>NC_059082.1:74025011-84025011 GCF_020497125.1 Mauremys mutica | reverse complement strand
TTTATAGAACACCAAAAACAACATTAAAAGAACGTTGTTACAGTTACAAAGTCAAGTACTCAAAAGTTAGGAAACACCAGATTTAAGGTTGCCTGAGCAACCTTAATCCCACTTCCGGATGCGTGTGCATTACAATACAGTCTCTAATTACGCAATCATATACTTTGTTTCCCCAGATTTTTTTGAAAATCTCTCTCTATATCCGTGGTGAAACCTGCCCTAAGTAACAGCCTAAGAAGAGACCTGCTAAAAGTTGTTGCCAAGTTGAATCTGGTCTTTAATAAAAGGTTGGATCAACTGTACGGAAAACCTTAGGAATACTTTAGTTCTTGCATAAGATGGGGGACTGCTTTAGACACAACAGGGTGATCAGCAACTTAGCAATACTTGAGAGACACAGATAGACTCATGCGCTTAGTCGCTACAGAGATGCCCAGACACCAGGGTGATGGACATTACTGCAAAAGTATTCTATTCTCATTTGAAGGACATGCCAGGCAAGAACATTCAGGCAGAGAAAGATGAATTATTCATAGCACTGTAAAGGGATGTTACAGCAGGGCCTTACCCACACGATAGAGCCTGCAGGACAGAGACCTCACAGAGCCCTGCCTATACAGGATGGTGCCTTGGGCATGGTGAGGGGCATCGGAGGGAATGCCTCTGAACTAACTGCCTGATATTATTGTAGCCTTTTTCCGTCTACTCCCCGCTCCTTCCCCCTGACAGTTTCATTTGTTATCTTCACTGGTTAGTCCATGTCTAAAGCATACGCCAGGGCAGGGACTTAGCTACATGTTCGGTAGAGTGCCAAGCAAAGGTTGAGGTTCTGTAACGCTAGTGAATACACACTTCTTCTCTCTTGGAACACAACTCAATTGCAACTCTGCCAAACATCAGTGTGTCCTTGCGTAATTGCGTCCCTATCATTTTGGGATAGACCGGTCTGATTTTACCTCTTTTTACCTACACCTCTACCCCGATATAACGCTGTCCTCGGGAGCCAAAAAATCTTACCGCGTTATAGGTGAAACCGCGTTATATCGAACTTGCTTTGATCCACCGGAGTGCGCAGCCCTGCCCCGCCCCCGGAGCACTGCTTTACCACGTTATATCTGAATTTGTGTTATATTGGGTCGCGTTATATCGGGGTAGAGGTGTATTAGTCCAATTCTGGTTTTACTGGGTATTTTAGTCCTTGTAAGAGCAGTAATTCACACATACATTGAAAATGTACAACAGTGGCATTCTGTGTCAAGAATGTCTCTCTTATCCTCCCACCCCGCAAGGAATTGTCAGAATCAAACAGTATTCCAGAGGTCATTTCTCCAGGTGTACTTGCTTCCCCTAAACATTGCCTTTCCAGCATAAGAACCCCAGAGAATCCGCTCTCCTCTCTGGGAAGCCGAGATGAGGAGAAAAGGAGGACGAGTGATCTGAAGGCCAGGGACAGTGCAGAGTTCGATAAACTGAAAAACCACCCAAACAAAGAGCAAGAACGACTCTGTGGGAAGGACAAAGGAAATAACACTTTGTAACCTCTCCGCAGAAAGGAGAATGAGAGCTCACAGGGGAATTGCCACCACAGCAAGGCTTGTCACTTGGCTAAACAACCTGAGGACTAGCACCTGGAAGAGAATGCACGGCAGTGGATTCACCATGCCCACGTGCCTTCTCTCTTATACCCACCTGGCACAGGAGTACAAGGCAGGGCAATAAAGAACCAGCCCATAGCAGTGAAGGGTTCACATGGCGTTGATTTAGTGTGTAAATCACCCACCTGCCATCCACATACTCATGGAGAGCCAAAGATGAGGGAGCTGGACAGCCCACCAAGAGCATGAAAAGAGGGAAGGCTCCAGGGAAAGATGGAATTCCCCAAGTCATAATAAGGGGAAACCAGGCCCATCAGCCTAGGAGTTTCACACGAATCCTAGTTAACTGACTGGGGGACTGGTCAACACTGGGAAGATTGTAGCAATTGCCAGTCATGTATCCCAGCAAGAGATGCTTGTAAAGAAACAGAGACAAATGGCTGATCAATGCAGTAACTTCCACCAGTAGCCATAGCAGACTAAATGAATACCACAGCCACCTTTCTAAGACAGGAATGGGGCCAGCCAGACCGTGGCAATGCCTTTATCCCAGGCCTAGATGATGAACTATACATGGGGGATTAGAAGCAGCACCGTCAGGGCAATAGTTTTTAAGAGGTGATATTGACAAATATGTCAATAACGGTAGCTACTTATTAGTAACCACTTTGGATATTCAGGGTTGGTTTTTTCCCATTGCAATTCAAGTCACAAATACATAGTAAAAATACACTCGCATGGCAATCACCAATTCACTAGAGAAACGTAAACTATGAATGTTTGAGAGCCACAGACACATCACCCTCAAATGCAACCAATTGTTATCCTGTAGCAAAAGTCACAAGGTATGCCTGCCTGATGACATTATCCCTAACGTGTGGCATTCCCAGGGACTTTGAAAACTGCAGCAAAATTGAATTTATATATTCCCCCATTTTGCTCTTCTCCTCTGCTCACAGGTGTGGAACAACATGACATTTTCTGCTCTCATCCTAGTCTTTTGCACTAAATAAGAACAACTTGGCAACGTTTTTTTCCCCCCATGAGAAAACGGGGACATTAGGTTAAGTAATATGGCTGCTGTAGACTGAGTAGCACCTAAAGAAGGGGAGAGAGATCTCCTCTAATTTGATGACCTTTGGGTGTATTTCATAGGTGCTCAACTGATAGATAACTATGGAGAGGTGATCTTTACGCTGAAGGTACCTAATTACATGCTCAGAACGCAACGTTCACCCAATCTGTTGAGCTCTTTTAAAAAATAAAAATTGGCCTAGCAGACTAATGCCACTGCTATAAGATGAGGATTCTCTGACTCTATGCTGGGCTTCTTCTATCTGACATACCATACTGAGTGTCTTTTATCCCTAGTTTCCTCTAACTTGTTCCACTTTTCTCTTTACTATGGTTCTTTTTCTTCGAGTATAAAACAAGTGTAAAATATTCTTGTCCAGTAAGATGAATATGGCCTTACATTGTACTTACCTATATGGGGTTTGCTTATTTCATTGTAATTGCTATAGTTTTGTTTTCCTCCATACAATAAAAACATTTACTTAATAAAACTGAGTAGCAATGGCTGATGCAAGGATTGTTGGAGATGGCCATCCCTTGCAGACCAAAATAGTAGCATTCTTAATACTATAATAGTAGCCTAAATACCAAGGTGGAGGGGAGATCAGAAATATATAGAACCTGAGAACATTGTCATAAAATGTTACCTGTCCAGGAATCATAATCTATTTGCCTGTCCTTTACTATTATGATTACAAAAAATGCTTATATTTTCAAGCCTATCAAATGCAGTTACTCAGCCTGGGTGATGGGGGTGAATTTTGCAAGTCAGAGATAGAGAAACAAAAGAAAGGTATTGTGCTACCTGCTGCAAAATGGAACAATATGCCATACTCATGAGCTCATTCTATCATTCCTTATTTGGAAGTGCTAACCATGGAATAGCTACAGGCTAGGTGCCTCTGAGGATGGGAAGTGGTTGAAGAGCAGACACGAAGTAGCCAACACACCACAAACTACTGGAAAAGTTCAAATAGAACTGACAGCTGCAGTTCACCTGTCTGAAGCTTTAAAATTCTGGAACTGTTCCTTGTCCCTGGGACTGAAATTAAAATAGAACAATGGCAAATTAGTCTCCTTATGAGGCCGTCTGCAGTGAAACATGGTGAGAAAGTGAAATCCACTCACAGGGCAGTGATTGAAACAAGAGCAGAAAATGGTTTAACTTCACTCTGTCCTTGCTAGAGATGGAATGACTCTGTCAGTCTCAGAAGCAGCACTGTAAGTTACTCACAGGACAAGATACATAACCCGGAATAACAGCTGCAGTTATTTATTTTGACCGTGCTTGGCTGTGGCATCTGCGAGTCTCACAGTAAATGATAAACACACAAAACATCAAGCTGACCTTACAGATGACTAGATTAAAATCGGGCTCAAGGCACATACTATACCTCAAGGGCAGTTTGTTAAAGTACTCAGTAAAAACGTGAGCTCTATACCATGCCCTAAAGTGCATCAGAGTTGGCCTCTGGTGGAGAACTTGGGAAAGTCAGCTCCACAGGCAGAGCTGCTCCAGTGAGAGGTGCCTTGCCTGTGATCCTGCAGAGGATAACCCCAGCAATCAACAATACGAGTGACTGGGCAGGATGCAGAGCAGAATGGAACACAGGAGGAAAGTGATCTGCAAAAGTAACCAGATCCTAGAGCATTCAAGGCTTCACAGGGGACAACCAAGAGCTCAAACTGGACCAGAAGAGGAGGAGACACTGAAGGGAAATGAACCTGGCAGAAGACTACATAAGCCAATAAATGAGGCTCCAGCACCATTAATATTGTGCTGTTATTTGACAAGACAGGTGTAGATCTAACACCTCACAACATGAACACTGTTTTTCTTGCCTTTTGTGGTTCTAGATCCCTGGGGTTCACATTGCACTCCATAGCATGGTATCCGGGCACCGGTGCAGAGCTGATTCTGGGCTCTCTAAGAAGGGCTAAAAACAAATAATTGTTGGCAAGAGTGGTTTCCATGGAGATGGGCCAATGGGTTTGGACAGAGAGGCCCCTGTTTTATAACTGCACATATGTGCATAATGTGTGTGCACAAGGACTGTACTTTGGTTTATAGTCTCAGCAACTGCACACACACATTTGCCTTTTTGCACCATTATGGAAATCTCTGTCTTAGTGTCAATATGGATTTCTGTTTCTGCTCTGGGGGGATAAGGTCTGATTTTTCTGGGCTGCATTTTGCAGAAATCAATCCTTTCCTTTTTTTTTTTATCATCACAGAATACATGGTAATTCGAGAACAAAAATGGATTTTGTTCTGAAATCTTTTTGATGTGTGTTGGGTGGGCCAAGGTTAATTTCACTTCAGATAATAATCCCTTTATATTCATTTCATATATTTGTCAAGCAAGGTCACAATCCAGTCAATTGTAGCCAATATTCAATATTTTCCCCTCAGAAATTCCATTTGACCCAAAATAGATGTGCATGTCAAGTGATGTTTATGTTTCCTTTGGGTAATGGCAACAAGAGGTTAACGCTTTCAAGCAGGCTGCTTTGTATTTTCCTAGGATATAAATATTCATCAGGACATGGAATGTGCTTTACAATAAAGCACAGCCCTACTTGCAGATTATATTTCTAAAATATTAAATTTAAAATGTTTGAGCTGATCTACCTAAGCATGTCGCTTAGAAGATAAGACTGTAAAGACTCATATGTGAATCATCAGGGCTAGTCCCGCCAATCAATGATGTTAACACTTGTTTGTTATATAATCAATTTTAAATGATATAATGAGGAATGCAATAGTGTTCCTTAGCACAAACTCTGAAATGTCTTCTATTTATTGAGCTGTTGTGGAGCTCTGTCAATATACATGAGCAAAGAAAGAAGACACCAGTAATCAAACAGACACTGTCACTCTTTATCACAGCAGGTGTCTCCTTAATCAAAGGAATCTCTCTAGATGCCTGCTGATACCTTACTTTCTCCCTGAAGTCTGGGTTCACGTTGAGCCAGGGTTCATTATAGTCTGGGCTTTAGGATTTCACAAAAGGAATGGCAAAATAGATGGATTCAATTTGTACATTTAACCCCAGAGAAAAGAAAAGAAAAGATACAAATAACTTTAGGAAGAAGTGTGAAGCCATAAACCACAATGAGTTCTCTGAAGATTGCTTTTGAAAAAACATCTTCAACTATTTCCTAAATATCAATGACTAAACTAAATTCAAGAAATTAGTCCAAGAAATCATTTCAAAGATTGTAAAAGGTTATATTACAGTTCTAGCCTTTCTCCAAGGACACAGAGGGAGTCAGTTACGGAGCTGGGGACAGGATTCAGAACTCCTGGCTGCCAGACCTGTGCTTCAACCACTAGATAACACTCCCTTTCCTTGTGCCCTTGTACTATGTACCAGATATATTAAATGGCTCTGAAAGTGCCTTTCGGTAATTGTATATCTGAAGACAGAGGGAGGTGAGGAGAAGAGGCTGAGTTTTCATTCCATTTCCCTCATCACTTTCCCATGCGCCAAGGATGGGGTTGTCAAAGCAGCCTAAGGGAGTTGGATTTGGGTGCTTTACCTCCTTAGGCATCTACGTGCTATTTGTGCTGATAAGAATTAATAATAACAAAGGCATGGCAGAGCCGCTCTATGAATCAGCCAGGGAGAGAACATAAGAACAGACATACTGGGTCAGACCAAAGGTCCATCTAGCCCAGTAGCCTGTCTACCGACAGTGGCCAATGCCAGGTGCCCCAGAGGGAATGAACAGAACAGGGAATCATCAAGGGATTTATCCCGTCACCAGGGTCGGAGAAAGGATGTTTTGCGCCCTAGGCAAAACTTCCACCTTGCACCCTCCCCGCCCCGCACCCCCACCCTGAGGCACCCCCCCCCATGGCAGCTCCCCCCCTCTGCCCTGAGGCACCCCCCCGCGGGACCTCCCCCTGCCCCAGGCACCCCCCTCAACCCCAGCTCACCTCTGCTCCACGCACAAGCACGAGCGCCCCGAGCATGCCATGGCTGCTTCACTTCTCCCGCCTCCCAGGCTTGCAGCGCCCATCAGCTTAGGTGCTGCAAGCCTGGGAGGTGGGAGAAGTGAAGCAGCCAGGGCATGCTCGGGGAGGAGACAGGGCAGGGGTAAGCTGGCGGGGAGTTCCCCTGTGGCTGCCCCCACCCTTACTTGCTGCAGACGGCCCTCCCTGCGCTCCCCTGCCCAGCTCCCTCCGCCTAAATGCCGGCGGCGACCGGGGCGGCTGAAGATCCGGCCGCCGCCGAAGAAAATGGTGCCCCCAAATGCCAGTGCCCTAGGTGACCGCCTAGGTCACCTAAATGGTTGCACCGGCCCTGCCTGTCGCCCATTCCCAGCTCCTGGCAAACAGGCTAGGGACACCATCCCTGCCCAGCCTGGCTAATAGCCAGTGATGGACCTATCCTCCATGAACTTATCTAGTTATTTTTTGAACCCTGTTATGGTCTTGGCTTTCACAGCATCTTCTGGCAAGGAGTTCCACAGGTTGACTGTGGGTGGTGTGAAAAAATACTTCCTTTTCTTTGTTTTAAATCTGCTGCCTATTAATTTCATTCGGTGTCCCCAAGTTCTTCTGTTGTGAGAAGGAGTAAATAACACTTATTTACTTTCTCCACACCAGTCAAGATTTTATAGACCGCTATCATCTCCTGCCTTAGTTGTCTCTTTTCCAAGCTGAAAAGTCCCAGTCTTATTAATCTCTCCTCATATGGAAGCTGTTCCATATCCTTAATCATTTTTGTTGATCTTTTCTCAACCTTTTCCAAAATATCTTTTTTGAGATGGGGTGACCACATCTGCACACAGTATTCAAGGTGTGGGCGTACCATGGATTTATATAGAGGCAACATGATATTTTCTGTCTTATTATGAGAGGGTCATTTACAAGGTGAACTATGCACTTTGACACCCTTCTCTATATGAGAGCCCTCATGTGATTGCCACAGAGGGGTGCTAACTATTTATACATTTAAAAAAACCCTTTGTGTTAACTTGATAAATGAGGTTAATGTCAATTTATTGGAGTGTACATTACGTGCATTACAAAAATCCATGTGAGCAGTAATTAGTATGATATAGGAGACACTTAGCAGAATTTAACATCCTGGCCATTTCATCAGAGCTCCTGTCAAGATACCCAGAACAATCACAGCGCATTGTGGACACATTGGGACACAGATGCCATTTGGGGGTTATAGTACTTTTTTAAGGCCTGGCTTTCAAAAGTGGTGATTTTGGGTGTCCAACATGGGATTCCTGAAAGGGACCTGATTTTTGGAAAGTGCTGAGTTCCCGCTCTTTGCACACCAGGCCCCTTTAAAGTATCTTAAATTGGGCATCCAAAAAGCACTAGTCACTTTTGAAAATGTACATCTAGGTATTTTTTAAGTAAAATCACAATATGTTCTGCACTGATCGGTAGCTGTTTTAAATGCATTAAGTAGGTGCTGCACAGCAAGCCTAGGACCAGAGTTGGTTTGCATGAGCAAAAATAGGAATTTAAAACAAACAGCCTCACAACATTACAACTGTGAAAATGCCCCAACACTGGCAACGCAAAACTAACAGCCTCTATTATCCACTCCTACCTGAGTAAAAGGAGGCTTCTATCATACATTATTAGAATCATAAAATCACAGGGTTAGAAGGGACCGCCAGGGTCATCTAGTTTAACCCCCTGCCAAGATGCGGGATTTGTTGGGTCTAAACCACCCAAGACAGATGCTATCCAGCCTCTTTTGGAAAACCTCCAGTGAAGGAGCTTCCACGACCTCCCGAAGCATCTGTTCCATTGTCCCAGCTGTTCTTACAGTTAGGGAATTTTTCCTGAGATTTAATCTAAATCTGCCGTGCTGTAGTTTGAACCCATCGCCTCTTGTCCTGCCCTCTGTGGCAAGAGAGAACAACTTTTCTCCGTCTTTTTTGGAGCAGCCTTTCACATATCTGAAGACCGCTCTCATATTCCCCCTTAATCTCCTCTTTTCCAAACTAAACATGCCCAGTTCCTTCAGCCATTGCTCATATGGCTGCATTCCATCCCTTTGATCATCTTTGTTGCTCGCCTTTGGATCCTTTCTAGTTTCTCTACATCCTTTCTATACATTGGTGACCGAAACTGGACACGGTACTCCAGCTGAGGCCTAACAAGCGCTGAGTAGAGTGGTACTATCACATCCCATGACTTGCATGTTATGCCTCTGTTAATGCAACCTACAAATGCATTTGCTTTTTTTGCAACAGCATCGCATTGTTGACTCATGTTGAGGCTGTGATCCACCACAACTCCCAGATCCTTCTCAGCCATGCTGCTGCCAAGCCAGTTTTCCCTCATTCTGTATTTGTGCATTTGGGTTTTCTTCCCTAAGTGCAGCACCTCACATTTGTCTTTGCTGAATTTTGTTGTCCATAACCCAGTTCTCCACTGTATCAAGATCCCTCTGAATTTTAGCTCTAGCACCCAAAGTTTTGGCAACCCCACCCCCCACCCCCAGCTTTGTGTCATCTGAAAACTTGATCAGTCTGCTCTCCATACCTACATCCAGGTCATTAATCAATAAGTTCAACAACGCTGGCCCCAGAACAGATCCCCATGGAACCCCGCTTGAGACCTGCCTCCAATCCGACATCATTCCATTCATAGCTACTCTTTGTTTGCAGTTGTTGCAATTATGTCTCCACATATTTTATTAATTAATTACTAATATTACAGGATCTTGGAGATGCCTTTAACAAGATCAGGGCTCTATTAAACTAGGCACTGCACATATACACAGCAAGAGACAGTCCCTCTCCTGAGGAGCTTGCAATCTAAACAGAGGAGAAAGGGAAACAGGCACAGAGAGAGAAAGCAACTTTCCCAAGGTCACAGGTAGAGCTGGAATAGAAGCCAGGTCTCCTGACTCCAGGCCCAGTGCTCTGTGCACTAGATATGCCCTGTATGCACCCAGCATATATAGACATGTGGGGGTAACATTCAAGCTGGATACTTGTGCCTTGGTAAGTAGCCATTGTTTTACACACAAGGCAGGAGAGAAGGGTTGAGGTCCATCCGGGAGGTGACTCCATTTCAATCAGTGGAGTTCCAATAGCCGCGAGTTTTTTAATTCAAGTTGTTTGATGGACTTCTGAGTTAGATCATCCCCAGGTGGGAACTGGAGCAGCACCTACTCACGACAGCTTTAGAACAAAAACTCCCCTATGTAATTTGCAAGCATTTGATCCACGTACTGAAGTGATTGGCTCCCCTGTGCCCGTACAAAATGTGCCATGTCCAGAGAGAGCGTGGGGTGATCCCACCTGCGTCTGAGCTCAATAGGTTACTCTGCCAGTTGTCTGTATATTCCCTAGACCGACAATAACATTTTGCACTTCTAGACCACATTCCATCCACAGACTCAGAAGCATTTAACAAATATGGATGAGCCCACATAGCCCTGCTGAGAGGTAGGTGTCATTATCCCATTGTACAAATGGTGAAACTCAGACACAGAAGTACAAAGATTTGCACAAGGTTACATGACTGCAGAGTCAGGGGTTGTAACTCCTCTTGCCATGTTCTCACCATTCAATCACACTCATCTGAATCTCTGTATTCTAACCACCAGGAAGTTAGCATATTATCCCCCATCTTTTCACAGCAGTAAAGCCTGGAGGATCCCTTTCTCCTGTAATAATCCTCAGGGTCTTCTCCCTTTAAAACCACTGCTACATCCCACAGCAATCAGCCTCAACTCGGGATTTTTCAGCCTTCATTAGCCATCCCGAATTGTGTACAACAGCGACCGTACATGGTCAATTTCCACATAAGCCTCATTCACATGCAGACTTCCACCGCTATGAAAGAGTCACAGCTCGGGAGATGCCAGACGACACACCGCTCCTATGCCGTTATACAATGCCCGACTCGGAGCTGGTTCACAGCACACATTTCACTTTCACCCATCACAGTGACTGCTCTGTCACTCCTTCCGTGCCGCTCGCAGGCAGTGTGGAACTGTCACTTTGTACGGCCCTGAATACAGGTACTCGAGCCATGTAAACACACTGCCGTTCTAACAGAGAACACTGCAGGCCTTCTATCAAAAAGAAAGAAACAACCCCTTCCCCAAGACACTTTCTCAAAGATTAGTTCTCAGGAGCTGGTTAAAGCCATTTGCGTCTCTGGGTAAATACTGGCTACATGGATGTTCAGGGCAACTGGGTATTGGAGAACAGGCATGTCTGAAAGGTCCGGGGTCTGGCAGGCAGTTTGTGACCTGGCTCCCTTCAGAACCACGGTCTGTGGCTCTCGCTATTTAAACACAATCCAAAATCAGAACGTCCAGGAATTCCACGTACCCACTTCCACTGAGACTTTTACTCATGGGTTGGAGGCCACGAGCTCGAGTCTTTAGTCCAGCCGTGCTACACCTGGTGCAGAACGCAGGGGGTGGCACTGGAACAAAGGTGGCTCTAAACCACCTATCATGGGGGGACGCTCACCTCTCGAGAGTGCCTCCTACGGGCTGGGTGTGGTACTGCAATTTTTCTTCTTTGCTCCTGATGCCCCGTCAGCTGCTGACCTGGCCAGGCAGGTCTTCAGTGGCGCAGTCCTCTGGCCAAGTCACACAGCGTCAATAT
Source organism: Mauremys mutica (assembly GCF_020497125.1). Lineage (NCBI taxonomy): Eukaryota > Metazoa > Chordata > Testudines > Geoemydidae > Mauremys > Mauremys mutica. Next base: position 84,013,729 of record NC_059082.1, on the reverse strand, counting down.
GCATAAATGAACGTCTCCTGGGGTAACAAAGGTCCAGCTAGGACTATCACTGTACCCTTGTTAGTGTCTTCAGCCCTGTCTCTGGGCTCAGTTCTCAGCCCCTCCTGGGCTAACTTTAAGTCCTTCTATGTCCCCAGGGGTTTCTCCCTGGAGACCTTTTGTCTTCCCTGGTTCTCACTGCCCCAGGTCTCCAGCCAGGTCATCTGTCAAGTTTAGTCCCCTTCTGAGGGGTAACTAAGAGTTCACTAGACAGTCTGGCTGCCCTGGCTCTGGGGGAGGGATAGCTCAGTGGTTTAAGCATTGGCCTGCTAAACCCAGGGTTGGGAGTTCAATCCTTAAGGGGGCCATTTAGGGATGTGGGGTGGAAAAAAATTGATTTAGTTGGGGATTGGTCCTGCTTTGAGCAGGAGGTGGGACTCAATGACCTCCTGAGGTCCCTTCCAACCCTGATATTCTATGATCAGCCCCATCCCTAAGCCCTTTAAATTCCAGCCCTTTGCTTGGGCTTCTAAACAAGCTAAAGTCACTGGATAAACCCTATTCAGGAACAATAGAATGGGCCGCGATGACACAACATCAAAGATACCATTGCCAGTGTTCGAGTTACTGACAACCCGTTAGAACAGGAACTGGAATCTTTATGGATCCGTGTTCCAACTGGCAAATCACAAGACAGGGGGTGGATGGGGCTCTATTACAGACACCAAACCAGCTGAAGGAACAGGATAAGCAGCTCTTTAAACCTCTGTCTCTAATATATAGAAAAAACAATTGTGTTATCATGGGGGGTTTCAGTCTGGCGGACGTGCTACAGGTCTCATGCTGCCTTGTAGCTTCTAAACATTATAAATAACTTTCTAACACAAAAAGCATCACAACCAACTCAGGGTAATTCTATATTAGACCTGACTCTGATGGATAAAGATGAATTGATCACAGAACTAAAACATGATGGTTGCCTAGGTACAAGTGATCACAACCTAATTTCATTTGCTATCTGCAGACAGAATACAGTCCAAAGCAGCAGTACATATACTTCATGTTTAAGGGCCAGCCTGTCCCTGTTTGCCCTTCTGCCCCTTGTCTATGTAGACTATGAACCCTTTGGATGTTGTAAATAGACTGTTGCACAGTCTAAAAGTGTTGGCGGAGGGAGCTCAAATCCGTGGCATGATGCATACACAGCCAGCAGCGTCTGAGCCAGTTTCTGCAGTGCAAAGAGGCAGGAGCAGAGTCTGCCCTGCTACAAGCGCCTAGCACCGCGGAGTCTGATCTCCACTGGGGAGTCTAGCCAGTGTGGTGACAGGATATGAACAGCCAGATGGCTACCAGCCTGGCAAAAACAGCCCATGCTGGGATCCAGGGGCAGAGCCAGGAGGCCGCTGTGACAGTGAGTGGGGCTGCAGGGTTTTTTAAAAGAGTACTAGATAGTTTTATGACCATTAATGAACCTATCTAATTGTGTGAGATGAGCAAATGAACAAGGGGGCACCCCACTGTAATGAAAGGTCAGCTGATCACCTTCGCTGGTCAGGAATGATTTCTATCCATTGGGATACATTATGGAGGCTTTTGTCTTCCTTTGCAGCAACAGGCAATGGCTATTTAACGCAGTAATGCCACAACAGGGTCAGCTACAGAAAGGTTTATAGACAATCATAGAAGATCAGGGTTGGAAGGGACCTCAGGAGATCATCTAGTCCAACCCCCTGCTCAAAGCAGGACAAATCCCCATTTTTTTATTTTGTTGATTTTTTTTAACCCCAGTTCCCTAACTGGCCCCCTCAAGGATTGAACTCACAACCCTGGGTTTAGCAGGCCAATGCTCAAACCACTGAGAGGTCATTTAGCCACTCTCACTTCAAGAAGGTGAGCAATAACTTTGGCTCTCTAGAAAGATGGTGGTGGTGCTCCTAAGGGTTACACCTGGAGAGACCTGTATTTGGGACTGGGTGTAGTGAGGAAGGTGAATAGGCAAGACAGTGCTTAAAATATGGATAATTCAAACAAACTGGGCCTGGTTGTCCTCTCATTCACACCTGGTTTACACTTCTGTAATAACTTGGAGTTACTCCCGACTGACACCAGCATATGGAAGAGAACAATTAGGAGCACTATATTTAATGTTGTTGAGTTAAATTAAATCTGATGGAAACCAAACAGCTGTTACTTTTCAGGAACCAAAGCCCAGCTCAACTATTTCCTTTTCTCCATAAAAGTTCTATGCGTTTTCCCCTTTCTATATTAACCATGAAGTCAAAGAAGAGGAAAAACAATTTATTATAAACCACCAAAGACGATGCACAGGAACAAAATATATTTGTCAAGTTTGAGCAAGAAGCACAATAAGGTAGCTTAATAAGATATTCACATATTCTACAAGTGATAATTAAAATTCAAACACTGCAATTTAAAACAAAGGCCACGTTAGCATGGTAGTCTGTGAATTCCTGCTTAGACTTTAGATAACGAGTCAACCATTGATTTGTATTTTCCAGTGTGGGTGTCTCTACATAGGTCCTTTGCTGGTTCATTCAAGATTTATCCTCTTTTGCCTATGGGCTTTCTACAATCATGTGATATAAATTGTTCCCACGCAGCTACTGTGCATGTATAACTGACATATATTTAAAACGCATCAGAGAAACAGTACAAGCTCAACACTCACTTTGGTCATTTGAATAATCTACCATAAACACTCAGGTAGAGAAAATCTAACATGTAACAGTTTGCCATTTAATTTCTTTGCATCAAATACATTAAAAAGCCATGAGCATGAACTGTTCAAGACAAGTTCTCTTTCCCAAGGAGAACACCTGTTAATGTTAACAGCATATTCTGCATCTTTGCACTCACCACTTTCATTTCCAATTAGTGTTGATATAGGGCAAAATTCAAGTATTTCCAATCCAGGAAAATGAATATATATAAATTCAGGTATGATTGAGGAGATAGTTCCCTTAGAAACCAGTCAGTATATCTTGTGCATAAAAAGTATTCCATGCACTACCTTAACAGCCATGTTACTGAACAGCAGAGACGGGTGGGTTTCAAAGTGACTAACATAACAGCTGGACAAAATATATTGAATTAGAGAAGGAAATTCAGAGCTCTTTTATTTCAGCAAAATGTCCCCTTCTATCTAGCTGAGAATGTTGATCTGCTGCTCACACTTTGCTGGAGGCAAATTTGTCTTTTCTAGCATCAGATCAGTTAACAGAGCACAAAACACAAACTAGTTTCTCAGGCAAATATCAAGGCGGTGCCTGTAGCATCCAGCACTGTGCGGCCAGGCACCTCCAGCGGTTCCACTGCCTTTGGAACTGGCAGTTTACTCATAAGCATTGGGTGGCTCAGTGGTTAACAGTGAAGGGTCCCTTGCAGCTCAGCTACTGGCTCAAAATCAGCCAAAGTGAGTGGTGGCCAAACTGGCCATTACTACAGTAATGCCCCACTCAGAACAGAGGCCCCATGGTACTGGCTGCTGCACAAACACAATGGTAGACAGAGTCCCTGCCCAAAGGCCGCAGTCCTGCAAATAATACTGCATGGGCAGACTGCTGGGGATTGAAACCAATGTCCCAGTGCAGCAATCCACTGCGAAGCTCTCAGCTGTAGGACTGGGGCCTCAAAAGACAAGAGGAAGGGAGGAAGGGAGGAATACAACACAGGAGTGATTAGAGCAATGTCAGGCACTCTTCTCCTTAGTCATCTCAGATTTCATCCCTGACCTATGGGAAATGAACTGTGCTATTCATCTTGGCGCTTCAGCTTGATGCTGTGTGGCACCTTACTGACTGTGTTACACAAGAGACCAGGGTCTAATTTCTAAAACCAACCCAACCCTGTTCTCTCTCATGGTTTGTTCCAAAGCAGTGAGTTACATCAGTGAGGGTAGCACAAAAACTGTAACACACACAAAAATAAGAATTTCAGACATTCCTTGTGCCTCCCTAACACTTTTCACACACCTGGCTCTTTCCCTGTCCCCATCCCCAAAAGAGTGACTGTTTACCACAGATTCCTTTATATACAGTTAAGGTCTGATGCAAAGCCCATGGAAAGCAACGGAAATGCTCCCACTGACTTCAGTGAACGTTGGACCAGGCTTTTAATACCATTTACACATACACACCCGGAACACAAAAAGAAGGAACATGTTTTATAAACTTGTCATCAAGTATTGAGCACTTTCAGACACCAAGGAAATAGGCACCTTAGAAATATCACAGCTTATTTAGCCAGGTTAGAGAGATAATTTCCCATTACAAGGTGCATAACAGGGAGACGAATGGAGCTTTGTGCTGTAAAAAGGCCATTCATGTCTTAGTACCAGCTTAACACATATATTTGGTGGTTACAGAACCAGCTGCTGCAATTTATTTAAAGTTACTTCCCAACCTGGCTCCTCTCTTCACTGGTTACTGCTCAGGTACCGGGGCTTGGATTCAGGCCAAATTTACACATTCCTAATTTTCTGTTCCTAATTAACATAGTGTGCAATAACTTTTGGCAGAAATAACTCTGAAAAATGGATGTAGATGCAGCATACTGAGCTTTGGAGCTTGTAGCCGATTTGGGCTGGAGACATTTGCAGCCGATGAAGAACACAAGAAAGAGCTCTGGCTGTTGGCAAGGAGGTTATGGAGTGATGTAGAAGTACTCTACAGAGTGAAGTTCTGACACAGACATTTGTGGACTTGGGAAATTGGATTCCAGTGAGTGATGGGGGCACTGATGGGCATGGTAGGTGCTTCCTTCCAGACACACAGTATCTAATGCAGCCTTTCCTGATGTGTGAGGTGCAGTCCCTTTCCCAGCTAACATGGTCAGGAAGAAGAGGTGTGTGTGACTGGTTTCTGTTTCCTGGACAGAGGGCTCAGCATACAAAAAGTTGAGACCTGCTGGTCTAACGGATTGAATCATCCAGTTGTGGTCCAGCAAAGACTGGACATGGGGGCAGTATCTATCCAGACCTCAGGCTCAGGGCTTGGAACAGGGACTAGGATCTCCCCTAGCACATTGCTACTTGACCTGCTGGTGTGTTATTTATCCATTCATATTTGAATTAGAAAAGGAGCATGGGCATCAAGGGGGACTATGGCCCTCCCCATCCTAAAACAGCTGTTTCTCTGGTAAGGGGCGGCCGCAGAGAGCTGTTCAGAAAACGAGGGAAGTCCGTGGTGCCCAAACTGGCACCGTGGGGAAGCTGACCCGCGCCTGGCATTAGGAGCAGCTCCAATCATGCTGTCTGTGGACCATCAGGGCTCTCACCACTCACCACAGGGTCACCAGAACTAGAGAGGCCCCACCCAGCCTGGCCCATGACCACCTAGACCAGACAGAAACTGCCCTGACTTTCCTTCAGGCTTTGCTTCGCCCACTGGCGGGGATTGTATCTAGAACTCCCAGCCCCTATTCCAAACCAGGGAACAGAGCCGAAAGCGGCCGCTTGTTCCTACGGGTGTAAGTGAATCGGTGATTCTTTGGGAGCAGGCGTCAGGCAGAAAAGTTTAACTTTAACCAAACGAGAACAGGTCTTGTTCAAACGGACCCTTGATTTCGCAGTGATGGGGAACCTGCGGGGCTCTTTCCTGTGCGCCTGTCTGCAGCGGGAGGGAGGCAGGGAGGGGGGGGATCTACCCCCTTTTCACCCTGAAAGGACCGGCCACGCAGCGCCCCAGCCCCGGGGGGCTCCAGGCCCGTATCACGGGGGTCAGGGACACCTGGGGGAGCGCGCACGGGGCGGGGGTGGGGTACGAGTTGGCCGGTGCCGCTGGGAAGCAAAGCGGGCGAGGGGAGGAGCAGCCCCCGTCCCACCCGATGTCCCCCCAGAGCGGGGCTGAGCGGAGCCCCTGCAGCCCCGAGAGCTCCGGGAAATACCTTCCAGGCAGCACGTTCTCCACAAGCCCGAGTGGGTCATCACCTCCTCGTTCTTCCGGCTGGTCTCGTTGTCGCTCGTGGCTTTGGCCCGGCACACGCCGCGCGAGTACAGCCAGTAGTCCGTGCCCACCGCGATGGTCATCAGGCTGAAGGCTGCGAAGGCGCCCACGGTGGTGATCAGCATCTGGACGCCTCGGTCACACATCCTCATGCTGCTTCATCGTCCGCCGGCCGCGGGCGAGGGGAGCGGGCGGCTCAGGCCAGCGCCGCGGGAGCCCGGGGCTGCCCGGCTCCGCACCAAGGCGGCCCCTGCCCGAGGGGAAGCGAGGGGCAGGGCTGGCGGCGCGGGCTCCTCTCCGCCTGGCGAGCTGCAGCCGGGCTCCGGGCGCGCATCGCTGTCCCCGGCCCGGCGCCCGTGGGCCGGAGCCTGGCTCGGGAGCCGCTCGCCCGCCCGTCCCCTCCCCGCGGCGCGGCGCGGCAGCACTGGCGCGATCACGGCACAGGCAGCAGGAGAGAGGTGGGGATTGGGGGGCGCGTGTGGCGGGGGTGGGAGGGCTGCCTGCGAAAATAGCTCCGCTCGGGGGGCTGGGAAGGAGGCACCGCTCTGAAATGGACCCGCTCCCAGCCCCTCCGGGAGCTCGCCCCGGTCCCACCCTCAGCCAGCGCGGGGGGCGGGCGGAGAGGACAACGACACAGGGCTCCCCCCCCGGGGTGCTGGAGGGACCGGACCCCCCTGCACAGGGACCCCCCTCCGAGTGCTGCCCGCCCCGGTGCTGGAGGGACCGGACCCCACTGCACAGGGACCCCCCCCCGGGGTGCCGGACCGCTCCCGGCACAGGGTCCCCCCCGGGGTGCCGGACCGCTTCTGGCACAGGGTCCCCCCCCGGGGTGCTGGAGGGACCGGACCCCCCTGCACAGGGACCCCCCGCCCCGGTGCTGGAGGGACCGGACCGCTCCCGGCACAGGGTCCCCCCGGGGTGCTGGAGGGACCGGACCGGACCCCCCCTGCACAGGGTCCCCCCCCGGGGTGCTGGAGGGACCGGACCGCTCCCGACCCCTCCCCACCCCCCGAGGGGCAACTGCCGGCTCGGCCTTCCCCTCAGCCCCGCGGGGATTGTGCCGGGAGCTCTGGGGAGAAAACCTCGTGCCCCCCCCCCAGACTAGGGGCGCCCCAGCCCCGCCCCCCCCCCGACAGCCTCCGCCAGGCTCCCGGCCCCCCACGGGCCAGTCAAGTTTTCACGCTGGAGAAGCCGGCGGATGAGCCCCGGCTGCGGGCAGCTCCCCTACGGGGCAGCCGGCCGGGAGGGACAGCGCGGGGCCCGGCTGCGGCGCCCCTTCCCCAGCCCCGCACGGACACCGCGAGCGGCCGCTGGTGCTGGGTGCTGGGTCCGAGCCGCGGGCTGCGGGGGGCTGCGGGCAGCACGCGCCAGGCGCGAGCCCCAGCTCCGCTCACCCCCCCCCCACTAGTCTCACACGCACGCACGTCTCACGAGCTGCCACCCACTCGTGCCTGGCTGCGGCGGCCACACGCCCCGCCCCCGCCCCGTGGCAGCTCCCGCGGCTGGAGCTCGTGCGCTGCTCTAGCCCGGGGCAGCGCCCGTGGGCGCCTCTCCCCGTGTAACGCCCCCCCCCTCCGGCAGCCCCGCCCGCCAGATGGTCACTTGGCTCCTCCGTGGGACCCGCTGTTCCAAACTCGGCACGAGCCTCCTGCGAGCCAGGCCGGGCCGGTGCACGGTCCCCGGTCGCCCCTGCCCCGCGCTGCCCCCAGCCCAGCCCCGCTCTGCCCCGCCCATCCCGGCCTCCCCCCCCCCACCCAACACTCTGCCCCCCGCTCTGCCCACCACTGCCCTGCCCCTCCCCCTGCACATCCCGCCCTGCCCCCCACCCAACACTCTGGCCCCCCACGGCCCTGCCCCCCGCCCCTCCCCGCTCTGCCCCCCAATGCCCTGCCCATCCCGGCCTCCCCCCCACCCAACACTCTGCCCCCCCGCCCCTCCCCGCTCTGCCCCCAGCCCAGCCCATCCCGGCCTCCCCCCCCCCACCCAACACTCTGTCCCCCGCCCAGCCCCGCTCTGCCCCCCACTGCCCTGCCCCCCGCCCCTCCCCCCTCCCCGCTCTGCCCCCCACTGCCCTGCCCATCCCGGCCTCCCCCCACACCCAACACTCTGCCCCCCGCCCAGCCCTGCCCCCCACTGCCCTGCCCCCCGCCCAGCCCCGCTCTGCCCCCCACTGCCCTGCCCCCCGCCCCCGGGGGGGGCAGACCCTCACTGAGAAGAGACGAGCGCTCCCCTCCCCTCCCCAGCCGGAGCCCCCTTAGCAGCCGCTCCAGGAGCGAGCGCTGGCCACGGAGCCTGGGCTGCCGCCCCAGGGAGCAGAGCAAGGGCGGCCAGCGCCCCTGTGACCCTCTCCCCCTGGGCTCTATTGAGTGCGCCGGGCCTGGCTCACCCTCTCCCCCCGTGACTGCTAGTGACCCCGCTGGGCCAGAGGCGGGGCTAGGCCCGCTGGGGCTGGGCAGGAATAGTTGGGGGGCACCCCCCCACACAGAATAAAAAGTGAATAGGGGGCCCCTTGGAGCTGCTCCAGGCCCTAAGTAATTGCTTGTCCTGCTGCTGCCTAGCGCAGGCTCTGCCCTGGACCAGGCTGCGAAGGAGGGGCAGGTACCCTGCAAGCCAGGGGCAGACACTCACCCTCCAACCCAGGGGCATCGCACCTTGAAAGGAGGCTCAGCACATGTGGGTGTCTGGCTCCCAGCCTGCACCCCAGCCCAAGCTACCCCCTCCCACCCCGACTGAGGATTGAACACCCCCCACTGCCAGCCCAGGCCCCTGCAGGACTTTGCAATGGGCAGCTGGGAATGCTGGACAGTGGGTGAAAGTCGTGGACAGATGGAGGACGGCGCCCAGAATGCTGGACACTGAGGCGTGTGCCATTCCCCCCTAGATGTGGGCACAGCAACCATGGAATAAACCCCCCAACCGCTGCCTGTGTGTGTGTGGCGGCGGTATGCACGCTATTCCTTAATCTAGAGGTAGGCTTGGTACAACTTGGGTTTTTAGTATTTTACAAGTTCAAAGGAGAATAGTGATTTATTTTGAAGTATTTTTTAAGATTTCTAACACTTTACATTTTCATGGCTGCACAGTTATGGGTTTTTAAGTTTTTAAATTATGTTTATAGATGTAAAATTTCACAGTTGAAGGAAATTTGGGGGGAGGGGTCAGACAATAATTATTTAATGACAGAATATGCTGAGATTCAAAAAGCTAAAGATTTGTAACTGTTAAAACTCAAATCGTCAAACTATACAAAGTAAAGAGCCTTAAATCAAACCCACCATTTCTCAAGCAGCATCTCTTAGTTTGCCCAGCTGTAAATTTCAGTCATCGATTGAAATATTTTTGTCAGTTTGTGTCTGGATGGTAACATTGACATTTATTTACGTTTACCAGTCAAAATCTTCAACCCTATGTACTGCTGTAGGTGCCACAGATACACAGAGACGGGATTCTATTCCCAGCCCCCAGCCCGCCTTCCCGTGTGAGGATGGGTTCACAGCACACCTCAGAAACAGGCCCTTAATCTCTTTGTGCCCCAGTGTCCTCCTCTGTAAAGTGGGTATAAAACATCCTACTCCACGGGTCACCTACACACTGCAGTGGTGGGGCATGACACATGCTTAACTAGATTAGATACAGCCAGGCCCTTGTGAAGCTAAGCTAATGGTTTGTAAAATGCACTGAGATCCTCACACGACAGGTGGCACATGGCAATTAATGCTCCCATATCATACATGTGCTTCAAATAGAAAAACCTTAACTGGAGATTGACCCCATCTCATCTGGACCCCAGCATCACCTGTAGCTATTCCCAAGCCACTGGCAGTTTGAGTGGTCTGACCTTATAAATTTTGCAGAGTCCCATTATCTTTGGGACTTGGCAGCTGTCTCTGTCTGTCCAAATGCTGCTGTACCCGCTCCTCCAATGTAGATTCTAATTCACTGGTTACAATTTTAAATAAAGCTGACAAGAGGCCAAATCCTTTTTTATGCTGCATAAGATACTAACCAGTCAATTCCCACCCGTGTAGCACTTTGAACAAGATTCTTCCTGTCCTCGCATTGACACAGACTATCACGCGTGAACCTACCAGTAACTTCCCTGGAGATCCTAAATTGCTCTTCACCAAACAAGCTTGTGTTTTAGAACAGCCGCCTCTCAGTCCGGAACACTCACCTCTGTGCTGCTGTATTTATTGATTCTCCATCTCAGCAGGAGAAGTAGCTCCTTCATCTCCCAGGCCTCTTTGCCTGGAACTAGTTTTCACAGGGAGACTCTTTAAACGTCCTTCAAAGGAAGGAGAAGTTCTTGGAAAGTCCTAATGGGGAATCAAAAGATCCAATTTGCCAGGTGTGTGTGACTCTCAGCCGCGACCCTAGCTGATTGTTACATGCATCTGTCCTGACTGCTTCCAACAGCAGTAGCTGCTATGCTTGCCCTGCAGATTGGCCATTCCACCTCCTGACTATGGGCTGAGAAGACAACTCCCCCTCCCTTTGGTCTCAGGGGAAAAGAACCACCCCTAGAAACCTCCTCACTCCAGGTCTCATGAAGAGCCTCAAACCAGGCCACCTGCCTTCCTTTGGATCCCCCTCCCACTCTGTGGTTCCCACACCCACTTACCTTGAGCAATTTGGAGCAGCTTGCCACCTCCTCTCCTTTTACAGGTTTCAACTGCTCAGCTGATTGGTGCTATGGGAAGGTGGAAGGTTGCCTGCTCCTCCGCATTCTGCTGTAGCAGTAGGGCATGCGGCTCACAGCGCAGGAGACAGCTGCTTCTTTCTCTGCACCCTGCAGGCAGGAGGTGGTGGTTAGTGCCACAATGTCTCCATGGGAGGCCAGGGAAATGTGCGTGTGAAGAATTTTAATGTTAGAAAGGGGTCTGCATATTAGGGTTTAGAAGGGGACCTAATGTGGAGAGCAGATTATCCCACCTCTGCCTAAGGCACTATTCTTGCTCCTTGCTCTGAAGCAGCTGGTGCTGGACACTGCATAAGACAAGACATTGGAACAGATGGACCTTGGGTCTAATCCAGTCGGACAATTCCTGTCTTCTTCATAGGACCCCTATCTGGGATTGTCCAGTTCCATATAATGGGGCATTTTCCTGTTGCTGCTGGAAAGACCTGCTTTCTGTTGCTGCTCCTTTTGCATTTTCCCCTCATTCTAAAGCTAATTTTCTAACTGGCTTCTAACATCACCACCACCACCACCACCACCACGAGGTCTAGACAGTTCTGAGAAGATGCTTCCCCGATGTTTCAGATGCTGGATTAAACTAGCAAGAAGAAAAGAGGAGTGAGGCACACGTTGAGGAAGTGACTTACCCAAGGTCACACAGGCAGTCTGTGGCAGAACCCAGCTCTCCTGAGTGCCAGTTTAGTGCCTTATCCCCAAGGCCATTCCATCTGGGGATTTTTCCTACACACTCAGGTCAGAGAGAGAGCATCTATCAATGGCTAATCAACAATGTCCTATTAGTGTTGCAGCTTAACACCTCCCTAAAGTGGCACCACAGCTCAGAACCAAAGCCAAGTTCCCATACATGGAAATTAGACTGAGAAATGCCTTTCAGATCATACTGCTTCTGATTGTTCACTTACCCCTAGTTACAAAACTCTCTCTGTCTGCTGCTCAGATATCGCCAAAGTTTCTGTGCTGCTGGTTGGATGAGATTATGACTCATGCAACCTTTAAAAACCAACATCTAGAATATCCAGCAGTAAAAGAATAGCTGTTTAAAGGCTGTGTGTATGAGATAAGGAAACCAATGATTTACCTGGTAAAGTCTGCTTCCAATACAATATACACAGTGGTTATTACACACACATGCATCTGTGTGTAAAAGTGTGTGTAATTGTTACACACACAAAACAATGTCAAAAGTATATTATTAAGGTTGCAAAATCAAGCACACAAAAGTTAGGAAATACCAGAATTAAGGCTGTCAGTGCAACCTTAATGTGGCCCCTTGTGCATATGCAATATGGTAGTCTTTAATTACATGATCATATACTACTTTTTCCAGAGGACCACTGCCTAACTAAGAGCACAGGATGGATGGAACGCAGTGAGCAGATAGTCATTATTTTGTTTTATCCTCATTGTTCAGTGTATGGCCCTAGGCCTTATATACTGCACAACACTGAACCCCTGCTCTGAAGACAGAATTATTAATTTCCTTGTGGGCTCATCACTGTCATAGCTGAGCGCTTCACAAATATTAGTTGATTCATCTTCCCAGCCCCTCTGTAAGGAGAGGAGGAGGTGGTAGCCCTAGTTTACAGCAGGGGAGCTGATGCACAGAGAGATGAAGGTCAAAAGTGTCTGCTAATTTGGGATGCCCAATACGAGGCCCACAGGACCTGATTTTTCAGAGCACGCAGCATTCTATAGCACCCCCCTTTCCCCCCATTGGGTCCCAGTCTTCTTGTCCAGTAGGTCCCGGTTTCCCCCTTTCCCTCCTGCTCTTCATCCCATCTCAGTGTTCTGCCAGCCCCCACCAACTGGCTCCCAGTTCTTCCAATTACTCTCATCAGCTCCCAGTCCCAGTCCCCTCCTTTCCCCAGCTCGCAATCCCAGTCTCCGTGCCCATCCACTCCCAACCTCTGCTCTTGCCTCATGCCCAGTCCTCCCTAACTCCTAGTCCCAGTCTCACCGTGCTCCAGTCGACTCCTTGCCTTTCGCCCCAGCCTGTCTCTTGTCCCTGCTGCAGGCAGGCAGCTCTCTCCTCCACAGGATGCTCAGGCTCTTTGCTGTCATTTCAGGTGCCTGGGCCCAGAGCACAATTACAGGGAAAGTGCAGTTTAAATTGCTCCTGTACTCCTGAGCCGGAGCATGCACAGTGTGCTGAGCACCAGGAGCGGCGAGGGGATGGAGCATGCTCACTGCATATGGAATCTTTGGAGCCTTCAGATGCAAGAGGTTGTTAACTGAGCATGTGCAAACTGAGATTTTCAAAGGCTTATAACATGACCAAATTTTGGTGGATTTTCACAACAGCAGCAAAAAGCACATCCCAGACACAAAGGCCACCACCTACCAAATTTCAAGCCCCTGCTCCAAAGCATGGGAGTGTTAGAACTTCTTTTATAAAAAAAAAAGTGTAACCAGATTTTTTTTTAATAGCAAAACAATGTATTTCCCCCCTCATTAGCCTCATTCTCAGAAATGACTGAACTGTTTTGGCTGACACATTCCAAACAAATTCAACCTGATGCAAACACCTAGCTTGGAAACGTTCAGCCCAATTGGCATAGTTACAGACAACTGAAAACAGGGTCTTATAATGGGAAGAGTCAGGCAACATCAATAATAGGCAGTGCTACCAGCCCTATAACAGAGGTATAATGTGGAGATACAGCACTATCATGTAGAGATAGAAGAAAGAGAAGACTGCAATATACTTGGCATGCAGATTGTCCTTACAGTTAGAGCTGGAACAGCCCTATCCAGTCCTCTAATCACCTGCCATGCAGGATTCTCAGCTGCAGTGATTCTTCCCAGCACTCTGGTTTGTTTTAGGGCTGTTTCCTGTTAAGCCTAAAATATCTAGTTTTTACTTCTTCCTCCTTTACTATACCAAAGCTTAATATACTTGATTCTTTACTCAAACCATTTAAAATCATTCTTCACTCATATCTGACAGAAAGTTCAGCCAAAGCAGCAGACTTCACTACAACATACTTGGTATTTCCTCTCCACAAACCCTTCTTACCCGTTAAATCTTAGAGCTCTTCTCCACTGCCCCGTGTTTTCACTCCCCTACTGCAATTTCACTAATCTTATTATGAGTATGTGTCTTTCTTTTCTAGTCTCTGACTGTAGATCTGAAATTCACTCCTAAGTACTTTGTGTAATTCTTCACCCTCTTTCCCCAGTCTGCCTCATTCACCTGGGAATCATCTTTCTTCTGGCTACTACTTTTTGTTGTTTCATTCTGATTTTTGATTCTTACCTCAGTCCCTGGCAGCTCCTCTGATAATCAGGTACGCTGTCCTCTTCTCCGAGCTCTTTCCTGGTTTGCTGACCAGTGCTGTCCTGTGCCTAAGGCTTGTATTTAAAGACATTAAATGCCCAGGTCCTATTTTTGTCCAATCTTCATGCTCAAATTTGGTATTTCGGTGCCCAAACATCTATTTGTGATGCCTAAGTGCCCGAACGGAGAATGAGGGGCTTCTGTTTAGGAGCCCATGGTGGAAAATTTGGCTCAATAAAAGAACTACCACCTGGCACTTAAAATCCCATTTTGAGAGTGCTCCACGGCCACCCATTAATTATTGTTCTTAGTTATTATTTCTATTGTGGTAGGAGCAAGCAGCTTCGGTCGCGGAGTAGGACCCATTGCTGGCCAGGCACTGTACACACACGTAACAAAGAGGCAGTCCTTGCCCCCAGAGCTTACAACCTGAACAAGAAGATACGTTCCTGGCTGACAGTAACTTCCTAACAGCGAGATCTACTAGGCTGTGGCATCACAAATCCAGTGGTGAAAGCCTATTGTGTTTAAACATGACAAAGCAATAGAGAACACACTAAGGAATAATCCTGCACTCGCCAGGAGCTGGTTTAACTGATAATCATTCCCCCCCTGCTTTAATTTCAATAACTCTTTGATTCAGTTGATGGAAGGGAGACTCAGATACCAGGAACTGTGCAAGCCAATAACGAAGCTATGGGACATTGCTGTCTAACCTTCCCTGACCCTCATTTCATAATTTCACTGCTCTGGCCTCTAGAGGGTTGAGCACGGGGGACAGGAACTAGGAACTGAGCCCTTGGGAAATCACTTTGCCTCTGTCTCTCTCAATTTCCCCATCTGTGAAATGGTGGTGATGATTCCTACCCACCTCCTAGGGCTCGGGGAGGGGCCTTTATTGTTTGTGGGCTCACTGAAAACGCCAGTCATTATTTAAGTGGTAAGTGACGCTATGGGACTCGACTGTAGGGACAGTGCTGCTTTGTGCCTTCACGGACCTGCTGCTGAGTTCAGTCACCTTTCTAGACATCTGTGACCCACGTGCAAGCAAGGCAGGAACATTCTGCCAGACATTGGGCATCAAATAAGCACAACCTTCTGACCGAGGGAGCTCCTGCTTTAAGAGGTTTGTACCTGGTGTGTCCGCACAACAGACAGACAGGGTGAAACCCAAATATTTCCTGCCACAGCCTGGGGACCAAAGCTGTGCCGTATAATGGTGAGACAGAAGAGACAGAAGACTAAAGATAGCATCTCCATGCTAGGATGAAGGAGCTCAAACTGCAGCCCATTGAAGGCAATGGGCATCTTTCCACTGACTTTCCTGCACTTTGGGTCAGGCTCACGGGGAACTAACCACTGTGGCTACATGTTAGTAGTGCTCAGAACAGTGACGGAGAGAAACAGGAATTCTTTCTGTCCTGCCTCCTGCCTGAGCAGCAATGAATTCACCCTCACAGCAGGCCAAGATAGATATTGCTCCCATTTTACAGATGGGAACACTAAGGCAACGGCTCACCCAGGGTCGCAAAGGGGTAGAGCTGTGAGCAGGACCTAGACTCTCAGTCCTGTGCCTTATCCACGAGACCATCCTGCCTCAGGTGAGAGGAGGAGAGATCATGAAGAGGTCTTTATATGGCAAAGGTGCCACAGGAGCAATGAAGGAACACATAATGGCAGTTTAAGGAAAATTTCATGGCCTGAGCCCAGCTGGAGCAGCCTGAGCCACCATAAAAGGTTTGATGCTGCTCCAACCAGCCACGTTTTAATTGATTTGATTTAAATTCTTTGATGAAGGAGTGGATAAAGAATAATGAGGCAAACAGGATTGTAATGCAAATTAAATGCATGAAAGATGGCCTTGGGGAGATGGCTCCTGAAGGTCAGAGACTAAAGCAAAACTGCTTCTGGTCACTCTTTCAAACATTAATGAGGCTGTGTTCTTCCTGATGTCTGTGATGGATGGCGTGATGGCTCAAGAGGAAAATGCAGTGTGCGTGCCAATCCTTCATACTCCTCATTTCAGTCAGCTCAGAGTTTGGGAGAATTTTACCTGTCAGGCTGCAGGGACTTTGATTCCATAGCCCACTACGTTACACTATGTACGCAGACTCCTTAATAAGGTTTTGGGGTGACTCTGATGGAGGATCGAACTTCAGAATTAATTAACTTCACTATTCAAAAGCTAAGTCATTTGTCACAATGGCTTTGTCATTCGTTTCCATAATTAAGAAAAGTGTCACAAAACCAAACATTTCATTTGCAGAAGCTGAAATGACTAAAGCTAAGAAGTATTTTCCAGTGGGCTGGAAGTTGCTATTTTCACAAACAATGGGCAGGGTGTAGGGTCCTAGCATGGCATACTGTGAGGGGTTCTGCAGTCAGGCTGTAAAATAGAGCAAGCCTCAGTTGCTCTAATTTTATGCCAGAGGCTACACTGGCCCCTGGGGTAGCCCAGAACCCTGAGAGGACAAAGATGGATTCAAACTATCTTTGCCCTTCTTCCTCTATGCTGCATCTCCTGGAGACATGGCCCAGAATTGCAGCTAAGATGTGCTTTTGTTGTGGTTTAAACTGCACAAGAATTGTCCTCAAACTAAATTCCTCCCCTTATGCTTCACCGGTTTTATAGTCACGGGAGAAGTAACAAAATCTTAGAGGTCATCCAAGGTTGTAGTGGCCACAGACTAAATCATCTCACTGTAAGCTGATATGTAATTACTGACTGAAGGAGGAAATGTTCTCAGTTATCACACTCACAAAACTTCATTGTTGCAAAACTTAATACACTGATGGCAATTTGTAAGTCAGTGCCAAGCACAATAAACATCTTTCAGGCAACTCTGTTCAAGTGTTGAGAATAAAGAGAAAGCAATCAGACACAGGATCCATATTGCTAAATACTGTCTAGCAATAATCAGTGGGTATAACATACGCCCAATAACAAAGCTAGGGAAACAGATGTCTCTGATTAGCTCTGATTCAGCAAGCTGATGATCACAAAGCAACAACCAGTCGTGGAAGGAAGAGGGGTCACCAGCATCAACCCCTCCCAGTGAGGAGAATTTCAGGGGAAGAAGTTAAGCCATGAAGAACAACAACCTGGAGATTCATCCAATGGCAAGATGTAACTGGTGGTCTGAGAGCTCTTACAGGATTGGTCACTTACACCCTTAAGTGAGAGCTGCTGGAAAACACAATGAGACTAAACTTTTGACAAAGGAAGGTTGTTAACAAGTGTACAGAATGCTACTCTGTATTATACTGTTCAGCCACTAGGTGGCCCCATGTGTAAAATACCCCATTTAAATGAACCTCAGTCATACCTGGTAGAGCATTAGAGGATCTTATGATGAACACATCTGATGTGTATAAGCAAGCACGGTAGCCACGCTCCATCTGGTTCCGAGGTACATGACATGGTGTCAGGAGTAAGTTAAGAACAGAAAGAGAAGGAAAACAGCAACAAGGGTTGCAGATAGAAGGAACAAAGCAACAAAAGTTGAAGGGTGATATGTTGATGATACCCCGCAATGCTCCAGCTTTGACAAGCCTTCAGAATGGACAGATTGGAAATACGATTTTGCATTTCTAGAAAGATTCACAAGGAAACTGGAGATATGCCGGTATCGTCTTTAATTTATGCTAGGGGCAAACAAGCAGAACATATCTTTAAAGCCTTTGACTTTACTGAAGGTAGTCACAAAGATTACTGCCAAAGGAGTTCTGGCTATGTTTGATGCATACCTTATACCCCTGAGAAATGTGGTTTATGAAAGAGCATGTTTCCACTAGAGAAGTCAAGAACCGGGGAGGAAATGTTGAATGTTTTATAAGAGCTCTGGATACACTGGCTGAAAACTGATTTTGGGAATGCAAAACATGGAAATATCAGAGATAGGTTGGTTAGCGGGCTAACAGATGAAAACCTTTCAGAAGAGCTACAACTGAAGAGTGATTTAACCCTAGCCACAGCTATTCAAATAGCAAAGCAGTCTGAACTGGTGAAACAGCAAAACCAAGAGAAAGTTAACATACTTGAAAGCTTGAAACTAGTTTAGAAACTGTAAAAAGACAGTTGAACGTTAAAAGTCATTCTAATAAAACCCCTGAGGCAAGGAAAGAAAACTCTCAGGCAAAGAGGAAAAAAATCCAGCCTATACAAGGTGTGGAAAAAGTCATATCCCAAGAGAGGATGTATGCCCAGCCAGAGGCACATGGTGTAATAAATGCATGAAATATGGGCATGCTCACTGGTGAATAATTTGTATCAAATGAAGACAGCATGTGAAGAAAGGAGGAACTCAAGTGCAGCCTTTCCAAACTCTTCTAACTTCCCTCCCATTGAGGGGGGAAGAGAGGCCTTGCGGCAGGTATCCAAAGTGATTATTGGTTGGCTTAGGTGCATATTCTCAGGGACTGAAATTCATCCCTATGCAGAGGGCCTGCTGACAGCCAACACACACCTTGAGTCCTAATTTAGCCCAGAGAGGATGGGTGCGGGTATCCCCACTGCTCAGAGGGCTGACCTAGGGTTGAAGTGGTGCATCATCAGCCTGCTGCAGAGATTGAATTTCACCGCCTCTTGTATCCCTCCTGGTTCTGTCGCATGCTGGTTCCTGCTTGCAGCCATACATGTGCAGAAGGAGCATGTATGGATACAGCTAGGTAAAGGTTTGAAAAGCAGCTCAGCACCAGTCTGGGCATTGCTGGGAAGCAGAGCTGCACTGCCACTTTCCTTTCACTGCCTCTTGTTCTACAGGTGCAAAATAAAACCCAGCCCCAGCCCCTGCCCCTCCTTGTTCCTGTTTGTTTGGGGAACAGCTCCCTGGAGGCTTCATGGGCACATGCATCATTAGGGGAAGGGAATTGTACTGAAACAGCTGTCGTATGAACTGAAGGGAAATTCACTCAAATAAGTTACAGCCTTAATTGATGTAGGCATGCTACAGCCGGTGCTAGGGGGAGATGTACAGCTGTCCAAGCTCCTGGGGACAGAAAGGAAAGCTGGCCTTGTGCTTCAGACACTGGGCTGAGATCTGGGTTCAGGCCCTGGCTCTCCCACAGACTCCTTGGGTGACCTTGGGAAAGATTCATGTGGTGCCTCATACCCCACCTGTAAATAATACTCCTTCGGTTCTTCCATGCTTTTGCTGGTTACACTGCAAGCTGTTTGGGGCAGGGATTGTCTCTGACTCTGTGTCTGTGCAGCATCAGGTACAATGGGGTCTGGATCTGATTTGAGAGGGGTCTAGGTCTAATGATCATATCAATACCTCTACCTCTTGGGTTTTTAAAACAATGAGATACAATATCATTTTACTACCAGGCTTTTCTCTAACAGCCAGGAGGCCCTGGGGTGTATTTTATGGGGCTGTGATTACAGGTGTCTGGGAGTGGGAGGCACTTGGCACTCCACGATGCCCTAGAGGCCAGTATAAACCAAACCCTTCTCCTAGCTGATTGTTTAATTAAGCCAGCAATGGGACGTGGAGCCGAGCAGGACAACGACAATGGAACCAGCACACATGCTCAGCCCTGAGTTGGAGCTGTGTGAGCCGGTGCCGGGGGCAGCAGACTCTGCTGTTCTGCTCACAGGCCACACAAGCAAAGCAAGCCCTGTGGCTTCAGCGAACATTGCCCTCCCAAGAGTCTGTCCCCCAGCCGCTCGCTTGGGATGGCCCTTCTGAGTCAGGTGTTTGCAGGAAGAAGGACCAGTGCTGCTGCCTCCAGTGAGCACAGGTGGAGAATGCAGGACCAGCTGCTAGAGACCCAGAGAGGCCCCCTCACTAATGGGGTTTCCCTCAGCCCCAGCTTAACAGAGCTGAGCAGGAGACGGAGCGTTTGCCTCACTCCTGACGGCCCACAAAGATCCCAAGTAGCCACATGACACTTCTCTGAACAGGGGGTGGGAGAGACAGGCTGCGGGGGGGTCTCTGCTCTGCTGGTATGTGCATGAATCAGTCCCTTTGCACGCACAGGCTGAGGTTCCTGTGGCTAATGTCATGTGCCAGGCCCAGGCTGAGCCAGCTGGGGGCCAGCATTGCATCTAGTCAGCCAGGCTGAATGTCTCCCTAGCTACGGGCATGTCCACACTGCAGAGGAAAACCCGTGGCCCCGAGTCTCAGAGCCCAGGCCCATTGGCTGGGGCTCGGGCTGCAAGGCTAAGCACAGCCGCATAGCGGCTCCCAAACCCAGCGAGGGGGGTGGGTCTCTGACCTGGGCTCCAAGCCCCTCCCCCCCACGCTGGGTTTTTGAGCCCAGGCTCCAGCCCAAGTGGGACTGTCCACATTGCTATTTTTAGCCCTGCAGCCCAAGTCAATGGACCTGGGCCTGAGACTTGATGCTGCAGGTTTTTCTTTGCAGTGTAGATGTGCCCTATAGGTTCCTACATGGCCCCAGTCACTGCAGGGTCTGAGCACCTAATGTGCCTAAGTCCCTTGATCCTCTGGATGCCCCTGTGCAGGGCCGCGTGACTAGGAATGAACATCCCTGGAGGCTTGAGCTGTTCATTAACTCAACTTACCTAGGAATGAGCTCAAGTTACAATCAAAGACCCTTGTCTATACAGACCTTACAGCAAACACTCGGGCTTCCAAAGTGGGGACACATCTGCTTTTAACAACAGAAGAGAATGACCCAGCCCAGGCATTCCTAGTCCCCTGAATTCTACCCTCACCCCTTTGTTTAGTATATTTGTACAAGGTGTTTGTCCAGCGCCTACCTCGAGAGGGTCCTTGGTGCTGTGGTCATACAAAGAACAATGGCCTTTCGCTATCCATACCAACAGCACCTTGGAAAGCCATGGCTTTGGCGATACATAGTAGCCCAGCATAAAACAGGCTAAACGTTCATAGGCTACCAAAGAGAATTTACTGGGAGACCTAAAGAGTGTGCTGGAGCTGAAGCTGCCAGGAGATTAACTCATTAACTTGCTATGTGCCCGTTCCAGTTAAAGAATCGTCTCTTTCATACATTAGGTGGCCAAGTGATGAGATGCTGCATCTGAAAACAGCTTTTATAATCCTCTAAGCAACATAAAAACAGAAGACAGGCCAGCGTGAAATTCACCAGCCCTGGCCCCTTGCAAACTCACAAAAACTGCTGCATGGGCTCCATGAAAGGAAGAACGACTCTCCAAATGCAGCGGGTTGGAACAACTCCTTGACCCCACATCTGACATTAACCACCTGCTAGAGAGCATCCTCACAATTAATAAACAACAGCTAGCTCTTCTATAGCACTTGCAAGGGGTTAGACCTACCTCCAGGCTGCGAGATCACTGGTTTCCAGGCAAGAGTCTATTTGTTAGAAACCCAGCAATCTGGATATTTGTTCTTTACAGAAATCACCTAGATCATTTCAATGTTATCTGTGCAATAAGATTCAACTCTGATACACAGGAGTTAGATCTCAGCAGGACAGTGGCCTCATCCAACTATCCAATTAGCATACCCCCAGTGACAACAGCTGATTTTCCATAGATTCCTGCAAAACAACCCCCACTGGGTCCTCCATAAGCAAAGGAAACCAAGCCACACAGGTTTCTTTAAAATTAGATATTTTATTTATTTGTTTCATACATGCAGCAAATAGAATAAAGATTATATGTCCATCTAAAAGTAGGTATTTAGGAGAATCCTTTGACAAACACACAGCAGGTATTACATGGTGTAGAAAACTTGTCAAATACTTGCAGGTGAAATTAAATTCAAACACAAACTGATTAACAAAGGCAGTTTTCAATTTTGTGGTTGGTTGTTTTAATTGCCACTTGGAACATGATCCTAAAAAGAACCAACTTGGAATTCTGAGGACATTTCCATGCATGGAGCATGTTGCTTGGGGTTTCTCCCACCAATTACAAGCTCAAGGGCACAACTGCTACTGCAGAAGCAGAGAAGCTGCAGCATTTGTTTGCTTGAGGTAATTCTAGAAGCTTAAACAACATGAGCCCAGTCATTTGCACGGTATCTATCCTGCTAAAAGCCATTATCACATTGATCCCATTTCCACCGGAGTTCCTGGGCTCAACATGCTCATCAGGGAATATTTACGGCCCACACCCCCTTTGAGATCTCATCCCTGGCTACGAATCTGGTGACACACAAAGCTGCATTGGTTTAAAGATGGAATTTAAATTCGATTTAGTTAAACCTGTGCAAAAGGCTATGTGGATGCTCTAAGAGTGGCTTCTAACGAATGAGCTTAAATGGATTAGGAACAGGTGTAACGTAAACCAAAATGTGCTACACTTACACCCAGTACCCTAGTGTAACTTTAAAAAACAATTTGGGTTAGATTGGTGGCATTTCTATGTGCAGACAAGGCTGAGCTCTGAAGCTAAGGAAGTGGAAGGGGCTTGGTTTAGGTGGCAGATTAAGGCCCTCACACAGTGCTCAGTTCTCCTCTGCATGGTGCTGTACGTATACGTTTACACCTGTGTGCTGTGGGTAAGCACCATTTCTGAGCCGGCAGTATTCACATCTAAATTGCGCAGGTGTAAATGATGATGCAAAAGGCATGTGCAAGGGAGAATCATGCCCTGTGTGTCTGGTGATACAAATCACTTTGTAAAAATCCACACCTGGTTGCAATCTGTGGTGGAGCATGGACTTGAACCCTGGTCTCTCCAGTGAGCACCAGGGGTAACCCCTGCACCATTTTCCTATCAGAGGAGCTTTGCATATGGCAGGGAGATGGGGGATCTCAGTCTGCCCCCAGGGCTGTACGTTCGCTGTGAGGCCATGTACTGGGGTGGGGGTGATCAGAGAGAGGAAATGAGAATCCTGATGTAAAACGCTCCTCCACCTGACTCAGTCCCCTTGAGATCATGGAGGGTCCTGGCCATAAACCCGTATCTCATGGGGAGAGACTGAGCCCAACAGAGGGAAAAGTTTGGTGGGATGGGAGGGTCTTAACCTGGATTTTGGTGCCAGGTCCTTTTTTGTCTTTTTAAAACAGATTGTCCTGTGCCTAAGCCAGGCACATTAAAACAAAACCAAACAAACATTGGCACAAATAGCAGAGGGGGAAGCAGGGCCGGCTCCAGACCCCAGCGTGCCAAGCGCGCGCTTGGGGCGGCATTTTGCCGGCAGGGCGGCAGGCGGCTCCGGCGGACCTTCCGCAGTCATGCCTGCGGGAGGTCAGCCGGAGCCGCGGGACCAGCGGACCTCCCGCAGGCATGACTGCAGAAGGTCCGCCGGAGCCGCCTGCCGCCCTCCCAGCGCACCCTCCAGAGGCACGTCTGCAAGAGGTCCCCTGGAGCCGCGGGACTGGCAGCGCGCCCCCTGCGGCATGCCGCCCTGCTTGGGGCAGCCAAATTCCTAGAGCCGCCCCTTGGGGGAAGCAGCATGTTTATGGCTAGCGCTAACTGCCCCGCACATCAGCAGTATACGCACAACACTGGAAACTCCTGCAGCAAAACACAGGCATGCTTGAAACCCGCTCACTGACATGCCTACTATTGGCATCAATCCAACATGCCACCGATCAGAGCAGGGCTCCCGAGTCCAGTTGAGATTCTACACTTACAAATCAAAGTGAATTAAACCCTGAACATCCCGATTTCTCCCCTCGAGTGAGAGACTCGGGACCCCGGCCTCTTGGAAGCAAACCCACTGCAGTGGCAGTTTAAACGAGACAAACGTTAAAAAGCAGAGAGAGGCGGTTTTACTTCTCCGCTGTTTTTCTAAAAACAAACTAAATAGCATCAGGGCTGGTGAAATCTTTGCTCTGATGTAAATATGAACGTTGGGAAATGAAGCTTGAAAAAGCAAAGCAGCTTCACCTCTGCCTTTGCCACTAGCCTATGAGCCCTGCCTCAACAGCTGCTGTACCTGAGCTCAATCTGCATATGTTCTACTTTGCATCCAACTACCCAACAACCCCAGGGAGACACCTGCTAAACACAATGCTGAATGCATGACCTGCTCAAGGCTCCATTTTGGGACAGTTCTGGGTAATGCCTCTTAGGGGCCTGATTTACACAGACGCTGACCCATGGGCCATAGACCAACATAAGGGGCAAACAGAAAATAGCGAAACCACCTGAGTTCCCTGGATGCCACTGTGCCCGCGATGTTCAAGGGGACGGATTCCATGCACAGGCAGAGGAGTGAGGGCTCACCTCCTTTACAGTAATCTTGGGGTTCAGAAAGACATCAGCCTTTGAGCACAGGAGCAGCTCACCCAACAGTCTGCTCAGCCTGGCTGCCAGCTTTAGACACGTCTCTCTCGGAGCACTTCCTGCTCCCCGTCCAGAAGCAGCGATTACACAGCACTCTCTCTAAAGAGGGCAGTGCACCCCATCCTGACATCACCAGGCTGCCTCCTGGAGAGCCACAGGAGGTAAATTACCCTGGGGTAAATCAGGGGTGGCACCAATGAAATCACCAGTGTAAATCCAGTGAGAGACCAGAATCAGGCTCTCTGATCATCACGGTGACACTTAATTCAGCCCTGCCTCTGCTAGACTGTTCTACATATGAAATCTAACCCTCTGACGTCTACACTAGAAAGGCAGCAGTGGCCCAGGTGTGCTGCTGTAGCACAGTTAGTCGTGTAGACACTTACAGAGGTGGAAGGGGATCTTCCTTCACTATAGTAAAATCCCCTGGAGAATTATTCCTCTGGCTGAGTGACCTGTCAAGAGCTCCCTGCTCTCCAGTGTGGAGTCCTCCTCTTTTTTAGTCTCAGGCTCTTGGGACTCCCCTTTGAGCATCCCTGCCATCATATTTCTAGACTCTTCTCTTTCCACGCCTCCCTCCAGCCTGCACTCTTGGTCTCTGACGGAGCCATGCCAATGTGCATTCCACGGGGGCGGCCTGTCCAGCTGTCATTTTTACACAGTGATATTCAGACCGCAGCACACACGAGTACTGGCAGGGCTTGTCTGAAGTCTCTCAGTGGTTAAGATCCTCCCAAAGTGCTGGTTCTTTTTCCATCTTCCATAAAGCTTCAGTCAGCAAACTGCAGCAAGCAGAGTCAACCATGTCAAGGCTTGTCACTTTGTCCTTCCATGGCAGCATCCTTACAAATCTGCGTGTCAGCTGCTGGGCAGATTTTTCCATTTCACACGTGTCCATAAAACAGTCTGAAAACAAACCTTGGAAAAAAATCTTTGGGCAGTGGCAGGACAGGCAGCGCCTGGATGAACAAACTCAAAGGCCTGGTTCTGCAGACCACGAAGCGGATGAGTAGCTTTATGCATGGACTTCACTGGACTCTGGATCAGGCCTTGCCTAAGGGGGGGTCAAGGACTGGGAGCTTAGGTGCTGGTCTTGCAGTCACTGATACATGTGCTTAGCTTTACCCGTGTGCGCAATCCCAGACTACTCCCATGAGCACAGTTAAGCCCATGTGTAACTGTTTGTAGGATGGAGGAAGTTCTTGTGGTAGAAGGTGACTATGTTCTTTAGCTTTTAAGCAAATCTCACTCCATGCAGAATTGTCACTCAAACATACAGAAATATCTAAAACAAAAGCCCCTTCTCTAGGCTGCATGTAAAAAAATTGCATATGGTAAAGTTACCATGGTACCTTCCTTGCCATAAAGTAAATCACGATATTCCATGATCAAACAGGATGCAGCAGGATATTAAAATTTTAAAATACAAGAGAGACAAATTAAAAAACATTCACCATTTAAGTAATACTAAATTTGTAGCAATATATTTGACAGTTACAGTAACACACTTGCTTCAAGTCAGCTGTGATCTGCAGAAGAAACTAAGGAATCTTCTGCAATATATGGTGGAGTTATGAGAACTCTCATCATAAATTCAAACCAAATCTTCCCTGGTCGTGGCATGATGCAAAGTTCTCCATGTACCTCCTAACTGATCTGGCACAATTTGCAGTTTTAATTTTTTTTTTTAAATTTTGCCTCCTCAAATACAGATCGTTGCATGCTCAAGGAGACCAAGAATACACCATGCTCCAAAGAAGGAGCACGTCTGGCCTCCATTAAATTCAGGAATGGAACAGAGTAATCTAAGGTTGTTTGGACACTTTTCATGGCCCATGGATGAGCTAAAAACATTTTTTCCTAGTGTTTAGCAGCTTTTTTCCCTTAAATCCTTTTTAAAAAAATATTCAAAAGGCAAAGTTTGAGGTTTATAAAAGACCTACAAACCACTATTTTCTCTATAGGATTCCATATAACTCATAAGATTCCCACCTCTACTTTTCACTATATTCATGAATAAATGTGTATTTACATTAAAATTGGTACTGTTTAAAAACAAAAAATTATTGGAAACCAACCCAACTCGCATACAGCGAGACAAGACTAACAATCAGTGTTTCCAAATGTACACACTTAATTCTTGTACTTGTGCCTAAAGAAAGCGTAAGAATAGCTAGCCAGATGAAGGACTAGCAGTTGACCTCGTCTGGCTTTGCTCTTCCATATGGCACCTTGCTACATGCATCTTGTAATTATTTATTAAAAATATCAGCTGGAATATTTTTGTAAAATTTAGAATTTCTAAAATGATACATCTGGTCCTGGGTTACTAAATAAAACCTTGAAAACAGAACTTTGGAGTAAAACTATGTAAACCGGGGCATGTGGAAAATTAATTACATTGCGCATCTAGATAATAGCAAAGGGTGTATACTATAAAAAAGTTACCTTTAGAAATAGCCCTCAATAGTGCCCTCTCCTAATGGGCATATTTTCAGTTGCTAAACTGTAAACTGAGCTTGCAAATGTGTGTGTTTTGGTAGAATATTAATATCCTTTACAGAGCTGTTAACTTTCAACAGTGTCTGTGAAAAAAACAAGAGAAAGATTTATAAGAGTGTTGTCATAGTATATCAAAACTGCAAACTGTTCCAGATGTTTAAAAAAAAATCCCACCTTTTACTTAGGAAAAACACGTGTTCTGATTTCCTAGAACTGGAATAAAATTCATTTTGTAGTGTTATGCCTGAGTAATAGGAACAAAATGATTATTGTATTGAAATGCACACTTTTACAGTAGGCTAAAGAGGAAGACAGCTTCACTGAGCCAGTTTGACTGTATATACAATGCATTAAAAATAAAATATGTCTATACGCAGACTTCTTCACACTGATCAGATTTCACTTCCAATTCTCGAAAAAAAGGCGCTTCTAAGACAACTTCACAGTCATTGCAAGCTGCAGCACAACAGTTTAAAACAACAACCATGCTTAGCATTCCAAGGAAACAATTTTTGAATAATTAAAAGTTTACCAGAATCTCAGTATCTGATTTTAAAAATTACAAAGACTGTAGCAATTTGGTATTTAGAGACAATATTCAGACCTGTTTAAAAATTCTATTGGTTACCATTATTGGTAGTGTCTAGAAGTATTACCTCTTGCTGTTACCTCACAAACTAAATATTTCCAGATGTAGGAACCACGCTAGCAAGTGACACATACATATAAAGGCCTCCTAAAATAAGTTATCTCCACATTTCGAATGAGGGTATGAATACATGTATGCACCGTTAATCCCGGAAGACTAGTGTTGATATTTACAAGGCGATCTGAAGGTTTAGATTGCAAGCACAAGAGGTGGCATTTGCATCTTGTCTAAACATTAATGACAAATTCTGGATTAGTATAGGAGAATCCAGCAAACTCAGTCTGATCCAAGTTCATGATGAAGAGTTTGTCAGTAGGTGTGAGTTCCACAGGCTGCCTGGTGAACTCTTTGTCGAAGTTGGAAGTGTCTCGTTTGTCTTTCTGTCAAATGGAAAGCACAAAATTAAACACAATCAAAAGGGAGAGAAAAATACAAGAGAAATCCCAGCAAGGCGGATGTCTGTAATACCGTATGCATGTTCAGAGCGATCGATGCTGCCCGTTCTTTAGGATTTGTACATGGTATGCACACATATATTCTTAAATTTTTTTTTTAAAAGAAAATTACACATTAGATTAGGTACACTACATTCAAATACTCAGCAGTAGCCTTTATACACATCAAAGCAATTGGGTACAGTGTGCAAAAACAGGAAAGCGTTTATCTAACACTTCAAAATACCCAGCAAAAGTTGTAGTGACATGATGACAGCACAGTACGGTACAGAAGGGACATGACATTCACAACTGGAGAATTCTCCCCTCACCCACCAATCCGGCAGCTTTAAAAAAGAAAACTAACAGAACAGTTTCTCAACATGCAAAACTTTCACTGGAAACACTGATTTGTTATCTACAGTAAGAGTGTCCCAGAGAAAGCAACAAGCCACAGTATTGGAAGTAAACAATTTACTATGATTTCAGCATACACACAAAACTCATCAGCCATAAAAGTTTGGTGGTAGCAGATAATTCCCCCCTTTTTCTGTTAGTAGTCTGACATTTTTAGTTGAGCTGCTGTATCATCTTGATTTCCATATTGTGTTATCTATTTAATTTGAGATGAGTATATGATTTTCTCCAGGGTCACATATAAAATATACAGTGGGTCCAAAAACCTGGTGTAAAAATAAAATTACATAGATGCAACCTTTTCTAAATCCAGATCTTCACAGAAATATAAACTGTACAATTAGACCAAAGCAAAAAGAATTATCGTCTCAGTTAGGCTGACATTCTATTAGCATGCAAGACCCAATTCGTTACACAAAAAGATCTATGCAGTTTTTGATACTCATTTATGTCATGGATCTTGCCTGTGTAAACTAAGATACATGCTGGCTGTAATGCATTAAGAAAGCTTGGCTGGTGTATGAACCTGGTAGCAGCAAAAACACAATAAAAGCACGAGAAATACCTCATCAGTAAAGAAATATCCAGCGGGGAACTTGTATTGTTACTAAAGATGGCAGATGTTGCAGTGTGTAAATAACAGCATAGTTCCGATGCTGAGGAAACCTACGAGAATTCTATGTGATGACTGAAACAGGATGCAGGCAGGTGACCTACCACAGCTATTCCATGCAATAGAGTAATAATATTTAGGTCTTACATAGCACTTTTCATCAGTATAAAAGTATGTGATCAAGGGAATGGGGGCATTTAATCATCCACAGAGCTCACCCGGGTGTTTGTAAGGTGCTCATCACATGGTGTCTAAGCAAAGAGGATCAGTAAGTGCTAGATCCTAGCAGTAAGTTCCAACTTTAGTTCAGGGCCCTGATTTCAAGCTGTCCCAGGCCATCCTATCAGCTTACGCGGGGATGTGTGTGTTACCCAGGGTGCACTACCTCCCCTTCAGACAGACACTGGGCTGCTACTGCAAACCTCAGCCCGGTGTGGTTGCAAGCTCCCATAGGAACGGGAGCCTGCACAGCAGAAGGGGGCTCCAGCATAGACCCATTGCAGTGCAGAGTGCGGGGGCTGGGATACAAGCTAGGTCTGAAGTGGCAGGAGCCCGGGCGATGCATATTGGGGATTGGGAGGCACTGCTGGAGAGAGACATACCCTTTGTTTCCCCCCTAATTCAATGGGCTCCCTTCACTGCTTTGCTAGGCTGTGAGAGTTAGTTTAGCAGCACCCAGAGGACTCTGGGTGGAAGCAGGTGTCATTGCAGGTAACTGTGCGTCTCGTGGATCCTGTCGGTCACTTTGTATTTTTGAAAGCCGAGGACTGGCCTTCTGAGGTCCCGTTTTAGACGGGGTCTCCCTGTTTTAATAGACATCTGCAGTGCCCACGCTCTCCGTTCTAACACACCACCTTTTCTGCAGCTCTGGTTTATTATCCTGTCAGCCAGTGCCAAAGGGGTAGCCATTGCTTTGCACGGTGCTCCTTGGGGGCCGCAATTCCATGGCTGGGGAAGCAGAACCTCATTCACACATTGGAGAAGCCGTGTCACTTTGTGACTGAATAGCTCACGCTCCGACAGCTACCTGGCCTGAATGAAAACGCATTGACCTGGCTGTACCCTGAAGGCTCCGCTCTCAGCCAGGCATGGCCATTCACCTTCAGATTGTCTTTACTGATGAAGTATCAGGAAGGCTTTATATTGCATCTTGGCAACACACTTTAGTTCTGCTGGGCTCAGAGGCTATGAGGTGTAAAGGAGGCCCCTGGCCAGCATGGGAACCAGACACCAGCCCTCCCCTGCAATCCCTTCTCAGAGAGCAGCGGGTTGCTGCGTTTCCAGAGGAAGCCTCTTGCTGCTGCTTAGGACAGGAGCACCACATCACAATCACACTCCCCAGCCACTTGCAAGTGAGTCAGCCCAGAGCAATCTCCCCGGTCAGAGTGGGTGGGGGCCAGGGTTTTGTGGAAAACGCCTGCCCCTCAGTGGGCCCTGTGCCTGAACTCAGCCACCTCTTTTACTTCAGGTCGGCACGGACACATCCCGCTAGTCCCTTATTGGGAAGGCACCGTTTTCTCCTAGGATATTAATCGCCGACAATGCCGGCGACTGTGATGCGGCTGGCTTAGGAGGCGGCTCTGTTGGTCACCTCAGCCTGCGACAAGGAAGTGCTCAGCGCGCGATGTCACCAAGGGCGCAGCAGCCGGCTGGCCGGAAGAGACCAGCCTGACCATGGGGCGTTCCCTCCAACTGACCAGGCTCTGTACAACACGCGGCTCCCTGCAGCTGGGTTGCCCCAGGGAGGCCTAGACCGTCTCAAGGGGAGACGGCAGCCGCCGCACTCACAGGCCTGGGGGAGAACGAGATGAGGTTAAAAGCCCCAAAGAGGAGGGAGGGGAGCCAAGGGGCGAATGTGGCATGGAGTGAGAGGCCAGTGGGGCTTGTGGGTGAGGGAAGCTGGAGAGAGAGGCAAGAAATCAGGGCTCTCACGGCGAAGACAGTGACCGCGCGCTTGGTCGCCACTCAAAGCAAGCAGATGCCCCGTCCCTCCCGCACCCTTGAAGTGACCAGATGCCCTGTCTCACCGACCTGTGTCAGCCCCCCCAGCCCAGAGTCTGGCTCACTAACATTTGCCTTTGGTCAGCTGGCAGCTGAGAGAAGCGGGAGGCTGGGGGTAATTGCTTCCCTCCTCACCTCACCCCCACCCCTGCCCAGAAAAGGTGAGGGGGAGGGGTGCAGGGCACGGATAACGGGGTGTGGGGGGGAGACGGAGAGGAGGGGCCAGTTTGAGATGCAGGGAGTCAGTCTGACAAAGAGGAGACGTGAATGCAGTTGCACCAGGGAGCCGAGCGGGGTGTTACCCACCCCACCCCAGGGCATGGCCGGAAGGACCCTGTTCCTCTCATGCTGATGAGCCGGGCTCCACATCCACTTGATGAGCAAGGGGGCAGGTGGCCCAAGGGGCCAGACTCTCACTCCTCGCCTGTGAAACTGGGAAGGTGAAAGGGTCCAATGGGGGTAACTGCTAGGGATGCCAACCCTCCAGGGTTGTCCTGGAGTCTCCAGGAATTAAAGATTAATCCAGAAATACATCCAATCACAATTGGCAACTCTAGTAACTGCTCAGACTGGCCCAGCTCTGCTGTCTTAGATCTCCACGTGCAGAGAGAAGGGCTGGGAGCAGCGAGGTTACTGACAGGTTCCAAAAGGCCATATGGGAAGACACACAGGGGCCCTCCCAGGCTGTCGGTCTATCAGACAAGGGATGGTGCTTGCTGAAAGCACAGCATGGAGGGAGATCCGTAAAGAGAAACAACGGCATGTGTAGGCAAAAGACACAGCGACACCTGCCACAAGTGCCCATTCAAGGGGGTCAGGAATGTTGGTTGCTTGATAGCAGAGAACGGGTGATAAAGCTGGAGCACAACTGTCTCTCTCCATCCCTTTGGGGCCGTCTCTCCTGTACGGATCTCACCAGCTAGATATTTTACAGCAGCTTCCCCTTCACCCCTTGCACTTTTCCACTGGCTTGGGAGAGAAATCCAGAGAGAGAAGCCTCAGCTGGTGAGAGCAGCAAAGTGGTTTCTGCTTTAGTGATGAGCAAAACTATTATAACTTCTTTCTTCTCAGTGTGAATTTCTCTCTCAAGATGTGTGTGCGCACGCACATGATAGCTAGGCCTCTGCCGAGGAAGGAAGTTACTTGTTTGTGGAGGGAGCAGGGAGAGAGACAAGTGGGAGGTACTGGAATGAATTAGGAAAGGGAAATTGAGGCTGTCTCGGGAAGAGCTTCCTGACAGTGGGATGCAGAAGGCTGTGGAATCACCTGGCTAAGGGAGCCCCACTGCTTGGCATGCGTAAAACTTGGCTAGCCAGAGCAAGGGGGACCGAATCCTGCCTCGACCTCTGGGAGATGTGCTGGGTGGCAGGTTTTTTGCATTTCTGAATGTGTGTAGGAGACGCTGCACATCTCAAGGGTGAAGCGGGAGCTGTCAGATGCAAATCTGTCCAGCTTCACTTTGAATTCTGGTGAAGGAGGGGCCTGTTTAGCCTCCTGTGTGTATTCAAATGTGAATTTCTAATGCCCAGGCTGTTTCTGTACTCCGCTGCTGCTGGGACCGTGCATTCCACATGCAGAGTCTTGCACAGAGGCCTGTTTATACATGGGCAACTGCCTCCTAAAAAAAAATCACTCCCCCCCACTGCATCTCCCTTAATATTAGAGGGGCAGGCACAATGTCTTCAGCAGTCATTTCCAGCGCCTGTCCGTGCCCCTTGCTTATAGCCGGGAAGAGTTCCACACTGAGCAGCATCCCCTGTGATGTGGGCTGGAACAGAGGAAGGGGGCTAGCTGGTAGCCCCTGCTGCGTTTGGTACTTTATTTGGCACCCTGAGAATAATCCTACAGAGCTCAAACGCTCCTATAATGCAGCAGAAGCGGAATTCCAGAGGAAGCAAAGGAATTTTGTATGCATTTGGGAGAATGAGATTAGCAGATGCCTGTGATCTCTCTTTAGCTAAAAACCTACCAATTGCTTTGAACAAGGGCTCCCTTGAGAGTTCACACATGCAGTAATGAGTCACCGGCTCACCATGCACTGTCTGATAGAGATAGTTTCACTTAAAATTTCTGGAAGCTTCAAAGCCTCATCCTGTAATCATTACTTACTGTTAAAGTCATTTAAAGAGCTAACCCAGAGGGTGTCAAGGATGATGGGGTTTCTTGAGCTCTCACTAGAGAAAGAACGAATTGTACCTGGATTTCAGAACACGAAAGCCCCCCTCTTCAATCAGCAGTTGAGATCTTGGATCTTCCTCCTTCTCATAAGAACTAGGGTTCACCAAATGAAATTAATAGGCAGCAGGTTTAAAACAAACAAAGGAAGTATTTCTTCACACAACGCACAGTCAGTCTGTGGAATTTTTTGCCAGAGGATGTTGTGAAGGCCAAGACTATAACAGGGTTCAAAAAAGAACTAGATAAATTCATGGAGGATCGGTTGATCAATGGCTTTTAGCCCGGATGGGCAGGGATGGTGTCCCTAGCCTCTGTTTGCCAGAAGCTGGGAATGGGTGACAGGGGATGGATCACTTGATGATTCCCTGTTCTGTTCACTCCCTCTGGGGTACCTGGCATTGGCCACTGTCAGAAGACAGGATACTTGGCTGGATGGACCTTTGGTCTGACCCAGTCTGGCTGTTCTAATGAGGGGTGGGAGGAGGGGCATTGTTCTATACATACTGCAGAGATTGATGGTGGTGCCACCAAAGGATGCCAGTTGATAGCTTCACACATTGTCTTGAAGGACACACTCTACAGGAGTGAAAGGGGTAATTCAGCTCAGACCTATGGCCACACCCTGGGCAGTGACACTGGGGGTGGTACAAAAGTGGAGGAGACGGTATTGTGATGTGGGCTACTGCCTGCTGTCACCTTACAGCAGACCTGGAAACTTGGGGGTATCCCAGGTTGGACTCAAACACGGTCAGCAATCAGAGATGATGTGCATGTAACATTCTGATTCCCAAAGCCACTCCATCCCGACTGAGACTCAGTCTCATGGTTTCTGGCATCTCAGAGTGCAGGACTGTGTTGAAATTCATCATTCACAAATAAATGCAGGGTTTTTTGGATATATTGTTTCTTATTTTTTATTTTATAATCAGTATTGGAAAAAGATTGGCACATTACAGCTCAAAGCAGCTTGATTCAAAGTGACAGCCCACAAACATCTGGCAGAATGGTACAAAAGGAAGTGATACGATTGTCATTGTTTCACGAGAAACATCTTTCCTGAAGCTTTTTTTTTTTCCCCTCCTTTTTTCGGATTCTAGGAACACAAACTTTAGACTATTTAAATATCCAGCAACATTCTTTAAGGTAGGAATATTAGTGAAAACAAAATTCTTTACAGGCTTCATCAGATTTCACAATACTGCTAGACTTTAAATATCAGCTCATTTTCATTAATACCATTTTTGACACATTTAAAGCGCATGTAACAAACTGAATTAATCATTTTGGCATTTGAAAAAAACCCAAAGGAAAAAAAAGGTTTGATATGAAATAATGTAAAAACCATGTCATGTATGGTGTTTACTAGGGTGACCATAGATTTGAAAGCATTTACAAGGGTTCTTTCAAATTTTCCTTTCGTAGCTGGATGATGCACTTTCTTTTAATAAAAAAAAAAAGGCTACTAAGAAACTGCACAATCAGGAGAAATCTGTGTGAACAATAGATTTGGTTTCCCCAGTTATTTATTACTGCTATCAGGGAGTGCTGTGACTGATGAAAAATTAAAAAAAAAAAAAGGCAAGAGATTTTGCAGTGTTTTTAAATAAACAAGGACTCAGGGTTGCATGTCAGAAAATAAGTCCCATGTCCAATCTCTTGACAAACTATTTGCCTTTTTGGGGGGGAGGGATTGGGAGGGGACTCAAGATTAATTAGAAGCCTGCAAAGTTCAGTGTTCCACACTTAATTCCCAGGTAAAATTTTAATGAAAACCACTTGCTTTGCCACTAACAGACTGAAATGACAGCAGCTATTTTCACGTGATTACATTAAAGGGGTAGATAAGTGAAAGAACAGGAAAGTAAGGCAAATACTTAGATTTCTCCCAATTGTCATGGCCTGTAATTGGAGAGCTGTTAGACACTCATTTAATGATCTGTCAGTCAATGTACTGATATCATTAGCTAGGAGTAAAATTTGATTAAAACATAATTAAATTGCAGTACTTTTCACACAACAGTTGTCATTCAGAGAGGTCCCAAATTATGTGAAGACACTTCTGGCTTTGAAACATGGTCACTCTAGTATCGTTACAAAAGAAAAACCATGAATGCAACTTTTGCAATGAAGAATGTCACCACAACAGCCGTTGGGACTGGGTGATAAAGATGCAGGAATGAGATCTACACAGCTACTTAGCTCTTGACTTCAGGTTTTAAAAATTCAGAGTTAACAAAGGAAAATCCTTCGAATTCTGATTGGTCAATGTTCCTGATGACTTCCTGGTCAGGTGGAGTTAAGACGGGTGGATGGCGAGTGAAAAATCGGTCGAAGTTTTCCGCATTCCGTCCACACTATGAGAGGGAAAAAAAGAACTCGTGGTGGGTGGAGAAAACAAAACAAACTGGATGCGGTCTGCAGCAATCCCCTCCCATTCACACCTTGCAGAGCAGATTATTTCAATGAGGAAAATGAGAGAAAAGAAAAGAAGATGCAAAATACTTATGAGTTTTGTTAATTGCAAGGCTATGTTTTCTCATGGAGTAGCCAGAGACTGATAAACTATCAGGCTGTAGCATGGCTAGTAATTGCAGGAGCAGAATGAGATGGCAGTGCAATTACTTGCTGAGCTTTTTCCAGTCGCATGCAGTCATACTGTACCTGTTTGAGCGGTGCTGCTTAGCACTAGGCAGCTTCCGTTATCTTATACCAATACACACCTCATCCTTCCCCTCCATCGCCTGGGAACTAGAAGGTTTTGTCATGAACCAACAGTTTAGATAGTTCCACTTGTCCACGTTTAAGCAGCGACACCTCAGCTTCTGCAGCTCTCAGACTAGGTAACCGCTACGGGCTGAATGCCTCACATGGACAAGGCCGTTGTGCCACTGGAGAGATTTTCAGTATTGTCCCCCCCAGCACACCTGTCAGACACCTCATGCTCCCACACACATGCCAAATGCTGCTTGGATTAGACTTTCTTCCAGCAAAACCAACCCGTGTCAGCACCGCATGCAAGGAGATCACTGGCGGAACAGTCCTTGCATCCCACACTGCACCACTCGCTCCTGCATCGAGGTCTGGGAAACGGTGCAGGTCCTG
Organism: Mauremys mutica; assembly: GCF_020497125.1. Taxonomy (NCBI): domain Eukaryota; kingdom Metazoa; phylum Chordata; order Testudines; family Geoemydidae; genus Mauremys; species Mauremys mutica. The sequence goes on along the minus strand of NC_059082.1, from coordinate 83,977,726 downwards.
CAAGTGTGCATCTCTTAGCGAGAACTGCTTTGGAACATGCATAGCACGAGGGAAAGGTGTGCTGCCTTATGACCCACAGGGAAACCGCTCCGTTGAATTGATCTGGAGGGATGGGGAGAAGGTCCCCTTTATAATACAGCTGCCAAAAGAGGTAGCTTCTAAAAGTATTTCAGGCCTCCTCTAGGAGAGTGGGGAAGGGTCACCTTGAGAGAAGTGCAACCACTCCCCACCCCGGAGTGCAAAGGCTCCTCCTTTCTCCAGGACAACAAACAGCTCCTGGGCGTTGTCACATGAGCAGGCATCCTAGGGGTGCTTGGTCTAGTGGTCCCAGCCCAGGGCTGGGAGTCAGGAAGTCACAAGTGTTAATCCTGGTTGTTACACTGACCCCTTGTGTGACCTCAGAAAAATGATACTCTGACTCTGCTTCCTTACCTGTGAAATAGGGATAATATTCACATGGGGGGAGGGAGCGAGAGGAGGGGGCTTAGTAAATATGACACTATTCATCTCCAGCGCTCTTGGCTCACTAGGCGCTAAGTACGTCCTCATCCTGCCTCTCCAGATGCCACGACTCCTGAGAGCCCATGCAAGCAGGTGTGTTACCAAGGGGAGGAAAGACCATGAAAGGAAAGGGAACAGGGTTAAAAACTAAACCCAGCCCATCCCCTCCAGCGCTCAAAGTATGTGCCATGTCTGACAAAGGGGCTGTGTTCCCCGGATGGGCTGGCCAGCCTGGCCACTAGACACCACCATAAACTGAGCTACACACACACAGCTTCACCCTCACTTTCCTTTTAAAAGTTTGCATTTGTTAAGTGCTCCCTGGTGTTTCCACGGGACTGGTCCTCTTCCAAACACTCTACATTCTCCGTAATCCCCCTGCTCCCCATGGTGCATGAGGCAGAGAAATAAGGGTAGTTTCCCCATTTGTGAAATGGAGAGTGAGTCAGAGAGGATAAGAGACCTATCCAAGGCCACAAGGGAGTCAGTGTCAGAGCCAGGATTAGAACCTAAGAGGTTCCAGGTTTCTCATATTGTACAGAAATGCGCCACTGCTATACCTTTCTGATAGGTTCACTGGAGGTGACACTATAAAATAGCCAGCATGATGGTCCTCTGAATAGTAATTCCAGGGGCCAGAACCTCATTTGATGTCAACTGACACCAGCTGAGAATTCGACCATAGGGGCTTTACATTTTCTGTATGGAACAAAGGGTTGGTTTGGGATGGGAGTGAGAGAAACCTGTCAAGTGCTTCACTTCACTTTGAATGTAAAAGGAAGTATGTAAAGAACTCCTGTGACCTTGGATACTGCTACAGAGAACTGTTAGATGGCTACTAGGTTATAACAAAAGCTCAGAAGACTTATCATTGGTCTATTATTAGGAAGTGACGCAGTTACAAACTGCTTGACTATACCTACCACATGCATATCATACCCTATGTGAACTGGAATTAATGGCTTTACTTTAATGGTTAGTGAGCTGTATTTCTTATCAAAACTACCACACACGTACGACACTCCTGGCTCTACTCCCTCTGGCACTGGAGATGCAGGAGCCAGGACCTATCTGCCTCCTTATCTCTCCTCCCTAATACACATCTCAAGAGAGCACATATGCTTTACATGCTGGGACTTCCCCAAATGAACTATCATTTGCTGAGAAAACAGATTTGCATTTTTAATAAACGTAATGTCGGTCTAAAAATATTAAACAGCAAAGCTGATACCTGTGAACTGTTCAAAATTCTCCACTTTTGTTCACCGATGAGGTTAAAAAAAAGACAATGCTAACATCAGCCCGCTTGCTAATACGTAGCCTCTTTGGCATATTTTATGTTCTTACAGCCACCAGGTCAGCCACAATTATTCCTAAAACCACTGGACAGTTCAGTGAATAATGTTAAATGCTAGCCACATAAGACGATGTTAAATGCTAGCCACAGCCATGCAAAGCCTGTTTGCTCATCTTCAGAATGTATTCCTCAGCCATAACGTATCCCTTTCCCATTGGGCAGATCAATGTCTCAGTTCAGCCAATCACTTAAGCCCCTGCTTAAACTTAAAAATGAGTTTAAGCTCATCCTATTCAGCAAAGCACTGAAGCATCTGATTCATAGATTTTAAAACCAGAACGGACCATTATGATTATCTAATCTGATCTCCTTCACAAACACGGCCACAGAACTTCACCCACCCATTTCTGCACAAAGCCTATAATTTAGGTCTGAACTAGAGCATATTTGTTTTAGAAAGTATCAGAGGGGGAGCCGTGTTAGTCTGGATCTGTAAAAGCAGCAGAGAGTCCTCTGGCACCTTATAAACTAACAGATGTTTTGGAGCATGAGTATCCGACGAAGTGGGTATTCCCCCACGAAAGCTCATGCTCCAATACGTCTGTTAGTCTATAAGGTGCCACAGGACTCTTTGCTGCTTGTTTTGAAAGACAGCCAGTCCTGATGTAAAGGCTTCAAGTGATGGAGAACCCACCATAGCTCTAGGTAAGTTTTTTTTCAATGGTTAGTTACCTTCAATGTAAAAGTTTACACCCTATTTCTAGCCTGACTTTGTCCATCTTCAGCTTCCACCCAATGGATTTCATTACGCCCTCTTCTGCTAGATTCAACAGCTGCCCATGATCAGAAAAGTTCTTCCCCAGTATAGATACTTAGAGACTGCGATCATGTGCTTAAGTGATTTTCTGAATTAGGGCCCAAATGTGCTCAGACCTCTCAAGATTTTTCCTGTCTCTTTTCCCCCTGGTATTCTAGCCAGATGAAAGGCAAGTAACCTTCCCCCCTCCGTCACAGGACCACGCCTCCATGAAATATCTGGCTAGCAGCACTCCCAGTTCTGTATTTCGACCAGACGTGTTAACCTTTTAGCACTTCGGCGGGACAAGTCACCTCATTTTCACTATGGAAACAATGAGTCAGCCAGTGGCAAAACAAGAGGAACGGTTGGTTCTTAAATAGCTGAGGCCAAGTCTACGATAGCCTCTACAGCAGTGCCGTTGTGTAGATCCTTCCTACACAGAAGGAAGGGATTTTTCTGCCAGGTAGTTAATCCTCCTCTTTGAGAGGCGGAAACTAGACCAACAGAAGAATTCTTCCATCGACCGAGCCACATCCACACCGTGGGTTAAGTCAACCTAACACTCAGGGCGTGACATTTTTCATAGCCCTGAGCAAGGGAGCCAGAGCAATCTAATTTTTAAAGTGTAGACCAGGCCTCAGTTTAGCAGCAGTTAGAAGCTGGTCTTTGAACAACACGGTATTATCCATAAAAATGCCTGAGTCTTTCAAGATCAAGGCGGACAAAGAAGTTATGTGAGTTACAAAGATATTAAGCAATCCAAAGTGTAGATCCGGTGTGAACTAGTTCACTGCAATTCTCATCATTTATATTGTGGGGGCGGGCATCAAATGGGACAGGGGAAACGCAGGCCCTGCACTGAGAAGCACAGTGTCTAGGACAAACACTGAGTGAGGGGAAGAGTTACAAATGTACGAACCAAGTAATCAGAGTGATAGGCAGGTGGCCAGTTAGATGCTCTTTATACAGATAAATTGGGTAATTTCTCCACCTCCACAGACCAATTTCCAGCCTCCGTTCTGATATCCTCACACTCTTCCCTCCCAAAATTCCTCTCAGCAGAGAGAAATCGATTCTACGGGTCCCATGATGCAAAGCATCTTAGGGAACAAAGGCTGAGAACACCAGAAGGGAACCCTCCATTCGCAGGGTAAGTGGCTGCTTTTTACTGAAGCAGAAAACACTGAAATTCTGTTTGCTCTCTTGGCCACCCTCCGCAATCAAATCATCTCCCAAGTTGGTTCAATAAGACTGTTTCCAACCTGTCATCTCTGCTAAGACTCAGAACAATCTTAAAAGGCAGCCAAGCTATAGACTTTGGAAAGAGAAGGTTGCAACAAAAGCCCTGATGGCACCTTAGCTTAGTGACACTACTGGGGGCTGTTAAGAGGATGCTCCTTATTGCCAAATGATTCAGGGAGCAGAAGATAACCTAAAGACACATGCCCTCCCTCACTCGGCATGATAGCTAGAAATGTCATAGATGTCTAGAAATTAAGATGAAACAGCCTGATTGTCTCATGCTGATTTGACAACCCACAAAAATATAAAATTTGAATGATATCCATCAAGACTTCCAGTTTCTTTGGCAAGAGCTGGTAGCTATCCAAAGCCATGCAACGAAACACCAGACCTGGACTCTTACAAAAGATATTTTAGATGTTGGACACACTGGTGTCAGCAGAGAAAATATTTTCCTTTCCGCTAGCTGGCTGCCTGAAAGCCATCAGATTAGCATCAAAAATAGAAAATAAATTCACAAAAATGAAGTTGCCAGTTGTGCAAACCCTGGAGGCTCAAGAGAATGTGCAGATATAGGCTTTTCTAGGCCACATTGTCACTAGCTTTTCCCCTTAGTAACAAGATAAAACCAACTATTGGGAAAGTAACTGAAAAAGGTTATCAGAATTGTAACATGCAGCATATCAAGAGCTACCTGCTAATAAGCAGCTCACTTGCAGATTCCATCCACTCCCATATATATTTAAAGCTTTGCAGTGCTTTGAAAATATACCTGTCACTGGCCATTAGCTTCACAAATTCTTGGTGGAGAGACGTTAGGTAGCTCATTTGAAACATTTGGGGGCACTAGGCCTGAACTTGCTTTGAAGGGATGTGCTGCATGTTTTTTTAAACACTTAGTAGCAGTTACTTTAGGATTAATTGGGCAAGGTTTTAATGTTTGTGAAGTTCTTTCAGATCCTGGGATGAAAAGTTCTACAGGGAAACAAAGTATTATTTTAATGTTTGTATTTCATCATGCTAACCAAAATAGCTACAGAATTCTGCATCAACAAGTCATAACTCCTGCCATAATATCAGAAGGGCCTTTACAGTAAGAATATTTGAAAAGTTGTTCAGACACTATGAATTTATTTTCCAGATTTGTGATTAGGTGATTTTCTTCCTGAAGTTTGTAAAAATGTAAGGAAATTGCCTGGCTAATAGCGCAAAGTCACATAACTACAATTTTGGGGGAAAGGGACGGAGGTTGTGTCATGGCAAAATAAATGCCCTAACCAACAGAGAGTTGGAAAATGACCCAATGTGAACTGCTTACAATCCAAAACGCAAAGGTTGAGGGCTATAACCAGGGATCCATGTTGTGCTGTTAAGATAGTGATTGTTGAAATGACCTTGAAGAGCTGCTGTGCTGCATATTTTAGATCAGAGCCATCAGCCATGCCTCCAGGGTTCTTGTTCTTCATGGATCCTAATTCAACTTTCATCCTTGTATGAATGAGATGTGACAATTGCTCCTTCTTTCTTTAAAGGTTACAGAGACATTTATCAGCAAACCTGCTATCACAACCCCCAGTACCTTAGAGCCCTCATGCACCATATCCTGCCATTTCACTAATTAATACAGCAGGCAGCTGTGCATGATAATGCAAACACAAGGCCAATTCCTTTCCAAACAGATTGACAAGTAACATTTTCACAGGTTTTTCTTTTGAAGGATGATATAGCCATATTCCATTGGATAAGTGATACGGAGAAGAATTCACATTGCTGTCGGCTGTAACAGATGCTCTTTACATCAGCACCGAGTTTTACTGCTTCCAAAACTGAGCTCCTCTTTAAGAAGAGAAAAACATCCCATAGTAATTTTTCTATTTAACAAAAGCCACCTGGGGAAAGCAATCCACCCCAGTTTAGTACTCTCTGAACAAACAAGCAGGACTCCATCCTGAACTGAGAAAGTGGGAATCTATTTTACACAAATCCTCAAAGTATCCTGTCTAATATTTATAGCCACTGCAGAATGGCCTTTTTATTTTGTTTGTTTTTTTAACAGCTGCAGAAATAAAACTGTCAGTTTAGAAGATAGCCTTTTTGTTTTACCAATATCTCGCTTGATTTCCAATAGAGACAACAAAGACATAAAATATTTCCCCATTGATCCTGGGGATGCAATGAAAAACCACAAAGCTGACTCTGGCTATTTTCACTGTTATGACAAACATCTTCCCCTATTCCTGAAGTTCAGCTCAGGTGGTGCGTTGGACACACCCTCAAACTCTCATTGTTACAGCTTGTGAGCACCTAATCATAATGGGGAAGATTTTCAAATGGCACCTAACCTAACTCTCACTTTTCACAAAGCAATCGCTCTGCATCTGACTTATCAGTCCTCATCTTCAAAGGAAACCTGCACCACGCATTCAGAAGACGAGCCGGGGAACTTGCATTCATAACTTTGCTAGACACTAAAAATCACGGTCTTAAAAACATTTATGGATTTATGGCTTATTACAACAATCTGTACCCCACGAGTGCCCCTTTTTCTCCTATAACTGTAGGGGTGTTAATGGGCCAGAATGGTCCCTGAGAACCAGACATGACAAACCCACAGAAATTGGGCTTGTTTTTGGCTTAATTGGCTTGTGAGTTGCTTGTTGGCTAGTTTTTGGCTTTTAGCTAGTTGGTTGTTGGCTTGTAGCTTGTTGCTTTTTTTTTTTTGGATCGGCTCCCGGCAAGCAGGGGCCAGGATGAGAGAGTCGGGGGTGCACAGCGGGCCCACCCCAGTCCCAGACTGCACGCCGGGGGATCTAGTCACAGAGAGTTGGGGTTCTTAGGGACTGGCTTGTTTTGAAATGGGATTACCGGTAGTTGGATTTTTGGCTTATTGTGAAAGTTGGGGTGCTTATTTTCCATGTGAAAGTTGGCAACTGTGGTGCTAACTACTTATGCTAAACTATCTGTATTTGGCTGTGACGCTCTACGTACCTTTCCCAGATCCAAGGAAGGGCTCTGTGCAGCTTGAAAGCTGATCCAACAAAAGCTATTACCTCACCCACCTTGTCTCCCACGGGCAGTGTGCCTGATTCTGCTACACTCATTCCCTCTGCGGCAGACCCTCAGCGCACGGTTGATTTCAATGGAGCTAGGACCTATTACAACAGCAGTGGATTTGCCCCATTGAGTAGTATTTTGTTCAGGGGGCACTAGCACTGAAAGCATTGGGTCTGCTCCACCGGAGTCAGAGTGCTGTGAAAAGGGACCAGAGTTTTCAAGTATTTTCCTTCTAGCAAGGTTTTCTGGAATGCTAGGAGGAGAGGTTTAAAAAAAGGGCACTTCATCACCTTATAACATATTGCCTTATTCCATCACCTACACATTGACACAAATTATACAGAATGAAAATAAAAACAGGCAGGTAATTTTTGGCCAGACTCCAAGTCCTAGTTTAACAGCTGTCTCTGCTTCAGAATCCTGTTTGCAACTGTTGCAGTGAGACAGAAAACAGGGTTAAAAAACAACCCTCCCTGCAATTCAGTCCACATGAAGAGGCAAAAGATGATGAATCCTCAGCAAGCCAAGTTATTGCACATGCTTCCATTAGCTCAACTTGGAGTGCATCTTCCTAGCTATCCCGGTCCATACGGTGGGAAGAAAGAACCGTTTATGGGTAAGCATGAGAAGTTTAAACAAGCACTGCCCATGACCATGAAATGCACAAAGTGCTGATTGCTTTGTAATCATGCTTTGCACTTATAAAGCATCTTAGCAGAAAAATGAGCAGCTTGGGAACGAGACAGCATTTAGGGCTGCCAAGATGCTGTACTGATGGCTTTGTCTACTTAACTTCTAAAAATTATACTAAGCACAAGGATGGGTGGAAATTATGCACTGATAAAGAAGTATTTGGATGAAACAGATTCCACTCCCCTTGTCCCCTTTTCACAGCCAGGAGAGGGAGAGACAGTCACGCAGAATTACAAAGTACATTGGTGTGCTGCTAATCCTTTGCTCACCAGAGTGGGCCTTCATCTCCCTTGCCTGGCCTTCAGAGAGGAGCACTATAGGTCTCTGGGGGAGCAGGGTTGCTTTTTCCTAAAGGACCCCTAGCAATCACACAAACCATTCAAATCTCAGCCTACTGTGAAGAGGGGCTGTTACAAACTGCTAATGGCCAGTGCTCTATTAAGGGTGGCATTTTCAAAGGAGAAGAGAGGATTGAAATGTGCCATCTCCAACCTGGGGCAAAGGCTAGAGAGGGTGACATTTTCAAAAGCCCCTAAGTGACCTAGAAGCCAAAATCTCATTTGCAAAAGTGACTCGGTCAGACTTTCAAAAGATATTTCATTGCCTGAAGATGCAGACAGGCACCCAGGGGGGCTGACTCCCATGGGACTTAGGCACCTAGTGGGAATTTCAAAAGTGCCTGTCTGAATGTTTAGGTGTATAAATACCTTTAAAAATCTGGCCGTTAGGAGTCTTAGTCCTTAATTGGGCTCCTAAGTCACTTTTGAAAATGGGTCTTAGGTGCATTTGAAAATGTTACCTCCCCCCCCAACAAAATCTATATGCAGGGATACACTGGGAACGCTTCTGCATAATAACTGAGTAAATATTTTCAGTATGCAAAAAAACTGGTTAATAATATAGGTCCCAGTTCTTCACAGCATATACTTAATTTTAAGCACATGCTTAAGTCTCATTGACTTCAATGGGCCTTAAGCACTTGCTGAAATGTTTTGCTGAATCAGGGCTGCTAAGTCTCTTCTGTAACCAAAGAGGTTTCTTCAGAAGAGAATGAAAATATAAACCAAATCATTAAAATGAGGTCAGAGAGAATGATCTTGAGGGGGACAGAGAAGAGCTCATGGCTTTACCCTCACTATAGGTTTCCTGCATGTCCATTTTGTTAGGGGGAAAAACATTTCACTTTAAAACATTGACTAGTTGGGGATTTCTGCTGTATCCAGCTAGAAACCTGTTCTCCATTTCACTGAGCCTTACCACGCTGTAGAGTGCACACATGCTGCAGGTACCGTACAGTCACATGTGCTTGCCTACAGAGGAGCTGCCCACTAAACCCTTAACCATCTCTGATTCGGAAATGGCTCAGAGGGTCTCCTGGACTCGCCTCACCACAACAGAGGTTACAGCAAGAAAAATGAGCTAGAAGAGCATAACTGACTCATTTCCTAGGTAACTGGGTCTGTAAATAGTATTTCAATATTCATTAACTCAAAATGATTCGACTAAGATCTAATTTATGCAATTAGATAATTATTAAATTAAGAATTAAAAAAAACTCACTGACTTCCTTGTTGTCAGCACTTCTGTACTCTGCCATTTGATTTCAACGCTTTCAGAGTGAGGAGACTTTTCAAATCACTAGGTTTTATGTAAAGTAAAGGAGTAATTAGACACCAAAAACAATAATTATCTCAATGAGAGGCAAAGCGAGTGTGTAAACACACTTCTCAGGGCAAGCGCCACCAGGCAGGGAATTGGTATGCAGAGACCAAACCTAAGAGCAATGAAGCACAGCCCCTTGTCAGAATCGCTGACTTTCTGCATACCAGAGACAAGCTGCAACCCGGATCTCTCCTTACAGTCACTGTGATAAAGGTTAATCAAGCACCACGCAGGAACCAAACCACAAGAGCTCAAGACTGTATTTTCAGCACCAAGGACAGAGCAGACCCAAGTCAGGCTGAATAATTAACTGTCCGGTTTTGTTTGTTTGTTTTAAAATTACACAATTTTCCAAGAAGTGAAGCGTGGCCATTCCGGGCAGCCAGACAAGGGGAGCGTAAACAAAGGCTACATTTGAATCCAGCTGCTGTGTCTGCAGAGCTGCTACAGAATTAGGAAGACGCTGCACGGAGTTCTTGGGTGCTATGCAAAAGTGGAGGTTAGTGAAGATAGTCCCCAGCAAGAGCTATGTATAGACAGGTGACCACCCAGTGTGGTAAAGACGCCACCAGAGCTGAAACACAGCAGATGAGGACCTGACCCAGCCCAGCGCCAACTCACTCCCATTAGCTTCTTAACTGGCATCTGTATGTGAGAGCACTGGCCCGCTCTGGCCTCTGGCCTTGTGTACAGCGCAAACCATTTTGCCATGTTTGAGCAAAGCTGTCACCAACTGAATTAGCTGACGCGATGCTGAACTCAATGGGTTCTGCTCTGTGCTGACCACTGAATTGTGATCAGCTTGGTGTCAGCTGACTCATGTTCAAACATGGCAACATTCGGTAGTGCAGACAAGCTCTCTGCGCATGTGCACACGTGTGTCCATATGGAGACTTATCTACAGTCTGTATTTTAAAACCTTGGCTGACAAGAAAAGTTCCATGTCATTTATTGTCTTTATATTATTTCAATGGCTAATCTGAAATTAAAAAAAAAAAAAAAAGATTTCTGTGGAAGTGAAAAAGACCATGTTAGCACATACTGCCGTTGCATGCACCTTTCTGTGCAAGACCAAACTTACTGCCATTAAAAGCCTTAGATTACAGGTGAACTTTTAAAAGTTATCACAAACTCTTCCTTCCCCAAAGCTATTTTAAACCCAGATTTTCTGTATCCCTGTGACTGTGAATGGGCATTTTGATAACCAGACAGCACCATTTTTAAAAAAAAGTGTTCCTTTCCTTTGATTTCCTTTTGGCAGATGGCATTAAAGGAATATGTATTTTTCAACACAGATGCATGGCTGTTGAAATATAAACCATCAGCAGGTACCTGAGTCATCTTAATCCTCACTAATCCAAAAATCTACTGAACCTGCTTTAATACTAATCTCCCTTTCCTATCAAATGTTAAAATATTTCCCACGGCAAGCTGTTAGATGAGAAACAACAGACAATAGCTTACCATGCTCCATTCCAAGGTCCACGTTCAAAGGGAATTTTAAAGAAATAAGACATTTACAGCAGGACACAATTTGAACATTTTACAAACAAACACATTGAGAGAGCGTTTTTGACAGAATTCAACTTTTTGCATTAAAAACAAACAAACAAAGAAGATGCAACATGTGGCAGATACAGTAACAGGACATCTGGCTCAGGAAGGAACTGGTAAACGGCAGGAGAAAGGAAGAAGCAGGTCTGGTTAGAAAATGAGCACAGATGGGGAAAACTAGCAGTTACAAATTTCAGGAAAAATGGATCACTGCCAAATGAAAGTCAGTCTCTGAGCTTCCTGGGCCCTGCGCTAGATGCTGCAACTTCCAGACACATATTAAAATGCATGGCATCATCCTCACCTCTCCTCGAGTTTGCAGCCCCACATGGGTTTTCATTTTTGAACATTAACATAATTTACACAAATATCTCCTGTCCTGAGCATGCAAATCAGGGTCTGGCTTTACAGCTGACCCCAAATGATTCACCAGCTGTGATGATTTGGAGAATCTATGTACAACTTATGAATTCCAGTTTGAAATTATGAACTCTTTGTACATCTCTCTATCAAACTGCAAACTCCATTTTGATTGTGAGGCTAGTCTGCCTTCTCTGCTGTCTTTTTACCCCCATCTAGGGATACCATCCAAGGGGTGCTGACACAAGGCTAGTAATGCAGGTTGTTAACCTTGATAGTCTTCTATTGAAATGGAAGCACCCTTGGACAAAGAAGGCAGCCAGACTAGAAAAACAGCTCACCCAGGTGGGTAGTAATCATGCAACTGAATGAGCTGGTGAGGCACTCTGAACACGAGAGGCACCTGACAAAGGGGACTGCATGTTTATGAAAGGAGGACTCCCCTCAGCTGTTTTAAAGAGAGAGGGAGATGAGCAGAGGCAGAAGCAGAAAGCAAGGCTGTGCAGGAGGAGAAGGGGGAGGATCCTGGACATGCTAGGGGACTCCCACTTCAGCCCCAAGAACAGTCCAGAGTGGTGAGGGAACTGAGGCAGGGAAGGGGGTGTGAGCATTTTATTGTTTTGTCTGGATCTGTTAGTTCTTGTGCTATGTAAAAAGAGAGAGGTTTTGGAACTCTTGTTAGGCTGCATGTTATGTGCTTCAGCTCTCACACGTTCTTGGAGAAGTGAACGGTGAACACACAGTTGGAGCTCTGGGGAAGAGCGGGCCTGCGCTACTGGGATGTTCTGGGAGGTCAGCACAGGTCCTGGCAGCTGGACAGTGAGGTTCAGTGAAGGGGAGCAGATGGAGTTCGTGCTCAGGAAGTGTGCCATGGAGGCCAAAGACAGATGATGCCAGAGCCTAGCCAGACCACGGGAAGTTCAAAAGCACATGGGTCCAGCTGCCTGGCAAGTGTCTAGCAGGGGAAGCTTTACCAGGGCTGTGACAGCAGCAAGGAAATCTCTTCCCACACAGGGTATGACCTACAGCTTCCTCCCCTCTGAGCCATGGTGCACAAGGCAGCAGTTTAGACTTCATGGATAATCCTCACCTGGGTGTCACCCGCTCCCTTGAGTCTCAAAATGTCCAATATGCTTGTAGTTGTGAGGAATGGGACATTTATTTATCTGGGAATATGGTCAGAGTGCAAATCCCACAGCAGCAGATCTTGGGTCATATGTGCCTGAATTCCTTTTCCTAGGACAGCAGAGTTCCTTCATTCCCAGACAAGACTTCAGTAAGCTGGAGTTCTTTGTAAATATATAAAATAGTAATTTAAACATAATCATGTTCGAGCACATGGTGGAAAGCCAGAGTCCTTCCAGGGCTTGGTGGGGTCCACAGGATCCATGTGGGACTGGGAGACTCAGAACAAATGAGCACAAAGAGGAACATAAGTATCATTACCCCAGTTCTGCAGATGCAGACAGGTGCCCCTGGTCACACGGGGGTTGTGGCAGAGTGGGGAACAGAATCCGATTTCCCAGGGACCACTCCCGTGCCCTCACAGGAGTCTTGGCAACACTGCATAAGGCAATGAGCGTGGCAAATGGGAAGCCGTCAAGGAGCTGGGGTGGAGCTAACTTTGCCCACCAGCTGGACAATTTCTCCATTCTGAACAGTCAGGCAAAGGGCTTTAAAAGGGAAGAGGCTGCTAGAAAAGACGGGTGTTTAACCACCGATAAGTAATGCTAAACCGTCTCCTACAGGCACATGCTCCATGCATTCCATGTGCTGTTAATAGCGAATGAGTATCCTCGGCGGGAACCAGTTCTTAGAGTAAGTCTGGGCCTTTCATTACAGGAAACTGGCCCCGTGGAGGAAGCAGCAGTGATGAGATCAGGATACAGGTAAAGGTACAGTGAGCAAGAATAATAAAATGTTCGGAGAATAAGACCTGAGAGAGAAGGGTCAGGACATGGGGCAAAACTACTAAGCAGAGCTGGGACAGCTGCATACAGATACTGCTGGGATGTTACTAATAGAGCAAAGATTTATCATCCTCCATCTCGGAGGACAGAAAAATAAACATGGCCTTAAGCTGCAGTGAGGAAAATTGGGGCTAAATATAAGGAAAGCTTTTGAAACTGGGATGGAACAAAGGACTTTGGGATCCTCCTTTACTTGAGAGAGTCGGACCCAGATGCACATTTATCAGGAGTGGGTCAGGGATAATTGAATCACTTCTGCCATAATGCAGGGGGATGGACTCGCGACCAGATGGAGCTTCCTTCCAGCTCAACCTGAGGTTACTAAACACAAATCCTGTGAATCAGCTTTAACTTTGGGTCTATGGGATCACGCAGAGTGCAGGTATCTGACCCAGAAAATGACAGACAAGTGAGGAGCAGGACACACACACACACACACACACACACACAAAAAGAAGTGAGCAACCTAAGGACAAAGCTGGAGACTCCAGGAAGTAGATTGTAATAGGGCTGTTATGCCGTTAGCTTCTCGACACCACATGGACGGCCTATGAGCAATTATTGCCATATGGTCGTTGCAGAAAGGGACAGAGGAGCAAGAGATCCATCTCTCTCTCTCGTACTGATATGTTCCTCGTCACTGTAGTATCTGAGCCCGTCACAATCTTTAAGGTATTTATCTTCGCAGAACTCTTTTGAGGCAGGGCATTGCTATGACCCACGTTGTATGGTGGAGAACTGAGGCAGAGAGGTCCTACAGGAACACCACGGCAGGTCCCCCAAGAGCTAGGATAGCGCTCTACCTATTGGGCCATCCTTCCTCTCACATCGGGCACGGAACCCTATTTTGTTATTCAAAATGTCTCCTTTCTCCTCTGATTTCTGACTCTTATGCCTCAAGCACGGTGTTATACAGACTGAAACGCACGCTGCATTACTGGCTGCTCAAACTGCCTCTCAGTGCCAGCCACATGCTGTCAAAGTACTGATTCCTCTTACCCACGGTAGCTAAACAGACTACAGACCATTGGCAGACCCACCTCTCAGAGTTTAGAGCCCACATCTAGCAATATATGCTGCACATTCCTCCCATCCCCCAGAAGTACCTATAACCTGCACCCCAGCTAGCAAAGTCCAGCAGGAAGAAATACAGAAACAATGCAAGAAACTCCGATTCTCCTTATCCCAAGGATTCTCCTCTGGCTTTCTGCTAATGCTCATACACAATTCAAGCTCCACACTTCCTGGGCTTCACCTGGGGTAGAAGCCGGTGAGTGAATTGCTGCTTCATTACCAATTCAGACTTAGCATATGGTCCCGAGGTAGATGTTAAGAGTCAGTTTAGAAAGAGACATTTTCAGCTTCAGAGGGAGAACAGGAGAGAGTGATCCAGGTGCTAACGAATTGAGAGGTGTTGCAATGCAATAAGATCCCTGGGCCAACACACACAGGCTTTCTACCTCTGTACTCTGAAGACAAGATGAGGGGCCCCGCTAGGCAGAATGATTTAGTCTCTTAGGATGGTTGCTAGACATGTGCCAGCATTATGGGCGTGGGATCTCCTAAATATACAAAGTGTGGGATACATTCATCGAGTGGGCAAGGAAAGTAGCATCTGCACATATGCTTGTGTATGAGCGCGGGGGGAGTGAGAGAAAGTGTGTGTGGGATGGGGGGGGGGGGAACAGAGAGAGAGAGAGAGAGACACTTTAATACAATCAAACTTACAGCCTTTGGCTTGAACGGAGGTTGAACCTCTTTGCGCTCGAGTTTCTCCCAGTCGATATATCGGAAGAAGGCGTGTTCCTTGATGTCCCGCTCCCCTTCAGGGCCACATCCCAGGCGTTTGCCAGGGTGCTTGGTCATTAGCTTAGAGAGAGAGAGAGGAAAAGAAGAAACATTCATTGACAAAAAGCCAAACTGCTTCAGAAAATCCCACCAATCAAATGGGCGCAAGAGGCATCTGAGGCCAACATTACACCGTGACCCAGTCTGCCAGGCACAGAGGGACAAACCGGGTCACCTAGCATCAAACCATCTCCCTCAACAGAAAACCCCACAACAGGGCCCAGAAACACAGCAAGGATTCCCAGACAGTCTCCTCTAAATTATTCCATGGGCACCCCCCCCACCGCCAGAGCCCTGCCCTCCCCCCCCCCCCGCACGGGGCTGGCATCTCTGCTCATCCCCCCTTCCTCCACACGACACCCCACTTTTTTGATAAAAATGGGCATTTGTCCCGTTTGCTCTTGCCAGCTGATCAAGTTGGCCAAGAACAAATGGGACAAACGCCCACGTTTGCCAAAAAACGTTGGGACGGCCGGGACAGGGCTTAAAAAAGGAACTATCCCAGTCAAAACGGGATGTATTGTCAGCCTCTCTTTTCACAGACCCAGTAAGAAAAGCAGAGAAGAGTAAGGGAATTCAGAGGCGCCATGCAAGCATTAATATCCTGGTGGTATTGTCTGGGTTGCGTTCTGAGATAAGATGCAGATACCAGAGGTTTATACAATGTCGATAAGCAGGGAGAATATGAACATAATTCCTGCAACAAAGGACTGCTTCATTAGAAGCAAGGCAGTTAAATCAAACCAGTGCCAAGACCACAACCACTTTGCAGCAAATCTTGTTCTACAGCACAGGACTTGGGTTTGCAAAAGGACGCCAGCACGTCCCGCTTGTCACTAGCTGTGACTTGTGCAGCTGTTCACACTAGTAGGCTCAGTGCAGGAACCACAGGGTGCAATCTGTGACCAGCTGTGGAGGTCAGACTAGATGATCGCAATGGACTCTTCTGCCTTTCAAATCTATGAACCTTGGACCTGCTTGGAAAAGGCAAAGGAATGACCAACACTCAGGAAGTGGGAGGAAGACAGGCCTAGTCCTATGCCTTCCACCCCCTCCATGACACACATGCATAATTCCCCCTCACTTCACGAGGAGAACGTTCACTTCAGCAGCTGACAAACCTCCACTGCCCCTTCTCCTTCCTTGGACAGAGATTCAAGTTCTCTCTCTCTGGATCACGCTGCCAATTTCCAGGGCGGGTCAGACAAAGAACAGTTCTCAACCTGCTACAGGCCACATCTAGGAGGCAAGGTGTGACAAAGGCCCAAACTGCCAGATGGTGGGATTGGGCAACAGGGGATGGATCACTTGATTCCCTGTTCTGTTCAGTTCATTCCCTCTGGGGCACCTGGCACTGGCCACTGTCGGAAGACATGATTCTGAGCTAGGTGGACCTTTGGTTTACCCCAGTACGACCGTTCTTAAGGTCTTATGTTTAAAGACCCAAAGTAAAGGGGACACACAACACCGCTCACACAGGAAACAGCTGCTTCCTTTAGTGTCAAGGCCTCTCCTTCCAGAGCTTCTGATTCATGGCTCTATTTCTGATGTGGTGTCTCCTCATTTTTTATTTACATGTGTGGAATGTGGTAACGTTGGGACTAAAATGAGTGACAGCCCTCAAAACTAGGGATGATTGAGAGGTGTGCACACAACTCACAATGCTGTTTGGGTGAAAGCAGGATTTAAGTGATTCTGGAACCTGGACCTGGCCTCTCTGTCAGGGGTGAATTTCACCCTCTGCAGAGAGCCCATCCCAGCAAAGTAACAGAACTTGTGTGTCCAAGTAGGCACACACAAGTTCTGGAAGTTGCAAATGTTTTGACACAAGTCAACCATGTCACCCATGATTGCACATAAACATGCTCAGGGAGACTGATCTTAAAAAAAATGTTCCACGCAGACCTAGTGACAAAGAAAAGCCTGCCCCTTCAATCAATCAATCGGAAATACAAATGTGAAGTGAAGTAAAAAGGTTGGAGCCAACAACTGCCCTGGTGGCCAGTGGCAGTGCATTCATTAGCCAGCCAGCTGGGAAACCAGCCCAGGTTAACCCCTTCAGTGCCAGTGGTTGAGTAGCTACTGAAGTAACATTCATGGCTTCCACATCAGCTCTAGAAATCCCAGCATCTAGCAGCAAAGTGTTAGGCAGCGGGCCCTGGCCTTTGAGATCTGGATCAATCATCTTCCAGACAAGATGTGCTAATTTGCTAGTGGCAAGGATCAAAGCATCCCATTAGCAAGCTTAGGAAGTGGTATTGGTGTCCGTCCAGTATAGCATCACTCCCTCGCCCTCCCCTCCTGCCAGAGAAGAGACGCGGTAACTGCGGCTGTCAGGAACACAGGACAGCTGTGGTTGGGAACGGGGAGAGGTGGATCTGGAAGAAGAAGGGTAACACTGATGATAGGACTCAGGGCGGGGGGAACTGAAGCTGTTTTACTTGCTCATTATTGTTTTTGGATAATATTGTCTTATTTGATATTGAAGTGTCCGAGAATAAAAAATTACATTGTAATAAACTATGCTGATGTAATAAACGCAACAATGTCCCTGCTCATTCAGAAGAATAGAGTAAGTAGCCTATATATAAAATGTAGTCACATTTTTGTCTAACATTTGCTATGGATTCCCCTATTCCCCTACCAGAGTGAACGAGCCATAGAAGTACAAGGATGGGCCACACCACCTGTCCCATATGGCAGGGAGGAGGCTGTTCTTGGTGGTCAAAAGTCCCAGATGGAGGCTGTTGGGTGGCTCTCTCTCCTTCACTCTATTCAGTACCAAAGAGTGGGAGACTCCCTGTTTCAGATCTTTGCTCTGGCATTCACTATATTCATTATGATGCTGAGGCAACTCTTAGTGAAGTCAACAGGAGTCTTTCCATCTCCCTCACAGGGCTCTGGATCAGACCCTCGCTGATAAGTCAAATCCTGCCAGCAGTGAGAGAAATAGTCTATGAATCAATGAGAAGTTATTAGGAAAGCATTTCCTCTACAACAATTTGAGACTCTAAAATGTCCAGTGAGAACGCTTCCTCAAATTTGTTTCGTTCAGTTGCAGTCTCTCTCCATTTGATTTTCACATGCAACCTTAGCTTGGATTACATCCAGCCAACATGCAAAGAGCTATATGGGGGGGGGTGTCCTTCTTTCTTGGGCCTGATCCTGGAGGTGCTTATGCACATGTTTCACTTCACTGAAGTCAATGGGACTCGTCATGGCAGCGAAGTTAAGCACGTGTGTGTTGGCGCGACCAGGGCCTCGGCCAGAACACCAAGCACTGGGACTCCTACATATAAAATTCAGCAGTGAAAATGCCAAGCAGGATGAGTCACTTCAAATATTGAATTAGAAACAAGACACGTGTCAGCCACGTGATTCCTACTCAGCTCCCACTGACTTGGATCAGATCCTGTGGAGGCAGAATGGCAGAAATACAGCATCTCCCTGAGAAACCAGCGGGATCTGCTTCTAGTTCAGATTTGACAAAAATCTGATGGTCACAATTTAAATGCCAAAAGGTCTGTTTTTCAACGCCTGCTTGGGTTTGTATGGAAATCTCGCTCATCTTTCAGCACTGTTCCTCCCTACACGACAGTCCCCTTACTTCCCTTATCTCTGTCCTCACACACCAAGTTATCATGCGCTCCTCACACAAGAGGATTTAACATTGAAGAATTATGGAGAGAATTTTCAATTTCACTGAGTGGATTTTTTGTAGTTCTAATAACTGATGTTGTGTTTCCACAGCTGGTATTAGACTGAATGCTGAGTATTGCATGGATTGTCTACTGGAGTTAGCATTCTCCAATGCATGATATCAGAAAATTGTTGATGGAGCTAAAATTTCTCTAGATTGGGTCCTAAAACAAAGATCTACCTATGAGTTAAGAGAGAAATTTGACTATTGTAGGGGCACACATTAAAATTTGAACAAGCATCTGTTCCATTGCACCTACTGTTGTTTTATAGTCAGCTTCTCAAACACAGCAGTAAATATATCCTACATTAATTTACTAATTAGGTTTTACTAGCCAAAATCTTACCCTTTACCTGCTGTTTTTCTAGTGGTAGTTGTTTCAAACACACACAGAGGCAGAGACACACACAGTTTAAATTTAAACTTTAAATTTTCACAATTTAAATTTAAATTTCCCTGTTAAACACACAATTTCCCAAAGTTAACACAAATCCACACCACATTCTGAACAGCTTGCCTTAGGGTGACCAGACAGCAAGTGTGAAAAATCGGGACGGGGGTGAGGGGGTAATAGGAGCCTATATAAGAAAAAGACCCCAAAATCAGGACTGTCCCTATAAAAATCGGGACAGCTGGTCACCCTAGCTTGCCTTGACTAATGAATTATAAAAGATTAATTTTCTACTTGATGTACCTGTCTGCATTGCTGCACAGGGCTATATTGTGATGCAGTTATTCTTCTGTATTTTTGATACATGCACCCAGAAATTAAATCTTCCAGTTTCCTTTTGTGCTTTTATTCTTCATGTTAGCATGAAGGCACCATCTGCTATTGTTATACAGAAGCCCATGAAGCCTACAGATTGATTCTCCTGACTTATAGAAGAGAATCATTTGGCATTGTGTGTATTAAATAGGAAGAAGTTGGTTTAATTCCTACACTAATGCCGTGAATACAACACATCACTGTAGATGAAGAGGACTGTATTAGACCAATACATATACAAGGCCAATGGTACATTTCAAGAGTTAATTCAAGCAGCAATTATGTAGTCTACGAAAAACAATTTCGTAACTTGACTATGTGGTCAGCTTCTACTGACTCAAGTCCTAATGCAGCAAAGGCATTAACCAAGTACCTAAGGGTTTTGCTGATCTGGGGCCTTAACTTCTCAAGTTATAATAGGATTAGCCAATGGAGATGCAAAGGGAGCTACATCTTTGAGGGCTTTGTTTAAAGCAGATTATCCTGCACTGAGAGGTGGAAATGCTTGAACAGATCTTTGCCCCTCTCTAAATTCAGTGTCTGGCTCACATGACATGCATGCAACATATTGACTTCACTGCATATACTAGACATGTCCCTAAAATGGAGATTACCACTCAGAGTTATTGTGTACCATGGTGTATGGTTCTGAAAGCTGGGTTTGTCTCCACTGTATGTTCATTGCCTATTCATTACCTACTGAAAGCATCTCTAATGTCTTCATGATCTGCCGGTTATCCCAAGAGATAACAAAAAGATGGGAAACCTCACTTAAAGAAAACCACAGGCCTAAACAGCTGAAAGCCATGCTCTGTATGTTTCCCAGAGTCTCATGGTTGGAACATGGTCACAATAACTTGTGGTCCCTGTAAACTGGGACAATAGAAACTGAGCTGAACCCTCAGCATAAAGGAAAGCAAAGATACCATTAGGATCAGACAGACTGTCCCAGAGCTGGTGAAAATTTCCCCATCAAAATTTGAATTTTTGACAAAAAATAGGTCATTGAGAATTCAAAATTTGGAAAATTTTGACCGCCATCAGAATGCTGTGAACTGTCACTTGGAGAATTAGTGACTTGTTGGACTGGCATGTTACATCATGCAGTGTGCCATGGCATGCAGCATGTCACCACAGCCTGGCACAAACACATCACCCCGATGACGTATCCTACCAGGCAATCTTCCCATATTATCGGGGTCACTTAAAACTGATGTTAAAAAACTTAAAAACCCAAAAACAACCCTCACCCCCCCAAAAAAATTTTTAAAAACCCAAACATTTTATCAGCTTTTCAACGTTATTAAAAGATAAAGATTCCATTGGAAATATCAGATACTGTGTGTTACTTCAATAGCCGTGTCACCAATAGATCATAGGGGTAGTGGGATGTGGAATAGCCTCATGTGTCTATTACACCACTAAAATGATCTAAACAATGTGCTAGTTATATATTATATGATGTTTTCTTCCCCCAGGCATCTGAGCTATTGAAAATACCATTCCAAATACTTGTAGATTTTACTGAGAAAGCAAAGGCAGGAAATGCCATGGCTATCAACAGAGATTCAAGAGGGACCTGGTATTCACAGGCAATCTGTTCACCTGGAAACAGTGACTTTGTTCAGGCACATTCAAAAGTCTCCATATGGGACAAAAACCGTGTATATTTATGCCAGTGCTTTAGTGCACACGTGATCCATTAAATACAGGCTTTAGGACAAGCAATTGGGTCACAAACAAGAATGTGTCCCTCAAAAAGAGATGGGGTATATTTTTAGTTGTCACATGCCAGGTAGTCTGGATAGAAGACCAACCTGTCATTTGATCTAGGACACAGGTCTGATGGCAGGAGCCTGCCCAGAATGAGTGCCGGCTTTTGATAGCTGAACCAGCATTTCTGGTCTCTTTAGCAAGAATGGATTGCACAAAGAAAGCTATGCACAATAAAACCAATTGTTACGATGTCTGCCTCGCCCTTCCCTCCCCCCACTGCAAAACAACCAGTTTCTTCTCCTAAAACACCCCCCCACCTATTTGATACTCTAATAGGGAAAGCACTATTACATTTGATCTAGTAAGTGGCATTTAATGAAGAGTCAAAGACACAGTTAAGTATCCCATTTGTTTCCCAGTGAGTGCATCTGATGAACATTTACCATTTGGCTCATGCAGATACAGAGCCTTCTGTGTCAAATTGCTTTCCATCTCCTGGCTTCCCAAAGCAACATCTAAAACTACACTAAATAATGACTGGCACTAGCACATAGGAGTAAAATTGTGTAGGGACAACAAAATCCCCCTTCAATTGTTCCTGGAAATCCTGGCTGAGATATACAAAACCTTTCATGTTTACATGCAGAGCTTTTTCCAATTGCTTTTTTCACTGAATTGATACTGTGTTGTTTTTGTATATTAGCTAATGAAACTTTTTCCTGGAAAAGCAGCAAGACTTAGATGCTCATTAACTTGAAGATACCGACCCCTCTAATGTGTCTGGACAAAGTCTGTCTTTTCAGCTTACTGAGGCTTCTTAAAATTGCAGTCCGTTTTTTGTGGGGGAGCAGGGGATAATGGGAGAAAAATGCAATGTCCCTTGTATCTTTTTAGTTCAGAAAAATATATGTATTGAACCACCACTTTGTTGTCTACACAAAGTACACAAGACAAAAAAAAGAATTTACAAAGGAGACCAGACTTGTATGTATAGTTAAATTTCCTTCCATGCAGTTTCATATTTGCCAGAAGTGAGAAAAGCCATTACAGCTCTATCCAGCAGATGTTTTAATCATGGTCTCTTCTTGTCGATTTACAGCATTCAGGTTTTGACTGATGTGACAGAAAATAAAGCAGACAGCTAGATTTATCACTGCTCCGATCTCTAATCACTCGCCAGTGTTTCTCCCTGGAGCACTGTTGGGATAATGATGTTTAGCATAACACCAGAAAACATCTTCCTCTCTTCATTAATGCCAGACTTGGAGAAATAGCCTCCTCCTCCCCCCACTAAAAACCAAAAAGTTGGCAGAAACTCCCACTCAGATTAATATGATGGCTTCTAAATTAACATGCAGATTTTACTGTTACTTTTTACTGAAATTGACTGTCAAGTGACCTGGAAAACAATCGCTTCCCTATGACCCACTTAAAACCTGGAACACGTCAACTTTTCCCCTCCAAAGAGCCAGTACTCCCATTGGTAACACATGCTACAAGTCCTGCTGCAACGGGAAAGGTTGCTACCCAATGCTGCAGCAGCAAAATCAATCACAGGCTGTGTCATTATCCACTAACAGGTGCAAATGCTACTTTCTAAGTTATAGACAGCTTGACATTTTTTAAAATAACAAATAAATAAAAAGTTTTTAAAAATAAAGCAGGCACCCTCCACAATAATCTAATGATCAGAAAGCTTGGACTACAGCTGAGTTCTGGCTGACTGAGGAATGGGGTTAAACCTGAATAATAAACATCCACATCAAGACTCTAATCTGCTTTGATCACTTAGGGTGCAAATGAAGTTAGGCATGCACTTAAATCTTTGTAGGGCTGGCTCCCAGCTCAGTACACTGCTCCATACAGGGGCTCATTTAAAAAGCCATTTGATAAGGTAAAATTAGGCCTTGATCCTGCAAAACACATATATGGGCACTTACATTTGCAGGATTCTGGCCTTACTTTCTACCTTAAAATTAGTTAGAAATGTCATTATGAAGTTTCGCAGATCCTGGCCCTGATATTGTTTTATGTCTAATACAAATACATGAGCTGCCCCTGCTGCCACTCAGTGTGGTTAAGGGGCCTCTGGATAAATGGCCCTAAGTCTGGTGCCTGCTATCGGCTTCCACACTTCATCCCCACCACTCCCACTTAACTGGAAGGCCAGAAGCCCAAACCCAAAGACATGCCCAAGTGCTGCCTGGAGACTGTTGCACCTCCACATGCTCGGCTGCGAGGTCACGCCCTTTGACGTGCATGTACCGCCACTAAGGGCTAGCCGAGCAGTGCTACATCAGCACAGCTGCACCAATGCAGCTGCACTGCTGTAGCGCGTCTATGCCGATGGGAGAGAGCTCTCCTGTCCACATAATAAATCCACCTCGGCGAGAGGCAGTGGTAGCAATGTCCACACTGGTGCTCAGGTTGGTGTAACTCACGTCGCTCAGGGGGTGGCTTATTCACACCTCTGAGCGATGCAAGTTATACCGAAGTATGTGGTAGTATAGACCGGGCCTTAGACAGCCATGAAAATAAAGTTTGGTCCTGCTTCTAAACGGGATGGAGCTGCTTAGAGGAGAGGAGACCCATTAATAAAGCAATTAAGCACAGGCCAGTGTTTTACCTTTATTTCTCTTGCCACAGGGTGCTACCAGTATCAGAGGGCCTGGCCTAGAGAGGATTGCTGCGCAGCAACGTCAGAGCCAGCACATGGGCAGAGCTCTGGAAACTGGCTTGGACTGTTGGCCCCAAAGGCACAGCTAGGGCTGATGGAAAGGGAGTGAAGGGGGTGCAGAGCTGGGCTCGAACCAACACGTGCTGACCCCGTGCTACCGCTCGCCAGCATTGCCAGAGTGACAGCAGCAGCATGACGACGTGGACAAAAAGCCAACAGGTATTGAAAACCCTTTGAGACAGGCATGAAATAACAGAGAGGCCCCGTGCGGGAGAGGCTGGCCTGGAAACAGCCTGTGGCACCCACACCACAGCCGAATGGATCTTCTTGTTAAACCCCCCAGGGCTGGGGGACCTACCCTAGGACCTGGCCCGGCTTTGCCTTTGTAGGGCTGTACGCTACGCTCCCCTTTGACATGTGGCCCCTGCGCCCCTCCCAGCCCACGCTGCACTGGGCAGATGGGAGCAGCCCCCAACCGTGTCCTCCCCATCCGCGGGAGGAGCCTGCCTCTTCCCAGGGAGGCGCCAAGGCCCCTCTTTGGAATGTCCACACACAGTAACTCAGCAGGGAAGAAGGGAAGGGGGACACAGCTGCTTTCTGAGGCAGGCTCTCCCTCCTGCACAGAACGGGGAAGGGCTCAATCAGGGGTGGGCTGGAAGATGCACGTTACGGTGGCACAATCTCTCTGCTGCAGGTGTTCTAAATGGCTGGCAACTGGACACTAAATATTCAGCACTGCCTAGTGCCCTCCGAGCCCCTAGACCCCTTATGCTTTCACGTCCAGCGTGACCACGGATCCCACTGAAATCCACGGCAGCACACTCACTGGCGGTACACCTCTACCCCGATAGAATGCGACCCGATACAACACGGGTTCGCATAGAGCGCGGTAACCCCGAGGCTC
This sequence comes from Mauremys mutica, assembly GCF_020497125.1. Lineage (NCBI taxonomy): Eukaryota > Metazoa > Chordata > Testudines > Geoemydidae > Mauremys > Mauremys mutica. Next base: position 83,952,983 of record NC_059082.1, on the reverse strand, counting down.
CAGCAGCGGGGCTCGGGCGGCGCTTTAAAGGGCTCGGGGCTCTGGCTGCTGTGGGGAGCCCAGGGCCCTTTAAATCACCACTGGAGCCCTGCCGCTGCTACCCTGGGGCTGCAGCAGCGGGGCTCAGCCAGCGATTTAAATCACCACTGGAGCCCTGCCGCTGCTACCCCGGGGCTCCGGCAGCGGGGCTCAGCCAGTGATTTAAATCACCACTGGAGCCCTGCTGCCGCTACCCCGGGGCTCCGGCAGCGGGGCTCAGGTGGCGATTTAAAGGGCTTGGGGCTCCCCACGGCCGGAGCCCCGGGCTCTTTAACTCACCGCTGGAGCCCTGCCGCCGCTACCCCGATATAATGGAGTTTCACCTATAACGCAGTAGGGATTTTTGGCTCCCGAGGACCGTGTTATATTGGGGGAGAGGTGTATTTCACCCCGGCTGCAGAGACGTTAGCGCCACAGTTTTGTTATGGAGAGCGGCCACAGGATGCAAAACTCCAGGGGGCTGCAATATTACCGCCTGAGGGGGAAGCAAGCAGGACGGCCCAATTTACAGCTACTTGGCATGTGTACTTACTCATAGATTTTAAAGGCCAGAATGGACCATGGGATCATCTAGTCTGACTTCCTGTCTAAAAGAGGCCAAGGAATTTCATCCCGTTACTCCTGTATTGAGCCCAATAACAGTGGCCTGTGCTATTATTACCCATTTATATGGGCGGTCCCACAATGTGTGACTGCAGCTGTAGGGAGCGCCCTGAGTTAGGCACACATCTGCATGTACAACTCCGCACCTTGCTGCATTCAAACCAAGCCATAAGTTCCTTGCCCCCTCCAAAAAGCCACGGCTGCCCCTTACCCCTTTGCAGATTGCCACAGCCTCCTTGGACATGGATTTGGGGTAGGCTACGTTGTGCTCCATAATGGACTGGAAAAGTTCATCTTCATCTTCCCCTTCAAAGGGCGCCTAGGGAGGAAGAGAAAGACGTCGTCATTGTCTCTGGAATAATGTTTGTGTCTATGATCTTCGGGCAGGAAGTCAGCCGCCTTTCATTTCTCTGGGTGATTCATGACTGATCTCTTTCAGATTGGCAGCCTCTCCCCATGGCTGTGATCCACGATGCTTGATCCCCAGCACCGCACAAAGCACACAGCACTCCCCCCCCTACCCCCCTTGTTTGCTGGTGACCAAACAAATTGCTCTTCAACAGCTGCTCACAATGGAATTTAACAAAATCCCATGGGAATCAATTAAAATTCAATTACCTGGCCAGCTAACATTTCATAGAGCAGAACTCCAAATGCCCACCAATCCACCGACTTCCCATAGGGCTGATAAGCAATTATCTAAAAACAACAAAAACAGCAGGATGACAACGCTTCAATTATTAGCCTGTTGGCACAATGCAAAATAATTCCAAGCCTTGGTCCAGGTCAAAAGGACAGGGATCTTTATTTGTGGGCGGATTTTCAGAAGTGATGAGTACTTGCAGCTGCTGTTGAAATAGACAGTAGCGGTATTCAGCACCTTTGGAAGTCAGGCATTGCACAGCACTTGTTAACATGGCATATGTATGACATCAGGAAAAACAAAACATTCACTCTGATTTTTCAGCTAGTATATATATATATATATATATATATATATATATATATATATATATATATATTAATACAGAACACATGGTGTCTAAAATACAGCCTGCTATGAGCTTCAGCTCCAAGAAGCCAGGTACATTGAGATATTGCCTGAAAAGTCAGTGTGTGACAAGAGAGAACAATAGTATGATCAATCAGAGTGATCAGGTTTGCTCACAACTGTAGGATCCCCCTGCCCTCTTCCCCCATCAGATTCATCACTACAGATACAACATTGTTTCAAGCAGAAACATTAGGCCAAATTGTACTCTCATTCACACTGGTGTAAAACTGGATTAATTCCACTGATTTCTCTACAGTTGCTCTGGTGTCACAGTACAGAATTTGGCCCTCTAGGTATATTCAGTAGAGGTAGATCTTTCAAAAGGGCTTATGAAATTTTAGTAATTAAAACTCTCAACATTTGAAGCTATTAGATTGCATTTTTATTTCATATAATAGCTCAAACTTCCAGAAAAGAAAAAAGAGAGAGAAAAAAGCTCCTACAACTGTGCAGCATCACATTTCCTTACAAATCTGACCATTTTGGAGAGAAAATGGAGATAACACAATTTTCAATTGAAAGCCATCACAGTTTTGAAATTTCAAGAGTCAAAATTTCATTGGAATAAAGGTCAATTTCTTGCCTCAGAACATGACATTTCACATTTTTTTGCATGGCTCTTTTTGTGAAAACTTGTGGCTGTGCAATCACAGTCTATACAACCTTGCAGTGAAATCAGCAAGATCACTTACCAGCTTCACACATAGCTTGGTTTAATTTCTCCTACATCATGAACAGCCATCAGTCACTGAACCCAACTGGAGTAATGTCTAGCACAAAGAAACTCTCCTTCTAGTGAAATAAATTGAAAGCTCAAAAATTGTTCCAGTGCATGGCAAGGTTTAAGTTACAATTCTGCTTCCAGAGAAATGCCACTTAGATATCAAAGTTGCTCAGTGGAGAAAAACCCACCAGATCATGAGAAAGTCCCACTTTACCTAAATAAGCCTTCTCCATTTCACATTCTTCAAAAATAGAGGCAGTTATATTGCACCATAGTTTATGCTTTATGCATGCAGACATTGCTGGTAAGTACAGTATTCCTGCATTAGGAGCGGACCAGAGACTGTTTCCAGAAATGCATGTCCCTGCACAGTACTCAGACCATTAGAAATCTGCATGATCACTAGCGGACTTCAGACATGTTTCAAGATTGTGAACTGCCTAAGTCACTTCACAGTATCTTGAATAAGGGCCCAGGCTATCACAGTCAATGGGATTGCTCATGTACTTAAATTTAAGCACATGCTCTAAGGGCTTTGCTGGCTCAGGGTCAGAATACTCATTGGCTTGTGTGATTAAGCCCCAAATGAACAAAGTACCTTGCCCACATGAAAGGACAATTTAGGCACACCAGCATAGACTGTAAAAGCAGCAAAGAATCCTGTGGCACCTTATAGACTAACAGACGTTTTGCAGCATGAGCTTTCGTGGGTGAATACCCACTTCTTCGGATGCAAGTGACTGCATAGACTGTGTGTCTTTATCATAGAAAAAGCTAATGTACAATCCCGCTGCACAACCGGGACATTTCCAGCCAAACTGTGGTGCTACTAGCATGTGTTTTGATTTCCCAGCTATTTAAGGAAAGAAACTACTCCAGCAATCAGCCCTTCTGAGAGTGAAGGAGAAACACCATTTGTTCTACCAAGCTACTGAGTCAGCCGGTCCAGGTCTGTCTGAATGACGATGCATATGGGGGAGTCTGGGAGAGTCCATGTTTCTGTCATTTTATTTTCCCGTTTTCAAATGAGGAGGTCACTTGAGTCTTGGGTACCACTGACCAAGGGGGAAGCAGGAAGGAAACCCAAGCGCATGTGCACACACAGTTATAACCAGGCTGGAAACCTGAATCTAAGGAACCCAGCTTCGGCAAAGAGCGAATCTGTGTTCTGAAGGGCTCTCTCGAGCCCCAGTTTATTTGCTTAGCTGCTGGGCCTCATTTCAGCGTACAGAGTTTGACAGGCCTTAGGCTGTGCCATCTGTTACTTAACACAGAACAATTACACAATTTATTCATCCCAATTACAGAATTCTATTCTGAATAGATTCATATATTCAAATACGAATGCAAATCACATGCTAATCACAGTAAAATATACACACAGTGATTCAGTTCAACTCCAAGAGGTTTTTCTTTCTGTTCCCACCTCCCCACCTCCCACATTTGACTGAGGCCCCAATCCTGCAATCTGATCCGCACAGACAGACATCTGAGCCCACATGGAGCCCCGTTTCTCTCCTACATAAAGAGAAAACCCTGGCACATTCCACCTCCCCTCCCTCGGAGAACAACAGCCCCAAAGAACAAAAGGCAACTGGTTATTTTTCAGATTACTCTGTCAATCTTCCATAATGCAAACAGCCATTTGCATTTGATTACAGCCATGAAATGGAGCAGGTTATAACAAGAGCTTCTCTCTGCCGATAGTTTGGAAAGGACCCGGCTACATACAAGAGGCTCATGGGGCAGGGTTCAGATAAACAATACACGACCAATCCTATCGGCCTAATGGATCAGAACCCTTCCAAAGTTACCACTCTGGTGTACGACACAGAGCCTAATTATGGCCTCTTACCACGATCCATTACTGCCCCATCAGGAAACTAAGGTGTTTTCAGTCTTTAAATCACAGGCCTCATCAAATGACCTATTAACAGTCTACTTTAAATCTACAAAAGCAATGACATTCAGTTAAGTCTAAAGATCAGTGCTGATATGCTGTCCTTAACTTCACAGGGGCCCTGATTCAGCAAAGTCCTTACACACGTGCCTGATTGTAAAGACATGAGCAGTGTGCTTAAAATCAGGCACATAGCTTGTTGAATTGGGGACTGTTCCTTTTCCTTTCAGTGGTGCTGAACTACTGAGATCTGACACGGAGTTTCAGCTCTGAATTTCCTTGACTTCTAGTTCACTTAGTGTTCCTTTCATTTGGTTTTTGGTGATTTGCCAATGCCCTGGGAAATTCAGGGGTGAACTGTTCACACCAAAGTCCTCTAAGAGTAAAAAATATTAAATAAAACAACCAAACAAAAAAACCTTCTAGGAAACCAATGTCTGTAAATAAAACACCAGCAAAAACAACCACTAAATAGCACTCTCTCTTCACAGGAAACTGTACCAGTGATGGTCACTCATACTCACTGCAGTCCATTAGGTACCAGGGTGACTTGTACCTTATAACAGAGCCCCAGCAAATGGGTCAAGCAAGTCACAGGATGTTTTTTCAGCTTCTTAATGGAAGGCAGTAGAGCCTAGTGGAGAGGGAACTGCACTGGAATTTGGGTCCTAATCTTGGCTCTGCTACTGAACAGCTGTGTGATGCTGGCCAAGTGCATGTGCATAGTTTCCCCATTTATGAAATGGGGATAAATTTACTTACTGCCTTGAGATCTACAAGTAAAGAGCACTATCAAAGGGGTAAATAATAATACTATTCCTGAATCCATTTGCATCCTAATTTCCCATTCTCTGCTTTTTCATTGAAAAAAAACAAATTAAACCAAGGAAAATAAATGCTTAAGTGATAATGCTCAGTTGACTACGAAAGGACGTGGTCATTTGTCCTGCTTTGAAGGAGTATTATTCACCCACAGCAACAGAGCTATTACTCTTAATACACAGAGGCTACATAACACACATTTGGGCTAGTAATTAAATAGCTACCTGGCTGAGACAAAACACAAAGCAGTTTAGAATACTAGGACATAATCGGACATACATCTGAAGGGGATTTATTTCCTTAAAATGTTTCAGTGGGTAAATACTAATGTTTCATTGCTGAGCATTCAGGCAGAACGTAAGAAGATTTCTTTGTTTTTTGTTTTTTTAAGGGGACAGGTATTTACGAGCAAGCGCAACATTGGCTACCTTAAATAAATGGCTAAGATACCCCCAGGCAGTACTTTAAGCATAATTTGTCACATGCAAGGCCATCAGTTGTTAAAGTAATAAGCTGACACGAGCATTAAGATATTGAACAGTTTGGAGACACTGCTATGAAGTTATTTCAGAGCACCTGCAGCCTCTCATTGCGAGTAACAGGACGGGGATGTCTCAGGATTATTTTGATAAGGGAATATTAGGCACTGGTAATTCTCTCTATGAGATGCAATGAGGAAACTGATCAGTCACGCAAGGCCAGTGATACGCTGCCCACCCACTTGCATTCCAACGAGAGACTTCCAGTACAAGGACAGGGAGATAACCCTCCGTCACGGCTGGGACGGGAGAAGGGCTGACTACAGCCAGAAAACCTACTGGTGAGTAGTTCTCCCTTATCGGATGTCCCTCTTTTCCCATCCAATCCAGTGACACCATTTACAAACAATGCATGTAGCATGCAGTGAGCGGATGGAGGTGCTTTACCTTATGGAAGTCCTGGAAGCCTTAATGGGCAACAAAGTATCAGCAATTGAGGGCAGAGCCAACAAGGTCAGGCCAAATAAAGATGAGGACCAGGTGGCCACCTTACAGATTTCAGAAACAGACGCTTCTGCCCTCTGCGGCCAGTCTGCTCCAAATGTGAGCTCCAGTGAGAAATCCCAGGAGCGGGGGAGAGATGGAGCCTTGTCCAGTCATGAGAAAACCACGATCTAAGAGGACAAAGATCTTTGACTCGATTTCTGCACTCAAGGGGCTGGGGGGCAGAAATGACTCCACCACCCAGGTAGGAAAACACAACATACGGATTCCCCACCTGGCAAAGACTGGCAATGGGGACTCAGCATTTCTGCGAGTACTTGGACAGCAGCCAAATCAAGAGGCAGACCCAACTGAACGAAAGAGCAGACCAAAGGGAGCCGTCACCCAGACAGGTGGCTGCACAGTCGCACCAGTGGGCTGGCTAGACGGAGACAATGTAATAGGATTCCCAGGACCGTGGGTGTAGAACCAGATTGGGAGCTCATGAATGCCCCCCCCCGAGGGCCCCATAACAAGAAGGGGGGTTTTGCTTTAAGAGAGCACTTATCCCAGGGCCTTGTAGAATGGGAAGAGCCTGGGGAAGGCAGGAATTCCCCAGACCGAATGAAGGGGAGAATTTCTGCACATTTAACACCTTGCGAACCGGGCCTTGTGAAGGCCAAAAGCTTCCATCCTCCTGCACCCTGAGCCAAAGCTGCGAAAGGGACAGAGTCCTTGTCGGCCTCCCTGAGTGAGGCAAGGCCTTATGGAGCGACGTGGCTATTGAGCCGTCCTGCAGATTCCTGGACCAGGTTCCTTGACATTCAGGAGGAAGGAGAACCTGCCTCCCTGGTCAGAGCGTATTCACTAGAAAGGTCTCAGGCAGTCTTGAACTGTCAACCTACATGCTGCAGTGCTGCTGCTGTAATACACTACTGGCTCTCAGCTGTGAATGAATGGGCAGGGCACGTGTCCCCAGGGCTGGGAGGATGGTGAGTGGGCTCTCCATGGAAGATTTGGACATGGGAACAGGGATCTCTCTTACACACACACAGAAGCAGAATTGCTAGGGAATCAGGACAGAGACAGGTCCCTATGAGGAGTGGTCCTGGGAGAGGAGTACGGCCTGGAGACAGAGTAGCCTTGCCCGCAGAACCCAGCAGGAGAGCATACATGAGGAGGGGAAGATGGAGAAGGAGAGGCCTCCCGAGTCAGAGGAACCCTGCTGCCCCACCCCAGTGAAAGGGAGTCTGGGTGTGAGGAGAAGAGCTCTTGGGGCACTGGAGAAGGGGTGCAGAGAGACCACATTCATAGGCAGATTAGTACCCGTATCCCCAGCAGCAAGGGTGACTCCACTAAACACCACATTCCACTGGGCTGGAGGGGGAATGACGATGGGGAACAAACTGGGCTGCCAGGGGAGGGGCAGAGACTGCACCCCAGATACTGATCCCCAAACCAGAAACCCAGGGAGGCCAGCAGAACATAGCTTGCTAAGGGGGCCATGGCGTTTGTTGGGTCTCTGTCCAGAGCTCTCAAGCTGGCTGGCCAACAGGCACAGAGACCCAGTCGTGCTGCATGGAAATGGAGCTGGCAACAGCCCTCTGTGTCTAGAGGAAGGGGATTGATTCAGAGCCAACAACCCGTGCTGAGCCCTTGAGAAGGTGGTTTGAGGGAGCGGGAGAGAATCTTCCCGCTGGTTCCCTCCTGTCTGGCTGGAACCCCTTAAAGTTGCAAGCAGGATCTTTGCAATAAAGGATTTCTCCTTGCTGCATTCCCTTCCCCTCCTTCCACCATCCAGCAGCTGGAAGAGGGCACTGAAAAGGTGGAATGAGAGCAGAGAACGGAAGCAACTCCTTGCCTGCAGGTCACAGCGAGCTGGGAAGGAGGTGGGTGGACTGATGCTCAGACATTAGCTTTGACTGACAGGCCTTTGGCTTCCTTGCTGCTGGTAGGCAAACCTAATAGTAATGCCTAATTGCTGCTGCTGGGGTCAGTGGGAGAAGCAGCCCGGACCACAGGAATATTTAAATGAGTGAATGTTCAAGTACAGTCCTGGGTGACAAAGCCCAGCTGCCAGAGCCTGGCAGACACAGTGATGGGCCCCTGTGGGAGCTGAGCAAAACAGAGAATTTCTTTCCTGCAGGGAATTCTGACATTCCAACACTGGCGCTATGAGATGGGAAGTAAAAACTCTCCTTGTAATGGAAATTCGGCCGGGGGGGGGGGGGGAATTGACTTTGAAGTGTTGAAATATTTTTGATCCAAACAAAACATTTAGACTTTCCCGAAATCAAAATGTTTTATTTCAGTTTTTTGAAATGACACAAAAATGCTTTGTTTTGAGTCATTTCAACATTAAACTGTATTTTCTTATCGTAACCCATTGCCTTATGGGAGTTGTAGTTTGGGATCACAATGCCTTCATTTTCACCTTTGACCCCGGCTTCCGGCTTGAGGACATTCCCCACAATGTATCCAGAGTCACGTGACTGCCATGATGGCCCACACAGCTTGGCCAGAATGAAATCTGCACGTTGCCTTATGGTAGATGTAGCCCTACTGGGAGCCCTGACAGCTCCCATAAGGCAATGTGTCATAATAGGAAAGTGTAGTTTACGTTTTATTGAAGTCATTTGAAACAAATCATTTTGGGTCTGTTAAAAAAAAATGAAATATTCCAAATCAGGTCAAACCAATCCTAAATGAAATATTTGATTTTGATTTTCCAAACTGGAAAAATTGATTTTTCCACCAAAAATTTAAACTTTGTAGAAACTGCACATTCTGTTGCAAAATCATTCCAAGGGAAAATTCCCAGTTAGCTCTGGTGCCCATTTTGGTTTGCATGCATTCTCCAGCTGGCCTTAGAGGGATCGCCCTTATCTCCGGTTTGAAAAACTCAAGCCACCTCCAGACTCAGTCACACAGGCATCTCTGAAGGAAATGCTCTCAACTGACAATGATTGTTGGAGGGCTTATGACAAAAGCTATTCAATGCATCTACTGAGTGACAAAAGCCACTGAAGCTATTGTGTTTTCTCTGCCTGTATCCATTCAAATCTTGGTCACAGAAGCAAAAGGTGTTTTATGAAATACATATTTCCATAAGATATTTTTATCCTTGAAAACCCATCAGCTAGGAGCCTCTGCTGCACATCTCATTCCCTCACCTCGGGCGCAATGTAGTCAGGAGTGCCGCAAAAGGTCTTGGTAGTTGCTCCGTCCCAGATGTTCTCCTTACACATGCCAAAGTCCGCGATCTTTATGTGCCCCTCGTTATCCAGCATCACGTTGTCTAGCTTTAGGTCTCTACAGCAAGACAGTAAAATAACTGTTACACAGAAGGGTAAAATTGAAAGGATGTAGTAAAGAAAGCCAACAGAACTGCATCCAAGCTCATTCGGGCAAAGGGCTCTCCCTCACACATACACTCTTTGTAGGAAGACGTCCTGGGGATAATGATTCAGAATGAAATCTAGGCATAAACCTAGATGTGAAATCTTCCACATAAACGCCAGGCTAGACAACACACTGGAAAATATACTGTACAGAACAATCTTGCACTAGCAGGGAGATTGACTTCATAGATCATTTTTCCATCTTTATTTCTATGCACCTCAAAGTGTATTTGGAGTTCACATGTAACCAAAAGGTAGATGGTACCAAGTCAGGAAAGGTTCTAGCATTATCTAAACTTCTCTTCCTAATGTAACACAACAGGCCTCTGTGCCTGACCCGCAGAAGATATGAGTCTGCTACACCTCTCAGCTCCAGGCTCTTTAGCTCAAGCTGTAGAGACTCATGCTGTCAGCTCTGGAGATCCCTGGGTCAGTTCTCCAGTGTCGGCTAAGATGCGGCCAGTGGGTTACACTAAAAGAAAGAATTGGAGGGTTGCCTTTCAGTGAATGTTCAGTATTTCAAGTATAAGTAGATCCCCATGTAATTACCAAGCAGCTATGTGGTCTGTGTTATTATTTTCTTGTTTATGTCCTGTACAATAAGCCAAAGGTCTCTGTTTGGGGTAAGGGTGTATATGCTGTATCTCTGTCCACAGGGTACAGCAAGGCCATCAGACCGGTAACCCATGTTTGTCATGGTGCAAACTATGAACTGAGTCAATTCCCATCTTCTATCAAGATTTATGAAGCTGTGCCCCAGGCTGCAAATCTCTTTAACGGGGTAACGGAAATCATACACCACAGAACTGAAGCTGAGGGCACATCATGAAGTTAATGTCAACCAGTTTGATGGACAGGGCCAGATTCTTATCTCATGTAAACAGGCATAGCTCCATGGACTTCATAGAGCTATGGAGAGTTAGGCCAGCTAAAGATCTAGCCCAGAGCCCCCAAGCAGGAGACGAGCTGTTGTCATTCAGAAAGGCGGCAGACAATCACCTGAGTTTCTGTAAAGGTGTTTTTGTTTAAGTTCATGGTTTGGTTCCCCTTTTCACAATACCTCTGTCATATGCTCTGGATCTGCTATTCTAACGCAAGTTACCCATTTTCGCTTCTAACACAAGCTACAGGAGGGTCTACTGGAAAAGGAAGGCTGGAAAATAACCACTAGTTAGGGTGGAAATAAACCCTTTGCCCCTCCTTGATTTCCCTCCAGCTAATATTTTAGTAGCAGCAGCTAAACTCCTCTCCCTCTTTGGCTTCTCACCCAGCAGCCAACTGGCCTCCAGCATAAACAGAACCATGCATACATTTCATCTGCTAACTTGAGTCTCAGCGGCAGAGCCTCTGGTACATGTACAAAGGTTCATCCCGCCTCTGAATGCACCAGTATTATGGCGAAGAGATAATACAAGAGCTCTGGACTACAAATTCCCCAGTTAACTGAAACCATGTATCATGACTCAACTCGGAAGGAACAAAGATGTCATGAGCTGGTTTCCCTGGTGTAATCACAAAAACATTTGGGGAGCACAGAGTGACGGGGAGACCAGGAGTGAGACTGTGTTAATCCTGCAGTGACATGGAAAGGGACACCAACGGAAGAGTATAAAGGGTTTGGGATGGACAATTCATCATTCAGTGTCGCAACACACTTCATGGAGAAATTAGATTTAGCTATTTGGAGCCAAGATCATTTCATATGCAAAAATTATACTTTACGCACTTCCTCAGCTCGACAAATTGGTCAATTAAGTGAAAGTGCAATAGTGGGAATAGCACAATTTACAGTTGCTCACTTTTTGTTAGACCTCACTAACTATGGCAACGGTGCTTAGAATTTGGATTGGACAAGGACAGATACACAAAAGGCTGTATTCAGTTTTATAGGGAGAAGCAGCACAAAGTACTAGTGAACTTACAATGTCTCTCTGCAACTGTCAATGGCAAAAAAAAAGTGTCCCTCATGTCTGGTTGTCCTGACTGCTTTCGTCTTTGGAGCAGAGTGTTCAGTAACTCATGACTACACTAGTGCAGTCAGCATTCTCCTTCACGGGCAGTTAATGACATCTGACATTCATTAAGGATGTTCTGCTTTACCTTGGGCCTTGTGGAGACTCCAGCATGTGAAAGAGCGATGGCTAGTTTCAGTGCCTGGCCAGAAGCCTCAGAGTGCTGTCCAGGCCTGCCAGGAATCTAGCTAACCTAGCATGTTGTAACTCACATTGCAAGCACTGGAACGGTAAGTGCCAGATTTATACCGCAAGTCTCAGGACAAACCACTCCTAAGCACTCACAAAGTCTCAAAGATGAGAAAACAATGCTCCCTAGTAAAATACACATCTCACAGCTGTGATTTACGTTGTCCAAACAGAAATGTAAAACAGGGAGGCAGGAAAAAAAATCAAAACCACTTTTATGAGCTCTCTTCCCTACAAAACCAGGGTAAAAGAGAATCATGCTCTCATAAAGCACTAACATTAACAGGTCTCCAGTTCTATTCACTGCATGTATACCCCACGGACAGCTGCCAAACTGCTCCATGACACTGCAGTGGGCTGCTGTGCTGATTACTAGGTCACTTAGCTGACACAAAAAGACTCCTTGAACCCTAAGCACAAAGTCCAGACATTGTAATAAACAGGCTCATATTTTTGCACCAGTTCTTTAGGAGGGGAGAGAGGGGGAATATGTTCACCTACCGATAAATGATGCCTTTGCTTTGTAGGAAGAAGAGGCCAATAGCAATTTCTGCTGCATAGAATCTGAAATTAAAGATTTAACAGGAATACTGATAATTAAAACAGATAAATTAAAATGAAAAGCTTTCAAATCTAATTACACAAAATGAAACACACTGGGCCTACATCCCAAAAGGATAAAGGCAAGCGCACTGGAAAAACACTGGACAAGTATCATGCAAGAGTGACATAGCTTCTCCTCTGCCACAGATCGGGTAATCACACGACCAGGTTGCTGTGGGCTAGTGTGGGGCTGTCACTTCTGATTACATAGATCTCCATGTTTAAAATAAAGGAGTCAAGATCTATGACTGTTCGTTACTATGGGGTGATTGAACATGACACACAAAATTACATGTCATCATGGGGAGGCCAAGAAGATAAAGAAACCAATGGTAACGTCTGTTAAAGAATATTCTGTGCTCAGAGGACTGTGCCTGAACTATACAGGATCCCTTGGAAAGGACGCTGCGTTAAACCCAGCCTATATCTGGAGAGGCTGTTTAAAAAAAAAAAAAAAAAGCGTATTTGGTGGGTTTGTGGAACATTTTGTTATCCTCAGCCCAGATTATAGTCAGCAGGTACCAAAGCCACTATCAGCACCTGGCTGGCAGCTGAGTAAAGCAGCCAAAGACTGATTGTTCCTCTTGGATATCTAGGGATGGCCCCTCCAGGGCAGGATTGAGGCATGTCTCCATGGCAGGGCGAGGGGAAGCTCCCATTGCTGCAGCCTGCGCTCTGCTAAATCGATCACTTCTAGGGAGCCTCTGGCACCTTTTACCAGCATGAAATCACGTTAAAACCACGTTCCATTGTGGATCCCAAAGCACAAGACTGTGGCTCTCTCTCAAGACGGTCCATGGCAAAGGCCCAGCCCAATAGGAAAGGCTTGTTCCACTCGACAGAACAGCTTCACTGCGTACACACGTCACAGCACAGTTGCTTAGTCAATGGATTAAAACTGGGGGAATCCAATTGTGGCCCCCAGGCTGGGGGGAGAGCTGTGCAGACAGCATCTTCACCTCCATATAAAGGAGTCCCTTGTGCGGCCCTCAGAGGGCCTCAGCTGGCTAGCCAGAGAGAAGCACTATGCAGGGGTCTCTGGATGGGAAGGACAGGTTGCCGTAATGTGGGGACATGCAGGACTCTCCTTAGAAGGCCTTTGCAATCTCCTTGTATGTGATGATCTAGGGCCAAGGTTTTAAACACAATGGAGAACTAAAGTTGGGCTCCTGAGTCCATATTTAAGCACGTACGTAAGATGGTCTCCTTTCCAAAAGTGCGTCTCCCACGCACTGGAGTCAACAGGAACTGCTGCATGCTCTGCACATTTGGGATTCAGGCCACTGATTGACGTGTCTAAATGTGCACTTAGGGGTGTAACTTCAGGAACCCATTTTTGAGAATCTTGACCCAGATGCACATCAGACACCCCCCACTGAGCACAGCCTATTCCCGACAGGAAGGCACGCTATTTGCTCCAAAGGCGTCATCCACTCTGCTCCTCCTTACGGGATCATGACTAGAAACCACAGCCTTGAAAACCCCCATTGGTGGGATCAGGAACTCTGGGCTGAGCTCATCTAGCAGATGCAGCAGACTGTTTAGGAGAGTGCTAATTGCAGAAGGAATTCCTGCTCACCCACAAACTTCCTGGTGACCAGCAATGCTGGCAAAGGAAAGGCAGAGACAAGAGCACAAGGCAACACCGTGCCAGTGGCAGGTTACGTTGTAGCTTAAAGTCAAACCCAAGGGGAGCCTCTTTTTAGACATGAGATTCATCAGTGTAGATTTCCCCACTGAGGGGTTCCAGTCTGGGCAACAGATGGGCTGGCCTGGGACACACACGTGTGAAATCTCCTTGCTCTGTAAGAAGTTCTGCAGCTCTCTGACACACACAGACCAACAGCCGGTCGAGGCCCAGGCTCAGCAGCCCTCTGACTGCCAGCAAGCAAACCCGGGAGATGGTCACCTATCCCATTTGCAGCCTCTCAAAACGCTTAATTAGAGAGAAATTTGTAGGCACTCCCTGGTGCTTTTTCAGGCCTAAGAGGCAATAAAACCTGCTCTCTGCAATTACTTCTGACCATCGGGCTGGATCGGGAACATTTCATCTTTGCATTCCTGCTGTCCCTCTGCTTGCCCTCCCGTTCTGCATGTCTCCTCCCTCAAAAACATGAACATTGATCCACATCTCCTAAACCCGCAGATACACTCCACAGACCCATGAAATAACATTCATCCTTGGCGGGGGGGGGGTTGGTAACACTGGATATTGAACTTACACAGCATGGGGCTCTTTAAACCTGCCAACCTGTTGAATCTGATACATTAAGTCCCCGCCATTCACGTATTCCATCACAAAATATAAGCGATCCTAAAAGAAAAGAACAAGAAAATTAAGAACAGCAGCAGAATCAGGAGAGCAGGGAATTTAGTGAGGTGTAGATATTCACAGCCACCTAACTCCCAGTAGAAGTGCCACTTATGCTATGTATAGATTGTCGAAGGCACATCACCGTCATTACTGGTGCCCATCCTCCAACACGATGCAGGCAAAGCTTGGGTCTGTGTGATGCATATAAGGTAACCAGACAGACTCCTAAATGTGTGGAGCCCATTATCGGATAACCTCGGGGACAGTTGCAAGCTTTGGCCTATAAGGCAGGTAGGGGCAGAGTAGGACTGGCCGAAGAACAAGAATTGCGTTTTGCCCCCCAAAAAAATAAAAAATGGAAGTTTTGCCATTTGGTTTTTTCTGCACTGGAAGAACAACGAGCCCTTCTGAAATACTGTGCAAGGCGTGTGCATGTGAGCAACCTGCCCCAGAACAGCCAACGGCCCAGGACCTGTGCCCTCCCACATCCCAGCTCATTATCCTAACCAATGAACTACTGACTAGTCTGGGGTCCCCTGCCCCCTCTCCCCTTTCCCAGCCAGGTTAGGGAGCAGCCACATCCGTGAGACTATTGCCCCCCTCAACCACTCTGCAGACACAACTCGCATTAACACAGGGAGAGCTGTGCTCCATCAGCACAACGCACTGCAGTTTGTGGAGAAAGGACACACACTTGCTCAATTTGGAACTCTGTTAGCAATTTACACTCAGGTTTTTTGACATCAGGGCTTTCTTTTTTCATCTCTTATCTCATGACACGTTTGTCGGCCGCATTCGGGATCCTGGATCACTTGATATTTTTGCAGTACTGATATGCCAGCAGCTTTTACACAAGAACGTTTAGCTAATAGAGAATCCAAAACTAGAGCTGCAGAAAAGGCATCTGCAATGTTCGCATCAGCCCGGACGCCTCCCTTGAATCTTCTTGCATTTGCCAAATGGTGGCCAAACACTTAGTGCACTTACACAGCCAGAAAACCTGCCATTGGAGGACCAGACACGGAGTGTGTTTGCGCTTGTGCGTGTCCATCCATCAAACATATTGCTGCAGCAGAGATTTCAATTAGCAGCCTCCTGGCCCATAAACAGCAGGTCTATCAGGTGAGCCAAAAGGAAGCTGCACTGACCTCATCCTCCCTGAAAGTCACTCTCTGCAGAGCCGATATTCAGCCTACACTCTCTTAGTTACACTCTGTATTCAAGGGACCTTTATAAAGGGTTAATAAATTAGTAGATGTTTTAACTGGAAGGTCAAACAATATTGAACGTCCTCAGAACGGTTATCTAACAGTATCAATCAACATCAATGGGGAAGAACATTAAAAAGGTGGCTACTCAGTACAGCCAAGCCAGTACTAAAAAACAGGCATTGAGCTTCCTTCACTTTGGAGGAAAACAGAATGTTTGTGCTTTAAAGAAGTGTATAGAGCTATAGATATAGCCTTTCTTTTATATAGATATAGAGAAAGAGAAGCCAGATGGCTGGCCTGACTGCAGGCTAGAATAGAAATCTGTATTCTCCAGCTAGGAAAAGCAACTCTGATCCTCAGTTTGGGAGAAAAGAGCCAGGATTGTGCAGGGAGAGTGGAATAACTGAACTCGCTGAGAAACAGCATTTTCCACCGACGTTCAATCATTGCATGCCAAGACTTATCCAGGATTCTGATAAAACATGCATGGCCCTGTCACACGCAAGGGCTGAGTCAGGAACAATGGGATTCTTTGGGTTTATTCTGCTGATTTTATTTACCATTTCTCCTGCCTTGCTTCACACTGAAACTTGGAGGCAAAGGCAGGACAATACCCATTATCATCGCTTACTATGATGGAAGCGCTCATCTCCGTCCTGGCCCACATGGGAACCAGAGGTGCCTTTACGCTTGTCGGGCAGTTAACAGCAGCCCTCGAGGACTGGCCTGTGCTGGCCGTGCCTCTGGGATTATAAAGATGCCAGAGTCACACTCACCTTTTTCCAGATTAGCTGGAGCCCACAGGCTTTTAGCTGATGGTGCAAAATTTCCCTCTGTGATGCCTTAACAATAATTCTCTCATTCTTTGAGAGGTGGATTTGAGATTTTTTTTTCTTTACTAGTCAATTGAACTAACAGTGCAGGCTGGGAACTTGTCTTTGAACTGTGCTCCCAGAAATCAGAGGGCTTGTGCTTGCATTTGATAATACACTCTGCTACACATTTTGATTACTTTACAAACATGATTACTATTTAGCTACTGTAGGTCTCCTAGAAATAATCCTGCACTGACTCACTTCAGATGCCACAAAGATGGTGTTTGAAAGAGCTTCCCCTGCCATATTTTGATTACTGTTCTGCAAAGCTGGGCCACACACTTTAAATACACTGAATGTGTTTGGTAAATCCAATTGCTGGGATAATATTAAAGTGTAATCCTCTCAGACTCCACTGGCGTCCGTCTAAAGGACTATACCGATTACTGTTCCCTGCTCCTGCTGACAAGTACCTGGGCATTTTCATTTACAAGTTGTTCAACAGCTGGCCAGAGACTGCTTAAAAAATGCTATTTATTATTTGCAGAAGTTAATAAGATGCCTATTTCAATTGGAAATTTCTGATTTCTTATTAGGTTTCACCATCGGCTCAGCTTCTTAATTCCAAGCAGCAAATACTGACAAAAGTGGTATTTTGCTACCTGGACTGTAACTCAAACCCTAGACAAGGGTCTTTCGGAAAGAATTAAGGATCAAGTCTAATTCAATCAAGTGCTGGCTGATAAATTTGCCAGGTTCCCAGCCTGAGGCTCCATATTTGAACGTGCAGACCGGGAGACAGTGTTTGGTGCATGAAAGTTTGGTATACGAGGAGGTTGGCAAGAGGGAAACGTATGTGAGCACTTTTCCCGGCGTGGTTCTTTGGGTGCGCAGAGAGCGCAGTGTGAAATCAGCAGCAGGCTCAAAGGAGGCTGAAAATTTGGCCAAATATTTAATTCATATATTTATTTCCAGGCATTTCTATAGTGCTTCAGAGCACACGGCAATGTCTCAGGGTCACCCGAGGCATGGGGAGAACTTGGGTGGGAGGGGGATTCCCTTCTCCTTGGATTCGGATGATGAGGCATATCGGGGCAGGTCTCTACCTGCCACCCCTGCCCGGAAGTGACTGGAGCCGCTTCCCCTTCACCGCACCCCAAGCTGGTCTAGAGTCCCCGGTGCCTGGGGGGGACTCACTCACGCTAACTTTCGCCTTGGATACAAACTCCTCAGTTACACAAGGCCTCTCGGAGGGGCATTTTGCACAGGGCTGATGTCAACGTAAGCGTTGCCCACTTACCATTGTTTGAAAGCAGGAGTGAAGCTGTGTTAGGAACGGAGGCTTCCCAGCCAGAGCCAGCACTCGCTTCTCAACCATCGTGCACTCCACGTCGTCGTCCTGAATAACGACGTCCTTCTTCAGGATCTTAACTGCATAGAGCTCATCGGTGCCTTTTCTTTCCGAGAGCATGACCTGTGTGGGAAACGAGAGAACTGCTTACACTGTGCCTGTGCCACGTTTCTAATTTGTCCTCGCAGATGCCAGGAGATCCACGTAGGGCTTGTTTATTTTGCTATGGCTCCCATTACCACGGTGTGTGAGCGTCTCAGAAATATTTACTCTCCCAACAACACGGTGAGGTAGTTTAATACTTGTATCCTCATGTCACAGACAGGGAATTGGAGTACAGAGACACTGGAGGTCAGATTCTCAGTCTATCATCTTCAGGCACCTAATACCATTACGAATCTGGCCCTATATGCTTTACCCTGGAGTCTCTGGAAAAGCCAGGAATTTAACCCAGATCTCTGCTGCAGGGACTTAACCACAAGACCAGCCTTCTTCTCCGAGTGCCCATCCATATTTGGGGTGCTCTGAATGGAAGCAGCACTGGTGGATGCACCTCAGATTCAGAGAGTCCTCATCAAATACCACAGTGGTAAAAAGTTATGTAACTATCTTAATTTGCTTCCACTTTGTTTGACAGTGAATGAAAGGCGGCACTTTTTATACCCCCAGGGTAAATTGAAACACAATTATTCCTCTGGCCCATCACTCAGCAACTGCTTTACTTCATGAAGAATAATTTGTTCACCTAATATTTTAAACCAGTTGTGTCAATCTGCAGATTTATTTATTATAATAAATGGAGGCTGCCGTCTCCTGCTAGTGCGATTTTGTCTCATTAATCAAATCAACCCGAATGAGGACTCCTGAAAATCCTGCCGACACCCCACAGATTATTAAGATACATTGCTTCAATTTGGTGTGGGCTGCTTCCGAAACAAACACCGCTCACCAGAGGCCACGTTTGCTTCCCATTTTCTCTCTCTGTGTTAAATTCAAATCGTCAGTGGAATGGAATTACTTTACATTTAAAAGAGACTATTAAAATCCTTAGTCACACTGAGAACATACGTTAGGCTGTTTTGAAAATAAATTAGGAGAAATGAACATCAATAGAGTGGAACAGAAATAATTTAAGACCGTAGCAGAGCTGAAAAAAAATGCTAGGCAGCATCCTGTGGACTTTTGAAAGGCAAGAGAATCGAATCCCAGCAAAAATACCGCTGTTTGGGTGATAGGAGATGTGACCCTAAGAGCGCCACAATGCCCCCAGCAGAGGGTCCACGATTCTGTCACAGCAACTCCTATCTGGCCTGACCAACTCACTACACCTAACACATTGCTGGCATGGTATTTATCTACAAAGACTGTTGCGTAAGGTATCAAATGAAAGCTCGTAACATGCTGGTCGTCATGACCATTGCATGATGGGTGTTCAGATAACAATGAAGAAGCTGTTTGTGTATATTGAAAATATGTTTAAACCAAGCAAACCAGGCAGGGCTGATAAAGGTTTCCCAGATAAAAGAACGTTGACTTGCCGGTCTGCCCAGGTCTCTCATGTGTAAATGGAGCAGGGTTTGCCAGAGACAATGGGGATTATATTTGCATATTGAGTCAGCAGGAAGAGGAAACTAAGGGAAGGATGAGAAGAACAGCATGGCGTATGGTGCTGAAGAATAGAGGGGGAGATGAACTTTTTCTCGGGGTGCATTTCACAGGATAGATCTCAAAGATTTACTGGCCTATAAGAAGAGAGGGAACAAACCTCTGCGAGAGCAACAAGAGCAGCACGGTTTATATCCACAAAAGCTGGATCCTGGCTGGCAGGCACTTCTGACACAGAGGAGACTTGCGGTGAGCAATCCTTGTCTAAGGCAGTTTTAGATGGTTACGTTTAGTCACTAGAAAGCATGTTAGACTTTTGGTTTATTTATAACCATTTTCGGTTTTTATTAGCCTCGCTTAGTATCACTTGAATCGCTGTTCTTTATTAATAAGCTTATTCTTGGCTTTACTAAATGTTCCTCTCAGTACAATATATTCAAGTGTGACTCCTCAGCCGAGCCAACAGGAAGGTGTGTTTGTCGTCGCTCTGGAGACAGTGGACTTGGTAATTTCTGTGAGTGTCCAGTGAGGACTGGACACTGCAGGCCAATGCTCTTTCAAGGGGCTCAGGCACTGACTTGGTCCAAGTGTTCTCTGCATGGTGAAGTAAGGGCTGGCAGAGTCTGGAGGAGCGTAGTGGGCTGGTAACGGAGCTGATGCACAGTCTAGCAGCAGCAGCAAATCTCTTGCATGCCGCGGCAGAGGAGGTAATTTACAGTTCTGGATGCCCCCAAGACAGTGTCACAGGAGGTAGATTAAATACAGTGACAATATCTGTGTTTCACCGTAGGGTTAGGAAGGGTTTTATTAAATAGGGTTCACGGGGCCTAATTCTCCTGTGGTACAGCACTATAAACCGAGACTAACCCCATAGGGGAGCAGTTTTATATTTAAATGAGTGTAACAGAGCAGAATGCGTCTGAGTGTGTCTAAGATTAGTACATAAAACCCTGATGACTGAGCATAGGTCAAGTGTTTTGGCAAATATTTGCACATTAAAATGAGACTCCCGGCTGGTGAGGACAGTGGAACTCCACCACCTGACAGTTCCATATCAAAGCCCAGCTAACGCATCCCCTCAGGTCCCCGTGTGGCAGGTTAATGGTATTGCCCCTGCCCTGCCGATGGGGAAAGCACTGCACTAGAACAGAGGGACTTGCCCCAGCCAGGATTAGAATCTCAGTGGTCCCGACTCTCTGCTCAGACCAGGAGACCACAGTTCTTCTCCTTCCCCGACAACGGTTGCAGACAACTGACCCGACGCAGTACTGGGCCACATCGTCAGCCGGTGTCACTTGGCATCCTCCACCGAAGTCAACAGGATTGCGCTTGTGCTTACAACCAAGCACGCGCTTAAATACTTTACTAGATAGCAGGCCAGAGTGCTCAGCATCCTGGAAGATCAAGCCCTCGGGGCCTGCACTGAAGCTCAGGGAAACCCTTGGGAAGAGTCTCATGGACCTTAATGGCCAATGGGACAGATTATTATTTGTACGGCAGTAGCACTTTGAGTCCCCAGTCTTCAAATTGAAGTTAAAATACCTCAGCAGCCTGACAAGCATGTGTGTGTGGAGGCAGACATTCACTGGGCCATGAGGACAAGAACATGAAGGAGGTTACTAGGGACAATGTCCTGCACCCTGATGCCTTGGAGAGGAGAGAAGGTCAATCTACCCTCTAGTATTTTTGAAACCATTGCTTGGAGAAGGTATGTCCTGAAGCCTCAGAAGGAAAGGTCCCTAGTTTCCCTTGACTGTTCTTCACTAGCTCATGAATGACATCAGTAGTCAAACTGGGGGTGGAGGGGAATGGTGTGAACACTTCTCTGAGCAGGAGCTAAGTTCTGCCCACCTGTGAAGCGAGAATGAGATGTCACTGACAACTGACCATGGGGATCTTCAGAATATAACCACTATTCTTCTTGTAAGCGTTAATCATCAGTGAGTTACAAACATTGACATTTAAGTCATCACTATTAGGGTTCAGAGCTGACACCTTAACAGGCGAACAGCGACAGTTTGCACCTCTTAGTGCTACTGTTTTAGGCTGTCTGCAAATTCAGGCAGAAGCTGCCAGTCCACTCTTCAGATGGCCACTGCCTCCATGAGGGCTAGAGGCTCTTAGTTTGTTTTTTAATGAAGCATAAGATGTAGGCACAAGACCAGTTTAGCAAGTCGCCCAATGAGGGACAGGGACAAGGAGCAAGAACCTTCTTGCATTTAGTCGCAGTTCTCCTGTCAATTCACTGCCTGACTTGAACAAGTTCAGTACCGTCTCTGTATCTCCACCTACACACCTGGGATAGTTCTACTAGCTCACTTTGAGGAGCAATTTGTAGGGATAAATTGGTCATTTCCTGTAAAGTGCTTTGAATATGAAAAGTGCTACAGAAGCACACAGTTAAGATTCCTTTATTCTGTCTGTTGCATCTGACCTGTGCAAGCATTTACAATTTTGCATGAACTAAGGAATATTTTAAATTGATCACTGACATTTATCCTTAACATTCTTGTGTAGGCAGTTCGGGTTTGTAAGTCACCCCGATTATGTTTTAACAGACAGAATTGATTTTAACTGATCAAAAAGGATGGGCTTTGGTTCCTGAAAGCCATCTGAAGAAGGGAGATTATCTGGATGCGAGTGAATAAACCATGTTGTTCATGTCTGGAAGGATCAGGGCTCCAGTTGGCTAGACACTTCTCTCTGAAAGGTTACAGAGCATCTCTAAACCTTGTGTCTCAGCATTAAGGCCACAAATGGACTGCTTTCTTGAGACCAACAGCAGGAGGAGTCTCAGTTATGAAGCAGAGGAATCATGGTACATTACAAAACTTGGAGAGTTTGGATACTTCTTAAAAATTCTGTGCCTGGAAGCCTCCAGGAGAGTGTGTGCATCTTTTTGGTAAGAAAGCTCACTGAGGGATAAACACACTGGGACGCTTTCCCTGAGGTACAAATTGATTACACTTCAAGATAAAAGCCACTGGAGTGCAGGGCTCAGTAACTGTAAATAATTATGTGGTGGATTCGGACTCTGCTTAGTCAATTGGAGCCTAGCCCTCCAGGGTGAAAACCCCCAACAGACTGATGGATGGTGCTGACGTTATGTCAGTGTACCTCTCTTATCAAACTGGAGGGCACATCTGTTGCCACATCAGTGTTCTTAGTGTCTGCAACGGAATGAGAGGACACAATTTCCTGGTGCACAAAATTAAATGGGAAAAAACGGCTCTAGGGTTTACTTAAGCTGTAAATGTTTTATTCAGTGGCTCTCCAATGGCACACCAACGCTGAAACGTGCGGCATGCATCTCAGTGTGCTGGCCTAAAGACTGAGAGCCAGGCAGTTCCACATCACTAAAATACAGGAGGAAAAACAGAGTTCCTTCTTTGCAGCTGTGTAAGAAATCAGTGGGCACTTGCACAGAGTGTATGTATTATGTATGCTACTAAGCCTGGGTCAATGTATTACTCTGTGTTTAGATTCAGACTGACAGACACATGGGGTCACACAAGTGCAAATGCAGAGTTGCTTCACTTAAGTCAGTGGAGCCACCTTGAATTCAGACCTGCATAACCGAGGAGAAGACCTGACCGTTGGCCTGTTTGGAAGGTACTTTCCAGACCGCTGGGAGAGGCATTCTGTGCAAATAAGGTAGTGCAGTGTCTGCAGATTTTGCTTCCTTGCTACATTCACCTACGTCACTTTAGCAGCACCCACGGCACCCGAAACCCTATAAATACTGGAGCAGAATAAAAAAACAAAACGAGTGGTTTATATCATTGTCTTCAGTGCCATCCTACTGCAAACAGCGACTAAACCTGATCTATCTAGGTTCTTATATGACCCTCACCAACACAGTAGCTGAGCGCCTCCTAGAACTTCTATATAAAGTGATTCAATTCCAAGATAAAAACGGCCACCGGTGAGCAGTCTTCAGCAACTGTAAATCATTCCCGGTATGTGATGGATCCAAAAATGAAGGCTGTCCCCCCACGCCAGGGAAATAATCAACCCTAGACATGCAGAAGAGTAAATAACCCAAAAACTCATTCAGCCAGGGGATCCTGCCACGGCTCAGGCCTTTCCAGAGAGAAGTCGTAAAACTCCAGCTCACTCGTGTCACAGACTGAGTAGCTGCAAAATATGAACCAGTTGCATAAATTTAGCTTTTTTCAATTTTGGTTAAACCAGAGGGAGGTTTTGCCAACATTGCACTGTTCAATTAAAAACAGGCCTAGGGAATTATGGGTCCCTTTTCCCCCTCCACCTGCTAAAGCTCAAGGAGAATCCCATAATTTATAGCTGCTTGGGTCTGCTCTGGTCCTGGCCATCAGAGCAGCCAAGGAGGGGGAGCAGATGGGCCTGTCCCCAGCCCAGGAATGGGCCAAGGCGCCCTGGATTTAGCAAAGGGTGGCCTTAGCGTCTTGCTAAGCACATTGCAGCCTGAGTCCAGGTGGAACTGAAGACCAAACCCCCACTCAATGAAATGTGATGCCATTACTTTACTGAGCTCCCACAGCAGTAACAAAGCCAGAGGAGAACTGTTCCATCCCGTGACCCTCAAGCCAGTCTTTGCTGTGGCTTTACACCTACAGAACACACGCTGTAAGATAGATTGCAATTCCTTTTCTGGCACACGAGAAGCTGATATTTAACTTGATTTATTCCTGTAACTGAGTGTATGTGCTTGGGAAGGTTCCAGCATCATAACTGGAGACAGTCCAACTCTGGATGATGAGAGGACAGGTTTGTTAAACTCCACCGAGGCCAATATCTAGGTTTTCCTGATGCTTGCCAGCCGTAGCATGCAAGTGAGGAGAATACTAAGCAGTAAATGCTGGCTCTGGGTACCAAAGAGTTAAGCAGTTTATTAGTGAAACAGAGATTCACTAAAATAGGTTCAATTATACTCAAACAGCTCTTACAGGCTGTTTTGAATCTAAAAAAAATCAATAACTTGACAGGTGGTTTACCACGTACGGCAAAACATGGAGCTAGAAAGTTTAAGCTGTGGCGACGCAGGCTGTGGAAGGAGGCTACTGTGACAGATACAAATTACTGCTAGCCAGGCTGCACGTGTCTAGGGCAGAATTTTGTTTCTCAGACCCGCACAGCAGAGCTCAGCCATCCCATTGGGCAGTTATGGGGAACAAGCAATGAACATAAGAACATAGCCCAGCGTCCTGTCTTCCGACAGTGGCCAATGCCAAGTGTCCCAGAGGGAATGAACAGAACAGGGAATCATCAAGCGATCCACCCTGTCGCCCATTCCCAACTTCTGGCAACAGAGGCTAAGGACACCATCCCTGCCCACCCTGGCTAATAGTCCATGAACTTATCTAGTTCTTGAAGCCTGGACAGATCTAAGGAAACAAGATGCCCCATTATGGGGAAAAGATTGTTTTGTGCTGATGCCACCTTAGACCCAGTGCCTCCCTGCCAACATGCCCATTTCACATGCTAGCTAGCTCATGGGCTGGGATGGATTTGATGATCCGCATGGTTAATTTTGAAAGGTCCAACAGCTCCATCTTACTAAGTGGAAAACAAATAATAATAAACGACGTTCTCTCCACCAAGTCCTTAAAAGCCTTAAATCCTCTAAAGCGTTTTCCCAGATATCCCTCCGGCAGAGAGAGACGCAGCTGGAACTCCTTGATTTCAGAATGTTAAGGAACAAATGTGAGGCAAAGGATGAGAGGAAAAAAGTGGGGAACACTCCCACTGGGGAATAGTGGGAGCCGGGCTGGATCTAATCGCATAGACCAACATTCTGTTTTAACGAGCACTAATTAGCATATTTATAACAGTCTGTTCCACGGAACAGTTGCTGTCACATTCCCTTACATAAGCCACAATTCCAACTGAGGGTTTGTTAACGTTTCTCAAAATAATAAGAAGAGGAGAAAAAACTCCCAAATTCCCAGATGCCAAAGCAGCAGACGTTCAAAGGGATTATTTGTGTGGTGGAGGAGGAGCGGGGTGGGAAAGCGTGAGGAAAAGCAGCGGCTAGTTTTTATTTGTAAGATTTTAGTGCTGTTGTTTTAAACTGCGGTTTGCTAGGGTCTGAGATAACAAACCAGAAGGCACTTGGGAGAGGTCACAGCTGGCGGAGAATGTTTAGCTGGTTCGTGACTGTGCTACATTTAGTATCGATTTGACAGGGTTACAGGGGAAAGTTGAAGACCGGTTCCGATGTTCCTGGGTGAGAGAGAGATTTGGATTGATTGACTGGCTGAGTTAATCTGCATGCGATTATTTAATACTGCTGGGCAGTCACTAATTAATTGTTTGGGGGCCCACCGCTTTCTGTATGGGGGGGGCTTATTTTGTTGTTTAAAGCTGAAGAGCTAGAATAAACCTGCATGCATGGCCACTACTATTTGAGCTTTAGAACCAAGAGCAAACAGCTAAAATGGACCCTCTCCAGAGCTGTCGCTTCGAGCAGCTCCTGGGCAGCTGCCCGGACGGAGAGTCTAATGGTTCTAAGGGCTGAGGGAAGTTAACGCGTTTGCCTTTCAGTAACACTTTCTGGAGGATCTCAAAGTCCCCACAAACATTATTTACTCTGTGAAATATCCCCATTTCCAGATGGGAAAGTGGAGGTTGAGACTCGCTCGAGGTCATGAGTTGGTGCCAGAGCAAGGAACAGAACCCAGACTCCTGACTCTAGCCATGAGAGAACACTTCCTCCAGCTGGATGAGTAAAGGAGGGTAAATACAGGGTGAATCCTGAAGGACACAATTTCAATCCATTACATTTATCAGAGGCAGTAGCATCGTGTCCTCTCAGTACGCTGTCTCCCCCTTCTCCCCCCATCCAAGACATTTATACCGAGGTGGAGAAATATTCCTCTATTAAGAAAGCTCAGTAAACAGTCTGGTGTCAGGCCATCTGTCATAGCAGCGAACGATATATTGATACACCAACAACGGAAACACAGCCTTCCTCCCGCCTAGTCTAGACTTTGAAGCTGAAGTAGCAATTTCAGGATTGGAATTTCTAATGAAAATCTTGATAAAGGTGGCAAAACACTAAGAAAAATGAAGACTCTAGAATCCCATAATTACTAAAAAATAAATTCTCTTACCGCACATAACTGGTTTGTAAAGCCAATTAAAACGTTCATGGAGATTTTTAGAGAGGAAAAAACACTCCGTTGAACAGAACGAGCTGTAACACATGTATATACACACACACAATGTATGTATGTAACCCTATTTCTAGAAAGAGAATCTCGAATTTTTAATCTCTATCTAACCAGATCCCTGAATTTCAGCATTCCTTACTATGACTGGGATCATCAGAAACTGATAAATTGCTACACAATCCTCAGGTGAAAAGTGGTCAAAATAGCAGAGCACTCTCCACCTTAAATTAATACCCTCTAGACCCTGATACCACCCTGGTGACAGCACCTGAACTCCACTGGTGCCTCTTATAAGTGGAATTTCCCAGGACACAAACAACGGAACCTTGGCTGTCCTGCTGCTCCAGCCTTTCCACAGAGAAGCATTTGGAAGAACAAGAAGTGCTTTGGTGTGTATGGCACGATCCCTTTTTAAAGCAGGTATCTAAGTTTTTAACGGGATGGTTCTACCTAGTACGGCGTAAGGGTGAGAGAGGAATCCCTGCTGACTGAACAGTTCTCTGCCCTCACGCTGTACTGCAGAGGAGACCCCAAGGCAGTCCTGCCTACATAGCTTACACAATCTAGAGCCAAGCCCCTCTGGTTTCCCAGCTGCAGTCACTGGAAGCACTCATTCTCCTCTCTGCTGACAGTTTGACTGCAGCAATTAGCGGTCATTCTTCTAAGTCACGTGCCAAATTCAGATGTGAACTCCCTTCCCATATGGTCTGTCCTCTCCCCAATCCTGCCATCTAATGAGATGGGGAACGCACACATATCAAAGGCCAGCCAGGCTCGCAGACATCTTTCCTAGGCCCAGCCATCGGAGATTATGCCTCAGCCTGCTGGTCTGGAGTAATGAGGCAAAGCCTAGATTAGGAATTATTATGGACACATGAAAGTCAAGCACAGCACTGTTCACAGATGTATGAACACATGGATCTCCTCAGACCGCACCTTTCCAAAGCTTCCTTTCCCCAGCACCATGAGGAAATTAAAATCTGACAGTTTCATCCGATCTCTGTTTCCATTGTTGTCAAATTTGGAAATCGCATGCGTCATCCTCTCCTCGGCTGCCTTGGCACCTGGACCAATCCTGGCTCTCTGAAAGGGGAAGAGTGGGAAAAAAAATCAAGTGAAATGACAAGAAAGACCATTTGTAAGAGCGAGTGTATGTTAAAGGGATTATTTCTAGGCAAAACACTAGGCTGAGCTGTGAATGCCTTTTCCATACGAACAATCAAAACACCACCCCTTGCAAACACAGTGCATTGCATTGCTCCTTGGAAGGTCCCCTACCCATTCCTCCTCCCTGGAGAGCTCACTGGCTGGCTCCCTCCTCTCCTGCAGCTTTCAGAACACTGGGAAAATCTAACCTGACTGGTGAGGGAAGAGCTTCCCTCAAGGTATCGAAAAAGTAATTAGAAACAGAAAAAGACACCAATTACATTCCACCTAGACCACTCCCCGGGGGACACCACCCTGCATATTTTCCACTTCTTTATTCTGTCTCTTTTTAAATGCCTTTGTTCATGGGGCTTCCACCATTTCCCCTGGGAAGGCATTTCCTTAGAACAGGGAGTCTCTAAACTCCAGCTACAATACAGAGAATATTAACCCCTACTGGAATACTTTTAAGTAATCTGTGGAATGCCCTTACAAATTGCTATCAGAGGGAGCAACGAGGGGGTGTCCCCAAGCATGCCACAGGTTAACTGTACATTTAAAACTCTGTTCTCCCCACAGACATGTGAGAGAATGCTCATCAGTAACATCACACGAGATAAGATCTAGGAAATAAAAAAAACCCACATGGGCTTAGATGAGCTGCTTCCTTTACAAAGGCAAACTGTATGCGTTGGGTCGCAGCCTTATGCGCAAAGGGCTGTTAAATACAAACATGCTGGAGTAAAATAAGAGGAATTTGTATCCAGCCCAGACTTTATTAACATCTGATATTAAAGAGAACTGGGTTCCTCTGACATTTCAGGCTGGATGCATGAAACCATAAATACATTTCTAAGAACAAACTCGACAGTGCTTCTTCTTCTGCACCCTCAAAGCAATCACACAAGCTGGTTGAATCACAATTGCTTATTAAGAAGCCTCGCAAAAGACATTTTTAAGCACTAAAGCTCATCCCTTGCTCTGTGCCTTGTCATTGGTCCAGTGGCTATCTAACTTACTGAACCAGAATTTGTAAAAGCTATCTCACAATGTATTCTGTTTTAATTTTTAGAAATATGCCACACTGTAGAGCCTGCACAGAGCTCAGTCTAGCATGAAATTCCATTAACCCGATTCCAGCAGCTCAATTTTAGTGTTGCTCATAGCTCCTCCAGATAGGAGGCTCACAAGTAATCACCAAGACTTTGCTGGTGCTAATTGGTTATTGCAAGGTTCTCCGTGCTGTAAAAGTCTCCATTCAAGGTCACCTGTAAAAGTCTCCATTCAAGGTAGGTGACCGAAGGCCTTGCACTGAAAACGAAAGAAAACGTTGCAAAAACCTGAAGCCATCGATGACTAATTGCAGTTGCAATTCTGAAAGAGTGCTCCAGGGAAGAGGTTGAAATCATTGAGCGGCCTTATGTCTAAGACTGGCTGCAAACAGAATGACAGCCTCGGACCTGTGCGTAAGAATCTATAATCCTATCTTTTTTTTAAAAAAAACACTGATTCAGCCTCCCAGAAAAGTGCAATTTTCCTAAGTAATTTTTAGACTTTTTAACGTTTCCAAAGTTCTCTAGCTAAGGTGGAATCCTGCCCAAACCCATCATATTTTCTTAGTGTTCGGAACTAGACATGTGACAGTGAATAAAATTCAGGCACTCCCAGCAGAGGGCAGGTTTCTGCTTCCCTTAGTTGGCCCCCTGGTGGGTAGCTCCATCTGGCACCCAGTGCTGGGGCTGAAGCTGAAATGAAAGGCAAGCAGTCACCTGGAGCCTGCACTCCTGCTTGCCTCTCACCATTGCTAGCACTGGTCAGAGCTGAACTGGTGAGAGCAGTGGTGGGGCATTTGGCCGGGGGGTGTGTGTGTGTGAGGGAAAGCCTAGGGTGGACACCACACCTGATGGGGGTTGGAATAAACTTTCCCCACAGTCAAGTTATTGCATCAGTGCCCCTCTACTGAAGCACCTGATATTAGCCATTGGTAAACAGAACATTCAGCTAGATGGATCTGCTATGGTCTGCAATGGCAATTCCTAAGACTGTTTTTACTGACATAAGATCATAATTCGTGCACATGAGGGTGCAGAATTAGGGATGCATGTTTCACTTTAGCCTCAGCACTTCTTAACACAGCGTATTAACCATGCACACTTGGTATTGGATTCATATTGTTTTGGGCATTGAATTTGACGTAAGAGGTTTCATCTTTGTACAATTAAACAAGCTAAAGCCCGTCCTGGGTTCTATACTTGTGCCTGTAAAAGTTCTTACCAGGTCACATTCCAGAGCCATTTTAATACAGGTGAAAATATAGGCACAATGAAGAGGAAAACATATTAGGGGAAAACATTTCCACATGGTACAGATGGTCTTAAAAGGCATTTTTGTCAAGTCAAATTTGACTCCAAATCATGGTCTGTGAAAACAAGCTGTTACAAAATTTAGGACCAATATTGAAGATTCCATGACATTTTAAACAATTCACATCCCCTTGGGTGCTTGCAGTCCAAACATTGCAACACCGTGCCAGTGCATGGGAACCTGAAAGTGACATTGGCTAACCAAGAGTGAGACTTCCACTGCTGAGGAAAATGCAAAGAGCAAATGAACAATATAAGGAGTAAAAACTAATCTAAGGGTTTTAATTTGCTCTATTTTAATAGTCTCAAGTATTACTGGAAAAACAGTATTTTCTTAAATATAATTTATAACTCAACTATCTCTTTAAAATGTCATATTGACAGGTCTTTTCTATTGCTGTTGTCCATAGTAATGTTGCTAGTAATTGAGGTTTTTGTATTTAAGGAAGTTCTCCCTCCATCCCATTTCATCTAGTGTGTAACCTGAATTTGTGATACCACAATAATGTCTAGGATAGCAGGTAATGAGATTATAAATACAGGAAGGCTTTACTGAAAGATCAGGCTGAGTGTTTAGCAAAACCAGGAAGGGAGAAAGCCATTAAAAACACATAAGTGCCTATAATAATAGACCACAGAACACAGCTGACCCACTCCTCAAGTAAAGGTAACTTGCTTTCTCTATCATTGTGCTCATGTTCCCATGTCTGAG
Source organism: Mauremys mutica (assembly GCF_020497125.1). NCBI lineage: Eukaryota > Metazoa > Chordata > Testudines > Geoemydidae > Mauremys > Mauremys mutica. The sequence continues at coordinate 83,922,003 of NC_059082.1, read as the reverse complement.
TCGGTGTGAAAGTCCTTTAACATTTTTAATACACTCTTAATGCTCATGTTCTCTCTCTGGTTTATAACTAAATCATTGTAAATGTCACAAAAAAAAAAAGCACTTGACCATCATTATCCAATCCAATTGGTCATAGTTAATTTACTGCACCTGATTCTATGCAATACCAGCTGATGTTCACATCTATCAAGGTGTCCCAGCAAGTGGCTGGTAAATGATAAGGAAAATTGGCAAAACATGCAATGCAAGCCTCACTCTATGCCTGTTTCAGAACTCTTTGTTAAGCCGAGGGTACTTACAGTTGCAGACATAAGTCTGGAAGAAGCCCACAAAGAGGCATATGGCAATCAATATTTCAGCCAGTAATTACACTGCATGCTAAACAGAACAGAGGGGCCAGAGATTGCTGAAAAAAGGCACGTAGACAAGCGTTTTAACAGTCTTCTGCAGCACGCAGTGCTCCGTATCATTCCTTTCATGTTTACTTCCTTTGCAATGCTTTCTACAGCATCTCAGAATACAAGCCTGAAACTTTGTCCTATTGATTTGTGCTGCCCAGAAAGGCAGGATCAAGCCGTACTAATGCAAATCGATTGGTGGATTCTTTTTATCCCTTATCATTTTAACTGAAATGACAGAACTCTTGCCTGCTGCATTACAATTAGCATCACAGTGCATTCCCATGACCTCTCAGGACACCCTAGGAAGGCTGCTGCTGAACGGACGAGCAAGTTAGAGATTTCAGTCTTAAATCACATTTTCAGTTCCTAGCAAATCCATGTTGTAAGGAAGCGCTAAAGAAAGATCGAGTAGCCTCATGGACTTGAATACTGAACTGAAACCATTCTGAATTTATCTCTGGTCTAGGATTTGGTTCCATTGTAATGTCGACAAATCCAAGAACAGGAGAAAGATTGTTAATTGTTACATTAGGTCTGGTGTGAAGTACAGGGTTATCCAGTCATAGCGCTGTAGGTCAACAGAGCCATATTAAAGCTGCATTCTTTTCCTCTTGAATGTGCAGGCAAGATTCACATGAGCATTATGAGACGCTACACATCTAAGCAAAGAAATAACGAGGCCATGTATGATCGTTGTGTAATTTAGACCGATGTCCACTAGACCAGCCATTTCATTTCACACACAACTTAAGGACAGATTACAGCTCTCCAGATGCAATACCGTCACCTTCAGGAGGCTCTTACTATGATGAGAAGCCAGGGAGGAGACTGAGTCAACTGCCATTCTGGAAAAGAGCCACTGGGACCTATCCAGCCCCAAATTAAAGATTCTCCCTTAGGAAGCTCTTATAGAGTCAGATCAAAAACCCACTGAAAATAAGTGAAAAGACTCCTACTAACTTCATGGGCTTTGAAGCAGGTCCCTGGTGCTGCTAGCAGCTAAGTCATGGCGTTTCATAAGTGGCATTAACATCCCGCATCGAGGTCCTTTTTACGCTTCATGACACTACCCTGTGCTTGTAGCAGCTAAGCCAGACTAATTCACCTTGGGACAGTCCACGCTGCAAGGCTCCGTGCGCACTCTTCAGCTCCAGGAACCCCTGGGACCTTCATGAGTGAATTCTGACCACCACTTCCCAGGCATGTTTCTTTCCAGCACTGTCTGTACCAATTAAAAGGATTCCCCTGAGCAGCTATTCAGCTGAAATCCATGTCTCTTCTAGTAGCTGATTATCACAAGTTTGAGTTCGGAGCAGCACATCAGTCTGCATCCTCGCTGTGAGGGTCACACGTCAGTAACTGAACAGCTGGTAGGATCCTGCAGAATGAAGGTTTTTTCCTTCCCCTTATTTTCTCCACACAGTCAAAGTGTTCTGGGTTTGCATATAGTACACTGGAACACGCAACTATTTCCAATGTCCCAAAGAAGTTTTTTGATATGACAAGTAACTAGCAAGAAACACTGAAAGGAACAAATGCTTCAGAAGAGATTCTGCGTGTAAGTAGGTCAGCGTGCCGCACCAGTGGGACACTTCTCAGGGACTGACGCCTGGAACCCAGCTTCCAAAAAGGGGCAGCTCCTCCCTTCAGACACACCCTGATGCTGCTGCCATTTTTCATTTCATAATGCACCATAACCAATCTCACCTTCGCTGTCACTTGGCCTTGCCAACCAGTCTATGGCCCAATTAATTTAGCTTCCAACTCCTAATATGTTAATCAGCGTCACTGCGCAGGCACCCCAAGCAAGGTAAAAAAGTGCTATCTACAGTATTAAAAGGTAACTTGTGTATAGGACCCCGTTGCTCCTCCAAGGAGTCCATCAGCATTTTCTGTCAGTTAACAATTTAGTACAAAACGCCTATTAAGGATCAATTCCTAACAAGTGTCAATTCACAGGAACTGTCATCCTCTCAAAGATGAAAGAGATCGCCACTTGAAATATGTCAGATAATATACTGGAGGTTACCATAACGCAATGTAGGAAACAGAACGTGTGCAGAATAATTTAAGGATTCGTCTCCAAGTTTGGTCTCCAATCCAATTATATCAATATCTTAGTTTATCTTCATTAATTATATTAATTTATAGCCACACAGACTACAGATAAAACAGATTAACAAATTCCATTATATTGTACTTCAAAACTCTGAGTAAAATTGCAATTTCAAACAACGCTTCCATTGTTCTGACATCAAGTGTATGTTAGGCCATCACAGGACATGATCTTCATCCTTCTTAAATTAAAAGATAGCCTTGAAAGTATATTAACGTAATGATTTCCTCTTCCGGCTACATTTATGTTCATTCTGACAAACACAAAAATTGTATAATCCCAAATCCTAATAAAGAAATCCAATCTAAAGAGTTGAGAATGAAATGGTAAAGCTGAGTTTATTATAAAGCTTTGTGTTTAAATAAGAAATATAAAAGCTGCCAACAATTAAAAGCCAAAAAACCCACAGCCTGATTGGATCACAGCTTCATGCCTACTGTAAATTATAGCTCAGTGGCTCTGGATTGAGTGCTCAGTAGCACACAGAGCACTACAAACCAAAGCTATCCAAAATTTTACTTTGGTGCAATGCTTTTCTAGCTTAAATTGTAGCTGACATTATAGTATAAAGAATCCTGTGCATACATCTCGCCTCCTCCAATGGCTTCTCCAATTGGTGGCTATGCCACAGTTCCAAAAAAGCTAAAACCAAACACACACAGATCGCGGTCTTTTCAAATTAAAATACAATATTCTAGAGAAGTGAAAGGGTTAACTCATGCAATAAGTTAGAAATAACTCCTGTCAGCACCAACCGTCGTCAGTGTATAGCTGATACCCTCCACTACAACTCCAGGCCCTAGTGAATGTGCATACTGGATCTATATCTTCTGCAGCCTTTCCATCTAAATTATGAAATAATCCACTGCAGTTGGTTCCACATATCTGCGCTGCTATTTTAAACACACAACGGGCATAGAAACGCAGTGTCACTGAGTCTGCAGAGTCTAAATGTTTATGCTAAGATCAAACATGATTCGCAGTATGCTTTACTAATGATAACCTTTAATACCCACTCAAGCCAAGTGCTCTTGTGAAGACAAATATTAGGACTCCTGGGTCCAAACAATAGATATTGGAAGCTCTCTTTGAAAAAACGTGCAGAATTTAATTAAAGGCTGTCAAGTTAAAATCCTATTGAGTGTCCTCAATGCCTAGTTAATATTCAGACGGGCTGTGGACTCAGATGGAGAAAACGCACGTGTACGAATGTAGCTCCATAGCAGTCACTCGTTGCTGAAGCAAATTTCGGTCTAGGGCTCACCGCACAGCATCAAACACCGAGCTGGCGTAAATCGGCCTGGCTCCACGGACTTTGCTGGAGCTTTGCTGATCTACACCAGCTGCAGATCTGGCCTCAATCTCAATCATCAAAGGCTTGAATGTTGTGCACAAAACCTTCAACTCTGGAGTTTTGCTATTTGAAGACTGGGCAAACTGGAGCAAGTTTTCTCATGTCATTGAACAAATGGCTGTTCAGAAGCAGAAAACCTCAGTTCATTGCTGTGTCTTTTGCATGTACGGAGTCCCAGGAAACCGGGTAAATAGAATGAATGCCTAGAACAGCAACATTCCTTAGGGTTACTCCTTCCAACATGGCGTGCGTGTGCGTGTGGTGTTGATGGACACAGGAAAAGTGGGCGGGGGGGGGTGTCAAATCTTTTATTAGACCAACTTCTCTTGGTGAGAGAAACAAGCTTTCCAAAACTTGCAAGCTTGTCTTTCTCACCACCAAAGTGTCCAATGAAAGATAATGCTTCACCCACCTTATTTCTCTACAACATGACTGCACCAACACTGCATACACAGTAAAAGTGTGGCCTCCAAATATACCCATGAATTTAGTAAGCTTCTGCACTGATCACTTAATGCATCCAGGCAAAAAACACCTGGGAGGCTTCAAGTCTCTGAAGTGATCTTCAGTTAAATGCAAAGAAATAACTTCACCCCACAAACCCGGTGCAGAGCTCCGGGTGGGATGAACGCAGGCAGGCTCCCCACGAAAGGGCACAAGAGTGAAGGAAGCCCTGCCCAATGGCTACGCAGGCAGGAAAGGGGACGGGGGAGAGCATGGGGTTGGAGCAGAGCTTCCTTCCCTCCCTCTTTGGTGAGATGAGCGCAGGGTGGAAATGCCCTTTACTGAGAACGACCTTTCACCCCAGGACTCCAGGCAGCCCACGGAGTACTGGCTATAAGGAAAGGTGGTGGGCGTCTGAGAAAACTCCATTCACCTCAAATTTCTGCCTGAGTTCCTCGTTTCCTTCTTCTCCCTCCGGGGGAACCGGGACGTTGAAGTATTCCCCCTCCTCCTGGCTCAGCAGTTTAAACCTAGATGGACAGAGCAAGAACAGCACGTAACTAAGACAGGCCTGGACCTCAGACACCAGTCATAGAATCATAGACCCACAGGCTTAGAAGGGACCGCAAGGGTCATCTGATCCAACCTCCCTGCCAAGATGCAGGATTTGTTGTGTCTAAACCATCCAAGACAGATGGCTCCAGCCTGTTTTTGGCTTGGCTGTTAAACACAACTGTCCTGCTCCATTCCCTTTTCCTTCTGCACCGATGAGTTCAATCCTTGAGGGGCCATCTAGGGATCTGGGGCAAAAATCTGTCTGGGGATTGGTCCTGCTTTGAGAAGGGGGTTGGACTAGATACCTCCTGAGGTCCCTGCCAACCCTGATATTCTGTGATTCTATGATTCAGTCTTTCAGTTGACTTCAGTGGGTTTTGAATCATGCCCGCTCAACCAAGGCAGTGAAACTGGTGGTAGCACCAGTGGGAATGTACCCCCCCCACTCACAAAGATAGAGACTTTGGCATTGCTGACAGCCAGCCAGCCGCCTATCGCCAGAGCAATCAGGGATGGCAGGGGCTAGTGCTGCTGCGATGGAAATATTGAGGGACCTGATGGTTGTTTCTGCTCCTGCGCTGCATAATCTGGGAACCAACGTTCCCTGTAAACTGCGTGGAGCAAGAGCAGGACGTGGAGGGGCTACAGCAGATGCTGCAGCACCTGAAGTCAGGCTGGGAAGCAGGGCAGAACCTCGGCGATCGGGCCAGGGCTAGGAGCAGCTAACCCGGCAGCTAGTGAGAGAGATGCAAATGGCCGGATCCCCCTTCCAAGCCTGGAGCCAGCTGCCCACCCACTCACATCTCAGTAGCTCCCCATGCACATCACCCACCCTACTCCCCCTCCTATCGTCTGCAGCCCCACTCAAAGCGAGCTTCCACTGCCTCTGAGAACAGCCACAGCCATGAAGTGTAAAGCAAAGATTTCCACAGAAATCGGGGAGGGGGTGGAGATCTTAGCCAGCAATTAACAGAAATCATGGAAACGTCATTCAGATCGGAGGTATTTTATTCAGCCCCGGGCAAAGCCTGGGCTCCCTCAGTGAATTCCTTTCCACAGCAGTCTGGCCGGGGCCGTTATCGGCTGGATGTTATCTAGAGAGGCTTGTGTCTGCAATGAATGAACAAAGTGGTATTTGCATAATACAGGGATGGCCTCTTCCTTTGAGCCTGCTTTCTCCATTAACTGCAGTTGTTGGGATACGAAATATGCATCGGAGCCTTCTCCCAGAGCTTATTCTAGCCAAACGCTGTGACAGGGAAAATTACTTAGATCTCCACTTACATGATTTTTAAAACTCAGTGAGAAACTCTGTATCGTGCTTTCCATTGCGCTAGGAGGGGGCGATGGCCTGATCCCAACTGAAGCGCACACATTCCTGCAGGAGACCAGGACCCTTGGAGGGATTTGTAATTTAGTTTCCTTCCAGGAGAGAGACACTGCCTCCATTCCAGGTATATTTTAAGGGAGTGAGGCCCAGGGGACCTGAACGTGGTTTTGGGAGATGGGATCTCTAATTCCTGATCTCATTGTTGCATGGAGCCTCTGTCTTTATGCTTCAGCTTCTCCAGCTGCACAATGGGGCTCGTAAGACATGGTTTCCAGTGGAGCTCAGAGGCATCACTAACGTTTGCCAGGCACCAAGAGCTCCAAATGTGAAAGGCAGGGTATCGTTACGGCTATTTCATTAGCAGGAACTCCTGCCAGGCAGGAGGTACTAATGTACCCGGACGTTCCATTGCAGAGCTGTGTGTTCCACTAGCGAGGTAAGTTACCCCACCACTGAGCAGCGTGCAGCCTGGCCATGCACCTTCCCGGTGGGTTCTGGAGGGGCCATTTCTGGGGCTGCTCTGTACTTTTATAATGACACAGACACTTCTATCCGGAAACCCAGATTCTGGAGGTGGAAAAGGTGTAGTCCAGCTCCTCAGCCTTAAACAGGGGTGGACCTGCTTCATATTTACAAATGCCTTATCAGGCCTTCTTGACACTGACACACACACCCCTCCCTCCCTCCAGGAGCTATTCTGCAGAGCTCAAGTGGGAACCTGGACAAGATAATAGAATAATAGGGCAAATGAGTGATGTGCAGGTATATTTTTCTGGTAACCACCAGTTAAAAACAACAGATTACAGTTGTATGACGTTTGTTGATTATTCTGTTTTCTAAACGTTCCTTCTCTAACTGCTCTGAGTTAAATTAGCAATATGGGCTCTTACACACTTTCCTCTCTATACCTGCAAGGCAGTTTCTTCAAGGAAAAAGTGGAGAATCCAGGGAAGGTTTCTGCCTCCTATAATAAGTGCTCCCGTCTGGTTTTTGCTTGCAAGACACATACAATACCCGTTTAAATTACTATACTTCACATGGTAAGGTAACAGATCTCTCAAGCCTCAGTGACTACAAAGGGAAATTAAAATGGCATGAAACCTGCTGGGGAAGATAACATGAAAATGAACAGACCCCATACAACATGATTTTTATGGACCTACTGTGTTCATCTTTCGTATGGTAACAAGTGACAATAATTACATGCTTTGGACAGGATTTCTCATTTCACTGAAAGAAACCTCTAATCATCATTTCAGCTAGTCCACGGGCTGCAGAAGCAACAGCCTCAGACATAATTCATGTTTCTTCTCTACTCTCTCCCTTAACTAGCTACCACTCTGGCTATTCTTTGCATTCACACTGTGATCAACACAAAGGCTCCTTGCCGGGTATGTGTAGCCAAGAGACTATTGTTAAAATCACCCTAGATTACATTTTTTTCATGCTCCCTTGTAGCCCAATATATTTGAAGTTTTGAAACCTACATACTAACCTGCAGGACAAATGCTGGACTTTGGGATTATGAATTAAATGTTGGTTCATTCTGATGTGTGCCTAGGCCAGGGGTGGCCGAGCGGTGGCTTGCGAGCTGCATGCAGCTCTTTTTACAGTTAAAGTGCATCTCACGGAGCCCCCCCCAAACTCCTGCTCATTCTCCACCTATCAGACTGGAGGGGGGGGGGGCTCGGGGCTTCTGACCTGCGGTAGGATGGTGAGGTTAGGGGCTTCTGACAGAGATGACTGGTGCCTGCTGAAAGTGGGGGCATAATTTAAAGCTTTGTTTGCCCCTCCCCAACAGCTTGTCTCACACACCCAGGCAACCCCCGCCCCCTTTACCATCAGCAGCCCCTCCCTGCAGCTGCCAGGCGTTAGCTCCTTGTGGAGACGTAGCGCCAAAGAGCTGGGAGCTGCAGGGAGGGGCCTGCTGCTTTAGCTCCATGGGGAGAGGCAGCAGCAAAAGCAGCTACCAGCCATATGCGTCTCCTCACAGCCATAGCTGCCATGCAGGGAGGGGGCCTGGTGGGACCATGTGACCGAGTGGGGCCAGCAACCCTGGCAAAAATCGTGCGGGGGGGGGGGGAGAGAGGAGGAAAAGTGACCGCATGTGCCCCCCCCACACACACCCAGGTGTCACTTCCGGCTTCTGCCCAGCAGGGAGAGGGGTCTTGGGGCTTCAACCCCACAGCGGTGCCTGCTGAGGTTCAGGCTTCAGCCCCACGGGGAGCACCTGCCAGGGCTGAAGCCCCGAGCCCCAGCAAGTGCACAATGGCTCTCAAACTTCTGAAGATGGTTGCGTGCGGCTCGGAGGGTCAGTACGTTTGGCCACCCCTGGCCTATACAAATGAGAAACCCTCAGAGCTCCCAACCAGCCAGAGCCCAAGCGTGAAACACAACAATGTGTGACCAAAAAAACACAATGAAGGGGACACACAATTTAAATAATCCAGTGAAGAAAATTCAAACTGGCAGGAATTCCTCCCTTCACTACTCTCGTTCTAGGACCTCAGCGGCACGATGCTTTATTGTGGATGTAGATTACTGGCAGCAATCAGAGTGATGGGACATGCGGTGTGGAACACAGGGCACTTGGGGACTAAACTGGTTGTTTCAACAGTTTGCAAACCCTCCACACGATGACAGGTTGCCAGACCTTTTCCTACTGGGGACAAGGTGACACTGCTGTGTTCAGAGCTCTGCGGCTTTAGAGCAAATTGAGTCTTACCATCCATCAACGCCTGCTTTCTGCAGCTCAGAAATCCCAAACGACAAAGACCCCATGAAATCATTTCTGCTGGTCAGATCCCAGTCCCAAATCTCCACTGACAACCGTCTGTCTTTGTCCGACTCTTTCAGCTGACTGCAATAAAGGAGGGGAAGAAGCAAAATCTCTGTAGTGGCAGTTATCTCCGCAATTCCACATGCTTCACGCGTGCGTTCAATAAATAAATGAATATGAAATGAAGTGATGGTCTTCAGCGACAATACGTTTCTTTAATGTTTAATTTGCTGATAGCGCACATTTCAAATGGAGAATGTAAAGTTCTTTCATTGAAATGCAAGACTTTGATCAGTGCACAGAGCAGAAGTTAAAGCATTTCCGAGACATTTATTATGACAGGAAAAAAGTTACTTCTCCATTGAATCAGCTGAATATTTCAGATAATTAAAGCCCAGCAAACATTCACAATCATTCTGGAGACGAGAGGGTCTACTTTACAATATTAAATTTGTGTTACTCTACTTACAATTTAAAAGTCTCATTCCACTCAGGATTCAGAGAGCACTTTATAGTTTTGGTCTTCTGTTTGCTTTCACTTTTCGGGTCGGGGATTAGTTTAAGTTTCACATAAGGGTCTGACAAGCCATTAGGGTCCATAGGAACTAGGTTTCTGGCGTCTCTTACTAGGGAAAAAAATAAAAAGTAAATTCAATGTTAAAACTACAAAGATATCTGCAGCCCTATTCAGCTTCCTTAAAAATATTTCTGTCCCATATGCTTATGACATCGCATAACTGACTGACATTAAATTGAAATACTGACTGAAAATGGAGTTAATATGGACATTGATCATAATAGGAATGATTAATACAAAGTAAATACACATGTAATGGCCATTCTATTCAAATGCAGGACTGTGACGTTCCCTCTCTTCCTCCTGCTGGTTAAGAAGAAATGAACTGCTATCCCAGATCATACCAGCGGTCCAGCTAATCCAGTATCTTGTCCCTAACAGTGGTAAGCTTCAGAAGGTGTAAGAATCCTGCAGTAGCAGATCTGAGATAATCTGCCAGCTCTCTAATAGTTAGAGATGTGCTTCAGGGCCTTAGCCAAAGGTTTAACATCCCTTTTCAAAACTGTTGTTAGCATTAACTGTGGATATTCTTTTCATCCATATAAATGTATAATCCATATTTTACTTTTGCTAAATTCTTGGCCTCAATGACTTCATGTGGCAATGAGTTCCACATTCCAATTATACATGGTGTTTTGAAGGAAGGATTTGACTTTATTATTGTTACTTATACAGCAATCATAAGTGTGTTAAGTGTTTTAGCATAACACCCAGGAGTCAGGCGGGTCGAAGGGCAGCCCAGATCAGTGGTCAGAGTTCATACAAGAGGTCCAACAGCCAGGAGATGCAATCCAAGGGAAGGCTGCTGGCGGGTCAGGTGAGGCAGCAAGGCAGTCAAGCAGCATCTGAGTAGCAACCAGCAGGCAATGGCTTGTTGCTCAGACAAGGCCAGACGGGAAGCAGGAAATGTATCTATGGTTACCAGCCAGAGTCAAGCCCATAGGGCCAATCAGGAAGCAGGTCGTGGAACTGCGGAAAGCTAGTCCACCCAGGTCTATGGATTCCCTGGTAACTCAATGAGTTGGCGTAGCACAATGGCCAAGGCTGCTTCCCAAAAATTTGGTGGGCCCAGGTTCAAGACTGGGGTCTGAGACCAAGGTCCTGACACAGACATAATAGGAGAGTTCCCTGCCAATAGTCTAAATAAAATGAACACGTAGGGAGAGATTTTCAACAGTGCATACGTGATTTATAAAAAGCAACGAACGTCTGTCAGCCTATACGGTGCCACTGGACTCTTTGTTGCTTTTTACACATCCAGACTAACACGGCTCCCCCTCCGATATGTGATCTATGGACACTAGTCCCATTTAAAACAATCAATGGAACAGCCTAAATTAATTAGGGTTCGATTTATAAAGGTATTTAGGCATTGAGTGGGATCCACAAAACACAGGCACCCATTTCCCATTGACTTCAGAGGGAGTTCATCACCTAACCTGCTTAGGTACATTTGTAAACACTACCCGGTGCCTATAAGCATCTTGTGGAGCCTAAACACCTCCAGAAATCTGGCACTTTGAAAACTCTTTATTTTTGAGAAGAGAGAACTAAAAGCCGCGCGTTGCAAACAGTAAAATAAAACAAAGCATGAGATCCAGGGTTCTTTTATAAGAAGAGAACAGCATCGATTTGAATTTAAATTTCCCTCGAAGAACAAGATGATGAAGAAATAGGTTCAGGATATAGATTAGTGCCTGGGCAGCAAATGCCCTCCACTGTCCCAAGAAGGACAATGGAAAGAACAAAGTGATGACCATTGCAAGAGCAAATTAGACATCAGGGAAGTTTAATCAGGGTGGCAGATTCTAATGCAGTGCAGGGCTCTTCTGTTGAGTCACTCTAGGTTCAGCTGCTAAAGCCCTGAATTCAGAGTCAGGATAATTACAATGAGTCATGCTGCAAGTGGGGCTAGAATATTAAAAGGGAAGTGGGAGCCTCTCCTTGGGCCAGAGAACATGAGAGCTACAGATTGGAGGGAAACTCAGAACAGCCACGTTCTGGGAGGAAGCCTCAGCAGAGATTTACATGGTGTTGTTGTTGAGTTCCACTAGTTATAAATACCAGTAATCGTAACCCATCTAATCCCTGCATACGCTGGAAAAGGAACTATGTTCCACAAACCCAGGGAGGGGGGAAAGGGACATAGTGGGTTTATCACAGGAGTTTGAAATATTTATTTGCCAAAAAAAACCCACAAAAAACAAAAACAAAAAAACCCAAATAGGTGCCTGACTTGAGAGCATGGAGTCGACAGCTGGGGGTGTGGGGGTATGTGGAAGGGAGGCAGCCAAACACCCACAACGCAGACACAGCAAGTCCCATGTCCTTTGACTTTCTAAACTAAGTGCTCAAGTCCATTTTGGGAGGACAGTCCTGGGAATCACAACAGGCTGGGACGTCATTTCTAAGCTTTACAGTTAGAACAGGACTGTAGCCTTTCTTGGGGAATTTGCAGGGAATCTGCAGCAGAACAACAGAGAGCGGTTACATAATTTCTGGAACCAGGCAATTTCCACGAGCTACTGGATCCAGAGCGAGGCGATATTTATCTATCCACAGTGCTCGGTGAACATGGGCTAAAGATAATTTTAACTGAATTCAAAATGAATTAATCAGAGGAGATAAAGCAGGCGGGGGAGGGGAGATGTGCAGGAGACCTCAAATGCTTCTAATTGGATTGCAGCATTATAAAATAAAATTAGGCTGGGGAAACAGATTAGATCATTCCATGTCGAAGAGTTGCCAAGCATTCAAAGCACGATCTCATTTGTGCTCAGGCTGCCGGGCTGAGGAGAAGATATTCCAGATGAGAAGTCCCACCGGATGCTTTAAAGCACAGACAAGGGGTTAAAAATACGGAGGAGGATGTAGCTTCCCCTCTGCTGAAAGCTAAGGGAGAACGCCTCCTCTGCCAATCTACTGTAGCCACTGGATACAACCACTAGCAAGAGGCTCCATCAGATGCTAAATTGGGCTGTGGGGGATGACAGTGAATGGGTTAATTTGGAAAGTCAGCTTGTCTAACCTACCTATTATGGAATCAAAGAAGAGGGCCCCAGAACTCTATGTTGAAAATCCTGGTCCCGGATTTCAATGGAACCAGGATTTCACCCAGTATTCTGCCCTGGAGGAGTAATACTAACCAGGCCTGTTGTATGCGGATGCAGAGCATTAGGGATTACTTGTAAAGATCCAAGTCACTTTCAAATCTCTCTCCCTAGTCTTCTGGAAAGCCTTCTTAGTGCAGGACCGGGAGCCAGTTTGTTTTTCAAAGGGGATTCCTGCTTCAAACTCTGCAATCTAGCTCTGTCCTCCCGAAACAGCCCAATCTCCGGCTCCGTGGAATTAAACTCATAGCTAAGAATCAAATCTCCATTTATAAACGAACTCATTCATCAAACATGACACCTTCAACAGAAGCATGCGAGATACAGAAAGGCAAAGCTGCAAGGGAATAGCCTGCAATCCAATCAAAGATACCTGGGCAGTGTCACGGATTTTATAGCACTAAATATTCTTCAATGTCAAAAGATGACCAAGCCATGTGGATCAAAGAACCTTCCTGCACCTTTGACAGAGGAGGGGACAGGATTGACTTCATTATGGACAGCCAGATAAGAAAACCATATAGTGGCCAAGGACCCACAGAGGCTCAGGATGTGTCTGGAACACGTTGTCTCTCCTTACTGCAAGATTATCGGCCAAGAGTGCCCACGTCAGGGCTCAAGAGCACAGCGGGTGCCATTCAGCAGTCACCAACAGTATCCGAGACTGCGTAGTTATTTCCTGTTAAGGGGAAGGAAACACGGCGGGCATTCAAGATATTACAGTACAGTAACTCTTGGCAGTTGCTGGCTAAGACAATCACTTTGTTTTCCCAAGGACACAAAGTATGGACGATTTCACTCCCATCACAATCACAAGAAGCTCCCCTCCCTTGAAGGCAGTCTTCAAGCTATTAGTTCAGAAGATACCAAAGCCCAACATCTGTATAAAAGATGCTACCAGATGTGTTCTGCTGATGATCCCTTTGCAGCAACTCCCGACCCACGTGGGAGGATAAACCATTGGAGAAAGAGGTCTTATTCCCAATTTTACCCTCCTTAGGGCTTGGGTAAGTATATAAAGAAATATTGGCATGATTTCCCTTTATACAGGAGTATTACGATGTCATTACCTAGTCTCTCTCTCTCCACGTTTTTATCCAGCTGCATAAATGCTAAATGCTAATGAGATGAATAATCAAACAAAAAACACTTTTGTGCAAATCCAGGCACTCCTGTTCCACTTAATTTCTGTCGTTATGACAAACCTAGCCAGTACTCCACACAGGGAACCAGATGGAAAATGGTATTGGAAAATTTTAAAAAATCCAAATGGGTTGTTTTGGGTTGTTGTTTTTTTAAACTCTGCAGACATCACACAGTCTGGGTATTTCAACACATGACAATTCTGCTGTATTATGTCCAATGACGACTTCTTCTGGGATGATTTGGGGAGTGGAAGGGAAAAGGGACAGTAAAAAAATACAAGTAAAATTCTGGCCTTGAAAGTGCACCATCCTTTCACCTGTGTGTAAGATCATTTCCAGGTAGATGGCTATGGGCTTGTCTACATACAAAAGTTAATCTACAATAAGGTAGGGTGTGAATTTAAAGCAGATTCGCTATTCCTGAGTAAATCCACATGCTGACACTCTTATTCCAGAATAAGAATGACTTATTCTGAATTAGGCCTGGTCTACACCACACAGTTAGGTCAATGTCAAACAGCTTAGGTCAACCTAATTATGTCAGCGTACACGCTACAGCCTTCCTCCCGCCAATGTAAGTGCCTTGCTACACCAACATCAGAACCCCACCTTTGAGAGAGGTGCAGGGCTTATGTCAGAGGAGTTAGGGCTACCTAGCGTCTGTAGGACACTGTCCCTTACATCGGCAGTCTTGTCAATTTCACAGTCCTGATTGACAAGAAAGCCAGGCAGCTAGAGCCCAGCTGCCCCCTGCTCCCCTGGAGAGCTGGGCAGCTGAACCCCACTCCTGACTGGGAGCCGGGGCGAAAAGTCCAGATGGGCAGAACCTGCTCTCGCCTGGGAATGGGGGGGGGGGTGGCCGCCCACCAGAAGCCTGTGGAGCAGCCAGGCTCCTGGAAGGGAGCTGCCAGCGGAGCTTAGAGACCGAACTCTCAGCTCCCCACAGTGCCCCACCTAGATCAGTGGAAGCGCTCCCGGTGAGGACGGTGCACCACCAACCCCAGGAGAGTAGCGTGGACATGCACCAAAGCGGTAATTACTGCTGTGGCTGTAAATCAACCGAATGTAGGTCGACTCACGTTTCTAGTGCAGACATACCCTTAGCTTAATCCACTCCCAAGGAGGAGTAAACTAATTTGGAATAAAGGCACTCCCGTTCTGGAATACATGGATTTAATCGGGAATAGCCTTTTCAGAACAACTTCTCAATACACAAGCAGCAGCCCTTGGGGGGTGATTTCTCCACTGTGCTGCCGGTAACAGTAAGTGAATCAAGCCTCAAAGAGCTCTCTAAAGAAGTTGTATGTGGCTCAGGAAGGGAGGTTAAATATCTGATCCAAGCTACCTTGGGATAGCTAAGGTTATAGACTGTTATATCATTGCAAAGGCTCTTGTCTGAACTACTGCCAGCTCCACAGGAGATCCTGCCATAGCCCACATATTTCAACAGGAGTGTACAGTGGCTCCAGAGAACTGAAGTAACAGGGGACAATCTTTATTAATTTATGGTGACCTGGTGAGTATCTGTCTTTGATAACTGTATGCACATCATAAACACGAACGTCTATGGGGTATTTAGCAATATAGAACAGGATCAGAATTTAATACAGGAGGAAGTTATTGATAGCAGTGCCACATTCCCCTTTATAATAGCTCACTGAGACACAAACAGCGCGACTTCATTTATTTTACAGCGTTCATTCAGACAATTACTTTCATGTGCCATTAAGTAAATTAATCATTTTGTTAAGCCAATACTAATACAACCTCTGTGCCTCAGAAGATACACAGTAGCTATTCTGTGGCTTAATTTGGACTCTCAGTCAAAATATTCTAGAGAAGGCTTTGTACCATCCACACAAAAATGGCTTGAGAACTGGAAATCTGCTATGTGAAATCTCTAAGTAATGAGTTTAATTTCCAAGGGTCATGAAAAGGCTCTGCACCAATACAACCAGAATGATTTCCCCTCTCCCTCCCACACCTCACCCGTATCTGGGGAGAAGAATACATATTTTCTCATCATTGTGATGTGCTTTTATCTGTTTTTTTTTATATATAGAAAAACCACATTTTTGAATAATGAAACACAAAATGTATTAAAAAAAAGAAAAATCCAAACCTAGGTCCCAACAAGCCATTATCTGACTAATAATACAAGTCTAAAGCAAGCTTTATCGTATTAGTAAATAAACATAAGTAATCCCGAAATGCTGGTTCCTAAAATGAAAGTGTTTTGTATTAAAAGCCAAGCACAAAAACGTTACTGCCCATACAGCTGCGAATCTCTTCTCCAAGGCTTCTCTTGCCCAGAGCCTTTCCCATAACTGAGTTCTTAATTTCTTGGTTAGTTTGATCACACACACACACATATACACACCCTACCTCAACCTCTGCCCGTGGTTTTGACCCATTACTCTATTATTGGATAATTCAACCACGGTGTACAAAAAAAATTGCCAATAAATGCCCATCAAAATTTTGAGTGAGTGAGATGCCCCAGACAAGCTATCCACTGTGATCTGAATCCGGTGGCAAAAGCAAGCTGTGCTCTGTGTAATGCAGTACGAGCACTAGAAAGCATATTTCAGGAAGTACAAACATTTCCAGCAAAGCACTTCTGGCCACGTGGACTCAAAGTCCATTTGTTTTGCCTCGTATTGTTTCCTTCCTTGGCTAGAGAGGGCTACACAAGAAAGCATCTGAGGGTATGTCTACACTACGAAATTAGGTCGAATTTATAGAAGCCGGTTTTTTAGAAATCGATTTTATACAGTCGATTGTGCGTGTCCCCACTTAAGACCATTAAGTCGGTGGAGTGCGTCCACAGTACTGAGGCTAGTGCCGATTTCTGGAGCATTGCACTGCGGGTAGCTATCCCATAGTTCCCGCAGTCTCTGCCACCCATTGGAATTCTGGGTTGAGCTACCAATGCCTGATGGGGCAAAAACATTGTTGCAGGTGGTTCTGGGTAAATGTCGTCAGGCCCTCCCCCCTCCGTGAAAGCAACGGCAAAAAATAGTTTCTCGCCTTTTTTCCTGGGTTACCCGTGCAGACAACATACCACGGCAAGCACGGAACCCGCTCAGCTCACCATCACCCTACGTCTCCTGGGTGCTGCCATTGGTACTGCATTGCTGCACAGCTCATTGCCTTTTGGCAGCAGACGGTGCATTACAACTGGGAGCCGTCGTCGTCGTCTCCTGGGTGCTCTTTTAGCCGACCTCAGTGAGGTCGGCCGGGGGCGCCTGGACATAAATGGGAGATGACGATGGCCAGCAGTCATACTGCACCGTCTTCTGGCAAGCAGCCAGGAGACGACAGTGGCTAGCAATTGTACTGCACCGTCTGCTGCCAGCCTAAGATGTATAAGAGAGATGGAGATGGATCAAAACAATAGAGACCAGATTTCTTTTGTATTCATTTGCTCCCACCCACCCCCTGTGAATAGTGGGGGGAGGGATAGCTCAGTGGTTTGAGCATTGGCCTGCTAAACCCAGGGTTTTGAGTTCAATCCTTGAGGGGGCCATTCTGTGTGACAACCCTGTAAGCCATGTCATCAGTCACCCCTCCCTCCATCAGAGCAACAGCAGACAATCGTTTCATGCCTTTTTTCAGCACAGACACCATAGGACGGCAAGCATGGAGACTGCTCAGATCACCGCCGCAATTATGAGCGCTATAAACACCACATTCATTATCCTGCAGTATATGCAGAACCAGAACCTGCAAAAGCAAAACCAGGCGAGGAGGCGATGGCAGCGCGGTGACAAGAATGAGGACATGGACACAGACTTCTCTCAAAGTACGGGCCCCAGCAATGTGGGCATCATGGTGTTAATGTGGCAGGTTCATGCTGTGGAACGCCGATTCTGGGCCCGGGAAACAAGCACAGACTGGTGGGACCGCATAGTGTTGCAGGTCTGGGACGATTCCCAGTGGCTGTGAAACTTTCGCATGCATAAGGGCACTTTCATGGAACTTGGTGACTTGCTTTCCCCTGCCCTGAAGCGCAAGAATACCAGGATGAGAGCAGCCCTCACAGTTCACAAGCAAGTGGCGATAGCCCTGTGGAAGCTTGCAACGCCCGACAGCTATTGGTCAGTTGGGAATCAATTTGGAGTGGGAAAATCTACCATGGGGGCTGCTGTGATCCAAGTAGCCAACGCAATCAAAGAGCTGCTGATATCAAGGGTAGTGACTCTGGGAAATGTGCAGGTCATAGCAGATGGCTTTGCTGCAATGGGATTCCCTAACTGTGGTGGGGCGATAGATGGAACCCATATCCCTATCTTGGCACCGCAGCACCAACTGAAAGAGGTACTCTTCAATGGTGCTGCAAGCACTGGTGGATCACAAAGGACGTTTCACCAACGTCAACGTGGGATGGCCGGGAAAGGTACATAACACTTGCATCTTCGGGAACTCTGGTCTGTTTCAAAAGTTGCAGGAAATGACTTTCTTCCCAGACCAGAAAATAACCGTTGGGGATGTTGAAATGCCTATAGTTATCCTTGGGGACCCAGCCTGCCCCTTAACGCCATGGCTCATGAAGCCAGACACGGGCACCCTGGACAGTAGTCAGGAGCTGTTCAACTATCGGCTGAGCAAGCACAGTGTGGTGGTAGAATGCACATTTGGATGATTAAAAGCGCGCTGGTGCAGTTTACTGACTTGGATAGACCTCAGCGAAACCAATATTCCCATTGTTATTACTGCTTGCTGTGTGCTCCACAATATCTGTGAGAGTAAGGGGGAGACGTTTATGGCAGGGTGGAAGGTTGAGGCAAATCGCCTGGCCACTGGATTATGCACACCCAGATACCAGGGTGGTTAGCAGACTACAGGAGGGCACGGTGAGCATCAGAGAAGCTTTGAAAACCAGTTTCATGACTGGCCAGGCTACAGTGTGAAAGTTCTGTTTGTTTCTCCTTGATGATCCCCCCTCTTGGTTCACTCTACTTCCCTGCAAGCTAACCACCCTCCCCTCCCCCCTTCGATCACCGCTTGCTGAGGCAATAAAGTCGTTGTTGCTTCACATTCATGCATTCTTTATTAATTCATCACCCAAATAGGGGGATAACTGCTAAGGTAGCCCGGGAGGGGTGGAGGAGGAGGGAAGGACAAGGCCACACTGCACTTTAAAGCTTATTGAATGCCAGCTTTCTGTTGCTTGGGCAATGCCCTGGGGTGGAGTGGTTGGATGGCCGGAGGCCCCCCCACCGCGTTCTTGGGGATCTGTGTGAGGAGGAAATGGAACTTGGGGAGGAGGGCTGTAGTGGCAGTCTGTGTTCCAGCTGCCTTTCCTGAACCTCAAGCATACACCGGAGCATATCAGTTTGTTCCTCCAGTAGCCTCGGCATTGCCTCTTGACTTCTGTCACCAAGCTGACGCCACCTATCATTTTCAGCCCGCCACTTATTATCTTCAGCCCGCCGCCTGTCCTCGCGTTCATATTGTGCTTTCTCAGACTCTGACATTGTCTGTCTCCACGCATTCTGCTGGGTTCTTTCAGTGTGGGAGAACTGCATGAGCTCAGAGAACATTTAATCGTGAATGTGTTTTTTTCACCTTCTAATCTTCGCTAGCCTCTGGGAAGGAGAAGATAGTGTGAGCATTGAAACATTTGCAGCTGGTGGAGGAAAAAGAGGGAGAGTGGTAGTTAAAAAGACACATTTTAGAGAACAATGGATAGACTCTTTCACCGTAAACCTTGCTGTTAACATTACATAGCACATGTGCTTTCGGTACAAGGTCGCATTTTGCCTCTTATTGAGGGTATGACGGTTTGGTGTGAGAGATCTTTCATGCAGGGCCAGACAACAGAATTTGGCTTGCAGGCAGCCATGGTAAGACACAGTATTTTGGCTTCTTTAATTTTCATAACATGTGGGAATGGTTTCAAACAGCAGCGCCCTCATTTCCCATACCAAGCAGCCATTGGGTTGGCCATTTAAAAGGAGGAGGGGTTGCAGTTTTTGGGTTAACGTGCAGCACAAACACAACTAACACCCCCCCCACACACACACACTTACTTCTCAGGGATGATTGCTTCACCCCTCCCCACACCGCGTGACTAACAGCGGGGAACATTTCTGTTCAGCCACAGGCAAACAGCCCAGGAGGAACGGGCACCTCTGAATGTCCCCTTAATAAAATCACCCTATTTCAACCAGGTGACCAGGAATGATATCAGTCTCCTGAGGATAACAGAGAGATAAAGAAGGGATGTTGTTTGAATGCCAGCAAACACCGGGACCATACGCTGCCAGGCTTTGTTATGCAATGATTCCAGACTACGTGCTACTGGCCTGGCATGGTAAAGTGTCCTACCATGGAGGACAGAATAAGGCTGCCCTCCCCAGAAACCTTTTGCACAGGCTTTGGGGGTACATCCAAGAGAGCTTTATGGAGATGTCCCTGAAGGATTTCTGCTCCATCCCCAGACACGTTAACAGACTTTTCCAGTAGCTGTACTGGCTGCGAATGCCAGGGCAAATTAATCATTAAACACGCTTGCTTTTAAACCATGTATAATATTTACAAAGGTACACTCACCAGAGACCACCTGGTAGGTCCAGGAGGCAGCCTTGGGTGGGTTTGGGGGGTACTGACTCCGGGTCCAGGGTGAGGAACAGTTCCTGGCTGTCGGGGAAAACGGTTTCTCCACTTCCTTGCTGTGAGCTATTTTCAACCTCCTCCTACTCCTCATCTTCCTTGTCCCAAAAACCCGCATCCCTGTTGCGTGCTACTCCATTGACGGAGTCAAAGCACAGGGGTGGGGTAGTTGTAGGGGCACCCCCTAGAATGTCATGCAGCTCATCATAGAAGTGGTATGTCTGGGGCTCTGACCTAGAGCGACTGTTTGCCTCTCTGGTTTTTTGGTAGGCTCGCCTCAGCTCCTTAAGTTTCACGTGGCACTGCTGCGGGTCCCTGTTATACCCTCTCTCCTTCATGCCCTTGGAGATTTTTTCAAATGTTTGGGCATTTCATCTTTTTGAACGGAGTTCTGATAGCACGGATTCATCCCCCCATACAGCGATCAGATCCCGTACCTCCCGTTCGGTCCATGCTGGGGCTCTTTTGCGATTCTGGGACTCCATCATGGTCACCTCTGCTGGTGAGATCTGCACTCACCTGCAGATTGCCACGCTGGCCAAACAGGAAATGAGATTCAAAAGTTCGCGGGCCTTTTCCTGTCTACCTGGCTAGTGCATCTGAGTTGAGAGCGCTGTCCAGAGCGGTCACAATGGAGTACTCTGGGATAGCTCCCAGAGGCCAATACCGTCAAAGTGTGTCCACACAACCCCAAATTCGACCTGGCAAGGTCAATTTCAGCGCTAATCCCCTCGTCGGGGGAGGAGGACAAAAATCGATTTTAGCAGCCCTTTAAGTAAAAAATAACGGCTTCGTCGTGTGGACGGGTGCAGGGTTAAATCGCTCTAACACTGCTAAATTCGACCTAAACTCGTAGTGTAGACCAGGGCTTAGTCTCACGCCTACTTGTTGTAAGATCCTGTATTCTGGCACATGGGGCTTTTTACAGGCATGGGGAAGGTTTATTTTGTGGGGGCATTAGCAGCACATCACTGCTCTGTAATATTTATGACCATTGAAATCCTTGGGGTCCAATCTGGTTCTGGACGCTGTTTATGGAAACAGTCACCCCACTAAGGTCTCATTCAGCTCTGTGCCAATCTTCAATCCCTCCTCCTTCGTTTTGCTCAGGACAGCACGAAACTGGCTGGTTTCATCTGTTAAACCCACACGAGCAAGAGGTGATTATTTAGCACCCAAACGGCCGTCACAGACCAAGCAAACCCGAGTGCCCGTGTGGTTCTGGATGCACCGGTGCCTGCATGGTCAGTCATTCCGCCCATCCTCACCATGCCAGGACTTTCTTTGAGCAGCAGCCTCTTCCGCCAGCTCAAAGGTTTGGAAAAAGTCATTCCTGCATCCAGAGTGATTTCAGCACTGGGTACCACAGGAAAGCTCTTCCCATCACCCTCAAGCTCCCTACAGTGGAGATGCACAGAAATACAAGAACCCCTCACATTTCCCAGGGGGGAGGGATAGTTCAGTGGTTTAAGCATTAGTTCACTTACATGACAGAGACCCCCTGCTAAACCCAGTGTTGTGAGTTCAGTTCTGGAAGGGCCATTTAGGGGTCTGGGGCAAAAATCTGTCTTGGGATTGGTTTTCCCCCTTTGAGCAGGGGGTTGGACTAGATACCTCCTGAGGTCCCTTCCAACCCTGATATTCTATGATTCCCTAGAATGCTTATGCTATTGTGTGTGCCTGTGCTGGCAATGTAGGGAATCTAACACTCATCATGACAAGCTCTCTTCTGCTTCAAATATTGCTAACTTCACCCATTCTTTCACTCAGCAGCCACAGGAAGGAAAAAAAGGCAAGCCACAGCGGATCAGACCAATGCTGCACCCAGGGTGGTAGCTCACCGTCAGCACTGGCCAACATAACACATTCTGGAGGCAGGCAAATAAAAAACCCTGCATCATTTATCTGGGCCATTGTGCAATGCTTTAGGTGAGGGGCAAATAGAATTCTTGACCCTTGCAGTCAATCAGTTGACGCCCGGAAGCATGAGATTTGATTACCCCGATGTCATTATCTCAGCATGCACAGCTAGAAATGTTATTAATGGAAATAAAATTATCAAGCCATTAAAAAAATAGAAATCTCTGCATAATACTCCTCTTTTGACCTTAAATAACTTTCTAGTTCTTCAAGTGGGAATCAGTGACTTAGCTAAGGAAAAGTGATTTTAAAGAATCAATCTCTCTCTCTCACACACACACACACACACACACACACACACACTTATATTAAGACATACTATATAATCCCACTAGGACTGGCATAGAGTTCTCAGGCATGGCAGAGGAGAGACATGTTTTATGCTGGAAATTTATAGCGTTTCTTAGTTTATTGAATTCTATTACAAAGTATTTCTACCTCTCTCAAATTGTGACAGCTACATGCATCTTTAAGCAAAAACATTTTCACTGCTAACAGTTACCAATAAGAATATTACAATCACATTTAAGGTGGCTGCTCTACAATAAGTTTGGATTCTGCAGAGGACGTTAGCACTGTTTACGCGTGCTCAAAAAATATGAACTCAGGAGATGGCTGCAGTTCAGGAAAGTGCATCAGCCATGCTTAAATCCTGCTGGACTCAATGGGACTTGGGCATGTGCTTCTGGACTGGTCTGGAACAAAGGGATGCTTTCCTGAATTAGACTCAGACAGACACATCCCCGTCACTCAGTATAAAGTGATACTTTTCCTGCTGCTGCATGGACTGAGTCAGAACTAAGCTCTGGATGCCAAATGAGCAAAAGCCCTTCCAGGCTGAACAAAATCCCTGGCTAGCCACGTATTCCTTAAACATTTCCCAGCAACTTTTCAGGGTTTGAAATGCGTCTCTGCTCTGCATTGGAATAACCCCAAACCCTTTCACTGGGTTTGTGGACTGTGGAATGGTGTTAGGAGGGTGGGGATGGCTCACTCTCAGAGGTTAAGGCATTGGCCTGGGACGCGCAGGTTTAAACCACTGTTGCGTTGCCAGAGCCCTAAATTAGAATTTAATTTAATTAGACCTGACTTTGCAGTGGGCATTGGCACTTGGAGGGACTTACATGACAGAGACCCTCTGTGCTGCCCAGCCTGGCTTTGCAGTGAAGTCATAATCCTGTACTCGGGACAAAACTCTGTTGCCATGGGAATGAGAGAGATGTGCCGAGCTCACCCTCACAGAGCCAGGACAGGTAGAGGTGGTCGAAGGGCATTTGAATAATTTATTCCACAAAATTTGCAATAGTTTTCATATGAATTATTCAGCCTGTATCTTTTAATTACTCAGCCAGCTGTATCGGCAGGGAGGGGCTCAGGAGGAGAGACAGATTTCAAACAGTCACTTCTCTAATGGAAAAAAAAAAGGCAAAAAAAAAATCACTTTTTGAAAACCCACATGACAGGAGGGCAAAGGCACACAGGGCAGTGTGGAGTGAGACTGGGAACGAAAGCCGGGAGCTGCCAATTTCTCAGTCCATCTCTGTTGCCTGCCCTTGGCCAGGTCACTTTCCCATCTGGAATACTGACCCACTGTGCATTGGGGCGCACACTGCAGAAGGGGGAGTGTAACCCACTGGTCCGTGCACGCTCCGTGTCCCCCTCTGTGCCCAGGCCACAGGTCTCAGCTACAAAGCCGGGCTCTTGAGCTCAAGCTGTGGAGACTCCTGCCTTAGCTTGGACATCCCCCAATTCAATCCCTGTCGTCAGCCAAGATGGCGACAGTCCCATGAGTGTCACCGATCTCGGTTTGTTAGCATGACTGAGTTCAGAATTTTATTGACACACAAAAAACGAAGATAAGAAACCTTGGACTTGGTGCCATTTTAAAGGAATTCCCTGGATCAAGACCAGTCCTCCAGTCGGCCTGGTAGCCTGCATCTGGTAGCAGCTACTACACAAGGCTTCAGAGGAAGGCAAAATGCATACAGGAGTGAAATCAAAAGCAGACTGTTCTTAGCTAAGCATGCAGTGCCGTATAGGGGTGCGTGTGTGTGTAAATAATAAAATCCAAAACATCTCTTATACACTGCTGCATAATCAATTACCCTCCCCTTCCTAGCATGCAGAGCTATCACTATTGTTCATTTAGTGTGGACCATACAATGCACAAGAACAGAGAGCCCTTCTCCAAACAGCCCTTCCCCTTAGACAAATGCATGGGAGGAGGGACATACTTGGAAATCCAGTGGGGGAAGGAGATGTGGATGTATTTTCAAGAACTCCTCGCCCCCCAGGAGCCCTGTAACTATTCCCTGGTCAGAGCTGCCCAGCCCTTGCAGACTCTGGTCCCAATATGCATCACCAGGACCTTCCTGCCCAGTGACCAGCCCAGGGTGAAACGCACATGGCACTAACCGTTTCACACATTCCTGGATGGGATTTTTTGGTGGAGGGAATGCTTAGAGGCTGATCTACTACACAGGACCATCTTTCCAGCAGCATGCCCCATCCCTGCCCCAAACAGCACGCCCGCACTACAAACCCCATGGCTGCAAGCCTCAGAGCCTGGGTCAACTGATTTGGGCTCGTGCACTGGAGCTAAAATTGCAGCACAGATGTTCAAGCTCAGGCTGGAGCCCGGGCCTGAGACCCTCCCACCCTGCCGGATTTCAGAACCCAGCGCCAACCCGAACGTTGACCTGGGCTCTGAGACTCACTGCCACAGGGTTTCCCCCCCCCATGCAGTCATATCCAAAAATGACTGCAGCCCAGTGAGTGTACGGAATGCAGATTAAACACCCAAGTGCATTAAAACATTTAATTAATATGTTGCAGTAGGATATATCTCCACATAATAGAAAAAAGCACAGGACTCGTTAAGGTTGCATCTTCTTGGGCTGGTGGTTATTAATTAATGCACTTCCAGCTCGTTTATCTAATCGCGGCATAATTGGTTCCAGTTTTGGTCAATGTTCTACTTCATCAACTCGGTAAATAGCAAGGATTGAGTCCCCACAGCAGGCGCCAGCTCCAAGGAGACGGCAAAAGGAAACATCTCAGACGCTCAGTAGGATTCTGCCACTCACAAAGGCACCCCAGAAGAGCAGACCCCAGATACAGGCACTGGCGCTGCTGTAGCCAAAGGGTCCGTCTGTAGCCCCAGGGACGAGCCAGCCCTGCCGTCCACCTTCCCTCCCAAAAAATTCTTAAGTGTTTCTTGCAAATCTCCACACCACTCGCTCTTGAACAGTGCCTAGCATGGGGCCTCTCAGCCCAGTGGGGGCTCAAAGCAATGGATTGGCAATACACATCTTTCCGAAGCCAGCAGGTATCCTACTGGTTCCCGGCCCCAGACAGAGCCATTAGCAGAGCTGGGAACACAAGTCAGGAGTCCAGATTCATAGCTGTCCCTCCTACCCTAACCCATTAGACCCTACTCCCCATCCAGAGCTGAGAATCGAACCCAAATGGAGGGAGATGTGGACAGCTCTGATCCAAGGGGAGAGGAGACCATGGACAGTGATGGAAGGAGCTTTAGACCTCAACAGATAGGGGTTCCTATACCCAGCCCGGGAAGTGGGATGGATGCGGGGGAAGGGAGCCCAGTCCTAACAGCGGCCCTAGGGTCAGCACTGAGTGACTGGCTTCCTGGGTAGCAGGGGCCACCTTGTTCACGCCTCATTGGCCGGGGGAACCCTGGGCCTTCTGAGGGAGGGAATCTCTGAGGGCTCTCCCATAATAACCCCAGGCCAAAGGAGCTCTGGGGCTACTAAAGCTTGCATTTAGCTGTCATGCTTATCCAAGTCAGACCGTGAGCACGGACCTTGTCTCACCACAGTGTGAATCGCACATACTAGCACCACCACCAGACGGTGAGCATGTTAAACTCTTCTGAACATCAGAGCCCCACCCAGTAGAGACAAGGGCGTGCAGACATGCCAATAACTCACCGCAGGGACTGTCACCCCCACCACTCACTGCTGCGCAGTGTTCGGCTGCAGAGACAGCCAGCCTTGTGATATTCTTGATATTCACCCCTTCTTGTCAACTGTTGAGAATAGGCCATCTTAATTGAATTGGCCTCGTTAGCACTGACCCCTCCACTTGGTAAGGCAGCTCCCATCTTTTCATGTGCTGTAATACATATACTGCCTACTGTATTTTTCACTCCATGCATCTGATGAAGTGGGTTTTAGCCCACAAAAGCTTATGCCCAAATAAATGTGTTAGTCTCTAAGGTGCCACAAGGACTCCTCGTTTTACAAATTACAAATGGTAGTTTTATGTAAGTTTACCAAAAAAGGGCGGTGGGTATTAAGACTGCCCATATACCGCAAGGTACCCAGACATCTTGTCGGCTCCTGCTATATTCCACACTCCCAAAATTATACAAAACAAAACCGGTTCCTTCATTTCAAACCTCATATATCGATGCCTCTTTCAGTCCCTCTGGGGTTGCCACAGCTCCTAGCAGGGAACAGATAGATCATCCAACCTACAGCACAGGCATATGAACTTCCCATTGGGAGAAAGCCAACTTCATGGGAATTGGACAGAACACCACTCGGAACAGCAGGCAAATCTAATTCCAACTAAGTTAACAGCATAGAGCCAGCGAGGCAATGCACCAAGAGAGTCCTTCATATTAATAGCTTTATCAGTGACATTCGGTGTCATGCTATGTGCAACATACTGCCTCTGAAAAGCAGAAACTGAGAAGTAATAATGGACTTCAAGCCGAGTCAATGATCTAGCTTCACATCCTCTTGCTCCTCCATTCCACAGACTCAAGTATTCACACCTCTTAATACAATAGGCTTAGAATAATCTGCCACCACATTGGGAGCCACTACATTATGGAAGCAAAAACATGTAACACCTTGATGACATTTTAATTTTCTACAATTTCCCATTTTATTCAGTGACGTCTTTTTACTTTAATGAGATACTTGATCAAAGTCCACCACAGAACACAGACTGAATGTACAGTCTCACTTGTCTGACACCAGACAAATTATGCCATCACTTTCTGCCTTTCACTTAAGGCAATATATATAAATATATAGACACATGTCACGGGGCTGATACACCCCGTCACAATACACTGCACTATCTACTTAGCTGGAGATCTTACGTATCAGTTAACATATGGTGATCCAGAAACTGAGATTAAATACATTTACCGTTCCAGTTTTGCTTTAGAACAAACTGTATGCGCCGCAGTAGCATGCCCGGTGAAGACGCTCTAAACCCATGGGAGAGAGCTCTTCTGTCGGCTTAATAACCCCACCTCTGTGAGAGGCGGTCGCTATGTCAGTGGGACAGCGCTGTTTACACGGGGGGTTACGGTCAGTATAACTATGTTGCTCAGGGATGTGGATTTTTCACACCGTGAGAGAGTCACACCAAAGTAAGTGTGTAGTGTAGACCAAGCCTAAATCCTCTTAAAAGCCAGAGGAAGTTAGGGGCTTAACTTGGGTGAGCTTGTAAACCTCACTAGGTGCCTGTCCGCATCTTTAAACACCGAAATCCCTCTGTAAATCTGGCCCGGTGTGGTGTGTGCTGTCTGTTCAGTTCAGTTCAGACAGACAGATGGAACCCACACTGCCTGCTTCATAGGAGAAAGAAACCCATGCTATTCGGATATGGGGGCCAGAGGGGTGCAGAACATACCAGCACCAAGCATTGGTGGCCATGGCAGCAGCTGCACCAGAGCTGCTCTCAGGTTTGAAGGTAGCTCAGTGACCCAGTGTGCCGCAGATCACGTTCTGCTGCCTTCTAGCCACTTATCGTCAGGTCCGAAAGTGCGTTTAGTCCTTACGTGCTCCTGAAACCTCGGCCAGACACTTCCACGCAATTTGCAATGGTTATGTTAGAAGGACGGAAGTTAGCTTGATTTTGATTCTCGTTAAGAGAACATTATTGCTCCTACAGAGCATGCGAGCCAGCCCAGGGGCTGGCTCCAGCCACCCTTCCTGATAGATCGCAAGGCGATGGGATGGCTCAGAGCAACAAGAGAGAGTTACAGGTTCTGGTCCATGTTTTTAGATTCCATTGCAAGTTCTCTGCATCAGGCACCATCTCTGGGTTGTAAGTCTATACGGCACCTCGCGCCATGGGGCTGCCACAGGTAATACACATGCACAAACGTACATCATTTCTAGCAGGCAGAAAGCAGTTTTCAATCACTTGAAATTTTATTTTTCTAGCCCGATGCTGCCAGAAGATCTTGTTCAATCACCTGCTTCCGTTTCCTACCTTTGTTCTTTTCTGCACTGCAGTGGATGTGCCAAACTGCAGGGAGCTAGATTAAAACCCCAAATAACTAACTTCACTAAGGTAGTGGAGGTTCAGCCACGCGTCTCCTCCCGCCCTATGTTGTCTTTTCTATTTGGGCTGTCAGCATTGGCGTCAGGGACTGTCTCACTACTACATGTATGTACAGTACCTAACTCCCAGCTTCCCGCAGGGACAGTCAGAGCATGGGGTGGCCAACAGGGGAGAGATCACTTGATGATTCCCTGTTCTGTTCATTCCTTCTGGGACACCTGGCATTAGCCACTAGATGGACCTTTGGTCTGACCCAGTAGGGCCGTTCTTAACGCAATGTGTCTGATCTGTGTTGAAGCTCTAGCCACTACTGTAATACCAACCACATAACTGGCATTGCAAAAACAGAAGAAACCTTAAACTTGC
Source organism: Mauremys mutica (assembly GCF_020497125.1). Taxonomy (NCBI): domain Eukaryota; kingdom Metazoa; phylum Chordata; order Testudines; family Geoemydidae; genus Mauremys; species Mauremys mutica. The sequence goes on along the minus strand of NC_059082.1, from coordinate 83,892,958 downwards.
AAATTCAAGAGGAGTTTTTTTCTTAGCTATAATTTGCATAAAGTGATGCTAACACTAGCTGAAAGAGGAGCCATTAATAATGCCCCCAATGGAGCGAAGAACTAGAGCAGACCAGAAAATAGAATGTCTGCAGGCCAGGAAATTCTGACATTTTAAAATTTGTTCTCATTTCAAATCAGAAAGAAAAGTCAAAATGTCAGAAACATCAAAACAACTTGATCGAAACTTTGTCATTTTGATTTTTTTATATTATAACAAAAGGCAAAACAACCCAGTTAAAACAAATCATTTCCCACAAAACATTTCGATTTCATCTCAGCCAACTTTCCAACCTAACAGCTTCCCTTGGAAAATTTTCAACCAGCTCCACTGGGAACCAAACAAATCAAACGGGTCACTGCTCGTCCAGCTGGCTCCCTGCCCCTTGGGGTCCTGCTTCATGCACAGGCTGCTTTTCGCTACCATTTTCCCTCTCCCCCTTTGGATGCCAATCAAACCCCAAACAACTCGCATCATCGTCACCACTCAAAGACGGCTCCTGCACTTACAGTTAAGTATGTGCTTCAGTGCTTGGGCAGATCAGGACCAGAATGCTCAGCCCCATACAGGATCAGGTCCTCAAAAAACATCAACGTTTTAGAGTATCCAGCCAGCAGCTGTTTCAAGCGCCTTTCCTGGCCTTTGACTTTCCAAACGCTCCCCCGACCGGCAGTTCAGAGCCTGACTATCCCTGAATCATTACTCGGAACTGGGGAATTCCATAAAGCAACAGCATTAAGATGGTGCCATTTATTTCTGCAGGGAACTATATTACTAGATAAAGCAGTACAGCAAACAGTGAATTTAGGCTGGGAACTCCAGAAAATCCTTGTGCTTCCTAGCAGGCAACAGAGCAAATTATTGCAGTATAGAGCCACATTCCTGGGCATACCCATTATCCAATTCTATCAAGTCCATACAACGAGGGGAGCGGTAATGGAGCCCTGTTCCTATCATAAAGGACCGATTAGCAGCACAAATGCAAAGACTCGCCCACATAGGAGAGGCAGCTCAACAGGTTTCTGTGCTGCTCTGGTTACGGTGACAGCCCTGCTGAAGTGTAAACGCTGCGCATGGGGCTGAGTCACAGCCCAGAATTGTTCCCTGCATTATCGCATTCAAGCCCCGCTGGCAGCAAGGAGCTAGAGCTTTTGCTTCCAAGGCACTCAAGGGCTGCCGTGCCAACAGCAGCCTACACTCCAACTGCTATCGACTGTCTGTACAGCGGCCCAGCAGCCTCCAGACACAGACGGTTGGCCTAGCCCAGCTCCAGAAATGCTAGCGACTGGCACCTTCCTCGCTTGTCCTACCTGTGACCTAACCCAGGAGGAAGTTACTCCTCACCCTGGTTCCGTTCCTGTACCACGGCAGCACGAATCTGGACACAGAGCAGCATATTTCAAAGTTGTTTTATGTGCACAGTCAACAAATGGAAAATTGGCCTGATTCAAGCGCACCAGGTTCATAGCACATGCATTTTGGGAGCGCAAGAGAGTTTGGCTGAAATGTGAGATTTTTAGACAAGATCTGGGACCCCTGGTTCCAATAATATATATAATTTCAGAGCAGATTAAAACAAATGAAAGAGAAATGTCACAAAAACGGCAATGTTGCTTCTCTTGGAGAGAATCTGAAACTGACCCACTCTTTGTTTTTCCAAAATTGTTCACAATTAAAAAAAATCAAAATCATTAACTGGCACTTTTTGGGGGGGGGGGAGGGGGGAGGGACGACACGACACCCAAGAGGTTTCAGTAAATGAAAACTGCCCAGAAGAACCCAACCAAAGCAAAGAGTTTTCATGAATATTTAGATTTGGAAAGAAAAAGCCATTTTTCTAATAAAAAACAATCTCTCTAATATCGATAAAAATCTACCAAAGCCTCAGTTCTTGGGGCATTGCACAGCCACAGGGGAGTGGGCCACAGCTGGGGCTCCGATTTGCTGGGAGCAGTTCGATCAGTAGAAAGGGGAAATATGGGAATGACTTCAAGCAAGCCTCCAGCGCTCCGGCCTCACCTGAGCAGACTGCTCCAGCTCATCCAGGGATTGTCCTGGCAGCAGGCTCGCTCTCTGGCCCTAAAGCCATCACAGGTACTGACAATGCTGGCTTAGTGCCTGGTGACTATGCTTAGGGTGACCAGATGTTAAGGGGAAAAATATCAGGACTGCTGCCGGGGGGGTGGGGGTGTTGTTTTGGTTTGGTTTTTTCACACTCACCCATCCGGGAGTTCAGCGGCAATTCGGCGCAGAGCCATTCAGTGGCAGATGGTCTTCGGCAGTATTTCGGCAGCCGGTAATAAATCTTGCCGCCAAAGACAGACGCACCCGCCGCCGAAATACCACTGAAGACCGTCCGCGACTGAAGGACTCTCCGCCGAATTGCCACCAGAGACCAGGAAACAAAATAGCGGGACAAATGGCTTCCCGGCCATACTCTGGTCGGGATGTGGGACAAACTCCTCAAAATCAGGACAGTCCCGATTTTATCAGACGGTCTGGTCACCCTAATTATACTGGAGGAGTGCAGCACAACCCCAGCCTGTGCCATGGGCCCTGCTGGTTCCTGACTGGCAGTAGACATGCTCCCACCAGGAAGGGGTGCTGCACTGTTCACCAACACCCTTCTGCTCCCACGAAGGCACCTGTTCTCATTACAGCAGAAGAGCCCACAACGCACACGGAAGCCTGTGCTGACCACACACTGGGGCCTGAATAAATACAGCATTGCCGGCTCCTGTGATTTCATCAGGACTCTTGCTCTAGTTGGCGTTTTTCTTCCAGCCCCAGCTCTCGGCATCAACTCCTGAAATATCAAATTTAATTTATTTTTTTTAAAAGTGCAAAGTTTCCAGCCCTCGCAGCTGTAGAGAAAAGTTTGAAAATTGGACCCAAGGGCACCCTGGGGGCTCGGAAACTAGGGGACAAAATCCAAAATTTATAAATTAAAAAAAAAAAACCACCACCACCACTTGTGGTTTCTAAGCCAATCTCATGATTTGAGGCTTGACTCTAATACCTCCGACAATGAGTGCACAGAATTTTGACTGGCAATTTGACTGACCAAGCCACAGACTCTTCCCAGGAACAGATATGGATCCGGGGCCCACCACACATTCGAGAGGTGGGAGAGGAACGGCCCCACTGGGTTAGATCAATGGTCCATCTAGCCCAGCGTCCTGTCTTCTGACAATGGCCAATGCCAGAGGGAATGAACAGAACAGGGCAGTTATTGGGTGATCCATACCCTGTTGTGCACTCCCAGCTTCTGGCAAACAGAGGCTAGAGACACTTCAGAGCATGGTTTTGCTTTCCTGCCCATCCTGGCAAATGGGCATTGATAAACCTAGCCTCCATGAACGTATCTAGTTCTGTTTTGAACCTGTTTCTGCTGGCCTGGGTTTCCAAGTGACAAACCTCTCGCTTGAAGGCCTCACAGAAGTGACTGGAAGGGGGGCATGGGTCTGGGGACGCGGTTCCTAACATGGAGGGCAGCATGGAAAGATGCACCGAGTGGGAAGGGAGGAGATGGCCAGAACATCCTGGTGCAGTGGAGAAGCTGGAGTTGTTTAAGAGACAAGGTTCGGGATGGGGGCGTGGCTGGATTTAAGTGTAGGGACTGAGAGAGGAGAGTGTCACTGTCAGATCAGTGGGGGAACATCTGCATGGAGTCCACTCTCAGAAATGGGGACCAGCTGGCACTACAGGGCTCTCATGACCGAGCGGCTGGGCGCATGCATGCCAGAATGCGCTGCCCGAAAGCCACTCTCACATGCCTCTTCAGCTGTGCCATATTCATTAGGAATGCAGGCTAGCCCCTTCACCCTCTGGGTTCCTACTCAGTGCCCAGCGCCAGGATCTCTCACAGCACAAGGGTCACCTGGCAGGGTGATCCTAGGCTGTCCGCATGAACAAAGAGAACTTGATTTGAGGGGCCTGCCCCAAAACCCCGATACGGGGAGGACAGCGACTGACCACAGACTCCCCACTTGGCAACAGACCACCCAGCATGGCACATTAGCAAGTGCCAGTCACTCCTCGGGGGCCTTTCCTGTCCCCAGGGCAGCCTGGTGATGAGCAAGAGATGCATCATCCTAATCAATCCGACTGAAGATGAAGACTGCCCTGACCCAAGCAGTGCACGCTCTGAAAAGGTCACCGCTCCAGTGAATGCTGCTCCGAGAAGAAAACAAGGCCTAATTGGAAGTTGCTTCTACAGCAGACACAGGAAAAACATCTTTAACCATCGCTCAAGTGTCAGTGCAACTTGGAAACAGGCATCTCCGATCCCTGGAAGCGTCAGCAGCATCCGCAAACCCTAAAGCTAGAAGGAGGAGTGAGTGCGGGGGGGGACGGGAAGGGCTAGGGGTGGAGTTACCAATGCCCTTGGCAAGGGACTGACTAGCTACCTGGGCTCTTTGCATTTCAGAGAGGGGGCGGGGAGCTGAACCCAGAATCAAAGGTGCGTATGGCAGGTCAGTGACACAGCCAGCAGAGAGTTTTACAGACCAACGAGAGCGCCTCCTACAGACGGCAGCGGGGCCTTGGGGTCAGCAGGAGTGGGAGCTACCAGAGGCTTCAGTCTGGCCCCCCAGAAGGCCTCACAGAGGGAGTCTGTTTTGGGAAGCACTGGAGGAGGGGCAGCGCAGCAAGGGGGCACGCTAGGATGGAGGGAAGAGCTGAGCAAATGGAAGAGTGGAGCTGGGGCCGTCAGCACAAAGCTCCCCCCTCTTCTGGGCTCCAAACCACTTACTCACCAGGACAGGGGGAGAAACGGCCACATGGACACAGCTAGTGGCTACTGGGCAGGAGCACAACGGGTGCTGAGGGGACCAGCTGTTTTGCTTTATAGCCTGGGGAACACAGCTACACAAATCCACTAGCCGTCGGCAGGCACGGCGCCCTGCTCTGCCCCAGTCTGGTAACATCTCCCTGTCCACATTGGCCGAGGCTCTCTCATCGCTGCTGTGTGTGGACACAGACACAACGTGTGCAGAGTGCACAGGAACAGCCAGCCTGGACCAGAGCTGTGGCCCAGCCAGCTCAGTATCCTGCCTCTGACAGCGGCCAGCACCAGAGGCCTCAGAGAAAGGTGTAAGAGGATTCCCATTCCCTTTTTCTTGTGTTCCTAAAGACACCAGGTGACCAAACTACTATTTCTGCTGCCTTAAAGCAGAGAGGCAGCTCCAAAACTAAAGCTGGCTGGAATCCAAAGCCAATGCTTATTTTCCTTAGCAACACCTGCTCTCAAAAAGACAGACTTACGTCCCTCTTTAAAGAACCAGGAACATTGACGCTGCCACCCACACAGGCTATTAAGCCAACTGCAACAGCAACCACAACCCATCCCTGACCCTCAGTCCATCTTCACTTCCCTTGGTTGCTGCTGTCCTAACAGACACAGCTATTTATGTTTTCTTATATTTAATCCTTCATGAGACAAGGAGCCTTACCATTTATTGGATTTATTGGTTATTACACACACACTATTATAGCAGACAGAGGACATTTCCCCAACCCCAGCACGTTGCATTTTGAGATGCAGCATCACCACCAAGGGCAGTGGTATCACAGAGAGAGGGAAGATCATCATCTAAAAAAAGTTCCAACAAGTTGGCAGCATCATTAATCTGCACGAACGAGCAAACAGGAGTCACCCACGAAAGGGGCGACATTGCTAATGAGTTCAGAGGGGCCTTGCATGGGAATCATTGTCTGTAAGGCCCAACCCAGCTCCTGCTGGAGTTGATGGAACGTCTGCCTTTGACGCAACTGGCCCCTGGATCGGACCATTGTGCTGCCCCCTCTCTGCCTCTTCGATGCTGCAAAGGAGCCAAGAGCAAGTTTCTGGATTCAGGGAAGTTTCACCGGGGGGAAGAGCGGAGAACATGGACTGTTGTAAAGCTTTGCCAAGTATTTAAAGTTTCGTGTCTTTGCCAAAAGGGTTTGATTTTATTAAGTCAATGAGATTTGGGTTCTCATCAGGCTGTTCCCGGCCACACCTAGGGTCAACCAGATCCCATGCTAAGCTACGGTCACTTTCCAGCATGGTACCAACTGACACGCTCTGCTGACTGGGAAACAGAGTTAGCATTGGAATAGTCTCACATTTCTGCCGTGCCCATCATCGGGGTGTCTGGGCACCAGCGATAACGATTGTTATTCAAAAGAAGTGTATTCCAACACCAACGCTGCCCCCCGTGAGGGTTCTCCGGGTATGACAGTGTGGGACGCCGTTCTGTTACAAACAGCCACGTCCAGCCGGGAGAGGGTGGCTTTCATCTCGCACACGAGCACTGCTGCCCCTGACCTGCGAGGACCTGGGAGCGGGTCACACCTGCGGTACAGTGCAGGAGACCGACGCACACACAGCCCATGGATTGATGGGGGAAGGAGGAGGCTCTGACAACCCACTAATGGTTTGTGGCTGCTCTCTCTGGCCCTGGATGGAGCCAGGAAGCAGTGCCTGAAAAGGGAGCTCCAGAGAATCCTGGCCAAAGAAGGGAGTTCAGTGGGAGGGGAAGGAGCCTGGGGAAGGTGGCTTTCCAGCAGCGTTATTCAACTTTGATCCCAGCCACAAGTCAGCCGTGCCCCCCCCAACCCCACAGCTCATATCTCAATCTCCCAGTGCTGCCCCCTGAAGGCAGCAATGCCAGCTCTGCCTGTGGGCACCCAGTGCCCTCAGCACCACGGGCACATCCATCATCTTGGGGTAGCTTAAGAAAAGCCCAGCCCAGTGAGACAAGAGCCTCTTGGGAGCACCCGCCAGGGCTCAGATGAACCCGCGATTACAGACTTCACAGGCCATTTGTGGGACTGTGCTGCCACCTAGAGGGTAACATGCAATTTACCATCCCACCTGTTCACACACTGCACTACCCAGGCTACATGGATCTGGGCATGGAGACAAACAGCCAGGCACGTCTTAAACACAAATGCTCACCGGAGGGTGGTTAGCATCTGGGCTGTCACTATTCATACAAATCATGCCACCTTCAGGACTGGGGCTTCAGACCGACTGAGCACTCGCAATGAGAACAGAACATGGAAATCGCTTCTGGTGAACAAACGGCATGTTTTCAGGGGGGGGAATCTCCACTCAAATGAAGAGAAAAAGTCAAAACCACAACAGTTTTCGTGGGAAAAGATTTCCAGAAAAAGTCTGTGTGGGGACAGCCACAATGAAACGTTTCCGCTTGCCTGCCTGAAAGAGAAATTACCAAGAGCTTTACAAGCAGGCAGGCAGCATTTCCATCTTCCTGCTGGACACGCCAGTTTTTTGGGAAAAATTCAGTTTCTCTGAAAATGTTCTGTTCTGTGAAAAAAGGCATTTACTGTCGAAAATCATTCCGATGGGCAATTCCAGAGGAGCCCAATGCATGGGCTCAGTACCTCTGAAAAATCAGGCCCCGGAAGCCTGGGATTAGGGAAGACAGACAAACAGCTAGCGAGGTTCTCAAGGAGTCTTCAAGGAAGCTTTTGGGGCTCAGAGAACGGGCAGATTTTTCAGGAAACCTGTTTGTTGGCCAGATCTCCCCTTCCTGACAAATCTTTCTTCCTTGGCTGGTCTGCAGACTGGATCTCCCTCTCAACCCATCACATCTAGCACGAAGGAGGGCAGGGCAAGAGGCGATGGGTTCAAACTACAGCAAGGTGGATTTAGATTAAATCTCAGGAAAAGCTTCCTAACTGTAATAACAGTGGGACAATGGAGCAGACGCCTTGGGAGGTCGTGGAAGCTCCTTCACTGGAGGTTTTCCAAAGGAGGCTGGATAGCATCTGTTTTGGGTGGTTTAGACCCAACAAATCCTGCGTCTTGGCGGGGGGGAGACTCGATGGTCCCTTCTAACCATATGGTTCTGTGATCGTGGACGTTGATGTTTTGCCCCTCACTCCAGAGAAGCAGGACACGGCCAAGCTAAGGACTTTGTTTTAGCCGTTTCCATCAGGCTCAAGTGAGGATCTTTAGGGCACAGCAACACCTTACCACTTTTCAAAGAGGTCAGTTCACTGGACTCGGCAGTGCTGCATGAATTAGCTGTGTGCATCAAAAGGCTCTACTTAGGGTGACCAGATGTCCCAATTTTATAGGAACAGTCCCGATTTTTGGGTCTCTCTCTTATATAGGCTCCTATTACCCCCCACCCCGTGTCCCGATTTTTCACACTTGCTGTCCGGTCACCCTAGTTCTACTTAAATAGCTTCCCTCCTCCCAGGAGAATTACAACCAGTCATCAAGAGCCTCTTGTACTCCTGGGTGACCACTCAATCTCGGCTATGCTTCAACCTACCACCAGAACAAGCTGTGGCCTGTGCCTTGACCAGAGCATCTGCTTTTCTTTCCAGGCCTCTCCCACTAGGAAGCAGGGTAGCCTCAAAACACACACTCTGCAGCTATGACCCTGTCCTCAAAGCAAACAGCTGCTGGGGGAACAGAAACTGCTACTGAGCTGTGCCAGAGCAGGGGATGGCGGAATGACGTACAGCGCTCCCCAGCTTCTGCACAACACAGAGCTCGTTCTGCCAGCTCGGGTCCCCTCTCCCTGCGGGAAGGACACAATCACATTCGGTCATTGGCTGGGGTTTGAGAGACTCAAGCAGACCCCGAAGACTTTAAAAAAACCCAACATGCACCAAAGGCAGGAAGTCAGGCCACTTAGCAGCCCCTACAGGGGGGAAGGTTGTACGAGAGACCCCGGCCGTTGTGGCCTGTCCCTTTAATACAGTTTTATACGCTTCCTGCCCTCTGCACAGGCCCCAGAGACAGAACTAGGCAGGTCTCTTTATAATAAACCCCAGCCAGCCTGGGAACAGCCGCATGAGCAGTGACATTAGCACCAGGCCAAGCCCTCCTTCCTTTCAGTGGGGCCAGTCACATTCAGTCTTCAAGAGGAACACCCCCCATTGTTCTCAGAGTCAGCTTCTGTTGCTCCCAGCCAAACCCCTCCTCTCTCTGCCGGATCTAAAGACGTCTAGTCTTCAGCAGTTGGTCTCTCCTGCAGTTAACATACACAGAGGAATCAAGATCCCTTACAAACGCTTGGCTGGGTTCTGCTAGCAGAAATGGAGTCTCCACCAGTGTATTTATGGAGGCAGAAAATAACCCTCTCCAGAGCCCAAATGCCCTTCTTCTCTCTCTCACCTTCTGCATTTGCACATGTCCTGCATGCAAGACACCACGAGGGGGCTCTGGTGCATCATGTTTCTTCCTGGAGATGCTCCCTCCCTGAGTTTCCCCTATGTACAGTATTAGCTGATCACATATGCCCCATCTACTGATTGCGGAGCCAGCCTGCAATGAACCTGCATGGCTTGGAGGATCCAGCACCCACCTGCTTTAACGGATTGGCCTGGCATGTTACCGTTGGCCCTGGGAAGCAGCAAGTGCACCAGAAGACTTATTATTTGCTTTGTGTTAGTGCTTAGAGGCCCGCGCCCCATTGTGTTCGGTGCTGCACAAACATACCGATCCCTGCCCCAAAGAGCCTGCAGTCTAAGTCTGAAAGACAAAAGCAGGACCCAGAAGATGGGGTGGGGAGGCTTGGAGCTGCCAGTTTAAATAGGTTGGCTCAGGAAGAAGAGGCAGTGGTCTAGCCAGAAAATTAAGAGGACATTTCTACCACTAATGGGCAGTAGCATGGGCGTGAGCAGCTCCAGCACATTCCGGCCGTACGAAAGCACTTGCGCACACGAGATATTTATGCCAAGTTTCCAGGTCAGAAAGTTACAATAGTGAGGGACTGGAGGAGTCTGCATCTGCACAGCAGAGCCATGAACCTACCTACAACGGTGAGAACTTCTTTTTCTATATCCGCCTTGATGTATATCCGTCCCCTGCGCTCAGTGTGGTCCGTTCCACATAGGCTCGGGACGTTCATCACACAGCGTTTGTGGACATTCATCATACAGGCTGCACAGAGGGAAAACAAACACTTACTCCACAGCAGGGAGATACAAGATTACATTCCCCACGGTCAGCTCCCAGCACGCCTGAAAGTTCTGAACAGAGCAGGGTGAAAAAAGAGATGGGCAGGATTGTGGGGGAATCCGGTACCAATACTGACACAGGCCCCGTTCTGCCTACGGACCTTTGGAGCTGCGTGGAGTCCCGCTGGGTAGCTTCAGCGGGACTCTGCATGTGCGCAGTGATCCACCGGCATGGCATGCCCCTCCTTGCAGGATCAAGGCCAGAAACATCGTCGTGCTTTTTGTGCCAGCTTTAACCACCATGTTGGGACTTTTATCCGCTGATTGGATTACTTCTCCCACAATGCCCAGCTTGCAATACGACTCATTAGGCTGAATTTGTCAGTGGTCAACAGGAAGGGAGAGACGTGCACGTGTGTTGAATTTGTGCAAAAAAATTCTGTCTAGTTGGTGACATTTTAGAAGTGATAATTGATGAGCAGAGCCGGCACCAATCAGCAAATTGCTCTATTGATGGGAGACGTGGCACAAGATAAATATTGGCATGTGCAGGCCCCTGGCGGCTGGACAGGTTTCCCATTAAAGCAGATGTTCGGTATTCATCACCAGTTCTGCTAGTTACTGCATATCCCCATTGTAACAGAAATGCCATTTACTTAATTAGCATTTGAGCAATGAAAAGATCTGTCTGTCATTCCTCCCTGCTGAATTCCACCAGCTATTGTACCTCGACACCCACAGGAGCAGAGAAAATGCTTTCTAGAAGGGGCTGTTGAAATTGCATAAATCATAGGGCATTTTGTCACCTCCATGGGACAGCCACAGGGTGGCACCAAAAGCCAGCATAGAAGGAAGTCAGTCTCTGAATATATGGTTTGGAATCATCTCAGGTTTTCCCTCTGGCTCCATAAAAGCACATGTCCCCGCAGTTCTTCCCACTGTCCCCTATCAATGGACGATCGACATGATCCCTCCACTGCAGGGATCAGAGTCCGGCAGGAACTCAGTCTCTTTGGCTCATTAAGCGTTCAGCCTCCATTGAGGCAGAAAAGGGGAGTGATGAGTGGCCAAAGATCCCCGTCCCACTCAGGAATCGTAAAGCCTCACAGCTTGTTTCATGGCGGAGGCTGAACCACCATTAAATAATATGGGCCTCTGATAACTGCCAGCGTGAGCTGGATTTGAACCCATGACCAAGAGCTGAAAGGCCACCTAGCCCATGACAAAGCCCCTGAGCCACCCAACTCTGGAAATAATCTTTACCTTGGGGACTGTACACCAGCCTTCCTACAGGTTGGGGAAAGGGAACAAGGAAGGAAAGAAAATGCTGGAAAAATCTCTCGCCTCCTTTTCAGAGAGCCTTTAAAAGGACAGGCCAATAAGGCTGGACCACCAAGAGAGATTTAGGCCATGTATCTTTTCTGGTCCCAACCAGGGACCTCCGCTGCTCTTCCCCTTCCAGAGCCCTGGGTCATTCCGACCCCCTTTCCGTCCCAGCAGTGAGGTGTGACCACTGGGTGGTACCTGGGTGACACTCCGTGAGCATGATTGTCAGAGGCAGGGCGGGAGTTTCAATCGTGCTGCTGGCCTGCATATCCTGGATCTCTGCTCTCTGACCAGGACCTGGGAAAAGCTCCCTCCCCTGCACACGTCAGAGCTTACTGAAGAGTCAGGTGGGGAAAGGGGAAGGTGGAATTTAACTCCAGTGACTCTGACTAATATGTGTAAGAGTCCCTGATTAACAGTCCCCTTTCTGCTGTGCCCTCTGTGCATCCACCTAGCCCTAGCCCAAGCTCTCGGAGGCAGGGGCTGCCCCCTCCCCAGCAAGCATCACAGAACACACATAGTAACTCATGTCTACTACAATGTGCCCTGATACACTGTAGTCCTGCTTGGAGCATTGAGACAGGTTGAGACATGAAGTGAAATCCCAGCCCCATTGAAGTCAATGGAAGTTTTGCCCTTAGACTTCAATGTGGTCAGGAGTTCTTCCCTGGCATGTGCCCCAGACCACCAGAGATTTGCCTTGCTCCTTTATATCAGCCGCGGCCGTAGCACAGAGCTTCACTTACTGTCACATTTCATCCCTTGGTGAATGAGTCCATAGAGTAATGAGCCACAGTGGTCACAGAAGGTGGGACTGGAGTACGTGTGGATTTTAAATTTGTGCTTGCTCCTTGGATCCTAAAAGGGAAAGAAGAGAGAGACCAAGATAGATCATGGACTTATACCAAATATCAGCACGTAGCCCCCACCCTTGGCATTTCACGTGCCACTTGGCTTCTGCAGAGACAAGGCTTCAAGGCCACATCCAACTCTCATTGATTTCAGTGGGAGCTGGATCAGGTCCATAAAGATCCAGTCACATTTCATTAAAAGCAACAAATTAACTTATTTGATGTATTAGGTCTTAACCTGGAAGCCCGGTGGGTGAAATTCACCCCTGGGCAGAGAGCCAGCAGAAAGCCTGTTCTACTGGATACAGGTTCTTATGCTGCACTCACTAGGCCTAGTGAACTATTACTGGCAAGGTGGCAAAAGATATTCCAGATCTCCCTCCATGTTCAGACCACACAATAAACATCCTTATGCTCGGAAGCCAACCAGCAGCCTGTCTACTCTTAGGGAATCAAGTAACTCAGAAGAAGAAACAAATCCTATTCTTTCTAATGATTTGAGGTTTTTAAGCCAACTATCTGCTTTCCCAGCACCCAAACTAAGAGACTCCCATTTACTCTGGGCACCAGTTCCAGTGCTGGAAGAGATCTTCCATCTAGCAGAGGCAGGCAGAGCTTGAACCAACAGCTGGGAATTCCAGCCAGACAAATTCCAGCTAGAAATAAGGCACAATTAACCCTGCAAACAAACTGCCAAGGGAAGCGGTGGATTCTCCATCTCTTGCTGGCTTCAGATCCAGGCTGTTTGCCTTCCTGGAAATTACACGTTGGCCAAACACAAATTATTGCACTCAGAACAGGGGTACATGGGGACATTCTCTGGCTTGTATCATACAGTAGGTCAGACTAAACGATCTAACGGTCCTTTCTGACCTTAAGCCCCATGCGCTCTGTGAACCTAAGATACTGTGATTACTGAAAGCAGTTGGGATGCTGCTGCAGGAGGTTCTGACAGTGTTGGACAGTAATACAGCAGCCCAGTCAGAAGACACAGTAGTGTCCAGCGTAAATCACAATTAGCACTTGTCGTTCCATTTTGCGTTGGCTTCTGACATTTCCAAGTTTGGTTTTGTTCCAATTTGGAATGAAATCTAAAATCTTTTGAGATTCTCACCAACCGGGGAATAGAGCCCAGGCTCCGGGGCAGCCCGCCTGGTAGGCTCCCCAACCCCGGGATGGCTGGTGTACCCAGCTCTAGGGCCATCCTGCAGCTGAACTACCGAGGAGCCAAGTGCGTGAGCTAGCAGAAACCAGGCAGGGTTTTGTCATGGCCCTGCCTGGGTTCCCCTGCAGCTTCACCAAAATAGAACCAGCCCTGCAAAATGTTTCAATTTCAACAAAAGTCAGAAAATCCCAACAACAAAATATGTTTTGCTGGAATTTTTCCAACCAGCTTGAGTCATCACACATAATATTGCCCATTGCCAGTCTTTGCCCCCGTTGGGGTGAGGAATTGGGTACAATCCAGTCATGGTTGTGCCTTGTTTTCTCACTGTATCCATTACCCCTTTCCCTACCAGTGTTACTGCTGTGTGGGGGAACCTGTATGATTACAGAGGTTGACAAGAACAAAAATAGAACAATGGCAAATGGAAAACAAAAAGCAAGCGCTGGCAGCACGGAGGGTTTTTTTTCTGCAGCATCCTCCTGTGTAATTGAAGCCTGATTAACCAGCCCACTTTGTAAGTTTTATTTAGCTGCAATCCCTCCTGGAGAAGTGTCACTCAATAGCCATTTATAAACTCTGGCTTTAAATTTTATTACGGTGAGAGCGAGAGCCTCACACGCCATTTTGATAGCCAAAGCTCAGGGTACCCCACGGAGTTAAAATTCTCAGAAATCCTAATTAGATCCTATGTCAAATCTTGCTGGGAACTACACCTGCCTCCTAGACTCCCTGTTGAGGCAAAGGGAGGATGTAGCTACCCCAAAGGGGTATAATTTTCCCACCACTGGGAACTTTGCAGGGAATCCCAGAGAGGAGCCCAGCCCCTTCTCCTGCATCAACTCAACTGCAGGCAACTTTGGGGTTGGGCAGGACAAAGACAGATCCATACCCTAGGACACCCCGTCGTTCTGTTTCTTTTCTCTGCCTGTTACGTTGGATAGCATCATACAGAGCTCCAAGGTCGTTCCTCCCCAGCTGGGAGCCTATAGCATTTTATAGTGTAAAGAGAATTCTCCATCAGTGGCATCCCCCTTTCCATAGGCTTTAACAGGGGTTTGCATCACTCTTTCCTGTAGCGTTGTTTCCAGAGCTGGAGGCTTCACTGCATCACACTGAGATGCACTTCACGACCAGTGCTCCTCGCTTGTCCAATGTGTTGAGTTTTCCCGGAAGCATTTCCCTGCTTCCCTCCAAGGAAGACTGGGCGGGAGGGGACACGGGGTCTACAACTGGCAAATCCCAGTCACAAGGTCATCAGTTGTCTTCCTGACACTGCTGCACGTTGCCCAAAGCTCCCAGCTCTGATCCGAAACGGAAGCATGCACGGGCCGCTAAGCTAGTGAGACTTTTGAGAAAACGAGCTGCTCCTGTTTGCTTTTAGCGGTCTGTGGCGTTCTCCCCCAGTCTCCGCCACGCTGCTTGAGCCTGTACAAGCAACTCCCAGCAAGCATGTCTTACTGGCTTAGCTTGCAGCGGAGCAGGAAAACATTTGCTACTAGATTGGGCTGTTCGTCTTGGCCTCCCTCGCCCCCAAATGAGCTCACGGAAGGAACGTGTGGTACCAGTACCCTCAGGGAGGCTCAGGATCATGTTGGTGAGATTCCCTGGCAGGGGGAGCCCACCCAAGGCCTGGCCTGAGTGGGGCCTGGACACGTGGCAGCCGTGCTGTCGCTGGGAGAAGAGGGCCAGGCCAGGAGCACCAGCAGCATGTGGCAGGGACAGTGCAAGGCCCCTGAGCCTTCTGCTCGTACCTGGGACTGGCTGGGCGACTCAGGGTCTGGGACACGCTGAGCAGCCGCCAGCAACATGAATACACACCCTCCCTCTGCCCACCTCAGTGCTGTCTGCATCTGTATTGATGCCTAATACTGGGCAGCCACCCCCAGTGATCAACAGCGGGGAGCATTGGAAGAGCTGAATTTGGAGTCGCCTGGGTATATAAGGAGGAGATCTCAGCAGGGTTCTCCAGGAGGGGTCCTCCAGGTTGGAAGCGACACCCCACTCTGGTCCGAAACAACCCAAATACTGTTAACATTTAGGGGCATGTTCCCAGACCTGGTTCCTGGACTTTTGGGGCTGGGCCTCAGCAAGGACTGGCATTCCTGGAAAGACAGAGCTGATTTAATTATTGGTTAATTGTTTGCTGGCTTGGGAGTGAGTTGCTCTTGGCTCAGTCTTTTGAGCTGACCATATTTCTAATGGATGGGCAAGGTGTCCTGAAAGAAAGAGCCATCCCTTTTCTGTAAATTGTAACTTAAAATAAACATATAAGAGAAAGCATGGAGTTGAGAATCACCTACCTGGCTCAGCTAAGCATAGCTGTCAACACAGTACAATCATAGACTATCAGGGTGGGAAGGGACCTCAGGAGGTATCTAGTCCAACCCCCTGCTGAAAGCAGGACCAATCCCCAACTAAATCATCCCAGCCAGGGCTTTGTCAAGCCTGACCTTAAAAACCTCTAAGGAAGGAGATTCCACCACCTTCCTAGGGAACCCATTCCAGTGCTTCACCACCCTCCTAGTGAAAAAGTTTTTCCTAATACCCAGTCTAAACCTCCCCCACTGCAACTTGAGACCATTACTCCTTGTTGTGTCATCAGGTACCACCAAGAACAGTCTAGATCCATCCTCTTTGGAACCCCCCTTCAGGTAGTTGAAAGCAGCTATCAAATCCCCCCTCATTCTTCTCTTCTGCAGACTAAACAATCCCAGTTCCCTCAGCCTCTCCTCATAAGCCATGTGCTCCAGCCCCCTAATCATTTTTGTTGCCCTCTGCTGGGCTTTCCAATTTTTCCACATCCTCCTTGTAGTGTGGGGCCCAAAATTGGACACAGTATTCCAGATGAGGCCTCACCAATGTCGAATAGAGGGGAATGATCACGTCCCTCGATCTGCTGGCAATGCCCCTACTTATACAGCCCAAAATGCCGTTAGCCTTCTTGGCAACAAGGGCACACTGTTGACTCATATCCAGCTTCTCGTCCACTGTAACCCCTAGGTCCTTTTCTGCAGAACTGCTGCCTAGCCATTCAGTCCCCAGTCTGTAACAGTACATGCTCCTTAAATTAATTTAAATTAATTTAGAGATGGGCAATAACTGAACTGCACTTAATTCAGTCTGCTTAAGTGCAAGATACTGAATGTCTGCTTCAGCAAATTTAATTGCATTTGAAAACTGAAGAGGTCTCATACATCACCCTAAAAAAACATATTTTAGATTTAGAACAAAAGACACTTCCTTTTAATAGCTGGGCTTGTCATCTGGATAATAGGAAGCCTGGGAGGATGAGGGTTAACAACAATTAACCTGTCTCCTGGAAACCTCCATACACCAGGAAAGCTAGTTCATTAAGTAATAGTGTACTTCTGAAAAGCTCCTGCGCTCCCAGGAGAGGCAATGAGACATCGCAGAGATTTCAGAGAAAAGTCAAACTCTGATTTTCGCACAAAAGAGGGAAAGCAGAAACTTTCAGACTTGTGAAAACTTAGTGACTGGAAAGTTAAACAAAACCAATCTAGTTGGCAGCTCCTTCGCGATGCGTGTGCTCAAGTCTCTCTCGCTCCCTGCGGCTCACCAAGTCACTACTGGTGCTGCCGTGTAGCGGCCATGCTGCACCTGCAGCATTACCTAGCCAATTGGAGAATGCCGCATGCCCCTGAGTCAGAATTCAGGGTGGCGCTGCTGGACGAAAGAAGAGGAGGAAACAGGCTACGAAGAAGCACAGGCTACCTCCAAGAGTAACTAGGTGAAATTATGTGGTCTGCATTGTACAGGTCAGACCAGTTGGTCCCTTCTGGCCATAAAGTCTATGAATACGAATGGGTAAACACAAGCCATTTCTCACCACAATGGTGAGAAGAAAAAATGAACACCCTGAAAAATCCATTTACTGTGTAAGGAAGCTTATGGATTTAGTCAGATACAACTTTCCCCTGCATGGAAGTCCTTAAAAGTGACCCGTATTTGATTTTTCTAATCTCAGCTCTATTTGTGCGGAAGCTCAAAATAATCGCTCTAATCAGCTTTGGCCTGCACAAGGAGGATCTCTTTATTTCTGGTTCATTCCAATGTACCCGTGTTGGCACCGTGCAGGGACTGATTCAGACAGCTGTCTATATCAGGCTGATGGGTCAGCGCCTGGGAATCCGGATGTCAATCTCAGCGATGGAACGCAGACAGCTGACAACAACAGGATCAAGTTCTCCAACCGAAGAACCTGAAATCTATCATTTACCGAGCACCGGCAGTGTGGGGGCATTCAGCGTCTAAGGAGCCATGGGCCCTGCTCTTCATTGTCCGTGTTCAGTACAGAAAGCTCAGACACAGATCGTTTCACCAGAACGAACTGCAGGGAGAGCAGGAGTCTTGCAGAGGTTATTTCCAAGAGGCTTGCTGGAAGAGTACAATCCGAGGAGAAGAAGGAAACTCGCTGTGCACGCTGCATTGGAAGAGTCAGATCAGCAAAGTACAATTGCTACTGAAGGGAATGCTCACATGCAAGGAGATGTCACAACCCCACCCTCCCTCCATATAACACACACACGCCCCTCACAGCCAACAGCGGGGATTTGGGCTACTCCCTCCTTATTCTGAGGAGCCTGCCATCAAGCATTCAGCCCTTGCTATGGTACAGACGCTGGAGAGAGTCATTGCCAGGTTGCTTTACAGGGTTGTGCTGGGATTAGACTGGCTCCCGTGACGCTGTCAGAAAAGACAGACACTTGAGAAGATTAAAAACTACCGTCAGCCTCCCTGAGGAAAGGAGGCCTCTTCTAGACCAGCCAGCAGAACACAACGGGTACACACGGCACACCTCATCCACAGAGCATCACCGACACAGACTAAAGCCCTGAGCAGGGGTAGCCTGGGACACAGATACTAAGACCCAGGGGCAGAGGACAGCACACTGACGTTTAATAGAGTCGGCTCCCCCCGCCCCCAGCACTCACACCACTCTCCTTTTGAAACCTGAAAATAGGTGGTGCTTTCCCAATCCCCGTCTTTCCCACAGGAACAGCAGCCGCCTGCAGTGACCAGAATCCCTGGCCAGAGCTGGACGGCGACGGTATCTAGGCGGGGGACAGGCCGAAGGGATGCCACCTCCTTTGTACTACGGTAACCTCCAAAGGCCCCTACTTGGTGTGGCCCTTGGGCTGGCACTGCAGCACCTAGCACAGACGAAGACAGAGTGTTACCCACTTCCCCAGAGAAGCCCACTGGCGAGAGCTCTGTTGGGCTCCCGCCCTGGGGCGGGGTGAGAGATGGCCGTTCTCCCACTTGGCCCCGCTGGGTTTCCCTGACATGACAACAGCATGTGCCGAGGCCTCTGCAAAGCTCCATGAGGTGGTTTCATCGGGTGGGCTGCTGCAGTTCACAGGACAGCTCATTTATTCCACTCAGGTTCTTATATGGCCCTGGCACCATGACACTCGAGTGCATTAAGTGATATGACTGACACCTGGAGTTCTTTCCTTTCGTGGTCTCTCTTCCCCTCTCCATGGAGAAGTTGTATCTAGGATGATCGTCCCTATTTTTGAAAAGTTACATATTCTGTGGCCACTGTGCTCTGGGTGTACATTAGCGGGTTGGAGCAGTGCGCCTGGCACGTGGAGGGGAAGGTGGGAGGTGTGGGATGGTCCTTACCTCCTGGGGGAGTCCACTTCCCTGGCCCCAGGGCAGCTTTGTCTCCTGCAGAGACGAGCTTTCCCCTTGCAGTGAGCAGCTCCCCTGGGTTGGAAGAGTGGAGTTGTCCTGGGTCCTCGTCCCAGAGGCGGAGGCAGTCTGAGGCATCCTCACCCAAACTGTTGCATAAGGACCGAGACCTTGACTTGATGTTCTACTAGAAACCAGTATACAGAGCAAAGAGTGGTGTGATGTGCTCATGGCGGCAAGGAGATGAGCTGCAGCATTCTGCACTAGTCGGAGCAGAGGACGGACTGCTTCATGCCTAGGTATATTCCACTGCCCAAGGGGAGATGACAGGGGCATTAATAGCCCAGGCCAGTTCATCCTCCTCCAGGATGGGATGGAGTCTCCCAGCCAACCGGAGATGTCATGCTCCATGCTAGGGAGAAATCCAGGAATTTTCTAAACTATGGACTGAATTGACCAGTTGTGGGTCTTTCCATCTGCCACCTGCATCACCTCCATCTTGCTTAGGTTCACCTTCAACCAGCTGCTCTTCTTCCATGAGCTGATGTCATTTGAACACTGGTCCAGCTGGGGGACAGTGGTTTGGTCATATATTGTTAAGGACGGGTAGATCCGTGTGTCTCATCTGCATATTGCAACACTAGAGTCTGTGTCATCTTACCAGCTCTAGTGGCTGCAGCTAGATGTTGAGAAGGACTGGAGACAAAACGATCCTTCTGGGACTCCCCAAATCAGGGGGCTAGTGGTAGAAGTGCAGCTCCTCACCCCTACTCTTTGGGTGCCTCCCTCCAGGAAAGGCTCCAGCCATTTCAATGTGTTCCCCAACTCACCTGTGGAACCAAGCTGTCATGGGGGGTGGTGGTGGCAAGGTGATTAGGAGGCAGTGCAGAAACACGGAGTCTCTGGACAGATGGCTGTGTCCTATGCTCTGTAGGCCAAAGCTCTGACTGTTCCATGGAGGGCGACCCCCCACCTTCATTATCCTGCTCAAGGTAATGACATGAAGGAAAATTGATGGCAAACAGAGTTGCTGTCCCCCTCCCCAGGAGCAGCTCACCGAGGGGGATGATATTGTCACACAGGGACAGATTGGAAGCAGAAGTCCTGGAGAGCAGAACTTAAACCAGTTTCTTGAAGCGTCTATAATTCAATTCGCTCTTGCAGTCAGCAGAGTTCCACTGGTGTAAACCAGCACAATTCTCGGAGAATCAGCCCCTGGCACTCTACCCACCTTTTCCATTTCTAGATGATTAGGGTCAGTTACGCTATAGATTCAGGTAGGTCATCTTCAAACAGGTTATTTTGAAGGCTTCTATCTTCAGGCCTGAATCAAAGAAGAGACTAGT
This sequence comes from Mauremys mutica, assembly GCF_020497125.1. Lineage (NCBI taxonomy): Eukaryota > Metazoa > Chordata > Testudines > Geoemydidae > Mauremys > Mauremys mutica. The sequence continues at coordinate 83,872,646 of NC_059082.1, read as the reverse complement.
TGGGGTAGGGGTAACGTATTGCAAACTTGCTAAGCCATTTGCACCTAATACAACAAGGCAGAGTCCTCAGTGGAGGAAGTTACTACCGATCAATTTATAATCAAGTGGAGGAAGTTACTATCAATCAAGATAATATCGATCAACACTACTCAGAGTTGGCCTGGGAGTTTTCCTGGCCCTGGTTTGAGAGACAGGAGAGTATGTGCATAACATATCGCCCTCGCAGTAATTTCAGAGAAGCGATGGATGTCTGCTTTGCTGAATCTCTCCCCTTACTTCCTGGATTCCCTACTGCACATCTGATTTTCACTTGCTCCAGAAAAAATGGAGGGGAAAAGTTGTACCCAAACAAACAAACAAAAAATCCTTCTGGCATGATCAAATCCCCCTCATCCATGAAAGCCCTAACTCTCTAGGCCGGAAAAACAAACAGGGTCTGGAAGAGTCAGAAATGGAGGATTTGCCGTATTTATTCAGCTGAATTACCCTGGCTTTATCAATGCAAGGAAATCATTTCTCTTGGCTATCTCGCGACATTTAAAAATCTCAGGCTGCAATCGCCAGTGTCATTTGCATGGCTTCACTCCCAGTTCTGTTTCTACATTCTCAAAAAGGCAAGGAAATCCTACCTGAGAGCTAGGCTCCTCTCTGCAGGGGACAGGTCCGCTGTCACAGCAGCTGTGGCAGGGAACGAGCACCTCTTGCCACAGAAGGAGAAGAGGTTTTCCTCCTTTATTCTGAGGTGCCAGTGCTATTGGCGGCAAAGAACATCTGGTGGGCTCCCTCCTTGTCACAGCTTCTTTCCCACTAGCATTTAGCCTGATCTGGTCTGATGCCACCCATCATAATTTTTTATGTCTCTAATGTTATGCTCTTGATCTCCTTGGCAGCAGGGGGGCAGAGGGGAGGCTGTGAGCAAAGCCGGCCTGTCACTGAAGTTCAATGTAGCATACAGATAAGCAAGGATTGCTGTGCTTTCCTTAGCTGCATCTTCGGCTTAATCGCCTAAGTAACAGAATAATTCACAGAAGGCAAACTCTCCCTCCAGGTTATTCCTGAATGAGGGAGCATAAATGCCCCACACCGACTTTCCTAGGACTTGTTCTGCTGGAGGTTGGGTAGCACCTGCTTCCTTCTCCAGCCAAAGAGCAGGAGCACCACCGAACACGTCCGAGGAGTGTCACTTTCCTCCCCCCACATCCAGACCCACACCCCTCAGCTCAGACCCTTGGACCATCATTAGGAATAGGAGCACGGAAACAATTCTGCTGATGCACCCACTGGGAAGTAGAAAGACCATAGCAAACTGACAGAGCTCATAGAAGGGCAGGGGAACAGCAAAATGTTTCCCTGTCAAATCCTGGCCTAAGGAGGCTGATACCACTCTGGGACCACATGTGAGAAACGGCCATTTCTCTCTGAATTCCACATTCCTTCCTGGAGACAGATTGATCTGCTCAGGCAAACAAAAGCTTCAGTCATTCATAAAAAAACAACTATACAGAACTGGATGGCTTTCAATTTAGCTCACAAATGAAGGCTGAATTCCCACTGGAGGAGGAATTTATGGTGGGAAAAGTGATGGCATTTCAGTGATAAAACTGCAGATGGCACAAACTGCAAAAGGAACAGCACTTAGTGCAATTGAAAACCCACAGCAGGAACACAAGGTGTATTTACACACACACAGTGGGAGCAATGGCAGGGAAAGCTGCCCCATGCTGCTGCACCAATGTGACCCCAAACCTGGCAAAGAAGGACCCACCCTGGGGGGAAGGAGAATTTGCCTCCATGGTACATTCAGTCCTTGGCCTGTGCTAAGCATCCCAGAGGAATGTGTTGCGGTGATGGTTTGTGTGCTGACATCTGCCTAGCAGAAGCTAGACTCTCATTGTCAACTCATTTCACTCTAGCCAACCAACAGGTGACACTCTCTAGTCATCACCAGATTAGAATGGCGACTAACTCCGTATCTCACTACACGTCAGTCGCTCCTTAGTGCCCGCTGCTCACAACAACTAAAACTACCAACTTCTTCTACTGCGTTTAGGCGAGCGTGCTGCAAATCCGCCACAACCAAAACCAATTTATACAGAGCTGGGTGACGGTTTCCAGCTGAAACCCTTCTTGCTGGAAAATGCAGAGTCGGCAACACCAAGCCATGCATGGAACTCATGTTGGGCTCCCCAAATTGTGTTGAAAAAAGTTCTGCAGAAGCTGAAACATTTCATTTCAATGCTTTCAGAATGAAACATTGCCATGTTTGGAGCACTGCTTTACCACGTTATATCTGAATTTGTGTTATATCGGGTCGCGTTATATCGAGGTAGTGATGTATTTAAGCCTGGGGAGGATACAGGGAATTTGTCTATGCAACTAGGTGGATCCCCAGCTAGCTGCTGCTACAGACCCTGCTTCCAATCCCTGATTCCTGACATCGGCTTTACCTCCTGGCTCCAGTACCTGGTTTCTGACTCAGCTTTGTCCCCTGCTTCTGATTTCTGGTTCCTGGCCTTGGCCTTACCTCCCAGCACCAATGCCTGGCTCCTCACCTCCTGACTCTAGCCCCGGGTTCCCAACCCCGGACTGACCCACTTCTCCAGCCCCTGACGTGTGCTCGGGCCGCTGGGCCGGCCGCCCACAACCCAGCCCTGACACTATCACTTCAAAGGAAGCCAGAAAGAGCCTCTGCTGATTTTGCACTACATATTTGAAGGGCATCTGAAGTATTCCTTCAAGGGTCTATTTTTGTTGATCAGTCGCTGTTTGAGAGATTTAAACTTTGACTAGACCACTGCGGATAAAGTGATGGAGAGACTTAATCAGGATTGCAAAAGATTTCATAGAATCATAGATTATTAGGGTTGGAAGGGACCTCAAGAGATCATCTAGTCCAACCCCCTACTCAGAGCAGGACCAATCCCTAAATGGCCCCCTCAAGGACTGAACTCACAACCCTGGGTTTAGCAGGCCAATACTCAAACCACTGAGATTTGCCTCATATAAACCAGGAAGAGAAATCTGACCAGCCCCCACATATCCGCACAGTCAGGGAGACTGAAGCAGTGTGCTGAGAAATGAAGGGGCAGGAGATGCGGGGTGGCAGTGTGTGCGGGGGGGGGAGGGATACAGGAATGTCTAGAGGGACACCTCAGTCTTCCATTTATTTTCCAGACTGCAAGACCCTAGATGTTCTGTAACATCTGCAGTCTGGTCTCCCCAACGGCAATATCAGACCTTCAGAACAACCCTATTTTCATTTCAAGGAAAGGCGCAAGTTCCGACTTGGGAAGGTTCATGCTCTTGCTTATTGATCAGACACTTTTCGTCTCGACTTGCCAGGACGCTAACGGATACAATCTGGTCATGAGCCAGCAGGTGATGACTAGATTCAAAAGCTAAAATGTCTTTTTAGTGAACATTGGTGACCATGAAAGAGACACACACACTGCCGCCTTATCGACTCAGTGGAGCTCCGTGGGAAAACCCCTGGCCAGAAGCTGTACTGGCTTCACCCGAATCAGCAAAGGCAGCAAGTTTCCTCCAGTGAGATATTTAGATCCAAATATTCCACGTGAAACTGAGGAGCAAGTTCAGGGGCTGTGCTCACCCCTCATGCAAAAACCTGGAGTCTGCACATTGGCAAAGCAGTTTGCAAGTTGGGGGTTTTCCTGGAACTGATCTCTACCCCAGATCACCAGGTTGCCATGTTCTCCAATGGACCAAGAGATTGTGTTCCACTCCCACCCCCGAGGGTATGGAGAAGTGTGGTAAGATCTGTCTCAGTCACCTCCACCATAACCTACTTTACTTGGTTCTTCCCTTCAGCACCACACAGATTTTCTAGACCTCTTCACATAGGGCAGACCAAGGACACATTCATCCATGCTCCATGGGCTGCCAATCCCCTTAGAGGTGTTGTTCAAACTCCTGGGTAATTCATTACAGCCCTAAATCTTCTAGGGCCCAGTAATCTGACACCCCCCTCCATCCGCTACAGCCAGGGTATCTAAACTGTGGCTGCAGGAATCCTTGGGACAATGGGTCTCCTGGTTAGTTATCCCTGGGTTGGGTCTCTTTGGAGGAAGTTTGACTAGGTGCTGTGGTAGCGACATTTTGTTGCCAGTTTTCAGAAATATTTCCTTGGTCTAATTATGCAAATTGAGCCACGATGTCATGGCAACAGATGCCTCCTAAGTAAGAGTAATCAAAAATAATGGGAGGTGCCCTTAAAGAAAAAGCTGCTCTTTTCAGTAGGACTGAGACATGCACCAAGGGGCTGACATTGCAGAGACTTCTAGCATGACTGCAGTTGGGACTTGGATCTTTTAGATCCAGAGCTGCCGCAAATCCGGCCCAATGCAAGCTGGAGTGATCTAAGCTTGGTGGACCTTTGGTCTCACCCAGTATGGCCGCTCTTATGTTCTAAGCTGGAATGTGTGTTTCACAATGGCAAACATCCTCGCTGTACTGGGCGGGGTGCGAGCAGCCAGATGAGAAGCTGCAATGCGAGGCAGCTGGCAATTAGAGGAGCCACACAACTACCTGGCAGCATGCCAGCCTTCTGTCTCAGAGTTAGTGACAGGGGCGAAAAAAACTCTGAAACATCAGTGAGTAACATGACAAGGAGCAACATACCTGAGACCTTAGGGCTGGGACAGGAACATGCATTTGGAAACAATCATTTGGAAGTGACTGCACCGGAAATATTGTGCAAGATTGAAATTTTGTGAACACAGGATCATTTTAACACAGTTCATGGGCCAGCTTCTAATCTCAGTCATACAGGGGAAAATCCAGAGTAGCTACTGTTTTAGCCAGATTAGCTGAGTTACTCTGGTCTCAGTCTGGAGCCCTTTATTGGGCCCGTCAAATGGCCCTCTGCTATCCACCCTCAAGTGCAGTCTGCACAGCAAAGCTAGTAGTTTATCAATAAGAATATCTTCAGTTTTCTTACAAGTGAGAGAATGCCAGCCGGGCACCATTAAAAGCTTTAGGGGCTCAGTTCTCAGACACCAGGGCAGCACAAAAATAACGTAAGAATTCTGTTTTGGCCCAGGTTACATTTACGTAATCAGGCAACTAAATAAATAAAAGAATAGATAGAAAAAAAACCCTCATCATTTGAAACAATAATGGCCTGTCTGGCTCCCATGGGCCCACTGCATGGAACTGCAAGACAGCATTCCAACAGCGAAGGACTGAGCAGAGAGTTCAGGAGATGGCTGATAGAGAAGGAAGCAGCTAGAAGGAACGGCTCGATAAAGGATGAGAGTTCTAATAACTAGGAGCACAAGGGAGGAATTTTAAGAAAGAATATTTAAGCTCAGTCTCAGGAAAAGCTTCCTGACAGTAAGTTGTAGGATGTGCAGTAGCTTCCCCAATGGAGCTCACAACGGAAATAAAAGTGGATGGAACAAAAGAGAGCGACCAACAGGGAACAATTCTGCATGGACATAGAAATACAATGGATGGTCCAATAGGTCTTTCCCATCTGTAAGTCCTGCAATGCTATGAACAGAGCCTGGAAGTACTCGGAGATCTTGGCGAAAAACACAGAAGCGATCCTCCTCTAAGAAGTGCCTCTGGGCCTGTGATGGGATTCAAAGCACAGCACTGCAATCTGCAACATTCCAGAACACTGCCCTCAAAGGCCATTACACATTTTCAGAACGGCAGGAGAGACTTGTCAGAGTCAGTGACAGTGTAAATAGGAGAATAATTGCTCATCTTTTGCATGGACCATGAACCTCGCACACCGCAAGCCTCAAGAGGCTGTTGACTTCCACATTACCAGTAGATGCTTGGAAACAAGGCATTATCTTTTTATCTCATTTAAATTCCTTCCTGCAAAGAGACCAACCTCTGGAACTGCTTTGGTAACAAAGGAAGGCACTGCGGCTCTAAGCCGCGGCCTGCTGCAGACAGTAATTAATGCTTCAGCTTAAGCTTTTAATAAGCTGGTGCTGAGAAGCTGTGCTGAAGACCCCGCGAGCCAGGCACACAGCTGGCACACACCTACGGCAGCTATTTACATAAGGGACATTTTTAGCATGGTCAAATAGACATTAAAAAAAATATATTTCTGAAGCAGCAGCAGCCGGAAAGGAGCTCCTGCCAGCAGCTCCGGAGGGTAAATACTGTAAATTAAAAAATGAGCCGCTGCAGCTAATAAAAAGATTGAGCTTCACATGGCGTCTTTAGGCACGATCAGAGGCCTCTGGCTAGCAGCAGGGCCTGCTCAGAATGAGGGGAGACTCTCAACGTAAGTCTGAGCTGGCACACTAATAGGGTGACCAGACAGCAAATGTGACAAAATAGGGACGGGGGGTGGGGGGTAATAGGAGCCTATATAAGAAAAAGACCCCAAAATTGGGACTGTCCCTATAAAATCAGGACATCTGGTCACCCTAGACACTGAAGGGAGGTGTTATTTTACCAGCCCCAAGCCTGATCTGTCTCGGCAGAGCCCTAGGCCTGCATGGAGTCCCACTGCCAACCCGTGAAGTTTTCTCAAGAGTCTTGCCATAGCTCGTGTTTTGTTTTGTTTTTGTAAAGTCCCTGCTCCTGGAATCTTGGATTTCATTTTTAAAGTGCTAGCCTCACCATTGCAGAGGAAAGCTTGAAAATATGCCCGTGGGGCACCCTGCTGGCTCAGAAACCAGAACCTCAAATTTAAAAGTCTCAAGATTTTTATGCCCCTCTCATTATTTTGGGGGCCTGACTCCCCATGTTTGGAACACTTGGGGCTAGTGATGCAGAGCTCTGCATGGGCATGAAGGCCGGCCTGCCTGCCGGAACACAACGGCAGGACTGGGGCCTCAGAAACTCAGCTGCATGAGCAGATCTAGGTCAGAAGCTTGACTGTGGCTCTAAAGCTCAGTCACCAGGTGACTGAGTAGAGCCGGTGCAGCAGGGAAGGTTCCTAGGAGGATTCTGGCTGGGCCTGGATCTCTGCCACATGCACTTGGTCTCCCCACCCACCCCCAGCTCTACTGCCTGGGAGAGAAGGTTGGCAATGGCTCCTCTGGGGGAATCCTAGCGTCAGGGATGGACTTGAACAGTGTCTGTTCTCCTCACCACAACAGTGTCAGGCTTGTGTGGACGCAGGGGAGGAGAAGGGGACGGACATCCTTACAGCTCACACTCCCCTAGGCAGGGATCGCCCAACAACCTGGTCCCTGAAAAGGTCACGCAGAAACCAGCCGCACACAGGCAGAAGGCACCAGGTCCCCATTGCCCACAGTTAGATGTTTTCCTTCGTACCTTCCTTAGCGACAAGGCACTCGCTCTCCCCTCCCCCAAATATAGGCAATCGACTCTGGTTCTGCTCGACAGGAACACTCACTGAGACTGGACACAGAAGGACTCCAGGATGGCTGGTTACAGTTCCTTAGGTCCCAAGCCCACACTACTGCAACCAATGGGAGTTATGCCATTGTCTTCAATAGGGTCAGGGCCAGACAGCACCAATTCACCTTACAAGTATCTCAAACCTCCCTTAGCGATTGTGTCCTTGGAAGAGGAACACAAACAAGTTCTCTTCATGATGGGAAGGCCTTGCTTATAGAAGCCCAGATCCATCCGAGGAGACTGTGGGCGCCATGACTCAGTACATACACAGTAGGCACTGGCTTTCACACTACCCTCTCTGCAAGGTCACTAGCCCTCTCCAACCAAAACAAGGAGCAGTTGGCTTTCGAAGCCAGATTCAGCTGTTCAATTCTATTCCCCTGCTCCTGTATTTTGATCAAACTGAAATCTACCTGTCAGGATTTACCCCGAGGACAGGATGTTGGAACACTTCTAGTCTGACAGTGAATCCATAATTGGGTAGAGTTTGTTACTTACATGCTCTCCTTTCAAAAAGGATGACTCCCTGGCTGCAAAAGTCTCATTTATTTATAAGTCACTTAAATATACATTGTGAATCTTCCTCCTCATCTGAGGGCTAGACGTTGGCATCCTGTAACAATGATTCTTCTTTATTAGTTACTGTATTTACACCGCCAGATTCTGTGCTGAGTTGGATGCGTCATTGGCTAAATTTGATACAAATCAGTACATTAAAATGTGATAGTAAAAGGGGAGGGGAGGAGGTTGCTTCAGCCAACAGCCCCACGCTGCTCAAGAACCACATTTCAAAGATGATTGGCTGCATTATGGGATGAAAATGGCCCATCTATGGGGTGAGGATCTTCTCCACTGTATTTAATGCCCTCCCAACCATTCACACAGCCACAGTAGGTTTGGCTGGGCACCCTACAGCAGGGCTGCCCAGAGGATTCAGGGGGTCTGGGGTCTTCGGCGGTGGGGGGCCCCCGCTTCGGCGGTAATTCGGCGGCAGGGGGGCCTTCCGCTCCGGGACCCACCGCCGAAGTGCCCCGAAGACCCGCAGCGGGGGACCCTGCCACCAAATTGCCGCCGAAGACCCAGCACTTCGGTGGCGGGTCCCGGGGCAGAAGGACCCCCCACCGTGGGTCTTCAGGGCACTTCGGTGGTGGGTCCCGGAGCGGAAGGACCCCCCGCCGCCAAAGACCCGGAGTGAAAGAAGATCCGGGGGCCCGGGCCCCGCAAGAGTTTTCTGGGGCCCCCGGAGTGAGTGAAGGACCCCGCTCCAGGGGCCCCAAAAAACTCACGGGGACCTCTGCGGGGCCTGGGGAAAATTGTCCCACTTGCCTCCCCATCTGGGCGGCCCTGCCCTACAGCAAACAGGGGATGCAGCGATGATGCCAGTGGCAAAAGGGAAGGTGGCAGTCACCTTCTCATTCAGGAGAGAGACTGATTCAGGACATCAATTGAAGCCATAAGGAGCCAAGCAGTGATCTGATTTGGGAAGAGGAGAGTTGGAGCAAGGTTGAAAAGCACAAGCTTATAACGGTACAATGGCAACCTTATGGCTACCCAGGTAAAAGGGAATGACCTGTCGTCATCTCTGCAAACTGTTCCTATCCCCGCAGACCTCGCACATGTGTGCGCCATCAGGACGGTATGGATATACTGAGACACAGCACTGGACAAGTCATCCCTTCCCCCACCTCCCAGCAACAAGAACACTGCACCTGCTGGGCCTAGCTGGAGACCAGATCTCATGACTCACGATCGTGTTACCCAGGGACCAAGGCTGTTCTGTAATATTCTGCGCAACGCCAGCTCATTTGTATTCACCCCTTCTACAGAGCACCACTGACATGCACCTCTTCAGCAAGTGGCAGAGACTTGCTTAAAAGCTAATGTTTTAATACTGTGCAAAAATTAAACCCTGGCTCACAACTTGTCAAGCTGCCAACCTCTGACTTTTTTTTTTTGGTTAAATCATCTAGGATAAAATTTTAGAAGTCCCCAAGTCTCATTGAAATCAGTGGAATTTAGGTGCCAACATTTAACCCTGGTTTATATTAACACAAAGTTACATATTAAAGACATAGAAGAACCATTGGAAAAAACTTCAATTATTAAAGCAGGTCAGCCACAAGCTTATAGTGCTTCATCCCTCACGACAGGGATCATATTTGTCCTTTTCCTGCAGGCTGCCCACCCCTAGTAATTGGCTCAGAGGAAGCAAGCACAATTCCAAAGCGTATTGACGGTCTGCAAGATTTTAATCTTTTGAACTTTTGAAATTGCTGGACTCTGCAAAACAGCTGCAGAGGTTTTCTTTGAAATTATGCACACAGTACTTTGTGTGTGTCATAGAGAAAGCTTTAAATTATATCTTTTGAAGAATTAACACAGCTCGTAGGAAGAACATTTTAAAAATGAATTTCATAATGACTTTGCAGCATAATACCACCACAATCCCACAGCACAGAAGCAGTGTACTTTCCGTACCTAATTAAATGCATCAAAAGGATTTAAAAATCAAGACTTGTGCATCTTAGTTTCTTTACTATAGGACATGAGGAAGTTTCCCCAGGGCTATCTGAAAGTAAGTCCAATGTGTACTACAGAGGCATAATGGGAAGAGGCCTGAAAACATACTCTAAGAAAAATATTAAGGGAAATCTTGCCAGGTGCTTTAGGGGAAATTATTATTAATAAGGTTTCAGGATATAGCTGGACACAAAAGGATGAACTTCAACAATAAAAAGGCTAACCTGAACATCAGAGCTAATTCCGAATAGCAAAAAAAATCCCCCAAAGATCTGCAGAGTAACGGCAGTTGTACAGAAGAGGGGCCTCAAGTGCTTTCAGTGAGAGTGGGATCAGGCCCCAAACTAGCTACATGCTCTAGAGAACAGACCTGAGTGTTATCTGGGACTAGATGACCCAATAGCTTCTTCTCCTCTGTCTTTTCCGGACTCTTGGTGCATTAATCGTCATACCGCATCATAAGAACGGCCATACTGGGTCGGCCCAAAGGTCCATCTAACCCAGTATCCTGTCTACCAACAGTGGCCAATGGCAGGTGCCCCAGAGAGAGTGAACCTAACAGGTAATGATCAAGTGATCTCTCTCCTGCCATCCATCTCCACCCTCTGACAAACAGAGGCTAGGGACACCATTCCTTACCCATCCTGGCTAATAGCCATTAATGGATTTAACCACCATGAATTTATCCAGTTCTCTTTTAAACCCTGTTATAGTCCTGGCCTTCACAACCTCCTCAGGTAAGGAGTGCCACAAGTTGACTGTGCGCTGCGTGAAGAAGAACTTCCTTGTATTTGTTTTAAACCTGCTGCCTATTAATTTCATTTGGTGACCCCTAGTTCTTGTATTATGGGAATAAGTAAATAACTTTTCCTTATCCACTTTCTCTACATCACTCATGATTTTATATACCTCTGTCATATCCCCCCTTAGTCTCCTCTTTTCCAAGCTGAAAAGTCCTAGCCTCTAATCTCTCCTCATATGGGACCTGTTCCAAACCCCTAATCATTTTAGTTGCCCATCTCTGAACCTTTTCTAGTGCCAGTATATCTTTTTTGAGGTGAGGACACCACATCTGTACGCCGTATTCGAGATGTGGGCGTACCATGGATTTATATAAGGGCAATAATATATTCTGCATCTTATTCTCTAGCCCCTTTTTAATGATTCCTAACATCCTGTTTGCTTTTTTGACCGCCTCTGCACACTACGTGGACATCTTCAGAGAACTATCCACGATGACTCCAAGATCTTTTTCCTGATTTGTTGTAGCTAAATTAGCCCCCATCATATTGTATGTTTAGTTGGGGTTATTTTTTCCAATGTGCATTACTTTACATTTATCCACATTAAATTTCATTTGCCATTTTGTTGCCCAATCATTTAGTTTTGTGAGATCTTTTTGAAGTTCTTCACAGTCTGCTTTGGTCTTAACTATCTTGAGCAGTTTAGTATCATCTGCAAACTTTGCCACCTCACTGTTTACCCCTTTCTCCAGATCATTTATGAATAAGTTGAATAGGATTGGTCCTAGGACTGACCCTTGGGGAACACCACTAGTTACCTGTCTCCATTCTGAGAATTTAACCTATGCATCACCTCAGTATAAGCCAGAGGACCAGAACAGCCGTAAACCCATGGACTAAGCAATGCCCTTCAACAAGTTTTGTTGTTTTACAGGCAAAATTCTGAATATGCAGCATTTACAAAACACAGCTCTAGAACAAGCTGCACATGCTAGTCCCTTGACTATCCACTGTAATCAACATTTCTCCATCCATTTATTCAGATGTCTGGAATAAGCTCTTCTATTTGGAAATGACAATTTACTCAGACTGTCTGCTCTCTGGTACGTCTGTTCAATCCCACTGATACCCACAACACAGGATCAATCAAGCAAAATGTGACCTACCAATTACACAGCTGTACATAGGGTTTTTTACATTGAGTGAGAACCTGCAGCACTGGATTACTGTGCGTATGGCCCCATTGAGAGCCATTTAGTCTCTTTATGGTCTCTGAAGCAACCCAACATGTAGGTTAAGCAGATTTTGCTTTATAACAGGTGCCTCTGTCATTACAGCACCGAACTCCAGTGTTCATTACACGCTCTGGATGGCAGATGACTGCAGCCACGCTGCCGCCATTCTTCCTACTCCTGCATTTTTTCAAGGAGGCAATTGTGTGGAATATCTACCCTCACCCTCCACCTAGTTACAATTCCCAGCTCCAGGCTGCCTCCCCATACTCTGAAAGCAAATCCCAAGTTAACATACTGAAGTTTGAAATCTGATTCTTGGCACTGAATCATAGATTCCCAGGCCTGAAGGAACCTTTGTGATCATCTAGTCTGACTGCCTGTACAACGCGGGCCATAGATCTTCCCGAAAATAACTCCTAGAGCGGAGCTTTCAGAAAAACATCCAATCCTGATTTAACTGTTGTCTTTAAAAATTGTCAGCGGTGGAGAATCCACCACAAACCCTTGGTAAACTAGTCCACGGGCTAATTATCCCCATTGTCAAAAATTTATGCTTAATTTCCAGTCTGCGTTTGTCTAGTTCAGCTTCCAGCCACTGGATCATATTAGACCTTCCTCTGCTACACTGAAGGGCCCATTATGAAATATTTGTTCCCCATATAGACACTTACAGACCATAATCAAGTCACCGCCTTAACCTTCCCTTTGTTAAGATAAATAGTGATAGACTCAAGGAGATCAATCTATCTGTAGAATATGAAATTAAAGAATTGGAGTTTGCTTAAGTTTGGTTAAGAAAATATCTGTGTTGTAAAGAAAGACCCCGAGTAGCAAGTAGAAGGAAGGCCTTGAAAATAATGAGTTATAAGGCTAGAAGGAATGGAGGAGGAAGGATGTCTGGTTCAAAAAAAATAATTAATGAGATAAGAGAAAGTTTCAAAAAAGAAGGCATCTGACTCATAGGGGTGACTGCAGAATCTGTCTTCAAAGCAGCCATCATGGTCCTTCCCCTCCCACATACCAATGTTATCTTAAAAGTAAAGTGCATGTGAACCAAGTGCAACAAAATACACTGTTGGACAGGAGGGGAAGAGATAAAGAGGAAAGACCTCGGGGGAGAAAGGAGGTTGTCAAATTTATAGAATATGAGGGTTGGAAGGGACCTCAGGAATTCATCTAGTCCAAGCCCCTGCTCAAAGCAGGACCAATTCCCAACTAAATCATCCCAGCCAGGACTTTGTCAAGCCAGACCTTAAAAACCTCTAAGGAAGGAGACTCCACTACCTCCCTAGGTAACCCATTCCAGTGCTTCACCACCTAATTTTTTCCTAATATCCAACCTAAACCTCCCCCACTGCAACTTGAGACCATTACTCCTTATTCTGTCATCTGCTACCACTAAGAACAGTCTAGCTCCATCCTCTTTGGAACCCCCTTTCAGGTAGTTGAAAGCAGCTATCTGAATTTTATCTGAATTAAAATTGAAGATTAGGGGAAACAGTCTCAAATTAGTTGTTAACTAAAGTGTCATTGGCCAGGACACCATTTGTTTGTTGAAGGGTATAAAAAGAGTTATGAATTTGAGGGTTCTTTGTCAGACCCTACCTGATCTGGAGCATGCCCAAATGAGATGGTTCTCCTTAGGTCTGGCCCATTTGTAAATATCTTGATTAAATGCTCAAATGTTGTGTTACTGTTTGGCTGTAGTAAAAGGCTTACTATTTAGGCTTTTTAGGCATGTTTAGAGCAATTGTATAAATACTATTCCGCCTTTGGATTTAATAAGGGAATTTATGGTTAAATTAGTGTCTGGTGGTCTCTGACAGTAATATTGATAACTTCTAATATTAATAATTCCAACACTATAAGGCATTTTTCTAATTCTTTAATCATTCTCATGGCTCTTCAATTTATCAACATCCTTCTTGAATTGTGGGCACCAGAACTGGATATCGTATTTCAGCAGCAGTCATATCAGTGACCTCTCTGCTTCTTCTCAAGGTTCCCCCGTTTATGCAGCCAAGGAGCACATTAGCTCTTTTGGCCACAGTGTCACACTGGGAGCTCACGTTCAGCTGATTATCCACCATCACCCTCAAATCTTTTTCAGAATCCCTGCTTCCCAGGCTAGAGTCCATGTAAATATGGCAAACGTTCTTTATTCCTAGACATATACATCTACAGTTAGCGTATTAAAATACATATTGTTTGCTTGCACCCAGTTTACTAAGCGATCCAGATCGCTCTGTATCAGCAACCACCATTCCCCCAATTTCTGGGTCATCTGCAGACTTCATCAGTGATGATTTCATGTGTTCTTCCAGGTCACTGATAAAAAATGTTAAATGGCATAGGGCCAAAAACCAATCCCTGTGGGACCCCACTGGAAACACATCCTCTTGATGAAAGTTATCTGTTTACAATTATATTTCAAGACCCATCAGTTAACCACTATTTAATGTATGCGTGCCATGTTTGATATTGGTCTAGCTTATTTAATCAAAATGTTGTGTGGTACCAGGCCAAAAGCTTCACAGAAATCTATAAGCATCTTACGTTAACACTATTATCTTTATTAACCAAACTTGTAATCGTATCAAAAATATATATCAGTAGTTTGACAGGATCAATTTTCCATAAACCCATGTCTATTAATTACATTATCCTTTTTAATTGTTTATTAATCAAGCCCCATATCATCTGGTCCATTATCTTGCCCAGGATCAATATCAGGCTGACAGGCCTATAATTACCCAGGTCATCCTGTTTACTCTTTTTAAACGGTGGCCTAAGTTCCAGTCTTCTGGAACTTCCCCAATGTTCCAAGACTTACTGAATATCAACATCAATGGTCCAGAGAGCTCTTCTAAAGCTCCTGGATTCAAGTTATTTGTACCTGCTGATTTTAAAAATGTCTAATTTTAGTAGCTTCTGTTTAACATCCTCCAGAGATACTAGCGAAACGGAAAGAGTGTTATCACCACATGGCTTTGTTGAGGTGGAACGCCAATGGTACTTTCATCATCAGGAATTTCAGGTGCGGATCTGTCCTTATAAAAAACTACCAGGAGGTCAGCCACAAATGCACACAACTCCACCACCCTTTTCCCAGAGGCAATAGCTACCAGAAAATGCTACTTTGACTGAGAGATGCAGCAGAGGGCAGCAGGTTCCAAGGGCAGACCCACCAACCTAGTTAGCCCCAGATTTAAGTCCCGGGGTGAAGGGGATCCACGACATAGGGATAGAACCTGAGGAAGGCCTTTTAAGAATCTGACTGATATTGGACTGGAAAATACTGACCCCTCCATTATAACAAAATCCCTATGTCCAATTCTGATAACAGTGTGAAAGAACTGCTGATGGGAGCATTCTGTGTCTGTTCTTCTGAATATCTGACGAAGTGGGTATTCACCCACGAAAGCTCATGCTCTGTTAGTCTATAAGGTGCCACAGGACTCTTTGCTGCTGTTCTTCTGAATGCATCCAAAATATAAGATCTGCATCATAGTAAAGTAACCCTAGAGTAACCAGGCTTCTACCGTCCTCCGAACCAAAAAAAGGCCACCTCTTCCATTCAAAAGGGTCAGGGGGTTCAGAACAGAGTTATTCCTCAGAGACATTGAGGTTAGGGGGTGGAAGGGAAACAAAAATTCATGTCTAAAAGCTTTCGTAGCATAAATGGAAAGACAACAATCACTTTTTGTGCTTAAACTAGGGCCTTCTTCTTCTAAAGAAAGGACTTACGATAAACAAATCGTCTCTCTGACACAGAACTGGAACCAACTTCCTGAGAGCCTTTATGAAAGATGTAGTCCCAGCAGAACCAGTTTGAAAGGGCATCATGTGTAGCACCACATGGGGACACCACACAGCTGGGGGCTAGACGAGAACTGTAACAGAGATCTTGTTTACTGGGGCCCTAAAAATGAGGGCATGTTCCACTTATTTTACCAACCCCCATATAACATACACCAGGAAAGAGACAAAACCTCACAGCTTTAATAGGGCACCATTACCACTGTCACTGAGACCCATGGTTGTAACCTATATGCACTAAGCAACATGACACCATCCACACACGTCCCTGTACTGTTAGAGTCAGCTTCTTCTAAAGCCCCCCAGTGCTGCTCAGTCTCTTGGGTTACATATGCTCCCATTCTGGCATTTATGTTCTTATCCCAACTGTACTGAACAACAAACTACCTCAGGTTTCTGAGATGTGCTCCTAGGGTTAAGATTTTTCACTAGATCCAAAACTGAATGCAGAGCTTGATACAGAATCTGAAAGCAGTGTGACCAACCATTTAAAACCACATGCAAGAAGAATTTAGGACACAAAATACACCAACATTGTTGACTACTTGCTGTCATAAATAAACAGATCAGGGTTAAGGGCTCTTTTCCCTGGAAAGGGTGTGTTTGCTGAAGGAAATTCTTTATTTCTGTTTGCTGTTAATTTGCTTTTACTGAGAAAGAAAGGAGTGGGGGATTCTCTCCAGAGATTAATAAGTTTAGACCCTGTGTATTGTTCCATCTTGGATTACAGAGACAAGTTACTTTCTTTTTATTCTTTAATAAAACTTTTCTGTTAAGAACTTGGTTAATCTTTCCTTGGGTGGATTCTCAGGGAAAGGGGAGGAGGGAGGCATCCCTCTGTAGTTGGATCCCGGTATCTCTCCTAGGAAAAGGGAGGGGGAGGAAGCAGGGGGGAATGGGTTATTTCTCCTGGGTGTAAGAACTCCATGGATTTGGGGCTCTTGGGATCCCCAAGGATTTTGGGGAAGGACTGTGTCCCAATACACGTACATTATTGGGTGGTGGCAGTTTTTACCAGATCTAAACTAGGATTTAAGTTTAGTTAAATCCATGCAGGTCCCCATATTGGAACCCAACAGCTCCAAGTGGGGGTGAGACCTATGACACTTGCTCAACTGAGTTCTGTTTTCATCTTAATGGATTCTGATATTTGTTCTTAGTCACTGTGCTCAGAACTGTACACGACACAGAGGGAAAAAATTCCTGCCCCCCAAGGAGCCTACAGTAAATAATACAGTTCAACTTTTACACCAATGACCAGAGACTGGGGGGGGAAGAGGGGAGCAGGGAGAACAGGTCATCATAGTGCAGATCAGTTAATATAAGGATCTCACACACACACACTATACAACAATCTAGCAATGAAATGTGTGCATGCACATGTACATGTCTTATATATAGAAAAACGAAGGCATGCTCACACACTCATCCCTGGTGGATTAATATTGAACAGCTTCAGAAAAAAAACAGGATTTGAGGAGAGAGAGAGTGAGAGTGTTTGGCACAGAAGAGTGGGAGAAGGCTGCAAGTCTCAGGTAGGCTAGGAAGGAGAGAGAAGAGGTCCAGGCAAGCATAAGCAGCTCTAATATGATGGAAAAGGGGAAGTCAGTTAAGAAATTCAAATGGGGGCATGCGCAAGAGAAAATTCCAGGAGAATTAACCTACTTATTTTTCCCTGATGCACCTTAAGCAAAGCAAAAGAAGAATTTTGCTGAGCTAGTAGCTCTGTTACAGCATTTGAAAGAACAGTTTAATTGGCTTGTCAATGTCGTTCATTCCCTATGTAAGGGCTCGGGTGCAACAAGCAGGTTTTTTTGTCCGGGGAGGGGGGAGAGCTGGAGGGAGAAGGGGTTTGGTTTTTGCTCCAGAATATCGAGTACTTTCATTTTCCCAGCCACAATAGGATGAGTGCTGCAGTGAATTACTCAGAAAAAGATTTGGGGGTCATGGTGGATAATCAGCTGAACTTGAGCTTCCAATGTGATGCTGTGGCCAAGTAGAAGTAAAGAGTTTATTTTGCCTCTGTATTTGGCACTGGTGTGGCCACTGCTGGAATATGGTGTCCAGTTCTGGTCAAGAAGGATGTTGATAATTTGGAGAGGGTTCAGAGAAAAGCCACAAGAATGATTAAAGGGTTAGAAAACCTGTTTTACAGTGATCAACTCAAGGAACTCAATCTATTTAGCTTACTAGAGAAAAGTTTCAGGGGCGACTTGACCACACTCTGTAAATACCTACATGGGGAACAAGTATTTAATAATGGGCTCTTTAATCTACCAGAGAAAGGTTTAACAGGATTCAATAGCTAGAAGTTTAAGCTAAATAAATTCAGGTTGGACATAAGGCACATATTTTTAACAAAGAGTAATTCACCACTGGAACAATTTACCCAGGGTCATGGTGGATTTTCAATCATTGACGATTTTTAAATCAAGATCATGTGTTTTTCTAAAAAAGATATTCTCTAGGAATTTTGGGGTGCAAGTTCTCTGGCCTGTTTTATCCAGGAGGTCACACTAGATGATCACAATGGTCCCTTCTGGCTCTGCAATCTAGGAATGTGCATCAGGTATATAAATGCCAACTCGTGAGGCCACTGTGCATGTGGCATTTAAAAGCCCAAAGTATCTGCATCCTTAAGCTTCATTAGGATACTGGTGAAACCGAGCCCGAGATGCTGCTATTGTGCTCAGACACAATAGCAGCTCACACCTAATGCTAGATTGTTTGACTAACACAAGCCTGCAAGAGGAGGCATCAGACAGGATTTAGAAATACACCTTAACTGAGAAATATCTCCAAGAGAAAGCAAACAGAGCAAGGAAACTTAAGGGAAAGCCAAGTGGCAAGGATACGGACTTTGGCTTTAAGATAGACACATTTTACTATTACTCCCATCACTGAAGATTCCCTTTAAGGTGGGCTATGCTGCGTAGAAAGAGGACAGACCGTGTTCTGGGCAAGACTGAGTGGTTACTGTGTTCATTCACTGTTGCACCATTTCTAGCAGTGTTCTAACTCCTTGGAAGCCTGCTTCAACACATGACATTTTAGAGGTGTTTTGACATTTGTTTCATTTATAGGCGCATCAAAAATACTGTTCCATCATCACTTACTACTCATTAACCAACCAAGAATAGGCATTGTACAAAAAACAGCAAATAGCTGCTGCCCCAGAGAATTGACAATCAAAATAGACAAGACGGACACAGGGTGGGGGAAGGCGCAGAACACACGAGCAGAGTGAACAATGTGATAGCAGCAAACATGACATTACTTGCCCTTTAAAAAGTAAACACTAGAATATTTTAGTGCCGAGATGTCAAACATATGGTCATAGACTTGTCCCTGAGACCACTTCACGGAGCCTCCAGCAAGTGAATGTATTTTCACATGATAGATCTCAAACACTCACAGTACTCGGGCAGCCAATATCCCAGGGGGATACGACAGATACAGCTTCGTGCTGTGCCCAGCATGGAATAAAATCCTCCACATCTGAATAGCACAAAAGGAAAATAGCTTATTTTACTCTTTAATCAGTGTAAACCTCAGAACCTCATTTGGAAAAAGCTCACTAGACCCCAATCTGAGTTTGAGATGGTTTTGTTGTAATTGAATTTAGTGTGACTGAATTTTCCTTAATTGAGGCAAAGTTACAGTAAAATGTTAACACGCTACCTTGTACATTATTTATTCAGGAGCAGATTAATATTCAAAGAACCTGCCTAAAGGTTTGGGCTCGCTGGCTGGGGAGCCCTCCTTCTCGGAGTAGCCCAAGACGGGCGACCAAACTTCTAAATCCCTGTCCTCTTTCTGGCACGTCTCTTGTGTACCTATTTGGTAGGAAAGCTTTTGCATTACAAGAGCAGTCCATATTTTACTATACCAACTCCTTTCCCAGCAACCCCTGTGCCTCCATAGTAGCAAAAATATGATGGCTCTTAATTGGAGTCAAATGTCATCTATAAATAATTCATAAAAACTTTGAGCTACACAGAGAGAGAGAGAGAGATCAGGAGAACTGAAGAGAAGAACCTAATGTTCACGGGTGGCTGTGAAAAAGGTGGCAGGATTACTGTGGGACAAGCAATTAGGTAAAACAACGGGAAGGAAAAGGCTATGCTGAGGGTGTCTGCCCCTGCCTGCTCTATGGCTTCCAAACAGTGGGTCCTAAGGAGATGAAAGAAAGGATAATACAGGTAGTAGAAAACAACATACTGAGGAGAATGGCAGGCAGCAGCGGGTAAACAGAATGTGCATGGAAGACATCGAAGGAAGACTAACTTGGGGCTCTTAGTGATAGGCCAGAGGGTGCCCAGTTGAGGTGGGCTGGACATGTGATAAGAAGGGGAGAAGAACAACCGATGGGGATCGAAATGAAAATCCAGAGGTGGATAAGGAGTTGGTTAAAGGGGAGACTGCAGAGGGTAGTACTGAAAGGGGAACTGTCGGGTTGGAGGGGGGTTACCAGTGGAGTTCCTCAAGGTTCGGTTTTGGGTCCTATTTTATTCAATCTATTTATTGCTGACCTGGGAACCAAGAGTAGGAGTGGGCTGATAAAGTTTGCGGACGACACCAAGTTGGGAGGTATTGCCAATTCGGAGAAGGATCGGGA
Organism: Mauremys mutica; assembly: GCF_020497125.1. NCBI lineage: Eukaryota > Metazoa > Chordata > Testudines > Geoemydidae > Mauremys > Mauremys mutica. Next base: position 83,852,358 of record NC_059082.1, on the reverse strand, counting down.
TATCCTCCAGGGAGATTTGGATGACCTTGTAAACTGGAGTATTAGTAACAGGATGAAATTCAATAGTGAGAAGTGTAAGGTTATGCATTTAGGGATGACTAACAAGAATTTTAGTTATAAGCTAGGGACGCACCAGTTGGAAGTAACGGAGGAGGAGAAGGACCTGGGAGTCCTGGTTGATCGTAGGATGACTATGAGTAGGCAATGTGATGTGGCCGTTAAAAAAGCTAATGCGGTCTTGGGTTGCATTAGGCGGGGTATTTCTAGTAGGGATAAGGAAGTGCTAGTCCCGTTATATAAGGCGTTGGTGAGACCTCATTTGGAGTATTGTGTGCAGTTTTGGTCTCCCATGTTTAAGAAGGATGAGTTAAAACTGGAACGGGTACAAAGAAGGGCCACTAGAATGATCCGAGGAATGGAAGGCCTGTCGTATGACAGGAGACTTGAGGAGCTCGGTTTGTTTTCCTTAACCAAAAGAAGGATAAGGGGAGATATGATTGCACTCTTTAAATATATCAGAGGGATAAATACCAGGGAAGGAGAGGAATTATTTCAGCTCAGTGCTAATGTAGACACGAGGACAAACGGATATAAATTGTCAGTCAGGAAATTTAGGCTTGAAATTAGACGAAGGTTTCTAACCATCAGGGGAGTGCAATACTGGAACAGCCTACCGAGGGAAACAGTAGGGGCGAAGGACCTCCATGACTTTAAGATTAAGCTAGATAAGTTTATGGAGGAGATGGTATAATAGGATAACGGGCTTAGTCAATAGGTCAATTAAGTGCCAAACTGGTACTTAATTGGGTCAAATTGGGTCAATGATATGATATTCTTAACCTCTTTCAGAGGGTATGGCTGGAGAGTCTTGCCCGCATGCTCGGGGTTCAGCTGACCGCCATATTTGGGGTCGGGAAGGAATTTTCCTCCAGGGCAGATTGGCAGTGTCCCTGGAGGTTTTTCGCCTTCCTCCGAAGCATGGGGCAGGGGTCGCTTGCTAAAAGAGTGGGTAGATCGGCTAATGTGGCCTGCATCTTGCAGGAGGTCAGACTAGATGATCATAATGGTCCCTTCTGATCTTGAATTCTATGATTCTATGATTCTATGATTAACCAGCAAAGAAAGTTTCCCTGTTCTCTAGGATTTCACGAGCCCATGTATAACAATGGCTATCTATTCAGCAGGCCATCATGAAAACCACAGTCATACACGTCTTCAATTTGTTTAGCTCATCACTTCACTTCTCAGCTCCTTTTCCCATTTACATGGGGGGGGTGTCAGAGGTGCCCACAATTCTTCATGGCTCCTTCCGGTCTATGGCGCACACGGGTTTGTAGGTCTTGGAGTTCCTGCCCTTTGTTCATCTAACGTCTCTTGATAGTCTTCCCATTGTATCCTCAGTCTTCCACATCCTTTCTTGCGGTCTTCTTCCTCCCATGCTTTCTTGGCTGGTTGTTCCCCTCCCACTCATCTCACATTCCATCTGCAGTGAGCATGTCCCCCACCTATGGAAACTCTCACATACCAAGTGCACTGAACATGCTCCCAGCCCCTACCGAGCTCCCTGTACAGCCTTCTACATAGACAACCACAATTCCGGCATTTCCTAAATTTTGAGGACTTGACTTTGCAACCTTCATGCTTTAATGTAGCTTCTGTGTGTCACTTAGGTTACAGGCTGTTGGCAAAAAAACCAAATTACAGTTTTTCCATTTATGACCATAGCAAAGCTGAACATCGGCTGAGCATAATGTCTGAATCCAGGATCACCAGCACCATAGATTTCTATCCTTTCCGTGGTGCACAAATTTGGACTGAACTAGATAATTCAATGGATTGTAAAAAAAGAAGCTTCAGTTTTAATAACGGACTCTAGTTTTGCTTGTATGCTGCTCATATGACTGGATCTCACAACCCATGGACACACACAATGACATAACAGCACAGAGGCATTTTTGAAAGACTTACACTTACTTTAGGGTGATGCATGCACCATAATAAATGTAGCAGAAGCCCTGATGTTTCCAGTGCCAGAGCCTACAACCAGAGCTTCATTCCCTATTCTGTGAAGTGACTGATAGTTATTTAAAGGCATTGTCATCTCTATATAATGATCTCCTAGACACTGATGCAGAAAATTCATATTCAGTATGCCCTGAAAGGTTAAAACACACTTTTTTTCCAAGGAGGTTCAAACATAAGTAGACCAAAGAGAGCAGATGGCACCGTGAACAGGGACATTAACAAAACCACAAGAAAAGAGACCTCTAGACATTTTTCTCTCCCCCAGTTTTTTTTTATTCTTTGCAAAGAACTTTCAGCTTCTCCCTATGGTTATGTGCAGCATACACACACAGGCCCCAAATCCTGCAAAGCACTCAAGCTTAATTGTAAGCACATGCTTGAGTAGTTCCATTTAAGTCTTTACTCACATGCTTAAAAGTTAAGCATGTGCTCGAGTAGCTCCACTGACTTAAATGGACATACATGTGTGCGCTTATCTTTAAGAACAAACTTAAGTGCTTTGCAGATTGGAACCAGGGTTTCCCCAGACCTCAAACTACTCAAAAAAATAGAGCGACCAAAGGCAGATTTGTTCTGTACGATTACTTGGCTGTGGGCTGTCACGCTAGAAATAGTATTGTCTCATTCCCAGTGATGAAAGCAAGACGCACACTAATTTCAAAACAAGCTAGTTTCAAGATTGCCTGGGGTGAAGAGTCGGAATTTCTATCCAACGTTCATGGCCTTTATTTACAGCTTCAGTTGAAGTGGCCCTAACTTCAGATATTGTTACGCATTACAACTGCAGACACCAGGAGCTGTCATTTCTCTAAAATGTCAGTCAAAGGTAACCCATTCTCTGGCAGAGGAGGTATTGTTATGTTGCACTTTCCTTAAGATGTCTTCAGAGCGAGATATTTAAGATGAAGATTTATTGCTTCACGGTTGAGGTTTAAAATTTAAGGCTGGGATTCAGAGAGTTTTAATGTCACTTTTGAAAAATCTGTTTTGTTCAGGTTCTGTGCTCATTTAAACATCTGGAAAAGCTGCAGTGGATTCTGACAGTTATCTATGTGTATATATATCACGGCCGCAACATTTCACAGGCTCATCTTTTTAGCTGTGTGTGCTTGGTTTTCAGCTCCACACAGAGCAGCAGACACACCCAAAGCCAGCTACAGTTGCCTTCCTATTTCCAAGGCCAGGGTGAGGAGCACCACAGAAATGCCTGCATATCTCACCCATCTTACATACTTCAGCGATCAATGTTCAAACTGTGTTAAATACCATTCGCTGAGCTGACCTGCAAATCACTATTAGCCGGAACATTTGTTTGAGTTTAGTGACCTCGGTGGTAACCTTGTTATCTGAAAGCAAGCTGGTGCAGTGCAGCACCATGAATCTTTCTTACGTCTCAGCAGGAGACATATGGCCTGTTACGAAGAATAATCCCAAGAGTTTTTCATGTCAGTTGCCAGGTTTAAGCAAATCTAACATTCCCAGTCAGTTAAGTGACTGCCCTTCCTCTCGCAGCTATTAAAAGCCAATGAAATCTTCCTGTTACCAGATAGCTGCATTACCATAAAAATGCACAACTGAATTGCTACAACCCAGACCTTATTGTCTGACATAATCGTAGGTTGCTCTAGAATGATGGCAGGCGTATTAGCAACATCTTTAGGGAAAAGGAAATCAACTGCCCTCAACTGATTCCTGGTCTGGCTGGGATATTCCCATCTGCGGAAATATTTCTCAGCCTTGTGTCTTAAAGCTCCTTAAAAATGAAACGTCTGTAAGAAGCTTGATTCTCCACAGCACGAGGAACAGAAAGTTTGCCCCGTGTGCATTCCCCAGCCATCGCAAAGTGACAGTTGTCAGGATGAGCATACAAGACATAAAAACCTGCTAGAAGGCTGGGCCAAGTGCAAAATTCAACTACAAAAGGAGAAGTGTTGCTTCCTTTTGAAGAGCCCAAGCAACTGTCATCTGCTCTTTATTTGCAGAAATAACATTAAATATTAACTAATGCCAGCTGGGTTGGCCTTCCCACGTCTACCTGCCCGCTTAACTAACTGCGGCGATAACTCTGAGGTGAGGTTCCAGCCTGGGCGACTGGCAGGCAATAGAAGACTTGAGCATCTTTTTCCACACTCACCCTGGCATCAAGCACTTGCTCTTGAAACATAGCAATTTAGTTTTAATTTAGACGTCTCCTTCCTAGGGAAAGGCAGCCCACGGGGAGCCTGCAATCCGCCGCTCGGCCGCTTTTCACAGCAAGGCATAAGGAAAGCTCTTTTAGGAGCCATGTAGTCCCCTCCTCACCTCGCCAAAGTGACGACGGCCTGGCATGATTGACAAGAGCGGCTGCAAACTACGTATTGTTGGAAGAGCTTCTGAGGAAGTGAAAAAGAGGCTGGAGTAGATGCTAACATAGTCAAGCAGGGGAGGGAGGGACAGACAAGTTAGAGACAGGGGAGAATTGCAGGAGAACCTGGAGTGGCTCTTAAAAAAAACTTTTTTTCTTTATTGTTCATTACCCTCTAGCTGCTCAGATGCTCCTGTCTGCCCCTCCACCAGGGAAGGATTAGATTCTCTACATGGGTAGCGTCTAGATCTCTCCCTTCCAGATCAGCATCATATCTGCCTCCTCTCCACCCAAACCCTCTGGTTCCTCTCTAGTTCTCCAGGACTCTTCCCAAAAGGGCTACTGCTACAGTAAGGCGCCGCTTTGTAAAGAGAGATCTGCCGTTGTGCTGGCCCAGAGCAGACCATGCTGTCATTCAACTGACCGGGTTGCTCCTTCCCCCTTGCTCCAGGGCAAACCGAGGGCAGGGCCGGTGGAGAGAGAAGCTGCATGAACCTTTTTCCTGATACCGCTTCCTTCCCCCTCCACACTGGCTCAGCCGTCCTGGCTGGCACGTGGGGGTTTTGGGTTGGAGAGAGGCAGTCAAGACCCAGCCTATGCCCTGGCCAGGAGGGCACTAGCAGCTCTCCGCTGATTGCTCTATCCCTTCTCCCGCTCACACACCTGTCATGTGAGTAGCCCACACAAAGGGGCCAGGTGCACCTGACCTCTTCCCTCTCGCCCGTGGGTAGGCAGGTCAGCTCACAAGCCAGGCCAAGACGAGTACAGGTGGTGGGATCCGGCCCAAAGCTTTCACTGCTCTCCCACTGCCAAGCTTCATCGGAAATATCTTAGACAAGAAAAATGAGGTTAAGCGGTTCGCCCTTTTCCAAACCCTTCCCTTTCATCTCTGTTGTAGCTGTGCCTCCTGGCTACCTTCAATTATTCCGGTCTCCCAGAGGAAGGGTTCTACAACCTCCGTGCGTCTTCCATGGATCGAAAACACTCCGCTGTTGTGTGTCAGCAGCTCCAGTTTACTGGTTTCCAAAGTGGCAAAGAAAAACCAATAGCAAACTTTGGAGGTGCGACGTACATCTGTTGTTCCCCAGCACACTCCTCATCCCCTGTGGCCGTTTAGTTGGGCATCTGCAGGTTGGCTTGCAGTGTGGGGCTGAAAGCTCAAATTGCTTTTTTCTTTCAAAATCAAAACCCAACAACAAAAGCCACAGATTGAAACGTTTTCCTCCGAGGTTATTTTGAGGCAAATATTTTGCCTTTGTTTCCAGACTCTGAAAAGCATATGGTCATTTTCTATATTCCTGCTCCAAACAATTTCAGATGAGTAAAAAATGAATGCCATGTTGTGGGAACTAGTCAACAGAGCAATACAAATAATACATTTGTAGGCTACATCCCATTAGGTAATGGCTGTCCCAACTCGTATGCTAAGTACACCAATGCAATGGCGATGGTGCACCAGTCATTCATTAACATTGAGCACTTAACAGACCTTTGTTTACCAGCAGAAAGCACCACGTTTTCCAAAGCAGACTCCAGCATCAACATCGGCAGAACGTGCTACAATTGACAAAACTTGCATGCGAGGGTGCACAGACATCTGCGCACACTTACGCAATTTTTGAATGCAAGTACCGTTGTGTGTATGTGAAGACTTGTTCTGTACACAGAAGCTGCCTCTGCACACAAGCTGGGCACAATTCAGAAGACACCTTTAAAGATTTCTCTGTAGGTACATTAAAAAAGGTTATTTATATGTAAAACCCTCTCTGTTTACAGGGCTCATGCTCAGTTGGGTCTGCTGGGGAGTTAGATTAAAACCAGCCGGATTAGGCCTTGTATCTTCCCATTTCCTTCAGCGTTTGCCCAGTGGGAGGAGACCAGAAGATTGAGGGATTGAACACTGAAGCTAGAGCTACACTGGATATGAAATTGCATAGCTTTTAGCAAGTGGTAGTAAAGGCCCTCAGATTACCATGCAGCAAAGCTGGCTACAAGAAGGGGCTGCGGGAGTGTACACTATACTGCTCACAGGAACAGCCAGCCAGGTCTCTCTGCAATTTCATCTACCCATTGCTTAATGCTAAAATTAAAAGGCATCTGAATAGGGGTTTGTGCACAGAAGCACGGTTAGAGAGATTGCTTGGATGACTGAATTCAATTAGACACTTTCATGCTGGGCAAAAATGTCAACTATAATTTGATAAACACACTTCATACGCATTCCCCACGCCTGCTCTAGCTCTCCTTCCCCGATTGTTGTGTTAATAGACATGGAGCTGAATGGTGTAAACACCAAGGAGGGAGAAGATTTGAAAGGAAGGGGATAAAGTTAAACAAAAAATAAGATTTTAGCTAAACTTCAGAAAACGCTTCCAGAGAATATGCCTCATTCTTTTTAACCTTTCCTCATAGGTCAGGTTTTCTAAACCGCTTCGAATTTTTGTTGCTCTCCTCTGGACTCTCCCCAGTTTGTCCCCAACTTTCCTAAAGTGCAGCACCCAGAATTGGACAGTGCTCTACTGACGCCTCACCAGTTCCCGGTACAGTGGAACAATTATCTCCTATGTCTGATATGGGACCTTCCTGTCAGTACACCCAGAATAACATTAGCTTTTTTGCAACTGCCTCACACTGTTGGCTCATATTCAATTTATGATCCACTCTACCCTTCCCCAGCAGTGCTACTGCCTGACCTGTTCTTCCCCATTTTGTAGTTGATTTTTCCTTCCTAAGTGAAGTACTTTGCCCTTGTCATTACTGAGTTTCATATTGTTGTATCCACAAACTGATCCACCTGCCTTATAATTCACAGAAACGCCCCCACCCCCTCCACATACACCCACCCCCTCTCCACATATTAAAGAGCAGGGTATTACAATATCACATATTAAGACTCCAGTATTTTCACAAAATCCACAGTACACTAGGAAGATTGGACGGCTAAAAGAGATGCCTGTAAGTTGCTGACCTTGTGGTAGGAATCACTGGGGGAAATTCTATGTCCTGGGTTGTGCAGAAGTTCACACTAGATGATCGTAATGGCATCTTCTGCCTTCCTACATAGGCTAATGGTTTGCAAAATGCTGTTCATGTAGATCATTAGTCTGTTTGGCGCTGGTTTCCTTATTGTATTTCCCTTCTCCCTCCACTTACTAATTCATAACATCCAGTAATTAGCAAATTGACAGTAATTAGTGAATTTCTCCCATATAGAAGAAAGCTTCCAATCAAGACAGCAGTAGTCTGACAAATGAGGTTTTTCCCTAGGCACTTTGGCTACTAGAGAGGTTGTGCTGTGGATTCCTAGATTCCAAGGCCAGAAGGGACCATTGTCATCTTCTTGTCTGACTTCATGACTCGCACAGGCCAGAGAACTGCCCAAAACCAATTCCTGTTTACATTAGAGCAGATCTTCTAGAAAAACATCCAGCCTCACTTCTCCATCACCAGCAATTTTTCTACCCACCCTGTTCCTTGGTAAATTGTTTCAAGTGTTCGCTACCCTCCCAGTTCAGATTGATGCCTTATTTCCATTCTGAATTTGTCTAACTTCAGCTTCCAACCATGGGCTCTTGTTGACCTTTATCTGCTAGACTGAAGCCCATTATCAAATATTTGTCCCCCACGTAGGTAGTCTGGACTGCAATTGAGTCACCCCTGCCCTGTCCAGAGGAAACAAAATGTGCCTCTTTCTGCAAAACACACACCTACAAAACGGAAGTCCGCATGGGCCCGAAAAAAAGCCTCCAGTTCTGAAAAAAAGCAACACTAGGCACCGTGGGAAACTCCCCCAAACAAAACCTAGCATGCTGGATAGAAGGTTTATCTACAACTCAACTGCAGTTTAGTATAAGGCCAGTTCCACTCTACAGCCTTCCATGGGCTCAAGTCTGCCAGTCAGGGGGGCGGTAAGGGGTAGTCTCCAGCCAGCGTGGAGGTGCCAGCAGAAACCCATCGCGTAGACACAGCTATAAAAGCAAAGTTGCACTTTTCCCGGTGCAGTTTGTTTCACTGCTAGGGGAGGTTTTACTAACCCAGTGCAGAGTGTAGCTTTGCCCATATAGCCACATGCACACTGGAGTGCTTTGCCAGCGGGGTGTTACCAGCATTCTAACACCAGTATTGCACTCGGTGTACAAACAAACAATCAGAGCATTTATCCACGTACTTCCAAGCACCAGTGCACTGTACGTGGAACAGTGACCAGGAGAGTGGCTGAGTTACCTGCTGGCCCACGGATAAAGCAGACCCCACACAGCTGCATGCTATAGGAAGCAACACTCGAAGCAACACTGCTATGTCAACAGTTGTTTTTTTTAAAGTTACATGTTTTAATGTATTTACACTTAATCCTCCAGTGTGTGGAGGCCTCAAAACATCAGTTCTGCTAGGCTCCTCCTTTAGCCCTCACAGCCATGGGGCCCGTACTATTCAGTGGGGGGCATATGACTGGCAGGGACTGACACCAGCTAACCCAGGGCCAGAAACAGGAACAGCCTATCCAGACCCTTTGTAGCCTTCAGCCCTTTGGCAGGACACCGGATCTGCTGAACACGTGAAAGCTGCATTCGCTTCTCCAGCGCCGTCCTCCTTATTCACCAGCCAAGTCATTAAAACCGAACATACTGCATCAAGGGCCTTCTTTGAAGCTGAAGGACCGGGGTCAAGTACACGTCTGTGGTACACAATACCCTGAAGTGTGCTACTGACAGCGCCGAGAAGTTAGCATGTAAACGTGCGGGACTCACCCCTGAGGCACCTCCTGCTGGTCTCTCAGGGAATTAGCTCATGCAGCCCCCGTGTCCCTCCCAGGCCCTGGTGCCCCTTTCACTGGGTGCTGTCCCCTGGCAGTACCCCCACAGTCTGGGTCTCCCCCTCTCAGGGGAACCCCCACCCACTACAACTAGGAGCCAGCATGTGACCTGCCATTACAGCTCCATTTGTAAAGAGGCCACGGCGCTCTGGGATGTGTGCGCATGCCTCTGTTAGATTCAGCGACAGAGCCCGTCACGGGAAGGGCCAGAGGCCCATGACATGATGCAGAAAGGTGCCCTCTATAAATCTCAGCATGCAATCTAGTTATTCCCCACTTCAGATTCTAGTGGCCACAGAATGTATATTTAGCCACCACATTTGGTTAAACTTTAGCCTCCTGCTCCCACTGTTTCTATTTTTAACTAGCATTCTGGTGCACTGTAGTGTCTCCAATTCAATCTCCTTTCTTGTAGCAGTTGCTGAAATTAATCAGTTTCCATGGTAAAAAAGTTAGACCTTCCAGCCAGGCCTGAAGTGCACTGGCAAAAATGATTGCAGGGAATCTTACATGACTGCTCCATGCCTGGCTGTGCCTCACACTGCCTGTCTTCCTCGTAGACATCAGGATTCACCAAGAAAAATGTAAATCATTCATTAAACCACCACTATGGTTTGTCAGGAAATGGCTTTAAAAGTGGCAAATTTTCACACTATAATTGTTCTATTATTTTTCAGTAAGCAATTATACTGGATACTGTTGCCTTGTCAACTTCATGTCAGTCCTTCCTGGGAAAGTTACAGTGATTGGTGCAAGGCTGACCACGCAAAGCAAAGGGGAGGTGTGAAATTGATTTAAACGTTTTTTTCTGGGGGCAGGAGAGGGTTTGACAAACATATGCATAATTTTAATTAAATCTGAGGGCTAATATTGTAATGGAGATTCTTGAAAAATATGTATTTTTTTCTGGTAAACACCCATGGCATTAAGATAATCAGGGATGACTTTGTATATTAATGACCAAGAGAATCTAAACTGTAACAGAGGTGAATTCTCATCAAATATTGGAGTAGTGGATAGGGCTAGCACTTTTAATAGTGACTGGATTGTGGCATGATAATCAAGGTGATGAAGAGGGGTCAGGGTCAATAGAGTCTTTAGGGCTCAGAGGAAACCCTGTAGATTAGCCACCCACTAAAGACAGATTTTTAAAAACTGCAACTCATCCTCTGACAGTTAGTTCATCAGTGTGACAAAAGATGAAACAATCAGCTATTTCAGCTAGGGTAGATGTTTAAGAAGTATCGCTAGGGACAACAGAACAGTCTGCGAGGTCTTCTATAGCATGATTTGAATAGCTATTTTAGCACTTAGAAGTGTTTGGCAAGGGTTAATTAACCCTTGGAACTACAGGTTAGCCAGTGCAGGAGGTATATTAAATATGAAAAATTTACAGATGGGGAACTGAGGCAGTAACTTAGTCAAGGTACCAGAGGCAGATGGGATGACAGCTCAGGTTCCCAACCCTCTGTTCAAGCCTCAGCACTTCTTCTGTGACACTGAGGTGGTTCTGTCTCAACTGGCAACAAGTGACCACCTATCTGAAGATCTTTATTATAAAACCTCAAAAATATACAAATAGTTCACATGACTAATAGTGCTGAAATTCGAAGATCCAGACATAGGCTAGGGGTTTGTTATATAAGTGGATGGGTGAGGTTCTGTGGCCTGCGTTGGGCAGGAGGTCAGACTAGATGATCATAATGGTCCCTTCTGACCTTAAAGTCTATAAGTCTATGAAAGGGCAACATTTTCACTGGCTAAACCATTATCCGCCAAAAGAGTCAGCGGAATCTCTTCTCAAAAGCTTTGCTGTGCATACAAGAGACAAACAGAATGTTTATTGAGCGGCAATTTGCATTCAAGATCTGCCCCCATGATTTCAAGCCGAGGTTGAAATTTTTACTGCCAATCTGGCTCACGAGTGTCTCCCCCCCTGACTTCACATTGCAAACCCATAAACAGGAGATCAGCTGCTGAATTTACTTACATCAGAAGCAGGACCTTTATCAGCACCCGGGCAGGAGAAAGTAACAAATTCATGGCACCGCTTGTGTACAACGAAGCAGCAAACTGCAAAGAAAATGCAGTGAAAATGTCAATCAAAAGGTAAATGAAAAGCTTGTAACTAGTTACATCAGGATATGAGGCTTTTCCACAGGTGCACTGAAACATGCTGGATCATTACATTTCATTTTCTATCTCTTTGTAAGACATGCCTAATTAGCCTCCTATCAGAGCAGGTTTTCAGAAATGTTGTTTTCTATTATCGGCAGTCAGAATTAACAGCATTAGTCAGTTATTTCTCAGCAAAAAGACACCCACAACTCCTAAGGCAGGTCATTTTTCGACAAGACCATGGTGGAATTTAAGAACAGCTTGTTGCATGATATCAACAGAGATCGTATTTCAGTGCAACTTCACTGACGTGAAAAGCTGAATGAGCATCATAAACAACTAATGGAAAGCGTGGATCACATCTACATGCACTTAACTTAGCATCACTGATGTTGGATGCTCTGAAGTTACCTCATGTATAAATCATCCTGCCATGCTCTGACTCCCACCTCTCTCGAGGTGACTGTATACTACAGGAGAGAAAGAGCATCAGCAGATAGACAAGAGAGCTGTACAGCATAATGGCGACTTAGCCTTAAAGGGGTAGGCAAATAAGAAGTCTGTGGGAGGAACACTCTTCTCCAGCCCAAGAGGCTCAGTAATTTGCTATACTATGAAAGCAGCTGTCGCTTCCTCTTCTCTATAGCTTTTATATTTTACACAAGGAACCCAGCCACAGATTCAGGGCCTGTGTGTGGAGGTCTTCCCCGTGGGAAGATCACAAATAAATAAGTCACAGGATGCTAAGGCCAATGTTTTCAAACCTGGATGCCTAAAATTCCATCGACATGGCCTGATCCAGCAAAGCACTTAAGAACATGCCTAACTTTAAACAGGCAAGTCACGCCTTTGAAGTCTATGGGCAGGGGCGGCTCTAGACATTTCGCCGCCCCAAGCACGGCGTCATGCTGCGAGGGGCGCTCTGCCAGTCGCCGGTCCCGCGGCTCCAGTGGACCTCCCGCAGGCGTGCCTGCGGAGGGTCCACTAGTCCCGCGGCTTCGGTGGAACCGTGGGACCAGCGGACCCTCCACAGGCACGCCTGCGGGAGGTCCACCGAAGCCGCGGCAGAGCGCCCCCCGCGGCATGCCGCCCCAAGCACGCGCTTGGCGTGCTGGGGCCTGGAGCCGCCCTTGTCTATGGGACTACTCGTGCGTAGAGTTATGTATGTGCTTACATGGTTTGCTGGATCGGGGCTGTATACAGGCAGTGAAATCAAAGTGGCCTGGCCAATTTGCTGAAAGTCACTTTGATTTGGATGCCTAAATACTAATTTAACTGTAGGCACCCGGGGTGAAAGTGTTAGCCTCAGGGTTTCTGTACAGCTCCAAGCTATATACTGGCTTACAGAAAAGAACAGCTATTTACTCCCATCTTACAAAACATTCACACCAGCATCTCTTGAAGAAAACCAAAGACTTAAGGGTACTCTGAGTCAGATACCTAAGGTGCAAACACTGGCAAATTGTGAAGGTACAGAAACCAAGATGTCACAAGGCATTAAGCCCAGAGTTCAATGTAGTATTGCAAACAAGATCAGGGGATGTAGGAGGGAGCTGAAAATAGCAGGCTTGGAAGTATTTGGCTGTATTGTTAAAAGCCCCCGTGTTTAAATGATTGCACTTTACAAGGGCACAGATGGCGTATAGAGGGGCGGGTGCTCAGCATTTCACTGGAGCTTAGTGGTGCACCTTGTATGGCTGGGCCCTACATTTACAGAGAAGGGAGTTTTTAAATTCAACCACTCTTCTCTCTGATCAACAAATGCACGTCCCTAACAGAACCGTGTCAATAACTACCAGCAGACAACGTGAAGTGAGACTCCTCCTGCTTCCAGATTGCAATTTTCTCATGTTCATAAAGGCACTGTGGAGAGCAATCATGAATATTTGAAATTTGAATGGTGTAGCTAAGTCCTAGTCCTCAAAGAAGTCACATGACCTTGTTTCTATTCTGAGCAGAATGAGCATTCAAGCTTAACACATCACCACATGTGGATGTGACGGCCATCATCATCCTGGCTGACAATCCAGGGACTGAACCAAGGATCTGGAGAGCTACAACCAGGAGCTGTTAGAGATTGAGCTAGAGAGCCCGGGCTTTGTAGATGGGGCTATAGCAGACTCATGGCCAGTGCAGACTGAACACAGAGGGGTGTGAATCTTGGACATGCCCCAGTAGCTGTCAGCAGGGAAACAGGCTTCTACCACTTGAGCTAAAGGCAAAGTCACTAAGCCTGGAGTCAGTGGCAAGCTCTTCTCGGGCCTGGCTACAGAAAGCAGGAGACAGTCACATGCCTAAGGCAATATCTTATACAGGCACTTCCCATGCAGACTGGTGCATGCCCACAATTTAAACGACAGTGTCTGAGTTTGCACCCTCTAGACTGGGATTATTTGACATTTCGCAGAAGAACCAACCCACAACAGAGCACAGCGCTGAAGGATTTGAATGTGTAGTTGCAGAAATTGTGCATTAAACCCCTCAGCACAACCAGTCACCAGCCGTCCCCAGCTTAAACAAGACAAGATGCCCAGTGAAATGCTGCTTGGCCAAATGCACCCAGTCTCCTGTGTCCTCTCTCCCTCCCATCCTCGCCCAGCTCTGCACTACCTACCAGGTGTTCCATAGCCACGGTGAGCTCTCTAGCTCTAACTGGGGGCATAAGGAGAACTGAACGGCAGCTGTTAATAACTTGGCACGGGCTCTGGCTAGTGAAGAACTTGTCCGGATTAAAGGCAACTTTGACGACGACTCTTTTGGCTACATCACATTAAAACTCCATACTCCTCCGCATGAGCCTCCCTTTCTCCTAAAGCACAACTCCTTCCCCCAAGCAGCTCTGAAATTAAATTCAAGAGCAAAAGAAAATACATGGTGCAAAAAGTTCAACAAGTTCAACCTGGAAGGTATGAGACAGAGAGATGGAAATCACTGATGGGTGCAAATATGAAAATGAAGGCTTGATTACATGGGTACAGGACATCTTTTTTGTAGGAGCAAAGCACAGAGCAAGTGAAACCTGCAGCTAAACTTCACAGTCCTCTCGTTTTAGTGAGATGTAGTGGGCCGTGTGCTCATCCATTTCCCAACGTTTCATTATGAAAGAAGTGAAGGTAGACGGGTTTTTCTGAGTGGCACAATTACTGCCAGTAATTTCTTCCCCCCGTAGGAACTTGGATTGGCTCCTCCACAACCTACAAGTATCGGTCTTCTTGAACCACTGAGCCTCCTTGGTAGTTTCTCCTCTGCTCTCTGTTACTCATCTGTATATAAAGACAGCACAATCTGGGAAGCAGGAAGGAAGAAATTAAGAATCTATTAGCAACACTCTCCCTAAACCTGGGTGCAAATTAAAATGTGCCACCAAGACACACCCAAGTGCAGGCGCCCTCAGGATGTTGCACAATGAAGGGTAAATTCTATGGTGGCTTCTTTAATTTTTGCTTGGACTGGTACCAGTGAGGCCTGAGTGGCCCTTCACTGTACCACTTTCCTCACCACCCTCCAAATATAAAGGAAAAAGGAAAAACTCTGCTGTTGAACGCAAGCTTCACTCTGAAAATCTAGAAGGCAGTCAGCAGTGCTCTCTGCCCAATACTGTGCTCAGGGACATCAAATCTAATTCATGCCCTGCCTGGCTCAAGGGAATCCACATGATAAATCTGAGTCAAGCAGTTTGGACTGAGCCTATATTCAAGATGTACAGGAATGGTATTAAATGTCACTTCTTATAATAAGCTGATAGCAATACACCGCTGACAACAAAAGCAGCGCTTGCCAACAATGGACAATAAAAGTCGGAGCAGCTTAAAAAGACTGGATTAGAACTGAGCCAATGAAAAGATAAAGCTGGAGGTTGGTGCTTTAAGTTATTAGTGGCCAGTTTATTAAATGTCTTCAATTCTACTAAGGGGCTGGCTTCAGTTCACTTCCCTAACAAAAGCTTAAACTGTGTATTTCACGTCCGCCCTCCTCAACTGTTAATAACGTGAAGCTGGATACTCAGGTGGGGACTGGATTATGCAGACTTGACAGTCTGTCATGGAACTTTTCAGCTTTATGAAGCTGCCCCACCTCAATTCTGGCTGAGAGCTGCAATTCCCTAATAGCTGAGTGGTCTAAGTCTAGTTCCTAGCAGAAGAGTGCCCACCTACCTCCCTACCACCCCTATATGAGACGCCATTGAGACTGAAGTCTCCTTCAGAAGGTCGGCGCTTCTGTTTGGGTTGAAGCAGCCTGGCAGTATGGTGTGGAGAAAGTACCACAGGCAGCCACCGCAGCAAAGAACTTGGGCTATGGGTTGAGGACTCCAGTCTCCATGGTGTCTCACCCTGCATTAGAGCTTCTTGATCTTTTGATACTGAACTCGCTAACCCAAATAGGAGGTTCTCTTTGCTGCATGCTCCCCATTGCTGTAGTCACCCTGCCGGCCCCAAACTGTCCTCCCCACCAACCAACCCCATTCAGCTTCAAACCATCAACCTTGCGCACCTGGTCATTCTCACAGCACTCACCCACACAAGCCAGGAGAGCCCCAGCAAGAGAGACCATGGACTGGGGCGGGTGGAGCTGCCCTTGCCTTCACTGCCTCTTTCCCTGACTAGTCGTTAACCTTCCCAGTCTTAGGGTGGAGTCGTCAAGAAATAAATAACAGGAGATGATCTAATTCCCTTCCCTGCTTCCAACACGGGGTCACACAATTTGGCCACGAATTTGACTTTTAAATGTTTCCCACTGTTTTGTTTGGGATTTTCTTTGTTACTAAGCCAAGATGGATGAGTCTAGGATGAAGTGATGAGATCCCTGGCCAGCAGGAAAATGGCTTTAAAAATAAGAGCAACTTAAAGGAAAACGGAACCCACAGGTGCACCCACCAGGCAGAGAACTCAGCCAGAGCAGGCCTCTCACCTATTTCTGTACCAATACAACTCCTCTGGAGGAAGAGCTCTTGTTGGAATTCCATGCAATGGCTCATCCCAAAGTTAGGTCTGAGCTCCCCCTGCTGCTCTGCATGAGGAAGTGAAAACACCACTCCTTTTCCAGAGCAGGAAAGACAGAAGTAAACTGAGGCAGCCACACTGATCCCACTCTATTGAAAATAGCAGGGAAATGAAGTGAAAGCTGTTTGCTGGACAGACCCAAAAGAATCAGCAGGGGAAAACCAGAAAGTGACCCAAATTCTAAGAGGATAAATATGAACAAGTTAAATGGCAAAGCGATTTTCACTAGGCAGTTGACAACATGTCACTGAACCAGCTTCCTCTATGGTCAGATAAACCTGACTTCTACAGAAGAGACTGACTCCCTGAATCCTGCCCACAGAGCAGAGAAATTCTCATCCAGAATTTCATCTTCATTTGCCTTTTCCATTTCTGCAGCTTCCCCCTCAGCCCCTCCCCACCCAACCCTCACCCAGTGCATCCACTAAGACCATCTTGCCAATCAGACCACAGCACCCGCTATTCGAATCCCTCCCCCGGGACTCTTCACTGCCTCAAGATTAAGCATCTTGTCCTTGTCCCTGCTTACGTGATCTAATCCCTTACTGAGGGCCCCGCCGACGCCAACGGCCTGGATCAACCATCTGTCAGCATCTCCCTCCGTTGCGTTGATGCTTCCCTGCACCCCAGCGCTGTCCTCTGCGTCTGGAACCCCCTTCCAGAGCAGACACACCAGACCTCTACCCTCTGATGCGACACAAGAAATGAGTCAGATATTTATTTATATAGACCCAGAGGCTGCTCCACCATGCTGTGGCCCTCACCTCTGGTGAGTGATCCTCCCACTGCAGACCCTGCTCTTCCTCCCCAGCTCCTTCCCACTCTAGCCCCTTCCTCGTGTCGTGTGCGATGTTGGATTTTAAGCTCTTTAAGACTATCATCATCCCTGCCTTGCTTCTATTGTGAGACACCTACTACGTTTCTTGGGACTGCGAACGCAACCACTAAAATGTGGCTGGGCAAAATGACTAACAAGCCAGGAAGATTTCAGCAAGAGAAACAGACTAGTCTGCCTGTGCCAGTTTAGGCTCTGAGTAACGTTTAGTCTTGACGGAATGCCGGAGCAGATGGCATCTGGCCGTATGCCCTTTACCTTTGTGGATACAAAAGGTAGCCTCATTACTGGACATGGGGCATACCCCAATTTCCATCACTAATGCGGGTTTGCCACAGCTTTTCATCCAGCGTATGACATTAACATCCATTTCCTCACTAGCTCGGTTATAGGGATCATTTACAATTTTAGACACGTGGGTAAGAGGCTTAAAGGTCTCCTGATAGCTTAACGAGTTAGGTGGGAGTTTTGGGAGTGCTCCTCATTTGCCCTAACTCTGCTACAACCCCAACTGTCTTCGACGGGAGCAGAATGTGGCCAACACTGAGCACTCTTGAAAACCCCACCCACTGGGTACACAGCACTTGCTGTTTCACCTGCAAACGGCTTGGTGTTGCAACTGCAGCTTTCCTTACCAACCTATTTACATATCCCAACCACCACCCTTTGACAGATTCCACCCGAAACCTTTCCTTCCTTCAACAGACTTCAAGTCCATGCATTTTGTTATTGTATAACAGGCTGACATGTTCATTTGGTGAGCTGATCCTAGGAGCTTTTATGAAGTCACCTTTATGCACCTTTCTTCAAAAGAAGAAACAAAAACAAATTTTAAAGCCACCTCAGTCTAAAGCTGTTCATCCCCTTAAGCCGTTCTTCCCAGGATAGGCCAACCCTCCCCATGCCAATAAAGTGCTGAACTGGAATACGTTTCCAGACAAAATACATCTGAGGAACACCATTACCAGTATCAGAATAAGCAAGATGCAATGAAGGTTAGAAGCCAGGTTAAAAGAAGTTTTGTTACTTATACCCTAGCATACTGGAACGGAGAAGGATGTTACAAACTTGTTGTAGGACAAGGCTAGGTGAGGGGGGAAGACAGAACAGGATCAGCTTAAAGGGGAAAAGGAAAAGGGAGGAGGGTAAAGGATGGAGATAGCATGGAGGGCAGGTGGAACAACGCTTAAGAGGAGCGACTGTGAGAGCAGCTGGAGCCAGTAGTCCGTAAGCAGAAAGGAAACCAAGACACACAAATCTGAGGCTCAACCTTGGCCTGTGTCCCTTTCTCTTGTGAAGGAAGGAAGGGAAGCACCACGCCTTCATTTTAAGTATCCCACTACATGAGCAGCAGAGGTGTCGAAACATCCAGAGAAACTAGGAAGTCTAGGTCTGCTCAGAAGTTCAAACCATCCCAAATTTTGTAGGACAGCCTGTCCTTATGCTCTGTTGAGGTTTCATTTCAGAGTTTAATAATTAAGGAAGTCATTAAATATACATACACAGCTAACACCTCCTGGCCTTTCAGTGGCATCCTGCAGGGCACATTAGCAATGCAACATTCTGCCACCGAGCAGAAAAATAATTACGGTGCCTTCAAAATATTACATGTCACAGCTCAATTAAGCCAGCGATACCACCACCACCGCCCACTGCAAATAAGCAGAGAAATCATCTTTGTGGTAACTGTGTATTGAGCAGCAGTACAAAGCTATTAAATAGGAACACAGATTGTTGTGTCCATAACACAGACTGCTGTAATGGAAATCAATTGGAGGGGAGGGTGGGTTGCAAAAAAACCTGAACGTGTAACCCTCACCTAGCACATCTAGGGCCTGATCCAAAGTCAGTCAATAGGAAGCTTTCCATTGATTTCATTGGGCTTCGGATAAAGCCCTTCGGCCCCAAACCTGCAAACATTAAAGCACATGCCTAATTTTTAAATGGGACTAGTTACATGAACAGTCAGCTCTTGCTGCTGAGTAATGAATGGGATTACTCACATGATGAAAGTTATGCAGGTGTTAATGTGTTTGCAGGATTGTGCCATAATTCTTACAAAGCTGCACCACCGAACACAGAAGAAAGAAGATGATCATCAGATCTCTCTTCTGGTGACTAATCCAGTGCTTCACACTGCAAAGGAATTACTCAATTTCCACTCTGCTGAGCAAAATCCAAGGTCTGATTTTCTACACAAATGTTCCTCATGCGCAAAGCCCAATCAGGCAACTAAACATCTTTATATACACACTGGTACCTCTGGGAGGCACTCTTTTGCGCCAGTGTATTAATTTCATTACACTTAGGAGTTGTAAGATTGTATCTTCAGCAGTTTAGAAATTACAGTACAAGCAACAGCTTTCCCAGGTCTCTAATTAGACTGTTAATTTGTAGATCTGATATAGATAATAAAGTCATCAAACCCCACAGATAAGTTGCACAGATCGTGAGTAGTTTGTAGAATCAAAACAAACATTAACAGACATTCCTTTATCATTTGCCATTGCTTAATGCAGGAATGTTTGCTGGCCTGAAATTCCCATTCAGTGAACATATATTATCTCTAATACAGTCATTCAGGGGAGAAAACACACACACACACACACACACACACACCCTCTTCAGGTTTTAAGAAATCTTGTTTAGGAAACGTACCATTTTCCATACTAGCTTGAACACCAGACCCTCAGAATGGGTATCCTCCATCCGGCCATGGCTCATATGGATGCTTCACAGGAAGATAAAAGCCATCCCTTTGCACCTGTGCAATACTGTCCAAGTGGGTGTGACGGAAGGGAGGGAAGATGCTTTCCGAGCAGTGAGGAAATCAGATTTACCCTGGAGTCCAGCATCATTTCATCTGAGATTTTTAAATGGGAAGCCTGTGTTGTAGAGGAGGCCAGGAGGAGTCTAGATCAGGTGGCCAAACTAAAGAATAGACAGAGTTTGAACTTGTCAATCCCTTGAATTTAACCAGCTGCACTCCAAGATCCATGCATACGCAGTGCTAATTGTGCCACCCGAGTTGTAGCTCTTTAAACTGCCGCATCTTATAGTCATGACAGAATTTCAGGAGAATGTACCTAACTGGGAAGAAGGAGTCCCTGACTCTGGAGAGCTGGGAGCAGCACCCAGTTTGCCCAGGACAGCAGCTCAGAGTACAGTACTATAAACCACCCCTAGTGATTGAAGGCATCTTCAGCACAACTGCAGGCTTGGGGCTCGGCCACAGGCACGGCCACACTCTCACGATGTACCATGTGCTGCAACGGACACCTACTCACAACAAGACAACAGCAGGCCAGGCCAGTTTGGCATGAAAGTGAGCACCACAAGTGAAGAGCCATTTCACAGCAGTGCTGTGTCAGCTATCCACATACAAGCGGCACCAGCAACCTAATTCATGATGAGTTAGATGAGCAGCTCCAACTAAAAAAGTCTGCCAATAAGAGGACTAGATGTTTCACTCAACACACACACACACACACACACACACACACAGAGCCAGTTTATTAACAGTGCAGCAAGAAAACCGTAGTCAATTTGACCGCTTCCCTATAACGAAGGTTTTAGCACAGAAATAATGTGTCTCCAGCAATACACCCCAACAGCAGAACTGTGCAACAGCAGCAGCAAGACACAAGGGTATTTGCAAGCGTGTGTTACTCTGGTGGTAGGAAAGAAGGCAAGTGTGGAAAGTAATAAAATCACTTAAAAGCTTCTCAGCCTAAGATGCAACCTGTAACAACCCCCAGGAAAGTTGTAGAGCAGTTTCCCAAGCAAATCACAGTCTGTACTGCCAAGAAAAACAGGACAAAATTTGTTCCAAGAGTATGAATTTTAGAAAGTAAAAGTCTAGTTGTGCTACCAGGGAGGAAAGCCCTTGCTGAGAGGTCCCGCTCAGCCTGACTTCAAAGACAGTGTATCCATCAACTCCAACAGTTGGATAGGTCTGCTGGAGACAGACACGCAGTTCATTGAATTAAAGCTTGTAAATGGTAAGCGATACTGTACTGTGAGAGAAGTTGGATGCTAACAGGTGTTCACTATTGTGTAACAATATTGCTGCTAAGTAATGCAACATGCACTGTGTATCTTCCAAGCATGGGAGGTTGGCTACAGGGGGGCCGGGGTGTCCTGGATTTATCTGCAGTTCTGCCCTGCCCTGGGGAGAGTGGTGGGAGAACTTGGACCCACAGGAGCTTTTGCATATTCTAAGCCAAATGCCCAACATTAGCGACCCAGCTAGTGCTAATTTGGATAAGGCAGCTGTATATCATTGATCTTCTTCCTCCAGATCCCAGCATGTTTTTTCCTCTGTTCTCAAAACAGACTCTGCTTCTGTATAGCAACCACGTCTCATCTAGAGTAAGTGAATTAGAACAATTATCCTTAGCAGTCAACAGAGAAAAAAACCCATAAAGGTCTTCAGATAGCAGGAAACATTTAAACTCCACAAAAGAAAAGACACTTTACTGGTAACCATGAGGGCAATTGGACAACAGACCAAGCTGCAGGGAGTGCTGGAAATGCTGTCCCTGGGAGATTATTTTGAAGCAAAGAGTAGACAAGTAGCCATTAGCATTTTCTTTCGGCCCAATGGGCTACATCCAGTTACACAATGCAGGGGGATAGAGGTAAGGGGTTGAACTGACTCATCCACCTCTACCAGTTCTCAAGAGCTGGGACCGTGGTACCGGCATGATGCTCTAGAACAAGTTAACATGCCAGTACAAGAATTCATTAGTTTATACAGGGCCCAAAACGTGCTTCTATGCTGGTAAGACACCATGAAAACAATCAGTAATACACAATGTGGGTTTCTCCATGGTGTTCCTAGCCTATGATTCATGGCATGGCTAGCCCTGTCTCTCTGCCACTACTCTAAACCAGAGGGGTGGAAGGAAGCTCCTCCACAGGATCATTTGAAAGCAATGCAAGATTGTTCCTCGATGACCCAACGCGCCGTGACCTGATGCAGCAGGACCGTCAGAAGCCAGGCAACTTCAACAAGCTTTGCAACATCTTGCAAGAAATAAATTGACGTCAACTATTTGTGAGAGGTGCCACCATGAAGGAAGAGAAGACCATGCTGCTGCATGAAATGTACCTACTCATTAAGTGTGTCAGGACAATGCCTTTTATTCCTCTGGGTCCTTGTTGTTTGGTTGGCATAGCCAGCAAACACAGGAGTGCAGGAAAACCCATTCGTGTTGGATGGCTATTGGCTGATTGTGACCCTAGCCAACTGTCAAGAGGCCGCAGTTAGATCCTGTTCCAAGCATGCTACTTCTGCCTGTCCATCGCAATGCCATAGTCAGCCCCCTCCCATTCAAAGACAAGGTGCATATCAGACGTATTGCCAGAGTTCTGCATGACAGCACCTCATTTTACCAGGTATCTAATCCTTTGAGTTTTGCCTGATTTATTTATAGCAAATGGAACCCAGCCTCCCGCCCCCCCCCCCCACCTTATTTCTGGCTCAGAATATTTGTTTTTCAGTGTAAACCAACACAAAGGAATTTCCCCACCATATGCATGCGGCATCACCTCACACGCACCATCTCCGTTCAGATGCTTTTTGAAAGCAGAGAGTTTGGGCAAGTTGCCCAAACACACCAGGATACTGAGCTTTTCTTATTTTGAAATACAATCTTTTATTTGCTCCAATGGCTCCCGCTTCAGGGAAAACCCTTTCACACAATTCCCCCTCACCAGCACGAGGCGGTTTGGGAGCCTAACTATGGAACTGGGAACCCCCAGGGCCATTGAAAACCAAAACGCAGCCTTCCACAGTAGAGGTTCTGAAGGTTAAGGACTGTTTCCAGGTGAGTCTGATTTATATTTGTAAGAACAATTAAAAAAAAATAGCAACACTCCTGAGGTTACCATGGATGCAAGCACTGGGTGAGCTGCTGTAGGAAATTTAAGCTTCATTGGGAAATCTCTCCCCATTGCACTACAACTAGTGTAGACCTGGCACAGGCATTTTGATCACTATCAAGTTGCAGAGGGGGAGGTTTAGGTTGGACATTAGGAAAAACTTTTTCACTAGGAGGGTGGTGAAGCACTGGAATGGGTTCCCTAGGGAGGTGGTGGAATCTCCTTCCTTAGAAGTTTTTAAGGTCAGGCTTGACAAAGCCCTGGCTGGGATGATTTAGTTGGGTTTGGTCCTGCTTTGAGCAGGGGGTTGGACTAGATGCCTCCTGAGGTCCCTTCCAACCCTGAGATTCTATGATTCTATGATCAGCCAAGCCGATTTAGAACAAGTCTGGTCCACACACTGATGGTTGCCTGAGCCCTACACCCAGTAATGCTCTCACCATTGCTTCCAGAGCGAGTGCAGTCATGGGAGATTCCTCCCACCCCTACGCCCCAAAAAGTAACACGTGGCCAAGGACTGTTTTAATCTGCATGAGTACCAGTAGCAGGGAGGTCCCACTGGATCTGCTCCTATGGGATCGCGCAGGGGACTGGGGTAGGAAGAATGCCAGCAGGTGCTATGCTTCAGTGCCTGGACAGAGAGAGAACATGCGCCCTAGTGATTAGAGCACAAGATTGGTAGTTGAGACTCCTGGGATCTGCTCTTGGCTCTGCAACAGGCTCACCTTGTGCCCTGGGAAAGCTACTCTGGGCCTCAGTTTCTCCACTGGTAAAACGGAATACGCTGCCCCTGCTATGCAAAGCACTCAGATCCTCACAAGTGTGCAGCCTTAAGGGAAGGCTGCCTCCACCTGTGCAGTCACAATGAGAGATGTGGTACTACGAGGGGCGGGGAAGAGGGCTGGAGAAGTGGGGAAGCACTTAAAATACTGAACAAGCTGCTGTCCTGGAGGAGGCTACTGGCCCACCCAGTCCTGTACGCTGCCCACACCATTCTCCTACACCCAATGCATCAGAAATATTGGGGGCACAAACCTATAATGCACCTGGCCCATGGTGCAATGCTGCACCGAGACGATGAATCATTCCCTGACCCCTGTGTGTTATCAGCTTGGAGTCTGCGGCTTGAGATTTGATTAGCCCCATCTCCCGTGCAAATGCAGTTAGCTGTCAGGAAGTCATCCAGCCCTCCTTAAAAACCCAGGCACTGTGTCCAATGCCTTCCTGCAAGAGCAAACCCTGCACAGTGACTGAATGCTGCATAAGGCAGCATCGCCTTGGACTTCATCTCCAGATACTTCTCTTTAATTGTACTGCATGAACCCCCTGCTCTGATATCCAGGGAGAGGACAGAAAGGAGGCACTGATCAGGTTTCACTGAGCCCTTCAAAAGATGATGAATATCTCCATCCAGTCACCTCTAACTCTCCTCCTTGGAGGGCTATCTTGCCCTAACATTCAAACATTTGTTATATGGAAGTGCCACACATACTATTTATGTCCCTCTTCATCACTCTTCACCTTTAAAAACTGAATAGTCCAATGATTTAACCGAAATTTGGACACTGCACTCCTCGTGTGGAAATAGGGAATCCTTTAAAACCATCTTTATAAAAATATATAACAGAGATAAAGCCAATGAGGTTCAATGTTCCTCTAAAAAAACCCAATATAATTTAATGGAAAATTATATACCTTATAGACAATTTTAAAGCTCCAATTTAATAAAAGATGGTATTCCTGCCATAAAATTCAAAAGTCGAATTCAAGTTTTATTGGGTGTGGTTATTCCCCATTCAGTTCTACAGGCCTTCCCATTTAAAGATGTTTCCTACAGTACAAGCAGCAAGATTCAAGGAAGGGGAAGACTGAATAAAGGTTATCGGAATGGGGAGAAACAAAAAAGAAAGAAAATACCTAGGCTGGACAAACAGTAAAAGCCGTCTAAAGGCCAACTTGTTTGGTTTGCTTGACATGACTTTTCACATCTCTGGGAAGAGCAGTTAGAAAACACACCAGTTGTACTGCACAACATTTTATCACACAATTTTATCACTGCCCGCCAAATGTGGCAGTTCTTAGTTGCCTATCACACACAAAACCAGTGGTACATGGGAATCTTCAAGTTGGGAGAAAGGGGCAATTATGTAGGAAGGGAAGTCTAGGATTCCTTACAACCCTTAACCATTCTTTTAATAATTCAAATCAAATTGAAAAAGAGGCAATCCTGAGAACTCGCTTACACCAACTCTTTGGTGCTAACCCCCAGCTTTGGCCAAAGGTGCTCTCAAGTTCTGACAATAGGTTAGCATCTTCCAGCTGAGCACTGGATTGGAATGTTGTTTCTTCAGCTTAATTTAAAAGGTCCTACAAAAATATTTATGTGCTTCACCTGCAGGTTTTTAGTGGCAATAATTAAACATCGTCCACAGAGCTCCACTGACATCAATTGATTCTGCAACAGCATCAAATGACGTTTTAGCCAGATAAGAGTCTGTTCATTTTCTATGCTGCTCCACTGAAAGCACAAGGGTTTTTTGTTTTGTTTTAAAAGAAGGAAAAATCCACTGCCACATTCAAAATACTCCTTTATCTCCTTGCCCTGCTCATATGTCTCTTTCTAACATAATTTGGTGGGTGAATACTGGAGCTTTATTCTATTTATTTTAAAGTTACTTAAAAGCAAAACTGATGTACCCAAAGTTTTCCTTGTTAGGGTGGTAATACGATTCTCAGTTCCCATCACCTCCTAGATCTAAGAGTCTAGCCTCTTCTCCCACTATCAGATCAACATTAATTTCAGAATCAGGGCCTTAGCCTGGTGGTTATTTTTGTACATCTCATACTAGACAGAAAAAAAAAATCTGAAGAAAGTGAAGATGGTGAGAAAGAACATTAAACAAAGAAGCAAATAGCAACATTAAATTATAATGTGAAGTCAGAATCTTCTAAGAAGAATTCATTAATTGTCCCCTCACGTCCTTTAGTCTTATGAATTTTCTGTTTTCTTCTTCTCCCCTGCCCAACCCATCAACTGGGGTCAGGTCATCATGAAAACATCCTGTGAGGGATCTGGGGGTCATCATGGATCACAAGCTAAATTCGAGTCAACGGTGTAACACTGTTGCGAAAAAAGCAATCATCATTCTGGGCTGTATTAGCAGGAGTAATTCTTCTGCTCTACTCCGCACTTAAAAAGCCTCAACTGGAGTATTGTGTCCAGTTCTGGGTGCCACATTACAGGAAAGATGTGAACAAATTGGAGAAAGTCCAAAGAAGAGCAACAAAAATGATTAAAGGCCTAGAAAACATGATCTATGAGGGAAGATTGAAAAAATTGGGTTTGTTGAGTCTGGAGAAAAGACTGAGAGGGGACATAACAGTTTTCAAGTACATAAAAGATTGTTAGAAGGAGGAGGGAGAAAAATTGCTCTCCTTAACGTCTGATGATAGGACAAGAAGCAATGGGCTTAAACTGCTGCAAGAGAGGTTCAGGTTGGACATTAGGAAAAGCTTCCTAACTGTCAGGGTGGTTAAGCACTGGAATAAATTGCCCAGGGAGGTTGTGGAATCTCCATCATTGGAGATTTTTTCAGAGCAGGTTAGACAAACACCTGTCAGGGATGGTCTAGATAATACTTAGTCCTGCCATGAGTGCAGGGGACTGGACTAGATGACCTCTCGAGGTCCCTTCCAGCCCTATGATTCTATGATCTTTGTCTGTCTGAGGGGGAAGAGCCACCTGCTTACCATCTTGGATACAATCCATCCATCGCCTCCTTGGCTTTCTCCTGCCATGCTGTCTTCACCAGATCCTCTTCATTCATCCCCTGGATCTGTCCAAACCCGCAGTCATGCTTCCCTGATTTTGTCAGTCACATCATGGGCTGGCTTCCATCCTAATACCTTCATTTGAAATCTGTCTCTTACCTCCTTGTATGGCACAAAGACGTCTCATCTCAAACACATGTAGGTGTTGAAACTGCCGTCTCTCCACCACCCATCTTCTGTACAATACAGCATTGCGGGGTGCACCATTGTTCCGTATAGTTGGGCTTTTAGTCTCAGTGGCATATGCTTGTCATGCATAACCCCAAGACGTCATTCCACACTCTTCCAACGCTCCCCAGCCGGCAATGCATCTCACGTTCAAGCTCACAGTCCTCCGTGAACCAGCTGCCAAGGTATTTGAACTCATCAGTCTGAGTCCATTCATCTTTATGTCCAGTTTCCTTGTGGCACCTCTGCTGACCCATGGGTGCTCATTCATCCCATGCCAGCTTGGCAGGTCATACCATTGGTTTACTATTTCCTCTAGGTCAGGGGTTCTCAACCTTTTTCTTTGAGGCCCCCCCAACATGCAATAAAAACTCCACGGATCACAACTGTTTTTCTGCATATAAGAGCCAGGGCCAGTGTTAGGGGGTCACAAGCAGGGTGGTTGCCCAGGGCTCCATGCCATAGGGGACCCTGCGAAACTAAATTGCTCAGGCTTTGGCTTCAGCGCCACATGGCAAGGCTTGGGTCACTGGGATTTCTGCCTTTGGTCCCAACAAGTCTAACCCTGGTCCTGCTTGGCGGACCCCCTGAAACCTGCTCGCAGCCCCCCAGGTGGCCCCGGATCCCTGGTTGAGAACCACTGCTCTAGATCTTTGTTTGAGGATGCCCTTATTGCTAGGTCACCTGCATATAGGAGCTTATCGCCTTTTCCCATTGGGATCTTCCTGCTGACACAGTCCATCAGTGACAAACAGCAGTGGACATAGAGTCAACCCCTGGCACAGTCTGACTTTCAATCCAAGAGTCTGTCACTCCACAACATGTTTGGATCACTGTTTTAGGTGCTCTGTATAGCGCATTCACCATAGTTATGAAATCCTCAGACACCTTATTTTGCACTGCTGCTAGCCTCCTTCTGTCCCCTTTATTGCATGCCTTTTCTAGATCTATAAGCCCAAAAGTCATCCTGTTGGTGCTCTAGGCACTTCTCTATTGCTTGCTGAATTACAAACATGGCATCTGCAGTTCCTCGTCTTTTCCTAAAGCCAAGCGGATCTTGGTCTCCATTCTCCTAATCCTAGCATCCAGGATACTTTCCTGTATCTACAGTCCATGTGACAATAGCTTTATCCTTCAAAACTGCCCATATGCATGGATGCTTCCATTCTTGCATAGGGCGACCAGGAGAGACTTGCACCAATCTTCAAGAATTCTGTTGCCAAACAGCTTTAACTACTCTGCTCAGCCATTTTATGCCTTATGAATTTTCTGCTTCTGTGAAAGTATGCTCTGCAGTCCTTATGCAATTGACGGCTTGTGTGTCAAGAGTCCTAATTATCCTTTTAATTTTCCCAATTAATCTGATGCCTAATTTTTGTTTTCCTGCCTTAATATTTCCCTTGGTTCTCAAGAGGCACTTTGCAAGTCATAAATTTCTCCTGCCAACATGTTTCTATCCCTAACCAGGAGTCATATTAAAACATAGTGATGGGAAGAATAAATAAGATCTGGCGTTACTTATTAGGCTTAATCCTGCCAATGCCATGGTAACACAAATAGTAAAAGCCACAAAAAGCAACCCTTTCCTTCAAAACATGAAGTACAAATGTGCAGGAACCATTTAGAGAGCAACCCTGCAAAGAGAATTTACCCACTAGCTGCAGTCCTACAACAATGAGGTTTGCCAGCACATCACAAAAATTCAAAGGTGAACTTGTATTCAGACTATTTAAAAATTTTGCTAACCACTGGGGTAGGGGTGGGAAAGAGACCTTTGTTAAAGATTCAAAGAGCCCCAACCCTTCACATAAGGGCTAAAAAGCTCCCACTCAGCATCCCAGGGTCTGAGATCTCCTGCAAGAGCAAGGAAGACAACTCCATATTCCTGACATTCCTCAGGTAAAACACAAGACAGTACAAAAACCCACATGCTTTTCAGGTTCTCTCTGCCCTTTATAAAGCAAAAACTGGGTCTCTAGCCTATTGCACCCTCAGTAGTTAGTCTTTTGTAGTTGCTGATTGCTTGCAGGATGACAGTCTTAAAAGGCACCAAACACACACACACACACACACACACACCCCTCTTTACTCTGATGAGCAGTCCCATATTGACTTCAGTGGGACTCCCAATGAGCCATAAGTGTTTGCAGCATCAGGGCCTTTCTATTGATACTCCATTGGCATCCTGGGACAGTAGACAGACCTGCCATTCAGAGACCCGTTTGCACTGACACAAGAGGTTTACGACATTTTCCTAACCATGTTGCTCTTTTTAGCATTTTGTCACTAAGTCAGTTTCCCAAAGTCAGAACCTCTCCGTCTCTCAATCACACCCGTTTCCCCCAGGAGTCTGCAGCTCTTGCTGCTTTTCCTCTTGCCTGAAGGCACTTTCACCATCATCAGCTGCTGAGGAGATAATTGCAATGTCAAGAGAAAGGCTTAAAATTTCAAGCGAGAAGTAAGTGGCAGGAGATTAAACTCCTAAGAATCAGGGATCCTGTTTTCATGCACATATCCTAAAAAACCACTGAGGGAAGACTGAAACCTTCCACTATATTTAGAAACCATCCTGCTCTTCAGCTGCTCTGCCCCCCACCCCCACCACACACACACACACACACCTTCTCCCTCTTTCTTCGATGAAGCAGAGCTTTTTTGCCCTATGGACAGCTGATGCCGTTGGTTCTCTCAGACTGGGGAGAAGGCAGCCTTTTGAAGCAAGCCTATTGAATTATTCTCAAGGAGTTTGTGTTACAATCCTACTGCAGGAGACCCAGGAACAGACCAGGTGGGACCAATGATCTGTGCTATTTAAGGAGCCAAGACCGCGAGCTATATTTAAAAAGGTGGAAAGATGTTAATGTGATATCAGAGAGTCTCGCCCTAGCTCTGAGGAAAGCCGCGCAGAATTCCAAGCACTTCATCATGAGCCCTCACATCTCAAGCTTTAATGGAGCTTTCGCTTTCATAGACTGAATAATTCAGCAACATACAGGCTCATGGCACACTGAATACACCACGTGGGAGGGGGCTTCTTTGTGACATTGCTGTGTGCTCAAGACCCATGTTAGCGTTACCAGTGGCTACTCCTCCAGCAGTTTTGACAAAGCAGTTTGGCCAAGGAAGGGCTTATGGGCGTTGTTATTATTATTAGATGGATTCACACCATGTGAGGTGTTCAAGCCAAAAGCCAACCCAACTGCGTCTCAGTTGCACTGCTGAGCAGGGACACAAGCTCCGGGACACTCGCAGATTATAGGATTCCCAGGCTCAACAGGGGCCAGTGCGTCTTACCCAGTGCAGAAACGTCCTCAGTGGCTGACAGCTACGCCCAGGGGAAGAAGAGATCCCGGCATGCCCTGTCCTTAGCTGAGGCCTTGTGCAATGGGACCCGCACATGGCTGTGTTAGAAGAAAATGGTTGTAAGTGGAGACTCAGGCATGAATGAGTCAGAGGGGTCACAGGACCTTGTCAAAAGAAGAGTTTCCAAGTTACTGTCAGTCTCTAAGAGGGAGAAACTATGCTCAGATGCTTCAGGAATTCTGTGAAAGGAAGGGAAAGGAGAAGATACAGGATTTTCCTCCACAAACTTAAGATAGGACCCCGACCTTTAAGAACCTAGGTACCAATGTGGTCCCGGTTACTGTAGTATCTGGGCACTTCAAAGCCTTTAGTGTATTTAACCTCACACACCCCTGAGAGGCAAGGGAGTGCTGCTATCCCCATGTTACCAATGGGGACCTGAGGCACACAGAGGCTAAGGAACTTGCTCAAGGCTGCATAGGAGTCTGTGGCGGAGTAGGGAATTGAACCTGGTCTCCCAAAACTTAGGTAAATGCCCTGATGACTGGAACGTGCTTCCTCACTTCACTGGGGATGTTATTCCCCACAATGCAGAGCACTTTAAATCTGGATCTATGATAAAAAACCAAAGAGCCGTCTGAGCCGCGGTTTCGCTTGTTAGAATGAGCAGCTGGATATGGAAATACCAGGGAGGCTCATCCGGCCCGTCTCCTGCGGATGCACAAGTTGTTCCCCACACCGTGTTCTGAGGTTTAGCCCTGTCTACTTGTAAGATGCATAAAGGGGCTTCCCATTCCTTCTGGTGGGGGGGGCCATTTCACAGCCAAGTTAGTCTCACTGTGCAGACTTCCCCAATCTTCATCCTAAAAAACGTTTCTTTCTAAATTACCTCCCTTTCCTCCTCGTTCCCTGAATTACACCCTGGATCCTGCCTTTCCTTGGCATTTAAGTCCTTCAAATATTTGTAGGTCTCGTTGCCCCTCCCCCAACTCTCACACACTTAATCATTACTCAGCCACTGCTAGATAGATTTAGCTTTCCTAACCTTCCCGCAAAAGTCAGTCGATTCCTGTCGCTCTGCTCTGAACTCCCTCTGGTTTGTCAATATCTTTCTGAGAGTGCGGTGCCCAGAACCAAGCTCATTATCCCACCCATGGTCACCCCACGGGCTATACAGGGATTAGTCTTGTCCTGATTTCTCGGGCAGAATCCTCGTTTTCTCCAGCCTAAATGGTTATGTGTGGCCATACCAGGAAGATGCACAACCACCTGCTTTCCAGCCTTGTTTTCCAGACATAAAGATCCCCGCTACGGCAGCGCTGCTGCCAGGCGTGTAGCATTACTTTAAAGAGTTTAAATTAAGTATTGTTTCGCTCTCTGTGATGCAAGAAAGCTGAACAGTTCTGTATAGCATTACAGCTCAGGCGCTTCGAAAGACATGCTGGGAAGCTTACACTGGCCTGAGTCAGAGCCATACGGCTATTAAGCGAGAGCAAGGGCTTTACAGCACAATATCCTGTCCATCAAATGCTCCTTCAAGTTCTTTTGGAGAATCATAACGGCTGCTTCCCCGAACATGTCAGAGACTTTGTGTGTGCACAAGTTCTACCTAGAGAAATGCCTGCCTGAGCTGGGGTATAGCCCTAGTTACACGGGGCACAAGCTCATTATTCTGTACCACCTTCATGCTTTGATACATCAGTTAGGCTTTCCACTGTAAAAAAAACATAGCTCATTAACTATTCACACATACACACGCTTTGTAATGCTAATGCAATATTAAGGTTACATAGACAGACACATTAAGAATTAGTGAGAGCAACGTTAGACAGAGCTGGTTGGAAAACAATTCCATTCCATGGGAATTTCTGGCATTCTTGTGTTTTTCCTCATCTCGCATAAGGATGTAAAGATGAAGTTTCCCATGGATCGGAAATTCATAAAAATACTGATTCAGAAGCAAATAATTTTGATAAATGCCAAACATATTATTTTGATATTAAATATTTAAAACATAATAAAATTTATATTCAAAAACATCATTTTGACATTCTTGAAATGTTTTGACATTGAAAGTCAAAAACAGATAGTTTCAAAATTTTCCCCATCAAAGTCGGAACATTCTAGTGAAATGTTTCATTTTTAGTAAAACTACATTTCTGGTGGAAAACTATTCTGCCAACATTTTTCAACTACCACTAGTGTTGAGACTTAAAAAAAGGTTCACCTTAACTCTTCCCCCTGGTGCACAGCAATGTGCATTAAAATATTCTCCAATAATACACCTCCCATATTATTTCACAAATGTTATGACCAAGATACACCTACCAAAGGGAGAGAATTCAGACTCTATACTGGGAGAGCTGCAGCAGTGAAGGGCAAAACTCTTTTTTTGCTCTGGCAGTTCACCTTTCAGATACTTTGAATACTCACTTTCTGAAACAGGTTAAATATTTCTGTGCAAAATAATTATGCATCATATTGCTAGGATTTGAGAACATGTGAACAAAACATTCAAAAAATAGCCTGCAGCTTTTAAATGTAGTAACGGATTGACAATGTATTCTGCATGACAATGAACACAGTCAGCTCCGGCTGGAGCAGGGACATCAATCATTCATAGAAGTAGAATGTGTGTGGGAGGGGATGGGAAGGATGACAGCTTTAGAACTCAGACTGGGGTGAGGGTCTGAACTCCCTCATCAGTGTGCCGCAGAGATACACACCTAAACTCACATTCAAACCGCAAGGTACAGGATACTGCTCCGTCCTCATAAACAGGGTGCTGCCCAGTAACACTGGCCTCGATTCCACTGGCACAGACTTTGTGGAAGCTGCTGCTAGCAGAGAGTCCATGGGGGCAGGGGGAGATGGGAGCAGCACAAGTGGCTCTAACATCCACTCACCAAGGATCCGGCAAGACTCCAGCTTCCTCTCTGCAGAGCCCGGGCCAGAGAAGCTGGCAAGGACGATTCACTGTGTGCCCACAACAGCCTTTACCACGGGAATTCCCGGGGGAACGGCACCTTGAGGTCAAAGTTGCTCCTTTCCCCCACTCCCCACCCAGGATACCCCAGGGGAAAGCAGCACTCACTACCTACCCTCCCGTGGGCTGAATCTGAATCCACACTGGGGTGCCAGGGACCCAGCTGGCTCCGGGAAGGGAATGGTTCACAACTTCCTGAGCCAACAAGAGTAAATCTGGGCCCATGGGCAGGTGCATAGATGGCCAAAAATCTGTTTTTCTGCTGAGCCATTGCAGGGGGATGGGACGAGAGCGGATGTGTAAACTACGTAACACAAGAAAATGTACCAGTTAAAAAAAATACAGAGTGTACCACTTGCCAGGCGAGGGCCTGGTGTGGAGAGACAGAACACGTCTTACTACAGCGGCACACTAAGTATCTGGAACTGCTTGTGCCTCCGTTTTAGCTGGTCTCTGCATTCAGTGCTCTGGAGGGAAAAAATTAATCCTGGAAAGGCAGCACCAATGGGCTGTCTCCCTTTCAGACTGAGCACAGGGAATCCAGTTCTACCATGGACCTGAATTAGTTCAAGCACATAAAAGGGGCTGTGTGGCTGCTCCCATAGAACAAAAGTGTAAAAACTGAAAGGTAATTTAGGGAACCATTCACAAGAGACACTGGTGAAAGCAACACTGACAACGGTCAATTTCAAAAGGGCAGTTCAGAGTAGTTTCCAGTACTGAACCTGCTCCTGAGTTGCGGTGCCAGGCTTTGAGCATTTACACACACACACACACACACACACACACACTGCTCCCAAGATGTCCCCTCTCCCCTGTACTGTTTGGAAGCCTGGGGAAGCCAACTAGACTAGCGACACAAGAGTGCTGTCAGAGGCCCTAAATACACAAACCGAAAAGAAAGCACATTTTCCTCAAGCCTCTTTGGTGGCAAAATTTGCAGACAATACAAAACAACTCAAGATAGTTAAGTCCCAGGCAGCCTACGAAGAGCTACAAAAGGATCTCACAAAACTGAGTGACTGGGCAACAAAATGGCAGATGAAATTCAATGTTGATAAATGCAAACTAATGCACATTGGAAAACATAATCCCAACTATGCATATAAAATGATGGGGTCTAAATTAGCTGTTACCACCCAAAAGAGAGATCTTGGAGTCATTCTGGATAGTTCTCTGAAAACATCCACTCAATGTGCAACAGAAGTCAAAAGGGTTAACAGAATTTTGGGAATCATTAAGAAAGGGATAGATAATAAACACAGAAATTATCATATTGCCTCTATATAAATCCATGGTACGCCCACATCTTGAATACTGTGCATATGTGGTCACCCCATCTCAAAAAAAGATGTGTCTGAATTAGAAAAGATTTCAGAAAAGGTCAACAAAAATTAGGGGTATGTAACGGCTGCCATATAGGGAGAGATGAAGAAGACTGGGATTTTTCATCTTAGAAAAAAGAGGACTAAGAGGAAATATGACAAAGGTCTATAAAATCATGACTGGTGTGGAGAAATAAATAAGGAAGTGTTATTTACTCCTTCCCATAACACAAGAACTAGGGGTCACCAAACAAAATTAATAGGCAGCAGGTTTAAAACAAACAAATGAAGTATTTTTTCACACAATGAACAGTCAACCTGTGGAACTCTTTGCCAGAGGATGTAGTGAAGGCCAAGACTATAACAGAGTTCAAGAAAAAACTAGATAAGTTCATGGAGGATAGGTCCCTCAATGGCTATTAGTCAGGATGGGCAGGGATGGTGTCCCTAGCCTCTGTTTGCCAGACGCTGGGAATGGGCGACAAGGGATGTATCACTTGATTCCCTGTTCTGTTCATTCCCTCTGGGGCACCTGGCACTGGCCATTGCTGGAAGACAGAATACTGGGTTAGATGGACTTTTGGTCTGACCCAGTAGGGTAAGAACATAAGAATGGCAAGTAACTAAGTTGACTGTAATTGAAATAACAGTAGGTAAATTT
The DNA here is from genome assembly GCF_020497125.1 of Mauremys mutica. Taxonomy (NCBI): domain Eukaryota; kingdom Metazoa; phylum Chordata; order Testudines; family Geoemydidae; genus Mauremys; species Mauremys mutica. Next base: position 83,817,063 of record NC_059082.1, on the reverse strand, counting down.
TTCAGACCCAAGTTTGATTTGAAGTTGACGATCTGATTTTAACCTGTCCCAGGAGAGGATGTGGCATCACCTTAAAGTGTTGATGTTTTGGCTCTGAGGTCATTACGTGCAGAAAAATCTTCCAACCAAACAGCATCCCCATTTCTCCCCAGAATGAGCACAGCAGACAGCACCAGGGAAGCTCCTCCACCTCATTCTGAACTAGCCACCTCCTCAATGAAATGAAAGGTGCTTCTGCACAGTCTCCAGGACCTATTCAGCACGTTAGTCCAGGCTGCTAGTGCTCCTGGTCAGACCCATCTGTCTGTTAGAAATTGGACAGAGACCTGCACTCCTCTAAGCTCATTTCACATAGGCCAAACCACCATCACAGAGATTATTTTCAATGCCTACCAAAATGGGCCAGATATCACTGCAGGCCATGAATTTGTAAACGTATTAGCTTTAGTTATCTCAAAAAAAAATAATACCCCCCAAACCCTAACGATAGGCTACCAACAGGGTTTGAGTTTTCACTAGCAAGACCTTGAAAATAAAACGCTCCATGGTTTCTTAGGGTTCTTAAAAGACTGGATTAGTCATACGGGCTTGTAAATTAGTTCTGGATCTCCCAGGTAGACATTGCAGGGCACTGGAAAAACTGCCACTTGAGATGCTAATTTAATGCCAGCTCCTGTTGTAATCTAGAATAGACTGTACCTTAACAGCAGAAGTTACACAACTAACCCATTTCCTTATTTCTTGGTCTCACTGTCACAATGTGTTAAGTTACAGATGGTTCAATTAAAATCTAATAGACTGAAAGGAGGCTTGGAAAAGAAAGCAAGCCCCACAAGGCAGATAAAGAAGATCATTAAAACCTTTGCAGGTCTACTTTTAACTCAAGTGATCAGATAATTTAACATCGTAATTGAAACATCTCCAGGTTGACCTCCCGAGAACAAGTAAAAATATAAAAAGGTGTCTCTGGAGGATCCACCCCACACAAATTACAGGTTGAAAATTAGAGCGTGAGGGATCCAGGTACAAATCATCTTCACCTGGGTTGTTATTCTGGCATCTTTTACACTTCTGCATCTTCAAACTTCCAAGCAAACTGGCCATAAAAAAAATGCACCTCCAAGCATGGGGCTAATGCTATCAAAACCAGGCAAACATACTTCTGTGTCATGAGGTATGCGAAAGCTGCATTTCTGGTTAGCTCCATGGGAGGAGAGGGGGAGAGAAGGGGATAGTCTGTACAGAGAGATGGATGGTAAATAAATAAAGCCAGCCAGCCCTCAATCACTTTTTTGAGGATGTGAAAAAAAAGGTTAAGAGATAACAGGAACTGATTGATGAGGGAACTTTGAACGATATGTAAATGATGCAGAAGCTGCAAGTTACACACACAGCTCAACTGTGTAACCATGTAATACAACCCTAGACTCACTTGTTCCATTGTGTCTTGGTTTCAGTTGTGAACTCTTCGGGGAAGGCACTCAGTCTAGCACGTGTACAGAGCCAAGCACAGTGAGCCCCCGATGCCAGGTGAGACCTTAGACTGCAATACAGATTTCATAGTAACTAAGAAGTATTGCCTTTTCACTTAGCATCAAGGTGAAAAAAAAATAGATAACTCCTGTATCTCCTTAGCACTTTTATTCAATTCTTGCCATTTCACCTCTCTTTTTAGGGTTTTTTGGGGGAGGGTTAGTTTGTTATTTTAAACACCTCGTGTTGATTCATAAAGACAAATTACAGCTCCCTGATACAGCGTTGCCCTTCAGACCCTCACAACACCCCAACTTTGACCGCAATATTTTGTCCCTCTGGCCTGACAGTATTTCAAATGCATAGCCAGGGTGAAGATTTGCCTGGACCAACCAGAAGTAACTTTCAGTGCTGCTCTCACAGATCGGATTTTAAAAAACAACAAAAACAGCAGTTTCCTAACAGAGATCTGTCAAATGTTACCACCCGGCAATTAGCCAGTTACTGGTAACAGAACAGGTGTCACACTGGGAATACAGGGTTGAGAGGCTCCAGCAGTTCTTGTGGATTTGTGTGTGTGCCTGTCCCATAGGCCCTGATCTCGAAGGGATCTGTGCAGAAGTTCATGCATGGAGCCCTCACAATAATCATCCCTAGCTCTCACCTAGTGCTTTTCACCCAGCAATCTCAAAGCACTTTATAAAGGAGGTCAGGATCATCATTCCAGTTTTTACAGGTGGGGAAATGGAGGCACAAGAATATGGAAGTGGCTTGTCCAAAGTCACCCAGCAGGTCAGTCAGTAGCAGGGCAGGAAATAGAACCTAGGTCTCCGGACTCCTCGTCCAGGGTGCTAGCCTCTAGAAAGGCAATGGGGATGTACTCAGATCCTTTTCAGGACTAACATTTCTGGGGGGCTGGACCGTGATACACATGGGTGGACCCCGCTACATGTGTGCACAAAGCCTCACTGGGAGACAAGTGGTGTGGAACCAGTTGCAAAAAATCAAGGCCTAATCGTCAACAGGGAACATCTGTACCAACCACAGGGCCATTTAATATGGATTAAATGAGTGTTAGGTTGAGAAGCCTTTTCTAGGCGATGCAAATTAGGGATTCACTGACAGAAACATGAGATTGATTTGGAGAGGATGCCACTTCCTATATAAAGGATGCGCCCAAGTCAAAATTAATTTGTTCCTTTTAAGGCTGAGGAGCTCTGCTGTTTCATTTTAAGCCTGTGGCTGACAGCTGAAGTAGCTGACCTGTTAGCATCTCTTCCTCATCTCAATTTCTGCATCACGTTAACTGTACCAAACCACTAACATTAAGCATCTGTGCTCAATGCACCTGCACGCTCACCCCGGCATGGAAAGGCGTACTCGCTAGTCTGGTGGGCATGTTTTAAACGAGATTTAAGCAGCCACGGGAGGCCAAAGCAAGGGGAGTTTGCTCATAACTTGAAGCCCCTGGTAAACACAGTCAGCATCAACCTGACCGGGGGAAAATGCCTTCTCAACTTGGGATGTAGCGATCGGTTAGACTCTGAGCACACAAGCAATCCTGAAATTGAGTGTGTTAGTTCTTTGGAGTATAGTGCAGATCCAGTGAAATCGATCTGCAGTTAGTTCCTGAAGGCAAAAGGAAGTGGTGTTTATATTAGTGTACATATAGCAGGATACAATTCCTGTTTGTTTCCTTTACCTCTGTTTTCTACACTACTTAAAGGATAAAGCTAAAAATGTACTTTGGAGGTAAGCAGGGAATTTCTCCCGAGTCAGCGATGTCGTTCCATCTGCTTTCTAGAACTCCTTAGCACTCAGAAATGTACATTCACCAACGCTGGAATGGGCAACGGGTTTGAGTTTCAGACTGGCTATACCAACACATGAGAACTTTGGGATTTTCAACTGAGATGATACCAAATCCAAGCCACAGCTACAGAATAGCTCTGTAGCAAGTTCAGGCTATGTACATGTACATGTACTGCGGAAAGGCAGCACAAGCAAGCTCTCTGCACTCTTCATCTCCCCTACCCACAAAATGTCTTGCTCTTAAGGAGCCAAGAGATTCAGGGCAGCAAATGGATGCCACAGGCATTTAACTCATCTTACCCAGTTTAGAGCCCACAGCTTGTTCCACATTCTTCATTTATAGTTTTCACAATACACACATCTAAGTCCTGAGAATGCTGCTAATTCCACCGTTCGACTGTCTCACTGTTTCCTTGTGTCCTGCTGTCAAGAGGCCTGACATCTCATCGTATATTTCAGACATGAGCTCCTCTGGACAGGGAGGGTCTTCATTCTAGTTTTGTACAGCCCCTAGCACAATGGGCCTCAAGGTGATAACACAGTATAAACAAACATCAAAGGCATTATTTCCACCTGTAAAGAACAAGCTCCAGGAGACAAACCTCAAGGATAATCCCATTCATAAAAACACTGTATGCAAGGGAGGGTAAAGTAATCACCAAGTCAGCCAGCTACTACGAATCTCAAAGGCCTGGGCAGTCTTCTGTACGCAAACCTTCCAGGCTTCGCTACACATGCACTTACTAGTGTAAATGACCCACTCACAAGAGGGCCGCTTGGCCAGTAGTAGAAATAGCCAGCTAACAGCATGGCACAGTGGATCAGATGTACTCCTAGGTCTTTGTAGAAGTTTAAACACATTTTAAGATTAGAATAGCTCCAAAAATATTTCACTGGTTATGTTTTATAGCTACAAAGAACTCGTGGCTTCCCTACGACTGCCTGTGGTTTATTTTTGGTACGCTGCATTTTGGTAGCATTTGATCTTTGTTGTAAAAGTATCTGAGGTTTCTTGCATTTAAAAAAAGATCAGCTTTTAGTGCAATTGGAGGTGACAAGGTTAGCCAGCCTTTTCTAAACTAACTCTGAAGAAGGAAGTTTCACATTATTATTGCTGTCGTGCCGTGTGTGCCTGTTCCCAGATTTCCCATAATCAGAATTCTGAACATTTCTCCAGTCTAACCTCAGCTCCCTACTGGTCTCTCATAAGCATAATGCTTCCCTGAATAACCTCTGTTCCGTAACAGAATGTTCTCCAGCATCAGTCCATTTCAAAGACAAAAAATATGCACTAAGTCACACTGGCAATGTTGTCAAACACAGACACTAATGACTCTGGGGGAGGGAGAGCTCAGTGGTTTGAGCATTGGCCTGCTAAACCCAGGGTTGTGAGTTCAATCCTTGAGGGGGCCATTTAGGGATTTGGGGGATTGGTCCTGCTTTGAGCAGGAGGTTGGACTAGATGATCTCTTGAGGTCCCTTCCAACCCTAATAATCTATGAACACACGTACTGTATGCATAACCAATCAAAAGCTAAAGGGAATATTCAAGCTGAATTCAGGATACATCTCGGTTTCTTTGCTGCGGAGTCGCATTGGCGTGAACAGAGTGCGCTTCAGATTCTTATAACAGGGACCAGCATGGCACTGGGCTTCCTGGCAGGTGGAGACAAGGCCCACAGCAAGGTCATGGATGGGAAGGGGTCGGTTATACCCCTTTTAGAATAGTCAGAGAGTTTAAGGCCAGAAGGGACCACCAGATCTGGGCTTCTGTATATCCCAGGCCACTAAACCGCACCCAATCCCTCCCACGCCAAGCCCTAGAACCAGAAGCAACCCAGCCCTCAGGAGACTAAACTACTGTGTGCCACAGGCAGGGAACAAGAGGGACCAAGATGCACCAATGCCTGAGGCCCCGCAATGGCAGGAAATTAAGTGAGATGTGCCCTGATGATCCTAGCAAGTAACCCAGCACCCACACACTGCAAAGGAAGCCAAAAACCCCCAAGGTCACTGCCTATCTGACCTGAGGGAAAATTCCTTCCTGACCTCAAATAACACAATCAGTTAGACCGTGTATGAGGCTGGCAGGCCAGATGCCAGCTCACGCAAGGTTCCCATGTCTCAAATGGACACCACGAGATACATCGCTGGAATCTCTCTGGCCCACTAGTGGGTTAATAGTAATAAAACAGGTATTAGAATTTTAAGAAAGTGTTTTGTATTTAGACTATTGAATGCTGGTGAGTTGCTGCCTGTATTAACTATTACTTATGACATCTGCATCCCATATTGTGAGATCATATTTGAACAGTTGTATTGAGAGTCTTTGTGACTGTGTAAATCACCAGACAGGAGAGAGATTAAGTAGTACGAAGCGGTGATCTTCAGCAGAAGGCGTCACGCCCTTCCCAAAAGAAAAGATCCAGCACTACCAGATGATAGTATGGTGGGACGTTGCAACTGGAATTTCCCTTTCTACCATCAACAAGAGGACAAAAGACTTTTGTTGTTATTCTGCCTCTTCCCTATGAGGTGGAGTCATGCAGGGGACTACTCCCATCAGCTGAGCTTTGCAGCCAAAAGCATGTGGGAAGAAGAGAATAAAACCCTTAACAAGGAGGAACTGATTATCTCTATGCTGCTTGGACTCTGAGTGGCAAGATGTTTCTAGGCACAAGAAAGAGATCCCCAGCTGCTTAGCCTGGGTTAGCCCTAAGGACATAGACAGCTTGCTAATTATAGAAACTTATTACCTTTTGGAACTTAGGATTGTAACTCATTTGTGGGTATGTTTACCTCCTTTAACCTTTTAAATAAACTCTTATTTCCCTTTTCTCATTTAATACATGAATATGTCTTTAATAAAGACATGGTTTACTATAGGACTAGCTACAAGTGTTGTCTTTGGTGAGAGATCTAAGGGGAAACTGACCTAGGGTAAGTGCCTGGGACTTAGAGTAACCTGAAGATCGCTGGAATAAGGGACCAGCTACCACAAAGGCACACTCATCTGGGTGGCAAGATAAATCAGAGGACCAAGGGGACTGTCTGTGACACTGTGTTCAGACTGTTTTAGTGCCTGAGGAGTTCACACTTGATAATTGGTTGGTGAAAGCTAAGTACAGAACTCACAACCAATTTGGAAAATTGGTGCCGTGCCCTGCCTCCTAGCAGTCTGCTCGGAGGCTGGTACTCACGCTCTCGAGTCACTGCAGGCAGCTTTATACCCTGAGCGTGTGCACAAGAACCAGCCAGCCATTTATCATAGACTTCTCTTGCATCAGTTACACTTCTTCCTGATCAACATGCTGGCATCTCTGCCAACCTGCCTCCGTGTCCAGAGTAATAACCTTGTTAAGCCAGCCCATTCTTCTGAGTTTAATAAGCTTATAAAGCCATCCCAGGACACAGGCCCTGCCAGATGGAGAGAGGGAAAAGAAATGGGCCACCGAGTGAGGTACCTGGCCTTCTGCCATATTGTTAACAGCGGAATGGTTCATCTAGTTATCTTGCCTCTGGCCCTGACTGACTGCTCCAGCCCGCAAGTCCTGCTCAATTAACTAAGATCACTGGTCTCCCTCCACCAGACAGAAGACTAGCGTTATGGACTTAATTTTGCAATTTGAACCACTTCCTGTTATTGAAGGCTGGCAGAGAGCAGGTTCATCGTCCACAAATCTAGAGTGCAGCAGGTGTTTCCTTTTGCATTTACTCTCACTGACAAACTCTGAAGTTGCCAGGCTATCATGGCAAAGGAATATGGGTATAGGGTAGATTTCCCCATCTTCTGATACTTATGAACATGCGCAGGGAAACAAATAAGGTAGCTGAACATGATGCAACACAACAGCTGACCCAGTGATTCTGTTACTATGATCCACTTGACACAGCATTGACTGTCACATTGATACCTACATATTCCAGCAAACAGCTACATTTGGCTGAACAAGGACTGGTGACCCATGGCAGAGGCCCCGGTTCTAGATTCAGCCTCTTACTATGATAGTACAGTTCTAGGGCTGCTGCAGAGACTATGATTTCAGACCCACTAGAGAAGACTTGGCCTCCAGCTGCTCAACCACATCCACTGCTGCCAGTTTATGAGTGACGCAGACTCGCTCCAAAACAAGTCCCAGGCTACCCTCTAGAGCTAGAAGAGTAAGTGGCAGAGAGATGAATTGACAAAATCAGTTCGCGGGTGCAGATGAAGAACTTTCCTAAAATCCTTGAGGGGCACAGAGGGTGAAGCAAGATCATTGCTTCCGATGACTCAAAGGGTCCCGCCAAGGTACTCCATTGGCAGTGCTGCCTGGTCTTCAACCCAAAGCAGACTGGGATGCCTCTTGACCAGAGTAGAGTGGCCATTTGACAGCAGCGCCAGGGCATGTGCGCCACAGGAAAGCTAGTCACTATGCACTGCGCCAGGCAGGCACCTGTCCAGAGAACGGCATAGAAACACAACCCTTTTAGGCATCTAGGAAAAGGTTTGATTACAGAATTATGGTGCTAATCAGCATGTTAGTGGTATTTAGGCACCTACCACCCACTGATTTCAATAGGAGTTAGGCATCTAAATACCTTTGGTCCTGAACAGTGAAACAAGGAGGAAGAGACGGGAGAGGAAATGGAGACAACTGTGCACATATAAAAGAAGGGAAGGATTTTTTGAACAGTTTTGGTGCAGAACCTCATAGGATTACGCCATTTGTATTTGTGGTAGTACACGTGGCTACCCCACCACTGATCCTTTTACCTGCAGGTGCAGTCACCAGACTTCTGCCAGATTATACAGAATATCATCCAACCCAAGGGCAAGCGTGTCTCTGCTGGTTTTGGGTGGTGAAGGGGAGAAAGCAGAAATCTAACACAGCAACTGAGAGTTACCGTCGCTGATCAGTTAGCAGGACCCCTGTTAAGACGTACAAATGTCTTCAACTGATGACTGCTCTTCAGGCTAATCCACTGCAGTAACCACGGAGAGGCCTGATCTTATACCACCAGAGGAACAGCACAGCACACTAGGATCTGAGAGAGAGAGACGGGGAGGGGGAGCAGCCAGCTTTTCATCCTCTTTGGCCTCATTTCACTTGCACGCTTCTTCAAATGCTTCATCAGTCTTCCCACTAGACCATCTTAATTTGATGGTTTAGCTCTTAGTAACAACCTCCGATGATTTCCCCCTTTTACACACGTGTGCGCACACGTTCTGGGCAGGGAACAAAAACCATCTGAAAGAAATATTTAGATTCAGTTGAATTTGCGTTCTCAGAACAGGAAGTTTCACATGCTAAAATGCCCTGGGCATGGTTTTCCTCTGGATAAAACCGTGCTATCTAGGTCCACACATTCCCGTCTCTTCCGAAGAAGGGGGGACACCAAGTCACATTTCAATTCTATACACATTTAACCCAAGAGGCTTTTTGCTAAGCCTGCCAATTTAGTGACAGCGCTGCTACATCAAGCCATTTGCATTACTCAATCAGGTTCCTTGATAAAGGCACAGCCATTAACCAATTTCACCATTGAACCTTGCAGTTAGTATCATACAGAATGCATTTCTGTAGGAATATCTCCTTTGGAAAGGGATGCAACAAATTTCTCACACACACACGGTTTGGGGCTAGCAAGCCAGCACTACTGTGCAAGAGCCACTCCAAAATAAAAGATGGATGGATTAAAGCGCACACATGCACAAAAAAACAAAACTACCCTCACCTGTAATGGTAGAATCAATATATGATCATCCCCCACCTAGAATACACTTTGGTATACCACTTTGGTGTTCTTTTCAAGAATAGCTTTATATACAAAAGGTTTCAGAGTTGAGGAGAAATTGTATTCTCTGTGCCTTTTGCAGACAATGCTTTCTGAGCAGCGCTCGGCTATAAATGAAAAGGGCACATTTCACAGCAGAGTACAGGTGCCATCCAGTAGCAGGGCCTCCCGCTGGATTTAGTCAGATATGTTTAAGTCACTCCTTCAAGCATTCCCATCTCTCCTAGGAAAAAGATATCCAAAGAATGCACTAGGGACTCATCGAAATTGTGTTCTGTGAAGAATAATCCCTAATGGTAATTCAGCACTGAATGTTTGCAGAGAGAGAATCAGCTGACAAAATCCTTTACCCAGAACACAACATGTAACTATGTGTACATACGCAACTCATGCATTCTGAGAGCATCAACAGCAGCAGGGCCGGCTCTAGGAATTTCACCGCCCCAAGCACGGCGGCACGCCGCGGGGGGCGCTCTGGCGGTCGCCGGTCCCGCGGCTCCGGTGGACCTCCTGCAGACGTGCCTGCGGGAGGTCCACCGGAGCTGCGGGACCAGCGGACCCTTCGCAGGCACGTCTGCGGGAGGTCCACCGGAGCCGCCTGCCACCCTCCCGGCGACAGGCAGAGCGCCCCCTGCGGTATGCCGCCCCAAGCACACGCTTGGTGTGCTGGGGTCTGGAGCTGGCCCTGAACAGCAGGGAGACAACTAAAGTTCATTGAGGCCCCAGTTGCGATCGGGCCCCCTTTGTGCTAGGTGATGTACATACAAAGTGAGAGCCCCTGCTCCACAGATCTTATAGGCTAAGTAGACAAGGCAGACAGTGTGTCTGACAAAATAGAGGCACAGAGGGGAAGGGATGTGTCCAAAGTCGGAGCAGGCTAGTGACTCAACCAGATATAGAACCCAGGTTTCCCAATTACCAAGCCAGTGTCCTGACCACTAGACGAGCTGTATAATTTTTTCATACATTTTTTAAATCAGTTAGAGCTTTGTTTGCAAGAATAAACGAATTAGTTGAACAAGTTTTAAAATTAAAAAAACATTCATGCCAATAGCCTGCTAAGTTGATCGTCTGTAAGTCTGCAGTTGTGACTAAATCTGCTGCCCATTTAAGATCTTGACTTAATAGAGATTCTGATGGAAAAAGTTGCTGCTGCAAAAGTTCACTTGCCACATTGTCCACAGCATCAGATCCCGTGTGGTGCTTCCTTAAGACTTTTGCAAAAAAGAGGTCCCTGAAACATTGGTGGGACTGCGTCACTTCCCAGTTTCACACCCAGGAACAGCAGCAGGGTGCAGTGCTAAATGCACTGAGGAGTGCCACACCAGCAGAAATATATGGAACGAGAGCACACACAAAGAACACTGCTGAAAGCCTTTGTCTTTTCAGAATTTACTACAAATGAGTCTGATGTGCAACAGGAATCAATATTTTGGGGGTGAGGAACTTTGGTGGGCAGAATTTCTATGAGACTGACTTGTGAGCAGCCTTGGGCCAGATCCTCAGCTGGTGTAGGTCAGCATCGACTTCAGTGGAGATATGGCGGTTTACAATAGCTGACAATGAGCCCCAGGGGAGATTTCAACCTGGGTATAATGTTACTCCCTAGATCAGCCGAATGCAACATAGATTAGCAAGAAGTGGCAAAGATCCTCATAGCAGCAACCTAGAAGAGAGAAAGACAGGCAGGTGTCCTAGCAAGGATTTCGACTGGTCAGGAGGTGTGGCACTCATTGACTGATGTGGAGATTCTGACTCAGTCCTATTACTTCAACCATAGAAAAACTGGTTTCAGCCAAGAGGCGAGTGTCCGGGAACAAATGCGTGAGTCAAGGTGCAGAACCTGTTTCAACACTGCTGTAGATCAGCAGCCCTTGCTCCAGTTCTACTAGAGCTGAAGTCTGTGTTATTGAACACCTTTCAGACTCGAGTGTTTTGCAATAGCGAGTTACATACTGGCAGAAATGTGACTTCAACATCAGCAGAGTCAGCCAGAATGGCTCTGCAATCACAGCGCCTCAGCTTTGGGCATTATAACCTGATTTTGCATGGAGTGATTGAATGCTCAACTGAACAGCGGGGTTCCCTGCAATCTTTGGGGCCATTCACTAGTGCCAAGACCGTGTAGATTGGCAGAGAAGACGTGGGTTTAATGCCTCCTCTGAAGGAGGTTAATTCCCATGCCATCCATGTCTGGCCAGATTGCCTTCTCTTTATTCCTAATGCTGCTGTTATGTAACCACCACCCACAACCGCTTGGCTGTGGACAGGACATTAACCTGCTCTTGTCAGAGGACAGTGTATGAGCCGTCTTCTGCACAGTGGGAACTATCTGATGTTTCCCGTTATAAAACGAGCACTACACAGACAGTTCAACTCACCGCATCTGATAAGGGTGATATTGCTGTTTGGGGAGAGGATGGTAAATTATACATTTTTAAAAAAAACAAACAGCCCCTTACCTCACGACCGTTAAAAGCACTTGATGTTATTATACACTGACATTACTGCGTTTAAGACATTCAAAAGCTGTTTGGGGTATTTTTATTTTCTATAATACACCCTTTGCGATAATGTAATGCAACAAGACATTTCTAACATGTAGATTTACCATCTCTACGTATCCCTCCTTCCCCTGTACGCTTACCAACTTACACATCTGACTGTCGTTTGTGTTTGATCCAAGTGGGGTTGTATGCAAACACATGCCGAGGATTGGCGGGGGAGGGGAAAGAGTATCTATGCTATTGGGGCTGGAGGAGATGGGGATCTGGGTGCGCTAGGGAGCAAGCGATCTAGTCATTTACATCTTCCCTGGTTTTTTCTGAAGGGCAAATTCAAGATTGAACGGGAGAACTTTACCCAAAATGCACAATCAGAAATCCTGCAATAAGCCAAGATACCCATGGGGACTGTACTGAACGCTGTTACCTAGAGTACTTATTCATGGTCTGTATAAAGGATGTGAATCATCCAGTATCTAATGCACCCCAGTAAGTGAGGCAGCTAAAGGCATATTCTACAGGGAGGAGTAATCAGTTCTGCTTGATTTTTAACAATTGCTGCTTAAGTGAATTTTGTTTTAGCGCCTTAAAAAAAAATGCCCACTGCATTCAGCTTGGTTAATAAAACTTGGTTCTGGTATGGACTGGGTTTGTTCTTCTTGGGCAATGTCCTATCCAATTACATGCTACAAAGTTACCACGGCTGCCAGCTTTCATAGGAGGGGAGGAGGAAGAGGGAAGAGCTATGCAAAGAGCTTTCTTGGCTTGCTTTCCAGATCTGTGTCCCTGCTCGGCAATAGGACTTTATTAAGGTTTACGATATGGCCTATTTTTTTTAATGCAACTCTGTCCCAGTGAAATCTTCTATTTGCATTTTTAATGGAGGTTTGATAGGCAGTTCTGCCCATCCCTCCAGCATACTGGTCTCTGTAATCCTTGCACAAAATCTGTGCACTGCAGCAACATCTGTGAACATTGCCTTCATTTGTCTTCTAAACCACTGAAGGTGTCGGATGCTGTAGCCTCTCCTGCTGAGGGATGTAATTTTGAATAATGTTTGTATTGCTGTAGTTGGCATGGTTTCCATCGATCGTGTCTTCTATAAGACAAATGCAGGCCGTCATTGGAAACCTCAAAGGCAGACTTTACATTTAGTTTTCTTCTTTAGAATAAAAGCAGTAAAGAAGAAAAGGCACCTATAAAGCCATAAAAGGGACACAACTTTAAAAAAAATTCTCATTTCCACATGAAATCCCATCCCCTGACGTTACAAGTAACACCTAAGGTTACTGTAACTGAAATAGAATAGAGAAATACATTTCTGTTTTTCAGTCTGTTTGCTCTGTGCATAGGTAGGTCTCCCTGTTTCCCCAATATAGACGGTTTTCCCAGTTCATACTGGTCTTTTCCACAGCCACAGGGGAGAAGGGGGGGAGGGATATTTTTAACAAAGCTGGAAAATTATAACTGTAGAGCCACAGAAGCTGGTAGCAGGACTCAAGAGTAGCAGAATTACCAGATGCTTCTTGGAACTCACGTTGAAAGCGTTTGTTTCAAAGCTGACAGCCCTTCTTTAAGCCATCTTTCCTTGCCCTCTTGTAAATTAACAGCACAAAAATTGCTTGTAATATTTTTTAAACTGCCATCTCTAAAAACTCTGCATTCTTGGCATCTCACCATGTAAAGCTCCCTCATTGCTTAACGCACCGACTGAGAATTAACTATTTCTCTGTAAAAAGAAAGAGGTGAAACAGATTAATTATCTCCTTGAACCATTCTTTCTCGACTCCACTTGGGCGGCTTAGAACGGGGATGCGTTATGGATTGGTTACATCTGCATCACCGGCCCATACAGTAAACAGCAACGTGATCAATTGGTCTGTGTTGCTTAGGTAGATTTAATACGTGAACTCCCACCTGTTTTACTCCCACCCACCCGGCATTACTTCTGCTTTCTTGATTGTGCATACTGAACGAGGAATGTTTCCAAACAGATTGTCTTAAATGAGATCTGCAGTGCAGTCCTCTGCTTTTTAAAGCCCTCCACCTACAGCTGAGCAAGCGATGCTTGTTTGTTTAGCTGTGACAGACTGAAGAGTCACAGGGACAGGGATTCTCACCAGACCAAGTGTATAAGCTCTGAAAACTGGACCTAAACAGTAATTCCCATTTTCCAAATGGCGTTACCAGACGTCGTCTTTTTGTTTCTCTACAGAACACCGCACCACAGCGCAACATCACAGCAGCACACAGAGCAGTCACAATGGAGCCATCTCACCGAGTATTTGCATAGCTCATCCCCCACCTCACAAAGACACTGAAGAACAAACTGCACTGCAGAGCCCCGGGGGAAAGCAGAAGTGTCATAAAAGTGACTGCTTTGTCTCGCAGCCCCTAATGGGCCCTGGCAGGAAGAGTGTTTCTGCGAGCTCAAAGAAACAAAAAGTGAACACTGCTTTTAGAGGGATGAGAGAAAGCCACACACAACTGGGGGGAGGGGGTTCCAGTACGCTCATTTGTAGAGCTGCTCAAAAAAATTGACAAATTTTCTAGATAAAAGAAGTGGGATTTTGACCAAAAACTAGTTTTTATGGGGAAAAGGTTTGACAGCATCACTGTTGAAAGGGAATTTCTGAGGGAAACTGTTTTGTTCTGCATTGCATTTTTCACAGTGCGTTTTGAAATTTCCTGCAAAAAACCCATGTAAATATTTCATCTGACTGCGTGCGTGCCTGCGTGTGTCCAGGGGAGAGGAGTGTCCTGACCAGTTCCCTGCATTTGCAACTTACATTTTCCAATTTTAAAGTCTCATCTGTGACACTTCTTCCATGGTCCCCTCCCCCTTGCACTCCGGTCTTGTGCACCAGCCACCCCACAATAGCCTCAGTCATTCACCTTCTTCCAGACTCAGCTCTGGCCACCGCTCCCATCAATCCACAGTGCAGCTACATTCCCCTCAAGCCCACTGCAAGCTGCTAGCCCACCTGCACCCCTCCACGCCAGCCCATCTGAAATGGGCAGATGCTAGGGGTGCATTCCTTGGCTTTCCATCCCCTCTGGCACTACAGAGAGAGCGATAAACGTTTTCAACCAGTAGTAGTGACATGTTGCAAAGGTTCAATAACATTTTTGCTCCTCCTTGCAAGGCTTTTGCTAGATTTTGACCCTGCCCCAATTTTCTTCTGCTCCCCCATGTGCTCCTCAGTCTGCTGCTTCCTATGGGCCCAATCCTGCATTCTGCGACCCTCTGTTCAATGTGTTACATGTTCCCCTCCATGCTGGATCCACAGAGGATAGACAGAGGCTGCTAGAATTGCTAGATAGGGGACTCATTCTTCTAGCTCAAACGGTCCAGGCTCACGGTCTTGCCTCTGGAAGTCCCAAATTAAATCCCTAGTGACAGCCCAGGGGCTAGTGGTTACATTTACTTGGGCAATGCCCCATGTGCAGCTCATGGGAGTTTTACCTGAAAAAACGCATGCAAAATCCACTCTCAGGCTCACACCCCTCTGCCCAAAAACTGAGAACAGGCGCCCACTTTAATCACCCTCCTTTCATGCGGACACTCAGCTGGGATCTCCATACAGAAGCCATCCCATCCCATCCCACTTGACATCTTGGCATTTCTTTTCATCCCATGTATCCTACTTGTCAAATTCGGATGAAGTCTTCCCAGGCAAGGACTCTCCTGTGTTTATGAGGCACTAGATCAGGGGTCAGTAACCTTTCAGCAGTGCAGTGCTGTGCCATCTATTCACTCTAATTTAAGGTTTCGTGTGCCGGTAATACATTTTAATGTTTTTTAGAAGGTCTCTCTCTCTAAGCCTATAATATAGAACTAAACTATTGTTGTATGTAAAGTAAATAAAGTTTTCAAAATTTTTAAGAAGCTTCATTTAAAATTAAATTAAAATGCTGAGCCCCTGGACCGGTGGCCAGGACCCAGGCAGTGTGAGTGCCACTGAAAATCAGCTCGTGTGCCGACTTTGGCACGCGTGCCATAGGTTGCCTACCCCTGAGCTGGATGCAACTACAGAACATCATAACCTAATATTAGTTTGATGCTTCACTAAGATGGAGGGTTGTTGCATAAGTATTCCTTGACTTTGAGTTTAAGCAGCATGGGGAAAAAAATGGAAGCTTGATCACCAAGGGCAATAAATACACTGAGGAAACATGGAAGCCCCCATCCCCCTGCCAAGCCTATATTGAACATAATAAAGCAGCTTCCCACACAATCAACTTGCTTTCAGCTTTAATCAGCTTTGGATGCAGGTCCCCCAGTATATTACATTTGAACGGCTAGATTGCTTTCTCTAGCCACTGCAAGCATTTTTCTGTATTACTCTTCGACATCTGTTTCTCAGCAGAATTTGAGGATTTTCCTTGTTGCCCATCACTGCCATTTAAACAAATAAAATAGGTCTCTCTGACTGGGTGAGGCCTAGTTTGGCTTAAAAGCATCATGTTTGTGCAGCAATGGGCAGAGGATTCCCGACAGAAAGCACTGTTAGCGCAAATGATTTTCACTTTAACTCCTCTCCTCAGGGACGGGGTCTGAACCCTGGGAGCCTACGCCGGGGGGCTGAGTTGGGAGAGCGTGTGGGAGCAGAAAACTCTTCTCCGTGCCATGGAAACCTCACTTTGCTTTTGGCTTCTAGATCTCCAAGTAGATGAATTTCTAGGGCAAGGGAAGGGATAGGCACATGGGAAAGGAGCAGCGAGTCTGTGGCCTTTTGTTCACCAGGAAAAAAATTGGTGTTTTCTTACTGCATGTTAGTTCACCCTACACCCAGTTAGCCTCAGCCTGCTACCATGTGTTAAAACTACAAACTGCCTTGTCCACACTATGATTTTACCTCATTAGTTATCAGGTGTTAGCTAGCATGTGGTGAAGACACATTTTTGCCCCTAGCATGGGTGCATCTGAGCTTGTCTAGTTTAGGGAAACTAGGTCATGTGTCCCTGGTGCAATCCCTAATTTGTAGATGCACTGTACTGATGAGATGTACCATGGCTACCGGATAGCCAAGCACTTAAGCATGTGCTGAACTTCACTGAATTCACACGCTGAAATTTAAACACATGCTTAAGTGTTTTACTGGAGCAGGGTGCAAACCCCCAGACAGCACAGTGGTTAACGCAGGTACAAAGACTATCACTAGTTTGAATTGTAGCAGTCAAAATTAAGCCCCCATCACAACGGAGAGAAGAATTTTTTAGTCTATCCCCTTATTCATGCTTTGGGCAAGGTTTGATAGCTGACCAGCAGATGGAGACAAATAAGGCTGAAATGCATGTCTGACCTCTCCTGCAAAACTCTATTTGTGGTAGTGAAAGAGCAGTTTCAGCACAAGAAACCAATAGCATCAGAAAGGAGAGGACCCAAGCTAAACCAAGATACCAATTTTGAATATCCAGGTTATTGCTCATCTTGATGTGCAATTCGTAGAAAGCCCCATTGCTTCTGCCACCAAGGGCTCGGACATCGCTCCAGAGAGGCAACCCTAGACTGATATGGAAAACAAAGTGCTGAGAAACAGCAATAAAAATCCATTTCCTATTACACTCCCCTACCAGTGCCGGCCAAGCCAGCTCGAGCAGCAGAACTTAGTGCGAGGCTGGACAGCAGCGGCTGGTGGGACTGTTCTTGGTCCTACCGCCCTACACCTCGCACATAGGATGTAGTTCCAAGACCTCCCTGAGGTCTGCCTTTACTATAAATTTGGCTAACAAACCAAATCCACAACCTAAGCTTTCTCCAGAGGTCAGCTGCTCGGGGGGCCAGCCTGAGGGACCCTCTCTGTTCCTGGTCCCTCTACCTCAGAGACAAGGCCTCTTATTAGAGCTAGGTAGGAAAATTGTTTTCATCATTTTTGCGGAAAGTTCTCATCTTCATTGAAAAACTTTCATTGAAAGCCCCAACATTTTCAATGAACATGGAAAGTAAAATAAAGGACTTTTAAAGAATCCACAAACAAAACAGTCAAAGCCAGGGAGGGGGTGTAATACAGCGGGGAGGATTCCTCCCAGCATCGGAGAAAGATTTCTTTCCAGTACAGCGATTGTCGTCTTAAAGTAGGCACCAAGAAGGCTAAAAACTGTTTTCAGTTCATTGCTACAATTGTGAAGGAATTCCAATGAAGTCATTTACATCACTTTAAGAGCAGAATTTGGCGCTACAACGCCATATTTGATTCATCCTTGGACACTGGTTTGCCTTTTGGTCTCTCTCTCAAAAAAATAAAAAATTGTTCAGCATAGTTAACTTTAAAAAAAAAAACCCAAACGGTACTAAAGTGTCCTACAAATACCTGGAGACTAGATCCTCTCCTCCAGTTTGTCCATCAGCTCTGGAGCTACTGATAGGAGAATCACTTCTTGTACATACATGGTTGCAATGACTTTCAGACAGAAGCCAGATATAGCAATAATGGAGAGGTTACAGTTTTCTTTCTATATTGTATCTAATTTTAGGCCCTTGAAACAATGTGACATCATAAAACAGTCACATTAAATAGCTGAACCTGCCACTTACCAGCTGATGACATACATCAGGTTTGCAACTTTCAGGAGGGAATTGACACTATTAAAGTTTGCTGTGTGGACTCTAGGCAGGGCACATGTCGCCACGTACGAGTCAAACCCGTGGGATTTTCAGGTCACAACCGTAATAGAAGACAAGCCCTTGGGAACTTGTTAGATACAGAGCACTCCCTGTGCAGGCAGGAAAGTCTGCTCTGCAGTGTGGATAACGAATCTCTTAGCCGAGCCCTTTTAACATGCACAGTTCAGTGCTGACCTTCGCTCCTCATGTGAATCAGTTTGAGTGCATGATGGAAGCATCATCACCCCCGCCTCACTTTGAGCTAGGAACTCCAGACCATTCATCAGACATCCCCAGCACAGGGGTTGAAGCAGAGAGGGGCCGTAAATGCACTCCATTCGCATACTGCTCCTTGGCCTCAAGGTGGCAGTGAAAACAGTACTGAGGGATGGCAACATCCTGTTGGTTGCAATGGCACAGGGTGCTTTTGAAGGTAGCAGTTTATCCTGAAAAAGAAAAGCCTCACATTGTCCTGAAAGCTCACCAGCACTTGGTGCAATCAGCCGAGCCCTGGGGGAGCCCCCTTCGCCAGGCGGGAAGTAACAGGGTTTTTCAAGTTATGTAAGTCGATATTTAAGACCTAGTGAGTTAGAGGAACCAGCTAGCTCGCACCAGCACGTAACAGCTAATGGAGAAATGTGACAAATACACGCTAAACCCCAAGACAAAGACTAGTTCATTGCCAGTAGGGAGCAAGGAGACTTTCCTGGAAAAAGCACAGGGGCTTGTTTGAACCAGAACTGTCAATAGATTTTAAGTCTCTATATTTAATTCAGTAACTACATACAAGTGTTATAAAGAGGAAGCTTCAGCCCTGACGGTGGTAGAAAAACCTTCCAAATGTAAAGCAAAGCAGCACTAGAAGGTGCAGTTAAATAACTCCTAAAGTTATACCTCCAACCTGACACTGCTTTTTTTAGCTGATGGGGTAGGAGCCAGAATAGCTCTTAGCATGGGTGGCTGTCCCTCAAGGACAGACTGAAATATGGAGCTGCTCAACCTGGGCTTAAGCTTTGAAAAAAAATCTCATTCCATGTACAGGATTTAGACAACTCCTCTGTTGATCTAAATAAAAGGTGTCTCTTAGTTCCACACACAGTTTGAAAGACTCCACTGTGTTCATAACGTAAATCTACCTGGAGTTTCCTTAAACATTTACCTGTGTTTAAAAGAAATGCATTCCACTCAAGATGCATGAAGTCATCTGTCCCACCAATGAGCTATCTTCCATCTCCTTTCCCTCACCCCCCTCTGCACAGTGTGGTGGCCATAGTATCAGAGCAGTAGCCGTGTTAGTCTGTATCTATAAAAACAACAAGGAGTCCAGTGGCACCTTAAAAACTAACAGTTTTATTCAGGCATAACTTGAGATGACTCCATGCATCTGAAGAAGTGGGTTTTTTACTCTCTAAAGTTTATGCCCAAATAAATCTGTTAGTCTTTTAAGGTGCCACCAGACTCCTCGTTGTTGTAGTGGCTATAGTGTAACGCAGGTGTTCTGCATATAGATTTCTGCTCATGCCCTGGGAAGAGTCACCTAACAGAGCTGACAAGCAGCTGCAGGGCACAGTACAGCAACAGACAGGAGGCTATAAATTAAACCAGTACATGCCAACCTTGCATGAAACGCCATGCCTGCCTCCTGCAAATGCTTGTTTAAAATTTAAAGTTCTGCAGATTGACACAGCAACAGAGAGACCACCATAATGTGTAGGTGGATGAAGGAGACTGAGAATGGGGCATTTTAAACCAGCCTTCACCACAGGAGGCATTTTTTTTCCAGTGGACAGCATAAAACTCAAGAGAGGTAAGAGTAGTTCCCTAAGGTACGTTAAAGACTCATTTGCTAATGAATCCCTACTAGTTTGAAAGACAGTATTTAGGTTTTAGAGCATCTCATTTCTACAAATATTAAAAGGTCAACTAAACCCACCAATATTGATTTTCTATAGGCCTGAGCCTTATGTCAGCTTCCTGATGAAATACATTTTGGTGGAGGACACTGGACTTGGACAAGCAAGTCATGGTGAATGCAACTTGTGAGGGAGGTACAGATTTTCCTACAATTTGCCAGGGTTTTGTGGTTTGGGTATTTTTAAAATCAGCAGGATGTTAACGGTGGTCAAAATATAGCCAGGTTGTGCATAGGACAGGCTGGCCAAGTAGTGCTCCTGGTAAAAACAAACAAGGATCATCACAGAGAGGAGCACTCAAAGCTCATCACAAGAATAACGCCCCCATTCAACCAAATTCTGCTTCCAGTCACGCTGCTGTAAGTCCGGTATAATCATACCTATTTAAAAGGATTTATACCAGTGTAAAGGAGTGCAGAACTTATGTACATTAAAGCAAGAATATAGGTTTATGCAATAATAGAAGTGTAGGCAACATCAGTTTCGGATGTTCGCATTAGTCACATCTGAGGGGACGGATTGGCACGCACGCTGCCAGGTGACTGGTATGCTGAAGTTTTATCCAGCGCTTCTCCAATTTATTACAGGAGTCTCTCCTCCATATATATGGTATGTATGTAGTATAAAAATTACTTCCCCTGCCACTGAAATGCAACTGCCTCTGGGACAGAACACAGCAGCTGTTTAACAATGCACAGGGGGGAGGGATAGCTCAGTGGTTTGAGCATTGGCCTGCTAAACCCAGGGTTGTGAGTTCAATCCTTGAGGGGGCCACTTAGGGATCTGGGGCAAAAATCAGTACTTGGTCCTGCTAGTGAAAGGCAGGGGGCTGGACTCAATGTTTCAAGGTCCCTTCCAGTTCTAGGAAATAAGTATGTCTCTAACAGTTCAAGTCAGTAACAGAGTAGTACCTGAGCTGAAACCAGCAAGAAAGTTTTAGGTAGGCAAAATTATCCAATTAGAATTTTATCCAGGACACAAAGCTAACACCCCTACTCTTACATCATCATGGGATCTCTACATGGTGGAGACCATCCTTTTACATCTCATTCAAAAAGGATCACTTCCTGCAGCCCCTAGCAGCATGCTGGATCACAGGAATAGTACTGACACTGGACAGTAGAGCACCTAATGAACCATTAATGATACTCCCTGCCAAACTGCATACAGCATTTTCTACAACAAGCACTGACCAGGCCCAACTTGATTTAAAACTCATTAAATCCTTATTGTAGGAACCTCTGATTTCTAGTGCTTCTGGTTGTGAAGATAAGGAAACAACCTATTGATTTCCATAGCGCAGGCTAGGTTAGATGGGTCTGCAGCTGAACAAAGACAACATGGCAACTGAGAAATGGGACTTCAGTGTCCAGTTCTGACTGATTCTAAGACAAAACAAATAGTAAGAACACAGCTTGTCTCAGCCACGGAAATTTTGTTTCAAGAGTCAGCTCGAGTAGATTTTGCTTTTGACCCCGAGCTCGTATAAAAAGAAACCTACATAAACAAAGCCAGTGAGCCTCAGCTAACTCAGTGCACAAGATACGGGAAAAAAATAATGCCACATTTTAACTGCTGCTGTTTCATCACCTCAACCTCTGTTTCCAATTGCACCCTAGTAAAACTGGTTGCAAAGTGTGTCCAGCCCCACAGAAACTGCAGCCATCTTGCCGATATTTCTGAATGGAGAAAGAACAGGTATGTCCCTGGACAACCCCTCATTAAGGCACTCTGCAGTCCATGGGTGGATTACAAGGCCTCAGTGCTCCTGAAGGAAGTTTTCCTTTGTGGGTGACTGCATGGCAGTGCTACGGAGTTGCCTTTAACCCCCTGGGCAGACTAGGTGTTCCTCTCACTCTGCTATGGTCTGTAAGATTGCAAAGAAAGACTGAACAGGACCCCACGCTAAGTGAAACCACACAAGTCAGCGCTGAGCACTTCCTGCTGCCCCCTTTGAGCCATCTCATGGAAGGCTTTTCTCAGACATTTTTCGCTACCAATTTCCTGTAGCAAGTCCTGACCAATGATCCCTTCATGCATTTAAAAAAAAACAAAAAAAAACCAAAACACATCCAAAGAGATTCAGCAGTAGCTAGAGAAGCCACCATTTTCCTCCAGAACATAAGAAAAACCTTCTACCTAGGCAAAAGCCTCTGTTCAAGCTTCCACTAACAAACTTCACACAAATTAGCCTTTGTTTTTCTCCAACAAAAGGAGGCCCAGGCAAAGAACTTCCCCTGCCTTTCATTTAAGGTTATTTTACTAGAGAACTTATGACTTTTGGGGGGGGGGTGCTGCAGTGTAAAGTCTTGGGATCCCTGGGAATATCAACACAAAACTAAAGCAATTTGGGCACGTAGTAGTGAAGGGGGAAAACTGGCACAGATTAAGAATAGTTCTGCCACCCCTGGGGAATTCTATTCTCATCTTGAAGAGTGTGGAGCTAGGTGCATGCAACCCGAAGCCCAGAGATAATGTGCCTCAAAATCTAACTGCCCGAGCAATACAGGTCTTCCAGGGCAGGGGGACGATGGTGCAGAGAAAGGCAAGTGTGTGGGGGACCCAGAGAACCACTGCCCCTCACCTCCCCACCCCTCCAGTGGAGTTGACCTATACAGCACCCACTATCACCCAATCTCTGGAGCCCACCTGCCAGCTCAATTCTTGGTCCCAGTGTCTCCAATCAGGCTGCATCGATTACAAAACAGAAACGTACGTCCAGTATTTTCAGCTCGGCCCTTTGTGGCTGAACCCCAGGAGGTCGGAGAGCAACCGCAGCTCAGGTGCAGTGTGGCAGGTGGGGAGAGGAGGGCAGGGGCTGACACTCAGCAGCAAAAAAGAGTCTTCAAGGTGGCACTAGGCAGGACCAGCTTCAGCCAAGATAGCTACCGCCTCTCGCGGAGGCCGAGTAACTACGCCGATGGGCGAAGCGCTCCCGTCCGCACAGGAGCATCTTCGCTAAAGCGCTGCAGTGGTGCCCTGCCCCGAGACTTGAGTGGTTTCTTGTTTACTGTATTTCCATTGGCTGCCGGTCCCACTTTCATCCCTCCCCTTTCTTACCATGGCAAGCCCTCAGCTGGCCTGTCTCATTCTGTCCCTCTGTTCTCCTCCGCCAACTCTCTACTCCCCTCCCCTGCAGTTGCCTCTGCCCTTACCCAATCTCCTCCCACCCTTCCTCCACCCCACTTCAACCCCGAGTGCCCCTGCAAAATACCCCTCTCAGCCTACAAATGCAGCCTCCTGAACTAATCAGACCTGTGCTCATGGCCATGCTGGCAGTTCCACCCGTGCCCTTCCCCTTTCCCTCAGGGCACGTCCTCATTCCCACGTCTCCCCCAGTTTGGAAAGCACCCTGCGCATCATGGGTTACTACCACAACAAATGTCAGCAACAACTGGCCAGGATCTTCAGCAGCAATGGCAGCCCTAGAGCCTTCCCCACATGCTTCGTGACCGGGGTCTAAACCTCAGTTTACCTTATGGCCCCAGTGCCAGTCCTCAAATCCTCTCAGCGATGACGGTGTTCAGAAAAGAAAACATTTATATTGTATTTTTTATTTCAAATTTCTTAGCAATAATAAAACTGTCATACAACTTTATACAATTCGTCACCTGCCAGAGAGTTGTTAGTGTTTGCCAGACACCTGGCAAGGCTTCAGTTCTGTCAGTTTGTTGACGTTTGGCCTCAGTGACTGAGCAGTTGAAACCGTCAGGATGGCAGCAAGGTGTGCGTCAGATAGTTGTGTTTGGTGTTTTGACTTGTTTATATTCATTGTGGAAAAAAGTGATGCTGCCTCCATGGCTGACTCTGCCCGGTGACTAGTGATGCTATCTCTGTCCCTCTCCCCCAGCCAATGGAAGCTGCAGGGGGGCGGCACCTGCAGCAGACAGAGCCGGCAGCGTGGCTGCATAGGTCTCTCCTCCGCAGGCCGCAGTGGGGAGGTTCTCGGGCTGCAGATGGCCCACGGGCCGGGACTTTGAGACCCCTGTTCGTGACCATCCTGGCTGAACAGGTGGCCTGTAAGGTTTTAGGCTCACTAGGAGCCGCAGGACTGCAATAAAATAAAATAAAGGGTCAGACAGTAGAGGAGTCAAGCTTGGCACCCAAAAACAGAGGAACCTGAAATCAGTGACCAAGTCCAAATGTTCTGGCCTAAGTGCCTAGCTATTAAAGTCTCACAGTAAGCTGGTAGCATCTGGGAAACAACTCCTACCACCAAACCCACCCTGGTTTCCCCGGTTGCTGTTCAGAGGACACTTCTCTAGAACCCTCCTTAAAAATATTGAGAGGTGCAAGGCCTCCGGAACTGCCTGATGGAAACTACCCATCAAAGGAGCGAAGAACCGAGGTGAACCAGGCCTTGGAGGAGATTTAAAAAAAAAAAAAAAAAAAAACCTGATTAGTCAAGTAATGGGAAGGAAGTTCCCTTGATAAAGTTATAGCAACTGGAGGCATGGAGAAAGCTCACCCGGGGACGGGAGCTCAAGGGAGCTCTTTGCTAATCAGAGCACTGAAGAGGGAGATCAGTTAAGAGGCGCAGTTCTGAGTCCCTCTTCCCAAAGCCTCCTCACTCCCAAACGCTTCCCACTACTTCAAACGCTGAACAATTGCTTCAAGCTGCAGCTTGCTCTCTCACCCACTCCTTCCCCTCCACCTAGTGTGATCCCACTCAGATCTCGGCTTTCACGGCTCCCACTCACTGTGGGATGGCCTGTGCTGCTTAAACTTCCAAATTTAAATCGGCTTCAGGAGGCTTCATTTCATTTTGAAATTGCATTAAATTGTTCCATTAGTGTCAAAAAAATAAATAAAAATTCAATTCACTTGTTCACTTTCTGGGACGCTAGGGGGGCGGTTATATCCTCTGCCTGACAGCAACCGTACCTGCCATGGCGGATATTCATTTAAAGCCATTTGTCGTATTCCATCCGGAAGTCAAAAGTGACTCTTGCATTACAAATCTCTATTCACTTTAGTCAGCACTGACTCCTAGATGCATGATGAGAGTTACCCTATATAGAAGCACGAAACAGGAATAGAAAGATACTTGTCATCTCATCCACCTACACTCCACTGGCCTCGGCAGCATGTTCCAGAGTGTTCTGTCCCAGCTAGTTCCATTAAGGGCCTCGAGCGATGGTATTGCCACTACCTCCATTGCAAGTTTGTGACACAGTCCAGGAGTCCTCGGGGCAAGGAAGTATTTCCTGATCAAAGTTATTATAGTGTTATGGTACCGCATGGCAGCCCCAGGGGGCGACCAGGGCCCCATCGTGCTAAGAACTGGGCACGCATGCAAAGTTCCAAATTCAATAGACAAGACAAAGCATTATGACCGGCATTTTATAGACGGGAAACTGAAGTACACAGAGATCAAGTGACCTGCCAACAGCCACACGGGGAGTCTGTGGTGGTGCTGGGAACCTAACCTAGCTCTCCCAAATCCCAGCCCAAAGCTTTAACCACAGAACCATCCTTCCTCTCCAGAGTCTTCCCTTTGCTCAAGTCATCCTATTATGGCTACTGGCAGCCTGAACCACTGAACGATGCTCCCGCTCACCCGGATTCCATTTCCACTTCTTGTCAGAGCTCTCTTCCCAGCACTAAGTGGGCACCATACCAGCCTGTTGTCTTTATAGGAGTCAGATGGCCCCACCAAAGATCACCGCCTCTTTCTTTTTGGGTTGCTTTGCTTGCCTTTGGGTGGCTGATTTGGCCACTGCCTGCCCGGGCAGATTCACACTCCAGCAGGCCTGTCTCTGCCTGAGGAAAAAGATACCCCTTGCTGAGAGCTAGGTCAAATTGGACTGGAGGATCCTATATATTTTTTCACCCTCCTCCTCTGTACCTAGGCCAACCATGGGCTCTGCTCTTGTGATGGGGCCTCCCTGCCTGGCCTTTCAACATTTAGGTTCCTAAATTTATCTCCTAATCACCCAGCCATTCTGCACTTCCTCACTTCCCATGTGCAAGCAATGTGAGTTCCACAAAATGGCCCTGATTGCCAGAGAACTCAGACTGTGGAACTTATTGCCACAGGATGTCACTGAGGGAAAAGAACTTAGGAAGATTCAGTACGGGATTGGACAGTTATAATTAGCAATAAGGTTTTGGTAGGGATATTAAGCCTCAGGCTTCAGTCACAGATTACCCCAAATCTTCTTAGTGCAGAGTAGTTACACCTTCTCTGACATAGCTGGTAATGGCCAGTGTCAGAGACAGGATACTGAGCTAGCTGGATATTAGGGATTGGCAGATTGGATCAGCCCCATGTTCCTAAATACAGATGTGCATTTTCAGCATACAGAGCGTGTGAACCTGCAGCAGCAGGTAGAAAATGGCCTTGAACTCCCCTTAGAACACCATTAGCCTCACAATTTAACCCAGGCAGGGAACCAGAACAGACAGCTGCACAGCACGTTTTCAACCAGAAGAAAGTGTTCTTCTCTGCCTCCACCCCTAGCTTGCAGGGTTTTTTAAAACCCACTTATTCACTCAGGAGGCTGGGAAGCCACGGAGGAATTCGTGACACAAGTTTAACTAGACACTTGAGATTTAAAAATTAGAACACACTGACAGGCCATTAACGTACGTTACGGTGTGACTGCTTGGCATCCTCGGAACAAAGTTAAACCAACTTAAGTATTAACATTTGAAAGTCAGGGACAGAGCCTAGGCCCTCAGTCCCTTCAGCTGCAGCATTCACACGGAGAGGAAAGAACGGGACAGTCACTAACTTTTGCCCGATGCCCCACAAGAGTGTTTTGCAATGAAAGCAAGAGGGAGCCAAACACTTCGAGAGCTTAGAACACGTGGCTTCAGCAGCCTGCTCTGCTGTGGAGAAGTTCATCACACCAGCCTTGGCAGAGCTCTCACTGAAGACAAGCACAAAGAACTGCTGTCCCTGGGGCTTGTGTGAATTCAGAACAGCTCAGTATTGGGTCACATTTATCCCCAGCTTCATAGAATCCTGGAAGTTAGGGATGGAAGACAACGGATGCGGTCCCAAGTCCAAAGACCCCACTGGGCAGCACCAGTTTGCTTCTGTTTTATTCTAACGCTGCCAGTGTGCGATTTGTCTCCATCTAGTGGCTGGTCTCACTAGAAACAAACCCTCTAGTACTGCTATAGCATAGTCCTAGAGTTCCATACTGTGCCGCAAACCCTGCTGCCGGTCC
Source organism: Mauremys mutica (assembly GCF_020497125.1). Taxonomy (NCBI): domain Eukaryota; kingdom Metazoa; phylum Chordata; order Testudines; family Geoemydidae; genus Mauremys; species Mauremys mutica. The sequence goes on along the minus strand of NC_059082.1, from coordinate 83,789,798 downwards.
CTGGGGAGAGAGGAGTCACCACACAATCTCTTTGGGGAAGTTTCTCTTCGTCGCACTTTGCTTGACACACCATGGAACCTTGCCCTCAAGTTCCTGTGGATTTTCAGCTCAGACCGAGCTGTGCACAACTCGCTAGTCTCAGACCCAACCTAGCCACAGCGCCCAGGAGTGGTTCCAGAATGGCATGCCACAGCTTCAGTTGGCATAGCTCCACTGAGGTTAGCAGGGAGAGGGGAAGTCCATTTATACCAGCTGAGAACCTAAGCCACTGGCTTCTCCCGAGTACTCGGTTTTATGTGCACCACAGAAAGAGAAAAGGCAATTTTCTCACAGTGGCACAGATGTTCCACAAGCAGTTCACCGGCTGCTCAACACACATGCCCGCGGATTCTCCACCTTCCTCTGCACACCTCACTCCAAGCCGTCCTCCAGCCTTGCCCTGCCCTGCCCCAGGCCTTGTTCTCGCCTCTCAGCCAGCCCTGCTCCTGCGACTCCAGTTATGACCCTCGGCCCTGGCTCCACAGGTCTGGACAGAGTCAGAGCCAGGTTCTGGCATTCAGACTCCGGTTCTTGCCCAACCAGGGCCGGCCCCAAGCACCAACCCAGCAAGCAGGTGCTTGGGGCGGCACGTCGGGCTCTTCGGTGGCAATTCAGCGGCGGGTCCCTCGGTCCCTCTCGGAGGGAAGGACCTGCCGCCACATTGCCGCCAAAGAAGAAAGCGGCGCAGTGGAGCTGCCGGCGAAGTACCGCCGATTGCAGCTTCCCCCCCCCCCGCCCCCCGACTTGGGGCGGCAAAAAGCCTGGAGCCGGCCCTGGCTCCAACCACTAGGCCTACAACCTGGTCTCCTGCCACCCTCTCACAACACCTCCTTCCTAGTTCCTCCTCTGGTTTTTGTTGGACATGAAGTTTACATCCAGCCTCCTCTCTGAAGGCACTGCAGACAGCCTTCTCCATCTGCTACCAAGCCAGGCCTGTGCCCTATGAACAGCTCTGTCTCAATGACACCGTTGTCTCCTTCACCCACTTATTATTCCATGCTGCTCCCTCTGCCTGGGATAGTCTCTCCTAAAAATCAAAAACCTCACTTATTCAGATGCTCTCCGACCCCAGCCCCCACTCTTACACATCCTTCTGTTCTTTTCACTTCACTCACACTGCAATGTAGATAAGACTCTATGAGAACCACGAAAGGCTGATGAATGTTGCGTCTCAAAACTGTTCTGATGGAAAATTGGGTTTTCTGCTAAATGAAGTTTGTGTAAGTTTCTGCTTTGAGGAAAAACGGATATTTCATCAAACAGCACGAACGCCTGAAAATCAAAATGGCTTAAGTCTGATATTTTACCGAAAAGTTAACATTTTTCCATGGAAAAATCAAAAAAATGAATTAAAACTTTCATCTGTCAACATCTTCCCGGGGGGGGGGCACAATTTTCCAACCAGCTCTCCTAACAAAACACATGCTAAACATAACTGTTAACTTGTTATTCTTTGCATTTCTGTCCCCGCCCTCCCCACTTTATCTGTCATTCTGTCCTTCGAGATTGTGCCTCAGCGCATGGACCTTGTCTTGCCTGTCAAAAACACCTGGCACACCACTGTCACCAGTGCACAAAGACAGCTGACATGAAGATTTCATGAGACCTCAGAAATACTGGAGAAGTGTTTCAGTGCTGGCGGTACAGCAGCTACCAGTTCCTTTAAATTAGCTGACAAGGGCCACTAGGGATGCTGTCAATGCCTAGGCAGAGAAACAAGTGACCCGGAGCTAAGAGCTCTAACGACCTCCAGCCTTTAACTATGGGTGGCCACTATACAGGGGAGTCAAGTAAGATCTTTTATTCTGAACTAAGGAGCAAACATAAAATGAAGAGGACCTGGCATGTTGCAAACTGATGAAAGGAGGAGATCTACAGATGGAAACCTTTGGGGGAGTTTTCTTTTAAAAATACTACTAACGAAGGGCTACCACAGTAACACACCAGGCCCTCAGCCACTACATCATCCATTGCAAGGCTCTTTGCAGATACACGGTTGTGGGATCCTGAACGTCCCCAGCTCACACCCACCTCACAACAATATTCTCAGACAAGCATTAAGCTAGTTTGGTGTGTAACACTAAGCATCACCTCCTCCTCCTGCTCCTGCCCTGATGTACCTGACTCTGAGCCTCCTACAGTTTCGGCACCCTGCAGCTGACACCAAGGAGCCATGAAAACAATACTGCAGTGAAGAAAAAGGGTCACAGGCATGGCTAGCTGCCGGCACCATCGTCTATAGTAACTGCCTACTGAATGCAACATCCCAGACTCATGACGGTGCAGCATGGCAGGCAGGTGCTCTGTACTGGGGTCAAATTCCCGCTGCTCAATCAGAGGGATCTTGTACTCAGAGCAAAGCCCCAGAGGAACTACCATACCCCAGCCACCTACCTCTTTAACTTATGGAAAGTGATGCACAAGCACGATAGAAGTAATGGGGCACGTCCTTAGCTTCACCCTCTGAACACACCGAGTCTCCTGATGTCCTCATCCTGCCAACCTCAACCTGTGTCCATTTGTTGCATATGCAGGCTGAGTTCTCTGGAGCCAAGGACTTCACTGTCCCACCCGTCACACTGTTGGCACTTCTTCAAATGAAACGACAGACCCGGTGCCCAAGACAGACCCCAGGATTACGGTGGGCATAACCAACGGCAGGATCACGTGAAACAGACCACCTGCTTCCTGCTCACAAGCACCTCTGGAAAGCAGTAGAAGTAGCTTGATGCAGCTTCTGGAGGCCAAACTGTATCCAGGCTCAAAGAGAGTTTGGACTGTCATATCGTAATTGGCCCAGATCATTAACGCTAACAATTTTTGGAAGCAATTACTACAGGGTTTAAACCCATCTCAAACTAGTAGAAATCTGGAAGAATCCTAATGTGATGGGATAATCTGCCCCCATCCATTCCTGCAGGGCTCTTGCACCTTTCTCTGAAGCACCCAGAGCTGGCCACTGTCCGAGACAGGGTATTGGACTGGGTGGCCCTCCTGTCTGGCAGTTCCTACATATCACAATCCAGAAGCACAGAAATTCAGTTCCCCATGGACTTACAGCACCAAGCCACAAACACGTGTTCGCCTTTAAAGCGGCTAACAAATTTCAGAAGCTTACAGGAGAGTGGCAGGGGACAGGGAGAGACCCACTCTCGAGTTGCCCCAGTGCCTGCTGAGAGCAGGTTTAGGCATCCTCCCCAATCTTGGATTGCAACCACCAATGCCAGGGGTTCTCAGATCAGCTGTCTGAAGTACCTCACCACTATGTTTCCTTCATGCAGCCCAACTTCAAACCTACCCTGAAGTCTTGGGGGAAGCCCAGGTCACCCAGTTACTCTAAAATTAAAAACAGCTGCTCCGCAGAAGTAAACATTACCAAGACTACTTAGTAATATCACACCTCTAGCTTTTACTGTTCTGCCCCTGTGATATGGAGTCATGTGCTCAAGGAATCAAACATGGAAGTGAGTCAGCAGAGACATTAACCACATGCAAAGAACATAACTAGTACTGCACTTCCGAGTGTACAATATGTGCTCAAACCTGTGACACTCTCCAAAATATTCCTGTGTTCTGGTTTCAAACAAACCCAACTGCATAGGTGGGGGTGGAGGGGCAGCAACCAACCCTGGCACACAAATACAAGGCCCTACAATACTGGAATTGTATGCACATTTTGGGAGGCGTTTAAGATCTTAATAAAATTAGGGTTCAGCGAGCGGGGAACCACATGCCCTGAATATCTCCAAAGCTCGGCTGAAGCGGAGCCGCAGAGCAACTTAGCTTCAGCCTTGCTGAGTTGATGCTCTTGCAGGAGCAGAGCCCTGGTCAATGGAAGCCCAGTGGACATAAATCATCAGTGAAGCAGGATTTGGGAAGGGAGAAGGGGAATGGCCGCTTTTGCACTGCATAAATCAGTGACACGTTTACATGCATAAATAAAGCAAGTAAGCCAAGTCAATTCAGCGCCCCTCTCTGGTACGTATACGGCCCCTATCACCCTAGTATCACGGTCATTAACGCATTTATACTCCCAACGTGCCTGAGGCACGGAAGTGCTACTATCCCACACTACAGATAGGGAACTGAGGCACAGAGAGTGCCCAGGATCACACAGGACGTTTGTAGCCTAGCAGGGATATAACCAAAGTTTAATTCCCATGTCCTAACCTAGTGTCCTAACCACTAGACCATCCTTTCTCTCACCTGCCTACTGCAAAGTTCAGAGACACCAGGCCAAGTTCACCTCCGCTATAACTTCATTTACATTTAGGTTTATTGCTGTACATTAAAACTTGATTCATTAGACATGCTGTAGCTTATCTGCAAGGCGATAGCATAGATCAGTGTTTCCCAAACTTGTTCCACCGCTTGTATAGGGAAAGCCCCTGGAGAGCCGGGCCGGTTTGTTTACCTGCCCCGTCCGCAGGTCCGGCCGATCGCGGCTCCCACTGGCCGCGGATCACTGCTCTGGGCCAATGGACGTACTGGCCGCCGCTTCACTGCTTCCAGCAGCTCCCATTGGCCTGGAGCAGCGAACCACGGCCAGTGGGAGCCGCGATCGGCCGGACCTGCGGACGGGGCAGGTAAACAAACCGGCCCAGCCCGCCAGGGGCTTTCCCTGCGCAAGCCGCGTCCCAAGTTGGGAAACACTGGCATAGATAAGAGAGTTCAGTTCTTAAAATTGGTGCAGAGATTAAAATGAATGTTCTCCTAAAGAATGTTGGGAATTCCTACCAACCGTCATCAATATGGGACAAGACTACACCATGGAAGGAAGGCTCGATAGCCCCAAAAGTGGCTCCAAAGACTTGGGCAAAGTAGTGAGAACATGAACATCACAAGTGATTATCTCGTTTCACAAGTGGCCTATGGGAAGAAGGGTTTTACCCTTCTGGATATTCATGCCAACTGGAATTTAACAGCAACTTACTTCAGACATAGGGCAATTTAATAAAATGTTATGTAAATTAGGTTGCATATCAAAGGTATCTTTCAGAGAGCGCAGGAGTAGGGGGGAAATGCAGCTTCTTATCACTAAGATCTTTGCAATCTACTGAAATAGGACGGTTTTAATCTATTTGAATGTTCACTTTTCTGTTCATGGGAAGTTCCTGTTAGTTTACTGCCCTGCTGCCAACCTAAAATGAAACATGGAAGAGAGGAAGCAAATGCAGTAAGTGCGACTGAGATGTGACAGGTCAGGGAGTGTGGTAGATCTTGCCAGGAAATGGCTTCTGCAAGATTTCTTCAAATAAATCCCCACAGGACCCAATACATGACTTTTCAAAATTTCTAAGACAAGAGAAAAAAATTCCTTCTAACGTGTATGAATTCTGCAGCATTATTCAAAATGCGCTAATGACGATTGCTTCCTAATGCATTTTCCTCAGTAGAAGGCAGCTATACTAGTGACTAAACAGATCCTCATGTAACTAGGAAATATGGACACCCAGGAGCTGGATTCCACCAATAGATTTTGACAGAAAATTGCATAACTTATAACTGGATGCTTAGCCAACGTCACGAGACAATAAATAGTGCTTCTAAATTGTAGACACACTGACCTCTTACTACTTCAGAATATCAACCCAGGCATTCACTGTAGCTAGGGCACGTCAGTGGGGTCAAAGCTCAGACTATCTACCTCTGGATCAGAACCACTGCAGTTGTGGTAAGTGGCCCAGTCCTTCCCCAAACTGAACTCTGTGAGGCATGAAGATGGCTGCATTTCAAGCCAGGTAGGGAAGAGTTAGGAACAGACTGTGGACTTGCAGTTGCCATAGGCTGGTGGCTCCATTAAAGACAAAAGACCAAGACGACAGCATCGCCCTGCAGAGGCAGATTTTCCGGGGGGACAGGTGGTGTTCACATCTCAATGGCCAGTGGGTGAGGAATTTGAAAACCACTTTGGAATAAGCCTATTGCTGTTTTCTGCTATATCAGGAGAGAACCACAGTGCAAGCAAGCAACTTTTAACCCGCTCGGCGCAGCCCCTTGTTAGAGCTCTGGAATACGGATTCCATTCACTCTTGAGGCACATTACGCCTCACAGGTCACATCACAGCATGAATCCAGTTTCACCATTTTCACGGTCATTTCTCCACTGTGGAGGTCTTGTAACAAGTGCTCTATGGTTCACCCCCACTAGCGCAAAGGAGTCACTCTCTCACCCAGTCAAGGGATTGCAAGGACTGTGACTAGGGTGACCAGATGTCCCGATTTTATAGGGACAGTCCCAATTTTTGGGTCTTTTTCTTACATAGGCTCCTATTGCCCCCCACCCCCTGTCCCAATTTTTCACATTTGCTGTCTGGTCACCCTAGCTGTGACATGTTCCTGAAATGGTTTCTTAGGCCTCAATCCTGCCCATGTTTAAGTAAATGCTTAATTTTAAGTGGGTGAACAGTCCCTGAACTCAATGGGGCTGCTCCCAGACATCAGTCTGTGCAAGATTGGGGCCTTCGGCTGTAAGCTTTGGATATCTTCGTATTAACTGGCACTCAGAACACACAATGGCCCTCCAGCCTGGCTGGGGCCTCTGCATGCTACTGTAATATAGAGAGAAAACATCGTTAGGGTTTAGAGCTGCAGGAGGACGAGCCTTCATCAGGGGAGTAGATTTATAACATTTGTAAAAGGCAAATTGGTATCAGCCTCACTTGTTTTGGCAAAGAGGCTAAGAAGGAATGTCAGTAGCGGCCATTTAAGACCCAGGCACTTGGGTAACTAGCAACCTGCGCCGTGACCTCCATGCACAAGATGGAAAGGCGAGCTTGCCCTGCAGAAAGGGTGATGCTTTACACCGTGCTGCCTACAGCTCACACTGTTGTTCAGCATACAAAGGCTGATAGCCAAAGAGTTACACATCACAAAACACTACAAAGGACAAGGTCCCTTAGAACGTGCCATGGTGACTGCACAAGTTACAGCAGACTCCAGGGTAGCAGCTGTATTGTTTTCACACCAACCTGGCAGCCAACAGTCACACTAGACACACCATGCCCTAATGCACAATTGCAATTGCCACACAGGGCACCCGCAAAGAGCCTTACTGACAACTTACAAACAAACCCGGCTTTAACTTCCCAGCTTGTAACAAGCCAACAAGAGCATTGCCCTTAAACGGTACAACAGCTTCTGAGGTTTTACAAAATGTACGTGCTGTATGGCTTAGGACAGAACCCTCCATGTCTCCGCTCTTCATCTCCTTGCTATTATGAAGCGATCATTAATTCTGCCCTTTCTGACTTGTGAAGGCACAACTGAAGTGCTGCATCAAACCACATGTGTAATTACACTGAGTTAGAAGAGAATGGTCTGAACTGGCAAATGCACAATGATCAAAGTGACCCACTCTACAAAATGCAGTAAGTACCCAGGTATCGAGAGTACTAAACCTCTGTATCCAGCCAGAAAATATGGGGGACCACTGCAGTATTGCCGACTGCAAACATACAAAAGCCTGAGTCAGGCTACATACCGATGAATTACTTAAATACAATTTGGGCAGGGGGACTTCCCCTTCTTGCTTGAGACTTTAGGGATCATATTTTCAAAGAGTTTCCCCACAACCATGAGGGCTTAAGACGTTTTAAAAATTAAAGCAGAGTCCCAGGACTATATCTGACTCTCAAAGATCTGGGGCTTTGAAAAAAAGCAAACCAACTAATGCAAGGCTAAAGCTGAGAGAGCTGGCAAACTCCTGATTTCTGTGGGGCCAGGATTTCACCCCTGGTTGTATAAAATACAGATTTAGGAGCTACAGAACCATTTGTTAAAGAAGTGGCTAGAGAGTCATTAATTTGAATTGCAGTAGTGCTACAAGCTCCTTGCCCAGGATCAGGGCCCTATTCTGCTCATTACTGCACAAATTAAGGAAACAAATTTTCATTCCTGACTCTGAAGATTTCATGATCAGACTGGCAACGCCCACAGAGCACTGGCCAAGATACGGTCTAACCAGGGCATGACGGCAAATCAACTAAAATCAACAGGGTTAACATCAGGATTTTGAACAAGGGATGAGAGCAGCCGGTTGCTGGGACACCTGAGAAGCCTGCAGAGCATCTAGTTTAATCATGCAGGCAGAACTGTGACAGCAGCCACGCACGTTTATGGAAGAAGACTACAGTGTCACACCCAGGATGGGAATTGACAAGTGGCCATTTCCCTGGCAGACCAGGAGTCCAGAGTGATCAGTTGTTTACATGCCAAGATTTATTCTATTTTATTTTAAACCCCCAGCAGCACAAGGATACAGGTGGAAGAGAGAGCGCAGTAATTACAGACAAAACCAAGCTGTATAAAAAATCCTGTTTTCCCCAAGAGAAACCATCCACAGCCAAATGGAAAGGACTTACAACAGTGGCTGCTCTATTTCTTTTGTCACTTAAACCCTGCTGCTTCCCCTCTTCAAAAAGATTTCTACACATATAGCCAGAAAAGTAATGGCTGAGAAGTTACAAGTGCTCATTGGGATCAGCCAGTTCAGGCTGAGCCGCAAATGGAAATGTTTCTTGCCGACCCAGCATCCGAAGGTTCCCTCCCCTCGGAGGCACACTGGCACAGCACTCAGACACGGGGCACAGTCTTCTCACCCGGTGTCATGGACACGTGCAGAGCAGAATCAGACTGCTTCTCCCAACTTCAGGAGGGACAAGAGTTAAACATCCTCTGAAGTATGCCAGAAAGGAAAGCCCACTCGCTCCCAAGTGATTGTGTCCCCTACATCAGAGCTTAAGATGCTGCAGTGAATCCACATGGAGAAACTCTTCCCACTGCTGCGCAGCAGCAGTTTAGCATCATTGTGGTTTGTATTACGGTAGCTCCTGAAGGCTCAATCTAGAGCAGGGCCCCATTGCATTAGGCATTGTACAGGCCAGGTGCAAAAGACAGTCCCTGCCCCGAAGAAATTACAGTCTAGGCAGACAAGTGTGATCATCCCCATTTCGCAGAGACTTGAGGCACTTAAAGGGTAAGTGACTTGCCCAAGACCAGACATGGAGTCTGGCAGAACCAAGAACTGAACCAAAATCTCCAGAGTCTGGGTCCAGTTCTTTAACCACAAGACCATCCTTCCCCTCTAAGGAATTTTCTCCCTCTCCTGCTATAGAGGAGGAGTGCTGTTCCTGAGCTTTAAAGAGAAGAGTGCCAGTGCCAAGAAATAAACCAATTCTGCGAGGTTTGCAACATTTTATCAAGTATTGAAGAGTTCCAGCAAGCCCAGAGATCTAATCCCAAGTACTGCTGCTAGACCAGAGCATGAAGAAGCAGCAGCATATGAAGGAGCTCACATACAAACTATGTATATCACTTGTTATATTTGTATGTTCATCAGAAGCTAGCAGCATACATCAAAGTGCTGTTTGGGACCAGAAAAGAGAGAAAGCCGAGAATATTTTCTTTTGATAAGGACAACGTCCTCCCCAAGACAGTCCTTTATGCAAAACTTTGTCAGAAAGAAGAGTGAAGCAACTTTCACTTCCTTTTGAGCTAAGTTGTGAGGGCCTAACCTCAGAAGTTTTCTGTTTTTTTAAATCTTCCTTCATCCCGTGGCCAGCCAGGAAGAGCCCAACAAATAAGCACCGAGACAAGAGAGGATAGCATTGAAATGTGACTCTGAAGCTACCTAATGTATTAACCAAGGCTGAGACTCACTGGGAAACAAAGCAAAGGTGATGAAGGTTAGTCAGGTTAACCTTGTGTTGATGAGAGAAGTGAAGGCAGCATAGAAAATTAACAGTGTACTCACAGAAGTCATAACCAGCCCACATGCAGAGAGAGACAAAATAAGGAGGTCGATGAGTTTGCTGGCAACATCCATATGGATTTACATTTAATGCATGTTCCTCAGATTTATGCCATGTATTAGCAATATTGTACTGAACAGGTCAGCCAGCTAATCCAGCATCATCCATTGAAACATCAGCAAAAAAACCAAGCAATATTTGTAATGCCATTAGTTTCCTTATTAAGGCATCACGGCAAGGATACATGGGGCAGGTGAGGGGAGTCTGTAATACAATGGATGGTATCTGGAGACGGGCAGAGGGTCCAAGACAACCCACAGACAGGAGGACCATGTGGAAACAGGGCCATTGCTCTGAGCAAGCGCCACAGTGTCTGGACACAGCACTCTCGCACATCCGCCACACTCAGGAGGCAGGGTTTTGAGTCAGTCTCTTGGCTGCAGGTATTATGCTCCCCATCCCAGGAGGGGAGGGCACGGGGTGCTTACCATAGTGCTCAGTCAGTCATACGAGTGTGCAAAGATGTACCTTCCCCACACGAGGATCTCCATGGGGACGTGCTAGAATCATCCCCTAGCAGTTAGAGACTGTTTACCCCCAAATTAACTATCTAATGGACAGTGGCTCTTGATTTCTCTCCCCCCACACACACACACACCCTCAACCTTCACATGGAAGGGAGAAGTGACAGTCATGTCCTTTCAAAGCCCATGAAACTGCCAGGGAAGCCAGGTCTGATGGAAATCATGGGATACTTCTTCATCAATATTGCATGGGCACCTCGAATTTCTCAGCCAGGATCAGAGCCTTTCTGGGGTAGGTGCAAACAGAGTAACAGGATTCCTGTCCCAAGGTGTTTACAAACTAGGTTAGGCCAAGCTGCAACAAGGGCGCCAAAGAACAGGCGTGTGAAGGTAACAGCACTGGGAAGAAGTGATTACACAGGGCAAGTGCATGCAGAACTCGAGATTCCAAGTCAGAGTTGAGTTTGCCTTTAAAAAAAAAAACAACCCAAAACAAACAGTTGTATGTAGGTAAAACACGTCAGCAGCCCCTTCATCAACCCAGTATGGCTACTGCAACCGCCATGCTTCAGAGCACCCCAATTACAGCACCTCCGAATAGCTGGTTAAGACAGCCGTGCGTACTTTGCAGAGAACCCCTACACTAAGCATGGATTTGATGTACATTCTGCACTGTCTCCCAGCAGAGCAGTACATGGGTTTATTCTCTCCAGCTCAGCAGGGAATGGCCAGCCACAGTCCCCAAATGCCAAAATAAAGTGGCTTATAACTTTAACCTAAAAGAGAAGGGTAATTTTAGGCAGCTCACTTTCTGCGGCTATTTGTACAACTGTTTTAATATGATCTTGAACAAGACTAACTAAGAATGGCTCCTTGTCTAACAACTGTAGCAACACAGGTGTTTTCACTAGTGACAAACCCAGCCTGTTCTATTAAAGGACACCAACAACTTATTGTAGCTGTTGATTCTGTTGACACGCGCTCCACAGGGGTTATCTGAAATGCTGGGCCACCAGCCTTCTCAATTAAGCTGCCCATTTTCCATATAATGGCCAGGCAGCTGTAATACTGCTCCTGGCCCAGGGAAGCAAATAAAACCTAATTGGGACAGGACCTGAACATGCAGTAACAGCTTAATTGGAACTGAGCCCTCATGCGCAGCAAACCACCAAAAGGCTGCTCCAGAGCAACTCAAGTCCCGTGTTCTCCTGAGCTCTACGAAGATGAGAAGATTCTGTGCTATACACCTGCATTTAGCCCAGTGCACCCATAGACGAGGCCCTGATTCTGGAAAGCACATGCTTAGCTTTAATGAGGCCTATTGATATCAGTGGGACAAAAGTACATGCTTAGAGTTCAGCATGTGCATAAGTGCTCTCCTGAATTCGGGGTCTGTACACCAACATTGTTCAGTCACTTACTCCTGGGGGAATTCTGCATCACTGCATGCAAACAGAATTCATGTCCCCTGCAGATTTCTTTGCTTCTCTGCTGAAAAATTACTTTCCGACGGGGAAGCATAGAGAAGCGGCAACAATGTCACGCACCCCTCCCCACCAGTGCAGGCACATTGTTTTGGACACCCAGAGTATCCAGCGAAGAGGTAAATCACTGCAGGGGGGCATGGGTGGGGGAAGCCCCAGCCAGTGGCTTCTACCCAGTGCTAGGCTCAGCTGCTAGTACTGGCTGGGCTGGGGAGAAGGGGAATTTCTCTTTCCCTGCATGGAACATCCTCCATGCTTATTAAACAATGGAGCCTTTTGCAGCAGGATTTTCAGCAGTTTACTGTTGCAAAAGCTCTAAAGTCTGTACTTCCCTTTTATCATCACAAGTGCTTCCTTGAGTGTGCAAAAAATAAAATATTGCACTAAAAAAAACTCACTTCTAAATGTGCCTTATGATTCTCTAGATAGATACTTGAGGGGTTTAGTTTCTTCGGAGAGGAAAAAAAATACAGCCCCCCTCCCCAACACTTCCGTTTAGTGCTTATGAAGAGTGCTGAATTGACACCTACAGAGAGCTAGTTCCTCTAACCACAACATAGTAGGATGCATCTGCCATTCCCAGCATAAGCAGCACAGGTGGCAAAGGTTAATGCTACTGTGCAGTGACTGTGCCGATTTTAAATGGCACCCCCTGAATAGCCGGGGTAACTTCCTGTAACCTTCATATGCTCTACCCTCCTCCTCTGCCAAGGAGCGTCAGCCTGCCCGAGAGAGCCACCCATAGCAGCCTGACAGAAACTCAGTCTGATGCATCTGCCCACTGTGCAGCAAACCGGATCCTCACTGCCTGGTGACCAGTTTTTCCACATATGCATCACATGCATTTCTGCGGTGGAGACATTAACTAAGGCCCTTACAGTTACAGCTGCAGTTCTAACAGGGGAGCCAGAATCAAACACTCGTCCGCTGGGAGTTATCCTGTTGATGCACTATACAACAGTCAGCAAGGCCTCACCATTCCTTTGCCTATGTGCAGACAGTCAACAGGCAGGCCCGTAAGCCGCAGGCAAGGTGGTGAGTTTGGAGGCAGTAGGTAGATACTTTTCCTCTAGAGACGAGAGTGACTATCCTGCAAGCTCATTTCCCTCTGATAGGGACCTTTCTGAATGGCTTTCACAAATCTCATCTGAAGGGAAGAATCTCTCATCTGTCTGCAAGTACAGGGGTTGCCTGAAAGCCCAGAAAGCAACGTCAGCAGAACACAGGAGACATCTCCGCTCTGGTGAGGAGAGCCCAGGGATTCCACTAATGCAAAGGGGTTTGCGTACAACATCGGAGATAGTACTTACAAGATGCTGAGGGACTGGATCAACACTGACTCAGAGGAAAAGATGCCACCTCCCGAATCACCAGCACCACTTCCTGTGGCATCTGTGTGCTAGGCCACCTCACCGAGAGTGCTCAAGTCTCGCAAGGTGGGGGATGTCTACAGGCTCAGCCATGGGGTGAGCCAGGGCCAGGGGCGGCTCTACGTTTTTGGCCGCCCCAAGCAGTCATGCGCGGGAGGCACCGCGGAGCCGCGGGAGCAGCGGACCTCCCGCGGGCATGACTGCAGAGGGACCACTGGTCCCACGTGGCTCGGCTGGACCTCCCGCGGCTGCGGACGGTTCGCGGGTCCGGCGGCTCCGCTTGAGCTGCCGCAGGCATGCCTGCGGGAGGTCCAGCCGAGCCGCGGGACGAGCGCCCCCTCCGCAGTCATGCCTGCGGCAGGTCCGGTCCTCCCGGGGCTCCGGTGGACCTCCCGCAGGCATGACTGCGGCAGGTCCGCCGGCCCAGCCTGCCGCCCCCCCCCCGGCGGCAGGGAACGCCCCCTACATTTTGCCGCCCTAGGCACCAGCTTGTTTTGCTGGTGCCTAGAGCCGCCCCTGGCCAGGGCACTTCTCACTCTCTTCCACTTCACCCCTCAATTTAACGTCCAATTCTTTGCCAGTCCCCCGGGGCCAACAATGCTGTTCCTAAGGGCTCTACGGAGCTTCCAGTCTGAGTCAGAGGCAAGACAACCCCCAGCCGGTTAGCCCCTCCTCAGACCTCACCACATTAGCCAGGCTATTTGGAGTCAACTCTAAAGACTCAGACATAGTCTGTTAGTCTATAAGGTGCCACAGGACTCTGTCGCTTTTTACAGATCCAGACTAACCCGGCTACCCCTGACACTAGACATATCACTGGTTACTCACATGACCTTTTCCTCTTACTTTTTAAACAGAGCGTTCGTGGTTCACTCTGACCATAACACCTGTGACAAGCAGGCGCCTTCAGCAGAATTCCACACCCCATGGTGCACAAGCTTCGAGGGGACAAGATGCTGGTACGAGAAACCAAACAAACATATCCCAAAGCCGGCAAATGAAGTCCTACTGCTGCCAGACAGCCCACACGTACTCTCATATGGCGGTAAGGAACGTTTGCAAGAGAAGAAAGTGGCACCTATTCCGTACAGGGCACATGTATTCTGATCAGATTTCTGAATCTAGCTAGATTTAATAGTATCTTAAGTTACAAATAAAAGAAGTTTCTCCCTCCCCAGACATGACAGGGATCGTGGAGAGGTTATTTTGAGGAGGACTGGGCATGTGCGGTAAACCACACACAATTAATTTAGTTATACCGTTAGAAACGCTGGTCTTGTCGTTCAAGCACTGGGGACTCGGGAGATCTCACGTTACAGCTCCGCCAGAGTTACTGCTGGATCTTGGGCAAGTCCCTTCATCTCTGTGCCCCGGCTCTTGTTTGTAAAATGGGAATCGTACTTTCCTTCTTCCACGCCCGCTGTCTAGCTGTGCTGTGGGCTCTTCAGAGCCGAGAGCACCTTGTATGAGGGGGCCCCAATTTCAGCCAGAACCTCCAGCTGCTACTGCAATACTGCAAACCTAGAACTGGATTGTGACGCAGGAAGAGGGTTTCAGAGGGGAGTTAGACATGACCCTACTGGGACTTCATTTTTTTAAAATACTGTTGATTTTCCTCACAAGGACAACACATGCACTTTTTTTTGTACACACACACACACACACACACGGATTAGATTTTTTTTAACAGTAAATGTCAAACAAAATTTATAGATCAGCAAAGTAAGAAAACTGCTGCTTGAGAGCTTATTAGCTTTTGATTTAAGGATATTTCTGTTGTCAATACCACATGTCAAAATGCTCAATTTCTGTTTTAACAGTTACAAATCTAACTTTTTGAATCTCGGTGTCTACTGTCATTCAGTAATGACTGTCTGACCCCTCCCTCATAACTTCCCACAATGGTGAACATTTAAAGTCTATAAAAATAGAAAAAAATGCTTACAAATAAATATCAGTAATATCCATCAAAATTGTAACAAAATTAAAATCAAATTTTGCCAAGTTGCTTTGTCTCTATAAATATAGCTCCTCAGAGAGATGCTGTAACATAACTTAATCTTAAGCCCCTGTTAGACGCAATGGGTTAGTTCTTAGGCAGAGCATTCCAGGAGGGCTGTATAATCACTCTGCAGAAATGGCCTTCATTACCAAGTTTAATTTTTAATCTTCCCGTTGCTCTTTAATGTAATGAGACCTGCCATGCTGAAATCATTCATGCCCCGAAGGCCCTTAAGTACCACTCATTTCCAGATGTGCTGGCAACACACCAGTAAAAGGAGTCCCATCCTAGTGGATGGATACAAAACATGCACATGAGCTTGAAACTTTTGCCTACGCAACTAACTTGGAACATCGGTGGAGTTACCTGTTTTAAAGGGCCTTTCCCTGTGGCTGGTCAGGAACTCCCCCATCCTGTCTCCTCCCACCTGGGAAGACAGAGCTGGGGACTAAAGGATTAAAGAGGAACCACAAGTAGATAGATATGTAAAACTATTCCCCTTTAGGGGAAATTGGGGAGCAGATGGGACTAAGACCTTATTAATGGTATTTCTTAGTTTTTGCACATGCGGCTAGATCAGTTTCCATAAAGAAGGCTCTAGGGCGAGATCCTGGACATCTGTTTAAGAACTGCCATTTCCTTTCCCCTGTACACACATGCTGTGATTGGCCTTTGAGTGTATCCTCTTTAAATGAGTGAAGGTGATTGCCAAGCTGTCCTGCAGAGGCTCATGAGCATGAGTACCAACGTCAGGGTGGTGCGTCCGACGAAGTGGGTATTCACCCACGAAAGCTCGTGCTCCAATACTTCTGTTAGTCTATAAGATGCCACAGGACTCTGTCGCTTTTTACAGATCCAGACTAACACGGCTCCCCCTCTGATACTTCATGTCAGGGCAGACTGTTCAGAACTGGGGCACAACCCCCAAACTGGCTGTGAGTTCTATACTTAGATTTCACCATCCAATCATCAAGTGTCAACTCCTCAGGCACTAAAACAGCCTAAACACGGAGTCACAAACAGTCCCTTTGAGTACTCCGGTCAGTCTTGCCACCCAGGTGAGCCTACCTGTGGGATGGATGGTCCATTACACAAGAATCGCTGCAATATTCAGGTTACTCACAATCCCAAAGGGCCGGTCCCTTACCCAGATCAATTGCCCCTTAGATCTCACACCAAAGGCAATGCTTGGAGCCAGTCCTATCATAAACTATCTAAAGATTTATTATATAGAAAAAGGATATGAGTTATTTATGAGGTTAAAGCAGGTAAACACACACACACAAGTTACAATCTTGCATTTCAAAAAGTAATAGAAGTTTCTACGATAAGCAAGCTCTACATGTCCTTTAGGGCTAACCCACGGTAGGCACTGGGGATCTCTTGCTTATGCCTAGAAAAACCTTGTCCCCCAGAGTCCAAGCAGCACAAAGATACAGTTCCTCCCCCAATCCTCATTTTCCCCGTTCTGCTTTGATCTACAAACTCAGCTGATGGGAGGAATTCACTTGCAAAACTCATCTTCGTGGGGTGGGGGGACAGGAAGTAAACAACAAAGTCTTTTGTCCACTCTAGTTTGTGCACTGTCAATAGGTCTTCCTTGCTGGCCAGCACTTTCCACTAGTTAACATCTCTCTCCTGGCTGGTGATTTGCACAGGGCAGTTCTCTGCTACAGCCAGAATCGACGCTCTGAGATCGATCCACCGGCAGTTGATTTAGTGGGTCTAGTAAAGACCTGCCAAATGGACGGCAGATCGCTCTCCAGTCAACCCCTGTACTCTACCCCCAAGAAGAATAAGGTAAGTCGATGGGAGATTTTCTACCGTCGCCCCGCCCCCCCACGGTGAAGACCCCGCAGTAACTCGACCTAAGGTATGTCGACTCCAGCTATGTGAATAACGTAGCTGGAGCTGCGCAGCATAGGTCGACTTACCGCAGTAGTGTAGACATAGCCACAGTTACAAAGGTTTATAATATAAGTGCTTAGATACTACTTTACAACATGGAATACAGCTGTTACAAGTGAGATTAAGGCAATTTACAAGCATTCAATAAAGTCTAAACACATTTTGATAATTCTAAGACCTATTTTAACAATACCAACACACGGGTGAGCCAGATAGGCTTGGCATGAGCTGGCACCTAGTCTGGCAGCATCACAGTGATGTACTCCTACAGACCTCTCAAAAGCCTGTCTACAAAGTACTCGATCCTATGGGCAGTCCTGCTCGTAAGTCAAGTGGGACAATCAGGGGTAGTGTTTGAAACAAAACAAAAAAGCCCCGCACACACACGGATGGAAAACCCATGAATTCAGACTGATTTGCAGCGATCAGTTTGATTGACTTGGAGTTGAGGATCTTGTGACAAAGTAGTTTGGCTGTATCGGGGTGGGGGGAGTCTGCATACAGTGCTATGGACACTTTCCTGGGAGCCACCTTCAGCTATTCAGCTAATATGTAAAAAATGGAGATTCCTCAAGCAATCCCAGTGAAAAAACGATCATATGGCAGATCCAAGTAGGTTCTCAGGCAACACCCATTACTGTGGTTAACTGATAGATGGCTTTGATTCTGCACTGGTCTTATCTACATTACCAGCAGTTACTTACTAGGGGATGCAATAACTTTATCTTGCAGGCCACCCTAATATTGTGGTTTAATTCTTCATCTTTCTCCCTGTCAGAGTCTACCCTCACTTGAAACTGGGCGGTTTCAAAGTGAGGACCCGCATGTCTTCCCCCCACCCTAAAATCCTAGGGTAGGTCTCCCCTTCGGCTGCCACCACCCGGTCAATTCCGTGGGCCGGGACACCCCTGTTTCCCCCCCTTGGGAACACAGATCAATTCACAGAGGAGGAACCTCCCCCCCCCCCCTCTTCCCTCTCTCCAGCCTGCTCCGGAGACAGAATGCCTGGATTCAAACGCCTTGAATCTCTACACACAGGGAAGCAGCCCACTTCCCCCTCCCCTTCCCCTGAATTTCCCCAAGGGAAGGAATTAACCAAGTCCAAAGAAAAGAAAAGAATTTATTAAGAGAACAAAAGAAAATACAGAATCTCTATGAATCCAAGCTGGGCACTCATAGGGTATAACCTTGCTAAGTTCTGGAGAGAATCCTCTCTCTTTCTCAGTAAAAGCAATATCAGCAAACAGGAATAAAGCATTTCCTTTAGCAAACACACAATTGTAAATATAGAAATCAAATCATAAGACTAATTTGCCTTTCTAATTAATACTCACTATTAATTAGTAGAAACTACTCCAGGAGAACTTGGAGACATGACTGTCCTCTGTTAGATTCAAGAACAGTTCTCCCACAGACAAAGGCTTCCCTCCACAGAGATTTGAAAAAATCTTATCTCTGATTGGTCCTCTGGTCAGGTGGTCACCAGGTACTACATGTTAACCCTTTACAGGTAAAACAGACCTTAACCCTTAACTATCTGTTTATGACACTCCCCAACTCAAACTTTGGGTAGCAAAGACAGTTCAGTCTATTATACACCCACCATCTTAGTGTTGCCCTGGTTACAGATGTTTATTGGTACATGCATACTGAAGATTAGAGATTGTTATGTAATACGATTAAGCCATGGGTAACATCTCAAGCTGATCTGAAAGCTAACAAGTTTTTATTGATGTTTTTAAATAGGCCATCTGAAAGGAATATTTTAAAGGAGAGATTTTTGCGGAATATCCCTTTACAAGAATTAAAGCTGTAAAACTTCCCACTAAAAAGGGAGTTATTAGGCAGGAATCTAAAGTGTCAGCCTCCTCCATATCATCACTATTTGTAACTAGCCGTTTCCCCCACAACCAGAGCACAAGTTAAAACTTGCATGGAAAAGCTACAGAATGGCTGGAATGAGTTAGTCAGTCCTTTGCAACGGCTCTGCTAATTCTTAAGACAGTCTAATGGAGTCTTTGGGGTCTCACTTAGCCAATATTAAAAGGTAGAGAAATCAATTTTCCCCTCACTCTAAGAGCTCCAGTAGGGGACTCCTTTAAAAGGGGAAAAGTTGTTCACTCGCAAGTCAGAAGAGACAAATCACCACTAACACAGCCTACAGCAGAGGACCTTGACCAAGGATGCTTGACGATAGCGTAACTTTACCAGCAGCTAAATCAAGCCACAATAAAATGACTTCGCTCCAAGGGAAAAAGGGAAAAAAAAATAAACCAAAACACTCTCCAAATCTGTTTTTAAACCTACCTTTAATCAGCATGTTCACATCCATGTGTCAACAGGATCTGATTGTAACATTAAACCACTCAGCTGTAAAGGGAGTTTACCCCCTTTTCCTCCACTTCCTCTCATACTTAGAGAGACTCGTATCAGAAAAAGCTTGGAGAAGTGGGAAAAAACACAGTACGAAGAAAAGACTCTCCACTGGAGCCAGGGGCGGCTCTAGACATTTCACCGTCCCAAGCAGGGCGGCATGCCGCGGGGGGGCTCTGCCGGTCGCCGGTCCCGCGGCTCCGGTGGACCTCCCGCAGGCGTGCCTGCGGACGGTCCGCTGGTCCCGCGGCTCCACCAAAGAGCGCCCCCCGTGGCATACCGCCCCAAGCACGCGCTTGGCGTGCTGGGGTCTGGAGCCGCCCCTGACTGGAGCGCCCCCTCGTGGCTGGGTTTGGGGCACGCTCTCTCCTCTCTAGCGCCCCTGCTGACAGCTGCTCCAGGCCCACGGTGGGCTGCCTCTCTCGTGACCCAGCCCTCCATCCAGGTCACAATTTAGTTCCACTCCCTTCCAGGGTAACAACAATACAACTCAGAGCCCCAGAACGTCCCAACACAAAAGATCCTTCTCGGGCTATTCCTCAGCCCATCCTCGAGAATCAGTCTGCAGGCCAAGCCTGGACTCGACACCCTTATGATGGGCTTGTACACCCCTTCCTCAAGGAGGCAGGGGAACCCAGACCCACCCTCTGCTCTGGGTTCTGGCCCTGCGACCGCGTCTTCAGCAATGAGGCCTGGTCTTCAGACACGTGGCTGTTTCCCTGGGCCACTTCCTACCATCAAGCCCTGTGCTTATCGCAGCCTCTTCTCTGGTTCCCAGGCCTCTGTCTTCTCCGGAAGTCCTCCTAGCGCCTCCTCGCTCCGCTGGAACGCCGACCCCTCAGGGCCACCTCTCTGTGCCTCAACCCACTTCCAGGGCCCACCACAGGGATTAATTCCATCCCTTTACTCTGCCTTCCCCAGCCCCCCAACCCCAGAGAATGGGAATTCCCTGCCTCCTCTGTCCTGGTTTCTCTATCCTGAATTCCCTCTTGCAACTCCCCTTTCCTTCTTTTTGAGGGCCCAGCTACTCCCAACAACAAATCTGACACCCTCCAGGGGCAGCAGACTGGGCTAACTGAGGTCAGACTCTTGCTAACCCATTGTTCACCTGTGTGGGGTAGGCCCCCCCATCCCATATAGATAGAACACCACAAAATCAGTAGGCCAGAAACTTATTTGAGCCAAATCACCACCCCTCAGACTCCAAAAGGAGTGTTTTCATTGTCTTCTACAGGAGCAGCCTTTTAAAGCCAGACAGGACCGTTATGATCAACTAGTCTGACATCCTTCAGAACACAGGCCGGAGACGTTCACCTAGTGATCCCAACAACTTGGAGTTCATCTGGAGCAGGTCTCTTGGGAAGTCATCCAATTTTAGCAAATTAGAGAGAGAAATCTCTCCTTACAAACAAGGCTTTGGAGCTGTGCTCCAGCTCCGCTCCAGCTCCAGGCAAAAACCTGCAGCTCCGCTGCTCCGTGCTCCAGGCTCCGCTCCAAAGCCCTGCTTACAAAGCACAAAATTCAGTTCCATAAGCAAGCTGAAAACCACTGAATTTGGAAAGATTGGCTATTCTAGGGAAAACATTGACATAGAGGCGCAATCACTGGGAAAAGGACCCCATACCAATTTTGCTAGAGCTACACAGCTCTCCCAGAGCATGAAGTGACTACACGCTACAGCAATGAAACACAGGACAGAAGCATTATGTTAGAATAAACTGCCATGGCTAGAAGCAGCGACTGCCTTCAAATTGTTACAACCCAGCAACTGCTGAGAGCCAATTAACTTTCATAGGCATCGCATAAACCAGGGCACTCATTCAAAGTCTGTAACTACTGACTCCCTGGTCCAGATTTCAGAGGTGCGATAAATGCTTTAGCTGGCTTTTTGTATGGCAAAGCCAGTGGTGACATCTTATTGCTTTTTGAGACAAAGTTCTGGAGAATATATTTGAAATATCCAGGGATCAGAGCAGCAGCAAAGCTAGATTTCAGAGGAGGCTGGAATGTTCTGGCCTGTAACCTGCCAGAAACCCTTCATAGCTAGAAGTGTGTTTATTAAACATTCAACTTCTTAGAGCAGCTGCTGTTTAATGGAACAACTTTTAACGTAGAGCCGTTTGAGGATTTAATCTTCCCAAGCTGGGAGTAGAATAAGTCATTTTTCATGCAGCATTTGATGATGGAACTTGTCCACAGCTGGAAAGTGGTCTCTTCCCCAGAGCAGAACTGGAACAGCAACATGTAAAATAAAAAAAACTGAAGCTCTGAAGTGTTTTGTATTAAAGATCTGATCATGCTGCTTTAGGGAAGGGGAAAATATCTGAATCCTCTGGTTGAGAAATGCGCTTTTTATAAAATATATTTAAATACTTGCAAGGATTTCATGATCGCACAAATGCTAATCACCGTAACAGTTCCACCTAGCAAGTGAGCCACCGCTGCTGCCATTTTTTATAAATCCAGTAACATCTCATCCTGAACACTTAACAGCCACCCTACAGAGCGGAGGCTAATTAAAGGCACTTCACAGCCGAAAAACTAAGGAGGAATTAAATGAGCCTTGCCCGTTACAGAAGTGCTGCAAGAGGGCAGGTCATAGGACAAGAGAAAATGCTATCCTACAGCATTGATGACTTTGTGCTTCCCCATTTAGATACAACATCTGGCTGCTTAATGTCAGACTGTTTCACAGAGATGCAATGAGAAAATCTCCTTCCATGACAGCTACTTTAATGCTAACTCTCAGCTATGATGCTCATGAGCTCTGCAGGAGCTATGGCACAGACATCTCTTGCCCTACTCCTGCAGAGCTGATGGCGTCTGCAGGTGCAGTTAATGGGGCTAGAAACCCTGCAAAGCTTGAAACCTGCAGAGGACAGCGTGTTCTCTTGGCCCCAGTAGCTCTTTGTGTGATTCTAAACTCCCTAATTCCAGCCATGGACTGTGTGTGGGGACAGGACGCAGGGACGTTCTACAGATTTAGAAAGCAAATCACTCCAAAACAAACCTTGCCCCCAAATACTGCTCAGAGGCACTAGTCTCCTGGGGACAGGCCATAGCAGCTGTGTCTACACTGCAGAAAGGAGGTGCGATTACACTGCATGTATGCGTATGTGAGCTACTTAGAGCAAACTTGCTAAAAACAGCAGTGAAGCCACAGCAGCACGGGGAGCGGGTTGAATAGGCGTGGGAGTCCCCGGGGGCCTGTCAGGGGGCAGGGGGAATGGATAGGGGTCAAGACAGTGAGGGGACAAGCGGGGCTCCCAGGAGGGCGGTCAGGGGACAAGGAGCAGGGGGGTTGAATGGGTCGGGAGTTCTAAGGGGGGCAGTGAGGGGGCAGATAGGGGGTGGGGGCCAGGCTGTTTGGGGAGGCACAGCCTTCCCTACCCGGCCCTCCACACAGTTTCGGAACCCCGATGTGGCCCTCAGGCCAAAGAGTTTGCCCACCCCTGTGCTAGGCCAAAGCTAGCTCAGGTATGTATAGACGAGCTGCAAGCCACCTCTTGACTGCAGGGCCGGTGTAACCACTAGGCGAACTAGGCGGCCGCCTAGGGCACAAAAAAGCAGCGTCCAGCATCACAGGAGTCAGCTGAGCAGGGCAGGGCAGGGAGTGAGGCCCCCATAACAACCCCACCCCCGCAGCGAGGGCCGCCGCGCAGGACGGTCAGTGGGAACCTGCGGCGGAGCGAGGAGGAGAGAGCCGGCCGGGCGCAGTGACCAGCGCGGCCGAGGGACGGAGCCATTGGGGGAGGCAGGACGCGGTCCTGAGCTCAGGTGAGCTTCGCCCTCCAACGCGCCGCGCCTGGGGCCGGGCGCAGCCTCCTGGGGCCAGGGAAAAGTGAAACTAAACCCTGCAGAGCGACGGAGGGGAAAGGGCTGGCGCAGGCGCCGCTTTCTAACACCGACCCCGCCGGCGGCACTGTGCCCATGCGGGGAGCCGGCCCTGATCCCCAGGGAGAGCCCGGCTCTGCCCGCCTCGCCCCTGGGCCCCCCCGGAGGGCGAAGTCCTCAGAGCCTGGGGACGTTTAGAGACCCTGCGAGCTGGGGGCATCCTCAGGCTCCTCCTTGCTCATAGGTTCCCCCGGGGCCAGAAGGGACCGTTGTGATCATCTCTTAATTCTAACGAACAATGCCACATGATGCAGGATTCGCTTTTGAAAGTTTATAATCAGGGAGGGGGCGCAAGGTGGAAGTTTCGCCCAGGGCGCAAAATATCCTTGCACCAGCCCTGCCTGACTGCACTGTAGACATACCCAGTGTACAGACCTGGTCACTGACTGGGGAATTCACTGGTACACGTAGCACTAATGGAACCCAACATTTTCCCATAGCAACCCACCAGCCTCTGTTCTTATTGCTGACGGGTGTTGGTGTGTGTAAGAATCTGGAGGACCCAGGTCCCAAGACACATAGGTACCCTGGCCCCACTCAAGTCAATGGCAAACCTCCCACTGACTTCAGTGGGGCCAGGATTTCACCCACTGCATTAGAAGTGAGGTCTGACAGGAGCTCTGTTTCCACTACAGAAATAGAGTTGTGTGTTTGAAACACCACAGCTGCTACAGAGCGTCTTGGAGGGAAAGGGGCAGGACAAAAAAAAAACCCAGAAGTTTGACCAGAGGAGCTAAAACCCCGATCGCATTTTATTGCAGCCTCTGACAGCCACTGCCATGTCCCACAGGAAGGCAAGAACTACCTGGGCTGCTGGGAACATGCAGGGTTAAGAATTCCAGCTGATCATCTCCGGCAGTTGCAATGAGGCAGCTAATTGGGAGAGAAACTCTGACAGGCCAAAACTGATGTCTGACTGCAGGGGAAGCGCCTAAAGGAAGCCTAGAGGCAGGTTCTCACTATGGCACTGTGGAGGGTTTGATTCGGTTTTACTTTTCTGCAACAATATGCAGTTTAAAGAACTGCAAGTCTGACTTCCAGGAGACTTTAACCCTGAGGAACCTTCCCATCCCAGAGACAAATGAATAGACATGGGAAGTTAACAGAATGAGCTATTTGAGATGACATTGAAAAGTGAAAGTGGAAATCAGTTCCATTTAAAACAGATCTCTAGAAATGTTCAAAAATTATCATCAGTTGTTTTCCATGGAGAATCTGAAAAACTCTAATGTTTTCAATATTTCCCATGAAAGTCTGAATTTTGATGAAAAACCCAAAGTAGTGTTGGGGTTTTAAAACCTTATCTCTCTCTCTCTCTCTCTCTCTCACACACTCACACACACACACCTAAACATTTTCAATTAAATATTTTTTCCCGATAAAATTTTACTCAGAAAAAAATATGCTTTTTTTTTAAATTGAAAAACCTTTGGTGGGAAAACTGTAGCCAGCTCTCCTGATCTCAAGCTCTTTATTCAATATATGCCCGATTCTCCCCCTTAAATCATGCTTTTCCTGAAGGAGCAGCACATGGAAAGTTGGAGCAGATGTGTGTCAAATTAAGCTTAAAGTTGTTAACAACCTTGATTATAACATTGTTACTGCAGTTCCACAACCTGACTGGTTTCTGCCTCTCCAAGTCATTACAGCTCATTGTGCCAATCAGTAATAACAACTGAATCTCGAGGATTGTTCTAACCTGAGCAGGAATATGGGGAGAAGTCACAATACACTGACCCAGAAGTATTAAACATGAAAGTGCTCCAACCCTCGCCAGGCCCTCTGGGTGCTGTTCAACAGTAACTACTGGCAGCTGGGAGGAGACGGGTCTAGTTTAACAGTGTCAAGCATTCCAGAAATGGTTCTTCATATACAAGTTCTTATAGAGAGCTCATCACCGTGGCATCAGAGCAACTGCAGTTCCTCATGTCAGGAGGCAAAGATCTATTTCTCTCTTTCACCAGGCCTGGAGGGAGGGTGTGTGTTATATTCTTTTTATTGTTTGGCTAAGACTCCTATTGTTCTCTCCTATTGGTTACACCATGAGTTAATAGAGTTATGCGGGATTTTCAGGTTTCAAAAACGAATGCTTTTCCTCGGGTTAGTGCAAACAAACAAAAACACATTGCTTAAAACCGCTAAAATGAATCCACCAGCTTCTTCAGAGTAGGCATGGCATGTGCAAGTTTCATGACCTTGACAGCACTACCGTTTTGCTTACATGGGAAGCGTAATTAACCCAGGCAAATGAAGTGCCAAGATGTAATGATCTCTGACTAATGCCTGTCCACCAATCCATCGATAAAGGGCAACCGATCTGCAGGCAAAGCAGTAAGTGAGGACTGTACAAAGCTTTAGGCCAGCGTTTCTCAAATGCAGCCACCATGGCCGCATGCGGCAGCCTCCCAAGCACGGGTGGAGATTGGGAGAGCAAAGCAGCAGTCCCTCCCTGCAGCACCTGAATAGCTGTTACCAAAAGCAGCGAGGTGTTTGCACTGGCACCGCCAGCAGGGATTAGTGTCCTGCTCCACACTGCCTCCTTGGGGGCTCCAGGCAGCGCCTCTGGAGATAGGTGGGGCTGGTGCGCACAGCGCTGGAGGTGGCTGCGGCATTCAGCCACCGGGGCACTTACCTAGGCAGCTTCCCCACTCCCGCCCGCCAGGCATGGGGATCCTGGGACTCCAGAGGCAGCCGGTGAGTTCCCGACCCACCTTTCTTGGGACAGACTCTCACTGAAGATCCACAGGCAGCGGAGACAGTGAGATGGGTCGGCGTTTCCCTCAACTGAGGCCACACTCGCTGTAGGTACCACAACAGCTCAATGGCTCCAGGCGGCTGCTGGGCTTGGCAGCTCCCCAGCAGGGTGAGGGGCTCCAAGTCCTTGACACGCTCCAAGCACAAGAATAGGAACAAAGTCCTTGTGCGCTGAATGGGGAGCTCTACTTCCTCCTACATAAATACATTACAATGACTGGGACGTGTCTATGTGCATATTGATTTGCTTTTCCTAAAGTTAATTAAGTATCTTAGGAAAAATGGTCAGACCAGCCACTAGCAAGAGTTGGTGGCCGCACAATCCCAGGACTGGATCTGAACGTCAGCGTTTGTACCACTGAAAAGCGTCAGATTAAGCTATTCACGAGAGCCAAGAAGAGTGTTTTTCTCCGCTCGAAGACACCACTTCTTCACTCTTCTGCTATGATTGGAGTTCATGAAGATACGTTTAGCAGAGTCTTAGAAGTGTCAACACCTAAAACATTCTAACTGTTCAGAGGTATTTCGTTGTTCTTTCTGCAGGTGAAGCTATTACTGTTGTATTATTTTAAATTGCAACACAGACCGATAAGAATGCCACCAGCACAATCAGTTAACGTATCCTAACAACATGGCAGGGGGGTGTTTTACACCTCACTCACTTTAGAGCCATGATCTAAGTATCGTGATCTTTTTAGCTACACAGGAACTGGCTAAATTCAAGCAGCCTAATTCAGAAGGCAAGTACTAGGATTATGAAAATAGCGTTGGAATTTTAACTCGCTCGTCCCCACAGAAAAGAGGCAGACTAGCCTTTAAGCAAGTAGCATTCCCACTCTGCCCCAAACAGAATACGTACATGGTGTATATAATCATAAACCCCCCTCCCCCACTTCCTGAAGTTTGGCTCTCCCAGTAACTCAAAATATCTTGCAGTTCTCGCCACGGGAACTGTTCCTTGGGCATTCTTGCAGAGCATCTTCTGTCCGAGCCACTAACTCTTCTGCTCCAGAAACTATCTATCCCTTCTCAGATCCTGCTTGGCGCTAACAAGATCTACTTGCCCTGGAGGCTGGGTTTGGAGGGCCAACGCTTTCACCTAGACAAGGAGGTTCAGAGGTGGTCTGGGCATTAGGGAGGGCATCTGCATGCATCTGATTGGCAATATGTATTTAGACAGATGAAACACAGCCCCAACACACAAGGTACTAAAATCAATACAAGTTAGCTTCAGGGTGAGGAACTCAGCCACAAGTCTTTAAGAGTTTGTGCCCTCCCTACTGGAGATCTGGACTCAGACAGGCCGCGCGTGAAGCACCGGAAACTCTCTCCCTGCTCTCCCAGCAGAGTTTTCAGTACCATGGGGAGAGTTGTGGCCGTTACAGCGGCCTAACGAGTCCATCTGAATCCCTTGAAAGCCAACAATTCCACTTATAGACATGATTATAGCCTAGGGTCAACTATGATCCACATGGAGCCAACCAGCATGCACACATTAAAGTGTCTGACTAACCACCCTACCTACTTTAGTTTATCAGTGTGTCATGGCCAGTTCCCCATCTCTTACACTACTTGATTCCAGTAACGCAATACTCTGAGGTAGTAATAGTAACAGACAGTACGGTGACTTAGTCCAAAGCATTTTCCAGGAGAGTCTATGCATCAAGCAGAAATTGGATGAAGCACCTTTTCATATGAGATTTGCTGACTGCAGTTTCATGCTTTTGGAAACTAAGTTGCCTTTAAAAAAAAAAAGCGGGGGTGGGGGTGCCTTCAATTTATTTAGAAAGATACCGGAAAGACGACTGTACTACACTGAGTATGGAGCAGCTGGGCAGAAGGTATTGGGCTTTAACAATACAAGGAAGAGCTGCATCGCTAACTGCTAAGTACAATTGTATTTTGCAGAGAGAGAGTTAAAAAAAAAAAACACACAACTGCAGATAAAGTAGCTGCAGGAAGAACTGTCCTGAAGTGATTTATATACTGCAGTTCAGCGTGCAGCCAATAGACAATACCCATCACAGGCAGCAAAGAGATACTAGGCAGAAGGGCGCTGACAGCTGAATTTGCACAGCGAAACTGTACAGATACATCAGCCATTGTTTCATGGAACAAATTTTCCATTTAAGAAGCAATATGGTCAGCCACTGTAAGCAACTGAAAGAGTTAAGAAACTGCAGGACACACCTGCTGACTTAACCCAATGGGGATACATGGAAGTAACTTCCTACCATCCCAACAAAGAGTTAAAAAGTAATCCTATCTTTATAAAAAATGGGTAACGTATGAGCAGCAGTAATTAATTTTATTGCACATGAGCCAAGCACATGAATCCCAAGGACATCAGATGTTCCACATCCACAAAACCAATGTTTTGTAGGGCCGTTTTTTAACAAGAAAAAAGTTTAAAGTATCAGGACAGCTTCCCCAGACAAGAAATCAATTGCAGCCTGCACTCAGTTTCATCAGCAAAGATGGTGAAAAGGGATGATTATCATGGAACTGTCATGTAGCAGAGGGCACCTTCTTTCCTTTAACAAGGGCCAACCCCACCATCTCTGAAGTGCCGATAGCCCAAGGACATTCTGCCCCGCACCATACATCTACTCAATCCATTTTACACTGGCAGATGTCCTGCAGATTCCTACTGACCTCCAAGGAAAACAAAGTTCTTCACTCTAAATCACCCACACCTGCTTTTTATGGGACACATGCATGCAGAAATATCCTTCTCCTATAGAAATGTCATACACACTTCTTACAAGGTTAGAAGTTATGTGGGGAAGGCAGGTGCTGAGCATGAAGAGCAGTCAATGAGTGAGGAGTGCAGGGCACAGAAAACAATCCACGGAGATGGCCTCCAGAAGGATTAAAGAGGAGGGGCCAGAGCCTCTGCTGGCGTCCTTTGTTGTAGCTCCATTGACTTTAACTGAGTAAGGGAGAATTACACCATTTGAAGATCTGGCCCAAAGTGCACAGGAGCAAATATTTGACAGCACACTGGCAGCAGCTGCTTCTATTCACAATTCCTACCAGTTACTTCTTGCAAATGATATTTAATCATGAGCCCTGACGGGGGCTGCCTGTATTGTGAGTGACCGGCCCCTGTTGATATTTGACTCCTTGGAGCAAGGTACCGTAAAGCAGGTTTAGCTTGTAAAGCTCTCTAGGGCACAAGCTGACATTTTCTTAGTTTCTTGGCTGTGCAGCGCCTTGTACAATGAGCCCCTGGTCCTTGGCATTACAGAACTAGGAGCAGGTTCTCGATGGGTGCCAGACCACATGCTTTCTCCCGGGGAGAGCGTTTGGTTTGGCTGTGTAACCAGTGCAAAGTTCCCCTGGCTGGAGTTGTGTCTTTAAGCCCCTACTCTCCCGGGCAAGGACTATTTGTAGGGCTCAGTTTTGCCTAGTGTACAGTGCCATCTACTATCTGTAGTAGTCAAATAGCTCCGGCCCCTGGGCGGCTGTGGGAAACCGACTGCTCCAGCACAAGGCCAGGTGGAGTCACACATGTTCTGTCTCAGAACGGCTCTCCACGCCAGCTTAGGAGAATCTTGGCTGAACAGTGGGCTCATTGGCGTTCACAAAATGTTTCCTGACACTAGCCCCCATGAGACTGGAGAGCCAGTGCAGGCCCATCACAGGGAAGCTATTTGTGAGCAGGGATTTTAATCTTCACTCACAGGGCCGCAGTCTGGAGAACTTTGAAAGTAACTCCATTCATTTTACTTCTCTGCCCTCTATCCCTCCTCCACACCTGGCCCCCATCTCCTCTGTCCCCTGTCCAGTCTGCCTTGGGAAGAGAGCCATTGCTGACTTGGAAAACCACTGAGACGGATCTGAATGTCAGCTAAAGGCAGCATGGCTTGTGGGGAGTTGGTGTTGAGAGGCAGGACATACTCTTCCTTACCACAGGGCTAAGCCCCAACGCAGGGCTCAAGGGGGTACATGGGAGACGACATCCTGTCCCCTTCGAACAGCAGAGGAGCAATAACGCTCATCTCCCTGGCTTGGGTACACAACTTCCCCCACAGCTTCCTCTCCTCCTCCTCGGCTGCTGTGGTGAAGAGCAGGGAGCTCTTTCCTTTAACTGTTGCCCTAATGTAACAGGGAACCTCAGACATGCCAGAGATAGAGACATGATGCTCCCATCCGAGAACAAGGGACTGAGTGCAGTACCTGAATTCTGTTCCTTGTGTCTCAGTACAGAGTTTGTGCTCTTAAGAGCACAATGGTTTGGGGCTCTAATGGAGATTTCTGCCAAATCCAGGGGTAGCACAACCCCAACATTCAAGATGTACCTATTATCTACCTCGCTTGCTTTGTCCGCTGTGATGCCAACGCTGCACTGAAGAGGCTCCGTGAAGAATTCTTTTCCTCTCCTTGGCCTGGTTATCACAGAGCACACAGTAGAGAAGTCACTCTCAAGTGATCTGAAGGAAACCTGACAGCATCTGTGCCTCTCTGGGAGCTGTCAGGACATACCAGGGGCCAGATTAGCTAGGAGGGTAACACAATAGGAAGCCCTTTGTAACCTTCAGAAGTTCTACTTTTGCAGTGAAATTTTCCTCCTGCCTGCGCTAAGAGCCAGCCCAGTGCAATTTCCTGAGCAAATCTGCCTTGCATTTGCATTTTATGAACAAATGAGGAACGTGTTGCATGCAAGACCTACAGTTACTTCTCTCCTACCAGGGCTGGTTATTCCCCTTTTTAAAACTGCTCTAGTCCACTGACTTCCAAACTAGTGATTCAGGAAGGCAGGCTGAAGGCATTAGTTGCACAGCACTTCACTCAGCCTCCGCTGCTGCTTTGTTTTGTCCCTCACGGTGGAGCCCTGTCACACGTCTAAGAGGCTCCCGTCCCACGTCTGGACCTTGGCAGGTCGAGAGCTGTGTTTATGTTAATGTGAAACACTTTAATTCTTTTCACAGCTGGCTTTTGCAGAGAAATACACCCAAACATTTATCTTTGGCACAATCCCATCCCACCCACCACTAGCAAAATGTCCCTTCTCATTACTGCACAGATCCGCAGGCAGGAACAGGAGGCGGCCTATTAACATTTTATTCTTGACTGTACACTTTTTAATTAAGCGCTCTGCGTATGGATCAAGCCCTCATTGAGCTAGAGTGAGGGACAGAATTAAAAGTTAACTTTAGTCACAATGAGCACATGCCTCATTAGTGCCTAAGTTCAGAGGTGAACCAGAAATCTGCAGTGAACGTTTTAAGCATTTACAAGTGATGTGCATTTTAAGTTGAGCTGGACCGAACATTAGAAAACAATATTGCCCTGTCTGACTGGGAGAAAGGGAAGACTGGACCAGATTCACCAATGGATCTTTTCAAATTCTAACTTCCCTGAAGATCCCAAAAGAATTTGAGCCTGGTTTTAAGAAGGCATACGGCCCAGCCTCCACTTCTACATCTGCAATTAAGCACCAATCCTGACATCTGATCTACACAGGTAAACCCTTATACCCTTGTGGAGCCCCACAGACCTCCACTGTCATAAAGGTCCACCCACCCAGATCCGATTGCAAGATCAGGGCCTAAGATTATAGCTACTCGATTTCCTGGCACAGTAAATTGGATGACTAAATGTTAACCCATGCACCCACAGCTAGTGCAAAACTGTGTTTGCAAAGAGATGTAACATTCTACTTTTCCAAGATCAGGTGCCGTGCACGTGTAAATGCTTGTTTTCAGAAGTATGAACTTTACCTCACCTGGAGACTAGGGTTCTGGCTTTCCCTGTTCACAAGGGAAAACAAACTGACCCCTAAAGGAAGTAAGATGCTACTCCATGTCCCTGCTCCCAGTCCCTGACACATGGCAGGAGTTTGTATGATCACATGATGCTGAGCAGCAGAGCTGGGTATGAAATGGTTTTTCTGTCCCACAAAAATTTGAGATTTCCAAAGTTCTCCCATTCTGGTTGAAAAACCACAGAGGAAGAGAGACAGCCACCGCAGAACAGCCTGGTGGTTTGGGGGACTCACTGGGATGTGGGAGACCCAGCTTCAAGGCCCTACTTCAACCGATTCGGAGCAGGAACTGGAAACGGATTCCAAACAAGGACTTGAACCGAAACCTCCCACATGCCGGTGAGTCCTCTAACCACCAGGCTCTGGAGGCATCTCTCTTGATAGTCCATCCTGGAATTGAGAAATGTTTCCTGAGGAGAATTTCATCAAAATGGACCCTTTCCCTCATAGAGAGTTTTGGTTTCAACACATTTGTACTTTTCTGACAAGAAGTCGTTTAGTCAGAAACCTGACCAGCTCTGAGAGGAAAAGGGGCCTGGGGCACAAACATCCCAAACTTTGAGACGTAAGGAAAAAACCCCTATTCTACAAATATTTGTTTATCAAGGTCTCATTTAGGCCCAAACATTGGATTATTCTTCCACCAGAATTCGTTACTGTAGAAGAATTTAATCACAAACCTAGCTGTCATACTCAGCTACTGGGGATGTGAAAATACCCCTACTCGACAGAGCAGCAGGAAGCAAAGACACAGATGATATTCAGTGGGCTTCACGTCAGGCCCCATTACTGCCCCTAACAGGAGTACCTGATTACTGTAGCTAAACTATTTTTTTTTAAAAAGGTGGCAGGTATCCTCTCTCAGGAGACTAGTATCAGAGGGGTAGCCGTGTTAGTCTGGTTCTGTAGAAGCAGCAAAGAATCCTGTGGCACCTTATAGACTAACAGACGTTTTGCAGCATGAGCTTTCGTGGGTGAATACCCACTTCTTCGGATGCAAGCAGTGGAAAGGAAAACTAGGAGACTAGGAGACTAGAAAGGAAAATCCATCAACGTTAATTGCAATGGGGAAAAAATAGATTTCCCTGATGAACTTAATGGATTTTTGTGCACTTGTAAGAAGAAAGGTGCTAATTAAGTCACAGCCTCTTAATGTACCCAAATGATATATGCTGCAACAAACTGAACACTTCTACAAGTCATCTGCAGATTCTTGACATTCCAGAATTCCCTCCCCACTCCAAAACATGCTAATGAACCTTGAAGGCAATTATGGGGAGGGGAGGGGAAATCCAGAGCAAGATAGGGGAGAATTAGAAGGAACCACCACCGCTTGCCTCCTGTTTTAAAGCAGACTCTGGAGGAGGCCTCACTACTCAACCTAAATTCTGCAAAACTAACCATCTGGAGAAGCAAACAGAGGAGTAAACCAACTTCTCCTTTCTATTTCTACCTGCTCAACTGCACCAGTTCTAGCAGCAAAAAGAACTGGGTTCCTTGTATGCAAGCACACTTCCTTGTTGCAATATTAAAGTATATTAAGAATTGTTCCACTCCAGAGGCATCCAAACATTCTTCAAAATGAGGTTTCCAATTTTTGCAGCATTATATAATTAACATAATTTGTGTTGCAAAAGTAATTGTAGTACCATTTTAATTAGCCTGTATGATCACTAACATTTCTCCAGTATACCACTAAATTACTAGTTTTGAGACAACTCTGAATGATTGGAGTTTGGTTTATTTTATTTCTCACTTGCAGTCAATAAAAATATATTTTGAGTAGCTACATGGAGCGAATGATGACAGAAACAAGACAGAATGTAGCATCGGAATGATTTGCAACTTTAGAATGTGCTTCGGGTTTCACTTCCGTTTGGAGGGCAGCAAAGCAGTGGGGGAAGGAAAGGGTGGGTTTTAAAGGCAGATACCTTCCAAGCAAGTATTTCTCTCTAATTAAATCCTACGGTTCCTTCTCTGGCTTCTTATGTTTTGAACCAAGTGTTGAGGCTGAAAAGTGAAGCCAAAATGAGAAAGCTGAATTGTAAGACGAGTGAATATTTTATTTCCAAACTTCAGTCTAAATGAAATACTTGGTGAACACACCTCAGCCAGCCTAATTATAGAGTCAGATAAAGTCACAAAAAAATAAAAAAATTGCTGAATGCGAGGTAAGCCTCCAACAGTAAATAAGGCACTTTGTTGTTTTTAAAAGAATCAAGATTCTTCTTTCCAAAATCCTTCCCAATTGCTCTGTACATTCAAAAGGCCGCAAGTAATAACAGGAGCAAGTGATTTCACATCCACGTGTAAGTGGGAGTCCCACTGCCTGGCTCTTCACCTCTAGGGCAGTGGTTTGATTCTTGCCTGGATCAGCAGACACAGAAACATGGCTCCATGTTGGCTGGCAACAAAACAGCTGTTAGTAAAACCAGTTCCTAGAGGACACATGCCTTCATTCCAGAGCCACTGGCACTCCTGTTAGCAGTCTCAGCAGAGGTGCCAAGGATTGAATGGGCCATGGGAACCAACGGTTCCCTTCGAGCCAGAATTGAGGCACATTAGCTAAACAGATGTGGAGAAAAACAGACTGCCACTGGCTCAGGCCATATGAGTTCTCGGAATAAACAGAGACTTTGTTCTCCAGGGCTTTCAAACCAGCCCTTTTCCCCAGCACCAGGGTTGGTTTTTTTTAATTGAAAAGGAATGAAGATCTTACTCTCAAGTTTCTACAGTAAGAAGGCAATTTCTGTAAAGCCTGATTACAGGTTAGTTCTACAAAGGTACCTGGTTTCTCCTTCTCCACACAGTTATTTGTGCTATGGTAGGGCCTAGCAACGCCAATGAAGGGGCAGGGGCTCATTGTCCTCGGCAAGGCACAGACACCTTTGCCTTGCTTGAGGTGAGCAGGTGATCGATCGATCAATCATTAGAAGAGAAGCTTGGCTTCACTAGCAGAACTCCATCCCACCGGAAAACCCTTGGCCAAAATTTTCAAAAATAAGACCCTAAACTTAGATACCTAAATACACCTGCCGTTAGCCAAAATTAAAAAAGGAGCCTAATATCAGCCACTTGCAGATCAGAGCTCCCAAGCTGCAGTCTACCACTACCTCCACCAATGCGCTTAATGTTACCACTATCAAAACATTCAGTTAGGAATCCCCAGAAGGCAACACCACTGACCATTAAAGGCCATACAGGATTGTCTCACTTGGTCAATAAACCAATGGTAAACTTATTCCCACCCGCATCTCTGCTCTACACGGTTCTCACAGCACGGAAAGAAATCCATTTTAGAACTTTGTAAGAAGCAGAGGGAACTCAAAGTA
Source organism: Mauremys mutica (assembly GCF_020497125.1). Taxonomy (NCBI): domain Eukaryota; kingdom Metazoa; phylum Chordata; order Testudines; family Geoemydidae; genus Mauremys; species Mauremys mutica. The sequence goes on along the minus strand of NC_059082.1, from coordinate 83,754,596 downwards.
CTAAGAAAAAAAAGCCACACTCAAGGCCACATTAAAGCTTTCATACCTTTCAAGGGATGACAGATCATTATGACACTCAATGAGTTCCATCTCTATCTTTTCTTCGCTTATACATAACCATTTCATGCTGAACTTTGTTCATCTCCAGCATCTCCAAACACATCCATAGTCCCACAGTAACAACTACATTTTTCTAATATTTCTAATCATTAGCTCATAAGAATCTATGGGCCAAGTTCTGTTCTTAGATACAGCATGTATGCAAGACTCCTACTGGTTAATGAAAGATGCATTCTTAAGAACATGAGAACGGCCATACTGGGTCAGACCAAAGGTCCATCAAGCCCAGTATCCTGTCCTCTGACAGTGGCCAATGGCAGGTGCCCCAAAGGGAATGAACAGAGAGGTAATCATCAAGTGGTGACAGAATTCAATTCTTCTATCTGAAGGGAGAAGTTGCTCAATAAGTTTAAGGTACATGTGAGAAAGACAGGCCATTAGTGTGGAATTTATGGTATCTTAATCATTTGAATGATACCAGTCAGTCTCCCCAAACTTAATACAGAAAGTCACAGTAATTAATAAGCTAATTATTGTAGATGCCCTAGAAAGAAAGCAGGGCACTAATGAACGCCTATTTAAGCAGGTACAGGCAGGAGAAAGCAGTTTAGAAATGGGAAACACATATACTTCAGTCACGTTTCCTGAAGTCTCCTAAACAATGGAATAAAAATAGGTCGGAAAAATATTAAACCTGACTTGAATTTGTATTGAATAAATGGAAACTCTTAAAACCACAACAGCAGTTTATTGTAAGACACCTAGACCTACGAGGAAGGAAACAGAACTAAACGGAAACTCGTTCTGGCATGGACATCTCACATAAAAGAAAGCTATTCCTACGGGCACAAGGGATAGCGATCCCAACTGGAAGGCCTATGACAATAATGAAGTAATAAGTGACAAGCGAGAGATTCCAAACGACAGATCAGACACTGAAATAAAATACTTGTTTTTTATATAATCCAAGACTGGATTGATTTCTCAAACAAAGTGCTTAGACACAGCAATAGAGAAATGTAGGGCCACTTCCGGTAGCCAAGTCAGAAGAAAGAACTAAGTTCTCCCCATTTTAGCCCTTAATCACAGCAACCGCTCAGCAGCATAGCTGATGGAAAGCATGGGTTTGTGGTGAAGACTCTGGACTAGGAATCAGTAAACTCCTGATCCTGCCTCAACTCTATTTGGCCTTGGACAAGTCACTGAATTCCTCTGGGTCTCAGTTCCCCATCTGTAAGAGGGGTATAACAATCCTTCCTTTCTCCAACCTTGCGTTTGTCTTGTCGGCTAAGACTGCCAGCTCTTTGGGACAGGGTTTTCTACTCCAGGCCGCTAGCACAATGAAGCCCCAATGCATGTCCATCGACAAGATGTGACCCAGATAGAATACAATAGACGTGAACTGCCCTTCACTTCTCAGCTACTGCAGGAGATTCTTTATGAAGTTAAAGAACTTCATAGAGTCAAAGTTGATGCTTGATACTAAAACAATACAATATGGAATAATTTCAGAGTATGAAAGGCCTCTCATCATCAACGAGAATTGCATTATGGATAGTTTCTTCCATTCAGAAGATAGTTTTTATTCAGAAACAATCCAGTTATTAAAAAGAACAGGCGTACTTGTGGCACCTTAGAGACTAACAAATTTATTTGAGCATAAGCTTTCGTGGGCTACAACCCACTTCATCTGATGCATAGAATGGAACATATAGTAAGAAATATATATACATACAGAGAACATGAAAAGATGGAAGTAGCCAATACCGTGTATCCTATGACACCTGACTGGTCATGAACAAACCCCCCAGTGTTAGGCACTGTCCTCGCCTCCTGAAACAAGATGACCAATTTGGCGCCAGATTGACAGGTAAGAGGATGGGAATGATCAAGATTTAATACTGATCAATTCTGGGGGAAAAGGGACTGGCCCCTATGATTCTAGGCCTGGGGCCCTCAGTTCTTTCTTCCTGCCATGGGAGAAATTATAACCCCTCCTGGAGTTTTATGTGGACTATCAGTGGTCTAACGGCAGACGGCACATCAAATTATTCTATGCCTTCAATCTCTAACCTAAAAATATTCTATATAGATTGTGTCTCTTTAAACTTAGCGTATATAGTGGAAGAAGTTTTGACTCTGATAAAGATTAGTTCCACTGTTACTAAGTTACAGCAGTTTAATCATTAAGTTTAATTCTACTACCTCCGAGAAGATCTGTCATCCACAGATCTCAAAACACTTTACCAAGGGACATAAAAACTAAAATGCCATAGAAGTTTAATGATTTGGGAAGCAATTTGGGGGGCAGGCACTGCCTATTTTATGTTTATGCTGCGTCCTGCCAAGTGAAGCCTGTGATCTGTTTGGAGTCTCCAAGTACTACTCGAATAAAAAACGATATCTTCATGCTCATAACTTGAAATATCTCAAGGGGTGGCTTATTAAGGCAAGGAGGAGCCTTTACAGACAGGGGTGGGATTTTCAAGAATGTCTAAGTGACTTAGGAGGTTAAATCCTATTGAATCAACAGGACTGGTGCGTCTGCATTACTCAGGTGAAGAAAAACCCATGGCACCAAGTCTCAGAGCCCAGGGGCTAGAAATAGCAGTGTAAACGTTCCCACTTGGGCTGGAGCCTGAGCTCTGAGACACTCCCCCTTCGCTGGATTTTAGCGCGCCGGGGCTGCAGTCCGAGCAGTAACGTCACACAGCCCCAGCCTGAGTCAATTGAGCCAGGCTCTGAGACTCGGAGCTGCAAACGTAGTGTGGTGCAGACATACCCCCGGATACGTTGGAGGTCCCACCTAGGAGTCTGTAGGGTGAGGGGAGGGTTTGTTTGCAACATTTAAAGGTCAGTTGCGGTGTGTTTGCAACTCTGAGACAGTCTTTGTGCGCCTTGTTGGCTGACCCCACACTGCAGACTAATTTAATATGGTTACAACCATACAGCTTAAACCTTGGAGCAAGTGCTCAATGGGTTTGGTCAATAGTTCTGAATGGCTCCAAAAGAGACTGAAAAAAACTTAAATTTGTCTGCTGCTGAGCACCACAGGTAGGAATCAGGATGCAGCAAAGCACTAGATGTTACACAGCAGGAAAGAGATTCTGCATTAACGTTGGATGGTCCAAGCTGACTCTTTTCTATTAGATTTTGACTCTCAATTATGTTATAATTCGATGGACACTTTTGGCTATGATGCTGCTCACAGCAGAAACACTAACATTCCATGGGTAGCACAGGGGCTTAGCCAGTGGTGCAAAATGAAGTGGGCAAATGAACTTAACCTAAACTCCATGTTCCCCAAATGAGAAATGGGTAAACTCGACTTCGCTGCTGGGTATAACAGATGCCTGGGGGGGGAGAGGGGAGAGAAGCACTTGCTGCAAGGCTAGGGTGACCAGACAGCAAGTGTGAAAAATCAGGATGGGGGTGGGGGGGTAACAGGAGCCTACATAAGCAAAAGCCCCAAATATCATGACTGTCCCTATAAAATTGGGACATCTGGTCACCCTATGCAAGGCTAACCCACAGAACACTCTACTGGAGTAACCTGATGAGTGACTCTAAAATCACGTACAAATCCTCAAAGCGAAGGCTACAGATCCCTGGCGAGACACTGACCTTGACTCCCACCACGACGACTTTCTGGCACGAAGAGAAAAGCAGGCACGAAGGCTACAACGTCAGCCCGGGCCATTAGTCTGAGCTGCTTTGGTTTTGCTAGTTTAAGACAGACAGACCTGTCACATAAATGGCAGACGTTATGCATCTCTGGGTGAAAGGCAGCATGATTTAGGCTGTCACAAGTAGATTTTATTGGGAATGACCTCCAGAACCCTGGCATCTGGGAGAGTTTCTGCAGTGATCATCAAGTGTATTTGGACACTAGAACTGGGCTTACTGCTGTATTTTGGAACCTTTGTTATAGTCCAGAAATGAGCCATAATAAAACCTCTCCTCTAAAACTCCCTGGCTTCCAGAGGTGTTGTAGAGACAGGTGTCAGACTGGGTTCAAATCTCGAGATGGTGATCTCATGCCTCGAGTTTTGTTTCTGTGTCACTTCCAAAGTCTGATGAAGCTCATTTTCCAGATCTGAGGCAGATGAAGTCTGCCAAGACTATCTGTTCTTGTGAGATTTCATTCCACAGAGCCTTCAGTCTCATGCAAAATGGCTGATCTTGAGAGAAAGCCACCAGTCAAAATGGATATTTGGGGACAAGATTTCAGTGCCATTAAAAATATCAATCACAGCCCTGATTGGACTTCAAACAAAACTCCAGCCTAATGCAGATCTGCACCAAACTGCCTCAGCCAATACCTAGTTACATTGTATGTGCATGTATGATACTTAAACACATTTAAGCATTTCCCTGCAAAAAGATCATAAATAAAGTGACAACTGCCAGCCACCAAGTATAAAATCAGGCTAAACCGATTTCACGTAATAAGGACACATCATAAATCCTGAACACAAAAAATCCCCAGCATTATCAAAATATGGAGAGTTCTGATTATAATAACGCTAGAGTTAAGGGGGGTTGGTCGTTGGTTTGTTATAAAGCCTTATTTTCCAAGCAGTTTAACTCAGCCCTTCAAGTTCTTCAGGGCTGCATAGTTAAACAATAATCCCAAAACTAGACAGCCGATAACTAGTTTGCAATGAGCCACATATTTGGATAGTAGGTTATGTACATCAAATATGGGTTTACCTATCTGCACTGCTTTCCTTGGACCTCACTTGTACTTCAGTTGATGAAACATGACTAGCACTCAGTTTAAAAGCATTGACCAATCCCTTAGATATTAAGTGGGGTGGGGGGGAGGGGATGACTAAGCTACTTCATTGTGACTGTAGCTTCTGCATAAATTTTGACTGGATTCCTGATTCCATCATCCACCCGCAACCCACACCCCCTTCAATAACAATATTCCTGAAGTGGTAATTTACATGCTAGGCTGGCATAGCTCCAAGAGCAAAGCCATCCCTTTATCCAATACATATTCTGCATTAATAGCTACCTGACTGTAGGGGGGAAGAGACTTGGGGGGGGGGGTCTGGGGAAAAGGGCATCGGCCAAGATATCAATTACTTAGACCGTAAGTCTCTTTGCACATTGCCTAACACGGGAGCTCCTGTCAAGGACTAGGATCTCATTAGGTGTAACACAACCATCATGATAAACACCTGCTGTCAGTTCACTAACAGGGCTAGCAATAGCCACCTAGCGCAAGCCTGTTCTCCACCCAGCACACACTCCTAAGCAGCAGTCAGTCTTAGGTCAATGTGGTTGCATTAGATGGAGGTGTAGGTAACACCCACCCTTACCGCTGCAGAGTCCCCTCCTATCCTGTCTGAGTAAAGATACAGCTGAGACTAGAGTCACTGCAGCATGTTGGGGAAACTCACTTTTAATTAAGTCATCAATGAAAGTTATTAACAAAAAGGAACAACTAAGCACCCCACACCACCCCCAACCGACAGAAATAACCTAAAAGGGAAAGAGAGGGTTTGGGCTGACACACTGTCACTGCACTTCCCCACCAGTCACACCATCCGCCCGCACTTCCTGGCTTTTGTCAGTATCTGTCAGTACCTTAAAGCTACTTAACCAGAGGGGGCTCTCCGTTTTGTTTTTCCCAGCCTTGTCTTGTGTGCTCTGCGCACATCTCATGAAGGGAAGCCCTGGCCCCTCTGAGAGCCCAGGGCCTAAGCCACCAGGCAGGGAGCTGCTCTGGCTTCACATCAGCATAATGAAAACCTGAGCACTAGGCTCCCACAGGGCTTTTCCCAGCCACATTTGAGAACTTCAAAGATGCACTATAGGAGGCCCAGAGATTCCCCTGTTTGCAACACCCACAGCACAGCAGGGATCCCACACACTCAGGCCTGTATGGCAGGGGACTCCCCCCGACACACACACACAAAATGCAATACAGGTGAAGCACCTACCTTGACACTGGAACCCTTGCTTCCCAAACCCCCTGCAAAGAGAAAGACACACACAATTAGCATCCCCAGTGCATCAACCCACACACTAACCCGCTCCCCACCCCTTCTCCCTGGGTTGAGCCTCCCCAGTGAGAGCCTCTCAGATCCTCCCATCTAGAGCTGGAAGCAGAGTGACAGCAGCTGGCAACCTGTTCCCAAAGAGCTGCTGTCCTGCAAGGACATTCAAACGCAACCCTGGGGAAACAGGCTGGGAAGTGCCCCGCAGCTGGTTCAATGCTGCAGAAACAACCCTGGGGAAAGCCTAGGTGCACCGGGAAAGAGATGTGGGGAGAGGGGAGGCTCTTGTTTAAGTCTTGCTCCCCAGCTGCAGGGGGTGAATTTACCAGCTGGTAGCCGGGGGGGGGGGTACACAAGGGAGTGCCCAGTAAAATCTGGGTACTTGCTGTTGTGTGAGGGGTCAGGGAGGAGCAGAGTGAATGTCCCAGGATGCTGATTTGAGGACTTCAGTGGGTCAGGTTTGTTAGGGGAGTGGGTGGGTGAGATTCTGTGGCCTGCGTTGTGCAGGACGTCAGACTAGATCATCTTAATGGTCCCTTCTGACCTTAAAGTCTGTGGGTCTATGAGGTAGGGGTAGCTGGTGAATGCAGAGTCTACCTGGGGGCACAGAGTCATACAGCCAGATCCCGAGGACAGCATATAAACCAAGGAGGGCAGGGGGTCCCTGGCAATGCATGCAGGGGATACAGGTGTCTCCCCGTGGGATACTCAGTTGTGGGGGGCGCTGGCAGGGCACGCCAAGGGGTGCAGGGAGTGCCCCGTGGCTGATAGGGTCGCTAGAAATGCATGCGGAGGGGCTGCAGGGGGTCCCCGGTGCTGCGTGCAGGGGTCCCGGTGCTGCGTGCAGGGGTCCCGGGCGAGGCATGACGGAGAGGTCCCGGCGTGGGGCGGGGGGTCCCGGGCGCACTCACCAGATGAAGTCGGTGCAGTGGCTGCAGAAGGTGGGCTGCTTGAAGAACCGGGCCGTGAACTTGTGGTTCTTCACCTCGTGCACGTTCTTCTGCCTCAGGGCCCCCTTCCGGGCGAAGCGGACCGGACCCTCCTCGCCCTCCGACCCGGGGGCGGCTGGCGGCTCCGCCATCCTGCGCTGCTGCTGCCGGGCGCCTCCGCCCCTGCCCGCCCGCGGAGCCCGAGCGGCAGCTGGTGCGGATGCTGCGCGCGAGCCGGATGCAGCCGCCCGGCACCTCTGGCTGCAGCTGGGAAGGGAGCGCGAGAGACTCTGCCCGCCCCGCCCACTCATCTGCATAGTACCCGCCCACTCATCTCCATGCTAAGACCCGCCCCGGATCCTTATTTGCATGGCCGCTCCCCCTGCACCAGCGCGCTGCTCCTAGCTCCGCCCACCGATTCCCCCCTTACTTGCGCGACGTGCCCCAGCCCCGTCTACCCCACTCATTTCAATAGACACGTCCCAAGCCCCTCCTACCACGGGCTGATTTGCATAGCCCGGTCCTCGGCGTCAAAGCTGCAGGGCTCCCCGTCCCGCCCACCTGGGCCCTGATTTGCATAGCCCTGCCCACCCGCTGATGGGCACCCCCGCCACTTTATCTGCAAACTCGCCCACACACTTCTAATTTGCATCGCTCCCACAACCTCATTTGCATATACCTGCCCCAGACCCAGCCTTCCCTCTGCTTGTTTCCAAAGCTCTACCACACAACATCCTTTGGGGAGCCCCAGACTCTGCCCATCCCTCTCTTATGTGTCTATTTCACAGGCATCCCCCTCTTCCTGCAGCCTTAACACCCTCTCCCCTCTTCATTTGCACAGGGAGCCCCCACCAAAATATCTCCCCCATCTCCACCCTTTATTTGCATACCACGCCCTCAGCACCTTCTGCAGGGCCCCTAGCTCCGCCCACCAACTCCTTCAGGCAGGCAAGGGGGGCGTCAGCGCTGGATAGGTGGCTGCCTGGAGGGCCACATTCCAGGGGGTGACATGCCTGGGGAAGGAGGGTCCTAGTGCAGGGAGAAACCCTCCCATCAGAAGCCCCCCTGCAGCAGGAAAGAGCCCTGCCCCCCAGCACAGGTTGTAAGAAGAAGGTGGCTGACTAGGGACACAAGAAGGAAAGGTAAGTGAGAGCATTAGGAATAGACGGACAGATCCCACAGTAAGATGTGGGGGGGGGTGTCTTTTAAAAAGGAAAGGAAAACAATTACCAGAGTTATTAACAAATCTCATTTCCTCTTTCTCTTCCTCGAGAAAAGCCCCACATCCCTAAGGAGTCTCTTTCCAGTATCTATTAAGCATGACAGATCTAGCGCCAAGTGCACTTCCTTTTATTTACCATTCGTGAAATGACACTAACAACTGTGCACTCCCAGATATATAAATACTCAAGGAAGGCAAGAAAATACAACCTACCTCATCTTCACAACCACCACAGTAATAATCGGGGATGAGCACTTGCATCCGACGAAGTGGGTATTCACCCACGAAAGCTCATGCTGCAAAACGTCTGTTAGTCTATAAGGTGCCACAGGATTCTTTGCTGCTTTCACAAACTAGGAGTTACTGCAATACACGTACATAATCAAATAGATAAATAATGTAATATGGAAATCCCTTCTTTAAACCATTAAGGGACATGTCAGTCTTGTACAGAAAATATCCAGAGTAAATTTTACTTCCCTGAGATTTCATAGAGTTAAAGGGCCAGAGGAGACCATCATGGCCTAGTTTGATCTCCTGCAACTGAACTGCAATAGTGGGGAGATCAGATGTCATGTGAATGGGGTATCCCAGACTGAGGTCAGGAGTGGCTCAGAGAGGGGGAAATTTAAGCCCCAAACCTGCAGCTGGATTCTGTGGGCAAACCCCTGCCTCTGTGCCTTGCCCGGAGCTGTGCAGGAATCAGCTCAGAAAGCAGGAATGAAGCATTAGATTCCATGAGTAAAGTCAGGCAGGCTGAAAACTTGCTTATGTTGTTCTCACATGTCCTGTTTATTCGGGGGAGGGAGGAGGACTCCAGAGCCAATTAATTGAGAGGCACTGTCAGGTTTGTTTGTTTTTTAATCACATAATTTAAACAATTCTTTTATCCAATTTACTAAAAATACCCCAGATACTTAAAGTGCAAGGATTTTTTAAATTGCATATGCCATGCATATTTTTTATTTTTTGCACATCCCAGATCCTGGACAATGAAAACAGATTTGTCAATTTCACTTTGGAGCCTAGTCAGTTTTACTTTCTGATTCTCATGCACCAGCCCAATATTGCAATGTCGGGGTTGAAAATAGTGCAGGGTAAGATCTAAATCCGCACACAAACTTGTTTTAATTGACTTTTAAACCAATAATGGGAATATTTCTATTAATATTAAGGAGGTTTAATATTTTTTGTCTATGAAAGCCATCATGTCATGGTTTTCCTTTGTTGTTGTTTTTTTCCAGAATAAACAAGACGTGAAAACAACATAAACCTAATCCTAATATCCTGGAAATGCTGCAGTATCTTCATCCCATGCAACAAAAGCTTTATTCCTTGATGGTTCCCACATTCATGGATGCTTCCTTTCTTATGTACTGGGACCTGGATAGACTTGCACCAATCTTCAGGAACACTAATACTAATAAATTATAATAATAAATAATTTTGGCAGAAAGCCGCAACACCTCATCAAAGGCTTTGAAAGATATCCTATTTAGAGACAACTCTGCTGACAAGTTCTTTCTGTGAACACACAGACTTGTTACTAACACCTGATGCCTCATTATTTTAAAACAATTTGGCAAGTGATCTTACTTTGAAGAAGGAAAAATAAATGGCTGCAGCCATACCACCTTGCGCTGAGATTTTGGTCATAAATTAAGATGAACGAGAGCCTTCCCAAGAAAGCACAGGGTGCTGCAGAAAGCAGTATCAGTGGTTCAGCAAGTGATGCTCATCTTGCTAATTCAGAACTCCCAGCATATGTTGCAGGGTGTCCTGACTTTTGAGTATGAGGTTCTGATCGCTTGTGGTGATTAAAGGAACTTTACTTGGAACTTTTCACAAAATATTTAGAAATAACTGCAGACAGGATTCTGACCCAAAAATTCCTCTGAAAAAGACCATGACTTCTGCCAGCCAGGAAGGGCAAGATACTGAACATGAAAATAAGCAACATACAAAATATTTCAGACATTTTGCTCCTGCTGCACTATCGCTCCTCTCTGCTCCAAGGATCTCCAAGTATTTCACAGAGAATAGATGCTTAATGCTCACAACACACCTGAGAGGTAGGTAAGTGCTATCCCCATTTTCCAGACAGGGAAAACAAGGCACACAGGATTTCCTTGCCCCATGGACTCACAGAGAGTCAGAGTCACTCCTAGACCCCACCGTCCCCCTACAATGAAAACAAATATGAGCAGCAGTGGGGAGAGCTGTGAGACAGCAGGGATGAAGCGAAGGCTCAGTTGGAGGTATGATTCATATCCTTAGGAAGGGAACTCTTCTTCACAGCACATGGAGAAGGGCCATCTCCCAGGAAATGAAAGAGCTGAGTGACTGAGCTGTGTTACCGTATCTTGTTCACAAGAAACGCTTTGCTGGAAGAAACTGGTGTTAGACCAGGACGTGATCATTAAGGGAGCTAAATAACAAAGTTCTTCTGAGTGTCCGTGAGGAGCATTGGAGGTGAGCTGCCAGAAACAGAGTTAATAGATTCATGGATTTTAAAGACAGAAGGGATTGTTATGATCATAGCATAGGACTCATCCAGGGGTTGCTCTCCTGAGACCAATAATTTGTAGTTGAACTACAACAGAGCCTCCAGAAAGACATTTCATTTTGATTTAAAGACATAGTGAGTCTGGTTTTCCTCTCCCTTAAGCCAATCAGACACTGGTGGGACTATACTGACTTCATTGGGTTTAGTTCCTATTTACACCGGTATGAGTGAGAGCAGAATCAGGCTCAGAGTTTCTGTGAGAAACTGTTCATTGGTATCTAGGGCATTTCTGATGACACCAGAGTGACTCTCCCTATGGCATAGACATTACAGAAGGGAATGCCACACACCCATCCTCAAGTCGGTGCTCAGCACCTTGCAGAATCAGAAACTTAAAATGGACCGATTATACCTGAGACTATTTCAAAGCAAAAGTCACAACCTGAGCTGAAGGAAGTGTGTACGTACTGTGTGCTGTGCACATGATGTCGGCACAGAAAAGCATACATTGCATAAAACAACTTTATCTTGCCTGCCCAACATTGGTAATATTTTAGTTGTAGTAAATGAAATATGGTTTCAAAACTAAGATACAATGTCTCTTCTAGGAGGCTCCAAGTAATAAAATGCATGTTGAAGTCTGGAGGGGATGTTGGTATTGCATCAAACTGCAGCAACCAAGTCAAGAGAAAGGGATGAACTGTAACTGCAAACTATAGTTGTCTATTGTTGCATGGCAGAGTGCGGTTTATTTGCTTTGTTTCCTACTTTGGTACATTTGAATTCTACTTTGCAGTAAAAATAGTTTTAAGAAATTACAGCAGTGCCAGGAAGGGTTTGTTTCTGACAAAAGCCTGGAATAACTGGCATTGTGCTCTCTGACAAATAGACAGCACCCGAAGGGACAAGATAGAGATTCTTGCAGTTTACAGAGAAATCTTCACACCCATACAGCAGTGACAGTGTTCCTGGGGAAACGACGGTGTAACGGCGTTATGATTCTTGTACATTGGCATCCTGGGCCATGGCACGTGGGCCACAGTCACTTGCCTTTTATTTATTCATGATGCTTCAGCATTGTGAGCCCAGACTGTTTCGTTCCGTATTTAAACTTGAAGAGGCTTCAGAATGCTTTTTTTTTTTCATTTGCGGCTGTGTTTCTGAGCAACCTAAATCCTCCCGCGAGAGCCTGTGGAAAAAGCATCAGAGCAAAATCAAATATACAGGTACTAACAGCAGCATTAACCCTCTTCTCCCCGCACTCGGTGGCTCTATCTATCGTTGGTGTGCTAACCACCATTTCTTCCCCCGGCATACCTGGAACACCCCTCTTTTGGGCACACACAAAAATGGTCCCCCAAGAGCACAGGTGAGCACAGCATCAGTACGCTTACACTTGCTTTGAGCAAGGCTAGCCATTACACGGTCCTCCTCTGCCCGCACTGGCCACCATTTCAGTGGCCACTGGCACAGTTATGCAGCAACTACTGCTCATTCCAAATCTCCAGGGTTACTCTATTGCACCAGACTGTGGTTATGGTCTGGACCCCGGAGCAATGCTCCTACCGGCAAACCTCATACTGACATGCTGCACACATCTGGCTACACTGCAGTTGGAGGTGCAAGATCATTGCAGCGATAGCTCAATGAACTGCTAGTCTTGGTCTCTGGGTCTCATACTTACTGCCTGGACACCTCCACCACCCCACTGCAGGCAGCTACTTCAGCTACTCTGCAAAAGCTGCCACTGAAACTTTCTTTGCTGAGCGCGGAGCAAGAGTTGTGCTTTCATCCTGGCCTCCCTTTGAAGAAATGACCTAGTACGTGGGGTTCGTGGCTGGGGATTTTGGGGAGTCTCCCAGGAAATGTTGAGAGTGTAACCTCTGCCCCCCACAGTTTCCTGGGCTCCCAAAAGCTGCTGCTTCAGGGACCAGGGAATCTGTTGGCTAGGTACCCCAAGGGCAGTGCAACTGCAGTGGCGTAGTACAATACAAGTATGGGAGTGGGGCCGAGCGGCACCTGAAACAGCATGACTCACGTGGCTGCACTGCACCATTGCCGCTTACGCCAGTGCTGTCCAAATGGTTCCGTTATCAGTGGTTAACTTCTGCAGTGTGGGCACAGCCGGGGGAACTGGGGGCAATATCAGGCAAAATGGAGTCTCCTCTGGGCACCCGGCGTAACATCAGCCGCTTTGCTCTTTCTTTCTGCATTCACATTTTTGCATATTTCATATCTTCAGTGCACATGAGACAGAGCAAAGGAGGAAGAGAGAATCTGAATTCAGATGAGAATAGAGAGAAAGACCTTGTTACACACCCACTGGGGGCAAAAACATCCTTCACTGCTACTCTCGTTATAAAAACAAAGAAGGCAAATGTTAGAGCACAAGTACGACATAAATTCTCACTGAACAGCCAACGATAAGCAAGAGTCACAGAGGCAAATCTAGGCCATGACATTAGAACAGAACAGCCACTGCTCCCGTTGCAGATGAGAAAAGCAATAATTTTTCATTTAGTTTTAACTCACTTTTTTAACAACCCTGTTTTGATTCTGTAGCTCAGACACTGAATCACAAGCTCCTGTGTGTATGTTTGTGTGCTTGGAAGGTGAATCAAATATTGCTTTAATTTTTATTCTGTGCAGTAGGAATGAAATTCATAATGTGAAAGTCTACGCAGCACAGGGGGGTCTAAGGTCTGAGCTGTTGGCTCCAATCTGTATTTGTGACCCTATAAAGCAAGGCGATTCATAGAGGTGAGCTTTTCAAACATACAGCCCAGAGGCATCACAGGCAGAGGAAAAAACTCCAAGGTAAATAACAATGTCGCAATCCAGGAATAATGATGGGTTGAAGCAGTTTAAAAAACCTAAGAAACATTGTCCCCAGTTCCCCATTACTGTCTGCCTCCGTAAAGGGGGCAGAGCTGCCCCTGGAGAATACGTGCAGTGCAGAGCGCCTCCCTAGCTGATGTGATATAATGCCTCTGCGCTGATCCACCCCACAGCCCCTGGTGCTGATCTCCCACACAGCCCTGGTGTAGAGGTGTAGGGGGGGGGAGGCGGGAGGCAGCCAAAGTTGAGCTGCTCCAGTTTAAAATGGGGGCCCATCAGGCCCCAACCCAGCCCCAGAATTCATATGTCAAGGGGCAGAAGGACAGATTTCCCCCATGGCAGTAGAGGATGCTGGTTTACCATCACAAACACAGGATTTAAAGCACATCTATTGGAAGGGCAATTTTTTTCCCTGAGTTTCACATAGTAACATGCCGTAAATCCATATTATGGATTACTGATCTGTAGGGAATAGATATGAAGCTCTCCATAGAAATAGAGGGCCTGGCCAAAGGAGCCCATAAAGCCTGTCTCTAGCACCATGCATGTGTGTTTATGAAGGAGATGGGGTGGATTAAACACTCTCCTTTGTCCAAGTGGAAAGTCGTAGAGAAGCCAGCTTCAATGGACACTGGGCTTAGCTTGTATGATGTGCTCCTTAGAGACATTGCGGCCTAGTGACTAGGGCACAGGACTAAAACTCAGGAGATCTCTGGTCTAGTCCAAGATCTGCCACTGGCCTGTCAGTTCCCCTCTCTGTGCCTCAGTTTTCCTATCTGTAAAATGGAGATAATGATACTTTGTAAAGTGCTTTGAGATCTGTGGATGAACAGTGTTCTATAAGAGCTATAACATCGTGTGTTGCCAAGCCCCCACACCCGGCCTAAAGGAGCTAACACCCAAGCTGTCCTGAACTAGCCCATCTTCAGTAATGAGAAGAGCGAGGACCCTGAGAGTGGGCTGAGGGGTTTCCCAGCTGAGGGCAGGCAGAACACAGGAAGAGAGGAGAGTCGAGGACCGGGAATCAGGGTTAGAGAAGGCAGCGGCTTTCTGGCTAAAAGCCTGGACAATCGGAGCTGCTTTGGCTGGGGTTTCTGGGAGAGGGCTCATGTGTTTGCAAGATCGTTGCTGTTTCTGCCCTCTCTGCTCAGGGCTAACTGGGGATAGGTGAATAAATTAGACTAGGAAATATCCTGAGTCGCTGTGCCACTAACTGACCCACTTCCACGGCCCCCACCTCTCAGCAAAGAGGCAACAGAATCAAACCAGCTAATAAATCTGTATGAACAAAACCAATCAGGATTTAAATGCAAGAAAAGTGCACGATCATGCAAAGTACTTACATGGTTCGGTATAGCACGATGGTTAGGCTATTTAAATATTTTATATTCTTGTCTGCTGGGTTTTCAGGAGGAACAAATTAATTCTGTTTCATGTACCCTGAAATCGCCCATAACGTCAAACCCACTCCCTGTGCTGATGATTAAACCAAGTTAATTATAAAACTCCCAAGTTTCTGTTGCTTATTTCACAATAGTTTGATCAATAAATTGCCTTCACTTTATGTTACTTAAAGATACAAAATGGTCAATACTATTCACCAGAAACCCAAACTGGGGCTTATTTTCTATTCCGACACCTTGTGGGGTCAGTTCAGAGAGGTTGTAGAATGCTACTAAGGGTCTGTCTACACTGCAAGAAAAGGTGTGTTCTTAATTCGGATTAGCTAACTCGGGTTAAAGTAGCAGTGAAGGCTTTTAACTCACATTAGCAACTTGAGTTCAAACCTATAGAGGAGCCTGGAGTTAAACCTCGAGCTGCTAACCCAAGTGAAAAGCCAACTTGCCAGGTCTTCACTGCTATTTCAACCTGAGTTAGCTAACCCGAGTTAAGAACACACCTTGTCTTGCAGTGTAGACAGAGCTCAAGTCACAATGGTAGCATTTCACACCCACTACACACTAGCGTAAAGCATGACTCGGTGCAGGCAAATGGAGAACCAGGTCTAAGCATAGCATTTGAAAATTCCACTGGGTTATAAGCTGCTAGGGTTAGGGTGAATTGCAAAGAGCTCTAGAAACAGCCCAGAAACCCACTGCTGAGTTCTGGAAGGTTTTGATCTGAAACAAAGCTCTGAAGGGAGGGTGTGGCTGAAGGGTCACTCTGCTGAGAGTGGGAGGGATAGGAACCCAAGCCCTGGCCGGGTCCCCTGACATCAGCGTGTACCCTGTACTGATCTCCTCCCTATCTGAAGGCTGTAGAGAACCCCCGAGACTGTCAGATGAAAGGGGCAGTGCTGTAGCTGCTGCTTTTCTCTTCCCTTCCCTTCTGCTTGCTCTGTAGTAACAGGCTCTGCACTGCCTTCTGCAAGCACAGATTTATCTCCTTTCACAGGCCTCTGTGTCTGCGACCTTTGGACCAGGCAGTGCTGAGAAGACAGTAAAACCCGCACCCTGCCCTTGGAGTAGATCAGCCAGTCCTCTGCAGCAATATGGTACCTTGATACCCTGCTGGAGGGCGGGGGTGGAGTTTGGAGGGGATTCTCCCCACCACCTGCTGGTCATTAAGGTGGGCTGAAGCGGGCCATAAGTAGCATGTCAGCCCTCTGTGCAGGGGTGAACTTCACCCTTCGGCCCCATCCTGTACTCACTGGAGGCAATGGGAGTTTTGCCATCGACTTTAACGAGTCGCAGGTTTCCATCCCGGAGCTCTTATTAAACTCAGTTGTTATTTCTCGAACTCATCTCTGAACTTTTAATACCTGTCGCCCCACCACAAGCAAAGACCGTCTTCTACCTTAGGGTGGGGGTTACTTCTGGGTGTGCCCAGAGTCTCTTACTTCCCTAGCATGCTAGCAGCATAACTATAGCGAAACCAGTGCATTCTGCATCAGGCCAGCTCTGAAACATCTCTTCACCATCGTTGAAAAACACCCCCAAATCCATCCATCCACTCACGGGCCTGATATAGCCCCGTTATCAAAATAGTTCTAACAAGTAATAAAATGCATAGAACAAAAATTAACACTGAAAAACAAGGGGCGTTTTGCTTCCTGTTTTTCTTGTCACTGTGTAAATTGACATCACCCAGCCCAATGGGACTCCAATCTCAGCTGGTGTCTCGAGACAGCCCCAGACACAAATGATAACAATCATGAGTGTAGCTAAAAGCTTATTTTTGGAACCCCCTTGGTGAACGTTGTGTTCATGCACTGATGCAAGTTCCCCTTATTCGTGCCAAAATCTCAAGTTCTTCAGTCTTTCATCAAATCTTTCTCCACGTGATGCAGGACCTGCCTTGTCGATGATGCAAATAGACTGTGATTGCCATGTCCCAGAGAATTTTATTTCGCTTTAAAATTCCTCGTTGTATGGGGATGGCTGGTTTTACACAAATGGCAGCTCCTCGGCAAGTTTCACTCCCCTTTAAAAATGTTTCATCTTCAGAGCTCATCACATTGCACAGCAAAACGTCTGATCAGTGTCCCACGTGCCCGGTCCTGCAGGAGCCCAGCTAAGTTACAAACTACGGGCCTGATCCTGATGCACCATTAATGCCACTATTGTAACGGCTTTTCCTCACAGTTCACAGCTTGGCCATTAGCCTTTTACATTATAGCCTGTTCTGCTGACAGAGATCCAGCAAAGGTTCCTTGGCACGAATCAGGCCTGCATTGTCCCACGGTGGGTGGACACTTTATGACCCAGAATGCACTGGGGTAGCCAATATTGTCAGGGATGCTTGTGCTGCCTGTGCGTGAATGCTCCAAAGCTGCTCTGTCAATAATGGCGGTGTTGGGAGGTGCCCTTAATCATTGTAAAGGGAAGCGAGACAACAGACCATGTCATACAACTGATGATTGTGCAATGGTTTGCCCTCAGTCCTTCTCCTAATCTGCCCTAGCGAAGGCATGCACTGAGGATGTGATCCCAGCACACCGATACTTGGCAGCAAAGCAATGGGCTCGTCACTGTCTGCTTGTTCGCAGGTGGAGCCATACCCCAGCTTGGTTTGTGCCCTTTAAGGGATTGTTTGTCATCATCCTTTGCTCCTTCTCCTGTCCTTACAGCTCCATTCCAGGGACATTTGGTTTTCCCAGCGTGTCTGCTCATGTCCCAACTGAAAGACTATTTGGGGATAAGGTGCAGGCTTCCCTTGGTGAGGTGCTGGGTTTGCCTGTTTTCACTGTTCTTATCTTGTGTTATTTTCCACCTAAAGGGCAGTGCACAGCCAACAGCCACAGATCAACCTGCCAAAATGCGGGTCCTGTTATCTCGCGGGAAGGCTTCTGCAGACCCTCCCACTCCCACGCCAAGAGGAAATGATTGCTGGCGTTATGGAAATGGAAATGGCTTTCGGAGCTGGGAGGGGTGGGGTGGCATGTTCTGAACTTTAGGCATGTGCATGCTTCGCCGATGGGTGCATGGATTTATCTCTATCTCACTTCCTCTCCCTCCGCCCATTCTTCCAACCCTCTGAATGCCGCTGACTCAAAAATCCCACCTTATGCCCAACCTTCCTACAGGCCCAGGAGGGCAGGATGCTGCTACTTGTAGAGACCGGTAACTCCACTCCTGGGTCACTACCAAGCTCTACACGGTGTCCCTTCCTGCAGAGGCTGAAACCACTGGGGCCAAAGAGACCTGTTGTCCAGTTTCAAGGAGTGCGGAACTGAGCTTGAGTCTAAGGCTTGGTGCCCCCTTATGGTAGTATTTTCATCCAGTGAAGGATTTGTATCCAGTGGGTACGGAGCATGATCCTGATTCTCCTCTCACTCACATCAGTATAAGTGCATTGAGCTAACAGAGTTAGTCCAGAGTTACAGTGAGGTGCGCAAGAGGAGAATCAGGACTTCTGTTGCTATTTATGTGAGCAGGTGGTGAGAGTGAGGGACCGTCTTTACACCATTCTCATTGCTTTGGTATCTGAGTTCCTATCTGGGAGCCAGGATCCCAGGGGTCTGTTTCCAGCTCGCCCACTGACTTGCTGTGTGATCGTAGGCTTGTCACTTCACTTCTCCATGGTTCAGTTTCCTCGCCTGTCGGTGGCGATCCCTCGGAATTTGAGGATGATTGTCTTCCATAAAATGATAGCCAGTTATCGCTGGTGGATCCGCAGGTGGCTAGTGAGACTGATCTGGAACCCATTGGGGCAGACATTTCCCAATGGAATGGGCAGATCTGGATTGTTGAGTCAGGCTGTGACGCGTTCTTTCCTCCTTTCCTGTTTCTCTGTTTCCTGTTGTCTTTGTTGGATCTTGAAATATTGGCTTCCTTGCTACAAGGACTTTTTCCATTTTGGTCGATCGAGGGCTTGGGTTTCCTGCGAGCTTATGTCAATATTGCATTTCTTCACGTGGGCTTTGAGGGTGTCTGTGAAGCACTCTTATTGCCAGGGGCGGCTCTAGCCATTTCGCCGCCCCAAGCACGGCGGCATGCCGCAGGGGGCACTCTGCCAGTCGCTGGTCCCGCGGCTCCGGTGGACCTCCCGCAGGCGTGCCTGTGGATGCTCCACCGAACCCATGGGACCAGCGGACCCTCCGCAGGGACGCCTGCGGGAGGTCCGCCGGAGCCGCCTGCCGCCCTCCCAGCGACCGGCAGAGCGCCCCCCCCACGGCATGCCGCCCCAAGCACGCGCTTGGCGTGCTGGGGCCTGGAGCTGCCCCTGCTTATTGCCCATCCTTTGTCCGTTGGCCACGGCTCAGTTGTGAGAACATGATCTGCTTCGGCATTTGAAGAACATGACCAGTCCAACGGAATTGGTGACAGATGATCATAGCTTCAAGGCTGGAGATTTTGGCTTGGGACAGGACACGGATGTCGGTGCATCGGTCATCCCACTTGATTCAGAGGATCTTGTGAAGGCACCAATGATGGTTGAGGAGTCGACTGTACCTGACTCAAGTTTCAATGCTGTACAAAAGAGCAGAAATAACATGAGAAGCTTGGTTTGATTCTTGGTGTCACGATCTTCGAAGACACGTTTTCTCAAGCGTCTGGAAGCTGCACTGGCGCATTGAAGATGGTGTTGAATTTCCTCCTCAATGTGAGCCTTCTGTGGCAGCTGTTTGTAACCAGGCAGAAGCACCTCACCTGTAGCAAGGTGTCACAGGTGGGCTGCTTCATAGTAGCCCCTGCAGGGCCAAACCTGGTACTGCAGGTGCTCCCTGTCTTAGGCCACAAGTTTTGGTCTCCTGCTTGCAGCTGGGCAGCCCGTCCGGTTCACTCGGTGACAGTCTCTACACAGCTAAAAAAAATAAACTCAGAATTTGGCTGTCTGTGCCTTTAAATAAGCAAACAAACCCTCAAAGGCAAGTGCTTAGCTGCAATGCTTGAGGGCATGGCCCTGACCTGGCCCTGGGGGTCCGGGCTAACACGTCTTCTCACCCAGCACATCCCTGAGAAGAAGCAATCACACAAGCCTGGTGGCTCCTAATTGGTCAGTGCCTCCTTCTAGCCCGTCTAAGCCTTTGGAGGACTAAGTCTTGTTGGTACCCCTTCCTGATCAGGGTGGGTGTCCGGGTGCTGATACCTCCAGCAGGGGACAGAGCAGGCCTGATAGACCCCATCACCTAATAAAACGCAGTTTTCCAAGAGGGCTGTTGTGAAATTGAGATAATTCATATTGGAAAGGGCTTTGAGACCCTAAGCTAAGCGCTGTGACAGAGCGACGACGTGATATCATTGCAGAGTGACTCTGCAGCTTGCTCCCTTTAATCCCAAGGGTGGCCCAGTGAAATAGACTCCTGGCACGTGAGATCAATTAGCATCGGTGCTGGAGATCAGTAACCAACAGTAGCCTGGATCAGTCAGTGGGTCAGCGGAAAAGCTGGCCTGATTCTCCACTGCCTGGGGCCGTGTTCAGGCTTTGGCCCTGGGCACAGTGAGTGGAAGGAGGAACATGGTGCCACTGGGGCAAGGGATGGTTGCGTACAATTCTGATCTGGTGCAGGTGTCAGTGAAAGCACAAGATGCACAGGTCCTCCTGCCTACTCCAAAGAGTTGCCCTTACCAGCTACAAATCATATTTGGAAGAGTAACAGTTAAAGAAATTGACTTTCCCTGGAAAACAGGTAAAATCCAATCAAATCAACCTCTTAGGGAAGCCTACTTCTTGGATAGGCTGCAGCTAGCTTTGTGGAGAGAGGGGCGAAAATACGGCTCCAATTTTTAGAGGAGCAGAGCCTCTGCAGCTCCCATGGAGGGCCTGATTTGCAGAGATGCAGAGCACTTTCTCTTTAATGCATAATGAACTAGGCTATTTAATCATCTGAATAGCTGAGCTCACCTGAGTGTCTGCGGCCTCTGCCCACAGACAGCCAGCAGCGCATCAGTCAAATGAGCTGGCAACCTGGTCAGGCCTGGCTGTCAAAACGGTAGTTATATGGAATCCTCTCCAGTCATAAAATGTGCAAACATTGGCTGAATGAAGAGAGACATGTGATGAGCGTGATTTCTGCATGGGAATCACACTGCTCGCCTCTCTGGACTTGCCTCCCACTGCTCTCAGCCTCTTATCCAGAGTCACTCTTTGAACCCGGAAGTCAGTTGCTATAATTATTAGTCAGATTCTACCAGCTGCCACCTGGAGGTGGCCGCACATTGTTTCTTGGACTGGCCAGTCTGAGTGCCGCCAGCGCGTAGCCCAGACTTCCTGCACTGCAGTGCTGTGCTGGCCCGTGCATGCACCAGCCTGCTGCCCACAACAGCTGAAAGGCAACCAGGCAGCCCAACGAAGGACAGGAGGACCAGCAGGAGGTGAAGCATCATAGATTAGCCTGCCTCAGGTGAGACTGGCAGCGAGGCTGTTGCTCACTCCCAGCTGCAACCATAGGTGCTGGAACTAGGGGGGTGGGGGGGGGAGGGGGTACTGCCACACCCCCTGGCCTGAAGTGGTTTCCATCACATACAAGGTTTGCAGTTCAGTTCAATGGCTCTCAGCGCCTCCCCCCACACTGTACACATTGTTCTGGTGCCCCTGACTGTGACAGGGGATTTTTTAGCTTTGTGGACACCCATCCTCTGGGAACAGGGCTATAACTTATTCGTTTCACGTTGGCTTAGAGGCTGTGAAATAAGCCTCAGGTGCCAATAACCTTCCATATTCAAACCAGTTGCCTAGACAGAAAAAGGTCCATATTCCATTACCAATTCCCTGAGCCATCCTCTCCTCCCAGTGGTTTCCCCAAACCATTCATCTGGCCGATCCTTCCATGGCCTTCCACTCTCACTTCAAACCCAAACCCAAACCCAAACCCACACAGCCAAACCCACACGGCAGCTTTATGCTCCTCTAGATGACCTGACCTAACAGCAATTGTCCTTCGCTGAAGGACCTTCCATTTGATGTAGCCAGCCCTGAAAATTAACATAGCTTTGATTAGTGAAAAATAGATGTCTCGGTGCTTCCAGCTCAAATAATGCAAGTGCCAAGCAGCATGCCCATTGGCTCATTTAAAACCAATGTTTACAATGTTAAATGCCACCAATGCACTTTTTCTAATTCTTTCAAGGCAAAGTGGAATCTTCTAACCTGGAAAGACCTGCTAGATGGTCTGCAGGTATCTATACATAACTAAATCCGGATGCTTTATCAAATGCTGTGGGAAATCTTCAGCATGACCCATTTCTGAGGCACGTCGGCTAATACAGTGCAAATAATCTGTATTATTTATGCACTAATCATTAAAATAATCTAGCATGTAAACTAGCAAATCAACATATTTTATTTTCCAGTATAGTGTGTACTCTGGGTCAGTGATCAAATAATAAAGGTTATTGACACACACTGTAATTAATATCACTTCTGGAAAATGTAAAAAACCAGTATTAAAGTCTACCATGAAAGCATGTTGACTCAGAGGGCCTGCCTGTCAAAAATGCAACGATGTATTAATTTGCAGGCACAATTACTGTGTGTACATACCGAAAACTGGGACTTTACATATGCAGATTGGCAGTTATGAGTCAAAATGGCCATTTGCTTATTAAATACCTGATTTGCACATGCAACTATGGTGATTTTGTGTGCAAAACAGAAATGCAATTGTGCCAGAACATTTTGAAAGTCAAAGAAAGACACATTTGAATGTATATATATATAAACCATATGCACACTCAGGGTATTTCTGCTCTGTAATCAGAGATGTGATCGTGGTTCACGTAGGCATACCTGTGCTAGTTTTAATCTAGTTAGCATGGAAACGGTAGCGGCTGTGTGGTCTTCAGCATGGGCTGTATAAGCGCACCCAGAACCCCGGTTACATGCTCGCATTCTTAGTCCGAGCCATCTTCGCTTCACGGCCATTTTTATCCACGTCCACACTAGCTTTAATCTGGGTATGTCCAGGCGAGCTGCAGTCACACCTCTGATTGTAGCGTAGCCCTGTCCTAGATTCTATGAGGACCTGATTCCGATACCTCTACACTGAGTAGCACCTTACTCGATATGTAGCCCCACTGATCCCAGCTGGGTTTATCGTAACTGCCAATATTCCCCAATCTGGGCTATACGTTTCAGTCCATTACATAAACTGACTTTATACTGCACTCACCAACATCATTAAGCTCCACCCATACCAATGACATCACCATTTCCATAGCAACAGAAGTACTTCAAATGAGGAACAGAGAGGGAAGGCTAAGAAAAGGGCAAAAAACCCCATAACTGGCCTGCATACACAAGATGCAGCAGGGCTTGGGGTGTAGTTAAGATTTACACTGCCAAGCTTGGGGGAAAACCAGCATAATTTATGCGCGGCTCTGCTGTTGCAATGTCTGGCTGTTTGCAATGAAACCCATAAGCAAGCAAGGCACAGCCCTGGGTTAGAAATGAAGACTGGATCTTTCATAGCACTGGGCAAACACAGCACAAGCAAAATTCCTCACATGTGAGCTTGCTAAGTGCCCAGCTGTGTTAGGGCGACCAGACAGCAAGTGTGAAAAATCGGGATGGGGGTGGGGGAGTAATAGGAGCCTATATAAGAAAAAGACCCAGAAATCGGGACTGTCCCTATAAAATCGGGACATCTGGTCACCCTGGCTGTGCTACTTGGGGAGTCAGGTCATACTCTACGTGAGTAAGGGCAGTGGCAATTCCACTTCGGCGGCACTTGTTCCAAGAACACTCACCCCATTGAGCTTTGCTGCCACAAACAGCCCTGGGCGAAGCACGTCACAGTCACGTGCATGAGACAGTAGCAGAACCAAAACTTGCCGTTTGCCCTTGGGAGTCCTTGCCCTGCAAGTGCTTGTACACTCACCCAATCGGAGGACAAAAAAAATCATCCTGTGTGAGAACCTGACCCTGGGCATTACTGCATTGCAAGGTCAGATGAGGGAACGCCAGCTAATGCCCCAGTGCTGGAGGCACCACCCCCGGCCTCAGCAGGGTCAGATGACTAGCAGCAAGCTTGCTGATTGGACACCACTGGGTATAAAGCTTCCTGTTCCTGTCCCGGCTCTTCTCCGAGCACCAAATTGCTAGGCCTGTTGATGCCCAGGCTCCCTGAGACCAAGTTACTGCATGTTGCTCCTGTTACCACACCCCATTCCTGGTGGCTGCTTCCTCGCCCTGACCTGCCTGCTGACCCCACCTTTGGCCTTGGTTTGACTTCTGACTCCAGCTTACTCCTTGGTTGGCTTGGCATCCTTACTCAGGCCTTGACCCTTGGCATGACTTCCGGCCACGACCCTGACTCGGCTCCTGGCTCTGAGCACTAGGCCAGACCGTCATTACAGCCCGACACCAACACAGCTCAAATAGGGTGAAATTCACCCGCTGTGGAGAGGGCTGGCCTACACATCCCTTAAATTCCACTTAAGCCTTCTCTCCATGGGATGGGTTTCAGGCAGCCAGATATCAGGTGCTGAAGACCAGCAAAAAGGTCCATCATATGAGCTATCTACTGTGCATTCTGTCTCAGCTGTAATATTTAGCACCAACACGATTTGGCATCACCATTCCTTTTGCCCGGATAGCATGATGATTTCTGGGAAGAAATCAATGTAGCTGAGGGGTTTTGATTTTCCATTCATGCATTTAAATGTTGGTTACTCCGGATCCTCGTTGCAGCCCATAGGCTGTGCCTGGAGGAGGAGTTTTTCAGAAGACAGGGAGAAACTTCCCCAATAGCTGCTTCATGTCCATCTTTTCCCACTTTTCATCCCTAGTGGTTGCTATAACTTCCTTTTATGCAAACACACTATTACCAACCCCACATGTTCAAAACTCATAAACCAGGCCCCCCCAAAAATCATGAGATTGGCTTGAAACTCATGAGATTTTAAAAACGAAGGGGTTCTTTATATTTGCTGTCTGGTGTTAGAGCCTTAAGTGGTCACATTTTCAATCTTTTGTCTGCATCCACGAGGGCTAGACACTATCCTTTTTAAATGAAAGCTATGACTTCCATGTAATCCCCTGACTCCAGGAGCTGGAGCTTTAAGAAAAACACCAAATATCACAAGATTCGTGATAAAAATTGCAAGAGTTGGCAACATTAAATTCCATTACCATGGTGACTGGGTGCCGTATAGGTTTACAGGTAGATAATACTGCAAGACAGAGAGAGGAATGGCTGTTCATATAGATTAATGTAGTTTTTGATGCCCCAGCACTGCTTGTGCTTCACCTCAGTCCCCAAACATCCTTTTGTACAGCTCTGTACTTCAAAGAGCAGAGTCCTATGAAGTCTCCCAATCCGTGCCCTCCCTGTGCACTAGAAGCACTCCTTGTCTTCTGTGTTTATGGACATCTGTGCTCATGGAAGACAAGGGCAGCGCCCAGAACAGGGCCTGGAACAATTAGACTCCATGGAGATTAAAGGTGCCAGCAGACAACATAAAGCTCTGTCAGTGATCAGGTGCCAATTATTCTGTCATTAGGAGCAAATATGCTTCCTTATCAACCCTGCACTTCTCTGTACAATGTTGATCATTTGGATGGAGCATTTGTTTTCATTTTCCAAATGAGGAAGCGAACTCATAAATATTGTGCAGTAATTAAAATGGCTATTTATTGTGCAGCAGTTGGCTTCTGCCAACACTGAACTTGATTAGCATTCTTCTTTTATCATCCGCGTTAGCTCCAGCCCATCCTTATGGCTCCTACAAACATGCACTCTCACGCTCTGATTCTGACATCCGTGCTGCTAGCACTATACAATAAAAGAACAGCTCCAAGTCTATAAGTCACGCTGCATCAATTCCTCACTGCTAAAAACAATGGAGATTAGCTATCCTCCAAAATCGGAGAGCAAGCCAGCCACAGCAAACAGCTATGGGAAGACTCCCTTTTAAGGCTGAACCAGCCCTTACAGCTTCTGCAGCAGCAGGAGGTAGCACCCATGTGGCCCCAAATCAGTGTCAGGTGTTTAAATTTAAAAACGTGGCCTGAAGAAGATGGATCAAATGGCCTATGAGTAGTAATCAATTTAGGAGCTTCATTCTGTCCCTCACATTGTGTGGTTTTCTCCTGCTCTCAGATCTGGTGCTGGAAGAAGGTGGAGTCAGGCTAATAGCCCATAATGATTATCCATCACCATGACAGTATCACCAGGCTTCCTCCTCCAGCCTTGTTATAATTGTATGCAGCACCCTGTGTGTACCAGGGTGACACCCGGAGAGCCCAGCAGACTGAGGGGCGGTGGCGTGGAGGCTAATCCAGTGCAGCGGTCTAGAAGAACCAGTGTTGTTTGTTAGTTTTGAAAAGGCTTAGGGAGGAGACAAAAGAAAAGGGAATTCATGCATTGTATGAAACATTCATCAAGTGTCACAACTCCTAGAATATTTTTATCCCTATTTTACAGAGATAAAACCAAGTCACAGAGCGATTAAGTGATTTTCTCCAGAGTCACAGCCCCTGTTAGTGGCAAAACTGGGACTAGAACCCAGAGTGTAAGTATACACACCTCTGCTCTTACTGAGAAAGTTCATAACTGCCCACTATATGGTCAGGATCTTAATGGCCTGGGAACTTAATATAGCTGTGATCTCAGAGTGTGTGTGCACATGCCCCTGTGCATGCATGTTTCTCTGTCGCAGTTGTGTAGGTTCAGGAAGAACATTGTAATATCTTAAAATCTGCCTTGTAACCTGATTAGAAACAGTGCTTGATGCCTGGCACGTCTATACAGTTACAACAGTAAAACTGTAACGGAGAGTAATATGGTTTAATTTACTTTGTTTTCTAGTTTTTGTTTTTTTTAGTGGTGCTAAATCTTTGTTCTGGGTCTTAATGGTGACTCCCAGCAAATTTCTGCTCTCCTCTCACTGAGAGTTCTGTCTTCTGTGCGTACTAAGGGCCGAATTTAAGAGGGAGAGAGGAGAATTTCCCCTGTATCCCGTAGATTATACTTTGCCTTGGAAGGACTAGCCTATAATGAGTAAATGCCAATAATTGTCAATTTCTCTCTCCACCCAGAAACCAATGGAAAAGGCGTTCCACTCATGAACGCCACAGAGGGGGAATAGCCGCACACTGGTTTAAAACTATTTTTAGAATTACATGCAAAGTTTAATTGCAGGCTTGAGCTTTACATTTCTGAATCTTGCATAGTCACTACATTTTGAATTAATAATAATTAGTATCTGAGGATTTGGGTTTTATTATTTTCCTTCTAAGGCAAACATTTAAGTTGGCAAAAACTGAACAAAAAAAAATCACTGGACATAAACGTCTGTGATCTATCCAAATTCAAAAAAACTGAAAACCCAAGCTCTTCTACCTTAATTATACCGAATGAAGAAATGTATTGCTTTTGAGATACGGGAGACTAATTATTTTCTCAGATTAGGGGAGAATTCAGTCACAGACCACTGGTTTCAACTGAGACACTCTAGCTTTACAAGGGTGTGGCAGGTTCTAATGGGACAGAGGAAAGGAAGGGGAAATCCCTGATTTTCATAGAACCAGTGTAGCAAGTTTTACTTCACCCTTCCATGGCTCTGCCAGTAAAGAGGGTATGGTCAGAGCATGCTATGTTCCAGCCGTCCCCTAGAGGTTGCTACAAAGTGGCAGGGCTTACAGCAGCCCTGAAACTGCACTAAGTTACACAGGGGGAGCAATCAGCACCCAGCAGTCCTTGGGGCCCTGGGAGCGGAGTTTAAACTTACCCAGGTCTCTTCTCCCTCTCCTTGGCTGCCCCAAGCAGAGCTCTAGTGCACCTGAGGCTGTGGCCCAACATGTACATTTCTAGTATCCTGACTGACGGCTGAGAGGGCTGAGGATTATAGGCTGTGAAAAATAAATCAATAGAGTGAAAAGAGGCGGAACATGCAAAGGGCAGAAAATTCACCCTTCCCTTCATTTCTCTTTCTGCTCCTTTGCTTTGAGGGAACTCTAAGGACTCTCTTAACGAGTGCTGGCACGGTTTGGTAGCACCGGAAATGTGGTTGGGAATAATCCTCCACTCCCTGCCTGCCCTGCAGGCCTCTGCGCCTTAGAATGTTACCTGTGACTTTAAAATCTTGTTTGTTAACCAAAGCCCTGGAAGATTTGCTCTTGGTGTCAATGATCATTAGTTTTCGGTGTGTGCGTGCTAGTGAGTAGGGAGGCCGCTTTGGTCATTATTCATTATTCTTCTTGGGTACCAGAGTAATTACAGTAGCAAAATCCTGCATAATTCTCCCAGCTTTAACCAAGCCCTGTGATGCACCCTCTGCTTTCCTTCTGGATCATGCATTTCCTACTCTCTCCCTCCTTCCCTTCCCCTCCCAACTGTGTACAACTTGGGCCCAGGTCATCCCTGCGGGGGAGTCCTCTGAAGTCAACTGCTGTTACACCAAGGATGGGGTTTTGGTCCATTATGTGCATCTCAGATAGGTGAACCCTGGTGCACCGAAACAGGCTCAGTGACTCGCTGAAGTACTGAGGGCTTGATTCTGGGTGTAGGTAACTCCCAGTCGGATCTGGTAGTGTGTCACATGCGTAACTCAAGACACAGTCTGGGGCGATACAGGCCCTGCAGCTCCTCCTCAGGAGCAGGCCCCAGAGGGCAGGAAGCCGGCTCCTGGGCTCGCTTGCTCTCCAACCACCACTACAATCCACAGGCAGGCTGGGGAGGGAGCGTGGCCTTGTGGATCCCAGCAATCCTGGGGTCTAGTCCCAGTTCTGGTGCTGGTTGACCTTGAGTAAGGCTCTGTATCTCAGTTTCCCACCGTTTCCCTTTCTGTGAAAACAGGGGTGATGCTCCTGCCCTCCTTGGTAACGTGCTCTGAGAGCTACAGCTGCAAAGTGCTATGCAGGCACTAGGAATTAGCAGTGTAGCGGATGGGGCGGATTATGGGAAGATGAGGAGGGGGAACTTCTCATGCCTTCCTCCCGCGTAAGGCTAAATACTTGCTTTGAACTCCACTGACTTCAGTGACGTGACTGAGGGACACATGCAGTCCCAGGACATTGAGGAGGAGGGGATCCAATGTCCTAGGCCCCCCAGGGTTTGTCTTCACCTAGGAGAACTGGCCTTTTCCCTGCCAGTGGAGAAGAGAGGCTCAGGGCTGGGCCGAGTACATGCAGACTTTTGCCTTCAGCAGGGCTGATTTGCAGCCAACAACCCACGGGTATTTTTGGTCACGTGACCAAGAATGATCGAATGGCATTATTTAAAAAACACCCCCAAATATATTTAACACCCTGCATTTGTTTGCACTCGGTTACAGCTACCATCTCCTCCAAACACTCACCCTCCCCTGCGCACTCCGACCCACCTTCCCACACCCCGACCCACACAGCCCTGCCAACCGAACCCCTGGCATAAACGTGCTGTGCTGGCAGAGTGCTTCTGGTGACGTAGCTAACAGCGTCCCAGGAGCTGATGTTCCTACATTGGCCTAGAAACTCCTTTCGGTGTGTTCTGCACCTAGACTACAGGGCTGTGCCATCAGAGCTATGCTGGCATAGGCTCCGCCGTGTGGACACCGCTCACCCACCCACCCCCCAGTGCGGGGGAAAGCAAAGGAGAGTTCTGCAGCAGGAGGGGATCAGGGGCCCGGGTTAAGCAGGGATTTCTCAGAGTATGCCGCCCACAGCGTGATCAAGCAGCAGAGACACAGATTATAGCTGAGACCATCTGAGGCTTAAAACGTAGAACTCAAAGATAAATACAGGGTGCTTAGAGCAAATTACTAGCTGCCTTTGAAGCCTTTGTGCATGAAGCAGACTCCCGGCCTGCCACCTCAGGGCGGTTCTGTAGTAAAGAAGGGGGTTAACATGGAAAGCGTCACACCAGATCCTCTGATAGGATCAAGGGCACTTCCTCAGCAGTGGCAGTGACAACGCCTCCCCTTCATCAAGCCAATGTGCTCGGTCAGCATTAGGGCAAGGTCATAAAAACAGAACCATGGGCGATGGGTGTTAGACACAGACAAGAGCAGATTTGCCGTGGGCATAACACCATTGGCAGCAATGGAATGAATCCAGGGATTCATTTGGGCTCACAAAGCATGTATCTTATGGCCAGTTTGATTGTATCCATTACCTGGGTACTTACAACACACACACAGAGCACAGGGGACGGCTGGTTTGCAGGGACAGGTTTTCCGTTAGAAAAGTTCTAAATAGAAATCTAAGGGCTCTTTTGTCTCTGGGTGTGAAGGAGCTGGGGCATTTTTGTTTACAGGATAGACACCATCTCACGAAACGAGATCAGTCTATTGTAACCACTTCCTCCCCCTGCACGAGGGGCTGCAGTGCCTGGGGAGAGCACGGATGTAGTGAACATGGCCGATTTGCAGCGCCGCCTGAGGAAGATCTTCACTGGAGACAACACTGGCTGAAACTGCATGTTTCCTCTGGCAGAGTGTGTGTGTGTGTGTGTGTGTGTGTGTCTGTGTGTGTCTGTGTGTGTGTCTGTGTGTCTGTGTGTGCGCGCGCGCTCTCTGTCACTAGACATTCTCTGTGCACAGCCACATGAAACAAGTAAGAGCATCGGGTTATTTTGCACAGAGCTGGATGGATGCTGCTCTCTCTCCATTTCACACCCACCAGCCTTCTTTTCCCCCCTCTCAGACTTGTCTTTCCCCTGCGAGCTGGGTGTCAGGCACTGCGACAATTTACATTAACCAGCAGACTGGTGCTAGGGCTTTGTCCTCTTTTAAAAGCCCTGTCCCTGGCATCACTGCAAGTGCAGCCTCACTCTCTCATGGCTTCTCTTTTGAGAAGACTTCAAATAAAAAAAGCCCACCTGGCTGTGCTGCTCCATGAGTTTCAGGCCATCAAAGCCTGGCACCTTGGGGCAATCGTTAATCCTTGCTCTGCTTTGAGGGAGAAAAGCCATCGGGACTGAGGTGAGCTGCTGGACTGTATTGGTTATTCCTTAGCCTCTGTCTCTTCCCCAGGGGATTCCTCAGCCTCTCCAGCCAGTTCGAAAGAGAGAGTTTTTAAAGTCATTTGCTTTTCCCTTTTGTCCTTACACATGTTACCAAGTGGGTCCTGTCTTCCGTGACTTCCCTCCCCGAGCTTCAGCGTCTGGGCAGACACAAACCCCCAGGAAGTCTCCAGATGCTGGGGGGAAATCTGAAATAGCCACAAACTGCAATATAGAAACAGGAAGGCTGATTCTCCCAGGCCCTGCCCCATGTGCCATTGTTCATGCCCCTGCGACATGGTGTCAACTTCTACCATTCTGGCCTGGAAGCATTCTGCACCCCTGCTTTGCACTGGTGTAAGAGACAACATGAGGAGCAGGGCAAGGGAGCATCTGGCGTGCTCTCTTTCGGATGCTCTGGTGAGCTGTACAGAATTATTAGAGCGATAGCATCACACCCGTGCATAGAGCTTTAAGCAAAGAAGCCAAGGAAGGTGCCTGCCCCTCAGCGTGTGCAATCTGAAACAGAGCAATAAAAAGCACAAGAACCACACAATGGCAAGCGATCGTGGTGGGTGAGAAGGGGTGGGCTGGAATCAGCAGGAGGAAAATGTCAGATGAAGTTAGGAAACATTTTCCAGGCGTGAGAAATTAGGCTGTTGAAGTCTCCAAGAGAACGGACTGAAGTCTGATGACTTGAGACATGTCAAACCACAATAGACTGGAGAGTGGGCTGCAGGGAACAATCCTTGCGCTGGCCAAAGCAACCTTTACGTAGAAACATCTGCAAGCTTGGATGGAGTGGAGCTAAGGGACCCTCACTCGTTCCATTGGAGGAAAGTTGGTCCCTCTCTCTAAGACATTCAGGGACTCTGTCGCTCATCTAGGGAAAGGAAACAGGTGGAGGTGGGACAATGGGAACAAACACCCTTCTCAGAGGGCCCCACGGGACGTTAGCTCAGTGTCGGCCTGGCCCCCATGGATCACAGAGAATGCAGGAGGGGAGGCCGTGAATATGGATGGAGAAGCCAAGTGTGGGACCAAGTGCTGGAGGGACCTTTGCCCCCAGTTTCAAAGAGTGGGTACTGGAGCCGTGCAAGGAATCCCCACTGCTGTATAGAACAAGTAGTTACATTGTGTGGGACAAATCTTGTTTCCAGGGCTTTTCCCAAACAGCCAGGATAGGCCTTCCGGGAGCCAGAGAGAGGGCAGGCGGAAGTGGGTAGGCACCAGAACAGAACCTGTGCGCACGAGCCGGAATGGAGCAGATTGCCTCCTGGAAGGGACATGGCTTTGTGTCTTGTACCCTGACATCAGGCACTGGTGACGCTGGAGTACGCACGGCCCATGTCGTGCTCCTCAGAGGGAGTATGAGAGGAGTCAGGAGCTAGAGATGCTTTTCCCCATCTCTGCCACACTGATCTGCCTTTGGTTACATAGTAAATTCACCTCTCTGTAACTCGGGGCTTGTCCACACAGGCAAGCGTTACCATTTATACTAACAGGTTTCAGAGGGGTAGCTGTGTTAGTCTGTATCAGCAAAAACAACAAGGAGTCCTTGTGGCACCTTAGAGACTAACACATTTATTTGGGCATAAGCTTTTGTGGGCTTGAACCCACTTCATCACATGCCTGGAGTGGAAAATACAGTAGACAGGTATATATACACAGTACATGAAAAGATGGGTGTTGCCTTACCAAGTGGGGGGTCAGTGCTAACGAGACAACTCAATTAAACTGGAAGTGGGCTATTCTCAACAGTAGAATACCAAGGGAGGAAAAAAATCACTTTTGTAGTGGTAATGAGGCCAACGTAATCCGGGTGGCCCATTTCAAACAGTTGACAAGAAGGTGTGAGTAACAGTAGGGGGAAATTAGTTTTTGTAGTGACCCATTCACTCCCAGTCTTTATTCAGGCCTAATTTGATGGTGTCCAGTTTGCAAATTAATTCCAGTTCTGCAGTTTCTCATTGGAGTCTGTTTTTGACATTTTTGTTGTTGAAGAATTGCCACTTTTAAGTCTGTTATTGAGTGTCCAGGGAGGTTGAAGTGTTCTCCAAATGGTTTTTGAATGTTATAATTCTTGACGTCTGATTTGTGTCCATTTATTCTTTTGCGTAGAGACTGTCCAGTTTGGCCAATGTTCACGGCAGAGGGGCATTGCTGGCACATGATGGCATATATCACGTTGGTAGATGTGCAGGTGAACAAGCCCCTGATGGTGGCTGATGTGGTTGGGTCCTATGATGGTGTCCCTTAAATAGATATGCCCTTGCATCAATGTGGTCACTTCCTTTGTGGAGAGCATTAAACCTTCTCTTGAAGGAAACAGCCTCAGGTCCAGCTTGAGGAAAGGCAGCTTGCCAACTGTTTATTTTTGTCACCAAATCGTTATTTTATTTGGCTGGTGCCATTACAGAGCGACACACGGTGCAAAGCAGGAGCTGGGAGCAAACCACGGAAGATGGGAGCTACTATATTGTTGGTGAGGACGAGTTCACCATCTCTCTTCCCCAATAAATGAAAGATTTTCCACCTTCTCTTCTTCCTGCATTATTATCCAATTGGCTTCCCTTGGGATGGGCTCTCCAGCTACGCCTATCACTCAGTTGCTGCTGCCATATACCGTAGATAGCCAGTACTTTTCAGTAGCATCCTGCTGGGTTGATGCCTTGCTGGAGGAAGATGGATGAATGCCTGCCTCTCCTCCTCCCCCCCTCAGTCTCAAACAATATTTACTAAACGTTCTGTGGTTCTGACTTTGGGCAGAGTAAAGGAAAGTTACATAGATCCCACCGCATTATGCACCTTACCCTTTCCAAGGGCTTATTTACCGACCCTGAGAAGGAAAGTTGGGAGAAATCCCAAAGGGTCAGTTTAATAAAAGCACCTAAAACTATCCGAAGGCTCCAAAGCTCTGGATTTTCAGGAGAGCAGGCTGCAAGTGTCCCTGCAACAAAAACAGACAGGAAACAACATCCCAGCCATTTCAGCCCAGTGAGAAGAGCTTTTCTGGAGGAATTTCTGCTCCTGGTCCCAAGCGAAACCTGCAAGTGCAAAGGCCAGAGAGAATTTTAAAAACTTTTTTTTTTTTTTTTTTTTTTGCTGGCAGGGCTCAACCCCAGAGCTTGGTGATTTAGGTCAGACGAAGGCTCAGATTGATTCTTGGTTCAGCCGGTTCAGTCGACCTATTAACAAGCCTTCAGCAGGAAAAAGCTGGTGAAGAATGAGGGGCCTTTTGATGGTCAATCTGTTCCCCTGCCAAGAGCCTCATTCCAGAGATCGATGTCTGTGTGTGGGAAAGGGCTCTATGGACGTCTATGGACGACGTGTGTCATAAGAGGAATTAAGAGCTACAAAGCAATATCCCAGGCATCCACATCTGTGGCCTCGGCTAAGGGAAGGCTGTTGCTTTGCCTGCCCCCTCGGAGCAGACAGGCTCTGGTAGCTGCCGGTTTTACAGACTGCTGCAGGATGGGTTGCGTTCCGCTGCTGCTGCTGGAAGGGAGGAAGGGTTCCACCCAGGAGAGCTGTGCCTTGCTAATGACTCCACTGTAATCCAAGGCTCTGCAATCCCCAGTCATAACGATGGAAGCAGGGGCGGCTCTAGACATTTCGCCGCCCCAAGCAGGGCGCGGGGGGCGCTCTGCCGGTCGCTGGTCCCACGGCTCCGGTGGACCTCCTGCAGACGTGCCTGCGGATGCTCCACCAAAGCCGTGGGACCAGCGGACCCTCCGCAAGCACGCCTGCGGGAGGTCCACTGGAGCCGTGGGACCGGCGACCGGCAGAGCGCCCCCCGCGGCATGCCGCCCCAAGCACGCGCTTGGCCTGCTGGGGTCTGGAGCTGCCCCTGGATGGAAGCCTCGCGTTAGCCCAGTCACACCCATTTTAAAGAAAGCAAAACTGAGGCTTTTCTACGCAGGAAAGTGATATTGGTATCAGCTAAGGCCAGTTTTATCTCAAGCTGGGTCCAAGGGAGTTTCTGCCCAGAGACATTTGCTACCCTCACCATAGGAAGTGGCACCGTTGATGCATGTGCTTACAAAGGGCTAGAAAGTAACCAGAGATTCTCAGTGTCACCGTTGTTTTGAAAGCTGAGAACATTGGATCATTTTCTGCTGCTCTCTGCAGAATTCACCCCTCCGCAGCCGGCCAGCACAGGAACCTGTGCTGTGGGTTTAAAGTGCCACCGAGGCCCTCTGCACAGGAGTGAATTTCACCCTTGGAGAGGAGGGATTATCTCGCTCTGGCTATTCATTAGGCTCCTCAAACAAAGTGACCCATTCTGTACTGGAGTCTCTGGTCTTCGCTGTGCAGTTTGATCTTCTAGGTTAGTGTTTAAAAGCAGCTGATCAGAGCTCAGGCTCAGTCCTGAGAGTCTCAGCACCTCAGCTCCCTGCCACGCCAGCAGGCACAGCCCTTGTGAAAGAGGGCGAGAGCAGAGCGACCCCCTGTGGCCAATGTCATTCTGAAGCAACACCCCCTACCCTCCCAGCCAACGGGGAGAACAGCACTGCTGGCCACGGGCAGGAGCAGATCTACCGCTAATTGCCACACTCGCTGGTGAGCTGTGCTGGTTGCTAGGTGCAATGCACGTTATCAGCACTAACCAGGGGGCACTGGGGTTAGGCCAGAGTAGAGGGAAGTAGACCGGAGAGTATGTAGTGGTACTGCTGGGCTCCTCCCTACCAGTTGCCCAAGCCCCAAACAAACAAATCACCTGGTTTTATTATCTAGCTTTGGTGCTGTCAGAGACAAGACACTGATTCAGATAGAAACTGGATCTGATCCAGCCTGGCTGCTCCCATTTTCCTTTGGGTTCCTTTTGTTTCACAATAGCATTGCTGGGCTGAGCAGCGTGATTGTCACACAGGCTTGTGGTGGTACAAATACCAAACTTCCAGCTCTTCCAGCTCTTTAGTGTAGGCACACATCATTTTCCTTGCAGTGCGATATTGCTCTTATTTGTTTGAGCACCTGAAAAACGGGCTAAGAAGCACCTCACAGAACCAGCCAGGCACGGAGATTTCCAAGAGAAACAAAACTGCAAACGTCGCAAGGGGACATTTGCTAGCAGCAAACCAACCTTGCTGCAGAACTGCATGGACACTCTACAGAATCTTTGCTGACGGTTGCTGCTCCCACATCACGCCCAGGAAGTTCCAGTGGAAGTGGCACTGGCCTTTGCCTCTATCTTATCAGAAGGAAACAAAGGGAGTGGGGGCTGCTGGAGGTAGCAATGAGGTCACATTTAGACTGTAGCTGAGTTTGATCACTTGGGTTGTGAAAAAGAAAATCAAAGAAGGGAAAGCTAATAAGGAAATAGCATCAACATCTTTTAATAAATTATTTTTTTCAAAAGATTGTTTTGGATTTTAAAACATCAGCAAAAATAAAATGAAGACAAATCCCCACAGCTAGCATTGTGCTATCAAAGACACCAACAGTCCCGAGCCTGCTCCCACTGGAGGCTGTGATTGTCGGAGGAGCCTAAGGGAAATAGACACTCGTGTCAATGGGAGTTGGGTGCTCAGTGTAAGGCCCTTTAAAAATCCAACATGAAGTCAGTAGTTAACTGACAGCAGGATTGAACCCAGTACAAAACCGACCAGAAGTAAAGGTGAAATTGATCTTAGCTTTCAAAGCAGAGCAGTAAGCAAAAAAAGTGAACAAACAGCAGAAATGGTTGTTTAGGTGTCAGTCAAGCAAAGACTGAGGTGCTTCAATGGGACTGCACATCATGGGCAAAATTCAGCACATGCTTAGATCTTAGATCAGAGTCTTAGTTTGTGAAGACACTTCCAATGTATCCAAATCAGAGGAGTGACCACATCACAGGTAAGGACATTTACAAATCGCTAGCATTGCTGATCTCTTTAGCAGTAAGAGCTCAGTACTGATTGCGCTCTCACACACACGGCCAGCCCTGTGGATCTCTCATTGTGCTTTATATTGAGATGCGGCCTCTCTTTAACGCTCAGCCCTGTACTTCAGGCTTTCTGCTGTCAGTATCATTCTCACAAGACACACTCTCCCTGGGATAGTCTCCAGCAGGACTCTCATAAAATCGACATGTAAAACACAGGATGTGGGAGGGATACAAGCAGGGGTCGGGGAAGAGGAGAAAGCAGTATGACTTTTGCTTTGTACCTTTTCATCGGGAGGAACAGCCTCTTTGTCCTCTAAGCGAGCAGTTGGCTTTGCACCAACTGCCTTCCCTTGAGTGTCGAAAGAACTGAAGGAGCTAAGATTTTTTTTTTTTTTACCCCAAAGAATATCTGGTTAAATACAGTGGTATCATCTCTGCAGAACAAGAGGCTTTTCAGACTGACAGGTTTTCACCTGGTACTGGAAGTGTTAATAACATTCCGCCTTGCGCGTCTCAGGTATTTACAGACATGTCGGGAGGGATAATAAAATGAATTAGGTACCAAGAATTTCTGCCTAAGAGAATTGTAACAATCTGAGTGACTCCATCCCATTTCTCTGCGTACATGGGGCTGCTGAGGAGGAGGGCCTGGTATCCCTTGTCTCTCCTGCATCGCCCCTTAGCCCAGTTTTCATCTCAGAGGTGGGTTTGCCCTTTGGATCTGGCTTTAATAGAAAACAGCTGTTACACTCCACAACGCACATACACCCTTTGCTCCCTGGCTACCCCAGTTTCAGTGTCCCCAGAATTGCCCAGGATTGACAACATGTCATTACACATAGTAGGATGCAATGGCAGCAGCTAGATGGAAACGTGGTGTTCAGAAAAAGAGCAGAGGAAGATCCAAGCTCCCTACCCCAGACACTGATTGCACGGAGGAAATTAAATATTGTTGGTCAATTTCTGCTCTGTGATGCCAGTGCAAATCCCATTGAAGTCAATGGAAATGCATCAGTATAGGAGAGCAGAGTATGGGTCTCTATGCTTTGACATGCACATGTAGTGACGAGAGTAGCTGGATGGTGCTAAAGGATACTCATTTGATCACTAACAGGACTCTCTGGTCGTAGGTTAGGAGTTCCTAGACTATGAAACGGCCCTAGGTCGAAGTACACGCCACAGCTGGGCTGCCCACCAGTGGGACATTCCCCATTTTTCAGAGGAAGAAATAAAGGAGACATTTTTTCAACAATAAATTTTTTTCATTGAAACAAATGGGATTTCAGAAAAACAATTTTTTTCACAAAAAAACAACAACCCTCATCTGATGAAGATTTTCCATTTTTTAAAAAAGTTTCTGAATAAAAAATTTCAGGGGGAGAAAGCCCCCCCCCCCCAGGTTTCTGGTATTACATTTTTTTTAGAGTAACATTCTCTCTCTTGAAGGGCAAGAAAGTAACAGAAGGTAACACTGACTTCCCCTCCCCAGCTGAAAAAAAAAGTCAAAAGTGTGAAAAAACCCAACCCCCCCCACTTTTCACAATGTTTTCCAACTGGCAAACATTGCGGGAAACACCCACAAGTGGAGAAAACAGGTGCTCACAAACTTCCTTAATTTTTCTAGTTTTCCCAGGTGGTTTCCCCACTGGAAGGTTTAAAATGAGGAATTTTCCCATGAAAATTCCCCCAGGAAAGCACGTCCCCATTTCCCTGTCAGCTCTCGCAGTGAGGCACCGAGAAGTCAAGAGGCACAAGAAGAGGAAGAGCAGAGGAAGGAAAAGCAACTGACTGTTGTACTCCCAGTTGTACATCCTAACCCCAGGGGACTAGACTGAGGGACTCAGCACAGCTGGGTTCTGTTCCCAGCTCAGACACTGACCTGCGGTGAGACGTTGGGCAAGTCTCTTCACTGTGCCTCAGTTTCCCCAGCTGTGATTGGAGCAGGACGCCACTTCCCTTCCTCTGGAAAGCACTTGGAGATAGACGGGCAACAGCTAAGGTTAGAACCACAAAGCCGAACCCCGCCTTGGTGCGCACCTGGATCCGTCTAGCTGCATCGTCCCCATTGCAGGCGGACAGCAGAGTTCCCTGGGGCGTGTTATCGCATAGCACGTCAGCGTGCCAGGGCACTTCAGCGACGACAGGCCCAGCCCCTGGCCCAGAGCACCTGCAATGAGTGGAGGTGACGGACGCGGGGAAGCCCAGGGAGGAAAAGTGAAGAGTAAGGCACTGCTATCACCCCTCCCTCCGTGACTCCCTTACTGTGGGCATCACGCAAGGGTCTCCTGCTGTCTGGGGGAAGAGGGAGGAGAATCCTGGACCAGACAGTACATGTGCAAGCTTCAGATTGCCAGCTAATCTCCCTGCCTGGGAGGCTGCCTGCCCACCACTGCTGAGAGAGTAACTGCAAGTGCACCTGTGAGGTTTTGGGTGCAGCAGCCCCGCAGTCCGTGCAGCAACGCATTCCTTTAAATGTCAGGCGATGCCATGCCGCTGAGCTGGGGTGTTACGTAAGGCACTGTACTGACTGCTGCGTGAGTCAGAGAGGCCAGCCTGTCAGGAGCAATAGCCAGCTGCAGCAGCAAGCTCCCACACCAGCCTACTCCCAGCAGCACCTGGGGCGAGCTCGGATCTGCAGTTACAGCAGCTACAAGCCGAGGAAGAAGTCGGATACATAGTGCTCTTGGCTCCCCACCTGGCCTGCAGCAAAAGTACAGGAGCATCAGGCTTTGCAGTTCCTCCCCAACCACCCTGGAGCTGGGTTCAGGCTCGCAGTGCAGCTCCGACAGGCTCAAATAATGGCACTGGGAGAGGGTGACCGTACATCCTATTTTGGCCGGGACAGTCCCTTTTTTAAGCCCTGTCCCAGCCTTCCCAACTGGTTTTTGGCAAAAGTGGGCATCTGTCCCCTTTGCTCTTGCCGATCTGATCAGTTTGCAAGAGCAAACGGGACAAATGCAGTGGGGTGCAGGGGAGTGGGGAAGGGGTGAGCAGCAATGCCAGCCCCAGGCGGCGGGGAGGCAAAGCTCACATGGGGGGAAGGCAGGGCCCAGGGAGCAGCGACCCCGGAGGCGGACAGGGCTTGGGCGAGCAGCTCAGGCCAGCCCCATGTCGGGGGGAGGAGTGCAGGGTAGTGAGGGGTGGGGGGCTGGGGCCAGCCCCGCACAGTGTCCTGTTTGGTCACCCTAGTTCTCAGTGGCTGTAACGTTACGCAGATGCCGGTGCCCTACGCAGCGCCTGGAGCCTCTGCTGTGCAGATCACATCCCAGGAACGCCAGGGAGTGAGAAGTATCGGGGGAGGAGCCGTGTTAGTCTGGACCTGTAAAAAGTGACAGAGTCCTGTGGCACCTTATAGACTAACAGACGTATTGGAGCATGAGCTTTCGTGTGAACACCCACTTCGCCAGACGCAATATCTGGCAAAGTGGGTATTCACCCACGAAAGCTCATGCTCCAATACGTCGGTTAGTCTATAAGGTGCCACAGGACTCTGTCGCTTTTATGGAGGGAGAACACATTCATTTCCAAGGTGCATTGACCCGCCCCCCAAACGCCACCACGCTGCTTCCTGGAGCCCATTGTCAGCTTAGTAACAGACAGGGTTGCTTACAGGCGCTAGGGGATGGACTCCCAGTGCAACCAGGTGGCCGCACGGGCTGGCGCATGCCAATTGCCTACCAGTCCTGAGTCTCCAGGCCACAGCGTTTCCTCTCTTGATCCTCTGCTTCCCCACAGTGGGTTTTGTGCCTGAGAGCAGAGATCTGGCCCAGCAGCTTAGCAGGCCCTGGCCACATCCTCTGCATTGCCAGGGCGGTGGGCCATATTCCTGCCCCATCTTTGTCGCTCAGACCTCCTTGGGGAGACTGGCTTCCACAGCGTCTCCTGCCTTCAGTGCAAGCAATGCGCCACCACGCAGGGAGGGACAGATGGCGAGGCACTGAGGTGCAGCTGTGCGGAGATGGACATGTTGCATAACACACAGATACAGAGAGGCAGCAACAGAGCTGCTCAGGGAGGGGCAGGTGGCAGCTGAACATGCTGATTTACCAATGCAGAGCAGTGCAGCAGAGACCTGCTGTGACACTTCAGTAGGCGCTAACTTACCAGGAATATTCACCACGAATATTCAACGAGCTCCTGGAGCAGCTGCCCCAGGCCTGCTCTCCATCCCATGGATCTTCCTGTAAGAGCAGGAGGTTGCCAACGTTTCTCTCCCTCCTCTCTGCTGCGCAGCATGTGACATACCAATTGTGCACTTGGCTGTTGCCCTCCACCCCAGAGGTGGCTGCACTTCAGTGGCCCTGTATCTAAAGGTGCTATATAAATGAAAGGACAGTATTACAAGCAGCAAGAGTCATTGTATCTCCCCCACCCATCTGCTCTCAGGTTAACAGACTCACTCACCTCCCTCTGTGTGCGCTCAGGCCCAGCATGGTGCAAAGTAACACATGGCTTAAATGAGGAGGAGAAGTTGCTATTTTCAGATCAGACATTCCTTAGCTCCCCCCGTCCCCCCATGAGCCCCGATATTCAGCAGAATGAACCTAACTGAGCTCTGGCCAGACTGAATTTATGGATAAAATTCTTCCTCCTTGAGCTCTCTGTATACTAATGAGGCTGGTTGAATGATCACGGAGCTAGGCTGGTCTTACATCAGTTTGAAGATCTGGCCCTAAGATTTGAAGCCCAAGTGACATCAACAGCCCTTTCTTCCCTCCATGTAACCAAGCTTGAGAAGGGCTGGGCGTGGGGAGCACGGCCCGTTATCAACCCTCGCTCATAGAGTGTTGCTAGGGGAAAATGCAGGGGCCAGCAGCTACGCTGGTGCTGCGGACAGGCTGGGGCTGATGCATCTAAGGTGGAAGTAACTGTGGGGGTTTGGCTGCTCAGAAAGCCAAGCTTCCCGTCCTTTTCCTTCCCTTCCATCGCATGGCAGGCCCAGAGAGGCTCATTCACTGTGATGCCGTGTGTGTATATCTATGTGCGCACGCGCAAGAGAGAGAACACCACTTTAAAAAAGGGAAGAAGGAGAATCCGGGGAACTACAGGCTAGTCAGCCTCACCTCAGTCCCTGGAAAAATCATGGGCAGGTCCTCAAGGAATCAATTCTGAAGCACTTAGAGGAGAGGAAAGTGATCAGGAACAGTCAGCATGGATTCACCAAGGGCAAGTCATGCCTGACTAATCTAATTGCCTTCTATAATGAGATAACTGGCTCTGTGGATGAGGGGAAAAGAGTGGACATGTTATTCCTTGACTTTAGCAAAGCTTTTGATACGGTCTCCCACAGTATCTTGCCAGCAAGTTAAAGAAGTATGGGCTGGATGAATGGACTGTAAGGTGGATAGAAAGCTGGCTAGATCGTCAGGCTCAACAGGTAGTGATCAACGGCTCCATGTCTAGTTGGCAGCCGGTTTCAAGTGGAGTGCCCCAAGGGTCGGTCCTGGGGCCAGTTTTGTTCAATATCTTCTGGAGGATGGCGCAGACTGCACCCTCAGCAAGTTTGCAGATGACACTAAACTGGGAGGAGTGGTTGATACGCTGAAGGGTAGGGATAGGATACAGAGGGACCTAGACAAATTAGAGGACTGGGCCAAAAGAAATCTGATGAAGTTCAACAAGGGCAAGTGCAGCGTCCTGCACTTAGGACGGAAGAATCCCATGCACTGCTACAGACAAGGGACCGAATGGCTGGGCAGCTGTTCTGCAGAAAAGGACCTAGGGGTTACAGTGGACAAGAAGCTGGATATGAGTCAGCAGTGTGCCCTTGTTGCCAAGAAGGCTAATGGCATTTTGGGCTGTATAAGTAGGGGCATTGCCAGCAGATCGAGGGACGTGATCATTCCCCTCTATTCGACATTGGTGAGGCCT
This sequence comes from Mauremys mutica, assembly GCF_020497125.1. Lineage (NCBI taxonomy): Eukaryota > Metazoa > Chordata > Testudines > Geoemydidae > Mauremys > Mauremys mutica. The sequence goes on along the minus strand of NC_059082.1, from coordinate 83,711,985 downwards.
CATCTGGAGCACTGTGTCCAGTTTTGGGCCCCACACTACAAGGAGGATGTGGAAAAATTGGAGAGTCCAGCGGAGGGCAACGGGGGCTGGGGTACATGACTTATGAGGAGAGGCTGAGGGAACTGGGATTGTTTAGTCTGCAGAAGAGAAGAATGAGGGGGAATTTGATACCTGCTTTCAACTACCTGAAAGGGGGTTCCAAAGAGGATGGATCTAGACTGTTCTCAGTGGTACCTGATGACAGAACAAGGAGTAATGGTCTCAAGTTGCAGTGGGGGAGGTTTAGGTTGGATATTAGGAAAAGCTTTTTCACTAGGAGAGTGGTGAAGCACTGGAATGGGTTCCCTAGGGAGGAGGTGGAATCTCCGTCCTTAGAGGTTTTTAAGGTCAGGCTTGACAAGCCCTGGCTGGGATGATTTAGTTGGGTTTGGTCCTGCTTTGAGCAGGGGGTTGGACTAGATACCTCCTGAGGTCCCTTCCAACCCTGAGATTCTATGATTCTATGATCACAGAGAGAGAGATTGTGCAAATATCAGGGGAGGAAATTCCAAAGGCATCAGTGAGCAGACGGCCATTCCTGTCTCACTAATATTTTCACTTCAGCTCCCCTCTGGGGACGGGGTAAGAGCTGGACATGCTCTTACAACCTGAAACACAGGCTGGGTACCAGGGTCATTAGGAAGCAGAGCCACAGCCTTCTCGGAGGACAGGCCGTGGCAGAGACAGCAGGATTTCAGTGCAGGCGCACGGCTTTCTCTCCGGCTCCATTGCTAGCTGAATCAATCACACATATTTGGTGGACTTCGGCCCTGATGCACTGAGGACAAAATGAGCTAAAAAAAAAAAAAGTAAATTGCCCTTTCTTTTTAAGGCTGAGATTTTTTTCCAGCCCCAGATTGGCAAAGGAAACCTTAACAGAATAGCAAAGTGAGGATTCCCAGATGCTTCCTGCCGGGGGCGGGGGGACGGGGCTTGGCTTGTTCCACAAAGCATTCATCCATCATTTCCCCACTGCAGCCAGACACTTGGCATCTTTATGCACCGCCTGTGGACAGGGATGTTATTTTAATGTGAGTCTTGGGGAGGGATCCTGTACAAAAATACAGAACCTTTCTGGGTGGAGAGCCTGGAACACAGATTTGGTGGATCCATCCCTTCCTTTTCATTGTTTGCAAGTTTATTGGTAATATGGGAAATGGAAGGGTTAAAGAAGAGACAGACAAGTGTTCTGCTGAGGAAGGAAAAGCCCTTGGTATGATAGTTACCCAGAACCCTGAAGCCATGGCAGGGCAGGGATGGTAAATATCATAGAGGCTGGGAGAAACTCACTGCTGTGCACAAAGCCAGCACAAGGCCTAGGCAGCATTTCAGCATTTTGAATCTTGCCGAGTTCTTGGCCTCAGCAATTTATTGTGGCAATGAATTCCACAGTCTAATTACGCATAATGTGAAAAGGGTCTTTTCTTTTTCTCTATTGTCAGTTTCCCACATTTTACATTTAATTGCATGTTTTCTTGTTCTTGTGTTATGAGACAAGGAAAACAGAAGCTCCCAGTCTGTCTTTAGACAATTCTTTTTGTGTAGACTTTTATCACGGCCCATCTTATTCATCTCCTTTCTAAGGAAACAATCCTAGTCTTTTCACCGAGAGTTTTTCTAGACCCCTAATCATTCTCATTGCCCTCTTGATGGTTTTCTAGCTGAGGCTCTAGCTTCAGATCTGGATTCGGTTCTTTTATTTATTTATTTTTTAAATGAAAGCCAAGACTCATATTACAACCAGATTCAATAATTACATGACTCCAGAAACTGGAACCCTAGACATGGGCCTATAATGCCGAGGCTTTAATCAATGACCTTGGGCAAGTCCACGAATGTCACTAGGTTTCAGTTCCCCCTCTACAAGATAGGAAATATTCTCCCATGCTTATTTAGCCTGTAAATTTGTTGGGGCCGGGGCTGTCTGACAGCACCTGGTGCAGTGCATTATAGGGATGGCTCAGGCACCAAACAATGAAGTCAAAATGATGACTCAGTTCTCTAGTGACTGCTATTGTGCAGCCGTGTTGATGGACAGCCAACAAGCGTTACAGAATATAGAGAGAGCAGTGGCAGCGACATGTAGTCCAGCCATAGAAGACACACACTTAGCTATACATAAGTTCTTCTGTAGGAAACATACAGCATATGAGCTGGGAGTTTTGATATTATGCAGCATAATTCTGCTCCCACTGAAGCAAAGGGTAAAATTCCTTAGACTTAAATGGCAGCAGTTAAACCACCACTGTCCACCATCTGGAAACCCCACCCCAAAAACGAGTATCTTGGCCCCTGGCTTGGGTTTGCCAAACCCAACAAAGATATTGTTTTAGGGTGGTCAAGAGATTAAAAAAATTAATTGCGATTAATCGCAGAGTTAAACAATAATAGAAAACCATTTCTTTACATATTTGTGGATAGTTTCTACATTTTCAAATATATTGATTTCAGTTACAACGCAGAATATAACATGTACAGTGCTCACTTGGTATTATTATTTTGATTACAAATATTTGCACTGTAAAAAGAAAAGAAACAGTATTTTTCAATTCACCTCATACAAGCACAGTGGTGCAATCTCTTTATCATGAAAGTTGAACTTACAAATGTAGAATTATGTACAAAAATAAATAAATAACTGCACTGGCTTTGGGGGAAGCTCACTCGTGTCTCCAGGACGACTTTCTGTACCTCTTTAGCTACCCCCGCGCTCTGTTCTGGTGGCCGCGCTCCTCCACTGCAGCACTGTCCCAGCACAGCAGCTGGACTTGCTGCGCTGCTGCTTTTCACGTGAGTCGTGCCACAAAGAACATTCTGTAGGGCCAGGGCTGTTGACCCAGGAGTCCCGGCTCCGTTTCCATTCTAGCTGGTCACTGCTGTCTCAGTCTGTCCTGGGACTCACTCATTTCCTCCTAGGGTAACTGGGGCAGCTTGGCATAGAGACAGCAGCATTTCAGCAGTGGGTGACATGGTCCCTGAGTAGTTTGCAAAGCTCTTTGTGATCCTTCTGACTAGAGAGGGACTACACGCCTAGCCGGGGATATTACACATGTCACACGTGCAGAGAGGACAGCATGCACAATGGTTTAAGCACAAGGCATCTGTTTTCAGCAGCAAACTGAGACTTTGTTATTAGGTCTCAACATGGCAGGCAGCCGGCTGAGAGAATGTGTCTTTCTAGGCCTTTTTTCCTCGCTTTTGTAATGGAAACAGGCTTTTTAGGAGCAGCTTTGCCAGCCAGAGCTAGGCCTCTGCAGGATGGTTTGTGTTTCTCCCCCTTGTTCAGTGAGTAGATGAAGCACCAGGTAGAAACACGGGAGCAGAGAGGACAATTATCAAAAAGAAGCTACAGAACTGCTTGGCTTCTGCAGATGTCAGAAACAATCTGTTCTCCCAAGGCAGATTACTAGGCTGTGATCATATTACAAAGGCCACACATAAAGACCTACCCATGCAGGGATTCCTAGGCCAGACTGGTGGCCCCTCCAGTCCACAATCCTGCCCCTGTTAATGCTCAGAAGATGCTTCTGCGAAAGGTGAATGAACTTTAGGCCAGTATGTTGATGAGGGGGCTGAGCTGGATTAAGGCAATCTGGAGCCCCAGGCCCAATACCACGCAGGGCCCCTGGTGCCCCCACCCCATACGATGGCCACGCTCCCATTTGGAACTGCAGGTTCCCACTGAGATGCATGGGACACACCTCTCAGAGCTATCATTTCAGGCTGTCTGCAGACTCAGGCAGACGTTACTACATCAGTTACACTTGGGTCACATTTTCAAGCTTTTCTCCATTGCCCTACAGGCTAGAGACCTTCATTGTTTTGGGTTTTTAAACGAAAGCCAAGACCGACGTAACCCTGGAGCCCTGAGCACCTGAGACCATTCCATGCTCAACTTTACCAAAAGGGTCCCATGCCCCAGCGCGAGAATCAGAGGTACATGCTGCTTGCCACCCACATTGTGATCACATTACATCTACCTTGCTTGTTGCATTCCACCAGAGGATCTCAAAGCCCTTGACAAGCACCAGGACAAATCAGGCCTTACAAACCCATTGCTGGAAGTGAGACTTCCCTTCTGTTTTTCATATGGGGAACATAAGGCACAGAGAGGTGAAGTGACCGGCCCCACATCCTGCAGCAGACTCTGGGAATACGGCCCCCGGCTCCTGACCCCAGCTGTGTGCCTGAGCCACCGGGACATCTTCCCCTTTTCGAGACCGCTCCAAAACGGGAAGTCCCGGTGATAGCACAGGGCTCCTAGCACGCAAACCACGCATGTGATCCAAGAGCAGCAGCAAGGGCCAGAATCCTGTCCCGAAGCAGGGGGCACAGTACGCGCTCCCCACGCCACACGCAATGGGTGCTCTGTGCAGGAGGCCGCTTTTCCCATTGGCACCACGGATGTTTCCGAAGAGCTTTTATTTGGCGAGAACAAAGCAGGGCTCCCACGAGAGAACCCAGCGAGTTTCCCTCCTCACTCACTGGCTGCCACCTCTGCAGCAAGACCTGTCTCGCCGGCCTAGCAGGGCTGCATTGGGAGCCAAACCGGCGTGGGGAAACCCACACACCTGCTTGATGTGAAACAAGCCCCAGCAGGGACAGGCACAAGCTGAAGAAACAAAACGCCTTTGACTGGCACCAGTCTCAATCTGAGAAACTCTGTTGATTCAGCACATGCAGCCATTTCCGGGGCTCTGACCCCCACCTGTGGGGCTGGGTGACTTCTTGTCCAGGCTAACAGGCCCGTGGCTGGTTTCCAGGACCTTTACGGCCAAAAGTCAATTTACATGGCTGGTCCCTGCCCCCGGGGCACTAGCCGCAGCACTTCCCAGCACCGATCTCACCAGCGCCGCAGAGCATAAGCCAGCTCAGACCCAGCCCGACTCTGCTAAGGCACCGTGTCAAAACTCAACCTTTATCTGCCGCTCAGGAATTTGCTCATCCATTTCCCTCTTCTCTGCTCCCTCCCTACACTGATCTCTTTCCCAAGAGCCTGCTGCCTCGTTTATCCCTTCTGCTGTCAATAGGAGAACCAGCCTCCTTCAGTTCTCCTTCCCCACCCAGGAAGTTATCCTGGGACTGGTTACACCCTCAAATCAACTCTCTTGCAGTCCCGCCGAGGACAAAAGGCTCAAGATATTCACATTCAGAGCAGCACCGCAGGCCGTGAGTGGTTGTCCACACTGTAATGGCCTCAAGGAAGCAGGGCAGCAGAAGCAATGTAATAGGGAGTTTAAATTACAAATCTGCGATGCAGCTTTTTTGATCTGGCTTCATGTTTCTCTGCCCGGAGAGTAGGGAAGAGACGCTGCTTCCTCTTTGGGTGTCCAGCTTCCCAGATGGGACCAGGAGCGGGACTGACACTGCAAAGAGGCCCATAGGAGTTAGCTCCTTTTCACACTCTGCTCTCAGGAGGGTGGCAGGTTGGTTAAAGGCCATTTTTCAGGAGGCCACGTGAAGCAGGCTATGGGCAGGGACTGATCTGGTGAGGAAAGCAGAGAAAAGGGAGTCAGGACTCCTGGGATCTATTCCCCGCTCTGCCAGCCACTCACCCTGTGACCTCACCAGCCTGCCTCCCCCTCTCTAGACTCCAGCTTTGTCCCACTCCCCCACTCTGCGCAGTCACTGTAATGGCTGGAGAACAGGCGTGTGCAGTGCACGGAGAACCCTGGGAGCAAGTCACCCCATAAAGCATTAAGAAGCAGAGGGTGACTCGTGTGAGCAGTGAGAAGGGATTTGTGAATATTCTCTTTTCTTGGGAGACTGCAAAGGACTCTGGGGTCCCTCCGCACTGTCTAAACATAGCACTGAGCTCCCTGGGTGACAGGCGTTAGAGAAACCGCTAGGACAGACAATGCGAAGTGCAAGAATCGCAGGAGTGTGCATGGGTGTGTCTGTTTCCCAGGCTGCAAGCTCCACTAGTCTGACGCTGGCTTTTGCATTTGCGTCTCAGTGCTGTTTTCATCCCCTTCTCTCACAGTCCCGTTGCTCCAGGGACAAGGAGAAGGGGACAGTGTCCTTGTCAAGCTCATTGCTTCTACCTGGCTGGTGATACTGACAGCACCTGGCAGGCGAGGCGACGTCTCGCCTCTAGAAGCTGCAGACACGGGGAAAAGTTCCCAGGCAGCAGGCAGCCTGCTGGCTCTCTGAGGGTCTACTAGGCTCAGCCCCTTATAGAAGGGACCACTTATTGGGTGGTTCTTCTGGGCACTACAGGGAACCACAGTCTCTCTCCCGGCTCACCATTAGCCACCTGGGACCCACACCTATTAAATCACACTGTCTGCTGTCAGGAGCTCTCCCTGCTAGGCACTCGGGCCTGGCAAAGCTGGCAGTAGCACATTGATTTACCAGGGCCAATATAAAAAAGTACCTCTGCTTAAAGGCACTAATGCAGATCAAGAGGCAAAAAAGACACCTGTGGTTTTCCTACCGGGCCACAAGTGGGGACATTCTGCTGTCAGGCTTGTGACAGCCAACGTGAGACTCTTCAGGGGAAGGCCTGGGGTGGTAATTTCAATGCAGAGGCTGCCCAGCACAGAACAGAGTGTGGGTCCCAGCAGACAGCGCTGAGAGACAAGGGCAGTTTGTGAACGCCAGTAAGATTCAGATCAGCCACAAGCTGGTGCTACAGCTCTTCCTTCAAGCGTTTTATTGCACCTGTGTCGGGGGAACTGAAACCAGCAGGCAGAAGCAACTGAGAGCGAAGCAGAACCCAGCCCTAGGCGATGTTCAAAGGGCGACCCTAGGAAAGGGCAGGCAAGTGGAGCCAGGGTTTGGCCGTACGGGGCAATCGGCCACACATGCCCTATCACTGCTGCCAGAGGGCTGTGCTCCGGGCTCGGGTTCAGACCCAGCGCATGCAACACTCGCAGGGACGTGTTTGAACAGAAGGAAGCTGGATTGTGACTGCAGGAGATGCAGAGCTCATTGCCGCTGCCAGACGATGCCACTCAACCTCTTCTGGGAGCTCCGCACTGCTGGGGCGTCCAGAGTGGTCGGAGTTACTCAGACCCAGAGCCTGAACGGGATTGAGGCTCCTAACTCCTAGGGGAACCAAAGAGAGGAGCTGGGCCTCACTGCCTGCGAAAGGGAGGAAGCACTAGCAGTGGCCACGCTAAAGCAAGGCACAGCCCCACGCACCTCAGTCCTGCCCTCAGCATCCCTTGAGGTTCCAGTCCAGGGCCCCCTGGGAGAAGTCGAGGGTCTCACGTATCCAGGATTTGACCTTGGCACTCTCCAAGTGAAAGGTCCACGCACTCACCCACTGCACGGTGACACACAAAGGCTCTGTCCAGAGACCCAGCAGCAGCCGCCTGCCCGCCCAGCCTGGGTGTTAGAGCCAGTCGCCCATCATTGCACTGGGCCAGGAGATAATAGGATTTCCTGATTGCCAAGGAGCTAAGTGGTAAATCACCCGCTGGTTGGCTTTCGGCTGGAACCTTTTTCAAGCTGCCAGGCACAACAGCAGGCGAGACTATTCATCAATGAGGGTTGACACTGACAGGTGATACATTGAATTGTAGTGCGGAGAGAGAATACTTTTCACTTGTACATTTGAGGCACCAAAGAAAAATACAATGACCCCCTTTCTAATGAAACTATTTCCCCTTTCTCCACACCTGGGATTGCTCCACTTCGTTCTAAAACAAGTAACCGCTGAGTTACTGTGAGTTCAGCCCCGGTGACTGCTAAGGGAAGCATAATTCCTTGCACCACCCAGCCTGTTCAGCAGGAAAGGGCTGATTACCACTCCCAGGTTCCAGCAGAGAGGGGAAGGGTGAGTCTGCAGCTTCTGCTCTGGAAATCCAGGCACTGCAGAGAGGGATGGTTTAGCTGGGACTTCATATAAACTGCGGGGAACTGGGGAGGGCAGAGAGACAAGGGGCAGAGTCAGGGAAAAGATGCAGCCTCTGAAGTCGAATGGCTGGAAGAGTTTGAAATAACCCCTGAGGATAATTAGCAGCATCACGCCACTGAGGTGGAAATAACTGCAAGGGAGTCCCCAGGCCGGGAGAAGGATCCATCTCTTGTGACTAGCCTGTAGCCACCTAGGACTTTGTGGCTGTCAGGGTCAGTTAGCGCTTCAGGGCAGCAGGATTGAGCTGCCACCTCCTCCAAAACAACAGGCCCCTCCCGTTGAAGGAGAGTCCGAGTGGTGAGAGTGCGAAGGGATTTCTAGTGTCCATCAAGGCTCCCTCGTCCCCTCCCGGCTCACAGGAGACTCTGTTTAAAGAGTGGCTGTTTTGTGTTGTCACTCGGGTTCTGGTGGAGAAGCTTTATCAGACCAAAGGGTCTTGCAGCATGTCCTAGCACCAAGCGGACCCCAGATTAGCTTCCTCTCCTATGGAAATTTATTCCGCAGCCCAAACCCCTGCAACTGAAAATGCCGCCCAGCCCTCGCAGCCTCCATCCCGAGCTGTGTCAGGTGCAGACACCATCGCTGCGGGAGCTGAGTCCTAGCCCACTTGTGGCCAGGAGAGTCGGGCTAGAGCTTTCAGCTGGCAGCAGGTTGGGAGCCCACCACAGGGATGCTGGGCCTACAGCCCACCCCACTGAGAAGTCGGGCTCCCTCATTCTTTCACCATTGAGATAATTTGCACCCAGTGTTTAAGGCAGTGAAAATTCCACCTGACCTGCCAGGTTAGATTATCGTTACTAGGCCCACCGGCCCCGGAGAGGGAGGTGCAGCCTGTGGAGACTGCAGGCTGGCCCCATCTCACGCCCTTCCCTGCAGCCTCCACAGGCTTCACTGCCATGTTGCAGATGAGGGCAGGTGCAATCTGCTCTGTTCAGTGCAAACCTGGTGTGGCCCCCAGCGAACTGCCCACACATCCCGCAGCTGGGATTCCCCCCTCTGGGGAGTGTAGTGCAGAATGGGGGGGGAGCTGGGACAGCACCTTTCTCCCAGCACATCTTCCTCTCATAGCAATGGTATCACAGGGACCAGCCAGCTGTGAAATCTGTTTTCCAGAGGCACCTGCTGCAGTGTAAGAGCTAAGCAGGTCGTTACAGCCCAGGAAAAAGACAGCCAGCCGAATTAACTGACTCATTAATCCACAGGTTTGTGATGTTTGCTTACCGCACATCAGCTATTTGCATCATGGTAAAACTCCACCCTCTATCTTCCAGCTGCCTTCCAAGTAGCCAACCAAGAGAGGTTTAGTATTGCAGTAGGATGTGCCATCAGGCTGGGAGGGGAGGGAGAGGGGCTTGTGGTTAAGGAATAGGACTGGGAGTCAGGATTCTTGGGTTCTTGAAGCAAGGTGTGAAATCAAGCTCAGTGACAGGCTTCCTGTGTGGCCTTGGGCAAATCTCTTAGCCTTTCATTGCCTCAGTTTCCCCACTCTTCAATGGGGATAACAACTCAGGCAAAATTCAGTCTGTGTAAAGCGCACTAAGGATGGAGTGTTGTTAAACCACCTCAGTACTGTGGGGGCTGATGCACTGGAAATACGTAGAGAGAAACTGGGGGCGCCACCCCTCCACAACCATGCCCTGTATTACGAAATTCATGCTCAGCCATCTCCTCCAGTGTCCCCAAGACCCACACACACATTTGTTTACCCAGGGAAGCAAAGCAAATGTACAACACCCATCCCCTGTAGCAGCTGCAAGTTACACTTTGTGACAGCCGCAATTAACCAGAACCTGCCGCATGGAGGCCACTGCCAACTGCTCACCTTCTGCAGCACGTTTCCATTTCACACCGCTGCTGTTCTTCGCTGACGTGCACCATTTGGCACACGCACAGGCTGGCAAGGCCTGAGACAGCGAGGCTGCTCCTGCAGTGCAAAACATGGCGACGCTCCTTTCCGAGAGCAACAGGAGAAGACATCTCGCTGCACACTTCTGAAGCCTGGGATCTCACTGCACACTTCTGAAGCCAGGGGCCTGAGACAGAGCTTTGCATGCAGAAAATCATTATGGCAAATACATGGCCACTGAGGACTTGACAATCATCACTGAGCTGCCAGCTCTGGCCACAGGGAGCTTCACAGTAACAGCAGCAGTAAAATGACAGACTTCCACCACAGGAGGAAAAGGGGACTCCCCCTTACTCATTACCAGTACAGGTCTTGTGACACACAGTTGGGTAACAACAACTTCTATCCAATAGGTGGCAGTGATGTGTGTGCACATGCACTCACCCCCAGCTCATTGCACTATTATTTGATAAGCACGGAGAATGCACTTGGTGTTCAACAGGACACAGCAAACCTCTGTGCGAGGTTCTGGGCCCAAGGAATTTGCAGTGCCAGCCGATGGTGACAACAAAGGGTTGCAGAGGGTTTGTTTTATAAGTGGGTGGAGCACAACATCCTTCCTGACATGGGTGAGGGAGGCTGTGGGCTTGGAGAAGGTCGTTCCAGGAGCCGGTGCCTGCCTCTCTGGGCTAGGGAGAGAGGGGCAGGCACAGGGATGGAGGAGAGGTTTAAGATCCAACCCCACTGCACATGCCCCTGTTTGACTGGCCTAGTATTCTGGCTCCACCTCTTTGGGGCAGTTAGACGTGCCTCAGTCGAGGCAGCTACTCTCGGCAGAGTTTGCCTGCCCCTTCCTCTGCCATGGCACGCTCCGGTAAGTCCCTGCAGTGGCCAATAGAGGGGCTAGACCCGCTCCGAGGCCTGGCAGGGTCTGACTGAGCTACACTTTCTGGGCAGCATTAGCCAGACTTTCCTGCCTCGCCCAAATTCCCCTAGGCAGAATTTCAGGGACACACACAACGCTGACACTGCCCTACGTGATGCCAGCTGCTCTGCAAGCACCTTGCATCAAACCGGTGTCGGAAGCGCAGCCTCGGTTGGAGGCAGCTTCGTGGGATGAAGGCGTGAGACAGTGGAACTGCTGGCTGGCTGGCACCACCTTGTCTGTTCAGACCTAATCTCACGGCTGCTCTGATCACGCTAAGGCACCTTGGAGTTTTAGAAGCCAGCTGAGTCCCCGTCTCACCTCCACCTCCACGGGGCCGCCCTCTCTAGTAACAAACGGAACCACGAGCAGTTCAAGCTGCACATACCTCTGCAGGTACCATCCCCTCATGCTGCGCTCAGCTGATGGGGAATGGCATCTGATCCACTGTACTTCAGCTCGCCTTAGTGGGATCTGAATTCACCTCTACTGGCTGAAAACAGGAGTTAAGGCTGGAAGTTGAGGACGTCAGGACTAGGAGACAGAGCCCAGCTGCTCAACTGCATGCAGACAGGATGTAACTTCTTAGGGCAGGGCTAGGCAGCCTATGGCACACGGGCAGAAGGTGGCACGTGAGCTGATTTTCAGTGGCTCACACTGCCCGGGTCCTGGCCACCAGTCCGGGGGGCTCTGCATTTTAATTTAATTTTAAATGAAGCTTATTAAACATTTTACAAGCCTTATTTACTTTACATACAACAATAGTTTAGTTATTTATTATAGATTTATAGAAAGAGACCTTCTAAAAACATTAAAATGTATTACTGGGACGCAAAACCTTACATTAGAGTGAATAAATGAAGACTCGGCACAGCACTGCTGAAAGGTTGCCGACCCCGACTTAGGGTCTTCATAAAGAGTCATTTCTCCTTTCCAACCATGATCCCTGCCGTGACACTGTGAGTCACCCCAAATGCCCAGGGGCACATGGTCATCTGGGTTCTTCATGCTGCTACCAGCCAGTGTGTAATAGACTAGGCTGACATGGGCTGTATCTGTCCTACTCAGGTGTTCAGCAGTTCCCGTTACCAGCTGAGCTGGGAGAGCCTACCAGGGAGCTGTGCCCAGGCATGGAGCTGATGTGTTTTGTTCCCAGTGGTGCAGTTAGCACCCCGGTAATAGAGCCATTGATGGCTGCATGGACTAGCTTGCTCCAAGTTGGGTGTGCTCCTGGGAGCTTCACGGTAAGTATGGTAGCTGATGGGGAAAGCTTATCAAACTATTCCCGAGAGTGTGTGGCTAGTACCTTACAAGCATGGGCCTTCTGCAACAGCCTGTGCCCAGAGCCCCAGGTGCTGCCTCAGCTGCTCGGCACTAGGGCAGTCCGAGATCTGCTGGGGAGCCTTCGTTTCTTTTTCATCAAAACAGGCGGCCATCTGTGAGCTTTGCCTACCAGTCCTTCAAGGACTGAAATGTCACTGACAAGCTGTGGGCTCCCCATTACCGAAGGGATCCACTGTGCTAATTCCATTGTCTGGCAAGCTTTACCCCTGCAATATCAGCAGCATGGTTACCTGAACAACACACTCACTGAAACCAGCTCCTCTCTCCTTCCTTCATCTCTGAAACCTTCTCAGAAACTCAAAGGCATTTGCTTCCCCAGCTTACCAGTTCTCTAAGTTCTTCTGTGGCTCCCACCCCCAAGGTATCTAAGAACCTCCCAGAGAACTTGAATTGAATTTACAATGCCCTGCCCAGGTGCCTCTGCCATGCCGATGTGGCATGAAGAATGGTCTGCAACTGGTGTCAGAAGCCATCTCTTCTAACTGACCCGGCCGGGCCTGTACCTAGCTTTGATCTGCCATGCTGCTCCTTGGCCCTTCTGAACCAATTCCCAATGGGCAGGGTCCACCTGCAGCCATGAGAGGATCCCACACACGGCTGCAGCCAAAGACGGACAGCATTGCACATCACTGACGCCTGCCCTCTGGCTACATTGGACAGTGGTCTGAGGGCCCTGCACTTCGCTGAGGTGGCTGCTGCAAATTGGCTTGGCAAGCGCCGCTCCGTGTCTGAGAAAAAGAGGCCTGAGGTGGAAGGCCCATGGTCAGCACAGCCATTTTACCAGGATTACGTCCCTTTCTGTGTCCCCACCGCCAACCTTCTGCCAGCAAAGAGCCTCACCATCACCCTGTCCAAGCACCAGCAACGTTGTGCCACATGCACGGCTCAGCTTAAATGCAACGTCAAAACCCTCATCGTTGTTCCTCGGACACGTACCCTGCAGCTCAGAGCGACTGCTCCTCAGCCTGGAGCCCTTCACAGCTCCCTCCTACGCCTGAGGAGCCCTGCCCTGCCTGGCTGACCTGAGACTGGATCTCTAAAACTTGGCCAGGACAGAGGAGGGGTTGGTAAAACACTTCCCAAGCCCCTTGCACCAGCTGCTGAATTCCTGTGCCACAGCTGGTGGCCCTCACACATCCTGAGACCTTCTGCATTGAAACCAGGGGCTTCCCCCTTGCCGGTGTGAGGAACAGTGGGATGTCCCATTCCAGCAGGGTTCAGCTGTAAAGCTGCAATGGGACTGTGCAAACCCCATCACGGCTGGACAGGGGACTCTTGAGCAAAGCAGGATGCTTAGCATATGCACTGACGGCGCATTCCCCTGGCCCTCCAGTCGCACAGTAATGGGTGCGCTGTGACACCTCCACAGAGAGAATACTGTTCCAGCTCACAGACAGTCCATAGGTCTGCTAGTGTCTGGGCTCCAGGGATAACCCGGGTCGAGCCAGTGCCCTGTGTAGTCTTCTCCAGTCAGAGCACAAAGAAGTGACAGTGCGCAGGGGCGGCTCTAAGAATTTGGCCGCCCCAAGCAGGGCGGCATGCCGCAGGGGGCGCGCTGCCGGTCCCGCGGCTGCAGGGGACCTCTTGCAGACGCGCCTGCGGAGGGTGCGCTGGGAGGGCGGCAGGCGGCTCATGACTGCGGAAGGTCCGCCGGAGCCGCCTGCCGCCCTGCCGGCAAAATGCCGCCTCAAGTGCGCGCTTGGCACGCTGGGGTCTGGAGCCGGCCCTGACAGTGTGAATGAATGTGCCCAAATTACTGCCGCTTCTGCATGTAAACAGAGACTTGAGGAACAGACATGTTGGTCATCACCAGCTTGGCCCGCTGAGCTGATTCAAGGGTTATATGTTCCTTCCACATCACGTTCACCTCCGCATCAGGATCTGCGTCAATATTCACCCAAGATCCATCTCTAGGAGAACCATCAGCACGTCAGAGTTAAATGTCAAACCAGTCTTTTTGGCCTGTGTAAGTGCTTAAAGCATATGCATGACTGACCGTGGGTCTGGGGAAAGTGAGAAGAACCGAAAGTAACATTTCTGAAGCAAATGTGAGGAATAAAATACAAGCGAGTTCCCCTGTGCATTGAGGAGCCATTATGTAAATGGATTTGCTGGGAGAAAAATGCCTCAACCACTGAGTAAATGCAGGTACAGAGAAAAACTCACTCCTGCTTTAAGGATCCCACCAAACCCAGACCTTATATTTCCCCCTTATAATTTAAGCCACTTCACTCTTCACTGTCCACACTGGGGCTGTTTGCTAGCCAGACAAGCCATACGCTTGTATTATAACTTGCTGTAAGCTTGAAAACATGCTCAGAACTGAAAAAAAAATGAATTGGCTGAGTGGGTCACAGACAGCACCTCAGAAGCCAACGTTGACGTATGCCGGTCGTCAGAGGAATTTCGGCTCCTTGATTTCACACTTGGACATACTGCTGTGCACATCAGTGCGCAGCAGGGGACACTTAGTGCACAGCTGCTGGGTCCACACAAGCAGTTCAGGTGCAGCTCGCACGAGCACTGCAGATTTACACCCCCAGCTTGCTGTGCAGCAAGTGCTCATGTAGACATGCCCAAACTCTCCCTCCTAGGTTCACGCCTTTCAAATCCTTGCAGGTCAGCACCATATTCCCCACCCCTTTGCTCGCGGCTCAGCCCAGTTAGACAGATTTAGCCCTTCCAACACCATCCCTCCGTACTACTCATTTCTGTGGTCTGAACTCCCTTTCATTTGTTTCTATCCCTTCTGCCAGGCAGTTGCTTGGAACCTTTCAGGGCCTCAAAACCTTCTCCAGATTCCATGCATTGATACAAATGCAGCTCATGCCTCCGTCCACGCCCAGTGCCGCTGTAAGTGCATGGGAGAAAGAGATTTATGTATTTTAGGTCTTTAAAGCACATTAAGTGTTTGGAAGTTAATTGATATTTAATTAGCATGACTTAAGCACTCTAATAAATCTGGAAAAATCAACATGCTCTTAGAAATGTGCTATTAAAAGTCAGCCCGACACATTCAAAATCGATGTTCGGCAGCGAAACACGTCAATAGCACAACAGGAAAGTTGCGAGGTAAGAGCAGAGTTTTGTGTGGGAACCTCCATGTTCTGCCTTCTTTGCTCGGGCTTTATGGATGCAGCAGCTTCCTGAGTGCTCCACGCAGCTCCCCGCCCCTGGCCATTTTGCCTCCCCTTGCTCTGTCTATGGGCAGGCAGCAGCTCTCTACTTGTATCGTGCCTGTAGCAGTGAAAATGGTGCCCCAGAAACAGAACAGGGGCCCTGGCTGGTTGGGGCTAACTCCAGCTGCAGCAGGGGTTTGCCTTCAGGGGAGGAAGCTGCCTGTGGGAGATGGCGACTCCTGTGGGCAGGGGTGCAGTGGGTAGGAGGAGGCACTCAGGCAAAGGAAAGGCCTGTGTGTTTGTCAGACCCTCTGGGGACAGCAGGGGTAGGAGCACAGCAGAGTCTGAACAGCAGCGGTTCAGAATTCAGGAACTGGACTTAGCTTCTGAACATCTGTGTAGCTGCTTCTCTAAAAACGGCTCCTGGAGGTGCCTGAGGGCTGGGCTTCCTTTTCAAAAGGGGAATGCGAGCACTGCCCAGCTTGTTCCCTGCCAGCCTTCCATTGGCCAGTGCAACAGCTATAACGATGGAGGCCCCAATCCTGCACAGATTTGCACCCGTGCTTAGCTTCCCGCACAGCGTGCAAGCCCATGAATTCAAAGGAACCGCTGCAAGGCTTTGCAGGGTCAGAGCATGAAACGCTGACTTCATGCCGAACTTCAGCCCAAGTTTCACTGTCCATCTAATGCTCTAGGGTTTCTGGTTCCTTCTTCCTGAGCCCAGCGAGGGGCTCTCAAAGGGAGGAAGCCAATGCTTTGCTCTGCTCTTTGGTTTGGTATTTTTAAGTGTTGCTATGGCAACTGTCCTAGACATATCTTAGTGCCATTTGTGTTTATTTGAGAGAGTTTTTTCATTTTCCCTCCCAAAGGAGTAGTTGTCATTGCTCCTGACTCAGCTGCTAAGGGAAAAGCTGCAGTTTGGAATCTCGCCCACTGGCTAGGTAGGATTTCTTCACTTATAACAGCATTTTCTACTGGCTTTTGCCTGCCTGAGCGCTGCCCGGATCCCACTGGGAAGCGCCGCAGCATGGCCTAGAATGCAGCCTGCAGCCGCCTTTCCTCGGGGCTGCAGCGTGAGGAAGATGCAGGTGTTCACAGCTGGTGAACTCGAACAAGAAGCCATTTCAGCTCCTCTCTCAAAGGCCAGAGAAATGTCGCACCTCATCCTCGTTCCCTTCAGTGACTGTGACTGAGATTTTCATTTCAGGACGTAGACACACTGGATTTCAGAGGGTTTCCATGAGTCAGTGAGAAACATTGGTACATCGTGACTATATTCCGCACCTTTCAACTTCTGCAACTAATGAGGCAACAGTCCCCCTACAAGCAGCCTCCTTCACTACTAGATGCAGCCCCATAGCATGGTCTATACCATGCATGGAATGAGAGGGGGCCCTATGGAAAAAAATAGCATGTGCTCGTGTGATTGGAGACGGTTTTACAATGCATAGGCACAAGGGGGCTGAATGAAGGTGCCTGGGCAACCTTAAAGTGTGGCATTTCCTCACTTTTCAGGGCTTGTCTTTGCAAGCTTAATAATGGCCCTTTAACAGCGACTCCTGTGCATGTAAGTGCCAATTAAAAAAACAAACTTGAAAAAAGCAGAAATTCCATCATAGGAACACCCACCGGGGTCATCAGCAGGGCTGGAACCCTTAGATCCACCATGCAGACCTCTGCCACTTGAGCTAACAGACGGACTGACAGCGGTAGCAGGTTGCCATGCTATCTGTGGACCAGCCACTGGGGGGGATCTCTCTCTCTCTCTCTCTCTCTCTCTCTCTCTCTCTCTCTCTCTCTCTCTCTCTCTCTCTCTCACACACACACACACACACACACACACACACACACACACACTCTCTCTCTCTCTCTCTCTCTCTCTGTGCTGACAGCAGAATAATGTCGAGACTCAGGAAGTTTGGGTTCCATTCCAGGTTCTGGAAGGAAGTGTGTCCTACTGGTCACATCATGCTTCCACTCCTGTTCCCTCCAAACCTGACCCCTCCCCTTAAGCCTGTCCCTCTCCTTGTCCTGTCTCTCCCCACCACACCTTGCCCAGTCCTCTCACTGAGCCAGCCCAGTCCCCATCCCCCCACCCCCTGCTAGGCTCCTCACTCCTCTAAAGCACAGGAGCGCTAGAACTGCTCAGTTAAATGGTTAAAAGTATTGAACATTGAAAAAACAACATATTTTCCCCTCACCTCATTCTCAGAAACAGCTGGACCATTTTTGCTCAAACTTTCCAAAGTTCTGAAGCCTGAGGCAGGCGCCCAGAACGGGAAATTTCAGACCAAATTGTTAAAGTCTGGCAAAATTATAAGCAACTGAAAACAGGGTCTTGTAATGGGAAGTGTCAAGCAGCTTTAAGCATAGGTGACACTATCAGCTCTGCCTACAATTATTTGTAATCACACAGGGCATTTCTATAGCCCGGAAGGTTTTCTTATCTAATCAAGCCCCACAACACCCCATGAAGTAGGGCGGCATGTGGAGAGAGGTGACGTGACTTCCTGAGTACACAAAATGAGTCAGTGGCAGAGCTGTTTGAGGACACAGCTACTAAATACCTAGCTAAGTTAGAACGCGGTGTTCCCGGCTCTGCAGGCGACACTCTCTTGCCTCCTGTGGAAAGGCCCCATTTAATGCACTAGGACCGGTTCTGATTTCAGTCTCTGTGAATTGTGCAAACTCAGCTCACAGTGCCCCTGGGCGCCAACGTTCAGGCTTTCGGGCACCAAAGCGCCCTTTCCCCGGTCGCTCTGCAGTCTGTGAGCTTCATACCACGTCCCCTTCACCGTTTCCTCTTCCCTGGCTTTGTGTAGTGCTGAGAGGCCTCTGGAGAAGAAGACTAGTGACCTGCTACCCAGCTACTGTAAACAGTTATGTATATTTACAGTGACAGCCACCATAATGGTCTATAAACCAAAGCCAGCTAAGGGACGTGTGTGCACAGACATAGTCTAATCCAATATCATTTTTTTGCTTGAGCATCCTCTGCTGGCCAGTTGCTGCACTAGCAGTGGTGCTAGTGCCAGGAGCGAGCTGCGGAGCATTTCCTTCGGCTTGCTACAGGGTCTGCAGCTGTCATGGGGCACAGGGGAGAGTTCTGTCTTTGGAAGGACAGATCAGGTCAGAGCTGGCTTCAGGCACAGGATGCTGCGGCGGAGCAGACTGGGACAGCAATGTCCCTTAAAAGGAAATATCCATTCTGGGGAAAGGGCAACGGGCTTTAGCGCCGCTGAGGTTTGTGGAGGGCAAGGGAGGAGGAGAGGATGGTCCTGGGGAGGCCAAAAAAAAAAAAAAAGAGAGAGTCAGAAACAGGAGACAAAGTGGAAAGCAGGGTGGGGCGCAGGGGGCAGGCTCCCAGCGGGGATGGGCACATGCAGAGGGCAGGCTGCCAGCGGGGATGGGCGCAAGGGGCAGGCTGCCAGCGGGGCGGGCACATGCAGAGGGCAGGCTCCCAGCGGGGACGGGCACATGCAGAGGGCAGGCTCCCAGCAGGGATGGGCGCAAGGGGCAGGCTCCCAGCGGGGATGGGCGCAAGGGGAAGGCTCCCAGCGGGGCGGGCACATGCAGAGGGCAGGCTCCCAGCGGGGATGGGCGCAAGGGGCAGGCTCCCAGCAGGGCAGGCACATGCAGAGGGCAGGCTCCCAGCGGGGATGGGCGCAAGGGGCAGGCTCCCAGCGGGGCAGGCACATGCAGAGGGCAGGCTCCCAGCGGGGATGGGCACATGCAGAGGGCAGGCTCCCAGCGGGGATGGGCACATGCAGAGGGCAGGCTCCCAGCAGGGATGGGCGCAAGGGGCAGGCTCCCAGCGGGGCGGGCACATGCAGAGGGCAGGCTCCCAGCGGGGGAGCGAGCAAGGGGCAGGCTCCCAGCGGGGATGGGCGCAAGGGGAAGGCTCCCAGCGGGGCGGGCACATGCAGAGGGCAGGCTCCCAGCGGGGATGGGCGCAAGGGGCAGGCTCCCAGCGGGGATGGGGCAAGGGGCAGGCTCCCAGCGGGGATGGGCACAAGGGGCAGGCTCCCAGCGGGGATGGGCACAAGGGGTAGGCTCTCAGCGGGGCGGGCACATGCAGAGGGCAGGCTCCCAGCAGGGATGGGCACATGCAGAGGGCAGGCTCCCAGCGGGGATGGGCGCAAGGGGCAGGCTCCCAGCGGGGCGGGCACATGCAGAGGGCGGGCTCCCAGCGGGGCAGGCACATGCAGAGGGCAGGCTCCCAGCAGGGATGGGCGCAAGGGGCAGGCTCCCAGCGGGGCGGGCACATGCAGAGGGCAGGCTCCCAGCGGGGATGGGCGCAAGGGGCAGGCTCCCAGCGGGGCAGGCACATGCAGAGGGCAGGCTCCCAGCGGGGCGGGCACATGCAGAGGGCAGGCTCCCAGCGGGGATGGGCGCAAGGGGCAGGCTCCCAGCGGGGCGGGCACATGCAGAGGGCAGGCTCCCAGCGGGGATGGGCGCAAGGGGCAGGCTCCCAGCGGGGCAGGCACATGCAGAGGGCAGGCTCCCAGCGGGGTGGGCACATGCAGAGGGCAGGCTCCCAGCGGGGCGGGCACATGCAGAGGGCGGGCTCCCAGCGGGGCAGTGACCTTGCTCAGCCACCCGGTGCTGGGAAGCGCCTTGCCATGTTTCTGTGAATTTACATTCTGGTCAACTGTTTGGAGGTTGTTTCCATTTTGTTTTGGTTTTTTAAGAATTCAGAAATCAATTAGTGTCGGCGCAGTGACTTATGACGCACATTCCACAGGCATTTCTGTTCAACTCGGCTTTTATTCACCTTATTAGGATTAGAGCAGGCTCCTCACTACAGCGTCTGGCAACCAGCGGAGATGTCAGCCAGCCCTGGGGAGCTGGAGAGCCAGCACAGGGGATGGGGCCGTGGGACACAGTGATAAAGTGCTTTCTCCAGAAGCCCCACGTGTGCTGCGCCGGGAACGCAGTAGGGCCAGGGGAACACAGGGATGGGCGCTCCCATCTCCAGAACAGAACAGTAAAGGAGGCAAATTTCCCCAGCGACTGGAGCAGCAAGCGCATTGGCATCATCGAGGTGCTGCAGCCGCACCCCGTCATGCCAGCGGGAGCGCTGGGCAAACCAGGCCAGCCCTGCTTCATCACTGCCCAGCAGACCCTCCTGCCCATTTTAGCTTATCTCCATCCCCAGGACAACTGCTCTGGCTCCTGGCTGCCATTTGTGCAGTAGCAAGAGGGCACTGCCCCAGCCCCGAGAGGAAAGGCCAGCGCTCCTAGCGCTCCTACCCAGCCAGCCAGGCCTTTGCTTTAATCTCAACACAATCGGTTTTTTTGGTTTGGATTTGTTTGGTTTTTTACAGAATCTGTAGCTTCAGGTGGGCTCATCCTGCCAACAGCTGCTCTCTGGGGAAACAGACTGGAAAGCTGGGATCAGACAATGAGAACGGAGGCACTGGTGTGAGGTGAAGCAGAGTTTCTCCCGAGGGCCAAGTAGAGCCAATTTCCTATCCAAAAGTGATTGTGTCCCGCAGGCAGGCCCAATCCAGGGCTCACTTCAGGAGCAGGCGGATTTTCCTGTCGCCAATCAGGAGCCTTCAGGAGCAAAACAAAGAGAGATGAGCATGGGCAGCATATGTACCATCCCCACCCCAGGAGTGCAGGGCTGTGTACAGGCAAAGAAAACACAACCTCCCTGTCCCACTCCAGGTCGGACCCTGCCCCGCGGGAGGGAAAGAGAGAAATGGGTGGGAGGTTGGTGAGGGAAGAGTGATGGCTCCAGAAAGAGCAGGATAACATGCTGTGTTCAGGGATGATTTATACCTCTACAATGTTTCTTCCTTCACAGGGACTCTGGGAACATGCAGAGGATTCTAGACGTCCCCCGGTTTCCAGCTGGGCATGCCCATGAAATAGGTACGGGACTGCCCTCATTCAGAGAGAGAGGGGAAAACTCCAGAGCAAGGGGCTGGAAGAGCCGCAGCGCCTCCGCAGCTGGCTAGGATCTGGCTGAAGCTTTTATTGCTGATTCTTTTTGATCAGGGAACTTTGTTCCTGTGCCTCTGGCCTTCTGATTCATGGGAGCAGATTCCCTCCAGCCAACTTTGCATCACCCAGGGGAGGGATTTCCGCCAATCAAGGCCCAGAAAAACACTTTCACCGATGACTCTAGAATCCTTATTTCTAGTGCGGCATCAGAAGATGAGTGGGGAGGGTGGCAGGAGCTCACACTGCGTGTGCTACAGAACTCACCTCCGAGGGGCAGGATGTTGGGAGACAGGGAATTGGGAAGGGCCTCTGGATCCACTACCATGTGGATTTGCCAGTCATTCCCCCATAGCTGGGGGCTGGGGATGCAACCAACTGGCCAGGGTAGCCTGAGGAGCAGTTCCGATCACACCACAGCCAATGACTGAAGATTGCTCCTGCTCACCGGCTCCTGCTCCGACTCCCAGGGTGACCCTCTGTGCTAAAACCTCCCATCTGGGCCTGAGAGGAGGGACTGGACTCGCCACTTAGTGACTATCCACGTCCAGACGGGGAAACAGACACAAGCAGTACATGGCAATGTGGAGATTAGACCCAGGACCTCTGCATGGCAAGGTACACGCAGCTTTCCCTCTCCTTGCACATTTCACCTCCGCTACAGACAGTGTCCCCTCACCTACCTTATCAATGCACCAACTAGCAGGCTGGCTACCATGGGCCCTACCCAGTAAACCCAGTGATAGTCCCAGTAGTTTGCTACAAGCGCTGGTCCAAAAGCTCTGGCAGGGTTCATGCAAGCCCCAGATATAGCGCCTCTGAAAGGGAAAACAAATGAACAGTCACACAATTCATCCTGCTGAATATACAATGTTCTGCCACGGAACTCCAAGGACAAATTGTTTTCAGAAAGTAACAATCTCTGTAATAATGCCCCACTGATGGCTGACTAGAGTAATCAGAACTACTATACAAAATACAATGACCATTGTAAAACTCATCTGAATAACACCGACAGACCTAGGAACATACCGGTATGGACTCCAGCAGTAGCTGTTAGCTAGGGAGCACCTATAGTTGTAAAAAGCTTAATGTCATGGAAATGAAAGTGTCCGTTTTAAATTTAAATGTTGGGTTTGTTAGCAGCTTGGGTTTTACGCTCTTTACTGTGTGTCGGTCACAATGTGCTGCGGAAGGGGCACTGATACATATCTTCCAGCAACGGATAAACATTTGCACCTGACGTCTGTGCTTCAAATCCCACTAGAGGGGGCTCTCCCTTAAATAACCTATTAGCATTCATAATTGCAGGCTCTTGTTATCTGATTCCCGGCACACAAGAAGGTAAACAGCCTGCTTGCTTGAAAAATTGGTGCATGCTGAGGCCAAGCTGGACAGTTTCTCCTAACAACAGCCAGAACATACAATAAAAAATACTCAAAATGAACTGGCTTCTCTGTCCTTAGGGCTTTCTATTACAAGCAATGCTCGGGGGGACTTTCTTCTTTATCCGCCCACAACAGCTCATTGAAAAACTTGATCTGGCTTCAAGCATCCAGCATGCTAGATGCCTGCAGACTGGCCTTTTCTGACGCCATCATCGGGCTCTGTCCATGTGCGGCCAATATTCCTCCCAACATGAATTACAAGCTGGTGAAAACAGCCAGCGTGACTCCCAGACATGAAGGCCAGAAGGGACCACTATGATCATCTCCTCCTGGCTAACACAGGCCAGAGAACCTCACCAGGAGAGCGTCAGTTACTTCAGAAACTGAATATCCATGAAACCTATTCAGCATGTGTGCAACCAGGCAAGCTTCCACCCCACTGTGCTTCCCAGTGTGCCCCCGCCCTGCACCTACTCCCCTGTAACAGGGAAGTTTCCACCACGGCCCATTCACTCCTTGGACTCTCTACTGAGAAGACTCTAATCACTGTTTATTGTCTGCCACAGAAACTAAATCCAGACCCACCAACTCATCTCCCCAGGGCTGCTGGGCAGCCATTAGACAGGAACGTCTGGCAGCTCTCATTCCTCCAGAGGTACAAGGCTACACAGAACACAGAAAAGGCTGTGCCGGCTCACCCAGCTAGGATGTCAGCGGTGACAGTGAAGCCAATGCAGAAAGGTGCCAAAGGGCTGCTGGTTTTTTCATTGATGGCTCCCATGCAGACGGCTAAGACCAGGAACATGGTCATAACAATCTCACCCACAAGGGCAGAGGGGATCTGTCCGTCATCTGTGATGCTAGTGAAAGCCGCTCCAGTGGCGTTTATGTATCTGTCATTTGCTGTCATAACCTACAAGAGAGAGCCCTGGAATTGGTACAGTTTCAATCTCCACACCGTAGCTAGTTGTTCCCAGTCAGGACAGTGTAGGTGGATATAACATCAGGGCAGAGAGCAGCTAATCTGATCACTTTCTTTCTGAAAGTCAACCTAAGTCTCTAGCGAATGTAAACTCATTAGCAAAGGCTTTTAGCCTGTAGATAATTACAAGTGGATTAGCCACCAGCTACCCTAGCAAAGCTGTAAAGAAATTAACCTCCGGTATCTGCTTAATGGTTTGCAACGTAGATGCTATTTATATATCAAGTATTTTGGAGGATGAGAGGGGCAACATGAAATGGGAAAGACCATGGTAAATAGTGGGGGAAGTGCAGATGGCTGTAGCCGATGGGAGGAATATTTTATTATATACAGAAGAATGCATAACTATAATCCTGCGGCACTTCCTGAGCAACTGCCACTGAACGTTAGTTAATGAAGATTCCCAGCACCCTGTATAACAGGTATGTCCATATTAAAGACAGGCAAACTGAAGCACCGAGCGCTGGGGCAGTGACTTGCCCAGGAGCAGTGGCTCCCAGTCCTGAGCTCCAAGCACTACATGAACTCCATACCCACAACGGAGGTGCTGCGCATCACCATTTGTGTTCACATTCCAAGCACAATGTTACTTCTGTAAATTAAACTAGGATCGGATGCTATAATCTCCCCAGCCTTTTCCGTCAGCTCACACAGCTGCTGGGTGCTGGCTTCCAGCATATGCCCAACGGTGCATGACAAACTATTCTCTGACACAGCGCAAACCACGTAACGTGCCTTTGAGGGGCCCGTACCCACTGCTGAGTTTCACATGTCTGCATGGAGGGGAGCCCAAGACCCCAGGAAATTAACCCTTTAATCTTCTTAGCAAGGAAGAGTCACCCTGATTTCCATACCTTTGCCAGGCCAGCTCCGATCAGCCCCCCACACAGCTGGGAGAGCCAGTAAGGGATAAGCAGCATGATGTTCAGCCCACCAATCAGCCATGCAGCCAAGGAGACAGCTGGGTTAAAATGGCCACCGCTGGAATCAACAGGAGAGAGATGTTAAGTGGCTCCGCTGTGGGACCCTCTACCCCGAGTTCCCCTAAGGAGAAGAATCTGAGCCCAGCTGGAAATGACCCTTTTAAGCTGGATTCAGACTCAGTTAAACCTTATGCTCTTTCAAACTGACCCGTTACCTAGGCAGCTGCACACCGGTAAGAGGCCTGGGCAGTGATTCACAATCCTGCTCTGCCTCTGTTGGATTCTGCCCTGCCCTGCTCATTCTGGACAGATGATTAAGGGGTAGAAGTCGGGGAAAGCTTCTGAGGCTGGGACAGGGAACCAGAGTCTGACTGCACCCAGGGGGGAGGGATAGCTCAGGGGTTTGAGCATTGGCCTGCTAAACCCAGGGTTGTGAGTTCAGTCCTTGAGGGGGCCATTTAGGGATCTGGGGCAAAAATCTGTCTGGGGATTGGTCCTGTTTTGAGCAGGGGGTTGGACAAGATACCTCCTGAGGTCCCTTCTAAGCCTGATATTCTATGATTACAGGAGCTTAAAGATGGGGGCTACTTACACCAGAACAGGGCACAGGGACTGTTAACTTGTAGGGGCAGGAACCAGGAAAGGGAAATGCTCAGAAAGAGTTCCCAGCCTTGCACCTGCAGGCCTCTCTGAGCAGCTGATGGTGCTATCACCTCCCAGGGGAGCGACCACAGCAACATGCAGCCCCTGGTTTCCTTTAGGGAGGAACCAGGGCGTGGAACAAGCATTGCTTTCGCCTGCTGTTTCCCTCAAGGTTCCTCTTTGGTGCTGACAGTTTACAAGTGCCATTGGCTAAGACGCCTCGTTCCGGCCTGGCTGCCCAAAGCTGTTGCATGCAATGTGAGAGCAGAACTTGGCCTGCAGGTTTTCTTTCCCTTTCCCCATATTCACTGTTCTGACCCAGGAGGGATTTGTTCACTGACAAGCTGTGCTGTGTGACTGACCCTGCTTGGGCCATCAGCAGGGCCTGGCCATGGAACTTCCTGCATCAAAAGCACAAGCCTCCACTACTTGAGCTAAAGCCGATGGCTGGTAGCAGTAGCAGACTCAGTAATCTCTCCTGTGGACCAGCCTCTTGAGGGGGACAAAGATCCACTCTCTCCTTGCGTGGGTTACATCGAGATAACCCCAATCCCTCGCGACGTCCTTGTGGAGCCCAGGCCAAATGCACTGCTGGCGTAACGAAGCTATGCCTGCTCAGGCTAGCCGTGAGCCTGGCCGCCAGCATGCCAGGACCCTGCTGGAGGGCAACGGGAGTTTAGAGATGCCCAACACACACAGGCAGCTGGGAGAGCTGGGACCAAAAGCAGCTTTCTTCTGCCTGGCTGGGGTATTGGACGTCAAGTCGCAAAGAAAACGCAAAGCCCCAAACAGGATGAATGAAAACAGCAAAAAGCCCTGGAGCAGAAATGGCTGTTAACTGTCATTATTGCTGGGCTTTTCCTGATACTTCCCACAGTGTGCCAGGCACTTTCCCGACATGTGAGTATATTTGTGTCTCCGCAGATGTAAAGATGCACAGACGGTCCCTGATTACCCTGCAGCCGTGCTGATCTAGTTACTCACAGGCATTGCTGCAAGGGAAGGGGTTAAATGAGGAGAGGGTAGGGATGTTCTTCCTTTGATTCCCAGAGAAATCAGAGCTGGGAAAGACTCTTTGGGTCTCCTTGTCCCTCTCCCCAGCTCATGCAGGAGTGTGGCCTACACATGGTTCCCTCCGTCAGGAGAACGCCCTGCCTGCTAGCCTCTTTCCTCCGGCAGCAGCTCCACCAGGGGATGACAAGGGCTCACGAGGCTTCATACATCAGCTAGTGCTGATACGAATGGTCCTCGTTTTCGCTCCCCGAATCCTTTGCCTCTTCTCTGGAACAATTTCTCTCTTGTGAAAAGCAGGAAGAGAGCAAAGGCTGTTCAGCACTGGCCAGTCAGGGCGGTGGGGCACAGTGCAACACTCCATCCTGTCACACGTAGGCGAAGTCTGAATGATATTCAAGGCCGGAGCCCAGAATCCCAGAGCTCTATGGTCCTGATCCTGCAAGGGGATGTGTGTGACCAGAGCCCTGCGCTCAAGGCATTGCATGCCCCCAATCCTGTAATGAGGCTAACGGGTTCACATGCCTGGATCCCACATGCAGGATGGGGGCCTCTTGTCTTGTGACAGGGCCTAAATCACTGGTCTCTAGAAGTACCAGTGAGAGGCAAATGCAAATATTTTTTAATGAAAACAGATTACTGGGGGAACGCTCATTAATGAACTAGCTTCATAACCAAACCCTGATAATAAATTGCCCTCAAAGCTAATGAGTCAGAGGGTTTAGGAACTGTGATTATTTCTGATTATTCGGCTTTAATTAAAGAGGTAATGGAGTTGCTAGGATTTAATTGACCGAACCAGCAGAGAATTAATTAAGTTTTCAGGTAAATTCCAAGGCTTTATACTGCAGCAATGGACCAATTCCAGCTGTAATCTTGGTGTGGGACTGAAAATGTAAATCAGGAGTAGGCAACCTATGGCACGGGTGCCGAAGGCGGCACGTGAGCTGATTTTCGTGGCACTCACACTGCCTGGGTCCTGGTCACCGGTCCGGGGGGCTCTGCAGTTTAATTTAATTTTAAATGAAGCTTATTAAACATTTTTAAAACCTTATTTACTTTACATACAACAATAGTTTAGTTATACATTATAGACTTATAGACAGAGACCTTCTAAAAACGTGAAAATGTATGACCGGCATGTGAAACCTTAAATTAGGGTGAATAACTGAAGACTCGGCACAGCACTGCTGAAAGGCTTCCGACCCCCGATGTAAATGATAGGGCCAAATCCCGGCCCTAATACCAACAACAGTACTAGCTCTTCTCTAACGCTTCACATCAGTAGAGCTCAAAGCACTTTACAAAAGAGGTCAGGATCATTATCCCTATTCTACAGATGGGGAAACTGAGGCACAGAGGGGGGCAAGTGACTTACCCAAGGTCTCCCAGCAGGCCAGTGGCAGAGGTGGGAATAGAACCCAGAGGCCCTGAGGCCCTGTCCAGTGTTCTGTCCACTAGGCGAGTTGCAGGATCTATATTTGCAGTATACGGCCCTGACTCAGGGAAACCCTTAAACACGAAGTACGTGGTGAAGTCCCATCAACTTTACTGGGATTTAAGCATGTACATAAAGTTATGCACAAATGTAAGAGCTCCCAGACTCAGGGTCTCTCATTATAACTGTGTATCTGTAGGGTATAAATGCCCAGGAAGGCGAGGAGTTGGTTTAAGGTGGTCACAGGGGCACAGTTAAGAGTAGTGGATGAAATTCAGCAGTGCCTAAGAGTGGGAAGGGGGGCAGACCTATGGCTAAACAGCACAGCAGGGGAAATGCTGGAGGGAACAACCTTGCCCTGGCTGAGGAGGATGGATGGGGTGACTGAACAGAGCTTTCCCGTCTCTACTTTCACTGGTCCAGTCGGTGACTTAAACCCTGTCTTTGCGAGAGGTAATAGATGCTTTCAGGAAATGGAGACCAGCCTAGTCCAACAATTTAGCATTTCAGTCAGGCCTGTGGATACTCAGGGACCCACCTAGTGTGTCTGTTCGTGGGTAAAAGGATCGTTTATTTAGCCACCCGAGTACAGAGCATCCAATCTATCGCTAGTCATGAAACCTGAGCATCATTTATGGTTTTTTCTTCTAACACTAGGCACGTTGTCAGCAAAGGCTAATGGGGTCCTTGGGTTTCACTGCTAGCCTACGTATACTCTGTGTATACATTAACCAATCCACAGATAACAACGAACAACAGGCAGTTAATAAAGAGTCATAAAATGTGGATTCCAGCCTATTTTTTATGGAGCATTGATCAAAACAAACTTGTTTTTGCAGCCTTTTTGTTCTGTCTTGGAAACAAACTTCTAACCCCAAGGTAGTCGGTTCAGAATGATGCTTTTGCAGAAAAACTTTAATTGAACAACCCACTCCTTGTTCCAGAGCGGGAAGACTGCAAACACCCTCTGCTTCGTACAGAAACTACCTGCTTTATCGACCATTAAAAAGCTGCTGAGGCCTATGGAAAAGTTGGCAGAGCATCCTTTTTAGAGATAGTGGAGATTTCGTGTCTCTCTCTTCCACGGTTTGTGATTCCTGGAGAATAGTGACCCGAGAGCAGCTCAGAGCTCCGTCACCTTCAGCTGCTTATTCCTCACCTGAACTGAACTCATCATTCATATCTGTGACATCACAATCATCTCCAGCTAACTGAGAAATCCCATGGGATCAATGGGCTTTGTTCTATTAAAATCAGTGGTGTGACCCTCCTGTGCACCAGCTGAGGATCTGGCCCGATGTCTTTAACTGAGGAATAAGTAGGGAGAGCAGATGAAATTGTAAGCAATAAAAAGTCATGGTTTGATGCTAATGAGGCAGCGTACCTAGAGGTTAGAGCAAAGAAGCAGGTGTCAGAAGACTGGGATTCTTTATTCCTTCCCACAACAAGATAGTGGCTCACTCTGATGGTAAAAAACCGTACCTCCTTGCTCAACAGATCTGCTCCCTGAGGGCCCTCAGAGCCACAGCTGCTGGCTTTACTAACAAACCCATCCTTCCCTCTTAGCCTTGCTGAGCCAAAGCAGCTGTGGGAGAGGGAGCTGGATTCTGTTCTGGCTCACGCATCATCAGCAGAATTGCTAAGTCCCAGTGGCAAAATCTTTACCTTGAGGTGTAGACTTTAATTCCACCCTCACACGACAAAGACATAATATCCCTCCATTGGTCCAGGACTCCTGCTGATCACACGTGAGCCACACAGGATGTGCCTTGATCATCAGAACACAGGCTGTTTGCAGGACTGGCAATTAATGTGGGGGGAAACTTTTTCACTTGTATGCTGGGCAATTTGATCTGGAGTGGCTGAGAGAGAACAGGGCTGGAACTCCCCAGTGCCTGATTTAGTCACCGTTCAGAGGAGATTTGTATCTTTCTCTCTCTGGGGCTTTGATCCCAATTTTAATAATGCAATTACAATAATATAATTATTACAGTAATAACTACCTTTGCAAAACTCGGAGAGAAGCACTGGACTGGGAATCATGAGACCTGGCTCTGCCACTGAGCTCAGGCAATTTGGTCCTCATTCTGTGCCTCAGTTTCCCTTCCCACTCTTTATCCCTCTAGGGCCAGATTTTTAAAGATATTGTGAGTTAAGCGCCTAAATATCTTTAAAAATCTGTCCCATTGTCTATTTGGATTGTAAGGTCTTCAGAGCAAGAGCTCTCTCTCACTATGTGTACATATAGCCCCTCTGCTCTGATCTCTGCTGGGAACTGTAGACACTACCGTAATACAAACAATAATAAACCTTAACTGCAAGGCACTGTGCAAGGCAGAGTGTGACTATTAATTATCACTATTACAATTATATCTACTGATCCAAAACACAAACGAGGCAGGAGAAACACAGAGAATAGGCTCACTCTAGCTAGCTATCAGTCAGTAGAGCCACATTTGCATGCTTTCCCGGGAGGTGTCAGGAAGCCTTTATGTTTTGGACGCCTGCCCCCTGCTCTGTGACTGTCTGAGCCCCTCGCTGCACAGTCAGTGCCAAGTAGCCAAGTCCCCAAAATTCTCTCACCTGATGTTTCCCAAAATGGCGATGATGAGCCCAAGAGCCAACCCATGTGCCAGGGCGGGCTGCAGCCTCCCCGTGCCGTCCACGTTCTCAATCACTGACGCGCAGCCGATGAAGATGAACAATGCCGACCCCAGGAGCTCGGCCACGCAGGGCTGGGCATACAGCTCGTACCAGTGAGGCTGCGGCGGTTTGTACTTGCCGTCCATTTCCACCTCCTTTATGGACATGCCACCAAACTCCAGGTCAGACATCGGGGGAGCTGAAATGAAGCGGGCAGAGGTTTGATGGCGCTGCCAGACAGCCGAGTAGGCTCACCACGGAATTGACACCTCACATTAGTACATGCAATTCAGAACAATCCAGATACAAACACGAGATTGCTTAACTCCTTCGGGGACAGCTTGCTTTGAAAGCAGGGAGCACTTTTCCAATTACCTATTAAGTGCCTCAAGTGGGCTAGGCACTTCACACAGCATATAAGAGATACGGGCTCTTATGATCAGGTGCCCACAGGGGACCTTCTGGTGCCAAGCCACTGAAAAGGGTTTGGAAGGCAGAAATTCTGCGTGGATTTTTTAAATGCCTTTGTTACACTGAGGTACTTACTTTCTGAGTGCTCTGTTCTTCTGGGAGCTGCAGAGACCTCTTGACGCCAGCAGGACCTCAGCGAGCAATGATCACCCTGCACCTAGAGGAATGGCTTATCTGTCTCATGGAAATATTAGAATGCTCCCTACTTGACCTGCACAGAGACACAGCGTATGGGAGGCTTTAAAAGAATATTGGAATGGATTTACATTGTTAAAAAAATGCAATAAAATCCGAGAGGCGGGTACTCCAGCCCACAGGAGTATGAAAGCTATTTATCTCAACGGTTCTATGGTTCAAGGATTTGTTAAGGATTTCTGCCAAGTCGGGGACTATGGTTCTTTCCCCCTTGTGAAGGGCAGAGTACAATCCGCGTCAGTGCCAGCTGGAGGGACAATGGGCCTGACGCTCTGAGTGCCTTTTGCTGAGTTTTGTTCTCAGAGCGTAACGTGCCATTTGCACACCTGGTCTTGCTCCCTTTCCAAGAACAAGTGCGTGTGCGCGTGTGGGGCGCTTATTTGTCTGTAAAGGAGCAAGCAAGCAGAATAGTTATGACAGCAGCAGGCTCTGGGGAGAAGGAAAATAGCCTCCTCGTCCACAAACAGACCAGCCTTGTGTTCTTTCCTCACACAAAGCTCCCTGGCGGGTCTCCGGTGGAAGTTCTCCTGGAGCAAGTAGTTCCCAGCTGAAGCCGGAGTGAACTGGAAAGAAAGGAGCTGTGTCCCTAGCAAGGGTGGACTGAGACCCCGACTCATCTCACGGGCGGCTCACGGCTCTCCTTCACGACTGACGCGAAATGGAGCCAAACTAGACCATGCGAAGCTGGAGGCCAGGGGTGCTCAGGTCACACCAAGTTAAGATGGGGACAGGCCTGAAACAAAGCACCCCAGGCACAAACCTTGGCTTGGGAGCTGCTCCACGGTGAGCAGGAGAGAAGTCCTCAGGCACGGCCCAGCACACCAGCTTTGGGGGCAGTTTGCACTTTAGAGGCATCATTCTTCGTTACGAGGGGCTGCACACAGCATTGCTGCTATAGGTTCACCCCATTGCACACCCTGCTTCCCCACCCCACCGGTTCCCAGGTGCCTCCTTCCTCTATTTCAGGGACTGTCTGCAACACCCACCCTCTCCCTCATGCCAGAGTCTGTGTCCCCCCGTTTCTCTCCTCCCCACATGCCAGGGACTGTGTCTCCCATTATCCCTTCCCCCCATACCAGAGAACCCCATGTGCCCCTCCATGCCCTCCTTCCCCCATTACTTGAATCCCTCTCCACCCTGCCCCAGGGTCTCTGTGTCTCCCTCCTTTCTTCCCCTGGATTGGAGGGGATGGGCAGATGGCTGGTGCCTCCCCTCCCCCCTCACCATAGGGGAAGGCTGTGGGGAGGCAGTGGGCTGGGGGGAAGGAATGAGACCTCCATCTCTCTCCTCTCCCTCTAGCTCCTCTTGCTGGCTGAGCATCTGCCCCACAGCTGTTAGATGGCAGGGGCTCCCTGTGTCCCTCATTCGCCCTTTCGGTTTTCCGATATCCCCCCTAAATCAACAGAGCTCTGCCCTCTGGGGTCGAGATCATTCCTTGGAAGTTGGGAACTGATTGGCTGCAGCGTTCAAAAGTTATTGTGTTACAGACAGACACACGTGTGGGAGTTTGCAAGCTCGGCCAATTCTGGTTGTACCTAGAGGGACCAACCAAGAGCAGAACCCCGTTGCGCTAGATGCTGTCCATCCACACAAGCCCTGTCTTGAAGGACTTACAGTCTAAGCAGACAAGACAGACAGAGTTGAGAGAGAGGGAGTGCTGCTAGCCCCATTCAACAGATGGGATCAGTGAGGCAAAGAAAGAGTAAGTGACATGGCCAGGATCACACTGGAAGTCTGTGGCAGAGCCAGAAATGGCTCCAGATCTCCTGAGCCCCGGCCCAGTGCTTACCCCAACCCCAGCCTCCTCCTCTTTGACCAACCTTCCCCCTTCTTTGTGACCATCATTAAAAACCCTTTCTCAGCAGAAGCAAAGGGAAGTCCACACTACTGGGGGGTTAGACTCAAGCGCGTTCCCAGGAATGAGGGCTTGAGCTCTCTCAGCTCTGCGGAAGCACTGTCATCCCTGTGATACTGGGGATCACACCAAGGCCGGGACCCGGACCCACCCCTGTCCTCACCAGGAGACACATACACTCCCTTCAGCGTGAGCGGCTGCTTGGGCTTTCAGACTATGTGGCGTGCAGATGGGAAGAGCTTTTGGCATAAGCAGTGCCCAGTCCTGCTCTCGCTTGACTACTGCCAGCTTAATTCCTGCAGGCGGGCAGGGAGCACCAGCGTCCCCAGTCAAACCGAGACAATAAATCACAGCTCCAGGATGCAGGACGAAAGCAAGATCAAAGTGAAAACCAGATGGAGTGTTTGCCATGTTCCTTGGTTCGGAGAGACCCCAAGTAAGAAGTCACTTATTACTGCACTCCTGCTCCTGGCCAAAGGGAGCGGAACAGCCTGGCTGCAGGCTTCCCAGCAGCAGAAAAGCTGGTGCTCTAACTCACTGAGCCATTAGCCCTTCTGCCTCCTGAGATGTTTTTCAAGAGAAAAATAGTAAAGCACATGAACATGCTCTGCTGCCGTTACACTGGCTGTTGCTTCCCACCACAGAGGCAGTTGCATTTTGTGGCGAGTGAAACGAAGCCAGCGTACACGGTTCCCAATCCTTTCTCGTGGAGGGGTGGGGGAGGAGGTGTGCAGCCCTGCTCTGATCTCAGCTGGGGACTCTAGACACTACCGTACGATGGCACATTCGTTATACACTGATCGCTTTCTTATTTTTCTGGGTCAGTAAGGCCGTAGTGGATCCATCTCTGGGTTGGGACTGAAACCAACAGTTCTGAAATTTCACAAGAGAACCTGTTCCTGAGGCCAATTCAGCCCCGTGTGATGGAATCAGGGTCTGGGTAGCTCAGAGAAACATTTGGAGCCAAGCTGCTTACACGAGTTGGCTGCAAACAGTGTGCGGTTATCCATCACTACAAGAGATTCCTCTCTACTGCACCTGTCTTGTTTGTTGAAGCTTCATTTCCAGTCCTGTGCTTAGCAATAACTAACCTCGACACTAATCTCTCCTGCAGCACATTCAAAAGAACCTCACTCTTCCCCAAACAAGTATGGTAAATATTTAAAAAGCTGCGGACTCTGGGCCAATGCTACAGTTTGAATTGTGGTCAGCCCGTGGTCTGAAGCCATTGCTTCCTTGGAAAACATTCCGAGAGTCGGATTCTTCTCTTGCTTGCTCCAGCCCTGTGTTGGTGCAACTCCATTGACTCAGTGGAGTTATTCCTGGTTGACCCATGCAAGTGCCAGCTGACTCAGGACATCGCTGCTTTTGTTGTGCACCTTAACTGCTCCTATCCCTTGCAATAATTACCCTAACACAGAAATCAGGTTTGGATTCCTTTAAGAGGAGGGCTCTCGCAGCTGGCAAGGCTTTTCTATGGTTGCTTAATTAATCAATAATGAAGGAGGAGCAGGGCCCTCCCTGGGGAGTAACGACAATCCGGGAGGAGTTGATAGCTCGGGAACCCCCGGAGGGTCTAGTCCCTGTTATATACGCTGCATTGTGGTGGTTTATAAGATGAGACCAAGTGGGTGTTTTTCTAGGTGAATTGATTTGAACTGGTCTGTGCAGGGCACTGCTGGAGAGCTAAGCCCTGGAGATTAATTGGCTGAATCAGGGTTAGATAGCCCAGTGCTGAGAAGACTTATCCCTGGTCTTTAGAATGGAGTCTGTGGAGAGAGGGCCTGGACAGTTGGCTTCTTCTTTAAAAGCAGGCAAGTTGGATTCCCTCCGTCACTGCTGTGCTGGCCCTCCTGTGCTGTGCAGCCTGGGACCGTCCTCGCTGAAACAGGCAAATGGAAATTTCCTTCCCATCCCCAAAGCCTTGGGAAAACATCATAAAAACATCCCCAGGATTCTTTGCCTTTAGTTAATAGAGAAACAATCCCCATAAACCAGGCTCCTTAATTACCCACTACAAAAATAAAATCTCACCTACTCTTGCTCAAGGTGGTGAAATGCTGAGGCGCTCCCGTTTCTGGACTGGTGTTCAATGCCCTGGCTCAGGGGAGAGGCACTCTTCCTGGTAGCCACGCCAGCTGCACTGCTCAAAGCCTCTCCACTCTCAGGCGCAGGGCTGGGGCCTGGTAACACCCTCGTCAGGACAGCTGCCTCTTTGCCTGCACATCAGAGTAGCACCAAGAGCCTCTGCCAGGGTGAAAGGCCCCAATATTTCTGCTTCCATCAGGGTCTGTATCTATTTCTCTGTCCCCACCTGCCTTTTCGGGTGACCTGCCCTCTGGGTTGCGACCTGGTGGAAGGGCTAGTGATGCTGATGCTAGAGGAGGAAGGATGATCTAGTGAACGGGGTGCTGGAGACCTGGCTTTCATTCCCGGCTCTGACACGGACTTCGTAGCCAAGTCTCTTCATCTACCTTGAGCGTCAGTTCCCTGGCTGGAGAAGGGGGATAAGGGTTCCTGTCCTCACCGGGGTGGTTGAGAATAAAATCTGTTGGTGATTGTGAGGTGCTGTGGTGATGGGGACTGGAAGGAGTGGGAGTGGCCCCCAAGCTGCCTCCAGCCACCCTGGGGATTTTGTATGGATTTGCAGAGTGCTTTACAGAATTCCTTGAGCAAGAGTAGGTGAGGTTTTATTTTTGTAGTGGGTAATTAAGGAGCCTGGTTTATGGGGATTGTTTCTCTATTAACTAAAGGCAAAGAATCCTGGGGATGTTTTTATGATGTTTTCCCAAGGCTTTGGGGATGGGAAGGAAATTTCCATTTGCCTGTCTCAGCGAGGACGGTCCCAGGCTGCACAGCACAGGAGGGCCAGCACAGCAGTGACGGAGGGAATCCAACTTGCCTGCTTTTAAAGAAGAAGCCAACTGTCCAGGCCCTCTCTCCACAGACTCCATTCTAAAGACCAGGGATAAGTCTTCTCAGCACTGGGCTATCTAACCCTGATTCAGCCAATTAATCTCCAGGGCTTAGCTCTCCAGCAGTGCCCTGCACAGACCAGTTCAAATCAATTCACCTAGAAAAACACCCACTTGGTCTCATCTTATAAACCACCACAAGGCAGCGTATATAACAGGGACTAGAACCTCCGAGGGTTCCCGAGCTATCAACTCCTCCCGGATTGTCGTTACTCCCCAGGGAGGGCCCTGCTCCTCCTTCATTATTGATTAATTAAGCAACCATAGAAAAGCCTTGCCAGCTGCGAGAGCCCTCCTCTTAAAGGAATCCAAACCTGGTTTCTGTGTTAGGGTAATTATTGCAAGGGATAGGAGCAGTTAAGGTGCACAACAAAAGCAGCGATGTCCTGAGTCAGCTGGCACTTGCATGGGTCAACCAGGAATAACTCCACTGAGTCAATGGAGTTGCACCAACACAGGGCTGGAGCAAGCAAGAGAAGAATCCGACTCTCGGAATGTTTTCCAAGGAAGCAATGGCTTCAGACCACGGACTGACCACAATTCAAACTGTAGCATTGGCCCAGAGTCCGCAGCTTTTTAAATATTTACCATACTTGTTTGGGGAAGAGTGAGGTTCTTTTGAATGTGCTGCAGGAGAGATTAGTGTCGAGGTTAGTTATTGCTAAGCACAGGACTGGAAATGAAGCTTCAACAAACAAGACAGGTGCAGTAGAGAGGAATCTCTTGTAGTGCTGGATAACCGCACACCGTTTGCAGCCAACTCGTGTAAGCAGCTTGGCTCCAAATGTTTCTCTGAGCTATCCAGACCCTGATTCCACCACACGGGGCTGAATGGGCCTCAGGAACAGGTTCTCTTGTGAAATTTCAGAACTGTTGGTTCCAGTCCCAACCCAGAGATGGATCCACTACGGCCTTACTGACCCAGAAAAATAAGAAAGCGATCAGTGTATAACGAATGTGCCATCGTACGGTAGTGTCTAGAGTCCCCAGCTGAGATCAGAGCAAAGCTGCATCGTGCTAGGGGCTGTACGTACGCATGATGAGAGACAGCTCTTGCTCTGAAGACCTTACCATGCAAATAGACAATGGGACAGATTTTTAAAAGGTATTTAGGTGCCTAATTCCCAATACTTTTAAAAATCTGGCCCTAGATGGATAAAGGAGTGAAAAGGGAAATGAAGGCACAGAATGGGAATTGATTTGCCTGAGAATAGATCAGTGGCAGAGCCAGGACTAGAAGCTAAGGCTCCTGATTCCCCATCCAGTGCTTCTCTCCGAGTTTTGAAAAGAGAGTTATTATTGTCATCCCCATTTTAAATTTGGGAACAGTGAGCCCCCGATACAAATCTGCTCTGAATGGTGACTCAGCAGGCACTCGGGAGTTCCACACCTGTCACTGTTAATTTAAAAGACATGCTCTTCCAAATGGAGGATGCATATGGGACAGCTGCTCCAGGACACCAGCCTTTTAGTGCACATGTGCAAGATTCCAGGAACAGCTCCTAGCAGCAGCACTTCCTACCATGCCCAGCAGTGACAGCAAAGCACTAAGGATCTCTTTCCGAATTTCCCTTATCTAACGAGGACATTGCCATCCTGATCCATCTCTAAGTACATTCCACCGCTAATGTCCATGGAAGTTGCACCTGCTTATTCCAGAGCTGAATTTGGTCCCATGCATCTAATTCAACAGCCTTCCTCCACTGAGTAACTAACATGGAATGGATCTGGAAACCTCTGATGTGGGATATGCACAGACATCAAATAATACTGGTAGGAATTATACAATTATGTGACAAACACATTGAAGACCCCAATGCAATAAGATCACCAAAGAGCACTTAACATGCCCAAGTAAATCTTATTTCAAACGATAAAACCAAAAGAACAGGAAAATGACTCAAAAAAAGCAAAATCTTTGGAGAGCAACACACAGAATGGCCTATAGCTACCCCATGATCATGAATAGACCACAGTGCTTCAGCAAACTGGGTCAGTTATCGGCGACCTGTCTCAACAATCTCTCACGGTCTTGTTCCTCTGGTAGAGTATTTTCCGAAGGTCCTACAGGAGATTGCTGTGCATGTTGGTGTAGGCCCCTTTGCTTTTCCTACTGGCCGTGCATCTAACATGATACAGTTTTGTTTACTTTTTTAATTTACTTTTTTTAATTCAATGCAACGTTCATCATGGTAGCTGCCCTGGCGTTTGCTCACCGCTATGATCCACTCTGTGGGTGGAGCACAGTCCGTTTCATTAGAGGGGTTATTAGGCCTCCCTTCTCTCGTCATAGAAAAACAAGAGTATAGCAGGTGCCATAACGGGGGTAGACCATGGGGCCATCTACTCCAGCTTTCCATCCTCTGCCACAGCGAACGCACAGGTGATCCAGGCAGTTAGATTTTCCACCTCCTGCTAGTCTTGAACAGCCGAATGATCCATCTGATCTGCTATCTAGCACCCTGGCAGAACAGACCAATCCTCAATTCAGCCAGATTTCCTTTAGCTAACAGTAGCCAGTGCCTAATGTTGTAGAGGAAGGCAATGATCTACAAAGGCAATAGATAAACACTACCAAGGTGGCAGGTGCTTCAGATACGCTGCGCATAGATTAAACTGGTTGATAGCCATATTTCAGCTACCACTTCAGCACTGTAATGTAAGGGATTTTCTGCTGATTTCTTTATGCCCTGAGGCGGGCAGATTGGGAGCCCTTATAATTCCAGTCTAAGGAGTGGAAATGCCGCTGCTATTCTTATTCACAGAAATATCGCATCTTTTCCCC
The DNA here is from genome assembly GCF_020497125.1 of Mauremys mutica. Taxonomy (NCBI): domain Eukaryota; kingdom Metazoa; phylum Chordata; order Testudines; family Geoemydidae; genus Mauremys; species Mauremys mutica. The sequence goes on along the minus strand of NC_059082.1, from coordinate 83,673,591 downwards.
ATTTCCTAAGGCAACAGCTTTGGCAGGCTCGTGAGTGACTCTGCAGCCAGCCAGCGGTTATCAGCCAGAGCACGGTTTTGCTTGCTCGCGAGTTTCCTGCCCTTCTGCTCGAATGTTGAGCAGACTTGCTGCTCTTGTTCCACACCAGCTAGAGCCACACATTTTATTTTCCAAGGGTAAAGAATGCAACAAACTCCTGAACGGCAGAGGGAAGCGAAGCTACCCCACAAGACAAGTTGTCATGTCAAAAGAAGGGACAATACGGAGCATACTGATAAACAACAGTGACCGTGCTCAGCGAGTGGATATCAATGGAAGGGCTTATCGAGCGGGGGCCCGGAAGGATCTGTCTTGGGTCCAGTTCTGTTCAATATCTTTGTAAGTGATTTGGACAATGGCATAGAAAGGACACTTGCAAAGCTTCCAGACAATACAAGCTGGGAGGGGTTGCAAGTGTTTCAGAGAACAAGACTGAAAAAACTGGGTTGTTTAGTCTGGAGTAGAGAAGACTGAGAGGGGACACGAGAACAGTCTTCAGGTAGATAAAACAATGTTATAAAGAGGAGGATAAACTGTTCTCCATATCCACTGAGGACAGGACAAGATGTAATTGGCTTAAATTGCAGCAAGGGAGATTTAGGTTAAACATTAGGCAAAGCTCCCTGTCAGGGTAGTTAAGCAAAAGAACAAATTGCCTAGAGAGGCTGTAGACTCTCCATCATTGGAGATTTTTAAGAACAGGTTAGATACACACCCGTCAGGGATGGTCTCTAGATAATACTCAGTGCAGGGGTCTGCGCTAGATGACCTATCAAGGTCCCTTCCAGTCCCCCATTTCTACAATTCTATTTTGCTCTACTTTAGCACCTCCCAGCTGAGGATCTCAAAGGGCTTTACACACTTCGACCAATTAACCCTCCTTGCCCTCCCCAAGCAACAGTTAGGGATTACTTCATCCACCACTGAAATGCAATTGACCCTATGGGGGCTACATTCAGGATAGGAAATGGAGAACAAATTGCCGAGGAATGAATATAGGGAGGCAGAATGCAATTAGCCAAACTAGAATTCAGCCAGAACACTTAACAGCTCCACTCTAATGAGAAGTGCCAGGGGACCTTATAGACTGGAAACAATCAGCACCTTGGCACCGCCAGCAGTGCCCTAAGAGCTAACGTATTTGTTCGACATTTATAATGAGTAGAATAAATCAGTGTACAGTTCTATTAGACCTCTAATAGCATTTGCGGTATTGGAGACAGCAGTTGTGTTGAGTTCAGCTTTGCACTTAAAGCAGGGATCCAACCATGTTGTTCTGTACGAAAAACCCAGTGACTCCTCCCCACACTTCCAGCACTCACACTTTGAGTACAGAATTAATCTTCTAATCAATTAAGTCATTTGAGTTTATTATAAAAATAATTTTAAAAATTGGTCATACTGTCTATAGTGTGTCTTTAGACATCAGTTTAATCTAATTTGGGACAATCATTAATACGCATTAATCATGTAATTAATGTATGGTGTCACAACAGGGCAGAGTTAAGGTTGGTTGGGTGCCCTAGTTGTGCATTTCCAGACCTTAACATGTTTAGTTTTCTTTAAAGTTTAACCTTCACTGTGATTTTCCTGGATTTATAGTGATTGTTTTTAAGATAATTACAACCTCGTTATGATGCATTTTATCCTAAATGCCTGATATACACTCACACGCTCAACCTAAACTCCACCTTAACTGTTTTTTCTGGGACTCAGGCTAGGTGTGGAAGCAGTATCATTCCTATCTTTCATTTAGGGAGTCACTCATACACAAGGAAACGCAAATAATTCCTTTACGGACCTCCCCTTCCCCAGTTGAAATACATGAAAAACCTGGCAGCCACTCTCATTTAGTGTAAGCTTATAGAGTTGGATGTGTACGAACTGGAATAGCTAGGCAAAGGCGTGGGGACGGTAACAGAGGAAATCGGTTCACCTTAGCAAGCATTATTTTTGGCTTGTTTGCGCTTCAGCTGATAATGTGGGTTTGTTCAATAAATGACAACAGCAACTGTGTATTTTACAAAGGAAACATTAGTAGGAAACTGAACGAACAGGAGCCTACCAAAACAGTGCGGGTCAGGAGCAACGGAGCAAAGACTCCCTGCATCCATCCATCCATCAGCAAGAGCAGAAGCAGAGGAAGGAATACGTAGCCATAGGAAGGCTGCACTGCAATCCAACAAGAGATGCCTGTACTAAAGAGATACAAATCAGCACTGTGTGTGAGTGTTAGACTGCCCTTACCCCTGAAGGCCAGATTTCCCAAAGGCAGCTCAAGATGCATCTTTAGGCACCTACAGCTGCAAAGGCACCCAGGGGCATTTTCAAAAGTGCCTCGCTCGGGGCCAGATGGACCAAAGTGTTTTAACCTGGATTTTTTTTTAATTGTATGAAATGTTAATGCTATTCCAGGGAAGGGTTTGTGCTTAATGTAGCTTTCTTGGGGGGTTTCCATGTGGAGGGCTTATTTGGAAAGTAAATTCTTCCATACAATAAAGGTCCATACAGACAACTGTTCCTTATACACCTACCAACAAAACACACTGACCCATTTCTTAATTCAGCATACGTTGCTAGCATAATAGTTAACATGTTTTCTTTAAAGAGCAATAACGATAACAATGCAAAGGCAACACGTGATGTGGCCTTATCTTCATGTACAGTTGTCAAAAGTATTTGGTTTTACAGACTAGTAATCCCAATGTTACACACGTTTAATGAGAACTCACAGAAACAGCTGTGCCTACATAGGTTTTATTAGCCTATGAACATTTAAAGATCTTATTTGTCCTTCTGTTGCTTGAAGATGCTACCACACTGCTTATAAAAGAAATGGAAATTTCCAGAGGAGTTTCTGTAGAGACTGGCCATTTTACTGACAAAAACGTGGCTAGAAGAGGGCCACTGCCCCCAGAGAAATTCTAGATTAATTTGGTTTCTGTGGAATCCCACAGGAAACCAAGGGAAAGAACCACACTTCGATCTCAGCTCTGGTACGCACAGCTAGTCGCCTCAGCTTTCCAAGCAGTGAATGATGGCACCAGGCCACTCATTTTCATGTGTGCAACCTCCCAGGACTTATACAACTCTTGGCTCAAAGAAAATGTCTTGATAAAAAGATAACTACAGTGGAGTGTATTTTCAGTTCCTGATAAATATGGAAAAAGAACGTGGAGTACTTGTGGCACCTTAGAGACTCTCAAATTTATTTGGGCATAAGCTTGCAGTGGAAAATACAGTAGGAAGATATAGCCTCCTACTGTATTTTCTACTGCATGCATCCAGTGAAGTGGGTTTTAGCCCACGAAAGCTTATGCCCAAATAAATTTGTTAGTCTCCTAGGTGCCACACGTACTCCTCGTTCTTTTTGCTGGTACAGACTAACACGGCTGCCACTCTGAGAAATGTGGGTTTCCCTGTCTCACAGCAGCCCGGAGACTGAGCATGACTGTAAATGAAAGGGATTAAAAGATGCAAGTGACTAGTACAACATCTAGAGCTACATTAAACTGCAACAGCATTTCATTCAGCTCCCAGATTAAAACAGCTGGTCAGTCCCCAGAGGAATTAATGGATGATTTACTAGAACCAGAGTCCCCTTAAAAGGTCCTTGAGGGCTGTGGAAGCAGACCCATGTGGAGAAGGATGGCCACTCTTCCCCACCCTCTCATCCAGCCGTTCCACTACCAGTTCCTTTTGCATACAATTTCAGATATTTAAATGAACCGTAATATAAACCAATAGAGACAGCCTGGACACCATTACTAGGAAATGCAATTCGCAGCTTGCAGGCTAGACTCTGAGAGTCGGCATTTACAAGTGCAGCTTCACGGAAGCCAGGGAAGCTCTGCTGAGTTACAGGCGCCATCAGTTTGGCCTGGCTCCCATTCTTTGTCACTAACATTATCCTTTATAGAATGCCGTGAATGTGCACAGTACAAATGAAAACAGCCACCAGCGCCCTGAGGAGCTACAGCCTCCTGAGATCAGAGACATGAGCTGACAGGCGTGGAGGGATATGAGCAAGGCAGCAGTACCAAGAGGCAGGAGATGCAGCCATCGGCCACAGCTTGCTGCAGCGAGAGAAGGACATCGCTGCTTCCAACTCGGACTCCACGTTAATGACTTCCTCCCCAACCCCCCTTCACATATCATCTGTGGGCCTGAGTTGTGCAGCAAAGGCCAGTTTGGTTCCAGAGCCCTGACCAAGGAGTGGGCTCTGGAGAGGAGATCGGAGATGTTTGCCCCTCAAGGGGAGGGAAGCAGGTTCAGGCGTATGGGAATCATGCAGAAGGCAACATGAAGAAATAGTGAGACTATTCCCATTGCCTAGACAGACCAAGTTTCCCTAAGAAAAGGTGACAGAAGGGACAGACCAGACTGCATTAGTCTGCAGACTACCTAGACCAGGCTGCATTAGTCTAATGATCCAGTGCAGACGTAACAGCCGGACACTCTCTCTCTCATCACATCTTCCTCCCTTCAAACACCCCTAAAGCTGGCTCTGTAGCACACGCTCCTTTGATCATTATTGTAACCCTAGAGCAATTTTGACCTACTTTCAAGCTTCATTGCAGCTGGTCCATTTAACTAAAAACTCTAGAGGAAAGCTTACACTCAGTACAACAATTCTATCCTTTCTACCCCCTGGCTGCTGCATCTTTCAGCTGTTTTTCCAGCTTGCTCCAAACAAATGGTTGCAAGCTGGAAGATGTTAGAAAGGGGGTAGCTTTCATAGATTCCACTGGACCATATAACAAACAACTATCCCCGTCCTTCTAGCTAGGACAATATTTCTCCGTACATTGTATTCTTCAATGCTTTATCCAAGATAGTTGATTACTCAAGAGATAAGGGAAGAAGAAGAGCTGACAGGAAGAAATTCACCCTAAATTACCTGCCTTATCTCACCCCAGGGCCGGCGCAATCCATTAGGTGACCTAGGTGGTCGCCTAGGGCGCTAATATTTTGGGGGCGGTGACCGCGGCGGCTGGATGTTCAACCACTGCGGTCATCGGCAGTATTTCAGGGGCGGGACCTTCTGCCACCTCTGTCATTGGCGGTATTTCGGGGGTGGGACCTTCTGCAAAAGGCTGCTGGTGCTCCTGTCTCACCCATCAGCAGAGACAATTGGTAATACTACAGGGAAGACAACATTTCCAGAGGCAGAGGAAGACCCAGATCATCACCAACGAGAAAGTAACAAAGGAGATTGTGTGTATGTAGGAGTGGAGGGGAAAACACAAGGTGCAATTGCTAGTCTTTCAGCTTTGGTAAACCTGATGCAAGCCTGCTTTGAATCTAAAGCCCTGTAACAGCTTGGTGCTTCATCGCAGAACTGGTCATGGATACCTAAGGCACATCCAAGGCTTTTAGCGTGGGCATTTAGGTCATGCCGACATTACAATTTTAATAGGCTCAAGGGACACATCAAGCCCCTGCCATGGTAATAGCGGCTTTGTCGTCATCAGCGATAGCTTGAGGTCGAGGGTGATCTCTTTCACAGGCTTTATTTTTCATGGGTCCGTTGGTGACTGCAGAGTGTGATCCTTGAGCCGCGGGCTCATTGCAGGTGGTGTTGGAAGGCAGCGTTGGCCTGTGACTGCACTGCTTCGTGATTGTTTCTCTTTTCTGGCGTTTTTCTGCGACATGGGCAAGGCGGTTTTCCTCAGAAGTGGACGTTCCCTCCCTGACACATCTTGGCCAGTTATCCCTATCCTCGGCTGTTGTCTCCCAGTGTGTGGTGTCGATGCCACATCTCTTGATGTCCATCTTGAGGGTCTTTTTAAAGCGTTTCTTTTGGCCTCCCCGGTTGGGCATACAGCAGTTTTGGTACGTGTGTATCAGCCATGCGCACACAGTGCCTGCTCTGCCTCACCTGGTGCTGGATAATCAGGGCCACAACATTGAAGATGTTGGCCACTGTGAGGACACTGACATTAGTGTGACAATCCTCCCACTTTAGGTTGAGGATCTTCTGAAGAAAGTGCTGGTGCTCCAGGTTTTTCAGGTGTTTTCTATAGATCACCCAAGCTGCTATGTAGACAGGGATTCCCATGCTGCTAAACACTTGCATGTTTCAGCTAACACCACCCTCCTTCCCCACCCACATGCTGCTGCAGAATTTGACACAGCTTGCCATCTTTTCAAGCCCTGAGCAGTACTAGAACAGAGGGGGCACTCCAGTTCAGCAAGGATTGGTGATGCCATACATCTTTTCTAGGATATAAACAGGCAGGCTTGCAACCTTGAAGTTATGCTTACAGCTAGTCTATGCAGCCACATGCTCCTGGCACTCTTTCCCCTCTTCCCATCCCAACTTTTCATTGGTGCTACATTTACTTGAAGTGGAAGAATTCAAGATGAAAGACAAATTGGCCAATTACTTGATCTTGGAGATATCAGCAGACAGCCCTGTGACACTGCAGTCTATATGATTTTATAAAAAATATGCTAATGAGTTAATATAATGTAACTGGAATATGCATCATGCAAAAGGTCTCTTGTAAGGTATCATTACAAAGCTTATAATCTACTGAGTGTGATCATCCTATTTCTATAAATGTCCCACTCTTGTATCTAAAAGTAGAAATATGAAATATAACTCTGAGGACCTATTGTAATTATGCAAAGTGGGGCCATTAATGGTGGTTTGGAATCTTGATGGCTCCCATCAACCAGGACAATTGACATGGCTGGCTCTGTTTGCAGGCAGCCTTCCTGTGAGTCAGGCTGGGAGGAATGAAGGCTTGGGGGGGTCTCACAGGACATGTGATCATGTCACCTGAACTGGAATCCATCTTTAACCTGGTGCTTTTCCAGTTAGGAGGGGTGGGAACCCAGAGGGACAAAGGATTCCCGCCTTATGCAAAAGAGAGATAAATGGGTGGAACAGAACAACGGGGAGGAGCCATCATGAGACATCCCCTAGCTACCACCAGAGCTGGAACAAGGGCCGTACCAGGGGAGAAGATTGTGCCCAGACTAGGAAGGTGTCCAGTCTGAGAAAAGAAACTTATTGAAACATCTTTGAGGGTGAGATTTTGCCTGTATTCAGTTGCATTACTGTATTAGGTTTAGATTTGTGTGTTTTATTTTATGTGGTAATTCACTTTGTTCTGTCTGCTACTACTTGGAACCATTTAAATCCTACTTTCTGTATTTAATACAATCACTTTTTACTTATTAATTAACCCAGAGTGTGTATTAATACCAGGGCGGTAGGCAAACAGCTGTGCATATCTATCAGTGTTCTAGAGGGTGAACAATTTAGGAGTTTACCTTGTATAAGATTTATACAGGGTAAAACAGATTTATTTGGGTTTAGACCCCATTGGGAGTTGGGCATCAGAGTGTTAAAGACAGGAACACTTCTGTGAGCTGCTTTCAGTCAAGCCTCCAGCTTTAGGGCAAGTAATTCAGACCCTGGGTCTTTGTTGGAGCAGACTGGCCTGTCTGGCTCAGCAAGACAGGGTGCTGGGGTCCTGAACTGGCAGGGAAAACAGGGGCAGAAGTAGTCTTGGCACATAGGGTGGCAGCTCCCAAGGGGGTTTCTGTGATCCAACCCGTCACAAGCCCATCTGCCACAATGATAAATGAGACAAGGTAGGTGAGGTAATATCTTCTTTTGGACTGAGAGATGAGCTTTGAAGCCACCCAGAGTTCTTCTAGATGTATAATGTATAGAGTAGGTCTAACTTATATACGTTACCCATCTTTGTCAAATTTGGTTCTGTGCTCAAGTTAGGATGCAAGACATAGTGGAGGTGGGGGAATGGGACCACAGGAAGAATTAAATTCTAAGTAATAAAAGCAGAGGCCGCAGCCCATCTTGACTGAATGGTCCTGGCCCCCAGGAAGCAGAAAGGGCTCATGAGCCAGCAGGAGGAGGGAGGACACTGAATGGCGAAGGACAAAAAGCATAGCATGCTCTTTGCTGGTAGTCCTCCTGCACAAGAAGAGACTTAGGCGAAGACGACGGGAAAATCAAGGCTAAATCCTCCCTTTCTAGTCCCCATGCACACAGAGGTCAGCACAAAGGGTCAGGGCTATTGCAGACACAGCTTGCTTGTGCCTGTTGATAGAAGACAAGCACACTTAAGCCAAAAGCATGTAAAGGGTACAGGGATAAGCATGCCATGAATATCAGTATCTAGATAGCAAACAGATGCAAGCTCCCCTTGTGTATGCAGGGGAACCTCAGTCTCGCTTTTTTCTTTCAGGGAGAAAATAGCTTGATGCAGACAGCAGCAGAGGGAACTGTAGTCGCCAATTACTCCAGCAGCACTCTACTGGCAGAGTGAAAAGTACAAGCACGGTGACATATGCAGTGGCTGCTTCCCTGAACCGCAATTTTATCTTTCAAGTCACATAAGTGTAAGAATCTAAAAAGGGATGGGCGGGGGTGGGGGGGAGGGGAACAGTCAATACACAGTGAGTAGGGTAACTATTTTGTAGCCAAGTATTACGCACTAGGAAAAAGTAATGTAGGATATTAAGACAATTGCATCTGTTTGCACCTGTTACTAGAGGTAATACTGAAGTGTCTGGTGAGATGAAAGTGAAAGCATCTAAATATTAGATATTCCCATTATGAATAAGACATTAGACAGGTTATAATTAATAGACATTTATTACCATTCTTGAAGGCAAGTTGCAAGACTCAATTTCAGGTAGCTTTTTTTTTTTGGAGGGTGGGAGACTAGTGTGAAGACACAGCTGGAGCTCTGCGTCTTCGACTCCATTTCTCACCTTTGCCATCACTGCTGGACTACAAAGCAAGACCTTTCCACTTTCAAAGTCCTGCTGAATCCAGCCAGTTTTCCTGAACACGGCTGAGCAAGAGTCAGTGAGAAATTGAGTAAAATGACAGCCACCTAGCTACAGCCTGAACCTGGAGAAGGCCCAGAGAATACCTTTTCACAAAAATAAATACACCTGAATAGAAGAAAAATACCCTCTATGATCAGCTGTGAACACCACAACATAACATCCACTACCGCAGCCCACGGCACAGCTTACACAGCTTCCCTTCACAAACGCATTTCACGTACATCCGGAGAGACACACAGGAGAAGTAAAACGACCAAGGAGACAGTGCTCTCCCCTTTAAACAAAGGGAGTGGGTGTTTTAAACAGGAGTTCTCGACATTCAAAACAGTCTCAAACCAAGTCCCTGAAAAAGGGAGAAAAGTCTCATAATGGAACAATTGCTCACAAAGGCAGTAGAGATTTATGAAAACAATTACAAGCCAACAAGAAAGGGTCAGCATCAGCAACACTGCACTGGTCACTTTCTTTTCACTCGTGCTGGTCTGAGGATGAGCAGCCTGGAGTCCTCACATGCACAGTCCCACCGTTTGTGTGAGCTCCCCTCCAGCAGTAGGTAGCAGCTTTGGCTTCTGTGCCCCCGGCTTCTTTGAATCGAATACTTTAAAATGTGATGTTTGAAAGACCTATTTGAAAAAAGTGAAAGGAGAATATATTCCTATGCCCCAAAACACTCCACTACTCTTAGAACAGCTATTGGTGGAAAGGGATGTTTATAACAAGTATCTGGGATCTAAGGAGCATAGGCGGCAAGGTAAACAGTCAATATTGCAACCTAAGAGAAATTAAACCCCAGTGATTTAAATATGTCGAAATGAATTTCCACGTTCTTTTATTCCCTCCAGTACTGCATTTTAAGGGCCATACAACGCGAAAAGCAAGACACAGCATGGGTGATAGTGGGCAGCAATGGAACAAAGCAGAAAGATTCTAGTCCCTCTCCATATAGTTTCTAGCATAGCCATCACTCTATTAACAAACAGGAAAAAGCCCAGGAAAAAGCCACAGAACCAATTTATAGGATTAGAGGGACTGATTTGTTAGGAAAGAGTAAAAGAATCCAGTAGCCCGGCTAAGAGAAAGCCACATGGCAAGTCTGCAAATATTTGAAGGGTTTAAACCAATTTGAAGGAAAGTGAGGATTTACCTAGGGTAGAACAAACGTGGCCTGGGAGGTAAGGACTCAGGGCAAGAATGGGTAAGTACAGGTTCAGTGTAAGAAACAGGCCACTTTCTGACAATGGGAGCGATCAGTCTGTGGAACTGCTCCACAAAGGAAAGGGTGGAAGTCTCACTGCTCGAGGCCTTACCGTCAGGCAGGACAAAGAACCAGTACATTTAGATTAGGATTAGCCAGTGGAGATAGCAAATAAGTCTGGTCTCTCTGCAGCTTCTTGGATATGCTGTACCATTCAGTCCCTGCACATACAGCTCCTGCTGATAGCAAGAGGCACTGCGAACGAAGGGCAGCCTATTACTCTAAGTGTTTTCTAATCAGAGTGAGGCACAGCAGAGAGATAACACTAGCCAATAACTGGAGAGAGGGGAACTTTTTGTGCTGAGCTCCTCAAGATATAGTTCTACATGGTCATCACTTCTCATCTCCCTATCATCATCAATGGGGAACCATGCATTCCTGCACCTTACACACAAAGGTTATAGGCTCTGCTTAGCAGACAGCATAGGCCAGCAGCTGTTATGCTGCAGCAAAGGAGAGCTTTAGATCTAGCTTCATCAGCCAGATAAACTATTCTGCACCCAGTCTGGCTAGGATATATGGGAAACCCTTTGGAAGAGTTTTCTCCCACTAAGAGTTAATGACGAAGAGCATGAAGGAAGGTTATTTTAGAATCTTACTCTGTTGCACCTAATGGACAATTGGGAATAACTGATTCCCTGCCATTTTTTCATGGGTTACTCAGCTGGAGAAGCTTTTTGGGAATATTCAAACTATCAAGCAGACTATGAAATTCTGCAGTAGAATAGTTCTAACTAGAACTAGTCAGAAAACCATTTTCCCATTCTGCAAAAATATGAGCTTTTGACAATGTTTCCCATTCTGCATCAAGACAAAACTAAAGACTTTTGGAATTTTTTTCTAAAGAAACTTAGGACACACCCACCCACCCCAGACTAGCCAACAGCCCTGACGTGAACCCAGGTTTCCTACTTTCCAGGCAAGTGCCCTAGTCACTGGGCTATTCAGGGGTGGGCTGGGCTCCCTCTCTCTTTTTGATATATTCCTGCAATAAGTGTTGGTTTCAACATACTGGCATTTTCTGAAAAACTATATCAAAAAAGACTAAGCTAACGAAGAGAGAGCATTTCAGTGCTGTCAAGTCACTATGAAACCAGACTGTTTATTAATTTATACAGCACTCTAAGTGTGCAGGACTTTGGAACCCACTTTATTAGCTCTGACACCCATCACAAGCTGGCAATTGCCATAAAAGTTATTTAAGGTCTTTTAATTTAAAAACCCGAACCCTGATCTACTTGGATGGATTTCCTGGGGGTGTCTGTACAAACCCTTGGAGGGTGTGGAGCAAGAGGCACTTGTCTAATTACCACCAGGTAGGTGCCGACTGCCGTACAAGGGTAGAGAAGCTGCCCCCAGGTCCTGTTGCTGGAGACTCCAGTGATAGATCTGATGCATGCAGGCAGCCTTGCCAAGCTTTAAACAGACATCCTAAAACTTAAAGAAACATTACCCAGATTACAGCTATCTTTCGAAGCCCAGCAGATGCAGTAATGCTGCATGAGTTGTTCAAGGAGTTCCTTTTCGTCGAGGAATTCAAGTCCCTCTATTCTGCAGGGAAATAGAAATGATTTAAAACTGAATCTTCCTTGTGCATGTTGTAACACGTCTCTTTATTCCACAGAAGTGAGCAGTTTCTGTAGTAAAAGTTTGCTTTTTGGTATATGAATATGTACAAAAGGGGAAATGTGAGTGCTCTGAGCCTTTGCTCAGGATAGAATGTACAGCAGCCAGGGATGCCTGATTTCACTGTTTAAAGGGAAGGTTTCTTAAGGTCCCAAGTAAGTTGTGCAATAACTACCAATGTGCATACCTAAGTGTGATTTTCTATATACCACCCTTGCCCTCTCCCCTCCCTTCCGACTGCTGGGATTCAGTGTACCAATGCTAAATCATGCACCTTTACATTACAATACATTTTTTATTCATCTCTTTTGCTAAAGTACATGTGACATCAGGTTTGTGGAGATGTAATACGATAGGCTGATGAAAGGAACTTATATCCTGATGAATGATTCGTTTTAGACTATACTCCCATTAAAGCTACAATATTTACTCATTGCCATTGTCCAGAAAAAGAGGAAGTTTCATTGCTTTGCAGCAGAGTTTTTCTGAATGCCATCATGGCTCCCAATAACCACCTTCCTGTGTCAGCAAGTGACTGGCCACACTCCCAAATCTTATGGAGATGTGTATAATTATTTATATTACCACAGTGCACACACCATGTCAGTAAACACTGAAAAATCATTCAGGATAAAAGATGCTATAGAAATAAAAGGCATTATTCTCCTCACTGAAGGTCAGAGAACTGGGGTAGCTTTTTCACTGGCACCTGGGACAGACAAAAGGAACTGAACAGTCAATTTTTTTACCACGTTAGAAAGTAAGGAAGAAATGTTTTACACTTCAGTAACAGATTGAGAAAACCCAACCTGGTCACCCTGACTTGGACCACATATGATTTACAATCTCATGGTTTGGGAAATCGCCATATGTGAATGTTTATTTTGATCAAAATAATCTGGTTGGCCAGCTCAAACTGCAGCTGACGACTGACATCTAAGTGGCCTGCAATTCTGATTAAACATTGAGCAAGTTACTTATTTAAAAACTTATCTGTCTCGTTCCTTTTCACATTAAGGACGTAAACTGATATCTCGGATTGTGGAGATGGCCACATGCCCAGAAAGCTTATTTCATGAATAATCCAATGGTAGTGTATGGCAATGGCTCACTTGGGGAAGGAAAGTGCAGATGAAAATCTACTTTATAAAAGCAAATGTATAAAATAGATCACTCTGCCACTCAGCAGGGAAATGGCACCGCTGGGTGGGGGCATGGCAGCGGTTTATGCTCCATGGGCTAGACTCTGTCCTTAGACCTGGCCCTGAGCAAGGCAAAGTGCGTAAGCGCCATCAACCCATTGTGACCCAGACACTCCTCTCCACGCTGCAAGTCCTCTCCTACTTCATTACTCATGAGGTGCAGCAATGCATTGTGGGCTTAGAGCAGCAGTATCCACCCTGCCCTGGCTCAGCTACCTTACCCAGCCAGCAGGGGGAGAGGAACAGAGGCTGACCATTCCCCACCCACTTGCTCCAGAGAGGGAGGAAGCAGACACAAACCCTTGCTTACTCTACAGCTCTGAATCAAAGATCTGGGTAAGGGGAGTTCTGATGCCCTGGTGTGAACATGTAGCATGAGTCACAAGCTAGCTCTACGCACTTCTAGCTCCCCCATCACTGCAGTGGCTTAGGCCCTTACAAGGAATGCCAAAGGAACTTTCATTCCTGTACTTAGCATTCCTACAGGCCCTGTGCTCGGAGCTATTTTACATCTCCCCCAAAGACAGCACCGACTGTAGCAGCAGTGCCCCATGTCATCATGCTGAGGGAGAGGGGAGGAGGGTAAACTCTTAGCTCATTCATACTGCTCTTGGCAATACCATGGAAGTCCCACTTGCAAGTAAGACTTAGGGACTTTTTGCACTTTAAATGGTAAGTGTAGACATACCCTTTTTTGCACTAAAACCACAAGAGTGGATAAGCTTGTTAATAACTTTTTGCGGTCAAACTCAGAAGTTTCATGGCAAAAAGAAAACCACTTTCACGAGAGGCATATAGCTCTTACCGCTGTTCTTTTTGCACTGCTGTGAAAGTGAAGACACGTTCTACCAGTGTAAACTTCTTTTGGCCTCCAAAGGATATTCCACAGTTCCAAAAGTGACCACTCTGGCCAGCATCTCCACTACTCTGACTGCATAGGACATCTGCCCTTTCCCCTGTAAGCCCCGGGAAGTTTGAAGCTCCCTTTCCCTTTGTTTGTAGATGTGGCGGGGAAAGCAGCCAGACAGCAGGAGGTTTTAAAAAAATGCCCCAGAAGAAACAAGGAAGTAATGGGGCTCCTGAGACATGAAGCAGGGCAGCACGGGGCACTGAGCAGGGACCCTGAATGCCTTCCGCTCACGCCCCCCTTCCCACAAGACCTATCAAGAGAGCTGCACTGTGGGATAGCTGCCGTACAGCGCTGCTCTCATCAGCGATGAAAGTGCTGGTAGTGTAAACACTGACGCCTGAGGAATTGAGTGAGTATACAAACCAGTCCTTTACTTTCACTGGTTCCCTATCACTGGTGAAACTTACAGGCAAAAACTCTGTAAGTGTAGACAAACCCTTAGATAAACCTCGCTTGGCTCAAGAGAGACAAGGAGATCTCAGGAAGGCGGTGCTATGTATTACAGATACCAAACAAGTGATTGAGATGAGCTAGTGTGGAAACATTTAAAGCTGAGTTCTGCCTACAAGCAAGCAGTTAGCAGTACCTTCTGACATCAGCCTGTGGCAAGCAGCTGTAGACTTTCATCATATCAATGGCATTTGCAGTTTCCCAGCCATTTAACAGTAACCGCTCCCTCTGTAAAATGAATGGGAAGTAAAGTGGCTCAGAGAACTTGAGAAGGAAAGGCAGGTGCCCAGTCTTTTCCTTAGCATTTGCTAGGAGGACTATCTGCATTGAGACAGGAGACCTTCTCTCTGCAAGTATCTGATGAAAAAATCACTTCTGATGAATGAAAATTAGGATTCCTAATAAGCCACAAATCGAGGGTAAGATTTTTGCTTTTCTCAAAAAACAGTCACCTTTTCACTCGCTGGATACAGGAGATGAATGATGTCTATGAAATACAGAGGGGTAATTCCTAATGATGATGATGACAGGGAATAGAATGTATTTGTATTGGCAGAGGCAGGTTAGGGCACATACAGTGGCTATTCATTGGTCTGGGTCTTATAACTGCCATATTTGGAGAAGCTGAAGCTTGCCATTAGATTGTTTACTATCAACGAGACTCACTGCTCTGTGGGGGTGCACTCACCTGAGATTCTAAGGATTTGCAGGCTTCCACTCCAGCCAGGCTGCACTGTCTTCTCTGCAAATTCTCAATCATGATCTGCCCAAACCTATCAGCCATGTTCACCTTGGAAAGAAGAGGAGACAAAAGGTGTCATTTCTCCCTTTGAAAGGGGATTTAGCTACAGTGGAAACTGGTCACTCAGATGAATCAAAACCCTCCAATTAGCCCCAGAAGTTTCACAGCACATGCAGTGCAAGCTTTTCATGTGGTTCATGTGTTTTCCTGCCAGCATGCCTCAGCTCTCACTCAGCGTGTCCATGGCCATGTCAAATCCTTGGCCCCTCAATCATGACTGCCATTAAGGGGACCAGTTTAATGTAGGTGGGGATGGTGGTTTTCCTTCTGTGGGTAACTGAGCATTAACAACTGGACTGGAGGTCTGCCAATGCTGTTCACAGACCAATTAAAACTAACAGAGCCATGACTTCTGGTTGCTCCCAACTTGGTTTAGAATAGATTCAGATCAATAACTTACAAGATGGAAGGTTCATTACCAGGTCCAAAAAGGCAGCTTTTCACTTTCACACACAAAGGCTCAGCGAAGGCTGATGCAATGTTTGCTCCATTATCAATGGTGCCAAAGGAGTGATGACTATAAAATGTAATAAACTTATGTAACATCACTCAGTGCCATTTCATTGAATTGTGCCATTTGCAACCCATGATCTTAGTTTCTTTCTAAAATCTGATTAATCCAGATTTTAAAAAAGTCTCAGTTGTTTCATTTCAGAGAAACTATTTTGGTACAAAATGACACAAAACATGCATTTGTAGCTATTTGTTACGCAACACCTGAGGTCAGTCCCATAGCCGCCCCTGCATTGGAAGTATTTAAGAACAAGTTAGACCAACACCTGTCACGGATGGTCCAGGTACACATAGTCCTGCCTCATGCAGGGGGATGGAGGAGACAGACCTTGAGATCCCTTCCAGCCCTACCATTTCTAGAATTCTGACCCAAAAGCCAGCTAAATCCTGAATTGGCAGAGTTCTGATTAGAAAAGTCTACAAAGCTGTAATCTATCATCATTTTACATGCAAAATTCCCACTGCTCTCAGAGAGTTCTATGCAAATAATGCAGCAGTGAAAAGCTACATCTTTTTCCTTTTACCTGCTCGTAGTTTATAATCATAGCTGCCCGAAAAGTGTTCGCTGCCCACTTTAGAAGACGTGCGGACTGCTCAGGGGTCATATAAACCAGCACACACTCTGCTATCAGGAGCGTAGGCAACCTTTAATAAAAAAAGGGGGGGTGGGGGGGAGAAAGAACAGATCAAACTGTTTCTACTCTATATCATTCAAGAATGGTGAGCGACGGACAAGTGCTTTCACACGCACATGTGAACCCGTCAGGGACACTCCACATCTCAATTAAACAGATATTCATTGAGGACTGAATCATTTTACCATGCACAGGCTAGGATTGGTCTCCAGCCTTTCCAGGTGACACTAGGAATGCAAGGTTACTTGTACAGGAATGGTAAACTTTTCTATTCCACTGGTTTCCTAATCTTTTCTATACCACGACCCCACATTACAACAGGGAAAGAGGTACAAGGCCCCTTTCCCATCTAGCCATAGCGAAAGGGAGGTGTCACGAGCCCCCAGAACCTGTTCATGACGATTAGGTTCCGTTCTTTACCCTGGCCTGTCCCTTTCCCAGTAGTAAACCAGGTATTGGCAAGAGCTTGTCCCCTCTTCATCCTGCAATTTTGTCTTGACCAGCAAAGGCAATACGGATACTTCACTTTCACTATCACATCCTGAAGCTTAATTCTCCTTTGCCATAGGAGGAGCTGGAGGCAGTGTATATTCTGTGGTGATGTGGACTTCAATGGATCTTGAAGTCTGTTTCTGAGGAGCACATGCTCCCTGCTTTACTCCTATCACACAGCAAAAGTATCTCTCTGCACCTAATATTTAAGAGGGGAGCATTTTAAGGACAGCCACAGACAGACAAGCAGCAGCAAAAAGGCCTTGATAGCACTAGATCACGATTTGCTAGCTATGATTCAGCTATTGCTTCTCTTTCCCCCTCCAGCCACACTGAGAAATGCAAATATCTACATGAGTAATTTTGCCTACAAGTAAGAAGTTTGCTTTTTGATACCGTTATCACTAGAAACAAAAGGAATTTCACAAGGAATTGTGTAGATAAGCAGGGACAGTGCTTTTAAGATGAAAGTGCAAAAAATCTAAATGAAAGCCTAATACATCCTGACTATCGCACCTGCCTTTTCCCTGCTAGCGATACTGTCTCTCTCAGATTTGGAAAGGGCATCTATCACTTTGGAAATGGCATCCATCAAAGCGCTCTGGGCTCATGTATGGAAACTTAAGCGCATAGTTTATGAGCAACAAAATCCCAGATTCTACCTCCAGGATAGAGTTCTTGACAGATTCTCCCATTCCCCACCTCAGGAAAAAAAATAAAAGTCTTAGGAAATAGATTGACATTACGAAGAGGCATAGAAAACAAGCTGCAAGAGTAAAAACTCGGAAGAGTAATTCCGTGTATGTTAGAGGCTTTATTCTATAAAAATACTGTAGTTGGGTACCAGAATCTCTTGGACAGTGCACAGATCTAGGAGTATATAGTGATTTAGTCACTAATCATTAACAAAATGTCAACTGAAATGCAATGAATCCAGCTTCTAAAAAAGGCAAATCAGAAAGGCAACATTTGGGCAATGTGTCAGTGTTCTTATTTTAATCAAGTGATATTTATAACCCCAGGTATTATAAACAAACTACACATACTTACAGAGCAGGCATAATAGTTGTAGTGGATTTTCCTCTAAGAGGTTTGATGTTCTCATGTAGGAAGAGTGTGAATCTTGTAGAATGGGCTGAAGATGAGGAACTACCCTGATTAGGACTTGGAAATATGCAGGCACTGACTGCAGTAGCAGCCTGCTCAGTGAAGCTACACAATATCTGCACAATTCCTTCTGCTCAAAGGATTCAGAACAAGGTAACCATGGAAATGGCATAATAAAAACTGGAGGCAGTTACTGTACTCCCAAAACAGATTTTACTTTCACCAGTACATTTCCACGAGCCTTTGAAACAGATTATCTTACTGTGTATCCATGTTAAATTTCTTTAGTTTTTCCTCCAGCTCTGATGAGTCTCGAAGATCTGCTGCAAGTATAGAATATCGGCTGGAATCCAGGCTGTGAGCATCTGCAATTTTAAGATTAATGGTTAAGTTCTTGATAAACTAAAGGGATGTTGCAATTACTGGAGTATTTTTAACAACGGAAGACACGAGCAACTTGAGATCCAAAGTTTGACCTGTTGTATATTAAAAAGAAAAACAGCAGAGTCTTAAAAGCTCTCTGTAGTAACTGAATACTGTATATGCAGGATACTGATATTTACAGATTGCCATGCATTACTATCAGATGTTCAGCAAACTGAGTCTCTGGCTTCTATCGCCACTAATGCAGGTAGATGACCCTGATTGTTGCCACTGGTTTGGGGAGGGGGAGAAGAGAAGGGAAACAAACGATAAGGGTAGCACGCTGTTCCCCAAGGCAAAATAAAGCTTTGCCTAAAGGCCTGATTTATTTGTAAGACCTCCTAACATTTCCCCATACACTCTGATTTACTAATGAATAATTAAATTTTAATTCCACATAGGTTTGCAGGGTAACAACCATTATGATGTAATAAGGATTAGCACATTACTGGATGGCAGACAGAGGACAGGAGTTCTGAATGTTTCTGGTTTTAGGTCCTAAGAACAGCCACACTGGGTCAGACCAAAGGTCCATCTAGCCCAGCGGTCTCAAACACACAGCCCGCGAGGGGCTATTTCCTGCGGCCCACCAAGTGGCCCGCACCTGCCCCCCTGGCCTACCTCCAGGCCAGGGGTGAGCAAACTACAGCCACAGGAGCCCTGCGAGCCCCTGCGCCGCTCCCTGAAGCAGCTGGAACCACGTCCCTGCAGCGGAGGGGGGAGGAGGGGAAAGGCGGAGGGCTCCATTCGTGTGTTGCCCTGGCTTCCAGATACCGCCCCGCCGCAGCTCCCACTGGCCGGGCCAGGGGCCGCAGGGACGTGGTTCCAGCTACTTCCCAGAGCGGAACGGAGTGGGGCCGGGGCTGGCAGCCTGCCCTGGCCCCGGCGTGCACCGCTGCTACTCCGGAGCCCTCCTGCACCCCACCCTCCAACCCCCTGCCCTGAGCCCCCTGCCTGAACCTCAACCACCTGCTGCACACCAATATCAGAGGGGGAGCCGTGTTAGTCTGGATCTGTAAAAGCAGCAAAGAGTCTTGTGGCACCTTATAGACTAACAGACATTTGGGAGCATGAGCTTTCGTGGGTGAATACCCACTTCGTCGGATGCTGCACCCCAACTCCCTTCCCTGATCCCCCTGCCTGAACCTCAACCCCCTGCCCTGAGCCCCTACTGCATCCCACACCCCTTCTGCACCCCAACTCCCTGCCCTGAGCCCAATGCTGCAACCCCACACCCCAACCCCCTGCCCTGAGCCCCCTGCCTGCACCCCAACCCCCTGCCCTGAGCCCCCTGCCTGCACCCCAACTCCCTGCCCTGAGCCCCCGCCACACCCCTCATGCACCCTCTGGGGGCAGGGAGGGGGCGGAGTTGGGGTGGGGACTTCAGGGAAGGGGTGGGAAGAGGCGGAGCCTCATGGAAGGGGTGGAGAAGGGGCAGGGCCAGGGTCAGCGAGCGGTGGGGGGAGTGTCAGTGATGCAGCCCTCGGGCCAATGAATTAGCCCTCATGTGGCCCTAGTGGTCATTTGAGTTTGAGACCCCTGATCTAGCCCAGTATCCTGTCTTCTGACAGTGGCCTCAGAGGGAATGAACAGAACAGGTCACCATCAAGTGATCATCCCCTGTCGCCAGTCCCAGCTTCAACCATTTTATCTAGTGATGTTAATGACTATGTTAATTTAGTGTTCAAAGATTAAGTGACTGAAAGGAGAAGGTAATTCTGTAGGGGCAGAGATGCTTCATAAAGATACAAAGATAGCTGAGCTCTCAGGACACTGCTTTTGAGCAATACAAAGAGATAAAGCTACGGTGGTCTGAAAGTGAAGATACACCCGGATGTTCCTTTATGCTGGCAATAGACTGACAGTATAAGGAAGCCAGTAGTAGCATTATTGTTCGTGACTGGTAGCAAAAGGAATCCCATGTCCAGAGTAGCCAACTGACTTAGACCCTCAGTCTAGTCTCCATCTGAAGGAGTTTACATTTAAACTGAAAATATGGTTTGATGAGACACTTAATACGACGTCTGCCCTTTTGCCCCCAGGCAGTTTTCAAGGACTTCAGGCATAAAGTTAGATTGCCCAAGCAACTGGTTTATGCCCTACTTTGAACTCAAAAACTGTGATTATACTGTAAAACCGCTAGGCCAAAATGGCACGTTCGTTTCCCCCTCCAAGCACTAGCAGTAAAATAAGTAAACAATGGAAAAACCCCAAGTGAGAATCAAATGGCCTTGCAGCATTCAGTCTATATACACCGGCAATAGTGATCGCTAGCTTTGGCATGGTTCCATTTGGAAGCCTGTAACACCATTGCAGACTGTTAATGCAAGACCAGGTGTCAAAAGCTAGGTAAAGAGAGTGCAGCCAAGTGAATGAAGAGACAGGAAGAACAGGGTTTTCCATTTCAGAAAAAGTAGTAATTGAGAAGCAATTTATTAAACACAATAAGTACTTCAGACACTGCAACTGACATAAACCTGCCTAGCTCAAGCGACCAGCACTCCAAACTCACCAGCAAAAGAAAACAGCTCTATCTCCAACAGTTTCTGAACAAAGATACAAACACAGAAAGTTCACTCAAAGTTACAGGAGAGAAGATAAAGTTGGGCAGAGTAAATGATTGACCATTTTGAGTCAACTTTTTATGCCCATTTACTCTGTAATAGCAGCTCTATTTCCCTCACCCATTCATTTCAGTTATTACACCAGGCCCACAAAAGTGGTATTCAAGGGCCAGGTGATGCAAACAGAATTCCAGATGGCCTAGCAAAAAGCAAGGGAAGGAATAATGAGTTAAACTGTCCTATCCACAAAGGATATAGCAAAATATCATCATCCAATTAGCAACTACGTTAAATACAGCTTCTGTTTCACACTTCATCAACTTGAATACATTAGCGGCAAAGAGTTCTGTGGCACCGTATAGACTAACAAACGTATTGGAGCATGAGCTTTCGTGGGTGAATACATTAGTAAATTAAGTTTGTTCTTGGCTGTAATAAACACACAAGGCTAGAGGATGTTGTGATGGGCACGGTATCTGGCTTTTAATACTGCCTATCTAGGTGTCTATAATCTACAAGCAAAGACAACTGAGCTCCCTTAGTGCAAACTATGGCATAAGTGCATGTACATACGGCATGCAAACTGATGCATTTGTCATATCACTAACATGACATTTTCAAGTAATAGCACCTTTAAATATCGCAATAATTCTACATGCACACCCACAAAACTTGTAAGTGGCACTTCTACTTGTTAAGGAATCCTGGAGAAATAAAGTATAAGGGTAAGTGAATCTGTTCTGAAAAGCGTGAGTAGACAAAAGAGCATTAGGAAAAGTCTCTGAAAAGCGAGCAAAAGTTTTAAACCAGCACCTCTCTGAAATTCCTGGTAGGATTTTCCCCAAGATCTCTATAAAAATTCTAACTTTGGAAGAGATGTGCCATGTAAAATTTAGGAAGAATTAGTCAGGTTTTAGTAAAACTAATAGTGAAGGTATATGATAAAAACCAAGCTTAAACCTTTTTAAATGGACAGACTAACATCCTTCTGTAATTATACACTGGAAACTTACCCAAGGCAAGGGGGCTATATTATGTATATTGCTCTGAGCTCCGAGGCCAAAAGTCGAAGTCAGCTGTGAATATAAATAGCTGTGAAAAATATCACAGACTGGCATTGCACTTTGCCACCACATGGCAACGTTATTATATTACTTAACATCCCATTTAGAGAGCTCCAGATTTACAGTTCATACTAGTGAAGCAGAACAACTATGAACACATTTTAGCATAACACACAGCAACCTATAGCGCAGCACAAAAAGAAAAAGCTAACAGCATCTTCGTACTGCAGTCTTGACTGGTCTGAGTCCTGAGATTTATGAACAGAAAGTTTAGTCAAGTGAAGTTGATTCCAGCTCTCTTTAGTGCAAGGAACTTCCACTGCTTCTGCTTTCACTATCTGGCTTGCTCCTCCAAAGGTCTCACATCACAATAACCTTCCCCTTGGGAAGAAGAGCTCACAGTTCCCCCAGAAGTTTGACAAACAGGCTCCTTCCACCAGCCAAGGAGTGTTGCTTGAGAGCTTTCTCCCCCGATGCTGGGCCAGGGAACTGCAACCCTGAACGAATCTCCTCCATGGCACACAGCGGAGAGGTGGGCAAGAACAAAAGGTGATAGAGAAATTGAAGGAATAAGGCTTCCTGTTTCAGGCCCCGCTTGAGAATATTTCCAAGTAGGGAAAAGCATGCACTCTTCCCCTCCAAAAGCTGAAATATTTCTTTGGAAGAGGCATTTATTTTCTGTGGATCACTTTTCAATAGTCCTGCCACATACCATCATTAGAAAGCTTGGGACAGACAACTAAGCACATGGCTCTTTTAGTATCTTATGCTGGCAACCAAAACAGATGAAAGAGTCAGCTGTATGCAACTAGGAGATGAAGCAGTTGGGCCTTAAAGCGAAGAAGTCACTGTCTGCAAGACTGAGGGGTTTATTTAAACTTCAGCCTTTTCACTGGTAGAAATATGCAACTAACTTTGGGCCTTGACCCATCCTGGTCTGTTAGTGGACCACAATAGCTTATGTGCTATTTCCCCTGTTTTCTTCCACTCCCATTTTCTTTTGAAAGGTCATTTATTGATTTGTGCCTCTATTTGTTCAATTTTGAAATAACTGTAACAGTTATGTTTCAGTTCCATGCAATCTGGGTAAGACACACATATCCAACCACAGCAAAGCTTCAGAGTAGTTTGTATTACATAATTTATACCTTTGCAATGTGTATCCTTCCCCTGAAAGTGGGTTTCAATGCATTCAAGTGAACAAACATCCAAGTGTCAACACAGTGGCTCCAAATAGCTGTACAATTCAGCAAACTATGGAGCTCTTCCCTCTGACATCTATTCTCAGACTGCAACCCCTGCTGTCATTTCCTTCCATGAAGGACAAGGAAGAAACATACTGTCCTGGAACCAAGAAAATTCATCTGTTGGCATGTGTCCCAAAAAAAAGAACTAGAAACATTTAATGCTTGTGGAATGGAAAGAGGCGACAGGTCAGAGGATATTTTTCATCAACTGAAGTAGCAGATGCTGAAGCAAACATCATAGGAGAGATTTACGTACAAGGGGCAACAGCATGGAGTTGACCTAAGCAGAAGAAAGTTATCCAGGAGAAATGCTGGCTGTCAATACCAGCAAAGTTAAAGTGAAGACCACAGTAAGAGTCCAAAATCCCTGGAGGGTATCGTTCCATCAGTTTAACTTCTGTGGTACTGACATCCAGCACTCCTCCTGGATTAGGATCCCTGGGACAGTTTGCATTCCCAGAGGTCGGGCATTTCAGCAAGTGCTAATTTAAATCAGGACTCCATAAGAGAGTTCCTCAATGGCCTAATATTTATATTATGGTAGCCACCAATTAGAATCAGGGTGCCCAACTTTCTAGGGCTGTACCAACATACAAGAAAAACAATCCGTACTCCAAAGAGCTTACAATCCAACATTTAAAAAAAAAAAAAAAGAGGTTGAATTTTAATTGCTTTGGAAAAATAAATGAAGAATCAGCACATACAGCAGACACAAACTAACTGCCATTGTCTGGCAATCGCCGAGAAATGATGTTACAGTCATACAGCAATGTTATCTAACAGATCTTGATTACAATATGCTGTTTGTTACTTCATACATACAATTAATTTTACTAGTGCATAGCTAAAACGCTTTGATACCATGATAAGAACTATAGATGGATATCATATAACAGACTTTTCCGAGTGACTTCTCATGCAACGTTTCATCTTGTTGCACTCTAATTGGGGTGGATTTCTGACCCAAGAAAAAGATTGTCTATATCACAGTAGTTATTTTGGGACTTGGGTTAAAAAGAACCAATAATTTGGATATTTTCATTTCACCACATCAAACATCTCCTAGTGAGAAGAACAAGAGGCAGCTTGTTACCTTCATTGATAAATGGCACTAGGTTTTTACCTCTCAAGAACAGAATTCACAACTGAACAACCTGCCATTCAAATGACATGTAAAATGTTGGATAGTTAAGGATATGATAATTTGAGCACATCAGCAAACATTACCTATTCCAAATCACTTCATTTCAAGATTAACAACTCAAATTCAGATTAAAAGATTATAAAAGCAGAAGGGACCACTGTGATCATCTAGTCGAACACTGGCCATAGGGATTAATTCAAGAAAGTCCTATTTGAACTAGAACAGATCTTTCAGAAAAAACATCCAATCCTGATTTAAAAATTCCCAATGATGGAGAATCCATCACAACCCTTGATAAATTGTTCCAATGGTTAAGTATCCTCACTGGTAAAAATACGCATTTTATATCCAATCTGAATTTGTCTTGCTTCACCTTACCACCATTGAATCTTGTTATGCTTTTCTTTGCTAGATTGAAGAGCCCTTTATCTACACCGTGAACTGAAATTTGATGCTTACAGACTGATTAAATGTATCCCATAACCTTCTCTTTGTTAAGTCTAAATGGTTTATCTTAAGGAGCTCATCACTGTAAGGTAGGTTTTCCAAATCTTTTAATTATTCTCCCGGCTCTTCTCTGAACCTGCTCTAATTTATTAACATCCTCTTGAATTAAAGCTCCAGGGATCTCTGGGATACAGCCCACCTTATATCTGCTTTCGGAGCTGGCAGCAGACCTTGCAGCTCTTAGTACATGCTCTCCTTTTCATCCTACAAACACTTACTGAGAATAGGTCTTATTAACAAAGTCAATAGGACTATTTTCATCATGAAGCACATCATCAGAGTATGCTTTTTCGATAGACAGGTAATATAGCCCATCATTTAAAAGCAAGTTACCTATACCACTGTGCAAACCGTTGTTTTGGCACTGGTGCTACTAGCTACAGAAGGGAGTTTTTTTTGGCGGGGGTGGGAACTGGTCCCTTGGGAACGGAACTTAAAAAGTCAGGCTTTGCATGTAAGCTGCAAAACACACATTGACGGGCCCTACCATCCAAGAATGGACTATGCAGATGGACTTCACTGGACAGTTCAAATGGTAGATACAGATAAAGGACTTGTGCAATTAATGAGACAAAAGAAGGCAGGGATAACACCTGGAAGATTTTTTTTATACAAGCTACTGTACGTGTGATCCCTTATATTCTTCCCTTCCCAAGAATCAGAAGAAAGCATAATCAGTAAATAATTACAACGTAAAGAAAAAAATACTGCAAGAGAATGCCAAGGCCCCTTGGAGAGAAAACATTTTTAACATGAAGAGCCTCCCTTCTCTCACCCCTCCCTTCACACAATGCTTAAAACATTAAAACCCTGCCCACATACAGAAGTGAAGAGATTAGAGATTAAAAAAAAAAAGAGTGGATTACTGATTGAATTAAAATGACTCACCTATTAGAAAAGACTCCCCAGAATGGGATTCGATAATTGGTTTTGACAAAGGAGGTTTTGATCTGTGTGGGGGGGGTGGGGGGGGGGAGAGAAATGTCAGTAAACAGTTAACTGGTTTACATGATGTCATTTTTCATTACACAAAAGCATCTCTGCCCTCTAGTGGTAACAGACACATCTACAGTTAAATTTACCGTTAGACGTATTTTACTAAAGATTAGTTCTATAACTAAAAGGTGAACAAGAAACTACGAGCTCCACTAAGAAAAGGAATGTACTGAGCTCCAGACACTCTTAAGCCTTGGAACAAGTCTTTCATGTCACGTATACGCTCTAAATTCCCTATGAACTTCATAGTTGTTCTTTCTACATCAAAATCACTCCCCCATGGCAGCTGGCCTCAGCATAGAAGTCTGAGGATTTTCCATCTCCTTCTAAGATTTTAAGGGGGGGGGGGGGAAATGCAGAGCTTAGCATTACTAGAGACAACCCTCTTCTGTTCTGCAGTCAGAAGTAAAGCCTGCTTTGCTCCAGAAGTTTCTATATACCATAAAACCCTCATTAGTTTGTAATAGTATAATCTGTATATATAACTAAGACTTGGTAGTATGAGATCTCACTACAGTACCTCTTATTTTTAGGACACCCAAACTGTGCTATCCTCTACAACAGTTGTTTTCAAACTTTTTAGGCTGCATACCACTTTCCAAATAATGTAGTCTACCACATACTCCCATCTGAGATGGAAATCTAATCATATTGTCATAATATACCTAAATAAAATGCATTGTCCGCTGTTACAGGATTTTTCTGATGTACCCCATTTGAAAACCATGGCTTAATAATGAGACAGAGCCTGATCTTACATAGTGTACAGTTTAAATAAACTGCATACAAAGAGAGGTGGGGATAGAGGACTATTTTACATTTTTCAGTTATATATTTACAACCCCCCCCCCTTTTTTTTTTAAAGGGACACAACTGGAAATATAATGGGTTTAACAAAAAGAGTGTATTTCAATTTGTTTCAGGCACCACACAGACCACGAATCTTCCTATTAATTTCATAGAGCTTAAAAGTAGAAAAATACCCTGTAGTCACATTTTCCTGTCCCTGCTCAGTTGTTCATGTGGCTCTTTAACAAGGAGACAGTGACACTGACTAAATACAAAAAGTAAACAAAAACAAATCGAAAAAATTCTTCTCTAATCTCTGCCAGGTGTTACTTGTAATGATTGTGAGCCAGAAATGTTCAGAGATGTGTGTAGTTTTTAAGCCGATAATGTCTTCAATTCTTAGCTAATGACGGCCCCTTCATATAGATTTCAATCCTTTCTTACCTACTATATTAAAGCTTTGCTGAGAAGCAAATAGATATGGCAGTGAGTACATGTGGTTTGTGATTAGTGAGGTTCTGCTGTATTACAATTTTTTTTTTTTAGAAGAAATTATGTTCTTCTAAATTATGTTCTTGTATAGCCAAACATGAAGCAACACACACACTTACTTGATGTTATATATTTTTCTTGCTACTATCATTGGAAAATCCACTTCAAAATATTTTTTAGGGAGAAGATTTTCATCCTGGAAAAAAAAAATCAGAGCAAGAGTCCAACCTTAGGAGATATTCATGCTTCACACAGAGAACGGGGGACTTGGTTTAGTTTTCCCCTGAACAGTTTTGTTTCATGTTATAGTGGAGTTTTCAGTTCTTCATACTTTAATACTCCTTTTTTTAAAAAATAAATGAACTCAAAATTAAGAAACAATACACCATCCAATAGCAAAGAAACAAACGTTTAAGCTATTCAAGTAATCTGGACACACGGTACGGTTTGGCAACCAACATACTGTAAATTGAATTGCAATATACTGTCAGGACATAGTATATAACAGCTGGTTGCAGCAACAGAAAACTTCACCTATGATGTTCACTCATCACTCAGTGTATGCCTCCAAGGAAGGAAAGAGGAACATTGCACAGGGATGCACACAAAGAGCTTGTATTAGTCAACTGCTCACAAATTTTTCACCTGCTATGTAGCCAACCTGCTGCATCTCTCAAAAATCCATCCAAAGGGTTAGTTTTAGTCCACGTTCTAGAGGACAGTTTTGTGAGCAGTCCACAACGTGCACTCATGCTGGCAATCTCAAAGAGAATTAGAGCTCAATACTCCTGTCAGCACGAAGTGGGAAGTCCCACCAGACCCAAGTTTAGGCACAAAACCAGGATAGCATGGGAAAGTTTGCCCTGTCCCACTCCCTATACGGTTGTTCTTTTGGGGATAGATATGTACTGCTAGCCCCAGGGCTGTCAATCTTGCAACCTTCTGAATGCTATATTAACAAAGAGTTCTGTTAACTACCAAGGAGAACACAGACAATTATTCTTAACTGGGTCTCTTTTTCTATACTGCACCTGCTGATCATGAGGAACAGAAGGGGGTGTAGCACAAGGATATAATTAAAGGCACCACTCTTAGTTTTGTTAAACCTTGGTAACAGTATTTCAACCTGGTTTTAGCATGAGTGCAGGCAGGGAAAAGGCCTCAGCGCTTATTTTTTTTTTAATCTAATTTATTTGGATGACTATAACAATGGTTTACGGTCCTGCTAAATAAATTTAATTTTTTCAGGCTGTCTTCCAGCAATCCAGTTACACTGATAGGACCTAATCCTGAAAAATGCTAAATTCCCTCACCTCTTATAAAAAAGAGGAAGGACTAGAGTTTGCTTTTATATAGATCTTACCATAAAATTTGTCATTTAGAATCTTTCAAAGAATAATTCATAGTAATATTTAGGACATACAGAGACGGTGCCAAGTATCATGTTGCACTTGCTTGCTCTTGATTCTGGATTTAGACCCTTAAATACAAGCAAGGATGGAAGTATTATAGATGACACTATAGCTATAAGGAATAGAGAACTAGGACGTTTCCAAACAGCCACTAGAGGTCACCTTTGTGCCATGTACTCCTACATGACATTGGATTGACAGGTCAATAATTTATTCGTTTCTTATGAGAAAAATAGGAGAAAGTTTCAGATATGTGCAAACCCTTCCTTTTGCTCGTGTCATGATTCCGAGTGATCATCACCTTTAATCTCCAGAACATGGTATCCAAACCAGCACCAAGATTTATGATCTGACAGTTGCATTCTGTCTTCTTTAAAAAAGCCTTAAGTAGCTGACTGACTCCATGGACACGAGCGTAGTATCCTGCAGAAGAAAATGCATTAAAAAAACCCAAACAACTATAACCATTAGATGCTCCCCTATGGGGTATGTATATTTTATGTTTTTATGTTTGTTTGGTTTTTTTAAATTAAATTAAGATTACTAACTGAGCTCCACACCTGAAGAACTGGAAATTTCAGTTTAAAAAGATTTCAAACTGAGTCATCTTTGCAGATTAATTCTGGGAGACGTACAAACTATATAGCTGCTTTTATTATTCTCATGTGGAGAGTATTACTGCTTTGTGCTTTGAGGTCATGGGTCACATCCCTGCTCTTTGGTTGCTTTGTGTAGTACACTACATGTTAAGTGGGACACACATGAAAACACTGTTTACTATCTAATATTCTGTCACATTCTGCCTTTAATATTGTAATGTTCCAAGAGTGAGGGTCCAGTGTGCAATCACTACACTGGGGAGAACTCAGATCAACCTATTACATGATTCCCACATATATTCTAGGATATCCAGTATATGGAAGCTCTATCTGCTGTTGTTCAAGAACTCCACATGTTCAGAGTATGTTTGCATGTCTTTGTTTAAGTTCACATGCTAACTTGCCTCTATTAATTTCAGGCGCTTTCCTTTCTTTTGCTTGTCTCACAAAATATTGGATGTAAGGATCCTTCCAGTAGCCGATACTTACAGCA
The DNA here is from genome assembly GCF_020497125.1 of Mauremys mutica. NCBI lineage: Eukaryota > Metazoa > Chordata > Testudines > Geoemydidae > Mauremys > Mauremys mutica. The sequence goes on along the minus strand of NC_059082.1, from coordinate 83,643,995 downwards.
AATCTGACAAGGGCATGGGGTGAGGAAGGAAAAAAAGAAGAATAGGATTAGCAAATAGAGCCATCAGGGTTTACTGAAGAAGACTTTACCGAGACAGACAAGCGAAAAAATTGTCTTGGGACAGTCTTCCAAAGAGGTATGCTTGGGTGAAAGACTTAAAATGCCACTGAACACCCGAGACCGTTGAAACACATACAGATTACATAAAGTAATTCTAACTAGAGAAAGACAGCTGTTCCTATTGTAACATTTTAAATGTATTTCTCCCCATGCATTTGAAGAACTTCACAGCGAGGAAAAGCAAAGTTCAGGTATCACCTGTGAAATAATTTGAAGAACTTTCAGTGCAAGGATTTCTTCCATGAGGCCCAATAGACAGCACAGGTACACTGTCAGTGTTAAATTCCAAGGACTGCACATCACATGGATTTTAATTCCACACATCAACCTAATCTCTCATGGGTATGCGGCTTGTATGCACTTATACCAAACTGGAGCCTCCAAGTGCTACCTTAACACTAATAAAAATACCGCCCCCGAATCTCTTCACAATTAACTCTCAGAACTAACCGCCAGCATGTTGTCTCCGCAACACTGACCATAATGACATCAATGCGGGCAAAACTAGAGGTACTGAAACATTAGACTACAGTAAAAGATTTATAAGTCACTTGAAAAGACTGTCCAGAGACACCAAACATTACTAAACTGTGTCAGACTTCCATTGCAAGTATGACTCACATTCTCTTCACCATATGGCTTTATATATAACCTCTACAAAGTCAGGATGTTTTTTCAAGCCCTGCTCTTAAATGTCTGTCCAAAACTTAGCAAAGGAATAAGTGTACTAAGTAAAATTAAAAATAAGTGTGCCACCCTGCCTGGCCCATCCATCCAGGGTGCTATATTTAACTAAGTACTGTCAATCAACGATTGAATTGTTTAGAACTGTGGTTTTCAACCTGTGAGGGGTCTGCAGACTATGTCTAAGATTTCCAAAGGGGTACACACAGGGGCGGCTCTAGGTATTTTGCTGCCCCAAGCACGGCAGGCAGGCTGCCTGAGGGAGGTCCCCGGTCCCGCGGATTCGGCAGCACGCCTGCGGAAGGTCCGCCAAAGCCGCCGGACCAGTGGACCCTCCGCATGCATGCCGCCGAAGGTAACCTGCCTGCCGCCCTCGCAGGGACCGGCAGAGCGCCCCGTCGCTTGCCGCCCCAGGCACGCATGCTGGTGCCTGGAGCCGCCCCTGGGTACACACCTTCAGTGGAAGAAGTTTTGTAGGGGTCCACAAATGAAAAGAGGTTGAAAACCACTGGTTTATAATGTAACTTTAGATAATGTTTTCACCCCTCAGCCATGAGGCTGAGAAAACCAACCAGCAAAAACAAAAAACGTCGTAAGCCTTCTGGACTCACTCCTCCTCTTCATCTTCTCTTTCCTAAATAGATCTTGGTGAATTTCCTTTCCTTCTCTTCTTTTGCCACCTACTCTCTCTTTCCTCATTTATTAAATTCATGTTTATATATGGGGGGAGGGGAGGCTAAAGCCCTCCTAAGCCCCCAGGTCACCCGCACCCTTACTCCATACACCTTCTGTTACTGCAGGGCCCAACAGTCTCTGCTGTAGCCCAGACGTCCCATTGCCCATGCAGGCTTCTGGAGGCTGCAGGACTGGGCGCCTCTAGCAGCGCTCACAGCACCGGGCATGCACATTTCAGAGGCACCCAAGGCCGGGGGCGGCCTCGCTGCATTCCCTGCCCGGCTAGCTCCCCCATGCCTGGGGGGAGGGGGCTCCCCCGCCAGCTGCTCCACACCCAGGCCCTCCCCCCGCCACCAGCGCCCCTCTCTGCCCCCCCCCCGCCCCTGCGGAGGCCTTAGCTCCGGCCCAGCCCCCGCGACACCCCCGCCCCGGTACCGTTTACAGATGGACGCGTCCTCGCAGGTGCCCCTCACCGCCTCGTCCGCCTCCTCGGAGCCGGCAAAGCACCGGGTGCCCCGGACGGCGGCCGCCATAGGGGAGGGGTCAGCGGGGGGGAGGCCCAGACAGGGGCATGGAGCTGGGAACTGCGAAGGGGCTCGCAAACCTCCACGCAGACTTCCGCCCCTACAAACAAGCCCCCGCCCCCTGGGCCTTCCCGCCGCCCATTGGCCAGAGGCTAGCAGCCGCGTGACGAAGGGAGCTGCTGTTGGTCAGTTGTACTGCCAACTCAAATTCGATCCAACAGGAACGTGGGAAAGCTAACAAGCGCCGCCCATTAAAGGTCGGCGCGCTGCAGGGGCTTCTGGGAGTTGTAGTCCTAGCTGCTCGCAAACATTAAAGAATAATATTCCCTTAATAGCAGGACTGACCAGCCTCATCCTCCAAAAGCCAGACCACAAGAGAGGAAAAATCAGTTTTCTCTAAGTGCGTACACTTCTGCAAACTTTATGTGATCAGCACTGCCTGTATTACAGACCTGATCCTACTAAAGCTTTATATTGCAGAATCCTTTTTACCTCCCTAGGGCATGGTTCTCCTTACACTTCAATTGATTACAAGTGACTCTGTGCTGGGAATCTATCTACACTTCACATCAATGGGATTTACTTGTATCCTGCAGGGGGATAATACAGTCTCTACATTTAAAAAAATGACCTACCTGTTCACAATTCACTTGGTATTCGGGATTCAAAGTGATCCAGTGAATAAGGCACTGGAATGGGAATCAGGAGACCTGGTCTATTCCAGTATTGCTCCTGACCTGCAGGGTAACTTGAGCAAGCCACTTCCCACTCTGTTTCCACTTACACCTTTTGTGTTTCTTGTCATTAGATTGTAAACCCTCTTACTACAGTAAGGAGCACAATGGTGCCCTGGTCTCAGCTGGTGCCTCTAAACACTACTGTAACACAAATAATAAAATAATAACTGTCACCTAGGAGAACAGTGGTTTTGTGGCTAAAGGACAGGATGGCTTGGAAAGCAAGCAGTCATCATGGTTTGTGCTTCCAGCTCTATCTGTGTCTTGCTCTATGTCCTGATCTGTAAAATTGAGATATTTGCCTGTTTCAGAGTTTCATCAATAGCTGTTGAATATCTATCATCTTTTTGAGAGCCACAGAGGAATACTACTGCACAAATATGTTGTTATACTAGATTTCTACTTTTGCTACATAAGGCTGTATGCATTTCTATTTTTTGAAATATAGATTCTTAGTGAAACACACCAGAGAAACCCAATGTGCAGAAAGAAGTGATGTTGGTGTTCCAGTATGTAGGCTTCGCTCTAGGTCAGTACTAAAGCTAATGCATTTGTTTTGTTAGAGCAAGTACTGTTGAGAGAGTGGTGCAACTTTAGGGTGTAAAATAAGCTGGTAAACACTTGTGGATATTAAAGATTGCACTTCTGGCAAGTCTTGAGCCCTAGTGTCCTGGCCAAACTGCACTCCACAGCCATTGTGTTCTGCTCACATTCACTTCCTGCAGAAGCCTGTTCTCTAACATTACTGCACCCTGCTAAAAGCTACTTAGGGTTGCCAACAGCCCCTTGTTACAACAGGCATCCGTTATTTTCCCATCTCTCTACAAGAAAATTGAGAGTGCAGTAAAAAATACCCCTGGCAAATGAAGATGCTTGGATGATAATGAACGATGACCTCAGGAAGAGGAGCGGGCCGGTGTGCTGAGTCCCTCATTTCTGAAATGCCCAGGGACGCCGAGGCTGGGTGGCCTGAAAGGAAACTCGCAGCCAAGCAGGGGCGGCGCAAGGCCCCGAAGAGGAAGGGGACACACAGCTGCCCCGCCCCACAGGCTGGGGTAAGCGACCCCTCTGCGGCTCCCCCTGCTCCTTGGCGGAGGAGCGGGCCGGACGCCACAGCACCTGGCCCCGCCCGCAGGGCTCGGCGCGCTACCCTAGGCGGGGCTCAGGCGGCCCCAGGTCGAAGGGGCACAAAATGGCTCCCCGGTCATCGCGTGACGCAACATCCGGGCCTCAGGGCACAGGGCCACCGCCCCGCTAGGTGACCCCCATCCGGGTCTCTCCGCCCGCTCCCTTGCTCAGGGCCCGGATGTTGTCCACCAGGCAGGCGACGGGGTCACATGACGCCGGCGCCCACGTGACTCGCTCCTCACGGGGGAGGCGGAGCCGGAAGTGGCGGTGGCTTCCGGTGGGGGAGCGGCGCTCGGTGTTAGAGCTGCCGCGGGGAGCAGGGACGAGGCCGGGTCTGGCCGCAGCAGCGTTTCCCGGGAGGCGCAGAGGCAGGAGCCGCCGCCATGAAGAAGCAGTTCAACCGCATGAGGCTGCTGGCCAACCAGACCGTGGGCAGGTAGGAGCCCGGGAGCCCCCCTCGCCCCGCCCGGGGCCGGGAGCCGGTCCCGGGAGATGCCCCGAGCCCGGGCGGCCGGAGCTCGGTCTGGGGGGGCCGGGCCCCGCCCCCTCCCCTTTGCGGGAGGCGGGGCGGCTCGTCCCTCCTTCGAGGTTCCAGTAACGTTGCCCTGGGCCCTCGCTCGCCCCGCGGCGGCAGTGACTCGCCGGCTGTGCCGGAGGCTGGGGGGTGGTGAGGGGTCCCGGACCTGGCCAACATGTGAGCCCCGCGTTACCTGCTCTGCTGCTCCCAGGCCGATCGGCTCCCCGCTACTTTCAGAGCCCTGGTGCCTGCCAGCCCCTGGCCGCCCCCGGCTCTCTTGGCGGGGGGTGGGGGCTCTGCATGGCCGACTGGGTGAAAGACTTTGTCTCTAGGGTGTTTTGTGAGGTGGACTTGATTTGGAGAAGCATCCTTAGGTGGCTGTGTCTCCGTACAGCTTGGGGCACGCTGCCCTTAGTAGGTAGCACCACTCGGAATTTGGTCTGGTACAATGTAGGGGAGATGAACAAGGCCAGACACAGATCCTCAACATCTTGAGTACACTGTGACCTCACCGGTTCCAGCAGTTCTAGTACACAAACTATCACACTACTTAAATAGTAACTTAAGAAACTTAATTTCTTCTGGACCCCAGGCGAACTTGATGATCTGTTGTTCCACACAAATATACTGTTATCCTCCTTTATCGATACTGAAAGTGACTTTGGAAATGCTGCTTCATGAAATTGGGAGTGTAGAAATTCTATTTTTTTATGCTACTCTTTATCATATTGTCGAGGACTTTTTGCTCTTTTCACATATATGTTATCACCTCAGTGATTTATGAGATTGGCTAACATAAATATAAAACAGAAAGTAGAAAAAATGTGCACTGGGTCCTGTGTTTCCTAGATGTGATTAAATGTTGCCATCTCAGCAGTGCAACGAGTTTAAAGCTAGCTTGTGTAAAATGTTGCTTCTCAGTTGTATTTTGGCCTATCAGTATATTGTTTCAATAGTATAATTTGACATGTATGAACACAGAAAGCAAAAACTTTAATCTATTGGAGGTATGTTATACTGATGCAAAAAAAAAAAGTAAGGACATTTTTTTACCACCTGGATTGGCTGTAAATGTGGCAGTACGGTTCTTTGATTTATAAGTTGAGCTACGCAAAGTTCCTACGAAACTATTTGCATTCTACACTTCCTTTTCAATTTTTGTTTAACTCTTTCACTTTCATTTCCTTAATTTTTTGGTAAATTTTGTTTATACTTACACTCTTCTTAATTCTATTTGATATTTTTCAAGAAAGCTCAGACTGCACAAATAAGGGTCAGTCTTAATTGGCAGAGAAGTTAGACCTCTGCAGTAACCAAAGTGTAAGTTTCCCTAGGCATAAATGCCACTAATTTTAGTTTTTTGGTTTGTTTTATTGGCTCAGACCTTTTGGAAGGTCTTTGGCCTAGTTTCACATACCTAAGTTATGGAAAGTCATCTGTACATACTGAAATGTGATTTAGTGTTCTTTTAAGATAGATTTGTATCTTTTAGAGTAACTTATTTCTTGTTTGTGTTCTGCTTTTTCTAGCTAAAAGTTGGCCTGGAACAAGGCTCAACTTCTGTCTCAGCTTTAAGTACCCTGTAAAGGATATGTGCTTTCTCTTCAGGATGCACTTCTACTTAAAACAAATAAGAAATGTCAACTAATGATGGCTTGAGGGGGATACAGTGTTAGCTGGTTCTTTATTTGTGATTATAAAATGGAGATATTTCAAACCTCTTCCATTCTCACTTCCCTGCCCCACATCTTCATTTCACTTCTCATCTTAAGATATTAGCTTTTTCAGGTAGGATCATAGTGTTGGTACAGTTTGTAGAACAATGGCCCTGATCTTAAATGGGGCTTCTTGGAGCTATTGTAATATATATATATGGAACTACTTAGAGCCAACAAATGCCATATACAACTTCTCACTTTAGAAAATATGTATGGAAAGAGTGCATGAAATCTCGTTAACTATATGTAGCAATCTGTACGGGAGTAGAGGTTTCAGCCTTGAAGGTGATCTTTGGCTATTGCAGTTGAAAAATGTTTTTATTGCTAGAGTCCAGTGGAAGCTGCAGCTATCAAAGTTGTTTCATTACTGGTATTCTCAGGGTGTGGTAACCATATAAGCATGATTATAAGTCACATTCCTCTGCCAGGTAGCCTGTTGCTGTGTTAATAGTCTGTGCCTGGAATAGTGGAGTCACTGGCTTCATTAAAATATAAACAAATGTACAGAATAACTTTTCTCATAGAGGAAAAAGTTGAAAATGACATGAAAGTTATGGAAAATTAACATGTCATGAGGTCCAAAGTTAAAGGGAATTATCAAGATATTTCTTCACTTTTCGTTCTGTTTACCATAATTCCTTGTACGCTTTAAATGGAAACTTTTCCTTATCAGCTTTTTGCTCACTCATACTGACTTTTCCTATTGTAGGTTTCTCATGAGTGCAGGGCTGCAGGCATGGACTCTTTCCAAAAAGAATTAAACCACTTGCTTTTCAAATAGCATAAAGAATTAAATGGAAGTGAGGACATTAGGGAAGAAAAAAGTACTTCACGCTTCGGACAGTGCAACTTGATCATTGGCCATAGTGGTTATACCTTTAGCCAGGGATTATGAGGGCAGACTGAGTCAACTACAGTTCCAGCTTTAGTTTAGATCTGAGCAATAGTCTTGGGGTTCTTAGTTAGCATTGGTATGCCTGCCAACTATAAACATGCATGTTTTGCTGACTTATCAGTTTAGGGAGTTGCAAAGCACTGATCAGGGAAAATAAATGTTGTTTACTGAAAACTCATGGTTATTCCTTTTTTAAATCCATATTAAATGGAATGATTGAAAAATCACCAAGAAAACATCTGCTTATTTCTGCAGAATGTGTGTGGTGATATCATTAGAGAGAGAGAGAGACCTATCTCATAGAACCAGAAGGGACTGTGAAAGGTCATCGAGTCCAGCCCCCTGCCTTCACTAGCAGGACCAAGTACTGATTTTTGCCCCAGATCCCTAAGTGGCCCCCTCAAGGATTGAACTCACAACCCTGGGTTTGGCAGGCCAATGCTCAAACCACTGAGCTATCCCTCCCCCTTGCTTCCATTAGGTGGAAGCAAGAACTGACTTTTTTTACTATGATGTTTGACATTCTTTAATAATAGACATCACCTTTGTACTTCATTCAGAAAATGTCTGTTAGTCTATAAGGTGCCGTAGGACGCTTGCTTTTTACAGATCTAGACTAAGACGGCCACCCCTCTGATACAATACAGAACATGTTGAAGTGGAAATACTCTCCCCCCCTCCCCCAACCACAGGAGAATGCCTATGAGCTCCTCTGGCTTGGCTTTCCTTTAGTGCATCTTAGATATCCTGCTGGGCTGCTTCTTGGATGGGGGGAGGGGGGAAGGGAGAAGGTGTGGTGGTATCTCCCAAGCCCATCCACTTCTGGCTTCAAAATGAGTGGTTGTGGAAATCTTCATAGTATAACATTTGCTTTTTTTGTGTGCTTTGATAAGCTGTTAATTAAGTTAATGCTGATATTTAAACTGTTTTGGATTTGAATGGAAGCTCTTTAAAATGAATGGAGCAATTCACACCTTAAAGCTATTGTTTCAGGCTCTTTGCGAACTCTGGAAAAATGTGACTCAAGTGTATCTCCACAAACATAACTTATGAGATGAGAAAAATTGAGGCTTGACTATGTGCACCACCGCACTACACCTTAGGAAACACCGTTTTAAAGACTTACTTAAAATGTTAAGATTTTCCTCAAGCCATCATTTAAAGGGAACCACTGTATGACACCCTAACAGAAAAGGTGATCATGTGAAAAGACAACAAAAGGCAGATGTTCCCACACTCTCTTAAAAATAACATCTGGTGGTTGTATGTACAACTTCCCCTTACCTTACATAGCAACTGAGTGTCATCCATTTTTCAGCAGAATCAACTGTCGTAAGAAAAATGTCTACTTTTAGCTGACTAGTGCTAAAGATGGCCTTTTCTTCAAAGATAACTTGGGATCCACACAATTAACCTTTCCGGGGTATGAAAGGCCTTTCCTGCAGTCAGTATGGTGGTATGTATTCCTTACCTAAAACTACCATATCTCTTTCTGATGGAAATGCATTTGTTCTCTTATCTACAACTTTGTCTCCCTGCTGGAGCTCTGATAGTGCTACTTCAGCTGCAGGCATCCTCTGTGCTAGGAAATAGCTTCTGGTGCTGCAGCAGAATGGTCCCTTGAAACATTAACTAGGTCAAAGTAAATTATAACTATGAGAATACAGTGGGAAGTCAAGGGGGATTAGTTTCTGCTTCTTGGGTCAAACATAGGATGGGTAAAACAAGAGCACAGAAGAAGCAACTTACTGGAGCAATGAAAGTAGCAACAGGGAAAGACTATTAGAGTAGAGAAGTGACACGCCTAGGAAGTATGCCTGTAAATATATTGAAAGAGGGATGTGGAATTACAAAAGCCCTGAAGGAGCTGAGAGAAAATAATTGAGGAGGGGAGAGTTAAGTGGAGCAGAATACCAAAATCACTAATTTGCCTGGTTTTAGATGTTCTGCAGAAATTATCCTTCAGACGTCACTGGAGGATGGTGTTAGGTTCCCTCACTTCATTTTGGTAGTCTAACAACCACTCCTAACTCTTGTGGAATGCTTTATTTTTCAGTGTTTTTAACTGATGGCTTGCTGCAGGTAATGCAGCCCTGGAAACGAGTAACTCTGCATGAGATGGACAGAACTTGAAGAGCCATGATTAGTTTGTAAAACAAAATATCAAGTTACTGCATTTTAAAATAACTGAGGAAAGGGGCAAAGGTGGGGAACTGCTCTAAGGGCTTGGCTACACTTGCAAGTTACAGCACAGTAAAGGAGCCCCGGGGCACACTAGCTCACTCCCCGTCCACACTGGCAAGGCACGTAGAGCGTTCTGACTCTGCGGCTAGAGCGCTGCTGGTACTCCACCCCAGTGAGTGGAACAACGTTTGCTGCGTCCCCGCTGGAGCGCCGGGGCGTCAGTGTGGATGAGGTGTTGCATTACTGCACTCTGATCAGCCTCTGGAAAGGTCCCATAATCCCCTTAAGTCAAGTGACCACTCTTCTCATTGTTTTGAACTCATTGTAGGAATGCGGATATGCCGTTTGAAAGCTCTGTTTCTGACAGCCTGCTGTTTATCTGCTGCTTACAAGACAGCATGCTGACATGCTCTCAGCCCCCCCAAAAACCCACTCTCCCCCCCCACATACACACTCCACCCCATCCCATCCCCCCATTTGAAAAGCATGTTGCAGTCACTTGCATTCTGGGATAGCTGTCCATAATGCACCGCTCCCACTGCCACTGCAAGGGCTGCAAATGTGGCCACACCAGTGCGCTTGAAGCAGGCAGTGTGGACAGACTGCAGCGCTTTCCCTACTGCGCTCTTCGAAGGCAGGTTTAACTCAAAGCGTTCTACATCTGCAAGTGTAGCCATGCCCTAAGTGAAAAGGTGTTAGTAAAACTTATGCTAACATGCTGCTCAGGAAAGAGACATAGAAATAGCCATACTGGATGGTATCAGTGGTCTCCCCTCTAATGTCATTATCTGATAGTGGACAATACCAGCTACTTCAGAGGAAGTTGCAAGTAACTCCTTACTTGACAATTATAATAAAATAACCTGCCATTACAGGAAGTAACACCTTAGCCCTCGTCAGAGGAGGATGTTTTATGCTTTGAAGCAAGTGTTACATCCCTTCTAAAAATTTTAATCTTCATTAGCATTACTCTGGATGTTCTTGTTACCATATCAATGCCCATTCTGTTTTTGAATCCTACTCAGTTCTTGGCCTTCCTATAGTGGCAATGAGTTTCACAGGCTAACTGCATCATTAAAAATTTCCCGTGTTTTTAAAACTTGATAGTTTTACTAGAATGTTGAATGTGTAATAGCTTTAGCTTTTCAGTCTCTTACTTGGATTCCATGTTAATATAAAAATTGAACATCAGTCTGAGCCAGCTGGCTACAGTTTGTCTCCCTGTGCTAATCTTTCTAGTAATAAGCTGAGAATGTAGTCTAGTGTCCATGATCTGGAATGCATTGAGAGTTGGCATGCTAAAACACTGAGGAATTTGTGTGTTTTTGCTCTGAGGATTTAAATCGGGAATTGTAGATGGGAATACTCCTGGCTAATGCCTAACTCCTTGTTTTTACATATACCCACCAATTTGGTTTCTTATTGTAGTTGATTAAAATAATCCTCTAAAGAAACTGAATTACAATTTAATATCACATCTAGACTGATTTATATCTTATTCATTTAATTGCCTTTGTTTACCAGGACATCGTTGTGTGGCAGTGTCCTCAGTGTTGCTACAGTTAAGGGTGAAATGGCAATACAAGATGTGCAAGAAGTAGTAAAGTTGAAGACTTTTATCATGTTACAATAATCAACTAAAGTTAACACTTTCTCTTTAATCTGAAGCCTCAACTCCAGGACCTTGAAGCTGTTTCCAAGAGACATTTTGCTTAGGTTGGCATTTTGGCCATAGCTCAGAGGGGAATTGGATGTGTGTTTTTCATGTGGTTAGTTGCATACTGTCTGCGAGTCACAGCTGACAGTATATCATTATAGAATTTTTCAACTTCTTTTAGAATTAATAATTTACAGAAGTCCTTACCTCATAGTTTCATTTTTGCCAATTCAGGTATTTGCAGAGCTTTCAGATAGTTGTATGGCTTGATTTATTTTGTTTACACTATCTTATGAGATTATGTATTAGCTTTTAATTGGTGGTATCATCATATATGAAACTGAGATTTTCTGTTATGGAATTTGCATATTAAATTATTGCCCATCTTTCTGTTATCCTGGCATTTACTTTGGTTTGGATACCAGATTGGCCTCAGTCTTCGAGATAAGTGGTTTCTATATTCTGCATGTCCTACAATGACAAATGCATGCTCTTAGTTTCACTTCTATTTAGCTGAATAGGCAATCATGATTTAATTTTAAGTAAAATGCAGAAAATTCTGTAAACTCCAAATACTCTGCTATATTCTCTCTCAAGAGTTTCAAGAGACAATGAAATAGTGACTAAGATTGTTTGTTTGTTTGCCCTCGACTCCCCGTGATCAGACATTGATTCTGCCAGGTGGAATCTGAAGTGAAGTTAGAAGTAACTGTAAAGGTTCTCTTGCTTCAGTGTTAAAATACTAATTCTCTTTGTGTCCAGAACCAATAGACTCTCTGACCAGGGTTTGAAGTATGGTAGTGCCTAAAGAAAAAATGAGGTTTGGGGTAGTTGTCAGAATTTGGTTTTATAGTTGTAATTATCTCAACAAATTATATTCTGAAAGTAAAGTCAGTATGAAGGTTTGTTCAAGTGATATGAATACAAATGTGCACTTGACCTACACTCATCTGAAAAATGATTTCATAAGGGTGTTTTCAAGGATGTGCTGTTTAGTTTGAGAAACAGGTTTGCGGTTATTAAAACTATTAGACTTCATGTCTAATGAATGTTACTCATCACTGTGGTTTCTTTCCTGATTCCAGAGACCGATCTGTATCACTACTGTTCCCAGTAATTCTCTTGGTGTTTTTAGGATGCATTTACCATCAAATTCAAACTGGGAGGTGTCAGGATCAGACCAGTTTTCCTGGAAAATGATCTTATCAGATGTAAATCTTAAACTTAACGTTGACAGGTACATGTGTTTCTTGGCATTGGCAGAGATATTATCTAGTATTAAATAATGGTCTTGGTCTCTTAGAATACAGACTGCAAATCTGAATAACTTGCCTTCCAGATTTCACCACAAACCACCTGCCTTATAGGAGATGGGACAACAGTTACTGCAGCTGCATCCCACTTAGTTCTCCTCTTAGTGCAAGCTCTCCTATACAAGTGGAGTGTGTTTCAGTATCCTGCACCCGTGACATCAGTCTGACTCAACAGAAGTGTTTTAATGTATCTTTTAATAGCTCACACCCAGGACAAAAATGATTATGCTAAGCCAGGGGTCGGCAACCTTTCAGAAGTGCTGTGCCAAGTCTTCCTTTATTCACTCTAATTTAAGGTTTCGTGTGCCAATAATAAATTTTAACCTTTTTAGAAGGTCTCTTTCTATAAGTCTATAATATATAACCAAACTATTGTTGTATGTAAAGTAAATAAGGTTTCAGAATGTTTAAGAAGCTTCATTTAAAATTAAATTAAAATGTAGAGTTCCCCGGACCAGTGGCCAGGACCCAGGCAGTGTGAGTGCCACTGAAAATCAGCTCGCGTGCCGCCTTCTGCACCCATGCCATAGGTTATCTACCCCTGTGCTAAGCAATAGTTAGTAGTTCTCCAAGCCATTTGACAGTCAAGATACAAGGTGGAATCAGGAATATGTTGTCATTTTATTGATCTAAATTGGCATTTAGTGTTACTCTTAAATATTGCTTGTTACAAAGTACTTGTCAGTAAATCCTGACTAAATCAGTTTTCATCCATAATGATACACAGTTCTGTTAAACAGTTAATTTCCAGTATTAAATAGCATTCAGAAACTGGATACTCAGGCTACCACTCACTAGTAGCCTGAACACATTTAGGAGTGTATTTTTCCTCTTAATGATTTTTTAACATACATATCAATGCTTACTATTCACCTTAATACTGCTTTTATTTATTCAGTATTATGTACTTTGTTTGAAGGAGACAGATAAGAGCATTAATCTTTCATTGGTATTTTACACTATTTTGAAAACTAAGACTATGTCTACACTGGCAATTGAATGACAAAACTTTTGTCTTTCAGAGGTGTTACCCCCCTTCCCCGAAAAGACACAAGTTTTGTCGCGACCAGTGCCAGTGTGAACAGCGTGTTGTCGGCAGGACCGCTCTCCTTCCAACAATACAAATGCCGCTCATTGGGGGTGGAAGTTTTTTTGTTGGCAGGAGAGCCAACAAACAGCGGCTACACTGCCTGACTTTTAGCAGCACAGCTGTAGTGACATAGCTGTGTCGCTAAAAGCTGTGTAGTGTAAACAAACCCTTCTTCAGTGAAAGAGCATGCACCTGTGATGATGGTGCTGGTTCTAGAATGCCTGTTCATGGGCCTACATTTTGGAAGTCTGGTCCTTCATTCTGTTATATGTAAAACCTAGTGGTGTCCTCCTTGGACCACCCTTTTGCTACTCTGATTTGTATAGTATGAAACTGCGGATTAGGATGCAGGCTCATTTTGTGAATGGAAAAATTTGTCTTGCAATTAGTCTACATTGAGCATTCCATTAGCTGATGGCCCAGTGGAGAAATCTGTTTGCACAGGACTCAAAGCTGACATAGGGGATCCTGGGACAGGTATCACAAACGTGCACAAAAACCCACTCACTGATAACCAAACTTTCTGGTTGTGTTGAGAAAAGCTCTTTATATTAGAGCTGTGTACTTCTGCAAGAATAATCTGTTCTGGTTTTAGCCCATAAAGTTCACTTAGCTGCTTTTTTAAACCTGCGTACTTTTCATCCATGTTCAGTCTCAGCCCATATGGCAACATAAGAGAGCATTTTCTCAAGCACAGGTATTATGAATACCAGTATCACAAATACTGGGTTAAAAATGTGTGTGTGTATGTATGTGTGTGTATATATATATATATATATACTTTAACTTGTGTATATATTCCATGCTGTCTCCAATTGGAGCTCAGGTGCTGCTCAGAGAATGAAGTTAGACCTCTGTTGTGTAAAAGATGGTTTAGGAGAGCTGTCTGAAATCCTGAAGATCTCATTTTCCTTAAGACACTCTTGAGTCCATTCATATGATTGCCAAACTCTAGATCTATGCAAATTCTGTTTAATGCTAACATGAATCACTAAATTGACAAGTGGCTATTGAGTGACATCAGATGCTCATTGCCTCTAAATCACTCTTCTGCTAGTAGCAAAGGGAATTAATAGAATGTGTTTTCTACATGGCAGTGTGGAACACTGTTACTGTCAGTGTCCAAGGAACAACAAGCATTATTGCCTGAAACAATGATGTATGTTGTACTTAGGCTATGCCTACATTGTGTAGCTTACAGCAGCACAGCCGTGCCACTAAAGCCTTGCCACTGTAAGGCATGCGGTGTAGCTGCTCTTTGTTCACAGGAGAGAGCTCTCCTGACAACTCAATAAAACTGCCCAAAGTGCTGTCCACACCAGCACTTTTTGTCAGTAAAACTTTTCAGTCAGGGGTGTATGGTTTTTTTTTCACACTCCTGACAAAAGTTTTACCAACGAAAGTGCAGTGTAAACATAGCCTTAATATGAAACTTTAGTTACCTGTGCTAGTTTTGAAGGATATTAGTCAACCTCTTAAGATGTATATCTGTGTAGGAAGTCTGAATCTGCTACTTGTGTAAGCAAATAGAACAGCTCATGAATACCTGATATCAGATTATCCTTTCAGTCTGTCCTCTCAACACCAAACCAGAGTGGAATAAGTTTCTTCATATCTGCAAAACTACTTATTTTCAGAGGCAAAGGGGGGTGGTGGTGGTGAGGTAATATTTGGTTAGAGAGTAATATTTGGTGAGGTAATATTTGGTTTCAAGCTTACACAGAGCTCTTCAGGTCTGGGAAATGTACTATGTCACACCTACATACAAGGTGGAACAGAGTGTTTAGCATAAGTAAACACATTTCAAGGGACCCTTCAAGCTGAAATGGCCGGTTAACACCTCTCCCACTTTGTCCCTCTAATATCCTGGTTCCAACACAGCTTCAACAATACTGCATACACTTATTTTCAGGACCATTTGAGTGCACTGAAGCAATATAATACATGTGCTATTAAAATGCATTTATAAGCAATAGAAACCCTAAATTATTCATGTTGGGGAAATGTGTATCCATTATGTGATTTCAGTTTGGATCTACTTCTTGCGGTAAGACCTTCTGCTTATCTAACATACTTCATCTTCTACAATTTAGCAATTCCTTGCATTAAAGTAACAATGAATAAGATGCTATGGGGAATTTCCTCTAAAAAGGATTAAATTTGGAGACTATATCAAATATGAAATAGACTGACTTCGAGGCCAGAAGGGACCATAATGACAGTCTACTTTGATCTCCTGCACATTGCAGGCCACAGAACTTTGCCTGCCCGCCCTTCCCTGTAGACCCATATCCTTTGGCTAAGTTACTGAAGTTCTCAAATTGTGATTTAAAGACTTCGAGTTACAGAGGGAATTTACTCCTGTTTTTAAAGGTAGATATCAATTCAGCCTTAACTGTAGATCTGCTAGGGAGCCTAGGTAATTCTTCCGAATAGGAACAGCAGAGAGAATTTTAAGGCTTTGTCTACTCTAGAGAGCTTACAGTGGCACAGCTGTAAGATCTCTTGTGTAGCTGCTCTGTGCAGACGGGAGAGAGCTCTCCTGTCGAGGAGCGGCTATAACTATGTTGGCAGGGGAAGCTCTCCCGCCAACATAGTGCTATACATGCTACCACTTATGCTGGTGTAACTGTTGCTTGGAGGGATGAAATATTCATACCCTGAAGTGACACAAGTTTTGCCAACGTACGTGATTGTGTGGACATCCTAAGACTGTCTGGCGAAGTACCTCTGGCTTGCCCTGTCATTCTGTTAATGATGCTTCTTGGTTAACAGTTCTTCAGGAGAGAAAGCACTATATGCCAAACTCTCTTTTGACAATCCGCGAGAGAACGTGTTGAGACACTGATAAAAGAATAGCTTTTGTGAGAATAATAACCTAATATTAATGATAGTAAATCTGAGTGATTGTCTCTGCACAGCTGTAGCTTTTTCATCTGCCATTCAAATATGCATTTCTTCTGGAACGTCCCAAAGGATCTGCTTCATACATGACTCTTCTAGTGCTAAAGAGGGTTAGTCACTGTTTAACGAGAAGAAAAAAAAGTGTAGGGCTTGGCTGCACTTAAAGCACTGGGGCGATGCTGGGGCACCACTGAGAGAGGGTGGCAGGAAGGAAGCCTTTACCTAGTAGGCCTGAGAGAGGGGCCTGACTAAGAAGGTTGGCAAGGAAGAGCTTGAAGTGTAATAGGAAGTAGTCCTGGCAAAAGAGAGGTAAGGTTGGTGAGGACCCAGACAGTAACTGCTCACTGTAAGGCCCTTGACTGGAACCCAGACTAGAAGGCAGGCCTGGGTTCCTGTACCCTCCACTGCAGAGTCTTATTGCTTGAGGCAGTGAATGGGAAGACTGCCTGATTCACTGCAGGAATGACACAGGGCAGGGGGCATGAGGAATGCCTGACACTGCTTGTGCAGAGAGACTTTCCTTGAAGGGGAAATTAGTGTGACCTGGCCAGAGTGGCGAGTCCCTGAAGCAGCTATACTGCTCTGCTGTGAGGTTGGAGGAGAGCTGCAATGGTGGAAGGGAGGAAAGGGGACAGGGAACCAGGCAAAGCTAACCTCCAGAAGGGGATGCCATGTAGCAGTGAGTAGAGTGCAACCATTACAAGTATCTACATGCATCCCTCTTATTGTCTACCTTCTGTATGTGAAGTTTTGGACTAATGGGTTCATTTTCCTCAACTGTGTGTTGGTGGTGTTTTTTTGTTTTTTGTTTTTTTACCAGAGCAGACCTGGCCTCTGTTGTTGTTTTAGTTCCCTCAATAGCTGGCAGAAAATGCCATTCATAATTTTACATGTCCTCAATATTCAGTGTCAAGTCTTTACTATTTCCCTTCACTTGACAATATTTTTTTTCTCCAGTAAAAAATTTTCTGTCTCTTATAGTGGAATGTTTAAAATGTGCTTGTCAAAAAGTGATGGTGATAAATTGTTGTTTTGCAGACTTTCTACAACTGACAATCCATTATTGGGTA
Source organism: Mauremys mutica (assembly GCF_020497125.1). NCBI lineage: Eukaryota > Metazoa > Chordata > Testudines > Geoemydidae > Mauremys > Mauremys mutica. The sequence goes on along the minus strand of NC_059082.1, from coordinate 83,626,779 downwards.
GACGCTGTGTAAGGTATTTAGTTCTCTGATACAAGCTATGAGAAATGTTGCCTGCTCAGTATAGATGTCTTTCAATAACTATTGAACAAAATCATTGTTCTGTTTTTTTTTGTTTACCCACTTTGTAATTTTAAGGTTGCCTTTATGCTTGTTCAGCACCCTGAGTGCTTTTGGGAGTGCTTTATAAATTTATTAATATGAACACTTGAAATTTGAGAAGCAGGTGCAATTCTTGTATTAATGCTTTAGGATGCTGAAAAGGCTAAATTTTGGCATGGAGGGTATAAGCCTTCATTTGTCAATGTTACAGGGACTTCATATCAGAATGCCTGACTGGCCAAAGCCTTTCAGCCAACAGAGTCATTCTTTATCTACTGCTCTAGTTTTTGAAGATTCTAGGGTAACTTCAATCTATTTTATAAAGCCTGGTCTACACTAGAAGATTAGGTCAGTTTCACTGTTGGTCAGGATGTGAAAAATCCACACCCCTGAGTGGCAGCATTAAGCTGACCTCGGTTCCCTTATAGACCATGCCAGGTCTACAGAAGAATTCTGTGGTTTCTGAGCTAAAAATTTTTAATACCAGCTCATACTCACAGAATCTTAAAATAGGAATGATTTTAATCTGCTGAAATAGCTATTCAGAGAGAAAGTTCTAAGAAGCTGTTTCTACATAATAGATTAATGCAGTTCACTTGAGATTGACTAAAGCCACCTGTTTTTGTTAGGTACTTGAATTGTTTTTAAGTGTATTACTGATGGTGTGGACATACGAACCATACTCTGAACACGGGAATTTTTGTGGTAATAAGCTATTTGACGGATTAATAAATTAAGCCTGTTTATGGTACATGTTTCATAACTTGCCTGTGCTCAGAGACCTGTAATAAAGACTGTTTGTAGGACACTTTAAAGTTGAATATAACTTCTGGAAACAAGGTTTCGTAATTGGTTAAAATCAGTGACTCTCTTTCATATTGCAGTAGAATCTAGGTACCCCATTTAGGATTTGGGGCCACATTCTCTTAAGTACTATGTAACTATAGCTATATGGCACGTAACATAGTGGAGTCTTGATCTCTGAGGCCTCTAGGACAGGGGTTCTCAAACAGGAGGTCAGGACCCCTCAGGGGGTCGCAAGGTTATTACATGGGGGGATCGTGAGCTGTCAACCTCCACCCCAAACTCAGCTTTGCCTCCAGCATTTATAATGGTGTTAAATATACAAAAAAGTGTTTGGTTTATAAGGGGGATGCACTCAGAGGCTTGCTGTGTGAAAGGGGTCACCAGTACAAAAGTTTGAGAACCCCTGCTCTAGGAATTACTCTAGTCTAATACAAATTCATATAGTAAGCCACAGTAGATCGATTATACTGTATTATAATGAAGTTGTGCAAAACTTGTGGTGATGGTTTACTAACTGGTTTCAATAAATCATTCCACACTGCCTCTGGCTCATTGTCTTAAGGCGTGCTTGATAGCTGGTTGTTTGTTTCATTGCTATAGTTACCAAGACTTCTCTGGAAGCAAGGTCACACTTGACATTTACTAATATTACCATGTTTAAACCATCACTTATTTGTGTCTGCACTAAGACCAGGGAGATTTTCAAATGTCCGTTTGTGACACTGTTTTATAGGGTGAATTATTTTCACTAATGACTTGGGTAAAATAGCCATTAAGTATTTGTTTTTAAGGCTTACGTTACCTTCTCAAACTTATGAAACATTCCTTTCTCTAAAAAAAGCACATCATAGTGCATCTTATACTTTTACAATCCCACAGGAAATGTAGCCCTTTTTAAATAACCCAGCTGGGTGAGGCCACAACTTCTCCACTTAAGTGAGATGGAGGCTTTTTTCCTTTGCATGAATTGTTTTCTTATTAAGTCAATTACCTCACAGAGTGACAAGAACAGTTTTTGGATTGACTGATTCACTGTGTTGCACAAAGCAGCAGTAGAACTACAAAAATAAAGTAATGCACTGTCACTAATTCCATTTTGGAAGCAGTCAGTGACCTTTACAGAAGGGCAGAAAATGTTCTTTTGCTCAGAGGTTGCAAGTTGTTTCATCCACCAAAAATCACTTGGCTCAGACTTTTGTGTAAATATGGTGTTCAGATGTATCTAACACTTCTGAGGGGACCAATGACATTTTTTCTAAAATAGACACTTTTAAATAAAAAGCAAGACTTAAAGTTAACTACTGTTTGAGTGTCCAATAAGCAGAGAAGGGGTAGTTCACCGCTAAAACCTGCTTCCTGCCTATGTGAATATTGCTAGCATATGCCACTCAAGCTAGCACAGGTATAAACTAGAAACATTACATGTGGTTTGTAAACCACCTTAACATACTTCTAAAATGTACTAAAAAATCAAACTTGGTTTTAGATGGTACCAGACCACTAACACTTTAAACATATGTGATGTGAAGGGCAGTCATTGTTTTCATGATTTGATCAAGGGAAATACAAACTATGGTATGTCTGTCTGCAGATGACCTCTTCAGCAAGATATGAGCATGTAAAATTGACACAGCTAATGGTACAGTTCTTATTTTGTAAAATCGGCCCATTATATTGGAAAGTATAAATCCCTTGGATGGGTGCAGACCACCTCATTACTCTTACATCACTCCATCTATGATATCTGTTGCTCCATTTAAAGTCAGAAACAGCTGTGTTGAAGGAATATAGCTTCATACCTCTGCTTGGATTATAACCCAAGCAAATATTTTGAAGTTTGATGAATTAATACCTCAAAACATCCTGTAGCGGTGGAATAATTCTAAGGTTTTTTCCCCTATTTAAATTGTTCTAAAGTAATCCTGTTATTACTGTTTTCTCTTCATCTGAAGTATGTAAAACTGAGACCGTGGAAGAAGCTTCTTTAATTTTTGCTTTGAACAGAAATAGGAATGAGGCACTATGTTACTGGGATCACATTTCTAACTAGCTGGTTTAAGTCTACCCATAAACTGACCTGGCATACAGAACCAGTGGTCTTAATGCAGTTTCTTTATGTGAAAAGAACACTGTGGAACAGAAGTCTGATGTATTTTTAAATCTAATGCTCTGCACTGTAACAGCCAACTTCTAAACATGCTAAAATATCAGAACAAAAGCTATAGTATGTGGCTAGTAACACCAAATTAGCCTTTAATCAGAGCTCCATAATTCATTCTCAGATGCTTAGTAATAAAGAGTTAATTTCCAGCTTCATGCTTGAATAGCAAAAACATCATACTGTGCATGACACATACCAGGATGGTAATAGCATAACTCTGCATGTTATACACATTAACATGGGTTCTGTATACGCTGTAGCTAAGTAACATAAAAACAGACTTGAGTGTCCAGTGACTCAAAACACAGTACTCAGATGAGCAGTCTCAAATGAAGGTTTGTTATTGGAGAGGAGAGTCCAGCCCAGGTGGGGACCTGTTTAAGAGTTATTAGGAAAACTTCTGTGCCCAATTTTTAATTCTTACACAGGTGTGTCTCTCTCAGGAAACCGGTGTGAGACCTGAATGTGAAAAGACGGAGCTTTTAACTAAACCCTCAATTCCCAATGTCTTTCATTGGCATCAATGATTTCAAGGCCAGAAGGAACTGTTGTAGTCTTACCTCCTGTATAACACAGGCCAGAAACTTCCCCAAAATAATTCCTAGAGCAGATCTTTTAGAAAAATATCCTATTTTGATTTAAAAATGAGTTATAGAGAATCCACCACAACCCTGGGTAAACTATTCCAATGGTTTAATTGCTCACTGCTGAAAATGTACACCTTGTTTGCAGTCTGAATTTGTCTAGCTTCAAGCTTTCCAGCCATTTGGATCGTATTATACCTTTCTCTGCTAGAGGGAAGGGCCCATTATTAAATATTTGTTCTTCATGTAAATATTTATAGACTGTAATTGAGTCCCCCTTTAACCACTTCTTTGCTAAGCTAAACAGATGGAGGTCCTTGACTCTATCACTGATATTTTTTTCTATTCATTCTCATGGCTCTTCTCTGAACCCTCTCCAATTTATCAACATTCTTTTTGAGTTGTGGACACTAGAACCGGATACAGTATTCCAGCAGCAGTCTCATCAGTACCAAATGAAGAGGTAAAATAAGCTCTCTGCCTACTCAAGGTTGCTGTTTATGCACTCCAGGTTAGCTCTTTTAGCCATAGCATCACACTGGGAGCTCATGTTCAGCTGATTATCCACTATGATCCCCAAATCTTTTTTTCAGAGTCACTGCTTCCCTGGATAGTGTGTCCCAGCCTGTAAGTATGGCCTGCAGCCTCTGGTCCTGTAATACCTGAGCCCCCATTTTCCCTGCTGTCATGCCTTGACTGTTGCTGCGTCACTTCTGGTTTTTGCCCACATTCTCACTCCTGCCTCCTTCTGTCCCTTTTTCTCAGTTTAATTTGCTTTGCTCAATTTTTGTTATCCACAGTTCTGCTTCTCCTTACAAACTGCTGCCTTCTTTCTCCATGGCCTTGTCTGCATAGAACTTGCATCTGTTTTTAGCCCTGATGTCATTCTAGAGCACTAAACATCTAGATTCAGATATTAAATACGACTGCAGTGCCATTTGGATGCCATTTCAGAATGTCTACCTCTACTATCTAAGATTATAAATGGGCTTATTTGGTATCATGTTTGCTGTGTTTCTTCTTTATAGTAACAAAAACTGTCACATCACCGTCAATGTTTGAATCTGTAAACTTCATGCCTTTTTTTTTTTTTAAAGGGAGGGACATTTTAAAGTTATGTATCAGAGGGGTAGCCGTGTTAGTCTGGATCTGTAAAAAGCAACAGAGAGTCCTGTGGCACCTTTAAGACTAACAGATGTATTGGAGCATAAGCTTTCGTGGGTGAATACCTACTGCGTCAGACACATGTAATTTTAAAGTTATGTAAACCATCCATCTCTGTGGCCAGATGTGCATTTTCTGCTTTAAAATATTTGTTTCTCAATTCTGGGAAGATCATGTGACTGAGATGCAAGACTTCAGTCTTGCCACTGCAAAAAAAAGTCTAAATGCTTTTAATTAACTCAACATGCTTTGTGAATTCTACTTATATGGTTGTCCTTTTTTATCACAAGCATATGCTATTAATATTGTGTGCCTGCATCTAAAACTAAGCAATGAGACAGTGGTATTTTAAACATACTTTTTTTAATGGCTGTATATACTAAACATCTTACTGTTTTCAACATTTCATTATATAACAAGATCTAAGATGTTCTTCCAATACGTAGCAGAACGGCCATTGGAGCTACACAGATTATGGAGCTTTAAACCATGCTAAATTATATGCTGCCCACCTGTTTCTTGGTGACCAGGGCAGGAAAAAATAAATTTAGAAATCTGAGGGGGCCTATTTTCTTTTGTGACAAGACAAGGGGACTCCCAGGTGACCAGGCGATTTAGCAAGGGAATTGCCTCTTTTCCAGAACTAAAAGCTTGCCAGCCTCACATGTAGGGAACTTCTGACTCATTCTGTTATCTAAGAACATTACTTACTTACTTAATGTCACTGTTGTGTTCAGTTGCACTGCTTAAAAAAATAGATGCTGGACTCCATCTTGACCAGAGTTAAATGTTTGACATTTTTATTCTCCCTCTCAGCACTTAGTATCTTCAGTGAACAGAACTTTCTTTTTGCATTCCTAACAGTGAACAGTGGGAGTGCACTTCTTACAGTTAGCAGGAGTACTTATTTTACACTCATTTAAAATAAACTTTTAACTTTGTTTGTTGGGGGAGATGTAACGAATACAGGGAAAATGGGTCACTAAAGCCCTACTAGCTAAAACATTCCAGCAAATTATTTAATTGCATAATAAGGTACAGTATAGCTGCAATAAATACACAACTTGACAATGGAGAAGTTTCTAAGTCATTATAATAAACAGAAAATGCAGTAGAAGCTTAGTTACTAATTGCTTTTGATTTTTTGTTCATATCTGTAATTGAAATCAGATTCAGGCTCAAGGCAAGAAACACAATTTCTCTTTGAAATGTCTGTGGTAATTTCCTCTAACAAGGAACTTATTCTACATTTAACCTTATTCTGCATTCACAAACCTGCAGTTGTGCGATGTATAAAAGGTTTGCCTTAACTCCTCATTAAAGCAATGAAGTTCGATATTAGTGTTCAGTCTGTGTCTGTCTACATTATTGTACAGGATTTGTAATACATGTGGCATGTAAAATCAGCTGCTGTCTAGATGCTTACCCTGCTCCATTGATACCTGAGCACACACAGTGATGGTTTAAAGGTTATTTTATACTAAACTGAATGCCCACAGTTAAGTGTTTAAATGTCTATCAACTTGTATGTTGCAAAGAGGGTTGTGAAGTTGAAGTACAGGACCTCATTACAGTAACTTATGCCTTACAAAGACTCTGAAGTAGAATTTGGCCTGAATTGCAGTTGTTCCTTAATAGCAAAGTCTCTTGACTCACTTGGGAGAGGGCTTGGATCTATTTCATTTACTAAGGCATTCCAGATCTTCTAATGTGAACGGTCTGCCTTGGGTTTCCCTCGGTCTGTGAGGAAACAATCCACTTTCCTTCCAGGATGATTATTTGTGGAACTTGTTGGGATGCCTTTGATTAGAATAGCTTCATCCTGTCAAAGTTGGGTGGTGGGAATTATATCTGGCATAGTATGTAATGGTTGTTTAAATCTAAACTGAATAAACAAATTTAACTTAGAACTAGAAAACTGGCCATACCTTTGGGCAGAGTTCACTGGAAGAGCTCAATGGAGCAAGCGAAAGAAGATGAGAATGGAAGTTCTTAACTGTTTGTTGTTTGTGACTATATCAGCAAGCTTTTGTTTCTTCATAAGCTTCTAAAACTGTAGCTCTTGATTAGTGAAACATCTTGTGTTCTTAAAAATGGCACCCATCAGATAATTAAATCAACTTTCCTGAAGGGTTGGGTATTAAACCCGTTCTGGAACCAGAAAAGTTGCTGTCCCAGAACAAACTCCTTTGACTGAATGCTGTGAACTGCAAGCTCAGTCATCCAAACTGGTTCTTAACCCAGGAAGAGTTGTTTGGGTGAGTTCATGTATGAACTGTTCCAGAATTAGAGTATTTATTGTTACTAATGCCTAAAGTTTGAGTTAATGCTTTCATCTGGTGATGAATGCAAAACCCTCAATAAAGAGGTGAAGATGGAAATAACTTAGCTTATTGCACAAACTATAAATATCTAAAATTCATTCACAGTAGGAAACAGATTTATTTAAAATGGGGCAGGCCATTCAAGATGGTGCTGGATTATCAGGGCCTAAGGACTGGCCCCACCTCTTGGGCTACATCATTGGCATCTGCCGGTAATGACTTGCCTACCCTGGGAATAGGAGGGTCGCTGTGGTAGGTATTGAGCACAGGATTGGCACCTTACCACCCACCCACCTTAAAAAAAAGAAAAGATAGTTGAAAACTCCTTGCCTGCTCTGTGGAACACCACTACCTTGTATTTGGTTGCTAAATACATGGTGGTGTTTTGTGTACATATAATCATGGGTGGTTTGGTTTTAGTGGTATGGCTGATGCTATCTGGGCATAGACAGAGAACTAAAGTGTATGGATATTAACTTGCTATCGACCTGACTATGAAAACACTGAAAATAAATGTCTGTGCTGGGATTTCAGAATACCCCAATCCCTAATCATTGCTAAAATATTTGGAAAATAGTACCTAATCTATTCTGAGCTCTTGTAAGCCTTTTTAAAGAAAAAGTAGAAGAGAAATGCACTCTGGAAATGTTACCTCCTACTGCGCACACTCTGGTAGTTTGTATTGTGGTAGCGCCACCTCAGAATTAGGGCTTCATTGAGTTTGGCATTGTCTCACAGGTGGACGTGGTCCCTTCCCTGGCGAGTTTACAGCCTAATGTCATCTGGCCCCAAAATTCTCTCCTGAGTTGGAGAATATGATTTGACCAGAAGGGTTAGACTCCTAACATCCCTTGTTGGGCTATTCCCTGCATACTCTGTGGAAGTAATAGTGCTGCCTCCTATTTGACTTGAAAATTAACTGAATATTAAAACGTAGCCAAAACCTATTGGAAGCTAAATTTAAATATAACCTTAATGAGGACACCACCGTAGCTTTTTCCACTCATAAGTATGAAAGAAGAAAACAGCATTTCATTCTACTTCTGAAAAGTTCAAGCGCTCTCTTATCAAGAGGTGTGTATAGATAGGTGTGTATGGGAAATCCCATGCTAGAATTGTTCTTTGAAAATGGCAAAATAACTTGGAAGCATCATATGTTTTGAAAAAAGATGGTGTTTGCGTGTCCCTAAGACTAGTCAGAGCCTATGCTATAGCGTCTTAAATATTGAGTAATAAGTTGGCTTGTCTAACTTTCCATAGACACGAAGCACGCTGCATGTAGGGAAGTCAGGGTGCCAAGTGAAAAGTAATATGGTTGGGAAAAGCATCCTTACAGCTTAGTATCCATGTTCCAGTAATGGTCAAGAAGCATTCAGATGTACCAAAAAGAAATTATCACACTAAATGACTTGATCTAGGACTTTTTGTGCTATCTGGTCTTCACTTCATGGAGTATCTGTTCCAGAATTAGAGTATTTATTGTTACTAATGCCTGAAGTTTGAGTTAATGCTTTCATCTGGTGATGAGTATTGAGGGTTTTGCAAAGCGGTGGAGAGGGAAATAAGTTATTTATAGTTTGTGCAATAAGCTGTCTAAAATTCATTCACGGTAGGAAACTAATTTGTAAGTTTTAGAGTCTGTGCTGTTCTGGTTAAGCGGGAGCATAGATTCATGTCTAGATTTCTGATGGAAAAAATATTCCATTCTACTCTGTCTCAAATAAAATAAAATTTCAAATAACTTAAAAGCACTTTTGTGCCAAGAGTAACACATGTACCTGGTACATTTGTTTTAGCTGTCTAAATGTGGTGTGTAATTGAACACTTCTCCTCAGATCAGGATTAAATACTAATCTTGTTCATAATGTATCATGTACAAAATCTAGAATGCAGAACAGTCTAAACTGAAGTATGAAGGATAGGGAAGTATGCTATGATAAATCTGTGCAGAAGTGTTGTTCCCCTTTGCCATTCCTGCTAGCCTTCTCCACAAGTCATCTATATCCTATGTCTTCTCTCCCAGCCAAAGAAGATTGGAATCCACTCTATGTAAAGCAACAGATGTTATTCAAAAATTAGCTCTTTGGATAACTTGCTGGGTTCCCTTTGCCCCTCTCAGGCACTAAGCACACTGCTTGTTCCCTTTTGGGCAGAAGAGCAAGTGAAGCTGTCTTCTCAAATAAAATGCTGAGAATGCCCTTTCTCAACTTCAGCTTAATTTTTCGCTAAATGCACTTGATAATAAGGGTGAATGACACAAAATGAGAAGTTGGGAAGATCATATGAGCAACAGCATTTGCCATAAGTAACTATTTCCTATTTATCCTCTCAACTACTGACTGTCCATGTGTGCATACTCTACCAGTTTTCTAAACTTTATTGTGTTCTACTCTGGAAATTATCTGTAAGTGGGGAGGAGGGGGCATTGAGGTTCCATGTTTACCTGTCAGTCACTTCCAGATCAAATCTGCTCAGTCAGTATAAAAATGAAACAAAGGCTTTCTCTAACTATAAGCCCACTCAATGGAGGTATCCTGAAAGCGAAGCTGGTATCTTGCTTACTCTTGCATCGTGTAGTAATTCTGCAGTCAGAACAGAATTCCATAACTCATCTCAGTCTCTGAGCTGCATGGACTCCAGTGGAACAGGAGTAAAATAGTAAAAACTACTTTGGACACCAAAGCAGATGAGAGACTACAGAGAGCAGAGTAGTTGAATAAGAAGGTGGATTTTGTTTCTGTTGTGAGAGAAACAGTGTTATGTTCTTTGGGCTTGTGTTCAAATGCTATGCCAGTAAAATCAAACTCCTGCATCAGATCTTGCAGCATCCAGAAAGCTGAATGCTGGCACAGATTGCCAAAAGGAGAAAATAATTTCCCTACATTAAAATGACTCTGAAGAATGACCATTGTTATATCATTCCAAAGGCAGGGACAAATTGTAGAAAATTTTTTTATACTACCTCTAAAGACTTTTTAACACTTTTTATATAAAAAGTCCTATTTCTTAAAAGGATAAACTAAAAGCAACAAATGCACTTCTTAAAACTTGCTACACCTCTCCCCATCCAACAACTTTATAGCACTTATCTACTCCCATTAAAGTCAATGGGCAGATTCCCATAATGTCAGTGGAACCAGGATTGGGCCCTTAAGGAAAAGCTAAGTTTGCTTGCTTCTTGGACAGCACATGTTTTTGGTATTATCAGGTCTGCAAGCAAACAACACGTTCAAAAGCCCTGAACTGTTTGTTTATAGAAGTAGATAAGTACAGAACTTGTGAACACTAACACTATATTTTTCCAGCTCACACTAATAGGAGATAAAGCAGTAAGGGAAGTGTGGGTTATCGCTTCAGTAATAAAACTTTAAGTTGTGTTGAGACTATCTAGGATAACCTACCAATTTTTAAAAAACAATTGAGAGCTGAATGGATAAAACGAAAGAAGGAAAAACCAAATAATATTTTGTCATGTCCCTGATGATCCTGGAGTTTCTGCTCCCCTATATTAGCTCCAGTGGTTAAAAACGGCCAATGAAAATTTAACTATATTTTCTTTATGGTAAATTTATATTAGAAACATATTATGCAAACTTTTATCTGTCCAGAGATGGAAGTTATAGCTATTTCTATTTAATTAACTGCACAGTTAACAGTATCTAAAGTAGCCAACTCTTCCTGAATTTTGGCACTACTTTTTAGAAGATATCGCATTATTTAGTTTTATTTCCACTAAGATCAGCCAGAAATCTGAAACTGAGTTGGGGACCATTTGCTTTGGTGGTGTTCCACAACATTGTCTTCCCCCGTTGGGCATTTTTCTCTTATCAGACATGTTAAGACTTTTAAATTAAGACCTGGAACTTCAGACTAGGATATATAGTTCAAGTGACATGAAAGAGCTGAAGTCTAGTCACCAAGATGCTTTGGATCTTAGTACAGTGTAGAATGAGTGAAAAAAAATTAATCAGTAAATGTGAAATGTCTCTTTGTCAAGTTACATTTTATGGAGAATTTCTAGTTAGCTTTAGAAAAACAAGGCTCTTAAGGGAAACTAACTTCTTTAATTCTGAATGCTTTAGCTCTGTTTTTGAACAGAGCTGCTAATTTTCCATTTTTCCTGGCAGCAAATCCAGCCTATTGTACTATAGAAATTGAGCAGGATGTACTGGTCACAAAGTCCTATGTGAAAAGGTGCTCTGAAATGTTAGCATGCCAAAAGCTACCCATCTGGCCTCTCTTGGGTAGCAAACACATAGGTTTCATGTCGTTAAGGAAAATCAAATGGCAGGAAAAACTAATAACTTTAATAGTCTTGTCATGTTTTCATGGATACCTTTGCCTCTGTTATAATCTTGTCAGAATTTAAGAGCTCAGACTTGTCATTTTGTCATGAAGCAAACTACTCCCATAGGCATCATCTATTACACCAACACTTAAGGTTTCATATACAGTATGAGTAAAGATTCGTTACCAGTTTTACATTTGAACTGAGTTACTTGTTCTGTAGTGAGTGTCAAAAAACAACAACAACAAAAAACCTTTAACAGCATTTTTTGTTTTAGGATTGCTCTTGTTGCTTCCTTCCTGGCTTTTAAAGGGCATTAAGCTTCTTGGTTTGTAGCTCTTGACCTACTTTTTAGCCCATCCATGATCACAGAATCCTTACTGTGCTGGTTGGACAGGACTTGTGACTTTCTCGGAAGCCAGTCATCTGTCCAGAATGTTGCCAAACTGAGGCTAAGGGTATGTCTACACTGTCCAAAAAAAACCAAACTTGCAACAGTGAGTCTCAGAGCCTTGGTCAACTGATTTGGGGTCACACTACAGGGCTAAAACTGACAGTGTGGACATTCTTGCCCGGGCTCACCCCTTTCCCAGAGTGTCAGAGCAGTGCTCCAGCCAGAGTGGGAATATCTAAATTGCTATTTTTAGCCCTGTAGCATAAGCCTGAGTCACTTGACCCCAGGCTCTGAGACTCGCTCCTATGGGTTTTCTAAAGAATGTAAATATACCCTTAATCTCTCCTTCAGTTCACCAGATTTGGCTAATCAATTTCTCTACATCAAAGATGAAGATTCCTAGCTTCCAAATTCTCCTCCTGATCTACTGTTTAGAAAGTATAAGTGCCCCCTGCCACGGTACATGAAGCAGAACTGGTCACTGAAAGCAGAAGACAAAGGATAGTTTTAAAGTGAAAATGTAGCTATAAGCTGCTACTTTCCCCACTGCCTACCCAGACAAAAGAGGAGCAGTCCCGCTCCAACTTAAAATGTCTGCATATTATGCCCCAAAGCTTTATTGAGCTGAGGAGCCCTTCCAGGAAGGAGGAAAGATGACTACATAACCCACATAACTAGAGGGGCGGTACTGGAACATGCAGTAAATAAATAAATAAACATGGTGGGATGACTAACTTAATTTTTTTTAAATAACCATTAAAAAACTCTTGCATTCTTCCATGGTTAGTGGACTTGGCACAGAAGCGGGTAATTGCCCTGTGGACCAAAATATATAATTTCCTAATGTGTCTTCATAAACTGGAATTATATACTCCACCTTAAACATCCAATTTAATATTGTCTTTAGAAATGACTAAACATTAACATGACAGATGAGACTGCACATCATACTGTGTGACTTGAAATATTACCATTTTGTAGCAGTTAGAAAGAGATGATAATTTCGCCATAGTACTTTTGCCTGGTTTTGGCCAAGTTGGGGAGACTATTTCCCAGCTTTAACTTTAGAGCAGCGATAGTTAATCTTTACTGCCTTTCAAGATGTTTTGTGTGCCATCATTCTTATATTTACAGGAATTCTGCATCTGTTTGTGATGTTCCTGGTGAAACGTATATTTCATATGGATGTTCAAAAATACTTGACAAAGAATTATGTTCAGGTTTTTTTGGCTTTCTAAAACAGCTTTTTAAAATTGTGTAATCCTTCATTTTATTTGAGAACACAGGTAATTGAGAATATGGGTAATTGTGGAACCCTTAGTGGTTATTCAGAAAATGGGAACACTTGCACTCCTCCAGAATAGCTATCAATAAATTGTCGTTTGTGCTGTATCCTGTAACTTTGCCTTTAGTTTCCAGAATCCTCCTTTCCCCACAGGTCCAAATCTTACTCTTTCAGTGGAGTGTTGCCAATTAATCAGCTATTTTGTATCTAAAGTGTGTGAACAGATGAGCAATCAAATGACCATTTCTGTTGTGGCAAGCAGTGTAACATTTGAGAAGGACCTTGGTGCATGCAGGGCTTCCACTTTCTGTAATTACAGCCTACTAATCATTTCTAACAGTCTTTTTTTATTCTTACGTAAGCATTATCTTTGTTGTTACAGAATGTGTCAGGGAATATCCTTAGTTTAAACAGATCTTCTGTTTCCAAGACACATGCCAGTAGGTTCTGTATACCGGAAGTTCACACAACAGATCCAGTCATAAACCTGGAATGTTTTGGGCCTCCTAGTACATAGGAGGGGCTGGAGAAAGGGCATGCTTTTTCAATTAGTCATAGTTTGGAGAGAGACTTCATTTTACATTCTCAGTATTTAACTGTTTTGTCTACATTCATTTGAACTCTTAAATTGTGAAACTACCAGAAAGGATGTAGTTTAGGAATTTTAGTTTGAGAAACTAGATTAAAGATCACACTGTGTGTATAGATAAGCATGTACTGCAGGGGGAATTTGTATTTGAAGTTGCAGCTTTGGTTTATTACACTGAACAGCTTGGTTAAACCCAGCTAGTCTGGGTTTTTTCCTAGTTGGTACATATTTTTTCTGAAGCATCTGGGAATGCTCTTTGGAAAGATTCTTAGTTGCAATTGTTAATCTACTCTAGTAGAACACTGCTTCATTGTCAGATTTATGCTTTGTCATTTCATGGAATGAGTCTGATACAAAGTTAATAGACCTTTTAACATAAGGGGATCAGGCCAGAAAACACTTGTTTACTGATATAGGCCCACAAAAATTAGATTGAAAACCCCCTTCAGATTCTTTTAAGATGTGGTGGGATCAGTAGGCTATGCATTTATTAATCCATAGTGATTTTATCTGCCACTGTTAACGTCTGTCTTCTGGAACAATACTAGCTTACACCCTTAACAAAGCTTACCTTATTTCTGTTATCATTGCACCTGGGAGACCCAGTCAGGGACCCGGACACTGTTGTGCTAGGTGCTGTACAGACATCTTAATTATCACTTCAAAAAGTTTTTTTTCCTCCTGCTAACGATAGCTCATTTCAATTGATTAGACTCTGCCTGTTGGTATGCATACTTCCACCTTTTCATGTTCTCTGTATGTATAAATGTCCTCTGTCTGTGTGTTCCATTCTATGCATCCGAAGAAGTGAGCTGCAGCTCACGAAAGCTCATGCTAAAATAAATTTGTTAGTCTTTAAGGTGCCACAAGTACTCCTGTTCTTTTTGCGGATACAGACTAACACGGCTGCTACTCTGAAACCTGAACAAAGACCGTTCCTATCTTTCCAAAGTAGTCTTTACTTCCAAAATAACAAACTTCAAAACTACAAGGTCCTTAATTTTAATATGCAGGACAGGGCCCATTATTTTTTTTTAAATTGTGCGCGCACACTATAATTGCAAATGGAGTTGGGCATGTAATTACATACATGTAGTAGCTGCACCTGTTCAATCTGCTTCTGGTTCAATAAATGTGTGTTTTTATCAGAAACAGTACATCTGGCAGAGTATGGCTTTTGTACTAAGTGATTTTTGTTTTTTAAAAAGGATTTCCCTTGGCTTGTAACAAAACCTAGCTGAAGAAAAATAGTGTTCTCCAGCTCTACCATTAAGGTCTTTCAAGTAGAATGTAATTGAAATCTTTCTCATTAATAACCCAAGAGTTGCCCATACGTCCACAGAGCACTGATCAGTCTAGTACGGTGTCTCTTGAGTCCTATAAAAAACATCATAAAAGCATCTCTGCAAAAATCTTACTGTGCATTACCTCTTCCCATAATGTTAAAGCTGTGCTGGAGCAAGAGACATCAGGACACCCACCTCATCACATGGAAGTGCAACAAATGAAGCAACTTTTGTAATTAACCCTCTGTATAAAGTGTACTTTTAGGTCTTTTCAAAATGCAATAGACAGTAATACTTTAAGCCTTACCTTGAGCTGCTAAGTGATGGTTAAAAAAGTAGGATCCTGTGTGTAACTGCAATCCATTAATATTGTATCAATGCTTGTAAGCCTAGATATTGACAGGTAACAGGTGTTATGTTGAACTAAAACTGAGTGAATTTGGTGAATGACTTTGCTGGTCAGACCAGGATCATGAACACTTGGATTTGAGGCCCAAATTGGCACCACTACAACTTGTGCTCTGAACAACCCCAAGCTTTATCAGAGTGTGGTGCCGGTTCTCAGCTTTCTAGTTTGGGTCTGTCTTGTAATTTAAAGAGAGGCTTATTTTTAACACTTTGGAGACCTGCTTGTTTCATAAAGCCTGCTGTCTTTTTGTGTTTAGATAATATTTATGCTGTTAATATTTTCTACATTCTACAGAGTTGGTTGATTTAAAGTCTAGGCCATCCCCTGTTCATGCTCAGTCAATTCACCGTGTGTCAAAAGCCAGTGAGTGCTTGGTTTATACTTGACATCTAAAACATGTTGTTTTCACATGTTTGCTAATGTGCTATCAGATTTTAAATTCTTGTGTAGACAAGTCCTAGATTATCATGAAGTACATGGCTGCAAAGGATGCTTCCTGGCTAGCTTCACAGAAAGAGGGGAATTTAGTGCTTGAAGGTGGGGATGGGATAGTTATATTAGCTGGAAGAGTTCTTAGCTGAAATGTTGCTAACTATAGTCTGTCTTCAGCATGGCTTAAAATAGCACTGTATTTTGTAGACATATATATATTCCCATCAGTTTTAGAGGAAGCGCTTGTAACTGAAAAGCGACAGACACTTGTCTAGACAGCAACAGGATGTCCTTTGTTTTAGTCATTCAAGTGTTTTTGTTGATATTACTATACATCTGGCCACTGTGGCATTTAATTATTCATATAAAATACATTACATCTAATTTGCATGCCCTCAACGCTCTTTGTCTGGGAGAGTGGATGCATAGTAGCATAAACTATTTTCAGGCAGAGTAGTGGTATCTCTGTATTAGGTAAAAGGATAGATCTTTTCTATACACTTACAGTAAAATCATGTGTTCATTTGTATATAGGACCTACAAAACTAGGGCTAAATTCTGCCCATGTTTGCTCCTCATTGGACTCTATTTCCAACCACACCCCCCTTTTTGGGGGGTACTTCCAAGCTAGTAGCTAACAAGTTGTATTGATTAGTTTTGCACGTATGTTGGGTGAAAGGGTGTCTTCTCTCACCCAGTGTATCCAGCGATATACTTGCTTGTTAGTGGTACTCATTGTTGAAAGAGTGTAACAGCATTCTGCATTCCTGTCTTAAACCTGCTCATCTATGAAAATGTGTATGTCTACATCTAAATACATTTTTATAAAATCTCTAACAAGCTGATATAAATCTATGGTTTGTCCCCTCTTACATGATTCACTGCTGTTAGCCGGGCCTGCTCTAGGCACCAGCGCTCCAAGCATGTGCTTGGAGTGGCATTTTCCAAGGGGCGGCACTCCGGCTCCCCTCCCCTCCCCCTTTTTTTTTTTGCTTGGGGCGCAAAAAGCCGGGAGCTGGCCCTGAGCGGAGGTGAGCTGCGGTGGTTGGGGGTGCGGGGAGGGCCGCAGGAAGTAACCGTGGGGGTGGGGGCAGAGGAACCGCTCCCCCTCGCCTCCTCTCCCGAGTGCGCTGCATCTGATTTGTCCATGCCATGCAAGAGGCATCATTCTGTATCTCTGAAATCCAGTGATTGGCTTTCTTTTAAGTCAGTCTTGGCTTAAGGGCTCACTGCTGCTCCCAGTAAAATAAATGTCAAAGTTCTAACTGACTTCAGGGGATGTAGATTCAGAGCCTTAAATTGTTCATGTTTTGTCTTTTAACAGACCTTTGCTGTGCACAGAGGGACTTGGATGAGATGTGTACATGAAAATTATTTTTAGCCAATTGCTTTGAATCACTGTGTGGACTAAAGGTCCAGTCGGCAGCCTTGTAAAAAGCGTACTAATTATAATGTGAGAACACTCTTACCAGATGGCCTCTGATCAATTGTTTTGGTTTCTAAATATTTTCTCTTAGTGGACAGAACTGCTTAAAGTGGGAGAACAAAGATGATCCAGGGAGATTTCTGAATCTTACCCACTCTTGGGGAACTTCTGGGTGATCAGCTATGTGGCTCACTTTTATGTGAAATGTATGTTCAACTAGTTGCCAGATTCGTTCCAGAGCAGACACAGGAAGTTGAGTGCAGTGAGAAACTTTTTTCCTGATGCACAGATATCTTAAAACAGTGTAGGCCTGAAGGTAACTTGCAAGGTGCCTATTCCCGATATTCATACTCTTGACAGCAAAAAGTTAACTTTTTCAAGTTGTTTATGGCAATGTGAGATTCTGCTTTGCTTATGAAACTTCAGAAGGGAGTTTTCCGAGCAACAGTAAACCTTTTCCTTTTAATTCTTATCTCTGTTGAGCTAATAGTGCACTCTGCTTTGGTATGTCGGAATTCTTTTGACCTTTTTATTTAGGGCTGAGTTTCAAATCATGCATTTCCATAAGAAATCTACAATAGTCTACATAACATTGTCCCCTGAGTGACACTCAGTGGTCCTGTATGCTTTTACTAAGTCTGCTAGCTCAACAATGTAATTGCTTCAACAAGGGGAGTTACACACAAATGAGGAAGCTGATTAAATGGAAATTAAAAGGGCCAGAAGGGCGAAATGCCTGCAAGGTGCATGTAAACTATTAAAAACACCACAACAGAGGCTCAAGTTAAATGTATACCCCAGATTTTAAAAAAAAAGGGGGGACGACAAAAATGCTATGAGAAACAGCAGAGTACAAAAGAGGTGTTTAGAGGCAAAGAGACCCCTTCTACAAATTGGAAGTCAAATCCTACCGAGGAAAATAGAAAGGAGCATAAACTCTGGCAAGTAAAGTGTAAAAGTGTAATTACGCAGGCCAAAAAAAAAATATTTGAGGAGCAATGGCAAAAGACACAAAATCACTCAGTAATTGCTCTGTTCTGTTCATTCCCTCTGAAGCATCTGGCACCAGCCACTGTCAGACCTGGGCTAGATGGACCATTCGTCTGACCCAGTAAGGCCACTCTTTTATGTTCTTCGCTGTTCATGCTTGGAATGCAAGTACAGTCAACACATTTATAAGAACATCTGTTTGAAGAGCACTCCAGTTAAAGGAACACATTTCTTACACTACGGATTTCTCCCTTGTAGTTTCCAATGGGATTTTTCATCTGTGATTATCTGATCCTAGGCTTTTATTACCAGTTTATCATTCACTACTAGGAAGTGATAATTATATCAAGCAGAGCTGTCATGCTTTATTTACAAGGAAAATAATGTTTAGATCTCATTATATTTAACTTTGCCAGAATGATCATTCTGCTGTAGCCTTTGCACATTTCATTGCCACTCTAAAGTATTTAAGTGTTGGTGTCTGGTAGTTTTGAGCATTATCATATAATAAATATTTAACAATTAACAAGACTTTATGGATCACTGACAGCCCAAGGCAAGTAACTTGTCATATTAAAATTAAATACCTTTCAAAGTTTGATGCATGTTAACTGATGCGTTTCCCATGTGATCCAAAATCCCTCACAAGAGATTAAAAGAATTATAGGTGAGAGATAAAGTAATGCATTGGATTACAAACTAGCTTGGACAGACCAGGGAAAGAACAAATACATTATTAGTAGGGCAAAATGTTAATATTGGGGGAGCACCATGGGCCTGTATCGAAACCAGTGTTTAAAATGGATCAACACTGAAGTAAAATGTAGGTGACAGACTAGGTTGGGTACAACTACAGAAGACTGAGGAACTTCACAGGGGCCTAACAAAGCGAGGTGAAAGAGGAGCAGCATTATAGAGCAGGTTAGGCAAACACCTGTCAGGCATGGTCTAGGTGAGTCCTGACGTGAGTGCAGGGGACTGGACTAGATGACTTCTTGAGGTCCCTTCCAGTCCTATGATTCTATAGCAAATGAGATTGTGTTGACAAATGTATGGTAACGTGCACTAGAAGAGATCATTTGAACTACATGTACACAATGCTGGGATCTAAATTAATTGTGACCATTCAGGAAAGAAAGCTAGATGTCACTGTGGACAGCTCAATGAAAGTATTGGCTCAATGTGCAGCAGCTGTTAAAAGTTAATGTGTAAGGATTGGTTTAAAAGATAATACTGAACACTTCATAGTGCTGCTATATAAATCTGTGGTAAGCCTTCACCTAGAATACCGTTCAGTTATAGTTCCCTATCTCAAATACAGCAGCAAAACTAGGGGCCCAGAGCAGGATACCAAAAATGAAGCATTGAGAAACTACTTGATGAAGACTGGAATAGAAGGGACTGTTCAGGGAGGAGATGAATAACAGGGGAAATGGTAGCTCTACAAAATAACAAGTAATATAAAGAAAGTAAATTGGGGGCTTCATTTACCTCTTCTCAGAATACAAGAACAATAGCTGTGAACAAAGCTGAAAAGCAGCCAATTTAAAATTGACAAAACCGTTTTTATAGGAGTCAATAGTGGCAACGCACTGCCACAAAATATCATTCAGGCTAAGATATTAGTAGGTTTCAGAAAAGGGCAAGACCCATATGGAGAGAAGAGTCAGTTACCTTAGGTAGGGGTTTTATAAAGAGAGTTAGACCCTCCTGCTTCAGAGCATTAGCCAGCTACTGACATGGGTTCTCTCATGAGCGGGTTATGCTGTAATTGTCGACCAGCAGTGGTTTTTTTGCACCTTCATCTGAAAATCTGGTAATGGCCACTGTGGCCTTGTCAAGACTAGAAATTGGAAGTTATTAGCTTGACATATGTTGACGCGTTAATGTGGACAAGTCTTTTAATGGGTTGGCTAACACCTGACAAGGACAGTCAGACAGGGTATTTGACTGAGTGGACCACTGGTCTATCTGGCAATTTCTGTGTTAAGTTAGGGAGGAAGAAAAAACGGAGTGGCGCATGCTCTGATCAGGAATCACTGAGACAATAAACATGGAGCTCCATGATGCTGTTTCTGTAATCGTTTTTTGGAGCAGAAGTGCTCTTTAAAATTACCCTTGGAACTTAGTTTCACTCTTGCTTGTCTTCTGGCTAAGTACTGAGGGATTCCAGTTTTACATGTTTCTTGCATTCGAATTGCTCTTGTTTTTAGGCAGGGAATATACAGAAATGATAGCTATGGATGCTTCTAAATGGGAAGAGCATAAACATAATTTTTGGAAACTTGCTGTTGTATCTGTCTGAGCTAAGTGACAACAAGCATGACAGTGCATTAGTGGGTTCAGCTTGCAACTTTAGGAATGTGCAGCTTTCCTTGTTAATCTCACTAATTCATGGTGTTAGACAAGTGGTGAAAGATTGCTCCTCAGCAGTGATCTGCAGTTTGCATGTAGTATGGTATATGCCATATTGACAGTGTGTGCTGTGTATTGTAACAATGTTCATAAGCTTGTTGCAGGATGGTATTTTTTAAAATGGGAGAACTTTTTCATAAGAGATCAATTCTTAGCACTGAATATTTTTCCTGTTAATGTACTGCAAGTTTTTTTACCCCTGACTTAAAATCTTTTTAGGTGCAAATTATTCTAATTCAAGGCTTACATTTCTCCTGGTATCTTTTCCTTTCAGGGCTGAGAAAACTGAAGTCCTCAGTGAAGATCTATTACAGGTACTGTAACTCAGTTAATGTGCTGCCTTTAAATGCTTTATTATAAAGAACTAAGCAAGCCTTTTGACTTCATAGAATGCTGCTTGTGGAAACAAATCACAAGATTACAAGGACAGAAGTTAGGGGGCTGTAGCTCTGCTTCCTGAGACTGGGCAAGCTATGATATGGCTTAAGGAGAAGAGGAACTGTCAGCCACATGAGACAAAAGGGGATTTGAAAGTTGAAGTACACTAAAAAAGCAAGTCTTAGATTAGAAGCAAAGAAATTGTAGCTTTGTATTAAGTAAACTCGTTCACTCTGTAAAAATGATTCTTTACAAGAATATAATTGCTTTTCTTCTTGACTCTCTCGGGCTGTTTCTAGCTGGGAGAACATTACTGTTTGGCAAGGCCTCTTCCTGTTCCCTTGTTCTTCTATATTTCTTCCTGAAGGAGTTAATTTATATGGGTTTCAGAGAAGCTGCAATAAATGCAGAGATCCAAGGATTATTCTGAATAAGCCCATGTTCTATTTATTTCTTGCAGTTTACACAGTAAGTGCTGACCTAGCTGTCATGCTGATAGCAATTGTGATACTTTGAGTTGTAATGGACACTTTTTGCAAATTTCTAATCTTTTTTTAAAGTTGTGCCATATACTTAAACATAGCATTTGTGCCTGAATTTTTAGATACTATTGACAGGTATAATTGACAGATTAATGGAAGTTTTCTTTTCACCTTTATTCATTCATTTGCTAGCTCTTAATCAGTTTCTCCTGTATGTGTAGGTCTTTCGCACAGCAATTAGGGGAAAAAACCTTTTTTACGAATAATGTGATTGCTAAACCACAACGGTTGGCTGGGGAACTCGGGTACAGTAATAGCCCCAAACCAATTCAGGCTTATTTACATAACTAGGTTCCAAGTTGACAGTATCTTTCTAATATGATTACATTTCCAAAAGACTTGCATTTGAGGCTGAAATTTTCCATTCTTAGTCTTTGCAAAGAAGCTCCTTTTTTCAAAATTTGAGAATCTCTTCAGCTGTTGAAGTTACAAGAGTGAAAAATTAATTTCAATTTAAAAAAAATTAAATGTTGATGTTAGAGGTGTATGTATAACTACCTCCGGTAATCTTTAAACAATCTAAATTGACATAGTCCAGCTTTCTCCTGGACTAGAGGGTTTACTTTATCTTTGGATCAGAAATATCCAACAGTTTTTGGCAACATTACTGAGAAAATATCTGAAGTAAAGCTTAAAAAAAATCTAGCTATATTAAGGACTTTAAAATATGCCATGAGAGAGCTTGCAAGGATCATCTGTTGTCTTAGTTAGAAGGCAGAATGTGAAATAAAGACAAACTCTTTGTCACTTGTTGCCAAAAAATTTTGCAAGCAGTTTTCCCAGGCTCAGTAACCAGACCGGTTACACCCAGATGGAAGAGTTTGCTCGTTCTTGGGGAAAACTCTTGTCTGACTAAACTGCCTACGCATTTGGTAGTGATCATTTTATAAACAGGCTTTCAACTTTTTTATGCTTAACTCATACGTTTTGGCTTTGGTACATTTTGAAAAAGTTGTTCTAATTTGCTGAGTGCAATATTCATCTTCAAATATGCCTTGATTAAATTTAGTGCCTTTCCAAATGAGGCAGGGACTACCCTTCAACAGTATTAGAAATGTTAATATGTGCCTATCGTGCATACTCCCTACAGTTAGCGCAATGATGTCCAACCAATTGTATATCTTCTACTCTTGAGGCAAGGTTGGAAGCATCTGTGTTTGAACCTTGAATGAAAAAATGCTACTTTGTAATCTGCACTCTAGATATATAAACCAAGTTACAATCAGTATTACCAGCAAAAATGAGTCTTTCAATTGACGTGGAGGAGGAATAGGAAGAACTACCATATCTGTTCGCCCTTTGTGTCTAGGACAGTCAGATCCACTTGTCCAGTTGCTGACACAGCAGTTACTGTAGCAAGCACTGTGACATAATCCTCACTTTTATATTCTGCAGAACAAAATACTGCTTCGTGCTTTTGTTGCCTGATCTTTTGGTGATAATGGTTTCTAATCATGCTGGAATTCTTAAGCAAAGATGTGATTAACTCAGTTAGTAAGATTTTTAGGTGGTCAATTTATATTGAAGATTTATTGACCATTAATAAAAATGTGGTAATATTCTTCAGTAGGTACCCATGACTTCTTAAACATTGAGTTCTCGGAACCATCTTAGAACATCAAGAAAGAAAGCACTGCTTTAATAAGTTTAATCTTAAAAGGCACCGCAGAAATGAAGAACTCGAGCACATAGCTTGTAGCAGAAATATGAAAACCAACTATTGAAACACGGCCGTCCTGGCCACCCAGTGTCCTTGGTGAGCACGGAATACTCTGTCTCAGAAGAGTGGAATCGTTTTCGGGAAGAATCGATTTTAATGGCAGTGTTCAGTAAATAGAAAGGAATGGTGTACATAATTTCAGTGCAGCATTTTACAATGGCTGTTTACATCTTGGCTTATTAAAGTAAAAAACCTCCTTTTATCAAGATTACTATATAGCTAAACGTGAGTCTTTCAGGCCAGCAAACTGGTTTCATTTTGTGTTTAAATGGCCATAGATGCCAAGCAACAGTACGTGAAAGCTTTCAACTACCTTAAAGAGGGGTAACTTGAAATCCATTACTGGAAAAAGCTTCATCAGGGCTTTGGGTGTAGGACAGTTCTCAAAATGGAAAAGAAGAGAAATAGCAGCAAGTTCATTCTGCATTCTTTGTAATTAAGAAAAATTTGTAGCTCAATTTGCCATTTGTGGGGAAGCCCACAGTTGATACGCTTTGTAATTTTACAACCAGTTGTTGTGTGCTTAAGGGTGTGATACCTAAGCAGAACAAATCTTAATCTTTCCTAGACAGAGGGTAAGCTATATTTGTTTAGACATAAAGTCAGAAAATGTATTGCCCTCCTGAAAATGTTAATTTTTCAACACAAGCAGCATTTTTAGGTGCTTAACTGAAGACTTGAATCCGTTCAAATTACTTCTGTAGATGAAACTTGTTATGCTTTTTTGATTGTTTTTTTTAAATAGAAACCATTCTGAAGGGCTTCCTTTTAATCTTGGTGAGTCATCAAAATGCAGATAAACTGCATTCCTTTGACGATGTACATAGAGTTTATAGTGCCATAAGCAGTCCTTCCCCAACACACTCCTATTTTGGGGACTATTCTTGATAAGGTCCTTTACTTAGAAGAATCCTTTAACTATTTCCATTACTGGCTTTCAGTGATTCTTGAAGCAAAATAATCTTAATATATACAAAGACATTTTAATATTTCAACTAGCGAGGACAAGGGTTCAAATGCACTAAACTCAGCTTATGTGGAGATCTTGAAAAACATACCAGTATTTTTTCTTCATCATAAAAAACCCTCAATACTTCTCTATCTTATCTTTTCCACCCATCCATGCCTACATCACCTTGTCCTCCATATACTATTGAAATGCATTTGAATTTTCCTTCATACTTGATAACCAGAGAGCAAACCTGCTAGCCAGAGACAAATGATGAGGGCTGGGGGACGCTGGCCAAAGGCAATGCTTAGATGGCAACCACATGGTTGTCCTCCATTCCACCCCACACAGCTGTAGGGAAGGGAAAGGACTATTGAATTCTTACTGGGTTATTATCCCTAAATAATGCTTGTGAACATGCCTTTCATATCAAACTCCAAATAATAGGTGTCAAAGTGGGAACCCCTTCTGGCTGCTCTATGGGGAAGCAGAATATTGTCTCTTCTTTCCCTTCCATTCCTGAGTCTCTTGGATTCTGCAAGTCACAGCAAAATCAGGGAAAGTTTGTGCCACCATTAATGGAAATCATTTAAGTCCCCTTCAAAATAAATTTGCTTTCAGGCTTACTGTTAAACTGAATTTTTTGTAAGCTGTAGAACTTGAGAAATGTACAAACATGAACTAAATGTGGCATAGGAGGAAGATGATGTGCAGAGGTCAAGAAAATAACTTCTGTTTTTGTTTTGTTTTGTTCTTTTCCATGGCTAGATTGAGAGACGTCTGGACACAGTGAGATCTGTTTGCCATATTTCACAGAAGCGGCTAATAGCATGTTTTCAGGGCCAGTATGGCACCGATGCTGATAAAAGACATGTAAGTACTAGAGCACTTCAGATAGTACTCGGAGTTTGGTTTGTAAAGGCCTTCTTTGTACTGATTCAGCTGACATGTCCTAAGTCAGCTACCAGAACAAAACTCTCCTGAATCATCCCAGATGTTGACATTTCCTACTGATTGGCATGCTTTGGTAAAGCCCCACTGGGTGCAGGGTGCTCTAATGGTCAGAGCACTTGCTCTGTTCCCTGTGTCTGGGAATGTATCTGACTTAGGATGCGTCATTTGTAAAATGCATCCATATTCCTCTCTTTAGGTGTGCTGAACCCCTGCTGACTTCATTAGGAGTTTCAGGTGCTCAGCAACTCTGAAAATCAAACTCTTAAAAGTACATACAGAATCCTTTTGACTAAAATCATTTAAAAACCTTTTTCCACAAAATAGACTAAATACTTAACCTATAAACATCATTTGAAGGAAAGTCTCAGGAGAGGCCCTTGCATAAGGTCTTCATGGTCAAATAACTTGGCTCTTACACATATGCAGACACTGAAAATGCCCTCCCACCAGATTTTAAAACCTTGGTCTAGACCTCAGGCAAAAGTTGTGATCTGTGTACAGGAGGGCTGTTGATTAATCACAGTTAATTCACGTGATTAACTCAAAAATTTCAGGTGACGTAAACAAGAAGCGGGTGGTATTATCTTCTGCAAATGTAAACAGACATGCTTGTCTGAGCGATTGACTGAACAAGAAGTAGGACTGAGTGGACTTGTAGGCTCTAAAATTTTACATTGTTTTATTTTGGAATGAAGGTTTCTTCGTATATAATTCTACATTTGTAAGTTCAACTTTAATGATAAAAAGATGGCACTACAGTACTTATATTAGGTGAATTGAAAAATACTATTTCTTTTGTTTTTTTACAGTGCAAATACGT
Organism: Mauremys mutica; assembly: GCF_020497125.1. Taxonomy (NCBI): domain Eukaryota; kingdom Metazoa; phylum Chordata; order Testudines; family Geoemydidae; genus Mauremys; species Mauremys mutica. The sequence continues at coordinate 83,600,763 of NC_059082.1, read as the reverse complement.
GTAATAAAAAATAAATATAAAGTGAGCACTGTGCCCTTTGTATTCTGTGTTGTAATTGAAATCAATATATTTGAAAATGTAGAAAACACCCAAAAATATTTAAATAAATGGTATTCTATTGTTTAACAGTGCGATTAATCATGCAATTAATCGTGATCAATTTTTTTAAATAGCTTGACAGCCCTAGTATACAGACAACAGAATCCCTATTGGCCAGTTTTCTTTGAGGTAACTAGTTACAGAGACTGAGTGAGAAGGTGTAGTTTTAATAGAAAATCTAAGAAAGTGAGTCTTGTAAGTGAGACATTACTCAGCCGTTTGAGCATTGGTCTGCTAAACCCAGGGTTGTGAGTTCAATCCTTGAGGGGGCCATTTGGGGATTTAGTTGGGGATTAGTCCTGCTTTGAGCAGGGGATTGGAGTAGATGACTTTCTGAGGTCCCTTCCAACCTTGATATTCTATGATTCACTATGCCGAGTGTTCCATGTTCAAAAAATGTAACTGTGGGTTTGAAGAACAACCTTTGTTGATCTGGATCTTCTGAAAGTCAAACTTATTCTGACTAAACAGTTCACACTAACGAGATGTCTACACTAAATGCTTCCTAAATTATGATGCATGGTCACTAGCATCTCTAACTCTAACTTTCTCCTGAGAAGCTTTGAAATTGGCCATTTAGCTTGAGAGTTAATCTCTCAGCTATCTTGTCATACATAAGAGTAGCAAATATCATAGCAGTCTAGAATAATTTTAAATTAATTTCAAAGGTCAACTCTAAATGAAATAGCCTAAGAAATACTTCAGTAGAGATTATAGGAAAGGGAAGAGTGAACTTTAAAAGCGATATTCTTTGCAGTCTTTTTCCAGTGTATCTTAAGGGAGAGAAATTAAATACTAAGTCTTTTTTCTTCTACAGAAAAAGCTTCCTCTAACAGCTTTTGCTCAAAATATGCAAGAAGGATCTGTCCAGCTAAGCGATGACACTCTGTTGGGGTAAGTGTCTGGAGTTTTGTGGAGCCATGGTTCCTCATTGTATAGTTCTGCATGCAATAATTTCTGTAAAATGAGTCTGTTAAAATGCTTGTACCTTTAGTTAATTTAAAGTAACAGCAGCTAATCCAATTTATAAATGCTGCATCAATTTAGGCAATCTGCAGGATGGTGCTGATAGTATTTAGCCCTAAAGTTGACATTTTATTATCCTAGACAAATGGACATTTGCAGGTTTTTTCCATAGGATCATAGAAATGTAGGGCTGGAAGGGAGGTCATCTAGCCCAGCCCTCTGTGCTGTGGCAGGACCAAATAAACCTAGACCATCCCCAACAGGTGTTTGTTAAATTTGTTTTTAAAAACCTGCAATGGAGATTACTCATGCGCCTTTGAAGCCTGTTCAAGAGCTTAACCACCTTTCTAGTTTAGAAAGGTTTTTCTTAATATCTAACCTAAGTCTCCATTGCTGCAGATTAAGCCCATTACTACCTATCCTACCTTCGGTGGACATAGAGAACAATTGATCACCATCCTCTTTATAACAGCCCTTAACAACATATTTGAAGTCTGTTATCCCAGTTGGCTTTTCTCATGACTAAGCATGCCCAGTTTTTAACCTTTCCTCAGAGGTCAGGTGTTATAAACTTTTTTAGCATTTTTGTTGCTCTCCTCTGAACTCTCTCCAGTTCGACCATGTTTCCTAAAGTGTGGTGCCCAGAAGTGGATACAGTAATCCAGCTGAGGCCTCACCAGTGCAGAGTAGAGCGAGACATTTACCTCCCATGTCTTACACCACTCCTGTTAATATACCCCAGAATAATAGCCCTTTTTTGCAGCTCTCTTCACATGATTCATATTCAATTTGTGATCTTCTATAACCCCCAGATCCTTTTCAGCTGTATGACCATCCAGCCAATTATTCCCCATTTTGTAGTTGTGTATTTGATTATTTTCCTTCCTAAGCAAAGAACTTTGCACTTGTCCTTACTGCATTTCATCTTGTTGAATTCAGACCAATTCTCCAATTTATCAAGGTCATTTTGAATTCTAATCCTGTCCTCCAAAGTGCTTGCGACCCTTTTAAGCTTGGTGTCATCTGCAGATTTTATAAACTTATTCCCCACTCTGTTATCCAAGTCATTAAGGAAAATATTGGGTCCGGTACTAGTCAAGACTGACCCCTGTGGGATCCCATTAGATATGCCCTCCCAGTTTGTCAGCGAATCATTGATTGTAGATTTCTGAACAAATTAAATTCAGCATGCTAACAATGAATTCTAGATTCCCAGGAACCAACATTTCCTTTAAATTTGAAATGCATTCTAATGAGGATGATATAGGATTTCCTAAAAGCCTTTGTATTTATTTTTAGGGTTGTTGCTAGAATTTAGACAAAAGATCACAATATTGAAGTAATCCTGGTTCATCTTTAAGAACAAAGGCCAAACCATGGTCTGGGTTTTGAACCTCTCAAAAATATTTTATTCCTTAATGTTACAATATTAAGACTTTTTGATATTAAAGGGATGTTGTACGTTGGAAAGAAGGAAATCAAACACCTCCTACATACAGAACCAGGTCCTCAGGTCCAACCAAACTGTTTTTAGTGAAGGGTATGAAAGGGGTAGGAAGGAGAATTGGCTCTGATACTTTTCTGCTCCCCCAGTCTTGGCACCACTTTGTCCCCTAGAATAACTTAAAGCAGCCTAAAGGCTTTTTAAAGTTACAATAGTAATAGATTCCCTAGGGACTGTTTGGATGAGCAAGGTGTTCTAGCCATTCTCGCTGCCTGCCTGGGCTCACCCTGATGTGCCCCCTGTCAGGGCGAGAAGCAGGTAGCATAGAGCCAGCTACCCCAGTTTTATGTCACCAAAGGAATCTCTAGCATTTTCAGAAGCACAAAGTAGCCAGAAAGGGGGCAAAGGATTTGTCCTATAGGTCTTCATTCTGCAATTTTTTTTTTTAAGTTGTAGGTGTGTAATAAATTGAATAAACTACACGCTTTCCTGTCTTTTTTTTTTTAAACTAAAGGAAGATGCTTGACACTTGCGGTGATGCGGAGAATAAACTGGCAGTAGAGCTCTCTCACCATGAGGTACAGATTGAAAAAGAAATTTTAGACCCACTAAGCCTACTAACAGAGGTAAGTCACTTCATCATGCTCCAAGAAACACTTCCTTCATTATATTTTCTGAGCAAAATCATAACTGTACACGCTGCAAACTCCACTTCTGTTTAAAAAAAAAAGTGAATATTTTATTTGTATTTAATGCAGGATTGTGTTATTTTAAGTTTTACAGACTTCAATTACACTTAGCTACATGACACCATTCTGAAGTAAATATAAACGTTAGATGTCTGTGGTTTCAGGGAGAAATCCCCAATATTCAGAAGCAGAGGAAACAGCTTGCAAAGTTGGTTTTGGACTGGGATTCTGCAAGAGCTAGGTAAGAAGTGATTTCAAATACCATACAGTTTGCATAGTACCTGCTGATTTCTTAGTAATATCTCCTCCATGCCTAACCTCGCTTTGGTATTTGATTCTGACATGCTGTAATGTGCATGTTAACACTTACAGGGGGAAAACATCAATTAAGTTTAAGACCTTTAAATGGTACAAAAAAGAACACCTGGCTCTCTGATCCGAATATGGATCAAATTTAGATCTCTCATATTGTCAGCCACCAATATAGGTAGGAAAACTGTTCACATTTAAGTGAATACTCCACTTGGCTCAATAATTTAATGAAACCAAGTTCAGCATCTGTCCAAACCGTGTGCTGCTCAGTGTTGGGAAGCGTTCCTGTAGGCAGTGGTGTTTATACTGTTAGATCTATTTAATCAGGATGCTACTACAACTTTTTAAAAATCCTTTCAATGTTCCTTACTTCCCACCATCTGCTTGTGAACACCAGGTTGAGGGCGAGGCATCGTCATTGTGTTGGCCGTAGGATTTTAATTCTGTCACCATATTGGAGTGCTTTTATAGCATTGTCAATGGGACCTCTCGTGGGCCACTGCCAAAACTTACGTTTCAGACCTCTCTACATCCTGGCTTACTGAACCTGTCATTATGGATAAATGCCGTCTTTATTAAGGAAGTGTGGCCTGCTGATATTAAGTCATGCTCATTTTTATCTGAGCTGTCTGCAGTGCTTGCTAGGACTGGTAGTCTCTGCAGACTCCACATCCATATTGGAGAGGAGTGGCTGCAGGACCCATGCTAGGGTATAGTGGCACATTAGATTCACTTGGCCACCCTGTGTCTCCTCTACAAGACAGTAGGGATGTTTCACACTAATGGCCCAGAACAGGGTGTTAAATTGTACTGGGACCTGGTTTTGAAACTACCTTCTGGAGTAGTGAATAGATGTCTGCTCACCAGAGGCAAGCAGTTAAGAAGAGGGGACCTTAAAGACATTGACTTTGTAAGTAGTATATTAAGCACTAACTGTAATCTCCACTGAATAACTGTAGTTTCTCTTATACAGATATAGCCAAGCCTGCAAGACTTCAGGAACTAATTTTCAAATGCATCCATCAAAAATAGATTCCCTTAAGGAAGAGATGGATGAGGCTGGAAATAAAGTAGAACAATGCAAGGTAAGGCGAGCTCTATGATCCTCTCCTTGGATATATCTGCCACTAAGGATGACTTTGTACACCTCATTGTAGCACCAGTTGTAATTGCTGCCATCTTCACAAACTTCAGTGGGTTGTTAAGTGTTATAAAACAATATGCAGTTAATAAGGGTTATCAGAGCTAATAAGCAATGCAGAGACTGGCACAATTGATTGACATTTCTCATTTAGCTGTTTATTTCTGATTCCTGGGATATCTTACTGCTTTCCAGAAGGTCAGACACTGTGTTGTCCATCCCACAAGTAAAAATGTTACCCCAAACCTTGCACTGTTTTCTCAGTGAAGTGAATTTGATCTCTCTGGTTCATTCATTTCTTGGTCTCTGAGGCTACAAACAAGGGAGACAATTGTGAACATCTGTCCAATTGGCCTGGACTGAGATGTTTGCATACTTTTCTAAACCAACAAAGAGCCATTCGGTGCTAACTAGAAGGATGGATTTCAAGACAATGACTGGGAGATTATGCTCCCAGTTTCCTCATACACAATCACTCAGCTGTCCAAACTCCTGGAGATTCTTCACTGGGCTTTATTACTCCCATCTGTGCCTTTCTTTGGTTTTGTTACTCAGTTACAAAATTTCTTGATTACTTTTTATCTCACTACTGTAGAGTTTGGGCAGGAAAGTCTTTGGGAAGTAATGAGTTTTATAATGAAATTTGTAGGTATTTCTGCCACGTACTACTATAACATCCAAGCACAAATTATTGTTATATGTAGTGGGCAACTTGACTTGCTGTAGTAAAGAGAAACAGAAAGTTAAGTAAAATCCCCAAATACTTGGAAGAAAAAAACCAAGGTGCCATTTGAACAGCTATATTTACTTGCTTCAAGGGATGATGCTGTCAGTATTGTTACCTAAATGATATACCTTGATAGTAATCCAGTTTAATAGTACCGACCTTTGAGTCGCCCTGAGTAACTGGGCGGAAGTGTGGCTTTTTGGAAGGGCGTTCCTGAAACAGCCTTTTCTCTGTCGGCCCTCCCACAGGTAAAGCACATCACTGGGGATGCTGAACCATTGAGCTGCAGCTGCCAGTACAGTTTATCCCATTAGTCCACTTGATAGCCTGCTACCTGATCAGCGGGCAGGGGCTAGCGAACTCTCTGATCTCCTGGAGATTCAGCATTTTGGGCTTACTGGGGAGAAATTATGTAATGTGAATCATAGACATGTGGAACTGGAAGGGACCTTTATAGGTCATCTAGTGCAAACCCCTGCACTGAGGCAGGACTAAGTATTATCTAGACCGTCCCTGACAGGTATTTGTCTAACCTGCTCTTAAAAACATCCAATGACAGAGATTCCACAACTTCCCTAGGTAATTTGTCCCAGTGCTTAACTACCCTTAGATTGGGGAAGTTTTTCCTAATGACTAACCTAAATCTCAATTTAAGCCCTTTACTCCTTGTTGTGTCCTCAGTCGTTAACGAGAACAGTTTAGCACCATCCTCGTTATAACAACCTTTTATGTACTTGGAGATTTATGTACCCCCTTCTCCTGCCCCCCAGTCTTCTCTTCTCCAGACTAAACAAATCCCATCTTTTAATCTTTCCTCGTAGGTCATATTTTCAGATCTTTAATCATTTTTGCTGCTCTCTGATAGACTTTGTCCACATCTTTCCTAAGTGTGGTGCCCAGAACTGGACACAGTACTCCAGTAGAGGCCTCATCAGTGCTGAATTGAGTGGAAGAAATATTTGTATTCTTAATATATAAATTTAATGGGGGCTGCCAAACACATGACTCTTGTAAATTTGAGTCCCACAATGTAAAATGGCGTATAGAATGACAAGGTATGCTTTTCTTTCCTCCAAGGATCAACTTGCTGCAGATATGTATAACTTTGTGTCCAAAGAAGGGGAATATGCCAGATACTTTGTCATGGTGAGTGTCCTCTTGTTTGCTTATATTCAGTTATGGGTGTTTGGTATATGCAAAAAACCCTTCACATTTCATTTAATGTGTTAAACCTTCTAGTGTGTGTATGTGTTCATCAGAAGCTAACAATATTTTTGTTGTTTTTTTTTTAAATATGGGTTCTGTTCTCAGTTATTAGAAGCACAAGCAGATTACCATAGAAAATCATTAGCAGTCTTAGAAAAGGCCCTCCCTGAAATTCAAGCCCATCAAGGTAAAGTAACTTGTGCTCTGGCTGATGCTTCTCCTTGCCTGTGCCACCTCTGCACTATATTCTCCTTCTTTATCTTGATTCTTTTGCGTGCAGACCCTTTTTAATAAGGACATTATAATCTTTTTTAACAACGTTACATTCCCCAACATACTTTCATCTTTTGCTGCTGTGCTGTCTGAAGCTCCTCCAGTCCTATATTAACACACTAATGTAACATTAAGGGTCTGTCTGATACCTGAGAGAGAAAGGGAAAACTCTTATGTTTTTAGCTTGCACTGAGGTGTTCCCTCTCTTACCTGGACAAAGTGTGACTTTTCATTAACCCCTTCCTGGCACATGTGTGCCAAAGAGAACTCTCCTTCAAGAGAGAGAAGCTATGTGCTGAGACTTTGGCAGAGCATATCAAGCTATGGACCAAGAGGAAATTCTTAAATTCTCTAAAGCAAGGAAATTTTCAGATCTGATTTCGCTGGAAGTGAGACGCACAATATCTGCATTTGATAGAGCTAATGGAAGATGCTATTTAACAGGCTAGTGCAACCTAATAAGTATCTTTATGTAGTGCCATGGTGGAATGCTGTGGACAATTGAGGTCTGTTCTGTGTTTAAGGGAACTAGGTTTGACTGCACTGGCTTGCTTCCTTGCATATTCATTTACCAATTTGTTCAACACTTGAAAAACTAAGTGCTAAGTATTATATAGCAGTCTGTATCGTTTCAAAAGCATGGTGGGAAGCAGAATGGTCCAGTGGATGCCTGGAGCAGACTTGGGTTTTTTTCCCACCTCTGCTCTAAGCTATTGTGACTTTGAGTGACTCTTAAGCTCTCTGCACCTCAGTCTTGCCACTGTTTGTAAAAATTGGGATAATTATGGCTTGCTTGCCTTTTGTAAAGCACTTTGCGATCAGTGGATGAAAGGCTAAATAAATGCCAGGTAGTGGCAGTACAGCTTTTTATATTGCATATATAGAATCATAGATTATTAGGGTTGGAAGGGACCTCAAGAGATCATCTAGTCCAACCCCCTGCTCAAAGCAGGACCAATCCCTAAATGGCCCCCTCAAGGATTGAACTCACAACCCTGGGTTTAACAGGCCAATGCTCAAACCACTGAGCTATCCCTCCCCCCCCCCATGCAGTATGGAAACTTTAGAAGAAGCCCCAGTGCATCTGCACTAGAATCTTTCAAACCTGGTATACTCAGCTCTTTCATTTTTTCTTTCTGAAAGAAATAGTGCATGATATAGACTGACAGGCTGTTCAATGCTTTATATGCATTTTTTCAATGACAACAGCAGAGAAGTGTGGCTAAAAAGATAAATAATTTGTTATAGGGTGCAAGGCAAGTTGGTCTCTCATGCGGAAAACATTTTGTGTCAAACTTTAAAAAAAACAACAAACAAACCCAAATCTTGCAGCTGTGAGGAAAATTTTAAAGTGAGCTTGAATGCTTTTTTTGGAAAACGGAGGGTAGGCTTGATATTAGAACAATGACAGACCCTTTAATATGGTGATTCTAATGGAGACATGGGGCTACTAATTATAAGTTTCTAAATAACTGACTTTTTAACACAGTAGTAGGCTTTGTGTTTGGCTTAGCTGTTAACACACGGTGCCAGCTGCAGGCAAAACCATATTACAAACAGATCAGACCAAGCAATTTGAACGAATTCTGAGCAAAATTCTTTATCTACAAGAGGATTGCAAATCTGCACTTTGGGGTCTCAGAGAATCAGAATGAACTTTAGTAAATTTAAAATCACATGAATGTTCCATCTAACGCGTGGTGGGGACATAATGTCTTCCACTTATACAAAGGAATAAATATTTGATACACTATCCAAGAGAGATGGATCATTATTTTTTTACAGTCTTGGTAACACCTGCAGGCTCGTCACTTTTCTCTTTACTCGTAAATTTAAGGGGCTTTACAAATCAAGGCTCAAACTTGCAGTATTTTTTTTAAATTCCTATTACCATACTGGAGACTCTTCTCTAAACTTCTCTCGGGCATAATTCAATTTTATTGGCTATCTTGCTACTCTTTAACCAGACAAATGGACAGAAAAGCCAGCCTTTGGAACGCCACTGGAAGAGCATCTCAAACGCAGTGGTCGTGAAATTGCACTCCCAATTGAAGCCTGTGTAATGATGCTCTTGGAAACAGGAATGAAGGAGGAGGTAGGAACTTCTCCTTAATGCCCAGTAGTCTTTTTCCTCCTGTAAAAGGCTCAACTCAAAGGAAGAAAATGGACACAGTAGAGCCCAGTAAAACTATTGGGTGGGGGAAATAGCAGCTATACCTATCAGTGTGCGCGCTAAGGTGTATAATTGCTTATGGTATTTTGTCCCCTGGTATGATATAGGCCTTCCAAGATTACGTTTTTTAATTACATCCAAGAATCAGATGCAACTTAACCTAAATGTAGAACAGCAGAGAGACAGGAAAGAGCATGGTTATCCCTTAGTTCTTCTTCGAGTGATGGTCCCTATTTATATTTCTATCGTGGGTGTGCATGCACTGGAGCCGGAAGGTTTCGTAGCAGTGTCCGTTGACCCACACGTGCACCGTGCATCTCCTTGTGCTCCCAGCCAAGTTTATAATAGGCCGTGTATGCCGCCAAGGCAGACAGAACCCTTCACCCCCTTGTTGTCCACAGTGCCTTAGCTACCTACCTCCAGAGGTCCCGTGTCTTTTGGGCATCACCCAAAAGTCTGCAATTGCTAGTTGTAGCAATTGCAGACCAATCCAAAGGCCATGCACTCTCCTGCCAGCGGATCTCAAAATGGATCTCTGGGTGCATCTGAACGTGCTACATGCTCTGATGTACAACCACCAGATACAATTATAGCACATTCTATGCGAGCGCAAGCTACCACGTTGGCATACCTAGCAGATGTTCCTGGCAGGACATCAGTCAAACAGCAACATGGCAATCCGTTCACACCTTCACCTCCTACTGTGCTATCACCCAGGCAGTGGCTGTGGGCTGCGCTGTATTAGACTGCATTTTCTTCTGCGTCCTTGCACCCACCTCCACACTGATTACCGCTCGCTACTCACCACTTGAAGAGGTTACTTATCTGTAACAGGAGGTTCTTTGAGATGTGAGACTCCTATTGGTATTCCAGTACTCGCCCTCCATCCCATCTGCTGCAGACTGGCATACTTAGCGGTAAGGGGGTCACTGGAGAACTGTCAACCCGCTCAGCTGGGAGCATGAGGAGCTGCACATGTGCGCCAGTGGACACTGCTACGGAAACCTCCCAGCTCCAGCACATGGCATGCTGACGCACCTATGATTGGAATACCAATAGGGACCCCACAGCTCAAAAAGCCTCCAGTTACAGGTACGTAATCTCCTCTTTTCAGTGCAACAAGAGCTGACTCAGTCATGGCACAGTTGTTTTAAAAAAATAAAAATAAAAAAAAAGGATAAAACTTGTAACTGCTGTGAAAATGGAGTCTGGGTCATAGTACTGTAAGTGTGATAGTATTGCAAGTCTGAAAGATGAGACCAGCTGTCGATCAAGTGAATTTGACACTTTAATTCTCATAATGTAGGGCTTATTCAGAATTGCTGCTGGAGCCTCCAAGTTAAAGAAGCTGAAAGCTGCATTGGACTGTTCTACTTCCCAGCTCGATGAATTTTATTCAGACCCCCATGCTGTTGCAGGTATTTGGAGTATTCTGAATCAGAGCTGTATAAACTACTTACCTTTATTTCATGTTTAACCTGGCAGACACATTACAGTATTTTAAGATTAGATATGATCGGTAAATGAAAATTAAATGAACCTTCCACCCGAACTGCATAGCCTTAGAGATCAAGCGTAGGGGTGCGCGTGCCATGAAAGTTTTGCATGTTGATTTTTGTAAGGCCAGAGCAGTGTTCAGAATCCAGGTGGCGATGTTCATACGAGTGCCCTATTCCTTATGACAGGACTATTACAATGATCAAGAGATACTAGGGCATGTACAGTTGTAACTGTAGCTCTTACCTGGTAGCACCATCTTGAGGCTTTGTAGCGTTTACTCTTTTCAGCTAGATTAGCAAATGATCCCTGCAGTGTCCAGTGGTAGGCCCCATTCCGTGAAGTGTTGTACAAATCTATTGAGGGAAAAGTCTGAAGTGTGTTCAGTCTGAGGCCTGATCCTGTGTGGGCTTCAGAGGTGCAAGGATTGAAGCCAAGATTGTTTCAAACAAAATCTAAAACCAGTCTGTATGATCTACTGGCTAAGAATGTCTCCCTACTTGCAGGTGCCCTGAAGTCTTATTTACGAGAGTTGCCTGAACCTTTAATGACCTACAGTATGTATGAAGAATGGACGCAAGCTGCAAAGTAAGAGCACTTAAAATCTAGATATGCAAAGAAATGTGTGCTGAATTGTGTTACTAAGTGAGGAAAAATGAACTTAGGGAAAAGTTCACAGGTTTACACCTTTGTGCTAATTGTCTTTCAACTCCAGCTAGTAAATATTTGTGTGCTGAATTAATCTTCAGACTTTTGTGCATTAGTGTCCTGAGTTGGTTTTAAAAACATTAAAATATACTTGAGTAAAACAGCTTACATTGCATTTGAGTATTAGACTACTTCAGACTCTTGGTTACACTGTGAGATATGTGCAAAGGGCATTGCCTGTTGCAAGCAGAGCTAATGAAGGGATTCAGAGCAGTTATTAAATGAGTGAATGCAGAGGCAAGAGGATAATTATACATAGGTGGAAACCTATAGATGCTGCTTTTCCTTTGCTGGTAGCTGAATGAATTCTGTTTGCTGATCTAAAATTTCTCTTCCCCCACAGCATACAGGACCAGGACAAGAAGCTACAAGAATTATGGAAAATTTGTGCAAGATTGCCAAAGGCTAACCTAGCTAATTTCAGGTACATTAAGAACAATTGCTACAGTTTTTAGCACTACAGCTTCAATGCTAAAAAGTCTAACCTGTTTCAAGGCTAGGATAAATAATGATACACATATTGATCTGTTTAAGTTCCATTAGGATTGTAAAGGGACATCTTGTTTTATCACGCCACAAAGTGCCTTAGTGTGTCTGATGGTTCCATTCACTTTTAATAATTCCTTGAAGTGGGGTCCCGTAGAAGTGTTCCCTACTCTCTAACGCCCTGGACTGATCATAGAACAGTAGTGTAGCTCCACTCCAGTGGTGCTTTACATAAACCAACACTCACTGTGTAAGGTTTCTCAATTTCTCACATAGTATTCCTTTTCCTTGAGAACCTCCCAAGCTCAGACACTGCACCTGACTTCTTCCTAAGCTGCTAACCCTCTTGCTGATTGCACCCACAGAGTGAAACACAGGGAAAACAAGGTCTCTGAGTAGTCTCAAGTGCATGACAGGAAAATGTTTACTGTAATATGGTATTTTATATTTATTTAACGTGCTTCCCTAGTGCATGATCATTCTAACCCCAATACTCTAGTTTTTGCTGTAAATATATTAAAGTTTTTGAAGGCATGCTAGTTCTTCCATGCTTAAGGTGGAAGGTATCTTCCAACTATTAGTCACTTTCTCAGTAAGCTCAATTTGCTACTAATTTTCTTCCCATTAATCAATGAAAACTACTAAGCATGGAATTTTAGTCCCAGTTTTACCACAGTCACCCGCAGGAGTTTTTGGAAGCTTGATTTTGAAATGTTTAATCTCTGTGTGATTCTAGTTAGCCGCATCCCCTCCAGCGAGAGACAGCAATTATCAGTCATGTGCTAGCAGAGCATTGTGTATAGTGAACTGTTGCCACCATAACTGTCTAATGACTTGATTCATTCTTTGTAGGTATCTAATCAAATTCCTAGCAACGCTTGCACAGAACAGTGACATTAACAAAATGACCCCCAGCAACATTGCAATAGTGTTAGGCCCCAACTTGCTGTGGGCAAAGACTGAAGGGTAAGTTGGTTTTTAAATACTACTACTAATTGTATCTTCAGTAAAGAATAGAAATAGAGCTGGAAGTGCTTACCCAAGATCTGAAAAGGTCTTAACCAAGCTGCTGAGAAATGAATTGTAAAGGGTGGGATTTCTGGAGCATGCCTGCTCTCTTCCGCCAGCAAACATAGTGAAATTGCACACAGACCAGTGGCATAAAAGCTGTGTAGTTTTTTCAGAATTTTTCCATTCCGTGCATTTTGTGGAAGTCTAGAATATTCTGGAAAAAGCCCGTGCTTGATTTATTTATTTTTAATGTGGCAGTAATTAAGTGTGTAGTGGCACTCATTTAATTCACAACTTTTGGCTTGCAAAATGGAAAAAAACCAACAGTATTTTTGGCTTCGAAAGAGGTGTCTGTATCCAAGATCACGATCTTCTGAATTTCGTCCACAGATCTCTTGCTGAAATGGCAGCAGCAACTTCTGTCCACGTGGTAGCAATTATAGAGCCAATAATTCAGCATGCAGACTGGTTCTTCCCTGAAGGTAAGGACTTGCAGTGATGGGAGGAATCCTGTCAATACTAGTTCCATGGCATTCCTACACTGTGAAATAATTAGGAATATAAAATGTTGATGCACTGCTTCTGGGTACGTACATGTCTTAAAGTGCTTTATCTGTCTTCATCCAGATGTGGATTTTAATGTATCTGGAGCATTTGTTGCTTTACCTGCCACTAATTCCAATCACTCCTCACAACTTGGGAGTGAGTCTGAGTCGGGGACACTGGAGAGGAAGAGGCCTGTCAGCATGGCTGTAATGGAAGGCGATTTGCTGAAGAAGGAAGGGTATGTTTAGCTCTTGTAAATTTTTACAGCCGTTAGCCCACACTGAGAACTCCCAACCACTGAGGAGGTTGTAATTTGACATGTTTCGTAGCTCATCTTAAAATAAAATAAAAAAATTGTGGTCAGAAGGGGAATTCTATGGAAATACTCCTAGATAACCCGTGAGTGATTTATTTCCCCTCATATTATTGCAGCCTGAGGAAGGGTCAAAGGTAACGTACTGGCATTTACTTCGAGTTATGCTCTCTGCATGATAAGGCAAGCAGATAATTACTGCTTCTGTTTACAATATTCCCAACTCCTAGATTTTAGGTCTCAAAATAATCCATTAAAAATAAAAGTACATTTGATAGTATCTATTGCTTTAACTTTTGAATGTTCCAAGGCTTCTGTTTAAAACCACAGGCTGAAGTGGTGTTATCTGGTGCCTTCATGATAAAAGACTTCTGATTTGATGATGGTACAGTATACCATGGCAGATGTGCTGTATTTACCCCCCATACAATAACATGTAGTGCATTTGTTATCAGTTTTTCATATCAGTATTTAAGAGATGTGCTGTTCTAACTCCTTATGCAAATGTTAAATTGTTACCTTGGTTTAACTATGGTTAGACGCATGCAAATTATTTTATTTATCGCAACTGTATACTAGATTTCCCTAATGCTGTCATGTGGTGAACAGTATTGACGGAAGGGGAAAAAGAATCAAGTCAAGGTTCGTTCTTTCTTGTTTTAGTGGATTTTAACCATGTCAAAAAAAATATTTCTAGAACATGCTGTGTTAGCTTTTTAAAATGGCATATGTTGGAATGACAGTTTAACCATAGTTAAATAAGGTAATAGTTTCCTTCCTTTTTTCATGCTTTTAACCATGCAAATGTATATAAGCCTTTCTTTAGTAAATAAATGTTTATCTTGAAGTCTATATGGAGACTTGAAGATACCATTTTTAAAAGTTTGCAGAACACCTAATGCACAAAGTGTGAAGAGATCCTGGTGTCTAAGGAAATTTTTATATATTTACCACTGTGGTAAAATTACTCAGATCTCACTTGCATCAATTTGTAATTGAATAGCCCATCCCATTGATGTTTAGTTTACCCTTCTGTGTGAATAAGTCAAGTTGTGTTGCATGTCTCCATGTAACAATAGTAGTGTTACATGGAGAAAGGTGTGAAGCTTTCCTTGTTGCTTTTTTGCATGCTAAGCAACATGGGTTGCTGTCTGAGTTATAACATGCAATATTGCTCTTTGGCTTTATTTATCTGGAGTTGGCCTGCATGGTGTGTGTTCACTCTCTCTTCTCTCTAGCTTTGGTGTCAAGGTTGTGGACTTCCAAGTGAATCCTCGGAGATGTGGCACTATAAATAGAAAGCACACATCCCCAGCTTTCCAGCCACCACTTCCACCTACTGAGGCTGGCATGCTGGCTCAGCCTGTAGCAGAGCAGCATTCACAGGGTTCTGTGGCTGAAACCAGCCCAGTAAGTGCAACTTTTGCTCCCTTTGCTGGCACAGCAGAACATTTACAAAGTCAAGGAAATGAGGATGTCAGGTAAGAAGTCTGGCTTCTCTTGGCAGTGGCTTAACAGGCTGCTTCAGCAACAAACTGGTGTCTGTCAGTATAAATTAATCAACAGGGTACTACTGTCTAACTTGAATATACATGGCCTTTTTGTAAAGGGCTTTGAGATATATGGATAAAAGCACCATACAAGAGATGATTATGCATCTTTTTTTTTTTTTTAATTTGAAGTTAATTACTATAAAATCTGTTTTACAACATGAGAGTTTTCAAGAAGTCTCCGTATACTCGGCTGCCCTCTATTGATTGATCTCTTCAAGTCATAATCCTGGAAGTATCTGCAAAACTCACGCTCAGTTTATTGCTGAAAGCACTAAAACCCAGTGGCAATAGTCAAAGCCTGTAAGTCTTGTCTTGGTCATTTCTGTTAAGTGATCTAGATTCATGTCTTGTGTGTTAGCTAGCAAGGAACAGACGTAATTTTAACCCTTAAACAGCAAGTCAGAAGTCAATTTATCACTCTTTGGCATCAGCTTCTTTAGCACAATGGTATATTAGATTTTCACCACTTGACTGCTATTGAAATTCTGTGCAATCATTTACTTTTTTGCTAGTCACTATATATTTTGATCTGGAGACTAATTATAATAGATTTGCCTTTTCCTTTTCACCCTCTAGGGTTAATGTAACACTTTGCTTTTGGTATTCTCCTGCTTCATCCAAGTGAGAGCCAGTAAACCATTTTAAAGTGAAGTTTGGAGAGGGTTAGTCTTTTAGGCAACCTCCCACAAAGTAAAACAGGCCACAGCTGCCATTGCTGGATGGTTCAGATCAGTAACTTTGTTGCACTTCACTTTACTTTTGTTCCCAAGTGACATTCTTGCAGATCTGATCATAATGGATTAACTCTCCTAAATTAGCAATGCCCAAGATCTCTAACTCTGAAAACATCTACACCCAAGCTATTAGCAATCAAGGACAGTACTAGTGGATTCAGAAGTACAGCTGTATAGAAGGGGTGGTTCTCTGCCTTTAAGAGAATATACTGATAGTTTTTCTTACCAAAATTTATCTACACAAAAGCTTTCTTGTTTCATGAGTGTTAATGAATTCTTCAGTGGCGCTGGATCTTGTAAACACCAATACCCTCTCCAAATCCAAGATTACAATCTAACAATACCGACCGGGGAGGGGAACATACAACATGCAGGCAAAATGATCAGGCATAGGGTTTAATTTTATTTTTTTAATTGAGGCAAGTATAGGATGTGGGAATTGCAGGAGAAGGAAGGAGGACATGGATTAGGTGGAAAATGCATTCCCCACAACCTGCACTCCGCACAAACCATTCAGACTCCTTGGTTCTTTTCCCTTCCTGTTGTCCTTATGCCCTGGTGGCTTCACTCTTCCTCCGGCCCTGCTCAATGCCTAGCTCTTTATACAGATGCCCACACCTCCGTACTTTCTCCATTTGTAGGTCCCCATTAACCTCCTGTCTTTTCTCTGAAGTACCTCAGTGGTGGTCTGTTTGGCAGAAGCAGATCCCATGGCAGCTTCTCTGGCGCTGCTTGTGGGTCATGCATGATTTAAGAACAAGCTACTCCTTTTATCAAGCAGCCTCAACCGTGCCCCCCTCGTGGTAGCTTCAGCATGGATTTTCCAGTCCTGCCTGCCTGCAGCTGAATTCAGAGCCAAGAGCATCACAGTGCTTCTCTGCGGGGCACAGTTTGATATGCTGCAGTATCTAGGTCAGAGGTTACGTAGTGCGTCATGTTCTCCAGAATCTCAGCTCTCCTTTAAAATAGTCTGTAGATGTTACATTGTAAGGAAAACATCCAATGTGACTAAAGCGTAACCAATGCAAAGATGTCTGAGTCTGTTTCCAGGCCCTTGCAATAGCCCTGGGGTTTGGCCTGTCTCAGCTCAGTGAGGTGTTAGATCCGATAACCAGTGTTGATATCACTGGGCACATCCGGACTGCACACAGGGTGGTAATAGTGGAGGGGAGTTGTACCAAGATGGATATCTCAATGTCAGTCTTGCACTATAGTCCCTACCCTCACAAGCTACTTGGAAGTTAAAAACTAAACTCCGGGGGGGTGGTATCGGGTAGATACACTGCGGTAAAAAATTGCTGCTGTCTTGTCTCAAGACATTTTCCCCAGTCAAGGAGCCATGCCAAGAAGCCAGAGGAGCTCAGAACTGCCTGCACACTGAATAGCTGCATGAACTAATGTGAGCAGTGTCTCATTCTGGTGACTCACATGACCTTGTGTGGGCGGAGCTTAACAGAGCATTCTCTCCCCCCCCCCCCCTTTTATTCCCCAATCTCTCACCTCTGAGTATATCAAACTAGCTGCTATTTGAGATGTCCTGCAGTGCTGGGGCAACAGAGGTTATTCTGTTGTTTAAAGCCACAAACACATGGTGACTTAAAGTGGGATTTTCCATGAACTTTCAAGTTGGGAGTCTGATGAACCAGCCTTAAATGTATTGACTCCTTTTCAACACGGAGAGAATAGAGTTGGTATTAGAAGAGTAATTAATGTAAATATGTATTCCGGTGATCATGCAAGGCTGGCTATAGATTTATTTGTACTCAAGATCATTGTTTTGCTGAGACTATATCAAACATTTACACTGATGGTAGTCAGTGTAGACATTACCTATCAGTGTAAATCCACCTCCCCAAGAGGTGATCGCTAGGTCAACAGAAGAATTTTTCCATCAACCTAGTGCTGTCTACACAGGGACTTAGGTGAGCTTCAAAATGCCACTCACAGGTGTGGATTTTTCTCACACGATGTAATTAAACCAATCTAATTTTCTAGCATAGACCAAGTCTTAGTCTTAAGTGGGCCCTGCTGACTATGTTTGATATAGTCTCAGCAAAACAATGATCTTGAGTACAAATAAATCTATAGCCAGCCTTGCATGCTGTACTGTTTCAAGTGTAGACAAGCTTGAAGTGGACAGCTGACCATGGCAGCTCCAGAGATGCACAGTCTCATTACTTCACTTGTAACTCAGAATCCCTTCAGATACCATTTTAGTACAGGAATCTGGTTCCCATGACTCAGACACCTGTATCTGGAATTTACCTGTTTCCAGTGTAAGCCCATGAGCTTGGTGCAGTACATCTGGGGAAGAGGTATTTCAAAACCAACTTCTGATTCAGGTGTTTTAAATTTTCAGTACCTCAAAGCCCAGGGACACTGCAGCTTCAACTACTCCTCCACCCGTGAGAAATGGTGGGCACTTGAGCACTATGCAGAACCAGCCGCAGTCATCCAGTAGCTCTAACCAGCTTTGTGTTAGTCAACCACAGAATGCTGCTGGTCCCAGCCCCCACACAGTGAGGCGAGGTATGTTGGGTTCTTGTTTGACTAGACTCATTTCTTAAACAATTGTTGTGGTTTAAAATATTGACCTCTCACAGCTGGGTGCTTGCCCAAGTAGTTGTTTTCTGGGATCATTGTCGGTTATTGCACTCCTGGTTTATTTGGATGGCCCAATTCTCCACTCAAGCAAATAGTTCAACAATGTACTTTACCAAAACCTACTTAAACTTGTGTGCTACCATGGACAAGTCTGAAGAATACTGTGGTGCTGCCAACAGTGTACAATGGTATCACTCAGGCAGGAGTTTGCTGATTAATAATCTTTGTCTACATTCTTTGGTAACTAATATGAAACTACAACAGTAGTAGGCCTGGATAATTTCAATTGGAAAGCCTCTGGATATTTTAAATGATGTTACTCATTCCCTTATTTCAAGGTTTTATTTCAACTGTACATAGTAACGAATATATTCTTATCAATGTCTCCCAAAGCTGTTAAAAAGCCTGCACCAGCACCTCCCAAGCCTCCACCTGGGCAGCCAGGAAACCATGGTTCTACCGCAGCAGCTCAGCTACCTTCTGTCTCTCCGAAACCACCCACAAGAAGTCCTTCTCCTCCTGGTCAACTTACAAATCCAGGGGCAGTCCAGACTTCCACCTCTTCCCAGGCTTCTGCACCTCGGAGATACTCCAGCAGCCTCTCCCCAATACAAGCTCCTAACCACCCACCTCCACAGCCCCCAACACAGGCTACTCCTCCACTGCACCCTAAACTAAATAGTCAAGTATCTTCTCCACCTGCTGTACCTAGTGGCGAATATGGACCTGAACAGCCATCTTGTACTCCTCCTCAGACTCCAACGCCACCTGATACGCCTCCTCTAGGAAAACACAATGCTAGCTCAGCACTATTTCCGCTGCAGTCATCTACCCAAGAAACTTCGCAGTCTCATTCTCCTCCTCAGACTGGTACATTATCGAGACCAAAGCCAGTACCAAAACCCCGGAACCGACCTAATGTTCCCCCACCACCTCATCCTCCTGTTTCTCAGTCATCTGGAGACAGTGTTCTTACAAATCCCACTCAAACTGCTTCCAAAATAATAACTGGTAAGTGAATTCTTCTTGGTATGCTGTAGCATGTTAATATATTTTGGGGCCGAGAGAATGTCTACTGCTGTAAACATCAAGTTAAAATATACTGATGAACCTGCTTTGGTGAGATATGAAAGGCAAGCTCAGTTAAGTTATTAACTTACTGGTTTCATTTTGTTAAAATGCTTGACCTGCATATTATGGTATACAAGCCTCTGCAGAGAACTGTCCAGCACTTTCCATGGAGAGAACTTTTTGTTCTTACAAGAATGAATGTGATTTACTTTCTAAATATGTTTTCCAGCCTTGACAGCAGAGCATTGTTACAGGACTCAACTTTAAATGGTTTTCCCAAGCTCTTCACATCATGACAGCTACCATTACGTAGGCATCAGTTGCAGAAATGGCAAATATTTTGAAGTGGGAGGAGGCCTAGCTAAGGAGAACACATTAAGCACGTATTCTAAGCCAAGATTTCTATAGTGGCTAATGCCTGTGTGAGCCCTGACCCAGTGTAAATGGACCTGACTTTTCAGAGTGAAAATCAGGCCCCCATTAAGATGTTCCAGACTGGGCACCCAAAATCACTAATTGCTTTTGAACACCATGGCCTGGTATAAATATGCATCTCTGTATTGCAGCATAACGTCCCATGCTACTCCAAGTATGTCTACTACACTGCAGTCAGAGATGCAAGTAGCAGTAGCAGTGAAGCTGCAGCAGCATGGGCTATATAAGCCCGTTTAGGGACCCAGGGAATCTATTCAAATGGCTAGTCTGTGCTGCTGTGGCTTCACTGCTGTTGTTCAGGCTAGTTAGATCACAATTAACTTGGGTATGTCTAGACATGCTGCAATCACACCTCTGATTGCAGTGTAGACATACCCTCATGGGGCACAAGGTGGTATTTGCAGGCTCCCACGGGAACAGTGAGTCTGCATTTTATAGATGATAGGTGGTAATAATGAAATTAAAGCTTGACAAAAAATGTAACCATCAGTCACAAAACCCAGCACCTTTGAAATGTCTTCCTGCTAAGTCTGACTTTTTTAGATACTTTAAAAAGGAAAGGTAATGAACATAAAAGACTAAAAATCTGCTTATTTGTTAATGGTTTAAAATCCTTTCCAATGACACTTCAGCTATCTAGAATAAAGACTAATTTTGTTTGGAATGCGAATTATATTCTGTTACCTAATAGCTCTACCCCATGATGCCTTCACAGGTGGGGAAGGTTACTGCGAATAAGGTTTGTACTGATCAAAACCCTGCAATATAGCTACAAATGCTCCTGCGCAGCTATTTTTATCTGTAGCTTTATTTTGTTCATGCGCTTTAAAATGTGTGCGTTTGTCAAATTTGCAGAGTGTCTCATTATTACACATGCCGTCCAGTTTGTAACAGACATTAGGACCCACATTTCATTTTGATATTCACTTGCAAGCTTTTTTTTAAAAGAATCCTCCTTAAAGTGTACCTTGTAAAACCGTGCAAATAATTAACAGTTACCAGAACTGCCACTTCTGGAGTCTAAAGTGACATAGTGCCCATTTGAAATGTCTGTTCCCCTCTTTGGTTAACTTTTGCCAAACTGAAGAGTTGGGAGTTAGCACAGGCAAACTTTGCCACTCATATTTTGTTTCTAATGCAGCTTTTACACTAGGATTTTGATTATTTATATTTTAACTGCTTGAAACTTACTCATATAAAGCGCACACTGTTCATGAACTAAACCCCAATGCAGAAAAGCTACTGGCAGCATCTCCTTGCATTCTGGCATGTTTGTATTTGCATTCTGTAAGCTCTCTAGCCTCCTTAATGGTGCAGCAGGTCTCTATTCAACTACAAGCTGTCCAAAGAATAGGTTGTTTAGAAACTTGCTTACAGGTGCTATCTGTTTTGAGGCAACAATTTATGGTGGGTTACGCCCAAATAAATTTGTTAGTCTCTAAGGTGCCACAAGTACTCCTCTTTCTTTATACCTGAGTTAATTACCCCAGGAGGTGGTTATTACAGGATTTATAGACAATGCACTTAAATTAATATTGTACTGAGAAGCTTAATTGTAATTGCAATTTCTAAATGAAACCACCACTAAACTGGCTGTCAAACTGCTGAAAAGTGAACCGCTTTAAAAAGGGCTTTAATCTTTTGTCCTCTTCCATCTCACTCCTGCTCTTCACAGGTCAGCTACATGAATCTCTCCAGAATAACAGGAAAATTCTGTTTCCAAATTGAGCTAGGAAAATAGTGCTGAGGGCTGGGATTCTTGCAGCATGCTTGACAGTGAGTTATTCTGGGGGTAATGTAGGGCAGGGAGGAAGGGCTGAGCCTCCTTTCCCAAACGTTGGTTTCCGCAGTTTGACTACCTCATTTTGTTTGGGCTTCGGTGTATTTTTCCATATACATGGAGTTTCCTGCTTTATCTGAGGTACTGGCTTTGTTGCTGGCAAACAGCTAAAAACTGAGTTTTATTAGTCAGGTCAATCCCGGAGGGTTATTTAGGAATAGCCATGTAATTAGGCAAATCCCTCCTCTTTGGATAATAGCCATTCAGAATACAGGAATTTACGTATCTGTTGTAACATTAAATGATTTTTCGAATGAGGCAGTCACAACAGAGTACAGCGATCTGCACAGCTGGGAGGTGTGGCTATATCAGTAACCATACAACACTCCTGCAAGGCTGTGCTGGGAAATTCCATTTGTTTAGTAAAAGAAGCCACTTAAAGCAGAACTAAAGTGTTTTATTTGATCCATATATTTTCTTAATATATCCAGGGACTGACTCTGCCAACTGTATCTCAAATGATGCCATTTGTACAGTGTCAGACTGGAAAAGTTTAAGGCCACAAGCACTAAAGTAATTTAATCTTTAGTGAGCAAGCTTTAGCAAACCAGCCAGATAGTGGCTGATGTAAGCAATAGTACAAAACTTTACTGGCATTATTACATGACTAGGGAAAAGCAGGAGTGTTTGTATTATTGGATTCTATATTAAATCTAACAAACGTTCAGAAAATATTCAAATCTCCTGGAAGCTAGGGAATTTGGAGAAAAAGCTGAATGTCAATGCTCAGGTTTACCACTTGCAAGCCACACTAGGATAGGATCATCCACTGTTTGGAAACTAAAGAGACAATCATACAGACTATGGTGGAAGATAAAAATTTCATCCTTAACCTAACACCAGACATCATACTACTTAAAAGTTACAGAACAGTTACTCTTATTACAGCTGCACCTTAAAAGCACTTATTTTAAAGACCACTGGGCTGCTGTAGCTTTCATAAATTGGCTCCTTTTTGTTAAATATTTTTAACTGATCCATGTGTATATTGGCTCTCTTAACTTTATGCTTAACAAATAGCATACTAGGGAAAATCAGACTCACAAGCTGAAACTATGGGACTCCGAATTAAAACTAGCAATAAATGTCTAACATTTGAACTGTAACCCCTGAAAAGCTTGCAGGGTGTTTTGTTATACCAACTCCTTAGTCATGCTTTAGATTTGAGTAACTCTTCAAATCTTGTTAATGGTTGTAAAGTAATTAGCTCTAAATGCTAATTGAACATTTTATTAAACAATCTAGATGTTTGACCTGCATTATTCAATGTGAACTGAAATTGGAAAGTTTAATGGTAAGGAAAAGGCATTTGATTGGCCAAAGACATTGCTAGTTCATGACTGAATGTGCACTAATGCCCACTACTAACCTGTCACCGTAACACTGCTTGCTTGCATTCCGATTAATATAGCATGCAAAAAGAATGGCTCTTCTATTTTATGCTTGCCCTAAATTTAACAAATACTAAATGCATTCAAGACTAGAATGTAGTTCATGTTTTGCATCACTAATTTCTCATGTCTTATTTTACTTTTTTATTTAATGGGAACCATAAAAATGGGTTTTATCTCTATTCTGTGTTGTATTTGAAGAACCTGTGCCTTTTTACTATTGTAGACCAAAAAAAGTCTTACCCCGTTATCCTCCTGTCACCCTCCCTTTTCTAGTCCATCCGTCACAATGAAATAGTGATGAGGAGCCACTCCTGTCCCATGCCTTCCCCTGGAGGTTGACACAGTCTAACATGATTCTCCAAAAAAAAGTAGAAAGTGTAAGATGCTAAGTGTGTAAAAGCTTCCAAGGCTCCTGCCATTTTAAAAAAACTTTGTTCATCCCTGCAGTCTGAATTTTAAAAGGTATAAAAAACTGAGATGGATTTGGAATGTCTTTAATTGTAACTTGTAGTGTTGCAAACATATTGGTTCCAGGATATGAGAGACAAGATGGGTTAGGTAGTATCTTTCATTGAACCAACTTTTATTGGTGAAAGACGCTTTCAAGCTACACAGAGCTCTTCCTCAGATGTGGGAAAGAAGAGCTCTGTGTAGCTTAAAAGCTTCTCTTTCACCAGCAGAAGTTGGTCTAATATAAAAAATTACATCATCCACTATGTCTTTTTACTGACATTTGAGTCTAGTATGTAATGCTTGTGGTGATGAGTATAAGAACGTTGTGTATGAGTTAGTAAGTCTTCAAAGTTCCTTTAATACTTTTTTAAAAGTTCTTAAAATTGTAATCTCTTTATTTCAGTATTAAACAAAAATTAGTTTTGCTCTACCCTGGAAACAAGAAGAAATCTTAACTTTTCTTTTTAGTGGTGGTTCACCAAAATACATATGTTTACCATGCTGCTTGTTCTAAAATCTGGAAGGTTTTTATTGTACCTTTATTATCCTTATTCCTAACAGTTTAGGAGCTTTGGAATTAAGGATTAAAAAGGTACAATTTCACTTATCACTGAAATTCAGCCACTTTATGGATGGTTTGTGTGTTGAGTTTTTTCACACAACACCATAGTACAAAAATTAGAGAAGAAAATGCATCACTTACTGGTTGAATCTACACTGTGAATGTAAGTAAGCTGAAAGTTATGTAAATTGGAATCCTATTACAAAAATGGCCATGGGATCTTATGACTTCATGTGGTAAGGACCTGATTAAGCGTTCTGCAAAAAGCTATCAGCATAGGACCTTTGAGGTATTGATTCAGGGACTCCAGTGCCACCTACAAAGACAGCAACATCACTGCAGTAACCTGGATTTTCCAGGCCATTTTTTCCTAATATCCTTGAGCAAAGATTTACATAAATTTGATTTGTTGCTAAAGTGGGGAAGGAGCAAGAGTTATCCTCCTGAATTCTAATTCCACCTCTGCCACTGACAATCCCTGGGCCCAGATCTTCCATGTAAAACGAGTAATACTTACCCATTGTTTCTGTTTGAGGCTTAGTGTTTGATATCTTTGAGCTCTTCAAGGGGGTTTAAAATTGCCTCTCCATGCCAGCTTGAGCCAGAGGAATAAATAACTGATCTGTGTCTTGAGAAGCTGAAGTGTATGTGGCATATTATGAACACTTGGTTACTTTCCGAAACACTGAGGTGAATGCTTTCATTCAAATGGTTAGCTGTTCTTCCTGGCTTTCTGCCCTGTTCCTAACACCACCAGAACTGCAAGATTGAGATCCCCTCTGTCACTTTCTAGATACCTCTACCAGAAAGGGCCAGAACAATACTCTCCCATCATTGAGAGCAAACAAACTACAAGATGTTCCCTACCTGGCAAGGGGAAAGAAGCTGAACCCAGCCCTTTCTTGGGACCATTTGTGTTGATTTTAAATAGTTTCTTCTTCTTCTACCTGTAATAGACACCTCCCCTGGATATTATACATGTTTGTTACTTAACAAGTAATGGGGAGATATTTGACTAATACTCTTCATAGATGCAAAATTTATTCTTGTTTCCTCCAGAGTGGGTGTCTACAGCAGAAGCTGGGAATCTTACAAGGCAGTGTAATTTGACACTGAAATGTTCAGTTCTTTTTTTAGCTTGTTTCTGTCAGGCAGGTGACAATGACAGGGATGGCTGGGAGGAGCTACCCAAACCTCATTCCATTTTTCTGAAGTGGCTTGTGTGGGCATATGCAGGCCCTGAACTTGCAAAACCTGTTAAACTGTTGTCCTACCTGGATCTGTCCCTTTCCCTGTGTTTATAAGGAAATACACCTGAGATCCAATGACTGGCCAGACACGATACACTTTACATTTTTTCTGCTTTTTTTTGTAGACTCCAATTCCAATGTTCAAGAACCACTTAGGCGCCTCTCTTCAGAGCTTCCTACGGAGTCTGCAAGCAAGGAATTGCACAACCATCTCGTGCTTAATGTTGACAATGATACAGAAAGCACTGCTCTGTAAAAGAAACCAAATACTCCAAAACTTTTTAAAAAACCTTTCTGTCCACATGGAAAAGTAGCAAATCAAGACCTAACAGTGAAAAGCTTTTTTGAAGATATGGCGGAACTGTCTGAAGGCTCTACTTACATGTAAGGCAATTTAACCATACAGAAGAAGTTTAATGATCTGTGTCTTGACAGTGGTTTAAAAAATTCTGAATGGGAAGAGTTGATTACTGTGGAAATTTTACATAGGAAGCTTAATTGCTGCTAATACCCATGGCATTAGCAGAAATCCCAAAAGAATAAAAAGCAGTGCATCGCTTACTATTTAAAGTGCATGTATGGAAATAACCTACTTAATGTCACTGTTACTTTTGTTCCTAGTTCTTAGACATTATATTAAAAAGGAGATGCCTTGCAAGAGACTGTCCCTCACTGACTTGCTGCAGACTTTTGTTAAAGTATGAACCAAAAAATGCCAGAGTGCTGGTGGTGACTGCTGGTTATCAGTCACCTGTCAAAACTGTGGATGTATTTCAGTGCCTTGAAGGACTGTCGCATCGTAGAAAGAAACTTACTGTATCTTTAATCATTTTATTGCTACTTTAAGTACTGACCATTATCTGTATGTCATAGTTATTTGTATTAACCATACCTGCTTTTTATGTGAAATTCATAACTGTTTCAAGGTGAAACGATGGAAATGTTTATGCTTTCATTTAAATTGGTTGAATTTTGAAAGAATTTTGAACATCTGTTTGGATTCATCAGTTGAGTGAGCATTTATAAAATTAAAAGATTCTGTCTTTTGTCATTTGAAGGCCTATTTATTCCAGTATCCAAATATAACTAACTTCTCCTTACATCTTTGTGATCCATTGAAAACACAATAGGACTTCAATGCTGAGCTTTAACTGCTACTCTTTAAAGTGACTACATCTGAGGCCTGGTGCCTGTTAATTACTCAACCAGGGAAAGTATGGCTCAGAGCTCAACTGGTGTATCTTTCATAGACTATGCAAGAGAGAGAATCAAAGGACTGGAAGGGATCTCAAGAGGTCTCTAGTCCAGTCCC
The DNA here is from genome assembly GCF_020497125.1 of Mauremys mutica. Classification (NCBI taxonomy): domain Eukaryota; kingdom Metazoa; phylum Chordata; order Testudines; family Geoemydidae; genus Mauremys; species Mauremys mutica. The sequence goes on along the minus strand of NC_059082.1, from coordinate 83,573,964 downwards.
CTGCATTCATGGCAGGACTAAGTATTATCTAGACCATCCCTGACAGGTGTTTGTCCAACCTGCTCTTAAAAATCTCCAGTGATGGAGAGTCCACAACTTCCCTAGGCAAGTTATTCCAGTGCTTAACCTAATGTCCAGCCTAAACCTCCCTAGCTGCAATTTAAGCCAATTGCTTCTTGTCCTATACTCAGGTTAAAAGAAATGATTTTTACATACATGAAAAGTGTTATATCCCCCCTTAATCTTTTTCCAAACTAAACAAACCCAATTTTTTCAATCTTCTCTATTATATTTGTACAATAGTCATCTATTTGACCCTGCCTCTGACTTTTTTGGTATAACTCATGCACAGTGACAGTCATATTCCATAGTTTCACACTGTCCTTGAAAGTCTATTTATTCACATTTTATACAGCAGATTACATACCACTTACATTGAAGCCCTCTTCCCAACCCTCTCCTACTGCATAAAAGCTCCTCCATACTTCCACTGGTCTCCAGGAAGGATGTCATCTTAGAAGTGCATTGTCTCTAAACGACCAGCATCCATGGTAGTTTGGTGGCTTTGTTACACATAGAATTCAAGGGTGTTTTGTAAATGATGAAAACATGACACAATGCTAAGGAGGAAGTACTTTAGTCAGGTGTATCATGGATACAAGTGACAAGGGGTAGGCCACACTGTTTCTGTGAGGAAGAAAAGATGAAAGCCTTAATCACTGAAATGGAATTGAGCCAATATTCATACAAGCAGCTGAAAGTGATTTCTTTAACCTCTACATCCTACAACTCTCCAACTAGCCCATATTAGTCAAAATATCAGACTAGCCCTTAGGGTTAATTGGGGGCACATGCTATCTCTTAAAGGCCTTGCAGGTTACACTTCAGTCCTGCAACCCTCTAGTACTGTAGGGGGATAGAAATTATGCATTTCAGAATGGCTTTGTTTGCCAGATTGAAAACAAGCTTATTCTAATATGGGGGAAGTCTTACTCCTGAACCTAACTGCTCCCCACATAGAGCAGAAAAGGCCTTGAGCTTCCTTTCAGGAAAGCAGCTTGCATGCCTAATAACCTTTCCTGTCTACACTGTAGCTCTGCCCCTCCCAAGCAGCATGGGCACAACTGCAGGGACCTGCATGAACAAAGTGGGCAACAGTTCTTGTGAAAGCACCTTTACTTCTGTGTTTTGCCTTTTTCCTCCTCCCCCTTCATATGCACAGCTGGAGGGTCTAATCAAAAGCATTAAATCCCCACTCCTATTGAGCCCCTAGAAGTGGAGGAGAGAGTGGTACCAGTAAGACTAAGCATCAGGCCAAGATTCTAATCTTGTGCGCCTCAGGCCCACAATCGCATGCTGCAGCTGGAATGAAAAGCTCATTACTGCATTTGTGAAAGGACAATATTAAATCTTTTCAGATGAGGGGGTGACTTCATGGAATAACTTTAAAAGGCAACCGTGACTCATACCCCTATGTATTTAGAAGGGTTCTTAACAGGGAAGGAATCTCTTGTTAATAGGTACACTCACTCAATTACAGTCAGACTCTCCACGTTCCACTAACTGTTAGCATCCCTAGACTTTCAGCATTATGTGAGCCAGAAGTTTGGTTCCAGAGATAATACAAAACGCTAATCCTGCCCCCTAACAATTCATCCCAACCAATTGTCTTGTAAAACTGCAGAAGTACCTGAAGCCATGGCAGGCTGTAAAGGATTGTTATACATTTTCAGAAATGCTTCCGGACTCATAAATTCTCTTGCCTTGAACAAGTAGTTAATTGTTTCTGCTGGGATTAGAAGTTCTGGAACAAGGGTATGTAGATTGTCACCCAGTCCCTTACTGCTCACCTGTGTGTGAAATAAAATAACTGCACTGAAGTACTGTCAGACTTACGTTACAAATTAATTAAATACAGTCATGACATTCCTATCCCCCAACTAAGGGAATGTGCCAAAAGAAGCATATCTGATTTTCTCTTCCCTGTTTACAAGTGTTATACTTGCTCTGTTCAGAACAATGGAGCAGGCTGTGCTGGGTAACTAGAATTTAGAGGGTAATGAAATCTGTACTGTTTTCAGCTTGTTAATGCAGTCAGTGATGGTCTGCAAAGGTGTAACCAGTGGCCGCACCAAACAAGCCAGTGTAGTTTGGAAGATAGAGGTTTGAAATAAGAAGCGTCGTCTTCATTCCCTTCCCTACACCATTCTAGAGTCCAAGGAGAGAGGCCCGTAAATGCACAGCAAGATGAGAATAAACCAGCACTTATTTGCATTTGTAAACTCAGTTTTGAAAAAAGGTTAATTTAGAATAGGAACTTAAACATTTCTATTTTAATGTAAGTTTCACCTTAAAAGTCTTTGAAAGGTATGTTCCCAGTTTGAGGAGGAGCGTAAGACATTCAGTGACCACCTCTTCTGTAGACTGTGATTGTGTCACGTCTTCTAGGTACGTCACAGGCAGTGTCACCATTGTGACATACCACTGCAGGAAGAGCCTCGTTGGGATGTTGTGTGACACCACTAAAATCTTAATTTCCTGTAACAAAGCACTGAGTGAAGAAAGTTAGCTATAGTCTGAATTCCATCATTCTTCTGTACAGATAAAAGGTTTCTGACCAGACATGGTGTATTTCATAACCTGGCAATGTTTGATTACTTGCATCATATGGACCCTCACAATTTTTAACTTTTTTTTTTAAACTTCCTGCCTATATTAGCGATCACCTAGCTCCATTTTGGATCTAACTATTGATATGGTGGTCTTATCTGACCACATCTTAAGATTCTTATCTTGAAGCGTAATTATACCTTGTGGGGTGTGGTTTTGATTGGTAGAAGTTTATGCACCTGATGAGTTTGACTACAACAGCAGTCAATTACAAAATGAAAGCAAAGGCCTGAGATGTTTTCAGCATGTTCCTACTGTCTCCTTTTCTGCATCTTGTCCTGGGATGTACTCTCCACCCTACAAGAGCTGAATTAGGCCAGGTGGGTTCAATCACCTAATTAAGCTGTGAATTGGGGATATTTAGCTGTGTGGAGGGAGCTAATTAGAAGGATGCTCAATAGTGAGGGAACAGGCAGGGCTTCTATTAAAGCCAGGAGGGCAGCAACCCTGTGGGGAGCAGCAGAGAGGTAAGGGAGAAGATGCATGGTGAGTGAGAGCAGTAAAGTTGATGTAGACACACACCTTTATTGCTTGCTGAGGGTCACAGACTCTAACCCAGAGCAGAGGGCAGGCCTGGGTCCCTCTACTGTCTGCTTTACAGTGGCACAACATGAGGCATTGACCCAGTCAGGGAAGTGGGTGTGAGGATTGCATGACCCTGTTGGTGGCAAAAGACTTTGAAAGACCCCCACCCACTCCCCCGAAGAGGGAAAAACAGTGATCTGGGCGGAGGGCTGAGTCACAAAGCAGCCATGCTGTGACTCAGAGTGGGAGGAGAACTGCAACAAGGAAAGAGAAAAAAGGGGGTGCTGAACTAGGCGGAGCTAATTGCCTGAAGGAGGTGCCACCCAGTGGCCAGTAGGGCACACAGTGACATACCTACATCTAAAAACATGTTTTGTTCAAAGCAGAATTTGGAAACCATACAGCTAAATTAAATGCTAGGCAGGGCTCTCAGAGAGCATAATAATTGCTAAGGAATTGAAGTCCAAGGCAAATCAGAGAAATTTCAATGGAGGAGTTTGCCAACTTTCTTGGTACTCATTGCCACCTATCCAGTTTTGTATGGGATACTGAAGAGGAGGAAAAGACCCATTCCTCCTTGCAAAAGAGAGTCATGTGGCACCTGAAGAACAAGGAAGGATACATACAGATGATAAATCTAAATGAGGAAAATATTTTTCACACTCAAATTAAAATGTAACCCAACCCATGGTCTCTAGGTGTTCAGCAGGGGGAAATACTAAGCTATTTCTCTATAATAATTATACTAAATGTTCGTTTTAACCCTAACACATTCATTGTCATTCCTGCATTAAAATTTACTTCCACATGAGCTGGTTTCTTTGAGCTCTTCTGAAATGCTTACCTGGAGCCTTGCTTTTGGAGAGAAGCTAAATCTTGGAGGATCTGATATAATGTGCCGCTGGAGGTCTACAAAGGAAAAAGGGGGGTTGTTACAAAGGTTCAGTTTAAAAAAACGAATATAAAAATAACTGATCAGATGCTATGGGTGTATGATGAGCTTCCAAGCTGGATCATAGATGCTGAGGTGGGAGCACTGGAAAGTTCAAGAGCTCAGCCAGAGGTGGGCACTATTCCCTCTGGTACTGATAGACTCTACAGAGAATGTTGTCCTGCCACCTTCACTCAGAATTGCAGATTGGGGGCATTACTTGAATAGACTGGAACAACATGGACAGTCCTAGAGACAGGGTTACTAACCCCACCAGTAGGGCTGTCGATTCATTTCAGTTAACTCGTGATTAATTGAAGTTTTAATCGCACTGTTAAACAACAGAATACCAATTGAAATTTATTAAATATTTTTGGATGTTTTCTACATTTTCAAATATTGATTTCAATTACAACACAGAACACAAAGTGTACAGTGCTCACTTTATTTTATTACAAATATTTGCACTGTAAAAAATTGTATGAGATGAACTGAAAAATACTAATACTGTAATGCAATATCTATCATGAAAGTTGAACTTACAAATGTAGAATTATGTAACCAAAAAAACTGCATTCAAAAATACAACTGTAAAACTTCAGAGCCTACAACAGTGTCATGCAAAGGTCTGTTCTCACTTTCAGGTGACACTGTAAACAAGAAGTGGGCAGCTTTATCTCCCGTAAATGTAAACAAACTTGTTTGTCTTAGCGATGGGCTGAATAAGAAGTAGAACTGAGTGGACTTGTAGGCTCTAAAGTTTAACAGTTGAATTTTTTTAATGCAGTTCTGTACCAAAAAAAAAAAATCTACATTTGTAAGCTGCATTTTCACAATAAAGAGATTGCATTACAGTACTTGTATGAGGAACTGAAAATACGATTTTTTTATCATTTTTACAGTGCAAATATTTGTAATATAAATAAATGGCATTCTATTGTTTAACAGTACAATTAATCACAATTTTTTAATCATGCAATTAATCACAATTAATTATTTTAATTGCTTGACAGCCCTAATTTTAAGGTTCTAGTCCTTTTCTTTAAAGCCTTAAATTAACTAGACCCTTAAAGCCTGCCTTGCACTACATCAGCCAGGGTCGACAGGGATGGTTGGGCAGATAGAACCCGGGATGTTTGCACAAGAATACAGCTTTCGCTGTGGGAGGCCCAAGCTTACCGAATGTATCACCCAAGGAGCTTTACTTAACCTACCTCTAGTATATGAAGAATGGAGCTGGGATAGAGGAGAAGTAGACCTGAGACTGGTTCTCCTAGGTGGTATTTTAATATGTTCTGAAACAGTCTTTCATGGTAACCTTATGTAAAAAAAACATAGGATTGGCTGTCATATGGGAATACCCAGTGCACAACTTCAGAAAACTAGCATTTCACCTCACCCTGTGCCATACTCACTACTGTCACAGGCCATCACTAACTAAGTGAATGAATTGACTCCTTAAATCTAAGAAACATTAAAAATAGTCATTGGCTTAGGAGTCTATTCTCTTCCTATATGCACATGACCCAGTTATGCAGGGAAGAAACAAGACTCCTAGATATTTTTTAATTGGCTTTGCTCAAGTATCATATTCAGTAAAATTGGGGCCAGCTAATCAGATTGATTAGTGGCTAATATAATTAATATAAGATTTCAGCAATAGGCTTAATCTTAACACGGTGCACCTAAAACTGTTGTACTTGGTGTATTAGCTGACGCAAGTAGCAAAGAGTGCCCAGAATTTCCCCTAACAATTGTTGCATTGAATGCTTAGCTCTGTCTTTGTTGTTGTGGTCGTTCTTTTAACTGTGCAGCACCCAAAGGCCATACGGGTTGGGAATATTTTAGAAATAAATCTGAGAGAGTTTTACAAATGCACATGGATAAGAATCCTTGCCTCTGACTTTTGGAGCTAAATGTGTAGCTGTTTGATAATGGCACCAATAACTACTGCATCCTCTATATAAATCCATGGTACGCCCACACCTTGAATACTGAGTGCAGATGTGGTCACCCCATCTCAAAAAAGATATACTGGAATTAGAAAAGGGCAACAAAAATGATTAGGGATATGGAACGGCTTCCGTATGAGGAGAGATTAATAAGACGGACTTTTTGGCTTGGAAAAGAGGTGACTAAGGGGGGAATATGATAGAGGTCTATAAAATCATGAGTGATATAGAGAAAGTAAATAAGGAAGTGTTATTTACTCCTCATAATACAAGAACAAGGGGCCACCAAATGAAATTAATAGGTAGCAGGTTTAAAACAAACACAAGAAAGTATTTTTTCACGCAATGCACTGTCAACCTCTGGAACGCCTTGCCAGAGGGTGTTGTGAAGGCCTGTACTATAACGGGGTTCAAAAGGGAGCTAGATAGATTCATGGAAGATAGGTCCATCAATGGCTATTAGCCAGGATGGGCAGGGATGGTGTCCCTAGCCTGGTTGCCGGAAGCTGGGATTGGATGATAGCGGATGGATCACTTGATGGTTACCTGTTCTGTTCATTCCCTCTGGGGCACCTGCCATTGGCCACTGTCAGAGGACACGATACTGGGCTTGATGGACCTTTGGTCTGACCCAGTATGGCTGTCCTTATGCTCATTCATCAAGGTATTCAATATACTCTAATCATTTGGTTTAACAGAAACAGTCATAATTGAATGTAGGTCACAGAATCAGTCTCCTACTTTGAAAATAAGGATCTCCCCGTTCCCTTCAGGGTTGCTTATTGATAGCTGTGCCTGTATTTGCTCCCATATTTAGTACTAAGCAAGGACTCTTGACAAGTGCTAATTTTTTATTGCATTAGTATCTAACCAGGTAGGTTCATCAGTCCATTATCTGTGGGTTGTGTATCCTTTGTATTAAACATTTGCTAGAACTGTGTAGTGGCTACAGCTTAGGATGGATGCTTAACAAAAAAAACCTGAAAGAAAAATGGGGGGGGGGGGGGATAAAACACCAGGTATGGAATTAGACCTGCTCAATAGGGTGATCAGGCTGACATCTAGGGGCTATCCCTGACCATCGCAGCATAAATCTTCAACTGTTACGCCATTGTGAATGCATCACAGTAACTGCTACTTTCATATTTGAGTTCATGCCAAGTCTGATCTCCTTGAGGACAAAGCCAGCTCCCTCTGGTGCATAACTGAAAAAATCACCACTTACCGTAAAGGTAGAGAAGAAATGATTTAATGAATCACCGAACCCAGTCCCACGGTGTGATAGCAGAAGGAAATGTCCACTACTGTCACACACTTCTTCTCCAGTTTGGGTTATGAAATAATCGGTGTGTTAAGGGTTTGTTTTTTTTAAACTGTTTGTATTTATCGCTTGTCATACCAAACAAAAAGGGTAAGTTGAAAGGCTGCTTTTTTTTTTTTAAAAACATATACTGCAGTCATCCTGCCCCCTCTGCATACACGATGCATTGGATTTAAATCCAAGTGGTGCTGCTTAATTCACAATAAAGTGAGATCACAGTGCTCATCTTTTTCTTGTTGGGGATGAAGCTGCGAAAACAATGGATTCAGGTCCTCTTCAGCCATGACACTGATGTGTGGCTGACAATGACAGACATGGCACTGAGAGTAAGTGGACTTAGGAAGAAAGGGCTGTGAGGGTGGGAAACAGGTAGCAGCACTTTAAAAGTATGTCTTGTATCTGATATCACAGGTTTGCTCTAGGTGTTAGGGGATAGGTATGAAGAATTTATCATTTATAGTATTGGCATAAATAAGAAATGTATTTGTACAGCAAGCTTTGTTCTACCAGCCTCTAATTACTTCATCAGTGAATAAACCTGGTCCTGGTGGTCATATAACTGATTTCTTTCAGGATCAGCAACATATCTGGACTTAAAAGCAATTTAGCTTTATTATAGGATCCAAAGAGACAGGTGTATTCTCCCATGCCAGGTTGTTATTGAAGTATACATTTGTTTGTCATTAAAGCTGTATTGGGAACTCTATCCTCACTTTTTAAATGAACTATACAGAATCCAGGAGAGCAGCTGTTTCTGCTGGCTTAGCCCTGAAATTTCTCTGCTACTCCTCACCTACAGAGTCTGCATCCCAAAGGCAAGTATCTTACAAGTAGTCAAAAGGCAGATTGATGATAATATATTATTGTACCTGTAATGTCTCGCCTGTCTGCTCTTTCTGATAGCTTGGCAACAAAAAATAACCTGTGCAGCAGGAACTTCTAGCCAGGAAAGAAAACCAGATGTGTTTACATAAAAGCTGTTGTTTCCTGGCACTGATAGCTTTTAACTGTGTACTATGAGACATTCCTGTGGCGCACTCGAGTATTTGAGCACTTCATAAACATTGATGAAGTTAGCCTAACAACTACATTGTAAAGAAGTAACATGTCCACGGTCACACAGCAAAGGTGGGGAAGAGGTGGGAACAGAAAGGAATCCTTAGGGGCTGATTTGCCACTGTCTTGCAACTTATTTGTATTACCATCCTCATGCAGGAGCCCTCATGCAGTCATTGATCCCTGTGCAAGATGGGTGCAATCCACTGCTAGTCTGGCCTGGTAGCATTGTACACTGTCTTGCATAGGGGTAAATGACGGCACAAGGTCATAAAATGGAGAGAATCAGGCTCTTTCTCCCATTTGGCTAAATTATTCAGTTTCAGAAAGCTGTGTCTGTGGGAGCAAAATGGCACTGCACAGAAAGAGACCTAGCAATAGCTGGTGCACGAATTTATGAATCTATCATCTCTCTGCAAAACTTACTGGTCCCCACTCGGAGACCCAAAGTGGTGACTCCAGCTCCCTCTAAGGCTCACAGGCACCATGGAGGAGTGAGTTAGAAATGAGCTGGGCCTTGTTTCTGTACCATGCAGCAGGGAGTCAAGGGGCTGTCTGGGAGTGGGGCCAGCCAGGGTGTGGGACAGCAGAGACCCAGGGGCCTGAGGAGATAAGGTGATCTACGGGATCTATGTGTGGGTGTGGGGGGACAAGCCTGAGTGCAGCGATGGAGCTCTAGTGGGGGGAGAGGGATGCAGGGATGGGCCACTGCCTCAGGGTGACAGGTGGTGAGCCGCTCCTCCCCCCAGCCTCCTCCAGCCCTGCACCTCTCCCCCCTCCCCACAGCCTCCTCTACCACCACCCGCCCCTCCCCCTCCCCCACTGCCCAATGCACACCCACCCTGCATTCCCCAATCTACTCCAGCCCCCCACCTCTCCCCCCCGCCCCACAGCCTCCTCTACCACCACCCGCCCCTCCCCCAGCCCTCTACCTCTCCCCCCCGCCCCACAGCCTCCTCTACCACCACCCGCCCCTCCTCCAGCCCCCCACCTCTCTCCCCCGCCCCACAGCCTCCTCTACCACCACCCACCCCTCCCCCAGTCTCCTCCAGCCCCCCCCCTCTCTCCCCCACCCCACAGCCTCCTCTACCACCACCCGCCCCTCCTCCAGCCCCCCACCTCTCTCCCCCGCCCCACAGCCTCCTCCACCACCACCCGCCCCTCCTCCAGCCCCCCACCTCTCTCCCCCGCCCCACAGCCTCCTCCACCACCACCCGCCCCTCCCCCAGTCTCCTCCAGCCCCCCACCTCTCTCCCCTGCCCCACAGCCTCCTCTACCACCACCCGCCCCTCCCCCAGCCTCCTCCAGCCCCCCACCTCTCTCCCCAGCCCCACAGCCTCCTCTACCACCACCCGCCCCTCCTCCAGCCCCCCACCTCTCTCCCCCGCCCCACAGCCTCCTCTACCACCACCCGCCCCTCCCCCAGTCTCCTCCAGCCCCCACAGCCTCCTCTACCGCCACCCGCCCCTCCCCCAGCCCCGCACCTCCCCCCCATTCCCCAATCTCCTCTCGCCCCCCCGCACCTTGAGCTGCAGCCGCCGCTTCTCCTCCAGGGCGCCCAGCAGGTTGCTCCGCAGGAGCTGGGCGGGCACCAGGGACTCGGCCCGGCCCGACACCCTCCTCCGCGACGGGTGGGCGCCCGCCATGGCGGCCGGGCCCAGCAGCGCCTCAGCTCTGCGGGGGGCGGGGCGCCCTGCGCGTGCCGCTACCCCGGCGGCCTGGGGCGCCCCCTGCCGGCCCCCCGGGGCGAGGGGCGGGGCCAGGAGAGCCGCGGGGGGCGGGGCTGAGCTCTGCCCAGGGCACTAATCGGCCCCCGGCCCGGCCCGGCCCGGCCGCCGCGCGGGCCGGCGCAGCCCGGGGAGGCGGTGCCCGGGGAGTTACGCCTGTAACCGCGCGGCTGCGTTGTGCAGCGCGCAGCGCCAGCTCCCAGGGCACAGGCCCGGGCCCTCGCCGTGCGGCAGCGGTGCAATGCCGGGGGTGCAGTCAGTGCATACACCCTCCTGCCCGCTACTGCCTCCACTGCGACTCAGAAAGACACAGGGTTTTATTAACAAGGTCAGGGATTTAAAACAGGACAATACATTACACTGCTCATAAAACACTCTGCTTGTAATAACACCTAGTTTATTTAAAAAAAAACTAAAGGGACGCTGTCAGAATGTCCTATACACATACGCTAATCTCTCTGTCTGCCTGTTACCAACACCACCTGGCATTATTACCTGAAAGGATTTAAGAAGCCTAATATACTCTTCAACACTGATGCTGTTTTACTTTTTGAGCCATACCCTCACATTTGACAGTGAAATTGTCAGTTTCATTTTCTAGTCCACATACACTGCCCTCAGCATTGTGTTTGGATTTACAGCCCTGCAGAAGATTTAACGTCCCATGCTAAGAAACTCATTAACTTTTTTTAAAATATATGCAAACAATTAAAAAAACTGTATTACAGAAATGCCAGTGGAACCTATGAGCTGTACAACATAGACACACACACATTTATCCATGTACATACATTTTGGTGTAATGTTTTGTTTTCCTTCATGGATATAGTATCTCTATATGCCAATACTGTCCCCATCACTACAGTATCTGTGTACCCTGCAAACATAAGTATTGATCCTCACAGCACCGCTTGGAGGTGGGGAAGGATTAGTATTACCCATTCTTACAGAGCGGGAGTTAAGGCACAGAGAAATTAAGTGCTTTACAGAGGTCAGGCAGATATCCTGAGTCCCTAGTGGTTTAAGTGCAAAACTATCAAGATGTGAAACGTAACCAAACAAACCCCTTCTGCCTTCCAAACCTCCCCCAACCCCTTATATACACATAGCCTATCACTGTCTGGGGCCTGATCTCATTGGTGCTGAGGCCGAAGATAAAGAAGCTCAGCAACTCTCAGGAGCAAGCCCTTTGTTAAGTGTAACTAAAATACTTAAGGTTTTTTTCTATGAAATGTAAGAATGGATTACAAATCACACTGAACCATCACTGATTATATTATTATTATTTACACCAATCTTAATTTGGGGGCTTAAAATTAGCTGACGGTGTCCCTTGCATCATCTGGCAAGCTGCTATGCGAAGTAGCCCCAGAGGAAGATGCCGGCACATATGCATAGTATCAAGTTGATGTTCAGAATGTGTTTCACCAAAGGCTGCTCATCCAAGGAAGCCACAGCATGTTCAGGGCTGGTAGCAGCTGTGTTCTCAGGAGGATGTTCTTGTTTGCTCTCCATCCCACAGAGCCACAAGAAGACTCTCATCAGTTTAGACCCTTTCTGAGTTCCAGTCACACCTACAGTGATAGTAATTAGTGAGGTAAAAGTTCTGTCCATGGAACAAACTCCAGTAACACAGAGTGTTACAATCTTGTACAAATCATTTTTGACATTACTACACAGAAAACATATCAGAACTCTTCAGAGTGACACGTTCACTCCACCAAGCCATTACAGTCATTTCTACTTGTCACGTCAGTGGCACTCTGCTCTAAAGATCTGAATTCAAATCCTGCCATTCCAAACCGTTTAAGGAATGGTGTCAGTTAGCCAAGTCTAAAAACATGGCTGTGCTCATCATCTTCCATTTGTTTCTGTATGCTTGAACCCACTTAGGGCCAGGGTTAGGACTCGTGAATGCAAGTTCCCCAAACTCTACTGAAGATTAGGGCATGCATAACCCAACAGTAAGCAGGTAACAGTGGTGCACACGGGTTGGGGAGAGGGCAGGGAGGAAGTTAGAATGCCAGTCACAAAAGGCTAAAGTCCCAGCGCCTGGGAATCAGCATTCTAGTCTAGTGCATTAACTCATTGCTCCACTTCATACTAATTTCATTGCACATAAAGGAATATGCATCAGCCAAGGCTGCAAAGCTACGTAAGCCATAGTGCAAGTTTTGCAAAACACTGACAATCATCTCTGGGCGTATGAGAAGGGCAGGATCAGGATCTATACAAGTGTGTACCTTACACGGGTACATCAATCCACATTAAAAAAAAATGTTTGCACACTCTCCTTTGCAACCTGCCAAGAGCTCGACTCAGGGTTCTGTGTTTTCCCCTGCCACTAGAGCTGGTCAGAAAATACCAATGAAAACAGAAATGGAATTTTGTGAAAACTTTGGCAATTTTTTTTTCCATTTTCCAACCAACTCTCCCTGCAGCAGATACTAACAGCATTATTCCCTGGTGCAGAAATATGGGTTCCCTGCTCCATTGCAAGGATATGTGATACCATTAAAAGATACAGAAGAAACACAGTCCTGATCTTTAGTCTTTGTAGGAAAAAAAGTCTGTCAGCACCTTGAAGATACAGAAATCTGAAAGTAGCAGGAAGATTCATTTAACATTTCCTGCCTTTATAACTTTTACAAAATGCATAGGACTGATTTTAATTGAAGCGCATGCTGTATATAGTAACAAGGCACTTACTTGTATTGTCATTGGAAATATTTTCAGGAACAACGCTAATATCGAGCTGGGTAGGCGGACACTCAGACTTACATACACCACTTCCAGTATCAGGAGAAGTACTGTCTGCTGGGTGTTTCTTGGCTGGTCGATCCCAGCGTGTGAACCAGGTGAGATGACTGATCTGTCGGCATGAAAAGCATTGTTAAAGAGAACTGCTCCTATGTTTGTTTAAAGGGAATACCTCAGCTTTGAGGGGTTCTTATATTTTCTAAGCACTTGGGACCAAATTCTGGTCCCCTACCTGGGCAGCCCCATTGGAGCTGGGGAACATCCAGCGCTGATAAGGTACTATGGAAATAGATACGAGGAGGCCAAATGAAGCAAGAAACAGAACAGCACTAAAAGTGCTGTTTATCCAGATTAAACTTTGATCTGAAACTTGCCTGTTTTACTTCACTGCTACGTTCCTGATGATGATGGTTACTACTAGAACTCTGCTGTGATGTGTCATACAAAACTAAAAGCAGAGAACAGATTATATAAGTTTTAGAAGGTCTTTGTGATGTTCTTTCATCTCATATTATCTGGGATAACACACATGGATCCAGCACTGGATGAGGTTTATAGTCTCGGTATGCACTGAGGAGTTAGGTAGACTGGCAGGAACCTACTCCAGAGGAAGCAGGCGGGTTGCTTCCACTGTGCTCAGACAAGATCTAGGTAAAGGATTCTATAAGGAAAAGCTATCTCACTAATCAACTGCAGTTCTTTGAGAAAGTTAATAAGGTGACCCAATGGCCAAAGCCTCTTGGACAATAATATGATGAAAGAAGCCAACTTGTCATCGATTAAAATACACATATTGGGGTTTGAGACCCTTGTCCAGAGCATCCAGGTGTTGGCCGCTCCTGGAGGTGGGATTCTGGACTTGAGGGACCAGTGCTGTCACCTAGCACAGCAGGAAGGCAGGATGCCAGACTAGCAGGGCCATCTCCAGCATTTTTGCCGCCCCAAGCGGCCGGGGGGAGAAAAAAAAAAGCCGCAATCGGCGGCACTTCGGCAGCAGCTCTACCACTGCTGCTTCTTCGGTGGCAGGTCCTTCCTTCCAAGAAGGACTGAGGGACTTGCCGCCGAAGAGCCGGACGTGCCACCCCCTTCCATGGGCCGTCCCAAGCACCTGCTTGCTGCGCTGCTGCCTGGAGCCGGCCCTGCAGACTAGACAGATCTGTGGTCTGATACAGTATTACAAGTGTTCTCGTGAGTACAGGAGGAATGAGAACATCCATCCCCATGGGTGCATAATGTGGGGGGGGCCTTACTGGATGTCCATTAAAAAATAGTGAAAGAAACCTGCTGGGGGAGACTCACCATTTCTTCCGAGGGAGGTTCTGTGAGCAGGCTCACGACCACCACAGTGACTGTCGTGATGACACTGAGGATCATGGAGAAGTACAGGTAGTGCACGTATCTCACCACGGCCGGCCGGCGGTCTGGCTCCCCGCATTGGGGCTGCAGGTAGATAAAGTCCAGCACCAGCCGGATGAAGCCCAGCAGCATGCCTGTCAGCAGGCCCCAGAACGCACCCTAGGAAATGAAGATCATTCCTTGATGGAACAGGAAACATATGTCTACATCATGTCTGGCAACGAAGCCCACGCTGGCTCTCGGGCTGAGTGCCGGCAGGAGTGAGATATGCTACAGTCACAACCGTGACATTCTGATCAGCACATTCGGGGGAGGGAGGGTTACTGGGCTTTTGGGAGGGTTTCTGAGATCCCCTTCATGGTCTCCTCCTTATGCTGTTCTCCCTTATACACACTCAGCACACCTCGTTCTATTGACTGCCCTTCCAGTGGAGGAGAGCCACTATCTAGACCTGCTGGTGCTGTTCAATAGCCACCAGCTCCCACCTCTGCAGCACTACCCACCCAATGGTTGCCCTAATCATGGGCTGCTTTACCTGTGGCTGTTGCTTCACAGGAGTCCTGCCAGCACAGGCTGCCCTGAGGATGCTCCAGAGCCTGGATACAACCCTTCCCCAGCCAGCACTGCCCTCTTTTGCGGTTGCACTGGCCAGCTCCAGTTTCCCCAGAGAAGTGGAGGTTGTGGGCATCTTGTGCCACAGCGACCCCTCCCTTCCCCACCTCCAGCTTACTTTCCACCCCCATGGACTCCAAGTCCTGGGTTACACCAGTGCAAGGCCATGGCTTGCAAATCTCTGCTCCTAGGTTTGTGAAAGGCATCTGGCAACCTTTGCCTTCTCTCCTAGAGCAGCCGAGGGAGCTGCCTGAGAGCAGTAGGAAGTGCTCCCTGCTGCATGGGCTGCGTGGCCTCAACCGAATGCCCCAAACATGAGTTCAGTCACTCTGCAGAGTGCCCACAAGGGAGAGGCAGAGCAGTGACAGTGCAGCTGTTCTAGCTGCCTGACTATCTGTCCGTGTAGACAGCGGACGGACGGGCTCATACCCAGCACACAGAGCACGCTGTGTCAGACCCTGCCCAAGTGTTACCTGTTCATTCGTTCTCTTCCAGAAACAGCCCAGGATGAAAACCATGGCCACAGGGGGCTGTAGGTAGGAGCTGATTGTCTGGATGTAAATGAATAGCTGCCCCCCTTGGCTGGCCTGAACCAGTGGGATCCACAGAACGGACACCACCACGAGCAGCAGCACAAACACCCTGCTCAAGAAAAAGACAGTGTTATTGCTGGCCTTTGCCCCCTCCTCTGCATGAGGGTCTCCCCCGACAGCTCCCCTCCCAGGAGAGCTCTCTCCTCTCTCTGAAATCTGCCCAATGGTGCTCCCCACCATCCGGCCTTGTTCAGCTGTACTCTGTCCCCTTGCCTGTCTTCCGTTAGAGTCCAGCCTCACATAAACACCCAAATCTAGATGCTGTTGCCCTCGGGTGCCTTTCTGCCACCTCAGCCTCCTAAATCCTGGTTCTGCCGCTATAACTTATATCCATTCGCTGGGCCAGATTCATTCTCATGAGCAACCAGGGAAAGAAAATGTAACACTGGCAACAGAAAAAAAAATACCATGGACTGGAAGGGCCAAATTCTTCTCTCAGTTCTTGCAGGGTAGGTCTGGAGCAATGGGCTCAAGATGAAGGAGTTGCTCTCAGTTTACACCAGGGCACCAGAGAGCAGAGTGGGGTGTGAAACATCTCCAGGACAGGCTCTGTGATGTAACACGCCATGCCCTAGAGTTCCATACCTGCCCACAAGCATAAGTTCCCACTCAGAAGAACGGGGCCGGAAGTGCCGCCAGAGATCCATGGTGAATATGGTGCTGGAGCTGTTAAAGATGGAAGTCAGGGAGGACATAAGTGCTGAAATCATCACTGACATCATGAGGCCCCTGAGCCCTGAAAACAAAGGGAGAGGCATGTTCGCTCTAGTAACAATGTACAGACCGTGGGCAGACCACTAAGAGTCCAACCTCACCCCCCATCAGTCAAACCTCTCAGACTAACGGCTGCAGCTCCCTTCTGAACTCAGCCCTTCCTCTGTGCTGAGGGACTGCCACCTACACTGCCCTCCCAAGAGTCCTGGACAGCAGGTGACCTCACAGGCCATATGAACTTGTCAGTCTTTCCTCTTGGACCACTATAGCGCTGTCTGCATGGGCAGAGTCCTTACTCTCCTCTGGTAGCTGGCTGGCTCAGAGAGGCAGCTGAGATGCAAGAAGGAGACCTGATCCATCTGCTCACTCCTGTGTTATAGTGATTGTGCTCCCCTTCGGGTTACAGATAACAATACATTTGGACACTACGATGTCCTCATCCTTTAGGGAACTAGTTGTGCCCAGGTGATAGAAGTAGACTTCCTGAATGCTGGATGCCTTGCTCCCCAGCAGAGGCCTCTCACAGCAGCTGTGGGTCATTTTGCAGGCTATTCCTTTTTCGTCAATATAACATCAGGCCCCATATCAACCCCAATATCATGACTGTAGTCTGTTCTCCTCCCCGTACATTTCCCACAGTCTGTGTTTTGGTTGGCGTAGGCCCTGTCCATGTTAGTTAGCGGCTGTGAAGCTCCTCACCTAGAGGCAGCAGTTCTATGACCAGTTTGGGGTAAGCAATATCAGAACAGCCAGATGGGTTGCCACAGATTTTCCGACAGATTTCTGGGTCTGCACAAGCCACCAGGTCTACAATAAACATGGGGGGAAGTAATCCATTAGTGACAAGAAACAAATATGTCCAGACAGTAACCATGGAGTGAAACCCATCCAGCAGATAATGAAACAGATACACATTCACAAGAGTAGCTCTGAGTTTTCCCCTTTCTTGTCTTTATCTTCTGTGTAAAAGATCCCGCCCACTGCAATAGGTTTAGTCAAGATTTGCCTTAACAGCTCATTTGTCTTGTATGCCTGACTCTCTTCTCTGAACGCTGTCCTTTTTTAAAACTAATGCTGTTCACCATGAGAAAACAGTGACTCCCTCCAGACATGTGCTAACATCGACAGCCATGCTCTCTCTCTCTCTCTCTCTCGCTCTCTCTCTGTGCCTTAGAACATTCAGGGAGCAGACTTTAGGATCTTTTCTTTTCTGAGTGCCACAAACATGGGGTCCAGAGGGAACATCATCAGGGCAGCTCTTAAAGCTGGGTTGCTACAGGAAGCACCTGAGACCTGGGACTTGTGTTCAGGATGAAGGGGTGTGGTCCCTAGGGAGCAAGATGAGTATAGATTAATAGAGTTTTATCTGAAAAAAAATCTATTACGAACTGCAAGTTCATGCTCCTGGCAATTGAGCTGCTACAACCTTTTAGCTTATTCTGGCGGGTGTGTCACTTACGCACTACAATCTGTGGTGACAGACGCAAGGAATATTTCTCTCCTTCAACTCTTACCTGGGAAGAGAACCCGGCTGATCATGCCTGGCATCACCATCATGAAGAGAGGCAAAATTTTCAGATAGGAGGCCAACAACGAACCTCCTTTGGCATGACAGAGGTTTTTAGCTGCAAGGGACCTTTGAACAATGACCTGTAAATCAGGAAAATAGTTTGATCCAGTGCTTTGCAGGGAGAGTAAATAGATGCAAGATGATGTGATGTATGTTTCTATTTATAATTGGACATGCTGGTTCCAAAAGCATCATACTGGACCTCTAGGGCCAGACTCTGTTCTAGATTGCATTGACTTAACTGAGAGGGAACTCAGACCATCATCATCATGAAGGATCTGATCCTGCAAAGTGCTGAGTGTTCATAACTCCCAGTGGCTGCGCCGAACCTTTTAGGATCATGCCATGAATTAGCTGACTCACCTGTGGTGCTTTAACTAGCACTTCTTGCCTTTATGCAAGGGAAATCTCACTGTGTTCAGTTCTAAGCTACGGAAACCACTGTCATTTTTCTCCATAGTTTCTTCTTTTTTGGACCCTGTGTATCTTATACGCCTTGACATGTCTTGTCAGGTCGACAGGACTACTGCCTCACAAACCAGGGCACAGGTAAACTTGCTGACCTCCCCTAAATTGACCCTCACTCTGTAAAAAAAAGTTTGATAAACAAATACCCCAGAAATATCTGATACGGATTTTGTTACGATTCTGCTCTTCCTGGCACTGCTGTTTACAATTGAAGAGACAGCAACTGGAGCCCTGCACAGCCTGAAGGGGGCGGGTTCACACAGAATTCAGACACGCCCACTTTATCGTTTGGGGTTTACATGCCCCTCATGTTACATATCTGAGTTCAAATGAGCTCCAAAACTCTAATTTAACTTAGCTGCAGGTGTCAAATTTTGTTTTGGTTTGATGTTGAAATCATCAGATTTCACATGGTTTCCACAGAAACACTAAACCAGCCCAGGTTCTGGCCCGAGTCTGGGTTTTGTAATGAAACTTGGCCTTAGCTGCTTGCGATGAAAGTTCTGCATGGTTCTACAGCCAGCCAGGTGGCATGTCTCAAAACCCAACCTGAGGGTTAATCTTGTGAAGGAAACATTGATCTACCTGATCTGTACACCAGTACCACAGAGATGGGATGGTCATTCCAATCAGAACTCCTGGCCAGGGAAGGTCAGAGGTGACAGGGT
The DNA here is from genome assembly GCF_020497125.1 of Mauremys mutica. Lineage (NCBI taxonomy): Eukaryota > Metazoa > Chordata > Testudines > Geoemydidae > Mauremys > Mauremys mutica. The sequence goes on along the minus strand of NC_059082.1, from coordinate 83,555,041 downwards.
CTCGGAAAATGTGGAAGGCATCTTCTCTTGGTAAGCCACAGCTACTGTTTCCTTTGTGGCTACTAGCAATGGCTTTAAAGTATTTGGCCTGCAAACTTTCAAGCCCACCAATTTTAACAAAGCCTAAAATGGGAATAGGAAGCAGTTACCACATTGATCAGGTTCATGCTATTATTTTCACTCTTGGCAGTTTGCTCTGTATGATCCCAATTCAGTGTCCACTTAAGTCAATGGAAAGACTCTGATAGACTTCACTGGGAGTTGGATCAGGACCTACAATGACAAACCTAGTTTAATACCATACGTTATTTGGCTAGAGGAGGTAATTGTTTGCTTTGATATGAATCTCAGACCACAGGGCGTTTTCTGTTTATTTGGGGGGGGGTCATATCTTTCATGGAACACCCCTACACTTTTCACCCTACAAAGAGTTATCACAAGATTATTTGTATAGAAAATATTCTAACATCAATGTCTATTTCACAAGATGCACTGAATAAACGTTAAATGGCTTGTTCCAGTGATGCATATTTGCAGTGATTTCTAGCATAGGAACAAATGTATTTTTAGCAGTAAAATCCCAGAGAAGTACTCACTGAACCCCATAAGAGTTAATCCCCCAGCCAGCATGATGACAGTCTGCAGAGTGTCTGTGTAAATCACAGCTGCCAGGCCACCTAAAGGGAAAAAAAATCAGAGGGACTAGTTGTCGGGAACTGGGTTTGTTCTGTGTAATAACATGTGCTTTGCAAAAGTCTGTTGGCCAGTAGCACAGCCAGAATGCTTTGCCTGACACAATGGGATGTTTTGTGGGTTGTTTTGACCACTTTGTGGGATGGTTTGGCCAACTCCCAGGGCTGATACTTTGGCTGAAATGTTGCATGTTTTGAACCACAGTGAGTCAGTGTTTTGTAACTAGAAACCCAAACTCCATAGCAGAAATCTCTACAGGAGATGCATTGAAAACCACAAGAAGGAAGGACCCAATTGAAACAGAAGCTGCTTCAAAAAGACAACATAACAACAACAAAAAGGAAGTACAGGTCTGTCTCATCTTACGCTGGGGTTACGTTCCGCGGTCAGCGCGTAAAGGGAAAACCACGTATAGTCAAAATTACATTGAGTGTAATGGCAGGCAGAATCGCCCGCACTACAGGAACAGTATTTAAATTGTTATTTTTCTCTTTTTTTTTTGTTTTTGCCAACCGCATAAAGCTGAATTTGCACATGTTAAATGCGCACAAGAAGCGACAGACCTGTAGCTGTACGGCCCACATTGCTGGGGGTGAGCCCTGCAAGAAGAGAAACTCCCATTCGTTTTGGGGACACATTTCACTCCCTTCATGGCACCATTTCCATCCAAGTTGTGAAGATATTTCCCACATCACCCTGCCTAGCGCTGTGTGTGGCTCTCACTTATACACCCGTAACGTCAAAAGGGAGAAAAGTCCTGAGCAAAACCCTTCCGTGAGGCTCCACTTTGAGCCAGAGAGACCTGGGCTGGCTCTAAGCAGGCACTTTACACCAGCCTTGTAAAATTACACTCACCCGCTCTCACCTGGAGAGTAATTTTTTTGACAAGTGTGTTACAATAATTACTTTTTTCATTATAAACAGTCGTCTTGGTAAAGGGCAGGCGGACAGATTTAGTGCCTCGGCTAATAAGGAAGTACTTTATAGAACGGTACCTTGTGGAAACTGCTGAATACTTATTACACGGGAGATGGATGGCACATTGTTCGGCTGTTCTCAACCCATTAGCAAAGCTGTATAACATTGCATTCCTATGGCCTGAAACACAGAGACGCACCTGCGACAGTGTAAAGAGCAGTGATTGCCAGCAGACCTATGACAGCGATGTAGAGATCCCAGCGTAAGGCTTGCTGAATGAACAGGGCCCCAGCATACATATCAACCTAATGGAAACAGACATTTAGAAGGGTTACAATGGTGACAGCTCAGTGCGTAATGCCAGACAGCTGAGTAGATGCACAGTGTACGCTAAGCCAACCAAACCTTGTGTTTCTCAAGGACCAACCTGTTTATTCACTTTTCATGACTCTCTGTTTTCTATCAATCTTAAGGGCAGCTGCTCCAACTGCCACATAAACCCTAACCTGGCCTCACCTCCTTCTCCACACTCCTCATTACCAGACAAGTTCAATTTAGTTTTGAGATGCAGTTTAATGAAGAAAATGCTCATTTTGCACGGTGGGGAGGGAGTTTTCCATTGAGAGAGAGCTGAGTTCAAAGAAGAAATTACTTTTATTGGTGGGGGTCGCTTCTCCATTCCTCAGGAGCAGCAGGTACGGGGTGAGAGCCAAGGAGTGAGGAGACAACGAGGGTCCGAAACTGGAGCAGCCATATGTGCTGGAGCCCTGTGCATGGGGAGTTCTGAGGACAGTAGCCAGCCAGAGCTCCAGGGCTTGGCACAATGCAAATTCCTTTCCTCTGACTGGGGTTGGATGAACCTCAGCAGGGCTTTCCACAGTGTGCTGTTATAGAGCTGTGGGTTAGGAACCACGCAGCCTCCTTGTGTCCTGGTGGCCTAAGGTGGTTGCACTGAAGAAGAGTTAGGTATAAATGCAACCTGCAGACCATGAAAGCATGTATATGTGCAAAGCCCTGATGACTTTGGCCATCTGTAAATAAATGGGCCTGTCCCATTATTCAGCAACCGGGGATTGGAATGATCCAATTTCTCTCTCAGAAAACTTGTCATCAGATATTTGAAAACAATAGTTGATTGTTTCCATTAAAAAAAACCCTACCAAGGACCAGCCACCTGGCCCCAGTCTGACACCACAGACATCTTCAGTTTCAAGGGGGGCGGGGCGCGAGAGGCATGTGCCAGTCTACCCTTCCCACTGCTGCCTGTAAAAGGAAAAACACCCAGCTAGGAGTTTTTCTTCTTATTTTGTCAATTCAAGCACTATGTGGCGGTTAATTAACAGCTGGCAAGGCCCTGCACAAAGGGTGAATACATCACTCATTTAAAGCATTAGAGCAAACAGGAGCAATAAATTACTAAACTAGGCAGCCAGCAAACTCGCTCCTTCTGCCAGCCGCAGGGTGCATCCCACTCCCATATGCTCCTATATCCTGCTGCTGTCAGAAGAAATGTACAGAGAGGACAAGCCAAATTAACTGAGCAGGTGCCAAAAATCTAACAACAGACAAATCTCCAATGAAAACGACTCCTTCCCCTTGACTGGACGGGTGTGCTTTGATACATTACCAAGCTCTCCCTCCGACAGCAGCAAACATTCAAACCATTCATGGCAAAGCTTATGGATCCTGGGTTTGGCACCTAATTTCTTGAAAAATTGAAATCCATCCTTTTTCTCCACTCTTCCAAGACTTTTTCATAATATCACTATAACAGCGAGGGGACCAGGACTCAGTTGCACTTATGAGTCCCATAGATGAATACAGACATACTCTTTCAAAGTGAATTCTAGTCAGTCCTCTTTCTTTCTTCTTACTTACTGATATTTTGGTGAATATATAGATAAACAAATAGAGAATTGCCAGGAAGATCTGTATTCTTTTGCCACCAAAGCGTTTCTGTAAGTACTCAGGCATGGTTGTAACCTGCAGGGAAGGAGATTGTATCAGAGGAGGAAGAATACAACAACTTCCTCTAAGCAACAAATAGAGGCATTGGTAGAGACCTTGTGTGGTTGACAAACCCTGGCCAGTTGCTGTGTCTTGGCATGTCTGCTGGGAAATGTCTGTCCCTCTCAGCTCCACACTCTTACACAATGAATGGTCACCAATATTTTGCCTTTAGGGTCTAGCACAAGGTCCAGTGAGGCTACTTGATAAAGAAGCCTTCACACCCCTTAGAGACTGCAAAAACACCATCTGCTTTGTTCTTTGAACTGTGCACCCCATGTGGTTCCCCTGGCCTAACCCTACCTAGCAGTTCTCAAGGCATCACCTGTCCCCCGACTTGGTAAAGCCAGACTTGCCCCCAGTCGCTTGGCAGTGGCTCTGGAAGGTCAAGTGTCACCACAACCTCTCTCCTCATCGTTGTGTCAGGGAAGCACCATTTCCACCTGAACTGTAGCCCAGTGGTTCTCAAACTTTTGTACTGGTGACCCCTTTCACATAACAAGCCTCTGAGTGCGACCCCCCCTTATAAATTAAAAACAAGTTTTTAAATATTTAACACCATTATAAATTCTGGAGGCAAAGCAGGGTTTGGGGTGGAGGCTGACAGCTCGCGACCCCCCATGTAATAACCTCCCGACCCCCAGTTTGAGAACCCCTGCTCTAGCCTCAGTCCCTGAAGTCTCATTTCCGAGGAGGCACTTGGAAGTAGTGCTTGTTCTTGGCAGTGGGACATGGCATTGCTTCGATGGGCACAACACGAGTGGGTCCTCCTGTCCCCTCTTTCATCCCTTTTCTAAACTATGTTTTTTCATCCATGAGATCTCCTGACTGATTTCCTTTCCTTTCATGGGCTCTTCTCCTCTCAGTTAGAACATCAAGAGAAGAACACCCCTGCAGGTGAATCCTGGAATGCTGCTGCTTCGGGAACTTTTACCCACAGCACAGGCCTTTTTAGAAGGTTCAGCATTTAAAAACCCATACATTTAAAAGGATGTTAAAAAAGCAAGTCACTGATATGCATAGTGTGGCCCATTGACTTACCCCAGCTGCTATGTAAATAGGAAGAAACAGCCAGGCCAGCACCAAAACACAGAACATTCCCTAGGGAGGCAAAGGAAACACAGGTCAGAGATACTGAAAAATGCTGGTGTCAGTTGGCTAATGCTAGGGTGACCAGACAGCAAATGTGAAAAATCGGGATGGGGTGGGGGGTAATAGGAGCCTATATAAGAAAAAGACCCAAAAATCGGGATTGTCCCTATAAAATCGGGACATCTGGTCACCCTGGCTAATACCCATGCATGCCTCTATGTGTGTGTACACACAACTGTCCAGCTGTGACTCAAACACCCTATATAGCTAACAGCGATTCTCTAGCTCATGTAGTAGGTCATGGGGTTTTGGAGCTAAGGGATCTGAATTCTATTCCTGCTCTTCCTGTGAAGTTTCAAGGAGCCGCTGTATGCAGCATAGTGACAACCACAAAGACCTACACAGGCACAGGTTGTTACAGTGTTGACCAAGGATGTAATGTTGCCCAACATTAGTGCCCCTGTATGAGCTGCAATGCCAAGCAGAGTGGAGCAGATTGAGGACCCTGACTCTGATATGTTAGATCAACCTGAACTAGCCTCGCTCATTAGAATAATAAATACAAATGTAATAAATATAATATAATTAATTAATATGGAAACAGCTTCTGTCTTTTACATAGCTGCAGATGGAGCCATGTGGATGCAATACAGTAAAAACTAAAAAGGACCAAGCCAACTTCCAATGATATTGAGAGCAGCTCCTGCAGGGTAAAACTTACATTCCACTCATACGCCGTCGCAGCGATTCCTGATGCTGCCCCTGATCCAGCCAGGCCTATGAAATGCCCACTCCCAACATTACTAGCAAACAGGGATGCACCCACCTGCGGAGATAAAGAGGAGGCTAGTTCCGTGTATGGCATAAGGCATCGTTCTCATACCCTGGGAGGCGCTCCTAGCCCGGGGGTGGGGGGTTGTCTCAGAAGTGAGCCATATGTAAATAAATGGAGAGGGCCAGTGTCTCCCAGTGCACTTAGCTCGCCATTGGATCCATTCCATGTAGACTTTGCCGAGCCCCAGTTCCCACAGGCCAGACTGCAAGTTCCTCACAACCCGTGGGAACTGAAATCCCCTCCCTCCTAGCCCCTGCTGCCTTGTCTCTTCTCCCCATTCGCTCACTGACACCGGTACTGCTGTCAGACCTCATTCCTTCCCTCCTGCTCTGTCACTCATCTGTCAGGTTGCATGGAAGCAGCCCGCTTCCTAGCCGCGGCGTCACGGTCCCTTCACTGGGGAGCTTCAAAGACAAGCAAAGGGGCACGGGATGAAACAAAGGGAAACGCCAACTGATCAGTTAGCTGGTTATGGCTTTAGTTACTTCGTTATGATCAGCACATCCCAAATCAAACCCCTACCCCGACCAGACCAGCTAAACGCCCCTTCCTCTCCAGAGACCCAGCCAGCCATGCCCCAGAAGCCCCAACCCAATGTTTAAGGAAATAGATGAGTCTTGCAAGTCAGCAAACAGGAACTATCTTGGTGCAGGAGGTGAGGGCTGTGACAGGCATATTATTGGATGGAAAGTGCCCCCTCCCTGTAGACTTTGGAAAAGCGGGTCACAGGCTCTCCCGTTCTGACCAGAGAGAGACATGCCAGTGGGACAAAAGCACTGTTCAGTCTCACTGCGACATAGTGGAATAGGCAATTAGATGGAGACACTTACAGGCCACCAAACCATCTTTCCTCCAGCCAGGAAATAACCCTTCACCGTGCTTCGCTTTGTCCTCCACATGGACTGGGAAAGCAGAAAAACAGGACAAAAGCTTTAGAACTCTCCAAGCTCTGCTCAGAACATTACAGAGCACAGCAGTTTCCCCAGAGGAACACTTTATACTGTCATCCCCTCTAGACGTGGGTGAGTTTGCTATGGCAGAAGAACCCTCAATTGCTGCAGCTATAGGATCCTGAGTGGCAAAGATCTGAAATGAGGGACTACCATGAACAATAGTTGTTGAGGGAGAAAGGGAACTGCCACCATGGAGAGATTTAGGTCTGTATCACATGCAAAGTTTTTTTTACAATCTCAGCTTCCTGGTTCAGTGTTTTCTGCAATAAACGTCACGATCACTCCAGATGCATGAGGAATGCACGCAGATCTGGGTCACCGATTAGGGACATCACTTGTTTCAGATGTGCCTGAGAGGGACACGCAGGGTTAGACTTAGAACTCTGGACTCTCACTTTTTATAGTCTCCACTTATCAGATATCACACTACATGAGTTTTGCCCCCGTATCTGAAGAGAGCAGCAATTCCTGTCCAATCTCGTGGCAGATGGGTTGGCCTTTTCCTGTGATAAAAGCCATGCCAGAAAGTTGATTTATGGGCTTGCTACAGTTTAACAGTACGTGTAGTTTGCAGGATCTGCGATCAGAATTTTATTGTCAAGCCGATATGATTTCCTGCATAGCTCTGTAGCAGCCTAACATGTGCTGGATTCTGTCCAGGCTAGATACCAAACATTAGCAATAATATTACATTGTATGTCTACACCTCTTCCACTGAAGGATCCTCAAGTGTATAAAAAAAAAACATTAACCCTGAACAGCAGTCCTGGGATCCCTAGATCTGGGTGAACAGGTGGGAAAAACACAAAACACTGTTGTGCATTTTGATTTGGTCAGTTGATGCCAGTGAAGTTAGGCCTGATGAAAGCCTTAGTAAAAAAATTAAAAAGTGCTACTTGTGCAACCATCACCTTTAAATATAACAGGACACATAAGAAAGGATCTAAGAGCATCTCCTTACCCACAATCCAACCGCCAGGACGAATACAAAATACAGAACAAGAACAACAATGTCCACAGCCTCCAAGATCTGTTGGGGAAATGTGTTCCAGCTGGGAGTGACAGAGGGCAGAGTGCTACCAGGGGTCTCCATTGCGTCTCACGCGGATTCAGTTCCTCTCTTTCTTGATGCATTTATCTGTTGAAAAGTGGGATAGAGAGTTATAGGGACCTGTGTTGTTATGGCAGTGACGGCAGCGCAGTGAGGATGCTGCTCCCATCTTGAGTTGGGCCAGCAGGGGATGGTGTGTGAAACTGGTGGGTGGGCTTTTCCTCTGGGCAACTCGTGTTACCTTTGTGCAGCAGCTCCAACCCCATGCTGTGGGGAGTGGAGCAACCACTGCCAGACAGGGTGGGAACTGGTGGTCTGGAGGGTCCCTGTGGCTGCAGGTTTGGCAGCACTGTATGCACTGACCTTGGAGAGAAGCCACAGCCACAGAAATGCCTGTGAATAGCCAGAAGAAAGAATGAAATAAACAAGAGCTGAGCAATTCCTTCCATGGAAACCAGGAGAGCGAGGGTGAATGTGAACGCCCAGCATCCCGATGGTTGGTCGCTCTGTGCTACCATCAAAGGGCCCAACCCGGATTCCAGAGAAGGACAGCGGGAGTCTTTCTGTTGGCCTGTACTCGGAGCTGGACTTGGGCCCAGGAGGAGAGAATGTTTGAACCACCTCACAAGTGAGTCCAAATGGCTGGCGTCCAGGCACTGCCAGTGCCATTCCCTTACCACCCTGCATGGCAGGAGGGGGAAATGGGAATGCATCAGCAGGTGCTTAGACAATGTACCCCCAGCAGGGCGGGGGAAGCGCGGAGGCACCAGGGATGAGCAGCAAACCTTGCTTGTGTAGTTCTGCTGCTGCCAAGCACGGCACTGACAGGTTCCAACACCTAACCAGCGGCTTCCACAAACATTCCTCCCTCTGCCTGTGACAGACCCATTCCGGGGGGCGGGGGGGGGGTGATATATTTGTTTGTTTTCCACTTAAACAAAAGCTCTTTCTTGTAAGCCCGGCCCAGGGGGAGGTGGCACCGGAGGGTGAACAAACCACTGAGTGTCCTGGCCGCTGTCTATGCTGGGATCTGAGAGCTCCACTGAGTGAGCTGAGAGTGCCCTGCAATGTCCAGCTTGTGCCATGTGGAGCAAGGGCACAGAGCAAAGACCTTCCAGGAGAGGTGTCCTCCCCTGGGGAACGAGCTGAACAAATCTACCATTCGGTACAATTGCGTCCCCTGCACAGGCAGAACATTTGCTCTGCAGAAGCACAGGGAAAGTCCTCTCTACGGGGCTGCTTTAGCCATAGCCAGAGAGGGGGCAACTAGAAGCAGGGAGGTTGCCCCAAGCACCCTCCCTTCAGTATGATGGTGGGGCTTTAACAAGGGCTTCCCAGGAGCCTCCATGACCCCCTACCAGCGCATCCCTGCCCAGCTCCTTAGTGATTTACCTTCCTTTCCTCGCAGCTGGTTCCTTTGAATGGGGACAGAGCTTCCCTTCTTGGGGGGTCGCTCTGCGCCCTTCTAACAGGTCAGGAAGCTGGATGCAGGGCGGTCCTTTCCAGGATGGCCAGATCCAGCATTTGCTGCTCCTCGCTCCCTCGTCACACACAGGCTGGAGCCTTTGGCCTCTTGTGCCCAAAATGGGGCACCTTACGATGCTGCCTGGGTGGGGGGAAAAACCGACACCCCGAGAGGGAGAGGTGGGCTGTCTCACCCAAAAGGCCCCAGAGTGTGTGCTCTGGCCCAGCGCTCTGCTCCTCTGACAAAGAGACTCTTATTGCCTGGTGCTGTGGAAGTGAGGAGCCGACAAACGAGTTCTGCCTCACAAAGCCCTGAGGAGGTGAGAGCCAAAAGAGCTCCTTGTCCGTGGGTGTCAGTTTCACCACGGCCACTGGCCTCGCCCACTTACCGATACAAGGAAACAAAGCAGCCTCTCCAAGGGACCAGTCCCAAGCATTACCTTCTCCCTAAAGGGTTGCTTGGAATTGTCCCCAGCCATGCCTGTCTCTGGCGTGGCTAGTTTCTCATGCCTGGGTGAGTGAAAGAACCCAGAGAGAGGGTGGATTCTCAACAGCTTGTCCCACATCCTCACACACTGAGGCAATGTTGCAGCGGCACCACAATAATATCCCATGACAGCACAATGGAGTGGTTTCATCCCGTTAGCCAAATATTCAAAAGTGCCAGCTCTCGCCAGTGCCCCTTGTTGGGCTCAGTCCTCCGGCATATCCTGCTTCAGGAGTAGCCACATTTGGTTCATGCAGCTGGAGGAGAGTTGAATGGTGAGCACCACCCCCAAGGGAGCGAGGATCCATTACCTGCTTTCAATCACCAGGTCTGAACACATCCTACTTACGCTACTTCTGTCTGACATGCCTTTAGCCCCTTCCACGTAAAGCATTTACCATAGAATGGCCAAAATCCCAAGTGATGCCCAGCACCCACAGCTGCAACTGAAATCAATGTGAGCTGCACGTGCTGAGCACTATGCAGGAATTATGGCTTTTTGTACAGGAGTTGCTTCACCCCAAATGCAGCTGTTTGTAGCACACAGCCAGCACTGCAGTGGTACTTCACAGCAGTAAAGATAGGAAGTGAAGATATAAAGTGGAATGCCAAGGGGAATTTAGAGCCTGTGGTAGGTATTTGCTTACTGGTCTTTCCATAGGATCCCCCATAGGACAGCCTGCCTGGGGGCAGGGAGAAGTTTAGTAAACTCTGATGCATCTGATTTCAAATTCTATGTGCGCCTTGAGCTAGTGGAAAGTTTGACTGTTTTGCTAATTCAGATCACAACCGAGTCTCCCGTAGTTCCCTTGGCATGAGCTGCGGTGCTTCGCTAGTCAGGGATTCTGAGCAAAGAACATCTGTGGCATTGAAATGAATCTGTTGAAGCCAGCCTTTTATCGATGGCCTGGGAGAGAGGGCACCCCATGTGGGTGTCTCGTAACCCACCGGGATTGTATCACTTCTGTTGCTTCTTAAATAGGATTTTTAAACATTCCTAATTCCTTTCACCTGCTAAAAACACCATAGATGTGGAAGGGATAAAACTGAGTCCACAACCAGAACTGAACCCATCTACTAACTGCAACCACCGCAGACACAAGCAAGACACTGAAAAGGAACTTACCATGTTCATCTGGGTCCCATTCTGTTCACTTGCGCTAGGCACCACCGACCAACTGCCAGCCCACAGGGCAGCTTAAATATTGCCAGGGAACCAGGAATTGCCAGTGAAGCTGTTAACAGTGTCACAAGGAATGAGAAGAAAAATGTGTAGGGGGATAGTTAAACTAATTCGCCCTAGTTACTGTTTCAGTCCCTCTTTCCCCTGGTGTGAAGTCTGTGCTGTTCCACTATCAGGGCTTGTAGGGTCAAACTCCAAAGTGTGCGATTCTCTTAAGCAATCATTCCAGCTAAAAGGAAGATGAGTTACACTGAAGGATGGGCTCTGCCAACCCACCAAGATGAACTCCCCAAGGCCTAAGGGGAGCTGAAATCCAGCTCTGTATCTAAAGTCACAGCCAAGCCCTAGATCTGTAAAAAGCAGGGGGGGAAATCCATCTCCCCTTCACCCCACAATCTTGGGGCAGGGTGAGTGCTCAGAATACAAATCCAAAATCCAGATATTAACCTCTCATCTGGATCCCAATCTGAATCTAGATTTGCCTTCTCTTTTAGGCATAATCTCTGACAGAAATATATTAAAATAAATAAACCACTAACGTCAAATAATACATGGATTAAAAATGTTAAAGAGGGACCTGAACTCTCCAAAGCGCTGAGATGCTGCAGCAGGAGGTGCTAGACAACCCTGTGAAATAGATCCTGTTGCTGGCCTCTGGCCAGGCAGGCCCCACGCATTGCCGTGTATGCTGTTCTCAGCCAGAAGGTGCCACGGCACTACATGATGTCAAAGAACAGGTTTGATTCAGAAATATCCCCTGCTTCCAGTGGTATTCAAAACACTAGTATTAACCCATTCACGTACTTAGCCCAGGCAGGATCCACTTCCCGAGGCTGTGGGTTGCAGTCAGGATTTTAAAGTGTTCCATTCTCTTAGGCTATGTTTTACTGGCCTTTTAGCTGGCAGGGTCTCTGTTCCACTTTGACACTGTGGTGACCATCATCACCTGGGAGGATGAGAGCTCCTGGGATCCCAACTGCCTCCCACAGCGTGGCCTTGAAGAGTGGGAAAGCACTTCCCACCGGGATAGATCTGACGAAGCTTCACAGGACTCTAGGGAACCCATCTCATCTGTTTGTTTCACTTGTTCATTAACTGGCTAATTGAACCAGTGTTACCAACTCTGGTGATGCTACTGCAAGTCTCGCTGTATTTGATCTTTCTCTTAAAGCCCCTCAGCTGGACCCAGGAGACGGGAGGAGAATCTCAGCTTTCATTTTTATAAAAAGGTAAGTCCTCACCCTCCCAGTTGTGAAGAAAGGCTTGGAAATGTGACTTGAGTGAATCCCATAGGCTTAGAAATCAGAAGACAAAGAAAAAGCTTGTGATTTTGTCCCCCATCACATGATTTTAAGGGGCCTGACTCATAGTTAGCAATATTTTAATTGAATTTCCTGGGATTCAATATCTGTGATTTGATAGAATCGTGTCTGTAACCAGTGACAGGCAGATCCTCAAAAAGTTCAGACTTCAGCAGCCAGATCCTTCTGCCAGCTTCCAGACTCTTGCACCTACACAGCTGAACCTAGGCTGATTTTCAGCCCTTCCAGGTTGGAGCTGGGCCAGAAAATGCTGTGAGTACAGTCATTTCCTCTGGGATTTCTCTTAAATTTCCTTCACAGCATCCACCGCCATGGTATCTGAGCCCCTACCTCAGTGCATGGGACCCCAGGAAGTGCAGGGACTCTGAATCTCTTTAAAGGTAGCTAGAGAAGAGGTTCAGGTTTGGTCACAGATGCTGGTCAGGTGTCATTTTATCCCAGCTACTCTGTACACTGGGTCTCGACTGAATCAGACTTGTCTCTGCTGTGACTCCACTGAGGCTATTCAATTTTTTCTAGGAGTTTCCTTTTTTTGCTGCAGGAAACAGATGCCAAGGTCTGAAATCGAACCTCAGCTTAGCTCGGGATGATTCTGTTCTTGGTGCAAGAGGGAGACAACATCCTAGAGCTGAGCCAGGCAGCGGAGGAGCCAAGCCGACAAGGTGACTGACACTGATCAGGAGACTGACTGCTTTGTGCCTTTCCTTACAAGTGGCGCACGGCCACAAAACAGTCCAGGCACAAACTGTTAATGATTCACTGCACAGGGCTGCAGGGGCAGCTCTCAAATGATACTTTTTTCCCTAGAGTGTTTGAGATTATCACCAAAGAATCAACTGATCTCAAGAGCATGTGACTTAAGTTATGCTGTGGTACAAGAACCAATTACAGCCTGTGTCAGATAATAGCTGCAGTGGTGGCTTTAGGTCAGCATATTCAATGGCACTCAGTAGCTCATCTCAGCTGCGCGTGTTCTCATTCATTAAGGGCACCTTTGAAAGGGCTGCTTGGTATTTAACTGTGGTGAGTGGGCTCTTCTAGAAAGTGCCGCTGCCTCAGAATCGCCTGCTGGAATGCCGGAGGTGTGCGTGAGGCAGGCTGGGGCACCCGCTCAGCTGTCTGACTCGGGTTAGCCAGTCTGTTCACCTAACAGCTGTGCAGGGCTCAGAGAGTTAGGAAGGAGGTACATTTATTTTACATGTACGTGGCACTGAGGGCTTGCCCAGTGAATGGATTTTATCTGTGGCGTTTTGTAAAACTCTTTCAAACTCAGTCTACAGTTTAGGCCCATGCTGAGGCCTCATTATCAGATTAAACCATTACATATATGCAAAGAGCAAAAAGCCACAGTGCCTACCAGCCACCACTATAGGAAATCTGGGAATTCACTCACATGGTTTATTTCCTGCTAATGCAAATGAAGCAATTGCCACAGGAGAGAAATCCCCTAGGGAACATGAGCTCAGCCTGCTCCAATTGCCTTTGAGAGGACTGCAGTTCTCTGACTCATGCGCAGACTAAATATTTACTGCTGAGCAATGTAAAATGGCAGCAGTATTTTAAACCGCCTCACTCCCCACTGTACTCTGAGCATGGAGTCACAGGAAGCCTCCCACAGAGATAATTATCCCTTCTGTTCTACTGCTGCTATTGAGATGGTTAAACAAGTGAAACCTCTCCCTAACTGGAGCAATGATCTCTAAAGGGAATAAGAAGGGCATATAAAATATTCAGTCTTAAGATGTGCAGTTATAAAAGCTGCCAACCACAGAAATACACCCTCTTTATAAGGCTATTGTGGAAAACCAGGGTGTGTTATAGTTTTTACCTATAATGGACTCAAATGCAGTTGGGAGGCAGACCGCAGTAGCTTTATTTTGGGGACAGCACATAGGTTTTGGGTAGAGACTGAATTGTGACTATACAGATAGTCCTGTTATCAAATAAAATAACCATATCTCAGAAGTTCTGGTTCTCTGAAAATTTTCACATAAAAATACCATCTGGAAACAAAGCGATTGGAGTTTTAGCTATTTTGTCAAGTTACAACAGGTAGCAAAGTCTATGTACAGCATTTTCATTAATGACAGTTTCAAAATAACCTCAAACGGTTTAAATACATAATATGTGCTTAAAAAAAGATCAACTATACACAGTATGCAGCATCTGAAACACAGAATGGAGACAAATATGCATTGTCCTATCATAAATCAAGGAGAAAAAACACGGCTCTGATAATGCAATGCTTGGGCAGCTGATAATACAATGCTAGAAGCTACCTGGCACTTAAAGCTGTAAAAACTGAAAACACTTGTGGAAATATACATCACTTTCTACAGCGGGGAGTTTTAAAATTACTGAAAACAAAGGATTTGATGCACATAAGGTCTCCTGTAAATAATGCACCAGTTGGTGATTCTCTACTCTCCGCACAGGCTGTGAGAGGACCTCTTGCTCTGGCATCAAGTGAGGAGAAGCATTTGGATGAGAAATGTTACCTAAGCTCCAGGTGTTGCTGGAGTGTTTCAAGGAGCAGGATGTTAGAGCACATCAGAATTGAAAGGCAATGACTGCTTTTTGCACAAAATAATGCCCAACAATGTGAACGCATTGATGCTTCTTGCTGTAAGGATCTGAGCAAGCTGTATCACCTGGAGGCACATGCAGACCACAAAAGTCTAGAAGAGCATTAATCCCAGAAGGATATCTCAGATATCATTAAATTTACCTACACAATAATCAGAGGCTGCCAGAGCAATGGAGCATGGTGTGTACAGTTCTGCCGTTCACAGAATACACTTGGCATGAAGGATCGATTGAATCCTACATTATGTCAGATGTTACCACAGAACTACAGGCCCTCAGTAAATGATTGAAAGGTACAGCACATACTTGGTTTCCTGCTGGGCTCTCTGGCTAGCCTCAGAAGCTACACTGCAGGGCTTTAGATGCTTGAAGGAATCCCACTGATTGCTAGACTTTTAGACTGCCAAGGGTTTTACACTTTCTATGGAGGCTTCAAGATGCTCAGTGAACTGTGTCTCCTGGCAAGTCCATGTAGATCTGGTGAGGAAGATGTTAATTTTCTAGTAAACTGTCCAGACCCATCAGTCATTGCCACACACCTAAGCAAATAGGACACAGCCAGGTAGGAATTTCAGGATTGTCCCACTGCATAAAGCAACTGGATGGAATCATATTGGACCTATGTTTGGGGACAAAGTGGATACACCATGCACAATTCTGGGAGGTAATTTCCTGACATCATCACTGACCTTTCCCTGCTGAAGTCCAGGATTAAAGACTCTGAGCCAAACCCTGAAGTGCCCTGCCTCAACCAATGCGGGGTCAGTGGGAGTTCTGACTGGGTAAGAGCTCTGGAAACATTAAGTGCTGGCTGGTGGGTTCGAAGGCGCTGCAGGGACTCTGAGGAGGAATTCAGCTTGACTCATCAGCGGTTCCTCCCAAGGTTCCCTGGAGAGCACGTTCCAGTGGCAGCTCCATCACCAATTCAAGGGGTTTGGCATGTGCTGCCTTCTGTGTCCAACCAGCTCTTGCTCACTGGGTAAGGGACAGGTCCTGGCCCTGCTCTCCTTCTGACGCCTTGGGAGCAGTGCCTGTGTCCCATAGTGGGAGAGTGCTGAGCCCTTGTTCCGTGGGGAGAAGAAAACGCTTTGTGCACCCACAACAGAGTCCTGGGCAGGGTTCCCAGGGTCTGCTACTGCCGACATGTACAGATTCTGAAAAATGTAAGGGGTTTCTACATCCTGGTGGGTCTGCAAACCTGATTCAACTATGCACTGGAAATCTACGGCACTAAATGTAAGATCCTGTAGTTAGGACTAACACAGTGTTTTTCTTAACTCTGTAACCCTGCCCCACCCATCCATCCATCCCAGGACCCATCCATGGTGCCTTTTCACAGAAGTTATTCCTACAGTGTCCAGATTACCACCAAAGAAGCCCCTTTGCCTTTGTCCATGGTTCTGATTGGTGCTAACATGACAGCAGCATATTTACAACCAACAGGAACCAACTGCACTTTGTTGGCAATAAAGTGTTGCACCGAATGTCACCACAAGCCCATCACCAGGCAAGGGGCGAGGTCATCCTGGGACTGCGCTGGCTTTCGCAGGCCTGCACATCACTGAGCGCCCGCTGCAGGGAGAGAAGGAAACAAAACAAGATGTGTCATCAGGCAAAGCCAGCTCTCCATGGACAAGGAGAACGCTTCAGCCTCGCAGAAACACGCAGGATTGCGCTCTGCCCTCAAAACCTGCTCCATGCAAATTCTACCCAAGTCAAGGAGTGGTGAGCATGAGTGGCTGAGGGCAGTGAATCTGGTTGCAGGGATGGTGCCAAGCAGAGAGAGGATCAGGCCTATGCCCAACTTTCCTCTTCTACAGCAATTTCAGTACAGGTGCAGGGGACTGCACTGAGCCTCTGAGACTGAAGTCCTCTCTTCTTCCACAGACCTAGTACAGCATGTGCTGTGCAAAGGCAGGTTTCCTCTGACAGTGCCCTGCAGGAGTGCTTCAGGACTGTCCTGGGAGGACTGTCTGTCTCTGCGCCCTTTCCATCCTTCGCCTTCGGCTGGGCCCATTGGCAAGGGGTGCCAGGTAATGCCAAGTCTGTTGTGGAACTCGCTGTCCCTATGCTCAGACTCAAGCCCGTGATCAGTGCCCTTCACAACAGCCCATCAGATGGTAACAGCAATTGCTTCACTTTACATCTGGTCAATATTCGGCCTGGTGACCTAGAGCTGAAAGGCTCTGAAGTATCACCCAAGTCTCCTGAGCCAGCCAATTCCTGACTTGCTTTTCTTTAAAGATTTGGATTTTACTCACATTCAGAGCCAAATATTGAGTTAAAGCTAAACTAAGCCCCACTAGCAGGTGATGCAGCAAAACCCATCCCGGGCCTTTACGGTGAGACCCCACCCATGTCTGCTGGCTCTATAGCAATGCAACTCACCTCAAACTTGCTCATGAACTCAGCAAAAATGCCAAAAAAAGATTCAGATGTGGTCACTTTGGAGTCTTCCCCAAAAAAAGACAGCACTTTGCTGAATTCCTCCATGGCCTTATGCTGCAGGTCACCCAGAGATTTTATAGCGGGATGGGCGCTCTCCAGGAAAGACTGAGAGGAATGGTTTAAGGGAAAACTACACCATATTGTGGCAAGATCCTGAACAGATGCTGCTTCGAAAAGGGTGGGTTTTCATCTACAGCCCAACAAAAGGTCCCCTGCAACGTGAGCACAGCAACTGTGGGCTGATAAACTAGTTAAAAAGAAACCCCCCCACAAAAGGGAGTTTGTTTTGCACAGGCAACGTCTCTGCATCCATCTCCTACAACACAGGGAGAGACAACACCAAGAGCCTTCTGCCCACAAGGGAGTGGCTTCCCCCATGATAACTCTGCAAAGGCATGAACACTGGCAGCCTCAGTGTGGCTCCATTGGGAGCCCTCTCACCTCTGGGTCATAAAGGTGGAGTCCATGCCATGCTCTTCACCAAAGAGTGCCTCCTTACTAGATGGCCAGAATGCTTAACAAACATCGGGATAAAGAAAGCAGATAGCGATGTTTGTGATTTGCCTCTTTTACAGAAGGATACATTCATCACAATAGCAAATTTGTCCTCCTCAGCAGCTGGCATGCTGTGGCAGGCAGTCTCTATTTCACTGATGGTGGTGTGAAGGTCGTTGAGATCGGCTGTTAATGTTCTCTGATTCACTGAATAAGGAGGAGAGTTTAAAACAGTGTCATTAAGATAGTTCTGAGTCGGTGCTGGCTGCTGCTAAACCAAGAGCAGGAAAGTGAGATCCATAGGTCAAAAGCTTTACAATGTGGTCTACAGCTGCCCTCATCTTTAATGCAGAGGTTCTTCTTGTGGAGGTACATGTCCCAGCGTGTGCTGCTCCCTCTTGACCTGAGTGACCATGCTGCATTGCATTCTGGGTGAAGCCAGACCTCCAGGTGGGGACAGAGACATTCTTACTGACCTCTACCAGGTGAGTGAGCTGCCCATTAGCCCAGAAAGAACTGGTGATTGTCAGGAGGAGACACACAGAGAACACTGGAGAGAAAGTGCATCTTGCCAAGTGCAAGAGGCCTGGGGGGTTCAATGGCAGAGGAGGAAGGGTAGTTATGGATAAATCAGTACTTTGACGTGGGAGGGGAATTTAGTGAGTTTAGCCACAAAATGAATGGATGGAAGGAAGGATATTGATTGTTAAGGGGTGGGGGGGGGAGCAGGAGCTGGGGAGAAAGAATTAGTAATAAAGACAGAGAATTATTTTAAGAAAAGCTAGGTCAAGTGAGAGCACTGGGCAGGAATATTACAGGTGCAAACAGGCAAAGAGGAGAAAATTAAAACCTAGGGGCCTGAATCTCCTGTCTCTTACACTACTCCAGTTTTATGCAAGTGCAACTCCACTGACTTTGACTGAGTTACTTCCAAATATCAGGGAGAGAGAAGAGACTTAGGCCCCAGGTCTGATATTCAGCATGTACATACTGCATGTTGGGCCACCACTGACACATGCGCATGACAAGCCAAAGGACCATGAGACCTTTCAATTATAACTCAGCCACACGTGCTGCTCCCACTTGTGTGATGTCTGCAGTTAGAATGGGAACTCCTTGGAGCAGGGTGTGGGGCGGCTCTGCGTGTCGCTAAGGCACACAGCACAGAAACATTATTCTAAACAATCAAAGCGCTGGGATCTGTAATCATCACAGCCACCTTTGTCACACCTGCACGCTCAGGAGGATGGGGCCTGCAGATCAGGTGTGGCTGTCAGGTCCCCAGCTTGGCTATGAGATGGCCCACAAGAGGCCTGTGTTTGAGATGCTTGTGAGCTCAGTACTGCTGCACCGGAGTTGTTCAGACCTCTGGTCCCGACAGCGTGATGCCGATGAGCCATGAGAATGTCTGTGAATATTCAGTATAACAACTGGGGCCTCATCTTCGCTGCTAAAAAGGTATGTTTTTCACCACAGGGTAACTAACGTATGAACAATCCTGAGGTAAGAACACTGTCCAAGGCACTTTGGTTTTACCATGAAGTACATTAGGGCAGGTCAGCACTAAAGGGTCTGGCTTAAACCCAGCAAAACCAAAGAAGATGCAAGGTCAATCACAACTACCACTGTATGGAACGTCTCCTTTGGGGTCTAGCGATTGCTGCACTGCCCAGTGGGCAGAGTCTGGGCTGAGTTCAAATACACACCCCAGGGTTGGAACACTTCCCCCAAGGTATCTGAACTCCGAGCCTCCTGAGGCTGCTAAGCTGGGCTAGAAATCTCACAAGAGCAGGCTCCCTTCTAAGATCTCCAATACTTCCACAGGGCCAGAAACACCAGGGGCAGAACCTTCCTTATGGTATTATGGTATTTCTCCTCCACTGCTCACCAGGACGTGGATGGGCCGAAGCGCAGCATAAGGAGTAAATAGTATTAAAACAGGAACCAAATCTTTTCAAAACACAAGAATGGACCATCTCTAAAGGGAACCTAACTAAACCCCCAGATCCAGATACCTCCAGGCTTTATGGCTCCGGCCCATCGCTAGTTCTTAGTTATCCAGGCTACTTTCCCTGTCTCTATTTGTGTCAAACTACTGCTGTTCAGAGGCTATGCCTAATGGTGGCATGGAACCAAGAGGGGGGCACAGAGAGGCAAGGGGCAGGGGAGTCCTTCATCAGTCCTATATCAGGACAGGTTTCTCTGAGGATGCTCCTAGTTTATTTACCTTTGGCAGCGAGCGGCACTGTAGGAAGGTCCTTGGCAAAACCCAGAAGTTCTGGGAAATGTTGGCTAAGCGATTTGGCAAGAATGTGCAGGAAAGTAGATTTCCCATCAACGGTCTTGGTTGTGTTCAGCTAGAACAAAGCAAAACAGGTAAGGAGATTCCTATACGGGAAGGTGGGTTTTTCACTGACCATTCAGCCTACATGTGCAGTTTCCAAAATACTGCCAGAAACATTCATGCGCCTCTGCTGGGATCACTCTGCACTCACGTTCACAGGAGCTCCCACCAGCAGCAGCAGCAGCAGCGGCACGTTACGGATTAATGTTTAAAAGTGGTGTTTAATGTTAACACAGTATGTTAAATCCAGATTAGTGAAATGGAGAAAATAGATGAAAAGTTTCCCCATGTTGGGGACAATATTCCCTCTAATTTTTCCCACCCATGTGTAGATTGAATTTGGTTAGGTGCACCAATCTGGAGGTGATGTGTGACACCTCACCTTCATCAGGGGCGGCTCCAGACCCCAGCACCCCAGCACGCCAATGCCACGGGGGGCGCTCTGCCGGTCGCCAGGAGGGTGGCAGGCGGCTCCGGTGGACCTCACGCAGGCGTGCCTGCGGAGGGTCCGCTGTGGCCACGTGGGACCAGCGCACCCTCCACAGGCACGCCTGCGGGAGGACCACTGGAGCCGCGGGACCAGCGACCGGCAGAGTGCCCCCCGCGGCTTGCCGCCCTGCTTGGGGCGGTGAAATGTCTAGAGCCGCCCCTGACCTTCATACAGGTGCATCTAACCAAATTCATGCAGTGGGGGGGTAAGGCCAAGGGGTTCAGAATGTGGGAGGGGGCTCAGGGCTGGGGCAGAGGGTTGGGGTGCAGGGGTGTGAAGGCTCCGGCTGGGGGGGGCGGGCGGGCTCGGGGGGGCCAGGCAGGGCCACCCAGAGGATTCAGGGGGCCTGGGGTCTTTGGCAGTGGGGGGCCCCTGCCGCCGAATTGCCACCAAAGATCCGGCACTTCGGCGGTGGGTCCCGGGGCGGAAGGACCCCCCGCTGCCGAATTGCCACCGAAGACCCAGCACTTCGGCGGTGGGTCCCGGGGCAGAAGGACCCCCCACTGCCGAATTGCCGCCAAAGACCCAGAGCAGAAGAAGCTCCAGGGCCCCGGGCCCCATGAAAGTTTTCTAGGGCCCCCGGAGCAAGTGAAGGACCCCGCTCCAGGGCCCCCGAAAAACCCTCATGGGGCCCCTGCGGGGCCCGGGGCAAATTGCCCCACTTGCCCCCCCCCGGGTGGCCCTGGGGCTAGGGATGAGGGGCTCAGGGCTGGGGCAGAGGGTTGGGGTGCAGGGGTGTGAAGGCTCCGGCTGGGGGTGCGGGCTCTGGGGTGGGGCCAGGCACCAGGGGTTTAGGGTGCAGGAGGGTGCTCCAGGGCTATGGTGGGAAGAGAGGGCTCCCCCCACCTCTCGCCTCTCCCCCCTGCAGCAGCACCTGGGGCTGAGGCTGCAGGGCAGGTGCTCTCTCCCCTGGCCCCAGCAGGTCCGGGCGGTGGCATAGCTGGGGGCCAGGCTAGGTTCGGGCTGTGGGAGGGGCACCCCTCCCCCGGCAGGTCCCCGGGCAGGTTCCCTGAGCACCTGCACGGTGCTAAATAGGGGGCTGCGCAGCTTGCAGGGAACTTCGGCTGGGGCCCTGTGAGTCTACCTCTGCCTCTGCAGCAGTCTCTCTTTCTGCCCCTAGGTCACCAGCACACCGGAGCTGCATGAGGGCACAGGCAGACACTCACAGTGATGGTTGCGGTATAAGAACCTATACAGAATAGCAGGCCTTCTCCCGGGAGATGTCCATGATGCCACCACAGCACCATTATTAGCTCCTGCCAACCTAGGAACTGAGTGTGAGTCTGAGACCCCCCACAGGGAAGCCCACTGTGTCACCACCAGGGCCAGCTCCAGGCACCAGCGTAGCAAGCAGGTGCCTGGGGCGGCCAATGAAGGGGGCGGTGGGGGTGTGGCATGTCCGGCCGTTCGGCGGCAATTCGGCGGCGGGGCCGTCACCCCCTCTCTGAGTGAAGGACCTGCCACCGAATTGCCACCGATTGCGACTTTTTTTTGTGTGTGCGCTCGGGGCAGCAAAAACACTAGAGCCGGCCCTGGTCACCACTGGCCCAGGCCTGCTTTATAACCCCTGCCTTGGTATCCCCACCCTGCCACTGACCTGCTCCCTTCAAGGGGCCCTGAAATGGCCACTGCACTCAGAAGCTGTCTTTGGAAATACATCCAGTACCCTGGTCCCTACCCGAGCTCTCAGAATTCATCAGCATGAGAACAGCATGTGCAATGAGGACTGTTCCCGTTCGCCTTACCTCGGTGAGGAAGTTGATTTTAAAGCCTGTCGTTTTATTGGTCTTGGGCTGCCCATTGTTCAAATAGTTCCCCATTGCCAGCACAAACTGCAAAGAGAACCTCCCATGAGTGATCAGTCACCGAACCCTGCGCTGTTACGCTCCCTCCCCACTTCCCTTCCCACTGTGCCTTGTGTCAGCTCCAGCCCAGCATATCAGGAACCCAGCAGGGAAGCTAGTTTTGGTGCAGCACCTGGATCACCGATAGAGAGCAGCCCTGTGGGATCAGCTGAGAAAACAAGCTTATTTCTGTGCCAGATCAGGACCTGATGCGCATGCTTGGAAAGTTATGAAGGGAAACTGCAGTGATTCGTTACAAGGCATTAGACGGACGAATAAATATTAAGGGCAAAATTCTGCCTGCTCTTTTGTGAATGCACAGTCACCCTGGCTCACCTGCACAGGAGCCAGGCACAGTCCGGGCACAGCACTCTGAGCTCTAGGCCCCGAGGCTACCAACAGGCCAGCAGCATCCCAGCCCCACGGGGAAGTGGCCAGTAAGCTGGGGTGTGGCAGTAGGTGCTGGGAGGAATGTGTGCTGCTCCTTTCAAAGACAAGTATAAGATGCACTGCACAGCAGGCTCAGCACCATCAATGCTCTCAATCAGCTCTGGAAACTCTTCCAGCTCCAGATCTTTTCCTTCCCTAATGAGGGCTACAAAACATAGCACGTTGGCCATCTCCAGCATTAGCTATCTCTGAGTAATGACTGTCAAGTATCGGAGGGGGAGCCGTGTTAGTCTGGATCTGTAAAAAGCAGCAAAGAGTCCTGTGGCACCTTATAGACTAACAGAAGTATTGGAGCATGAGCTTTCGTGGGGGAATACCCACTTCGTCAGACTGTGCGATCATTTCAACCAAACAGTCTTCAGATATGTAAAAGATGATTATACAGAGGATGGTGATCAATTGTTCTCCATGTCAGGCTGGATATTAGGAAAAACTTTCTAACCCTAAGGATAGTTAAGCATTAGAACAGGGTGGCTAGGGAGGTCGTGGAATCCCTGTCATTGGAGGTTTTAAGAACAGGCTAGACAAATACCTGTCAGGGATGGTTTAGTCCTGCCTCAGCGCAGGAGGAATGGACTAGATGATCTCTCAAGCTCCCTTCCAGCCAGATATTTCTCTGATTCTATGAATCAGGATATATGGCAAAAGGGTCATTTCCCCCCCACATACATAACTCAGCTGAACTAATTCTGAGGCTGTGTCAGCTGTGGGCTGAGACAAAGCATGGAAAATGTTAGCCTAAAAAGCAACAGGGAGAGAAAGTTCTGAGTAACTGGGAAGGGAGGAAGGTGGGGAGGTAGGATGGAAACTGGAACATACCATTAACTACAGTGGCTGCTTCAAGCACATGCTATCATATTTATTAAAAATGAATTCTCCATGCAGTTTGTGGGAATACCCATCACTGCTTTAGTAGGTCTGTAAGAGCAAATAGTGTCTCTCTCAGCAAAACCTACCACTGGAGTTCCCAGCAGGTGTTCCAGTCTGATGGTCTAGAGACCAAGGCGGGGAATGCAGTTCCCATGTGAATGTACAGGAACTCAGGAGACTTTCAAAGCCATTTGCACGTTTGGTTACTGACTTGGAGGGGGCTTGCGCAGTCAGAGGGCTCAGTGGGAGTTACAGACAGAGGATTTTTCCTGCAAGATCTGCAATCCCGCCTGAAGTTCAAATGGGAACTAATGGCCTGATCCATCGCATCTCACTGGCCAGGAGGCAGCTTCTTGCGTGATAGTTAATGATGTATTTGACCACTAACTCTGTGCAGGCATGTGTGCATGATAGATTGACTTTGGCTTGCAACTCGAGGAAGTAAACAGAATCTCCTTTATCTTCTGCAGCAGTCTCCCTTCCAGGATCAGTGTTTTGGGTATGTAGGCCCTGCCCTGGGATCTGTAAGCCTGTTGTATAGGGAGCTCTCCTGTTGATCCAATAGCAAAGTACCCATGCTCTTTGCTGCAGAAGGCCAAAGGGCTTGGATGCCTCTGGTTGCTTACACATGGAGATCTTTGAGGAGTGAATTCTTTACATGTAACCCTTTCTCCAGAGCCATGCTTTCCCTTCCTTTCTGTCCCTCTGACCCTTCACAGTGGGGCTTGGCAGTTTTGGAAATAGGCTAGGACCCCCAGGCCTGAGCCTTCAATAAAGTGCTCTCAATGCCTTTCATTAGAAAAGGCCCCTCACAGTCACTGGAAGATGATTCAAGACCTGTCATGAGAAGAAGACAGAGGAGCTAAAGGAAAGTGGGGGATACCCTTATCACAAGAGCTAGAGCCCACCACTGGAGCTGTGTGAATTTCTCATATCTACAAGTTAATCTGCAGCCAGCTACTGGCTCCAGAGGGCTAACTATGTGTGATTTGGGTTGCTGTGAAAAGGTCATTAAGAGGATTAAACATTAATTTGGAAATGTGCTTTGTCACCTCGTGTTGTGTTTGTTTTACCAGTTTCTTCTAAAGCATGCAACTGATAGCAAGGGGCAAATCTACAAGCCCCCTGCTCAGTGGATCGGCAGGAAGGCAGGGGTAGGCTGCTGCAGTCCAGGGCCAAGCTAGACAGCAAGGGAAGAGGGATTTTTTCCACCTGGCAAAAAATCTTTGGCTAGCTAGGACTTCACATTTGTCACTGTGCTGCACACCACAGCCCCTCAGATGTTCATAGCGACTGCTAGGGTACAGCCCACATCCTCCTGCTCCAAAGCCCCAGGTCCTGGCCACTTGAGCTAAAGGAGAATCTCTTAGGCTTTGTAAACCCACATACAGCCAACCATTCTGCTGCAGAGTTAACATGCAGCCAGCTGTCAATTCTACCGGAGCCCAGGGTTGGTCCTTGATGGAACAAACCAATAGCCTGGATTGGATCAGCGTGTGCATTAACTCTCTCCCCGCCCTTACACCGGCTGGCACAGACTGTGCATGCTTTGCTGAGTGGCGGATGCTGGATGCCCCCCAATGGCTATTACTGGCAATGAGGTTTGTTCTCTGACCTCTAAGATCTTAGCCAGTTTCTTGCTGCTTTTCAGCTCCAGGGAAGCCTTGCAGATACACTCATAGCTGGCTTTGATCTCCTCTGCCTTCTCCTGCAGGGTGGTCTTACAGTAAAGGCTGCGTAGCCGGGTTTTATATTCTGGTACTGATAACATCTGAGAAAAAAGGGAGCAACAAATTACTGGGGTCACCGCTGATTAACTCCCTTCCCTCCCAGTTAACATGCAGTGTTCCCCTTAATGCAGAATTTCCCTCTACTGCGAAACAGCGCTTGCCTGCCCTCTCTCAGGTATCACTGGGTAGCAACTGTGGGTAGCTGCTGATGTTTTTATCAGCAATCGCTTTCAACTCACTGCCACAGACTGGGTTTAATGCCAGTATCCACCAGAGAGTCTGTCACTAGGAAGAAACTCGCAGCTGGGCAAAATTGCACAATCAAAGCTCAAGCTCAGTTGGTTGGTAGCACAGGTTTGTCACAATTCCCATCCATTTATTGAGTGGTAACCACATGGCAAGGGAGATTTGGGAGACCCAAGTGGCAGAGTCTGAGGTCGATACGCTTTACTTTGGTACCTGAATGCAGGGCAGTTCACAATGCCTGGCCACATACTTATATGTCATCAGCAAAACCAAAACTCAAGAGTAGATCTGGCTATTCCACTGAACACACCCCTGTCCCCCACCCCAATAGTGCTGTGCATCCAATACTAACAAGCAGATCACAGAATTCTGAAAATCCTTTCCTCTTGGCATGGGGTTCCTGGGCTGTAAGCTTGAAAGCTGGTCAGAACATTGCATTATTTCCCTAAAAAAAGGAGCCAGCTCTATGAAACCTACGAACCATTAAGAGGAAATGTAACCCTGGATTCTGGAACTTCCTCCCTGACTCACTTCCACCCTCCCCTCATTAAACCAGTTTTTTTAAACACCCTCCTGCCAAGAGGCCTCTGAGCCCTGAGTCTTGTCTCAAAAAAACCACTGGCAAATTAGACCAGAGAAAAGCTACAATTAAAACCAAGTCCAGTTAATAATCCCAGAGGTGCCAAGATGTGAGCTAATCCTCCCTGCTCAACCACTGGATTCCCAGGTGCTCCACCTCCCTCCCCGGGGCCTGCATAATGTGGGTTTAGGCTGGAGGCTCTACAGGGCCCAGCACACTCTTGGTGCTACAGTTTTATACCTGATAACACCTGTAGCTGTTTGATTTGATGCAGGTTAGTCTATGAAACAATGTGCAATTATTCTCCTACAGCTGGCTGAACTGGCTGGATTTTCAGCAGGACCATCCCAATGACACTGCAGCATCCATGCCCTCCCCATGCCCAACCACATGGCAGCTACCTGCAGGACAAACTGGTCTGGCTCACTCAGCTTGCTGGGATTGTCCTGGTAGTTCTGGTACTGCTGGACCTCCTCTGCGTCAGGTGCGTACAGCAGGAGCTGCTTGATGTGAGAGGACTCCAGGCGGTCGCTCTCCATTGTCATGAGAATTTGGCGCAGCTCGATGTGTGAGAGCTTGAGGTGGGCTATCAGGATGGCTGGGGAGGAGGAGGAAGGACATCAACTGGGGCACAGGGAGGAAGCAGACTCCAAAGGCTGGTTACATTCTATATGAATTTTAGTGTCAGGGAAAAGCTGCCGGGTGGACACCCCAAAGGGAAGCTCCATAGGGGCAGGAGAGCAGCCTCTTGGCCTCTCTGCTAAGACTATTGGCGAGAGGGCCACCTGAGGAGCTGTTTTGTGATGTGGACACCTGCCCAACAGGAACTGGGCCGGGACAGTTATATCTTTTCACCCGAGCCACCAAACCACCATCACATGGTGAGAACTTTCAGTCACTACCCAGCTGGGCTGGATCGCAAGATGCAATCCAGAGGTAGGAGACTCCATTCCCGTTCCCGCCCCCTTTATCCAAAGTGTGTTTGGAATATGGCTCATTGACATATATCCGAGCGGAAGCAATGCAGGGGATTAGCCTGGGTGACAGAGCAGAAGCCTTCATGCATGTCAGGGTCTAGTCTCCCCATGGCGCTCCCCTAGGATTAATGAGATTCAGGTGCATGATAAAGTCAGATACCCAATGGCAACATTCTGCCTTGTCCTACGCAGTGCACAGGGGATGGAGGACACGTGAAGCCTTTTTCTCCTCTGCACCTCACTGCATTCCCATGCAGGAGCCAGGCAGAATGGTGACCTGTCGCTCTACTGAATGCTAGGCAGCAGGGCCAGGCTAAGTGTCCACTTGCATTCCTCGGATTCAAGGGGGAGTGGCCAAGTTGTCTGGGGTCACACTCAGGCCCTCCCCCCTCCATGTGCCTGCTGGTGCCTCAGCCAGAGGCAGGCACTGGGGCAATGCACACCGATCCTTACTGTGCTGCCCTCAGGTGCTTCTGGCCGTGTTCTGCAGCGTCCTCTGCTTTGCACCTCCTCCCCGCCTGCCACTCTCCACAATGCAGGGAGAAAAGACTCATTCCTGGGGCTGCCCCATTATCTGGAGCGCCATCCACCCCGCTCCATGCCAGTGAGTCACATCCCATCTTTATAGTTCTCCTTCAAGCTCGTTAGCTTAGGGCTGACTCTCTCTGCTAGCCTACAAAGGACACTGTATTGCAGTGGTCTCTATTGTCTTGTACTGACCACTGCACCCAGGCAAGCTGGGATGTACCTATTTATCTTTGCTCTCTTTTTACCTTTCCAGCTCTCTATACTGCCAGGTACTGCCGTTCCATCTCAGGACCTGTTTAGGGTTTTGCTTCCACTCTGACATTTACTTACATGTGTTGTAGGCCTTTTTGTGAGACAAAATTTCAACCACGTCTTTCTTTTTAAAGGATTCAGACAACAGAGTTGGCTCTGGAAGAGAAACTGAAAGATTTAATCAGATGTAAGGACGGGTTCAGCTAACTCCAGCACAGAGGAAACTGGGCTGAAAACAGTGAGATAATGAATGAGAGTGAGGAGACATGATGCGTTGGGCACAGGAATGGCTCCGGGAATCCTTGAATTCTGTAATTCAAAGATCTCCTGAATGGAAGACTCATGCTGAGCTGAAAAAGGTAAAACAAGAGGTGAGATATACAGAAAAATCCCAGATTGTTCCAGAAACTTAACTGGGTGAGTTAGTACCACCTCACGTCACCTCACCTCACCTCACCCTGCCAAAAAGCCTCCCAGACTAGCACCCTCAAATGACCCTCCAAAACCACTATGTTCCCATATCAGATTTATTACCTGAGCACAGAAATCCCATTCTGATTTTATTCTTCTCAATCCAAGTGAGTCACAGACTGCCTTTCTAATGGTTAGTCATCACTTCCTCCCACACCCAGGAGAGCAATTGGAAGTTACCCATCCACCTTCCCCCAGGAGACAGACAGGTTATCACATCCCCATGCCCCACAAGAGATAGACCTGACCTTATCCCCTAACACTCTTTTTCAGTTATGGAATTGATTTTCATTCATTAAAGGTTGCTCTGCTAGGAAGGCAGACCAGGACTCCTGAGCTCATGCTCAGAGCTCCACCTGGAGTTCTTTCTAGCCCATTCACTGTGTGATTTGCACCCAAAGACTTGGCCATTTCATAGAATATTAGGGTTGAAAGGGACCTCAGGAGGTATCTAGTCCAACTCCCTGCTCAAAGCAGGACCAATCCCCAGACAGATTTTTACTCTTGTTCCCTAAATGGCCCCCTCAATGATTGAACTCACAACCCTGGGTCTAGCAGGCCAATGCTCAAACCACTGAGCTATCCCTCTCCGTGGCATGTACCAATATCCTAATATGCAGAGAACTGTAGTAATTGTGTACAATATTTAGATACAAAGTTACACATGTGTTTTTGGTGCAGGTTCAAGCTGCTGGTATTTGAAAACCAGGCTCTTAATCATAAGGAAAAGAGGTTTTTGCATGTCAGCTTTCCCATGTAGGGCAGGAAGCTGAGATACAGCTGCATGAGAACTAGTAAGTGAAACTGAACATAGAAAGGGAAACTGTCCAGCTGAGTTTCACAGCCCCACTTGACTGAAATGCAGACAATAAACAAACAGCATCACTGGAGAAAAATAAGGGAGATTTTAAAATAATCTCCACTTTAATAATCTGAGATGTTATTTAGTACCATGTGGAAGAATTATTGGTAGACCACTATATATGACTTCTGTGTTGTCAGTGTCCCTGGAAATAGGCATTATCTCACTGATTACTTAGTTCTTGCACCATAAAGCATTCCCTATCTGTTCTGTGTCAGCTTTGGGTTCTAGTGGCAGCATGGCTGTTCATAAGTGGTTTACTTACTTGCAGGCTTTTGAGTTCCAAAATGAAGCTCCAGGTCGAGGTATTTGACCATATCACTCAGTTTGTCATAATCTGAGTCTTCTCCAAGCTGCAGGAGGAGGAATATAGTCAGTAAGACCCTGTCCCAGGAGGAGATCTCCATGCTGCACATCCCTATTCTGCGCTGCATTCCCACCCCAAAAGCCCTACACTATGCAGCCCCAGAATACCTAGAGGCAGATGCATTTTTGTGGCATTTTCCTTATAACTGGGGTTTGCCCACTACAAAGCCATTGCAGACACTGGAGTCTATGTGATCATGAATTTCTCTCTCACAATGTCCTGGAACGGAGGTATTTTTTATATCAGAGTCAGACTACGTCCCATGGGATCATTCTCTGTTCAGAAGAAAGAAAAGAACCTGGTGATTCAATCCTCCAGCATTGCTGCTAGCAGACAGTCCCATTGGAGTTAACTTAGCAGGTTGTATGACATTTAAATTAAAAACAATAACTCGTCAGCATGTTTCTTGGGCAGCTATTATTTCACTAATGCATGTGATGGGAATTACAGAAACCTCAAGGGTCTTTTGCATCCAAAAAAATCACTAAGCAGAAATACTTCATTCCCAGCCCTCCCCCTCCCCAAAAACAAACAAACCGGGGAGTGAGAAACAAATGCACAGGCAGAGTACTCCAAGTTAATTCATTGAATAAAATCACTTGGGGAATTAGGGATCCGCATGAGAGACTGCCCAGTTGTTAATTTCTACATTTTCTAACGCTGTTTAGGGAAGAAAGTACATGGCTTGAAATTTAAGTCTCACTGAACTCAACTTTTTCCAAATCAATTCAAAACAACTAAAATTCACCTCAATCAAGTCTAATCCTATCATTTTAGCTGAGATAAGCAGCTGAGTTCTGTGTCACCACCAGGGGGCGAATCTCAGCCTGTCTGGCACAGGTCAATAACATCACTTCTGGTTCTAGCCTCTCCTCCATCTCTCCAGTTATAATGCATCCATCCCTGTGATACCTGGGTATCATTCTTCTGCTTTCCAGCATGTTCACAATTTTTAGCCCACCCCTGTGGATAAAACTGCAATTTCCTATGGCTGGTGATTGATGACAGCTCCTGCTCCCACTGACCAAGCCACATGGAGATAAAGGAATATTCCGTAGAGTGCTGCTGGGGCAGATCTTATTGGATACGTTTCCCAGTACTAATCACAGTTGACCCTTATGTGGTTCTTTGGGTTCTGAGCCAAACAAAGCAAGGATGAAATTAAGTGAGGGGCACCATAAGAACTGCCCTTGGGGTAGATAAGTGAGTCCACCTGTTTCAGTTTCTTGCCTAAGGCGTGGCCATCCCCTGATATTCCAGGGGAAGGGAAGAACACCCCCCAGCATGCACCTGGCCAACTGGAAATGCTGCTGCACATGGGGAAATCTTCTTTCCTGACCCCTATAGTGTAGGCCCTGGAGCCTGAGATTTGATTACTTGGATTGTTAACTTTGATGATGTAGCCATCAGTGTAAGTAATGGACCCAATGTCATCCTGCCCTGACTGAGCCTGAGTGCTGTCATTCCAGTTGCTGGGTTCCATACGGTACCTGTCCCCAGATGGTGCCTTCCGAGTTCTCCACTTGCTCCCACCGCAGCCTTTTGACACTCATGTGGCTGGACTCGCTCCTGCGATGTACGAGGCCCCGCTGCAGCAGGGGGGGTGCACACGGCACTGGTGGGGGAGGTGGGGGAGGGGGAGGGGGAGGAACTGGGTGTGAGTGACTCCCTAGGGTTTTGGAGAGTGGGGAGGAGATATTTCTTGTGGCCTCTGAGCTCAAAGTGAGTGGTCTGGAGTCATGGAACTGCGGCGGAGGCGGGGGCGGACTGAGTGGGGGAGGGGGGATGTGATCGGACAGGGTGGAGTAGGTCAGAGAGCTCCCTTCATCGCTGCTGCTGATGTACTCGCTGGCGCTGCTCATGTCATTGGTGACATAGCTTCCCTGGTCATCATGGAAACTCATCTGATTTGGGAAAAAGAGAATGTAACTACACCATGAGAAAAGCTTCTACTCCCAGCTACTGGGCACAAAAGCCCATCAAGGTACAGGCTAAAGCTTGAGTTAGCACAACTCGTCAGCTGTTAACATGACCACTCTGTAGTGTGGACGCAGGCTAGCACCTAGGACACAATTCCCTGGGGAAGAATTCACAGCTTCCTGCAGTGCAAAGAACCATGGGCTGAGCCCTCACAATCTTAATGCCTCACGGGAGGAGTGCAGCACCCCTGTGTGGCCACTCTCACTCGAGCTAGGCTGACTGGAGAGCAGTAATGTAAGTGTAGATAACTTGAGTTAATGCCACAGCACAGTCAGACCCTGGGAGAGCTCCCTGCCCCAGGATCACAGTGCTTTGCTGTACAGCACAGAACTCTCCTTCATCGTCCCCATCCAGCTACTTCTGCAGGAGCCTCCCTGAGATATAGCCACCAAGCTGCTCCCTCCTGCTTTCTGAGTGTGATGCGACTGTACCTCACCGATCATCCCAACAGGGAACCCAACCCGAGGGAGCCCAGGAGAGCCCTGAGCGCAGCCCTGTCCAGGTCCCCTTACTCACCTCCTCGTAGTCATTCTCAGGTGTGAGGAAGTCATCCACAATGGTGACCCTGTGTCCCAGCTGCTCACTCAAGGCGTCCAGGAAGCGATCTGTGTCCCGGCTGCGTGGGGGCCTGGAGAAGGTGAAGAGCTTCTTCCGTCGAGACAGGGGGCTGAGCATGTACTCCATGTGCTTGGGGGAAGGGGCAGGGCTGCTGTCTAGGCTGACATAGGGGTTGGACTCTGTGCTGCTGGGGGAGGGGATGCTGCTCTGTGGGTGGTAAAAGCACTGCTGGGAGGGCAAAGGATCACTCTGCCAGGAGATCGTCATCCCCGACTTCCGAACACCTGCAGGAAACAAACAGGGCTGCAGAGTAGACTCCTCCAAGCCTACATCTCATTTAAAAGCAGGGCTATGAACATTTCCTGTGGTCTAACCCGGATGCCTAGCCTTCACCCAGCCAGGAGTCACTAGAGCAAACTGTCTGTGTACAATACAGCAACCTTGAAATAAAGGTGCAACCTGGAGAGATGATAGTTGCCAGCATGCAGTGATCTATCCTGATCTGAGCAGAAGCTGCTTGGATCAAACCAGAGCATGGCAACCCCCCACTGAAGATAAAGGTCACATTCTAGAACTCTGTGGGCCCCCTTAGACTCCTAGGCTGCACTGTTGCTTTCCTTAGTATAAAAAGTTGCTGTGATGTGGTGCACAGACCCAACACTGACCAAGAAGGGTTAATTAGAGCCTCTGGGTTCCATCAACCCTGCCCCAATACACCTGTGAGAGCTGTCAAGCCTGGAGGAAGGGTTAAAAAGGGGAAAGCCCAGCTCAGTAGTGGCTGACCAGCCGAGAGAGAGGACGTCTTGCACTAGCTCCTTGAAAAAAAGGAGTGGGCGGGGCCAGGGGATATTTAGAGACTACCAGAAGGAAGGTGTGGCTGGGGCCAGGATCTAGCAGTCTCTGGAGAGAGTCTCCCTGGGGGTAGGTAGGAACTGTTACACTTCACACAACTAATGTGTTTTTCTTTTGGACCTGGGAGATTGTGCTTCTTGCCCTGCCCAAGCCCTGCTTAAGGTCAGAGTACGACCAGGGGAGCCAGCAGGCCCTTCACCCCCCTTTTCCCCCAAAGGGGATGACTGCCCGCAATAAACCTGTGTTGATTCCACCCTAATGGAGCCCATGCAGTAATTTGTCATGAGACCTCAAGTGACTTGATCCCAGGTGCAAAGAGAAATGTAACGTAATCCTGGGACTGCATAACTAGCACCAAACCCGCATGTTGCGGGTCATCATACCAGCTAGAGCAAATTAACTGCCTCGATCCCAAAACCAGGAGAAAGCAAGCCTCTACCTGCAGCGTTTGCCTGGTCTGGGACAGGGGGTGAATCTCTGTGTGTGGGGGCATTAGCCACCTTTCCTGCAAAGCTGCCAATCAGGCGATTTTCTAACTCTGCGTAGACAGCCGACATCTGAAAGCAAAAAGGAAAACACAACCATAAATGTCCAACTCTGGAAATGTCTGAAAACCAGTGATGTAAAAGAGGAAGGCTCTATGTCCGATCCCTGATCCCAACTGCTCTCTCTTATTGATTGCATTAAAAAATCGCCCCTTTTTAAGGAGCATTTGACACTAAGGGAAGATGGTTCCCTCTTTTCTGAATCTCACACCATTCACTCTCTCTGATTAGGTTGTACCAAGGCTTTGAAAGATGCCAGTTCTGTTAAAGCAACTGACTGCCAGGGTAATATGTTTAGAGAGCCGTTCTGATGCGGTGCTGACGGGATTGTTTCTGGCATGGGAAGCAGATGCCAAGGTGATAAATTTGCATGCAGCACCCTTAGCACCTTTCCCTTGTTTATCTGCCTTCTGATGTGAACATAAAATAAAGTCAAACTGTTCTGCTGCCCTGTGAAGTCAAAATGTTACATATTCATCAAGCAAGATGCTGCCCAGGAAAGCTCTTCTCTCCCAGCCGCCACTTTCCTCACAGAAAACCCACCCAAACAGCTGCACACATAGATAGCCAAGGTTCAAACCATTTTGGGGTTGGGAGTCTCTGGAAGAGATGTGCCATCTCCCGCTTGCCTCTCTCCAGGCGTCAGACGAATTGATACTTCCCCGGTGTCACTGTGACCTGCTGGGAAGGAAAGAACTGCCAGTGATGTCCCCTGTATGGGCATCCTTTGATTTCACTGCTGCCCCTGCCCACCTCTCACTACTCAGAGAGCAGGGAACATCCACTCACACGAGACTAAGGGCTTGATCTCATCTTCCCTGCGGACCCAAATATCTCACTCCCTTCAGCGGAACCTTTGAATGCAGAACAAGGATAGTTCTGACTTTATGGACTGTACGGTCCCCAAACCCTGAATGAATGGTGACATATTTCCTGCTGCACTGTGGGTAATTTGTTAAAATCTTCATTTAAATTGGCATCTACACTGTAGGATAGGGTCACCCACTAGGGGAAATATTTGTGTAGACCAAGCAAATGTGCGAAAATATTTTAATTATGACACTGAGCATAGAGACACCAGACATTGCATGAGCAATTAGATGTAGCCTAGTGATTGGCATACAAGCCTGGCCGCAAGGAACACCAGAGTGCTGCCTGCATTTCAACAGCTACTCCTATGCTTGGAGGCAAGAGACTTTGCCTCTCTGTGTTTATAAAATGAGGAGATTAGTGTTAACCTGCCTACCTTGCTGGTGGGTTGGTGTGAGGCTACATGTAATTTCTCACTGTTTGAAAGGTGCTCAGTGTTATTATTACAGTATAATCAATAGGTTTTAGAGTGGTAGCCGTGTTAGTCTGTATAAGCAAAAACAACGATGAGTCCTTGTGGCACCTTAGACACTAACAAATTTATTTGGTCATAAGCTTTCGTGGGCTAGAACCCACTTCATCAGTGATGCACTTTACTAGTGTTGCACAAATTTTCAGCACCAGTTGCACAGACTCTAGTACAACATTGGAAGGAAGGAACATTACCCAGTTTGTCAATAGGTATTTCTAATGTATCCATCATAGTGCTATCAAGGCATCTTGTTACTGGAACACCAAAGATTTTCTCCTTTTTTAATAAACCCATGGATATTTTTTCATTAAGACACTTCACCCTAGTTGTCATGTGCTGGATAACAGATGAATCCAGAATCACTGCAG
This sequence comes from Mauremys mutica, assembly GCF_020497125.1. Lineage (NCBI taxonomy): Eukaryota > Metazoa > Chordata > Testudines > Geoemydidae > Mauremys > Mauremys mutica. The sequence continues at coordinate 83,519,851 of NC_059082.1, read as the reverse complement.
ATGGAAAACATGACACAGATTCTGAGCTGTCACCAGAATAAAAGCAGGAGCATGAACAGTGAGGGTGAGACGAGGTAAGGGCTGGGACTCACAGGGTTATGATGGGGGAGTATGCAGATAGAACAGCTTTCCTAGGACAGCCACTCCACTAGCAACAGGCCAGCAGGCATATTCCTAAACTCATTTTCCTCTGTGCCAGATATGTCAGAATCAGGGTGTTTTTTCTGCAGTTGCCATTAATAGCTGGACTTTGTCCATTCAGAGCAAATGGGTCAGAGTCAGACCTGGTGTGAGTGGGTGGCACACCATGGCTTTCTGTGGAGATGTGCCTGCTTGCACCAGGGTTGAATTTGGCCCTAGATGTGAAGATAACAATATTTGGGCTGAAAGGAATGTAAATCTCTCCATCGGCTATTTAACATTTGGAAAAAGACAGGGATTAAAAAGCGTTTCCTCCCTGGCAGTCACTCACCCGTGTTTCTAAATGGAACTGGGAGTCTGAGCCTGCTCTCGGGAGAAGTGGCCACGGCGGCCAATCAGACCATTAACCTCAGGCCAGAGAACCAGATCAGCCATAATGGAGAGATGGGCTGCAACTCAAAGCTGGGCAAATCAGTGTAACCAAAACTCTAACTGAGTTCAAACACTGTCAGTCCTTCCCACCCTGAAGCATTATTGCTCATGATCAGAGGAGTCCCAGGGGCATCTTACTTCCTGCTGGACCTGGAGGGGTTAGAGTAGAGCCAGCATTTGAGGTGCGTATTGGGGCAGGAGGGGACATGGCTGGATCACCTTGTACTCCAGTGATCCTGGGCCAGCTGCATGGCCCCTCCAGGGTCACTGTAGCTTATGCATAATGACACCTTTGCTCCCCTTCTTGGGGACTGGAATCCTGGGGCCCTCACTCAGTCCTCAGGCAAAGTGCCTGGTGCCTTCAATAAAGCTTGCCTGAGTAAATGCTGAGTAAGACCTTTAGGCTTTGGCCCACTGCAATCAATAGGTAAAACACCTGAGCAAAACCTGAGTAAAATCTAGAGAAGGAATTTAGGATTTGCAGCTCAACAGGCAGAAATTCACCAGGCACCCTGCAAATCCAGCAGGTGTGGTTAGCTTGGGTTACATTCAAAGAAGCCCCTGTGGTTTTGGGTGTTCATCTGAATCTCTGACACTTTTGCCACTCCTCACTAGCAATAAATAGCAGGCAGGCTGATACCATCTTCCAGTTTACATTCTTTGTCATACTGACCTAGAAAACCCTTTCTGAACAAGTGGTCTGTACAATAAAGGCAGCTGGAAACCTGCTGGGTATGGGTTATTCCCAACACTCTCCTTTCGGTTTAGGACTAGTTCACCTGAATATTATTAGGACAACAGGTCACGCTTTCCTCCTGCTCTGGTTTTTCAGAAGGGCAGCTGAGGACAATATTCCTAACCTCACAGCTGTCAAATATCTGTCTGGAATGTGCAGCTTCCCTCTGGCTAATGCAGTTGTCTTGGATTCCATGCATTAATATCAGGCACAGGAAATCCCCCTCCGCAGCAGGTTACTGGATTCTCCCAGTAGAAGTGTCTTCTAACTGGCGGCTCTGACAGCATCCTCCTTTGACAGCTCAGTGACACTACAGTCCCTGTTAATGGTGACAAGTTCATATGAGGACTTAGGTCCCCATTTCTAAATGCCCCATTATCCCCTTGTTAGAGGCACAGGAGGCTATTACGTCAGAGGAACATGGTTGGTTATGGTGAGTCGCAGGGTGCTGAGAAACCGATAAGTGAGAAGGTGCCACAGGCAGAATTCTATTCCGCGCTGGGTGCCAGCTGCTAAAGGGAGGTGGATTGGCTGTGACTGCATGTCCAAACTATCAAGAGGGATCTGGCAGAGAACTGAGCTGGGAGGATGGAACCAGCAGTAGTGTGATGCTCTCCTGGGGAGAGCTGCAGGGGTTTCAGGATGTTGGAAGAGGCCCTGCAGGAAGGTTAGAAGGCTGTGGCTTACCAGTGGGAGGGGGAATGAGGTGTTTGTGGAGGACAGAGGGAAGGCTGAGAGCGGCTGGACGGGTTAACGAGCCAGGACCCCCTTCAGAACTAGCATTTGTGGTCCTGGGGACTTTCCAAACACCATTTTAGGTGTGAACCTGGGGAGGTCTGGACAAGCAATGATGAGATCCAGAAAGAACTATGGATCCAGACAGACAGAAGTGAGCCTCATCCCTTAATGCTGCAGCGAGGCTTATCCCTGGAAGAGCCCCCGGGCGGAATGTGCAGAATGGTTTAGATTATTGCTAATCCACTGGCCTGGCAGCCCACTGTAATTCTCCCTGGCTGTCCCTCTAAACAATGTTAGGGATTCTGAATAAACAACTTACAGCCTCAGCCCAGGCAGCTTTCACATTAGGACTTTCTGATGTTAAACAGTTTGTTCCTTATCTGAACAAAAGTGGATTTGCTGCCAAGGACTGTGAGCCTGACTCTCTGCTAGCTTGTACCTAGTGCTGCTATTTAGACCAATGTCAAATCAAGGACTGAGCTGGAACAACAGCTAACAATCCTGACTCTTGGGTCTGCGTCTTAACTACCAGGCCCGCTGGGCCCAGGATAAATGGGAAACAGCCACAGGAGCTCTCCAAAGGGAATCTTAATAGAGCAATAAATTACCTACCTCCTGTCCCACCTTCCTCAGGGCCTCGTGTTCGAATGCTTCCCCGACATACTGAGGCCCCTCGAACCAAAGTCCGGTGCCGTTCCTCTGCCTCTGGCTCTGCTGCAGCTGCAAAGAGACTTTATAAGTTATGGTGTTTTTGCAAGATGCACTGGCTCCCAGTGCTTCTCACCTACCATCTTCCTATTAATCACAGAGGAACAACCCCAGGGACATTCAGGTTTGCAGCTGCTGTTGACCACAAAGTTCTGTGAGCCTGAAATCCCACCCCCCACATGGGGACAGGATCCCAGCATATATGGCTCATCAGGAATGACTCCAGAGGGAAACAGTCAACGTTCTCTTTCTCCACCCTCTAGGGATGGGCTCCTGGCATGCAAAGCAGTCTGTACTGCAGTGCTGTAATGCAAGCTGTAACAAGAATTCTCCAAAACCACATGGTTGATGCTGGTGTTGGGTAAAATAATCTTAGCGTTACATCAGAACCTAGAGGCTATGGTGTTCAGTGCCTGGCAGGTAAGCACTCAGACATCCATGAAACATTACCACAGTGGAGACGACCACTTGGTTTGGAACAGATCAAATTAAGAGCTGCCCCAAATCTGGGGAGGTCTGGCCTTCATGTTCCCAGACATGGGTATGCACACACTGTACCAGAGTACATGGAAAGTCACGTGAGCACAGACTGACCTTTTATGGAAGGGAGAACATCCACTTCCTAATCGTAAGGTCTGAATACCAGGAACTCCTGGTTTTAATCCTGCCCCTGAAACTATGTGGCCTTGGGTAAGTCACTTCAACACCCTGTGCTTCACCTCCCTTATCTGTAGAATAGGACCAGTAACACCGACTCCTTGTAGGTTACTCTTAAATTACTATCTGTAAAGTGCTCTGAAGATGAAAAGTGATGTGTATGCACCAAACAATATTATTAATCCACTCAGAAGCCCAAGCTCACATCAAATGACCTGAAGTAGATACATATCTAATCTAACCATCTACACGGGGAAAAGGGATAACCTTAGAATAGCATCACCTGTAAAATACATATATGTGAATGAAAAAGAGCACATACATGTACAGCAGGCGCAATTACATGTTTATAGCACATTTTACTTGTGCAACTTAAATGCCTATTTTGAAAACTGCACTCATAGAATAGGAAAGGATGACCCACTCTCTACCAGTGTTAAAATAAATTAAAACAGGCAACTGAAATCAAGACTTCAAATCTGTCTCCTGACATGATTCTGATGTTCATAATAATATCATTTAAAGTCTTCATTTTGAATATCAGGGCCCAGCTGCTTGGAATGCTCATGTAAAAATATGCACGTTTGCCCACTTATTCTGAATGCACAAGCACAGTCATGTTAATTGTACATGCAGATTAGGTGAGCAAATACACAAGCATTTTTGCATGCTCAATTCAGAACATTTGTGCCTACACTGCAAGAGCTGGTTGACCCTACACAAATGACTTTTCCTTTGTAAACAGATTGTGTAAAAAAAAAAACTGTGTCTCAACAAATCCTCCCCTTCTTCAAATTGAAAACTCTTTCCTGCAGTTTTAGCCATGTTTAAAATAAACGTATCAGCAAAACGTAAATGGTTTAAAACACAGGAATTTAAAAGTAATTAACAAATCTAGATACAAAGATTAAAACCTTTCATTCTAAATTTACCCTCTGCCTTTTTGCTGTCTGATTGTGAAGCACATAATCCACAGCAAACCACAGTTGGTTTGTATGTTGCCACAGCAACAACAGATAGTGACAAGTAAGAAAAGATAGGTGCAGACTCCTTCACTGCAGGATGCAATGTGATTTGCTAATGCCACCCTAAATCTCTGTGATAGAACAAAACCTCCTAGGCAGAGGCTGGAATCAAGCATGTTTCTCACTTCTTTGTGTGATGTTTGATGGTCCTTAATTTTAACTGAACCCTAATTGTAGACATTTATTTATGCCACACGTTGGTGACATCAGGGGAGAAATTGCATCCCTTACTTATCTTTGACTGTCTCGGGTACATTTTTAAGACAACCTACCACAAAAATATTTTTCTTTCTTTCCCCCAAAATGTGGAGTTTCCTCCCAAAATTACACTGGTCCAAGGTGCAGGAAGAGCAGCCTTCAGTCCTGGACCAATCCCAGGTTTAAAGATCAATATCTCATGAATGATCAGGGCTAGAAACAGAGGGTCCTGATTCTGCACTGTCCTATACCCTGGATAGTCATTTACACCTGTGCAAAGTGGATGTACAACACTGCCATTCTGATCAGGTAGAATTTTACACCCAGTCTTCACAGGTGTGAGTGACTATACAAGGTGCAAGGCAGGGAGAATCAGACCCCGGAGCTCTGTCCCATTCAAGAAAGGCTGGCAAGCCACCCTTTCCAATGAGAATTCACCACTTTTTTCAAGCCCTAGCACAAAACAAGATATTCGACCTAACCTCCACTAATCTTAGGCAGCTCTTGACAATGTGATAACATGCAACAAGACCCAATCCCCAGGGAAGTCATGAGACACACCGTGCACATGTCAGAGTACAGGAGCTTTCCTCTCACCTGCCACTGACTTGTAACCAAGGAACCTGGCAATCTTTTGCTGGCAGTGCTCCTGCTCTTCGTATGTCAATAGCTGGTAGATAAACTGCCAAATGACCTGCTTGACTGGTGTGTCCAGCACAGGGTACACATCCACTATGAGAGTATCGATGTTCCTGCACAGTTGAAAAGAGAAGGCAAGACAATGATCACCTACTTTTGCTGCAGTATTCCTTCCCATGAAAATTCCCTTTTTGTTTCATCCCTTTCTGTCCAATATCTAACTTAGATTTTAACTCCTGTAGGCAGGGGCTTGTCTCTTATTTGTCTGTGTAACTGTACTGGGCCCTTTATAAGCAGGCACTGCCAGCCCATTTGGCACGGATACTTGACTCTTTAAAGCAAAAGAATTCTGGGAAATGTAGTTCTGCAGCAGTCCCAGAGCAGGACTCAAGGCCATGTGATGGCCAGGCGATAAAAAGTACTGCTCTTGGGTCAGTGTGAGGATGAGATAAGACCTAAGGCTGAGCCCCCTCGGAGCTAGGGAAGCAGGCTTGGAGAGACTACAGGAAAGGGCCTGGGAGGAGGCCTAGAGACAGGTGGAAGAAGGAGAACCCCCAGGGAGAGGTAAGATTTGGTCAAGCAGTAAGTAGGAAGTGGCCCAGAGCAAAGTGAAGCCAGGGCTTCTGAGTGGAGAAGACAGCCACTGCATAGTTAAGACCCTTAAGCTGCAGCCTGCAGCGAAGGCTGGACTGGGTCTCCCCAATGGTGCCATGTAAAGATGGTGTAGAGATTTCATGGTGCCATGTAAAGATGGTATAGAGTGGAAAAGGATTATTAAGCCTCAGAGAGGACTGATAAAGGGATTGACTGTTTAGCCTGAAAAGGGCAACCTTGCATCAATGGAAGAGAACTCTCTATGTAAGGCCAGATTCTGCTCTCTGTGATGCTGATTTAAATCAAGAGTAACATTACTGATTTCTTAAGAGCCAAGACTGTATTTTGCATATGATAGCAAAGAATTCCAGGTTAAAAGGATTAAGATACTAGTCCATCCCAGTGCAGTGGTCACCTGAGAAATGGAAGCTGTTTATATTAGTGGGAAATCACAAAGATGAGGAAGCAGCAAAAAGTTACCCAAACTCTTTTGAACCTCACAGAAGCTTGAAGGTTCATTTCCAGCTTTGAGCAAAGGCCAAGATTGCTCATTATTCTGGCTACCTACAACTCTGGCACAGCACCTGAGACAATCACACTTTGTCTATCTTAAGCACATGTTCCATTCAAGGATCTTCAGGGGGTTTATCAGCATTAATTAATGAGCCCACCCTATTCCTCTGTGAGGTAGATACTACCCCTATTTTACTAATGGGCTGGCCAGTCTTGGAGGTGAAGTGATTTGTCCAGAATCATTCAGCGAATCGGTGACAGCGTTGAAAACAAAACTTGGGAGTCTTGGCTACCAGTCATTTGCACTTGCCTCCACAGTAACTAAGATCCAGTAGAAGGGATAGGAGAGCCAGGCTGCTTTTCCCAAGGAATGCCAGGGCTCTAAGAAAGATGGTCCTGAGCAGCCCATCTGGGGACATTATCACTCCTAATATTCAAATGTCAGGCCTGATGATGGCTTTATCAGCATTGTATGAAAAAGGTTAAGGGTCAAGGGTGGAAAACAAGTGCATTATTGACACTCTCAACACCTCCATAAGATCAGTTTCAAGGCCTGCAGCAAGGCAAAGAGGATGTGTTCAATTACAGGAAGAAAAGTTTGCCAGCGGGAGGCATTCTTGTGCTAAGGCCAAGGGAACACATTAGCCAAAATGCTGAAAGGAGAATAAGAGAGGCATAAAACGCAATGAAAATTAATCAAAAGGGGCTGACTGTAAGAACAGGACATGCTGTTGGCTCAGGGTCTGTCCAGGCAGCCTAGGGGTCTGTACTGCATGAAAAGAACAAGGTAATTTTTATGTTGGATTAAGGGGCAATTATGGGTGACTCTCAAAAGGTAATAGGTTTGGATGATTCCCTGACCCCTCAGTGGGCTGGGCATCTGACCAGATGGGGCTTTCCACCCTGTTATCTTAATGGCTTCTCTGATGGATATGTACAGGGTAGGTATGCAATACAGATCAGTACCCCACTGGGTGCTCATCACTTGTGGGAGAAGGGAAACTGCGGCTCATGTTGCCTTCCAGCCCTTTTCTAGCGGCTGCTTAAACAGCAGCCCTGAGTATCCCAGTCGGGGAGCAATGGCCACATCTCCTCATCCAGGGCGACACTCCCTGGGATACAGGGCCCTGTGGATAGTTGGGGAACATAGCCAAAAAGGTAAGGAAATGTCAGTTGAATCCTTTACAATGTTCTGGGAAGGTCCCTTCCAGGCCTTATAACAACTCAAAGAATCCATCCCAGGTTTACTCTGGGACCAGGCATAATGGGAAAGAACAAAGAGTTTCGGGCTGCAAGGTGCTGAGTGACTTCAACTCTAATTGAAGTCAGTGGGCATTGAGGGTGCTCAACATCTTATAGGATCAAGTCTTTACGCACCATAATCAGTACAGTGCAGGTATCTAGGCAATGCTGATATGGTCAATAAAGCTGATGTCTGTTCCAATCATCGAATCATAGAATCTCAGGGTTGGAAGAGAACTCAGGAGATTATCTAGTCCAACCCCCTGCTCAAAGCAGGACCAAACCCAACTAAATCATCCCAGCCAGGGCTTTGTCAAGCAGGGCCTTAAAAACATCTGAGGAAGGAGATTCCACCACCTCCCTAGGGAACCCATTCCAGTGCCTCACCACCCTCCTAGTGAAATAGTGTTTCCTAATATCCAACCTAGACCTCCTACACTGCAACTTGAGACCATTGCTCTTTGTTCTGTCATCTGCCATCAATACCGAGACTCAGTGCTTTGATTCAAGAAGCAGATTGTAATCAGGGACACCACCACCACCACAACCAACTAAAGGAATACAGCATTTAATAAGTTACCGATGCTGGAAGAAGCCTTCTAGTGATTTGCAGATGATGTAGCGCTCGGGTGGTGTCAACAGACGTTCCAGCTGCTGATTGAAGGTCCTTCCTTGCATCTTGATGCTAGAGGGAAGTATCTCTGCCACCCACTGCAGGGAAGTGAGGGCTGAGGAGGGGTTCAGGGAGTCAGCAGACTCAGAATCTGCAGCACATGGACACAAAGGAAAGAGATTATTAAATGGATAAAGAACAGGAGGCAACAATGAATCTTAGCATCAGGTTTAGGCATCAGAATCCAGTTTCAGCCCTGGTACCTCTGGGGGAATCTGCACTCCAGCATGAAGAGGGGAAGTGATTTAAAGAGCTGGGAATGATTGCAGCCAAGTCTGTTGTGAAAAGACAAGAAGGACTCGAGTCCACCAACACCTATCCCTGTAACTACAAGGAATTTCTTCCCTTGGAGAAGAAAAACTATCAAGGCCAAAGGGTCTCTAGCCTTTAAAACAAACCTATGGGGAAAAAAACTAATGTGCATGGCTTTAAAGCTGTATCTGACAATCCTCAAAACCCTCTGTCCTCATTTAATTAACTATTCCACTTTTACATATACTCAGACAAAACTCCCATTAGCTTCAATGGGAGCCTTGCGTGAACAGACTTTCAAGAACTGGTTCAATCTTTGTGTCTCTGATCCCTGTATACCTGCAGCCTCGATTTCCCAGGCATTCTGGACTCTGTGTTTTTATCAGTAGGAAGGACTCTGATAAGGCCAGATCAGCGAGGTAATGCAGAGTGTGTAAATTATGAGCAGAAACCCACCAAGGCCAATATTAAAAGGAATGTGTAAGGGAGTATATGTGCATCTTTGTCTCAAAATAAACAGACGTAACAGACTAATTTACAAAAACACTTCAGCCATTGAAAAGCAATGTGGTGAACAGGGTACTTTAGCTCTCAGAAGAAGATACTCTGGCTGAATCACAGCTTATCATTAACCTTGCCATTCTCAAATGTGCTGAACCAATATAAACAGAATAAACTATCATGGAGCTTCTATTGTTTCAATAGGCCTGACATTTAATCAGTACAAAAAGAGACTTTTAGACCTTTCTCTGCTCTTTTGGACATGGTTTATGTCTCCTCATGAGTCATATTTTGTAAAGTGAAGGATTCTTTTTAAGAATAGCAAATATACACAAAATCATATACTTTCTTTTTCTATAGAACCTTCTGCTGAGAATCTCAAAGCACTTTACAGATCTTAATGTACTTAGCCCTTGCAACATCCTCTTTGAGTGCAGTACTTCAAATGTTATACTTGGGTACACTGAGGCACAAAGAGGTCAAATTACTTTGCCACAATCACGCTGTACTAGTTGTACCACTGAAGTACAGACACCTCTGGAGTGGGACACAGCAGCTGTTTAACAGTGCACAGCACTACTACACAACCGTTTGAGACAGGAAATAAAGAAAACTGTATCAAACAGAACCTAGAGAGGGAATTTACAGCTGCAAACTGTAATTACCCAAGTAGGCATTTGGCAAGGCACCAGAACTAAAAACCAGACACCTTTTTTTTAAGAGGAAGGATGGTCCAGTGGTTAGTGCACAAGCCTAGGCATTCCAGGTTCAATTCCCTGCTCTGCCACAAACTTTGTGTGACCTTGGACAAGTCACTTAGCCTCTTTGTGCCTCAGTTCCCCATCTGTGATAATAGCACTGCCCTCCCTCACTGGGGTGCTGGGAGAATAAATCCAGTAAAGACTGTGAAGTGCACTGGGATCTACTGATGCAAAGTGCTATGTAAGAAATAGGTATTATTTATTATTATTATTCATTATTATGTAGCCAGGATTCCAGTTTTCCTTCTCATCCAAAAGACAGCACCTTCAGAGCACCGAGCCCCTAACACTCGGCTCTAGAATGGATTCAGCAGTGAGGGAAAGGGAACAGTGCCATTCATGGAATCCCAATAGTATTTCCTGGGGCTAGGAGTTCCTTGGCAGCATTCCAACAAAATACTAACCGAGCCTGCCCTTACTTGGCTTAGGAAATGACTTAGGGCTTGTCTACCCTGCGCCAAAGTACAGATGATGGGCGTGTGAACTGCAGAACACACCACAGTGCTGTGCTCTAACTGACCCAAGTGCATCCTGCTGGCATGAACTAAAACGTATCTAGTTCAAGTTACTGTACTCCTGTTTGAAAGAGGACTACGTTAATGTACCTTTTAGTTTACGCCAGCAGCAGCCACTCAGGGCAGTTAGAGCGTAGAACTTGGAAGCACTCTGTAATTACACACCCTTCCCCCACCCCACTCCCCATAGTCCACATTGCAGTGCAGTGTAGACATAGCTCTCCTCTCCGCTGCGCTGAAGTCAATGGAATTGCTCTGGTGAAACACTAGAATTTGCCCCATATGTTCCGATGACTCTGACATTCTCACCAACAAGTACACAAGTTACACAGGATACATTATTCATGAACACAGCAGAATTACATTACAAAATTACAAAATTACATATTCAACAACATATGCACGGGTGTGTTCATTTAGTCATATATACAGCACAGGCATTGAACGCAGGTCATTCTAAAGGGCCAGCCCAGAAAACTAATAGCAGTACGGTGATCCCCTGGATAGCTGTGTGGGGCTGAGACCAGGCTTGCTTCCTCAAGACTGGCAGCAGCAAATCTGACCCCAGAGGAAGAATGCTCAACCGTTGGGGGAGGAACTACCTTTCCTCGTTGTCCAGTGACTCTCCGGCTAATGCAGGAGCAGTGTCAGGCTCAAGCCAACATGCAAAATTTGCTGGGGAGCATAAGAGAAACCCGGCAGATTCCTCCACCAGGTTCAGTGGTTTGAAGGATAGTTATCTCCATCCCACCGCCAGCCCCACCATGCACTGACATGGCAAATTCAAGAGTAAACTCCAGGTTTTCCGTTCTGTCTACCTGTTGTGCATTTCTCTTTAGCAATCTTACCAACTGGAAAATGGACCATCCCTTCTTCCACAACCAGGGTAGGCATTGCCCCACTGCCCTGCAGCATGGACACCACCTTATCATGGGAGCAATTCCTGCAGAGCCAGACAAAGAGAACCCACATAAATAACACTTTCAGAGTCTACACTGCACCCACCATTTGTGACATGGACATCTCTGAAGTCTCCTAAGGATGAAAAGGATTGACAAGAAAAGTAGGATTCATCTAACAGGAACATAACCAGTCTGGGAGGGACACCCAAACAAAGGCACAATGGCAGGAGTTTGGCAGCTGCACCCCTTGGTATAAAATGGAGAAGATCACAGCTGCCTTCATCTTTTTGACTGGGACTATAAGTTCAGCATGCTGCTCAGACCGAGGTAGAGTATGGTACTCTAGCTGTAGTCTCTCTGGGCTGCAGCTCTGCATTAGAGATGTAGGAGCAAATTCTGCTTCTGGTGATCTATCCCATGCAGAACAGAATCTAGCTGCGGGCAGCAGTGGATCTCATTGTAGAACATTTGTGGGATGTTCTCGGCCATGCCTGCAGCATGGAATAACTACAGAGCACGTATATGGAGGGAGTCAAGGAGTCTGTTGTGGCTAATGATGCAGGCACTTCTGCAGCTCATGCTGACAGACTCCTTAGCTGATCTTTCCATCTAACGTGATACACTTTCACAGAGCCTTGTCTCCCTCTTGTCTTTCTACTTAAAGAGAAGATCCAAAGTGAGGGCGAAACACATTTTTCCTGCTGATGGTACAGCCATTTTGGATAAAGTACAAGCAGACCCGAGACACTGTTTGCCAAAATGCAGGATCAGAGGGTAATCTACAAATAGTCTCATCCGTTTTCTGGGGATGCTGCTTCAGCCAAAAGTTTGCTGGATCAGCTGAAAATCGAGAGCTCAGGAACCAGCCAAAGCAGCATTAGATGTTTAACCTTTAAATATGAATCACTCTTTTACCATGCAGACTGTTCTAGCACTTCACTTCTGCTTATTGTACAATAAGATTTAGCCCTAGAATAAATGCTACTGTCATTGTGTAATGGGACACAGAGCGAGCCAAGGTTTGGTGGGGTTGGCCTGTTTTGGTTTTTTTAATCCTTGTTTGTGCAAATAGTAGGTGGAGAAAAGTAGTTCTGGATGGAAATACTATGGTCTGTGTAGTTTCATGCTCAGGAACCTGATCTGGGGTGATTCATGGATTGGTTTGTACTTGCCCCTTCCACACTACATAACACACAGAACTGAATTGACATTGATTCGAGTTAGAGATTCCAGGATTGTTATATTTAAGAGCTGTATTGTTTATATTATTTCATGTATTATGCATGGCTATTGGCAGAATGATCTGTAAATAAATGAAGGGAATGGAAGACAAAAGTCTGGAATACCAATCTTACAGAAATGATAATATTAAAATAAAACATTTGCATGAGGCCAGGATCACTGCAGAGACATCTATGCCTGCTTATATATGTTATACACACACACCCCTTGCACAAAAGCACCTCACACCCTACCTAAGTAGCCACTTAGTGCACACATAGGCACTGACTCCGTGGGTGCTCTGGGGCTGGAGCACCCACAGAAAAAAATTGGTGGGTGCTCAGCACCCACCGGCAGCTCCTCATGGCCCCGCCCCACCCCACTGCTCCAGCTCACCTCCGCCTCCTTCGCGCACACGCCACTGCGTCCTGCTTCTCCCCCTTCCCTCCCTCCCAGTGCTTGCACCGTGAAACAGCTGTTTCGTGGGGCAGGGAAGGAGTGGGGAGGAGGGGGAATGCTGCGTGCTGGGGGAAGAGGCGGGGCTGGGGTGGGGATTTGGGGAAGGGATCCAATAGGGGAAGGGAGGGGGCGGAGTTAGGGTGGGGACTTTGGGGATGGGGTTGAAATGGGGGCAGGGCCGGGGCGGGGATGGGGTGGAGTCAGGGTGGAGCCAGCGGCAGGGGGGGCACAGGCACCCACCAGTGCCAGAGAAAGTTGGCGCCTATGAGTGCACATACCTACTATATCCTTCCTCACAAACTTGCACAGCTCTCATGTTCATGAACACAGTTGTGCCTGGCTATTTCACACTATCCTGGGTTCTCATAAAAATGGCCACACTGGGTCAGATCAATGGTCTATCTAGCTCAGTATCCTGTCTTCCGACAGGGTTCAGTACCAGATGCTTCAGAGGGAATGAACAGAACAGAGCACTTATTGAATGAGCCATCCCCTGCCATCTAGTCCCAGCTGTCTGGTTGCATCCATGACTATCTTGGCTAATAGTCACTGATGGACTCATCCTCTATGAACTTATCTTTTTTTAATCCAGTTATACTTTTGGCCTTCACAACATCCCCTGGCAATGAGTTCCACAAGTTGACTGTGTGTTGTGTGAAGAAGTACTTCCTTATGTTTGTTTTAAGCTTGCTGCATATTAAGTACATCATTTAAGCCATTTTGAAGAGACAGTTTTAACAGCCAGCATCTCACCTCATATCCAGCCCATTGAGAAATAAAATTCGGTCTCCAGCTTTGAGAGCAGCCTTCTCAGCTGGGCTGCCTAAATATAGGAGGAAATGAAATGTGTCATTTAGCTGTACTGGTCTTTTAGTGTGGGATGCATTAAGGGTGCTGACAAAGTAACATGCCGATTGTGGATATGGTTACAGGGGATCTCTGCTTGGAGGGAAGTTAATCTATTGAAAGAATGACTTCACTAGAAAATGCCCAATTCATAAAGATACTCTGGGGAAAATCAGCTTGACAGCGTCAAAGGGACGAGAGTTTATGCTAAAGTAATAAAAACAAATAATGTTTCTGGCAGCCATTCAGACTAGATCTTGGTGTAAAGCTCAATGTCACCTGGTAACGTCAGGTTTCCTTACCAGGCAGAATGGACTCAATCCACACGGGGGCATGTCCACGTAACGTGAAGCCAAAGCTTTTGCTGCCTTTGTAAACTCGAACAGTTCTGCAGGTGGAAAATCAAAACCCAGCAAGGAATTAAATCAAAACCCAACAAGCTTTTGGTTCCTGTTTCATATTCCCTTCCTGCATCATGGCACGTTTTGGATGATTTTTTTTAAATAAAATATTCAGATTTTTTAAAATTTAAATTAGATTTTTTAAAATTTAAATAATAGTTTTTTGTTTAAATTAAATGCAGGTTTATTTTTTAAACGTAACCCTATTTAAAATTGCCAACCAATGTTAAAGCCTAAACTTATTATAATCTATTAAAATCATTACAATGAAATACAGAACAATAATACTAAACCCTACATGTTTGCTGCCAAATTTTAAAGAAAGTTCCACTGACTCACTGACTAAGAACCTGAACTAGAGTTTGTTGAAGCGCTAAACCAGCTTGGATGGTGGCATATAAGAGAAGAATTCACATCACTCTGGGATCCCCCAGGCTTGCTAATTCCCATCATGCCCCTGGGTAACACGTTTCCTCACAATGCAAAGCACTTGAAAGAGCTGTTGGACAGATGCTCTGCATCTCTCCCCAGGCAGGGCCAATTCAAATATGTCCTGGGCCCTCTGCAGATCATCTGATTGCTCAGTCCCCATCTCCCACATAATCATTCACCTCCTTCTCCAGCTCCCCCTGCACCGGAGAAGCAAGCTGGAGAGAGAAAGGAGCTGTAGTCTGAACTGGAGGAGACGGCAGTGACTAGGGGGGAAACTTTAATTATAGGCAATTTCAGACGGAGGGCAAGCAGTGACAGCAGCTGGGAGACCCTGGCGATGGAGCAGACAATGAGTCAAGAAAGGAAGTCTGCCAGCCATACCTCAGATGTTCCCACTCCTCCATCCTCAAGTAGTCAGTGAGAGGGCCTGTGCCAGGACCCTGCGGTGTTTGGTGCTCTACAAATACCTCAGCTAATTAGCTAGCTACAGAGCATCTCCAGAAAGCTCTGGAACACAGCACTCTCAGGTGTCTGTGAACAGCACAGCTTGCCACTCACTCCTTACACAGGGGTGTCTCACCCTGGGGTCCCCTCCCACTGCAGGTTGTATAGCAGCTCAGAAACAGCACTGCCCTAGCTCTTCGAGTGCTTTTGGACTCAACTGCCTCAACTGGGACATCCAGAAATTAAGGCTCACCAAATCATTGGCCACTTGAGAAAACGTTGAGCATCATTCCCAGTCCTGCTCCCATTGAAATCAAGGGCAAGTCAGTTGCTGAAATATGGGCAGGGAATGATTTCTATCAAAGTGATTTAAATCTTTAATTTTAATCATGCTTTAAATCAGCAATCAGAAAATCTTGATTTAAATAATCAGTTTTAATGATGTTTTGCATTTGTATCTTTTAGTTATTTTCCTAAAGAAAGGTTGATTTTCATTGGTTGGTAACCATTAAAACATGTTGATTTACTACCAAATACAACCTTTACACTAAGATTGGTGCTTCTTTTCGCTAATCAGGAGGGTACACTATATATTTACACATTTAAACAATTATATAGCTTAACATACATTCAGATTAATTTTTACATTAGAAAATGGTAAATGATGCATTTCTTATTTACCAAATTATTAATTTTTTACTTGCAATTTGTGTCAAATTCTATTTGATGGAAATTCAAATGCAATTTAAAGTCATATAAACAATATTAATTTTTTTATTAAATACAACTACTTTAAATATGCTGGTCATAAAAAAATCAAAAGTTGATCAACATATGTTTTGCATGTAAAACTAACTGATTTATTATACAAAGGAAGTATTATCTGTAGTTAGTACATTAAATTGATTGTTTCTGGTCACCATGTCCTTCAACGTTTTAGAACTAGTAGATCTCACCCTCTCTCACCTAGTTTTTAGTCATAGAATGGAAGAGGAAAACAAGCTTTCCTTCTTTTTCAATACCCAGTTGGTTTAACTTTGAATGAACTAGTCCTTGAACTGAACTAGTTGAATAAACTGAAATGAAGAAAATATTCTCTCTGCAGCTGCAGAACAGGCAAGTGCTGGCCCTGGGGGACACATG
Organism: Mauremys mutica; assembly: GCF_020497125.1. NCBI lineage: Eukaryota > Metazoa > Chordata > Testudines > Geoemydidae > Mauremys > Mauremys mutica. The sequence continues at coordinate 83,503,678 of NC_059082.1, read as the reverse complement.
ATTAAGCCATCTATTCTGGAGCCATAAAAGCGGTCTTTAATACCAACTGAAACTTTCTGGAAGCTAAAGCTTACTGTGCATTAACATGAGAGCTTTTGGCACAGAGCAGATGAGCTACTGCGGAGAGAGGAAGGGATGTCAGCAGCAGCAAGAACTGCTCAGGTCTTGGAAGGAGAGTCAGAACACCCACTCCTGCTCTCCTTTGGAAATTTCCTTTCTAAGCAATTAATTAACAAATGTATAGCGGTGAAGTTTAGCAGAAATACTATATTCTTAACATGAGACACACAGACATGGTCACCTGAGGATGCAAACAAGAGGGGGGAAGAATTACTTGAGATGATACTAAGACTAATTGAGCAAGGAAAATTTGGGGTGAGCATTAAAAAAATATCTTCCCCTCAGGAGGTTTGTCAGACTGTGGAATTGTCTCAGGGACGTGATGGAAGCCCCCTCACTTGGACCACTTAAGACTAGACTGGATACAGCTCTAGAAAGCTTGTTATAAGGACTGATCCTGTGCTGGCAGGGAGATGGACTGCATGGAGTTTTGATTAGTTCCATTTCTGGCTTCTGTGCACCAAACTCCGCCCTGACTTCCATGAAGGCGTACCTGGTGTAAATCGGGGCAGAATTTAGTTTGCTAATTCTGTGAAATACAACAAGGGTGCAATAGCAAGGGATAATCTGTGTTATAACCCCCCTTGGGAGGTACCAAGACATCACCTTCATTCCACTCTGCCTGCAACATTCTCTTTGTAATTAGGCAATCCTAATCCTGTGGCTCCCACAGACAGGGGAGCATGGGGCTTTTCATGCTTTTGTGTTAAGATGAGACCGTTTTTTATTGAAAACACTGAATGGGCTGAACTGGCCCAGCACTCTGGTGTTACTATGGCACATCTAATTACAGTTAGCACAAGCCTGAGATTTGAATTCAATTCCTCGCTCTGGCCTGGCAGGAACTAGGAGTGCCATGGTGGTGACTTGCTGGGACCCAGAGACACAGTAGCTTGTGTCAATCTGTAGAAACTTCTGGACACTTCAGGCATAGCATTCGTAAGCTCTTGAGAGAGCCACATCCAGCCCTGCTCAACCCGGGGGAGGTCCAGTCACTGTGATGTAGATAAAGAGGGGAGTCAAAGTAACTCAAGAGGGGAGACTCAGGACTATGAGAGAAGTGTGGGAGGCTCCTCTACACCAGGGGAAGGAATGGCCTGGTCCCAACTCGTGGGGAATCCTGTCGGCAAAGGGATTTGTTCTGTGCTTATGCCCATCAGTAAGATGCTGGTAGGCGTGTAAGCAATTTAAGCGTCTCATGATGGCTTTATAGTCAGTCCCGTAGGAGGATTCACCAGCTGTGATGATAATGAAAAAAAGAAGCCAGCACATTCTTTTGTGAAGTATGAAATGAGATCAGAGGGGAAAGGAAGGGAACACATGTCCTACTAGTCACTGTGGAATGGCTCAAACAGGCTCCTTGAGGCCTCCAAGCATGCCGAGGTCTAGCCACATGGGGCCATGGAAATGGGTGTTTCACACCTTTCATCCCTTCCCCCAATTTCTGCTACAGCTTCTAGTGGCCTCCCACAGATGGTGCTGAGGAGTTCCCAGGATCATACAATCCAGCATATGCTCTGAGAAACTGAACACTGTGCATGCAGCCTAGACAGGGACCTGCATCGCATCAGACCTGGGCCGTGCAGGAAGGAATTCCACAACCCCTAGCAGAGCACGCCCTCTTTTCCAGAAGGAATTCATTGAAACAACTTTAGAAAACCAACTGAAATGAAAGGATCTACCAGGAAATGGTCCTGAGCTGTGACGTGGAGCCCAAACTTTCCCAGAGTTCAAAGTGGAGATGGTTGCAAAAAGGCCACAATTCAGTCTCATTTCTATACTAAATTTACTTGCTATGAGCCACCAAAGTCCTGTTTTTTCTTTCTTCCCTTTTTCCCATGTCTCTCCCCATTACAGTGCACCTGCTCCTTCACAACAACCACGCTTTGTTATACTAAAGACCAACCAGCTTTGCATTTGAAGATTAAAGGAAGTATGTTACCTGCGGGCAGCCCCTGATCCCACACTGCTGGTGACCAGAGAAGTTGTCTTCCGCAAACCCTTGCCGGCTTCCTCATGGCTCCGAGGCACTGAACTTGCCCTGGTCGACACTAGCAGACGCTCCTGGTGGTCTTCGCTGCGGCTGCGCCTCAGCCGGTTGGTGTGGTGCTCGCTCTTTGACCGGCAGAGTTTGCTGATCAGGCTCTGGGACACCACCTCATCAAAGCGCTGCCGGTGTTTCTTGGGGATGAAGATCCTGGCAAACATGATAGAGGAGGGAAATCAGAAGAGGAGCAAAGCCAGCAGAGTCCCAGTTGTGGTGGCAGGGCTCTGGGTTCAGTGGCACCTGCGGAAAAGTTCAAAGTGGCCTCCAGTAGCACTAAACCCCACTGCACCATAAATCCATCAGCTTTCCAAACAGCAACTCATGCAAGAATACAGGACCACACCCAGTGGGCACGATTATCACATCTTTGGCTAAATCACCTGCTGGATATTTTTGTAGGATTCTGTTGCAAAGTCCTCCCCACAACTCCTTACAGCGTCAGTCAATGCTGAAAAGGCTCTAATGCCTCCCTCTACAGAGCGGCTGTAATTTGGGAGCAATGGCCGTGAAAACAAGAGGGATTTCTTCTAGCAGAGATGGATTTAAACAACTCTATTACCCCCCACCATATGCCCAGTCTCTGAATCTCCTTCAGCTGCCAGTCCCTCTCTTCTGGTAATGACAAGGTTCGACTCGAATGCCAAGTTAAATGCTTGCCCCACTCCAGGTAACTTCCCAAACAGCCAGAAATGAGGGGGGAAGAGTCTTGCCCCTGCAATGTCTGTTCTGTTGCAGCCCAACAGGTTCTGTTTCTGTGGGTTCTGGTAGTTCAAAACTCCATTGATTTTTTTCCCCTTCAGTATCTGGAAACCGCTATGGTATTTGCTGTGTATATGAAGTATCGTGGCTCTACAGCATGTGTCGTAGCAAAAAAGGATTTTTAAAGTTGATCAACCAGATGATATTTCATAGGACCTACGTTCTAACAGCAAAAGCAGGATGAAATCATCTGCCTTCCTCCAGGCATTCTCCGTATTACTGATATTCAGGTGTACAAACACCCCCACACTAACGTCTATGCACATTGAGGATGCCAAGCTACCACCTCCAGACATTTACTGTTTTTTTATTGGGACAATCTGCTGCCCAGAATTTTGATATCTATCTCCCCTCACCCAACTTTCCTGCAATAGTATCTTAACACACACCAACACTCCTACTCTTCTGTATTTGAGCTTACCTCTTGGCTATGGGGGCGGAAGATATTGTCATCTTTCTTACTCTTGGGAAGATGCTCTGATATTAGGGTGATGGGTGCCAGTATAATAATAATAGATAGGAAGAAAGAGATTACCAAGAACTGAAAGGCAGAAAGGACAGACACGCTAACCAGGCAGCCTTTAAACTCATACCTTGTCTATCACATTAGCAGCAGCATTTGATATATAGAAAATGCAAAGTGATTTTCTTTAACAATTTCTCTCTCTCCAGTATACTGAATCCTAAGGGAGGACCGTGGAATCAGCGTGTATCTCTTCCTGCTTGTGCCCTTTGCCAGCACCAATCAGCTGAGCACCATGCCATCTGCTGCTCACTGCTCTGAGTAGGTGATCTGGACCTCATGGCTCCACCCTGTATCCTGACTTGAGTTTTCCCTTTCTAGTCTTCCCTTTGTCTTTCCATAAGGAACTGTGGCTTCCTAGCCAACATCAGTCATCGGCATAAACCCAGATCTAAACTCTGCTCTGACTTTCACCTTCTGCAACCTCAGCCCAGGATCTGATAAGCAGAGTGCAGCACACAGTACAGAGAGCTCTACTGTTGGGGTCATTTTGGCTAAAATCAATTTCCTCAGATAGGCTTCGGCTAAAAGATTTGTGCACAAGAGAGGCGAACCTTCTTCTCTTTGTTACATTAGGTTCAGTGCCTCGAAGAACATGTCTCGGTCTGATAAATATTATACACCTCTACCCCGATATAACGCTGTCCTCGGGAGCCAAAAAATCTTACTGAGTTATAGGTGAAACCACGTTATATTGAACTTGCTTTGATCCACCAGAGTGCGCAGTCCTGCCCCCCCGGAGCGCTGCTTTACCGCGTTATATCCGAATTCATGTTATATCAGGTCACGTTATATCAGGGTAGAGGTGTATATGCTTTCTGTCTTCATTTGTCTGGCAAGCTGAAAAATACCAGGATCTACCAGCAAACACAGAATTCTCCTTGGAAAAAACAGATTCATTCATGTTTTGAGCATATGAGAAAATGAGTTACAAAAACTCTAAAGCCTTAAGCTTTCTTCTGCCTCTGCACGTCTCTTGCGTTGTCCCTTCTCTCGCAGTTTATTCAAGGTGAATCAGTGACTCCCATGGAGCTGATTAGCATGTTCCCACTAGGAGATCAGTAAACACTCCGAAGGGTACAAGGAGGAGGAGCAGGCTCCCACCATTAACAATGACTGCCTGGCTGACTCCCTCGGAGCCTTAACTTTCCAGTATAGACCAGTTCACATAGAAGACTGGTCTCCATTCAGTTTCAGAGCTTTTTTTTTTTTGCCAATAATTGGCTCTTTATTATTCATTTTGGGCCAAGTTCTTACTTCAGTTACATGCAGGCAGCCCCACTGGGCTTGCCCATTTATACTGCGTTGTGCGGTGCCGGAGCCCATGGGGTTGTAACATCAAAGGCATGCACATCAGATAGCCAGAGGCCTCACTTTCCTGGATAAAGCTTCAGGCTTCGGCTCCTGGGACTCAGGGAAATGTCACTGCTTTGTTTCAGTACGTGGAACAAAGTTTCATTTCCACTTACTGACTGGAATAGTGACTTAATGATATCTTAGTTCACCCCACCCCCACCCATTTGGTTTGCACTGGTTACGGGCTTCTTGGGAAACTGGAATCCTTCAGTGTTTCTATAGTAACCATCCTTATAACTCAATATACCTCCATAGGGTGTCTTATTGTCAGTCTATTCTTCCACAATTGTAGTTGTTCACTACCCAATACATTCTGGCTAGGGTCAATAGTTCATTATTACTTTGCAGCCTTGTTGTCTTCTGGTAATCAAAATGAACTCAGTGCATAAAAAAATGTCTAATATCTACGGCGAACTAGGGACCCAGGGTTTACAGCTTCCAAATAATCTAGATTCAAAATCACAAACGATATACATCAAGTTTTTGCTGAATTATAAGCAGAACTATTGGGCCAAACTCAGTGTTGGTTTCTCAAGACCCAGCTCCATTACTTCAGTGGAGTTGTGGCCTCTTACCCAGGCGCTGAATCTGGCCCACTGTCTGACAGCATCTCGTAGTGAACACAAATCAAGCAGAGAAGAAGCTGATAGAATAATGACTGAACATCAAGAGAGGGACTGAATGGATAGTTCAGGGGAACTAAAGGTGGGATGTAGAATCAAGTAATCAGCCCAGGGCAGTGGTGACCAAAAGTCATTACCATCTGATTGCTGTTTGGTGCCTTCTATGAAATGAGTTTGTGGGTGTCAGGCCAGTTCTGAGGATGCAGCCATCCATTCACTTCAACTCCCATTACAAATGGCATTATTTGGTAATCTAGAGCCCTGGGACTAGGGTGATCAGACGTCCCCATTTTATCAGGACTGTCCCGATATTTACTTGTTTGTCCTGCATCCCGACCAATGTTCAGTCAGGACGCAAATTGTCCCAATATTTTGCCCTCCGGCGCAGAGGCGGAGGGGGATCGCACCCTCCCCGCCCCAACTCCACCCTGGCCCACCCTTCCCTCCCCCCCTCATTGGATCCCTCCCCAAATCCCCACCCTGGCCCCACCCCCCAGCCCCACCCCCTCACTGCCCTGTTGGATCTCTCCCCAAATCCCCACCCTGGCTCTTCCCCAAGCACGCCGCATTCCTCCTCCTCACCCCTCCCTCCCAGGTTTGTGCTAATCAGCTGTATGACGGCACAAGCGCTGGAGGGAGGGGGGAGAAGCAGGACGCAGCAGCCAGCTCAGGGGAGGTGGAGGCAGAGCGAAGGTGAGCTGGGGCGGGGGGGCGGGGCGTGGAGCTGCCAGTGGGAGCTCAGCCCCCACCAATTTTTTTTTTTTTTGCTTTTGCTTTTGTTTTTTTGTTTTGTTTTTTATTTCACGGCTCTCATCTGGTCACCCTACCTGGGACTGATTGGGCCATGAGGACTCTAATCCATTGAGTGGTTCCTCCAGGTCAAATTTAACACACATTGGTGAGGAACAGCACTCCTGTTGCCTGTGCTATGCCCGTTCTGTGGAGAAGCAGAGGAATCCCAAGCTGCAATCTGGCCCCTTCTGCCAGCATTAACATTTATTTTAAAACATTTAAAAGAAAAACGATGCCTGGTTGTGCTTAGAAAATAACGAGTGTCTCTGCTGCAGCAGGAATGTTTAGCATTTGCAGCTGCACCCATCAAAAGCATCAAGCTCCCAGGAGTGTTGTCCCCCTTTATTTAGGCAACTCATCAAAGGGGATTTTGGAAAAAATGGATGAATTCAGGCTAGTGGGAGGAAGGAGGGTTTTAAATCCCACGTCTACCAAGTACAATGACGGCTTTAACTCCCTCATAGTGAAACGCAGAACTCAAACCGAGTGCTCATATATTAATAATAAGTAGCAACAAACTGCTCACAAGCACCCCTGAGACTGAAATATGCTCATGTTAAATTTGGTGATTGTTTAAAAAAAAGAATTAACACATTCATAAAAATCACAGTGTGTTTGTGAATAAGTGGCTGTGACAAGACACAAGGACACTGCCTAGCCCCACCCTAAAGGGTTCATGCAGCAGCCTAGAGGGAGCGGGGAAGGGCTGCCTAGGAGGCTGGATAGCAGTACTGGAGCCCTGCTTACAGGTCTGCATGTGGGGAGTGGTGGTTGTAGTTGCTGTCTTTGTTTTGCTATTGCCAGTTTTGCTCTGTTTGGACTCTCTAAACTCTTATCAAAGTGGCCCTGGCAAGAAGGAACCACAACTGACTGCATGCTGCCTGACTGCTGTGTTTTGTGTGCTGGGAAATCAGCACAACCCCCCACAGTGACACAGAAGAGAGGATTACATTCCTTTTAAAAAAGGTGACAATAAATAGCTCACCTGGCACTAACAGCATCATCCCCATTTCTCAGATTAGGACGCTGAGGTGCAGACGGCAAACTGGTCTCAGAGTTAGGAACAGAACTCCCAGTCCTGTGCCCTAACCACTACATTGTGCTTTGCTTCCCCACGAGGGTAAACGCTGGATGCTCTACATGGAAAATAACCCCCCCCCCTCCTTTTTTTTTCTTTTTTTCTTTTTTTGCTGTTAAAATTTGAGGGCCAGAACCTCAACTGGTATAAACTGGCAAAGCCAGTGTGGCTATTCCAATTCACTCTTTAAATGAAAACCACAACAGAGAGAAACTACAGCTAGTATTGTAAACATGATGACAAGATACAAGTGTTGCACTATTAACTTATTCAGTGTTAAAGAATTAGGAGTTGTTAGCAAGAATGAGGGTAAAAGACTGGTATAATAATCTCACTAAAACCATATGAAGTGCTTTTCATCTTCAGAGCACTTTACAAACCATTAAATTATAATTACTCACATGGTGCCTTTCATTCATAACTATACAGTCTACACAAGAACCATATCACTCACCACTAGAATGCATCTAGGGGGATGTAACTGTTTAGCAATGATTGGTAACACTACACGATGGTGCAGGACACAAAGTGAATATTGGATCCAAATGCAAAAGGAGTTCCTAAGCCTACTGAATGTAATTAACTGAGGTGGGATTACTTGGCCATGGGGCTGACTGCGCCCCAGCTACACCAAAATCCATGGTGTGCGCAAAATGTGCAAGGACTCCCTTTAGCTCCTACTATTCAGTGGCGTTGAAGACACTGTTTTCTGCACACCTGATATTTAGGAAAATGCAATGGTGTTTCTGAAAGTGATGTGATCTGAACCCTTAGTAATTCTCAAAAGGGAGCAGATCAGATACCAGCTGATTAATGTCTAAATAAGAGCCTTTTCAATATTTTGGATCGAAGCCCAAGCCCAGCGTTGCTCCCCTGATTCTTTGCTCTGGGAACACCCCCAATGGGGAGCGATGGCCGTGCAGCTGGCACAGTCATAGTCACTTGTGCACCAAAAGTGCACCTGCTATAATATGTTATACCATGCAGCTCTCCTTTTTGCATCCATGTTGCTAGGCCACTGAATTAAAGAAGCATCTGAGCACTAAATCTCCTTGTTAGCAATAATGCACTAGCTTAGCAAAAAGCCAGTGACTGGATCGTAAATTACAATGAGTAACTACCTCAAGACTCACATTTGGGGTGGCTGAGTAAACACTCCATATTAGACCACAAACACCCTGCAACCTCATCAAAGCAGAATATATCCGTGAAGTTTATTGGAAAGCACAGCAAAGGGACAGTATGGTCCCAGCCCCCCACAGATCAGCTCTGGGCTTGATTCTGCCTGAGTCTCACAGAAGTTGTGCGATTCAGTGCGGAGCAGGCTTTTATGGTTGTCATTAGAGGGCATTGTAATGTCCTAGAAAAGTCACAGGTGGAGTTTTTTTGTGCCTGCTCAAAGCACTCCTTAAAACAGGTCCCTAGAATGGCTTGGTAACTCAATACACTCAAGGTCTGCATTGACTGAAAATAAAACATTCAATTCTTTACCCTCACTTCATGTCCTGAGCCTCTGGCTATACAGGGCTTTACTAAAACTGAAGCAGAGACAGTCCCCAAATAATCCATCCCATGATGCCCAGTGCATAATGGGACAGGGCACAGCAGGAGGGTTCAGTCATCTCTGTGGGGACCTCCAGCCAGTGGTGAGCTGGAGCCGGTTCCCACGGGTTTGCGGGAACCGGTTGTTAAATTTAAAAGCCCTTTTAGAACCAGTTGTCCCACAAGGGTGTTGGATAGAGGGCAGGGGAGTTGGGGGGGTGGATTAGTGTGGGGTGGTCAGAGGGCAGGGCGATTGAATGGGGGCAAGGGTCCCGGGGGGTCAGTCAGGAAGGAGCAGGGGTTGGATGGGGCAGTGGGGGGCAGTCAGGGGCAGGGACAGAGAGAAGGGGTGGTTGGATGGGGCAGGGGTCCCGGGGGGCCATCAGGAATGAGAGTAGGGGTTGGATGGGGCGGCAGGGGGCAGTCAGGGGACAGGGAAGGGTGGTGGATGGGGCAGGAGTCCCCGGGGGGTTGGGGAGGCACGACCCCCTCATGGGGTGAGGAGGAGGGAACCGGTTGTTAATATTTTGGCAGCTCATCACTGCCTCCAGCCCAGCTGAATGTGCTCTCTAAAGCTTTGTTCTTTATCTTATTACAGAGAGCAAGAGAGCATTTCCTTATATCAAAGGCTCCCAGGGACCCATGACAGGACAGCACCATAACTTGCTCTTGCACCAGATGCTGACACAGCTTCCATGGCTTTTGGGCCCTGACTCCCCCAGGGGCTTATACCTTGTGCTGCCTTTAACCCCGTGCAGTTGCTGTAAAAATGCTACCAAATGAGAATTCCCTGCTCTCTCACCACTGGATACACCCATTTTGCACAGAAGTAACTTGTGACGCAAGATGCCAGGCTGAGGAGAATCAGGCCCTATTGTAAATAAAGCCACCCCTCTGTGCTGCAGGCATAGAAATGACAACTGCAAATCTGCTTATGCAAGTGGTGGTGACACAAAGGACCTGCCTCAGGGCAGGTCTACACTAAGAGCGGGGGTCGAACTAGGGTACGCAAGTTCAGCTACGTGAATAGCGTAGCTGAATTCGAAGTACCCTAGTTCGAACTACTCACCCGTCCAGACGCCGCGGAATCGAAGTCCGCGGCTCCAAGGTCGACTCCGCCACCGCCTTTTGCAGTGGTGGAGTACCGAAGTCGACCCCGGCGCTTCCGGAGTTCGAACTATCGCGTCCAGATTAGACGCGATAGTTCGAATTCCGAGAAGTCGAACTCACCGCGTCGACCCGGCTGGTAAGTGTAGACTAGCCCTCAGAGACTGCATTGTATTAGAGACTTTGCATTCTATTGGGAATGAGGAGCCCAGGGTGCACAGCACAAAAGTCCCAAGGTACTAAACTGACATCTGCCCCACCACACTAAGAGCCACAGGCCTTTCACCATTGTTAATTGGTGTGATTCTATGGGAGTGGAGAGGATGGTACCTTGGAAGGCCCCTGCCAACACCTGGGAGCGCTGAAAACACATTCAGAACACACAGCATATCTGTGCAATGTTTCTGTCTCTGCCAACTCTCAGATCAGGACCAAGGCAAATTAAAGCAACAATGAAAACTGAGTTAAGTCCTGGTTTCTATGCTGAATGATTCCACTAGCCAGGCATCAGAGCACTCAACACAACTCCATCCCCTTTAACCAAATCTAAGGTTACATTCAACGACCTCTCCTCCATCTAACCCAATCTTGGGGAGGCATGCAGTTCCCCTTTTCCCTGTCCATCGAACCTTGATGTTGGCATTCAGCACATAAACATGTTTGTTTAAATCTTTTTGCCCTCTGTAAAATCCTCAGGGTGCTTCCTGCTTCACTAAAGTTCTCCAAAAAAGCAACGTCACAGATGCCAGTGGTCTCTTTGTAGCCCAGAGTATTTTCACTGTTGCAGAATGATGCACTTCTGGGATGCCTCTGGTGAACCAGGAGGTATCAAGAGTATTTTGTGGAGGAAGAACATATTTTATAACAGATTAATTATAAAGTATTTCCACGCTCAGTATCCCTGCAGCCTAGCTAAAGGAACATTCTTCACAGAAATCACTGTTTAACTCATTCTGTGCATTTCACCTTCAGCAGGCATAAATCTGAAGGGACAGCGCAACAATTTAGCCTTCATCTGCACTGAATCATCACTCCAAACTTCCACAACTAGTCATCATGCTCGTTAGTTATAGCATCTTTCTTGGACAGTCTCTTGTTGGCTGTGCATTGTGTGCTGCAGAATGCAGTCATTCCGGTAGCAAAATAAATTGATCTGACAGCTTATGTCTCCCGTTAAGGTTCTGCTCTGAGGTCTGAAATGGGATGGTGGAACGAGGTCAGTGAAGACTAGCAAATGGTTTCACTGAAGATATGTCCCCAGGTTGCATCAACTCACTGCAGTACTTTGGTGCTACAGAAACATTGCTCCAAGCCCTGCATTGCATTATCTTTATATGACATAAAATACTCCTCCATGCTGCTCGTGGGGATCTCACGCCCTGGTGCTGGTATCATCCCCACACAGTTCCTGAGTAACTCTTCACATTCACTGCCAAGCTGAAAACCCTCACCCTGGTTCTGGTTTCATTGACAAAAAAAGTAATTCCAAAATGACACTCCCTGACCCCACATTGGCAGCCTTTCCTCAGGCCTGGCAGCTATTACACTTCCTTCTACTCTGATGGGAACCAGAGCCTAACCCCCTCTTCCAGAGGGCTACCACCATCTCCCATACATTCCGGGTGAAGTCTAAAGAGCTACACCTGACCCCATGTGTCAGCAGTATTTAGCCTGCAGCTTTAGCCAAGGCTCCAGGGCTGCTAACAGGGTGGCCCACTGCTACAGGCTCTCTGAATGTTCTGCATTTTCATAACACAAACCGGCCAGATGACCTAGTGATAGGGGAGCCCAGGGTTCAGGCCCCAAGCTCTCAGCTGACTGTATACTCTGCACTGGAAAGTGCTGACTGATTATACAAAGAGAAAGGTAATAGCTTCCATGTTTGTATTTAGAGTCCAAAATATACAGGGGCTTGAAACTAACTCTCCCTTCACTCACGCACACATACCCAAAGCTGGAGTACAGCTGTGTACATCTAGCATGAAAGGCCAATCTGATGATGTGCAGCTGCTCTGTGGCATCCACCACAATATGTGCATGTCAATGGGATGAAAAAAAAGAGTCAGCATGGGGTATCCATGCCCCTGAGTTTGCTCACTCTTCAATCTACCCTGGGTTTTTCCAAGGTGCCCATCACCGTGGTAACTATGCTGTGTACCACAATTAAGCACAGCACTGAGCATGCCCTAAGTGGCAATATTCTCACAGCTCCCTTTGTTCCCTGTGTGCACATGCCTGGGAGTAGTTTTGGTTTTTCGCTTTCCTTCTTGCTTTCTGCATCCTCCTCGGCTATCTCCCTGATTGTTGGCTGGGCCAGGGAAGCTGCTGTTACTGGAAGAAGGCTTGATATTGCACCTAGATATCAACATGGTCAGGGTAAGACGCAACTCATCATCTTCGGTAAGGTATCCCCCACAGCTGGGGTCCTGCCTCTGTGCCCGAGTGTACAGCACAGCTCTTTGGCCTTGTCTATTATGGGAAAATACATTGTCAGAACACGTGTTAATTAACACATTTTAACAAGACTGACATTAAATGAGTTTGCCCTTGGTGTGAACAAGGACTGTCAGGTTTAAAACCTGTTAGGTAAGCGTGTGATACACACTTTTAAACATGACCATCCCGGTCCATACAAAGGATAAAATTGCGTTTCATGTTGTGTTATTTAAAAAATGTTAGTTAACATGTTCTAACTCAGTTAATTTATCAGGATAGACAAGGCTTTAGAGGGTTGTGTCCACCCAGACTCCTCTTACAAAGCTCACTCTGTATATATGTGTACTGTGTACCTGTGGGATGCATGTTTCCAGCTTCAGGGCCAAATGCACATATAACAAGGTGGTGTTATTTTAAAAGTAATCATCATTTTTATCTAACCTGGATCTTTATAAGACCCCCATCACCATAGTATCGAAGGACCACTTGTTTCTCCTTGTTTAATTAATACGAGCAAAGGATTTGCAGTATAGCTATTATGATCATGCTTTTACAAACTCACAAAACAGGCTGTAGTGATTTGTCTGTCTTAATATAGGAAAATCCCATTGTTCCAACTTATATTTCAGGGACAAGATATTTTCTTCCTTCCCACTATTTCCTATACCCAGTGCAGCACCTTGCAAAAGATACTTTTTTTTTTTTTAAGTGGAGGTTTCCAGAAACAGGTGTGCCCTAATGATGTGTTAACCAGAACCAGTCTGCTGTGATTTCTGTGGCAGATATGGTTTCTGAACTGCAGACTTTCAGTGCAGTTTAGATCCACAGTCCTGACCTCCAATAAGGTTCAGATAGAAGATTGGGAATAAGTTCTGACCACAGTTAGCAAACAGAGAAGCCTGAAGCTTGTTCAGAGCTCCAAGTCAATTAGGGCTGACTCTACAGCTAAGAATGGCACCTCCACTGGAGATATAGGATTCAATCACAGAAGTTAGGGATGGAAAAAAAACTATGAGATTATCCAGTCCAGCTTCCTAACAGTGCAGGATTGTTCTCGTCAGTATTTTCATTCCTAGAGTTCTGACCAGTCTAGTTCTAAGAATCCGAAACAATGGAGCTTCCATCCCTTCCCTTGGGTAGACTGTTCCACAGCCTGATACATCTCACTGTCGGGATGTTTTCCCCCTGATATTCAGCTTAATTTTTCCCTTTCCTAGTTTCATCCCATTACGCCTATATTATATATCATTCTACATAATTCCTCCTCATCTTCAGCAATTACACCCCTCAGACTTTTGTTGTGTACTTGGCTTAACAAAACCAGACGCATTCAGCTCTTTGAATCTTTCCCCCATCCCTCCAGCCCCCTGAATTTTTTATTATTGTTTTTTCTTTTAACTCCCTCCAATTTCTCAGTATCTTTCTGGTAATGTACAACAATATTCCCAGTGCAGTCAGCCCAGAGCCATATCAAGAGGGACTCTCACCTCCCTGCTTCACAACATGATACACAAGAGAATATGTTTAAAGAATATAGTTTAATAAAACGGCAACAACAGAAGTCACTAGTAAAATCAGCCTCACGCTGTTTGTGGGGGTGGGACCCATTAGTCTGCTCTGCCAAAGATTATGAGACATCCTCATTAAATCTAACATCATGCATTATAAATGGAGAAAGAGAGAGATCTGTAAGACATACCGAAAATGTCGAGAGAAATTCCGGTCCTTTCCCATTGGTAAGCGTGTGATAGGAACAAAAGGAAGATTCTTCAGATCCTCAGGCAGATGACAGTCAGCCTAGGATCACACCCAGGACATGGTCAGATCCAAACTAATGCAAACCACACTCCAGCCGGTGCACCTGCTGTCACTTTACACCTCCCTCAGTGCTGAGGGATATGTATCCAGATGGACCATTTGCCCATGAACTGTACCTGGGATAAGCCTCTCCTGTCTCCCCTTTCACGCTTTCCTCTTGCCTAGCTTCTTGCACTCTCTGTCCCAGAGTTCAGGGTTTACCACATAATAAAGTCTTCCTTGTTCATCAATTCTGCTTTTAAGGTCTGCTTTGCTTTTTATTTTGCCCAGTGGCTCGAGAGATGTTTTTGACCATTCCCTGCCTCCCCATACCCCAGCAAGCAAGCCTCCTGCCTTCTCTAAAACTGCAGACACAGTCTCTGTAGTTCCAGCTGGAAACTATCTTGTAGCATTACTGCAAAGAAAGGAGGACACCAATCTTTCCTGAACTCCAGAGGGATGCCTCTGATAGTGCTAATTAGTTGACTTCTAAAGTGCTTCTGTTTAAATTACATGCCATTATAATGGGTGAAAAGCCTTAAAGGAAAAAAGCAACCAGTGACTCTGGATTGCTTAGCTGTTTTCAGACTTATCCTTCGGTGAGCTTTTACTCCTGTGGCTCAGTTCAGAGCCTCTTGCCTGGAAGGCTAGGGGTTCAAATCTGTTCCAGCAGATGGCTTTATTCCCAACCCTGATTCTTCAGGAGCTGGTGCTGCATTGATATAGGTTTTATCACCAATTTATACCCCTTCCAGCTTATACTCTTCTCTCCCTCTCAGCCACGACAACATTTCCTCCCCTTACGCTCCTGCTTCAAAATAGCGCTGAAGGATCACACCAGCTCTATTTCAGAATGAGAAATGGTGCCAAAGAAGCAACTGCCTTTCTTGTGGTGTTTCAAACACACAGCAGGAGCCTATCTGTTTCTGTCCATTCACACTCATGCCTCAATGCAATTTGAAAGCCTTCTTGAGACCAATGTGATTCAGAGCCGAATGCAATGCTCAGTCTCGTTCCTTACACCATTACCCAAGAGTATGAAGCAGAAGCAATACCAACACCAGCAGGAACGAGGGCTTCAGCATTATCCCCTTCCTTCCTCTTCCCAGTCTTTCTACCTGCTTGCTCTCTTTGCCTAGATCTCAGGAGCTGCCACCACCTCATCCCCTGGCAGGAAGGAGGTGTTCTACATCTTGCAGGATCTCCTCTCATTCTCAGCTTCATGCCCTCCCTCTACCATGCTGTCCCCAAAACTGGAACAGTCTTCACGTCTTCCTCTGCCAGGCATCCTCTCTCTCCTCAAACCCAATTACTCCAAGAATCTTCCCACTGTTCTTCTCATGATTAATAGTCCCCACACCCTTCCATATCTGACTGCTGGCCACTGTTCTACATTTGTCTCATCTAATTTAGGAGAAATCCTGTTTGCCTTGCTCATGGCAGTATTCTCATTTGTGCCAAATACAGGCCAAACCCGGCTTCTACTGAGTCAATGGGTTGATTCTCCACAACCTTTCACCTTGTGCTGTCATTTACACGTGCAAAAACAATGCACAGTGCATTTTTACAGTCATTTTGCACAAGGATAGATGACAACCCAGGGTGCTAGGCAGTGGAGGCCCCTTGAGATGATTTAGCTCAGAAAAGGGAGGTGATTTAGCTGTTAGACTGAACACTCTTCAGTGCCTTAATCCAGGGTTGTAAAGAGCCATGTAAATTTATGCTGCAGTGTACATTATTTATTCAGTAAAGATAACATCATTTCAGAAAGTCCATTTTAAAATGTCTCAGGATGGATTAAAGCACTGAACTATATTTGGATTACATCTGAGCTGTACTATATAAATTCCTCCAACAGGGCTACCAGCTTGGAAAAAACGCTTCAGCCTTAAACATACACTGCCAGGTTAACAGAAAAAATCACTTATTCTTATCATGCAAACATCCTTACCTGTGTTACAAATACAGCAAGAGCCTAGGTTATTAAACTGAATTAATTTTCTAAAATCTAATTTACTTTTCACAATTTATGCCAGTTTTTTAATTTGTCAGTCAGTTATATTCACTTTTGGAATTTAGCCAATTCCGCTTTCAGGTTCTTATGCACCAGCCCAGTGCTGCAATGTGTAAGCTGCAAATGTTGCAGGGCACAATTCATGGTATAAAAACAAAAACCTGTTTCCACTGGGATTAAAAAATAAATTCTTTCTAACATTTGTATTAGTCTGTAACACTTATTTCCTAAACCTAAATTTGGGGCCACATTTTACCTCCAGTACTTGCTTAAAGTTGTCCATTCTCAGCTCACAAATAGCCCAATTACTGTTCTGCAAACCTGTATACTAGGGATGTCCCACTTGACTTTTCACAGAACCATGTCTCTTCCTGACATAAGCATTCTGCCACCAAGCACTGGAAGTAGCTAAATATATTTTCTGTGACACTGCACGATATTGTCAAAATTTGACTTGGTATTACGATGTGGTGGTGTTTGCCATTTCTCCAAAATGCAGATTCTGAGTATATCACATCACATCATCCCCCTAAAAGCAAAGGCTGTATCGCAAGGAACCTTAGAGGTTTAAAGAGGTCAATGGGAACTGTTATTTGCAACTGAACACTGTTAAAGAGAATTAAACCAAAGTTCCACCGCTACCATCCTTCCACCGCAGCACTTCAGTGGATACTCTCATGATACATACCCCAGACCTTAAAGTAGTTGGGGCAGGGCATGTTCTCTGCAAGTATGCTCAGGGACACAGTGGAAACATGTAAAGATCCTGCATATCCCGGAGAATAGAAGAGATGGAAAATCAGCAATACATGTGCATGTATTTACAGTCCCTGTCTTGGAATCAGGCCATCAACAACAACAACCCAGGAACATAAGAGCTTCTACAAAACAAGCTGTACACAAGAAGGATTTGCAAATGGAAATTATTACTTCAGCTTCTGCAGCAAGCGCAGAACTGTAATTTTCACACAATGCATTTTTATGTGCACTAGACTATTATCCCCTGTAATATAAGGCTCAGTTATTCGTTTAGCCACAAATGTTTTGCAGATGTGGCCATAATTATCATTAAAGAAAAATGAAGGCACTTTTCCACCTGAGAACAGATGCTGACTTGGGCATTATGTGAGAGCTGTTTGTAAACCAAGAAGAGCTAAGCAAATCAGAACAGAGAACAACGGGTCAAATCCTGACGTTCTCAACCAGGCCTTCCCCGTCTTTACTCGTGCAAAACTTTATCCAAAGTCATCAGCTGGAGCTTTGACAGCATAAAGACTGAGTACAAACTGGATAAGGATTTCAGGAGAACCATAATATCCTGAGATTTTTAAGGTCTGAAGAGACTGTTAAAATCATCTAGTCTAATCTCCTGCATAACAGCCCATAGAATTTCACCCTGTAATTCCTGTATAAAGTCCATAACTTCTGGTTGAGCTAAAGCGGTTTTTTGAAAAAGAGGCATCTAGTCTTGAGTTAAAGACTCCAAGCAATGGAGAACCCATCACATCCATTAGTAAACTGTTCCAATGGCTAATTACCATCACTTAAAAAACTGCACCTTATTCCAGTCTCAATTTGTCTAGTTTCAACTTCCAACCACTGGAGCTCCTTATGCCTTTGTCTGCTAAGTTAAAGGGCCCTCTGCTATCAGAAATCTTCTCCCCAGGTAGATACTTACAGATTGGAATCAAGTTACCTGTTAAATTTCTCTTTGACAAGATGAGATTGATCTTCTTAAGTCTTTCACTGTAAGGCATGTCTTCAAGACCTCAAATCATTCTTATAGCGCTTTTCCGAATCCTTTCCAGTTTTTCATATCCTTTTTGAAATGTGGACACTAGAACTGTCAGAGTCTCACTAATCCTATAGACAGAGGCAACACCACCTCCTTACTCCTACTCAATATTCCCCGGTTTATATAGTCAAGGATTGCATTACCTCTCTTAGCAACAGCACCATACTGGGAGCACATGTTCAGCTGGTTATCAACATAACCCAAAGTCCTCTCTATAACATCTTTTATCTTGAGAGAGCCCCAAAGCACAGTCACCTCTGTCTGACTTTTTCTATCAGCAACTCCACATGCTTTTTTTTTTAGGAAGAGGGAACATGATGAAATATTTTAGCAGTTAAAATGAAAGGAGGAAATTAGGGAAGGAGAAGTCTATAGGTATCTCTAGTTAGCAGCATAATATACACAGTATTGCAAAGTGCTATGTCACAGTGTAGTTTTCTAATACAACAGCAGCCTAATTTCTCCACTGCCTTGCACCTTACCTAGTCATTCCCACCAGTGCAAAGCGAATTCACAATGCTGCCGTACCAACATGGCTGAGTTTTACACTCACATTGCGCAGGTGGAAATGAAATCGCAGACCCTGCTACTCTGCTAGTCTCCAGCTGCTTTGCACTGCTCCGATGTAAGAGAGCAGAGACACAGGCTCCAGATTTCTTGTTAAATGCTAGGAAAGAGTCAAATGAAGTCTGTAATGTCATAGGGTACTAAACCAAGATAAGTGGAATCATTTGTATAGCCAATAAAGCTGATGTAGCATGTTTTTATTGATCCAGATAATTAGCTCAATGCTTTGAAGGAGGCATGATAATGGGGTATTGTTTAAACAAGAGAAGTCCAATATTTTCATATTTTTCAGGAAAAGGGACTCATCTGGGATTCCTTCCCCCATTCTTCCTCTTAGCCCTCCACTCACTTCGCACAGGTGTACATAGCTACACAAGGTACAGTGCAGAGGAGAATCACACTTGTTGGGTGGTAGTGGCCCTCCCACCAACTGCTGAGGGCTGGATGTGATTTGTTTCAGAGTCCATAGATTTTGCTTTGAGCATCAAAACCAGGGGGACTAGGTGATACCTCCTTCCCTCTCTCCCAGGTGCCAACTGTGCTGCATCTGCAGCATTCCTGACCCCAGCTGACCCAGGGCCACAGCTCTAGCCCTGCGTTTAGATCCCCTGCATGGCAGAATGTTTCTCTAACAGCAAGAAGATACCATATTAGTCCCCTCTGCACTCACACACCCTACCATCCTCTGTTCAGATAACTATTGATTGCCACTGTGGCACCATCTCCCAGAACAAAAGGCCAGTAAGAGCTTCCCTGGAGCCACTGTAACACTTTGTGTTCATTAATGGGTGACCTTCCCTATTAATAGATGGGAGTCTGGTCCCTGGGGCGCTCTCACTTGTCACTACATGAGCTCCAGAATCTGGGAGGAATCAGCAGAGAAGTACATGGGCTTGTAACATCCCTTTCAGCTACTGAAACTGACGTCATCTTCTGCTCAGGTAATTTAATACATTCTGATCAAGTGGCTTTGTCCTACTGTGAAGGGTAATTCTGACAATCCGGCTTCAGAGACATACCCAAGACACAGGGACTTCTCATTTAGAGGCAAAACAACCAAAGTTTTTGTTGCATCATCTATTCTAAGCAGCTTAGCAAATGACAATGCCAAGCACCATTCACAGGCTGTGACCTAATCCCTTTGAACCAAGCATCAACTTACCCACATGCTCCAGGCTGACCTCCAGAGGCCCAGTGACCACATCCCCCTCCTCTGCCAAGTACCATACACAGGCTGCAGGCTAACCCCTAGGGACATCTTGCCCCTCCCTGCACAGAAAAGTGCCACATACACACGTAGTGGACTAGCCCACAAGGCCTGTGGTGGTGCAGTCAGCTCCCACACATCATTTTGCCCAGCACCTTCCTCATTACCATCTGCAGCTCCTTCTGTTCGGACTCCTACTGTGTGCCATTTACAGTGCCCCAGTGCACTGAGATAGCAAAGGATCTGGATCTGGATCTGGATCCAGACTCCAAGGCCCCAATTCTCCATTGCCCTGCACCTCGTGCATTCAATTACACCAGTGCCAAATGTGGGTAAAACACACCCAATCTGAATAGTCATGCCTTGCATCCCTTTTGCCTTGGTGTAAAGCACTACACCAGAGACAAGGTTAACATGGAATCAGGCCATGAGTCCTCTCTCAGTCCTCCATCATGCCTCCATTCCCAGAGGGACTTCATAGGAGAGTCCAAAGTCCACAGTCTCAATTCCTTTTACTTAATTTAGACATGGGTCCTATTTGAATCCAAACTTCCCCAAAGTATAAGGGGAGTTAGAGCCAGGGTTCTGATAATCCTCAGCCAGCACGAAATAGCCTTACCAGGGTAGCTGGGGATTCTCCTGCTGTAAAGCCAGGATAGCTGGCTTGATAGGGCAGATGGGGAGCAGGCAGAGGGTTGGCAAAAGTGTGGTCAAACCATGCTGCAGTCCATAACAGCCCCTAAAGGACTGTTTCTGCTAACATAAATTAGAGCAGCCCTCAGGCTGCTTTAAATCACACCAGGGGCCAAAGCAGTCCCCAGTGAGCCCCAGGTACTGGTGCAGCTGCGCGGCTATAGCACTTCAGTGAAGACGCTACTAGGAATACTCTGCAGACCGCTTAACCCTGCCTATACCTCCTTCCCCCTGAAGGGTAGAGCAGCCTGCACTCCCAGGGACATGCAGGTAGCAGTTATGCCCCCCACATACTAAAACTGAAAAGAGTGGGCCTGATCCTTTACTCACATATACCAATGAAAAACTGGAGTCCGTCTCTGGAAGTTAGTGGAGAATTAGTGATGTAAAACTGCTGGAAGTGAGAGGAGACGTGAGCTCCTTACTTCTGCTTTTAGGAGTGATATTTCAGTATGGCAGAAAGGGGGCTCCAGGTTTTGTGAAAATATATCATCCCTCCAAGGAACTAAATACATGTCAATGCATTTCTAACTGTAAAGGGTTGATGTGTGTCAGCAACAGCTTCTTCCAAGCACATCCAATCACGTTGCTCTATTTAGGGTCTAGTCTGTTTTTTTAGTGGAAATAACAACTAATTCAGCTTCCCATGGCTGTTTCATTTATAGAAAGCTAAAAACATTTTTGAATTGAACAATTACTTTCTGACATAAAAGATACAAATCATTTTTAACTTTTTAAAAAATATAACCTGCTATCTGTTTTGACCAAACCATTCATGACATCATGAGAAAGAACTACATCAAACCAAAGAGTGGTATCTTCACAGGAGAGTTTACATTGGGCTATACTGGTCATGACCTATTTGAATTTTCCCCAATGTAAAAGGAGCCTCACTCCCAGTCATTTTGATTCTTGCTATCCAGTTGCAGATACCTTTTCTGCTGCCCTAATTCCTTTCTGGGGTCATTTAACATATGTCTGACTAGAAGATTAGTGGGGTTTTTAAGGGAAACAAGCAAGAAGCTGCTTTTCCTCCTTTATCTATCCTGCTTTGCACAGAATTTCACAGAGGATCTGCATGGATTTTTAGACAAGATGAGAGCATTCTTTGGTTTGAAGTTCTAAATTCTGTACAAAATCAGCAAGACAAAATAAAGCAAATCCAATGGGGATATTGTCTATATCTCTTAGTAGCAGTATTTCCACATAAAAACAGAGAAAACATCCATCATATCTTAGAGGAGCAGATTTTTGGGTGGGGGGAGTGGGGAAAATGGCACAATCTAAAATATATAAATCCCTCTGGCTAAAATTAAATTTCTTATCCAGTGAGTGTCACAGATGGCTGTAGTAGTTTAATACTGTGACATTCCAAGCAATTTTATTGCTGTGAAAAACATGCCGAGAAAAATAGATTGTGTCTGAACCATTATTAAAATGAACTTAGTTGAATCTCTTCAGTAATAGAAGAATCCCTGGTGGGCAGAGGTTTTATCTTTGTCAGCAATCTAAAGTGACTGTGATAAAAAAAATCACTCACACTCCCATCTCCCTGGAAGGGGGGGATGTTCATGGAATACACTGTTTGGTTTTCTCCCAACAAATGTAGGTTGCGTAAAAAGTGGACAAATAATTTACAATAGAGAAAGTACCAGTAACACACTGTACCGCTGAACGCATCCTTACACTAAAATACAGGCTGAGGAAAAAACGTCAAGAAGGTGCATAAATATGTATAATAAACTGCATAACATGCCTAGAGTTATCATCTAATGAACAAATATGATCTGAGGTCAGTGGAATAGACAGGCACGGTCTGTATCCTGCACTACACACATTCAGCTAGTCAAGCCCCAAGTTAAAGGGATAATATTAATTTAAGTATGGCATTAACATTTATAGTTTGTAAAAACAAGCTTTTATAACACTGAAGAGCAATAGAAAGAATCAATTAATGTCCAATGTCAATCAAGCAGATAGTGATAGGGTTAAACATTTCCACAACTTAACAACTCTAATGAAAATAGTTGTTTTTAAACCCAAACACTGCTGTATCGGGCACCTAAAAGCGAAACAGACAATAACGAAAAGTGACTGCGACTTCACTGATGTTCACTGTCCAAGCTGAGAAAAATGCAAAATGTAAATAAAGGCCAGAAATAGTGACAAGTACACTGGATTTTAAGGCACTAAAATGCTGTTAGTAACTTAAGAAAGAAATCTGTTTCTTTCCAACACATGATTTTTAAGTTGAGTGTCCCTTTAAAGTATCTGGAAAAAGATACTCAGTCATTCTGAGACAGCATTAGGAAGGTACTCTTCAGTATAGCGATGTGCTGCAACTTCTCTGCTGATACTGCAACTCCTCCATGTAATAAAAACAGTTGTGAAATGAAAGAAGAGCCCAGAGGTTCACACACCGTCGGGATCCCAGCTGGCCCCAAACTAACCAAAATCACAACACAGTCACTTTCTAACTTAAATGTGTGACATCGCCCCCCCACTCTCCCACACCCACACACCTCTGCACACCCATACCCAAGTTCAGCTCGGAGGTGTTTCCCAACTAACAAGAGAGTTCCATTGTTTGGAATCATTGTTTGAAAAATACAAATCTGACATTTATAAGTGCCTGAGGAATCGAGGAAAAAGTTTCCCTGTCTCCCTCTACTTGGCTGAGTCTCACTGTCCCAACAAGTCACCTATGACAGAAGCCCTTGTACAGGGAGGGTGTTTAGCATTAATTAACTTTAGCAGGCTGAGTTTTTGCAGTGTCCAGTGTTATCATTAGATTATGGAATTAATTGGTTAAAAATCATTCCAGTTCCACCCCGACTCCCCCAGGAAAGGTCTCATTTGTTACTTACCCAAGGCAGCTCATCTTTCCCTCTCGCTGCTGTATTTCATCATATCTGAGCAGAACTAAAATTGTGCACTTTACTATGTACACCAACCATATGGGCAAGGGGACTGAGCACAGTGAGGAACTGGCACAGCACGTGCATTATCCCTGCTATCCACAATGAAACGGATGAAAATGTCAGCAAATTAAAATCTGCAGGAGCTTAATTCGGGATAAATGGGCTGAAATCCATTCGAAAAAAAAAATCAACCTCAGCATGGAAGGAGGGGGAGTGTTTCTCCAGAAGGGGGATTTGATTGTGTGCTAAATCTATGGGTTCTTGAGGTATGCCAAACAAACACCTTGCAGGAAATATGTTAAATCATTAAGGGGGGAGAAAGGGAGGCATATGGAGGAACCATCAAAGGAGGAGACCCAACAGCAGCAGCAGCATCCCAAAATTAAATCCAGCTAGTGCAAAGGAAAGAGCCAATCAGGCTACAGCTAGGGTTAGCAGCTAAACTGGGGATTTATAAGCTGCATTACTCTACACACAATACATGCCAGCACACAAAAATCTGCATCACATTC
Source organism: Mauremys mutica (assembly GCF_020497125.1). NCBI lineage: Eukaryota > Metazoa > Chordata > Testudines > Geoemydidae > Mauremys > Mauremys mutica. Next base: position 83,479,789 of record NC_059082.1, on the reverse strand, counting down.
AGAGGTGTGCTTTAACCAGAGAAAGAATGTGCTTGTGGTGCTGGGATCCGGGGGAGGGGTCAGTGCACGGTAAACTGTGGGCCAAGAGATGACAACTAAGTGCACATCCTGCAGGGGGGGGGCACAGAAGGCCCTATCAGCAGAAAAAATGCTAGAGTTTCACTGCTCAAAGGGCAGACCACAGAGGGGCTTGCTGGGGGACCCAATTATAACACTCCTAATCTCACCATTTCTCTATGAAAAAAATTACTAAACTTGTGCTGAAATCGACAATTAAAATAATTCACCAGAGAATTAACATGCAGAAGGACTGTATGTATTTTATTGTGAAACCATTGGATTCCAGTGATAAAACCAAGAATACTCTCATGCAACATGCCTCCATTCTGCTTCTTTATCTTCTACTCCTGGATGCACAGTGAGTCACTGGATACCCCAAGACTTCAGATGCAAAGTACCGCACTGGTTTTGAAATGGGCCAGAAGTCAGTGTTCATCTGGACCTCCTATATCTAGGAACTTATGTGGCCCATATCACTATAGTATCTGTGTCTAGGTTGTGATTGGGGTAGGCAGCAGACTTGCAGAGGACATTACTGGCTTTTGATGTCATATGGTGCTAATGATTTCCTGTCTCACACACACCTTTATAAGAGAGAGTTCAGCAGTCACATTGAGTGACTGAATATGCAGCCACCGAAAGAAGTCAAAGGCTCGGGCTCCTTTTCTTATGGAGAAATTCAGCATTTGTAAACCCATGGCATGCTGACCATGAATAACTGAGACACTATAGAAAATGTAAAGGAAATTAAACAGAGATGCTGGGGAAAGGTTTCAATGCTGGTGAAAAGTACCAGAAGACTTGAGTTTCTCGGCTTATCTCCAGCACAGGTACAGAACAGCAACAAGCCTCCCCTACTCTGCTCCATCCTGACCTGACAGACCACCTCCCAAAAGGAATTCAGGCTCCAGGGCCCATTTAGTGCTTGGTCTTTCTTCTGAGACTGCCAGCAAGGAAGCCAATTAGTGCTATTTGTGGTGACAGGCTTTTTATTATGTGAACATCTTTCTACTGGATAGAAAGCATCAACTCATTTCAGCCACTAAATGACATCGGTTGGTAAGACAAACAAGGTGGGGGAGGTAATATATTTTATTGAACCAACTTCTGTTGGTGTGCAAGACAAGCTTTCGAGCCACACCAAGCTCTCCTTCAGAAAGGTACTCCCAGCCTCACAGCAAAATGCAAGATGGAGCAGATTATTTAGCACAAGTAATTAGCACATATTGTAAGGGACCATTAGTTGGGAATAAATTTCAGCAACCTGAGCTGAATTCAAATTGACAGCTAACAGGCAAAAGGTTCCATCTCATTTCATCTATTCTGAGTCATCCAGTCCCCTTCCAAAGGGCATTTGTTGAGTTTGCTCAATTTAGCTCAGCTTATGAGGGTCACATTCAATTCATTGGCTGCAAACACCACTGAGTGAGTCTCTGAATGAGTTCTACACAGGTGAGCTGCTATTGTGGAAACCCTTGGCTTCATGTGAACCTCATAAAAAAATTAAGTCACACTGTTCTCAGTACTGCACCAAACTCCTTACATAGCTTATACACAGGCAAAACCACCATTCACTTAAGTGGGAGTGTGATGAGGGCACGTACCCAGTCCCTTGACTGGCAGGGAAGGGATTAACCTGTCTGCTTAGGAAGAGCCTCAGCTGCTAACAATAACTGCAGAGACAGTTAAGGAGTGGTCACATGACTGAACAGGGTCAGCTGATAATTGGGCAAGCTCTAAGCTCAGCAGAAGGAGAGAGCTGTAGGGAACAGCAGGGTTCTTTTAGAATAGACCCAGAAAATGCTGGGCTGCTCTCTGCAGTGGGTAGGGAGACAGCCTAGGAAACTGCCAGAAAGGGAGAGCAGGAACTAGGGAAGCCTGGGGAGACTCAAGGTCTGAGTGAGAGTAGCAGAACTCTCTATTCAGAGGGAACTGGGGAGCTGCGATGTGAAGGAGGGATCCAATGGACTTGTGAAGCTCTGATATGAGGGTGATTGGGGAATCCAGGAGGGGGGCTACAAGGATGTGGGGAACTTTGAGCTGAGGATGAAGAGCTGAAAAGACTTGGTGGTGGTGAACTTCTTGTTTATACAGGGATGGGAGTGTAGAATGACTTTAAAACTCAGCAGGAATCTCAATCACTTACAAGCACTGGAACTGGCTTATGTGAGGGGGGGGAGACTGAAGTGTCTGGAGCTGGGAGATCCTGTGATGGTGTCACAGGGAGTCTTGCTGCTGTAAGGACTGAGCAGGAGTGGTGTGAACACCTCAGAATATGGTTCCTTTAGATCCCTGGTGTTTCAGGTGAATGCTGAGGACAGTGTCTTCAAAGGGCCATTGCCCATCAACTTTCAAACAAGACAGTATGTTTAATCACAAAAGGCAAAGCTGGAGAAAAACTGATGCTTAAAAAAACTCTCAGCCTTCCTCCATGTGTGTGTGCATGCCTGTGGGTGGGTTTTGTTTTTGCAGAGGTAAAGAACTTTGGGAAGGCTTGCTTTTTCTTTAAAAAAAAAAAAATTAGCTGGGAAATTTCTTGTTAAACTTAAAAAATGGAAACATGTAAACACATAGTTAAGGTCACTCAAACATCTTTAACTCTGCCCTTGCATCCCTGCCCACAGAACTGAAAACAAGGGGATAAATCTGCTCTCAGGACACCATACATCTGCAGCACACCAGTGACTGCAAACACCGAGAAATGATCTGACTGGCTGACCTCACTCAGGGTGATAGACTGTACACTGCTGTATCATTCACACTGAAGTGTGTCTTTAGATCACTACAGCCAATGACTTGTGTCTTCTTTAAGACCAGGCATTTGTATCTTAAGTCACTTGATTTGGGACAATGCCCCTAATGCATGAAGGATCCCAAAGAGTAAATGCGTTGGCGTATGGGGAGACAATATAGACACTCAGGGCTGGAATTCAAAGCCCGGCAGATGTTTTTTGAAACTCCCCATAGATGCCTACCTACAGCTTAGATGCCTAAATAGTTTTAAAAATCTGGTCTATAGCGTCCAACCCTGCAAGAAGTCCCACTAAAGCCAAAGGGAACGGAGGGTGCTCAGCACATGGCAATAACAGGCCCAAAGCTACTACATGCCCCATGAGACATGTTGTTTCAGTCCATGTAGCACTGAGTTGTTCCTCTCAGGAAACTGGAGCATTCTTCAGAGTTTTTACACCAAGTGCTCTGCACAGACAGCTGTGAGCTCTACTGGATTAGAAGAGTTCCTCAGATTTGCCCACTGCCAAACATCCTCCTTGGGGACCCAGCTGGCTCTCCAGCCAAGAGGTGATCTTGCCAGCTGCAGACTGTGGGGAACTGTTAGGTCTAAATGCTCAATCAAATGTTAAACCAAGGCCACACTTACCACAGAGCTCCTCAACCACAAAAAAATCACAACCATTAATTATACTTAGTCCTCTTTGTCTCCAGGTCTGGAGGCTTTGAATTAAAGGGAAATTATCTGCTTGCTTTGTAAAGCAGCTCCTTCTATTCCCAGATCTCACTTCTGTCTCTGCATTGTCTCCAACCCCTTTACTCCAGGGCCACACTCCACAGGTGGCCAAGAGAATTACAGTTCAAAGACATGAGAACTGCTGTTCCTGAAGCTCTGGTGAGTGGTTTGTTGGTGCATCACCGGGTCTCTGGTTTGCTGCTGCTGCCCTGCTTCTCTGAGGGTTGGCATCAGCAAGGTGGAAAAACTAAATCTCACCTCCTCCCCCTGGACTCTGATCCTCTGGAAAGAGGCACTGAGCACCCTCTGCTCTACTGGGGTAGAGAGTGTACAGCACCTTACAGGACCAGCACAAGACAGAAGGGTGGGCAGAATTCCAGACAGCATCAACGCAAAGGAGATGGAATGAGAGGGAGGAGCAACTCAAAGTACACTGGGGTATGAAAGCAAGAGGAATCCTCAGACAGGGTGAGAGCCAAGCAAATGTACGTTACCTACCAGCCCTCAGCACAAATCATTACACTCCAGGACCTCCACGCTACTCAGCCTTCAGGCTGCATGTGCCCTCATGACATGTCCTCAGGCTGATTTCAGAGGAGGAAGGAGAGAGGCTGGGTATCTGTATTGTTTTTTTTTAAATAGCTAGGAAACTAAAATAAAAGGGGAGACAGCTCCTTTCACCATTTCCTTCTGCTTGGCTTGAAATCCTTGGAGACTTCACAAGTCTGCTGTGCTGAGTAGATTTCCATACACTAGTCTAGCGAGGCTGAGAGGGGATTCCATATGCTAATCTAAGGACCCTGTTGCCCCGACACAATAACTCAGAGTTAAAGAATTTATGATTCAGTCAGTAGCATCCAGAAACCCTTATCCAGTTTGCACTGATTGCCATTCACTTGAATGTGCAGAATACAGTACAGACTGATGTGAATTACAGCCGGTGTGCACTCTACCCAGGTATTCTGTAGGTCCACACACATTTCTAATATATTAACAGCAATACCTTTCCTCAGAAAACCTCCAGATGCTTAACAAATATTCTTTTCAAAGCCTCCAAGCACTCCTGAGATGTAGGCATTATATTACCCCAAATTTACAGAAGAATAAACTGAAGCACAAAGAGGTTAAGTGACATGTCCAGGAGCAGAGACTGAAAAAGAACTCAGGAGTAACGACTCCCTGACACCCGCTCTATCCATTAGACCAGGTTTTCTCAAAGAGGGGTCGCCGCTTGTGTAGGGAAAGCGGTGGCCAGTCTGTCCCTTGGCCCGCGCTGCTTCCAGCAACTTCCATTGGCGCAGAGCAGTGATCCACGGCCAGTGGGAGCCGCGACCGTCAGGACCTGTGGACGGGGCAGGTAAACACCCCGGCCTGCTTTCCCTATACAAGCGGCGACCCCTGTTTGAGAAACCCTGCATTAGACCTCATTCCACCTCTGCTGCAAAGGAAATGTACCCTGACCTGTGCTATCTGTCTCTTATGCTCTACAGCAAATTCAGAGTCTCAGCCCTTATCTTCAAGGCACTCAATGGTCTGGGTCAAGAATACCTAAAAGATCATCTAAAGTTCCAGGACAAGGACCTTGGCTGATAGCTCTGCTCCTCTGTCCCAATGGAACCTAGAGATGTAAAATATTAACCAGTTAACCAGTAAGTATTAGTTGTACTGGTTAACCCACCTTAACAGTTAACCCCTGAGCCAGCTGGCTGGCTGACCCCAGCAGCCCCGCATTGGCTGGCTGGCCCACCGACCCCAGCAGCCTGGGCCGGCTGGCCAGCCAGCCAACCAACCCCAGCCCCAGCCACGCTGCCCAGCCGGTCAAACCCGAGCCCAGCCCCAGCCCCTCTCCCTTTAATCAGTTAACTGTTTAAACAATATAATTTTAGTTGTTTAAAGGGTTAACTTTTTAAACAATATTTTACATCCCTAATGGAACCATCAACTACAAGGGTAAAGCTCCCCTGTGCAGTAGACTGAACTTTTCAGACACTGGTCCAAGAGTTTGAAATGAACTCCCCCAGGAACTGAAAACTACCTCATACTTCACTACCTTTGATTCCAAGTGCCAGGTGCACTTGTTCCACCTGCCTTTGCTAACAGAAACATGTAATACAGCACACAGCCAAAACCAAAAAAAGCCATATGCATTTTTCCCATTAAGAAGAGGAAAGAAAAAGGAAAGGAGCACATGTGACAGATGCTAGTCATGTCACTTAATGCATTTATTGGTGGTGTGCAGATACCATGGTGATGGACCTGGTACAACATTTATCTAGACAGAAAAGAACAGAATACATCAAAAACTCAGACCCACCGAAGTTACAAAAATTAGATCTGGATCCAGATTTCAAACCTCCATCTCCAAAGTCTGGCGGTGGTTGGATCCACAGACTTGACTTAAACCCATCCCTAGTGAAAAAGGTAGAAGGATACCTGATGAAATAGATCCATCGTAAGCCATGTAGGAATAACCAAAAACTATATACAACATCCAGTAAGTCTGCAGCAAATCAGGGCATCTCATCATCTTTCATTCTGGATAGCTCACAGAAAAGCTCTGCTCAATCAGCAGCAATAGTCAAAAAAGCAAATATAATATTAGGCTAGAGAAACAATGAGATGGAGACTAATGCTGAAAATCTTCTAATACCTTTATCTGACTGAATAGTCTCTACCTGGAATACTGTATTTAGTTCATGTCAGCCTGCCTCAAAAAAGAAAACACAGAACTAGAGGGGGCTCAGAGATGCTCAATGAGAAGTTGGAGAAACTTCCTCCTGAAGAGAAAGTGAATGGTCTGAGAGTGTGTAAAGTTTTAAGAGAGGAGACAAAGAAGAAGGAACACACTTGAGGCATACTAACTAACTGTTAGAGAGAAGATTTACCCTTTTCTCATAAGGTGACATTTAATGAAACCAAAAGGCAACAAATTTCAAACTGAGCAAAGGAAATGCTTTCTACAGATCATATAATTGACCTGTGGGACTCACTGCCACACAATATCAGTGAAGCCAAGCACATAATAGAATCAGACATTTATATTTATATTCCCCATTTATTAGGGAAATAAACTCTCATGCTTGAGAGCATGAGCCAACCACAAAGTTTTGGGGGTTAGGACGGAACGTATCCAGGGCAGGTTATTCCATAATTGCCCACTAAGGGTTCCCTGGCCCCTTTCTCTGAAGTAGCTCATACTGGCCACTGTCTACCTGGCCTAGACGGATCACAGGTCTGATCTGGAATGGCAACTTCTATGTCACTATCACTACACTTCCATACATCTGTCCAGCTGGAGAACGCACAAGAGACCACGCTAAGAGAATTCTGGGGCTCAGTTCTCCCCTGTGTCTGAGCTGGGCCAGGGGAAGGGGCATCAAGGAACTTGAACCAGCTCCTTAATTCTGCACTGACAAGGCTAAGAGCCCCCCACACCAGAATGTAAGGGGGCTGGTGCAGGTTTCTGCCAACAGGGGGTTCCTCCCCATCAGGGGAATTCAGAGCAACGTTCTGGCCCCTTCATACCACCCTAAAAGCATCACCGCACAATGTAAAATCCAATCCCTGGTGTTAAACATATACAGCAAACTCAAAAACAGAAAAAAATCCAGCATAGGCAGTTTATATTGTACATAAGGTAAGACATACAGCCTAGCTCGTGCTTCCAACAATGCAGCTGGCAAACAGGAACCTGGGTTTCTACAGCAATGTGTTCTCTCAAATTCATTTCATTAGATTAGATGGTAAATCTTTTCCCCGAGCTAAGTAAACTGAGATTAGCTGCCCAGTACACTGAGCCCTCGTACTCCAGCCCTAACCTTTCACACCAGGGCACAGGGAGCGATTAAGGGTTTTTTTAATCACAGGAAACAAAATTTGAAGCTGTCTTGATGGCTTTGCCCTTTTGGGGAATCAGATGCTGGGGAGTGACAGCTCTGATTATGCTACAGAAATTCATGCATTAGCATCAGGAGAGTAATAGATGATAGCTACTTTGACTTCAGACTCTGATACAACATGCATTAGGGAATAATACGAACAGTGAGGAAAACAAGCAACAGGCAACGCTCCATGGGCTTAGAGGTCCAGATGGAATAAGCATCTGAAAGTTCAGGTGCTCATTTGAATCCCCTGTATGGAAAAATCCTATAGAATTTCATAGGGTTGAAGACAATATAGTTCCATAGTAATGGAATAGGGTCTACAGAAATGATGTGAATACCAAAGAGAATTTCTTAAAGAATAAGGTCCTTTCTATAAGGTTTTTTGTTTTGAAGTTCAGGATGGATTTGAGTTTTGAGTGACGGTCCAGCTGGGATTTTATTCTACCCACGCTAGTTCACCTGTCTCTGCCCCAGCTGTCTGTACATTCAGTCCTATACAATTTCAGTTGTTTATATTTTGTACCTATGCTTCCATAAAAATCTAATCACAGCATTCATAATCTTGATAGTGATTTTTACATAAGAACATAAGAACGGCCATATTGGGTCACACCAAAGGTCCATCTAGCCCAGTATCCTGTCTTCAGACAGTGGCCAATGCCAGGTGCCCCAGAGGCAATGAACAGAACAGGGAATCATCAAGTAATCCATTCCCTGTCGCTCATTCCCAGCTTCTGGCAAACAAAGGCTAGGGACACCATCCCTGCCCACCCTGGCTAATAGCCACTGATGGACCTATCCTCCATGAATTTATTTAGTTCTTTTTTGAACCCTATTATAGTCTTGGCCTTCACCACAGCCTCTGGGAAAGAGTTCCACAGGTTGACTGTGCATTGTGTGAAGAAATATTTCCTTCTGTTTTAAACTTGCTGCCTATTAATTTCATTTGGTGGCCCCTTGTTCTTGTTTTATAAGAAGGAGTAAACAACACTTCCTTATTTACTTTCTCCAAACCAGTCATGATTTTACAGACCTCTATCATATCCCCCCTTAGTCATCTCTTTTCCAAGCTGAAAAGTCCCAGTTTTATTAATCTCTCCTCATACAAAAGCCGTTCCATACCCCTACTCATTTAGTTGCCTCTTTTTGAACCTTTTCCAATTCCATCCCTAGGTCTGAAGCCCCTCCCAAAGGAGGTAAGAAACATGGTCTCCATTTCCCAAATGAGTTAGCTGAGAGACAGAGGTGAAACGAGTCCAACCTGCCCAAAGCCACACAGCAGCAGAGCTAGGAATAGAAGCCAGCGCTCATGACTCCCAGCTCCATGTCTAACTCACTGGAGTCTGTTTACTCCCTTCACTGAGGAGCATTAGACAAACCTAGAAAAAAATGAACATAGCTGGAAGCTCCCTCGCCATCTGCCTCCATAGAGAAGATAATTTTCTGCCTGTAAATTCCTTAAGTGTGCCAGCTCAGCCTTGTATGTACATCTTCCTGTGTCAGAGAGCGGGCTGAGCGACAACAATATTGAGATCTTCTATAGTGTCTTCCAGCCTACACCAAGTAATGAACGAACTGTGAGGTGGGTTAGTGTGTTTCACAGATTGGGAAACTGAGACACAGAGGTGAAACAACCTGTCCCAAGATCATACAAAGGTTAATAGCAGAGCCAGGAGCAGACCCCTAATCTCCTGCAACCCTAGACGGTGCACTAGCCCCCAGACCACCCAAGATCACAATGGCTAAGCACCCAGAGAGATTCCACTAGGAACAAGATTTAATTGGAAAGGCAGAGTTAATTTAGCTAAAGGTGACAAAATCCATTATGATTATCTGGAATAATTACATGCGAAATATGCTTGGTTGGTCTTCACCCAGCAAGGGAGGCACTGCCTGAGACCTGACATCAGCTACATCTGGCCCACCCCTTCTCAGCACAGATGTCCATTCGCCCCAAGGTCTGAGATGTGCAGTTGTTGAAGTAAGGGGGGGGGAAGTGGGGCAATTTGCCCCCGGGCCCTGCAGGGGCCCCCACGAGAATATAGTATTCTATAGTATTGCAACTTTTTTTTATGGAAGGGGCCCCCGAAATTGCTTTGCCCCAGGCCCCCTGAATCCTCTGGGCAGCCCTGGCATTCCCACTCTGATTGCCACTAGGTCAGAGAGAATCAGAAGTTCCACACACACCAGGAGCTGCAGATGATTGAAAGGCGACAAGCATGGATGGGTACCAGGAAGCTGAGCCCATCTCTCAGTCATGTTTCAAAGGTGGCCATCGCCTGATTAATGATTCACTTTTTCTTTCTCCTAAAGGAAGCTACATGTGGTAAATACACATGGTAAGGTGACGATATTTTCAATTGAAACATGGTGTGATGCCGCATGAAGAAGGCGGGCAAGATGGGCTGCGAGCTCCCATCACTCTCTTTGAGTTGCAGTTCCCTTTGCAAAGATTTCTAAGACCCCAGGAGTGGCGCCAGGGTTTCTGGTGCCCTAGGCGGGGGTCCTTCCGCGCTCCCGGTCTTCGGGGCACTTCGGCGGCGGGTTCCGGAGCGAGTGAAGGACCCGCCGCAGAATTGCCGCCGAAGACCCGGAGCGCGGAAGGACCCGCCGCTGCTGAATTGCCGCCCCCCCAAATCCTGGTGCCCTAAATGGAAGCACCGGCCCTGTAAGACCCTGTGCATGGAGGACAGTTGTTATGGTAACCGTAATATCTTACAATTCCACTGATTAAACAGGAATTGGAAAGCCAGGCCCAGAGTGGAGCCAGATGGAGGCCTGATTTCCCTAATGAACATCATCTCTGACGGACCATAATCCCCATCATGTGTCCTGCATGCAGACAGCATCCCACTGCAAAATAGACCTGGCACTGCTTGGCCATAAAAAGAATGTGCAGCACCTGCTATACAGACTGTGGGCCCAATCCTGATCTCACTTACAGCAGGGTATTTCCACTGAAATCAATGTGTAACTGAGCTCAAAGTCAAGGCGTCTGTGCATGGGGTATGCACACCCATGCCATCATCAGCATTAAACAATCATAGTCTACTAAGGACCACTGTACTAGCCAGAGTGACCACGGTTGATGGGGTTGCACCAGGCATCACATAGTGAAGTTCCCAGATCTGGCTCAATCCTGCAAATCCACAATTCTCTTGGATAGCCCATTTGCGGAGCCAGATAAGGTCAGGGTGTGCACCCCTTTGCATGTCAATGGAGAGTTTGAGAGCACAGTGTACTGGGGTGGTTTGCCCATCCTATCAACCTGGCCAAAGAGCATGAAACACCTGTTTTGAATATAATGAGTGACTGAAGAAAAGCCAGATCTCTGTGACATTATGCCCATACGCTGTGCCTAATGCTCATTTACGACTCAGGCCCTTTTACACTGCTCTGGCCATGACTGTAAATGTCATTTATGACTACTTTAAGGGTACGTTACACTGCCAGACTAGTGTAAAGTGGGTTTTTTGTAAATGAGAATCAGGTCCTCACTCTTTACACTTAAAGAGACATGCACAAAGGCTCTTTCTGCATAGGAAAATCTAACATCTATGTTCCAAGTGCTGTTTGCAGACACACACCACAGCTTAGCCACTCTAACTGATGTGTTTCAGGCTCCTTTTGGAGTAATGGTACAGGCCACTCTCTCCGCCACTCGCTGAGAAAAGGAGCTTCAAGGGCAGTAATTTTCCTGTACAACCTTTATGCAGGGATTCAAGCAGTGCTGTAAGTGCTAAGCCCAGAAAAACCAACTGCTGTGAGCTAGTGTATCTACCAGCAGGTGGGGAAAGATTCAGGTACATTGCATATACATGGACGTGCAGCACCCTTGAGGTGCAATACACACACACCCTCCTTTGCACACACATAAATAAACACCTTCTTCTTGGCATACACACACACTACCTCCACATTCCCAAGACACTTCAAACTCTACCCTCCCCCCCCCACACATACGGAAGCAGAAAAGGAGCAAAAAGCATTGCCAAGGATAGTCTCATCCAGAGGCTCAGAGATGGCGCAATATTTAAAGCCAAGCAAACTTTTTTCCTACACAGCCTGTAAATGGCCGACGCCAAGTGATCTCCCAGCCTTTCACTGCGCCCTCATTAGGTGTAAAAGCTGGGTGGGTGTAAAAGCTGAGAGGAAATGTCCCATGGGAAACAGGAAATAATGAATTTGCCACTAATTCATCACTGTGTGATATTAAAAGAAAATTACCAAGCACAGAGCCTGCTTGTATCCTTCTGATTTCCCATCTCCCTCTCCACTTTCCCCACCACTAGGAGTTCACACTCAGGGTCAGGGGAAGGGAAGCTGTATTGTCTGGAAACATCACTGGAGCTGGAGATGTGAGCTGTTTTTTTCCTTCTCATAATAACAATATTTTCCCATCAAGTTTTGAAAGACAAATTATCCTGACAAGACCTTGCAGAGCCTCTGGCCCCCTGTTTTTCTCATGACAGGCAGCAAGTGTTGGGATGGCACATGGCAGGTCAGTGCTGTAATTGCAGGCTTCTCAGCTCCACAGAAAGCTGACACTAGGGCTGTCGGATGGACCAAGGCTTGCAGTGTGTTTACTGGGAAATGGAAAGCCAGCCACTTCAGAAGTCTAAAATCAGGCTAAAGATCCCCGACTTTGGGAATTTTATCACTATCTTCAAAGGGAGCAGGATCAGTCCCTGTTTGTTCATGGGAGACAATGGGTTTGTGCCGCAGATTAATTTAAATAGTGCTGTTCGTTCTGGGGATCAGGACAAACTGGAAGGAATTCAGAGAAGAGCACCATAATCATAAAGGGCTGGAGGGGCTGATTTATGGGGAGAAATGAACAACGCTAACTATGCAAGGCCGGGTTCCGAACTGCCATTCAGACGGGGCAGCATTTTACACCTGCTTTGCACTGGTGTAAATGACAACAAAAAGTGGAAGGCAGGGGAGAATGAAGCCAGTAGGTCTTGGCCTTAGGGTGGTATGAGAAAAGTCTACAGTACTCGTTCTCCTCTCATTTATCTTAGTGTAATTCAGGAGTCGCCTATTGACATCAGTGGAGTTACATCAATATACAACTTGTGTAAGTGAAAGCAGAATCAGGCCCCACAAGATTTTTAAGGGTGTAAATACCAAGAAGGGGAAGGGATTTTGTAGGGTGATCCAGGGAGTCAGGACTCCTGCTGATGGGGTAAAATTGAGCAAAGGAACATGCAGAAAAGCATCCTGGCAGTGAGATTTATTAGGCCACACAACAGTCTCCCAAGGGATGTGGAAGCATTTGGGGCATCTAGACAATTAGACAAAGCACAGAAGTAGACTAGAGAGCAATCCTGAATGGGACGTGACCCATCTTTCATTTCTAATGTTCTATTATTCTAGAATTACATAGTCACTTAGCAGTCACTCTACAACCAAGGCTACTGAGGGAGTTTTCTCCTCTTTCCTTGAAAGAGTGCCATAAATTTGGTGCTTTGCAAAGTGGTTTATTTGAATTGACACTACTAGTTGGTGTTTTCCAGACCCAGGGCATCCATGAGTGTTTGCAAGTGTGTGACCCATAGAAATGGCAACATGCCATCCCGGGGCACAGGAGGCAGTTGAGCTCAGACACAGCACTCTGCAATGGCAACAGACAGGTAGAAGGTAAAAATCTGCCAGCCAATCTGGCAGAGATGAAGCCTTGCCAGCTCTCACTCATTCTGATTCACCCTCCGGCCCCCAGCCTCCCCACACAGAAGTCTGCCTCTGCTGCTCGTCAATCCATCACCCCCCTGACTGAACCCGAATTTATCTCCAGTTTTCTAATTGTGGATTTTGGTTTATTTTCCATCACCTTCCTTGGTTAATTTCCAGACAGTCTGTAGCTAATTTAATTTCTATTTCAAATGATGTCCAAAAAAAGGGATCCAATTAAAATGTTGTTAGTAGATGGAATGACTCACCAAGAAAAGCAACAAACCAGAACATTTTTGTGAACTTGACAATAGGAGATTTCATCCCTCAGTGACGTTAGCCACAGTGACCGTCACCTCTGCAAGCAGGGTTAAGCATGACACATGCCCATGTGCTAGGGCACACATCTCTAACCAGCTGACTCCTCTACCTAGTGAATGCACTTGCCATGCAAACGTGTCCTGCACAATACTGTGGCTGGGACTCGAACCAAGAGCCTGTGATCTGTAAGCAGTGATTGTTGCAAGTGGGTTAAATGAGAGTGTCCTGCTGGCTAATCCATGGCCTTATGAACTTCACACTGGAAAGAATTCAGGCCCGTCTGCTCTAATTTACAAGCCCCCTCACTTGAGCTCCAGGACACTGTCAGTTAGCTGTAGTCCTCGCTCCGTGGGGCTCCAGCAAAGGGTGACATAGTCATACATGCTGGAGCAGGTCTAATGTTCGACACACACGCTAGTCATAAGGTGCTAGATTTTCTACTGAACTCACCACCGAGCAGCTCCCACGGAGAACAATGTGTAAATGTCAGCTTCTGACAATCTGTCCCTGTGCTATGCTGAGTTAGTCTCAGCTGCGAGTTAGCCTCTCCTGGCAAAGCTGATCTGGTCTCAGTCAAGACTCTGCTCCCCTTGGTAGGAGTCAAAACAATATAGTCTCCGCTGAAAGTCACTGTGCAAGTCTTACACTTCCCAAATCAAGAAAGTGAAAGATTCTTAGTGCTGCTGGTTGCAATGAAGGATTGGAACTGTCTCTATAATTACAGCCCAATGCCCTTCATCCATATTCACCTCCACCACCTAGACACCCCATGTATTAATTACCTGCATGACAACGTGATAGTTACTGATCACTTTGTACCTGATATTGTCAATGAGAAGTTGATGGGATTCTTTGGTGAGAATCATGGAAAGGGTGTAAGCCAAGTATTCCACCTTCCTCTCTGCCGCATACTGTTTCAAGATGGTGAAAACTTTCTCTTTTATCTCTGGCTGATCTCCGAGAATTTCGTCAGCCTGTGTGGGAGTGGTAGAAAGATACACATTAATAGAGGAAGAAACTGACATGAAACTCAATGGAAATAAATCCATCAGAAACACATACATAATTGTATTACCTGGACCAACACAAAAGAGAGGAAACAATTTATTTAAAAAACAATCAAACACATCCTTTATCACCAAATGATCATGTTAGATGCTAGTAACACAAACTCAGGGCTCCCTAGGACTTCACAACTGTCCTTTATCACATGCGATGGCCAGTGAGAACTTTACAGCAACAGCAAGATTAGAAATTCTCCTACTTCAAAAGCACAGAACCCCACACATGAGCTCAAAGATGACCTTCATTTGCAGTGTAGGGCATGACACAGTCGAGCAGTTCTGATTCTATCCTAACCCTTTAATTACTGCTTGATTACACAGAGTGATATTTTCTTGCTATTGATTTCTTAAAATGCTGCAGAAAAATAGGAAATTAACCTTAGAGAAACTCTTGCCTTGGTGCAGAAAGTGGGAAGGGGCCATGTTAGCTCATGGTTCCCACCCACTGGGATGTGTGCCACTGCTGGTACCTCAGACTTTTCTGACTGAGATTCCGAGCTCCCTTTCTCTGCCTTAATGAAGAGCCTTGATACTAGTCTTCAGTGCATCTTGGCTAGCCTTCAATCACTCAGTTACACATACTCTGACCCATAGCAGACCCTGGCAAGAGGGTCATGACCCTGATAAATCCCATCTCTGAGATATAAATAAATGGGAGGCATCAATAGGACTGGCAGGTACAGCTGAGCTCAAGGTCTTAGTCTAGTTACTCTGTTACTACAGTTACCCTAAAAGATTGGAACCTGCTTTGTAAGCTGGCTTTGGAGCCATCTGCTCACCCTGGAATTTATGACTTCAGAGAGTCTGCATTCTAGGCAAATGTTCTCCAGAAACAATAAATGCCAAGCAAGCAGAAAACTGTCTGAGATCCCCCCGACCCTTGTTCCTCTTTTGTTTGCTTTTCCATTGGTGAAACATTTTCTGGGCCAAGCAGTGACCCCCAAATGCTGCAGGCATCTGACTTACTGGGGCAGGGCACTGCTAGGAAAGCTCTTAATCAGCTCCTGCCACCCCGTTACACTGACAAATACAGGTTGGAAATAGTAGCCAGAGAACTCATTCACTCTCTGCTCCTGAGTAACAAAGGGACTGCACCTTTCCTTCGGTTGGGTTCTCTCCACTCCACAAAAATATCTAAAATGAGCAGAAAATAAAACCCATCTGAGAAGTGCCACGTGCTGGGTGACAGAGACCTTTACATAAGAAAAGGAGCTGTTGCCTCCTGGTCCTTGTTCCACTTTGAAGTTCTCCAAAGTCACTTCTCACAGGTGTTTCTAACCTACATCACAAACCACAAGGTACTTTCCAATTTGAAAAAGCCATCATGTGACAACTAATGAAATTCCCAGTAAGCAGCAGACATTTCAAGGTTATTAAATCTGGAGCAGTAAAGACAGCAGTTACACAGCGTACAGATTCACATGCTCCTTACTCTCAAGTACCAGTGCAGTGTTTACAATTAACCTGGTATTTTCAGTGGGCCAGATCCTGAGGTCCTCCTGTTAAAGTTTTTTCTGAGTCATGACTTCAGGACTTAGCCCAAAAGAAATTATAAAACCTAGTCATATAATGAAAATTCTGGGCCAGAATCCTGGGTGCCCTCTGGCTGCTCCAGCCATACACCCAGCGATCTAGCGAGTTAAACATCCCCCTGCCTAGAAGAATCCTTGGGGTGGAGCACAGCTACCAAAGCATCTCCTACACTACACCCTCCAGCTACTTTCCCCTCTCCTCTCCTCCCCATGCAGGGACTTGACTTGGGAAAAGAAATTGGCAGGGCATCTCTACATCCCTGCAATTCTCAGCTCTAGAGTGGCCCCTTGGGCCATGGTCACTGGGTGTAAACTAGCACAGCTGCCTTGGCAGCCAGAAGAGGGAACACAGGATGGGCAGTGGCAGGACAAGCTGCCCTTCCTTTGCCTTACTGAGGCACATACATATGACCTGAAGGGGCTACGACTAGGGATAAGAGATGTTCAGTCTCCATGAGCTGTTCATCCTTGACTGCCAGCAAGGGGGCCTAATGGTGCAGACAGTATCATCTACCATTGGGAAGGGAACTGGGACCAGTCACCTCATTCATTACTCAGCAGCCACCAATCACTTGGGCTCAGTTTACATTGTAAATTCTTCAGGCCAGGGACTGTCTTTTTCATTGTTATGATTGTCTGTATGGTGCCTGGCACACGCCAGGGTGCTCAGTGAATAACAACAGGAAAGGGTGACCTGGAACTGAAAGCCTAAGTATCATTATTATGTCCTGACAAAGCCCCGCCCCACCTCACCATTCTGACAAAGAACAACAAGCGAGGAGGCCAGAACCCCATCTCTAGGTCCATTCTTCCCCTCAACTTCTGTAGCTCCCCTTGGAGTGGGCCATTAAGTCCAATAACACACAAGGAACAGATCCTGGATCAGTGACTCAGATACTGGGAATGTTTGGATGCAGATTTTGAGCCCCCCAGGTCAGGGATAGGGCAGTGAGGGTTTGGGTTCATGTCCACAGCATAGCTAGCCATGACAATAATACCAATACTGGCACGTGAGTCACCCAGCCCCCTCCATGAGTGCTGTTAGCCCAGGGAATCAAATAAGTTAATGATCTAGCATTCAGTGTAGGAAAAGCCTCCTGCATCTTGGGCTCACTGAGCACACAGCAGAGAACCCAGTGCTACCACAAGCACCCTTCAACCTTTTAGCATGTGACCAGAGCCTGGACCCCAGTGATGTTGTGAAATAGAGGTGAGCTACTAGTGCATTCTGGGTAATAACATGCAGATGAGCTTCCCAAGCATATCCCCTCCCCCCCCCCCCCCCGGCTTTTTGGCTTATTCTATCCAGTTCTACCCAGGGGCAGCTCTAGCAATTTTGCCGCCCCAAGCACGGCGGCATGCCGTGGGGGGCGCTCTGGCGGTCGCCAGTCCCACGGCTCCGGTGGACCTCCTGCAGACGTGCCTGCAGAGGGTCCGCTGGTCCCGCGGCTCCGGTGGCGCATCCGCAGGCACGCCTGCGGGAGGTCCACCGGAGCCGCCTGCCGCCCTCCCGGCGACAGGCAGAGCGCCCCCCGCGGCATGCCGCCCCAAGCGCGCGCTTGGCGTGCTGGGGTCTGGAGCCGGCCTTGGTTCTACCACCAGCAGCTCTAACTGAAGCAGCATTTACCAATAAAGGATGGAGGGAAGCACTCTATTGGGTTTTATTATTTTCTGCAGCTTGTTGAAAATTAGGCTACTTAAAACATCAGAGCCATTACACTCTCATTCCTGAAACCAGCAACCCACAAAGCTCTACAAACTCATTTCCTCTCAACACTCTGGGGAACAAGAGGCTGGATGAGCTGGTGCAGAAACAAAGCGTGTGGAGGGATTACTGCTTGCAAGCAGTGCAAACTGATTAAAGTTACATAGAGATGCAGCAACCATACCTACATGGCTAAATCCAGCTCCACTTCCATGAATGGTCCCATTGACCTTACAGGTACACGTTGCACGAGGAAGAGCCTTTCCAAAATCATTAATGTGCTTGCTTCCTAAATTTTAATGACAATCATCCAAGAAATATTTACTGTGGTTTAATCCAATTGCATTAGACAGTGTAAAATAGACCAACACCTTCATCCATTTGTTAATCCTCAATAATCAGGAGGTATCTTTCTAACATGCAGTGGAACTGCCTTTGGAATCATAAATTAAATGTATATTTGTGAGCCCTTAATTTAAAGCTTGACTGAAGAGCGAGATTCAGCTGATACTGACACATCTCTTTACTAATGTCTTGGTGTTTATCAGCTTGGGATCAACAAACACAACCCGGTTATTTCATAACAGTATTTTAAAAAGTTACTTTGAAATGGAAAGTAGGAAGATTAAAGAAACAACTGTGATCAAATTTATAATTAGCAAGAGGTGATGAGTTTGGCAAATTACCCACCGGGTAACCATCAGGAACACAATGAAGCTGTAATTACTTTGATTTTTTTCCTTTGCTGCAAAATAAGAGCTAAATTTTTTAAAGGCTGATATGATAAAACTCTAAATGAATATTTAGATGCTGAAGAGAAGGATATCTGGCCTTACAGATTATCGCTTAACAATAATTATGTTTTCATGGTGAAAAATTAATAATACTTGGCTCTTCTCTTCAGCCTTCCATCCAAAGATCTTAACGCCCTTTGCAAACATTAATTCATTCTCACAATCCTCATCTGTAAAATGATGGGGAAACTGAGGCACAGAAAGGGGAAGTGATTTGCTTATGGTCACCATCCAGATGGTCAATGGCAGAGCTGCATATAGAACCCAGGAGTCCTGATTCCACTCTCACTAACCCAAGTTTTATCCAAATGTAACTCCACTGACTTCTATTAGGGTCACACTAATTTACACAGTTATAAATAGAACAAAATCTGGCCCCAAGTCTCTTGACTCCCAAGCCTATGTTTTAACCACAAAACCATCTTGACAAATCAGGCTCCTCTCACAAGACCATCCCCCTTCTCCTTTTGAAGACATTTCTGATAACAGTAAAAGAGAATGTCCCCAAAACTTGCCTCTGTGAACCCTTCCACTGCACAGATAGAATCCATGCATGGGAACATTCTCATTTCCAACTGGATCTGAGTGGCACACCCCTGATTTTCAGACATTCAGAGAACCCACATCTCAAACTGAAGTCAATGGGAGATGGAAGAACTCAGCCCGAAGTCAGCCCCCAACACTCTGCCTGGCACTGAGAATACTATACACACCAGAAAAACTGTAGCAGGCAATGAGAGCCTAAGGCATAGCTAGGCTGCCAGGACTCTGCCTTCAGCAAAAAGTGGCAAGAGAAAGGCAGCTCCACAGGTTCCCTGTGACTTACATGGTGGAAGGGAAATAACAGGAAATGGCCAAGACACCAGGCAAGACCTCCTTGTTTATGCATGAATATATGGGGTCCAGCCTCGACCAGGAAATAGCCGCAACCCAGAGTCCCTGACCCAAATCACATCTGGCCCCCAATATTTGAGCACACCTGGGGTGACTGACAGATTTATATGGAAATCACATAAAACTCAATGACTTGAGTGGAGCTACCCTGATGTACACCGGCTGAGGATATGGCCTTTTGGTCTTTGCATTTTGTGAACAAACCCAATGGTAACATGGTAAAACTCCAGGGGAGTTGAATTCCTGAGACCAGAAGTGTCCCAGTTTCACTCAACTCAAACATCAGTGACCCCAGTACATGAGAAAAGGGAAAACAAGGATCTATATTATCCAAATCTGCTAAGATGTTACTGGACAGATTCTGTTAGTAGAGCTCAATCATGAATAATACTTTGTGTGTTGACTCTGTGTGCACCCCTTCCTTGAGTGAAGAGCTCCACTAAATGCTCTAATAACAATCATCTATGAACACGTGGATCTGGCCACACAGCCTCCTCCCCTTCCCCGGCTTTAGCCAGACTCACAGTGCCCTGCTAGACAGCCATCTGGCCCTGCACCCTTGGTTTTACCTTCTTGTTGAATTCCTGGGCCTTCTGTTTTCTCTCTTGGTGGATGGCGTCAGCGTTTTGGACAAATCCCCGTACACTGCTGCTGGTCCATCTCTGTACCCGCCCAAGCCGCAGCAGCCCCAGTCTCAGAGCCTTCCCTTGGCAGGATTTGATCATGGCAGCTGCTGCTTCATAAAGCTTCACTGGAATCCCGTTGACTTCCAGCATGTAGTCTCCCGGTTTGATTCCACACTCAGAAGCAGGTGAGTCTGAGGCTACGCTCTCCACTTGCAGGGCGTTGCCACTGTTACACATCAGGCTGAAACCAAACTTTCCATCCGGGCCAGGATTGACATGCATCTGCTGGATGCGTGAGACCACTCCAATGCTGGGAGGCACATTCTCACACTGCCTCGCTAGGTTGATGAGAGTCTCGCAGTTCATGGCGGAAACATGCTGGCCTTCTATCTCCAAGATCTGGTCTCCTGGCTGAAGACCAGCTACATAAGCGCTGCTGCCTTCTTCTACTGCAAGGATGTAGCAAGGACCATTTCCACTTATTTTAAACCCAAACTCTTCAGGCCACCCCTGATTGGTAGCCGGCATGGTTGTAACTTGAGAGGGAGAGAAGAAAAAAGTTGTCAAATTGTTTCCCATACAGTAAGAACATTAGGTCCAGCTGATGTTATTTATATAGGATGCCCTCTGGTGGGAATTCTAGTCTGCTCTGTGTTCTCATCCCTTTGGAAAGGAAATGCCCATGATAGGGTGGGGAGAAGATCCTTTTTATCCCTCCCTACAAACTGCTCCTTATCCTTCTAGTCTAGTCCTTTTGTTTCCTTTGGAAGCAAACTAACTGTCTTACCTGCGTAATGAAACCATCATTTCATATTCCTGGTAATGTCACCCTAAAAACCAGGTCACACAAATGACTCAAAATGGCTTACTATAACAAATATTCCTCATTACACAATGACTGCAAACATATCTGTATTAGAATTTGCCATATCCTCTAGATCCTGCTGGGATGAGCACTCACAGGCTTCACATGGGGAAGGTGACATTGCACTCGCACCAGTCTGGCCATGACAAGGTAAGCTGCAACACCCTTTATGTGGTACTGACCCACTTTCAGTATAATGAAGGGTAAACCCAGAATTTAAGAAGAGGATGTATGAAAGGCCTGACGCATGAGTAAGAACAAAGGATCTGATTCTGCTTCCACTGAAATCAATGGTGTGATACTGGCAGGCCAGGTGCCAGCTCTTGCCCAGGCTGCAGGCATCAGCTAAGAACTGGCAAACTCAGTACTGGAGACCAGACCAGTTCACTTATGTGTTGCTCAACATAAGTATTAGTCTTATAAGAATGTAGTTAGTGTCTAGAGTCTATAGAATGTTTGTATATCGCTGCTTATTTGTAATGTTTGCATTCCATGCTACAAGGAAATATGTAAGTTTTGCTTTGCAACTTTGAAAATGTTTGCTCTAAACTTGTGACCTCAGATGGGAAGGGTGTTTCCCCCAGCCAGTCCAGAAGAACTATCGAAATCAGATGGGCCATCAAGGAACATTGCAATACAAATAATTGGTGAATGGCCCTATCGCACCTTGGGAATGTTACATGCAAGGAAGCTCATCCTATGGACTTGGAGGCTGAGTGAAGGAAATAAATCAAAGACACAGGAAAGTCTTCCATCTCTTTGCTGTTTGAACTCTCACAGGCCAGAGACACCAAACTGAAGTCAGAGATCCCCCAGGGCTATGCCTGGGTCCGCCCTGAAAGAATCTTGAATTCACCAATTACTACAACTGTCACTCCCAGGATTTAGATTCCAACTCATTTTTGTGTATATGTTTCATTCCATTAACCTGTAAATAACTCCCTTCTTTCTTTTTCCTAGTTAATAAAACTTTAGATAGTTTTTTACAGGATTGGCTACAGGTGTTGTCTTTGGTGTAAGATCTAGGGTACCAGTTGATCTGGGGTATGTGACTGGTTTCTTGGGACTGGAAGCAATCTGAACATTTTGTGATTTTTGGTGTAAGTGACCATTTATCACTACATCCAGCTTGCCAGGGTGGCAAGACAGACTGGAGAGTCTACTCTAAGGGGACTGTCTGTGACTCCATGATGAGATTGTTATAGTGACCCAAGAGTTGAAATGTGTTGTTACCGGGCTTGGTGAAATGTAATTATAGAACATACCACCAGTTTGGGGTGTCTGCCCTCTTTTTGACAGTCTGCCCTGCGGCAGGCACTCAAGGTCATGAGCCACTACAGAGAGCCTGACAAATGGCAAAACTCCCATTGACTTAATGGGGAAGATCAAACCACAAAAGAAGAGTCAGGCTCACCAGCCATTAGTGTTTGTGGAAGAAGCACACACTGAAGGGGAAACTGGAACATGTGATCATCAAGGCTTCTTTAAACACTCCAGAGCAACATCCTTGAACCTCCTTCTCAGCTGCACTGGATTCACTAAATAATTTGTAGGCACATCCATTAACTGTCCTTTGATACTCGCTAAATAATTTGCATACAGACTCACTTGCTCTCCTTTGATCCAGCCTCTCTATGAAGATGCTGTTTATTCTCAGATTTATTTATTACACATTATTTAACATGCATTCAGCATGTCTGAAAAGCTAATAGAGACAGGGCCCTTGCAATCAAAATATTCCAAAGGAAATAAAAAGCATTTTGCCTGAAAGTGTTTTGTTAGTGAAAGAGACAACAGAAGTTGGTCCAATAAAAGATATTACTTCACCCACTTTGTCTCTCTAATATCCTGGGATCGTTACAGCTACAACTGCACTACATACAATTTATGGAGGCTTGTTAGTAATAATAACCATTAATCAATTATCATCATGAATGCATTTTTATTTTTGCATTGTTCAACTCCAAAAGCCTCTAACTCCACTCAAGATTACAAAAAAGCAAAGTAACAAAACCCTAGTGTTTTAAAACCAGTACCATGGACCAGTTCCAAATAAGCTCAAATAACAACCGCTAATACAAACTAAAAAGAAAATCAGTCTCCAGCATCTCTCAAGCTTCATATCTAGTGATAGGAGAGTATTCCAAATACCTGACTCCCATCTTGAGATTGATTACACTAAAGCACTGTCAGCAGAGAACCACAGAGAATTCCTGTGCCCATTTGTGTACTCAGTGCCTAATTCCTACTGGAAAGTTAAGGGAACTGGGTGCCTCATTCTCCTTTGTATCTTTGAAAATCTTCCCCTTCTTATTTTTCCCTATTATTTTGAGTCACCCTTCATCTGTGTCAGCGCTTTCACTAAGAATAGCGGGGGCAGGGTTGGTGTGTAAATAGAATCTTGATTTATCACCCAAAGTGGCTATCTTCTGCCTTTGCATTTATGGTCGGAGTCCTACTCCAGTCCACACTCATCCCCAGTACAGAAGCGTACATGTGAAAGAAGCCATGGCATCATCATTTCAGCTGTTCTTTCACCCAGTGACTATCGGGCCAGCTTGACTCTTCTAACTCCAATTTTAGTGACAAAATTATGTTTTCTCTTCTCACTTAAGTCCTGAGGAGCCCTCCTTACATTTTTATCATTTGGAATTCAGCAAGAGATTACAAGATTTTTAATATCCTATTAAAATCCAAGTAGATGAAAGACAAATATCTCTAACCTCCTCCTCTTGGCAGGGATGACATGGAGCAGCTTGTTCACAGGGGAAAAGGATAGTGGGGGGAGAGAGAGATCCATTACTATAGAAACCTTTATTAATAATCACCGTCTGGATCTGCTGCTGCAAATAGCTACTTGAAGCTGTGCTGTAAAGGGAATTGGGAGGATTGTCTTACAAAGAAATATTAAAAGAACTAAACAACAAGCAATAACTAAAGGAGAGAGATAACAATTGTCTGTGAAAATGTCCAGGAGAGAGCATAATAAGGGTGGAACAAGCCTGTGATTAATGGGGTGAAATTAAGCAAAGGAAAATTTAGGCTGAATATCAGGAGAGCTATTAGGTTGTGGAGTGAGCTTCCCAAGGGAAGTCTGGAGACCCCAGACAAGGGCCATATAAGCAGGGAGACAGACAGACAGACAGTTGTCCTTCAGCCTGGACATCTGAAATGAGAGATTATGTACTAGGGAACAATGTTGCTTGGCTAAAGGGAGATGGACCAGGTGACCACTTACAGTAGGTCTTTTCCAGCTCTAACTTCTATGAATCTGTGATATGAGAAAAGACTTACAGAAATCTGTGGCCCTCGGAAGCAGGCCAGCCAGGCTCTCACAAAGGTCATGTTTGTCTCCCTGAGGTTTCAGGACTGTCTTCATTCTCATCCGTTTCCTTCAGAAGCACATATCGCTGATCCACACAAATTCTTTTTGCTCCTTCAGACAGCCAGGTCTGATCAGCTGCTATATCCACAATCCAGCATTCAAGGTGCACTTCACTGGGGAATAATAGCCTATACGCTATTTTTTTTTCCTTAAGGCCCACAATAGTGATTGAACTGGCTAAACACTTATGTATGGCACCTTAATGGTGAAAGCGTTGAGATCAGCAGTATAAAGAGAGATTCATTCTAGCAGGGTTTCATTTTTCCCCACTCACTACCACAACAAACTGCCACTAAAATGACCTTCCAATCTCCTTAGAACAGAAGAAGTTCCCCTCAAGATGCTGCGTGTTAGCTTCATGCATATTTTTCTTACTCTGTTTAATCTCACTGTCACCCCAAAGAGAACTGCAGACTGATTACAGTGTTAGTAACGGCTTTGTCTCATGCTGACCTGAGACTGAAGACCTATAAGTGGAATTAGAATTTGAAAGGAGTTAAAATGGATTAGAGCCCAAGCAGGGAAATCTACTACCAGGGCGGGTGCAAGGATGTTTTGCGCCCTAGGCGAAACTTCCACCTTGCGCCCCCCCCCCCCCCGAGCTCTGTGGCAGCCCTCTGCCCTAAGGCACACACCCCTGGGGCAGCTCCCCACTACCCACCCCGAGGCACCCACCCCCCACAGCAGCTCCCTGCCCCAGCTCACCTCTGCTCCGCCTCCTCCCTGGGCACGCCGTCGCCGCTCCACTTCTCCTGCCTCCCAGGCTCACAGCGCCAATCAGCTGTTTGGTGCCACAAGCCTGGGAGGGAGAGAAGCAGAGCGGGGCGGCGTGCTCAGGGGAGGAGGCAAAGCAGAAGTGAGCTGGGGCAGGGAGTTCCCCTGAGTGCCGCCCCCCCTTACTTGCTGCAGGTAGCCCTCCCCGCGCCCCCTGCCCCAGGTCCCTTCGCCTAAATGCTGACGACAACCGGGGCGGCCGAAGATCTGGCCGCCGCGGTTGCTGCTGAAGGACCCGAAATGCCGCCCCCTAAATGCTAGTGCCCTAGGCAACCGCCTAGGTCGCCTAATGGGTTGCACCAGCCCTGTCTACTACCCACACTAGCAAATCAAAATAGACAACTATGGGATGTCAAAGCAGCAGAAATACAGAGCTAGAGAATGGCCAGAAGCACTATCCTGGCCTGGTCCTGCAACCAGCTGTGTTGGGGAGAAAATCAGGGATATTGTGCTGGGTAGAAATGCACCGATATATATCTGGCACACAGAAAAGCACCTCACTCAGTTGACTGCCGAGATCTAGGCTAAAGAGTGTACTCAGAACTGTGTTTCCTACTTCCTATTCATACTCGGCCCCCAGGCAAAGAAACCAGTAGCCATTCTCCTGGCTTGGAATGGCTGAGAGAGTTGGACACAGAGGGCCAGAAAGGCAGGGAAATGTGAGATAACATGGGCTGAATATTAAACTGCTGTCTTCTGATTTTCTCCTTTGCTTCCTCAGCATTTCAGGATCCCTGGGCTTAGCAAGCTAAAAGATTTTAAGGTATTATGCCTCCCGCTGTGGCACCAGCAAGAGCTGGGGCCTGGGGTAGAAATCTGGGGGAGGGATATTACATCCCATTAGGAACCACACAGCATGACTTTCTTCTGTTTTATGTGCCAATGTGGGCTGAATATCAGGAGAAACTGCCCAATGGTGACATCCAGAAGGGACTGGAATAGTCTCCCAAGGGAACTGGTGAGACCCTCATTACTTGTGAAACTTGAAACTTGACAGGATAAAGCCTTGGAGAAGACACCATGGGCAACAATCCTACCTTGCTCTGGAATGGTTGTGATGCTCGGTAGGTCTTTTCCATCTCTAATTGTGTCTGTTAATGGCCATAAATGTGTCACTGCTCTAACATTCATAAGCATCCATCCCCTCTCACCTTCTCTTTCTTGATTCCACAGCAATTGTTACTTTTACAACAAATCTGTTTATCCATCATATGCACAAGGAGCCGAACACTTCCCTGGTATAACACTGTGGACCTCAGCAGAGTTGCATCAGAGCTAAATCTGGCCCAATATAAACATGTGTGTGCTTTTACTGTTACTTTTGCCCCCATCTACACAAATGCAAAACCAAAGGGAAACAGAAATAGTGATGGGCTGTGAAGCATGGATACTGGAAATCTGAACAAGAAAAGCAGCCCAAAGAGATGTTTATGTGGAAAGTATCTGAACCTCTCAATCTGGAAATGGGACTAGAGACCCAGAAAGCTTAGGTTCTCTCACAGAATTCCCAGCAAACCCTGTCTTCCCTGCCTCATTTGGGTTCGCAGACACACAGACTGCACACACAGCCCAAGTTATGCATGCACAATTTTTCACGTGGAACATTTTGCATATGCAAAATACTGTGTGCGCACAAGTTATACTTGTGTACCTAAGTCAGGTAGTTAGATGTCTGACTACTCACTTTGAACACACAAATGCAGCTTGAATAGAAATACTTTACTTTTTTGCTCATGCAAATATTGGGCATGAAAAATTGTGCATACAAATACCTAAGAGTAAAAACTGTCCTACTAATTCTGGTGTGGAGAAAGTAATGAAGTGTTATTTACTCCTTCTCATAACACAAGAACGAGGGGGCCACCAAATGAAATTAATAGGCAGCAAGTTTAAAACAAACAAAAGGAAGTATTTCTTCACACAGTGCACAGTTAACCTGTGGAGCTCTTTGCCAGAGGATGTTGTGAAGGCCAAGACTATAACAGGGTTAAAAAAAGAACTAGATAAATTCATGGAGGATAGGTCCATCAATGGCTATTAGCCAGGATGGGCAGGGATGGTATCCCTAGCCTCTGTTTGCCAGAAGCTGGGAATGGACAACAGGGGATGAATCACTTGATGATTACCTGTTCTGTTCATTCCCTCTGGGGCACCTGGCATTGGCCACTGTTGGAATACAGGATACTGAGGTAGATAGATCTTTGGTCTGATCCAGTATGGCCATTCTTATGTTCTAATTTTAGAGGATGGGTTGAGGCTTATCTGAAAATTTGCCCCATTCAGTCAGTAAGCATTTCCACATCCTTAATCAGGAGGGATAATATTTGATCTTTTCAGATGTGTGACTGACTGCAATAAAATGTACAAAATATTCACAACAAACGTGAAGCTGTTCAGAATAGGAGGATTTTTTCTCATTTGGCATGAACTCAAGAAGACGTTTTTCCAAAAATATTTTCTTCCTCTGATGTATTTGGGGGTGCAAAAATAGGCCCTGTTATCAAACCAAAAAACAACCCATTTTTGAGCAGAGCTGTCTACACGCAGGGCATAAAATTGCTCAGAATTAAATAGTGAACAATTCCACTCATAATTTAGTGAACACAGGGATTGCCAGACTAGATCAGACCCAAGGTCCATCTAGTCCACTATCCTGTCTCCAACAGTGGCCAGTACCATATGTCTCAGAGGAAGATGTAAGATTCCCACACATCTGTCTACTCTTCACCAGTTGTGTACATGTCTTGAGATGAAATTCTCGATATCTTGTGGCCATTGCAAGCTCCAGCTGTGCAGCAGCCCACTCAAATAGCCCTCTCTCTTCATAGGCAGTGTCATAGTGCATCACCTCAGGACCAACTCCTCCTGGCATTCATGAGCTATACTTCATGCCAATCATTTTGCCCAATCTGAGATTTCTCACTTATTTCTAGCTAATGGCTGGAGTTCCTGTTGATTCTGGTCCTTCCTGGTTTCTGTGATATGTGCAACCTTGTATTTACCTGGGACACTGTATACATTTCCCAGAACTGAAGAAGAGGTCTGTGTAAGTTCAAAAGCTGGTCTCTCTCACCAACAGAAGTTGGTCCAATAAAAGATATTACCTCACTCATGTTGTCTCTCTAATATCCTGGGACCGCCACGGCAACAACAACACTGCATATCTGCCCCTAATCCATTTTAATGCAGCTTCAGTCTCTGGCCAGGCACAGAAAATCAGCAGCAAACAGCAGCTTTATCTCCTGGAGGATTGATTGTCTGTGTGTTTACTTCCTGACTACACTCTTCTTTCTACATTAAATATTGTCATTGCTGCAGGATGTCTAGAGCAGGACAAGGCAGCATTTAACATCAAAGGCTAATGACTGACTTCTCACTCTGCTAACTGGCCAATGTACATTCCTGCTCTCCTCTAGCAGTGAGGTCTGTCTGTGCGTTTCTACTGTGCCCCTTACTCTCCCCTTCCATAATCCCACCCAGTTTGCTGCTGATTCCTACACTGGCAGCCATATTCCCAGGTGCAAATTTAACTTCTCTTGATCAGGGAATGGAGGAAGCTGATAAGGGATCTAGGTCATGATAGAAATGCTGAGCTAGGGGAGATCACAGATGTGAAGAGTTGCGGGGGAGGGGTGTCTCAGCCTAGTTCCCGATTGGCATTTGCTCACATCACAAAGTACACTATTTAGCACAGTTCAGCAAACTGTCAGTCTCTGCTCTGAAGAAACTGAGGCAGCGGTTGAAACAGCAAAGTGTGTTGCAGACCAGTATCCTGGCAGAAATGAATGGAAATTGAGGAACCCAGGACTAGTATAAAATAAGGTGCTATAAAGCAGAATTGGGGTGCCTGGGTAGAACTCACAGGGAATACTTGACTAAATCTCCAATAGTCATGGGTGCTGCAGGTCTGGACCAAGGTTAATTTGCAGAGTTGTGAGGACTCATGACTGGATTAGCACTGGGGGCTGCAGGTTAGGATTGAAGTTCACTGGCAGAGCTGAAGGGGGGACCGAATGGCTGAAGTAGCAGGGGATGGTCCAATTCAGGACTGAGATGCACTGGCAGAGCTGTGAGCAGGAGTTTGCACAGCATCTCTCCTCCGTATGCTTAGCTCTTCCAGCTCCTCACTTTCATCACCACCAAAATCACACAATAGCAAAAATAAAGGAAAAATTTCTAGTACAGAACTGCTCCCACTTCTGCACCGGTATGATCAGAGACACCCCAATGTTTGTCAGGCACCTGCAACATGTCTAGTTAACATGGCATGGGTGTTATTGATTAGGGAAGAGCTAGGAAACCCTTATAGCTTATAATTGGCCTTATTAAGACTATGAAGAACATAGCACCCGGTGACAGCTCTTGTGTAAACAACAAAACCAAATAGTCTTACCATGTCCATCCAGATACCTGCAGAATAGAGAGAAAAGACCAAGATACACTGGGATTGCAAAAGGAAAACTTCTTTGATTTGTGGGACCCCCTTTTTAAAAAGTCCATAACAGAAAATTTGTTTTGTTTCAGCTGGTAAAAAAATCTTGACTTGGAGCGTCAGCAGGTGTATTCACTGCCCTCTGGTGGTGACATAGAAATAAAAACAGGAATTCTAGGAGAAATTTTCTTTAGCTATTAAACCCACTCAATATGAATGAAGGTCAATAATTGTGATGGATTTTCTTTTTTAGCATGTAAAAAAACCTTTGTCTCCTTTGTCAATAAATGTTCAATGTAGTTGGGTAATTTAAAGCACCAGACATGGGCTTGACACTGAACTCCAGCCTTTGGTCTGCAAACAGAGCTTCCACAGGAATTAGTAATAGCCAGGGATCTCTGAGCTAAAGGCTAAAACTCTGGATCAGAAAAAAGACTCATTTTGTTTCCTAATAGACCATCATCCAAACTTCTGGATGAGACAGCCTGGTATGCGGTGACTGCTCAGCGCAGCCTTTGGATTAAATTATCTTTACCTACTTCAGATTCAAACTCATCCTAATATTATTATATTTAGCAGGTGACTTTTTTTTATCTGAGAGTCCCAAAAATAATATCAAGCTGCTGCATCTGTGCCAGCATGCAGCCTTGGTGGCTCTGCGGTATTCCTACAATTATTCCTATTTATTTAGCCAGTTCTATAGCTGTGCATGGCACTTTGCAGTCCCTGCCCCGAGGATCTGTAAAATTACAGTCCCTGCCCCGAGGATCTTACAACCTAAATTAGACTTAAACCAAGGCTCCCAAACCATGCCCAACCAAGGGTCCCATTAATAACTCTTCAGGGGAGCAAGGGCCAGGCCTAAACTGTACATACAAATAACATCACAAAGAAATACACACACCCAGAACATCATCTTGCACTTGAATCAATGAACACAACTTGCTGGGTGGTTGTATCCACCAGCAGTAAGAACCTGTGGTTCCTTAGCTTTGTCCTCCCTCTACGATAACAGGAACAAAATGACTGAGGGCTGCATTGTAGCCTATAGGACACCACACCAGACCTTTGGGTTACACTTTGGGATAGGCAATGCCCTACAACTAATATTTTTGCTGCATTTTCTGTCTCCTCCAGTTTTACTTTGGCACTTTCCTTGTCAGGAATTTACCAGTGAACTGGTTTCCATTGCCCCAAAAAATTACCTTCCGGCATTCTGAAGCTCTCCCTGACTAGAAAAATTATTTTACTCTCAGTATGAAAGCAGCCCATGCAAGGCTTACCTCTTCTTCACAGGGTCTAGCCAGTAGCAGATTGGAATAAGGAAAATTACCGGACAAGACCATTGCAACAGCTTCAAAGCTTTTGGATCAGTTACATGCTGGTGACAACTACCTGAGTTTCTATGGCAAATTCTATCTGAGTACAGTAACCTAATAGGCCATTCATCAGCAAGCCGACCTAAAGAGCTTTCTGGAGAACAGGAGTACAAAGTGTGCCGGGCAGGCACAGAAGCGGTTTCAGCTAACACTGTCATCATGCTTGGAACAAGAAGAAAATTCTCAGGCTCTTAAAGCTTTAACCAGTTTAAACCTTAGATAGATGTAAACCAGGGGAGAATTTAGGAAGCAACCTCCAATGTATTTGCATGGGAAGATGCTGCTCCCCTTAAACAGTGAATTAAATTCATCCCTGTTTTAACTCTCTGGGTGTACAGCAGATACAACACTTTGGTGACTGCAGAAGCACTGTACAACCAGTGGAGATATATCTCATAGCTCCTACAGAAGCCAAAGGGTTATTTGCTTAAGAAAATGTTTCTCCTAAGAAAGCTGCAGGAAAGGGGAGGCAGCAAATCAGATGAATTCTATGCTACTTTTTCAACAAACACAAAGAATAGCACATACCATATATCTGTGTTACACACAATCTTTCCTCTTGGGTCTCAGCATTTCCAGGTGACCTCAGCTTTCTGGATCCATCTAGCAGTGCACAGTGATCAGAAGGAAATTCAAGGGAATCTCTGAGAATCTGAGACCCAAACATGTATTTACACTAGGGCTGTCAAGCGACTAAAAAAATTAATCGTGATTAATTGCACGATTAAAAAAATTAATCACAATTAGGGCTGTCAAGCAATTAAAAAATGAATCGTGATTAATCGTGTGATTAATCGCACTGTTAAATAATAAAAATACCATTTCTTTAAATATTTTTGGATGCTTTCTATATTTTCAAATATTGATTTCAGTTACAACACAGAATACAAAGTGTACAGTGCTCACTTTATATTTATTTTTTACTACAAATATTTGCACTGTAAAAAATAAAACAAATAGTATTTTTAATTTACCTAATACGAGTACTGTAGTGCAATCTCTTTATCATGAAAATTTAACTTACAAATGTAGAATTATGTACAAAAAAACTGCATTCAAAAACAAAACAATGTAAAATTTTAGAGCCTACAAGTCCACTCAGTCCTACTTCTTGTTCAACCAATTGCTCAGACAAACAAGTTTGTTTACAGTTTCAGGAGATAATGCTGCCCACGTCTTGTTTACAATGTCACCTGAAAGTGAGAACAGGCATTCACATGGCACTGTTGTAGCCAGCGTCGCAAGATATTTACGTGCTAGATGTGCTAAAGATTCATATGTCCCTTCATGCTTCAACCACCGTTCCAGAGATATATTTCCATGCTGATGACGGGTTCTGCTTGATAACAATCCAAAGCAGTGCGGACTGACACACATTCATTTTCATCATCTGAGTAGATGCCACCTGCAGAAGATTGATTTTCTTTTTTTGGTGGTTTGGCTTCTGAGTGTTGCTCTTTTAAGTTTCTACATCTGAGCGTTGCTCTTTTAAGACTTTTGAAAGCATGCTCCACACCTCATCCCTCACAGATTTTAGAAGGCACTTTAGATTCTTATTGCTGTAGCTAGCTTTAGAAATCTCACATTGGTATCTTCTTTGTGTTTTGTCAAATCTGCTGTGAAAGTGTTCTTAAAATGAACAACATGTGCTGGGTCATCATCCGAGACTGCTATAACATGAAATATATGGTAGAATGTGGATAAAACAGAGCAGGAGACATACAATTCTCCCTCAAGGAATTCAGTCGCTAATTTAATTAACACATGCTTTTTTTAACAAGCATCATCAGCATGGAAGCATGTCCTCTCGATGGTGGCCAAAGCCAGGGGCGGCTCCAGGCACCAGCGCTCCAAGCGCGTGCCTGGGGCGGCAAGCCATGAGGGGGGCGCTCTGCCGGTCGCTGCGAGGGCGGCAGGCAGGCTGCCTTCGGCGGCTTGCCTGCGGAGGGTCTGCTGGTCCCGCGGCTTCGGTGGACCTCCCGCAGGAGATCCGCCCAAGCCGTGGGACCAGCAGACCCTCCATGCTTGGGGCGGCAAAATGTCTAGAGCCGCCCCTGGCCAAAGCATATGAATGTTTAGCATATCTGGCACGTAAATACCTTGCAATGCCAGCTACCAAAGTGCCATGTGAATGCCTGTTTTCACTTTCAGGTGACACTGTAAATAAGAAGCAGGCAGCTTTACCTCCTGTAAATGGGAACAAACTTGTTTGTCTTTGTGATTGGCTGAATAAGAAGTAAGACTCCATGGACTTGTGGGCTCTAAAGTTTTACATTGTTATGTTTTTGAGTGCAGTTGTGTAACAAAATAAATCTATATTTCTAAATTGCACTTTCAGGACAAAGAGATTGCATTATGGTACTTGTATAAGGTGAATTGAAAAATACTATTTCTTTTATCATTTTTACAGTGCAAATATTTATAATTAAAATAATAATATAAAATGAGCACTGTACACTTTGTATTCTGTGTTGTAATTTAAATCAATATACAGTATTTTAAAATGTAGAAAAACATCAAGAACAGTTAATAAATTTCAATTGGTATTCTATTGTTTAACAGTGTGATTAAAACGGCGATTAATCGCGCTTAATTTTTTTAATTGAGATATTTTTTAGTTAACCGCGTAAATTGACAGCGATTAACTGACAGCCCTAATTTACACACAACTCCTATTACAATGAGCTGCACTGGATCATTAATAAGAATCCTAAATAGAGCTTTGGGATTTAGGGGATTTTCTTGGCTTTATCCTCCCTTTCTACTGGTTTTAGCCTCTTTCTACTGTTCAGGGCCACAGATGTGGAAGCAAGTCTGAATTAATGGCCCTGCTACTACCTCCAACAACATCACCCCAACCCCACAAGTCCTGATCACAATACTCCCTGAACTGATGGCCACTTTGTGCCTCAATTTGGAGCCATTTCCCTGGTGGTTTTGTTTTGTAATTGCTACATTTTGAATCCATGGTACCACTTGCCTTATTAACGAACCTTCCTATCCCAATGGTCCCTACCCCTTATAGAGCTGCACCCATGGGCTGGCTCTGCAGAATACAGCTGAATCCCTGTGTAGCCTGGGCAATAAACTGAGATCTAAGAAGAGACTATAGAGAGGCATTTTTCCTTTTAAAAATAAGGCTTTCCTCCTACATTAAACTTCATTCTGCACTAGTCTGGATTCTGCTTTCTCTCCAGGGGACCAATGACTCCTTAAAAGCCTAGAATTAAAATTTAATTATCTCAGATTCTTAGTTCAAAGGAAGGAAACACAGGTATGTGTTGGGAGCTGAACTCTCTGTACTGCTTAGGTCAGCTGGACAAGGGCAGCTCCAGTTACTTTCTGGCCTTGTGTTGGTTTAACCTCTCAGCAGCCATTCTCATTATATTCCATAAAAAGAAATAACACAAATGGAGTCAGTATTAAGCAGATAGTTAGGAGTCAGGGTGCCCCGGCTCCAAAACCAGCCTGAGCCATCTGAAAGGGGGTTATTAGGAGAGTCTCAGTGCTAGAGGCTTATCCAGTTACAACAACCAGCTGTAATCTTTGCAGCCTCTCATAACCCTGTCTCATGATTCTTGTTATATGTGGCTGGCTGCTGCACCCTTCTTATATTTGTCTACCTTTCCTCTCATTAAACCTGAGTGATAAACTACACTGGGGGATTCTTCATCCCTTCCTCTTCCCCTACCTCAAAGATCCTTGACTCATCAACCCCAACTGTTGATCTCGCCTCCTCCCATGACAAGAAACCCTTATTTCCCTTTCAGGAAACTCTTCCCCACACATCAGAGGGGTAGCCGTGTTAGTCTGGATCTGTAAAAAGCTACAAGGAGTCCAGTGGCACGTTATATCTGTTAGTCTATAACAGTGGTTCTCAAACTTTTGTACTGGTGACCCCTTTCACATAGCAAGCCTCTGAGTGCAAACCCCCTCCTCCTTATAAATTAAAAACACTTTTTAATATATTTAACACTATGATAAATGCTGGAGGCAAAGCGGGGTTTGGGGTGGAGGCTGACAGCTTGCGACCCCCATGTAATAACCTTGCGACCCCTGGAAGGGTCCCGACCCCCAGTTTGAGAACTCCTGGTCTATAAGGTGCCACAGGACTCTTTGTTGCTTTTTCCCCACACATGTACTCCTGGCTGCCACTCTACCCATCTAGGGGTTGGAACCAGGAGCACAGAAGTGGGTCAGAAAGACAGTACACATCCAGGGGGTCAGGGTAAGTTTCTGGCTGAGGGAAAGTAGGTAAAATAGAAAGCACAGGCCAGGAGATAGATTAGAGAGGCTTTTCAGCAGTTGGGAGACAAGTGTTGGGGGGTCTGGGAGGGTTTCTGGCAGGAGCAGTAGGTAGATGAAGCAGGAAGCCCACACCAGGTGTGATGTGTGAGGGTTTCTGCAAGCAAGGAAGTGGATCAAGTAGGAAGTGCATATATCTAGGACTCTCGGAAGGTTTTCTAACAATCACATAGGCAGTACTTGGAGTGAAAGGCACGGGTGGGTCACTCCATAATTGCCATATTCTGTACACTCCCTGGAAGCCGTACTCACTGTCAGAGACAGGATGCTGGGCTAATTGGACCATTGGTCTGACCCAGTAGGGCAGCTCTTATTGTCTAGTTCTCATGAGCTGTGCACAACAAGTGGGAATTGGGGAGAGCTTCCAACAGCAGGGAGGTTGATTTGGGGAAAATACTTGGGCTTTGCCATTGCACTAGTAATAAATTGCAGCCAAAGAGATCTCAGTTCTGGACTTTGAAGGCTTAAAGGGACATGATTAGGTTATAAATCACAGCATCATTACCAACCAGTTCACTGACTGGATTATTAACCTACCATTTTGCAGGGCTTCTCTACAATTTCCAGTGCCACTGAACTATAAGTAACATGCCCTGGTGTTGTAACTGTGTTGGTCCCAGGTTATTAGAGAGACAGGTTCTGTGAGGTAATATCTTTTATGGGACCAACTTCTGTTGATGAGAGAAACAACCTTTTGAGTTTACACCCTGCTCTTCTTCAGACCCAAGGAAATAACGTGTCCTGAATGCCATTATTACACAGTGCCGTGTTGGAACAGGTATTCCAGGGATGTGGGGATGAAGCAGATTCATGCCTCAGATCAAGGTTTTCTGGTCAGACTGGATCATTTGTTTTTTTTCCTTCAATAAATAAATGTATTTTTAATTTTCCCGATTGTACCTCCTCTTTGATCATTCTTGTTGTTATTGTTGGCTGCCAATTTATTGCTGTTTTATTGCTATGTTATTTTGTTTATAATTAGCTGGCAAGGTGCTTAGAAACTGAGAATAACTGTCTTTATATCTTAAAGCACATGACAGTCTTGGTCTTTCTACTCAGAAGTCACTTCCATCCTACTGGATGCAGCCTCTGTCCAATTTTTCCATTCAGATTGAAATTTCTGGGCCGGTCTCAAATTTCACAGGCCTTAGCCTCCTGCATCCAGCCTCTGAGACAGTTACGGCCTCCTGCATTTCAGATATGTTGATCCAGCATCCCTGTATGATGACTCATCCCTTTATTGGGGATGAGTCATTGGGGGTGCTGAAGGTGGAAACCATGTATTTGGGTTGATAAATACTTAAAGCCAGGGGGTGTGGCAGCACCCCTAGCCCCAGCACCTATGCCTGTGTCCTTCTTATGATAACGTGGCACCTTGCAGAGTCCTAACAAAACAGCTTCCTTCTGCTAGGGAGCGGCCTGTTGACGCAGTGGCAGCGATTTGAAGACTGGCATCATGCAGCAGTGGCAACAACCTCGCAGCATCAGGCAGCAGCAGAGCAGGTTGTGACATCATGCACCAAGTGGCAGATGGGGGCTGTGACATCATACAGTGGGTAGCGCACCCGCATCACCACATCATCCTACAGGACAGTGTGAGGCTAGTGACGTCCTCGCACCACATGCCATGACAAGACTGCACTCCCTGGGCAGTTTGGACAGACAGGGACAAATTAAACTTGGTTGGTGGCAGCCACTGCTCCAATGTCCTTGGGTCAGCAGACAACGAACTTCCGGTTGGGCTGACAGAACTTCCGGTTGCATAACGTCTTAGTAACCGGAACTTCCGGTCTCGTACCGGTCAGTCATGGCGGAATTCTTAGAGGTCCTATAACCCGAGCTCCGCCTCCCCCAGAATCTTCCCAGCGAGGGGCGGGGCCCGGAGCCTCCCGGTTACTAGGCAACGACCCCTCTGTAGCTAAACGATTCCCGAGCAGCCGGGTGCTCGGCGCTCGATTAGCCAGACCTGGAGGGCACGGCGGGAAGCTGGCGGTGAGGCGCTCCCGCCGGTGGCCTCCCTCAGAGCCGGGCTAGGCCCAGCCGCCTCCGAGGGGCCGGGCTGCGCCCCCTGGGCTCGCTCCGGCCGGGAGCCCCTGGGCGAGTCGCTTCCCGACATGTCCAGCGCCTGCCGGCCAGGCTCCGAGCCCGGAGCGGGGCGCTGCCGTGGGGACGCTGTTGGGTTTATCTCGCTGGGGAAGGGGTTTAAGCCAAGCCCCGCAGTGCCGCTCCCGGGCTGCGGCAAGGGGGTGCCCGGGGTGGGGGCCGGGGTTGTGAGCGCGCCGGCGCTGTCCACGGGAACAGCCCCCACTCACACGAGTGGGTCCGCCCGGCCCGGGCCTGTCCCGTTGATCCCAATGGCCTGATCAGATACTCCGGCGTGTAGCTGTTCGCAGGCGCGGGCCCCGGGGTGTGGTGCAATGGCTGGCGTTTGGTGGCGGGATCCCTCGAGCCGGCCTTGGAGGAGCAGTAAACGGCTCTAGCATGGTGGGGACCTGAGCGCGTGTATTCGGTGGAAGTCCAACAAACCTCCGTGTAGAAACATCCGTGAGACTTAAAAATATAGACATGATGGCTTGTCCGTGCGGTACAAAACTGCAGGTGTCATTCGGCTTTCAACAGAGCAACTCTTCCTTTTGCAACTCTTCCTTTTGCTTTCTGGTATTAAAAGGGAACTGAAATGCTGTTGTTTTTTGAAATCTAGAATATCTGTAGATTTTTCAAATGACAGATTATTGCTATTACTTACATGGTGACATCACCCATGGATCCCAATCGGGGCTCCATTGTGCTAGGCATTATAGAAACATATAACAAAAAGATATTCCAGCCCCCAATAACTTACAGTCCAAGTAAAAGACAAGCAATAACAGGTGGATACAACAAATAAACAGAACACAAGGTAGGAGTGATAAATGCAGATGAGTACATTTTAAAACAAAGATGAAAATCAATGCATTTGTCTAGACTTCAGAGTTCTGAGTTTCCCCTGCTGCTGCTATTTATTACAGTAGCATCCATTGGCCCCAGTCCGCATTGAGCCCTATTATGCTGGGCTGTGTGTAAATAACAAACGGATTATTACTGCCCTACAGGGGCTGACACCAGTTATGGAATTCAGAGGCAGCTCCTTGTTTTGGCTGTAGACGCTTCTAAAATGCTTTATGCACACTATTAGAGCTCTATAGAAATACATATATAATGTTTTGAACTAGATTCTTTACCTCACTCTGAGCCATGCCAGAGTATTTGTGGAGATTTCGAGGACTTGTTTCCATCAGTATTGGTTACTGTTTAGAAATGTTTTGATAAATAATGTGCAGCTTTCTAATCCTAGATACAGCGCATAGAGGCTAGGTACACACAGCAGCAGGCAGCACCAATAAGCTGCTTTTTTTTGTTGCAGGACTCAAAATGGACTTTTTGGCTCTCTTCATAATTTATCTGCTATTAGTTCTGGCTAGTGTTGTTCTAGTCTGCATCTATTCAGGAAGGAAACAGAGTTTTCCTGCAAGAGGCCTCAGTTGTATAACTCAGGTAAGGAGTCTAACATTGGTCATATTCATGTGATGTTGTGGTCATGTCTCCCCAGTTTTGAGTATGAGTGCAGCCAGCACAAACTGAGCTTCCGGTTTTCAGCTTTGTCTCTCTGTGACTGGCTGGCTGTATTATGCACCACACTTAAATTTCTGAAAAGGATCATAATTTGTATGGATTTAAACGTGTTTCTTACACTTATGTATATCACATAGTGCTCTGAAAACAGAAAAGAGCCTGCTCCTTATTTGTTCGGGGGGCAATCTTGGCCTATCCTCTGCTGGTTGTGGGCCTACTCTTAGCAGAATTAGTGTGGTTTTCTTGAGCAATGATGATGTAAGGAGGCCCACTGATAGGTGGCAGAGTGTTGGGGATGGGGGCAGAAAGAGGCTGGAGATGTGGGGGAAGAACAAGGGAAAATTGGCTGCTAGTGGATCCTCCAGTTGTCTTCTGCATGAAGAGAGTGGGGCACTGGGATAGAGTCTATTCCATATAACCACTTCTGTATTCCTTGGTATGTTGATTTTTTTTCAAGGAATTTTGGTAGCAGTTTAACGGTTTTGAGACCTACTGTGGACATTTCTGTGATGCCATATGAATACCCCTCTAATTAGATACAGTGTCTTTCATCTGTCAGTCATCCTGCGCACAGTGATGCACAAAGCTGGTAGCCCAGCTGGTGGTGACAAAAAGTCTAAATGACCTATCTGAAATGAGGTCACTCTCCAGTTCACAGATGGCATGTAATCAGTCTCAGCAGACACACCAAAATCTGAGTGGGCCATGGAGACTGAATTCCCCCCTCTCTTTGTCTTGGGAGTTCCTCTGCTTCAGGGTGAGGCACACTGACAGGGAGGCTTGTGTTACAGCAAACTGTGCTGAACCTGCTCAGTAGATAAATGAAAGGTTCCCAGGGCTCTGAATGCACCACAAAATGTAGTTGAAACCAATGTGGTTGCTGCATGGAATAACCATTGTATGGCGTAAGAACAGAACGTGCTGTTCTGTAATATAAAAATTACACTTGTTCAATAGCACTGCAAAATAATTAGCCTTAAAGAAATAAACAAGAAACCTGAGTTGCCATATTTACAGTATTTGTAATTCACATGAAAATAATTGTAGGGCTGTTTTAGTTGAGAGAATATAGCAAATGGGTCATACCCAACTGCAATTTTAATAACATTTATTTAAAAAATGCTACTCAGTACTATGTATGTAATGTTTTTTGCTAGAATATGCTAACCAGTAAGGAGAATGAAGAACTTGAGCTATATGAGGCATTTTTCTTTAAAAGGAGATTTTAAAAAAATCATGGTTTTTTGGTTTTTTTGCAAATAAGAGCAAGAATAAACAAATATTCCTTAAATAAATCTGTCTAAATGGAAAAAAAATAGCACAGTACTATAAGCAGGGAAAGGAGAATGAAAAATCTGAAAAGTCAGTGAAGTAACCAGACACATTTAACATTAGTCACATGACTTTGAACAGTTTTTGGCTTTTATTATTTTACTTTGTTTGCAAGTAAAAGGAGCTGGGCAAATTGTTGATGGTATTTCTTCATTACTTAAAATATATATCTCTGTGCTGTTATTCAACAAACTAGATATTACAAATACCATTTATGATTTAAAGGAAGTACTCACATTTCACCAAAGAAATAAAATGTGAAAATATCAAAGTTAAACAATTACAGAGGAACTTTAAAGGGGGTTTTATGTATAAACTGTATCTTTAAAAAAATGAGTTGGTTTCTGACTATAGTCCAAAATTCATAAACGCACCGGTTTGTTGAAGTGTGACTGGTTGTATTATTTTAAGCACCTCAAGATGTGGATTTTGAACAATATAAAATGACTTACTTACACACACCATAGCTCTTTCTAGCTCTCTGGCAGGTCAGCGTCCATCCCACTGTTCTCTTTTTCATGCTGCCAGTGTTCATTGGAGCAAAATGGTTGGCTTCTGTATGCAGTTCTTTCCACATTCATATCATCTTGCTTCCATAACCATAACAGGGAAAGGCAACATTTTTAAGAGCCTTTTTTGCTTTGGTTTAACTTGAATGCTGTTTACTTCAGTGGTGAGCCGGGGTGGGGAGCCCTCTGAAACGCACAAGCTTCTTATGCCACCTTAATTTTTACATGAGGGGGAAAATGGGGTGTTTCCTTCTGTCCTCTCTTGAATGCAATGATAGTTGGAGGATGGTAAACACATTTTCATACGGTTAATTTAAAGTCAGATTCTGAAAGTTGTATAAGCGGTTTGTTTTTATATCTAATAATTTCTAATGCCCCTCTAACAGCAGCATATAGACTCCTGTTTTTTACAAATTTTCCGTGAACTATCTTGTAGTATGAGGCACACTTGTTAAAAGTGGAATATGTACCATCCCTCCCAAACCTGCCTGACTTGTCTGGCTTGTGATCTTGTTACATGTAAGATAAAAGGCCTTAATGCAATAACCCCCCCCCCCCCCCAGTGATTCTGCTTTGCTGCTGTGCTTTTTGCACCATTGGTGGAGAGGTGTGTTGCTATAGAGATAAATCATCATCTCCCTGGCAGATGGAGACAGTTCCACAGCAATGAGTGTGCTAATCATGTCACTGAATGAAAACAGACTGCTTTTTTCCTTCATTGTTTATGGCAGTTTTCGAATTGACCATTAGAAAAACATGAAGCTATCAAACCTGTTATTCTCAGCATCACACCTTTCCTGGTCGCTTCTTGACTTTCGTTATAAGTCCCTTTGGTTTCACTCACTCAACTCCTTCAAAGTTCTTCTTTTGGGCTAAAACTTTCCGTGCATATTCTCAGCCTAAAGGTACTCTTTCCTTTTAAACAAAACAAAACACCTTAATTTTTTTTAATCACAAATAACTCAAACAGCTGATCTTTAAAATTTCCCAGAATTGGTAAGATCTGGGGTAAAAAAACAACTTAGGTGCTTTTGAACACCCCATCAGCATTTTTAGGTGCCTAAATACCTTTTAAAAAACTGGCCCTCTATGCATCGGTTCTCTCCTCCCCCGGGAAACAGGTGGATATAACAGTATCCACTTCAGAGGAATTAGGAGACTTTAGTGAACTAATGTTTGTAATGTACTTTGAAATCCTCAGATGGAAGGTGCTATAGAAATATTATTTTTGTTTGAATTTTTTGCCACAAAGACGGAAAAGTGATGTTCAATTCAGATTGGTATCTTCATTTGCTCCAGGTATCTTCATTTGTAATCCCAACACGGCTTCAAAGAGCAACACAGAGAGTGCTTCACAGGCTCTTCCACACACGGTAGCACACTTCTTCTTTTCTTTGACATCCTTTTCCTGAACTGTTTTTGATCATTACTGATGGCAGCCTCCCACTGGTACCAACAAAGCTGTGAGAGATTGCGCTTAGAGGTATTTCCCTCTTTGCCAAGGATGTTTGTGTGGGACTACAGATTCTCTTTAAAGTTAGCTATTCTGTTCTCTCTTCCTTGCTTGCTGTTGAGAGAATGGATGTCCTAAAATATTTAAGCAAATTTTACATAGTGTAGCTCCATAGTTTTGAAAGTATGAACCACATGGGCAGATGTTAGTCACATCACTTAATGATTTACTGGAAGGTGCTCAGAAACTGTGGTGGTAAAGGTAGGATAAGAACAATAGAATAGAGCTTTTCTGTAACTGAGAATTCAGGCTATAGTAAACCACTTATTGCTAAGGCTATAAAACGGGTAATACAGGTGTTCATCCAGACACATCTGGCTTCAAGACTAAGCTTGATAAGTTTATGGAGGGGATGGTGTGATGGGATAGCCTAATTTTGGCTATTAATTGATATTTGATTATTAGCAGGTAAATATGCCCAATGGTCTGTGATGGGATGTTAGATGGGGTGGGATCTGAGTTACTACAGAGAATCCTTTCCTGGGAGCTGGCTGGTGAGTCTTGCCCATGTGCTCAGGGTTTAACTGATCGCCATATTTGGGGTCGGGAAGGAATTTTCTTCCCAGGCAGATTGGCAGAGGCCCTGGGGGTTTTTCGCCTTCCTCTGCAGTGTGGGGCATGGGTCACTTGCTGGAGGATTCTCTGCACCTTGAGGTCTTTAAACCACAATTTGAGGATGTCAGTAACTCAGCCAGAGGTTGGGGGTTTGTTACAGGAGTGGGTGGGTGAGATTCTGTGGCCTGCATTGTGCAGGACGTCAGACTAGATCATCATAATGGTCCTTCTGACCTTAAAGTCTGTGAGTCAGATTGCTTTTGGAACAGTGAAATTTAATTAATAGACACATCTTTCCCTTAATCCACAGTAATTCCCCCCCCCCCCTACATGGGTGCACTGAATTTGAGGCACAGATTCAGCAAGATGTATCTGAGCACCTAAATGCTGGGGAAATGGTACACTGACTCAGTTTAAATGGTCCACCTAATATGATATGCAGTAGGTTTTTAGCTGTGAATTAGTGTTTGCCATCACTAACCTCCCAGTATGCTGCTCTCTTGTTCATAGTGCTGCATCCTTTCTCTTATGGCTGCCAAACTGGTCAATTTTACTTTAATATTTTGTTTGTTCAGTGCTTTCAAAGCAGTTCATGGGATCAAGGTGACTCTCTGTCAGCACCAAAGTGTTGTCTAAGAATCAGCATGTTCTTGTGGCACACTTTTGTGCCTGAGAGGGTCCATTTTGATTGAGACTTTGATGAGATTTATTTAAAGAACCCCTCAAAGACATAAAAATATTGGGAGTTATTGTAAATTTTGGAAATTTTGGCTAGGCTGTGTGCTATCAATAGAGAATCCCAGTTAGAGAAGTTAGTTTGACCATGAGCCCGGTAGCAGCTCTTCTTGAGCATGAGAAATTGCTGCTGAAATGTCACCTCTGAATGACACTTATCTTATATTTAGAGCACTGATTGTGAATTAAGCTGTCCTCTTCCCCTTTCATTACAGAAGTTGTCTGTTCATTGTCCTGCACTTAGCCTTACAAGTGGCAGTTTATGGTGAATACACTTGGGAAGTATTTGGCTACTGCAAAGAGATGGAGTTCAGCATTCATTACCTTCTGCTGCCATATTTGTTGCTGGCTGTGA
This sequence comes from Mauremys mutica, assembly GCF_020497125.1. NCBI lineage: Eukaryota > Metazoa > Chordata > Testudines > Geoemydidae > Mauremys > Mauremys mutica. The sequence goes on along the minus strand of NC_059082.1, from coordinate 83,436,019 downwards.
ATATGGGATTTTTCATTCTGTGCTCTGTGACCAACCCTGGTAAGTTCATATTTATTTTGAATTGTTGCATTTCGTGGGCAATTGTCATTTTGATTTTGACCTGGTGCTTTCTCCCATCACCCAAGGTATCATGTAATTGCCCAGAAATGCTGTGTGTGTCATCCCTGATTGATGATTTGTTCCATTGGATGGTAAATAAGAAATGGCCCCAACAAATCCCATTTCTTTAATGCTCCAAATAAGAAGTGCTGAAATAAGTGATGAACAGTTTGAAATGTACTCTCTGCACTTGCCCTGAAAAAAGCAGCTGTGCATTGTTTTTTTTAAATAACACTGTCATAATTCGTTCTTAATGAGGAAGAAAGTGGGCTAATTGCTTTTGGTGTATTTTAGTAACACGCTCCAAAGCCAGGAATATTCATGTTTACCACTCAGTGTATTTCTGTATAACAAGCAGATATTGTGGTTAAATCAAAGGAGTCGGGAGTCCCAACAGAAGATGGGTTTTTATTCATGGCTCTGTCACTCACTAATTTACTTTGCAACCTTCCTCAAATCACTGCTCTGTTAGTTGCTACTGTTTGGCTTGGTTAGAGGAGCGAGTGAGCCGGGAAGAGGTGCATACAAAGTCACAGAGGGGTAGAGTGAAGAAAGTCCTGGAAGAGTTTTGAAAACCAGGAATGTATTTATTGACCAGGCTTTGGAGATAAAAAGCCAGAGAAGATGATGTATTTGTAGGGCATTCATCTGCTTTCCAGAGCTCTAACGTCATCTCACTATTATTTCATTGGTGAGCAAATTTCATAACCTTTGCTTTGATTTTTCTGTTTTTGGAGGTTTGAGTCAGGTTAGAAACTTCAGTATTATGAGAATATATTTCTCTCTGGAAAGATGGTGTAACACCAAAAATGGGGAGTAACACAAAAATGGGCTTCTGTACTGTTATTTCCAGTCACTACAGTCATCGTAAGACTGTTGTCCCCGTCGAAATTCTGGCAACACACAGACAAATTCAAAGTGCATGAGCAGCCTCACACAGTGTTAAATATTCAACAGTTTTTGATTGAGAAGTTTGCTGCTATAGTGTTGTTTCTATTACAGGTACAATAACACAATCAAATCAGGAGTCATTTCTTAAGGCTTATGCATATGATGGAGTAATGTTTCAGAAAAGCACCATGTGTCCTACATGCAACGTGGAAAAGCCAGCCAGATCTAAACACTGCAGTAAGAGTCTTTATCCTTATGCTTGTCAAGGATATTAAAAAAACAAATTTACACCAGATTCATTTGCTGCTGATAATTACAATTCACCTGCCTTAACTTAGTTATCCAGTTTAATTATTGCAAAGAATTGTTGGCATTGCTACTCATTTTCAGGGAGATCTCAAACCAAGTTTATCAGCAACATATCTATGCTGCCTCTAAACTACTCTACTGAGAATATTAGCCTGGAGACCATATCTTGGTTAGTTTCAGGGAATAAATTGCAAAGCAGCCTTTTAGCTTAGCTTTGGAATTTTACTTCATACAAAGGAAAACTGGCTAGTCAAGTTGGATTCTGACATAGGAAAGCTGTTGAGCATCTGAAGGTGAAATTAAAAGCTTTTACCTGCCAAGACCTGAGCTCAGGATTCTTTGTTTCTCTTGCTGTATTTGATATCCCTGTCACTTAAAATGAAGCAGGGAACTGTACACTCTGCCTTCCAAATGATGCTTTAGGTAGCACTAACAGGAGAAACCTAGGTCCCTGAGCTCCAGCCTTGGCTGGCGAGTAAAAGAGGAACTGTTTTGGTTTAATCCCTGTTTAATTTTTAAATATTATGTTTCTCTTGCTGATTTGTAATCTGAAACGATTGTATTTGCTTAACCCTTAAAAGCCACACACAGTGGTAACAAAGAAAGAGGATGAAACATTTCATTTACCATTAATGGTAACAAAGGCCTTTGACAAATGTTCCTTGGCTCCTCTCCTATGAGTCTTCTGGCCATAAAAGATTCCTTAAGAAGGAATCAGAAATCTGGATATATTCCTACAAATCACACTGTATGCACCTGTGCACGCTTCTACTAATCACATGTGATCAGGCACGCACATGGCTATTCTTATATCTTAATGGCAAATGCTAGTCATGTTCCTGTATTTCCATTGGGGGGCGGGGGAAATAAACTAAGCTCCATTTAAAAATTAAAAAAAAAATCTCATTGGTCATTTAAAACCCAAAGAATTGTGTTGTCTTATGTTTAATTTTTGATCAGGTGTATGTAACAACTGTGTACATCGTTTTGATCACCACTGTGTTTGGGTCAACAACTGCATTGGTGCCTTCAATACAAGATATTTTTTCATTTACCTCTTCACTCTGACTGCCATGGCTGCAAACCTTGCAATCATAACAGCAGCATTTCTAATCCAAGTAGTGCTGCTATCAAATATAATGCTTGGAAGTTACATTGATGATCAGGGGCAAGAGCATGCAGTTGAGATTCTCTTTCTTATTCAGGTAAGCTCACTGTAATGTCTGAGGTTTAACCTACTTCTGGGCTTGTAGCCTGAACAAAGAGGTTGTTTTTAAGTCTCATCTCCTAAGAATCTTGCAGTAGGTCCAGCTGTTCTGTTGTTTTTTGTGGGGAGTGAGCCATTATAGTGAACCCACTTTTGCTGTTCTAATTAGAGGCACAATCATTCCAAGGAACTTACAAATATTTTAGAATGGCAGTTTCTTCAGTTTCCAGTCTCTCCATCTCCAAACCAGTTATATTCAATATAAATCTTTGATCTCTATAGAAATAGCCTTATAAACATCCGTTACCTATTCATGTTCTCTGTATGTATGTATATATATATATATATATATATATATATATATATATATATCCTCACTGCATGTTCCATTCTATGCATCTGAAGAAGTGGGCTGTAGCCCATGAAAGCTTATGCTCAAATAAATTTGTTAGTCTCTAAGGTCCCACAAATACTCCTGTTCTTTTTGCAGATACAGACTAACACGACTGCTACTCTGAAAGTTACCATATACTGTACTAACATGTTTTTAAAGTAGTTCACAACCTTGTTTACTGTTTGAGATGTCATTTGGAAGAGATGTTTAACTTCTATTGGCCCAGAGAGGTCTTGGTTTAAGATCTCTGGGTGTACACACGTACGTCCTAGCCAGTATTGTTGCTCACACTTTAAACAAAGGTGAGTTTTCATGTCAGTTTGAGTTTCTTTTCATTTGACACCACCGACTACTGCGATGTTCATACTAGATATTGATGCCACCATACTTCTGGCTGAGAAGGGAAGACTCACTTTTGGAGCCTGCTTAAGCATGGCTGAGTGATAGGAAGCAATCCATCTCTGTCTTCCATGCCCTGAGCCACTAACAGCTCTGTCAGCGAACTCTCAAGTCCCAAGTTAATTTCTCAGTCTGAAATGGAACCTATCACCCTAGAATTCAGATACTTCACAAACATGAATTAATGTATCTTCACAATCGCTCTATGTGGGATTTTAATCAAAAAAAGTCTTAACTAATACTAAAGCTGACCATAAATCACCAAAATCCAATAAATTAAAAGTGAATAGATGTCACCATTAAGTATCAGTATTTTTTTATCTTTATGGCGTAGGTCACCCACACAACTGTGTTCAGTATGCAAATTCAGAAGCTTGAGTGTCCCTTCATAAACAAATTCTGTGAGGAAATAAGTTCTTGAAAATCTTTAATTACTAAAGGCTTCATATGAGATTCACCATCTCTGAGCGGGTTATACTGTGATTAATAGAGTGAAATCAAAATGTTTTAAAATGGGACTTTATACACTATGACTTTAAAATAAGTTACTGTTTTATCTGTCTTTGCAGCACCTGTTCCTGACGTTTCCTAGAATTGTCTTCATGCTTGGTTTTGTTATTGTCCTATCTCTGGTGCTGGGGGCGTATTGCTGTTTCACTCTGTACCTGGCCCTGACTAACCAAACATCCAATGAATGGTATAAATCGAGAAGATATGAATGTTCTTGCTGTCAGGTGTTGCAACCCCATGACAGGCACATTGTTTACAGAAATGTTTATTCTCAAGGAGTTTGGGTCAATTTAAAGGAAATCTTTAAACCTCCTACAAGTTCAGAAAAAAAGAAAAAAACATGAGGAAATAGTTACATGTTTTAAAATCTATATTTATTTTTTAAACTTTTCCCAAAGGATTTAACTCCATGAAGAGCTTTGTGCCAGCACCAAGGACCCTTGAAATGATACTGTGCTTTTCATTAAGTGCTGTAGCTAAAGAGATGTTTTTTTTTCTAAATGACTCAATTATAAAATATATTTTTATAAAGCTGATCATTGTCTGTGGTGTTTGCCGAACTTCTAGAATCAATGTCCTAGTTATTAGCACTGGGGACTAAGGCCATGGCTTGTAGACCTCTTTAGAAAATAGCTCCTTTGGACGTCATTGTAGCTCAATATTTCTTAAAACGTTTTCTATCAGTACGTTCTTTGGGTAACAGTGTTAAAGCAAATATACTGAACTTGAATTGGCTAACCAACTTCCATGTGTGTTAAGGACTAAATATAGTAAACATATTTAGCAGGAACCTCCACATCTTATATCTAATGTTTTTGTAACTATGAAAATGAAGCCTTTGAAGAACTGCATAGGAGTGTTTTAGCAAATGAACGTACAAGTCCTTAAAAGAAGCCATTTCACGGTATCTTAAGGTGAACAGATTATGACTCTACTAATTAGTATGTCTTAAATCTTACTATTGTGTGGCTTCATCACACCTATGTGAATGTATCCAATATTATATTACACAATACAGCTCTTTTTGGATTTATACATTATCTAGGTCTTGCTTCCCTGGGAAGGCAGTGGCTCTCGTATGGCTGCATTATGTGATTGTTGAGAGAGCAGAAGTTCAGACTGGGATCACACTAATTCCGTTTCCACCTCATCTTTGAGGGGCTAAGAAAATATTGTATTCTGTATTTGCTATCCATGACAGTTGTTTAATTTCATTTGATTTTATGAACTTGAAGTTAATCCTCTTTACACATCACCAGTGGTTATGGGAGGGTTTTACAGGTAATAAGCTGTGAGAATGGTCTCCTTTGGCTTACTAAGCTGAATGTTTCCCTGGCTGTACTTGTGATGGATACCCATTATGAAGCAAATCTGTAATTTGTAGAAAGTAGAATGTGTCCCTGTAAAATTAGAATAAATTTTCCTAAGAGAGGTACTGGTTTATCATGGAAGTTCTTTAGAGCAGGGACAGTCTTTGTGTGTGTGTACAAGGTACCTACAACCATGAGGCCCTCACCCCTAACTAGGGCTCCTAGATGCTACAGTAAAAGAAATACTAAATGGGTGACAGAACCCTACCTCATGATGAAGAGTATTCCTGCTAAGACAGTCATGTGAAAACTATTAATCTCTTCTTGTCATGAAAAAGATACATTTGCATGAATGAAAAATAGAAATGCTGACTATATAATCTACCTGTAAACATAAGTAGTTTCACTGTGTTTTTTACATAAAGCAGTAACTTAAAAAATATATAAAGATGCATCATTTCATCCAGGAAAAACAGTGCTATTTTGGATCTTCCCTTCAATGCTCTTTGCAATGGAAGAGCCTATAGGAAATGCATGTGTACGCAGGAGGTGACACAGGCTGAGACTTGGTGTTTCAATGCCTCAATCTGACACTAGGCCCTGATTTTCAGAAACTGCTGAGTTTCCATCCTCTGCAAATCAAGCCCCATTATAGGTTTCCTAAGTTGCTCATTGAAAATTACTAGTCACTTTTGAAAACTGTGGTGATAGAATTTAGGTATAGTTGCTTTGCATATGTAAATGCAGGACTTTCCTATTAAAAAAAAAAGTATGCATGCTTTTTTTTAAACCTTCTCTAAGGCTTTGAAATTGTGGCTACTTAGCCACCATTACTAGTGCATAGTCCCAGAATGAGTATGGAATTCATCAGACTAATTCTGGCAGAGTTGATGCATGATATAAGCTGGGTAGATAGGCTCATATTTAATTGTCTTCATCCCAAGCTCACCCTGAGTGGCAGTGAGAGGATGACAGGTACAATTGGAAGAGCCTAAACCCCATTTTAAGTCCATTAACCCAGTTTTTGCCTTTTTAATCCCTGGAGCCATAATAGGTCAAATTACAGTTGGTTAAAATTGGTGCTCAGTGGTAGGGGGAAGATGCACTGCCCTTGGTTGTGCTAGGGTTATACAAAGGAACCCAGGCCCAGCTTATAAAGATATTTACCTCTATGGGTTTCAGTGGAAGTTAGGAGTCTAAATACCAATGTGGATCTGGATCACAGGGTCCAGAGTGTTAAGATAATTACCCTGGGGGAAGGAGTGAATAAAACAGGAGGTTGCCTTCTGAAGCCCTAGTTTTGTTTGAAACCTCATAGCTATGAGGGATTGTGCCACCCAGACTTCAGGCACTAAGTTGAAGACAAGTTCAAATCACCCTCAGTGAAGATTTTTTAAAGTTGTACATTTAGGGAGGTAAATGTCCCCTTCTCCTTTCAGAGATTCTTCATGGTGGTTCTGGTGATCAGTTCACTAGAGAAGAAATACTAGAACCATAAAGAACTTTAAATATTTTATTTTTTTTAAAAATGTATTCTATTTACAATCTGCAAGTAAAAATCTGTATATGGTTAAAAAAGAATCATGTACAATATGGCTTCACACATGAAAAGATTAGCTCTGAGTAGCAACCTATGGAGCATTGCAAGGATATGATGCATTCTGTCAGAGTTCTTTATATAAAAGGCTATTGTCTGTGATAGAGATAAACCTACATTACTATGCCTTATGAGGATTAAAGTAGTGTGGCTGGAAGGCATGAAACCATGGTCTTTCATCAGTGGTAAATTTCCCCAGAAACTCTTCAGTTATTTATGAATTTGGTTCTCTCGGAGCAAGACATATCTTCCATTTAAATTGACTTAAATACCAGAACACTACTGTCTCATGGTCTGAGGTAAATGCTTTGCAAAGGATATTCCTTTATTGGAGGCAGCTGTACAAAAAGTTAGATGGTGTGAATTAAGACTGTTAGTCACTTATTGCACCTTAAAGCTAGGCAGAGGTCTTTATAGTACTGGCATTTCCATTTTAAAACAAAAATGTATGTCCTAGTTTATACCACTTTGTTTATAAAGTGTTGCCTTATATATTTTTAACGAGTTTCTCTCCTGCTCCCCAAGCAACTGAAATAGCAAATGTTAGTGCTGATTGAGTCTGTTTCCTGCCCTGGTGAAAAACACTTGACTCTAAAGCAGTGGTGGGCAACCGGCGGCCTGTCAGGGTAATCTGCTGGTGGGCCACGAGACAGTTCATTTCCATTGACAGTCCATGGTTTGCTGTTCCCGGCCAATGGGAGCTGCGGGAAGCCACAGGGACATGCTGGCTGTCACTTCCTGCAGCTCCCATTGGCTGGGAACGGCGAACTACGGCCACTAGGAGCTGCAGGCAGCCGAACCTGCGGATGGTCAATGTAAACAAACTGTCTCATGGCCCATCAGTGGATTACCCCGATGGGCCGCTGGTTGCCTGCCACTGCTTTAAAGGTCTGCCATTCACTATGGGTTAGCCCTAGACAATCACTGTCTGAACTTCCACCTCCCCTTCCTGGGAGGCTATCACAAACTCTCCTACGTGCTCCATTATTTCAATATCCTCTGATGCAACCATTGTCACAGTTGCTTCTTCTGTCTCAATGCTACCCTCTGTTGTCAGCACAGCTCCTTCGCCAATAGCCGAAGCCAGTGTCATGGCAACCTGCTCTGTAAGACTTTCTGGTGTTGCTATGGTGATAGTGTCTGCAGTGTCAGTAGTTACTTCAGAGTTTTCTGCCACTGTAACGTTCTGCACGATGATCTGGTGGCCAGAGTTTGCTTGATTTACTATTTGCTGCACAACCTTCATAATGTGACTGTCAACCTAAGTTAAGAAAAAAGGTTATTTTTTAATCAATAATCCAGACAATTCCTCTTGTTCAATGTATTGTGCTTACTGCTGCCCAGCTACAACTGTAACTGCAGCCTGGTAGCTTTTTTTAGTGAGGTAATACAAACAAATAGGTTCAGATAAATTCAAATAGTTATTGAAGGTATGGCATCTTCGTGAGAGTGAGATAGCTGCAGTACTTCACATCTCATCTCACTAGAGTACTGGTATTTGAGAAGGAAGCAGTTTGTATAATGAAGTCAAGACAATTTTTTTAAAACTAGCATGAGGATGTCACAGATTCCAGGTTCTTAAATACCAGAGTGATGGCCTCAGTGTAAGAACTTAAGAAAGATGAACCACAATTTGTGTGTCCAGCAAGAGACTAGCCAGCCTCTCACTTTAAGTTTGCAGTTCCAACCAGGGAGTTGAACCAAACCTGAACACTGATTCAGAGGTTTTTTGAGTGAACTGGAACAGAACCCAAAAAACCCCTAAACTGGTAACTCATTCCAAACAAGTTCAGTAATCAAATGCTGAGGGACATCTCTGTAGTCTTTTGGGAGTGCTGAGGAAGGGGCTCTCTCTCTCTGCTCCAACCCTAGAGAGAGGGCGGGAGGCAGACACTACACTTCCCAGAAAGCCATTGGAAGAGAAGAATGGGAGAGAAGGGTTCTGGTATTGGTAATTCTCCTGGCTGTTATGCCTAGATAGAGGACTAGTTCTGGGAAAGAACTACAACTTCCAGAACACTTCAATCACCTACTGCTGAGTGCTTGTTCCTCCTATGCAAGTGAGTGTAGAAAGAAAGGATGTTTTCTGGCCTGAAATTCATTTTGTACATAAGAGCGGCCATACTGGGTCAGACCAAAGGTCCATCTAGCCCAGTATCCTGTCTTCCGACAGTGGCCAATGCCAGGTGCCCCAGAGGGAATGAACAGAACAGGTAATCATCAGGTGATCCATCCCCTGTTGCCCATTCCCAGCTTTTCACCTTAACAGTCAGATATGACTGACAGAGGTCTGGAGGATGTTGTACTAGTGAGTGCAAATAACTTGTTTAAAAAATTTTCTACAGTGAAAAATATTTCATTGTATTCTTTTGCTAGGAGTTACAGTGCAAGCATAAGTGTGAGACATTGAACCAGTTCAGATGTTTCCTGTAGGTTAAACAGGTTCAAAGTAGCTAAACTGGTTACTGAGCTAACATTTTAGGTTAGTTTGAGCTGGAACCAAACTGCAGAGTTAAATATTGATGATTCCAACCAGAATTGAATCAAATTTAGCCATTCGACTCCTTCATTCCAACTATGATTTTCTTCATTTTAGTACATTTACTGTTCTCTTAAGAATGTCACTAAGTTTCACAAAGATCTTACGGTGTTAATGTGAAGTCCCCACTTACCCAGTATGTACACTATTTTGTGCTGAGCCATAAAGCCCAGTCTGCAAAACTATATTTTAGGGGGAGTTTGCTGGGTTTTGGTATACTTAGTGTGGCTTTCAGGCACTGTATGTTCATCTTAACAGTGGGTAATGGACAGCACACTCCGAAAAGAGCATCAAAATTGGCAGCCTACCTCATGTCTTGTTCCCTCTATTATTTCAGTAGCTTCACTGGTCTCCATGTCTTCAGTAGCAGTCTGGAAAGAGAGAAAGCAAAAGAATGCTATAATGGATCCTGTTTGTGAGAAGCTTCGCAACAGGAGTGCGGGATCCCTCCCACAATATTCTTCCTGTTCTCCCTCTACTGCTATGACTTGTCTTTCTCAAGGAAGCAGCTGTATGTAGTTCCCTCCAGGCCCTATGAACACAGGTTACTCAGAAGTGATGCAGGGTGCGCCCCTCTTAGCAGAGACTCAGCATCCTTTCCCCATAGCACCCTGTGGACTGATGGACTCTTCTCCCCTATTTATTGCATTACAGGTGAGCAATGCACATTTAGTTACAGCACAGGTTTCAGTGGAACACAAGCCCTTCTTTTCGTTTCCCCTTCCTTATCCACTTGTTACTACCAGCCTGGTATAGTGGCTTATTACCTCAATGATGTATTCCTGAGTATCTGCTACCACTGAAGAAAATTCTACTAGAACAGTATGAGGATCTTCAGAAATAACTGTTGCCGCTAAGTTGTCAGCTGATTGACTTTCCTCGGAAACCATCACTTCTTCAACCTCTTTCAATGCAAGAAGGCAGCCACCTGAATATTTCAGGAACAGCAGGAGAAACAAGGATTTTCATACCCAGAATCAAATGCTAGGTCCCACCTAATATTGTGTCAACTTAATGAGACACTATTTATGGGATACTGCTGGGTGGAAGCTAGCAGCAGTTATGTAATCTTCCTCCCTACCCCCACCAAACATTTTGGCCCAAGTTTTAGGCTCCAAGACAACATGCTACAGTGGAGACTAGAATCCAGCCTCAACTTCAACAAATAATACAATGGAATTACTAGGAACGGAAGCGTTTGAGTGCTTAGATCAAATAGTGGGCAAGACTTTCAAAGTCCTCAGTGTATAAGAATAGACAGGGGTGAAAGGGGGCCAGTACGGCATACCAGTAAGAAGTGGCCGCCGGTACCAGCCTGCACATAGCCAACGTTAAAGTGCTACTGTGGCAGCACTTTAATATTGCTGCCCCTTTGCCCCACCCCATCAGCAGTCCTGCTGGTAGGGACCCTATGGGCAGGGCTGCCGGGGGGAGGAAGTGACATTTAAGGAGGGGCTTTTGCCAAGGCAGTGCTTTGTCGTTGGCACTTTTGCCCCCTCCCGCCACTAACGGGGGGAAAAGAGCAGCTGCCCCAGGCCCGGCGATTTAAAAGGGCCCAGGGCAGCACGGGCCAGACAGCGTGGCTGGGCTGGCTAGGGGAGACTGGCCCTGCCCCTTTCAGGGACCCAGAGCCAGGCCCCCATACCAGTAAGTGCTTAATGTTACTTTCACCCCTGAGAATAGACCCAGGATTCTCTGACATCCCTCAAGCAGCCAGGCCATTGTACCAGCATACTATTCAGCATATTTATGTTCCAGGAAAGCTGTAACTATTCTCTAGAAACATTACGTGCCAACATGATTTTAGAACATATTTAGTACATACACCTCTACCCCGATATAACACAACCCAATATAACATAAAAACGAATATAACGCGGTAAAGCAGCGCTCCGGGGGCAGGACTGCGCACTCTAGCAGATCAAAGCAAGTTCAATATAACGCGGCTTCACCTCTAACGCGGTAAGATTTTTTGGCTCCTGAGGACAGCGTCATATCGGGGTAGAGGTGTGTAAGAACAACAAGTAGTGTGACTCGAGGGGTGCTGATCCCGTCAACTACGTAAATATTTATTTGCAAGTGTCTGAATATTAGTATTTGCCTAGCAGCTTCAACTAGACACAGCACACCCCACTGTGGCATTTCACAGAAAAAGGTAGTAAGATAATGGACAATTTCACTTGTCAAGAAACCAACAACAAATGTAGAATAGTTACCTGCCACATTTAACTTTACAGAACACAAAATGCGAGCAGCTGTTGGCACCTGGCCCTTCTATTGTGTTTTAATCCTTTTGCTATTGGGAGGCAGGTGAACTTGCATTAGTTTATGAAGACATCTGTTTTTTCTGGCCTCACCTAAAGCCTTGGAGAATGTAACAATTACGGGACAAAATAGCCAAACCCATATTGTGAGATTCAGGGTGGAAGCTGCATGGGAGAGAGGCTCTCTCCCCTTCCAAATGCCGCATTTTACAGATCATGGAAGCTAGCGTTTGAAACGCAGCTATCTCAATGTATTTGCCTCTGTCAGACTTAACATATCAATGAATTTGATTTCCACTTTTCGTTATCCTTCTACTAGATGAATGGACCAGCTCTTGTTATCCATAAACCAGTTCTCTTACTGATCAGCATTGCTTTTGGTTGGAAGGGTGAATGTAGAAGGGATTCGTTTAGCAGTTTAAAGAATAAATGTTGCACCTTTTAATGCCACTCAACTGCAGGGAAACAATCAACAGCTTACGGGAAAGGCAGCTAGAGCCCATTCAAACAAGACTGGTCTATCAGCCACTGAATTTGCTTAGTGTGACTTGAGCAGACCTTGATGTCACACAGATCCAAGAAGTTTACTGTTACACAGATTCATACAAAATGATCACTAAGATTCAGCCATAGCAGGGCAGATGGCCCAAATTAAACCACAGGAGAATCCCACCATAGACAGATGCCTCCCTATCTCACCTTTGGTTTTTAAGTGCCTGTTAAGAGTGCCATGCTCTGCAAACCCACGTCCACACTTGTAACATTTGTATGGCTTTTCGCCTGTGTGGTGACGGATGTGACGAACCAATGAGCCCTTCTCCCGAAAGCCCCGGTTGCAGAACTGGCAGATGTAGGGCTTCTCTTCCAAGTGAGTACGGAAATGAACCTGCTGGGCATTCTGCAGCAGAAAGTGGATATGATGGAAGAGTGAGTGATAGGAACAAACCACTTAAACAGCCTCTCCCAGGGAGTATTACAGCTCTGACTTCAGAGCAGATACCCCTTTGAGGTTTTCCTCTTCGCCAAGCAGGAATATTCCTCTGCCACAGGTACTACAGATTATTCCTGAACAAGGAAACAGCTCCCACTATTTCCCTACTTAGAGATGAACTGCAAGGTCATTGTATCTAATGGTAGAGTCCAGGATCCTTTAGTTCTCCTGGAACAGCTGAAGATGGATAACTAAAATAAAACAGACCAAAACTGCATTCCCTACAGTGAATTAGGAATCCGTTACAGAATGTCTATGAGGCTGACATTGGTTCAGTGTGCTAACTGCAGCCTATACCTGGTACTTCAGAGGTAACTGCATCGTACCTTTTCTGAAGGCAAACTTCATTCCCCAGAGGTGATTAGCTCATGCTTGTACATAGCAACTGCTATCTTTTAACTGTCATGTTTGGCAAAGAAAAAGTCAGTTCACATAGTGACTAATTGCCCCCCCCCCCCCCCTGCTAACTATTTGCCTTACCAATCCCCTGCAGCACAGGATGTCCATCCAGAACAGGAGGGAATCGTCTCCAAAGTTTGTTTGATCCTTACCCCTCACTTTAAGCCCCTCATATTTGTATCACTGGATCTTAAAACAATTTTATATTTTTTTTAAAAGAGTTTGTCAGTTCCCTGTTAGACAAAGCCTGTTAACTTTCCACAGAGCATGACTTTGGGGAGGAAAGATCTGCAGGCAAGAGTGTTTTGGAAAGAGGCACCTACCTTTGTTTTGTATCTCTTGCCACACTTTGGACAGGAATATGGCCGCTCATCTGAGTGCACCCTCTTGTGTCCCTTCACATGCGCAATGGTCTTGTAGAGTTTGCCACACTCACCACAACGGAAGCGCCTCTCATTGACATGCACTTCCTGGTGCTTTTTCAACAGGTAGCCTTTCATGAACTCTTTACCACACTCCTCACATTTAAACACTTTGTAACCTAGAGGGAGACATCTTTTAGCCCATAGGAAACAACAGCACAAAGGAATTCTGAAATAGTTATTGCACCAAAGTAATAACATTATAGCATGTCTGACCAGAGGGACGAGATGGCACAGGGGAGTTAATGTAAGATGATGTGGTGCTTCTCCCCTTCAGAGCCCTGGTTCAAATCAAGACCAGGTTGAGAATGGCTCTGTTGGTACTATCTAATGGCTATTTTGTGTCTTACATGAAACAGGTCTTGTCTCAGACCAGTTCCCAGTATTTCTGCCCACATCAGAGATCATCAGAATTTGCATTTGTCAGCAGCATCAGAGCTAAAAAGATTGAAGTCCATCTGTCCCCCCATCTTTAGTAGCACTCCCTCCACAGCAAGGCAACGTGTAGCGGGAACATTTGTCCTGCTAACTGTGCTGTATCTTTTATGTGGCTAAAATGAAAGACTTTCTGCAGAAGACCATTCTTGTATCCTCCTTGGAGTCTAGTGGGGAAGAGGAGGAATGATTTTTCCAATATAAGCATTAACAATGGATAATAAATATGGGGTCTTCTCCGTTCTCTCATAAATTCTATTAGCTGCCTATTCATTACAGGATCCAGCTCAAAATTGTACTTGTTTTCTTTTAAAGCATGTCAAGGAGCTGTTCCAGCCACTCACAGATCTGGTCTCTCTTCAATCTTTTCCCTGCTCATCTAGAATCCAGCTCTCATGTTCCTTCCACACAAACTTCCCCCCACTAGTGCAAGAGCCTTCACCTCTGCACCTCCTGAAATATGGAGCTGCTTTTGCATTTTTTAACCTAGACTTTACATCACTTTCAGATCTATGGGGAAGTCTCTTCTCAGTTGTTCTGAGCTTCATTTCTCCATTAGTGTTTTAAATGCTAATTGAATCTGCATGCAGTTGCAGGATAAAGTTTGCACAACAAATGCTACACAAACAGTTCAGATATGTACATTTTAGAGAACAGCATGTGCAGTAGGCTTACCTAAATGTCCTTTGATGTGTATTTCAAGGGAAACAGACCCACTGAAGACTTCACTACAGTGAGGGCAAACATAACTTTTGTATCCGTTTGTTTCTGTATCTGTCTATTGAAATTAAATATCATAATATAAGTGCCTTTTCCATATAGTATGTGGAATCAATATTCCTAATCAAAATTCTAAGCTAAATGTGCTTTGATTTAAAGACAAGAAAAATCAAGTTATCAAAGAAGCAGATAGTGCGGACACCAAGTTTTAACGCACAAAAAATATTACACTCTCTGCTGGTCACTATGTGGCTATGTAGTGCACAAATATTAGAAGTGTAGATACACTTGTAGATACACTTGTAGATACACATTGAAGCCAATGCCTAAGGTGATCACATGTGATCAAAGCCCACGTATTTCCTATGGAAAAGAAAAAATAAGCTAATTGATAAAAGTGCATGATGCAAACATACAGTCTCTACTTGCTCTACTTCAACACACTGTTCCCCACACTGCTCTTCTTCCGCTTCCATCTCTTCATTTTCTAGTTCTTCTGTAGCAGCCACACCAGGTTCATCTGATTTTTGCATCTCCTCCACAGTGACTTTTTCTATCACAATCCCAGAATTCCTCATGGCCTGCCTCAGCAAGTTCTCACTGTTCACTTCCCATTCACACGGTAGTTCCTTGGGATTTGATGGCTAAAGAAAATCAAAGTCAGATGATAAGAACAGCAGATGTGAAGTCAACCTTTTAGACAACAGAACTCTGTATTCCAGTGCTTGTCACCAGCGTGACTGGTTCTGTGATCTTAGATACCAGAAAGCAAAAGAGATGCTTCTGCTTTGGAGAAGTCCTAGAGCTTGAGAAACTGGACTTGAAGGGATACTTTCCAGCCTCTCTCTTGGTGTCTAACCTCGGGGAGTGGCCATAAAATATGGCCATTTTAGGTCACTCCAGAAGTATACCAAACATCACTGATCCCATACAGATACATGACAGATCACTTCGATTTTACAACGGAGACTGTAAACTCCATTGCCAGATGCTCTAGTGTGGCCTTTTCAGATAGCCTACACAGCCATTTATTTTCTCTGAACATGCAGGCTATTTTCCTATGTGCTTTTGAGATCAGTTTCACAGCCTGGACAGGAAAAGCATCCTCACCCTTATTTACACCTGGCTTATTAGCTTCTTTTAAATTTCATATTCACATCAAAGTTAAGATGTTAGTAAATAAGACATTAGTAGCACCACAGACTTTTGTTTCTCCCCAGGCAAGAGGATATATTGACAACCAGATGCCCTACCATTCTCAGTCCTGTAAAGAACCAGTCAGCAGCATGAGCTATGTGTTATTTTCAAATGAGATTAGAATGTTTGCCATCTAGTGTTGGAACTGAAGTTCTACAGGAAAGGTAGCAACTGAACATAACAGAATTAAAATTGGTCTATACAAGCTCTGTGCAGACCTTCCTGAGTGAGACCTCTCCTTTTGAGCATGTCCTTGAAACTGATGGTAAAGGGCATTTAAGTGAGCAATGCTGCCTTCCAACTCAAGAGCCCTGACCAAGGAATAGCAATTCTGCTTCTTTGCATAAAATATGTGAAGGGTATCCAACAGAAACAAACACACCTCTTGATCCAAGGATTTTGTATCAACAACAGGAAGCTCCTGCATTTGGACATGGACTTCATGAAGGACATTGCCTTTTGCATCTGTTAATAGGTGAATCACAGGAGTCTCAATGGATTCACTTGCTATAGGTGAAACAGCCTCTGTGTTTGAACTACAGGATTCTTAAGGAAAAGAAGCACAGGATTAAACAACCAGTCTAGTTCTGAGTTTGAAGCTAAACCCTATTTACAGCCACTTGACTTAATTCTACTTCAGTATATCTTACTCAGTGTATCTAGAAATATTAACCTCTGGCTGAAGGACTGCTTTTTTGCATTTACCATGTGTAATCCTTTTCTAGCATTGTTCCATAGAATGACATCCAGCATTTTGCAGATAGATAAATTTCAACACTGATTTCCATGTCAATTTTGTGATTATAATGGTCTTGGTGCCCGATTCTCAAATAAATCTTTCAATCTATAATCCGTATTTACTCATCCATGGCATGCCTCTGTCCATATTCACCCTGGATTGATAGGTTGGCTACCTGTCCAGAGGTAGTTTCTTTCTAAAGAATGGGAGTCAGGTTTCTCTCTCTCTCTCTCTCTCTCTCACACAGACACACACACACACACCCCTTTTGAATGCCAGGAATGTCACATGACCTACACTTTGTTTGATGCATGACATGTATTTGCTATTTCACTGACCTGTTGGCAATTCATCTTTGCTAACAACTATTTCTTTGCTCATGTTGAAACGGATTTTTTCAGTGCACGGTGTCAAAGATTTCAGATGCCGTGTCAAAGCTCCTGATTCCCTGAAGCTTTTCCCACACTTCTTGCATTTGTAAGGTCGTTCATCTTGACAAAGTAAGAGAAAGCATGAATCATTACATCAAACAAATTCTATTAACTCCATCAAAGAATTTTCATTTGATCAAACATGCTCCAAAAGGTTGGGAAGTGCTGTATTAGGAGTTTAATTGCCTGTGCCCACTACCTTCCATCCAATTACATGCACTATCTGCAATGGCAAGAGTTTTTGAAACTGAGATTCTGAGCAGCCCCAACACCAGGGGATTTAGACTGCACTCAGCTCAGTGCAAGGTGGAAAACAGTGGAGCATTTCAGCTCATCATTTAAGACAAGATGGAGGAGCCAAGTACAGCCCAGTCCAGCAATTTGGAACCACTATACTAAGACAGCATCTTACCTGTGTGACGCCGGTGGTGTCGAATGAGAGACCCCTTTGTCCTAAATGATGTTCCACATAATTTACATTCATAGTCCTTCCTGCTACTATGAGTGATCATGTGAGCTTTAAGGATACTGGCCTAGAAAATGAGTTGATTTTAAAAAATTGGTAGAAATGCTCCTTTATTGTTTTACATTTCAACAAATCAAAGACATTCAAGAACACTCACACTATTAATCAAAACTGTAACTGTAGAACTGCTAGAATGTTGACAAAAAACACAAAGTTCCAGCCATTACCAGGATTAAAGAAGTGCTTGTATTATTAAATTTACAAGTGAAGATAATGGACATGTTGGAATGCAGCCTAATGCACAACTACATACGTTATATAAGCCTTCCTGCTTCAGGGCTTAAGCCAATTACTACGGTTAAGAAGCAGCTTCACCTGCAGATTATTCCATGATTGTCCATTATAGAGGTTTCATTCTTTCCTCACTGGCCACTATCAGAGACAGGGTACCAGATAAAGATAATAGTCCACTGGTGTGATCGAGTATGGCAATTCCTTTGTAGACAGCCATTAAATTTTTATCACGAATCTCCAATTTGACTGACTGGTGCTAATTTTGAAATGAGGTCACTCTCCAAATAAGATTATGTATTAGAAAATGAGTTTTCTATCCAGTCTGAAGAGATCATGATGCACAGCTGTCCTAAAAGATTTGATAATATGGACATTACCAAAGTAGACTGTAAAGCTACCAGCTCCATAACTTACTGTTTTAAACGTCTTGTGGCATAACTCACACACATATCGACCTTCTTTATTAACCAGCAGCTTAACCCTGATCAGCTCTGTGGAGCCATCTTGTTCCATGTCATCGGGGCTGCCCTGCCCTTCAGTGATCTCACCATCAATCTGGCCATTTGGGTTTTCAAAAACTTGTTCTCCTGTGACAATGACTTCTTTCATGTGCCCACTACCTAGGAAAATTATATGAAGACAGCTACGTTCTTTACATAACACAGGTTCACGTGACTCAATGGATTCAATCTTTTAGGATATCAAGTAGTGGAAAGAAAAGGGAAGCAGGTGACTAAACATAAATGGTATATGCCAAAGTCAATATTGACTGATTATGGAACTCTTTATTGCATTTTCAAAGTCATGCTAAAGGTGTTAGAGCTCAGGATGGATGTTCTTTGAAGTGGAGTTTTAAATCTAAATAAAATACATAATAAATATACTCTAGTTAGAGTTGGAAAGGTGCCTTGCAGGATTTCCACTCATCATGATAGTTGTGGAGATTTAGCATGCTCCCTCCTTAGTTCAACCAATCCCAGAGCTCAGGAGCCATACACAGATCCCTATGTGAGACAATGTGTTAGACTGTCAACCACCAGACTAGTCAACAAGGCCTTTCATCTGCAACTATGACAGGGATGTCATCTCACATAACCTTTGAAAGTAAATGCCACAAACATTTGAGTTGGAAGGGACCTGTAACTAGGTGGTCTGGTCAATTCCCCTGCAGCATGGATTTATTTTGTACAGAAAATAAGCAATACAGTGCAAGCCAAAATCAGTTACACTGCGGAGACACTAAAACAAAAAGTTGTAGTTCTGCCAAAACACATTAGACAGGGATGCAGTGATTATGGACTAAATGGAAAACTGACAGGGAAAGAGTTCATTTAAAACTTTCTAACTGGGTACAGCTTCAATAGAAAGAAGTATTTTGTAATTTATATTTTTTCTAGAGGACCTATCGATTTACTAAAATGAATACATGCAGAAATGAATAATGGAAGTAAAGTTTCAGAAACATTAAAGTCTTTATTTTAAGAAGAAAAAATATTTCCATTACTAATTATTATGGACATTGATTAGTAATTTAATGTGACTTCATTTGAACTAAAATCTAAAGTTCTATTGAGAAACCATCTTCAGTTGCAGAGTTAACATCGCCACACAAGGACCTACATATACAAGTTTATTCAATTATAATTTTTGCCTCCATTTTAGAATTCACTTCAGAAGATCCAAGAGTCAAGGTCATTTTTGTGATGTACTAGAGAACTTCTATCCACAAAGCTTTCTTAGGAAGTGTACACATAGCAATTTTCAGACCAGAAGGTGTATTAAAGTTATAATTCCCTAAAAACTGAAATTTGCAAAATTTGCAAATGAAGCCATTAACTGAAAACTAGTATACATTTTCATTGCTTAAAAAAGCACCTAAAATCGGTTTCTCCCCATATACACAATAGAGTGAAGCTAAACCAACTCTAACAGCATACAGTATTGACTATGAAATCAAATTCTTACAGAGCTAGTGAGGGCACAACTCAAATTTACAATGCAACTCCATCTGACTAACCTTTACAGTAAGGCAATAGACTAAATAATAGATTACTAAAGTAACATCAGTTACATAAAGACCTTGCAACTTACCTACTATAGAAGATGCATTAGTGATTTCTTCTGCTATTGAAGATGCTTCAACAACTATATGAGCAACAGTTATGGACTCCTCAACAGAAGGAACGACCTCCTGTAATAGATGTTTTAGTAGGAAAAGTTAAAATCATATCTGATGTTTGCTTATGTTAGATTATTGTTCTAATTATTTTGAGACATGGCTGTCACCTTTTGTACTTCTTGGCTGGGAAGACTTGTTGATGTGGCAGTAATGGCTTCTTGAGTTCGTTGACAGATCTTTTGTAATTTGTGTTGTACAAATTCTTCCAAAGAGGTGAACTCAGAATGACAACGACCACACTTGTGAACATCATCTTCATCTGCAATTTCAAATGTAAGAAATTATTAGATTTGGAAGTTAACATACACGGTGTTTAAGACTGTATGACAACAGCTCTTTGCCACCCAGTCTACTAAATCTCCTACAACATGAAGAAAGGAAGTTGAAATCGGAGCATGTAAGAATTGGGACCGTTTCCCCATTAGATACATTTTTGCTCATACAGCAGTATTTTCTTTTGGGATCTGTAGAGGGCTGTGATGTTAATTTGCTTGAGGGGCAACACTGTGGCATTCATGCATCACAGGGACACGGGTTGGACAGGTCACAGCCAGGAGCAACAAGATAAGGGGCTCCAAGTTTTTTGAAGACAAGTTACATAAACACTTTGTGCAGTCTTGCAAAAGGATCATGAACATTTACCAACCCAGACAACACAGCAGAGGATATTAAAAAAGAAATCTAGTGACACGTTCTTTGCCCCCCCAAAAGTGGGGTTACTCATCCCAAGAGAGTGAAAATTTACAAAGCTGCCTTACTACATAGCCCATTACAGCATCTCCCTCAATCAGCACTAACCCTCACTATCTGCCTAAGAAACCTGGAAAAGGATAGGAAGCCTTAATCAGGAAATAAAACCAAAGAGACAGCCTTTGGAAGAGGACTTTAAGAGTATGTCTTCAGGCCGGATCAGCGGGCAGCGATCGATCCAGCGGGGATCAATTTATTGCGTCTAGTCTAGACGCAATAAATCGACCCCCGAGCGCTCTCCCGTTGATTCCTGTACTCCAGCTCAGGGAGAGGCGCAGGCAGAGTCGACAGGGGAGCGGCAGCAGTCGACTCACCACGGTGAAAACACCGCAGTAAGTCGACTTCAGCTCCGTTATTCACATAGCTGAAGTTGCGTAACTTAGATCGATTCCTCTCCTCCCCCTTGTAGACCAGGCCCTAGAGCAGGGGTTCTCAAACTGGGGGTTGGGACCCCTCAGGGAGTTGTGAGGTTATTACATGGGAGATCGTGAGCTGTCAGCTTCCACCCCAAACCCCGCTTTGGCTCCAGCATTTATAATAGTGTTAAATATATTTTTAAAGTGTTTTTAATGTATAAGGGGGGGGGTCGCACTCAAAGGCCTGCTATGTGAAAGTGGTCACCAGTACAAAAGTCTGAGAACCCCTGCCCTAGAGTCTAGAGAGATGCTTTCTCGGAATATAGCAATGGCCATACTGGATCAGACCTGAGATCCAGCTACTTCAGTATCCCATCCCCAAGTGTGGTCAGCATCAGATCCTTCAGAGGAAGGTGTAAAAACACCTCAGCAGGCAGAGGTGGGATAATCCCCCCTACACACACATTAGGTCTCAACCGGATTTCTACTAGTTAGAGATTAGTTTACACCATGGAGCATGAGGTTTAATATCCCTTCCAAATGTGTTGTTAGCATTAACTCACAAAACTCTGGATACTGTCATTCATACAAATGTCCAGTCCTTTTTTTTGGCTCTTGCTAAATTCTTGGCCGCAACAACTTCCTGTTGCGATGAATGTGCATTTCCTGAAAAATACTTCCTTTTTCCGTTCTGAATTAGCCACCTATAAATGCTGACTAGTCTCTCGTTGGGTTGTATGACAGGGAGAAGGGAAGTTCCCTACCTGCCCCTACTAGAACGTTTCTCATTTCATCGTGTCCCCGCTTACCTCCTTCCTAAGGGAAATTACCCCCATTTTTTTCACTCTCTTTCGATGAGAGTTTTTCCAGGCCCCTCGTCATTTCCACCCCCCCGTCTCTGCACCCCGCCTAGCGCTGCAGCATCCCCTTGGCGGTGGGTGACCAGCGCTGCAGGCAGCGCCCTCCCCGACCACCAGCGGCTGACCCGGCGGGCGGGAGCTCGGTGCAAGCGGGGCCCGCGGGGACGCCGAGAGGCCGGTGCGGGCCAGGGGCGCTCTGGGGGCCCAGCGCTGACCGTGCCCCCGCCCCAGGAGGGGCCCGGAGCGCGCCACCCCCTCAGCAGGCCCCGACGGGGGGCGCGGGCCCGCCCCAGGCCCGTTACCTTCCTCGCTGAAGGGCGCCGGCAGGCTGAGAAAGGCGGTGGGGCCGGCGGGCGCCTGGGCCGGGCTGGAGGCGGCAGCCGCCGCCCCCTCCTGCTCCCCGGCCGCGGCTGCCGTAAGCCCCGCCGGCCCTGCGCTCGTTGCCATCACGGCCTCCATGTCGCAACGCGCCGCACCACCAAGATGGCGGCTTTACGGCCGTGTCGTCATAACAACGGGCCGCATGCCACAGGGGAGGGGAGGGGAGGGGCGGAGCAGGGGTTCGGCAGGCAATGGAAGGGGCGCAAGGAGCCCCGCGCGCGGGCCTCGCTCTGACACACCGCTCCTCTGACCCCTATGAGCCCACCCTGACCCCTGACCCTCCGTGCCCTTCGTGAACCTGGGCTCTCAGGTGACCAGTTACCGCCAGATGCAACTAGGGGGCGGGGCCCGCTTAGCCAATGGGCTGAGAAGAGGGTGTGGTCCAAAGCCAGTTACCCAATGAGATGGAGGGGCGGGGCTGAGGGCACGCTCGGGTCCCCGCGCGACATGACCAAGGTTACGGGGCCGGTCACCCATTGGACTAAAGAGTGGGCGGGACTCCATGCCGTGTCCCCCAACGAGCAAGGGCGGGGGCGGGGCTCCCTGGGTAATTTGCCCAATGGGCAGCAGCGTGGGCGGGGCTCCGTGCCCGGCTACCCAATAGTCGGCGGCCCGCGCACAGCGCGCGCGCCGGCCGGCCGGCTGAGGTGAGAGGGTCACTCCGTCAGACGATGGCGGAGGGCTCGGCGCGGCGCTGCCTGCGGCTGGAGCCGGCCGCGGCCCGGGAGGTGCTGGGCGCGGCGGACACGCTGCTGTTCGACTGCGACGGGGTGCTGTGGCGGGGCGACGCGGCGGTGGCGGGCGCGCCGGCCGCGCTGAGCCGCCTGCAGGCCCGGGCCAAGCGCCTCTGCTACGTGACCAACAACAGCAGCCGCACGCGGGACGCCTACGCCGAGAAGCTGCGGCGCCTGGGCTTCCCCCCGGCCGAGCCCCGCCAGGTCTTCGGCTCGGCCTACTGCGCCGCCCGCTACCTCAGCCGGGCCCTGCCGCCCGACGCCGCCGCCTACGTGCTGGGCAGCCCCGCCCTCGGCGCCGAGCTGCGGGCCGTCGGCGTCCCGCACCTGGGGCCCGGCCCCGCCGCCCTGCCCGGGCCCGGCCCCGCCGACTGGACCCGCGCGCCGCTGGACCCGGCCGTGCGCGCCGTGCTGGTGGGCTTCGACGAGCACTTCTGCTACGCCAAGCTGTGCCAGGCGCTGCGCTACCTGCAGCGCGGCGGCCCCGACTGCCTGCTGGTGGGCACCAACCGCGACCACCGCCTGCCGCTGGAGGGCGGCGCCGCCATCCCCGGTGCGTGGCCGGGGGGCCGGGCCTCCTGACAAGGCGGGGGGGGCGATGGGTCCCCGCAGGCCGCTCCCGCTGGAGGGGGTCGGCCCTGGCCACGCCCTGGAGCATGGATTTTTGCGTGTGTGTTTCCGCGTTACAGGAGGGATGGTTGGGGCTTGAAACATCACCAAAATATGTCCCCACTGTGAGCTTAGTGCCACGTCTGCAGCCCCTCGGCTGGCCAATGCACTGGTACTTGGGGTCACAGCTGTTGTGGCGCTCTGTGCCCCATGCACCGTCCCCTTGGCCAGGTGATGTGCTGGCACCCTTGGGTCACAGCTGTCACGCAGCTCCATGCCTGTCTGCAGTCTCCTTGGGCAGGCAATGTGGTGGCCCCTGATGTCACATCTGTTACATTTCTGTGCCCCATCTGTAACCCCCTCGACCCGGTCATGTGCTGATGTAGGCATCCAGCCTACTTCACGCCAACACTGGAATGAGGAAAGGGCCATTCAGTTATTCCTCATGTTCTTCCCCTGGAGGACCCTTTGTGGGTGCTACTCTAGATGTCCCTTTGCCCTGGCATCAGCTCCTTTGCTCTCCAGCCCACCCCCAAGTTATAGTGAGTGAAAAGTGCTTTCCTGAACAACATGCATCCCTACTTCACATTCTGTAGCTTCTTATTTAGTTTCTTGACCTTTCTCTCTTTGTTGCAAGAGGTATGGATGTGATGGCAGTACCTACAGCTTGTATGACTTTATGCTTCAGTTGAGTCTCCTCTGCTGTATTTTGTTAAAGAATGTGGTGGGACACCTATGCTGCTAGTATATGGGCATCTCGATGCCAGTA
The DNA here is from genome assembly GCF_020497125.1 of Mauremys mutica. Classification (NCBI taxonomy): domain Eukaryota; kingdom Metazoa; phylum Chordata; order Testudines; family Geoemydidae; genus Mauremys; species Mauremys mutica. The sequence continues at coordinate 83,411,768 of NC_059082.1, read as the reverse complement.
CAAGTTTTGGGAACAGGTGTCTTGGATACAGTCCACTGATTACAGCTGTGTAGAAACCAGCACTCTGATGCTGGGTGGTTGGGGACCGTACTGGCTCCATGGTTCAGGGCTGCCCTGTTCCCTATGGAGCCTGGATCTGGTGGGGCCAGTGGTCCCCAGCAGCCTGATCTCTGTGGTTGAATACACAAGTAGAATCTTTCCAGTTCCAGTCAGAGCTAATGAGGCAGTCTAAATCTGGAGTATTCTGGAATGTAAGAAGCTTGAGGGGTTTGACCCTGGCTGACTTGTGGCCTAAGTTCCCTCTAAGCTGTGTGGCTGCACAGCTGCCTATTAAACCCCGCACAGGGGCTCTGGGCTGTGGCCGGGGGGAAGGGCTGGGGGAGTCCTCTCTCCCCACCACAGCCCCAGGGCAGCCTGCATCCTGAACCCTTCATCCCTGGCCCCACCCCAGAGCCCGCAACCCCAGCCAGAGCCCTCACGCAGCCCTGCCCAGCCTCCCACACTCCAAATCCCTCGGTCCCACCCCCACCGCATGAATTTTATGTGCACCAATATGGAGGTGATGTGTCACACATCACCTCCATATTGGTGCACACAACAAAATTCATTCTGCACATGGTTGTAAAAAATATGAGAGAACACTGCCTGTGGCCCTCTTTTCACCTGTTCAGTCACAGAACTGGATTTTCTAGAAAAACCTTTACTCTAAACCCTCTTCTGTTGCAGTAACATACAAACACCCCACCCTTTGCAGCTGACTGGGGATCTGGTGGAATGCAGGCATGGCAGTGAGGTTTATATGGCAGCAATCGCACTGCATGGCTTCACTGGCAGGGTAGCTCAGCAACCCCCTGTTAGTTATTGCAAATTAAAATATTTTATAAATGAGAGGGAGGGGTTGGATTTCCCTACTCTGCCTTAATCTGCACCAGGCAAGCTGCCTCTTGCCCATTATTAGGTCTTTAATATTGTGGGGTTACATGTCTGAAATACCATGCAGTGCAGCACTGGGTCATCTGGGTACCACAAGTCCTGTCCTATATTTCACTTAGCTTTTCTCTTCTGCCTTCAGGAACTGGCTGTCTTGTGAAAGCAGTGGAGATGGCAGCAGAACGTGAGGCATTCATCATAGGCAAACCCAGCCGATACATTTTCGACTGTGTGGCGAGTGAGTTCAAGATCGAACCCGCTCGTACCATCATGGTGGGAGATCGACTGGACACAGACATCCTTATGGGCAATAACTGCGGCCTCACCACCCTCTTGACTCTCACTGGAGTCACTACTCTGGAAGAAGTAAAAGGTCACCAGGAGAGTGACTGCCCTTCCAGGAAAAGCCTGGTTCCTGATTACTATGTTGATAGCATAGCTGACCTTCTTCCTGCACTTGAGGATTAAAATAGCAAAAATCTCTCCAACTCCTGAAAAGGTGCCCACATTAGTGAAGGGCAGTAGTTAATATCACCACTCATTACTTTAATACACACACAGTGTGACACCACTTGCAATTGCAAACGGTTAGCTTTTAACCTTCCATTTGAGTCCTATGATGATTTTGTTTACAAATCTCGTTTTTAAAATGCACTTTGAAATGAAGAAGGCATTATAGTGTCACCCAGTCATCTTGTACGTGTTGGCTTTAAAAACCACATCAAAATGTTTGCAGTATGAGGTGTCAGTATATTGTTCTGCTGGACTGGGTTAAGGAAAACAGAATAGATTTAAAAAACAAACCAATCTTGCGGTATGTTTTGAATGACAAACCGTAGCTCAGACTTGATTATTCAGGGAATTAACTCTTTGGTATAGCTGTCTAATGGCGCTCTTCTATGCTTGCACAGGCTGGCTCAGTTAGAATTTGGTCCCATGCTGGGTTCTTGATGCTTACTCAGGTCCTGTTCTAGATGTGCAGCCTATTGCAGGTGTAACTTCAAGGGAGAGCAATTCAAATATTTGTCCTGTATTTGATCATATAAATTGCAGTTGTGATACAAACTGGACCGGTTCTACATGCAAAGTATATTAATGGTATCTTCTGTATGTTGTATTTGTCCAAATATTGGATGTATATGTAAAGTATGTGTGGTATATAAAGTAATTACCCTGACTGACACTAAAGAGATATATCAGAAATGTATTTAAAGTATACATTAAACATAATATATTGAGAATTTATCTTGTTTCCCAAAAAGAAGGATATGAGGAATGTTCTTCACCCTTTATTAAGGATTAAATTTTAAAGGCACTTGCATACTAATGAGAGAATGCAGTAAGTGTAATCACACAGAACTGTCCTACATTAATACCATTTGCAGGAAAGAATTCTATCAACTGATACTTTAAAAAAATCAGTTGTGATCATCCTTAGAACTCTCCAGTCCCTCAATATCAAAACAAATGTTTGTTTGGGCTTCAGCTGTGTAAACTCTAAATCTGCTCCTTCTTTGAGGAATCTATACAGTACACATGGTAAATCTTTCTTACTCCCTGGGCTTATTTTGTGTGGAATAGTGATTAAGTACTGGAACAGCATGGTGCTTCCTTTACATTTCTGATGTTAATACCTTCCTTGCAGAGCTGGTGTGAGGGCCTGACACCAGCTACTTGCCTAGGTAAGAGTGAATGCTCAGGTTATTTTGCTTCACAACTTTAAAATAGGCCACCAGATAGCTTTTGTTCTTGCTGCACTAACCTCCACAATGAATATTTTAAGCTTTTGTGTTTAAAAAAATAACTCAAGTAATCAGATATGCAAATTGTGTGTTCCGTTATTCCACAGAAGTTCTATTTGTAATTGAATGAGAGTCTGTGTTTTAATTTCTCTCTCATTGTTCTGTTTGAACAAGTCTGGCAGTGTATATTAGTGCCATTTCCTCATACTTAAACACTTGAAACATGTAAATGTATCATCTTGTTCATACAGCAATAATTGTGCAGTTCATAATATCTTTCAGTGTTACCAGGATATGAGCTGAAAAAACTCTTACAAAAGGTTAGTTATAAATTAATGTCAGCATTCATCGGTAACTCTGGAAGTGTGTAAGAGGCATTAGTCATATCTCTACCCTGTATTATGTTTCCTTTGTAAGCCTCAAAAGGCTTCGAGATGAAATGCCTGTGTCATGTAGAATTTGTTCTTGACACTAGTTAATGTAAAATTGGACATTGTTGGTTTATTGCAGTTAGGGAAGACTTCAGATACAATATGTTCTTGGATTTATTTTCTAGACTTGTACTTATCAAATTCTATAGAGATTCAGGAAAATATGTTAAGTAAAGGAGTAAATATCAATGTGGTATTAAACCATGTAACAGCTGCACATCATCCCTGTTGAGAACTACACCTATACAATGGCACCATTACCTCTATTCATTCTCTCTTTCCCTAAGTATTGTGGAACTGTATTGGTGAAAGCATTTATTATGCTTAAAGAGTCTCCATATATTTTGTTGGAGTTGTCAATACTATACTTGAATTTACATTAAACTTACAAACCTGTTTTTCCTCTGGCTTTTCTCATTGTTTCTGTGGTCTGTTCTGTGTTTACATATAATGTTACAACAACATGAAATATTGCATCTAAAGGGGTGAAATACATATACCGTTATATTGCTAACTCTATTTTTTAGAACTAATATTCACTCAATCTTATTCTCCATTTTCAATACCTAGATCCAGCAATGAGTGGGTTGTAGAAGCCTATGACCTGGCTAGCATTTTCACATTCTTGCATTTTCAAACAAAATATCTTGCTCGCCATGGCTAAGCAGGTTCCTGTCCCTTTTTGTTCAGAATAATTAGAATAGTTTGTGAAAGATTTCACTTGACTTTTCTATCTCTGAGAGCATATATGTGGTATAAACTTGTTTGAAAGAAGGGTAGAGTGAAAGTGTTACAATGTTGGTCAGTAGTTACTCTTGCAGAACTAACCAGTGTGGTTAAATTGCATCACTGCCTACTCTTTCTTCATCGGAGCTGAAGCTACTTCCTTTAAGGAACATGTTGTTGTGCCATGGTATTTCACAATGCCAGCATGTGCTGAAGAGTTATTTCCTCTTACTACTTTTAAAACTTGAAAGGAATGAGAAAAGTGGCCAGGTAACCCTCTGGCTGTAGCAGAACGTAGCATGCTTTCTTAATTATGTGTCACTAGAGCACTTTGTATCATTGATTTGCTAGTAGGTTAACTTCATGCTGTCTTCTCTGAATTTTCAAGTCATACAGAAGTAACAATAGAATGAGAAGAAGCACAACTGTCTCCATTGTCAGTTTCCCTTTTTCTATCTTTCTAATATAAACTAGTGGGTCCCAGATAACAAGGGTGGAGCCCTCTTTGGTCCTCTGCACAATTAAACATTGAGAGGCAATGTGGGAGGCAGGCCAGGTGCTTCAAAAGGAATGAAAAACCCAATAACCAGCCATCTTGGGCTTGCTCCTGCAGTAAGGCTTACCCTTATCCCAAGCTTGTTAGGAAAATTCAAGACAGCCTGCTCAGGGTTGTTATGCAGCAGTTTCCTTGTACTCCTTACTCTTCTAAATCTCCTCTGGGTAAACTGGTGGTTGTATGATGTACAAAAGTCTTACTTGTATAAGATCTGCTTTAAAGAGGGTCCTCTCTAGAGCCATGAAGAAGCCCATAGCATTTATTATAATCGAGGTTGGGCTTGATGTGGCCACATTTCTGAGCTCCTGCTAACCCTACAGGGATACACAGAATACCTGGTATCAGTCAGCTTATAAAACTGACATCCAGTAGGAAAAGCTGTATACCTAAGTACTATAACATACAGATCCTGTCGTCTTTGGCTGCCAGTGACAGTGATCGGTAGTGGTGGTAGCTTTGCAATTCAGGTACCTCTTCACTGGGAACTGGACTAAGCTCATTAAAGTAGCTGCGATACATAGATGGAGCCTGGGGCAAATCTGTACTGCGATGACCTGTGCTGCATCAGTCTCTGGGTGAATAAAAATCAATGTAAATAATTTAAAAAAAAAATTTTTAATCTATGTTGAAGCCTAAACTTACTATAGTCTGTTAAAACTATTTAAATTAAATACACACATAATATTTAGCTGTACTTATTTGCTGCCAATTTTAAAGAGTCAAATCACTGAACTAGAAGTCATTGGCTAAGCACCTGGAACCAGAGTTTGTTGAAGTGCTAAATCAACTTCTGACACCCATAGTCTCTTCTGCAGGTTCAGAAAGAATGTTTTCTTCATTTCAATTTATTCAACTAGTTCAGTTCAATGACTAGATCATTCAAAGTTAGAAACCAATTGGGAGTTGAAAAGGCTTGTTTTTCTCTTCCAATCTATGGGGAAAAAAACTAAATATGAAAGGATGAGATCTACTAGATCTAAAATCTCAAAGGATGTGATGACCAGAAACCATCAGTTAAATTCACTAATTACAGATACTTCTTTTGCACTTAAAACTCATTTATTAATGTTTTGATAAACATTCTTATGTATCCAGCGCATTTAAGGTAATTTTATTAATTTTTTTGAAAAATGCTGTTTTGTCCTTTTAAATTGAATTTGAATATTCATACAAACCACTAGAAAGATTATGAATAATTTCTAACTTCTTAAATGTAAACATTAAGAATCTGAATAAATGTACCTTAAGCTGTATATCTTAAAGGTGGATAGATCTATTGTATTCTCTTGGTTAGCAAAAAGAAGCACTAGTTTAGTGTAAAGGCTATATTTAGTTGCAAATCAACTTGTTTCAAGGATTACCAACTAATGAGAATCAACCTTTCCTTAGGAAAATAACTAAAAAAGTACAAATGCAAAACATGATTAAAACTGATTATTTAAATAATGATTAAAATTAAATAAAAGCTAATCAATTCATCCTGATCAGACCTAGAGATAAACAGCTTGACTTCAGTCTCCCAGAGCTATCTGACCAGCATTACGTTCACTTTGAAATGTAAAAGTAATTAGATAACAAGGGCAAATGGCTGCTCTCCCCTATTCATTTTCATTTTTCCCTAATAAATAAGACTTGGCAGCTGCCATAAGTGTGGCTGGATAACACAGAAGGCCCTGCACAAAGCCCGTGATTGTGTTCCAGCTGAATACCTTCAGCTGACTCACAAGGGGAGGCAGGAAGAGCATCTTTACGCCAATGACAGTATCTCTCCACAGTATCTGTTTTGCCCCCATTTACTGGATCTAAAGTTACAGTCTCCACGTGGGTTTCTCTGAGCTGAGAGGCTGGGGTAGGGATTCTGTTTGGCTGTGATGGACACATCCTTCATTTCCAGCTGCATTCAGAGGGTTCTGATCATGCACAATCTGTACATTATCAGGAGACGGAGCTGCAGGAGCAAGGGCCGCGTCTAGACTGGGAGGATGGAGGCGGAAAGGAGCAGTGCTGGCAATGCCACCTCTGCAGTAAGTATCCCTTCTGTCAGCGAACAGCCTGCAGCACCCAGACCAAGGACCCCAGTACCAGTTGCCTCCCCAAAGTCCTTAGTTCTGTGTTTTCACAGGTTGTTGGAATGGAGCTTACCAGACTTTCCAAGATGCTGAGCACCTGCCACTCACACAGACTAATGTGATATTTGTGAGTGCTCAGCATTTCCAAAGTGCCTATCATTGACTCAACTAGTTGGACTAAAATCTTAGCTCCTGTAAACCTGTTTGAATTATATCATCTGCTGATTTGTTGCAGATGCCCCTAAGTACATAGCATCTGAAGAAGTGAGGTTTTTTACCCACAAAAGCTTATGCCCAAATAAATCTGACTCCTTGTTGTTTTTGTGGATACAGACTAACACGGCTACCCCCTGATATGATGGACTAGGACCCAGGGACATGCTTGAAGTGAAATCAAATGAAAGTTATACCAATTCATCATAAAGTGCATATTGCAAGTCAGTTGGAATGTGCAGAGTTAGAGGAAAGCGTTATGTGAAAAATAGAACTTCATTAGACCTTTATTATACAAGGTTTCCCTTGTCTATGTGTCTGTGTAAATCTGATCCTGCAATCCAGGGGAATTTCACTTGCTATTGAAAATCTCATATCAATAACTCTTGTACAAATTTATATTCAAACAAACAGGCTTTTGAATTTAAGTATCTTTTTTTTTTTATCTGTTACATCCTGTGGGTGATTTAACTTTTAATGCATTTTGCTAGAATATACAGTAGATTGGGGTAGGCAACCTATGGCTCGTGAGCTGATTTTCAGTGGTACTCACGCTGCCGAGGTCCTGGCCACTGGTCCAGGGGGCTCTGCATTTTAATTTAATTTTAAATGAAGCTTCTTAAACATTTTAAAAACCTTATTTACTTTACATACAACAATAGTTTAGTTTATATATTGTAGACATAGAAAGAGACCTTCTAAAAATGTTAAAATGTATTACTGGCACGCGAAACCTTAAATTAGAGTGAATAAATTAAGACTCGGCACACCACTTCTGAAAGGTTGCCGACCCCTGAGTAGATCAACAACTCTAAAGTATGTGTTTAAAAATATACAGTCTAAAAACTTGATGAACTTTTAAAAGTTCATTTACTGTTTGATTCTAACAGATCTACTTGCCTGAAATTATTTCATTTATCCCTGTGCTTCAGAGCCTAAGAAACAGGTTATTTTTTTAATCTGCATTCTGCTATTGTATTTTCTTGGCATAACATGCTTTATTTACAATCTGTTATGAAATTACTACAAAAGTATTTCAAACATGAGCATAAAAGTGAGACTGAACCTTTTCCATAGTAATGAAAATGCTCTGTGTATCAAAACGTACTGTGGAAACCTTAGAAATACCCATCTGACTTTGTTTATTATGATTTCTTTGCTTTAAGTAAAAACTGTCCCAGAAAAATAAAATATAAGCAATTATCTTTTGTAAAAGAGAGGCCACGGACAATCAGTGCAGTGTACAGGGAATTTTTTTTTAAATAGATGATTTTTTTCAGTTTCTAAACAAAACAAAACAATGGCATTTAATACAAAAATGTTTTTCTTCTAAATCTTCCCCATGGTAAGAAGTAAGATAGCAGCCTTTCCACCCAGGAAGCCTGGTCAGTTCAAATAACTGTACAAACATTTTAAGGGCTTCCTATCTACATGGGAAAATTACTGACAGAACTATAATTATACCATTATGGCTATATTGGTATAATGTCCCATGTAGACACGCTCTAGTCCAGAATAAAAGTAACTCTGTTCCAGTATCATTACTCTGCTTTCGAAGTTCTGCTGGCCAGTTTCTCCCAAATAGACAAGCTCTAACACTTTGCCTTTAATCCACAGGGCTGCCCATCCAGCACCTTTCATGAGCAATACTTCACTTCTGCAACTTAAATGAATAAATGACGCTGGGATGTTTAACTCCATTTGCTTTCTTATTTATTGATCTGTCTCTTGGCTCCTAGGAGAGAAGACCCCTGGCAAAATCCAAAACTCCTTCCAGGATACTTTGGGTCATCTTGTCTGTAATCTTGTTTTTCGTCATTGTCAGCATCAGTGTGGTGGTAATTTTCAGCTTTACCCATAGGACTACCAAGGTAAGGAATTAATTCATTATGGTTCCAGATACAAAGTTCAATTTCCTATGGGAATATCTTGACGTTGATCTGGCGGGGTGGAGAAGAAACCTTCCACAAATGTTTTTCTTCCTCTTTTTACAATAGATCAAATACAACAAATTTACAGTTACTTATAAATATCCAGGAAGTGTTGCCGGTTGCTTGAGCTCATGTTGTCAAATTCTGCCCTCAATTACACTTGGATTCAGTAGGATTACACAGGTCAGAATTTTGTCCAAAGGATGCCTTTTACCTTGGTGAGAGCAGACATCCAATTTTTCTTAACTGTTCCTGATATTTTCATCTCTCATAATAAATGCTGCCTCCCAGCAATAATAACATCACTCTCTGTAATCCCAGTGAGAGTCTGGATGGAGGGGAATACATTTTTTTCTTTCTTTCTTTTCAAGAATCTTTGACAGACAAGTGGTCAAGGGTAAAAAATATATATATAGATATATAGATAGATATTGGTTTGCTTCTAGTTAAGAAATCAAATAAAAACAAGTGTGGCCAATTACTCCCTGGTCAGGACCAGATTAAGGAACCAGCACCGTAAGCCTGTGCCAAGAGCCCATCTTTTGGATTCATGTGACTACATCAGAATCTGTTTTCTTTTTCTTTCTTTTCTTTTCTTTCCTTTTTTTTTTTTTTAGTATATTTCGAGCCCTTTATGGTTACTAATAAGTGTTTGAAAACATAATACAAGCGTGACTATCCCAAGTCATGCGTGCTTGAGTCTGCAGAGAGCCTGAAAAAATAACTCTGAGGTATGTACTGTCCCACTCAGCTCAGGGAGGTGTTAACTCCAAGACCCTTTGCTCTGGAGGCCTCCCCAGCTAAGGTTTCCTTGTGTGACAGAAGAGTGCAACAGCCCCACCCACCCGAGCAGCTTCACCCCAGCTAATGGGTTTAAGTAATAGGGAATGCTTGCTGCCCTACTCTGGGAGAGAGCAGAGCTCTTGCTGTTGCTCCTGGGAAGGAGAAAAGGGTCCCATGCCATGGCCCCTGCCTCCCTGGGAGGAGGTTGGGCTGTGGCTATGGGGGTGGAGCATGCCCTTGTTCCGAGGGCACTGATTTCCCTTCTCTGCCCTTGCCCCTCATGTAACTCTGCTGCAGTCAATGAGCTGAGATCAGGGATTAATTTGCCCCATTGTCCCTTTTAAGGTGACCTGCCAATAGCAGCCCTTAATAAATGCATTTCCGAAGCCGCAGTATCACAGTAGTGTCCAAGTGGGGGTGTGTTTCAAGGAATGATGCACGCAGCCTGGTGTGCTATTTACGCCTGGGGAGAACTCGTCTGCAGGGGACGGTTACATCAAAGGAGTCTCAATAGCCCATTTGTTAATAAAGGCAGTAGGTGCTTGTTCTCTTCTAAGCAGATTACATGTGTGATTACAACCTCCTGCCACTAGGAGAGCCAACGAGGGTCTGTGCACCCACACAGCGAAGAGTGCTGGCAGGGAACAGGTGAGCAGTGAGGCACCTCCCTCCGGCATCCTCCATTTGACGGAGCTCCTTGGGAGCCTCGCTGGGATCCAGCGCTTCCCATCTGCCAGCGAATACGCTTCCCTCCATTAGAGTGAATGTCTCATGGGTGCAAGGGGCAGCCCTGGTGTAACTATCCCCTGTGGTGTCTGTTGTGCAGCTGGCCTGGCCTATGTTATGCTGCTGCTCCGTGCTCCCGCACTGGCTCCATGTTTGCTTCCAGCTGCAATTCAGGCCCTATATGGTTGGGGCCTCCTGCAGGAGACCAGCTCTTGCTCACCCCAGATAGCGCCCAGCACATGTGCTCATGCTCACATGCATCGGTTTGAATGGCTGGTGAAGGGCCTTTTCTCTGGAATCTGCTTGCCCCATTGCTCTGACAGTCTGCATTTGGCTCTGTTCATTGTTAAATAGCTCAGACTAAGAACATGTGGAAGCGAAGGTCCTGGGAGGTTAGTCTCCTAATGAGCGAAAAGTATGGCCACGTTCTCTGAAGCAAGTGGCTGAGAATGATTAGAGAGGAAAATGTGCCTCCTTTGGGCCGGCTGATCCCCCCAAAAGGCTCCGTAGCTGCAATCCCAACCCGTCACTCCTTGGGGCTGGGAGCGCAGCCTCTGCTCTCATTGTGTGTGTGTGCTCAGCCTGTTTTGCAGATTGTGCGGCTAACGTTTCAGAATCACCAGGGCTCCCAGATGAATCAGTCGGCCTTTGTTGACAAGTCCAAGAATACTGTTACTTATCATGTAACTTCGCCAAGTAACCACACAACGGTGGTCTTGTTCGACAGCAAGAATGTGAGTGCAGCAGAGCAGGAGGGCTTTGCTTGGTTTTACCATTTCTTGGAGTGAAATGGGTGACTTTGCAATTATAAGAGTAAACGTCTCAGAGGAAAGTTTCAACTAAAATGTGTCTGATGGTTGTTGGTTTGAGAGCTATGTGCAGACAAAGGGGTGGTGATCAGCTGGTTTTTCTAACTGTCCTTTTCAGAGGCTTCAGGGATGCAGGTGTTGGCCCTTCATCCAGGCGGCCTGAGGCAGTAATACATACTGTTTAGAGCACTGACTCTGGGATGCGCTGTTCCTCCCTGCACAACAGCTGCTTTTACACAAATCCTAGAGCTGAGCTGGCTGCTGTGCTGTACTGGAAAGCCATGCAGTGCGCACTCCCACCTAAAACGCAGCTCAAGTGCCAAGACTCTGTCCAAGATGGGGAGCTGTCCCATGTCATTATAACAATCCCCATTTTAGCCCCTATCTTCCCTGCATCACTGACCACGCAACAGGGAAAGGACTGCAGCATGTTCTTGAGTGCTGGAGACAAAGCGGTCTGCATAGGGGACCAGGACTTTGGAACTCGTGAGTTCTAATTCCAGTTTACACAGACTCCCATTCACAATCCCAGGGACCCCGCCTCCTTTCCTGTTCATCATTGCCCAGTCCCACCTCCCTTCCCAACGGTGATCACATGACACCCCTATGGCAACTGCAGCAATTATTTCCTTGCAAAAGTATCAAAGCCCATTTAGTCCTTTCCTTTCTTGTAATGCAATTTAGCAGGTGAAAGGAGGACAGCTTGCACTGTCACCAGCTAGCTCTCTACAGGCAGCTTCCAACTGCTCCTTGCACCACAGCTGGAGAGCTACTGTTGTCTATACCACTGCAAATTCCCACTGGTGAGCCACAGACAGTGTCTAATAAATCTCCCCCCCACCCCATTTCCAGGGCTATGTTCATTCCTGTCAAAAGGCAGCCACTCTGGCTGCTGCTTCGCAAAACAATGCAGGACACAGGGAAGACTTTCTATTAAGTGTTAGCTATAGATAAGCACCGCATACACGTGTGCTGTGTCAATGAAACATACGCTGTTCTGTGTTGTGTTTTGCACAGGGCTATGTCTGCTATAAACCCGCAGATCAAAACGCATGTTACCTGCGGAAGATGGACGATTGGGATCTTGAGAACGTGCAGATATCTTTCAATCTATCTGAGCACAGGGTGAGCAGTTACATGATTCCTGCATAGGAGTAGCTGAACCGCTGGGTGGATTTGTTTTCCTAGTGAACATTTTTATACATTGAACCAAGGTGACGCAAGTGAAGCTAAACAGAACCGCTAGCTCTTCCAGCTGTAAAGGAACTTTTTGGCATTTCTCCTTCAGAGAATAGTGCTGCTCGATTCTGCCTTGCACCAGTAGCCAGGTTGGATTGTGACAGAACAGTTCAAATGACACTGGGAGGAAATGGGTGACTGACTTTATAGCGATTTAATATTTTTTGTACAAAACATAAGGAGGGGGTGGAAGGGCAAGACAGTGGTGTGCCATGGGATATGAATAACTGGACTTTAACAAACCCCAGTCCCACTGTATTGGCTTGGCAGATTCTGTTACCTGCTAACAATAATTCTGGGGATGAAGACACAAAGGTGGTTTTGTTAGCAAATCAACAGTGAAATAAGTTTTGAGTAATGATGTATAACAACCCGCTGAACAAAATGTTAATGGATTTAATAGAGGGGAAAGCCAGATTCTGTTTCAAGGAGACAGAGGGCCCTATTTTTTGAATGTCAGAAAACAGATGCCAGGCTGTGCTGGATTTCCTTACTGCCTTGATAATGGGGGCTGCTTAACGCGGACTCGTCTTTTGCTTTCCTCACCGTGCTCCCTTGCTGGATAATAAGGACCATTTAGAATAAACTAAGAGAGGAATGAGAGACCCCTGAGAACATCAACAAAATGCACCCAGGAAAGAGAACCCTTCAGCGAAAGCCGTGTTCTGGCTTGAAGGCCTCTGCAGGGTTGTTAAATGAAACTAAAGAAAGAGTGACAGCGCCAGAGGCAGCGCATCTGGTGGTCACAGCAGGCAAACAGCAGTCAGTCTGGGTTTTAGTCCTGTCTCTGCCAGCCACTCAGTGTGGGGCCTCAAGGTCTTAGCTGGATACTGTCATGAGGGAGAGATTCTCACCTGTGTGCGCACGTCAGGTTCCCCATCTGTAAATAGGGATAGTGTGAGACTTAATTATTGTCTGTGAGGCACTGACAGATCCTTGGGTGGAAGGCAAAGGGACATTCTCATGTGGTCTTTGCTGTTAGTTTTAAAGTGACTCTTTCCCACAGGAGGCCTCAGAGTCAAAGTGGGAGACCTACATCCAAGCTCCCATCCCCTGAGTAGCATCCTGGGAGGAGGGCAAGCCTCTTCCTGGAAAAAGCCCTCCTGCCCCTCTCAGAAGGGTTCCACCCATCACTCATCCTGTCCTTCCTAGCCAGAAGGAAGGTCCCTGTGAGTGGGGAGATTCCACAGAGAGGTTTCTGTGCTTGCCACTAGGTTAGGGATTGCTCTTAGAGGGTCTATGAAATGACACTTTCTTTCCAGTTATAAGCCATGCTGTGATATTCCTTTCAGGTTAATCAGCTGCTGCTTCAGAATAATGAAACTAAGTACTACAGAGAGTTCCTGGGGATTCTGCCGGGGAGACAAGCAAATGCCGGAAGCTTGGGGGAAGCCATCCAAACCCTGTGCGAGCAGACTTCCATCTACTGGGTCAGGAAAGGGGATGGTAAGTTAGAGGAACTACCCTTCAAAGGAGGGGAGCAGTCATTGCTTCTGAGGATCATGGAATCAGCTGGGAACCTGGGGAAATTATGGGCAAAGTGGGATTCAGATGTGTCATATGTGGAGATAAGAGAGACTGTGAGTGACATGAGTGCAGGTTATCACTGCTGCTGGCTTGACAGCCCTGGTGCGTGAAATGGTCTCTGCCTCCCCAGACAGACATGGGGCTGTGCTAGTGCAAACCTCCCCATCCTAGTGTGATAACGAGCATTAACTCTGCTGAGCTCAATCTCCAGGACTATTTGATATTGGCCACTTTGCTCAGACTTTTAACAAGGGGGCCAGCTGTGATGGCTTCTGTAACATGGACAAGGCGCTGTCCTAAGATCCAACTACTCATACCGCACTAGTCACTGCACGGTTGTTAGATGCTAACGACTTCCAGCCACATCAAGCTGGCTTGGTATTAAACTAGTGAGGAACGGCTGCATCTCATTTCCCCTGGCTTGAGCCACTCCGCATGCCCCAGGTGGAGGAGTGGAATAAAAACAAATAATGACCATCCCAGCGAGCCACTGCACCACCTCACTGGCTTTGGCAGTTTAATATTCACCATCTCTTCTCCCCCCTCCAAAGTGATCCATAGAAGAGCTTGTTCTGTTTTAATTGAGCTCTTTGAGGACAGAGAGCTAGGAAGACCTTTACCAGAGGTTTCCCATGTTTCATTCTCCAGAGGGGCAGCATTCCTACACAGGAAGGATTTGCGAGAGGCCAAGCTCTTCTTCCTGTTCATTTTATTTATTTATTTGCAGGCCCTGGGAAGAAGCGGCTCATTTACCTATGTATTGACATCTGTTTTCCAAGCAATGTTTGCTTGTCTGTCTGCTTCTATTACCTTCCTGATTAATCCCTGCTCCAAGGGGACCGACTCCCCCCGCCACTTCTCTTCATACTTGAATTTAAATCCTGAAAAGCCTCTGATTTAAATAAGTTAATGTCTAAGTTATTCAGATAACTTCCATGTAAAAGACTCCAACCCTGATTTCATGATGCAATTTGAGAGGTTGGGAAAGTGCCAGAAGGGTTCTAATTAAACAGGACTATTTCCAAAAACACGTTGCAGCTCTGTCAATATATATACACACGTTTTATTTACAACCCTATGCCTGGGCTGTGCCCTATAGACATGCCTATAGAGTAATTACATCACAGAGGGAGGGGACAGGCTCGGCTCGGGGCTGCATGTACAAGTGTTCAACAAAACAGATTGTTTTGAATCAGTTAACATGGTTTTTGTCTAAAATCCCCCTGCTAAATCTGTGCAATTGATTTAAATAAAGTGACTCCAAAATGAGGAAATGGTTGTTGCTCCTCTGCTCCCCTTTCAAAATGATTCATTCCAGCTTCCACCCGAGAGAGGCTGCTGGTTTCTTCCCCTCTGCATAGAGGAACTCCCAAAGGCTTTCGCTGCACCGTCAGTGGTGCAGAGGCTCATCGAGCTGCACTGTCACCACCTTCCCTGCACTTAAAGGGGCTGAGTAAAATGCCTCTGAGCTGGGCACCCTGTTCAACTACGTTTCAGTCTGTTCCCAGTGAGGAAAGGGGGCAGTTTCCTTTCACTCTAAGGAAACGTTACAGGCAATGCTTTATTCTAACAAAAAACGGGCATCCGAGGCTGAGTCCATTAGTCAGGGTACTTGGTGCATTAAACGATCAGGCACTTACAAAGCAGCACCTACCCCCAGCTCCTTTATTTTCTCTCTCTCCTTACCCCTGCTCTAGTCACGCCACTGCACGTTCCAAACCACCTATCTGAAGGAAGGCTCCTTTAAGAGCAGACATCCATCCATCGGGGGGGGTAGCACTGCTACAACCAACAGAAAATCCATAGGCAACCCCAACAGCTGGAGGCTTATTCAATACTGCAGAAGTCTCAGTGCAAGACTGTGCCTTCCTGCCCCAACTATGATGTAAAAATCAAGTACATGCTGCCAGATGATGTTTACTGGTCCTCTTTGACTTGAACAAGATACAGTGTCACAAGGGCAATCTCCAGCTGCTTCCATTGCATTTTGAAACAGTAATGGGAGATGTCATGCTGCTGACTGACTGACAGCCCTGGAGAGTGAAGGCCTCTCTCTGTCCCCAAAGGCACTGCAGGGCCAGCTTCCCTCACAACCTGCCTCAGCCCTGAGCTGCAGGGAGGCTCTGTAACAGTAAGAGGAATTCAGTCTCCATGGCCCATCCAGTCCTTTGCCTTGCTGCTGAAATTGAAGGAGGAGACCAATTAGTGCCAAATGTGATGGATGTTTGTGGGTTTGGCTGTGCATCCACTAGGATTTGGACTGAGCGCATCAGCCTATTTCACACAGGCCCTGAACACCCACCTGCACAGAACCGCTTCCAGTTGCTAACTACCTGAGCTGGATGTGAACAGGCAAAGTGGAGGTGAAAGGCGCTGTGTCCCACTCCCACCCAGGACCCCTCTCAACTTAAGATTACTTTAGTTTTGCTTTGCTTAAAGCTGAAGGCTGTTCTCATTCCAGGCTGAATACAGCTTCTGCTGAAGATTCAGCCGTCTCCTATCAGAGAGGGGGGTAGGTGACAAGTACTCTAGGTAGGATACTTGTCAGGAGAAGACAACTGAATGAGCAGTGGTCCCTTCTCTCCAACATGTGCACGTTATCCCAACACGCTATCGTTGAAAGCGAGGCAGACGACTGCTTTCTGGTGGCCACTGTATTCCCTCTTGATCTCGCCTGTCTCCACACACCAAAGCCTGGCCAAGTTATCTGAAGAGGCTGGAAGGGGAAGTGAAGAGATATTGACCATAAGGAAATTTCACACTTGTGCCTGTTTTTTCTTGGAAATATGTACTGCAGTGTTCCATACAGCATGGAATACTCACAGGCAGCACTTTGAAAATACTAAAATGGCCACACACATTTCAGGCTACCTCCTTACCACATGGAAAAACCCAATGCACATTAGGCTTATATTAAAGAGACAAAGCGGGGGAGGTGGTATCTTTTATTGAACCAACTTCTGTTGGGGACAGAGACGCTTTCAAGCTTACCCAGAGCTGCTCTTCCAGTCTAAAGGAGGTCAGGGCCAGACTTGAAGAGGAGCTCTGTATAAGCTAGAAAGCTTGTCTCTTTCACCACCAGAAGCCAGTCCAATAACGTATTATCTTACCCACCTTGTCTCTTTAATATCCTGGGACCAACACAGCTCCAACACCAGAGCAAACATGAGGCGTATGTCTGATTAAAACAAGATGCAATAGGTTTTATGTTTAAAAAACAAACAGGTAAAAACAGCTAAGAGAATTAGTCAACTATATGGTATAGGGGAAGAGCGTATGAGTGATGGATCACATGCTTTCTGTGCGGGGGGAAGGAGGGGATCCTCCCTTCCCTTGGACCAGATGCATTTGGCATGAATGGGGGAGGTCTGCTGCTTTGAAGCATTGTGAATTGGCAGCACCTCAAGCTAGAGAGGTCAACAAATCCTGTGATGCTATACAGGCCTCCCTCCCTCCAAGGGATTCTTGGGCTATCTGGCCAGTGACGCATGTCTTACCAGTGACAATATACTGAGAGTCCCCAGAAAACGCGCAGTCCCACATCCAGCCACGGGAGGTTTCTCCTGGGTTGTTACTCTTAATGCTCAGCTCTGTCATTAGAGAGAAGTTTGAAGTCCTCCAGATCTTACATGTCTGGTCTGCAGAACAGGTAGCTAAGAGCCTGGGAGGGAAAGAGGGGAGAGAGACATGTGTATATGTTTATGATTTGGTGCTATGCTTCTAAATGACTCACTAAGCTGGTTCTGGACTGGCAAACTGATGAAGCACAGCATGCTGGGGCCGGCAATCTTCACAGGCTGTTTTCCCCAACCCAGTCTTAGAGGACAACGGTCACCATCGGCCCTCCTTAATGCAAGGTAAATGGGTAGAGAGAGAGACTTGCACTCTCAGAGAGGTCAGTAAATCAGATCTCTGGTGTAAATGCAGCTCTGGTTCTCCCAACCATAAAAAGGATTGAAACTTCCCAGAGCACTTCTGAGATCATTAAGCAAAACCAGGGAAATAAGTGACAGCAGTCCAACTGATAACTCAGCTGCTTCCTGAGCCACTCTCTCGGGCAGCTGGAACGTTGCTACGCAGCCAGCATTATGTCAACAGCTGGGGCACAGCCAGTCCCCTGGTACCTGACTTGAAAGGGCACTTTTGTTTTAGCCACCAGTAAATAGCTAAGCTGGCAAGACACTCACGTGGAATCAGGGCTGAACTTGCACTGAAGGGCATAGCGGTTGTGTGCTGGAATTTTGGTCTTGGGGATTAGCTGAGTTACCTCCTCTCCAATGCCACCTGTTAAATTCCAGACATAACAATTGCCCTACGAAGAGAGAGAGACATTATTGCTGCAAGAGACCAGGAGAGATTTAAGCACCACCCCCTTTGATCTTTATATCCAAGTACTCACCACCTCCTGCTCCATGATACAGCGAACTTTGCACATCAGACACACGCACAGAAGCAAAGTGTTGCTATGCAAAGGCAAGCTGCCTTCTAATGCGTTGCTGCAGCAGTGACAATTCACATTGCCTTTCTCCTGCTGTACTTACTGAACTGTTGACAGCTGCCATGTAACTGGCATCTGGGTCAATATGAACTGAATTGACAGAAACTTCAGGCTCTGGAATGAGTTGTTCATTGTGGTCTGTTTTCAGGTCCCAGATGTGAATGGCACCACTCTGATCACCTACAATTAGCTCAGCCTGCAAGAAACAAACAAATTCTCCATAATGCTCAAACACCAACTGGGGTAAATGTCCATGTTTAGCATACCCGAGAAAAAGTGCATCAAATGCAGCTGCCACTCTCGTGTAAGAAGTCTAGATTTTCCTATTCTATCCACTTATTCATTAATATGGCAATCCTTTAGATTTCCATCTCGCTGTACAAACGTTAACTAGTTAATCCTCGCTGCACGCTGCAAGGTAGAGAAATATTATCCTCATGTTACAGATGGGAAACTGAGGCAGAAAGATTAAGGCCTACATTTTCACAAGTGTCTGTTAATTTTCTGCACTCACCTACAGACATCTGGAGCCTGATTTTCAGAAGCACTGAGCGCCTACAACTCTAGCTGAAGTCCACTTCAGCACCTCTGAAAAAATCAGGCTCTAGAGCTCCAGGTGGGCACCGAAAATTGAAGCACTCAAAATTAGTGAATACTTTTCAAACTGTGGCCTAAATGATCTTCTCAGGGTCCCAAGTCGCTATAGGATTTGTTATGCTGGATCAGATCACTGGTCAATCCAGTTCCCTATTCTGTGAGCAATAAC
Source organism: Mauremys mutica (assembly GCF_020497125.1). NCBI lineage: Eukaryota > Metazoa > Chordata > Testudines > Geoemydidae > Mauremys > Mauremys mutica. The sequence goes on along the minus strand of NC_059082.1, from coordinate 83,392,822 downwards.
TGTTGCTTCTGAGACAGATGACCACTGCCCATAATGTAATTAGCCCAGGGGGCAGAGCAATAATTTGTCCCTGATATCTCCAGTCATCAGCTTCCACCATTAGCCATGAAATTTGATTGCCCCAAATGTTAGAACAGGTCATTAGATTATCCAGGCCTCTATTAAAAAAATATATATCTCCAGAACCTGAGTCTTACATCCTGTGGCAGTGAGTTACACAGGTTGATGACACTATATGAATAAGTATTTCCTTCTCGTTGTGCTAATTTACTCTGATTTGCTCTTGAACTAATGTCCTTCTTACAGCACTGTAGTGTTCTGCTTAGTCATGTTTTCAAATGCAATAATTGTGTACAATATTGGACGCTAATATAAAACTTTCCATTTTCAAGCACTGTCACTGTACAAACAGTATTAATTAGGTGAAGGTCATCACTGATATAATCCAAAATTCAGCTCTTGCAAAATTAAGCTTTTACAAAGCCAAACATTTTCAGGCTTTCGCACAATTAATAGAACTGAACAATCAACAGAGAGAAATCTAAAACCATAAGACTCAACACAAAGTACTAATAACACTTCCTGGGACTGACACAGAAGCAGGCTGATATTTCACATATCTTGGCAGCATTGTAAGTATTAAAGGTGGAGCAAGTGAAGACATTAAAGCTAGAACAGCAAAAACCAAACATGCCTTTGTATCTCTAAAGCCCATCTGGAGAAACTGAAACCTTGCGCTCCAAACTAAACTTAAATATTTGATCATCATTGTAAAGTTGATCTTACTATATGGTGCTGAAACTTGGAGATTTCTTAAGATCTAAACTCCAAGTTTTCACAGTGAGTGGCCTTAGATAAATCCTCAAAATCAGATGGGCAGAAAAAGTTACAAGCCAAGAACTCTGGAGAAGGATGAAACAGAAACAGATAGAACAGGAAAATACAGAACAAAACTGGAGATTATTAGTACATCCAGGGAGAAAGATCTGAATAACAAAAGACAGACACTGGATTGGAACCCCCGGGCAAGAGGCGACAAGGTAGAGACCAAGGATAACATGAAAACGCACAACAGAAGCAGAACTGAAAGCTATCAAAATGACATGGGAAGAAGCTAAGACTGAAGGAGGAGACCAGCAACGAAGGAAGACAGCAATGAAGGCCCTATGTTCCACGTGGAACACAGAGGCATAAACATAAGGAGGCCAAGGAAGTGTTTGCGGGGGGGGGGGGGGGAAGAGATAGCTCAGTGGTTTGTGAGTTCAATCCTTGAGGGGGCCATTTAGGGATTGGGGAGGGGGAAGAAAACAAATGAAAAACCAAACCACCACCACCACCCAGTCAGGGACAGTACTTGGTCCTGCTAGTGAAGGTCCCTTTCAAGGTCCCTTCCAGCTCTATGAGATAGATAGATGGAGATATGGAGATATGTCTGTGATTGTCACCTCTCAAATGACAATGGTTTATTTTTCAAGACAAACCTTTCATTGCAATGTTTGCAACTCAAACATTGGAGTCTTGAGCTTGTAGATAATATGAAATTGACTTAACATGGATTATCAAAATAGAAGTGAAATCAAATGGTCTATTTGCATTGCCTCAGCAGAGTGAAATACAAAATTTTAAGAAAAAGCCCACATACATTTTCCTTATTGCAGGAAGAATTTAGGGGGAATCAGCCCACTAACAGCTACAGTGTTAAACATGTTTAATGTGCAAGTCAAAAGTTTTAAGCCTCCACTAGCAGAAATATGTAATTTTTAAACAGGATTTTTAAATCAGCGACCATAATATCCTTGAAAGAATCCAATAAGCAATCTGAGTAAGAATGAAAAAATGAAAAGGTTCTGAGCACCTTTTTTATTTACTGCACGAGGGATGTTTTGCTTTCACAATAGAGAGTGAAGAACATTTCCATGGAGCAGGGCGCCTGTGTCTCAGTTCAGCAGATCAGAATTAACAAATAGACACCATGCACAGTACACCAAGAAGTGGATCTGCAGCAACAAATGGCAGTATTGCTTACGTAACAATCCCGCACTATGATGCCTATCCAGTAATGCCACCTAGTGCTCAGAGAAGCACTGAACAATCATAGAAGTATCTCATCTACCATACTTGCAAAAATTCACTCTTCATGGAGACAGGTCATTATCTGGCTCAAAAGTACTATAATATCTTTGACCACCCTTTGTAGCAACCCCAGCATCTAGTAGTTAGAGCAGGAGTTGGACGTCAAGACTAGCGAGTGCTAATCCTGTCTCTGCCTTTGATTAGCTTTATAGTCTTCAACAAATCACCTTATTTCTGTGTCTCAGGGCTTGCCTACACTAAACACGCTACAATGGCGCAGCTGTGCCGCTGTAGCACCTCAGTGCAGACATTACCTGCAGCAACAGGAGGGGTTCTCTCGTCCATGTAGGTATTCCACCTCACAGAGAAGCGGTAGCTAGGTTGATGGAAAAATTCTTCTGTCAACCTAGCACTATCTACCCAGGGACTTAGGTCGGCTTGATGCCACTCAGGGGTGTGGATTTTTCACATCTCCCTCCACCATAGTTAACCAATCTAATTTTCTAGTGTAGACCAGGCCATAGTTTCTCTGTCTCAGGTGCTAGGAGGCTGCATGGTTTGTAAAGCACTCTACTATCCTTCAACAGAAAGAGTGGAAGATATTAAATTAATTACAACAGTTGGGGAACTCAGATCTTGCTGACACTAATTACCTGACTCACACAGCCAGCCAGGAAGCCCTCAGCTTTATAAACAGAGGAGAAAATATTGTCATATACAAGAGCATTTGCTGTAATAACTGCCAACATAAAATGATGTAGCACATCAGATTTTAAACAAGGAGGAGAACATCCGTAAAACCTTCCTTGAGCAAAAATAAGTCCGGTAAGTGCAAAAGAGACTGCGTTTACCTGGTTGGGATGCAAGCAGACACAATTAATAGGAGCATTCACTTGGAAAATGCGTTGGCACTGAAGGTTACGTGATCTGGCAACAAAATGAACACAAACAAGAGAAGTCAGATGAGATGAGAGTTTACACTAAGATCTTCCATTTCTTTTATTTGCTTTGTGGCCTTGCACAAGTCACCTTACTTCTGGGTCTTAGGGTTGTCTACACTTAACACTGCAGTGGTGGTTACCCACAGCAGCTGTTTGACAGCACATACCAGCACTACACAATAGCTTTGAGCAGGATGTGAAGAATCCTATTTCCAACTGAAACTTCAGAAGGGATTTTAGGGAGACATAGAGACCCTTTGGCAAAAGGTCCCCTATTCTTTGTAAACAACTCTCACCTCACACCTGACAAACTCATTACACCAAACATGTCATACAGGATATTTATCCATAGTAACATGTAAGGTACCTACCAAAAGCTCATAACTTGTCTAGATTCACAATCACTGTGAGATGTATATACAGGTAATGTTTAAGGAATAATATTGAAAATATGCTTTATGGACTTGGAGCAAAACTTAGTCACCAGGGTAACAGGTATCAATGATGGTGCATTCAGGCAGGAGCGAGCTGTCACCCAGCCATGTAGCTGGTGATGCAGTGCAAGTATCAACTGCATAACCTTGCCAATACCAAGACTTTCAATGGAAAAACATCAGAGACAACTGCAATCAAGCAAACTCTCTGGAAGGTAAAAAAGGAATATTATAACATGAGGTTTTCCCTGGCTATGAACAGAAACAAAAGACTATTTCAGTATAACCCAGAGAAGGGAAAGGTCCTCGGTATCCTTTCACTGAGGAGACATCTTGGGGAGCAGGGATGTTCTCATGAAAAATTGGATCCTATTTCTTTGTGAAACCAACTAGCTCTGCCAGACTAAACTTAGGGGGCAAAGCCTACTTTATTAGAGAGGAAAGGGACCTATTCATATGTATAGACCCAAGCTCACACTTTACACCTTTGTTTTGTTAAGCATTTGTTTCTACCACTCTCTCGTTTCTAGTTAAATCTTTATTCTTTCTTACAGTAAAACAAAGATAGGTTTATGTAAGTGCTGTGTGGCTTACAGGAGCAGAGGTTTAAGGTAAAACTGGGGCACACTGCTCCTTTGCGGGCAGAGGATCTGGGGTTTCTTGAGTAGCCAGTGTCAAGAGCTGGAGAGCACAGAAAAACGATTAAAAGAAACTCAGTGACTGGGATGCACCCACAATTAACTTGCAAGACATAGCCCAGAGGAGAGTGCTCGAGTCACTAAAAGGCTGGTGGTGTGAGGGAGCTGATCCCCACCCAGGCACAGGTAAGACTCCCTCACTCTGGCGGCAGAAGGTAACAGAGTAACTCTCAGTCTGGGAACCCCATGCACTGTCTCAGTTACCCAAACTGGAACTAACCCAGAACACTAGGGTTAACACTCCTCTCTTGTTAAAGGTACTTTGGAATCTCTAATGATCAAAACTGGCCAGGACCTTCCAAATAAGGCACCTCCACAGCATCATTACTGGTTCAATATTGATTCTGGGAAAAGACTGCTACCTCCTTGTGTTCTTATGTTCTCCTGAATCCCCAGTGCAACTTCAAGGAAATGCCAGGTGCCACATGGAGGTCTCCCATCCAAGTACTGACCAGTGTCAGCCTTGCTGAGCCTAGGAGATTTTCATAAGCTCAAAGCCCAAGGACATTTATGGAAACCTCAACTCCCTTAGGAGTCTTGTCCCAAGTGGCCCAGCACAGGAATGTGGGCTGGCATCGGCGGTTACCTCAGGTCCCATATCCTAGCCATACAGTCTTCTCCTCCCGTGTACATCCAACGACCATCTTCGTGGAATCCAACAGAAGTGATGTTCTTACTTACGCCATCATAATTAATGACAGGGTTGGGGTTATTAGAGTTCAGATCATACATTCGAATGTGCTGGTAACCTGGGCGACAGAAATATGAACACTAATAGTCTTCTCTCAGGAAACTGCCAAAGCCCTATTCCACAACCTCCTTGTTTTGGGGCCACTAAAACACAGTAAAGGCAAATTTCACCATTTCACTCACCTCAGCAGTCTGCAACTCCAAAACTGCAGAAGCACTTCTCACGCGGATTATAGTGAGACATGCTCATGAAATAAATGACAGTTGGCATTTCTGAGCCTATGGTTGGTGGCCAACTGGTAATGAAAAGTGAATCATGTGCACTAGGGCTAAATTACAACAAGGGTACTGGGGACCACCAATATCAGAGGCTGCAGAACAGTTTCCACTCTGCAGGCATGAGAAAAGGTGGGGAGAAGCCCATCAGCAAGACTCACCTGCAGCAGCAATCATGCTGCGGTCTGGGGTGATCTCCAGAGCATTTACTTGCTAGCAGCACTGGTTAAGGTTAACAAAGAGAGCAATTAGTTCTCAAGCAGAACAAAAGTGTTATCTTAAATTCACACTGCTTTAGAAAAGTAAGGTTAACAAGGACTTTCTGACCAGTGGACCTTTCTTTAGGGATTATCCATTTTGGAAAAGGGGCACTTTAACACACCATGATGTGCCAGGAGATTTTCAAATCAAAAGAATTCTCCTGTTTAGAGCTTTAGTCTGACACTGACTCTGTTTCAAACATGTTTATTTAAAAGGTGGGACACAAAAAAAAAGTCAGCTCCTCAGACACAGCATAGTTAGATGTTGGTGCAGCTTGATTTGAGCTGAACGTGCTTCACCGTTTAAAAACAACACAGTACTCCCAACCACTATGCTCTACTTTTGACACAGCGGTCTTTTCAAATTCTGGATTTTCATTTAATGTTGACAGCATTAAAATGAGAGTCAATACAGAAGCAGTAAACTAGCTCTTCATTTTGTTCCAAAAATCTGTCAGAAGTGTATCCAGTGTTGAGGAGTTAGAAAGATTTGTAGGGGAGGCCAAACATGGAGAGCATCAATGGGGCTGTTTTCTTACAGGCACAGACCAATTCCTGCTTATTAAATTTATTTGTGTATGCGGTGGGATCCAGGAGGCTACTCTTCATTGATTGCAAAGCGCTTTTCCCAAGATGTTATATATTCATGCTTTTACTGCCTCATTTTTGCCCTTTGTCAAACACTAGTATTTATTTATCCTTCAGTGTTTCTACAGAAGCACAAAGCAGCACAGTTGGGTTTGTTTGCTTACCTCCTCATCTGTGGAGTAACATAACATATGATGCCATCAGGCATTTCCACTATTCTAGGAACAGTGGAGTTTTAGCTTACTGACTTTGTCTGGTCATGAGGGGAAGAAACATGCCCAGTTTCTGTAGGTCCTACAATTTTTTTTCCTTTTTATAAGGCAAGCATGCAAACAGAAGAAAAAATTCTCTGTGTTCCCCCTGAATCCCCTTCCCACCAAACTAATGCATAACAATGTTAGACAAGCCATTGCCTCATCATATTTTGGCACCCCATGTAGCAATTTCTGGGTAGTGGGCAGAGGGTGGAAGAGTTCCTCCACTCTCCCACCAAATCTGACTGCTGTTTTAGAAAGCGTCTCTCAAGCGAAGCACAAAGCCTGCCTCTGCTATGGCCACACCCTAGCATTTCAGAGAGCACCCTGGGAATGGGTGCTGAGTGCGCAGAAAGACACACGGATAGAAGATAGCATGGTTTCCCAGCCTTAAAGAGTGTCCAACGACTAACTGAAGCCGGGGTTGAAGTTCGGGTCAAGTGTCTGAGCTGGGGGCCATTTCAGGGTCAGCCCATAAGACAGAGGTGGCGGGAGGAGCTCGCTGAAGAGATAGGCTGAGAAAGATACAGGTTTACTTGGGGCAGGGGGGAGGATCTCGCCAAGGCACTGCAAGAAAAGCTGCCAGGGGCCGGTGTCCCTGCCCCTGAAGCCGGGCTCAGGCCTGTCTCCGCACCCTGCTCCGGAGGGCGCAGTGCTGCGGGCTGCCCGGCTGGCAAACAGACCCCGCCGGGCAGAGGCGGGCCGGCCGGCCGGGGCACCCTCCCTGGGAGAAGGATACAGAGTCCTGGTGCTGGACGGTCCGGGTGCAAATGCCGCTGTGCGCCTGCCAGAACCGGACCGTGTGGTCGTAGCCAGCCGTGGCCAGGATCACCGGGTCGCTGCCCACCGTGCCCTGCGCCGCGTTCATGGCTGGCAGCTGTGCGGGGAAGGAGCAGAGCGCGCGGTGAGACCCAGCCCCCCGGCGCCCGGTCCGAGACCCGGCCGCCCGGTCCGGTCCCCCCCCGGCCCGGCCCTGCCTGCCCCATCCCGGCCGCACGGGGGCGCAGTCCGGAGACGCCCGGCCCGGGCGCGGGCTCCCCTGCACTGCCGCCCTGGCGTGCCCACCACCGGCGCGTCGAGGCGCCCCCCGACCCGGCCGCTCCCAGCGTGGGGGCCCGGGGATGGAGGCGGGGGGAGGGGCCCGTTACCTGCAAGGCCCGGCAGGAGGACCGGGCTGGAGAAAGAAAGCCGTGCCGCGGCGCATGCGCAGAGCGAGCAACATCCCCCCCGCGGGAAGGGGATGCGCATGCGCAGAGTAGCGTCGCTTGTCAGGCAAGGGAAAAAAGAGGAGCGACGCGCCTGCGCACAGGCGTTCTCGGAGTCCCCGTGGGACTCGGCGGCGCACGCGCAGACTGCAATTGCCTGTCACTACCTCAACGGGGCGATACCATTTGAGGGAGGTGGGGCGAGACCACCAGCAAGCCGGGGGGGGGGAGATGAGGAATGGGCCCTGTGCTCGTGGTGGGAAGCCGCCGCCGGTCCATGCCTTGCTGGCCCACGTGTCCCCAAGAGGGGGCGCTAGAGAGAGACTCCGGCTCAGCGCGCTGCCCCTGCAGGGCTCCTCCCTCCCTGCATGGGGGGTGCAGTGCCCAGAGCCATGGGGCCCTGCCTGCCCTGCCCTGGCCTGGGCCGACCCGCTGCAGCAGAGCGCCCGGCGCGCCCCCTGCCATCGCCAGCCCCAGTGTTCAGAACCCAGAGGCTGCCAGGAGCACGTGAGAATGAGTAATAATAACGCCAGGCTCCCTTTTGGGGTCACATGCTCCAGCTTTTCTCCACAACCAGCAGGGCTAGAAACGTCCCTTTCCTAAACGGAAGCGCGGGGTTGTTATTAATACTGATTATTTGTACCCCCTTAGCACCTCGGAGCCCCAGCCGTGCAGCAGGACCCCCCTGTGCCAGGTGCGGCACAGGCAGGGAACACAAAGATGCTCCCTGCCCCAAAGAGCTTCCAATCTATGTGTAAGACAGGAGCCTAGATCTCGACGGGAGGACAAGGAAACAGGCCCGCACGCTAGGCTGTGGTCTCGTGGCTGGTCACCTGCCTTCAGGAGTTGCCGCTTTCAGAAACGTCCAGAGATCTGAAGACTCGTGATAAATTTGTGGGAGTTGGCAAGTGCCACCTTTGCCACCCCCGGCCCTGTGCAGGAGAGTGGCTTAGTTCAGATTCCGTCCAGCAGAGGGCAATGGTGCACAACCGGTTTATCACCACTAGTTCTGCCTCCCCGCTGAAGGCCCAAAGGAAAGGGGTGTGTTGCACCTGCTGGCTCATCACACTAGGTACTGTTTGCCGGAGGGAGAGGATCTAGCCAACGAAGGGCACTGGCTCACGCTGGAGCAGCCCTATCCATTTTGCTAGCCAGGGCAGAAAACATTTTGAAAGAAAGAAAGAAAGAAAAAGAAAGAAAGAAAGAAAAAAGAACCGAAGTGGCACAGCACTCCTCAGACGCTGGTGCCCAGAGCAACTGCCCAGCTCACCTTCCCCTCCAACTGGCCCTGGTGTCAGTTCAACTGAGGGCTGCATAATGCTCAAGAGAACAGGAAAAGGGAGTCTTTCCAGAGGTCAGATGGGACTAGGCTGGTGGTGAATGAGCAAAGGCAGCAGGCAACAGCTGAGAGGCAGGCAGGGAAGCAGCCAGTGGCTGGTAGGGATCAGCAATAGAAGCAGCCAGCACACAGGACATGTGCGACAGCAGCATTGGGCAGAGGAGTTCCAAGGAGACCGTGGACAGAAGAACTGGGCTCTGGACAGCTGGGCCTGGAGGCCAGAGACTTGATTGCCTCTGGGAGAGTGATACAGAGTGTAGGTTGTAGCCACCTATGAAGCCTGGGGAATCCTACAGGGAGCTGCAACCTTTATACCCCCTACTGGCGCCCCCAAGGGGTTGCATTAGGAAGTGTTGGGTAGATTTGTTGTACAAGTGTTGGAAGTCCTTGTGTCTAGGGTATTCTATCTGTTATTTCTTGCAGCCCTATTGAAATATTCAGTGTATTTGAAACGTGTGAGTGTTGCTAGGGACCCATCAGTAGTCTAGGAAGTCTTGTGCATGGGGTGCCTATGACACTTGTGGCACACCGAGCATGGTGACAGACACCTAGAGGCGACAGGTGCATCACAACCCACACACTAGGGGACACCTTGCAGTAAAGTCCACTACAGGGTGTTCCATAGCCCCAAGATTTCCAGGGAGAAATTAAGTGAAGAGAACGAATCCGGTGACTTAAACCTTCTTGCTGCACTGTTATTTTCTTGTGTCCCTTGGCAGCTGCAATGCTTTTAGTGCTTCGTGCCTATGTGTACTTCTTAGCTCAATACAAAGCTGACATGCAAGTTCATGAAATGGTGCATAATTTATAGGAAGACTTGGCCTTTCCCCTGCTGGTTCCATTTCCTTTTTGTAGAAGTAGAATATTTCCCCTTCACTGCAAGTGTTAAAATAAAAGCCCCTGTTTAACTCTCTTAAACACTCGCACCCTTGTATAATGCCGTACACCTTCTCTGATCAAAGCCCCTAATTTACCTGGATGGTTTGAATCCGTCTAGTAAATGTATTAACCCTGATTGAAAACACAGAGAGCAGGCTCCCCCAGCAGATGCTGACTGCACTGATGTGCTTTTAATATTCTCCAATAAGAAGACAGTAAAAAGAGGTTTGTGGGAGAGCTTTCAATCTCAGCATGCTACCGTCATTCATCCAGCAGGGTGAGAGTTCCCCGTAAACCTTGTATTGCTCCAGTTCTTTATTTTCCATTGGCACATATGTACTGCTGAAATGGAAAGCGCACTTTAAATGGGAGTGAAGAATGATAGTGCAGGCAGTGTTATGATTAACAGCTCTTTTCTTTTAAACCAGAGAGGAGATATTACAACTTGGGCAAAGCCCAAGGGAAACATTAATTTATCTCGAGGGTGACTTTATTCTATTGAGGGTTTCTTGTTGACTTTAGTGTTTAAAGCGTCTATACAAAACCACAATGATACAGGCAGTACAGCATTAACCGAAAATTAAAGCTATATTTGGATAAAATACATTTAGTTAATAACACAAAGGTCAAAGAGGGCTTATGAGAGGTTGGCTAATAATACTGCCAGCACATGTCCACTTTAATATTTTAATTATTTCATTCTGGCCAGGCTCACGCCCTTTGGGATTTGCTTTCTGCAGATACTCACGTGGCTGAGTTTTACTAGCACAAATGTATGTGGAAAGCACATTTCAGAATCATTTGTGCAAAGATTGGTAAAAATTACATTTTACATTCACATACACACGTATCTATGCTAGAACAGAAGGAGGATGGTTCAGTGGTTAGGGCATGCTGCTAGCCTTGGACTCAGGAAACATCAGTTCAATTTCCTTTGCTGCCACAGATGTCCTGTGTGACCTTAGGCAAGTCACTTAGCTTTCAAGTTTATTTCAATCGGCGTTAAGCACCTAGATACGTTTGAGGATCTGGGCCATGGCCTCCCTGTGCATCACTCCCCCCCTCTGGAAAATGAGCTTTATGTTACTGCTGTGCTCCCCGAGGAGTTGTAAGAGTAAGTACCTTCAAATTGTGAGACGGTTTGTTACGGGGGGGCTATATAAATATCTTCACTGGAACTGCTTCCATACTCATTCCATTAAAGCACAGCAGCATGTCAATTATCTCACCAGTCGCAGCTAACCAGCATAGCTCAAATAGCAAAAAATAGCATACAATAAAATAATCATAGCAATCCGCACATAGAGTAAAAACAAGAAAAGAAAGTCTCTTATATTTGAGGATATTGTGAACTCCTCACAGATGTTTCATGCACAGAAAAGGAGGCTAATTCATCATCATATATGTCGTATGTTAAGAATAATTCACTCAGCTCGCAGTATTGCACATATTCATTTATACTGAAATCACAGACTGCTCATAAAAGGGGGAGTTCAGTAGCACCAGCTGGGGAGAGTTCATGTGGTAATTGTTATACAAACTTTCCTTACACGGCTCTGCTGATACGCTTCAGTCCTGCCCTGCGCACCCCCTGCTCTCCTGAGAAGAGATTTGTTGATCAATTCATGGTGAGTGGTTTTGTGACGTGTAGGAACTAGGACTGGGCTCAGCTAATGCACTTTCACCTGTAGGGTAGATTAAAACTGGAACTTATGTCTCCAGGTGGAAAATGCTTGTGCACCATCCTGCTGGCCAGACCCGATTTAACCATCCATTTTCCATTTCAGGAGCTTTATTTGCATGGGAAAGCACCATGTGCTGTCAGCACTAATCCATCATGTCTGGGTGCCCATAGCAGGGCTGTGCGGGCCTGTCTCTCCTGTATGGCCCATGGGTGACTCGGGCTGCTGAGAGCTAGGACACTGAACCTTCTGCCTAAGTATGTGCACTGTCTCTCCCTCAGCCAGGGCTGCCCCGGGGCGGGGGGGGGGGGGGGGAAGTGGGGCAATTTGCCCCAGGCCCCGCAGGGGCCCCCACGAGAATACAGGATTCTATAGTATTGCAACTGTGTGTATGGAGGGGGCCCCCACAATTGCTTTGCCCCAGACCCCCTGAATCCTCTGGGTGGCCCTGCCCTCAGCTCTCCCGGCTCCTCATGCTCCCTGATGCGCCTGCCCCCCCTCTCTTGCATTTCTTTGCACAGGGCTGACTTAAGAGTCCTGCACCTCTGCAGTCCCCTCCCAAATACTCACCCCCAGCCACCCCTAATTCCTCACCCGCCTCCCTCTCTCAGGCCAGTGGGGTGGGGCAGAGCGAGCTCCCAATCTGCCCTTCTCTGCCCTTGCTTGGAAAGTGGCATGTCAGCTTCCCCGCCTCTCGCTTCCCACACCAGAGCCTCTGGCACGCCACAAGCTGGTGGTGGATGAGGGGGCCAAAGGGGGTCTCAGGCCGGGAGAAGGCAGCTTGGGGTGGGGAGACGGTGGCCCTGGGGAGGGAGATGGCTGGGTCCCTCCTCGTGTCAGGTTGCACAAAGTCCTGCAAGGCCCAGCTCCAGCCCTGCCTTTGCCAGTCAGGAGGTATAATACCCGTGGGGGTATAAATCAGGGGACGGGGAGGCTGCCCCCACCCCTCCCCAGATCTGCACCAGCAGTGCCAGCACAGGGAACTCGGCACAGGGCATGTCACGCAGCCCTGCAGCGCCCCGCCTGCACCAGTGCCCCAAAGCCCCCTGCATGCACCCCGCTGCATGCACCCCATAACCCCATATACCTACCTACCTACCCCCCGCATACCCCATGTGCCCGCCCCGGGCCGGGCCGGCCGATCCGCGGCGGGGTCCGTGTCCCTTTAAGAGCGGGGCTGGGCCGAGCCGAGCCGAGCCGGCGGGGGGTGGCTCCGCTCCCCGCTGCAGGCTGATGCCGGAGCCTGGGCTGAGAGCCCCGCTCGTCTCCTGCACCAGCCCCGGGCGGGGCTTTGCTGCGGCTCCGCCGGGCCGGGTCGGGCCGGGCCGCCCCCTGCACCTGCACGGTAGGGGCGGGTTGCATGAGGGCAGGACCCAGCGCCGTCCGCCTGGGGGGCACCGGGCAGGGGGCACTGGGCGGGGAGATGGGGCACTGGGAGGGTACCTGGCAGGGGGGCTTCAGGGGAAAGAGATGGGCCACTGAGTGCTGGGCAGGGGGCACTGGGGAGGTGGGGCACTGGGCAGGGGGCACTGGCAGAGATGGGGCACTGGGGGATGGGAGAGGGGGCACTGGGGGATGGGAGAGGGGGCAGTGGGGCACTGGGGGGTGGGAGATGGGGCACTGGAAGGGAGGCTCTGGGGGAAAGAGATGGGACACTGAGTGCTGGGCAGTGGGGCACTGGGGAGGTGGGGCACTGGCAGAGATGGGGCACTGGGGGATGGGAGAGGGGGCACTGGGCAGTGGGGCACTGGGGGGTGGGAGATGGGGCACTGGAAGGGAGGCTCTGGGGGAAAGAGATGGGACACTGAGTACCGGGCAGCAGGACATGGGGGTACCAGGCGGGTGACACTATGGGAAGTAGCCGAGGAGGTCCTGGGGGTTGAGAAGGGGCCAGGCAGGGGCACTGACATAATTTAGGAGTGTTGGGGCTGGTAAGAAGGAGCATGGGCATCTGTTGGGGGAGGGGTTGCTAGGAGGTCTGTGCCAGTCTCCAGGAAGTGCCCTGGCCCCAGGGGTGGGGCGGGGCGGGGCGGGGTGGGGGAGCTGCAAGGCACTGCTGCTGGTTCCAGAGAGACCAGGACGTGAGACAACCTCGGATCTCTTCCCCTTGCCCCCGTCTCTGCTCTGCCAGGCGTTGTTCCACAGGGCACTGCCCTGCGCTGGCAGGGAATGGGCCAGATTTAGGGCCTTGCTGCCTCAGCCGTGGGGGATGGGGTGTTCCAGGGAGTCAATGTGCACCTTGAACCGTGCAGAGGACAGGGGTTGGTGGCTGTGGCTTATTGAATGTTGCAAGCGTATTTTATTTGTCTGGCTTTCACCATCCTGTTAACCAGGCGCTGTTAAAATCAGCACATCAGACAGAGGCTGATAATGATCTGTCTGTATCTTCATCCTCCCGCCACGCCATGGCGTCTGAGTATATTCTATAACTGATCAAGCCCGGGCACCCAGCATCCCCCCATGCCTGATCTCCAGCCAGGGCTGAGCTGCTGGTGTGTGCCTCTGCTGGAGGAGGGTTCGTCCCCATTGCCAAGTTACGGAGGTGCAAGCTGTAGGAGGGAGCTCTGTCAGGTCTTTTAATTATTCAGTTCAGTTCTGGTGCCAGTGTACCCTGACCTTGTGAGGCTGCTTCCAGCTGAGTGCAAAACCACTTTGGCTAGATTGCAGTTTGTTGCAGGGATGGGGCCTCTCTGGGCCTGTACTGTCTGCCTCTGCTAAGGTGACATTTATTAGACTCTATGGGTGTGGGGGGGGAGGGGGTTCCCACATACTCTCACTCTCATGCTTGGGGGAGAAGAATTGTACATGCCAATAACAGCTGAAGAATTTTTTTAAATGAAACTGCAGACAGACCCCTCAAATAGTTGTGCTGCTGCATGAGGCAGCAGAATTCACAAGAATAAAATTGTCATTCTCTGAGTCCAGAGTACTTTCTGGAGAAGCTGCATTTTCAAATCCATCTGTCTCCTGCTGCTTTTCTTCTGTGCAGGGCACCCTCCTCTGGCTACACCGATCCTGGGTGGCAGGGCCAGAACCCGGATGATCCAGCCAGCCCGTGGCCCTCTCCACTGTGCTTTTCAGGGTTCCTCTCCCATCTGAGCTAGGAAGGTAGGTAGTTGTATGTAAATCCCAGCTTCCAAAAAAGAAAATTATAAACTAAACTCTCTTCTGTTTGCAGCAGCTGGGGGAGGGGCGGGGGGAATTGGGGAGGGAGGGAGGGATTAATGCATCATTTACTGCAATCTCAGACAGTTACCCCAGGCTGGCTAGCAAGCCATGTAGCGAGCTATGGGTAAAGCCATGGTCTCTAGGCATAGCGAGCTGTGCTCTGCACAGACACTTGTACCAAAACAAAATGAGAAACTCAGTTTATTATTTTCTGCATTTAAACCTCTCGCCTTCTCCTCTATCCTGCTGCTTAGTTTAAATGTTCTTTGGAAACAATACAACAAACGTGTAAAACTGGAGTGGCTTGAAGTGCTGGGTCCTTTTTAGGTTATTTTAGAATTTAGCTCTCAAATTTGAGGAGGGGGCCCTTAAAGCTAGTCTGACCTTCTGTCTTCAGCGGCTCTGGGGCTTGCTCTTGAACGCCGAGGATTTGGCCTCAGTAGTATCCAGTGCTCTCCGACAAGTACTTCTGTCAGCAGACAATGCCCTGTTCATAAACACAGGGCCGCTGAGAGCGGGTTCGGGCCCCAATGAAAATTTTTTTTCGGGCCACCCAGCAAGGGCAGACCGGCTCAACAGGGCTGGGGAAGCCGGGCCCTGGGCCCCCTTCCGGACTGTCAGGCCCTGGTAATTTGTACCAGCTTCTCCCCCCCCTCTAGTCGGCCCTGATATAAACAAAACACATCCATGGTGTTCTCATGCCTAGTGAAAGAGAGAGGGACAGCACTGACTGACTTGCTGCTGGAAATGAATTTCTTTCCCTGTGTTACTACTAACACCTTTGATTGTTGGAAGTGAAAAATAAAAACATTGATTTGTTGCTATTAAAGCTCATTGTTTCTTCCTGTGTCTCTGCTAGGACAATAAAACCCAGTTTCCCTTCTGCTGAGCAGGTTCAGTTGCTTGTGGCCAAGTGGTTGTGAATAGCAGTTTTCAATGGAATATTTTAAAATTGTGGCAATGTTTCTATTGGACGGCAAAGGCTATTCTTCCAAAATTGAAATGCTGGGCCACATTTAAGTTACCAGTGCCCTTTTAATGTGTATAAAGCACTTCCAGAGTCACATTTGGAAGGTGCTAGAGATGGGTGCAGTGTTTCTCTCGCTTGTCTTTTGAATTCAAGTTAAGCATCCAGACCAGGTACTAGGGAGCTTAACGGTCTGATTCTCTGTCCTCATCTCGGGGTGGGAACTGGGCTGCAGTCGCAAAGATGCATGTTAACATTTAAGCTCCCTGTTCAAGCTGACTGAAAAGCAAAATGAAAACTGACCAGCTGATCTGTTTTGAGAGTCTCCATTGCTTGCATTAACTTAGGCACTTATGTGGCCCCATTACCCTACTGTCTATCTACCATAGCATGGCTGTGGATGGAGTTCAAATCCAAGCAAATTATTTTTCAGTGAAATTAAAAACAAAATTTAAAAACAAAAAGCCAAATAAAATGAAAGACAAATCTTGATCTGACAGCACCTGTCTAAATATTTAGAGCTGTTCTAGTGAGGCATGGTGTTCCCATGACGGCGTGACTAGCATGGTGCATATGTATGGACTTCCTGAAGTCAGGTGGAGTCTGTTTCTCAGTGCTTCAGAATGCTCCGCACCCTGTCTGTGTTAGTTCATTTCCATTTTAGGTTTTTGGGCGTTTCTTTTATTTTCACTTGAGTCAAAGGCATGTTTCATGTGGTACGATTCTGTTTGTGGTCTGAGCGTGAATTACTACCGCTAGAGCACGTTCTTTACGCAAGACAAGAATCCTTCCTGGTAGTAGCCTTGACTGTGGAGGAAAACAAAGAGGCTTGAGGGGCAGCGTGGTCTAGGGGCTGGGGGTGCTGGTTCTGAGCTTCGCAGCACATACTAGTCCCTACTCTGCCACTAACCTGCTGTGACCCCTGGGTAAATCACTTCCTCTTTCTCTGCTTCTTTCTCCTCCCACCCTCGTCTCCACGGTAAGCTGTGTGGGGAACGGACTCTCTCGCTATGTGTATGTGCAGTGCCTAGCACAGCGGAGACCCGATTTCGGCTGGGGCTCTTGGCGCTACCATAAGACACACATTAAATAAGAGCAGTGGGTACATGGATATGAGAGGAATTAACTTAACTTGGTGTTTGCGTTTTTGTTTTTTTTTAAATTGTAATTGACCTGGCTTCTCACAAGGGAGTCTGTGTAGCTTGCAGAAAAACATTTTGACCAGAGATCCCTGGAGAAATCCCTAATTTCTGGATGATGACTTGATCAGATGAAGAGCCTTGATGTCCAATTTATATCTGTTTAGATCAGGGCCCTGGACTTCCTGCTAACATAGTTGGTATCTGAGAGACAGGATGGGTGAGATAGTATCTTTTACTGAGCCAGCTTCTGTTGGTGAGAATCCAGAGGGACAAGATTTTGAGATTACACAGAGCTCTTCTTCCAGTCTGACTGGAGGGATGTTAATGGGCCACTTCATCTTGAATGGTCCCTTGAACTATGTGTTAACTACTTATGCTTAAAGCTACGTTTTAGTCACCAGGTTTTTTTTAGTAAAAGTCATGGACCGGTCACACAGCCGGTGAACTGTCCACGACTTGTACTATATATAAATGGGGAGAATGCCGCGGGTGTTCAGGGGGAGAGGGGTCAGCGGCTCGGGACCCCCACTGGTGCTGGGGGCGGGGGGGCTGAGACTTTACCAGCAGTGGCCAGCCAGGGGCTGCCCGAGCTGCTCAGGCACTGGGGCAGCCACACCGACCGCTGCAAAAGTCACGGAGGTCCTGGAAAGTCACAGAATCCATGACTTCTGTGACTGACTCGCAGCCTTACTTATGCTAAATAATCTGTTCCACTTTGTATTTAGCTGTGACACTCTGTTTCCTAGACCAGTGTAGTAATCTCGAAAGCTTGTCTCTCCCCAACAGAAGTTGGTCCAATAGAAGATATTACCTCACCCACCTTGTCTGTCAACAGTGTTGCCAACTCTCATGATTTTGTCAGGAGTCTCATGATAAATATTGTTTTCCTTAAAGCTCCAGCTCCTGGAGTCAAGTGGAGATCTGGTGATTTCAGCCTTCATTCTTAAAGAAAAAGTAAGTTTCTAGCCCTCCTACCTATGGAGAAAGCTTCAAAATGGGACCCCAGTCCACCCTAAAGGCTCAAAAAGTGGAAGACAAAGAAAATAACTCCAAGTCAATTATCTGTACACAATCTCATGGCTTTAAAGCTAATCTCATGAGTTTTGGTGAGCCTGACTCATGATTTTTGAACATTTGGGGTTGGCCGTACTGCTAATGTCCTGAGACCTATAACGCTACAACCACACTGCAGACATACTTGATATCTAGCAGGAAAGTTTCTACTGCTGTTGTCCTACTGGCCTGTGAGATCAAAGGGTTGATTTTCTGAAACTGCCATGGGGTCCCTGCATCAGTTCTCACTTCGTAGCTTGCAAAACTTTACTAGAACCCCTCCCTTGTTGAAATATTTTACACTGTTACTGAAAGATGCTGTCAACCCAGCATCTTTTAAATAAGTCAGTTAAATGGTCTGTTTTCTGATCGGGATCCATTTCTATAACATGTACTGGGCGTCTATTATTATTATTTTTAAATTAAGAGTGAAGGTCTTTCCTGCACCCCCACTGTCCATATCTTCCCCTCCCCTCCCTTGCCTTTCAAGAAGGTCTCTTGGGCAGACCTGAGAGTAACATGACCAAAGATAGTGAGGTCCATCCCTCTTCCCAGAGGCTGTGAGCACGGGGCTGTTTTCTGCTTGCTGCCTGTTCACTTTCACTTCCAGTGTTACTGATAAACGCTGGCAGGACTTGAAGGGGCGGAGAGCAGAGGGCTGCGTATATACACAGTGCTGCCTGCTGCACAAAGGAAACAAACCGACAAGAATCGAGAACAATATTGTTTTCTTCACTTTCTTTCAGTGAGTCCTGTTTGGAGGCGCTCCTAATAACAGCAGGTACAGTCAGTAGCTACGGATGGGTAGATGATTTTTTTTTTAAAGTTTTTCCTTCTTTAAGAAATAAAGCAACTGATCTGCATGCTGGCTAGAACCATCTTCCATGCTGTGAGCCTTCAGAATTGCATGTGCTTCCCATGTGTAGGCCAGTGGCTCTCAAACGTTTGTACTGGTGACCCCTGTCACATAGCAAGCCTCTGAGTGCCACCCCCCCTTATCAATTAAAAGCACTTGTTTATATATTTAACCCCATTATAAATGCTGGAGGCAAAGCGGGGTTTGGGGTGGAGGCTGACAGCTCGCGACTCCCCATGTAATAACCTCCTGACCCCCTGAGGGGTCCCAACCCCCAGTTTGAGAACCTCTGGTCTAGGCCAAGGCTACTGGCTGAGCACTTTATTATCACGTGGACACAGCAACCGGACGAAAGAAGCTCCTCGGAATACCGGTAGGAATGGGGACAGACTTCAGCAGAGAAGTCACTGTTTCTTTTTCAACTTTCCCAGGGCAATATTTTTAGCTCAGCCACAACATCTAGGCCCAGGGCCTCTGTTCCCACTGCAGGATGTGGACCGAGCAATCGCTATTCCTGTGTGCACTCGCTTTGATGACTAGCAGAAGCGTTAACACTTAACAGACCTCAGGACCTTTCCAAGGCAAATGCTTCCTCTCGGTGGCTTCTGGGGGGTGGTTTCCACTGAAATCCTGGTCGGGGCTGTCTGCACAGCGTGTGTGAGACCTTTCTGCTGAGAGGTACTACGGACGGATTAAGCTCCACCCTTGTGCCAGGGAAATTGATCCAAGAAGAATCTCTCTCCTCCTTCCAACCTGCCTCCCCTCATCTCGATGGAGCTCTCTTGGTTCTGCAGACTGTAGCTGTGCAGACTAGCTCCTCAAACAGCCAATTAACTCGGCAGCTCTCCAGGGGCGCTAGGGAATAGCCATCTCCCCAGCCAGCCAGGCGCTCTACCCGCTTCCCTTTCTCTTAGCTGCTTGTCTCATTGCTAGTGCTGCAGGAAAGCCCGGGATCCCCAAGCGCAGGTGGCTGCATGAGAGGAAAGTGGTACCCATCAGGGTTCATTGGCTTCACTGCCCTCCTCCCCGCCCCCGAGGTATCAGCTGTTCCAAGAACAACTGGAGAGCAGCGGCCAATAAATCCCTTGGCTCAGGACAGCTTGAGGCTAGTGACTAAGCTGTAAGTGGGCACCTGGGTACCGTGGCGATGAGCACAGTGCACAAGCCGAAGTGGTGAGCATGCTGTCTAGGACTGTGCCTGCGCCGTGCCTGGCAGCGTGGTGGCACTCCTGGATTGGGACAGACGGCATCAAGAGGGGCCAATGAGCGGCAGGCTAATCATGCTGTGCTGAGGAACCGCAGCTCCTGTTGCTCAGCACCTCTGAACGTTGGTCTGTTTGACCAGACCTGCAGCCCTTCATCCCGCTGATCTGAACGGGAACTTTGCCTGCGTGAGGATGAACATAAGAATGGCCCTAGTGAGTCAGACGAAAGGTCCATCTAGCCCAGTATCCTGTCCTCTGACAGTGGCCAGTGCCAGGTGCCCCAGAGGGAATGAACAGAACAGGGAATCATCAAGTGACCCATCTCCTGTCGCTCATTCCCAGCTTCTGGCAAACAAAGGCTAGGGACACCATCCCTGCCCATCCTGGCTAATAGCCATTGAAGGACCAATCCTCCATGAATTTATCTAGTTCTTTTTTGAACCCTGTTATGGTCTTGGCCTTAACAACATCATCTGGCAAGGAGTTCCACAGGCTGACTGTGCGTTGTGTGAAGAAATACTTCCCTTTATTTGTTTTAAACCTGCTGCCTATTAATTTCATTTGGTGACCACTAGTTCTTGTGTTTATGAGTAGTAGTAAACAACACTTCCTTATCTACTTTCTCTACACCAGTCATGATTTTATAGACATCAATCATATTTCCCCCCTTAGCCGTCTCTTTTCCAAGCTGAAAAGTGCCAGTCTTATTAATCTCTCCTCACACGGAAGCCTTTGCATAGCCCTAATCATTTTTGTTGCCCTTTTCTGAACCTTTTCCAATTCCCTTTTTTTTTTTTTTTTTTTGAGATGGGGTGACCACATCTGCACACAGTATTCAAGATGCGGAAGTACCATGGATTTATATAGAGGCAACATGATATTTTTTGTCCTATTATCTATCCCTTTCTTAATTATTCCCAACCTTCTGTTTGCTTTTTTGACTGCCGCTGCACATTGAGTGAATGTTTTCAGAGAACTCTCCACAATGACTCCAAGATCTTTCTTGAGTGGTAACAGTTAATTTAGGCTCCATGATTGTATATGTATAGTTGAGATTGTTTTCCAGTGTACATTGCTTTGCATTTATCAACATTAAATTTCATCTGCTATTTTGTTGCTCAGTCACCCCGTTTTGAGAGATCCTTTTGTAGTTCTTCACTGTCTGCCTGGGTCTTAACTATCATTAGTCACTTTGATGGCAGGATTTGGCCTGATGTACTGAGGAGCATATGGGTGTGGGGAGGATGAAATCCTTCCCATGAGATGATGAAACTTGAGCAGAGACTGCAGCGGGGGCCTGTTCCCAGCCCCATGACGCCTATGATCCTGCCAAATGTAGGAACTGGCGGACTCTGCAGCTGGAGAACGTGTTTCAGGGAGATTTTTCTGGCTACCACAGCTAATGGGGAGGCTTGTGTCCAGCCCCCCGCAGGAGCAGGCCTCGTTTCCTCGCTCTCCCGTTGGCGCCAGGGTGGCAAAAAGGAGACGTTCTAGTGATGCAGCATTTGTACTTTTCACAGCTCCTCTGCCTGGCCTTCCAGAGTGTTGGGGGAACTAGGATCTGTCAGCTACCAATGTTAACAACTCTGTAAACGGGGGACGGGAGTTCTACCACTGGCTTATCTTGGCAGCAAGGTCCAGTGGCTAGCGCTCTTGACTGGGACTTGGGGCGACTCCCTTCCTCTCTCCGTGTTTCTGTTCTCGCCCTCCCTCCCCCAGCCATTTGTCTGCTCCGTTAGGTCTTTGAGCTCTTTGGAGCAGGGAATGTCGCCCTGTGTATGTAGAGCCCCCAGCACAACGGGGCCCTGATCTCCTCCGGGGCTTCTAGGCACCAGAACTCCTAACTTCTAAAAAGTAATGGTGATAAAAATGCCTGAGCTCTGTGGCCCTACAGCCACTTCATCGGGAGCAGCTCCACTGCTCCTAATCGGCCTAGTGTAGCCCCAGCCCAGCTGTTTGTCCAATCAATTTCTTTCTTCCCTGCGCTGGGCTGTTTCCTTTGCCACGTCTCTGATCTGAGAAGGGATTTCTGTGGGCAGCTGAGGCGATAATGGCTACAAAGGCTTTTACCGAGTCCTCCCTTATTGACAAGACTCTTGTTGACATAACCCAGCACAACCCAGTTCCAGTTTCTCCTGTGGGTCTGCAGCTGGTATCTCCAAGTGCTCTGGAGTGAAATAGCATTGAGGGCCCCACGCTGAGGGTCCATCTCCCTTTGTTTTTCGAGGAGGGTTGCAGGCAGGTGACTTGCATCTCTGCAGGTAAGGCCCTAAAGAACAGCTCATAGAGGGAGAGGAGGGAAAAGAAAGATGAATAACAAAGAGAAGCCTGTTTCCTTGTGACAGGAGGAAAGGAATGAGCACATCCAGTTCTACTGAATTCTGGTAAGTGCTCGCACACTGTAGCAACGGCTGCTGTACGAGAAGCCAGACGGAAATGGGGAAGAAAAGGAGAGATGGTCAGGAGTTGCACTGGAGAAGGCTCTCTTACCAAGAGCAGTATGGTTACATGAGGAGCAGCCAGGAGGCTGCTGTTGCATGAGCAGAGTGGGTTGGGATTGGGGCAAGTCCAGGAGGATTTTTAAGGCCGAAGAGAACGATTTTGAGAAGGATCTTGGGATTGTTGTGGGGCCAGGGGAACAGACAGAGGATGGGGGAGAGTGGAGTGATTTAAATCAAAATGATTTAAGTCACTGACTTTAATCATGACTGAAATCTGCGAGCCAGAAACCTTGATTTTATTTTTTTATCATTGAATTTAATCTTGTTTTGCATTTGTACTTTAGTTACTTTCCAAAAGAAAAATTGGTATAACAATTAAAACATTGATTTGCAACCAAATATAGGCTTTACACTAAATGTGGTTCTTTTTGCTAACTCGGCAGATACACTCTCAGTGGTTTTCAACCTTTTTTTTCATTTGTGGACCCCTACAAAATTTCAAATGGAGGTGTAGACTCCTTTAGAAACCTTAGGCAGAGTCTGTGGAGAGCCCCCGGGATCCACAGACCACAGGTTGAAATCCACGGCACTATCTGTACACGTTTATTTAAGCTATTCTATAGTTCAGCGTACACGGATTCAGATTTTTAACTTCTGGTTTTTTTTAATTCTGTTAGAAAATGGAAAATGATGCATTTCTTGTTTTACTGGATTGGGGTGTTTGTTTTTATTTGGGATTTATGTTGAGATGCCTTAGGATGGCAACTGGAATTAAACTACAAATATACAACAACAACATTTTGAAATTGTCTTTATTAGTTAAATGAAACTTCCTTACATGTGCTGCATACGTAAGAAAAAGGCTTCTTGAAAACTGCTTTTGCATTTTAAACTGACTGATTAAACAAAGGAAAGGAAGGGTTTCTGCTCGCTCTCCTGTCAGTTCTCTATAGGCCACAGTCTCAAAGATATTTAGGCCCCTAAAGATGCAAGTAGGTGTTTTTGAAAATCCCAGTAGGGCGCTAGCTGCATCTTTAGGAGCCTAAATACCTTTGAGAATCTGGCTCCGTGTCCAGGCGCTGGTGGTCCTTTGGGGGATGTGCAGGTGCAAATGCACTTGCCTGCCCTGGTTGCTGGGGAACGTATCTTATAGCACGGCCCTGGAGTCGGTGGTGGGGGCGGGGGTGTGTGTGTGCAGGCTGGGAGGGCCCCAGCAGTGCACGGCTGGTGTGGCTCAGTGGTGTGATGATAGTATTGTGTACTCAGTTCCAGATCTGGGCCAGCTTGTTTAAACAGCCTCCAAGCAGTGGCTGAGTCAGGGAGGTGTGGAACAGCTGCCTACGTGGGGTGGTTCCAGGATCTCCAGTCGGGGGCAAGGTGGTGGGTGCCCACGCCAGGTGCACTCTGATCTGGGGGAGGCTCGGGGGAGGCGTCGCTGCACGGTGGCCAGCGTGAGCTCTCCAGCCCGCATCTCATCTTGCACCCCCCTGATAACCTCCTTGCTCCCCAGGGGGCATGACCCCCAGTTGTGTGTCTGTGCTGGACACATTGTGTGTAGCAGCCCTAACTGCTTTGCAACAGACTTGGGTTTATCGAGCTGAGCGTCCTGCAGGTTCCTGTTACGTCTGGTAGCTCATCTCTCGTCACACCCCTAGAAAGAAATATGCAGTGAGGGGCCATTTCTCTGAATACCCATCCGGGTTTTACGCTGTGTGCCCCATCGTGTCGCACACACAGACCTAGAGTGGAGAGCCGTTTCTCTTGTGGTGTGCAGTGTGTCTGTGTTGTAAAGACAAGGATTTGTAACAGTGCTAATCTGCAGCAGCCTCTAGCTGCAATGAAGAGGTGCTCCTTCCTTGTATGGGACATGACCTCAGCCCCGCAGAGAGAATGTCTTGCCCTTGGCTTCAGCGATTCAGAAAGCCAATTCCTGGTGTTACGCCTAGAAGTGGCACAATACGTGCTCAAAGCTTGGTTTTATATTGGGGATGAGCTGAGGTTTTAACAAAGCAGAAAGAATTGACACACCCTCTGCATAAAGAAACACAGCCACTGGGCCACCATGAGAGCAAAAGCCGCCCGTCCGGTCTGTTTCTGGGGCTAGCAGGACAGGACAGCACAGCCTGCCTGGAAGCAAGGCAGGATACGGGATTTATGAAAAACTGCAAGTACAATGAGTGAGCTCCCGTACAAGGAGAGATTAACACAAGTGGGATTATTTGGGGCCTGATCCGGTAAAGCTTTCCTCAGGCGATTGGTTGGTGTGAAATCATTGGGGCTATTCCATGAGTACGGGACTGCACGGTTGTTCCCTTTGCTTGTAAAAGGGGAAAATCTGAGCTGGGGAGAGGGGTCTGAAATAACTGATGTGGCAGGGAAGGCAGCTGGTCTGCTCTTTGCTGCTGTTTTGTGGTCATTCTGCTTCCTCCTTTGTGAGTGAAGCTAAATTTCTTCCCCTCCTCGCCCTGTTTCTGGTCCCAGCCTCGTTTGGTGCCTGAGAACCTTTGCTTATTTTTTCTAACCGGTCCCTCTTCCCCTGGTACAGGGGCATCTCCTGCATGCTGGCTCCCTCGGGCCCTGGATGGGTTAATGCAGTGAAGTGTGCTCCCCACACCAGGATCGCTGGCTTTTAAACCTGCCCTGACGCTGTTGGCCTCCCCCAAGCTCAGACGCAGCTTTTCCTGTCAGCTGCTACCTGTGTTGTGCAGGTAAAATCCATCGTCTCGTGGTTTTCAGTAAATCTTTTGCTAACGAACGCTCTCCTCTAACAATGCTGTGAGTCTGATTTAAACCCACCAGCACCAGAAAACCTGCTGTTCTGTCCCCGGTGATGTGTCCTGTGGAGCTGGCCAGCTCTGGGCAGGGGACAGCAGGGGTGCAAAATGAAACTGCTTCTCTGATCTGTTCTCAACAGCAGGTGCTTGGCTCCCTCCATAACTTAGCTCTTATAGCGTATGTTTCAGCCACAGACCTCAGCATGCTTCCCAAAATCCCTATCCCCACTGTACAGATGGGGAAACTGAGGCACAGGGCTGGGGCATAACTTGCCCAAGATCACCCAGCAGGCCAGTGCTCTGCCCACTAGGAAACATTGCTGTGAGTCCCCCCCAAACAGTATTCCCCTCCCAGCATCTGCAGTTATCTCACTGCTTCCCTACCCACTTGTCACCGGGGTCGAGTCCTTGTCTAATTTAGGTTGTGACCCTTGGGTCGGTGCTGGTACCGTTCTGTTTGCCTGGACTCTGCTTTGCACCCCGGTAGCACTAGCTGAATAACCGCATGGTATTGGACCTCGCCTGCCCCTCTGGGGAGACTCATCTCGTCCACAGTGTTTCCGGGCAACAAATGTTTGCTTTGGACCGCGGCCGAGACACAGGAGCTACCTCAGAACAGAGCCAGGTCCCTGCCTGAAGGAGCTGGCAACCCAGCTCAGACAGCCCCCCCCCCGGCAGGCTGGGGAGGGTCTTGGGGGCAGCTGGTGAGCTCCTGTGGGCAAGGCTTAGATTTCCTTGCCTTGCAATGGCACCCGGAGTCCCCGGCCCAGAGCCGGCCCCTTGTGCTGGCTGCTCTGCAGGCACGTGGTGAGAGACTGTCCCCGCTCCAGAGCGTTTGCTGACAGCAGCCGCACGGGATGAGCAGGGGAATGGAGGTGCGGAGGGATGAAGCGACTCCACAGGTCCCAGCTGATGTCACTTGGGCCTGAGCGCAAGAGATGAGGGGAATTATTCTCCCCAATTTCCAGCGTGGGAACTGAGGCTCGGAGAGCTGATCCGACACGCCCGAGCTGGGAAATGAGCCCAGCTCGCCTGAGTCCCAGGCCAGTGCGCTAACCATAAGGCCGTCCTCCCTCTGCATTGCACAGGTGGAGCAGAACCCCACTTGGGATGGCTGGGCATCGGCTGAGCCGGCCAGCCAGCAGGCTCCCTTGTGAAGCTGTCTCTCTATTGCATATAGCTTGTACCTGGGTGTCTCTCCCATCTAGGGTGACCAGATCTCCCGATTTTATAGGGACAGTCCCGATTTTTGGGTCTTTCTCTTATATAGGCTCCTATCACCCCCCACCCCTGTCCCGATTTTTCACATTTGCTGTCTGGTCACCCTACTCCCATCCCACCCCTGGAGTAACCCCGTGAGTCAGTTAGGGTCTGTTCGGCTGGACACGCTTCTGTCATGCTCTCTCGCAGCACCACCTTGCAGCTGTGCGTTGGCTTCCGCAGCCTGAGCTCTGCTTCCATGTCCCTCCTCCCCCGGCGTGAGAGGCAGGTCCTGGCCCCAGGTGGAGGTTTTATCGGAGTTTGTCAGCTCACTGCTCTGCATCCTGTTCTGCAGTGCAGCTGGCCTCCCCTTCCCCCCGTTTGCCTTGCAGACATGGCCTTCCCGCGGAACCAGAAGCTGAACCTCCTGCGCCTCACCGTGCTCTTGATCGTGGCGTTAGCAGGCATCAAATTTATCTTCCGAGACAGGTAAGATGCGTGTCTGCAGCCAGGCTGCCCCCGGAGCCCAGGGCAGTGCTGGGGCCAGCTGTGGAGCATGCTTGTCCCATGGTGCTTGGAGCTGAGTTCTCTCCGTAGCTCCTTAGCTGAGCTAGCGCCCTGACGCCCCCACCCCCGTCTCTCTCTCGCTCTGCACTGGCATGGCCAGCAGGGCCGGCTCCAGACCCCAGTGCGCCAAGCACGTGCTTGGGGCGGCATGCCGCGGGGGGCGCTCTGCCAGTCGCCGGGAGGGCGGCAGGCGGCTCCGGTGGACCTCCCGCAGGCTTCGGTGGAGCCACGGGACCAGTGGACCCTCCGCAGGCATGCCTGCGGGAGTTCCACTGGAGCCGCGGGACCGGCGAGCGGCAGAGCGCTCCCCGCAGCGTGCCGCCGTGCTTGGGGCGGCGAAATGGCTAGAGCCGGCCCTGATGGCCAGCAGCACCTGCCGCATGCGTCAGGATTTGTAACCAAATGGTGGCGAGTGGGATCTTACTGCTGCTCCCGGCATCTCTCGCTGGGTCCTGGAGTGTCCAGTGCCAGCTCTGCCCCATAATATACAGACCCATAGAAAGGGGCAGGAGGGTCCCAGTGACAGAGAGCTGCGTCTGCCCCCAGCCGACAGCTCTGAAGCCGCGTCCCAGTCTGCCAGAGACAGCAAGTCCTGTACGGGAGTCTCCTGCTGAGCAGGCGCTGGAGGGCACAGCCGCATGGCAGTAGGTTGGACCGTTCTGCTCAGATACCCTCCAGGGCCAGCAGCTGTTCTTGGGGGGTGATGGGGCTGGAGCAGGGCGTACCCCCTTTGGCTCAGGCAAGGGTAACTGTGTGACTCTAGGAGCGGGTGGAAGCTGCTGCACTCACAGCCCTGGAGGCTGCTGTCCCTGCCCATCTCCTGAGCAGATACCAGTTGGGCTTTCCCCCACACCGCCTGTCCTGGCAGAGCCCCCCACGGGGTGGGAGGAGAAGTCAGTGTCTGGGGCTCTGCTGCGGCTGCCCACAAGGGAGCCGGTGTGGCCGGGGGCTGAAAGTTTCCAGCCGCTCTGTTCTGCATGCGCAGCGTTACCCTGGATCAGCACAAGCACATCAGCAGGGACAATGACTTCTGGGGAAAGGCTGGAGAGGAAAAGGAGGAGCCCAACCCCCACAGCCAGGCCCTGGAGCGCTCAGCGGCGAAGGTAACGGGTCCAAAGGAAGACACCAAAAAGCAGCTCTCCAAGGACTTCAGCACCACGGAGATGAGGCTCGTCCACCTGGACCTGAAAGGAGCCGCGCCCAAGGTCTCCTACTTGGAGCAGGTGAGCAGCAGAGGGTTCTGGGATGACGCTTGTCCCCTCTCTCCTGCCCTGTCCCCGTCCTGCTGGGCTGTGGGCGGCAGGGGGAGGGGACATCCTAATTGTTATGAGCAGGGCCTGCGGGCGCCAGAGTTCAGCCACTGGCTTCCAGTGCTCGCGGAGAGCACGCTGCACCTGGCCGCGCGAGCCTCTGGCTGTGAGCAGAGCAGGGGGCAAGGGAGAGGGAGAGCCGGCTTCGGAACTGCCTGAGTGTGGGGTGCTGCCCACCGGCCAGGGATCTCCCACGCTCCCCTCAGCGGGACGGGACGGAGCGAGAGAGACTCCTGGGAGCTCTGGGTGGCTGACTCCTTTTGCTGCCCTTGGGCTCGCCTGGAACCCGTGCAGCCTGGCACGGAGCCCTGCTCAGGCGGGTTTCTAGCCAGGCAAGGCCATGGGCACGTCGGGTGCTATTGAGCCCAGCCCCATGGAAACCAGGGGAATTTCACCCATAGACACCCTGGTTCGGTCTGACCCATGGTCTCTGGCCAGGAGACTGACTGATTGGCGAGTTTCCCGTTTTCCCCCCAGCCCCGCTATGCTCTCCAGCCCCAGCAGGTCGGCTCATTTGCTCTCCTTGCAGGTGTTTCCACTTCTCTCCAAACTTGGTGCAAATGGAATCCTGGTCGAGTACGAAGACATGTTTCCCTTTAAGGGTGAGCTTGAAACCCTCAAGTCTCCATATGCTTATAGGTAAGATGTTGCAGTGGGCGCGAGTGAACCGGTGGAAGCATTTGGCTGTGGGTGGTGGCTAGGTATCCAAAAGTAACATGACCCGCTCGGTGCCGGAGAGTCTGCAAGTCGGGGCATGGCCCTGCTGGAACAGAGCCCTCGATAAGAGCCCGCTGCCTGCCGCAGTTCTGAGCCTCTGGCTGTGCCCGCAGGTAGAGCAGCCTCCGTGTCTGTTCTTACAGTGTCCATGTTTGGATCCCAAGTGGCATCCCCAGATTCTCTCCACCTGGAAAAGCAGTGAGCATGGAGTGACTCTGAACTGCAGCAATGTAACTGTGCCGCTCTGGGGACGCGCACGGGTTTCCTGAGGCGCTAATGTGCAGCGCTCACCCGGCAACGCTGAATGTGGGAGTATCAGTCTCCTCCTTTCTGTGGCACAGCCATTAACACCCCCCCACCCCCGTGTCCTGAGCCAGATTTAACACTCGGGCGTCAGCGTGTCTGGGAGTCCGTGAATGGCCTGAGTTTTGCAGCTGCTGGTTGGCAAACGCAAAGTTCTCTGACCTGCTGATTGTCCCTGTCTCCCTGCAGCGAAGACGACATCGAGAAGATCCAGCAGCTAGCGGCGCTCAATAAGCTGGAAGTGGTTCCCCTGGTGCAGACCTTTGGGCACGTGGAGGTAGGCGTTGATCTCCGTGTGAGTCGGCCCTTCTTTAGGGAATGGCTGAGACCAGCTGCTCCTGGCCCCAAGGGTGGAAGGCATGTCCTGCCATCCCGTTGTGGGGTGGATCCAGGTGGATGCAGACCCTGAGTGGCTGGGCCCTGGATGTAGACCTGTTGCAGCAGTAGATGGGGGTGAGGAAGGCCTGTGATGGGACCTGCTTGGGGGGCGGGATTGTTCGTGCAGGGTTTTGTTTGTGGTGTTTGCAGCTCTCCGTCTTTCAGGGAGCCAGGCGAGTACTTGGCGACAGTCTGCGACCGCCCGGGGTTACTCTCCCTTTGTCAGGGGAGGCAGGATGACAGTCCATTGCCCTTCATTGTGTGTCTTGATTGGAAGCATTTGAAGGGGGCTAGCTATAGATTGGTTGGTTTTTGGGGGCTCTGAACAGGCAAACGTCTCCCTCATCGCAGGGACCCGGGTCATTCTAAGTCTGCAGCGCCATGTCCACCTGTGGGGCTAGGAACTCGCTTGTAGAACAGGGCTACTCATGCCAGCGTCACACCAGAGTGACCTCATGGGAGGACCGCAGTCTGAGACACCGAGAGCTGCCTCTGGTCTCCCATGCAATGCCTGTTGGCCATGCTTAGGCACTGAGACGGGGGCTGTTTCTGTGGCTGTTGGGTTTCCCTCACGAGTGTCTGGCTCCCCTTTAGGTTGCTGAGTGAGGAATCTGCTTCTCCTGGGGGTGTCTTGGTCTCTCTCCTGACCCTGCCACCTCAGTCTCCTCAATCCAACAAGCTGGCGTTGGTCTCTGCCGCCAAGGGGAGGTAGCTGTATGCTGGCTTTCCTCCCAGGCAAGGAGGCAGCTTCCTCTCTGACTTGCTCAGGCAGGGCTCCCTGGGGCAGGGTGGGAGCTGGCAAGGACGCCAGCCATGGGTCCAGCTTGGCTCCTTCCAGACCGAGCTCCACCACCACGTCACTCGTTTATAAACAACTGGTATTTGCACAGGTCTTGACAGGGAGCCTGGTGGAGGCTCCTGTGGACTCTGAACCGGCGCGCTCAGCCCGGGGCATTCCACGGGGAGCAGGTACACCTCCCTCGGACAGGGGGGTCCCCTCTTACTGGCCTACGTGCCCCCAGTGCGCAGCATGACTCTAGCTGGACAGAGCCCCTTTAAAGCAGACCAGTGACTCGCCTCCCAGCTACTCCTTTCCCTTGCAGTCAAGCCGCTCTCTTTCCAAAGCGCAGCGTGACCTGCCGGGGTCCAGCGGGGTCGGTTTGTGCTGCGTTGGGTTCACACGCTTCCTTGTGACAGTTTATTCTGAAGCACGACAAGTACCGATACCTGCGGGAGGTCGAGCGCTTCCCCAACAGCCTCAACCCGCACGTCCCAGACACCCTGTCCCTGCTGAAGAGCGTCCTGTCGCAGGTGATGGACAAACACAGACACTCCAGCTGGATCCACATCGGAGCCGACGAGGTAGGCGCTGGGGAGGCTCCTGCAGAAGGTGTCCCGTGCTCTCCTCTCCGCCCCCGCCGGCTCTGGGAGTTATTGGGGGGGGGTATTTGTATTGCAGCAACCCCAGCTGTAGATTGGGACCCCACTGTGCTAGGTGCTGTACTAACACGACAACTGCCCCTGCTTTGACAAGCTTACTGCTTAGAGGGCTAAGGAGGAACACACTAGACAATCTCCAACTCTAAGGTCCTGCTTACGACCGCCCCTCTGGGCAGAGGGAAGGGAAGAGGAAGGAAACATCTGGAGAAGAGGTGTGCAGAGCTACTCCACCTTCCGTCACACTGCGCGCAGCTTGTAGTGGCTTCATTGCAGGCTCCGTAGCGATCATGGCTTCTGTTTATGGACCCCAAAGTACTTCCCACTCCACTCTGCATAGTGCACCCGTGAAATGTAGCCCCTTGTGGGGTGCAGGGTAGCAGCTCTTTGGTGCCCAACACTTGGTTGGGAGGAGGTGACCTTTTTGGCCAAAGGACACGGGGACTAACTCTTGCATGTTACGCAGCGTCCCCTGGGTTCTCGAACAGCTTTGCAGAGCAGATGGGGCCTGGTGTTTCAAAGCATCCTGCAAAGGTCCCATCAGCAGTGAAGTGCCTATAACTCCATTTGCCTGCCCTGCAGGGGTGAAGGGCTGAGCTGACCCAGCCTGCGTGTGAGCTTGGGATTAGTGGGGGAGAATCGAGCTGTGTTCCAACCCCACTGGCTACTTTTCCCATCCAGGGTTGCCCCATTGAAGAGCTAATGTAAGCTGTGCTGCATTGACTCATGACTGTCTAGATGTTCTGGGGGGGTGGTGGGGGCTTAACGTACTTGCTCTGCCGTGTTTACATCAGCGAAGGCCGGTCGGAGGTGCCTGCCTTCGCTCCTGGGGAGCTAGTTTAAACAGTCTCGAACCAGCCCCGAGAAAGGTGTCTCTGCCGCTCAGACAAGCATTGGCCTTGTCGGGGAGAGCCCCATTGTGGGGGTGATCCTTCACCCAGAGGAGACAGCACTGTGCCTACAAGTTCTTCAGAGAGCTTTCCTCTGCCACTGTCATCCCCTCTGTCTGTCTGGAGTCCGGCTCAACCAGCTGCTCGTGCGGGGCCAGCTGGGTGACAGTGGTATGGTCGTGTGTGGCGAAGCTGTGTATCCTCCGCATGTTGCTGGCACTTGGGTCCGTCTCGTCTGACCGCTTCACCTAGTCCCTGCGTGTAGCTGTTGTCTAGGACTGACGAGAGGCGTGATCGCTGTGGGGCTGCACTGGGGAGAGGTCTGGCACAGGGGTGCGGTTTCCCATCATTGCTCCCTGGGTGCATCCCCCTGGGAAGGACGTAAACCTTGCACGCTCTTCACCCGATGCCTGTTTACAGAGGCTAGTAAGCTTCTGATCTTAACAATAGTTTCCCTTCCGGTAAATCCAGGTCTTTCATCTAGGGGAAGGGATGGATTCCAAGAACTGGATCAGCCGCAGCAATGGAGACGTGGGGAAGATGTACCTGAATCACATCAAGGAGGTTGTGAACTTCATCGTGAGCCAGTACAAGGGACTCCAGGTCCTCATGTGGGACGACATGCTGAGGAAGATCAGCGTGGGAGCCATCCAAGGTCCGGGGGGCTCTGTGCTCATCTCCGGGAGCAGTTAGTTGTAGAGGATTTTCTAGGGTGACTCTTGCGTATGTCTGAGGAGCAGCATCCCAGGCATGGTGCTGTGGTAGTCCAGCTGCCCAGAGGGTACCTGGAATGCCCCCACGCCCCTCCCCCCCGCGGTGGTGTCGTGTGGGAGGGGTCAGGGCAGGGGAGAAAGTGTAGCACTGGGACTAGAGTGTGTCCTGGGGGTTTGGTGGTGTCCCCACCAGGAGCAGTGGGAGGTCCCTAAAAAGTGGGCGGGGGGGCGCACAGGCCCTGCCCTTCACGCTGCCCCTCCCCTGAGGCCCTGACCCCGCTCGCTTCTCTCAGCCCCCCCCATTGCTTTTAATAGTGATGGGGCCAGGGTCCCCTGTTGCCCACCCCCTTCCAGCACCCCTGGTTCCCACCCATAGTGGGGAATGCTTCTGGGCTCACTTATCTCTGTGCAGTCTGGAGTTGTGTATCCTGCACACTGTCACCCCGACTCTGGGTGTAGGGAGTCAGGGAGGTCTGGGCTGGTGGAATGAGGGTTTCCCCAGCAGCCTTCTCTCTCCTGCCCTGGATGCTGTTGCATTCTCTCTCCCGCCGGTTTTTTTGTCCTGCAGAATCTGGCATCGCGACGCATGCCTCCCCGGTGCTGTGGTTCTACGCCCCAGACTTCGACACGGAGCAGATAGGTAAGGGGCAGAGGAGCCTGTGACGGTTTCATCCGTGAGCTGCTTTGTGAGACTTGCCTGATTGCATGTCAGGCGGCTAAAGGCCAAGTTGAGCCCTGGTGTAAGCTGGGGACAGCTCCATGGAAATCAGGGTCACGTTTCCTTTGTGTCCTGCCCTGCTGATGTCCTTCACTTTGTCTCAGTTGTGGTGCCCAGGAGGTTGGCAGAGTCCCTTTATTTCACTGCCCAGTGACTGCCAGCTGGAGACCCTCGTACTCTTTGCTAGTCTGGGTCACATATGAACCGGTAACTTAAAGGTAGTGTAGGATCTACGATAGAGCCTAACAAACCTCTGAGCCACCCGCCAACATCCTGTTGCTGGCCCCAGACCAGAGGAGCTGATAGGTGGATAATTGTGTTAACAGCTCTCGAGCTGGCGCGTGTGTCCATGCCAGCGGCTCAGTAACAGGAGCAGTGCATCACCCCTCAGCTTGCCAGCCACTCACCAGTGCTGGTGGGTCTGTGTGGGCCCCAGGCTGACCCCCACCAGGGGCGCTCTGCGTTGGCACCTTGGGACTGCTGTGTTGAAGCTCAGAGTGTTGGCGCTGGCAGATGTTTTCCAGCTGTTTGCTGATCTTGGTGTCTCCTTTTTTCCTAGGAAAGTTTATTTCAAAGTACGCAGACAGTGGCTTCAAATCGGTGTGGTTCGCGAGTGCCTTTAAAGGCACCACTGGCCCCGCACAGGGCTGGACCCCTTTAAATTACCACCTGAAAAACCACCTGAGCTGGCTGAAGGTGATCCAGGCCATGGCCAAGTTCCCCTTCATCAGGTTCCAGGGAATTGCCCTCACTGGGTGGCAGAGGTGAGGCCCGGCACTAGGGACTGGAGGACGGCAGGGGGAACGGACGTCCCTCTGGCTCTCGCTCAGAAGCAGTCTAACACACACGGCTTGCAGAGAACGTGACCTCTCCCCAGCAGCGGGTGGGGGAATGGATGTGGGAAGGGCGAGTGAGACCAGAGCAGCTGCAGGCTTTGCTCGCTCTGCTGGGCCATGGCTGCAGCTGGAACGCTGCCTTCAGGCCGGGGCCACCCTTAAGTGGGGAAACGCCAATGACCAGCCAGGAGCTCAGAGAAGAGCATCAGACAGGATTAGTGAGCTGGTTATGGGGGAGCGAGACAGAAATCGTCCCAGCTTGGCTGGGTGGCTGAGAGGAGGGTCCATCAGTCTGGAAATAAGCGAGGGGTCATGTCACAGCAGGTGACACAAGGCGGGGAAGGGGGGAGGGAACTAGGGGCAATGGCATCCAAAGAGATGGGGCAAAACAGACTGAGCCTGCAGGAGGATCCCTTCGCCTGCGGATCCTTCCCCTGAGGGGAAGGGTGAAAGCTGCCACAGTGGGGACTGGCCAGAACTCTAATGGGAGCAGCCCTGCCCTGGTTAGATAGAATCCCAGGCTGGGCCGTCCCCAGCAGAGTCACCGGCTGCTGCTGGCCCGTGGCCCCAGTGCGGCAGCCTGCTGGAATGGCTCTCAGAGGCTGCTGGCAGCACAGAGGAGCAGAAGCTGGCCTGGAGCTCTGGCGAGAAAGGGGCAGGGATAGCTGCGGGGCTGGCAGGAGTCCCTCAGGGCAGTGGGTGTTGGGGATTCCTGCCGGGGCTCAGGACAGCTTAGGGACCCTACAGATCGTCAGTGGAAGGATCTGGGGCTGTGTGTGCATCCGCCTCCCATGCGACGCCAAGGGGCTGCGGTGAGATGGCAGAACAGCTGGCATCGGGTGGTGGGTTGGGGACACCGTTCTGCAGAACACTGATGGGCAGGGGGTTCCGCAGCGTGACCATGTGCTGCTCTCCTGTCCCCGCAGGTACGACCACTACTCCGTGCTGTGTGAGCTGCTGCCGGTGGGGATCCCGTCCCTGGCCATATGTCTACAGACGCTGGTGAACGGTGAGGGGCTCGCTGCCGGGGCATGCAGGGCGGGGTGGTGCCAGCAAGCCTGAATTAACCCAGCCCTCTAATGAGAGGCAGCAAGGTCTAGCAATTAGACCAGGTGACTAGGAGTCAGGACTCCTGGGCTCTATTCATGAGTCTACCACTGACCCCTTGTGCAGTTTAATCTCTGGCTTCCTCTAAGACTTTGTACAAAAACTGTGTTTGGCCCAATTTTGAACTGTTTCATTGGGGTGTATGAGCTCCATCGTTACCCCCTTTGACCCAAGCAGTTAGTGTTCAAGGTCTTGTGGGTTGTTTTTGTTAGGAGGCGAAATCGATGGTGGAGTCAGGTGTTTCTCTGCAATATTTACAAAGGCTGAACACAAAGTTCGGCGTCCCTGGACACAGGAGGAATCAAACAGGAGGCAGTGTCTTTACTCAGCTCCCAGCCTCTTGCCAGCCAGCACTCTGCTTTAAAAGCTCTCTTGGGGCCATGTTCCCAGTGCCTTTCTGGCTGTCTCCTTGGCTTTCTGGCTGCTTCTCACACTTATCCGGGCCGAAAGGCAGCTGTCAAACCCACCAGCATCAGTGAGGTATCACTCAGCCTCTATCAGTGTATGGAGCTAGACATTTTATATATATATAAAATACAATGTACAGCATATCGCCCGTAACTTACAGGAATGAGCTCTGGTGGTATGTGCACCCTTCATACCAGTGTAACTCCATCTGTCCACACTAGGGGGTTGTGCAGCTTTAACTATCCAGGTTTCAAACCGATGTAGGTAAAGCTGTACCAATAGTGTGTGGTAGGGTGACCAGATGTCCCAATTTTATAGGGACAGTCCTGATATTTGGGGCTTTTTTTAATATGGGCTCCTATTACCCCCCACCTCCCACCCCCTGTCCCGATTTTTCACACTTGCTGTCTGGTCACCCTCGTATGTGTAGACCAGCCCATGCTGACTTGCCCAGGAGCACCCAGGGCATCGGCGAGAAGGCTGGGATTAAAACAAGGGTGTCATAACTCCTAGCCCACCACGCTTGAGAGGAGGAATCCCAGAATTGTGCAGTTCTCTGGCAAGACACTGAGTGTTTCTGTGGCCTCAGCCCAGCCTGCCTGCTAAATACATGCAGCACTGCTCGCTCCAGGAGTGTTGCTCACTAGGTGAGCAATGCAGTTGTGCTGTTTGTTTCCCTGATGGGTGAAAAATTTGTGCTGGAAAAGCAACTGCTTTGGCCTTGAACCTGCATGGTGGCAGCCAGGAGGGTAACGGTTGCTTGTAAAATAGTATTGAGCTTTTGGGGGGCATTTTGCTCCTTTGTGCTATTTTTATTAAGTGATCACAGTCAAGATGTTCTTCCTGTGGGGTTGAGGTGAGGACAGACAGACAGACAGACAGACGAGCAGAGCAGAGCTTTCTGTCCAAGAGCTGATGTTTCAGAATGCTGCACCATCCCCACGCACTCTGTGATTGCTTTCAGAATCGCTGTGCTGCATCAGGACCAGCGGGAGGACTGGGGGGCGGGAAGCGTGAGGCCGTTTGACCCAAGGGGTTCCCCAGACACCGCCCCTTGAACAAGCTAGCAGTGTCTAGTGTTCCAAAGGCCCGCAGATGCCCAGGGAGGCTGTGCTGGAAGTCGGTATGCCCGGCAGGCGCTGGGGTTGGCTAGTAGCCGGTGTTCCGCCATAGCCCGTCCTGTGCATTTGGCCTGTTTGTTGCTTGACGCTCGCAGTGCTCTCCTGGGTATTTGTTTTTCCCTTTATAATGGGCACAGCCAGAGTGCATCCGCCCACGTGCCTGCAGGCTCCCATTTCCCTAGCGCGTGGGGAGACGGGGAGGAGCTGGCCAGCTGGGACGCTCCGTTGGGGGACCGCTCGCCAGTCTAAGGGTACGTCTAGCCTTGGCACGGGGGGCAGCTCCCAGCCTGTGGAGATGTACCCACGTAGCTCTCATTCAGCCAGCACACGCTTCGCACAGTGGACCTGCGGTGGTCAGTGGGGCTGGCCACCCCGAGCATGGACCCAGGGGTTCCAGACGCGTTCCTCCCGCCGCTGCCTGTGCTCCTACAGCTGCACTACTGTCCTTACCACGCTGGCTGGATGGGTGCCACCGTGGGTGTGTCTCCTCAGATGGGGAGCAGAGCTCCAGCTCCACGTGCAGACACGGTGCCCCCCTTTGAGCTCATAGCCAGCTTCCAGTACAGCCACCCTCTGGGTGAAGCTTAGACTCCTTCTCGGGGCTTCTCCTGCCTGCACTGGCCTCTCCCCTTCTGCTAACCCGTGTGTCATCTCCTCCCCCTCCAGGTGGATTTACTGAAGCAACTAAAAAGAAAATCCTGGACATGTTGGGCTTCCAGACCATCAATCTAGAGAAGAGCACGTGGTACGTTGCACAGGCCAGTCCGTTCCAGCTGGCTGGTTCCCTGGGCTGCTGCCCGGCACCTGTGGATCCGAGTGCTTACCCTGGCCTGCTGTGTCCTAGTCCTTCCGTTTAACTCTTGTTCGTAGGGTCGTACCAGCACATCCCAAGAGCCTGCTGCACCCCGTGTCTGTGTCTGTGGCATTTGTCTGACCCCCCCCGCCCCCAGTAGTGGAGCATCTCGCCCCCTGAGGCAGGGCAGGGCTGTATCCCCATTGTACAGGTTGGGCCAGGCAGCACCGAGAGATGGAGTGATCTGCTCCAGGTGTGTCACAGGGAGTCTGGGTCTCCTGCATTGCAAGCTAGTGCTCTAACCACTAGGCCTTTCTTCTGTCTAACCCACCAATCCTCTGTTTTAGCTGCTGCTTCCATAGTGATGACCCTTCCTCCGAAGCGTGCAGGTTCCGTGCCCACCGGACTCGCCAGCAGCAGGTGCTTGGCGTGAAGGCATCTCATGCCTACACCCCAACAGCCTCCATGTATCTCCCCCGCCCCTCTCTTGCGACATGCTTGGTGCCTCGGTCCAGCAGGCAGGCGTCCCGGCGTCCCTTTGAACCTGGTCTCCAGGCACCCCTCAGTTAGCACCTTCTTGCACTGGGGCGCTACTCTCCTTGTCTTGTGGTGGCTGCTGGCTAATGGGCTAGTGGTTCAGTTCGTTTCTAGCAGCCTCTGTAGCCCTTTAAAACTCTGGCAAAATGTGCTTCATAATTTTTCTAAGCATTGTCTATGAAAGCCTCAGAGGTGGATCCAAGCTCCAGTGTTTAGATTCTCTCTAAAGGCTCCTTAACGGCAAGATAATCAAAAGTCTTGCCCTGGTGCTGATGTTCCAGCAGCTGCGTCCTAACACCCAAACTCTGGGTTCCAAGGAGTCATCTGGGTCTGAGGATCCTTCCTTCACTGGTATTACTGCAACTCCAGCTGATGGCAAAAGGCTTCTCAGCCGGGGCTGGATCAGTCCAGCCACGCCACTTGTGGTTCTCTGACGCAGTGGTTCTCAAACTTTTGTACTGGGGACCCCTTTCACATAGCAAGCCTCTGAGTACGACCCCCCACCATAAATTAAAAACCACATTTTTATATATTTAACCCCATTATAAATGCTGGAGGCAAAGCAGGATTTGGGGTGGAGGCTGACAGCTCGTGACCCCCCCCCCATGAAATAAACTTGTGACCCCCTGAGGGGTCCCAACCCCCAGTTTGAGAACCCCTGCTTTAGCAGGTAAAACCCCGGGGGGGTGGAGGAACTCTTGCATTCAGAGGGTGCAGTTGTTAGACAGGTAGGTAGCCTGGGATTTGGGAGACTCTCTGCTTCATTCCCCTGCTCTGCCACAGACGCCTGTGTGACCTTGGGCAAGTCACTTCGCCTCTCTGTGCTGCCATTCCCATTTATGCCATGGGGACAATAGCCCTGCCTGCCTCACGGGGTGCTGTGTGGGTAAAGGCATCCGATATCAAGGTGCTCCGACACTCTAGTGATTGGGGGGCCAGCTGAGTGACTCAGACAGCAGCCAGAAAGGAAATATCTCCATAATATGGCAAGCTCCTTTGTTTTACGTACCTAAAACTTCTGCAGTTAGAACTGTGTAACCAGTATCCCTCTCATCTATCAGTCCATGTCCTCTTAATGTGATCTAGTCTCTCCCCATCCATTTGAGCCCGTTATCCACATAATGACCCAGTCCCTGGCATAGAACGGGACCTGCTGTGTGACACAGAGCTTAGGGGAAGTCATGGTGGCCTTTGGAGAGCTTCTCTCGCCTTTCCTGGCTTGCTTGGAAACTTGCCCACGTCCTTATTAATTAAATTCCAACTCTCTGTAGCCATTGGCCCGAACCAACAAGGCTTGGTGGGGATGGATTGGTGACTGGAGTAGGAAGCTGTGTGTCCTTTGATTCCAAAATGGTTGGTTGCATTAACCAGCGACTGGATGAAATGGAAAGTCCCCTGTATCAGCTCTGAGAGCAAATGGGGATTTGGGGATCTGCTTCCTTAGTTGTATCAGTAACTATCCCATGGCTCACATCTGCTCCTGCTGTGTGTTTCTCCTAGTGATGGGAATGGTGCATTTCCAGGCTCTGAAGTCTATCGCATGGTCGAGCAAATCAATGGCCAGTTAAAAGAGAGCATTGCGAAAGCCCTGGAGGAAGAAAGGTAACTGGGTGCTGTGGGGGTGGAAGCTGGGCTCTGTACCCTGGCTCATGTCGCAGGGCTGCCCAGAGGGGGGGGCAAGAGGGGCAATTTGCCCCAGGCCCCGGGCCCCACAGGGGCCCCCATGAGAGTTTTTCGGGGCCCCTGGAGCGGGGTCCTTCACTCGCTCCGGGGGGCCCGGAAAACTCTTGCGGGGCCGGGCGCAGGAGCTTCTTCCACTCTGGGTCTTCGCTGGCGGGGGGGGTCCTTCCGCTCCGGGGTGGAAGGACCCCCGCTGGCGAATTACCACCGAAGATGGAGCAGGACCCGCCGCCGAAGTTCAGCTCGGTCTTCGGCGGTAATTCGGAGGCGGGGGGGGCCCGCCGCGGGTCTTCGGCGGTAATTCGGCGGCGGGTCCCGGAACGGAAGGCCCCCCTGCCGCCAAAGACCCCGGGCCCCCGGAATCCTCTGGGCGGCCCTGTCATGTCGAGGAGTGCTGGAGGCTGGGTGCTGGGAGCAGGGGGGTTACTGGAGTCCTTTCTGGGCTCTGCTCCTTCTAGCTTTGGTCCAGCAGTGTGCAGAATCAGTGACTCCTCCCAGGCTCCTTGCCCAGCCCCTGGGCTGATTTCAGTCTCTTTCCCTGCCCAGCCTCCAGAGGTGACAGGAAGCCGGTACGCCCCGGCACGGTGCAGTGGCTGGAGCCCCAGGCCCTTTAAATTGCCGCCAGAGCCCTGCTGCTGGAGCCCTGGAGAAGCAGCGGAGGGGCTCAGGCAGCAATTTAAAGGGCCCAGGGCAGCTGCCGCAGCTGTCACCACAGGCCCTTTAAATTGTCCCTGGAGCCCTGCCACCGCTACCCCAGGGCTCCGGCAGCAGGGCTCTGGCGGCAATTTAAAGGGTCTGGGGCTCTGGTAGCCGCTGCCGCCCCAGGCCCTTTAAATTGTGCCCGGAGTCTGCCAGAGCCCTGGGCTAGAGGCGGAGGGGCTCAGGCGGTGATTTAAAGGGCCAGGGGCTTGGCCGCTGCTACCGCCCCAGGCCCTTTAACTTGCTGCTGGAGGGTCCGGGGTGGTAGCGGCAGCCGGAGCCCTGGGCCCTTTAAATCACCGCCCGAGCCCCCAGCTGCCGCTGCTACCCCAGGGCTCTGGCAGCCCGGCTCGGGTGGCGATTTAAAGGGCCTGGGGCTTCCACTGCCGCTACCCTCTGGGGCTCTTTAAACCTCCACCCAAGCCCCGCTGCTGGAGCCCTGGGGTAGCGGCGGTGGGGCTCCGGTGGTGATTTAAAGGGCCAGGGGCTCCCAGCTGCCACTTCTGCAGCAGAGCCCCGGGCCCTTTAAAGCTCTGCCAGAGGCCAGGGCCCCCTCAATGGTGATTTAAAGGCTTCGCCTCTTCTTGTAAGCCTCTCCCCCCCCCCACCCCAGGACTCCAGAGTACCGGTAAATCCTTCAAGTTACTTTCACCCCTGCCAGCCTCCACCATTCAGGATCCTTGTCCCAATCTTCCCTTTGAGCTGCATGCACACATACCCCACTCCAGCTCTAGCCCCCTCTGCATTCGAGTCAGGCTTATTCCTCCTGGGCGCCAGCTGGGGGTGCATTAGGTGCATGGGGGAGAAATGCTGCTTGCTCTCAGTTTCTGTGCCCAGCACCACAGCCTCCCCCAGCTGCTGTGGGGAGCAGTTTCAGGGGAAGTCCTGCTAAGCCCCTGCAGCCTCAGGACAGGGCATGCTCAGGTGCGCCGTGGGGCTGATGCATGTACAGTCCAGTTGCACTATGAGCTGTGTGGGGATGGAGCATGCTCAGTACAGATGGAAGCTTTAGAGAGTTTAGTTGCCAAACTCTACCGAGCATGTGCAAACTGAGATGATTTTATTTTTTCATAGGCTTGTAATTTGGCCAAACTTGGGTAGTTTTTCACAGGAATGGCAAAAGGCACCTCCCTGACACCAGGGCAACACCCCTGCCACATTTCAAATCCCTGCCCCAAAGCATGGGGGTGCTGGAGCTTCTCAAGGAAAAAGGTGGTCAGATTATTATTATTTTTTTAACCCGTCTTAACGTATTTTCCCTTAATCACGTACTACAAACAGCTGAACCCTTTTCGCTAAAACTTTAACATAAAAACTCAGGCTGAGGCAGACGCCCGGCATGGGAAACTTCGGCCCAAAGAAGCCAGTGTTTGGCCAAGCTATAAGCAAGTGGAAAGTGTTGGGGAACTCTCAAGTAGAGATGGTGCTGCCAGGCCTGCCCGGAGTCCACTTCTCTGGGTTAGCTGTCGCCGGCGAGACCTGCTGGGGGAGAGGCGTAGTTACAAAACAATTAACCTGGTGTTTCCGGGGTGGGGTCCCTTTGTCTGTGTCTCACGTCAGCGCCATCAAGGGCTGGTTCAGCCCGTACCACAGGAAGCACCAGTTCGGGAACCCGCGCAACCTGGAGCACTTCGGCAGCAAGGTGTTGAAGTACGTGGGGCCCCCTTGGTCCGCTCTTGGGGGCGGGGTAGGTGGGACTCGTACCGCTGGGTGGGCCTGGCGGAGTCTGTGTGATGGGCTCCTGGGAAGAGGAACGGAAGCGAGCGCTCGCCTTCCCGGGGCTCTTCTCTGAGGCGGGGTGAAGGCCTTGTGCCACGAGCGAGGCCTCCACCCGCGAGGTCCCCACTGAGCAGGGATCTGAACTCAGCCCAGTGTGAACCTCTGCAGGGCACGGGGCCGAGAGGGGCGGTATGGGCCTGCCCTGTCCCAGCCCTGGGGAAGGCCTGCAGGGCGGGAGCACCGTGTGCCCTGGGAAGGCAGCGCCCAAACCAAGTTGCCTGTGTTGCTAAGCGCCAGGGCTGGACTCTCGCAAGCCAGAACCTTGATCCCCACCCCACCCCTTCTCCCTGTCTGCGGGGGGGGGGGGTGTTCCCCTCAGCCCCTCTGGGGATGTCGCATCCAAAGTGGCAGCCCTAACTTGAGCTGAATCCTGGCCGCTGGGTGTTGTGAGGGCCCAGGGCTGGGGCTCCCAGTGCAGTGCTCACTGCAGTGGCCTGCTGCTCTCCTGGGAGAACCAGTGGCCTCTTCCCAGCCGCCAGCCGTCACTGGGCCCCTGGGTCTCTTGACGTGGCGATGACGTGTCGGCAGGTGACACTCCCACAAAGCCCAGTCCTGCCTTCCTGGGGCCGGTGGGGCGGGGGGCTGGTTACATACCAGGCAGCTAGTTCTAAAATGATGAGAGGAGGGCTGGGCTGGGAGCTGAGACCGGGGTCCTAGGGGTCCTAGGCCTGGCTCTGCCCTAAGCTTCCCAAGTGACTTCGGACCAACCCCTGGGCTCGGCTGCCCCTCTGTAAAGCAGGGAGGAAGAGGAGGCCCTTCCACCCAGGGGTCTTGTGGGCCTTGACCGGGCATCATCAACTTCCAAAAGAGTGTTGGGGTCTGGGCCTGCCCCAGAGCCCCCGCCGGTCGCCATGGCGATGCAGTTGCCCCCCTGCTATGTTGAAAGGACTCTGTCCCCGTGGCTGGGGGGGTGCTAGGAGGAGCTCTGAGAATGGAGCCTTTCACCTGTACCCGGAGCGCTGTGCAGAGCGAAGCCTAGGCCCATGGGGAGATCTTTCCATGACAGGAGCTTGGCTGGTGATAGCAGGTGTGATGCTGTGGGGTTTGTCTGGTCGATGGTGCCCCTGTGACTCACTCAGAGTCCCATGGCAACGAGCCCCATGGTAATGGTTGTTAATCAGCCTGCACCCCTGCAAACGCCGCAGGCTCCTGGCTCTGACGCGCTGCCGCCTTCTGCCGCCAGGGTCCACGAGGACTGGGAGAACTTCATCCAGAACTTCCGCTCCCAGCTGGAGAGCATCTACTTCCCCGACACGGTGGAGGAGTGGATGGAGGAGAACGTCAATCCCTACATGGACCGGCTGCGGGAGTTCGTCCGGGACTACAGGGAGATCATCCGCCTGAACGCCAAGCCCAAGGCCTTGTAGGGGTGGGAGCCCAGGCTGGCTCGCTGCAGTGAGGAGCCCAATTTCACCGCACAGTGGGCTTGAGCTGCCGGGGACGTGGGGACTCTGGCCGGAGCTTATTTCCCCTCGTCGTAGTCCATTAGCAACCCCCAGGCCAGTCTTGTTTCCTGGCTCCCTCTCTGCAGAGGTGGCCACTGGACCTCTCTGTTACAACCCCTCTTCACACTAGTCCCTAAAATCATCTTGAAAAGCATGAGCAAGGCCAGGGGGAGCCTCTGGGATTGGGCAGCTGTTAATGTCTTGGGCTTGGCGCTGCAGTGGCTCTGAGCAGGCCATCCCAGACAGCAGGTGCGGCCAGCGAGTCGCTGGCCATCTGAGCTGTGAGCCCTGTGGCCGCAGTGCGTTCTCCAACCTCAGAGCGGTGTCCTTTCCCTGCATGCTCAGGATCAGGCCGTCACTGCGGCTCCCCCAGGAGAGGTGGGATGGGGCTGGCTTGCCTTTCAGCCCCCATCCACGCTCGTCGGGGAGCCCATGGCTCTGGCAGCGCAGACCTGCTTCGCGGATCCTGCTTCTTCGTGGGGCCAGGTAGGAAAGCCGTGCCCACCTTCCTCGAGGGGCCCGGGGTGTGTCTGTCCCCAGCCTGGCACTCCACAAAGCCGCAGCAATGGGAGATGTTTGGGCCTTCCTGGGAAAGCTCTCCCTGTGGCGACCAGCTCGTTTGGGACTGAGACCCCCGTCTGCCTCCTGGTGACCCGAAGTGTTGGTGTGTCTGCATGGAAATGCATGAGACGGAGCCTCTCCTTGTGGGGGAGCTGGGTCTCTGCCGACACTCCGGCCGCTTGGGGAAGAGCAGTGCCCTGAGTGTGGGCTGGGGAGTGGGTATCACACGAGTCTTGTGCTCTTTGCACTAGTCGCAGATTGGTGACCCATTGAAAAGAGGTGAATCTGTTCCCTCCGTGCCAGCAAGGTGACTAGTGCACACACTGGCCCCGTGGCAATGGTGAATTCAGAGATGACTTGCTCAGGCTTCAGGCTGTTTGGAGCAGGGCTTTCCAAAGGGCTTGGAGCTGGCCTTGCTCGCTGGTAAAACATCCCCTGACTGCAGCAGGTGCAGAGTCCCACACCGAGTGCTGCTGAAAACTCCACCCTTAGCGTTTGCCTGCACTGCAGTCAGAGGTGTCCTTGGCACTCGGGCGCTAATCTAGCTAGCTTGGCTAAAAGTAGCAGTGAGGTGGGCTAGCAATGGGAGT
Source organism: Mauremys mutica (assembly GCF_020497125.1). NCBI lineage: Eukaryota > Metazoa > Chordata > Testudines > Geoemydidae > Mauremys > Mauremys mutica. The sequence goes on along the minus strand of NC_059082.1, from coordinate 83,348,108 downwards.
CCGTAGCCAGCAGTCTGGACCGGCATGTACAGCCTGTGCTGAAGCCATGCTGCTGTGGCCTCACTGCTGTTTTAGCTGCACTAGCGAGGTCAAAGCTAATTCCCATAATCCTGCTTGAGCTGCAGTGGCTCCTCCGATTGCAGAGTAGACGTACTCTGAGCTGGTGGTATCTATTTTGAACGCTGAGATCTGATGCCCACGATCTGTTTCCTTCTGGAGATGTGGATCTTAACAGGCCAGGTGAGTCCCTGGGGAGAGCCGCTGCTCTTCTGCACCAGGGCTCCCCTGTGCAGGACCCCAGGGGAGTCCTGTGAGTGTTATTGTCCATTGCAGTCTGGGGAAGGGTTAGGCAAATGCTGAACAATTCCTGCTTTGGGAGGCTCCTCCAGGGACAATGCTGCCAAACAGGCTTGCAGGGTTTGCAGGGGGGCAGGGTCTTGTTTTGGCAAATAAATGTCCCAGAGCAGGAGCCGCCTTTCTACTGGGGATGGTGACAGACCCTGGGCCTTACAGCGGGACACAAACTAGAGACACTAATGGGTGTCAGAGGGCTCAGAACATGCTGGGGGTCGGCTTGTGGACAGGGACTGGGGGTTGGCCTGTGGGCTCTAAATCCACCTGGAGCTCGGAGTTCTCGCTGCCTTGGTGGGACTGACACAACCCAATGTGTGAGCTCCCCCTGCTGGTTCCTCAGCAGCGCTGGGTCCAGACACTTCCCCAGACTGTGGTAAAATTGATGCCGGTGCAAGAACCAACATTTGGCCTAATTGATGTGAGGTGACTCAGTGTAGCAGCAATCTCTGCAAGCAGCCCTATTAATATCGGTTCCGTCTGAGAGGGCAGGGGACTCTGGTGACTTCTGATCTGTGGAGTAAAGGGCAAGTCCAGGGTGGGAGACCCTGATCTCAAACATCTGAACTTATTGCAAGCAATGGGGTTACAGTCCAAAGTGAAGTGTGTGATGTATGGTGTCCTGCCCTCCCCCCCAGTCACAGGGCTAGCGTCCCTGGCAGGTTCTCACTGTGGGCTGTAGTACTGCGGGATGTTTCATTTCCCCGGGGAAGGTGACAGACACTGTGCAATAACCCAGGCTTCTCTTGCATTGCCACTGTCTCTGCACTAGCTGATGTTGCTGTAATACAGTGAGTGACACTTGGGTCCCATGACTACATGGAGAGGACTCCTGTTTGCCAGTGGTATTTGGTTTAATATATTGAGCCTTATTTGTTTTTTTACTGTATAGAAAGCTCATGTAATACCGACTTCCACAATAAAGTATTTTCCTAAGAAACGCAGCAAATGGTCACTTGTGGCCAGAGTCCCTTTTACCGATTCTACTGCCCCCACCGGGCCGCCTCCTTCTCTCTGGGAACAGTCCCTGGGCTGAGGACGGGGCTCTGCGGCGTGGCGGGTTAGTGCTAAACAGGCATTTCTCCCAGGGGAGCCTAGGTTCATACCCCAGTTTGGCTGCAGGCTGAAAGGGTGGGAAAAGGCGACAATGTGGACTTCAGCACAGCCTAGCCGCCCGCGTGGGTACGTAGGGTCCCAGGTGGGCTTGAACTTGTGCTGCTGAGGCTTTGCTGCACTGGTGCTCCCCTAAGCCACCTGTAATTGAGTTAGTGTCCCCCCATGTGCTGCAATCATCCCTCTGATTGCAGCATCGACAGATGCAGACTTAGCCCTGGCTGGACACGACGCTGGTCCACCAGAAAACTACCATGCTATTGGCCAGGAGTGGCAGTCTCCAGGCCCAGGATCAGACTGTCTGTGGATGCTGCTGTCATGGATGGGAGCTGTGTGTGGGGATCCTGGAACAGCGATGGGTGCATTGGCAGCAGAGTTATGGGTGGAGGCTGGGATAGCAAGGGCTGTGGGTCGGGATTGAGGGGCACTGGCAGAGATGGGGGGAGGATCCTGGGGCTGAGGGTCAGGATTGAGGGGCACTGGCAAACCTGTGTGGGGCCAAGGTCTGGGTCAGCAGGGGGCTGTGGGTCGGGATTGAGGGGCACTTTCAGAGCTGTGGGGGAGGGGGAGAGACAGGCTGTGGGTCAGGATTGAGGGGCACTGGCAGAGCTGGGGAGGGCAGGGCTGGGCCAGCAGGGGTCTGTGGGTCAGGATTGAGGGGCACTGGCAGAGCTGAAGCTGTTCCCTGCTGACGTGCTTCACACAGCTCAGGTCCAGGGGTGCTGCAGATGGAAACCATCTATTTGACATGCATCTGACGAAGTGGGTATTCACCCACGCAAGCTCATGCTCCAATACATCTGTTAGTCGATAAGATGCCCCAGGACTCTTTGTCATCGATTTGGTGTTTGTTACAACATGAAGCCAGAGGGTGTGGCTGCACCCCCTGTGCCCCTAGTTCCAGCCCCACTGCTCCTGACCCCCGGGAAGCTGCAAGTCTTGGGTGTGATGAGCTGGATGGATTATTCAGCCAGGAGGTGGCGCTGTTCTCTCTCCATGGATGCCAGCAAGGTGCTTCCCAGGTGCCTGAAAGCTGGAGGACTCTGAGCTGCTTTGCCAAGCGTCAGCGGCACAATGGGAGCTTGGAAAGGCTGCAGCGTGGCCGCCTGGCAAAGCTTGGGAAGTGTCAGAGCCGACACGCAGCCACTGCTCTCCGGGCTGGACCAGGCACTTCGTATCTGTCTCTTTGGAGCCTGACGGCCTTGCTGCTCAGGTGCTGCCTCCTGCCTGTGCCATGATAACACCGGGGTGCTCCTGGGAATGTGCCTGCCCTGGGCCGGCCTCGGGCACTGCTCTGGGGATGCCTGTGGTGCCCCTCAGAGGAGGTGTGACCTGGAGCAGGGGGCTGAGCCCAGTCCCTGTTTTGCAAAGCCCTGCATGTGCTAACGCCATCAGCAGAATTGGCTCTAGAGAGAATGGGTGGAGGGGTTTCATCTCGGGATGAGGGGGTGCAGAAAAGCCCCTATTTAAAGGGGGGGCAGCAGATCAGCATCTCTGGGCTCCCTGCAGCGCGCGCTATCCTGGCTGGCAGCACGTCAGGGTGTAGGAAACGAGAGACCCAGCCCCTCTCCCCTGGCCTGTGGGCTTTAGCTCGCTTTCCTCCACGTGAGGCCTGAGCCCTGCTTAGTCGAAGCGCCCAGAGGCAGAGGTAGGTGTAGCCTTGTGTAAAGGCCTGGGCTGCAAAAACCAGCCAGATCTTTGTTACTCTGGGTCGTGCAGGCCTCTGTGCTGAGGGAGCCGTCATCTTCTCGGGGGAGAGAACCGTCTCTCAGGCAGGGAATCCCTTCCAAGGGCAGCATGCCCTGCCTCTGGGGCCAGGGGACGTGTCCAACAGCAACAATAGGAAGACAGTGGAGGGATGCGGCAATCCAGCCTAGGGCAGAAACCGGCCTTAACAGCTGCAGCCAGGAGCAGGGGGAGCTGGGGGCGCTCTGTGCAAGGTCACAAGGAGAGCGCTCCCAGTTTATCATCCCTGCTTGGCACCTGGGGGCGGGAGAGAGCAGCCCTTGCTCCAGAACGATGGTACTCTGCATGAAATGGGAACCCAAGGCTCAAATTCCCCAGCACCCACTTTTTGGGAGGTGGTGGAGGGCAGCAGATGTGTATGGGTCAGTTCTGGGCACTGAACAGGTCTGTAACAGCAGCGAGGGACTGGGAGCCCCCTGAGCTCCAGGGTCCCTGCCAGGAGGCCCTGAGCAAGGACGTGTTCCTAGCCCCCTCGACTCCTGCTTTTTCCAGGCAAGGGCAATGCTGGGCTGAGCTGGATGAGCTCCCTGCCCCCCAGCCTGCAGCCCCTGGCACCAGCCTGCCCCTGGCTTGCCAGCCCTGCCTTTGCTGCTGGGCTGGGAAAGGCCAATAAGCAGGATGGGGGAGACGCTGACCTGGATCCGTGGCCCTGGAGGCTTGTAAGGGGGCAGAGTCCTTCTCTGCTTAGTGCTAGGTGGGTTCCACAGCTGTGGGACGCCGCCATGAGGGGAGCAGAGCCTGGTCTCTCTTCTCACACTCAATGGCGCTGGTGAGAATTCACTGTGTGCTTGCTCTGCTTGTAGCCAACAGCCAGGCAGGTGCTTCCCCACCCCCCGGTTTCCACCACCCCGTTACTGTTTGCAGAATGACCCCATCCCAAATTGCCCCAAAACGGCCTCTCCTGGAACACTCACAGACATAATTCGCTTTGCTGCTCCTTTAGAGAGACCGAACCCGCAGCTTGGTATCATGGCTGGAGTTAACAAGCACGTCAAAGCAGCGGGCTGGGTGAGAGAAAATGTACAACCAATGTATTTAATGAGAGAGAGGGGTTGTAAGTGAGTTCCAGTCTAGGGGATAAAGCTAGAATGGGTTACAAACAAACCCTAGCTCTTGGGTCACGAGGATCCCAGCCTGTGGTCAGAGATTGCATCATCACTGAAATGCAGCTGCTTCTGGGGAGGAGGAACAGCCCTCGAACAGCTCCCAGCATCCATGTATGGCAGCTTAGGGCTGGAAATTAAGATTCCCGAAGAACGGCCTAACCTGTGTGGGTTTTACAAAGCTCTGCATCGCATACACAGATTAGCCGGGAGGTTTGTCTTTTGTTGCAGGTACCAGTGTGGATGTTGGGATGGTTCTGAAACCAGCTGCGTGGAGGATCCAAAACAAAGGTGGCTTTGATGGTGCCGGAGCAGGGCACAGCTGCTCCAGTGAGGTGCACTTGGAGAGAGCAGGGCGGGAGAGAGCTTTCAAGTGACTGGGTGCTGCAAAGGACAAAAGAAATAGGAGTAGCCCCCCATGCAGTCCTGCTATACACTGCATATACTGCCATTGATCCCACAGGCACCCTCTGCCAAGGGGCTTTCCTTGCGATCCGTGGGAGCTGGTCAGGATCGGACCGAGGGCCAGTATTGTGCATGTATGTCTGCGTGTGGGTAGCAGGGAAAGGTGAGATGTCCCAGTCAGCAGCTGCTGCTGCTTTTGCTTGGAATATTTCAGTCTCTTCCCGAGAACCTGGAGAGAAGCAGATCACATGGAATCACGACTGAATCCTGCTTTCTGCCCTCCATGCGATGCCCCTGAAATCTGCTTGAGCTGATACAGCTCCCACCCTGCTGCAGCTCTGAAGGACACAAGGTTTGGAGCGGAGCAGGACGTGTCGAGTGATGTGCAACTGAGCAATGAAAACCTGCCAGTGGCTCTAGCTCTGGCCTATGACCCAGGGATGCTGACGGAAGTAGCTGCCTGTCATAAAAGAGGGCCAAGGGCAGCTTTGCATGGGATGGAGGGGTCCAGGTGTCAAAGAAGGAAGGGACCTAGAGGAGGCAGGTATTCCCCATCTAAGGCCAGTGGCCATTCCAACCTGGAAGCACTGCCAGGAGCTGTCTACATCAAGCATGTAGACAGCAGAACAGAGGCATTGCTGCAGCTGGCAGGGGAGTGAGGTGCTAATCCAGGGGCACAGCCCCCTTGTGAGTGGTACCCTCGTTCCCCTTGCCCTTGGAGCTGTTCAGCGTTCCAGCAGTGCGCAGCTGTGGGCTGAAGGAGGCAGGAGAAGTGACAACCACAGCAGGGAGAGGACTCGACGCAGCACACCTGCTCCAAGTGCCTGCTTTGCTGTGTGTGTGAAATGCCCCATACGCCCAGGCCTGTGCCCTCTTCCAGCTGTCCTGGCTGGCTGGCCCTTTAAGGACAACAGCATGCCAGGGCTAGGATGGAAATCTGCATTCTGCAGCTAAAGAGGGAGGAGCCTGTTTAAAACTGGCCAGCTGAGGCAGGGAGCTGAATAAACAAGGCTCTGCTGCTTAAGCTTTTTCCTTGTTCTCTAATATGCTGGGAACTATCTGGATTACGGCTCTGCCCAGTGGGGGCAGGGGGCAGACGTCCATGTGCCCGTCTCCATTGGCATTGCTAGGGCTGTAAATGGAGTTAGAAAAGGCTCCTCGGGGGGGCGGGGGGAGCAGACCTCAGCCATGGCTGTGCCAGCTCGGCTGGCAGGATGCGCACAGCCAGAGCCTGCCTTCCCAAGGTGCTGAGCACGCGTCGCTCCTGTTGATTTCAGCTGAGGTGCTGGGCCCCTCTGAGCATCGCCCCCATAGTGTATCGCAGAGGCTTGTCCGATCCCGCCGCAGTGCATGAACTGGCCCTTCACATCATCCCCCAGCTGGAGATGGAGGGGGACAGAGCCTGCCATGTGCTTTTCTATAGCTCCATGCTCAAAGCTGGGAGTAGCTCCTGGGGGTGGGGGGAGCCCTGTGTTAAGAGAGTCCATCCCTTATGAGTTGCAGGCCCCCAGGCTGCCTTAAGATGGGGGCCGGGCAACTGCCTCCGGCTCCTACCCCAGTGCTGCAGAGGCTGGGCTGCCTCGTCAGTTGCTGAGTCAGAGATACCCCCATTGCCCCTAAAAATCCTGTTGCTTGTGCCAGCTCTGTGTCCTGCTGACACGAGAGCACGGTGTTGGAAATGCAAACGGTCACGGCCTTGCTCTGGTTGTTAAAGCCAAAGGGAGACGGGTTTCCAGTCAAATGCATCTGTTACCACCCCACAAGAGCAGCACCGGTTGAGGGCTAGTGCCAGGAGCAACCTTGCAGAGGCCCCAGGGAGATGGAGGAGGCTGATTAGGTCTGAAATTCTCACATTCAATCTGTGATGCTCAGGCCTAGCCCTAGACCAAATGGCGCCCCAGGTGAGAAGCATCTTCTTTCCTACCACCCTCAGTTTGTTAAACTTTTGAATACTTTATTTTTTTATTGCATTTGTAGCCCCTTTCCTTGACTGACTGGCAACACCCCACCCCTGGTGTACCCATGAGGGCCTGGCTGACAACGTTCTAGGAGGTTCGAGGAAAATGTAGTTCTCAGAAAGTCTGGAAGGTTCTATGAGATTCTACAAAGGTCCAGAACATTCTAGGAGGTTCATGGAAAAATGAATCCACACCCAGAAGGCCGGGAACATTGTACTTCAAACATTCTATTTTCCCTTTTGTGGCTAACAACCCAAACAGCACCCTGAGCCAGGGGCCCCCCAAGCCTGCACCCCAGGTGGTCACCTGCCCCTAAATCCGGCCCTGGTAATGCTGGCTGGGCTCCCCACCCCACCAGTGTTGTCTAAGCTATAGCTTCCCAGCAAGATGGTCACCTGGAGCTGGGGGTTCGGCTGGAACAAGTAGGATCACAAATTCCGTTTCCAGGTGGGAAGCGGCCAGAGACTCGCCCACTCACTGTGCTGAGCCCAGTGGGCAAAATTTCCCTTTAAGCATGAATCTTGTTGCTGGAAATCTCTTCCTGGGAGAGGCAGCTTGCACCTAAATCAAAGCCATGTGCAACTGCTAACCGTGAAAGGGATACGGCCGGCTAGGCTAGAGGTGGCACTTGGAAGTGTGAGCTGGAGAGAAAGATTTTCATGATGTTCACCTGTCAGTGAAAACAGGCCACTAGCCAAGCTGCCTTCTGAGGCGTCAGCGCCCAGCCCCAAAAGCAGTGCTGAGCTGGTGCATGGGAAGGTGGAACTGGCCAGCCTGGGAGATGATGTGCCCCCAGTGCCACAGCATCGCTGGGGAAAGGCAACGAGAACGTTAGCGTTCTTTCTGTTCCAGTCATGCAAGGTGTATCTAACAATGGGAAGGACCATGCTGTGTCCCCCATTAAAGCCTGCCGCTTGAAAGCCAGACTACAGCCTGAAATGCCAGCTGGCGCTCAAACAGCCTCTGATCGTAGTGTGAGACAGAGGAAACAGGATAATGAGGAGTGAATTTTCATATTTCAAATGTTACTAAAAACATGTCCTAACGGAAAATGAAACCTCTTTAGTCCTCCTTCGTCTGCTTTTAATCTATAATCCATGCACTGGGCACGCTTCCCACCCAGTATGTGCTCTGCTTCCTTTCCATGAAGGCAGCATCCTTCACTGGTATTTATCTAGCTTTGAGGTGGAATAAATATTATAATGAATTTCTGATTTGTATTTTAAGGCACACTGTCAGCTAAAAACGCATGTACTGGGACTACACATTTTGTTATCTAAAACCACCTTAAGAACATAAGAACAGCCAGACTGGGTCAGACCAAAGGTCCATCCAGCCCAGGATCCTGTCTTCCAACTTTGGCCAATGCCAGGTGCCCCAGAGGGGATGAACAGAACAGGGAATCATCAAATGATCCGTCCCCTGTTGCCCATTCCCAGCTTCTGACACCTTGGATTGTTAGACGTAAACGAGTATCTAAAATCCAGGTTCCCCCGTCCTGCCATTATTTATTCTGTTAATGGTTCATCTTTCTCACCCTCTGCAGTTGGAAACGCTGTAAGTCAGTTTCGCTGTTACTTATAGGCCCTTTCAGTTCTGCTTAGCGGCTTTCACCTTCAGCTTCTCGCTGCTCAGTGTTTAGCTTTCACCCACTCCCGCGTGATGGCTTTTGTTTAAAATGTTCACGTTTTCTTTGTTAAAATGATGATTAACGTTAGAGTAGTGCCTGAGGGCCCCAGCCACGATCAGGGCCCTCTTGTGCCAGGTGCTGTACAGACAAACAGGCCCACATCCTCCAAGGGATTTAGGTTCCTACTATCCATTGAGCACGGGACATCAATGGCCGTTAGGATCCCAAATACCTGGTGGGTGGGGGCCCTGGGAGGAGACAGTCCTGCTCTCAAACAGGCTACAGTCTAAGCACACAAACCAGGGGAGGAAAAACAAGCGCAGAGACGGCATGGGACTTGCCTGAGGTCACTGGCAGAGCCGGCAATAGAATCCAGGGCTCCTGAATCCCAGTCTAGTGCTCTGCCCGCTGCACCACAATCTCTCCCTGTTGATTAAGACCTTTCTGTTGATGTCAGGGTTTATAAAAGCACAGGCCAAGTTTGATATGACCATGTCTGGAGCAGTGGTTCCCTCGTGGTATCCTTGAGGAAAGGCTTGATTGCCAGCAGAGCCCGGAGGATCTGGGAGCAGACATGCCATTTCTTCCATTCAGTGCCCCACAAATTATGGGTATGATGTAAATGATCTCCCCCATGTCTCGCTCACTCCGGACTCCCTCTCGGCTTGGCCTGGGTTGGGCCTCACTACAGTCAGTGTTGGTTTGGTTTAGACCTACAGGACCGGGAGGGAGCTGGCAGGGGAGCCACAAACATGCAGGAAGGTTTGGAACACACTTTAAAACAATAACTGGCTCAGTTCAGCGGGGAGAACGGATGCTTGCGGGAGACCAGTTACTGAGCCAAGTTACCCTGGCACAACCCCACTGACTTCAGCTTGGCGAGCAATGGCCTAAAGAGAACAGGGGCTGCTCACTCTGACTAAGCAGCGAGGGCACAAGAGATAGGAGGGGGTGAGACGGGTGCAAGCCCAATCCCGGTTAAATAGTAGGAAAAACATCCTGAGGGGACATCTCAGCACTGGCGCAGGGTGGTGTGGGGTGGGTGTTAGCAGAGAAAGCCCAGGGTTGGGGTTGGTTTGGGGCTATGAAATAACTCCACCCATGGGAGCAGGGGGGAGAAGAGGTCCAGCCAGGGTCTTTCCAACCCCATGGAGTGTAGTCTGTACATTTAATTTAACCCTGCACGCAGGATCTGGCCTCGGTGAGCAGCCAGCCCACAGTCTGAGCCCCTGACAATCATGGGATTGTCAGTTCAGAGGCCAGGCTGCCACCAGAACCAGGCAAGTTACCGAGCAGAATCCCTCTGTGTCCACAGACTGATTCACCCTGGGAAAGAGCATGTGAAAGAGAATTCCTCTCCGGCCTGCCCCTTCCATCCATCCTCCTCGCTCCTTCCCTTTGCCCCAGCCGCAGAGGGCATAACCGGTGGTGCTCTGTGCCCAGCAGGGATTTTTGCAGCACAGAGACAGGGCTGGCACCCCTCCGTAATTACTGCTCAGTTGTTTATCTAGCATTAGCTGAGCTGCTGGAGCGTTTGCTCTTGCTGAATAGCTGCTGCGAGGCTGTTTCTCTGCTGTATTTCAGGCGATGCCTGGGAAGCAGGGCGACGGCCAGGCCCTGCACCGGGCAACTCCCAGACCCAGCTGAGCCAGGTTTACGGAAGCTATGCGAGCCCAACTAATTGTAGCACCTACCAGCTGAGCCTGGGATGGTGGCACCTAGTGAGCGGAGCTCACTAAGGGTCCTACCAGCTCTGTCAAGGAAGTGGGGTCCCAGGCACCAGCTCACTGGTGCTCCTACCACAGTGGCCAAGGCTGGTGACACAGCTGAACCCAGCACGGTGCAGCTCCTACCAGACTGGCCTGGGAGAGGTGGCTCCCACCTCAGACCAGCTCTACTGGTGGAAGGCTCCATTTGGCCGATTTGTGCCTCAGGCTGGGGCTGTTTGAACGAGAGAGGGACAGGGCTACCCCGACTTCCTGCCCCCGCCTTAGCCGTTCACTGCTTGTGGGTGAATCGTGTCTCGACTGGGGGGTTATTCGTTGAGTCAGGCAAGTAAGGTGGTTGGTCTCCACCCTGATTGGCTGACTGGGACATTAGGAGGCTAACGATCAGCGACTCACGCACAATGCAGTTCTTGGTGCCAATCGTCATTATCTGAAAACTTGTGCAAACCTCGGCTTCACAAGCGTTTTTCCAAAGAGCTCACCCATGTACTTGTGATGGGAGCCGGGACGCCACGAACTGCAGTGACATGCTCGGTGCTTTTCCTCACAACTGTACCAGCAGCTCAGTCGTCTCCGCATGGGGCAGGAGACGCTGGCTCGCAGCAAGGCTAGCTGGAGTGTGTGTGGGAATTCCTCTAATCAGACGAGTCCATGACCGGAGAGGCACCAGGCTGCCTTCCTTGTTCCACACCAAGCTCTCCCCATCATCGGCCTCCGTCCCCGCCCCCCCCTTTACTTCCCTTCCATGCTGGTACTGTGATCCATCCGTGGGGATAATGCCGCATAGCAGGGATGACAGGCGAGATATGGACCCTGCCGAGTGGTGGGGGCTCTGCTATGCCGTGGTGAGGCGTGATGCTGGCAGTTCCCTTCAGCGTGGTGCTCAATGGGTGACACCAGGGCCCCACGAATCTCTGCAGTTCTGTTGTGATGAGGCACCTCAAGACTCATCACACGAATGCTGCCTCTTCGGAGAGCTGGAACAAGGTGAAGCTGTTAAGGAATCCCATGGTTCCTGGGCCAGCTCCAGCACCTGCACAGGATTGGGGCATGGAGGAGTCTTTTCTACGTCTAGGCGAAGCCAATTGCAATGTTGATCAAAGGCGACGCCCTGGTAAGGCATGGGCAGGTACTGATGAGACTTTGCTGCCGAAGGGCTAGTCAAGGAGTGGGCTTAGATGCAGGCAGGTCAGAGACGGGCTGGGAACGACTCTCCTCAGAGACAGCCCGGGTTTGAGGGGGAGGCTGAAAGCTCCTGGGAACAGTGCTGGTGATGGAGGAGAGCTGGGTTTAGAGATGTTCCAGGCGGAGGCATCTGCTGAGGACTGCACAGTGATGGCGCCAGGTGCCTGGCAGGTGAATCGGTGCCTGTGTAACTAACCCATTGGTCAGTGCGTGCTCCGTGCCCCACCCTGTGCCCGACCCACAGCGGGGGGTGAGTCTGTCCCGGCTCAAGCTGGAACACCTGGGCCTATCGCTCAAGCTGTAGAGAGGTGTGTTTTCAGTAGAGATCTCTGCGAACCCAGCAGAGCCACTCCACGCAAATGATCACGTTCAGAGCGAGTGGCCAGAGCATCGCCGAGGGCATGAGACTGAAGCATTGGAAGTGCCGGCGGGTGTTTCCTGACCAGGGTGGGGCCATGGATCCGCTTGCTTTCTAGCCACGCGGGGATTAATTTTGCCCAGATGTGCAGGGCAGGGTTGGGGAGCGAAGGCCCAGTCACACCCAGGGAAGAAGGGCAGCGAACGGGCAGTGACAGGACTGAGGTTTCGCTGTTTGGCTGATGGAGAACCATGTTGCTCTGGGTCCTCGATCCGCTGCCCTCTAGCGCCCCCGGGAGGAAGTTTTGCTGCCTGAGCGTATGCGTTGCCATTGCCAACCCTGCTGATGCGCAGTCAGTTGGTCATAGCGGTACCATCTGGAGTGGGGAGACCTATCCAGTCCCACTGCCAAATGGAGAGAGAGGACATCAGGACAGACCCTCTGTGCATGTTATGGGTGTCTCTCCTGTGCCCATCACTGCTGAATCTAGGTCCCTAGCAGGGATGGAGCTAACTAGACACAAGGGGCCTGAGAGGAGACGCTCAGGGTGAAGGAAGGATTTGTTACAACCTACAAGATGCCAGTGATTCCCTATGACAAGGTGATGACAGCCAGCACAGAGGACCCTCTGAAACTGATCATTGCTGATGAATTCCACATGGACCTCACTGTGGGCACACCCTGTCTGGGAACAGGAAGGCAGCTCCTGGGTCAGCAGAGCTCCATGAAGGAGCAACCAGAGATCCCACAGCCAATGGCGTAACGCTACGCTGCTGGATTAAAGGGCAGATTAGACATTGTTTTCATCCTGGAATCCAGGGGTTGCCAAGTGGGGGCGGGGGCGGGGAGGAGGCCCAGGAAGACATGCTCGGCTCCTGGCAAGAGACACGGTGCACTGGGGGGTAGACGGGCCAGCAGAGAGGGGGAACCTGTCTGGAAGGCTGTGCTGGGAGACCGTACTTGGGATACTGCCCAAAGGCACAGCCTGGCCAAGGGGCAGGCGTGGAGAAGGGCAGCAGCCAGGGAGGGAGGCTGCAGCACACCCAGGTAGCGTCCAGCTTCCTTGTCCTGCTTACAGAGGTGGTCGTCACTGTTTTAAACTCAGACTCACACCCGTGCTGCCCCCTCTGTGCGCTCCAGCCGAGGTTATAGGCACTGGGTCTGGACTCAGCCAAATACCTGCTGTAGTCCGAGGCCACTGCACTGCAGCCATTAGCCGCCTGCATTAAATACAGAATCTGTGACAAACAAAGTTCAACCGAACTTCTTTTCTGGACCATCTGCCTTGGAGGAGCCTTGGTTGATGGGGGCATTCTCTGGCAATTAGCCCCTTAGCTCAGCAGCCCCGGGGGCAAACACTCCGGAAGGGTCCCCAGCTACTGAGGCTCCTGCAAGGCAGATGGCCTGGAAAAGAAGTTTGGTTGAACTGTGTTTTGTTTCCACCCAGCTTTACGCACGTGGGGCGTTCATGTCATCACCCTGTTTACGCGGCTTCACTGGAGCATTAAGGCCTGGTACGTTAGTCAATCACGTTGAACAATAGGTTTCTCAGCATCTTGTTAGCCCATTATAGACTCAGACATTCCTGGCAGCGTTTTCTCATCTCCACACTTTTAATGTCTGACCCATTTAAAAAATAAAATGACATAAAGGCAGGCGGACTAATGTCCCTGGCCATCGTGGCTACGAAAGTGGAAAGTTAGAAAGTAATCAGGGCTTTATTTAAAGAAACGGAACCTGCTCACTTCTTCCACGTTATTAGCTGCCAAAGCCTGATGTGTTGTGGCTGCCAAGGCCAAAGGAAGGAGAGGGGAAGAGGAGACCGGACAGGGCACTTCAGAGCCTTGGCTTTGAAAGGGAAATATCTGAGCAAGTGTGGGGCTTGGGAAAGGGAGCCAGGGGCTAACCCCCAGTGCACATGCCTACTGCGGCTCTGCCAGTGCACAGCAGGGGCGGCCCACAGTAGCCCCACTGGGCCAGTAGTGGGCTCTCCACACACCACTCTGCCAGTGCTCCTCAGGCCTGGTCCATAGCCCCGGTCACCCCAGCACGGTGCTCTGCTGACTTTCCTCCAACCTGACCTGCAGCCCCCTGACCTGCCCGTCATATTCCACCCCTGTGCCCCCAGCTCTGCCCATGCCCCTCCATCCTGACCTGCAGCCCCCTGCCTGCCCCATAGCATTGCAACCCTGTGCCCCCCAGCTCTGCCCATGCCCCTCCATCCTGACCTGCAGCCCCCTGCCTGCCCCATAGCATTCCACCCCTGTGCCCCCCAGCTCTGCCCATGCCCCTCCATCCTGACCTGCAGCCCCCTGCCTGCCCCATAGCATTCCACCCCTGTGCTCCTCACACTCAGAGATCTGCTGATGTCCCTCAATCCTCAATAAAAACACAACACCCAGTACAGACCATGGGGAGGAAGGGCTACTGGAGAAGAACCTTGTTAATGGGGAGCAGAGCTTTTCCAGTACCTGTAGTGCTCTCACCCCCACGCCGCCCCTGTCTTTGAGGCTAATCCGGACACAACTGCGTCAGAGCCTGTGCTGATTTGGTCATGTGGACAAATGAAGCCCCTAATAAGCACCAGAGAAAAAGAGGAGTTGTTTAAGTCACAGGCCAGCGTTGGCACAAGCACAAATGGCTAGAAACTGGCCATCAACACGTTTAGGCTTGAACTTAGGTGAAGGTTTCTGATCATCAGAGGAGTGAAGTTCTGGAACACCGTCCAAGGGGAGCAGTGGGGGGAAAATCCTAACTGGCTTCAAGACTGAGCTCGATACGTTTATGGAGGGGACGGGGCGTTGGGACTGCTTACAATGGCACGAGGCCCATCCGTGACTGCTGTTAGCAAATATCTCCAAAGGCCAGAGACGGGACCCTAGATGGGGAGGGTTTTGAGTTACTACAGAGAATTCGTTCCCAGGTGTCTGACTGGTGGGTCTCACCCACACGCTCAGGGTGGAACTGGTTGCCCTATTTGGGATGGAGAAGGAATTTTCCCCCAGGTGAGATTGGCAGAGACCTTGGGGGGTTTTCACCTTCTTCTGCAGCATGGGGCACGGGTCACTTGCTGGTTTGAACTAGTGTAAATGGTGGATTCTCTGTTTTTAAATGAAGATTTGAGGATGTCAGTAACTCAGACAGAGGTCAGGGGTCTATTACAGGAGTGGGTGGGTGAGGTTCTGTGGCCTGCGATGGGCTGGAGGTCAGACAAGAGGATCACGATGGGCCCTTCTGGCCTTAAAGTCCCTGAGTCTGTCCCTGCGGTCGGCCCCCTGCACCTGTGCTGCCATGGGCAGCAGAACCAGGAGGAGCCAGGATTGTTCTGTAGGGTCTTCCCCAGGCTCATCCTGAAACATCCTAGGTGAGGAGACTGCTCCCCCACTCTGGGGACCCTGCCCGGCAGCCAAGGGGCACCTCCCCCGGCAGGCACTGCCCGGTAGCCGAGGGGCACCCCCCCGGCAGGCACTGCCCGGTAGCCGAGGGGCACCCCCCCGGCAGGCACTGCCCGGTAGCCGAGGGGCAACCCCCCCCGGCAGGCACTGCCCGGCAGCCGAGGGCCCCCCCCTGGCAGGCACTGCCCGGTAGCCGAGGGGCACCCCCCCCCGGCAGGCACTGCCCGGTAGCCGAGGGGCACCCCCCCCGGCAGGCACTGCCCGGCAGCCGAGGGGCACCCCCCGGCAGGCACTGCCCGGCAGCCGAGGGGCACCCCCCGGCAGGCACTGCCCGGTAGCCGAGGGGCACCCCCCGGCAGGCACTGCCCGGCAGCCGAGGGGCACCCCCCGGCAGGCACTGCCCGGCAGCCGAGGGGCACCCCCCGGCAGGCACTGCCCGGCAGCCGAGGGGCACCCCCCGGCAGGCACTGCCTGGCAGCCGAGGGGCACCCCCCCCCCCGGCAGGCAGCCAGACACTGCTCCTTGAGTAGCAGCAGCAGCAGCGCTGGGGCCCCCTCCGGGGGCCCAGCCAGGGGCCGGGGCTGCAGGAACCTACAAGGAACAGCCAGTCCCTGCCCCCCAATGTATCCACACCCCGTTTCCTCGGCTCACCCTAGTCCATAACCCCTCCCCCCACACGACAGACCCGCCCCTGTCACCAGCCCTCAGCCAGCCGCGGGGATCCAGGTGCCCTGCCAGGGATCGGTCCGTGTCCGTGCGCCCCAGGGGTGCCCGGGGAGGGGACTCGCCGGCGGAGCGCGCCCCGGCTCTGGGCCGGGCAGCTCTGCCCTGCCCGGGGGCTGGTCCCGGCCTCCCCGCCCCCTGCCCGGCGCGCCGGGGAGGGGGGAGCCGAGCAGCCCCTGCACCGGGGCTTCCCAGGCGGCCGCCGCGGCTGCCCGGCTTGGCAGGGAGGAGCCGCCTTCCGGAGGCACCGGGAGCCAGTGAGCGGCGCGCTAGCGGCGGCGGCCAGCCCCAGCCCCAGCCCCAGCCATGGAGGAGCCGGCGCGGCGCAGGGGGGCAGGAGCCCTACAAAGGCGGCGGCGCCGCTAGCGGGGACCAGCCGCGCCCCCCGCCCCTGCTGCCCGGGCTGCGGCCCGGCGCTCCCCCCCCCCGCCGCCGGGGGCTCCTGCAGCGGATGCATCGCGGGCGCCGGCCCCCGTGCGCCCCCCGGCTCGCCCCTCGCCGCGCTCGGGCTCTGCGGCTCCAGGGCGTGTGAGCCGCCGCGGCCCCTCCCGGAGCAGGCTCGGGGCCCCGCGCCCCGGCCGGAGGATGCTCGGCCTCTGAGGGCGGCCCGCTGCCCGCCGCGCCCGGCCGCTCGCCATGGGCAAGGACCAGGAGCTGATGCAGGCGGTGAAGGCGGAGGACGTGGGCACGGTGCAGAAGCTGCTGCAGCGGCCCAAGCCCGGCAAAGCCAGTGAGTGGCCCCGGGGCTCGGGGCGGGGGATTGGGTTGGAGGGGCGGGGGCTGTGCACCTTCCAGGGGAGCCCAGCGCGCAGGGGGCGGGGAGAACCTCTCTCCCCGATCGGGCTGGGCCGGGGAGCAGCCCCTGGGCTCGGGTGGCCCCTGGAGTCTATAAAGGCTCGTTGGGATTTGCCCCTCAATGTGCAGCGGGAGGGGGAGCCCGGGGGTTTCTGTGCCCTGCTGCTTCCTGCCTGGGTACCCAGCTGAGCTGGCAAGCGGGAGCTGTCAGGCTGGGGGTGTGCGTGTGTGTGCAGAGAGGGGAAAGCAGGCGCTCAGCTCTCCATCCTGCTGGGATGGGGGGGAGGGTGTGTGGTGCTCCTTGCAACAGTGATTAAATCCCAGAGGCGCCCTCTCCCTCCGCTGCTGCATGTTTGCTGATGGTCAGAAACCTCTGCCAGTGCAGCAGCGTGGCTCTGGGTTGGATACACTCTGGCCTTTTCCCAAGCCACTCGCCTGCCTTCCACACCCAGGATGGCAGGATCCTTTATTTGATTGCAATTGGCTTTTGGAGCGGCTGGGCTTGGGGACTCCTGCCCTGCAGGCTCTCAGCTGAGAAACCCAGCCCCGAGTGGCCCTGCGGCTGGGTTTTGCCCAAACATGGACACGGGCATTGCAAAGAGCCTGGGAGCGGTGCTTAGAACTGGAGCCAAGTGAACAGGATATGTACCGTGGAAAATAATTCAGTGCTGCTCGCCCAGTCACCCCCCTCCCCAGCTAGCCTCTGCCTCGTGTACACACCCCCACCAGCACGTCAGGCTTGCATCTAGCGGGGGGGAACGTGATGGAGCAGGAGACGAGGGTGTTTCTTTCATGCTTTAAACCCCCAAGCAAGACCCCAGGTTCAAGCTGTAGTGCAGCCCAGTCCAGCAGAGCAATGGGGCGGCTCAGATGTTTCAGGCAGTGATGGTATCAATAATGGAACAGCCTTGGTTTAGTGTTGGAGCTGAGTTAATGGAGGGCAGGGAGAGTTTGAAGTGAAAAGGGGAAGAATGAACCTTGTGCCTTTCAGCAAAGGAGCAGCTCTTCAGGATGGGGCTGATTGCAATAGGCTCCAGGCCAAGCAGGGCCCAGTGTTTGGGGAACCTCTGAATTTGGGTTAGTGTTCATGCAAGTGAGGGATGCAGCACTGGCTGGAGCCAGGCGGGTGCTGGGTGGCCGTCGCCCTACACCAGTCCTGACCACAACAACCTGTTCTAGTCCATGGCGCAGAGCTCTGGCAATGCACCTCAGGCCCGAGCTGCAACCCCGCTGATTCTTCTTAATCCTGACATCCCCATCCCTCACTATAGCTTTGCCAGTCCTGACTTGCTGCTCCAGTCCTGGCGCCCCAGCTCTGCCAAGGCACCTCAATCCTGATCTGTGGTTTGCCCCGTCTAATCCAGTCCGGCCCCTCGTGAGCAGCAGCTGTTTATGCCATAGCTCTGTGGTGCAAACACCCCCAGGGAGTTAAGCTGAGCCTCCCATCCCCCCATTTGACTTGTGACCAAAGAAAACCCTCTTTTGATTGTTTCCCGAGATGGAGCTGCAGGTGGGTGGAGAGTCTGGAATGCTGGGTGCCTTTCCAAGTTGGGTACCTGGGGCCAGGTTTTCAGAGGTGCAGATTCTCTATTGCTCCCATGGTTTTCAGTGCGAGCTCCGTGCAGGTGAAAACCAGGCCCCTGGTGCTTGCTGAATGAACATGTCCTTATTTTATGAGGAACAAGGCCTCTCTAGTGGAGTGGGGTGAGCATCAGGTTTGCATTCGGCTTTAGCTCCCTGAACCAGCAGGTTCAAATCCCAACAGGTTCAGCTTGGAACTTCACTCGCAGCAGCTAACTATGTGTGGGTCTTTCAGAAGCCTGAAATGATTAAAAAAAACCCTCTCCCCCCCGCCAGGTTCTGCCTGCTCTTCAGGGCATTTCAGTTCCTGAAGTCATGGTTTGCCTCAGTCCCTTGGCCAACACGCTCCCTTCCCCACAGTTTTGCTGTGTGCTGGTCTGGCTGTGGTGCACAAATGACTGCATTTCTGGGGCGTTGCCTCTTTGCATTTGTGAAGCACATTGGGGATCCTTTGGGATGAAAGGTGATGTAGAAATGTCTCCTAGTGTTAGCCGTAGTGACTCTGATGTCTCAGCCATAATGAACACTGCTTGGCAAATGCTTTGAACCTTGAAAATGCTCAGAAAACCTTTCTTACCGTGATAGACTCAAAGAGCTCAATGCTTTAATTTAAAAAAAGAGACGGTTACGGGGTGACTTGAGCACAGTCTGTAAGTACCTACATTGGGAACAAATATTTAATACTGGGCTCCTCAGTCTAGCAGAGGAAAGTATAACACGGGCCAATGGCTGGAAGTTGAAGCTAGACAGATTCAGACTGGAAATACCGCATACATTTTGTGAATTCTTCATCACTGACAATTTTTAAATCAAGGGTGGATGATTTTCTAAAAGCTCTGCCCCAGGAATTCTTGTGGGGACGTTCTCTGGCCTATCCTATAACAGGAGGTCAGACTGGAGGATCACAGTGGTCCCGTCTGACCTTGGAATCCAGAATCTAAACAGGGGCTTGTCACCAGTCTCCACTGAATGGGACATGCCCTGGTGCCTGTCAGTGTTGGGGGTGGAGTCGCATGGCAGGGTGCGGTTCTGCTGGTCAGGGGACGCTTGGCTGGGCAGACTAAGCCATTGAACGGACAGAATCCATTCTGAACTTCACCCGGTCACACGTCTGATGAACACTTGACGCACTTTGAACTTGCGCTGAGGTGTCAGCCCACAGGTCAAACGGCTTTGGTTTAGATTAAGCGATGGAATAAATGACTTTATGGAGCCTGGACTGTGGAGGAGAATTTGGCCCTGGTGCATGTTACACTATGAACCTCTGCAGCTCATTCTGTCCCAGCACCATCGACTGTATTCAACACCATGTACAGTGCAGCTGTTTCTTCCCTGAACTAAACTAGCTACCAGCAATCTCCATATAGGTGTAGTTATGAAGTACTCAACCCTTACTGGTTCCTTCTCTGCCTCTTAATGGCAGAGAGCAGTTATCTTCTGTAAGGGCACTCCTGGCTGCCCCTTGCTTATCAAGTGCACAGAGTAACTCTCCTCAGTTTGGTGGTTCTTTTTAATGCGTGTGTAGCCTAACGATAACACCTGTTTAAACAATATAAGAGTGGCAATGTGTTCTCACTGCTCCCTGAATCCATCTCCTCTGGGATTGTTAACTGGATCACTGAACTGACTGGAGCTGTTACTCAGTAAGAGGGTGTTGCTGGGGTTCCTCTTTGGTGTCATTAAATGTGTCCCCCAGGGGCTTTTTTGGACATAATATTACTCACCTCATTCCCTAGCAGGGGCGAGGGCCCAGGCGTGTTAACCTGGGTCCTGAAGGGTTAAATAGATACTCTCAGGTCCGTCTTGGTGCCCAAATTTAGACGGGTTGTTACAGAATCCAAGTCCAGCAGGAATGTTTGGGGATTGTTTGAAATTCCAGTGGATAGCGCGGTGTTCACAAATCGACCCTCCTGATGTAGTGTGTGTGGTCCAGACATTGCAGAATTGATTGGAAACAAGAGTGAAACTAACCAGCCTGGTTTTGTTGCCCCGCCTGGGAAAACTGCGGAAAGTAAATAAATGAGACACAGAATGAAAAGTACATTTGATTTTTTTTTAGAACAGTTTTGTTGTGATCATCTGTGAGGTGGCGAGGGAGGTGGAAGAGGCAATCGTGTGTTTTTCAATATGCTTTCTCGCCTGAAAGGGTCTCTTGAAGTAGGAGCTGCCAAGACATGTGCCTGTGTTTGTTTACTATACTGTATAAACTCACAGGATTTTGAAATTGTTCTGCCAAAATCTCAGCCTGAAGGGACGCTCTGATTTGTGGCGTAGTGGTAAGAGTGAAATAGTTTTGACCGAGCCAGTAGCAGAGATGGGCATTTGTTCTTGTTTGGTTGCAGATGGTACCCTCCTGCGCTGCGGGGGAAGGTTTGGCTTCACAACGCTCTTTGATGGGGGATAAGGGGTCTCAACAGAAGGAGACTGTAATAAATGTGAGACGTTACAGCCGTGTCTCATGTCAAATACTCTACAGCTCCCGTCACTCTAGGGGTCAAGCAAGATGGATCTGTTCCTATGGCAGTGTTTGATTTGGTTCCCTCTTCGACCTGCACTAACTCTGTGTGGACTGCATAGAACCCCCAGCATATGCTGTTAGCTCCTAAAGTCTTTGCCCTTCTCTCTGTGCTGCTCTCCGGGTAGTTGATTGTGGCCAGCGGTCACCCGCAGATGCGCTGGAGCAGGAATAGCTTTTCCATTATGGGATCTCCTGATTTTTAGCACTGCAGACTGCTTGTGCAGCAGGCTGGCTCGGTAGAGCGAGCCACTCTGGAAATCGAGGCTCGAGACGCTTTTCAGGGAAACACATACGCAGGTTGCAGATTTACTGTAAGCCACTAACATGCAGCTAGTATTCAGCAGAGCCGGAGTGCAGGAAATTGATTCCCATTTCAGATGCTGAGATTTCATGTGCTTTGCACAAGCAACAGGCATAGAGGGACAGATCCTAAAGCCCCTGGTAATGGTCAGAGGCTTTTTGGGCTTTCCTCGTGAAAGCTGGGTGTGCGGAATGAGCCGGTGCTGGGACATGTATGATTGTTCCTGTGTCATATCTCGTTAGCGGCACTGAGACAGGGTGAGTTGGCTCTGCCATGCAACTGGCAAACAGAGAACTAACCCCTGCCTCAGGTCTGGGGTGGAAGATACCAGGGTAATGAGGCATTGCTCCTCCTTGAGGCATCAGGAAGCCCTGGCCTTCTGTTAAACACATGGGCAAATGAGTGCAGGGAGCAGCTAAGCCAGGAGGCAGAGCCTCACGCCAGGTTACACGATGCTGTGGTGGTAGCACTTAGTGACACAGACCACGACCCCGTTGTGGTAGGTGCTGTAAAACACAGAACGAAAAAGAGAGTCTCTCCCCATTGTACTCAGGTTCTTCTATTGCACCCATCACTGTGGTATACTAGAACCATGGGGCTAGAAGGGACCACGAGAGTCATCTAGTCTCACCCCCTGCCAAGATGCAGGATTTGTTGGGTCTAAACCACCCAAGACAGATGGCTCCAGCCTCCTTTGGAAAACCTCCAGTGAAGGAGCTTCCACGACCTCCCGAAGCGTCTGTTCCATAGGCCGACTGTTCTTACAGTTAGGGAGTTTTTCCTGAGATTTAATCTAAATCTGCCGTGCTGTAGTTTGAACCCATCGCCTCTTGTCCTGCCCTCCGTGGCAAGAGAGAACAACTTTTCACCATCCTTTTTATGGCAGCCTTTCAGGTATCTGAAGACCGCTCTCATATCCCCGCTTAATCTGCTCTTTTCCAAACTAAACCTACCCTGGCTGTGACACCGAAAGAACCTTTGCATTTTCTGCTTGTGTAAAGCCCTGTGGGTTTTGTAAGAAATCTGTTCAACTCCCAGCCCTGACAGTCAGTGCCTGGGAGCCGAGCCCCTCTGTGTAATATTCTTGCTGCCAGACCATGCTGGCTGACTCTCCCCCTTTAATTGTCTTAAAGCTGCTAGCAATCTCTTTAAAGCTTCCCCAAGCAGCTTAAGTGTGATATCACTAACGGGAGCAGCCCAGGCTGTGTCAGGGGCAAGTGAGATGGGCATTATTATTATTATCATTGGTGCTTCAAATGTAGGCCCCACGTTGGCATTTCGGCAGTCCACCCACTCAGCCCCCGTGGAGAGCTATGAGCTGATAGGCAGGCAACCAGGCGAGTAAGGCCTTACGCTTCTGCAAGCGATGGCACCTACCTGGGGTAAGAGCTGATGGGACGTCCCGAGGGGGCCCGGGCATGCTGGAGTCGGGAGAAAGCTTTGCCGCTGGTCATGCCAAACAAGATTTGTCATACAAACAAATCCCAGTAGGTGGGAACTCTCTCTTCTTCCTGCCTGCTCCTCTCCCGAGAGCGGCTTACTAGTGGAGCCTAGTTTTCATAGAGCGGAGCAAGGTGTGGCTGCTGCATCAGGATGGAGCGGTGCATTGTGGGTTATGTAGTCTCCGCAGGCCGCACTTGTGTGCTAAAGAATTCCTCTGCTTGTGTCCTCGTGCTCTGGCCACCCCTGGCTGCTGCTGCTAACGTTGTTGTCGCCCGTTCAGTAGCCACTCTGACGTGTAGGTGACTTTGAACTACATCCTGGGGGAGGGAGGGCACCACACGCGAGTAGTCATGATTGCCACGGAAAGCAGAGCGCAGAGTTATCCGTCTGCGTGGGCGCTTGCTGGGTGAGTGTGTATCTTGTAAGCTGGAGACAGCATTTCTTAACTGCTCTGGTTAAAGTCATTTCATCCACCAAACTGAATAATTCATGAAGGCTTATAAATATACAAATTTTCATCCAGCCCTCCCCTTCCCTGTGGGACCCAGATAGCTGATAAATATGGCACTTACATCCTGCTAGACGGCACTTCCCCGGCAGAACCTGTAGTAGCGAAGGGAAGTGACGGATGCTCCCCTTGCAGGGAGATGAAAGCAAATGCTGCTGCTGGATCGCTGGTGGAGATGGGAGGGAAACAGGCAATGCTGCCTGTGCCCAGGGTGCTTTTTTCCTGTGCTTTGTGTGGCCTGGTTCTTTGCTGTTACTTTTCTTTTACCTGCACCATTCCCCTTGCAACAGTGATTTCTCTTCTGGAACCTAAACGCTTCTGCTGGGCCACGCGTGAGACAGCAGGCGAGACCTTCTCTTGGGAATCGGACCTGTCCTTGCAGTCCTCCAGCTGGAAATGGGTTTCTTTTGGCAGGGTGTCTCGACAGGTCTCAGGACTAGGAATGGCAGGGGCTATGTAGCTTTCCACCTCCTGCGATGCTGGCTCCGATCTGGACCAGGGTGAGAGGGGCAGAAAGTTACTCCCCTTCTGATGGCTGTTCGGCCCCATGTGAAATGAGTTACTGGGTCTCAGTCCAGGTGTGGCAGGTGTCCACTTGACAGGAACCACCCATGCAGTTGGCACTGATTATTGGTGGGCTCTGGGCAGCAAGAAGCAGTTCATGCCATTAGCAGGAGTCCTTTCGGGGGAGAGTAAAGCCACCTTGGGCCGATCCAAGGCCAGTGAGAGTCTCTCTGCTGGCAGGGGGCAGTGTGTAGAGGAGGGAGCCTGCCACAGTCCCAGCTGTGCTTTGCCCGGTCCGTGCATGGAGGCGCTCCTTCCGTTTAAAACAAAACTCTGCAGAGGACAAGCCCCTAGATTCCCCCAGAGCCTTTGAGTATCTCAGGGATGCAAATGGAAAGTTCCCACGCTGTGAGAGGAGCTCAGTGCACGTACCCAACCAGGTGGCACCAGCATGGAAGACCATCCTTGTGCCAGTTCATAAAAGCCCCTTCCTCTTAGCTGGGGGCACTTCTACATCCTCAAACCTCCTAGCAGCAGCACCTCCTCCAGGCCAGTCCTGCAGGGGGGATAGGCCTTGCACTGCAGCTCCCTTCCAAACTGAGACAGATTCCAGAACGCAGGTCCCTCCACTGTGAACTCCCTGTCCCTGGCTTGCTCACGATTCGATCCATGGACTGCATTTTGCCTGCTGTGATGCACCACAAGGAGAGAGGGGGAGTGTTGCTAGCCAGAGCCCAAGTCATCCAGGGCTCTCTAGTCCAGCCCACCCCTTGTATTGCAGGTGGAGTACCAGTCTCTGTCTACACAGCAGTCGGGAGGGGTGGTTGCAGCACGTGTAGGCAGAGCCGCTAGCTTTGCTCAAGCTGGCTTGGTGTACCTATAGCAATGAAGCTGTAGCAGTGTGGGTGACTGCATCAGGTAGTGGCCTGAGCACATACCCAGGGACAGGTCCAGGGTGGGCTTGTATTCAGGTGTCCCGTGCCAGCATCTATGCTGCTGTGGCTTCACTGCTAGTTTTAGCAAGCTGGCTAGGTCGGAGCTAGCTTGGGTCTGTGCACACGTCTTGCAATCACACCCTCGCAGTGCTGTGCAGACGTGCCCTCGGTGCTCACAGACAGTCCTGGGTGCTGATTGGAGAGCAATGCCCTGTTTGGCCGACGAGGTGCTCCCAAGGGACCCCGGCAGCCCTCAGCCAGGTGGCCACCCCCAGCGTTCATCTCATCAGATCCCCTCCTGTGGGCAAGCAGGCACAGCTGGCGTTTCCATGGCAATGCCCAGCTGTGTGTTGCAGTGAGGCTCCGCCCCCTCACTGATTCTTTCTCTTCCTGTATTTTTTTAAATGCGCCCAAATCCTCCTCTGGTGAAAACTCAGCCCTCCAGTTTCTCAGTCAGGGAGTGACCTGTATTTTTGAAGAGACCATGCTGGTCACCTGGTAGATATCCATGCCCCTGCCTATGCATTTAATCAGGTCTGCAGGCCACTTCTGCAAACAGCCAATTCGTGGCTTGCTGAGCCTATGTGCAGCTGGTACTTACCCAGCCTGAGACATGTGGCTTCCCACCAGACCTCAGGAGTTCTGAAGACTGGAGGTAAATTATATGCCGGTTCATGTTTTCCATAAACCACTTGTGTGCTCAGCGAGGGGTCTTTGCAGTGGAGCAATCCTTGTATTGCAGCCCCAAGGTAACTGGAGACACACACACATGCTTTCTCTTCAGTCTGTTGATCTCAGTGGTAAGACCCGCCCCCACCAGTAGCATCTTTCTGATGGAAGAATTGGGGTGTCCAGTTCTCTTGTGCAAATGTCAGGAGATAGTGACAGTCTTGGCACCGAGGCTTGTGGATGGATCTTGGCTTGTCTAGCTCCCTGCAGGATGCCTCTCTGGCCAGCGTCAGGGGTAAGCCTTTGCTCGTCTTCTGATGACTCATGTCAACAGGTTGCTGAGGATTCACTCTCCCGGGTTGACTTCCTGTTCAGTGTTGAACTGAGCCCTTTGGCCAGCCTGGAGCACAGGTGCATTTATTGTTTGTGTGGGGATAGCACCAAGGAGCCCCAGGCGTGGGCCAGGCCCCCGATGTGCTAGGGGCCGTACAACCCCAGAACCAAGAGACAGCCCCCGCCACAGGGAGAAGAGTGGTGGGAGGGAGCCTGTCACTGGGTGTCCCCATCACTCCCCAGCGTGCCGCGCTGCCTGGCCTGTTTGTTGGTCTTTTAGTCACAAACACGGAGCAGGTTGTTATCCTGTCACCACGTGGGTGTTTGTTCTTCTATGGCAGAGTGCACTGCAGGCTTAGAGCAGTCCTCAGCCCCGGCTCCCCCTCAGAGCTCGCCACATTCCTCCCACTTACTGAGCCACTTCCTCGTTACCCCAGAAACTGCCAACCCAGGGTCAGGAATCCCCAACAGAGACGGAGTTTGGCTTCAGTTAAGCCTGTGCTCCTCCTAGTGCTGCAGTGTGACGAAGTGGGAATGTTCTTAATGTTTTCTCTGAATACTGGGTGGGTGCCTCAGTTTCCCCTATGCAGTTCTTAGGTATCTAGGTAGGGGATCAGAGTGTATAATTGTTGCAGAGCCCAAGAAGCCCCCTGTGATACTGTCTGCACAGAGAATGGCCGGCACTCTGTCTCCTGGCAACGAATGGCCAACTGAAGGTGTCGGGGAACAAAGAGATCAGGTGACCTCCCGCCCGGGGAAACGGACAAAGCCCAGAGGAGGAGGGGCTGGAGAGTTTCAGTTTGGGGCTGGATGGGGACAAGGAGTGAGGGCAGACGGGGGGGTCTGGCTCACTGCCTCCCAACATGGACCTGGCTGAGGGGTCCTGTTCTCGGTACCTACAAGCTCTGTGTTAGCCCGTGTTCCTGTCATCTGAATAAACCTCTGTGTTACTGGCTGGCTGAGAGTCACGTCTGACTGCGAAGTGGGGGTGCAAGACCCTCTGGCTTCCCAGGACCCCGCCAGGGTGGACTCGCTGTGGGAAGTGCATGGAGGGGCAGAGGATGCTGAATGCTCCAGGGTCAGACCCAGGAAGGTGGAAGCCGTGTGAGCTTCTTGCCCTGAAGACAGTCTGCTCACAGAGAGGAGACTTCACCAGAGTCCTGACTGGCTTCATAGGGAGCAGTTCCAGAGCATCACCCAGGGACTCTGTGACATGCAGCGACCGCAGCGCTACCGACCCAGAACCCCATTGCTCGGGTTAGTCAACGTGAAGCTGGCCAAAGCCCTGGAGACCATGGCCGTAGGGACCAGTCCTGCACTGGTCCCTGGGAGACGGGGTGAGATCACCTGATAGGGCCATGTGGCTTGCAACATGTGACCGTTACCCGAGCACCTTGCGGTTATCCGCCCAATGCCTCAGTAAGTAATCCGCTGGGAGGGTCTCTAACTGGAAGGGAGGGATGCAGGGCGGGAGCTGTGATGGGGAAAGCAGCCTGGGGACATGTGTGTGAGATCAGCATCACCACATGTCCCCTCTGGACTGGCCCCCTCTCAGTAAAGTGGTCCAGGGCCGGCTCAGTGTCCCGCATCCTCAGGGACTCGAAGGTCGTTTGCACAGAACTTAAACGAGCGAGAGAGGGTGGGGGTGGCGTTGTGCCACGAGAGGAAACGTAAATAGTGTAGTAGGTGCGAGCTAATGTTATTCCAAAGGAGGCTGCCAAGCGTGAGCTGCCTGCGCTGCGAACATGCGTCCTCGCTCTGTTTCCACTGGGTCCCAGCCCAAGGAAAACCAGCCCTGTCCCTTCCCCTCGCTGCCCACCCCAACCCTTCGCAATCTTCAGGGCTAATTTCCCATGTGCAGAGAGCCCCTCTTCTGTTTTTTACAGGGAAGATTTGATAACTTAGCTTTGTTATCTGGATAATGTCGTCTTTGTAAGGAGTCTAATAAATCAGATTTTAAAAAATCCCTTTGTGAATTAACATGGGTTGCCATGGTGACCCGGGGCCCGGTTTAGTGTGCAGAGTGAAATACTTTAGTTCAGTGACGCGTCTGGGGCACGGCGAACGGCTGGTGAGTGCAGGGCGTAATTCCCTGGTGTCCAGAATGAATGAGATTGGCTGAAAGGTATGCGGACGGAAACCCGAGAACTTGGCAGCAAGTTGATTTTTCTCCCCTCTATATCAACTTAACGGATAATTGCAGTGACTTGGCAGTTTTACATAAACACTTGTCACTTCTGCTCCCTGTCTTTGCACCTCAGCATCAGGGGAAATGAGAGAGGATTTATGCTGCCCTGGCTAAGGGCTGTGTGTGTGACAGGGATGTCAGCCACCCAGGAAGTGCCAGCTTGGGTTATTTTGCATGTCAGATGATGTGTAGCTAGGGTGTTGCTGCTGTTGTCTCTTTGCACCCCCTCTGTATCCAGTTCCCAGAAGTCCTCGGCTCTTCGTTATTTTGAGGAACACGAGATTCTACCTGGCTCTGCCCAAACAAGGAAAAGGGAAGAAGGGGTCAATGGAAAACTCCACTTATTGGTGCCTGACTTCCCAGAACGGCCTGGCCAGTTGGTCCTGCCGGCTGGTTGCCTGATTTGAAAACCCAACGCCACTTCTGATGGTCACAGGTTTTTGGCTGGCGCCCAGCACATCCTGACTGCTTCAGGAGGAAGGAGTCTCCGCAGGGAGCACCGATATTCGAAGGGGTTGTACACCTCTGCCCCGATATAATGCTGTCCTCAGGAGCCAAAAAATCTTACCGCGTTATAGGTGAAACTGCGTTGTATCGAACTTGCTTTGATATATATGGAGAGATACCAATCTCCTAGAACTGGAAGGGACCCTGAAAGGTCATGGAGTCCAGCCCCCTGCCTTCACTAGCAGGACCCATTTTTGCCCCGACCCCTAAGTGGCCCCCTCAAGGATTGAACTCACAACCCTGGGTGTAGCAGGCCAGTGCTATCCCTGCCCCCTGCTGGAGTGCGCAGCCCTGTCCCCCTGGAGTGCTGCTTTACCGTGTTATACCGAGTCGCGTTATATCGGAGTAGAGGTGTACTTGATTTCTGGCGGCCCAGAGCTGCTGTTTCATGAACCAACGGGCTCCAGGGCCTGTGCTTTGTGTAACGAGCCAAGGGCAGGTCAAGCCAGCGGCTCTTTCCAAGACACTTTCGTGTGTGTGTTGTTCTTGTGAGGAAGTCTGTGCTCCTGACTTCTGAGAGCAGCCATGCTGTGGTGTGCGTGTCTGCCCTACGTGAACTGTGCAGGGCCTCAGGACTTCAGTGCGTGCTGGGGGTGGCTGGCACCTGGAGCGTGTGTTTGCTGTGTTTATGCTGCGTGGTTCCCCCAGCTGACTGCATTGGCTGCTCCAGGGGGCTTATTGCGAGTGAGTTAACGCTGCATCTCTGGTTTGCATCCTCCAAGCAGACGGACTGATGCTCAGTGCTGGCTTGGGCCCTGGCCCTGAGGGCCGGGGAAGAGGCGGTGGGGCCGCTGAGTGAACCTTCAGTGCACAGGCATCTGCTCTGCGGCCGCAGGGCTTTGGGGTGGGGATGGACAGGGGGTTTCCACAACGGGCTCTTGCCTTACAGCCAAAAAATCCGCCTGACGGGCTGTGGGGATGATGCTATAATTGGGAGGAAGGAGGGTCTTGGAGCAGGGCCCCCAAACACTCTGTACAGGCTTCCAGGATCAGGAGAAAACGGGCTCCTAGCATGTCCTGCTCCAATGGGAATGACTTTTAGTCCCCACTCCTGCGGGCCAGGTTCAAACCTCTCTGAGGCCTGGAGGGGAAAGACCCCATGTCCCATTCCCCACCCCCTGAGCCAGCCAGTCCCTGCCCTGAAGCCAGATCTGAGCCAGTGCCCCATAGCCATTGGCCGGTGGCAAGCACTTGTACGTGACAAGGAAAGATAGACCAACTCTGTCCTGGTCTCTGCAGCTTGGGCTTCTGCAGTCGAGGTTAATGGGAAATTGGCCTTAAAAGGAGCTTGGAGCCAGGATTCCTGGGTTCTTTTGTGGCTCTGTGTCTGACTTGTGTGACCTTGGACCAGGTTCTTGCCATAGCGTTCTCAGAGCAGGCCCCTTCCTCCACGTAGAACGTTCAGAGAAAGAGCCTTCCTCCAAGGAAGATGCTGTTTTGAAATATGTCGTGTTCTGTCGCTCTGGTGAGAGCTCCTCTCCTTTGTGGCTGGCAGTTAATTCTAGGTTTCTTGCCTGCATTTGATCACGTTAATAATCTCCTCTGATAACAGTATTTAATAAAACCAGGCTAATGTGGCGTAGTTAGGAAATGTCAGATGTCTTACAGTTCAATTTTCATGCAGTAGAAGGCAGGGCACCAGCAAATCCAGCCGTGGCGTGGTACACTCAGAGCGTGCTGGGGTGAGAGGGTGCAGGAAAACCACTAGGGACCGTCCATGGGTATCATTCCTTCAGGTAAACTTTCCGGGGCGGGGGCCATTTTTCTTACTTGCCCTGTAAAGCTGCTACACTCTGCAGGTGTTGGAAACGTAACCAACGTTAATGCGATAAAGCGCCTCTTTTAACTGCCGTGGGCTCCCACCAATAGGAGACCTTAAAGCACGTGCAGCAGATCTAATCTAAAAGGACATTAATGAGGCTCCTCAACCCACCCTAGAGAGAGAAAACCAACCCCCTCCTGTCTGTCACAGGGATTCCAGACTTCTCTCCAGCACAGTACGGCTGACCGGGAAGGCGCAGCACCAACGCGCAGGCCCAAGGTGGGCTCCCGCTACCATAGTGCCAAGGCTAGTGACTGACTGCAGGGTTGGCAGTAAAAAACACCTGACCCATGAGAGGAACTAAGCGATGCATTAATGTTCTCGGCAACAAGCTGCTGGGGAGCCATCACAGAACAGGGAGGGACCAGCCTATCTCTAGGGACCTGATTCAAAATTTACAGAGGGGTCTTTCCAGGGGGATCAATGTCTATTTGAAAACCCTGCATCCACTCCTGGGCACTTCCGTGCTAGAAAGCCGTCAGGTCAACAAGCCGCAGGGAATTTGGAGAAGAGCGACAGAAGTGAGGAACCAGCTGGTGGGATTGACTCCTGTGGAGAGATTCGCAGAGACTCACACGGGTCCTTTTGGCTTTATAATCTGTGATAGTTTAGTTTAGTGTGTCTCTAGCCTGGCCAGTTAACAGCTGGTGGGTTACAAAGATGCCGCCCCTCCCCTGGCAGGTGCTGTGCGATGACTGCAAACAGCAAACAACACTGAAAACAGGTAGAGATGCAGACCGGGGCTTCTCGATGTGATTGGCTGTCTGCTTCTTAGCGGCTAAGGGCTGGCAGGGATGAAGGGTGTAAACACGAAGGGGGGAGGGGAGGGAAGGGATGGAACTGAACAGAGTGAAATTTAGGAAATGTCCCCAGCAGTGCGATCTCTGAGGACAGGTGTGGCCGTGTGCTGGCTGGAGCAGTCCGGCCCTGCCAGTGGACCGGCTCAGTAGATAACCCAGCCACTCATTTCCATCTCTCCCGCCTGCGAGTGCGGCGGGCTGGCTGCGTCCGGGCTGCATGCTGTTCGTCAGAAGGATGCTGCTCAGCTCGCTGCCGTACTTAATGATGTGTCAACGTTTCCCTTATAAACCTCTTTGTGGGGTTTATAACCTGACTGTGAAGTCTTGTTCCAAGATGGAGCTTGGCAGGCTGGGAACACTCCCGCGTGCCAAGTTCCATTCTGGCCGGGAATTATTACTCAGCCTGGGGTGACATGTATTTATTTTACGGTTTTTGCTTCTCTATTTGGCCGTTCTGAAGTTGTAAACACAAAGCCTCTGCTCCCCTCCAGTAGCTTTCCCCGCCGCAGCCCCAGCCAGTGCTGGGAGTCAGAACGTGGGCAAGGGCTGGCTAGTCTTTCCCGATCCATCAGCACGAGCGCTTAGCCGTGAGGCTGGTGCGGGTGAGAGCGCTCGAGTGCCAGCCCTCGACACGGAAGCCCGTTAGTTATCCCCAGAACCAAAAGGGTCTGAGCAAAACTGACCTTTGGGGATCCCAATCCCAGCCACCTGCTAGCTCTGTAACAAGCTGAACTAAAGAACTGGATCGTGCAAACTCTAGGTTCAAATGTTGCAGCTGGGCCCCATCTCTCCACCACACGGGTGCAGCAGGGGCTGCTTCCCGTACTGCCCCTGCCAGGGCTTCTCCGTTAGGAGCAGCACATTCAGGCTCCCTGGGCCTTCAGAGCTTGGCCTCTTTGCTGAGATTGCCAATGCGGGGTCCAGCTAGCTAGGAACTTGCATGACTCCCATCACACGACCGGAGCATCTCCTGGTGGCGTCTGTGATGGCCACCGAGAAGAGGATTGAGACTTCCCAGCTTGTTGCACATAGGTCAGTCAAAGTGCTGCCTCTGGTCTGTCACTGCTGGGGCTGGACCAGCAGCTGGCAGGTGATGGGCTCTGCTTGGCGTTACTGACTATCTGAACCAACACTGTCCATGTGCATTTTAAACATGAAATACACCAAGTTTCAATTAGCTTTCTCAAAGCACGTTTCCTAATATCTTTGCTGCTGAGTGCAAAGCTGGCGGTGCCCGGTCTGCAGCAGCTGTCCTTGTGCTCGGTAAAAGCTCCTGTCCCACCCTGTGTTTGGACGCTGAGTCCAGTGTTATTCCTGTTGGCTCGGGAAACCTGGGTTGTCTCCAAGTCCCTCTTAGCAGCCCTAGGTGATCTTTAAATGGCATTTGGAAGCCGGCGGGAGGGAGCACAGATTGCTATGAGAGGCCAGAGTGCTTCCCGGTAACACTGCCCCAGTGCTGGGTATGTGCCTGGGTATGTGCCCTTCTGGCCCAGAGGAGACCCTGCCACTAATCAAGCCTAGGTGTGTTAGCACGGGGACTGTGCGTTCCGTGATCAGTCCAATCCTGCCAGGATCGGCGCGATGGTCTGGGGCTGATCTTCGGTAATTGGGGAGGTTTAGAAATGTCTGTGCTGATGCAGGCCTGGTAGGTGAGCAGCAGGTGTTTGGAAAGCTGCTCAGGCAAACATTTAATAAGCCAGAGTGACTTTGGGGAATAAAATTAGCCTGAATTGATATTGACCCAGAGCAACTCCAGTTTCTACCCTAAAGACGCCTCATGTGTACTGCTCATTTTGAAAGGCTCCTGGAGTCCCTTCAGCAGGAGAGATTGTTGCCCCTGCCAGAGGGGTGAACGTAGAGGGACTCTGCCATGTTAAGAATCCTGTACCTAGAGACAAGTTTCCGTTGTTGGTGTCCCAGGACCAGGGTGGAACGAAGAGGGAATTTCAGTGGAGGCGCTGCTCTGAATGTGCAATCACTGTTTCTGGCTCAGGTTTTATTGCAGGGGTTCGGGATGAACCCAGTTCAACACCAATTTGCCCAGAGTCTCTAGTGCTGCTTTAGGAGAAGGAGGAGGATTTTTAATAGTTGGATTGTGGTAGCATCTCCAGGCCTCAGTCTGAGGCTGGGCTCCTCAGCGCTAGGTGCTGTACACATGCACAACAGAAGGAGCTAACAAGCCAGAGGTATGATGAGAGGAGGCAGGTGGCTACAACAAGCAGAGTAGGGAGAACAATGGAACTGTCAGGTGGTTTTGCTGAGCGGTGGTCACCGTGGCCTAGCTGCTGTTGAGTGTTCTGTAAGCAGGGCAGCGGGGGGAGTTTTAAGATACAATGCAGGAACATTGTCTACACTAGGGCTTGCACCAATGCAGCTGGACAGGTGGGAACTTTTTGCTCCAGTTCCCACCCAGGTACAGGCATGAGTAATGTCTGCTTGGCTAAGGGGTTGAGCCTAAATATGCTCAGTGACACCTTGTCAGATCCCAACTGGGAGTGCCTCCCTGGGCTTCTGAACCCTGGCTGGGAACGAACTCCCCAAGCTGTTGGCCGGCTCAGCGGGGTCTCCTCCTCAGGACCCAGGACAGGTGCAGCAGGGTCTTGGGCTCATCTCCAGGGGCTCCGTACGCCCCTTTGCACCTATTGGGTTGCTAAATCCACCTGAGAGGACGAATGCAGCTGCTTTCTCTTTGGTTCTCGCTTCTCCTGGGAACGGGGACTGGTCAGTTTAATTTTCTCCTTGTGGCCAGCTTCTCTTCCTGCTTCCTTTGCATCAGCACAAGGCTCTTTTACTTGGGACTCACGTTTAACCCTTCCCTTTCCAGCTACAGGCGAAGCTTTAAACAGAAAACCTGCTTTGATTAACATTTTCAACCCTCTGGGCTGTGTAAAACCCTTCCTCTTCGTTCTCACCAAACCTAGCCCTGACAATCTCCCTTTAAAGAGACTTCAACTTGGGCCTCCGAATTTAGATGTGGAAAAACAGACAGAGCCCAGTAGAAATGCCTCCACCGCAATTTTCTTTAAAACGCCCCCAGCCAACTGCTGGGTTTGCAGCCCCAGCGCTGCGTCCGGCAGAACCTGGACATGAAAGTTGTCCCGGGCCAAGGTGCACAAGGGAATGGCTGGCACACTCTGCTGGGCTGAGCTGAGCTGAGCCCATGGGAATTCTCTCAGTCCAGCTTGTGTGTTTCCTGCAAATGACTGAGCTGTCCGTGTCCTTTACGTCAATGAACTATCAATCCTTGAGCTTAAATGTCTTCCAGACGAAAGCCCCGGGTGGAGCAGCCAGTGGAAATGCCCATGGGGACTTTGGCCCTCAGTCCTGGGCTCCTCGCCATCACCCCATCGTTTAAATCCATATTCACGCCTGCCTCGGGTGCCGTCTTGCCGCACTCTGCAAATGGTTTAAACGTGGCCTGTCCCTTTCCGGGGCTCAGCTGGGTCGCTCCATGCTGAGCCAGGGGCTGTTAAGCATTAGCCATGCTGCCAAAGACAGGGGTGAAGTGAGCACTTCTCCCCCATCCTCTGCTGAAAGTCCCCCTTCCTTGGCAGGTGTGGGGAGAGCACCCCCTCCGTGCCCATAGAGATCTGGGGGCACAGTAGGCAGTGTGGGGGCAGGGGAAGAGGTTCAGTGACTCAGGTGTGAATGCCAGGGCTGCTGGAGGCTTCCCTGGGGTGGGGGTTCTGCATGGATCTGAAGTGTTAACCCCCAGGGCCCCCCATCCTCTTCCCTCTCACCTATGTGTCTTTCCCTTTAAGCACCGGAGAACCGGCCGGGAAGCTCGGCTTGCCGCCCTCTGGGACACACGGCGCAGGGGTTGCTCTGGCAGATCAAGGCCTTGGTACCCGGAGAAGACGGCTTAGTCTCCATAGACACGTGAACGGAGAGTGATGCCTGCAGCCATTTGAACACACTCATGGACGTGCAGCGTGTGCAAATTTTTCCTTGAGGCATCAGCTGGAGCGGGGGTGGGGGGCTGAGATAACAGAGGGCAAGTCCATTAGTATCGAAAGACGTGTGCCTTGGGGAGATGATGGTGTAATGGCTAGAGCCGGGGGCTAGGAACCAGGACTCCTGGGTGCCGTTCCTGGCTCTGCCAATCACTCGCAGGCCAAGTCATGTCACTTCTCTATGTCTGAGCTTCCCCAGCTTGGAAAGAACTCCAGCAATGTGAACCAGACACGCTTTGCATGTTCCAGAGCAGCCCCGGTGGTTTCTTGGATGGCTGAGCAGGGGCCTGGTTTGGATTGTTTCCTGGGAACGGGCCTGTCGTGTGCGGAGCGAAGGGCTCCTGGGGCTGTTCGGTTTGATTGATGTCCCTCCAAAAAGGCAGCAAGAATCGTTTGGTGATTGCTGGCTGCTGTATCTCCAGGCTGCCTGTTCCATGATGCCTTAGTCACCCAGAGGCCTTGCTGTGCTCTGTGCTAGGGTGGGCCCCGGGCCTTTACTCTCTCTGCATCCCTGTGGTGCTCTCTATGGATGTTGAAGCTCTAATCATCATCCCGATTCTGCTTGTGGTTTCTAAAGATCCTGTGGCATTTTTGCAGGAGTAGGAAATAGTAACCTCGGAATGCTGGCCGAACTCAGTCATTTGTTTCCTTAAGGAACTCCCTCCCCCCTGGTTAGTTTCAGTTGAATACAGGATTCCTGACTTCCTGGCATAAGCTGCTGGGTGGTGCTGCTGCTGCGGGTTGCCGACTAGCCACTGCGTTCTTAGCAGTGGATGGAGGGATCCCTGCAGTGACAGTCTGCACAGCTCTTCGGGGTCCCTTTGGCCGCTGTCGATTGTGGGTGTATGCCACCACTGCCCTCTGCTGGACTGAATTAAAACTGCTCAGCTGTGTGTCATAAGGCCTGTACATTTAGCTCCTGATGTGTAGCAACTTAAGGATTGCCAGATGGGGGTCAGACCTGAGGTCCATCAGGCCAGTCTCCTGTCTCCAGCAGTGGCCAGCACCAGATGCTGCAGAAGAAGAAGGTGCCTGGAGTGACCGTCAGCAGAGGGTGCCAGGGAGGAGGAGAGCCTGCTATGCCATAAGGGGATGTGTCAGTGGCAGTCCCCTTAATCTGTTCTCTGTCTGCAGAATTTAGCAGTGGCACCGAGAGAGCAGAGGGGAGAGGACAAAAGCCATTTCCACAACGCCAGGGCAGTATTGCCGAGGGCAGTATTGCCCGTTTCCCTGCAGTCACTCAGGTTTGTCTCTGTAGTGGTCGGAGGTCTCTGCTGCAGGTCGCTATGAAGGCAGCAGGTTCTGGTGTCTCATTCTCAGGCTGGTGGGGGCAGCACACTCAGTTGCTGGGCGTGGGGGCTGGCAGGCAGCAGCTTACATGGCTTGCTTGAGCCCTTTGGTCAACTGGAAGGGGAATAGATGGCCTGGGGAGGCCTGGGCCGGAGCTGTAGGGAGAGGGTGGGAGGCGAGGAGATATCCGCTGCTGAAGGGAGCAGGTGAGTCTGGCCTTTTCAGGGTCTGGAATTCGGGGGGGGGGGGGGGGAATTGTGGAAGCCAAGATTCACTTTAGTCAGCTGGACCCTTGCTATGAATCATGGTGATGCAGGGCTGGAGGGGACCTCAAGGGGTCATGCAGTCCCTGCCACATACTGAGGCAGGATGAAGTCTCGACCCAGAGACCATCCCTAGGAATCTCAGGGTAGTGGGGCGTGTGTGTTGTAAAGCTCTTCCCCCAGTTGCTCGTGTTACTGGATGGGTCAGGGTCAGTCTCTGATTCGGGTCGGCTTCACTTTCCCCTTCCTGCCTGAGCTCATTGTTGCTGCATTGGCGTTCCCAGGGGAAAGGGTCGAATCAAGCCCCTGTCCCCTCCTGTTTTTTTTTTATGGTGGCTTGAACCCTTTGAATCTACCTGGCAGTGCCCTGTGCAGTGAGGAAGGGGCCATCTCTACTCCCCGTCTCCCTGAGCGCTCTGTTCAGCCCATCACCCTGGTCAGTGCTGGCTGCTGTCACTTCTCCGTTCAGAGGTGAGATTGATTTGCCTATTGTTGAAGATTCTTATAAGCCCAGCTCTGCACCCACTTCCCCATGCTAGGAAGCTAAAGGTGCCTTTCACAAGTGTTTTAAAAGCCATTGGGAGAGCAGTAAGAGCTAATTTGCTAATATTTAATGGCCGATCTATATTACGGCTGGACTTGGATCCGGTGTGCAGAAAAGGTTTACAAATCAAAAGCTGCTCTTGCTGTCTGCTTGGGAAGTGTCCCGTGTGTTCTGTCTGCTCACAAAGATACGGTGCTGTTCACTCCAGCAGCGTATGGGAGGGATTCATGTTTCTGGGCAGTAAGTGCTGCAGTCAGCGTCGTTTCCTTCGCAGCCTGCATGCCCTGGATGGATGAGAGGACCCCTGGGACGGGGGGAGGTCAATGGAGTCTGTGAATGCTCTTCTGCATACAGTGTGCTGCAATGTCTGCTTCATGCACACAAGAGAGGGGAAGGATGGTCTTGTGGTTAAAACACCAGCTCAGGAGTCAGGACTCCTAGGTTCTGTCCCCAGATTTTCCATGTGACCTTGGGCAAGTCACTTACAGCCTGATCCTGTGGGGGTTAAATACTAGGAGGTCTGGAGCCAGACTACCTGCAGGATCAGGCTTCAAACTCTTCAGTCTCTATGCCTCAGTTTCCCCAGGGGAATGATGCACTCCTGCCTCCTTCATTCAGTGACATCTGTGAAGTGCTGTGAGATCCTTTGACACAAAATGCTATCTGGGCAAAGCGTTGCTATTGCTTATTGTATCCCAGAAAGGAAGGTCAGTGGTTCACAATGTGGCAACCCTTAGACACCTGTGTTGCACTCAAGTAGCATTCCTCTACCACCCAGGTCCCCTTTTACACTGCAATATCTCCTGGCTGCCCCTCCTCCAGGCTCCGAATCCGCTCTCTGTGGTTTATTCGCTATCTCTTCAAGACAGAGGGAGACGGAATGGCCGGCGAATCCCTTGCCCGATGCGGGAGTGATATGGGTATGGATTTTGCTGTACATCTCTGAATGAAAGGGATCTTTAAAGCAGTAATGAAATGTTAATAGTATTTTCAAACTCGGCTATGAAAGAGAAAATGATCTGTTTAAAGCCAGCCTCCGCATTGACAGAAGCAATCAGGCTGAAAAATTAGAGTCTCCGGTCCCCAGAGCACCAGCCTCTTCGCTTCTGCACTGAAACGCCTCAATAATAAGGTCACGTTCAGCCTGACACCACATGCCTATCGCTAACCTCTCATGAATACCGTGGCATGAAAGCTTTTTGCTGCTGTTCCAGGGGAAGGAATTGGCTAGGGAGTGTGTGCGCATCATTGCCCTCTAGTGGATGGAATGAGAGTCGCTCGACTATGTGTCATATGCCCCATACTGCGAACACCTATGAGAGATTTTCTGTTGCCTCCAGTGGTAGGAGTCTGTGCTTTGGGAGCAGCAGGATTTGGATTCTATCCTTGTTTCCACCAGAAACCCCCTGTGCTGGTTTGGAGCTGCTGCGGGGGCTGGGTGCCAGGCTTTGCAGCAGATAGGGGCAGGAGCCAGGAAGGGAGCTGTCTACACTGGGCCTGCCACTGGGATTCACCTCTAGCGTGAATCCAGAGCTGCTTGTGGAAGTTAGAGTGCCTGGAAAGGTGGTAGTAACCCTGTTGCTTAGCTATCACCTGCCTGCTGTCCCTGTGGTGACTGGCAGCTTATAGTGACCTCAGCTAGACAGGGGAGCATCCTTCCCCTCCCCCCCTCAGTGGTGTGAAATCCAGAGTAGCTCTGTGGAAACCTGTCCATCTGGGGCTTCAGGCCCAGCTTTCTCTTCCTTTCCCAAGGAGCCCATCATCGGGCCCTCAGTGGCCTGTTTCCCTGTGCCCTTGCTCCTTCCTGGCAGTGCTGCGGCTCGAACCCGTCCCCCTAAATCCCTGGCCAGCCCTGCGCCATAGCTACCCTGCTGCTGGCCGAGGGGGGCTGGGTTTAGCCTTTGTTCACTGGCTCAGCCGGAGCAGGGTGCCAGGGAGAGGTGGTGTGCACAGTGCACCAGACCTGGGGTGTGGGACCCACCTGGGTGGCCGGTTCTCAGAGCTGCCTCCGCTGGCTCAGCAAAAAGCCAGAGGGAAATGTTTGCGTAACATTTACAGAGAGACCTCTGCATGCATATTAAAGTCCACGCCCCTCTCCAGCACCCTCTGAAGCCGTTGGGGCTTAGGTCCTGCGGTGTTGGGCCCTGGAGAAAACCCCAAGACGGAGAGAATCTCCCCTGCAGTCCGTCAGTTCTCCCCATGGCCATTAACACACACTCTCCCGTCCCTTCAATCCCCGCCCTTTCCCAGCCAGGTTCCCATTCCCCCACATCCCTTTCCAAAACTTATCGCACTCCAACCAGCTGCCTCATGACCCCATCGCCTGAGCTGATCCATCCCAGCTAAGGGAACGGTGTCTGGGCCATGTGGGTGGAGGTTGCAGAGAGGGGCAGGCGCCCTGGTTGTGCACCTTGTGGCTGGTGTGGGAGCTCCTCGCTCCTGGCAGACGCTTGCTGGATTATTTAAGGCTTCTATTTCCCCCTCTTTTAAGTTGCATTTTAATGTGATGGGTCAGGAGCTGCTGCCACTTGCTGCGGCTGCTCGCTCTGCTGTGCCATGTGCTCCCTGCAGCCGTTGCTCCTGCCTCTCCAGTCCGGGGCCTGCCCTTGCAGCAGGAGCCGTGTGGGGCTCGCACAGAGCTCGCTGAGCGGCCGCATGCCTGCCCAGGTAGAGGGGATGCTGGCCTGAGGACTGGGGGGATTTCAGCAGTGCAGACTGTGGGTGGCACTCTGGGCCAGAGACCCACCCTTACCATTCCTCCCTAACGCCCTTGTGACAGATGCTCTGCAGCTGGAAGCCCCTCCAGGCCTGCCCTCCATCCCCACCCCGCTTTGTGGGGCTCAGGCTACCAGGTTGTTTCTTTGTAGTGTAGATGCTCGGACTGGAGCCTGGGCTCTGGGACCCCGCAAGTGGGGAGGGTCCCAGAGCCGGGGCTCCAGCCCGAGCCCCAAAGTCAACACCACAATGAAACAGCCCCCCAAGCCTGTGCCAGCTGACATGGGCCAGGTACGGGGGTTTACTGGAGCGTAGATGTACCTTGCGGGGCCAGACCAGGTGCCTTGGGTGGAGTTGAAGTGGGATGGTTGCCCTGATGTGTAGTACCTGCGTCCCAGCTGGGATGGTCACTTGATTGTGTGCCCGGCCCCTTAGGCAGGTACGTTCGGATCAGCCAGCAGTGAATTCCACCTGCAAGTGACAAGGGGCTGATGCCGCAGGGGGACGGGCATTGCCCACCATTGCTAAGTTGCAGTTGCCAGTTTGGTGGCCATAGGGGAAGGTGTCCGCGTCCCTCGCTGGCGGGGACATCGCAACAGCAGCAAGGCAGTGGCCAGCTGGAAAAGGCCGAGGCTGGCCCTTCCGCAGGGCTCAGCGCAAAGAGCAAGCAGCTGGTGCTTGCAGGGTGTGGGGCGGGTGCTTTTCCCAGCGCGTTCTCCGTGTCCCTCCTGAGCAAGGTTGGTGCTGGCGTTCCTGGTGCCAGGCCAGGTGATTTGAACAGATATTTCAGGTGGCTGCCGGGCTGGCGTGAGAGCCCTTGTGCGTTGTGGGGCCACGGTGCAGGGAGGCACTGGGGCCGTGTGGCTTGGCGCGTGCTCTCTCCGCATCTCCCCATGCATGCAGGATAGCAGGTACGAGGCCCGTTTCCTCTCCTCTCCTCCCTGTGTCAGGGTGGCCCTCTGGGCCAGGAGGAGCACGGGCCTGGTTCCCTTCCGAGCGTGGGGTGGTACATTCCCTCCTGGAGCCCTCCAGCCCCGAGGAAGGATGGGCTGAGATGGAGCATTGCATGCTGGGCTTTCTCATCTCTGGGCTGTTTGGCTGAGGCCCGTAGGCCTGGTGGTGTTGGCTGCGGGTGCCGGCACAGAATGCTCTAGGCCGTGTGTGTTGGCTGCGTCTGCACCAGTCTCGGCAAGGGGGCAGTCGCAGCCCGTCACCCTGGTTCCTGTCACCGGGCAGCATCCCCGTTCTCCGGGTGGCTGAGTCCGGTCCTCTGCTTTGTGTCCCTGATTGTTTCCTCTTATCGCAGTGTCAGACTAGTCAGTGTTCCCAGGACAGGCACTCGGGTAGGGGAGCAGGTGGGGGGGCGTAGCTGTTAGCTCCCCCAGGCAGCTAGAGGATGTGGGGAGGGAGCGAGGTGAGTTTTGTCTTTGCTTGGTTCCAGTCAGGTTCAGAATCGTCCCTCAGCCTTTGAGCCTGGAGGCAGAGAGAGCTGCCACGGTGGGGCATTCTCCACTCTCAGCGTGCAGGGGAAGGGGAGGGAGCCGAAAGGGAGCCCCTTTCCATGCCCCATTGCATGCAGAGGTCTCTCCCTGCACGGCTCTCTGGAAACTCCTCCAGGATAAGGACCCTGGGCTAGAGTGGAGGCTGCTGGCTCCAGTCTAAAGCATGGGCTGTCTCATCTGGTTTTCTAGTCTGACTCTGGATCTCACTGGCTGCTTTTGGGTCAAGATGTGCTCTATCTCTTCGGTTCGGTTCTGTTCTCTGGAGGTCCTTATCCCGCCCGTATCGCTACCGTGTCTGAGCACCTGCCGGTCGTGCGTTAGTCATGTGACTAACATCTGTCACGTGTGGTTTGTTCTCTCTCATCCTCTGTCCAGGGGGCGAATTCTGCGTGCAGCCGAGTGGTTTGCTTTGGTAGGAGTCTTTTCTGTGTATATGCTGCTCTGTGTATATGCTGCCGAAGGCAGGGCCGAGATGTGCAAGTGGCACTTGGAGTGGGAGGTTAGGGATGGTCCTTTGCTCCGGGGGGAGTTCCTTCCACAGCCTGGGACCAGCCCCTGAGGAAATCTTGCCTCCCACACAGACGTAGCTGCCAACCACAGTCTTCAGCTCTTCTGAGACCCTGACAGGATCTCAGGAGACCCTGGGCCCTGGTTGTGGAGTGCCTTGAAGACCACGCCTGAGGCCCTGCTCTTGATTCAGTTCTTTGGGAAGCCAGTGTGGAGAGCGGAGGGGAGGTGTGACGTGCTTGCAGTAGCCTGTGGTGCTGAGGAGCCGCCCCTGCAGTGTTCTGTGCGGTATTCTCCCTCTGTAATATTGTAATGAATTGGCCAGTGTGTCTGCCTCATCACTGCTGTCTGGAATCAGAACGACTCAGCTGTGTGTCAGAGGCCCTGTACTGCTAAATGCTAGTGAAGATTTGTCTTGAACCTGAGTGGCAGGAGTCCAGCCTTGTGGAGCAGGAGGAACTGTGCTCTGAGCCCCACTGTTGCTACAGGGTGCAATATAGTGACCCCTGTAATGTTCCTAGTTAATCCAGCTTTTGCATTTATCCAGCACTTTTTCTGTCCAAGTGCTTTGGAGACTGATACCTGCTGTGTGTAGGGAGAACGACTGACCCTGCGGGTAGAACAGGGGTCGGCAGCCTTTCAGCAGTGCTGTGCCGAGTCTTCATTTATTCACTCTCATTTAAGGTTTCGCATGCCAGTCATACATTTTAAATGTTTTTAGAAGGTCTCTCTCTATGTCTATAATATAGAACTAAACTATTGTTGTATGTAAAGTAAATAAGGTTTTTAAAATGTTTAAGAAGCTTCATTTAAAATTAAATTAAACTGCAGAGCCCCTCGGACCGGTGGCCAGGACCCGGGCAGTGTGAGTGCCACTGAAAATCGGCCCCCGTGCCCCTGGGGCAGAACATAGTGGCTGCTCTGCAGCTTGCCCAGTGATGCTTCCCAATGTTTCAAGGCATTTCCCATGTGTCTCTGTGAGTCCAGTGACTTCACTAGCCTAACAGGAGTTGATTTCGGCCTCTGTGCCTTTAAGAGAGGCTGCCTTCGCCAGTCCATGGCCGTGTGCAGCTGTGGCCTGGGGCCTGGTCTCCCATTTCAGTAGCAATGGGCATGGAGTGGAGCAGCTGATGAGTTCCAGATGAGGATGTTAGGAGCTTGGCAAGGAGCCGCCTTCCTCCTCCTCCTAAATGATTCAGAAATAGATTTTGGTTTTTTGTACTTCAGCGTTCGAGCTGTTTGACAGAATTAAGCAGCTGCCCTCGCAGCTCCTGCATTGCAGTTGCCTGTTTACAGTGTGTATTCCTCAAAGGCTTCTGCGCGATTCATCAGCAGCTATTCTTAAATCTGTCTCATTTCCAGGGATAGCAAATCCTGGGATCGTTTCAGACACAAATAATGTGGACTAAGCAATTACATCGACAGCTCTACAGCAGGAATTCAGGCAATCTGTCCTACTTTATCTTCCTGCAATTAATACTGAGCTGGAAACCAGTGAGGCTGCCTTACTGGACCCAGTAGTCAGAGCTTCGCTGTTCACACGGATCCCTAATTAGCTCTTAAATGGAAGAAAGATACCCAGAGCTAATTAGGTGCTTATGATCCATCAGGCTCCCTGTGCTTTGAGCCTGTCCCATTGCATTGTTGTTATGTGTCACCGCTGGCTGGGAGTCATTTATTTCTAATGTCCTGGCCCAGCTCCAACTCGGGTAATTACATCCTGTCAAATTTCCCCAGCAGTTTCTAGTAGTTCTGAGATTCCTCTTCACTTCCTGCTCCAAACTGTGA
This sequence comes from Mauremys mutica, assembly GCF_020497125.1. Lineage (NCBI taxonomy): Eukaryota > Metazoa > Chordata > Testudines > Geoemydidae > Mauremys > Mauremys mutica. The sequence goes on along the minus strand of NC_059082.1, from coordinate 83,304,948 downwards.
CTCTGGTGTTGTTGAGGGTTGTTAAACACCTGCTGTACTCTACCCAAGAGGCTGCTGCATTTCAGAGGTGGGTTTAGCAAGGTGGTGAATGAAAGGGGACAGGATGGAAGCGTACGCAATAACTAATGATATAGAGAAGGCAAATTGGGTGCGCCTGTTTACCCTCTTTTCATTGTACAAGAACAAGGGGACATCGTAAGGAAATTGAAAGGTGACAGATTTAAAACTGATAGTGGGGTCCTGGTCTGGGACCGGGGCTCCTAGGAGCCACAGCAGTGCTTCTGTTTATAATTAGTATTAGTTATTTATATTTTTACACAAAGCGAAATTAACCTGTGGAACTCACTAAGGCAATATGTGTTGGAGGCCAGGACCTCTGGAAAGACTGGCCATTGATATGGATAATGAGAATGCCCACAACTCCATTTGTAGGTTACAAATACCGGAATAGATCCCCTCGTGCTTTAGGGCGTAATTCCACCTCTGCCTGCCTGGGATTGGGAAGGAACTTTTCCCTGGGGGCAGGTTAATCAGCAGCTGCTATTGTGAGGTTCTTGCAACTTCTTCCAAGGCATCTGGTGCCAGCTGCCTTCAGAGACAGGCTAGCGGCTAGCTGGACTGGGGGTCTGGTCCATTATGGCAATTCCTATGAAAACACTTTGGGATCCTTCTGGGCGGAGGGAAGTGTAGACTTGCAGCAATCAGTGCTGAGCCTGTAGCAGCTGTGCCCATGCTCCCAGAGCCAGCCCCGGGCTATAGAGATTCCTGGAAGAGCAGCTTCCGCAGCACACCGGAGGAGAGGCTCCCTGGGCTTAGGCCCAAGGAACACAGAAAGCAGGGAGGGAAGGGGTTTCCCTCGCTGCAGTAAACCCAGCCCCTCACGAGGTGATTGCTAGGTCAATGAAAGACTTCTTCCATCCACCTCGCTGCGTCTACAGCAGGGTTGGGTCACGCTCCCCACATCACACAGGGCAGGATGTTTGTTTCCTACGGCCCTGAGCCACATAGATAGGTCACCCTAGGTTCTAGGTGCAGGCCAGCCTGAGTAACAGTAACCACAGTGTGAGTGGGGAAGGGAAGGTCCCAAGAACTTGCCCCGCGACACTACACTTTAGACAGAGGGGTTTAAAAAGAGAAGGAGCTGGTCAGAAGCCCTCAAAGTCTGAAGTGGCCACAGAGGAGACAACGGTGCCTGGAAGAAGGGACTGTGGGCAGGGCCCTGATCCATGGGGAAGAGAGACCCCTTCCTGCACTGAGGTAGGCTCAGAAGGATTGAGAGCCCCGAGTCCGGGGTGAGGGGCTGAATCTCTCTCAAACCAGGGCCCAGAAAGGAGGCTTCCGTTGGGAACACTAAGTACGTGGGGTGTGTGTGATTACCCATGAGGTGCAGAAGAAGGAGAAACTGAGGGAGCCGAGCGTCTGACAAGGCATCGGGCAATGTCACCCTCTTGCCCCATCAGTCGTGGGGTTACTGCTCCTGCCAGCCCTGAGTCAGTTTGTGGCAGCTCGCTGGAGCCACCCGTTACTGGGGTTTCATCAGACTTCACTGCCTCTTCGAGTTGCCTCAGAATCTTTCTCGTGGGCAGGAGCCCGGGTGCGTTTAATCGGAGAGCTCCAAAACGGGCATCCTTCTGCTCAGGGCTAGACCCAAATGCAAGGCTCTGTGCAGCGGAAGGTCCATTGTCTCTCCGGAGCGCACGTCCCATCTCCCTGCCGCACGCACGGTCTGCGCCTGCCTAGCGCAGCCTTCAGCCCGTGTCCTCAGAGCGTGCGCCCCTGAGAAGATGGCCCAGATGGGCTGGGCGTTGCCGTGCTCTTTGACGGCCCGTGTCCTGCACACATGCGATTCATGTGTGTTGGGCTGGGGGGCAGAGAAAGCCCAGTTCTTAGTCTGGTCTCTCTGCCGGCGGGTGTCCGAGGCCCGTGGGACAGTTAACGTTTTCGTTCTGGTTGCTTTATGGCTGCCTTCAGTTGAGCTCCTGGGGCCAGCCGGCAGCCACGGTTCTGGCTGGCTGTGATGCCCAGCGCATGGGGGTGCTCTCCCTCTGCCCTGGGACCAAGGAATTCACAGCTTCCCTGATGGGCTCATTTGGGCTCCAAACTGCCGGTGACTGAGGTCTAGGCCAGGCAGCCAGGACAGTGGGGCTGTTTGCTGACTATGTAGCATGGTCTGCTTGGATTTGAGGGGCTGAGGCTCATCCAGGGACCGCAGGGGAGGATGCTGCAGGGATGCGTGTGGTGTCTGTTAGTGCTGCTGCGGGCCAGGACCTGCAGGAGAGGCGCTGACCCCGGTGCAGTACTGAGCCTGGCTGTCTTTCCCTGGGGTTTGTTTTAAATCTTGCAAGATGGAGCTCAGGCCAGAGATGCTAATGCTGACCCTGGCTAGTCCTCACTCTTCCTGGTTATGCTGGGCCCAGGGATCTCCTTCGTCCCTGGTGGGGACAGATTTATCCACCTGTCCCTCTGCCTGCACCTTGCGATATCCCAGCCTGCCTGGTCTCTGACCCAGTCTCCCCCCAGGCGGCCCAGGCTGCGTCACCGGCAGCCCACGCAGCGGCCGTGCAAGGTGCCCCGCTGACGTACTGCTGCCGCGCTGGTTGGCGTGGTTGGGATTGATGTACCTTGGTCGTTGCCGGCTGGATAATGATGGATCGTTTGTGCTCGTTGTAGGCCAGCGGGCTGACACAATGCGGCGCGGAACAAGGGCTCGATCACAGGATCAGCAATGCAGAACTTGCCCGTTGCCATGGAGTTGGCAGTTAGTTTGGACACTACATTGTAACGTTGATCCGTCCTCTCAGCAGACCCCATTCGCGCAAGGCAGGTGAAGAACTGATCCCCACCCCTGTGTAGTTAGATGCCCGAAACGGGAAATATTTGATTTTTCCTTCCCCCCCCCCCGCCCCCCACAAATAAGTGCAACTAGTGGGGTGTCTTCCATGCTTTGGTTCTGCGAAGATGGGACTCGCGCTGGTCACATATTCGTTCTGCCGGGCTGCAGAGCTAAATGAGCCGGGACATCCACCTGCAGTGAAACCTCTACCGCCCGGTTTTTAAATACTCTTAAAGTGGGTGTTTAGCTGCAGTGACTGGCGTGACCCAGAGAGCAGGATAACAGCCCCGGGCAGCCCCTGGGGGTAGGAGCCAGTCAGGGTGGCCACCCCGCTCTGAGCTGGGACCTGGGCTGTGGTATGGATGGGAATCTTTATCCAAGGAAAACCCAAGTGCAGGAGGAAGTGATGGGGGCAGCCCTGCCTCTGGACCCTGCCCAAGGTGCAGTCCATGACCCTTTTGGCACCAGTCACGGGTGTCAACTCAGTCCTGTTCAAATTCCACCCTGATTAAATTGTCCCCTAAAGCCACCCTCTTCCAAGCTCCTCCCCCCAGCTCCGAAGTTCGATTGGATACATTATCCTTTTTCACTTTCTGCCTTACCTGTAGCGTAATGTTGTGCTATGCAACTAAACAACTATAATGTTCCAACCCAAAGGTGGCTGCATTTCAGCAGTGGGTGAAGCAACTCCTATATTGATATCAGTTAGTGAAGTACTGTGGGACCTCTTGAGATGAAAGCTACTATAGACACTTAAGATCATGCTCCCTGTTCAGGACCCGGTGCAGCGTCCCGTGTAGCTGAATGCTGTTTGAACTCATGTAAGGGCCCATTGCGCTCTCTGGAGCCTGGGGAGATCTCTCAGGAGAGAAGTGCATTTTTGCCCATGCACCGAAACATTCTGCTGCATACACGAAAGAGACTCTTGTTAGCTTCCCCTGCGGTGGGGCGAGGCCTGTGCCTCATGGCAGCACATCACAGGGCCCCTGTATACAATGAGGCTTCTGTTCCCAGTTTGGCGGGGAGATCCCCTTCATCTCTGGGCTTTGAATTACAAATAGGTCCTGTAATTGCTCTCCCTCTTGGTCCCTGGGAGCTGAACCCTGTCCCCGTTCCTCCCCTCCTGGGCATGGATCTTGGCTGTTCTGTCTAGCCAGAGCACAGAGCCGTGTGGTTTGTGCTGACTGCTGTGTGAAAAGAGAGCTGCTGTCCAGTAACTCGACAGGCACAGCTCGTTCTGGGATCACTCAGCTAAGCGGTCAGGACGCTTGTAACTTTGTTTGGTAGCATCTGAGTGCTGGTCCCTTCTCCTCGCTTGCTGCCATCAATCCAGGTCAGATGTTTGCTGCTAACAGGCATGCTCGGCCGGTGGAAGGGCTCACCACAGAAGCCTGGAGTGGCGGCGGTGAACTCCAGCTGCAGAGAGTGGCTACCATCTTGGGTCAGTGCCAATCAGCCACGGCCCGAGTCTTGCTCCCGTTACTGGACCTGGCCCGTATGGAGCAGAGATGCGGGGCTGGTGGCTCCCCTGCGGACGGAGGCAATAGGAAAGGGAAGGTAGCTTCAATGGGGTTAAATTCTCTGCCAGTGACTAGTGCAGGCGTTACACCTGGAGACAGTTGGGCCCAGCTGAGTAGAGGCCAGTGGAAGAGCGTCTGTGAACTGGCCGGAGAGGGCTGCTTTGTGCGAGGGGATGTAGCTATACGCCAGGCTGGACTGGGGCAGGGATAGAGGTCTGGGGATTGACCTGATTTCCCAGGGGCGGACAGTGTCAACACCCCCTCCCCATCGGAGACCTCGGGGGGTCTAACCCAGCTGGGCCCCTGCCTGTCCCCCTCCCGGTAGCCTGACTGATAGGCAGCAAGAGAGACTAGCAGGGTGTAGAAAGGGGAGGCTTCTCCTGGGTAGCTTTTATTGCCTTTAGCATCAGCCTGGTGCAGCTAAAGACTCTGTGTGTGTGTGGGGGGGGGGGAGACTTGGTCCCTAGTCTGAGGCAGGGACCTGAGTTCTCGGGTTTGTCTGTTCTGTAAAAGGACACTGGATACTCATGTCTTAATCTCACTGGAATTGGACGGCGAAGGGTGGCAGGGAAGGCTCCTGGGTCGTGCTCTCAAAGGAGACAGAGCTCATGGGAAGGAGAGGAAGGTGAGGTTGGCAGCCTGGGGGTGGCAGGAGCACTGGGAAGGTTGTGGGCTTCCCCCAGAGCAGTGCCCCCACAAGGCTCTGTGGGTGTCATAGCAGGGATTGGAGGGCCGCCCAGTGTGCAGGTGCTGGATGCAGTCACGTCCGTGATGAAGACACACCCAACAACCTGGATCCTCCAGGATCTACAGAACTGGACTGGAGCTCTGCAGCGGCTCCTTGGATACCAGTTTCTCATGGGTGGGGAGGGAGCTGGACGCTGTCCCTAGGTGCCGAGTGTTTGCTAGTTTGAGTGATTTTCCCCCTACCCCCGCAGTCAGCTTTGGGCTGAGTTGCCTCCAAGGACCAGCCAGGTGCTGCAGGATGTGATGCTGGTGACTCCCTCCCTGAGTACCCCAGCAGGACAGCACATCCCTTGGGGTGTTGGCTCAGGACAGGCCGAGCGCCCCCACGCCGCACTGGGTGGCATGAGCTGGGGGTGGGCCCGTCTTCCAGCTGGGACAATAAGCTGAAGCCCTGGGCAGTTGTGGTCAGTACTGATTAGGTGGCACCACTTGCACAGGCATAGTGCCTGGTGCCCTGCTCACCTGCCAGTCTCCCCTCCCTGCCCTAGACTATTGTGTAGCATTGCTGTGTGCTGTTAAAACAACTGCTGCGTCCCGCCCCAGAGGTGTCTGCACCTCCTGGGTGACACAATCCTTTACCTACCTCCTGGCGGTGCTAGGGGGCTTCCCCAGGTAAATGTGGGTAATGAGCTCTGAGAGCTTCGGGCTGGTGCGTCTCTAAAGAATGAGTTAAAGTGTGTGTGGGGGGAGAGACGCTCTCCCACCCCATCTTTTTCCTTTCTGCCTTTTTCCCTTTTATGCTGTGTGACTCCTTTCCAGCTGCTGTGATTACTGGAAATTACCTGTTTAATTTAGCCCCAGAGCTGTGAAAACAGAGTTTCAATTAAGGCTCCGCGAAATGGCACCAGCATGAATTTCCACCCAGCCGAAGGTGGGTGTTTTGCTGCTGAGAGGCCTGTTGAAGCCGTGCTGGCTGTGTTGTGCCCCGGGCTGTGTGTGAACCAGCTCAGCCCGGCCAGTAGCTCGGGGAAGATCAGTAGGATGTAACTGGCAGCTCGGGGTGGAGCAGGTCAGCCCCAGATCTGCACTAGGGGCCTGGTGCGGGTGCTCTTCTCTCTCCATCAGTTACAGGTCCCCAGGGTCCTTCAAGGGAGATCAAAGAGCTTTACTGTTCACACCCTGTCACGGAGTCCCCGGGCGAAGACCTGGAACTGCTCCCCACAAAGCCAGGCAGGACTCTGGGGAGCCTCCTCTCCCTTGGAGCAGACTGTCTCCAGGGCAAGAAGCTCACACGGCTTCACCTCCTGGGTCTCTCCTTGGAGCATTCAGCATCCTCTGCCCCTCCGCGCGCTTCCCACAGCGAGTCCGCCCCAGCGGGGTCCTGGGAAGCCAGAGGGTCCTGCACCCCCACTTCGCAGTCAGACGTGACTCTCAGCCAGCCAGTAACACAGAGGTTTATTCAGATGACAGGAACACGGGCTAACACAGAGCTTGTAGGTACCGAGAACAGGACCCCTCAGCCAGGTCCATGTTGGGGGGCAGCGAGCCAGACCCCCCCGTCTGCCCTCACTCCTTGTCCCCAGCCAGCCCCAAACTGAAACTCTCCAGCCCCTCCTCCTCTGGGCTTTGTCCCTTTCTTGGGCCAGGAGGTCACCTGATCTCTTTGTTCCCCAACACCTTCAGTTGGCACCTTTGCAGAGGAGGGGCCCAGGCCATTCGTTGCCAGGAGACAGAGTGCCGGCCATTCTCTGTGCAGACAGTATCACAGGGGCCTTCTTGGGCTCTGCAACAATTCTACACTCTGATCCCCCACCTAGATACCTAAGAACTGCATAGGGGAAACTGAGGCACCCACCCAGTATTGAGAGAAAACATTAAGAACATTCCCACTTGGTCACACACCCTCTCGTCCTGGAAGTGCACGGAGCCAGCGGAGAGGCTCCATGGTCCTGGTGTATGTGTGCTCACCCTGGTGCTGCATCGCTCCAGAGCAGGCGGCGTGGGAAACCTGACCCTTTTCATGCTGCTAAACCAGGCAATGCAGGAGTAGAAGTGGGGGGAACCTGCCCTACCCCAGCAGCGAGGACTCTGAATGTTGGGCCTGAGTGCTAGGAGACTTCCCACGCACACTCGCCTTCATCGCTGGCTTCCCGAGACCTCTGTTCTATTCAGACCCTTACACTGTGCCCATCACCATGGCGTCTGGTGTCTTCACCACCCCATCAGCATGGGCACCCAGAGGCTGCCTTAGCTGCCCATGCACCATAGCACAGCGGCCGGCAAGTTTCAGTGGCTGTCACGTGCGAGAGGGGCCCTGGCTCTCCCAGTGTCCTGGGCAGCACCACAGGCACATGCTGCCTCCCCCCAGTGACCCATTTGGGAGGGTTCGCACGGTTCCACTCTCCCCCCAGGAACCATGAGCAAAGCCCTTAGCTCCTCTGGGAGTGATGTGCCCTCCCGTCCCATGGCAGCTGTCCCGTATCCGTGTTCATGACTTTGATACTAAAATTGCAGCACTGTCCCTTTAAACCGCAGCGCCCTCCTGCAGAGTTCTGCAGGGCCCCAGGCACTGTCCCAATCAGATCTGGGTCAGGCTGGCAGAGCCAGGCCCTGGCTTAGCTCTGCCTCCCGGCACAGCCTGCCCGGCCTTCTGCATCATCCACACGCCTGGGGGAGGCCAGACTCTTTCCCTGCTTCCCTCCCTCCTTCCCAGGGGGACGCACTGAGCACCTGGCCAGTCCTGAGCATGGATCCTTTGGACGATGCTGCCGAAGCCGAGGGCCTGTCTGCTGTGCCTTTCTTAACGATGCCATGGCTGCGCCCCACACCTCCTTACACCGTTCTGCAATGCCTCACCCCAGAGATGGCTGCATTTGGGGACTGGTGCTGTAGAAGTGAGCTGTGACTGATCAGGGGAGGAGGAGGGGGAGCTCAGTGGTTTGAGCATTGGCCTGCTAAACCCAGGACTGTGAGTTCAATCCTTGAGGGGGCCACTTAGGGATCTGGGGCAAAATCAGTACTTGGTCCTGCTAGTGAAGGCAGGAGGCTGGACTCAATGACCTTTCAGGGTCCCTTCCTGCTCTTTGAGATAGATATATCTCAGATTGTTAATGTTAACAATCTCTATATTCAGTCTCCCTCTCTGGGTGTGATGGTTTCTGAGCAGCTGGTAAAAACCTGGTCAGGAATTTTCTGAACTGCGTGAACTCCTCATGATTCAGCCTCCTCATCTCTGCCCTTCCCATCCCAGCCAGCGATGCTGTGCCTGGCATGGTGAGTAACGCATGTTCGTAAGGGAGGATGCTCTGACCCCAATCAGCATGGTAGTGCCAGGAAAGTTGTCACTGGGTTTGGAGAGCTGTGTCTGTGTCCTGGGAGCCCTGGGGGGAGGCCCTTTGTTTGCTTTCTGTTCAGAGGCACTGGGATCCATACTGTGCAAAGGCAGACAGGTGTCGTAAACCCCATGCCCAGACCCTCTGAGCTGTCCCACAGCAGAGGGTCCTTGAGGAGCGCAGAGAACCTTGACATTCCCTGTCTGGGACATGCTTCCTGCCTGGACCCTGCTGATATCATGGTCTCCTCAACCTCTGCCTCTTCAAGGACTAATGGGGGCAGGTGGGTAATCACAGCAACCAGGCAGCTCTGGCCAGGAGGACTTGTAGCCAGGGAAATGGCTACTAGACAGGCCAAGATGGACAACCACCTGCCATAGCTGTGTGTGCAGCAGGCAGAGTTGTGCTGGCTTACCTGCTTCCTGTCCTGTAGGTATGCCCGGGAGAATGTTTTTGCTGCCGCCTCTGTGGAGACGCTGAGGTCTGAGTCACCTGGAGGGCTGGCGCCTGTCTTGTTTAGGAGGTGTTTCCAGGGTGCAGGATATCCTGGGTGTGCTGCAGCGTTCAGCTGGCTTCTGTGCATTGTGTGTGGCGATGTTGGAATGGAAGTGGGTCCTGTGTGTTACTGCAGAGCCTGCTTTTCCCATGCAGGCAGCATGCTGCTCATGGGGAATGTCGGGTAGCAGACTCTGTCTGCACCCACGTGGCTGGCGCTCCTCGATTCCGCTCATGCACACGAAGATGCAGAGGGTTTTGGAGGAATTCTGTGCAGGCCAGGCACATAACCGTGCAAATGAATCCACTGGTTGTTTGGGGATTTTTGCAGCTAGCTCCCTCCTCCATAATCGACTTCTCCGGATCCACGGGGTGTAAAACTGCCCAGCCCAGTACCCTGAAACCAGCTGGTTCTCCAGCCACCTGGTGCTAACACATCTCAGCTCTGTGTAAACCTACCAGCCTTGTCCTCTTGGTCCTGCCTAGCACTTGGAGAAACCTGAGTAGGGACAGTTCCCCAGCGAGCCCATCTCGGACTTTACCCGAGACCCAGCGTGTGCTGAAGGATGGCTTCTCACGTTGGCCAGGTCTATGGCGATCTCCTGTCAAGGTGGTCTCAGTTAAAGGGCTATATTATTACCCTTACTCCGGTGAGTAGCTCACTGCCCCAAGAAGGATCCCAAGGGCTTGTGTGGGGTTACTCAGGGGGTAAGTTACTGGTCAGTGGAAGTGAGGGGGCCAGACTATGGCCCTGAGATTTCAGTGTGTGATTCCGTGACTTTCCTCCAGCCCCGACCTGCTGGGATACAAGCTACCCCTGTGCCTCTGGCACGCTGGGCATTGATGAGGAGAGATGTGGTGGTTGGGAGGGGCAGATGGAAGCAGGGGAGCTTTGATTTCTCTTGTATTCAATAACAGGCTGGGAGCCCCGTGTCCTGGGGCGGGCCGGGAAAGGTGTGAGAAACCTCAGGCATTTATCCCGGCCCTTTCCCGAGCCTGCTGGTGTTACTGGCATGGAGTGTCCCTTGCACCCACTGCCCGGAAACACGCCGCCATGGGAGTCCTGGGTACGGGGGGTGCGTCTGTACCTAGAGCACATGACGTGGGCTCAGGGCTCCTGGGTTGTGCTCCAAGGACTTGGGGTGAGGCAGGTGCAGCAGCAGTGCCCTGTCTTTGCAGGGTGCAGAGGGACGGGGGGAGGTGGGATCTGCAGAGAGCGATGGCTATGGCCGCCTGTCTGCTCCTCATCACACCTTTTGGACTCCATGGGCACGTCGGGGCTGATGCACCAGGGGACTTGGAACGAGCACCTGTTCCCCTGGCTAACCCGGCTGTCTCGAAGGGTGTGTATACGCTGCGATGAGACACCCGTGCTGGCCTGTGCCAGCTGCCTTGGGCAAGCTGTGGGACCCTCCCATCTCGCAGCGTCCGAGGCCAAATGTCTACCCCGCAATGAAACAGTCCCGTAGCCTGAGCCTGAGTCAGTGGGCACGGGCCAGCCGTGGGTTTTTAATTGCAGTGTGGACAGACCCAAAGGGCCAGAGACACCACACTTCCAGAGACTGCAGTTAGGGCATTGACGATATCGGTAACCCCTGGCACCGAGGTCCTGCCGCTTCCACCTTGCTGGGAATTTCTCTTGCAGGACGTGTGGCCCTAACCAGTTTGAAGTAGCGCAGCTGCCTGGGGGCAGGGATCTGAGTTTGGATTCAAGGCCTACAGCAGGGGCAGCACATGCTTAGCTCCTAGGGTGGGCTGGGGAGAAAGGAAGGGTCATGGGCCTGCCCCCCATAGCTGACAGACTCTGAGGGTGTCCTCCGGCTTCCTTCCATCCTGCCCTAGAACTGAATGTGAATCAGTCCAGCTTGAGGTCTTGGTGAGAGAGGTATCCAGAGAATAACTCTCTACTGTAATAAGATGACTAGTGTGTCACCACTGCCCTCTACTGGAAGGAATTAGAGCAGCTCAGCTGTGTGTCATAGGCCCCACACAGCTAACAGCTCATGGAGATTCTCTTCTAGCTCAGGTGTTACCGGTCTGTGCTTCTGGAGCAGAAGGATCTGAGTTCTAGCCCTGCAGTCACTGTGTAGACAAGTAGCATTAAGGACCTGCTGTCAGGCATGGTGTTGCCCAAATGTAGGTTTGGCCGGAAGGAGTGTGGGGGAACAGAAACCAATATAAACAGGAGTGTATCCGGAAATGTGGTGAAGTTGGCTTTGGATTCAAATCTTGCCCTACAGTGCTGGAGACCCAGATACCACCCTGATGGGCTGGGCCATGCGCGCCAGGTAGCAAAAGTGACAGACCTAGAGCCGAGCGGTGTGCAGAAAGCAAGAAACTACCTGCGCGGCGAAGCACGATGGATTTGCGAAAGCTCTTCCTGTTCGAATAGTCTGGAGTGTCGTCGGTTACACAGGCAGAGCCTTCGCTCCGCGAGTCTGAGTCTCCTCTTGCTCTGCGTCTGCTCTGGTTTCAAACACAGACGGTGCTTTCCTTTGAGTGCCCCCTCACTGCTCTCTGTCTTTACAGCCTGTTCTTAGCAGCAGCGCTGTGTGGTTCATTGTATTAGGATGAGTCACGTAAAGATCTAAAAAAGCAAACCAGGCCTTTTGTGTTATTCAAGGGTCACTGGGTTTGCAAGGAGCCCTGGGCAGCAGGGATTCTCTCGCCTGCTGGAACTTCATCTCTCGTAACTTGAAACAAAGGCCCTAGCAGTGCCCCACGAAAGGGCACTTCCAGTGACCCCGGCTTGAGAGCCGCTCTGCGCTGTGACTCCACTAGAGATTGTGCCTGGGGATTGGAGCTATTCCTGTGCAGATGGGAAAGACACAGAAATCATGGGGGATATGTTGGGTGGGGGGGGCATCGTGAAGGTGCCATTTCTGGGGGCACTCTCTGCTGGTACGGATAGGGGGAGACTCGGTACGGGGAGGGCTGGCTGGGTCCAACCCGCTAATGCGGGAGAGAACTCTGCACCTCTCTGCCGGTTTCATATCCTCCTTGCCTGGGGCACTTGTTAACTAGACTGGACAAAACGCTTGGGAACCGTCCCCCGCTGGTGCTGGAGAGAAGGGCAGGATGCTATGGGCTCTCCCAGCTCTCTCCCTGGGCCGGTGAGACCCAGCAGGAGGGACAGAAATTACGCAGAGCTGAGATTTCGGAGGCATTGCTCTAAGTGACACTTAACTTCACTGCTTGGCTGAGAACTCACAGACGTGTTTTAATCTCCCAGAAATCGCACAGAAGAGCGGCGTGTTCCCCGGGGCCCGCAGGGGTAGGAGATCGGGGTTAGCGCCGCATGAAACCTTGATTAGATGGCTAAGATACTAGGCAACCCAGCCTCCCTGTCCCTGAGTGGTGGGTGGGGTGGCAGAGAGAGGAGGTGGGTCTTCGGCCTCATCTGGGAGCTGGCACCTCAGGCCAGCGCTCACTGCATGGAGCCGCTGCCCCCAGCCCACCCGGCTGTCTAGTCCCAGGATGAGAAGCCCAGGAGCCAGCGAAGGAGGCAGCACATGCGGCGCTGTGCCGCACGGGTCTGAGGGAGGGTCGCCCCGGGGGTCGTACGTGGCTGCCTCAGTCCTGGCAGCAAGACCCAGTGAAACAGCCTGGGCGTCAGGAGAGAGACAGGAGCAGCAGGCCGAGCGGCGCGTGCCCTCGGGGTGTAGTGGGCCTCACCAGGGAAAGGGGGGCCATGGGGTACGTCCGGGGGTTGTGTATGTGTGCACAGCCAGCTGCCACAGGGTGTGTCTGGGGGACGCATGTGCCAGTTGCCGTATGGCACGTGCCCCGGCTGTGAGGCTGTGCATCCCGGTGCTGTGCTCCGAGAGCCGGTATCTATGGGCCGGGGGTGACTGGCCGCACAGCGGGCAGGGGGTGGAGATCAGCAATGGAAGGGCTGAGCTGTGTCTGTCTGAGACCCCCTGCCCGGGGGCACTGCGTCTCTGCTGCTCTGGCACTGCCTGGGGCTGGGTGCCCGCAGGGCGGGGTCTGGGCTGCCACCCTCGCTCCTCGGGCCTTGGCAGAAGCTCAGTGGGCTTGCTGTGCCTTGTGGCTGGTCTCCAGGCTGCAGGGGGCTGCTGCCTGGGAAGCTGGCATGGGCGTTCCCCTTCCTCCAGGTGGAGTAGGCGCTGTGTGCCAGGCAGCTCTGGCCCATCGTCCCCTGGGAGCCAGGCGCTGATGGGAAGCAGTAGCGTCTGTCAGAGCTGGAGACAGCCAGGCTCCACTCCCCGGGCTTTGGAGCCAGGGCTGGCAGCACAGTACATTCCCAAGATGGCTGATCATTTCCAGCCCAGGGCAGTCCTGACTCCTGGGCACGTGCGCATCTCCTGACTCCAGCCAGAGCCCCGTGAGCCCCACGGCTGGGGAGGGGAGGAACCTAGTGCAGCCCAGACGGGAAACGCACAAGGCTTGGAGCAGATGGCTGGTGGCTTTGCAGCACATGTCCCAGCTCCCCCATGCCCAGCGCTCCAGGATGCAGCCTCCCTTCCGCGTCCAGAATGAATTTTCTAGAAACGGCTTCAGAACGGTTCGTTTGTGAAAGGAAAGAGCTTCGTAAGAGGGCTGCTGGGCGCTCCTGCTAGTGCACATGGCGTGCACACACGCCTCCCCACGGGGAGATGGACGGTGCTCACACGAGAAGCAGGCTGACCCCCGCGCTCTGGGCCAAACAGGTGACAGAACATCTGGGGCAGAGCAGCAGGGTCCATGTGGCCACGCAGCGTGCAGCAGCCCGGGGAGCTGTAGATTCACACCCAGGCTTGCTCGTGCCCTTGTCTCTCTGAGCCGTCCAGCTGTGCCCTGGGGTAACAGCCCCGCTTAGCTCCTGGGGCCTGTGGGATCAACACCTCGAGGACTGTGAGTCACTGGGGACCTGCTCCGACCTTGGCTGGCACCCAGGCTCTGCTTGGCGGCTTGGTCCCAGGTGAGCTACCAGTGCAGCCAATCTGGACAGTGCCACGGCAATTGCAGAGAAGATGGTAATGGCTTAGCTGCTGCCTGCCATGCGGGCATGGGCCACCCTGCTGCCAGAGGCTCCTTCCTGCCAACCCGCTGCCCTGCCGGGCGTCCCAGCCAGCTGCGTTCCCTAACGCCCCACGGCTCGGGAGCGGGCCTGCTGGGGCTCTCTCGCCTCCTTCATAGATCTTGCAGCTCTGTCGTTCTCTGCGTTCCAGTCAGACCAGGGGGGAACCAAAGTGCTGTATCGAAGAGCACCCCTTGTCCCACTGAGTCTTGGAGGGCCCTGGGGCCAGTGGGGCAGAGGGAAGCACTGGGGTGCACCGGGAAGGCTGCAGCTAGGGTGACCGGATGTCCCAATTTTATAGGGACAGTCCCGATTTTTGGGTCTTTTTCTTATATTGGCTCCTATTATCCCCCCTCCTCCCGTCCCAATTTTTCACACTTGCTGTCTGGTCGCCCTAGCTGCAGCGGCGATGTCTCTGCTCGGCTCCGGGATTTGCTTTTGCTGTTTTTTGTTTGTTGTATTGGTATGAGAAGAGATGCCCCCGGCCCCTCCCCCGGGCACGCTGATGCCCCCGGCCCCTCCCCTGGGTCACTGGGCACAGCAGCGTCCCTCTCTGGGGCAGTGGCTCTGAGCCAGCCGTTCCCCTGGCTGGGAGCAAACAGGCAGGCTGAGGTGCTTCCTGCCCCTCCTGCTATCCTAGCCGGGCTGGTGGCCCTGCCCCCAGGGGTGTAGAGCCCAGCTCTGCAGCGGTGTGTCCTGTGGGGTGTGTTCTCCCTGGGACGCTGCCTGGCACTGCTCACTCCAGCGTCATAAAACCTTCCCGATGAGCTTCTCCACGTGCCCAAACATCCTCCTTGCCCAGTAACACCCCCCCCAGAGCTCTGTCCAGTTGCTAATGCTGCTGGGGGCTTGTGTCCAGGACCCACGGGAGTGGGTCACTGCCCGGTGACACACAGCCGGTGGCATCCTTTGGCACCTATGGCTAAGCCAGGATGGAGCTGATGCTCCCCTGGTTACCAGCTCTGTCACTAACTGTGGGCACCTGTGCTCTAGTGGGCTGAGTGGGGGGGGGGTGAGATCTAGGACTCCTGGGTCCTATTTCTGGCTCTTGACTCACTGTGGGACTCTGGGGTGCTCGAAATGAGGCACCAAGTGTCTTGAGTTGGGCCCCCCAAAGAGGCAAATGCTGCTGTGGGTTCGGGCCTCCGTGTCTGGTACTGAGAGCCTGGTGTCCTGGCTGTGGGGTGAAGCGGAGAGTGTGTGGCTCCTCAGATGGTGTCTGGGGGGGGCGGTGGCAGTCCATGGTGCAGGCTTGGCGGCTGCCTCTGGAGATGTTGGCAGAGCCATCCCTCCTCACCTCGGGCAGCCTCTTGCCCGTGCCCGTGGGGCCTGGCCCGGAAAGGCACGCTCTCCTGCGGGCGTCGTGGGCACTCACTCCCCATCTCTCCGGATCAGGCCCTCGCATGCCCAGGTGCAGAGCTTCTCTGGCTGAGCTGGGCTGCCCCGGGGCAGAGGGTGGGGGTAGAAGGGGGCTTGTCATCCTGCTGCTCGGGGGCTGCGTAAGAACTGAAACCCAGAATCAAACCTGCGGCTGGACTTTGCAAGGGAGCCGAGCAGGTGACGGGGCCTGTCCCAGGCCCTTGTTCTGCTTGGCTTCGGTGGCGCTGAGGCCTCGTCGGGAGGCTGTGTAGGGTGCAAGCCCCAGAGAGGTATTGTGGTGGTGCCCGGGGCCCCAGTCGCGCGGCACGAGGACCTGGGCAGACACGGTCTCTGGCCTGAAGAGCTCATGGTCCAGTTTGGAGACGAGCTGCCACGAGTGCAGCGAGGGAGGTTGCTGAGTTCACCTGGCGAGCGCCGGGCTCTGATGGCGACTCTAAACCCTTGGTTAGTGCTAACGCCATCCCTCCAGGAGCCGCTCTGCCCGGCCGGCGCCTGCTGGCTTGTGTCCCGCAGATGCTGCGGCAGGGCCGGGCCTGCTGGATCCATGGTGTGGGGCTGGCTGTGCGAGAAGCAGGCGCTGGGTCCCCCACACAAGAGAAGATGGTGGCTAGTGAGGAGGGGCCCGGTTGTGAAGGCACGGGGGGGCGTGGAGGTGAGGCCCAGACGCTCACAGTAATGCCGATGGCTGTTTCTCATGTAGCATGTTCGAGCGGTAGCTCTCCCAGCGTCTCTATTACGTACTGACCCTCCCAGCACCCCGGGAGGCCGGGCGGTGCTGTTGTCCCCAGGGTACAGCTGGGGATCAGCGGCACGAGGAGGCAGAGTAACCTGCCTGGGGTCACCCAGGAGTTCCATGGCGGAGCAGGGAATTGAACCCTGGCCTAGGCTGCTGCACTAGCCACTGGCCCAACCTTCCTCCCACGCGGGTTTGGGGTGGTAGGTGGGAGCCAGAGGGGGATTTCAAAGGGGGAGGAGGCCATCCCAGTGACGGGTGTGGTGCCATGCAGCCGCCTGATGGTGCCACGTGTGGGGCAAAGGCAAGTGGCTGTGACGGGCAGGGAGCGGCGCTGTGCTGGGGAGAGCTTCTCCGAGTGCTGCTGGTTCCCCAAGGAACATCCCCTCCTCCCGTTCCCTGGGGGCCCCTCTGTCCGAGGGAGGGAATAGGCTCCACGTGGGTAGGATCCCTGTTAGCGGCTGCTGTGTGGACATAGCCTGGGGGTGGAGCGGTGCAGTCCTGGCAGGCAGGCAGCCTTTGGGATGGGGAAGGGGGGTGTCCCCGAGGGACGGGGATTCCCTGCATCGTGTGCGAGGACGGCTCGGCTGGGTTAGTGGAGAGGACTCGCCGGTGCTGCTCCAGCCCATGCTCTGCATGTGACCCCAGGCCCAGGAGGTGCCTGAGGCAGCTGGCCCAGCCCCTAGCTGCTTTACTGCCTCCAGCCAGCCCTGCTCAGCTACCGGCATCGCTGGGTGTTCGCTGGGCTTGTGAGATGGAGCCGGGTGGGGGACGGCAGGGAGCTGTCCTGGCAGGCCCTGCCAGCTAGGATTCTGTGTGCACGGCTCGGGCGGCTCTGGCACCTCCAGAGGGTCGTGCGTGTACTCGACCGGCTCTGGGACCCAAGGCGCTGCATTCCCCCCCCACACACACCCTGGGCTCCGTGGGGAGCTGCACACGGTGCCACGGAACTGGCCAGGCCCAAGCGTGATCTAGTTGGGCCAAAGATACTGATCGGTTCAGACATGCTTCTGAGCAGCTGCAGCAGGCGAGGCGGGGGGAGGTCAAGTGAGGATAAGGTTGAGGGGGAGGCATGCAGCAGGCATGTGAATCAGATGCTGTGGTGCCGAGGGACTGAGGGCAGAGCTGCCTTCTCGCCCCGTGTGGTACGTGCGTTGGGAGCCTGGCTGAGCTCTCCTGAGGAGACCCTGGGGGGTTGAGACCCTTCCTGAGCAGCGTGGTGCCCAGTCCTGCTCGCCATCCAGCCGCCCCCTGAGTGCTGCGCCCAGGCAGCTCCGGAGCACGTCCCGCTGGGCATTCATGCATGCGGGGCCTGGAGCACCGGGGCTGCGTATTTACTGTGGACACGAGGGTCCAACCCTGGCTCACTGGGCTCTGCCAGCTGCCTTGCGCCCCACAGCTCTTCCTCGGGTGCAGTGCAGGGAGCCTGGCTGGGGAGGCCACGCCAGGGACTGACGGCTGCACCTGGCACCCCAATGTGTGGACCTTCCCGTTCATGTGAGGCAAAATGCAGAGACACTACAAGTCCCAGCATGCAAAGGGGCCAGCGAAGGAAGCATTGCATGCTGGGACGTGTAGTCTGCATGTGCAGTGTGTCCACTCCTGCTTTATAAGCCAACGAATGGACCTGCTGTATCCCGGTGTTCTTTACAATGGGGTGGGGGCGGATTTAAAGCGACACTGAATTTAGCCCCTCTATTGCACCTACCTTCAGCAGGGACCTGGGGAGAGAGCCTGGGGAACCCAGTACCCCGGTCACGTCCAGAATCCACATCGTGTGGTTGCTCTTACTCTTCTTGCCGTGAATTTTCATGACCTGTTGGGCAAGGGGGCCCGTGCTGGTGCCCAAGCCAAGCAGTGCATGTGAGCATCACCTGGCACAGGGCCCTTTGGGGGGAGGCTGCCCCACCGCCAGATCCACCAATGATGGGCACCTCAGAGGCTCTTTGGGAGCCTCGGGAGAGAGGCCAGGCACTGAATGGGTCATGGAGAGCGAGCTGCCCTCCAGCTTGTGGTGGTGGGTTCCCTGCTGGGACAGGATTGAGACGCTGGCTGGAGGTGGGGGGGGGGTCGCAGCCCTTCCAGGGACTGGGTCGTGGCTTTTACTTCAGTCTCAGGGCATCGATCCAGCACCTTTCGCTGGTGCTAAATTTAATCAGGAATAAACCAAATTCCCACCAGCCTTCAGCCAAACCCGTCCCTTGAGATGACCTCCCCCCACCTCCATGCGAGGCTCCCTGTGGGGAGGGGAGAGGCAGTGATAGATGGCAGCTGCTTTTCTCAGGGCAGGCAGAGCTGTAGCTCTGGGGGCAGAGGAACACGGTGACTAAGCGAAGGCAGCAGAAGAATTTGCATGCGTGAGTCTGATGGTTGCTCGGCCCAGAGACAAGCTGGAAGCATCTGGTCCCCATCCTGATTCTGACCATCTGTCTCACTCTCCTTTTGTACTAAACATGTGACCATCTCGGCTGTGGCCCTGCAGCATTTTTCTGTTGCGCGCTAGGAGATGGCGTGGGCTGTCGGGAAGGCTGCGGCATCTCTGTAGCGGGCAGGACATCACAAGAAGGCTCCTCCGCCTGCTGCACCTGTCTAGGCCATGCGGGATGAGTCTGGATTCCGGTAGCACTGCACCTTTTTAATGCTCCATTTCCCACCTCTGCAACCTGTCCTCTCCCCAGCCACTTGCCTGCAGCACCTCCCTCTGACAGGAGATGTAAACTGCATTGACAGCCGTCTGAATTGGTAGCGAGTTTTGGTGTAAGGGATTTCCCCTTCCCTCCACTGTCCCCTGGCTTCACACCTCCCCGAGTCGATATGCAGTGCTGAAGGGAAGCGCTTTCCTTCTGTCTCTTGATTTTTAAAAGTTTTTTTTTTTAATAGAAAGGAGTTCTCTGATTTCCTAACGGCCCAGTTAAGATGCTTCGTCTGGGCCCCAGGGGCCAGGCTCGCGCTGCATTTTGCTGCTAGCAGGCGTGAGGGGAGGATTGATTTTGAAGTCCCTTGGAAAGACTCAAACAGAGGCCCAGAGATCCAGATCAATCTGTGTTGGGGATGAAAGCAGCATTGCCAGGCGCAGCTGGCTGCCTGCCCTCTCCTGCAGCTCTGCAGACACTGGGCTGGGGGCGGGGTGGATAAAAATCAGTGGGATTTTTTTTTTAAATAAAAATATCAGATTTTTAAAATTTTTGTTATTTAAAAAGAAACTTATGATTTACAAATCAGCCGGCTTAAAATCAAACTTGAATTTAATACAAAATATGTTAAGGCCTAAATTTCTTATAATGGCTTAAAACATCTAAAATTAGAAAATGAATATGCTGAATCCGTGATCCTTTATCACAAATTTTAGTTCAAGGCAGCTCTTGTGTGTCCAGAAAGATGTTTTCCCCCCGATTATATGGCCTGACCTCAAAAGTCTGAATACGGCCCAATATCTAGTGTAAAGGCGCCAGTTAGTTGTAAATCAGCATGTTTTAGTTGTTATTTCCACCAATGGGAACGTACCTTTCTTGAGAAAAGAACCAAAGTACAAATAGAACAAGTGGTTGAAATTGATTTTTTCAATCGTGGCTTTCCACTGGGTGATTTAAATGAATCCACCCAGGCTGTGGGGCAGGTGCCTTGTCTATTAAAATGATTGGCCGTGTTTCTACGGGAGGGAGGAGAAATGTCTCTGGGAGCGAGAAGTATATCCTGGGCTGAGCTGGGAGGGAAGTTAAGAACATAAGAATGGCCGTACTGGGTCAGACCAAAGGTCCATCTAGCCCAGTATCTGTCTACCGACAGTGGCCAATGCCAGGTGCCCCAGAGGGAGTGAACCTAACAGGCAATGATCAAGTGATCTCTCTCCTGCCATCCATCTCCATCCTCTGACAAACAGAGGCTAGGGACACCATTCCTTACCCATCCTGGCTAATAGCCATGTATGGACTTCACCACCATGAATTTATCCAGTTCTCTTTTAAACGCTGTTATAGTCCTAGCCTTCACAACCTCCTCAGGCAAGGAGTTCCACAAGTTGACTGTGTGCTGCGTGAAGAAGAACTTCCTTTTATTTGTTTTAAACCTGCTGCCTATTAATTTAATTTGGTGACCCCTAGTTCTTGTATTATGGGAATAAGTAAATAACTTTTCCTTATCCACTTTCTCCACATCACTCATAATTTTATAGACCTCTATCATATCCCCCCTTAGTCTCCTCTTTTCCAAGCTGAAGAGTCCTAGCATCTTTAATCTCTCCTCATATGGGACCCTCTCCAAACCCCTTCTCTCTGGGGGTTGCTGTTGTAAGCGTCTGATTCATGCTGCATGGGTCCCTGGGCGGTCAGAGCCATCCAAGTGTGGGGGGAGGGAAGCGGGGCTGGCATCCCCCCCATCACTTAGTTATTGTTCATGTTGCATTTAACCCCAAACACAGCGCCTGCAGCAGTGAGACCCTGCGACGGTAAAGGGAATTCTCTGTGCTCTCCTCTGTCCGCTGCTGCTCCCATCTGGTGCCAGGACAACGTATACTGGTTGCCTCTTCAGTGCTCGTAGCCTGTGGAGGGGCTGCTAGCTCGTGGCCTGTGTGCTGGTGACTTGCAATACCAGGTGCTTCTCAGATGCTGTAATCTTAGGGATCATTTCACCCGTCACTGACTTTTATCCACCCTGCCCACAGCCCAGCGCCTGCAGAGGGGAAACGAGAGCTGCAGCGGCAGGGGGCAAGCAGCCAGCTGTGCCTAGCAATGCCACTCCCTTCCCAGCCATGGACTGAGCTGGATCTCTGGGCCTGCCACCTCTGCAGTGGAATTTGGCAGCTGGTTAGTAACGCACAACAGTTTAGGACAGGAAGGCAGGGATTTTTCTACATGTGACTGCAACTGCAGAGAGCCAAGCTGTAATGTGCCTCTGCTGGAATTTCATGAGGATGCTGGGGCTGATGTCCGCTGTCCCCGTGAAACAGGTCTTGGGATTGAATGATGATAAGTATCAGGATTTATGTCTTATCTGCAAGACAGAAAACCCCTCTGCCGTCACTGCTGGGAGAAGTGACTCTCAGCAGACATGCAGAGGATCCTTAGGGAGCCGAAAGAGAGGAGCTTCCTGACTTCTAATCCTAATCGTGCGACTTGGGGCCTTGGGGAAGTTTTTCTCCTTCTAGGTGCCTCAGTTTCCCCACCTGTGAGCAGTAGCCCCTCTCGGGGGCTCATCGGTTAGTGCTTGTGCTGCCCTTTGAAGGCAGAGGGTGCTGTAGAAGTGATAACTATTGTGATTAACCCATTGGCCTGGGACTCAGGAGGGCTGGGTCAGTTCCCAGCTCTGCCACAGAGTCCTTGGGGGTAATGGAGGCACACAGCTGTAAAAAGGGGGATCATGGTCCTTCCCCTCTACCGCCCGGTCTGTCTTGTGTATTCAGTCTGCAAGCTCCTGGGGCAGGAGCGTGTGTGTGTGTGTGTGTGTGTGTGTGTGTGTGTGTGTGTGTGTGTGTGTGTGTGTGTGTGTGTGTGTGTGTGTGTGTGTGCGCATTTGAAAACACCTAAAAGATAATAAGGTGATAAGTAACAGCATGGATTTGTCAAGAACAAATTGTGTCAAACCAACCTAATAGCTTTCTTTGACAGGGTAACAAGCCTTATACATATAAAATGATGGGGTCTAAATTAGCTGTTACCACTCAAGAAAGATCTTGGAGTCATTGTGGAGAGTTCTCTGAAAACATCCACTCAGTGTGCAGCGGCAGTCAAAAAAGCGAACAGAATGCTGGGAATAATTAAGAAAGGGATAGATAATAGGACAAAAAATATCATGTTGCCTCTATATAAATCCATGGTACGCCCACATCTTGAATACCGTGTGCAGATGTGGTCACCCCATCTCAAAAAAGATATATTGGAAAAGGTTCAGAAAAGGGCAACAAAAATGATCAGGGGTATGGAAAGGCTTCCGTATGAGGAGAAATTAATAAGACTGGGACTTTTTAGCTTGGAAAAGAGACGGCTAAGGGGAGATATGATTTAGGTCTATAAAATCATGACTGGTGTAGAGAAAGTAGATAAGGAAGTGTTGTTTACTACTTCTTATAACACAAGAACTAGGGGTCACCAAACGAAATTAATAGGCAGCAGGTTTAAAACAAATAAAGGGAAGTATTTCTTCACACAATGCACAGTCAACCTGTGGAACTCCTTGCTAGAGGATGTTGTTAAGGCCAAGACCATAACAAGGTTAAAAAAAGAACTAGATAAATTCATGGAGGATAGGTCTATCAATGGCTATTAGCCAGGATGGGCAGGGATGGTGTCCCTAGCCTCTGTTTGCCAGAAGCTGGGAATGAGCGACAGGGGATGGATCACTTGATGATTCCCTGTTCTGTTCATTCCCTCTGGGGCACCTGGCACTGGCCACTGTCAGAGGACAGGATATTGGGCTAGATGGACCCTTGGTCTGACCCAGTAGGGCCATTCTTATGTTCTTATGGATGGGGGAAGCAGTAGACATGGTATATCTTGGCTTTAATAAGGCTTTTGATACTGTCTTGCATGACCGTCTCATAAACAAACTAGGGAAATACAAACTAGATGGAGCTATTATAAGGGGGGTGTGGTGCATAACTGGTTTGAAAACCATTCCCAGAGAGTAGTTATTAGTGGTTCGCAGTCAAGCTGGAAGGGCATATCGAGTGGGGTCCTGTAGGGATCAGTTCTGGGTCTGGTTCTGTTCAATATTTTCATCAGTGATTTAGATAATGCCATGGAGAGTACACTTATAAAGTTTGCAGATGATACCAAGCTGGGATGGGTTGCAAGTGCTTTGGGAGATAGGATTAAAATTTAAAATGATCTGGACAAACTGGAGAAATGGTCTGAAGTAAAAAGGGTGACATACGATAAGGACAAATGCAAAGTACTCCATGTAGGAAGGAACAATCAGTTGCACATGTACAAAATGGGCAATGACTGCCTAGGAAGGAGCACTGCGAAAGGGATCTGGGGGTCGTAGTGGATCACAAGCTAAATATGAGTCAACAGTGTAACACTGTTGCAAAAAGCAAACATCATTCTGGGATAGTAGGAGTGTTGTAAGCAAGACAGGAGAAGTAATTCTTCTGCTCTACTCTGCCTTGAATAGGCCTCAATTGGAGTGTTTGTGTCCAGTTCTGGGTGCCATTTTTCAGGAAAGATGTGGACAAATTGGAGCAAGTCCAGAGAAGAGCAACAAAAATGATGAAAGGTCTAGAAATCACGACCTATGAGGGAAGATTGAAAAATTGGGTTTGTTTAGTCTGGAGAAGAGAAGACTGAGAAGGGGACATGATAACTCTTTTCAAGTACATAAAAGGTTGTTACAAGGAAGAGAGAGAAAAATTATTCTCTGAGGATAGGACAAGAAGCAAAGGGCTTAAATTGCAGTAAGGACGGTTTAGGTTGGACATTAGGAAAAACTTCCTAACTGTCAGGGTGGTTAAGCACTGGAATAAATTGCCCAGGGAGGTTGTGGAATCTCCATCACTGGAGATTTTTAAGAGCAGGTTAGACAAACACCTGTCAGAGATGGTCTAGGTCAGGGGTTCTCAAACCAGGACCCCTCAGGAGGTCGTGGGGTTCTTACATGGGGGGTCATGATCTGTCAGCTTCCACCCCAAACCGTATTTTGCCTCCAGTTTTTATAATGGTGTTAAATATATTAAAAAATGTTTTTAATTATAGGGACGGGGGTGGGGGTCGTACTCAGAAGCTTGCTATGTGAAAGGGGTCACCAGTACAAAAGTTTGAGAACCACTGCTCTAGGTAATCCTTGATCCTGCCATGAGTGGAGGGGACTGGACTAGGTAACCTCTCGAGGTCCCTTCCAGTCCTATGTTTCTATGTACACAGTACCGCGTGTGATGTGGCCCAGATCTGGCTCGGTGCATCCACTGTCATACAAATTATAACCTGGTCTTGGCTCGGGGAGGCCAGCAAAGTAGGTTCTCCAGCTCTTTGTAAGTGTGTTTGTTTTTTCATGGTGGTTTAGAGGCAAACTGGGCTTGTGGTGGAAACTCTTTCAGCCTTAGCAATGGAGCAGCTGCTCCCACTCCATAGCACAGGTGCGAAGTATCCTTGCTGGGCTACGGAGGGCAGGGTTGAGCGCCAGCCGGCAGGGGCTCTCTGCAGCAAGGCTGGGTGCCTGCTTCCCCTATAGGAAAACTCTGGGATTGCTCAGGTTGCTCATTAGGCCTGTTCCTCTTTTCCTGGCTGGGAACGAGGGTCAGGCCTTGCAGAACAGAGGGAGATACGTCCTTATGTGTGGGTAGCAAATGCCAGTTGATCTGTGCCTGCCGCCGCTGCTAGGGGAAGGCTGTGGGTTTCATCCCCCTATGGGATTGAGCCCCTGGGGATTTCTCCAGCCTTTTGCAGTCAGCAAATGCAAAGTTCCATTATTAATGTGCTTCTGCAGCATCCGGCGAGCTTCCCAGTGCATTATTTATACAGTCCGAATTGATCATAAGCTGATAATGGCTTCATTAGCATCTTAACGGAGTGTGGGGCTGGTTACTTGACATGACCTTGGCTGCAGAAATACAAGCGTTTCCCTGTTTTACAAGCGCTAGGAACTGCTCCCTGCCTTGGCAAGGCCTCTGCCTCCATGCGGCATCTGCAGGCTGCCTCCCTACCCCGATCGAGTATCAGGCGCATTCCCGCCCCATGGCTCGGAAATCCATCTGCCCACATGCGCAGGCTGACAAGCGCTGTCTGTCCGTCTGTCTGAGGCCTCATGGGGTTTGTCTGGAGCGTTGCTGGCAGGGAGGAGGCGGAACTGGCAGATGGAGCAGTAGCACCTGCAAAAGGATCTTTGCAAGGCAGAGTGATAAATGGGTCTGTTGTTTACTGCTTGTGCATCTAGTGCTCAGTACTGGGCATTGTGGCCACCTTTCGGTTCTGGGGGCTTTGAATGGCCCCAGTTGTACGTTGTAACTTTGCGTTTGTGCGGCTGCCGAAGTAACTGTTCGTGATTATTGACTAGACATTGGAGCAGAGAATGGGGAGCTCGGACTCCTGGGTTCTCTTCCCAGCTGTCCTATGTAGGCTCTCCCTGGGCAATGTGGGGCCCATAGGCCGCGTACCCAGCTGCCCACTGGCATGTGCCACCTGATCTGGATGGGCAGTGTTCAGACGGGCCTGACCTGCTGCCAGATTCCAAGGCGCCCCCACGCCCTGGTCTGCTTGACCTCTGGCACGCTGGCCCTGGGCTTTATAGTCAGTTCGCTTGCCAGTGACTCACCTGCCAAGGCAAAGGTTTGAGGGAAGCTGGGTTTCTTGCTCTCCCTCTGCCTCAGACGAGATCAGCCAATTGTTTGAACAAGCGGGCTGCGGCTTTTGGGCTTGGTGTGCAGCTGGCTTGCAGTGAGGGGGATGGGAGCCGTGGCCATGAGGCCTGTCTGGTCCAGGAGAGTATATTGCAACCCCCCATTTTTAACTGGGCTCAAAGTTGGCTGTGAGCTCAAACCTCCTCTGCCTTTTTCAGCTGAGATGGGGAAGCTGCTGCTTCTAGAAACAAGGAGATGAGATTGCTGATTAGAGCCAAGCAGAAGCTGTGCAAACTCCTACACACGTCCCGCTAATGCCCCACAGCCCTGATTCACAGCACCCCCTGCTAGGCCGGGCCTGGCCTCCCCGCGTGCTGAGCCTGACTGCAGCCCCTCTCCCCACGCCCGCTATTCGATCCAGCTCTACCAGCCCCCCATCCCTTCACCTCACTTCCCGGGGGTCTGCAAACCCTGCTGACCGGCAGTGGGTTAATGTAGTGAAACGAGGGCAGATTAATCCCCAGAGTGAGAGGTGACAGCACCCGAATGTTCCCCTTCAGTCTGCTTCAGGGGCTGCCGTCACCACGGGACCTGGCAGCCAGCTCTCCCGGCCCCCAAGGGTGCAGAGACTGGGGACGGGGTGCCTGGTGCGAGGCCTGGCTTGGGGTAGGTACTAAGGAGGCCTGTGTTTCTAGTCCATCCCCTCAGTGCTGTGGCTGGCTAGAGGGGGTCTCTCTCTGCCCTGCAGCCACTCCCCCAGAGAGAGGTGGGAGAGGGAGAGGAAGGTCTCCTGGCTGCATGATCCCAGCCTGGCTTGGGGCTGTGACGTTATTGATATAAATGGGGACCATATAGAACATGGGTTGCAACCAAGGTCCTGTAGTGGCACCAAACCTTGGGTAAAGGGGGTCATCTAAGGTGTCTAAGACCAGGTTCTGGGTTGCTGGTTATGATTATGCTGTCTGTATGTCTGCGTATCATTTTGTAGTTGAAGTTATAAGTATTGGCTCTGTAATGTCTGTATTCTGTATTATGCTCTGCCTCTGGGAAGTGTCCCAGACAAAGCTGATGTTAGCCCGGCATAGCTGGCTTGATGGCCCATTAAAGGGCCATCGGCTACACAATTGACCCATGGAGAGAAGGCAGACACGCCGTGTGACTCAGCAAAGTATGCAGGGACTGGCCCATGTGACTCCAGGCTCCATTTTGCTGGGATTTTCCACAGTGAGAACAAAGAGATTCTTACACCTGGAAAAGCCTATATAAGGCTGATGCTGCATCTCCATCTGGTCTTCAATCCTGCTTCTGACCTCTGGAAGGACTTTGCTACAAACTGAAGCTCTGCACGAAGGACTGTTGACCCATCCCAGCGGGGGATGTTCCAGAGACTTAATCTGAACCTGCAGTTTACTCCAGCACTGCTGCAAGCCTGAACTAAGAACTTTGCCATTACTGTATGTAATTGATTCCATTTAACCAATTCTACTTCTCATCTCTACCTTTTTCCCTTTGTAAATAAACCTTTAGATTTTAGATTCTAAAGGATTGGCAACAGCGTGATTTGTGGGTAAGATCTGATGTGTATATTGACCTGGGTCTGGGGCTTGGTCCTTTGGGATCGAGGGAACCGTTTTCTTTTATTGGGGTGTTGGTTTTCATAACCATTCATCCCCAGGACGAGTGCACTGGTGGTGATACTGGGAGACTGGAGTGTCTAAGGAAATTGCTTGTGTGACTTGTGGTCAGCCAGTGGGGTGAGACCAAAGTCCTTTTTGTCTGGCTGGTTTGGTTTGCCTTAGAGGTGGAAAAACCCCAGCCTAGGGCTGTAACTGCCCTGTTTAAGCAATTGGTCCTGATTTGGCACTCTCAGTTGGGTCCCGCCAGAATCGCTCCGTCACAGGGGCCTAGAGCCACGTGCTGCTGAGATCCCTGCTCTGGGGGCCCTGCAGCCCCATCTTGCTGCCAGCCCAGCCTGGGAAGGCTCTTCCCAGTTAGCGATGACACCTAGGAAGCCTGACAGGTCGGGGTAATAAGCTGAGCTGTTACATAAGTGCTTGGAGCCCAGCTGCCTCTGTGCAGTGCTTTGTCTTTATCCATCAGCCTTCCGCGATGAAGTGTTAATGCCAAGCCTGAATCCTATTAATTAAAGCCAGCCCCACACGTAAGGGTCGCTGCAGCTGCTGCTGGTGACGATCTCTCAGCAGGGCATTTGCCAGTGATCCTGGGGTGGGGGTGGGGGGCTGTTGCAGGGAAGGCAGTCACCCCCCCACACACCCCAGCCCATGTAAAGAAGGGGGAGTCTGCCTGGGGCTGTCCACTGTCTTTGGAACACCTGGAGGGTCGGACCCTCGAGGGAAAAGCATGAGACCCCTGTGCTGTAGTGCGGCGCTGCAAGGTAAAGATCCGACCTGGGCATGGCACCGTACACTGGGACTGCCAGGTGAGATCACACCTGATGTCCATCTGGCCCAGTGGTCTGTCTGACGGTGCCCAGCACCAGGGGCCTTGCTGGAAAGGTGCAAGAGCTCCACAGTAGGCCAATGTGGGATAATCTGCCCCCAGGGAGCCTCCTTCCAGCCCTAATAGAAATTGGTGGAGCCCCAGAGCATGAGGGTTTCTATGTTATCCAAACAAGTGTCCAGTCTGTCTTCTAACCTTGGCTTCAACCACATCTTGTGGCAGTGAGTTCCACTGACTGCTTATGTGTTGTGTGAAGATCGGTTTTCTTTGATCGGTTTTGAATTGGCCATCTCCCAGTTTCATTGAGTGTCCTTGTGTTGGGAGCCAGGCACAACGGGTGTGCTCGGCCCATCTTCGCTGAACCGTTCACCTGGTGCACGTTGGGGCTGACTTCTGAAGTGTGGGACCCTGTGCAAGGCTGATAGGCCCTTTGCCCTCGACTGCTATGCCCGGGGACACCATGGAATCCCCTTCAGGAGCCTTCCTGCTGCGTTGGCAGCGCTCCTGCAGCGTGTTTCTGGGAGCTGCCTGGCTCACGCTCTCCTTTTAACCTGCCTTGATCAGCCCAGGAAGCTGGACTGGAAAGTATCATTGTTCTCTTAACGGCACTTGATAAGGCCCAGCTAATGCAACAAAAGCTTTCAGCGCCGGTTATTTGTGAGCTGCTCGTCAGCCGGAATATAATTAAGAGCAGCTATTTCTGACACTTCCTTTATCTGCCAATTCACAGCATTTGCTGTTACGAAACCTCCCCTCACCCAATGAAATATGCACTTCATTTCCTTCATAAAAATATTCCTCGCTAACATCCCGTGGGCGTCGGGAACCAAAACACAGCGTGCGGCAGGAGGAAGGCAGGAGCTGCAGGCATAACGGGAGGCTTCAGATCCGTGCTCCCGTGCCAGCCTGTGGAGGTGGCGATGGTGGTTCTGGGCCCTCTGCAAAATGAGCGTATGGCCGTTGCCTAATGAACGGGTATCCAAACACACCACTGCCCCCTGCTGCCAATCTTGGCCAAGGCCTGCCGGGCTTGGGGTGACCAGGTGTCCGGTTTTCGACTGGAACATCTGGTCGAAAAGGGATCCTGGCAGCTCCGGTCAGCACTGCCGACCGGGCCATTGACTGTCCAGTTGGTGGCGCTGTGTAGTGGGGCTGGCCCTCACCCCCCGCCCCCAACCCTCTGCCCCAGCCCTGATTCCCCTCCTGCCCTCCAAACCATTTCTGGCCCCACCCTGGAGCCCGCACCCCCAGCCAGAGCCCTCACAACCCCTGCACCCCAACCCCCTGCCTCAGCCCAGAGCCCCCTCCCACACTCTGAACTAATTTCTGGCCCAACCCTGGAGCCCACACCGCCAACCAAATCCCTCACCCCTGCCCCCACCCCAGCCTCCTGAGCCAGCCCGGTGAAAACGAGCGAGCGAGGGAGTGGGGGAATGGAGTCGGTGGGGGCGGGGCCTTGGAGAAGGGGCGGGGCATGGGCGAGGCCCCTGAGGAGGGTGGGGCAGAGGGTGGGGCAAGGAGTGTTCGGGTTTGTGCCAGTAGAAAGTTGGCAACCCTAGCTGGGCCCTTTGCACCTGCAAAGGATTTTCTTTCAACACCCCACGAAGCTCCTGCCAGTGACAAGCCCCAGGCAGGCAGTTCCCTGTGAGACGAGGCCGTTATTGCGCCGGGAGCAGGCAGAGGCCTTTGGGTTCCCCCGCCAGCGCATGGCTGTTCCCTAGAGCACCCGGCATAGTGCTTTGCACAGTCCAGCGTTAACAGGTCCAAAGGCGGGGTGGGGGTGGGGGTGGGGGGGCGCTCCGCCTGTCCTGGTTTGGGGACTGTGCTGCCGCGGGGGGAGCTATCTGCATAGCCTGGTCTTTCCAGCCCATGCTGCCGCTCTCTGTGGCTTTACAGATGCCCTAGAAGGCAAAGACACAGCGCTGCCAGGGACAGGACCCAGGAGTCCTGGCTCCCATTTCCCCTGCTCCCTCCTTTGTAGCCGATTTGCATGGGCAGAGCTGGGGAAGGTGAGGCAGGAGCTACTGCCAGCGAGTGGGGCTGCAGGCACGTAGGGTGACCAGATGTCCCAATGTTATAGGGACAGTCCCGATTTTTGGGTCTTTTTCTTATACAGGCTCCTATTACCCCCCCACCCCCGTCCTGATTTTTCACACTTGCTGTCTGGTCACCCTACAGGCACGGGCAGCACAGCTCAGCTCATGTGTCCGAGGGGGCGAGCACCGGCCGCACCCGGCTCCGAACGTGTATCTCTGTGAGGGGGTCAATTCTCACTGAGTCAATGGATGCCGGGGCAGGGGATGCTGGACTCGCTTCTCTGGCCTCCCTCGCCTGCTCCTCATCCCCTGCCTGGGCTCTCTGGTGGGACGTCTATTCCGGATGGGGTCCCCTCAGGTTTTGTTCCTCAGGGTGCTTGCAAATCTCTGAGCCCAGCATGCTTGGGAAATCCCCAGCTCCATAGGTATCAGAGGGGTAGCCGTGTTAGTCTGGTTCTGTAGAAGCAGCAAAGAATCCTGTGGCACCTTATAGACTAACAGACGTTTTGCAGCATGAGCTTTCGGGGGTGAATACCCACTTCTTCGGATGCAAGCAGCTCCATAGGGAGAGCCACACACACACGCACCAATGGGTCTGGTGATCTCAGAGCCCTAGTTCCAGCTCCCTGACTGGCCTGTCTGGCATTGCAGGAGCTGGGCTACGTAGCGGGGGGATGGGAGAGGACACGAGGCAGGCCCTGCACCTGGTGAGGGGTGATTTGAGGTGGCGGTTCTGGGGGCGTGTGCCCACACTGCTGGCCCCTTGCTGTGTGCCGGCTGGTAGATGTTCTGAGCTAACCGGAGATGGCTGAGCGCTGCTGAACCGTGGGATGGCGTAGTATCGACCTGCTCCTCGGAGCAACAGAATTACCAAAGCAGCTGAACAATGGTTAGCCTAGTCTTGATGCGCTATTGGTGATTGCTGATGACACCACAAAATGCAGCTTAAACAGCGATCAGCCCCGCCCCCCTGCAGCGGCTGGGGCATAAAGAAGGCCCAGAGACCTTTCTCCTGGTGCTAGCTACAGCAGTGCGGGAGGAGAGGACTCTGCAGTGGGGCAGGTGTGTCCCTACGCTTGGTTTTCTCCACTCAAATCCAGGCCAGCAAGCCAGGCTGGTTCCTGCTGGCCCGTCAGAGACCTTCACGGCATTGATTGGTGCGCGCACAGACTCACTAGCACAGATGGTCCGGGGGGGCGGCGGCGAGAGCGTAATGCTCATCCGAGGAGTGGGGGAGCCAGTGGGGTGTGGCTGGAGCAGGAAGTCAGGACTCAGGGGTTCTATTTCCCACTCTGCCAGGGCTGTGCTGGAGCCAGTTTTTCCCAAGTGCCCGGTGCCTTTGGCAGGGGTTCGGGGCAGCAGGCCACGCTGTGCATTGCAGGGGTGAGCAGCTTGGCCCGGGTAGGGCACATCACTATGGAAGTGTCCATGAGCTCCCTCCGACAGGTAAAAGCTGCCAGGGGCTCAGCACCGAGGAGCGTTCTGATCCCCCGCGCTCTTCTCTGCTGAGCACACGCCGAGGGGAGATAGCAGATGGAAACGCAGCTGCTGGAGCGAGCTCGGACCGGTTCCTGCCTTTATAACAACCCAGCATTAATGGGTAGAGAGACCAGGTGACGGCGGAATGCTTCATTTAAAGAACTTGTTGAAGTGGAACCCAGTGGCCAGCACGTGCTCCGCGTCCCCCTCCGCCCCGGATCCATAGAGGGTGTGACCCTGCTTCTGCCCTTAGCTACAGCGCCTGCCGTAGGGACGTGTGCCGTTAGCTCTGGAGGGCCGCAGCTCAGTCCCCGGTGGCGGCGGTCATATGGGATCCTCTCTGATCCTATGTTTCTGGGGCGAAGTCTGTCCTCGCCGGGCTGCAGGAGCTGTCCAAACACCGATGGCGACTGGGGCTGAAGTCCGCACCCCTGTCAGAGCAGGGGGCCACTGGCATCTCAGTAATGTGGCCCTGTTGCAGGGACAGTTCCCTGAGTCCGTAACAAGCCAGAGTGGAACTTTCCTCTCTCTCCGTCACTCACTCCTGCTCTCCGTGACTCGCTGGGGCAGCAGGACTGCCGTGAATGGAGTCTGGCACCCAAGAGCGCAATCAAGTGAACAGTGCTGGTGACGGAGTTTGGGGACCCACTTTGAGATCCCACCAAGGGCCCTGATTTTCAGAAAATGCTGAATCGGGCCCTCCGAGGTGTGTCGGGTGGGGAGCCCCCAAACAGGAGACATTCTAGTCGGCCTTGGAAACCTTGGCCCCTTCCCTCCCCCTCGCTCTCCCCCATCTCACTCATATCACCGGAACTAACGAGAACTGAAATGGCCTCCAAGCATCTGTTAGTTTCACCCGTGACTCTCCTGCACTGGCCCAATGCTGCAGGGTGTCATGGAGTCCCCGGGCGATGCTCTGGAACTGCTCCCCACAAAGCCAGGCAGGACTCTGGGGAGCCTCCTCTCCCTCGGAGCAGCCTGTCTGCAGGGCAAGAAGCTCACACGGCTTCACCTCCTGGGTCTCTCCTTGGAGCATTCAGCATCCTCTGCCCCTCCGTGCGCTTCCCACAGCGAGTCTGCCCCAGCAGGGCCCTGGGGAAGCCAGAGGGTCCTGCACCCCCACTTCACAGTCAGACGTGACTCTCAGCCAGCCAGTAACACAGAGGTTTATTAGATGACAGGAACACGGGCTAACACAGAGCTTGTAGGTACCGCGAACAGGACTCCTCAGCTGGGTCCATTTTGGGGGGCAGAGAGCCAGACCCTCACGTCTGCACTTCACTCCCTGTCCCCAGCCAGCCCCAAACTGAAACTCTCCAGCCCCTCCTCCTCTGGGCTTTGTCCCTTTCCCAGGCCAGGAGGTCACCTGATTCCTTTGTTCTCCAACACCTTTAGCTACCTCCTTGCACGGGGGAAGGGCCCCGGCCATCAGCTGCCAGGAGACAGAGTGTCGGCCATTTATGTGCACCGGCCCTTTGCTCTGCACCAATCACACCCCCTTATCCCACCACCTAGAGACTTAAGAAATGCATAGGGGAAACTGAGGCACCCCTACAGTATTCAGAGGAAACATTAAGAACAGTCCCACTTCGTCACACGTGGTAGGTCCCAAATGTTGGAATGGGCACCAGCTGTCCAGGAGTCCAGTCCTAGGAAGAGGTGAGGTTTGATGACGCCTGCTGTTAAGTCCCTTAGGGGATCATCCTGGGACTAACTGGGATTGTTCCTTTAAGAGTCTCCCTCTTATAAACAGCCTTTAGCAAGGTAACTAGATGGTTTAGTTGAGTGGGGGACAGGGGGAGGAAGGGAATTGCTTTTCCCCAGATGAATGTTGATTTAGCTGAAGTTGAAACCATCTGCTCTGCTCAGAAGCTGGTTCCCTGACAATGAGCCCGCCCCCCCCCCCCCCCCCCCCCCCCCCCCCCCCCCCCCCCCCCCCCCCCCCCCCCCCCCCCCCCCCCCCCCCCCCCCCCCCCCCCCCCCCCCCCGTGCAATGGACTGGCATCGGAACGTGCACGGGAAGCAAAATGCAAAGGTGGGTGCAGAGTACGAGGGCTCCAGGCAGCACTGCAGTGACGGGGCCGGGGCTGCGGGTCAGCTCGGAGGCTGTCTCGTCGCTTTCAGCCCCATCTGCAGTACTTTCACAGACTCTCCCAGGCGTGGGATCAATAGCTGCTTCATCAGGATGAGCTTGGTGGATCAGTGGAGAGGGGCAGAAAATCCTCTGGAGACCCAGGGACTGGGATCGATCTCTGCTGGCTCTCACCTTCCCTGCAAATGAAAAACCCTTGATTAGTGGATTTTTCTCATAGACATTAATGGGCATTTCATGGCCCAACAGCTGATCTATGAGAAGCACCCATCCTCAGCACTTCTTACACAAAGGCCCATCTTTCGCTCCGCCTTCGGGGCACCAGTCCTCACTGGGACTCAGTCGCTGGGCACTTGGGAAGAGCCGACGTGTGATGGCTGGTGCGGGTGGCGTGAGTGGCACGGTGGAGAGGAGCCCTGGGTGAGGTGGCACCAGTGCTGGCTCCTGATCTGAAGCAGCTGCAAATGACCAGTGTTCACTGGTAGATGTGCAGTGCCTGTCGCGGGGCGAGTGATTGGCCATGGTGACGTGGCTTGGTTCCAGGCGGGGGGCAGCATGATGCTCTGTGTGGCCTGCGCCCTGGAGGAGAGGGTCATTGCTCAGAACAAGGGGGAGTCTGACGTACAGAGGGCAGAATGAGAACAACTGTGTACGAGGCTCCTCCCCGCAGCAACCAATCCTAGTGCGCCGGCCGCGGCACCCGGCAGGGGCAGACATTGAACAGATGCTGAATTCCTCCTCAGGGCGCTCTGACGGCAGGTGCTTGGTTCCCATGTGAGAGCAGCTCTCAGTAACTGCAGCCATTGGGGCGGGATCGTTAGGGTCTGATTGTCAGAGGTGCTGAGCAGCTTTCTGACTGGGGAAGCAGGTCCTCAGCCCTCCTGAAAGTCAGGCCCTGGCTGTTTTTATTCAAGCCTTGATGGTTTGCTCAGTTCTGTACAAGACAGAGGGTGAGACGGTCCCTGCTTCAAGGAGCTTACAACCAAAGTGCCGGAGCTGCCTTGGCAGCAGCAAAGCGTGGTGACCCCAGCTGGTGCTGCTGTGCCCACGCTTCTGTATGGTGGGGGTCAGCCCTATGCTGCACCTTCCCGTCCAGGCTTGTGTGTTGTGTTGAGTAGGAGCTCCCCCATCACACACAGAGCATGGCAGCATGCAAAGGAATTGTTCCCCCATCCAAAGCGGTTGGCACGTGCCCTCCTCCCCCCACCCTGCACGCAGCCATTACAGGTGTGCCCAGTGCAGCTGGCCCGAGCTGCTCCCTTTGGCTCCTTCCCTTGGTCATGAGATCTGTGTGTAGAGAGCGCTTAGCGCAGCTGCAGAGGCGCCGGAAGGCTTAAAGCATGTAGTGATTTCACGTCTGGCCCTTGTTCTGGTCTGGCTTGGAACCCCCAGTCGGTGGTTTACTCTGGCTTGCTGGGGCCTTCAGCTGGATCAGAGATTCTGGGTAGAAGGGAATCGGACAGCTAGGAGACTTCTCCCTTACTCAAGTACTGGCCATCTGGCGCTCCCCTGGGCTGTTAGGGGAGCTGAGTTGTTTTACTTTCCATCTGGTGCTTCAGTTGCA
The DNA here is from genome assembly GCF_020497125.1 of Mauremys mutica. Classification (NCBI taxonomy): domain Eukaryota; kingdom Metazoa; phylum Chordata; order Testudines; family Geoemydidae; genus Mauremys; species Mauremys mutica. Next base: position 83,270,049 of record NC_059082.1, on the reverse strand, counting down.
CAAAAGAAATTTGTAAGTTTAATCTTTTACCCAGGCAATTTCATGCACCTACATCTCTTGCTTCATGTGCCCTCTCGCAGACAGTGGCCCTGCTGATCCCAGCACCTTCAGAAATGGTGCCCAGGGACTGGGTGGTTCTGCTTGGCCAGAGCTTCAGACACAAAACTCTCACTCGGCTTGTCTGTGTTTAGTTTCCGTTCTCAATCTAATCCCAGCTGGCTGGAGTGAGGAGCGCCCGCTGCGGGCTGCGAATCCACCTGAGCGCGACATAACGTCCTGGGCTGACAGACGTCAGAGCTCATCTTGTAGGGAAGTTGCTGGGAGTCACTCGTGGTGGCTGGATCCCCGTTTGGGAGGGTAGCAAAGGAAGCCAGAGCTGAGAGCTGTGCCTTGGAGGAGATGCCAGGGTTGTCCATTACCCTCCCGCCCAGGGGACACATTCTAGCCTTAGTGGAGTCCAGGGCCGTGCAGCTGTGTGAAGAACCTCTCTAGGTGACAGCTGGGCAGAGCAGCCATTAGAAGAGCACGTTCCGGCCCCTGCAGTGAGACGTTCTGGTTCAAATCCCCGATCCCGGGAGCCACGCGTAGGTGTGAATGTGAGCGAAGGCGTTTTTGACAGTAGTAATTGGGATTGGATCTCTCGGTAAGTGTTTATGCCCACCAGACTCTGTTTATAGTTGCTGTCTCTAGCAGACGTCTGTGTCTCTCTTGCACATGTACACTAATCTCGGAGTGGGGCGGGGATGAGCATTACACCGAGCGGGATGGGACTTTTTCCTTCCTTTCCCTGGAGCTGTTAATTTCTCTCGCCTCCTATTGATCCCTATCGGGCCTTTGGGTCTATGGTTTGGGAAAGATGCTCCAGTGAAGTCTAACAAGACATTGTACTCTGTGTCCTGCGCACATGTACAAGGGGCTGTCCTGGTGCTGTGTGTGAGTGGCTATCCCGGCTTGGGGAGGGCGGGGGTTGGTAGATGCATGTGCACAATATACTGGAACAGCCCAGGTGGGGTCAGACGTAATTTCTGGGTTGCTAATTGCAGGGCAGTTTGTAGTGTCCGGTGCCTGGTGCTGGCCAGGGTGTGCGTGGCGTGTTCCGCCTCCATTCTGGACGTAAGCGCTAGTAAAAGGTCCCTTCCCTGTTCTACGGCAGTGTCGCGTCATCGGGGTCGGCCACGAGGGGGCGCCACGGAGCAGTGGGAGGTGTGCGCTGTGGCCCCTGTCCCTGGGAGTGCTCGGAGGCTCTCGGGGTTCCCCTCGCTGGCCGGGAGTGGGTCTCAAGGCAGCTGTTGGGCGGTTTGGGGCAGGAAGAGAAGATTGCAATGTCCAGCTGGAATGGAGGGCATCCGAATGAGCCTTTGGCCAGGACTTGTAGAGACGAGGGTGTCAGCATCTCGGGGGTCTCGTCTGTCCCAGCTCCAGGCTGGGCATGGAGTGGCGTGGGGAGAGCTGGTCCCGCCCCTCTCTTTGGGAATGAAGACTGGAAAGCAGCTCGAGCTGGTTCTTCCCTCGTAGGATGCCTGGGGTTGGCACGGCTCCCGTGGGGCCCTCGGTTACCTGGCGCTGGGCCAGGATGCGGCGATTTCCCTCCTTCTCTTTCAGAATGGCCTCTGGGATCTCCAGGGAGTGACGCCGGTGGCCAGGGCCCTCCAGCAGGCCGTATGTGGCCATGGGAATCTGGGGCCGGCAGCGTCTGGTGGCAGGTTCAGCAATAACTGACAGAACAGGCGGGTTCGTTGGCTTTGCCCTGCCCCCAGGGAACTCTCAGTATGGCCCCACGGCAGCCTGCCCTAGTCCTCACAGGCTCCTGACCCTGGGCACTGGGAAAGGAAGCTCCATTTTGCATGGGCAAGGCACCCTGTGCCCTAGGAACTGCCTGTCTCAGTTACCAGTAAAACCGGGTTGGGCTCTGGCTTCTGAGAGGAGGTGACACCAGGCCTGATCCCCAGTCACGCACAGGCTGGTGCTGAAGTAACCGATCTCGCCCTTGCTGGGTTCTCAGCGCAGGGCCTGGCATGCAGGGTCATCGTGGAGGGAACTTTTTGCTGCCTGGCTAAGGCAGAAGTACAGACTTCCTCACTCCTCTGCTGTCAGGGGACATTTCTAAGGATCAGGTAACCTCCTCCTCCAGACGGTTTTGGTGGGGGAATTAAATAAATAAATACACATTCTTTAGCTTAGCAAGCGGCTCTGAGCCGGCCGGCGCGGATGTTGTGGAGTCAGCAGCACTTTAGCTGCGGTTAATGCTAAAGTAGGACAGATGCAGGATGAAACGGGGAGAAAAAAACCCCAGACTCTTAACAAGCTGTTCTGTGGTCAGCTGGCCCTAGCATGGCCTTTGCGGCCACACTCTTGGGAAGAGCCCAGGGGCAGCTGCTGGACACGGGGATGCCCGGGCTTCTGGGGCGAAGAGATGGTCTCTGGGTGAACAAAAGGCTGTACCGAAAATTAAAGGGGTGAAGCATCTGCACAGCGGATATGCCCTGATCCAGGGGTGCTGGAACAATGTGTAGCTGGGGGTGCTGAGAGCTATTGAACCAAACTGTAAACCCTGGATATGCTGGAAACCACTTCAAGCCAGGGGGTGCGCCAGCCCCCCTCGCTCCAGCACCCCGGCCCTGGTCACGCAGCCCAGTGTGGCTCCGGCTGGCCGGGAGCCAAGGTGGCTTGGTTCATGTTCTTGTGCTCTCTTAACCTGCACCTTTGCTAATGGGGTGTTTTCCCTGCTGCGCCGGGGGGGCTGAGCCGTGGGGCTGCCCCTCTGGGCGTTCCAGTCCCACTGCCTGTTGCCAGTGGCCCAGCGCTGCTCCCGGCCCAGGGCTATGAAAGGAGTTCAGGCTTCAGTCCTTCTAGCAGGCCGGTGTCCGCACGGCACAAGCCACCAGCCCAGCCTCACGCTCTCCAGGGAGACCAAGGACTGCCTTCCGCAGCAGGAGAGAGCAGCACAAGGATCTGACCGGCAGCTCCTCTGCAGCCAGAGCGCCCCAAGCCAGGAGAACTGCCCATGGTTGGGGGAGCTGATGCAGGTACCTTCGTTAGCTGGCAATTGCGCAGCACGGCGGCTCCTCCAAGGGAGCTCTGGCTGAGGGAGGCCTGTGACCCCGAAGATGGGAGGAATCAGCCCCAGGTGAAGCTGCAGCAGAGGCCTGTGGATTTCAAAGCAGCAGCCTTGGACTCCAGGAGCTCTCCCTTGCTGTACGAGGGCGTTGTTGCTTCTTTCCAGGCTCTCGGGCACCAGTGGGCCAGACTTTGTTCCGGCTGGACTCTCCCATGCAGCGAGGCTGGGGACATGTGTGCGGCAGGTCTGGACAACCAGCCCTGAGCTCTGGGGCTCTCTGCACGGATCAGCGCCGCCCCGAGCAGGCGGCCTGCAGGTGCGAGGCACTCTGGCACACGCTGCGCTGTGTGTAAGTAACCTGCCCTCCATGCTGCTGAGACAGTAAATCGCTTCGACTTCCTGCCCCCAACCCTCCCCAGCTGCTGCAGTCGGCTAGGGACACAGCAGCTCCCTGGCGGGATTGGTTTCCCAGCAGGCGGAGCCTGGCAGTTGCAGTGGCTTCTGTGAACGACAGCAGGGCCCGGGGGGAGCATCAGGCACCTCTGCGGGGGCAGGGAAAGCAGGGCTGTATGGCTGGGCGAGGGTGGTGGGATTGGGGACTTCCCGGGGTGGGGGGAGGTGTCTGATGGAGGAGGAGAAGCCTGCAATCCATAAAGAGGTCAGGCCTTGGCTGGGCACGGCGGGAGGGCCTGGTGTTGGTGAGATGGCCCTGGGAGCACTCTTTGGACCGGGTGTTTCCATGGTGACATGTTCCCTGAGCAGGCCGGAAAAGCACCAGATCTTTGCCAGCTGGGGACACTGACCAGATCAGGGATGTCCGAACTCTCCCACGCCAGGTCTCACTGTCTGGGGCCTGCCATGGCTGTGGGTTGGAGCTGGGTCTCGGCACAAACCAGCCCCAATGTGGGGACATGCGGAATACTCGTCAGCTTGTACCTAGGCCAGAAGCCAAAGCCCCACTCCTTTGCCCCCCAAAACTGCCCTTCCCCTGGCTCTGGAGCATGCGAACTCGAGCACAGCGCGGCCTTGCTGACGCCAAGGGGATGGCGCATGGGAGAGGTACAGTGCTGGGCAGACGTCTCTAATGCAGATGGGCTGGGGAGCAGCGATAGCGCTGGCTGCAGGCTGGGGGGGCTCTGCCTTTGGATACCAGGGAAGCGAGCAAGAAAACAGAACCCCAGAATAAAGAGCTACGTTGCTATGTGGAGGGAAGCTAGTTTGGCTAGCAGCCTTCCTGGCTCTGGTAGATACAGATGTGCACGCCTGTGTCTGGATCCCTGCTGTTGTCATAGCGAAGCTCCCGGCATCGTCTGAGCCATGGGAAGGATCCCCCACCACTCGCGTTTGGGCTAGCCGTAACCCCGCCAACGCTAGCGGCCGCCTGCCATCCCCTGGGGAACAGCCGTGGGGGCTGGTTGTGACGACTCCTGACTGTTCTGAGCGGTGGCATATGCTGCGTTGTCACCATGTGGGCGCAGCGGAGCGGCTCAGAGTGATCTCCTTCACATGTCTTTAATTAACGGCAGGCAGAAGAAGCAGGGTACACAGAGTCTCTGGGTAATTAGCCAGAGCAGCAGCAAGACGCTGCTAGTTAGCGCCCGGCTCCGCTTCCAGCACAGTTAGCTGTGCTGCCCTCGCCGTGCTGTTAATTTCCTTTGCAATTAGTCCAGTGCCTAGCTCCCCTCGTCTGACTGTCTCCTCATTAATCGGAGGGAATTTTGCTCTTGTTTCAGTCCCGTTAACGAGCTCTTGTTTTGTCGGGAAGCGTGTGCATGTGGGGGAGCGACACCCCATGTCCAGTCTCTTGTGGCTGGGACGCAGGCGGAGAGGCTGGGTAGCTTGGGTAGTACGCTGACTGCATCTCCTTCGGGTGCTCTCTGAGAAGCAGTGAGAGCCACCAGCTCGCCTTGTATTGCAAGGTCTGCAGGCGCTCGTCAGGCCCATGCGTACGTCTGGCTTAGTCCTCAGAGCCTGGCCTCCACCAGTCGTTGGCAACCTCCCTGGCTCCAGACACGCTTGGACCTTCCAAAGTCCCACCCGAGGGCGGGGGCCCAGCTTTGGGGAGCAGCGACCCCCGTTCTTAGCCGCTGCTGCGGTACGGGGTGGGAATGGGGGCAGCGCTGGGACTGCCTGGCTGGCGTCCGTGCTGTCGCACGCTGGGATCACAATAGCATGGGAGCTGGCTGCTGCTGCATCATTCCCTCCCACGTTCCTGTGCGAAATCTGACCACGTGATAGGCTGTAAGTCCCCTCCTCCAGCCCCCAGCTTCACCGCAGAGTTACCCTGGCCTTCCCCCCAGGCGTTCTCCTAGCCCCGCTCCCACGCACAGACACAACCCACCCGCCGGCTGCCATTGTCACTGAGGTTGGTAACGTGCTCCCTTTGCTAGACCCTCCAGTGTCGATAATCCTCCATCACCTTCCTTCCCACAATCCCCTCTGCCCCGGACAAGCTCTCCCACCACCCCCAGAGTAGCTGAGCTTCCTGCAGCGGATGTGGCCGCGGCAGGGCTAGCAACACTGTGGGGGCGGGGGAAGGTGCGCGGTGAGTCAGGTAAGTCATGGCAGCCCGCCCCAGTGCTAGGCTCACCTGTGTGTCAACCACCCGAGGGAACGGCCTGTGTGGCTTGGCCCCATAGGGACTCCGTGGAGCCCAGACAAATCCCCCGTGGCTGGAGAGAGAGGCTGGGTAAGGTCACCCGTTGGGAGAGTGGTGGCATGCTGGGATCTTGCAGTGCATCCCTCGCTGGTGGTGGTTGGCAGACCCCTGCACTGCTCCTCGCCCCTGTCCCCAGGACGGCTCTGAGGGTGGGTCTGTGTCGTCCTCCTGGCTCAGAGGTTGGGGAGCCCGTACGCCGGAGCAGGGGAATTCGCTGGCGGCAGGGTGCTGGCGCGCACCTCTGCAGCCTTTTCCTCAAAGCTAGGTGCCTCTGATGGCTGGTTCAGTGTCAGTGTTTCTGACTGCCTGGCATGCAGGTGGTGTTCTGCTGGTGTGAAGGGGAGGAGACTTGCATGGTAAAGAGTGTCAGCTGCTGCTGGGTGCGAAGGATGGGCTGGGAAAACGGGGTCTGGCTGGAGACGGGGGCCAGGGATGTGTTGGAGAATCAGCTGCTGGGGTCCGGGAGGAGCCCCCCCCCGACTGCAGGTGCTGCGCTGGACTAGCTGGGTGGGTTCTGTTCGGGCAGCGAGGGAAGAGTCGCTCTAGGTAGAGGCCTCATTGGGTTATTAGACGCAGGCAGGCGAGGTTACTGCACTGGTCCCTGTGCAGCTGCGTGCTGCTGTTTGTCTCCGTGGCATGCAGGGCACTGCCCCTGCAGACCCAGTCCCTGCCCCTAGCTGTGGTGGGACTCGGCTTGTGTCTCTCTGCTGTCTGTGAGCTGGTGGTGCCCGAGGCTGCCAGCCTGGCTGGCCGGTCCAGAGAAGGCGTCCTGCCTTCCAAGTATTGATGAACCGACCCGCAGCCCATCGCTGTGGTGCTCAGACTTCCCGGCCCAGCCCCTCCTTCTGGGCGAGTGAAGGAGACCCTGGGGCTTGCCAAGGGAGCAGCATTTTCCTTGTTGCTGTCACCCCTCCCCCCATTCCTTCTCCCTCCACCCCCCACACCTCAGTGCGGCTTTAAAGTGCGGGAGGCTCTTGGCTCTATGCAAATCTCCAGCTCCAGCCAGGGCACAGGGAGGGTGGCATCTTCGGCCAAAATCAGCGCAGCCGTTCCGCTCGCTCCTCTGATCTTCGTGCAGCGAGCGTCAAGGGAGACCTCGCTGCCCCTGGCGGAGCGGGCACCCCAGGCTGCCAGCGCTGTGCAGGGCTCAGCCTCGGCGTGCTGCCCCAGCACTTGGTCCAGCCATGCTGGGGTGGGCGATAAGTACCGGGGGGAGGGATACGGAGAGTCCTAAATCCAGCCGCAGGCGTCTCCAGAATGCATGAGCCAGTTCTTGGAAACCCTGCGACAGACCATTGGCTCTGGGATTTCAGTGGAATCAGGTCACTAGAGTCTCTGCCAGAATCCAGCTGCGCTGCTGTCTCTGGCGGGCAGACCTGTCCTGCCGGCACGCTGTGTTAACCCTTCTGCCGCCAGGCTGGCCCGGGCGCTAGGAGCTCCGCCGGGAGAGGAGAGGAGATCTGAGAGCTGGGGAAGGATGAGTAGATGGGGGGGAGTCAGGATGGTGTGAGGATGAACCTGGAGATGATGGGGAGGTGCGGAGCATCTAACAACACTGCTCTCAGGGTGCCGGGAGCACCTAGGGACACCCTGGGCACTGGCAACAGGTCACCTCTAGGCTCGGGCCCCGATCCTGCAGCCTGCTCTGTCGGGGCTCTTACAGCTCCATGCCAGCCCAGGGGCTCCCCCTTCCACCTCATCTGGTCAGCTCCGCCTTGCTGTAGGGAGCAGTGGGCGTGAGTCTGTGTGTGGGCCGGGGGCCGGGGCCTGGGCTCTATTGTCCATCCAGACAACTCTCCACACGAGCCTTTGTTAAGTTCCAGGAGGTGGGGCCCCGCAGCCCAGTCTAATAAGGGGGTTTGTTAACCGCTGACGAGCTGCCTGCCGCGGGCTCCCAGTGGTGCTCCCTCTCGGCCTTCCTTGTCCCCACTCGCGTACGCTGCAGCGGCTGTGTTCCTCATAGGCCTCTTTATCGGCAGCGTGCAGGGCCGGGCGCCAGCGTGTAGGATTTACACACCGTTGAAGCCCATGTTAGTCGCAACCCTGGAATTAGTGCTGCTTCGGAAAGGGAGACAGGAAATTGGCTTGTACTTGTACTGCCTTTCCCCCACCCCTGAAAACGGCCATGGGAAATCCATCGCAGCAGGCGTCTTCCTGTGCAGGCCACGGGTCCCCGTCATGGACATGTAACAAGGTCTGCTCTGCTGCTGATCTCTCGGTCGCTTTGGTTTTCGGGCAGAGTGGGGGCACATTACAGAGGCAAACAGTGAATCTGTTCTCGTCCGCGGGTGATGGGTGTGTGTCTCTGTCTGTCCAGAGGGCTCTGTGCTGCTTACCGATCACTCAGCTGGGAGTGCGTCTTCTGTGTCTAGCTAGCATTTATTTATTAGCGTATATGATCTATAGATAGGCCCCGTAATGCGCTGGTGTGAAGCTTCCCTTAGTGTTGGCTGCTTTCCTTGTGGTGTTGAAGTTGTGATGGGCAGACGATGCGGGGCGTTCCTATCCAAACCCTGGGAACGCCTCTCTCCCATCCTGTCTCCTAGCCGCTCTGCAGCTCCTTAGAGAGGTGTTTGGTTCTAGACATGTGTTTAGCATCATTTTCCTGGTGCTGTTTGTCTGTCTTGTGTCCCTCTGTTTGTAAGGCCAGGTCAACACCCTGTGATCCTGTCTCCTAGTCACTGGTCGGGGAATTCCACACTATACAGTTGTGACCTCCCGATGCACCAGAAAGCTGTGCTGGGGGTTTCTGAAGGGTGTTGCAGACTCCTTAGTGGTGCAATGACCAGCACCTGACTCCCTGTGCTGGAGGGAAGGTCTGAGCTGTACCTAAACACGGCTGCGCTGCCAATGCTGTATGCCTGCTGCAAACTCGCTACGGCCCTTGCTCTGTGCTGGCAGGGATAAGCACTCTGCAGCCGTGCTGGCTGCTAGAGCAATCGTAGCCAACGCTGTGATCGTTCCCACCTGGTGCTGGGGGCTCTGAGCTGAGAGCCACGCTTGCCCAAGCAGGTGAAGCTGGAGTGACTTCCAGGGGCCCTGGCATGGAAGGCGCCAGGCCCTTCAGTCCGTGACTGACGTTCCGTGCCGGCCTAAAGAGAACAAACCAACCTGCAGCCACTCATCCGACCCCCGCCTTCGCATGGCTGAACTCGGGGCTCTGCATCTCCGTAGCTGTAAGCCACAGACACGGAAAGCAGAGCGGGGAAGCTGTGACTGCTTCGGCTCTGGCGTAGGGATCAGAGGGTAGCAGGGAAGCCCCCCACTCCTCCCAGACAGACCTATGGCCAACACTCACTATTCTGAATCCGTGTCATTAGGTTTCAGAGTCAACACCTCCAGCGGAATAAGGTCTAGTGCACGCCTCTCTGAGACGAATCCCTGCTGTAAGCCTGTTGAAGCAAACTAAGTGACAGCACGTGTGACTGTGGCCCCTTGTTTCTGTGGGTCTGGCTGCAGCGTGGTTCCAAGTCCTGTTTGGTTCTATCTGGCCCCTGCTGAGAGCTGGCCTCCAGCCAGCGAGCTTCCCATCGTAGCGCATGCGTAGAGCAGGGATGCAAGGGAACTACACATCCCCACCACTCTGTGACCATCTGTGCACTTGGCCACATGCTAGTCTGGCTGTAGTGCTCCCAAGCCAGCCAGCCCCTCCACCTGTGACCTAGCTGTTGTGTCTGAAAGACGAGGCGAGGCGATTAAAGAGCGTGTGAGCTCTGTCTGAGGAGGACGCATGCCGCTGCCTAGCTGAGCACATGCAGGATTTCAGCTAAAAACATGAGACCAGATGTGTGACTGCCAGAGGCCAGAAATGATCCTCTGCTGGTGTTCAGGTGACAGGATTGCCAGGCGGTAATGGAGGCGGCTGGACAAACAGTGTGACCGCCAGCTTTAACGTGAGCAAGCCAAGCAGCCAGTTCCATGGTTGTAAAGCATCGAGCCTGGCTTTCAGTTACACGCAGGCAGCTGATGGTAGGGCAGGCGAGACAATGAGCACTAATATCAGGGAGCTGGACAGGTACAGGATGTGCTCAGGAACCAACAGACTCGCTCAGACTCAGCTTAGGACGTGGCAAGCTCAGTGCATTGGGGGCGGGGCGGGAGGAACTAACCGGGAACACGGATATTCCCTGGGCTGGAGAAATCTGGGGAATTGCAACGGCTGGTGGAGACCTGGGGGCAGCCAGTCCAAAGTCAGTTTTGCAGCCAAGGTTGTTGCTGTGACTTGGGGCTGCGCGGCCGCAGGCCCCGTGTGCGCCTGCACCTGATGGGTCGTGGCCATTGCTGGTCCTGGTGGCACCGGACAGATATGGACAAACTGGAAGGGATCAGAGAAGAGCATCGGCAATGAGCCGCGGGCAGGAGGGGGTGTGACAGAACGACGTCTCGCTAGCTGGGCTGAGGTATAGTCCGGAGCGGGCACGGGGGTGCTCTGAAGATCTCTGGAGGGTGAAGCTCCCAGGATAGGGAGGAAGGGCCATGGCCAGGATCAGGGGGGTGAAATTAAGAAAAGAAAAACCCGGCTGCGAGAAGGAGCCTTGTTGCTTGGGGTGTTGAAGTGGAAACGTCCGGCTGGTACATTTGCTGTCCTGGCTCCCGGGCCGTGGGCTGGATGGGTGGTGGGGCATCTCTGACAGCCCTGAACCCCGTTCCCGACTTGGCGAGAGCCTGTTCCCGGCCTGCTGAGCACTTGACCTCGTCAGTAAAGCTGCTGGGAGCGGGGCTAGTTAGTACGAACTGCGGCAGAGGGGCCTGCGTTTAACACCAGCCAGCACCAGCGGTTGTGGTGGCACTTGCCGCACAGGGGGGAGGCTCTGGAACCCATCCTGACCCAGCCAATCCCCGTTGGCTTTCCAGGTCTGGATTACCCCACTCTTCCGGCTCTGGGAAAGGTGGTGTGGGGGTGCTGGGCTCAGGTGGAGAGGGCCAAGGCGGAGCCCCGTGCCTGGCTGTGTGCGAGCGGTAACGATGTGTGAGTCGATTGGCAGCTGCGGTGCCCATTACCGCTCGCGGAAGCTGTACGGCTGTAAACCCCGATGCCCGGCCTGCCAAGGCGCCCTGTGGCAGTCTCCCTATAGAGACTCTGGGCCCAGTGATGGGGGGGGGTTTACTGCCTGGCAGCCCTGGAGGGAGGAGACCCCTGGGCCAGGCACAGCGTGGGCAGCGGCAGGGCAGCTCCCCGCCCCTCATTGGGTGTGAGCCCTGCACACCTTGTCCCACAGCTAGGGGGCAGCAGGGAGGTCAAGGGGGTGCTGATCCCACTTCACTGGGGTTGAGTTTAACCCTATGTGGCCCATTCAGATCTTGGGCTCTCTGCGGGGAGGAGCCGCGGGGCTGGGGATTAATGAACACCTCCTCCTGGGAACTAAACTGTCTGTGTCCCTCAGGCTATGTCTACAGAGGATAAAAGCATGTGGCTGGCCTGGGTCCACTGGCTCAGACTCCAGGGCTGGAAAACCACGGTCTAGGCTCTCGGACTTGGGCTGGAACCCAGGCTCTGGGACCCTGTGAGTGTGGAGGGTCCCAGGGCTCAGGCTCCAGCCCCAGCCTGAGAATCTGCACTGTGATTTTTAGCCCCACAGCCTGAGCCCGCTGACCTGGCCAGCTGTGGCTGTGCCGTGGGTCTTTTATCCCCGTGTGGGCGAACCCTTTAACACCCAGCAGACGGTGACAGCCTTGGGTCACTACGGAGCCGGACTGGATTTGAACTTAGACCCTCACCCCCCCGGCCTAGGAGCCAGCCTGTCCCCGGGTGAACAGTGACCATTTCAAAGGCGTAGCTCAGCAGGTCGGGGCGACAGCCTGCAGTGCCCAACAGCAGCATCCCAATCAGTAGAATGATGAGCCACCTTGCCAGTCATTAACGATCCTGAGAGATGGGCAATGGCAGAGCCCCACTGGCTCTGCTCTACTCCCGTTTTCTGCCATCCAGCCCAGGCTAGTCAAAAGACCCCAGAAAGGGGCTGGGACACCCCCTTCCCCGGGAGAGGATCCCCAGCCCGCTGCAGCACACTGTTGTTTCTGATCGTCAGCCGAAATGTTCCCTTCTCAATTTCAGACCATCACACCTGGAGACCCCGAAATAACGCCCCTTGGAAGGGGGCCTGTGGCCCTTCTCCAGCAGCAGCGCTACCTGACACTCGAGCTGTGCGGGTGAAGTAACGAGACCCTCTCCTCGCCCAGCTGTGACTCCCCAGCGTGCTGCTGCCGCGTGTAATCCGGCTTTGCACTGGCTGGGAATAACAATGCTGCAGCCCCGTGCTTAGAACAAAGGCGGAATGAACTGTTGATTCTCCAGGGAACTGACGTCCCTGATTCGGTTTGAAAAAAGCCACTTTGGGTTTTAAATGGGGGATAATTAGTAGCTGCTGGTTGGAAATTAAATCCAGTGCATAATAATCTATTACTCGCTGTCACCGTGGTGGGGTTTTTTTCTTTTAAAGCATTAATTTTTATTAGACATTTTGCCTTTGATGAGATCAGGTAGCGGAGTGTGGCTCATTGTTCAGCCACAGAGACGTGGCTTCATTCATTCACCAGCAGCACATCAATGGCAGGTCTGTCAAATTTGCAAAGTACACAATGAATAATTCCAGTGGCAATTGCTAACCAGGCCTATTTTTAGGTGCCCTCCTAAATGCTGGCTGGTGGCAGCAGGGGAAAGACACTATATGTTTGGGGAGCACCTGTCACTCCTAAAGGACCGTGCAGTGACGTAGTTCAGCAGACCTCCGTTCCCGTGTACACAGCGCTAGGTGGACGGAAGAATCCTTCTGTTCAGCTACCATCTGCTGGGGAGGTGGATTTCCTACCCCAGGGGTTCTCAAACCTTTTTTGCTGGGCCCCTTTGAGAATATTTCAGGCTGTGACACTCCCTCCCCCCATACCAGGCCACCCTTACTTCTGCGTTGCTGCTGGAGGCAGAGCTGCCTTCAGAGCTGGGTGCCCGGCCAGCAGCTGCTGCTCTGCAGCCACCCAGCTCGGAAGGCAGCACAGAAGTAAGGGTGCTAATCCCAGGCCCCCCCTTTACAGTAGTCTTGTGACCCCCTTTTGGGTCGGGACCCCCAGTTTGAGAAATGCTGACCTGCACCAGTAGGAGAACCCCCCAACTGGTGGCTTTGGAGGTGTCTACACTGTAGAGGTGTAAGTAGACCAGCCCCAAGAGTCGGGCGGGCAGGGTGAGTTGGGGAACACTAACAGCTCTCTCCAGCTGTCTGCGCAAAGGCACCGCTGCATGTGACGTGGCAGTGTGGGGGGGCAGCTCCCTCTTTCAGGGTGGCAGGAGGGCTTTGCTGCTTTGTACGGGGTTTGCTCGATCCTACAACGCTGCAGCTTTGTGTCCAGTTCATGGCTCTGGTATGTTACGCTGCGTAAGGTTCAGGCTGTCCTCCTGCTGCAGGCAGGGGAAGCGCCCAGAGGCCCTGGAATCCGGGTGCCAGCCCCTGCACGGAGAGCGGTGTCCTTTGGAGGGAGATAGATTGAATGGCATGTGAGTCCTTTGGGCTCCCCTGTGTGCTCTCTGGGAGGGTTATCTCTGAGAGGGCCCCTGGTATTTCTATGAGCTTGTGGAAGAGGGTTGCCCTGGTGTCTTTGGCCAGCATTCTCCCTCCGCCCACTGTTGTACTGTATCTTGTGCATCAGCTGCTGCCCTCCACCCCAGAGGTGGCTGCCCATGAGTGGTGCCACATACCTTTGGATCCTTTGGGCTGGAAGTTGTTGCGTCAGCATATATGAGAGTATTCCTGTGAAATATTGCACGTTGCTGCCGCGGCTGTGCCTGTTTTCTGCTTCTGCGTTTGTTTTGCTTGCTCTGATGCTCTCTCCTTTTTACAGCCAGTATCCGGGCCCGGCGTCCCTATCTCTGCCTTGCACACGGCACTGGCAGGAGCGTTTTGAACTCAGCCCTTTCAAGTGCCTCCCGGGCTGTGCTGCCCTCCTCGAGCCCCCTTCCCTTCGCGAGTGACCTGGCCCCTGGGAGGCCTCTCTGAGCCGCAGGTGCATGCGAGCTGCCTGTGCTCTGTGTTTCTGGGGCCAGTGATTGCTGATCCACAGGGTCCATTTCACAGTCATCCCCTGGTCAAAAGGCAGGTGTCGGGGGTGGGGGAAGCCTAGGGAACACCATATGATCTGAGCTGCTAGCCCCTGGCGTGGGTGGGGGGTATGTGACCTGTGTGTTTCTCTCCCCTGATCCCGTGGGTGAACAGCTGTTGCCCAGGAGGGTGAAGTGCGATTACCCCGAGGAGCTGCTGGGACACTGATTTGTCTGCAGTGACCACTGGGCCGTGGGTGGGGGCAGCTTGGTCAGCGAGCATGGCGCACCCCTCCCACCCCAGGGCCCTCCCTCACCCCCTAGTGGCCCAAGAACAGCGCTTGCACCTGCCCACCTGCATTAGATGCACGTTTGCAAGTTCCTTGGGGTATCCAGCCCCTTGGGTGCAGCGCGGCATCCACGTGTGCTGGATGTCCGGGGAGAGAAGCCGAGCAGCCTGGCTGATCTGGGCCTCCACTTTGTCGGAAGGGTCCATTCACCAGTGGCTTATAGCTGGCTAGTGAGTGGGCCGGAGGTGGTCTGGTGCTATCAGGTTATCGATACGTCCGCAGAAGGCGTTCTGGGTGGGGATCACCAGCTCTTTGGACTCTCTGACGGTTGCTGAATCATTGAGTAAAACCTGACTGAAGTGGGAATTAACCCCAGCACTCTGTAAATGGGACCTTTGGAAACGTGGGGCCTCGGTGTAGCCCCTGTTCTTGGTCAGACAGGCCCCTGGGGCTGCTTCTCTAAATCCACCATCTCATAGCCAAGCCCTTGCCAAAGGCAATGCACAGGAGAGGCCCAAAGACTGTCTGGCCAAGAGCTTCCTTCAGTGAAGCTAACCAGGAGCAGAACGCTCGGGCTGCCGCTGCATTCCTATCCCAGCCGTGGGCTGAGGGGCTGCTCGTGGGGCTGAGTTCACGCCTGGCGAGCGAGGGGCCCCATCGCTTTATAAAGGAGAGTGGGAAATAATTCACCCGGATTGCGAAGGGTAGGAAACTGGTGGGGATTTCTTGTTACTTTGCAGATAGTCCCAGCCCAGCATTGAAAACCTTCGGAGAGTCTCCTCTGGCCGAGGGCACGGTGCCTGCATTCTGTGCTGGTGCGGGCGTAGCCTGAGCAGACAGTTCTGTCTACGTCGGTGCCAGTCCTCGGGCTGCCTCTCGCTGGGAACTCTGAGAAGGTGCTGTTGGGAGCTCTAGGCCCTGCCCTGATGCCAGCGTGGGCAGGGCTGGCGGTGAGCAGTCGGCACCGTTTGGGTGCCCGCTCCTGGGCTGGGGAAGTCTAGGATGTTTGCAGTAGGAGCAGGGTCAGTCGCTAGGGAAAGGGGGGTGTGGGGCTGCCCGGCAGTGCCCCTGTTGTCAGAGGAAGGGGGCTTGCAGCTGGAGTTGGAAGAGGGGGAGCTGTGGGTAGGAGAAGGTAGCAGGGACCTGGAGGAGCCCTGGGTGCGAGGGGAGAGGTAGTGGTACCAAACCCCTGTCCCTCGGCCAGTGCTGAGGACTGAAGCACTGTGCCCGTGTGGAGTGCCAACGTTCAGGAGTCGGTGCCAGCCTGGCTCTTTGTCAGCATGTGATTGGCAATGGCATTGTCTCAGGCGAGCTCTGCCCATCTCATGGGATCAGCTAAAAGGAGCTGGGGGGCGGGGTGGAGGCGGCTTTGGGGGCGTCTCTGTGGGTAGTGAAAGGCGGCATTATTCTCAGTCCTGAGGCATGGCCAGGGCCCCCAAGGGACCAGCGTGGCCCCATCACGTGGGGCTGGCCCCAGCCAAGGAGCAGCTTGCTGGCTGTCAGCAGCGGAGGTGACGTCTCCTTTAGGAGCCGGAGGAGCGGCTGGGGGGCTGCAGTGGGAACAGATCCCCCCTGCCCCATGGCCAGGCACAGCCCTTGCTGCCAGGCGGCTGTGCTGGAGGCTTAGCAAAGCACAGGGAAGCTGCTGTCTCGGGGCAGGGGCCGTGGTGGGTGGGTTATAGCCCAGGGCTGCTGGGGGAGTGTTCCTGCTCTGTCTGTGACTCAGGGCTCTCTGCAGTGGGGATGACGCCCCCTCCCGGGACGGGCTCCGGGGTTCCCGGATGACTGTACGTGGCTCTGAGATCCTAGTCCAGCGCGGCCTCGATGCTCCAGCTCCGTCCCTTGGGGTGTTCAGTACTAGGCTGATAGCCTGCAGGCGTGCTCCCGGCGCTGGGGAGAGGGGCAGGGCGACCTCCTGGAGATCATCCCTGCCTGGCCCAGAGTTGGTTAATCATTCGGTCAATGCCCGATGAGTCCATGGCTCTGGGGCCAGGCAGGCTGTACTCCATGGTCATCCCCTGGCTGCTCTTCACTGCTCGCGGCTGCTCTCTTGTTCCGATCCCTGCGCTCCTGCAGAGAGGGGATGTCCTCCCTGCGCTTTCCCAGCGGTCGCCTGGGGGGATGGGGCAGTGCCCCATGGGCAGGCAGGATGGAGCCCTGTCCCACAGCTCCCTCACAAACTCAAGGCAGCAAACTCACCACAGGTGTTTATTCCTCTGATCCTGCTGTGATCCGCTCTGTCCTGTGCACGGCCCACAAAGCCACTGCCCAGCCACCCCCTAGAGCTGGGGCTTTTCCTGCAGCTCCCTGCTGGCTCCTGCCCCCGGTTCAAATGCAAACCTAGCCAAGAAGGTTCTGCGGCTGGCCTGATTGCCGGGGGGGGGGGGGGGCGGGGATCGGCTGTGGTGTCCCCAAAAGGGGAAGGATCCAGCAGCAGCATCTTGTTACCGCAGTCCAGCGCTTGGGGCTTAGATCTCCAGGCGGCTGCCACGGGAACAAGAGATGCTAATGTGAACACCGCAAAGCCCATTGACAGATTGTAGATAGCTCTGATCCCTGCAAATCACTAAATCCAGTTAGCCCCTCAAAGGAAAGGAGCCTTTTTCTTTTGAGCCACCCACTAGCAGGACAGTGCTGCTGGGAGCCGACTGCTCCAAAGGTGGCCGACCGGGCCTGCTCCTTTTAGCTATGCAGAGTAGGGGGTGCGTGGGGCTGGACAGACCCCTGGGGGATCTTGGGTAACGGAGGATGCTGGGCAGGCGTCTGGGGGACTCTGGGTAATGGGATGCAGCATAGGGTTAGGCAGCGCCCTGGTGCGTTCGGGTCCGTGAGCTGTGTGGAAGCTGTGAGTTCAGAGCTCTCTGTCCTTTGGAGACCCGCAGCACCAGCAGGGTGGCATGGCTGGTGGGTGATCCCTGAGGGCCGAGGGGGAGTTCCCAGGTCCCGGGGGAGTGCTGCGGAGCATGCGCGCCTGCCAAGGGATGCCATGTCTGCATTGCATGCGGCCTGCCAGGGTCCTGAATCCAGACACCCCCTGCCTTGCTGAGCTGGATTCCTGGGGCAGACCGTGCTCCGGGGGCCTTGTTGCTGTTCACGGGGTGCTGCTCTAATGAGCTCCCCCCGAGGCTGGGGCACCTGCAGCGTTTCTTTGTGTCCAATAAAAACACGCTCTGGGCTCTGGCAGGAGGCAGGTTTTATTCCTGCTGGGAAGCAGCAGTTTTGTTGCAGATGCTGTGAAATGTCTGGCTGGCCGGATCCTTTGGAAGGAACAGGAGCGAACACTAAGGTTCCACCTGCCCGAGAGGGGGCAGAGTGGCCGCAGGCTCTGTGTGAATTCTCCCGTTCCCCAGGGTTTAATTACAGGGCCATCCTCGGGCAAAGCCGCATGCAGCAGGTCGCGCCTTGGTCACCGGCTGAGCTCCCGCAAGCGCGCGGCTTAGGGACAGCTCCCCCGTTCTTGCCTGGCTAGCTGGCTGGGAGTTTATTATGAGCCCAGAGTTGGGGGGACTTCCCATGGGGTTGGCCTGTGCTGGCAGCTTGGATTTCTCTGCACGGATGTGTTGTTCCCTTTAAACCGCTCTGTGGGACTGGCTGGCTCTGGGAATGGGAACAGAGTCTGGAGCGTCTCTAAATTCTGTACAGGCCAGTGGTGACCCCAAGTTCCCCACCCTCACGGCCATTAGTGCTAGAGTGACGCGAGTCGGGCAGGTCTCGGGACAGGTGCTCGTGAATGCTTGGCCACGTCATACCCATAAATCACCAGGGCCAATAATTCTTGCTCTGGGTGTCGCGGTCTCAGCAGGGAGGCTAAAGACTGCGCCATGGAAACCTGATGTCCCTCTTGCTTCTGGAGTGTGTGGGGGGGGTGTCCAGCTCAGTTCTGAGGTGTGTTGGCTGGGGACGGGTGAAGGAAGCCGGTGCCAGTCCTGTGGATACAGGCTTCCTTCCGTGTGGGGCTGTCAGTCCAGCACCTTTCACCGCCAAAGGGATTACATCCCGGCAGTGACACCGGCTCTGGGCTGGCACGGGGGCACGCACTGAGCGTGGCCAGGTTTGGGCAGACGCTCCCTTCCAGTACCGTGCCGTAGGAGGGGTTTCTGCCCCCTGCCTAGTATCTGGTTAGATCAGGGGTTGGCAGCCTTTCAGAAGTGCTGTGCCGAGTCTGCATTTATTATTCACTCTGATTTAAGGTTTTGCGGGCCAGTAATAGTTTTAATGTTTTTAGAAGGGCTCTGTCTATAATGTATAACTAAACTATTGTTGTAGGTAAAGTAAATAAGGTTTTAAAAATGTTTAAAAAGCTTCATTTAAAATTAAATTAAAATGCAGAGCCCCCTGGGCCGGTGGCCAGGACCCGGGCAGTGTGAGTGCCACTGAAAACCAGCTCGCGTGCCGCAGGTTGCCTACCCCTGGGTTAGAGGCAGGGTGCTCAGTCCTGGGGTCACTGGTCTGCTCCTGTTTGGAGCTGGAATGTTCCCACGTGTCCAGCATCAGAGCGTTTCCTGGGGCAGGCGCT
The DNA here is from genome assembly GCF_020497125.1 of Mauremys mutica. Classification (NCBI taxonomy): domain Eukaryota; kingdom Metazoa; phylum Chordata; order Testudines; family Geoemydidae; genus Mauremys; species Mauremys mutica. Next base: position 83,251,500 of record NC_059082.1, on the reverse strand, counting down.
GCCTGGGCGGCAGCCTGGCTGCTGCATCAGGCGCTGATCTCCAGCATGCGCCTTCTCAGCTGTGCTGCTAATTTGTTGCTGACGTCCTTTGTTAATATGTTAAAGAAACAAAAGGCTCCATGTGGGCTCAGTTCAGAGGAAAGCCGATCTCCCCCCACCCCCACACCTTTCTGATACGTTCTCTTCCTGCCCGATCTGATTCCGTGGTGAAGAAGCAATTGTGTCTGATGTGCTCCAGGTACAGACCAAGGAGCAGGTACCTGGCAGAGCGCTGCGCTTGCTGTGCCGTCGGGTGACATGGGAGCTGTCCCACCATCCCCAGAACTGGGGATCTCAGCTCCCTGTGAGTGTCGCTTTGCTGGTGTTTCAGGCCTTTCCCAGTAATTACCCAGTTTGTGTCTCTAGGACAGTGGTTCTCCACCAAGTCCATGTACCCCTGGGGGTAGGCAGAGGCCTTCCAGGGGGTACATCAACTCATCTAGAGATTTGCCTAGTTTTACAACAGGCTACACATAAAAAGCACTAGCGGAGTCAGTACAAACTAAAATTTCATACAGACAGTGACTTGTTTATACTGCTCTATATCGTACACACTGAAATGTAAGTACAATGTTTATCTTCCAGTTGATTTATTTTGTAATTAGGTGGTAAAAATGAGAAAGTCAGCAATGTTTCAGTAAGAGTGTGCTGTGACACTTTTGTATTTTTATGTCTGATTGTGTAGGCAAGTTTGTTTTTAATTGAGGTGAAACTTGGGGGTACACAGGACAAATCAGACTCCTGAAAGGGGTACCGTCGTCTGGAAAGGTGGAGAGCCACTGACAAGGCATGCTCCAGGTGTTGCCAGCAAGTATCCTTGTGCTCCCGCTGCCTGCATCTCCTAAGGGCAGAAAAACACCCTCCTCTAGCCGTCTGCGATGCCCTCCGCCGTGACAGCAGGCGCTCGGCCTCGTGCATTCACGTCTCAGCAGGGGAAAGGAAGAGGGCTCCATCTCCCTGGTTTTGAATGAGACGTGCGTGTAATCTGCGGGTGCTGCTCCCAACATGGGTTAACAGGGCAGGGTGCTGGCTCCCCCCCCCCCCGATGGGTCTCTTCAGCAGAACCCCAAATGGCCTGTGACATTAGCCTCTCTGCGGCTGCGTGGCTGAGTGGGTCTGGGATGGACAGGAGCCAGTCTCGCGGAACATGGCCCCTCCCACTCTCCAGCAGCCGTGTCCCATCAGCACAGGCTGGCAAGCCGTGGGGAATATCCCCCATCCGCTGCCACCCCGGCTCCCACCCCATCCTACCGCCGCGCCGCACAGAACGCTGCTGTCCCTGCTGATTTCTAGGGAGGCGTTGGGCTGGTCACAACCCCCAGCCGGGAACATTGGGGCTTTAGAAGGGTCGGTCTCTGGGCCTGCCTACTTGGGCCTCTGCTGCTGACCTGTGGAGCTGTCTTGTATTGTTGCTCTCATTTGTATGCAGCTGGTACCATCTCGTGTGCCAGCTGTCCTTCCTTCCCGCCCAGGGCCGGTGTTCGGCGTTCCTTCGGGGTGCAGTGTGCGCCGAGCCGCTCTCATTGAGCTCAGGCTTGTTGGGAGTATTTCAGACCCCAAGTTCATTTGTGGGTGGGTCTCTGATGCCGTGGTGAGACAATGGGATCCCTGGGTCTGGTGACCATTCCCTGGTGTGGCGGTTGATTGTGGGCTAGTACTAAGGGCTTGCCTGGCTGAGCGAGGTGAGGTCATGCATGCTGAGGGGAGCGCCCTGGCTCCGTTTGCCAGGAGCTGCTGGAGGCACTGGGACCGAGTCCATCGCTAGCCAGCAGGCGGCTCAGTGGTGTGGAGGGGCAGCTGTCCGGGCTTCCTCCCCACTGCTCCCACGAGGCCGTTGCAGCCGCTCCCTTGTGAGTGCGATAGGTGCTGGCGCCGGTGACTGGGGCGGACCCAGACAGACACCTCCCAGCGCAGTGACAGCCGCCGGCGGCACACTAGGCTGTAACGCTTTTCAGCCCTTCCTCACCGGGGCTGGTCAAAGGTACCACAGCCGGAATCCCCTCAATCCTCCAGCCCTCTCCCAAAACGAGCGGCTGCCCCTTGGCACACAGGGCACTGAGCTGCATCGAAAACTGAACATCTGGCAACTCTCTGGCTAGCCAGAGTCATTAAAGGTCACGTGGTCCTTGCAAGAGCCAGGGTGGTGGTACAGCTGTCCTGGCTGTGCTCCAGCCTGCCTGATGCTCTGCTTCCCACAGACCTTCTCCCGTTTCAGCGAGATGCTGGAGCCTTCACAGCATTTCGGGGCAGGGAGCTGATTTGCCCTGCACGTCCCTCGCACCTCAGAGGTGGCTGCGTTTCAGGGGCCTGGGGAAGCGACTTCTGGGTATGTGGTTTTATGCCAGATCTCTCTGGCTGAAAGGGACTCTGGAAGGGTGGGCGAGCAGCCTGCAGCCCTGCTGTGCAGTAGAAAGGAAGGGGATCCTCTGGAGGGGATGGAAATATGGGGCCCCTTGTATTCTGGCAGCCCTCGCAGCCGGCTGGATTGGGTGCTGTTTGCAGAGAGAGGGAAGCGCTGCCTGCCCCAGGTGCTCGTGCTGTTGGAAGGCGAGCAGTGTGGCGGGTGTGAGGAGAAGGAGATCATCCGAATCTCTACAGCTATGATAACACCTTGTGAACGTGACAGGCATTTTGTTGTATTTTGGGCGTGAGCAGCTCTGCTGACCCCGATCCGCCAGGAACTAGCCCCTGCCGGCTGGCCTGAGACCAGATTGCATTCGCTGTTTGCTTCCTCCTTTGCTCTTGTTTAATGTCATCACAGTGACAAGCCGGTGGATCAAATTAAATCTGGCTGCTGCGCGGCTGCAAGGCATGGCGGTGCATGCTGGGGAGGGACCGGGCAGGCTGGCAGGGGGCTGCGTGAGGCACGCCGCATGGCAAGCTGCTGTGATGTACGCAGGAGAGGCTCCTTTTGGCCACAGGCGGAGTGCAGCAGATCCCTGGAAGGGGAGCGCGTGTGGCCGGGTATTGTGGGAACTGCGTCTTTTGGCGCTCCCATGCGCTGCAGGGAAAGGCAGCGAATCAGTGTCAGCTTTTCGTTCCCTGGCACAGGCGTTTGCCATCACCACTTTGTGCCAGTCATGGCTTTCAGCTGCATTCCCAAATGTATTCGTAATGAAGCCCCAAGCCCCCGCCCCCTGTGCCCCCTGGGGAGGTCGGTCAGGGCTGCGGGCTCTGCCCAGCTGGGGAAGGGTTGGCACAGGCAAGGTGAGCGCCGTGGGCCCTGCGCACCCGGGTGTGGTTCGCGCTAAATGTGTGAGTGGCCCCGTTGGCCCCAGTGAGCCTGGGGGCACATGCTGCAAGCGAAGTGTGCGCTCCGGCGCGCTGCGGGATCGAGGGGTTTGCCCAGTGAGTCGGTGGCGAAGCAGGCACCGCACCCGCTCTAGGCAGAGACGCCCTCCCTCTTGGAGTGAAACCACGTTCTCTGCACCCCGGGGCCGGCCCGTCGGTTTGGCCGAGGCAGCCCCATGTGGCATCTAACTGAATACTCCCCGCAGGAGCGGCGAAGGAAGAGCAGCTGGATTAGACAAGACGCCCTCATGGCCTTGGAGATTTTTCTTTTCTTTTTGCCCATTTTCACGTCTTCCCTTTTGCCGGGTCTGTAGCGAGCGGCTGCCAGGCCCCAAATCGCATTCTGCACCCAGGCTGTCAGGAAGATTGATCGCCGCTCCTCACGTCTAACCACGTTTTCTGGCCTTGATTAAATGATTTCCCATGTGGTCTGGGCAGGTATTGCTCCGCTCGCGGCTGGCGTGGGCACGTGCGAACAGCGAATGGCTTTGGAGAACGTCCCCTGCATGCAGGCCCTGGTGGCAGATGCACATGCAGGGGCTGGAGTCTTTTTAAACGACCAAAGCTCCCCCCCGAGGGTACAAGGTTAAGGCCCTGGGTGCTGCCGATGGGCCTGTGGGCTGCTGGGCCCGGCAGAGCCCTGACCGCATGGGCACAGGATCTGAGAGTCTTGCTCTGCAGATCTGCTGGCAGGAGAGGGGTCGAACAGCCCCTGTGGACGCCCAGGGGCTAGTGGCCAGCACATTGGCCTGGTACTCCCTGCGCTGCCGCTCATCTGCTGTACATCCTTGGGCAAGCCCCTCCCCGCTCTGTGCCTCGGTTCCCCCTCCCACCCTTTGTTTCGGTTGTGAGGTCTCTGGAGCCGGGACTGCCTCTGACTATGTGCGCATAGTGGGGCCCAGATCTCAGCTGCTTGGCACTGTGGTTGCAGGAGTGATGGATTTATTTTCTAGCATTGGGTTCAGATCCAGGAAGCTTCCCCCGGTCTCCCAGATCCATCCATCTCCTCTGACGTTTTCCCAGCCACTGTTCTTTCCCCCAACTAGGTTTATTTTTTCCCTTGGAGGTTTAAAATAGATCTTTGAAGTGGAACAAAAACGCTTTCTTTAGAGCCAGTCTGAGATCCCAGACTAGGCCTGCGAGTCCCGGGGACCCTCCGGATTGATTTCAGTGGGAGCAGGACCAAGCCCAAAAGGCAGCAAAGCCGTACACCTCCTGCAGTCTCTGGGGTGGGTTGCTCTGCAGGGAGCCCTCTCCCCTCTGGGTCATGTTCACCGTTGCCCCAGGGTGGTGGAAGGGGGTGTATGTTGGGGGGGGGGGTGCTATGCTTAAAGACACGTACACGGGAGCTCCTGACCGTGTCATGGCCCCTCTCACTAGAGCCTGGGTGCTAGTTTGGGTGCCCTGGTCCCATCCCAAATCCGGCACGCTGTGTTCTGCCTCCTTCACTTCCCGGCCTGCCCTGGACTGGTCTCCTGCAGGACTGTACGCTCTTACCTTGCTGTCTCAGGCCACCCCAGAGGTGGCTGCATTTCAGCAATGGGTAAGGAAATCCCTCTGGGCACCGCATTCCTACAAGGGGGGCTCTCGGTAAAGCTCCCGGAGACCCTCTGTGGAAAGCCCAGGACGATTCCCCCACTCCACTGCCTTCGAGACCAGCCCTGAGCAGAGATGGCTGCGGAAAGGATGGCTCGCTGAGCGTGACTAGAGCTCCAAGGGGGGCACAGAGAGATGCGGGGGCAGGGTTGGCACTCGAGGGGAGGGGAGCTCTCCCTGCGGAAAAGGCCAGCACCACCCCAGGGGGGTGGAAGAGACGGAAGGCCCAGCTATAGGCTGTGTCTTACAGCCTTGCTCAGGCTGCACCCTGGGGTCCCTCCTCAAAGGCTGAAAACAGTCTGCCCCAAGGGAGAGGAGTCTCCCCAAAGTCCTGACTGGCTTTGTGGGGAGCAGTTCCAGAGCATCGCCCGGGGACTCCGTGACAGAAGGAAATTAACAGAAAGAGAGAGGCAGTTGCCCTACATGATAGAGCAGTGGACTGGGACTCAGGAGACCTGGGTCTATTCGGTTCTGCCAGTGGCTGGCTGGGAGCGCCGTCCCTCTCTGTGCCTCAGTTTCCCCTCCTGTACGGTGTGGGTAATGATACGGCCCTGCTGCTGGAATGGGCTAGATGAGAGCTGCCTACTCTCAGGTGACTGCCCTCAGCGGAGGCCAGGGAACTGAGCCGAGGAGCGGACAGCCTGCTGAGTGGAAGGGGCTCTGAAGTGCTTTAGAGGCTGTGCTGGGGAGGCGGCAGGCAGAAGGACTCCCCCCTCCCCAGCGCTGGGCTCTCTAACCATGCAGGCCCCGCCTCCGCTGTCCGGCACGCAGTGACTCCTGGCTCTCCTGTCTGCCCGCGGGGCTCTGCGCGGGCTGGGGCGTTCGCCTCGCCCCGGTTGTTCCCTCCGAACAGCGTTGTCTTGTCAGTAGCTCTGAGACAGGCGGCTGAGCCGGAGCGGCGAGTGGCTCGCTGGCAGAAGCGCTCCTCATCCGTGTCTCCCATCCTGCCCTCCTCCCCGCTTGGGAACCTCTGTCTGGGCCCAGAGCCACAAGGCCCAGGCCCTTGCCAGCAGCAGCAGCCTCCGCTCTGCCTCGTCCCTGCAAGACAGACCTGGCGTTGCCATGGTAACTGCCAGATGTGTGCATGGAGCGCTTCTGGCTCTGGGAGGATGCTCCTTGCAAAGAGCGGTTTCACCCGCCCTCCCCTTGCTCTGCCGGTTGCCATCAGTCACTGCCTGGCGTGGTGCCGGCTGGTGCCTGCTCTTAGGCAGGCAACCCAGTGAGATTGCCGTGGGGCTAGTGGTGTGGCCCCTTGGCCTAGGTGGTCACCCTGCCCAGCTGTGTTACCAGTAACGCTGAGGAACGCCAAGAGAGCGGGGGCTCAGCCGAGCGGATGTGGGGCAGGGCAGGGGTGTTATCCCTTTGTTACCAGTGGGGAGACTGGACCAGAGCCTGCTCCCAGCCGGGTGCCGTTAGCCTCCTTCGAGAGCTAGCCGCAGGGACCCCCGCAGTGTCGGCTCAGCCTCCCTTCTTCCGAGGTGGTGGCTAGTGTGAACTCCCTGCCCCGAGCCACGTGGGGGTTGTTCGGAGAGGGCTTTCAGAAACTGAGGTCCTGTCTTGTCCTCCAGGGCCGGTGAGCCCCATGGCTCTGCCAGGCAATCACCGTCCTGGCCAGCGTTTTCGCTCCATGTGCGGCTGGTGAGCTGATGGCCATGCGCCCCCCAGGGATGCTGTAGTCTATAGGTGCAGTGGGGCCCTTCGGAAGGGAAGTCCCTAAGTACCTGTGAGACCCGGTTATCAGGCCGCTCTAGGGCACACGGCTCAGCCCCACGACGCCAGCGCAGATGTTCGCTCTTGCCAGGCCAGCAGCATGGTCGTTGCCAGGAGACTCTGGGGAAACGTCCCAAATGAGCAAGGAGCCTGAGTCACGCAGAGATCCGGGGAGCTGACCTGCCTCCCACAGCACGAAGGGGACGAGATTCGGTGACGTGCCCAGGGGCACGCATGCAGGCCGTGGGGAGCAGAGCTGGGGGTGGAATCCAGCTGCGCTGAGTCCCAGCCCAGCGGCTCGACCATGGCTCTGCTCAGGACTGTCCCAGGGAGGGACACTGGGGTTGGCTATGCTGGGAAAATTCAGACCCATAATTCGCCACTGGGGCTAGGAGCAGGGGAGAATCAGACCGGTGGTTAGAGCAGGGTAGGACAAACATCTGGTCCCTACTCAAGTACCCTCTGCCCCCGCCGAAGGGTGGCAAAGAACGGGCTTGTAATTCAAACCCAGGCGGCTCTGTTTGCATTGGCCCTGCGCCTTTGTGCTGTGGCTTCCCCTGCTCCCATGCTGCGGCCGTGCCAGGGCTGGGATGAAGATCCCTTTAACTGAAAGCCTTAGCTGTATTAGTGAGTAAATCTTATGTAAATCTTACAAAATCTGTCGTAATTTTGGTAATTGGATTGATTCCCAGTATTTTATTTTCTCCGCCGTTTGGTGGGAGGAAAGTCCTACCCTCTGCCAGGCACAGTTTGGGTTCTGAGCACAGCCAGGCTCCATTTTGCATTCTGCTAGCGCAGCATGAACTGTAGTGACGCCAGGCGTGGGCCGCCCTGCCAAACCCAGTGGCCTTGGGGGAGCGGGGAGGCCTCTGCACAGCCAGAGTGAGAGCCAACCCCAAAGGAGAACAAGCCCTGCCTCGAAACCAGCTGCGGTTCCGTCACTGGCTTGAAAGCTACTTTGCCAACGTGTTGCTGTGCGCTGTTAAACAGCAGCCATGTTCCACTCCAGAGGTAGCTGCCATCCAGTGGTAGGCATAGGGATTCTATAGTTTGTAAAGCACATAGGGCTCCTTTGGGATCAAAGATGCTATCAAAGCAGTGTGGTCCAGTGGCCGTTCTACTCCTGACTCTGCAAAGCCCTCATGCGTGCACTCTCTCTCTCTCTCTCTAAGGTTGGGATAATATTTACCCGTCTTTGAAAAGGCCTTTGGGAGGCTCAAAGCAGTTGGGTGCAGCATCTACGAATGTATTGGTTACTCATGTGTATTTCTACGTCAGCTCGGCGGTGGGTTGATCAGAGGCGGGGTGTGCCCTCTAGCAGAGAAGGGGGTGGGGTTCTTAGAGGGACTTTATGGGTTCTCTGGCGCTGTGGTCGAGTGGCCCTGCCTGGAGCACCCTCCTGCAGCTGGCTGCAGCGTGAAAGGCACACTTGCCTCAGTTTCCCCCCTTCTGAGTCCTCATGCTCCCTGGCCGCCTCACTGTGCCCCTGGGTCCTTCTCTCCAGCCCTGGAGCTGTCAGTGGGTGAGCTTCTCTGCTGCTCCTCTGCCTGCAGCCCTCTCTGGCTCTTGGAGTGGCTTTCTGGCTTGGGGATGCCAGCCAGCCAACCCCTCTTGTTGCTCTCCTGTCTTCAGGCTTCTCCCTGGTCCCAACATTTCCTAGCCAATGCCTCCCTATTCCCTGGGCAGGCCTGCGGTGAACGTCCTGTTCTCTACAGCTTTCCCCAGAGACAGCCTCCCCCAGTCTCCAGACTTTTCCTGACTGGCTCTCGCTGCTGCTGCTGCTGCTGCTGCTTTATGGCGAAGCAGACTCATCTACTGAGTCCGTAACCACCACCTACTATATTCCTCATGCATTCATGGCACTGCACTGCATTCCCTGCTCTAGCGCCTTAGAAAAACGTAGTTGAGCTTTTTTAATGATCCCCCTCGTTCCCATCCCTCTCAGTAACCCCCTCCTAGTATAGTCTGTCATCTGAATGTGTCTGTCTGCTTCCTAAAGGGCCTGTTTTTCCTGGGAATATTCCCATGTTGGGTGGTCAGCTGTCTCTTTATCCTTATGGCTGTTCCCCACCCCAACTCTGTGTCTCTTCAATAAACACAAAGTATTATTCAAACCACAGTGACCACTTATTCTAAATACGAGTACCTCGTTATCTTCTACTTTGGGGCACACTTCATAGAATGTTTTTCCGCGTTTCTCCATGGCCCACAATTCCTGCTGTTCCTCTTTCAATCCCTTTTAACGAAACTTTGAAATTCCTACTTACTCAAAGGAATCTTTACTCAGTTTTTCCATGTTTTAAAACGTTGTTCGCTTCTCATCCACCATTTCATTGCCAGGTGGTCCAGCAGGTGCTGGAATCCATGCTAGTGCTCTGTTTGCACCTGAGCGTAGGGTGACCAGACAGCAAGTGTGAAAAATTGGGACAGGGGGGTGGGGGAGAATAGGAGCATCTATCTATCTATCTATCTATAAAAAGACCCAAAAATCGGGACTGTCCCTATAAAATCGGGACATCGGGTCACCCTACCTGAGCGTGCTAACTCTGTGGCCAAACACAATATTTCATTTATTAGATCACTCTGGCTTTTTGTTATTCCCCTTTTCCTTGCCAGCAGTATACCTGATGATGAATCCAAAAAGAGAACAGCTGTGGTAGGCCGTACGTCCCATATCCAGTTTAACGCTAACGTGATTCCCACCAATTCGCCAGTTAGCGTGGCTGCAAAATTAGATATTCTTTTAGATTTCTTAACTCCAGTCTCAGGGGTGAAAAGGCTGCTCCCACTTACCTTTTCTTCCCCATCTTTAGATCTGTCAGAATATATTGTGCAATGGTGACTCCATTTACCATATATAAACTCATCAACTTTATCTTAAATTGGTCCAATAAAAGATATTACCTCATCCACCCGGTCTCGTTAAACCTTATCTGTCATATAGAATGACTCTGTCTTTCTCTTTACTTTATTCTACAATTCTAAATCCACATCCAGAAAGATGATTTGCCAGGTATAAATTACAGCTGCAGAGCTATCGATCTTAATCTCTTCTAGACTTTCCTTTTCGCTTCAGTCTTTTACTCACATTTTAACCCAAAGAGCATGAGGGAGTTTATTGTGTCAGCCTACATTCCTGCTGCATAATTCCCAACATTCATCATATGTTTGTCCATAATTCTTATCTGCCGTGTTTCCCTTGAGTTAACCCAACATGCCAGACCTAACATTTCCATTCTTAAACTGATAGGCATTTCTCACATAGCTCCCTGCGTTACACACAGTGGTGTCATAATGCACCACATGCAATTCCTAGTGCTTGGGTCTTGAATTGACTCAAACTTCTAAAGCCCTGGTCTGGATGCAGAATTAAAGGCTTGACACTCATAATCTACGCCTGATCTTATTAACACTCTATACAGCATCATCAGTACTTTCTTATCTGCTCCCTGGTTAATCCCAGCAATGCTTGTAAATAGATTAAGCCTACCCTTACATTTGTTTGTAAAACTTTTCTGTGTGGCCCTTCCAAGTAAGTTTATTGTCAAACAGTGTGCCCAGACATTTAAAACCGTTAATGACATGCACCTGTTCTCCATAAAGATCTGAATTACACTCATCTTTCATCTTGCTTCTAGTGATGTTCATTCCCTTTAGTTAGCGGTTGAAAATTGAAATCCCCAAACATCTCCCCATTCCCACCCTGGCTCTCACTGGGTCTCTTTCAGATCTTTTATGGTGTCCAGGTGCTGCCCTTCCCTCTTAACTAACCCCACTGGGAGCCCGTGCTCTGGTGCAGGGGAGCTGAACCTGCTTTAATCACACGGGCCAGGCATCCTGTGATGGCCATGCATCCATTACAGCCACTGGTTTTAACTCAGTTGCTCTGACGGTACCAAATCCCTCACTGTTGCTTCCATTTATCCTGTCTCCTGCCTTCTCTGCCTGCTCAAAGAGTCTCTTAATTCTTCATTGTCAATTTCAGCTGCATTCTGGTCTCTGCTGAAAAACAGACGCAGCTGTTAGGATCATAAGAGTTCCTGTACCGGAACAGAGCAATGGTCCGTATGCTCCAGCCTCCTTCCTCTCTGCCAGCACAGGCCGATGGGCCATCTCGTCAAAAACCACTCTCCAGCGGGGGCCAGTTCCTGATGCTTCTGAGGAAGGATAAAAATCCCCCAGTCCAGCTAATTGTGCAGTCCTGCACTAGGCAGGAGATTGCTTCCTGTACTTGGCTGTTGATCATCTTCACCCTGCAGTATGAGGAGTGAGCTCTTAAAATTGGTACCCTTCTTAGTGTGTTACAGATGCTGATCTTATCAGTATAAATATCTAAACCTACTTGCCTCAATAGTATTATGCAGCAGAGAGTTCTGCAGGCTAATCACAGATTTTTTTCAGTGATAATGTGTTTTATCCATCTTTGTACTTGTCACCTTTCAAGGCTGTTGTGTTCTCCCCGGTCTGCGTGTCAACGGATGGCGTAAAGAAGAGCCCAGCTGGCGTCACTGTTTACTGTGTGCACCGCTTTGTCGGGGACTCACTTCGCTTGGAGCTTTGTTTAGCTGGGATGTCTCCCAGGGAACTGTTTAGCCCAACCGCAGGGAATCCCACTGAGCTCTGTTTGGGCCGGTCAGCATCAGCAAACGTTCTCCTTAGGTCGTGCCGAGGAGCTACATGACTTCTAACCGAGTGTGACATACGGGTGAAACTCTCCATAGTTTGGTCTTTTCATACAGAATTTGCCAAAACCAAACCAAAAAAAAAAAAAGAAGAAACAAAGATGAAGGAGATTGAGCCGCCTTTGTGATCATTTCCCTTGGCTCCAGCCACTCTTGCATGTGCTTTTTCAGCCCGAATTTAGTTTTTAAAGTCACTTCTTCTCCAAGTCAGAACAGACACTTCGTGCAGATGCTGGGCTGCCTGCCAAGGCATCCAGTTCAAAGGGTTCCTCTCTGCCCCTCTTTGATATCTCCTCCAGTGCTGGAGAGCCTTGAGATCTGGGGCCTAGGACCCTAGGGGACCCTCCGTCAGCAGCAGAGACGGCTGTCTGCCTGCACCCAGGATGGAGGAGATGCACCCTCGCCCTACAGGTGCAGGGTATCTGGGGGGCTGTGGCCAGTCAGCAGCTGAGAGGTGCTCCAGTGTCTGGGGCTGGGCAAAACATTAGTGGATTCAGGACCAGGAGAGACCCGACCTCTCTTGCTCCTTGTCCCCTGGTTCCTGGGTGGGACGGGGCTGGCCGCAGGGAGCTCCCACAGCCATCTAGGCATACGATGGGCGCGTAGGGCCTAGGTGGCTACTGGGGGAGAGGGCATCTCCAGGCGAGCCCCTGGCCTTCCTTAGCCTGTCGGCTTGCTCAGCGCTCGGGTGCTGGGATGCAGGGAGCCGCTCACCTTTGGGACGCAGCCAGCAGTGCGCTGCCAACTTCCCAGCCTGGTGTAAAAACAGCTCCACATCCCGCCTGCGACCTGCGGCTGCCTTGTTTCCAGCTGGAATAAAGAGTGGCACTGGGGAGGGGCGCACCACTACCTGCAGAAGGGGCCGTGTGTCTTCTCAGCCGGCAGGAGCAGGGGCTGGGTGCTGCCGAAGGGAGAGCAGTCGCCAAGCACCATCAAAGGCTGCGGCTCTGGAGAAGCGGGAAGGAGCTGCCCCGGGCAGCCGCTGTGCCCTGGGGAGAGCAGGGGGCTTGGCGTTGGCTTGGGCACAGACGCGTTGGGCAGGGCCCACGCTCTCGGGTCAGGCAGGGCCAGCTGTCGGCTGTGTTCGCCGGGGAGGGTTCGTCGCTGGAACCGAGTGATGCTGGGCTGGAGAGAGCGCTGGGGAGAATCTGCCACAGGGAACTGTCCTGCCCTAGTGGGGGCGAGGCCGGCCCAGATGTGGGGAGCACGGTGGAAGCTGCAGTGGTGGGTGTTGATCGCACAGGGCTCTGGCGTGTGCCGGAGCGGGAGTGGCTGGGGGCTGCAGGTGGTTGGGTGGTGGCGGTGTCCAGCTGAGCAGGTGGTCCCCTCACTGGATCCATTTAGCCCTTCCGGGATGAGGCCCCTTTAACCCTCTGAGCACGCAGCCGGGTTTGCTGTCACTCGCTGACGGGGACTGTTCTGCTCTGGGGTTCCACGCCACCAGGAGTCTGTGTGAAGGGGCATTTCCTCCCCTGCCCCCAGGGAATAACAGTGATGACCAGCTACATGCCCCCACCCCGATCAGTCACTGCTTCTTACCCTTGTTCTGGAGCTATGAACCCCTTGTCTAGCATCTCTCCGAAGTCCTTTGCAGGCGCGAGCCCTGGAGCTGGGCTGCAGGCGGCTCCGTCTCTCCTTGGAGAGCTGATGCCTTGTGTGTGTGCGTCGCACTTTTGTGATGTTTCAGACCATGAGCTGGATGGCCTGATGTTTTACCTGGCCCACTGTAGGCTGCTACGGTCCGCACGTCCCCCGGCACTGGATCACCGTGTGAAAGGCCTTACCAGCACTGCCCCGGCGTGGCTGGACGTAGCCTTCCGTCCCGAGGAGCTGCGGCCTAGGCTGCATCCCCCAGTGGGAACGGATGAAGCAATACCTCTGTTACTGAGCTGGAACTGGGGACAGTGCATAGGGGAGGCCAGCACTGGCTGAGGAGCAGGGGCGACTCTACGAATTCCACCACCCCAAGCAGGGCAGCGCGCCGCACCGCTCGCGCTGCTGGGCGCCGGTCCCGCAGACGTGCCGCTGGTCCCGCGCCTACGGTGGAGCTTCCGCAGTCATGCCTGCGGGAGGTCCACACGAGCCGCGGGACCAGCGCACCCGCCGCAGGCATGACTGCGGAAGGTCCGCCGGACCCGCCTGCCGCCCTCCAGTTAAAATGCCGCCCCACGCGCGCACTTGGCGCGCTGGGGTCTGGAGCCGGCCCTGCTGAGGAGACCAGGAGGAGCAGGATTTCGGGGCTCTGCAGTCGTTCTGGTGCTTGGAGTATTTCTCAGCATCAGGAGGAGCATTTGCTCCTTTTCTGCCTGAGCTGCAGAGCAAGGGGTGGCAGTGGCTCTGTCGAAGGAGACGCTTTCTCGGATGTATGTGGATCTCCGGGGGATTTCATCTGTGCGCTGGGCTCTGATACTGGGGAGATGAATGCGCATCAGCCAGGACCCTTTATTGGTTGACAGCACTCGGGTGAAGGTGGGCCAGGCCTCTGGGCATAGGAAATGAGAGGGGTTAGCAGATGTGATGCTCTGCAGCTGAGAGACACAGATTCAGATCACGGACTGGGAAAGGTCTGGTAATGGCTGGAAGCGTGTGTCCAATGGAGGCAGATGAGGATTGCCAGATTGTTTCCCTGGCTAGGGCAGCGTCACGCTTCCTGCTGAGCTGGGTCACAGACTCTGGTAGGGCTGCTGGCCTAGAGGGACCCTGGAGTCCAGCATCCCACCTCCGTGATGGGACCATGCCAATGCCATAGTTGGCCTGCTCCAGGATCCGGCCTCCTCCCATGTCAGAGGACACTATTGGGCCATCTACTCCGGTGTCACTCGTGGTGAATGGGAAAGGTCAACAAACAGGGCATCGGCAGTGGTGGCCGCAGAGCAGAATCGCCCCTAGCAAAGCCCTAATAGGGAGCTGTCTCCGGCATTGTCTCTGCTATATGGGCTGCATGTCTCATGGATCTGAGCTAGGGCTCCTGCAGGCGTTGGGAAGAACACCCTGCCCCTCGCACAGTTGGATCGGGGTGTCAGAGATTTTCTCACCTCGCTCTGAAGCATCAGGTAGCTGCCAGCCACAGAGGCAGGGCCCTTGCCGAGATCGGGGCAGGGATCTGGGGCAGGGAGGGTGTGCATGGGCCCACTGGCGGTGCAGCCAGGTCAGCATGCCGATGGGGGGGGCGGGAGGAAGATGGCGCCCGGTTTCATGCCTGTGTACTGCAGGGTTGCTTGCCAAGCCCTGGGCTCTGGAGGCTGCCGCAGTGGCTGCCCAGGTCTCCTGGCTGCTAGGGGCCAGTGGCCTGGCGGGGGCAGGGATTTGGCATGGAGCGTCTTAGGTGGCAGACAGAGGGACAGAGTCAGGTTGCTGGAAAGCTCCGTTCTCTTTGTCCTGATATGATCTGTGCTGCTTTCCTGGCACTTGGGCCCAACTCCAGCAAGTGGAGCGTAATCTCCCCCCTCCCCCGCTTCCTTCGCCCAGGCGCATTAACGCGCTGCTGCGATCCCACTGGGGCGATGAGTGACGGCAGAGCACGGAGCAGCCCAGCCGCTGGGCTTTGGGGACCTGCACTGAGGGAAGGAACCGAATTCCTGGGTCCTCTGGAGCTCCCCTGCCCTCCCCGTATAATCTGTGGCTGCCTGCCGGGTGTCACACTGAGCTGCCCCGTCTTTCTCCAAAGGGACATGCTGCAGATGTGCGCTCCACCGAGCGGCCTCGGCCTCCTGAGCCCGCAGAGCAGCTCGGCACCGAGGGAGGCCCCAGGGAGGTGGGGGAGGCCCCTGCACCCTGACAGTGCGAGGAGAGGCTGGAGAAGGTGCCTGTGGGAAAGTCCTGCACAGAACGGCCTGGGGCACGAGGGGCATCCTGGGAGAAGCAGGGGCAAGACTGCCAGAGCACAGCGGCCTTCCCTGCCTCTCCTGCTGGAAACAGCGCAGCACTCGCTGCCGGAGCACAAGCCATGGTTGGTGCATGCATGTGTGTTCGGGGGACGGTTCAGAGGGGATGAGGTCTGGCTGCCCCCTGTCGCTGACCCCAAGGGTAAGGAGTGAGGCTGAACTGGGCTTGGCAGGATCCTGTCAGCCGGCCAGGCCAGGGCAGGAACAGCCGAAGAAGGCGATAGAGTCGCAGTTCGCTCCCCTCCTTTCCCTTCCTCCAGCATCTCGCCTTGATTTCTCCAGGCTCTTTGGCCAGAGGAGGCTCTGACTCTGCAGCTTGTTAACAGCGATCCTTCAGTCGGGCTCTCCGCCCTCCCGCTCGCTCGGCGGGCTCGGGGCGGCTCAGCGGGAGAGCTCCGAGCAGGGGCCAGGGCACTGGGGGCATGGTGTTGATAACTCAGTAGGGGGCGCGTGCTTTTAAAAAATACCGTTTGGGGTTCTCGTTTTTTCTGGGCATTGAGCCTTTAGGGATCATGTTTTCTGGCTTCCTTGGTGACCATGCCAGAAACGTAACTTTTGTTGTTAATAATTAAAGCTGAAATTCTGTCAAAATAACATGACTCCAGGAGCTGGGGCTGTAAGAAAGAAACACCGTGCACCACGAGATAATCCCAAGAGCTGGCCGTGCTGTGTCTCGCCCAGAGGTAGTTGCATTTCAGGGGAGAATGAAGTTAGAAATTCCTGGGGGAAGGTGCTTTATTCTCCTCTCCAGAGATGTAAGGGGCTGTGATACACTTATCCCGGCTAGGCATGTGCAGAGGTGAGACCCTGAGCGACAGCGGTGCCGGCAGAAGCCCCTAGTGCAGACACAGTTATCCTGGCGGAGCTGTGCTTTTACCAGTCGAGTTTATTTCCCCAGGGCAGGGAGGGGTGAGGGGGCTGAAATACACAATGCCAGCGAAAGCCCAGCTTTGCGGGTGCAGCTGTGCCCGGCTAGCAATGCTTTGCAGGATAGGTGGACTGCCAATGCCTTCCAGGTGCAGACTGCTATAACTACCACTGCTCTCGGCCCGGCCTGGTCACCCCCTCCATGCTTCAAACAGACCTGATTGGAGAAGGAGCAAAGAGGTTTGCTGGAGACGCTTTCAAAGCAGGGCAGAGCTCTTGTGCTCCCTGGGGGCCCTGCCCCATAGCTCACGGGGCTGATACGTTAGAGCTGGGATTCTCCCCTGGGGCGTGGGGCAGCATGCTGCAGTGTGGGCAGGGCGCCGGGGTCTTCACCATCATGTCGTCTGACCCTGGTTAAAACACCTGCCCTGTGTGTGCTGCTATCACCATGGCCACGTCTGGTGGAGAACCATCAGCATGTCTCGCTCCTCGTCCCAGCACTGCTGGGAGCGTGGCCACCCCTCGCCAGTGGCACTCATCGCAGATTGCTGTGCCTCTTATTTTATGTGGGTTTAACCCACTTTTCTAAACTCTGACTCTGTGAATAACCCCAAGCCATGCGATGGGATTATTCAGGGGGGCCTGTGCTTTGCCATCCGAGGCCTTGGTGTCCCTCTGCTCTTTCCTGGGCTTGAGGAGACCTGGCTGCGGTGGGAAAGGAAGGGTTCTGACAGGATCCCCGCTTCCATGCGGCGGCCCAGTGCGAAACCCTGCCAGCCCTCATCTGCATGGGCCCCAGCCTGGGCTGCCTGGGAACCCTGAGACTGTCAGAGCAGGGGGAGATGCCCAGCCAGGCCTCTGGGCTGTAATGTCCCCAATTCCCTGTGCCCTGACGTGAAGGCAATGGAGGCTGTAGGAAGTGCAGGGCCTGAGCCAGAGCCCACCGAAGTCTGGCTGGCCTAGAGGCCTGAGCTATGGTGCTTCTCTCTGGTGAGCTGCTGATTCGAATCCTGCCCAGGCTGGTGGCGCACAGCAGATGAACTGGGCATCTCGGCTCAGTTCCTGGTGGCAAAGTGCCCATGGCCTGAAATCCCCCCCACAGCTGGCCATGGCTAGGCCCTTTGCTGGGATTCTCTGCATGGACCATGAAGTGAATGAGCTCCTGTCCCAGCCCAGGGTGGGGTCCCTCCAAGGCAGGATCGAGGCTCCCCTGCTGCTTTCAGGGCTGCCCCGTTCCGTGGTTCTGCAGGGGCCCCTAAATTAGCGTAAAACGGCTTTTGCAAAGCAAGGGACAAAGTGGCATTTGTCAGAGCTTGGGGGCAACAGGGCGTGGGGCGGATGTGACCTGGGAATGTTGCAGGGGAGATACACTGGGGATGATGGGGGACTTCCCTTGAAGGAAGATCCCTGAGCTGTAACCTGAGCCAGGAGGGGGGTTGGGAGAAGTGGCACCTGGCCGGGAGACTGGCCAAAGGCGAGGAGGAGCTGGGGGGAGGGGAGAGAGCTGCTGGAGGAGTTTTTAGTTTCAGTTGTGTGCTGGGTGGTGGAACGCAGGGAACCCCACGGCTGGGGTCTAAGCTCCCTGCCCCCAAGAAGGACTTGACTGAGGCGTCCTGGTTGTACCTACAAGCTCTATTGTAGCCTGCGTTCCCAGTGTCCATTAAACCGTCTGTTTCACTGGCTGGGTGAGAGTCATGGTAAATCCCAGGCAGAGGGGTGCAGGGCCCTCACTCCCCCACGCTCCGGGAATGTCCCTGTTTGTCACTTGTTTAACACCTGCTTTCTCTCTCCCCCAGAGCTCCTCGGGTCCGCAAAGAAAGTCAATGTCAACTTCCAAGACACTGATGGGTAAGTAGGTGCCACCCCAGCTGAGTGTGTGACTGGGGGGTGCTTGCCGCTTGGATGGAGCTAGCAGAAGAGTATCTCAGGTGTCTGAGAGCCCGCCAAGCTCCATGATGAAATTGGGCTGCTCTGTCAGTGAATTGCTCTCTATGGTCTGTGGGCACCTGCATTTTCCCCCCTTTTGCCAAGCCCAGCTCTGAGACGTCTTGGAGTTCGGGAGAGGGAACAGACTCTATCTGGTTCTAACCCCTTCCCCAAAGTCCCCGCCCTGACTCCACCCCTGCCCCCCCCATTCTAATCCCTTCCCCAAATCCCCGCCCCAGCCCCACCTCCTCTCCTGAGCCCCACGTTCCTGCTCCTCGCCCCCTCTCCTGGAGCTTGCTACAGCTGTTTGGCGAGGGCAAGTGCTGGGAGGTGGGCCTGGTGCGCCCAGGGGAGGAGGTGAGGTGGGGTGCGGGGAGCTTGGCCGCCGGTGGGTGAAGAGCACCCACTAATTTTTCCCCATGGGTGCTCCAGCACCGGAGCACCCGCAGAGTCGGCGCCGATGCTCCAAGACAGTTTTCAGGATTAAAGGTTCCCTGTAAATAACGGCGCAAACCCGCCTGGCCTCGCAGTCAGCCCGAGGCCAGCTGCACCCTCACCAGTAACTCCATCGGAAAGGGACCGGCAGGGGTCTGCGTTCCACCCGCAGCCTTCCGGGACCCAGCTAGCGGGGGGATGCTCCGCCCCAGATGTTAGAGGAAAGGGGGAGTGCAGAGCCCGGAGCTCAGGCCAGGGGAAGGGCCAGGCTGGGCCCCTGGCTGACTGCGCCAGGCTGGCTTGCGGGCGCTCTGGACCTGTGGGCGTGGGGAGGAGACACTCTCCCCCGCGCTCCTGGCTCGGTCTCATTACGCTGCAGTACAAACATGGGCCCTGCTGTTCCCGCTCAGAGCGGCGGCTGAGTGGCTGCGGGGACAGAGAGACGCCTCCACAGGACACGGATTCCTTTCAATTAGCAGCTTCTGGACTGGCTCCGTTTGAGTCCCGGCAGCTCCTGAGCTGGATCTTCGGCCACATCACGCAGGCGTGGGCAGCGCTGCCGGGCGGGGCGCTCCCACAGCCAGTGCCAGGCTGCGGTGCGCACGTGCCATCCTAGGCGGCGCTGCCGGGCGGGGCGCTCCCACGGCCAGTGCCAGGCCGCGGCGCGCACACCTGGTCCTCGGCGGCGCTGCCGGGGGGGCGCTCCCACGGCCAGTGCCAGGCCGCGGCGCGCACACCTGGTCCTCGGCGGCGCTGCCGGGTGGGGTGCTCCCACGGCCAGTGCCGGGCCGCGGCGCGCGCGTGCCGTCCTAGGCGGCGCTGCCAGGTGGGACACTCCCATGGCCAGTGCCAGGCCGCGGCGCGCACGTGCCATCCTAGGCGGCGCTGCCGGGCGGGGCGCTCCCACGGCCAGTGCCAGGCCGTGGCGCGCACACCTGGTCCTCGGCGGTGCTGCCGGGCGGGCCGCTCCCACGGCCAGTGCCAGGCCGCGGCGCGCACACCTGGTCCTCGGCGGCGCTGCTGGGCGGGGCGCTCCCACGGCCAGTGCCAGGCCGCGGCGCGCAGGCCCGGTCCTCGGCGGCGCTGCCGGGCGGGGCGCTCCCACGGCCAGTGCCAGGCCGCGGCGCGCGCGCGCCCAGGACTCGACGGCGCTGCCGGGCGGGGTGCTCCCACGGCCAGTGCCAGGCTGTGGTGCGCACGTGCCGTCCTAGGCGGCGCTGCCGGGCGGGGCGCTCCCACGGCCAGTGCCAGGCTGTGGTGCGCACGTGCCGTCCTAGGCGGCGCTGCCGGGCGGGGCGCTCCCACGGCCAGTGCCAGGCAGCGGCGCGCACGCCCGGTCCTAGGCGGCGCTGCCGGGCAGGGCGCTCCCACAGCCGGTGCCAGGCCGCGGTGCGCATGCCCGGTCCTCGGCGGTGCTGCCGGCCGGGGCGCTCCCACTGCCAGTGCCAGGCCACGGTGTGCGCGCCCGGTCCTCGGCAGCGCTGCCGGGCAGGGGCACGTAAATCCAGAGGCTCGAAGGCCAGTGCTCAGGGCTGCCTGTTGCCTCTGTTCTCTCCTTCACAGCAGAATCTTCCCGTCTCCTGCTCTCTGCAGCATCAGTAGCAGCCTGGACTCTGCTTCCTCCCCCATATACCTCTCTGAGATCACAGTGCCCTGGCGGGGCAGAGGACCTGCCGGGAGGTAGCACGAGTGGCTCTCGGGCCTGGGATGGCGGCATGTGCCGGGGAGCTGGAGCCCGGGGGGGGCGGCAGCCGTTTCCAAAACCACCTTTCAGAGCTATTTTTTTTCTAGAAACAAACTCCGAGGCACAGGCACAGCCAGCTGAACACCAGCCCCACGGCACAGAGAGACGCTCGCCCCATCCTCCAAAGCTCTCGACAGGCCGGGTCGCTCTGGGATCTGCCCCAAGCCTCCTGCAGTGAGCTCCCTAGGGACAAACGGTGGTTTCTGCATGAGTGTGGGCTTCATGCAGCCGGCACAGATCTCATGGCCGTGGCTGTCGGCCATCTTCCCCAGCCCGGTGGGCCAGCCCCAGCCCTGAAAGATGGCCAGCGAGCGGCTCCGAGAGGCAGGCCTGCCCTGACAGCAGCTAGGGTGACCAGATGTCCCAATTTTATAGGGACAGTCCCGATCTTTGGGTCTTTTTCTTATATAGGCTCCTATTACCCCCACCCCCATCCCAATTTTTCACATTTGCTGTCTGGTCACCCTAACAGCAGCGCAGAAGCTGGTACATTGGGTTTTTCTCTCATCCCTTGGAGCTGAACAGACACCATCTGTTCTGCCTTTGCCAGGTAACTCCTACCCCTCTGAGAGCCGCGCACACAGCTCTGCCTGGGGCAGGCAGGGCCAACAGAGATGCTGGGAAGCCGGAGCGGAAAAGAACATGAATAGCTGCCCCCTCCCCCTGCCTTTGGCTGTGGGCTCTGCTGGCAGCAACGGCCCTGGGCTGGCTCCCTGGAGGCTGCAGGACCGTGCGGGGCTTTCCCATCCTGCCGTGCTCTGGATCAGAAGCTGGCAGCCGAGAGGCAGGAGAGATGCCGAGGCAGCCTGGCCTGGCTGGGGAAGGAGCAGGCTGGCTGCAGCATCCAGCGGTGCAGACGAATGAGCCGGCTCTGCATGGGAGGCGCTGCAGCCTGCCTGAGCCGCGTGGGATGAGCAAATGGCTGCTGGGGGGCAGCAGGGCGGGGAGGGCTCCGAGGCAGATCTGGGCCCAGCTGCAGTGCTGGGGGCGTGGGCAGGCACCGCTGGAGAACTCAAGCGGGGAGTTGGGTGGGTTCCAGGCAGGGGTTCCTGCCTGTTGATTCCCTTTGCCTCTTCCTAGTGACTGGCCTGATGGGCAGCTCCCCTGCACCCCCGGGCACGATCCCCTCCCTAGAGCAGTCTGCTGTGGCGGCACAGCACCTGCCTCCCATGTAAATGACCCTGCCAGGTGTTGCTATCCGGGTCTCTCGTGGCCTCTGGATTGTTAGTCCTACAGACTAACCCTCGGTGGGTCGGCAGTAGCAGGGGATTGAACCCCTGAGCCTCTATGTTCCAGCCCCCAGAGGAGCCAGCGCCCCCCCCCCCCGGTGTTCGCGTGGTCACGGATCCCAGCTGACTGCCCCGCCCTGTGCCCACCACCGTGCTTTGCTGCCTGTCTGGTCGGGGGAGCCAGGGGCTCAGGTGCTGGGTGGCTCTCCAGAGGGATTCAGACAGAAGGGGCCCCTCGTCGGTGCCATGGGACACCCAGACCCTGGGCTTGGCTGGGGTTGGAGGCAGATCCGAGGGCCAGCCTGGGCTGCAATGAACGGGCAGGGAGCTTTGGCCAGGGCCCCCGGGGCAGTTCTCTGTGTCGGAGGGGAGGGCAGCACTCCCGCAAGCAGCTGCTGTAGGGATATGCAGAGACAGGCACCCAAGGGAGCTCCGTCCCCAGGGCTCTCCCCCAGCTGGGCTGGCAGCGGGAGGTGAATGGGAAATGTCATGTCCAGCTCTCGCGTCGCACCATCCTTGTCACCGCTGTGTCCGAGCGCCTGCCGCGCTCCCTGCTAATGGGCCGGCGCACGGGTCGGACTGGGGGCTAGGGCAGGGGCTGGCTTGGTATGGACGGGAGGTTTGAGATCCTCCCTTTGCTGTAATGCATGGCAGAGAGGAGAGGAGCAGGGTTCTTGTCGAATGCACCGTTGTCTAGTGGTTAGAGCCGGGGCTGGAGGTCAGGACTCCTGGGTTCTTTCCCAGCTCTCCTGCAGACTGGCTGTGTGACCCTAGGCAGGTCACCCCCCCTTTCTGTACGTGGGTGTTGCCAGCTGTGAAATGGAGGCGACAGTACTGCCCAGCTGCAGTGCCCAGCATGCCGCGACGACAGGCACTGGGGGCGGGCGGCAGGTTTTTCACGTTCGTAGATGAGTTCCTGTCTGCCGGCGCTATTGGGCAGCACCGCCCTGCTCCTTCCTGTGGGGGGCCCTCCTCGCTCGAAGCCGCCCTGCTCTGGGACGCTCCCAAGCTGGCAGGATTAGCGCCCGTGCTCCCTGCAGAAGTTACAGGCATTTTCACTGAAAATGAAATAAAAAACCAGCCAGGCTGGATTAGGTGGGATGCTCCAGGGTGGGGGAGGGAGAGACACCTCCAGATGAGAAGGGGAACGTCGGCCCTGCTCACCTGCCGGGGGGGCCCGGCTTTCCCCTGCACGGCATGAGCCCAGTAGCTTCCTGCTGCGGTGGGGCTGGGCTGCAGGAGAAGGAAGGCTCCATGGTGGAGGTTTCCAGGGTGGGAGCGGCCGCCATCTCTGGGGGATGTATCTGGAATCATGCAGCTGAGCACGGTCACTGTTGGGACCCGCTAGTCCAGCCGCAGGGGCGCCCGTGTTGCTGGTTACAGCCCAGTTCTGTGGTGCCCCCGCCCCGTGCCCCGTGCCCGTCTCCCTTCTGCAGGGGGACAGCAGGGAGAATAGACTCAGTGGCGGGAAGGCCAGAGGGGGCCCCTATGTTCAAACGGCTCTAGATCTCCCCCAGTGAGTCCCGCTTTGAGCTCAGAACTTCTGTGCGGGTAGATCCCGTCGAGAGAGACCGACGTCCAGCCTTGACTGAGAGACGGAGCCGTCCCCCCGCCCCCGAAGTGCTCCGGTGGCTAACCTGACTGTTAAAATTGTGTGCCACAGACAGTGGCAAGGGGAGAGAAAGCCGGGGGGGTTCTTGCCCTCCGGGTGGTGATGGACAATGGCAGCACCATTGCAATGGGATGCAGGGTGCAGTACCAGGCAGCCGACCCACGATAGCCCTGGCCAGTGGGGCAGGCAGTATTTCCCACATGGCGTGCCCGGCCCATTGGCCCACAGCTGGGGTGTGCTGACGGCACCCTGGTGTTACCGTGGGATTGTCCCCTGCGTTCCTGGGAACAACGCGAAACCCAGCCGTCACCGGGACTCGCTGTGCTGGTTACCTCTGACCCGGCATCCAGCCACTCGTGCAGCGTGGGGCGAGGGAGCCGTGCACTGCGTGGGGTGCTGGCTTGGCTCGCCCCACAGATCCCCAGCGTGGCCAGGCAGGGCTGTTTGCTTGCTGCAGCGCTGGGAGGGCTCAGCGTGGTATGCGAAGCCTGTCACCCCGGCCAGCCCTGCAGGCTGCGGAGAGAGAGCCACAAACACGATGGCCACAGACACAATCTCCCGCGTGTCCGGAGATAGCGAGCGCTCCTGATCTGGTTCTCTAGGCTAGGCCTGCCAGGCACGTCCCATGAGCACGTTCAGGCTGTTAGAGGCAGCACGGGGGCTGAGCCGGGACCTGCTAGTGTTAGTGCAGCCAGAGCCCCCGGGGAGCCCGCACAGTCCCTGCTCCAGCCAGCAGCTCAGATCAAGCCCTCGCGCTCTAGCGAATGGTTTCCCCCGCCTCTCCCTCCAGGGAGCAGCACCCCGGGCAGCCGGTTGCCAGACCCTCCTCCCGGGTAGGGAGCTGTGCGCTGTGGGACGCAGGCAGCCGGAGAACATGGTCGTGGCGCAGAGGCTTCTGGGTTGTTACCGCAGCAAGTAGGTCAGCGCCTGTCCTGCTGTCTCCTGAGGAGCCTGGCTGGGAGGGGCTCAGCAAGGCCTGGCCCGTGGCCCCTGGCAGCCTGGATTGCTCGGCTCAGCGTCCGGCGGCACAGCTCACGACCCGGCACCACGCTCCCATCGCCGGAGAGGCTGCAGGACTCTGGCCGAGGACCCAGGAAGGGTCCTGGCTGCTCCGTCTGGTTTCTTGTTTAGATTTCAGTAGCAGCTAGAGGGCAGCCAAGATGGGGCCTCCGTTGTGCACGAACACACAGCCCCTGCCCTGAGGGGCCAAACAGGCAAAGAGTGAAAGGGAAACTGAGGCACTGAGCAATGAAGAGCTTTGCCCAAGGTCACCCAGCAGGCTGGTGCTTGGAAGAGAACCCAGGGCCCCTAGATCCCAATCCAGTGCACTAGGCTGCACTGCTTTTCGGTCCCATTTTCACAGTGGGTTCTTGATCCAAGACATATGGTCAAGTGCAGGCCTGGCTGGAGAATCAGGTGCCAAACCGTGAGTGGGGGGGAGGAGAGTTTGGTTAAAAAGCAGATTCCCTGCCCTGTGGTGACAGCGATTGCCTGGGTCACTGACTGCCTGGGATCCCACTGCCTGTCCCCTGGACTCGCCAGGGTCTCCCCAGAAACCCAGCACTGCCTTCCAGCTGAGCTGGGGAGGGTCTCCCCAGGCGGGGCCCTGCTGCTATAACCCGGGGGAATCTCACTCGAGTTCCGCACCGAAGAGTGAATCCCACATCTCCCAGCCCCCGTTGCAGGCCTGGGCTGCGGCGTGGGTCGTGCTGCGCCCTCTGCGGGGTTCTCCTGCGCGCTGCCTGCGCTCTGTGGGGAAGGGGCTGACTGCGAGGGCGGGGGGGGTCCCCGACCCTCAGAAACATCCTCTTGGTGCTAACGTGCTAATCTGCACCTGAGGTGCTGGGACCCTCCTGCCCTGGCTGGGACCCCCGGCGGGAGGGTCGTGGCCTCACCCTGAGCCTTGTCTCCCCAGGTTCTCGGCGCTGCACCACGCTGCTCTCAATGGGAACACAGAGCTCATCTCACTGCTGCTGGAGGCTCAGGCCGCTGTGGACATCAAGGACAATAAAGGCAAGTGCCGGGGTCCCTGCCGGGGGCTGGGAGCTCAGTGTGACCCCAGTGGGCTCCGTACCTGGGCTGGTGACAGCAGCGGTGCCTGGGCCGTGCCCGTCTGGCTGCTCCCAGCAGGGGCCAAGGCTCTCCATGCTGCCAGCCTGGTGCCCTGGAGACCCCTAGCCACAGAGCCGGGCAGCCAGCGTGCTGGCGGGACCCACCGCTGGGGCTGGGTAGGGAGCTCAGGGCTCGTCCGGTGCCAGCACCCTCACCCCAGCGCACGCGCAGGCCTGAGCGGCACCATTAAGCCGGGAAGCCTGACTCTGCCCTGGCTGTGAGCAGTTCCCGGGCTCCCCCCTGCAGCTTAGGCACCCCCAGCCCGAGAGGGGATACTGCCCAGAACCTGTCTCCTCGGCTGCCCCATCCTGCCCCCTTACCCCGCCCCCTCCTCTCCCTGCCGGGTCAACCCCCCAGCGGGTCACTTCCACTCCTGGCCCTAGCCCGGGGCCACGCACGGCTCCGGGCAGCCGCTCTGTCGGTTCCTCCCTGGACAGGGCTGGAGGTGGGAGACGCCCACTCAGCCAGGCCCCTGTGCGGGCTGTGGCCGGGTTGCTGGCTGGGGGGGCACCTCTTGCTCAGCCGGCCGTTCCCCTTCCGCCCCTGCAGGGATGCGGCCCCTGCACTACGCCGCCTGGCAAGGCAAGAAGGAGCCCATGAAAATGGTGCTGAAAGCCGGGTCGGCCGTGAACGTCCAGTCAGACGAGGGGCAGATCCCCCTGCACCTGGCGGCGCAGCACGGGCACTATGACGTGGTAAGGGGGGCCGGGCTCGCCGAGCACTCCCGGGGGCCAGAGCTGCGAGCTGGGAGCTGGGCACCGGCTCAGGACCTGGTGGGCCGGCACTGGCCTGGCGTTGCTGACAGCGGGGTCAGCCGACAGCGGCTCCGCAGCATGGGGGAGGCTGGAGGGCGGGGGAGGATGGGGAGCATCTTGGGAGGGGACCCTGCACCTGGGGACTGGCCAGGCCCATGTGCTCAGCCGCCCGCCCTGAGCCGGCTTTCTTCCCTTGGGCATTCGGAGCCCGGCCCAGGCTCCTGGATCTGCCTGTTCACGTGGGCAGTGGGCGCTGGCTGGCTGGCGCGCTGTGTGCGAGGGGCAGAGGGCGTGTGCCCCCGCCAGACGGCAGGGGTCTGAAGGCTGAGCTGGGATAGCAGCTGGGGCTGGAGGCCTGGCCATGTGTATGGCGGCTGGTCACCCATCGGGAGCTTGGTAGGTCTCATTCTCGTCCTGGGGGGACATTTCTCCCTATCACAGAATCACCCTTCGGTTTGGCATAACTGGCATTTCAAGAAGTCTGGGCTAGCAGGGGGCTGCGGGTCGGGATTGAGGGGCACTGGCAGAGCTGTGGGGGGGCGAGACTGGCGCTGTGGGTCAGGATTGAGGGGCACTGGCAGAGCTGGAGGGGGCGAGACTGGGGCTGCGGGCAGGGATTGAGGGGCACTGACAGAGCTGGGGGGGGCGAGACTGGGGCTCTGGGTCAGGATTGAGGGGCACTGGCAGAGCTGGGGGGGGCCCAGAGCTGGGCTAGCAGGGGGCTGCGGGCAGGGATTGAGGGGCACTGACAGAGCTGGAGGGGGCGAGACTGGGGCTGCGGGCAGGGATTGAGGGGCACTGACAGAGCTGGGGGGGGCGAGACTGGGGCTCTGGGTCAGGGTTGAGGGGCACTGGCAGAGCTGTGGGGGGCGAGACTGGGGCTGCGGGTCGGGAGTGAGGGGCTCTGACGGAGCTGTGTGGGGCCCAGAGCTGGGCTAGCAGGGGGCCGTGGGCAGGGATTGAGGGGCACCGGCCGAGCCAGTGTCAGACTGCAGTCTCCAGCTGGCAGCCCGGGATGGTGCCACGTACTCTGGATGGGTTCCTGCTCTGGCTGAGGCTGCCCTGATGCCCCTGCTCCGAGGGGTGGGCCGGGCTCCGTGTGCTGTGCCAGCTCCGTGGGGTGTCGTGCTGAGCTCTGCCCTCTCTGTCCGCCCCGCAGTCGGAGATGCTGCTCCAGCACCAGTCCAATCCGTGCATCGTGGACATTTGCGGGAAGACGCCCCTGGACTTGGCGTGTGAGTTTGGCCGGGTCGGGGTAAGTCTGTCCAGACGCCTGAACCCCCTTTCGACGACGCAGTCGGCAGCACCAGTGGAACCTGCTGCAGGCCTCAGCTGGCCTGGCAACCCTGCCCCTGCCCAGGATCCCACTCCACTCCCGGGATCCTGCTCTCACTTCCAGCAGGGGAAATCTGGATTCACTCCCCGGCTGCCCTGGTCACACTAGGGAGACGGAGGGCAGGATCCGCTCTCCCTCCTGCTCCACATTGGCTGAGACTGGGAAAATACCCCCTTGCATTCCTGCACCCAGCATGTAGCACCTGGGGCGGGGGGCACAGGGAGCCGGGGGCTGGGACACCCCCAGAGCCCAGCCTGCCATTCGGAGCAGAGAGCGGGGGGAGGTGAGTTGCTCCCGAAGGCAGGGTGGAGCTCAGGGCATCCCAGACCAGTGCCCAGGAGCCGCAGGGCAGGCTGGCTACAGGCTGCGGGTCTGCTCCCCTGGCAGGGGCAGCGTTCGGTTGGGGGCAGTGGGCCAGGCCGCCTGGCAAACGGCCCCAGGGGCTCAGAAGAAACGGGGGGTAGTTTGATGCTTTACAAACCTTCCTGCCCGGGCTCTCCTGGCCAGGGCAGAACGTTCTCCGGCTCGCTGAAAAACGCCGGCCTGTCTGTGGTCAGCAGCCCCGGCCCTGGACCACAGCGTAAACGGCTGCCCTGTCCTGCGGTCCAGAGCGTGCCCTGCCCAGGGGTCCGGTACAAGGCGTCTCCGTACCCCAAGGGTCCGTGGCTGGGTGTGGTGCCGGGGTGGGTGGCCCAGCCTGTGCTCTCTGCACTGTGTAGCTGGGCCGTGTCCCGTCCTCGCTCGGGCTGGGATCTGCGTCTCCGGTGGAGCTGAGCTCTCTCCAGCCGTGTCCCTTCTGCCTCCGGTGCCCCAGGTGGTCCAGCTGCTCCTGAGCAGCAACATGTGCACAGCCCTGCTGGAGCCCAAGCCGGGAGACGCCACCGACCCCAACGGCACCAGCCCCCTGCACCTGGCAGCCAAGAACGGGCACATCGACATCATCAGGTGAGCGCCAGCCCCGCCCGGGGGAGGGCCCCTGCTGCCGTGGGGGGGAGGGGGGGGTTTGCTGGAGAGAGACGCCCCCTTGGCAGCTGGTGACTCCACTCTCCGGCCCCGGCTAGTCCCTGCTCTGATGGGGCTGGTGGTGTTTGGTTGTGGTGCCCTGGGCTCCCCGTCCTGGGGTGCGCTGCCCCCTCCGGTCCCTTTGGCACCCCTCCTCTGGCAGATTTCAGGCGCTGGCGTGTGCGCAGGCGAATGGCGTACGAGCCGCCCACCCCGGCAGGCAGCGGCAGGCAAGAGCTCTGGGGGCTGCGTGCCAGGACGATGCTCACTTTGCCTTGGCCGCAGTGGCTGGAGACAAGGTCCGTGACTGTGGGGCCCCCAAGCTGGGCTGTTGCAGGCAGCCTGGCACCCGCTCCCGGTGCAGTCAGAGGCTGAGTTCACGTGTCCCCTCCCTCAGGGACACCCAGCCCGGGGCTCTGGGCTCAGGGTGAGGGGCTGAGCTCCCTGCCATCCCCCGGGGACGCCCGGCCTGGGGCGCCGGGCTCGGGGTGAGGGGCTGAGCTCCCCCCCGTCCCCCGGGGACGCCCGGCCCGGGGCTCGGGGTGAGGGGCTGAGCTCCCTGCCGTCCCCCGGGGACGCCTGGCCCGGGGCGCCGGGCTCGGGGTGAGGGGCTGAGCTCCCTGCCATCCCCCGGGGACGCCTGGCCCGGGGCGCCGGGCTCGGGGTGAGGGGCTGAGCTCCCTGCCATCCCCCGGGGACGCCCGGCGCCGGGCTCGGGGTGAGGGGCTGAGCTCCCTGCTGTCCCCCGGGGACGCCCGGCCCGGGGCTCGGGGTGAGGGGCTGAGCTCCCCTGCCATCCCCCAGGGACGCCCGGCCCGGGGCTCGGGGCTCGGGGCTGAGCTCCCCTGCCATCCCCCGGGGACGCCCGGCTCGGGGCGCTGGGCTCGGGGCTCTTGGCCCTTGGTGGGGGGGTGTCGGGGGGGCAGAACGCCTGGCCCCAGGGCTGGGCACTTGGGGGCCCTGCAGTGGGTTCGTGGGTGCAGGTTTCTCATTGAACGGGTGCCACCTGCTGGAGAAGCTGCGGCATTGCAGTGGAGGTGGTAGCGTGAGGAGGGGCTGGGGGATGCGTCCCTGATGCCCAGCACCCCCCTGGGGCAGCAGAACGGGGCAAGGCCTCTCCTGGCGGCTGGAGTCACTTAGCAAATTGCCTGTGGCTTGGCGCCCTCTCATCAGGGGTTAGGTCTCCGCGGGGCTAATCTCTGAGCCTGGCAGCAGCTGTCCTGCTGGATCTGACTCCTGAGCTCAGCAGTGGTAATGCCGAGCTCCCCACCCTGCTGGGCGTCTCCGGACGGCATTAGCCTGCGGAGGTGCAGTGCAGCTCAGGCATGCCAGGCCGGGGCTGCGGGAGGGCGAGCAGCTGTCAGCGTCCTCTGGGGAGAGTTTCTTTCGCTCCAAGGCCTGGCCGTCCCCTCTTCCTTCGCCTACTCTGCAGAGATCGCAGGCAGCGCGGCCTGGTGCTCACCAGCTCCATGGGGTGGGCAGCTCACTGAAAATAACCCACTCCAGCAAACCTGTGCCCCTTGCCAGTCACTGGGTGGAGCCCTGACTCCCACACCTGGGGGCCGGGTGCAGCCTGCTGCCTGCCGGGGCGGGCGAGCTGAGCCGGGGGGCGGGGGGGGGGTTGGAGGGAAAAGGGCAGCGTCTGTGGTCTGGGGGGAGCTGGTCCAACCAGGCCATGGGCAGGGGAGATGTCCTGAGTCCCTGCAGGGGCGGCCCAGGGGCGCCAGCAGCAGCCCCTGGCATCGTATCCTGTCGGTGCTTTGGTGCAGCCTGGTGCATGGGCTCTGCAAAGGCACTAAGCACCCCACTCCTAGGCAGCCCAGGGGAGACACGGCCCAGGTACCGCAGCAGGTCTGACCCCGCTGAGAGTCGGGGCGTGGGCTGTGACCTAAGGGAGGCAGCTGTGTCCCACCTCCACTCCACCACTGGCCCGTCTGGCTCCCCTGGCGGCGATACGGCACTTTGGAAAGCAGAGCCCCCCAGGGCTGCTGGTGGAGTTGAGTCAGTGCCTCCCCCATGGTAACTCCCTGTTCTAGGGTGGAGCTGTCCCAGGCCCCGTTTCGGATAGAGCCTGTGTTCCGCCCCACAGAGAGGTTTGGCCCGGGGCGCTGCGCTGGTCACAAAACCCTGGAGCGTACGCCCTCGGGGCGGCTCGTCAAGTTACTGCTCAGCGGGGCAGGTCTGGTACACGCTGTCCCAGGAACCTTCTCCTCTGGGCTGCTGCATACAGGTGGCCACATTGGGTCAGACCAATGGTCCATCCAGCCCAGCGTCCTGTCTTCCGACAGTGGCCAATGCCAGGTGCCCCAGAGGAGATGAACAGATCAGGGAATCATCAAGTGATCCATCCCCTGTCGCCCATTCCCAGCTTCTGGCAGGTTTAGCGACACCCGGAGCGTGGGGTTGTGTCCTGGACCGTCTTGGCTAATAGCCATTGATGGACCTATTCTCCATGAACGTGTCTAATTACGGTTTCAACTCAGTTATACTTTTGGCCTTCACAGCATCCCGTCAGGGAGTGCCACCGGTTGATGGTGCGTTGTGTGAAGAAGCACTTCCTTCTGTTGGTCTTAAACCCGCTGCCTGTTCATTTCATGGGTGTCCCCTGGTTCATGTGTTAAGGGAAGGGGTAAATAACTCCCTTCCTCACCGCCAGCCCCTTCCATCGCTCCACCGGCAGAGCTCTCTGGCCCTTTGCTTCCTGCGTCTCACTCACTGCAACGAGGCTGCTCCGCTTCCCGCGCTGGGTGTTCTTGTGTCTCCAGCAAATCGAGCATGGATTCCCCATGTACGTTTCTCTAGCGTCCTCTGCTAAAGCCACCAGCCCGAGGGTGGCTGGAGCTCAGGGGTTCCTGGCTAGCTGGGCGCATTCTCCAAGGGACGAACAATGGGTTTCACTCCCTGGCGTCTTCGCCAACTCTCCCCGGAGCTCAGAGAGTCGTGCTGGGCTGACGGCATAGCCGGGACGAGGTCCTGCCACCCAGTTCTAGCCTCGGGGCCACCCGTGGGGTTCTTGGTGAGGTGGAGAGAAGTGACAGGGGCTGGAGCCAGCTGCTGTTGCATAGAGTTGAAGGCTGGAAAGAAGCATCGTCTGAACCTCGCCCAGGTCAAAAAACGTCACCAGTTTCCCCGGCACCGAGTCCAAGAGTTCGGGTTTGACTCCCAGGCTCGATCTGAAGCCCTCATGGGATGGACAATCCACCACGCCCCTGGGCAGCTCGTCCCACCCTGCCCGGTAACCATTTGTGCCTCATTTCCAGCTGGAATTCGTCTGGCTCAGCGTCCAGGCACTGGCGCTTGTTCTACCCGTCTCCGGTGGGTCCCAGAGCCCCTTAGCGCCCCCTAGCGCCTCCCCACCAAGGGCCCGGCCTAGACACTCAGGCGGGTTTCCCAGGCTGGACAGGCCGAGCCCTTTCAGTCTCTCTCCGCTGTTTTCTCCAGCACTTGAAGCACTTTTGTGGCTCTCCCCTGTCGTTCTTCGCCCCCTTTAAAACGCGGCCTCCAGGACTGGGCACGATATTCGTGCTGCACGAGCCAGGTTGGAGTCTGTCTCCCGGTTCCCAGGCAGGAGGGGCCGGACGCAGCACACGTGGATTTCTGCCGTCGGAGCGAACGAGCAGCTGCACAGGGTCAGACCGATGGGCCTGCCAGCCCCGTGTCCTGTCTTGTGCCAGGTGCTTCCGAGGGAGCGAACAGACCAGGGCGAGGCTCCCAGCGTCTGGCAGCAGACGAGACTCTGAGCACGTGCAGGGAGCCAGGCTGGTCCGAGGGCTGGGGGCGGGTGCCCGCCCATCGCAGCGCTGGCACGGCCCACGGCCCCAGGAAGTGTGTGTGTGTGTGGTGCTGGCCTGCCCGGGCCTCAGAGGAAGGGGAAAAGGGACCCAGTCTGGGAGAACTGGCATCGTGGGCCCACTCCTGTGATGTTCTGAGCGTGCTCTGCTCCCACTGAGCGCAGGGCCGTGCCCTGCGTCTGGCTGCCCGCTGCGCGTTGGCCCCGTGGCTCAGCATTGCCCCTCCTTGGTGATCGTTCCTGGCCAGGCTGCAGGGCCAGGCAGTTGGCAGAGTCCTGTGGGGTGGTGCCCGGGTGGGATCCGGCGGTGGGTGCTGCTCTGCCCAGGTGGCTCAGGCACGTGGTGCTGGGCAGTGCAGCTGAGACAGGACCCCCTCCCCCAGCCCCTGGGCGCGGCACCTCGCAGCCACCCGCCTGCAGCACTGGCTCGCGGCAGTGCCGTGACCTCGGCCAGGTGTGCTCCCAGCTGCTGCAGATGTGGCCGGGATGGAGGCAGCTGCCTCTGTTCACCCCCAGCCCCTGCCCTCTGCTGCCCCGGGCCCTGCAGCGTGGAGGGGAGGGCTGGAGTCACACGCTCGTCAGTCCCCGGGGTGTCTGTGGGCGGGGGGGCTGCGGGGTATCTCCCAGCCGGCTGCCAGGGGTGCAGGGGGGGGACAGAGCCCCGCTGCAGGCCCCACAGGGGAGGGGCCTTTGGATGTTAGTCGTTGTTGCATTAGAATCTGGGTGGGGCGGGGCTGTGCCCCTCCGAGCTGGGTCCCGCCCATCGTGGGCACCAATGGGACGAGCGCAGCAAGTCTCCTGCTTCGGCAACTCGGGCTCTAGGGAACCCCCCCCCCACAAGAGGGGCTGGGGTGCGGGACGAAATCGCCACAGAATCTGGCACAAGCAGCAGCCTCTGCCCTGGATCTGCGGGTCGGGAGTGAGGGGCAGCTCCAGAGCTGGGGGCAGGATTGGGCTGGGCTGGCAGGGGGCAGCGGGTCGGGAGTGAGGGGCACCGGTGGGCGGGGTCAGGGCTGGGCTGGCAGGGGGCTGCGGGTCGGGAGTGAGGGGCACCGGTGGGGTGGGTCAGGGCTGGGCTGGCAGGGGGCTGCGGGTGGGGAGTGAGGGGCACCGGTGGGGGGGGTCAGGGCTGGGCTGGCAGGGGGCTGCGGGTCGGGAGTGAGGGGCACCGGTGGGGGGGGTCAGGGCTGGGCTGGCAGGGGGCTGCGGGTTGGGAGTGAGGGGCACCGGTGGGGGGGGTCAGGGCTGG
The DNA here is from genome assembly GCF_020497125.1 of Mauremys mutica. Classification (NCBI taxonomy): domain Eukaryota; kingdom Metazoa; phylum Chordata; order Testudines; family Geoemydidae; genus Mauremys; species Mauremys mutica. The sequence goes on along the minus strand of NC_059082.1, from coordinate 83,218,241 downwards.
GCTGGCAGGGGGCTGCAGGTCGGGAGTGAGGGGCACTGGTGGGCGGGGTCAGGGCTGGGCTGGCAGGAGGCTGCGGGTTGGGAGTGAGGGGCACCGGTGGGGGGGGGTCAGGGCTGGGCTGGCAGGGGGCTGCGGGTCGGGAGTGAGGGGCACCGGTGGGGGGGGGGGGTCAGGGCTGGGCTGGCAGGGGGCTGCGGGTCGGGAGTGAGGGGCACTGGTGGGCAGGGTCAGGGCTGGGCTGGCAGGGGGCTGCGGGTCGGGAGTGAGGGGCACCGGTGGGGGGGGGTCAGGGCTGGGCTGGCAGGGGGCTGCGGGTCGGGAGTGAGGGATGCCGGCACAGCTGCATGTGGGGAGCTTGCACCCGCCTGCCCCTGTTCTCCCCCCTGGCCCGCGTCGCTAACCCGTTTGACATGCTCCTGGCAGGCTCCTGCTGCAGGCTGGCATTGACATCAACCGGCAAACCAAGGCGGGCACGGCCCTGCACGAGGCAGCCCTGTGTGGCAAGACGGACGTGGTGCGCCTCCTGCTGGACGTAAGGGCCCCTGCTTCATGCTGCGTGTGTAGGGGGGGCGGGCAGGGAACTGCTGAACTAGCCGGGGGAGCTCTCCTGTCCTGGGGTAGCAGGGCTGGCGCTGGAGCAGGGCTTGGTCTGTTCCCCATTGGCAGCTCTCCCAGGGCAGGATCAGGGCATTGGGGGGCCCCCAAGTGCAGGGGGCTCTTGGCCTGGCTTGCAAGGGGGCTGTGAAATGAGCTGCCCCCTATGTCCTTGGGGCGCTGGGCAATGCGAGTGGCACTGCAGCATCATTCCTGGAGCTCACCCTCCTGGGGTCCTCCTTCGGGGGGAGGCAGGTGACTGGCAGCTCGTCCCCAGGGCGCCGCTGGGTGTCGTGTTTGCTCACCCCCTGCCCGTTACCCAGCCAGCGTGGCAGCTGTGCCCCCTGTCCCGGCTCTGTCGCTCACAGCCTGAACGCTGCAGTCCGGGCTCAGGTCCGGGGAGCTGGCTGGGTCTCGGTTCCAGTCCAGTGCCGAGGAAGGGGGTTTCCCTCTGGACTGGAGGGCTCTGCTGCTGCCTGATGCACTGCAGTGGGGAGCCGCTGAGATGGGGGAGTGGGAGGAAGTGAATGGGAAGGAGGGGGGCTGAGAGAGAGAGAGCCCAATGTGCAAACCCGCTCGGCCGCTGTCATGTGCGGGGGGCGTCCCTGCAGAAGTGGGGCCCTCCTGGGCTCTCCTCCCCCGTGGGCAGAGCCAGGAGTGGGCACGACTCACCCTGGACTGCAGGGGAGGGAGGGTCTGGCTCCCACTGGCTTTGTGTCCCTCCGATTCCCCAATAACCAGCCTGCCCCAATCACCCTGTGGGTTTCACGCTGGTTCCCGCAGTGCATATGCTGCCCATGCAGTGGGCACTGGCCAGGCCTCGCCCAATCCCGGGCCCAGGTCTCCACTGAGCTCCCACAATGCAGCTGGCTGGGTGGTGCTGGCCTGCAGGGGGGCTCACGAGGCCAGGAGCCCGTGGGAGTCTGTCCCAGCTGGAGTCGCTGTGGCGCCCTGAGCTGCCTGCAAGCTGGGTGTGGCTGCCGTGGCTGGCGGGGGGCACCTCCGTGGCCAGCCCTGAGCGCCCCTCCCCTCAGTGTGTCTCTGTATTTCAGAGCGGGATCAACGCCCACATCCGGAACACGTACAGCCAGACGGCGCTGGACATCGTCCACCAGTTCACCGCCACCCAAGCCAGCAAGGAGATCAAGCAGATGCTGCGGGGTACGGGGGGGTTCCCTCCATGGGCGGGTGCTGGGGATGCCTGGGGTCCCCTCGCATCCCAGCAGCATGGGGGAGCTGGTGCTGATGGGGAGCTGGCGCTCTGCCGGCTGCCATTTGTGCTGACGGGACAGGGCAATGACTCCCAGCCGCTCTGAGCCGCTCTGTCACCCTGGGGTGGGAGGTGAGTTCTGGCCTGTGTGGGGGGTGAGTCCTGGGCTCACGCCGCGGCCCCTCATGCTCCACCCCAGCCGCACGCAGGGAGCTCCCAGCCAGCTGACGGGCTTGGGGCTTGGACTCTGACCCACCTACGAAGGTGAAGTGCACCAACGCAAGAGCTGCTTGGAGCATTTTCTCCTTGGGGCGCACGCGCAGAGCCGTTAGCCCTGGCACCCGGCCTAGCTCCCTCTCCGGGGCAGTCATGTCCTCAGCCCTTCAGGGGGACTGGTGTTAAACAGCCGCCACGTTTTGCCCCAGAGGTGGCTGCCAGTCAGTGGCGGGGGACTTGGTTCTGATTCTGCAAAAGGCTGTGGGCTCCCTGGCAGGGGCCCGGTACCAGGTGTGGACAGGGCACAGATCTCGCTCGGACACCCACGGGGCTCATCCGGTAACGCTCTGCCGGGCCTGGCTGAGCTCCGGCTACACACGGCGCCTCCTGGTGGCGGAACAGGATAGTACGGTCTAGCGCTGCATTCAGGTTCTGGTTGGCGCGGCTCATTGCTGGAGCAGTGGGTGCTCTCTCGTCGCTGCTCCAGCTACAGGGACCTCCTGTCCCGTTCCTCGCCAGGGAGCCCAGAGCTCTTGCTGGGGGCGGGAGAGGGAGGTTACTTTCTGGGGCTTTCTCTCCGACGCTTCCCTCCTGCTCTCTCGGCAGATGCCTCGGCGGCGCTGCAGGTCAGGGCCGTTAAAGATTATTGCAACAACTACGACCTGACCAGCCTGAATGTGAAAGCCGGGGACGTCATCACCGTGAGTGCTGGCCGCGGCGGGCCAGGCCAGGGCTGGGCTCCCGGCTCCCGGGACCCAAGTCCTCTCCCTCCAGCAGCCTGCCCCTCGGCCCCCTCTGCTCACGGGAGGGAGGAGCCTACTGCCCCTTAGCGCCCCAAGGCAGGAGTCCTCCGCTGGCACCAAGCTGCCTGGGCAGCCGCTGGCACACAAGCAATGGGGGGGACGGGGCTGCCACCCGAGCCCGTGGGCTGGCAGGAGACTCGGGCCCCGCATCTGAGCCGGCAGTCACGGAGTTCAGCCCGTTATGCGTTTTTGGCCACTTTCAAAGTCGTGCCTGGTCCGAGATGGACATGGGCTGCCCCATCTGCCTGCCCCTCTAGTCCTGCCCCCCTGCCAGCGCTGGGCCATTCCCTACGGTCCCTGCCAGCGCCGGGCCATTCCCTACGGTCCCTGCCAGCGCCGGGCCATTCCCTACGGTCCCTGCCAGCGCCGGGCCATTCCCTACGGTCCCTGCCTCCCCAGCATCTGGTCGGCACTGGGCTGTTCCCTATAGTCCCTGCCCCAGTGCCCCTGCCCCCTTGCCGCCGAGCTGGCTGCAGCAGATCACCAGCCGCCCGCCTGGGGTCCCAGCCCTCGCTGGCAGGAGCTGGCACAGGACGGTGCCCCCTCCTCTCCTGCCGGCTGGCTCTCGCCTGCGGTTCCTGTCCCCTCGGCCGTGCCCCGTCCCGCCAGCCAGCGCCGCCCTCTCCGGGCCTTTCTGTCGTGCAGGTTCTGGAGCAGCACGCGGACGGCAGGTGGAAGGGCTGTATCCATGACAACCGGACCGGCAATGACCGCGTGGGCTATTTCCCGTCCAGCCTGGTGGAAGCCATCAGCAAGCGCACAGGCAAATACCCGGCCCTCCCCGGCCCCCGCCCGGCGCACGTCAGGCCCTGCCGCCTCCGCACCCAGGCAAAGGGCCTGGCCTGGGTCTCCCGGAGGGGCCTGCGAGCCCCACGGGTAGCGTGGGAGGGTACAAGGGGCCCTGCCAGCAGCCGCCGGGAGCCCTGCTCCGACCCCCGGCTGAGATGGGAGCGTGGGGATGTGGCCTGGGGCCTGCGGGGAGAGGCGTGGCCTCAAAGGTGGGCGTGGCTGGCTGGGAAAGGGGCGTGGCCAGAGCCCCTATGGGGCGGGTGGGGACTGCCCCCCTCCCTGCACTGCTGCTCTGAATCTGGCCCTGGATTTCTGTTCTTAGGGGCCCATCTGGCCTCCCTGCCCCCAGGGCCTCGCTCCTCTCCACGGCAGCTGGTTGTCACAGCAGCGACCGAGGACCTGAGCTGCCAAGGGGCCACGATCCTGTTCCCGTGCAAACCCTGCAGGGGAGCAGTAACCGGCTGGCTTGTGGCAACCTGCCCCGGCTGCTGGCTGACCGGCCCGAAAGCTCGGCACATGCTGAGCGCTGCAGCCGCCTGGCTGTCATGGGGGCACACAGCGCCCACCCTCTGTGCTGGCCTGGCACCCACGGCCATCCAGGCTGGGCCATGCGGCCCTTTGCTCTCTGCCTGCCGGCTGAGCTCAGCTCTCACGGGCCGCTCCCAGGGGCGCGCTGGCAGCGGAGGGGATCTCCCCTCTGGGCTGTGTGCCCTCCATGGGCCTGGGCGTGGGTCTTTGGGGCCTGATGCCAGGGGCTCGCCTGCAAGGTGGGGAGGGGTTGGGGGCAGGGGCGGGGGCAGGGGAGGTTTCTGCGCTGGAGCGTGTCTCGTTCTCCTGGGGTGGCTCTTTGGTTCTGACCCGGCTCCTAGAGAGGGCTGGGGTTGTGCTCGGTCATTTCGAACGCACATGGACGTCTGCTGCCTCTCGCCACGGGACGGCGTGTGACCGGGGTCCTGACGTGCCTGCGGCTCCTGCGGAGGAAGCCGGCTCCTGGCTCGGGCAGCAGGGGTGAAAATGAGCGTGTCGGAGGAGTTCGGCTCAGAGCTTGGAGACCTGCCAGCCCCCAGAGAGCCTCCTTCCCACGCTCTGGAAGGCTGTTGTGCTCCGGAACGGGCTGCCATGGTCCCCTTGCCCTCAGGGGTGTCAGATCCGACTCGCTCAGCTTACAAAGTGAAATGTTTTCCCCACCTGCCAGCCCTGTTAACCCGCCCTGGGGCCCTCAGTCTCCCCCGCCTGGTGTCTTTTGTCGTCCTTTCCACCTGGGTCACCTGAGCGCAAGGTGGGGAGGGGAGGAAGCGCGGCCCTGGGGGGATGAGCTGGAGCCATTCCTTCTTGCGCATTGCCGGTAGAGTCAAGTCCTGACTGGCTACACCAGGGCAAACCCGGGCACGGGCACGGGGCTGCGCGGCAGACCTCTGTTCTTGGGGATGATGAGCGCTGCAGGCACAGCCCAGCTTGGCTCTCAGATCCCAGGCTGTTTGCAGGGCTGACGGCTGGAAGAGCCATCTCCTGATTTGTAACCCGAATGCCTCTGCCCTGGAGTCCTTGGAGACAAAGCGCCCGGTGCTGCCAACTCCGGGTCGCTGTTCAGACAGCCACACTTGAAAGCCCTTCTGGGCACCCTGCCAAGGAACGGGAGGGAGCGATTCAGCCAGGGTTGTCCCCTTGCTCACGGCATGGCCTTTGGCTGAGCCGCGGTGACGTGGTGTGTTAGACGAGGAGCCGCTGGACGACGGGCTCTCTGAAGGCTTTATTGGCCAAGGCTCTGGTTATCTCGGCGATTGTGCATTCTCCGACTCCTCCTGTGCTGGGATCGATTTCGGGCACTAGGCTGATGCCTCCGGCTTTGGGGGCTTCGCTGGCCCCCTCTAGCAGTTAGTTCTGTCCCGAGCATGGAGCAGCAGGGCCAGGGTCATGCCATCAGCGTCCTGCACTGTCCTGGGAGCGGGATCCAGGATTGCTGCAGGGAGCAGGCCCAGGCTCGGCGCAGTGACATGGTCATGGGGGCAGCGTCCAGCGACGTGTTGACTGGATCCCATCTGCCGTCGAGTTCTAACCTGGCTCCACGGTCACTGTGGGGTCTTAGCCCAGGGGGCGGCAGCCTTCACGTTAGAGCTGAAACAAGCCAGACATGGGTCCCCTTTCGTTCGTTGGGCATCTGAAGAGAGGAAGGCAGGGATGGGCCGATTTTTCCAACACTGGCTGATGGCACCCGGGCACAGAAATGCGCCGATGGAACATCAGCTTGTGCAGAGGTGTGGTTATCAGTGCAGATCGGGGAGACCCCGGTCCCTCCGGCGGCTGGACAGGAGATTTGTCTCTAGTTTGACAAGCTGCAGAAAGCAGGCGGGTTCCTCGAGGCAGTGAGACCCCCCAGCCATGGCTCGGGGGGCTGTTTCCCTGGCAGAGACGCAGATCCGTCCCGCTCAGCGCGGAGAGCTGTGGCCATCGTGGGTGTTTTTCATTTGGCACTGCGAGGAAAGTCATCCTGTTCGTTCGCTCTGTAAATCTTTGTCCTCTCGCCGTTCCGTGCTGGGCTCGAGCCTTGGGGCCGGCCAGGGCCTTGGAGTGGCAGCTGCCAGGGTCCTACGGTAGCTTTGGGGGCTGCATGTTTACGGCGAGGTCAAGGCCTCGGCGCTCCACGCAGTGCTGGAGCCTTCATGCCCCGCTGATCAAAGGGCCGTCGGGGTCCTCCAGGTGCCTCCCCAGGCCTTGCCGAAAGAGGCAGACGGGGGCCCTTCCCCGGCTCCCCAGCACACCTGGAGCACTGAGCCCTGCTCCCAAAGGATGGAAAACACACCAGCTTTAATGGCTGGCCCAGGAGGCCAGGGGCTGGGGCGTTTGTGCAGGGAGCAGGGGGGGGGAGTTCTTCCTGGGGTGTGAATGGGGGGGGTGATCAGGTGGCCCCCGAGTGTGTGTTGGGCTGTGACGGGCCAGGCTGCCGCCTGCTTGTGCGGGATCTGGAGTCTCACCTGCCCCAGTCGCTGGCTGTCCCTGGGTGTACCCAGCGGGAGGGTGGGGGGGTGCAAGCCCCTTGGCCCGTGGTGACGGCCGTGCCCCGCTCTGGAGGGTGGGTGGGTGTCACTCCCAGGGACGGTGCTGGGCTCGGGGAGCGATTTGCCAGCCCGGCTCCGGCTGGGAGTCCGCACGCCGCGGCCCCCGCTGGTTGCAAGGCCATGCACGCGTCAGGGCAGGTCGAGGGTCCCCCGAGCCTCGGGCCCTGCTGGCGCTCGTGGCCCATCCTGTAGCCAGGGGCAGAGGGCTCGGCACAGCGGGTTCTGGTCTCTGCCACCTGGCGCCCGTGTGGTCCCGGCCCTGCTGCTCCATTGGGGTTTGGAGAGAGGCTGCCGGGAAGTTCTGTGGCCTGTTGGTTTCCAGCCAGGTGGGGAGCTGGAATCTGCTCTCTGGGGTTGGGTCCAGTCCCTGCAGCCGGAGGGGCTGGATTCCGAGGGGCCCGGGGGCGATGCGGCGCTGCGCTCAGGCTCCTTCCTGCCTTGGTTTTGCTTTCGTTTTGGCCGGTTGGTTTTGGTGGCTTTACGTGTCTCTTGATTATTTGCTTCTTTTTCATTTTGTCTCTTGTTATGTTTTTCTTAGCAGGTCCGTGGGGCGCAGTCACCATTCCCCACCACTACCAAACGATCCCGCTCCCAGCGCCCAGGGCGGCTGTGCTTAACGGTGACTCCTCGTCCCATCCGTTCCATTTCTTGCCTCCACCTCCACCTCCTCCACCACATTCCCATCAGCCTCTTTTCAGTTCCTTTGGCTATCACAGGCTCTCCCATAGCGCTGCAGAGGAGCTGCCTTTTGGACCAGGTAGTTCGCCGCTTGCTTCAGGGGGTTTCATTTGGTTTGTGTTCAGTTTTTGGGTTGCCTTCCCCTCCCCCTCGGCTTGCTCTGGTGCGTGTGCGAGCAGGTGTGTCTGCCCAACCCCCCCTTTCCTCTCCAGAGCCGTTGTGGCGTGAGTGTGGCGCGATGGGTGTGAGATGGTCATTCCCCGCCCAGGTGGGGGGCACGTCCCCAATGGTCCTTCAGGCTGCAGATCTCCCTAGCGGGAGGGTGGCCTCTGTGAGTGGTCTCCACCCTCGGGCCATTCAGTCGTCGCCGCTCTGCCCGACAAAGAACCCCGACACGCTTCTGCAGGCAGGGCCTGAGAGGGGGGATCCCCGCAGAACACTCTCCTCCTTCTGTCTCCACCAGGCGCCAACCCCCCGGCTTGCAATGGACGGTCAAAGCGCCATGGGGGCCAACAGCTCTCTGTGGCCAGCTGGAGGCGCTGGCATGCACTGCCTGGTACAGTTGAGGTCTTAGGTACAGCTGCTGGGGTTCCCTGTCAAGATGCTGCCCAGATGCAGCAGGGTCACGGGGAGTCGTTTTGGGGAGAGGGCCATGGGGCGCAGGGGGTCCTGGGCAGGGCTCTTGTTCTGAGCCCGTTTGATGACCCAGCAACCAAGCTGGTGGGGCTGTCTTCTGCCATGGGTCCGCTGGCTCAGTGGGACCAGCTGCAGCCTAGCGCTGTCTAATACCACAGCAGCTCCCCAGTACATGCAGTGCCAGCCACTCATCTGAATGCCAGGCAGGCAGCCCCTCGACTAGACGGCATCGGTGTGTGTCACGGGCTGCCCAGCACAGCAAATACTTGGGCTCCTGGAGCTTCTCCTAATTAAGAGCTATGCTAAACGTTTAAAGAGCTTGTCTAATTACAACCAAAACCACCGAGCCCTGGAGATTTCTGCATTGCTGCCGTTGGGCCTGGCGTGCCATCCTCCTGCTCCTTGTGCCAAACCAGTGTCGGGCACTGCCCCTCTGTTCTGCACCCACCTTGCACTGCGGTGTAGAGGACGCACGAGGGGCCCGGCAGTGGAGAATGCGGCCCATCGCCAGCAAGAAGCGGCCCCAAGGTGCAGCTCTTGGAACTGTGAGGGGTGTTGCGGAAGCCAAGTTCTAGACATGATGTTGTGGCTGAAAACAAAACAAAGATCAGTCCAAACCCTTCTGTTTTCAGTGCCGGGAAGCCGAAGGCACCAGCACTGGGCTAGCTCAGCAGGAGAGCCAGGTGGTGAAACTGACCTTCCGCTTTCACCGCTCTGGCCGAGGAAGCACACGGAGTCACAGAAACGCACAACAAGAGGGACATACACAATGGGGGCTGTTCTGACCCTTCAGGCTGGAACAATCTGCAGGGTCACTAGTGACCCGGGGAGGGAATGGGGAGTTCTCTGCTGACAGCCTGCCCTGAGACACAAGAATAAATGAGTAATGCAGCTAACCACTAGTGTTAAGAATCCGGAGGCAGGTCCCCCAATCACCGGATTGGCTTGCAATCGGGAGATTGAACAATGCTGATAATTAATGGGGGGGGGTTTCTTTGCTTTCTGGTTTCAGAGGCCTCAGGGTGCACTCAGGTCACAATTCCAGGCTGCAACCACAAGGGCTAGAAACTTTTTCTTTTTAAAAACGGAAGCTGAAACTCTCCCAGAATCCCATGACTCCAGGAGCTGGGGCTTTAAGATAGACACCAAATACTGCAAGAATTGACGCACTGCAAGTGTGTGATAACGTCACAGGGTCTGCATTGCTGCTCTGAGGCCATTGTCATGCCCCTCCTGCGCTCCACAGCTCCCCGCTCTCCGCATTGCTGCCAGGACAGCATGTGTGGGGACTCACCCAGCAATGTCCTGGCTGCACTGTAGGGTGCATGACAGGGGATGTGGCAGCAGTAAAGGGAAAGCCAACTGGCCTGTGGGATCTCTCCTGGTTACCAATGGGCTGCTAGTTCTTTTTTCAGAGAGCCTTCAAGTGTGTGTTTTAACAGCGAAGCAGGAAGCAACTCTCAACAGTCCGGTGAAGTAATTTGAGATCTAAGGGGCCCGAAACTGGGGGAGTGGGGTGCAAAGGTGACCGGAAACGTACCTTGATACTCTCCTGATCTGGAGGCGGCTTGGTACCCGCTTAGAGCAGCATTGACTAGGGCTAGTTGGGCCCAAGTAGCTGCAGCTGCGGGTTGGCGTGGCATGGGGATGCCGTGGCAGTGAGGACGTGGTGGGGGTGTGTGGGGTAGAACCATTGTGTAGCTGGGGGGGTCAATGCTGCACTGGAGCAATTCCTCCGGGCCCGACAGGCCGGTAGGAGCTGTGGGCAGTGGAGTAAGGTGCAGCGTTTGGCTGGCATGCTCATGAGTTGGATTCTGGGTTTGCCTCTTACGCCAGTCGCCGCCCAGGTCTGTGGCTATCTTGGGAGGATTCCAGTACTTAATATTTGTATCACCGTAGCGCCTAGAGCCCCCATCGCGGACCAGGGTCCCGCTGTGCCCGGCGCTGTACGGATCCAGAACACAAGGCTCCAGCTGCCCTGTTTGCATCACCTAGTGCTGGGAGCCGGGGCCCGCTCGCTAAGCCGGGGCCCACTGGCTAAGCCGGGCTGGGTCGGGCTAGCTCTTGCATGGGAGGCTCCGGGTGGTAGGTTGCACTTTCCCCTTGGCAGGCAGTGCTGGGTTGCTGGAGATGCTCTCCGAGGTTAGGAGGGTTCCCCGAAAGCTGTGCTGGCGAGCGCTGATCCCGCTCCAGCGTGTCGGTCTCCCGCAGAGCGAAATTCCCCCTGGGCTGGTGGCTCTTGCGTCTCTCTGCAAGCTGGGCCGTGCCCTTGTGTCCCCCGGTGGTGGTGGCTGCGGCGAGCTCGCCGCGTACCTCTGACCGCCAGCACTCAGCAGCCCTGCAGACAGTGAGGAGAGGAAATGGAGACTCCCCCCTCAGTTCTAGGCAGGGCACGTGCCATTTCCCCAGCTGGAGCGTGCCCGGGGCATGAGTCTAGCACTTGTGCCATGGGATCTTTGATACACACGGAGGGTCCAGACCTCATTCTTATGGCTCCTTAAAGTAGCTATTCCAGCAGAAGAGCGCCCCCTAGCGCCATGCCAGGGCACCGCCACACGGGACTCCCCTGCGAGCACTTCCAGGGCCCTCTCTGGCTGGCTCCCCGGGAGGCAGCGTGGCTGTCGGGCGCAGTAGCCGTGTATTCATGTCCCTTCTCTTTGGCCAGGTAAGCTCTTTACGGGCATCTAATCTGCCTGGTTGGTTTGTGAGATGGCAGCACGGGAAGAGCCTCTTCTCTCTGCAGGCAACGTGCCGTGCTCAGCGGGGAACCTGGGGCTGGACCCTCTGCCTGTTGGACCCTCTCCCTGCCGCTCTCGGGGATGTTCCCGGGTGCGAGCTCCCTGCTGCTGGCCCAGGCCGGATTCCCAGCTGGGTTGGTTGTGGCTGCACCTGGCAGAGGTCGTTTGCTCCCTGTGTTCAGCACTGGGGCGACGGCGGCTGGAATCCCGTGTCCAGTTCTGGAGGCCACGGTTCGAGGAGGTGGCTGATCAATTGGAGAGGGCTCAGAGAAGAGCCACGAGAACGTTTAAAGGATTCGAAAACCTGCCTGGTAGTGCCCGGTGGGCACTCCAGGAGCTCCGTCTAGCGCAGCCAGGGGAGGGTTACGGGGTGACTCGATTACAGTCTGTAAGCACCTACCAGGGGAACAAATATTTAATATTGCGGCCCAGCCACCCTGTCCTCACTGCTCATTGGTCATTTCCCCATCACTGGATGTCCCCCGCCTGCTCCGTTACCGACGCTGTGCCTGCGCCAGGGTGGCAGGGATGCTGGCAGCTGTCGGCGCCTTACATGTCATGTCTCTGGCCAGTGCTGAGATGACTCCAGAAATTCACCCTCTGGTTGAACATTAAGCCACAGAGAGCTCCAGGACGGACTGTGCCCAGGGAGGGGGGGTGCCGTGGGTGGGAGGGTGCCCTGCTACCCAGGCCGTGTCGGCTCTGTGCACGGAGGACGTCTGTTAGTCTGTCACTGAATTCATCGGGGAAGAACCAAGGCGAGGAGGCTGCGATGCTGCTTTGTATGGAGGGAGGAAATGCCGAAAGAACTCGCCATAAAACCCTGTGGAGGAAAGGTCCGTGTGCCGCCCCTTGGCTGGGTGGGTGCATGCCTAGGCGGCCGGCTGTCGTTTTCCCTCTGTTTAATCTCAGGAAGATTGCACTTCCCTCTTTGCCTTCTCCTTCCCCTGGGCATTACTCCGCACGGCCCTGATGGGCCTCTCTTTTCAGCTTCCAGCCCTTGCCATGGCTTTGTCAGCCTGCACAATCTGCCCTGCGCTGCAGCCTGGGCGCAAACTGCAGGAGTGGTTTAATGCGTTCAGATAGCATCTGCAGCGACCCCAGCTAGGATGAAATGCACCAGGGCTCTGCTGCTGGGGTCAGGCAGGAAACTCCCCCCGGCCCGGCCCGGGCTGCCGACTTGATTGCTTCTGGTCCCGTGCAGTTAGTCCATGGGTCTGGCAGAGCCCTGGCTATGGCTATAGCTAGCCACAGTTGGGTTTTCCAGGTCCCGGGCATTCCAAGAAGCAGGATATCGGGCCACTGACCCCACCTGGAAACAAATGACAGAGATGTTTGTTCCTCTCAGAGGGCTAATAGAGACAGGAGCAGATAAAAGGTTTAAATTCTGGTGCATCAGCATCGTACCTGTGGGTCTCTTAACAAACCTTCCCCTTCCCCGTGGGAGCCGGCAGTCTCTCTCCAGCTGGTTCAGAGCATTGCCAGGCCAGGGACATGCTGAGTAATCTCCAGTTTTCTCCGTTTCCTTTTTCAACCAGCTTTTCTGTTTCTCTTTCAGGTGCAAGGAAAGAGTTTGCCGAGCCACTTCCCTTTAACTGGTTTTCCTGGCGCGGGGGTTGGCAGGGGGATAAGAAATGCATGTTTGTTTGCAGGAATCCCCGGGGAACTGTGCAGTTGGGTTGAGTTGTTTCTCTGCTGTAATCTGCACACCCCTCGTTGTGTCGCCCTGCACACGGGGCAATGGCTCTGCTTGTTTCAGCCCTCCTGTCTGTCTGACAGCCGAACGCCGCCTGCGCTCTGCACGCCACCGGTGTGACCCACTTTGAACCTCCCTGCTCCATGGTGACCCATTTGTTAGATCTGTTCCCTCGCTGCTGAGAGATCTGTTTGCAGCCGCAAGTGGGGCTCGCTTTCCATAACACAAGTGGGCTCTCCCCTGCCGGCTCTTCAGCACACATCACAGCGTGGTGCCCGGAGCTGGGCGCTTTGACATCATCTGTGCAAAGGGAGCTGCCTTCCCTTCCGCTCCCTCAGGCTCAGAGCTAGAGAAGCGGGTTTCCTCCTTCCAGGCTTCGAAGAGCAAGGAACTGCTGAGCGAGTCACTGACTGGGCCTTGGAAAGCACAGCGCGCGACTCCTCAGACAAAACAGACCCAGGTCTCAGGGAAGGCCAGCGCATGAGGAGCTTGGGCCTTGTGTTGTCACTTCCCAGTGGCTCCTAGGTCCCTGTAACCCCAGATGCTCCCCCCAGGGCTGGCTTCAGCTCCCCCCTATGCACACAGGCGTGTGCCTGCCTCCATGGACAGCCCCTGGGTAACACGGACAGACCCCGGTCAGCAGTGGGCAGGATCAAAGCAGGGACCTCTGGAGCTTAGTGCAGGAGCTGCTACAGCGTGGCTATTAGCCAGCGCTGCAGAGCGGACTCATTTAACTCTCTCTCTTTAAGTGGTCGCGGTGCCACTGGACGGCACAGCACCCCACCCCCAGACGCTGTGTGAGTTACACATGCAGTCAGGGAGGGGCTGCTCCATGTGAGTCGGGGGCCAGCCCTGGAGCTGGCGGGAGGGCGTGACAGCATTGATGTCTCTGGGTCGTGACTCGTCTGTTCTTATTCAGAGCCCATCCCGGGGGCATCGGGGCCCTGCTGCCCTGGCCAACCACAAGCACTGTGGGTCCAGCCCCCCCTTTACTTTGGGGGCACTGGCCCCCCATCCCATAAGCAAAGTCGAGCAGATCAGAGCGTTGGGAGGAGCTCTGGCAGCTGCCCTGCGGAGATGTCCCAGGTGTCACCCTCCCTCGGCCCATCGCAGCCGCCCTCCCAGACTCTGTATGGGGGACGCAGAAGTTCTGAGCCTCCCCGGGCAGGCGTCGGGCTCGCCAGGGCAATGGGCTTTGCTTCTGTTCGCTGAGCGCCCGCTGTGTGTGATGGAGGGGTCAGGGCCCAGCAGGGCTCCCCGGCTCCTCTCCAAGGCCTCGCCCAGTGGTGCTGAGCCGCACCCCGAGAGCACGCAGGGCTCTTCCCCTCTAGGCAAAGGGTGTGGGGCTCAGCGCAGCCCCCGGCCAAGCCTGGAGCCCCCAGTGCAGACCAAGCCTGGCCCCTGGCCCACGGTTCCCAATTCTGGAAAAAGAGAATCTGTCCTCCCGGGGCTGCGCGTCCCCGAGCGACGGCCTGGCCCCTGGCTCTGCGCTAGTCAGGATCCAGTTCGCGAGAGACTCCAGCCTTCGATGTCTGTCTCTCCCCCCATCCTGTCTCCTTGGTGAGACCGTTAACCTCCGTCGTCCCCACAGCGACTCTGAGCTGCCGTCTCCCAAATCCGACCTGGCAGCAGCTTCCCACTGGCTGTGGGGGACACGGGCTCTCGCTCCGGGGTGACCGGTGAATGCCCGAAGGTGGGGAGAGCCCGACTTTAGCAGGTGTTTGCTGCTCCAGGGTCATGTGGGCCAGGGAGCCGGGCTAGGGCTGGGCCATTTCAGCCCCGGTCGCCGCAGAGCTGCGGCTGGTGAATTCTAGGGATGGGACAGAGCTCTCGGGCCCCTGGTGGCCCCTTTCATCCAGCTAGCGTCATTGCCAGTTCCAAATGCCTGTGCCCCCTCCCCCGAACATACGTTGTGGGGCTGGCTGTGGCAGCTGCCCCGTGGCGGAGAACCGGGTATGAAATGTTCTGGAGCAGGCCCGGCCCGGGAGGCGCCTGCCTTCGGTCTGATTCCTGCTAGTCAGGCTAAACTGCCCTTCACCCACTGCTCCTCAGCCTCTCCCCGTGCGGGCAGCGGCAGCACCTTTCCCATGGCACTGAGAGGCAGTGCCGGGGCTGGGGGCTGCGCTGCATTGTCTCTGTGCAGCCCCATTGCCGCCGGCTGCACCACGCCGTGCTCACCACAGCCCTGGAGAAGCCTGTCCTCCGCGCGGTTCTCCCTCGTGCACCCTGTGCTGAGCTCAGAGTGGGGCCCGCGGCGACTGAGGAACTAACCTCTGGGAGCGTAGACTCAGCGGTGCGTTACCAGCTGCCCGTCTGCTCCCCGCTGCAGCCATTCTCGGCGGAGTTTGGTCGCGCACCCCTGGCCGAGTGAAGGGTTAGCTTTACCGGGGGCTGTTGTGTGTGGAGAGCCCCCAAGGGGTCCTTACAAATGTGTTCCCTGCGCGTTGGCCAAGGTGCGATGGAGGCTCTTGTACCCGCTCCGCCGCCAGGCCTGGGCAACGGACTTGAAATAACCAGGGAGGCTGGTTGCCGTGCTGCTCTGCGAGCCGGGGACGCCTGCCCTCCGGTCGGCGGGGAGGGCGCCAGTGCTGCGGGGCAGGGAGAGGAGCTGTTGCAGGGCCCAGCTGCCCTGGAACTTCATGCCAAGGCAGCGTCTCCTCCCTGGGCCTGTGATGCCCGTGGGCGCCGTGCCTGGCAGTAAGTACGCTGGGAGGCCGCCCCAGGAGGCCAGTGGGGCTGGTCACTCGGGGTGGGGCGGTGCAGTGGTTCCGTGCTATGCCCAGCCAGACCCCCTTGGTCACGCAGCTGTCGCCAGCCTGAGATTGTTCCCTTGTCACTAGCCTGCGTTCCCAGCAAGTGCCCCCCCCAGCCCGCCCCGGGTGCGCGTCTGCGTAAGACTGCACTGGTCCGCACTGCTACCCCCCTTCTCACCGCCACTCTCTCCGCTCTGCCCCGAAGGTTCCCGGGGGTCCGACAGCCCGTCGCATCTGTCGCCGTCGCAGGGCGGATCCGCTGCCACGCCGGCTCCAGTGGAAGAGATCTGGGTGCTGCGCAAACCCTTTGCAGGTACAGCTGCCTGTGCATCCCTCTGGCCCCCGCACCTTGGGAACCGCTGCGTCGGCCCGATGCGGACTGCTGCTGCTGCTGCCCAGTGGCAGGCTGGCGTTGGGCTGGACTCCCCTGCGGTGGTGCTCGTCAGCAGGCTGAGCCATGCCAACAGGAGGCTCCGAAACCCCGGCTGGTGCTGGGGCCCAAAGCCAGGCCACGCCCAGCAGCAGGGGGTCCCCGCGGTGTGCGGAGACGTGCCCTGCCAGCCGGTGACAGACGGCCGGTGCCTGCCATCTAATTCTCCCTCTGCGTTGGCAGGTGGGGACCGCAGCAGCCTGGGGAGCACGGGAAGCGTGGCCAGTGCCCGGAGCTCGGGAAGTGGCAGCCATGCCCTGCACGCTGGCTCCGAAGGGGTCAAGGTAAAGGCAGCCGGGTATGCGGTAACCCTCGACCCCTGGCTCCCCAGGGAGCCCTGCCTGGTGGGGAGCTGGCAGCAGAGTGAGGTGCTCTCCCATCCTCCCCCACCCTGGAGACGCTCTCAGTGTATGCACCTGATGTAACGAGAACAGCCTGTCCTTCGCCAGGCACCCACTCCCTGCCTGGGTGCCAGGTGGCCAGAGCGCTCCAGCCCGCTGGCCTGCCCCATGTGCGCTGGGCACGTCCCTGCTCTTCGCTCGGTTTGGATGGCGAGCCCAGGCAGGCCTGCACGGGGCTTCTGTGTTTGGGTCCCCAGCCCAGCGGGGGCAGACACAGCCCTGCCCATCCCCGCCGGGCTCCTGCAGCCTTCTCTGGGCCTGGGGGCCGGGCACCCCGCCAGCTGCACTCCGGTGCACTAACGGGCCCTGTGCACTCCAGCATCATCCTGGCCCTCCATCCCCCTGGCCTGCCCCTCTCTGAGCCTGTCCATTGGGAGTGGCACCGGGGCTGACTTTGGGGGTAGGAGATCCTCTACCTTTGTGGGGTGCTCTGTCCTTCCCTTCCCCACACCTCCTCCATGGGGCACCGGGTCCCCAGGCTGCTGCTGCCTCTACTTAGCCACTCGGCCCCTGGCTCCAGACGCCTGCCCTCCCCTCAGTACCCTGGAACCACCAGGCAAGGGGGCCATGCTCTGTCTCTTCCTGGGCCGAGGGGGCCTCTCCCTGCTCCCCGTGGCTGCAGGGGCTGGGGCTAGGTGTGTGGGAGGCTGGACTTGGGGTGTCCCGGATGGAGCTGCAGCTCCTGCCATCACTTGCAGGAGGCGAAGCACCATCTGTGCTGTGAGCAGTGTTCTCACACACTCCCTGCTGCATCCAAAATCTGCTGCGCCCCTCCCTGCCCGCCCGCGCCTCCGGCTCCGGCTGCCGCAGCGTTAGCAACACCGAGTCTCTGGCTCCTGAGAGGCCCCCTTCCCCAGCCCCCCTCCCCCGCCCCGTTTTTTACCCTTGGGTGGTGTGTTTTTTCAGCTGCTGGCGACGGTCCTGTCCCAGAAGGCGTCGGTGCAAGAGTCTGTGGTGGGTGATGGGCCGGGCAAGGCCCTGGAGGCTCCTGCAGGTGCGTGGCTGGCGGCTGCCTGGCCGCTCGGAGCAGGGCTGACCCTGGGTACCTACGAGGGCTTGGCCTTGATTTTTTTGCTCCTGTTGCCCAAGAGGAAAGCGTGTGGGTAAAATGACGCTCTCGCCTTTCTGCTGCTGCCAGGCCTTCTCCTGCTTCGGTTAGTCGGGGGCCGGGGGGCTGGGGAGGGCGAGGGGGTGTCCTGGTGTGTGCTCCATCTCCAGGCCCACCAAGGGAGCGAGGGGCAGCCCGCCGGCGGCCCGCAGGCTCGGCACTGCTGCCAGAGCCGTCTGTTGGTCGCCGGTCCCTGCGTGCCAAGCAGCATCGTGTGTGGTGTGTGTCTATGACTGGTGTGTGTGCGTGCACGATTGAGGTGCATGTGTGATTGGTGTGTGTGTGTGTATGTGTGCGGGGTGGTGTGTGTATGATTGGTGTGTGTGTGTGTGTGCGGGGTTGGGGGGGTGGTGTGTGTATGATTGATGCGGAGGGGGGGGTTGGAGGTGTGCGTGATTGAGGTGCATGTGTGATTGGTGTGTGTGTGTATGTGTGCGGGGTTGGGGTGGTGGTGTGTGTATGATTGGTGTGTGTGTGTGTGTGTGTGCAGGGCCGGGGTGGTGGTGTGTGTATGATTGATGCGGAGGGGGGGGTTGGAGGTGTGCGTGATTGAGGTGCATGTGTGATTGGTGTGTGTGTGTATGTGTGCGGGGTGGTGTGTGTATGATTGATGCGGGGGGGGGGTTGGAGGTGTGCGTGATTGAGGTGCATGTGTGATTGGTGTGTGTGTGTGTGTGTGTGTGTGTATGCGGGGTTGGGGGGTGATGTGTGTATGATTGGTATGTGGGACTGGGGGGTGGTGTGTGTATGATTGATGTGGCGGGGGTTGGAGGTGTGTATGATCGGTGTGTGTGTGTGTGATTGATGTGTGGGGAGGTTGGAGGTGTGCATGGTTGGAGTGTGCATGTGTGTGTGATTGGTGCGTGTGTGCCGTGGTGGTGTGTGTGATTGGTGTGTGCATATGAGTGTGATTGGTGTGTATGTGGCACGGTGGTGTGTGTATATACGATTGGTGTGGATGGTGGGGTTGGGTGTATGGTGGTATGGTGTGTGCGTGTGTATTTGATTCGTGTGGGTGTGGGGGTTGGGGTATGTGTGTGGTTGGGAAGTGTGCGTCTGGTGTGCGTGTGTGTGTGTGTGTGTATAGTTGGGGCGGTGGTGGGGGTTGGGGTGTGTGGGTGGGGGAGGCGGGGGTGGGGTGTTGCTGCTCACCTCCATGCTGGAAGCATCCAGCCATTTTACCAGCCTGATTGCAAAGTGCTTAACTTGGGCTGCAGGTTCCCCAAGGGCTGGGAACTCGGCCGAGCCGGCAGCTCGCGCCCGTCACTAAACCCTGTGGCCTCCTTCCCGTGCCCTGGCTGCCGGCCCCTCGGCACTGCTAGACTGAGCGGTGTGAGTTCTCAGCCGGGCCCTGGGCGCTCCCCTGCCCTGGCTGCCGCCCCTCGGCACTGCTCGAACGAGCGGTGTGAGTTCTCAGCCGGGCCCCGGGCGCTCCCCTGCCCTGGCTGCCGGCCCCTCGGCACTGCTAGACCGAGCGGTGTGAGTTCTCAGCCGGGCCCCGGGCGCTCCCCTGCCCTGGCTGCCGGCCCCTCGGCACTGCTCGAACGAGCGGTGTGAGTTCTCAGCCGGGCCCCGGGCGCTCCCCTGCCCTGGCTGCCGCCCCTCGGCACTGCTCGAACGAGCGGTGTGAGTTCTCAGCCGGGCCCCGGGCGCTCCCCTGCCCTGGCTGCCGCCCCTCGGCACTGCTCGACCGAGCGGTGTGAGTTCTCAGCCGGGCCCCGGGTGCTCCCCTGCCCTGGCTGCCGCCCCTCGGCACTGCTAGACCGAGCGGTGTGAGTTCTCAGCCGGGCCCCGGGCGCTCCCCTGCCCTGGCTGCCGCCCCTCGGCACTGCTCGAACGAGCGGTGTGAGTTCTCAGCCGGGCCCCGGGAGCTCCCCCGTCTGGCTGCTGGCCCCTCGGCACTGCTCGAACGAGCGGTGTGAGTTCTCAGCCAGGCCCTGGGAGCTCCCCCGTCTGGCTGCTGGCACGCAGGGGAGGGGAGAACAGCCCTAAGCCCAGTGCCGTAATCCTTGTGGGTCAGAGCCGCTCCCTCTGGGCCTGGAGCTCCCCGAAGGGAGCCGAGCTGAGGAAAGGGCCAGGCTGGGGGTCTGAGGAGAGCCCCCCAGCAGGGCACCGCCGTGGTAACGGTGCTGTAGAGGGGCCGGTTTCCGGTCGGAACGTCCTGGCCCTCGAGCTCTGGTCCAGGGCCGGTGTCCAAAGAGCAGCATCAGACCCAGGGACCCGGGGCCGTTCTAGGGTCTGAGACCCGGCTGTCCCCAGGGCGGGGGGCGGTGCACTGCACCCGTGGCAGGCCGGCACCCTGGCTCTTGTAGGGTTAATGTCTTGTCCTGACATGGCCTAGGACACTGAGGCAAGTGGCACGTGACGGTAAACCGCTGTGTGATTGGTTAATAACCTCGATTGGTTCATCAGTCAGTCAGGAGGCTTTTACTGTGTGATCAACCAATTGTAGTGGATAAAATGATCAGCCTTGGGCAGCGGTTACGCTGTGAGAATCTGCAGCCCCGGCGGAAGTGACACACCGAATTCACACCACTGAGGCTCTTTTGGGGATGTTGGGGGCTTATTTGGCTCCTGCCCCACCGAGGTCTGAGCATCGCTGCCCCCCCCAGGATACGGCGTGGCTGCCCCAGGCCGCGTCACGCTGGTGGTCGCCTGGCCTCTGTTCCACTTGAGTCCTGAGGGCTGCCACAGCGAAAGCCACGAAGGCTGCAAGTGCTGCTGTGGGGCAGCCCCAGGGACTAGGAATGCCAGCGCCCCGGTGGCAGGAAGCGAGCCCGAGAGCCCCGAAGGGGGACGGCCCCGGCGTGCATACGGACATCCCGCCCGGCGCCCAGAGGAGGGTGCATCACACGGAAAAGCCGCTCTCTGCTCTCCCTCTAGATCTCCCCATTCATGGGAGGAGCCCCAGGAATCCCACCGACACCCACTGCTGAAATGGGGAGAAGCTTGGCAGCCAGGCTGCACAACAGTTTAGGACAAGTGAGAGAGCGTGTTCCTCACCCAGTGGGACCCACAGGGGCTTTGGGTCCCCCGTACTGTCCTGGGGCCAGGACGCCCAGGCTGACACCCCAGACAGAAGTGCCGTGGGGTCTTTAATGTCTACATCCTGCGAGGCCTCTGCAGGGCCTGCCAGTGCCGCGTTCCCAGCTGCTCTGACCGCTCCCTTTGCCTGCTTTGCGACAGGGTCGTCTCGGACCCAGAGCCTGGCCAGCTCTCCCTACGCCGGGCAGCCACCCGCCGAGCAGCAGCTGAAGAAGATCGAGCCAATGTCAGAAGGGAAGGTAAGAAGAGGGAGGGGCCCTGGCAGGAGCCCCCTGGCAGCTGATTGAATCCAGCTGGAAGGGGGAACGGGCCTTTCAAACGAGGCAGCCCCCATCTGCCAGGCTCGCTCGGTGCGAGGGAAGGGACTGGCAGCCCAGTGTCACAGCTCAGCTCGCCCGCCCCTGCTCACGCCACCCCCCTCCCTCCGTCACTTGCTCTCCCCCACCCGCACTCACTTTCACCGGGCTGGGACAGGGGGAGCGAACCTGCCTGCAGGCGCCTCCCCCGCAGCTCCCATTGGCCACGGGTCCTGGCCAATGGGAGCTGTAGAGTCGGTGCTCAGGGCGGGGGCAGTGCGCAGAGACCCCCTGGCTGCCCCTGCACCTACCAGACTTGCCGGTTGCTTCCAGGAGCCACATGGAGCTTAGTTTTCCGAAGCAGGACCTGTACTTGCCCAGCGTTCACCTCCTCCCTTTTCCTGGAAGCAGGGTCCTCTCTCTGCAGTGGCCCACGCCCAGGACCGTGACCTCAGCTGGGGAACGGTGCAGTGGGAGCTAGTGAGGGCTGCAAAAAATCAAAGGTCCCGTGGGCCACTCCTGCTGCGTTCTCCCCACTCGAGTTCACGTGCGGTTTGGCGGCTGCCCAGCGGGCAGCTCTAGATGCTGTTCGGGCGTCACAGGAGAGTGGCTTATCGTCGACTCTCACCTTGGAGTTATTTATTACTAATGGCAGTGGCTCCCCCATCCCCTGCACAGGTGACCCCACTGAGGTCAGGGGTCACCGGGCAGAACCCACACAGCGTGGCCAACCCCCAAATTCCCAAATCATGAGATTGCAAAATGACATTGTGTTGGGGTCTGTCGTCTGATTGCCACCACCCCCCTTTCAGGGGTGTGGGGCGGTCGCAGCACTGCCCCCTCTCCCAGGGGTGGGTTCTCGCTGGGGAGCCCAGCTCAGATCAAATCACACAGACCTTTATCAATCGCCGCCTGGGGGTGCAGAGCTCCCAGCTTCTCCCCAGCCCCACATCTTAATTCATTATGTGCCCAGCCCCACATCTATCCTTCCCCCAGCCCAGCAATTCTGCCCCCCAATCCCTACCTCTGCCCCACTGGCAGCTCCAGAGGTTCTGGTGTTGCAGGGAGGGGGGGCAGTTTGACCCACTGCTCATGGCGAGGGGGCTCTGGAGAGGCAGTGGGCCCTGCGAGCGGCTGTCAGTGTGGGAGTGTAGGTGGGGGTCGGGGCTGGCTCTGCGCAGGGCAGGGGGATGCCATGTGCTGACTGCGTCTGTGTGCTCCGGACCCCGAGCTTGCAGCGCGTTGGACTCCGTTGTCTGCAGCCCTCGGCTCAGCCGTCACATCTCGGCAGCGGCACGGCGGGTCCCCTCCCCGGAACCACCGTTCCGGCCCCCAGGGCGAGAGTCGCACGTTGGCTGAGCACCTCAGACAGCTTCCCTCATTGTGCTGCCACCTGCGCTTCACAGCTTCCCGGTGCGGCGGGACGCTGCCAGCTGCACGGGAGCAGGCTGCGAGGAGCCTGGCGCGGCGGGGTGCGAGAGCGCGTGGGCGGGCAGGGACCTCAGGCGCGGCGGGGTGCAGAGAGCGCGTGGGCGGGCAGGGACCTCGGGCGCGGCGGGGTGCAGAGAGCGCGTGGGCGGGCAGGGACCTCGGGCGCGCTGGGGTGCAGAGAGCGCGTGGGCGGGCAGGGACCTCGGGCGCGGCGGGGTGCAGAGAGCGCGTGGGCGGGCAGGGACCTCGGGCGCGGCGGGGTGCAGAGAGCGCGTGGGCGGGCGGGGACCTCGGGCGCGGCGGGGTGCAGAGAGCGCGTGGGCGGGCAGGGACCTCGGGCGCGGCGGGGTGCAGAGAGCGCGTGGGCGGGCGGGGACCTCGGGCGCGGCGGGGTGCAGAGAGCGCGAGGGCGGGCCGGGCCCTCGGGCGCGGCGGGGTGCAGAGAGCGCGTGGGCGGGCGGGGACCTCGGGCGCGGCGGGGTGCAGAGAGCGCGTGGGCGGGCGGGGACCTCGGGCGCGGCGGGGTGCAGAGAGCGCGTGGGCGGGCGGGGACCTCGGGCGCGGCGGGGTGCAGAGAGCGCGTGGGCGGGCGGGGACCTCGGGCGCGGCGGGGTGCAGAGAGCGCGTGGGCGGGCGGGGACCTCGGGCGCGGCGGGGTGCAGAGAGCGCGTGGGCGGGCGGGGACCTCGGGCGCGGCGGGGTGCAGAGAGCGCGTGGGCGGGCGGGGACCTCGGGCGCGGCGGGGTGCAGAGAGCGCGTGGGCGGGCGGGGACCTCGGGCGCGGCGGGGTGCAGAGAGCGCGTGGGCGGGCGGGGACCTCGGGCGCGGCGGGGTGCAGAGAGCGCGTGGGCGGGCGGGGACCTCGGGCGCGCTGGGGTGCAGAGAGCGCGTGGGCGGGCGGGGACCTCGGGCGCGCTGGGGAATTGTGCGGTTCCAAAGGGCCTCGCCGGGCTGGGCTGAGTGACGGGAGGAAATGCTGCTCGGTCTGTCTCCCTGGTGGGGTGATTCTCGGGGCTGGTGACGGGGTGAATGACTCGCCTGCCTCTTGCTGTGAGGCCCCAGGGCAGAAGGGGACCATCTGGCAAATCTCCTACAGGCTCCTCCAAGTCCCAGGGAGTTCCCCAGGCTCCTGTTCCTCTTCCATACAAAGGGCTGCAGCCCACGGGAAAAGCTGGGGTTAGGCACCTGTCACAGACTCAGCCTGGAGGGTCTTTCCCTGCTAAATCCTGCAGTTGGTTGGGCTCTCGCCTCTCCTACCCACGGGGCGGGGGTGACAGCCAGGAGCCTCTGGGCTTTGCCTGACTGCTGGGTCTAGGGGGGCAGTCCATGGGCGGGTGGGGAGGGTTGCCTGGGCACTGACTGCGCGTGCTGCCGTATGGTGTGGCAGTGCCAGCGACCCCCGTTCTGCCTCGCCCCCAGAGCTCCGAGGCCGTCTACCAGTGGCTCTGCAAGTTCCAGCTGCAGCTGTACGCGGCCAACTTCATCAACGCCGGGTACGACATCCCCACCATCAGCCGCATGACGCCAGAGGTGAGGCCGGGGGGGAGCTGAAGGGTGAGGGGCCCGATCCTGAGCGCTCCTTGCAGTGGCACGGATCGGCCCCAGAGAGAGCATAGCCCCCTGAGGTGCAGGGCGGAGGGGGGGCTGCAGGACAGGCTGGGAGGCCCCTGCCCTGAGCTGCCGAGGCTCAGCGATGTGGGGTGGGACGTAGGGCTGGATCGAACGGCGAGGAGTGGCGCTTTGCTGGCTCCCGGCGTTCTAGACGGGGAAGGGGAATGGGGATCGTTCCAGACCCAGCGGAGTGGTACGGGAGGCTGGGAGCCGTGCCGGGCCTGGGGTGGGTGTGGCGCTCATGGGCAAATCCATGCTGAGCTACCATCTTTGCAGACGAGTTAAGATCCTCACTTCGGCGCTTAGCCCCCCGAGCTGCTGGGACAGGCCCGTGTCTCTCCCCCCCTCGGCACAGGCCTGTGGCCAGGCGGGGAGCTGGCGTGTGGGGAGTGCTGGGAGGGGCCAAGGGCACTCTCCATGGGGGGCGGGGGGCTGGGACTGGCCCCGGGGAGAGCTCTGAGCGGCTGGGCCCAAGCCCCATCCTGAGGCTCCCAGCTCCGCCGCGCTCCCCTAGCGGCCTGGAGATGTGGGATGGCACATGGCAGGGCTGCTCCAGCCGCAGCTCTGGGGACGTTTCCCCGTTCTCGCCAGAACCTGGGGCATGATCCCGGGGGGGACTGGGCAGGGACCCCGCAGCCTGCTCTGAGAACACGGGGGCGAGGGAACTAGCCCTCCTCCCCTGGTCTCCGGACCTGGAGCAGCTTTGGAGAGGCTGACGCTGTGTGTCCTGGCTCCAAGGGAGCCAGAGTCCACCTGTGTGTGATGTTGGGGGATGCCACGGGGCCCAATCCGTTCACTCCTAGCAGTGCGGTAGCATCCAGTGACCTCTTGTGGGTGGGGCTCCTCTGCTCTGGGTGTGGCGTACACACACACACACACACACACACATACACACACACACTCTCACACACACTAGCAGAATGCCGTTTGGGTTGGTTTCTCATCTCCACGGAGAAGATCAGTGTTTATTGAGAAGCATTTTTTCATTTGTATCGATGTTAAGTTTTCGCAGTTGGGGGGAATTATCGGGGGGGGGGGGTTGTGGAGGTCAGGCAATGGAGGCGGGGCTCAGACCGTAATTATTGAATGGCAATAGCTGTTGAGACCCAAAAAGTTAAAACTTTGTAATTGTTAAAACGCCAACACGTCGCATGTCCACGTGCACAAAGTCATTAGCCTCGCGCTCTTAACGAGTTCTCAAGCCGCATTGTTCTCACTTCTCCTGTCTGCTGCTCTCCGGGGGGGTCACTGGAAGTAGTTTGTACAGCGATTTGCCGATTCAAAACCTCACCCTTCCGAGCCTGCTCCCACACCCCTTGGAACGGGGCTGGCGGCCTGCGGCGGCTGGCGGCCTGCGATCTTCTGTGGGGGCTGCCAGCGCCGCGCAGTGGGGCCCTGCTTGTGCGGTGAAGGTGACGGTGTCTGTCTCTGCCCTAGGACCTCACAGCCATCGGCGTGACGAAACCCGGGCACAGGAAGAAGATCACCTCGGAGATCAACAGCCTGAACAT
This sequence comes from Mauremys mutica, assembly GCF_020497125.1. Classification (NCBI taxonomy): domain Eukaryota; kingdom Metazoa; phylum Chordata; order Testudines; family Geoemydidae; genus Mauremys; species Mauremys mutica. The sequence continues at coordinate 83,193,239 of NC_059082.1, read as the reverse complement.
CCCCGAGTGGCTTCCGGAGTACAAGCCGGTAAGGCTCCCCCGGCTCCCCTGGAGCGCTCCCTGCCTGTCAGCGTTCCCCCTTGGCAGGTTTCCCTGTCGCCGGGCAAACCACCCCAGGCTGTACCTAGGCCTCGCCTCTCCCACCCGGGGCTGGCCTGTGGCTCTTTAGCTGCTGGAGATAGGTGAGGCCTGGACCCCATCTCCTTGCCCTGTGGGGACTGGCCCCCGTGTTGCAGCCTGTTTCGTTTGGGACTGCGTCCCGGTGCAGCGTGGGAAGGGCCCTCTCCCGGCGCATTCGGAGGCTCCAGTCCTCTCCCAGAGAGCAGTGGATGCTGTCCACCCAAAAGAGGAGCTGTGCCTGGATCTCCTCCGAGCTCTGAGCACAGCTCTGGGTGCCCTGTCCTGGAGGGGACCCTGAGAAATGCAGGGGAAATGGCTGCGGGGTGCTGGGTTGGTCAGGATGCCAAGGGAGGGGGAGCCCAGGGGCTAAGCCATCTCCAAGGGAGGGGGATGGAGCACGCGGCTGGGACTGGGAGGAGAGGGAGAGTTTCGGCAGAGGCTGAGGAAAGCCCCTCGTGGTGCAGTCCTTTCCCACGGGAAGGGGTGGGAGCCCCTGAACTAGACTGAAGAACGTGCTGGAGAACGGCACCTGGGCAGGGACCTGCAGCAAGGCTGAGCGTGTTGGGCCCAGTTCGCTGCTTTGGCTCAGGGTATCCTGAGAGGCCAGGGGCCCGATTCGCCACTGCCTGGCACCTGGGGCGCGGTGCACAGACCTGAACGCTGGCACGTGGTGCCGGTGCACAGGGATGCGCAGGAGACTCGGGCGCCAGGGGCAGGAACGCCATTGGCTAGATTATAAAGCTCTCGGCTGCAGTCACCTCAGGGGACGGGCGGCGTTAATGCCAGGCCATGGCATAGGTTTTACCCCCACGCTGTCCCTTTAAATGGTGCTGGGTCAGGGCCAAAGCACCGTTCTCCCTTTGCCTCCTGCCCCCGTAGGCCAACCTGGCTCTCTGGCTCTCCATGATCGGCCTGGCCCAGTACTACAAACTCCTGGTGGAGAACGGCTACGAGAACATCGACTTCATCACGGACATCACGTGGGAGGATCTGCAGGAGATCGGGGTCACGAAGCTGGGTAACGCGGGGCCGGGCATTGGCACGGGGCAGCGCCCGCTGCACGGGGTGGCGGGTCTTCGTGGCATCCTCCTGGCCAGGAGGAGAAAGCGGCGCCGTGGTAACGCCCGTGGGCACCGCCAGCCGCCGCGTGGTGCCGGCGCTGTGAGGCTGCGCAAGGCGCCGCTCTGCCGCTGGCTGTAAAGGGACATTAATGGCGCACCCACGGCTCCCATTGACTGTGCCCGTACTCAGCATGCCCCCACCTCAGTCCTGGGGCCCTCCGGTTCCAGACCTGCCCACGGCACGCAGCCCACGGCACGCCGCACACTTCTGATCCATAGCCCCTTCCGGTCCCAAACCTGGGCTCCCCCGCCGGCTCCCCCAGTCCTAGGCCTCTGTCTTGGTCAGAGCCTTTGGGCATTTGGGACCAGATGGGCCGGTTCGGCCTGATGGCGCCTGTGACAGGGCAGGGCTGCCATGACGTCAGCACTGCCCCGGAACGGAAGGGCTCCCCCAGGTGGGGAGGGGATTCTCATGCCAGAAGCTAGGCTCAGAGGGTGCTGTGGCACCCTGGGGTGCACGTCGGCCTCGCCTCTGCCACCCTGTGCTGTGCTCTGTTAACCCCTGGTGTGCCGTACCTCACTTCACATCCAAAGCCTGCAGCGTCCAAAGCAGGGCCAGGCTGTCTCTTAGAGCAGCTGCAGGGCTCGCAGCACTTCCCGCTTGGCCACGTAAGGACGTTCCCTAGCTCTGGCATCCTTCCGACCTCCTGGGGGTCTTGTGTGCCGTGAGCCGGTGCCTGGATTTCACTGCTCCCGGTGCCATGAATCAGGAGCCGCCTGCAGCTGCGGTGACATGCAGGAATCACCCCTCCCGTCGTGGTTACTTTTGCAGCCTGACATTTCTGCATGCGGTGACTGATTCCTGCCCTGCCCCAGGTGCCCGTGTCAGTGAGAGGTGCACGGTCAGAACACGAATGTCCAGTGAAGATCGGGGATGGTGGATGCTATTGCAGCATATTTGCTGTGCCTCCAGGGGACCTGGAGAATGGGGCCCCTTGCTGTAGAGGGAGGAAAACAGACAGATGCCCTTGTATCTTGGTTACCACTTGGCCGACATCCCAGCGCAGCTTGGGCACAATTCCATTGAAGTCACCCGGGGAACTTGGCCCAGAGCTGCGTAGCCATGTGTTTACACCGCTATCGCAATGCTGGTCGGTTTCCCTATGTAGACAAGCCCCAGATCGTACACTGCTGGCTCCTAGATAACGCACAAGACGCCACGTGAGCTCCCAGTGCGATGCCGTGGCCAAACGGGCTGGTGTGACGCTTGACTAGAGAAACCCGGGAGCAGGGAGGTGATTTTACCCCCGTGGGCGGCATTGGGGAGACCCATCTCGGCATGCTGAGCCCAGGTCGGGCGTCCCCAATTTAAAAAGGATGTTGACCAATGGGAGAGGGGGCTGAAAAAAGCCACCAAACGGATTGGTGGGGCGGAGAGAATGCCGGACAGCGAGAGACTCCAGGAGCTCAATCTCTAGCTTACAGCAGGACGGTCACGAGGTGATTTGGTTATAGCATCAGCTCAGTGTCTTCACAGGGACAATATTCCGGCTGCTAAAGGGCCTTCAGTTTAGCAGAGAAAGGCAGAGCAAGAACCAGTGGCTGGAAGCCAGGCAAGTTCCCGTTAGAAATAAGGCAGAGTGAGGGCGATTAAGCAGGGAAGTGGTGGATTCTCTAACGTTAAAGGTGACATTAAAGCCACCAGTGCAGAGAGCACGTGCAGCTGGTTGTTAGTGGAAATTGGTGGCGGGTTAAGTCCCTGAGTCAGTCTCTGGGTTTTTGACATATTCATGCAAGTAACGTCAGGTTTAGGAAGTAAGGTAGCGATGCCGTCTGTAGTGAGCGCGGTCTCTGGTCCTGGCCGGCTCTGGGCGGATCGCTACGCTCTGCACCCACGTGGCGATGGGACGGCCGAGGCCAGGAACAAACAAACTGAGCAAGGCAGCCGAGGTGGGTTTTCAGGTGAGGAGAGACGCCGGGGGTTGAGCGGAGGAGGGATCAGGATTCATAACGGCGCTTGGAGCACGTAAAGGAGCAATGCCTGGAGATAGCAGATGTGTGTAGCTCCCGGAGACTGAGAAGCCAGCTAATAGCAGCACTGTAAGCTCAGATGGGAGCTAGAAAACCCATCAGCCTCCCCTCTGCTAGGAGAGATTCTCCTGCCTTCCTGCTCACCAGAACCACCAGTTGCTTCAGTTAGGGGGGTTGTTGCTTCGCCCCAGATCTCCCCCTGCCTAGCCGCTGGGTGCTGCGCAGTGATTCCCAGCAGGAATAGGCCCCACGCAGCCGGGAAACAAACAAAACGGTTAAAGGGCTGGAAGTATTGGCTCAAATCTGGCCACCTGGGTCAAATCTGCTTTCCTGTCACCAGTGGAACTCCAGAGAACTCGGCTGACACCAGTCAGGCCCCCCGCAATGTGTCTCTAACCTGGCAGCCTCCTTTTAGTGAAAACACCCTAAAACACACAGCCCCGGTTAAGCTGCCAAGCCCCCCCGATGCTCCGTGGGAGACGAGCGCTCACTCAGGGTGTGGGCATGGCTGGGTTGGGGTGAGACAGCCGTGCCGGGGGAACAAGCATCACTATTCACAGGCCGGCACCAGGGCCTGTGGGTTTGCTGGTGGGACGAGTTGCTCCTCCTTGGTTAATGCCCCCTTGTGCCATGTGTCCCTTCCCCCCTTCCAGGCCACCAGAAGAAGCTGATGCTGGCGGTGAAGAAGCTGGCAGAAATCCAGAAGGCCGAGTACGTCAAGTACGAGTCGGGGACCCTGAAGAAGAAGGCGCCCCAGTCTCTGGACGTGCTGGCCATCGAGTCCCCCCAGCAGGAGAACGCCGAGTGCCAGTCTCCCAAGATGACCACCTTCCAGGACAGCGAGCTGAGCAACGAGCTGCAGGTGGCCCTCACGGGCACGGGCGAGGCCTCCGAGGGCCAGGAGAAGCAGGCGAACCATGTGGCACACATCCGGGACGGAGCAGGCTACCGGGGCCCCTCCTCCAGGCACGTGCATGAGAACAGCCTGAGCGGCCGGGCCAAGCACATAAGCAGCTCCCAGGAGCTGCTGGGGGACGGGCCCAAGGGGCCGAGCGCAGCCATGTCCAAGAGCCAGGAGTTCCTGACGGAGGAGGTGAAGGAGGGGCCCCCCAGCGTGCCCAAGGAGGTCAGGCCCGTGCGGCACGGGCACCCCGTCAAGAGAGCCAGCGTGCCCCCGGTGCCAGGCAAGCCCAGGCAGTCATTCCCCCCGGCCGGAGGGCGCTTCACCCCACCGCAGACGCCCACCAAGCCGCGGCCGTCCTCGCCCCAGACGCTCATCGTGGCCCATGCCACGGCCAAGGTCAAGCCCACGCCGCAGCTCCTCCAGCAGGCTGACCGCCCCATGTCGCCCCGGTCCCTGCCCCAGTCCCCCACCCACAGGGGCTTTGCCTACGTCATGCCACAGCCCGTGGAGGGCGAAAGCCTCGCCCGGCACCCCCCGGGCCCCGTGGCACAAGGAGTCCCAGTCCTGCCGGTCTCGGTGCCCGTGCTCTGCCTGCCGCCGCAGAGTGGGGAGGCGGAGGAGGAGCTGGGCAGGCCGAAGAAGCGCGCGCACAGCCTGAACCGCTACGCCATGTCCGACAGCGAGCAGGAGCGGGACGAGCTGCTGGTGCCGGACGCCGGGCCCTACGCCACAGTGCAGCGGCGGGTGGGCAGGAGCCATTCGGTGCGGGCACAGTCTGGTGGAGACAAGAACGTCAACCGCAGCCAGTCTTTTGCTGTCAGGCCCAAGAAGAAGGGGCCGCCCCCGCCGCCCCCCAAGCGCTCCAGCTCCGCCATCTCCAGCACCAACATGGCCGACGACTTCAGCAAGGAGGGGGAAGGGGCCGCGCCCGGCGGGGAGGAGGAGGAGGAGGCGCAGGAGAGTTACCGGGAGCAGCGGCGCGCGAGCGACGTGGGGGGCAGCGTGGACACAGGCAGCGCGGGCAGCGTGAAGAGCATCGCCGCCATGCTGGAGATGTCCTCTATTGGCGGGGGCGCCCGGGGGCTGGCCCTGCAGAAGCCTCACCCAGGAGGAGGAGGGAAGGGACCCGACGGCTACTACCTGCACCCTGCTGGCGCCATGCACCTGGCCAGCCCGGAGCATTCCCGCGTGGCCGCCGTCCTGGCCACTGCGAAGCACAAAGACGCCATCGGCCTGGACGGGGAGGTGGTGAACCGGCGCAGAACCATCAGCGGCCCCGTGACCGGCCTCATCGCGGCCGCCCGCCGGGAGCGCTCTGACAGCATCCGGTCGGACACGGGCAAGGACGGTGGCCCGGTGGAGCGGCTGCGGGCGGAGCCCGGGGGCTCCCCCCAGAACAGCTCGGCTGAGAACATCCCCTTTGCCGAGGACGGGACCCTGACCATCAAGCAGCGGCCCCGGCAGATGGGGCTGGCCAAGGGCGAGGCAGGGGAGGGGCTGTCGCCTGCTCACCGGCACGGGGACCTGGCCAAGGTGGAGGCCAGCGCCACACTCAAGAGGAGGATCCGGGCCAAACAGAGCCAGCAGGACAGCGTCAAGTTCATCCTGACCGAGTCGGACACGGTCAAGCGACGGCCCAAGTCCAAAGACAAGGAGCAGGGGCTGGAGCCGGCCCCCCTCTCCGTCTACCAGAACGGCACCGGCACCATCAAGCGGAGGCCGGCGTCTGAGATGAGCGGCGCGGAGACGCCCCCGCTGGGCCCTGCTGCAGGCCACAGGCAGGACAGGCTGGAACATGTGCCGCAGGCTGTGGGCGGGGAGCCCAAAAAGCCCTTCAAGCCGCCGGTCTCTCCCAAGCCCGTGTTAACCCCACAAGCACAGAAGGTCCCCGGGCCGCCCACACCCACTTCCAAAAAGGCACCGATCCCCAGCCCCGGCAGCCCAGGTAGGTGGTGTCCTGCCGAGGGAGCTGGCAGGAGTCCAGCTCTGCTCCTGAGAGCCCACAAGCTCAGCGGGGTCAGAGTCGGTTCGCTCTTGCCTGGGAGAGTGCTAGGGCCGACGCCGGCCGGTGCTGGTGCAGGGCCCTGCCTCGTGGTCCGTACGGCAGCAGCGGAGTGCGGGGATGGGGGGCTCCGTGCCAGCCAAGTGTCTGCTGAGGGCGTTTTGGGTTTAATCCCCTTTGCCTGCGGCAGGTAGCTCTGCAGCCCATCTCCATCTCTGGCAGTTCTCCCAGCACCAGGCCGGGCTCCCTCCACACGGCTTGACGAGGGGCGAGCCTCATGGCTCGCGCAGAGGGAAGCCGTTCCTCACGGCGGCTGGCAGCTGGGCCAGGACATCTCCTCTGCCCCTGCCTGCCCTCCTGCTGCCCAGCGGAGCCTCTCTGGGCCTCCCTCTGTAGCGTGAGCCTGTGCTCGGAGAGCACTGCCCCAGAGGGATGTGACAGGAGCTCCGCGGGCGGAGTGGGACCCCTTCCACTGGGGCAGAACAGTGAGAGATCAGCTCCATTCCAGCCTTGCCCGTTGTCGTTTATGGCTTGGATTGTGGTAGCACCGAGGAGTCCACTTGTGGCCCAGGGCCCCGTGGCACCAGGTGCTGTACAGGCAGAACACAAGACAGTCCCTGCCCCAGAGAGCTTCCAGTCTCACGTGCATCCTGCCTCCAGCCAGCCTCCCTTGGACGCGCCGCCTCCCCCACACCCCATCCTGCGCAGCTGGGCCGGGTCCCGGGTCCTGGCCAGCAGCTGCTGCGCATCACCCCCTTGGATGAGTGGGAAGTGAAACGACCCCTCTGGGAACAGCCGCTGGGATTCTGTGCAGCGTTAGGCGGCTTGTCCCAGCAATCAGCCAGGCCCCATAATTCCTAACACTCCTGGGAGGGGAGTGGCACGTTCGCTGGAGTCCACGACAGAGTCCTAACGTGGCACGTCTGGGGCCCGACTGTAGGAGCTCTGGAGCTAGGAGTGAAAGCTTCTATGGCAGGGGGGCCCGTCCAGGTAAGCCACTGGCGGCCACCAGACCGCTTGTTACATTCGCACGGACGCCCGCAGCGCCCAGTGGCCGTGGTTCGCCGTTCCCGGCCAATGGGGGCTGCGGGACGTGGTGGCCACTGGTTGCCCAGCACTGCTGTGGCCTGGTCCTGCGAGCTGGTGGCACTAACTGGTCTCCAGATGCTGGATTACAGGCGTCCAGGGAGGAGCGCTAACAGGACTATTTCTGCAGCCCCGGTCTCCATGTCCGCGGGTCGTGGATGCTGGCTCTTCCTAACGCAGGGCTGATCTGCAGGCAGAACTCAGGGGCCCACTGGGCGACAGCCCAGTGAAATAATCCTTGCCCAGGGCCCGGGTGTGAGCTGGAGCCGGAGAAGTGTTTGAGGCTGGGTGCATGCGTGCGGGTGAGCCTCCATTGGCAGGTGGTTTTTAATGCTCAGCGCCTGGGAACAGGCTTTGCCACTTGGGGTTTAGGAGCTCTGTGGAATGAGCCCCCCAGCTAGGGGTGGTTTGACATTCCCTTCCCCCTGGCGTGGGAGGAGTGCTCTCTGGGAGCCTTTTGAGAGGCCACTTGCCAGGTTTTACAACCCATCAGGGATCCCGTGGGTGTTACAGGCACAGCGCTGCCTGTAATGGGCCTGGAAGCATCATTACAGCTGTAGGGCCCCAGGTCTCTGCCTGGCCAAGTGCCTCGTTCTCCAGGGCTCTGGGCACAGCGGGAGCCCCTCTGGGCCATACCCCTGCCTGGCTGCGTGATCCGCAGGGTGGGGCGGCTCCCCGTCCCTGTGCTCATCCAGGCCCGTGGGGAAGAGCTCCCCATGGGGCACGTTCTGCTGAGCTCGGCGGCTGGCCTAGCGCTGTTCGGGGGTGTCCCGTTCTCCGCTGGCTCCCCAGCGCCCGTCTCCTGGAGGTGTGGGGCCCCGTGGCCTGTGGCAGCCCTGCCGTCCCCCCAGCTGAGTCAGGGGGCTGTGCCGCTGGCTGCCTGCTTCTTTAGCTGGATTGTATTGCAAAAATTCATTAGCCCATGAGGTGGCTGGGTTGTATATTAACTGCGGTTCATTGTGGGGAGGGCTGGCCTTGAGGGAGGGCCAGGACGCCTGGGTTCTATTCCCGGCTCTGCTGCTGACTGTGGGGAAGCCTCCCAAAGGCCTGATGCTGGCTCCCATTAGTGTGCCCCCCCCCCAGGGCAGGGGTGACCCCCCCCAATCCCAGCCCCTCTCACCCAGAGCAGGGGCGACTCCCCCCCAATCCCAGCCCCTCTCACCCAGAGCAGGGGCGACCCTCCCCCAATCCCAGCCCCTCTCACCCAGAGCAGGGGCGACCCCCCCCCCAATCCCAGCCCCTCTCACCCAGAGCAGGGGCGACTCCCCCCCAATCCCAGCCCCTCTCACCCAGAGCAGGGGCGACTCCCCCCCAATCCCAGCCCCTCTCACCCAGGGCAGGGGCGACTCCCCCCCAATCCCAGCCCCTCTCACCCAGGGCAGGGGCGACCCCCCCCCCCAATCCCAGCCCCTCTCACCCAGAGCAGGGGCGACTCCCCCCCAATCCCAGCCCCTCTCACCCAGGGCAGGGGCGACCCTCCCCCAATCCCAGCCCCTCTCACCCAGAGCAGGGGCGACCCCCCCCCAATCCCAGCCCCTCTCACCCAGTGCAGGGGCGACTCCCCCCCAATCCCAGCCCCTCTCACCCCGGGCAGGGGTGACCCCCCCCAATCCCAGCCCCTCTCATCCAGGGGGCAGGGGTGACCCCCCCCCCCCAGATCCCAGCCTCCCCATGTTAACAGCAATGGCTATGACCCTCACAGCCCCTCTCCTCACTTTTCTCTCCTGCAGAGGTGAAGCGAGTCCATGGCACCCCACCCCCGGTGTCGCCCAAGCCCCCACCGCCCCCGACGGCACCCAAGCCCCCCAAGCTCCACGCTGCCATTCAGTCAGTGAGCGCGGGCTCCACGCCCAGCCCATCCCCTGCCAAGCAGCTCACCACCACGATCAAGCCTTCAAGCACACCGCCTTCGCTCTGCTCGAGCCCCGCCAAGCCCTTGTCGCCCGGCGGGCAGCCCCAGCAGGTGCCCGTCAAGCCGCCGCGCTCCTCCATCGCCGGGCCCTCGACGGAGAGCGCCAGCCCCGAGATGGCCCACCAGAAGCTGGAGGAGACCAGCGCCTCGCTGGCAGCTGCCCTGCAGGCCGTGGAGGAGAAGATCAAGCAGGAGGACGGGCAGGCAGCAGAGTAAGGATCCCGCTGTTGCTCCTCATACTTCAGGGATACGGTACTCCCTGTCGGTGTCAGGCGGGAGCTGTTTGCTGAGCCAGGCTAGCTCCATTGGAAAAAGTCCCTTCTCACCTAGTGTAGACAAGGCTCAGCTGTCCCCATTCCTGCGGGTCTTCTGGGAGTCTGGTCTCTGCTGGGTCAGTCTTTCTAAGTTCCTCAGGGCAGGGGCTCCCTTCTACAGAGCCCAGTGTGACAGCGCTTACTGCAGACAACCTTAATTCAGGTACTGCTGGTGCTTAGCTTTGCAGCCCTTCACGTGCTTGTAAAGGAGGGGTTTTAGGTAATTCCCTAGGTTTTTTAAACCGTCTTGACCCTCCATGTGGGTCATCAGCAGGGCTCAGCCATGTAAGCTAACAAATAACCGGTAGCAGTAGAAGGCTGTTATCTTCTATGTGGCCCTGCTCCCAGAGGGGATGGGGATGCGCACTCGGCCAGTGGGTTTCACAGCTGATTGCTAGGCCGTGAAGGAATGAATGGTGAGACGCAGGGCATGTGCACCTAGGGAAGTGATAGCAGAATAAGGTGGGGTGTGAATTCAGAGCCCTGCAGTTATAACTCCCTGTGTGGACACTCTTATTCTGGTCCAAGAGGCCCTACTTCCAGTTTAGCTTATGCTCGGGAAATGATTTAAACTAAGCTGAGAAAACCTACTCTTAGGATCGGCCAAGCAGCGTCACTGGGGGTGGGGGGTGGAAAAATCCAAGTCCCTGTGAAGACTGCACTAGGTCGACCTAGCTCCGGCCTCTCGGGGAGGCGGACACGCCCGTCGCCGGCAGCGGCGCAGCTGTAGTGTTTCTAGTGTGGACAAGCCCCAGGGTTAGGGTTAGCCCGGGATAACTGTCGGGGTTTAGCTGTACCCGTAGAGTTGTACTGGGATCACTGGAAAAGCTCCCATGCCGACAAGCCTGCAGGACTCCTGGGGTCAGGTCCGGGTTCTTTAGGGACGTATGCGCTAATCCATACAGACTCCTGCCCCCCACCCCAGGTTACCCCCCTTTCAGCTTTTGAAGGACAATGCTCCTCATGGAGCTGGCTGAGACCCCCAGTTACCCCACAGCTAGGAGGGGAGACAAGAGCCCCGCTCCCTTGCGGCTCCCGCTCCTTGTTTCCCCCAGGAAGGAGGCTCAGTTCTGAGGGGGACGCAAGGCGAGCTGGGAGAGGGACACAGGTGTGGGGGGCACGGGGCAGTATTGGGGGCTTCTTGGGGAGATCCAGGCTTGAGGGGGCCCTTACGGAGGAGAGTTCGGGTGGGCCACAGGCTTGAGGGGCACCCCGGGCAGGACGAGGAGTGTTTGGGGAGGGGTGTTTGAGGAGCAGAACTGTACGGGGGGGGGACAGGCGGGACATTACCTTGCCAGGGGCTGGGGGGGTGGAAGGGCTTGCTGGGCTCTGAGAGCCTGTGTCCCCTCCCTGCAGCTTGGGTGGAAAGTTACCCCACTGCTCAGTGTGACACCCCTCCCGCCTCCACGTGCCCGCTGCCTCTGCCCTCTGGGCGAGACCCACTTCAGCCCCGGGCCGGGGAGCGGTCGTGTGGGGCGCAGCCCAGCCCCACGCCCCTCTGCCCATGCTAACGGACGCTCTCTGCACCCGCAGCTCTGCCACAGAAGCGAAGAGCACAGTCAGCATCCTGGACGACATCGGCAGCATGTTCGACGACCTGGCCGACCAGCTGGACGCCATGCTGGAATGAGGCCCGAGGAGAACCCCAGCTAACCTCAGGATTTACCGTGGGTACAAGGGCACAACGCTCCCCTGACTCCCAGCCCCCCTCCCTGTCCCCCCTCGGCGACTAGCCCATCCTTCGGGGTTTGCACAAAGAAGAAAAGATTACCTCAGGATTGTGCTCACACAGACCGCGGCCTGCGGCGCTCGGGGCAGGCTTTTGGCGGGAGTGGGTTTGCAGAAGCAAAAAAACAAAAAGCCCTGTTATGTTTTTTTCCCTACCTAAGTAGCAAGCGACTGTGGGATAAAGGCGCCCGTAATGCCATCGAAACCCAACTGCCAGGCCGAGAACGCAGTGGGGTGGGGCTCGTCCCCTGACTCGCCTCTCCAGGCCAAACCCGAACCCCAGCGAGAACGGTTCTGTTCCGGTTGTGCCGTCTAGCTGAACTTCCGCCTTTTTTAGTTTGAACCAGTCGTCCTCTCTCTCGCCGGACTCCCAGATGTGACAACTCTGTGTGTAGCCAAACGTGGCCCGAATCAGTATTGATCCGTCTGCTTTCCTCCCCGTTCGGTTTGGGTTAGACTCTTGTTCTGGTGACGCCGTGTTGCTATCGTGTCTCGACCGAGCACTGCCATTGGCCCGTATGCCGCCGTCTGCATTCCCATGTCCCCGTCTGCTGATGTTGGGAGACGCTAGGAGTGGGTGCCAGGGTGGGGGCTTGCCCGCTGGCGTTCGGTTAGCTGCATGCTTTGTTTTATTCGGAAGGTGTTTGTTTGTTCTTTCCTGGTGCTGAGAAGCTGTGACCGTGAGACGTTGTTCTGGTGACAAGTCCGGTTTGACCAATTAGCTCTTTCATTTTTTAAAAACGATTATTTTTTCTGTGTTCTGGTTATTTTGGGGGCCGTCTTGCCGGGGAAGCAGCGCTCTGCGCCGGCACCGTGAGAACGCTTTGTAGGTTTGCATGCTCGAGACAGTGTTATGACAAGAAAAGAAAAATATAGAAAAGACCCCCCCCCACGTACCACTCCCTGCTGGGGGCGGCTCCTGGCGGCTGCCCGAGGAGGTGGTTCCCGGGTGGCTTTCACTGCACAGAAAGGGCTGTTGGAAATCTGAGCACAGCCCCACCACCTGCCCCGTTCTCCACGCTCAGCCGCTTGGCTTCCAAAGACTTTGTCCTTGACACGGACTGTTCAGCCTTTAATGCCTGTCCTCACCCCGCTCCTCTGCACAGGCTTGCTGGCCGCAGGGGCCTGGTTGTGCTCGGTGGACGCTCGTGGCAGCAGACTGGGGGCCCCAGAGGGAGGTCTCCATTGAAAGGGATGCTTGCGTGCGTGCGGTGTCCCCGGAGCAGTGGGGCTGCGGGGGACTCGGTGCGAGTGGGGATCTGGGGCTCACCCTTCGGGGATGGCGTGAGCTGGGCTGTGGAGGGGGTGAGCGGTGGCAGGGCCGGAACGTTGTGCTGGGGGCGGGGCAGAGACTCCTCCTGCAGATGCTGCTTGAGGGCAGGGGCCTAGGGGCTTGTCAGCGCCCTGAGGGCCGTGGGCGCCAGGCTGTGGGTATTCAGAGCCAGGGATGGGGCTGCAGCACCCCTCATACAAGCACAATACAGGAGTCCCTAGTGCTGGATTCCCAAGTAGCCGGTCAGGCCTCACTGCTCCAGTGCTGTTGCTCCTTCCCCCCACCAGCCCAGAGGGCAGGGCTGGGGCCGCGCTAATGCCTCTGGAGCAGAGGGAGCTCAGGGAACAAATCCCTTTCCTTGTCCCAGTCAGCCCTGCATGGGGGGCCAGCAGCATTTCCTGGTACTGCTCTGTTACGTGGGGCTCACTCGTCCCCCACCCTGCGCCCCAGCCCTGCCTGCCGTCTGGGAGACCAGCTTGTGTCAGAGCGTGACCTTGGAGAGCCGCAGTAGCTAACACGTGTATAACCCCGTAGCACGCGGCCTGGGCAGGTTAGCCTCACGGCTAAGCCCTGCTGGAACGACAGCTGTGGCAGACAGTTCCTCCCTGCGCCACTGACTGACAGAGCAGGTGCCGCACCCTGCTGGTTAATCCCGCTGCTCCGGGCGGTGTTCTGAACACCCCGCCATCCGTGGGGAGCCCAGCCCTGGGCGGGAGCCGCTCTCCCTAGAAATGTGCTGCCAGTTTCCAGTCCAGGCCCATGGGCTCCTGCTAGTCCAGTGTCCCTTCTCCGCGAGGGACCAGTTCCAGATGCAGCAGAGGCGGGCGGGTGTAAGAATGCCGCAGTGGCAGATGTAGGATAACTCCCCTCCACTCTCATTAGGCCTCCTCCTGGTCTCTTAGGGCTTGTCTGCAGGGCACCGCCGGGAATTGTAGAGCTGAAAGGAAGAGGGAGCAGGTTTAAGACAAACAGAAGGAAGGACTTCTTCACACAGCACACCGTTAACCTGGGGAACTCATTGCCAGGCGGTGTGGTGAAGCCAAAGTATAACTGGCTTCCAAAAAGAATTAGATCAGTTCATGGAGGATTGGTCCTTCGATGGCTGGACAGCAGGGGATGGATCAGTCAAAAATTGCCCTGTTCTCTTCATTCCTTCTGAACCATGTGGTGCCAGCCGCTGCCAGAAGCCAGGACACTGGGCTGGATGGACCGTTGGTCTGAGCCAGCGTGGCCGTTCTGTTACGATGCACCGTGTACCTTTTAGCTCGTGCTCAGCCATTCCCACCCCTCTGGCTTGCACCGCAGGGCCATGGAGACAAGCCCTACCCGGCAGCATTTGGCTACAGCCCTGAGGCAGGAGATTTAATGTCCCTGCCCATGTGTGTGTTGCCATTAGTTACGCTAACTCCGGTTCTGCTGGATTCCCCCTAGAAATGTCCAGTCTCCAAGGGGCAGGTGACCCCTGCGCTGCGATGCTGGCCCAAGGGACTGGGGCAGGGGGGCATCGGTTTCTAAAGTCTCAATGTCCTGCCCCATGTCTAGACCCTGGCTCCCTCCTCCCTGCCCCTTGCTGTGTCTGAACAAGCAGGGGTGACACCCGGACCAGAACTAACAGCCGTGGAACTGTGAGTTGGGCTCAAGCATCAATGCCTGGGGTCGGCCAGCAGGGCCGAGGCCGCGCAGCTGATGTGTTGTCAGGGCTTTTCCTCCAAATGCTTGACAGACCAGCATTTCCCGTCTCCAAGGGCTCCAGTTCCGAGACCTCCCATCCTGCAGCCTGTGCCCAGGTAGGTAGCTGTTACTCGCAGGCCTGGGCCGATGGATGTCAGTGGCACCATGTGTGAGTGAGGGGGCTGGGATCAGCTTCCCTGCTTCTTGCAAGAGCCAGTGATTTTCCCCCGTCACATCCCAGTACGTCTGCTCCTTTGTCAAACCAATGACCTTGGGGACCCAAAATTGGGCTAGAGGCATTCAGCCAAGCCCACGGGCTCAGCTCCTTCGCTTCTGGCTGGAGCCTCCTGGTCCAAGAAGGTTGTTAGCGCGCTCTGTCCCCCCGTAGGTTTCTTACATGCGCTGAGCTCATTGCAGAGGAAAGAGGGCCTGAGCCGAAGCAAGCAGAGCAGTGGTGCACATGGCTGAGCGAGGCCTGGATTTAGGACAATGCCTGCTGCAGTGAAGTGTTGTGAACACTTCCTAGTTGGGGAACAAAAACTCTTTCTGTGGAGGGTGATAAGGGATGAAGAAATAATAAGCTATATACAGAAGTATTAATTTATTGGGAAAAAAAGATTTAAGACAGATATTTTCCCCCAGAAATTAAAAAAAAGAATAAACTTTAACAAATATATATTTAAAATATTAAAAATAGTATCAATTATATAATAAAAGTTTTTAAACAATCAAGAGAACTGGATTTTAGCTTGAGAAAATCTATTAGATTACAATAAACTATGTCTTTGTGGCAAGATCATATTAAGAGTAGCACAAGCATAAGATACCTTTTATCTCGTTAGAAGGTCTGTGCAAACAGCTTTCGGTTTGTTTTTCTGTTGGAATTCAGTGTTCTTCCTTTATTTGTACACAGTTTAAGAAACTCAAAGGATGTGCCTTGTTTCATGAAGGTTTTTGTTAACTCTGATCTGGAGGTTGTTTTATTTTTCTTAGGTGTCTTCAGGATTGGTTTTTCTTTTTTATATATGTGTGTGTGTGTGTGTGTGTGTGTGTGTATTCTCGAGAATACACAGCTGTATATTCATGTATAAACAGGATTTGGAGTCTGGTTTATCGCTTGAATTCTGATGAATGCATTTTGCTTGTGGTTTCAAAACAAAGTGTTGATGTAATTTTTTTCTGAGAAGTACAAACTGCTCTCTCTCTCCCATTGTGTTTGCTGATCCAGATGTGTTTGGCACAACTTTGAAATTTCTTTAAAAAAAAGCCTAGAACTATCTGTTGTAAAGAAAAAAAATGTATCTTAAAAAAAAATCCATAAAGTTCTACATGATGGATATATACATATATATATATTTTTTATGATTAAGTTATGGAATCTGTATTGTATTCCCATTCTGTCAAAGCTATGCATCTTGGTGCTTTTCCCTGCTCTTCTGTGCTTCGGTTCCACCTATATTATTATGACTATTCTGAATATTAAATGGCTCGTGGTGCTTTGAAGACGTTTGCTCCTATAAAAAGTCTGGCAACAAATATTTAAAGGAAAAAAACAAACCCTTATCAACCTTAATTGTAAAAGAGACAAATGTTATTTTTATTGTTGGGAATTAACTCCAACCAAACAAATTCCATGGTACAAACCATTCCTAAAGCACCAGGTTGTACAGTGTGTGTATATGTCCTTCTGGTCCCCTGCGATGGACTGACTCATACTGTAATTTTTTGTCAGGCATGTGGCAGTGGTATGCTCGACTGACTGCATTTACTGCCATCGGCTCTCAATAAATGTCTGAAAACTCAAGGTGGGTGCCCCTCTTGTTTCGCTAGGCCTGGCTGCTGTGGCTAATGGGGGTGCGGCCAGACAGGGCCTGGGTGTTTACTACAACCCTGGCAGAAGTGACTGTGGCGTGGAGGAGCAGGTGTTCCTAACCCTCCCAGGAGCATAGGGGTGACCAAGTAGCACGGCAAACTGGGGCAGCCACGTGGGGACTGACACGGTCACCGTGCTGCGGGACAATTAAACCAAACCCTCCCTGCTAGCTTCGCAGCTGCTGGGCCTGCCAGGGTGTGAAATCCCCAGCCCGGCTGCTGCCTGGCTCAGCTCGAGCACCCGCAATGCTGACACCTTTTGCAAATTGGCAAATTAGGATGGAACTGGCACTGCCCTAAGCAGAACGCCCAGAGCTGGTCCTGTAGCTGGGGGGCTTGGGCAGAGCGCCTGGCCCCTGGCTGCGCTGTGTTCACCAGGGGCGTGCCCACGGCTCGAAGCGTTGGCCTGGCCCAGACACGGTAAATGGCTTTGGCACCAGGTGAGGGAGCTGGGGCTGAGGTCACCCCCTTTCCTGCGGCTCTGGCTCCAGCAAGACACTTGAAGGCTTTTGATGCTAAACTTGACCCTGTTACTCCTAAAAAAAAATCTCCCTGATTGAAAGCGTGGGCGAGGAAAAGGCTCAAGCGGCGGGCTGGTGTCAGCCGGCTCGAAGTCCTTGTTACCGGAGAGAGCAAAGCTCCCAGGATTCGCTTCTTAAGGATGCCCGTGTAATAGCAGCAGCTGTGCCCCCCCCTGCCTCCGCCCATTTGCTGCAGGTGCTGTACGAAAGGCTTAGCAAGAATGTGAAACCCCTCCGGAGCGCAGTGGGTCAGATTCCCTGGCCGTGGGGCTGGCTCAGGGTTTAGCCAAGCTGCTCGCTGCCGGTATGAGCAGGAGCTAGCGCCCACGTCATCACTGGATGCTGCAGGCAGTCTGGGCGGGCGATGGGGCTGCGCTATGGACGGGAATCAGGGGGTATCAAACATGTAACTCCAGCCTGTGCACGGCCAAGGGCCCAGCCTGGAGTTCCAGGGGCCGGGGCCACCTGGCTGCTTGGGCCCAGGAGCAGACCCCCCTTCCCACTGCTCAGCAGCTGCTGCAGCCCCATGCCTGGGCTGGGCTCAGAGGAGGGGCCCCAGGACAGCTGGAGCAGGGGACGGGCTCCTTCTGGGCCCTGCACTCACACGGGGCAGAAAGGGGGAAACTGCCCGAGGCAGCAGAAAGCGAGGGCTGGGAGGGTGTCCCGGAGTGTGTGTGAGGGGAGAGGGGACGTGCACGCAGAGGCGGTGGTGCTGCCCTTCTTGGGCACTAAGGCAACACCCATGGCCTGGCGGGGCAGGGCCCCTCCCACTAGCCACAACACACCGTGTGTGTGTGCGGGGCGCGGAATTGCTGCAGCTGGGCTTGTCCCGGCCATGCTTTAGGGCTGCCAGGGATCCGGTTTGTGACTGGACCACCTGGTCAGAAAGGCCCCTCGCGGCTCTGGTCAGCACCAGGGACCAGGCCACTAAAAGTCTGGTGGGGTTAAGGCTCCTGGGAAGACAGGCAGTGGCCAGCATGTCTGTGGGCGGAGGGAGGGGGATGCTCGGTGCACTGTCCCTGCCCCAAGTGCAGGCTCTGCACTCCCATTGGCTGTGGGTCCCAGCCAATGGGATCTGTGGGGGTGGTGACTGCAGGGTGCAACACGTGGAGCCCCCGGGATGTGCTGCGGCCTAGGAGCCGGACATGCCGGCTGCTGCCTGCCTTCCCGGGGGCTGCCTGAGATAAGCGCCGCCTGGCGCCCCAACCCCTCATGTACCTCTGCCCCAGCCACATCCCACACGCTGAGCCCATCAGCCCTGGACCCCACCCTCCTGCCCCAGCCCAGTGAAAGGGAGCGAGAGTGGGGGTCAGCGAGCACGGCAAGGAGAGGGAACTGGAGTGAATGGGGGGGGCGGGGCTTCGGGAAGGGGTGGGGCTAGGGTGTTCAGTTTTCTGCTATTAGAAAATTGGCACCCCCCCTAGCAAGCTTAGGTAAGGGGCCTATTGGGCTGGCTAGCGCCCAGTCCCAAAGGGCAAGGGGCAATGAGCCCTCAGGTCCCCTGTGATGGACAGGCCCCCCCCCCGCCGAGCCAATGAGGCGAAGCCAACGTGCCAGATCAGCCTGATTGACAATCAGGGAGTCAGGTGGGCCCAGCTGAGCTGGGGCAGAGCTAAGAGGAGAGCCGGGGGGGAGCTTGAGCTGAGCTGGAGGCGGAGCAGCAGGGCGGGGCTGAGCGAGGGGGACCCTGGGCAGCGGGCCCAGTGCAGGGAGACACCCCCAGCCAAGAAGCCCTGCAGGCGAGACTTGGAGCCAGCCCGCAGGATTGCCGGCCCCATGGAGCAGCAGGGCGAAAGCAGGCTCCCTGCCTGCCCTGGCCCCGTGCCACGCCCAGCAGCAGCTGGCACCAGGTCCCTGCGGCCGCTGGCGGGGTGGGGGCGTGCAGAGCTCCATGTGCTGCCCTCACCTCCAGGCACTGCTCCCCCGCAGCTCCCATTGGCCAGGCACCCCGTGCCCTGAGCCCCCTAGGCCCCTGCTGCACCCCTCAGGCAGGGCTCTGGGTAAAGGGAGTGGGCGCGGGGGCTCAGATCCTTTTGCTAGCCCACGTCACCAGGGTAGCGGCTAAGCCAGGCAAGTTGCCCCCATAGTGGGCCCATTCCCCCGCTTTCACTTAGCTTAGCCAGCGAGCAAAGGTGGTGGCGGCGTTTAAGCATAGTGGGAAAAACCTTTTGGTTGACTAAAGTCAGCGCCGGGGGCTGAGCCCTGGCCAGCTGGATAATGGGGCGGCCACACCCAGCAGCCACTTAATCTGTATGTTCAGTGGGAGATTTAAAGCAGAATGAACGTGCCGGTTCTTCCACCCCCCCGTGTGGCTGTGGCACTGGGGGCTGCTCGCTCTTCGGCGCCAGCAGGTGTGTGAATGGCTCTGTAGGTGCGTGTTGCTGGCCGCGTAGGTTCTGAATGAAAGATTGACTCTGAGCTGCTTTCGAACAGTGGGGTTAGCGCCCTCCCAGCCTCTGGAGGCCCCCAGACTGCGGGGCACCCGTTTTGTGTAACTGCCCTGCGGGTGCCCTTCCCCAGGGTTAGGGCAAGGCCTGCTGGCAAGGGTGGCAGGCACCCAGCAGCACGAGCTCAGCCAGTCTGGCAGGGGCAGGGAACAAGCCAGCGGACCGAGAAGCTGCCTCACTTTGCCGTCTCAGGCGCTGCTCAGCTACCAGGGGTCAGCGCCTCCCGGGGCAGCTTTTGCCCCCCCCCCCCCGCTATGGGTGTAACCTACCCCTGCTGCACAGTCTGCTTGGAGCCCTGCTCCTTCCTCAGGGGCCAGCCTCGTTCTGGGGCCCCAGGAGCAGCTGCAGTGCTAGTCCCATAGGAACCCCCCCCTTTGCTTCCAAACACCCCACGGCCTCTCTTCCTCAGCCCCCCCGCCAGGGCTGTTGCTGTGCCAGGCCGGGGGTGCAGCTCTAGCCCTGGTAGGAGACGCGCTTTTCCAGGGCTTTTGCCCTCAGCTAAGAGGCTCTAACACCTCTGGGCCCCGAGCAGCTCAAAGCCCTGTTGATAGTGGCCCCAGCCGGGCCCCCGCAGCCGTGGGGCAGACCTAGGCCTAAGCTTAGCGCTCTGCTTTGATAGCGCCGGGCTGATACCCAGTGAAGGTAACGGGGGGAGACAGGGATTTGCTTGGCCTGCACGTGATTCCTGCTGCCAGGAGCCGATCTGCACCTTGGCTCAGAGACACCCCGATTCTCCCCCCGTGCGTGGCCCGGAGCTGCTGCAGCAGTTATGGAGCGAGCGTCCGGAGGGGAAAGCACCTATGGGAGAACTCGATGCACGCCCGCGGGTGCCACACCCTTCCCTTCTCCTAGGTCTGCACTGCGAGGGAAGACCCCTGGCTGGCCGTGGGGCTGGTTCGTGGCTGTGTAGACTTCGGGGCTCAGGCTGCAGCCCGAGCTCTGGGACCCTCGGCCGGGAGCCAGCAAAGCCCAGCAGTCCACACAGCAATGAACCAGCCCCTGGCTGACTGGGGCTCCCGGGGCTCGGGCCAGCTGCGGGTGTCTAGCGGCTGTGTAGACACCTGCTGGGCCTGACGCAGGGACGAGCTCCCCTGCCCAGGGGCGCAGGGTTGGGAAGTGCGTGCCCGTGGAAGGCCAGGCGGGTGGCAGCTGGCCCTCCCCCAGCAAGCCCCCCCAAGTAACTCACACGTGCCTGGAACAGCTCTTTCCACTTTTATTGTCAATGAAGAAATAATCCAGTTATATTACAATCTTAAAAACCGTAGAAAATGTGAGTAAAAATGCAACAGAGGCTTTTTCTCTTTAATGTGGAGACTGTAATTACAGGGAGGGTGAACCAATCGCTTGTGTTACTTGATCAGAGAACTAGCTTGTGGTGTAAAAATCGTACCTGGCTCCACAAGGAAGATTCCTCTTGAAAGGCCAAACAAGACCTTGCTGTCGTCTGGGCAGTCACATTAAATACAAGAGCGACCGAGAGGGGCCCGTGCGAACCCGAGCGGAGGACAAGGCCGAAGCTCAGTTCTCCTGTTTGCAAAGTGACCTCGCTCCTGGTTCTTCGCTTCCTCGACAGGCTCCGCTGCAACCACTGGAGTTGTGCTGTCCCATTGCCACCTGCGCCGTGCTTGACCCGACCAGCCCAGCCAGCACGTGTCCCGTTTGGCGCGCCGAGCCTTCGGGCCAGGCTCTGCTGTGGTGACACTACAGTAACAAGCCCCTGCCTGGTGGTGTGTGCAGCACGGAGAACAGCACTGACCCACCGGCCCTCGCAGCAGGCCAGGTCTCCCACGTAGTTCATGGGACAGGGCTGACTTCTGAGGCGTCCCTGGGCGACGGCAGGACTAGCGATGCTGAGGGCGTAGCTGCTGTGGCCGATGGAAGGCAGCAGGTGGTGGTGGTGAGCAGAGGGCGGCAGCAGCGATTTCAGAGCGGTGTCAGTCATCCAACAGGCCGGCAGAGGAGAAGGAGATTCCGGTAGCTCGGGGTGCAGGACTGGTGGAGCTGCTGCCGTTAGCACGTCCAGACCTGTGGAGGCAGGGAGGGACGGGTGACCAGGATCCAGGTCAGTCAAGGGAACACAGCTGGTTCCTTCCTCACCCTTCTCAAAGCTGAGCCCATAGCGATCCCTGCTGGCTCCCCGACCCGCGGCTGCTGCTCTAGTGACCCAGGAGGAAAGGGGAGCTCTTGGCCTGCCCAGGAACCCCAGCCCTGCAGCCACAGCCCCCCAAGAGTGGGCACGTCGTGGGCAACAGCTGCTGGCCCAAGCTGCAGCCCCCCTGGGGCAGGGCTCACGAGGCTAATCTCAGCTGGTGCTTCTGCCCCCTCCCGCCAGGCCAAGCTGCTGGGCTCTGGGGTCTCTCTGCAGGGGAAGCCCAGGGGCGACCGACCTTAACAGTGCTGTCCACAGCGCCGGAGAAGAGGCGGCCCCTGGAGACCGCGAGCGCCGTCACACTGCCCTGGTGCCGCAGCAGCGTCTGAGTGCAGATCATGTTGTCCATGCTCCACACCTGGAAGCACAGCAGGGGTGTGTGAATGCAAAGCTGGGGACCGCAAGGCCTGTCTGCCCAGGCACCAAGGGGGCTCAGAGGAGAGGGCTCTGGGCATGAAGGGAAGGAAACAACCTGGGAGTGCGAACAAAGACCAAAGAATTCTCCACCCCCAGCCTAGAGGCCTCCCTTGCCCTTCGGGGACCATGTTACTCTCCTGGGGACCCGGGTTAGTTACAGGAGCCAGGCCCGGGGCGCTGAACTGAGAGTCTCTCTGCGTCACCACGTCCCAGCTGTCTGGATATGGACATGGTCCCAGCACCACCACATCTGCCTGCCTCTCACTCCTTCAGTTCAGCGGCACAGTGCCCCACAGGCCGGTACTAACTAACCCCAGCTCTCCCCTCCCAGGCCAGCGCCAGACTGGTCCATAGCGAACAGGTTCTGGCAAGACTCTGCACTGTGGCAGCACGAGTCACCGCCACCGGGAACGGCAGCTCTGCAGCCTTGCGTCGGCAGCTCTCCAAACACGAAGACACTACGGCGCTCCCGTCACACCTAGCCCTGATTTACAGCTGACGGGACTGAGGAACACACAGGGGAAGGGCACAAGGGGTCTGGACTTGGCCTCCCAGTCCCCTGCAGCAGCCAGTGGCCCCCTCCTTACCTGACACTGAGAAGCGAAAAGCAGCGGAGAGCCGTAAGCCCCACGGGCTGCAGGTGAAGGGAAGGGTGCGAGGTCTAGGTGGGGATTAGCCTCCCAACGCTGCTTCCCCTCAGCCTCGGGAGCCTCTCCCACAGCTAGGCCAGCCCATGGCAGCACGTACCCTGAGAGAGCGATCGTACGACGCACTGAAGACTTTGGTTTGATCCGGCGTGGAGATGACAGCCAGGGCGTACACTGTCCCCACGTGCCCGGTCAGCGTGCGTACCTGCTCCTTCGACTCGATATCCCAGACCTGAGCGAGGAGAACAGGAGAGACACGGCTCAGAGTGACCGAGCCAACATACAAGGTTGCGGAGCAGAGCAGGACCAGAGAGGGTAACAGCACCCTCTGACTGCCTGGCACCCCCAGCACCGAGAGGGTGGGTCTCAGGCCAGCCGCTAGAGAATGGGAAAGCACGCTGCCTGGATAGCCTCAATGGAGTCCATCTCTTATCCCCACTGGGCAGGAGGGAGGTGGGCCCTTTGGCACAGCAGATGCTGGGGATATCCCGGCATGGCTAGCCATGCTGTGCCCTGTTCTGCAGGGAGGGAGCGGCAGGGCTGCACCTCCGGCCCTGGCACGGACTCCGTGTTCTTACATGGATGAGGTTCTCGTAGGTGCCACACACAATGTGATGGTTGGTCACGGCGATGGAGTACACGCTGCCCCCTGACGTCTGCAGCACATGGACACACTCCAGGTTCCGGATGTCCCAGATCTGAAACAGCCCCCATCCAGGTCAGCGTCGCCCCGGTGCAGCAGCCCAGGTTCAAGAGGAATGAGTGAGCCCCGGAGCGATACACTGGACTCCTCTCAGTGCGTAGCCGGGGGTGCCTTTCCAGACTGGCTGGAGGGCCTGTTGGGCCCGTGGCTCTGTCCCAGGCACGGCCAATGGGCCGGCAACAGGCGGAAAGGCTCTCGACCAAGTTCCTATCAGGGCATGAGCCACACCACTCCCATAGCCAGCGTCTGACGGGCAGCAAAATACAGAGCTGGGCCCAGCAGAACCAGGCCCCAGCCTGGTCCTGTCCCAGGAAGGGAAGGGGAGGGGAGGTGGCCCCAATGTCACAGGAGGGGAGAGGGTGCTATAGCAGAGCCAGGCAGGAGCAGGGGGTGCCGGGCACAACGTACCCCAACTTTCCACCACAGTCCAGACACCAGCTGCTAAGTTAACCAGCAGGGACTGGGCCAACAAAGACGAGACTCTTACAGGAACCAAATGCAGACTGATGGTGATTCTGCAGCCCAGACACTGCCCCTCTTCTCTTAGCAGCAGCAGGGTCAGTGCTGGAGAATGGATGACAACGTCCCAGCAGCTGGAGAAGGGCCACGGCTACATGGCAGTGCTGGTCTTGGCTAATGCCAAACAGCAGCTTGGACCTACCAAACTCTGATATTACTGCAAAGATGGGAACCCACCAGCCACAATCGCCTGAGTAAACTCCAATGTGACAGGGACACAACAGCTGTGAAGCACGCTGCAGAGTGCTCCTGGCTGCCTTTGGTTTTGCACAGATAGGAAGTTAGTGCTGGAGGTTGGAAGGTGCTTTACTCACACACGTCATCAGTGTACTTACCTTGATTGTTTGGTAAGACCCACTGTAGAGATAGTTTTGAGAAGCCACAAGCGCTCGCACCCAGTGATTGAGACCTGTCAGTTCCTTTTTCAGCTTGAGTTCGGTGCCCACGATGTCCCAGACCTGTGGCAGGCACACACACACACACACACACACACAGGGATCAGAAAGGGACATGACCGCTCAGCTTGCACACTGCTAAGCAGGGCCATTGTGGTCAGAAAGACCAGTCCAAATGGCTGCGACTAACTCTGCAGGGTTGCTTCCTGCACAAAATCCACCTCTGTGCAGAGACACAACACAAGGTCCCCAACGAGGGTGGAAGCGGGGCCTCGATCACATATTGGCCCTTGCATGTGAGGGGAGAAGTGAGAGCGGCCGTGTCCAGCCCTGGGAAGATCCACTGGAGCTGCTGATCTACAGATAAATTCACACTACAGCCCGTCACTAACATGAGCCATGTGCCTGCGAGTTTAAACAGAAGCAACTGCAGTGGAGAACGTTTTCTGCCTGGGACTTGCCCGCCCTGTGCTAGGGGGCTGCAATACAACATACATACAGCGTCCCCAGAACCCTCGACCGAGCAATCCAGCAGCAGCTGCGAAGCCAGGGAGCAATGCAGGGGCACAGCACTGACGCACGTGCGTCAGGAGGAGAGGACACTGGAGCAGCTTTAGAAGCAGGTGTTAGATCTCTGCTCCACTCACCTGGCACACATGGAGCCAGCTTTATTTTTTAAATGCATGTTTACTAAAAACTCCGGTTGTTTGAATTACAGCTCTCTGGTGCCTTCCAAGTCCCAAAGCACTTGAGCCACACGACACCCCAACCGATGAGGAAATGGAGGCACAGCCAAGCTAAGCAGCTCACCCAAGATCACGTGGTGACTTGCCAGCAGAGCTGGAAACAGAACCCAAGAGAGCTGGCCGAGATTGTCCAAAGGACTTGCAATTGTGGGTGCCCAACCAGAGACACCTTGAATGACCCCCAATGGCCAGACTGTGTGGCACGCACCCTCTGGAAACCGGCCCCTTTGAAGGGCTCTCAGGTTGGACATCCAAAACCAGAGGCACCTGAAATCACTGCTCCCTTGTGGCGATCTTGGCAATCTTGCAGCCTCGGCTGCAGGGAGCACTAGCCGTCCCTCCTAGTGTCTGTCTCCCCCTAAGCTCACGCCGCAACGCTAACCAGACCACATGCAGACATACCCACGCAGGCCCAAAAGAGCCTTTTCTTGCCAGCGAACTTCTCCCCAAATGGCCACCCAACCCCAACAGGTGCCTTCTCAGCCCTCTACCTTAATGGCTTTAAGGGAGCCACTGAACAGCATGTTGTGTGAGGAGACCAAAGTGCAAACAGGATTGTCATGCGCTCGGATCGTGTTCACCTTCTGCAAGGTTTGAATATCCCAGACCTCAAAAAGGAAGACAAAATCGGTTAGGGACTGGCCTGCTCTGGAAACCCCCTGCAGTTCCCCCCTCGCCTATCTGCCCTGGAAATACCCCCAGCAGGAAAACGCAGCAAGGGCAGCTGTGACATAGGACAGACGGCAGCTGTGGCCAGAGGATTGGCGGAGGTTCAACTGGGGGGCTCCTGAGTGGGACTCTCATCCCAGACACTAACACAGCCTCCTGTTAATCAGCAAGAAGAGGGGGCGAGGATTCAGTGGCTGTGGGCCACAGAAGCTTGAGGACAGGACAGAGCCTTCCTGGGAAGTCACTGCTGGATTAGAACTTGTCATTTACTCCAAGCTACATATGGGCAGCCCAGCGCCAGTTCAATGCCCTGGCTTCCCACGCTGCACTGGGGCGTCTAGTCAAGTCTAGGTCACTTGAAGGAGACAAACGCCCCCCTTTTATTATTATAAAACCCAAACAAACTCATCCCCAGGATGGGGAAACCACACGCAAGGGAGTCATTCGTTCTCTCGTGCTCTCCGGCCATTCCCCGCCAAGAGGACATTGGAGGTGCTGCTTTCACAAGCTGTTGTGCCCTGTAACCTCCCATGTGCCGCCTTATAACCAGGGCAACGCCGGATACTCACAATGATGGTGCAGTCAGCAGAGCCGCTGTACAGCTTGTTCCTGTAACATCACAAGACAATGAAAGAGCGTCAGCAAGGGAGAGCCAGCTGTGGGATTCCAGCTGTCCCTGGGGCTCTGCTCACGGGATTCTCGCACCTTTCAGACCCTCCTCGCCCCGCCCCTGCCTGCTCAGAGGACAGGAGCCAGGGCGACACCCCCCGTTCCCAAACAAAACACTCTGCTCATCATCTCCCAGATGCACAGGGCTGGCACAGCTGTGGTGAGCAGGGGTGGGACCAAGGGGCTTTTCACTCTGATAACTTGACCCATCTGTCCCTCTGGCTTATTAAACGGAGAGATGTGGGATTCTGACCCCTCCAATTCACCTGCGCACGTGTGTAAAAGCCTGGTGCACGTGCGCACGCCAGAATTAGGAAGGAAATTACCATCTTAGTCCCTCTTCTAATAATTCACTAATTAGGAGAGGCCAGAGAACAGACCACAAGCCTCTCGTCGCCATTCCCCGTTTCCCCCACCATTGGCACAAAAATCATCTGCTCCACTCACCCCTGAATGCAGAGAGCGAGGACAATCCCATCGTGGCCCTCCAAGGTCTTTTGGCACTTGTATGTGGTGCAGGTATCCCACACCTAACAGGAAAGACAAGTTAGCAGGAGATCACATGCCTGCACTAGAGAGCAGCTGGGGATCAGAGCAGGAAGTCAGCTGAGCCAGGAGAGCAGGGAAATCAGTCAGCTGTTTCCTGTGTCCTCTGTGCACCTGTTTTCCTGTCTGACCGGCAGAGATGAGCACATCTAGGAAAGGAAATTTCGCAAGCAGGGTCAGACTGAATTTCCAAGGGACACCAAACACTGAAATGCAGCCACAGCAGCTCCACAGCACTAGGGCAGACAACAAACTTTCCTAAAACCCGTAGTAAGAAAATGCCAGGAATCAGGCAAACACATGGGCAGTGAGTGCTAGTCACCACAGCGCTAGCTTCTCCTGCTTCTTTTCTCACCACTCCCAGTGTTTGAGCATGAAGAATGTGTGTTCCCCATTATCATTCCTGCTGCACGGAGATTTCAGCTGCTGAGTATTATGTGCTCTTAGTACAAGTGACCACAAAACCAACCGTACAGCAACAGTTTTCCATACTGGGAGAGCAGGACACGGGTAGAGAGAAGAGGGAGGTTCCCGCTAACTAAGATCGGGCCTCCCTGACTAGATACCCCATCATGCCTACATGTTGGCATTTGTGGCTCCAGCCAATGGAAACCAGGTCCTTCCTCTCAGAATTCAAAGCATTGGGAGAAAAATGCAGACAAATGGAACCCTAAGAGTTACGCTTTGCCAGCCTCAGATCTTTAAGCACTTGCCACGTCCCATGCATTAAGACTTCCAATGCCCCTTGGCCGGAGGTAGTTAAGAATTACTCCCAGTGTATGGATGGGTAAATGAGGCCCAGCTAGATGACCAGGCCAATTGCCATTGGTGCTGAATACGCACAGCATTCACTGATGTCAATAGGAGCAGAGAGAGCTCAGCTCCCTGGGGAGAAAATCCAATCAATCAGGCCTCAAGTGACTTGCCCCAGATCTGAGCATCAGCAGCTCAAGCAGGATTGGAACCCAGAAGTCCTGGCTCCCAGCCCTTGAATAAATAAACCAAAAAGAACCAAGATTAAACCATGACAGTCTCTGTTTATGTAGGGTCTATAGGCACCCCGTTTTCTAGTAATCAGTGAAATTCACAATTCCCAGAGCTTTGCTGACATCCATCCATCCGTGACACTGATCTGGCCAGGATAACATTTGAAACTGTTGTTTGGTCGGACTGTCAATTTGCTCTATTCAAAAGCAGGACAAGGAAAAGCAAACAATGTTTGTAAAATGGACACATTTTGTAGGGAAAATCTATTTTGGTTTCCAGCTTCTAAAAGGGCTTTAGCCACCATGGAAAATAAAGAATTAGCAGCTGAAACTCTCTAAAGGCTGAATTGGGACAAGGTGAAAACACGAACAGCAGGCGTGAGATCAGGATCAGGGTTTCATAAAGACTGTCCCTGAGATGAGACACGCAGGTCTGGCATCTTCATGCAGATAACTGAACAATGCTTCCGGCCCAGGTGGAGTTTCAGCTCAAACCTGGGGCTGAGCAGATAAACTCGGATATGGAGCTACACTCTGAGCCCAGCTGAGGGTGGATGGTCCTGCCTAAAGTGCGCACATGCTGCGGGGCTCTTACCTTAATGGTTTTGTCTGAGGAGCCACTGAAAAGCAAGTCTCCTATGGAGTAAACACACAGACACCAGACAGGGCCCTGGTGCCCGACAAAGGTCCCCTTGCATTTGAAGATCTGCTGAGGGTCGTACGCTGTGGAGTGAGGAGAGGCAGGAGGGGGTTAGGGGAACCATGACACTAAGCCCTGCCAGCGCAGAACCGGCCATGGAACTCAGAGGGGAGGGTTCTACTGACAAGAGCTGGTGTGTTACACTAGCCTGAAATGCATTATGGGAAATACGAGTCAGCTGATGCTGTGCTCCGAGAGGGATCTGCTGAGAAATCGTAGCATTCTGGGGCAAGCTGAGGGAGAGGGCCTGACGCGTGTACTCACATCCTAAGATGCCCATGTTGAGGCGGGCGTTGATGTGGGACAGTTCATCCTGAAAAACAAACCAAGCAGGGTTAGAAGCAGAGCAACTGGAGTCAATCCGGAGCCCGGGCACTGGCAGGCCCTCTGCTAGGCTTCCCACGGAGTCTGAGCACTGCTCTAATACCGCCCTACAAACACGGAGCGCTCCAGCCAGCATCCTCCGGACTGAGGACAGGAGCGCCTGGCAGTGCCCACCCAGGGGGTTCGTTCTCTGGCCCGGGGGAAGTGGAGGCCTGGCAGCACCTTCCTTATAGCCACGCATGTTGTCTCTGCAGAGGGGAGCAGGCACCTGCTTTCACCCTCCTGTGGGTATGGGGCTGAGCCCGGGTCTCCCTGGGATCGGGGTCTGGACGTGGACACTCGTACACCTTTCAAAATGCATGATCCTTCCTCTTCCTAAACCCGACACCGGGCAGGGCCAGGCAGTCACGAGGAGCTACTCATCCTGCAGTGTCTTCGAAATCCACTTTGCCTGACAATACTGCAGGTGTCACTCGACACAGTGCTCTGGGGCCCGGGCCTTGCCATCCCCAACGCAGCCGCTTTGCTGGCTGTAGCTGTGTCAGTCAGGGCTAGCGCGCTCCACATTCAGTCCTGAGCAGCATGCCCAGAGCTGGGGTGTGCGCTGCTGGCGGGACGCGTCCCACCTGAACCCGGGCTGGAAGGTGATCTTATCAATGCCCTGAGACGTGCCAGAAGGGGCTGCCACATGTTAGTACTAGATAATGACTGTGGCTCTGCACAATTCCCTTGCCAGTGGTAAGAGAGAACTGCCATAAAGACCCGAAGAACCAGCCACCCTTGTGCAGGCCCTGGGCCGATCCCTGGCTGTAACGAAAGGCGCAGGAGGGCTAGAGTTCCAGGCAAAGCCCTGGCTATTTGCAACAAGTGTCCTGCTGGCTGCTGCACCACAGCCTGACTCCAGCCTGCAGAGAGGCTAAGGCACCCGAAGGCCTCCAAGCCAATCCCAAGGGTTTCTGCAGGCAGCCGGCTGCCCACCGGGCCAGATTCCAGATGTGCTCTGAAGCCCTTTGCACCTCGTACACACCGGGATCCCTGCCTGGCTATGGCAAAAACAAAACGGGGGGCGAACAGAGCCTGTGCGGAGGGAACTAGGTCTCGGCCATTTTGAACCCCTAACCGGGGTCTCCCCCGCCCATGGGAAGAGCAGCTTTACAAGTACATGCTGTTAACCCTTTCTTCCCCAGAAACCCCTGCTGATCAGAACCACTGATGAATACAAGGGACAGGCTCCTCCCCAACGCGCTGTATCATGCAAAGGACTCACATTTAGCATGGAGGCATCCCTGCGGAACTCCATCAGGTCCTCGCTCAGCTTGCTCTGGTTCTCATCCAGCACATCTAGGGCGACAGAACGGCAGGTCCGTCAACCCCAGGTTCGCCTGGCCAGGAAACTCACTTGCTATCCCAGGGTATTTGCACAGATACGGGTTGTTTGTGTTACATTTGTCGTGACCCTGGAAATACCTGCAGTTACCTTACTGAAGGCTGGGGCTAAACTAACAGAAACATAAACACCCTGGTTAATTGGGCCCCAGGTGCAGGGTTCAGGTCCGACTCCCTAGTGTGTCTTTGGCTAACGTTCACTAACCAGCAAGAACATCACTTGTTTGGTCTGGGGTATAAAAAGCAAGGCTTGCAGATGTTTCTCTAGCAGAGCCTTTTCCTAACCCAAGGGAAGGAACCTCCCAGGCCTGGTTGTGCTGAGTATTTTGGCCATTGCTGTTAGGATATAAAATGTGTGTGTGTGTGCGCGTGCATGCGCATGCATATATCTGCCTGTACTGATGTAATTAAGACCAGTGGCCTTTAGACTAATAAAGGAACACTTGTGTGGAAGCTGAGTCACGGTAAACCTTAATAAGGGATTTTAAAATTCCCAAGGGAAATTATTTCCAGCATAAGAGCTGTTGGATCAGGCCCCAAACCTGCAGACCCAAGAAATCCAGGTAGCTCTGAAGATCAGCTAAAGGGAATCCCTGACCCTCCTGAGGTTTGCCCACAGCTGGTTTTCACTATGGTGTGAATGGGAAGTTTAAACACTTGACAAACGTGACCACCTAGCTGTAAAGCCCTGAAGGAGGAGCCATGCCCTTGGCCCGGAGACTCACCAAACTTGAGTTCCAGGTTCTTCTCCAACTGGTCAATCTTCTCTGAGAGCTTGCCCAGCATTGAGCGCAGGAAGGCGATTTCTTGGTCCTTCTGAGCCATTGCCACCTGCATCTCGTGGAAGCGGTCGTCTGTCTGCTGCAGGAACTCCTTCAGCCCCTCAAACTTACACATCTCCAAGTGAGTCTCGTAGGTGTCTTGATTTCCTATGAACGTGCACCTGGAGGGAAGGGGGAGAGATGGAAGCTGGAGCCAGGCTCTGTCGGGAGAGCCTAGTGCTCACTGGCTCCTGCGCTGGGCATTTAGACAGATACAGGGTGAAGGCTCTCCCGCCCCCCTCCCCTCTGGAGGGATCTCTATGGTGCTGCAGTGCCCAAAGGCCAATCGTGGCTGCAGCCACCCATCCCCTGTAACCACAGAAGAAGGCTGAGGCTGAGCAGCTGCACCTGGTCCTGCTGGGGAACTTGCCCAAGTAGGCTCTTCCGATCCCTCTCTCCAGGAAGTTCCAAGAACAAGCAGCTCCCAGGCAGGATCCAAAGTATTATGTTAGTGCATGTGCTCCGTGAAGACCCTGTGCAGCTGCCGTTAAAGTCAAGGGACAAGCTCCAGCTGGCACAGTGGGTGCTGGCTTGGGCCTCACGCATGCACCCAGGCTCCTGGCAAACTGCCGAGGCTGGTCTGTGCATTACAGCTGTTCTAGCAGAGCCGAGCTCTGCAGTCATACATCAGAGGGAAGTCTCCTCACACAACAGCCACCTTCCAGCCTCCACCTCTGGCCCTGGGTCCTGGCCATGCCAGTGCCCTCAGGCCTCGTGTCCTGCAGGCAGGGCGTTTCCCAGTCAGGGATTCCAGCACAGAGAGCAGCGGCCCCAGCTGCACTTCCCTAATCCTTTATCAGTCCTGCCCTGGACAGATCCTGCCACTCTCTCTAGCAGGCTCTCCCGTCGAAGTCTCCTCAGGACACTCCCGAAGGGCCAGCAGTGGTCACACCTGATAGCTCTCCTCAGGGGGAGCTCAACGTGCTCGCTTCTGCAGAACTTCTTGGCCCCGGAGAGTGACACCGAGCACCAGATTCAGTCTCAGGGCCCTGCCCGGCACAGCTGAAGAACCCGGTGTCTGAAATACAGCCCAGAAATGGAGTCCAACCACCCCTAGCAGTGCAGGGCCCAGCCAGCTCTCCCGGTGCCAGTCCCTGGAGCCCACTGCTTACCCGTATTTGGAATGAGGGCACTTGATGTGTTCGCACTCTTTGAGATGCGCCTCCAGGTTCATTTTCAAGAGAGGTGGGCAGCTGGGGTTATTGGGACAGCGAACTGGTCTGTAATCACAGCTGCTTTCGTGATCTCTGTGCACACAGGGAAAGGCACAAAGGAGAGAAAGTCACTGACAGGCAGAGAGGATGGGAAACCACGTGGCGTGACAGGGCGTGGAGCAAAGCAGCCCTTACGAGAACTCCAGCTAATCAAAACCTTCCCCCTCTCTTGTTCTGATGCTGGAAGCTATCTTCGAACCGCCATTTAACCAGGTTTGCAGTAATGTTATGGCTGCAATTGCTGGAGGATACACAGGCCACATACATGTGGACAGCACCAACTTCTCCAATTGCGTCAGTCCTTCCACAGACAGATGAAATGGCAGCTGATCAACAGCTGAGGACATGAAGCAGATGAAATGCTGCAGGGGGCAGGGGACGGATTAGGGAGGCAGGATGGGAATTTTTCAGCAGGGGATGGAGGTAGGAGAGTGGATTTAATGCCCCATCTCTTGGAGAGCCTGTGGTCCTTGTCACAGGTGGCCAGAGCCTCAGATTTAGAGCTCAGCTGAAAGGCATCACATTCAGCAGTACAACACTCCGGTGCAGGGACGTGCTACTGCAACACAGCACCCCTAGCGGCTCACTAAGACAGGAGAGGGCGTCCCCTCCTGCACCCACCCAGTTCCCAGCAGCACAGGGCTGGACAGGACCGCGGGAGCAGAACTGTTGCAAGGAGCCATGTAACGTTGTAAACGCAGAGCAATAAACGGGCACTAGCGGCCCCGCCCCGGAGAGCTCATCCCCTGCTCACAAGCACTTACTTCCGGGCGCTCAGTTTAATGGTAAAGGGGCATCCGTGGGGGTCCACCTCGAAGGCAGCGGGCTTGCTGCTGGCGGCGGGCCGGCAGCCATATTTACAGTGAATGAACAGCTCCCCTATCTGCTCGGCCACGGCAATATTGTTAACAACCACAGTCAGTTTGGCGTTGTCCACTGGGCACTTCTCTGAGAGGGAGGGAGGGAGGGGAGAGAGAGGTGTTCGTTAAGACACTCCAAGCGCAGAGAGGGCAGCTGGGCCCCGGAGGGCCTGTTTTCAGTGGGGTTTGTGCAGGTTCTTTTCTCTAAGGCCTCATCTATGCTGGGAGTTAGCCGACTGCAGCCCTCAGAGCCAGCTCCTGGACCAGCTGCATCAGTGCAAGCCTGTAATGTACACAGGGGAAGCCTCGAGCGTAGCCATTTGCACCAGTGCCGTTTGCTTAAGTTGTCACACAGCCTAGGGCACGGCTGGCTGTGATCACCGCTAACCCCGGGCACACGCAGGGCTCGAGGGAGAGATCTGCAAAGAGCCTCATGACTCCAGAGCACAAATCCCAGTTATTTGGGGCGGGGTGGGGTGGGGTGGGGGGGCTTTCCAAAGTCACTGAGCCAACAGAGCCTTGAACCCGACTGCTTTGTGCTAGGCATCTTTCCCACCTCAGCCCCAGCCACCTCTCTGCTGTCTCAGCGGGCAGAGGGGAGGTTTCTTTTCTCTCTCTGTGTGCACAGAATACAAACATCTGCCCCCCACCCAGCTCTGATGAAAAGGGAACAGACGCCTTTCCACACACTGCTCTGACCCCAGAGCAAAGAGCCCAAATCACACCTAGGAAACCTCCTGCTGCAGTGCCCTGGGGTGGGAAGGAGCAAACAAGGACAATGGGGGGAGCCTTCTCACTCGAAAGCCAAACATCTGTAGGCAGAATGAGCTGCTGTTTACTCAACCCCTGGAAGAGGGGGAAGGCCAGCAATCAGCATGGCTGGGCCTTGGGCTGAACAGTGCCCTTCGGGTTCATGTGCCAAGCAAAGAGAGAGATGGTTTAACAGCATGGCGTGCAAGTGAGAGAGGTGCTGGCTACTCCATCTCAGAGAGCCTCTCCTGGCTTTCTGAACTGGAGTTCAGTGAAGAAAAGAGGCGACGTGTTGCTGAACTTTTGGGTTGGCTGGAAATCAGCGGCTAGAAGAGCTGGCATGAACAGGATGCCAGGAGGAAAGGAGACACAAGTTGGCTGCAGTAATACCTCTTATTGGACCAACTTCTGCTGGTGAGAGACAAGCTTTCGAGCCACAGGAGTTGGTCCAGTAAAAGACATGACCTTCCCCACCCTGCTTCTCTAATAGCCTGGGACCAACACGGCTACAACACTGCACACAACAATAGGAGGAAAGGACTCATGTCAAAACTCATGTCACTTATCCCCAGCAGAGGGGCTGGGAGCACTAGTCCGGCACTGCTGGTGCTTGGGTCATTTACTGTCCTGCAGATTATCCACTCCATATTCCTGACCAGGACTTTGGAACACTTTGCTCCTAGGGAATCCACTCCAGCCTGCACTGGATCCAGGACATGCTGCAATGGGGTGTGGGAGCTCAGTGGGGATGCCAAGGCAGCAGAGATCCGATCAAGAATGCTCACAGCTATGGGCCTTGATCTGAGGCACTACCAGAAGCCTGGGGCACAACAGGTCACATGGGGTGGGCCTGGGGGGTCCATTCTAGACCCTAGCAGACTTTCAGATTGATGCACTGCAGTTTCTCCAGGAGGGAGAGAGGAACAGATTGCTAGGCTGACCAGCCCAGAGACGCGTGGGGAGCGGTGAGCATTGCACAAGGATGGTTCTGTACTTACCAGATGTTAAGGCACATCTTCTGCAAAACGTGTGCTGTGGAGGCAAAGAGGAATAGCACTGTCAGACTCCCCACGATCAGACAAATAATTCCGGGGTCGGGGTGGGGGGGAGGGAAGGAGGAGGGGGTCAGGCTGTCAGAGGCCAGAGCCCCGTGGATTGTGGGCCACAGCAGATACGCTCCCTGTTCGGTACTGTAACATACCCCTGTGACCACTCAGACACATACCATGAGAAATGAAGCTGTGTGAAAAGAGACATATCTAGTTCAAGCAGCCAAAAAAACACACCAGGGGCTCTGAGCACCTGCAGTGAATCCAGTGGGACTTGCTCTGCACCTCTCTGAATCCTCTGGGCTGATTTCTCGACCTACAAAGACCAACCCAGGTTTCCCTGCCAGCCACCCCCATTACAAAACAGAAATGACACAAGTAACAATTTATGAAAGAAGCATCCAAAGGTGAAAAATACAGTTTAGCCTTTTCCCCCTTGGACTGTGCTACTTGGCAAATTGTCCACATACATCCCCCCCACCCGGAGAGCTTTAGGGCTGTCCCAAGCACAGCTGTGCAGGTAGAAGAATGGAAAGGTGGCTTGTAACCAGCCATGTTAAAAGCCACAGCGTCTACCTTTCTCCTCGTGCAACAGAAACCTGTAGTAACTAAAGCAACCGACTCACTATGAAAATATGCTAATGAGTTAATATAATGTCACCGGAATATGCTTCATGCAAAAGGTCTCTTGTAAGGTATCATTACAAAGCTTATAATCTACTGAGTGTGATCAGCCTATTTCTATAAATGTACCACTCTTGTATCTGAAACTAGAAATATGAAATAAAACTCTGAGGGCCTACTGTAATTATGCGAAGTGTGGGCAATTAATGGTGGTTTGGAATCTTGATGACTCCCATTAACCAGGACAATTGTCTGTAAGTCTCCCTGTGTCTACAACTGTCTGTAAGTCTACACGTGTGCTGGCAAGTGGGTAGTGAAGTCTTGCAGTGACATGTGATCATGTCACCTGAACTGGAATCCGTCTGTCACCTGGTGCTTTTCCATTGAGAAGGGGGGGTGGGAACCCAGAGAGGGACAAAGGATTCCCGCCTTATGCAAAAGAGAGATAAAGGGGTGGAACAGAACAAAGGGGCAGCCATCATGAGACATCCCCTAGCTACCACCAGAGCTGGAACAAGGACTGTACCAGGGGAAAGGATTGTGCCCAGACTAGGAAGGCAGGGGCGGCTCTAGACATTTTGCCGCCCCAAGCCGCGGGGGGCGCTCTGCCGGTCGCTGGTCCCGCGGCTCCGGTGGAACTCCCGCAGGCGTGCCTGTGGAGGGTCCGCTGGTCCCGCGGCTCCGGTGGAACTCCCGCAGGCGTGCCTATGGAGGGTCCGCTGGTCCCGCGGCTCCGGTGGAACTCCCGCAGGCGTGCCTATGGAGGGTCCGCTGGTCCCGCGGCTCCGGTGGAACTCCCGCAGGCGTGCCTGTGGAGGGTCCGCTGGTCCCGCGGCTCCGGTGGAACTCCCGCAGGCGTGCCTATGGAGGGTCCGCTGGTCCCGCGGCTCCGGTGGAACTCCCACAGGCGTGCTTATGGAGGGTCCACTGGTCCCGCGGCTCCGGTGGAACTCCCGCAGGCGTGCCTATGGAGGGTCCACTGGTCCCGCGGCTCCGGTGGAACTCCCGCAGGCGTGCCTGTGGAGGGTCCGCTGGTCCCGCGGCTCCGGTGGAACTCCCGCAGGCACGCCTATGGAGGGTCCGCTGGTCCCGCGGCTCCGGTGGAACTCCCGCAGGCGTGCCTATGGAGGGTCCGCTGGTCCCGCGGCTCCGGTGGAACTCCCGCAGGCGTGCCTATGGAGGGTCCGCTGGTCCCGCGGCTCCGGTGGAACTCCCGCAGGCGTGCCTGTGGAGGGTCCGCTGGTCCCGCGGCTCCGGTGGAACTCCCGCAGGCATGCCTATGGAGGGTCCGCTGGTCCCGCGGCTCCGGTGGAACTCCCGCAGGCGTGCCTGTGGAGGGTCCGCTGGTCCCGCGGCTCCGGTGGAACTCCCGCAGGCGTGCCTATGGAGGGTCCGCTGGTCCCGCGGCTCCAGTGGAACTCCCGCAGGCGTGCCTATGGAGGGTCCACTGGTCCCACGGCTCCTCCGAAGCCTGTGGGAGGTCCACCGGAGCCGCCTGCCGCCCTCCCAGTGACCGGCAGAGCGCCCCCCGCGGCGTGCCGCCCCAAGCACGTGCTTGGCGTGCTGGGGCCTGGAGCTGCCCCTGTAGGAAGGTGTCCAGTCTGTGAAAGAGACTTATTGAAACATCTCTCAAGGTGAGATTTTACCTGTATTTAGTTGTATTACTGTATTAGGCTTAGATTTGCGTGTTTGATTTTATTTCACTTGGTAATTCACTTTGTTCTGTCTGCTATTACTTGGAACCATTTAAATCCTACGTTCTGCATTTAATAAAATCACTTTTTACTTATTAATTAACCCAGAGTGTGTATTAATATGGGGGGATGGGGGGGGAACAGCTGTGCATCCCTCTCTATCAGTGTTACAGAGGGTGAACAATTTATGTGTTTACCCTGTATAAGCTTTACACAGGGTAAAACGGATTTATTTGGGGTTTGAACCCCACTGGGAGTTGGACATCTGAGTGTTAAAGGCAGGAACACGTCTGTACGTTGCTTTCAGTTACGCCTCCAGCTGTTGGGGACGTGGTTCAGACCCTGGGTCTGGGTTTGCAGCAGGCTGGCGGGTCTGGCTCAAACCAGGCAGGGCACTGACATCCCAGGCTGCCAGGGCAGGAAAGCAGGGGCAGGAGTAGTCTTGGCACATCAGTTGGCAGCTCCCAAGGGGGTTTCTGTGATTCAACCCGTCACACTCACTCTCAGGCCAAAGCTCAGAGACAGAAAAAGAGCAAGATGAACACTGCAGCGTTTCACAGGATTCTAATCTGACTCAGTAGGTTCTCCGGAGTCTGCGACAAGGCCACAACTTGGCATCGTCACTTGAGAATTGCAATGTTATTATTACAGCAATACATTATCTGCAACTCTGCTGTGGCCTCCCTTTCCTGCCTCACACAGCTGCGTGCTCCCTCCAGAGCTGCCAAACAAGAGCTGCAAATGAAACCAGTTGGTTTCCTGCTGCAGAGGGTTATTTTCCATATTAACCAGTAAATCTCAGAGTCTACATGAAAGGTTTCTGGCTGGAACAGTCGCACGGATATTGTGTACAGAGAGGCAGGCTTTCTGGCTGCCTGAAAAGGAACAAGCTTCAACTAATGAGAGATAGCACCCTTACCTCAATAATCATCCTGCCTTGTGCTTCTCCAGTTATAGATCCAACCGAGGATCCCACAGCACTTTACAAGCATTCGAGAATTATACACCCAACACTACCATAAAGACCTATTCCTTCTGCAGGTGGCACAGAAGCAGGAATATTATACAGGTACTATTAAAATACTAATAAAATGGAGTATATAAAAGTAATTAATAATACTTTGCCCTTCCACTGTTCCTTTCATCTAAGGGTCTTAGAGACTTTTAAAAGCATTAACTAAATTAAGCCTCACGCCACACTTGGTAGATAGGGAACAGTCTATCCACCACTAAAATGCAGCCACCTCTGGGGTGGAACACAGCAGAATGCAGAAACGCTGCACAGCAAAGCTCTTCAAGACTGGAAGTGAAGGGTTACAAACCCAACTGAAATAAGATTGGAACATGCAATACAGAAAGTGTCATGGGATCTTTAACCATCTTTAATCTCATTTGACAGCTAGCACGGCTGGCAGCACAGCGCCCCCTACCACCTCACTGGGGCACTGGTTCAAAATAGACTCTCAGGTGACAAAGCCACCTACTAATCATCAACATCTTTCATGGAGCACCCTGGGTTTTCCTGGCAGGTCTCCTCTCATCTAAGCACAGAGGCAGCTTGGCTTGCAAGATCTAATGGTCACCAGTCGAGGCGGCATAGCTGGTAGCCACACTGTTAATTCACAAAGCCCACGGTAGTGATGTGGAAAGAGAACTTCCTTACCCCACAGGTTGTGATGACTGGATCTTTAAACACACTACAACACAACTGGCAGCAGAGTTTCACTGATGGCTGTTCGGCAAACACCAAGGGCTCCTGAATACAAAGAAAGACCAAGGGTGAAGTCAGGAGCTTCTCTACAATTCCAGTGCAACCCCCTTTCCACACTGCAGGGAGCAGAGTGTAAGGAAGCAGCTTGTACAGTGAAGAGTTTTGAGGCCACACTACAAAATTATTATGTCAACCTAACTTAGGCTGGCATACAGATGCCGCAGTAGTTACATTGCTCCTGGGTGTCCTTGTGTTGGTGGTGCACGGCTTTCCCCAGAAGAGCTTGCATCCATTGTACTGTCAGAGTGGGGCATTATGAGGTGACTCCTGAAAACCAGTAACAGTGGATGTAAGTACTGCAGTGTCTACACTGACACCGCATTGACAACGACTCTGCGCCGCTCGGGGAGGTGGAGTTATTAAGTCGGCATAGTGCGGCGGTTACATCAGTGGGAGCAACGTTTCAGTGTAGACACTTCTGAAGTTCGGTCGACGTAAACTGCCTTGTGTTGACCTAACTCTGTAGTGTAGATGGTCTGCAGCTGTGATGCCAACCACCACCAATGCAGCCCAAGGCTACCAAGGAGACAAAAGAACAAAACTTCCTAACCAACTGCCAGGGCTGCCAGGACTCAACTTTCCTTATCTCCAGCTGAAATTTAATTTCGATAGGCCAGCTTCTAGGGGCTGAGCCTAGAAACAGCCAGGGGCCCTCACCCACCACTCCGTTCACTGGGAACCGGGGGTACTCGGCATACGGCAAGATCAGGACCCTAATGGGGTCAGCTAGTTTCAACTGAAGTCCGTGGAGCTGTGCCAGTTTAGCCCAGCAGAGAATCTGGCCCCTAGCTTAGGAGGCTGGCTGAGTCCTTAGGGACTGCTCAGCTCGGCGGGAGTACCTTGCCGAATCATGGCCATACTGAAGCAGTGAGTGACAGCTTAAACCTTCTGGGTAAAAAGGCCTCTGAATTATTGATCTGAAGCCTGACATTCGAAAGTGATTTAGAAACAATATCTACATCCCCCTGTGTAGCTGAGATGTCCTAAAGGAAAGATTTCTCTGCCTCATGCAATCCATGGGACTTGGCTTCTGTCACTATGGGCCGGGAGCTCTGCTTTAGTTTTCCAGTTAGACGGGAAGTTCAGGGCTCAGAAGCAGTATTCCCTGGCTATCTGGAGTACACCCTCTGAGCTCAAAGCAGACCAAGGGGTAAGTATTGATTAACATTTCAGATCAGTCACTTAAGAATCGCTCTAAGAGTGAAACTCAGCCCGAACACCCCATGGATTGTGGTAAGGATGAGTCACTCACACATTTGCCCAACCCATGAACCAGACGTGGCCTGGCCTGGGGGACGTTTAAGTCTGGATGCAGTCTCTGTGACACAAGCTCAGCTCTTGTTAACACTTCTAAGAGTAAGGCCCCAATCGCGTACTAACTCCAAACAGGTAGCGAAGCTGCAGTGAAATCAATGGGACTCTGCATAGAGCTAACTGCAGATGGGGGCCTAAGCCAGGGATGACCTACACGGGCACTGCCACCCGCAGAGAGAATGAGAACATAGCCCTTTCCTCTCTGTAGCACCCTTCATCACAGCTAGGATCTCCACACACTTCACAGATGCTAATCTGTGAAACCTCACAGCTCTCCAGTCAGGATTATCATCACCCCCATTTTACGAATGGGGAAACTAAGGCACAGCAAGATGAGGTGACTTGTCCAAGGTGACAGAGCAAGTCAGTGGCAGAGCTGGGACTGGAACCCAGGAGTCCTGCCTGCCAGTTTCCTGACCAACCCACTAGACAACATTCCCTCCAAACAAGGGCTCTTCCATTTGAAGGCCACATGCACACACTGCAGGTTACACAAAGAAGCTGTTTTGACACTGAATGTCCTCGTTTTGTTTCTAAAGAAGACATCAAAATACCTACTGGTTCCTCCTCTTCCTCGTGGAGCGAGAACGTCGAGCGCAAGGACATGTTGGACTCGGAGTGTAACGAGCGAACGGAGATGGCGGAGTCGGAACGGCGTGGGGTACTGATCGGAGGCTTCCGAAGTAAAGACAAAAAACAACCCAGTTATTACAAGTAACCCCCCCCCTCCCATGGAGCTTCCAACTCCCATCCTCCTCCGTGCAACTTAGCGGCTCCAGGGGCCCACATGCCCTGCCAAATCTTGCACGCCAGGCTGCTTGGCCTAGCCAAGTGTAAACCAGGACTGAGGCCGTAGGTATCTCATCGCCAGCACAATATGGGTCACCTCACTCCCCCTCAGTCAGGCCCAGTACATTCAAAGGCCACGGTTCATTTGTGCAGTTACTTACTGCGCGTCCCTGCAGTGCAGGAGCTAAGAATGAACCCTTCGCAGAACGCTTAGTAAATCTGCCCCCGAGACAGCTCCCAGGCTCTGCCGTTCCTATAAGCTCTGCAGTAGCACTTGTTGTTTCCCTGCTATCTAACTTCTGCCAAATTGCTTTGCGTAAGTGTGGAGACTTCCTCCAATTCAATTCAAGAACAGCCTGGCTTTGTTGCTTCCTGTTTGGGAGGGGAGAGCGAACTGGGCTTTGCATGCACCAATCAAGGAGGTCGCTCTGGCTGCAGGGCTCTTTGGGATTGGCTTTGCAGGGGATGTTGCCACTGGAATATTAACCAACAGCATGGTCCTTAGTGTTTCCAAGTCAGCCTTAAAGCAACAATGGAGAAAACTCTTCAGTCCAGCAAGGGGGAGGGGGAATGAACAGCCTGTCGTGCACAAGAGCGATACTGACAAACTGGAAAGAGTTTGGAGAGGAGCAACAAAACCCTGCAGGGAGCAGGAGGGATGGACTGATGGAGGAACGACTGAAAGTGTTTGCATGCAAACTAGGGAACGCTGCTCTAGGTGAAATGACTCTAAGGTGGGTGCACAATGCGTTGAAAGCAGGTACTCAAAGAGCTGTTCCCAATGGTTGGCTGTCAGCCTGCAAGGCCATATCTAGGGTGTTCTCCCAGGGCTCTGTCCTGGCTCCGGCACTGGTCAACATTTTCAGCAATGACTTGGATAATGAAGTGGAGAGTATGCTCATAAAATCTGCAGAGGATACCAAGCTGGGAGGGGTTGCAAGCACTTTGGATAACAGGTTTAGAATTCAAAATGAGTGTTACAAATCAGAGAACTGGTTTGAAATTAACAAGATAAAATTTAATAAAGACAAGTGCAAAGTAAAAGCAGCAAAGAATCCTGTGGCACCTTATAGACTAACAGACGTTTTGGAGCATGAGCTTTCGTGGGTGAATACCCACTTCGTCGGATGCAAAGTACTACATTTAGGAAGGAAAAAATCAACTGCACAACTACAAAATGGGGAATAACTGGTTAGGCAGTAGTTCTGTGGAAGAGGATCTGGGGGTTATAGTGGGTCACAAATTGCATGAGTCAACTACGTGATGCAGCTGCGAAAAAGGCTAATATCATTCTGGGATGTATTAACAGGAGTGTCATATGTAAGCCATGGGAGGTAATTGTCCTGGTCTACTTCGCACTGGTGAGACCCCAGCTGTGTCCTGTGTCCAGTTCTGGGCACCACTATTTAGGAAAGATGTGGTCAAATTGGAAAGAGTCCAGAAGAGAGCAACAAAAATGCTAAAATGTTTAGAAAACCTGAGCTATGAGGAAAGATTAAAATAACTGGGCATGTTTGGTTTTGAGAAAAGACGACTGCGGGAGGACCTGATAATGGTCTTCAAATCTGTTAAGGGCTGTTATAAAGAGTGATCGATTGTTCTCCATGGCCACTGGAGGCCCGGCAAGTACTAACGGTCTTAATCTGCAGCAAAGGAGATTTAGGTTAGACAGAATTAAAACCTTTTAAAGTCTCAAGGTAGCTAAGCACTGGTCTAGGCTTCCAAGGGAGGTTGTGGAATCCCCATCACTAGAGGTTTTTAAAAACAGGCTGGATAAACACTTGTCAGGGATGGTCTAGGTTACTTGGTCCTGCCCTGCACAGGGGGCTGGATTAGATGGCCTCTCGAGGTCCCTTCCAGACCCACATTCCCATGCCTAGCTTGGCTCAACAATGACTCAGAAGGGACAAGGAGAGGTTGCACCAAAGGCTGATTCTACAAACCCTCACTCCCACGAGTAATCCCAACAAGCATTCTCACGTCAGGGTGTATAGGCTCAGGCCCCAGGCCAGACAGGAATGGGTTCAGAGGGGCCTCAACGAGTGCATGACCAGAAAATAAATGGGAGAAAATTGAGGCTGAGCATCAGGGAACATCTGTGCCAGCAAGATGTAGCAGGCTGTAAAATGGGCTCCCCAAGGGAAGTGCAGGGAAAACCAAGTGCGTTGGGAT
Organism: Mauremys mutica; assembly: GCF_020497125.1. Classification (NCBI taxonomy): domain Eukaryota; kingdom Metazoa; phylum Chordata; order Testudines; family Geoemydidae; genus Mauremys; species Mauremys mutica. The sequence goes on along the minus strand of NC_059082.1, from coordinate 83,150,383 downwards.
TTTAGAAGTAAAGTGGCCAAGCCACAACACCACGTACTGCAGGACGGGAAAGAGTCTGAACTGGGCCGAAGAAGACCAGCAAGTAGGACCAACTGGTCTTCTGCTTTTATCGTCTCCGGAGCTTAATGACACTAGAATTCGAGTTCTTATCGTTACTGCACCGCTTGAAAGCCAAAGCTCAGAGTTCTTTTAAATAGAGTAGGCCAGGGGTCTCAAACATGCGGCCCGCGGGCCGCATGCGGCCCGCGGAGCTCTTCCCTGCGGCCCGCGGAGCTCCCCAGGGGAGCTCCGCAGGGGCCCCCAAGAGAAAAGCGGAGGCTCCCGCCTCCACCCCTCTCCTGGAGCCTCGGCGCATAGAGCGCCGAGTCTCCGTCCGAGCGCCTGAGCCCCGCCCCGCTCAGAGCCGCGTGGGGAGGGGGCGGGGCTGGGAGCTCTGGGCTGAGCGCTGCGCTCGGCGTGGAGCTCCCAGCCCCGCCCCCTCACCACGCGGCTCTGAGCGGGACCGCCGGAGACGCGCTCGGGGAAGGGGGGGGGGGGAAAGCGGGACCCGCCGGGGCCGGGCCGGGCCGGGCCGGGGGAGGGAAGCGGGACCCGCCGGGGCGGGGCTGGGCGGGGGGGGGGGGGAAGGGAAGCGCTCAGGGCTGGGGCAGAGGATTAGGGTGCGGGGGGATGAGGGGTTCATGATGTGGGGGCGCTCAGGGCTGGGGCAGAGGATTAGGGTGTGGGGGGATGAGGGCTCTGGCTGGGGCTGAGGATTAGGGTGCAGGGTCCTAGTGCCTGCCCTCCGCCAGTACTGGCAAGGCAGGCTTCCCTTACCCTGAGCCTCTCCAACCCCAAACCCTCAGCCCCAGCCAGAGCCCTCATTCCCCCCGCACCCTAATCCTCAGCCCCAGCCCTGAGCACCCCCACATCATGAACCCCTCATCCCCCTGCACCCTAATCCTCAGCCCCAGCCAGAGCCCTCATCCCCCCACACCCTAATCCTCTGCCCCAGCCCTGAGCGCCCCCACATCATGAACCCCTCATCCCCCCGCACCCTAATCCTCTGCCCCAGCCCTGAGCGCCCCATCATCATGAACCCCTCATCCACAGCCCTCACCCCACACTCCAACCCTCTTCCCTAGCCCTGAGCCCCCTCGCATCATGAACCCCTCATCCACAGCCCTCACCCCACAGCCCAACCCTCTTCCCTAGCCCTGAGCCCCCTCGCATCATGAACCCCTCATCCACAGCCCTCACCCCACAGCCCAACCCTCTTCCCTAGCCCTGAGCCCCCTCGCATCATGAACCCCTCATCCACAGCCCTCACCCCACAGCCCAACCCTCTTCCCTAGCCCTGAGCCCCCTCCTGCATCATGTACCCCTCGCCCTCAGCCCCACAGCCCTCACCCCTGCACTCCCTCCTATCCCCAAATTCCGTCCCAAAGCCTGCACCCCCACCCCCTGCCGCAGCCTGGAGCCTGCATCGAGCACAGAGCCTGCATCCAGACCCCCTCCCCCACCCAAACTCCCTCCCAGAGCCTTAGGCAGTAAATCTAAGTGCGTGTTTTGTCCTTTGAGTGAGGTGCATTACTGAGTGTATATATTTATTAAAACTGCGCGCGCTTAGGGGAGGAGGTGGAGAAGAGACAGGGCAGGGGCGGGGCCTCATGGAAGGGGTGGATTGGGGGTGGGGCCAGGGGCAGCAAGGGGGCGTGTCAGTGATGCGGCCCTCGGGCCAATGCACTAGTCCTCATGCGGCCCTCGGGGTCATTTGAGTTTGAGACCCCTGGAGTAGGCAAATGTACTGTTAGGTAAATATATAAACCCAAGGCTGAGTGGTTCCAGTGGGTTACATCAGGTTTATGCACTCAGCCATGAATGTGCTACCGGTGGGAAGATAATAAAACGTTATTAAACGAAGAAAGTCACTGCAGGAGCTTTCTGTAAGACCTCAGTAGTCAGACAACACACGCTAGAAGGGGCAGTTCTGTGAACAGTGCTACTCTGCATGGCTGAGATTTAGATGGGTGTGGCTAAAATATACCTGCACTGATTTATTGGGGGAAGGAGGGCACGTGGGGTAATTAGGTAGGGAAATAAAGTTTTCCTAGCGGAAGACTCGGGGCTATGCAGCTCAGCAGTGGTGTAAATGGAAATGACAAGAAATCGATGAGTTAACTTAGAATTTTTGAAAGGAAAACGACAGTGAGCAAAATCGGCTGTTTGGGGAGGTGACCCCTCAAGGTAAATATCGCCCTCGGTTTTGCCGATACAAAAGCATGGAGGCACTGGCCTAACACTCAGGAGACCTGGGCTTTATTCCCTGCTGCACCACCCCGGGCAGGTTCCCCTCCCAACCCTGCTCTGGGCTATTCCGACTGTGAGCGTCCCAGAGCAGGAATATCTTTCACTACGTGTATGTGCAGCACAGAGCACCATGGGGCCGGGCTCCGGTGGAGCCTTGAGCCGCTGCTGCAATAAAACGGAAACAACTCAGGGCCCAGGGCGACAGAAGAGCTTCACGTGCCACACAACGAGAACGTCTGTCTCCTGGAAGCACACGGACACAGATCTACACAGAGCAAGGCTTTAACGAGCAGGCTGATGACCCCTAGGGACTGCCTGGCCCAGGAGCTTGGTGACCAGCTGCCCATCATTAGTGACGATTTGGCACAGATTGGTTCTCCCAGAGCTTTGGGAGGGACGAGGTCTGTTAGCAGAGGTGCTGTTTAGTCTCTCCCTCCTCAGCCAAGATCCTCCGAAATTCTGTCCATTCCATCTTCAGATAACACAAGTGATGGAGCTTCCACAACTGCCCTTGGTGGAGAATTAACAACCTAGCACATTTCACAGGCATTATTCCGCCCTCAGGCACACCAGTGAAACCCTCAATGCCCGAACAGAGTGGGAGCTGAGAATCCATCTCCCAGGGCAGAAATAGGCCTACCCTAATAGGCAAGTGTTTCCTCATACCCCGCGTTAGCCATTAGCATTTACACTAAGGCCACTTCACACTGTGCTGGGAGGGTGAGGAAGCCTTAACAGAGGGTACATTTCGCACACTCACCCACTGCTAGAGCGGTGTAGAGCAGCCGTGGTATAAATGAAAATTGGGCCCAGAGCTTGTACCCTAGTCACATTCCCGCAGGGCCCAACAAGGCTAGGAACATGCTGTGCAGTTTTCCAGCATTTGGTCATCACCCAGCAGGGCAACCAGCAGTAATCGCTCCACATGAAGACAGCACTTGGCTACTTTTGGTTTCGTTATCAGCAATTAAAAGAAAACGATCCTATTCCCAAGAGAGCTCCGGTTTGCCTCCAGCTGCCTCCGTGATGGGTGATGAGACTCTGGCACCTTCTGGGGAAGGGAAAGGACGCTTTTCCCAAGGGTTAGCGAGAGTCAGTCTGGGATTTCAGGCAGTCGTGGCTCTGCCGTTCTCCTCGTCCAGAGCTCTTCACCAACTAGGTGGCTTCCTGTGTTCGTTATGTTTATTGCTATTTTTGCTGACTGATGTGTAGCACTGTAGGGAAGACGGGTTGCACATTTCGGTGAGGACCAGGGCTAGCTACGAGAGATCTATTTTGTTTTTGATTGGAGTTTGGAGCTACGTGCAAGGGGACCTAGGCAACTAACTCCCTTAGTCTCCTCTGAAAATCCCAGCTGGGATCTTTTTCCTCTGTCTGTGTATTGTTAGGATTTTTAAAGCACTAGATGTTAGAGGAACATGTCAAATCAATGCTCGGAACGTAGGATTCAAGAGCAGGGCAGTGGAGCAGGCATAATGGACCAGATCCAGGGAACCAGGGGAGCTATGCAGATTTAACCCAGATGAGGATCTGGCCTCATATTAATAACTATTCTCTCGTGTGTGTTTTTTAAAAAACTGAATGACAAGAGGGTGTGGAGGTTTTCAGAAAAGCACCGTGGCCCATGACTCAGGCAATGACACAACAATGGAGGGGAAGGTTTAGCAGCTTGATCTTGCAAATTGCTGAGCAGTCTGGCCCCAGCCCAGCACAACACTGAAGCACATGCTTAACTTTAAGGGACTACTCTCATGCGCCAAGTTAAGCATGTGCTTAGCACTTTGGAGGAACAGCACCAGCATCCTCAGCACCGTGAACGATCAAGCCCTAAATCCCTCCCAGAACTATCTGCATCGGAATGAAGAATCATAAAATCGCGGGACTGGACAGTCCCCGAGAGGTCATCTAGCCCAGTCCCCTAAACTCGTGGCAGGACCGAGCATTATCGAAGTCTGACAAAGTCTACTCAGACTAAAGTGGGTGTTTTGTTTGTTTGTTTCAAAAAGCCCTCAATCTAAGTCTGATTTAACTGCCCTGTAACCAGACCCTGTGATAACACCTGATCCTTGAGGAGGAAGTTACTCCGAGATGCGTGTGACGAGTCAGCCAGCCAGATACAAACAAGAAGGTGTCCTTTTGCGAGGCTACCTGGAGCCTCGGGAATGTTTTAAGAACTTCACACTGGGTCACCCGTGGCTGACTCCAGTGGCCGGGATGAATATGGCATGTCTAGCTCTGATTCTGGTTCCAGATTTTCATTCTGTGGTGAGAGGCCCCCTCTAGAGGTGCAAATAGGAAAAAGATTCTGTGGAAGTAGCTACTTATCCAACTGGTGCTGCTGGCGTCATAGAAACGGGGCCTGGTTCAGACTGGCAGGCCTCACCTGTGACCCCAAAACCTTGAAAACCAGGTTTGTTTCAAGCCCTTCTCCACCCTGGGTAACAAGTGACTCTCGGGGCAGAATGTTCCCACACAGGGAGCTGCTGCCTGTGGGCTTTGCAGCTGGTCTACAGGGACATTTGGGAGGCACAACTTTGGCACCTGCTTTTAAGAATTAGGCCCATTGCCTCCAAAGCTAAGGCTGCAGCGTGAAGAGTCCCACGCAGACATCGAACCCCAGCTACGAACGGCTAGAGCCCGACAGACACAGCCTCACGCTCTGAGCAGCTGCCATGAACGCGGTGGCCTAATCCGGACTCTGATCTCGACCGTCACCTCTCTGCCTGCCAAACAGGGACAGCGACACTCACCTGCCCATCCCACAGGCGCCCGTCGCACCACTCTGTATCCCCATGAAACCAAGCAAAGCCAGACAGGTCGAGCTGTGCCTACCGTCCTGGCCAGGCACTGCACGTACCCTGCTTCAGACGTGCCTGGCAGAGTGCTCTCAAAGGGGATAATCGGACAACGCACTTCTCCTGTAAGTCCCTGCGAGTGGGGGCAGAAGGTCACTCCGGGGCAATACGTACCATGCCATCGTCCTCGTCTCGCGGGGAGTAGGTGAGCGTGCTGGATGAGGAGGGAGTCCTACGGTGCTGCTTAAAGGTATTGGTCCCGTCAGCTTTAAAGCAAAAGAAACATTTCAGGTTTTTCGCTGCGCCTTTAGCGAGAGAGGGCTCTCGAGGAGGAGCGAAAGAAAAGGAATAGGGATTTCCCCACTCTCCCCTGGAGGCCCCAGGAAGGGCAGCGCAATCAATACCTTATCACCAGGGCTTCCTTGAGGGGAGCTGGCCCAGCAAGAAAGATAAACCGACATTCTGCTAGAGCTACAGGCTTCAAATATTCTTAAAGGGAGCCTCCCCCCCCTTGTGCATTTTTATATCGGGGAGGTCTGGATATTCCTTGGGCGCCAGGGAAGGCTGCTATAGCCAAAGTGGAGATGCTTATATAAAGACCAGCTTGTTACTACTTTACACTAAATACTCAAAATTCCAGAAATGCGACAGGTACAGCGGCAAGCATAACCTTAACTCCGCCCCTTTGTGAGTATGCATTATAACGTGAGTGTTCCTTTTACTATGTCACTTTCGCCTGTAGGAGAGTCTTAGCTTTGCTAAACCAAAAGCAATGTTGTCAAGGCAACCAAAGTCACTGGTCCTCTGTGAGGTCTCTGTTCATGCCATGCCCCTCCCTGTTTGGCTGGAGCTCTGTGAGGTGGGGTGTACGACTCCTTTAAGGGACAGTCTGGCGCTTACAGCCAAGATAGCATGGGAGCAATCAAGGAGCCCCCTGCAATGGGCTTTTTAAGGAGGAAAAGGGAAGCTGAGCACTCAGGGGACCAGAAGTCATGATGGATGCTGGGGGTTGCAGGCCCCTGGACACCAGCCTGGCCTAGACTTTTGTTTGCTGACCGTAAGTTTGGTTGCTCTGACTCACGGCTCTGAGAGAAGGGCCTTCTGCGCCCCAGCAAGCTGCTCCTTCCCCGACCTGATGCCCACGGAAAAGGGAGCGAGCCTGCCTGCTTCCCAGAGCAGTGAGAACTAGCAATTCTGCCAGCTGGGGTAGGTTGGGGGGCCTTCTTAAAGGGGACTTTTGGTTGGGTGGTTGTGGACTCCCTTTGTAGGATCCTGTGCACATTTTTTTTTAAATGAAGGAAAAAGGGCAAGGATTTATTTTTTTTAAATGGGAAAAGTGCAGTCCCCCCCTTGCTGAACTCAAAACTACTGGAGGGGATTTTGCTCAAGCTGTCCAAAATAATTCACATTCGGGCAGAGACCAAAGATGGAAGGTATCAGCCCTAACAGCAAGCGCTTGGGCGGGTCAGGAGGAGGGGACCTTAACTGGAACTGGGGAGATAACGGACAGAGCAGGGGCTCCCCCACAGCACTGGGAACTCTGACTGATTGGAAAGCACCTCCACGGACACTTATCTCTGTCCTGCCTGGCGATCACAGCCCTACAATAAGCTGGGCTGGGACCGCACGTGACTTGTCGCTTGTCCCTCAGCGAACACGCAGTGACTAGCTTTGGTTCACTGCCATCTGTGCAGGGAAGGACGAATTCAGTCGGAGGAGTAAGTAGCCCTTCCGGCAGGGCTGCCGTGCTCCGGGGCAGCGAGACGCTCACCTTTCGTGATGGTGGTCACGGCGGAATAGGCAGGCCCAAAAGTCGTTTCCATTCTCGTCTGAAAGGAAGGCAGAATTAACGTCACCACATGTCGATCTGGCACAGATTGGGGGGTGCTGCTCAGCCAAGGTTGGTAAAATGCATGAGAAGATTGCGAAGATTTTATCTGTGGAGATCACAGCCCCAGTTGCGGCCCCACATTTTCATTCATCATCTTTATTTTGTCCAAACAAAGAGGAGGGCGTAAAAGGCCAGAAATACCCCTTCCCCCGCCCATTTCTCGCCCCTGCTCTGCTCCTTACCCCGTTAGTGTTCTCAGGAGTAGTGATGTTTGCTGCGCCACTGGAGAAGCGATTGTAGCGAGCGTTCTTGTTTGAGCTCATAATCTAGACCAGTATTTATTAGTCATGGGGAGTTTGCTCTGGAGGAACAACAAAGAGTTGGAGGGTTGGTTATTTTTGCAGGGGCAGAGGAGGTCAGAAGAACGTCCCCCTGAGTCCTACATCGTTCAACTCTGTGACTCAGCAAGGCCCACCAGGACATGTCTGGACTAGTATTTTCCAGACACATGGACTGAGCGTGTAAAATAAGGGACAGTGGCACCATGCGATCCCCTTTCTCCTCCCTCACCTATGGTGAAAGCAACAAAAACACTGGGAAGACAAAGGCTTGAACGGAGGAGACTGGTCCCAGGCTTACAGGGGAAGCCTGTGTATTAAGGACTCTAACCTACCTGCAACATCCAGTGGGGTGAGAAAAACTGCTTGATCCAAATCCTGGTTAGTCGGATAAGGTTTAGGATTTAGACTGCGAGCTTACCTTTTCTTGTCTTTGGTAACTACCTACCACTTATAATAACTGAAAACCTCTCTTTCTGTAGCTAGGCACTTATTGTAATGTTTTCTCTTAGCCAGGGAGTTTGTCTCAAGTGCGTGGGGAATCTGCTCAGGTTACAAGGGCTGGTGCATGCTCACTTTCCTTTGATGAAGTGGTGAGCTAATGAATACATTTGCCCTGCTCCGGAGAAGGACTTGAGAGGCTTGCTGGTGTTTCCCTATGTACTGTTCAAGAGAGCATTCCCACACCTTAGCTGGGTGTGTCTCTGCCTGCTGGTGGCTGAGTGATCCCAGCGCCTGGAGGGGCTTGCTGCTTGGCACTGGCAAAGCATTGAGAGAGACAGCCCAGGCTGGAGAGTTAAGGGGGCACAGCATTCCCACAGTCCCAGGCTGCACCCCAGGGGTCCCGTCACAACCTCCCAAGCCACCTATCCAGCACGTGGCAAAAACTCCATATTCAATCACAGCCAAGAGCTTTTATAGGTGAGGGGTCAGTTCTCCCATTTCCTTCCTTCAAGGCCACCCAATGTCTAAACAAGGGCTGGCCACAGTTCCCTCGGCAACATGGCCACATCACTCTGAATCACATGTTTGATGGCATGGAACCAATTCATTGTTTTAGCAAATGCCATGGTAAAACGAGAATGTTATGAAGGTATTTGTCCATCTTTTTAGTATCATTATTTCTGACAGGTTTGACCCAAACAACCTCTTTGGGAGCTTACAACTCACAGCAGTGCCCTCATGGTTTTGGCTCCATAGTACACAATCACCAGGCTTCTTAATGTAGGGCTGGAGCCCTGGTTTGTTATTGTAGGGTCAGCTAGGAGTCCTGGGTCCCAATCCTGGGATGAGACTCTTGTGAGCAGATCCTGATGCTCAGCTGCACGCCTACTGACTTCCGTGGACTCCATGTGGGCGTGGTTCTCACCCTGCACACATCAGGCCTTGGTTTATAACAGTAGGGCAACTCAGGTGTGGGTTTTTGTTTAAACAGCAAAGCCCAGCCAACAACCACCAGACCCTGAGCTGTTTCTTTGGCGGGTTCATGTAAAGAAATGCATGAACACGTCTGGTGACAGAGATAGGGAGAGGGTGGAGCAAATGAAGAGGGAGTCCTCCCTAGCTGTTATTTCTGAGCCTGCTGTCCGGAACGATCACAATGATATCGAATCTCCTCACCTAAAGTAATGCAGCAGTTCCTCTCTCGGCCTAGGGGAGGCGACAGCTTCCAGGTGAAAGGGTGCAAGGCTCTCCAGGCCCACAGTCTCGCAGTATAAAGAGGCACACCAAGTTCCTACAAGACCCCCATCCCAAATTCTATTCAAATCAACTGACTGGTGTGGAACAGACGCACGTTAAGTAGGAAACACAAGTGCATGACATGAACTGGGTGTCTCAGGCCATTGGGAAGGAGACGCAGAGCCTGCCATCTCTAGCTCACAGTTCAGATTCAGAGCAGTGCTTGTGGAGAACTTTAGTTACCCATCTGACGGCTATTTGGAGGCTTCCCAGACTACAGAGAAACCCTGCAGTATTGGACGTTAATTGCTCCAATGATGGAAACTGCAGCGTGTGGGGCCATTACAGAGCAATACCATGGAACACCCATAGGGGTCACTCAGTCCAGTTTTACATCACAGCAATTTCAGGAGAGCAGACAGGGATTCCCAGGGCCCAGAGATCCCTCTTGAGCTTCCCCTTCCTTGTCAAGGCTGAGGCGCTTTGGGGATGGACCACGCAGAGCAGCTTGCATTCCTGTATCTGCTCAGTGGATAAAGAGGGGACCGCTGAATTTGAAAGGCAAGACGCTTACCCAACTGTTGTACAAGGCATAGTTATCCTTTGGAACTCACTGCCACTGGATAACAGAGTCCAAGAGCGTAAGAGGATTCAGTGCATGATCAGACATTTGTACAGAGAAGAACATCTGCAGTTCAACTAGACAGGACAAAAACAATTAAACTACACAGGGAGCCGAACCCTCCTATTTCAGGCACAAGCCAACACTAACAGATAGGGAGAGACATCTGCTGTGGCCAGCTATTGCATATTTGGCCAGCACAGTGTTTCTGGTCCATTTCTGCCAAGCAGCTGGTGCTAACCACTGAAGATGAGACTGGACTAGACAGACCCCTGCCCTGGCAGCTCCTTCCATTCAGGACTTCAGTTTCTAGGGCTCCCAATGCAGCCTCTGCACTATGTCAATTAAAGCCCTTTGGGGCAGGAGCTGTCTCTGTGCTGGGTTTGTACAGACTGCCTCGCGTGCTACCACAACACGCCCAACAACCGAGTCGAAATTCGCGCTTACAGATTTCTCTACGTGACTGAGACTACACCGGCAAAGCTATGTCCCCGTAGCTACGCCGGCATAACTGCGCAGTGCAGAGGCAGTCTGCACCCGTGGAAAGGGGTTCCCATCGGTGCAGGAACATCACCTCTCCGAATGACTCTTCGGTTAACACAGCTGCATCTACACTTGGGGTTAAGTTGGGACAACTGTGTCAGTCAGGGGGTTGGTTTCTTCACGCCCCTCGCCTAGGTAACTGTGGCATCCTAACTGTTAAGTGTAGATCAGGCCTCACGAGCATGACAATCATGCTGGGCCATGTTTTATATTAAACATTCTGCGGGTGAGCCAAAAGGACACCCCTCAGGCCCGCCTGACAGGACACACTGTACAAATTTTTAGGTTCCATGTTACACAACTGTCCAATATTCACAGCACAATAGTTCGGTCCTGGGAAAAGAACTGTTCCCTAGAACTAAACTTTTGGAACAGGCTGTGGTCAGAGAAAGCAAGAAACCGGAGACTGTTTTAAAAAGCCATCGTGGGAGAATATTTTCCATTTCTTTGGAAGCAGTGCACTGGCCACGTTCAAATGCCACATCCCGTAGGAGATGTTAAGAGTTACTAGAGCGGTTTCGAGAACAGCCCGACGCTGCTTCAATCCAGAGATGAGCAGAGTCAAAGCCGTGCTGCACAGCACGAAGAGCCTGGCAACTGGTCATGAGTATCTTTGTAGAGAACAAAGACTGGGAATAAATAATATGGGCTTGTGGTTAGGGCACTGGGCTGGGACTCAGCAGACCAGAGCTCAATTCCCAGCTCTGCTACCGACACTCTGTGTGCCCTTGGGCAAACCACTTACTCTCCTAAAACGCATGGCCCGACCCCACTGCCCAGGCCAGGATACCGCCATGCCCATTTCCAACCGTTCCCATCGCCACCTCAGCCCCACTGGCAGCCAGGTGCCAGCCCTAGTGCAGACAGCTGAGCACCCCGTGATTTAGGTTCGGCTCAGGTGCGTTTGCGCAGCCCCCCAGAGTCCCAGCGCATTGCATGAGCCCCAGCAGAGAGGGCAAGGATTCTGCAGGGCGACTGCCCATTGGAGTGGTTACCGGGGAGCTGGGTAGAGGCTCGGGCACCCAGGATGTGCGGCAGTTGGTGAGGTGTTTTGGCAAGCAGGAAGCAGTTGAGATTCTTGCTGTTGGGGAGGGAGGTTTCTCCTTTCTCCCACCCTTTAGGGCAGGAGCAGAGGGGACTTAAATTTGGGGAAAAGGGGTTGAACTTGTGATTCCTCATCCTAGGAAACCTTGGCAGCATCTCCCTGCTCCCTGCCCTCTCCCTCCACGTCATCCTGCAGCAGGGAAGCAGCACTCCCCCGGCGAGTGGAGTGAAGAGAGCTGACATTGACAGTGTTCTCGTTCGGCTCAGAGTGAACAAACACCCCCCGGAGATGAAGAGAGGCAATTTGCCTCTTCAGGGAATGTTTCCGGCTGTGTGCAGACTCAGGGGACTCCATTTCACGCTCTCTCCCTTGGAAGGGTTTCTTTGCCACCATACGGGATGGAGACTTCACAAAGGAAAGGGAAGCTCTGGTTCTGGGGAACAGGGATGGACTAGTCAAAGGAGGGACAATTAGGGGCAAGCTGTGCAGTCCTGTAATTGCATGACATGTGGGGTCGCGGTTCCCTGTCCTCTCCAGATGGGAGCGTGTAAGTGTTTAATTCTAAAGGGAGCCGAGCAGGTACTTTAAGGATGGGGAAAGTGCTCACCCTCTTGGGGGCTGACCAAAGCCCCTTCAAATCGACGGAAAGACGCCTTTAGCTCCAACCCTAAATAAGGGAATGTTAGCCAGAAGATGGGGATTTTCCACTCTTCTTCCTACACATCTCCTTGGCTGAGCAGCCCCCTGAGCTAGGCAGACGGGAGTTGGCTTCAGGTCTTCCCTGACCAGCAAAGCAGCGCAATGCAAGCAATGGGCAGGATGCTGAGTGGAATATCGGCTGCTACAGAACAGCAGCAGCCACAACTCAGATTTATATTTATATCATCTTTCATCGCAGACTACGTTAACCACCATACCTAGGAATCACTTCACCAAGTCCTGAAATGCAGCCACCTCTGAAAAGCAGCCACCTTACAGAACAGTTGCTGGGCTGACAACAAAGAATATCCCAGCCAACGGCACCAGAGGAATTCCAGGGAGTCCGAATGTCAAAGACTCGAGCTGGAATTTGCTGAGGCCACTAGGGTTAGCACCTTTGGACTCTTGCAGAAATTATCCTGGGATCTTAGATGGCCATAAGCGGGCAGGACTTTGATTTTACATCCGAAGCCACATCCTCCTCACGCCAAGCAGGGGCAGTGAATCAACTCTAGCCAGAAGGAAGAGCACCCCCTGATGAAGCTGCAGCACTTCCCTACAGCACGCAGCACAGTTGAGGAGGACAAAAATCGCATCCTGAGGAGGTGTGAGTGCCGGCTGCCCCAATGACGCATTAATGCCATTACGGATTCTGTGTTATACAAAATACGTGCACACCGGGATCCCGAAGGAAGCCTTCAGAATAAAAGATGTACACGGAATAACAATATCCTTGGGACTGCGATGTCCTTCTCAGCTGCTTAGAAAAGCAAGTGGCCTTAGATGTCCACTCAAGCAGCCCCCTCACATCTCCTCAGAGAAGGCCCCAGAATCCTCATTTTTAGAGACCCTCTCTGAGTTTTCCAATCCAGGACTTTATAGGGTCAGCTCCCACAAGGGCAGGGGGTATCCAACCAACTGCTGTAGGGAAAGGGACATCTCCATTTTGCACCAGAAAACCAAGCAGGTATCAATGTGGCCAGGGGCCAAGGCCTTGGGGTCACACCTTAGGAAAGGGGCAGGCCCAGAGGCCAGCCTGGCCAGATCCAGATATCCGAAGAGCTCCTCTGCCGTGCAGCTTCTTTTTTAAAGCAGCTTCCCTGTTTTTGCCGAGAGAAAATATAAAAAAGAGGAAGCAGTAGGGCCAGCCTGTCACTAAATCACACGACTGCCAGGAAGCAGATGCGGTGAGGGAGGTGGGCTGGATTCAAGTACTCACCCTGAACTGTTAGGTGCCAGAATTCCTGCCTACGTGACCCAGCCAAAACATCTGGGTCTGGCTGACAGCTCCCAGGGACTGCGACCCTCTCCGCAGAGTCAGCAGCGGTGAGAATTTCCCACTGTGCCCTTCCCAAGCCAAGATGCCTCCACCCGGCTCAGGAGGAGCACCTCTGTGTAAGAGGGGAGCGTGCTCCCTACGGCCAGTCCAGCCTTTGGCCTCTCTCATGCACCTGCCTACAAGGCAGCGGGAAAGGTGAATCTGCTCATTTCCAGGGATGTCCCTCTTTTCGGTCCCCTCCCTTTCACTGGGGAGGCCAGGTCTAGGCAGAGGGAAGGAATCCCCCAGCATTCCCACCCTCCTGCAATACCCACCTCACAGGGGCTGTGAAGCTGAATTAATAGATTGCAAAGTCCAGAGGAGACCATGATGATGATCTAATCTGACCTGTACAAAGCAGGCCAGAGAATTCACCAAGTGATTCCCGCAGCAGCCCGTAACTTCTAGCTGAGCTACTGCAAGTCTTTTAGAGAGTCTAGAAACCACACTGAGACTCGCCAACAGACTGTGCTGGAGAAATGCAAAATATTGTTAACAGAGGTACAATAAAGGGGGCCCCAGTCACTGCCATTCAGAACGGCAGGCTTTGTAGCACTGGTATCTGTTCTTCAGGAAAGGCTGATTCTGTTCTAGTCTATGTATGTTCTTTTGCTGGCCTCAGACATGCTTCTTCTCTGAGCCCCTCTGAAGTGCACATCACAGCTTAGATCAGAGGTCAAAGGTCACAATCAATCTTGGAGCATCGAAAACAAAAACTCTGCTTCACGATGTTTTCCCCTGACTGGGGGGGGGGGGGGGGGAATTCCCCTAGTAAACAGACTTTTCTGATTGCATAAAAGTCAAAGGGCTAGACTTTCAGAAGGGTCCGGCACCTACAGCTGGGGCCACATTTTCAAGAGTTCAGCTTGACTAAGTGGTCAGATGGTCAGAGGAGATCAGCTTGCTGCAGGACTCTTTTGGGTTGTATCCTATATCACATCTAGACCCTTTTTTGGAGGTGTGCATTTTTATTGAGTTACATCCTAAGGGCCCAGTCTTGCAGCTCTCATTATTGAGAGACAATGACCCCAGCTTCAATGGAAGTCAGGGCTTCAAAATCAGAGCATGACCATGAGCGATGACATTAAAAATCACATCACAATTGGCACTAATTGGTCCCACAATTCACTTTGTGAAATCTGAAGCCATTTTCAGTTACCAAGGGCTCTCCAGAGATACGTCCGACAGGCCGTTACCGATTGCAGACCAGTCCCAGCGCTACCATAATTAAATAAACCCTAATGCTCAATTTAGTACTTTACCTAATAACACAGAACATGTACACAGCATTTTCCATGTTCAGAGTTCTGCAGATGTACTAGCTAAGCCTCGCCATACCCCAGAGATGTAGGTAAGTATTCTTCCCATTTCACAGGTGGGTTAAACTGAGGCACAGAATGGGGAAGTGCTTTCGGCACAAGATCATGCAGCAAGTCAGCAGCAGAGCCAGGGTGTGGAGGAATCCACCCCAACCTCAGCCCTGGTGGTGGTGTTTATGTGCACAAGAAATACACATCTGAAACAAAGCACAACTGTCTACTCTGGGCAGGATGTCAGAATTAGCTGCCCAACCCAGAAGTAGTGATAACAGACCCAGGAAATTACTGTGCAAACACAGACCCTGATCTCATTTCCACAGCTCCCATAATTCATACACAGGCTCCTCAAATATTCTGTGGCAGAGGAATTTGCCTGTGAAAAAGCAGCAGCTGAACAGAAACTAATCTGTCCTCAATCAATCAAACCTTTGGTGTTTGACTCACATTGGTTGCAGTGGATTTCAATGCCATCTTTCACTTGAAATGTGAGGGGATTTAAACACCACCAAATACCCAGTGGTAAAGATTAATAAGTGATCGAAGAAATCCCTGTCAATATCAAGGGAACTGTTGCCAAGTGGTAAAAAACCTGCCTCACCCTCCACACTAAAATCAGCACATTACATTCTGCCTCCCTAAAACTCACCCCAGTTGGATGACTTTTTCTTCTTTACCTCCTGTCCTAAACTGCTGTGTACTGCTATTGTCCGCTGTTAAACAGCCACTATGTTCCATCCTAATGGTGGCTGCATTCCTCTGGCAGGGTCCAGCAATTCCATTTTTTAAAGCACCCTATGGGGATTCTTCTGGCTGAAAGGCATTCCGAGAAACACAAGCCATAATCTCTACCCAAGCATATGTAGCGTACATTTTTTTTTACACTGCTTTGAAATTGGATGACTTGCTTAACGCATGTTCTGGGTTTAACTGGTTTGCTTTAAAGACTCATCTGAAATATGCCAACCATTGCCCCCCTACTAGAAATGTCACAAAAGCAATAAGAGAAAAATTTCAGTGTGTTTCAGCTGTCTGCTCCTATTACTCCATCTCCCTGAACTTTGCTGCTTAAAACAGAAACAATCAGTTGCAATGCAAGCCAGGCAACACTACTGCTAGAGAAACTTTCAACTAGCATCAGAGCAAAGGAAATAGATACTACTGATAGCAGGGACTGGAACGGGTTGCAAAAGATAGCCATGAACGGACCTAGGAACCCCGTGCACTTTGACACTTGAGAACAGACCCTTGATTCCTTCAGATAAATGTGACAATGGTGATTTCCAAATGTAAGCGCAGAAAACTAGTAGCAGCTTTTAGATAGAAAATGTACCAAATCCCATACTAATGAACCATTCAAACGTTTCCTTTAATAACACAGAGCACTTTACAATGCAGTGGCATTTTTAAGAGTAGCTGACAGACAAGACCTCCTTAGTTAGCGTTTGTGACACATTTTGGAAATGTAGAATCCCCCGAGCCTTGAATTTTAGCTCCATTCAGCTTCCTTACTCAGCTTTGCACACAGTTATGAACACGCATAACACTTCCCTCACTTGTCACTGATTACTAAAAAACAACAGCCACCTTCCGCTTGTGCTTCAAACAGAAACTCTGCCCACATGCACAGGACACTCCTTACCCGGGGCTTTACCTTGCACGAAATTCACTGGGGCTAGTCAAGCTGGAAGCAAGAAGCAAAGCTGGCCAAGTAGCTCCCAGGACAAAGCGCTCCAGCTCCAGGCAGACTTTTACTCTTTCAAAATGTCTCGTCCACTATCTGTGTGCGCTGGCTCTTAAGTGATGTAAACAGAAAGGCATGCAGAGAAGTGGGTGATATGTAAATTCAGCTGGAAAATCCCACAGCTCAGCCAATCCCAACTCTTCATTTCGGCTTTGTCTGGGTTGTTCTCTAGTCCA
This sequence comes from Mauremys mutica, assembly GCF_020497125.1. Lineage (NCBI taxonomy): Eukaryota > Metazoa > Chordata > Testudines > Geoemydidae > Mauremys > Mauremys mutica. The sequence continues at coordinate 83,133,987 of NC_059082.1, read as the reverse complement.
AAGAGATTAGACTAGCAAGGAAAACCCTCCCCACGCAGATTTACTCTGGCCTGCCCCAGGGAACCTTACTGAGTGGAGAGCCTGTCTGACTAGCTAACGCTGATGTAGATCAGGAGAAGGCTCGCTGGAGTTACAGGCCTGTGAAACCTGCTCCAATGAGATAAGCATCAGGTTGTAGGATTTTAGGTTTGTCCCTGCTGCAGCCAGTGATCTCCAAGGGGAAACACATGCGGCCCTTTCTCCATCACTTTCAAATCAACCCCCTAGTTATGTTTTATCCTAGCTCCTAAGAGTCACTGTTGACTCAGCTGAAGCCCACCGGAGGCTGCGTTATGGGGAAGAGGACAGTTTGCAACATCCAAAATGAACCAAAACTCTGTCAGTGACATTGGGACAAACACGCATTTTTTGGCTTTGCTTTTTAAATTGGTGGTGGGATTTTCAGATGTGCCCTGCACTGGCCTAACACAGCTCCCATTTAAATCAATGGGAATTTTACCCTTTACTTCAGTGGGAGCCGAGTTAGGCCGGGAGGGAGGGGGTGAAAATTCCTCACTCAAACCTTCTAATGCACTTATACACCACGGAGACCCCTAACGCCGCAGTGATGGGACTGTGCCTGTTTGGGAAACCGAGCAGGCCCAGATCCTTTGCCCAACGAGAACAAAGTGACGTCTGAGTGCGTGGGAAGCAGCGTAAAAGGGTGAAAAGCAAACAGGATTTTTAAAATCTGCTTGTTTTCATATTTGAAGACTGGGAAGGATCTTCTCTGCATCCTTTGGATGACCTGGCTGGAGGAGATGTGTTTGTTTGACCGGGGCCATAAGCAGTCTGAAGGACTAACATCACAGTGGAAGATGTATAGATTTTAAAGCCAGAAGGGAGAGTTAAGATCATACATAATAAAAAAAAGTCTTGATCCTGAGGGTGCTGGGCACCCATAGCACACCCTAAAGTCAACTGGAAGTTGCAGGATGCTCAGCACCACTCAGAATCAGTCCCAGATAAACATATTTACTTCACAATCCCTTTCGCTGTAATTCCCCTCCAGCTCGTCACATGACACAGCTTCCTGCAGACCATGTCCTAGCCACGGGGAGTTGCACAAGCAAGAACAACAAACTGAACTGAACAAACTCCCAGACCTCTTGCCTCTGGGTTTCTCACCCCGGCAGCACGAATGCAGCGTTGATGGCTGTCCAGCGTGGCTGTGGAGGGGTTAATACAGGTACTACTGTTACCTAACACCACACCACATCTCTTAGGCTTCCTTCCTGGAGCTATTTTCACTCACTGAATGCTTACACCTACCCCTTTGTGCATGGGTTTGGCCTTGGTTGCCCAACACCACTTAGGAATATTTCACCAGAGAGAAACTGATCTTCACCTTTTCCTAGCCGCACCCTGCTGGGGCATTTTATTTGCAGCTGAGCAAGATCAGCCACAGTGTAGAGCACTCCAGAAAGTGAATCCAGCCCTTTCCAGATTGTCATATTTGAGTTTACTGTGGCATTCCTCAGTCTGATTCTGGGAAATAGTGCAGTAAGCTCCATCCCCACTGCATGGGAGTGAAGGCACTGGGATTGGAGAGCTGGGATCTATTTCCTCTGCCACAGATTTCCCATGTGTCCTTGGGCAAGTCACTTCATCTCTCTGGGCCTCAGTTCCTCACTGTCAAATACCAAGCCCTTTCTCCCACCTTGTTCATTTAGGTTCTAAAATCTCTGGGGCAGGGCCCAGTGCTTACTATGTACATATGCAGCACCTACCAAAATGGAGACCCATTTTCAGTTGAGGCCTCTAGCCACTACGGTAATACCATGAATAATGATAACTGCAGATTTCTTTAAGTGGTAACTGCTGAATGTGTTCCAAAGAGCTGACTGCACCATGCACTCACCTCAGTGCTTCTCCAATGATGAGCAATGGTATAGCTACAGATAGGTTAAACAAATGGAATGGGATGGATTGCTAAGGAAAGGGTTAATCCCGCTCTGCCTAGATCTTTGCCTTCACTGTAGGGATTGTTACAGAGCAGAATAGGGCTGGGCTACAAAGGAGCAAACTCCTTTTCTGCGGTGCTGACTGAGGGTCTGCACTCGGACTCCGGCAATGCGGAGCCCTTTAGACTGTGCCCAGCAAGCCTTGGCTACAAGGAACCCTTTGTCTCCCTTCCTCAGAGCTCCAAAGGTGTGAGATGTTCCTCTCCCCCCATATCCCCTGACTGTCACAGAGAGCCACAGTCTGCTCCCAAACCCAGCAGAATTCCTGCTGGGGACAAACTGGGCAGATGAGGAACCCGTAACAGAAAGAGATTCTTTAGCAAGTTACCGTGTGTGGCTGCAATCTCCTATTTAAAGAAAGTGTATCCAGGCTTCCGCTAGTCCTGGCAGCTCACATAATAGCAACCTTGGCATGTTCCAAGAGCTGCACGAACGCTAACTAATGGGAACAAAACTCCCAGCTCCTGCCCGTGGATGCAGGAACCCTCCGTTGCGATTTGCTAAGGGGGATTTGAACAGCAATTATTTTGACAATGGAGGAACTTGGAGCTGAATTTATTTTTAAACGTTCAAGCTTGTCCCAGTTGCTGACACTTACATCAGTGAGCCCTTCATGCGTTGGCTAGGTTCAGCTGCCTCTACATTCCTGAACCGTTCATCTTCCTCTGACTGGGAGAATGCCAAGGCTGGACAAATGGGAGAGCAACACGGATGCAAAACAGGTTTCTGGGCATAGGATTTAAACTGAAACTTGTAAGTGACAAGTGCTGACTAGTGCAGTAATGATGTCAGGTAGACCCGGTATAGGAAGCAATGTCTTGCAGCCCACACTTCCTTGATTCCCTGCAGAATCCCACAAGGCCCTGTCTGAAACCAGCATCACTTCATCGCTCTGCTATGAGCAGCATCAGGAACATAGTCAGCCAACCGAACAACCCTATGCAGTTATGTATGTAAATATATATAAATATTCATTGTCACACATATGGCTACAAATCAATTCCTAACTCACTTGGGCATGCATGCACAGAGAGGCAGGTAGTTGGCACATATTTCCATTCCTTCATCTCACCTGATGCGTGAGAGAGATTTTGGCACAGCTGTGCCTCCGGGCAGTAATACCCACAGAGGGCCAGGAAACCCTGAGAGAATCTCTCTGCATTCTTCTGCTGGGGAGAAACTGCAGAATGAAGCAAGGATCCTGCAGGGACACTGGTCTATGGGCATGGAGGCTTTGTGTGCCCCCTCACCATTACCTGGCAACACAACTCAGTGCTCAGTGCCCTTGGCAGTGTCAGTGGGAAAGTCTCCAGAGCCAGTGGGGAGGGGAAGAAGGGCAATGCACAGACAGAGAAGCAGGCAGGGATGCTGCCATGGAGATGGCTGACCTGCTTGCCCCCATTCTGCATGGCGAGGGTAACCAGGGCACAGTCCGGCCCTCACCCACTTATACAGCCCTTCCAACCCAGAGCACATAGATACTCCAGCTCTATCTAGATTGCTCACCCAGCAGCCATTCTATGCTGAAACACAACAGGTACTTACCTAATCAGGTTAGGACAGAGGTGAATTGAAACTGCACAGGGACTTTAAGGAGAAAAACTGAAATTACCAGAGCAGAAAGGAATGATTTAGTACCATTTTCAAAGTTCAGAAAATACATTACTGCCACACAGGGGTTCTTTACAGAGTAGTTAATCTCCACAGGGAGAACACGGTAACCTGCTCCTTACTTGTTACATGTGCATCAAAAGTTGTTGATGTCTACACTGATCTTTCCTTTCATGTCTATCAGCATACAGCAGACAGGTTCCCGATTAGTGGCTTACAATGGGATCCCAGCACGAAGGCAAGCTGAATTGAAAGAGAGCCCACGCTTCACAGCTCCACAGAACAAAAAAGATCAGTGGGTTGAAATCTGATCAAGCAGGAAAAAGTGGCTCTGGTCACATGCTAGAGGTTGGCATGAAAATCAAGCTGAACTGAAGAGCCAATCTGAGATGAAAGATTCAAAGAGCAATTTTCTACTCTGCCCCAAAGAGGAAGATCTGTAACCAAAATATGTTTGAGGCAATTGCAGAATCTTACTACTAAATGAACACAAAGGCCAGTATTAGGAAAGCTAAGGGCACAAACCTGGAGGAAATGTGGTTTTTAAGGTGATCAAGAGAAATAGAGGATAATCAGCAGCACATGCCCCGGGCAGGACATGCAACACAACTAGCCAATATAGATTTGAAATGTACTGTATGATAAAGTAGTACATAAAATAGCACCTAGCAGAGAGAAGGTATTGAGATAAGAGATATGGAGAGCGAGAGGCAGCCAAGACTTATTGAGGCCTGTGTCCCATAAGGAGACCTGGCTCTGATGTGCACAGGACAGTCACAACCCCCATATTGGAATTTAATACATTATTTAACTTTTAATAAAAGACAAGGAAACAACAATCAAGAGAGCCATCCCAGAGAACCGTGTGCATAGCTTTATCCAGCGGCCAACTGCAGCGCTCAGCACCTCCACACAGCTGTCAACCACTTAGCTAAACACAGGTGCAGCACAGAACAGCTGTCGCAATAATGTGTCACACTTGTCAATCCCAGGCAAGGCTAACCAATAAGAGTGCCCCCACGCAGAGAGGCCAACAGCCTCTTAACCCCTGAGGTGCTGAGCTTCTAGAACCAGCACTGAGCAGCAGGCCCGACCATCCCCGTGCAGGGGAGATCAAACTGCGCCCCTGTTGCAGCGCTGGGGACAGATCACACCAGTGCCCGGTCACCCAACCAGCCACAGCCTCCCCCCACCCCTGACAGCTCCCCTCCCCATTCTCCTCACCTGCAGCCTGCCCCACAGAGCCCCCCAGACACACAGAGCCCCCTCCCCACAGCCTCCCCCCACCCCTGATAGCTCCCCTCCCCATTCTCCTCACCTGCAGCCTGCCCCACAGAGCCCCCCCAGACACACACAGCCCCCTCCCCACAGCCTCCCCCCACCCCTGATAGCTCCCCTCCCCATTCTCCTCACCTGCAGCCTGCCCCACAGAGCCCCCCAGACACACAGAGCCCCCTCCCCACAGCCTCCCCCCACCCCTGATAGCTCCCCTCCCCATTCTCCTCACCTGCAGCCTGCCCCACAGAGCCCCCCAGACACACAGAGCCCCCTCCCCACAGCCTCCCCCCACCCCTGATAGCTCCCCTCCCCATTCTCCTCACCTGCAGCCTGCCCCACAGAGCCCCCTCCCCACAGCCTCCCCCCACCCCTGACAGCTCCCCTCCCCATTCTCCTCACCTGCAGCCTGCCCCACAGAGCCCCCCCAGACACACACAGCCCCCTCCCCACAGCCTCCCCCCACCCCTGATAGCTCCCCTCCCCATTCTCCTCACCTGCAGCCTGCCCCACAGAGCCCACCAGACACACAGTGACACCTCCCCACAGCCTCCCCCCACCCCTGATAGCTCCCCTCCCCATTCTCCTCACCTGCAGCCTGCCCCACAGAGCCCCCTCCCCACAGCCTCCCCCCACCCCTGACAGCTCCCCTCCCCATTCTCCTCACCTGCAGCCTGCCCCACAGATCCCCCCCAGACACACACAGCCCCCTCCCCACAGCCTCCCCCCACCCCTGATAGCTCCCCTCCCCATTCTCCTCACCTGCAGCCTGCCCCACAGAGCCCCCTCCCCACAGCCTCCCCCCACCCCTGACAGCTCCCCTCCCCATTCTCCTCACCTGCAGCCTGCCCCACAGAGCCCCCCCAGACACACACAGCCCCCCCAGACACAGATCCTTTACCCCAGACGCCTCCCCATGCCCCTCCCTGCCCTACAGCTCCCCTCGTGATCCAGCCCCCCACTGCCCCTCCCCCTCCATTCCCCGCCCTCAGCCACCCGGCCCCCGCCCCGCACTCACCGGTCGGCGGCGGCGGCCCGACCGCGGCTGGCCGGTACCGGCCCATAGTGATCTCCTGCCTCTCCGCCTCCTCCAGCTGCTGCCCCGGCGCTTGCTGGGCCTGCCTAGCCAGGCCGGAAGCGCAGGTCCTAGGGCTCCTTGGGAGTTGTAGTCCCTCATCGCCAGCCCCCCGCCCCCTGCCATTCGGCTGTACAGAGAACCCCGGGCCGTATGGACTACAAATCCCAGCAGCCCTAGGCCGCCTTTCCCTGATTGGTGCTCATCTGCTCAGTCTCTGCTACAATCCATGTCACTATTGGTCACTCGTGTACGTTCTTCACACCTACTGCCCAATCGCGCGGCTAAAGACGAGTCTCTCGTAGGACGGGCGCGTGAGGGGAGCAGCTACCAATTAGGGCCGGGGGAGGCGGAGCTTAACCGAAAAGCGTATTTGTGACTGGCTGTGCGTGAGGAGGGAGCCTGCCCAATGGCAGCCCGGCGGCTGTGGCTATAAAGGTCGCGGGAGGAGGCGGGCGCATTCTCTCCGCGCGGCGGTAGCTGAGGTGAGGGGGGTCAGTGGGGCGCGCGAGGGCCGCTCCCTGGTGAGCGGCGCCGGAGCCCCGGAGTCCCCGGTGTGGGCTGCGCGCGGCGGGGCCGCCCGGTGGGGAAGGGTTTGGACGCGGGGCCGCTAACACGCGCTCCAGCGCTAGTGTGGACGGGCCGGCGGCGGCTGTAACCCGTGTTAGCTGGGCGTGGCCACGCAGCCCAGCCCAGCCCCCCTCCTCCGCCTGGCACGTGTTACCCGCCTCCTGCCTTGGGCTCGAGGCTGATTCCTCGTGTGCGCAAGGCGGGGCCAGCTGGGTAGGGCTGCGCTGGGCGCTGAGGGCAGGGGTCGAGTCCTCGGCTCATGTAGACGTAGCTTAGTGCAAGTGCATCTGTGTAACTGGGACTCGCATCCCCCCCATGCCAAGTGCAGGCCGAAGCTGCAGGGCCGGCTAATGTGTCACGGCTGCCCTGGGTGCGCTGGTTCTCACTTCAGAGCCATCATGGTTTTAATGCACCTGTTTTTCCTACTGTAAACTTAACCGTGGGGTCTGTGACTGATGAATGGTTGCCCAACTTAGAGGGCACACAAGCTGCTGTTGCAGCAACCTCCACATTGCAGTACGTGGCCTGTCGCGGGTAGCCTGTGATGAGCTTTCCATTTCTGACACCTCGTATGAGTATTGCCCAAGCAGTACTTGATTACACTTGATGTCTGAGGCTGCACATTGTACTTGTAACTATCATTACTTGTTTGAGATGTGTTAAGTGGGGTGTTGTGTTTTTTTAGGTTACTTGATGCTCTGGTCAACGCAAGTTGAGGTGAGTCTAGACCAGTGATTCTTGTTAAAATGAGGCCAAAATGACCTGCATGTTTCAGTGGGGCCAGCAAACACTAAACTTGAGCCAGTGATGAGCTACTTTATTTCTGACACCTCGTCTGAAAACTGTACCTGCAGTATTTGATTATGCTTTTTTGGCTGAGGCTCAGAAGCTTTAAATCTTGTTCAGGTAAGGTGAAAATCCTCTGACAAGGACTGGAATAGAGATGTTTGTAATCTATGGGCGGGGGAGTCAGTTTGCAACCTGTCTTAATACTTTGTATTTACTGGTTGGAGTTTAATGCTGCTGTCTCCCTTTGTAGGAATGAAATGGACCAGAAGAGCTCACTTCCATTGTTGGCATCAAAACAGCTGTAAAGCTTATTAATTCAAATGCAGAGGCTTTAATTTGGATTTACTTTAAAGCACGTGTGACCTGTTATGCATTTTGAATGAAACATGAAAGGTATATTGTATTAGTGAAATGTAAGCTATTAAAAGAAGTGAAACAATTTGCTGCTGTTTTAATGTATGAGACTTGCCTATTGATTCACATACATGTCAAAGATAAGTGTTCACTCCTGGGTGAAGGTTGTTTGTGCAGATAGAACTTTCTGGGGTGCTAGTCTAAACTGCCATAAAACTCAGTATTGTTTCAAGGGCAGGGGGCATTTCTTTGGCTTTATCTTTACAAATAAAAATATATAGAACATAATACATTAAATGGTTAAAACAGGAACTTCAAGTTTTGCCTTTGTGATATTACCACCACTGGTAGTTGTATTGCTTATTAGAAAAGTGCCTGTGCGGGGGAACAAGAGCAGCAGCAGAATATGCTGTTAAAACACTGCGGTGTGGAAGCAAGAATAAACATTTATCTGGCAAAGACTGTCCTTAATTCCATGCTGCTCTATAGCATGTGGCTTTGGCCCAAGGTTTAACAACCCTAGCCCTCAGCCTTATTCTGTGAGGTGGGGGAAGATTTATCCCCATTTAGTCTTATTGGAAAACTATAACAAGTGATGTGCCTAGAGCACACAGCTAGGCACTAGTAGAGTAAGAATCAAGCTGTCCTAAATCTCAGTACACTGTTCCCCTGAAGTAACAGCTAAAGCTAGCAATTCTTCTGTTTTCAAAGATGGCCTTGGTAGATACAGTCTAAACAAGAAACTCCCTATTAACAAAAGCTAGATGACACATTTTGGCCAGATGTTTGATTCTACAATAGTTGATGCAATGAGGAATTCTTTGGTTTACTACTATGGCCTTCAGTAATGGACAGAAAGCTGTCTTGATACTTGGAAAAAACTAAACTGCAAAGAGAGAAAGCTGGAGAAAACTGGAAACAGTTCAGTAATAGCAGGGAGATTATATTGGATAATGGCAAATTTGTGGCAATACCAAACAACCTATCTTGTTAGTCAAAGAGAATCTAAGAATGGCCTTTGAGCTGGATACTCATATTGAAAATTAAGCGAATGGCACTCAAATTTTCATTCTGCATTTGACAAGTATCTAATGCTAAGTCAGTGTGGGTATTTGATGGTATCCTGAACATGGTAGCCATGGGATGTCAGGACATCCAATATAAAAGCTCTGCTAGCAGTTCAGGAGTAGTGGTGTAAGATGCAATGCTTTTCACAGCCTTCCTTGGTGGAAGGTGACAGTGTAGGCTCTAGAAGGAGAGAAAGCAGATTGTTGAATAGTCCCGGGGTAGGCAACCTATGGCACAGGTGCCGAAGGTGGCATGCAAGCTGATTTTCAGTGGCACTCATGCTGCCTGGGTCCTGGCCACTGGTCCAGGAGGGCTCTGCATTTTAATTTAATTTTAAATGAAGCTTCTTAAACATTTTAAAAGCCTTATTTACTTTACATACAATAGTTTAGTTATATATTATAGACTTCTAGAAAGAGACCTTCTAAAAACATTAAAACTATTACTGGCATGCAAAACCTTAAATTAGTGTGAATAAATGAAGACTCAGCACACAGCTTCTGAAAGGTTGCTGACCCCTGGAATAGTCTATTCACATCACTGGGATTAAGCTGAACTGTCCAGTCTGTTACTAGCAGGATTTAATAGTAAATTCACTACAGTTGGTGAGGTGCATGTCCAAAGAGAAGAGTGGAAGGGTTAAACCTTAGATTTAACTTGACTTGGAATTATGCAGAAAACTCCAGGTTTTTTTAGATACCTACCATAAAGCCTACAGCAGTAGACAGTGTAGATGTTCACTCCTGTATTTCTGCTCAGAACATTGGACTCTGTCCAGAGCAGTTGGGGAGATCTGCAATGCAGTTTACCTGGCAAAGCTGTTCCTGCCTGGGTAGGTATGTGATCTTCCCTGATTCAATTCAATCCAGCAGTGAAGTCAATTTAAGTGCTTCAGATGGAAGGGAGAGATCAGAAATAGTAGACGCTTCCTACAGCAATGGAGGGGGCTTTTTGTGGTTGGGGTAACTGAACAGTTGAGGGTGTTGGGTTTTATTTTTGTTTCTACTCAGCTGGGTGCTCTCAATGTTGTAAACAAGATACCATTGTGAAGACAGGCTCATTTAAAAAAAAATTTATTAAGAGGAACAGAACATAAAAACTGTAAAACAAGTGACAGCAAGTTGTTAGTGCACACAACACAGGGTTCTTAGGCTTGTTTATGATTGTACTGAATAATTCTTCCTCGCTTGGGGGCAGTAAAAGCCTGTGTAAAAATAGATGCCAAGAACTTATACAAATCCCAGGAAGTGCTGCAGTAGAGTAGTTTTGAGAAATAGACTGCAGAAGTCAAGCAGCAGAAAGAGGGCTTGAATCAGGTGCAGTGGGACAGTTAGTCTTATTTTTAGTTTTTTGATACTGGTGGTTAAATTTCTGCTATTAAAACAATGTTTGCGTCACACCAGGGGGATTTAATTGGGGAGGAAGGCAGGAAAGCACACTTAAATATCTGATTTTTAAATAGTTCTGTTCCTGCTTGCAGATTGTAAAGAATGGAGGTGGGGGTTCTTTTCAGGTTTATCAAAGACAGCAAAGCTCAAAGGATTATGCCCTGCTAGGAGAATGGCAGCAATCTGCCAGAACTTTAGGATTAAGTATCCTGTGGAAGGACTTTGCAATTAGTTGTCACTATTGGGCCTCTCCATACAGTGAATGAGACTGGTGTCTTGCAGTGGGGGATCCCCATATGCTTCTCAGTTCTTTTAAAAGCAGACTCTAATTAACAAGTTTTGGTTTATGGGTGATTTCCCTAAGTTGGTACTCGTTCAGTAGTAGGCAGGGGGCAGTACTTTATTTAGGAGCCACCAGAAAGCTCCTTGAAGGACTTCGCTGTGCAGATCAAAAGGAGGAGGAAGTGCTCCAGAAGCAAATTTTGGCCAGATCCAGACTGTCACTGCCCAAATGAATCATAGTGATGCTCTAATGTCCCCCTCTGTCTACCTCTGCCTATGAGTTCTGAAAATACTGTACTGACTCAGAATATTGGTACACAGGCAGTAGCAGTAGAATCAATAAATAGGAGTGCCACTTACTGGTATCTCCATTCATATTCAGCCAAAGAGGTTGAGGCTGGCTAGCTAAAAAAAACTCTGTTGCCAGCTATGTGGGCAGGACAGAGATACTGATGATAGCAGCAAGGGAAGCACAGCAAAGCTCACTTGCACACTGTAATGCCATTGTCCAGACTCATTATCTCCTTAATCTTCAACTCCCACTCTGCCCTTGCTGCTGCTTACAAGCTTGCAAAAAGTGAAAACCGCCATGAATTGGACAATTTTAGGGTGTATAGTTCTGTGGTCTAATGTGTGACTCACATGGTTGTTATTGCAAACACGTGGCTCTTTACCCAGAGAGCAAGTACCTTATATGTAGAAGGTAGCCTCTTGTGAGGAAACAATGTTTGTGCTGCAGTTACTAACAAAATAGTTTCCCAGAGAATAGGCAGCAGCTGCTCATAGGAGAGATCTTAAACCATCTTTGCTCTGCTTGAACAAATGCCAGTTAAAACATGCTGTCCACTTGCATCTTTTCTAAAATCCACTCTGCTCCCTGCATGTGGCTTCTGTGATCTACCAGACACAGCTCTGAGGCCGAGAGGGTGGGGATCAGATGAGTTTGCTGAATCGAGTGCAGTCGTTGCACTTCACGGGTCCCTGCTACAGGGCACACTAGCTTCATAGAGACAACTGCCAGGACGTGCAGTCCGCATGATGCATTTCATTGCCTGCAAACACTGGCAGAACAGCACACTGAGTCCTATCCAATAGCATGTCTTGGGCGGGGGGTCAGTTATTTATAGCACAGAGCTGGGATTTATCAGCATCTCCCTCTTCAGGCCAAGGTTCATATGTTATTGCACTAGAAGGTAGAGTAGGTATCTGCTGCAGTACTGTACAGCTGTCCAAAGATTTTCATCAAAATATTTTGACCTTTTTTTTGGCAACAAATCAAAATTTTTGGTAAATTTTTTTGAAGAAAAATGTTTATTAAAATAAAAAAAGTTTACAATTTGTAAGCAAAAATCTGAAAAAAATTCCAGGAAAAAATAATTGCCGTGTTTTGACTAGGGCGGGATTGCAGCTTTTGTTTTTATGACTCTTCCTTGCCCTGCTGCTGCTACTAAAAATGCATCAGACTGACCTTAACAGAGTACCTCTATTGTTAAAGTTGCAATTCTTTGTACAGCACTCACCTTTAAAGCAGCTCATTGAGGAAAAGTAACTCTGAGGCCACTGCTTCAGTGGCTGTGCCTGAATCTTGCATTCCTTTCAAACTCCACACTCCCTTTGGCAGGAGCAAGTTGCAGGTGTGGACAGAATGCAGCATCACAACTCAACTCAGTTCAGCTGAACAGAACAAGGGGGTGGATTTTAATCAGCTAAGTAAATCCCCAACCTGCTTGCAGCTGGTGGGGGTTTGATTTGCTGACTAAAGTAACTGTTTATTTCACAATTAAAGTGGTGTTGGGAATTCAGTGCAGTTAACCCTGACAGTCGTAAATATGAAATTTGCAACTATCCGCAGTTAAAAATCCCCTTTTGGCAACAATGTCTCTGAACTCCCCCAAACATTGCATTTAGAAGTGCATTACAAAAATAACAGATTCCAATGAACAGTGCTAGCAAAAGGCTTTTAACAAACCTGTACAGTTAAAACCTATAGCATTCTCCTTGGTTTTCTTTAGCTGAAAGCAAGATCTATCCCAAGAGAGTTTTAAAGAAATCAAAGCAGCATTGCAGTCTGAAAACGCTATCACCCACATTAAGATAGTTAGAATAAGCTGCAATACATTGGGATTTTTTACTTACTCCGAATACTAGAAACAGCAATAATGGAGAGCAAAAGCCTTTATCAAACATGTAAACAGTCAGGGTTTCTCTGTACAACAGGTATGTTTGCAGGAGCTTACTCAAAACCAGACAGATAAGCTCTTGTCTTTTGCAGGGCAGAGCAGGAGAAGCCTCTAGCAAGGAATGTATGTTACACAACATGGTAAAACTGACATATGTAAGAAGGGAGAGACTACAAAAATGTTTGCCTTGAAAACAGGGATCTTTCTTGGGCATGTTTATAGATCTCTAATACACACAAAATGTCCCCTGCCCCAAAATGTTTTCATAATTGAATTCTGAGTGGGAAAAGAAAAATGGAATGGAGCGGGGTAGCCCAGAAACAAAGGTATGGTGGGGTGGGGGGTAGGAGGGTGGAGTTTCCCTCAGTTGTATAATAATACCTAGCACGTCTATAGTGCCTTTCCAACATTAATCCTCTCAGTGCCCTCTGCTGCTGGGTAGGTATTACCATCCCCATTGTACAGGTGGGAAAACCAAGGCACAAGGAGGTCAAAATGACTTGCCCAAGGCCACAGAGGGAGTAAGTGTCAAGAGCCACCATGATGATAAGTTCTTGATGTCTAGGTGTGCATGTGGACCAATACCAAACTCCTCTCTGGACACGTTAGAGAAAGTCTGCATCAAACCCATGTCAGGATTAGCAACCGTTAGCTCGTAGGAATGGACAGGTCCCCAATGACTGATGTGGGACAGACAATCCCCCTGGGAGGAACTTGAAGTTTTACAACCCACCTGAAGCGATCACAGCGTGGAATTAACGAATACTACTACAATGGGGTGTTGGGCCGTGATGCCTGGAATGTCGTGGCTGCACCAGAGCCAGTGTCGGAGCTACCAAGAAAGACCCTTTTCTTCTGCTCCTTTCACTCCACATCTGAGCTCACCTTTACGAGAATACACAGACAATGAACACACATGCACATAAACTGTCCACGAGGAGGGAGTGTGGCACATGAACACTTGGCATGAGTCTCTGTACAGCTGCCCTGGCTCCTGGAGCCTGCACTTTAGGATCTGCAGCATCCCGAGCCTCTGACTTCCTTCTTCACATAGTCATGGAGCTTGAATTTGGGCTCATTGGGCAGCTTCATGGACCTGTGTTTCAGCTCCCTGCAGGAGAGACAGACGCGAGGTTATCGCTTTGCCTGTAAAAGGAACCCCGGGAGCAAATCACAGGCAGGAAAAGCCTTTACCGATGCGATCTTCCCCTGGGCTAGGTACTTAGGCTGTGGTTCAGGAAAGCGTCTCTACTCAGGAAAGCACTTAACCACGTGGTTAAAGTCCCACTGAAGTTATGTTTCAGACATCAAGTTAAGCACGTTTAAGTGCTGCCCTAAATCAGAGTTCTAGATGCAAGACAATGTAAGAGAGAGCCTTCGAATCAACTCATCTTGCTCCTCAGATACAACTGGTACCAAAAATTAATGGAATTCAGAGTCAACTTCAATGGTTTTTAAATGGCCATTTCTAAGAACTTTCCCTCCAGTTATACAAGAGAGAGGCTGGTTTAAAGATGGGGGCCGTGATTCTGTCTTGGTGGCCGGGGAGGGCTGGGGGTGAAGCTAGCTGACCCACACCGTACCATGGCAATGGCAGGCGGTAGTTTTTGTTTCACTGGTTAACGTTCAGTGAACTCGTTTTGTGGCAGTGAGGGAAGGGCGCGGAGATCTGGGTGCGGTGCAGGTTGCATTCCAACAGGAGAGGCAGCGGTAGGACAGTTAACTTACTTTGCAATGGCTGTAAAGGCCAAGTCGACATTCAAGCCGCTTTTCGCGCTGGTCTCCATAAAGGGCACGCCGTACTCCTGCAAGACAAGACACGGCTGAGTACAAGAACCATCAGTGGCCCAGAGCAGGCCACGGGTTCCTGCTGTCTGCCTGGTACAAGAGAGCCCAGCTCCAGACACAGTCTCTAACAAACCCATCCGACTCTGGCTGTGCAAAGTGACAGAGGCTTTGGAACCTGACCCTGCCAGAGAGGGTTCTCGAGGGGAATGTGGCGTTTAGGGGAAACTCAGGGAGGACAGGAGGGTTTGCTGGGAAAAGTACCAGGAGGAGGGTTATGCTGCAAAGCACTGAAAACAGCAGCGAGGTGGCAAAGCGAGGGCAGCGTGAGGGGTGAGGAGGAGCTGGGAAAGCACAAGGAGAGGCAGAGAGCAGGAGAGGCAGGGGAAAGAAACACAAGAAATGAAAACGTCAACCAATCCAAGGCAGCACGGCGCAGGCTCCTTCCCACTGCAGACTGGCCCCTGCCCCACCCTTCAGCGCCGGGGGCTCACTGTTTCGCTGGTAGAGCCTCACAGCTTAACCGTAAATGCAACTTTCCCAAGCAAGTGCAAGCAGCAGCTAATTTAGCTGAGCGAAGTCGGGCTGCAAGGGGACACGTACCTTGGCTAATTTCTCTCCATCTTCCCTTTTTACCACTCTGTCCTGGGTCGAATCCACCTAGCAGCGATAACAACAAAGAGCAATTTGCAATGGATCCGCAGAGCAATGTCAGGCAAAGCTATGCAGTGCGGGCTGACACGGACATGACTAGTACAGTCACTCAGCATCCCCGCCCCACGCCGCTTCACCAGTAAATCACATTTCACTTCCTCTACCAGAGAGCTGGGCCAAAGGAGGAGGCGTCTTTTCTCCCATACACGTGCTGGGGAGACCAGCTTGAGTTGCTGGAGCCGGGAAGGCACAAGGAGGGCAATTTCTGTGCCATAATTTGTTGCTCTATGAAAGAGGGCATATGTTCTAATGCTCAGAGCAAGAGAGAGAATTGGGACTCCTGGGTTCCATCCATGGCTCTGTCATTAACTTAACCTTGAAATAATCCTCTTGGCTACTCTGTGCCTCAATTTCCCATCTATAACAGGGAGAGACGAATACTTCCCTGTGTGGCAGGGGGGATGGGAGGCAGCATTAACTTATGGATGTTGAATGCTCTGAGATCCTTGAATGATGGCTCAATAGAAGGCAGAAAGTCTAGAATTATCGAGTTGGAGAACTAAGCAATGAATCAACACACACTTGGCTTCAGCCCCGGAGAGAGATTAAAGCTGCATTTGTCCAAGGAGTCTCCTGCAATGAATGGATGGAGTGGGAGGGCTGCCCTAAACCGAGTCGACAGGGAAACAAGCACACATCTGATGTTCTCTCTCTACCCAGCAAAGATACAATCAGCCCAGGTCAACCGCCGGGTCACTGCTCTCTGGAGAAAGGGAAGGAGCCATGCGCGGGGGTCAGGGGTGCAGAGCAATGTACCCTGAGGGTGTGGAAGAGTAGGCTGGAATGGAAATTAAATTCAGCAAGTTCCAGATGGGCTCACCAAGGCATTCACTTCAAAGAAGTTCCCAGAGACACCCCGGAACGAACAAGAGAGGCCCTTCAATAGACCACTGGTCCATGCACACCCAGGCAGACGCATGCAGGGCCCGATCAGACTCAGCATCCAGCAGCTGGCACGATGCAATAAACAAGAAGTGTTTGTAATTCGCCTAGATTAGCAGAAACAACCAGCACTGCGTCGGAGTTGGCCTCTCGTTCCCTCCCCGGTAACGGGAAACGGAAAGGCTAAGGTGGGATTTGTAGGTGAGGAGGTCTGGTCTGAATGAAGACAAGAGCGATTCTGTTCATTCCCAAAGCTTTGCTCCAAGTCACAATTCCCGGGAGGGCTTCTGTAATGTTCTTGCAAATCAGCTCTTACAGCACCAAGGCGAGAGCAGTCTCAGGCCGACAAAATCGGAGTCTGGTATCAGAAGAATCTGACAAGCATGCCTGGCTCTGGCTAGCGCAGCTCCCACTCTCAAACCCATGGGAGCATGGGCAGGGCAGCCAGAGAAACGCCATGCTGCTTGGATCCAGAGGGCACCTGGCCTTACTGGGAGCTGCCCAGGTTGAGGATGCAGCTGGTTGGGATCCACGCTAGTTTACGAGCGACTTGGGTCCGGCCCTTTGACACCTGGCCAGGTGGGCGGTCACGGTTTAGGTGTCCCAGTGTTTATCACTAAGGAGAGAGAAGGCAAGGATCTGTCCGTCCTGATCTCTGCTTCTCAGGAAGGAAAGCACATGCTGAACGAACCCTCAGAGAAGCATGATCATTGCTAGATCCCCACAGGCAGGGACTGACATATATCCAGACTCTACGGACACCTCTTCATTCCTCCCACTAAGGACCTGCTTTGTAGACTGGGGAAGAAACCTGCCCCCATGCAGCTCAGTAAAGCAGATCTCCAGACAGGCCTGCGTCTTCCATACCGAACACGCCCCTGTTCCTCCGGAGCCTAGCGATGGAAAGCACCTCTCATGGCCACCCAAGAATCAAACACTGGCCAAGTAATAACCCACAGACCCAACCTAGAAAAGAGAACATTAAGGGGGGACATCTATCGTGCTCTTCAGATACCTGAAAGGCTGCTATAAAAAAGATGGAGAAAAGTTGTTCTCTCTTGCCACAGAGGGCAGGACAAGAGGTAACGGGTTCAAACTACAGTATTTAGATTAAATCTCCGGAAAAACTCCCTAACTGTACAAACTGTCGGCCAATGGAACAGACGCCGTGGGGGGTCATGAAAGCTCCTTCACTAGAGGTTTTCAAAAGGAAGCTGGAGCCCGTCTGTCTTGGGAGGTTGAGGCCCAACAAATCCTGCATCTTGGCAGTGGGTTAGATGATGGTTCTGTGAGGTCTAGGAGTCTCAGCTTAGGTCAAGTAGCTACATTGCTCAGGGCTGTGAAGAATTTTGCACCTATGTGATGTAATTAGGTCAACCTCACCTCACTGTAGACACAGTTAGATCAACGGAAGAATTCTTCCATTGACCAGGGGGTGGATTTACTACAGCGACGGAAACCCTCCTCTGCCACTGTAGTAAGGGCCTGCACTACAGTGGCGTACAGGGGCTCTCAGCCCACATTCTCCCCCAGTGGAAGCCAGCAAAATCTGTTAGTGGATTGAAAGTGCCTCAAGAGCCTTGGAGAGAAGAGTATCAGAGGGGTGGCCGTGTTAGTCTGGATCTGTAAAAGGATCTGACGTGCATCTGACGAAGTGGGTATTCACCCATGAAAGCTCATGCTCCAAAATGTCTGTTAGTCTATAAGGTGCCACAGGACTCTCTGCTGCTTTTGGAGAGAAGAGGTGATAGATGCCCTACGCATCACTAACGCTGTACAGTAGGTTCCGGGCATGCTGACATCAGGCAACAATGTAACAAAGTGAAGAAATGGGAGTTTCCCCCAAGAAGTATCACACACCCCAATTCTGCAAACGGGCTGAGTCAGAGGAGCAGGGCTCTGCCAACACAAACCTCCCCAGACACAGGACCCCGCCCACCTCCATGTCAGTAACCGGGTGCCCTGCTCCAGGGTCACTCATGCAGCTGGTAATTTGGATACTCAGAAAGGGAGCCCAAATTGCTTGTAAGGGTCAGGCTCAGGGATCAGCAAATGCCGCAGCACAGCGAGGGCAGGGCACTGCCAGACAATTAGCCCAGTCTGCATCCCATTATAGCCTAATTCTCCTGATTACATTTGCTCAGAGACCTTGCTGAGGGCCCAGCAGCAGCGGAAGCCTCCTGGGGAGGTTCCCCAGCTTTGAGAGATGCCTGCTTCAGGGAGCATAAGGAACAAAGCGGATTTCCTGCCAACTCATGATGGAGGCATCCCTGGGCTCCCGAGAGCTCCCAACATTTCATGCCAATGTTAGGCTTTGAAACTATGTCTGCAGATGGCTAATGCCCACTACTGCGGAGCTCCCATAGGTGGGGGCGTTCTGGACCTGACTGGCAATGAGACAGGGTGGCTGTCCGGGAACTAGCTTGGCTTTGTGGCCGGGCCCAACTCACCTTATTTCCCAGCAGCATGAGGACCACATCTTGCTGTGCGTATTCATGGATCTCGGTCAGCCATGCCTAGGAGGGAAACAGAACAGCGGCTGCACAACATGGGTAGAGACAGTTCCGGACAGAGGAGCTCCGAGAGGGAGCAGGCCGCAGTGGGGCCAGTTCACAAAGCTACCCCCTTCCCAGGCCTGCCACCTCGGGGACACGCCCAGCTCTAGCAGTGGGAGACGTCTGATCCAATCACTTCTTACACACCTGCTACCTGATTGCCGTGTTTTGCTGTTCACATAACGGTGGCCTTTCCTCTAAGATCAAATACAGCCTCCCTGTAACATCTTATCGGGGGGCCTGCAGGGAGACGGACTCAGTCCCCTATGGCGCCTGCATTGCCTAGAGCCAGGATGGAGGCGGCTACACACCCTGCTGGAAGGAG
This sequence comes from Mauremys mutica, assembly GCF_020497125.1. Taxonomy (NCBI): domain Eukaryota; kingdom Metazoa; phylum Chordata; order Testudines; family Geoemydidae; genus Mauremys; species Mauremys mutica. The sequence continues at coordinate 83,115,131 of NC_059082.1, read as the reverse complement.
ACTGGGTCGGTCTCAGCATCCCCCTCTGTGATGTAACACAGTCCTGTGGAGCTGAGCATCCCCTGGAGTGCAGCCTCTGATTCATAGACTATCAGGGCTGGAAGGGACCTCAGGAGGTATCTAGTCCAACCCCCTGCCCAAAGCAGGACCAATCCCCAGACAGATTTTTGCCCCAGATCCCTAAATGGCCCCCTCAAGGGCTGAACTCACAACCCTGGGTTTAGCAGGCCAATGCTCAAACCACTGAGCTATCCCTCCCCACACATTTAAAGGGGCAGGACAGCTAGGGGACTGATTACATCATTACAGGAAAGACAGACCAACAAGGGTGCGTTGTTGTTGCTGGGAGAGCAGCTCTTTGACTGCAGACACCAGGAACGCTAACAAGATAGACCCTGCTGGGCCCTGCCATTAAGGCCCAGTGCTGCCGAGAGCAGGGACACACTCAGCACACTTACCCTGCGGGGTGGAGAGGCAGGGTTGAGGGGGAGGGTGTCTAGGAACAATTTCCATAGAAACATAGGATTGGAAGGTACCTCGAGAGGTCTCTAGTCCAGCCTCCTGCACTCATGGCAGGACTAAATATTATCTAGACCAGGGGTCCCCAACGCGATGCCCGCGGGTGCCATGGCGCCCGCAGGGGCATCTTAATGTGCCCGCGTCCTGGCCTCCGGGACTCGGGACACTCCTCATACATCCCAGAATGATGTTTGCTTTTTTTGCAACAGTGTTACACTGTTAACTCATATTTAGCTTGTGAATCACTATGACCCCCAGATCCCTTTCGCAGTGCTCCTTCCTAGGCAGTCATTGCCCATTTTGTACATGTGCAACTGATTGTTCCTTCCTAAGTGGAGCACTTTGCATTTGTCCTTATTGAATTTCATCCTGTTTACTTCAGACCATTTCTTCAGATCATTTTGAATTTTAATGGTATCCTCCAAAGCACTTGCAACCCCTTCCAGCTTGGTATCATCTGCAAACTTTATAAATGTACATTCTATGGCATTATCTATATCATTGATGAAAATATTGAACAGAACCAGACCCAGAACTGATCCCTGGGGGACCCCACTCAATATGCCCTTCCAGCATGACTGTGAACCACTGATATCTACTCTCTGGGAATGGGTTTCCAACCAGTTATGCACCACGCCCCCCTTATAATAGCTCCATCTAGTTGCATTTCCCATCAATAACCCATGGAGGAGGCGGCTTTGGGGTTGGTTTGTTTAAAAGGTGAAATGAGTGATTGGAGCAGGATTCCCAATGCCTTCGCACCCGAAGGATTTGCAGGGGAAAACGGCAGAGCTCATACAACCTTCCTGCGATGCAGCCAGCGTCCCGTTACGGGTAACGGCCCTCGGGAGAGGGCTTGCAAAGAGCAGCTGCCTCCTCCCTCTTAGGGATATGGAGGGCAGCCTTCACCCTCCTCCCCTGCACGCTGACTAGATAAGGCAACAGCAGCAGGGGACGCAGGTGCTGGAAGTAGGGGTCTGCCGCACCCCCGGTGTGAAGTACAGTAGAGTCACATCATAGGCGCATTTAACGTACACAATTTTAACTATATGCGCTCGGCAAAACAAAACAAGAGAGAGAAAAACAACCATTTCAATACTGTCCCTGTAGAGTGGGTGATTCCGCCCGCCATTGCACTCAACGAGCGTTTGACTAGACGCGATTTTCGCCTTACGCGCTGACTTTAGAACCTAACCCCCGCGTAAGATGCGACTCCCCTGTAGTGCTAACAACCCAAATACGTGGTTCCCGCCTTCAGCACCCGCACTGCGAAAACTGTTCCAGCACCTCTGGGAGCGGGTCACATACAGGCACCTTCCATCCGAGGGACCTCAAGTGCCACGCCTGCCTCTGCCAGTGTTACCGACGGGTCAGCCAGCAACCGAGCACAGGCATTTGCCATCTAAGTACTTCTGTCGCCTTGCCCAAGATCTCACACACCGGCAGCATCACAGCCAGGAACAGAACCAGGAGTCCTGACTCACAAGCCCCTGTGCTGACCATTGGGCAACTGTGCCTTCAGACAGCCGGCCCTGGCAGGCCAGGACTCATACCTCTCTGCACGTCATGGTCCCTCAGCTCTGTACCAGGCTAAGTCTCTCTATGCCCTTTGCTCGAACCTCTGTTAAGGAGAGGGCAGAGCAGCTGGGCTGGATTCCCAGTGGAGTGGGGCCCGTCACTGATGTATTAACAGAACCTACTAAAGGTTAGTGAACACAATCTCTGGCTGGTTGTTCCTCTCTGGGTGCAGCCCTAACGCCAAGATGATTGCTTCTCTGAGCCTGCCTCTGATGCAGTCTAACAACAGTCCCTCAGAACTAGGGACCCCATAGCCACGTAACAAGAATTGCCCCTTTTTAAAACTAAATTGATCAATTTCTACCTTGGTGGCCATTTGCGTCACATGCTTATTACCCTGCTGGTCTTCCTGTGCTTTTTTCTTAAAGGCTGAAATTAACGTCTTGTGTCCATGAATACAGCTTTGTTAGGGAAAAAAGTCACCATCCAAATCAAAAAGAAAAAAACCCCCTCAAGGCCTCTAATTTTCCTGCAGACTTTAATTTCAGATCTTGTTTAAAGTGTCTCTCTCCCAGACCATGCTTCAATAAGTGATTCCTCCCAGCGTGTGCCCATCACTCTCCAATATGGCCCGGAGACCGCGGGAGAATCAACACATTATTAGCAGCTCAGCACTGCCTGATGCAGCTGTTTCGGAAATGCATTTGCTACACTGTTGTTTAAAATCCCTAAATCCCTCCGCATAATCGTTCAGATCAGCCATACAACTTGCATCTTCCATGGTAATAGGCTGGGAGCCTCTCTTTCTAACGCTGTGTGGCATGACGCACTCCGTCCCCTCTAACAATGCCTGTTTCAGGGCCCCCATAACAATTTATATGATAAACAGACCTGTAGACCCTCCTCCCTGGGTCATTAGTCTGTGCAGCCTGATTCCGTTTTTAGGTTAAACAGACAAGTCGGGGGATTTGGTGCAAGGAACACAACATGCCAACTTCCCTGCATGCGCTAAAGACAACACTCTTGTCATTTACTGATTGACTTGAGCAGTGCAAGCAGATGCGACCCTGCCCTTCCCAAGTGCACATGCCTTCTCAATGCTCCGTGCACTGGCTGCAAAGCTGAGCCACTGTGCTGGTGTGTTCAGAGGTGCTCCCTTCACATAGCAGCGGAGGGCCTGGCCTCCCCATGCTACCACGTTTCCCAGCAGGTGGTGTGGAACAGTCAATAGGGCGTCCATGCCAAGAGCAAGGGAGACGCTGTAGGGTGATCCTAGGGTGCGTCCATTAGTCTTGGAGCCAGAGTCAACCACAGGGTCTGTCTGTATCCAGCAGCCTTGAATACTCTGTCTGTCCATTACTGCTAAGCAAGCCCTGAGTGCAGTCCCATGAGAGAGGCAGCTGCAGGGAAGGAGAGCTGCAGCTTTCATTCTGGAGATTTCGGTGCGACCTCTTGCTTCTTACACACAGGAGCTGTCTCAGAGCCCGACCCCTCAAACTCTTCCCTTGCTGAGCTGTGGAGGGTTCACGTTTGAAATGACTTTCAAAAAGGCCTTTGACGGAGCCGCCGCCCCCGACTCGCCAGTGAAGAAATGATGTCTTAACGGGTACGAGGCGACGAGCGTTTGAGGATGAGAAGTGGGAGCACAAGCACAGGACAGGAATCCCAGGTGAATTCTGGCTAGGGAATGCAGAGTGCTCCAAGCAGCCATGGTAGGCTTTGGGCTGGGTGGACACAGGGCGGGGGTGGGGGGTCTTATGGACCCAATGTTAGTGAAGCCCTTGCTCACTATTACAGCCTCAACCAGTTCGTGTGGCTCAGGGTTCTGTGCTGAGACTCCCATCGCAACAACCACCCCATCCAGAAAACAAGGGAAAAACAACTCAAGCCTTTGCAATGGTATCCAACCCCCTTATTCCTTTCCCCTTTAGCTGGAGGGAGTCTTATAGGGGGAGCTCCAGTTTGACAGGCTGGCAGACGGTCCTTTCGGAGCTGGTTTAGAGTCGGATCTGGAAGACAAACCCAGACAAACACCCCCAAAGGAAAAGAACAGCACAAGAATACGGCACCCGTCTCTGGGGCTGACTCGCTGGAGGAGCCTCGCACATAGTCTGATCAGCCACTCTGTGGCCTGGCAAAATCCCACCTCCGAGTGACTCTCTCCCTCGTCAACACTACAGGGAACCAGAAACACCACAGGGAGACTTGCCAGTGGGACGACATGACTTCCTCTTCTGTTCTCTCTGGACGGCGGAGGAGAGGTCCCAGAGGCGCATTGCACAGCCTGTGACAGCGGAGGCTCAGCACCTTGGCTCAGGTAAGCGTTCTGAAGCTGTGTGACGCCAGGCTCAGCCAGATCACTTGGGCGCACAGCCACCCCCAGTATGTTCCAGAGCCCAGTGACCCCTCGGAGGTCGCTGCTGCAGGCCTGGACAAGACGAGGTGCATGGAAAGTGAAACGCGAAATCTAGCCAGGGAGCGCCGAACCGGAGTGCTGTCGCTATTTTCTTTTTCAGATTCTAAAGCGACTCCCATTCTCTGTATCAAAACAGGTGGTTAAAGCACCTCGGGCCAGTTTAATCCCTGGTGTAAATCCACTAGAATCGCCAGAGATGAACTGGGCTCTTTATAAAGAAAAACAACTCGAGTGCTATTGAAAATACTTGGTGGACAAGAAAGACCATCTTCTCTTTAGGGCAGTGGTCACCAACTCCGGCCGCGCTGGTGCAGCAGGGCTGCATGCTGCCAAGGCAGGCTCCCTGCCTGCCACGGCCCCACGCCACTCCCCCCGCAGCTCCCCTGGGCCACAGCTCCCCGTTTCCAGCCTATGGGGGCAATGCCTGCAGAGAGGGGCAGCACGCGGAGCCACGTGGTGCACTGCTGGCTGGCAGGGGGCCCAGCCCGGGATGGGGAGGAGGTGCCGATGTGCCGGAGTGGTGCCCAGCCCCGCTGCGCTGTCGCCCGAGGTAAGTGCCCCCCTCCTGGAGCCAGCACCCTGTACCCCCTCCTGCACCCCAACACTCTACTCCAGCCCGGAGCCCCCTCCTGCACCCCAACACTCTACTCCAGCCCGGAGCCCCCTCCTGCACCCAAACACCCTCCCAGAGCCCACACCCTGCACCCCAACCCCCTGGCCCAGGCTCATCCCAGAGCCCCCTCCCACATTGCGAACCCCTCGGCCCCAGCCCAGAGCCTGCACCCCCCCCCCCCGAACCCAACCCCCTGTCCCAGCCCGGTGAAAGTGAATGAGGATGGGGGAGAGCAAGCGATGGAGAAAGGGGGGATGGAGTGACTGGGACAGAACCTCAAGGAAGGGGCAGGATAGATCCTGGGTCACCCTTAAATTCAAAAAGTGATCTTGGGCGTAAAAGGGTTGGAGAGCCCTGCTTATGGGGCACCCGGCTCGTATGATCAGCAATGCCTCTTTTGGACACGAGATGGAGCTGGAGACATGGGAGACCTCGCGGAGGACGCACTGGGGAGGAATCACCCTGTGACTGTCCTGCGAGGCCTGGCAGAGCCGAGTGGGGAAAGGGCATCAGTCCTCTCCCGGCAGCTGCACCGCCAGACGCTGACACCCCGTCCCCTGCTGGAGCCTCAGCAAGCACACGGAGCGGCGGCCGGATCAATACAGCACGGCCCCAAGGCCAGCCCCTTTGAAGCGACCCCGGGAAACCCGAACCAGCAGCCACGGCCCCTGTCCCAGTGTCAGCGTCCGGGGTCTGCCCCAGTCAGCTCTCCAGCCATCACCTGTCTCTGGGCAGGGGCCCATGTCACACTCCCCTCTGCCCAGCTCCCTGCCGTCCCCTGATCTCCCCAGACGGCCAGCGCCTGCGCGTCGTTCTCTCTCCCAGGGCTACGGTGGTGCATTGCCAGCAGTTACACGTTACCCCAACAGCTCCTGCGAACAAGCACCCTTCTCCCCACGGTCAAAGCCTGCCACAGAAACACAGAGCCCCTGGAAGTTCCCCAGAGGTCACCCATCCATGTCATGGGCCCACAGCAGGCAAAGGCTTCCAAACCCCAAGGGCTGGGGTCAATGTCGTGTCCGTCTGGGGAGCGGGGAGCAGGCCCTGAGCCCGTTCGCACCCAGCCTTTTCTGCTAAAAGCCCTTCCTTTGTCGTTGCCCAGGCTGAAGTGATCCGGGCTGATCGCTCTCAGGAGCTGGGGGCTTCCCGCCCCCCTGGGGCTGGAGCACGACCGTCTCCTGCGTCAGTCTAGGGTAACCCCCGGCTGCAGGGGGGGCAGGCTGGGGAACCTGCCACCTAGAGCTTCCAAGTTCAGTTCTGAGTTTGGGGCCATTTGGAAGCAGGACTTTGGTCTGAGCTCAGCCTCAAAGAAGAGCAGTTCCCGCCAAACCCCAAACGGTGGGAGACAGGCAGGGGGGCAGGCTAGGAAAGGGAGGCTAGAGACAGGCCGGGGGGGGGGGCAGATCAGGGGAGTGGGGCTAGACCCAGGCCTGGGGGAGGCAGGCCAGGGGACTGGGGCCCAGGCCAGGGGACAGGATAGCACAGTGGTGGGTGCCATCTAAGAACCTGGACAAACGGCTCTAGACAGACGGCCAAAGTGGCGAATTGAATTGGAAAAAATGGAACCGATTTGGTGTCACTCCTGCATTTGGCCTACAGCAGCGTGGAGCTATTAGCGCCCTGGTGTTGGAGTCAGGAGGAAAGGCCAATAGCCAGCAAGTGCCCTTGGCTGAGCTGTTCCAACTCAGGTGTGCCTGGTGCTGTACGTCCTGGGGGCCCTGAGCTCGACCCAGAAAGCAAGCCCTGCGGGAGTGGTGTGGCAGGGCATGGGTTTGGCCTGCGAAAGACTTTTCCCCCGCTGGACTAGACAATAGACTCAGCTGCTAGGCAGTGCTCGAATTATGGGGGGCTGGGGGGGACATTGCAGGGCTTAACGAACACGGATGGTCCCGGACACCATGTGCCCCCACCAGAGCACCCTCTCTACCCGCCACTACCCCTTCCCCTCCGTCTGCCCTCTCCTGCCTTCCCCAGCCTTCTGCACCCACCAACACCCCGCAGCTCACCGGCTCCACTCCCGCCTGGCCAGCCTTGTCTCCCCTCTCCTCGGTGCAGAGCTCCTAGAAGGGGAAGGGCTGGGTCTTTGCCCCCCTCGCCTGCCAGGGGGGCAGCTCCCATTCTCTGCCCTCTGGTCCTCCACCCCCTGGGTCCCAGCTCACCGGATCACTGACTCCCTTTCCTGAGCGCGTGGAATGGGACGCAGCAGGCTCCTCGTTTGCCAATCCCTCTCCTTGGTGCATCTCAGGGGCTCCTCACTACACGCTGCAGCCTCAGTGGGCCGGCCAAGGAGCAAGTGGGCCACAGAGATGGAATTCTCTCCCCCGCCTTGCAGGGCCGAGACAGGCTGGCAGGGGGCTGTGGGGGAGACATTCAGTGTGTTATTGCCCATGCTGCAGCGACACTGAATCCTTCAACCTGGGGGGAGAGCCGGGGGGGGGGAGGACGGGACAGCCAGTGCAGCCCCTTTCACCAGCACAAATTCACGATTCGCTCCCTCAGGCACTGCTACTTGTACGCTCACGGTCTAGAGTCCAGCAGCGTTTTTAATGAATTGGTGAATTGCCCTGGTGGGAAGGGAAAGGCCCGGTCATCATACGGAGCCCGGCCAATGTGCTCCCCGAGCCGCACGCTGACAGGCGGGAGAGGAACGGACAGGAAACTGATGCCACGCTTGTCTGAATCCGACAGCCTCATTACCACCAGGGTCAGGGTGTGACCCAGAGGGACTGGTTGACAGGAGCTTTAGAGTGTGACTCAAAAGCAAAGGCAGATACATCAGGTTGTCAGCTGCCAAGTCTGTAACACACAGCATGAGCGATGACCCCTTGACGCAGGGAGAGACGGCACAAGGCAAGGTGCCGTTAAATGCAACACTCAGCCCCTTTCTCAGAGAGATGGTCACTGAGTTTTGTGTGTGCAAAACTATATACAAATACAACCGTCTGCTAAAGTCATCATTCACCGAACCCGGCAATGCACACGATGCACACATACTGCTTACGGCAGCCGTTCTCAAGCTGTGCCACTGCCGGCAATTCATTAGAAATCCAGTGAGTACAGTCACCGAGGTGGGCCGCCAAGGACTGCTGGGCTTTGGAGGGGGTACACTAGGCCGGAAAGGCTGAGAATCGCTGATTGAAGGGACTGGGCCAAGGGATAATTCTGTGTCAAGGAACGTTTTAAAAGGCGACAGGAAAAGCCAAGTGATTAACTCTCTGAGGGAGCTCCTGAATCAACAGTCTTTAATTGGAACACAACAATTTAAGGACAAAATGACGATTTAGAGTCAGTGCCAATTTTGCAGGCTAGAAATGGGCTGCGTGCGTGGATGATAAACCCTGGGGAAAGGGGGAATCGGTGTATTCCAGTGCCGGGAAGGATGCAGCATTACACTGCATTCTAAAAAAGGGATTTTTCTGAGGAGGAATTTAGTCATGCCTGTCAAACTCCTTTGCACGCGGCGCTTGGTTTTACTACCCCCCCGCCAAGCAATCCATTTGCCACCTCCACCAAAAAGGTTTTTTCTCAAGTATTCAGCACAATCCGCTGCTGCTCTTGGCTCAGAGGAGAGTCTCAGGGTTTGGCTGCAGTGCATTAGGCTGAGCGCTAACAACGTACTTGAATAGAATAATTACAATTTTAGCCATCTGTGGGCTCGACCGTGCAGCCCAGAGTCCACTCCGTGGCTGGCCAGCCACCACAGGGCAGACTTTATGAAGACCACAGGTGAGGACGCCCCACAGATCTTTGTAGCCAGGCAGCAGACATGGGAGAGGTACTGAGATCTTGGGATCTTCCCAGCAACCTTTAGATTCACATCAGCATCCTCTCTCTTCTCTAGCCTACGTTATGCAGGCTTAATGGTACCTTCTGGCCTTAATTAAAATCTCGGAATGAGTCCACAATGGACCCAGCCTAAAGCCAAGTCTTTAGCCTTTTGAGCAACAGAAGCCAATGAAGCAGGCCCAACCTACTCAGCAGAAATGTCCCGGGGCTGGGCTGGAGACAGGATCTTCCCCCTAGGAGGTGAGGAGCAGAATGAAAAGATGCTGCCCCGAGACTGGTTTCTCTGGCCCAGCAGCTGTGGGAGTGAACTGCAGCTGGATTGCCCCTTCTGTAGCATGCTTTGGAGTGGTGAGAAGTTACCACGTTTGCAAAACTGATGGGAGCAAAGGTCTTTCGCCCCATGTCACTGACTCGGCAGCAAAGCTGCTGCGGAGGGAGACAAGGTAACGGAAGTCGCTGCTTGGCAAGTGCGTTATTTCTAAGCAGGAAGTGGGGGCTTTAACCATGAATAGTGCAGAACTATTCTGGGCCTGTTACTTTATGATCAGCGACAGACCTTGTGGCATTTGACCAAACCCATCTGATGGCCAGGTCCCCGCCCCAGGAGCGTCCCAGCCACATCCCCGACAACTGGGAGGCCAGGGGCCGGGACACCCTGCTGCTGCAAAGAGGAGGTGAGGCAGCGCTGGAGCAGTGGGGTTTAAAGGAGGGCACTTGGCACGCGGGCACTAGATGGGCAGTGCCGGCTCCACTTGGACAAGCTGTGAAACTCCAGGACGAGCCTGTGATGCTGATGAGACTCAGCTCACCCGTGTATTCACAACAGGCTGCACAAGCCAAGGGGCCCGGGAGGCAGGTGAGTGCCATGAACCCCATTTTGCAGGTGAGAACACAGAGACTAGGTGAAGTGGGAACGCAGGCAGGGCAGATGGGAGTCACTGGGCTGATGTTTTACCAGGAAACCCCCTATTCTGCCACTAAATGCCGCAGGATCTGAACTGCAGCAGTGTTACAGATGCAAGCCAAAGAAAGCAGGCTACCGAGAGGCTCCACCATCTCCAGGACATTAACTGCGGCCGGGGCGAGTCGTTGCAAAAACGGCTCTAACAAGCCTGCTTCTCCACGTCGCTTTCAGGCTGGCTGCACAATGTTGTCGCTACACTATGCTCCTTCTCAATCAGCCCAAAGAAAAGCCTGCGTGGGGGGCTACACGTGGATGTGTCCCTTCCAATCAAGGCTTTCCGGGGGAGGGTGGGAGAAACATTTCATCCCAAGCACTGGGAAGAGAGGCTCAGTCGCTGCACCCAATTTGTCACAGCAGAAGGGGCCTTGATGCGTCTAGCAAAGCTGCAGCGAGTGTGAACACGCTGCTCTAGGAAACCTGAAGGAAGAGCAAAGGTTAGCGTGTGTTTGCTGGAGGCGGGAATCCTTCCGCTTGGAGAAGAGCAAACACAGTTGGCACAAAGATTTCCTTGGCCTGGATTTGTCTGGTTCCTTTCAGATTAAATGGATTCACTCTACATACAGGCAAACCTTTCAGATCTGAGAGTGGAATTTTGCACGAAGCGACGGTTCTGAGCCAGGAAACGACTGAGCGCGAAACAATGGAGATTTCTACAAAACATGCTAAGCCCGCTGGTGGTGGTTTCTTTTTTTAAAATTATAACTACAAGATGTCCGACCAAGACAGGCCACTTCGCACAGGAGCACCGCGCCCTGCTCTGTGATTGCCAGGAGCAGGCCAGTGGGAGGAGAAGTGCTCAGAGTGATGAGGGGAGGCTGGAGTGGAGAGAAAACGTGAATGATTTACACTGGAAGCACTTTGGGGTCGGGACCACCTACTCCTCTGTTGTGGCAGGTCCCTAGGCTCTATCGTAATGCCCAGGATTGGGAAGAATGAGCACAGATGCTTGGAGCTGGTCTTCTTCTTAATGGGAACGTTAACGATGCTTAGTCCGTGGGATGTTAGGACCCACTGCAGGGAGTCTCAGAGCCCGCACCCACCAACTAGGGTCCAGGCTGCTGGACTAACACCACCATCTCCTCAAGCACATCGGTGGGAGAATAGCTGAGGGGCACAAGTTCCCCAAATCCGGTTGTTTCCCGCTTAGGCACCCCCTTAAAAGGACTGGCTCTAGAGTCAGCCATCACCCCCTCCAGGGAAGGGAGTTCTGAATGCACGGAAGTGGTTAAGCTGGAGCCCATCCAGCAGCACTTGAGGAAAACAAGGAACCTGACTTACAAAAGGTTTTGTCAGCTCTCAAAGCTGGAAACAAAGAACCGAAAGGATAAAAACACCTGACGCCTCACTGCCAAGGCTGGCGTTATCAAGGGAGTGTCTGGAATAGTTCTCCCAGATCTGACAGAAGCCAAAGCGTGTCAGAGATGTGCAGGCCGCTCATAAACAACACTCCTCGCTAGCTCAAAGAGACGGCGCTCCCAGCTCTAAGGGCGGGATCAAGCTGTGGGGAAGAACGCGACCCACGTTTCTCTTTTAAAACCATGAATATTGAGGATCGGGGGATTTTAGAGAACAAAAACCTGGGAAACGGCAAAAATGCAAACTCTGCCGTTGGGGCCTTTGCTACCGAGGGCGGGGAGCTTAGTTATGGCCAAACAGGAGAGGACAGGGCAGCAGGGAAGGTGAAGGGGTGGCTTTTCCCCTCGGTTGTGTGTCTGTTATTAGAGCTGAAGATCTCCCTCGCTGAGGTAGGTGCTCCATTGGGGGCTGACCTAGACCCCACCCCACCCGCTCCCAGTCCAGTAAATGGGGGAGGGGAGAAGCACGTACACCCCAGACAGTGGCAGTGCAACCACCAATGGCCAGGACCTTGGGATCGCATCCCAGCCCACCATCACACAGCCCAAGGAGATGCTAATGCCAGTGTGTGCTTCCTCACCACATCCCCTCTGGGTGGAGACCCCTCACCCAAATCCACTGTGCTCTCCTGACACAGCCGCACCTGCAGGCCACTTCCTACACAGCGTCTCCCCAGGCCAGTCATGGGCCTTCGAAACCCTCATTCACAAACAAACCAGGCGAATGGACAATTTAACGAGGGTAGGAAACACTGCCACTAATCGCTGGTTCCTCTTTATTTCCTCTGTGTAATAACGTCTTTGATTAGGGCCATTAGCCTGAATGCGATTTCATTTCTACACAGTCTCGGCACGAGATGGGCCATCGATTCTCTTATTAATTTTCTATGTTTTTTCTCTCCCCTCACTTTGGTCAAGAGAAATGGTGAGCAATGAGTAGATCGGAAAAGGAAATTAAACAAGGGACAGTGCCGGAGCAAATGGCTCAGGGGACGCTGGCACTTTACTCCGCTAGGGAGAAAGGATGGTCCAGTGGCTAGAACCCAGCATGGGACTTGGGAAGCCCTGGGGTTGAATCCAGATCCTGCTCAGTCTAGGTGATCTTTAGAGATTGTGAAGCACTCTGAAAGCTGCCGCTAAGGAGCTCGGTATAAGAGCGAGGGGTTGTTACAGGTAACAGATTTTAATCCAACCCAGCTCAGCAGTAAGGTGAAGCTGCTCCTGGCTAGTGGCTTTCTGTGGAATGAGTTGTCGGGTCTCACTCCATTTCCTCGTAGCCAGGTTCCAAAAATCATCCAAACCACCACAGCAAGTGGCAGCCTGAGAAGAGAGGGGCCAACACAGCTCTCGCTTTTTGGGGAGCAATGGGGAAAATCCAGCCACAACCCATCATCAAGAGCAAGATGCTAACTGGGCACATGGAGCCTTCTAGACGCTTCATTACGCTCAGCTCTGAAGCAAGCCTCTTCGCCAGGAGCTGCGCCAATCGCACAGAACTGAACAGCTCCCACAGGGCTCTCTCCTCGTTCGCTTTCGGTCCAGATTTATGCATGGACACAAGCTCATTTCTCCGTCCTCCCGCCTTCCCGGGACCAGCCCATCGCTGCTGCTACACGGCACTGATGGTTTAGAAAAAGGGAGTGCAAAGGAGGGAAGTTAAATGATTCTCCAGTCTCCTCTCGCACTGACGTCTGGTTGTGATTTCACAGAACTACACTGACAATCACGCCGCCTCTCTGAACAGTGATGTGCAAACGGCAGGGCTGCTTTCCTTGGGGGGGGTTCACAGACCTTTGCACCATTTTTGCTTCTTGTGCAGATAAAAAGGACCCAGGGGTAATGAAAACATTTCCTCCCCATCCACTGGAATTCCCTTAAGAAAGAGTCCTGCCTGTGCTCAATGGCTCCTGCAGATCTCGTGCTAAGGGAGAGGCGCTGTTGTACAGTCCACGCCCCTCTCTCCGAGCTGGGCTGCTAACCCACCCAGATCCCTCCTCCTCAGAGCTCGTCAACGAACGGGACATTTCCCCAAAAGCTTTCACCAAAGAAAACTGTTCCTTTTTTTTTGTTGAAAAATGTCAAAGGCTGAAAAGTTTTCCCACCAGCTCTGCTCCTTACACTCCCAGCGCTGTTTCCACTGGCCAGGGTGTTCGTCTGTGTCTGCTCTAACCTGCACGTACAACTGCAGCGTCCCACCCCAGAGGTGGCTGCACTTCATTAGCGGCAGGAGCGAACGCTCACCTATGCCACAGGGTTTCTAGGTGAGGCTTAATTAAGATTCGTTAAGTGTTTCGAGTTGCTTGGATGAAAGGCACTAGAGAGGCATAAATAGCTCCAGCTGCTGCCGCCTCAGGAAATGGGACAAAGTAAGTGACAGTATCGAAAATTAGAAGTAAATGCACCCAGACCTGGCACCGGCTTGGAGAGTGCGTCACGCAGCAGGTGAAATGCCAGTGGCTGCTGATTGCATCTCTGCCAAGAGCCCGCTCCTGAGACAGACCCATGAGGGTCCCCCTGTCACGGGCCAGCTACTCTCCTGGATTCCCTCCTCAGAGGAGCAAGGCCGCAGGCCTGGCCAGAGCCATCCAGGGTCACTGCAAAGCACGTGGCCCTGCTGGCTCCTGATGCTCTTCGCTCTGCTGCACCCACTGGGCCTTTTCAGGAGGGCGGCGCTAAGCCCAGGCCTCACAGCAAAAACTGAAGGATCAAGAGAAGTGATTCCTGCCCTCTGGAGCCGGGGGATGGGAGGGGCGGTACGCAGAGACCTGCTGAGTGGTCAGCCGGCCAGGGAGATGTAGTATAACCTTCATTGCAAACACTGTCCGACTTTGTGCCAGAGGCAGAGATCACCATCCATAGCTCCGGGGGGCAGGCCAGACAGGAATTCCAAGCCCATCCTAAAGCCCAGCTGGGCCAAGGTAGAAAGCCTGATGCCCCCAAATTCTCCCTTTCCCGCCCCAGACCTGGCCTCGGTGGGTGGGCACAGGCTGCACATTCCAGGAGCTGGTACCAGCGTCTCCGCCAGTCCCCTGGTAGCTCCCACGGCAGGATATGGGGAGAGAGAGGAGTCTCTGACATAGTCAGGTGCCGAACTTGCACTGCAGCTGGAAAATGGAACGTCACACGAGCAACGGGACAAAACACCAGCGTTACCAACCACAACCTAACCCATCAGGGTGTGTAACTCAGCGCCATGTTCGCCGGAGCCCCGCCCTCCAGGGCCTCTTCATCCCAGCTTACAGAAATTACCAGCAGGAGCGAGGGTCATGGAGGATAATGGGGCTGAAAGGCCTCAGAGATTCAGACAGGATTTGCAACCCAGGTGGCCTCTGCCCGGGGCCAGGGTGGGTAGCCTTCCAGCCAAAGGCGGGAGAAACCCCAAACGTCTGGAGAAGGCTGAGGGACCCAAAGGTCTGTCCACTTCCTGAAGAGAAGATGCCAACCCTGCAAAGGCCACACCGGAGTAGGAGAAACAGGTGTGTTTTCCAGCTGGTGGGGGCCAATCCCTGGGGAGAGCAGGGCTAACTCGAGTTCAGAATGCCCCTTTATCCTGGGGAAGCCAAGGCCAAAGACCACCCCAGCGCGGGCGTCTCCTTTGCCTTTTCCTGACAGCCTCAGCAGAGGCACCACAGCCTCAGGGGGCCGTGAGAGACCTGGAGGTGGGGCATGAGGCAGGGCTCAGGGCTGCCTGTGCCAGGGGGCAGTTTGGACGTAGCTGTGTGGGTAAGGGACGTGCCTGCCCTGCCCTGCTCTGCAGGGGCCCAGGGCACCGAGCGAGAACACAGAACAGAACCCAGATAAAACTGCCCTCCGCAGAGAGCAAAGACACATGCAACCAGCCAAGCCAGCGGCTTCAGAGATCTCTGGCTGCTTTCCAAAAGAGCTCTCCCCTGCGTCCTCAGACAAAGTTTCCCAGTGTGCTGTGTACCAGCCGACTCCCATTCTCCCACCCCAGCAGTGGCTGCATTTCAGTGCTGCTGAGTGTGTACTGTGAAGAAGGCACTCTGGGATGACCAGCGCCGCAAAGGGCTCTCAGGGACAGAGGAGACATGGCTGTGAGGTGCCGAAGCCAGCACTTGCCTCCTCCCTCCAGGGGGCTGGGCAAATCACACCCCTCAGAGGGGTGGGGGGATCGTACCCATGCCCATCTGACACCACAGCCAGAGCATTAGCAGCGAATCTATTTTTAAACAGACCCTGTCAGCAGCACGCCGAAGCGGAGAATATGGTGAGGCCTAAACCCCTAGACACGCCAAGGCCGCGGCAGATGCTGTTTGCAAACACTTGTCAAGAGGCGGAGAGAGGATGGAAACGAGAGAACACTCGAGCGCCTCCATCCCTATCGCAGCCTCCCTCTGTGCCCCCCGAAGGCCCCTTGCCGCCCGCTCAGCTCAGCGCGAAAGGCTCATCTCTAATTCACCACGCTGCAGGCTTTACAAGCCAGCCGTGGGAACACTTTGTCCCGACCAGGGACGCCGGTGAGAGCACAGGCTGTGAAATCAGCAGCCCGGAGCAGCAGAGCAGATGGGGCACATGGACGCGCAGACTAAGAAGGAGGCACGGATGCTCCATCACCAGGCACTCAAGACCAGCTGGTGGGCCTGGCGTCTGCTCCTCCACAAGGAGCACCTGGCTCCCAATCCGTCTGCTCAGGTGCCCTGTCCCCTTCTCGCAGGGAACACGCCACTCTCCTTCCGCAGACACTCGCTAATGCTAGCTGGTGGCAAACCTGCCAACCTCAGCCTAGCCCAGACACGGGCTTTGAGGAGGTTTCTCAGGGTGTTTGCTACAGCCAAGGCTGCCGGCTGCAAGCACCAGCTGACGGGGGTCCTGCCTCGAGTGGGGGGAGCATAGAGAGATGGGCCCTGTGCAGCGGGGCGGGACCCCTGAGCCGTAGGAGCTGGGGAGAGGTTACTTTCCTGCTTTAAAGCGACAAAACTAAAGTTGGAGGCTCCTCTTCGTTTCTCAAATGGGAGAGAAAAGCCAGATTGTTGGGGGGAGAGGGGGCAACCAGGAGCAAAATCTGCCCTACAGAGCCAGGCTGCAGGTGCTCTGGGAGCTGGATGGGCACATTTTACAAAAGTAAAAAGACAAACTGTGTGTGGCCCACCACTGGGGAGGGGAGGGGAGGGTGCAGGGCTGCGGAGAAGGGCATCGGCAGAGCCGGGGGCGTTAGGGAAGAAAGAGCAGGGATGATGCAGCTCAGGCGTGAGATCCAGCAGCAGAGCCGTGGATTGGGGGAGTCAGGGCTGAGGGGCTGCAGGTCGGGTTTGAGGAGTGTCGGGAGAGGTGTGTGTTTGCCTGGTGTCTGCACACAGTGCCTGGCTCTCGCACTGATTCATGTTAAATTCACTCAGACGTTTGCTGAAACTCAGAAATTTGAAGAAGAGGCTAATAATTACTTGAACACTGGGATAACTAGACACAGCGGGGAAAACGCTGGACAAACCCCTCTCAGAAAGTGATTACTAGCTAAAACGAAGACTTTGAATGAGCTGGAGGGTTCTTAGCGAGAAGTGAAATTGACATGGGAAATGTAAGTTCATTCTTTTAACCAAGAGATGGGCCCAAGTCACCGGCTCTGACCCCAATCCAACCTGGCTCGGACCCTGATCCAACCCATCTCCATACGGCAGCTCTTCCTGTTTGCGTCCAGCAGAGAGGGGCTGGGATCCGGTTTCCCAAAGCCAGGGTGAAGGGAGCTGCAGCTGGGGTTCCAGGCAAGCCCATCTCCGAAGAGACACCTGGAGTAGGAAGAGAGCTTGAGACATAAGCCCTTGTATCAAAGGCCTGGTATGAGGCAGGACCTGCTCACAGAACAGGGCTGATAATGCAGAAATTCACATTCCTAAGAAGTGCTAGTCACAGAGCACTCACGCAAACACATCCCGCTATCATGTGGTACCAGAACATCCCCACATCAAAAATGGTACATAGACATTCCCAAAGAACAACAGGAACATACCGACCCCTCCTAAAAGACAGGGTCAGGATAACAGTACGTAATAGAGATGTTTTGATCAAACCAACATGTACAAGATAATGGGTCATGGGGCAGTAACTATGTCAGAGGGGCAGTACTAACTTGTTTGTATCGGGGTATAAAGATGCATCTCAGAGGGAATATCTTTGTCTGGCCTTAGGGAGGAATGGAAAGTCCCACCATTCACTGAGCTAGTCCATTCTTATAGACATACATGTATTAGTGATTCGGTAGAGTTTGTGGGATTCTAGTACCATGCTTTGTCGACTATAAACCTGGCTGGGTGCCTTTGTCCCTTAACAGATCTTGTGGTCATTGGGTGGTTCACTTGGGATGTCTGCCGTGCCAGCTGTATGCGGAGGGCTGGGGCAGCACACAGAGGGAACACACACCCATGCAGCCAAACATCCATCAACATCTAACCACAACACCAAGAGACATGACAGGAGGAAAGGCGCACATGGGTCTCTGAGGGTGTCTGGCTGCAGTAGCGAGCACTGCCCCTGGCACGGCCCCTCCCATGGACACAGCTGAATGGATTCAGGGGACATTCCCACCCCCACTGTTCATTCACTCCAGGTCCGACTTGCCCTGTTCATGCTCTGCCACCTGCGTGCACAAAAAGCTCCTGTCCACCGTTTCTTCTGGACGCTCTGGGAGGCAGAACTGGTCTCACTGGACTGCAGTAAGGCTGGTGGTATTCGGACTGGGGCTTAAGCCGAGCCAGACAGATGTTGGTGCGCCAAATCAGACAGACACCTGCCAGCAGGAGCTGCTCCAGGAAGAATCGGAGACATCACTGACATAACAGAGCCTTTCCTGCTGCCCCGTGTGCACAACGAGCAGTGGGTTCCCGGCACCTTTGCACTGACCTCTCAGGTGCAGTGATGCTCAGAGTGCGGTTCGTGCACTGGGACAGCGGGTGGGGAGGCAGGTTTCTCCAGGTGAATGCAGCCAGCAGCGTTCGTGTTTATTACTTCACCCCCAGCAGAGGGACGCATGAGTTCGCCGGAGCAATAAAGGACCAACAAGAGACGGCGAGAGGGGAGCCGCTGGAAGACAGAGGAACATCTGCCAGCGAATACAACAGGGAGAAGCCGCAACGGGCAGGAGTGTATAATGGACAAATTAACATCATGGATTGTCGGTGCTGCCAAAGGTGTCACAGGCCACTTGGGATGGGGTTACCTCCCCTGCACAGCCGGTCGGATCAGGAGCGGCACTCACACATGTCCGTGTGAAGCAGGGGTGTAGTTCTTCCCCGTGCTCCTTTGATTTCTATTTGAATGAAAGGGTGCCAGAGGCCCAGGAGAGGGCGCTGCCGTGGGATCCACGTGCTCTGGGGGGCTCCGTGGCTTTCCAGTTCCACTCACTGCTGCCCAATCCACCCAGGGGCTGAGCTTGCTGCTTTCAGGATAAGATGGATAAGAGGTTTGCATTTCATACTCCCATTGCTCGAGGAGCTTGTAAGCCCTGTTCTTTCACCACTGCCCCTTTCTTTTCACCTCCACCCCTCGCTGCTGCTCAGCCCCTCCCCTTCCCATCTCTGGCAGCCCTTCCTGACCTGGAATGAGCAGCAGGCTCAGCAGAGTTCCTCGCTCATCACTCCACTATCCTGGCTTTGAAGGCCAACTGATTAGCTGCTACCTCCAGGCCATGGCTTCCCCTTGCCTGCCAAATCCAGCGCAAAGATTTAAACAACTGCTCCCCCTGAAAAGCAGAATATCGGAGCAGGTCGGTCACGTGAGCCGAAAGGCTAGAGGCCCAAGGGGTGGGGCCGGGTGGGCAGAAGGGACTGGGGATGATGGTTCCACATCACCTGTTGAAATCCAGCCCAGTTTGGCAGCAGCAGTGAGCGGACACCATCAGAGCGCTGGGTGGAGACATGCATGGCAGGCGCTGGGTGCATCGCAGGCCAGCTCTTGGGGCCAGGGGTGCACATCGCAAAGACCTCTGGCACTAACACCACCTCTGCCTGCTTGGCTGTTGTAGCAAAGAAGCCAGGGCCTAATGAGTCGCAGTGCCCGAGTGGTGCTATCTGCCCTAGCGCTGTTGCTGCCAGGTTGCTGAGGGGTTGTACATTTGCAGTGAAGCGTGCGGGAAGCTTGCACTATGGCCGGCCTGCTTGGTGGCCCCTGAGCGGGTGTTAGACCCCACAGGTCTCAGTCCAGCCCCTTCTTCCACCACCAAAACGCTAACACAAAAGAAAGCAAGTCCCCAGGGCATCGTTCAAACTGCCGTGCAAATGGCAAGTTACAAACTCAGCCCTGGCTCAAGGAAAACGAGAAGGCTAAGAAATCCCAAGGCAGATTAATTTCCTGCCAAAGCCTCTCTCATTCCGTACAGTCTCCATCGGGTGACCTCTACGATGTTGCCGTGTGAGCCCCGGTTAATGGGAGCAATTAGACGATAATCGTGTGCATGAATCTAATCTGACCATTGATTTTCCCAGGGACATTTATTTGGCTGCCGGCAACGAAGGAACATGAAGCAAAGGCAGGGGAGAGAAAAATATGAGAGACCATACGGCCCCCATGCAGTTGTAGCCAAAGAGAAACACAGTGACAGGTCAATTTTCAAACACCAGCCAAAGAGGAGCGCAGGCAGCATCCCCCTATTCACAGAGAAGTGAAGAGAGGCATGACCAGGATTGCACTGCAGTATTCACGAGACAATGACAGTCTGAGATTTACTACAGCCGTGCCTCCCAGCTCCTGGCATAGATCTTACGCACTCTGGCTAAGGTGTGTAGAGAGGCGGCCAACTATTATAGACAGGAGTGGAACCCAAAATCGCCACAAAACAGCCTGTGCTGTCCAAGTCTGCCCGAACAGCCGTCTTCCCATCAGCAGATACGGCAGCGGTGTTACCAGATGGGGCGTCCTCATGGTTCCGTATCAGTACGGCTAGAAAACTCGCCTTCAGTCACCCAGCCGGCAAAACGAAGAGTTAAATGGGTAATTGTGAAGAGTGGAGTTTCAGGTTCATTTCTCAAGTCAATAAAAGCCCTTTACAATAGCCCTCAAGGAGTCATTGTATTCAATAAACTAGGCAGAGCTGCAGCAAACCATTTAAAGACAGAATGGTTTTATTTATCAAGCTCCTCGCAGAGAGTTCTCCCACGTCCTTTTAAATGTCACTCTGGAGCTGGAATGGAGAATGAAACCGCTGAGCAGGGAGCAGACGCCACAGCAGCATCACCTGTTGGAAAGCAAACTGGGAGCTGATAACGGCTAAGCAGGCGCAAGCTGAGATCGCCGCTATGGATATATAGCTCAACGAGAAGGAACCCGACTTAGCCCTTCTAAGCCACACACTGACAAAAGGGAGGAAGGACGGTTTAACAGATAAGGCACTGGACTGGAATTCAGGGGATCTGAGGTTCAGGAGGGGTAACAATCAGGATTTATTAAACAAGAACATTAAAAAATGGATTTCATTTGAATCATGATTTAAAACTTAGATCAATGGTTTATTGCCACGTTTCTAGCTCTTTACTCTTCACGTTTTATAGCCTTCAGTTGCTAAGCAGATGTTTTGTACTTGCTTAGTTAGTTTCCTAATTGCTAGTGAAATTTCAGATCACAAAGAGATTTCTTCAAGTAAGAAATTTCACACATAACATGCTCATGTAATGCTGAAAAAGACAAGTCCTGGGTCTCGACATCACCCTCCCTGTGAACTCCAACACCTCGTCAATACACAAATAGCCCCGATTCATCTGCAACCAACACTGCCTTCCAATACACTGAACTTCCACAAGGTCACACAGCCACAGTGCTCCAAACAGACACGCTCTCCAACAGGTTTGCCACTGGAAGGCAATGGGAGCTGTGTCCCCAAGTCTCCGCTTTTAAAAATCCACCACTAGGTGCCTAAATACGGGTTTAGGAGCCTACTTTAAGCCTCCCATTTCTGAAAACGTTGCCCAGCACGTATAAAAAGGTCACCATCGCGTCTGCATCTTGCAATTCTGAACAACACTGCAGCAATTTTGCTTCGAAATGACAAAGATATTGAGCCACTAAGGGAAAAGTTTTAAATAAAAACACAATTTAGCCCCTGATGCTGTAAACACTTACGCACGTGTGTACTGCTTCCATGAGAGTTCAGTCAGGCACCTACTTATGTGTTTGCCGGATCAGGGCCTTCATTCTCCGATTTTTGTTTTTTGCTGTAACGAGTTTTGTAGCATTCAGATAAGATCCCACGCCAGCAGCGGCATTTAAAAAACCAACATTCAGAATTCAGTTTGTTGTGACTTTTCATCTGAATTTACAATAGCACAAATATTCAGATTAGTTTTACGACGTCTCAGCCTGATGATTGATTTAAATCATTATTTAATTACCTTGATTTAAAATTGCCCCGCCCTGTCTGGGTCCAATCCCAGCTCTGCCACAGACTCCCTGGGTGGCTTCTGGTAAGTCGCTGAATCTCGCTGGGTCTCAGTCCCGCATCTGGCACAGGTTCTACAGGCCAGATCAGACCATCAGTTACCCCTGCATAACCCAGGGGTGTAAATTAGGAGTAAGCTCAGACTCAGGCTCTGCTTTACCTGTCAGCCTCCTGTCACACCCCTCCTTCCACCCCCTTCAGGGCGTAATTACAGTCTTCTGTGCAAGCAGCATCGTCTCACTGCTTACAGCCCACCTGCAGCTCATCCCACCCTTCCCGCTCTACAAACCATGGCCCGTAGAGATGACTGCATCTCAGCCACTTCTGGGCATGAATCTCTCCATTAAGGAGGAGAAACAGAAGCCATCTGCTAAAAAATACCCTCTTGGAAGCTGGGAGGCTGCGGCTTGACTTACAATGGGATTGTCTCCTAAGGGCTCTCTGCAGGTCCTCAGCGGTTACAGTTCACTGGGGCCGGGAATATTAACTGCGTTTCAGTCAGCCGCAGACTATTAAAGGCAATGTTTTTGCAGAAGTAGATCGCGCTCGGCTCCTTGTCTCCTCAGAGACGTACACAATGTACTTCCACATCTGGAACATTAGCAATTATGTCCTATTTATTCAGGACTAATGCCTCCTGCTTAGCGGGGCCTCGTAAAACTGTCTGACTGTATTTATTGAAATGGCAGTGGGACGGCTCGCCTCTCCAGCAGCGAGTGCTGCCAGCCTCTGTGAAAGGAACAGCCCCGAACGCTCCCAGTGCGCTCCCCCAGACCGGGGAACCTGCCGCGTCCTCTCTGCGTCTAGGAAACCGCCCATGGAGTGAATGAGCCAGGCCTCCTGACCGGGGTCACTTCGTGCTGGACTCCACTGCAGCTGCCCCCAGGCCTGAGGTCTCAGGGCCCGTTCAGCCCTTGACCTCTCTGCTGGGGCTGTCAGCAAGGTGCCCAGTCATGGCCATGCATGGCAGTGGTTTTAGCTGCAATGGGACCAGAGAGAGCCCCACAGCTGACACTGAAGGGTATTTTCTACTCTCCCTGGGTTCTCACTGCACCTACCGTGGGGGTATCCGTGTGTCTCCGGGGGCGGCTCTGCTTCTCAGGGCCAGCTCTGCAGGGCTGTTATCCCAGGACATGGTCTTGCCAGGGCAACAGTGAAAGCACCATTGTGTGAGATGTTTGAAACCGGCCTGGATAAAATACCGCCGGGAGCACTCACTCCTGCATTGCTTGGAGAGGTGGGTAAAATGGGCTTTTTTAGTTCTAATTGGTGAGATGCTCTATCCATTACAGGGACCTCTCCTGGCGAGCAACTGAGCCAGTGACCTGCAAATCCCAAAGCAGCATGTAAACGAAGCTAAAGATCCACCCTCACTAGTGGTAACCTCTCTGCCCAGGCCCTTCAAACCCACAGGAATGGAACCATTGCCATGAACTGAAGCCAAATCTTCCTGTGTTCTTCAGCACCCAGGAAGTAATCACGGACCGGAAATGTGCCTTGCGCAGCTGACAGACCTATTTAGCATATCGAAGAGACGGCTAAGAGGCACCTCGACTGTGGTCTGTAAGTGCTTACACGATGAGCAGATCTCTGATAGCAGATTGCTCTCTCATCTAGCAGCCGGAGGCAGAATGAGACCCGACAGCTGGAAGCTGAAGCTAGACAAATTCAGACTGGAACTGGGCTGCACGTTTTCAACACTGAGGGTAATTACCTTCGGCGCAATTGACCCAGTGGGATCTCCTTCACTTGGGGTCGTTAAATCAAGGCCGATGGCTCTATCTGAAAGCACAAGTCATTGGACTTATGCAGAAATCAGTGGGGGAAGTTCTCCGGCTTGTCAGGCCAGATAAGCCGAATGCCCCTTCTGTCTTTTAAGGCCACCAACGCATAATAGTTTTGCTTCAGACTAGCCATTAACTCCTCACTTAAGACACTGTTTTGTTAGCAAATATCAGTGTGGAGAGAGGCAGGCAGACAAGAGAGATGGTTCTTTGCAGATCTCCCAAGGCTCTTCTTGCTTTAACATGCCACTGCTGCATCCTGCGCCGCTCCGCAGCGAGGAACATGCTACCGGGTACAATCTGCTGTTATCCTCTCTAGCGATTTTAATGCGAGCGCCTCTTTCTGCACCAATGCAGCTCAGCACTTCCATTAGAAAGCTACGAAGGGGATTCACGTGTCGGGTGTAAATCGTTTTTTGCTCTGGACTGAAACTCTGTTTATAGTACGGTCTGGCCCAGGGAGCACTGTCAAAATGGTCATTTCGCAACTGGTTCACTGGAGCTGGCCATCGGTTTGCTCATGGGAAGTGCGGCCCCCCACTAGGAAAAGGAGCTTTCCATTTTAGTTTTTAAAAGGACATTGGCAAGAGATTGGTTTGAGCCAAACTGAGTTTTGTACCGAGGGGCAGGAGAAGATGCAACCAGTGGAGAGATGAAGGTGAGGAAGCTGGTTCCCATGCCAGAGTGCTGGCATCAGCACAACCGCCCAAGCGACTTTGATACATAGCGACACCCATGGCTGGGTAACTCTAGCTCTCGGGAGAGCAGGAATTTCATCAGTTCCAAGTCCCTGCCAGCTTTGCAAAATGGGAGCTGGCGCAGGGCAGCCTGATGCTGGAAAGCAAGGCTGAACGAGTGGTGCACTGGAAGAAACCGGCTTTGCCACTGACTCTCTGTATGGTTTCGGACAAGTCACTTAACTGTGCTCATCCCAAGTCAGCAGAGCAATTAAGAATTGTCCATCCCTTGCTTAAAGTGATAACGCACACGCTCAAGTGCTTTGCTGAGCTGAGACCTCTGTGCCCCAGATCCTGCCCATGAAATGGGGATCTAATACACCCCTCCTTCTACCATTTTTTTGTCTTGCTCATTTGGAGTGTGAGCTCGTGGGGGCAGGGGCTGTCGTCTCCTGCTTTGGGTACATCTACGGTACAAGCACTACGGCAGCGGAGCTGCAGCACTGCGTCTGCCTCACTTGCAGCAGTGACGGAAGAGGTTTTCCCCATCGCTGTAGTAAATCCATGCCCTCAAGAGGCAGCAGCTAGGCTGACGGAATAATTCTTCCATCGACCTAGCAGTGGCTGCACTGAGGCATAGCTCAGCTTAACGGCAATCTCCTTTTTCACATCCCTTAGTGACGCAGATCAGTCAACCTAAGTTTTAGGTGTAGACCAGGCCTACGCATGGTGGGACCTGGCCGTGCTCCTGGAATACAAACGCTAACGATGGGTGTATGGTGAAGGAACCCAACGTGCCAGGATGCCTCGGGCTGTCTGTGGTGGGTGCAGATCTGTACAGCTGGGCTTTCTATACTGCTCCCACCACCTGGTCTGGAAGGGCTCTTAACTTTTCCCCTTTCATCAGGGCAACATTTTAAAACACAAACTTTAGGACAGGGTCAAACTTTGGGCTTGCCACTCTCCAGCCCGTCTCCCTTTCAGCTGGGCTCTTGAGGTTTTATTTTGCCACCTGTGGTTGTAAATGTTGCGATTTACCATTTGTAGCAAAGTGACAGCCAGGATGACTGTGGGGTCAAGAGATATGAAAACTGCATTTCTCAAAGAGGCAGAGACTTTAACGAGTTTAATCAGGAAAAGCGTAGGTGCTGCAAAGCTACACATTACGATTTGTTCCTCGAGTTACTGGAGGCATCACAGGTGCCCAGATTAACAAAATGTACAATTTCAGCTTCAAAAACATCACCCGCAAATGCCTCAACTACTCGGATTTATCCTAATCCAGTAAAGAAAAAGTCAAAGCTGGCCGTGAAGGTTGAAACCAGGATTATCTCTGCTGGGCTGACTCACACTCAGCTTAATTCCCAAAGAGAAGTAGCGACTTTCTGTTCCAATGTTTAAACCAAGAATTGGCTCAGATTTTGTACTGCTATCTAAACACCTTTCCTCCCGCTGAATCTGAAACCCCCTTTCTATGCTGTCCGTCGAGTCACACCCCATCCAAATGCAGCCACCTCAGGTGGGACGGCCGCAGCTGTTTAGGCAGCACACAGCAAGACTGGGCCAGGAAGGGAGGAAAGCTGTATTCAGTTCAGAGGGATGGAACGAGTTACCGAAGTCAACAGTAACATCCATACTCTTAACCGACAGGCTCCGGACCTTTAACGGCCAGAGAGAGCTGGCACTTCAGTTTCATGGAGTTTCTGACAGACAGCACAGCGTAGGGTAAGGTTGCCAGTTTTGGTTGGATGTATTCCTGGAGGTTTCATCATATGACAAAGATTAATCTTTAATTCCTGGAGACTCCAGTACAATCCTGGAGGGTTGGCATAGTGCCCTCTAGCACCATGCCGGGCAGCACTGATTCAGGGGAAAGCACCTCCTCCCGGATCAGGCTCCTGAAAGCCCTGGATTTCCATTGGAGGTCTCCAAATCTTGGCTCCGTCTGCCTCTCCTGGCTCAGCAGGGCAGTTCTGAGCAGCCTCAGGCGGGGTGGCTACGGGTGTAATTTGGACAGGATTTTCCTCACCCCCGAGTCCCCACCCCCACCCATGAGCCTCTCCCTTCCCTGCTAACAACAGCGTAGAGCCAATGCGACAGTGAACCCTTTGGAGCCCCAGATGGGAAGAACTACACACTACGGCGCTTTCAAAGGCACTTTCCACGCCAAGTGAAATCAGCTGGGAGGAAGGTAGCAGCTTTGATGGGGGTCTGTGCTCCAGGACAGAACCCTGGGCTCCGTCACTGGTCGAACCTGCCTGAAAACCACCACAGACACCAGACAGGAGGCTGCCAGTAAGGGAGAGATGCAGGGACGGGGGTGGCAGTGCCCAGACCAGGGGAAAGGAGAGGAGACATATGTCATAGCAACCACCTGCAGAGGGCAAATCTGTAACCAGCAGTGGGTGTCTGGCCTCACGAGGAGCCAGCTGAACCTGATTACAACACAGCTGGAAAACAAGGATGGGGCTGCGACCTCTGAATGCTTCCCTGGGCACAGTCTATAGACAGCCTTGCTAACCCCCGATTGCTCTTCAGTCATCCCCGAAATCAAACTGCACAAACTAACCGCCTTAAAGGCTCATCGGAGAGAAAACACAACCCTCCTCTGCTCCATTAGCAGCCACAACTAGAAAAAAAAAGAAGCCTGTTTGGAAAATCAAACAAATAAATGTGCTTCATTGGGGTTGCTAAGCAAATATCAGCTGCTCCGGGCTCCAAGGCCATGTTTGCTATGAATTAGCAAACACCGAACTGCTAGCAACACCTGCAGCAGCACGGGAAACCAAACAGTGCAATGAGCAGAGAGATCGTTTACTGGTCAGAGTGACACGCCAGGGCCAGCGTGGGAAGGAACTATGGTCAATGCATCAGGCATGGGGGGGGATATGAAACCCCAAGGTTAAACAACAGCTGCAGCAGGACGTGACACTCTGAACCCTGCTGAGGCAGGATCGGTTCCCAGACTACCCCACCAGCCTACAGGAAATGCAAAGCCAGCTCCCACCAGCTGCCCAGCCCCTGGTATTTCGCTGACCCACGCCGGCGGGAGTTTCGTTGGGAGAGTTGGATGCCTAACAAACTCCCAAAATTCAGATAAAACGTAGTCAGGTCCCCAGGGGTGACCTGGATTTTACCTCAAATCTGGGTAGTTGGTAGGTTTGGAGGGGGGAGGATTTTTCTCCCTAAATGCTGATAAACGTTGATTTCATCGTATGCACCCAAAGTGACAAAAACGTTTTCTCAGTAATGGAAATGTACAGCTAGGCCGAGTGAAAACAATGCTGCTTCAGGCCTTATTACAGGTTGATTCCAGGCTCAAATTCTGACATACGATGGTGACTGTTTGTGTTTGACCCATTAGAAAGCTTCAACTTTCTGAATCTCAGTGGCTACTGTCATGAAATGATTATTTGCCTGCTCCCCTGCTGCCTGACCCCCCCGATCATGTCTCAACTGTGAAGATGTAAGATGTGTAAATCCCCTAATTTAGTGCAACTCTGAAAATTTAACTCAATAAAACGGAACAAATGCTAAACATGAACACGACCTCTGACCATTGTACAAAGCCAGAAGAACTGAATTGTGCCCAGGCTAATTGGTTGTGAGCTGCTGGGGACTGCGCCCCTGGAGGGTAGCAGGTTTTTCCCCACTGTTACCTATCCCGACCCTTCCCTACACGAGTAACGTTTACTAGAATCACTGACCTCAGGTTCTCCTCCCGTGAGTAGGGGTTGCAGGACTGCGCCTGTCATCAGTGTCCATGGCAGCAGCTCATCCAAGGATACTGGCGTTATTCAAACAACAGGCTCCGTGGAAGCGCCGAGCTGTGAGGATCTGATGCGTCTCCCGAGGCTCTGAGGAGCCTTCCCATTGACAGCTGCCCTCAGTTCACTGAGGCACCCAGTGGAAAACCCAGGCAGTGTTGTTTTGTAGCGATGAAAATGTAACCTACAAAGAGGGGCAGATTCCCAAGTGGCTTCCTCTTGCTTTTCCTGCCCAGGGCTGTCCTGGAAAGCAAGTGGCAGCTCCTCACTAGGGCCGTTACAGACACTCACCGGGGCAGGTGTCTCACACTGAGGGGCTGCTAGCGTATTGGGCAGGAGTCCTGCCAGGGCCCATCTAGACAACGGGTCACCTTGTGACAGAGGCTCACTCCTCAGCCGCTCTCATCAGGCCTGACATACTCAGTGCATTTCACACACTGTTGTCCTGCTATAGACCCAAACGGTGGCATGTAACATCTCTCCGGAGAGCTAATAACTCACTGATCATTAACATTCCTGCATGACGTCGCCATGGTTAGCCTACGAAGAATTATCCAGATGTGCTGGAAATATGCGACTCCGCTGGGTTTACACCAGGCACGTCAGGGGAAGCTGCTAAAGGTTTTCCCAGACAGAAGAAAGGGGCCAGCACCTTAAGCCAGGTGTGGCCAAGGACAGTGGCTATTTGCTTGACTGCAGGAAGACCGCTTGCATTGTAAAAATCACAAGCAGGGAAAGGCCTGCATGGCATATACAGCAGCCAGCACAGCATCCAAGCCCATCAGGCGATACACCGCCGAGGAAACATTTCCATGTTTGCTGGGCTACCAAGAAAGGGGAGAAGCGCTGAGTCATCCTTCACCTGAGGAGTCAAAGACACCAAGTGCTTTAAGCTGCGTGCGCTGGGTCCTGGCTAAAGAACAGACCAGCCAGGCTGGAAGAATGACTAGGGGAGAAACAACAAGGAGTCCAGTGGCATCTTAAAGACTAAGAGATTTATTTGGGCATAAGCTTTTGTGGGTAAAAAACCCACTTCTTCAGGTGCAACCCCCCCCACTTCTTCAGATGTTTTTTACCCACGAAAGCTTGTGCCTAAATAAATCTCTTAGTCTTGAAGGTGCCACCGGACTCCTCGTTATTTTTGTGGCTCCCCCTCTGATCCGTGGGGAGAAAACCTTCTTGGAACAAAAGGCTCTAGTTTGTTAAGCTGAATTTAGTCTTCGAAGTGGATGTTTATGTCTCTTTGTTTGTAACCATTTCTATCCCGATTCCTTACCCTTGGTATCACCTAAACCTCCGTCTTTTACCAGAAAGCACGCAAGTGCTTTGCTTGGTGTGGAGGTTTTGTCAACCCCCGTTAAGTTGCTCAGTTCTGTGCCCTGTAACCAGCACGTTACCCAGGTGCAGCGAGCCGGATCAGGTTTATGGGTGCTACAGAAGAGAGGCTGAGCATGGTGGAGAAAGACGTGCTGGGGGGAGAACTGGGGGCTGCTGGTGTCACCCCGGGAGGAGTAACCGGCTGGTGGACGCCAGGGGTTCGTCACTCTACTGTACACAGGCTGTTGGTGTCAGGACTCTGAGCCCAAGCTGCACCCAGCAGAGATATCCATGGGCCCAGGGCAGGTGGTGACACAACCCCTTCCTGGCCCAGGGGAGCATCACAGCACAACAAAGCTATTGCACGTCTGAGCTGGTCAGGACAGGAGTAGAGAGGGGACATCTGGAGAGTGCAGAGCGACGCTGGTTCCTCATAGGATCCATGGCAGGCGTTGCTGCTGGGCCCCCGCAGAGACAACAGGGGCCACTATACAGCGAAAGCCTTGTCCATACAGTCAGTCCTGTGCCGTCAAAGCCTGGCTACCGGCCGCTTCCTGCTCCCTTCCGGGTCTGCAGAGCCCTGGGATTCCTGCAGATGCACACGCTCCTCCCAAGCCTCTTGCCCTATCACGTGGCGGGCGGCCTGGACCATGCTTGTGCTCTGAGGGCTGTCTTGCCTGGGGCTCTGCAGCCAGCCAGGAGCCCTGCCAGCCACCTGTCTTGAGACATGTTTTGTTCGCAGCAGCTCTGCTCAGAGGAGCAGGATAAGCCGGGGCCCTTGGCTTCGAGAGCCATTCCCAAGGGGCAATCCTTGCTCCCCTTATCTTGGCTGGGGCAGGAAGGATTTCAAGGGGAAGCTTTCATTATCTCAGGCTTCTCTCTTTGCCCTGCCGCGAAGTACAAATGGAGCTCGCAGGCTGGTGGCATTGCAGGGACCAGAGACATGTCACGGTTATTGCTATAGTCGTGCAGAGCGCAGCAAGCGTGCAATTGCAATCGAGGGGCGCTTACTGGGTAACGATGTGCTGGCCTCACTGGCTTTTCCTGCACTGGACTTTTTTACCTCCAGTTAATTACTTACGAATCCCCAATCTACAAACGCTGGCGTTTAACACTTGCGGCCTGCCGAGGGCAAAGAACAAGGTGTTTGGTGAGCATCTCTACTCGCTTTTACAAGTGTCTGAGCCATCTCAGAGTCAGCTGGCAATCAACAGACGGGGGCTTGTCTGCACTAGAGGGTGTTTGCTGGCACAGTCCCACCGGTACAGCTGTAGCAGCAAACCTGCTAGTGGAGATGCAGCTTAAACTGGAAAGGCTGCTTTTGCCAATACAGCTTATACCAGGCTCTCAAGCAAAACAAGCTATAATCCGCAAAAGCAGTTTTCTGCTAGTGAAACAGCATCAACACTAGGGCTTTTGCCAGCACAGCTAAGTTCGTTTGGGGGAGGTGGATTCCTGCACACTGCTAACCCACAGATTTATGCTGGCAAAACTTTTAAGTGTAAACCAGACCTAGCTAAAAAAATCCAGGGGGGTGTCACAGAGAAGAGACGAGTGGTCCCCGTGCCACGGAATCCTGTCTCCAGCAGTGGACAAACTCCGATCATGGGGAGAACGTGACCCCTTACTCTGAATTAATGCACACACGACACTAAGGAGAAAGGTGCACTCAGCTAGAGCTAGCTAACGCCAGGTAAAAGCCTAGTGAAGACAAGGCAGCTGGCAGTTTTCACTCGAGTTAGCAGGTGGAGTTGACGATGGACACGCCTGCACAGAGCAGTTAACTGCCATTATCGGTGCTCCGGCTACTCCTCTCGGGTCAGCCCCGCTCGAGTGAGAGCAGCCACACTGCGAGATAACCCTGGAGCTGCTGCAGCCACACTGAGCTTTGGGGGGTACTATGAACCACTCTATGAATTCTTCCCCAGTGAATTGTGGGAGAGCTTCGCTGACCTTTCTGGGCACGTGGGGGGAATTGTGGGAAGGCGCTGGAGGACTAGCAGCGCTCGAGTGGAGTTAGCCTGCGTCCACACTACACAGTGGGTGTGTTAACCGCCGACGAGTTGTGCTAACTGGAGCTTTGGCCTGTACCCCAGTGAGCCAGGAACTCGAGACAGGAGCACCGCCATGCTCAAGGGAAAGGCTGCTTTCTGTGGAGAGGCAGCCTTGTGTCGGGAACGAATTCCTGCCGCTGAGCCTGGGAGTAGTGACCTGTCCCCAGGCAGGCTCATGAACCCAGAGGAGCTACAGCAGAACCGCCTGACTGACTGACCCGCCTGACCGGCTTCGGCGAGCCAGCAGACAGCATGTTAAGCCCAGCAGCAGCAGCTCGCTCGCGGCTCAGTGCTTACGCCCACAGCAGCGATCGCTCCTGTGCCCACTTGTTCCTTGCCCTGCTCCAGTCTTGCTCCGGTGCTCAGTTCCTGACTCTGGCCCTGATCCTCGCCACTGCTCGAATCACGAGGCCACTCTGCCCACACCTGGTCGCGGGCACCCTACGCTTTAACTCACCTTGGTAACTCACCTGAACACAACGAGCTGCCTTGTCTTCACTGTGATTTTACCGTGAGGTGTCTCCCATGAGGTAAGAACACGCCATCCCCCAACCACTGACGACAAGGCCCCAGGGGAAAGGAGGAGGATTCCCTCCTGACCCCAGCTGGCTATCACCTCCCCCTCGAAGCATGAGGACTGATTCTCAGGGCAATGGGAACTACGCCCAGACGGGGAAGGCAGGAAGCATCCCTCCTCTCCTAGGGGCTCCCAGCGGCCTCCCTCTCCCCCAGGGAGCTTGCTTCTAGTCACTCACCCCTCCCGTTCTCCTGCCATCCGGAGGATCAAGTTGGCAGCAGCTCTCCCCTTCTGCGTCTGAGGGACAGGTCACAGAGCCACCAAGGGCTTCATATTTCCATCACGCTCAGGAATTTTACAATCATGAATGGGCCTGAGTTTCTCTGGACTTCAAATCCACGTGGGTGAAATATACCAGCGCAAGTCACCAAAAACACCACAGTGGGGCCATTAAGAGATTGCAACGGGCTTTGTTAGCGGCAGCTTTTGTTTGTCATTTCAGATCTTGCCAATCAGGATGATTTGGAGGCAGTGGACAATAAATGAGACATGTTCCAGAGTTCACAGCCTCACCCATAAAGCTGGCTGCGGTAAATTACCATGTACATGTTTCCTAGCCCGTGTTGTAATTACACAGCGCATAAATTAGCTGCTCAAGTGAACCTGTCACCCCCTTTCACTCAGTGCTGAGAGAAAATGTGAACTGTCAGTCCTCTAACATCTTCATAAATATAAACACTTGGAACGAGACACAGTCAAGATTAACTGTATATATGTAAATGACTGGAGCTCATGTTATAGTAACACCTTGCTTTCTAGTATATTTTTGGTTAATAATCGAAAATACATTTAAAGCCCTAAATCAGCATTTCCCCAGTGTCAGGAAGCACAAAATATTAGCCATGGGGTGTTGGGTAGACCTGTCAATTGTTCTGCAGAGTCTCAGCTTTCATTAAAAAAAAATAAGTCTAGTTAGTTTGGTTGCAAATTAAAACTTAAAAAATGTGACCTCTGTGAAAATGATACCGGGATGTCTGAGTTTGCAGAGAGCCTGAAACAATAGCTGTGAGGTATGAACTGCCCATTTCCTCTCAATGGGTGCTAACTCCAATGCTTTAGAGTGTCAACAGTTAACTATCTGCTCAAAGCACGTACTGAAGGAGAGGAAGTGTTCTCTCAATGGCAGGAGTCAGCAGATGGTGATGGTGCTGATATTAACAATACAGGGCAGGAGTGAAGGGGGACACAATTGGTGTCATTTTCCTGCAGGGAGATACAGTTGTCAAAGATTTGCCCTGAATTATGGGATTAAAATGATTTAACAGCAGCCAATCAATGGCTTCAAATCGCGGTGTTCAGAGGTGGCAGGTTTGTAACTGAATAAAAGACGTATCCTAAACTGGGCCTTGTATTTGTGCTGATCAGCAGGTGTGCAAGGGTCACTGGGTGTGCAACAGCCACCACTTAATGCAACCAAACCCTCCCTCCCTGCACAAATGAGGTTTTGCACACACACGGCTTGTTTGGTGGAACCACGAGGACGGATGTGGGGGGCTCAGCACAGAATCCTCCGCTTTAGGTCAATTCCCCAGCAGGACACCCCCGCACCACACACACACAGAACATCTGCAGAGCAAAGCTTCACAGCACTTAGCTACACAGACTCACCCAACCTGGGCCTTCTCTGGCCTGCCTCCCTGCACAGCACAACCACACAGTTCTGGTGCCTTCCAGGCCAATGCAAACCTATATCAGAGAGAAGGATCTGGGCTATAGATATGGCATTTTAGGCCCTGATCCTGGGTCTGGATCCAACGGTGCAGCCCCTCACAACATGCGAGTTCCCAGTGACTTTGAAACCCTTGGATTCCAGATGAAAGTTTGGTGCAACAAGGTAAAATTTCCCTCTGGCCACAACTTTGAAACAAAAGCACATGCTCCAGGAGACCGGCAGGGACCCCGCACAGCCCACAAAAACATGCCCCAGGCGCAAGGGAAGTTCAGTCTTTCAAATTCCTCCCCCAGACACTAGTATGTAATTACCTATTAGGAGCCTGATCCTGCAAACACCGACACACATGAGCAGTCTGCCCGCATTGCCAGCTCTCACTAGTATATTGCAAAGGCCTCACACCATTTGGTATTTTTCTTAATGCTCCAGCTCCCGTAGTCCTGTGATTATGTGAGAATCTCAACTTTCATTTAAAAAAAAAAAGAAAAAGTTTCTAGCTCTTCTAGTTGTAAAGAAAAGCTGCATCCCAAAGGCTAAAAAACCAGAAGGAAAATAAGAACCCATCAGTTTATTTTTATTTTATTATTACTTTGTTTAATCTCATGAATTGTAAGACAACCTCATGATTTTCTGAGGCCTGCCTCATGATATCTGAATGCTTGGGACAGGCAGTACTGCATATGTCAACATCCCTTCTCTGAGAATGACAGTGGATCTGCCCTTTTATTGTGCTGTGAATTAAAATGGATCCCAAAAGAGCACATTACAGAGTGCCCCGACACAATAACAAGTAATGACCCTCTCAACAAAATGCTGCAAAGCTTCTTCAAAAAAGCCTTTCTGCTAGGAGAATGGCTCATGTCACGGACCCCCACCTTTTCCCCTGCAACCCTTCTCCCCCCAAACCTCAACACTGACACCTCCAAACCCCAATGCCCCCACCAGCAAAAAATAATTAAAAAAAAAAACACCCAAAGAAGAAATTAGCAAAATCTAAAAAACTCAACCAAAACTCCTTCCCCAAGCAGAGATTTTGCCCCCAACGGCGGAATTGCCAGAGACTCCATGTTGTCTACTGGGGACTTTGCTATTTCTATTGATTTTATGGTGATGGGCAGCCAGATAAACCCCTAGAATACACCAAGAACTAAAAATGCAGGCACAGGCCTGATCCTGCCAACACTTTTCACACAAGTAACCTTATGCAGCTGAGTAAGCCCTGCTCCACCCTCCCATCGGGAACGGCTGCATTCCCACTCCTAAGTGGAAGGAACTCCCTGGAGTGAAATAGGTCTCTCGTTTGGGAAAGTCCTCTACTCACATGCTGCTCGCTGATAACCTGTGATTAAAGGATAGAGGGTGAAAGGCCACATGGGCAGCTGTACTCTAGGTGCTGAGAAACGTAAACTGGCAGCGAAGAGAGCGTTCTAACCCAGCAGTTCTGAAACTGCCACTCTGAGAAATACCTGCAACAGCAACCAGTCGGCAGGGAGGTCAGAGCCTGTAAGAAAGGAAGAAAAGCCTCTGGCAAACCATTCTCCTTGTGCCTAATTACAGATTCATCCCAGGTGGTCTTGTAGAGGTGCTTTCTAATCCCCATCCTCTTTTCTTCCCTTTTACCAGCAATGATTTATAGCAAGGAATTCAGAGAACTGATGAATACACATATCGAACTTCAGCCTAGCATGTGATAAATCTTAAGTCTCCTGTACAGTTACCTGTAATCAGGATTAGCAAACCTGCGAAAGCTGCAGCGCCTTCTCTTGTCCCTTGAGAGGCAAGAATAAAGCAATTGACACCATGGAGCAGACCAAGGGTCCCTCTAGTCTCCTGTTGTACAGAATCAGATCATTTGGTCCCTCTGAGGTGTTAACAGCCTCCTGCAGAACTGGAGCAGAATACCAGCCTGGCATGTATGGTACCCTGCCACATCAGAGCACGTCAGATCCCCAATTAATCTAGATCCCTGCCTCTAACAGTGGAAAATGCTGGACTCTTCAGAGGATGGTAAACAAAAAAATCACTATAATCCAATATCGTGCTGCACTGTGCCTTGCTACAGTACATCAGAAAGGGATGTTTTCCCTGATCCCAGCACCTGGCTATGCAGGCTGAGGAACACAAAGTAAATAAGACTGAAGATGAAAGAGAGACACCCCAAGTATTTTTGTTAATTTTTCTCAACTTAACTGTGACACGGTGCCCCATACTCTTCAGAGAGATATGGTTATGATATGATTATGGCATAACTAAGATGTGTTTTTTACAAGATGGGTCATGTGAGATCTCATTGGAAAGATTATGATTTACTGAAGATGATTATCCTATTTGTATGCATGTATCGTTTTTGTATCTGAAGTTAGGAATATTGTCTATGCCTCTATTACAAATGGGTTTACACCTGGAGAATGCCCACTAGGCAGAATGCAATCAGTCTGGATGGCCGGTTGG
Organism: Mauremys mutica; assembly: GCF_020497125.1. Taxonomy (NCBI): domain Eukaryota; kingdom Metazoa; phylum Chordata; order Testudines; family Geoemydidae; genus Mauremys; species Mauremys mutica. Next base: position 83,079,280 of record NC_059082.1, on the reverse strand, counting down.
GAAGGGCCAGTAGGGAAAACAATAGGTCTTTGAAGATGCTAATCTCAGGGAACTCTTCCTGGGGACGCTACAAACAGCCTCCGAATTATGGCTGCAGGGTCATCTGACCAAGTCACCTGGTACTGGACTCCACGATAATATTAGTATTTTTCCACTAACTAGGGGTGGGAACCACACTGGGATAAAAAGGGTTCCCGCCCTATGCAAAATCTATTTAAGGCAGGGGAGTGACATCATTGTGCCTGGTTCTTCATTGACTCCCTGTCCAGGAAAGAGGACTGCTGGAAACCTGAGAATGGAAAGACTGGACTAGAGGGTGTCTGGCCTGTGAAAGGAACAGCTGGAATTTTAAGCTGCAAGTGTAGCCTGCCTTCAAGACTCTGCAATTTGCCTAAAACATCATTTAGGGAGAGAATTCGCTACTTATAACCAGTTTCTTTAGTATATTAAGCTTAGCTGGCGTGTTTGTTTTATTTGCTGGGTAATCTGCTTTGATTTGTTTGCTATCCCTTATAATCACTTAGAATCTACCTTTTGTACTTAATAAACTTGTGTTTGCTTTGTCTAAAACCAGTCTCTGTGGAAATCATAACTTGGGGCAGAAAGCTGTGTACATCTCTCTCCACATTGAGGGAGGGGGCGAATTTCAGGAGCTGACGCTGTACAGTTCCCTGTGCAGTGCAAGACGGTACAATTTTGGGTTTACCCGCTAGAGGGGGGTGTACACTTGGTGCTGGGCAATCCCGCAGCTGAGCCTTCCCATGCAGAGCTCATCTCAGGATCTGGGTGTGTCCCTACCTGGATGCATGCTGGTAAAGTGCAGTCCGAAGCCTGGGGAAGGGCATCAGCAATACAGTGTAAAGGGAGCCCGGGCAGGTGGGTCAGGCAGGCTCACTGGTACCCCAGTTCCAAGTGGCTCCCTGGAGGGGGGGGTGTCGTCACATAACAACCAAACTTTTAAAAACCTTTGTTGTTGTTTTTTATTCAAACGGGCAAAATTAGCCAAGGGCTGGAATTCAGGCTCTACGCCCAAAACACCAGCTTTCTGGAATAAGACGTGAACCGCTCTTTTAAAATAAAGCGTGGAGCAAACCTTTGGATTGAACCACTCCCCTGCAGTGTTGGGGACACATACCGGAGCAGCATGGTGCTAGCGCAGGAGGAACCAGTCAGTAAATCTGGGGATAAATGGGGAACCGGCCTGCGTTAGCTGGGGAAAATGGGAAGCCCTCTCTAGGGAGAGGTTTCAACGTTTGGCCGTTTTAACAAGCAAAGGTGGTTCTAGGAATGGGGGTGGGGGGTCGAGGGTGGCGAAACACTTTTTCTTTGGCATGAATTTCATCTTGACCATGTTCTTTAAAAAGAAAAAAGGAAAAAGAACCCTTCTATCTTTAACTCCTTCGCTGCCAGATGATGCAACGGTCCCAGCTACGTGTTTTGGGAGCGGACATCGGCATTCAAGAGGAAGGAACTCACTGAGACACTCAAAAGGTACAAATGGCAAAGACCTGCCTTTCCCAACGTTGTGGGCACCATCCGTTTATATTCACTACCCAAACCCACGAGCATTGCACAGTCAGCCCAGGGCGGAAGAATGACAGGGAAGTGCGGCCGTGACATTTAAAGTTAATAGGTAGGAAAGGCAAGGACAGCCAGCCAACCAACTAGCAAGAGAGCCTCTCGGAGATGCTATTAAGTCATTACATTTTCATTCTGCAGTGGACAAATATTGAAGTCAGCAGATGACTATTTTATATGTTTATGTTACTAGGGAGAGAGCTGTAATTATCAGCCCCTTGACAAACATCGAACATTACTAATAAACAGCACAGCCACATGGTGCCAAAATATATTCATAATGAAATGCCAGCACATCGTCAGCTGCACCGCAGGGGCCTCAGGGCCCAGTAGGACCGAGGGAGGCAGGGAAAGGCAGTGTGCATTTCGGAGGAGCTCTCCTATGGTGGGTGAGATTGTGCCCAACCAAGCACCCATTCAGAGTCTAGCTGCTAGCCCTATTCCCTGTCCAGCCCCAACTTCTGCTCAAGTCGGGGGTTGCGAGCACCAGCCCCTAAAAGGGCAGAGAAGGAATAAGACTGTGGCCCTGTTGTCTCTCCTTGCTAGTCAGCAGAGCTGATCCCATTGGGGCATGTATCTGTGAGAGTAACACTCAAAACGTGCATCCTGACTTCAGAGGATAACAACCTACTACTGCTCCCTGCTAATGGAGTTACTGCCTAAGTTCAAACGGCAGAGATTGTGCTTTGGTGCTGAAGGTCCGGGGTTCATGTCCTGTGGAGGGCCCATGATGGGGGATGGGGGTGATCCAGGTGCTCACTGTACTGTTCAAGCAGCGCTGCGGGAGCGCGCACGTCCTGGCTCTGAGAGCCTGTCACAGCACAGCCCTGTCTTTTGTCTTTTAAACTAACTGGGCCAATTCCATCCCCGGACGAATGCCACTGGGTTCAACCGCATTCTCCAGGGATGGATTTGGCTGCCATGCATTGTTTTTCCTCATAGTCCCATGCTGAGCGGGAGTCTCCAGGGATAAGAAGCCTGAAATCTGTGTGCATTACTCACAAGAATGACTGATCCACAGCACCCCCCATCAGCCCCGGCTCCAGGGGCCACTCAGTGCAAGGAGCAGGGGGCTGGTGCAGCATCAGGAGTTCTGAATATGGGGCTATTCTCCACCGGCAGCAGGAGCCCCTAGACTTGCGCGCTGAACAGACCAGGAACCTGGATTTTTAAAATCCACCTTCATTAGCTGTTTGAATAATTGCTGTGAACAAGGTGCAGGCGGCAGGAGACCGAGCAGGCCCCAGGGACACAGATCAGTTTCAGAGGGAGCCTCTTCCAGGGGAGCAAGAATCTGCACACCAGATTTCCCATGGTATGTAATGCCCTGAGGAGCCGCCCGCAGAGAATCCCAGCAAAGCCAGGAGCCGGAGACGCACACCGGCCGCTCCCTGACAGTGTGGCAGGCAAAGCCGAACAAAAATGGCGTCTGAGGAGAATGCAGCACCTCACAGTCCCGCCGGGAAGATCCGCAGGACAGCAAGCCCAGCTGAGCGCTTCTGCCTCTCTAGCTGGCCTGGCACAGGAGGGCGAGCCGGGCTGGCTTGGAACCACCGCAGGGCTGTGGACGCAGTGAACTGAGCCAGGGAGCTCAGCTTTGAATTCTCTCCCCAGAGCAGCTCCTGCACCCCGGGGGGAGCGGGGTGGAGGCAGGACGACCTGCTGGTCCGACTGCTGCACCTGGAGACCTCCCTGCCCCTCGTTTGAGTGCACAGCGAAGGCCAAGCCCTTGCACTGCATGTGGTGCGGCTCCCCTTTGAAGTGGGCTGAAGCGACACCATGTGCTCTGGGCCCCGCTCAGGGCTCCAGAGGGGAAAGCTCTTCATCTCGGGAGCTGAAAGGCCTTGCGGAAAGCTTTCCAGTGGGGTCTGTTAGAGCCTGCTCTGCCGGCAGCCTGTCCTCAGACTTCTCCCTTCTTCTTTCATCTCATCACCCCCTGCTCCTGCTGGAGACATCAGCACGGCAGTGGAGCTCTGGGAAAGGGGCAGGACTGACATCTCTGGAGCCGGGAGCCCTTTGCTGACCCAGCAGGTGCAGGAAGAGCAGCAGCAGGGAGCAATTTCCCCCTCCCTGTCACCAGCCCAGACCTGATCTGCAGGGCCCCCTTTACTAAAGAGACAGGGGCCTGTTCGTTCCTGGCTTCTCTGCCAAGATGGCTCATAATGAGGACGGGGAGAGGGTAAGGAGGGACTAGTTAGTGCCAGCTGAAATGGCGCTGCTGTGGCTTCTGCCCGCTAACAGCAGGACTCAGCCCCCACCAGTTCGTGTCACGTGTGCCACCTACCGCGCAGGCACCCGGAGATACGTTTGGCAGGTGAGACGCTGACCTGAAGGGACCTCGATTCCAACGTGACAGGGCTGGTGTCAGGCCCGGGCCGACAGATGTACCCCACTTGTGAGCTCAGCTGGAAAAAGGGAGCGTAAGAAGCGCATCACAATCACCTACGACGACGACAACTCGTCAATAGGAGAAAAGCGAGAAAGGAAAACTGAATTCGTCCAAACGAAGAGGCCAAAAATGAATCAGTCAGAGTCCGTGTGTCAGAAATTCGGCCTAGCTGGGGGACACAATCCCGAGGGGGTGGTCTATTCCCCCCCACCCCCGCACTACCACTCCCTTCGTGGCTCCTTACAGAAAGAGACTGGGGGGGGGAGCATCCCTGGGGTTTTGCTGCCGTTGGCCCTTCGCTGTGTGTGTAGCCAGCTGCTCCTACGGGTCTGATCCACACCGCCCCCGTCAGGCTGCACATCCGGCCTTTGAGCAACATCCCAATGAGGATTATCCGCAGGAAGAAAACCAGGAGGCAGGAGCCTGCCTGGGCCATGTCTCTGATCCGACACCAGAAGAAGAAATCCCAGGAAACGTTTGGGGCGGGAGAGGGGGCTCAGCTGGTGCAGGGTGGCCGGGAGAACACGGCAAGGGCTGACTCATGCCCCACAGGTCTCATTTTGAGGCCAACTCCAAAGGGGGATGAAAGCAGAGGGAGAGGAGATGAAAGGCTGGGAAATGAAGTCCACGTTCTGAGACGGTCCTTGAGGTAAGGGGCTGCATTTCAATGGGTTCCATGTTACCCTGTGCTATGCCAGAGGGCAGCAGATCCCAGGCTCCTTCTCTGGGCACAGCTGCTTTCGGAGCAGGTGACAGGCTCCATCAAGCATGGGCACCAGCGGGTTGCTTGTAGCAATCGCTTCCGCTTGGGAACGAGGCTGTTTGTGCCAAAGGAACATGTCCTGAGAGTGGCCAGCCCCATGCTACCCAGAGGGCAAGATTCCCCAGGGGCGATTCCTGCAGCCTGGCCTGAACTGTGCAGTATAGAGACAATCATGCAGGCTAGAGGTGCCTCATGCTACCTGCTTAAGACATAGGTCTGGGACCGTGACCGGACGCAGCATGGTCGAGCACTGGCAGGAGAGCGAAGGGAGTCAAACAGCAAACACGCCGAACCCTGGAGGGCTCGGTCCCATTCACAAACTACTAAATAAACCCACCACCACCAACCAAAAGTGCTTCACCCTCTGCCAGACGGATGGAAAACACTTTACGGACAGATCCCATTGGCAAGAGCTGGAGCTGCAGATGCTTGGCACGTGTGAAAATCAGGGGCTGGGTGTCTGAGTTCGGCCCCCAGCCCAGGGTTCAAGGACACTGTGGGGAAGCCTGGCCTGTGGGACATGCTCACAGCTGCGCAGGGCATCAGTGGCAGAGGCCAGATCTCCAGATCCCCGAGCAGCAAAGGGAGGTTCCAGCGCAAGCAGTGACCCCACCAGTGAGCGATTTCCATTTCCCCAGAAAGGAACCCCAGGGCTCGTTCAGATCGAGTCGCTGCATTTCTCTGCAGCCTCTCATCGGCTCCCCGGCTTGCAGCCAGCGCAAGGTCTGCGTGGGAGAGAGGACGCTTGCTTCCAAAGCAAATTACCCACCCAGCTCCGCAGTAATTACAGACACAAAGCTCCTCTATTTAGCTTTGCATTTACTTCTATGCTAAACTGCTGCCCGCGCCCCGTGGCACCTTCCTGGATTGCCTAACAGCAGCTCTCTGGGGGCCTCTCACTCCCTCTTCCTGAAAACCTCCCTCGCTGCTTCCCGGGGCTTTGGAAGTACGGCTGAGAGCCATCCTGGGGACCTCTCCCCGATAGGGGCCTGCAAAGAGCTCTGCCACAGGGACTAGGCCCAGGATGGGAGAAATGGCCCCCTCCCATCTCAGCCCACACAGCGACCAGGCTGCCTGCACACTCAGGCCACGTCCACCCCCTGTGGGCCCAGTTTCAGCCAGCGCTGGGACCCCACACCACGGTGGCCCCCACAAGGCTAAGGTGTTCTGTGGGGCTCAGGTTTCAGCCCCAGGCAGCAGGGTTCGGCCTGCAGCTTCCTGCCTTGGGCCCCAGCATGTCTAGCGCTGGCCCTGGTTTCAGTGGATGCTCACTGGGCACAGACCCATGGGTCATGGCCATGCTGTGCTGGTGCGGGGAGCGGGGTAGAGCAGTAGAGGCACACAGACCCCACAGAATATCCTGGGGCAGGGTCCCCACTGGCCAGCCTCCCTCTGAGCGGAAGCACTTCTGAGCCTGGCACAACTGCTCGGGAGACAGGGCTGGGCCCCTGGTTTGGCAACGGGTCCAACTACACAGTTCCCTTTGCCCAACCGAGCCCCACATGGTCCCTATAAACAACAGACCGTGCTCTGCAGGGAGGGCCCCAAACACAGGTGACTCTCCCACACAACGCAGGGTTTGGAGACCATAGCACTGTTCCAGGGAAGGGCCAGGCAACCAAGCACCAAGAGGGGACAAATTCTGAAATCCCCAAGGAGCAGTGGGAGAGAGAGAAGGTATCAGCTGCATGGCCCTTCGGGGAAGCTAGAGCTCGGCTCCTGCAGGTTAACACGATGCAAAGATATTCCGGGCCTGCCAGACTGTCAGCGGTGCTTAGTGAGCCTTGCTGGTACTGCCCGGCCTGGGGTGTGAGGGGATGGGGCATGGGGGCAGGGTTAAACTCATGCTCGTGTGGGGGGATCTCCGGGAGTTCTAGCAACAAGCTGGGATGCTTTGGCCCAATCCACACAGGCTCAGGCAGCCACCACAGAAGGCAACCTCACAGACTCACACACAGCAGGGCCTTCTCATCCCAAATGGTGGCGGGTGCCGGCCACCCATTCACTCAGCCTCGTTACGTGACGGAAAACAAATGGAGTCACCATCAAATCAAGCCTGGAATTCACTCAGGGCCAAACCCGCCGATGTCAGGATATGCCCTGAGCAAGGTGGATCACTTGATTCCCTGTTCTGCTCATTCCCTCTGGGGCACCTGGCACTAGCCACTGTCGGAAGACAGGACTCTGGGCTAGATGGACCTTTGCAAAGGCGAAGATACGCGGAGCGGTGTAGTTGCTGTGTGCTAGGCAGGAATTCCAGTCAGAACTCCACAACTCGAGCCCCTCGCCGCATGCAGCCCTCTCCTGGAGCAGGGAAGGGGTAAGAGCAAGACTTACTTTAATCCTTTGTCATCTCCTTACAATCCCAGGAGGCGCAAGATGATTAGATAAAAGTAGTAACATCACCATGAGCCACGCACCTCATTATTATGTGAGCTTTGGATACTCCTGGACTTTAATGCGATGCCCTACACTCAGCGCTTATAAATGGAAAGGCCTGGGAGACGGAGTTTGCCCAGCTGGGATTCACCATTGTTTTGCCGTCAGCCCACTCTGAGCATCCATCCAATGCTGCAGATCATGGAGGACACGAACCTTCAGGGAAGCAAGAGGCAGGAATCAGATGCCACCACAGTCGCTACTTCCCAGTGCTTCTTCCAAGCAGAGTCTCAATTTCACCAAGCCAAAATTCCGCTGCCTGGCCAATGACGATCAGAGACTCATAGGCTTTCAGGCCAGAAGGGACGGTTGTGATCATCTAGTCTGACCTCCTGCACATCGCAGGCCACAGAACCTCACCCACCCACTCCTGTAATAGACCCCTGACCTCTGGTTGAGTTACTGATGTTCTCAAATCATGGTTTAAAGACTTCAAGTTACAGAGAATCTGCCATTTACACTAGTTCAAACCTACAAGTGACCCGTGCCCCACACTGCGGAGGAAGGTGAAAATTCCCCAGGGTCTCAGCCAATCTGACCTGGAGGAAAATTCCTTCCCAATCCCAAATATGGCGATCAGTTAAACCCTGAGCATGTGGGTGAGACCCACCAGCCAGACACCAGGGAAAGAATTCTCTGTACTAATTCAGAGCCATCCCCATTTAGCATCATACTCTGCTGCAGAAGAAATGGAACCAGTTCTAGTTTCAGCAGTCAGTGGGATGGTGGGTGATGCTTTATGGGTTTTTTAAACAGTTCTCACATAGGAGGCCAAAAACGAAGTGGACTTGAAAATGCTCTAATCGGAAAGATCCAACATGAACACAAAACACGGGCTACAACAGTGTAACAGAGAGCAGCTCATCAACATTACAGCAAAGGGTGAAGGGTCTTTGTGCATCTCTTCCCCCCCCCACCCACACCCTGGTGTGTGAGCTGAACACAGGTGTGTGAAATACTTGTAGTGAAACAGGAATCCACCCAACATTTGAGTTTTTCTGTACTGTATTACAAATGCAAAATAGGTCCGATTTTCACTAACACAGCATTTCGCACACAGCCCTGACGTTTTCTTGTACCGTTTAGTGAAAGGTAATGGAACGTGCATTTGGAAATGAAAGCTTTCCACCATTGATATAAAATAATTTACAGCAACCCACTTCTCAATGCCAGCTCAGAAAGTTTAGTTCCTTTTGTAATTAAGTTACCACATGTTACATTTTCAAACCACCACCTTCGAGCGTTCTCTCAGCCTTGTCCTCATGCTTGGGCAGCGCTCTCCCTCCACATCTGCCAAGCCACCCCACTGTCCTCCTGCAAATCCCTCCTTCAAATCTCTTCTGCTGGGATGGCAACAAAAAAACTTGACAACTGTCAGGCCACTGGTGGGCTGAGACCGCAGCCGGTTGTGCTGACCAATATGGCCTCATTGTTTCTGCGTGCTCCCTTGTTGGTCCGTTTGTTTCCATCTGGTATATTGTGTCTTACACTTAGATTGGAAATTCTTTGTGCAGGGACTGTCGTTCTGTTATGTGTTTGTACAATGGGGTCCTCACCTGGTTCGTGACTAGAGCTCCTAGGTGCTATGATAATAGGGTGACCAGACAGCAAGTGTGAAAAATCGGGATGGGGGTGGGTAATAGGAGCCTATATAAAGAAAAAGACCCAAAAATCAGGACTGTCCCTATAAAATCGGGACATCTGGTCACCCTATATGATAATATCAGTAAAAATAATAGCGGGAGGGACTGACAATTGGGCAGTAATGAGCAGGATTAGGGGATGTGGATCATCATACCCAGTATTGTATCACCATGCAAGTTACTTGCGTTGGTTGCAAGGGCCAGTTCTCAGGAGAAGCAGCATGCAGTGTTCTTAGGGAGATAGCGATATATATACACCCCTTCTCATCAGACTCCTGTATCTGAATGGAAGACATTCTCCCCTGCTGCTCCCATTACCCAGCAGCAAGTGTCAATACTCTAGCGAGTCTTTGGTGTCAACAGAATCAGTCTCCTGGTAACCAGACTGTGATTATTTCTTTTTCAAGCTCCATAGCGTTACACAGAAATCTCCGTGTCTCGCAAGGTCCTAATTGTTCACAGTAATTTATTCTGTAAGTGCACTTGCCTCGGGAATGCAATCCGGGAAACAAGAGTGCAGAGAGCAGAACAAGCACGTGCTCAGAACTCAAGGCCGAGTCAGTCACTCACAGATAGCAGGAAGACTTGGCAGTACAGAGGAGTATGCAAAACTCAAGCTTTTGCTCAAGCATCTTCTAATTCTTGAAGTCTCTTGGGTCTGCAAAAACAGCCTACAGATCATGCCAAAACAGGGTCTTGTGAGACCCCCCAGAACTTCCTACTTCGTGTCTGGCCAGAATTAGCATGACAGCTGCCTGTGCCCGGGTATTCCAGACTTCGCCCTGCCACGCCAGACTAGAGCCCTGAAAGGCTGAGGCAGCAGCCAAAATAACTGCTGAAAACAATGAATCAGACTTCAGAAAGGTTTGGACTGAAGAGCTTAGTGTGAGCTGCAGGGAGGTGAGAGTTGTCCTGGTTTATGAGACCTGGTTCACCAACCCTGCTCTTAAGATGAGGCAGAACAGACCAGCCAATAGGATCTTATAAACACTGCAAAACAATTCTAGGATGCCATCAGCACCAGCCAACCAACCTGCATACAACAACTCAAGGAACACAAAGTATTTGCCTTAAATTCTCATCACGTTCCACATGGGACCTGACCGGGTCCAACTTACTTGGATGTTGTCAAACGAGGCTCTATTTGTAACATCGTACAGCAGTAACAAAGCTGTGGAGAGAGGAAAAGACACAGTTAATGCGGGTAATTGCTCGCTGAATGGTCAAAGGGGTTTTGTTGGTTTGTTTTGCTTTTTACACCAAGGTGTTTTCAGGGCGATGAAACTGAATGCTGAGAAATTCAAAGTAATGCACACTAGAAAACATAAGCCCAAAAGAATGGGCCTATAGTTAGCTGTTATCACTCAGGAACGATCTTGGAGCCATCATGGCTAGCTCTCTGAAAACATCTGTTCAGCGTGCAGCAGCAGCCAAAAGAGTGAACAGAATGTTGGGAACCATTAAGAAAGGGATAAATAATAAGACATAAAATATCATAATGCCACTATATAAATCCACAGCATCCCCCACATTTCATGCTGCGTGCAGGTCTGGTCACTCCAGCTAAAAATATACATATTAGAATTGGAAAAAGTAAAGAGAACGGCCACAAAAATGATTAAGGGGACGTAAGGAGAGATTAAAAAGACTGGGACTGTTCAGCTTTGAAAACAAACAGCTACAGGGGGATCAGGGCCGCCCAGAGGGGGGGGCAAGAGGGGCAAGTTGCCCCAGGCCCCGAGCCCCACGGGGGCCCCCACCAGAGTTTTTGGGGGGCCCTGGAGCGGGGTCCCTCACTCGCTCCGGGGGGCCCGGAAAACTCTTGAGGGCCGGGCGCAGGAGCTTCTTCTGCTCCCGGTCTTCGCCGGCGGGGGGTCCTTCCGCTCCGGGGTGGAAGGACCCCCCGCTGGCGAATTACCGCCAAAGACGGAGCGGGACGTGCCGCCGAAGTTCAGCTCGGTCTTCGGCAGTAATTCGGCGGCGGGGGGCCCTTCCGTTCCGGGACCAGCCAGCGAAGTGCCCCGAAGACCCGCAGCGGGGAGTTTTCTCAAGAAAAGACCACCCACATGCCAGCAAAGCACCAGAACCACAGGTACATGATATGCCAAGGCAAGGATGATGCCTGGGATATTAGGTCGGCATGTTCCTTGCAATGCACCGTGATCTTTGCAGGCCTTCCATTGGCTACATGTGATCCTTGCCCTTTCACCAGCATGGGACCCTCTGCACATGAGTCCGGTTAATTCCGGAGACCGTCCCCCGAGAGTACTCTCATTCTGTCGAACAGGATAAAGGCACTGACTAAACGTGGACTGTTTAGAATCAGATGGATTGCTCAGTGGGGGAAGGTTAATCTTCATTTCACAGAAGGAAAGCGTCTGTAAATATCACTGGGTTGCAAAGGAAGCGTTCCAGTTTGCTGCGATCAATGCACTTAAAGCCAGCTGGCTTTCCCTCCAAAGAAAGCACGCCTGAGATACCACCTAACAGCCAGAGGCATTGAGATAACACTAAGCCCACAGCCTGCGGGTACACTGGCTTGGGGATGTGAACTTGTCGGCTCTCGCAACCCAAGCAGTCAGCCCTGTTCAGAATGTGGGTGGAAGACCTGCAAGGAAAACAGCAGGAACCGTAGGAAATGGTGTCGGTGGCTCAGTAAATAAGTGCTTCTGCACAAAAGATTTGGGAGTTGTGGTGGATAATCAGCTGATCACGGGGCCCCAGTGTGATGCTGTGGCCAAAAGAGCGAACGCGGTCCTGGGATGCATCAACAGGGGAATCTTGAGTAGAAGCAGAGAGGTTATTTTACTTCTGCATTTGGCACTGGTGCGACTGCTGCTGAAATACTGTGTCCAGGTCTGGTGCCCGCAATTCAAGAAGGAGGTCGATGAATTGGAGAGGGTTCGGAGAAGAGCCATGAGCATAATTAGAAAACATGTCTTATAGTGATAGATTCCAGGGGCTCAACGGATCTCGTTTAACAAAGAGAAGGTGAAGGGGTGATTGATACCTACATGGGGACCACATAGTTAATAACGGGTTCTTCAGTCTAGCAGGGAAAGGCCTAGCATGATCTAAGGGCTGCAAGCTGGAGATACACAAATTCAGACCGGAAATAAGGCATAAATGTTTAACAGTGAGAGTAATTAACCATTGGAACAATTTACCCAGGGTCACGGTGGATTCTCGATCCCTGACAATTTTGAAACCAAGCTTGGATGTTTTGCTAACAGATCTGCTCTAGGAATTATTTGGGGGCAGGTCTCTGGCCTGTGCTACCCAGGAGGTCAAATTAGAGGGTCATAATGGTCCCTTCTGGCTTGAGAATCATAGAATCTTTGCCCCCAGTTGGTACTGAGCCATTGCCCCAGCACAGCACTGTTGGGGACTCGCCCTCTTACCTTTTGCACACAACTCGGGGCCTTAACTATTTGTGGTTAGAGGGGGCCAAAGTTTTCCCATGGAAAAATGGGGTTTCATTGAAAATCAGCCTTTTTGGAAACTTTGAAATTAAACATAGTTTGGAATTGAAATTTTTGTTTCATTATTTAAAAAAAACCATCCCAAAACTTTGGAAGTTTCAGGCTTTTGTTTTCCCCTCTCCACTTTTTTCCTTTTTCACCTTTCAGTGCAATACAGTGAGTGCTGGCAATAGCTAGCGCTTTCCTCCTCCCCTCCCCCCAGCACGTTTCCCATTTTCCAGTCGAATTTTCCAAAGATTTCTCCAACTTTGGAAATGTTACAGAGTGGAAAAAGGAAAAAGGGGTGAAGGAAATACTAGCCAGCATTCCCTGTATTGCACTCACGGCAACAGAGGAAAACAAGAACTGGGAAGAAAAAGGAAAAAAGTTTTTCAAAATTTCTTAATGACAAAAGCTGTTGCATTTTGAAATTTTCCTGTGAAACACTGAAAAATTTCAAGCCAGCATTCTGCCTGAGATGGTGTATGTGAAAAATATGATTTTTTTTAGACATCCTCTGGCAGGAGAGCCCAGAGTACTGCCCAAATTCCCGCTTGGGTGATTCCATTTTCCTGTCTTAGATCTCTCTGCAAAGACCTGGGATTCTCCTTCATCTCTTCCCTGAAATGTCGAGCAACAGCTGCATTCTCCCCAGCCTCCCCGGAGATTCCTGCATATACCGTTTGTCGAGCACTTTTGGGTCGTCCCCAAGGAAAGGACCTGCATAAATGTCTCTTGTCATTATTACAGCTCATTTCACGTGGAGCTACAGGAACCTCCTGTTCGGTAACCATTTCCCAGGAGGGACCCAACCAGGGTCTCATCTTCTCTTGATGTATCTATGGAGCTCCATTCACTTTACCTGGAGCTCCCTGGCAGAACTGGAAGAGAAGAGAAGAGGTTGGCCTGGAGATTGCTTAATGGAGGGCTGGGATGCTCTGACAGAGGAATCTCTCAAAGGGAGAACATACCAAATCATTATAGCTCCTTCCAGGTCTATCCCTATTGGCCATTAGTTACCGCAGAGATTTCATCACCACAGAATGGTACGAGATGTGGCTTCTGAGACCCACAGCCAGGGGTGCTGGATCTAGGGGGGTGGCTTGAAGGAATAACGGCAGCTGAATGCCTGGGTTCCATCATCTATGGGGTGTTTACTGTTCTGTTCAATGGCTTTCAGCACCCCAAGTCTACCAATTGTTCCACCAGCCCTGCCCACAGGGCGCGGAGAACTGACTGGAGCTGTTAAACACCCACCCCTACCAGCGCGGGTTGGGGCAGAGCCCCATTGGCAAAGGCTGGGTTATGAGTGTGAAAGACAAAATCTTGTATGGTGGCTGCACTGGAGTCTTTCCAAGGACCATTTCAGTCACCAGAGCTTAATGGTCAAACCATAAAATACCCCAGCCAGCTAAGAGCTCATGTTGGGGCTACGCTGGACATCAGGAGGCAGATAATCAATCGCCCTGGAAGATGAATGCCACGTTTCTGCTACCTGTGACTCAGCAGATGCTCTGGAGCGAGCAGCGAACTGCTCATTAGATATTTAATAATCATCTCGTGGAGTCTCTTTCTGCTCCACAAACTATTTGTTACTTTTTGGCCGCATCCTATTGGGAAACACCCGATCTGCTTATTGCTGATTTATCCGTTCTAGAAATGCCAGCAGGAGGGCGTCTGAGACAGAGACCCAGCCACAGCTTCCCTCTCACAACCGCTGCTCACATGGAACCACTTAGAAGAAACAAAACGCAGTGAGTACAGAGCATGTCAATAACTCAACACGGCCCCGTCCCGTAACGCTCAGAATTCCAGGCTTTGCAGCAGGGCTGATGCAGCCTGGCTTCAAGCCTGGCCACTGCCTCAGTTTACCTTCCATCACTAATCAAGCAAACCACAACTGGTGTTTCCACAGCACTGCTCCCTGCCCTTCTGGGGGCGGTATGTTACCATGAACACTCAGCACCTTCCAAGCCTCCCCGCTGGGTTCAGTTACTCCTCTCAGTAGCACCCTCCCTCCAGGCTCCCAGCCGGGGCTTCTTACCCAGCAGGTCCCTCAGCTGAAGTTTATCTCCCAACAGACTCCTGTTCTTTGCAGGTCCCTCCCCTACTCTCTGGACTCCCCTGGCTGCCCATACATTCCCCAGCAGTCATGTGTTCCCACGACATGACCCCCAGGGCTCATTCCCTTCAGAGGAGGAGCAAGGTAATCCGGCCCCAGCTCCCTTAAAGGGTCAGTTCACCCTGACAGGCTTCAACGGAGCCTCACCGATTTCCACCAGCAGAGGATCTTAAACGTGAAGCTAACCAGTCTACGTCCCTTGCCCCGGGAGAAGGGCAGACAGGGCTTGATCCCGCACCCTGGATTTCCTCGCTGACTCCAACAGAGGCAGGATGAGGCCGAAAATGAATCCATTTGATCTTTTAAAATTCTCTCCATTTAAAATCACCTGCATTTCTAGTGCTAACACTAGGAATAAAGCGTGTTTTCAGGTGCTAACAGCGTCCTCTTTCAACAACAGCTCCGTAAAATAGCGACGTGCGAGGGGGGTGAGATTTACTCAGTCACTGAGGAGCTGGACAGTATAGAGAAGCTCATTTTGAATGTCCCTGGGAGATTTTTTGTTTAAATGATGGCCTCCCTTCCTGCCGTGCTGTGCCTAGGATGATCAGATGTTCTACTTTATAGGGACAGTCCTGATATTTGGGACTTTGTCTTCTATAGGTGCTGATTACTCTCCATCCCCTGTCCCAGTTTTTCACACTTGCTATCTGGTCACCTTAGTTGTGCCCCAGACACACTAGCAGCAGGCTGGGGCACAGAAACCAGGAGGGGAAAGTGACGGTAACACAGAGCTGACTAGACTCACTGCCCCGCCCGACTCAAACAGCAGCAACAGGGACCAGAAAGGTGCATGATGCTCTGTGTGGATCCATGATCTCGGGGGCCCTTAAAGCCCCACAGAACGACAGACATTTTCCTGACACTGTCCCTTTAAACTCTATTCCCCCCCCCGAAAGAAGCAAGCGCAGAGAAACTCTTACCATGGGCGTCTCGGTAATAGGCGTGAGTGACGCTGCGGAACCTCTCCTGCCCCGCGGTGTCCCAGATCTGAAAAGGGCAAAGACAGGACACCATCAGACAATGCCAGATGCTCAAACCAGCCCAGGCTGCTCTAGGAGCTGGGAGGATACGCCGGGCTCCTTTGGTTTCCTTTTAAAGATGTTTCGTTTCTTTTAAGTTTAAGATGAATTAAGGGGGAGGGGCTGGATGGAGCTGATCCCAGGACTCCAGAGAAGTAATAGAATGAGGATTTTGGAAGTCTCCTGCTTAGTCACATGTTGAAAGGGACCTGCAGTCCCCAAATCATCCCTGCCGCAGTGTGCTATCAAAATGGCACCTTCTGATTGGACTGCTAATTATTGTTTTAATTCTACTATAAAGTTACCCCTTTTGACTCAAGTGGTTAGCCAAAAATGTTGGGGTCCTGTGGATTGGTCCAGTTAGAAATTATGACTGCACATCCTTTGTAAAGAAACAGGATTGCATCAAAGAAGCACCTGATTTGAAGTCCTGTTTCTTTGAACACAGCAGAAATCAAGCACAGGAGATCATGTCTTTGCACATCGCTCCAAGCCTCTTTCAGACAACACTCTGCCCAAAAGCGCTCTCTGCACTTTTCTCAGTGCCACACTCCCAGTGTGACTGCTCTTGGCTTTTCTGCCCCTTATCACCCAGCTTCTCTGGTCTTTCTGACGCTTTCTCAGACACACGTGCCTTCACAAAACAATAGCCAGTGAACCCCCTTTGCCCAAGTGCCTTTGCTGTGGGTGGTGACATGGGCCTGTGTATGCGGTGGAGGTTGTTATTGTTTCAGCTACCTGATAACTTAATTGTTTCTTACCACTCTATTCAATGAAGGGCTGTGGTCACACCCAACCCATAATAGTATGGAAGCCACCTTTTCAGAGATTTGTTCTTTGTACTTAGCGATCAGAATCTCTTTCCTTTCAGCCCACCTCCCTCTGCAGATCTAGCCAGTTAGTTCTATTTGTTATTACTTCTTTGCTAGGTCTTGGCCACAGGCAGGTTCTGGTTCACTCATGCTACCACCACAAGCTACTTGTTCCATGTCTCCATCCCTCCAAGAAAAGCACCGTGGAAAATGGTCCACTTAGGTCCTCATGGCTTCATGTCCTGCCAGGCCACAGACCGCAGGCTGAAGTGACTCATAGCTGGGAGTTCAGCAGTCTGCTCACATGTGAGCAACACCAGCTGTCAGAGCGACGGAGGAAGCATTGTGGGTTTCAGCAACGAAGGGAGAAAAGTTAAGACCCAACCAGATATTCTTTCGGAAAATAAATATAAAATCCAGTGCCAATGCGCACTCCTAAGAAAATGACTTTAACGTTTCATTTCAACAACAATTCATGGTCTGATCTATTCACACATGATTAATTTGCAACAGGGGGATGTTTGTAGGGATAAGAATAGAAAAAGTGACAAGCGCAATAAATATTTAAGAGGTGCGTCACCATTCCTCAGCATGTCTGAATACTGAAATGATGGCATTTGACAAATGGCCTACAATGCCTCCGTAATCGAAAATCCATTTGCTGGATGGATTTGTGGGGACCTACTAATTGAATTTAGCAGTTTTTAATGTAGTGATGTGTTCGTGCAGAAACACACAATCCTGCTGGGGGAAAGGAGAGCTAATGTTATTAGTTAGCTTCCGGCACAGAGATCACAGAAGGCAGCCAGACCCTGTGGCATTCCAGCAGCTCAGATTCTTTTAGAACTGAAAATGTTGAGTTGAGATATCATGGGGCCGGGATGGATCAGGGGGCCAGGTAACAGTGTCTTTCACCATGGAGCCTTTCACCTCGAGGGTCTTGTCTGCACCAGGAATTAGTCTGGATTTCAGCCATCATAATGCACCGCCATTGCAGACAAGGAAAGACATGATCTAGAGCAGTGGAACCCTGGTTTCTATTCTGTTCTATATAGGTTCTTATACCAAAAGCTTATCACCATAATATCTGAGCATCTTCCAGTAGTGTATTAAGCAACACGACTACACATTTGTCACATGTTGTTTGTTCTCCCTGGGGGAGAGGTGGGTACAATGGAGTGTCTTGTTTTGGTAGAGTTTTAAGGTAGGCTTTTTGTTTTTAAATATACAAGTTCATGTCGGGATCGCCTCTAGCAGTTTCGGTTGTGGCTTTCCTTGTCTGCGTGGGTGAATTAAATCAGCAGCTGAAAGCAAGGCTCATTCCAAGTATAGACAAGATCCAAGTAACTGGTTTGAATCGGGGCTGTGTCCAATCAGAATTCATTCTCACCTGGTGGCGGTTCAGTCGCCAACATGAAAAGAGCTGCTGGGTTTGGACCAGTGTCCCCAGCACAAGAATAACCAGCAGGGAGGTCAAGGATCATGGAGACTTGCCTCCCCTCCCTTCCCTAAGGGACCCCTCACAATCAGGCTTGAGTGGCATTAGTGGGGAAGGCAGGGGAAGCTTGCACTGCAGCCAGCTACGCTGTACTTGTTTAATGGCGCACAGAGGCCTGTCTCCAGAGCTGCCGCTCAGCAGCGCTGAGGGAAATTCCCACTAAAGCTATTATAAAGATAAAGAAACAGGTATATAGACACAGAGAGGAACTAATGCAAAATCACAACTGCCAAAGCTATTCCGCGAACTGCTGCTCCCCAGCGTGTGGCTGAGGCTTTGTTTGGTGTTAGATATTGCTGATTTCGTTACCCTGCAGCACAGGTTTGAAAGTCGCTTGCAGACGGGAGAGAGCACTCTGGTACGTTCCTTACAAATTCCCTGAGGAGACCATATGCTGGGGAACCGGGTTAAGAAAGCCCAACAGATACAAAAGCCAACCTTGCTGGGAATTCTTCAGCCTGAGCAGATCTGAATTCAGCCCCACTACATGAGTTCAGAGGTCTGCAATGTCCTTCTCCACCAGTGTACTTGTGATTGGTTGATGGTCTCCTGGTCTATGCTGTGGTGGCGACAGGGGAGGTGGGGTGTTCCTTTTTAAACAACAGAGGCCTAACTAGCCCCAAGTAGAGTGGTATTATCACCTCTTGTGACTTGCATGCTATGCCTCTGTTAATGCAACCTACAAATGCATTTGCTTTTTTTGCAACAGCATCACGTTGCAGACTCATGTTGAGGTTCTGATCCACCACAACTCCTAGATCCTTCTCAGCCGTGCTGCCAAGCCAATTATCTCCCATTCTGTATTTGTGATAAGGTTTTTCTTCCCTAAGTGCAGCACCTTACATTTGCCTTTGTTGAATTTCATTTTGTTGTCTACAGCCCAGGTCTCCAATGTATCAAAATCCCTCTGAATTTTAGCTTTATCCTCCAAAGTGTTATCAACACCCCCAGCTTAGTTAGGGTGTCCTCGGCAAATGTGATCAGTGTGTTCTCTAGTCCTATATCCAGGTAATTAATAAAGATGTTTAACAACCCAAACAAGCTATCCTTTCACACTAAACCCAACCCAAACCAACACTAAACATTTTTGGAAGTGCAGAAGGGTTTCATGAAGCCCTCGATCAACCATGGGAATTTATGGGGTTCTAGTTACCATAGCCAGCAGCACTAGTCTCACAGCCAGCAAGCTGACATGGACGAGGTCAGGTTCAGATGAACACGGGTCAGGGACTTACCTGCAGCTTTACCTTCACTGCATCCACATTTAAGACTTTATTCTGAAAGAGAAAACAGAAGAATGATGAGAAAAATGTATCCTCTGTACAAAACAGATTTAGACAGAGTTACATCAGCAGTGGATTTACCCCATCTTGTTTTGTTGCACTGACATTTTATTAGTTTGTACGGAACTGGCCAACAAATACTTAAGATTTTCCTGGGTAACTGTCACACCTCCGTATTGTGTTGACTAAACATCAGCCTTTCAGTTATGCAGCCCCTTTCATCCAAAGCACTTTACCAACTAATGCCTGGAGAGAGATCGCTGCAGCCAGTGCTGGAGAAGAACACAGCAATGGTTCAGCAGTGTACGTCAACCCCACACAATAAGGTAGAGAGAACTTTAGGGAGGCAGAATGTAATTGTTCAGAGTGGAAGTTAGCAGGGCAGTGGGGTTACTGACACTTATGAAGGCAGTCAGCAGTCAGGACCTTGATTTTTCAACCCCTTTGAAAGAAAGACTGTTCCTGCCAGCACATTCTGGGAGTTAGTTCTGGGTTCTCAGCCACCGGGCCATTGCTCTCACACCTCTGCTTCCCCATCGACAAAGGGGAGATCGTACCAAACTTCTTCCCAGGAGGGAAGAAGTCATTACACATTCCTCCCGTGCTTTGTGTGCTGGAGAACACATGCTAGAGGGCATTCAAAGCACCACCAGCAAATACATCTGCATTACACCAGCTTTCAGCCAACACAGAGCTGTCAGATTTGATCCTCAATAAGGTCCTTGCGGCCACAACAGGAAGTTTTTCTTCCATTCCTGGTAAGCCTGCCCCAGCACTGCCCCTACAGCACAGTCCATGGTGTTAACGCATAATATTAAACGCAAGGCTACAAACAAGGTCACGACCGTCAGAGGCTGCATGTTCTTTGCTGGGGTGTTGAACCGGGGGAAGATCCAGAGATGTATCAATTTAGCTGCTGAAGTGGGCACGAATGAGACGTGTCAGTGAAAACACTCCGTAAGAGTTAGAGTTGGTATGGCAACACACATTTTTTCATATTTTCTGTGTGTATATATATATCTTCCTACTGTATTTTCCACTGCATGCATCCGATGAAGTGGGTTTTAGCCCACGAAAGCTTATGCCCAAATAAATCTGCTAGTCTCTAAGGTGCCCCAAGCACTCCTCGTTCCTTTTACTCCATAAGTACAGGCCCAGGACACCTTCAGACGTCTGGTCACAGGAGAGACTGGCATGACCTTGTCAGACCTGCAGCTGTGATGTCCTAGTGACCATCTGAGGAGCAGTGTCAATCACGAGTCTCCCCCCAAGTCATGGGCCAGGAATCCAAAAACTTCAGCACCTGCCTTTAAAGAACAGGAGAGGTTGGACGGCTAGGCCTGCATGGACATCCTGGAGGTGAACTCCTCCTGTCCTATAGAGCATGGATGCTCTCTCCGTGCCCAAGGAAGGGGTATGGTGGTGCCTTAGCAATGGATGCATTAGAAATCTGTCAGTAGAACAAGTCCATGTCTTTAATATGGAGATGAGGGTCCTCAGCCTACAGAGCCTAGCATGCCAGGAGGCCTGGCTGCTCAAATCACGACACAGCACTGCATGCTGGGTTTGGAGTCTCTGCGGGTCACCACCGCTGTGGTTAAGATGACAGTAGGTGCAGAGTGCACTGTGCAGCTAATGGCTGCATATAATCCATGTTGGGTCTGTATAGACAGTGCTAGGCCCTGCTCCCTCTCTCACTGCCTTGGGAGTGTTCTGACCCACACCTTGCACTGCAGGCAGACACGGCCTCCGTCTTCCTCTGCCATAGAGCAAGATTTGCAACTCGCCCAGCCCTGCTCAGAATGTGCCTCTGCAGCGCAAAAGCCTGGCAGAGCTCATCAGCACTTCCCCCATGGAACAGACCCATCTTAGGAGCTATTCCAAAGTCACGTCCAGCTCCCAGTGTAGAGAGATCTCTTGGTTATGATTAGGAAACCTGACAGATGTGTCAGAAGCGACACAGTCACACTTGGGGTATTCGTACTGCAACAAGAGAATAAATATGAAAAATGATCGTTTTCCACCCGAATGCAGGCACTTTCTTTCAGCAGCAGGGACATGCACACATCGGAGAGGAAACCAACCCCAGCTCCGTGCCAGTCTTGGGCACCTACAGACAAACCCAACCAGTCTACTGGCAGCCGCTAAAGCAGACGGGCAGGTTGTTGAGACAGATTAATTCTGACCATCCCCTTTGAAGAGGCTTTGCAGCAGGACGCAAGCGCCTCTCCCTGGGGATGTCCCCGAGGAGCAGGCACTTTGCACCAGCCGCAGGAAAAGGGAAACGAGTGCGACTCCAGCTGCAGCTTCCCTGACCACAAGTTAGCAAAATGCAGCTGAAATCCAGTGGCAGCCTGGGGCGCTGCTGCTCTGGAGAGGCTCCCCAGGACTGCGGGGATGGCAGTTGCCTGAAGCGTGACCGCACGCAGCAGCTCGACCTTAACCGTGCCGCTGTTGCGCCCCAAATAAAATGTTGCTTTGGTGGGCTCAGAGGCCTCCATTTCCAACCTGCCCATTTGGTCCCACTCTCTAGGGCTCTGGAAATTAACTGGTGATTTCCTCCCTGACAGCCCTTCTCAAAGCTGCCACAGCCCCCCCCGTGACCAGAGATACCAATGCCGCCAGGCTTTGCACGCCTTGAGGGGCACTAGCTGGCAGGCAGAGGACACTGGAGAGGGTGCAAATCAGGAGCGATGTTTATGGGGTAGAGCCACGTAAAGGAGGGCAGAGCCAGCCCGCTGGCTGGAGGGTTGGCCTGACCTCACTCTTGGAAAGTTCTCAGCGAGGTATGGACGGACTGTCAGCTCTCCACCCTCCCCTCGACTGTGGGTTGGGGGGAAGTTGGTAAATCCTACGGCCCTTCAGGTGGCTCTTTCCCACAAGCACTGCAGAGAGAGCGATTCCCCATCATTATTTGGGTAAGGAGTCCGCAGGGGGCTGTAACTGGGAGCACGGGTTTCACTGCTGAAGGCTGTGATCACAGACCTGTCTACCTAGAGCGATGCTACTCTGTATTTGCACTGAGCTAGCGCCGACAGGCCCCCCCCCACCCCATCGGGCCAGGTGACGCACAAATGTTTCACCAACGAGACTCGTGTTCCTACAATTCTCTTTTACTCGTGCTGCCCTTGTGTATACGCATCTCCAGCTCCTCTCAAAAGACCCCCACCTGGTGGGGCAATGCTAGCGAAAGTTTGCTCATAAGTTTAGTGACCCCCTTCAAGGGGCAGGGCCCATCCCAGAGTTTTAAAATTCCACCTTCAAACCGAAGCCCTCCAGAGACCGCACTAGTGTCTGTTTCTGGGTGTCACTGCACCAGGGACTGGCAGACAGGCCGAACCCAGAGGATCGTTTGTGTCTAATGCCCACGGTGACAGGCCCTCATCTGATTCTTTCTTCAAATAGATGGATATACTGGGAGGCATGGAGGTCTGAATACAAATGAGAAAACATCTCTTCGTATCCATCTCCTACACCTATCAGAGCTCTTAAAAACCTAGCAACTGCCATTTCAGAACAGCCGACAGTCCATCGAGCCTGCCCTCTCCCCGAGTTTTACTGAGTAGACTGACACCCGCTAGTTCAAAATCCCAAGCCCGGGTATCTCACTTTCCATTGTGCCAGAGCAGACCAATGGGCCAACGAGCCCAGGAACCTGCATCCAACAGCGGCCAATGACAAATGCTTTGGAGAACGATATCAACGATCTAAAATGCACTAACTGCACCATATGGGGGAAGGAATTTCTCCGATTCCAGCTGCTGATCAACGTCTGCCCTGAAGCATGAGGATGGGGAGTCCTGGTAACTGCTCTCCTAGCTGCAGGTGTTATTTTTTATTCATAAGTTCTCAGGCGCTTGTTTAAAAACTTCCTCTGTTATATAAAAATCACCTGTGGAAACAATTTATATTGTGGTGCAACTAGAAGATCATTTTCAATGTCAATGTCTACTGCAAGGTACATATTTGGCAACTTAAACTCCAGTATCACTGGTGCTAATTTATACTATTGCACATAGCTCTGACTGGAGGACCTCTGGCAATAAATTAATGAGCTACAGTATGCGGTGTTAATGGCTTAAAAAAGATACAGCCAATTACTTACAAATATCCAGTTAGTAACCACCCTTAGAAACGTAAAAATCACTTCTTTTCCTGCCAATTTTGCTTCTTCGTCAAACATAGAGATGCTCTCTCTCTCTCTCTCACACACACACACACACTCTCTCTCTCTCCTTTTTGTTCATTTGGACCATAAAAATCAATAAGAAAATGAGATGAAGCAGTCAGACTTTCTGCACTGTCTCTCCGTGCTGCCCTTGTGCTGGACTGAACTTTAAGGAGATGAAGGATGGGCCAGAGATTATGGTGCAAGCTTGGGAATCGAAAGACCTGCAAGACTTGGGACCAGACAGGCGATCTACCCTGTCCCGCATAGGGGATGGAGAGAACAGCACAGCACAGGGGTGCTGGGAGGACGATTGTGAGGTGCACAGATGCTCCGGTACCCAAGGTAGATAAACGTGCTGAGCTGAGGGTGGATCGGAATTGCTGCTGGCCGTGCTATATCTGCACTGATGAGCAGCAGTTCCACTCTCCTCCTGACTCGCAGGTTAGCGACACCGTCCCAACCCTCCCCTTACACAAACATTATTGCTGCGCACGACAGCAGACAGGCTGCAGCACCGCTCTCCATTTTTTTGATGCATCCTAGCAATTAACGAGACTCTAATGCTCCTATTTCCTTTTTATGGCAGTCCCTGCTGCTTCCACCCTGTGCCATGCTGATCAACCAAATCAACAAAACCATAACAACTTTATCTCCACATCTAAACTGCCTGCTGGGAAGGGGCAGCTCACGGGAGCCGAGCGGTGCAGTTCTGCGTCTCTCCTGGCTGCTATGCAGCAAGAGGACAAATCCTCGAGTGCCTGTTGTCAGATCACTTCTGCACAGGGAGAGGGTGAGGGCGAAGAGGCCTGACGGTTATGAAGAGGGAGTGTATCTAGTGGTTTGAGCAGGGGACTGGGAGCCAGGACACCTGCTTCTAGTCCCATCTCTGCCTCTGACTCACTGGGGAAAGTCACCCCCTCCCCAGGACTCAGTCTGTAAAGTGCTTTGAGAGCCCCAGGGAGAGGAGGCACCAGGAGGTGAGAGGTTAGGATGACTGGAGGTGACTGGCTGAGTCCCAAGTACCGCCTCTCACGTATGAAAGGAATGAGCTGCTTTCAGAAGCAAAAGGACGCTCTTCCTTCTGGCTGAGGATGGGCCGACTGCGGGAAGGGGCCAGGAAGCACCCCAAGCCCTGCTCTACATCCCTCCCTTGCTTGGCGGGCGTTCCCCTTGGCTCTGCTCCCTTCCCACGCTGCTCCCATTGCCTCTGGGGAGGGGAAGCACCAGCCTCTGCACTGCCTGCCCCAGCTGTTCAGTTGGACACTTTCAGTGCTGAGCAAGTCACAGATGCTGCAGGGAGTGAGGAGCAGAGAAGATAGGAGCATCTCGGGGTTGTGGGGGGAGCGGCACAGAGACCAGTGCCTAGAATTCAGAGCCCCCCTGAGCAGCCCGTCCAAGATGGAAACCACCTCAGGGCAGAGCACAGTTCAAGATGGGTGAGATTATCAAGTACAATCAACAGACTAACCAGTGAGAAGCAGAGGTGGCAGAAAAAGTGATTTTGATAGAACACAGCGTGGTTGGTTTGCTCCACTGTTATTATTCAGTGCTTGGGAGCATTCAGCCAACAATGGTCCAAAGAAGGATTCATCTCAGATGGGTGCTCGTTAGTCACTACTGATCCTTCATTATTCTCCTGATTAAGGAGAACCAGTTGGAACCAAGGAGCAGAATGTTCTATGTCCAGATTACCTATGTCATGGATATATCAATCACACACTATGAAAAAAACTAATCTCCTTCAGTATCCAGAGACTGAATCCAGAAAAACGTGTTCAGAAAATCTTTGTCACCACAATATGACTCTGCACTGACCTGGCACCTTAAAATCCCATTAAGCCCACAGAAAAGCGGGTGGGGATATCTCCTTGTTGAAAAATTGGGAAGAATCAGCAAAGAGCTACAAGAATGATTCAAAACCCACACAACCGCAAAGCTCAATCTATGTAGTTTATCCATCAGACGGCTAAGAGGTGACTGGATCACAGGTCATAAGTACCTACACGGGGAGAAGATTTAGCAGAAGGTTCTTTAATGTAGCAGACACAGGCTGAGCGAGATCAAAGGGCTGGAAACCGAAGCTAGATGAATTCAGACTAGAGATAAAGCATAATTTTTTTGACAGTGAAGGTAACTGACTACTGGAATGACTTCCCAAGGGCTGGCGTGGACTTTCTGTCCGTTGAAATCTCTAAATCAAGAATGGATTTTTTTGTGTAAAGTTCCATTAAACTCAACCAGAAGTTATGAGGTTGATGGGTGAGATTCTACGCCTGGGGCATGCAGGAGGGCAGACTAAATTATCATAATGGTCCCTTTATGGCTCTGACCACAATGAACGAATGAATCTATAATGAAAAGTTAAAGACACATCCAAGCGAAAGGTTAGAACAGCCCACAGACTGAGATTTGTCAATAGATTTTATTTAAATTTATAATAAAAACATGCAAACCCCCCCACATCTCTATTACTCTGGGCACCTTTGGCTGGTAGCACAGCACCTAGAAGCTGTCCCATTGCACTAGGCATTGCAAAACACAGCCCCTGCCCCAAAGAGCCAACACTCCAAAAAGACAAGACAGACAGACTCAGGAGGGGAAACTGAGGCACAAAGGAGACACGACTTGCCCACAGTCACACAGCAGGTCAGTAACAGAGCCAGGAATTGAAACCAGGCCTGCAGAGTCCCAGCCCAGTGCACTACCCAGTGGACCAAAGCCAGCAGCTTATCTACCCCCAGTCTCCAAAAGAACCCCCCAAAAAGGAGTCAGTCTTTGTCCGGCACAGGGGTTACATATCACAGTTTACAGAGCATGCCCCCAAGGGAAACAAACCAGGGCGAGCTCAGCCCAAGGGGAGGAAAAGGATCCAAAGTGGAGGGCACTGGTGGATACCACCCTACTGGTACCCCCTTTTTAAAACTGATTCATAGGGCCAGAAGGGACCATCGCGACCAGCCATGCCATTATGGAAAGTAGGAACAGTTTGTGAACTATTCGCAAATAGAAAACCAGGGTGAACCTCAGCTCCAGTGAGAAGCGCCTTTGATTTTTAAAAAAATCTTTCCTCGTTAATAATGTAAGGCATCAGCTGTGTCTTGAGAGTGCCCCTTCTAACAGTCCCCCTGGCTCCACAGCAAAGTGCCAGGCGAAGCAATCTGCTAGCATACGGATCCCCTTGAAAAGGCGCCACTTCGCTCTCCAGCCGCGACGTGGGCCGCCAAGACAGGAGGGAGGCAGATGACAAGTTTCCCATTTAAATTGTGAATCCGCAGCCTCCTTTATCGGGGTGGGCAAAGGGCTACATAAGCTGGCGTCACACACAATACCCAGCAGGAACTCAGTTTCAGGCCTGCGTGCACTTAGAGAGCACGGTGGCTGGGGAGGAGACAGCTGCCTCAGTGAAAAGCTCTCTGGAAGAGTCTGTTCCGGGCCCCGCGATTGCTGGAGGACAAGTTCACTCATTTCTCAGAGAAGGTGTTTTCTCTCTGTGTGTTTGTAATATAATTGGTTGGTAACAAGGTTCTGTCGGCTAAAGCAATCACACACCACTCGGCAAATTAACTGACTCTAGTAACAATTGTTTTCTGGATGGATTGCAAGGGTGGACCATAATCTCGAGCCTCGTGTTGTTCTGATAAACAAGCAGAGCCGCTGGCTGCATGTTGGCGGAGGACGTACAGATGTTCAAGATGCTGGCACAGCTCTTCGACAAATGCCCTCTGGCAACAGCAGGCTGCCTGCCAGGGAAGAAGAAGAAGAGCAGTACAGGAATCGCACAGCGCCATGTGCGCGGCCTTGCCAGCCAGTCAGCATTTCATCATGCAAGAATCCTGGACGGACAAACACACCGTGGGCCCCTGTCCCCCAGCTTCTGAAAGAGCAGAGGTCAGCAGAGCTCCTGTTACTCGTCACTACACACACCACACACATCCTGGGCATCACCACCCTGCCCAGCCCCAGGAGCAGGAAGACAATTAGTCGAGGTGCAGTGTGGCCTAGTGGCCTGAGCTCTGGGCTAGAGTCAGGACACCTGGGTTCCATTCCTGACTCTGTGATGCTGGGCGAGTCCCTGCCTCTCGCAGGGAGCACGTGCAGTGCCCGATCTTGGCTAGAGCCTTTTGTCAGCCTTATAACAATGGTACAGGGTTGCTGGCCGAGAGGGGCTCAGGCACCCAGCCCACCTGGGAAAAGCTCCGCGATGGAGAATGAGCCGACCCAGACCCACCGGTGAGTAGTTAATGCCTGGGTGGCAGTTAGTCAGGGAACCCCTGGGCCTAGGAGAGCGCAGCGAGGAAGCCCAAATAGGGGAAACGCCTGAGGAGCGAGACTCCCCAGGGAAGCCAGGTCTCCCTGGCAAGCAGAGGCTGATGGCGAGAGGAGCAGACCCAGGCAAGGGACTATAGCATCCCAGGAGAATAAACTGGGTACAGCACCGCCAGGGGAGGTGCTGGGGACTGGCTCAGCAAAGAGCCACACACTGTCAGAGAAGCCTAGTGTCCGGCCGACCGCCCAGCAAAGGCCCACGGTGCAGGTGGGGCATTCAGCCCGCGAGGGCTCCGGGGAGAGACAGAAAGCTGATTAATCCAGAGGAGTAGTTGAGTCTCACTTTTGTTTAGGTTTTTGTGTTATCCTCTCCTGATAAATAAATGAGACCTCCTCAAGAGGGCGCGCCTGAATACGAGAAAGGCCGGCTTTAACTTGTTTATACCCCAGGTGAGGGGAAACTGAGGCAGGGGCTCACCTGCAGCACCATGCCAGATGGGCATGGCGGGGTGACCTGCATGCCGCTGCAAGTAACAATAATAGCGGTGGTTCCCATCGTTGACCCTGATGCTGGCGCTTGGGGTTATGGGGACCACGATCTGAAGTGCCCGGTTCAGAGCCAGCCGCAGAGCTCCAGCCGCAAAGGATGCAGAACCCGAGCAGACCGTTCAAAAGGCAACAGCTGGCACTCTGGGCCCAATCCTGCAGGCTTGCTCAGGAGCCAACGATTCCAACAGGGCTACGGCACAAGTAGGGGATATCGGATTGGGCCCAATTTGGTATCCACAGTGCCACATTCCTCCTCTATACTTAGTAAGACTGTGGTTCTCAGCTTCCTCCACACCAGGGCCCCCTTTCCAATAACAGACTCCCCCCACCAGCAACCACCCCCCCCTCCCATCTAGCCATATGGGAAGGGCAGAGGGGTCAGAACTGTGCCCTGCCATTGAGCGCCCCTGGCCTACGGAGAACGACAGGATCTCAGCGCCCGTACTGTGCCAGTTAGCATTAGCTTAGCCTGGCAATGCCCGTCTTGGGAGCTATTCCCCACGGTCCCTAGGAGAGCTGGAGGAATGTCTATCGTCTCACTGTGCCTCGCTCACGGGCATCGTTTCTGCAAGCCGTACGCCACGGATCCAGTGTGCAGTTAATCCCAGCTCACCACCCCTCGCCATCTCCATCAGCAGCAGGGAGGCAGCTATTATCCATGCCATTAAAAAGCCCCCTTAGGGCAGGCAGGAACCAGTAGGATGCTTTAGCGTGGGGGGGGGCGGAGAGGAGAAGCGAGTCGAGGGGCAGCATGCTGCTAAGGCAGACCCGGCCTTCCGTGCACTGACGTGGCTGGGTGTGCCCCAGAGATCTAACGGGAGCTGGGGAAGGCAGGTCAAAGGGAACCCGGAGAGACAGAGCCCTGGAGTTCTCTGCTGAACGGAGCCTTGCACTACACCCGCGGTTCTCAAACTTTGATACTGGTGACCCCATTCACATAGCAAGCCTCTGTCTGCGACCCCCCTTTTAAATTAAAAACAAACACCATTCTAAATGCTGGAGGCAAAGCGGGGTTTGAGATGGAGGCCATGACCCCCCCCCATAATAATCTCGTGACCCCCTGAGGGGTCCGGACCCCCAGTTTGAGAACCCCTGCACTACACTAAGCCTTCTCCGAAAGGAACTAACCTGGGAGATTCAATTCCACTCTCCCTGCTGGCCTGGAACCCAGCTGGTATTAATTACAGACCCCTTGATGGCAAAGCCAAGGAAGCCGTAATTAGGCATCAGTGTGCCGAGGTGCTGCAGGACTAAACACATTTTAGTTTAAATTGACGGCTGGTGCCACTCGAGACGTGTGGGTCCAGAGAGCAGGCCCAGCAAGAGGGCAAGCTTCCCCCATGACATCCCCTGCCAGCCTTTCCTGCAACTTCGGACCTTCCTGAGGGGTGGGAGAGTGCGTTGGTCCTTGGCCTCCCTGCTGAGACTGACAGCAAAGCAGCCAGCGGGGAACGTGGTTGTAGGACAGGGGCTGCTGCATGCTAGGAACTTCACTGACACCAACTCTTTATTTTGTATAGGGCCCGCCAAGCAATCTGCAGCTGTGCCGGCTTTGGGGGGGAGCTTGTCGCCATGTGCTGCCTTTGAGAATCCTGCTCTGTTCACGGCCTGGGATAATGTTTTCAGGCAAGAGTAACAAGCATGCAAAGGAGTCCTTATTGCTCCAAGCAGCTCTCCGAAGTAATCCCTCCTCTGGGAGCAATGCTTTGAACTGGCACACAGCAAGGTTGCTCGTGTGGGAGGATTCCTCCGCACACTGGAAACAGCATCCATGTGAGATGCAGCCCAGCCACCACCTTAACCATCAATTGGCCTCACAACTTTTGCAGTTTTATCAGTTTAAAAGGCTCAAATTTATCCCAACAGCTTCTGCTTGTGGGGAACGGGTCAGCAACTGCAGGAAGATTAAATGCTATTCGTTACTAAGTTGTATATTTCATGCCTCGGGGTTATGGGAGTGTTTTCATGCACTGGCTTTATGGGACTCTGCACTGTGGATATTGGCATGGCAGAACAACATGTGCAAGGCTGTATGTAACCTCCCAGCAATTCCTGGCTCTAATCAGGGAAACTGTTTTGCTCTTATATGACACAGAGAATAAATGTATTCGTCTGGCAAAGAAACCAGTCCCTCAAACTCCTGTTCTGTGTCTTTGGCACAGGGCGATTTCGCCGCAGATTTGCTGTATTCAAGTCCAAGTGAGATTCACAATCCCACAATGCCAAACTTCTCTCTTGGAGAACAAGCAGCTGTCTGATTGCACTCATTACTCTGCAGTTGTGTAACTCTGCGCCTCTTGCTGACAATCCCCCACAAAAGCACTAGCCAGGAGGGAATCTTGCAGAGTTCTCAGGCAGCTGTCCTCAGGGGTTCTCTTAAAGGAGAACTCCTGACTGTCCAAGGTCACTTGTGCATCAGGGTCATGGGCAGGGGCGGCTCCAGGCACCAGCACGCCGAGTGCATGCCTGGGGCGGCAAGCCGCAGGGGGCGCTCTGCCGGTCGCCGCGAGGGAGGCAGGCAGGCTTCCTTCGGTGGCTTGCCTGCAGAGGGTCCGCTGGTCCCGCGGCTTCGGCGGACCTCCCGCAGGCGTGCCGCCGAATCCGTGGGACCGGGGACCTTCCCCAGGCAAGCCGCCGAAGGAAGCCTGCCTGCTGTGCTTGGGGCGGCAAAATACCTAGAGCTGCCCCTGGTCATGGGTGCGGATTCTCCCACACGAACAAAGGAATCAGAATATGGCCCAGTGGCCTCACTAGTCTGGGATCCTGTCTCTGGTAGTGGCCAGCACCAGATGTCGCAGGGAAGGTACCAGAACTGGACAAAGATGGCTTTGCAGGGCTAGATGTTCAGAGGAGCTCAGCATTCAGCACGCTCCAATGCTAAGCCCTTTTGAGAATCTGGCCCATAATGGACAATTATGGAGTAATCTGCCCACAGCGGAAGTTTCTTCCTCTCCTCAGACAGTGAGCAGCTGGCTCACGCCCCAGAGGGGCAGGGTTTATATACCTGCTCTGTATTTTCATCCTAACCGAAGTAACCGTGCATGTTCTCACCCATTTAAACAGCCCTTTGCCAAATCTTACTAAGATCTTGAGGGTTGGGATCTCAGAATTCTTATAACCATTGCCAGTGGAGTTTACAAAGATTTATTGATTTCCCTTTCTTACTGGCTTCCCATTCCATGCAGGTCACAAACACTGCATCAGTTACCCCACTGTGGTAGTTTGGTCCTTGTGGCTTCACGTCTTGCTGAAAGGCAGGAAGTGGAGAAGTGCCTGAAAATGAATAAAATCCTAATTCACCTCCAGCACCGCTACGCTGACTTCAGCGAGTCACACGGGGACTGGGCATGGCCCCAAACGCGCATCCAGTGAGTCTGAGCTTCAGACGACGCCCCAGGCTTGACTCAGAATCTTGGGTTGAAAGTTCAGGTCTACGATGAAGTAACATCTAGCAGTTAGCAGAGCAGACTGGTAACCAGGACTCCAGGGACATGTCCCAAACTTTGCCACTGGCTCCTTGTGTCCCTCGGCATGTCCCATAATGACAATGAACCTCCATGTCAACACCTTTAAAATAGGGATTGGAAATATTTACCTACCTCACATGGGAACTGTGAGCATTTAGTCGACTAAAGTTGAGGACTTTGGATGAAACATGCTCCAAAGAGAGGAAAGTTATTTATCCAAAACCAGTTTGCTTCTCACTGGGACATTAGACGCAGCAGGTTATGGAAAACAAAGTTCAATTTTTATTTCCTGATGAATAGCCCCAGACAAGATTCATAGAGTTAGTCAAGCATTTGTAACTGACTGGATTCACTTTTGTTTTTCAAAGCCAAACTTCCTGTGCTACATCAAGCAGTTTCTTGCATCTTCCCATTATGGTAGGTGTCTCCCCAGGGAGAAGGATAAAAGCGTTTCTCTCTCTCTCTCTTTGAGGGCAGGTAACTTTTATTTGCCATTGAACTCTTTTCAGATACGCCTTGATCGCCGCATGGAACCAACCTTTAGATGCACATATGCCCCCACACACAAAAGTCAAGTCACTTACGGAAGCTAATTAATTCTAGTCCTGTAAACTGATATGGTAAAAATCAGTGTAACCACGTTTACTGCCCCACAAAGCAACGGCACGGTCATACTTTCTGTGGCCTTATCTCCCTGGCTTTCCGTCCGCTCGCCTTGGCCTACACTGGCACGCCTTTGGACCAGATTCTCAGCTGATCACAGAAACATAGGGCTGGAAGGAGCCTCAGGAGGTCACCCAGTCCCTCCCCCTGTGAACAAAGAGGCAGAGCTCCGTTGACTTCAGTTTGCTTGCTTGGGGAAGGTTTATGGGGGAGACACCCCCAGCACATGGAATTTCACTGCCCAAAGGGGCCAGGCAAGAGTTTTCATTCTGAACCCTAACCCAGACTTGCCTCTGTTTTTCTTACGTATATTGTGGGAGTGTGTAGCAGCCCCGGCTGAGATGGGGTCCTCGTCGTGTGGGTGCTGTGCATAGGGAGAGATGGTCCCTCTAACCCCAAAGGGCATGCACTGTAAATAAACTAGACAGGCCACATTGGGAGGGGGAGAAACAAGCACAGATGGGGAAAAGCCTTGCCCAGCTGCAGAGCTGGGAACAGAACCCAGGAGTCCTAACTTCCAAGCCAGCAGCCTATCCACTAGGCCATGCTACCGCTCCTCCTGCTCTTCCGCAAGGATTCCTCTGCACTTGGCAAAGAAGGCTGTAATAAATCCAAGCTACACAGGCAACAAAGCACCCTTTTTTCCTTATTTAAAAAAAATACAAAATACAAAATTATTTGCCCTATCACAGCCTCTCCAATGAACTGTGAGCAGCAAATAACCTGCCACGTTAAGTGGCCAGCGGTGCTCGTTATTAACTGATTGCTGGACTTCACTTCAGCCTGTTGTGTGCGGAAGGCCAGGGCAACTAGTAGACGCAAGTGGTCTCTGCACAGCAAAGAGAAAAATCACACACACACTCCAAGCATATGTACCTACACGCTGAAGCTCCCAGCTGGCCAGTGCAGAGGGTTTCCAGCTCTGCAGAAGAGACTGAGGCCTGATCTATTCTTAAAACTTAGGTTGACATAGCTACAGCACTCCGGGGTATGAGAAATCCACCCCCCTCGGCACCGTAGCTATGCCCAGTGCAGACGCAGCTAGGTTGTCGGGAGAATGTTTCCATCAAGCTAGCAACCATCGCTCAGGGAGGCGGAGTTCCTACGGCAACGGGAAAAATGCCTTCCAGTACTGTAGGCTGTGTCTACGCTACAGGGTTACAGTGGCACAGCTACTGCTGCCAGTCTGGACCCCTAATGTGGCAGGCTAAAACATATCAGACATCTGAGCCTCCCAGATACTGGTGGATAACCAAGGAGCTAAACTGAATTCACTGTGGTGACTGAGGGGATCAAAACCCTACTCCTAAGGGCTGCGTACCGAGTGTTCACGCAGCTCTCTTGGAAACAAACTGCCGGGGCTTGAATAAAAGCGTACCGGGAGCTGCTGCTCCTGCTTGGTTTGCCCAGGTGGGTTCAGGTCTGTGGAGCATCTGACTGAATTGTCTCTTCTAACCCAAGTCCATGAGGGAATTCATTACTGTGCACCCCAGATGCCTGACTCTCCCATTCCCCATCAGGGTGCAGCACGGGGCTCAAGCGATGCTCTGCAACTATTGGTGCTGACTGGATGCCAAGATGTAAACAGCCTTGGAAAACAAAAATGGCATTTCTGTTTGTCTCTATGTAATCAGGGGAGAGCCTTTCCCGAGCACCGGGCGAAGGGCCCTGTGACCACAAGACTTATTTTCAACCAGGCAGGTTGCTTTGCACTCAGAGTAAACTGGAAATGGGATCTGATGGTGGACAATCACGGCAGCTGTAGCTGACAGGCACTAAACCATACTAGAGTCTCCGTGGGGCCTGGGCAGTTGCTGATGTTGAGCACACAAGGAAGTCAGGGAGAGGAAAGGTAAACCTAGAGCAGGTTAAATACTGTAAAAAAGCACTCCCGAGTATTCGACTTGACCATATTCCTGTACCTTGCTGTTGTGCTCATTCCCACGAATGGTTTCCCTCGGCACAAACGAGTGGGAACCGATTTCTCTTCACACGAGCAGCTCTGCTCATGTGGAAGGAAGAATATTTGCTATTCTTATGTTCAAAACATGTTCCAGTCACCCAATCAGGAAGTAGAAACGATACCATGTGATTTAAGTTACCAATCACACAAAGAGTCGTTGAAGTGAGCAGCTGGGGAATAACCCACTGTCCATCCATCCATCCGTTATGGAAAGTGAACAGATTAGTAAAAACCAAGGTCTGTTCCTACCGCATGGCCAATTTGACCTGCAACAATGACTGTGTGTGAAGCCCAACCTGAGCTGATGGGGAAACTCGTGAGAATGCCCATTATGAAGAATTGGATTTGCTGACTTCTTTGTGTTTTTTAAATTGAGGTCACAGATATAGTATAGTTAACTCACTGTGCGTCGCCTACAATATCTATGGAGTAAGCCTGGAGTCAATGAAAAGCTTTAGATTTGATAGGGGAGATCAAGTGATTTTTAACTTTTTTAATTTTCAATTCTCTGCTCCAACAACTTCATTACCTGTGCTCTAATTACTTAGACACACACAAATACACACACGCACACAGCTTTTCTTTCTTTCCTCCTGTTCATATTAGGTTTTGTTTAATTATTTGTTTTACAGCACCATTAGAGAGCCCAGTCAACATATGGACCCACTAGGCAAAAAGCATAAAGTAGCCAGAAGGAAATTAGTGGGGTTTTCGGCAAATCCCACTTATAGGGCTGAGTGAAGGGATTCAGGGAAAATATCGGACTAGAGCTAAGCCCAAGCTTTTGTTTGTAATTTGGAAAAGTTCAGGTAAATTGAGTCCCCATCTCACGCTCTTCCCTCCCAACTTCCCTTCCTGAGGTCTCCAGCCTCCCCTGAAGTCCATTTCATCGTCACATTGGATCTAAGTAAGCTGGGCTGGGCCAGATGTTCTCTGCATACAACAGGAGCTCTAGGTTGACCTAGGGCTGGTGGGAATGGAGCAGAAGCATTGCATTCTGGGGCACCTTTAAACCCAGGAAGATGTAAAACAGATTGCTCAAGAGCTGGAGAGAGTGAAAGATCCCAACCCATAGATGTGATATCAGCAAAACTGGAGTCAAGGAAAGATCTGGGATGCAAGGGAGAGAAGACTGAAGTTGTGGGAAATGGAGGAGGATGTGACTGAGTTTGGAAGAGATGGCAGAGACGGAATCTTCAAGGGGTTGGGTTAAGCTTCAAATAAGCATCCAATGTGAAATCCTGGTCCCAAGTAAGTCAAAGGCAAGATTCCCATTGACTTCTTTGGGGCCAGAAAGTCACTCCCTATCTCACAGGAGAGTGGGGATGGGAGGGTCTATTCTGAACCAGTTACTTTTTGTAGTGAACAGTCATGTGACATGCTAAATGTATCTCTCTAAAAACTGAACAAACAAAAAATCTTAAACAACATTAAAAAGCCCCAAGGGAAAGAGCCAGAAAGAAATTAATTTACCCACTAGATCCACTCAAATTAGTAGCAGTAACAATTACGGTGTCATTAAAAAAACTCTAAGCAATCACGATGCACCATTTCTGAGTTAGAAAAAGTCTACCTAGCATGCGAGTGGCCAGGAACACATCTTGGGTTCGAGGACAGCCGAAAAACCAACATGTGCAGTTTGTCCACCGCTATCAGTCTTGTCTGCTTGTTCTTTCTGACTAAATATCGCAAGAGCAGCTAGGCAGTTCCATGCATGCTAATGCTCCACCTTCTAAGGTTGCAATTTAAACACAAACCCACAAGAGCCAGCACTTCAAGGTGTCTTATTACTGCTCTGATGGAATTGCTTTTACAGCTAGGCACAGTCCTGAATACAGAAGGGAAAGAGACAAGGGACCCTAAATCTGCACTGGCGTAACCCTGCTGACTTCAAACAGAGACACCCCCTGCACAGATGGAACCGGCTCAAGGAACCAGCCTCATTACACAGGACTGGATGGTTCTGCATAGCAATTTAATGCCGCATTAGTGACATGATTTAAACGTCATTTGTTCAGTGTGAGGTGAGGGGCGCTCTCGCCCCAGAGACAGGATGGCAGCCCCATTCCTTGGCTTGGGTAACAATGGATAAAGCCCTAGGGGGGAAACAGACTAGTAATGTAGGGCTCAGTACTGCCCTGGCCAGGAGCCTGAACCAAACTCCAGTGACCTCTGAGCTTTAGAGCAGGCTCTAGAAGCCAGTAGGGTTTTTCCCCAGCTCTAACATCTCTAGTTAGGATTTTCAAAGGGGCCCCCGATCACCAGTGAATATAATTGGGATTTGGGTACCTAATTCCTGGAGGCTCCTTTAAGAAGCTTCTAGGATTATAAAAACAACAGCTCTAACCTAAGGATCTCGGAGAGCTTTACCCACAGAACTTTAATAAACCTCAACCCCACTAGGAGGTAGATAAATAAACTGTAATCCCCATTGTACAGATGGGCAGAGACCCAGTGAGAGTCGGTGACTTGCCCAGGGTAGCAAACGAATGATAAAGCTGGGACAAGCTCTGGCTGGGAATAGAACCCAGGAGTCCTGACCTCCCAGCCCACGCGCTGGCATCCCAAGTTAGGAAACATAGATCTCGTGATTCAATTTTCATGCAATAATTGGTTCTGTAGAGGAGGCTGAATTAGGCTGGTGTGGCTTCACCAGTGTGAGATCTGGCATTTAATGAACAACTGGCGTAATATAGTCTTCCTAGGCCTCTAAAAATCGTCCTGGGAAATATGCCTGGGCCTGCAGGGGAGTCCACGGGAATGGAATAGTGAGGGGTTCTGATAATGAATCTTAGCCACCCAGCTCTAGTCAGGCAACATCACACATTGGAGCAGTAAGCTGAACCCTGGGAACCCAGGGGCACTGTCAGCCCCCCAGAAACCGCTCACTTGGCATTTTCCATAAGAGGAATAGAATGAAAAGTTCATGTGTTTCAAACGGTGACAGGAACCAGCGCAGAGGGGCAGGACGGATTTCTACACACGGTGTGAAAGGCTTTAAATGCGAAGTGTTCCCCCTAGGTACTGTGGGCTTCAGGCTGCTGAACTGCAGCATGTGAAGCTGACCGGTTAAAAAACATCATATACTGTCACCATCTGGGAGCCCAGCAGTCAAGCCTCCTATCGGAGTAATCCTCTCGGTTCTGGGCGAGCCTTTACAGATATCCCACCACCATCTCTCGGCCGAACACACGACACACAGCTAATGAGTACACTGCTCCTGCCGGGCAAGGAAACCCACAGGGGCAGACTGAGCTGGGCAGAGGGTTTCTAAGGCATTGTTTGGTACTTGCTCCAGATGTGAAAGGGCTCTTTGTCCTCCCTTCCTTTTCGTTTTCTCCTTAGGTCTGATTTTTATTCCACCCCCAACTTCTCCCTCTTTAACTATGACATGGGCTGTGAAGTCTCTCTGAGTCCCAATGGCAAAAAAACCCACCCCCCTATTTTGCCCTTCCCTGCTCCTCTAGGCTTCATGGAGACGCCTGTATTTGTTGAAGTGTTTCCCCATGTTTCAGCACATTAATACGGTCAGGTCTCCCTTTGTCCCTCGGCGAGAGCCCTGGAAGACTTGAACCGTGATGTTACAAGAGGCACTGCCCTGAGCTGCGGCTTTCCCTATCCCCAGCTGAGAAGAGGAGAGATGCTGTATAAGCCTATTTGATGGTGATTGGGATTGGTGGGAGGAGCCTACCAAAACAACAGAAGGCCCGCCCCCGAGGAGAGGGCGGGGCCACAGAACTCAGACATCAATGGAGTAAGAGGGACCAAAAAAAATGAACAAATAGGGGCCGAGCTGCAGGTCACAGGGTCAAAGCGAGAGAACCAGAAGGGGGTATGAGTAGAGACCCCTAGACAAGGCCCATTGTTCTGAGGAGTCCAGGAGTCAGTGCGAATGCAGGCACTGACCCGGGAGTGGGAAAAGGCCCTAGTCACAGCGAATCCCCACTCCTGCGTCCTCCCCCCGAACAGATGGATGGCTCTCTTTGTCAGGGCCTGGACGATGTCCCAGGACTTTGTGCAGCCATGGATAACACAGCCTGAGAATCAGCAGCCCCTCTGCTACGGGACCCAGAGATAGAGCCCTCTGTGCCCTCAGCCTGCCTACACCTTTCACCCTGTGGGGTGTCCTGGCAGACTTCACAAATGTGGGGTTCTGTTCATAGGTGCTGGAACTAGGAGGGCTGGGGGGTACTGCCGCACCCCGTGGTTTGATGGGGTTTCCATCATAGACAAGGTTTACAATTTGGTTCAATGGCTCTCAGCACCCCTGGTATTCCTAATCTGCCTTCTAGGTTTTGAGCCTTTGGGGATCAAGTTTTTGAGCTGTTCTTCCCAACCATGAGGGCTAGAAACTTCCTTTTTTTTAAATGAAAGCAGAGTCTCATGTAACCCGCAGGACTCCAGGAGCTGGGGCTTTAAGGAAAAAAAACACCAAATATCACAAGACTCACAATAAAATCTAGAGAACTGGCAATGCTGAAAGCTACTGTTAGCAAAGTACAGGGCTGTTTGTGTTTATTCTTGATACAGCTCAGTAAATTATACTTACCCCAATTGCTTATTAGGCACAGCATTTCGGTTCCTGGCAGTTTGCCAGTGCAGGCCTGCACACCCCTGCTCTGAATTGCTCATTGTGCTTTTCTGATCTGTAGTCTCTCTCTCTCTCTCTCTCTCTGCATTTTACATACAGATAAATAAAACATCGATTAAAGTAACCTATCATTGCAGGGAAACATCTCACAGTACTAGGACAGGCCAAGGAAAAGATTTCACGTTTTCCGCGTCTCCTACACAGAAAAGTCACCCTAACCAATGGTGAGTGGAGAGAGACAGTGAATAACAGATACCCTGGCACCCCTACATTGGGCATTTAACACCATTCCCCTTAGAACATGACCCGGTAGGGTAATTGATTTTTTAATTAGAGCAGAAGCGGTATCTCATCTTCTATTTCAAACACACCTGCGCAGAAAAGCGAGAGAAAGGTTTGGGAGCAGAAGTCGTAGAAGGAGTGAATGAGAGAGCTAAATTTATAGAGTCTACTAAAGAGGACACAGGGGAGTATGTTCACAGTTTATAAATACCTTCAAAAAGCGGCTATCTGAATGAGGGAAGGGAATGATTCAGTCTCGGAAGCTGGTTAAAATAGGAGCTCTGGTCTGAAGCTAAAAAGGAAGGAAAAGTTTGGGGGAGATATTGGGAGAAAGTTTTGAATCCTATTAAAGCAAAAGGAACCAGTTCCCAAGGGAGATGTGCCGCACAGGGGTGGTGCAGCAGGGCTGATACAGTGAGATGTTAGTGTGGGGCAGAGGTGAAAGTAAGCTGGTACGGCTTACTGGCAAGAGCCAGTACGCTGTGCTAGACCGGACCGGCCTCCCCAGGCTGGCGATTTAAAGGGCCTGGAGCTCTGCTGCAGTAGTGGCATCCAGAACCTCGGGCCATTTAAATCGCCCCGGGGCTCCCAGCCACCTCTGCAGCTGGTAGCTCGGGGGTGATTTAAAGGCCCTGGGGCTCCCAGCTGCAACTACCACAGCCCCAGCCCCGGGGCCTTTAAATCCTGATTCAAAGGGCCTGGGGATTTAAAGGCCCCGCCTCTTCTGGTTGAAGCCACGCCCCTGCTCAGGACTCCAGCCTAAGGGTAAGTCCTTTCACTTTCTTTCACCCCTGGTGTGGGGGGATGGTGTAGCATCTGGACTCCTGTGATCACTCAGGCGGTTTACTTAGATCCTACCGTATCACTGAACC
Source organism: Mauremys mutica (assembly GCF_020497125.1). NCBI lineage: Eukaryota > Metazoa > Chordata > Testudines > Geoemydidae > Mauremys > Mauremys mutica. The sequence continues at coordinate 83,039,446 of NC_059082.1, read as the reverse complement.
TATGAACTCGCTTTGTCCAGTTAGTTTCTTCCAGCTAGTAGTGGTGCCCGGGGATTGCAGAGAAGGGCTGCTCCATGCTGTCCTACGCTCATGTGTTCCCGTCTCAGGAATCAGAGTGGGGAAAGGGCTTTAGGATGGGTCAGTATAGTTTGCCTGCAGCTGTAGGAGCTGGACTCAGGAAGCCACTCGCGGGCCAGATGTAACAACAGCTTTACTGAACCTCCGAACTCATGAACAATGCTGGTTATGCACCAGTAGACGGTGCTCTTTATATTAACTAGCTGCCTGTACACATAATATCTCTTCTATACACACTCCCCTAACCCTGTACAAGACACGGCCTGGGGCTCCAAGGTATTTATAGATTTATAGTCTAAAGAGATGGAAAACACAGGGAGAATGTGAGGAAGTTTCTGTTATCTGAAAGCAGGTTGAGAAAACGATTTATTTATTCTAAACATATTACTGATGGGGGACAGCAGCGTTACTGCCACAGGTTCTCATTGCAGGCTGTGCAGGGATGAGAGCTGATGTTTCCCCTTATAGACTTACGTACAAGCAGGGCAGGTTTCATCCAAATGCCAAGGTGAGTTTTGGGAGGGCTGCTTATACATGGGACAGTTTTGAAAATAGCCCCTGGGGCTGAGGTCTCAGATGAGCAGCAATTCTCGTTTCCCTCTGACGCCACAAGACAGGGCAGGGTACGAGGGACCGGAGAGATGGTTTATCAGCAAGGGAAACACAGATCAGCCGCTGTCTGCTTGGGATAGTGTTGCCACTACTGCTAACATGAGATGCCAGGTGTACCTTGGAGATTTCCCTGGGAGAGAGGCTTATCCCTCCATGGGACCAAGCCTCTATATCATAGTGACGGGTTCTAATTCCTACAGTGTGGCCACCCACACCTTTAGCACAGAGCATCCAGCCCCACCCAGCATGCAATGCTCCACCTCGAGCCTAGGGGCCACAGCTGAGAGCCTGACCCACATGTTCAAGTTCGAGCGAGCGTAACAGACTCCGGGGTCTGTTCTCTTTTTGCAAACGGCATGAGGTCTGCAGACTCCTGCAAAGCTGGCAGAGCCACTCTCAGTACAGTTAGGCAACGTTCGGATGGCTCGGCTCTCCTGAGAGAGTTGGTGCCATCCCTATCTGTCTCTCCCCCCTCTGCCCCCCCGAAGGGTCAGGAGAGAGGATTCTCATGGGAGTGGGTGGGGGAATGTACCCCTTCCAGGAAGGCTCTTTCCCGCTGTTCTCTCCAGTGGAAGGATGGACAAGAGAGCAGGGTCAGAGTCTCCATTGGAGATTTTCAAAGCTGACTAGGGGATTTAGACACAATTCCCATTGAAACGTGTGGGAAGTGAGTGCCTGGGTCTTTTAGGCTGCTCTGAATACCTCAGCCTGTGGTCTGAGTAGAACAAAGAGGGACACGTGCCAGACATGGGTGGCTACAAGGACGTCTCACATGGCTCTTTAAACACATAGATACAAGCAAAGCTCTTCTGAAGGCTGCAGCCTTGACATTCACAGTCTGCACCAGACACCAAGGCATTCATATTCACAGTCAGTCTGGCAGGGACGACCTGGGCCAGCGGATAGTGGTGGGAACCCGTGTGAGCATGCTCTTTTATCCGTACAAGCCAAACAGCACAGCGGGGAGGGGGGCACGTGACCCTGCATGCCCCCCACCCACGCATCACCTCTGAAGTCTGGGCTCGTTAATCAGCTAGAACCTGAAATATAGGCAAACCAATCCAAGAAGAGACTGTACAGGCTACGCAAGCCATTCAAGAGTTGCCAAAGTGCAGGATACCAACAAGTATCAGTTGGGTAGGGTAAGGCTCGCTAGGATAGGGCTGTATGTCTTTGGGGGCTGGGCCCATGTCCAGTTGTCATTACTGTCCATCCCTGATGCGGTAGCAGGTCACTGGACAGCATAACGCCATCGATTTCCCTTTTCCCGGGGTCAGACACATTGGGTTAGGACCTGGTTAAAGGCCTTTCAGATCAGGACCAGGACCCTGACTTATAGGTAGGAGTGATGGGGAGATAAGGAAATGGAGAGTGTGGGAGCATGGGCATGATATGCCTTTAGTAGCCACTTCCTGCTCAGGATGAAGGCCAGAATGCCTGGTGCACACTGATTAATCTGACTGCTTAAAACAGACTTGCATCACTGCAGGGTCATCATGTCTCGCTGCTGCTGAGGAGGTTTCTATGCAAATGCTAAACAGCAATTTTAGAGAGGATGGGGGCGGTTCTGGACACTTGATCACAGGCATTCTTCAAGACGTAATGGACTAAAACGAAGGAGGAGGCTAAGTTCCCAGAAGCAAGAGCAACACAACAATGGAACAGCAATGGGAGAGCGTGGGAGGCCCTTCCAGCGATGAGTGTGCAAAGATAAAGTCGGGGGGAAATGCCAGGAGACCCATCCACTCGGTAGGGCTGCAAGGACCAGTCCTTTGGCTCAGCTCCTTGTCTCCTAAATATCAGCTAATTCTTTTTTGCCAGAATGCTGATTCCCCCCTCCCCGGATTCCCTCGAGAAACTCCCCTCTAAGATGGCCGGTTGGAGAAGCGTGTTTCCCAGCGTTCTAAAAGTCCCATGGATACTAAAGCAAGCAGGGCTCCTGCTTCCTTTCCCATCACACACAGTGCACAGCAACAAGACAGGCTCCACAGCAGGAAATTAACATCAGCGCTTTCTCTCCATTACTAAGATATGCTTGAAACAAAACAAAAACCAAAAAATGAGGCCGACATTAACAACAGGCTTGTCTCTTTAGAGTCACTACGACAGCCAAGCCAGCTAGTGAGAAGTGGTCAGCGATAAATCCTGCGGTGTCTGTCAGGGTGGAAGCACTTCCAGCTGTAAAACCCAAGAGCTAAGCAACCATTTTTAAGAGTGACCGTTGATTTTAACTGCATAACTCCAGACCCCTCTGGCCTGATTTTCACCAGACACCAGAGCACCCCTGGAAATAAGACTCAAGGTATCTTCTGCTGGACATCTAAAAGTGGAAGCACCACAAAGCCAGAAACTGCGTTTTAAAATGCAGGCTCAAACCCGTGGTACCCCATGAAGGCCAATCCCGCTGCCTGTACCCAGGCCTTACTGTGAGCGTATGGTTCTATCAACGTAAGGGAGGAAAAACTGGGCCCTTTGCAGACTAGAACACTGAGAAATCTGCTACAAGAAAAGCTTTGACATCAGAAGAGGGAGCAGTTCTTTTATATCTCCCTAAACAGACCGTTTCTTATTTTACTTTCAAATTTTACATGGAAATGGAAAGCAACAGGATGGTCGCAACTTGGGTCTCTAAGAGACAGGCCCTTTCTCCTTCCTGGAAACATACATGAATTTAGCGCAGTCCAAAAGCATTTGAGCATCAGCCCTGGAGACTGACATCCTCAGAGGTTTGGATTATAACTGCAGGCAGCAGCAGTGCAAGCTTCCTTGCCCTTCCCGCCCTCCTTGCCACATCTCAATTCTCACCCTCCTGTAGGGGTGGTGGAAAGGAAATTCCTTCTCCATTAGCCTCTCTGCTGATACTACCGGAAGATGCAAATTAATTCCCCCTGGCATTCTGAACCTCTGACTCACAGGACTGATCCCCACCAAGGCCATGTCACGCAGGCCAGCGAAGCCACGTGAGGTGACAGCCATGTTCAATCCCTGCCCTGAGCTGCACTTCATCCAGTGACCTATTGTATGTGTAAAATATTCTGCATCCCATTTGCCATCTGCAGAACTTCCAGGGCCCCCACAACGTTCCACAGGCTGAAGAGAAAATGAACGTGCACCCAAAGTGAGAGCAGAAAAACGAGTCAATAACATCGCAGCATGTCTTGATTAGCAAGTCTGTTCCTTTGTTCAGCATTAAAAATAATGTAGCCTGGGTAATCGACTTTCCTTTGTGTTCTCATGAACTCACTACAGCAGTTTGTCTTCACCAAACCCTGCGCAGATGTTTCTATCTGCAAACATTTCCTGATGAAAATCTCAAATGCTCACTTAAACTCTGTTGCCTGCAGTGTCAAGCCAGAATAAATACAATCTCAAGCCGTTACCACATCCATCATATGAGATCATGATTAATTTATCATTCCTTGAGATTTCTAAGAGAAAAAAAACCCAATTTCAGCCAAATATGAGCAAGAAACATATCACACGCACACACATAAGGAGCAGCTGTGATGCCTATATGGGCATCAAGTCATACCAAGAGACACCAAGGGTCCTCAAGAAACAGGAACTTAATCCTTCCTATGTTAGCTAGTTAAATACAGCTTCGTTCCCAGTATAGCGAGATACTTCACTGCATTAGAAATATTAAAGGCACTGCTGAAACGAGGATGATAAATTAAGTATGCAGTGGTGGTGAAGGGGGGGAAAATGATGCTTAGAAAAAAATGGAGACCGACAGGGAAGGGCCAGTGGTGGCTCATGGAACGACACGCAGGAGTCTGGGACACTAGAAACAGCAGACTCTCTCCCATGAGTCCTTGTGATCCCCAGCAGCCCCAGGTTCTCAGATGAACATTCAGCCAGAGAGAGGAGCTTGGTCTTCGCAGGACAGACACACTCTGAGTAGGGTGTATTGAAGAAACACAAGCCACTCATTTGACTTCTCTTAAGAAATGGTCATCTTCCATTTAAACACAGAGGAAAATTCCAAGGTGCCAGAGGAAAAGATAGCAGTTTCATCCGCCTACAAGGTACATGCTTGTCACTAGTAGCTCTCCTGCACCTCTGCCACCAGCCAAATTAAAGAGGCATCGTGCAAGCTACAGCATTAGCTGCAACAATGCACAATCGTTGTTCAGTTCCTAGCTAGCGAGTGCACAGAAATCCCCTGGATCCCAGTTCAGATCGAATTTACTTGTGCAGCACTTGGATACTAGAGCAATGGGGAGCTACAGAAAACCTCAAGTGTAGATACCAGAGTCCATGTGCTCAGAGCTAGGCAGGCAGGAGGCTAGAGAACACACAGATTATACAGCCAGGCAAAGAGGGCTGCAGCAGTTAGAATAAGGAAATGGGTGTTAGGACTCCAGCTCTGCAGCTGTAGGCACTCAAGTAAATTCTTAATCTCTCCTATGCCCACTTGTCCCTGCCTCGCAGTGGTGCTGTGGAAGGCACTTTTCAAGAGCGCAGTATTTTCTCCATTACTACCTGTACATGCATGGGAGCCGTGGGGCCATCCGAGTGCAGACTCCAGAGGCTAACAAGGATTTAAATGCAGCAGTGGAGGCTGGCTGAAGGGCAGGAGGGAGGCAGGAGGCAGAACATGTGGCAAAGCCAGAAAGTTGGCAGTAGAGGCCACGCCTTCAAACACTTGGGGCTCCCCGCCACCAAAAGCTGCAGAACAAGGGTCCCAAGCCAGCAATCAGACCCGCACAGGTCAGCGCTAGCTCCAAAGTGATGGGTTTCCATTATCAACAGAGATTTGACCCTTCCCCATCCAGGGAAAGGAGCCAAGACAGCTCAAACCCCAGCAAGACTCCCTCCAAGTTACCTGAAGTAACTTTCAAAAGACTAACTCTGTGGCTGAATAAATCGAGCCAGTTTTTTGCTGGCATGCAGGCAGTGACGGGGCTGGGGCTTTGTCTCTGAGGACGTGAGAAAGATGACTATGCTCAGATTAAATGCAGGTAGGTGGCTTGAATTACTAATAATGAGCAGAGTTTCTGAGAACACAGCAGGCACAAATAACCCCCCTGACAAGTCTGAGTTCCCCAAAGATGCAAAATGTTGTCTTTAAACCACCTAGTGTCTAGGACCAGGGCGCACAGACCAGTTAATGCCCACTGTTCTCCCATCTCCTACAGGACAAAGTAGGATCCTGATGTATTTTCTTCTAAATGCCTTTTCTCATGAATCACAGAAAAAGTCTTGAACCAAAGTCAATTAAACAGCCATCAGTGCAGACAGCCACGTGTCAGGCCGCACCGGGTACTTTCCATTGATTAAAAATGGAATAAATTCAAGGGCAAAGTCACATGAAACTGTTGCAACCCCAGCATTTTCTGTACGCATTGATTAAATTCAACAAGAGAGACCTGACTACGGCTGGAGCAAAGCAGCCTTTCAAAACTGCTTCCCAAGCCTGCTGCTTGTTTGCACGGGACCCACCGGGCTTCCGTGTGCTCGGGTGTCTCAAGGCAGCCAAACAAAGAAATGTCCCCTCCAACTGACTGAGGAAGTAGTCCCACCTCCAGAGGACTCATCCGCAGAGAACTCATTCCAACTGGGCCACAAAGCCCTAAAAATTGCTCCCGCTCCCTCCCTGACACGTACCTAGCAGCTGTAATTTCCCCAACATTTCCCAGGGCGTTGGACACCCAAAATTAAATGGAAATTGGGCACCCACATCCCTTTAGGCAGCTTTGAAAATCTCAGCCCAGGAGTCGTCTCCACCCCCAATGCCACAGGAGCTCGCAGCAGTTCTTGAACTAATGAGTCTCTTGTCCTAGCCCTAGTCTGTCAACTGTCTGGGCTCAGGATTGTTTTGTTCTGTCTTCGTACAGCACCCAGCGCAATCGTGTCCTGGGCACGACCACAAAACAATAATCAGGAAGGAGAAGGAAATAAGCCCTTACAGAGACCCCTTTCAGTTACTGCCCAACAACTGCAAAGGCGAAGAGATGGGGAGCTTCTATCACCCATTCTGACTAGCCATTTCGCAACAGGATCCTCCCTAGAAGCCCTGCGCTGGCCATGGAGAAGTAGATCAACTGGTCATCTGTTGGGTCATGCAGTGCATTCCCCTGCCGAAACAGGATTGTTCTGTACCCTGTATTGTCTAGTGTTTTCACAGCAATGGACAGCTGGAGTCTGTGCATGACAGAGATGTCATCTTAGGTGCCAAGAGTTAGTTGCTGACAGACCGCAATGAGTTGGTAGAACATCAGACGATTTAAAAGGGACAGACGCTGGTCAAGGCGTGTAGAGCCGAACTGATCTAATCTGGCCAGGAACATCCTCCAAGAAATTAGAACAGCAAAGAACAGCACAAAACAAAGCTGTCGTCCCCATGAGCATGAGCCCTGCAGCTCCAATACTCTCCTCTGCTCCAGAGGAAACAGGCACAGAGGGAGCGCAAGTTAAAGCTTACCACTAGGGCTTCACTGAGCCCATGAACAATGCTGGGGACAACACAATGCTCAGTTCACAGGATGAGTGGTGGAAATCGATGGACCACGGCACAAAATCGGCAGGAAAACCCTGGCAAGCTATTTAATAAAGGGCAGCCGAGCTGTGCTTTTGAGTGCTTTAAGGAGCCTCAGTTATTCCAGATCTGAACGCTCCTAAGAGAGGGAAAAATCCAGGAAGTCCAGTCCATCTGGAGTACTGCTTCCAGTGTTGGGCCCCCCACTACAGAAGGGATGTGGACAAATTGGAGAGAGTCCAGCGGAGGGCAACAAAAATGATTAGGGGGCTGGGGCACATGATTTATGAGGAGAGGCTGAGGGAACTGGGATTATTTAGTCTGCAGAAGAGAAGAATGAGGGGGGGATTTGAGAGCTGCTTTCAACTACCTGAAGGGGGGTTCCAAAGAGGATGGAGCTCGGCTGCTCTCATTGGTGGCAGATGACAGAACAAGGAGCAATGGTCTCAAGTTCCAGTGGGGGAGGTCTAGGTGGGACATTAGGAAACACTATTTCACTAGTAGGTGGTGAAGCACTGGAATGGGTTCCCTAGGGAGGTGGTGGAATCTCCATCCTTAGAGGTTTTTAAGGCCCGACTTGACAAAGCCCTGGCTGGGATAATTTAGTTGGGGTTGGTCCTGCTTTGAGCAGGGGTCAGATTAGAGGATCTCCTGAGGTCTCTTCCAACCCTGATCTTCTATGATGGCCTTTGCCAAAATCTCCCCTTCTTATGAGTCTGTGTTGATTGCTGCCTCTTCCCCCGAGGTGGGTGCGTTTCAGGGGTAGTATCTGTAGGTAGCTCATTAACTGCTCGGGATCAGTTAGGATGAAACACACAAAGTGTGTCTACGTATGGAGCACTCCCAGGAAGAGAGGGCTCAATTCCTCACCCTGCGCGGCTCAGAGAATCATTCAGTGGGAGGGTTGTGGAGGTTCGTTAACCCAATACATGATCCGCTCCCTAGCTTTGGGATTTCATCAACACCTGATGAGCTTTACAGATCGGTCTGTTTACATTTCACGCTCATGAATTCCGGGAATAAGCACGAACAGGCATGCACACAAAATTCCCACCCTGTCTTAGTACATACATTTATTTTAAAATTACAACGTTTATAGCAATTTTATATCTGTAGAGCGATTTGAACGCTAACAACCCCACGCACATTTCAAAGGCTTTTGGATTTGAGTTTCCACCTAGGCCCCATCACTACTTTTTAGCATCATTTTTACCCAAACCATTGTTGTTTATTTTAAAATCCTTTACCGGAAGGAACAATCAGCAGCAAGTTTGTTGTCTGGATCCATAAGGATTTTTTTTTTTTAAATGAGCACTACTGCAAGAGATGACAATGCACAGTTGTACAGAGCATATACATTGTATTTAGTGAATTACCGTACTCCTAATACACAAAAACCAATGTGCCAGCTAGGGTGGCCTACAGGAGTCAGTCCCAGAAGAATCAGGAGCAGACTACTTGCAATCTACTTACAGACGAACATGTAGTTCCCAGACAAGAATGGGCTCTCTCCCTACAAATCATTACCCTGCTGAATCCATTCCAGCCAGTATTCTCTTTAATTACTTTAGTCATTGCAACAATAACGAAAAGATAGACAGATCTGTAACAAAACAAAACTACGGCTGTAAACAAATTACAAAGGACAGCTGATTCCCGCTAAATATTTCACAACACAAACCTAATTGCTCGATGAAGAGAAGAAAATCTTTATTGGCACTTGAACATAATTTCTCAGAAGAGGGATGCTTGCTGCTATGCCGTTATTTTTTCCTGAGCACAGCAGAAGCCTCTCTAGGCAGCTGCAACCCTCTTGCCTTCTGGACCCCTGTTCAGCATCAGCAAAGGACCCCCGTACGCGCCAGGTGCCAGGGAAGGGGGCAACTCTGGGCATTGGCATCTTTTACATCGGAGGCTCATTTTCAACTCTAGCCCAGTTTGGAAGCAGCCTAAAATGATCATCATCTGATGGCTGTTTGGTGGCCTGTGCAAAATGTGCTGGCTGTGTCAGACCACTGCCAAGGAGACAGATGGCTCACTCCGAAAGCCATCAGCACAAGGGGGCCCTTTGCTGGCAGTCTCACCTGAGAGGCCCACACTGAGCGTACAAAGAGGCTGGACTCCCTTCCTCATCCCTCGAGAAGGATCTTACTGCACAGGAGGGCGGAAGCACGTTTGCAGGCCACTTGCATTACGGTTGCTGCTCAAGACCAGGTGATCCGTGGATAAAGAATTTAACTCTCTAGGGCCATCATACAGCGCCGAGGGGGCGTCAAACCCGCTTTGCTAGGCAGGGCTGTGGGCGAATCTTACTCTTCCTCCCCAAATCGAATGTTTTCTGCTCATTCTCCATTCAGCAGCGACACAAACTTTGCAAAAAGAGACAAAGGAATAAACAAAAGGAGGCCCAGGTTTGCACTGGCCAACGTGACCGGGACCCTGTAGCTAGCGTGACCAGTCACACCAGCAAGTGTGAAAAATCAGAGCAGGGAGTGGGGGGGGGGGGGGTAACAGGCATGCATATAAGGCAAAGCCCCGGATATCACGACTGTTCCTATAAAATTGGGACATCTGGTCAACCCCACCTGTAGCTGCTCTGCACAGCCCAAACCATCACGGACTCGCTGACACTGTGGGAGGTGACACACTTGGTCCTACCTACATCCATCTCCTCTGACAGCAGTTTCACTAATCCCAGAGGGTCTCTCTCAAGCCCCGATTCAGCATGTGTTTGAGGGCTTTGCTGAACTGGGGCCTAACTCCTCTTCTGTAAGTCTCGGAGGAAACCCTGTCTGTGTCAGTGGTTCCATCCCGTCCCGCCCGGCCCTGTCAAACGTACAGCAGGTGCATTTCCCCGGGAAATACAGGGGATAGCGCCTGTCGCTCTCTGCAGCTCCAATTCAGCACGCTAGACCTGTGGCCACACACCAGCTGCCAACCTGCTGCTGTTAACACAGATGGAACAGAACCCAAGGACAAGCGCCCCCAAGCACGAGCCCCGTCATCCGTGCGCTTGCTGATGTTACAGGGGGAAAAATGGTCTGCTCGTTTTCTCCCTGCGTGGATGCCTGACTGGGCGGCACGTGGCCTAAAGCCTTACAAGCTAGACGTGGCAGGAGAAGCCAGACGTGGCTGCGCCCACCCTAGAGGGGCCTCAAAGCATCCTTGAAAGCTGCCTAAGTGGAGGGGGAAACTGTCGCCGCTCAGGTTCAATGCCGCATAGTCCCACCAGGCGGTGGCTATCCCCAGGGTTCTGTCGAATGAGAATGGGGGGGTCACAGTCCAGCCACATGGGGTCAGCCAGTGTCCACTTTATTAAAGCCACCATCTGAGCCCCCCGCCCCCTTTTAAAAAATAATATCCAAATCTTTAACGTAGTTACCCTCTCAACACACCCTGAGGCGGGGCTGTACATGGGGAACTGAGGTGCGCAGAGGCCCAATGACACACAGGAAATCAGTGCCAGAGGAAGGACTTGAACTCGGGGCTCCTAGGCTAGTGCCCTAACCATTGGGCCATGCTTCCTCTTGTTCCATCTTGGCAGTACAAAGCAGTGGGCTATGGAAAAAATTCTCTTTCAGGCCTCATGGTCCCTTCAGATCTAGGCAAAGGCCATGGGCAGGAGGCAGCACTTTTCAAAACACACACACTTCTTGTGCTGTATTTACTCATTCACTTTCTCCACTCCATGCATGATTTTATAAACCTCTGCCAGATCTCCTCCAAGTCGCCTCTTTTCCAAGCTGAACAGTGACTCCTGCTTCCAGCCCATAACTCGCTTGGGCAGATCTTTTGGAGAGACGTCCAATCAAAGGCTCTGCTCCCCAGCAGAAGCTAGGAAGTCTGTCCCTATACTGACGTTTGTGTGTTCTCAGGAATAAACTCCCCTCTCCACAAACTCCCAGCAAAAGAAAGTTATCGATTTCACGCAGCCCGGGAGTCAGACTCAACCCACCCCCCAGGTGAGAGGCAGAGCCCAAACCAACATCACCTCTCGCCGCTGTCGATTGAGGGAATCCAACCTTAAGAACACATGAAACACAGTGTTGTGATATCCAAGTAGGGAATGCATCAGCAGCAGATTGTTCTGAACACGGCAAGGCGGCTATCAGTGAGACATAGCTCTTTGTTCCTCAGTGCCCACTCACTAATCTTAGCCACTTACACCTTTATCACACCGTCCCTCATAATCCAGGAATCAATGTACTAACAACCGCAAGAGCGATACAGCACATTTAATGTCAGTGATTTGATATCAGCACTCACTGCTATATAATTCTGAGTGCTGCGGGGAAGTTGACCCCGGCATACTGACTGTGCGAGCGAGGGTAGCTTTCGGCAGTGACTCAGTCAGTCACATAGTGAAGTTGATTATATGTTCCAGAGGCCTGGTTTTCTTTCTACCAGCCGGCAGCAGCAGCAGGAGATTGGTGCTTGGCAGAAACACACTGCAGGTTGAGATATATTTTTTGTTTGCATTTAAAAATAACAGATTTTAAAAGCACAACTGTTAGGAACGATTCTCATCATCTCCAGACTCCAGGGGACGCAAAAAGAATTTTTTTTCCAAGTTTTTTTCTAGAGTGGCTGTAACAACAAAGTCACAGATTTCCTCCAGATTGCAAGGGCCCTTAAACAATATTCCCCACATTAACAGCATCACTGTCATACGGTGGCTGTGAAGGCTATTTGTTTTAAATGCAAACACCAGGTTTGCACCGAGGAGCAGGAAGATGAGTCCCCTGTTTATGCTTTAAAGGGTTTTTGGATAGGGGCTGTGGCAACACCAAGCATTTTCTGACTCGGTCCTGCTCCCACCTCCCGTTTCTCCCTGTGCGCACCCCTGCATGGTCACTTTCAGTTTTGCTGCGGCGGGATCCTGGTAGACCCCTGGGGACCAGCCTGTTCTATCCCCAACACAGAAACTGACAACGTACAGAGTGCTGTCAAACGCACCAGGCCCCAGTTTGGGAACGCACTTAAGTATTCTGAATTGGGGCCCACATAAGCAAACTGATGAGAGAGTCTTTTGTTTTAAATTCTCTAATCTCTTTCCATTCTAGCCATTCGCAAAGTATAATATCTTCAGCAAGAAATGCAATGCTCAAGTTGAGCATTTCCCTTTGAACACAGTTATTGGTATTTTAACATCTAAAAAGAAAAATATCCCCAAAGATCTTTTTAGGAAAGTGCATTTCTCTGGAACGAAGCTGGTAAGTGTTTGAATTATTGACCCGTGCGTTCAAATGTAAAAAGCACACGGTCTCGGGGCAACTGCCTGGATATTTAATTAGCCAACTTTTCAGTGTCTACGGGGTTTTCACTGTTACGGGAGGTTCTGCTAGACATGGAAGCCTGTGAGCAATACAAGACAGGGTGCAGAAGGTGCTCGGATGTCACAAGTACTGCTTGTTGATGGCAGAAAATCATTGGCTGTATTAAAGGGTCTCATTTGCCATCCGCATCCAGACAGTGATATCTGCCTTGCCAGTTTGTTTCTCCCGTTAGTAAACAAAACGGCAGCAGCCACTGTGTGGAATCCGCTGGCAAATTCCCCCATCTGTACAAGGGGGATCATCACCCAGGACTTTAGTCTGTCTTGTCTCTTTAGATTGTCAACTCTTAGGGCAGGGGTTGTCTCTTCCTATGTGCCTCCTGTGGGGTCTAGAAGGTAGACCCCTGAGTCCAACCGAGGCTACAGTAACGTAAGTAGTAACGACAGCAGCAGCCTTGGTCACCCAGGATTTTCAGCCTGTGGTGAAGCCAGGGCATCAGCTGCAGATGAGTACTGTTATCTGTAGAGAAGAGGAAACTGAGGCATGTAGTAAAAGAAACCCCCTTCCCTGACAGTCACATCGCAGCCTCATTTCAAGGTCAAGGCCAATATTGAGAGTGAGGAAAGGAATAAATACCTCCTGTCCCCCAATTCCAATCGCTGGACACGCTCCCCAACTCCCCGAAGCCTATAATTCCTAGTCGCAAGTATATGCAGCTAACCCAGCGTTCCTCTTGGTTGAACAACTCCTGACAACCCAGGCAACCTCTTGATGGGCCATTTTATTTTAGCATTCCTGCAACAGGACAAATCTCACTCACCGGCACCAGTGCAACTCCCCTGAGTTACTCCATCACCCGGCTGCCGTGTAAGTGAGAGGGGGATCTGGCTCTCAGGCCACGGAGCTACCTAGAACTAACCCACACTGTGTTGTAGGAAAGGCCATTTGCATATTTAAACTGTAAATCACACACTTGGTTCCTGGAGAAAAGACTTCCTGTCAGTTTAACTCTGGCTCCATCCTCACTTGGACAAAATGCAGGGAGAGGCACTGACTTGAAACGACTGAAATTAAGACATTTTTGAAGCAACTGGATCTGGATTAAAGGCAGCCTCAGGTGTGGGTCTATGGCCGAGATGAGTCAGTGTATCCACTGCACACCTGCTCTTCCCAAAAGTGATACACACGCCTCCTATGAATGCCGTTTTACCTTCTGGGCATTACGGAGCAGAACCTGCCGTGATGCCGACACCGAGAGACCAGAATTAATTGTACTCAGAGATCAGGCCTCTCCCAGGGAGCTGGACTCCTGGAGGAACAGAAAGGCAACCCTGCGGGCAAACAGGAAGGATGCTCTAGTCTAGACAGACTCTTTTTCTAGCCGATCCCTCTAACCGGCTTTGAGAGTCCGTGTTTATTACCCTAACTATCCGTTAATGAAGTTGTGGAGTGAATTTTTCTGACAGCGGAAACACTATGAAAACACACATTAAAAAAGTCATTAGGAACAGTGAGAAGATTTTTGTATGTGATGCCCCGTCCCCCACCCTGCATCTGTCTCGTCCATGTAGATTGGAAGCACTATGGGGCGAGGACCATCTACAACTCTGGTTTTGTACAGCACCTGGTACACTGGGGTCACCTGCTTGGTTGGTCCTGGTATGCTGCCATACTAAACTGGCTAGTGCTGTGTAGATAAATATCAGACAGCCGTGAAGCAGATTTCACTATAAAAGCTCACAGCTAAAAAACAAAATCTGAAGACGCTCAGAGGAAAGATCACAGAGGTGCTCTGACCTAGCAAGCTTGGAAGAAAGAAGTGTGAATTATTTATGTTTTTGCACTAATAAATGAGAAATGTAACAATCATCATCAAATCAACACCCTTTGCACTTCCTTCGTGCCTTCCCTCTGGAGATCTCACAGCGTCCTACGGACATGAATTAATTCAGCCTCAGAGCGCTGCTGTGAGGCAGGCAGTATTCCCTCGATGCAGGTGGGGAACGGAGGCAGCGAGGAATGATGGAACCAGCAGCAGAGCCAGCAGTGGAAGTCATGTCTCAACTTCCAGTCCTGTCCGGTGATCTCCTTTTCAAACAGAATTGTCACAAGGGACTAGAGAGGGCAGATTGTTTGGGTGGCTTGAGCTCACCCAGCGTCAGGATATCTGGCCCATTCAGGCAGGCACTGCGTTCGATGGCCTGCTGCAAGCTGCAGGGCTCCAGACTGATTTCGACAGAAGGGTGGTCATGTTTTCACCCCCCTGCCTGCCTGGACATAGATCACCAATACTAGAAACACAAGGGAACTGAGATAAAACCATCCGTGTCCTTGTTGTGAGGCTACACATACAAGTGTTGCCCCAGGAGGTTGTATTGTTGCAGGGAAGCTGGAGCAAGTGATGAGCAAAAGCCATGTGATTGGTGACTTGGGCAGAGGCGACTTGGAGTTAAACATGCATCGTGTGCAGACACCAGCAAGCAAACCAGATCGGCAGTGAGGAACAGGCCAACAAGAACTTGGAGACAAAGAGGAAAGGGAGGAGCACGGCGTCTGTGCAGTACCCAATGCAGCCCTAACGTGTCTCATCACAACAGGCAAGCCCACGGCACTTGACAGGATGAGAGTTATCCTGTCAAAGCTGGGACTGGTAGGAAAACTTTAAAGAAAGGACAAGCAAGGAAGCTGTCCATCTGTCCCAGATCGCACTAGGGATCCCCAGGACAGCAGGCAGCTCAGCACCTCCCCAGCTGAAAAGCTGCCAGGTTTTCTGTCTGTATGCCGTGCCGCTGCAGCGCTTATTGCAGCCAAGCCGTCAAGAATCTAAAAAGCGTGCGGGGCAGGTTGTACTGACTCTGCATCTCGGCTCTCTCGTGGCACATGAGTAAGACTTGGAAGGCAGTAAAAGTGATGCCCTAGGCCAGGGGTCGGCAACCTTTCAGCAGTGCTGTGCCGAGTCTTCCTTTCTTCACGCTAATGGAAGGTTTCGTGTGCCAGTCATACATTGTAACGTATTTAGAAGGGCTCTGTCTATAAGTCTATAATATATAACTAAACTATTATTGTATGTAAAGTAAATAAGGTTTTTAAAATGTTTAAGAAGCTTCATTTAAAATTAAATTAAAATACAGAGCCCCCGGACCAGTGGCCATGACCCGGGCAGTGTGAGTGCCACTGAAAACCAGCTCCCGTGCCGCCTTCGGCACCAGTGCCATAGGTTGCCTACCCCTGCTGCAGGCCATTTTCAGACCCCCTAACAAGTCACTGGTCCTGCACTCTACACTGCAGTACAGACCACTCAGTCAATGCAGCCGACAGCTTCCTCTCCAAGGAAGAGGAACTGGGGAGGAACCAACAACTTATCTGTACCTTTTATCCATGACTCAGACACGGCAGCTCCTTCCTAGTGCATCGCACAAATTATCTGTGCAGGTCAGGGAGGCATATTCTGCATGACACACTGCCTATGATTACAGGGCACTGCGAAGAGCCCTTCGATGCTTTCCAACCTCAGTGCCCCTAGACACACGCTGGGCTCATGCCAGATGTACATCGGGGAACTCAAAAATAAATGGCAAGTGGACATTATTGACTGCAGCTGGTGGTAAGTATCTGAACTACGAGGAAAAGCTTGACTGGCACCAAACGTGCATGCCCGATGCAGCTAGAAAAATCTGCATTGTGCCTCACAAGAATTCGGGGGAAAGTGCAGGGCTGCTCTCAAAGTGGATACATGTGTCAGGCGAAGGTCCTGCTCTGCTAATGTAAACTAAGTCTGCCCATGCTCCCCCCACCCCCCGCCAAACTCACATGCTCGTCTTTGCAGACAGGGCTTTAAATTGGACATTTCTTAATCAGCAACTAAATTTTGATGCCATTCTTTTCCGCACACCTCCTTCCCCTCCAGGGCTCAGAGCTCCTGTCGCTCCCAGCATGAACCCCGCAACAGGCTATTTTATGGTGAAAAACCCCCCCGCAGCAGAAAAAAATGAATGGGTCCCAGAAGAGCCCCTTACGTAAGGGGCATGCACTTTCAGAAGAGGACCTGGGTGGAGCAGGCTCGGTGCTGAGAAATGAAAGAACGACTCAGTCTACGGCCTGTTCAATCACTTTCCTACTGAACCTCTTAAATACAGATGGAAGGCTCAGCTCCCAGGGGACGTTTCCATGATGGGAACAAACAGGACGGAGCCATGCCCCTTCTGAGAAGTGGTTTGCACCAGGCTTTCATTTAGGAGGAGGAACCAATGACAGGCTCTCTCCCCTTCCCCTCTGCCCCCCCATAGTTAATGAAGAGCTGTCAGAAAATCAGCATCTTCCTAACCAAAGCACTGGCACCTATCAGATCCTCAATTCAATGTTAGAGCTGAGAGCTAACGTCATAGGAGAGCTCCCACTGCTCCTGCTAGCTGGGAAAAGGAGCCCTCTGGCTGGAGTTAACTCCATTCCAGCAGGTACTGCGTCTGGGAGACACAAAATCTGACATCTGCGTTTCATTCCACTGGCAATTTCAATTTCACCAAGCGTCGCTTCTTGCCTTCTTCGTTCTTCTGTCTTGGTGGGTGAATGTGCCCAATACTCCATCTGGGATGGCTCTGGTTATTTCAGAGCCTGCTGTCCGGGGGCGCTTGGGATTCAGAGAAGTTTATAACTGAAGCAATAGGGTTACAGGTATGCCAATATTCTCGAGATGGACCTGGTACAAGATCAATAAAACTCGGGTGGGCAGGAAAGCGAAGGCAGCAACAGGTGGAGGAAGGCTTTGTGGTTACAGCACCCCACGGGGACTCAGGAGATCTGGGCTCAATTCCCAGCTCTGTCATAAATTCCCTGTGTCCCCTTGGGCAAGTTACATCATCTTCCTGTGCCTGGAACGGGGCAAACAGCCCTTCCTTAGCTCGCGGGGGCGACGGGAGCTATTGACGTGCGTGAAGTGCTCAGATACTTGTGCGGGGGGGACGGGCCATATAAAACTCGAGGTAATTAAATATTTATCATCCCCAAAGATCCCAAAGCGCTTTCTAAACTGTATCCAAGGGAATTACTCCACTGTCCCCTGAACACAGCCACCACAGCCACGGAATAAGCACACCGCAACGTAACAGCTTCGGGCTGGGAGTGAACATGCTGCATCCAGACAGTCAAAACCAGAATTGCTCAAATTGTAATTTGATCGGATAAATGCAGAGGCTTCTTGGGTTCTCTTGGGAATCTTCTCTCATCCTCGTTCAAAGCAAGCATGAGCTCTGAGGCTACTCCCCAGCAGGCCAGTCACTCCAGAGGAGAAGCCGGACAGATTTCCGCCTGGTTTAAACGAGCAGGGCTAAATCAGGAAAATTAAAGTTTCTTCCACAGCGCTTCACTAACTCTGCCGCCTGGAATGGAGCTGGGGAGCAGCCGTCAGCCCCGCTGAGGAGAAGGCAGCAGGGCGTATGTGCATAAGTGTGGCATTGTTTATTAATCACCTAGAGATCGACCAGGATCAGCCTCTCAGGCCATGGAAGCAGTGAGCCCATCAGCCATTGCCCCTGACGGGATGGCTCAGGGCAGAAAGGTCAAACCAAGATGAGCAAGAGGGACAATTTGCAAGACAAACTGGATGGCCCCTGACTCTTCCCTCATCTTCGCCCTCCGTTTCAAATCCATTTCCAGTGTCCATCTTAGTAACACTACTCAGAGCTCATCGAGCATCTGGAAATCTACGGCAGGGCAAGTTTCCAGTAGCGTTGCAGCCTCCAAATGCCAGGTGGTGTTAGAGCCATTTGTGCAGGAAGACGGCAGTAGGGAACCTGCCCTGTCACAGTCCCCCACCCTCCTTTCAAAACTTATTAGCGTTAAGCCTAACAGGTGCGGCTAGTCCTGTTCTCTGGGGCAGGGGACTTACCGGGCCAATGCCGGCAGTCAGCTGCTCCCACAGCTCTCCTGCTCCTTTGAGTCCGTCTCAGAGCTCAGACTGCCGCAGTGTCTCCCAGCTGGCTGGGTTCTGAGCCACATGCTCCCCTCACATGACCCCTGGACTCACCCCCTTCACCCTGGCATAGGTGAATCTCAGCCCAAACTCTCTTAACAGGCCAGCACAGCCTGTGACTGTCCATGGAACGGTCCAATCCCTCTCCAAACTTTGATGAGTTCTTGGCCATCATGTGCCTTATTCTGGAGATTGGATAAGGAGGCAGGACATAGACATTGGCCCTAAAGCCTGTTGTACAATAGGAGGCCTGATAGGGCCTTTCACCTGTAGGTCTCTGGTTTGACTCCATCCCCAGATCAGTGGTGATCAAACACCACTCCCATTTGTTGGCTGTTCAGCGGCGCTTCGGTGTTCAGAGAAACGCTTTGCCTGTCCAGCTCGGTGTCAGGAGCTTTTCATGATTTGATACAGTGCGGCTTGCTGAGCGCCAATCTAGCAGAGCGCTGTTCTTTGGCTCCTCTCAAGCACAGGCCACTTCCAGCAGGAAGAGACAAGCTCTCCATCCTAGAGCCTGCTCTCCAAGGACAGGCCATCAATTTAATAACTGCACACAACATCATTCCAGGCCCAGAAAGGGTTGGGGGGGGGGAGAAATCAATTGGGGGCTGGGAGAGACTCTCGGCCAAGAGACACCATACAAATCAAGACGATTGAAACTGGCAAGTGAAAGCATGTTCCCTAAGCAACTCCATGCTGCAGACACAGATCGGCGCTGGTGGAGTGCGCTGCTCTCTGGGTTGTGCTGGAAACCTCAACAGTCACCAAAAATGAATCACTGAAATAAACTGCCACAAAGATAGAATGACAAGGATAATTACTCCAGCTCTGGAGCGGCAAGTGATTTAGGGCTGCTAAACACAGGGACTTACTGTCTTATGTTAAAAAAGAAAACTAAGCATGACACAAATCCCCCTGTCCCCCCTCCCCAAAAGATTTAACCCTGTATCCAAAGGGAACGGCTCCAAAATCTAAAATACACTCTCCCCCCCCAGATTCATGATGTTTCTTTCATCAGAATCATGTCTCATTCCTGGAGTCCAAATAATCTCCTGTGTCAGGTTCACCCCAATTTAAAGTGTCACTGTTTGACTCAAGATACTAGGAGACTAGCATCAAAATTCACCGAGTCTTTAAACTCCAAGATGACACACCCAGAGATAATCCAAAAACCAGGGGCTGGTTTCCCCTACATGTGTATCAGGAGGATCAATTTCCCATTGACTTTTGAGCAAGTGACCCCCAGCCAATGTTGATGGGTGTTTTGTGCAAAGTGGGGAGAACAGAACCCTGGGTTCTGCAGCTAAGAGCAATAATACAATAAAACAACTTCATCCCTAGTGGGGTTCCACTGAATACAATGGAGCAACACCAGGGTGGATGTTTTCTGATGCTGTTCTCCCAGGATGGAATTCACCCCTGTGCAAGGACCCTACGCACACAAAGTTCCACTTAAGCCCTATTTTGAAGGCAAAAGAAGCACCTAAGCACTGTACAGGCCCCCTGGAGGGGGGGTGAATTGCAGCCCAAGGAGCAGGCCTAGATTTGTAAAGAAAAAGTCTGGGATTGCAAAACTGTGCACCTGTTTGCTCTCAAAAAGTGGATATTCTAGCGTCACATAAGCCAACGAGCTTCAGGGGAGAAGGAGACGATGCAATTTATCTCACTTAACTGAGCTAATATGCAGACGTAATGGCCTGTAAAAATTAATAAAAAAAATAAGAATATTACAATTCACAAGATGGCTGAACAAAACCTGCTATCCAAATACAGGCTTCGACTGCTTGAACATTTAATTAATCAATGAGAGACCCGGGTCAGCAGAACTTCGTGCATTCCTGTCTGTCTCAGCGGGACAAACAGGGCAGACACGTCCAGTGGGAAAGCATCGGTCCACGATCAGGAAATGGGAGTTACAAGGGTGGCATCATATCTATTGCAGCATTTGTCTTCCAGAGATGCTTAGTTAAAAGGGAAGCGAGGAGCGATGGGATTTACGCTAATTACCACTGACCTACATTGCACAGAGAAAAAAAATACTGAAACCTAATTACAATCCTAAAGAACAATGAGCAGCACGTGATCCTATTGCCACCGGACCATGACATGAAAAATTAGACCCTCTGGGCTTTCAGTGTTAAGTATATTGGCGTTTTAGGACTAATATTTGCAGACTCTTATTTTACCGCGGTCTCCCTGGGTTTACTCACCATGTGGCAGCAATAGGCACCAGACTGAGCCCACCATCCTACGCCCCACAGACTGTGTCCTCATCCCAGTTACCAGGCGTTCCTAGGCAGGATTAGAACTGTGGCCCACGGTTATTATTACTCATTATTTGTCTCAGCCTAGAGCCTCCAACAAAGATCTGGGTCCCATTGCGCTATGTGCTGGGCATACGCCTAGTAAGAGACAGCCCCTGCCCTGAACGGCTTCCAGGCTCAATAGACAAGACAGACAAAAGGGGCTGTCCACACATTACATCACACATTTTTTGACGATTTTCAAGATCCAGCCGCCCCCTTGGAACACTGAAACCAACACGCAAAATTATGGAGCACCCACTAGTGTGTTATATAGTTTCTGGATAGCCCCACAGGTGGGGCAGGAAATGGAGGCCAGGAGAGAGGGAGTCACTTGCCAAGGTCACCCAGATGTTTCATGACAGAGCGAGAAACAGAACCCAGATTTCCTGAGGTCCAGTCCAGGGCCCCAACCACTAGACCACACCGTCGCTCAGTGAAGCACCTTCTGGGAAAGGCCCTTTAAGGCCTTGCCTGCACACTGGAATTGCACCAGTTATACTAAAACTGGTTTAAGAACTGATTTTGTTCAACAGGTGTAAGCCCTCAGGGATGCGCTTATCTCTCTTTCAAACTGGTTAGAGCTCTGGAAATTTACCAAAGCAAACTAAACCAACATAAACCAGGATTACATCAATTTAAGAATATCCCCATGGGATCTGAAATCAGCTTACCTGAATCAGGTTAAAATCAGCATAACTGTGTATGTGCACAGACCAAATTTCCCGACCACGGCCTTCTGGTCTGAGAATCCCAAGCGAGACAGGTGTCAGGCCACCTTTCCTCACTGCCTACCCCTAGAGATTGAAGGAGACATTTTTGTGATGCTCCCAAACCAGAGACCACTGACACATGGGCTGTAGAAAAACAAGACTAATTGAGAACCAGGGGAAAAAATCATACGAAAACCAAAGAAATAATAAGCCGCCTGCATAACACGTCACCTGTCACTCTGCAAAGAGTCATTCAGAGCGGTATGACCCATGTCATTACAGGGAAGAAGGAAAATATGCCTGGCAGCATACCAGACAATGCCCCTTCCCTCCAGGCAAGTGTTCCCTGCAGACCTGACTGGCACCTCTGTCAGACTCTAGCTTTCTTGGATTTGCCCAGGTTATCACCATACCAGACACCCCTTGCCAAGGTGTGCACTCAGCAGGGATGTCTCCACAGAGTGAATCCTTACTGCCTGCCTGCCTATGGTTTTCACTATGGTGAGGTCTGCCCTGGGGCAAGCAGGGCTGGATTCCTGTTTTTCCCTCTGTCCCTTTGACATCTCAGTTCCCCTAGAAGCATCTCCACCTTCCTAGGGCCATCTGCTCTGTGCTCTACCCTAATGACTACGCTTCTGTATATTGCTGGGTCTGACCAGAAGTTTCAGCCCAAATCCAGATCCCAGTCTGCCCTGCTCTAGATCTAATGGGACTCTAGATCATAGATGAGCTCCGGAGAGATTGATACCCATGTGCCACCGGGAGGAAACGTTAACCTGCCTTTGGAGGAGATGATAGAAGTCTGCACCTGTCATATATGGGTTCCCTTTGTACTGGAGTCTTGAGCAACATGAGAAAGTGACAAAGACTTATCTCCACCCTCTGCAAGGCCAGTGAATTACCAGTCTCATTGCCCAGCCAGCAGGATAAAAGATTCTCCACTGAAACCAAAATGACAAAGGGGAATCCTAGCAGATCATTCACAACAGCCCAGCTTCCTGGCCAGTGCAGGAGTGGTCCCTCCAGTGCTTTGCCTGGGTCAGCTTCAGAGCGACTCTGGGGATGGACCTTGCACTGCTGCCTGTGAGAGATGACGGCTCTCAAAGCTGGGTGCTGTGGCCTCACCTGCCTGGCAGCTAAAGCACTGAAGGGTCTCAAGCCATGAAATGGTATTTGGGTGCAATAACCAGAGGCACTGTCTGTGTGACGGCATCGCTGGGGAAGGAAATGCACAGGGCAGAGCGCTGCATTGTCCTAGGTAACGTCTGCTCTGCAAAACACACAGGAAGAGCCACACAGGGCCCACGCTTCTCCCATGGGCCAAACTGCACAAGAACCACCACCTACTGCAAGCACCTTGCCCTGCACATGGGAACACATCCTCCTGAGCCACAACCAAGCTGCACCCTGGGCTCTGAACACCCTCCCACTGTGGGGATGGCTGGGCCGCCTCGCACCCACGGCTGCAGGATCAGACCTCCACGTCGGGCACCCCTGCGAGGTCGGTACGGCTTGAGAGTGGTTACGTGAGGCACATGGGAGTTCTGAGTTCAGTGCAGCTTGTCTTGGTGTGCAACTGCCCTGCCAGGGGAGTCCGTCTTCACCCTTATAAGGGAAAATCCCAGAGCGCTCTCCAGCGCTGGACAAGAGCCCGGGGCTGTGCGCTCCGACGGTACAATACCGCAGCTGGTGTTTTCGGTAAGGGGAGACCAGGCAGCCTGCACATGGGGTGACTTTGCTTTTTAGCAATGCTAGATTAGGCACCGCATCGCTAACCGGCTGTCACCTTCAGGGGCCTCTCTGTGCAGACTCAGCTCCGGCAAAGGGACATTTTCCTCTCCCTCTCTGTCCCCCATACCTCTGCTGGGAGGTCCACCCAGCCTACCGGCCCTTCCGGGAGCCCGTTCCTTTCCCAGCATCGGTCAGAGCTGGGGCACCTCATCCCCCCACACCACATGCTGGTTTCTTTTATTTGCTACATCAGAGGCGGGTGGGGTGAAGTCAATGGGAGCTTTGCCATTGACATCAGGGGGGCCAGGATTACAGCCCGGCACTTTAGGTTTCTGAGTTTCCCATTCCAACAGCGCAGCTCCGTTTCTGTAGGCCCTGGATCCAGAATTGTGCCCTGGCCAGGATCACACAGGGACTATGGACTCTGCCAACCATGTCTGGAGCCGATGGAAGCACCATTCCATGCCCTTTATAACTGGCGTTGCTCATCTCAGTTCTGACATTACGATCTGTATGTCGAGTGGGCTAGTAATCTGGGCTTGGGGTCCTGGTAACGGACCGGGTGCGAGAGCTAATGCCACTTCATTATCAAGGCAGCTGCTTTTTAATCTAATCCGCCTTCAAACACAACTTCACGGGCACAATCCCTCATCACTTAACGGTTAATAAGACCTTCTTTTCTCTCCCTCCTCCTTGTACATTTCCTGAGAAGCTCAGAGCCCCTTCTGCAGACAGAATTCTCATTCACATTGGCAAAATGACATTTCAGAATGGAAATCCAGAGAGGCTGCATCTAAAATTGAAGCAGCTTTGCAAATGGTTTCTGCAGCAATCACATCACCCTTTCATTCTTCCTTCATTCCTGGCGCCCTCTCCTTCCCCCTTTAACAATTATTTCACCTCTCACTACTGCGAATAGTGTACTTTCTCATTTCTCCTCCCCCACTGCCTTGGGCACCAGGGGGACCTCACACTGGGCGGTCTCCTAGAATATTGAATGGTGAAACCAAGCTGGTCCGGCTACAGCAGTGTGGCCTCTGCCACATAAACGGCAATGGGACAGGATGGCAACGGGACTCTCGGGCAACAGGTCCAGTTCAGAGCAGACTGGAGCACAGAGTGACTCAGGCTCTCAACTGAGGGCCAGTCGTGTACCAAGAGAAGGGGGAGTGGCAACAGGACACAAAGCCTTTCACCGCTACGAGTTCCAGTGCAGCCCAGGGCAAAAAATGGACTTTCACAACACTTCAGAGTGACCCAAGGACCCGTCGCGGTGTCACGGCGCACACGGAGTCGCAAGGACTGCCTGCTGCATGGGAGTTCTCGGATTCCTTCCAGACGGCCTAGCAGGAAACAGCACAATCCTGCAAACGCCAGGTCCTGTGTCAATCTGGGCGGGAGGGCAGCAACACCCCCCGGCCAAGAAGAGAGACTGGAGGGCAGGGACGTAGCACTTGCAGGGTGGGGTGGAACGACTGTGGGCTTCCATGTCTCACCAAGATCCCATTCCCATGCCGCTGAGACCACACAGACGTGGACATTAGAGGAGAGGGTCGTGCTAGAACTACTGGGAAATCGCAGTCAGAGGCTGGACTCAGCAGCTGCAAGTCAATAATGTATATTTTGTTAAGCACTTCCTGACCATAAAATCCTATCCAGGTGCCCCTTCCCCGGAAGGGTCATTCGTGGTCCTCTTGCTCCTTTATTTTATGGACATTATGATTAAGTCGGGCGTGTGCGAGGGCATGCCATGAATGCAAGAAGCCAGGCCAGGAAGCTCATCATGGAGCAATGGAGCACAGTCTTGTCCTGGTGCCACTCAGAAGCCAGTCGAGCCAAGGCAGTGGAGAGGATCCTACTGGTCCATGTAGCTTTAATGGCGTCAAAGTTCTGAAATGCCAAGGTGGCAGCCAGCCCTGCTCAGCAGAGAGTGACGTGATGCAAGTGCTCCTCCACAATTCAGGCACTGACCTCCGCTAGCACCCCCAGATGCCAGCCCCCCAAAATGAGAACATGTTTGGGCTCCACACCAGCCGGTGCTGACTCTACACTGCTTGCAGAGTGCACTCCTCTCTGGAGATCCCAGAAGAGAATCCAGCAATCCCTTCTGCAACATGGCTCCACCATGTGCCCATGCCCCAGCTTGTGCAAAAGCCAGGAGCTAGCCCCAAACACCCTTTTGTTGCATCTGTTTTTGCAACCCTCCTGGTAAGTGGGTATTTCCAATTAGGAGAGGGGGAAAAAAGCCCAGAACATCTGCAGAGCATCTGAGCTGAGATTCTGTGCAAGATGTGAAGACTCTGCTCTATTGAGGGGAACACCGGGACATTTCCACAGATGGATCACAATGCAAAGGAAGCCGTGCACTCTTCTGAAACTGGTATGTGGGACGGACAACCAGGCAATGTCATCTAATGATCAGTACAGGCACTTGGGCTATCAGGACTCCTGCATTATACCCTCAGTTCTGCCACTTTTTAAGCATGAATTATAATACAGTGGCCTGAGCACCTTCATAGGGGGAATGAGGTGCCTTATACATTAAACAATTATTATGGTGTCTGGAGAATTAAAATCAGAACCTTTCAGGTGCAGAGAAAAATTAAATTACCGGTACTGGGTCCAAATTTAGGGGCAGTATCAACATGCAGCTTTTAAAATAGCCGCATGGTTACAAATTGTATCACAATCTGATTTTAATGGCTTCACCAAATGAGCTGGGGGTGGAGGGTTCCCCCGCACGACTGAGCAGGAGGCTCAGAGGAGTGGGCTGGGAGGTTCGGGCAATGCAAAAGGCAGGTGCCAGTTAAACTTGGCTGTGCTCCCTAGGCTCAGGTCCTGCAAAGGAATCCAAAGGGACAGAATTCACTGAGAATCCCTGCAGCTCCCTTTGCAGGACTGAGCCCTTGATCATCTGGTGCAGGGGTGGCCAACCTCTGGCTCCGGAGCCACATGGGGCTCTTCACAAGTTACTATGCGGTTCCTTGTATAGGCACCGACTCCGGGGCTGGAGCTATAGGTGCCAACTTTCCAGTGTGCCGGGGGGTGCTCACTGCTCAACCCCTGGCTCTGCCACAGGCCCTGCCCCCACTCCATGCCTTCCCGCCCCCTCCCCTGAGCCTGCCGTGCCCTCACTCTCCCCCCCCAGAGCCTCCTGCATGCCACAAAACAGCTGACTGGGACGTCCAGGGAGGGAGGGGAAGTGCCAGTGGGTGGGAGACGCTGGTGGGGCAGGGGGGCTGATGGGGGCTGCTGACGTATTACTGTGGCTCTTTGGCAATGTACATTGGTAAATTCTGGCTCTGTCTCAGGCTCAGGTTGGCCACCCCTGGTCTGGTGCCTCCCTAAAACAGAGGTAAATGAAGCAGAACTTTTAGCACACGCAGGGGTTTTTGGGCGGGGGGGGGGGGAGTGCTAAGTGTAATTTACTGGGCACTAGCTGCTGAGAATGTTGCAGCCGTTATTGCTGTGGGTGGAACAGAAAGAGCCCAGAAGAGCTTGCTGCAGGTTTATGAAATAGAGAAAAATCAGTCCCACCCCGATCCTGGAGCGCGTTGTTTTCATTGCTGCTGTGGCTGGCACCCTGTGTCTAGCTGTTACTGCAAAGCCACAGACCAGCGTCTGGGGCAAAACTGGGCAGTCACTCAATGGCACTGGAAAGAGACGGCTACTTTCAGATGCTACTTTAAGGGTCTTCACACTAGACATGGTTTGAAGGAAGATGAGCAGGGCCCCACAGCTGAAAAAGTGACCAGTGCTTTTGGTTGCCCAATTTGAGATGCCTTAAAGGAGCCTGATATTTGGAAGGTGAGTGCTCAGCACTTTCTGAAGATCAGGTCCCCTTTGTGTGTCCCAAGTGGGCTACCCCAGAATGGAGACATCTAAAATCACGGGCCACTTCTGAAAACGTAGCCCCGGGTGCTTTCTGGGCATCTTGGTCTCTGGCTCCTGGGAAGAAAATCCCAGAGCATGTATATATAATCCAGCCCGAGTGTCGCCAGCTACCAAGCCCTGATCCCTCAGGATCAGAGATCATGTTTACACATGGCGGGGTAGGGCTGGTGTGAGGCAGGAACTGGTATGCCACATAACTGACCCCTCACCGACTTGCAGCACTTCCGGCCACTGCAGCGCTGGAGAACTCCACTCCCCATCTCTGACCCCTGGATGACGGCTCAGCCAAGCCATGCCCTGTTCTGTATGATCACGATAAGGAATTACCATCATACTACACATACACACTTGAAAACATGCAATTTCCCTATTTGTGAACATGCTGAACATGGATTTCTTCGCACCTGGGAATCCATTCAAATCCGTACACTCTTGCTAAGTGGTGATTAGCACCTGGGACCCCTGTAGCAACCACCCTTGGAGCACTTAGTTTACTTAAAGCCATTTTCGCTCTCCAAAGCTCATGGGACACAGCTGAATTTTAGGAAATTTGCAAAGGTGAGAATTAGCAAAGGAAATTGCTCATTACTCAAGCATTTGCATGGAATATGGCAAGCAGATGTACACATCTTGTCGAACACACGTATTTCATAATGAGACTTTTTTAAAAACATCCAAGCGTCTAACATCTAATCAGTAGGTTTTTGCAGGTGCCACTACGACTGTTTTTGCAGAGATGATACACACAGCTCCTGAACTGAGTTTCCAACTCAGTTCCGATTAACATGCAGATCTCCCAGCACACCCATATCCCGCCAGCTTCAATCTTCCAGAAACAGAGTCATGGTCAGACTATCAATAGCAGAGACAACAACATGGCCCAGAATTCTCTTCATGCAAATCAGCTGGGTCTGGGGAAGAGATGCAAAGCCTTTTTTTTTTTAAATTATTATTATTCATGCAAACTGCCACAACCAGAGAAACTGAACTCCCCAGGCAGTAGAATTTCTTTAAAACTTTTTTTTTGCAAGTCTGTTTGAAACACCATTGCTTTTGGGTTTTGTAGCTCCATGCAAGTCAGCGTAACCGCCGCTAGATGATCTGCACATGCCGACTGCAGCGGGTAAGGAGTTTGCATGCTTTCATATTTGGGTCAAGATCCGGTGCTGCCTTTTACAGGAGGCTTTGCCAAGGAACACTTGTGGGAGCCATCCAGTCCCTCCTTGCCCCCCTCTATGGATACGCAGCCTAGACGTGGGGCTCGCAGATGCACGAAGCCCCAAACAATTGCTGGATGCCTTTCGAGAGGCCATTTCGCATTGTGGGAACATCACTCCCAGAATTCTCTGCTCTGCTGCAATGCCTCAGCATTTCTAAGGAGCAAGACAGAGGCTTGGGCAGCAACTCGGGAGGATTTCTAGCCAACTGAAGGCATCAAACACTTTGGTGTTTTGCACAGTGGAGCTGTTAAGCTGTGGGATGAATATTCAAAGGACCCCTTTAGATTTACAAAACCCTCCCTGGAGTTGCAGTCCCATCCATCCTGCTCCTTTGAAGTGCTGTGATGTCAAAGCAGAGAGCACACTGGGAAAAGATGGGCTATTGAACGTTGTCTGCGGTGGCACTGGAAAGAAACAAGATGGATTAGGGAGTTGGGGAGCTGGGGGTGGAGGGAAATAGATGCTGGACTCCATATGGTGCTAAGTTATTTTCATTTACTTTAAAATTGAATTCCTACATGAAACGAAATGAAGGAACCTCTTAGGATACCAGGCCATTCACAGCTATTGCACTGGGACTAACCTCAGACGCAGTAACCTGCTGGAATGCCACGTGCCATGCATTTTTACACCAGCACACGCCTCTGTTCCTGTTTAGGGTGGACGCACAGTTTCCAGGGTCAGTTTCTGCCCTGAGGCACACAGTTGCTTTGATCAATGATGCAGGCTGAGACGCCGTATCTGAGATCCACGCTATGGTACACCCAGCACAGCAGGCAGGCTGGCATCCCAAATCAGAAACAGGACTTCAGCCTAGTTTGAATGATCAGTCTTGTTTGTATCCGGGTAGCTCCCAGTGATCAACTGGGAATGGGGCTCTTTGTGCTAGCAGCTGTACAGACAGTCAGAGAGTCCCTGACCCAAGGAGCTTACAATGTAAATAGACAAGATAGACACAGACATGGAAAGAGACAGAACATACACAACGTTGGGCAGCAAACACTATGGCAGTGTGTGACCCAAGAACCCCTCCCTGCCAGCTGGCCAGGGGGTTACAGGAATGTCCTGACTCTGGTCGGTACATACCGGTTTACCAAAGAATGTCATGCCAAGTCACATGAATGTCATGTGAGGTCTCATATGACAACCACGGTCATTATGTATAGAGACTAGGTAAGGAGTTATGTGTATGTCTGCATGGACAGAGGGGATCCCTGCCGAGCGCGCTCTGTACTGAGACTGCAGGGCGTGGGGGCACGCTAGGGTATCGGCTCCTCCTGCTGGACAATCAGAGGCACGGTACAGAAAGCAGTCTTAGTTTAAAAAAAAGCACATCCCATTCTCCCAGCAAGTTGTGAGGAAGAGACTGTTGGTGTCACTAGGCCTGAGTAAACCAAAGTTGTGACTTTGGGCCTGAAGTGAACCAAAGTTCTTACATGCTGTGAATTTTAACCAACCTGCATGCTAACAGCCTAAAAGCAGAATATGTAAGAGTCAGCTTTTTAGCAGACAGCTGCAGTTCCACTTAAACTAGCAAAAGTAGTGAGAAGGCGGGAGGAAGGGGGGAGAAGGCTTCATGTGCCTAAGCTGACAAGGACAACAGATAAAACATGCGGATGAGAACTTTTTTTACACGCTGAGATGTAATGCCTAATGTAGCTGCTGCTGGGAAGGGAGGGGTGAGGGGGAAAACCGAACAGAAGGCTTACACAAACAAGGGGGGTATAAATGCTGGGACCCCGCCTGCGCGTGGGTGTGCAGGATTTGAGATTGCTATGTCTCCCTGGCACCTTATTTGGGCTCAAATAAACCTGTTTTGCTTCTCCACCCTGGTGTGTCAATCAGTGCTACGGACACCGGGCAACGAACCCTGCTGTTGCTCCGCCTCGGGCTCTTTGAGCCGGCAACAGTTTTGGCGTCCCTGGGTGGGCTCGAGGCAAAATTGTGCCTTGCCCGGACTCCTCCAATGGCCGGTGGATGATGGTCACAGCCGACGCCCAGCGCGCACCGGTGCCTTTACCGGGGGCCTCGGCAGAGATGCGTCAGGCCGACCTTGAAGGACACAACGGTACAACGCACTCAGATAGTGGAGAAGCAGCTGTGGGCGACGGTGAGGAACCGGTCCTGTGGATAAGGTAGGAACAGTCCAGTGGTGTGGACTTTTGCCCGAGGCTCGGGACCCCCAGCCGTTGTAATTCCCGCTAGACGAGAGAGCGTCCTATAGTGGGTCAAGGGCAAGCCCGTGGTATGGGGCAAGGACAGGGTAAGGTTAGTAGGGCAAGGTGTACGCCCCTAGAATGCATTCTAGCAAATTGGAAGGTATTTGGTTTGGATCCAATGACTAAGAGTAAACTGAAAAGATTTTGTACAGTAGACTGGCCTCAGTATCAGTTAGAGGACCAGGAAAGGTGGCCACCAGAAGGATCACTTAATTACAACACGATCCTTCAATTACTTCTGTTTTGTCAGCGAATGGGTAGCTTCTGAAGCTGTTTGTATAGAGAGCTCTTGTAAAAATCCCCCATCATATGCCCCAGAGCTGCACTGGGAGGAGGACTGTCCGTGGGAATGTCTCTCTCTGTTGGGCTCATGCCATCTGAACTTATTGACTGTGCAGCAAGATAAGATGCATTGTGGTAATAGGAAATAATGGCCTTGGTGTGTGTGTGTGTGTGTCTGTGTGTATATACCAGTGTGAGTGTTCGTTACCAGAAGACGCCCAGAATGCCCTATGAAGCGATTGCTAATGATCAGGAATATTCTAACGCAAGCCCGGTAACTAGTGGATCTTTAGGAGATCCGACCCACGGTGGGCTGACTCGGCCTGGCATCGTCCGGCGAGGAAGCTGCCTGGGTCTAGGAATGTGTGAACCCATCTTCCCTCCCCCCCTTCCTTTCCGTGTGGGCTACTGACAGTCTGATCATCTCACTGGATCCCAGAGACTAGCCGACGCTCTTTGCTGAAGGGAGGTGTAGGAGAGTCAGTCATCCTCGTTAGTCTCTCCTGTGTGAGTGTCCTGTAGGGAGAGATCCTTAGTTTATGAGCCGCTAGCGCGGACAGGGCACCCTCTCTGTGTGTGTAAGTGGAAAATGGGTAAGGGACAGTCTAAAAATTCTACCTCAGAATGGAGCAGCAGCGTACGGCCCACCGTGCCACAGCCAGGGAACTGGTCCTTTTCCTCAGCCCACCACAGCAGTCTGTGTGTCTCCCCACTTCACCCCAAAGATCTGGACTTTGGAACCAGCTTCTACTGAAGGCACCCAACAATTCCTTTGGTGCTGAGTGGCTCCAATTCCCATCACAACTGCCAGACAATTTTTAAATGCTGTTCTCCTAAACTTAGTTTTAAGGGTTTTAATTGGTTAATCTTAACTCTACAAATCCACAAAATACTCACATTAGCAATAAACCAAACTCAGTGCGGTATATAGCACTGCAACCTGCATACACACCCCAGGAGCAGGTGCTTTAGAGAGACAGATACATGTAGATTAACTCTTCATGTAACCAAATCTGCCTCCAATGAAAGATGTAAGAAGCAACGGCACAGAAGACCCAGAATTCATGGCTCTGGATCTCTTCACAGCTTTTCACACATTAGCTCATTAATTAAAGCCTTAAGAATTAAACCAGATACATGGATTAACTCGGCTCATAATTAAATTGACAAATCAAAAGCTTCTAAGAAAAACCCATTCAGGCGCCAACAAAAAAATCAAATCTGGCTTCACAACAAATCTGAAGACTGCCAGTTAAATCAGAATACCAAGCCTTGTTCGTTAACTTTATTACTGCTCCAGCATCTCTCTTTAATCAAACATATGTTCAGCATTATGTTCCAGGTAACTCTATGGCCTGAGCCTTCCGCCTGGCCATTGTCCAAGCTGTTTCCAGTTAAATTCCATCAAATGCAAAAAAGAAAAAAGTTATGTTCATGCAATAAGCTGGTTGAGGTTCTTCATGAGCCAGGGTCAGGAAGTCCTGGTGCCCTTGCACATATGTGGTATTTTGTGTTTCTGGATCTGTTGCTAACTTTAATGCCTTAGTAGACATGTATGACGTGCCCAATTACACGAGACATGGGAGCTCAGCATCGAATTTTCAGATTTCTGTGCACATTAAATCACCCCATTTTAATGCCATTTGCATTCGGATGTGCGGGCATTTCTATTGTCTGAAAACGAGAGCTGCTGCAGCCACTGGTTTAGAGCACAGGTGTGAACGTGCTGTCCAGCATTTCCAAGTGCACTGGCTTGGGGGGGGAGGGTTGAAAAGCAGACACAAGGGAAATAGACCCACAGCTCATGGACACTGCAAACGCCTCTTTTCTGTGTATGAGCAGACGATGGTGAGCTCTGGTGGTGAGGCCCACAGAGAGAACACGGCACCAGCGAGGACTGCTAGCTACCAGCGTTCTTCTGTAACTACAACGGGAGAAAGCTGTGTGGAGGAGGGCTCTAATCCCACCTCCCCATGCACGTGCTATTTACCCAGCAACTGTCTGCAGACACAGCTTCTTTACAGGCTGCCTGTTGCACCCAAAGTTTGCAGCACCAGGGTGCTGGGCACCCCCCGACACTGAAGTGCTGTCACCTGCTGGGCATCTCCTACCTCTTGAGGATGGCATCAGAAGAGAGACGTGGCTGCCTGAGGTACAAGGAGGCTCAAGAGCTGTGAGCAAGATCCTCAATGATATCCATTATTTCCTGGCTCGTCAGAACAGAGTGAACAGAAGGAAAACACACCAAACAGAAACCCAGAGTTTATCCTGGGATGATTGATTTCCCTGTCAGAGTAGAGCCAGGACAGCAGGGGAAGAAGGAAGTTAGCACAACCACTGTACATCTGCTACTGCCATTAGCATGGCGGTGCCTTGTCCATGAGAACTGGGGCAGTCAGGCGAAAAGTTGGGGGTGGCGTTATGGCTGCTGCTGCTGCATCTGTTTCGGATGAAGCAGGGAAAATGCCAGATTTCATGACTTTGCTTTAAAGCCCTTGAGTATCCTACATCTGTGTTGGCAGCTTGTTAATGAATGAAAATGTGGGTGCGTTTGCAAGACCCAAGGAAGGAGAAAACAAGAAAAGGTGCACGAACGGCATAGGTGAGAGAGGCTAAGGAGGGTTGGGGCAGCTGCTGAGCTAATGACCAGTAACAATAGCTCCCTCTGCCAGAGGTAACAGCACAGGGACAATATTCTATCTGGTTGCAAACCTCACTACTACTGCAACATTATGCGTGCACTAGATTTGGGCGTTTTTGTGGGGCGGGGCTGTTCTGTTTTGCAGGCAAAACTACACAGAAGCAGTATCCTCGTGCAATGCAGAAGGAGAAATTATCATCATCGTGGTTTGTGATTTGTATCGTGGTGCCCCCTAGGAGCCCCAGTCATGGAGCAAGACTCCAGCGTGCGAGGCGTTGCTCACAGAACAGACAATCCTTGCCCCAAAGATCCTGCATCCTAAGTACTCTCCTTTCATATTAATGTCCTTCAGCAGGAGTGTCGCATGCCCACGCAAGAGAACACTGGCAAACGGGCCGTGTTCCAAAGGGTGAATCGTCTCTCGCCAGTGGGCAGAACCCATGACTGTCAATGGAGGAGCCACACACTCAGCTAACAGTTAAGATTAATTTTGCTTTAATGCTCTAGCTCAAAGCACACGACAGCACCAGGCTGCCTGGGCGATTTAGCATGCGCTGAAACTAATTAATTTATATGGAGACAATTTATTTAACCTGAAACTAATTAAAGCAATCAGTGATCCAGGAGGAGCAAGATCTAATAGCCATTTTTAAGCAACTGGATTGAGTTGCCTCTCCTGGTTCTCCATTGAAGTTGTAGGCACAGCAGGTGTTACTGACTCTAGGTAAAAAGCCAGGAGATGATTTGTAATTTACAGATGCTTCCCCACTTCTGCGGTCACTGATCTAGCACGATCAAGAAGGGGCTGCTTCAGTTTATGTGCAAACCAAGAAAATGACTGTTTTTGCTGTCCCTTAGCACTAGTGGAGCAGATGCATGGGGGCACCCAAGCACGTTCACAACCCTGGAAGATACACTGCTAATCCTTCTAGAAAACAAGAAAAAGTCTTCAAATACCAACCCAGGTGGAAAACAACAGCATGTCAAGCATCGGCCTCATTTGCTTTGCCGAGAGCAGATAAGCATCAGTGAGAGAATCAACCCCCAGGCAGAGCAATCCCATTGGAAACACCGACTCTCAGATCTCCAGCTACGGGTGACCTGAAACAGTGCTGAACTGAGAAAGGAAATGCAGGGGAAGGAAGAACACATGAATTTGCTGGTCTGCCATTGCCAGTTTCTCTCCGAGCGCGCACAAATGGAACGGGAAGATTGCTCCTGGTCTCTGAAAGAGAAGCAGCCACAACTGATTCCGACACTCAAAGGCCAGATTATAACCAGCCACTGCATAAAGAGAGGCTAAGGTTGTTTGCGCCTCCCCAGACCAAACCGGGAGGCCAGGCCCCAGCCCTGCACCATCTGCCAGCAAAGGCTCATTAGCCACAGAGAGACGTACATAGCGCACCCCAGGGAAGGGGACATAGCAGCAACCCCAGCCACGCTATGCCAGAGTTATTGGCAGAGGCGCACAGATTAAATGCAGGGGACTTTAGCAGCCATGCTTCAGGCAAGTTCCATTGTTTACATTGGGGGAGAGGAGGGAAGAGTAATAGACCAGCCTTGCTCGAGCCGGGCAGCCCAGCTCCGACCCTGCAGAGAGTTAGCACTGCAGTTCCTGTAACCCGCATGTTTCGTTTGTTGGCATTTCACGTGCACATGGATTAGAGCACAGGGAAGCGAGGGGCAGGCTGCTTCTCTGATCACAGAGTCCCTGGAGGGGATGACAAAGTGAAAAACCTTTACCACTAGTTTGCAGCAGGCAAGTCTGCGTTGGAGGAACCCTCACGCTGGGCGGGGTTCCCTTTTGGAGTCAGCTGCATCGTGTGTGGCTTCCTGGAGAAACCACTCAGCTCTTGGGGGAGGATCCTTCTAGGTCTTGGTCCAGTTCCTAGCACACAAGGATCCCAATCCTGACCGGGGCTCTGTAAGCTACGGTTCTATAAATATTAAACAGTGTTAACACCAGCTCAAGCTGAGCTGAAGGCCTCGCCCCAGGCACGGGTACCAACCAATACAGTCGGTGCCAATAAAATGCTTGTGACAGCAACTGCCTGCACTGGGAGATCCCATAAAGAACAAGACATTCCATCTCGCTAGGTATCTAAACCACGTTTGTATTAGTGGCCCTTCTGAAGACTGTTTGCTGCTGCACCTTTTCACCTAGTGCTGACAAAAGGCAGATCGCACAGGAGAAGTGGGATATTTTCTATTGTGCATCTCCTGTTAGACTGTTCCAGAGAGAAGCTTACCGTGGAAGTGCACACAGCAAGTGCTGACATGGGAGCTCCCCTAAAATGGCTTCTTTTAAGTTAATACCAGAATGGGCTATTGGGTCATCTGGCAAGCCCCCAAAAGAGAGGATTCTGCACAAAACCTGCTCGCTAAAAACCCTGAAGAAGTTTTCCATTACACACCCTCCCTCTCCCCTCATAGCGGGCTGATGTTCACACCTCAATATCCTGCCCAATTTCATTTAAACGCCAAAAGGAAGTCGGTCCGACCCAGAGGCAGGCCAATCTCCCTGCCAAATCCCAGCTCCTAAAAGCAAACCCTGCTCTGTTAGGTCCGCGTAACCCACCTGGTTTGCACTGCTGCAATTGACTTTATCCGGCCCCCAAAAGGGTGAGAACGCCGGAGAGGAGACATGGGCTCTAGTCTAGGGGGATACTCTGGCTCTGCACCCATGTGGAAGGCAGGGCAGCCCACAGAGAAGGCCCTACAAGCATTCAGAGAGAGAGTCTGAAGCTGTATGAGAAGATTTTATTGTGGGCAATTCCCCTGGCAGGTCACACACTCAGCCACCCTCCAAGAGCTAAGCCAATCAGAGCGCGAACGTGGGGAGGGGGGGACAGTTATAAGTGCAGGAGTTAAAGACAGCAGTGGACTGAGCTGGTGATTAAGGCAAGGCCATAAGATGGGGGTGTGTGCTACGAGGGCAGAGTCCCAATCCCTCTGCCATGTCGGACACAGGCTGGTGCTATTCCTCAGTTAGGATAACATCTCATCCTTCGCAAGAGAGCTGGGAGGTTCCAGAATTAACAATTAGTTGCTTTACACTGGGATTCGGTCGGTTAGAGAGAGAACTGAGGCAGAGCTCAGCAAAGCAAAGGTTTATAAAGTCTTGCCTGACAGCTGGGCTTATCGGGAGAAGACAAAGCCCTCTAGAGCGAGCACCTTTTAGGGAGCCAGGGAATGGATCCCAACTCCTGTCCCAGGGCGCATACAGGCTACCGACTGCTGTCTCATCAGCAGCCAAGAGGAGCAGTCCACTCTGCAGGCAAGGGCTCCCTGCTGCTAGCTCTCTGTTCTCTGACAGGGCGCAGACTGTTTGAAAGCTCTGAGATGCTGCCATGCGTCTCAGGTGCCGAGGACGGAGACACACTACATGGTGTGGCCATGCTATCAAGACTGAGAAATCATCTCCGAGACGATCCGAAGGGAACACGTTTGGATGTGTGCACTAAAATGGAGAGGTATAGACTGTTACGTTGGAACTAGATCTTCAAATATATGAAACAGCAACAAAATGGGGAAATCTGTACAAAGAAACCAGTAGATTTACTGCCTAACTCCTTTTGTTTCAAAGCTATTCACAGGATTCCAAATACTATTTACAAGGTTTTGCGCTATTTATAATGTTTTGTGTGTGCATTAAATGTATGTTTGGCTAGGAAACAGTATGGTGCTCTCTCTTTGAAGCTGACTGGGCACTGTTAGCACCTGTTTATCAGGGTTTTACAGACAATAGCCCTTAACTTTCAGAAAAGTCCTCACCGAGAAAAGGAGTGAAAGGAAGTTGTATGTAATATTGCCCCAAGCCCCCTCTCCCTTGCTACCTCAGCACTCAGCATTGTCCTCTGAGCATTAATCCCTAAAATAAAAGCAATACAATAGCCAACCACATTATTTTCAACACTGTGGAGAAAAATCAAGTGAAGAGAGAGTTCACTTCCTGGCTGAGATCCTCATTTGGCCGGGTTTCAGCAGGGGGCACATTTTTATAGCAGAGCAAAAAACCAGAGAACATAGAATTTTCTACTAGAAATGCAGGGAGCCATAATAGCAGCAATGTGGATGGCTTCTCTCTGCCAGGGTCCTAATTTGGTTTTAGGACATAAGAACAGCCACACTGGGTCAGACCAGTGGTCCAGCTAACCCAGTATCCTGTCTGCCGACAGTGGCCAATGCCAGGTGCCCCAGAGGGAATGAACAGAACAGGGCATTTTCGAGTGATCCTCCATGAACTTATCTAATTCTCTTTTGAACCCAGTTATACTTTTGGCCTTCACAACATCCCCTGACAATGGAGTTCTGCAGATTGACGGTGTGTTGTGTGAAGTACTCCCTGATGTTTGTTTAAACCTGCCGCCTGTTAATTTCATGGGGTGTCCCCAGGTTCTTGTGTTATGTGGGAGTAAGTAACTTTTTCCTAGTCACTTTCGCCCACCATTCATGATTTTATAGACCCCCATCTTATCCCCCCGTTAGTCGTCTCTTTTCTAAACTGAACAGTCCCAGTCTTTTTAATCTCTCCTCATACGGAAGTGGTTCCATGCCCCTCATCATTTTTATTGCCCTTCTCTGCACCTTTTCCACTTCCAATACATCTTCTCTGGGATGGAGGAACCAGAACTGCATACAGCTTTCCACTTGTGGGCGTACCATGGGTTGATATAGTATCTTTATGATATTTTCTGTCTTAGTATCCATCCCTTTCCTAATGGTTCCCAACACTATTAGCCTTTCTTTTTTTTTTTTTGACTGCTGCTTCACACTGAACAGATGTTTTCAGAGAATTATATATAATGATTCCAAGATCTTTCTTGAGTGGCAACAGCTAATTTAGACCCCAACATTCTATATGCATAGTTGGGATTATGTTTTCCAATGTGCATTACTTTGCATTTATCAACATTGAATTTCATCTGCCATTCTCTTGTCCAGTCACCCAGTCTTGTGAGATCCCTTTATAACTCTTCACAGTCCGCGTTGGACTTAACTATACTGAGTAATTTTGTATCATCTGCAAACTTTGCCACCTCACTGTTTACCCCTTTTTCCAGATCATTTATGAATATGTTGAATAGGACTGGTCTCACTACAGACCCTCAAAGAGACACCAACATTTACCTCTCTCCATTCTGAAAACTGACCATTTATTCCTACCCTTTGTGTCCTATCTTTTAACCAGCTACCAATCCATGAGAGGACCTTCCCTCTTACCCCATGACTGTTTACTTTGCTTAAGAACCGTTGGTGTGGGACCTTGTCAAAGGCTTTCTGAAAGTCCAAGCAGACTATATCCACTGGATCACTCTTGTCCACCTGTTTGTTGGCACCCCGAAAGAATTCTAACAGATTGATGAGACCCTCCTGCTTCTGATGTACTTAAAAAACAGAGGGTTTGGGGGTTTTTGGGGGGGGGGTGTCTTTTTTGTTGTTGCTGTTTTTGTCTCTTAAGCTAGTTGTTCTTCAGATTCTTTTGTGGCCTGGCTAACTGTACTTTTACACTTGATTTGCCAGAGTTTATGTTCCTTTCTATTTCCCACAGTAGGATCTGACTTCCAATTTTTAACAGATGCCTTTTTGCCTGTAAATGCCTCTTTTACTCTGCTATTTAGCCAGGGGGCCTTTTTTGGAGGGGGGTGTCCTCTGAGTGTTTTTCTTTTATTTGGGGCATACGTTTAATTTGAGCTTCTCTTATAGTGCTTTTAAGAGGTTTCCATGCAGTTTGCTGACATATCACTCGTGTGACTGTTCTTTTTAATTTCCATTTAACTGGCCTCCTCATTATTGTGTAGTTCCCCTTTTTGAAGTTAAATGCTCCTGTGGTGGGTTCCTCTGGTATTTTCCCCCCTACAAGGATGTTAAGTTTAATTACATTATGGTCGCTATTGCCAAGTGGTTGAGCTCTATTCACCTCTTGGACCAGATCCTGTGCTCCACTTAGGACTAAATCAATAAGTCTTCTCTGCGCAGTGACCACCACTCTGTCTTTGCAAGGTGTATTCTACTACCCACCTGGCTATTCTAGCTTCTGTATCTGGACTTTCCCCCAATAACTTTGTCCTGGGCTGAATAATCCTGAAATAGTGTCTCCCTCTTCAGAGGTCCCTCTTTGAGCTGCTGTGCAACATCTAACACTCCCTCCAGGTTCCTAACCAGCATTTGGGAACAACCAGCTGAAGAACCTGCCCTGTGAAGAATCCATCCTGGTGACCCGAGTGCATGCTGGGACAGAGTTTGGGGAGTTCAGAAAGCACAGTGTGGATACCCATGCAGAGCAGACAGCCAGTAAAGCTTGCAGCATAATTACTTACTTCATTATGGAGTCTCCATGCTCCCAGTAACCTGGGGAACAATTAAACACACATTCAGTATCTGCCTACCTGTGCTCCCCATGCTGATGAAGTCCTACACCAAATCAAGTCAATGGCAAAATTCCTATTGACTTCAATTTGATCCACCAACTCTGAAGCCAGAGAAAACCAGAGGGAGGAAAGAGCAGAAGGTGAGGAGTTTGCTAGTCTGGACTCTTGCAATGGCTATGTCCTTTCATCCTGATTGGAGCTGTATAATAAGCAGAATCACAAACCCCTTCACTAACCC
Organism: Mauremys mutica; assembly: GCF_020497125.1. Taxonomy (NCBI): domain Eukaryota; kingdom Metazoa; phylum Chordata; order Testudines; family Geoemydidae; genus Mauremys; species Mauremys mutica. The sequence goes on along the minus strand of NC_059082.1, from coordinate 82,999,419 downwards.
CAATGCCTCTTTAATACTTGTTACAAGGAAGAAATAAATCCTATGTGACCTTTTCCCCCATGCATGTTGAGCTGAGGTTTCAAAGGGACTCGGGTAAGTCTGGCCTGCCTCAGAGAGCACAAAAATATTAGCCAAGAACTACCTCAGATGAAAGAAACATTAAATAAATAATAACAACCCCTCCAACTGTCGATGTACCCCAATCCGACAAATGAATCCCTGGAAAATACAAGGGGGCCTTTCACTGAGAAATCATTCCCAGGACATTAGATCGTATGCAGTAGGCCCCTCCAGGGTCATCTTAAAGTGTTGTACAAGTTTATCAAGCAGGAGGTGAGCAGGGTTTGCATCATGCCGTGCTCCTCTCAAGATTGCGGGTTTGCAGAATGATTACAGGAATGCCTGGTCCGGAAGGCAAAATAAAGACAGAGGAACGTGCCCATTTCCTTCCTGACACAGGTGTACAGTTTGCTCAGCACTCTAATTAATGACCCAAAATCCATTTAGGCTGAGAGCCCCAGGGTATTGCAAACCTCATTTAGAAAAGCGTCCCACATGCAGTATTGATTCTTAGTGTAATACCTGCCTTCCAGTTATCTAGCACAAACTGTTCCATCACATAGAAAAACACTCCATTCTCTTTTGGAAGCCAGGCGGGCTGCCAAATCCTTTCTGATTGGCAGGGCACCAGGCCTGCTTTGTAGCACAGATGATGTTATATAGAATGTGTAAATTTGGGGATTGACTCATGTGAGCTGGAGCTCTACGTTGGGAACAAATGAGGCACACAGGGCCAGATCATTAACCGGAGTAAGGGAGCAGAGCTCCACTGACTACAGTTGAGATGCACCAATTAACAGCCGTGAGGATCTGGCCTGTAAAACTCCATTTGTGCATCTGTCCCAGCATTTGGCCTTTGTGCTCGAGACTGCCAACTGCGAGGGGTTTAGTCACAACACGATCATCTGTTTCAGCAGAACGCGTGCACCAACTCGTTCCATAGAGGCCACCGAATGATGGGGAGATGCGAAGACAGCTCAAATAGCCTCAAAGCCATTCTCTGTTAAAACTAGTAACCGTGCTGGGGGGGGGGGGAAATCAGTGGCTGGGTACCCCACTTCCAGTGCCTTGAATCCATTCAGTTCCTTTTGTGTCCCGCCCCCCGCGTTAGGGAAAGAAGAATTACTGCGCAGTAGGTGCTGATTCGCAATCTGGTTGGGGATTGGCAGATCTGAACGTGCTAGACTTGCCATCTGCAATTAGTAAATACTAGGTGTAAAAAGGGACTGAAATTGCAAGACACACAGGGAGGGGCAGAGAGAGAGGGAGAGGAACAAAGCAAGGTAGAAAATGGCCAAAATGTCAGACATTAAATATGTATCATTAAAACAGGAAACTGACAGGGTTTTTTTGTCTAATCCTCCAATGCTGAATTATTTATAGCATCTATGTGGAAACCTGGCACGTTGGTACAGCGCGGAGAGTGTGATAACAACTCGGCATGAACATATGGTCCCCTTCGAGGTTATCCCCTGCCTGCAGCCGGCCTGTCTGCGCGGAGAGGCCAGCGATCTGTGCCCAGAAGTCATAGTATCTCCCTGCCAACGAGTTGTAGCACAGCCCGGCATACGCTGGTTATAGGGCTGCCAACTTTCTAATCACACAAAACCGAACACCCCTGCCCCGCCCCTTCTCTGAGGCCCCACCCCCTGCTCGCTCCATCACTCACTCTCCCCCACCCTCACTCACTTTCACCGGACTGGGGCAGGGGGTTGGGGTGTGGGCAGGGTGTGGACTCCTGGAGGGATTTGGGGTGCAAGAGGGGGCTCTGGAGTGTGGGAGGGGGTATGGGCTCTGGGGTAGGGCCAGGGATGCAGGAAGGGACTAGGGGGTTGGGGTGCAGGGGGAGGGTGAAGGCTCCAGCTAGGGGTGCAGGTTCTAGGGTGGGAGTGGGGATGAGGAGGGTGCAGGAGGGGGCCCAGGGCTGGGGCAGGGCTGCGGGGTCCCAGCAGCGCTTACTGCAGCTCCCGGAAGCGACCACAAAGACCCTGCAGCCCCGAGGCACATGGGTGGCCAGGGAGGCTCCGCACACTGCCCTCGCAACTGCAGGGACCACCGCCACAGCTCCTATTGGTCGCAGCTCCCAGCCAATGGGAGCTGCAGAGCCAGCACTAGGGCAGGGGCAGCACGCGGAGCCTCTCTGGCTCCCCATGCACCATGGGGCCGCAGGGACCTGGCAGCCACTTCCAGAAGCCGCAGGGAGCCTGCCTTAGCCTGGGGCTCCCGCTACACTGCCGACCAGACTTTTAATGGCCTGGTCAGTGGTGCCGACCAGAGCCACCAGGGTCCCTTTTCGACCGGGCGTTCCTGTCAAAAACCGGACGCCTGGCAACCCTAGCTGGATAGAGGAGATGATGTTGTGGCTAGAACAGAACCTGCCAGATCCCAAACCTAGGGCTTTGCTCACAGAGTCAGAGGAGCAGATGAAACATGCTGAGCAGAGTCAGCCTCAGTTCACACCTCCAATCCCTCCTCACCCCCTAGACTCTCAAGAGGGCTAGCGCCTGAAACCAGAGTCACCGCACAGGCAGTTCCACAAGCTCGTGTCGCTGCAACCTGAAACACGGCCCGCTGCAAGCTAAAGGATCCATCCCTGGTGACACACAGTGGGCGACATTTTCATCCTCTCTCTAGATTTCCATCCCATGCTCTCTGACCTGGGTCCAGTCATCGCTTGCATTTCATCCGCAAAGCTTTCCCAGCTGTCTCGTAACATCTGACCTTGGGGAGGCAGCATGGTCTAGCAGAGAGAAGACTGAACTAGACTCAAGGCCTGGGTTCTACCCTTAACTCTGCCCACCTGCGGAGACCTTTCCTCTCTCACCCTTTGCCTGCTTGTCTATTTAGACTGAGCTCTTAGTGACTGCATGTCACTCACCCAGCACTCATCGGGGGTGCCCGATACCAAGTGGGACCCGTAGACACTACCATTACACAAATGACCTCTGACTGTCAGCACATCGTATGCAAACGTTCAGCCAAACACGAAGCAAGGAAAGCAAGCGGCTTATTCATCTGCTCTCACTGCGGCCTGGTAAGGTGTCATTCCGCTGGGCTTTTCAAGAGACACCACTAATCCTTCGGTCAAGGCAGACACCTGGACTAGGACGCAGGTTCAAGGATTACAGATGCGTTTTGCCTTGCCTAGACCTCTGGGGATGGGCAGCAAATAAGCTTTGTACACATGCTACCCTGGCAGTGCCGGAGCTTCGGATACGAAGGCAACAGAAGTAAAGGGGCCATCGGCAAAACACCCCCACAAAACAAACAAGGCATCCTGGGAAAGGAGGCAGAAAGGAAGTAGAAGAGTCAAATCCCTTTTGTTTAAGTCTTTGCCCAACTTGCATGAAGTAGAGGCGGCCAACAATGACCCAGACCACTTCTCCTCTATTTACATCCCTCCATGGACTTGCGCCTGCCAGCCCCATAGACGTCGTCTGGCCCTGTTCCCCTCCCCTCGTCCAGGCTCAGCCTCCCCTCTAGCCCTTTGTTCAGAGTACCCTACACTGGGGTCAGAGGTGCGAATGCAGCCGGGAGAGGTGGCTTTATTCTAGCTAGCTAAACAACAACGGCAGCAATGCAGTTCCCTGCCTTAATGAGCTTAGAATCTAATTCAGACAGCTACAGTACCCAGGGGAACGGATCCACAAGCAGGAGGCCAGAGCACTGGAGTCAGCAGGGAGATCAGCCCCAGGCGGGCTCATGACAGACGCAAAGGAGGAGAAGGTGCATGAACCTATGAGGTGAGCGGTAGAGGGGGGGCGAGGGAGACAGACGGAACCCATGGGGAGCGGGTCTGCAGGGGCAGCAGGAGACAGCAAGCGCAGTGACTGGGGCTGGCGAGGCTGCAGACAGCTGCGATCACATGCAGGAGGAGCGTATAAACCTGATGCAGAAGGGGATTTGTGGGCCACCGATAGCAACAGGAAAGGGTCAGGGCGGCAGGGGAGGAGAGGTGTTCTGCAACAGCTACAACGGAGTCACAGGCTTCCGCCGGACTGGACACCCTGCCCAGGATCACCTGGGTCTCCCGTTTCAGGTTTGCAACAGCAGCAGTTAGGGAAGACTAAAACGAGACATAGTAAAGTCCCATCTCCATGTGTGATTCGGTCCTGGTCCTCTCTGCTGAGTTGCAGCAATAAATGCCCTTAACTGAGCTGTTCTGCTGAGAGCAGAATTTGATTGTATAGTTTGTCGGCTAGCCAGAGGTGCTAGCCAGTTTCTAAGGCTAGGCTGAACCCCAATTGATGCCCTGTGCATTTCACAGAATACATACATCAGGGAACCTTTCCCACCCCATAAGCAGCTGTTAAAACATACATGTATGAAAGCCCCCTAGTTTGCAATTCATCAAGCTGAATATCTCAATCAATTAGCCTGGGATTTCAAGCAAATTTTAAGAAGCTAACAGCTTCCCCGGTAATACCACAGATATCAGAGGCTTCCAAATCCACCTGCTGTATATATGGAGCCTTGACTACTGCCCCAGTGACAAGAGAAGCAGACCATTTTGCAGGGCTAGCTTTTGGCTCCACTTTCTCCCTACCACGTGCGCACAGCCCTTCCTTATATTGTGCGCAGCGACCGTGCTATCAATCCAGGGCCCCTTTGCACACGTTCAAAATTCCTCCTACTCCGATGCCTCCCAACTGCTCTGAGAATTCAAAGTCAAAGTCACGGGGCAGCAGCGCCCACTTGCTGCTTATTCGGTCCTGCTGAATACGACGATCAATGCCCTGTGCTCTTAATGACCGCGTGTCTGAATGTATCCAGGAAAGGTGGCCTTTTCCCTCAGCCACCTGAAGCAGCACTTCACTTGGTGCCACAGTGCTCGGGAAGGAGTGTTACCCAGAGGCCTTGGAGACTGAGACGGTTTTAACCAGAGTAAAACTCTCCAAATGACCCATTTCTGGGCTCAGTGACAACGTTTCCTGTTGGTTCTGGGACATCTGCTTGCTAGTGGGGACAGCATTCGGCCGACTCCCTGATCAGACGCATACTGAGCTGTGAGTTTCCATAGCCAAAATTCTCCTCCTCCTAGGGATTGCTCCTGGAGAAAAGAAACCTGCATCTGACGAAGTGGGTATTCACCCACGAAAGCTCATGTTCCAATATGTCTGTTAGTCTATACGGTGCCACAGGACTCTTTGCTGCTTTTAAAAAAGGGGAGAGCGCGAGGTGCATAGAGAGATCAGCCACAGAGCAGATACACACGGGAAATATGCCACAAGCCAGAGAGAGGAACAGCACCATTAGGTGCTCACCAACCACCTCCCACGACCACCTGTGTAACCCATTTTGGCACAAACCACCAGAAAGCCAAAGAAGGAAGGTGTCCTTAAGGAGAACGATGAGACGGGTACAGCACAGAAGCACCAAACCCACTCATACAACATCACAGCCTGATTTTCACCCCGCCACCCTCCTCTGTGCCTTCTTTCGGGTACAGGAACAATTAATAATTGAGCTGCAAAGAGCCAAGAGGCATCACCTCGCCAGGAGCAGAAAGCTGACACGACAGAGAGCAGGACCATGCAGGCTAATGGACTAAAGAATTGTTCCTTTCCGTCACTTGCATCACACCCAGTATGAAGGATTGCTCAGAAGCCATCAGCCCAACCAAGGAACTGATGAAGCACGTCTGGCCTTAAAACAAAGAGCAGTCCCCATCGTTTTCAGAGAGACTCTCTGGGTAGGCAGGAGCTGATTTAGAACATATGAATTCATGCTAAGAAGAATGGAAAGGAAGAGCAGGAAGCAGGGACTTTATAAGGAAACTGTATCGTTTGAATCAAAATTCATTCAGCAAAATAATTCATACATGAGAATGAGCATTTGAGGTAGGAAGTGAGCCAGAAGAACGGACAGAGACTTGAGTTCAGACGATAGAAACCAGTGCTATAGCAAATGGAGCACGTGCAGCAAGAAGCAGCGTCAGGGGCCAACTGCTGGAATTATTAATAATATTAGAAATTATTAATATGGGAAACCACCAGACAGCAGTTTAACCATCAATTCCTTTATTAAATCTAAAGGCCAAATGGTATGTTTACAGTTGCCCTAAACATGCCCCCAAAGCCTAAACAATAAGCAATTTACTGCATCCAAACTCTAAAAAAACATTTATAAGCATTCAGTGAAGAGACTTACAAACAGGCTAAAGCCAGTGGTGCTTAGCCCCCCGCCCCCGGGTTGGTCAGCTCCCACTGCTCAGGCTGGTCTGAGCAATGAAACCTTGAAGAGTTTACTTTTTATGCCCTTTAACAAACAGGTGATGTCATTGCCCATTACCAACTTCAGCTAAAAACCAAGGCTCAGACAGTTCGCCCTTTTTTCCTGTCTCAATCCAGACAAGATTTACAACCTCCCTTCTCCCCAAGGCTTTTCCTTCCTGCCTCTTCCCCTCCTTCTGGCCGACCAACCGTTTTTCCTTTGCACCTGGGTTTACATAGGAGCTATACTGGTATGTGGGCTGGCAAGCACCATATTGATTCATTTCAAGACTGATTCTTTGTCTGATTTAAAACCATCTGCAGTCACCCCTATCAGTCAGGGGCCTTTTCAGAAACTTCCCCATATTTCATTGGTTATTCTGTGAACCAGACATCCTCCCTACTCCATTCCTCCTGGCCCTACAACTCCATGTTCAAGGCCTTCCTTCGGCTAGCTAGCCAGGGCCTCTCTCTACAGAACATATATTTCCTTAACCGAACCCTAATTCTTTAATTTCACATTTATCCTACAGCAACAGTCTTATGGAATATAAAAAAACCCACAGGAATTCAGTTACGAAGAGAGACTGAGCAACCTCCCTTCCAGAAGGCCATCAGGTCTAGTCCACCTGGCAGGACAGCTGATGTTTAAAGAACACTCCCCAAGCACCAGAGATGGGACCACCGACATATACACACATTCTTCCCAGAGGAAACTGCGCACTCCCCAGACAGGCAGATAGTGACTTTTGTTTGACTGACTGAGGGCATATTGGCATTTACTCATTCTCCTTGGCTATATTATTTAAAAAACCCAAAAAACCAAGAGGGTAAGAGTCTTTTTTAAAGCATGGTGGCCATTCAGACAGAGATTGTGCAGCTGTAAATAATGACAAATGTTGCTGTTGTGCTGAAGTTTCACAGATTTGTATGCTTCTCTGTTCTTCACTGATGGGATTATTTTGTTTTTATCTCCTCTGTAAACTTCCCTAGCTTTTTTTCCCTATTAAACTGGTGTGCATTGGCACTGGTACTCCACCTCTCTGGGGATACGCCTTTTAGCAGAAATCTTGCTGAGCCTTTGGGGGAAATAAAACGGCAATTACTTGGGTTTGTAGTCACGGCTTCATTTTTAAACCACAAGACTGTTAAACAAACGATCCTAGTGCTGCATGCAAACTCTTGGGCTTATGTGAAAAATACCAAGCTCATTGATAAAGGCTTCAGGGAGCTTATATATGGCCTCCTTGCAGACATGTGGATTCTAAGGGGGAGGGGCATGGAGACAGAGGAAGAGCACATGTCCTTCGTCCACTCCACTGGCTACACCTGCGGTCAATGGGTGGTGTTGCTCCATTGCCCAATCCACAGGAGCCTAGAAAGGCCAAGAACGGCCAGTGCTTGGACTGGACGTCTCAAAGCTAGTTCTGTACAACCAGCAGCCCTCACTTGCCAAGCGGGCCCACTGCCATTTTGATGGTCACATTCTGGGTCACAACTTGAGGACATTTTTAAAAGGTATGTGGTCATCGGTCTAATGCCCCCATCTGCTTGGTACACGCTGAGCAACAGCAGGTAAATGTGGAATTAAAGGCTGTGTCAGAATGCCCACGCACAAGGGACAGAGTTACGGGTGCACATGCAACCTTGTTTCTGGCATTTTTACAAGCTTAAGACATTAAGACGTTGCAAGATATTTATGTACCAGATGCGCTAAAGATTCATATGTCCCTTCATGCTTCAACCACCATTCCAGAGGACGTGCTTCTATACTGATGACGGATTCTGCTCGATAATCTGAAGTAGTGCGGACCGAAGCATGTTCATCATGAGTCAGATGCCACCAGCAGAAGGTTGATTTTCTTTTTTGGTGGTTCGGGTTCTGTGTTTCCACATCGGCGTGTTGCTCTTTTAAGACTTCTGAAAGCATGCTCCACACCTCGTCCCTTTCAGATTTTGGAAGGCACTTCAGATTCTTAAACCTTGTGTCAAGAGCTGTATCTATTTTTATAAATCTCACATTGGGTACGTTCTTTGTGTTTTGTCAAATCTGCAGTGAAAGTGTTCTTAAAACTAACAACATGTGCTGGTCATCATCCGAGACTGCTAGAACATGAAATATATGGCAGAATGCAGGTAAAACAGAGCAGGGGACATACAATTCTCCCCCAAGGAATTCAGTCACAAATTTAATTAAAGCATTATTTTTTTAACCAGCATCATCAGCATGGAAGCATGTCCTCTGGAAAGGTGGCCAAAGCATGAAGTGGCATATGAATTTTTAGCATTTCTGGCACATAAATACCTTGCAATGCTGGCTACAAAAGTGCCATGCGAATGCCTGTTCTCACTTTCTGGTGACATTGTACATAAGAAGAGGGCAGCATTATCTCCTGTAAATGGAAACAAACTTGTTTGTCTGAGCGACTGGCTGAACAAGAAGGACTGAGTGGACTTGTAGGCTCTGAAGTTTTACATTGTTTTGTTTTTGAGTGCAGGTATGTAACTAAAAAAATCTACATTTGTAAGTTACACTTTCACGAGCAAGAGACTGCACTACAGTACTTGTATGAGGTGAATTGAAAAATACTATTTCTTTTATCATTTTTGCAGTGCAAATATTTGTAATAAAAACTAATGTACACTGATTTCAATTACAATGCACAATACAGTATATGCAAAAATGTAGAAAACCATCTAAAATATTTAATAAATTTCAATTGGTATTCTATTGTTTAACAGTGCGATTAAAACGGAGATCAATCATGATTAATTTTTTTGAGTTAATTGCAATTAAATCGACAGCCCTAATATACATGGTACAATGATGGATTCCCACTGCACACTGGTGGTGCTCTCAGCTCACATATAAATCAGATAATTTCCCACATTCTTCCAATAAACTTTCTGCAGGGAGAAGCATCATTTATTTTCCAGCGCAGGTTGATTTATTCTCTCAGCAGGATTGTGCACTTGCACTCTGCAGCTAAAAATAGAGGCTTTGTTTTTTAAAAACCCACGCACTCCTGTCAGCAGCAGACTGACCAATGCCCAGTGCCAAGAGCCTTTCAGAAACAAGTGTGTAACAACTGCTACCCAACTCAACAACAGGCCGCACAAACACAACTACTTATGAAGTCATTTCCTGGGCGAACTAATTCCTTAGAATTCTCACTCCCCTTCCCATTCACCAAAACACCACCGGTTCGCTACTCCCCATTGCTCCCTTTGGGGAGCTGCTCCCACACAGTCCTCTCCAGGGACTGCCCAGTGAAACGACAAAGACGGCTTTCAGAGCGGGTGGATTATATGCAGCTGTGGCAGAATTTGATTGATATTTTTTTTTTTTTAAAGAATTTCAAGTGATATCTATGTTTCTTTTTAAGAATTGTTTTCAGTTTTTATCTATTTAAATTTTCACAGTTGCACAAAATTATGGGGGGAGTCAGGAAATGAGGGTCAGACAATAACTATTTAATAGCAGTAAGTGTTGGGCTTCAAAAAGTGAAAGTTTTATAACCGATAAAACACAAACTCTCAGTATCATGTGTCAAGATGCACAAAGTAAACAGCCTTAAACCAAACCTGAATAAGTTCGCAAGCAGCATTTTTCTTACTTTGCCTAGCTGCACGGTTCAGTTATTGCTGACGGAAACACTTTCTCTCTGTGTGTATGGTGAAATTGACATTTATTGACATTTACCAATAAAAATCTAATCCTTCCAAGCCCACTTATATGCAGAGACAGCTTCATTCTTGGAAGGCTCGGCCTGGCGATAATCATAACAGACCTGTGAAAATGGCAGCGTGGAAGCTCCCAAGGTGCCAACAGAGCTAAAGAGCAACATTTGAAAGTCAGAGCATAGTTGGGAGAACTCGAGAGAGAGTAGGGAACAATCCTGCATTGGCTAGTGGATCAGCGAGGTCTTCTCCAGCACTAACATCTATGGAGTCTATTCATGAAGCCCAAAAGAGAGGTCTGAACAACCACGAGAATCAGGACAATGCACCTTCCACAGACAGTAGAGCAATGCACACTGCAAGGAACTCGCTGGGAGCCGTGCTACAGAACAGCACTCAAGAGATCCCTGCCATTGTGCTCTGCAAAGGGAAACGCAGACCCAGGGGTCAGTCCCAGCGCATGCCTAACTTCATAGGAAATAAAGGACGTGGGCGTAAGACTAGATATAACTGCACAAGCCTCCCCAAAAGACCTAATACAAATAAGCCGCACGGATCACAAACTGGCAGCTTTATAGGTACAATTGGAGTCTATAAAATCCCTTTGTCACTGTGAGACCTACAGCACCTGGCCCCTTGCCAATATCCTTATTTTCAAAACAGCCATTTTCAAAACCTTCCTACCTGGAGGGAGAAAAGGAGTAAAGAACAAACCGGACAGCTTCTAGCACCTGGCAAGCATCCTTGAGTGGTGTTTGCAGCACTCAAAATCTAGGGAAAACAAGTAGGTCTGTTAGTCTTTACAAAGAGACATATATGCTGCATTAAAGCAACATTAATAACTCCCGGGACCACAAGCCCTGTCCACGATAAAAGTCAATTCTCTTGTTAGGCTGGATAGATTAAGATATTAGTGAATTATCTTCTTCTATTCCCATCTGTCTGTGCATAAACGGGTTCTCTGGCAACAGATACAGAATCGCTTGTTATTGATGGATTAGGAGTAAGAGGATCTGTTCAGGATCATATTTTTTAAAATAAAGTCATACTCAGCTCCTCTGTAAATCCCACTGCAGGTCTCGCCCAGCAGTCTGTGCAGCTCTTCAGCTGAGTTTGGTGCAAGAAAGGGTGGAAAAAAAGGAATAATAAAACTTCTAAGAGTCCCAGCGCTTATTGTTCATTAAATATTTCCATTCCCAGTATGAATTGCTCTGTTTAACGAGTTAATCAGCACTGCTGGGAAACGCCAAGGGCAGTTTGGCTGAAACATCGTCGGTCCTGATGAAGGGAATGGTTCATCTAAGCCAATGCAGACATCAGAGCGTTTTTAAAACCGCAGTGCACTGAAGTTTGCAAGAGCTCTGCCCACCCCCAGCCCAGCCCAGTAAGGGACGCAGCAAGCAGGCACTGAGCCCTGACCTAGCTAGGTCGCTCAGGGGCGTAACAAAATGGAGACTGACCTAGGCTAGGTCGCTCAGGGGCGTAACAAATTCAAACTCCACAGGGCTGGAGTTAAGCCACCCGAACCCCGGGTAGATGCAGTTAGGTCAATGGAAGAACTCTTCTGTCAGCCTAGCTCAGGGAGGTGGAATACCTATAGCCATGGAAAAACCCTGTCTGTTGCTGTAGAACGTGGCTCCGTCATGGGCATGCCGTGCCACAGACATGCCCTAAGCAGGAGCTGTGCAATGTTTTCCAGCTAGTTTGTTGAAATGTGACCACTAGGGCCCCGATCCTGCAAGGACCCTCGCATGTGCTTGGCTTTATGCACGTTGAGTAGCCACGCTGGTCCATGGGGAAGCGTGTATGTCTTTGCAGCACCGGGGCTTACATTTCGGGCTCAGCAGAGGAGGGACTGGGGGAAATGCAATGGGCTGTGTTATGCAGGAGGTCAGACTAGAATCTATCAACCTGTATTACAGCAGCAAGCTACCAGGGCATCCAGAGGCCCCAATGGAAAGCAGGGCCCCACAGAGCCAGGCGCTAAAACCATACACTGAGTTAAAAAGCAAGAGTTTGCAAAAGTAGCAAATAGCTTTTCCCTACAATGTCCTTAGCTTCTAAAGGAGTGAGGCTATTTCCACGCTGAGGGGGATTTTTAGTTAGACGTATTAACACAGGTTGGATGCCCCCTCCCCACACTCCCAATTGGGGGGCAGGTAACAGAGTCAAGGAAGAGGATTCTGCAAAGTTCTCTCTCATTCTTATCCTGACGAACAATCTTCTATAAGGCCCCGATCCTTAAACAGCGACACACATGCCTCACTTTTCAAAAGTGGTCAACCCCGTTGACTTGCTTTACTCTTTGCAGGATCGGGACTTAAAATACAGACATTTGGGGGTTTTTTTAAATTGATCTGTATCTGGCCCAAAAGGGCTCCCCCCCCCGCACCTGAAAATCAGCAACAGACACCCCCCCCCGCCCCTTTTTTGCTCCCCTCACCAGAGATGGAGAACATGAACTGGCTCACCGCGGCTTAACTCGCTCTAGCTGCGTTATTCACTCATGAAATCTTTTATTTGCTTTATACAGAGAAGATGTGTTCCTAAAAGAGGCAGCCTTGGAAACTGGGGGCGGGGGGATGTTTGTGTTGATTTTTGTCAATACAAAGAATAAATAATTCAGAGATCTACATATTTATTTTCCTCATCAAGGACACACTGTCATGAGAGCCAGAACAAGGAGCTTTACAGCATATTTATTCTGATCTAATTTCTCAGTTACCGTACACACAGTGTTTATCAATGCTACATAAAAGAAAAAAAATAGGTCATAAATTAATGTGATGTAGTGAATCATTTACTAGCCCTGTAGGGGAAATAAAATCTTGCATCATTTTTATGATTAACGTCACCCCCCCACTCAAAATACAATCTTTCAGAATTTCCCAGAATTATTCTTCCACTTTCAATCTCTTCACTGGGCAAATGACAGCTCCTAGGGTTGGAAACAAAGATGAGGCGGAGGTGCTAATGGGGGGAATTGGGGGCTCTCTCGGGGTTTTCGTCTCATATTAGAACATATAACCTGCTTCACAGTTCCTTTGCCTTATGGCATCTATTTACTTTCCTCCTTGGAAGATCCTGTAAACATGCAACTGATACCAAACGAGCTGCACATGCTGTTGCTTCATCAGTTACGCTGACAGTGTGGTTGGTGCGGTACAAGGCACTCAGGGACATCTTCTCTAGTTCACTCCATCGACGCTGCCTCTCGGGCTGGGGAAACTTGGATCTTTCCCTAGCAGGATCCCAACGTGCGCTTGGCAAATATTACAAGTTCAGCCTCTCAGTCCCCCGTGAGGGAAGATCGACATTATCCCCATGTCACAGATGGGGAAGACAGAGGCCCAGAGGAGTTAGGTGGCTTGCCCAAAAACACACAAGACGACCCAGGAATAGAAACCCAGTCTCCCAGCTCACAGTCCCACCTGCAGGGTGCTCAGATCACAATAGCATAGCATGCTGGGCCTTGTTCTCCCCATAGGCCACAGTTCTCTGATGAAGAAGAGGGTGGCTGCAGCTGAGTCATTATAGTTGGTGTTTATCTTAAAGCCCAAGCTCCTGGAGTCATGTGATGATGGGAGAATCTCCACTTTCAAGCTTTTAGCCTTCATGGTTGTGGGGGAAAACCTTGAAAACGTGACCCCCTAAAGACTCAAAAGCCAAAGGGTAAGTAACGAACCCAGAATGTACGATGTTACCGAAATCTCATGGGTTTTAAGCCAGTCTCATGACTGGGGAGGGGGGGTGCTGACAATTTTTGAACACCACTGAAGCTGCTGAGCCATGTGTCCTGCAGACCATGCTTCAGCAACCCTCAGATATGACCAAAGAGTTCAACATCCTCACGAGGGACCCAAAGCACGAATGCAGACAGCAGAAACCCTGACGATTTTACTCGCTGATGCTTGCCAGGGCCGCCCAGAGGAGGGGGGGGGCAAGTGAGGCAATTTGCCCCAGGCCCCGGGCCCAGCAGGGGCCCCCACAAGAGTTTTTCGGGGGCCCTGGAGCGGGGTCCTTCACTCGCTCCGGGGGCCCCGGAAAATTCTCGCGGGGCCCAGGCCCCCAGAGTTTCTTCGCTCCCGGTCTTTGCTGGCGGGGGGGTCCTTCCTCTCCGGGATAGAAGGACCCCCCCTGCCGCTGAATTACAGCCGAAGCGGGACCCGCCGCCGGAGTGCAGCCGGGTCTTCGGCGGTAATTCGGCGGCGGGGGGGGTCCTTCCATTCCAGGACCCGCCGCTGAAGTGCCCCGAAGACCCGCGGTGGGGGCTGCACTTCAGTGGCGGGTCCCGCTTCAGCGGTAATTCGGCGGAGGGGGGTCCCCGCCGTGGATCTTTGGGACACTTTGGCGGCAGGTCCCAGAACGGAAGGACCCCCTGCCGCCGACTTACCGCCGAAGCGGGGCCCCCCGCCGCCGAAGATCCCGGGCCCCCGGAATCCTCTGGGTGGCCCTGATGCTTGCAGCTGTGCTGGCCTAGGGAAGGCTACATTTGTTTTTAAATTTGGGCCTCAATAACATACCAATGTGTCTTAACGCACGAGGCAAGACCCATGACTAGCAGGGACTTATTGAATTGTCAGGGCTCCATATCCTTAATAGAGGAAGATTTTAAAAAGTATCCAAATTCCCTGTACACTTGGTGGAGTTTGACTAGAGCAGAAGTTCGGGTGAAAGCACTTTCTGTCCAGGCAGACGGCATCTGTTCATTAAGGCACTTCCATTTCCTCCACTGCAACAGCAGCTCTGGACTGCGGCAGTAACTGACTGCTGGACACCTTAAAGTTCTCTGAGCAGATAACGCTGGCAAAGGCGCCCGTCACTCGGCTATGCTGTGTCGCCGGCCCCCGTTTCCTTCTGTTGGCTGGAGTACAGCAATTGGTATGATTCGTTCACAAGGGTTAACTTCCAGGGTGTTGCGAGAATGCTCCACCTCTGGATTTGGTTTCTGTCACCCAGCTGGCTATGGCTCCTGCTCCACGAACTGAGACAGCTGAGCGTTACACTAAGGCCTAGCAGTCAATATAAACACCTGTCTAAGAAGAAAAGGCACCGCCCAGGAGAGCCCAGGGACGGCCTTGATAAACACATGGCTTAGTGCTCAGAGCCTGAGGCTGGGCAACAGGACTCCTGAGTTCCATCTAGTCATCTGTTCCTGCTCCAATTATTTGTGAACCAGGGCTGGAGGACGGGGGAGACACCATCTGCCATGATAACTGACCAGACCAGCTCTACTGATTCCCGTGGAGAACACCCAAGAGGCTACACGAAGTTCCACTCTCTACCAACCAACCAAGAAGCCGCAGGAGGAAGGAAACCACATGCCTAGAAAGCGCGTCTGAGGGGCACCAGGAACAAACTAACAAGGTATAATTACCTATTGCCAGCGGCATTCCTAGTCCATCTGGCACGGTGACGAATCCTAACAAGGCAGGGGACACGAAGAACTCCCCGAACAGATCATTCAGTTAACCACAGGGATGTCAAAAGAAAAATGTAGAAAAGCTATTTTTAAGAGTGTGCTGGTGGGTGCTTAGACGAGCGAGCCAACAACGTCTGTCCACCAGAAAAGCCAGGGATCTGAAACCTGCCTTCCTAGCCTCTCCAACCACACCCCCATTCTCTGATCATTCCTAGGCAGCCTCAGAAAGTTTTCATAACACATTTCAAAGATGAATAAGATCAAATGGGATGTCCGAGAAGCAGACAATCCATAACTGCCCACAGCAGGGTATCACGCCCCTTCCTCTAAAGCAGGGGTGGGCAAACGTTTTGGCCCAAGGGCACATCTGGGTAGGGAAATTGCAAGCAGAGCCATGAATGTAGGGCTGGGGCAGGGGGTGCGTGAGGGAGTGCGGTGTGCAGGAAGGGGCTCAGGGCAGGGGTGCCAGAGGGGTGCGGCGTGTGGAAGGGCACTCATGGCAGGGGGCTGGGGGCTCAGGGCAGGGGGCTGGGGGCTCAGGGCAGGGGGCTGGGGGTGGGGTGCAGGAGGGGTTTGCGGTGTGGGCTCCAGCCCAGCGCCGCTTATCTGGAGCGGCTCCCTGCCCGCCCTGGCCCCACGCTGCTCTGGGAAGCGACTGGCACCACGTCCCTACGGCCCCTAGGGGAGGAGGAGGCAGAGGGCTCCACGCACTGCCCTCGCCTGCGGGTACCTCCCACAAAGCTCCCTTGGCCATGGTTCTCCTTTCCCAGCCAATGGGAGCTGTGGGGGGTGGTGCCTGCAGGCGAGGGCAGCACAGGGAGCCCCCTCCCTGCCCCCTCGGGATGTGGTGTTGGCCACTTCCAGGAGCGGTGTGGGGCCTGCGGCACCACAGGGATGGCAATCCCACAGGCTGGATCCAAAGCCCTGACGTGCCGGATCTGGCCCGCGGGCCGTAGTTTGCCCACCCCTGCTCTAAGGCACTGGAGTCTGGCTGGCATCAGAGAGACAGGATACTGGAGTGGATGGACCACTGGTTTCATCTGGGTGGCAAGGCCCACGTTCCTATAAAAACAGCACAACACAGTTATAATCCCGTTTTCTTTGTCGTGTGAGGGAGGTCTGGGGGACGGAAGCAGGGTTTGGCCCATCTATGCCATGACAGACGTCAATGTACCTGAAAGTGACACTTGGACTGTTTTTGCATCTGGACTATTTATAAACACAAACACTGTTTTCTGAGTTCATACGAAGTCTTGTTGAGCTCACATCAGAAAGAGCAGGAGATTGGCTGGGTTTGCCAAGAGAAAGGAGCCATCAAGCAGCAGCCTGCTGTGGAAAACCTTCGGCTCAGTAGCTCTGCTTTGGTTTGTTCTACCGCTCCAAAGCTGGCCCATTTCTTGGCTCAGCACTCAAACATGCGAGCGGCTTTCAGGCACTGGAGGTAATTAGCGCGGATTAATTTTTCATGGGGTCATGCGCAGTCCCTGCTAGTCATTTTCCATTTGGCCTGCTGAAGTCAGAAACTGATTAAAAATATTATTCAGAGCTCCGAAGCCAGCCACTTGGGAAGACAGTCACATGGCCTGGAAGTGATCTCCCTTATAGCAGCGTCACTCCACTGAATTCAATGGAGTCACCCCGCATTGACGCAGATGCCACTGAACTTGGAATCCAGCTCTCAAAGCCTACCAGCCGAGACCTACACGTTCACCAGTGTGGTTGTAATCAACCAGGCCTGCCATCACAACTGCGTCGGAACCAAGCTGCTGCCTGACTGCACATCAGTAGTTAGGTATCTAAATGGGTGCAATTGTGCCTACAATTTTGGAGGTCAGGCTGACTCCTCAACTAAAAATCAGGGTTTGAATAGCTAGAAAACAGTGGTCTCCGGCAATCAGCAAATTCTCTGAACATACTGCAGTTTGGAAAGCAACCCTCTTACAGAGCACCTTTCATCCCTAAGAAATCCCAAAGCACTTTAACAAATTACTATATGGCAGCAGATGAGGTATTATATAGATATGCTTAACACTCACATAAAATTACTTCACCCACCACTGAAAACGCAGAAGGCTCTGGAGTGGAACGCAGCAGCAGTTTATCAGCTCCTGTGCAACAGTTAAACACAGGAAGTGAAGAGCTCCATGCCAAGTGAATCTACAAGAGGGAGAATTTAGAGAAGCAGAAAATTAAAGATACTGAAACAGTTCCAAGCAGATATTTTCCTGTATCCTGCGCAAGTTCCTGAAGAGAGTTCCATCAAAATGTTGTGAAAGATACATCATGTATCATCTCGGTATACCAAAGGCATCACTGGGCTCCTGATCCATCTCTAAGGCATGTAGAAATATTTCAGCCAAATATTGTTAGAGTTTTAGCCAGATCAGTCACGAGACGATAGACGCCTAACTCCAATTGAGGGGCCAGTGTGGCGGCTAGGGGAAAGCCACCAGTAAATAAGAACAGGAGTCCTTGTGGCACCTTAGAGACTAACACATTTATTTCAGCATAAGCTTTCGTGGGCTACAGCCCACTTCATTGGATGCTGTAGCCCACGAAAGCTTATGCTGAAATAAATTTGTTAGTCTCTAAGGTGCCACAAGGACGCCTGTTCTTTTTGCGGATACAGACTAACATGGCTGCTACTCTGAAACCAATAAATAAGAGACTGTTGTCCATCTAGAATGAAATGCTTATTTGGAGCATGCTTTCCTATGTCTAAGCTTGTTTGAGCTTTCACCTAATCATCAAACTATGGACAGTGTGTTCTGCTGCTGTCTAGTAAATCCATCACAAAGCGCTCGAGACAGTTCACAAAACACAGACGGCACAAAAGTGTTCGTGTTCTCCGTACCATTTACACTTTAGATCTATGTACACAACAGAGGAGCAAGCCCCAAATAAAACTCAGACAGATCTCTGGATAAACCCAGAATATTAGAAAGAGTTCCTGTGTCTTGGGCTTCGCGCGCCAAGCCACGGAGGCTGAAATTCAATACCAGCGCCTGATTATACAGAAAAGAAAAGGCCTGAAAATATGAATTCTCATGAATGCTAATGCTGAGCGCAGCGCACTATCAAATGTCAGGATATATTTTAATTGAAGTGCTGCCTTTGATCTTTTAGAAACCGCCCCCCCCTTCCCGGTAAACTGCATCTCACATGTGTTTATAGCACAATAGGAGCAAATTCTTTATTAGGTTACAGAATGACTGAAAAACTCCATAAAACTAGCTCCCCCCCCTTTTGAAATAGCAACTGAAATAGAAAAAAATATGTAAGAGAAAAAAATGTCTCTCTCTACAGCACACGGAAGAGCTAGCAGGTGATACCAGGCTACCCAACATCTTAGTCCAAGCCCCAAACAGGTTTTTGGAAACAAGAGAAATCTGCTAGAGGGCCGCCTGGCACCTGTAAAAGAGCTGGTGCTATGCGCAATCTTGTTTTCTTGCCTAACTAGATTTCAGGCTCAGAACAACACGTCTGCAAACCCATTCCTCTTCGTGAAATGAGCTTTGCAAATTCTCACAGACTTGCAACTGCCACTTTACAGTGTTATTGCTGTTGTGTGGATTTTGTGCTGACTGTCTATTTCTGGGCTCAGGCTACGTTGGAAACAAAAATTAAAATGTGGCCCCTTTGCATGTGGCCGAGGACAGCTCACATCCCAAACTGTGACATCTATCCATCGCTGACGGCATGCGGCACCACAGGAATGAGCAGACTTGTGAGGAATGATAACTGAATTCCAAATCATTCAGTGATTACTAGAGCTGATTAAAGACGTTTTAGACACTCTCATACACGGAGTGAGCTCAAGACAATGACCAGCTGACACCGCAGGATATTGATCTCATAAAAGACACACCAGTTCTATGCCTCCAAGCAGGACTGGGTAAGCTCAACTGAGCCTGAAGACACAAGCTTGCACATGGCTGTGTTCAGTTGTGCAGCTTGCCATGATCCTGGGAGGCTGAAGGAAAAACAAGGGAAGAGAAACCAAGTGATGGAGTTAATTTTAAAAAGAGGCCTGCGGGACGTCCAGGCTACTGATGGGACCTGCCTTCCCACTGCTTGCCGAGAGCTGTAACAATCCTGCTCTAGCTGCTGGGATGGGAGTGAGCCAAGAGGGGCAATGCACTGACACTCAGAAGCATCACACACCCATGCCATCGTGTAAAGGAGAAGCAGTCCTACCCTCTGCTTAACTGAGATATAAACATCCCAAAACAGATACCCAGGTTTCCTTATCCACTTGCACTAGGCTCTAATCCAGAATCTACAACCACCCTGTTCTGTCAGCAGCAACCAGAGACAATCCAATGCAACTCAGCAGAAGACTCTGCTCAGAAGAGGACCACATCGAACGGAAGCAAGAGTACATTTTACAGGACATCACTGGCCAGAGCTGGCAGAGTGCAACGAGCCAAGGGTGGAGCTGGGCCACCTTTGTGGAAGAACACGGCAACTGTTGAATACAATAGGACAGGAAATAAAGAGCCACCCCAAGCCACCGACACTGAAGGGGGTTAGATACATAGAATTAACAGTGCATAGGAGTCAACATCCCAACCATGGATTGTGCAATGGCTCCAAACAGTCAGAGGTCCTTACATCTCCCCGGACACAGCTCTCTCACAAAGGTGCTGCCAGCTGGATTTCCTCGCTTTCGGGAGAGTTTGTTATTATGTACACATGCCGATCAAACTGAAAACCAAACCACATGTCTATGAGCTGCTGCAGAACCAGGCTGGGTCAAAACCCGACGGGCGGCCGGATGAGAGACAACTCTAGAGCCAAGAGGGACAAGGAGGAGTGTTCTTAAAAACCAGACTGTCCTGTCTCTGCTGGGCTCACACCCCACACCCAGCGCAGCGGGCGCCCACAACCTATTCTTGGTGCTTATTTTTGGCATCTCTGAAAACCTCAAGGCAATTAACAGCTATAATCCTGTCTATCAGGCATCTGAGCGCTGACATTCAGATAGAAAAGCTCCAGCTGCTCATAAATAAAAGGGGAAAGGGTTTTTTTCTGACTTTGCGAGGTAGGGCAGAGGCCCAGCAGGCCCTGCTGTTCTGTAGGAGGCAGTGGCAAGCGCTCAGAGCACCTGAGCACCACAGGGGATCAGTCCTCCTTTGGCAGGCTCATCTCCTCCCCTCACAATATTTAATGAACAAGTATTTTAATTCACAAGACTTATTTTTAACCCTTCCCTGCCTCACAGCAGGCTTGAGGGGGGTATCAAAAGAGATGTCCCCCGGGGAGAGGACGGGCACCTCGTTCACCCGTCCGATGGGAAGTTGTCCTGCGGACTGGTGCCGGGGCCTGAGGTGAGGCGCTCGGGCTGCATCACAGACAGGGTCCACAAGCAGACAAGGCAGTCCAATGTTCACCACCCGCAGGAGACTGAGTTCCCCGCAGCCACATGCTGGGAGGGGAAGCAGTCTGTAGACCCCTGAACGAAGGAAGCCTCGGCTAATCCTGTGGTGCAGTCCAACAAAAGAACAAAACCCAGCCCGTCTGCTCAGCCCGTTTCCTCAGAGGGCTCAGGCACTCTCAAGCCGTTCCTCAGCGAGCAGCCCAGCACCCCGTGCTCCAGGTCTGCTTTGTTCACAACACCACACTAACTGGGCTGGGCTCCTCTGTTTGAGGGACCCGCCAAGCCCCACAGCTGCAGCGGGTTGGGGAGACTGTGACCACTGCAACTCTTTAACCCCCTCTTGGCTAGGGGGAGAGATTAATAAAACTGGGACTTTTCAGCTTGGAAAAGAGACGACTAAGGGGGGATATGACAGAGGTCTATAAAATCATGACTGATGTGGAGAAAAGTAAATAAGGAAGTGTCATTTACTCCTTCTCATGACACAAGAACTAGGGATCACCTCATGAAATTAATAGGCAACAGGTTTAAAACAAACAAAAGGAAGTATTTCTTCATACAACACACAGTCCACCTGTGGAACTCTTTGCCAGAGGACGTTGTGAAGGCCACGACTATAACAGGATTAAAAAAAACTAGATACATTCATGGAGGACAGGTCCATCAATGGCTATTAGCCAGGATGGGTAGGGATGGTGTCCCTGGCCTCTGTTTGCCAGAAGTTGGAAATGGGCGACAGGGGATGGATCACTTGATGATTCCCTGTTCTGTTCGTTTCCTCTGGGGCACCTGGCACTGGCCACTGTCAGAAGACAGGATACTGAGCTAGATGGACCTTTGGTCTGACCCAGTTTGGCTGTTCTTATGTTCCTTTACTTATCCCCCTTGTCTTTAATTATCCAATTTTCAGGCATATCTGCAAGCTTTTGTTTGCCCAGAGAGCTGGGGTGTCCTCAAGCTGCACAAAACCTAGGCTGATTCAGTACCTGGTGAAGCTTTTCTTAAATAAATAAATAAATTATGTTTATTTATAAATTATAAAGGGAGGCATTGTGGTCTAATGGGTAGAGCATTAGGCTGACTCAGGAGACTTGGTTCCATTCCCAGTTCTGCCACTGGTCTGCTGGGTGACCTTGGCCAAGTCTCTTCATCTCACTGCCTCAGTTTCTCCATTTGTAAAATGGAGATAAATGACACTAACCTCCTTTGTAAGGCATTTTGAGATCGACTGATGAAAAGCGTCATGCAAGAGCTAGATATTGTTATTTATCATAATAAAGTTCTAATTACAGGGTTTGTTTTGATCTTGTCAATCGCTGCAGTTTGTGCCCAAGCTGCCAATCCAGCACCTCAGCGTGCCCTCCAAAATATACAATGCTAAAAACGTCCTGTACTCGCTTGCGACTTTCAAGCAATGCTGCCTTAACAATCCCAAACCAGTCAATCATTTTGAAAGGAACGTGGCAGATACTGAGTCAGCTTCAGCGATGAATCACGAGAGCCTTTGCTGTCAAGACTGTGTTAAAAGTTATTCTTTAAAAGAAACGATGATGGGTTTTAGGCCCTGATCCTCACGTGTCTGTGCAGTGCCCCAGTGACTGCGATGGGGTTCCACGCGGATGAATCTGATTACAGGAACAGCTTTAATTTGTGACCACGGTGGGGATCCTTTTTGTAAACGAGCCTAATCCGAGTGTCGATTCCCATGAGAGCTGAGCGCTAACCCCTTCTCCTCCCAACACCCTGTGAGGCAGGGCAGCGCTGTTCTCCCTACTCACACATGGGGACCCGATGCACACAGAGACTAAACAAACTGCTCCAGGTCAGATGGGAACCTGCAGCAGAGCAAGAACTGAACTCAGGTCTCGCAATTCCCAGGCTACTCCCCTAAACCTTGGGCCACTGGTACACAGCACCCTGCACATACAAGGCAACAGGAACAGCGTGGGGAGCTGCAGTGCACACTTACCCACTACAGCACTGCTGAAAGGGTTAATTACTACTGCAACATCTAGACTGGGAGCCCTGGACACAAGTTCCTGCCCCTACCCTACTCCCCCGCCCCCCGCTGTATAGGGAAGCGCCCACCTAGCACTTACAAATAACTAAAACTGATTAATAACATTGCTAACGAGTTAACAGCTCAAGCATCTCAGCTTTACGCTGGCTAAAGGCTTACTGATGGCCAGTGAAGATGGGTGAGGTTCCTGCAGCAATGCCTGCGTTGTTAATAGTCCGGAAAAGGGATTACTAAAGGTCGAATCTGCAGCCAGGAGTTCTCTCAGTACGTCTACACCGTGACGAAACACCCATGGCTGGCCCGTGTCCGCTGACTCTGGCTCGTGGGGCTTGCGCTGCAGGGCTCTAAAGAGCCTGGGCGCCGGCCCAAACATCTACACAGCAATTTTATAGCTCCGTAGTCTGACCCCCGTGAATCAGCTGACACGGGCCAGTTGCGTTTGTTTTATCGCACCAAATCTAGTGTAAGGCTCTATTTAATTGCAAATCAACATGTTTTAATGGTTACCAACCAATGAGAATCGACCTTTCCTTAGGAAAATAGCTAAAAAGTACAAAGGCAAAACAAGACTAAAATCAATTACTTAAATCACGGTTTTCTGCTTGTTGATTTAAATCGGTAATTTCCCACTTAGATTTAAATCAATCCACTCTAGCATTAGAGAGCTTATACTGCTCCTGCCTATTCTGCACCTGTTCTGTGCACATTAAGACTTCAGTCTCCAGAGCTGAAACTCTGGCATCTTTTACCTGTTCTGTCTATTCTTAGATAGGTAAAAGCTGCACTAGTTAGGTTAAGCAACAGGTTTGAGTCATATCAGAACCAATCACCTAGGTGCACACACCACATGTAGCACCCCAAAGCTAAACACATCCGTGTTCCTCCACGTGATTTTTTTCACAGGCAGCTCTAAGCCAGCCCTCACGAGGGGATGCTCTACCATGTTCTTAAAGAGCTCTTCTAAGTCCGCACAAAGTTTCCCTTTTGAAGCCAGCACCTGCCATAATAAAATGAGGAAGACGGTTGGAAGAGAGTGCCGGAGCAGGATCTCTGAATGTGTGTAAAACAGGAGAGCAGCTGATTACCTCACTTCTGCATTCACCAAAGCCAGCTCCCTTCCACATGTGACAGTCAGTAGAGTTTCCCCCTAACAGCTAGTTAGGCAGCTTATAATAGCTGGCAACCATTAGGGGAAATTGAACACCTCACGGACACAGTAGCCTGAACTTTTGAACTGTCTTCCCTTGTCGGTCTTGAGGCAGTTGAAGCTGGTCCTAAGCCGGTTTTTGCTGAGCAGATTGCAGAAGTGCAGGGTTTGCTAACCACCAGTCAAATGCCAACATGGCCGAAGCCTGTGTGTGAGTGTGTATAAAAGATTCCTGGTTTTTGTATGGAGTCGAGTTTTTTGTACCAAGGTACAGAACTCTCCTTTCTTCTGCAAAATAAAGCAACCTTTCCTTATCCCTGTCTGGCTGTCATTGGCTCTCAGCTAGGCGGACTCGACATTTCGGTAACACACAGATGACACACGAGGATAAATAGGATGGTGAGACCCAGTCCTTGAAAGAAACAATGTAATTACAATTAAATAAAAGCTAACAGCTCATTCTCTCAAGCAGCCGGGTGAGGTTCCATTGCATCAGTTGCATCAAATCTCTGGCCGGGTCGACTGGACAGCAGAGGAGAGCGGGCGAGGCGGACGAGCCTTGAGGGAAAATTAAATGACAAAATCCTTCCATTGTTTCTTTTAGAAGGGGAAATGAGCAGGGCATCGTCACGCAGCTTCAGCCCTGAGTGCAGATTCCACGATAGGTGGGGGGGCAGAGAGGGGCGCCAAACCCCAATACAAGTAGAGACATTTTCAAGATTTAAAAATACATCTCACCTGGTTGTGGATTTTAAACCTTCCCCTGCACTGGCAGAAACCCAACCAAACAACATTGTTGCTAGGGAACCAGAAAGTGAAATGACCATACAATTAAGCAGGTCGGTGCCAGAGAGCGAGGCACAAGAGGTAAGCAAAGCAGGAGGAGTGGTGAGAAAGACGACTTTAAAACTGCTTTTCTTTTAAATCATCTCAGCCGTTGTTACTACCTGGGGTGAGGGTATTCTCCACAAACAATCACCTCCCTGACAGGGCCGCTGGGAAGAAAAGCTTGCAGGCTTTATGAAGGGTTCGCACAATAAAATAAGTGGCCTGGAACATACTGTCACGTTCATAGGCGGCAGGTTCGTATAATTTTTGGTGGGGCCCAAAATGGTGGTGTCCCCCCCCTCCCCCCGCTCTCACCCTGTAAGCTGATATAAAATGAAGCTACAATGCGTCAGCACTACAAGATTACAAGGGTCAATTAAAAGTGGAAAGTCAGAAGCAGCACTTGCCTGCTTTAATATACAGTATTAAATTTTGTTGCACCTGTTGTGACAAAGTGGGAATGTTCTTAATGTTTTCTCTGAATACTGTGTGGGTGCCTCAGTTTCCCCTGCAAAGTGCCAACTGACGGTGTTGGGGACAAAGAGATCAGGTGGCCTCCTTGTCCGGAAGAGACACAAAGGCCAGATGAGGGAATGTCAGTTTGGAGCTGGCTGGGGAAATCGGGAGAGGCCCAGAACTTGGGTCTGGGCTCCCCACCCCCCAAGATGGACCTGACTGAGGGGTCCTGTTTTCTGTACCTACAAGCTCTGTTTTAGACTGTATCCCTGTCATCTAATAAACCTTCTGTTTTACTGTCTGGCTGCTGGCAGCCGAGGACCTGGAGAGCCCCCTGGACCTGCTGCTCTTCAGCCTCACGGTGCCCTGGCCCAGCCCCGGCAGGAGGGAAGGCAAGGATCTCCGGCTGCGGGGCTACCTGCTCAGCACCGACGAACCCAGCCGGCCGCTCACCTCCTCACACACTCCAGAAGCCCCTCGCCGCCATCGCAGCCCGGGCTCGGCTCCAGGGGACCCCGTTTCCGTCCCTCCCCAGCTCCTCACACACACTGGGTAGGGCCGCCCAGAGGATTCAGGGGGCCTGGGGCAAAGCAATTTTGGGGGCCCCTTCCATAAAAAAAAGTTGCAATACTATAGTAACATGTATTTGGAAATGTAAAAAATAACTAGTGAAAATTAATTTGTAATAATTTGAAAATACACCAAATACATTATTTAAAAACATTAACTGCTTTACTGGTCTGTCTACATTTGCAATTACATAATGGGCTGTTGCTGGGTGATGGTTGGTGCCAATGGGCTGTCACTGCCTGGAGGTGGTGCTGCTGTTGCCCAGGGCTGGGTGGGGAGCTGGGCTCTGGGGGGTGCCTGGCTCACAGGGGCTGGGCTCAGGACTGTGGGGAGATGGGGTCGGAGGTTGTCTGGCTCAGAGGGGCTCACCTCGGAGCTGGGGTCAGGGCTGTGGGGGGAATGGGTACAGGGGGGTGTCCGGATCAGAGGGGCTGGGCTCGGAGCTGGGGGTCAGGGCTGTGGGGGGAATGGGGTCAGGGGGGTGTCTGGATCAGAGGGGCTGGGCTCGGAGCTGGGGGTCAGGGCTGTGGGAGGAATGGGTACAGGGGGTGTCCGGATCAGAGGGGCTGGGCTCAGAGCTGGGGGTCAGGGCTGTGAGGGGGATGGGGCCGGGGGTGTGCCCAGGTCCGAGGGGCTGGGCTTGGAGCTGGGGGTCAGGGCTGGGTGGGGAGGATGGGTTTGGGGGGGTGCCCATCTCAGTGGGGCTGGGCTTGGAGCTGGGGGTGAGGGCTGGGCCTGGGGGGTAATGGGGTCGGGGGGTGCCTGACAACCACCTCCCTGAGACCCCCCCAATCCAACCCCCCTTCCCTGGCCCCTGACCGCCCCTCCCCCCACAGAACCTGTGCCCCCTCCCAGCCCCCTGAGTGTCCCCGGGACTCCCTGCCCCTTAGCCAACCCCCCGGCCCCGGCTGCTTACCCCCCGCTCACTGCGCGCCTCGAGAAGCGGCCCTGCACAGCGCGGCAGCCGCATGGCTCCCGGAGGGGGCTGAGCTCAGAGCCGCGTGGTCAGGGGAGGAGCCGCTCGGCCCGGAGCTCCCAGCCCCGCCCCCTGACCACGCGGCTCTGAGCGGGGCGGAGCTTAGCCCCGCCCCCCCCAGCCAAGCTGCTGCTGCTGCGCTGTGTAGGACCCGGGCGGAGGAGGAGCGGCCCGTCCTCTGCAGCCAGGCAGGGCCGCGCTACCGGTAAGGGGCCATCCCTCTCCCCCAAGCGGAGCCGGTAGCGCGGCCCTGCCCCGGCTGCAGGGGACGGGCCGCTCCTCGGCTCGCAGTGGCAGGATGAGCTGGGGCCCCAGCTCTAGGCACCAGCTTGTTTTGCTGGTGCCTAGAGCCGCCCCTGCCGGGCGGGGAGGGGGGAAGCTCCAGCCGTGGCGACGGCGGCGGCGGCGGCGGGGGGTGCGCTCCAAGCAGGGGAGAAAACATTGGTGGGGCAGAGCCCCTGCTTGGGAATATTCCTGGGGCTAAAGCCCCAGAGCCCCATATAAGTCGGCGCCTATGGTCACGTTGAAAGGTTCTAATGGCTGCCATCAGGTGAGTCTTTGACCCAAAGACAACTGCCAGCCTCATTACTGAAGTCAATAGCTGCACTGAGCGCTCTTCCAAACACAAGCAAGTAAGTTCCTTGCCTTGGCGGGGGAGTGGCCAAGGCACATGACAGGTCAGGGCTAAATTGTGTGAGCTGAAGGGTTTACCAGACGGCAAACCCAGGAGCTAGGTGACTGGTTATGCTGCCTGGGTGCATTAAGAGGCAGAAAAACCAGGAGAAGCAGCTGTGAGCACGACCCTGAGAGGAAGCAGCGACACAGGGCTTCTTGGGCACTGGACTCATCGGAGTAGCAGACCTGGGGATCTCAGAGAAAGGAAACTGCCTGCTGCTGTTTGTTTCTACTCTGTTCAGGGAAACAGGACCGTGTGCACACACAAACCAGATAGTACCAAAGAACAGACCAGACTGGTATCTCGGATTTCTCATCTTCGCAGGCACAACCCTGCGAGACCCTGAATATTGGCAAATCGCTTGGGCCAAAAGGGACAACCGTACCTTAGGAGAGAACTGATAATTCTGAGACAAGTTTCAGAATGCAGTGAAGAAAGCTATACCCCGCACCTCTCCGGCTCCACCTTCACCATCCCTCAACACTTCTGCTGGGTCCAATTGCGAACACTATTTAAGTCACTTGACCTCACTATTTTTCAGGAGAGGAGAGCACATCATCTCACTTAAGCTACACATTAGTGCTTCCTGGAGCAAGGACAAGTTATTTTAAGCATTCTCAAACACTTTTCCATTTTAATTCACTCACATTTATAAATACTGTATGGTCACGTATTTCAAAAGCTTTTAGGTTGTAATTATTAAAGATTAGCCTGAACCAAAATCCCAGAGCCAAGCACTCCCAGTCTCGGATGTTTGAAATCAGGATCCAAGCCTCTCTCAGTTTGAGTGATCTGGGGGTTTAGGGCCATTGAGTAGTTATATAGCTGGGTCTGAACGCACTCCGTAAAAATCCGTGATTCATCCCGCTATGAAAACGGTACACTGCACACCCACATTAAAGCGTGACCTCTCACAGTCTAAATTCAGCTGCTTGTCACAAGCTAAATTAAGCATATTAGGTGCTGATCTCGAGATGGGCTGCATGCAGTAACGTGTCCCCAACACCCCACCAGGAGCTCTTCCGGTGGAGCTGTCTGTCCTCAACTTTCTGTACCCATTTCTCTTCCCCATTCTCAGTTCAAACAAACACACGGAGCTAACGGGCAAATAAAACATTCAGTCTTGGGGGTTTTACTGCAAAAAAACCAAAACCAGAGACCTCAGCAGAGTCCCCGGTTAAGCGGGCATCACAAGAGCACAGCATGATGAAGTGGGCAGAGCATAGGTCTGGGAGTCAGGACCTCCCAAGGAGCCTGGCTAGTTTAGCATAACAACACTTATTGCTCTCTATAAATACATCAGAAGGGTAAATGCCAGGGAGGAGGAGGAATTACATACATTAAGGGCCAGTGTTGGCACAAGCACAAATGGCTAGAAACTGGCCATCAACACGTTTAGGCTTGAACTTAGGCAAAGGTTTCTGACCATCAGAGGAGTGAAGTTCTGGAACACCGTCCAAGGGGAGCAGTGGGGGGAAAATCCTAACTGGCTTCAAGACTGAGCTCGATACGTTTATAGAGGGGATGGTGCGATGGGACTGCTTACAATGGCACGAGGCCCATCCGTGACTGCTGTTAGCAAATATCTCCAAAGGCCAGAGACGGGACCCTAGATGGGGAGGGCTTTGAGTTACTACAGAGAGTTCTTTCCCAGGTGTCTGACTGGTGGGGCTCACCCACATGCTCAGGGTGGAGCTGTTCGCCATATTTAAGGTCGGGAGAGAATTTTCCCCCAGGTCAGATTGGCAGAGACCTGGGGGTGGGGGCTTGCCTTCCTCTACAGCTTGGGGTATGGGTCACTTGCTGGTTTGAACTAGATTAAATGGTGGATTCTCTGTAACTTGAAGTCTTTAAATGAAGATTTGAGGACGTCAGTAACTCAACCAGAGGTCTGGGTCTATTACAGCAGTGGGTGGGTGAGGTTCTGTGGCCTGCGATGGGCAGAAGGTCAGACTGGATGATCACGATGGTTCCTTCTGGTTTTGAAGTCTACCAGTTTTGATCACCCTGACACTGACTCGCTGTGCAACCCTGGGCAAGTCACTCAGCATTTCCGTCTTGGTTTCTCTGCACACAATACAGGGATTAAAACGCTCCCCTCTCTTAGAGGGGATCCGTGACAATGAGCAATTCTACAAATAGTATAATTCAACCCAATGCCGGTTTCGCACTCCGTTGCTTTTAAGAAAAGGGAAATCTACCTTGGGACTGACACACACAGCAAGCAATGCCTGAAAGCAGCCTGACTGAGGCCAGAGCTAACTCCCCAGAGGAAACACTGATCACGGGAGAAACCGTACCCTGAGAAGAAACAAAATTCAGACAGTTATGCGGGAGTCTCAGCTCAAAAACTGCCAACACAGTTGTTCCTTGGCAGATTCTTTTAGGCAAGACACACCTGCTGAAATAAGGAAATATTCCCTGGAGCATGGCTGCTGCCGCCAGCATTGCTAGGCCTGCATCTACCAGTGCTAGAAACGTACCAGTAAACAGGACTGAAGCAGAACGGTCTCCTGACCAGGCTGTCAGACAGGAACTCGTATGAGACACTTGGTGCTTCCATCCCGCATCCCAGGATCTCAAAGGGCTTGAAGATCAGCATCCTCATGGAGATACACACACACTAGACATTTCTTGGGGTGGGGAACTGAGGCAGACACAGGGCAAGGGATTCTGGGCCTGATCCTAATACTCATGAGCCCCACTGAAGTCAATCAGGCCCCTTTACCTCTGCAAATCAATTTCCTGAGCATCCACTGCTGAGCACCAAATTGCTCAGTAATTTGGAGTCCAGCACCCAGTCCAATGTCTATCCCAAGCCCCTGCATGCAAAGCAAGGAAGAAAGAGGTGAGAACTAAACAGACATGGGAAAAAAAGAAAGACCCAAAGATGGAGGACTCGTGATCTTTGCAAAGAGCCTCATCCCCACTCAGACTGTGCCCGGCTTTGAGGCTCTGCAATCACAAACCTTAGTCACATTTTCAAGGGGTTTGCTAAATCAGTGCTTGGTTTGCAATCCCCTATTCCACCTCATCAAATAACTTTGGCTTCCAGCCAAGAGGAAAAGGCAGCCCAGCCTTTTCAGCATCATCCTTCCCCCATTCTTGCCTTCACAGGGCAACACCTTACATCGCCTGTCTAGCAGCAGGTTTGCCGGGGGCAGCCTGCTTTAATCTGCTGCCCCAAATCCACAAAAGGGCCTTCTAGGAAGCAGAATGCTGGTCACCTCGCTGAACTGGGGCAAAGACCCACACAAGTGCATGGGTGCAGTGAGGGCTCGCCAGGGTCAGAGAGCCCAAGAGGGCCTGATTCTGTCCTCTGCTCTAACCACATCACAACGCAGCCACATTTCCACCGGTTCATTCCACAAGCAACGTCAGCAAACTGCAAGTGGTGAGAGATGATGGCGGGACGGGCGGGCAGGCACACAGCGTGAGGTGGAGGGAGGAGCAGCGGGACGCCAGCCCTGCCCTCCCTCGGTTCTGAAGGGTGAGAGGAGACGCCGCGCAGCACCTCGGTCTCTGCTCGGTATCATGCTGCTCAGAGGCAGTGTCAGATTGTGAGCCTTGGCACCGAAAGGAAAATGAAAAATCCCACTCATCTGAAACTTGCACTGCATGATCTCTGGCTGGGAAACGATTTTCTTCAATCAGTTTTCAGAAATCATTGACTCATTTAAGTTACAAGTCTGAAAAGCCCACGCCAGAAGCATAATGCTTTCAGACACCTTCAAATTGCTCACGCGCTCTGTCTCTCTCTCTCTCTCTCTCTCACACACACACACACACACACACTCGCTCCCTCCCCCGGCCAGGCACATCAGCAGGCGTAAATCTTCACCACTCCACTGACTTTAATGGAGCTATACTGATTTACGCCAGCTGAGAATCTGGCCCACTCGAAGGCCAAACCCGCCCAGGCATTATATCATGTAGTCAATATAAAAGATCCATCACGGCAGTAACTAAAGGCGCATCGTTAGAAAGCGAACCTCGCAGTGCAGAGGCCGAGCCGTAAGTCATTGTGGGTAATTTAGCAGAGATATTGAGCCGATCCAGACGCTTGCCTAGAGCAGCGTGGCCCAGGGCCAAGGCACTGGAGTGGGACTCAGAAGACCCGGATTCTCTTCGTGGTTCTGCCACTGAACTGCTGGGTCAGTCACTGACTATCCCGCCTGCGAGCCCCTGTAACAATGCAGCAGCCACCGCAGCCACCACTGACAGCTAACAGGAAGAGCAGAAATACAGGTGCGACAAGCTGCAGGCCCAGCTCCTTACAGCCGGGGGGGGGGGGGGGGGGGCTTCTATAAGACCAAGGCGTGAGGCCAACGCTTCCGGGCTTCACGGGCTCCAGTTCTCGCTCAGCTGCTCTTCGGGGGCTTCTGTCGCTCAGGCCCCTGGAGAGCTGAGCGGTGCTGATACGATGGAGACGTGGAGCTGTGTACCGCCTGTGCGTGGCTGGCTCCCCCGGGGACTGAATACAGACAATCAATACAATGGGGCTAGGACGGAGCGTAAGGCCATAGAGCAGAACTCTGTGCCTGTCACAAACCCTGCGGCTCTGTCCAAGGGGAAGCCAGCTCTGTGCTCCGCATGCCCCTGCCAGGTCCTCGTGGAGAGTCAGCTGGGGGTTGAACAGCGCTGCCGGATCTAACAACACGAGCAAGGCCATTCCCTCCCCTCCCACAAGCCCGACGGGTACATCTACACTGCAGTATAAGTCCTGGTTCAAACTCAGGCTCCAGCCTGACTCTCCCTTCCGTCTACACACAAATCTCGCTAACCCAGGGCTCAGACCCACAGTCCGAGGACCCCACTGGGGTGGAGGGTCTGAGCCTGAGTCAAGCCAGGACCCAGGGTTCAAGCCCTATTGTGTTGCACTGTAGATGCAGCCCCACTGGACTCGTGCTCTGGGAGTTCACCACAAATATCCCACAATCCCACGGACCAACTTCCTTTGTCCTCTGGAGAGTCCAGTTTTCCCACACCGCACCAGGAACAAAGGGCTGAGCGCTGACGTTTTGGGAGGGCACTAGGACGTCAGGGCTGGGGTGACTGGACTCAGGCCCACATAATGCAGCGTTGGGGCTTTGGCGTCTGGCTGGGACCCAGGGTTCAACAATCCCACACCTGGGGTTACAAAGGAGCGTAAACACTCACGCCCTATGATAGCAAACCCAGGGTCTGCTAAGCTGAGTGCTACCAGCCCTGGGCGTACACTGCAGTGTAGACAGGCACAACGACACCGGCAAGGAGGCTTCTGCAGTAGCTCGCTGCTCACTGCAGCAGGGAGTGCGGGAGGGTGAGAAGCTAAGGCAGTGTCGTGCTTTTCGTAAAAACGCCAGTGCCAGAACCAGGCAGGGCACTGCCACAGCCCTTCAAAGTGTCCCTCTCTGCCTCCACGGCAGTAAGCGGAGAGCACACGATAGACTTGCTGCTGCTGCCTGGGCCAGGGTCACTGCTGCACACCCCCGGTGCCTCTGGGAGAGATCCTGGCGGCACACTGCCACCTCGCTGCGCAGCGCCCGTGGCCGCCTCCTTCCCCCTCTCCTTAGAGGCTGGCAGAGCAACAAGTCCTTCCTGAGAGACGACGAGCGCTCTTGTGCTGTGTGTGGGATGGCAGCTCTGCTGCCAGAACTCGCGCTCTGCTCCCAGACGAGATGCACGGAGCAGCCCCCAGCCCCTCCGCCAGGGGCCACGGTTTGCGGCCAACGGGGCTAAACAACAAAGGGGTCTGTAGGAGCGACAACGGGAGGGGTTGGCTCAGGGACTGGAACCAGAGCCAACTGCCAAGCCCCCTGTTCAAATCCAGGCCAGTACAGAGCGAACGCTGTTTTCGGCTGCTGAGCCGACGCAGGGACCCCAGGGGAATGGCCCGGCTGTTTCAGTCCAGTTCCCAGTGGACAGGGGCCTGCGTCACTTGAAAAGTAAACCGACCTCCATAGCTTGCATGCCTGGTTCCCCTACAGTCAGTCCCTGGAGAGAGACAAGGAGCGAACTCTCCTAGATGCCAATGGGTGACCCCAGCAGGTCAGGGTGGAGGCACTCTGGGCAGTGCAGGGGATGCTGGCCCAGGTGCCGCCTGTGCTGTGCCTGCCCCATGGATCATCTGGCGCGCAAACTGGGAAGGAAGTGCCCCAAACAGCAGTGCTGGCACCAACCCTCCCAAACGGGCAGCCGTGAGTGGGTGGGTGGGACAGACCCCGAAGCTTCCTCCATCCCAAGCCCAGCTGACCCCTTTCACCATAGAACGGGGCAAATGAAATAATGGCGGCGATGAGAGGACCAGAGAAATAACCTCTCTCCAGGAAGCTGTTTCCCGGGATCGCAGAAGAGGCATTTGAGAATATGGGAAGCAGCACGGCCTAGGGGATAGAGCACAAGACTAGAACTCAGGAGACTGGGGTTCTATTTCCAGCTTTGGCACGTCACTGCCCCGATTTGTACCTCAGTTTCCCCACCTATAAAATGGGGGTAATGACCCTGAACTCCTTTGCAAGGCACTTGGAGTTCTATTGATGATGAGCATTAGATCAAGAGCTTGGAAATCAGATTATTATTTGTTTAAACAAGACAGCAACAAAGGGGAGGTCAGCACAGGCGCTCTCGCTGTGCCCTGATCTGTGAGCAGGGCTGCATTCCCAGCCTCCAGGTGCCATGGAGCATCCTAGCCGACCCCAGTGGAGACCTCGCTGCATGGGGATAGTTTGACTTTTGCAGCCATGGGAGGCTCTCCCCATTACACGCTAGAGACGTCCCCGGGACACAGACCCCACGTTCACTATTGTTGTCTGTGTACAGTAGGGCTTAGTAGCCCCAAATGAAAAGGCATCGTGTGCGGGGCAGCGCACACCCCACAGACCTCGCCCTGCAAAGCTCACAACCTGGAGAAGTCAGGCAAAGGACAAGAGGGGGGGAAACAGGCCCAGAAAGAGGACAGGCTCTTCCTTGAGGTCACACAGAGGGAGTCCATGGCACAGCCAGGAATTGAAACCGGATCCCCAAGGGTCTGTGCATTAACCCCAAACCATCCGAGTTCCAGGCAGGGACTGCATTTGTCCAAGGAGGGGACCCACACAGGGAGAGCCCCTGGACAGGTTCCATGGAGCGTCAACTTCCTTTATTATTCATCTGGCCAGGGAGCAATTCCTTTTCTCCCTTTGACTTTGTTCCTGTTGGAGGGAGTGGCACCCCAGCAAGGCGCTCTGGGCACAGCGAACCTAGTGAGATTTCTAACAGAACAGGGAGAGAAACCCAACACTTGGTTACACCCAACACTGGGCATCTCCATTCAATTCCACAAGCCGCGGCCTCCCAGGCCAGAGAAGATTCCTTCCTGGGTAGTTTGCCCCATCCTCCAGAGACACGGTTCCGTCGGGAACCCCGGGGAGCACTAGCAAAGGAGTGGGTGTTGTGGAATGAGCTTCTGCTTAGAGTCAGATCAAGAGACTAGGAGGCAGGACTCCTGGGTTCTACGACTGGCTCTGCCAGGGACTCCCCAGGCAGGCTTGGGCAAGTCACTTAATGACTTAGACTGTTGGAACCTGGCACTGAGTAATATCTTCCTCCATGACTAGTCCCATTCGGTCAGGTACTACCCAAAGTTAGCAAACACATCAGAATCTCCCATTAAAATGGGAGTCACTTCTGTGCCACGCAAAGCTGAAGAGGCTTGAAAGATCTCGTGTTCTGAGCTCCTCCAGAGGACAGGCTCTAGGAGCCGACGTGCAGAGCATTATCCGCTGAGTCTGGGCAGAACAGCCCAGCAAAAGGAACCTGTAATCAGGGGGTGTTTAATGGCCATGGCCAATGCAAGCAGGATAGCTGGGGAATTCACAGCGCAGGAAGCAATTTCCAAAGCGTTAGTACCTTAGGAGCTGGTTTTAGTTCAACCCCAAGTATTTCGCCAGTAAATGTGTGGACCATCCCTGCACCCGCTCATAGCCTGGAGTGGTTATGCAGCACTGTGCCTCAGTTTCCTCGTTTAAACCCACAACTGACTGTGCTCTCCCCTTGTATTGCGCCAAGTGCTATGCCTGCATTCCCCGCCGTACGGGAGGTGCTGGCTTCCTTACAAGCCTGGGGAATTACTGGCCTCACCAAATAAGTCTTTAGCCCTGGGTTCTGGGCTCCACTGCCTGTTCAAATGGCCACAAACTGACAAGAGGAAATCAGGACTTTCAGGTGGGGCTTTCGACCCAGCCATGACTCCCAGGGCTTGCCATCTGCAGTCTCCCTGCCTCAGGTTGCTCTGGAGAAGCCTGTCCCTTCCTGAAGCGTTCCCTGCACTGCTCCTCCAGGAAGCCACTTGCTGGCTTTTAGAATCACTTACTCCTTTCCCAGCTGGGACTGATAATTACCAGGGCTGGCTGGCCACAGGCCCCTGACCCTGAAAGGGGTAGAACACCCTGTGACGTGCCGCCAAAGAGTGATACAACCGGAAATCGGTAACAACGGGACGGACCCCCGCGCTAGACCAGGGCACGAGCACAAGTAGAATTAGCTGAGGAGCAGCTCAATCATTTCTCTTTCGTTAAAAACAGAAAAAGAAAAGAGAAACGTTTAAAAAGAAAACCAGACCTGGCAGAGCTTCACTAACGATGCCTTCAGCTCTGTAAAATGGTGCAGGTTAGACAAGCTTTTCACTTAGAGCAACTCTATTAAAGAGCCTGTTACCGAGAGGGGAAGGTAGCTCAGTGGTTTCCATAGAGACACTGGCGTAAGCAATGCTGGAAAAGCAAAAGCCTCCATTTCCCAAATGTGTCACTTGGGCATACGATCGTCGCGGCTTGACAGGGGGGGGAACAACGTGCACACACACAAGACACCCCGAGACAAAGATTTCACGAAGGTGCAAAGCTCAGGGTCTGCTGGAACTGGCTAGTGTCCACACTGCATTGCTGCGAGTCTGGTTGGGTGAACGCAAGCAGGAATCTCTTACTTCCATTTAGGTGCTGGCGGGGAGGGGTTGCTTGGTTTTGTTTTTTAATTTAGTGCCCTCCCAGCTAAGCACTCGATTCCACAGTAGGGCTGGTCCTTACTGCCATTAAAGAAAGTCCTTTTCCTGCCTGCTGGATGGCACATGCTCCGGTCTATTCATACTCATGACCTCCATTAGCACCAAGGTGGAGGAGGGATTCTTTGCATTAGCCTGTGGGAGAGAAATAGTCAAGTCCACAACTTGGTAATAATCAGCAGTGCCTGAAAGCCTCTGCTTTAAAGGCAACTGTTGATTGGAGGGGACATGGGCCAGTCATCAATGCAGGGCAAGGGAAGGTGAATCTTCAGGGTTCGGCCCCCAAGCCGCAGCCCAGCTACCGAGTCACTCATGACCCTGGGCAAGTCACTTCACCTCTCCCTGCCTCTGTTCCTCTCACTTTCATTTTTAGAAAGGAGCTAACTTACCTACCCCAGCCGCTGCTGGCAGGCTTAGTAGCTGCAGAGCAGTAAGAATCTCAGTTGGTAAGTGCTGTGCTACTGAAAAATGTCACTGTGCATCTGCAAACACTACAGGAGTCACGTCTGAGTGAAAACTCAGCGTGCCATGGCTCATGGGCGGGGGGTGGACCTCAGAGACTGAATTTCATAAGAAAACAGGTGCACAGGAGAGACAAATTCAGGAGTTGGTCTCTCGCTCCTCAGGCCACTGGAGCCTGGGCACCTCCCCAAGGAGGGAGTCCCTCCCAATTCACGACACCCCCTGAAACAGCGTTCCAGTCCAAAAGGAACCATCAGCCCTCTAGGGCAGTGTTTCTGAACCTTTTTGATACCAGAGACCAACCAGCTTGTGTTTAATGCGCCCCCAGGTTACCAAATTCTCTGTGCCCCGTTTGAATGCTGGGCAGAGCAAGAGGCCCTTGAAATAGGGATTTGTAAAAGAAAAACAGCATTTTTCTCTTGCACATTAAATTTCTCTCCATGTACTTGGTCTGCTCCTCCCGAACCAATCTGCCCTTTCCCCCACAGAGTAAGGAGGCAGGTGGAACTGGAGCTCTCCAGACAAAGGGGCCCAACCCTTCAGCTTCCAAAGCAGAACTAGAGACCCTCTATTTGAGGGATGGCTGGACTGGTGCAGCTACACCATTGCAAACCCCCAGGGTGAAGTGCTGCGGGGGGGGGGGAACCCCATCTGATGGCAGTGCTGGGTATATATGCTGGGGGTTAACATGACCTGGTGACATCTGGACAGCTCCAGTGGTACAAACTGCCCCCGTGCACACGGGCCCCAAAAGAATTCCATTAGCTTAATCTGTCTTGCACTAGAATTTCAAACAACAAATATCTTACCTTGAGGACATGAACGACTCAGAGAGAGGGTCGCAGTCAACAGTCCTGCAACAGGGCGTGTTGAAGAAGCTGAATGCAGCGTCTCAGGGAAAAGAAATCGGCCAGTAAGAACCAACGTTGCCCTCGCAGAAGAGGGCTCAGCCCTGGTATGCAGATTCCACCCAGATGGGTTGTGATACACCGTGTGAAAGGAGGGAGAGCCACAGCAGAGAGAGGTTTAGAGTCAGAGATTTTAAGGTCAGAGTCAGAGGGGACCATCAGATCATTTGAGGTACATCTACCCTGCAGTGGGAGGTCTGGTTCCCAGTTGGCGCTACCATGCTAAACATAGTATGCTAAGAATAATTCAAGCTAGCCAGCTGAGTCCACACCAGGGGGGTCGGGCAGGACTGCACTTGACACACTGGTATGTTGAGCCCACTTGCTCAAGCAGAGGTACGCATGAAGGTCTGCATGGGCTGGGAGTCACAGCGCCCTGCTGATGTTCAGACATACTCCTACTCTGACCTCCTGCCCAGCACAGACCGTTAAATTTCATTCAGTTACCTCGGTCCTGTGTCCAACAGCCTGTTTAACTTCCAGAAAGGCCTCCTGTCTGGATCTGAAGGCATCAAGAGATGGACAATCCACCACATGCCTTGGCTGTTTGTGCCAATGGTTAATCATCCTCACTGTTAACAATTTGTGCCTTTTTGCTACTAGGAATTTATCTGGTTTCTGTGTCCAGCCACTTGTTTGTGTTCTGCCTTTCTCTGCGAGACGGAGGGAGCCAGCCCAGCGCAGAATGCTGCACGGCAGGAGGCCAGGTGGCACAGCACAGGCTGGCCCATGCTACAGCCTCACACTCTTTGAAGAGATGCCAGACATGGGCTGCTCTGGAGGCAGGGGGGCTCTGAGCAGCTGGCGTTCTGGAGAAGAAGAGGGTCCCCCTCAGGCCAGTGACTGACAGACACTCTAGCTACCTCTATACGTTCCTGGTGAAAGAGGGTGTGACACAGAGGCCCATTGGTGCCAGTCCGTGTTCTTTACAAGCAACTGTCTGACAAACTCACTACACCTAATGCACCACTCTCACGGCATTTATTCATGATGGGTCGCATGCGAGGTCGCTACTGAAAGCTTGTAACTTATCAATACTCATAATCATTGTGAAATGTGTGTACGGGTACTATTTAGTACTGAAAACTGTGCCCTCATCATCTTGGAGTAAAAGTTAGTCATCACTACCAGGCAATTGTATGCGTCTGTGATGGCCCAGTCGAGTGGGAGGGCGTTGTCACCCCTCCCTGGTCAGCCAGTGATGTGATGCAAAGTTCTACTGCCCTCCCTTGCCCCATCCCACACTAGTCAATGGAAAACCACCAAGAGACAATTGCGAACAATCAAACCCAGTTGGAGGCAGGAGGAACATTAACCCAGACAGGGGATAAGATTATTTCAGTCTGTCACAGGGTGGAGAGAGGCTCTGCATCCATTCACTGGGGGAACACCTTGTGGAGCAGGGGTGCTCTCAGAAAAGGTTGGCTCCTGTGAACCCAGCCAGCCCTGCAACAGACTGCACTTTGGGGGGGGGGGGGAATCCACTTTATTAGAGGGAAAGGTAATTATTAATCAAGGGTAGGTCCTAGTTCACATTTTAGATTTTGCTTTCTATTGTAACCATTTGTTTCCACCACGCTCCCTTGTTTCTAGTGGACTCTCGGTGGTGATTTAAGGTCAAACCAGTAAAACTAGGGCATGCTGCTCCTCTGGGGGCAGAGGAGCTGGGATTCCTGTGAGTAGCTAGTGCCCGGGCTGGATATCCCAGAGGAACGATTCAAAGGAACTCAGGGACTGGGTATCCCTATTGTTAACCTGCAAGGCCTATGCCGTGAGTGCTTGAGTGGTGACAGGCTGGTGGTGTGAGGGAGCTGACACCCGGTGACCATAGGCAAGTCTATGTCTTGCTGGAGGCAGGCCAGGTTACAAGGTGACACTCAGACCTGCCTCCCCCAAGAACCGTCACAGGGCCTGACCCACCAGTACAGAACCCATGGACCCAACGCTCAAGAGAAATGCTGACAGGTCCTCAACCGCAGCAACCTGACTGCAGCAGCCTTCCTACCAGAGCCACTTTACCCAGACCACAGCACAAGAGATCGTGGAGCGGCTGATCACGCCAAGGAGTTTAGGTTCTGCCAATCAGCTCAACAGCTGCATCCTCCATGATATTTATACCATACATCCAGATCTGAGCAGCACCCAACACGCCGGCACACCGACCCTGCTGGTAAGCAGGGTTTAAGACCCTACGTAAAGAGTTTTCATTTGCAATTCTTTGGCAGTTACGACACACTAGGGAAGAATAAATAAAAGTTGAAAGCCCCACAAGACTGAATATAAAACAGAGTTATTACATAGAAGCCACACAGAACCACCACTGAAATGGAGAAGTGAAATATGTTTCGGAGATTAATGTTTCTCCAGTTAGTACACGGGGATGAATGCTTCCCGCTCTGACAGTCTGTACAAGTTCACTGATTGCAACAGAACTGCTTCCGGGTATAAAGTCAGTGCAGGATTTGGTCCATGAGGTCTGAGCAAGAGAAGAACTCAAGAAGAGCTAGACAAAACGTATGACTATTAGCTATGGAAGGGAAGGGAACGTTACCCAGCAAGTCAGATCTCAGGCTTCAGAATGAAAACATGTTGTTTAATAGGGAAGGTCAAGAAGGAACCCCAAATCTCCAGTCACCCCCTCGTGCATCATCCCACAATTTTTAGAAGCATTATTGGAAATGGGCTTTTATCAGACCATGGGAAATAAATATACGGCAAATCTTATCTTCCTAGAGACCCAAACACGCGCACACACAGAGAATTATCTATGAAGTGTAGGACTGATATACAGATGAAATGTTGGAGTGTGTGCTACTGGGACAAATCCTGCACTGGTTGTGGGTTGGACCATCTGCCCCCATGAGTCACAAGGGATGAAATTTCTGTTCTCTGTCCAGCACGTGGAATTGGCTAAGCTCAAGGACTAGATATTCCAGGCATCGTCAGCAAGATGAAGCGTAGCGTGCAAATTCCAGGGTCTCTCTCGAACCTTTGCCCCGGAGTGGGAGACAGGCACTACGAACCCCGCTCTGCAGCGTGCTGAGCAGTCTCCCCTCCCCCGGCTAGTGAAGGAGGCACCTCAGTAGCTCTTGGGTTCAGCCATTATGAATGGCCACGTCCCATGGACGCAGAACAGTGCCACAGGGGGGCAGTAAATAAGTTACTTCCTTCTGCACCTTGTGAGCCGGCATTCATGAGTTGCAAAGTGGAAGAGAGGATCAGGCTAGTGCTCAGGAGAAAAAGCAGTAGCAGCAATTAAAAAAATAATCAGCACCAGCAAATTAACTTTGTTATTCTCAATAGGCAGCACACATTTTCTCCTTTATATTTTCCTGTTTAGTTTCCATCACATTGTTTAAAAAGTCATTGTAAGGACGGGGACCAATCTTAGAGCTTTAATGAGCACATCAGTCAATCGCTAGATAGCCCCATGTACAATATTATCGGTAAATCCCACTGAAATAATCTATTTTGGTTTCCTAAATATTCCCATCCCTTTCATTTTTGACTGGCTTTTGCTAGCAGCTTCTGAGTAATTTTTAAAAAATGCTTATGCACCAACTCTGAAATTCCTCCGGGGTCCAAAACAATCAGTGATTGAGGCCTTCCATCCTGTGGCAAAGTTAATTAAACCTTTTATTCAAGATCGCCTAGGACAAGGCCGTTTCAGAGGGACATTTCTCAAGACTGCCACAGTCAGACAAAACTGCACCACAGAATATGCTGTCATGTCTAAAACCAGCTGGCCTAGAAATTAGAGCCCAGTGATTTAGCACTTCATAAGCACCTTAGGTAGCATCCTGGCCTCGTTAAAGTTATTAAAAGTTCTGCAGATGGCTGCAGTGCGGCCAAGATTTCAAGCCCAAGATTGAATAGTGAATGTGTTCTGTACATTATCTCTGAGATACACAAACAGGGTTCATATATGGGTAGGGCCCTACCAAATTCACGGCCATGAAAAACACATCACGGACCGTGAAATCTGGTCTCCTCCCATGAAATCTGGCCTTTCGTGTGCTTTTACCCTGTACTGTACAGATTTCAAGGGAGAGACCAGTGTGCATCAAATTGGGGGTCCTGACCCAACAGGGAGTTGCAGGGGATCACAAGATTATTTCAGGGGGGTTGCGGTATTGCCACCCTTACTTCTGCACTGATTTCAGAGCTGGGCGGCCAGAGAGCAGCAACTGTTGGCCAGGGGCCCAGCTCTGAAGGCAGCACCCCGCCAGCAGCAGCACAGAAGTAAGGGTGGCAATGCCATACCATGCCTTGATCGCGGTTCTGCCTTCAGAGCTGGGCTCCTGGCCAGCAGCCACCACTCTCCAGCTGCCCCAAGCTCTGACGGCAGCGCCACCGCCAGCAGCAGTGCAGAAGGGTAGCGGTACCACAACCCGCCCTACAATAACCGCGCAACCACCCCCCCCCAAACTCCTTTTTGGGTTAGGACCCCTACAATTACAACACTGTGAAATTTCAGATTTAAATAGCGGAAATCATGACATTTACTATTTTTAAAATCCTAAGACTGTGAAATTGACCAAAACAGACTGTGAATTTGATAGGGCCCTATATATGGGTTCCCAACGTGCTCCAGGCAATCACCGCCCTGGGTTCCAAGGACAGAAGGCCTGGGGAATCTGCTTCAGGTTGACCAAGTCAATTATTATGATGGGAAGTTTCTACTTCAACGTTTCACTAGCGTATGACTGGGAGCGGAGGAGTGGCTAGTCTTTGAGCCAGCACATAACCACCTTAATCAGGTTTCACTTCATGACATGGCCAGACTTGGGTCTTCAGTAGCCTTTGCCAGCTGGGCACGGGCCTTTAACGTTTGCCATTCTTAGTAAGATTAAAACGTGGCCATCTTTAAAATAAATAGAATCCAAGAGAATGTTAATACAGATAATCCCCTGGCCATCCCATGCACCGATACACCTGGGTTTTGGCAGGATGATAGGGGTTCCTCTTTCTTTTTCTCCCCAGCTTTATTTGCTCAGTTTGCAAAGTAATACATCCTACAAAATGCACAATAAAAAACTCTGTGGTTTTACGCTGAGTAGAGCCCAAACCTCGGCTTGCTGATGTGACAGCTACATGCTATTCACTCCCCCATGAGAGCAACTCTGAAAAAACTTTCAGCTTCCTCAAAGGGTAGTTTTTGGGATGGTACAAGTGCACATCAAACCCAGATTGTCCCAATATCTAGCCACCTTGTATCTAATTCACCCTGGGTTTGGTTTCTTAGTTATGCAGAGATTTCTCTGCATTTTGTGACTTACTTATTCCAAGTGTGCATTGGTGTGACCGTATCTATCCCATTCAATCAGACAGAAGAGAACACAATTTGGTTTCCTATAGCACTCAGTGTATGAATAATGCAAAGTGCCACACAGAGTGGCGAGTTGCAGACTGCGTGTGATTTTATGCAGGCTGATATGCCAAATGTTCCCTCTCTGAGCCCCTCACTGCCAGTGTGTTTGCTAAGACTGGACAGGCCGGTGGACTCAGGAACGGGATATGGAGCTTTTTTCATTTCCTGGACAGCGATTTAAGTCTTGGTCAGCCTGGGAGTTGCCAAAATCAAGTCTCCATGAGCAGATGACTCCTGTGACGCGTGGGATTGCGTTCAGACCCATTCCTCTCAGAATGGGCGAGAGTCTAGTATCTCAGCT
The DNA here is from genome assembly GCF_020497125.1 of Mauremys mutica. Classification (NCBI taxonomy): domain Eukaryota; kingdom Metazoa; phylum Chordata; order Testudines; family Geoemydidae; genus Mauremys; species Mauremys mutica. The sequence continues at coordinate 82,955,933 of NC_059082.1, read as the reverse complement.
GGAAACGTGTCAGCGAGGAGACCAAGGACTGAATGGGCCATGGAGATTCAATCCTAGAGGAGAGGCTCACTGGCAGGGGGAAGCGTGACTGAGGTTCAACCCCCCCACACAGCCCTGCCCGTGGTTCCATAGCTTGTGGGGGAAAGAGAAGGCACTAGCCCCAGGGCTGCCAGGCCGGACCCACTCTCACCAGCCAGCAAGAACAACTTGGGCATGTTATGACTTTGGCGACATGAATTCAAGTCCTTCTTTGCCTGCGTCAGGAAGCGAGTTTGTTGCCCACTAGGACTTCGGGGGGATTACAGGCAGCACACACGCACTGGCACGTTATCGGCATGCTGCAGAATTCAGACACATCCAGAAGCTTTGATATTCTCCAAATGCAAGCTCCAAAGAGACATGAATAAAATCCTAGCAGATGAGAACAAGGGAGGAAGCAGCTCTCCACTCTCAGCATCACTTGGCAACTGAGCCCCTGCATGCAAATGAAAGGCTTTGGTATTCATGGGAGTGGGAGCTGGCAGCTGCAAATAAAGCAGGAGCTCGGCCTCCCTGAGGGAGAATGGTTCCTGTTCACCCCTTGAGAGCCCATCATGGGGTGCTGGAAAATGGAAGCAGGGGCAGCTAAAGACTCTGTCATCTTAACAGTCAGAATTTCAGGAAATATTCCCCCGTGTTTCCACTAGCACCTTCCCTCGTTCCAAGGGAAAGCTTAAACAGATCCAGTCACTTTCCATTGTCAGGCTGCTAGTGCACTGCTCTCCTCTGGGCAAAGGAAACAGACGAGTCGGTAACACCTCCTAGACCTAACGGGAGTAGAGGACTCCAAAGGCTGCAGTGGCCGGGTTGCAAACATGGCAGCCAACTTCATTTGTTCCTAAGCCAACTACACAAATTATGTCAATCTGCTGCGCTCGCAAAGCTGGACTAATTGGAACAAACCTTCCCAAAACATGCTAGAGATTTTAACTGGGGAGCAGGCGTCGGGTCCCTGTGATCCCTGGGCAGCAGAGTTCAAAAATTCAGCCAGAGCAGATTTAAAAATTTTATTAAGATGTTAAAAAAAAGTGAACGGTACAGAGTTTAAGCATAGAAGTTTCTGGTTATCCGGGAATAACATACAGATTATCGAGGGTGCAAAGTTTGGTTTAAGATCGGGTGGCATGAGGAATACATAATCTGCAATATCCCCGATTGGGAGTAAAAGGTTGATGGGTCAAAGTACAGACATTGAGATATAGAATCATAGAATATCAGGGTTGGAAGGGACCTCAGGAGGTCATCTAGTCCAAACCCCTGCTCAAAGCAGGACCAGGGTGTACAGTATGAGTGGATATGATGAGATGGATGGACTGACCCTCATTTGGTGAGATTTAATGATCAGGGAGTTTATGGTTCCAGTTCATATGATCCAATGGAGAAGGTCTCAATGCTACACTCTGAGATTGCTGCTGGAGGACTGGTTGTATCCATACAGGTACTGCTGTGTCCACATAGGCATTGTGCTGTAGACTGTATCGGCGGAGGGTTTATGTCACTCAGGGAACTGGTGTGACTTCACTGGCAACACTTCAAGGTTTTGTTGGCAGGCCTCAAAATTGAGTGTGGACACAATGCAAGGCCGTGCTGACAGACAGCGAACTTTGCTGTGCAGGGCAGGCAGCAGGGGAAAGGCAACCCAGGGAGAACCCTCAATACCCCACAAGAGGTTTCCTGGGAGGAGGTCTCCCGTTTAAGCACTGAGCAGCTCCAGCTCTGCTTAGCTTGGAAGTTGTGAGGCTAGGTATGAAGGGGCCAGACTGACACAAACAGGGGAGTGTTCTTTGGGGATTCTTACCACCATAACTGGACCTGGCACCACCACAGTGTGCCTGACTCTCATCCTGAGAGTCAGAGCAGGTAGCAGAGCCCTGCACCTAGGGAGACAGAAGGAGGCCCCCTTCTAACCATTGCCTAATGACTTACACTTAAAAAGGTCATTAAGAAACAATGCCAGAGCGAGGCGCCTTAGGGTCTGGCTACACTGCAAACCAACCAACCTGCAGCAAGACTCAGAGCCTGTGTCAACTGACTCGGACTAGCGCTAAGGGGCTTAACGTAGCAATGCAGACATCCCCCTCAGCTGGAGCTTGGGCGCTGAGACCCTCCCCCCCTCAGCAGGTCTCAGAGCCCGAGCGGGAACGTCCGCACTCCTATTTTTAGCCCCACAGTGCAAGCCCGAGTCAGTTGACCTGAGCTCCAAGACTTGGTGCTGGGGCATTTTTTTTTTCTTCTCTGCAGACGTACCCTCAGTGATCCTGCCTGCTCCCATGCAGAGCACCCAAACCTATCTGCACCCCCAGAGTCAGAGTCCCAGACACAAAAGGATCTGGACTTTTAGTCTGGGGCCACGTGTAAAACCCACGGGTTCATTAATATCATGACAAAAGCAGTCTTCGGTGATGAAATAGCCAAGAGTCAGTCAAATGGATACTTTGAGTTGTGACTTGTATGATGCCTTCAAAACCCAAAGAATTAACCAAGGGTCCATCAATCTGGGGGCTCCAATCAAGAAGAACAGACTAAAGTTGTGCTCAAATGCAAAGAAAGTCAGAGTGCGGGTGGCAGGTGCTGTTACAGAGCTAACAGCCAACCTTCGGCCAGCACAGTCTGCTTTGTTTGGAGATGTGTGAGCGCGGCGTGGACGAGGATCAATGTGATGTTTCGAGCAGCAGGGCTCTAGACAGAGACAACCCTGATGATGACTTTGATGAATAAATGTTTTAAGTCCCACATGTCAAGACTAACGTCCCTAGGATCAGCCACAATCAATTTTATGTCCACAATGCAGCCCTGTGTTAAAGTAGAATTAAAAAGCCATTGATTTTTCAATGTTTTTTCAAATAACACAGCTATGTAGTTGTTCATAATTGTATACGTTTTGTACCACGGTGTTCGTGGGAGAAAGGGTTTTCAAATGATACCCAACTCGACCCATTTCCAATGACACTGTAATTATCAAAACTGGAGGACCTGGAGGTGGGAACCAGAGGGATGGGGGGGTGAGTCCCCTCCTCCCCCGCCACACAGCAGAAGATGACACCTCTGAAACTCTGATTCTGTAGATTTTTATGAATCAAATGCCACCTCCCTGGCCTTTCAATCACTACTTTGCTCACAGAAGGAGATTTTACTACATTGTGCTCCCAGTCCATTTGCCAGGAGAATAAATTGCTTCTGTTCTGCTCCAGTGGCTCACGAGGAAATCCTCTCTTACTTAGCTCATGGAGAAGTGCAAGAATAGAGGAGACTAACCATGCATGCAGGCTTGGCTGTGGTTAGCCTCTCTCTCTCTAATACATTGCTCCAACCATTAAATAAAACGGTTTGGTTGAAGGCGGCCATTGGTCATTATCTCACTGGTCTCAGGTTTCCAAAGGAGGAAAAAACTCCGATGCTGAAATGCAGGTCTGGTCTACACTACAGACCTATATCGCTATAACTACGTCGCTCAGGGGTGTGGATTTTTCACACTCCTGAGCGATGTCGTTATACCAACCTTAGCACCGTCTCTCCGGGGGGTTATGTCACCAGGAGAGCGTCTCCCATAGACAGAACTACCGCCTCTAGGGGAGGCAGATTAACTCCCCCGTCGGCCTAGAGCGTCTTTATTAAAGCACTCCAGCAGTGCAGCTGCATCAGGACCGAAGCAGTGTTTTAAGTGTAGATTTGCCCCCACCCAGACCTGTAGGGTGCAAGCGGCTGCTGTGCACAGGATAATGCCCCCAGGCTCCGGTCAGAGTGGAAGAACGGTGAGATCTCACCTTGAGACAAGTAAGAACAAGAGGCCCTGAAGGGGTTTACTTGGAGAGACCAGAATGGGGAGAGAGGTGCAGCTAGCCCCATAACCTGACACGGCCCTTGAAGAGAGAATCAAACAACATTCACTACAGATCAGTGTCACCTGCCATGGAAATGTACAAGTTCTGCTCAATGTGCAGAATTTATATTAATGGGTGGATCCATGCTGGGGCTGCTCATTCATCTGCCAACACTGTCCCTTCCCCTTATCCCAGGTAAATCCAGGCTCTGGCTAGTTGATGCGAGGTCAGTAATCCTAGTCTGCACAGCCTGTGTGCTTGGAATAAACACTACCATGTTCCTCGCAATGCTAGTCTCTCTCTCTCTGATACAGTCATACATCCACACTGCATCGGCAATTTTGCTGAGGAAAGATACATACTGTACCTTTTTTTTTTTTAAATCCACAAACAAAGTCACATTAAATGCAGCCTCTTTTGGCTCTAGGAAGGAGAAGGGGGCAGTGAAAATCAACAGCCTTTACAGTTCAGGGTCATAAGCAATCGCTTTTATTTATGGTGTACAGCAACAGTTCCCTTGCACAGCCAAGGCGAAAGCAAAGAGCGCTCTCGTTATGAATTCAACTTACCAGCCCCGAGATGCCTGCTTAATGAGATTCAGTGTTGTGCACACGGAGAGACAGCACAGCTTGTGTCTCTCAGAGCTACAGACACTGCCCAGGTGCAACAGTGCACGCAGGCAGGAATGCTTCCCGTGCAAACCAGTTAAAATTCACAGGACTCTCCGCTGTAAAAGCTGGAGTAGAGATCAATTCAATGGGAATTATTATTCACATGCAACAATCTGTTCTGGGCATACTAAGGCCATGCCACAAAAGCCAGGATACAGCATCCAGCATGGCACCCATCAGGCTTCACTCGAGTCATTGCAAAGTCCGAAGGCTGCTAAAGCCACCAAGCTTGGCTGTTCAGGACACCGGGCAGGAGCTCCTTTGGGAAACATCACCTCTATCCGACAGCTGACTTCTCTGCTGAAGCTTTACTTGAAAGGAGGCACATGGATTCCTGGGTCTAGGCAAAGGCAGGCTAGCTACAGAAAGTCAACTGGCACCTACACAAGCTGTCCTGGGTATACATGTGGGAATGCTCCATGAGGAAGTCAGAGAGGCCCAGAGTGGAACAGCAAAGGGTGCATCTTTTGGGAAAGAAACAAGGCCCGGTTGCTTGAGCCGAGGACTGGGAGTCAGGATCACCAGCACTCAATTCTGGGTTTGATGCCGATTCCTTATGTAGCCCTGCACCATGCACTTCACTGCACTTTAAATCCCTACGCAAAATGGGGATCAGGTGCAGAGGGGTGCCACTGGGACAGGGTTTTGCAGTGAAATATATCAACATGAGCTCACACTGGCCACCCGAGTGCTCTCATCACAGCTACATTCTCCCACAGAACCAAAGAGAACCAGGACATGTCTGGTTTACAAAAAACATTTTAAGAGGATGCAGGAGACAGCGTCCAGTTACAGAGCTCAAAAAAACCAAGGGCTTCCAAAGAGCTCTGCTCCAAATTCAGCCAGGAGAGCACCACCTTCTTGACGAAGAACACCGATTAATATGGAAAGCATCTCCTCCACTAATGCAAGGACACAGACAAGCTTCTTATCACAATGTGAATTCCAAGGAGAAAAGTTTAAAAGAAATGCAGCTTTTTAAAAAATGTCAGGTCCAGTTACAAAAATCTTAATTTACACAACTTGGCAAATGCATGAGGAAAACACAAAGGTGTAAGCTTCTAATTAGCACCGAGATTCACAGGGAGAAGCAAGATACAGTTTCTGAAGAGCCTCATGATCCAGGAGCCAACAGTTCAAAGACTGGTTAAGTGAGATGCTAGTGGGCTTGATTCAGCCACTCGGATGGACAGAGGATCGGACAGAACAATGGAAAGCCAAATTAGAACGTTTGCATCACTCCCATCAGCTAAAAAGGAATAAACTTGGGAATTAACTGGCCCTTTGACTTTATGGCTTTGGTATGATGCTCTTCCTCCAGCTGGCGATGAAAATGAAATAGAACTACAGCAAAGCATGGAGCTTTCATTTCAATCAGGGTTTTCACTGTGTTCTTGTAATTACCCCACGATGCTGCTTGCGCAGTGTCACTGTGCGGTGCAGGACGCCTGCCTCTGATTTACAGCGAGGCACTTAAATTTCATCTTCTCAGGACTCTTAATCACCAGGACGAAGGCTTGCCCTGCTCAGAATATTAAGTGACCCGGGAAGGTTGCCAACTTGACAACACTGGAGGCCAGAGTCTTATTTAGATACAGAACAAGTGCAGCCCTGGCAGTGGCACCACAAGCCCATTGCTCCATCAGCGTCAGCCAAGACTGACTGGAAGATGCCTCGTGTCTAGGGATGAGGAGAGGTTATTTCCTTTGCCCAGCCAGTCTGTGGGCTCTGCAGATGATGCCAATCACTGACATTTCTGAGAGTTTTTAAGGATGCACTATGCACCTCTACACTATGAAGAGAGAACCCGCCCCCCACCCCCTGCAATTTGCATAGACCCACAAACAGCTGAGAGATGTTCACATCCTCCTATTACCACTCACCTAGAGAGGAAAGACAATGCTGTATTGCTATGAACCCGACCAAGCCAACTACGGCCCTTCCGAAGGGGGAGTTTGGACATTAATATGACAGCCAGAAATCCAGGAGCTTCAGAGAAATTCAAGATAAACAGGCAAGGGGGAGAGCGCGAACAGGTGCAACCCTCCCTTCAGAGCATCGCGTGACTGAGAGACGGTGGGATCACAGAGGAACGGAACAAATCCCTGGTCCGACAGGAACTGGGGGAGAAGGAAGCGCTACAGACAGGCTTTGCGCAGAGAAATGGCAGTCAGCTCTGAATCGAAGAGCTCGGTATATTCCCAAGAAGGCTGGAAATCCTGAGCGGAAACCCTTTCTACAGCTCTGGAGTTCCAAACCCCAGAGTGAAAATCACAAAGGCAGAGAAACGCCTAAGGCAGAGGAAGAACTGTCTCCTGCCCTGTGAGCTTTTATGGGAGGAGAGTTGGGATCATGTTGTTTTGCAAGTCTGGGGGGAAATGGTGCTGGAATCTCGGGACGTTCTTCCCCCTTTCAGTCTAATCAGAAACAGAACAAACAGTGGGGCAAGGAATCTCTGAAGCGATGCGTCTATAACTAAAATGATGCAAACTGGAAGAAGACAATCTGTTTTAAAAACCCCAAACAAATGAAGGTTTAGAAAACAGATGGACACGCCAGCATTTGGGCTGGAGGCACCAGGGCCTCTAGATGGAAGGGCGGAGTGCCCAGAGGTTTTCTGGAAGATGGTTACCAGCAATTTCAGATGCAACAGGTAAGTACTGGGCCATTCAAATCAACAGAGCACACAAAATCTTATCTCAGAGACCACTGGAGTACAAACAACCTCAGACAATGCTTGTTAAGCTCCATAATTAGAGAAGGTGTCATTGTTGCAAGCAGTGGGAAAAGAGAAAATTGAGTTTCAATTAGAGCTGGGTGAAAACTGGAAAAATAATTAAAAATTCCATGACCGGTCAGTCCAGTTTTTAAATTAATTTGCTTCATTTCTATTCAGTATCCTCATATTCACATCCTCAGAATATTCTAGTGAACAGGCTTTTCAGGCCAGAATGTCCATGGAAACAGCAGATTTTAAGCCAGTGTTGGACAGTATGCAGAGAGGGTGAAATTCAGCTCTGTGCAAAGCAATAGCACAATGTCCAGGCACAACTTAAGCCTTCCAATTTGGCCTTAAATGGTGCATAGGCCTCCTGCTAGCCTTCTGCACGGAGGGGAATTTCATCCCAGAACGCAAATGTTATAGTCACTTCCTGCACGGAGCCCATTGCAGACTGGATTCCACGAGTCAGGTTAAACCCACCAGAGAACAGAACGTGCACACACAGCTCAGACTGTGAATACTCGGAACAACCAAGCAACATTCCATCAACTAACCATTAAAACATATGCACGGTGGGGGGAACGTGATCAGCTCATGGACAATTTACAGAGGGGGAAAAGGGGGGAGATGTGGGTGTGGACACATCTTGAATAAGCAAGTAATTAAATTCACCTCAGCTCCAATTTAAACTCTGGGATTTTGTTTTGCTTCCACGATTTCGCGCCAGCAGTTACCATGAGAAAGAGTCCAGCACGTACACATTTTAAAAGGGGGGCTTGGTGTAGGATTTTGTCAGTTGTAGGATGAGCAACAGAACTAATAGGATTTTTCCAAATCCATGATTTGCCCCCTATAGTATTGTTAGGTTGGAGGCTGCATGGCCCTCACCAAGCATGTCTGGATCTATCGAGCGGTTGGGTTTGCTAGCCAATTTCCACAAACGAGGGATCTAGTGAACGCCCCTTTGGTTAGTGATAGCTGAAAAAATGGAAGCTACCACCCACAGACAAGACTTAATGCCAATGCCAGGGCTGGGGACTGATTTGATTGTGTGTCTGAGGCAGAGGCAGCCAGAAAGTTGGTGGAAAGCAGCAGAAAGTCGGGAGACAACGACAGAAGAATTTATAGCCTGACTCAGAGAAAGCAAAGAGACAGCTTTTGGTCACAGTGGTGGCTGGAAAGGCAGGCTTGGAAAGGTACATAAGGAAACTGCCCCCTGTTTGATTCCTACTGTGTTCAGGGAAACAGAACTTCATACATTCTTTGTAAGTAAACAGGATCACACCACGGAAATACCTGACACCACCGCCAATTTCTCCTCCTAGCAGAAACAAGTGGAAAGACCCCCAAAATTAACTAAATGCTTGAGCTAAAAAGAGGAAACAGTAGATTCAATTATGGAAAGAGTTAATTTCTTTTTAAAGAGACGCCAATGGAGCCTATCGGGATGAACTAGAATACAAGATGGGAGGCCTATCCTTTGGAAGGAAACCAAGAAAACAGCACAGGAATTTGGACAGACATTTCTGTCACTTAATGAAAGTCAATGGCATCTATAAAAGCCACTGGGTTTTGTCCTTTCAAATGATCAGGCTAAACACACGTAACCTCCTGCTCTGGATTTGTTTCAGATGCAGCTCTACCATTAGCAATAGCGATGGGTAAAGGGTCAGTTTTCATAAGCCCCCGTCCAGACCCAAACACCTTGGGCTGGCTACCCCAGGGTGCACAGAGTCTTGGAGCGTTCTGGCACTTCCCACCTAAAAGGCGAAGATCGCTGTCTTTTCTGATGGACTCAAAATGCTCCCACCATAAAATCAGCTTAAAAAAGAAAAGATGCTGAAATAATTTCTACGCCCAAACTAAAAATTAACGGACACAGTTTGATGCATTTTGTGAAAAACTGAATCCTTGCTGGGCCACTCGTATTTCTACGTCACCACAGCTCTACTTTGCACAATATATATAAACTCAAAGGGATATTGTTCTCAGAGCCTATTCTAAAACACAAACCTGGGAAAGGGGCTGTGCACATGACAGAATGATGAAAAACGAAGAGTCCATTAGAAATGACAATGCCAGATGAATTTTAAATGGGCTTCTATTCATTTAGATTTGTTCAGTATTATGTAAACCATTACAAAATAGCTTTGCGGAGACCTAATGGTTTAACATTCTTGAAATTAATAGCCTCTCCTCTGGCCGGCATGGACCACTAGACCATAGCCCCTTAGCTCATCCTCCTTGGGAGGAGAGAGGATCAACATGCCTCTCTTTCAATGTAGTGTTGAAATCAGATGCCAGAGAGGGCCTTGGATGCTGCATGAAAAATGTTACAGGCAGCCACCTGGGTACACGGAAGCACCTCGGACAGATCGCTCCTCCTTAGAGAGAAGCGGCAGGGACTTTGCAGACTGTCCATTCTGTTGGCGAGCTGCTGGTCTGGCCAGGGTGAGCTGTACAGGAAGACACCGTGGGTATGTTTGTAGGGCTTGCATGCCAGACAGAGACATAAACAAACTGTTTATTCATCGTGTTTTATCAAGCAGAGACACGCAATCTGGCACACGCACAGCGAGGACAGGGCTGTACGATTCAGCATAGGAACAGCAGCTCTCTGGTGCTTACTAGACCGGCCCTGCATCTCTGCTCTCCTACGGGGGGGAAAAGGGGGAGCACCGATTCAGAGCGGAGCAGTTCTGCAAAGCTGCTCTTGGCGCGCCTTGCACCACTCCTGCACGGTACAGAGGCAGCAATCAGGACGACTGGCTGGGCAGTCACGACAGCGCAGACACACCCGGCTACACTAGGCCTTTCTTGAACTGCCACCGCACTGGGCGCTCACTTTGCAAAGAGATGCAGACTCAAAGGTCCCATTGAGGAATCGGCTGCGGCCTCTTCCCTCTGCTGGGTGTATTCAGACCCACTCCGGTGTTTGGGCGATTCTGTCATTCACTATGGGCCGGCTGCAGAGTGGACATAAGCCGTAATTGTACTGGTACCTAAAGGAGGAGATTTTAGTTACACGACCGTGGGGTACGCCTGGAATTCTGGAACAACCGGTCCCAGACTTTGCTCCCCTGTATGCAGCTGAGTTAACTGCCGTGACATCTGTATGTACGAGTGCGTCACTCATTGATTATTTACCGGGGCAGCCAAACTTACTGGCCCTCCGAGCCACATACAACGATCTGCAGAGGTTTGGGAGCCCCAGCAGGCATGTCCCAGGGGGCTGGAGCCCTGAGGCCCCCCTCCCTGCTGGGCAGAAGCCAGAGGCAATGCATGGGGGGGGCACATGGGGTCACGTGCCCCCACATATTTTTGCCAGGGTTGCTGGCCCCACTCGATCACAGGGTGCCCCCAGGCCCCCGTCCTTGCACGGCAGCTGCTGGAGCTGACAAGCTGGGAGCTGCGGCCCTGGGGAGGGGCGGCCCCAAACAGCTGGGAGCTGCAGAGAGAGCTAAAGCAGTGGCCCCTCCCTGCAGCGCCCAGCTGCTTGCTGCTGCCTCGCCACAGGCGGCGCTAACGCCTGGGAGCAGCAGGTGAGGGGGCAGGCGTGGGGGGAGGCAAACCTTCAAGTTGTGCCCCCCGCCCCTTCTCAGCAGGTACCAGTCGTCTCTGGCAGAAGCCCCCCCGCAGGGTGGAAGCCTTGAGCCTCTTCCCCCCCAGTCTGCTAGGCGGAGATTGGGGCGGGCGGGACACATAACAGGGAGCCGCACTTAAAGGGCCACACGTGGCTCGTGAGCCGCAGTCTGGCCACCCCTGGATTAGTACAATCCAAAAGGGATGCAGAATTCCCCAGAAACCCAAGGGCCTTAACCCCCCCGGGTGATACCCCGGCATGGCTTAGGCAGACCTGCTGCCTTCTCTTGGAATCTCGAGCTTTGGAGGGTATAACCAAGCCGCCAGCAGACCTCTGGTCTGGTTTTCTGGACCTTAGCGGAGGCGAGCATGGTGCTCTGTATCATGGGGATTCAGGTTTTCTTCTCAACAGCCAATGACCCCAGCTGTGACCATGGATAAGTTCCCTACCCTCTTGTGCCTCAGATTTCCCCATCCGTGCAATGAAAGAGACAGTACTTATCTCACAGGTTGGCGAGTGGATTAATTTTGCAAAGAGTTTTGGCACCTCCGTTGAAGCAGCAACATTTTACGTTTGCAGCTGAATCTCAAGATACTTTACAACAGCCTTACCATGACAGGGAAAATTAATTAATTTCCCTTTTCATTAAACAGCAATAGCCCAGCATTTGTCAGTATAAAGTCCCTTAATTATAGCTTACTGAAAACAATATATAGTTAATTTACTTTAGTCAGAAAATTTGATGCCAAATCCCTAGATTACACAAAGTTGTGATGCGATGGTTTTGTTATTAGACAAAACACAAATTAAAAACCACATCCACTCATGCAGCAAAAACCTCCCATCTTATCAAGTGACAGACTCATCAGCCTTGCGATGCAAACTGTAAGAGATGTACAATTACACAGTTGCTGCAGATAAGAGTCTTCTGGCTGTACATCTCCATGTCCAAAACCCATTAGTTCTTTTCAAAATCCGTAATAAGTTTCAGCAGAGTTACATAGTTTTCTTTGTATTGTTTCGCCACATGACTACTCAATATATGTTGCATAAACTGATATGCTGGAGAAGTGAGTTAACCATAATTTGATTGTCTACTGGTACTAGAAAATGCAGAAGGCATTCCAATGAATAATTCATCGGACTTCAGTATCAAAAGTCAGTGTTCTAGGCATTGCATTGGGTAGTAAAACACATTCCATTTTAAAATAAAATATTGAGCAATTACTTTCAGCAAAACCGAGTCCATAACTTTAAATTTGGTTTTACAAATCCAGCTGTAACTTGGCAGCTATGTAAAACTCATCCACCTGCTCTGTCCCTAAAGCCTACTCTATTTGCAGGTAGCACCACCTCTGGTATTTCCACAGAGATTTCGAACCAATCCTTTTATCTCTTATCCTAGGCACTGTACCAGAAAAAGCCAAATACTAGAAAGATATTGTTCATACACCTGCTTACTAGCAACTTGAAAGGAACATTGATCTCATGGCAATCCTCCAAGAAATGGAAGAGATCTGAGGAACTACTGAAAAGAATCCTGGGGGGAAAGAAGTTATTAGAGGAAAAGTGCATGTTTTCTACAGAATGAATCTAAATGCTCTGTGCTGGATCTAGGCATTAAGGACACTACAAAGCTGACAAGGACATATTTTTGCTTGGTTTGGATCATAGGCACAGCAAGTACCTAACACTTCTATCTACACTTGGGGCAAGATTCTTACACATTTTGAGCTACTGCCTACCAAAAAAAGTAAAGGAAGGAGCAGACAGGCACAGCAGGAAAGGTGTTATAGGATGGTAACAGATAAAGAACAGGTCACTGATTTATTATAGGGTCACAATCAGTATTCAGCGAGATAAATCAGTCAGCATAGCAATGTGAAAAACCAGCCCAAAAGCTACTGTTACAGTGATGCAAAAGGAGGGACATCATGCTATGAAAGGTGCAATATACCCCAAATCCAGGCTGTTAGTACAGCTAGTCAAGCAGCAAAACAACCAATTCACAGATAAAGCACCAATTTCAACATGCTACTGGTCACAGAGCTATCAGCTATTCAGGAGACTGCTACATAGTTGTGAAAGTGTTCACAAATCCCAGATTTACGTTTAACACAAATGTCTGAACATTCAAACCAGCAGCTCATTATATCTTGTTCTGCTGTTTAAAAAAAAACGGCTCACTCAATCAAGGAGTAGACACAAAACCATGTGAGTTTGAGAACCGATCTCACAACAAGAAACATGAATTTCAAACAATCCAGAGCCTGGAGAGTCCTTATGAACAACAAATACCCCTGCAGAAATCAGGAATAGTCCATGAATGACTGTAGTCCATCATGGGTTAGGCATTCATGACAGGTTTCAGAGGGGTAGCTGTGTTAGTCTGTATTATCAAAAACAAGGAGTCGTCCTCGTGGCACTTTAGAAACTAACAAATTTATTTGGGCATAAGCTTTCGTGGGCTAAAACCCACTTCATCAGATGCACGGAGTGAAAAATACAGTAGGCAGTATATGCATTAGAGCACATGAAAAGATGGGAGTTGCCTTACCAAGTGCAAGGGGTAAGTGCTAATGAATCAAGGCGGAAGTGGCACCAGCCAGCACAGGTGCAGCATCTCCCAAATGCCAGGTGGATCACGTCCGTGCAGTCGTGGCTAGTATGTGCATGGGGGCCCACTGACTGGTCTGCCTGGGGCCCGGAATTGCTGTCCGCGGGACTGATCTACTTCATTGACATCAACAGGACATAAAAACATGCTTAGGAACTTTCATGAACCAGTTTTCCTTGCGATGTTCATGGAGCCAAACGCCACTAAATGGCTACTTTTGGGCATTTACTCTCTCATAAAAAGCTGGTTCCACGGCCTTGTATTCTCTCTCTGGACTGCTGTCCCTTAAATAAAACATGAAATGATACAAACAGGTTATTTTCGAGACAGGCAGGGCCCTGGTGGCAAGAAGCTGACGTCCTGGGGGCTGCCCCCAGAAATGGCAGCACAAATCTCTAATGCCAAAGAGAATTACTCACCTCTTCATGCTGGATGGGCATCCAGCCTTCAGGAGCTCGATCCCGGCTCACCAGCGGCGTGACATGGTCACCCCTAAAGAACAAGCCCTTCACAACAGAGAGTGTCTTCGCAGGACACAATTGCCACTTAGAAACATGGAGTGTTTGGAAAGAATCCGCTACCACCTGTCCAGGCTGCAACTCGCCTACAGGAGGCCACAGGCTGAGTGGGCCACTGAGGCTGACCTCCCTTGCTCCCTGAATTGGTCACGTCCAGGTAACAGCAGACACACAATGGCACGTGTGCGCTGTGGTTGTCCGTGGTTTAACTGTTCTGCAGATCAACTGAGGTCTCCAGGGCTGTCACCAGCATGAAACATACACAAAACTATTACGTTTAAAGAGAAATATTTTCTCTGGCTGACAGTTTGGAAAGCTGGGCCTGTGCGGTGGCACATTGAAAGGGCTCCTTGAAATTTAGCAGCAAGCCTGAGTTAAACGGGGCTACCCGTGGTGGCAGTTCTCAGTCCTGATCGGGAAGAATGCAGCTGGCAGCTGAAGATCTGGCGTACGCCACATCAATGCACCAGGGAGCCGAGGGGCTCTGAAATGCTGAGAGAACTCAGGAAACGTGCAACTCAACAGCACGAGGCTGCCATAAGCAACGACACAGGATCTGCTGCAACATGCTCTCCAGCTCCATCTCACCAAAGCGAGCTGCCCGCGCTGCCATCAGCCGTTCTCTCGGTTTGCTGGGTTCTTGTTTATTTACGTTTAATATTCAGGTAAACACTATGTCTGATGCTAATGGGGGGAGACGAATCCATTTCATTCCCTCATTATTCGCATTCGTATGCAGCCTGTTGACACGACAGGTTTGGAATACGGATGGGCTCAGTGAGGGTATCTGAGCGGCTCACGCAGCGCGTTTGTTTTCAGGCTCCAGAGGTGGGGCTGCAGGACAGCAAAGTATCCCAGCTCCGTTTGCGTGCTGGGCGTCTCACGGATGACTGGGACATGTGCACATTGAGAAGCGAAAGCTCTACCAGCCGCCTTTCCAAGGCGGGCTCCTTCCCAGCCCCTCCAGCCTTGAAAGACTCTGTATTCATGCTGACCTGCTGGAGGAGCTGGAGCAGGCTTTGCTCCCACTGACACAGTGATGGGCCAGTGACGCGCAACCTTTTCCATACGAGGGTCCCCCAGAGCCGCCGTTCAGCTCCATGTAGCAGGCTCTAGCTGGGACTCCCCTCCCCTGTAGCAACATGGGACGGGCAGGTGGTTGTGAACTCCCGATTTCGAACCCGAGGAAGACCCACTATAAAACAGGAGGCCTTCTTTAATATCCTGGATTGGGATGAGAAGTACTATATCAATAGGAAACACTGCACATTGCCCAGGAACCTCTTGCCAATCGATATAGACACACCTTACAAATGCAAGCACCTCTGAGGAGAAATGTAGCAGCTGTTTAAAAGGACAGTCAGGTCTAAAAATAATAATCATACTATTAAGGGAATGGAATTTCTTCCTCTCTCTTACTCTCACCACCTTAGATTACTAAAACTGAAAGAATGTTACACATCTCATTAACTAGGCACTATTTATGCTGCCTCTTTATTTTTTGCATTTCTCAGCTCAGACAAAGAAAATAGATTGGAGAATCACAGTCAATTCCCACTAATTTTCACTCCCGAGCACTAGCACAGTGCTGCAAAGTTCTGGTTGCAAATGCTGCACGGGAATTTTCTGTTTGCAAAAGGAGTTTCCATTTAAGTTATTTTTTTAAATATTGAGAGAAATATTTTGATTGGTTTTCTGTTTTTCTCTTTTTAAAAAGCTTATAATATAAAACCTAAATCTGGGGACAAATTTCACTGATCAGGAAGTCATGTGCTGTTCAATGGACATTGGAGTGCAACTACTGTATTAAGTTAAAACAACAGGAGGGATGCAGGCACATAGAATGTAGTTCCCCAAGACACTATCAGAAATTTGTGAACAAAGGATGCTATGTGGCCCTTTAAACCATGCGTGATCAGGACCTCTGTTTCTGATCTTCTATGAAGCCAGTACTGATCAGCACCTGGGCTGCCCAGAACTGTGCTAGGACCCAGGGTCACACAGGCTCGGAGGGACAAGTATGTCCCGGTGTCAGCATCATCACTTCCAGCAGTGCCCTGGTCTGCTTTGCTGGTGGGTCCCTATGCCATAGGAACAGGCCTGACTCTACTTTGCTTTTGAGATCCGCCTAAAGTGGTGTGGCTGCTGCAGCGTAACCCACACTGTAACACAGACAAACAAAACACACTTTCAGATGCGGCCTCTTGCATGTCAGAAAGTCCTTCCCACAGCTCGGGGCTGATGCACTGCACAGAAACAAGGCATGCCTGAAAAGGAAGCACTCCCCTCAAGCAGGCTTCGAAAAAGAACAGTGGGGAGGGTGGAGATTAAACGAAACATTCCTTCGCCAGTATTTTCCTGTGTCCCATTCAGTGCTTAATTTGTAATGGAAGAGGTGCTGGAGCTCAAGCAATTTTTTTACATTCATAACTGATGCAGGAAGCCCAGAGGTGCCGGGGCTATGGACTGCCAAGCCCAGAGGTGCCAGGGCTCAGCCTTGGCACATATCTAGCACTGCTCCCATTGTTAACAGCGTAGCTATATGGGTCTGAATGAAGCTCTCTCCTACCCGCTGAGGTTTTCAACTCATGCTGTACCCTGCAGTGAGGTCATATGCCTGTGATTATGACATCACAATACACATACATCAAAGCAGCATCTTAAAACAGAAAATATGAAGCTTCTGCTTCTCCCATCCGAATTTCCCAGGCTATTACTAGCCTATGGCAATAGAAAACCCGTTTCCCCACACCCTGAGATGGCAATACATCACGTTCTGACACTCCACTAGAGCAGATAAAGAAAGCAATGGCTGTGCAAAGCACATGTGTGTAACCCTGATGGTGCTTTAGCAGCAGCTGTGGAGGACATCTTCCTCACCCTGAGAACTCGGAGGTTGGCATTTGCTACTCACGGAATAGTTGAATACAGGAAGGAGGGTCGGGGGAGGGAGGGACACCACGAAAAAGCAACATTGTATAAAGCTGTTCAACAGCACCTTACCCTGAAGTCAATTCCAACCGTAGAAATGAAGCTGCCGGCCAGGAAAGCGCCATCTTTAAACCGCACCAGAAGGCAGGTTTTGCCAACCCCAGAGTCACCAACCAACATCACCTATGACAGAAAAACAAGCGCAATGCAAGTTAGACATTATTGTAAAAAGGAGGAGGAGGGTTTTCCTTAGGGGAAACCTAACTACCGAGACTGCCCCCGGCACCGAAGACCCCACTGATGTTAACGGGATTACTCATGCACTCAAAGTTAAACACATGCCTCCATGTTTGCAGGCTTGGGGCTACAGTTAGATTCACTTTTACTCAAGGCCAGGAGTGAGAACAAGTTTTCTACTTTTAAAAAAAGTTATTAAAAATTATCACTTGTCCGAGATTAGAGACACACCCCCGTGGTGTCTGACTTTGACCAAAGGAAGAAAAATCCCCTGTACAGATTGCTACGACATCCACGAATCTGCCTTGCAATGGCCAAATGCTGCTGTTCACATGATGCTTACAGCAGATAACTTTAGGACCCTGGCAAAAGACAGTATGCGACAAACCTCAATCGCTTTCATTAGAGAGAGATGCTTTGAGAGCTTCTGTTCTCCCTGTGTCATAACACAAAAATAAGGGGACATAAGAATGGCCACACTGGGTCAGACCAAAGGTCCATCTAGCTCAGTATCCTGTCTTCCCACAGTGGCCAGTGCCAGGTGCTTCAGAGGGAATGAACAGAGGAGGTAATCATCAAGTGATCCATTTAATGAAATAGAACGGTGGTAAATGCAAAACTGATAAGAGTGACTATTTTTTTCTACCCACCATGTAATTAGACTTTGGAACTCATTGCCACCTGCTAAGGCCAAGAATTCAGCAAGATTCCAAAAGGGACCGGTGATATTTTGACAAGTTAATCCTTCCAAAATTTTTGTTAGCGACATTAAACCTCATAGTTCAGGATTTAAGCCAAACCCTGACATTTAGAGACCAGGATGACACCTAATGTGGGTGGCAGATTATCCCATATCTGCTACTGTGCGGTTCTTCCACCTTCCTCTGAAGCATCTGGCACTGGCCACTCTTGGAGACAGGATACGGGGGTAGATGGACCTTGGGTCTGATCCATTATGGCAATTCCTACGTTACATGCAAGTCACTGGGACTGCAGGAGGAGTAAGGGTAACAGGGTATCAGAATCTGACCCCTAGTTATTCTGGATGTACAAAGGTACGTTATTTAACCAGACATGCCATGTAACCCGGCAATTTTTAAAATACACATTAATAACCCTCGAAGATCCTCAGGGCACTCTTACGACGTACAGCCAGTATGTACGGTTTGGAGATATTGTCCTCAAGCCTAGATGCTACACACCATTAACAGCAGCATGTGCACAAGTCAGTAACGGGGCCCGAAAGCTTTGGAGGATCTGGGCCACGTCTCCGTTTTACAGACAGGGGAACGGTAACAGTTGCACTCAGGTTTCATTCACTTCAGTGGAGCAGGATGCAGCCCAGAGAAGTCAGTGGGCTAATTTTAAAGGTGCTGAGCACCTGCATCTTCCATCAGCTTCACTGGGATTTGTGGATGCCCAGTACTTCTGCGGGCCTGCCCCAAAGCCCACTGAAGTGAGCCGATTGACCAGCTTTGCTTTCAGTGGCCTTTGGATCAGGCCCCAACTGACTTATTGAGGGGACACTGGCAAAGACGGACTAGAAACCAGGGGTGCAATTCCAGTGGCAAAACTCCCATTGACGGGCCAGGATTTCATCCTGGGAGTTCTGTGCCTGAGCAGCAGCCCATCCACCCCCACCCCCAGCCCGCTCTTATTACTTAGTGTGTAAATTGTAACAGTACCCAAAAGCATTGTGCTCCAAGGTCTGATACACGCACACACACACCAATGTTATATGCATTATAACCTTAAAAATGGAGCTTGTCAACCCAGCCAGGCAGCAGATGGCTTCCCTTACAAAGATTAGCTCTCCGCAAATCAGTCTCACTCGGTGTCCTGTAATAAACAATCATCTCTCCGGCTAAGATAGCTGCTTGCATGGCAGGAGGGAGTTCTGGTCTAGATTTCTGGCAAGAGGGCCAGCTCCAAGTTCATTTCTCAACTCCAGCCTTGGAATTCTGAGTCTGCCCAAGTGCAGGGAGTTTAGTGGGATCAGCAACGTCCCCACGGGGCTGTTATTCACAACAAAAGGCCAAGGAGGACAAATCTCACTTGCACCAGTCCCACTCATTAACTGGGGACAGGACAGGACAGGGCCTTAATCTTTATAGGTTCACAGACACCGACTCGCTAGCAAGTCACTTGGATTTGGACAGATGCACTGAGTTTCTCATCATCTTGGGCAGCTGCCAGAATGCGAGATGGGGAAGGTCCACGGAGTCAGAGTCTGATCTCAGGTTATATCCTGACATCGCTCGGTTGACCTGAAGTCAGGCCCGTTGTACACTAGTGCATTAAAGGTCAGAGTGTAGCCTCTGCCTTGCGCTTCTGTACACAGCAATGATCTCTGGTGAGGACTAGAGCCCTCCAGCGACTGGGAATAAGAGTCCTACAAATCAGCTCTTTACAGGCTGCGGGGCCATTCATCTCTGTCACTCGTTCAAACACGAAGCCAGACCAAATTCAATTAGAGGCTGGTAGCTCCTGCTGGCAGCTCTTTGGCTTATTTGAAACATCTTGGAGTTTTCTATCCAGTTCCTAACGGAGCAGGTGTCCCAGTCAGGAAAAAACACGGCAGTGAACAGTCCCTGGCCCCCTTGCTGGCCATCTCGGCAGAGGCCAAGGACGGGATGGGTCAGAGAGACGGACAGCGAGAGAGGAGCCTTGCAAGCTAGAGCTGAGGCAGGGAAGCTTGAGCTGCTGCTGCCTCTGCTGCACCTTCTCTGGAGAGGAAACAGAACCGTTCAGGCTCCAGGGCTGCGGATGTGTCAGGAGCACTGAATTCACTTCAGCCAAAGGCAATTGATCTGTCAGGCCGCACACTGATTTTCAATCATGTCCTGGACTCCTGGCTGCACAGGGTGCCAAAGGCACCGAGTCTCTTTATACACTGCGCCAAGGTTCGTACCTTGCTGCAACCCGCACTGGCTTCCACACAGCTTGATCCTCAACGCCAGAGGGAACTGGGTTAAGGCAAGGCTCAGAGCAGGCTGGGTCATGTGAAATTACAGATTCGGGACAAACAAAAACAGAGGGCTCCAAGGTGGGCAAACAGAGGGCTCCAAGGTGACTGCACTGGAATTGACACTTAGATCCAGTGGTGATAGGTGCCCCAGAAATACGGAGGAGACACAGACCAGGCTAAAGGTACAAACTAATGAAATTCCATCAGCAGCAGGCAGAATCAGCACATTGCAGCTGGTTAGAGGAACACTGTCATCTTGGTTTAGAAGCCAAGTTTAGATGTTGTTAAGGGGGAACCAGAGGGTTCCAATACCTAATTGGAACAGAAAGCTTTGTATTCGTCATTGTAAAAGGTCAGTAGAAAAGGAGGATTTTTAAGGAGGGTGGGAAGTGATTTGCATTTAAACCACCCGCTGGATCCCAGTCACTTGTGCCTGAGACTCAGAGAGCGAAACTGACCAATCTAATTTCACTGCTGCAGCCCAGTGATGAAGAATCAGAAGAGAAATGAGCATGTTTGGGGGTTTAGAGGCGAGATTATCTGAACAGTGCCCCCCTTCCCAGTACGTTTTTCAGGGAGCTTCTCCCCCACAAGCACGAAGAGGAACTGTATCTGGAGTAGCCGCCTGCACAAGAGACCGTGGGCAGGTTTGTAATTCTCTCTTGGTACCACACCTAGCCCAGTGCCTGGGGACAAGAGGCACCACTGCCCTACAGAGAATGCAGCTCACTTCCAGAACTCCAGAGGCAAAGGAAGAGCAGCTGCTGTACACAGGGGGACACTGACTTTTTAACGTTCCAGTGAAAGCTACAAGATCACAAAGGGTAACACTGCACCCCTTAATGCCCATGGTCCCTATGGCACATAACTGACTAGTCATCTTGTCACCGGGCTGTTAAGACAGGAACATCTTCAGCTGTTTCTTTTCAACCCCATTTTTCAGACCCACTGGGGCGGGGGCCAGGGAGGCTGCAGAAGAGTGGAAGTTAGTAGGGCACCACTCCGGGAACTGCCTAACAGGGAAAGGGGGGGCCCCGCCCGTGCCAGCCAAGGGGGGTTGCTGCACACGCTAGCGCAGATGTCCAGAGTAAAATAAAGCGTAGGTGAAAAACAAGGGAAATCTCTGCCCTGCAGGGCTCACCGCAGCCAGGGTTCTGGGCCGGGTAGGGGAACTTTTCCTGGAGCCTTGTAGTTGGAAGTCATAGCAGTGGCAGGCTGGGTGCCAGGGGTTAGGTTTGGGGGGAAGACACACGAAGATCTGCCCTTACCCTCTCCACTAACTCCCTTTCCCCCTGGTTCCAGGGAGACCCTCCTCTGTACCCAGCCCAACTCCCGCCCCGCTTCCCGGCGGCTGCTAAGGTGCAGCTCCACGGCTCTCAATGCGAGCTCCCGGGCTCTATTCCACCGACCGAGTGAAGCTGCAGGGCTCGGTCCCAGCCTCGCCTTCCCACCCGTCTCCGACCCTGCCCAGCCTCCCTGGGAGCAAAGTTGGCGCGGAGACTCCGGGCTGGGAAGCCGTGCGGATCCCCTCCCTTTCCCCGAGCCTCCCCTGACCCATCGCCAGGGGCCTGACCGCCGGGTGGGGGGGGAGAGATCTCTGGAGTGGTTCATTTAACATGTCCAGCCACCCCGCCGCCATTCCCCCTTGGAGATGTTCCCCCCGCTCCCCTTCTCTGCAGCCACGGCCTGACCCTCTGCAAGCTACTCCCGGACGGCCCCGAGTGCACCCCACTTTCCGGCACCCCGCGCAGGGCTCTCCCCCGCGGCTGGGCCGTGTGCCAGGACATCCTGGCCTCGGGCTGCCTACAGCCTACTCCTCAACCCCGCTGGCCTCTCCTGGTCTCTGGGGCTGCCGGGTCGTTCCTGTAGCCCCCCTGCGCCCCCAAACAGCCCGCGCCAACCAACGCCGGGCCCCTGCGCCTTAAAACTTGGGGGGGCGGCCCGGTCCCCGCGACTTGCGTCGGGCTCTCCCCGTGGGCCAGCGCGCTCCAAGCTCCGGGGCCAAACTCTCCCACTCATATCGCCCTGGGGCCCTCCGACCCCTCGGGTCTCCGACCCCTTCGAATCTGTGCGCGCCGGGACCCGCCCCGCAGCAGCGGGTCCGTGCCCTCCGGGCTCCCCTCCCCAGCCCCGGGCTCGGCGCGCTCCTGCCCGGCGCCACCCTCCCCAGCCGGGCCAGCCCCGGGCTCGGCGCGCCCCTGCCCGGCACCCTGGTTCCCTCCAAGCATCCTAGTCCTCCCCCCAAACTTTGCGGGCTGCGCGCCCTGGCCCAGCGCCCCGGGGTCCCCTCCCCAACCCCTGGCTCGGTGCGTCCCTCCCGGTATCCGCCTGGCTCCCTCGCCAGCCCCGGGCTCCGCGCGCCCCTCCCGGCGCCGCCGGGTCCCGCCCGGGGGTCGCTGCCCCGGTGCTGCCCTTACCTTGAAGGCCACGTCGTAGAACTCGCCGCTGCTGCTCAGGGAGGGCCGGCTGGGCAGCACCGCCCCGTTGAGGGGCAGCTCCGGGCGGGGGCGGGGGCGGCGGCTGCCCCCCTTGGCTCCGGCCGCCGCCGCCGCCCCGCCGGCCGGGCCGCTCTCGGCGGCGGCGGGGGGCAGCGCGGAGGCGGGCGGGGGGCTGCTCCCCCCCTTGCTCTTGAGGGTTTTCTTCCTGGACATGCCCCGGCCGGGCAGCGCCAGCTCCCGGGGCCGGCTCGGGTGCGCTGGGGCGGCGGGAGCGGCGCGTTCAGCGCGCAGCCCGGGGCAGCCACCTGCCGGGGAGCGGGCGCAGCATCCCGGCCCCGGCCCCAGCCCCGGCGCGTCCCCCGGCGGCCGCTCTGCCCCGGCTGGCGCCGGGCAGCCTCCCGCTGACGGGCACCTCCGGCAGCCACTGGGAGCGCCCGAGTCCGGGCAGGCGTCCAATGGCAGCCGGGCAGGGGCGGGACCCAGCCCCGGGGCTCCAGCGGCAACGCGCCCCGCCGGGGCAGGGAGCCGGGCGGCTATTGGGGGTGGGGGGGTCGCTGCGCGCTGACCCGCCTCCCTCCCTCGCTCGGTCGCTCCGGCTCTGCCTGCGAGCGCGGCGACAAAAGTTACTGCGCGCCTCGCTGCGCTGCCTCTCGGAGGGGAAAATGCCCCTGGTCCGGGCGGGCTCCCCCCGGGGGCGCAGTGGAGCGAGGCTGCGTTTGCACCCCCCCCCGAGCCGCGCGTGCTGCCTGTGCACCCCCCCCCCGAGCTGCGCGTGCTGCCTGTGCACCCCCCCAGCCGCGCGTGCTGCCTGTGCACCTCCCCGAGCCGCGCGTGCTGCCTGTGCACCCCCACGCCCCCCCAGCCGCGCGTGCTGCCTGTGCACCCCCCCGAGCCGCGCGTGCTGCCTGTGTACCCCCACGCCCCCCCCCGAGCCGCGCGTGCTGCCTGTGCACCCCCCGAGCCGCGCGTGCTGCCTGTGCACCCCCCCGAGCCGCGCGTGCTGCCTGTGCACCCCCCCGAGCCGCGCGTGCTGCCTGTGCACCCCCCCGAGCCGGTGGTGCTGCCTGTGCACCCCCCCCCCGAGCCGCGCGTGCTGCCTTTGCACCCCCACACCGAGCCGCGCGTGCTGCCTTTGCACCCCCACGCCCCCCCCAACCAAGCTTTGGCACGTGCTGCCTTTGCACACCGCAGTTGTAGGCCTGAGCTTCAAAGGAAGGTTGGAAAGCTCCAAGCCTCTGGTAATTGGCTGAGCCTTAATCAGTGGGCGGGGCATTCACTCAGGCCAGGGCTTTATAAAGCAGCACACAAGCGACCAGGGGTTGCTAACAGGGAGTTTTGTAAGGGGGGGTCCCTTATCAGTCCTATCTGTTCCCCTGTAGTCCCCTTAAAACCTATAATCCAAATCACATTTCAAAACCTCTTTTCTTTAAACCACCCTTCCATTAACTAGGAGACAATGCAGGCAGAAGCCCAGCAGCAGAGTGGGGGCTATCCTGTTTATTGCGCTGAGTGTAGCATGTATGATTACCTGCCCTGTGGGTGGGTGGCGTATGTGTGCAGTCGGTGCAAGGAGCTCCTGGCCCTCAGAGACCATGTACGGACTTTGGAGGCCAGGGTGGCGGAACTGGAGGAGCTAAGAGAGGCAGAGAGGTATGCTGATGAGGCTTTCCGGGACACTAGAATTGTCCCACCTCCGGTCAGACAGCCCCTGTGCTGTTGAGGAGGAAGAACGGCCCAGGGAAGCAGAACAATCAATGGGAGCAGAGGGAAACCTTCCCGTAGTTGGGACCCTCCTTCCAGATGGTGCTGGGGTTGCCTCTCGCACTGAGGTTGCCTCTCCGGGGGAAGGAACTCCAGTTTCTAGGAAAAGGCAGGTGTTAGTAATGGGAGATTCGATTATTAGAAACATAGATAGCTGGGTTTGTGATGACCGGGAGAACCGTACGGTGACTTGCCTGCCTGGTGCGAAGGTTGCGGATCTCTCGAGGCATCTAGATAGACTTATGTGTAGTGCTGGGGAGGAGCCAGTGGTCGTGGTACATGTACGTACCAATGAGATAGGGAAGGGTAGGAGAGAGGTCCTGGAAGCCAAATTTAGGCTGCTAGGGAAGAGACTGAAATTCAGGACCTCTATGGTGGCATTCTCAGAAATGTTCCCAGTTCCACGGGCAGGGTAGGCAGGCAGAGCTTCAGAGTCTCAACGCGTGGATGAGACGATGGTGTAGAGAGGAGGGATTTACGTTCATTAGGAACTGGGGAAACTTCTGGGATGGGAGGAGCCTATATAGGAGAGATGGGGTCCACCTAAACCAAAGTGGAACCAGACTGCTGGCACTAAACATTCAAAAGGTTGTAGAGCAGTTTTTAAACTAGAAGATGGGGGAAAGCCGACTGCTGCAGAGGAGCATGTGGATCGGACACAGACTTCTCTTAGGGGAGAGTCTGATGATAGAGAATCTCCAGGTTATAGTCAGGAGCAGAGGACGGAAGAGGATAATGTAAGGGCCGGATCAGATGATAAACAGTCACATAAAAATAATCTGGCACATCAGAAAAGGACAAATCTGAGGAACTGTCACAGATTGCAGTGTCACTAGAGGAGGTTTTGGAATTAATTGATAAACTCAACATTAACAAGTCACCGGGACAAGATGGCATTCACCCAAGAGTTCTGAAATAACTCAAATGTGAAGTTGCTGAACTATTAACTAAGGTTTGTAACCTGTCCTTTAAATCGGCTTCGGTACCCAATGACTGGAAGTTAGCTAATGTAACGCCAATATTTAAAAAGGGCTCTAGAGGTGATCCTGGCAATTACAGACCGGTAAGTCTAACGTCGGTACCGGGCAAATTAGTCGAAACAATAGTTAAAAATAAAATTGTCAGACACACAGAAAAACAAACTGTTGAGCAATAGTCAACATGGTTTCTGTAAAGGGAAATCATGTCTTACTAATCTATTAGAGTTCTTTGAAGGGGTCAACAAACATGTGGACAAGGGGGATCCAGTGGATATAGTGTACTTAGATTTCCAGAAAACCTTTGACAAGGTCCCTCACCAAAGGCTCTTACGTAAATTAAGCTGTCATGGGATAAAAGGGAAGGTCCTTTCATGGATTGAGAACTGGTTAAAGGACAGGGAACAAAGGGTAGGAATTAATGGTAAATTCTCAGAATGGAGAGGGGTAACTAGTGGTGTTCCCCAAGGGTCAGTCCTAGGACCAATCCTATTCAATTTATTCATAAATGATCTGGAGAAAGGGGTAAACAGTGAGGTGGCAAAGTTTGCAGATGATACTAAACTACTCAAGATAGTTAAGACCAAAGCAGATTGTGAAGAACTTCAAAAAGATCTCACAAAACTAAGCGATTGGGCAACAAAATGGCAAATGAAATTTAATGTGGATAAATGTAAAGTAATGCACCTTGGAAAAAATAACCCCAACTATACATACAATATGATGGGGGCTAATTTAGCTACAACAAGTCAGGAAAAAGATCTTGGAGTCATCGTGGACAGTTCTCTGAAGATGTCCACGCAGTGTGCAGAGGCAGTCAAAAAAGCAAACAGGATGTTAGGAATCATTAAAAAGGGGATAGAGAATAAGACTGAGAATATATTATTGCCCTTATATAAATCCATGGTACGCCCACATCTCGAATACTGTGTACAGATGTGGTCTCCTCACCTCAAAAAAGATATTCTAGCACTAGAAAAGGTTCAGAAAAGGGCAACTAAAATGATTCGGGGTTTGGAGAGGGTCCCATATGAGGAAAGATTAAAGAGGCTAGGACTCTTCAGCTTGGAAAAGAGAAGACTAAGGGGGGATATGACAGAGGTATATAAAATCATGAGTGATGTTGAGAAAGTGGATAAGGAAAAGTTATTTACTTATTCCCATAATACAAGAACTAGGGGTCACCAAATGAAATTAATAGGCAGCAAGTTTAAAACAAATAAAAGGAAGTTCTTCTTCACACAGCGCACAGTCAACCTGTGGAACTCCTTACCTGAGGAGGTTGTGAAGGCTAGGACTATAACAAAGTTTAAAAGGGAACTGGATAAATTCATGGTGGCTAAATCCATAAATGGCTATTAGCCAGGATGGGTAAAGAATGGTGTCCCTAGCCTCTGTTTGTCAGAGGGTGGAGATGGATGACAGGAGAGAGATCACTTGATCATTGCCTGTTAGGTTCACTCCCTCTGGGGCACCTGGCATTGGCCACTGTCGGTAGACAGGATACTGGGCTAGATGGACCTTTGGTCTGACCCGGTACGACCATTCTTATGTTCTTAGGCACCCCCACGCCCCCCAGAGAGCCGCACGTGCTGCCTGAACTCTCCCAGGGAACAGGGCATGATCCATTGACACCCCCCACCCCTCCGGAAAACAAGGCATAGAATGACATTAACCCCCACGCCCCGAAAGTAACACGGATCTCCTTCCACCACTAGAGCATGCAGCCCCCGGGAGCAGTGCATCCTACACTGACTTCCACACCCTGCCGCCGAGAGCAGCCCAGATTGCCTCCCCCCTGCATGTAACACCCCACCCCGGCAGGCACACGTGGGTCCTTCCACACGGGTTGAGCAACATGGGGCTTCATTCAAATCCTCCCGAGGAAACACTCAATCCCTAGCTAACGTCACTCCTAAAGCCAACTCCAGGGGTGGTGAGACACCGGCTGGGGGGGCGGGGGGGCTGCAGAGATGGGGCTGGGATTGGTCTGCCCGGGGGCGGGGTCCTGCAGGTGAAACAGCCCGGAATCAGAGAGCCGGAGTCTCTTGGTCTCCAAAGGGCGCAGCTGTGTTTGTTTTACTGTTACAGTCCAGCAGGCGAAGGATGCCGCAGCGCCGGGTCCGACAGATGGATCAAGAGTCCGACGGGATGGGAGCGGCAGCCGGGTTTGCAATTGCCCTGCAATCCCCAGCCTGCTTTGAGATCCGCTTGGCTTCACACTGGCACCTGCCTCCCTGTGGGCGGGCGCTGGAATGTAAACGCGCTCAGGCTCTAGCGCTGGGGTGGACAGACTGGGGCAGGGGCCTTCTGTACTGATTCGCTGAGGGGATTTTAGGACCAAGCCGGGGCTGCGGGCAGCATATCACCCAGGAAGGGGGAGGAAAAGTCCCAGAGCTGGGGCTCCTAAGCCATTCTCACTGTCCATAAATGTAACCTGTGAATATTGGTGGAGGAGAGGCCATTCTTGCTCCAGGGACAATAATTATTTGGGGTGACATTTCTTTTTCAAATGGCAACCTGCCCGATGTCCAGTGTGCCCTGGGTCTCTGATTATTACCTGTAAAGCCTTGTTTCTCTCCCTCTCTCCTTTTGACAGTGCAACTGAACTGTCAGCTGCAGAACTCAAGCTGAGCCCTGCTGAAGCCAGTGTGTGCAGCCCTCCTGACACATTTCCAGCCCTTGGAAAAGAGGCTGTTGGCACAGTTGGTCCCGCTGCACGTTCCCATCCCCAGCAGCAGCCAGCCAGTTACTCTAGTGAAAGGGTGACTGGACAGACAAGGATGATGCAAATAAGCAACAGAGCTTCCATTAGTGCTGGATCAGGCCACCAGGGGCTGATGGGTCAAGAGCAACAGTGGCAGGCAGGTGAATTGGAGTTTAGTGCAAGCTTTGGGCCCGATCCTGCAAAGTGCCGAACCCAGACATCTCCCCATCAAAGGGGCTGACCCTGCTCTCCTTGCAATCAATGGGAAGTTTGTCCCTGGCTGCCGTGGGAGCAGACACCTGAGCTGGCCTTTACAGGATAGATTTTCAAGAAGGCTCAGCCCCAGACACGCTGAACCCTTCTGATCATCTTGCCTCCAGCAGCAGGCATTGAGGGTGCTTGCCACATCACAGGATGAGGGCCCCGCTGTGTGACCTTGGGAAAATCACTTCTCTTGTTGCCTCAGTTTCTCCCTCTGTGAAATGTGGAGGATGGTACTAGCCTCACCGCCCACAGCTGGTGTGAGGCTCCAATCACTGGTATGTTTAGAGCACTGTAAGATCCTGGGATGGAAAGGGATGAACTGACTGTCCAAAACAGCCCTTTGTGGGACCATTTCCAGCAACCATATTCTGTTTAATTGTTTCTTAGATCACTCCACGTGGAGGCTTCCCAATGGGGAGCAGACCACTCCTTGTTCATTGCAATTATTTATCATAAACAAGACAGAGAAACTGGGAACTCTGAGCACCGTATCTCTGTGTATTCCTGTGCAATGAACCCCCACCCTCACCCCCCTTTAATTCTGGTGAGAAGGAAAGCCACGAGCTGACCCGTTCAGGGTTTCATCACTGAAGTACTTGGTATTGGATTCGCTGCCCTTATCTTAGCAGCCTCAGCAAAAGCTTTTAATACGGATCCCTCCCTGGCCCATCCAATTCTCGGTCACACTGAAGATTTGATTGTGAGAGGTCACTGGAGGTCAAGGCCATAAGGAAAAGGCAGCACCAGAGTTAGCTGTGGAGCCTTAGTATTTCTGGAACAGTTCCTGTGTGTGGCCTCCTCTGCACAGCAGCTATCCCACAGCAAAGTAGCCAGGGGTACAATCAGGTACTGCAGGAAGCTTCCACCCCAGCTGGCCCATAGCATGGGGATGCTACTCCCCACTCCGCTCCGCCCCCCCAGCCTGCTTCAGCCCCAGTGCAGCAGGAAGCAGCAGGAGGAATGATTCCATGCTGCAGGTAGCGAGTGGAGAAGGGGCAGGCGGGGAAGTGAGTGATCATGGCCTATGTTTCAGAGATCTGTGTGCAAGGTAGCACACCGGTGGGCTAAGTTCTTAAAGAGGGGGCAGGAAATGCAATGTCGTGTTAATGCATACAAATCCTTAGACCATACACAGCACAGTTCACCTTTAAGCACATTGAGCCTGAACCCAGAAATCTTACCTGAGTAATCCTTGCTCACAGAGGCTCACTGAACTCAAATGAATTATGTGAGCAAAGGATTGCAGGATCAGGCCCTTTAACACTCATAACGCCCCGGGAGGAGAGCAAAATAACTAATACCAGGAGGGAACTGAAAATTAGGTCATTTAGCCAAGGCCACAACGGATGCTATGATAGAGCTGGGATGAGAAACCAGGCATTCCTGGTTCCCAGGCTTGTGATCAGACCAATAGACTATGTCTCTTCCCAGCCTGGAAGGTAGGACACAGGACAGCAAAGCACATCGGTAGAAATTAGCGGCACCAGCAGCCCACGGAGAAAAGTGGTCCGGAGCCTCATCTCTGTAATATCTGTGTGGTCCACACTCCAGCAAGTACATGTTCCTGTTGTCTCAGCTGCAGGAGAGGAAAATGTAAATCTACCTGACTGGCTTCACAAGCTTAAACAAACAAAGATAGCAGCTTCTCACAGTCACATCAGATGAACACTCCTGCAACTGGGGCAGTGAGTTAGCAAGAGCAGCGAAGGTGGAAGCACTGAAGCCGTCTCATGTTTTACTCTTGCCTTTTCCCCTTACCAGAGGTGGGGAGCTCCATAGCCAGGGGTGGCTTTGTTACAGACTTCCCACATCAGGAGCCCAGGCCTGAGGCTCATAACCCAGGAGCAGCCTAAGTGCATTACTGGCTACCCCAGCCATGTAACAGATCACCTGGAACTTTTCCTAGAAGCCACTATTGCAAGCATTGGTCAAACAAGGATTGGTAAAGTTGTCAAGACACGAGAGCAGATTGCTGGGAGCTTTCAATGTGTTTGTTCAATCATTCTTGGTCTCGCTAGATGACAAAGACCTATGACATAACTGACCATCTGTAATTAACTAGTAGTGTGTGTGTGGTGGACAGTACAATCTTCTAGCAAAAGTGAAGCATTCTGTTCAAGAAAAATCCTGGGGGGAAATGCAGCTCAGTCTTCCAGGCTAGAGGGATGCATATGCTGGACCTCACCAGAGTTGCCAGACGTTCCGTAATGGTTGCATGTTACGATAGCCTTCACTTCTGTGTCACTGGATCAAAAATGCAGCCTAGTTCAGGAAAACACATGGCACCTTTCTAGTGTAACAGGAGAGGAAACAATCAACAAATATGCTGGAATAAAGACGAAGCTGAAGAAGAAATTTCATGCATCTTCCTGGAAGGACTTTAAATGCAGTGGGCTTTGGACTGAGCCCTCAAAAGCAGCTTTCAGCAGCCCCTTTGGGGCTTTTCCTTTCGTTTCGAAGGTCGCGCCCCATATTTGGTATTTTTGCCTTTGCCAGGCTGAGGTGCAGCAACATCCCCTCAAATGTAAAGCAGGGCACTGCCAAAATACCTTTGTAAAAGGCAGGATTTTAGGCAAACTAGAGAGCGGGGCAACAACAGCTCCCAAGCAAAGATTTTGATAAGTCCAACACTCCTGCCTGCTTCATCTCCTGACCAGCACAGAGGCGCATCGCATTGTGAGGGTGCCCCCTTGAGGCCAGCTGCACATAACAATCACAGTATTGAGCGTACCAGCGAAGTCTCTCGTGTGAGCTAAAATATTCATTGGCTCCTTTATTAAACAGTTAATTAGCAAGTGCCACCTGCTGACTGCGTGGCATTCCATCACCTCTGGCACAAGTGGGGAGCTGCTCCCGACATAGCTTTAGCAGAGACATGCACTGGATGGAGAGCTGCTGATTAATACTTTGGGAACGGACAACTGTTCTGTCCACACACAAGCACAAACAAAAGGATTTTAAAGCCAATTGTTTCCCTTAATGTGTATAATTCTCCACATACCCATTCTTCTGAGCCATGACCACAGGGACGTGTGGAAAAAGAGAACCGATCTCCTTCCTTCCCGCCCTGATGTTGCGGAGTGTGGTACTTCCCAGCTGGATAGCTTCAAGGACAATCTATTCCCATCAAACACATCTGTACACGGCACTGGCTGCACAGTCTTGAGACGTATTCATTTTCTTGGTTGCTGGCCAAGGCACCAGAGGTGGCTGTAACGGCGTTCACGGTGTAAGCGTAACACAGGCTTCTCCCCGAGATCTCGAACAACACCCTTCAGTCCTGCTCTGAGGTTCCCTTCTCGTCCTTAATTCTCTCACTGCTTTGCTAGTGACCTGCTCTCACTCGGCGAGTCCAGGCCCAGCCCCCACCCTCTCAGACTCTTCTCCGCCCCAACCTCCCTCTAACCTGCCGCTCCCCCTATTAGCCCAGGCCTGGCTGTTCTGTACAATCCCGACCTTCAGCACCACTTGCTATTGGAGCCTGGGGCAATCTCTCACTTTTCCTTTTTCTAAGCTGGGAACGAGTGGCCTAGAGGTCAGAGGGCCCATAGCCCATCCTGCCAGCCCAGAGCAAGTCAGTCCTGCCACACACAAGAATTAAAGGATTTACTGGCACATTCCTTGTTATTGTCAAATGTATTCTCTAGAGGTGAGCAAGTCACCTCTTAGACAGTCCGTATTACCCTGCATTTCTACGCGCCCGCCTAGATAGCCTCACATGGCCAGATCCTGCAAGCCAGGCTCACGTGAGTCAACGGGTCTCGCGGTGCTGGGCTCTTACCGATCCAAACCCCGCTGAGGTCAGTGCAGACTTTCCACTGGCTGCCGTAGGCTTTGGATCAGCCCCGTAAGCCTTTGGCAGAACCTACGCGCTACAGCTTCTGGCGAGCGTTTCACACAGAGAAGTGATGCTACATGCTAGCCCCATCGTCCAACAAATGCTTTATAAAAAGAAACCCGGGCCCCTTTCTATGCAGTAGAGTATTTTCTGGCTGTAAACAAACCTGATACCTTTTCACAGCTGACCTCTCTGCAGAGAGAGTTCAGCTCTCCAGGTAATTCATTGTTTATACACCTTGTTGCAACATGCCACAGGCACTGCCAAGAGCCCACACACCCAGTGAATGTAATTCCTGACTCCAGTTTTCCTCTCGCTGCTCCCTCCTGATTTCCTTTCTATAAGCTCTGGTGCAATTCTTGGAACCACAAGACCTTGTACTTGCTGACAATGCTTCTTGCTCATAGGCTGCATTTTCCAAGTTCAATTTCACGTCTGTAAAAATCTGGGAGGGATTTTGTGGGTTTTACAAATCCATCCTATTACATCCTTTGCATTTTGGGGCAGGCCAGAAGCTTTGCACAGAACTGAGCTGGTAACTGGCGGCAGCAAGCTGTTAACATGACTGCAAGCTCATTTGCTGAGGAATCACTGACAATTTCATTTCCTCTGACATTACAAGGGGTTTGCACGTGTCAGCAAGTACCATGTGAACTTCTTTGTTAAACCTGAGTGTGGAAGGGGAATTTAATTCTTCCAAAGGGGCTGAAATGACACGACTTCCTTTTGATCACACAAGTGGGGAGATTAGACCCGGGAGTTGCAGAAGTTAGAGTTGGGAAGGAGAAAACCAGACCATTCCCCTCGACGAGGTAAGCCAGCGCCCAGCCCTATGATCTCTAGTGCTCTGCCCCGTCTAACTGCACATGTCCCGTCCACCACTTCCCTTGGGATCCTGTTCTGCTACAGTCTTAGGGCCAAATGCATCCCTGGCTCCACTGGAATGAGATCAGGGATAAATATAGCCGAATTCAGCTCATTGTCAGGACTCTTTCCCACTAACCAGCCTTTTCTTGATTTCATAGAATCATAGAATCATAGAACTTAAGATCAGAAGGGACCATTATGATCATCTAGTCTGACCTCCCGCAAAATGCAGGCCACAAAAGCTGACCCACCCACTCTTGAAATAATTCTCTCCCTTGACTCAGCTGTTGAAGTCCCCAAATCCTGGTTTAAAGACTTCAAGTAGCAGGTAATCCTCCAGCTAGCGACCCCTGCCCCATGCTGCGGAGGAAGGTGAAAAACCTCCAGGGCCACTGCCAATCTACCCTGGAGGAAAATTCCTTCCTGACCACAAATATGGCGATCAGCTGAACCCCGAGCATGCGGGCAAGACTCTCCAGCCAGACACTCAGGAAAAAGACTTTCAATATCCCAACATTGACTCTCCGTACTAATTACCAGTGGCAGCACGTTATTGACCTATTGACTAAATAGTGTTATCCTATCAAACCATTCCCTCCATAAATTTATCAAGCTTAATCTTAAAGCCAGAGAGGTCCTTCGCCCCCACTGTTTCCCTCGGTAGGCTGTTCCAGAATTTCACTCCCCTGATGGTTAGAAACCTTCGTATAATTTCAAGCCTAAAATTTCATCCCACTGCTCCTATTTCCAGAGGTCTCTTTGGTAGGCAGTGAGCATGGCTAGGCCTGGGACTCAGGAAACCCGGGTTATATTCTCTGCTCTGTCCTACACTTACTTTGTGACATTAGCCAGTCAATTAATTTCTTTGCGCCTCACTGTCCCCAGCTGTGAAATGGGGATAATGGTTTTACCTGCCATTGTGAATGGCTTTGAGAGCTAGCAGGCTTGTCATTCAGAGAAGTGCTAGGAACGCAACCCGTGGACCATTCTGTAGCGAACAGGCTCTCTTCCTTCTGGCAATTAGCAATTGAATTGAAACTTTCTGGCCAAAATGTAAGAGACGGGTTAAAAGGCTGCCCTGAGCTGCAGGACTTAAAGTCATTAAGGTCAATGGGAGCTAGGTGCCTAAGTCACTTAGGCACTTTTGTAAGACCCTCTCGGCTTCTCTCTGCATCTTTAGGTTCCCCAATAAATGTGTTAATGTAGCCCTTGATCTATTCATCCGTCACTTAGGTTCAGCTTTGCAAAGGAGCCCATTGAAATTCAATGAGAGCTGGGACTGGGACCAGCCTGAGGAGAGTTTGTAAATAAAAGCTAATTTTCTAACCTGGCTCTCACAAAGCAACAGCCAGAGTGAACTCTGCTGGCCTAACCGGTGCATCCTCCCGTAGTGTGTGGTGATGAAGATGAATTGGGAGCAGCTTCCATAAATCAGAATCAAGGTCTGTAAGACAAGCAAGTTCATTGAGTCTGCCAGGCGGATGAGAGCGCTAAGTCATATTCCAGAAGGAACATGTTCTTCTCATGCAGCAATTTTTTAAATGTGCCTTGATATATATGTGTATGTCTAGGGGTGTATAAATGCCCAGAGATGTGTGTAAGGTGATGTGCATTGGTACCTGTGTATAGCAGTGCATATGCATGACGACATGAATTTAGCAGGGTGCCTGTGCAGAGGTAAGGTGGGGAAGGGGGTTAGTTTTCTAGCACTCTAGCATCTTGATGATACAAAGTTCTTTGTCTCTTCTCCTTGGAAATGCAGCAGCCCACACAGTTCTGAGCTGCCGTTATTCTTCTCCATTGATTGTTCCTCCCCCTTTCCATCCCACTGCTCACTTCCCTTTCACACTTCAATCTCATTTCCTTTGTCAGTGTCACTCTGGTTTTTCATTGAAATTCCTCAAACATCAGCTCCTCAAGCACAGCCCATCAATTATTTTCAGGCAGGAATTGACTGTTTTCTTTTTGCAGCTGTGAATGTTTAAATTCCAAAATTTTGCTGGAAGATCTGTCCTGTTTATTCCCTTTCCTATTTTGTCAGGTCAATCCAAGCCTCCTTCCTTTGTCTCTGTTTTAATTTCTGTCTCCCTCATACACACAGGGTCCCTGTGGTTTGGATCTTAGGGTCCTTGGCTTATTTCTATCATCAGTCTTGAAGGGCAGCTTCTCCCTACAAGCTCCCCCACCACTACTTTGTCCTTAGCAGTATCTGCCGGGTTATCTTTGGAGCACGGATACATGGATAATCAGAGGGGTTTAGTGAACATCTCAGACTACTTGGGGTGGAAAGCAGAGGGGGGTTGATTGCCAAGTCTTCCTTTCCTGGCATTTAGACACATATTTTGTTTGCAAGGCAAATTCTATTTTAAAAAAGCAACAACATGTGTCTGTAGCCAAGGAGAAAGGGCTTTCAGCTCTGCTGAGCACCTGCAGCTCCAGCTGACTTCACTTGGAGCTGAGGGTGCTTGGCCCCCGCTGAGAATCAGGCCTATGGTGTCAATACAGAACCACGCCAGAGCTGGCTGGCACAGGTGGCTGCCTGAGATGGAGGATGCAGACTGGGTCCTCCCAGGAGGATTCTCCTGCCACCAACTCATTGCGTTTTGTTACTCTCTTCCCCAACCCCAGTCTCCTCCCTTTATTATTTCTCGCCTGCCGTACACAGAATCCAAGCCCAGGAACGTTTGGGTTTTCAAACTTTCAACCCACCAACTTCCAGTCGCGCTCACCTGCCCCTGGTATTGTGTTTCCAGGCTAGATTTTTTCCCCCAGGCACACGTCTGGATGTTTTCGTTCCCCCTTCGCCACCTGCTCTGACCCTGGCGGTAGAGCACACGGGGTGCACTAAGCATTAAACCAACACTCCTGCTCGGACCAATATTCAGTTCTTCTTTGGGCAGCTTTTGAAATGAATCACTGGGTTCTCCAGCCTCTTCCTAATAGATAAAAGCATCTGCCTCAAAACTGGCCCCTTCCTGGCTGCAGAGCGGCCGGGGACTGGCGAGGTCATGGAGCCTGAACTCCCCTCACCCCAGCTCAGGATGGAGGTATGCGAGTACGACAGCTGCTTCCTAGCACTCTCAGAGCCCTCGCTCTCCATGGCTGCTGTGGAATCTGCCCGCACTAAACCAGCTCCCCCTTTCAGAGCTGCACTGCAGTGGGACAAGCTTCTCCGGCAGGAAGAATCAGCCAAGTCCTGGGCTACAATTGTTGCACTGATTTAGCTATGTAACTTGGGGGGGTAATTTTTTTACCAGTATAGTTAAACCGGTACAACGCCCAGTGTGGATGCAGCTATATGCCACTATCCAGGTACCGTATTCTCCTACATTCAGAAGAATAAGCTGTCTCGGTAAAAGCACCTTTATACCAGTATAATTGCATCCATTCCAGGGATTTCCATTGCTTTAACTAGAGCGGTAGTCTAACGTGTGTGGAGACAAGCTCTTAAGGAAAAACCTACTACTCCTGTCCCATCCAACCCTGAAACAAACTAAAAATGGCTTGGACTCAGCTAGCCATCCCTAGCTTTTCTAGAGTGCGTTTCATCTGTTGATCTCAAAGGACTTTACAAAGAAGGCCAGTGGCATTATCCCCCTTTTACAGATGGGGAAACTGAGGCACGGAGCCATGACGTGATTTACCCATGGCCAGCCAGAGGGCTAGTGACAGAGCCAGGAATAGAATCCAGATCTCCTGAGTTCCAGTCCAATGCGGTATCCACTAGGCAACACCACCCCTCATAGGGCCCGATCCTGCAAAATGTTTACTCACATAAATAGTCCTAATGAGCCATGAAAGAGCTTGCAGCTGGATTAACGGTTCCCTGAATCATTACTCTTTGCCTGAACCGTGGGCCTGTGTCTTGTGCCACCATTTAGGGCTTGTCTGGATTAGGGATATGTGCACCAGTGGAACCACCGCCGTGTATTTGTACTGGAGCAAAGACACTGCCCCAACCCCAGCCCATTCTGCACCACAGCAGCACGTCTACACTGGAAACTGCACCGGAGGCGCTACAGCACCTTGGTCTGTAACTGGACTCACACCAGTGTCTAAAATGTAGGCACCACCGTGCTTAGTGTCGCAATGCTCAAGTCCCTTGTGATCTGGGCCTTCATTCCTTGCTATAATGTGTCCTAAGAACCATCCATCTCTCTCGATAAACACCGTCTCCAGCTGCCACTCAAGCACAAGGAGGGCCCCGCCCTAGGATTCTGCAAGAGAATCTAGCGAAAGGAAATGTCAGGGAGGCGACGAGACGCCGGAGCTTAGATCTCCACCAGTGACAGCCTGTGTAAAGAAATAGGCGGTTGCTTGATATTTATCACTGTGGGATGAGAGTCACAAGGGCTGGGGTTGGGATTCAGATGTGCTGTGATCTAACCCTGGTTCTGCCACAGACTCCCTGTGTGGTCACAGAATTTCACCTCCCCGTGCCTCGGTTTCCCCCTCTGTGAAATGGTGGTGATGATATTGACCTACCTATTAAATAGTTGCATGTCCTGATTACTGCAGACATTACTCCTCTGAGCAATCCACTCCTCCTGTCAATCACTATAGCATCTAGGTGCCTAGATTTCAGAGGGACCGCTCAGGGGAGTAAGGATTACTCATGTGAGTAAAGGCCAAACGATCTTATCCACAGATTGTGTCCCCTGTAGAAACGACTCGTCATTCAACAGGAAATCCTGCACGTAATGGCAGGAGCATACTGGAGATGACAGGGGTGCGGCAGAGCCCCCCCCACATTTGGAGTCTCTGCATCAAGACTGAGGGTCTCCCGCTGTAAAAGACCCACTCCGGCTCAGAGAATAGTTATTGGGCTGGAGGCAGGAACCGCTGGGTGGGGTCCTCTGGCCTGTGAGGCAGGAGGTCAGAGTACATGATCATAAGGGTCCTTTCTGGCCTTCTCGTCTGTGAGAAGTGCAAGGTAGGGGGGCGATCCAGCACTCACAGCAGGGAACACCAGCTCTGCTGCACTCACAGCTAGGAGGATATGCAGCTGAGTGCTCTGTGCTCAGTGACTACAAGGGGCTCTCAGCATCTCACATGCTCGTGCTCTTAGAGCCTAGAGATTAGTAATGCCACAAACTGCAAATGGAAGCTCTGGCTGGGTTTTCCGATCAGAAGGAGCTGAGTTCTAGCCAAGCTGTCAAAGTTCCACGCTGCTATGGCACGAAGCGCAGCAACAGCCATGAAGTCCTATCATAAATGACCACAGCTTTGTTCCAGTCTAAATGCATAATTCCCTAAGGGTGCAGGGAATGATGTTGCAGAGGGTAGGTCTGTGTTTTTGACACAGAAAAACAAGCTAGCCACAAGGCAAAGGGTAAAGTAGCCTCTACCAGCAGCTCTGAGGTAAGGGCTTTCTGAAATGTCTGCAAGGTCAAGCCAATTAAAGGCAACTGCTAAACTCTGAGTAAGCCAGCCGAGTTAGTCGCCAGTTAAGGAGGGCTGATAGGGATGAGACATAATTGAGTTTCCTTCTTAAAACCCAAGGTAAGAGAGAAATATTTTACATTCTCCACCCGTAATATTTAATGGCTGGTTGTAACATGTTCAACAGGAAAACTACACATGTGACGTGCCTCTAGCTTTTAGTCCTTGTACCTAAAGCGTTTACTCTCTGGCGCGCTTTAGGATGCACAGCACATTATGGGCTCCTTAGTAGGTCACCTAGATTCCACCCTGGGGTTCTCCTCTTGCCATTTAGGCAGGGGAAATGAAAACATTAGCAACTAAGTGCTGCTGAGATTCTGCACTGGCACGACTTGTGCATCGTTAGTACCTACCACTGACACAGTGGTCAGGCACACAGCACCAGATGAGCGGTGAAACATCCCAAACAGATAAGCCCTGAGGCCCCTGACCCCAACTGCTCACAATCCAAGGACATTATCCAAAGATCCCTGAAGTCAGTGGAAAGAACGCCATGTATAGTGCTTGCCCTGAGATGACTTCTCTAGAGGACTAAGTCTGAAATCCACCCACAGTCTCAGGAAGTCAATAGTAACAGAGCTTGGTATTAAGCAAACACCACGCCTAGCCCTCTTCCCCTCCAATTGCTCTCCAACAGCAGAGCCCGTCCTTTCTCCTGCAAATTGCCTTTCCCGTCCCTGCTCTGGTGGGCACTCTCACTCCTTCCAACGCATCACTCTCCAGGCGTCCCAAGTACAGTGGAATCTGCTGAATTAGCACATGTTCCCAGATGCTGGGCTTCCTCTGAAACCGGAGGTGGTTTCTCTATTCCTGCAGTCCCCGTGCTGGCTGCTCATTCCTTTGGCTACAAAATAGACCAGTGTTACTCTATAGGGTTCCCAACATGGTTCCTTCCGAGCAGCACAGAGAAGGTGATGCATTAGCAGTTGTCAAAGTCAGGGTGTTAGTGCCGTAGCCATGGAATGGAATGGCCGTGAGTGAGCACTTGAAGCATACGATATTACAGATGGCTGAGTCCTGCAA
Organism: Mauremys mutica; assembly: GCF_020497125.1. Lineage (NCBI taxonomy): Eukaryota > Metazoa > Chordata > Testudines > Geoemydidae > Mauremys > Mauremys mutica. The sequence continues at coordinate 82,916,509 of NC_059082.1, read as the reverse complement.
GATGCCGCGTACCCTCCGCACAATGACTTTCATGGGGGTGCAGAGTGCTCAACACTCTCGGAAGCACCCAGCACCTGGCAGGATTGGGCCCATAGCAATTTTCATCAGAACACCTTAAAAACGCTTCTAATAACAATACTTAACACTTGACAGATGGTCTTGTGGTTAAAGCAGTGGGATTCTGGAGGTCTTGGTTCAGTTCCATTCTCTGCCACAGATTTATTTTGTGACCATGAACAACTTCCTTTTCTGCTCTGTGCTTCAGGTCCCTAGCTATAAAATGGAGACAATAATATCAGCTAATTGTCTGACTTCAGGGCAGGGACTCTTGTACTGTGTGTATGTACAGCACCTAGCATAATGGAGCCCTGAGCTCGGGGCTACTGTTATACAAAATACAGCCATTGATTAACCGTCACGATACACCGGTGTGGCAGGTATTACTGGGCCTATTCCCTACTTTATAACTGGGGAAACTGGGCAGAGAGGCGACATAACTTGACCAAGGCAACACAGTGGGTCAGTGTCAGGAGCAGACTAGAAATCAGGAGCTCCTGGCTCCCAGTCCTATGCTCTCATCACACCTCCTGAAGCTCCTGAAATAAACGGCGGCCGCAGATGGTAGGTGCCGTTCATCACCATTTGCCAGATACAGGGCTCCAGGTTGAAGAGGCCACACCTTGGTACCGAGTCAGGAACGAGTGCAACTTAGGGATGATTGAAAAGGAAACAGAGGTGGACGCCAATATCGTTTCTGATATAGAACAAATCTATAAGACTCCCGCCAGCCTGAAATTTTTGACTTTTTACTGATTTCTTTTCAAAAGAAAACAGTTCCATTGTGCTTCAGTATGTGCCATGATCTGCGAGGTGCTGCCCCCTGTGGGTGGGAGGTTGTGCAAATAGCATTTCCCCACAGATGTCTTCCAAACATTGTAGCTCCTGGCCTGGTCTCTCTACCCTCCCATTCCTTGTGCTCGCCTCAGCAAAGGCTGCTAATCTTGCCAGACTGTAACGCGGCCAGGATTAGATGGAGGCCAGCAAACTAATTTTGCTCATGAACAGAGACAAAAGTGAGTCAAAGTTTCCATCAGTGAGGAGCTAGCACATAAAACCCCTTCAGCACTTAGCCTTCAGATCTACTCTGTTCCAATACACCTCCACTTTTATGACCTAAGACATCCAAAAATGTAATAAGGGAAAGAGATTTGGAGTATGAGATTTAAAAGGTCTTTAAAATGTGTCATTTTTTAATATTGGCTGCTGGGGAAGTGGAAAACTGACACTATTCAGCTCCCTGAATGCAAGGGCTGGAGTTATTTTCTGGAGAGTTGGGGCATTTTCAGTGCTTTTCCCCGTGTGTCTCGGTGGCACCAAACGTTACATATATAACCATAGCTTAAAATTGTCGGGAGACTTTTGGTAGCAAGATATAGGCACCTTTCATGATGGAGAAGGATTAACTGGCTGCAGTTATAAAAACAGCTGTAAAAATGTCACCTCCGTGTTTCATATTTATCGGCAAGTCAGCCACTTCCATCTCAAACAGATCCACCAAACTTAAACCGAGACACTTTGAACAGCAGCTCTGGCAGCTCAGGCGCGTATCGCTCAAAGCACGTGAGCAGTCGCACTGAAGTTAATGAACAGAACTGGTTATGTGCTTAAAAAGTTATGTATGTGCTGAAGTGCTTTGCCGGGTCAACGCCTTAGCCGGCTGGCTTACAATACACAAGGCAGAAGGGATCATGGCCGCCGTCACAGGCCAAGTACACCCTGTCCCCGCTTTAGGGCAGGGAAAGGAGCATCATAGCCCCACAACTGAGTCCACCTGACCAACCTCAGCCTCATGGCAGTAGGGTCCACTGGCCAGAGTCAATAGGGCTGCCCTCCCTCACGGGGCTGTGTGGCCCAATGGCCAGAGTCAATAGGGCTGCCCTCCCTCGCGGGCTGTGTGGCCCAATGGCCAAGGTGGGGTGGTTGGGGTCGGGTACCCAGGCCCTCCCTACTCCACTGGGTCCCAGCCCAGACCCTGTCAGCGGCGAGTGTACTAACCACAGGGTCAGCAGGGATCAGACTGAAACACGCTGACTTAGTTCCCGGACCTATGACCAGATCACTGGCTAGTCCCCCTGGGCTACTTCCTACCCTGTCTTGCCATGGCATGGTCCACCGGTCCCCTGGGTCTCTGGCCTGTGAAGCTTCTGATGGTTCCAACACCTCCTGGGTGTCCACAGGTAGCCGGGTATCTGCCCCGGAGCCTGCAACATGCATCCGCCATCCTGACTGAGCTGGGCTGCTCCCTTTTATACTGAGGCTCTAGATGGAGCATGCCCAGCAGGGGCAAGGGGGCGTGGTTTCCTCTGCTCAGAGTACGGGGTTAACCCCTCCTTGTCCAGTGCGGGGTAAGTACACCCTGTCACAGCCGCCTCTTGCCCAGCTATCTGCAGTGCTAACTGGAGCAAAAACTTGATTTGACTCCTGCCAAATACCTGTTCAGAGGCTGACGTGGCAAGGCCCTGTGCTGCTCTTGGAAGCGCTGAGCTCCCGCAGCTCCCATTGCAGTCAATGTGCTTGTGAGGATCGAGCCCTGCTGCTGCAGCGCTGGGAAATTCAGAGGAGTCTCAGGTGCTCAGGCACCCACATCCTGCTGAAATTCAAGGCCATTTAGGTACCTAACTCCCTTTGCAAAGCCCAGGCCAAAGCACTTCCATGACAGTTGTCTCTGGCCACAGAGATGCATCTTTTTTAAAGGAAAAAAAATGACTGAACCAATATCAACTTAAAAACAAACAGGGTGTTTCAGACCTGAGAATCCCCCACCAAAAATCCGGGCCTTATAAGCTAGTAACCATGGAGACCAAAGCTATCAGTGGTACATATGGCTCCCAGTACTATCACATCTGAGCACCTCCCAACCTGTAATAAATTTATCCTGACAGCATCCGCTGTGAGGCAGGGCAGTGCTCTCATCCCCACTGCACATCTGGGAAACTGAGGCACAGAAAGACTCAAGGTATGGCTACACAGCAAAGAAAAACCCCTGGCATCAAGTCTCAAGAGCCCAGCTCAACTGACTTGGGAGGATAGGGCCACGGGGCTCTGAAACCTGGGCACGGGGAAGCGTCTCAGAGCCTGGGTGGATGGCAGCACAAGAAGGAATGTTTACACTGCTCTTTTGAGCTCTGCGGCCTGAGCCCTCAATTGACCCAGGCTCTGAGACTTGTCACCGCTCTGAGACTTGGTTTCTCTTTGTAGTGTAGACATACCCTAAGGGGCTTGTTCAAAGTTACCCAGAAACTCTGTCAGAGTATGGAATTGAATCAAGGACTCTCATCCTAACATCCTAACCAGTGGTCTATCCTTCCCCTACTGAGCTCAGCTGCAGAGATAGTACATGGGATGAGATTGGCTCGCGCTAAATTAACTGTAAGCCCCATGGAAAGATAGCTCAGCGAAGACAGCCGTTTAATGCACAGAGACAGTCAAAATAAAAGCAAACCGCATGTACAAGAAATGAAACAGACAATACTGAGATTGTTAGAGGGCCATAACAATTCATCTGGATTGCTGCGTTTTGTTCCAGGCTTCCATTCACAAAAAAAAGAAAAGCTATGGCAGAAGCCGAATGGGCCCAGAGAGAGGTGAGGGAAGCGCTCAGAGTCCTGGAAAGACTGCCAAATGAGGGGAGATTGCACGGGTTAGACAGCAATGTGCAATTCAGCAAAGCATGTGCTTAACGTTAAGCATGCGCTTGGCTAAATCGCATAAAGGGATAAGAGGGGACGTGCTAGATGTATGCAGAATAACGAATGCGATTGAGACAGTAGCTAGGAAGATAGGGCGCTCCTATTTACCCTCAGAATACCAGAACAAGGGGATAGCCAGTGAGAATAAAAAGGACAACACATTTGAAACTGCACAGAAAACACAGATCTGGAGATATCATTATGCCCAAGAGCTTACCAGGAGCCAATAAAGGATTAGACATTTATCTGGCTAAGAGCATCCACAGTTCCATAATGCACCTAGCACACCTTGGGGCCCTGTAAAATAATAAGTGATGGTAATAAGCCTGAATAAAAATGTATAAGTGTTATAAAGCCTAATGTTTCAGTGCATAAAGCAGCCGCTAACTGCAGGGGATTAGGCGAAACTTCCACGAACGGCAGGTTATTACACAGCTGTCCATTATTATGGGGTTTTCTGCATCTTCCTCTGAAGAATCTGGTGCGGGCTCCTGTCACTCTAGACTTTTCCAGCAAGTCCAGAAAGAGCTAAAATCCATTGCTCCTTGCTCCCAGCCTGGTACGCTATCCACCAGGCCACACTGCCTCCCTGTAAGAGGAGAGGAACTTATGCAAAGGTAGCTGACACTCTTCTGACTTATGTTGTTTGGCTTGCCAAGTAAGAGTGGAGGCAGAGAAGCCACGGGTGTCCTGCAGTCTCCCATTAAAGAGAATAAATCAGAACATCAATTGTAGATGGATCTAAATGATTCAGTAGAAGCAACTTTTTTTGCATGCATGCAGTGACAACTGTATTTATAGCGATTCAAAAATAAAACCCCTCGGTGTAGGGGGATGACATGTGCTTATTGAGCTAGCAGCACATTAGACAAGATTATCCCCTAAGGAGATCAACCTGTATAATGAGCTACCTTTCTAGTGCCAGCTGATCTTCTGCCACGGTTGTCAAAAGGGGGATAGAAGATAAAAATCTGGCATCTAACTCTTTCCATATGCACTCATTATTCATACACAGCAAGAGGGGAATGGGAGCAGTTGTATAATGGACTTGATGCAGAGTAGAGTGTGTGCCACATCACCATGTTTGCGCTGTCCCTTCTCTGTGGGTGTGGCGAAGCTGGGCTTGAAGGAGCTGATGTCTTCCCAGTGCTGCAGGGAGGTGGCCATCTGCTGATGGGGGCCTTATCCCACCCGAGGCCCAGCTGAGACAACACCAAGGGAAGTCTGGGGGCCTTCTGACTCAGGAGCCTGGCAGCAGACTAAGAAACCATTTATGGCCTGAACGTGACCCAGTTCAGCGGCACTTGTATGGAGTCAACGGCTGACAGCTTTGGGGAGCCGAGGCAACGTGAGTGAGTGGTCTCGGCCCACACTCAGCAGTGCTGGGATTAGCACCCTTGGGGGCAGCCTCATCAGAAGCCAGAGTCTGAATGGGCCATGGAGACTGAGCTGCGCCCTGCCCCCAGAGCTGGTCCCTCCAGTTCAGGATGAAGCACTTATCCGGGTGGGGTGAGGGCTGTTTCCTCTGCTGCTGCCTGCCCTGTGCCAGTTTTGAGAGAGGTGTCCTGTGTCCAAAACCTGCAGGAACAAGGGCTGCAGTTGGGAGGATGCCGATATGAGAAGATCAGACATGAGGCAACATCCCCACTGACCCCCAGGCAAGGAATACCTTCCCCCTTGGCAGTCACCACGCCAACCCATCCCTCATTCAAATCCCACCTGAAGACTTACCGGTACTTCTTCCCTGGTGCCCACAATGAGAATACACCGAGAAATACATGAAATACACAAAAGCCCACTCATCCCCTCTGCTGGGCGCCTCAGAGCATGCTGGGTTTTCAGATTCCTCGGAAGGTACATCCAGACTGCAATAAAACACATGCTGCTGGCCCATGTCAGCCGCCTCCGGTTCACAGGCCTTGGGCTGCAAGGTTATAAACTGCAGTGTAGATGTTCAGGCCTGGGTTCTGAGACCCCATGAGGGGGGAGCTTCTCAGAGCTCAGGCTCCATAGCCAAAGGTCTGTCTACACTGCAGTGTAAACCCAGAGTGAATAGAACTCGAGTTAGCAGACCCTGGGTTTGCTAACCTAGGGCTTGAGCATCTACACTCATTTGTAACCCCAGGTGTGGAATTGTTGAACCCTGGGTCCCAACCAGAGGCTCCAGTGTCTACACTGCATTATGTGGGCCTAAGTCCAGCCACCCCATCCCAGACTTCCTAGTGCCCTCCCAAAATGTGGCCACTCAGCCCTTTGTTTGTGGTCCAGTGTTGGAAAACTGGACTGTCCAGAGGACACAGGAAGTCAGCCCGTGGGATTGTGGGATACTTTTGCCTGACTCCCAGAGCACAAGTCAAGTGGGGCTGGGTCTACACTGCAAAAAAATAGGGCTCGAACCCTGGATCCTGGCTTGACTCAGGCTTGGACTTTCCACTCCCACGTGGTCCTGGGACCTTGGGTCCAACCCTGGGGTAGCACGATTTCTGTGTAGATGAAAGGGGGTGTTAGGCTTAAGCCTGTGTTCGAACCCTGGGCTTACATTGCAGTGTAGACATAGCTCCTGCTCTGAAGGACTCAAGGTGTCTCCATTTGGTCTCGTATATAGCACTGAACATACCGTCAGGGCCTAACTGATAACTGAAGCCTTTGATTCCTTCAATTCATATGGCTTCCCTAGGCGTCCTTAGGGAAGGGCTAAATGCAGCAGACAGTCCTAGTTTGTGCGAGAGGAGCCTTTAAAGAATCTGCTCTCTGAGCTCCCTCTGTCCCCTCCTTCTGCTCAGACTCCCAGGGAGACTTAGTCAATATCCCACCTAGGCCAGTCCTGACTGGACCATGCAGGTTAGCTAGGGAAAGCCATGCAAGGGAGCAAGGAGTGTGTCAGAGTAACAACTTCCTTAGGTCTGAAAAAAATCCAGCCTTTTATTTCCCGGCACTGCAGACGCTCCCCTCTAAATGACAGAAGTGAGGCTCTCCACTCGGCTGTCTGACCTGGAGGACAGCAAGTAGCGTCTCATCTCATCAGAACCGTCTTCCCTTCTCCGGTTCCCTGAAGGAGCAACCCATGCCTTGAGTGCTCTCCACAGCATCGACGGATGAGCTGCGGGTCCCCCTCACTTCAAGATCAAGAGTGCAGCTTTGGGAGGTGATCTCAGTGACTGATCTCACTGGAGCTGCTAGTGCAGGAATTCTCCAGAGCTCTCCCAGCCAGTCAGATCAGTGTGCAGCCACCAGCCTTTTGAAAGCAAGAGAAACAGGGTTTAACCACGAGTCAAATCCCGAAGCCCTTGCTAAGCTTCCAGCCAGGCCTTGTTGACTTCAGTCGAGGGTTTGCCTGGGTAAAGCCTGAGTCACAACTGACCAAGGGCCTCAAAGAGTTGGCCACTAAGCAACTGACAAGGGGCTTGTCAACACCTGACATGCTACATGGCATAGCTGGCATAGGGCGATGGAGAATCTGGCCCACAGTGTTCAAAGCCTGGGCGTGAAACCTGAGTGAAAACAGAGTGAGACCTTCAGAAGTCCACCACATGCGAATTAGCCACAGAAATTGAGATGCCAGCCAGTAAAGCTGGAGGACCTCAAAGCAATTTATCACCAATAGTTGAGGAAGCCTCATGACATCGCTGGAGGAAGGTAAGTATTACCATCTGCATTGGACAGATGGGCAATTGAGACCTAAAGGTTAAGGCCCAAATTGGACTCTGATTTTAAATGTCCAACTTTAGACACCGAGGTGTTGAATATTGGGTACCCCTACACTGAGGCATCAGTTAGAGGCCACTTTTGAAAATACAAATTTAAATGACTTGCTCTCAGCCCAGGTCACATACAGCAACACAGTCAGAAATAGAACCCAGGAGTTCTGACTTCAGACCTGAGCACCAAAGGCTGGAGAATATTTTGGACTGCTCAAAATACTGTAGCCAGGGAAATCATCAAAGACAACTCGTTTGCTTAAAAAAGGTTGTTTGGTGAATAGAAACTGGAACATGAACAATTAGTTACTGAGTATAAAAAGATATCACCTGAAATGGCTAAATGCCCATAACCTTTTTGCAGTCGTACAACATAAAAGTGCTTAAAAATAATTGCTATGAATTAATTCCCTTCCTGAGCTGAAGCCTTGTGCAGAAATAATTCAGACAGAGCCAAATGTCCCTACAGGGGCTTGAAAGAGGATTATGGAATCAGCCCTGACTAGAGCATCTGAAAAGTCAATGCTGAAAGTCAACCACTCCCTTTGCCAGCTGAAGTTTAACTTCAGGCACCATGGAAGGAAGAGATAATGTGCCGCTGGAGTTGCCTTTCCTGTAACATTTCAATAAAAGTGGATTTGACTAATGTTAGGGGAAAGCCCTGGTCCCTAAGGAGCATGTCATACCGGCATGCCAATGACTGCATGTCCGGGTGCAACGCAAGGCATGTTTTGCTCTTTAAGGGGTCAATCCAGCTCCCTCTGAAGTCAATGAGACTTGAACTCCTATGGGAGCCTTTCCATTAACTTCAACAGAAATTAGATTGTGCCCTAAAGTCCCATATAATTTGGGTCTCAGCTACCAGAGACACCAGCTCTCTCCCCAGGCACCATTACGACAGCTCAGGTCATCCACAGTCCCATGCTAGTGGTCCTTAGATTTGAACATCTGCAGGGCTCCAGAAAGAGCAATCTCAGCTGAGGATCCTTGACTTTGGAATTGGTTTCCTCAGTTCGCCCAATGGAGAGAGAGTCTGTTGACCTCCAGGGCATGGTGTGAAATCCTTTGCTCTCTCAACCTGATGGTGGGGGACCCGAGGTCGATCTTCGGTGAGTGCTGTAAAAATGCCAATGCAGCATCTAATCACTGATCATGATCTATTAGAGCTGTGTGGCATTGTCCATAATAGACTTAATAATGATTTCTTCACTTCTCCTGGATTCTTTGGTGCTCTGTGTGTGTGCACAGGCGGACATGGTCGTATTTCTGTGACTTCAGTTATGGGGCCGAAGCTCAGGGTCTCTTTCCTCTCCCATGTGACGTACCGTATGTTGTGTGTAACAGCGATAGCTGGGGTCGGGACTCCTCCTTTTCTGTTAGACCTGGAACTCTCACTTTGCAGCGGTTTGAGGCAGTTGCATGCTTGCCGGGAGACAACTGAGACCCAGGCTTTTAAACAATGTTTTCGAACAGTAAATCAATGAAGTGCTAGAGGGCGCTGTCCATTCATAAACTGAGCGATGGCCGGTGACCTGCGAGCAGTGAGATGAAAGGAGCCTGTGTGTAGGGGAAGGCCTCCCTTAAGGTTCCAGGGGACAAGAGACTCTAGTTCCTTTTTAGTTTGTTTCATGTGTTCACCCAAAGCGGGATCTGAGCGAGCAGAACCTACCAATGTTCATCAGGAAGAATCTCTTCTTATTTCCCCAGGAAACAAAGTCAGGCTTCACTAACACACAGGGCCACTCAGAGGATTCAGGGGGCAAAGCGGGGCAGCGGACATAAAAAAAGACACCACCCGCTGCGGCGCTTGTACTCACCGGGTGGCGCTCAGAGTCTTTGGTGGCGGCGGGTCCTTCACTCGCTCCGGGTCTTCAGCGGCACTTCGGCGGCGGGTCCTTCACTCGCTCCGGGTCTTTGGCAGCACTGAAGGACCTGCCGCCGAAGTGCCGCCAAAGACCCGGAGCAAGTGAAGGGCCCGCCGCCGAAGTGCCGCCGAAGACCCGGAGCGAGGGAAGGGCCCGCCGCCAAAGTGCCGCCGAAGTGCCGCCGAAGACCCGGAGCGAGGGAAGGGCCCGCCGCCGAAGTGCCGCCGAAGTGCCGCCGAAGACCCGGAGCGAGTGAAGGGCCCGCCGCCGCCCGCCAAAGACCTGGACTGAGTGAAGGGCCTGCTGCCGAAGTGCCGCCGAAGACCCGGAGCGAGTGAAGGGCCTGCCGCCGAAGTGCCGCCGAAGACCCAGAGCGAGTGAAGGACCCGCCGCCGAAGTGCCGCCGAAGACCCAGAGCGAGTGAAGGACCCGCCACCGAAGTGCCGCCAAAGACCCGGAGCGAGTGAAGGACCCGCCGCCAAAGTGCCGCCGAAGACCCGGAGCGAGTGAAGGGCCCGCCGCCAAAGTGCCGCTGAAGTGCCGCCAAAGACCCGGAGCGAGCGAAGGGCCTGCCGCCGCCCGCCAAAGACCTGGACTGAGTGAAGGGCCCACTGCCGAAGTGCCGCCGAAGACCCAGAGCGAGGGAAGGGCCCACTGCCGAAGTGCCGCCGAAGACCCGGAGCGAGGGAAGGGCCCGCCGCCGAAGTGCCGCCGAAGACCCAGAGCGAGTGAAGGGCCCGCCGCCGAAGTGCCGCCGAAGTGCCGCCAAAGACCCGGAGCGAGCGAAGGGCCTGCCGCCGAAGTGCCGCCGAAGACCCGGAGCGAGTGAAGGACCCGCCGCCAAAGTGCCGCCGAAGACCCGGAGCGAGTGAAGGGCCCGCCGCCGCCCGCCAAAGACCTGGACTGAGTGAAGGGCCCGCTGCCGAAGTGCCGCCGAAGACCCAGAGCGAGTGAAGGGCCCGCCGCCAAAGTGCCGCCGAAGACCCAGAGCGAGTGAAGGGCCCGCCGCCGAAGTGCCGCCGAAGTGCCGCCAAAGACCCGGAGCGAGCGAAGGGCCTGCCGCCGAAGTGCCGCCGAAGACCCGGAGCGAGTGAAGGGCCCGCCGCCGAAGTGCCGCCGAAGTGCCGCCAAAGACCCGGAGCGAGCGAAGGGCCTGCCGCCAAAGTGCCGCCGAAGACCCGGAGCGAGTGAAGGGCCCGCCGCCGAAGTGCCGCCAAAGTGCCGCCGAAGACCCGGAGCGAGTGAAGGGCCCGCCGCCGCCCGCCAAAGACCTGGACTGAGTGAAGGGCCCGCTGCCGAAGTGCCGCCGAAGACCCGGAGCGAGGGAAGGGCCCGCCGCCGAAGTGCCGCCGAAGACCCGGACCGCCACCGGGTGAGTAAAAATTAAAAAGGCGCCTCTAGCCAGGGAAGGGATTCTCAGCCAGGGCTTGTGGGGCCCCTATGGGGCCCAGGGCCTGGGGCAAATTGCCCCACTCCCCCCCACCCCCGACAGCCCTGCTAACACACAAGGCTGGACAGTTACACTCGTTGCATCTGGTGCCCAGCTCCTAGCGTGGCCCTATCACGTGCCCAGCGGCATGGTCGTTTTTGTGCATCCTGCCCATTCCTGCGGGTCAGGCTCAGGCTTGGATCTGTATGGGTCTAGGTGCAGCAACTTTCCAAGTGGAAGAGTGAATCCTTAGGAACTGTGCCATAAGCTTGTCCCTCGGTCACCATGTCTTGCTTATGAGACTGCAGATCATCACATCATCCTGCTGCAACGCGGCATCGACAGCCTTCATTGTGCAACAGTCCAGCACCCTGAGACGTGCAGCACGAGGAAGGCACTGCATGGCTAGATTCACCTGGGGATATGTTATCATCCTGCCCAGGCTGCATGTGTCACAGCGTATACTGTTAGACAACAAAGCTGGGCTGTCATGTCGCAACACATCATCCTGATGCAATGCGACGTTTGCCGTTCCTTGACATCTTGGCACTTTTCTCTCACCTTTCCAGGCAGATCTGGGTGATACACCCTAGCAACTCTGGGGTAACCACACAGCTCTCTGAATGATGAGGTTACAGTTTGGAATGGAAGAAAGATGAGATCCCGGGTGCTTTCTTTGAAGGGATGGATCCTCTACTGTACCCTTAGGGATCTCCTCTCTGGCCTCATGTATCAACTCCCACTTATGCGTACGCAGACGTCTCTGCAGCTCGCTTGTGTGAACCATACCAACCAACCTCCACTGAAGTCAATGGAAAAACTCCCTTTGACTTAAATGGTGCAGGATCAGTGTCACAGACCACAGTGAGGCAAAGCTAATGAGCAAGCACGAGGCATTAGAAAACCAGTTCTGCTTCTTGAATATGACGCGGTCACTCTCAGTAGACAAATTAGAGCAAAATGACAAACACTGATTAACTGTGTTTATCCAGAACTCATTTCCACTTTGCAGCAATAACCATCAACAGATTGAGTGAGCTGTGGGCTGGCTCCTAATAAAGGTGGCTCCCACAGTTCCAAGAGCAATATTTGCTGGCCTTGTTATTATTTCTCCAGTTGTCCTCATCTGAGAAAGCCGTGCTCCAAATGCAGGGACACTGGCTAATCACACCCTACAAAAATAGCCGCTTCAGCATACACAGCCACTGAATGAAGGCTGCCTGCTTTATACCTACTTACAAATGAGAGGCTAGGCAGGTGCTAGATTCTTCTCCCCTTCTGGCAACCCATTTGGGGTTCTTTTTACTGGCCCCCTTATTTGGAGCCTTTAGGGGTCACGTTCTCTCTCTCTTCTCTGCAACCACACCAGCTAAAAACTTATTTTAAAAAGGAAAGCTGAGTTCTCTGCTAATCACACGATTCCAACATCTAGGCCTTTAACAACAAATATCATGAGACTTGTGATAAAATCATGAGCGATGGCAATCTGGTAAACTTTAAGCCATGTGACCATTATCAAATAACCCACTCTCCAACTCTGGGAGGCCTCACGTAACAGCAAAAGAAGATGCGCATTGTGTTTGTGATAAAAGTGATTACGTTTTACATGTCATCTCTCTGTTACTGCATTAAGGTGATTTATTTTCTTTCACAGCTGAAGCATCTGTTCTAGGGTATGCGTTCTTTACTAATAGAGAAACATTTTGCGAAATGCCAGGAAAAACAGCTTATGCAATATAAACAGCATCATGAATAGGCTGTGTAAGTGCGCCACTGCCCTCTACTGGATGGAAAAGAAATGCTCAACTAAGTGTCATATGCCCTCACTAGCCAGGAGAGTCTGAGTGCTAGAAACTTTGGGAGCAGAGGATTCTGGGTTGTAGCTATGCTGTCACTGTGAAGTTCTGAGCAGTCATGGTGTCCATCTAACCAGATGTTAATTTAGTTTGTTTAAACGGTGTTGAGAAATTCACAATTTGTTGAGGGTGAGGAGACAGAAAAATCTCCTTTCCCACATCCACCCGTTCCCTGGCAGTAAATAGGCAATAACATCCCAGCCCCAGAATGCATTTTTCCCCTCCATACTTTTCTGTGCTTTGCATTATTTCCTGAATATATTCTGACTTGGTAATGAGACCTTCCTATAATATCAAAACTAATAAATCAATGTGAAGAGTTACCCGCTTGAAACTTTTGTGAGCCTCCCTATATACCTGCCCATGCTCCTGAGTAGTTATTTGTTTATAATCCTCATATTTGCCTGGCAAGCCCATCATCTGTTGGGTCACATTAGCAAACTAGCTGATCTGTTAATAATGATACAGTCCTTCCATACGGGGATTTCTTTTCCTTGCTGATATCTGAAAGCAGAGACAGTGAACATATGGATGTTAAAGCAGGAAAGGTTGGAGAAAGAAATATTTACAACTGGGGAAAACAGAGATATTTTGCAGTCAAATAAGAAAGTAGTAAACACTGTGTTATGTATGGCCCAATTCATCATGCAATTAGCACTGATGGATGCTGTGTATTTCGGCAGAATTTGTGCCAAAAGGCACAAATGTTTTCACAGAGTAAATGTAACATACATTGAATATCCTGCCAAGGAGTGACACTGGGTGCTGTGACATTAGTTAAGGTTTGCACAGTGCTTTAGACATGGAAAGCCAGCATCTCGGTCAGTGTCAATTGGCATTGCATTGGTTTCAATTGGATAAAGCATGTGCTTAAATGCTTTGCTGGAGAGCGGGCAGAGTTTAGCATTTTACAGGATCGAGCCCTGTGTCTCAACAGGCAGATTAGATAGATAGTGAATAGATAGATTATAGAAGTAATATAGTGTAAATGGCCCTGGCTTGATGACAGACGGACACACACGCACACACTCTAATGCCAGCCCCACCGGTTCAAAGATCATGAGTCTTCCCCGCCCCCAAAAAATCATGAGATAAAACACACAGAGGTTATTTTTATTTGCCTTCTGTTTTGTTTTTTTTAAGCTATTGAGAGTTGCATTTTCAAGTTTTTCTCTACAAGGAAGAGGCACTAGAAACTTATTTTTTTAAATGACACCTGAAATTCGGAGGCAGTCACCTGACTCCAGGAGCTGGGGTTTTAAGACAGATACAAAACGGCATGGGACTTGCGATAAAATCATGAGTTGGCAACAAAACTGCGCACAGAAACTCAAGAAACCTGAAGTTGGGATGTCCTACTCCCATACCTAGAGAGACACAACCATTTTAGGGGAGTTTAGTCCTGGAGAAAGGTAAACCCTGAAATCTCCCCCCTCCCCCTGCAATTTATCCCCTGGAAAGAGGCAGCATCGGTCCTATTATTCCTCTGAGTATATCTTCCTGTACCATCCTGGCCAACTGCTTTGTCTGCCTGCTCTTTACACTGGTCGGATGCTTGCAGCGCATTTCTCTCCTCCCACTCCCTCTTTTGTTGTGATTTTTTCTTGACAGCTGCCAGGCAGATTTCCTGAGAGACTTACTGGGCCCCATCCCTTGCTAATCAGCTCCTGATACTTCTGCGGAGATGCCTGCCAGGCGGACAGACCCGTGCAGAGGGCAGGAGTATGCTCACAGCTGGCCTGAGGATCCAAAGCCCACGACAGCCAGGGGAAAAATTCCAACTGACTTCAGTGGGCTTGGGACCAGTGTCAATCAGCTTTCAGGCCCCTTCTCCCATGGACTGAGAAAAGTGCCCATTCACACCCCACCTGCGGATCTGCTGCCAGACCCATCTGTCCAGTGGGGATACAGTTCTCTACCTCACAGCAGGGTTGGGAGGATCCTTTAGTTTGCATCTGTAAAGCGCTTGAAAAGCCCCAATCCAGCAGAGCACATGAGCAGTCTCATGGACGTCAATGGGACCATTCCCACATTCGACCCTTTGTGCATCAGTCACTGGCTCGTTGGTGCTCTCATGTTAATTATTTACTATACAATAGGGAGGACAATAAAACCCATGGAATCCCACCAACCAAGAGAGACTGTAGGCCAGACACTGCCGTCCTTATCTAGTCAAATATCCCATTGCAAGACTTGTCTTGATAAGGAGTCGGAGGCAGGGCCAACGCACAAGGAGCTGAGAGTCCTGGACTTCCACCAAGTCATCAAACCTCCACTGACCTCAGTGGCACCAGTCTCACGTAGGGATTTCAGGATATGGCTCAGTGGACATAGCTGGCGGGACAAAAGTCTGCCGCCCCAGAGAGTAATATTTATCTATCTGTGCCTCTTGAAATGGCTTGAGGGAACCCCTCTCTTCACAGGAAGAGGATTCTGTCGCCCATGGTAGATGTTCTTGGATGCCACAGAAGCGTCCAGAGACATCCCAGATGGAGCTATGGGTCCCCCTGACTTAGTTCCAGAAGCTTTGCAATCTCTCGGTGGCCCCTAAGGGTTTGGATCTCATTTAGCCGAGCAAACTCTTCCCAGGTTTGATTTGAAGCCATTTAGCAAATGCTTTGCATCAGAACGGATTCAGGGCTTGAGCCCTCGTGACATTCCAGCTAGTTTGAACCCAGCTGTCTCATGCATGATTTTGTTTGTGAGCTTGCAGCAAGACTCAGTTTGGTTGGATTCATGAAAGTCTGTGTGGTGTTTGCTGAAACCAGAAGTGGGACAAGTGGCCACAAATCATGTCACTTGCCCCCCTGGTGCCCTCTCCCACTGAACCCACCTGCAACCACAATCAGCAGTCTCAGACCATTTGCAGTTCTCTAGACAAGAGCCAGCCGTGATGAGAAGTTTGCAGCTGCAAATGCAATTCCAGTTAATTGCTGCTGGTTTGAGCGTAGTCTGAACTCCAAGCAAAACTGATTTTGTCTCTGGGGAAATTTAGAGGAAAACTTGAATCAGAACCCTAGATCTAGAGCAGTCCCTTCACTCTGGGGAAAGTCTGAATTTGAACCCAGGAGCACCTTGGGCCTATATCCTATTAGATTTCTCCTGTCCCATCGCAGTGACCATGGAATATTAAAGGAACTGGCACCTTAAATTGCAAGCCCAATAGCAAAGATTTTTAATGAATCAGTAAACTCGGGGGTCGTACTCTATGACTGGAGAATGGCCTGCAGTACCTATTGTGACATGTTATGCCCCACTCCGTGGTGCCAACTGATGTACTGGGGTGCCACTGAGCCCGCCTATTCCACCAGCCTGGGCTCCCTTACGCTGCCCTGCTGAGCCAGGCTCTCAAGCCTCCTCCAGCACACACAGGTAGGGACACACCCAGCCGCAGAAAGACACAGACCCTGAAATCAGCTTTGCTTGGGAAGACTCAGCTAAGGATTTGCCCAGCACTCAAGTGCACTCCCCCTCTGGAGCGTAAACCCAACATTGTATTGTGTTGCACTGCACAGAAAAGTATACACCCTAAGTTAAGGAAATTTGCCCCCTCCCTCGATGTGGAGGAAGATATGCACAGCTTTTTGCCCCACAGTCCTGAATTCCACAAACTGGTTTTAGAATAAACAAAAACAAGTTTATTAACTCCAAAAGGTAAATTCTAAGTGATTATAAGGGTTAGCAAACAGATCAAAGCATATTACCCAGCAAATAAAACAAAAACCCCAATATAAACTTAAGACACAAAAGAAACTGGTTCCAAGTAGAAATTTCTCACCCTAAATGTTGTTTTTGGCATTTCTTTCACAGGCCAGACACCTTTTCCAGCCTGGCCTCAGCTCTTCTCCCCCTGTTTTGTCTTTGTTTCTTAGATGTTTCCAGCAGTCATCCTGGGCAGGGATTCAGTGAAGAATGAACCAAGATTAACTGACTTCCCCACCTTAAATAGGATTTACATATGGCAGGAATCCTTTGTGTCACAGTTTGATCCCCATCCCCTATTAGTGGAAAAATACAAGTAGCCAGAGATGGAATCCAGTACCAGGCGACATGAGCACATGTCTCTGCAGTGTTTCAAAGGAGCCAGGAGTCAAAGGTTGTTTGCAACATCCCAGGAAGCTTCTCAGGAAGGTGGGAGATTAGCATCTTCAAAGTCCTATTGTTCCCCTAATGGCCCAGCCAGGTTGATTGCATTTTGTCTGGTGGGGCGTTTCCCCAGGCGTAAACACAGTTGTAATAGGTACATAGACAATATTCCCAACTTCAGATACAAAAATGATACATGCATACAAATAGGACAATCATAGTCAGTACATCATAATCTTTCCAATGAGATCTCACATGATCCATCTTGCATAAAACATCTCTTAGTTATGCCATATTCATATCATAACAATATCTCTATGAAGAATATGGGGCGTAGTGTCATACCTATATTTAAGAAAGGGGGGAAAAAGTGATGCAGGAAACTACAGGCCCGTTAGTTTGACTGCAATTGTAGGCAAGGTCTTGGAACAAATTTTGAAAGAGAAAGTAGTTAAGAACATAGAGGTAAAATACAACATGGTTTTACATAAGGCAGATCCTACCAGACCAAACTGATCTCTTTCTTTAAGAAGATAATTGAGTTTTTAGACAAAGGAAATGCCGTAGTTCTAATCTACCTGGATGTCAGTAAGGCATTTGATACTGTTCCACATGGGAAATTATTATATAAATTGGAGAAGATGTGGATTAATAAAAGAATTGAAAGGTGGATAAGGAACTGGTTAAAAGGGAGACTACAATAGGTCATACTGAAACTGTCAAGCAGGAGGGAGGTTACTAGTGGAGTTCTTCAGGGATTAATCTTGAGACCAATCTTATTTAACATTTTCATTCATGACCTTTGCACAAAAAGTGCTAATAAAATCTGCAGATGATGCAAAGTTGGGAGGTATTGCCAATAGGGAGGAGGATCGGAATGTCATACAAGAAGATCTGCAGGACCTTGAAAACTGGAGTAATAGAAATGGGATGAAATTTAACAGTACAAAGTGTAAGGTCATGTATTTAGGGACTAACAACAAGAATTTTTACTATATGCTTGGGACCTATCAATTGGAAGTGACAGAGAAGGAGAAAGAGCGGAGTGTATTGGTTGATCATAGGATGACTATGAGCCACCAATGTAATGCAGCTGTCAAAAAGGCTAATGCAATCCTAGGATACATCAGGTGAGGCATTTCCAGTAGAGATAGGGAAATGTTAGTCCCATTATCCAAGGCACTGGTGAGACCTCATCTGGAATACTGTGTGCAGTTCTGATCTCCCATGTTTAAGAAAGATGAATTCAAACTGGAACAGGTGCAAAGAAGGGCTACTAGGATGGTTAGAGGAATGAAATACCTATCTTACGAGAGGAGACTTAAGGAGCTTGGCTTGGTTAGCCTAACCAAAAGAAGGCTGAGGGGAGATATGATTGCTGTCTGTAAATACATCAGAGGAATAAATACCAAGGAGGGAGAGGAGTTATTTAAGCTAAGCACCAGTGTTGCCACAAGAACAAATGGATATGAGCTGGGCATCCATAAGTTTAGGCTTGAAATTAGAGGAAGGTTTCTGACCATCAGAGGAGCGAAGTTCTAGAACACCGTCCAAGGGGAGCAGTGGGGGCAAAAGACCTTACTGGCTTCAAGACTGAGCTCGATACATTTGTGGAGAGGACGGTCTGATGGGACTGCCTACAGTGGCATGAGGCCCATCCGCGACTTCTATTGGCAAATATCTTCAACAGTTGGAGAAGGGGCACTAGACGGGGAGGGCTCTGTTACTACAGACAATTCTTTCCCAGGTGTCTGGCTCATGGGCCGACATGCTGATTGCCATTTGGGGTTCGGAAGGAATTTCCCCCCGGGTCAGATTGGCAGAGACCATGGGAGTTTTTCACCTTCCTCTCAGCGTTGGGCACAGGTCACTTGCTGGTTTGAACTAGTGTAAATGGTGGATTCTTTGTAACTTGAAGTCTTTAAATCAAGATTTGAGGATGTCAGTAACTCAGCCAGAGGTCAGTGGCCTATTACAGGAGTGGGTGGGTGTGGTTCTGCCACCTGCAGTGTGCGGGAGGTCAGACTAGATGATCATGATGGTCCTTTCTGGCCTTAAAAGTCTTGGAGACCTCTCCACCTCCAACCTCCTTAGGTCCGATTCTGCAGTTCCCTTCCTGCACTCCCCACAGAGGCTGCTGTTTGCCCTCCCTGCTGCCCCATCATGCCTGCACATGCTACTTGTGTTCCAAAGCATTGTGCCCCTGTGGAAGACACCACAGATACTTGCTAAGTCTCCTCTTTCTTTTCCTGGGTCAGGCAGGCTTCCTCAGGTTGTGAGCTAGAGCCATGTGCTAACCTCTCCCAGAGACTACAACAAACATACACATTTGTTATGTTTACAGTGAGAAATCCCTGCTGGGCTGGACTGGGAATAAGGATTCCCGTTTCCAGAGTGAGCGCTCTGGCACGGAACAAGAAGGGCTTTTCCAGTAGCTAGAGTTTCCTTCTCTGTGTTATGCAGGCTTTCTTATATCCTGCTGGACTCCGACACCTAAGACTTCCTCTTTGTTTACCACCATACAGAAGGTTAGGCCTAAAACCCCACATTAACATTAGGGCACTAGGAGGATGTGATCTATAATTTTTCCCCCACCAGTGTGCTTTGCATTGGGCTGGCGTTGACAGACCTGGAGAGCAACAAAATAGGTGCTTCAACTCTTTTCCTGGCAAGCTGATTTTAGAGATATGGTGTTAGTTCAGCTTCCTTGGCTTTATGCAGCAACTGCCTTCATGGTGATAATTAGCGCTATTTGACGGCTTTTGGGGTTTTTCTTTTAATGGAGACCCTTAGCGCCACTAGGAACTGGCATGAGTCCCACAGGCCATTGTACAATCATCAGATGCTGACAGGGCTCAGTTTCAACTGACTTGGGCTGAATTTGAACCAGTGACCCAATGCTGAGAAGTCTATTTAGTTGTTAATACCCTGGGCCAGCCAGTCCCCCACTGTTTCTATCTGCTACGTTAGTGAGCAGCAATGTAAATTGTGTTCAAAGCTCTGGATTATTTTGACATTGGTTTTTCAGACATAGCGTTGAGCAAGGGAACGCCCTTCCATTTCACCACTTCCATGCAGTGCCTGAGCCCGGCTTCCAGACGAGGTCTGAAATGCCTAATGAGTTGCAGAGCTATGACACACGCTATCCCCGCACTCCAGCTGAAGTCAGTGGGAGTTTTGCAGGAGAGACCTGTAGGTGCCCTGTAGAATGGACGTCAGCTGCCAAATGCCTTGCAAATCCGAGTGTGCGTCTGTTCGCGGGTGGGTCCAGCCAGTTGTGCACTCGGGGTAAAAATGGAAGTTTGGGGGTTTTAGCCAGCCCAAGCCCTCCCCACCTACCCGACCAGTGTAGCTCCACCAGGAAAAGGGAATGGTGTCCCTAGCCTCTGTTCGTCAGAGGGTGGAGATGGATGGCAGGAGAGAGATCACTTGATCATTGCCTGTTAGGTTCACTCCCTCTGGGGCACCTGGCATTGGCCGCTGTCGCTAGACAGGATACTGGGCTAGATGGACCTTTGGTCTGACCCCGTACGGTGGTTCTGATGTTCTAAAAAGGGAGAAGGGCCACAGATTCCTTGACATCTTCTAGGCCCTGGCTCTCGCCAATCTATCTTAGACGGCGAGTGTTCGGATGCCAAGGTGACGGGCTGCACAGCGGGCGCTGTCACTCCCTAAGAGGGTAGGCTCCGGGTCTTCTTGCTTTCAGGGGCGATCGGGGAGTGTGTGTGTATGTGTGTCTGGGGGGGGGTGTCTAGTTCTTACAGGGCAGGCCTGGGTTTGCGGAGCCCACAGGAGAGACGGGATCTGGGGCACACGGCACCGCCGGGCAGAGCTGCTTCTTTCTCCCTCTCTTTCCCTCTGCCCTGGCGGAGGAGAAGGAAACTTCCCGGGCGTGCTCAGCCGTGAGCTCCCGGCCGCAGGAGAGGGGCGGCGGGGGCGGCTGCTGCGGGGGCTCGGAGCAGCCCGGGCCGCCCAGGGCCTGGCTTCCCCTCCCCGCGCCGGGCGGAGCGGCGAGGGGCGGAGCGGGCAGCTGGCGGCAGGCCCCGGGCAGCGCAGCGGGGCGCTGGGCTCCAGCTGTCAGGGCGGAGGAGGATGCTGGCGCGGCGGGCCGGGCGGCGGGAGGAGGAGCCCTAGCCGCGTCCCAGGCCAGCGCTGCAGCGGCGGGCAGGACACAGCGCGCAGCCCGAGCCCTGGCCGGAGGAGCGCGATGCGTCGGGGCCGCTGAGCCCAGGCAGGGGCCATGCAGCGGGCCGGCCGGTGCTGAGCCGAGCGCGTCCCGGGCCCGGGGCTGTCCGGGCCGGGGGGATCGGCGGGCCGGGGCCATGCCCTGCCCGCAGTGAGCGATGCCGTTTGGAAATGGACACACTGGATCACAGCGCAAACATGGCGTCCCCTCGGCCGGGCTCCCCGTCTCGGGCTGGTGCCTGCTCTGCTGCCTCCTATGCGGGGGGCTGGCCGCGGCCAGGGGCCCCCTCGCCCAGAGCTGCCAGCCCTGCGGCCCCAGCTGCTCCTGCGCCGGCGGCAGGGCCCCGGGCTCCTGCCTGGTGAACTGCTCCTCGCGGGGGCTGGAGCAGCGCCCGGCGATCGGCGTCCCGCCGGCAGCCACCGCTCTGTAAGTCCGGCTGCGCCCTGGGCGCACGGGGAGGGGGCGCACGGGCACCCGGGGAGCGGCCTGGGGGGTGTCACCCACCGGGCTGAGCAGCCGAGCCGCCTCCGGCTCGCAGGTTGCTCAGGGAACAAAGTCCCCGCTCCGCTCTCCGCTTGCCGGGACGTGGCTAGGCTCGGGGCTGCGGGGTGGGAGTGGGGAGGCGTGTGGAAGGCAGGTCCCCCCCTCCTCTGTCCCCAGCCCCGCAGCCTGGCTTGGTGGTGAAAGGAAGAGAAGCGCGAGGGTAGCACTGACCTTCTGCCTGCCCCCAGAGCTGCAGCTGGCACGGGAGGCCGGGGCTGAGAGCTAGATCGCACGAGGCGTAAGAATTCCTTCCACGGAGGAATAATTTTGTTTTAAACCTGTGAACGTTAGCAACCCCCTTCCTCCCCCGCCAGCGGGGCTGGGATCTTTCCAAGTGAGCCGGGTCCTGAAACCTCACCTTGAAGAATTGGAGGTGCCCTGGCGGTTTTAGTAAACTTTCTTTCCAGCAGTAGTTTTCCTTGTCTTGCAGTGGGGATTTTGTAGCAATAGAACTTGCTGTGATTTATGCTGGGACACACATCATACCTCTGACAGCAGAGGCAACTATGGAAAAACCAAGGGCAGATTGCTTAGTACTAGCGGTGCAAGAACTGGAATGTGTGCAGAACTGTACTTACTGAAGTATGTGATTTAACTAAGAATGATTCAGTGGCCTGGTGGAGAAATCAAAGGGAAACAACTCCAGCATCTGTAAATGAAGGCTGTCCAGCCCTGCATGTAACTTCACACAATGGCTTCAGTGGGACACTTTATGTGAATCATTGTTACTTGTGTGTAAGTAACAGGCTGCCAGCAGTAGCAGGACACTGGATTTGATGACCTAGGAGGCCCCTTCGCGTCCTGTGTTGTGTGTGTAACTTTGCTGATGACACCCACAACCAGGGCTAACATGCATGAAGTCACATTCATAAGTGTTGACAGAATCAAGCAACTGCCTTGCAAATGTAGGCTTGGATCTTTGCATAGACTTCTGCGTGTGCTCAACTTTTTGCATTGTAAGTGGTGTGCCGACTTTGGCAAATCTTTGCAAGCTCAGGACTGTGGGCTTCTACCAGGATCCTGAATAACAGTGTTATGGTTATGCCACGCTTTTAAGGTGTTCTCTGGTATGTTAGAGGAGAATAACAGGCCATTCCCTGTTGCTTTGGGCTGGGGCAGAGAGGTGTTGTGCAGTGGGTTTCAGAGAACCCCCGTGGAAGTTACAGAGTGAAGGCCCTATCTATAGATGGAACCCCGTGGCCATGGTTCGAGCATTGGCTGTGTCGGGGCAGATACAAAGACAATTCAAATGTTTGATCAAAACTTCTAGAGAGAAGTAGCAGCAAAGCAAGGTGATTAGTACATTTCTAACTGGCTTTTGATTCAGTGACGTTAATGATCAAGTCAGGTTTAAGAATCAGGCTGATCCGTAGAATGGTTCTGTCAGTTAAATAAACCTGCTATTCTAGTCTTTTAAACAGGCTGAAGAGGAGCTGTGGGAATTGTTATTTTTTCTTTTAACGAGTGAGTTCAGATCAGTAGTTGTCCTACATAGATAAAACTTTTTAGGGAATAACTTTTCTGTTCTTCAGGGGACAAAACCCTCTCATAGGTTTTGTTGAAAAGGAAGCAGACACCTAAATGTTATTTCCCTGTGCAATAAGGAGGTTTCAGTTTATCCACATCCTTCTGATATTGCAATATGGTAAATATCAGCTATAGTGCTAGTGTCGCTTAACAATAATTTTTAAATCTGTGAAGTTTTAAAAGGCCATTGTTTTGCATAATTCTACTGGCAATCCCGTGAAGCGTGCAGTATTCGGGAACCTATAC
The DNA here is from genome assembly GCF_020497125.1 of Mauremys mutica. NCBI lineage: Eukaryota > Metazoa > Chordata > Testudines > Geoemydidae > Mauremys > Mauremys mutica. Next base: position 82,893,324 of record NC_059082.1, on the reverse strand, counting down.
AAGCTGTAAGTCATTCACCTTTTTGTACTTTCTTTAAGAATAAAAAAAATCACAAATACCTTTGAAAACTTTATAATGTGGAACAGGGGGGACAGACCTAGCGTAGCTTCGGAGAGAACTACAGTTTTTCATCTAGAAGTGGAGGTGTGTATTTTAAGTATGTTCCTACAACAAAATTAGAGCATTAAGTGTTTCTTTTACTGGGAGATTTAAATTGTAGAAATATACTCTGGCCCTAGGATATAAAAACATGTTCCTTGAAGTTGTACATCTTGCTAAGTTTTCAAATTTATTTCTTAAAATAAAGTAGAAAGTGAATTTTGCAGAAATCCGTCAACTGGGCAAGATTAATTTTTATGTATTTACTGGTTGTGCGAGCTGCACAATAGGCAGAGTTAGACATTTATGATGGAGGTTCTGCAAATTTAATTTTGCTTTGGACAAAACAAGTGGTGTATAAAATTGGTCTCTTCTCATAAGGATCTTTAAAAGGCTTCTGAAGACAGTGATGAGGATTAAAAGTGTCACTGGAACGTCAGTTCAAGCCTTCTAAACCAAGTTGGGGTTATTGTGGCGGTTTTATGGGTATTACTCATTTTGCGAGTGAGTGCTTAAGACAGCTAATTATTGTGCAGCGGTGTTGCGTGGTAAAAGCACCCTGAACAATTAGGATGGGCCCTTAATATATACAAGAGCTACTGGACATCATCTAACTTAAATACTCAAAGCATGTTATATATTCTACTGGAGCAAGCACATTGAAACCCCAAGGTAATATTATTAGCAGCAGGATTTTTCCTATTTTAATTTATGTGAAATTATTTGTTTACAGCCCTGTTAATGCGAATGGTTCACAAGAAGAGTGATCTTCTTTGGAAATCACAAATTTGAGCTATTTCTGAATTTGCAAAGGGAACTTTGGCAGGATATGGATCATTTAGGATGCACAGTAAAGGCTCTGTTGGGGATCAAAGTATGTGTTTTTAATACTGTCTCTCTTGGCATAAGTTATGGTGAAGTTGTGCACCTCCTTTGGGAATGCACTGCAGAATCTGGATATGAAATACAGAAAGATACAGTGTAGAAAGATCACTATCCTGTTTGACCTTCTAACAGGGAGAAAGCGTGAGCATGTCATTATGGGTGTCATAACTGTACGATAAGAGCTATAGGAGTTGAGTTACTCCAGGAGTGCATTTAGCCCCAGATCTTTACACCCCACAAGATAGGAGGGAAACTTTACAACCTAACCATGATATGCTGCCTTTATTGACTATTGACAGACAAGGTGGTTGGACTTAAATATTCTGCTTCCTATTCTCACGTAATGGCTTGCAGTGATATTTTGTAATAAGAAAAAGGTTGTATAAATAATTTTTAAACACAAAATGCATCTCCATCAACCTTTATGAAAGCAGTGCTGATCAGCAACTATGAGCCCTGAAGGAATTATATAACCTTTGTGGTGAAGTCCTCAATTTAGCAGTTATGCACATATTAACAGTCCCACTGAAGTCAATGCGATTACATGTGTGCAAGTGTAGAATCGGAGTCTGGGATAGGAATGCTCATGATAAAACCTCTTTTGGCCAGCATAACAGACACGGCATTTTCTTATTCAAAATTGCAAACACTGAGGGAACGGTTACCATGAATACAGAAGAAATGCCACATCCAAAGAATCACCAAGGAAAACAAGTACTGCCAGAAATATAGTCTGCATACCTAGATGAAAGCAGTCTCCTGTTCCACTTAATAGCAACACCAAATCAAAGTTAGTCACCCTATAAGGCAAATAATTTGAAGACATCTCATATAAAATGTCTAAACAAACATAAGAGGAAAGGCTATTGTGTAAATTGATCATCTTCAGTCCTTAATGTAAAAAGGTACTTTAAGTGCAAGAGTTTTCAAGTGGCAACCCTGGCCGTTCTGTATGTTCACCCCAATTGAGAGGAATTCTGCTAATATCTTAGTGTTCTTCTCCCATTGGTTGTGGATTTATGGAAACTTTTTGTTTGGGATATTAGATCTTTTTGGTGAGACAGATAATCCTGATTTAGATTTCAGTTGAGATCAGAGACTTGTTTTCTTTCCCCTGTGAAAATTTACTGTTTCTGACACCTCTGGAGTATCTTAGTGACTCTTTTTTTAAATACAGGGATTAGAATCTTGTCCATAGAAATGTCAGTCTGGAAGGGAGCATGAAAAGTCATCAAGTCCAGCCCCCTGCACCGAGGCAGAAAACCTAGACCATCCCTGACAAGCGTTTGTCCATCTGGTTCTTAAAAACCTCCCGTGACAGGGATTCCACAAACTCCGTTGGAAGATTATTTCAGAGGTTCACTACCCTTACTGTTAGAAAGATTTCCCTAATAGCTAACCTAAATCTCCCTTGCTGCAAATTAAGACCACTGCTTCTTTTCCAACTTTCAGTGGACATGGAGAACAATTGTTCACAGTCCTCTTTATAAACAGCCCTCAGCATATTTGAAGACCGTTATCAGATCTCCTTTTCTCAAGACTAAACATGTTCAGTAGAAACTCATGTATTTGTCCTTCAGTAATCCATAATAGCGGTCATTCTTGGGTGATACCACTATCAGAATGCTGCAGCAAGGTCTCGTTGTTGCTCTTACAATCTGTGGGCCCAAACCTGCCAACGCGCACATTTCAGTAGTTCCATTAGCTTCAGTGAGACGGCTTAGGCATGTAGAATTACTGATGTGTGTTAAATCTTTGCAGTTTTGGGACCTGTATTACTAATTTAACCCTCCTTATTATAGGGGGATGTGTCAGCAACCCTTATTTTTATGTTGCCTAACAAATAATATAAGCAAACCCTGTCAGTATAAATGTATTTTAAGATGCAGGCACATATATGTTTTATTTTTCCTAACTCAGTTATTTGCATGACTTGGTAAGTTTCAGTAGGTCTCCGAGTCATTAATAGAATTTATTTATTTCTATTTCAACATATAAACATAAGAAATTCCTATCCAAGATTCAAGTCATGCTTGACAGATAATGAAAAATGAAATCCAATTAAAACAAAGCAGCAGTAGCGAAACACTCTCTCTGTACAAAAGCAGCCAGCTCACAAAACCAAAAGATCCCTACTTCAGTCATGAAAAACCTGAATCTCACTCAAATAAGCATCTTTATCTCCACCTAAACTTGAGGTTCTGGTTTTCTTTTTTTCCCAAAGAAAGACTTTTTTTTTTAATAAAAAAAAAAAAGAGAGCACAAGTTGAGGTGCAGGAATAAAATTAATTAAAAACAAAATGAACTCAGTCTATTGAAAGGACAAAAATGCATGAGGTACATAAGGAAAATATGTCACAGTTAATACATTGAACAAGGTAGGGATTATGTAGTACATGATTGACGCCAATGAGCTAAGGTATTATTAGTGAGGTGTCACTGTAATGTCTGTTTTGTTTAAGGCAATGCCCTACAGTGGACTACAGAGTTTGCTACTCTCCTTCCAGATGTTTCAGACAAATGACCCCTATATCTTAAGTTTTTATTGGCTTTTTATTCTGACATCTAACTTTGGCTTTTTGTCTGCTGCTGGCATAGAGCATTTTAGTAACAACAACAACCTACTGTTTGGGGAAAACACTGTCAGTCTGAGAGATGGCGTTAGAGTGGTTTCTGTGTATTTGCTCAGAGAATTTGCCAAGCTGCCATATAGAAACTGGAGCGACAGAGAAGTCTCTTGCCTCCTAGACTCCAGCCCAACCATGTAAGAATTTGCACTTAGTAATTCAGTGCAACCAAATGTGAACAAGAGCAATAATTTAAGGAGACAAACTAAGAAACCACAGCTAGACGCCTCAAGTGGGTGGAGTGAATACAGAGTTCACCAGAGACCCTGTTCTGCTGCAATTCAGTGATGCAGGATCAGGTCCTAAGTATTTATCAGTGTTTGGGAAGAGGCTTTGGAGGTACCTGATGGTGTTTTGCTCCTATATATTTAAAGAGTTAAGAAATAGAATTTTAACACAATGAAAATAAATCCAGCTGTGGGACTTGCTCTGTGTTCGTTGTTTTAAAATGATTGTGCTAAATAATTTCTTGATCAGTAAATCATTCCTTCCAACGATCTACTGGGAGGGATAATGGGTAGGGTGAGTGTGAGGGAACGCCTTATCTTTGTACAGTTCGTGTGGCTGGGTTATCCTGAAATTCAGGTGATGTTTAGAAGGTGTTTTGCTTTTGTGTCATTGTTTTTCCTCTTTCCTTCTGCAATTCATTTTCCTTGTGTCACTTCCTTCATTTTAGAGCTAATTGTATAGCTTATTCCACCCCCCCTTTAATGCAGCTCCTTCTTGCTTTTGCATTTTGAAGTGACAGCATGGGCCCAATCCCAAACCACTATTCAGGCAGGTTGGCCCACTGGTAGTCTACTCATGTGAGTAAGACAAGCGAGATTTGTTCAACTGCTTCGTTCTGCTCTCGCACCATGGGAATTTTTGCTGTTTTTAATCCTACGTTTTAATCAAGCAGCTTTTAAAAAGTCACCTGTTAATGCTTTGCTCCCCGTTTGTAGTTGAATGGAATTCCTTGCTGTAGCTCATTGTGAATTATTTTCCACGCAGTGGTTTTCCTTGCTGGATTTTTGTGTTGTCTCTCTTCTACTTCTCCAGGCCCTGTTCTTCTTTATGGACGCATTATCCTTATGTAACACTGCTTCCCCATCACCTACCTATGGACGTCTTCCTGTCAACTTCAAAGACCCGAGGGCCAGATCGACCTCCGTTCTATTGACTCCCCTCCCTCCCCCCCCCCCATACCTCCTCCCCTTGCCTAGCATAACATGCTTGTACAGAGCAGGTCACGTTCCCCTTACTGGCTGGTCCACAAAGAGGATGAAGCTTTTGAATTAGACCCTTCTTTTCGTAAGTTACATTCACATTCAGGAGAAGGCTAGCTAGGTTTTCATATTACAGGGCTCTTTTTACTAAGAGCTTGCATACACTTGAAAGACTACAGCGGCACAGCGACTGTAACGCTTCAGTGTAGACGCTACCTACGCCGAGGGGAGAGGTTCTCCTATTGGTGCAGGTAATCCATCTCCTCAAGACGCAGTAGCTAGATTGACAGAAGAATTCTTACATCAATTTAGCACTCTCCACCTGGGGACTTAGGCCTGGTCTACACTACAGAGTTAGGATGACGCAAGGCAGCTTACACTGACCTAACTATGGAAGTGTCCACACTAAAATTTTGCTCCCACTGACATAATCATCCTGCTACACCAACTTAATAACTCTCCCTCCCCGAGCGCCGTAGAGTCAATGTCAATGTCACTGCCAGTGTAGACACGGCGTTGCTTACATTGGCTGTTTCTGGCTTTCAGAAGCCATCCCACAATGGCCCATGCTGACAGTACAGTCGGTACAAGCGCCCCGGGTCAGGCCGCGCACCGCTGACACAAGGAGTGCAGTGTGGACACGCAAAAGCGATTTAGTTATTGTGGTAGCTGTATGCCAACGTAACTTAGGTCAACATAATTTTGTCATGGAGACATACCCCCTCAGGCTGTCTTAACTACATCGCTCAGCGGTGTCGATTTTTCACACCACCGAATGCTGTAGCTGGGTTGATCTAATTGTCTAGCATAGACCAGCCCTAAGATACTGATAATAAATTCCAGTTTAGCTTCAGCAAGACTACATGTGAGGTATAAATATTTCACAATGCATTGCAAGCCAAAAACTGAATGGTGGTAAAGGGTAACAACAACAAAAAAAGTTAAAATCATGAAAACAGATTTAAAGCATTTGGTCATCAGTAACAGTGTTTGCAATTTCCAGTATAGCCATGGATAGCATTTCGTGTGGCAAAATTGCAGAAACCGTGACTAGAAACCAGAATCTTTTTGTTGTTTTTGTATTTATCAATTTTTAAGAGGCATGCAGCTGATGGATTTAAATAAACATTATTTTCTGCATAGTCTGACTGGGAGGAAATGTGCCTATTAACCCACAGTGTATAGGTTAGCAGAAAAGACAGACCACCACCGGTTGTGGTCTCATATCTCAGAAGCTAAGTAGCACCAGACCTGGTCAGTACTTAGATAGCATGAGAGCCCAGGAAAGTCCCGTATATGGCACAATGGTTTTAATGTATTAGATAACACTTTTCTGTGCCAGTGCTCAGCCTGGTGCTACAGTGCTCTGGTTTGTACCAGTGCCATTTTGGGGCAGAGATGAAAAAGGAGGTGTGGACTGTGTGTGGTAATGAAAAGTGCCAGGGGGATTTTAGTAAGAGCAGGGACAGTAACCATGGTAACGTGCTGTAATGCCAGTTTGGTTTATACAGGCTGCCTCCCTGAAATCCCCACTCAGGTTTCAACTGATTCAGTATTCTTCACTTCCTGTCCTCAACTTCAGCATAGCATTGGTGTGTGCTGCTAGTAAAACAATAGCAACCTCCTCTGGGGTGGGCATGTCAGAAGCTATGGGCTGTGCAGGGAGTCAGGGGCCCACCTGGATGGAGCCAGTTGCAGGATTGGGGAGATATCCCAAAACTATTTACAAGTTCTGTCCAGCTGAAAGGCATCATAGACGTTTGGCTTTGTTTTTCCTATCTCAAAAGCACAATTTAAACATTTACCAAAACGGGAAGGGCAGAGAACATCTGGCTGCACAATATGGAGTTCAGGACAGGAACAGCATGCACAGCTACCAGCTTAGTAGCCTAAGAAAAGCAAGTTAGTGTGTGTTATCATGGGACCAGACTGGACTGGCTGACTTTGACAATAACATAACAGAATCTGCTGAACAGATTTTTGCAAGCTAAGACCATTCAGAAAAAACAAAAAACAAAACAGAAACTCATGATGAAAGAAGCTTTGAAACCCCATGCCAGGAACTCATAACTGTCTTACCCATCTCAAGTTGTGTTCAAGTCATCATTCCTTGTCTGATTACATTCCAGTTACTGTTAGGCAACTGGGACAGAAAACCCAAACACTATACATGTGTTCTAGGCCAGAGCCTGCTAGCGTGTGAGTAACGTTTTTGTATTGAGGGTACACGCTATAATGGGAACCAAACAAGGGTGCCGGAATAATTTGTGTAGTGGGGGTGCTGAGAGCCATTGAACCAAACTGTAAACCCTGGATATGATGGAAACCACTTCAAACCAGGGGGTGCTACCGCACCCCCAGTTCCAGCACCTATGGAACCACACGCTTTCCTCGGTTGGAGTTTGCAGGCGTTGAGTATCGGAATTGGGATAATTTGAAAAGTGTTTGTGCAAAGACACGCAACCCCTTCTACCCTTTGAACAGAGCTACAGATTGTGTGTGCCCAGACTCACACTGGCGCAGATGTGAGTCTTTTTTGCAGTGTTGTGAGAAAACAAGAAAACTATGCACAGGGGGCTGGATTCTGCCTTCACTTACAGGGGCCTGCTGAAGTCAATAGACAGAATTTGGCCCAATGACGATAGCACCTTCTCTGTAATAAAGACATTTTAAAGGCACACAGCTCACTGCTTCTGCTCTGAAACTGAGGTTCCTGGTGAGGAATTGGCAGGATGGGCTAGAGCCAGGAATCTGTGCAAGTTTCCCAATGCAAACGTCACTAATGACATTCTGCTTGGACTTGCAGCCTCTTGGCTGTGCCAGCCTTGGGCGCGACACAGCTCTCAACCCATGCACTGCAATCCCTTGCCCTCCTTGTACCTGACCAGTATGGCTTCATGTTGCTCAGAGCTTTCCCAATTGCAGCTGCCTCGAGGTCTTCATTGGAAGGGTGGGGGGCTTGCAGACCACTGAGAGGCTAACAGCATCATTTACAGCAAGTTCTGTAGGTAGTGACTTGCACCGGCTTTCCCTGCAGTTTTGATGGGGCAGAAAATGCTGCACACCATCCACTGTGGCCTTTAGTTGTTTGTAAAATTCTTTGGGCTCTATAACCCGCAGGCAGTATTTTTCTGAAACACCCCATCCTGTTAGCAGGTGTTGATCCTACTAGGAATGGGTTAAGTGGGTTCTGCTGAAGTAAATGGCTTGTAGCCCCCAAGAGATGGGAGTGGCTCTTGGAAGAGAGGATGTAGGGTGGGGGCTGAGCAGTTTCAGAGGAGGAACCCTAGAAGCACCCAAGCTTGGGAAGGTCTGAGCTGAATTTTTATGTTGTGCAGATAATTTCTTTGTTCAAAAAGCCACACTCTAGGAAGGGAGTGAAGTGATTTTCTGACTCTACAGTATGTGGAGTTTGAGATCAGGCTGGTAAAAGCATCTGTTTACAGGTCCCTTCAGGAGTATGCTTGGAGGTAGCAGTACAATTCTCACTTGGGGTGCAAGTGGACCTGGGTTGTATATTTAGATACCAAGGTGATGGGTACATTGTAGAATCATCTAGTCCAGTCCCCTACACTGAGACAGGATTAAGTATTATCCAGATCGCCACTGACAGGTGTTTGTCTACCTGTTCTTAAAAACCTTCATTGACAGGGATTCTACAACCTCCCTAGGTAATTTGTTCCAGTGCTTACAGGTAGGAGGATTTTCCTGATGTCTAACTTAAAATCTCTCTTGCTGCAATTTAAGCATGTTACTTCTTGTCCTATTCTCAAAGGCTAAGGAGAACAATGTATCCTCCTCAAACAACCTTTTATGTACTTGAAAACGGGTATCAAGTCCCCCCTCAGTCTTCTCTTCTCCAGCCTAAACAAACCCAATTTTTTCAATCTTTTCTCATAGGTCACATTTTCTAGACCTCGAATCATTTTTGTTGCTTTCCTCTGGACTTCCTCCAGTTTGTCCACATCTTTCCTGAAGTGTGGAGCCAGAACTGGACATAATACTCCAGTTGAGGCCTTCTCAGTGCTGAGTGGAGTGGAAGAATTCTGTCTCGTGTCTTGCTTACAACACTCCTGCTAATACATTCCAGAATGATGGTCGCTTTTTTTCTTTTTTTGCAATGATATTACATTGTTTACTCATATTTAGTTTGTGATCCACTACTCCTCCTAGGTTGTTTTCTGCAGTGCTCTGTCCTAGGCAGTTATTTCCCATTTTGTATGTGTGCAACTGATTGTTCCCTCCTAAATGAAGGACTTTGCATTTGTCCGTATTGGATTTCATCCTATTTAATTCAGACCATTTCTCCAGTTTGTCAAGATCATTCTGAATTTTAATCCTATCCTCCAAAGCACTTGCAACCCCTCCCAGCTTGGTATCGGCTGCAAATGTTATAGTGTACATTTATATGCCATTATCCAAATCATTTATGAATAGATATTGAATAGAACTGGACCCAGGACAGATTCATGTGAACCCCCACTCAATGCACCTTTCTGGCTCAATTGTGAGCCATGGACAACTACTCTCTGAGTATGGTTTTCCAACTAGCTGTGCACTCACCTGATAGTAGGTTCATCTAGGTTATATTTCCCTAGTTTGTTTATGAGACAGTCATTCAAGATAGTGAAGATATATGAAATCTGCTGCTTCCCCCCATTCACAAGCTTGCTACCCTGTCAAAGAAGGATATTAGGTTGGTCTTGATAAATCCATATTGACTGTTTCTTATTACAGTTCAAGTGCTGACAAACAGTTCAAGTGCTCCATTATCTTTCCAGGTACTGAAGCTAAGCTGACTAGTCTGTAATTCCCTGGGCTGTCCTTATTCCCTGGTTTTATAGATAGGCCCTATATTTGCCCTTTTCTAGTCCTTGGGTCTCTCTCCCGCCCTCCATGACTTCTCAGAGATAATTAGTAATGGCTCAGAGATCTCTTCAGGCCGTTCCCTAATTAAATGTCCATTATCTGGCTAGATATTTGAAGGGTGCTATGCTGCGAACACAAGATCATAGGGTCCATGGAGATACACCAGGAGTTATTGTATTGACAGGAACACATGGGCCCCTCTAGTAGCTGAAGCCAGATATTGTTCCTTTTATTTATATCTGGCAGGCTCGTGGCGCTTGGAAGAACGTCTAAGTGGCTATTTTTTACTTCTCCGTTCATCTCCTTGTCTTATAGCTGGGCTGGTTGTGTTCAACGGTGGCATCCCGTTTCTCCTTTCCCAGCATGGCTTAACGAAAACAGATGTTCCCATTCCTAACACTCACGTAATGCATTTCCAGCATTAGATCAACGCTGGCAAACAGGCTGTGACGTGTGAGAAGGAAGATGTTGTGTAGCCCCTTTGGCCCTGCGTCTCCCCCCGCGCCTCCCCGCAAAACTTTGGTTGTTATTTTCAGAGTCAGCCGCACTTCTCTCTCTCTCTCTCTGAAATTAACCAGAGGGGTGTGGCTGACTCCCCCAGTCGGCTTTGAAAATTGCCACCTGTGCGTGTGACACAAAGATGGTGTCTCTTTCCTCTCCCTCCTCCCATCTCTGGCAGCAGGGACAGGCGCGGACTGTTCCTCCAGCACGCGTGGTTGATAGGGGAATGTTCACGGGTTTTGCCTCATGAGTTGCTTCTGTGCTGTTGCCTAATGGTTTTCACATGCAGAGGGAGGCTGCATTTCTGTTTTCCAGCAGACTGAACTGTCTGAGCCGTGCTCTCTGGCTGGTGCCAGGCGGGTCCATGGAATGATAATCATCATTATCGCAGGCCTCATCCTCCAAGTTCTGAGTGCACGGCTGCCGCGGCGGTCTAGGGGCGCTCCGAGGGCTCACAGAAGGGAGCCCTGTCTATGGGAAGCGTCTCCCCTTTCGCTCCAAGGGGCTGCAGGACTAGTACCACGATTGGGAACAATTACAACTGCATCACATACAGACTATACAGTCCCAGACAGAAGGGGAACAAGCCAGATCCACTCCCAGGGGGTGGGTTTATGACCTGGAATTGCCCAGCCAGCCCCTCCACCCCCAATCCTTAGAGGTCTCAACGCCCCCATTTTACTCCTCCAATCCCCTCCCTCCTTCTCATCAATAACCCTCTCACTCGCCACTCCTTTCTCCTGACCTGTATTGTGCCTTGTCATGGTCTACAAGTCTAGATCCCTCCTCAAAAGAGCTTATGAAGCATTAGGTATAGGGCAAGGTCAGTCCCATACCCAAGGGCCTATGCTCCACCCAAGTCCTCAAGATAGGACTTAACTGGTGCCTAGCCCTGCCGCTTGCCCTCTGTACGGGGTGAATTTCATTCTTACCCTGCTACATCAAGCACCGAAGAGGGTCAGAAAGCTTTGTAAGAGAGGCAGCTTTTTAAAAGGAGGGATTGGAGTGAAGAAAGGGTGGTCAGTTGGAACATGGGAATTCATAGCTTCCAGGGCCAGAAGGGACCATTACCATCCTCTAGTCTGACCTCCTACATAACACGGGCCAGCGAACTGCCCCAAAATAATTCCTAGGGCGGCTCTTAGAAAAACATCTACTCTTGATTTAAACATGGCCAGCGATGGAGAATCCCCCACGACCCTTGGTTAGTTGTGCCGGTGATTGATTACGCTCACCATTCAAAATGTACACCTTATTTCTCATCTCAGTGTGTCCAGCTTCAACTTCCAGCTGTTGGATCATGTTACACCTTTCTCTGCTCGACTGAAGAGCCCAGTATTACATATTTGTTCCCCAGGTAGGTACTTACAGACTGCTCAAGTCACCCCTTCACCTTCTCTTTGGCAAGCTAAATGGAGCGAGCTTCTTCAGTCTATCACTAGAAGGCAGGTTTTGTAATCTATCTCCTGGCTCTTCTCTGAGCCCAATGAAGCGTATTTAACATTTTGTATTGTGATAATACCTTGGGGCCTTGATAAGGGATCAGGCCCCTGTTGGGCTAGACACGGTATAAACCCAGCAGAGAGATGGTCCCTGTCCTGAAGCACTTACAGTTTTGCACGATTACTTGCACGGTAAGCGTGGCACGTAGACAGTCTTGCCAGTCATGCCTGTTTCACAAACAATCCCTTAAAACCACACCGCAACCTTCTTTCAGTTGTTTCTGTCTTGCAAACCTGTCTTTGCACCCAGATGCTTTCAGCCCATCAAACAGTTTCAAACTTTTTAAAATTATCCCCCCTCCCGCTGCCCCCCACACACATACACATTTGAATGGGTTCCTGGAAATTGGAGATTTAAAAATGGGAAGTGCTTGTCTGAAATCTGATGCAGTGATTCCCGAGGAGAATAATTTCCATTTGGAAAGGTCTTGGCCCCTTTCCAGTGCTCTGTTAAAGTTGTTCTAGATGGTGGCTCATTATTGCTACCTCAGTGGGTTTTATTTAAAAAAAAAAAGGAAAAAAAAGGCCGTTACATAAGCAACAAGTTGGCGAATCCATTAGTTGGGCTCACTTCTCAGCTATTCCACTACATGAAGTGACTGGGGGCGGGGTAGGGGGTCGAGACGCACTGAGACAAACAGAATAACATTAGCCAGAGATTCATAAGTAATTAATTAAATCTGTGCAGATCAAAGGTTTCTATCAGAGTGTGGGAATGTTAGTTTACTCCTACGGAAGGAAAACAAGATCAGTGGCCTTTATGGAGCAAATTCTGTACTGACTGGCAACCCTGGAGTCAGTGCAGAATTTGCCTCAAGCCTCTTTAAAAGTCTAGTGCAGACAAAGTGGAAGTCGCATAACTTTAAGCTGCACTATTTCATGTTAAGAATGCAGGTTTTTTTTAAACCTCTCCTGTAGTTTATTTAAGAGAGTGAAAATTGGACTGGGTTCATACAAATAGTAATGAATGGCCCTACAGTTACAAAATTAACTTACTGTTGCTGCTCACACTACTGAAATGCAGCCACCTCTGTGGTGCAACATGGCAATTGTTTTACGCTGCATGTGGTGCATGCCAAGGAGGTTATCCAAATGGAACGGGAGAGTTTGTTAGGTAGGCAGAACACAATTCCTCCGTGGCATTTGGCAAGAGCTGTCAGATCTGTTCTTACAAAGGATGCTACAAGACCTTCACAGGTGGCCAGGGCCTCCATTCAAACGGTGGCACTTCCAAGAGGTCCAGCCCCCAGCACCCTGCCCCAGAATTGATTCAGGATTGAATCAGGAAGCAAGGTCACCCTCTCCTTAGTCATCACATGCTAATATCACCTTCCCAGTATCTGCTAGCGGAGTTACAATTTTGCTAATCTCCGTAGAATTTATTCCTGCTCACTTGGTCAGATTGCACCTAGTAACTCCATCAGTTTCAATAGCGGCTCTGGATTTACACTGAACCGAGAACAGAATTGGGCCCACAGACTGCAGTGTCCAAAGGGTTAACTCCGATTTGCCATCTTTTCTTGAGAATAAGACACTAAAGCCGACCGCTGCATTTTGTCTTCCCATGGATTATGTTAGACACCTCAAAGCTTGCAGCCTTGTCACATGAAGTTAGAAAAAATTGGGAGAGGAAACTCTGTCTGACAATTTATATTCCCCGCCCTCCCCCCTGAGACAGAGCTTTCCTCAAACTAGAAGCCTGCAGTAACTGCTGAAGACAGACCTTCCATGATTCGAGAGCAGCCAGCACGGAGGCCAGCAGTCTCTTCCGGCTGGCTGATGTGCCTCTGCCCAGCAACATGGGTTCCTTTTCCTCAAGGGACTCTGATCTCCTCCACATACCCTGGAGTTTAGCTCCTGTTCACTCACACACGGACAAGGAGGCGAAAGTGGAATCTGCAGTATTTGTAAAACTCAGTTGCTGCAAGTCTGCGGAGAGGCAGGACTGGGGATGGAATACTGTAGTGAGCAAGAGCGGTTGTAAAGAAACCAAGGAGTCCTTGTGGCACCTTAGAGACTAATTCATTTATTTGGGCATAAGCTTTCGTGGGCTAGAGAAGTGGGCTGTAGCCCACGAAAGCTTATGCCCAAATGAATCAGTTAGTCTCTAAGGTGCCACAAGGACTCCTTGGTTTTTTTGCTGACAGACTAACACGGCTGCCACTGAAACCGGTCACCATGCAAGAGCAGTTGTGTGTGTGCACATTTGAATGTACAGGGATCAAATGTAAACGGGCAGCAAGAGTTAGGGACCAACATTGCCCTGAGCAGCCCCCTCTCGTCCTTCTGCCAAACAGAAGCCGTATAGCTCATTCCCTGTTTAGTGCTGGGAGGTGGCGCTGTCTAGTGGTTGGAGCAGAAGTGGGACTCAGGACACCTAGGTTTTGTTTACAGCTCTGCCACTGACTTGCTGTGTGGCCTTGACCTTTTGGGGGCTCATTTCCCCATGAGGATGATGCTTACCTGCCCCACAGGGCTACTGTAATGATTACTTACAGTATTCATGCTTAGATGCCAGGGTGCTGTGTAAGGCCAAGGATTATAAATTCCTATTTGTAGAATGCTTTGTGGCCCTCAGTTGAAAGGTGCTTTGGAAATGCCTAGTGTTGTCACGTACTAAGTCCTGGTCCAACTGCGGTTTGCCCCAGGAGAACAAACCACATGTCCCAGTTCGTCTTGGGCACACTCATTCAGGAGCCCATCGCTGCCTTCCAGCCTCTGCACTAGTTTTCACTCATGCCTGGCATCTTTCTAGATGCAAATAACGCTGTAATTCCTTTCAGTGGCACATCCAAGCACAGCTGCCCAGGGCGGAATAATTCACCAAGCCCTCATGCCCAGAGACATTGATTTTTCTTTAGCAAGTTTTAACACAACTCCAGGTTGTTTGGGGGCAGGACGAGGTAGGTCAAATGCATTTCTGAACGAAACATCCCCCATCCTCCCAATTCACAGTCAGATTTGATTTAGCCCAGGAATATCTGCTCCCCAGAAGAGACTGTTCTGTTGCTAGCTCTGTCGGCTAGGTGGAGATTGCCTGCTGGGGAGAGAGAGCAACGCTTTCTCCTGCATCCCATTGCACCAGGGCGCCCCAAGCAAAGCCGACCAGAGCAATTGCTGTAAGCCGAGGCCTGGGGGTGGGGAGATTGAGCTGAAGATAGCCCTGTGTGAGTTGTAGACTGGGGTTACTGGAAGAGAGGTGAGAAGAGCAGGAGCATTGAATTATACAGCAGCAATGCACGCTAGGACACTAGGAGTTTGTGCCCTTCTGTTTCCCATAAGTAATTCCCCAATGAAGTCAATGGGATGTGGGGAGTTTAGGGTTTCCCACCACCTAGGAGTACTGAGGGGAAGAGTTTTCAGTTTATTACTCCGTAATGGGATCTTACCTCAGCTACCGAGTACATCTGCTGCTTCAGTTTCCATTGTGGTGTGCCAGCTGCCTCTTGGGGTAGGCCACTTTAGGCCTCGGTTTACCTTCTGGCTGGCTGAGTCAGTGCCATTTAAGTGCTTTGGCCATAGGGTCAAAGCAAAGAGACTTTATCTTTGTCACACTTCCTTGGCCCTCCCTAACCTGTCACCTGCGCTCCATCTGGTGCCTCCTTGCACCCCTCTCTGAAAACCCCAATGATGGGGTCCCAAGCAGGAAGCTAGCACTCAATTGCCCTCCCCAAACCTCTCTGCTTTGCTAACAGTGGCTTCCTTCACCCTTCCCTGGGGTCCTTCATAGTAGCCTGCCTCTCTCTCAGCTTTTCCATGCCCTGCTTGGGTTGGTTTCCCAGCTGACCTGGTAGTGAGCCCCGCCCCTCCCCTCTTACAATACTCCAAAGAACACCCCCCCCCACCTAGCTAGCTAGCTAGCTCACTCTGTTGGTAGGGCGAGCTTCTCCTTATATGCCCTGGCACTCCTTCCCAGAATGCCCTTCTGCCCCAGCCCACAGTCACATGGTGCCTGGAGGACTACATCCCCCAGAGTGCCCTGGTGTTGTGCTGGTCCCCACCAAGCTAGGCCAATCGTCTCCCTTAAAGGAACCAACACCCCATTGCATTCCCCACAGTTGGAGAAGTGCAGCCCAGTGAATTTTGGGCATGCGCTCTGTGTAGTGGTGGTGAACAAAGCTGGGCTGAGGTGACAACACACAGTAATACACGCTGGGCCTGTCACATCACAAATACTGTATCTGTGAGACGCCGAGGCCCAGCCTTGGCAAGCGCTTATGCATTCACTTGCTTGAGTAGTTCCACTGACCTTAATGGAGCTATTATGTGAGTGAAGTGGAACAGGCTAGGCAGGAAGTGTTGTCTAGTGGCTTGAGAACCAGCCTGTACTTCAACCACCCTGGGTTCTGTTCCTGGCTCTGCCAGTGAGCTGAGGTGGTTTTTTGCACGGCTGTTTCCCATCCCACCCTTTACTTGTCTCGTCTGCATAGATTATAAGCAGCACCAAGCTCCCCACAAAGAGCTTATGCTGAGCCCTTTGAGGCAGCATCTGCCTCCGTGTGTGCACAAGGCCTAGCACGCTGGAGCTGTGATAGCAGGTATAATCCTTTGAACTGTGGGGGCACCCGGAAACTCCAGCCCTGGTGCGTGGTGCACTGTACAGAATCACAACAAAGAGACAGGCGTTTACAGACGAAGGGGCCACACGTGGTGTCACAGTCACAGTATAAATAATCGGCCTGTGCATGTTTTCAGGAGCAGGCCCTAAAGTGGCTCACCAGCTTGTGCATCTGATATAAAATGTGTTACGGTATTTAAAAGCTGTAATATTTAATAGCTGCTGCGTTTAATGTCACATTCCTGCCGGGAGCTGCTTTTTAACGATAGCTGATTAAAGCGAGAGGCAAGAACCTGTCCTCTAGAGAGCATGCCCCGTTCCTCTCCCTGGCAGGGGCTCTCAGTACTCTTCCTGGGCATTTGATAACGTCGTAATCTTCTGCCAAGGTAATCAAACGTACTCTAAGGTGGGAATGGAAACTTCACTTAGCATCTGGGACACTGGCTTCCAGAATGGAGTTTCTTTTGCCTTTTCAAATGTGAAACACATTGCAGCAGCAGCGGTAGCATTTTCTTCTTTTTTCTTTATGAAGCTAGCCCAGGAAGGGCCACAGCAAGGACTGTGAGTTTACTGCTCAGACGAGACTTGAGGCCTCAGACAGGAGGGGTCAGAATCGCCCTTCTGGCGCACTCAGTATTCACACTGTTTCTCTTTTAGCTTCTTAAATTCCTTCCTCTTCTCAGCTCAGGGACTGGTAGGCCACTGGCCTTAGCCAGGTGTTCTGCTTCTCCCCAACAGTTGTCAATGCTGGTTACTTCAGAAGAAAGTGTAAAACCCTTTCCTTTGCATAATGCACCTACTTGTGCAGTATTGCACCCTGAGGGAGAAGGGTTTTCCCAAGCCCAGCTAGGGATCAGTTTATGCCGTGAAATATGAAGACATCAGTCCTGCAAGAGCCAATATCCAAGCCCACTGCCAGGGAGGGGGACAAAGGGGGCAGTTTCCCAGGGGCCTGGGCAATTTAAAAGGGCCAGGGGGTCCCCGGCTGCCACCGCTGCTGCAGTAGCAGCCATCTGGGAGCCCTGGGCCCTTTTAAATTGCCTGGGGGTGGGGGCCACAGGGCTCTTAGGTATGTGTGGGGTGGTACCGGTGGAAGCCCTGGCTGTGCCAGAAGAGTGCACCATGCAGCCAGCAGCAGTTCGCTGGGCACCAGCCAGTGCGGGCACAGCACCGCCCAAATGTCAGGTGGATCTTTCTAGGGGCCCATTGACTGTTCTGTCATGGGCAGAGCTGTCCCTAGGGTACGGCGAATTGGGGCGACTGCTCCGGGTCCCGCGCTTTGGGGGGCCCTGTGGGCTGTGGGCTGGCACTTTTGTCCAGCACGGTTGGTCCTGGAAGTGACAGATTCATCACTTCTGCCCTGCACCCCCCTAGGGACAGCCCTGGTGCCCAGAATTGCTGTCGGCGGCCTGCCAATATCCAAGCATTGGGACACTCAGAATCCCTGTGAGACACATGCTGCTGCCAGCAGATGAACTGGCCATACGTACTAAAGGTCCCAGATTCTCATTTGCTGCTTCCATTTGACATCTATGTTGACATCTACAGGAGTTGTGTGTACCCAAATGCTGGACAGGATATGGCAGTTTTCTGCCTCCGGCAATGGCTCATAAAGCTGTATAATCCTCCTTGTAAGAATGGTGGTATCATTGATGATCCTCTAATCCTGCATCACTCAGCCAAGGATCTAAAGAATTTCCATCCTGGCAGCAGTTGATGGCAAGCAGGCCAGGGTACCCCTACTGTCTGTCTTTGAGCGATGAGCAAGAAGCCAGCCAAATGATTTTACGAAACGTCATCAGCTCTGCTGCCTATTCACGTGTACCGAGTTAGGAGGGAGAGGAGAAACCGCATTTCAAGCCACTGTAAATCCATAACAAAATGGTTCACTTTAAATGCAGACATTAGGCTGCAGCTTATGTGTCTGGGAGAACCAGAGGAGCAGAATCCGGGAATTGTTATCAGTTATAGAGCAGAAGTACCTAGAGCCCAGCCAAGAATGGGGCCCCATGCTGATGGGCGCCATCCATGAACATAATAAGAGACAGGCACTGTCCTGAAGACCGTAGAATGGAAATAGACAAGACGAGAGAGAAAAAGGAACTGTTATTGCTGGTCTGCAAAAGAATGGAGAGATTAAGTCACTTGCCCAAGGCCCCACAGAGAATCTGTGTCAGAGCCTGGGACTGAATCCAGCTCTTCAGAAGCCTGGTCCAGTGTCTTACCCATAAGGCCACCTTGATACCCCCACTATGCCCCATTGTCCATGACTGATAGTCAATGCAATCCTCATGGGATGCAGGGATAGCGATGAATTACAGGGACATACCAAGAGCAGAACGCTGGTTCATTTGGCCTAGTCTTCTACCTTGGGCTGCGGGCTGTACCTACTGCTTCAGGGGAAACCAAAATGACCTTCCCAAATCAGCTTATTCCTTGCAATGTGAGGCCTGGCTTCCTCGAAGGCACGTCGGCATCCACTGTGAAACAAGCTACCAGACTGGATGGGGCAGTGTTCTGCTAACATGTTATAATTCCCTCTTACATCAGAATACAATGACAGAAAGTGGCAACGTGCACTAATCTCTCTCCAGAGTAGTACTGCAGGATTAGTGTTGGCAGGTAATTAATATATTAAGCTAGGCCACCGATTCTGGGTCTGCTGAACACAGATGGAAGTTTGTACATTAGCCTGTTTCAGGTAAATAGGATGTCCATCCCCAGATGCAATATGCAGTGACCTCCCAGTGCGTGAGCGGAGCGGCAGCTCCTGAGTTGGTCTCCCCACTCAAACCCTGCTCACCGCAGCCTTACTGAGCCTTTGGGTGCGGATCATGAGTATCACCCCTTGAACTTAACTGTGCTTTGCGGAGTGTTGCCTTGTACAAGTTTTTATATGCTCATGCTAAGGCCCTGATCCTGCTGTGCAGGGGTCTGCCCACCCTGGATTGGGGCCTAGGAGATTTTTCTTATGCTGAGATAACCTCTCAGTGGTGGGACTCTGGGACACAGGCTCTAGCTAAGAGAGCATGGTATGACATGAGGGCATGACATTTCATCATTAACTTCTTGTGCAGAAGTCCCGGATTAATCATTACCGCAGTTTAATGGGCTTTGAGTTTAAACCCAGAAACATCCGCAGCACCTGACCACTCCGCTGGCAAAGCCAAAGGGATATCAGATTTTAGCACCCGGAAATGGGCCGCGGCACTCTGCAGGGCAGGAGGGAATGAAGAGCAATGGTTAATATGTAGATCAGAGTTAATCATTCACTGAACTCCATAGCTACAAACCCCCTCCTTGGTAGCTGTGTTGTGCTCTGTGTGTGTGTGCATTGCAAAAAGACAAGTGATCACCAGGGTCAGATAGGAAAGGAGATGCAACATGATCCCTTTTTGGATCCTGACAAACCATAGCCCTGATAAGTGGAGAATTTCTGTCCTCCTCCAGGCAAGAGGCTTCCTCTGGGGTGTGGTACCCACACAGGAGGAGATGCTTGAATGATCTAATAGGGATGAGCAAAGAACTCCTGTTGCTGGACCTTGGCCAGCGCTAGGAAACTTGCTGTACCGTCACTCAGGCACATCCCAGTTCAGATACAGTTGCTGATGGCCAAAGAGGAAAATTAAAGGCCTTTTACCGGCCAAGACCGGAAATCAGGGATCTGTGTTTCTCCTGAAAACAGTGGATGGCATCATCAACACCCAAAGCAGCCGCAGAAGAATTGGTTTGAATTAATCTGGTGGGCAGGAGGTGCTAATTTACAAGCGCGCATCATCCCACCTCCCTCAGGTGTTCAAAACTGAGCTGGGATCCCCAAATCATGAGATTGGCTTAAAAATTATAAGACTTTAAAATATAATAAGATGGGTTATTTTTCTTTGCCATCTGTTTTCAGAGTCTTTGGGTTACGCTCGGGTCATGTTCTCAGGCTTTTCTTTGCAACCAGGAGGGCTAGAAACTTACTTAAAAAAAAAAAGTGAGAATCTCATATAATCACAAGACTCTGAGAGCTGGAGCTTTAAGGAAAAAGAACATCAAGTGTCATGAGACAGCATCACAGAGTACGTTTTCTGTTGGTGATCTGCTGTTGGGTGAAGGTGGGGCAGCTGGACCTAAGGGTTCAAGACTGAGGCCAGGTCAGTGCTATGTCTGAGTTTGGATTAAGTGGTGCGGAAGCCTTGAGGGCCATTCACACAGAATTTCTCAGGTGATCCACTGGATCTTGTGAGACTTCTGCTACCTTGGGTTGAAATCACATCCCCATGATACTTCAGCACTGTCTAAACCAGAGCCGGATAGGATCCAAAACTGGAAGGAGCTGGGCTTGGATCCGGGGCTTTGAGGCTAAACCTCCCTCACTCTCCCCCCACCCCATCCCCCAATGATATGCCCAAAAGCTGAAGATGTTTCAATCTGAACTTCTGGTTTTGGCCCATCTTTGCTTTAAAGAGAGTGTCCTCCAGATTCAGGGTTTGTTCCCTTTCTGGGTATGCTCCAAACCTGGTCTTACTTTTGGAAGGGATGGATTGAGGGAGTGAGCTGGTTAGATTTGGGGTGTATGGGCACTCCCAGGAAACTCAATATACGTTTTGTGGATATTATTCTTTGTATTGTATATTTTAATTATTGCAGAGCACCTAAACATGAAGGAAAGATGCCCTCCTAGAAACTCACTGTGTAACCGTTCCCTCTCTATGCCTCAGTTTTCCCACCTGTAAAATGGGGATATATTTACTAATATTTAGGGCTTGGCTACACAGGGACACTCAGAAAATTTAGTCTGAATTAACAAAAGGTGTGACTTTAAAGTGGATTAGTTAAACTGCACTAAACCCCTGTATGGATGCTCTGACTCAGAACTAAAGTAGCCTTACTTTGATTTAGCTTAATTCACTTCCAGAGTGTGGTTTAACTAGTCTGCTGTAAAAGTCAATCTGAATTAACTTTCCTGAGTGTCACCGTGTAGACAAACCCTTATTTCCTAACATCCAAGGCAGACTGTGGAAACGAATGATGTAGGGCCTGATTCTGATCTGCTTTATAGCCATGTTATATCACTGTAACTCCATTGCCTTCAGGGGAATTACTCCCGATCTGCACCGTTATGAACACAGAATCGGGCTCATCATGGCTGTGTACACTTGGGGGAATTCTCATGCCAAGTCCTCCTGCCATCTGTTGCTCAAACAAATGCTCTGGATGTGTCTGTCTAATGGACATGGACTGATTGCCTGTGTTGTTGGTCTTTTCCAATTTGAAACGGCAAACCCTAATTGCTCCCTGCAAGTTACCAGGGCTCCTTGGGCAGATTCTCATTAGACAGTATGGTTAATGGGGGGATCAATGAAAGACTTCAAAAATGCCTTCGACAGTGTGTTGGACTAGGGAGGATTTGTCTGAGATTACAGGCAGTTGGCAGGGAGAAGTTTTGCTTCATTATATATGCAAAGTGTGTGAGAGCTCAAACGTCCGCCCTCTGCGCTTCCAACCCCCGGGGCTAGGAGCAGAGGGTTGGGCAGGGCCGGCTCCAGGCCCCAGCATGCCAAGCGCGTGCTTGGGGCGGCATGCCGCGGGGGGTGCTCTGCCGGTCGCCGGGAGGGCGGCAGGCGGCTCTGGTGGACCTCCCGCAGACGTGCCTGCGGAGAGTCCGCTGGTCCCGCGGCTCCGGTGGACCTCCTGCAGACGTGCCTGTGGATGCTCCACCGGAGCCGCGGGACCAGCGGACCCTCCGCAGGCATGTCTGCGGGAGGTCCACTGGAGCCGTGGGACCGGCGACCGCCAGAGCGCCCCCTGCAGCGTGCCGCCTTGCTTGGGACAGCAAAATTGCTAGAGCCGCCCCTGGGGTTGGGAGAGCATTTTCAGTGAGAAGGGCTTGGTAATTACAACCAAGTGAAAGGTTTCATTGCTGGCAGTTTTCCTCGTATTGCTTTCTGGAGACCTGAGCAGTGTCGGGCCAGAGGGCCAGGGTGTGACATGGTGCTAGGGGAAGATGGCACAGCAACTTGTGTGGAGGGCACTGCGTATGCTGGCCCTGGCCCTTTAATGCTGTGGGTACTCTCAGTGTCCAGCGAGGGGAGTTGGGAGCAGCCCTTCCCACCCGTGTAAGCATCAGAGAGAACCCTTGAAGTGAGACCATCTTGTGGTGCCAGGGGTGGCTACCCCGGCTCCTCTCCCCTCCCCTCACATTGTGGCTGAGCAGGCTGCCAGCTGACTGGCAGGCATTGGGCTAGCCACAGCGCTTTGACTCCCTTTGCAGATCCCAGGTAGAATGAATAGGTTGCCTGTTTCCATCATCCTCTCGGAGCTGCGTCTGCGCTGGGAGGAGCCCCTGGCAGCAGCTCTGTGGTTGCAGTGCTTGGGACGTCTCTTCCATTCCTTTCCATGCCATCAGGAATATGCCCTCTCCAATTTGTCTCCAGCAATAAGACAAAGCCACATTCTGGCATGAAGAGGAAAGAGAGAAAGCGAGAGGATTCTAAAATCAATTAGAAAATGGCCGCAGTCTGCAGCTCAAAGGCTTTTGAGTGCCAAAGACTTTGAAGGAAAGTGCCGGTTCCAGAGAGCGTTCCATGAAACCCGGCCTCTTTTTCTGTCCATCTGTCTCACTTCCTCCGTTTGTCTTGCTCCAGATTCTACTTCGTTAAGTGTGGGAAAGTGACCAGAACTTTAAAATAAAAAACCGAGCCGTGGCCCTCCGGTGCCAGATCTTGGCCTCAGCAGCACCGCTGTGAATGCAGTTGAAACCAACTGGCATGAGTGGAGTTACTGCAGCTGGACACTGGTGTTGCTGACAGTGAAATCCAGCCCTGTGGTGCGCCCTGGTGTCATTTCTGCCCTGGCAGCAGCAGCCCCCTAGCGCTCATCAATTCCCTTCTCCTATTGAATTTTAGCCTTCCATGTCATTTTACATTTTCCTGGGGAGATGCCACGTCTGGAGACGCTGTGGCTCAGCGCGACTTGGGCTAGGCAGCAGACTTGTCTCTGGGTCCCACCTCAGCGACGCGGCATCTGGATGGGTCCCTTCCCAGCTCCCCGCCCCACACATCCCACAATGTGCAGGGTACATCGTTCAGCTGTTGTTTTGCAGCTCCACTCCTCTCCTTCCTGCCTTAGTGGAGGGAGGGAACCAAAAAGAAGCCAAACGAGAGTGAAAAATAACGTGATGGGTATTAGTCACATCGCACAGTGTGTCAGCGGTCAAGCAGTGCCATCAAATACCGAGCGGGATCCAGTTTAAACTCCTAAAAGCCAGAAAGTCTGGAGTTAAAGCCTGATTCTCTGCTCATGGAACTGGCCATTGCTAAGCTCAGCATTACTGCAAGCCACCTAGGCCGGGGAGGGGTAGCATTTTAATCCATTAGACCACTGTCTCTGAACCCTTTTGATCCCAGGGACTGGCTTGCTGCCTTCCTACACTGTGTCAGGCAGATCTCAGGGACCAGCGCCGGTCCACGGATGGGTCATTGAGAAACGCTGCATTGGACAGTCTTGTCAGTTATTTTCAAGGCTTTTATTTTCCTGGCTGACATTTTTGCACAGCAGGAAAATAAAAACAGCCTCAGATACTAATTGTTATTTACTCCCATTGTACTGAATGTAGGAGGGATTCAGCCACAAACGTCATAATATTTGATGATCGTGATATTCAATTTGTAATGTTTTCTCTCTCAGTAGAATGGAATACTGAATTCCTTGACAGCAACAGACACACAAACAGAGCCTGCCAGACACAGGCAGTACAGCCTACCCACCGAGCTAGAGTACAATTGTGAGTGCTTTGTCCAGCCTGGTTTTAAACGTCCCTTCCCTTGCGGAGACTGTTCCGTGCTCCAGCACATCCCATTATTAGTAACATTCTCCAGCTTTCAGCCTTGGTTCTGCCTTGCTCCAGTTTCATCCCATGATGCTTGTTGCACCTCGTGATGTTTGTTTCATACAGATACCTGTGGGGAGCTAGGGCTTAGCCAAACCTGGATTTACTCTGGAATACCTAGTGCACTTTAAATTCACAGCCGGCCTCAACCTGAATTAACTTTCCAGTGTAGACAAGCCCTGTCCCCACCCCTGGACATTCCTGGAGAGGAGCTACGTTGCTTTTCTAGTGATGACATTCCCAAGAGGGAAGTCCTCAAGGCTTTGGTTTTTCTGCCTGGGCAGGCGGTGCCCGGGAAGGAGAATTCATGCATTTTGTTCTGTGCAGAATGCCCAAGGCTGCAGCTCCAGAGCCTGGAACAGCTCACCCCTGACTTGTGCGTTTGCATTTTCTCCAGTGCGTCTGTGCAGGTTAAAGTGGAACAATTTACCCAGGCTCACAGTAGCTTCTCTATCACTGACGATGTTTAAATCAAGACGGGATGTTTGTCTAAAAGCTCTGCTCTAGGAATTATTGTGGGGTAAGTTCTCCGGCCCATGCTAGGCAGGAGGTCAGACTAGATGATTGCAATGGTCCCTTCTAGCCTTGGAATCAATGAATCAGCTAGGAATGCCAGACCGTCTCTCCTGGCACAGGTGCTTCACCACATTTCGCAGCAGAGAGTTCCTGCACACACGCCCCATTGCTAAAGAGCACATCCTGCCAGATGCTGACTGACTCCCTGATTTTAGCCAGAGATGGGGGCTGCCATCTCCTGGAAACTGATTGCGTGTGATATGCTGACCTGGGAATGGTCCCGCCAGCTCAGCAGAGGGAGACGAAGTGTATCGCACTCCACCATGGGGAAAAGCACCGTCCCAGCCTGAGATGGGAGAATCAGCTTTAACCCAAGCCATGAGGGCACTGGCCATCACAGTTAGCACCTCTCTTTACAACCCAAGGTGCTGAGAGTGTGCAACTAATCCCTGTCCTGCTTATAACAAATTGCCTCCACTCTTCGCTGATTCCTGCTGTACACCGTTGAGTGCCTCCCACTCCATGCCATGTGATCCTCTCTTCTCCAAGGCCTCCCACGGCGCATGGGAGCGGAGCAGCTGACTTGACTATGAGGGTCCCTAAGCGCAGAACCAACCCCCACGGATTCCCCTCTTTCTAGACACATTAGAAAGGGGATGTCTCGACCGGCGAGGCTGGAGCAAGAGAAGAGCTTCGCAAACCTCCTGGCAGCTCAATGTGGGGGTTTGCGAAGCTCTTCCCAAGGCAGCCCAATGTGGGTGCTTCCTTTGTGTGTGTGCTTGCTAGGGAGGAGATTTATGCCAGCCATGCAGGCAGCGTTTGGAGTTTTCTTGGCAGGACAGTGTTGTTGGCTTTACTCTTTCAAAGGGAGAAGGCCTGGCTGGACTTTGTACTGGGTATAACTGTATCGCCTTGGGCAGAATCCGAGTGGACGGTGCTGACGTAACAGGAGGGCAGGTATGTCAGGCTAAAGCTTGGAAGCCCTTCACTGTGTTCTGCAAGAGAAACGCGTTGTTCGTCGAAGGTTGCTTTCGAAGGTTAACACAGATGAAGGGAGGGAGCGAATTTAAAGTGCAATAGCTTTTATGGAAAAACCTCACGTGTGTTCATCAGAAACAACTTCATGTGTAGACAAGTCCTCAGACAACATCTTGCATCTATCAGGTTTGCAGAGAGAACCTGATAAAGCCTGGGTAAAATCCTGCCCTTCCTTGTCAGACAAATTGGGGGTTAGGGCGGCATGGGAAGAAAGGAGCAATGCCCACCGTGTAGTAGGTATGGGACTCATGACCAGGCACAGTGGCTCGGGATATCCTGTGTCAATCTGAATGAGATTAGCAATTCTTCTTCACTTCCTGTCCTAAACCCTCATGCCATGTTGCTCTGTGCTGTTATCCAGCAGCAGCTGCATTTTAGTTGTGGGTTACACAATCCCCTGTGTACAGTTTGTACTTCAGTAAATTCAGTTTGCAATGGTCTTTGAGGATGAGAGGCGCTATGGAAACATAAATGGCTGTTATTATATGGGAAGGAAATCTGTTATTTCACTGTCCTGACTGAAATTGTGATTACACTGCCGAGTAATTTTTAGCTTTGGCAGAAAGATGATTTAACTTAAGACGACCAAAGATGTAGCTTAATCGAGAACCTGCCATAAATCTTGTAAACCGATGACATCGTCTCAGGCGCCATGCTCCATGAGAGTCAGGGCAGATGTTCTTTCCCGCCATACGGCACTGATGTAAGGTCTGATTTACGAACGTGATGGTTCTTGATGAGGTTTCAAGATGGCTGCGAGGTCAGAAGATCACCGAGGGCATTTACAAACAAAACCAAACCAACCCCTCCAGATGAAGCAATAACAGGGAGTCCAGGGAGGGATTGGGCCCCATGTTTACATTGCCCACCATATCCCGCCTACGCTTGGTAGCTTGCCAAATTCTGTGGCATTGGTGCTTAGACCGAAGACACTGCTGTCATCCAGCCTGGTGTCCCTTCTGAGTGCTACACAGCTCCCGGAGTACATGCTACGGGAACGCATGCTGCATTGCTTGGCTTGGTTGGAGGTGCTCTACATTTTCTTGGACTTGAAAATGCTCAGGTTTAAACTCTCCTTTCTATTTTAAACCAGGCAAAATTTGCTAACCCTTCTCGTTTGTCACCAACGGCCTCTTGCACAATGTGGTTTGTTTTTCTTCCTAGTATGTGAAGACTGCTGTGTGCTAGGTTAGATATTTATTCAGAATCGTTAAAGGGGAAAGCAGCCCAAGATAATCATGGGAGCCTGAAGCGAAGTGCGAAGCTGAAAAAAAACATCATCATTCCCCAGTTTTGTACTGACCGCAGCTGAAAAGGAGTTAATTCCCTAGTTTTCTTTTTTACTTGGCAGAGAATGAAATAAAAAAAGAGCTGTAAATCACACTAAATAAAACCTGTAAAAGGGAATGTGTGAGATTTACCAAAAAAAAAAAAAATATGTGATGGTCTTTGTCTCTCCCCCCATGGGACCTGTCTTTGTGGCTCTCTGAATGTTTGTTTATCCTTTCTTAATCCTCGTGCTGTGCGGCATGACGACTGTGGGTAACAGAAGTGGGTGAATACCAAGAATTATCTGGGTCTGTCCCGAGAGTTGTAACTAGGAAAATGGGGTACCACTTGAGCAAGGGGAAGATTGACACAGAAAGCCTGTAAACATTTTTAACAGCATGTTCTAAGAGACTATGGACTCTTCTCCCAAGGGAAGGGCTTGGGGGAGGAGGGAGAGGCTTGAGCCATTTACAATTAAAGTGGACAGAACTCTGCCAACTAG
Source organism: Mauremys mutica (assembly GCF_020497125.1). Classification (NCBI taxonomy): domain Eukaryota; kingdom Metazoa; phylum Chordata; order Testudines; family Geoemydidae; genus Mauremys; species Mauremys mutica. The sequence continues at coordinate 82,865,874 of NC_059082.1, read as the reverse complement.
ACTGCAGGGGGCAAACCTGCCCTGGCGAAGGGTCTGGATTAGATGCCATCTCTATTTCCTCTGGGGCTTTGGATGAAGTGTTGCGTGTTGGGCTGTTGCATTCGTTGACTTCAATGAATGGTTGCGTGCGAATGCCAGAAGGCAGAATTTACCCCTCTGAGCTACAATAACAGTTCTGATTAACTTTTATTTTGGGTCCAGGCAGCAGTTTAAGCTCCCAAATTGACCTGCCTGTAAATATTTATCTGGGGGAGAAAAAGCCTTTTGGATTTAAATAAAAGAATACATAACGTACCCTGGGCGAGAGTCACCCTTCGGCAAACAGCCAACACAAACAAAGGCTGATGAACCATTTAAGCCCCATTTTGAAGTCTTAAGTAGGATTTAAGTGGCGTGTAGGCCTTATGCTTGTCTTCAGCACAGGGGAGAATTTCATCCCGTCTGACTAAACCACAGCCTCCCGTCACTGAGCTCTTACAACAACCTCATAGACGCCATTTGTGTAGAAGCTATGCAGAAATCATGTGCCCTGTTCTAGGGCTCCCCCTGCCTGCTCTTCACAGCAGCACATGTTCTCGCTACTCCGGTTAACAAATCAGAAAACAGATGCACGACCAAAGCCGTGGGGAGGGGAAGATTGCCAAACATAAAGAATAATTTTTTTTAAGGGGGGTGTGGGGGAAAGAAAGATTCTGGTTGTGAAACATCAACTTTCCCGCTGTAGAAGGTTGAATGGTCCAGTCTGTGTATTTGTGCTGGCAGTAATCGATCTCTGCAATAACAGCCGTCCCCTGTTTAGCTTTGCTACTCTTTAGCAACTCTGTGCCAGGACTTATTGGACTCCCCCGGACAGGCATTTAGAAAGTCTTTAAAGAACCAAGACACAAGAAACCAAACCAAAACAAAAACAACCCACCGAGTCTCTGGAGAAACTGGATTTGTTTAAAAGGAAATCCACAGTAGGGTGATCTAGTGCAGTAGATGTTTAGCATGACAGCTTTTAACAAGATCAAGAAAGGGATATCTCCCTGTAGCACTTGCAGGTATTAAATCATTAGAAAGATGAGTGGAGCGGCGAGACTATTTTCTTTCCCCTAGGAGGTTTAGTCCATGGTATGATGATAAAAAGAAGGGGTTGCAGGTTTCAGTCCTGAAGGGGAAGAGAAACAGACCTTGTTAGGAAACTTCCCTTGGAAGATCCGTAACAGGATTTATAATCTTGGGGTAATGAAATTATCCTTTTTACGATTCACTGAAAACGGCATCAGATCAGGATTTATTTAATTTAGGGGAACAGTGTCCCTTTCAGAAATGGGTCCAGGGAAGGTAGCTTGCAGAAGCGTACTCCCACCTTTGAAGGGGAGGGAGGTGGTTATTCTCGCTCCCAGCCTCATTCCTGGAGCCCCTGTGCTCTGAACGGGTTGACGGCATCAGAATAAAAAAGGCAACAGGATTCTAGAGCAGGATTTACAGATGTCACTGCAGAGTCTGCGGCCAGGGCGGTAGCATTTCTCGCTCAGGAGGGGCAGCTGAGTTTCTGAGCACTTCCACCACGGGACAGACCAGCCAACTGCCCCTGGCTGTCATTCCCCTGGGAATTTGCTGATTTAGGCTCTAAGGACAATCTTGGGTTTCTATGCCAGCCTTTGTGTCTGTTGACTGAGAAAAAGCCTAGCGTTGACCATGATCTCCAATCCCAGGAGAGGCCAAGGCCTGCTTCTGGAGACGAGTTCTGCTGCATGGCTGTGTGCTCCTGTCCCCTCTCCCCGCTGCATTGCCCCCTGGCCGGAGGGGAGCTGGAGAGCGAGGCAAAGGCCTGCTGGCGTTTGAGAAACCCCAGACCTGCCGCACCGAGAGAGCACAGACTAGGAGCTCAGACCCTGGCCTGAAAGATAGCGTGTGTGGGAGGCAGACAGAGAAATGGGGCTGGAGAGAAAGTGGGGAGCAGGGGCAAAGACTCCAACATCTCCTCTTCTTACCCCCCCATCCAACATTTCCATCTCCCCGTCTTTCCCTCACTCCCGTATGTCACTATTTCTGCTCTCCTCCCACAGTGTCATTCTCCCCACGGCCTAACCTCTCAGAAGCTGGAGGGGCAGCAGGACAGAGATCCCCCTCTCAAGCCTAAGGGTAGGGGACGGGGAGGCACCAGTGGGTAGGAGCCGCTGCTCCCCAGAGAGTTCTTAGTTCACATGGTTCCCAGGTGGCCAGTTCCTGTTGCCTGGGAGCTCTGTTCCTGTTGCCTGGGAGCTCCTGGGCACTCTACTTGGTTGCAATTAGCATCATAATTGCTCGGTGCTTTGTAGGGCCAGGCCCCCTGTGGTCACTGGGTGGTGGAAGGAGTTGCTGAGCGGTTAGTTTGGGGTTGTTTTGGTTTGCTTGTGAACAGTGTTGGCTTGACAGGGACAGCCCCCTGCCCCACTGCCTTCGTTCCTCGGGGCGCCCTGACCTGCATGAATCAGCTCCAGGGGTGGGAGCGGAGGCCGTACTCGTGGCTCGTTGGTTTCATGGCCCCACTGATGCGGCTGCCAGCGAAGGCGCTCGTTCGTGCCTGCACTGATGGCCATTTTGTGATGTGGATGTCAATCTACTAGGGACTGGGCTGAGGCCCCCCAAGCCCGTTACACCTAGGCCACCAAATGGCTGTCAGGCAGCCACAACTTCCTCCCTTGACACCCCTGGGCAGCTTGGGACGGGTGAGCCGGAGGTGAGGAAGGAGACATGCGGCTCCTCTGAGGTTAGCTGGTGCCTGCGTTCATGCGGGTCATATACACGCCAGGATAGCGAATTATACCCGACGCCATAACCATGCGGATCGATAACCGCGGTGTATGTTTGGGGGCGTCATGGCCATTCAGGTTCAAAACCCCCCAAGAAGGGCAGCTCGCGCTTTCTTAGCAGGACCCCGGCCCCTGGGACTGCACCTCCAACCCTTTTGTTCAGCGCGAAGTAGGAAGAGAGCAGAGTGCTGAGGCTCTCGCGGGCTGTCAGAAACCAGCACAGAAGCTGCCTCAGTCACAGCCAGCAGAGGCGAGGCAGCCTTTGGCTGAGTGCACCAGGAATCATTCTCATCTCCCACCAGAGGTCAGGAGGGAGGGATCAGGTGGAGCAGCAGTGGGCAGCTTATCCCGAGACCGGCTGCACCTTTTCAGGATAGCGGAAAGCTCTGTTGCTCTGTCCTGCCAGGGGCCTTCTTAGGCACCTGTCCTTCCCCCTCCACCCCATCCCCAGATACTTACTTGAATGCACAGCAGTGGATTTATCAGCTGCTAACATTTGGCAGAACTGCGGCCAGTTATTCTTCCCAAGCAGATCTTGTTAAAATCTTAGCTGTCTCTTATCTGGACTTTCAGCTTCTCAAGTGATGGGCAGAGAGTTAGATGTGCAACTCCCGTTTAACTCCTGAGCTCCAAATCCTCCCTTCCAGCAACATCGGGATCTCACCACCCCCATTGCAGCTCAGCAGATGTGCTAGCAGTGCCATCCGGACATGTTGCACATCAAAGAACTGCGAAGGTCTCTCTGTAACCCCCAGAGCACACGGAGCTAAATTGATCTTGGGTGTAATGCCATCAACTGCTATTTGACAGTTCTGCCCTAAATACCCTGTGTTTCCTGCTGCATTTACCTTCCCCATCATTGTCCGTTGTTAGGGTCCTTTGTGTGAAAACAGCCTGGATTGGTGGGTGGAGTCCACCAGAACAACGAATGGCCATCCTTGCTGAGCTCCGGCATAAGGGACTGATTGGTTATGGTTTCCCATGCTCGAGTACAAGATGCTTTTGTAGGACGCAGCAGCTCCTCTGAATTCATGCCCCGCAGTAGGGCTGAATGAACGGCTAGTTTCTTTTGCTTTGTACTCACTGTGGGGCCTAGCGTCCTGCACAGTGGTATTTTTTTTTATCTAGAACATTCTGACTATGTCACAAAAGATCTTCTAGTGCTAAGAGGAAGTAAGCCAACCACCCAGATTATTCATGCCAGAAGCATGCAAAGCCATTCTGTCCCTAGAACCAGCACATCTCTATTAGGTTCTGATCGGTTTTGTTTTTAGAGGGAAGATATTTAAGGATCCTCAGCAGACGTATTCCAAATACATTCAGCATAGAACCCTCCAGCCCAAACAACCAGATTAAAAATACCTAGGGGGAGTTCATATCACTCACTGAACACTGGAACTTCAGAATTAAAGGAAAGGACTGTCATTAATAGTTTTGTAAAAACTGTTTTTAACCTGGTCTCATGGTTCAAAAGCAAGCCTAGGAGACAAGAGACCTGGATTGCAGTCCTGTGATTTTGGATAAGTCACTTAAGTCAAAATTATTATTGTTTAATACATTAATTTATTATTTCTGTTCTGGTGCCAGATCAAGGTTCTGATTGTGAAGCAGGGCCCATTGTGCCAGGTACTGCCTGTGTACACACACACACGCACACACACACAGCCTAAAGAGACCCTCTTTACATATGATGAAACAACTAGTGGATAAAACAAATAAATGGGTAGAGAGAACAAGGCAATCACTGACAGAATCCCAAATGGCTTGATAAGAAGCAATGACAGCACACCAACTGCCTAGCCCTTCTCAAGTGGTTTGTAGGCATTGTGGCAAAGGTGAGTTGTAAGGGCTTTGAAAGAAGACAAGGGAATGGGCTGGTTTTTTAAAATGAGGTGCTCCTCCCAAGCGTAGGGGGCCGCATGGGAGAAAGCCCAGAGATGTCTGATTGAAAGTTGAACTCGGGGGTAATAAAGGGACATTTATAAGCGTGAACATTTTCAATTTGAGCTGCTTTGGGTCTACTGTTCAGATGTGCGGGGCCCCCAGAGCTCCTATTGGCTTCAGCTGGAGTCCTGAAAAATCAGGCCCTGGGCATTCCGAAAAAGAAGGCCACTTTTGAAAACATCGGCCATTCGCTCTGTGTGTAGCTCCCGTTACCGCTGGGCGATGGGGTTAATCACTCACTGTCAGAGGTGCTGCGAGGCTAAGGGCAGGTCTACACTACAAACTCGTGTCGGTGCAGTTGCACGGATGCAGCTGCGCCACCGTAGCACGTCTGCCCTCTCCCCCTGTTCCTGCCCCAGTATTTTGTTGTTTAAAAAAAAACAAAACAGCCCAGGCAACATTTCTACTTGCATTAGGTTTTCTAAGCCTAAAGAGTATTTGGGGTTGTAGCATTTGACTGTGCGCGTTAGGGGCACTTTGCTTTTTGGGAGGAGAAAATAAGAACAACTGGACACTCTCATGGGTTGACTGACAGCAGATTTCATTGCAACATCATGAGAGATCAAAAACTGCAAAGTTCAGTACGATCTCCAGGTGCTGGAAAGCAGCACAAGGACAGTTGACTAGGTCCCTGTAGAATCAATGGGCCAACTCCTTTGTGGAGAACGGTCCCACCATGGACTGATAGAGTGGAAGCACCTGGGTGAAACAGACTCAGCTTGTAGCAGGGATTCACCTGGTCTGCCTAGTGCCTCGGTTTCCCTCCTGGTGCTGCTTCTGTTGTGACTCACGGCAGTCATCCATTGGCTCCCAGTGTGGGTAGGTCACTGAGGTGACTTTGCTTGCTGGCCAAGTCACAACCTCCTTCCCTCCCCCTTTCCAGAGTTAAGGACAGTCCAAAAGAAACATGGCACCAAATCTTCCACCCCAGAGTTTGCCAGGCACAGCTCTTCTTCTCTGGGGCTGTCCTCTTCCTCCACAGTCTGTAGCCCTTCTCCTGGGCTCAGCTTCCAGCCCTCCTGGGCTCCAGTCAGTCCCTTCTTCCCCTCATTGACAGGGGTGGTTGTCGTACCTCACAAGGCGGTAGCATAGGGAGAACCCACACTCTGGACCACCAGCCCTGGGACCTAAGCCATTGCGTTCTGTGCTCGATAACTCCAGCCGCTCTGACTTTCCTTCCCAGGACCTCTTCCTGTGCCTAATCTTCTCACGGGCCCTCTTCCTGGCTGGTTTCCTACTCTTCAATGGAGCACTCGCTCTAGCTCTGTTCTCCCTGGAGTCTCTCCGGAATATCTCCCAGCAGGTCTGTTCTCAGTCACCTGTTGCCATTCACGTGACCCTCAGACTTGTTCTCATCCCCTGTGGAGGTGACTAGCCATGCACAGGCAAGGCTGAGCCCAGCTCACCTTATCGGCCCATCCTGACTGTGATGTAGAAAGGTGAGCAGCATAGGGCCTGGCTACATTCCAGACCTCCTCATCCTGATGGATCCCTGACCAGGGATCCCAGCCACCGTTTAGCAAACACCCCATGTTGCAGGGCAGTAGGCCTTTGCCATGGTGGGACAGTCCCACAGCCTAGGCTTCTGCCTGAGCCTCTGTCTATGCATCCAATGAAGTGAGCTGTAGCCCACGAAAGCTTATGCTGAAATAAATGTGTTAGTCTCTAAGGTGCCACAAGTCCTCCTGTTCTTTTTGCAGATACAGACTAACACGGCTGCTACTCTGAAAAGTGTCTATGCTGTAATTTCCTAGCCTCACAGCCTGAGCACCGCAACCCAAGTCAACTGACACGGACCAGCCATGGGTGTTTTATTGCAGTGTAGACATACCTACGGACGGCAGACAGCTCTGAATCAGTCTTCAGAATCAAACGGCTTCCCACTCCATGACCATACAGCTGCCCAGACGCTTGCAGTATGAATGGCTAAAGCATGTGGCCCAAAGAGCATTTTGGGGTTTGCTCTGCTGTTGTGAGCTGTGAAAACACTCCCTCTCCCAGGTGATTATAAGAAGCTGAGTCCCTAGCCCTGTCTGTCCCAAGGATTTTCTGTAATTAAAAAAGAGATAATGCAGCTGGGAGACATATTTGCTGAAGTGCTGACTGAAGCCGTCTGAAAGCAGCCCATTCTGGAGGTGGGCACGTTCCCCCTGGGCCAAGCCTCGGTTTGCCGGATTTAGTGGGAGACACATGGAACCTGTTGAGGGGCTTCCAGTCCGGCCTGGCTCTCTTTGTGGGAAATATAAAAAGTGAACCGAGAAGTGTGGGGGAGAGAGAGAGGAGCCGTTTTCTAAACTGGAGGTGGATGAATGTTACATAACGCACCGAGCTGCTCCAAAGACACATTCTAATGATTAATTTGAGGTTCTGGCAGCCGTTCCCCTGTAATAATATTTTAAACATTACTTTTCCACTCCTGCTTGCCAGGGATCGTTATTTTGTGCCGTGGAGGCTGTAAAATTTCACTTCAAGGATGGGTTTCACTCCCGTTACAAAATGTGTCTGGAATGTGCAGATGTTTCCTTCGGGGAATAGAGAGCCAATCCGCTGCAACACAGCATCCCTATTGGGAGGACTCAACATGCTAAACCGGCCCTATTCACAAAATCACAAACAAACACACGCACACACGACCCGGTGGGGCTGTACCAGTGCTGGGAATGTCGCTTGGTGCCTTTGAAATGTACAAAGCCCACCGGCTCTGCTGGAGCCGCAAAACGCTCTGAGCTCGGCTTCTGCCAGCATGTGGACAGACACATGTGTTGGCCTCGCCGAGATTCCATACTGCTGCCTTTTGTTAGCTGGGAGTGTTGTTTGTATCACTGGACGTTTACACAATGCTACACGTTGTTATTTTATGGGGAATGACTGAGAGAACCATGAATAATTTGGCTAGCAGGGCGCAAGGTACCTGAAGAGTGGAAAGACGAAGGAGGGAGAGGAGTTGTTTAGGATAGTCTGGAAGGAGGTAAAACAGGAAGGAATGAACAAAAGAAAGTTCTGGTTTAATTCAAGAAGATTATGACCTGTTTGTTCCCCCAAAGGAAATGGACGCCCCATCAGTTGGGACATTTTAAACAGGGCTAGACCAAGCCCTGGAGAATTGTAGGGCACAATCCCGCAAGGGGAAGAGATGACTTGGCGGCTCACTCCGTCTTTCATTTCGGTGATTTTCTTTTTCAATAGTATCTGTACGGCACAGGATCAAACCGCTGCTGGGAAGTCCATCGGTGTCATTGGGACTGGCCCCCATGGAGCTCTGACATGGGGTCATGAACACTACGCTAGAAAGCTGTTCATGCTGTAGGAATCCTCTTTCCAGACCCCCGTTTTTGCTCCCCAGGGCATTGAGCATTTTGTGCTTTTTCTACAGCTGCATTTGCATCTGCTACAAGATCAGAAAAGTCATTTCACTACTTCATATAAAGAAAGCGTCGCCTTCACCGCCTGGGTGGTGCTGGTTTGCAACTTTGGTTGATCGTGCTTGGATTGTTTTAAACCTTGACTGGCTACTGATCCTAGCTCCCAGGGGCCTTTTATGTTTGCTTGTGTGTTTCTAAATTATTACTGATGAAAGGCACCGGATGAGAATATTTTTCATATGGACAGAAGAGATGCAACAACAGAGCCAGATTCTGTTACGTCATGCCTGTCCTGAAAGGACCCCACCTCTGTGGGTGATAATGGAGTTCCATCATCTTGACCTCTTTGGGGAGAAGGTCATTTGGGGTGTTGGGATTGATTTTGTGATGGGGACACCTCATTCTTTCTGCTCAATACCAGAGTGACCAGTATATAGAGCTATCCTTGTCATTTACCCTTGTTAAAAAAACAGCTTGACTTAGAGGGGAACTGAAGGCATTTACAAATAAATAACATGTAACTTATGGAAAAAAGGGGAAGTTGATAGCAATGACTATCAATTAGAAGCTAGGAATAGTAGAAAACTGATAAGGGAAACAAAAGGACACAAGGATAAATTTATGGCCAGCAGATTTAAGGGCAATGAGGTGTTACAGTTTATTAGAAACAAAAGAAATCTAACAATGGCATTGGTCTATTCCTGGATGGAAATGGTAGAATTCTCAATAATAATGCAGTCAAAGCTGACGTGTTCAATAAATATTTCTGTTCTGTATGTGGGAAAAAGACAGATTATGGATTCATATCGTATGATGATGATCATGATATATTTTCCATTCCAACAGCAATGCAGGAAGATGTTAAACAACAGCTACTAAAGTTAGACATTTTCAGATCATTAGGTCAAGAGAACTTACATCCAAGATTTTAAAAGAGCTGGACCGTTAATGTTGGTTTTTAGTAACTCTTGAAACGCTGGGGAAGGTCCAGGGGACTGGAAGAAAGCTAATGTTGTGCAAACATTTAAAAAAAGGAAATGGGATGAGCTGAGCAATTACAGGCCTGTCAGCCCGACATTGCTCCTGTGCAAAATAATGGAATGGCTGGTACAGAACTCAGAGTTACTAAAGAAGTAAAGAAAGGTAATATAGTTAATGCCAATCAGCATGGATTTCTGGAAAATATATCGTGTCAAACTAACTTGATATCTTATATATGTGTGTCTCTGTATATGAGATGACAAGTTTGGTTGATAATGGTAATAGTGTTGACGTAAATCTTTTGACTTAGTACCACACAACAGTTTGATTAAGAAACTAGAACAATACAGAATCAATACGGCACACATTAAATGAGCTGAAAACACCTAATGATACACCTCAAAATGTAATTGTAAACGGGGAATCATGGAGAGGGTGGTTTGTAGTGAGGTCCCGCAGGGATTGGTTCTTGGCCTTATGGTATGTAACGTTTTGTATCAGTGACCTGGAAGAAAACAAAATAATTACTGATGAAGTTTGCAGATGACACAAAGATTGCGGGGAGTGGTGAATAATGACGAGGACATATAGAGAGCTCTGGATCGCTTGGTATCCTGGGCGCAAGCAAACAATGTGTTTTAATACAGCTAAATGTCAAGTCGGACATGTAGGAACAAAGCAGACTATACTTTCATGATGGGGGACTTTGTCCTGGGAAGCAGCGACTCTGAAAAAGACTTAGGGGTCATAGTGCACAATGAGCCGAACATGAGCTCCGAGTGCAATGCTGTGCCCAAAGGGGCCAATGCGATCCTTGGAGCCATAAACGGGGATTCTGAGTAGGAGCAGAGAGGTTCTATTATCTCTGTATTTGGCACGGGTGCGACCACTCCAGGAACACGGTGTCCGGTTCTGGCGTGTCCACAAGTTAAGGATAATGTTGATAAATTGGAGAGGGTTCAGAGAAGAGCCATGAGAATGATTAAAGGATTAGAAAATCTGCCTGCTGGTGATAAGATCAAGGAGCTCCATCTCATTAAACCACAGTCTCTAAGAACCTACATGGGGAGCAGTAATCGGGTAAGAGAGGGCTCGTCAGTCGAGCAGACTAAGGTATAACGTGAGCTAATGGCTGGAATTTGAAGCTAGAGAAATTCAGACAAGAAATAAGGCACAGGTTTTTTTAACAGTGAGGATAATTAACTATTTGAACAACTTACCCAGGGTTGTGGTGGCTTCTCTGTCACTTTCAGTCAAGACTGGATGTTTTTCTAGAAGCTATGATCTAGTTCAACTGCAGCTATCGGCTTCGAAGCCAGAATTAATTTATGGAAGTCCTATGGTCTGTGTTATATAAGATATCAGACTCAGTGATCTCAGTTGTCCCTTCTGGCCTAAAAACTGGATGAATCATCCTCTTTTTTCCTTGTTACTGAAGAAAGCAGATTGCCAAGGAAAGGGGAAAAGGGAAAGGGTTCCTAGCTTATCCCCCCAGCTGACTAATGTACTGGGAAGGTCGGGCTGTTTTAAAACATCTGGAGGACCTGTCTGTCATTTATTAGACCACAGAGAGTAGACATAACACTACGACTGCAAGGAAAACAAAAGCTGGACTTCACAGCAGCCCATGGTTTGGCCTGTTCTAGTGACCTGAACATGCAGCCGCTTTTCTCTTGCTGTAGCGTGGTTTTGGATTTGTTCAGTCAACATAGCTGGGGGCGGGCTCTGTGTTTATTCTCAGCATCACTGTCTGCCCAGAGCGTGGCACCATTTATGTTATTCTGTTTTTAGATGGATTTAGTATCGGTCTGAAGTCTTCTGTCCTGTGCAGGGCTGACGTTTAGCTGGATAAAATTGTGCACTTGTCCAGCACAAAATGGACTGCAAGACATTTCCAAAAGTTATTCGTGGTCACTAGCTGCCTGGGGCCATAAATGAACCAATGACCTGCAGGTAGACGGCGCCACATCTCTATTACCAGTCCTAGCCTTTCCACTACCTCAATTATTTTTAGGTTACTGCCCAAGTTTTGAGCTAAATGGCATTGACAAGAGACCTGAACAGGAGAGCCTTTTAAATCAGAAGAGAATAGCGTTGATAAAAGGTACCAGAAATAAAATCTGCTTGCCAGACAGACTTCAAATAAATACAACAAAACCTGTCTTAAGCAATACCTAGGGGTCTGCAAAATGTGATTGCCTGGTGGAAGTTGCCTTTAACTAAACAAAATTTTACTGGAAGCCAGGTGAGGAAGCTTTAAAGGGGTAGTTTGAGATGGGGTTGTTACTTTGTTGTAGTTATTGGGCTACTATGCCAATATCACCTCTGTCCGCTGATGAACAGAAAGTCAGACCTGCTTAGGTTCTTGTGACTCTTGTAAAGAGAACATAAAGCGCTAACATAAGCACAGATAACGAGGATTCATCTTGATCCCAAGTGGCAGGCACTTGTGGTTTGGGAATTTTGGAGCAGATTTCACGTTCTCCATGTGACCCATGGTTTGCAGAACAGCTCATGAATAAATTGCCACAAAATCATTGCATTAGGTCTGGTGCTCATTAATAGTCAGGCCACTTTACACCACTCTGGCAGTGTAAAGGGGTCTTAAAGCAGGAGCACATTATATTTATATCCACTTAGGGCCTGTTGACACAGCTAGAGTAGTACAGAGTGGTCTTAGTGTAAACGAGAATCAGGCCCGTTGTCCCTAGTGCAGCTGTAACCGTATTTTGAGTAGCTTCTTCCCCTGCATCCTCCTTACAAAAATTTTGAACCAGGGATGCCCAACTTTGCCTGTTGTTAGCAGATCAGTTTGCTGAGAACTATTAACTTCTCAGTCCTTCATGAGCTCCCCCTGAAAGGAATGATCTTGCTGCTTTGTGGCTATGGCTTTCCTCCCTTTTAAGTATGGTTAGTGTCAGATTATATGCCAGAGATGCCCTCTGATCTGTTATCACCTGGGCATTTTCCAGTCTCACCCCTTTCTAGCAGCCTTTCCGTTTTAGCTCAGCCACAAAGTCAGCTGGACATTATTGATTTAAAAATCTGCTATTAACTAAAACCCCCACCGTTGCATTTCAGATGAGCACGTACCAGCTGCTCAAACCAATGATATAGCAGAACCAAGGGGATAGCAGAATTACGTGGTTCGGAGGTCTCATTGCGTGTTAATATCTAAAGTATCTTAGTGTTCCCCTGGTGAAACAAAACGTGGATGTCCTAAGAGGTTTCTACAGTAACAGGCTATGCAAATATTTACTTCATATCATGTGGGGATGTTTGCCAACTTGATGCGTTCTTTTTTAGAAGCTTTACCAGGATTTCTCTCCATTTTCTGGAGCTAGCTCCTTCCATTTAAGCGAACTGAGGTCCTTTTTATATCATTTAAATATTCTCCAAAGCTTCTTGCATCTTAAAAGCCTTGTCTCTGGCGCTCATTCATTATATAGATCAATGCTCCTGGTGCTGGGGAAAATACTACAGAATTTCACATTATTTATCTCAGGGAGCCCTGCTTGTTTCTGGAACCTAGAAGATACCGCTTCAGCCAACCTGGCTGCACATTACCCTGCTAAGTCTGGTCAAGCTGAAGGCCGTGCATTGGGGATGCTTCACTTTTAACCAAAGGACGTGTAGATACAGTTTTCTTAGCGGCCCACCTGCATAACTCCTAAATGGCTAGTGTAAGGTAACAATAGAAAACATCCCCCAGCTCCAGGAGTTGAGCATACTGCCCTCTTGCAGCCCTCCTGGTTTTTGAGAGAACAGGGCTGGGCGTTGGGGAGAGAGCACATCACTATGGGGTTCTTCCAGAAGTTCGCTATTGGGGGAGAAAGGTGGATAACTTCCTGGAAAACTATTGGGTTCAGAGTGCAGGCTTCTAACCTTATTCCCACCCCACCGCCCTTCCGTTCTGCTGTGTATGCAGGGAAGAGACACTGTTTTAACATATCTTTAGTTTCTTTGCAAAGTTTTGGTGGAACAAATGTATATTTGCAGGGCTGACCCTGAGCTGGATAAAATTGCAGACAGCTTGTTTATATGCAGCTCTAACTGTGACTGTTAACACAGTTTAAATATTTGGGTGGTTGGATTTCCAAACTGTAAGGCCCTGTCTGTTTTGGTTTTAAAACATGATTTACCAGGGAGGGGTTGGGCCGGGAGTTCATCCTGCCATTGGAGCGTGTCTGTATGAGTGTGATGAATTAGGCCTAAGTTCTGTTTCATGCTAACAAGAGTCACCTGGTTAGATCTCCCATGAGAGAACTAGCCCTGGGGATGCAACAGTGGGGTCATATTGTTTGAGAATGTCTGGATGACCAATCAGGTCACATGATTGGCGGAACAATTGGGAAATGATCTTAAAAGTTGTGAAAAATACGTTTTTAACAGGGAAAGTTCCAAACTTGGGACCAAAAGTCAATAGCAAAACTTTCAATGACCTCCATGGACGTAGGAGGCGCTCAGTGAGTCATCAGTGTCCTGTTGCATTTGGCTTCATTGTTTAAATGTTGGGAACAAGAAGATGAAGGAAATATAATCTAAAAATAACTTGGAAAATGAACTGCACTGCAGGTCCCGAGCATCTCTCCAGTTCCTGGGAGGGCATGGTGTGAAAAGTCACCCCCCTCCCCATCGAATTTGGGAGGAGGAGGTATTGCATGATGTCCTTGCACCCAAGTGAGTGAATCAGCCCTGCCAAAGATGACATCGCTCCATGAGGTAACACGTTCCCTTTGTCCGAGTGGCTTCATCCCTGATCGCTCTCATAACCATATTTGGGAAAGTCTGAGGAGTGTTCTCTGGCCAGAAAGATGTTCATAACCGCTATTTAAATCTCAGATAGACTTCAGACAGATCCCACCTGGAATTACAGAAGTGCCACTAGCTTGCCTTTGCCAGACACTTAGGGGATACAATCCGAGGTTTACGCTGGGGAGAACACATCGGCGCATGCCTGGCAACACACCAGCACCCTGTCACAATGCAGAGCAAGGGAGGGTGGGCGAGGGCAGAGGCTTGTGGGTCAGGACTGCTGGCTTCCATCCCTGGCCCTGCCTGTGTGTTGCTCTGTGGTCTTGGACGCTTCGCTTCTCCGTGTCTCTGTTTTGCTATCCATGAAGTCATTGATTAGTTGTATGATAGTAGCACTGAGAGGGCCTGTAACTGGTTGCCCTTTCCAGAATCAGGTCATTTGCTGCCTTAGTTTCCCTACCTTCAGTGCTCTGTCACAGGCTTTCTCCCCAGCATAGGAAAAGGGCAACAACTCCCAAAACAAACAGGCCCTCACAGCCCTTCCCAGGCTCAGACAGGCCCCTCCAGCCCTTGTTACAAGGCTCTGCCGACAGCCTTTTGCCCTTAGTGCACGCGTCATCACAGCCCTCTCCATAGGGAAACGTCAGCCACTTCTTCAGCCTTGGTTCGGGGTGTCCACTCCCTTCTCCAGGAGGGGCAACCGAAGGTGCAGGGGAGCCCAGTCCATCTCTCTACCCCAGGCTTCAGCCCCAAGGTCCTTACTCCAGCCTCACCTGTCCACAACATTATGCCATCAGGACTACTCCCTGCCCTGCTTGGGGTAGGCCTTTCCCCCAGCCCCACGTCAAGCCGTGCCGTCCTACGACTCACAGGCTTGATCTCTAGACCACCTAGCCGGCTGCTGAGAAGCGCAGCTCCTCTGAGCTCTTGCCTCTACCCTAGCTTCTTCCCAACTGAGCTGAGTGTTGCTTTATATAGTCCCCACAGGCAGTCACATGACCCTTCCCCGGCTAGTCTTAAAGGATCCACGCTCCAGTAACAGGAAGGCTGCTAGCACATAGCCTTGCAAATCCAGCTCACCCATTGCTCTAGATGCAGTGTAAACAGAGAGTAATAGACGGTCCCTGCTCCAGAGAGCTCACAGTCTAAATAGATAGGCCGGACAGAGGGTGGAAGAAAGAATGTAGCATCATCCCCAATTTTCAGAGAGGGAAATGAGGCCCAGCGACTGGCCCAAGGTCACACAGTGAGTCTGTGGCGGAGTAGGGAATTGAATCCAAATCTCGTGCGACCCAGTGCAGCCCCTCAACCACAACCCGTTCTTTGTCCCCTACGGTTATAACAGCTACCTGGCAGGGGTGTACGTCAAGTTCTTTGCAGTCCTCTAATGAGCGGTGCTGTCCGAGTACAAACATTGCTGTGTCCTTGCCTTGAATTTTCAGGCCAGGAACTGCGATTTTGCTGTGGAAAAGTTTGCAGGGGAACATTGTGAAAATAGGTCGTCTTGGTCAGCCCCCTTTCTGAGAGCTAAACATTGGGCCAGAATTTGTGACTTGGATTTTTAAAGAAAAATGAACACACCTGTTTGTTTGTTTTTTACATTACATTGGCATTGTACAGTGGCTGCCTTGGGTGGAAGATGGCCCTGGTCTCACAGGACTGTTGATCCCAGGAGGCAGGTGTCCAAACCAATGCTCACGCTCAGCAGTTCCCCAGGTCTAGCCCCAAGTCTCAATCTATGTCTCTTTTCCTGCCTCTACACGGCGCTCTGTCTGGTACATTTAATCCCGACAGATCCAAACATGCTTTAGAAATTGATACCTGTAATGGAATCGCTGGGATTTCCCTGTACCGAAATGCAGCCACCTCTGGAGTGGAATGCACAGCACACAACAACACTATACAACAGTTTGGGACAGAAAGGGTGAAGTGTGCAGAGGACCAGCACAGGGCCTATGCATAAGTTCCATTTCAGCGCTCTGACGTGAAATGGGATTTGAGCACCTTAATCTATTAACCTCATTTGGCAGCCAAGCCTTAGCCAGTACCCACCTGAGTCGGACTGAAACCAGGGATCCCATGGTGAAAGGCTCCACGTCCTTCCATCACCCCCCCTGCCCAGCTTGTTACAATGCTGAGAGAGCGCCATGCAGCACCACTGCTGAGAGAATATTCGTTTCCAGACTGGAAGCTGGGACATTCCTATATATAGCATGAGTCCATAAGTGTCACTTCCCCAGGGCCCAGCTCCGGACTTGTAACGAGACTTTTTTTTTTTAAATTCAAAGCCTTTGTGGCGTAAATCTGGACACCAGCCCCCCGCTGCACACAAGCCCTGTTGCTTCCTTTCTGCGTCTTAGGAGAGGCGCAAGCCAAAAAAGAAAAAGAAAAAAAAAGAATCATCAGCTAAAAAACACATTTTCCTGGCTCAAGTGTGCAAAAAACACCTAGGTTTTTTTCATCCAGAAGCCCTATTTTTTGGAAAGGCTATTATGAAAGTGAGGCAGCACCAGGACACACTTTTTACACAGGGGCACTGGCCTGCATTTTCTTCCCATCTACTACAAAAGCATTTGCCGTGTTAACACCTACTGCGGCATTCCTGCTGCGTAGGCAACCTTAGATAGCAGTCCTACGTGGTCAGCTGCTCTGTGTGTCTGTATTTTAAAAGGGGGCATTTCACACAGTTTAATATTTTGCATTTCTGTTCTCCTACTCCCTTCCCCCCATGCAACTTGTCCCCCTGCGGGCTCCATTATTGTGTATCACATAATTGTACAATCTCACTTTTGGGAGGGAGTGTGAGCTGATGGTAAGAGCAGAGGACTGGGAGTCAGGACTCCCAGGTTTTATTCCCACCTTTGTCAGTGATGTGCTGCAGCGCCTTGAACAAATCACTTAACTTGTCGGTGCCTCAGTTTACCACTCGGTGAGACTTTGTTAAGGAGAGCTGAGTCTTGCAAGGGGCTTCTGAAGGCGCAACTCTGGAAATGTTTGGGGAAATAAGCAGAAGTTGCTGGTTGATTCTCCTCCCTCCCCTCTATTAAGCAGGGAAGTTACATTTAAATAAACCATCCCTGAACAGAATGTTAAGGTTACAATTTTAAACACTCAAAAGGGAGGCAATGCAGGCATCCTGGGGCCCAGTTCTCTTGTCAGATACACCTGCACAGTTTCCAGTTTAACTTCAATGCGGTTCCCCTGATTCACAGCAGGACCTGGACTTATCTTCACCCTGTGAATGAGCTACAGTTAGTACAAGCACCTTACCGCACTGTATCTTTGCCATGACTTTCCCACCCATGTTGGGGGTGTGTGTGTAAATACCCCTTCCGCCCTCTGTGATTTTCCAGGCTCTGACGACACTGGAGTTGTGATCTCACTCACGCGGGCTGCCCCACCCTGGCCTTGCTGAGATGAGCCGTGTGTCTCTGGGCTGAGGCATGCAATGGGGTTTTGTTGCGTGGGTGCATGTAACCTGGGGGCTAGGAGGAGCAGGGCAGTGTCTATGTGTCAGGGAGGCGGGCGTTCCTCAGGAACACAGGGCAGGAGGAGCGGGAGCCCCATTGTGGGGACATTAGGAAATGCATCTTCAATTGTTCATTTGGGAATTCCATGACAGGAGGGGAGACTTTCTGGGCAGGGGATGCAGTCGTGGGGAGGCACGCCCTGCCTCCAGGTCTGCAGGGAAACCCTAGTCTCTCCCGAAGGACAGAGAGCCCAGCTGTTGAATGTAGGCACCTACTTGGTCTCTTGAACTGGCACTTAGCCAGGGACGTGGTCCTCTCCCCCCAAAGCCCTAGTGTGTCCTGTAGGGACCAGCCCTACCCTGCCTGGGAAGTTCTAATAGCTTTTTCCCCTCTGTAAGTCTATGAGCTTATGTGCCCCTGGGTGCTCGGAGTTCAGCCCCCCGCTGGCACTAAGGGCCTCTTAGCAGCAGCCACACAAGGATGAATCTCCCTCACTTTCCCTAATACTAGGGTGACCAGACAGCAAGGGTGAAAAATCGGGACAGGAGGTGGGGAGTAATCGGCACCTATATAAGACAAAGCCCCAAATATCAGGACTGTCCCTATAAAATCGGGACAGCTGGTCACCCTACCTAATACTGATGGGGCTTTAATGGACTCTGAGTCCTGACTTGCTGGTGGTTCTTTTAATGAACCAAACAGGGCTTGACCCTGGCTGCTTCTGCTTTTGAGTCCCTCCAAACCCAGCCCCCTGCTCAGAGTCACGTGCTCCATCCTGCTTCAGAAGGGCAGGGAAACGCCTTTCCCCCACTTTCTCGCTGGGTTTGTTTTCTTCCCTGGCCCAGTGGCTTTTATTTTTGTAGCTTATAAACTCGAAGCTCGTTTATTAATGAGTCACTGCAGCCCCCTGTCAGCCTGCACACAAGCCTCTGTCTGTGCAGACAGTTCTCTGCGGCTGCGGATGCTTTTCCCATTACTGTTCTGGCTGGACTCCATGCACCAAAAGGGCTGAGAAAGGAGTGATCCAGCGTAGCTCGTTTTTTTCCCCTCTGCCCCTCTCTTCCCTCCCCTTCTGCTTCATGAAAGGAAGGCGGGATGGGCCCGGGAATGACATAATGGGAGTATGACATCAGGCTTGGCAGCCAGGGGCAGGCTAGACTCTGTGTAACATTATGTGTTCTTTGGACTAGGGAAGAGGGGAAAAAAGCACATTGAAACAGTCCTTTCCCCACAATGCTGCAGGAATAAACACAATGGCTGTCCCAGCCCTGTAGAGCGTTAGTTGGCCAGTGTAAATTGAACAGTTTGCAAACCCTCCGCCTGTCTAAACTTTATGAATGAACAAAGCAGCCACCAGGCACCAGAGCCTGCTGCTGGTTTCCGTCTTGGTCTGATCGCAAAGGGGGGTTCAGCTAAAGGGACCCTCTAGCTCTATCAAGTGTGTAACTGGTCCCCATCCCTGGGGTATCAGCACCTCACAATCATTAATGTAGCAATACTCACAGTCTGCCTGTGCTGTAATCCCCATTGTACAAGTGGGAAACTGAGGCACAGAAAGACTGAGTGACTTACCCGTGGTCACACAGGGAGCCTGTGGTAGAGCAGGGAACCAAAGATAGGTCTACCAAGTCCCAGGCTAATGGCCTACCCACCAGACCATCTTTCCTCTCTGCATCTTTGTCTGTCCCATTTGAACCCAACTCCAGGGGGCTTTCAGCAATTTTGATAAAATTTGCTTAACTACACATGTTTATTGACTCAAGCATCTCTGAGCTTCCTGGTCATTTGGGGAGCTGTGAAGAGAGCTCTTGTGGTGTAGTATTTCCAGCTCAGTTTTTATTCCTTCATAGTAATAACTGCTCTTTTACTCTGCCTTCCAGCCAAGGCTCACAGAGCATTTCACAAAGACAAATGCACTGATCCTCACAGCCTTCCCGGGCAGTAACATGATCCCTATTTCACAGACAGGGAAACTGAGGCTCAACCCCTGAGCCATCCTGTCACCCAGGAGACTATTGAACTAATACTCTTTTTTTTTTAAATTAGGGCACATGACAGCCTGCATGCTGGTTAAATTTCAATGAGGAGCCTTGTTCTCTTGCTGGCTTTAGTTTGGCTTTGAACCTGTTCCAAATTTCCTCGGTTCTGGCAAAGAGATGGGAAAATGTAGCCATGGCGGTTGTGGCACCGGACGGCTGCGTTTTGGTCCCATCCTGCAGCCTTAGTGTGGGGTTTTATTGGTCGGTAGTTTCTTTCCTGGCATGTTTCTTTTTATGCTGTAACCTTGTTTGGTTAAGAAGCAGCCCTTCCCATGCCGGTAAGGCATCAGATAATTTTCCATACGTGTTGCAGAGGAAATGGTGGGAAAAGATGATCAGTCCTTTGGAAATGCAGCTGGCCGAGAGTGACCTCCTTGTGCAGGTGGGGCTATGTGTAATCTCACCATTCTTCTCTCACCCATTATCACCTGTCACCAGGAACCTCGCTGTGGTTACAGGCCTTGCACAGAAGAGATCTGGTGCTGCTTAAAATCAGGGAGATTATTTTAATCTGTTGTTGGCTCAGAGAAGCCGTGGGCTGACTAGCAGCCAGTGAGGGAATAGTGTTTTAGCTTGTATGTGGATTGTGGTGCCCTCTAGTGGTAGGACTACAGGGAGGATAAAAGCCTTACTAGCAGAGCTGGCTAAAGGAGCTCTCTTTTAACTCAGGTGATAGAAGCCTGGGGTTCTGCAGTCAAAGGTGCTTGGATCTGTTGCCCGTGCTGCAATACGTGAGGTATAATCAAGGACTACGAGTTGGCAGAGCTATAATCCATCTGTAAACAGCATTACACTGGGCCTGGTCGCTTATGCTGGGCAGCTTGTCTGGAACTGGCCCAGGTGGAGAGAAGCTTCTTTTGGCTCCCTGCCCTTTCATGGGGCAGGCCAGGAGGGATCATCGTTTCCAGTCTTGGTCCAGGGCAAGCGTGAGGTTTAATCATCCTGGGGAGCCAGGGCTCTTCGGCTGTATTCCTCGGGCTGGCCACGGAACCGCTCTGTGCTCTAGGTTTACTCTTTGACAAAACAAGGAGAATGATGCTCAACTACCTGAGGGTGGGGAGGGGTCTGTAGGGGCTCACAGAGGAGGTGGGGGGCCTCAGCACTGAAATAACATTGGAAGATGGAGGGGTAGGAGCCATGTTGCTTTCCCAGAGTGCATCACTTCCCTCAGGGGCCTGTCTGAGGCCTGAAAGAGCCTGAAGCAATGAACTGTATGGGGAGGAACACCAAAGGAGCCCTGAGCAGACACTAGGGTGTGGGGGATAATGGAGGGGAAGCCAGGAGTACAGTAAGGTTTGGGGCACAACAGAGGGGAAGCCAGCTAAATCTGTCAGGTACATTAGGGAGAACAGGAACGTCAGCAGGTATCGTATGCCACCTGCAACCCCCACCTTGACAATGGTGTTATCCACAAATCTAACAAGGCCGGAAAAAGCCGTTGCCTCTCTGCATGGTGCCGCCCGGGCAGTGCTTTGAATGGCCAGTCATTGGCTCTGAAGGTGCGAATGTGCAGCAGCACAGCAGTTTGTCTGGGAGGTGGCTGTAGTTTTGGGGAACAATGTGTGGGAGCTGTCAGGGCTGAAACACTATCTCCCTCTGCCCTGCGCCTGAGGTGCTGTCTGACAGCATAAGCGGGATATTTCCAGACATCTCAAAGGAGAGAACTGAAAAAGAAATACTCTCGCTGTCTCCTTGTTATTGCAAGGAAATTAATTACCACTGTGTGTGCACCCCTCACAGAAGGTACACGGTGCTTGCTAAAGACTTGGCTTGCTGTCAAGCCCATCCTTTCACTGAAGGTATGTCGTGTTTATGCACAGAAATCCTTAATAGCCTGGCTGTTTTCTCCTGTAGGTTAGCTGGGGTCCAGTAGCAGCGAGTAGGTAGGTGGGGGCCAGGGGGATATCCAATACTAGCAATGGTTTTGGCTAGAGGCCAAAGGGAAATCAACGAAATAGTCTAGGACTATTTTGGTGAAAGTGACTGAAGTGGCAGGCGGCCAATCTCGAGCTAACCAGCCTCACGTGGTTTCAGGAGAAGCTGAAGACGTTTAAACATTTGAGTGCTAGGGGCCCAGGAGTGGAGTGTATTTTGAAAGCGTGTTAAAGGAACCCGGTCAAGATAACAATCCCGTAGTTACACGGGGTTGGGGAGGGGAGGGGTGCGTTAGGGTCCTACAACCAAAAGGATTTCAAAAATATAAGTCACTTTCCACCGCTGATGCTGGGTTTTTTTGTTTTGGGGTTGTTGAATTGTGTTTTTTTTGTTTGTTTTTTGGTATTTTATTCATTATTGGAGCTGGTCACATAATGCAGAAAAAAAAGTTACTCAGAATTTTATTGGTGACATTCACTTCAGTTCAGAGGGATGGTCACAAGGCCTATATGCCGCTTAAATCCCACTTAGCCCATAGGGCTGGCTGGCTGCACAAGGATTAATTTCACCCTCCCTGCATAATGGCAAGTTTGGTGAATACACCGTCAAATAACACTGGATGAGCTGTGCTCATCTTAGCATTGTTTTGTGTTCATAGTCAGTTCCACATTTTCTCTGCTGCACTAGCACAACACAGCTGGGTTTGGGTTGCCAACATCTGTTAGATGTTTTTTCTTAAAGTCCCAGACCCTGGAGTCATGTGATTGTGTGAGACCCTCTGCTTTCATTTTTAAAGTTTTCAGCTCTCTTAGTTATGGAGAAAAGCGAGAACACTTGACCCCTAAAGACTCAAAAGCCAGGAGGCAAATGAAACAAAAAATATTTTTAAAATGGCATCATATTTAAATCAATCTTTCAATTTTCGGAGGGGCCTGACTCGCAGTTTTTGAACATTTGAGATTGGCAGTACAAGGGCTCCAGCACTGAAGGGAGAAGGTTTAAATCCACTCAAAAGTCTTTTCTTTTTTTAACCTTCATGAAGCTATCTTTTTCTAGCAGGTTTTGTAAAACTTTTTAGAAAGGATAGACTACATTTATTCGCAAGCAATGCAAAAGCCTCCTTGTAACTATCTATACCTGTCCTCAATAAATTAGATTGTGATGCAATGATTATAGGTAATGTGGGGATAGAGGTGCAAAGCAGAGACCCACGGAAGATAAACTAGAGAAATAAGACAGCATCTCCATGGGGAAGGGATTAAACCTATCTCAACTGGAGCAGCTGGGATCCAATTCCAAAACTCATTTTTTTGTCTTGTGAGTAGGAGTCGTAAATGGTTTTGGAAGTAACTTTGATGTCTGGAAGTTAAATGCCTCCTACACAGAGTGCAGCTCATGCATGTTTGTGAGAGTTTAGCAAAGGATGCTTCATTTTCTGCTATTATCTGGCTAGCCTGAGCAAAGGAAATGCATATTGATTTGACAAACATCGCTGTTGGCTTCTGCCTTTGTGCATTTCTTAATTGTTATTTTGCAACACTCATGTTCCCTTCAGTGGGCTGCTGGAAATTTCTTCTACATATGCTATTAGCTTGGAGGAAAAATCCCCCAGAGAAAGACATCCCAACTCCCCAAATAAATGCCCCTTCCCTGTTAGGCATTCCTGTCACTAATCTCCTAACAACCCCACATTCCCGTGGTTCCAGGACAGTTTTCTGTCTGTTATTTGAAAGGATTGTTGAATTTTGGACTGTGATTTTACCTTGTGTGTTTGGTTAAAAAAATAGAGACCAAATTTAGGTGTCAGAACCATCAGGAGAATTAGAACTTGCTGAATTAAATCAAAGATGCAGCAGCAAAGGGAAATTGCAAGGAATGCCCTAGGAAAGAATTCAGGGTAAAAAAAAAAAAAAAGGCTCTGATTTTTATTCTTTAAGTGGCACCTCTGGAACTTAGGAGAGCTGTAGAGTGGGCCCAGTCCTGTCAGGGAAGCACATGACACCCTGAAGGATCAGCCCATTATGCTTATTCCAACCCCCTTTTCAACCTGATAGTGTAGCTGGTTCAGCATTCAAACAGCTACAAGAACTGTTGTATTTACTAGTAGATAGCTATCTGTGTTATTGGTATTATATTGGTGTATTCAAGGGTCACAGTCAAGTATTTTAGGCTCCCAATTTAGGTTTTGTCCTGTGTTGCAAAACCTAATATAAATAGCAAGGGGTTTTGCTAATTTTTTAGACCATAATTGCAAAGATTTTTTTTTTTTAAACTTAATCTTTTTCTTGCTGGTGCGGTGTTGAACCCACTTCCCCAGCAGCACTGGGTAAGAAACGAGACTCACCGGGAATTAAAATGGAAACTGACTAGTTTGTTTACTTTTAAATGTCACTTAGGTAGGACAGTGAAACAAAGGACATAAATTGAACAGTATAAATCGTGTAAAGTGAATGAGAGGGTGGAAATAGTTCCAGTTTGAATAAGGTGCAGGTTATTAGTAAGACGGGGAAGGTTTAAAATGGTTATTTCCCCGGTGTTCCTTTATATAGAGTTCAATACGGCCCCTGTATTTACTTTAACAAAACATATTTTGTTACTCCTCCTCTTCTAAGTTCTGCAGTCATTAAAAAAGAAAAAAGATTTTTGTATTTAAGCTGAATGCGTCACTCCTGTAATTAATTACCAGTTCTTTGGCACTGACAACACTACATGAAGGTTCCACAGAAAATTCTAAGTATAACTTAATAACTACTTTGTCAAAATTACTCCTTAAAGTAATTTCTTTATGAGGCATATATTAGACTTCAGTTTTAAACTGGTGCCTGAGAATTAGTAATAAATTTGTCATGCCTGTAATTATTGTACTTTAAAAATGTTATGGGAGTATTTTTTTGTGTAGTGATAGGCCTAATTCATATCGACACATAATGCAAAGCTTGGAGCAGTGGATGCTTTATAGCTGGGAAAGGTGTTCTTTTTGGCTGAGATAACTGTTCCGTTTTAATACACCAAGAACTTACTTTCTGTCTGGAATCTGGATGAGTTTGGAGACAGTCTTTTCTAAGCCTCGATGGTGGAAGACAGACACAATGAATTTGCATGATAATAAACTGCACTGTTCTCTTTCTTTAGGGATCTTTCCAATAACAAGATCACCATTTTAGATGTTCAGGCTTTTAAACATCTGACTTCCCTGGAAGAACTGTGAGTACACGTTACCCCTTTGTAGTCTTATGGCAGATTTAAGGCATATTTGAGCAGTTATGTAAAAATCCCTTTTGGTGTCTGGCAAGCTACCCTTGTTCCATAACACTTGCTCTGAGCTTCCTGGCCCTCTATCCCCTATGCCCAGGGCTCAGATGCATCAAAAGCCTATTTTACTGTTTGACACAAGCCTAATTTGTCCAGTACGGAATATGTGCACAGTGCATTTAACTGTATGAGCTAGTGAACTCTCCTGGCATTCAGAAGTTTGGATACAATTTGATTCAACCCAGTGACCAGGCTGGTCGATGGTAGAATGGTCAAGTATTGTAAATGAGGACATAATAAAGGACTAGCCCTGGGGATAGTGGTATCTCAGCATGTTGGTAAGGGGTTTTAGCCCAAATCCCACTGAATTTCTTGGTATCCTGGACCCGGTGCCCCTTTTACCTGGGGTGCTGCCCCCTGGCAGTAATCCCTTTCTCTCAGGGTCTCCCTCTCCCAGGGGAACCCCCACCCACTGTCCCCACCTCACCTCAGTATGTGGCTACTGCCAGTCATTGTCTAGCCCCCATGCCCTGGGGCAGACTGCAGTATCAGCCACTCAGCACTGGCAAGGAGGGTTTGGACCTGCTGCCTTGACCTATCCCTGGGCTGCCCCCTGCAACCCCCCAGTACCTGTTAGCCCAATGCTAGGCCGCAGCCTGGGGCTTTCCAAGCTGGAGCTCCCCAGCTCCTCTGCCTGTCCCCAGCCCTGCTTCACTCCGGTACCTTGTCTAGCTCCCTGCAGCCAGGCCCATCTCCCTCTACAGGCAGAGGGAGACTGTTTGGGCTCCTGGCTCCCAGCCTCTTTATACAGGCCGGCTGTGGCCTGATCGGTGCGTGGCCCAGCTGCAGCTGCTTCCCCCATCAGCCCAGCTTTTAGGGCTGCTTTAAGCCCCGAAGGGCAGGAGCGGGGAACCACCCTGCTACACTAGTGCATTGTTTCCAGCTTCACTCATCTGCATCTCTAGCCCTTGTGGGCTACTTCACAGCCTGTGTGGGCAGCCCTGCCTCAGGCCTCTCCCCCCACTCCCTCCAAAGCCTCTTGCACAGCTACTGCACATGGGAAGCAGAGCCTCCCCCAACCAACCACACCCCCACCCTGAGCTCTTTCCTACTGGCAGCAGGTTGCCTCTTTTATAGCAGGTCTTGTTCCCCTGCTGAAGTCACATGACCTCTCCCAAAAACTCTGCCTTAAAGAGGCCACAGCCCCTTAACAGATGTGCTGCCTAGGGCCTGTAAGGGCCAGCACCTTTTTACATCTGGTTTATTGACTTCTTCACCCCTGAGGGTCTGTTGGCTCCTAGAACCAGTAAGAGAAGGTGGGCTGATGGCAGGACTGTGCCATTAATGACTGTATCTTTGAGATGAAAAGTCCTAGAGCCGGGCCCCCAGCTATCCAAAACTCAGGGTTGGATTTTCATCCTGTAAGAATGGCAGAAAATTATGCTTATCATTATGAATGATTATTAAACTTTTCTTTCCCATTTTCCCTGTGTTACAGAGATATAAGCC
This sequence comes from Mauremys mutica, assembly GCF_020497125.1. Lineage (NCBI taxonomy): Eukaryota > Metazoa > Chordata > Testudines > Geoemydidae > Mauremys > Mauremys mutica. The sequence continues at coordinate 82,839,907 of NC_059082.1, read as the reverse complement.
ACAACATGATTTCTACGTTAGAAGATGGAATATTTGATAATTTATTTAATTTAAGTTACATGTAAGTTCTTGTTCCTTAATCTTCAGCTCTCTGAATATGGCTCTTGTTTTCAGAATTCCCTTCCCCTGGCTCCTACTGCGTCTCAGGTCACTTAGGGTCTGTCTACACTGCAATCAGATGGGTGACTGCAGCACGGGTAGACATACTTGAAGTAGCTTTGATCTAGCTAGCTCCAGTATCAATAGCAGTGAAGCAACAGCAGCATGGGCTAGCACATATCGGGGGTCCTTGGGTGGGGATTATACACCCCGTGCTGTGGTGGCTTCACTGCTCTCATTATTCAAGGTAGCTAGTTCAAAGCTAGCTCGGTAGGTCCGTCAGACTGACAGCTGCAGTTGTGGAATAGATGTACTCTGAGGCTATGTCTACACGGCCCCACAGTTTGGTCTGGGAAGCTGTGAAGAGCTGTGCGCACTGAAGTGCTGCACCGTAACTCCCCTGTGTGAATGCTGTGCCGCTAACTAAAATGTTCCTAGTTCACATGAGTGTGGTTGTGTTTCAAGAGGACAATGTTAACACCAACTAGGAACCTTTTAGTTTGCGCCTGTGCCATCCACAGGGGGAAGTCACACTGCAGCATTTTGATGGGCAGTGCTGTTCTCACCCCTGGAGTCCATGGGGGCAGGGTAGACGAGCCCTCAGGGAGTTTGTAACAGCACAAGTTTTTTAACTGACTTTAGCATTTTCAAAGCATGTGACTGAGAAAAACAAAATGGCTGGGAGCGGCGAGGCTAAATCTCTGCTTGACTTCCGACTGTGGGGCAGGAGCCACAGTAGTCCAACCTGGGACTCAAGGAACTGCCGTTTAGGCTCCTAAGTCACTTAGGTGTTTTTGAAAATGTTTACCCAAAAGGAATAAACCCCAAAGGTGAAATCAACATAATTACAACCTCTGTCACTTGAAATAATTAAACAGACAAGAAGAGTAGAACTTGCAGGGATCTTTTCCCACTGTACTCTTCAAGAGGAATATGCAAATGAGCAAGAATCACTTTCTGTTCTGCATTTTCACTCCTACAGAGCGTTAGGTCCATCGTTGACAGTAATAATAATACTGTGTAGTAGAGCCATGCACCGGGATGAGTGTAGAGTCCTGCAGTGGGACTGGGACCTGGAAGACCTGCAGCCATAATAACGGGAGCGAGATTAAAGAAGAGTTGCACGCAGGACTCTACTATCTAGCTCTTACATAAATAGGAGCATGTGGGTCTTTGTCTTCTTCCTGTGGCTGGGCCACAGGTTGAGAGATCAGTACACTTGCTACATGTACCAGCAAAGGGATTTAATTCTTTAGCTCAAGCAATAGAGGCTTGTGCTTTTAATACAAGAGAACTGGGTTCAAACACTGCTGGCAGCACAACTACAGTTGGTTGTGCAAACATCTTCCCACCTCTGTCCTCTTTGCAGCTGAATGCCAAAGGCTGTAATTTAGGCCAAACACAACTGCAGTTAACATTTCCATCTTTTCATTAAACCGCCACATGACAAAACTGCCACTGCGTTTGCATTTCTTTTTTGATAGATCAGTTTGATTCTCATAGATGTTTTTTAATGACGCTGTAAAAAATCTCCCTTAGCTACAGAGGTTGCTGTTGCAACCAACTGATGTTATAGGGCAGACTATTTTGAATATAGGATCATGGCTGTAATTTACTTCTAATTGCAACAATTATTTGTATTGTGAGAAAAAAGTGCTTGCAGTACTTGCCTAATTCTAGCCTTTAGAAAAATCATGTTAATTATTGCTTGATTCTCTATTCATTAACTCCCCTAGTGAGTCTGTATGAGACATTTCCTTGGAGTGGTGCAGATGGGAACAGGGGGATTTTTATGATGGTGTAATTAACACTTATCGTATGGTTCCCATTGTCAAGTTAATGCATAATCTTCCTCTATTCTGTTCTAGAAACTTAAGTCTGAATCCATTTCTTTGTGACTGCAAACTTTCCTGGCTCCCCCGCTGGGTGGAAGAAAGAAAAGTTAACGTTAGTCAGCTGTTGGATACAAAATGTGCCCAGCCTCCTGAAGTGGCAAACCTTCCTCTTTTCAATGTTTCATTCACCAATGATGTTACTTGTGGTAAGGAAGGGGGATGGGCTCTGGTTTATGGTAAAGGTAAATCTAGTGGAAACATTGAGATCAAAGAGGCTGATACTCCACTAAGGACTCTTCCATCCCTCAAGTCATCTCAGCCAGTTCTCATCTAGCCCACTCAGTAGCGGCGGCAAGTCATTCTCATCTGATGGCTCGTTGGTGAATCTCAGACAAGGTCCTGGTAGACTGGAATCCGTATCAGTAATGGGGCTCCTCTGTTGTGTGTCTCAGCAGAGAGGCTAAGGATTGGATGGGCCAGGGGCAGGAAGCTGCTGTCTTTTCACCCCTAGAGGAGGTTCCTCCAAGCTACCTTAGAGGCACATTGGTGGGGCAGTGAGGGGGAATCTTGTGCTCCGGTTGCCCATGCCACACCTGTGGTGTGGACAAAGAGGGCTTCATTTTCCCAGCAGCTAGCACCTTTCAGCAGCACATTTTTGCCTAAATACGCACTGCATTTCACCTTTATTTTTATCTCCGCTTCTCTGCTCAGACCAGAGATCAGTGCCTGCCATGCCAGTGACTTTATTAAGGGAGTCCCCATTCACTGAGAATAGGGCTGAGACCAGTAAACTCATTACTCACAGGCCACCAAAGCAACCACCAGATGGTGGCCTCTATGTCCTTTTTCCTTAGGCCCCAATTCATCAAAGCAAGTAAGCACGTGCTTAACTAATTGAAATCCCTCTGAAGTCAATGGGACGTTAGCATATGCTGAGTAGGGATGGAGATGAGCAACTGCATAAATACTCTGCTGAATCAAGGCCTTAATCTGAACAATAGACTTTCCTCTAAGGCAGAGGTCTCAAACTCAATTTACCTTAAGGCCAGTGCCAGTCCTCAAATCCTCCCAGCGGGCCAAGGTCACTCATGCCGCCCAGAACCCACCCCCCAAAAATTCACCCCCCCCAAAAAAAACCCTCCGCCTTCTACCTACGTAAGGCTCTGGAACGGAGTTAGGGTGGGGAAGGAGGTCTGGGGTAGGGGATTGGGGTGCAGGCTCTGGGAGGGAGTCTGGGTGCGGGAGCGGGTCTGGGGTGCAGGCTCTGGGATGGAGTGTGGGGGCTGGGGGGTGTGGGGAGGGGGAAGGAGGTGCAGGCTCTGGGAGGGAGTTTGGAGGTGGAAGGGGGTGTGGGAAGGGGAAAGGGAAGGGGGTGCAGGCTCTGGGAGGGAGTTTGGGGGCAGGAGGGGGTATGTGGGGAGGGTGTGAGGGTGCAGGCTCTGGGAGGGAGTCAGGGGTGTGGCACTTACCTGGGGGCCCCCACATGCTTCTGCCCCCAGGCACCGCCCTCACAGCGTCCCATTGGCCGCAGAGGCACTTGGGGGGGGCAGTGCGAGGAGGCACAGCCCCGCCACGCCCTGCTCCTAGGCCACAGGGAGGGACCGGCAGCCACTGGAGTGAGCAGGCAGGTGCCACTCAGCTCCGCTGCGCTGCCTGGGCCCCTGAGGGGAGAGCACCTGGGAGCGGCAGGTGGGGCCAAGGGAGAGACCCGGCCCCAAAACTGCTGGAGCCCTGCGGGCCACATTGGGTTGGCTCACGGGCTGCAGAGGGCTGGGAGTTTGAGAACCCTGCTTTAAGGTGTCCCAGAGAAGATGAAGTCCTGCCATGAGTGCAGGGGACTGGACGCAATGACCTCTCAAGGCTGACACCTCTGCTCCTCAGGCAGAGTGGAACTTCCTACCGTAAGGATAAAGCTGGTGTGTGTGGGAGACAGAGCTTTGTCAGGGGCCAGGACTGGCAGGCACTTAGATTCTGCGGTGAAGAGGGCAGGATAAGAACTTGTATAGAACAGGGTTTGGGAAATGCCCTTGTAGTTGTAGCTGTGTTGGTCTCAGGGTATTAGAGAAACAAGTTGGGTGAGGTAATAGCAGAGCTGTGGGTGCCTGGAAAGCTTGTTTCTCTCACCAACAGAATTTGGGCCAATAAAATATAGTACCTCAGTCACCTTGTCTCTCTTTGGGAAATACGGGCAGTTGTTAATGGCTAGCGCTGATCACATGTGGCCCATGGGATGTAATTGGCCTAGTATTTTTAAAAAGGTACTTTCCAAGCATCTATAATCATAACAAGGGGCTTTTCTCATGCATTTCTAAATAGGTAGCATGGCTCAATGACTGTCCTGGGGTTTCAGCGAGACCCGGGCAGGCAGATGGGATCATTATGGGAAACCGACACGAGGACAGCAGTGTTGAGATGTTTTGGGAGCACTGTTGTAGCAACAGTCAGAGACAGACCAGTAAACATGCCTCAATTGCGTGGGCAGAATTGGACGCGAGGCAAGGAAATCCCAGCTGGGCTGAGGCTGTGTACGCTGCAAAATCAGTGTGTGTTTGTGGCAGGGAAAAACCCCCACCCATCTTAGGCAGGTCAAGAGTTGGGGAACACAAGTGAATAAGTTACTGCCCTGGGAATGGGATCTGCTGTGTATATCTGTGTTTGGGGTGTGTGTGTGCATCATGTGACTATGTGTGTGTACCCATGTGCCTGTAGGTTTATATCCTCTGCTTATCCATAGCACAGGATGGGGCAGCAGAAGCTTCACCCATATACTGCCCTGTTGGGGTGCCAATGTGCATGCACCGCTGCTTGGCTGGGTGTGGGCTTATTGCTCAGATACCAGTGAATTTAAGTGAATGACACCGGGCCCTGCAGAGAATTGGCAGCAGAACCAGGAAGAGAACCCACCCCCCACGTGCTAGCCACACTCACTCCGAAGCAGGGACTCAGGATCAGATCAGCTTCATACCCTGTGGGAGTGGAATATTCTCTGTGGTACTCTTTATTTACTGTGCCTTGCTACTCCATAAATCTGTGCTGATGGCCGGGTTTTCCTGTCGTCACCGCTACAAAGGGATTGGCAAACGCCACGGGTGGATTAAAGGGTTCCCAAGCAAGACTGCAATAGGAAATGCTCAGAATAGAAACCCTCTGCTGTGTAGTCTCCCTGCAGCTCCCGGCCTGGGGAAAGTCCACTTGCAGAGGTGTGGTGTCTAACTGAGGGTTCCGATGAGTTATGGCCTGGTGTGGTCAGTTCGCAGCAGGCTTCTCTGTTCTTTCCCCTCTAGGAGCGCCTTACATAGCATGCGTGACCGACAACTCCACAGGGGCAGCCGAGTCCGTCATCCTCTTCGTGACCGTTCCTTCTGCAAACCTCAGCGAGGAGACCTGCAGCGCCCTCTGCTATGCTGAAGCCCAGGAGTACGGCGGCTTTGGTGACCAGGAGCAGTGTCTGTGCGGTGTGGCCCTTGAACCAAATTCTTCCTCCGGTTGTTTGCCGTTTTGCACTGAGGACTCTGCTAGGCGGGCCTGTGGTGGCCCTTCCCTTGTCCGCTCTATCTTCCCAGCACGGCTGCACGCCTCTTTCACAGGTCCCCACCGCCCTCACAGCCTTCACCACATGTTGGCCTTCAATGTCAGTATTCCAGTTGCTGTCAGCACTTTACAGTGGGACTTCGGGGATGGATCCGGGCTTCTCAACACTACCAAAAACGCAGCGCTCCATCAGTACGCCTTGCCCGGGCGCTACAACGTCACTGTCACCCTCTTTGTGGGTGCCAGGGTCACCTCCGTGCAGACAGACGTTGAGGTGGTGGCTCCCCCAGAGCAGATAGACCTGCAGTGTCCTACCCTGGTCAGGACGAATGAAAGCCTGGACCTACGGATCAGGAATAGGGGTGGCACCAGCCTAGCAGTTGTGTATAGTATTACTGCAGAGACTGAAGAACCGGGCAAAGGTGAGTCGAGTTTGGCTGATGAGGTGCCTGCTGAAGTTGGTTTGGGCTGGGTGGAGGGAAGAATTACACTGAGAACTGGTTCCTCCAAAAATTCCTTCCTTTCGAGGCCCTGCCAGCACCGGGAATGAAGGGCCCACGTGACCGCTGCCCTGCATCTTGAGTACTTATACATCACTGCCAATTGAGTAAGATCTTCTGGCGGCATTTTGCACCCACGTTGCACTGGTGGAAAGGAATGCACAAGACACAGGGCACCGGAGAACCAGACCCACTCAGTCCAGATAGACCAGGCATTCTCAGTACCCAGGGTTTCTTCCACTCCCCCAGCACCTTTTTAGTCATCTAGTCAATCTCGCTAGGCGTGCCCTGGAGAACCCTTGTGTGGCCATGCCCATCTGCACTACAGTATCTGAGCACCTCAAGCGTCTTTTCTTTACATCTTCCTCATATCCTTCCCTACCTCCTCCTCATTCACTCTTCTCTAAATTCTTTCTGCCTTAGTCACATTTTCACATGCCCCAGATTATGTAACAACCTCCACCCACTATGGCCCATTCATGGGGTAAGAACCCACGCCTCTCAGCACCAAATGCACAAGCCCCTGCGGCTGGAGCTAAGGGAGTAAGACAAAGGGCTGGTACTTCTAATCGGTTCCTTAGGGTTAGGGTCCACTAGAGGGAGACATGGTCACACCTGCGAGCTGATGTCTTACACTTGCATTGTGGGGTCTCGCCGGTGGGTCGGGCATCCCACCTTCCAACACATGTCCACCTCAGGGGCTTCAAGCTTTGTTTTTTTTCCCCTCATACAGTGGTTCACCCAATGTGCCCGTCAGATGGCCTGGTCTTCCCCGGCAACAATCACTGCTACCAACTGGTGGTGGAGAAGGCCCAGTGGCTGGAGGCCCAACAGCACTGCCAGGTCCATGGTGATGGAGAGCTGGCTTTCGTGAGCAGTCCTGAGATGAAGAGTTTCTTGGTCTCTCATGTCATCAGGTTAGCGAGTGCAGTCACGGCTGGGATTTGCTATGGGCAGGGTCATTGCCTGGTGCAGCTTCGTGCCATTCTCACGGCACCCACAGTCCAAGGGGCACCTGTGCTCTGCAGGGATTGGCAGCAGACAAAGGAAGGGGTGTTATGACCCCAAGGTGAATTTACCTGTTGGCTGGGCATAGCTGGCTCTGCTGATTAGCCCCCCCACCCCCTTACTCCCTGGAGTGTCTGGGAACCATAGAATCATAGAAGATCAGGGTTGGAAGGGACCTCAGGAGGTATCTAGTCCAACCCCTGCTCAAAGCAGGACCAACACCAACTAAATCATCCCAGCCAGGGGCTTTGTCAAGCCGGGCCTTAAAAACCTCTAAGGATGGAGATTCCACCACCTCCCAGGGTAACCCATTCCAGTGCTGCACCACCCTCCTAGTGAAATAGTGTTTCCTAATATCCAACCTAGACCTCCCCCACTGCAACTTGAGACCATTGCTCCTTGTTCTGTCATCTGCCACCACTGAGAGCAGCCGAGCTCCATCCTCTTTGGAACTCCCCTTCGGGTAGTTGAAGGCTGCTATCAAATCCCCCCGATTCTTCTCTTCTGCAGACTAAACCTGCCCAGTTCCCTCAGCCTCTCCTCGTAAGTCATGTGCCCCAGCCCCCTAATCATTTTCGTTGCCCTCCGCTGGACTCTTTCCAAATTGTCCACACCCCTTCTGTAGTGGGGGGCCCCAAAACTAGACACAATACTCCAGATGTGGCCTCACCAGTGTCAAATAGAGGGGAATAATCACTTCTCTCGATCTGCTGGCAATGCTCCTACTAATGCAGCCCAATATGCCGTTAGCCTTCTTGGCAACAAGAGCACACCGATGACTCATATCCAGCTTCTTGTCCACTGTAATTGCAGGTCCTTTTCTGCAGAACTGCCTCTTAGCCAGTTGGTCCCCAGGCTGTAGCAGTGCCTGGGTTTCTTCTGTCCTAAGTGCAGGACTCTGCACTTGTCCTTGTTGAACCTCATCAGATTTCTTTTGGCCCAATCCTCCAATTTGTCTAGGTCACTCTGGACCCTATCCTTACACTCTGATGTATCTACCTCTTCCTCCAGCTTAGTGTCATCCACAAACTTGCTGTCCATGGGTGCAATCCATCCCATCATCCCGATCATTAATGAAGATGTTGAACAAAACCGGCCCTGGGGCACTCCGATTGATACCGGCTGCCAGCTAGACATGGAGCCATTGATCACTACCCGTTGACCCGATGATCTAGCCAGCTTTCTATCCACCTTACAGTCCATTCATCCAGACCATACTTTTTTAACTTGCTGGCAAGAATACTGTGGGAGACCGTATCAAAAGCTTTGCTAAAGTCAAGATACATCACGTCCACCACTTTCCCCATATCCACAGAGCCAGTTATCTCATCATAGAAGGCAATCGTGGTCAGGCATGACTGTCCTTGGTGAATCCACGCTGTCTGTTCCTGATCACCTTCCTCTCCTCCAAGTGCTTCAAAATGGATTCCTTGAAGACCTGCTCCATTTTTCCAGGGACTGAGGTGAAGCTGACCAGTCTGTAGTTCCCCAGATTCTCCTTCTTCCCTTTTTTAATGATGGGCACTATCTAAAGATGGGAGAAGCAGTGCAATATGTCAGGGTTACTGCAACCATTCATCAGAAACCCAGCCTCCCAGGGCATGTGTTCTTGGGGCTGGGGATGGCAGAATATAGTTGCATCAGGGTTACTGCATCCAATGAGGAAAATGCTGAGGTCTGGGTGAAGGTGGAAGGTTGTCACTGAATGAGTAGGAGGAAGGTACTGGAATAAGCACAGCCGTACCGCAGCATCCCTGTCTGTGACCCTGGAGTGACGACTGAGTTTGTTAGGAATTAAATCCCGCTAGAGAAGCATTTTATTCTGGTTTATTGCGTATGGATTGTTTGAAAGAGACCTTGGAAACCCCATTCCCTGTCTGCTCTCTGTGGGCATTTAAGAACTCAGGTCCTTTTAGTGAGGATCAAAGTTTGCCCTATGTTCCTTAGCTGCAATTTCCCAGCGCCCCGAACTTTGGCAGCGCCCTCCACCCCAGACTTGGCAGCAGGGCTCTGCATGTCCTGTTTGCAAAGTGCTTCAGGAGTCGTGGTGACAGGAGGCAGGCGCCATAGAAAGAAAAAGGTGATGCCGTGAGCCTGCCTCTCTCCATTGAGTCTCACGCAGCTGCCCAGTCACATGGTGTCCGCCTCAGCCGAAGACCTTTTCGAGACAGAGCAGCCCACCTCCCCAAGTGTTGGGTTTTGAAGGCATCTGTTCCACCTCACAGCCAGCGCTTTCTAAACAGGCAGCATGGAACGTGTCAGCCTTTGATGAAATCCACCCCACAAATGCCCTTTCTGCAACCAGCCACCTTAAAGGAGAAGTGCTCAGACCTTCCCAGGGGCCTGACAGCTCCATGCAGATGCAGATATTGGCGGGGGCTTCTTAATAAACACGTCCGAGAAAGCACACGAGACTGGAGCAGCTGCATGTGATGTAGCCTTTGAACAGGCCTGCCCTGGGCCCAATGACCTTTCTCCTGAACTTGTTTTCTTGTGTTGCTCCATTCACACTGGGATTGATCCCGAGATTACAAACATGTGCGCCCAGCAAGGCCAAGTGAGAGGAGCCCATCCTTTCCGAAGGGTTAGGAGCTGGTCATTCGGTGCACTGATTTATCTCGCATTGCGTGCAGGGCTTTGGATGGACTGCAGTGGCAATGAAATCATGAGACCTAGAAAGGAGCGAGCCGACCAAGCTGTTTCCCAGCTGCCGCAGCTCATTGTTCTCCACTCCGGCTCCCTTCTTCTCTTTATTTATTTATTAATTTATTAATCCGTTCAGATAAACATGAATGAGACGATTCCAGGATTTGATTTCCCTGGCGATAAAATGGAAATGAAGTATAAGCCATGGTTTTTTGGAACGCGTGACTTCCAGGGTTTCTTGTGGGAAAATGACAGAAGCAAAAATCTGTTTCCCATTAGCGCACACGGCAGTTATGGTCACTCTCTTCTCTTCCTCTCGCCCGTCATTTGATGATCTTTCCCAGAACCAGTGTGCTCTGAACCAGTTCTCCCCACCAAGAACCAGGGCTCTGTGAACCAGTTCCCCCACACCTACAACCAGTGACTCTCCCCTTCCAAAATGCTGGAACTTTTCCTCTCCTTCCAGTGACCCAAGATAGACAGATCATTAGTTCTCAAGAAATGCTACTGCTGTAATAAAGAAAGTGCAGTCCAGCTCCTACTTCAGCTGAGAGAATTTACCCTGATTTAGAGATACTGGACCCACCAGCCGGGGAGGGGACAAGGGAATTGTCCAGTCAATCTTGGTTGGTTTGTTTCTTTTTTTAATTTTTTTATTTTTGATGACTTGCAGTTAGATCAAAGCTGGAATTAGAAAAGGAAAAACTCTATTGGGTTTTACTGATGACAGCAAATAGGCTGTTTCCTAGCCCGCTCTCCTTAATCCCTTCCAGTGTTTCAGGAACAGAGCACAGCAATTATTTGTTCTTTTAATCTGATTTGTGATAAAAATGACTGATTCACAGAACAATTATGTTCATCGTTGTTTTTCAGTATGACCTCATTAATCATGTCTAAGGCTACAATTTAATCACGGGTATTTTTAGTAAAAGTCATGGACGGGTCACGGGCAAGAAACAAAAAATCACGGCCCATGACCCGTCCATGACTTATACCATAAATACCCCTGATTGACTCTTTGTGGGGGAGGGGCGCTGTGAGGGGGGCTCTGTGAAGGGGGCACTGTGTGGGGCAAGTCTACGGCACCAACTGTGTGTGGAGCCCCGGGGGCCTGTTGCCACTCCCGCCGCCTGGGGGGAGCCCCGGGGACCCGCTGCTGATCCAGCAGCAGCCTGGGCGGGAGGGAAGCCCCAGAGGGCCAGTGGCTGTTCTGGCCACCATGGGGGGAAGCCCTGGGGCCAGCCGCTGAGCTTTGGCTGCTCCTGCCGCCCCCAGGGCCAGCCACATCGGCCGCTGCTCGGGGAGTCCCGGGCAGGGCCGGCTCTAGGCACCAGTGCTCCAAGCATGTGCTTGGGGTGGCACTTTCCAAGGGGCGGCACTCTGGCCTCCTTTTTTTTTTTTGCTTGGAGTGCAAATGCAGGGAGCCGGCCCCGAGCGGAGGTGAACTGCAGCGGTGGGGGGCACGGTGCGGGGTGTGGGGAGGGCCGCAGGAAGTAACCCGGGGTGGGCAGAAGAACCGCTCCCCTCCTAGATCATCTCTGCCTCCTCCCCTGAGCGCACCGCCACTCCGCTTCTCCCCCCTCCCTCCCAGGTAAGCCTGGGAAGGAGGAGTAGGAGGGGAAATGCGGCATGCCCGGGGGGAGAAGGTGGGGCCGAGGATTTGGGGAAGGGGTTGGAATGGGGCGGGGAAGGAGCAGAGTTGGGGCGGGGGGAAATTTTTTTGCTTGGGGTGGCAAAAAACTTGGAGCCGGCCGTGGTCCCGGGGGTCAGCTGCCGGGAGCTTCCAGAACAGTGGCTGGTGCGGCTGGCTGCAGGGGCGTCCAAACGGCTGCCTTCAGAGCCGCTCCAGCAGTCTGGCTGTCCCCAGGGCCGCCCGAGCAGCTGTCCCCAGGGCCGCTGCTTGGGCACCCCTGGGGTCAGCCACACTGGCCGCTGCGGAAGTCACGGAGGTTGCAGGAAGTGACAGAATCTGTGACTTCCGCAACCTCCGTGGCATACACGCAGCCTTAATCATGTCATCTGGTACAGACTTGGTGGTGGAGAGACACCAATTATCTTCTTAGGCTGCTCTTTGCAAAGCAGCTTGCAAAGCACTACCTTGTGAGCATCTCAGATTTCAAAAGTGAAGCAGTGATGGGTGCGATTTGGAGGGGATACCTTTGAGGTGATGGTACAGGTGGTGCAGGGAAGGGTCGACACGCAATGCTTTCTGCTGTGAGTTAATATGGAACAAATGCCTTAGCATACGAGCACTCTCTTTTGGGTGAGATGTAAAGCAGAAGTTCCTGGCTGCCTTTGACCAGTGGAGATCCTACAGGATTTTCCACAAGAGCCAACTTTGGTGGTCAGCCAAAATTCCAAATTGGGCAGTTATATTCCAATGACCTAAATCAATCCTGGCAGTTTCCACTGTATGGGACATTCTTCTTCACTTCCATGTCCTACATCGCTTTGCTCTGCTCTTGTATTCTATGGTGTTAAACTGCACCAACGCTATTCCCAACTCTAGTGTTACTGGAGAATACTGTAGTAGCTTTTCTTAATGAGAAGTCCCTATAGGTGAAATGCAAGGTTTGTAAAAGATATAGGCAGCGCTGACAGGTAATGGAACTTCTCCTTTATCTACAGTGCAGCTGTTCAGGAGAGCCCATGTTCTATCCCCAGCATCATCAGGAGATTCCAAGTGCAACTCAATGACATGTGTGAAGATGCTACATGGTCCCAGCTTTGCTATATTATTATATGGCAGATTCTGGTAGTGCACCCATCACCATGGCATCTGAGCTCCTTAGGAGGCAGCTTGCCTTATGAATTAAATGCCTTTATAACTATGGCTTTAACTCATTAGCAGGTCACAATATGGTTTGCTACTTAGGAGACTGTCTTTCAATAATCACGTCCTTGAGGTAGAATGAGCATCACAATCATTTAGTAATTAAAAGGGCTCTTTGAATATTTTGACTGACCCATGGATGGAAGCTGTTGTTACGGTTATTTTCATCGAGAACCCTGGATGGATGGAGTCTGTCCCAGATCCTTTCAATACTTGTGATTTCCTGAAAATTCTGGCATTCTTTTGCATTGTTTTGAAGGGGCCTTGATGTCTGGATCGGATTCAATGATTTTGCAAGTGCTGGAGCTCAGCAGAGGGGCGAAGGATTTAATCTGGAGAGCTGTCAGAACTGGCTGCCAGGAGAGCCCCATCCATCAAACGCTGACCACTGTGTCCGGATGGGCCCGACGGGCCAATGCAACACCGACCTGTGCATGGCCAAGCACAGCTATGTGTGCGAGTACAAGCCAAAAGGTGGGCTCTCCCGCTGCCCTGCTCTCAGCAGGCCTTCTGCACCTGGGTCCTGGTGGGAGGCGGCATGTGTCAGTCCAAAGCGAAGGGCCCCATTGTTTTTCTGGTTAATCATCTTTGTTAGATGGAAGTTGGGAATTTCCGAGCCTCTTACAAATGTTCTGGACGTAAAAGCATGTTCTGTGGAGTCCCCAGAAGGAAGGCAGAATGGGCCAAATGGCCTATTTTATTGCCACCTACAGTATTTGAGCGTGCACTAGTTTGGAAGCGCAGATACCAGGCTTGAGTGCATAGAATAGGTCATTGCTCACTTCAAGCCTAACCTAGTAAGTAGGACAACCCATTGATTTGTAATTCAGACACGACTAGCAGCCCTAGGAGAACAGCCAACTGACTCGCCAGCAGTTGGTGTTTCTCTTGTGGGTTTTGAAGCAGGAAACTTGCACACTGATGGAGCTGCAGCCCAGCCCGCTAACCCCTCCCAAGTGTCTAAAATGTTCTCTAAAAATACGCACATACTGGGTTATCACCCAAAGACATGGCCTCAGATTCTGAATAAAACACACACAAAATATCATGGAGAAACATGCTCTCAGGCAGTGGGTCTTGAAGTGTATAGTCCCCATATGTCACAACAAACTCCCTCTCACTGCTGGGAAGTTAGGGAGGAAGACCGAACAAAACATGGCTGCACCATGCGCTTTTTCATTCTTTGGTCTTTTTCTATGTTAATGGCTTGTGCAGCACCCCAATTGTCTCTGCCTAGAAAGGGGAGGCATTTTACACAGGCATTTCCTATGATTTTATTGGATATTTTTTTCAGTTTGCACATGAAGGGCAATAAAAGCCTCACGGCAGCAAGTCTCGGAGCCCGGGTCAACTGACTCAGGCTCTCGGGGCTCAGGCTGCGGGGCTAAAAATAGCACTGTAGACAGTTGGGCTCAGGCTGCAGCCTGGGCTTTCAGACCCTCTCCCACTCGCAGGGTCTCAGAGCCCAGGTTCCAGCCCAAACCCGAATGTCTACACTGCTGTTTGAACCTCACAGCCCCAGCCAGGTGACGCTGAGACTTGCTGCTGCAGGTTTTTTAGTGCAGTGTATAAGCTGAATAAGGAAAAGAGGTGGAGGTTAAGTGAGGGTTAGCTACACTCCTGGGTCAGCTTTGACCAGCTAAATTGAGGTTAAAAAGGTGGTAAGCTGCATCTACGCTAGGAAAAAGTCAGGGTTAGCTAACCTCAACTTCCTTTCATAATCTAGAAATATCCCAAAAATTTGCTAGCACAGAGGACCCTCTGCCCCGTCCCTGACAGTGGTACATCTGTACCCCAGCCTGGGATGGAAAGTAATGCTGGCATGCACAGGGTTACCTTCTCTGAGCTCACCAGGCCTTCAGGGCTGGTTCAGCTCCTGTGTCTCCTGGAGCCTCCAGCTTTATGGGCACTGCAGGGAGGCTGCCTTCCTTTCCTGCACCTGCAGTACAACCCGTCTGCTAGAGCTGCAAATGTTTCCTCTGTTTGGAGAGCCACGGTCAGGTTCCCTGAAGTTCGTGAACATGTTGGAGAGCCAGGGACAGGCTTTGGGTGTGCCTGTGCCAAAGCTGGAATGTGCACTGGCTCCAGGCATAGGCTGGGTATCTGGCTGCCTAAGGTGCCTCCTTTCAGGGTGACTCTGAGTGGAGAGTCCACTGCGTGAAGAAGCCATCTTAGCAGAAGACCCCACCCTCCTGCAGCATAGGAAACCCCCCTCTCTCCCATCACACAGGCAGCAGGAAGAAGCAGACCAGCTGGAAGACAAATTCCTCACCCCAGGGAGAGGGAGTGGAAGACAGAGTGGGATGTTGGGAATAAGAAAGAGAATAAAGATGGGAGGGGGGTTAGATAAAGTGTAAGGTAAAGAGACAGGGGGACCCACCCTGACTGTGAAAAGAGGTCCCAGTCACTGCTCACTGATACAGTACCCCAGTGCCTGCCCTGCTTATCAGCAAGCCTGAGCTAGGTGAGGTGATTTTGATGGAAACCAGGTGGCTTTGGTTGAGTTTTACATAGAATTTGGGGGGCTGCATTTATACCCAAAAATTCAACGCAAACCTCAGGGCGTGAATCCCGTGTGAAGGAGGACGGGCAGAGTTTGCAGGATTCCCAGAAGCCGAAGCCGCTGACCGTTGCGCGGCTCTGTCATCGCGCTGGGAACGCTGCAAACATTAATTACACAGGGTGGGAAGGGAATCAAAACCACAGCGTGGAGAGAAAGGTAACTGAATCATAACCGCAGCTGCCTCTCCCCCAGAACTGAGGAATCATGTGATTTGAACTGGTCCAACCCCCATTTTGTAATTCCCCCTGTGATGGGTGTTACCGTTCTGATCTGTGATGTGATCTAGCGTGAGCGGGGCCAAGGCACAAGCACAGGCCTTGCTGGCTCTCATCGGCTTTGCCTAATGCTTCCCTTGAAAACAGGAATTCTCTTGAACGCCGAAAACTTTTACGTGGGCGACCCTGCGTTTGACACACCCAGGTCTGTGAGATACGTGACAAGAGAAGCTTCGCTGCCGGCTCCATTGGACACTGTGGAGGTAAGAAGGGCTCACGTCCTAGCCCCGTGGAGGGAGCTCCGTGAGTGGTGCAGCAAGGTGAAGGCCTTGGGTTTTGTTTTCCAGACGATGGTGTTCCCCAGTTTGGAGTTTCAGCAGGAAGCATTTTTAACGGCCCTTGAGTTTGTGACTCAAGAACTACAGCGGTCTATTCACGTGAGGTTTCAGGTGCACAGACCAACACGCAGAGAAGGTACATCTCCTCTCTTTCCCTGACTCCAAGTTCTTTTAAAGGTGACCCACACTGGGTTTGTGGCCTTTCCTCTTCTTTTGAAAGGAGGCCTGAGAGAGGCTTTATGATGTTTATATTTTTTAAATCTTGAGAAGTCTCAGGTGAGGTCTCATCTTCCCTTGTTTTGCTGGGGGATGTCCTGGGGGCATCTCAGTGCATGTGTATCGATTGGAAGTTTGAATCTTTAACACAGTCGCCTGTTCCGCAAAATCTGTGTTGGGCATTGGCGTTAAACTGACAAAACAAAGACCCTTCCCCTGGCCATGGCTGCAGCTTTCCACCACTTCGCTTCTGGGATACTGCTGGCGTCACTCGCTCTCTGGTCCCGCGGCGCCTCCTGGGCCGGATAGGCCCTGGAGTTTCTGAAGCAAACATCAAGTGAGAACCCTCCCCACTCCTCACACAACAACCAATGGAGCCATTCCGGCCTTCTCTCCAAACCGCAGAGCAGCTCAAAAATGGGCCAGGCCTCCAGAGCTCTCCAGCCTCCTGTATTGGCAGGGAGGCTCCCGCTTGTGAATGAAGGGAGGCACTCTAGACCGTGCCTCAATGGTTAGAGCCTTGGAGGACTGAAGCTCTAAATTATGGAGACCCCCAGGAGTCCTCCAGGACTCCAACCATAGAGATCCTGCCTCTAGGATGGCCCCAACCCACATGACATAGAGATAGGAATAGAGCAGTGGGCAAATGTGAGGGAGAGACAGACACTCTAGCCGCCAGACACTCTATGGCTGTGGCTGGTGGTGTGGGGAATATTCTTCTCAGAGAGTCTAGGGTTAGCGTGTGTGTTGGGTGGGGAAGGGGGAACTTGAGGTGAGGAGAAGCTGGGGGTGGGGGAGTGGAACCAGGACAGCGATGGGGAAGATGGAACCAGTCAGAGAAAGGGGATAGGTGGGGAAACGCAAGGAAGGATTTGCAGTGGAGAAGGAGTCACAGAGGAAGTATCTTTGGATACTTGTCGCATCTCATGAAGTATGAAGACTAACCAGATCTTGGGAAGAAATGAATTCACCTTCTGCATTATTTCTTTCTACTTGAGAATGCAGAAAATGTCACACCATGATGGATTGTGCTCCATCTAGTCCCAAAATTAACAGGGGAGAAAATTTCTTCCTGACCGTGAAACATGACAATAGAGCATCCTTATAATTTTGGCTGAAGAGGGATGAATAGTATGGTCTAACAGGCCTTTTCCATGAGTCTCAGTGCAACTGTGCAGAAGTCACAATTTTTGTGGGAATGAATTTTCCCACAAGAAGGTTTGATGCAGTCACGCAGTCCACAGTTGTGAAAAAAAAATGATATTTTGACATTGGAAAATTGATATTCTGACAGCTAACTTGTGAAAACTAACAATGCATTTTCAACGTTCAAAGCCAGCTCTGCTAAAAAAAAAAATGGGTCTGCTTTTGCTTGGAAATAGCTCTAAAATTGGAAAAGGGACCATTTTCCCCCTACGAACTGTGCAATCTTAATGAAATTTTCCACTAACATGGTCGATTTTTGGCCCAAAGAGCAAATGCAGTTGATTGACATTTTTGACTTTTTCAAATTCATGGAAAAATGTGAGAAAACCTTGAATTTTGAGTATTTGGGGAATTTATTCTTAATTTAATTCTACACAAGTATGTGCCTGAGCTATCAGATTTGTTCTTTCCTCCCGCCTTCCAGGTTACAAGGAGGGGAAAAATGCTACATATCCATTCCGCACTTCTCAGGATATTGGGAACTGGACACTACTTGAATGCCCTGCTGGTTTCCAGTGGTGTCACTTGACTAATACATGTTTGTCGCTAAGCAGTTGCTGCAGCCCAGTGGAATGTGCCAATGATTCCATCACCAATAGCACCAACTCCCTTTCTTGGCACAATGAAAGCCAGCTCAGCTATGAACTCCTCAAAGAGTTTCTCTTCACTATACCAGCTAACACCTCTGCTCAGTATCTGGTAAGTGCAAATTAACTGGTATAACCAATGTGTGGACAGGGCTATTTTCCTTGGGTACTGAACTATGGGTCAAACCTGTGTGGCAGGTGTTATCCCCATTTTACAGATGGGGAAACTGAGGCACAGAGCCATGAAGTGACTTATTCATGATCCCACAGCAGGTAAGTGGCAGAATCTGGAACTCCCACTTCCTTCCTCTAGCCACTCCCCCAGTAATTTGTTGCAACAATAAAGTGGATGGAAGGGTCAGTTTTCAAAGCTTTGTGCAAGATTTTAACACGGCCACGCTCATTGCATTTAACAAGAAGGTTGAACTGCAGAATAAAACTGATGTTTATCTCAGTTTACAGCACGTCCAATTCATATCGGCAAAGAGGGTGGCATTTTAAGAAAGCTCCCTGAGCTACTGGATTTGCTGTGGTCTTTATCCTGGCTGTAAATCCAATGGTAAACTTTCTCACCTGCCCAAATTCAGGACTGGTGATGGGGATGGCGGTGCCTGCTGAGAATTTAAGCCATGGAATCAAAATAATCTCTATCCTTTCACAGGTGATGTTTAAAGGTGAAGACACCTTTGTCAGGCCTAAGGATGTCTTCAGCATCCAGCACGATGCAGCGCCAGGCTTGTTCCTCCAGTGCCAGCCAAGTACGTTATCACCTTACAGAATGAATTACTTAAGCACAAATTCTTCTGACTGGGTGCCCAGCCTGTCTGCCAACCTCAGCAGTGCAATCTGGAAGAATGACACCGTGTGCTCTCTCAGGGTTCTCTATGCCACTGAACAGGTAACGCCGCTTATCAGTCAACACAATCCCGGGCTGGAGCGTCATGGCCTCTACACCGTTAAAGCCACAGTAGACAACGGAGTCTTTAGTGCCAACTTGTCTTGCAGTTTCTGGGTCACTTCTCTGGTGTCAGGCCTCCGTGTCATTCACCCCTCTCCTCACAGTGGCAAAGTCTATGTGCCAACTAACCACTCTTCGCTGGTGGTGAAGATATCCTCAGGGGTGAATGCGACGGCAAGCTGGCTTGGCGAGAACCGGACCTTCCCCTTCGAAGGGGCATGCCCACCAGCCATTGTTCCACTGACAGCAGACTGCACCAGGGACACCAACGACACCTGGTTCTCGGTGGTCGAGCTGAGTGCCGGTGGGGAGAGCGTGAGCACCAGGCTGCTCATGGTGGAGAACTCAGTGAGCTCCCAGAACATCACTGTCAAAGTGAAAGTGGAGGAGCCCATTAGAGGACTCAGAGCGACCCCTGACCCGGAAACCAGAGTCTTGCTAAACACCCGGGTGGTGAGTCATTGCACTGTTGTTAAATTATTAATAATGTTTTCATTGCAGCCTTTAATGCTAATGCTTTGGGTTTGGGAAACAGCCCTGATGGAAACAAGGTGGATCACAGGTGCACTACTAATGAGGACCCGCACCTCCATGCGATCTGCCCCATTTTATGCATGTCAGATAGGGCCTTTGATCCCATGGCAACGTGCCAGCACAGCTCCTCACTAGGGAAGATGTGGATGCCCCTAAATTAGGCATGTAATTTAGCTGTACACCTCCTGATGTCAACCTTAAATATCCCAGCATTAGGGTAGGAGAATGTTACCCTGATAGGAGAATGTTAGCTCAGCGTTTCTTTCCTTGCTCCCATAAATTGCCCAAGTGATCAGGTGCATGGTGGAAGGTCAGGGTTCATGTTCCTCTGACTTCCTTTTGTCACAAATACCGTCCACCTGCCAGCTGGAGCTATGTATACTTTCTTTGTCTACCAAAGTCCTGTAATTATCCTGGTGTCTTCAGTCCTTTTCTCCACTCCTCTTTCCCCACTGCAAAGTTAAACCCTGCTCAGAGGCCAAGGCATCGCTGTTTGGTAACTACCTATTAGATCTGTCAAATGCTCTGTTTTAATCTTTGGCTGCTTAATGGCAGAAAATATGCAAGTCCGTACCTGCAGTGCCTGTCAGTCTCACCTCACCAGCTGGTCTCTGCAGCTGTCGGGTTAAGAAGTCCGATTGTGCTAATGAGACATGTTCTAGAGGAGCAGGAATCCAACCCTGGCCTGCCAAGTGCAAGTGGATCTATTTAGGCTTTGGGTCAGGTATTTCCTAGTGAAAAGGGTCAGAGGTTCAGTTCAGTGAAGCAGCCAAAGCGTGGCAGCATCTGCAAAGTTATCAGAGCTTCTTGGAGCAGGAAGGAAGCATAGTCTTGTGGACAGATCTCCAGGGAAGGGGGGTAGTCAGGAGACCTGGGTTCTGGTCCCAGCTGTGCCATTGGTGAGCTCCATGAAGCATCAGTCTCTCACTGCCTGAATTTCCCCATCTGTACAAGGAGGCTAAGAATGCTCACCCACCTCTGTAAATTGCTCTGAAACCTATGTTTGAAAAGTGCTCATTACTATTATCTGGAAATATTGGAAAAACAGGTTTTCTAGAACATCCCATTAAGTGGGACTCTGTCCTTTTTTAAGGCATGAGAGCAGTGGGGAAGAGTCGACAGCAAAATAATTTAGATTGTGAATTCTTTGGGGCAAGGCCCTGGTCTGATTACTGTATGTGATGTAAGAGCCATGCTTACCTAAGGAGCTGTAGGCTGGGATTTCAGCAGAATTTAGCCCCCCAACTCCCACTGACTTTTAGTGGGACTAGGATACATCCCTCCTGAAACCCCTTTGAAACTACCTTGAAAGGAAACCCAACAGTAGTCACAGTGTTGTTGTTGTTATCCCCCCAGCTGAGAGTCTCCAAGTTTCGTCCCCTCCCTTCGCTTCTCTGTTTGGAGACTTTGATTGAACTAGGGGCAATAAACAGGATTTCAGGCTCCCCAGTGCCGACCAGGAGCTGGAGAGAGAAAGATGTCTGACCACCTGAGGAGGGGAAATTAGCTTGGACTATGAAAGAGCTAAAGGGACTAAAAGTAAATCCTACTGTTTACTTTCCATTCAGACTAAAAATGGAATCCCCCAAAATACAGTAACTAAAAGGCAGAGTCTAAAGGATGCAGAAACCGTTTCTTGTCCTATCAGCAGCTGTCAGTGAATCTTGAACTAGCCTGTAAGATTGAATCTGTTCTGTCTCCTGTTCAGCTGGGAAGTGCTGTGCATGCTTCTTTCATGCCCTAGTGCAGAGGTCTGGGGTCCCCTGGGAGGCCACGAGCAGGTTTCAGGGGGTGCTCCAAAATACACCAGAAAGCAAGGTTGGCGTTAGACTCTCGCTGGGGCCAGGGCAGAAAGCCGAAGCCCGAGTCCCCTGGTGCAGGGCTGAAGCTGAAGTCCGAGCAGCTTAGCTTCGTGAGGCCCTCTGTGGGTTGGAGCCCAGGGCAATTGCCTTGCTTGCTACCCCGCTTGCTACCCTCTAACACCAGCTCTGGCTTTTAATCTCCTGGATATGCAGGAAAACGGTTGCTGAAGCACAGGGGGCCCGTGGAGTTTTTAGAGCATGTTGGGAGGGGCCTCAGAAAGAACAAGGATGAGAACCCCTGGTCTAGTATAAAGTGTCCTCGTACCTTTCAGAGCTACATCCCTGTGATGGAGGCCGGGTCGGATGTGACTTTCAGGTGGACGGTAGACGATAAACCATCTTTCACTTTTTACAACGTCGTCTTCAACGTTATCTACCAAAGCCCAGCTGTGTACAAGCTCTCGGTAAGCCAAGGCCTCTCCCGTGGCACCGTTTCAGGTCTGCTTTTCCATTGGGCTCCACCAGCTGAAAAGGAAAAGCAGCAGTTTGATGAGGAGGCAGAGATTTCTGCCCACGCCCTGCCCCATTCGCAAGCCAGTTGGTAACGCAGGCTGTGCACTGCAGCTTCCTGAAGAGGTTTTTGCTGCGTTTGCAAAGCTGCTTAATCTTTAGTTTTGCTCTGTTCTTCTCTTGCAAAGGAAAATGGTGAGAGCTTCCTCTTGTGTCCTCCACTCCACTGCTCTCTCTTCTCCTCCCTTCCCCTCTCCTCCTTTCCTCGCCTTTGTTCTTCTTTCCCCCTCCTCTGTTCTTTGTCCCCCCCTTCTCCTTTTCTCTTCCTTTGTCCCTATTGTCTCCGGGTCTCTCCTCTGCCCATTTGCTTCCTCCCGTCCTGTCCATTCTCCTCCCATGTTGCTTTGCTCCTCTCTCCCAGGTTTCACACTTCATCTTGGTCCCCTTTTCTGACCGTTCCGATCTTTCTTCTCAGCCCCCCTCCAGCTTTGCCCCCGGCCCTCCGCTCTCCTCCATCCCTGCCTTGTCTCATTCGAAGTGCTGAAACTGCACTTTGGACGCTTGCGTCCTACGCCCTCTGGAGCTACTCACCTGCCCGTGCCCTTTAGGAAGCTGCTGATGCTCCATCAGTGGCTCTCCATGCCTGTGCAGAGCAGCTGGAGGCAGCTTGCTAGCGACAAGGCCCAGACAGAGCCAGCGAATGAATGATTGGTAAGTTCAGGGCTGGAAGAGTCTCCTGGGTCGTGTGCACTTGTTGAGTTCCAAGGCACCAGGGCAGAAATTCCTCTCCCTGACTCCAGAATCCAGTTCCACCTTGAACAGACCTAGCAGTGGAGCCATGACAGCTTCACGGGGAAGATTATTCCACTGGGCGTGTGACTTTGTGGTCATGGATGCTTTCCAGTTTGAATGGGCCTCTTCCGACAGTCTATTACCCTGGCTTTCTGCCTCTCGTTACTCCCCCTACCCCAGCCAGCTCTCCCCTGAGCTGCTCAGGCCCTGTTTCCTTTCCCTCTCCCCAGTCCCTTTCAGTGTTTTCCCCTGGACTCTCTCTGGTTTATTGGAGTTTGTCACAGGGGCACTCCTGGCTGCCCTGGGGATTAGCTCTTTCCAGGTCCAGGATCCCCTTCTGCTGCTCACTGCATGCCCTACTGCTGCTCAGTCTCTGCGACTGGGTGCTTTTTCTTCGTGACTTGGCTTTCTGACCAGGTCACTATACGTGTTCCCCCCTTCTGGGGTATCAAAGTCTAAGTCTCTGTCCACACTAGCCATCTCAGGCAGTCTGCCCACTCACTGATCCATGGTGCCACTCCCTCAGGGGCTGGCCGGGGAACCCGGGCCCGCCCTCTGCTCTGGGGCCTTCTCCTCAGCAGCTAAGGTCTGCCCTATCCCACACCTTGCTTCTTTTCCCCTGAGTCTTTCCTACCTTTCTGGCTCTCCCTCCCAAATTCCCTTCTCCCAGGAAGTAACTGTACACTTCCCTTTATGTCACAACCACACCTCCCTTCCCCCTGGAGCCTTCCTTCTGTTGCCAGTCCCGTGGCTTTGTGTAAGCCCTGCTTGTTCCCTCACAGATGAACTTGCTTCCAATTAGTGGCCTAAATCTCTCCCCTGTTTGCCACTTAATTGGCTGATTGGGCCCACCTGGCCTAATTCCGCTTGCTCAGGGCCCGTTTGGGGAGACACCCCATCCCAGTGTCCCTTTAGCCCCGTGAAACCCAGATCCCTCCTTGGTGCTGTACTTCCAGGAGTGTGGTGAGGTGACCTCAGAGCCATTCCGTTTGTCCTGCCTGTCCCTAACAGCTCACCGCGTCCAATCACGTCAGCAATGTCACAGTTGATTACAACGTCACGGTGGAGAAGATGAATAGGATGAAGGACCTGACCGTGTCTGAGATCCCACTGGTCCTCCCTCAGAACACGACCGTGGAGCTTACCGCCAGAGTACAGATCGACTCGGCTGTGGATGCTGCTTTCAAGTGAGTCCTTTGCTCGTTGCCCAAACTTAGGGTCTCACTGTGCACAGCTCAGGGGCTTTGCCGTGGCTGATTTCTCACCTGAGGACCAATTGATTTAAATGGGTATTCGGCCTAATTAGCAGGCTCTGGCTTATTCATTCCTCCGTGCTCATTCAAGGGAAATTCCGATTCAAGTCCCCCAGAGGTTGACTGAGTGAGGCCTTTGCTAGGTGATCCTTCCTTTGGCTTTGTCTTCATTCCTCACCTGCTCAGAAGAGAATCATCACAGAACTCCCTGTGCAGTGTCTCTCCTCTCCTATGGGATATGTTTTGGCACCAGGGAAGGGCGTGCTGCTATTTGTAATGCCAGGTTTTTGGAACAGGAGCCGAGGGATGGTTAACTGGAGCAGGACCGAGGAGTCCTGGTAAAGAAATCTAAACATAGTGGTACCATAACAACAAAATCTGGTATTTACACAGAGACTGGTTTTCAGAGGGGCTTAGCATCCCAGCGTTCCCATTGGTTTCAGCTGGGGTAGTGGGTGCTCAGTGTTTCTGGAGGTCAGTCCCATAATGCCTTTCTTCCGTAACACTTGCTATTTGGTTAGTTAGAAGTGACTCCTTCCCTTTCTCTAACTGCCACCATACTCCTGTCACCATGACACTGTGATGGGATTAGAACACCTCGCGTTGTGATACTCGGCAGTACCCTCTGCGGTAGCTCTCTGGGTAACCACAGTGTTGTGACTGTAGCAGAACACTGGGAATAGCACTGGGGGTGGTTACGGGATTCCAGGTGGGATCCTAAGATGCTCCAAAAGCAGCTTCTGTTTCACTTTGTAACGACCAGCTCAAGGCCTGCATGTCTGATCTGCATGTCTGCTTTCCTCTCTCCCCAGATGGGATTTTGGAGATGGTGGTCAAGAAATTTACCAGTTTAAACCCCCATATAATGAGTCTTTCCTCATTCCTGATCCCAGCGTCCATCAGGTTGTGATCGAGCACAACGTATCATACACCTATCAAGTACCAGGTAAGCTCTGTTTGCATATCCTGGGAGAAAGAGGCTTATGCAGTTTTATTGCACTGGGGCTACAGGAGTCAAGAGCTTCAGAAAATCCTAGTACCTCCACACTAGAGAATGATTCAGAGGCCTGCATATATCGTTAGTTTCTTTCTTGATTAAACTCCCTCCACTGGTGGTGCTGCTGGTCATTGGCTGTAATGAACAATAGACGAAGCCCTGGCAGAATTAGCATCAAGAATGGTGCTGATGACAACAGGAGGCAGGACTGGATGATCAGACATCATCTCTGACTGTGAGAACCTGTTCACAAGAGCAGTTTCATTTCTCCTCTGGATCACTGGTTCAAATCTAGCCCAGATTGGAAGGGTCACCATCCGATAATCTCGCTGGATGTGTGTTCACATCGTAGAAACTACCCTCGTTGGCATAGGCAGATTTCCTTCTTGGCAGTCTCAGGAGATAGGCCAATAGCAGAATGGCCCGTGGAGACTGAACTTCCCTCACATCCAGGGTTCGGGTTAGAGATGAGGCACAGTTGAAGGGCACAGGTAGAAGCAGCATGCATGACCACTCCCCTGTTCATCCACTATTATGTGGATGAACAGAAAAAGACTCAGTCTCCAGAATTGTCAGGCTGGCCTCTTATACAGGTAGGCCGGCCACACATGCACGTCCTATTTTCATGCACCCTTAGCGGTAATGAGAAAAAGAAGAGAAATACAGCATGTGTGTGGTGCAGAAGCAGAGCAGTGTCTACCTGGAATGTTTTTAACCTTTCCCATGAGGCCATTAAGGCCTGTAGTGGTTGCGTGGACCCCTCCAACATTTCTGCCCATGTTCTGCTCTCTTACTCTGCAGGAGAATACATCCTGGTTGTTCTAGTGTCAAACAGTTTTGAGAACCTCACCCACCAGATCCCGGTTCATGTCCACACTTACCTGACTGACTTGACTGTAGAAGCAGATGCAGATGTTCTGGTCGTAGGCCGGCCTGTTACCTTCAAAGCCTATCCGCTGCCATCCCCCTATGGAGTCTGGTACACCTGGGACTTTGGGGATGGCTCCTCGCTGCTGCTGGAGAGCCAACCTAGAGTGACCCACAGCTATCAGACCAGGGGGGTATACAACGTCAGCCTGACAGCCAACAACACGATTAGCAGCATGGAGACACACCAGTGTTATCGTGTCTTTGAAGAGATCACTGGGCTGAGAGTTTCATCCGACGAGGTGGCAGAGCAAGGCATCTCAATATCAATAAATGCTTCAGTGGAGACAGGGGACAACATCACCTGGATATTTGACATGGGGGATGGGACCATACTGATGAGCACGGTGCCAGCAGTAGAACATAGGTATGAAAAGGATGTCAACTGCTGCACTATTAACGTGACAGCTGTGAATCCCGTGAACTCTGTTTCGCTGACTGTGCCTGTCCGAGTATTCGTCCTGGAGGTCCTCAAAATAGAACCTTCCTCTTGCATCCTGGAACACCCCAACGTCCAGTTCACAGCGTACGTCTCGGGGAACTCCGAGAACTACATTTTCGACTGGACCTTTGGAGATGGCTCGTCCAACGTCACTGTTTTTGGGGACCCTGTGGTGACGCACAATTTCACCCACAGTGGAATCTTCTCTCTCTCCCTGATTCTCTCAAGCAGTGTGAACAAGGCACACTACTTCACCATCGTCTGTGTGGAGCCGGAGATTGTCAATGTCACGCTCCTACCCTCCAAGCGGTTTGTGAGTCTTGGCGAAGAGATCAATTTCCAGGTCAGCGCCTTGCCTCTGTACCAATACAGGTACCACTGGGACTTTGGGACCAATGATTCCGCTAGGTCCGGTGGAACCGAAGTGAGTTACACTTACAAGAGCACAGGGATCTACCTGGTCACAGTAACCGTCTCCAACAATGTCTCGTTCAACAATGACACGGCTTTTGTGGAAGTCCAAGAACCAGTTGGGGTAGCGAAGATTGAATACAACGGGACAAGGGTTTTGGAGCTCAACCAGATCTATCTGTTCTCCGCCAGCGGGAATGGGACCAAAGTGAGCTACTACTGGGACTTGGGGGATGGCTGTAACCAGCTTGGACCGATCATCACCCATTCTTACAATAACACCGGCAACTACACTATCAGCTTGACTGGCTGGAACAATGTAAGCAACAGTGAGACCAGGCTCAACCTCACCGTGAAGAGGCAACTCCAGGGGCTTACCATCAATGCCAGCAGGACTGTGGTGCCACTGAATGGGTCAGTGAGCTTCGTAGCCACCCTCCTAGTCGGCAACGCTAGCCGATATTCCTGGATCCTGTGTGATAGGTGCACACCCATCCAAGGCTCCTACACCATTTCCTACACATTCCGGTCCGTGGGGACTTTTAATGTCATTGTGACGGCGGAGAACGAGATCAGCTCACTGCAGGACAGCATCTTTGTCTACGTCTTGCAGCAGATCGAAGGACTGCATATTGCCAGCAGCGACCTCGCAGAGGACGCCTATTTCCCAACCAACAAAACGCTTCATTTGCAGGCGGTGGTGAGAGATGGGACAAACATCTCTTACAGCTGGATGGCCATGAAGGACAGCACCCCCGTGCAGACATTCAGTGGGAAGATCTTCTCCTTGAGCATCCTGGAGGCTGGGAACTACACTATCTATCTGAAAGCCACTAACATGCTGGGAAGCACAGCTGTTAACAGGACAGTGGAGTTCATTGAAAGTATCGGCCTTTTAAAACCTTCTGCCTTCCCCAATCCGGCTGCCATAAATGCCTCTGTTAACATAAGCACCAGCGTAACCAGTGGCACTTGCCTAATATATATTTGGCACCTGGAAGATGGTTTCTCTCCTGTTACCATTGAACCCTTCATCATACATTCTTTCCAAAGACCTGGGGCTACAGCAGTCACTGTCACCGCTGAAAACAAGATTGGTTCCACTAATGCATCGGTTTACATCTTTATACAGGAACCCATAGTGGGGTTGAGGATTGGGACTGCAGAGCCGGACAGCTACATCCCATCGGGCTCCGTGGTGACCTTCAGCGGTGAACTCGAAAAGGGGACCAATGTGACATGGCTGTGGGAGCTACCAAAAGGCTTGCAGACTGGACAGACTGTGGCGGTGACTTTCCCTAAGGCAGGCTTTTTCTCTGTCCATCTGAATGTGTCCAATGACATCAGCTGGGCTGTGGCCAGCAAGAATATCACAGTGCAGGACAGGATTGAAGGGCTGGAGCTTTTTGTGAGCAAGAAGGTGGTGGAGCCTGGGGAACAGATCTCTTTTGTGATCAGCATGTCTTCTGGTTCCTCCGTGAGCTATTCGGTGAACATAAGTGGGGGCTACTCCGTGGTGCTCAATGGTTCTAGGTTCACCCATGAGTTCACCGAGAGTGGTGACTACCTCGTGATGGTGATGGTGCAGAACGAAGTCAGCCGGGAACGCACACAGGTGCTTATCTCAGTACTGGAAGCCATCCGTGACCTAAGGCTTGTGAACTGCTGTGAGAAGGGCATCCCAACGGGAACAAAAAAGACCTTCACTGCCCAGGTTGGGAGTGGCTCACGGGTGTCGTACTCCTGGCAGTTCTCCTTGCAGAAAGAGCACAGCCGTGCCCTGGTCAGCTTGGCGGGCAGAAGTGTCTCCTACGCTCCGGCGGCTCCAGGGCTGCTAGAAATTCATCTCAGTGCTTTCAATGACCTGGGGAGTTTGAACATCACCAGAGTGATCCAAGTCCAAGACCCAATCGTTCAAGTCTCCCTTAAGCCGGCGTTGTCCTTTGTGAACAGGACAGTGTTGTTTGAAGCTTCCGTGCAGCCCAGCGCGTGGCAAGTTGTTTTCTGTTGGAACTTTGGTGATGGTTCCCCAGCTCAAATCACAGAGGTGGCAGCTGCCAACTACTCCTACCTGAAGGCCGGAGATTACCAGGTGGAGGTGAATGCCACCAACCTTGTCAGCTTCATGATAGCCCATCTCACAGTCACCGTCAGAGTCCTGGAGTGCGAGGAACCGGAGGTGGAACTAGCCCTGCCAACACAGGTAGTCATGAAACGATCCCAGAGGAACTACCTGGAGGCGCAGATCGACCTCCGTGGCTGCGTCAAGTACCAGACCGAGTATCTGTGGGAGATTTACAGAGCACCCAGCTGCCTGCACTTTGATGACGCCGACAGGGTTCACCTGCTGAGCGTTGACGTGAGCAGGCCCCAGCTGGTCATACCCAAGCTGGCCCTGGCAGTAGGAAACTATTGCTTCGTCTTCTTTGTCTCCTTTGGAGACACCCCACTGTCCAAGAGTATTTTTGCCAATGTGACTGTGACACCGAATAAGCTGGTTCCAATCATTGACGGGGGATCCTACCGCGTGTGGTCCAACACTCGGGACTTAATCCTGGATGGTGAGAAATCCTATGACCCTAACCTGGACGATGGTGAACAGACGCCGCTGCTTTACCGGTGGTCCTGCACATCTTGCTCCAAGGTAAGAGAATCTGCACTGAAAAATTAGTGATAATTAGTTGCATTGCAGTAGTCCCTAGAGACCCCAACCGAGGATCAGGGCTCCATTGTGCCAGGCGCTGTGCGCACACACAACACATTTTTGTGTCTGGGCTGGGAAGGCATAAATGGAAGAGTTTGTAACTGACTCTCAGTAGGGTCACAAGGGAAGTGGGGGGGGGATAGTACCCAGCTCAGAAAGATGGAACAAGATCAGTCGCCGGAGTCCTTGTGATGGCTTATCATGCCGATATGCTATTCCTGCGCACCGCCCTGAGCATTTGCAGTGAGCCAAGGAGCTTTCCCTGCATCTGCCATTGCACCTGGCCTCTGGTTAACTGTTCTGGTGTTGCTGCTGCTTTCCTCTTCTGAAGGCATTACAAGGACAGGTACCAATTTACAGTCTAGGAGGCTCAAATTACGTGTGTGTGCTCTAATCCTGCGCCCATTAGAGTCATTTAAAAACCTTCAGTTTCAGCAGGAGCCAAATGAAGCTTTTGAAGGATAAGCACAAGTAACGGTTGGGTACAGGACACTGTTCCTCTCTGGTCGACACATCGAACCAGTCTTGGCCTCCAGTAAAAAAGGATCTCCCTTCAGAGTCTCGTGGCAAACTCCCTCGATGAATATTGTCTTGTTGACACCGAACTGTCTTGTTTATTGAAAGACCTTTTCTTTGGTCTTTTCCACTTCCTAAATGGAGGTTTGTGCATCAGCCTTAGCGTCAATGTCAGCACTCTCATTTGCCTGCCTTCTGGTAGCATATTTACAAGGTATTTAATAGAATTATTTTTTTAAAAATATGGAGGCCAGCCACAGTATAGGGGTGTTCCAAGCGTTGTTTACTAACCTGATGGAAAATACAGTGTGCTTACCGGTACCCCACGCTACCTCCCTAGCCACAAACAAGGGGGTTGAAATGGGTAATTTATAGCAAGAACTGATTGTGTCTGACACTGAACATATTGGCTAGGGACTAATGCAACGTGCATCAGTGCAAAGGAGGGTTTGAATGATCTTTTCTCCTTGCAAGCAGAGCTCACCTGCAGGGTGCTCTCTGCACTTCAGTGCCACAGGAGGGGTCATCACCATTTCCAAGGCAATACTAGAAGCAGATGTGGAATATACGTTTGACCTCAGTGTCCGGAAGATGGGTCTGAATCCCGAGTCTACCAATCAAACCGTACGTACCTCTGTCCTCACTGTGCATATGTGTCTGCTCCTGGGCACCAGGACAACGCCCAGGGTCACACTCCCCTTTCCGAGCAAAACTCCAGAGCTAGCTGGCTTTTGGGATACCCACAGTCATAGGTAGGTCCCGAGTCTTGCTCCTCTCCTGACCCCACTTTGCAGGACAGTAACAAACGTAACAAGGGACTGTAGAGCTTGCTGCTGTCTGCATTAATTGGGGAGGAAGCAGAGAGAAGTTGAAGGAGAGATTTGCCTTTGATCCCCCCAGAGTCCTAAGCTCTGTCCATGGCCCTCAGGGGGGCATATACCATATACTCAGTGATGGACACACTTTAAATTTCCAGGGGGCAGTATATCTGCTGACAACGGTAAAGTGTTTTGTTGTGTTTCCTCCCGAAGGCCTTTTATTAAGATCACGCTGTCTCTCTCTCTCTGTCTGCATGCGCCATGTTAATAACCGGATCATTCACGGTTCCAGTTCACAGCAGATCAGATTCTGAATTTGCAGTGGCTGATCTGCCTTCGGAGACTATGAGGATCCTACAGCACACAAGATTAAGAACTGATCCAGCAATGTGCCCAGCAATGTCGTGCCCCAGCCCTACTTCCACTTAACAGCCCTGTGCACTTTCCAAATTGGCACCAGAAGGGCGAGCTTTAGGAGGGCTGGTACTCGCTTTTGCTGTCAACCGTTCCTACCCTTTTTTCCTTTTTAAAAAAGAAATGTAAGGTTTTTTAAGGGCATGTTGTTTATGTCAGATTAAACCAAACACTGAGCGCATCTGCAGTCCGACAGCACTTATGGCTTATGTCAGAAACATTCATCATGGTGCGTTTGGCAATTAAGAGACGTAGTTAGTCTGAAAGTGGAAACTCTTACTGCCTGGATTTTTAAACCAAAGCCGGAGGATAAAGAAAAAAAATTTAAATTGATAGTTTTTCAAGGACATTCCGTACTATCAGCTTTCCATGCATGAGCGCAAAACAATGAATCCAGTGTCATAGGAAATTTGCAAAGGCTGGAGGAATGAGGGAAGCGTCCATGTTCTTCCCCTTCAGTTGGTGGAACACTTCTCTTTTAACAGCCTTCCATGTTAAACAATGTCTTTATTACTAACTGTCTTTACATTCAGAATATCCATTCTGCTAGGGCACCGTGCTGCTCGGTAGGGGATTAAAGGCGTTTAGGAGAAGTACAGAGATAATACGGCACTAGCCGGGGCTCTGAGGGAATGGGGATTCTAAAGTTCTTATCCTGTACAGCACTTTGTAGGAGAGGCGTGTTAGAGGTAACCAGTTGTAGGCCGTGAAATTGAGAGGAAAGTCTGAGACAACACACTGTCCTGTGGGAAAGCTGGCTGTCCTGCCTTGCAGAGCAAAATGCATTTGATAACCAGTAGGAGCTGCTCTTCTAGCTTCTTTATCATCTCTCATGTCTTTCAAGGGCATTTTAAAAAGGTATTTAGAATGCTGACAGTTTATACAAAGTAGTGACATAAAGAATGTACTGAACAGAGCCATGCAGGCCCAGGGCCAGATCCTGAGACCCAGCAGAGAGGCACAGGCTGAGCACTGAGGATCTCAGCAGGAACAGGAGAGGAAGATGCTGCTGCAGGACCAGGGCTCACTGCATTCCCCTTCCATAGGGAAGAATGCCCAGTGGCGTAGGTAGGCACAGCTCCAGGGCCTGCCCTGCACCCTCTGGATATTGGAGGACAGACAACCCCCATTGTTCAGGGCTCTGTGGCAAGCAGGAGGCCAGTCCTGCCTCCCCCTTTTCACAGCCAGTTTCACTGGCTCAGGGCTCGCTGCGGAGGAAGGGCCAAAGATTTGGCCCAAAGAAAATCAAGGCGAGTTGCAGAAGTTTCCAGGGCCAGATGCGTGCCAGATGTTTGATCTCCGATCCAAATAGACCTTCCCTCTCCCAGTTAGATGTCTTCTCTACAGAGCACAGGTTAGTCTCAACTGGGGTAAGAGTGATTTATTTTTTTTTGAAGGATGCCTCATCTTTCAGAGAACCTCAGTTTAGTAACAGATGTACTTAGTAAAACCACAAGAGCCATCTTGGCATCCTACCCAGGACTATACACAGAAACTTTTAAAGCAACCCATTTTAACAAATACGGCAAAACAAAATCAACCAGCCTAGACTGGATCAATGTAGGGAAGTTCTAGAGATCCCAGCAGCGTAGTATCAAAGTCCTGAAGGTGAAATCTCTATGTGGCTTATTCATAGCTTGTCCCACTAAAGGCCTTTGGGAATCTGTAAGTAAACTTACTCAGTGCACAGGTCCCGTGCTGGGCCCTCTGCATTGGGGTGAATTTCACCCTAAATACATGTCCTGCTGAAATGGAGTGAGCTCCCGTGCAGAGAACTGGGCACAAGGACGTTTGCAAACTAGTTAGAAGTTAATAGCAATATCCCCTTTGGCTTTTCTGTGTGTCCTGGTTGCATCAGGCACGGCATGGACGTCTCCTGAGCTGTTCTCTTGCTGTTCCTCCCTCCTCGTAGGTGTTGATCAAGAAGGGAAAGGTCCCCATTGTGTCCCTAGAATGTGTTTCCTGCAAAGCCCAGTCTGTCTACGAAGTCAGCAAGAGCTCGTATGTCTACCTGGAGGGCACCTGCAGGAACTGCCAGAACGACTCCAAGCTTGGGGTAAAGTGGTGATGGGGAAGCCGTTGCTGTTGGAGGCAAAATCGATCCCTTTTGTGTTAGGGGGCGGGAGGGGTAGAATTAAGTGAAAAATAACACAAACGATGTAAACTCCCAAAGAGAAACGGAGCAGCAGGCCTCTGAGGCTTTGCTCAGTGTGTCCCCTTCATCCAGTGCAGTCCCCTGTGAATCTGCAAGAAGCCTGACCTCCACGGGGGTGACGTGTCAGGTTCTTAGAGCAGGGTCTGTTTGTAGTGAACTTGGGGGAGGGGCTCTGACCCCATCACAGAGTCCCCCCCTCCCAAGTCATGTCTGGCCTTGCCACTGTAGAGCCCGCAAGCTTGCTGCAGCTGCCATTCGAACTGAGCCGCTCAGGTTCTGTCAGCAGCAGCTCCACCAAGTGAGCCTTCCCCTAGCCGTGCCCATATGGGCTGTGCGCATTGTGTCCCAGTGGAGAGATCTTCTCAGTAACGGCCCCGGGAGTTGTGGGAAATGTGGCCTCCCTCCATCAGAGTGGCTCACCGCTACCCAAGGGCCATTCAACCCATGATGCCCCTGCCACAGGACCGCCAACATGGGCTCACGGACCAGCAGCTCATTTCACGTCCCTTTGGATTGAGATTTTAAAGTGTTTTCGTCTCTCTGCTCTGTGGCCTGTCTGAGTTATTCTGGCTCAGGGGGTTGAAACAGAGATCTCTTAGTCTGTTTTCTTCACCTCCAGCCACATTCCCCTCCCATCCGCGTACTGGGCTATATGGTGTTGGATGAAACAGGCTTTGTAAGTGAAAGTCCCACTGGAAATGCTGCTCTATATCCCCAGTGAGCTGAGCGGTTTCCTGCGCGGTGTTTTCCGGCCGCCTGTCTCGGTGTGTCTCGTTGTCACAGTTGTACGTTTGTACTATTGACAGGAACAATGCAGGACACATTCAACTTGCAGCCTGTAAAAGCAATGTTATCCCCTGGAGATTCCACCACTGTTTAATTTGATTTCCTGTGTTTTGTGTTGTGTATTATGAAATATTTTGTCAGTGGATGATGTAATCCCAGAGACGAAAGTGGATCTCACAGTGGAAATATTCCCACCAGACAGTTTGGAAGCTTTCCAGTTCTTGTTGCTTCAGCACATGAGAACAAAGCTGAATTATCAACTGCAAATTTGGCAGCCTTTGCCTCTAGATTCTATTTTTTCCCCTATAGACTCAGTCCAAAAACATTTTAGGGACATTACTTCAGATTAAACCAGAATTTCTCCCGTCTTTCTCCCTTCATCTCTGCAGAGATGGGCAGCACATAGCTTTAAAAACAAGTCTCTCGTCTTGGACAAAACCACCACCTCCACTGGCAACACCGGAATGAACCTGGTCTTACGGCCAGGGGCCTTAAAGGATGGGGAGGGATACACCTTTACCCTTCACATCACTGACCTCACAACGGGGGAGGAAGGTTACGCCTCCATTGACCTGCTCCCAAACCGGCCCCCGATTGGAGGACTGTGTCAGCTCTCTCCGAACGGAGAAGTCAAGGCGCTGATGGCAAAGGTTCACTTTGAATGTGCAGGTGAGAGTGTGGTCGTGACAGTGCCAGAGATTAGCCTGGCATCTCTACTGTTCATCGGTGAGTGTGTTTCTCAGACCAAGTGAGTTATCCAGCTGCACATGTTCCTTGGTCCCACAGAATTCTCACTCTTTACTCTCAGCTCCACTTCTATTCCTAAGCCGACCCTTAGGTTTGCAAATACCAGACTGCAGGCTCCACTCAATTTTTGTACCCCAAGCACATTCATTTATGCACACATTTTTCACATCTAAATCAAGTAGCCGAATGCCTGTCAAGCTAGTTGGTGCGAGTGGATTGTGTGCATAAACCTGGGTTTTGGGTGTGGCGAAAAGTAAGTGCCCACAATTACATCCCCACATTCACACAACTCAGAAACTGGACACCACTTAGAGGCCACTCAAAGTGTGGCCTGAATGATTTCATTCTGCTTTCCCTACACAAATATAGTTTCCTTTCCTGCAAGTTCTTTCTGACACAGTCACAGAGACAAAAATATCTAGCCCAATGATGTGAGATATTGCTGTGGGCCAGCAAGTAAGTGTCTCCGAAACTCCCCCCCCCCCTTCTCCCCCAAATGATTAGTATTAGAGAGTCATGCTTTATCGTACACGAATGCTGGAATTCCATGTTTCCGATGGCAGGGCGAATTGGTTTCTAGCGCTAGTCATTCTTGTGATGGTGATCACATTGCAGCTTAAATAGGTGGAAAAGCAAGAGGGGAATCAGAATGATGCAATTTTCATGTCTGGTATATTTTGATCTGCCAGCACTAATTATGAACACTTTGTACCTTTTGCAGCTATTAGTAGTAATATTTGTTAAGCAGGGACAAAGTGCTGGATACAAAATACAGGTCAGTGGGCTATATCCAGTGTAATAAACCATTCATTCCTAAGGCTGGTGGGCCAGGCCTTTTGGGCTATAACAGGCTTGCACTGAGGTCTCAGGCTAATAGCAGCTTTTACAGGGCTTTTGTCTAGGACATTCTATCTAGTCAGGGACCTTGGCTATGCGCTGTATTCAGCCTCTGCAGCACAACGGAATCGTCCTTGTTTTGCTATTGCTCTTGAGTTATGGGGAGTGCGTGGCTATTCCCACGGTGGCGTGTTGGTTTCTCTAGGGTCTCCTGCATTGCTAAACTCATGCTTCAGAGTTTCAACTGGCCACCTCCAGGGGGACAGGAAAGGATATTTTACCCCCAAGGTATTCTGGGTTGTTTGGGTTTTTTTTTGTTAATTTCCTTCCTCTGAAGCATCAAGGCTGGCCACAGCCGAAGCTGGGCTGTGGGGTGGGCTGGCCATAACTCTCTCAGGGGCTTGGCTGGCTGGTTCTTGCTCACATGCTCAGGGTCTCACTGATTACCACAGGTGTGGCCAGGAAAGACTTTTCCCCCAGGTCAGACTGGCAAGGACCTTGGGGAGTTTTGCCTGTCTCTGCAGCGTGAGGGTGCGGGTCGCTTGCCAGGATTATCTGGGGATATCGGGTCCCTGCCATTGCAGGGGCCTTGGTGAACCTCGGTCTTGCCTATCCTCTGCCCATGGCACGTACTAGATGCCGCTCTTGTGGGCTGTGATGCTTTGGTCTCTTTTCAGTGGCTGGGTTTAGGGCGTGAGTTGGTGGCCTGTGATATACAGGAAATCAGACCAGGTGGTCCGATGGGCCCTTCTGACCTTAAACTCTATGACCAAATGTTCTGGGGCCCAAAACCCACATCAGAAAACCCCTAAACTTGAGAGAAATCCAGATCAGAGCTTTGTATCTCAGATCCCTCTATCAGTTCTCTGGAGGCTTTAGTTCAGCCTGTCCCACCCTGTCAGGGCAGCAGGGACACTCGCTGTGGATGGGGTGATGAGTAGGGCTCTACCAAATTCATGATACATTTTGGTCAGAGTCTCATAGGATTTTTAAAATTGAAATTTCACGATTTCAGCTATTTAAATCCGAATTTCACAGTGTTGTAATTGTAGGGGTCTGACCCCAAAAAGAGTGTGCGTGTGTGTGGGGAGGGGGGTTATAAGGTTATTGTAGTGGGGGTTGCGACCGCAACCCTTACTTCTGAGCTGCTGCTGGCGGTGGCACTTCCTTCAGAGCTGAGTGGCCAGAGAGCAGCAGCAGCTGGTTGGGAGCCCAGCTCTGAAAGCAGAGTCGTCGCCAGCAGCAGTAAGGAGGGCATGGGATATTGCCACCCTTACTTCTGCGCTGCTGCTTGCAGGGTATTTCCTTCAGAGCTGGGTTCCCAGCCAGCAGCCGCTGCTCTCTGGTTGCCCAGCAGCAGCTCAGAAGTAAGGGTAGCAATACTGCAACCCTGCCTACAATAACCACCCGGCCAACAGCCTCCACTCTCCAGCCACCCAGCTCTGAAGGCAGCGCAGCAGTAAAGGTGGCAATACCATGTCTCCCCTAAAATAACCTTGTGACCCCCCCCTGCAACTCCCTTTTGGGTCAGGACCCCCAATATGAGAAATGCTGATGTCCCCCGTGAAATCTGTATAGCATAGGGTAAAAACACAGAAAAGACCAGATTTCACACGGGGGACCAGATTTCACAGTCCATGATGCATTCATGGCCATGAATTTGGTAGGACCCTAGTGATGAGGGTAAAGAGGCAGGGGGAGTCAGCAATGTAACTCTGCACAGTATTATGCAAATCAAGGGACAAGAGTAACAGGGGAGAAGAGAGGGCATGGGCCGCTGTTAATGGTGGATTTAAAAGCCTGATCCCTAGTGGTCAAGACAATGGCTGCAGCTACAAGCCTGGCCTGGGTGGTGCGCTCGGATCCCATTGACACTGCCCGGTGTGCTTGGCTTGCAGGCTGGAGAGACACAGAGGACGAAGAGGCCCCCTTGGTGTACATCCTCCTGGCCACTCGCTGCAAAGCAGGGCAATGTGAGGAGTTCGGCATGTACAAAGGCAGCCGCTCTGAGCACAGCGCCTTCCTCCCACCAGGCTTCAGTGCAAACAGCTTCCTCGTGTATGTTTCCGTGCTCGTGCAGGATCAGCTGGGAGCTACGGTCATGGCCCTCAACCGGTAAGGTGCTCCTATTACAGACGGGAAGCAACAGGCCCATGGCCGCATGGTGAAGTAGGGCCCGAGCTGGGCACAAAATCCAGGAATCCCGAATCACAGGCCTGTGCCCTTGGCTGGATAACAAAGTGTGGCTTAGCAGCTGTGCAGTGGGCATGTCTGTTCAAGGGCTATGGATCCTTCGTAAGCTGGGTTCCTACTGCAACTGTGCCCACCTCAGAAAACCCCCCAGCACTGGTGGCAGATACAGCATCAGTGAAATATTGGGCCACAGAGACTGAGCTCCAGTCCTTACAGGTGGCCTCTCAAGGACTGAGTTAAGGTGTAGTGGGATGGGAACTTGCATTCCAGCTGCCTCCGTCATGCCTGGTCTGTAGGTAGAGGAAGGATATCATGCTTCCTCAGGCCCTCACAAGCACTAACTTCTCTGATAGACACACACAAATTCACTCCATTTTTTAACCATCTGTCGATACACACTTCCCCTCCTCATTCATTTTAATCAAACACAAGCACCATCTGGAAAGCTTTTAAAGACCTTTTCAGGTACGTCTTAAGTTTTACCTCTCAGCTAACAGACGTGGCTGCTAGACCAGTAAAGCTTGATGAAAGCTACCTTGTTAAGAAAGATCAAAAAGCCCCCTGCATGCACATTTCCCCTCACCTGAGTTACTGTTCCTGTGGCCAGTCATCTCGATTCACAGCCACGCTTCCCTTTTGAGGCAGGGTGTCGTTTGCTGGGCGATCTCGCTATATAATTTTTACAAGTAATATTGTTCGTGGGCAATGCATCAGGCAAAGAGGCTGTGACTGACTCACATTTCAGTTGGGTGGGAGAAGAATTTAATGTTCCTTTCATACTCATGACAAATGGCTGCATTATTAGTAATGGCTTGCAGGGAAAGCCAAATGAATAAATGATACCTGGCCCATTTATCTTGGCGATCTCCCTGCTTGTGCTGCCAGCGTGCTCTGCATCCTGCCCCTCCTTTGCAGCCAGAAGCAGCAGGGAGCTGGTGCTCAGAATAACCTTGTGTCCCACTGCTGACAAGCAGGGGCAGAGCTGTGTTTAGCTCAGGTGGGTGCACGCCAGGTGGGGGTCGCTGGGGCAGGTCCCAGCATGGGCTGATTTCTGACACTCTCATCTTTCATTCAGTACTGAATAAACACAAGTCCCCCCACCGTGCATTAACCCCATGCATTGGGCCCCAGAAGACTAAATCCAAGCTGCAAGTGCCCCCTGGACTCTAGAGGATTGATGCCTCTACAATCTAAGTGGACTGAAGACAGTTCTTGGGTGCTTCTTAAACACCCTAAACTGAACCCAGATCTTACTCCCAGGGTCAAACACCTCCCTTCTGCTAATCCAATGGTTACGTGGAGTTACGCAAGGGAGGAATTTGGCCCCTTATCTCAACTATTCAGAAACAGGCCAGCCCTCCCTGGTGAGACTGGGCTCGGAGAAGAGCCGTCCATGCCCAGGGTCTGAGCAGGAGTCGGTGACACTCAAAGGACTGTCTCTAGGTGCTACTGGGAGGAGGTGGGGGAGGAGTACACCCATCGCCCTGGGTTCCATTTGACAATCTGCTCTTTACAAACCATGCGCCTCTTCCCCTTCCAGCTCCATGACCATCACCTTGCCAACCCCCGCGGCCGGAGTCCACAGCCTCTCTCACTGGCTCTACAATCAGACCGACACTGTACTGCAGGGCTTGGTGAAGCAGGGGGACCGGCAGCACGTCATCGAGTACTCTCTGGCCCTCATCACAATCTTAAATGAGGTAAAGCAGTGCTGCCTGACCTGCTGCCTGGCTGGCTACCAGCTCTGGTTGGCTGGCCGCTCATTATCCAGTCCATGAGCTCACCTTGGACCTGAGGTAAACTGACGGTTTCACCCGGTCTCTCAAGTAAGTTAGTAGATGTTGGAGACCTGCTGTGGGATGCTGGGCTGTGCTGGAGATCTGAGTGCGTCACAGTCACATGACGTGTGAGAGAGCAGGGGGCATCAAAGTAGGTCCAGGAGAGGGAAATGTACCCTGTGCCCACCCCCCAGCCTCATAGCTTACTTTCCTCCTCCGGATGCAGCCAGCCTTCCCTCACCGTCTTCTACCCCAGGTTTAAACACTGCACTTACCAATAGAAACCTCAGCCTGAGCTCCCCCTTGGGCTGGCTGTTGCTAAGCTCTCCCTCTCTCGCTAGCTTTCATACACCTGAGAGGGTGCCACTGAGACCTGCCTGGCCCAGCTGCCAGGATGAGTCAGCAGAACAGCTCTGCACCCACACACAGGGCCTTCTATGGGTGCCTGACACATGGCCACAAAGTACAACTCACGATTTTTCTCTCTTAACCATCATCTTCCCAGGCTCCCCCCACAACTCCCCCTGCCCCTTTGTTCATTGTCATTCATAGCAGGTGCCCAGCTCCCATAGATGTTTGTGGATCCCTCTTTCTTGCCGCAGATGAGCCTCGTCCCATCCTTTAGAGCCTATCAGTGTTGGTCCCTCAGGAAGTCACCACAGGGCTCTCCCTTCCCCATCCCTGAAGGACTGAGCACACGGCTTCCTCCGAAATCCCAGACCACTAGGTGAATGGGGAACAAGAGAACAGGCCCTGAACTCCAGCCATGGACTACTCCATGGCAGTACAGTGGGCACAGATGCCTGTGCCAATCTAACCCACCTGGATTGTCCATAGCATAAAATTGTGTATCCCTAACACACTGTAAAGAGTCACTGTGCAGCTGGGAAGCCCAATTTTCAAAACATGGCCACTTACACAGAGCATCCGGATCTCCATCTGGGTGCCCCGCTTTGTGCTTTGCTGTGTAAATGCCAGTTGTATGCACCTAGGTACCAGTTTAAGCCTGCAGAACAGGGGTGCCCTATTAAATTGCCCATCTGAATCACAGAATTAGACTGGAACGCTCTGTTGAAAGCTGGGCCCACCGAGTGGCTCAGCAAACAACAGCACAGGCAAGAGAGGAGATCTGATACGATCACACATCAGCTTTGAAACGTGGCCAGCTGGAGAGAGACAAGAATGTTCTCAGAGCTGGCAGAAGCTGCAGAGGAGAAGACTCTTTCACTGACACTGCAAGAGTGCCTCTTACCCTGTGCTACTGCGATTGTTTGCATTCGGCTGCCAGTGGAAAATATAACTGGAAGCAGGACAGGAAAGAGGCTTTTTAACTTTCAAATTGTATCCAGCAGCAGCAGCAGCCCTGGCTGAGTCTGCCGAGAACCCAGATATCAGAGACTCCCAGCTGGAAAGTCATTAAGTGCTGCAATGGAAATTTGTGGTTGAGTACTAAAGCTCCTGTTCTGCAAGATTCTGATAAAACCCCCTGCTTTTGTTTCCCCTAAGCACGAGCACTTGATGGGCTCAGAAGCTGAGACCGGGAACGAACTAGATCTTCGCACCTGGACGCGGAGGAACATCACCGAGACCCTCATCTCCCTGAATGTGAACACTGTGGACGATATCCAGCAGATCTCCGCAGCCCTTGCTCAGTGCATGGTATGGGACCCTCCAGCCTCATTCTGCTCTGACGCTGAGTGATGGAAAGAAAGGGTAGCTCTGGCCATTCCTTGGTCCGTTTCACCTTCGCGCACATACACACACGTTGATCATACACAGAGGACAGGTATAATTTGTCGGTGACATCTGTAGGGCGTGTGTGTTTCTCTCCATCCATCTTTAAGTGCAAGCATTATCATTGCTACCCTTTTCTCATCTGTCATTCTCGAAAGGCAGCGAGAGATGAATGTGCATCATCCCCTGCAGATGTTACCAAAGAATTTATACCTGTCCTCTGGAAACGGCCCTAGCACAGCTGCTTGGCAGCAGGCGGCTCTGAGCCTGTCATCATTTGAAGTATTGTATTCCACACTGTGGCAGCCTAGCTGGTGGACCCTGCTTCCTAGTGCTGGGGCTGCTCCCTGTTGGATCAGGAGGGGCTTTTCATGCTTCATCAGCTGGGCATCGAACGAATGAGCCCAGCTATTTAATGGGCTTGGCTTTGGGTGGCCAGCCAATGAGCCAGCTACTCCTCCTCCCCTACCGCTCGAAGGGGCTGAGAGGCTTTGCTTGCCCATCACCGTGATTTCTGAGCACCTCCCTCATACCGATAAATAGCTCCGCAAGCTCGCTCATTGGGAATGCGGCCTGCCATGAATCAAACATACCGCTGCTGAGCGTCACTCTCAAAATCCTTGTCCCCTGACCCCCCAGTTGCTTCGAAGAGCTCATCCTGGGATCCTTCTCTCCAAAGTCACTGCTTTCTCCTCTGCCTCTGACCCTGCCCTGAACTCTGGCCCCATACATCACTTTCCTCTGCCGGATTTTACTAGCACAAGACACACTCGACCTCTTCTTATGAGCCTGCAACCCAGCACCTCATCGGACTGTAGTGGAGCTGGTCAGGGAATGGAGTTTTTGTCCCGTGGTCAGGTTTGACATTCCGAGCCAGAACAAAAAGCTGAAATAGCAACCAAAAAAAAAAAAGGCAGAGAACAAAAAGTTTGAAATTGGAAAAATAGGGAAAAAAGGCATCATTTTAAAGTAACTTTTTTGTTTGGTTTTAGAAATGTTGGCTCAAAATTAAACTGCTTGTTTCTATTCTCCCTATTGGGGAGAGTTTCTATTTTGACAAAAACCACATTTTCTGACTGGAAAATATTTCACGTCAGCTCTGCTCCTTGGGTAACAGTCTCCCTGGGGCAGTTCTCCCGTGACTCCTTTTTGCTGTTCTCGCTCTTCCTTCCTCTGCTTTGTGTAACTTGTTTTCATCTTACATGCTGCTGCTGTCTCTTATTTAGATAGTAAGATCCTCACAGTAGAGAGGTGTCCTCTTATATCTCTGTAAATGGTGCTGTATATTAATGTACAAATACAAGCCATGGGGCTTTCACACCCCTTTGTGCTGCAAGTTGTTCTGACATCTGTGGTGAATCCTCTGATGACAAAAAGAAGAGGAGCTAGGAGCTGGGTGGTGGTAACCGCTTCCATGTGTTTCGTAGATTATTCCCATCGAGCCTGCTGAGTGTGCTGCAGACTCAAGCCCATGCTTTAAACATAGAACATTCTGTTTCTTAGACACATCTGGGAGTGGATGGGAGGGACGGTCATCAAAACAGGGTGGTGAAATCCCTCCCACAGTTCTAGGACATGTTTGAATGTTGGAGATGGATTCAGTTAGAGCCAAATCCTGCTCCCATTGAAGACAATGGAAAAAACCCAACCGCCTCTGGTTGACTTCAACAGGAGTAAAATTCAGCCCTGAGGTAACAACTTGAAAGAAGCAACAACAAGAGACACATTCACTCCTGGTGTCAGAACCCCAGGGACTTGGGTGCCCTGCCTTGCATTGGTACCGCTAGACAGGCTATTATTGCAGTGTGAGTTGCCTAGGTAACACAGTGAAGGGAACTCTAAACGTCCAGTAGGTAGGTAGATTATGGTATCCAGTGGACTTGGTTGTGGATAAAGTACAATCTGAAGAGAAATATTACAGATGTGCCACACAGGGTGCACGGTCCCGATCCAGCAGCACAGGCTGAACTAGACGCAGGTGAGTAGCCTCAGAGCCAGAGCGCTCAGCACTTTGTGGGACTGAACCCAGTAAGCGCCATGCACGGCTGCTACTGCCTTTTATACAGAATTGATTTCTGCTGGATTAGCCTGCATTTCTAATGGCAGGTGGCGAGCAAGGAGCTTCTTTGCAGATCATGTCTGACTGGGACCTTGAACAAGCTGGAGAGCATGATGGCCATCCTCCAGGGCGAAACCACTCAGGGCATCATGACACCAACAGCCATCGCAGACAACATCCTCAACATTACGGGTCAGTTCTGGGGGTCCCCAAGCAACGGGGGCATTCTCTAGGAGGTGTTCAGGGCACGGACATCACTGCATGGATGAGGGGTAGATTTTAAAAAGATGATCAGGGAAGGACCGGGCTAGAAAAGCTGGGAAAGGTTTCTTAGGCCGTCTCCTGGCTGGGAGATGTCCTGAGCAAAGGCTGCCTACAGCTGGTGTTTATCACAGAGGTGGGCCAGTGCCAAGCCCTCCATTTGAATAGCATCCCCCTCCAGGCTTTGGGGAAATCTGAATCTGTAGGTTGGGCCCACCTGTAATTTATCATCTCTCCGATTTTCCCACTGTCGTCCTGCTAGGGCATTTGAAACTGACAGCCCCTGAATTAAGGAAGTAGTTGATACTCTAGGGAACAGCCCTTTTATAGGAAGCTTGAGGATAACAGAGGCAGCTTCCAGATGTGTGGGCTGCCATGCACAGCGTCAAGCTGGGCTTCAGCCTTGGCAGATGTGCTTATGGAAACTCCATTGGCCTCGGCGGATGACATCACCTTCAGGTTACCTCTAAAGAAAAGCCCTTTATTGACATGCTTGCAATGGGCTGTGTTTGTAATGGCATTACTCTTTATAGTTCCAGGGGTTTGTTATATTGGTTCTATGTGTCTATTTCCCTCTATCCACTTTTCTGTCAGCCCTTTCACAGAAGGAAGAGAACGCCCACATTAGGATCTTGTCACTTCAGGTCTTAACCACACCATAGATTAGAGAAAACGCAGTGATGCAGAAGAGCACTGTAGGTTTAGTTATGGACGATGTAGAGCTTTCATTGTGGAAGGTCATGTGTCACAATGCTGTAGTCCAATAGAAAGCCAGTAAGGAAGGAGCTTTCCTGATGGTTGTGGGAAGGAATTGAATGTTGCCTAGACTGTGGTACTCACTGCTATTCCGTTTGCTATTTTACCTCTCTTCTTACAGGGGACTTAATACACCTCGTCAACACAGTTCCACAGGAGTCAAAACTCCAGGAATTGTGCAACGATCCCCACCGCTTACAGGTAGCTTCCCAAGCCTACCGCCTGTCCTCCAGCCTGATGCGCATCCTCATGAAGTCCCGGGTGCTGAATGAGGAGCCCCTTGAATTGGTGGGAGGAGAAATCGTGGCCAAAGGCAAACGGTCTGATCCCCTCAGCTTGCTCTGCTATGAGAACACGTTGGACTGCCAGTTCTCCATCCCCCAGGCCTTCAACACCACCTTCTCCGACCTGACCGACGTGATCCAAGTCATGTTCCGGATGGACTCCAACCCCTTCCCCTTTGGCTACATCAGCAACTACACCGTGTCCACAGAGGTGGCCTCCATGGAGTTTCAAACCAACAACGGGACCCAGATTCCCATCGGGAGTCTGGACGCAGAGAAGGCCATCACTGTGATGGTATCGAACAATGGCATGACAAACATCTCCGCTGGCTCCGCAATCATTCAGGGAAAGACTTCGGTGAACCTAGTTGTGACGACAGAAAACAACAACAGAGAAGCAGGATTGCATTTCCAGCTCACCTACAGAGTCTTAAATGGTAGGTACTGCACTTTTTCTACTGCTCGATATACTTTTCATCTGAAGGACTGAGAGCGCACAGGACCTGGGGCCTGCATGCGAAACGAGATCTGCTACAGGGC
The DNA here is from genome assembly GCF_020497125.1 of Mauremys mutica. Taxonomy (NCBI): domain Eukaryota; kingdom Metazoa; phylum Chordata; order Testudines; family Geoemydidae; genus Mauremys; species Mauremys mutica. The sequence goes on along the minus strand of NC_059082.1, from coordinate 82,795,122 downwards.
AGGGACCACTCAAGCACAACACGTGAGCACAGTGCAGCAAGGGATCAGGGTTGAGAGCTGCACTGCACGTCACGGCCGTATGGGAGTCACTGTTCCCAGTGGGACTAGAGCTCAAATCCTTTGCTCTCCAGGAGCACAGGCCTGAACCCCTGGAGCCAAAGGAGAATCCTGTTGGCACATAGCAGCCTCAGAGCTTCGTCCGCGTGTTCCAGTGACATTGGGCAGGGTAGATGCTTTCCAAATGCTCAGAGTCTAGCTGCGCTAGGACTGGTATATCATAGTCTCTGTGGACTCCCAGCCTCTAGAGGGTGAGAGGATCATGCTTAGGATTCCCATTTCCTGCTGCAGAGGGGAGGGTTGATACCTAATTAGAGAGCCAGCCGCACACCTCTGAGCCCAGGAGCTGCCGAGCGGCACAAGTGGTGGAGGAAGTTCCTTACTCTCACCCCTACGTCCTTGCAAGAGCCTGGCAGAACCTAGCCCCAGGTTTTACGAGGGCATGTCAGACATTGCAGGATGCGCTACCTTTGTCTGGCACACCTGGTGCCACTCTCCTCTTGCAGGAGGAATGTCAGGTGGGTCTGGGCCTGCTCCCGCTGACTTCGCAGACACAGGGTCAAACCCCAGTCGAGCATTTCCCCCTTGGAGGGCTGGAGCTAATGGTGCACAAATGCAAGTTGAGCTGCGCGGTGAGAATGGCCCGTGGGTTGCCTCTGGCGTTAGTGACATGCTAAGATACAGCGGGACTGAGCATTTGTTCCTCAGCACCAAAGACCCAGTCCTGCGCTGTCCCAGTCCTCCCTCCCTGCTGAGGGCAATGGGAGTGGAAGGCATGTAAACTCTTAGCAGCAGGTGCTCTGCACCTCTCAGGATGGATCCTTCCAACCAGTCCTGTATGGGCTGCTGACACGCGAGCGTGGTACCAGGAGCAGTGGCACTTAACATTCACTTCTGTAAATATCACAGATCCAATCTAGCAGCCGTCACATAAACAACACACCTGCTGAAGTGAGCAGGATCGGGGCCCGTGCAAGGAAAGCCAGGCTGGGGGTTTGTAAAGTGCTTTCCATTCCCTCTTCCCCTTGCTGCCCAGATCGTTACATCTCGAGCGAGCTGGAGCCGTTCATCGCAGCCTACCTCTCTCCCTCGCCTGCGCCCAACGAGAACAACTGCAGTGCGGCCAAGAAGATCGGGCTGGAGGCCGTGGAGAGACGGGACCACAAGCGCTACACTTTCTTCATTTCCCCAATGTAAGAGAACCCCCACCCCGGGTAACCCCTAGCCCTGGCTCTCGCTCGTGGCTTTAGACCATAAGCTTTTGGGGCAGCTTACGCATTCTGGCGTCAGGCACATCTGCTGCTCCGGTCTCCCCTTGCTCGAAGTCTGGTTCCTGCCGGCATACGTGTCCCTCCGCTGGTAGGGCAGTTTGGTGCTTTTCCCCGTCTGGCCAAACTGCGGAGGAGTCTCCTTTCCGGGAAAGCAGCATCCCAGGCAGAGTCCCGGTGTCATTACTATGACCCTCCCGCTAGGGCCCAGCCTCCCTTGAGCACCTGCCCAACTTCTCCCCACTCCAAGGGAACCGCCTCCCAGTGCTGCGGCTCCTTTCCCAGTAACCTTTGCTCCCTGCCCCAGCTCCAAGCAAGCCTTCAGCACCCCTTCCCCAAGCTCAGTTTATTCACACTACTGAGGCAGGGGTCTGCACCACCTCCCTCTCTGGGGGTCACCACTGCAGGAGGCTCATTCCCCAGAACTCAATGGCCCCCTTCACCCTGATGATGCAAGCTGAGTAAGGGGCTTCCTCCCTCCCTCCCTCCCTACGTGAGCACTGGTGCCAACCTAGCCTCAACCCCACACTGTGAACGTGCTGCCCAGGCCTCTTCCTTCTCATGCTCCATTCACCCCCTGGCCCCGTCTGGATTCTGCTCCTAGGCCCCAGCCAGGCTTCTTACTCTTAGCCCATCCTGGCTGTTGCTCCAGGTCTACCCATCCCTGGACAGCTACTATGGGGCAGCTCCAACACCCACCTCCTCCCTTGAACCTCTCTCCTGACTAAGCAAGAGGCTTGCCTTATATACTGCAGTCACTTGACTGTCACCTGCCCCTTTCCCAGCAGAGCTTGCTCCTAGTTTGGTCATGTGATCCAGAGAACTACACGTCCCAGAATGCCTGTGCATTGGAACTGCCCTTAAAAGGAACAGACTGCCCTGTTACAGATGCACTAATGGTTCAGCACAGATCACCTACTGTACAGTGCCACAAAACGTAGGGTCTGGAGGAGTGAGCTAGGCACTGGGTGGTCCTGAGTTCTAATACTGACTCTTGACTTACTGTGTGGCCTTCCGCAAATCACCTTTGGCCTCTGTTCCTCATTTTCCCCCATCTGTAAAATGGGAGTATTGATATTCACCCACCTACCTGCCCACGTAGTTCAGGTCTGCATGGCACTTTGAGCACGTAAAGTTCTATATAAACGTTTAGCATTATTATTGTACTGTTAGATTTTGGGATCCAACCTTTCTTTTTTATTGTGTTAATCCTTAGTACAACTTCAGGAGTTGAAATATTTTTTTTTTCCCACAGCAATAAATGTTTACGCCTCCCATTATTTATGAACCACTCCTAGGTGTTACCCAAGAAGAAAGTTGGTGGTCTGGGAATAGGTGGGGCCAGGGTAGAGCCACTGCTGTGTAATTTAGCACGGCTTCCAGGGCTTTGGGTAACAAGATTCTCAAAGAGGGATTCATAGTCTTAATGAACAAATCCTTTCCCAGGCCCACTATGGAAGCGTCACCCGGGTCAGGGTAATGCAGTTACGGGGTGGTGGGGTAGCTGTGCCACCGATTCGCTTTTGCAAAAGAGGAGAATGTGCACTATAATTATTGCACCTACCACACTGGGCTCCTAGTCCATGACTAATAGACGTACAAACAATAATAAGTAATAAAGCCTTGGGGAGCCCATGGGTTTCCCCACAGCAAAAGGACTCTGTAAATTACTCACCATTAGTAGGATCCATTTTCCTGTGTCGCTTTGCACAGACGTTGGTACTGAGTCATTGCTCTCCACGCAGAAGGGCTGTTCGCATGGAAAGACACTTGTGTGCCATAGATCGGCTCAGGGTAGAGATTCGCGGCTCATTCAGGGGCTGGCGGATAAGCAGCCCCGTGCTTGCTCTTCTCTTTTTAGTACTGATGACACCACCAAGGACTATTACTTCAACATCACAAACCATTTCAGTTGGTCGCCGGTGGAGGTGACCCTGAGTTTGTACACCTCCTTGTGCCAGTACTTCTGTGAGCAGGAGAGGAGGTGGAAGACGGAAGGCATCATCCCATTGGAGGAGACCAGCCCGGATCAGGCTGTGTGCTTAACCCAACACCTGACAGCCTTCGGAGCCAGCCTGTTTGTTCCCCCAAACTCCGTCCAATTCATATTTCCTGTGAGTAAAAACAAAAACCAGACACTGGAGCTTTCCTGCACACTGGATAAATTAGCAGCTTGCTGGCTTTTGAATGTGCTTGCTTGAAAAAACAACTGCTGTTCTCAACACATCTCACAAGCTAAGTAGAGTCATGCCTGACCTATGCTTGGATGGGAGACCAGCCAGCAGGACTGAGGCTGGTGGTGTTCCTCTCTGAGTTGCCCCAGCATAGCCCCTTGGGAACTTTGCTGCGGGAGGTGCCTTGTTTCAGAGAGATGCACACATCGGTCCTGACCAGTTGTAGTCATTAAAAACCCCATAGCACTTTTACTGAGTGTAGGGTGGTTAAGCCCCAGTGTCCTGGCCAAATTCTGGTTGCATTTTGCTTACCTTATCATTTTTGCCACTGTTTCAGTTGGATACCGAGTTCTTCCCTTCCTGCCCAAAGCTGTTGCATAGTTTCGTTTTACACTTTTAGAGGCGGCTCCTGCCAGGTGCTCTGTGCCTCCTGATGGAGTTCAGTCTTCTGTGTAGCTCTGTAAGCGACGTCAAGGGGAGCTACAGGCGTTCAGCACTTTCCTGCATGAAGCCCTGGACAGCTGCTGAATTCCACTCCAGAGGTGGATGCATTTCAGCAGTGAGCAAAGTGATTGATGTGCATATGCATAGTCTGTACTCCAGTTAGGGAGCCTGCAGGATGGACGTCACTATGTAAGACGAAGATATTTGTTACTTATTGTTATTGCAGTCAGCGAGGCAGTGAGCGTGAGGCTGTGAAGGGAGGAGCGTGGGGAGGGAAAAGCATCTTTCAATATCTTTCATTTTGCTTAGGCTCCTGGCCCGGGTCTCAACTACATCGTTTTGCTGACATGTGCCGTCTGCTTTGTGACATACTCTGTGGCCATGCTGATTGTGCACAAACTGGACTTGATCGACATTAACCGAGTGGGGGTGATTCCATTCTGCGGGAAGAACGGGATGTATAAATATGAGATCCTGGTGAAAACCGGCTGGGGCCGAGGATCAGGTCAGTAACAGCGTCACTCTCTGGACTGGCTGACTGTGGGGTAGCCTCCATATTAGTCCTTTGAGACTTCTAGGCACCGCATCACAGCAAATCCCCCTGCATGTCACAGAACTTTCCCAGGGTTCTCCGGAGCAGTGAGGGAGGGTTGCCCCTGAGGATCTGGAAGGTGTTTCCGGCTCTGAAAGGGGTTGAGTTATTTTGCCACGGTCCGGCTCCTTCTTGCAGTTCTGCTGAAAGCACCCATGTATGTCTTTGAGACGTTTTCAGTTCAGGCCAAGTCAATGAGACTTTGCTAGCATGATGAGCTGCCGCAGCGTAAAAAGGAAACAGCCCTCAGGTAAGTGTCAAATATAAGAATGAGCCACAGAGGACGGGTCTTCATACTGGGCTTGGGGCTTGATCCCATGTCCATTTACCAGCCCTGCCTGTTCCTGATTGGGAGCGATGGCTCCTTTCTCCCACGATTAGGCACAATTTCTCCTCTTCTCATTTTGCTGAGATGTCGCTCGTGGTTCCCGATCGTTTCAGGGAGAGCCTTGTTTTACTCCAGCTGGCCCTTTGGGGCCAGCGCTGCTATAAGACAGTGAGTTGGATTCTCTCCTGCTTTATGTGCATCGCCAGCACAATTAATCGCTTCACTCTGGTCCCTGAGTCTCTCTTAGCAGTGAGGAGTTAGGAGGCAGAAAGCTTGGGCTGGGATAGCAGCCACAACCGCTAGAAACATCGTCTTTGGACTTTGAAACTCGAGCGGCTATAATCTGGGAGCGTTGATTGAGCGTCTGGACGGAATGCCCTGGTGTCACTGTCGGACAGCTGCTCTCATTGGCGCCAATGGCTTCCCTGGGAGCAGGCTCATGCCCTGTCACCGTGTCTGGATCCTTATAGGCGAGCAGGGGACATTTCGGTGGCCCAGGTGAAACAAGGAGTGTCTGGCAGCTGGTCCCGGGGAGTAGTCAAAGAAAACAAGCCTTTCAGCCACTCCGTGGAAAGAACATCCAGAACAAACATCTCCTCCCACCAGGATGTCAGCAAGTTAAAGAACATTAGCTCACATCCCATCTCAGAAGGAAACATACGAAAGCCCATGTATCAATCCCGCCTCACCAGCCGGCTCTTCCAAGCTGTGTGTAACCCTGTCTCTGGGTGTGGGGAGGCCAAGCAGCAACCAGGGAGACAAGCATGTTAATTTCTTGCGGGTCTCTGGGTGGCCTCTCAAAAGGGCCATTTCATTTGGTCACAGGGTTGGGGGAGAGAACTCTGCACTGGCTGGGATCTGCCAAACTGAGCCTTCCTGCTAACTCCTGCCAGGTACCACCGCCCACGTGGGGCTCACCCTGTACGGCGTGGATAAGAAGAGCGGTCACAGGCATCTGGATGGGGAGAACGCTTTCCACCGCAACAGCCTCGATGTTTTTCAGATTGCGACGGAGCAGAGCCTGGGCAGCGTCTGGAAAATCCGCATCTGGCATGACAATAAAGGTGAGGCCTGGGCAGGTGTGCCAGGTTCGGACAGCTGGGACGATCACCATCGGGCTGGTGGTTTACACTGGTATAAACTGGTGTGAGATCTGAATCAGACCCATGGTATTCGATATTCTTGCAAGGTTTCTGCCTGTGCCACTCTTGGCTACCCCCAGAAACCCTGCACGAGCAGCCATTCTTGCACGGGAGATTGTGCTGGGAAGCTGATGAACTCTGACGGAGAACGAAGAACATTCACTGCCTTAGCACACACCACACCCCGGAGAGACATTATTGTCCAGTGGCCAGGGCATGGGGCTGGCAGCCAGGGGACCTGAGCACTAGCCCTAGCTCTATCACTGCGTTTCCTTGGGAAAGTCTCTTAAGTCCACGTTTGCCAAAGGACTCTAATTTTGAGTGCCCCACCATAGACACGTAGGCTGACGTTTTCCAACGGGGTTGCCTGGAATTAGGTGCGTAAATCGACGTGCAAGCCCCGGAATGATTTTCACAGATGTCCTTGGTGCCTCAGCTACTGCAGATTGGGGCTATATTCCATTTACCTACATTTGTAAAGTGCTTTGAGATGGAAGTGTCTGTCTTAGGCCCTTCCAGAGTGCCCCAGACCGTAGCACCTGCGTGCCACCCAGTCCCGTAGGGATGAGGAGTGCGATTGATAAGCATTACTGACTGTTATTACTCTCCTGATCTCATCCCCGGGGCTGTGCAGCTGTTGATACTGCATGGCAACCCCTGTGCCCCTGCAGAAGGATGGTCTGCCATGAGCCACCTCGCTCTGTTTCTCTGCTCTTAGGACTCAGCCCTTCTTGGTACCTGCAGCACGTCATAGTCCGAGACCTGCAGACCAGCAAGAGCTACTTCTTCCTGGTGAATGACTGGCTGTCCGTGGAGAGCGAGGAGAACGATGGCCTGGTGGAGAAGGAGGTCTATGCCGCCAGTAAGTGCTTGGCTGCTGGGACACGTGGCCTGGAGCATTCAGTGTTCATGGGATACAAGGAGGAGGGCAGGGCAGTTTGTGGGACTTTGGGGCTTGTTATTGTGTAGGGAATGCCAAAAGAGTGACTGTATGGACCACATCATGGGCTCCCCGTCAGTGCCCTCATGCTGGATTGAGACTGGAGGTGCTCTGCTGGCTTCTTTCTGCCTTTACCTGCTCTGGCTCTGTCTTCTCCACTACCAGAGCGAATGTGGCAAAGAAGGAGGCCCCAATGAAACCCCAGCTCTGAGGGATGGGTCCCGGCCTCATCACACAGGCCGCTGTGAACCCCAGCTCTGAGGGATGGGTCCCGGCCTCACCCCCCAGGCCCCCGTGAGCCCCAGCTCTGAGGGATGGGTCCCGGCCTCATCACACAGGCCGCTGTGAACCCCAGCTCTGAGGGATGGGTCCCAGCCTCACCCCCCAGGCCCCCGTGAGCCCCAGGACTGAGGGATGGGTCCTGGTCTCACCCCCCAGGCCCCCGTGAACCCCAGGACTGAGGGATGGGTCCTGGTCTCACCCCCCAGGCCCCCGTGAGCCCCAGCTCTGAGGGATGGGTCCCGGCCTCATCACACAGGCCGCTGTGAACCCCAGGACTGAGGGATGGGTCCTGGCCTCATCACACAGGCCCCCGTGAGCCCCAGGACTGAGGGATGGGTCCCAGCCTCACCCCCTAGGCCCCCGTGAGCCCCAGCTCTGAGGGATGGGTCCCGGCCTCACCCCCCAGGCCCCCGTGAGCCCCAGCTCTGAGGGATGGGTCCCAGCCTCACCCCCCAGGCCCCCGTGAACCCCAGGACTGAGGGATGGGTCCCCGCCTCACCACACAGGCCCCTGTGAGCCCCAGCTCTGAGGGCTGGTGGATCTAGGGCACAGAATGGCCCTGTCTGCAGAGCGTGGCTCTCACCTGCTCAGCCTGACCCTGGCTCTCTTTTCCCGGCATTCAGGCGAGACGGAACTGAGGAGCTTCCCTCGGATCTTCGTGGCGGAGCTGCAGCGGGGTTTCTTCGAGAAGCACGTCTGGCTCTCCATGTGGGACCGGCCCCCACGCAGCCGCTTCACTCGGGTGCAGAGAGCCACCTGCTGCTCCGCCCTCATCTTCCTCTTCCTCTGCGCCAACGCCGTGTGGTACGGTGTGGTGGGAGACGTCCATCTCAGGTGGGCCGCACATCCTACCGTGCTGCTCCTGGTCTCTCGGGATCACCTTACCAAGCCTCTGCCCTGGTCTAGCAGCACCCAGCCCATGGCCTGTGGAGTCACCTGGCTGTGTGGCACGCGGACCATGATCCTGTGAAGCCCCTGACCCTTGATCTATCACCTCCCTACGGACCTCCATTTCCACCAGTGTAAAGGAAAAGGAGCTCCCTGACCTCCCTATCACAGGAATCTGTGAATTGTTACCATGCTCAGGGTATGGCTACACTTGAGAGTTGCAGCGCTGGGAGTTACAGCGCTGGTCGTTCAGCTGTGCAGGGACAGCGCTGGTGTGTGGCCACACGCACAGCTACCAGCGCTGCAGTGTGGCCACATTTGCAGCATTTGCAGCACTGTTGTGAGTGATGCATTATGGGCAGCTATCCCAGCATTCAAGTGGCAGCAATGTGCTTTTCAAAAGAGGGGGGTGGGGTGGAGTGTGACAGGGAGCGGGGGAGAGAGAGAGAGAGAGAGTGGATTTTTGGAGCCAACACTGTGTATCGGCTCCCTGACTTGCAAAATCAGAAACTTTTTCCGACCCCTTACTCTTTAACTGCAAAAGCCTGCAGACCAGATAAGCAGCTGCCGACTCCCGCTGCTGGTCAAGCAAAAAGCAAACACTCAGCCCCTGTGAATCGCGCAGGGAGGGGGATATCTCATTTGATTGTTCACAGATTGATCACAGCAAACAGGAGCTGTGTTTGTTTTTTTAGATAAGCAGCTCCCGGAGCCAGAGCCGCGTTCACAACAAAACAAAGAGAGGCTGCATAACAAAACAAAGGGAATAATTTAGTTAAAAGCATTCTGGGATATCTCCTAATACCCTGGAGGCCAATAACAGCGCTGGTGTGTGGCCACACTTTACGACCAGCGCTGCAATGCTTATACCCCAAGCAGACCCAGGTGTACGACCAGCGCTGCAGCACCAGTGCTGCAATGCTTATTCCCCAAGCAGACCCAGGTGTACGGCCAGCGCTGCAGCCAGGGAGTTGCAGCGCTGGATGTGCTCTGCAGGTGTGGACAGTTACTAATTGCAGCGCTGGAAAGCCTCCACCAGCGCTGCAACTCTCAAGTGTAGCCATACCCTCAGATACCACTAGGATGGGCCTCATAGAAGAGCCTGGGTGGAGAGATCTTGCTGCTCCCTTTCTCTTTGGCTCCACCTTACCACCTTGTAACCTACCCTTCCACCACCACCCCTCTTAATTCTGCCTGTAGAGAAGGATTTCAGACCTTGCCAATATTCTCCCTCCTGACACTTGTGATGGGACTAAGAAGCAGCTGTGAAGGTGTCCCGTTTGCTCTGGACACAAGTGCCATGTGTGGGGACTCCTGGCAGAAAGCAGCAGAGACACACAACTCCAGGGTGGAATTTTTCCAGTAGCCCGACCCTGATTTGTCCTGTGGGTCAGGACTTGGGAGGCTTTTTATATCCTGGTAAAAAGCAAAGTAACAAAGCATCTAAAAATGAGCCCAAGAGAGACAGGGACAGAGCAGATGAGCAGCAGCTGCAGTCGTTTGCTGCATAATCAGAATTTTGCCAGACCACAACAGCCCTTCACTTTGGTACTAATAACACCACGTGAAAGGCTTTCTGCTCCAGATCCTCCAAGTTAGGCAGGTACCTTTGAGGTGCCACACATTTCAAATCCAATCCTGTTGTGATTTAGGACCTAAATACCTGAGGATCTGAGCCTAAACCAGGGCTCTATTCTGCGCTCCTTGCACACCCAAAACTCCCAGTGGAGCCAGCAATGTCTTCTCAACAGTGTCCCTTTAAAAATTGCTTTTCCCTTCCAAACGCTGGCTCCCCAGTTCAGGTGGTGACACAGGTGATGTTGGTTCTGAATCTCTCTCCTTTTCCGGACCTTCTCCAGTCACGTGGCTGTTTCCAACCTGATCCCGCTCAGCATTGACACCGTGGCTGTTGGTTTGGTGTCCAGCGTTGTGGTCTATCCATTGTACCTGGTCATTTTATTCCTCTTCAGGATGGCTCGTAGCAAGGTAACAGGGAAGAAAAATCATTGTCTTTCAAGGGGTGTTTTATGACAACAGATTTGCTTATAGAGGGCCTTACTCCCAATTGTGTAGTATCTTACTTCAGGAGTAACAGCATGGACATAAGTAAGAGGCACAGAATCCGGCCCATAGCGATGCTACAGAAGCGTTCTGGGCACATACAAATAGCAGCTTTGATTCTCCTTTCGCTCACACCCTCATAAATCAGGTGTTGCTCCTCTGCATCCAGTAGGCTGCCAGGGGTATAAATGATAGGAGATCCAGTCCCACAGACACATCAGGCAGTCTGCGATCCAGAGCCAGGGCAGGTGAGACTAGAACAAAACCCCAATTGCACGGAAGAACGATGGGAGGCAAGCCCCATAGGAGAGACTCACAGGAAGTCGTGGGAGGGGGGGTGATGGACACAATAGGGGTCAGAACAGGAGTACCTGTGGCACCTTAGAGACTAATACATTTATTTGGAAAGCTGCTCAGCAGGAGAGTGCGAGCCGTTCCTGTGCTGGGATGCCCTTGGCTGGGGGAGACTTCAGACTCGGGGGCACCATGCAGGCAACCAGGCAATAGGTGTCATTTGACTTGTAAGCATTGGCCGGTGAGAGCTGCCCTGGGAGGTATTTGAAAACCCCACGTGGGTTTGGGGCGCTCACCGGGTTTTGCTCTCACTGTTGCCGGGCAGACCAGGGTTGCCCGTTTCAGGGGCCGATGGGGCCACGCGCACCGTTGTGCTCCCAAGCCATTTATTTGCTGGTGTAACACGTAGGCAGGTCAAGAGCGTCTGCTCGCTGAGCTAATGGATGGGGCAGCGGAAGGGGGTGCTGTGGCCTGGAGCACCAGTGTAAGTGGTGCCAGACCTGAAGGGGGGGTTGGGGCCGTACATTAATTATACAAGCGAGACCTATTTCTTAGCCAGAACAATGGCCTCACCCTCCCCTCCCCGCCTCCTGTGCAGGCGTCCATCAGCCACAGCCTGACCCACTCGGACCAGCAGTCCTTAGAGATCGATAACTACCTGGACTCCTCCCTCCTGGAGAGCTCCTTCCTCACCTTCCCCGGGATCCGGGCTGAGGTAAGCAGGCGACGGGACGACTCCCTTGCCTAACGGAGGCACAAAGCAGGCAGTTCCGAGTGCTTTCCCCGGCCCCTCAGGCGCCATTCAGCCTCCTCCTGTCCCTGCGTGTGCCTGCGGAGCGGAGTCATGAGTTAATTCGCCTGTACAGGGAAGAGTGGGAGGTGGCACACGGTACTGCCCCTGGCTGAGTCCCTGATGAGTAAGGGAGGGGTGGAAGCCATGCAGAGCGAGAGCAGCATGCGCTCAGCCCCCCACCTACCCAAGGCACTTACTGATACTCAGCAGCCATCCAGCGCTTTCTGGCCGATCGATACACGTTAGCACCCTGATTGGCCCGGTGCACTCTCACCTTCTACAGTGGGAAACGGAGGCAGGGAGGCGCTGTGAATTGCCTAAAGACAGAGCGAGTCAGCATCAGGGCCAGTGAGTGACTGCCTGGCTTCCAGTCCTGTTCCCAAACCGCGAGGCTGGCCCCTCCCTGCTGCCATTTCCCCTGCCTGACCCCCCTGGAGAGCCCCTGGCCCTGCAGCGTTGATTTTAACCAAAACCCAGCCAGTGTTCGGTGACAAACTCATTCTGCTCCTTCCCCACAGGCCTTTTCCGAGCAAACCAAAACTGATTTGTTCCTGGACGACTCAAAAAGGTGAGCAAGCTGCCAGGGATGAAAGCCGGCAGGGATTCTGCATTTGTATGGGCCCTGAGCGCGTGCGCAGACACCTCCTTTCATGGACTGTGGGTTGGGGAGTGTGAGACATCAAGCCCTGATTAATGTCAGTGGGCAAAAGGCTCGATGTTATTGTGGTTGGACATTTTTTGTGGCTAAGAGGTGAGGCGCATCTGCCAGCTTTATTGCCAACACAGGCTGCATTTTGATGTTGCCCAGGGGCAGGGGTTCTGCCCTGCTTGCGTGTATTGATTAGCAAACACAATAAGCCAATGCGTCTGGGAGGCAGGACGCTGGCTTCTGATACAAATCCCCCTGGAGAACATTATCCTGGCTGTTAATACACAGCGCTCGCTCTCCCTCCGCCACTGCCTACCTGGGACCATCCCGCTCTGCCTTCTGTCCCGCAGCCTGATTCGGTGGCACTCCAGTGAGGCCCTGCTCAACTGGCCAGATCTCCTCAGCGACCCCTCCATCATGGGTAACACCATCCAGAAGCTGAAGCGGGGCCGGGCCAGCCGCCATCTGGGACTCGAGGTGCCTCTGCCGGCCGAGGAGGACAGCGTGTCGCTTGGCTTGCACCACGGGCAGCCCAAATACTTCTCTGCCTCAGGTGGGGTGAGAGCAGTGTGCTGTAGCACTGGTAGAGCTGCTAGGGAGGGGCATTTGGCCTTAGCGCTTCCCTGCTGTCAGGCACTCGCTACCCTGGGCAGATATGCCTGGACGCAGAGACTGAGTTTTGTGCATTGGAACCCCACTTTATTTCTGGTCCTAAAGTCAGTGACTCCTCCGGTTTCCTGCGTCCAATCCACCAGCCTTCAGCACCCCTGCCCTTGACCACTGTGAAAGGGGACGGTGCTAAGCGAAAAGTCCTAGGCCCGATCCCTTGACTGCGACAGGCAATTAGTCTGAGCGAGGGCATCTGGATTCGGCCCACCTAGCACCGATGGCGACTGAAGAGTTGCGCTCATAGCAGCAGGGATGTCGCTGCCTCCTTTGGCCAGGGCGCCCCGTGATGACGCCTCAGGGCTGGCACCGCGGCTCCCTGGCTGAAGGAGCAAAAGGCCATTTGGTTCAGCCACGTGATCAATGGACCCATTAGACCTTTCTCCTTACATTGGGAGGCCAAATCCAAACGCAACCAGAACGGGGCAAGGACTGGGGACTGCAGCAAGTCACTGGCTGCAGATCCTGCTCGGAGCAGGCTGCCCCAGCCCGCAGGCCTTGGGAAGGAGGCACTCTGGCCATCACGCTGCGCCCGTGTCTGAGCATGACCTGTTCCTACCCTGGCTTGCAGCCCCCACACCCCCGACTGTCCTGGGCCACCAGCCAGCTTTCAGGCCAGCAGAGGAGGCCACGCTGCACTTTAACTGAACCCCCACCCCAGGACAGGGTCTGCCTTTGCCTCAGAGCTCTTTAATACAGGGCCTTTAAAAGCAGCGGCGCTAACGCCCTAGGAGCTGGGCGGCAGAGAGCAATCCTGCGCTGGCCCGGGGCAGCTGAGCTGCCGGTGCAGACCTGTTTCCTGTCACCGCCTGGCCCAGCGTCAGGGCTATTGCAGCGTGGGCAGGCAGTCGGACTCCGGGCCCAGGGGCTGCTCTCACGCCCAGGGGGCGAGTTCATGGAACCCACGGCATTACCCTGCTGTCAGACCCTGTCAGACTCTCACCGCCAGGGTGTCTGAATTCCCCAGGGACCTGCACATCCGCGTTGGTCATGGAGCGCCAGCATCCTCAGCCGTGAGCTCCTGAAGTGACCCTAAAAGAGGGTGCTCCCCAATTCGTGTATCCAGCCGGGTGCCCGAGCGGGTTCACACTAGGCGCAGGAGTGATACTGGGGGGCAGCTGGGGAGCCATGGGAGGAGGTTCAAGGTGGCTGTGCAGGAGGGGACCCCTGTAGCTTCACCTGTGTGGAAACTGGCCTGAAGCCCTCCCCCATTCTACCGCGAGGTGCTGGGAACAGGCCCGTTAACAGGGAGAGGGAGCTGGTTAGCGCTTGGCGGGGGCTAACTTTCCCGCCCTGTCGTTGTCTGTCCCTCTCAGATGAAGATCTGATACGGCAGATCCTAGCCGAGGGAGCTAGCGGCATCTCCCAGGATACGGGGCACTATGCCAGAGCTGAAACGGACTTGATCTCAGGCCTGTAAGTATCCAGGGAGAGGAGACGGCTTCAACGAGGTGTGGTGAACGAGCGCTTCCCGGGCCCCTGCCCTCCCGCCGGGAATGTGGGGGACGGGGGGCGACGGATTCTGCCTAAAAGAGGGGGGGCCACGAGGCTCTGCCCCCTCCTTGGCCCCACCTCTGCCCCTCCTCCTCCCCCCAAGGCTCCACCCCCCCGTCAAGCCGGAAGCCGGAGCTGGGCTGGGCAGCCCGGGCCCCTCTACTGCCCAGTGTGGGAGGGGCCCGAGCGCAGCCCCTGGCCCACCGCCCCCCATGCGGCTCCTACCCCGACCTGGCTCCAGCTTCCGGCGTGGCTGGGGCCTCAGAGGGCAGAGAGACGCAGCCGGGCCGTGGTAAGAGCCACGGGGCTGCAGGCGAGCACCTTGGTGAAGGTGCCTCCAGAGGCAGCAGAAGCGTCTCTGTAGCTGTTTCCTTTGAGCTGCTCAGTGAGTGCCGCTGGTGCAGGTCAGCTCTGCCCGAGAGCAGCTCCACAGCAACAACACTGGGGAGGAGGGGGGAGAGAGGGTCTGAACCTCAGCCATGGCTTTTTCTTTTCCAACACGAGAGAAACGCCCATCGGTCCAGAGCCCATCCCAGCACAGATACTGCTCTGTGCCTGGCTGAGCTGCCCTCTCCCGGTGTCTGGGCTTATAGCCCAGTTTAAACAGTGCCAGCAAAGACAGGAAAGTAACAGAGTCCATCACTGTGAACCGTCTGCGCAGGGACCTGCGTTGGGGGCACCGTGGGAAGGCTGCTGGAAGAGCAATTTCCGAAAGTCATCGGCAGAAACCTGAGCAGCTCTGCACTCCTGCTGTCCCTTCTCTGCAGGCAGTGAATCAAACCAGGTGGCCCAGTGGGACCTTAGCAGATCCCACTGACTGATGGTGCCGTAACATGGGGAGGGAAGCAGTTTTATCTTGCCCGTGATTGCAGTGCGTGACGTTAGTGATTCCTATTGAGCAGGCTGGTAGCAGGGAGGACTGGCTCTCTCGAGAAGCACTAACCTTTAAAATAAGAAAAGCTTCTTATCAGCCACACAGTTGCCTGAGGTTGGTGCTAGATTAAATGTCATGTTGCTTGGGCTCAGAATCCTCTCTGTAGGGCCCTCCGAACCACGCTGCTGCGGGTTCACTTACCGCAGAGACTGTCTCTCTGATGGAGTGTCTCCTGCAAAGCAAACCCGGGTTTAAGCCCCATGCTAATAACGTTGATTTGTGCTGGCAGATCCAGCGTGTTTGGGGAGAAGACAGAGACCATCATGCTGCAGCGGCTGAACGAGAGAGGACAGAACATAGCAGCCCCTCCCAGGGAAGTGAGCAGATCTGCCAAGTCTACATGGACAGGTACTGGGCGGGCAAGGCCTTCTCTGCTGTCAGTGCCCAGCACACAGGACATGCTCCCTGAGCCAAGCTAGGTGAAGAAAGGAGCTCAGATGTTATGGCGATAAGGGGTGGATGGGCGGATAGACACAGACTGCCATGGTGTGCACCCCTTTATGAGCCAGGTTCCGAAGGGGGCATGCTAGCTGCATACAGCTCTCCAGCTCTCTATTCCTTACCATGTCAGGATCCATTTCCCTTTGGTCCCTGGGCTCTCGTTAAAATCATCATAAAAACCCCTTCTGGAAAAGCCCTAACTCGGCATTTCGTGCTCAAAGGCATTTACCTACCGCATCACTCCCCACTCCCACAGGGGGGTTGATTGCAGAAGCACGTTACAGCCGTGAACTAATTAGACCTGAAGGTAGGGGAGGGTCCTGATGTCAGCGCAGGGGAAAGGGAGTTAGAACTCAAATGAAAACTCAAACCAGTTAAACAAGAGAGAGGGAGAAGGAAAGGAGACTTCGTGGTGTGACGTATAACATGGGCAAACAAACAGTCCACACCATCTCCCTACAGGCCAGTCTCTCCCATGGCCAGGAGGCGGAGAGCTGAACGGATGGGAGACGGGGTCATGGGTGGCGATAGGTGTGATGGGTTGGATCACAGAAACCCTCGAGAGCTGCCGCCCGATGTGCAAGGACAACCTCTGCTCCTGCTTTCCCTGCCAGTTCGGGACCCCAGCACCCTGTCTTGCTGAGCCAGACAGGCCAGTCTGCTCCAACAAAGACCCAGGGTCTGAATTACTTGCCCCAAAAGCTGCAGGTTTACCTGAAAGCAGCTCACAGAAGTGTTCCTGTCTTTAACACTCAGATGCCCAACTCCCAATGGGGTCTAAACCCAGATAAATCCATTTTACCCTGTATAAAGCTTATGCAGGGTAAACTCATCAATTGTCTGCCCTCTAGAACACTGATAGAGAGAGATGCACAGCTGTTTGCTCCCCCAGGTGGTAATACACACTCTGAGTTAATAAGTAAAAAGTGATTTTCTTAAATACAGAAAGTAGGAGCTAAGTGGTTCCAAGTAGTGACAGAACAAAGTCAGTCACTAAGCAAAATAAAAGAAAATGCGCAAATCTCTGTCTAATCAAACTGAACACAGATAATCTCACCCTCAGAGATGCTTCAGTAAGGTTTTTCCTCAGACTAGACACCTTCCAGGCCTGGGCACAGTCCTGTCCCCTGGTCCAGCCCTTGTTCCACCTCTGGTGGTAGCTGGGGGATTTCTCATGATGGCTCCTCCCCTTTGTTCTGTTCCACCCCTTTATCTCTCTTTTGCATAAGGCGGGAATCCTTTGTCCCTCTCTGGGTTCCCACCCCCCCCCTTCTCAATGGAAAGACACCAGGTGACAGACGGATTCCAGTTCAGGTGACATGATCACATGTCACTGCAAGACTTCACTACCCACTTGCCAGCACACACTATATAGGAAGACTTACAGGTAAAACACACCCATCTGCAGTCAATTGCCCTGGTTAATGGGAGTCATCAAGATTCCAAACCACCATTAATGGCCCCACTTTGCATAATTACAGTAGGCCCTCAGAGTTATATTTCATATTTCTAGTTTCAGATACAAGAGTGGTACATTTATAAAAATAGGATGATCACACTCAGTAGATAATAAGCTTTGTAATGATACCTTACAAGAGACCTTTTGCATGAAGCATATTCCAGTTACATTATATTCACTCATTAGCATATTTTTATAAAATCATATGCACTGTAATATCACAATAGGTTCTTGGCTTCTCCACTTAAGAGTCCTGGTAAGGAGCTAAGAGCAGTGGCTTTCTTAGCACGAGCTGTCCTGCTTTCAAAGACACATCCCCAGGAATTTCTTGCACTACAGACTCTCTTCTCAGTGCAGAAAACTGAACATGGAGCTGGGGCTCTTGGGCCTATTAAAATCCATCAATTGGTTTTACCTGAACTATTGTAGTATCTGATTTGTACAGCTTAGTCACATGGCTGGATTAAAGTGGCTCTCTGTCCAAGCAGCCCCTCCTGGACAGGGTGGCTTAGAGGCATAAGCAGCCGGTTAGGAGGAATCAAGACTCCCGGTGCCATGCAGGTTCGAAGCCTTGCAGGGTCACCCTTGTCCTTCCCAAGTGAACGGAACGAGCTCCTTGGATTGGGTCTTTCGGGTGACACCTTAAGCCAAGGCTCTGGCTGGGCATTAAAGATCCCCTGGGCCTTTGGTAAGATTTGGTAAGCGAAGGCCAGTGTCTCGGTCAGAATGGCTGCCCTTCCCCATGCGCACACGGTGCAGTTTGCAGCCGGGTGGCTACTGCCTTTCACTTCAGGGATGGACGCATTTCAGCAGCGAGTTATGTATGTGGTCTGTCCAGCATGGTGGGGGAGAGGGGCCGCAGAAACCTGGACGATCCTTCTAAAGAGCACCCAGGTTTCTGAGGGCTCCCTACAATGGCTCAGATCTCTGGTGGGGCTGGCGGTTGCTCGGCCCGGATGATTGCTGGCAGCACCGTTGTGGGATTTCAGCCCCCTGCTTTGCTCTCTGCAGTTGTGGACCACACATTCAGGAAGCGCCTGCTGCCGCACTGGTGCTCGTACCTAGCTCACGCCGTCAGCCTCCTCTTCTTTGCCACCTCCATTGGGGTCTCCGTGTGGATCGGAGTGGGCTTCACCTCCAGCATTGCCCTCATGTGGCTCATCTCAGGGATATTCAGCTTCCTGGCATCCTTCTTGGTCTGGGAACCTCTGAAGGTAAGAAGGGGTGTGGAGAGAGTGTGTGTAATTTCTTTTCCCGGTAGCTGAAATTGCTTAATGTCTCATGATTTTCAGTACCCACCAGTCTAGGCTGAACAGGGTCCTGCTTCTCTCTCTCTCTCTCTCTCTATATATATATATCTCCTTATCCATCATTCCCCTGTGTAAGTTACTGCAGATTTTGAAAGGGGATCAGCCCTGATTGAATTGGCACTGAGAAGCCCTCAGCAGGCCATGAAATGGTTCAATATCTCTGCCTATGGCAGGGAAGCAGCTGTGGAAATTATAGAGATGTAAAGCTGGAGCCTCTATCGCTGTTGTGTATCAGGCTGTACAGCATCCGGTGTTGGGAAAACATGGATGTTTTTTCCCGCCCCACGCACAATTCAATGGGGCAAATGGAGAATAAATCTCAGATGGCAAGAGCCAGACAGGCTTTACCTCAGAGAGGAGAAATCTGTTAGCACAGAGCCGTGGTTGGCTGCCATGGAGATGCATGGATCCAAGTCGAGGCTGGCTCCTCTGTTCAAGCTTGAATCCATGTTGGGAACAGCGACCCTACACGACCTTATTCTGGTGGGGTTGCTATACAGGTGCATTAAAGCACACTGCTTTCCTGGGTCACAGGTTCTGCTGGAAGCCCTTTATTTCGCACTGGTTGCAAAGCGCCTGCATCCGGAGGAAGACGACACGCTGGTGGAGTATCCATTTGTCGAGCACGTTTCAGAGAAGATCAACAAAGTCCGACCTCCTCAGGGATTTGCCCTTTTCCAGGCCAAGGAGGAGGCCAGGAAGGTCAAACTGCTTCACAAGATGCTAAAGGTAAAGCGCCTGGCAAGCTCCCTGGATATCTTTTTTTGATGAGATGACAAGTTTGGTTGATAAAGATAACAGTGTTGACATAATAGACTTCTAGTTGTTTCATCAAAGTGTTGTGCGGTACCAAGTCAAACGCCCTACAGAACTCGAACGATATAAAATGACCGTGGCACGTATTAACTGAATTCAAAACTGGCTCACTGATATGTCTCAACATGTAACTGTAAACGGGGAATCATCACCATGCAGGTGCATTTCCAGTGGGCTCCTGCAGGGATCGGTTCTTGGCTCTACGCTATTTAACATTTTTATCAGTGTCCTGGAAGAAAACTTAAAATCATCCCTGATAAAAATTGCAAGTGACACAAAAATTGGGGGAGTGGTAATAATGAGGAGGAGGATAGGTCACTGATACGGAGCATTCTGGATCGCTTGGCAAACTGGGTGCACACAAACAATATGCATTTTAATAGACTAAATGTAACTATCTCAGAACAAAGAATATACTTACGGGGGGGGGAGGGGTCTATCCTGGGAAGTGGAGATGCTAAAAAAGATTTGGGGGTGATGGTGGATAATCGGCTGAAGGTGTCCAAAAGGCCTAATGCAATCATGGGATGCATAAACGGGGGAATATCAAGTAGAAGTAGAGAGGTCAGTTTACCTCTGTATTTGGACTGGGTGCAACCGCTGCTGGACTCCTGTGTCCAGTTCTGGTGTCCACAGTTCAAGGAGGATGTTGATAAATTGGAGAGGGTTCAGAGAAGGGCCATGCGAATGATTAAACAAGATTAGAAACCTGCCTTACTGTGATAAGCTAAATAGATTGTGCTCCTTGAGTCTAACAAAGAGATGTTTAAGGGGTGACTTGACTACAGTCTAAGTACCTAGACGGGGAACAAATATTTAATACTGGGCTCTTCCATCTAGCAGAGAACGGTCTAGCACAATCCAATGGCTGGAAGTTGAAGCTAGACAAAGACAGGAAATAAGGTGTCAGGTTTTAACAAGCGAGGGGGATTAACCATTGGAACAATGTACCAAGGGTCGTGGTGGATTCTCCATCAGTGACAATTTTGAAATCAAGACTGGATGTTTCTCTAACCGATCTGCTCTAGGAATGATTGCAGGGGGGGCAGTTCTCTGACCTGTGGTATTGAGGAAGTCAGACTAGCCAATCACAATGGTCCTTCCTGGCTTTGGAATCCATAAGTACCCTGGAGACTCCTCCCTGCTTTCTACCTTACTGAGACACCGAGCTTGGGCCCAGGGTGTGCATCAGAGTCCGCCTGCAGTAACCTGCCATGGAACGTGGGCTGCTCCAAACCCCATCTTTGTGACTGCAATCCCCTAGCCTAGCAAGTGAGCCCCACTGAATGGGAAGCAAGAGCCCTGAAAGGGTTAGGAACCACTGACCTAAAGGACACACCTTATATCAGGTTAGGAGAACAAAGCAAGGAAACTAACTGTGCCTGCCTGTGCGGCTTATACGAAGGGCCGGGTGAGTCTCTCCAGTCCTTGAGGCCCACCACACAGGTTTTGTTTAAAAGTGGGAGGTATGGCTAGAGGGTGGGACTGGTGTCTCAGGAGACGTGGGTTCTCTTCCTGACTCTGCCACTGGGCTGCTGGGTGACCTTGGGCAAGTCCCTTCCCAGCTCCGTGCCTCAGTTTCCCCATTTGCACAATGGAGTGATGATCCTGACCACCTTTCTAGAGTGCTTGGAGCTCTGTGGCTGAAACGCGTTACGTCTGAGCTAGGTGGTGGGGTTCCAAATCTAAGGGCATGTCTACACTTACCTCCGGAGCAATCGATCCAGCGGGGGTCAATGTATCGCGTCTAGTGAAGACATAATAAATTGACTGCCGAGCGCTCTCCCGTCGACTCCGGTACCCACCAGAGCGAGAGGTGCAGGCGGAGTCGATGGGGGAGTGTCAGCCGTCGACCTACCGCGGTAAAGACACCGCGGTGAGTAGATCTGAGTATGTCGACTTCAGCTATGTTATTCCCATAGCTGAAGTTGCGTAACTTAGATCAACCCCCGCCCCCAGTGTAGACCAGGCCCAAAAGGAATGGAACTATACACTCCCCGTGAAATCGGTTGGTTTTGGGGTCAAAGCATTCCCTTGCAGGGCTGGAGACACAACAGCTCCGGCCTTGGGCACAAGAAAACGGGAACAGGCCCAGTGAAATGCAAACAGCCAACCAGCTGTGAAAAGGAGCTTCCGTCGCTTTAAAGATCTTTCACTGTTAATACTCCCAGCTGGTGCTAGCAACACACCCAGCGTTTAAAAGCTGTGCTGTGCTGGGCGCTATCCCTTTCAAGAACGGAAACCCCTCGAAATGGGAAGCTGTTACATAAGCAGCGCTGCCAGCACGGAGTGCGCCAGGATGTTGTGCAATCTGTATTGACTTGAACATGGCTGGTTTGAGACAAAAAATTGTTACGAGGCCATGGTCTGGGTCTGGATTTCATTTAACGGCAGCTCCCATATGGAAAAACAACATACCAGGATGTTGGGGCCTGCTCCTGCTCCCGCTCCAGATGGGGGTCTTGCCATTGACATCCAAGGCGAGCAGGATCCCGCCCTTGGGGCGCAGGACTGTTTGCTTCGTGTGCTCAGCAGCCCTGCTCCCACTGAGGTAGGCGCCGGGCCCTAGGCTGAGCAGCCCCCTTACCGCCTGCCTCTGTTTTCTGCTTGCCAGAGTTTCCTCATCTACATGTTGTTCTTGCTGGTGACCTTGCTCACCAACTACGGCGACGCCTCCCGCAACGGCAGAGCCTTCCTCTTGCAAAGCTCCCTCAAGCAGCAGCTCGGCGGCGAGGAATTCCTCCGCATCAAGAGGTAACCGCGAAGCCCCAGTGGGGCTCGGCGCATCAAGCCCTGTGGGTTGTTCCATCCTCCGGGGCAGGCAGCGTCAGGCTGAGCACTGGGGGGTTCGCGCTGGAAGTCAGTGAGCAGATGCGTTTCTTTACCTGTCACAAATTACACACATGCAAATACCGAATCATCTGTGGTCGCTACAGCCCTCGCCGCTCCCGTTCGAATGGGACAGTCACCGGTGCGTCCAGTCTCATGGTGTCAGAAGACAGGAGAGACTGTCCCTTCACTAACTGTATTGCTCGGGTTCCTTCTCTCATCATTAGGCACCCAGGGATGCACAAGATCCTCAGTGCTGAGGTTATAATGTACGTGTCTGAGTTGCCAGATGTTAATTTTAGAAATTCACCTTGGGAGGTCAAGGATGGTTTTATGACCGACACCCAGCGCAGGAATTCAGGAGGAGATCTGTATTCTAATTCTGCCTCCATCACACCTTCCCTGGGAGGCACGTCCTTTCATTGCTTGGTGCCTCCATTTCCCTATCTGTAAAATGGGGATAGGGATTCTGTGAGCTTTAATTCATTAATGTTTCTAAAGGACTGAGCTCCATTGTTGGAAGGAGCTATACAAATGGGGGGAAAAAAATCAGTTTATACTTCTCTTTCTGGTATCTGAGCAATGAATTCAGAGTTGCAGCATCAGGACAGACTGAGACGACCTTTAGAAACCACAGCTTTAAAGAAGATTTAGCAATAAAGAGGCGCATGAAAACCAAAAATAATAATCTATTCTATAAATATTAAACCTACCGTTCCTTGGTGCTTGTAGCCAGATGATGATTTCCTGGTGGGGTTTTCAGGCTGTTATCATCCCTGTTGTCCAGAAGGGCACCAGAGCTGCTTTCCTGGAATTAGTTCTGGCCTTGTGTCAGCCGTCTTGATTGTTCCATAGACAAATTAGACTTGGCAAAGTTAGAGCCAGAATCCATGTTACATCTGATTCACAATGATAGAAGTCAGGAGTCATCCCACTGACGTCAGTACAGTTACACTGGTTTAAAAGTGGTGTTGAACGAGAGCAGACTCAGCTCCTAGGTTCCAGGGGGACCTGGCTCTCATTGACACTGCATTGGCCGTGGAAAGGGGCCTTGCCATGGGAGCAGATGGCTACACCCCGCTGAAGGCCTCTTTACACCACAAGAATGCTGTGAAGTGGCTTTAATGTAAATGAGAATCAGGTTCAAAAGATTTCTGCGGGACACTTATTTTGTGAGGTTAGAGCGACACAGGGAAAGTGTAACGGGATGAAACTGAACAAAAGGAAAAATTAGATCTAATGGCCAGATCCACTTTGGCTGTGGGTTAGTTTCCCAAAGGAAGTGGTAGAAGCCTCATTTCTTCGCTCATTCGAAGCGAGGCTGGATAAAATCACTCGAGTATAACACTGGAGAGCAATTGTGCATTGGCCTGGAACTAGATCAGATGTTCTGATAAGATTGGGCTGAGAAAGACCTCTGTAAGAATATACTGAAGCAGGGGACTAGTTTTACCTTGTAGGGTTTTTGCATCCCAGGTGACAATACTGTGTGATCTCTCAGGGGATAGGATAGCAGTCTGGAGAAGAAAGCCTGCCTCTGGCTGAGCAGCCCGGCCTCTGAAAAGCAGGGGAGGTCACCTTTCCAAAGCTCAGTCTCCCCCCAGTGGCAGGATACAAGCTTTCAGACAGAGAACTCCTCAGAACCAGAGCTGGGCGTGGGGCTGGGCTGAATGGAGACGCTTTGATCTGCACTGACCAGATAAACTTTCCTCTCTTCTCCTCCCTGCATGCACAGATCCGATGAGTTTTGGGCGTGGATGTCACAAGTCTTGTTGCCCTCTCTCTACAATAACCAGTCGGGGCGAGAAAGCTGCAGCACCATGCTGGGAGTGCCACGGCTGCGTCAGCTCCGCCTGCAGGAAGGTGCGTGGCTGCCGGCGTCCCTGGTGACACCGCTGTTTTCGTTTGGGAGCAGTGGCGCCTCCCAAAAGAGATTCAGATCAATTAGACAGGGAGGGACAAAGCTGAGAGCTGGCTCTAGTTTTCTAAGCCCGCAGTAGCCGGCTTGCACAGCGCTGTTCTCGGCAGATGTTTGGCCAGCGAGGCTGCAGGTTTGTTCCTAGTTATCCTTACGCCCAAGAACATATGCCAGGTATGGTACAAAAGCCAAAGACCCGGGCCCTGCCCGATTTCAGACAGGACGCAACAAGCCAGGGTGGTCGGCCATCAGGATGGGGAGAGCCGAGAAGGAGAAAAGTCTGAGCCACCTGACTCACGTTCTCCAGTGCTCAGCCCAGTAGCTCAGTTACGGATTTTGCGTTTATAAATAAATGATGTGGACTTGCTCCTTCTCTAGGTGTGGCCGGGGAAGGTGGAACCGGAGGGGAGGGTTTAACTGAAGCAGGAGGCGGGAGAAGCTGTAGACGAATAGGTTTCTGCACAGGGATGTTCATAGGGCCATGTAACGGGTTTCCCTGCTCACTGGTGGCTGGGTCTGGGGAACAGCTCTCATCTGGAGCAGCGCCCGCTTCCATCACTCGCTCAGCCTGGGGCCTGTCTCACGCTCCAGAACGGAGGGTGCTCTCTCTCCGGGACTCGGCCCTCCAGCCAAGTCACTAGGCAGTTTTCTCCTTCCAGGGTCGCTAAGTCCCACTGGACAATCCACCCAGCAGTCCTCTGTAATTCCCAGTCTGTGCCACTTCCCCAGTGGCTGGTAGGGGAGCCCGGGCCTGCCCCGTACTCTGGGTTCCAGCACAGGGACCCGCTATCCAGCAACGACCGTCTGCTTATTTCCAAACCCCACTGCTATTGCCCTCTGCTCCTTCTTACTCCCCTTCTCTTTCTTGGTGTGCTGGCCTGGCCCTGGGGTCTGACGCAAGCTCCCAACTGCCAGGGAGTGGCTGCAGCCTCCTTCCCCAGCAACCCCTTCCGGTCTCGGCTTCCTAGCTTTGTACCAGCCCAGGCTACAGCTGCTCAGCTGAATTTCACCTTCCGTTAGCGCTTGTCTATCCAGCCTAGTCCTCCCCCAGATGCAGTCCACTAGCTTAATTACCCCTTCCAAGGTACCCGAACCCCTTCAGATAGGTGCAAACACCCCAGCGCAGGCAGTCTCATGTCTCATCACTGCCAAGATAACATGATGCTGGCCTCTTTTCAGCAGAATGCCTGGATACCATTCACGATTTCCGTAGCGGGACGGATGCCTCTGTTGCTGCGAAGAAATGCACGTACGAGTCTAACGGCTTTAATACTGGCGATTATGCTGTTGGCTGGAAGAGAGTATCTGTAAATGTAACACAGACGTGGTCCTACTCACCGCCTGACCTAGCAGGGTACGAAGCTGCGCGTTCCACATGTACATTTCCTGTTCTGGCTGCAAAATCCAGTCACAGTGTTGGGTTCTTACAGCCACTCCGTTTCCAGCTGCCATGTCAATTCAGCCAACTGCTGCCCCCGAGAGCCAACCGAATGAACAATACGGAAGGCCTAGTGCTGTTCTGACCAGCTGCCAGCTGGTTGTGTTCCTTAGCAGTTTGATTGGCACGAAACATGCAGCCCCATTTGCTGTTTTGTGGCACACACACTGCATGGAAGATAGAGTGGAGCTCTGTGCGTGTAAGCGAGTGCCACCGTGAGGTACTTTGCCAGTGCAGAGGAGGCACATGCCAGGGGTACAGATATTTCAAAATGGCTGTTTGAGAGCAGGAGTGAGTTACAGAGCAATTTAAAACCTCAGCAAGGAAAGTTTTGCATGTTGGTGGCAGCGTCCTGTTACTGCCGGTTAGAGGGTTCAGGAAACAGGTACAAACTCTGGGTCTGTGCTCATTTAGCTTCCGTTCTAGCATTTGTTTGGCTCTGGCTCATTTCTGGGAGGCGTGTTTCAAGATGGGTTTGGAGGGGGGTGGGCTAGGGCCTGTTTTGGGCCGTTTCAGTTGTTACGGGTTTTGTTTGTAATTTCTCACATGCCCTAGATGCATTAAATAAGACACTTACCGTAAGTCAGTTCAATCCTCCGTTTGCATGGAAAGTAAAACAATGCAATTCCTCCTGGCTCTGCCTGAGTTATGACGCCAGGTCAGCAACTCCCCACCCCCAAAATGCAACCAGTGGCTCCTCTTCTTTTGCAGAGTCTGGTACTGGGGCTATGTCTCTGTGTATGACAGTGGAGGTTACATCCAGGAGCTGGGAGCCACGCTGGAGGAGAGCAGAGCGCACATGGACTATCTTCAGCAGAACAACTGGATCAACAACATGTAAGCAGCTGGCAAGGCAGCGGAGGGAGGAGCCCTGAGTTTGGCTGTAACCTGGGAACGGTACCGAGCCCTAATCTGTATTTTTCAGTGCAGGGAGTTGAGGTGCTGTCTGCCAAGCCTAGAAGTGTTTTGAAGGGGGGGTGATTATTCAGAGGACCCCCCTTTATCTTCCCTCACCGCGGGTGCGCTGTCAGGCTGTGTCTATCCAACCAAGGCAGGCAGGATGTGTTCCCCTCTGCGGTTCCTTGGTGGGCTTCAGATCCACTCACGGTGGACACCCGGCCTCTCCTGCACCAGCTACAGGGCAGGTGCTGCCCCAGACACACCCTGAGCTGCTCTGGCAGCCCCTAATAAATGGTGCCACCTGACATGAGGGACACCGTTGCTCGCCTCTCTGTCCCCACAGGAGCAGAGCAGTCTTCGTGGAGCTGACGCAGTACAACCCCAGCGTGGACCTGCACGCCGCCATCACCCTGCGACTGGAGTTCCCCACGGCGGGGCAAGCCGTGGCCGCCATCGCAGTGGGGCCCTTCCCCCTGCTGCGGCTCAGTGGGGGAGTCACGCTGCAGCTTGTCATGATGGTCAGTTCCGCAGCCTTGCTCCTCTCCGTCAGGCCTGTGGAGAGAAATGTGGGGCTCCCATCACTTTTGTTAGGCCCGCCCCCATTTCACCCCACTTACAGGCTTTTGCAGGGCCCCTGCGCTCAGGGTCCTGGTACAATTATCCCTCCTTGGCAGCCCGGCTCTCAGTCGCAACCTTCGCACAGTGGATGGACGTCACTGGGATCTGGCTGTCGGGGAGTTACTCAGCCCTGTTCTGCTTGCTGCTATGAGCCCATTTCCCAGACTCGCTTGACAGTTGTGCTGTGGGAGGGCTGTCGGGACCCCCTTTTTAGGGTGTGCTGTTGGCTCAGGAGAATAGCTGCGTCCTTCTCCCATGGCTCAGAGTCACCTGGCTGATGGTTTCCCACCCCCATTGCTGGGCCCAAAGCCCGCACGCCCCCATCACCAAGGGATACAGTCACTGAAGGCCTCCCTTTTGGAGGAGTTCTTCGGGTGGGAGAGGGAAAAAATCCCCCCTCAGGCAGAATCCAGACATGTTTCACCCTCTCCTCTCATGGGCGACTGCTAAGGGATGAGGCCTGTGTACCGATGAGGGGCGCTTTGGGGCTGTGGCGTGGGCAGGGCCCTCTGACAGACAAAACCCCAACTTCCCAGGAGCCTCCAGTTGGGCAGGGTTTGCCCTAGGGGACTGGGGGAGAGTCATGGAGCCTTGCGCTTTGATCCGCCCAAGGCTGGCAGGCCCTGAGGGGCTAACAGGAACTCAGCGCACCACCGCTCGAAGGTGAGGCCTGGTCCTAAGTTAGCTCTCTGGGCTGTGGTGACAGCACACTTGGCCCCGCAGGAGCCAGAGAAAGGGAGAGCCTGTCTCACACGCCAGTGCTCACCTATCACCAGCAAGTCAACGGAGCTCCACCAGGGACAGATTTGGCCCCATGTCCCAGTGGCAGGGTTGCAGCCCTAACAACATCATGGGAGTTAAAGGCCAGTAGCATGGGCCCCATTGTGCCATCACGGGACGATGGCCCTGCCACTGCTCCAAGGGGCCAGTGGGCAGTGCCGAAGGACTGACAGCACTGCAGGTCTGTAATTGCAACCCACCTCTTTCTGGATGAACTCTTCCTCCTCCCCTACATTACAGGTCTTCCTCATGGCGTTTGTGGTCTATTTTGTGGTCTCCGAGTCCCTCTTCATCAAGAAGGAAGGCAGGGCCTACTTCGCCTTGTTTGGGAGCTACAGCCAATGGCTGCTCATCCTTCTGACCACCTGCACCGTGGTGGTGCACTTGAGCCAAGCCACCATCGCTGACCAGCAGTGGGCAAAGTATCTGAAGAACCGCAAGGGCTTCACCAGCTTTTACCAGGTGGCCTTCCTCAACTCAGCCTTCAACAGCCTGGCCGCCTCCCTTCTCTTCCTGCTGACCGTAAAGGTAAGGCAGGGGGCCTGCTGCGAGGTACGGCTAGGTCTCAAATGCACTTCATGCAGCTGGAGTAACGCTTGAGTCAGCTACGCCTGTCCCAGGCCTCCTTTCCTGGGCAGTGTTAGTTCCAGAGCACGAGGAGTAATTACATCCTCGTCTCTCCTTTATTAAGAGTTATATAGACAGGCTAGACAAACACGTGTCTGGGATGGTCTAGATGATACTTAGTCCTGCCATGAGTGCAGGGGACTGGACTAGAGCCCTCTCGAGGTCCCTTCCAGTCCTGTGACTCTATGATACTGCGGTAGAGTGAAGGAACTCCAGCCATCCTCACTTTCCAAAACCCAGCCTTGAAGATGAAGGGGTGACCCTCAGATGCCCATTTGTGTAAACCAACCAACCAGATATGGAACCAGTGAAACACAAACATGGAATCATGTTCGCTCACTTCTCAAAGGAGAACTCTGCTTCGCAGGCCAGATTGTCAAAAGAGCTCAGCTCCCAGCCACTCCCCAAATCTGATTGTTGGTACTGAGCCCTTTTGAAGATCTGTCCATGAGCCCTTAGACAGTGTAATGCAATACACCAACTCTTATAATATTCTGATCTATGAACCTGGGTTCAATTACACAGTGCTCAGTTCCCAGTTTGTATAGGAGATGAACTTGACCGTATTCTCATCACTAGATTTACATACTTGGGACCCTGGGACCCAACCGTATTTAATGAATAGTAATAGTAGTGAGATGTAGCTTAAGTGCAGCTGCAAACTAGCTGTTCAGAAAAGGGCTGGTGACGCTAAGCAGCCCCCCAGAAATGTGCGCTAGGCGCTGTACAAATAGAACAAAGATACTCCCTGCCCCTTAGACCTTACAGGATCAGACAAGAGACAGACAGGGGAGCACACCCACACAATGCGACAACGGTGGCCAGCATACTACACACCAGCTGCCTAGCCGTTATACTGGTCTGTGCTCCAGCAGAGAACCACACAAGGGGTTGGTTTTATCCTTTGAAGCCTCCCCCGCCCTAGGCCAGGCTGTTACAGTTGAAGCAGTAGCACTCGAATTAGAGCTCCCTTGTTATAAAGAGGCAGGGCTGCTGGCAGGACGTTCTGTGCAAGGGACCCTCAATGCGGAAACGTCCTCCCCTCCCGCCCCTTAACCAGAGCCTGGATGTCTGAGGCCAACAGACACATTACAAAGCATTAACATGAAGGAGGTACCTTTTAGTTCACACCCCAGCAGTCACACGGGAGAGACAGCGCAGCACAGCAGGTCACGTCTCTATAGTCTGAAGCACAGGGCCGTGCAGACAGCTTTAGGCTCTCAGGTCACTGATAAAAACTTCACCCACAGTTTGGGGAGGGGACCAACGTGGCAACAGA
Organism: Mauremys mutica; assembly: GCF_020497125.1. Classification (NCBI taxonomy): domain Eukaryota; kingdom Metazoa; phylum Chordata; order Testudines; family Geoemydidae; genus Mauremys; species Mauremys mutica. The sequence continues at coordinate 82,765,701 of NC_059082.1, read as the reverse complement.
CTGGCAGAGCGCAATGGCTGCCCAGGCGGCCGGCAGGAGCAGCACACGCTGGGGACTCTTGTTCTGAAGTTTGCTGCGTTTATTTAAATGAGTTTGAACCCCTCAGCCGAGGGCTGCTTAAGCCAATGCAGATATTTTAGTGGCTGGGGTTGAAAACAGACTGAGGGTACGTGGACCTTCATCAACCACGTGCCAGCTGTGTAAGTGGACTCTGAACACTGGGCAGGCAGTGTCTGTTTCTTGCAACAGTGCCACAGGGTGGAAAGCTACCCCTGAAACGCTTGATCCACACGGGTCTAAACCTGGCTTCTCTTCTTTGGTCTCAGGCTGCCCAGCAGCTGCGCTTTGTCCGGCAATGGTCCGTGTTTGGCAAAACCCTGCAGAAGTCCACGAAGGAGCTGGCTGCGGCAGGGCTGGCCTTTGCGCTGCTCGTCCTTGCTTATACCCAGCTTGGCTTCCTGGTAAATACTGATTTGTATTACACAGTCGAGACGCGCCCTAAGCTGTGCGTTGCTGAGGGAGAGCTCCTGGATTAGCTACAAAGGGAAGGGTTAATCAGAGACCTCAGCTCCGATCCAAGCCCGAGCATTGTGGTGAGTGAGTCTCAGCTCATCTGGCCACACTGCAGGTGGCCCCTTCCTGGCCTGCAGCAGAGGCATCAGTGACTGCGGGACCATGGGGATGAAACTCCAAGATCTCCTTGAGGCTCCCTTGGCAGGGGGCACAGGGGCAGCCCATCAATGTCGTAGCTGATAGGTGGAGCAGGTGCAGCTGGGGATGCTGCCGCTTGCCTCCCTTTGCAAGGCGCTCGGAGGTCTGGGACCGACGGGCAGTCTCCAAGGGGTAATATGGCCACTCTGCCATTGAGACAACGGCCTTTCATTGAAACCCCTGTGTTCCCTTCGCAGCTTTTCTCCTCCTGCTCAGAATCCTTCCACAGCTTCAGCAGCAGCCTCCTGCTCCTTGTGGCTGCGGTCCGCGGCCGCGTGAACCTCCGGCTCTGTCTGCCCGAGCCCTCGGGGCTGTACTACCTGTTCTGCGCCAGCTACATCGTCCTGGAGATGTGGATCGTGCTGAGGCTGTTCGCCGCGGTGCTTGTCCACAGCTACCGGGAGATGAATTTCGAGCTGTACCGCCCGGCCTTCGAGCCCCAGGACTACGAGATGGTGGAGCTCTTCGTCCGCAGGCTGAAGCTGTGGATGGGCTTCAGCAAAGTCAAGGAAGTAGGTGCACAGTCCCACAGTGTGCTAGCCGGGGGGAGGCCCGGGCTCCTGGCTGGTGGATCATGGCCAAAGGTGCAGGTGCCCTGGGGGCGGCATTGGATGCATGGTGCGGCAGTGTTTTCACCGGCAATACAAACACTGATTGTTTCCCCCATTGCAGTTGGCAGTGGGGTGGGGGCAAGCTGTGACAGGCCACTGCCCACAGCAGTATGGGTCACGGGCCACCACTGGCAGGAGCCGGAAGGATTGGCAGCAATCGCTGGTGTCCCAGGTAGAGGATTGGTGGCAGTGCGCATGCCTTGGCTGGCAGGAGCAGAGCCTGCCTCCAGCATCGTCCCCGGCATGTCCATCTTGTACCGCCCCCACTGTTCAGTTTGGTTTCTAATCAGGCTGGTGGATATATAAACCTCCCACCCCCTCCTCATTTGGGTCACCCCCCCAGCCGGCCAGGCCAAGTGGGGAGCATTCTGCAGGTGGAGATAGTCATTCAAGGCTGACATGAAGAGCTGACTCCCATCCCTCCTGCTGGGGTGGAGCGGGCCCCTCAGGGCAACAGGCAGGGGTTCACGAGTGCCCGGTTTCTGCACTAACCCTCTTTTGCTCTCACTTCCCTTCCAGTTTCGGCACAAGGTGAGGTTCGAAGGGATGGAGCCATTACCATCCCGATCCTCCAGCGACAAGTCCTTCCGGGGTCCCACCCCCAGCGCAGCCTCCGACAGCTCCAGGGCCTCCACCTCTTCGAGCCAGCTGGACGGGCTCAGCCTGGTGCTGAGCACCAGGGAGAGCTCAGAGGTGGATGCTGATGTCCAGCGGCTCCTCTCCCTCTTCGAGATGCTGCTGGCCCAGTTTGACCGAGTGAACCAGGTGACAGAGGACGTCTACCGCATGGAGCAGCAGCTGGAGGACTCCCAGAGCAGGAGGACCAGGATGAAGTACCTCCAGATGACTGAGGACCTGCTGAGTCGGTACCGCCTGGGTTGCACAGATCAAGGGCCACAGGGACTTTATCCTGAGAACTTTTCCAACACCGACCTGCACCCTCCCCGAGACCCTCTGTTGCCCTCCCGTCCCGCCAGCGCCCTGGGTGCCCTGCAGAGCAGCACAGGCTGTGTGCCCAGCCGGATAGTCCGAGCCAGTAGGGGCCTCAGCGTGGTGTCTCCACTCTCCCCGCACAAGACGTATGCCACCACGGCGCCGGCGGTCAGGAAGAAAAAGCCACTGCGGGCAAAGAACAGGGTCCACCCCAGCATCAAGTAACTGGAGACGACGTGCAGTGTCTCTGGGAAAATACCTCACTGCGCCACCCCTGGGAAGGAGGCGAGATCCTCGTAACGTGGCCCGAGAAGGTTCCACCACAGCCTGGGGCCAGAAAGGAGTCGCAGGGAACCGGCGTGGAAAGCTGAAGCACTCATGCCACACCAAGGATTGAGGAGCCACTGTGCCTTCCTGGGCTCTTGGCCAGCTTAGATGCTAGCAGCATCACTGCTGCCTCAGGACACGGGGCTAAGAATACAGGTGTGGTCCTGAGCCTCCCAAGTGCCTAATGAAGATGAACTCAGCCACTGTGTGTTGTACATACTGGCAGCTTCTATTACCTAGGTGCCTCCATTTCCTGTTTACTTTAGCGACGGTTTCACAGCTTTTTGGTTTCATTGGAGACTGTTTGGCCCTTCAGTCCAGGACAACCTACAAGACCCTGCTTCACCAAGGCGGCCAGATGAGAGAAGCCGCAGGGGTCTCTCCTAGTCATATTTAGCGTTGGCAGCAAGAGGAAAAGCAACATTAATCAGGGCAATATTAAAAAGAAGCATCTCTCTTGTTAAGTGACCCTAGCTTCAAACAAAATGAACAGATTCCAAAAGCAGAGGTCTGTTATTGTTCAGTTGCTTTATCAAGAACTGCTGCGAAGTAACGTGAATGGTGCGAGGAGCAATTCAAGCAGGATTTCCCGAGCTCAGCTGGCTGCGCCAAAACGGGAAGAGAGGAGCTGCAATTGCAAGTAGTTAAGGTTTAACGGACTTTTGGATTCATAGACCAGACACACTGTGGGTGGAGGAAAACGACAGGTTTCAGGGGGCTATTTAATTCAATATTTGTATTGGCATGAATAGAGAGAGACAGTATCTACACCCAGATCAGTTAGTTTTCAGTATTGGCTCGTGGTATCCTCCAGCATTTGGTGTTATTATTTGTATTTAAAGAAATTCAATATTTAAAGAATATGAATGACCATGAAATCCACATTAAGCCACTGCTTCCAATAACCAACCAGTCTTAGGACACGGCAATTAGTGACAGCTCAACCAAAAAGGTACTGGAGACCTGGGGGGGGGGGTTCTTTTAATTGGTAAGAGGGGGCTGCCGGCATGCTGGCTCCATTCCGGCCCAGCTTCCCTTTAGCTACTGATTGTCCCCCAGCCAGTGGATTGAATGGGTAAGTAAGTATGGTTCGTCGGCTACTTGGGTTTTACAGTTGAAGGAATGTATTGACATATGTATTTTTTTTTTTTGGTTTACTTTTTTGTATGTACTGCCGAGCACTTTAACAATGCTTTCCTTGGCTAACAATGACACATGCGACCTTTTTAATGAGAATGGAATAATATATCATGAAAGCAGTATTTTTTTTGTAAAAAAAAAATCATAAACGGAAATGAGCAAACGGTAATGTGAACGCAGTTTCCCAGTGAACCATCCCAGGGTGCCAGCTCATAACACTCAAACTTACTCACCAGCACTCTTAGGAGCTTCCAAAAAGGAACAACAAACGCATTCAAAAAATAAATGCACTAGGTGACGCAGGGAATATGCCACCTGCCGGCGGAGGCAGGTGGTGAGAGACAGGGGCAGATGGTTCTTGGTTTGCTTCTGTCTGGGACAGGAAGATGTATCCGCTCCTACTCCAACTGCTTCCACTCCCCACTTCGCTGTAATCCACAGTATATCAAGCTACAGCTGTGCTACACTTGATCTGCCATGGCAGGTACTTGCCCAGCACTCCCTTTTAGAAAATTGGCGTGGGTAACAATCAACTGCACCTAGTCTGGGCAGCCACAGCCTCTGTAAATTATTTCCAGCTATGCTAAGTGGTGCTACCATCAGCCAAATCTCCCTGGCAGCTAGTGCCCATGGAACCCCCCTGGCCAGCCCGTGTTCACCTCACCCTTGTCATTCCGCGTTATGTATATTGTAAGTAATTTATACGGGGTTTTGAAATGTATATATTTGCTATATTTTCATAGCATCGGTACCATGTTTGACACATGTAGATAGGAGACAGAACACTGTTGTCAGAGTTATTTAAAGGATGTATTAAGTGCTTCTTTCCGGGAATGTTCGTTGTATATAAAGTATTAGGTGTCAGAGTGCATGTGGCGTGTGTGCTCTTGTGCCAGATGAGGTGCAGGCCGGGCTGGCCCAACCGGTGGAGCTGAGTGGCAGTGGGATCTCTCGCGATGCACTAGCTGTTGTTCTCCCCACATCTTGCTCAAAGCTTTTGAAAGGTAACATTACGCTAGGGAGTTCTTTGAAACCAAAGGCCAATATTAGCAGGGGCCATTGTTCATGGTACAGCATCTTGTTAGACTCCATCTAGCCTCCACTGCTGCCGTTCTTAGAAGACACTTGGCTTGTAAGAGAGCTCTCCTTTCCAAGTATTGCAACTACCTAATCCAGGCAAGGAGAGAGCCCTAAGCAGGGAAGTCTGTGCGCCTTTCCTGCTACGTAACTCTACAAAGGCTAGAGACAGGGTTTCCCTAAAGACACTTCCATTGGAGTTAGTTCTTCTTACCTTTTTGCTGCTTATTCTCGCTCTCCAGCTCCTAATGCCTCTCTCCTGCTGTGCGTGAGATGGTTTGCACATAGCGTTGTGTTCCAACAATCCACAGACTGGATCCAGGTTGACTTTCCTTGTGCTGCACTCCCCACCTGCTTCCCTCTCTGTGGAGACTTGAGCAGCAGGCCTGGGGTTTACATCCATGGAAGTTATTCTTGTTGTTTTGTACTTGTTGAGTTAGTTGTGCGGAGGACAGAACTAGGCGAGCAGTTGCAGAGGGCATGGCGGAGGGATTAGCGTGATGTATAAAGAACGTTCTCTTTACAACGGCAAGGTGGTTTGGTGGTGATAGGAAGGGGACAAAAGAACAGCAAGCCAGGGGGTAAGTAGAGCATAGACGGAATGAAATGGAAGCAGGAACCGTAGGCGATGGAACAGCTGTGGTTAGGGTGGCAAAAGTTCAGTGTTTGGAATTTTGGAAGTGGCATCTGGAGTGGGAGGATATGAGTTGGAAAATGGCAGGTGGACGTTATGGGCACCCATCCCTTAGCTGCAGGTACCACAGTCACTAAGGAAAACAGGGCCAACAAAACCACCACCACTACTGTTCCAGAAGGATAGTTCAGCTAGAAGAACTGAACCCAGAGCAAGGGGCAGGTTTTGCTATTGAGTTTACTGCAGTCCATCTGCCCTTTGATTTTTTGGGAGGGAGTGGGGGTGGGTGGGGGCACATTCAGACAATTTAACCACTGCTTTTTAACAACCCCAGTTCCCTTTACTTTTCACAAACAGTATGGCCTCCATTTAAGTACTCACCACAAAGTCTCTGCTGGATTCCCAATGCCCGGCTTTGGAAACAAAGCAGCGTTAGAGGAGAGGTGTATCACAAACACACAAGAGCCAACGTGCAGTCTGTACTGACAAATCTAGCAACTCACTTGATTTTCCCCATGCTTGGGAAAAAATGAAGCAGACAGGCTCCTCTATCAAATTAGAAGGGAAGGGGGGTGTGATTTAACTGACAGTAATCAGGACTCAGCCTTTCTAGGCCTACAATATGTGCTGCGTGACCTTGCGCAAAGTCATCATTTCCAGGGGTCCTTTTCCCTAGCGGCATCATAGGGATTACTGGTTCACCTCACTGCAAGGAGGGGGAGGTTGTGAGACAGAACCAATGCTTTGGGCTCAGTACAGAGGTAACTGGATGAAATCCTCTGGCCTGTGTTATGCAGGTCAGCCTCGTCTAATGGTCCCTCTTCTGCCTTTAATTGATGACTCTTTCAGGGAAGTTTTGGAGGTTCTTGGAGGAAAGGTTTGAGAATTAAGTAGTGTGAAAGGACTGGAGGTAAAGGCAAACTTCTACCTGTATTAAGGAAGGTTTTTCAAGTATCCGCTGCCTTTTAAAATGAACAAACATTCCAACATGCCTGCTATAGCTTTCTGTAGAACAAGTGGTAATGGGATAATAGGGTCTCTCAGAACTGATTCTTTGTGATTCAATTCCATTTTCTACAGACAGCGCACTTTCGAATGTAAGACGTGTCTGGATCTGGGGAAGGTTAGGCTCAAGAGGAGAAATAGTTCTAGAAATCAGATGAGGAGTGTTGCTTGTTAACAAATAAGGGAATTAGCACCATGTTCAGATGGTGGGGGGAAAGTCAGCCCAAGACACACGAGTACCTCTAAGAGCCTTACAGAAGGTATTTCACGTAGGGGAAGGTCTCGTTCTATATTAGTGGGAATTTCACTATTCGAATATCCTTCCTACCCTAGCTCTAGGAACTTTTTTCCATTCTTAGGTCTTTTCTACAATTAAGACGGACACTTCCCCCTGCCCGATGCTGCAGTGAACATGAGACCCTCACCAAGTTTGTTTCACCCCAGCATTCCCATGGCCACTAGCACCCCCTATCTGTCAGCGTGCTCTGCCAGCTGAACAAACCAATTCGCTTCCCCCTTTTCCATTTGGGACGATAGCACCTGGAGGACAGAGGGCTTGGAGTGCAGTTTAGGAAAAAAAATATTACCACAGGGTCTCCCTCCCACGTTGCAAGAATGTTTATGAGACCACAGATCACCAGCCTAGGCCAGGCCAGATGAGAACACAATAAAATGATCCTCCCTGATTATAAATACCCATGCTCAGGTGACACCAAGACTGCTAACAGCTTCCCACATGGATGAAAACAATTGCCCACTAAACTAGATAGCATTGCTCTAGTCGTTCTGATTAGGAATCTGACCCCTATGCAGGGAACAGAATTAGCTGGCCAGCCAAAGACTCCACTTTTACTGCTCCACTAAACACGTGGTCTAGAGGACAGGCCATAGACAACAGTTAAAAACATGGTATTGGAGGATCTATCCGAGATGAGAGGCCTCTCAACCAACTGTAATTTTCAAGAGCTAAATGGTATCTGCAGGGACTAGGTACTGAGGCTGAATGTATCAATTAATTGCCAGGGGCTTTGAAAGTCTAATAGAACCTTGAAGAGCTAAAGGGCAAAAATGAGACATTTGTTGTGAGTTTTAGTGTGGCTACAGTAGATAGTGTATTTAGACACCCCTCTCCCACAAAAGCCGTGACTAGGCTCTGTCAGAGGAGGTTCACTGAACACAGTTAACGCAGGGACTGTAAAGTTAAGAGATGATAGCAAACAAAGCCAAAGCGGTTGGCACGGCCTTTCGTAAGCTCGTAGGTGGCAGTAAAGGTTAAAGTTAGGATACTCCCAAGGTGAAGAGCCAGGTTTTTCTCAAGTTCGGCCTTAACGTGAATGAGTTTCTTATCCAGCTAGCTGTGTGTGCGTGTGTATGGTGGTGCGAATGAGTCTTACCAAGTGCTTCTTCTAACTGTAGAAGAGCACAGATGGGTTAGGACAACTGCCCTACTACTGTTCTTGGATCCCAGTAGGTGGAGCAGCTCTAAAGCCCACATGGGTGTTTCAGAAAAGCCGGACACTTCAGTCACACAGCTTTAAAGCTATCATCGTTCTCAGCGGGGCACTTGTTTGTACAGAGCCGCTAGCCACAAGCATGGGGTTCCTTGAAGTGTCACAGTTAAGGTAGCAAGTATACGAAAGCTGAGCTTAGCTGCAGCCAGAACTATTAGTCATGAGATTATACTCCTTGTCTACAGCAATACGTTTGACTTGCATCCCTAACTAATAAATACTCTTGAATGTATATTTTGTGTTTATAGTCACCAAGAGATGGTTTCTTATTTATTGCCTTAAGTCTCACAATGATGCAATAGTATCAAGCTGCTTAATACAGAACCCTATCAGCTAGTTAAGGGGTGGAGGTTGTGGGGTGGGAAATCTATATAATGCTTTTTGTGGCAATGGATGAGCAGGACCAATGCACCAAAATATTGCCTTCTGGTCAGTGTTACATCTGCAAACAAAATAGCCTATTTTGTAACTGTGGGAATGTTTCTTCAAAATGACAATGTCAAATAAAAACCATGGACTGCTAAGTAAGTGTCTGCTATGCTTTTGTTGGAAGCGGCCACGACATCCTCTTTGCTTGTTAGTGTTCCATATACACCACTGTCTGAAGTATGCATCTAGGAGGTACTGTGCCGCAGTAAGACAGAAAGGTCTGAAAGCTATTCGCTTCAGAGCTAGTCCCACTCGACAACTTCAAATACTGAGTAAATTCAAACCTGTGAAAAATACCCGGTTTTGATTACTGGTAACAAATTGGTAGCGGGGTAATTAATCCATGTTACTTCATTAAGGAGCTTTGAGATCTCTGATAGATGTTCCACTTCAAAACGAATACAGAATTTGCTCCATGTAAGAGACTCACGGCTGCTTGCTTGTGGCTGAGCAGGCATCTGGCGCATGGACTCAACATAGGTCACATGTGGCTCCATGTATGTCACTGGGAAACACCAGCATTCCTGCAACTGCAGCAAGTGGTTACATACCATTATGTATTTTAACATCTGAAAAATTCATAGAAGGGGAGTCAGCCTCTTACTTCTGTGTCACTGTTTCAAATCCAGCCCCAGGTAGCAGCACCCAAAAACTTTACAAAGTGGTGCTTCTGGGAACGGAGTCCATAGGTTTCCAGTCCAGTGTTGCTCAGACACGAGTCTACACTTCACCACTGGCCTCCTTAAAGACAGTCTTGAGAGGCCAAGGACTGAATGGGCCATGAGAACTAATCTACGCTTATGCCTAGCGATCCCTCCCAATCAGGGTTCAGGCGAACTGGCAAGGTAGTGTGGGAGTTTGTACTGCTGCCGCCGCCTATCCTGTACCTGTTCTTTGGACAAATGCGGCTCTAGTAGCAGACACCTTTCACAGGTCAGAGGGAAAATGGTCTTATTGTCAAATGACGGAGGAGATTCATCTGGAGCGGTTCCGACATGCAACACAAGAGATTGCCCATACCAGTAAGAACCCAGTAACCATACAAATACTTTTATTTCATTTACAATTCATAAACACTCAAAACAGGACGTACACATGAGTTAATGGACAGTCCTGCATTGTTCAGTAGCTCCCCTTTCCCTCCCTCCAAAAAGTCTCCCAAAGAATTCCAGCTTTTGATTGCTTTGCCTTCAATTCCATTCAAATTACTCAGAAGTTGCCCAGTCACTACAAACTGGTGTTATCCAGTCACTGAGTTTAGCATCTTGTTTAGCGAATTAAGAGCTCGTCACTCGTTTTGATAAGGACAGCAGTCACTGAGGAGTGACAAGAGCACACCGTAAAGTAGTCACAGTACGTTCCAGCTTACATAGCTTCTCCCATTGTGGTAGTGTAGTGTCCCGTTATCTTTCACCACAAGACATGCTACTTCTGAAAGGCCTGGCACACACCTGCATTAAAAGGACCCTTTACATACAATCCAAACTGCTGGCTTCCAAAGGTGGGACCGTCATCATATGACAAGTCCAATATGGCGATGCTGCCACCAACCAGAGCCAAGGGTCATTTAAAAGGGAAGAGGAAATTTTGCATTTGAGGAAAGATTTCTGGCAAGGCCACATTACAGAACAGGTTAAAGACCTGGTCACACACTGGGCTATCTACTTAGGTCCACTCACCTCTCTGAAGAGTGTGCGAATACGCACAAACGGGTCAAGTTACTTCCCAGCATCCTGGCCACATTCTTGGGGACCATCCTGCTGCCCTTGGAGTCAATGGAAGCTTTGCCATTGACTGCACTAGAAGCAAGGCTGGGCCTCTAGCTAAATCCTTTGCTCATAATCTCTAAAACTGGCCCAAATTGTCTTTGGAATCCTGGGTTTAACGGAGTCTTCGTTACAAGCCAGTTTATTCATGGTCAGCCATTTCCATACCAGCTTTGATTACCACTCTGCCTCTCCACTGACCTGCAGACATCTCCCTGCTTATATCATTAAGGTCTGAGAGAACAATTTCACTAAAGTGGGAGACGCATGGAGATGTCCTCAAGCAAGGAGATCTCCTGGGAAATAAAGGCAGCTGCAGTTTTTACAGGTAACTTGTGAAGCTAGTGGACATTCCTATAATTAGAGCTGGTGTTACGAACTAGTCTGAAAGTGCATGCAGCTCTCATGAATGCTAATAGAGCTTTTCCACCCATGTAGAGGAAATGAAGATCCCAAGTGTCCAGAGACCATGACCGAAGCTTTCATTTGGTTGGGTTAAAACACCATTTGCTTCTGCATCATCCCACCAAGTGATGAGTGCGGAACAGTATCCTGGCTTGCTGCTTTGCCTGCTCCTGCTTAGAGAAATGCTTCAATTTTGCAAGAAAGCTGCTAGCAGAGATGGATACCTTTAAACTTCACTTCATGTCTCTAGCCAAATAACGACCAAATTTATAGGCTCAGTCCACTCTGGGATTCTCCAGCTAGGGTAGAAAATCCTCCTTTCATGATGGTGGGCGACTCAAAGTCAAGACGACGATGTCTATCAGTCACATGGCGGTCCAGGAACTAGTTCACACAAAGGTAACAGCCACACTGAGGTTGCCAAGTCCCCGTTGTCCCCCCGTGGCAGTGCTGAATTAGTGTGCAGGGTCAAGAGCGTTCACTCCCCTCTTCCCCCCTCTGCCGCATGCCAGAGGGCAGACACTGATCACATGGGGATTTACACAAATTCTGTGAAGTCGTCCACCGAGGAGATCAGCCTCTTTCTCTGCCCAGTTTCATAGGCTGATGCTGGGTCCTGTGGTACCGGGGGAGGGGGTTTAGTAAGAGCAGAAGGGTGCATTTGCATCAGGGGGAAGCCAGGTGTCTGGTACTGGGTTTCCTCTCGGATCTGAAAGAACGTCACAGAGGAGCAGGTCAGCAGGAGATCCCTACAGTTCCCCCTCGGCACGTTAGTAGGTACAGATCCCCCTATTGCCACTTGCATCTGAACACTGCATCACACGCACAACCCTGCAGGACCTGGTGTCCTCAACTCCCACTGTAGCCAGTGGAAATGGAGGGCTCTTTAGCTGCCTGTAGCTTCAAACCCTATCTCCCCACGTCAGTCTCACTAGAGTTTGGTTAGTCTGAGGGCTTGTCTACACTTAGGTGTGGCGATCGATGCATCGGTGGTCAATTTAACGGATCTAGTGAAGACCCGCTACATCGACCGCAGATCATTCTTCCGTCAACTCCTGAACTCCACTGGATCGAGAAGGGTAAGAGGAGTCGACGGGAGAGCGTCTCCCATCGACATCGCGTAGTGTGGACCCTGCGGTAAGTAGATCTAAGCTATGTCGACTTGAGTTACGCTATTCATGTAACTCAAATTGCGTAGATTAGATCAACTTTTCCCTGTAGCGTAGACAAGGCCTGAAGCTTTCAAGGCAGACATCCCTTTAACTTATTCACAGGCCTTTGACATTTCATTCTTGTTTTCTCCAGATAGTAATAATTGTGCTTACTTGTGCTGAGCGTTCCAGATGTGCAATATGTCAGGGAAGGAAAAACAAATTTGAATTACCCGGTGCCTGAGCCTCTTGATATGACGCAGCCTTGCTATCCATTTTGATGGGTAAGTATCTGTAGGATTCGATCTGCTATGGTGAACCTGGGAAGCCATCTGATTCAAGGGAAGAGAAGTTTTAAACACAGCTCCCATGACAAGAGTTATAAATTGTTTACACAACATAATTAGTTTAGTCGTTGAAGTTAAACTCAGTCTGATGTTCAGATGCTAAATCTGACTCAACTGGTTATTCAACGGAAAGAGCTCTCAGAGTTTAATTGCTTGGCAAAGTTGCATTAATTTCCCTGGGGTGGCAGAGTGTGATCCTAGCAGAAAGGTAACAGTCTTGAAGAGAACCCAGTCAGTACTCACATTGGCATGCAGGGCCATCTGGCGGGCTACAAACGGCAGGTTCTTATCCGAGACAATCTTAGCAACACTTGTGTCCACCAGCCCTTCCATGTCTGTATGTTAAAATGGAAAAGATTTAAAGATCGTCACTTTAAAAGGTGAAAAGCCAGAATTAGCCAGTAATTATAGGTACTGGGATGTGATACATTCAACTTCATGAGGATTTCCAGGATTAGAGTCAAGGTAGTGAGAAATCAGAGTATGTTTTACTCTCCAATCAATTGCCCCGAAAAAAAGGTCTCCATAAAGTATTCTAGCTTCTATTGTAACACTGCTCAGGGCACCAGGGTGCAATACTCTGGGGGCTGCCAAGCTCTGACTGCTCCATAGAGAAGGCCTTTCCCAGGAACCCTAGTCACAATCCATGACTCCCCCAAAACACAGAGGCAGGGGCAGAGTATTCATAGCTACGGTTCTCAGGCTGGAAGGGGTTTCATTAGAGGCGTGCATTGTGGGCGGGGCGTGGGGTGTATGGTTGGCCTCTTGGTTATACATGCTGGGGATCAATGTGGGATCTGGTAAGGCTGTAAAAGTCCCACACGCAGCCCTAAACGAGGGAGTAAGCCCTGAAACAGCTGCGACCCCCCTCCAACTGATGTTCAAAAAAGCCAGGAGGAGCCATGTCCAGCTCTCAAGGGCCGCTCACTGCACTGCGGGGAAGGAAGTTGGAGGGGGACTAGCCCCAGGATTTCTTCCTCCAGTCTGCCAAACAAATGTGTCACTACACCGGTGTGCAGAGCATAAGCCAAAATGGGGGCATTCTGTTCGCCGGCTGGGACTCCATGCATCCCCCTAACTAGAAGATAGCTGCCTTATGGTCCAGTGGGGAAGAATTACTGATTGGCTGCATCCCCAAATACTAACTGGTGACACAATTTTGGAGCATTTCTCCTAATGGGCTCCTCTAAAGGGAGCTGGAAAGCTTTTACTGAGAGTACAAATCACAGTTCAGGAAGGGTCTGCCTAAGCTAGGTAAAATGCCCATATGGGATGTGCTGTTACAGGAGGGGATTGGCTCTGAATACTTAGCCCTGCCTCAGAGCGGGGGAAGGTCTCCTGCAGTCCTACATTTCTACGATTCTAAAGTTTTACCACCTGGAGACTTGTACAAACATTCGAATGAAGTTAAGGAAGCTGTCGTGCAGAAACATTCTTCGAGAACTACCCCTACCTTTCCGACACTGTAACGTCACCAGGTTACAGTCATAGTCAAGGGGTGTGATTATAACATGCACAAAGTTGAACTGGCCCTAGGGAGGAAACAAAATATTATAACACAGAAGCATAACACACACTTACAGGCATATTTTACTGGCAACCATTATGACATCTACAGATGCAATCCACTGATGCAGTCTGAATACAGCAAGGTAAAAGTCCCAATTCATAACCGAATAGTCTTTAGACTAGCGGTGCCAGTTCGGAGACTGGGGGAGGGGAAGCATTCCCCGCACCCCAGGTATTTGCACTCGCTAAAAGTTCCACAAGCCATGGAGCCGTGCAGGCCAAGGTCTGACCACTTTTAAGCAGGGGTCCTGTACTAAATCAGTACAGCTGTTGGTGGAGTGGTCTGGAGTGTTGCTTGGCTGCGTGGCTGCAATGCCACTGAACTCTGACCCTGATGCCCCTCCATGCAGGCAGAGCCAAATGTCAGTGAGTGGCGTTGTGACCTGGTGCATGGGTTGTCTGTTCCTGTACGGCAGAGCGCAGGGGAGTCTACCCAGAACTCGACTCCTGGCGGCACTGGCTCATGCACTGTGTGGGTAACAGAGAGGGAGACTCCCTGGCTGAAGGAGAATCAGGGTCCCTGCGGGAGGAGGGGGGGGAAGGAGAGACCAGGACTGGAATTTGCCCCCACCCAAAGAAATATCTTTATTTGCGTCACAGCTTTAGACAACACACAAAGAGATGAACAATTTTACAAAGAACCCATTGCTGACATGCAAGTGGAAAGTCCTGTTCATCTTTGGATGCTTTCCAGTGAGCTGCATCGGCCCAACAGATGTTTAATAAGTAGGGCAGCCCTACCGAGTTCGCAGCCATGAAAAACGCATCACAGACCGTGAAATCTGCTCTTTTGTGCGCTTTTACCCTATAACTAGACAGATTTCATGGGGGAGACCAATGTTTCTCAAATTGGGGGTCCTGACCCAAAAGGGAATTGCAGGGGGGTCGCAAGGTTATTTTAGGGGGTCACGGTATTGCCACCCTTACTTCTGCGCTGCCTTCAGAGCTGATTTAAACAGCTGAAATCATGAAATGTATGATTTTAAAAATCCTATGACAGTGAAATTGACCAAAATGGACCGTGAATTTGGTAGGGCCCTATTTATAAGCAGACCCAAGTGTAGATTCTTATACCTTTATCGTTCCCAATTTAAAGTCTTCACCAGAATCGTTATAAACTATGGAAACAAAGTCATTCCCAAGGTGCCTCTTCTTGTCGCAGCGATATTTATCCAAAGCCTTCGTGGGCATCAACGTTGCAATGTGAAAAATGGCTGGGGGAGGAGGGGGAGAGAAAAAGAAATCAAGCAAACAAAAACAAGCTGGGATAGAAAATAGGAGATGCAGCTAATCACTGTCCTGCAGGTGATGCTGGAACAGAGATTGATCGGATACCTATGGTCCTAGAGCGGTAATGTTCTGTAGATGGCATTTGGCTGAAAGTCAAACTGACAGCTGAACTTTCATGTTGTGCTGCTTTGACAAATCTGTGCTGCTTTGTAAGAGCTGAACACTGTCGGCCAGCTCCTCAGACCCCATCCTATGCTTTGCACTGCACTGGGGACGTGTCAGAGTGCACAACGCTGCAGCCAATTCTCAGGCCGTGGAGAAGACTCTCTGGGACTTCTGAAACAGGTGTAACTTGGGAGCAGCTTCCAGTTATATCAGGGACAAAATGGCTGATCTGGCCCGCAAGAGTTAGCCTTCTCAGATGCATTCCCTGTTACCCTACATTTATTAGCACACTTATCCCAATATACAAGAGAGATTTAAGGAAAAAGTCCTTTACAGCAATTTCTGTAGGGCCACAGCGGCACAGATGAGGAGAATCTGCCATGTACAGAAAGAATTAAGTACCATAGACTTTTCAATGTATTTCTTTTCACTGCCGATTGTGTGATGCTGCTGTGTTAACACGCAGTTATGAGATTAACATGGACAACAGCACTCCGCTTTAAATATCATTCTCTAAAGAAACACTGGCACTATTTCAATGTGTGTTGCTGCTATAATACATCATCTGGGTTCTGGTAGTCCAGTGGCCCATGAAACAAGGCTGATTTGACACAAGGACGGACATAAATCCATGTCTCATATGGTCAGTATGTTCAGAGTAAAATGCAAGATTTTTTTGCCTAATATAAATGTGTGTGTCAGCCTCTCCCAAGTCATCAGTGCAGAAGATTAAACATATTAAACAACATGGAAAGGGAGCCCAGGCAGACTCAGGAAGCTGGTAGGAAATCCCTCTCTTTACCACACCCCGAATGCAGAAGCAATTTGGCACCACAGGGTAAAGTTTAAAGGTGTACAGACCCGCTGACTTGTGCATTAAGGCATCATTCCTGTCCCCCAAGAAGTGTAACCCTTTACTTGGGATGTCCTACCTTGCATAATGTCATCATGCCAGCAGTAGGTAAACTGACCATCCTCCCCACACACGTCCAGACCACCAAGGTAAATTTTATCAGGCTGACAATCTTTGAGTTCAATGAGTTTCCCTAAGCCGGTCAGAAACTCCGTATATCTATAGGAGCCATGTTCATTCGACAGAATAGCGATCTCATTGTTGCTCTAGGAAAAAAAATTGAGTGTCTCATATAGGAGGTTCAAGTACCTCCTCGCACCTTTTGACTGTTAAAACATATTCACTTCCTTACAAGTTCTGCACACCGACTCTGCAACTGGCAAGCAGAGCACAAGGGCAGACTCCGTAAAGGCAGAACAGGTGGGTGACAGAAGTGTTCACTGAGTCTGAGCTGGGCTAGCAGAATATTTTCTTAGCCTGACAAGCTTCTAGAGCTGGCCACGTGGAAGAAAAGCCAATGTCACGAAGAGTCACTCAGAAATGACATTAGCCAGAGATACAGTGGACGAAGTGACATATAAGCCCAGTGACTGTAAAGTTGCAGTCGGTGCTTGTACAGCACTATGAACAAGTACTAAGGGGAAACCACAGGCCTCAAGGCACTTTGCAATCGCTTGGGCCCACTCTGTATAAACTGGGAAGCCACAACACAAAAAGAAGCTACTTTAAAATGGGTAGAAATTACTGCAGTTCAAGTGAAGCTGCTTGGCCGCTAGTGAAAGTTAGAGTTTTGTACGTGTAAGAACTCACCTGTCCTTCTCCTACATAGAGCACAGCAATCTTGTGGGTATCATAGGAAGGAATTTGATCTAGGAGCTGCACCGAGCTTTCAAATGTCTACAATTAAAACATGTTCACCGGTCATTTCTTTGAATGGCCCTGATAAACAGCCCCACCATAGACCTTGAGGGCATATGTAGTGAGAGACTCCTGATTGTCACACAATTATTCCTTGATAAACTTCATTAA
The DNA here is from genome assembly GCF_020497125.1 of Mauremys mutica. Lineage (NCBI taxonomy): Eukaryota > Metazoa > Chordata > Testudines > Geoemydidae > Mauremys > Mauremys mutica. The sequence continues at coordinate 82,748,808 of NC_059082.1, read as the reverse complement.
GGTATTTAGCACAGAAAGGCACATATAATATTAGCTTCCGACTGATTCAAATAATGAAGTGTTTAATAGGGTGTATTATTCCTTTTTCTGTTTTTTTCTGGTTCATAGTAAATTTAATCTCCTGACAACTGAATGTATTTGAAGCACCAGCCATGGCAACTGATAGACTCGTTTTAACTCTGAGCACAGAGAACTCACGGCCGGGTCAGTTCTAGAAAACACCTTTCCTGGATAATGCTGTCACACAGAACAGTACTTTAGCCCACCCATTAATTTCTGCTTCTCCCAGCTGGTTTGCTGCTTGGACGGAGGAAACGACAACCCAAACTCAGACGTTACTGGTAGGGTCTCTACGCTTTGTGCCACCGCTGCAGCCTTGTACTGCCCCGCGGAACATTGGTTTTATTCTGGTCTATTTCTGCGATGGATAACGCCCCTTGGCCACTCCCAGGCTGTCATATTGGTCACCACCACCGGTTTGGCCACCTTCTCCAACACACACTGCCTACTGCGGTTACCACCAAAGCAACAACACACCTACTTGTTTGCAAGCTAGAACTATGGGGGCAAAAGCCCTGCCCCTGGAGACCAAAGGTACAGCTTGGCAAGCTGTTGGCTCTAGGAGTGGGAACTGAGCCATCTCATCACCGCAGTACATCAGCATTGTGAGAAACGGAGAGGGGAGGGAAATCATAATCCATAACTACAAACAAGGGTCATCAGTTCATTGGGGACAGCCAAGATTTTACATCTCCAGCAGCTGGGCCATTAAGGAACCACCCATAACTGCCACCGTCCAGCCCCTTTATTGATTAATTAGTATCTATGTAGCTTTTTAAAAGCAAGTGTGATTAAAGCAGTCATTCCAAGTGTCCATACTTAAAATCATTGCCTACCTCATTTGGCAACAAAAGGGGCTTGTTGGATTCATCTCCAAAGAACGGGGAGTGGTATAACTGTAAAAACACAAAGCTAAGAAGAGAAATTAAATCCTGTTACCCTACAATAAGCCCACATCAATCTGCGGCGTACAACCGCGCTTTAGGAGAGGTCTGAGATTAGCTGCTCACAGTGCACAATCCCTCCACTGACGGCACGGCAGGTATTTGCTCCATCTACAGTTTCTGTATATGCACTTACTGTACCATAAAATCAAATAGCTCAATAGTGGCAGCAGCATGACTTCCCTACACCAGAAAGGGCACTGGATCGAATGAAAGACAAGAGTGGAAACCAAACCCTGTCTCATGGCCATTGTTTTATTTCACATTTAGAAGATTAATTAATTCTCTTAGGCTCCTGATTCCTCTGACTATTTCACAAATTAATATACTACTAGCAAGGTAAAAATCTTCAAATTAGTTAGTGCTCTGGGATACTGCTAGGCTCAAACAACCCCTCCCTGTTCATGCTGCTTACCATTCTGCATTTCATTCATCTCGGACGGAGAGACTGCTCTGGTTCACTGGTTTATAGTTGATTTGCTTTCTAGCTCTCCTGCATTCAAATTGCACATGTGTGTTTTGATTCCAAATGGGGAGGAATGTTAATCCAAATTAATTGTTTTTAGCAACAACAACAAAAAGTTTAGCAGTTGAGATGTTTGTCACATTTCTTTTTGCCCAAAATTCAGGCTACAGGTACCAAAACATGGATTGAATATTATAGAAAGTTACACCTCCTGTCTGTTCAGGTTTAGGTTTTGTAAAATCCAGAAAACCTTGTGTGTTGGATTTAAACAAGTTTAGCTAAACCTCTAAAAATCTTAGTTCTGAGACACGAGTTAAAATGAAGTTTACACCTGGAAACAGCATAAGCCCTTTTTAGCCCCCCCCGCAACTACCTACCCACCTTGGGTTTATTCCAGGTACTTTCTCAGCATTGGAGGCTGCTGTCCTGCTCTTGAAGGCATCTCTCTCTATCCTTTTGCCCCTCCGCGAAGGGGCTGAATCCGAGATGGTGTACCCTCTAGGACGGTGGCCGCTGGGTGAGCGGGGAGAGGAAGAAGGGACGCTACAATCCAGTCTGCCTGTGCCAGTTATTCCAGCGTCATCCCCTCGGCTCAGCCAGCTACTGGCCCCTTCTCCTTCAAGGTTCCCAGACTGAGATTTCGATTTCAGTTCCGTGCTCAGCCTTCCAGTTGCTTCTTTAGTGTTCGTGTCTTTGAGGACTTCCTGCAGTGTCTGAAGCTCAGGGGAAGAGCTGGATTTGCTGAGTGGCTGGGAAGGCTGGAAGGAGAGCTCTTCCAGAGTCCTGCCATCCTCTGAAGGGACAACCCTGCCGATAGGAATTCCGCCGGCCACCAGTTCATTGGATTTCAGAGATTTCTCTTCTTGACTAGACGTTGAAGAGGACTTAAAGAAAAAGTCAAAGAAAGCTGTTTTTCTGAGTAGCACCTTGACAAAACCCACAAGAGAACATGCATGGAAAAGACACCAGTGGACAGGGAGAATATTGCCACCACTAAATACACTAAAGTATTATTGCTTCAATATAGGCAGATATGGCCTAGCTACCAGAAGGACAGAAGCCTAAGCCCATACGCATGCAGTTACCATTTCTCCTGTGTGTGCAAATGGCCAGCAAGGCCTTGGATTGACCATCTGAGCACACAATCATAACTGCACGTGCAATCTACCCAAGTTCAAAGCCTTTTGCTATAGTTAAAACAATAAAAAGTGCAAATGGAGAACACATACAAATCTGCAGTGTATATTAAAGCCTCTTCTCTGGCTTGGGACAGAAAAGTTATTAGACTGATATTCAGCCAGCTGCGTGACAGCCTTACCCTGCTGTAAGCATTGTGTGGTTTGCTGAACTTCTCCTCAGCCATGGCTTGCTCGGAGCACACAGCCTTAAAGTCTTCAAACTCCTGAGATACCGGGGAATCGGTTTCTTTTAAATCCACTTCCAACTGGCTCCCCTCTTCCAGAACTACTGCCGATTCTACCAAGACACAAACAGAGTAACTGAGGCGTGTAGAGAGGAGTGGTGTGATGGGACCCCATCCTTTCCTCTGAAGTACCAGCCTTTTCCCTACTAGGATTTTAGTGGAAGGCCATATTCAATGTGTGGTATATCATATATCTTTGATCACAGAGTGCGGACTTTAACGGCACACCAGACTTGCTAGAGGTCTCCCCTCCCCAATAATTGGTCGACTTACCCTCATACCAAAGGGTCGTAGAACTGCTTTGTCACACTAAGCGCAGTGGTGCCAAACTGTTACTAATGGACAAGTAATGGAAAGATAATGGAGAAAATGGATCCTTGCGCATATTAATACTCAAGTATCAGGACAGACAGTAACTAGAGAGATGTAAGGAAGTGCAAGACTACACTAAAGTTTGTTATTAAACAGGCACGAAAACATAAGTTCTATGCAATTGTGGAAAAGAATAAGCCTTGTATTCATTCTTGTATATAACAAATGCTCTCGTGCTTTATACGGAGGGGGAGACAAGAAAATTTACTTGCATTTTGACAGTTTTCTAGGAATGCTTCAGTAGAAGCTAAACAGTGTAGCCTATGCCTTATTAAAGGACAGGAGGACATCATTAATGCATGTATTGCAGCAATACTGGAAAAGTCTGCATGTGGTTTCCAATCAGACAAATAGCTAATTATATAGACCAGACTGAAAGAAAGCTCCGTGTAAGCGCTGTGTATGGCGGAGAGGTTAGTGGAAGGGGTAACCAAGTGTCTACTATACACAGTAACCCTTAAAACAGGAATGCGTTTGACTGAAGACTTCTGTTTGCCTTGGTTTTTTTGTCCTGAGGAAAAGGCTGAAGTACAGGAGGCTTCCCATTACATACACACAGAATTGGAAGACCAATCTGAAAGGCTAAGATTTGTTTTCCAAAGTAAAATTTAAAAAAATAAATAAATAAATTAGCACACTAACACACAAAAAGATCAGCAAAAAAAAAAAAGTCACTAAAGCAGCTTTTCCTGGATTGATTTCAGCTCGCAGGACCAAAGTTATTTCAAGAAGCAATTAAGAGTTAGCATTGCACACACATACCTTCTAAAAAACGTGCTGATCTGGTTAGCTGTCCAAGCCAGAACACACCTGCACATACTCTCTGTGGTTTTCACTTCCCTAGTTCTAATATTACTGCCAATTGCACTGGTGTTTTTAATTAATTTGAATGTTCAGTAATTGCACTATAGAGGGAAGTAGGATAATATGAGCAAAGAAGAGGACCATAGAAGAGTAATGTATTGCAGCTTCTGTGTGTCACTTTAATAGCATGTGCCAATACAGTAATCCACAGTTATGAATAACCAGCTATTTCACATAGGATTTTCCATTGAAGGCAGGTGGGATTTAATTCACCTAATTAAGCATTGCAGGCCAAATGCAATGCAATTGCTGTGCTCAGAGGTATCCATTTTGATTACCATCTACAGGTCTGATATATTTAGGAAATAGATTATAGTCCCAAAGCAAGAGGAAGATTTTACACAGCTATTGAATTTACAGAAAGCTACAATTTGTTATATATTTCTCCTTGAAACAGATTTTGGTTTTGGTTTTTAAAAAAACTTGTAACCAGCAATTATACTGTAGTTTCAAACTTAGATTTTCTAACCAGCTTCTCCTTTCAGATTCTTTTCCCACGGCCAGTTTTGGTTGAATGCTCAGTGCAATGAGAAGCACTGGATTTCATTTGTGTGGAGTTGTATATACAGCATTGCAGGAGCTATTCCTAGAAGGGGGAACTTTCTGAATTAATAAACAGAACACAAACCCAATTACAAGATCTAACTTAAAAGTTAGGAAACACAGTTCTTTTATGATGTCACTCTATAGTCTAAGTCTCATGAGCTATGACCTCACTCCACCCAAAAAAGGGTTGCATTAAAGTTACTCATTCTTGCAAATGTCGTATCTGGCTTGAACTTCTTCATGCTAGTCAAGATCCCATTTGTCGAAGGTAATGAGACCAGGAGGGACAAACAGGAAACATGGCAGGGTGATGAGGTATGAGGGAGACAGTTTCTATGAATCAGAGGTGTTCTTCTATGGCAATATTTTTTTTTCCTTAAAGAGATATATATATACCTGCCCAGGATATGCTCCTGTGCAACTTTCCTTGACAACTGGACTGGTACATGGAAGAGAAAGAAGCCACTGCAAAGGGAAATCAAGTGAGCAGCTACATCAAAAGGAAGGAGAGACTATATGAAAAAATTAAAAAGCACAGAGGTTAATGTAACCAGGAGCCTATTTAAAAACTAAAATAAAAGCAAAGAACAAGCTGGGAAAGTCTCACTAGATGTAAAAAGGGAAAACTTAACGGTCGAGGGTCTCGCTGACACAAATAAAGAGGTATAAACACATTCAAACAATCCGACTCAGAAATTGTTCTCTGGAAGAAAAGGAGTTTCTGATTTGTTTTTTTTTTAAATCGACGGGGGGGGGGGGGGGGTCAACTTTACTAGAGTCCCAGCACAAGTAAGAAATGAGCCCAGCCAGCCAGTTTCTGCAGTACACAAATTTTGCAAGGGTCATTTAAGTATGTAGGAGACTTTAAACAGCAGGATATGGATAAAGGTTCACACAGAGAGATTTAGCCTCTTTAAAAAGAATATATACATTGGCATTACAATCGCAACATTCTTAAATACAAGTCTTTGTGCCAACTGATTATGGTAATAATTGGAGATATACCAATCTCCTAGAACTGGAAGGGACCTTGAAAGGTCATTGAGTCCAGCCCCCTGCCTTCACTAGCAGGACCAATTTTTGCCCCAGATCCCTAAGTGGCCCCCTCAAGGATTGAACTCACAACCCTGGGTTTAGCAGGCCAATGCTCAAACCACTGAGCTATCCCTTCCCCCTAAGTTTGTAGTGAGACATCAGCTGAAACAATTCACTGCAGATTCAAAACTTGGTGTGAGTGGCAGTCAACAAGTGGGTCTCAAGTTGGCTGCTTTTAGCTTTTCCAAACTGATCAGGCAGCATTTGTCTAGACACCAGAATCTGCAGGAGTTCATAAAAATCAAAGAGCCTGCTGGAGCAGATGAGTGTTAAAAAATTAAATAATTCACCATTCAATTTTGCCCTCCAGTTTTAACAGCCTGGGTTTTTGCATGCACACGTTTTGAAAGGCTAAAATCAGATCCTGCATATGCAAGGCTTAATAGCGAAGCTGAACCTGGAAATTAGCATTTTTACTGGGCTCCCAGACAACCTGTGCTAGGGCTGACAGCACCAGACAGTCTTGTCCGCTGCTTACATGGTTCAGTCTCAAAGTTCGAAGCAGCATGGCCATTAGATTTGCTCTGAACAGGGTTAGCTCACAAGGTTTGAAATGCCAGCAGTCAGTCGACATTAGGACTCCCAATATTACTAACACCAGCGGAGCTGTACCAGTGCTAGCCGCAGGGTAAAGCATGCCCAAAGCCTCCCTGGTGCAGAGAAGAGAATGTGTAAAAAGCCCACCGCTAGGAAGTCAAATGAATAAAACACTCAGGACTCAAGACAGAAGTCAGTGCAGAGGCAAACACCCCTGCTATTAACAGGATGTGCGCTCTGCCACATCATCCTGAAGACACTTGCGAAAGAGAGCAGCAGTGACTCCTGAGTGGGAGGGTTTGTAGTAGGCTATTATCTTAGTACTCACTGCCCAACAGAAAAATCTATGCAAGAGGTAATTAAAAACATGAATGCTGGAGAAGAAGATCCATCCAGACACATGGACAAGCTTTGGCTGCACCTTAAAACAAGCAGTAGACCAAAAAATAGGCTCTGGTCAGTTTCACTCAGGACATGTTTAGCTTGAGACCACTAAGAAATAGCTACGGGGTGCTTAAGGAAAGGGATTACCTCACTTCTAATGTGCCATGGGAGATCAGGAACGGCTTATTTCACTGAATACTAAGCTCATGAGGAGAGCTGAGCCCTCCCCATCTTGTGCTATTAGATTTGCAGCCTCTGCAATAACTCGCGATAGAAGACTGCTGTAGTCTCACCATGTTTTATACAAGTGAGTGCCAGCTCTCCGGGACACGCTACGTTCATCTCTCACCTGTATTGGAACGCTGCAGAAGGGATGGTTTGGATGTCCCGGTGGCCAAGCTGGAGGAAGGGACTGAGAGGGACTTGTACAAAGCCGTCTCTCTGTGCTCCTTAAAGCGCTCTGCAGCCATGAGCGCGTTGGATAGCTCCTGCAGTGGCATGTTGTTTATATCTGACGAGAAGGGGCTGAGCGGGTTCTCCAGGCTCATTAACCAGCTTGTGTTACCTGCAAGGGAGGGGAACAGTCAGTGAAGTTAGATATTCTCTCCTTTCGGAGACAAAGTTCAAATAGCCGAACTCAGCAGCATCAACGGCCCTGGGACTTGCTGGTAAAAATTAGGCTGAGTAGTTCTAGGGTTTTCTTGACAGTTAGCAGCTGACTCGGTTAATTTCACATTTTAAATGAGAATCAGTCCCCAGTGCCGCATGCTTCTCTCCTCCCCAAAACTCTTTAGCCCTGATGTTTTAGCTCAAAGCAGGCTCCCTAAAGGTTTTCAACTGCTGGAGTATTTTAATTAATGATAGAAGGCGATTTTAAAATGATTCTCTCACAAGACAACTTCGAGCTGAAATATGCAAGTCTTGCTTCCATGTGGCTTTTGGAATGTATTGGTGTCCAGGAATTTTGGGATTGCCCTGTTTTTTTAACCTTCATGCCTTCAGCACCATTGCTACTCCTTGACAAACAGCAGTCATGCACTTACTTATTACTCCAGCAATGGGCCGTGTTCGCACTTTGAAAATTAGATTTATAAGAAGGAACCAGCGGGGCTCAGAAATGGCAGTACCAGAATGAATAGATAATTGAGTGCCAACACAGTGCCCATGCCCATCAGTGCAGCAGGATTTAGTTTACATAAGGATTTTAATCTTCTCACAGGAGCATCTTATAACTTTGCATTATTAAAAGGTGCAATTTCCAAAGACCTGGCTGACAAATTAAACATGAAGAACGGAGAGGTTAAGCAGCATGGAAGAATTCCATTTACATTTAATGACATGGATATTTTTTCTATGTAATCCCAATTTCTTAGCAAGCCACAGCTCAGAAGCCCCTTTGAGCAGTTGGTTAAGGCGTACCTGTGGGCCTCCGGACTAATACTTCTGCCCAGCCCTGTGTCAGCAGTGGGACATATGCTGCCAGGTTTGTTTTTTCTTTCTGCAGAGGAGCGTGGGCACCAGGAGTGGCCTTCTCTGTTCGAGGTGCAGAAGCAGCAGGACTCCGTAACCCCTGGGGGGCTGAGCTGTCTAAAGCACCAACACGTAAGGCATGACCACCTGGCAAAACAAAAGACATAAAGGGTAAGAAAGGAGGAACCCAGGAGCTCAGTTTAGAGACACATAACTGGACTCAGTGTCAAGAAAACACGTAATAAATAGTTCTATGCACTTTGATAGCGTCTTTGATCCCTATATCTCACATGAATGAACTGTACATTGTGCTGGAAACCTGGCAGATGTATACATTGGTCTCTTAAGCCAGGGGAATTGGCTACTAGAGATGGTTTTACTGCAGGTTTCACCATCCAAACAACAGCTAAGGCCAGCAGGCAGAAATCCACCATTCAGGAAGCCGGCATTCATTGCTGCTGCTCATTCTAGTTCTTCATTCCTAAGTACTGGGTCCTGTGATCAGAGCACTCTTGCCTTTTTACATGGCCTAAGTGTGGGTCTGAGACTGGACACGCAGCTCAAACTTGCCCAATAATGGTTGCAAGTCTCCAAGGACAGAAATGTGTTGAGACTGCTTACCAGACATTGACCTGACTCTGTTGCGAGATCCTCTGCACACCTGCTGGCCAGCTTGAGATTCCAGCTTTGCTGGAGCTTCTTTAGTCTGTCTCACTTGCAAAACAGGGTCTGGACTGGGGGGTGCGGGGAGAACGGGACGACACGGTTGGGGGAACAGGGAGAAAGAAGGATAACCAGTAACATAGTGGGTTATAATTCATACCAGACTGAAATAAATGTGATCATTCCTTTTATTTACAAAACAGTTACTTCAAATCAGTTCTAACACAATGGTTTTTAACTGGCTTCATTAGGGAAAAGAATGTTAAAATAAGAGTGACGTTTACCTTGACTCTGTACTGGTCTGGAGCTCTCCAGAGTCAAGGCCCAACAGTGACCGTGTCCCTGTTCCAACACTCGTCGTGATAGTCACTAGCTTGTTACCAACCAGCCACGTCTTCGTCCTTCCTCCAGCCAAGAGGAACTCTCCCACAGGAGACCTGGAAATACAGTCTGGAGTGAATACAACTCACAAGTTGCCCAACACCAGAGATTCAGCCAGGAAGTTATTTTCTGCATTGGGGTTGAAAAAATTCCTGCTCTTTCCACATTTAAATGACGACATTTCTTAAAAACTGCACCAAGGTAAAACTGGTAAAGCATAAAAATGCTCCAGCAGGATGAAGGACGCACTGCCTCCTATATCAATTGCTTCTGTGGCTTCCAGACAGCATTGCAAATGTATTCCTGGCCTTATCCCTGCTACACGACTCCTTCCAGGATACCAAGTTAGACTAAAACGTCAGTGTTTCCAATTCGTGCGGCACCTTTCATCCTGAAGGATCCCCAAACGCAACACACACAGACACACAGTCTCTGATGGGAAGGAAAGTAGTCATCTGGCAAACTGCATTACATTGTGGGAGGTGAGGAGGGTCAAAATTGGCCCACGTACTGGAAGCAAACCTCTGCTCATAGGGAAAGCGCTTTGGGGGTCTTCAAAAACCACACAGAGCAGAAAGGTTGTTAAAGGTTTCATGCAAAAAAGCTGAATGGTTTTCAACGTATCTACTCTGGAAAGGCTCAATGCTGAGGCAGTCCTGACAGGATTTGAGCCACAGTGCTAGGGGAGTTTTGTGTCGCCAAACTTCATGCTAAGTCAATGAAGGTTTTGGCCAGAGGGGATGGGTTAAGCCTATGAGACTTGCTGTGCTCATAAGAACCTGAAATTTGATCCAGCAATTTCCTGCTGAGGAGGCGAGACGTACCTTTAGGCCAAAGAATAGCTAACACCAGAACAAGTAACTGACTCCCACCTCTTGGGCACCGCAGTGAAATTTGAAAAGACATATCGGGCCATCATATCCAGACAGGTCTCTGTGAGTTCCAAGTGGAGGTTTTTTAAGTTGTCATCCGCCTGAGCCATCGAATTCTCATCTGCAGAGCCCAGGCTTGAACTAGTGATGGATGTCTGTATCCTACTGAGAGAGGGAGTTTAGAGTGTGTCAAGTTACACTGCAAAACAGGTACAGTACTGTCATCTGATCCACACTAAGCCACGGAGCAATCCGCAATACATGCACATGCCTCAATAGGTTTGACTACATCCAAACGTATCAAACCCAGGGCACATCAGAATCATTCTCAAATCACTAATATTGAAGATGACAGCTATGTCACCCCAGAACTGACAGCTCATCTTGAGAAAGAAATGGAAGCACGGTTGACGTTTGTGCAATTTGAGCAGGGTCAGCTTTAGGAGGGATGCGGTGCAGAATAGCAAGACAAACGGTAGCATCACATATATTGATTTTAAATTGCAGAAATAAAATTCAGAGTTCTGTAAAAATCTAGCTAAACCAGTGGCAAAAAAATTGCACTCTGCACACAATTAGTACATTGATATAAAGCAATTCTGTCTTCAAGTAATTGTATTTTAAGCAATGCAATTTTGAAACAATTGCAATAGCAGGCTGTGTTACAGAACTTGTTAGAAGGAATGCCTCAAACCCAGTCATTTGCAAAAAGATTTGGCTGCACCTCAGCGGGGTTTATATTATGCAGGAACTTCTTTGGCATCATTAGATAGTAATTATTTAAATGTTTTGTTACCTATAATTTAAATATAAATAGAAGAGAACCATGCAATACTGTAGCAGACTAATAGGGACATTAGAATTTGAAGTGTCAAAAATCACTATTTTCACAATAGTCACTTCTACGCCTCCCCCCCCACCCCGCCCAACATGTTATCACAAACAGGGAAAGTATTTGCAATGCAATTCCAGTGACAGTCTGATGCTTATTTCCTGCAGCTAACAACATTCATTTTCAGGTAAAGAAACTTCTAGCCATCATATTCCGAGCCAGCAATTTAATATTCAAGGGACACATTCAGAAACAGGAGAAAAGGATTTACAATTTTCAACAATGTGATATGGCCAAATCAAGAGTCAATGACCAAACTATTTTCTTCGGTCATGAAAAATTCCCCCTTTTGTCAGGCCTGCCCTTCACGGCTTTGTCCCTTAGAGACAATATCCTGGAGATGCACCGAGGGTGAGTTACTTTATATCAACAGACTTCTATGTGCCTTCTTCCCAGCAATAACCAAAGGAACCATTCGCTCTGCCTTGCAGGGAAGGTTTGCACACAATCCTAGCAGAAAACTGCGACATTCATGCTTCAAGTTGCCTTTGGAAGGCTGTAATTTAAAAGCCGGTTAACAAAGACTCAGACTTGCACAGAATGCAACCTTTTTATCCTTGATCTTTATTCTGCAATAAAAGAAGCTTTCGTGAATAGACCACCACTGAATCGAAGCACAGGGCAATGTAACACCACCACAACCAGCATTGGTAAACCACAGGACCTCCATGAAGCTTTTCCAAAGCATATTTTGTGGACAGACCCGATTATTATTTTCTGAAGAGGTCATGCAAGCATCCCGCATGCAAGCTCACCCTGCCCCCACCCACCCTTGCAGCAAAGTTTCCAAGTGCAGATTTGCTCTTGGATTCTCCCCCTTTAAAGTGCCACTACCTGCGGACCACATGTTCTGACACACTGATGCTGCGGGATCGGAAGGCATCAACTGCAGAGGCTTCTTTCAGCTCTTTCACTGGAGGAGAGTTATTCAAGCCTTGCCTTGCATTTTTGGCTATTCTTAAACTACTAGGTGAAGAAGCACCAAGCCCCGAAAGAGGTGTAATTGCACAGGTCACAGGAAGGGAAGAAATCATTGTAGGGATGGAGGTTGAAAGGTCACAGGTCACAGGGTCAATATTGGGGAATCCCACAGGGTGATGTAAAACAAAACAAAAAAATGTCAAAAAGAAAAAAAATTAAAACATAAAACCAGGCAGAATTGAAAGCATAAAAATCACTTTTGAAAACAAGATTTTAACAAACACTACAAACAAATGAAATTAGTACAAACAAAAACTGATGTAAATGATAGTTGGAATACTACACTGCATTGAGGAAGAGAAAATAGGTTTGCACTCAGATTTGGTATCAAGGTTTCTCCAGTCTGAAGAGCTGGGCTTGTTTCAACTTCCATTGCGTTACTCTAACCAGGGGCTCTTCTGCAATATTATCACCGTTAAATAAGACTTGTATAGAGACTTTATCCTGAGATCTCAAAGTGCTTTTCATACACGAAGCCTCAAAATATCCATTAGAGACAGGCAAGTATCTTTGTTCTAACTGTCTGGAAACTGAGGCAGAGAGGTTAAGAGACTTGCCCAAGGACTGAAAGTGAGCCAGTGATTAAGCTGGAAACAGAACCCAGGTGCTTTGACTAACCAGTAACAGTTTCTCTCAATTGAGACAAACACAGTCATTTCAAGTGATCTCCTGCCTTGCTTGTGTGTAATTTCAAGCATGAGGAATAAGGTTCTTTTTCCAAAAGGCTTTGGGACATTGGACACGAACTAAGCTTTCTAATTTGTCCTCAATAAAGTCAGACCCGTGGACGTGATCCTGAAAACCCTTACTCACAGAAACAGCACCACAGACTGGGACTTCTTCCATAAACAAGGGTTTGCAAAGGAGTCCATGTTACTATCCAATTACAGTTTGCATCCCCTAAGAGAATTTTGCAGAACTAGCTAGGTTAACAAGGGCAACAGCCTTTCAGAATTAGTAGTATTCCAACCCAATGAAATTAAGTAGGTTTTGGGAAAAAGAGAGAGATTAACAAACTGCAAAATGAGAGATGATTGGCAAAGGCGTCTATTCCAAATTTTAAAAATGAAACAAGGAGATGAAGGATTAGAGAATATTAACTTGCAAACACAAGACAGTTTACAGCTATGGCATTAAGGCGAGGATGGTGTTTCTTTGTTACAAGATCCTTATTATACTTTGCAATTAAAGGAGAGGCACCCTCCCCAGAGCATTTAAATGTTACTACGGCCTCACTGCAGAGAAACACTGACGCAAGTTCAGTGAACCAACTCAGAGAGGAATCCAGTGGATAAGTCACCTTTGCAAAACGTTGAGTGACTTTCAAACTACATCTTCCCTTCCCTCTCTGCAGATGCTACTTCAAAATATCAATGGCTGCTTCGAATAACATGAATACTTGAATGGACTTCAGGGTCCTACCTGAATTGATGTACTGATTTCAAAACACTCTTTCCTTGTGGGATCAATGGGTTAAGATACTTTAAAGTGAGTTGCCTGTTAGCGACACAGATTTTAAGAAGTGGACACTACCGCCTCTCCTCTTGTGAAACTGAAATCTAGACTCTACTGCCACATAGAAACTTTCCACGGCAGACTGGTTTGTCATTCTAGCTTTTCTTCCTTTCAGAAGGGATCAGAGATCCAGCACTCTCTTCTTCACAGAATAACAGAGCAGCAATAGGTCAGATTCTGGATCTACCAGAGTTTAGACTGGGCAAAAATAGGGTGGATTATGGGAGCCACCACTTAACTACTCCAGTTTGTACACACTGCTATTAAAATGATCCGCAATGAAAAAATTTAAGCATCCACTGTTAAACTATCATTAAGATGCAGAATTAACAAACCACTGAGATGAACAGAGCATGCACCCCTCCCGCTATTTTTTCAGCCAGCACTATGTTGATTCACATTCAGCAGACAGAATTATTTTTAGAATGCAAGCTTACATTCTGCAGAAGTGAATGGGGGCAACCAGTGATGTCTTAGTACGAATACATACCATTAACCACCAGCTCGTTCTGACCTCAGGTTTAACAACAACTCGGACTGTGTCTTAATACAGAACATTCTGGTTATCAGAAAGATTACACAGCATCTTTAAGGACACAGACAGTTCTCTTCAGAAAGCACAGGAAACCATTTGGCATTTAAACAGCTCCTAATGAAGAGCTACCCATAGCCCCAACTGGAATGGAATACAATTTACCTTTTTGGCCTCTCGTTCAGACTTGTACTGCGAGCCCTGAAACTGTCCTTCTCAGGGGTGTCATCAAATGAGAGGAGGACGTTTGACCGCAAGCCCTGCCAATTTGGACACACAGATAACAGGTTCAAACCGTTGGTATTTGCAGCCCACACGCCATGAGCCAATCCTCAAGAGCTACATTTGATTTTGAAATTCTAACATATTAGTAAGTACAGGTGTTATTTTGATGTAAAATAGAATCTCTGTAAATTGACAGCAATAATGCCCACAGATTGCAGTTCTCAGAGCACCCTTTGCATTGCGAGATCCAGCCACAGCTGTTACCTTTGTAATGTAGGGAACAAAGTCTTTCCGGAAGGGCAAGCGACATCGGATGAACCACATAGCGATCACATGGTGCGCCAGGCACACGATGTACTGGTTAAACCTGAACAGGGGAAGAGTTCAGTAGTTTAGTGGTGCAATCTGAACACGTTTTCAGAAGAGATGCAGTTCAATACTAATATTACAGAGGTGTGGGAGAGAATACTACTGTGCATTCAAGGGGAAAAGGAACCTGGAGTGCAATTAGCAACACACACTATTTGTCTTGAAGCTAAAGCTGGCCCTCTCTCAGCAACAAGACCCATACCTAAAGGTATCACAAACAACTATATATTTCCTCTGTAGATCTTAAAACACTTTACAAAGGTAAGTAAGTCTCATTTCCCCCAATTTACAGATGGGGAAAACGAGAGAAAAAACAACAACAAAAAAGATTCATGAACTTACTTGGAGGGATTTGTGTATGGCAGAGAGATGGCAAACACGCTCGCATACTGCTCAGCTGCAAAGTTCCTATAGAGATGAGGCAGCCTGGCTAGAGCTGAAACAGTTCAGTAAGAAAATCATTTGTGAAGTCTGGATGAGAGCACTGTTACTGACTCAGAATTTAGCTGAAGCATCCGGCGTTTTCTAAATCATTGGTACCAACAGGAAAGCTAATGTTACATTACGTTCTGTAAGTATTACTTTGCAAGGCGTAAGCTATAAGGAGGGGACGATAACCTCCGATTTTCCAATTCTCTAATGTTTTAATATGTAAAGCATGTTTCTTTTTTCTCAGTCTGCATGTGCATTAGGTTGAGCAGCTGGGTTACATGAGCAAGAGTAGACTAGATGTTAAGATTTTATGGCAGTTGCAGCACGTTACAACTTGTTCTATGGTTCACAGTATTTCTGGTATTTGACCTTAAGCTAACCCAAGATGATGATACTCATGCTAAATAACACAGTTAGCCTTTTCACAGCCACTGAAGAACATAAGTAAAACATAATTTCCACTGCAACTTACTTGAAAGAAATTCTAAGAGAGGTATTGCCATGTTTGCTGTAGCAGAAATGTGGGTTAACTTGACTATCAAGACTGGCAGTGCCTTTATGATGATGTCAGGCATCTCAACGCTGCATACTGATAAAGCCACAACGCACTGGTTTGCACAGCGATAAATTAAGCCATGTTCCAGGCAATAAACCATTTCACGCTAGAAGAATAGAACAGAATATGCTCGGTATAATAAAATAAGACCAGGATCCATCTGCCACTAGCCTGCAACAAATCTCTAGCATTTCTACATACTAAAATGCTAGTTGTGTGTTGGTAATTGCATTGCTAGGGCCAGCAGCTAAAATAATTTTTACCAAAAATACACTAGCAATTTGAGACAACAATCTCAAGAGGAAAAAAAAAAGTCACAGGTGTTTCTGCACTGCTGGACACATCTTGGCTCTAAATCTTAGACGAGACATTTGTCATCCTGAACTTTTTGAAATAATCAAGTTTAAGATTACAGTTTCTGACAGAATAAAAAAGGACAAAATGTTTAAGGTTTTTCTGCTCCCTTCTGATGGTCATCAGGGTCTTTCAGACTGGGAGAAAGAACCGAATGCCTATGCAGGGGATGGCAACTGACGATACAAAGTGCTATTAAATACACAAAGCTCAGAATGCGAATAGAGTTTTACTAACTTCTCTCAGTTACAGTCATCCTACGTTACTTTTACTTACAATGGGTATACTGTTTTCTGGCAGAGCTGCCCTTTATATGTCCAGTGCAAATGCTTACATGGCAACTATACATTTAGTCTCCAAGTCTGAGACAGGCTGGCATTAGAAAGTGCATTGGAGACAGACTCAGACTTCACCTCCCACAGCCCATCCCATTGACGGTACCTGTTTAGCTTTGTCCAGGTAATTATGGTAAGATATCAATGCAGTCAACACTGGAACCACAGCCAGGTGCAAGTCATTGCGGGAGAACCCGTCTGGAGTGCCACGCAACCTCTCAGCTGTCTTTTTGTCTGTAAGCTAATCAGTTACACACTGGGCTTGAGTACTTTTCATTTCACATGCCTTTTCAATTCAGGTCTTTTGGGGCACATTTTCATAGTACAAGAGCAGTACGGGGTTCCATTATGAAACAATATTAGCTTTCAGGTCCCAGAGCTCAATCATATATGTACTAGGATCTGGATGCTGTACTAGGAGCATAATCTTCACAGTAAAACTATGAAATAAATCCCTTAGCTAACTTTGCACAGAGTTTTGGTGTGGGGGGATGGATTTGCAGGAGACCATTATATACACCTAGAACCCCAAAGCCTTACATGCAGGTCAGTTTGTTTAGGTTTAGGCTCAAGTGTCCTCAAAACTCATTCAATTTATGGATACACTTTTATAACTATATTCTTTAGCAACTGAAGCATATGTACAGTTAAATATCTAATGGTGAGGGGGAGGAGGGACAGATTAATCCCAAAAATATAGGGTATAAGTAAGGAAGCCTTAAGGCAAACACATTTCTATTAGAACTGAAATTGTGCTGTCTAGACCCCAGGAGGACACACTGGTTATTACCATGGAGCAGAGTGCAGAGCACAGCTGGTCAAGGTTGCAAGGGGAGGTTAAAAACAGCACTTTGTAACGGAGAGACTCCGGTAACTTGTTGAGAACCAGTTTCAACACCTTCCAGTCTGTCTCCTGGAAAGAAGGGGAGAGAGTTTAGTAAGGAAGAAAATAACTTTCCATGGGAAATTTTGCATGATTTATATGTTAAATTTGAAAATAAAGCCCATCAAGTGTCCGACAATGATTTGTTGTTTATTTCTGTGATCCCTTGTTTCTCCAGCCTTGTTAGTTAGCAAAGATCCTGCTTTTATTTGATGCATGGGTTGCTTCCAGGGTTCCACCAAACTGCATCCTCTAGCTCAGATGTAGCACGGACCTTTTGATGCCATAAAATGGTCTGATCTCCAAACAGATGGTAAAAAAAGGAGAGAGTCTGATCCAGGCCTTTTCTACACATGCTTCCTCCATCCGCCAAAACAAAAAAGCGATTCTAGCATTCAAGACAACTCCTGGCCCAAAAAAATGATTAAAACGCTGTCCAGAACCAACATTAATGCACTTAATTATTTCCTTTCCATACTCAAATATCTAATGGTCAGCAGTTTGTCAACTTAAGTTGAACTTCTAATTTTGGTTTCTTTTATTATTAGTTTCAAATCCTCTTTGAGAAGCAGGGTGACATTTTTCCTACTGGCTTTTGGCCTCTGTTAAATGAAAAAAAAAAAAATCACTCTTATTTCCTGTGAAGCAGAACCCAGTGGCGGTTTGCTAGGTTTAGGAAGGGCTTTACTTGTGGCCCTCCTGGTGGCTGAAGAGTTGTAGGGTCACACACAAACAATTTTCGGATGGAAAGTTCTGGATTTCAAGAAGCTATTTAGACACACTCGGCTGGTGTTGGGTATCCTGGGTAACACTGATTGCTAGATAATTTTAAAACACAGGCCGGTCACATTTTAGGTTTAAATACAATTGATTATGTTCTTTTAAGAAAAATAAAGCACAAGAGTGTATTAATTGGCTATACTGCGAAATGGTGGGTAAGTCTCACAGATTATACTTTTGAGACAAGATTCAAAAAAGGACCTCATCAGACAATTTTTAAAGCCCTCTGAGTAAACAGACTAGGCTCAGCACTACATATGCAGTTTAATCGGCCACCACAAGTGGATGAGTTAAAAGCTCTATTCCTGCTTCTTGGTGTAACACATGATCTTCCACAAGAAATATCAATTTAAAAAAAAATTCAATGGGAGTTTTTTGGGCATAAAGGGGATAAAAAGCTGACATTTTGGAACATTTCAGCATCAACGTTCCAAACGCTTGAGTTTTAGACACGTTTCTGATGTCCTTCTTATCAGTGCTCAGAGCTCCAAATGTGCGTGCAGAACTCCACTGTTCATCAACGTACTTGCTTCAAACACTGCAGAAGGACTCGGAAGAGCAATGAGTAGGGCAAGTAGCCCATCCGAAGAGTGGCATTCTGGGAGGAAACACAGGGGCTTCCTGATGGAGGGGAGAGGGTCCCAGCAGGCTTTTTCTCAGACACCCTCTTCTCTGGTTCTCTACGACATGGAAATACAAACCAGGTCAGTGTTTCAGTAGCCATTACCAGACATGAAAGCAAGATGAGAAATGCATATGCAAAGCAACAGATTTCAGGGAAGTGACCAAGCCAACTAGTCAGAAACATGCATCGTTTTATTATCTACAACAAAGGCTGCTTCTCCAAGTTCCTTTTCAGAGAGCTCTCTGTTAAGAGGGTTAAGTTAAAGAGTCAGTTACTACCAGACTAGGCTGTGCAACTTGAAGTAGCAACGTTTCTACAGATCACTGTACTACATCTTAGTGTAAAACCAGATTTCTCAGTCTCCTGGCAGGAAATTGCAAACAAGGGATTTGTAATCTTTTGCAGAGTAGCTACATAAATTGCAAGCCCCCAGTGCACAGAACTCTGAGGCTCCTGAGAGCTCTGCATGCCAAGGATTTACAGGACTGGTTCCTAAGTTATTTACTAGAGGGAACCCCCACCCCCACACCAGCAATAACTATGAATGTGGTGTGATAACTGCTGACCAGAATTTGGGAGCTGAGAAGAGTTGTATAGAGACTTTGACAGACTATTAATACACACGTGAGACTGTCAAGGTTTCAAAGGTACTACAATGCAATGAGAAACATACACCAAGTCACAGAGGCAGTAGGGGCTAAATCTCACTGCTCCATCCTTGTTGCTCAGGCCAAGACGGTGGAGGGAGTCCGCTCGAAGCATCAGCAGAAAGTCAAATGCCTGCAAGAGAGAAGATTTCTCACTGCATGAGAATGACTCAAAATCTCTGCTGATAGACTATTTCCCCAGCTTCTCACCACCCAATCTGCTGTCGTGCCTGGCCAGCAAGAAGATTTGCTCTGCATTGGGGCTTATTCTGTAGGAGCTTCCACTCCCTGAACTCAACTTTTATGGAATTTATTAACAGTGCCATCAGCTAACTAACATTTTACTCTACAGCGACAGAGGCATGCTGCAGAGCACACTGTAATAACTTCCTACAAATGCCCCATCTTCTACCCAGCTAAAGCATTTGTTCAGCCTCTCCTTCTATCATAGTGCTAGGAGAGAGACTATCCATACCTGCAATCTGATGCTGCTAGCAATCGGGAGGCGGTACATGTTCTTATAGTGGAGCTCGATGTGATTAATAAGCATTTCATACACCCGAGTGGCATGGCTAGCAGGCAAACTGTACAGCTTTGTCTACAGAGGCACAGAACAACAGTCAATAGACACACCGAAGGTTTACTTGTTAACAGAGTAGCCCATCTTTGGTCAATCAGCATCAAATGTACAAAGAAAGGCAATGTAAGCTGTTCTTGAGGCCAACGCGAACAGATGATGCCTCAGAGGATCCTGGGGATCACACACACAAAATCCCCAAACAGATCCATCTTCCCTCTTTTAAGAGAGCACAGCACGTGCGCATTATGGATACCGACATGTCTATGAAAACTGTTAGAGTGGCAAGTTTGACCTTTAATTTATGAATTACCCGATAAAGACATTGCTTGGAGGTATAACGCTATACTCCACTGACGCTGCTAGTAGCATCAATAAACAAAGGGCAGGGCAGGCTTTGAGACAGCCTGAGAAAGTGGTGTTTGGATCCTGACAGGCTCAAGTCACTTAAGTTGTTCTTGCAAAATTTCCACCATCTTGAATGGTGAGTGTCTGGCAATACAAGAGATCTGGGTAGTTTTTGCCCAAGGTAGCAACTGAATTAGTGAGATTTCTGGTGAGAAATTTCAGTCACATTAGAACTCTTCTCATTTTTGATCTAATCTAGGCCCAGAAAGTCACAGGTGTGGGTTTGGATCTGGGGATCTGAATTTCTTTGGGGTTAGGATTAAAAAAGATTCAGATTTGAGAATCCAGTTCTGGCTCCTTTCTAGCTGGACCCTAGGAACATATCACCAAAACATTTACATTTATGACATGCTGGCTGTTAGTAGCTAAAGATTTAATAATTAATATATTGTATGCAAGGTACCCAGTCAAGAATTGAACTAACCCAATCATGGCTAAAACATCCCCTATTCTGTTAGTTTAAAGAGTGGGACAAGTGACTTAGTCTATGAAGTTACAGAAGAGAAAGAATTTGTTATTGGGAATTGACTGGTCAGTAAACAAAGCCCTAGAGACCATTGTTTTACGGGAGGGATTTTTAAACACTCCACAGTTTTACCTGGAGAATTACCAGGAGGCCTAGAACAGCTGTCTTCACATCCTCTAAAGCAGCAGAATGAGATAGAAAGTCTCTCTCCTCCAGCTCAACAGGAGCCCAAAGAGAACGTGCAGCCACCTTTTAAAAACAAAAGGAGAAATGTTCTTTAAAATCCACATTGGGCACAATGAGACGCCGACTTAATTCCATGCCAACAGGTCAGAAAGGCACAAAATAAATGGTCCCACTGAAAGTCTCCTAATATTGTAGATTAGCTTGGATGTGCATTAGCAGAGCTGGTTCCAAAGCACCTTTTTGGTTTCCATTAGAGCTCTGGTTTCCTCCAAAATCCAGGAGGAAGGATCATATAATTAACTATGATCATATAATTATATGATCCCCCAAGGATCATATAATTAACTGTTCACCTTCCTTGGTCTCCAGTAAAGCGATTGGATAAGAGATGGAGACAAAGTTATTGGAAGTGTCACTACTGAGCAAACGAAGCCTCACCTTTTCTATGATATCAAGCAAGCTGTTAAAGTGATGCGTGTTGCAGCCCTCGGCCAGGTCCACCAATAGCTGAGTGGCCAGTTTCCGGACTTGGTGGTCTTTATCCTCTGGAATATGTGCCAGCTGTGAGATCACCACCACGTTAATCAGCTCCTCCTGTAATAGGATAGACTGTTCAGCAAAATGTCTCCCAGCTCACTCTTATTAGCGAGTTAACACAAATGTATATTCATGATCAAAGAATCACGAGGTCATACTAGCTTTAGTCTTCATTACCTAGTTGTTTAGTCTGCTGGATTTCTTCCTCCAGCCTATTTAAATATCTTTCTAGGTCATCTCTCCAAACATTCAGACTATTGTTGAACTTGGACTCAGCAGCTTAGGTCTTTATCAATCTGACAAAGGCTCTGGAGCTCAGCTTCAGCAGACCTCATTCACATGGGATTCACAGGCCTTGTTTTTCGGAAAGGCAGGAAACGAAGAGGCAGCAGCCAGTTCAATAGAACTTGGAGGAATCTGAGCAGCGCCTCTCCCACTTTCCTTGCATCAGACACACTGAGCAGACATTCCTTTGAGTTAACAAGCAAATCAAGCAGAGTTCACTGGGCTCTGCTCTATCACAGCACCTGCCATCTTGGATTTCAATTAAAACAGAAACATTGAGTTGAGTCAATCCACTCATGTCAGATAATATCTTTACCTCATCTTGGTACAAACGAAACTTTGTCTTTACCCAAACCAGATTAAATCTTCCATTCCCAACACTAAAATATATATTTTAGTAAAATGAATGGAAGTAACAGCCTCTTTGGGAAACCTTAGAACAGGGAAAGAAGATATCCACAAGATGCACAAGGTGAAAATTAAAAAAGCACATTGTCAAAATTGACCCGCTAATATCAACTCCCATTATACATACACCATACTGACAACAGACTTAAAAAAATGCAACTATGGACCACATTTAATACACGAGTTCTTCCAGTCACACCGCAGAGAAACCTAATTACAGGGTCCTACATTTTCAGAACTGTCGGACTGACTCTTTAGAATTGCAGAAACTAGGCCTGAAGAACACATACAATTAAGCATCAGAAAAACATTTTCACCACCCATTCCAGATCTCCAATTCAAACACCCCAACTAAATATCAATAAAATACAAACCTCATAAAACTGTCTGTTAATGCTCAGGACAAAAGACAAGACATCCAGAACTTTAATCCGAACTGCACTACGACACTCGTTCCTAAAAGGGAAAAAACAAACCCAAAATGGACAAAAGAGTTAGGGGGAGGACAGAGGAGCATGTTGTGATGAACTCCCTTTTTTCTGGGTTAAAAACGTTACAAGCAAAGGCCACGTGAACCTTCAGTGAATGTTCTCTGCATACGAAGTTGCAACACCAAGCAGACAAGGTGCTACCATCAAGAAAAACCTGGAGGCTGTCTACGAAAACAAGAGCTCCTGTTGTAGCACATGGGCAACCGTACCCATCTCCAAAACTTCAGAGTCAATCAGGGAGAGCATGTGTGAATGGGAGAGAGACTCTGTGCCACAACTTCAGAGCCACATACACAGGGGTGAAGTGGTCTTTATCTTAATTTTTTAAAAGGAGCCAAAAGCTCTGGAGATATGAGGGGATCATTCTACAATAGGAAAGCATGTTCTGGGGAGCTGCCATTGCAGAACCCCATACTACAGGATATTGTCAAATCAGAAGCACTCCTGATATTTAGAAGGTAGGGTTGTAGTTCTGATACCAAGGAAGATACCACGCAATGGAGCACAGGATAGTTAATTAGAGAGGTGAAGCAGCCAATAGCCACCCTCCACTTCATTAAAAGAAGGAGGATGATAAAGAAGCCTCAGTTTGATATTTTTGTTCTGTTGATTGGACAAAAAGCAAATCCTGCATTCTGGAATCACCCCCATATTTCAGCAGCCATTACTAACATTAAAGAGATCCAGAGAGTAAGATTGTTTTTAAAACAGACAGTTCATTAAACAGACTGCACACACATTGAAACAACCTTTTCTTTTTAAAGCTGCCGTTTCCTACCTGAAGAACCTCTCCATTAACACCTTCAGGTTATGAATCCAGCCATCCTTGGCAGGGTGAATAGACTGAGCTTTGTACGTTATTAAGTTTAATAGAGAAGATTCCTTAAAAAAAAAAAAAAAGGTAAGAATGGTCCAGTGCTTACCTACAGTGCATGCATCTCCCTTCCCCTCCCTCCAAGATCAGGCCTCAAGGGGCTGTGAAGTCTTCATTTAGCTTTATAACGTGAGCTATTTTATAACTCCCGCTGCCCTTGGTTGTATGGGATAAAAATCTAATATTGAGGTGGGCAATAAGAGGAAGGATGGTCTTGTAGGCACTCGGATTGGGACTCTGGAGTTCTGGGTTCAATTCCTGGCTCTGCCAGACTTCTTATGTGACTTTGGGCAAATCATTTACTATCCCTGTACCTCAGCTCCCCATCAGTAAAATAGGAATATTGAATGTTTCCTGTGTGTGTCTTGTGCAATTTGGGACAGGGACTGTTCCTTACTATGCATTCATGCAATGCCTCCCAAAATGGACCCCATATTTTGGGTGGGGCCTCTAGACACTACTATAGTACAGAGAAACATTTCCAGAGGTTTAAAAGGGGGAAAAACCCACAATAGGCCGTATTGACTTGAGATGGGAGAGAAGGTCTTACAGGTCTCTGATCAGCACATCTCTCCACCAGTTCAAAGAATCTCTCCTCAGACCCATGGAATTCGTTCTGGTCACAGAGTTCTTCTACAGTAGTCAACAGAGCATGCACAATGGACTTCAAATCCTGGTTCTCTATACTCTGAAACACAGACAAGGCTGCTCTAAATGGTTTCTTTTTTAATTACAAAGTATGTCACAATTGAAGTAAGAGTGTTGGCTGAGAAGTACTAGTCAGAAGTTAGGCCAGACCCACACTCAATCGTCTTCCCTTCCAACACCAAATACCTCGCCACCTCCATGACAAGCACAACTCCACTGATGGGGGAGCCCCAGGGTCAGACATCAAGTCTATAGGCTGTGGTAGGGTACACGCTACCCCCCATGAAAAGCAGAAGCCGTAGAGTTCTTTTCGGTATTAAAAAATAAGACCATTTTATAAACCAAAATACTTCCTACAAGATGTTTTTATAACGTATATCAAGATTTGGCTCAATACCTACCTGTAGCTGCTGGAGTAATCGCTCAACGATATCCAGAAGAATATCCCAAGTGACAGCCTGCAGCTCCTTCCCATATTTCTTGATTAATCTGGTTATGGACAGGACTATTTCATACGATACAACTGCATTGGGACAAGTCATGGCCTGGAACACAAGTTCCTCAGGTCAGTCAATGATCTGTAACCTTCTTAAACTGAAGTTGATCAATATCCTAGATATTAAGAAGTTTAGCTGAAGGGCTCAATCCTTCCATCAACCTACCTACTGCCTCTCAGGGAGGTGGTTTAACGACGGGGACAGAACCCCTTCCGTTGCTGTAGTAAGTGTCTACACTGAAGTGCTACAGTCACACAACTGCAGCGCGGCCACTGTAGTGTTTCAAGGATAGAAAAGCTCGAAGTTTGAGGCTACAGCTGCAAAGGCCAATCAAAAGATGGCCATTTTATAAGCACAATAATGTATTCCCAACAGGTGCAAGTCAGATGTTAAAATGCACCCCTGGTTCCACATGAACAGGGGGTTGGAGACAGTGCTACCAGCTCCATATGATGCGACATACACCCCTCACTGGAATACGTAGTTCAGTTTAGAACATGGTAACTCTTGTGGTTTGGCTGAAAGGTCCCCAAACACTGAAAAGACAGTAGGATTTTGTAATGAGACAACTCAATCTTGTCACTCATACCAAGCCCATTATAGGAAACTTCTAATATTGTTTCAGGGATTCTCTCTGGCCTAACGCATAATCTACAGATCAAACATCCAGCATGGGCAGCCAATAAGGGAACTTTAACACCATTCCCTTTGCTGTGGTTAAAATCCATTACAAAAATAGCCTTGCTGTCTCCCAAAGTACAGAAGAGGGCACGAAAGGTGGCAGGCTGCTCCCAATTTAATATCACACCAAGGGTTTAGTAAGTGCCCTGGTAGAGGAGAAGTGGTCACAGGACAGCTTCCAGCACTAACACCCAGCCAGTCAAACGCGTCAGCCTTCTCTCAAATAGCTGCAGTTTCCATTAACAGGCACTTCAGCCAACAAGCTCATAAATCTTAATCCTCCCCTCAGGGTGTCTCTCCATTTAAAAAATCCTGGCACTAATTTAAAAAAAAAAAAAAAAAAAGTGCCACACTTCACTTATCATTCCTGCTGACTTTGTCCCCGCTCCCTACATTTCTATGCTGTAGACTGTAATCTGCTTGCAGCAGGCATAGGATTTTTTTTTGCTATCTAAACCATCTAGAATGTTGTTTGTGGTACCTCAGTGTCTTCAGTCCTCTGCCTGTGCAAACAGTTCACTCTGCTGAGGACTGAAATGCTTTAAGTACTAACCGCATTATGGGGTAACTGGGTGAAATTAATGGCCTGTGTTAAATCAAGTCAGGCTTGATGTTTTAATGGTCCCTTCTGACCTTAAACTCTAAAGAACTATGAAAAATTCAAGAATTGCTATGTGGATCAGTAAAATATTCCCAAACGAAGCATCAGTTTAAGCTTGAAATAGCTATTGTCTCCCTGTTTCATGTGTTCCCCCATCTCTCTCTATCCAGCTGTTGGCTTTTGTCTTATAATTAGATTGGAAGTTCTTTGGGGCAGAAACTGTCTTGTTGTTCTGAGTTTGCACAGCACCTAGCACAGTGTGGTGCTGGTCCACGACTGAGGCTCCTAGGCACTATCACAAGATAAAAGTTCCTCCCAAGTATCACTGTACCTTGAGAAATGAGGGCAGCACTGATGTAGGTGAGTTCTTGAGAGAATACAATCTGTGTGCACCCCACAGAGCCATTCCGACAAAGAACACTGCTCCTCTCAGTAATGCTGCATCCATCATGTAGGCTCTAAGACAGGGCGCAGAAGGTAAGCCAAGATTTTTTTAGATCACACTATAGCAGCAGGTTTAGTTTTAGAGTAAAAGACTCATGCAAAGGGAAATGAACAATACTCAGTACTTCTAAATCAGAGCATCTTAAAGGACTTTAAAACCATGAAGACTAACCGTTTAGGCACTGTTCTCATTTTACTAATGGGGAAACATAGGTACAGAAAGGTTAATTAACTTGTCCAAAATCACAGAGCAGTCATAATTTCTAACCACTACATCACACGTGAAATTTTGGGTCTGCTCCTGTTCCCATTAGAATCAGTACATCTTTTATTTCAGTCAAAGCAATACTGAGCTTTTTTTTTTTTTTTTAAACTATTTAATAGCATGCTATTCCATACCTGTCTTCCATGATGCGGCACATGTTGTATATAGCACTGTGCCCCAAATGGGTTCCCAAGAGATTGCGCATAAGCTAAAAAGCAAGTATGAGAGGATTTTCAGAGAAGGTTTTAGTAGGTCATTATACAGCTTCAGGGTCCCGTCAGTCAAGAGAGGTTACATTTGCAATTTAATAATGGATAGTGTGGCATTTAATAAACTAGAGAAGTGTGGTATATGCTCTGATCTCCTCTCAAAGAACTATTATAATCATAATAAAGGTAACTGGAGTCTAGATTTTTAACATACTAATATCCAGAACAATATTGCTTTAATGAGTCAAAACTGTGCATGGGCAGGAACTCATGTCAAGGGCAACGAACGGATTCTGACCTTCCAGCATGGCTCACAAAGCTCCTTAACGTTGATGGTGCGGCACAAGGTGATGATAAATACTGGGAGGCTCTCCGAGGGCAGGCAGTTGTAGCAAACCACAGCATCTAGGACCTGCAGGGAGACCTTTGTGGGGGTGAAAAGCACAATGGTTACTCACTTCTCCCTTGACCTAGCATTGAAATACAGCAGGTTAAACTGTGTCCTCACTTATGGCTACAAAACTCCTCAGAAATCAATAGGGATACACCAGGTGTTCATCAGTTCAGGATGTAAACCAAACCATGACAAGGATGGTTAAAGCAGTGAAGGGAATCCCTTAGCAAGATCAACCTGGTTCCTTTGTCCCATGGTTTTATGACTAAATTAATAACTTAGTAGCTGTACAGTGCTTTACACGACCCCAAAGTGCTTTCCAGAGTTAGTTAATCCTCACAATGTTGTACTGTCCTCATTTTACAGGTGGTAAAACTTGAGTAAGAGAGGGATAAGTTGGGATTGCGACTCACGATATCCTGGTTCCCACCTCTATGCTCAGACACGTAAGTCATAATGCCTCTCTCCACCCAACAGCCAACAATATAGTAAGCTCCACACTTTGCTACAGCAGCTTTCCCTGAAGGAAGAAAATCCTTGGGAGCCCTAGACAGTTTTGGCCTAGCTACTCAAAAGTGGCCTGATCTGTAATGGATACAGTTCTGCACAATGTAATCGATATTAGAAGAGGCTCCAATTACTGACCTCTATGTCAACCGATGATGATGTCTGAATGCACAATAGGCAGATCATACTGTTGGAGGAAAACGTAGTTAAATATGTTTATTTTAATCAAATTTAACAAATGACCAAAAAAAATTATCCAAAATTAACACAATTAGATTAGTGTAGAAGTTTGCCCTGTTGCTTTCCTGACCGTGGCTCAGTTGATAATACTTCTGGGGATCTGCTTAGTGTCACCAGCCCTTTTCTGAATAGTTTGCAGCTGCACTTAAGCTACATCTCACTACTATTACTATTCATTAAATACGGTTGGGTCCCAGGGTCCCAAGTATGTAAATCTAGTGACGAGAATACGGTCAAGTTCATCTCCTATACAAACTGGGGATTGAGCACTGTGTAATTTAACCCAGGTTCATAGATCAGAATATTATAAGAGTTGGTGTATTGCATTACACTGTCTAAGGGCTCATGGACAGATCTTCAAAAGGGCTCAGTACCAACAAGTAGAATCAGATTTGGGGAGTGTCTGGGAGCTGAGCTCTTTTGACAAACTGGCCTGCGAAGGAGAATTCTACTCTGAAAAGTGAGCAAACATGATATTGAGAAACTCCACATTTGTTTTTCATTGGTTTCATATCAGTTTGGTTGATTTACACAAATAGGTTTCTAAACTGTCACCCATGCACCTTCGGTTCTGGGTTTAAGAAAGCAAGATGGGTTCTTTCAGGTTTAAGCATCACTGAGCTATGACGACTAAGCCAGCCAAATTCTACCTTCACGTACACCCACGCATCCCGCCATCTTCAGTGCAGGTATAATTCTGGGCAGAATTTGGCCCTGCAACTGGAATCTATTGAACTCTTCTGCTGACAGGCACGTAATCCAGAAACAGGATCATTCTCCCATAGCTCTTTAAAGCCAAAACAGCTCTGAATAGCAGAAGAATACATTTGCCAGAAGTCAGCTCTGACAACCATGTACGTTCTGAAATCAAAGCACCTTGGGGCCATTTTTAATCACTTTTCTGACCACAGCCACACTAATACTATTTCAACAGATACCCTTTCCACCCCTTCCCCCCACAATGCACACTTGCAGAGGCTAGCTGGGTCATGTGTCACCCAACTGGTCAGTCTGTGTATATAATACAGAGATTTGCACGTGCAAATAGATACACTTGGAGGTCTGTTGAAAATTTAGACCACTGAATTTATCCACAAACACTGCCCAGCAATTTAGAAACAATAAGTGTTAATAGTTTAACCTTACTGGACCATATCAGCAACATAATCTTCCAGGTAACAGCTGTTGAACTTGACCAGGTTCACTAGAACTAGAAGGAATTCTGAAGACAACCCGACATCCATCCACTGCAGGACAAACTCAGCTAAAGGGGAAGGAAATGGTGGTGTTACAACATTGTTTCAATCCAAAAGTGCTGCAAATTCCCTTCTGGCGCTACTTGCTGAAAAAAGGATCTATCTTTTGATGTATTTCCAGCTACATAAACTGCTCCCTAGAAGACAATAATAAAGAGTGCGGGTCGATTGACCAAGCTGCTATTTGATCTATCACACTCTTCTTAGCTGTTGCTTACAACTGACTTGCTCTCATATCCCTTATCTTGCTATAAACTGCCACATGCATTGAATTCACATTTTTATGAATTTGCTAAGTTTGCCTGGAACAAAACACATTGCAGATGTAAAACAATGTCAGATGGGTTGTATTAAGTTTGCCACAAGACAGCAACAACAGAAAACCCTCCAAAAATAAACAGGCAACAGTTTAAAATTAAGAGAGCTCCCCAAACTCACAGATGCAGAACATCCACAGGTTCGTCACTACTATAAAATTGTTTATCACATCGGCATGGAAGAATTTGTACCCTAAGACTTTACACAATAATGTAGAATAGTACATAATTTTTATTCCCTACAGAGAAGCCATGGAATTTTATTTTAAAAAGGATTGAAGCTTTTTTCAGCATGATTTTAAAACAATGGCATTGCAGCTTTTGGACAATCCTATGTCAGAATCTGAAAACAACAGCAACCCTCAGCATTTGTATGCAACACCTACCCAATTCTTCCTCCAGGTGAGTTATGGATCTTCCATTATCCGTGAGAGCCTTGAACACTGCAAGCCGTTCATGAAGATCTTCGTTAGAAGGATAATCCTTGATAACCTTAAAGAAATGTGCTCTGAGGATTCCTAGTCTCTCACCCTGAAAGGAGAAAGAATTATAGTGAGAGACACAATAGCAACTGAAAACTAGACTTATTACAGACCATGGATTAGGAAACTATAAGAATGTTCTTCACACTTTAAAAGCGAACTTCCCCCCCCTTGGGCTGTGTTAGTGTCTACTGAAAATCTTGACATGGTCTGTTGGGAAGGCAGTCAGTTCCCCTTGGCTCTTACAGACATTTATCAAGCTGTCACCACTGACCCCAGACAGCTTTTCCAACATTCAGCAGGCCCAGAACCCCAGAGATGCGGAAAGTGGGCCACGTAGCAACAGCCAGACCACTAATTCCAGGACTTGAAAAGGAAATGCTACAGACAGCACTGCTCAGTGGGATGCTGTAGTAGCTTGAAGATTCACAATGAGCTTGACTTGATCAGACTGAAGAAAAAGGCTCATGTACAGAATTTGCCTCGATGCTTGGCATACCTGCCATAGCATGGATGCTGCAGGTCAGGATTAAGGTGCTTGACACAGCTGTCTAGATTATACAGTGCCAGCTGCATTGTGCTTGAATTCAGCCACTGCAATCACTCCCCCTTTTCAGGAGTAAAAAATTCCTCCCAAATTAAAAGAAAAAAAAGGTTAAACTGAAAGTCAAGAGAATTAATCAAACCGAACGCTAGGCTTTTCCTGTTCACTGCGCTGGACTAAGATAAAGAACAAAAAGAATTTAAATGGCAGGAGGCAGCCAGCCAGTGCTATTCATCTTGCTCCATGCAAGCCCTATTTGGAAGGGGGAGGCTTTACCTGTCCTTGAATGATGGCCTTCAGCAGGTGAAGCACAGCATGCCTGGCTTCTGCTGGTAGCTCTGGCTGCAGCATATCAGCTACCACTTTCCATATTGCTTCCACCGCATGCTGTAAGTGGACACAGAAAGCAACAGCACAATTTATTAGATAGCACAATTTATTAGATAGCTATCGTTAGCAGGGTTAAGCTTCTTTAGGGTCTTCCTCCTACGATGCAGTCACTTCTTGAATTGGGACAAGTTACACTGAGAAAAGTTAACAAGATTCATGACTCCTAGCTTCCTAATGCCCTCCTCCCTGAGTGCTACTTCCACCCACCTCTCTTATAGCCAGAGTGGAATTTGTGAGCCACATCTGCCCAGCAAAAGTTGGCCTACACATAAACAAAATGACTAGACTGGCTTCATTCATACCATTAGCTATTTCCATGCAAGTCTCTGTGTGGACGCTTTTGCTTTGAGTTTAACCAACATGACAATCTGATATAAAGAGCATCTAATGCAGAGACTTGCACAGAAATAATTAAGAGCGTGAATTAAAGGGGATTTAAAGTTATTTCAGTGCCTGTTTGTTCATAGAGCAACTCTAGGTCAGAGGGAACTAGTGGACACTTCCCTGCAGGACTGTAACAGCTACTAATAAGGTCAGGTCAAGAGCAGAGTCCCACCACCCTACAACAGGTGTAATAACTTTGGTGTCTTCTTTTAAGCACCTCTTCAACTACTTGTCCTGGAAAGCCTTTCAGTGCTGCTCTCTCTGCTTTGCTTTGGAAGGTGAGCTCTTTGTCATACCGTTTATGTTTCCACTGTCAAATCAGACTAATACAAATTCATAGATTCTAAGACCAGAAGGGACCATTGTAATCAACTCATCTAACCTCCTTCATAATACAGGATATAGAAGTTATTTGAAATAATTTGGCGTTGAACTACAGCCTGTCTTTTAGAATAAGATCGAATTTTGATTTAATAATTGCCAGTGATGGAGAATCCTCCACTGCCCCTATTAAATTGTTCCAATGGTCTTTGCAGCAGGGATCATTAATTTCTTATAGGTTTGTGCAGCACAACAACAATGCAAGATATAACTTTCTGGATTACAACAATTATAACAATGTTAAGGTAGGCCAAATTACCGAAGCGTCTTGTGACAAGAGAAGTCAAAGGCTGTTGCTTACATCTTACCTCAGTCCTCCTAACATTTACCCTACACCTGACAGCAAACATACCTCTTCAAATTTTTTGGTTTTTGCTACTTCACAGATTTGACCAATCGCTCGTATCCGGTTATTTAATCCACACTCTACGCTCAATTCCTGAAAAGAAGAATGGAAATAACTAAGATAATCCAGGCTCTGCCTTTCTTCATGAGAAACATCCCTCTCCATATCTCTCAAAATGACCAATTGGATCATTATAAAATTTGCTCCACATTGTCTAAAAAATATTTTAGAGTCTAACCATTAGTCGCCCCCACAGAGATGCATTCAAATGAAGCTGTAACCAACATCAGCAGGTTAAAGCTCATGTAGAATGATGACAGAATGAGGTGGAAATGGAAAGTGTGCTCTAATTTAGCCTAATATAATTGCACTTTACATGACAAAGCACCTTTCAGCCAGGCATCTCAAACTACCCAGTCATGTTAACTAATTAAGACTTGGCAATTCTATGAGGTACGTAACCTTACCCCCATTTTATCTATGATTGACCTGAGCGACAGGTAGGATAAGTGAATTGCCCTAGATCACAAAAGAAGTCAGTGGCAAAGCTGGAAATAGGACTCAGGAGTCCCGTTTCCCTGTCTCCAGCTTTAACCACCAAATCATGCCACCCCCCTCCATTTTTGTGCCCATTAATCTCAGCTCATACTCTAAACTCAGTCCTCAAACCTTATGACAATTTACCTTGAGTATTTCTGCAGTGATGATAAACTCTGTTTGCTTGCCCTCTGATGATTTGGAACTAGGCCGGGATGGTCCCAGACCTAAGAGGCTCTTAAACTTCTCCTT
This sequence comes from Mauremys mutica, assembly GCF_020497125.1. Classification (NCBI taxonomy): domain Eukaryota; kingdom Metazoa; phylum Chordata; order Testudines; family Geoemydidae; genus Mauremys; species Mauremys mutica. The sequence goes on along the minus strand of NC_059082.1, from coordinate 82,715,998 downwards.
TAACCCAGGATCCTTGTTTTGCTGCTTCGCCATGGTTGACAAGAAAGCACCAAGAGGCCCTGCATGCATAAAACAGTTCTATATAGAGAACAGTAGACAGAACCTATGAACCAGCAAACTCTGGAATCATCTCACTTTTCAATGGGATATTTACACACAGCTCTACTGTCGCAAGTCTTTGCAAACAAGCCAAGGAGTGAACTCTCTTCAGATCAGGGAAGAGAGACACTGGCAGGTGCAATGCTGCCAGGTATGTGAGACGTTTGTGCCACTGTAACCATTGCTGGAACATGGAGCCAGGTAGGGACTTCCTTGTCTGGGGCAGCACTTTGCCAGAGGGCTGTATGTGCAATAAAGCAGCACCAAATGCCTGACATGTCAATTTTAAAACTGCTGAATTGTTTTATTTTATAGGAACTCATAAGGTGTTTTGCTCCCAGGCTAAAAATCTTGTATAGTAAATTTCATCTCAGAGCAAATTTTGAGTGGCTATAAATGACAAAAGGAGGAGTTATCACAAAAGTGTTAAACTAATTAAATATTACATCACACCAACTACAGGGGGTGTTAGAGGGAAACGGGGTGGTGGGGGAGGAGATAGCTCAGTGGTTTGAGCATTGGACTGCTAAACCCAGGGTTGTGAGTTCAATCCTTGAGGGGGCCACTTAGGGATCTGGGGCAAAAATTGGTCCTGCTAGTGAAGGCAGGGGGCTGGATTCAATGACCTTTCAAGGTCCCTTCCAGTTCTAGGAGATAGATATGTCTCCAATTATATATATAAAAAAGGGTCAATCTCAACCAAAAACAGCCAAGGCCTTCAGATGCCATTTCTCCCACACCACCACAAAACAGGCTCCCATTAGACCAGATACAGCTTCAGTGGCTGCTACAGGAATACTGCGAGTGCTAAATAAATACACTCTTCATCACATATGCCTCCTTTTTGTGAGAAAGAGGGTCCCACCTCCACAATGGGCCTGCTGTCCCCTCAGTACTGGGAACAAGTTAATCCCCAACATCCACCATGTGTGTTTTGTGCAGGATCCCTTTATAAGTCCCTCACAGCCCCAATATCTCACATATCTAGGTGGGGTTCCCTGTAGAGTTCCCACTCTCCCCCCACCCCTGCACATATCCCAGCTCCCTAGAGGGACAGGCCCCTTCCTTAACCCCTCTCCCACATAATCCCCCATCCTATCTCCACCAGAACGGTCCCCTACACGTCCACTCCCTAGTACCCATATAGCCCAGCTCTCATGGGAAGACCCCTGCCTAACCCCCTCCAGTCCCTAATATCCCAGCTACTTGCAGGGGATCCTTGGACAATTTCCCCCAGAAAAACCTCACCGCCTCCACGGGTGGCCCCGTGTGACCCCCAGGTACCCCCACCCCAGCTGCTCACGGGGGGGGGAGGTGCTCCCATAACAAACCCCCACCCCAGGGGGCACCCTCTTTATAACCGCCCGTGCACCAAGCCCCCCAGCCCATCTGGGGGGTGACCCCACATAACCCCCCAGCCCCCACAGGGGAGTCCCTCCCCCAGCCCCGCAGCCATACCCGCAGCCGGGCCCCGGGGACACTCACCCCTCCGGCCAGCAGGCCCAGCCCCCTCAGCCCGCACACAGCTCCCCGCCCACTCCGGCCGGATGGACCCGCCCCGCCCCTTCCGGGTACGGCGGGCACGTGACGGCCGCGCGGCATGCTGGGGCTTGTAGTCCAGGGGAGCCATGTGCGCGGCAGCCCCGCGTCCCCTGCGGTCTGGGGGCAGCGGCGGGAGGATGGTGACCAGGCAGCTAGGCAGGGCCGCGGGGGAGGCGGCGGCGGCAGCGGCAGCGGCAGGTACGAGGGGTCAGAACCCAGACCCCCCCCCTTTGCGGGGCTCCCCCAGCATGAACTGGGGCTGAGAGGGAGAGTGCAGTGGGGTGCATGGAGGGGGAGGGGCTGGGAGAGGAGGGGGAGGGGCTGGGAGATGGAAGTGGGGTGCATGGTGGGGGAGGGGCTGGGAGAGGTGGGGGAGGGGCTGGGAGATGGATGTGGGGTGCAGGGAGGGGATGGAGATGGAAGTGGGGTGCATGGAGGGGGAGGGGATGGAGATGGAAGTGGGGTGCATGGAGGGGGAGGGGCTGGGAGAGGGAAGTGGGGTGCATGGAGGGATGGGAGATGAAAGTGGGGTGCATGGAGGGGGAGGGGCTGGGAGGGGAGGGGGAGGGGCTGGGAGATGGATGTGGGGTGCACGGAGGGGGAAGGGATGTGGGTTTGGAAGAGGATCCGACATGAGGGGTAACTGGCTGTGAGGGGATGTGAATTTTGGGGGAGGGTCTCCCCTCCTGGAGCTGCTGCCTGCACCCACCTACCCCCGGGCCCTGTGCAGTCACTGTTGTGGAAGCGTTGGCCTAGCTAATCCAACTCTGAGCTCTTGCATCATATTGGCTACCGCCGCATCAGTTCACCAAGCCCATCCCCAGCCAGGAGGGCTGGCGTAGATAGGGTGACCAGACAGCAAGTGTGAAAAATCGGGATGGGGGTGGGGAGCAATAGGAGCCTATATAAGAAAAAGACCCAAAAATCGGGACTGTCCCTATAAAATCGGGACATCTGGTCACCCTAGTTGTAGACCCCACAGTAGGGGACATTAAACTGCCTCTGCCCCTGGCATGACCCAGGAGACAAGCCTGCTCCAGCGTAGCCCTGCACTGGCAGGTACCTGAGATAAGTGCTGCAGTGGCTCAGAAGGCAGCCCTTTGCATGTGGTCCAGCCCTGTGCAGAGGCGAGAGACATGTGATTGCATGTCATGCTGTTATGCTGTGTGTGTGCACTGTTACATGTGAAAGGGGCCGTTTTCCAATAAGTTCTTATACACTGGAAAACTTGCCTTATGTGTATGTGGTGAACCTGGTTGTGTTCCTGATGGGAGGGCTTGGGGGACAAGCAGGGGAGTGATGGAACCTTAGCTCGACTTTAGGCTGCATGGCTCCGCTGTATTGGTGTAGGGAGGACCTTGGCCCTGACTATTCCAGAGGCTATGGTCCGAAAGTCCCTTTTTCACCTCTTTCAGGAAGTCGGGCCCATAGCACAGCACCCATCCCATCAAAGAGCAGCAGGAAGGGGAAGAAAGTCAATGTTCTGTATGACTCTTTGGAAGGAGGCATTGCTGAGAAGGAGGAGACTGACTCCAAGAGGCTGAAATGGGAGCCAGGGAACTGGAGGCAGCAGCTGGAGAATATCCGGGAAATGAGGCGGAATAAGGATGCTCCTGTGGATCAGATGGGGGCTGAGAAGTGTTTTGACAGCAGCGCACCCCCAGAGGTAAAGCAGAGGTAAAGCAGGGACCTAGACAAATTAGAGGATTGGGCCAAAAGAAATATGAGGAGGTTCAACAAGGACAAGTGCAGAGTCCTGCACTTAGGACGGAAGAATCCCATGCACTGCTACAGACTAGGGACCGAATGGCTGGGCAGCAGTTCTGCAGAAAAGGACCTAGGGGTTACGGTGGACGAAAAGCTGAATATGAGTCAACAGTGTGCCCTTGTTGCCAAGAAGGCTAATGGCATTTTGGGTTGTACAAGTAGGGGCATTTCCAGCAGATCAAGGGATGTGATCATTCCCCTCTACTCAGCACTGGTAAGGCCTCATTTGGAGTACTGTGTCCAGTTTTGGGCCCCACACTACAAGAAGGATGTGGATAAATTGGAGAGAGTCCAGCGGAGGGCAACAAAAATGATTAGGGGGCTGGAGCACATGACTTATGAGGAGAGGCTGAGGGAACTGGGATTGTTTAGTCTGCAGAAGAGAAGAATGAGGGGGGATTTGATAGCTGCTTTCAACTACCTGAAAGGGGGTTCCAAAGAGGATGGATCTAGACTGTTCTCAGTGGTAGAAGATGACAGAACAAGGAGTAATGGTCTCAAGTTGCAGAGGGGGAGGTTTAGGTTGGATATTAGGAAAAACTTTTTCACTAGTAGGGTGGTGAAGAACTGGAATGGGTTACCTAGGGAGGTAGTGGAATCTCCTTCCTTAGAGGTTTTTAAGGTCAGGCTTGACAAAGCCCTGGCTGGGATGATTTAGTTGGGTTTGGTCCTGCTTTGAGCAGGGGGTTGGACTAGATGACCTCCTGAGGTCCCTTCCAACCCTGAGATTCTATGATTCAGGCAGCTTACCATTCAACCTGAGAGCGTTAGCTGAGCAACAGATGATATTGTGCAACTTTCTCCAGCTGTAGAGCTCAAACTTCTTCATGCTGGAGGGCAGGTACCCTACCCTAGTTTTACAGCAGTTCCATGATTTGCCCAGGGATGTGTGTTTGAAAGGTGTGAGCGCTATAGGCCGTGAGAAATGGTGTAAATTCTGCTGGTCACTCAGAGAGTGGTTTATCTTGCCGGATGAATGATATGTTCTCCTTGGCGGCTCTTTACTGGGCATCAAAGATGAAGAACTGAGATGAAGAAGGGCTGTTCCATGGGGTGGTCTGTCACCCCATTACCTGAACTTGACCATCCCTTTCATCAGCCCTGATCTTGATGCCTCTGTTTTGACCGATAGCGAGAAGAGACTCTCCCTGGTGGAAACCAGTATGATGAAGGGTTGCTGTGCTCTGACTGTGCTACGGAGGCTTAATCCTTTGGTCTGGAGGCCCGGTGAGAGCTAGTGGCAGGTTACTGTAAGCTAAGGGGTGGGCGCTGTTTCAGTGGGGGGCCAGCGACACAGAGTTCAGCTGGGGATCCATGCTGTTCATTTTGCTCCTCATAGCCCTGCACACAAACAAACCATGTATCCCCTACTGCTGCATGGTAGGAGAACATGTAGACACACAGTGAGATAATTGCATCCTACAACCATGTGCTTGAAGACACATCCAACAAAGGCCAATGCAGGCAGCCCCACCACACACAGCTAAGTATTTAGCAAGTCAGAAGATGAGAACTGGGGGAGGGAGGCTTGTCCTCACTTCTTGTTCATTCTGCCTCTACGAGCATCTGTCCTTGTTCATTCTCTAATAATATGTTAAGTGTTAGGAACCCTAGGGGGGGAAAAGACACACCAAAGAAAAGAGTTTCAGCAGCTGTGTGGATGCTGCCTTCCCCCCAAGTGAAATGTGTGGTGAAGGAGCCTGGTTCTGGAGACGTGCTATGGAACAACAGTGTGAATTTCCCCAGCTGGTCTCCACTCAGGCAGCAGCTCTGACATAGGGAGAGAAGTGGAGTGGCCAGCAGAGCTGTGCAAAACAGTCCTGATCTGGAGGTTCATTTTTCATTCAAAACTTGAACCAGATTTTGTGGAGTTTAAGGCCAGAACGGTCCATTAGATCATCTCACCTGACCTCCTGCATATCCCTGCTAATTAATTTCACCCAGTTACCCCATACTGACCCCTTAATTTGGGTTAGACTGAAGCATGTCAGTCCTCAGGAGACTGAACTGTTGTGTGCCAAAGGCAGAGAATAGGAGACCGAGGTGCCACCACGAACATGCTAGATGCTTTAGATGGCTAGAAACTGGTCCCTGGTGCAAGTAACTTATAGTCTGCAGCCCACAAACACTGGGAGCGGGACAGTCAGGGGTAACTGGGGTCAAAAAAGAACTGGATAACTTCATGGAGGATAGGTTAATCCATAGATATTGGCCAAGATGGACAGGGACTTAACCCCACACTTGAGACAACTATAAAACTCTGACTGCCAGAAGCTGGGAGTGAAAGATGAGTGGATCGCTGCATAACTGCCCTGTTCGGTACACTCCCCCTGAAGTTCTGGTACAGGCCACTCTCAGAGACAGGATACTGGGCAAAATGGATCATGGTTCGATTCAACATGGCAGCTCTTATGTTCTTAATGAAGAGTGACATATGCCACATACGTGGTTTTTATTAGTGACCATTTTTTTTTTAATTTAATCTTAAATGGAGACACTTGCTGATGGGAAGATTAAGGTTTGTGAGCCAGGGAGCAAGGTGATGTCTGGTTTTGAGTGGAAGACATGGAAAAATATTCTGGTGGTCTCTGCCAATTGTTGTAGGCTGGTGGCTCATAAAGGCAGCTCCAGAAATCCCTTTGGGAGTCATGGATGAGTCATATCTAGCTGATTGGATCAACAGCCTCCAGTGAAGGGAACTAGCATTAAGAGGAGCCGGGAAACCCACCTCTTCCCAAAATAAATCAATGTGAGCATTACTAATGGGATTCTCTCAGCATAATTGCTGATTGTTACACCCGTTTCTAGCAGGGAACTACAATGAGGCATCTCGTGTAAAGGTGACTTGCGAGGACAGGGAGGGAAGGAAGTTGTGTGTCCCCTTTTCCTCTTCTCTGTTGGCTAACGGCAGCCTGCAGGTCTGCACACACTGATGCCCTAGTTTAATGCAAGTTCTAAAGTGACTTCGGTTAGACCCGTGCAAAGGCTGGTTGGATGCTCTTATTCTAGGTTAGCTGAAGTTCATAAGGGGCAGCTTTAAGAAACTGGAATAAGCCCCTCCAGCTAAATTAAGAGCATCCACCCAGGAGTTTGCAGCAATTTAAATATGTTTAAAAACTGATTTCAAGTTAAACTGGTGCCACTGTCTCCAGTAGAAAAGGCCTAAGTGGGTTAGAGGCAGTTGCCCACTCCCCTCAGCCCAGGAAGGATTAAATGCCTCACCCAGATTCTGTCCAGGCCCTTCCTTCAGGGCACAGTTTATTATGCCAATACTAAATTTGCAGAGTAACACAAAACCAAGCTGTTCCCCTGCGCAAAACTGGCTGCAGGGGCCCAGAGGCTTTTCTCCTTGGGTCTCTTCCTCCTGCTGCAGGGCTTGTCGCTGGAGCCAACCTGCTTTCTGCAGTTTCTCCTGGGCTGAGCTCTTTCAGCCTTTATAGGAAGCACCCGGGGGCCCCCTTTCCAGCTGGGTCTGATTATCCCTTTTACCAGGCCCAAACCCTTTTTCTTAAAGGGGCTCTGCCTCAGAACAGGGCTGGCTGGCTGGCCCCGTTACCCCTAAAGGGACAGACCACCCAGTTACAGCCACAAAGGAGTCTTGTACTGGTTTAACTAAAGACGTGTGAGTTTGGACCTAGAGCGCGCAAGATCTTACAATAATAGACTGGCCGTGCCCTTTGTGCTTGACTGAGTCTAGGCATGTGGTTTGGGAGAGCTCTCGGCCTGTAACTGCAGAGGCACAGGTGTTGGCCCTCTACCAAAGGAACTTGATTCCATGTCTAGATATTTGAGTTAGATAGTAACAGAGTTTTAAACAGTCTGTGTGCAAATCCCTTCTCAGTTGTGCTTTTTTCTTAGATGGCTTATCTGATGATGTAATCCTGCCAATTCTCCCATCAGCCACAGTTTTGCAGGATCTAAAGAGCAGACAAGACTTAAATCTTTAACACAAAGAACAAAGCAGAATTTTGGCGGGGGGGGAGGGAGGGGGCAAAAGGAAACTTTCTAGGCTGCTTTTATGCACTATAAAGAAGTAAAAAAGGACACAGATCTAGTATTTCTCCCCCTTAGTTCACCATTAAGAAAACACTTGTTTAAAAATGCAGGCGTGCTGGGAATGGTGCTGTGCTTCCCCAAGTCGCTGGCACGGAATCAGAGGCCCAGAATGACGCTGGCCTCCAAAGGGAACATCTGCACACGTTTGCATCGGTACAAAAAACAAACCGTGATGGGAGGCTGCAGGGAGACTCTATCAAATGGCATTGTTTGTGCGAGAACATTTAGATAAAGGGCAGGCTGACTCTGGTGATCTCTGCAGAACAGCTCGAGCAACATATACTTGAGCAGACCACAGGGCTCCAAAGGGAGGCTATTGAAGATGCAAGTGGGTAGATTTATTTGACATATTGTTAATCTCTGGCCCCGGACGGGGGTCGTGTCCTAGTCTGAAATCCCTAGTGAAAATGGTTAGCTTCTGCTTTAGTCTGAGACAGCGTGTGACGCCGTAAAGACACATCAACCAGCACAAAGTGATACTCTAGGGTTAAAGAGAACCACAAGTCATCACTGGGAAATAACTCTTTCCCCTAAGGGAATAGACTTATTCCTTCCAAGATAAAGCTAGGCATTGTAATAACCCCTAGCACAATAACCCTGGGCTTTTCCGGCGGCTGGCTAGAACTTTCAAGGGCTGGTTTTAGGGGGTTGAGGAGCCTGAATCTGGAATTGTAGCCTAAATGTTCTGCAATCATCTTAGTTGCTACACTAACCCCCAGCACCGGGTGCTTAGCTGGGAAGACGGGGTCTGCAGTGCAGAGTCACAGAGGGAAGGAAATTCTAACTCAGCAGTAAAGCAGGAAATAAAGACACCAGGTCAAATCCTGCTCCATTACACCAGAGCAACTTCACTTATTTCAGTGACGTGCCTCCAGACTCGCTGGTGTGAGATCAGAATTCAGCCAACGAGGGTATTTCTGGTGACCGTGCCGCACACTGGACTGTTCTGAGGCCTGAGTCTGGAGAAACATTCATCTCAGTGAAATGCTCTGTCCAGAGTAGTCCAGCAATTCAATGTCTCATTACATATTTGATCTTAATTTCTAAGGGCTTGTCTACATGGTGAGTTACTGTGCGGCAAGTCAGTCTGTGACCCTGCAGTGCACTAGTTAGCTGCACTATAACGTCCCATGTGAGTGGTGCTACAGCGCGGTGACTTTCACTGCAGTGCCCATGTGGGATGTTACTGCGTGGCAAGCTGGTGCACCGTAGAGTCATGCCTTGGCTGGCCCTGCACTAACCTGAGGACAGTCCCTTAGGCTGGGACTTTCAAAGAGGCCTGTGGGAATCAGGCACCCAAATCCCATTGAAATCCAATAGGAGTCAGGTGGGTGTGACTTAGAAGCACAAATCCCATTGAAAGTCAAGGGCACGTGCTCCTCGATCATGTAGGCATTTCTGCAAATCCCAGCTCTTGAGGACAGTCCCTTAGGCTGGGACTTTCAAAGAGGCCTGTGGGAATCAGGCACCCAAATCCCATTGAAATCCAATAGGAGTCAGGTGGGTGTGACTTAGAAGCACAAATCCCATTGAAAGTCAAGGGCACGTGCTCCTCGATCATGTAGGCATTTCTGCAAATCCCAGCTCTGTCTTTCACTGCAGTGCCCATGTGGGATGTTACTGCGTGGGTGTGACTTAGAAGCACAAATCCCATTGAAAGTCAAGGGCACGTGCTCCTCGATCATGTAGGCATTTCTGCAAATCCCAGCTCTGTCTTTCACTGCAGTGCCCATGTGGGATGTTACTGCGTGGCAAGCTGGTGCACCGTAGAGTCATGCCTTGGCTGGCCCTGCACTAACCTGAGGACAGTCCCTTAGGCTGGGACTTTCAAAGAGGCCTGTGGGAATCAGGCACCCAAATCCCATTGAAATCCAATAGGAGTCAGGTGGGTGTGACTTAGAAGCACAAATCCCATTGAAAGTCAAGGGCACGTGCGCCTCAATCATGTAGGCATTTCTGCAAATCCCAGCTCTGTCTTTCACTGTCAAGCCTGCAGAGATGCCGATTCCATGGACATGAACTCCAGCGAATTATATCATCACCCCGTTGCTTTTCTGTAAGCAGTGATTACCTAAGAGGAAAACTTTAGGGGTTCCGGGGAGACAGAAGTAGATACAATTTCTGACTCCTCTCGACTGCAATCTCTTTTATTTAAGTAATAATAAGATAAGAGCTGAGGAGAGGCCCATATGGCACATATTGATGCGCATGTCACGTGTGTGTGTGTGTGTGTCTCTGTACCCCAGACCCAGAACTTTCAGGATCCCAGCCCTGTCTAGTCCAGGGTTCTCTGACACTCCATCTCCCATCTCATCCTTTAGGTGATGCGCTATCAGGTTCTGCTGTCACTGATGCTGTCCAGCCAGACCAAAGATCAGGTGACCTCGGCAGCCATGTTGCGCCTGCGGGAGCATGGCCTCACAGTGGACAACGTTCTGCAGACGGATGATGTGACTTTGGGGCAGCTCATTTACCCAGTGGGATTCTGGAAGGTGAGAGCCAAACCATAGTGGTCGTAGATGGCGGTTTGTCTAAGCAAAAGTCGAATAATGCCCCTGGTCCCCAAACTGTTGGCGTTGTCTCAGGAACATCTGAGGAACAAAGAGATGAGTCAGATCGGGGTGGTTGGATCGGCTTTTGCAAGCTTCACCCCCTTCCATAAAAATTATCCAAATGACCTGTGATGGCAGTTGGGAACCACCTCTGTCGTTGCCTATTTATTTCTCTTAACTTCTCTCAAAGCAATGCCCCTTGTTGTCCCATTCATGTTCCCTACCTCTCTTACTCTCCTTTGCTACTCTCACCTCTTACACTCACCTGCTAGCGAGAACGCCTCTCTTTTCTCCCTTTACGTGTATTTCCTTTTTTTTTCCAGCTCACCATAGACTCTCATTTCTTCCCGCTTGCTGCAGGCAATCTGCATCATGTCCTGCTTACGAGAGATTCTGTACTAATCCGCTGTAATTTGGAAGCTGTATTTTATCCCAGTTTTAGCAATCTGTATCCAGGACAAGAATGCACTCGTTGGCATCATCCCAAGCATGGTTAGAGGTTAGAGCTGATCACGTTACAGCTTCTTTATAGAATAAATCAAGGACATCTTTTGTATTTTCCTCTACAAACTCACATCTGTTCCCTCAAATGAAGGAAATAGTCCTATTGTCTGGTACATGTTTCTCCTTTCCATTTCTTGGATGGGAACTTAGATCCTATGCAGTTTGCTTTCATTTCCCAGAACAAGGTGAAGTACATAAAACAGACGACAGCAATCCTGAAGCAGCAATACGGAAGTGACATCCCCAGTACCGTTAAGGAGTTGGTGAACCTGCCGGGAGTTGGGCCCAAGATGGCCCACTTGGTCATGGACATTGCCTGGAACAACGTGACTGGGATCGGTATGTTTTGCAGTGTGGAGGGCGCTGCTCTACCATGATCCGCCCACTCTTCCCAATCTTAATCTTTCCCGATCCATTGCTTGTAACATAATAATACCTTGCTCTTATAGGGAGCTTTTCATCCATAGATCTCAATACCAGAAGGATTCTAAGGCTGGTGAAGTCACTTGGGCTAGTCGCTTATTCTGCCTGGATTTACTTATTTGCAAAATGGGTCTAATTGCTACCTCCTAGGTGTGCTGATTAAGAATGAAGGCATTGCTTAATTAATAACTAGGGATGTGTGTGGCGACTTGTATCATGCTTTAAGGTCCCCTGATGAAGAGTGCAAAGCAGCGGAGATGTAATTCCACGATACCTCTGTTAAACAACAACCAATCTTTTGTTTAAACAAATCTCACTTCGGAAACGGTTCTTTCGGGCCAGCTGGAGAAGGGACCGAGGAGGTCTGATTTTTGCAACTATGCTTAGAAAGAGCTTAGTTGCTGATGGTCCCTGGGAGGATTTTGTTTGAAACTGGCTGTTTTAGGCTGAATTGGAATTAAGTTTAATTCCTAGCCGCAGGGTTCCTTGTGGAATTGTCAGACAAGAAGTGGCGGCGATCCGTGTCTCTGTTTCTTTGCTCCGTCTCTGGTACTGGAAACTTACAAAAGTTGGAGGCCTAGATAGCACTGTATTCAGGTCCTGTTTCGATGTCTTCAGGCGATGGGGCTTATCATTTGAAGCCTTCTTGGATTTATAGTGGGGATAGGCCTCAGAGGCTGGGTTGGATTGGAGGGAGGTTCTGATAGCAATTGTACCCCTTCATTTTAAAGGAACGGAATCTGGGTAAGGCAGGATCTTGGTTTAGCTCATCAAGGCCAGCAGGTGGCGCTGCCATGCTAGCTTTTCTGTTCGGCTAAGACAGAGCTCCAGGTATGCATCAAGGTCTCTGGGGACAGATTAATATTCAAAGTGTGTTTGCTGCTTAATCAGAGAGAGTCATGGGAAACCTTGTAATGCTACCACCTGATGAATGACGCCTGCCTGGAGTGAAAATTCAATACCAAGTTCAACACTGGCCACAACTGTGTCTTGAAACTCGGCTTTACCAAGTGTGGTTCTTGCACTAGACTGGCAAGCTTTTGAGTCTGTTGTTCCTTCTGAACAGTTAATCCGCTGTTGGGGAGGAGGGTCTAGAGGGAGCTCTGATAGCTTTCCAAGGACTTGTAGGCACTGTTTTGATTTAGGAAGCAAAGCTATACGCTTCCTGTTTACAGCAATTTCCTGGGTTTTGTTCAATTAGCAACAGAAGGACCAGTCTGTCACTGCTGATCTAACAATAGTTTACTTTATGCTAAGAGCCTTTCATCTGAGAGTCTCAAAGCACTTTTCAAACATTCCCTGAGCCTTCCAAACTCTTTGTGTAGCTTTATTAAATGCATTTGCTGGGGAAAGTAGGGGGCAGCGTTTGCAGCTTGCCTAATGTCAGCTTGAGCCCACTGCAGGAAGAGATCCCAAAAGTCCTGGCCCCCAGACCTGCACCCTGACCTGCTAGATCACACTGCCACAAAGAAAACTGTTTGTGTGCAGCCTGCCGCCCCAGTCTGCTCAGAGTGACATTGTCCTGGGGAAATCATGGCTTCCTTCAAAGCCACATCCCACTGCTTTTGGGCCATATGTCAAGAGAGGAGCCACCTCTCTATAGCAGGGGTTCTCAAACTGGGGGTCGTGACCCCTCAAGGGGTCACGAGATTATTACCTGGAGGGGTCGCGAGCTGTCAGCCTCCACCCACACTTCACCTCCAGCATTTATAATAGTGTTAAATATTTTTAAAGTGTTTTTAATTTATAAAGGGGGTTGCCCTCCGAGGCTTGCTGTGTGAAAGGGGTCACCAGTACAAAAGTTTGAGAACCACTGCTCTATAGCATCCTTGTAAAGTTCTTGAGATGATCAGCGACATCTCGTGACTTAATAATTGTGATCCCTGCAGAGAGGTAACCCCACTTGATGCTGAGACCCACCTAGCAAACCCTCGATGCAGAGAGTCAAAGGGGCTTCTAGGATCGGGCTCCCAGGGAAGAACGGTCTTTTCGATTACGGGAATGTGCACGTGTACGCACCCCTGCCTCTTCCCCCCGATTTATCGAAAGCTAATAATCATCCTTCAAGATAGAACGAAAATGGCCAAACTCCCGGCAGTGGACTTGGGGGCTTGGCGGCTGCTGTTTTTAGCCCTCCCATATTAATCCATTGGCAGTGCAGATGTCATGGCTGCAGCTGGAAAGGGCTTTGACTTCCTGCTCAGCCTGGTTTGGAGCCATTCTGAGCTGGCTTGCATCCTTTCCTGACACCCTGTCTGGCCGTAATGCTTCGACACTGTTCTGTAGCTTGGCAGGGCTCGTCTCTTACAGTAACCCTCAGCCTGGAGTGCTGCTAACCCCGGTAGATCAGTGTTGCTGCAGGGACTCCCAGGGATCAGTGGGAGTATCGGGGAGCTCGCTGCTTTGGTAAATCGGTGCATTTCTTTAGGTTCTGTACCTTGAGGTTCCTGTATTTGAAAATCCTGCTCTAGCGCTTTTTTCCTTGCTGCCAACTTAAAGAATAACTTAATTCTGGGACAAAGTACATCTTAAAACACGTGTATTATTTAATTAACGCCGTAATTATTGGCTACTTAATCATTGAAATACAAATATTGTAACAATCCTGACCTTTGAGGGCTATGTAGGACGTGTGCTGGCTACCTCGGCTTCAGAGTGCTGCTAACGAAAGCCCTACATGGTCTGGAAGCTGTCTGAAAGATCAGCTGTGTCCCTGGTGAGGCTGCCGTGCCTGCTATGAGATTGGCCTGGTAGCTACCAGAACAGGGAGAATGAATAACTCTGCCTCCCCCACCCCAAGATATTTAGTCGCAACTCCAAGCAAGTCTTGGTTTAATCCATGTTCTCCTAGGGAAGTGCCAAAAAGAATTGCTCTGAAATATGCCAGCAAGTAGCCCCAACACACGGGCAAGACACCAGGGACATGGACTAGCGGGGCGGTGTTAGGGGTTTCTCAGGTTGGCAGACAATTCAGAGGAAAAGACAAAGTCTGACCTTGCGTTTATCTGAGAACTCCGGTCCAGGGTCCTTGAGAGAGGCAGATGGTCCAGTGACTAGGGCAGTGGCCTGAGAGTCGTGCTCGCCTCTGCTGCTGCTCAGCTGGGTGACCATGGGCAAGCCACTTCCCCTCGGTTTCCACAGCCACCAGGTGGGCATGATGACGCCCCCTTTCCCATGGAAAGCGCGCTGAGCTCTATGGATGAAAAGCACCCTACGAGAGCGTGATGGCATCAGTGAGACCAGCTCATGTGCTCCTTGCCGTCTTGGGTAAGGAGTTCGGAGGTTGCCACAAATCCTCAAAGGCTAAGACCTCAGGAGTGACAACCTGCCTGTGTGCAAAGGGGTCAGATTAGTGCCTGGGATACATACAACTAAGGAAATATCTACAAGCCAACTCAGGCCCCAGATCTTGGCACTTCTGAATGGCAGACGGGGGAGTGGGGGGAAATTGTCTGTTTCACACTTTCACCATTGGCAAGACCTTGCTGTTCCTTCTTTGTGACACCCCGACTTACTCCAGCCACGGTACCCTGCCTCCCAGGGCCCTCGTCTTGGACAGCAAAAACCCACTTGGCATCTGCCCTCAGATGGAAGAACCTCCCAGTACAGGCTGGTGCATCTGCTATGGGTCCTGAGCTGACTGCTTCTTTAACTCCTTAGACCCTGCTCCCTCTTGACCCAGGCGTTCCCTCCTGATTCCAACCTCTCTGCTCCCCAGGCGTGGACACCCATGTGCACCGGATTTCTAACAGATTGAAATGGGTGAAGAAGGAAACTAAAACCCCCGAGGAGACCAGAGTTGCGCTGGAGGACTGGCTGCCCAGGTGAGGTGTCTCATGCAACGGGGGAATCTGGGCTGTTGTTCAGCTGCTGCTTGGCTCTGACACACACCCACACCTACCTACCTACCCACCCACCCTCCCGAGTACTCCCCCTCCTTGTAATCGTCACAGGGCACTGCCACCTGCATTCCTTTCCCCAGTACCAGCCTGAAGCATCTTTCGTTCATTGCTTTGGTCTATGGCAACAACATCCAGCATACAGAACCCTGCCGAGCTGTTTCCTACCCTGCCCCATGGCATTGTCAGTGAGCCTGTCCCTCCCCTTGTCACGGGCGCAGCAGGGAAGGAAGCCTGGCATTGCAGTGCCTAGGCCTAGGCCTTGGCTGCGGGTTGTTTCTTGTTTCCTGGGGAACAGCACTAGTTCAGCTGTTTGGACAGTTCAGAGATGGCAGAGACTTTAGTCACTCCTAGTCCATGCTGCTGGACGTGCTTCCTGCAGCGCATTCTCTGTCCAGTTTGGTTTAACACACCCAAGGCCATCACTTCCCTTGGGAGGCCATTCCACCAGCTAGTAGTGGTGATCTGTCTGCCGATCTCCTCAGCTGCAATGGAGTATGCCAGGGATGAACTCTGGCCTATATCTTAAATGATCAGTTAGTTTCTCTGTGTATCAGAGACTCAGAACAGGCGCGGAACAGGAAGGAAACCCCACCAAGTGCTCCAGACCAGCACTCCACTCTGTGTGCAGCGGCCTCCGGAATTTGTATGCTGCAAGGCCCAGCTACGGGTGCAGTGGGGATTTGGTGCCAGGGGGTAGCACAGCCCTATTGTGAGCTCCGGCAGAAGCCTGTCTGCTTCGTCCAGCGGTGGGACTAGCTGCGTATGTGCCTTTCCCCCGGTTACACCAGAGAGAGGAGAAAACAGAAAAGTTCCTTTGGTTGCTCCAGCCCTGGCCCCGAACCAGCATGGCAGGACTGGGCTCTGGGAAAGTCTGCGGGGCGCACGGGAGCTAGGGCTGGAATATGCCTCCAAGAGGATGAGGAGCTAAGACAGCTGAACTGTCGGTAGGAAAAGAATTAAAAACCTGAGCGGTGCTGGGCTGCTTTTCAGTCCTGCTCAGCAGCAGCATTGACAGAACTCATCTCCCTTCTGGGTCTGTAGGGACCTCTGGAGTGAGATCAACTGGCTCCTCGTGGGCTTCGGCCAGCAGATCTGCCTGCCTGTGACCCCTCGCTGCAGAGAGTGCCTCAACAGACACATCTGCCCGGCTGCGAAGAGATGCTGAGGGAATGGCTGCTCCTCCTAGAGCAACAGGGCTGCACCGGGGTCGTGAAGCCGCTGGACTCTGAGCCCCAGTAAGACTGCATTGGAGGGGGGAAGGAGTTGGGGGAGACCTAGTGCTGCGGAGAGATGGGATGGGAATGCAGCAGCTACCCAGCAGATCTCTGAAGAGGAAAAGCTCTCTCTGAAATGCAGCCGTCCTGCTGAGTCAGCTCTGCAGGCGCAGTCCCTCGGTGTGGGTGTCTAACACAAACACTGCGCAGGGACAGTGGGAACGGGGAAATGCTACACACTGCGGTGTCTGGTGGAGCGGGAAGCAGACCTCCGCCAGCTCGGTGCCTGGCCCTGCCTGGAGTCCCTGCCTCCAGCTGGTTGGGCACAGACTGGCTTAAGAAAGGTGGTTTTTTAATTAAGGTTTTACTGACAACTCTACAGCGCAGGAGGGAGCCTTGGTGGCCTCAGCCACAGCTGGAAGGCCTAGAGAGTGAGCATGGCAAGGGCCAGCTGGAGGCAGGGAGGGGAGTATGGGGCAGCCCCCCACGGGGAGGGATATTACATTAAAAAGGTACAATTTGGGCTTCACAAAGATGAGCCCAGCCCCCCAGACCAGGATGTTGGGGCTTCGCTGGTAGCCAAGAACGGGGGAAGCATCGAGAGCGATGCAGAGAATGGCCAGCAGGGCCGCTCTCAAGTTCAGCTTTGGCAACGCTGCCCCTCTCTGAACACTCTCCCCCCACGGGAACTCCTCGGATCGGCACTTAAAGCAAGTCTGCTGGATTTAAGTACATGCGTAAGTGCTGCAATGAGTAGCTCGGTTTCTGATCCTGGTGCCGTGTCTGCCTTTCAAAGGGTGCCGGATTGCGAAGGTGTTTTTCAAATGGGTATGAAATTTGGAGTGGTCGGGTATTTGAATTTCAGGTGTGGTGGGAATCTGTCACAGAACCACCTGTTCCAGTAGCAGCTGCGGTGCTTTGGCTTAATCAGATGATAAATATTGTTTTGACTGATCCTTCATGTGTCCAGATTTAACCCCTAAAGAATCAAGGGCCTATTGGATTGGAAACAGGAGAACACCTCAGCCAGCTCTATCACAGCTGGGGGTGGGGGGAAGGAAACAGAAAATCCCCCTAAATACTGCAGGAATTTCCACAGAGGACTCCAGTGCAGAGCTGCTTGGAAGCACACTAGAGTCCAGAGTGTCAAAGAGATTTAGGTGCCTTTGAGGAGTTGGGCCCAAGCTGGGGAAAACTTTGCTACTGAAACCGTTAAGATTCCAACACCTTGTTCTTGCACTAGCATCGCACAAGCTTTGCCTAGCACCGGGGGAAGATCGGCAATGGGCTGGAGTGGAAGGGCTGCTTTCTTCTGTTTGCATAATGCTGCGTAATCTTGATTACAGAGCGTCACCCACAAAGCCTACACTTGCGGTGCTCTGTCCTGACCTGGCCGGGCTCTGTGTCTCAGGCATAAGCGCTGCAGGTTGGGAGTTTCGGTCTCTGTATTAAAGGTGGGGACATACAGAGAGGGAAATCTGGCTTGTGCTTTTTTTTGTGTGGCTTCTTTCTAATGTTTAAAGGATGTCTGCAAAGTTATGCCCCACCCCCCGCACCAGACACTGAAGTCTCATCTACACTGAGGCCTACTTAGAACTGGAGCAGTAGCGGGTGCATAACCTCAGAAACCCCAAGGAAGAGAGCTGGTTGAGAGAAGTGATTTTTTTTTTAAATAAACTTTTAAAATGTTTAGTTTATGCCTCTTTATCTCCAACACTTGGGCAAAAAGTTCTTTGTGCTAAAGATTCACCATACCCAGCTTTTTCCAATTAAGGGTTGAGAAATATGGATTTCAGAGTCATGAAATGAAGCCAATACTAGACATTCCTAAATTTAAAAAAGTAGTAAACCAAAATCAAACATTTCAGGCCCCCTTATACCTCCAAGAAGCTAAAAAGGGCACCAACAATTTTCTTCTGTTGCAAGTCACAGTTCTAAGCAACGACAACCATTAACCCATCGCAGAACTGCAGAGGCTGTTTGGCCCACTCTTCTAACCAGCCAGTGGAGGGAATGGAATTTAATCTAACACACTTGTGCTTCCTTTCTGACACTCTTTACAACACCAAGACTGAACTGAAGAACAGACTAATTACCCTTTTAAGCTGTACATGGCAAAACAAAGTTTATTATTGACATTACAGTATACATTGTCTTTACAATGCAGATAACTTTATACTTGTATTGGTTTTTCAAGTTAAATGTACAGAAACTGAATAATTATTATTACAGAGCTACTAGATGTCAGAAATAGCGATAAGTGCTTTAACCATGAGCCGTTTCCATGGACTATGCAGCGATAATTTTAAAAATCTTATTGGTACATATTTGCATACCTGATTTATTTTGATCAGCATTAAAAAGAAAACACAACCATGCTATTTTCCCCTCGACTACGTTGGTTCTGTCTTATGCAAGTAACATGGTATTTACAGGCTTTTCGAGAATGACTTCCTTGTTTGCGACACTGTATTTTAACACCTACCTTGCAATGTAACTGGGAGGTTTTACCCCTAGCAGACTCACACACTGTCTCTGGCTTAGTTGGAAGTGCAGGGATTGAAAGCAATCTGCATATCATGAGTGTAAGATTCTTTTGTTACTGATTTCTTAGAGCAGCAACTGTTTGTGGTGGCTAACAGCAAGCAGCCCTCCCCGCTCCATCACATTTTCTTTTGGAACACGCAAGGTAAGAGGCCAATGTGAGACTCCTGTAGGGAAGAAAAAGCTCTAAACTTCTTACTAACCCTTTCCAACCTGGTGCCAGTCCCAGGGTTTACAGCCAAACACTTGCAGAGATTTCTTTCCAAGATCCTATTTGCATCCATTTGCCCCACTAACACTGTACATCCTCCCTAAAAGAAAGCGCAGCCAAAAGCCCTGTCTTCAGTATGGTCACAGCCTTGCACTTCACTGGTCCCTGCAAAGAAGCCAAACACCCCCCCTGGCTCGTCCCCACCCTCCCCACTGTGCTGCGATACATCCATCTACTGCAAGGAACAGTAAATGTTATAAGGCACCTTTTTTAGCTCAGTATTATGAAAAATACACAGAACCTTAACAAGACCATAGTGCACAAAGTCAAAGGCCACTTGTTCATTACACAGAGTCTAAGGGTAACCTGGGGCAAAAAACCGGAACCATGTGCTTTATCGTAAATACTATTGCAAATCTTACATTCTTGCCCTAGTGTGTCGTTAGCTGGGGGGGTGGGGAGTGGTCATTTACCTAAACTGTCTGCTCTGCCCATCCCCCACCCCACCTGCTTTTTTAATACTATTTTTGCCATTGTTACAAAATACGTCAGCCAAAAAGGCTGTTTTGTTAGCTTTCGGTAAGAAGGCAACGGGAATCGTCCCGCTCTCTACGGCACGGATCCAGCCCCAGCGCAACTCCACTGCCTGGAGGCCATTAGTACATGTTTAATTTAATCTTCGTTAGTGTCTCTCATTTGAAGCCAGAGGTAAGTAGTGAAGATTTTATACTAGTTTAGTGCTGGCGCTGTAGGATAGCTTTCATGGGACATTTCATGGAACGCTCTACCATTGAGAGCGGGGTGTTTTCAAAGAGGGGCCCATCAGATAGTATTCCGGCTTCCTGTAAGACAATCCACAGGCCAGATCACATTGCTACAAGGCAGAGAGTTTGCTTGTTATTCTTCCAGGTTGGCAATGCAGCTGGTGAGAGATCAGCAGGGAAGTGTGAGAGGTTTAAATCCTGAGTCAGAAATAGCAAAGCAGGTTCGGGTTGGGGCCTGTTCTGAAGCCAGCGTCTGACTGGACGAGCCGCCGCTGGATTGCTCCTGCTTGAAGCCCTGTTTTCATGAGTGCCTCTCAAAGCAGGGATTTCAGTTCCCAGCTAATGAGACACTCCATGTGCTTCTTTGAAGTCCGCCTGAAGAGCCATGTTTCCAGTGTCTCATTAAGTTTGTTCTCACAGGGCTTCCAATAGCGATTGGGGACAGAAAACCTTGCGTGTGGATGTGCTAACAGGAATCGCAGACATTCCTTTATTGTCGGGGGGAGGGCAGCTTATTTCCCTCCTCTCCTGCCATTTCATCATGCACATCTGAGGCTTGGGTTATTTGGGCTACTAGGTTTTGTGGGAATTTTTTTTGTTTTTAAGTCCTACCATCTTCTCAACACCCAGAGTTTGTTTTGAGGGGAGGCGGGGGTGGAGCACAGAAGGGAAAAGGTTTGCTGAGAAAAGGGCTTTTATTGCACTGGTTAAAGGGATCCCGGGGGGGAGCGGTTCCAGCATTAATGAGAAACAGATGGGGAATTTTCTTTTTTACACCAAAAACAAACAAAAAACCCCACCAACCCTTCTAAATCAATAGCGAAGCCAACAAGGGAGAAATGTATAGCCACTGACCAATCTCCCACCATGTGAGTATTGAACATTGTCGCTCAGAGGGGGATTTTTAACAAACTAGATTATTTTGAATTGAAACGAACGAGAGTTTGCAGTTTGGGAATGCATAATATCCCACCGGGGATTCTGCAGTGCGGGGAAGCTCAAAATAGTAAAACCAAAATAAAGCAGGTAAGAAGCAAAGCTGAAATCTTCCCAGTCTTTCTTCAGCAGCAACGTGGGAACCGCAGGCAGCCGGGTGTGTGCTGGGAGGAGCTTTGGTCATCTTTCTACTGGAATCACTTGTCCATAAACGACCCTTTTTAAAAATTTGCCTTGCAAAAAGCGACCAATAAAGAGCAGAGCACAAAGCGTCTTGGGCCGACAGCCGGGAATGGGGCTGGTGCGCGTTGGAGATGTTCAGTTTGGAAGGTGGGGAAAAGGGGAAGAAGCTGCCGTCCCAGCTCAGAAGTTGCTGAAAATCTCCCGTTTCTTGTTCCAGTCCATCTGCGGAGCCCTCTTGTTCACCCGCTTGGCGCGCGCTTTCTCCTTGGCCTCTGCCGCAGTCGGGCTCAGGTTCAGGCCACTTTCCTCAAATGGGTCCTTCTTCTCAGACTCTCCCTCCTGCAAAGAGGAAGAAGACATGAGAACCTTTCCTGTTATGGTGTATTGTGGTGTACTATGCTGGGTGGTGGAGCTGTGCCCATGGAGTGAAATGGGCATGCTTGGGTGCAACAGTGCCCCCTGCAGGAAGACAATGGGCTGACTGGGGGGGGGGTGTATGTGTGTCTGATTACATCCCCTGCTGGAGGGCACATCAGGCCTATGCCTATAATTGTGGTTATCCTGCCCTCTAGTACCGCATCTACATAAAACCTTCCAGAGAACTAGGGCAGATTCTCCTTAAAGGCATATGATAAGAAGCCCGTGTTTGTGGAGCAGACCATCGAGTTTGTCATGTCTGTGGTTTAAGTGGCGACCAGGGTGTCTTTGTGGCCAGAGATTTAATTACAATATTGGAGGGGAAAAAATGCCCTGAAGAATGTGTTGCTGCTGTTACTGGAACTGGAAAAGCAGAAGCACAAAAATGCGGTGCCATTGCCAAAGGTGAGACGGAACCATGTTTGGAAACACAAAATTAAGCCCCTAGTGGCAGTAAAAGCTTTTATAAGAGGAAGCAGGATGGAATAACGGCGAGCTTTGTGGAAGCACAAACTTGCTCATTACAGGGGGGAATGTTTAACTGAGGACCAGAACTGAGTTGCTGATTCGGTTACATTACGGGCTTGGTTCACTCTAGCTTTGATGTTCAGGGTGGAGGAGAACCCTCGCTGGTTTTTTTTCAACTAGATGGCTTTAAAAAGGCCACACCTAGCACTGCATCTCAAAGCCACCAGGTGTTACAATGCAAATATTTGCTTACAGGCGACTGAGTTCTGCCCACCCGTAGTGAGAATAGCACCTTGGGAGCTGCTCAATAAAAAGCATAACAATCCAACATTCTTTTTGCCAATTCAGTGCGATATCTAGGAGAGCTGGGTCCAATGTGTCTTGTATGAAACTTGATTCGTAGCTTCCTCTTCATACTACTGATGGCTGCTACCTCAATAAACACTCTGAGCAAAACCCCAGTGGCCTGTAAGTTCATCTCAGCCCTCTTATTTCTGTAATGGGCAAAAGCTGGACTTCAAATCCTTAGGGAACAATTAATATGCAGGATGAAGTGCTTTCAGCTAAATATCTATTAGTCTTCTGAAGAGACATTTTCCTGCAGGCCTTAAATTGCATTACTGCACTTCCATCTTCATGCTAAGCACAAAGATTATTTAATTGGGACTCAGAGTCCATTAACTTGCACTGGCAGAGCTTTGGAGCACAAGAAAGTATCTTTTCTGCTATGACATCTTTAGTTGGAACGTTCGTATAATAGACGGGCTGTATATGGAGCTTAATTTAAAGCTTACTGCTTCAGTAATCGCATTTGCATCGAGTAGGTTTTTGTGAGAGAACCAGCATTCGGGAAAGAGCTACGAAGTGATGCTCAAATGTTGGCAAGACATTCACATTTTCAGCGCTGTCATAAAAGCATGAAGTTCTTAGATGGAAAACAGGGCTAAAGGCCTGATTCTTCGTTGCCTTGTGCAGTCATTTCCACCAGGAAAAAGTGTAAAGTGCCACCTAATCTGAATAGTAGTATTTTGTACTCACTTTGCCCTGCTGGAAGTGATTTCACGAGGTGCAGTAAAATGGAGAAACGCGCCCTTCAAGTTTAAGGGAAGTTTTTAGAGCCATGTGTCTGCACCACTCCCACTGACACCATGCAGCTGAAACTCCAACCGACACGTCAAACGTTTGCCCCCAAATGGCAAAGGCCACTTTTTTCAAACGGAGGTGTCTGAGTTAGGCACCTGACTGAAAATGGCCAGATTTCGGGGATACAGATCAACAATTCTTCCACTACTTCAGTCCCTGAAAATCAGGTCACTTTTATTAAGCGCCTAACTATGAATTCAGATGCCTAACTTTAGGCACTCACGTTAGAACACTTCGTTCATGATTTTTAAAAAACGGATTTATTTTGGGTACCTACATTTTTAGACATGCAATTTATGACACCTTAAAGGGACCTGATTTCAGAGGGTGGGTGCTCAGTATTTTCTGAAATTTGGGGCTCATTACAATATTTCTAGTCTGGCACAAAAATCAGAGACACCCAGACTCAAGTCGCTTTTCAAAATCAGGACTTTTGGCCGATGCATTTCTTTATTGTTAGTGAACAATTCCACGGCATGACAAGAATGAAAGTTAAAGGACACTCAACTCAAAACTTTAGAAATCACTTACTTCTTTTACTAACCACATGCTAAATTAGTAAAATGAGAAGTGTTATAAATCTACTCTTTTCTCCCTTTGAAGCCATGTGTTTGCTTTTAATCTTTCATTCAACTTGAATAATGAAAGAGTGGTCAATTTCAGTGTCCTATTGGGATCCTCAGGCCCTAGCAGAATGCTACAAAGTCCAGCTTTTCAATAGGTGGAGAACTGTTTAATTAAAAAAAAAAAATCCTGAAATTTGTATTCAATTTTTTAATTCATGAAACAGGGTTTAGTCCTGTTAGATATTGTGAAATCCTTCCATGCAACTGTATTTAATGTGATTATATTTGAGGCCTAATCTTAGCTGAATGTATACAGTTAGCTTAAATCTTATACCAGGCTACTGCAACGGTACCAGCAGTGGCGGATTAACAAATTTGGCGCCCCTAGGCCCTCAAAAAATTCCCACCCCATCCCCAGCTCACCTCTGCTCCCCCGCGGTAAGCCTGGGGGGCGGAGGAGAAGGGGAGTTGTGGCGTGCTCGGGGGATGGCAGCGGTGGAGCGGAGGTGAGCTGGGGCAGGGAGTGCTTCCCAGCCCCCCCGGGTTACTCCCCACGCCCACGGGCCCCAGCTCACCTCTGCTCCGCCTTCTCCGAGTGCCGCTACTCGCTTCTCCTTCCCTCCCAGCGCTCTCGCACGGCAAGCCTGGGCGGGAGGTGGAAGGAGGGAAGGGCGGCGCGCCTAGGGGAGGAGGCGGGCCAGGGATTTGGGGAAGGGGCGGAGTTGGGGAGGGGGCGTGAGCAAATTTGCTGCCCCTGCAAATTTGCCGCCCTAGGCCTTGGCCTTGTTGGCCTAGGCAATAACACGCCGCTGGGTACCAGTGAACCCGTTTAATGAGGTTACCAACTGTCTCCCTCAGTTATTACTCCACCTCTCACCTGTCCCTTGGTTTAGACACGAGTTGACTTCTAACCTGTCTATTTTCCTTTTGGGTGCTACATAATTTCGTATAAAGCGCGACTTGTGACATTTAGTTATAGAAAGTCTTGGTTCTGCATTGTGCTTCCTAAAACTGCTGGCTTCTCTGTGTCCTTTACTGGAATAAGCAGGCTGAGAAGTCCCGATAATACAGCTGAGAAGTCCCGATAATACAGCGTAGTAAAGCCCTCATGCTTAACGTTACACACCGTACCACTCCTACGGACTTCCCAGTGCACAAAGTTAAGTCTGTACAGGATGGGGGCCTAGCTAAGTAAACAAGTAAGCAACACAACGGTGCATCAGAATCCTTGCAAAACTTGTCTGTATTAATCTGGGACATCTGCTGCCTCTGGCAGAGGCCACATGAAACCAGGAAGTTTTCCTGTACCCCTGACAAAGAGTGGAAAGAATGCACAGTTTGGACTCCAGCACATGGAGCCAGTGGTTCACTCACAAGAGACAGAAGCAATCCAAGTAATTTGAGCCTCTCAATAGTCCTTTTAAACTCCATTTAATCAAGCCCTGCACATTTTAGCTTCTGCACATCTTAAAGCAAGAACAAGTCATAGGGAACATCATGGTTTTTAGTTTCTCCCCCCCCAAAAAAATGTAATTACATGTTTTAGTCATGGGTTTGGGGTTTTTTCATTTGCTAGTTTTCAGTTGATTATTTTCCCTGCATTAACATTTTTTGCAATAACGTCATATTGAATTTCCCCAAGACCTTTCATCCCATGGGATCCTAGAGCTACTTCAGAAACTATCGAGATTGCTCACCCATTATAGAAATGCCGCCATCTCTGGGTTGGAACCTGGAAGCTGTTTAACAGCTCACAAGAACACTACATGCTAGTTTAGGGCAGGAAGTGAAGAAGAAATCTTGTTTTGAAAGGGTATTTAATATGCATGTTTATATAAGATGAAAAAATTTGTAAAAATGTATTTTTACCTCTGATTCCTTCTCAGGACTTTGGAGATCACTATGGGATGAAGACATGGATCCTCCATTCAGCTGTTGGAAATGGAAATGTTAACATGTACATTATATATATGTGTGTGTGTGTGTGCATGCACATATTTTTATATATATATATATATATATAAAGTGAGATGAAAAATGCTGTGTGGAGTTTACAGCCTTATGAGATAAGATCAGAGCCAATTCTGCCAGGTGAAGACTAATGTGTGTTTTTTTCCCAAACACATGGCTGGCTGCAAAACAAAGACTGAAGGGTGGAGAAAACTGTAAATTCAAGTAACAAAAAAACGCAAGTGTTTACTAGCAAATTCTACAGACGCTCTCCTCCAGTGCAGACTTGGTGGAGGCAGGGTCCAGTTACAATTCATCGGAGTCAATGGAGCTCCACCCACTTACCCCACAGCAGAGTTTGGCCCTGTGTCTCCACTCTCATTTAGCAACTACTACTGTTCCATGCACCTTGCAGGAGCAGGAAACTAAGTAGCAGAGCAACCAGCATTGTTTTGAAGCCAGCCTTGAATTAAAACTGCAGAGGGAAGTAATCAAATTCAGTATGTGTTAATTAAGCTAAATAAGCCTCAGAACCCGCTCTGAGTCATCCCCACTCTATAGCTGGGCTAACGGAGGAGGCAGTGTCACTTTGCTCCAGATCACAAGGTGAGTCAGAGGCAAAGCTGGGATGAGAGCTCCGGAGTCCTGACTCCAGTTCCCCACTCTGATTACAAGGTCACATGTCGTCCCAAAACAAAGTGAATTGGGATGTTGACATTGCTCCTTGGACAGATTTGCCTCTCAAAATAGCTAGATCTCTGCCACCAATCAGAGTCTATTTGGTTAACAGACAGACACTCACCTGGGTTTGTGCAGACCCGTTAGTAATAGGCTGAGGCACTCCACCTATAGACCAAGAAAAGTAAAACCCCGGTGAATACATTTAACCCGAGACTGACATGTGTCAGACAGAGCTTCCTCTAGCGTACCCACCCTGGGAACTCACCTGACTTTCCCGTTTCCAGGGTTAATGGAGTGGAGCGCTCTTGGCAGGCCATATGAAGTGAGGCATGTATATTCTCCTGGAATCATAGTCAGACTGCACCCAGGCTGTTCATGAGCCTCTACAAAAACCTATTCATTCCCTTGGGTTTCTCTTCAGTGACCCAGCTTGTTTTTAATTCTCCCGTCCCCCCGTTTCATTTGATTTCACCCCCCACCAAAAAAAAAAAAAGTCATTTCATGGCTCATTTGGGGATGAAGTTGCTTCTTTTCTGAATCAAATAAAACATTGCTAAAAAACCAGACCTGCCTTGTCTCAGAATACTCACATACCCAAGCAATATTCTTTGCTGCAATTGTCACCTTGTCAATTTCACAATAAAATGGGGGGGCACCTGTTTTTGGAGTCATTTTGCATTTTTGTAATATCTTTCCCTGCCCTCCAATTATCCTGCACTATTAACAAAGGACAACAACTTAGATGAGCTGCCAATCAACAATTTCACATCCCTGTTAGGAAGGAAGAAATAGTACAGATGTGCCAATCACAGAACAGCCCGTATTAAATAGGTAATCCCTCTGTGCAGGCTGTAAGTTTCTTAGGCAAGGACTGGGTTGTGTGTGTGGTTGTGCAGCAGGCAGCACAACAAGACCGTGGTCCCAGTGGGGACTTCTGGAGGCTGTCTTAATACAAATATTAAATATTAATAATTAGGTGCATGCACTTCATTGTATAACACACAATCTAGTCAAGCAGGAGCTAACAGTGTTCAATGCCAATGTGCCAGGGGTAAATTCAGGGCAATAAATCCAAAGTTGCCACTTCTAATACCAATGAGCTGCATCACCATGTCTGTCGTGACATGGTGCCAATGCCGAAAGTATTTCAGGACTGTTCTAAAGAGCTACAAGCCCAGCTTTCAGGACTCAGCTGAAAACAGTAGCCCTGCAAAGTCTGCAGAGTAGCAGTCAGTGACCCGCAGTGAAAGCCAGTGTGATTTCAAACACAAACCCTACTTTGAGATCTAGGGTGGTACAAAAACCCAAATTGCATTGTTGAGTGTTTTTAAACTCAATCTGTCTCTATATTAGCGGCTATACGGGCCCGATTCCTAGTGATCATGAAATCTGCAAAGAAAAGGTGACAAAACACACTCCAGTGCTGCAGTCAGAGTTCTGATGCCAGGACACGCTGCTTGAAGAGGCAACTGAACATGATGCATATCGCAGTAATGCTGGCTAACATCTCCTCAAGCGGAGAACAAGGGCTTCATTATCATTTGTGCCAAGAGCAGAGTCTCTCTCGCATCATCCCGTTTGTTCCAATTTTGAATTCTGAGCATCTGACACCACTTCCACCCCCCCCCCCCCGGGTGGATCTTAGAATTGTTTGACCTGGTTTTTTGGACAGCTCTCTCCACTGAATACTTGAAAGAGCAAAGTGATTGCCTGAGCTAGAATTCAGTTTAGATAAGAAACAGCTGTGTTGAAAAACAGAGCTCCCCATTCAGACAGCCAGCAAGGAGGGAAATATGTGTTTGGTGGAATGCAGAGATCTCTCCCAGCACGGGAGTCTGCAGCGCCACAGGTCAAATAGTAGATAGGCAGCTTTCTCTGCCAGTTCTCAACAGCAAGGATAATATTTATTGCACCACTTATCAGAGCTATTGCTGTCCTGTGAAATGTCTTCCTTCACGTACACATGACACTTACTCTCTGCGTCTGGACATATGCATACATGCTCATGCTTTCAAAAGGCTACGAGAAGTTAAAGGATCTTTACATTTTTTCCTCTGGTGTCCAAATCCAAACATTTTAAGTAAGAGAAAATACGCCCCAGGACAACAATGGAATAACTTGCAAGCTCCGCTCTGAGTCCCTTTCCAGACTTCCTTGCCCCTCCCTCATATATGGGACATGTTGACTTTGGGACTTAGGTATTGTCATCATTGGATCAGACCAATGGGTCACCTAGTCTGATAGCCTGCTTCTGACAATGCCAGATGCTTCAGAGGAAACTGAAAGAAACTCCTGGACAATTGTGTAATTGCTGTTAGTGGAAGTTTCTTCCAAACCTCAGGCAGTTAGTCTTCATCTTATGTCCTGAAGTATGAGGATTGATGTCTCTTAGAAACATTTACCCTAGCTAGTTATACATGACATGCCTATTATTAATATCAATGTCTGATTCTCTTCTGAATCCTACCTAAGTTTGTCTCAACAAGATCTTGTGTCAGGGAGTTCCACAGGTTAATTATGAATTATTTAAAAATATATAAATGTTTGGATTGCCTGGAAAATATTGTTATTTCTATTTATAAAAACCTCATAGACACTCAGGTAACTAGCAAAAGGGGCTACATAAGCACCTAGACAGACAGAGGAAGTCACTGGGACCTGTGGTTCTAATTCACTTTTGAAAGTCCGACCCCAAGCTCATAACCGTGGAGAGCAGGATACAGTCACCTGGGGGGAGTAAGGAGGGTCTCACCTTTGATGTGCTCCTCCGTGGGGATTATCCCCAGTTTCTTGAAGTATTCATCCGTTTCGGGATCCACCACTAGGAGCTTGGCTTCGTTCTCCTTGGCCTTGATGTTTGACACAACCTCAGAGTGTTTCATGCCTTCCACATTTATCCCGTTCACCTGCAAAGGGACAACAGGGGCGTGAGTGCTTCTGGGCAGGCCACACACCGACACAAAAAGCCCCATCCCTAGGGTGCCAGCAGCTTTGGAGGTTTCTCTCTTAAGCACTGCTGGGGAGCAGCGTTTAGCTTATGTACCAGCCTCAGTGCAAAAGGTGAGTGTCTCTTTGTGAAATGCTTGGTGCACCACACGGCCTCATCAGGAACCTCACCTCACCAGCTGGAATGACTCCACACGTGCGTCTTCCCAGCTAGATTCACAGCCTCAAAGGTAATTCCACACACCCTCCCCCCCCCGCCCCAGAGTGATGCTGGTTCTCCAGTTCTTGGCCCTTAAACCCACACCTGGCTCCCCCCTGCTTCTGTGTTTGAAGACAGAGGGACACAAGGGCTAGCGGCTCTTCCTTTCATGCTAGCCACCACGTCCTACCAAGCTCATCCGAGGCTTTGCCTTGAACGCTCAGGCAGGCTGGATAGGACTGTACCCAGAGAACAGCTTGGTGAACTTTCATTCGGATGGCCACCAAAAGGTCCCGGCAAGAGCATCTTCCCTTAGGTCCCATCAACTCCCAGGTCACCTCTGCCTTTTACCCGCGTTCTGAATGTGCATGTTGCACTGGTCAGAGGAGCAGGTGTTTCTGCTACTGAACTCGGGTCTCCCACCAGCTGGCTGCTTTCGAGGGGCTTTTAAAATTCTTCTATCACTGGTGTCAGGGTGGACAAAGTCCCTTAGACCACACCTAGTCTACCCCCATTGGCCACTGCAGTCCCCTCCAGCATACTCTCCCACGGTTTGCCTAGTGCGGTTCTAAAGAGCCTAACCCCCCAATACCAATACTACTTTCCTTGGGAGACTATACCACAGCCCAACGGATCCCACTAATATCTTCCCCTTCCCAGTCCAAGCCACTGGTTGGTCCTTTCTGTCCACAAGACCAGGTCTCCACTGCTGGGAAAGCTGCAGTCAGGTCTTTAGTGCAGGTCTCCACTCATGAGCCAATGCCATGTGGCCACCTTTAAAAAATGTGACAAAACCCTCACACTGGAGAAGAGGTTTGCCTATTGCTCCCACATCTGCCTTGGCTAAACCAAGTGGTGCATCTCTCTCCTAATACTGGATGCAGTGATTCATTGCTGTCCTTTGTTGGATGCTAATTGGTGCCTGTAAAGGACTGAGATATTATTCTCTTCATTATTCCATACAACACAGGAGGAACAATTGTAACTGCAAACCGTTATTCCTGGTGTTGAGTGAGGACACTGCGTCCTGAGTGAAAAGATCCTGATGCTGCCAAGCCACTCATTGCTTATAGGTACAGCCGCCGCCACTGGTTCCACTCAGTGAACCATTCTGAGCACTAATTGCTTAATCACATTCTTTTTATTTGGTTACAAAAACTCAAACCGCCAATTCCTCATCAGGTCTGCACTTTGCATCTTAAAAAGAAGGCTCAAAAGATTTCAAAACAGATGTGTTGATTTAGTCTTAACAGTAGCACAACAGATCTAGTCGATCTTCTCACTGTAAACGTGTACTATAAAGACAATTGGTAATGAAATTATCCAGCCCTCTAAAAACATCTAGCTGCTACATCACAATGAGTTTTGAATGAGCTATAGCGCTCAGAGATATTGTTCGCTGCAGAAAGGTCGTTAGCTACTATAACTGTGTTTCTATTAAAAGGCCTGGATAATTTTATAATCAGTTATATCTTTATCACGCACGTATGACAGGATAACTCAATTGTCATGTTTCAGGGCACCAGCTGATTCCTTCCTGACCCACTGAATCACTTTTCCAGCCCCACACCATCACAGCACTCCAGTTTCCTCTCCTGCAGTGCCTTTCATACAAGGATTTCAAAGCACTTTACAAATATTAACATAATTTTGTCTCCTCCCGCCCCTGACCCCCCAGGCAGGTCAGTATAACCTTTCCCCCAGCTATCGATAGGAAACTGAAGCAAAGTGACCTGCCCAGCATTTTACACCAAGTCAGTAGCAGAGCCTTGAGTGGAACCAAGGAGACCTGAGCAAGATCTAACTCCAGATTCACTTCTGAGAGGCTAAGTACCTTGGACTGGGGTGTCACCTTACCCTAAACATTCAGGTATTGACGACTGCAAGAATCAGGATACCAGACTAGACAGGTCATGATATATATGGCTGGGTAAAACTTGTCTTCCCCCAAAGTTATATTGCCGCATGGACACCCCACGTCTTGGTGTGTTTAGCCATTTAGCATCACATTGTGAGGGGACCTTGCCAGGCAAATGGGGGGCGACCCCACCTAGGGGCTGGGGAGAGAGAGAAACACCTAACAAACAACAGGGGCTAGGTAGTGCCACAAAACTAGAGATGGGGCCGGCTGGGACGCTCAAGCTTCCCCCTACGTTGGGAGGGTTTGGCTCTGAGGGCCGGATGTCAGTGTCCTGGCCCACTGGTAGCAGGGCCAGCCACAGCTGCAACATCTCCAAGGCCAACATACACCTAGGCTTTCCGCCTCCTCTCCATAGCCTAGCAACGGGGGCTACCGTCTCCCCCATAACTCTTGCTGCGGAGGCTAAGCAGCTTGCCCTGCTGTGAATTCAGGTCTCCGGACACGGCTGGGCCCAAGGGTGGCTAAGGCTGGGAATGGGAGCATCTTGGATCGCCCGGGGCTCTGATCAGGGAGCTCTTGGCGCTGTTAACCCTGGCTACCTCTGTGAGGCTTTGGCGAGACTTTCCAGTTCCCATCAGTTACTGCCTGGCGCTCACCCCCGATTAAACAAACATCTGGGCCAGCTAATCGCGTCCCCTGGAGCGGGGAGGCTGATGTGGAGGTGTGGTTTGAAACCCAGCTCCCTGCAGGCTCTGCCTTACCAGGCAGGTGGCAGCCCTTTACCCACAGTTCCTGGCTCGCCAGTAAAACTCCTCAGCACAGGGGAGCTGTTTAGCATCAAATATTTATTTAAGCCCAAAGAGCTGGTGCATGGATCAGGTTTCCGGAGGCTCCGAGTCGCCTCTTGCCTCTTTGTGCGTGTCGGGGGCTGTGCCAGGGACAGATAAATAAATAATAAAATGCCACGTGGTGACATAATGCTCGGCCATAAAGTGCCCCCCCCCATGCTAGTTCTCCCCCTCCCAGACACACACGGCTATATGCATTAAACATCCAGGTGCCAGGAGAGTGTGTGATCAGCCCTCGGTGAACAGCTGGTGTCAGGGGAGGGTGCAGGCATGGTTCACTGCTGCCAGGCGCTGGTGTTCAAGAGGTATTTACAGCACGACTCTCCCTCTCCAAAAATCAAGATAATCTGAACCCTCCCCCCACCCCCGCACAGCACCAATTAATACATTCCTTTAAAGGAGACAAACTGCAGGCCGGCCCCGATTCAGCAAAGCCAGTCGGCACGTTGAGGTCAATGGGATCATTAATGGGGTTAAAGCCAGGCAAAGTGCTTTGCTGTATTTCAGTGTACACGCCTACCCACTCACCCTGCTGGGCCTTTGGAACTCACTTCCACTGTTGGCAAGTAACAGTCTGAGTTTGCGAACCTTCAGAGTGCGCTGCAAGGCCCATCTCTGAGCCCTAACCTGGAAGGCGGTTGCTAGGGCTGAGTGGTGATGTGTGGGATCCCAGGGGAAGGGTTTAAACTCTCTCTTTGGGACAGAGACTGGAGTTTACTATAGCTTTGTACAGCACCAAGCACAGTGGGGCCCCGACTTGGATGGTCTCTAGGTGCTACCATGATATAAATTTTAAATAATGACAAAGTAAGTTGTTGCTGGAGAATCTGACCTTGGGTTCATGCACAGCTCTGTTTATTTATTAGTGTAATTTTAAAATATTGTCAAGAGCATGCAGAGCTTTCGATGGTCATTCTTATAGAGTAGTAAAAATTACATGAATTAAATTAAAGCAATTACACCTAAGGGAAGGTGGTTCTTTCATTTTAAATATTTCTATTGTTCACAATTAAGTGAAGAGCAAATTCCTTTAAAGGATGGTTTTTGTACTAACCCGCCACAATCCACAATTTCATGTTTTAAAGTCTATTTGCATAGTTTGTTACTACAGTTTCAACTGGAAACATTAGGCTTCATTTCCTGTCCTAACTGTGGTGTGGGAGCAATGTTGTGTACTGTTAAACTGCTGCCATACACCACTCCAGAGATGGCCTCATTTTAGTGACAGGTAAAGCGATTGCTACCCATAGGTCAAAAATTCTCCTATATTTCTGGCCTGGCTTCTCTAGCCGCATTTGGCTGATGCCATGTCACTCAGGTCAGTGGAAGCTACTGTGTGGAACGTGCAAGAGACCCTTAGTGCAAAGCAGAGAGAATTCTGTCCATCGTCTGCCAAATGCATTGGGTCTTCTGGGGATGGAGGAGGCTGTGTAAGATGTTATCTAAAAGGATCAAAGGTGCATCACGGGGCAGCCCAGCAGATGACATTGCAGAAGAAGCAGAAAATGTCCTGAGCTTCGCTCCACATTACTCCGGGGTCTGGCAGGGAAATGCTACCAAAGATCGGGCTTGTTTCCTGCTGATGTCTGGGCCCCAGATGTATCCAAAGCAGGGGTGGGCTCAAGCCAAATCCCTGGATCCAGACACACACTTCCCCCAAACTAGGGAAGTTCGGATCTGGACTTTACAGCTCATCTGTGTAAAAGGGGCACTCACGTTTGGAGATCCCAAAGCGGGTTAGAGCCCAAAAGGCACAGCTGAGAAAAGCAGAGAGGCTGGATGAAGAAAGCTCTGTGGCAGCAGCTGGCTCTCTGAAGAGCACTTCAAGCATTCCACCCCTCACCAATGGGCAGAAGAAGGCTTTAGCTAACCAGGGCAATTAGCACTGTTCTTTAGAATTCAGACCAGTGATTAAGACTGGCTGCCTTTAATCAACTGCAGAGCTTAATCCAGGGGAACGAGACTGATTCCCTCCAAGGATATGGAGCAGCCAGACAGCTGCACTGGCTGAAAGAGTGAAGCATCATTGTAGGATTGCAAAACCACTCTCTGCAGTGGCACCTACAACAGCCAGCCAGCTGCTGCTAGATCCTTGAAAGGAGTAATTCATTGTCCCAGAGAGACTCCTTCACTTTCTCTGCCATGGGAAGGTTTGCTGGGTTTTCATAACACAGAAGAGGAAGTGGAATGTCAGCCTTATGAGTAAGTCACTGGATGAGGTCTCAGGAAATCCAGGGTCAGTTCCCAGCTCCACTATAGGCTCCCTGTGACACGCTGGGCAAGCCACTGACCTTCTCTGTGGTCCCCATCTGTACAATGGGGGAACCACTGATCTGCCTTGGAGGATGTAGGCACTGTGCTCTGAGATCCCTGTTTATAAAAGTTGGAAGCTGATTAGTTCCTTTCCTGCCAACCTGCCTCTTTGGCAAAGTGCAGCAGGCAGCATTTACAAAGTGGGAGCCCAGGAATCTTTCCAATGAGTCCACTCAAGCCCTGCTCACCGCTCTCAACCCAACACTACCTCAAAGGTATCCAAGCGCCTGACTTCCATTGAGATCAATGGGAGATCGGCCCCCAAATGCCTTTGAGGATCTGGGCCTCAGCACCATTTGCTTGGGTTGTGATGACCAACATCTTTGGGAGAGAACAAGGAATCCCTCCCTGCAATGCTCCTTCCGTCCCACGACAGAGCCCCCGACCCACCATCCGGCTGCCTGCCAGGAGCCGTCAAGCCCCTACCTCGACAAGCTTGTCCTGGGGTCGGAGGCCCGCTTTAGAGGCCGGTGAATCGGGATCTACCGAACGGATGAACTGCCCAGGTCTGGACTTTTCACTGTGGAGGTTGAACCCGTAGCCACTGGGGCCTTTCTTAAGGTGACAGAGACGCGGACGCAGCTCCTGTGTTGGTCCATTGACATCCTGGTGAAAGAGAATAAAAACCACAGCGTTATAGTCACTGCTTTAAAAAAAAAAAAAGGGTGGGGGGCAAAAAAGCAGATGCAACAATTAGAAACAAAACCAACAAGGAAATGGCCTATCTGAGATACCGCCCCCCTCCTCTCCCAGCTACACAGGGACACGCTAACATATGTATTTCCTCTAATTGAGTCTATTTTAAAAACCCAATTGTCCAACTCCATTCTGCTACAAGAAAGAAAAATGCATTTCCTGAATCACAAACTGCTCAAATTAAATACACCCATTAATTTGGGCTCCCACCTCTAAACGCATGAGTCGGACACTCCCGCCTCAGCAGAAAAGGAAACAGAGAAACAAGAGCCTGTTTGAGGAACACAGGATTTAGGAGACAATGCATTAACCTTACTTATTTATTTAAGGGAGGATAGTGCCCTTGAGCCTGCTGACGTCAGCAGCCCCTGCACGTGGCTATAGTAATATCTTCCCGTTACCGAGCTCCTTTCATTCGGAAGGATCCTGAAGAACCTAACAACCAGTCACACCCTTTCTCATAGGATCACTTCCCTCCTCACTAGGATGTGCCAAGGTGACTGCACACAACTTCTGGGCAATGGTTCAGGTCTGGCCATGGAATAATTGCCCCTTATCCAATGGCGACTGCAGGCAGAACTTAGGGAGCTAGAATGGCATTGGCCATGTGGGAATTCAACCAGCACACTCACTCTTGCAAAAAGTGCCCGAAGTTGTCAGGACATGTGGATAAAGGGCATGCGATGGACCTTAATGGGGCCCCTGATACAGGGCCTAATATGGTCCATCCATTTCTGGGATAGTCCTGAGAAAAGACACGGAGAACTTACTGGTGTTGCTTTGCAGGGATTTGTGCAAGTCTCTTCTTATTGGGTCACGATTAGGGAACTGAACAAGACCTTCCAAAAGAGCGAGGTCGGCGTGCACTGAAACCCGACGTTGGCGATTACGTTGAGCGTGCTGCCCTTGTGTCTGGCACTGAGGAAACCTGTCTGCTGATAAAAAGCAACAAAGAGTCCTGCGGCACCTTAAAGACTAACAGAAGTATTGGAGCATAAGCTGTCATGGGTGAATACCCACTTCGTCTGGTCTGACGCATGTGTCTGACGAAGTGGGTATTCACCCACGAAAGCTTATGCTCCAGTACGTCTGTTAGTCTTTAAGGTGCCCCGGGATTCTTTGTCGCTTTTTACAGATCCAGATTAACACGGCTCCCCCTCTGATACCTGACTGCTGATAGAAGCATGTACAGAACCCTGGACAGGGAGGAGTGCCAGCTAGCATCTGTGAACGTGGGGCTAAGAGGAAGGGAGTCTTGGGGCTAACGCACAGACGGCCTGGACTTTATTCCTGGCTTTGCAGCTTTAGACCCAACACTTACCCACGCCATGCCTCAGTTTCTCCATCTATACGAGGCAGATTATACTTCCTTAGCTCAGAGGAGTTGTGGAGCTTCATTTATTAACATGTGTAAACACTTAGAGATCCTTGTGTTTGGCAGAGGTATAATGACACCAGCTGTAAGGCCACGGACTATTATTGCCCAGTAGCTTAGCGTCCAGTACAACTAATGTGTCCAGACACCCTTAGTGTGATCTTTTATGAGTAAAGCAACCTACGCTCTTATAAAGGGGGGAGGGTCTGGGTACTGTGGCTTGAATCACTGCCCAAAGGGGCTTCCTGAACCCCTGTGTCCAGCCTTTTCCCGGACTCTAGCCACGTCTTCCACAAGAACACGGAAGAAAATGGTCTTCCACAAGCGAAGAAGGACTAGGGATGTGTCTGCCAGGCCAAGGAGAGTCATTGCAGCTCTCATGGCCACGGCAAGCCATTCCATGAATCACAGAATCATAGTCTTTAAGGTCAGAAGGGACCATTATGACCTTACACAATGCAGGTCACAGAATCTCACCCACCCACTCCTGTATCAAACATGTGTCTGAGCCACTGAAGTCCTCAAATCATGGTTTAAAGACTTCAAGGTGCAGAGAATCCTCCAGCAAGTGACTCGTGCCCCACGCTGCAGAGGAAGGCGAAAAACCCCCAGGGCTTCTGCCAATCTGCCCTGGAGGAAAATTCCTTCCCGACCTCAAATATGGCAACCAGCTAAACCCTGAGCATGTGGGCAAGACTCACCAGCCAGACACCAAGGAAAGAATTCTCTGTAGTAACTCAGATCCCACCCCATCAAACATCCCATCACAGACCATTGGGCATATTTACCGCTAGTAGTCAAGGACGAATTAATTGCCAAAATTAGGCTATTCCATCATACCATCCCCCCCATAAATTTATCAAGCTTAGTCTTGAAGCCAGATATGTCTGTTGCCCCCACTGCTCCCCTTGGACGGCTGTTCCAGAACTTCACTTCTCTGATGCTTAGAAACCTTCGTCTAATTTCAAGTCTAAACTTCCTGATAGCCAGGTCCCCTTTGCTTCCCGCAGGGCTGAATTCCAGCCCAGCCCCAGCCCATCTGAACCCGCCAGGGGCCCATGGATGTTGGCTTGCCTGCTGAATCTGGGCCTGTGAAGTCCATGCTAAAAGTGAGAGAAGCCTGGGTCTGTGGAGGGCCAGGGGGTGAATGTGGGGCTAGGTCGAGGGCCAGCGGTGACATGCCACTGCCCTTGTTAGCCATCGGTGCAGCTGGCCTTTCTCGTCCTTGGCGGGGCTGAGCGTGCTCTGGAGCCCTTGTCTCTTGTCTCCTCTGATGAGATGGAAATCAGGGCGTGCGACTCCCATCTAACGGCCCATGAACCTGGTGCGGGGCCGCACGCAGCTGCGGTGAGCAGCCGGGGGCCAGCCCCCAGCTCCCTCACCCAGTGGCCATGTTCAGAGGGGTAACAGCTCCACCACTCCACCACGCCTGCAGCGTGACTGCCACTGATCAGCCAGCCCTTTCCCCAGCCGCTAAGCGGAGGCTTAGGATTGACTAGGCACAGATGGGGACGTCGCTCATCATGGCAGCTCCCTATCTGCCGCCCCGCCAGTCGGCAAGCAAAGCATTTGGGGTGGAACAGCAAACCCCATCCCCCTGCCAAAAAAACCCTCATGAGGAAGGTTCTGAAGGGTCTCCCATTTCTTGCTCATTTTTGCAGTTTCCACGCCCCTCACTCGCTGCAACGCCTGTTCCTGCAGCATCGCTAGACTGGCTGGGATCAGGAAGCTCTTGAAAAAGCCCAGCCTGACCCGTACTTTCCGGCCAGTTGGGCAGATCCAGGAGGGACAAAGAGCTTGGAGAAATATCTAACCGCCAGGTGCCATATCCCAGCCCACCTGCCACGTCGGGACACGCGCGTGGGGATGGTGGAGCCCAGTTATTCGGGGGAGGAACTCAAGCACAGGACGGCACATCAGGACTCCTGGGTTCTCTTCCCAGTTCTGCCACTGACTCACAGTCAAGCAATTTGCCGGGCAGGCTTGGATGGAAAGGACTGTTCTAACCGACAGCGGTAGCGGTCATTGCAATGGTTTCGACTCACCACCATCATCAGCGAGCCCATGACATTTTCACCAGCGACCTTTCACTGCGCTGAGTCTGGGTTGACCACGGAGCGCTGCTCACTCGCTGTTGGTGCTCTATCCCCTATCCCAGGGACTGGGTTTCTTCTGTTTATTTTGGTGTAATTACAGGTGAGCCTGTCTCGCCAGCGCAGCTCAAACAAACATGTCGGTTTATCCTCTGGGGTCCCATGGAGCTATTATAAGTCCGTGGAAAGTAAACACGGACTATAGGAAAGCTTGCTGTAGGCAAGATTAAAATTTCAGGAGCATGTGGTATGTTTAGCACTTCCCTCATCCACGTGAGCACAGACAGAAATTGCTTTATTGCAATAACTGGGCTCGTGGGGGTCAGCAAAGAAACGATTCAAAACCAGCAAGGGGGGCAGCAAATATTGGGGTTTGGCAGGGGCTACAAAACAATGACTGTTCTCTTTAATCCATTAGCAACAGAGCAGTGGTGGATTTATATGTATGTAGATTACAGCTGCTCCAAACATTGCAGAAGTTTCCTGTGAACTTTCTTTGATTCTCCACTGAAAACAAAACAAACCAAACAAGATTTTTTTCACTAAAAATTTTCTAGTTTTCCTTAAAAATTTTTAAAAATCTGGCTTTGGTAAAGTATTTTGGGTTTTGTTTCTTTATGAAAAATCAGAAAGTTTCAACCCAAATTTTGTTTTAGTCAAAAAGCAGTTTTTCGGAGGAAAAAAACGCAATGAAAAATTCGACTGAGATCTGATTCTTAGATTTAGAAACCAACTGAGCTTCCCTATTGGGACAAGCAGGTGCAGTCAAATTCATCCCCATCCCTCTGGCTCATTCAATGCTTGGCACTCCTGCGGGGCTGCCCAGAAGGGGAGAGCCATATCCACTAGTACCCAGGGGTGCTGGGACAATTCGTACAGTGGGTGTCCTGAGAGCCACTGAATCAAACTGTAAACCCTGCATATGATGGAAACCACGTCAAGCCAGGGGATGCAGGAGCCCCCCCCCTTCCTCCCTCCCCCCCCCACACCCTTAGTTCCAGCACCTAGGCTAGTATCAACTACAATGCGGACAATCGGTCTGTAAGGAGCTGGACTAAAGCCACCAACTTTTTTCACGCAGGTCACCAAGCTTGGTCTGAAGTTACCCAGCAGCCTGGCATGCCATTCCAAATCCCCCGAGCGACCCGTTCCCCAACAACAGACGGCTTTGTCTGTAGTGCCAGTATTGGATTGTGATCCGCACACACAAGGGGACAGCCTCCTTTCAAGCGATGATATTTAGCTGCAGTCAGAAGGCAAGCTGGAAACTCAAGCAAACGCCTCCCACCTTTGCCTCATCTCTGCATGAATTACTTTGCAGTCCTTGGTATTGATGCCCTATAGCAGAGCACAAGCAGCGGATTAACTGTCGGCAAAACAACGCAGGTGCTGGGTAGAAAGCTGCAGAATGCTCAGGGTAGGGTGCAATTCAGAGGGAAAGCACTAGGTACAGACACAGTCATCTACGTTGGGGGATTCACTTGGGTCTCTAGGGGTGCATAGGTCTTGTGCTGGCCTTCTGTACAGGAGGGAACTGAGCCAGTTGTTTACAGTAGCGTAATTATGGTGTTTGGATCATTATTATAAAATACACATTTTTAAATATTGGCTGCTTCCTATGCAACAATACTGATACCTTCCAGAACCCACCCTTAGTAGATCTAAGCACTTTACAAACACTAGCGGTGTGTCCTGAAGCAGAACTCAGGAGACCTGTGTTCTATTCCCGCCTCTGCAACTGGCCTGCTGGGTGACCTTGGGCAAGCCACTTTAACTCTCTGTGCCTCAGTTTCCCCAATCTGTATCATGACAATGACCTCCCTTTGTAAAGCACTTTGAGATCTATGGATGAAAAGTGCTCTATAAACGCTACCCGTTATTATTAGCTGATTCAGTCTGACAAGTCACCTGAGAGGTAGCTAAGCATTATCTCCATTTGCAGGTAAGGAAAATGATCACAGGGAAACCCAGCTGCTACACAATTTAAGCACGAGGACAGACACATTCACATTAGAGCTGGTGATATTTTTTTTTTTTAAACCACAATTAACATTTTTCCACAAAAAGGCATCTTGGGTCCAAAAAAGTATCGTGTTGGGGAAAGTTTTCAGTCAGTTCTGAACTGATACTTAATCAGACAGAGATGGAACATGAGCCACAGGAGCTCACTAAGATGTTGTACAAAAGAATAAAAAGTCACCACATCTATGATAAGGGATGGCTGTAGTGGAGGTGGATGGTTGTTACTCATGGGACTGCTTAAAGGAAAGGGGAAATAATATAACACCTTTTCCTAAAGCAGTTTGTTGCCTCACAGCCAAAACAGCCTCAGGACAGTGGGGTGTAAAAGAAGCTGTTGCTTATGGCTAGGGATGGACTCAAATGGAAGGTCAACCCCTGGTCACTCTTGTTTGCTAGCAGCCCCTTAGCACCCAGTATAAACACACAGGGTGGAGCAGTATTTTCCTCCCTGGCTTGCATGGTCACTGCTGTCCCTTATCTGAGAGATAAGGGCCGCTCCCCAAGCAATCAGAAGCCAGAATCCCTCACTGCTCTCATCCTGCCAGGCTTATGTGAAATTAAACGCACCATAAATGTCTTCAGTCGCCTCTTCCCCTAACCTCTCAATCACATCAGAAATATCTCCAGAAACAGGCGGTGGAGTCAGAGGCAGCAAAATGCTGCCAAAACTCCCCGCAGAGGCACAGGGGACCAGTACCGCAGCTGCCCTCCCTGAACCGAGAACGCCAGCCGCGTGCTGGCGATGACAGGGGAGTGATAATTCCATTTGCCAGATGATCTATAGCCTAGGCCTCGATAGCAGCCCGCCTTGCTCTCCATGCTGGATGTCTGCAGAGCGCCACAAGATTAGCCTCACCTTGCACCAAGGGCAACGTCATGGCAGAGCCATCGCAGATTAGTAGGCTCGGTAGATTGTTTTTCAGACTAAAAAATGACATCAGAGCAGAGGAGAATTCCATTCTTATGGCAGGTCACTGTGTTCAAACTGCACAAAGTAAAGATAATTGCTGCAAATTGAGGGAGTATGTTAAAGAGTCACTATCAAGATAGAAGTCCTTTTAAGGGCAGCGCTATCTCCTGGAGCGGCCAACACTGCGTGGGGAACTAGAAAGTCATGAGGTCTCTGCACCACCTCCCAATGTGCCCTGGGGCAATTCACCTCATTCCTTTGCCTCAGTTTCTCCATCTGTAAAGCTACAATAATTCTATAATTTATATTAGTAATCATGTAATACAATTCATTTTCTAGTTCTTCTGCACTCCTGGACTCAATGCTCCAGGGCTTGCAATGCTTCAGGGAAACATTCAACAACGTGTTTTCAGCCATATTTATGAGCACACATTTCTGTTCGCATTAGGGTTCGGGAAACCAATTCGTTTCCGCAGGGGATCTAACATTGGCCCAATCCTGTTTGGCGGGCTCAAGTCAATATGGCACTCGAACAGATCTTGAATGGAGAATATGAAAGGCAGTGAAGAGACCAATCAATTTTCAAGTGTTCTCTCATTTCCCGGCACCCCTGTCAAGACAATAATTACCTCTTGATGACACCCCCAGGGTTCGATGTCTGGAAAAACATCATGTAAACAATCCAATTACTCAAGAAGATTCTATAACGATAGAAAGCTACACATCCCTTAGCGGAATAATGAAGCTGTGAATTTACTAATGGGATTCTAACTTCTTCTCTGTTATCCTTTTAAAGAAGGGCTTTTTCTCCCTGGAAAATAATACGGGTCTGATCCAAAGCCCTCTGAAGTCAGTGGGACAGTGAGCTATTCTGAACAAGAACTGCGTTGTGTGTGTTTATATAGGGCCTATCACAAAGCATCTGGGATTTCTAGGCCCCACCAAAATACAAACAGATACTAATACTCACATGCTTAAGTGCTTTGCTGAATCAGGGCTTAACTTTGCACAATCATTTTTTGTGAAAGAGCAGCTGCATATCACCACTTCTTAAGATGTTTGTGTGTGCCTGTCTTTTAGTTTTTGGACCTGAACATCAAGCACATTTCGCAAATTCATGTTGATTTTGAGGAATTACTTTGGCTGGAAAAATCCTTTAACAGTTCTGAAAAAACCTGAAATGTTTCAATTTGTTTTTTTTATTTGAAACAGCTTTTCATTTTAAAAATGTCCTTTAATTTTATTTAAAACATTAAGAGTGCTTGAAATTGAAACAATATGTTTTGTTTTGGGTCAAACAAACCAAAAAAACCAACAACACTTATTTAACTTTGTGGTGTCCCAAAAAAAATAATAAATCTAAAAGTTGTGTTTTCCGTTTGACTCAAAATGAATTTTTTTCTGATTTTTCAGAATTGCCAGTGACCCGAAAAATCCATTATTCACATCGCTCCGCTCCTCAGTGATACATCACAGCAAGCCAATGGGAAATGGCAGGTGACTCTAACCCATTCTGCTTTTTAAATATATATTAGAGGGGTCACATTAGTAGAGCTGGATTTGAGAATTTTTTTTTTTAAAAAGCCCTGAAATCCTAGTGTCCATTTTCATTAGAAATAACAAAAGGACAGTGTCTGTGAGATCTTGTTCCAGCTGTATTCCTGCCCCTGAATCTGGTGGTCACTATGACTCTGAGCAACTACACATGTGTATACAAAATATTTTACTCCTATAGAGCACCAGGGAAGCCTTCCTGAAGAACTTGTGAATGGGACCTAATCTGGCAGGATAACCTTACAGGGCCCTTTTTTTGTTCTCTGGAAAGACAGCACATCACTTGTACTGTTCACTAGTGGGACAGCTCTAGTCAGGTATTGCATTCAAGCTTTGCTTTGTTTGCAAACCTTGCTTGAACACAAGGTATGCATGACAAATTTAATAGACATTATATTTACAACCCTACCCGTAAATGGGGAAGGATTGTGGATTGAAGACTAAACATGCTGGATTACAGGCTTTTATAAAGCAATAAAGTGATGGTCATTCAAAACAATTTGTTACACACACACACACACGGGTGGCTCCAGGCCCCAGCACGCCAAGCGCGTGCTTGGGGCGGCATGCCGCGGGGGGCGCTCTGCCGGTCGCCGGGAGAGCGGCAGGCGGCTCCGGTGGACCTCCCGCAGGCGTACCTGCAGAGGGTCCGCTGGTCCCGTGGCTTCGGTGGAGCATCCGCAGGCACGTCTGCGGGAGGTCCACCGGAGCCGCGGGACCAGCAACCGGCAGAGCGCCCCCTGCGGCATGCCGCCGTGCTTGGGGTGGCGAAATGGCTAGAGCTGCCCCTGCACGCGCGCGCACACACACACACACAGAATTCCTAACAATTGCCTGGGCAGTTAGAAATACAAACTGGATAACATCATTTCACACCCTATCCTTCGGCTGTATCTTAACAGAGCCTGAGGCTGTTGTGGGGAGGGAAGTGACATGACATGGCTTCATTTTTCTAACCAGTAAGTTCCTTTTTCAGCTTTGAACTAAGCAAAACTCCTAGAAATGAAGTTCCTGGCCTGTCTGACATCTTAAAACAAAACCCACCAGGCCTTCTGCCCACCAGAGAGGGCTCCCAGATCCTCCTTTAAAGCATCCCAGGAGTTTTGGCCTGGGGAACATGAGAAAGGTTCTGCAGTGGAAGCGTTCAAGTTTCTCACGAGAGGACGACGAAATGCTACAGTCAATGCCCATTTGTTGTCTTTTGGCAACAGCCAGCCCCGGCTCTGGCTTCTCACTGGGTTCTGACGGGACTGGACCCAGTCCAAGGAATGCGGCCCAGGGACAGTCCGCTCTCTCCCCCTCTCCTCCACAGCACCAAGCTTTGGTTCCAGGAGATATCTCCTTGTGCTGCAGCTGGTTTAACTACCCTGCCCGGGCACGCTGGGAAACAATGCGGCTGAAAACACAAAATAGCTAAAAACAAAGGACAATTCGTGGGCGGTTTGTTTGTTTGTTTTTAAACTGAGACGAAGCTGCCTCCAGCGGCAACTGGCTCCAGCACTCACCCGGCTGCACTGCTGCGTCTCAGCTGGGCTTTTCACTTAGCTCCTAGCCGGGGGAAGGCTCATTTCGTTCAAAGCTTTGTCCTAGACTCACACAGCCAGAGCCTGGGCCGGACGCAGAGCAGCTGAGGAGCCGGCCCTGCCCTGACTGAGCCAAGTTGAGGATCTAATCCAGAGTCGTTCCTACTCACTGATTTGCAGCAGTGCTCACTAGGGGCTTTCCAAACATTAAAGGAGGACAGCCCAGGAGCCGGTGCGAGGGCTGAGCCCTGGCAGCTCTGGCCTTGGCAGTCCATAGCCCCGGCACCTCTGGGCTGGCTGCATCACTTATGAATGTAAAACATTGCTTGAGCCCGGCACCTCTTCCATTACAAATTAAGCACTGCCAGTAGCTAT
This sequence comes from Mauremys mutica, assembly GCF_020497125.1. Classification (NCBI taxonomy): domain Eukaryota; kingdom Metazoa; phylum Chordata; order Testudines; family Geoemydidae; genus Mauremys; species Mauremys mutica. Next base: position 82,671,361 of record NC_059082.1, on the reverse strand, counting down.
GAGTCCAAGGAACCACGCACGCAAACTCTCCGCAACTTGAAGTCCAGGCTGCGGATAACCCTACTCAGGTGGGCAAAGGGGGCTTCCTCTCCTGGCCCTGCCCTCTCCTTGCTCGCTGGGACACCTGGCCAATGGCACCGCCAGCTCAGATCCTGGGCTCCTGTCATACCTAGGGTGACCAGATGTCCCGATCTGCAAGGGAAAGTCCCGATTTTGCGGGATTTTTCTTACATAGGCACCTATTACCCCCCTCCGATTTTTCACACTTGCTATCTGGTCACCCTAGTCAAACCACTCAATGCCAACAGTGGCATTTCAGCTCCTATGGGTTCTGTAAGGGAGGGTACTAAATGCCTCCTGGGTGGTCCGCCCGGTCCCACCTGTTCTTGGCCAGGAGAGCAGGACCAGCACGAAGCATGGAGAGGGGGTAGGGAGCATGCTGCTCATTGTTGGGGTGGAGATGTTACAGCTCCTGCTCTGACAGGCGACAGTCGTCCCCCGGCAGAGGGCCAGCACACCGTCTGCCTATGCGTATGAAGGCGAGTGGGACGGAAGTGGGGCACTGTCATTTTACGTGAACTCCCAGGGGAATTCAGAACCAGGCTGCCAGGACACCTCCGGGCACAAGTCCCACCACAGTCCTTTCCACAATGCAGGTTCTAACCTCCTGCACCCAAACGCAGCCCTACTCCCACGTCTCACTCCCTTCCCCTGTCTCCGGCCCAGCTGGGAGACAATCTCTCACCCAAAACAGCCCAGTCTCCCTGCACCTACAGCTCTCTCACTGACAGGGCCACAGGCCATGCAGACTGCAGCATCTCTCCCGCAGCCGCACGCTGTCCACAGGGGAGGTGCGCTCTCACTGCATAGGAAAGGCAGCTCTTTCCGGCACGCAAGTCACAGGCATATTAGATTGCTAGGGTGAAATCCTGGCCCCACTGAAGTCAATGGGGTTTTGCCAGCGACTTCAATGGCAGCTGAGGATTTCACCCATAGATTTAAGGCCCGAAGGCACGAGGATCATCTGAGGCCTGGCCTCCAGAAAGAACAGGGAAGAACAAGTGAATAAAAGACATGATGTTGCTGGAGGCAAAGCCAAGATCCCAAACTCGGCACAGAGAGAACGCGCAGCGAAACTCACACGCTCCACAACGGGCTTACAAACCCGAGCGGCCGGCTGGTCAGCCTATCTCCGGATGGGGGTTGTTTGGTTTTGTGGGCTGCAGAGACCAGCTGCAAGTTGGAAATAAATATTTACAGGTTTATTTTAACCACATTGGGAGGTTACAGCGAGGAGGCTGCAGCAGGATCACAGAAGCTTCAGTAATTACTACTCGGCTACACGCACTGCAGCCCCCGACTGCTCCTGGGGGCACCGGGTTCCCGACACACTGTGAAGGAGGGAGATTCACCTCCCAGACAGAGACACACACACTGTTGTCTAGACTTGGGGTGACATTTTCACAAGCACCTAAATGGCTTAGGAGACAAAGTTCCATTTGCAAAAGTAACTCGGGTCCAAAACTGCCAAAGAGATTTAGGCTTGCATGACTTCCAGTGAGACTTAGGCTCCTAAGTCACTATGGCTCTTGACAATTTCACCTTCAGTCTGTTTAAGGAAACCGACAGGTCTCTCCCTCTGATCACTGAGCCCAATTTCCCCCGGGGTACTGCCATTTTGCATGCTGGTGACTCAATCATTGGCACTTCTGACTCTGCCTAGGGGTATATTACGCTCGCTCTCCCACTGGGCTGCGCTTGCTCACATGAGGAAGGCTTGCAGCATCCGGCCTTTTTGGGCATTGCCTGCACTGGGAATTCCTCCCCCTTGCAGCACCCCTGGGGTGAGCACCAGTAGGAGCCATAGTGTAGGCAAGGCTTCCGCGGCCACTGCCATTTCTAATACCAAGACTCGGCCCTATTCTGAATGGGGCTAAGTGACACAGCGTTAAAAACCCCAACATCCACGGAGTCTTGGCTACAGTAGGGCTCCCATTGCTAACGCCAGAGGAGAGGCACCAGCCATACTCACGGTGGAGAATTTTTTGCTGTTGAGACCCAGTGTAGACAAGGCTATTGCGAAGACTCTTCATTCAAGGCTGGTATGACACCACTGCCCTCTCCCATTCAGCTTTGCCTACTCTGCCGTGCTAGGTCGCTTGAACCAATCCAAGTCCTAGCTCTAGGAGTAACCTAAGCGTCTAGCTTGGATCCTGTGGGATACATCAGCAGACGAGGAGTCAAGAGACCTAGGCTCTAGACCCAGCTCTGCTATGGGCTTTCTGGACACGTCACATTGCCTCTCTGCACTTCAACTTCCCACCCAGTCAAACCGAGATGAGGAGACTCACCCACCTTTGTTAAGCACTTTGAGAGCAAGGGCATAAAGTGCTAAATCTTCTATGATCTTCCCCTACGACCTTGTGAAACAAAGACAATTGTTTCCCTGAGCTCCCTACAGTAGCTGAGATCTCCAACTACGAGATAGTGGCTCCTTTACTGTCCCTGTTCTATTACGAACAGCAGCTATTATTTCTGGTGCTAAAAATTGGGCTCTGATCACGAACCTGACAATAAACTAATTTAGGCAAAGTTATGAAATGTAGTTGACCAGGAGGGATTCAAAAGGTTCTGCCTTTGTCAGCTGTTTCAATGTATGAATCTGAGTTAATTTAAACAGGAAAACATAATAATTCTAAAATCCACTGATAAAATGCAGGTACCTAAGACATTATTGACAAAACAGTGCTGTAACTATTGGACTTCTGGGACAATTCAATTACCTGGTCAGTGAAAACAACCATAATAAATGTCTCTAACATTAACAATTACACATAGTCTGCTAGAAACACCCACACATGGCTCATCTTTCTTCACAAATTTAGCAACCCAGGATTTTTCCCATGGCCTCAGAGCACTAAGTTCACCCGTATCTGCAAATGTTTCCAGCCTGCCCTACAGAATTCTTCAAAAACTGCAGAAAACAGGAAATGATTCAACAGATTGAATAATGTCAGAGCTCCGAGGCTTCTAAACGACCCCAAAGGATGCATAGGGCCTGTGCTCAGGAAAAAGCTTGTCTCTTTCATGTAGAAGGTACATGCCTGGGATTTTCTTTTCATGACTTTAAAAAAGGCTTTTAGAAAAGAAAGAGTAAAACATTTCAAAACCTTTCTCCTTAAAGCAGAGTGTAAAAAAAACCTGGAGTTTCAATAGCCGTGGAAGGTGTTGAAAAAGTGAAAATCAGCACATTTCTCTTAGCACCTGTTGTCCCACCTTAAGGGGAGCTCCTAAAATCCAAACACAGACTCAGTAACGAGATACATAATTATCAGCTATATTGATTGTGTTCCCACTGCCTGCCTATCCACAAAGTCCAGAATAAACTCCCGAAGACCTGATCCACTGTATTACATTTGCTTTGTTACTGATCCCAGTCTCTTCCTCCCCAGATCACTGATTTCAGCCAAGGACGCGGTCGCAGGTCTTTTAAGTGACTGCAGAATTATCCTAGGAATAGGATCTAGGCGAGGAGACTATTATTGTGCAGGGAGGAAGAGCCCTGTTAACAGGGAGGGCAGTTAACCATTCAAACAACTTGTCAAAGGTTGCGGCGGATTCTCCATCACTTTAAATTGAGACCAGATAGCTCTTTGTAAAAAAATCTGCTCTAATTCAACCACGTGATATGGGCTTGATGCACAAATGACCAAGTGAGATTGACTGCCCTGTATTATACAGGAGGTCAGACCATATGATCATAATGGTCCTTCTGGTTTAAAAAAAAAATCTCTGTGAATCCATGTATTCGCTAGTGGTTAGAACAATGGGTGTCAGGACTTTGATCCCAATTCAGCAAAGCACTGAAGCACGTGCTTAACTTCCAACACATGCTTACATCCCCGCGTCAATGGGGCTCAGGCACATGCTGACATATTTCGCTGAACAGCGTTAGATTTAAGTGCATCAGTTTCTACTGTCAGCTCTGGTATTTAATTCCCCTACGACCTATGCCTCTGTTTCCCCATTTGTGTACTGAGAACAATACTAGTTCCTAGCTCACAAGAGAAGCTTAGTCTTTAGGAAAGCGCTAAAGCCCAGATTTTGACAGAAGTTGCTGTGCTCAGCGTTGCAACGCCTAACCCATTTATGTCTCGTTTCAAAAGGAATTTAGGCACTTGAGATCCAAAATCCCATTGACAGTAAATGGGATTTAGGCTCCTAAGTGCATAAATCACTTCTGAAACTGAGCTGGGGGTGTTGCAACACTAAACGCAGCAACACCTAAATACCTTTAAAAATCTAGGCCGAAGACCCTTCAATGACTCTCTCTAGGAGGACGGTATTTTATCTGGTCCCAGTAGGAACACATGGAACAGACTTACAATGGTGCAAAAGTGATCTGGATTAAGAATAATGTTTCAGTCCTCGTTTCCTACTATGCTCTGCCCAATACCTACTCACTGTCTCTTTCGCATTCTTTGAAACATAAAAGCCAGTTACATACATATTCTTATTTTTATGTACGTGTCTAATAGATCAAGCGGCATCTGCTGGAATTCTGCCAACATGTATATATTATTTAAGTGACATTCTAATTCTAAGTGTCCAAAGGCAAGTGTTGATCACTGGGTTCTATAAAATGGAATATAAATAAATGGTGTTTCATATTCCACTAATATAAGCATTCATTTTGTGTCCACGCACACACACACACACACACACTCTCTCTCTCTCTCTCCCGTTCTGAGATTTTCAAAGTCACATGAGAGATCTGGATTCTCACTGCATTTTAATTTTTATCATGAAGCCTACAAAAAATTTGGCAGCGGTTAGGCAGCTGGTGTGCAAAGATCACTGCCCATCATGCGGATTAGTATTGTCTCATTGTTTCCTTGTACTCCCCTGTCAGTCTCTCTGTATCAGACTGTTGTCTCCTGCCTTATGCTTAAACTGTAAGCTCTTTGGGGCAGGGAGCATCATTTTGTTCTGGCTTTGTCCAGCGCATCTCACCATTTTATAACAACTCTCATGAAGACTCATGATTGTGGGACCCTCAGTCCACATGACTTTAGAACACTTGTAGTTGGCAATACTATCGCTACTGATTTCATTAAGTCCTGTCAGGCCTGCTCCAGGCATATTCTGGCTCATTCCTGGGCCCTTAGTGCTGTTCCCTTTGCCAGATTTATAGGGTTCGCTGCGGCGACTTGGGCTCCCGAGGTAAACGCTCATTCATTCCCATTTTGCCACTAAAACCCCCACCATAGAATCAGCATCATAAACATCACCCGCCTTGATTAACGAGAGGTTTCAGTACAACTAACTAGTCAAGTGTCAGGCTCTGTGAAACAGAATCAATTCTCAAAAGCACCAAATAAACCTCAGCTGAGATTTTAGTCTTTGCTGCTTCCCCAGGTGGAAGTTCACTTTCTACCTCTATATTCTGGGAACCAGTGTTGAACTGCAGCCAAGCTAAGCCCAGCCCAGCACTGTTACACCAGCACCCCAATACCCTGCTGCGGAAACTCAACAGAAAGATTGACACTACACAAGACTAGTTGCTTCAGTGCCTATGGTTGCCAGCCTCCATTCAGGGCACAACACAATGAGCTCAGTTCTCTTGAAGACTGTCTATCATGCACCCAGCACTGCGTACAGAGAGTGAGGTACCCTTCAGTTCACTTGAATATCCCAGCCACAGTGTCCAGGCACTGATTAGACCATCTGTTCTAAGCAACCTGTGGAACTCCTTGCTGGAGGATGTTGTGAAGGCCAAGACTATAACAGGGTTAAAAAAAAAAACCTAGATAAGTTCATGGAGGATTGGTCCATCAATGGCTATTAGCCAGGATGGAAGGAATAGTGTCCCTAGCCCTTGTTTGCCAGAAGCTGGGAATGGGCGACAGGGATGGATCACTTGACGATTACCTGTTCTGTACATTCCCTCTGGGGCACCTGGCACTGGCCACTGTTGGAAGACAGAACACTGGGCATAGCTGTTCTTAAGTTCACTTTGGAAAGTGAAGTTAATGGGATTCTTGTGTGCTTAATGTTAGGCACTTGCTTATGTGCTTTGCTGAAAGTAAACCTTTTTGAATAGGGAATTAAAAGGGAATACTTCCCAAGTTTAAAGCATATATTAAAAATATTCCTTCCACGTGTTACACACCACAACTTAGATTATTTAAACTGCAAGAATATACAGATCTAAATACACTTTTCATGGAGTTTGTGTTTTATTTGTGCATTTTGCACAGCTTGGAGTACAAGATTTGTTTAGTCAGTTTCACATTCTGCATGTTGCCAGTTTCACTTTCTGGTTCCCCTCCAGGGCTTGTGTGTCTGAGTTCCCAACAATCTACAAGCAGATTAAAGAAACACACAGAACCACACCCTGCATTTTGGGCCTAACCCACCAGGCAGCATCCCTTTATCGAATGCTTTAGAGTTTTCTATTTCAACTCCACCTTGCTTTGTACTGAAACTTCACACGCTGGAAAGTTTTCAGCGATAGAAAACAGGACATTGTGTATGCAAGCAGGGGAAGAGGTAAGTGCTCAGTCATCTACACTCAGCCTTTCTGAAATGACCTCTTCAGGTGAGAGTTGAGGCCAACAATGGTTTCATTTGCCATGCACTAAGAACAGCTGCGTAAGATTTATTTCAGTGTCTATCACCCTGTGCACCTGGCTGAGCGCAGGATGAGATCAGAGCTAGAAGATGACAAAGGGGAAGATCTGTGATGGGAGTCGCGACAGTTGGTGAAACGCTGGGGTCTGAATGAGGAAACCGAGTTCCTCCAGGACTCTCCAAAGGAGGAAAACCGAACAGGGATGTGCAGGTCGTCTGGTCTAGAGAGGAACTGACTCACGTAAGTACCATTTGCACTATGACATCTCCAGGTCGGGGGCACACCCCTTGGAACGCAGCTTGCTCTCGCAGTACAGCTGGGACGGAACTAGGTTTGAATCGTGTTTCTGAACCATCCAGGGCTGTGGCACGAATCAGGAATGTGATTCAAACATAGTCGAATGGCATTTAAAGCATGTCAGGAGACTGCTAGGTCATACCTGGGCCTGACTCTTTTCGGGTGCCTGGGAGGAATCACCACGACCTGCTCGCAGCAGGAGGGTGCCGTGCATGCGGCTGTGCCCACCAGGAGAAACTCCCCTATTACCGGATACTAGCAACACAAGCACTCCAGCTTCTGCAAGCGCTGCTCTTAGCACCGTACACACCCTGCTTCATGACATTGGAGTGCCCAGCCCCTCGTCCTCTCAACACCCACAGGTGCCCCGATCCATTGCCTCCACGGACCCAGTGCACCTCAGTTCAACACACTCCTTAGCACAAGGCACTTAGATGCGTCTATAACACAACCAAAGGGCAGTTTATTTAACAGAGCTTGAGATTCAAGTACAAGCAAGTGCCAAGGTTGGAAACATCAGGTTACAGGTAAAAGAGAAACACAAAAGCCAATCAACACCCTTTACTTATTAATAAGTTACTTTCCTGCCTAATAAGACATTGCTCACCCAGCCCTTACAGTACTTGTCCAGTCCAGAAAGCTGGGCTCCACCTGTCATGAGACACCCCTACGGGGAGTCTCCCGCTGTAATGGATAACAGCTTGCGCTCTTTCCTCTTTTATATACTAACGACTATTGTCTCTTCACCTGGGTGTCCCCCATTCATAGGCTTTGCTTGGGGTTCTTTTGTCTTTGTAAATGCTCACATCTGCCTCTTGCCCAGACTGCACCCACGGGCGGGGCAGGCTGAGTCGAAGGATGTTGATTGTTCCCAGCTCAATGTTGACTGAATCAGTTTGACATGCTTCACTTCCACCGTTTTGAAACATGCCATCCTACATGTTATGTAACTCTACAGTCGTTTCTTTTATAAACGCAGCAAAGAATCCTGTGGCACCTTATAGACTAACAGACGTTTTGCAGCATGAGCTTTCGTGGGTGAATACCCACTTCTTCAGATGCAAGTCACAAGAACATCTCACAAGAACAGTGACAACCTTAGTTCTTAGCTTTTGGCAAAGCCCACGAATAACCCGCTTTGGTGAAAACTGAGACGACGGTCAGACACGGGTAATATACATGTCTGGACATGTCTCTGTCACGCTGGGTCTCTCCCTAACCACCCAGTAGGTTTTAACAGTGTAAACAGGAGCTCAGATCCCAGAGTTCCTAATCTTCTGAAGCACAGAGATTTGCTCAAAACCATCTGATGAACTCTCCCCTTGGCAAGGGTAATTGGAGGTGTGAGACCAGAACAGATCACTGTCTAATAGTCTCGGGGGGGGGGGGAGGGGAGATCTTTTGCTGAAGGAAATCAAAGCTATTCATAATAACAACACAGCTTTAACTTAATTAAAGTGCTCATATTCTCCCACATGCTAGGATTTTCATTGCTGCCTACAGAATGTTTCACAGAGACAACCTGGTTCTGAGACAATCGGCCAGTAACATACGAAGACCCCCCCCCCCGGTGACGTACGTAGTTCACAATGAGTCCGTGGAGGTTTGGTTATTGCACTGTCAAGGCAACTTTTGCATTTCAGCGCAGAGGTTCTGATCCATTGACCTCGGCAGGCTTTTTGGGTCAGGCTCAGAATGCACCAGCCCTAGGCTACAGGGTACAGTGGGTGAGCCAAAAGGATTGAACAAGGCTATTTAAACAATGGCGCCGACTGAGAGAAGCCCTCTTAAACACAGACAGTTTTTTTATCTGCTTCTCGAAAGAGACAGCTCATTCCCGGCATCCGGTCGCAGGTACCATTAGTTACTCTGGCAGAGAGATCATGGCTGTCTGAGTGGCCAGTTCGTAGAGACCCACTTATACTGACAGGGATCCTCCAATCAAGTTTGGGGCTCCTGCAATCCAGTTATATCCTCTCCCTGAGGTTCCCCTCTCTTTTTCAACAGCATTGCTAGGAAATTGGTTGTTTTAGCCGCAGTCCTAATCTTAGAAAGGCCCAGCGCCGTGGAGCTTGGAAAATTACTGGTCGCACAAGAACACAGAGGAGCAGTGGGAGAGAGTGATTGGATTTTTTTTTTAATCTTTAAGATCTAATTTTAAAAGCACATTCAGCACTGGTGAAAGGTGCCAGCTTCACAGCCCTTCAGGCTCTCAAGCCTCATCCTATGCACAGAACATTTACAGCACAGGGAACTGCTCCTCTCCATGCGCTGCACTCACGTTGCAGCTTAGAATACTGCCACAAACCTGGGGCAGTCTCGGACTTCCTGATTGTCACTGTTCTGCACAATGTGGCCACCTGGATATTCACAGCAGTAACAGGGACAGAACCCAGAGCTGCCTGCTCCCCAAAACAACAGGCCCCTGCCACATGCACAAAGGGAGAATCTCCACAAACTATTAACAGCAGAGGGTCTATGGCATCACAGTTCTGATTCCATCCAGTACAGGACAGTGGCGCACACACCTGCCCACCAGTCAGTTCTGGTTTTCATTTTCTCAGCAGAACAAAATGCAAAATAAATCAATAAAGTAAACAGCACCAATGGCCCTTAGGGGAATCAGATTTTTAATATTCTCTCACTTTGAATCTCAAAGATGTTTTAGGTTAATTAGATAAGGAAGGTTGGTAAGTTGCCAAACTAAGGAACTTTTTAAAAAAAAAAAAACAACCTGTGTGATATTTAACTTGGCTCTTTCAATTTCAATCAGCTCAGCCTTGACCCATCATCCAGAAGACAAACAAGGGAGCTCCAGCATCAGCCGGAGTGGCCTGTGCTCTTTCCCAGAGCAAAATCCAGCCTGGTCTTCTCTTCCTGCCGCACTTGAGTGGGTTTTGCTGTTTACTTTGCACAGCTAAATAGGGGCTAATCACTCCCATTAGGATTCATGCCGTTTTTGGAAGGATTCCGAGCTTCAAAGCGCCCTGGAACATGTCAAGCTTTTCCGCCTTGGCTTAGGCAGAGCTGGAGAAAATGCAGTCAAGAGCATTCTTGGCTAATTTACATTGTTAACATATTTTCTTTTAAGTCAGCTCCAGTGGCGTTTCTTTTCCTTGTACACGTGCCTCTGGTCAGAAAATGGCTCCGTGAAGCCTCCACTCAGTGACCAAAAGTCAGACACACACAGACTTCAAACCGTGCAGCAAAGAAGGAGAAAGCACCGGTACCTCCCAGGGTGTCAGACTGATCCCAATCACCAGCCTCTAGCAAGGAAACAGACCTGCTCACAATCCTATTTTAGTAACATCTGCCGTGTTAACAATAGCTCAGATTAGACCACAAGGAAAAATGTAGTGTAAACCTTAGGCAATTGATCATCATTTCACATTTACATTAGCATAGCATCCAGAGACTCCAATCAGGACCACGGTCCTAGCGCTAGGTGCTGTACAAATACATGCACTGACCCAGGTTGCAGTTATCAAAGCTGCAATAGGAGCCATTAATTTCAATGGGAGCCATGGCGAAATCCCCTAAATTGACGTTGGAAATGGTAACAGTGGTCCCTGCTCCACGGAGCTTACAGCCTGCTCTCCTCCTTGCTTCGGCTTTCACGGGGAAGCTGGACAGGATTGTTTAGAGTAAGCTACATGGTACTTTATTTTTTTTTAACTGATTAGTTGCATTTCTAATATGCTCATCCCCAGGGTCTGAGCGCGTCAATTTTCACGACTGATTTGGTGGAAATTCACGTCAATGTTTGTGTCCACACAAAAACGGGATCTAAACGCCTGAGAGTCCTTTTTCCTTCCCCACATTGCTGAGATAACACCCCAGGAAAAGAAATAAATTGCATCTCATCTCTCACAACAACCACGAATGTTTATAACCCTCTTTGCACTCCTCCAGGGATAAATTCTGCCTCTGATCTCCCGCTGTCCCTGTGCTCCTCAAGCCTGGCTCCAAACGCACTGGTTCTGCCCAGCTGGGAGACAGAACGTAGGGAGGCCAGTCAGGGAAACGGCGCCCCAGCATGCCCTGAAACTGTGCTCCAAGGGGGATGGGTCTTTGCCCTGGCGCACAGGGGAGCAATGGTAGGAGCCACATGGCAGGGGGTCAAGACCTGCAAGGGCTCATCAGTGATTAACCTGGGTTCACGAGGTGGCCCATCATGCTCTGTGCCTGGGGATCATTGTAACCAATCCTGTCACCCCATTATACAGATCAGAGAACCAAGACGCAGGGAGGGGACGAGGTCCCTGGCAGTGCAGGGACAAAATCCATCAGCAACACCCTTCCATACGCGCACACACACACGCTTCAACCCCCTGCTCCAACCTCTCGCACAGGAAACAGAAGACATCTGCCTGCCAACTCCCAACACAAGTCACACACACCCAACAGCCAAAACACTCAGGGCGAAATTCTGCTAGTGGCTCCTTAAGAATTAAGTGCTTGCAAAGAATGGAATCCGTTCAGATCAAACGCTGGTGTGAAGAGCTGCCATGGGCAAAGGTCGGGGCTAAAATAAACGAACACAACCCCGGGCCACAGTCCCACTAGAACTAACCGGCCCCCTTTCAGTTCAGCAAGGGCATCCTCCTGCCATCGTCTATTGTGCAAAGTAAAACAACGCAGAACTTAACAGAAGAGAGCAGTAATCCGGACGGCAGCCCGCTGCTGAAACTGTTCTTGCTGCCTGCAGCCGCACTCATTGCAAGAACCAGAGAGAAGTTGGGTTCCTGCCATAGAAATGAGTGGAGATTATTGTCTTCATTCATAATAGTGCCAGCAATCTGCCGCGTATTGCAGCAGGGCTGGGTCGCGTTCTCTGCAAGAGAACAACTCAAATTTTCCCATTAAAATAGCACCATGAAGGGGTTCATTGTAGTAGGTTGTCCCGCCAGGACACAGAGGGCTCAGTAACCCACAATTGTGTATGATGGAGGAAGCCCCTATTTGGCAAGTCTGTAGGGTCTGAGTCACAGGTGCTGGAATGGGGGGGCCGGGGGCCATGTCCCCCCCACTTTTTACCAGCCATAAGGGTGAGCGATGGGGGAGTGAGGGCGGAGAGAAGCGAGTGGGGGAAGGGGTGGTGCGAGGGCCTTGGGGAGAAGGAGCAGCGCACGGGTGGGGTCTCAGGGGGAAGGGGCAAGGCGAGGCCACAGTTCAGGAGCCGGTGACCTCCCCCACCCCCCACACACTTTTAAGGGAGCTTCTGCTGCTCCTGGTCTGAGTTAGACAATCACATGGCTTACTTGGCTGGTGAGTCGCGACTCTCGAAACCCAGCCAGACGTTTCTATAGCCCACAGGTGGATGCTGGGACTTTGGCAGCGTTAGATCTTTTGGGGGACATCTGTTTTGGGGACCACTGCTACCGCTGGGGGAGATGCACTGGCAGAGATTTCCCAAACAAGCCAAGCGTAGGCCCAGCAGAAAGGAGTGGGTTCAACTGAGCCTTCCCTAGAGACACTTCTTATCCTGTTCACCCTACTCAATCCTTTCCCTCCTAGAAACCTAACCAGATCTCAGCCTTGCCTGTTGATTTTCAGATGGCAGCATGGTCTAGTGATGAGAGTAGAGGACTGACAGCCATGATTCCTGGACTCTCCTGCTGGCAGTCCTGATGACTCACTGGATCACCCAGTGCTAGTCCTTTAGAGGCAGTGAGAGATTAATGCCTCGGTAACATCAGGATCTTGATACTTAACATCAGGATCTTGATACTTCCTCAACACACGGCTGGGCCAGGAAGATTCATTGTTTGCAGAGTGCTTGAAGAACCTCAGGAGAAGAACGCTGGAGAGATCAAAAATGGTTCCTAAACCTTAGTACAATGGCATATTGTTTTCTACAGAGATTAGGACGCTCTGGCATCTTCTGGGATACAGCTGGGAAAGGCTCCAGGGGCTCTCCCCCCTTCGCTGGCAAGCTCTCTAGCGACAGCACCAATGCAATCCAACTTAATCGCACGGCTAGAATTTAACATCCCTTAAAATCCAGATGTTGGTGCTGGTGAAAAGCTATAAATAAAACACAGAAATCTTGGCTAATGGGGCCTCAGTCCCATGGAAACATAACCAGATGTTCCCCTTTCACTCACAGAGCTGCACCGAGGTTCCACAAACACTGGATTCAGAGCCTCTCCCGGGTCGGCCTGCACGGAGCTGGCTCCTTCTGCCTGGTGTCAGTTTCCAAGCAATTATAAGGAGCCGGGAGGAAGAGGAGGAGATTGGGGAAAGGGGTTTTGTTTATTTTTAATGCACAGATGGGTTGAAATCCTCACGGGGCGCCCAGGCAGGAGAAGAGCTGCTGCAAGCTTCCCTGCCACTATTTCATTCAACAGTATGTTTTTAATAGAGCCCGGCTGAATTTACTGCTTGGAAGAGAGAAATAGATTTTACTGCTTTCTAATGTAAAGCAAAGCCACCGTCCTTCCCCCTGTCACCATGACTCTCCTTTCTCGCCATTATTATTTTCCCGATGCTCTAGTCCAGTGGTTTTCAATCTCTGGTGACTCTGTCTAAGGCAGGGGCTCTCAAACTGGGGGTTGGGACCCCTCAGGGGGTCAGGAGGTTATTACATGGGGGGTCGTGAGCTGTCAGCCTCCACCCCAAACCCTGCTTTGCCTCCAGCATTTATAATGGGGTTAAATATATAAACAAGTGATTTTAATGTATAAGGGGGGGTCGCACTCAGAGGTTTGCTCTGTGAAAGGGGTCAACCAGTCGGAAAGTTTGAGAACTACTGGTCTAAGGGGTCCGTGAAAGCTTGTCATCACCATAGAACAGGGGTCCGCTGACTGTGCCTAAGATTTCCTAAGGAGTCTGCACTGCCATTCGAAATTTTAGGGGTCTGCAAATGAAAAAAACAAACAAAAAAAAACCTGCTCTAGTCCACACCCTCTCCCTTTTGGTCTCTCTCTTCTTGGACCATCACATGAGCATCACAATCATATTGTACAGGCCAGAGACCACTAGAGCTAAGCTAGGCCCCACAGTCATTTAGAGCATGTGTACACTGCAATGAAACACACGCGGCTGGCCCGTGTCATCTGACCGTGGCTCAGGCTGCAGGGCTATAAAATTGCAGCATAGACATTCAGCTGCGGGCTTTACTGCAGCGTAGACATGCCCTTAGAAGAGAGGAGCACTCCAACTCCCCACACTTGGGAACCTGGGGCTAGAGTCACCTTTGCAACAGCATCCTACAACCGCAAGAGTGAATTGTCTCTGCTGATCTGGGAAGGGGCTTTGATCTGTGTTTTATGGGCTTCTGAGATGCACAAATTCAACCACCTCAATCAGGCTTTTCAAGAAATTCTGCTTCCTACTGCAAAGCCCCAGGGGATGAGTCTCGCATTTCCCATGTCCTGTGCACTGGATTTTCACAGCAATCAGCATATTTAAAAAGAAAAAGTCCCACCACTGTATTGACTTTTGTGATGCAGTCCTCAGAGCAGTGTTACCCAAGCCTTTGACGGCAACTTGCGACGGACTCGAACCTTTACAGATATTAGGGCGGGGTAAACGTTTGGTTGGCATTTTCTTCACAAGAAGCGTGTTTGTGTGACTTTGCTCAGCCCGCATGAATGGAGCAGGGGAGCTGAGCACCACGAAGAAAGGCTGGCAGTTCTTTAAGGAGGAGATCAATTGCAAGTCCTGGATGCCTACAGAGAGAGGAGCTGCTCTTTGGAGAGTCCTTGCCACTGAGCGTATGGCAGTCACCCAGCTTTGCTCTACTCTGACAGGCGACTTGAAAATTGACATCTTTGGATTCCACGTCTGTCTTCTCCCACTGACTCCAGATCTAATCTGCTCTGATTACAAAATATTCTCTCTGCCACGTCAGCCCCGGGCTCTGAGAGTCAAGCAGGTTTTTTCTGGCTCACGTGCCATCTGCAGGAATAGGAGATTCTGAAACACGAAGTTAGCTAATGAAGCTGGCGTTGATGCGTAAGGCAGAAAAGAATCCTGCTCAGTCTCCCAGATCAGCCTTAACTCAGTAGTAAATCCCTGCTCAGAATACTGTTCAGCTGAGACTCAACATACCAAATAATATGTTTCCACATTTACATAGTCACTTGTGTGTTCATGGCCTACCCGTTAGATGACAAGGTATTTTAACTCAGACAAAAGCATTTTAAACAAACAACAGAGTTTAATCCTTTCCATGGAAATCTGACAGTTTGACTGACACCTGCTTTTAAACCGGGCTTCCTCATAGCATCTAAACTGTCCCAACAATTTTCATTACTGCTTCATAACTTCCAGAAGCCAATCTCAAACATTCCCTCAGGATAAGAACCGATTCTGTATGGACCACTCACAGTAATTACCGCTCAAATTTTAAAAAAAAGGATGAGCTTAAAAAAAAACAACCCACATTGCTGCTAAACTACAAATATCCTACTGCAACATAACCTGAGGTCACACTGAAACTCATCCAGTTATCCTAAATGTCTCCAGGTGACAGTGTTTAAAAGAAGAAGGTGAGGGTGAAAAAAAGAGTAGAGACCCCTACAGATTTTTAATTACAATCTGACCTTTCCCTGCAATATCTCGAATAAACTTTATTGAATTCAATTAAACTTTGTCAATAGGGCCCTACCAAATTCACATCCATGAAAAACGCGTGAATTTGAGCAACGCTGGTCTTCCCCTGTGAAATCTGGCCTTTGTGTGCTTTCACCCTATACCACACAGATTTCACAGGGGACACCAGAGTTTCTCAAATTGGGGGTCCTGACCCAAAAGAGATTTGCAGGGGGGGTCCACAAGGTTATTTTACGGGGGTCATGGTATTGCCACCCTTACTTCTGCGCTGCCTTCAGAGCTGGGTGGCCAAAGAGCAGCGGCTGTTGGTTAGGCACCCAGCTCTGAAGGCAGCACCCCGCCAGCAGCAGCGGCGCAGAAGTAAGGGTGACAATATCATATCGTGCCACCCTTAGTTCTGCACTGCTGCTGGCGGCGGCTCTGCCTTCAGAGCTGGGCTCCCGGCCAGCTGCCGCTGCTCTCCAGCTGCCCAGCTCTGCAGGCAGGCAGCACCAAAACAGAAGGAAGGATAGCAGCACCGCAAGCCCCCCTACAATAACCTTGTGACCACCTCACAGCTCCTTTTTGGGTCAGGACTCCTGCAATTACAACACTGTGAAATTTCAGATTTAAATAGCTGCAATCATGAAATTTACTATTTAAAATTACCGTGAAATTGACCAAAATGGACCGTGAATTTGGTAGGGCCCTAGGTGTTGAAACTGTATTGTATGTTAAAAATACAGTTGTGTATGTGTTATTGTGGAATTGCGTGTACTCCATGAGCAGGGTAAATGGGATAACAGCAGGGGGTGATTAGACAAATCTACCCAGGTTGTAGCATCTCCAGAGAAACCACCCCTCTGGAGAGGTGGGCATATTCTGGTTCAGACTGGTTTCTGCGGAGCCCAAGAGACAAATAAAGGGTTTTGGGATAAATAGTCTGGTTTTAAACTAGCTAAGGGCCTCCTTCCTGATCCTGAAAATGGTCCACGGTGCGCTCCAACTCTTAGGGTGGGGTTGGAAGGACAGAACCTCCCAGAATCCATGTTGGGGGGGGGAGTTAACTCTGATAAGCTTATTGGCAGGCATGCAGGTTCTTCTATTATTTTTAATAGATTTTCTCTGTGATGGACCTTTGGTCTGACCCAGTATGGCCGTTCTTATGTTCTTGTGCTTTTTACCTTAAGAATAAAGCAGGCTTGCGTAGGACATGCCATGTGGTACCTTACAACTGTTGACCATCACTCTGTTACGAGTCTCTGAAGAGAAAGCCAGCTTGGGCTTAGGCAACCTGGCTGTGCTGAGAAGTGCAGAGTGAAGGCAGGGATCTGTGCAGCCTGGGAATACCCCTGTCAGGAGGGAGAGAGATGAGGGTCTCCACCCAGAACGACAACAGCTGGGAAGCGAGAAGCCAGGAGCGGGTGCCGTTGTTGAACCCCAATGGGGAAATACAGCCGCAGTTGCCCTAAACTGTGACAGAAAACACTCCAGATCATTTAAAATCAGCATCCGTTCTGGATGCCGGAGGATAAAGATCTGTGTGTGTTTGGGGTGGCGATTTATGCTGACCCAGGTCACAGAGCCTTCCCTCTGAAAGGAAATGGACCTAGGACTCAGTCCTGCTTAAAGTTAAGCACGTGCTTACGAGTTTTGCTGGGCTGGGGCCAGAGCGCGCCGCACTTTGGAGGACAGAGCCCAGAATGTGATGCAAACGTAAGGGTCCCTGCAGCTCAGCTCGAGTTTGGGGGCGGCGGGGGGAGAGGGCTTGTTCTTACTTTTGACTCAAACCCAGCATCTCTAGTTGCTCCAGCGTCTGTCGCTCCGCCAGGCGGGAAGAACAGCGGGACGGTGAAAGCTGCTAGACAAGACAGCTCCGGAGGCAGAAATCCTCCATCTACAAAGCAGGAACAGCACGGGGGCCAGTTTCCTCACTTTGCCCTAAACGCTGCCGTGCAGGGAATCACCTCGAGGAATGAGAAATGATTTCGTTGGTCGTGGCCTGTTCAACCCTTGAGAGCCGCCTCTCTGCTGAGCCAGGCCACAAGGGGGCCAATGAATGCCACTTTTGTTTGAGCTTTTGACCATGTAGGCAGATCTCCCCTGGGAACTAACCTGAGACCCACCAAACTTCTCTTCACACAGGCCAGCAAACAATCATCCAAGGGTAACAATCTTCAGTCACTACCAGCTTGAACTGGATTTGAGTCGGTGACCGAGAGGTGAGAGGCTGGAGAGCTGACTGCCCTCCCTGAGCCGCTCCTGGCTATGATCTACATTTAATGTTGCAGCAAAACATACAACAAAACAGAGGGAAGGAGTATCATGCTTCGTTTTTCACTTGCCAATAATGCGGGATGACATTTTAGATTTGTTCCCTCTCTGTTTATCACAGGCACCATAATCTAAAGGAAAAATTATGGCAAGGATGAGTAAATCTTTAGCGATGGTCTTAAAGTGCTTTTCGACTCAGAAAAGTGACTACGTAAAATGGCACCAGATCTACTCCCTCATGTGTATGTTCAGTCACCTCTGCTCACTGGGTGACCACGGGAAGTTTTTACTTCTGTTTCCTACTGGTAGCTCTGAAGAGCTGACACGGCTCAGAGCGTGAGCTGGGCTCTGATCCTTCCTGTGTCTCAGCGGTAGAGCTGTATACTAAATTCCAGTCGCAAATATGGGGTTTGCATGAGGAATCCCCACATATTTTGCACACACAGCTGAGAATCCGGATCTAGATCTTGGTTCACATTGTAGTTCTGAGGAAAGAGGCTGTGGCAGCTAAAGCAGTGTTCTGATTCACCATAATAATATGCACGACTCGTCAGCGACAGACCTGCAGACAGAAAGCATGGCCTGCAACAGAAAGCATGGCCACTCTGAACGGCTGGAAAGGAAGTTAGTCACATTTTCAGTTGGTCAGCCTGAACCATGGGAGTAGCAGAAATAATTGCAGGCTATCAGGACACACTTTGCTTCACCACGCTGCCCAGAATAGAAACGGACAATGCACTTTGCACCTCACATCTCCATTTGCTCAGCACGCAACAGGCACATGCTCCTCTCACTTACTCCAGCTGTTGAAATTCCACTGAAATTAACAGAGCTATTTACACTATCATCACAAAACTCAGCATCTGGCCCAATGACACCAGCTATGCTGCCTGGAGTACAGCAGGATGAACAACAATATAACAGAAAGTTGTAGTGGAAAATGATGTATTGGGGTCACCCAACTCTGCCACTGACCTGCCCTGTGACCTTGGGCAAGTCATTTTCCCCTCACCATGCCTCAGTCTCCCCTCCCATCCTATGTCCCATCCTATGTCCATCTTGTCCATATTTAGACTTTAAGGTCTTTGGGGCAGGGAGTGTCTCTTACTATGTGTGTTTACAGTGCTCAATGGGGCCCTGATCTCAGTTGGAGCCTCAAAGCACTTCTGTAATACAAATAAATACAATTGTGTCCACTCCACAATCAATGCAGGATTGGTCCCTGCAGTATATGCTCCGGTGTTTTATTCACTTCAGCTCCACAAGCAAAACTGGCCAGGGCATGCAAAGGATTAAAGAGGCTGCAGATGTGTCGGACTGGAGTCTGGTTATATGTAGTACAGCTAGGCATTATCATATCAAACGAGGGAGGGCATTAACTTTTGCTCCTAATTAGCCTTGCAGCTCATTGTGCTCTACGGAGTCGGGACCACACACACACACACTCTTACTTAGTGGAATATAAGGGAGCATGCAGCCTAGAAATTATGGACCTAGCTAGACCCAGTAAAATTTGATCAAACAACAAGGGGAAACAAATTGAAAAGGGCTCCAGCTAACTACCTTCTTTACTGATTGGTGGAAAAAAGGATTTTTGGGAAAAGCAGGCAACCCACGCAGAGGAGACACATATGAGCAACAGATCATCCCTGCTTTGGGACTACAGTTTTCCAAGGACTCTAGAAGGAAACAACCTCGTTTTTTATTCTGAACTATCTTGAAGACACTGGGATATGGAAACGTTATCCTAACACACTGCCAAGTGTGGCTGTGCAGCATTCCATCTGTGGCTCGTTGCTTTGACTGGACTGTACCAAGTGTCAAAGAGCAAACCTATTTCCACTGTAAGTTCCAAATTATGTTTTCAATTACAAACAAAAAGTTTATTTAAAGTCCACAACTCCCCTTCGCCGTCCCCCCACCCAAAATGGTTTCTCCACTCAGAACATCCCATGGGACTCTCCATTCCCAACATGCATCTTAGAGTATGTCTACACTGCAATGTAAGACCAGGGTTCAAACTCACGCTCAAGCCTAACCCTCCTTCTGTCTACACACAAATTATGCTAACCCACTGCTCGGCTCCCACACTGCACCACGAACAAAGGGCTACACCAGTCACATTTTGGGAGGGCGCTAGGAAGTTTCGGATAGAGGTGGTTGGACTCAGGCCCGCATAATGCAGTGTAGACACAATTCCTAATTTTACAAAGGAGTCTAGACGCTCAGGCCCCAGGTGAACAAACCCGGGGTCTGCTAACTCAAGTTCTGCTAACCCTGGGCTTTCACTGCGGTGTAGACAGACCTTTAGTGGCACTCAGTAGCTCTGCCGGAGCTGAGGGTCCGTCAGCATCCCCATTACAGCTTAACCCACCCACCTCCCTGCTTTTCAAAGTTTAGTCTCAGCCATTTCAAACTGCAACTGCGCCTAACCTGCCCACGCAGGCTGCCAAACTGGAATGTGGGGTTTGTTTTAAAATGATTTAAATTGCTTCCATTATTCCAATTGCTTCAATTATTTAAATTGCTCCTGCTGAGTTTGCAAGAGAACACCAAAAAGAAATTAATTTTTTTTTAAAGGATAAAATTCTTTTTTGCCTCTTTATTTTATTTTTTTTTTACTGGTGACGTCATTTTTGAAGCAATCCTTAAAATAGACTACAGCGAGACTCTGCCATCCTTGCTCAGGTTGAGTAACACCTTCTTCTCATGGAGGAAGGCTAGGATATGGCTCTCGGGAAAACCTCCCCTCTCTCTGTGATTGGGTTTTCCCTTGCAAGAGAGATGTGGCTTATACATGGCAGGCAGTGTATAAAGAAGGATGTGAGGTGGCTACATACCAAGATTGGCGGCTTGGTAGGAAATTTAGAGAGATGGATCCTCGGAGAAGAAGGATGGTCCAGTGGTTAGCGACTCAGAAAATCTGGGTTCAATTCACTGCCCTTCTACAAGCTTTCAGAGAGTTCGTAGGTGCCCTGCAGAGCTAGAAAGGGGGCCTGAAAAGGAGAAATTCCCACTTCCCAATGGGACTCCCAGACCTTCAAACTGTGGCCTATTGATGCATTGACAAGCTACTTAGGTCACTTGGTGGCCAGTCTACTCATGAGTCAGGAACATCCCGGGAAGATGCAGAGCATTATGGTTTTGTAGAGTATCTTACATGCCAACAGAAGGTGTTATTCAGTTCTAGGTTGAAGGCCTGGACCCCACCTCCCTGCCCTTGGTCACTGCACTCCTTGGGGTGCGCGCTTGGAGGAGTCAGCTTTTCCCCCCAGCCTCCCATGACATATGATGAAAAAATGTTTCATGCTAGAAGCAAAGCTTAGAAGTGGCTAAATATCTGAATAAGTTAAATATTTTAAAGCGTTGATCCAAAGCCTCTTGCTCAAATAATTCTATGTCCCCTGTGTAAGGGAACAATACTATTTCGCACGCAGAGCATCGTGATTCCTGACTGATTTATGAGTTGACAGTGAATCAGCCTGAACCCCCTTGTGAAATAACATCTCTGTTTTATAGATGGGTAAACTGAGGCACAGAGAGGCTAATTGTCTTACCCCACAAAGAGACAGTGACAGAGCAAGGAACAGAACCCAGGCTTGTCTCTTAGTCATTAGACTAAAACCCCTCCCATTAGCCAACACCAAGTGAATGATTCGATTAAGCCTGTCCATGGTTCAAGGCTGGAACAAACCCAGCATCACTGCTGGACTCTACAATGGTCCTTGTGTTTGGGCTGAACAGAGCCCAGAAGCAGTCCCTAGAGCCACCACTTACGGGGCTGCTGCACTACACAAGCGACAGGATCCGACAGGCACAAACACGGAGGTGAGTGTTCCAGGCCCAACAAAGAGCCACCCCTCAGACACTGTTGCACTTGTCTCCAAGGTGAAACACAGCGGGAGCAAGAAAACGTTATAAACAAGTTCAGAGAGAGAAAACTGATTCCAGTGAGTAACCGAAATCTCCCTGCGAAGGCACTCGGGGTGACTTCACGCCAAGACAGAAAGAGAAGGTCATTCACAGCAGATGTTGTCATTCGGTTCTTTTCAGTAACTGAGCTTTAAACCTCGGCTGGGGCTGCATTTGCGTCAGCTGTGAAGGAGAGAGATCACTGCTGTCCAGACATGGTCATGGAGGTACCACCCCGCAACAAGCTTCTTGCTTCGGTGCTGCAACCACGTGCAGCCTTAGCACGGTATCCAATTACCAAGCCCCAGAGCCACCCAGCCAGAGAACGATGGGGATTGACTGGGTGGCTCTGGGGCTTGGTAACAGCATACACCACCTCTTGCTGCTAGGTCAGTGGTTCAAATCCAGCCCACGCTGCTCATGACAGGAAGTTGGAGGGTCTCAGTCCTGTCTCTGGACACCACAGCACAATGGGCAATCTCAGCAGGGGGCCAGGAATAGCGAGGTAATAGAAATCCTACTATCTATTTACTTTGAGAGCGAGTCTCTCTAGGGCACTGGTTCCCAAACTGGGATTCATGAACCCCTGGGGGTTCACAAAATGTTACAGGGGGTTCTTGGGAAAAAATTCCTTAATGGCAAACAGCTGGCAATAGGGAGCACGGGGCTCGGAGCCCCTAGATTTCCAAGAGCTAAGCAGATCAAAGCCAGCATCTCTGTCACACTGAGGAGATTTAAACTTCAAGCCTCCTTAGAAGAAAGGGAGGTGGATATTTTTTGCTGTTTTTAAAATGAAATAGGCAGCTAGGATTGTTTTTAAAATTATGATGAAGAACAAGTTTAAGCCTTGTTGTAACGTGCGTTGTTTGCCTGGACTGCTCAAGACCTGAATGCTTGTGTAGGAGGAACTCATTGAATTGGCTTCTTAAATCCCTTCCTGCTGTTTCACATCTGATACTCCTTGAGGAAACATAGGAGCCTTGTCTTGTAACAGGCTTGTTCAAAGTGATACAAGCTACGAAAGTGAGATCTTGGAAGTGTGTCGCTGTTTTCATAATTTAATACAAATACTGTAATGATAAATAATAATTAATAATAAATAGTGTGTAATAAGCATGTCATAAAAACAATTTATATTTCCAAGATCACGGCTTTTATAATTTATACTCAGGTAAAGGAGAAAATCCCTGGAAATATGCATTTTTAGGAGGGGGTTCACGAGACATGACACTTTAGTGAAAGGGGTTCACAGGTTGTTAAAGTCTGGGAACCACTGGTCGAGGGCAGTCTGGAGGCACGCTGGCGGGGCAGCGCAGAAGCAGCGTGAGCTGTACAGAGAGCAACAGCGTCTCTACGATGGCTAGCCAGACACCTTCAGTCCCAAAGGCGGTGTCAACCCAACCATCTTTCAGCAGCTCGAGCGGCAGATCAGAATCAGATCTCGCTGACTGCCACTGACCCAGGAGTAACTGGGATATCGGCTTTTCTGTGTATGCCAAAAGTCAGAAGAAAAACGGACCCTTTGAGCTCTGAGAGTTTCTGGGCCCTCAGTTCTGGGTCCCATGTCAATGTCATTCCAAGCAGCACCAAAGGCATGTGAATCCAGGCCAGCCACAAATCCCCATCCAGAACCACTGGGCAGCCAGTAAAGCTGAAGATCCTCATATGACATCCTGCAGGAGAAACACCTGCCCCAGGCTTTGGAAAGAACAATCCTTAGTCACCATAGTATTCCTAGGGCACCCAGCACTGAATCATCTGGGCCGCAGCCCCCTCCTTTCATCCATCCTTCTTCTGTGGATAAACTGAGGCACCAGCCACCAGCACTAAATTCGCTTTGTAAACAAACCGGGACGAATCAACCACACACATAAAGCTCACGCTCAGTGAGAACACATGAGAAACGATAATAACCATCTAATTCACAGCCAAGATACACACTGCTCTGTAGGGTAGTTACGTGTCCCCCATTATCATAGACTCTGAGCACCTCGTTAATGCAGCTGTCCCCACAGCACCCTGTCTCTGTCAAGCTGGCTGGAGCGGCTCACGAGCGGGAGTACCAGCCTCAGGGCAGACTGTTAAGAACCAGGGCACAAACTTGGTGGGAGTTCTATGCTTAGATTTCACCAACCAAGTATCAGGTGTGAACTCCTCAAGCATGAAACCGGCCTTGTCACAGACGGTCCCCATGGGTACTCCGCTTTATCTTGCCACCTCGATTTATGATCGATGGTCCCTTACACCACAAATCACAACAATATTCAGGTTACTCCCAGTCCCAAAGGAGCAGTCGCTTACCCCCGTCAATTGCACCCTCGCTCTCTCACCAAAGACAATAAACTAGCTAAGGATTTATTAACTAGGAAAAAGAAATGAGAGTTATTTACAGGTTAAAGCAGGTAAATACAGATAGACACACACATGAGTTACAGTCTGAGGTTGATGCTTTCCCCAAACTTTGCAGTGAATAATATCCCCAAGTCCCTTCCCACACTCCGGCGACAGAATGCTAATCCAATTCAAGATGCTGTGCCTATAGCCTTGCAATAGGGTAGCAGCATTTGCTGTACCCTACACTGTTAGCAGGTGTGGGCAAAGGGTTAAGTGTGTTCTGCTGACTCACTGGGGACGGTGGGAGTGGTTCTCTAGGGAGACAAGATCTAGGGTGTGGGCTGAGCAACCCTAGGGAGGAGCCCTAGAAGCAGCTAAACCTGGGGAGAAAAACTGAGCTAAATTCTATGTCATTGCCAATTTCTTTGCTAGTAAAGACAAGCCTCAGGAAGAGGATGAGAGTTTAGACGCTACACAGCAGGTGGACTTTGTACAACAGGTTGGGAAAAGGCACCTGCTTACAGGACCATGTTTAGAAGTTCTCTACGCACAGCACATCTCCTTTACAGATTATCTTGCAGCACTAACTGTACAGCAAGTCCTGACGTGGTTGTGTAAGAGAGCCAACCTTCTCCTCACAGCTCCATGCAGTTATCGCTAGGAGCAAGAACAGGCTTACAAAGAGGATACAAAGTATTTAGGAATCAGAGATAGACCGGTTCAGCAGAAGGCCTGTTTTGGGGAGATTATCCGACCCAGGGCAATAGAGCCTTGGGGCCCAAGTCTCACAGAAGGTCAGTGCAATGAGACTGAGACAGCTGCGAGACTCAGTGATAGCTTTATGAGGTGATAAGACCGTAACTTTGACATGCATATTTAACAACGCGCTGGAAAGCAGCACATGGCCCCTATCGGGTAACACTCCCTTTCCGCTGCCCTCTCCAGCCTGCACAGAGAGCCGACAAATTGTTACCAACTCTCGACAGCAGAAAACGTGCCAAGGACAAGGCAGCTCAAAATGCGTGTTGCTTTCTAGAGAGCAGAGGGCCCGATGAGAGGCTGGGAGGGAGGAGGGTTCCCAGCCAGAAGGTCCCTGGTGAGAAGAGGACTTGGGCACAGGAGGGGAGAGAGAGATGGTTTGAGCCATTGGAGAGGAGGTGGCGGAAGGGGAGAGTGCAAGACAGCAGAGCTGGGAAAAGTAAGAGAGAGAAAGAGTTTGGAACTGGGACAAAAATCATGAGGTTCTTTCTAGACTAGTTCTCGCAAAGAAAGAGAAACAGTCTCTTCTGTCTTCAAAGTGTCCCTCTGAGAGCGTCTATGTCATAAGCCATGATGCTCAAGTACGACACATCAGCACCATCATTTTATAAACCAGGCACCCGATCCTGAAAAGGACTCTCTACTGGTGGCCCTTAGTCCCAAGGCCTCCGCATGGCAGTATGGGTCCACGCATGAGGAGCTCTTTGCACGGAATCCTGTGCACTAGGAGCAGATTCGCTAGTACTGACCCAATCAGCTGGAGGCGGGGGAGTGGGGGTGGGGGGGTACTGGACTCTAGAGATAACTAGAAATAGATCAGCAGCAGAAGTAGGAACAGGGAGTGTCCCAGGCTACCATCAACACTGTCATTTGAAAGAAACCTGGGAGTCCTAATGGCCGGCTCTTCTGAAGTGCTGGTCAATGGGAGTGGCAGGTGCTGAGCATACTTGAAGAGTCAGACCATGAATGTTAGATCTCCACGGTGCCCCAGCCAGGGCTCGGGCACTATGGAGACGTTGTTATCCTGGGGAACTGCTGGGTAGGTGAAAGCAAAAGCAGGAAGGCGATGGAGGGTGGGAGAAGTAATCGGTTCAGAGTGCTGAGAACGGCTGCTGCCAGTCTCCTGCTGGAAAGACTCAGCTTTAACACTCTGGAGTAGCCTGAGCCGCCGTTCTGCCAGGGGAAGCAGAGGAGCTGAATCTCCAGTGTGCTGCACCATGTGCAGTCAGTGCAAAGTGGGGATAAAATGCTCCCATCCCGATGCAGAAACGCAGGAGGCTAGAGAATCAAGCCCATTGACTCTTGCGAGCTCCTCAGGCAGGGATCAGATGCTGATCCCAGCTACGCTGGTTTAACCCAAGAGTAACCCCACTGCAGTCAATGGCGATCAGAATCTGGCCCAGGGCTTTTCGTCACTCTGCAAAGCCCCATGCCTGCCACGCTCTGCAGACACCATGATAAGAAGGGAGAATCCAAAAGAGGTTTTATCTTTTCATTTCCCTACAAAAAGTTTTCCAATGTTTTGTCTTTAAGCAACATGCTGCCAAAAACCGAGGGTTCGAACTTCAGACTGAGCAGCTGCTGACGTCTTAGGAGGAGGAGGATTACAGAGGAATAAGCCTGGATTTTCCACCTTTCCTAAATCCCTCTGGAGTGCATGCCAGCCCCTTCCTTAGAGTTATAAAAATCCCCAGGCACAAAGGCCCCTCTCATTGAGCAAGTCACAGCCAGGATCAGCGCTCACCCGGGCTGGAGGGCAGAGTCCTGTAGGAGAGATCTCTGACTGACCAGGGAATTCGGCCCCGGAACAGCATTACATAAACAAACTGAGCAGGATCAGCTGCTCCGACTGGGGATTTGGGATGTCTCATCTGTGCGGATTGTGTCACTTACATCCCAACAAGAGAACCTGCCCATTCACAGTGCAAGACAGGACTGCACAGGACTCCCCACGGCCCTATGGGGTTGGGGGTAGAGGAAGGGCATGGCTGATACTCTCCTTGCAAATAGGTAGGCAGAGCCCTACCACGCACCAGTCAGCCAAGCTTGCCCGATGCCAGGGGGAGAATGCAGCTCCCCAGAAAGGGGTGCAGGAAGCTATGTACCCCACACTGTGGATCCAGGGGAACACACAAGGAACTGTGACTGTGAGTTAGGGGGACTCCTTCTGAGATGGCCCAGGTGCGGGAAAAGAAAAATTTCCATTAAAAAATTATTCCAAGGAGAACAGGTTTGTTTTCTTTAAAGGATTTAAATAGCCAAAGTCAAAACAAAACAGCACTGGGTCAGTGCCCAGAACCGCAAAGGCAGGGGCAGCTCTAGGCATTTTGCCGCCCCAAGCACGGCAGGCAGGCTGCCTTCGGCGGCTTGCCTGCGGGAGGTCCCCGGTCCCGCGAATTCGGCGGCAGCCTGCGGGAGGTCCACCGAAGCTGCAGGACCAGCGGACCCTCCGCAGGCAGCCTGCCTGCCACCCTTGCGGCGACCGGCAGAGCGCCCCCCGCAGCTTGCCGCCCCAAGGCCTGGAGCCGCCCCTGCACAAAGGGAAACTGACTCCTATAAACAGAAGGTGGAATTGACCAGGCCTGGATTAACTGATCAAGAGTGAAGAGCAGCAAGTAAACAAACAATACTAGAGAGTGACACAGATGATTAGATTGTTCAATTTTAGTAACCCCAGGCCAACACAGGGCATGCAGGCATGCACACACACTTTATCTTTACTGTCCCTTTAAATACAAATGGTATTCAAAAAAATTCTGATGCAATAGCTCACTCAAAGTAAACATCAGGTTGAACTTTCTATGGGGTACCAGCAGTGGACCCTAAGGGGTGGTAGAGAGATGGACCCTCGGGCACAGAGCTGGCAGGAATAGCTTCAAAGCCACGCACACAAAACTCTGACTCCTGAACACACCATTTTATCAAGAGGCGGCAAGGAGGTTCCGGGTGCCTGCATTCATCCTCTGCCCGCAAGGGTGTGTGTTTTGCCAAGGCCTGACGCCAGCGGTCTCCACCCAGTTTATCAAGCTGCAACAACAGCACAGAGCAAAGACAACATGACCAAATCCCTGATCAAATAAGCAACCCATCCTAGAGTCAGGCTCACCAGCCCTTGTGGAAGGTCCCTGCAGGGGTAGGGGTGCGGCTTCTTCATATTCTCAGTTTTAGAACTGCTGCAAATCAGAAGAAACAAAAAATTTGCTCCACCTTTGCTGCAGAAATTCTGTTACAGGACCTAACCCTTCTTGAGATGGGTACGGCAGGACTTCAGTAAGAGAGCAGCTTCTTTCCAATCACATTCAAAGACTCTGAAAACAGCCATTATGGGCTAAGGTTTCAGCTCTTGGCAACAGATTCGCTAGCAAAGGGGTGAGAAAACCGGTTTGGTCTTTTTAATGGACACCCCCCCCCAAAGGAATTAAAAGTCTGCTCAGCATCAGCAGTTTCACCCAATAAAACAGGGCACGTCAGGTGGTTAACAGCAGCAAGGTGAAAAGAATGCAGGTTGCTATCCAGGAGAATGCAGACAGCTGGTTTTGAGTGGTGCAGCTTGAAAACAGAAGGTTGGAAGGAGAGAATGACACATGCGATACAGGATTTGATGCACCAGGTCAGATAAGCAGGGCCTGGGTTTTGCCCCTGCCGTTGTCCAATGCGTGAGGTTTTAGAAGCGTGCAAAGGGGAAAATGCACCAAATAATCAGGCGCCTCCTGCCACTGAGAAATGCTCTTGGGCTTCTTTATGGCTGCCTGACCTCGACCGCCATCAATGTAGAGGCTGCCTGAACTGACAACAAGGTTGGTTCTTGCTTTCAACAGATGGGGAGGGGTGATTCAAACCTTAACGTGAGGTTTGTCCAGCTTGCTGAGTGAGAGCTTGAGTCCAGCTCTGTCTACACGAGAGGCACTTCACACCGCGGTGTAGGATACCGGTGCACTGTACCGGCACAGCACTGCTGGGGTGATTGCTGCCACATCAGCAATGCTGCACTATGCACCAGTAGAGTAATGCCACCCCCGGCCCCTGGAGACCAACAAGCTAGCCAGGGTAGCTAGTACAACTGCATCTACCCTCGGGGCTTTGCCGGCACAGCTGTGTCAGGCAGGGATCACACCTCTTCACACCCTCGACTGACTGACACGGTTCTGCCGGCAGACGGCTGTAGTGCAGACATAGGCCAAGTGTAACAACGTTGCCACGCTGACAGGGAAAACAATGGCTCCTTCCTGTTCACCCAGGCCTGGGCTACACCGTTGTTGTTCCAGTATAACTATGTCGGTCTGTGGTGGAATCTGGTACAACCCCTAGTGCATGCACAGTTATACAGATATAAAGGTGCCTGCGATGGGGTGTCCATGGGGTGTGATGGACCTTAGAGGCTGCCCGGGGAGGAGAGCCAGGGATGGACATCTGAAGACGAGGCTCATATGAAGCCAGGAAGTGGAGAGAAAGAGGGGGTTGCAGGTAGGAACTCCGCAGTCACTCGCGAGAGAAGGGAGTTGAGGAGGGATAAGGAGGAGTTCTAGAGAGAGCCTGCCCTGGACTACAGAGTCTGGCGAGAATCTGAGAGGGGTGAAGGAGCCTCTGGGAGCAAAAGAAGCCCAGGCTGGTAACCCCAGAGATGGGCGAGGAGCTGGAGGAGTGAGGCAGGAAGGAGCCCCGAGTGGTCGGTGGGCCCAGGTTCCCCTACCAGTCACTGGGTGCGTGGCACTGGATCTGGATGTGGACCAGAGGACTGTCTGATAGGGCATCCGGACAGCTTGTCCAGTGGGACTTTGAGACCCCAGAAGGAGAGGACTAAATAGCAACCTGGCTAGAGGGCTGAGTCAGGAAGAGAGAGCGCCCCAAATCCCAGAGAGAGAGAGAGAGACACACACACACACACTCACCACAGTGCACTCTGCCGATGGAAAGGGGCACCGGGCTGGGTGAGAGCTGATCTCCAGCCCCAGACAGGAGGAGGCGCCCCAGTGGTGAGTGAACCCCGTCACGGTGCCTCATCGCAGGATACGCCAGCATACGCACCTTTACACGGGGATAACGGCACGCCCACTAGGGACATCGTCCTCCTGTACGTCTAACCAGTCCAGCTAAAGTGATACCACGTTTGTGTTTAGACCCGGTCCGCCACTCCTCCACCTCCCTACTCTGCTTCAGGCTTCAATGCATATTAACTGGCACAAGGCAGATCACGCGACATCTTTCATGGGACCATAACCAGCTTGGAGGAATTAAGGGTCCCTCCATCAGCTGCTGGAATGTATCTGAAAAACAAACTTGCCATTGAGTTACAGGCACCTGGATGAGGCTCCTCTCAGAGCCCCAACCTTGCATGTCAAATGACTGGTTATTGCAATAGAAAGTCATGGGCTGGTCTTGGGAATCTCGTTCTCCAGGACTAAACAAGTTACAGGCTTTTCCAGGCAGGAGCAGCAGTTACTCTCACCCCTCTCCCCAGAAACGTAGTGCTGGTTCACAGGTGCTCGACTGAGAGCTCTGGTGGCTCACGTCCTCTGGTTAGCCAGGGGGCTGGAAAAGAATGAACAGCAGCAGTGCAAGCGTCCCCCCTGCCCCTCCCAATGCCTATCCAAGTACCTCAGACCCAGCCTGGAGGAACAGCCAGCAGGGAGCCGTGGGGAGCTCGGTCTCTGACACGTTCAGGTGTTGATCTCTCTGCTGAGTGCCAACCAAGATGGCATCAGGACCCTAACAGGCACCATGATGCACCTTTAAGAATACAGAATTTCCTGGACTGGATCAGGCCCATGGTCCATCTACCTGGAGTCAGCACCTGGCTCCTGGCGCTGGCCAGCACCAGACACGTCTAGGGAAGGTGCAAGAACCCCCCCTCCCCCAACCCTCAGCAGAAAATATCAGAATAACCTGCCTCTCTGGATACAATAACGTATTAGAAATGTAAGTCCTATCCATAGTAACTAGGGGTGTTCTCATTCTCTGAAGTTTTCGGAATCCTGCTAAGCTCTTAGCCTCACTGATATACAGTAGCAATGAGTTCCACCAGTTGACGATGCCTCGTGCATACAGGTGTATTTCTTCAGTATTTGTTTATTGCTCACAGGGGAGAAAAGGAGCAGCTCAGAGAGCTGGGAGGTTTCATATATTTGCCATCCCATCCAGATAAAGCCTCTCGCTTGGGATAACACAGGAGAGATAGTTAACACATAGTGCTGCGGATTAACAAGTCTGCCGGTGGCATTCTTCTCCAGAGCAGCATGCTTTAGCTCAGCACGAGGCCTTTGTTATCAGCTGCACCTTGATCCAAGTGATGCAGGAACCCCAGACAGTGATATCAAGGCCTGAGGTTTTCCCACAGAACTTCTTGGGAACTCCCCAGCTGGGGAATTTCTCCTTCAAGACACCCCAAGAATTTTATTATTTCTTTGCATTTTACTTCAAGGCTGAACGAGTCACATGCTCACCCAGGGGCGGCTCCAGGCACCAACACGCCAAGCGCGTGCCTGGGGCGGCAAGCCGCGGGGGGCGCTCTGCCGGTCGCCGCGAGGGCAGCAGGCAGGCTGCCTGCCGTGCTTGGGGCAGCAAAATGTCTAGAGCCGCCCCCGGGCTCACCACAGCCCTGCAGCCCACCATGCATTCCTTGATTCTGCAGCGTACCTCACAGGGCAGCCCTATAGCCTGAAGCACCAGCACCCAGCTGGCCCAGAGACAGGGCCGATGAGGGTGGGGGAACTGGTACAAATGACCAGAGCCCGGCGGTCTGGAATGGGGCCTGGGGCCCGGCTTCCCTGGCTTCGTCAGCCCTGTTTAGCTGGTCTGCCCTCGCTGGGGGGCCCGAACCCGCTCTCGGTGGCCCTGCCCAGAGGAGGGAGAGGACGGGAGGGACAGAGAAAGGCACGTACGTGTGTTTTCTTTAACAGATACAGCTTGGCCAGTGCAATCTGCCAAAAAATCAAGGTGCTGCTTGCTTGCTCCCCCCCTGGGGAAATAGAGGAGGAAAGGGCAGCGGGGAGACAACGTTAACACCCCCACGCCAGTGAATGTGAACGGAAGCTCTAACAGGATGGCCAGTGGGTGCTGCCTGCAGGAGCAAGAACACATTTCCAAGTTCTAGCCTCTGGGCCTAGGAACGGGTGGGCTTTGACTCTGGAAAGGAATGTAAGGAATTTCTGTTCTGGACAGTGAAGGATCCTGCCAGCCAGGCAGCTCTTTCAGAGAAGGATCTGTTTGTGCCGGGGAGAGGCAGGGCAAAGCTGGTGCCAAGCTGCATGGAGGGGATTTCATGGCAGAAGGACAACACCCAGCTCCAGGGTGGATACAAATCAATTTTTTTTTTTTTGGCCGCGGGTATGAGGGGGTAAAAAGATTGTTTTGTTGATTTAAATCAGATTTATTTTGTTATTTAAATTATAACAAGTTTTTCCTTTTTAAAAATAAACCTGTTCAAAATACAGTCTGAATTTAATACAAAATAGATTAAGGCCTAAACTTATTATAATCTCTTAAAGCGTTTAAATAAAAATATATATGTTGAATCCATAAGCCTCTATCAAAAACGTTTAAGTTAAAGGTGGCTTTTCTAGATAAAGAAAGAATCGGGGGGAAGCATCTCACTTTTGAGGCCAGGCTTTATAAATATGGTACAATAAAGCATGTGCTGTATTAAGGGCCTGTTTTGATTAATAAAAATAAATGTTATAAGCTGTTTTGTGTTTAATTAAATTCCAGTTAGCATCCTACTGCAGCCTGATACAAATCATGAGCAAAAAGTTAAGTAGCTAGTAAATAAACAATATTTCATTCACCATTTTCTCACATAATAAAAATGTCCAATTAATAAGAATCTGAAATATTATATAAATACTATATAATTGCTTAAATAAATGTATAAAATTACAGTGTATACTCCTAGGTAGTAAAGAGATGTCTCAAATCTAGTGTAAGGGCTCTATTTAGTTGTAAATCAACACAGTTTAATGATTTTATCAACCGATGCACCTCTCTCTAGAAAGTAACTGAAGCACAATGGAAACGTTGTTTAAAATCAATGATTAAATCGCAGCTTTCCACTTGGTAATTTAAAGAGCTGATTTCAATGGCCTTGACTGAAATCACTCCACCCTGCCTGTTGCACTGTTCAAGCCACTCGATGGACAGACACGAGGGTTTTCCCTTCACTATCTCTGATGTACTAATGCCTGTTGGATTTGCTAGGGCAGCCACCCAGAGACTGGCTGATAGGCAAGTGGTCCGGCACGATGGGCAGGCGAAGGGAGTCTCTTTGGAACCATTTCTGCCCTGACTTGACATCCCTCCCCTGCTGAACCAGCCCTACTATGGTCGCTGGGCCCTAGATGCCTATTTGAGAAGGGAAAGAACCACAGTGCATCCCACCGCGTGTCCGTGTCAGAGTGGACAGCTCAGTGCTCTCAAGTGTCGGGCATAAAACGGGCCGATTCCCTCAAAACATGGGTTCAAACCTGGATGGGGGTGACTGTGTCTGGAGCTTTCAGATGAGACCATAAAGACCAAAGAACTGTGTAGATTCTACAGTGCTGCCTCCAAGAGCAGGAGTTTGCTGTGC
The DNA here is from genome assembly GCF_020497125.1 of Mauremys mutica. NCBI lineage: Eukaryota > Metazoa > Chordata > Testudines > Geoemydidae > Mauremys > Mauremys mutica. The sequence goes on along the minus strand of NC_059082.1, from coordinate 82,638,053 downwards.
AAGTTGTAGTGAAAATTTTTACCTTCCTCTGTTGTGTAGCCTGATCTGCCTTCACCCCAGTGGCAGTCGCATTTCAGAGGCACTGCACAACATGGCCAAGATGCCATCGGAATGGGGGGGGCTATAGAGATCAGTGAATATTTCAGGGGTTCAATCCTGCATCCGCATTAGTGACTCTTCCCCAGGCAGGTAGCCCCATTAGGTATGGAGTTCCCATGAGACTATGAGTAGTCTACACTACCCACCAATAAACACGATAAAATCGATCCCCGATCGCTCTGCTGTCGACTCCGGAACTCCACCGCGGCGAGAGGCGGAAGCGGAGTCGACGGGGGAGCGGCAGCGGTCAACTCACCGCCGTCCTCATGGCCAGGTAAATCGACCTAAGATACACCGACTTCAGCTACTCTATTCGCGCGGGGGGGAGAGGGGGGAGTCGACCTAAGATACGCTATTTGCGTAGCTGAAGTTGCGTATCTTAGGTCGACCCCCGCCCCCAGTGTAGAGCTAGCCTACATGTGTGAGTAATGGCTGCAGGATCAAGCCTAAGAACTAGGGGCCACCAAATGAAATTAATAGGCAGCAGGTTTAAAACAAATAAAAGGAAGTTCTTCTTCACACAGCGCACAGTCAACCTGTGGAACTCCTTGCCTGAAGAGGTTGTGAAGGTAGGGACTATAACAGGGTTTGAAAGAGAACTGGATAAATTCATGGTGGTGAAGTCCATACATGGCTATTAGCCAGGATGGGTAGGGAATGGTGTCCCTAGCCTCTGTTTGTCAGAGGGTGGAGATGGATGGCAGGAGAGAGATCACTTGATCATTGCCTGTTAGGTTCACTCCCTCTGGGGCACCTGGCATTGGCCACTGTCGGTAGACAGATACTGGGCTAGATGGACCTTTGGTCTGACCCAGTACGGCCATTCTTATGAGCCTGCGCTTTGGGAAGTGCCAAGGTGTTGGATCCATGTGACGGTCTGTTTAAATAAAACAGGCCTTTCCAATGAATATGCAGCAATTAGACAACAAACCTGTGCCGGGATGCTCCCCTGCAGGCAATCTAAAGGCAGCTGCAGCCTCCACGAGGCAGGATGTGCCCTGCTGTAACAATGCAGGCCCATTGTACACAGGATGGCAGAGCACTGCAACACACACCACACGTGCGCGAAGAGACGGACTTGCCCCGACACGGAGTCATGTCCAGCATTCAGCAGCAAGCCCTGCCCTGGCTGAATGCCGGGGAGCCACATGCCAGGCTACCCACAGCCAACAGAGCACAGTTCCTCCTCCAACATACCAAACCCTTGGACTTTCACGCCGAATCGCACTGGCCGGACGCCATCAGGTGATCAAATTGGTTTTGACCTCTGGCGCCACATGCTGCGTGTTTGTAGACACCAGGACTTGCTGGCTTTGCACACCAGTCGCTGCGGGCAGCGCAATTCCCCGCAGGATGCTCGGGGACCGTTTTCCTGTAGGAGCCTGGGACTGATTCCCTTGCTGCCACGCTCTGCCAAGCAACAGCTGGTAGGCAGGATGAGCTCTCAGGGCCTGTGCGTCAGAGGGAGCGGGCAGCCACTGGGCACGAGGAGGAGGAGAAGCAGGGGCTGGCTTCTTGCCATCAGGAAGCCAGGCCGTCAGGGAGGGATGAAGGCATTTGAGGATAGAAGCCAGCGGGGATGGAGCCAGGGCATCTACCCCAAGCTGCGCAGCGTATCAGACAGAAGGCTGCCCTATGGGCCTAATGCATGAGCATCACTCTCCTGGCTGGCTGAAACCCTGGCATCCGTCACAGCAGCAGAGGGGACGACCGCGACTGCTTCCTCTGGATTTCAGCAGCATACGAAGCATCAAATGCACGAACTCCCTGCGTTCTGGCTATTCGGGCGAACTGGTCACACCTGCTGGCTACAGTTCCAGGAGTTTATTCCACTTTGCTCATCAGCCCTCTGGCAGTCTGGCTCTACATGAGGATTTTCTATTTTGTAGTCAAAACCAAACTATGAACCCCACACGCTTCCACCGCCCTTCCTGCAATGATCGCACAGACAGGGACAGAGCCTCACCACACCAGCCCATATTCACCCAGCTGAATCAGACTAGAACCCAGGAGTCCTGATACCATATCCCTTGCTCTAAACACTAGGCAACGCTTCCCTTAAAGTGGCTTACAAAAACGCTGAAAGTGCTGAACACAGCAACACAAACGAGGTCTCACGTTAGTAAAGCGGGTTGTGTTCCTTCCATACGAGCGTCCCGGACCCAGCACTCAGGTGCTGTATATTAGACAGTCCACTCTGTGGTTGCAGCATCCAGCAGTGGATAGTCTTGAGTGCAGCATTCAGGGGCGACGATGCGCTACTTCTCTCTAGGTATGCGCCTCTGGAGCTCTGCACTCCCTGTTCAGACAGAACAGTCGCTGACGCTGAAGGAAGCTTTCAGCCCTGAAAGCAATGGGATTAGGCACCCAAATACCTTTGACGATCTGGGCCTGGGTGCCTAAACCCCAGTGTCTTTTCATTAAACTTAGGCACCTCAGTGACTTAGGCACTTTTGAAATTTTTACTATAAGTGACTTGACCAGGATCGCATAGGAAAGCTGTAGCAGAGCCAGGAATTGAAGCCAGATTTCCTGAGTCTTTGGGCAGCTCCTTAAACCACAAGGCCATCTTTCTCCCAGTGCGTCGACACTCTGGGGAGGTAGGTAGTATAGTCCCTATTTTACAGAGGGCCACAGAAAAGCAAAAGCCAACAGTTTAAAAACTGGATCCCTAACGTTACGGCGCTCAGACCATCCACAGGCCTAATCTGAAGAGTTGCTGAGCACCCACTTCCCCTCTTGACTCAAATACCTCAGGGAAAAACAGGCCCCTTATTGAGGTGTCCAACCTGAGAGGCCCAAGGTGAAGATTTCTGCTCTACATGGACCACCAAAGGCCAGTGACGCAACCTGGCACGGAGCCCAGATCTCCAAGCATGAGACCACTCACCCGTCCCACGCTGCACTCCCTGGCCTGGGCCTTCTCATGTAAAAAACCCAAATCCACTTTTATGGAGTCTAAGGATAGACTGAGCGCACCCAACGGAACACATTTCGGAAGAGGAGAGGCCTCGCAGACCAGTTCACCGGCCCCTTTTATGGCTCATCTTAATCTCTTTTTGCTCCATTGCCTGTATCCTCGTTCCCCTCGAGGTCCCTTATGCCCTCTGCTCCAGTTACGCTCCTCCGGGATCTCAGCACCCTTTGCAGGAAATACAGAATTTCTGAGCCCCGTCCTAGTTTCGTGGCTTTTAGACGATGTCCCGCCATTGCTGACACCCGGAAGCCTTCCTGCCTCCTGTTTCCAAACAATGCCACAAAGCCCAATGCTCTTCACCTGTCATCATCCGTAGGGTTGTCCAGACCGGCTGGTATCTCACTGCCCAGCGCTACCCTCTCCACCCGGCCAGGACCTCCCTGCACACAGCACCCCAGATGGGCCCTAACAGGTGCCTGACACAGCAAACATACCCCAAGCTGCCGCACAGGCCAGTGGGCCTCTCTTGAGGGATGCTGAGCCCAGCATTCACAGGGCTCCTTCCTCCGGGATTCTCCCTCACACCCGCTCTCAAGTTACCCAGCTAAGGCTCCATTAAGCTTCACACCTGCACTGGTTTTAACCTCAACACCCATGTGGCCATTATCCCCCTGTTCCAACAACAGGATCTGCTCCGTTTATAGCCTCCCCTGCTGCTAATGCAACCTAGTATCTTGTTTGCTTTCTAGGGCTGCCGTGGCATTCAGACAATTGAATGTTGACCATGTGCAAACAGGGTGCCTGACAAAATGTGCGTTAATCCCCATTCAAATGACACCTTGATGAGCAGACAACTAAATCCACAGAGCAATGGGAAAAGCGACGGGTGATCTAAATGTGTTTTCCTTCTCTGCTTTACCCAGTGCCTTTGTGTGTTTGCTTGTTTTAACTCGCAGCTTTAGAACAGAGGAAAGTGACAAGCAATCTGTAGAGAGCACGCTGTCCTCTGCAGAACGCAGCTGCATCCCTTTCAGCTGGTAGAAATATCAGTCACCTGATGAAAACAGGCTACAGTCAGTATTTACCTTGGCAGGGAGGTCCAGCTCTCTGGAGAAGAACGGGGGGATCTGCACACCCTCACCAAAGCCAACTGGTGCCAGGGGCATTTGATATTGTAGTTTAAAAAGCCTTTGCATTGAGTAATGCACGTAGGTAAAACCTCTAACACTGCGATATTCAAAGGAGCCTAAGGAAGTTCAGCACCTAACTCTCACTGGCTGCCAGGGTGATGTGGACACCTAAACCCCTTAGACCCGTTTGAAAATTGTAGCCCAGAGCAAACGTATAGGGTGGAAGCACTTGGGAGAGACTTTTATACAGTGGAGAACTTTAAAATATGGGAGGTGGGTCTGAGCCCAGATCCAAACACCCCCAAGTTCCAATCCAGTGTCAGACTTCGCCTGCTTAGACACATCTTTAGCACATGAGCCAATAAGAATAACTTCAAGTGTCATCACCCTAACAGGCAAGGGCTAGGTTCATTTCTAAGTGCTCCATCTACCAGGCTAGTTACATACTCCGAAGGTACTGGGGCAAATTCAGACCTGGTGCAGTCAGAGCTGCATCCACTTACCCCAGGTATGAAGCTGGCCCATTCTTTCCAGTTGGTTTAAATACTAGGGGGCTTCCATCTGCTTTAAGTCCAGTGCCTTAAACAGAGAACTACAGTTAATGGTCCGCTTGGTAAAGAGAACCGTTGTGGCAATGGAAACCAGCCACTTCCAAGGAGCTACACCCGTTCCCACCAGCTGAGGGCCTGACCCATTCTTGACAGCAATACGCAGCCACCCTTTGTGACTCGGCCTGTGTGAACAGTACGTGCATACCACCATCAATAAGGCAGAAAGAGGGAGAGAGAAACAGTGCAAGTAGGGTGACCAGATGTCCTGATTTTATAGGGACAGTCCTGATATTTGGGGCTTTTTCTTATATAGGCTCCTATTACCCCCCACCCCCATCCCAATTTTTCACACTTGCTGTCTGGTCGCCCTAAGTGCAAGTGGCTATGGAGAAAGCTCCCAAATAACAGTGATCAAGAGCTGACGTGTATTTTAAACAGGCAGAGCGGGAGGGTCACCTGGATAACCTTTGCAGCTCAGCCCCAGGATCGGGGCTGTATATTCATATAATCCTCTCAAGAGATGCTAGTGAGCTGAGCCTGCCGAGGGTTTCAAATGCTTTGCTATCTCCCTACCTGCACCCTCTCCCCACCCCAGTGCTAGCTGGAGTCTCTCTCTGAAGGCAGAGCAGACGGACACTCCATTTTCCTTCCTGTGGGATGCAATCAAGACCTTTCCAAATGGAAATAACACAGTCTAATGTTTAACTGCAGAGGTAGGAGGTTTCCATGGGAAGAACAGAATAGCAATGGAAATAGAGGAACAAGAAAAGCAGCTAAAACCAAGGAAAACCCCACAGCTAACTGCATTTGCAAAGACGACACAGGCTACCCATACACGAACAGGGCAAACGCAGTGCGTGAAATGTGCAAGAAAAAGACATTCAAGGCTTAATGGAAGGAGCATGGATAGTGAAGGACACCCTTGCTTATTGCAGGAACAATCCTTGCCCATTTGCTCGTATGAAGGTGTCTCCAACCATCCCAATATTCATAGGACGGTGGCTAATTTCCCTGGGTCCACCCTGCGAGCCTAGCTCTCCCAAAACAATGACAGGGCCTCTCTTGATTTGCAGCATGGCAACACAGTGACTGCACTCACAAGCAATGCTGCTGCACTATGATGCACGGCCGCTAAGCTCGCACATTTAGTGTGTTGTGACATAAAAGGGCGAACACGACCGTGTGGGATCACTCTCTGAGCCTGAGATCTGGAGTACGTGCTGTCCAGGTGGGATCTGAGAAGAAAGCTGGTCTCATTATGATCAGGTCTTGGTGAATTCAGACCTTGGCCAACTCAACACAACAGCGCGGCGGTTACTGGTCATTATTTATTTGGCCCCAAGCGAAGGCTAGTTACTTAGCTGCGGTTTGGGTCTGTTTATGCAGCTAATGGAAAACTGCACAACCCACACTGGGTCTGAGCCCAGGCCCAGTGAGTTCAGTGGGAATTCCATGATCCTCAGTGGGCTTCAGACCGGGCCCAGAGACTATAACATAAGCAGCGGCTTCGCTGTTCTCCAGGCAAAGTGAACTATCCACCCTGACTGCAATTAATTAGGGCTCCACGCTTAACTAAAGCCTGCGTGACCTGACTTACTGTGGGCTGCCCCTTTGTCATTATCTGCATGAAACAATCATGAGGTCCAGCGACAGGCTCACGGGCTAAATACACTGGGGCTGCCAAGCCAGGCGGGAGCCACAGCTGGAAATACAGCTGCTTTCACCTGGAGAGAGTCACTGCGCTGAACAGGGGCTGTGGAGAGAGAACACGGCAGTAACCGTTAGGGCTTGGAGAAAAGGAGAGGATCTGCAAGGAGCACTGGACCGGGGAGGAAGAGGAGGAGGGATTCACATCATATGCTATAAGGAGGGGCACCATAGCTCGGCCAGTGTGACCTGGAGCAGCCTCTGACGCGGGCCCGCAGCAGACAGCGTCAGAGTTCCTGCAGCTCACAGGCTGCAAGCAACACCTCTGCCATGAAGTTGGCCCTGCTACTGTTCAGGGTCCATTGGTGGACTCGGCAGAGTTCGACCTGCCCAGAATTCAACACACTCACCACTCCAAACAGTGACGTTTCCTGTCACCCTGACAGTAACCACCACCAAAACAGCCACCCCTGACGAGCATGGCTCGGAGAGTCACAGGCCCCGAGCTGCGTGATAAAGCAGCAAACGTGATGGACACACTGCACCCGCCCAGCCCCTGCCTGTGGCCTTTTGTGCTGTTAAGAAAATGAACTGGCTTGTTCCTAATAAGTATTTCAGAAGCTTTAATCATACAACTCTACAGGTTTAGATTTGGTTATTCCTTTGCTGCCTATTCATTTCAACGTCCCTCACTTAACAGGATTTACCGGTGGCAGTAAAATGCAGACGTGAGAGCAGGGACTGGCAACCAGGAGTTCTGGGTTCTAGTCTAGGTTCTGCCTTGGATTCACTGGATTATCTTCCGCGAGTCATTTCCTCTCTTTGTGCCTCTTTTCCCAGCTGCAAAATGGGTGTTGCTCATGTTTACTCCCAAGCAAGCTGTTTACAAATATTAATTTGCAAAGAGCTTGGAGATCTAGAAGAGGAAAGTATTATTTGAAACTAAACAGTAAAGCCCCAGCACCACGTTAGCCCCTGCTTTGCCATACGATCCCCATGACTCGGCCTTTGCATAGGGTTTGGAAAGGCTTGGCTATCGGATTTGTAAATAGCACTTGCAGCTCCCTGCAGGCAGGGCTGATGAGAAGGGGGGAAGGGCGGGATAATTGTAGTGGAGCCTTAAACCTGGGGGGTGCAGCCAAAATATCAGGAAGTGGGGTGAAATGTGACGGGGTGGGGCTCCAGTGAACAAGATGTCCTGGGGCCCCAACTTTCTCTTGATGGGCCTGCATCTGTGGTCCCTCACAAAACCGGCTCACCTTTCTCTTGACAAGAAATAGGGGGATCTGTTAAGCTCCTACATAAGCATTCTGATAATACAGGAATGGGTCTCTGTGTAAGACCCGAGATAGGCAGCCACGGTACAGAATTAATGAAGCACTGAACCTCAGGGGAATGTTCATTTCTGTACCTCTTTCTTATGCAGAAGAAGGACCTTGCCAGAGGTTTCAGCTTAAGAGTGTAGCTGCAAATGGAGAACAAAAGGAATTTGGCTTAAAGTCAGTCACAGTGTGCATTGTTTTACCTTGAACAAACACTTGCAAGGCTTCAGAGGGAAAACAGACACGGGGTCAACAAAATTCAATTCCAAGTCTAGTTACAATTTAATATAAATTGATCCAGCAGTGTAAATAAAATGCTACAGAGGTTCATGTGAAAGCTGTAATGAAATCAGATTATGACTTGAATCCTGCCTTAGAAATAGTCTCCCTAGAAATAATCCTGTTGACCTGTTACGCTTTCTTGCTATTTTCCTCCTATTTATTAGGGAGATCTGGATTTACAGAAAATCATTTCTTCTCATGAGTTTCACCTCCTCTCTTTCATCCCAACCTGAAATCAACTGAGGCTCAAGCCTGCTTGTTAGATCAGAGTAATTAATGAGCACAGGACTGGGAGCCCAAAGGGCTGAGTTCTAACCCTAGATACACTGGCTTCCTCCACCGTGTTGGGTAAATCACGTCACCCTTCTGCCTTCCTCTCCCTCTGTGTGTGGCAGGGATTAAAACTACTTGGCTACCTCACTGAAATGTTGACATTGCTATCAAACTTCACTAACATACCCATTACATTGTAAGCAGTACGTAGACAACGTTTTATGGATTATGTACAACACTCTTGAAATCTCATTGTGCGTGCCTCTCCGATGACTGGAACTCCACTGTCCCCTCTGCAATTCTGGAATAGTTAATTTTAAAGTAAAAATATAGATTTTTAAATTTGTTCCACGTTTCTATCCTGGAAAAGGATTATATCCAAACAGCACCTTCTTACACAATGATCTGCCGTGTGTGTCTGTTCCGCCCCAGTTCTGCTTTGGCCTTCTTTTCCAGTCCCTCTGAGCTCTGCAAGCACCAGCCCAGCTCTGGGGGAGGGAGTGCGAGTCTATTCCAACCTGCCCATTAGCAGAATGACGACTGGACAGCAAAACCCACTGTGTGGTGTAGAGGACAGGGCACTGGACAGTGAATCTGAAGACTTGGATGCTACTTCCAGCTTTGTCACTGAACCGCAGCCTGACTTGGGCAAATCACTTCCCCTCTGTTTCCTCTCCCATCCTTGTCTATTTAGACTGTAAGTCCTTAGGGGCAAGGAGGACTGTCTCTTATTAGCGTATGTACAGCGTCTGGCACAATGGAGCCCTGATCTCAGATGGGGCCTCTAAGCATTACTCTAATACAAAAAATAATAGCAGCAAATTCTGCCCATTGTTTTTCCTGTGCACTCTCAGTAAAGGTAATGGGGATGCACAAGGATGACTGGTGACAGCATCTGGGCTGCAGAATCTTTATTACTGGTGATGGTAGGAAAGTCAGAAACAGCCCAGCTTGACTCTCAGAACCCACACTGCAGCCTTTCCCCATGTCTTTTGCAGGCATGTTGCCTGTTTAGATTGTAAGCACTTTGGGTTACAGGACTGGAGAGCAGCAGTTCCCAAACTTTTTACCAAGGGGACCCACTAGCTGCATTTTATCCTTTTTGGGGGAACCCAGCATTACACAGATACAGTGTGTGTATGCACACACACACACACACCCCTGCATACACACACACTTTACTGTTTCGTAAGGGTTTTTTTTAATTCCATCACAAAAGAAAAAACCCCCACAAAATCCCCTCCCCTGCCCCCAGTTCCCCACCCCACCTAGTCAGCTCCCCTCAACCCTCTGTCTCACTTTCCCAACCCTGCCCACTCCTCTCTCCCAGGGGCTAACCCGGGACTGCTACCAGGCTGCTGACCGCCTGCTCGCTGGCTCCACTGCCCAGATTGAGCTCCCCATGCCGCTGCCCACTGTCCGGGGCAAGAGAGAGCATGGAGGGAGGAGCCGCCAGGGCTCACACAATGCACAGCTGTAGGGCGCTTGGCGCACTCTGGAGTGCTAAGTAAATAATATCTGAAAAGTACTTTAAAGACAGCCAATCCAATGCCACAAAGAGAACACAACACCTGGGGGGCGGGGGAGGAGCAGAACAAGGACCGGAGATCCTGCTTTGATGTAAATGCTACTACTTAAAATAAACAAGGAAAAAGGGAACAGAAGAAAGGACACGAGTTACGGACAGAATCGTTTCTAAAGAGAACAAGACAAAAATCAACCCTGGTGTAACTCCATTAACACACCCGAGGGTGTTAGGCACTCTACTCCCACTGACTTTTGATGAAACTGAGCACCTTATTCCCTTAGGCACGTTGGAAAATCCCACCCCACAGGGCTACACTAAGGGTGAGCATGGTCCATTGACTGGGCAGGTTGGGAAATGACAGGCTCCTTCCCACCAAAAAAACAACCAAGCGGGGTTTTCAATCACAAGACGGAAAACTGAAAATTCCACCAAAAACCCACCAACCGAACAATTGAATTTTTCAGTGGGTGACACCCCATCCCCCACCCCCAAACAAATGTTCCGCTTGGGGCTCTGCACTGAAAACACAACCCTGGCAACAAAAACGGGAAATTTTCACAAAAACGTTGACTTTGTTGGAAAAGCCATTTTCGGTCGCTAATAAATTTCGGTGCAAAATTGTGACCGGCTGATTTTCAAAGGTTTCCAAGCTCATCTGGGACTTTAAAAGCAGCAACAGGGCCTCTTGAACCATTAAACCTACAGGCAGGCAATCGGAGTTCTTACATGACTTCTTTGTGCTTCTCAAGTTCACTCCATCGTGGAGCGAAGTCCCCAGAAGTACAGGGCTTCTTCGGAAGACTCACTGGCATATCACATCGCACAGAACACAAGTACTTGCACCAGTGTCAAACTGCCTGTCCGACAGTCGTAACAGTCAGGTGTAAAGGATTAGAACCAAAGCCACCACAAAGAGCTTCCCACATGGTAAGTGAATATGCCTGAAATCTAGATTTGGCCAAAATACCTTTAATTGGTTTAAATCCATTTAATAGTCTTACTATCCAATGGAAACATGAACTAGTTGAAAAGAATCCAGCTTGTAACTAGGTCTCTTACTAAAGGGAGTTGTGTTTTATAAGCAGCATAGCACTTCTTTTCTTCCAGCCAGCCAGCCAAAGCGTCCTGTAGGTGGTCGTGAGATTGGCTGAGGCTAATGGCTGGAGAAACTGATTTTTAAACCATCCCATTTAACACAATGTTCACATTTTTTAAAAGTCACATTGAGGGAAAATTTTCTTAATGAAGACTTTGTTACGTAGCCAATTGCAAACGGGAGTTTCACTGGCTCAGGATTTGATGCTACCCGTAGAAGAACAAAACCGTCTTGCTGTTTACACTGCCCTAACGAAGACCTTCAATGACAGATAAACATTAGACTGCACAATTTCCTATTAGCCTTCTTACCGTAAGCAGCACTGTCAAGTCTGGGTAAGGGGCTGTGAGTCAGGACGCCTGGGTGCTAATCCTGAGTCCCTGCGTGACCTCAGGCAAGTCACTTACCCCCGCTGTGCCTCGGTTTCCCCTCTGTAACATGGGGAGAACTTCGACATCAGAGAGGAGCTGTGAGGATGAGTTCACAAGCTCATACTTTAAAAGCCTTTTAAGTGTCCCTGGGGAAAGGGGCTATGTCCGCCCCCATCCCGGTGTCCTCAAGGCCTCAATAGGCAGAGGCCACGCTCAGCGCATCAATAAGCCATTTGAGCGTCAGCTTTCCAAACGCTTTCCCATGGAGACAGCCCGCGAGTCTTCTGCTCGAGGGTCTGAGATGCGGCAGCGGCACCCACCCGTCCGCGGGATCAGGACTTCCTTTGGCCAGAAACCCAGGGAGTTTGTGTCCCCGGGAACAAAAGGGGGCTTGGCAGCTGCACAATTCATCCTGATACTAATCTAGCTCCTACCTCCAGCTCATTTCCACTTGCTTTGTCTTTCACTAAAAATATCGCCGCAGAGGAAGTAACTGCCATGGGGTGGATACCTTCCTCGTGAGGAGGGGCTTCCTGCCAACACCCCAAGTCAAAAATAACCAACAGCCAATACTCCCCAGCATGACTCGCTTCCAGGCCGACCTCAAGATGCCACAAAGCCCCACTCATCAGCCATCAAAACTGCATGTGTCTCGCATGAATCCCTGGGCCAGATAAGGGCACCCTCACACGCATGCATAGATTTCCCAAGGAGGTGAACCAAAGTACTTTGGGCTGCCAGTTCGCGTCCGTTTCCCACTGCCTTAAAGGGTGAAGTACAGACGGCCAAGCTGTTTTTAAATATCAATGCATTCAAGAGCCCAACTCCCAGAAGGTGGATATGGATGGGAGAGAGGCATGATCTAAAACAGTGCTAACACACTGAGATTTTAAAACCAAATTCTTTTATGGTCTTGTGGGGATAAAGCACTGGGCTGGGACTCTGGAGGTCTGGGTTCAATTGCTGACTCTGTCACAGACTCCCTATGTGACCTTGGGCAAGTCACTGAATCTTCTGTGCATGAGTAAAATGGGGATAATGCTCCTCCCTTTCTCCCACCACTTGTCTGTTTAGACTAAGCTCCTTAGAGCAGGGATCGGCTCTTATTATGTGTCTGTACGGCGCCTCACTCTACTTCTAAAGGAGCATCCAGTTTCTGCGTTGTCAAAAGCAGGGATGATCTGAAAAACCAATTATTTTAAAAATAGATGCTGCGGATATTTATCAGATCTATCAGAATGCCTGCAAGACCCAGAGCAGGGAATAGCAGAGAGGAAAAAAAAAAACTGTTCAGACATTTGAAGGCTAATGGCTGAGCTTTGCCAAGACAGAGAATTTTTGATAAGAAAAAAGACGTTTAAGGTTTTCTCAGATCTATAATCTCGGATGCTGTTAGTACCATGGGGAACGGTGATAATGACCCTACAAGGGGGAGCCTTGGTACCTCTCCTTAAGGAGGTTAATAAAAGTGGCCTTCCTAATCCTGAGCAGCGAGGGGAGGAAGGAGGGTCTTTTAGTTCAGGCACAGATCTGGGATGGTGCGAAGGGGATTATAATCCCAGCAATTGACGCTCTCTGTGTGGCCCTGGGAAAGGCATGTAATTTCTCCATGCCCTCAATTTACCCATCTGTAAAGTGGGGATAACTAAATGGATCAGCCTCCCAGGGAGCGGAGGGGCACTAAAGTTTGCAAAGCACTTTGAGATCCTCAAAGGAAAGATGCAAGTGCAGTGTAACGCCATCTTCACGTTCCAGCACGAGGTTAGGAAGAACACGCTCTTTTAATCTTAAAGTTCAGGAGAAAAAGGAAATGCATTCCCCACATGGCCCCATGCTGTGGGATTCTTTTGCCGTTACCATGTTGTGTGTATGTGTGTGTGTTAACCTTCTGTCTCCAAGATGCGGCATCTAAGGCTTGGTCTGAAGGTCACTGAAGTCAACTGGAGTCATTGCATCCACTTCCCTGGGCTTCAGCTCAGACCCCTTCTCAGCTTATCCTGGGGACCCAAGTTTCAAATCAATAATGTAGCCAAGCCAAGCACTTGCAAGGTTTGCAGCGTTTCTCTCTCTCTCCCCCAGCCTGCAGACTGGCTGTCCCTACAGCAAGCCTGCCCTGGTCGGCTTCCCAACCCCCACTTCAGAAACGGGCTGGAACATGGTAATACCGTACAGCCCCCGGGGGATTTAGCAAAGTAGGTTGCTTGCTTATCCAAGCAAGTTACTGGAGTGGGGTAAATACAGGGTCTCACACACGGTACAGTGTATACACTGGCACTCTTACAGCCACCCGAAACAGATCGTCTATTTCTTGGGCTAGATTTAAAAAGAAGCAATAATCTACATGGAAAATTTGGCTTTGCAGATACCCATACTGCAGCGAGACGGGCTTTGATGCTCATTAGCAACACTCTTGGAATAGGGGCTGCTTTCACTCATTTAGAAACAGCTCACCCTCTCTGCGTTGGCTCCTCAATTATAACTTTGTCATTTCAAAGAAGCAGAGATGCTCATTTGTCCTGAAACCTCTTCCCTCTGGCTCCTTTTGCTCAGAAGCCGTGCAATGGAGGTCAACAAGGTTTGTTGGTTTTTTCCATGAAGGTTACAAAGGGGCTAATTAGTGCTGGAAACTGAAATCCCGTACATCTCTGCTAAGCCAGGTACGGCAGGCAGCTGCAATCTAAGCTTCCTAGGGCTGCCCTGCTGGTGACCTGCCCTGGACCTTTCTAATGCAGCTCAGTGGAGCAGGGAGCCAAGAATTAGCGGAAACATGTTTGTAAAGGATTTTTTTTAAACCAGGGTGGAGTGTGTTTGTGCTCCGATGGTTAGACTATATATACACACAGGTATACATGAGGGAGGTCTTCAGAAAGCTCTTTTCTAACATGCACTTACTCAGACGTACAAAGAGTTAGCTAAGCCCCGAACAGCTCCCATTTCAACCACCACCAAGGAAAAAGCACAAGAAGCACAAGCCTTTTGCAGCTGCAGCCAAGAGCAGTAGCAGAGCCACACGCAGATGGGGCACCAGGCAGGGACACATAAGATGCACTAACTTTTGCGTTACATACCGGTACTTCCTCTGGACTGAGGAAGTTTGTCGCAAGCATCTAAGCCCTGGAGCAGTTCAAATTCCAGACGAGGCCCCATTTACGTGACTGCCTATCTTGGCCAACTGCAGAGCTTGAACTGAGGATTTCCAGAGCTAAAAGCACAAGTAGCTACAGCTTGAGCTAAAGAGCTGAGCTCCCAAGCGGCGAGCTGTAACAGCCCCACATCATCTGTGGAGCACAGAGCCGGCTCCATAACATACACTCACCAGTGCGCAACAAACACACATGGGCCTTCTGCAATAGGCTACATTGGGAAATCTCCCATCACTGTATTAGCATCATCAGTGCAGATCCACCAAGGCAACAGAGGAGGAAGTGCTAGTGGAGACAGGAGAGGTTGCGGGAGTCCTATGCACATGCAACTTCCACTGATGCTACCACCAGTCAATCCGCGCTGAGGCAGCAAAAGGCTGATTAGATGTTTAGCGAGCACCTGAGCGCAGACACTGGCAGAAGGGGAGCAAATATATAGAACACCGAGCAGGGACCTGTATTCAATCCTCCCATCAAGTCTCTTCCGCTGCTCAATGCCAAGGTTCTGATTAAGCTCCAGCCTCAAGGAAACCATCACAGAAGAAAGGCTACGACTGCCGTGCAATGTTCACCACCATAACTGCTACAAAAATAGCAGCAGATCTTAAAGGGGCACTGTTGAGATTTTGCATACAAACAATATCCGACGTAACAGTTCTTTACCTGGGCTGTGGCAACACCTTAAACAGTCAACACAGACATGAATTAAAAAAAAATTGACTTTGCCTTTAGCTATTTATTATTTCTATTGCTGTAGCGCCTAGGAGCTCCAGTCGTGGGGTAGGATCCCATTGTACGAAGCGCTAAGCAAACCGAACAAAAAGACAATCTCTGCCCCAAAGACTTTACAGTCTAAGCACTTGGGCCATTTCTTTAGCTTTGCATTTCACCCCGCTTGGTCAATGAACTGAGATTGTTCACATTCACACAGATTGCTAGCCAGTTTCACTTTGCAGTTTGCACGCTGAAATTGGGAGATCAGGGCATGTTTTAATTTAAAAACCATGCATTTCTTTTAACATGATTTCATAACATAATTACTGCCGACATTTCTGCTCGATCGAGGTGTTGTTAAATCTTTCTGGCTATCCTACAAACCCTAAACTCTGGACCTCAACTAAGTTGACAAAATCCTTTTAAAACATTCATCGTTACTCAATATTCTTTCAGTACTCGGGGAGCATTCTCGTAAGAGAAGATATTGCCAGCCTAGGAGGTTTATTTGCAACAGGAAAACAATTCTCATTCCTGACCCAAACAGAACTGTAAATATTTAGGGGCTTGATGTAAATATTTTATCTACATCTGCAGTTACTGATAAACTCTTGCTAGCGGTACACAAAACTAGCACATTCTAAACCAGTATTTCTCTAGCAAAGAATACATCAAGTTTGTACCCGGGCACTAAACTTTTCGTGGGTTTTTATTACATCTCCAGCACATAGGAGGTTTAATAGCCACTGTCCCATCACACATGGCTGGCACACTAAGGGTCAGTCAAGAAATCCACCAGAGAAACCTCCTTACTGACAGCCTAGTGCAGGGGTTGGCAACCTTTCAGAAGTGGTGTGCCAAGTCTTCATTTATTCACTCTAATGTAAGGTTTCGCGGGCCAGTAATACATTTTAATGTTTTTAGAAGGTCTCTTTCTATAAATCTATAATATAGAACTAAAATATTGTTGTATGTAAAGTAAATAAGGTTTTAAAAATGTTTAAGAAGCTTCATTTAAAATTAAATTAAAATGCAGAGCCCCCCGGACCGGTGGCCAGGACCCGGGCAATGTGAGTGCCACTGAAAATCAGCTCGTGTGCCGCCTTCAGCACGTGTGCCATAGGCTGCCTACCCCTGCCCTAGTGTGTCTCACAAGTGCTTTTAATGGTCCTGTGCAGCTTGGAGCCTGACTGATAGAGGTGGAAATCCTGCAATCTGAGCGAGGCGACATGCCTGCAGCTCCCAGCTGCTTTCTGTTCAGAGCCCCAGGAAACGCAGCAAGAGGATCGAAGGTGTTGGATGTTCAGAACAACAAGCTTGCAGACAGACTTGGAAACTGGAGTGCTGCTCAGGCTGGATGAACAGAGGGGAAAAATCAAGCCAATTACAAAACTAGGCTGAGGCAAATCTATCCCTGTTGGCCTCTAATTTCACCCAACTCCCATCAATTTCCCATCCCTGCAAGAAGCACAAAGTCGCCCCACTGAAGTCAGGGCAGGATTTTTCCCCTGGTGGCCAAAGAACATTAACCAGTTCTTCATACTGCCCACATTTTCCAGAACAGCCGGGTAAGCTGGGCCCAGGGTCAGCTTGCTCATCAGAATACAGGAGCCTACGTAAAGTCATGTTGCTAGGATGGCAATAACCCTGCACTCTTCACTCGTATCAGCAAACTGCTCGTCTCCACCCGGCAGGATCAGAGAGTCACCGCCTGACACTCACAAGCACAAGAGCTTCTTTAAAACAGAGTTCTCAGGCAGCACAAAAACAACAATACCAACCCTCTTCAAACACCTTCCAACCAAGGGTCCCAACGTGTGATACGACCATCAATTCATTTGGCCTCACAGCCCCCCCGGCAGGTAAGAGCACAAGAGACAATGTGATGTAGAGGACAAGATGCTGATCTGGGAGTCAGGACATCTGGGTTCTGTTCCTGGCCCTGCCGCTGACCTGCTGTGACCTTGGGCAAATCACTTCAGCGCTCTGTGCCTCAGTTTCCCCTGCCACCCTTGGTCAGTCGTATCTACTTAGACTGTACGCTCATGTCTTGCTATGAGTTTCTACCATGCCGAACACAATGGGGCCCTGATCTCATCTGGGGCCTCTACTGCAATAGAAACAGGAATAATTATCTCCATCATACTAACAGGTAAACTAAGGCACCGTGAGGCTAAAGGGCTTGTTCGAGGTTACACAGTGAGCCACTGACAGAGCTGGGAATAGAAACACAAGGAGGCCAGTTTCTTTCACTAACTAGTAGGCAACACTGTCCTCATAACATTCTTGTAGAGGCCCTGGGAAGCACCGTTTAAATTAAGAATCAGATGTTAATTCCTACACATTAAAACATTGCGTTTTGCAGGGTTGTGCATGGCTCTTCCAACTCAAGACTTGCCACGTGAGTTACCAGACAAGACACAAAAGCCAGTGATGCAGAGCAGAGATTGGGGCAAGTGGGGCATCCAGCTACAGTGATAAAAAGCAAAAAAGCGAACGTTTAAGAACAGACGTTCAGTAGCCACAAAATCCTGAATGCGGATTGATCCTTTTTGTATTCACAGATGTAGTATAAGTCAGGGGTCGGCAACCTCTGGCACGCACGTCACCAGAGTAAGCACCCTGGCGGGCCGGGCCGGTTTGTTTACCTGCCGCGTCCGCAGGTCCGGCCGATCGCGGCTCCCACTGGCCGCGGTTCGCCGTTCCAGGCTGATGGGGGCTGCGGGAAGCGGCATGGGCCGAGAGATGTGCTGGCCACGGCTTCCCGCCACCCCCATTGCCCGGAGTGGCGAACTGCGTCCAGTGGGAGTCGCGATCAGCCGAACCTGCGGACGCGGCAGGTAAACAAACCGGCCCGGCCCGCCGGGGTGCTTACCCTGGCAAGCCACGTGCCAGAGGTTGCTGACCCCTGGTATAGGTAATAAAATGGCCAATGCATTTACCCAGGCAAGCAGGCGCTACGCAAACACGGCCTTTGGGATGGTTTCATTGGCAGTGTTCGGTACTGGACTGGCAACTCAGTCAAACAGAATGCCTCCACCTCCACCTCGGAACTGGAGCAAGCGCAGACACACCTGCGCTAACTCGGATGTAGGTAGGTGAGTAACAGCGGCGGTGAAGGCCTATGCCGGACACTTGGTATATACTCAGGCATCCACCGCCCGTGCTGCTGATGCTTCCCTGTGATGGGCACTCGAGCTAGCTTTCGTTTAGTCAGATCCAAGCTCGGGGATGTCTACATGTGTTGCAATCACACCTACTGATTGTCGGGCTGGTGCTATGTTAGCACAGGCAGTGCTAGGCTTCCTCCACGAACGCTGGCCAAGCCAAGATGCCCCACTCCTGACCCAGTTGTTCATGGACAGACACGCGGCTCACCTGCCCCTGCCCCGTGGAGGCAGCCTCAGCAGAGATGCCAAGTGTAGGATGGGCCATGGAGACTGAAATACCTCCTGCCCCCTCGCATTGGTCCTTTCAGTGCAAGGTGGAAACACTGGCTGGAGGCACCGTGGGGGAAGCTTGTTTTCTGGACACAAGATGCCTTCGGTCTCCAGGCTGTCAATCTAGCACCTGCTGCCACTCTGCTTTCTTGCTTTCAGGTTTTGTCCTTGATGTCACTTTTCGGTTCAGTGCATTAAGAGTCAAGCCCTGGTGAGAGAATTGCCCTGCTTTCAGCAGAGCTAGGTAGGGCATTCCTCTGCCACGTTCAGTCTAGCTAGTTTGGGGGCCAGTGGCCCAGCAGCGGTTCTGAGCTGAACGGCGCGTGAAGTTGGCCCAACCATTCCCCCTCTCCAAGGGTTTCACTGCAGGAAAGCAGCAGCGAAGTTGCACGTCACATGTTCCAGATGTGTCTCTTTACACAGGCACTGCCTGTGTGCACCGTGAAACCTGCGCTGCAAGAAAGCAGGACCCCTGCTCTGCTCCCTCGGGAGCACTGCTCCGAGTTACTGCCCCTCCACATCTGGCTCAACATTCCACTCTCCCGCCGCGGCTCTCATGGCCTGCCCATGAGATCTGTTCTCGGAAAGTCACTCTGTGTCAGGCCCCACCCCCGCCCCCCCAAAAGAAAGGCTAAAAGGCAGCTTCACACAGGGGAACCTTTGCAGAAAGTCAAATATCCAACTGTGTCAAACAGCTAGTTTTGTGCAGCTGAATGTACTGGGCGTAGTTAGCCTCCGGTGCAACCCCAATGACTTCAGTGCCGCTACACCAGGGATCAGATTGGCCTCTTAATATTCCCCCGGGGGGCAGTTCTGGTGTCAAAGAGCCGTGTCCAGCGGCAGTTGTGCACACCTGGATTTGTGATCTCAAAGGGCAAAGGCTCAGGTTTCTCACGCTATTGAACATTTCTTCATACTACCGCGACGTGCGCATTTTGAAAGTCACCCACGCTGCTGAGCAGCATCCGGGCCAGAGCCCTGCACTCTCATTTAGTACAGCCCCGAGCAAACCAGGGCAGTGCTGTGATAGGAAACAACAAGCCGGCTTTTTGCACACACTGGATTTGGGTATTTTGTTAGCATCTTATTCCCTACTGATCTATTTTTCCCATAGGGTGATCCTGCCGTCATCCCCAAGGTGCATTTACAATAAAAACAATGGAATGGCTCGGCTGAAATGACATTAAATACACACTAACAGCTCCTGCTGAGGTCACACACCCCACGTGCGGCCCTCAGCACAAACATAGTGACAAGTTGGGCCTTACATGCTGTCTTAGGACCAAACTGCAGAGATGAGAGCCCTCTCCTAATGCATCTATCTGCCTGCAGCCCCACAAATCTAGGAATCGTCAGCTCAAGCATCCTAGCTGATATGCAAGCCACTAAATGCTGAGATACTCAACTTAGAGAGCACAAGGGTCGCCCAGTCTATTCAAAATCAAGAACCATCTGAACTTGGAAAGAATGAACATTTCTCCAGAGGAGCTCCACTTTCTATCAATACTTTGCATTTCTAGGACCCTTCCACAGGGGATCTCACTTCACTAAAGCATCAAACTTAAGTCTCATGACCCCTGGTGAGGCAGGCCAACATTAATAACCACGTTTTGCAAAGGGAGAAATGGAAGCAGGGAGGTTACGTGATTTGAGCAAGGTCACACAGCAAGACAATCCAAACACGACGGAGAAACTCAGAGTCCCATTGATCGGAGTTCTAAACAACAGCGTCTTACAGTAGCTGTGTCCTTTCCTCTTCCAAGTTGCAAATGGCAAATTTTTTCTGTATCCCTCCAAACAAAGATTGCAGTAAAAGGTCCAAATATACACACATGCTCACAAATTATATGGTTCCTTCAGCCAAGAGACCACGTTGTAATTTATGGGGTTTGACAGAGCAAGCCACAATGTATCAGTTAAATCGTACATTAATTTTACCTCCTGGGGAGAAATTTCTTGAAAGCCAGGCAACCAGCACACAGGCACCTCCCCCCCGACCCCCCAGCTAAGCAATGCAACCACTGACTTCAAACCAAATGACAGTAAAAAGACAGATTCCCCTAACACCTCCCAGCAGTGCAGGCGAAGGGTGACGCCAGAGGAGATAGCTTAGTGATTTAAGCAGCTGGTTTTAAACACCTACATTCCTTGAAACTGCCAGCTTAGCTCCTGCCCTATTCCTTCCAGGGCAAGGAAGTTGAGGACTTTTGGACAAGACCTGAAAACCCAAAGTATTCTCATCTCCTTTAGGTCAGCGCCTTAAGATCCTTAAAGGGCGCATTTGTCCCTGTGCATCTCTGCCAAAATCTCCCCTCTGTTTACCAGTGTGAGCTCCAGTACTCCAGAGGAGACCGCATATCTATGGTATACATATGTAGGGATACAGTTCACACCGTATTTTGAGATCCAAGGTGCTCCACAAAGAGATGTTACTACCACGCTGGGGAGAACAGCTGACATCTGAAAATGATGGTACCCAATGACATGACTCCAAACTCACTTTCTTTTTCCTGCAGCTGGCCACAATGGAAATGGAACAGAGCTGAATCCCATCCTAATTGCTCTAACGATAACTTGGGATAATGGCTGAGCACTGGGAGATGCAGGGGTGTTTGATGACAGAGACTCACTAAGGATTAAGGAGCCTCACTGTTACTAAATAGTGACTGCCGTCACCGGGAGAGGAGTCCGTACTGGTTATTGCCACATGACACCACTCCTGACTTAGTGGGAGAAGTTCTCCTTTGAGATCTGGACTGAAATTCCCCATTTTCCTCACAGGTTCTGCATCCTGCATCCTTGAAGGTTTGCATGGTTCAAACATAAGTTATTGGGCTCAGTGCAGAGGTAACCGTGTAAAACTCATTGGCCCATGTTATACATGGTATGACTGATCTAATGGTCCCTCTTGACTTTACAGTCAATGAATCTATTAACCCCCTGCAGCACAGAGAATCGGGGCTTGGACCCCCCCATGCTGCTCCACAGGGAGACCTGGACCTTTAAAAAACAAAACTTAAACTCAACTTTACTGGAGGATAAAAAATTCCCAGCAGCAGTTAGAAGAGACAGACCTCCCAGTCACGGGCATCCCAATCACCCCACTCCCAGTCACGGGCATCCCAAACACTGGCTCAGAGCACAAGGTTCCCACCATCAAAGGGGTGGCTGACCTGAGGGTGTTGGGGTCAAGGGGGTGAGTTATTACTGGAGCGTATCCATCTCCTATTCTTGGATCGTTCTCCTGCACTCTGGCCGTTCTTTCCAGTGGAGTGAGCAGGGACAGGCGTTCTGCTTTAATTGCTGTCCTACCAGCCCCTAATGCTCCTGGTGTCTTTCCCCCACGCACTCGGCTCAGTTCTCCACAGAAAATGTCTGCGGCTACGTGGTATGAAGGACGCTACTCTAGTCTAAAGGAATCGCACTGTATCGGATTGTGAGAGAGAACAAACCACCGGGGCGGCCTGCCGAAGAAAAGCATCCTGCAACCACGCCATCCCGTTCATGTGGGCTGGCTCCCCGTTTGTTCCCAGGGCATGGAATGGCAGGGCTCACTCTAGTCAATGACATAATCGTCTGGCCCGCAGCCCTGCCGATCGGCTGTCTCACGGCAGCCAAGGTGATTGTAATAAACGCTGAATTATTCAGCACCCTGACGTGGTTATTTCAAGGGACACAGTCCTGGGCAAGTTGACCTATTGGGGACACACTTTCAAATGACAACTGTTGGGGGTGGGTCTTGGAGGCGAGAGGGTGGTTTGTTCTTCCAACATAAGGCTGCTGCAGTGTGAAAAAGCATAGCTCCCAGCCTGAACAGCCCGCCTGTGCAATCCCCCAGGGAGTTACGATCCCCACTGCATCCATGTACATGGCACACGGCGCTGCTCCCCACGCCTGCTCTGCAGAAGTGGATGATAATGGAGAAGATCCCTGAGCTCTTTGGAAAGCTGGGTTCTTATCTAAGCTCTCTGGCTCCTGTGACTGGAACTGGCCGGGGGAAGCAGGACAAGTCCGCGTGCTTGTGTTGCATGTCTGTGCCCACCATCAGTTATGGAGTAACATGACATGAGACCCAAAGGGAGCCAGGTCCCAAACGCATTCATTGCTAACAGAGAGTGTGTGTGTGTGTAAAAACAATTCCCCTCCTTTAGAGTGCTGGGTTCAACCCAAGTTTCAATCCGCTCCTGTGTCCAGCACATGACTGCTGGCACTGCCTTGATGCGGCCAATCCTGACTTCACTTGTACAGGTGGAACCAAGGGCAAAATTTAGCTCATAGAAATGAAAGACCAATTATGTCCCAACTACTCTCTTCCCCTTCTACCAATGCTAGATTATGCCCTACCCCAGGGGTAGGCAACCTATGGCACTGGTGCCGAAGGCGGCACGCGAGCTGATTTTCAGTGGCACTCACACTGCCCGGGTCCTGGCCACCGGTCCGGGGGACTCTGCATACAACAATAGTTTAGTTCTATATTATAGACTTATAGACAGAGCCCTTCTAAAAACGTTACAATGTATGACTGGCCTGCGAAACCTTAAATGAGAGTGAATAAATGAAGACTCGGCCCAGCACTGCTGAAAGGTTGCCAACCCCTGCCCTACAGTATATTTTCCAGTCAGGGGTGAAAGCAGAAATAGGGACTTACCAGTACGGGGCTGGGTTGGGGTCAGTTCTGGCCCCCAGAAGGGGCGGGGCCTCGGGCAGAAGGGGCGGGGACGCGGGGGTCAGAGCCAGCCCTGGCCCGCCCTGTACCGGTAAGTGCCCTCCCCCGATGGGGTAGCAGCGGCAGCCGGGGACTCTGGCAGCAGTTTAAAGGGCCCAGGGGTCAGCCACTGCTACCACCCCAGGCCCTTTAAACACTGCCGGAGCTCCTGGCTGTCGCTGTATCCCAGGGCTCTGGCAGCAGGGCTCCGGCGGCTATTTAAAGGGTTGGGGCCATAGAGGCAGCGGGAGCCCCAGGCCCTTTAAATAGCCCCCGGAGCCCTGCCGCTACTCCAGGGCTCCGGGGGCTATTTAAAGGGCCTAGGGCTCCCCTGCTTCTACTGCCCCGGCCCTTTAAATAACCCCGGAGCCCTGAGGTAGCGGCAGTGGGGCTCCGGTGGCTATTTAAAGGGCCCAGGGCAGTAGAGGCAACGGGAGCCCCGGCCCTTTAAATAACCCCCAGAACCCCACTGTCGCTACCCCAGGGCTCTGGCAGCAGGGCTCTGGCAGCAATTTAAAGGGCACGGGGCTCCAGCCACTGCTGGGGGCCCCAGGCCCTTTAAATTGCCACCTGGGGGAGCCGGGCCGCCCCAATATGCTGTAGCAGGGCATACCAGCTTACTTTCACCTCTGTCTCCAGTCCAAACAATGGGACTTAGACCACTTCCCTTGCGGGACGGACCTCACAGGGATTAATTTTTTTTGCTAATATTCAACCTAAATTTGCCTATTTCCCCATTTCAGCCCATTACTTCTAGGTATAGTCCTCTGGGCCCCACTGAGCAGTCCCTTAAAAAGACCATGTCAGTGATACCTGCGTGGTTGTCGCTCTGCGTACCTACAGGAGACGCTGAGGATACACTCATGTTACAACAATCAAGCCAAAGTCAAGTACACCATGAAAGACACAAATGGATCAAACGCTACCCTGAATCTGTCCCATGGGGGTTTTGCCACTGACTTCAATAGGAGCACGTTTGGGCCACGTGGTTTGGTCTAATAGAAATACTGCGTTTTCCTCCCCCTTATTCGTTACCCTTCTTTGACAAAGTCATTTAAAACATTTTGATCAAATCTGAAATGATACAGGGCGACGCCGGTTCCAAACACGCCGTGTCTCCGGGCTGCCAACACAAAGTTAGGGCTCTCCGTCAGACACAGCGCACATGCCTGTGTGTGTCCATTATTAATCAATCTGCTATCCTCTTTCATCGCTCGCCTGGCAGAGACGGAGTGCCGTTGTCCTGCCACGGATGCCCAGGGCTTCCCAGCTCTCCATGCTGTTTATCCCTGCCTGTTTACCTCTTTCTGCCTCCCGAGCTGAAGCTGTGTGAGTCCTGAGGCTGTCAGATTGGCCAGGATACCAGCATACGGTGGTTAAAATCACAGCTTTGCCTCTTGAATATCAAAAGCCACCTCCCCCACGCCCAGCTTTCATGAAGCATGGAGGGGTCATTAGAGCCCCATCGCCTTAATTCTTTGCTAGCTGGGAAAGGGAAATCCCACGGCGGTTTCAGGCAGACACTGAATCAATACTGTATCTACCCAGCTTCCCAAAGCTCTGGCACGGGGGTGGGAGGGGATCCAGTAATGATACCTGATCACACATTAACAGGCAACCATATCTCCCATAGAGCGGTGCCAGTACAATGGGGCAAGGCTCGTATTCCGTAGAGTCCTGCAGCCACACCGATCGTGAATTCCCCTGGGAGCCCCAGGACCTTTCTGGTGTTTTCAGTGGCTGGTGCCTGAAGTCCCATGGCAGCTTCCTGAAAAGCTGATTGCCAGCCGGACGGGCCAAATCTAATCTTACCTAGAATACCACGAGCAAGCGTATGAAGCAGTGCAATTTAGTGGCCTGAACGTGGGATTCAAGGCCCCGAGTTCTAATCCCAGTGCCGAGCCATTAGTTGCTGTATGACCTTTGGCCTCTTCCCTCTCCAAGAATAGTTATTTCCCCGTTCCGCCATTTCCCCCTCCATCAAATGAGGAGAACGACATTCGCTCCCCGTCCCCCAAAGGCTGCTAGTGACGGGCTGTAAAAGCCCTTTGAAGCCGCTGTCAAGTTCGAAGTGTTGTATGAAGAAGTGAGGCAGAAACCACCTGCAGCCTCCGTGGTGACCCCGAGGAGAGGACGGCAGAGCTCACAATACGACCAGGAGCCTCCACTGGGGGCGGGGGGGCATGACAGCTGACGGGCATTCACAACAGGTCTCGCTGCGCCAGGCCGGGCAAACAGCACCCCCCGTCCCGTGAGCACTCCGGATTTCAGAGCACTCGGCTCCCTTCCCCAGCAGTTCATTCCCGGCCCCACCCGGCCATGCTCTTTTCAGCACACAATGGGTTTCAGTGTGGGTGGGAGGGGGGGGGATCAGAGTCACTGTTTCCCAAACAATGGAAGACAGGAAGGAGGTTTCACTTTCAAGGAGGCCGAGCAGGGAGCCTGGGAAGTCACTCGCTCTGCTTTCCTCCAGCCTCATTCGCTTTGGTCACATGTCGGAGCGCAGCTCCCCACGCTCCTCGCTGCACCCAGCAGGAGGCCCCAACCTTCAATCTCTCCAGGCTGGGCTGTTTTGGTTCCACGCTCTCTCGAGCCGTTTCCCTCCATAAACAAGGAGCGGGACCTAATTTGTGCTGCTCTGCTCACCTCTGACCCCGTCCCCATCAGGGTCACTGATGGGCCCAGCGCTGATAAACGACTTTGGGCGGAGGAGGGGGGTCCCACATGCTCATTCTTCAAAGGGCCACCCGGAGAGGGGGGGCAAGGGTGAGAGAAACAACATTTAACCGGAGCCGTTGCACACGTCGATCCATCCTCAGCATTAACCGAGGTCAGGTCTCTCGGCTTCTGGAGACCGTAGCAATCTGCCTCAAGCCACGAGTACATACCCGCAGCCACAGGCATCAGCAGGCAACCCAGGGAACAGAATCTGTGACCTGGGGCTGATTCACAAACCCCTTCCTGCTGCCTGACCCGTTAACGGGAACCCCGAATACCGGAACCGCCCTGACATGCTCCATCCAGTAGAGGGCACTGAGGCACACACCACACCGCCGGGCACGTGGCATGGACTTTCGGAAACTGGAGCCCTAATCTAGCAAAGCAACCTGTACGGTCTGACGGCAAAGCCGTCTCACGGGGCTTCACGCACCATCGAGCTGTTCAGTTTTGCTCCTATTCTGGGCCCGCTCTGTTACTGTGCTTGGCCTGGGAGAACAGAAGCCAAGTCTAGAGGAGGCCAAACTAGGACTGCTTGGGAATCGTGTCTTGGACACGCTTCACAACTTTTACAAATCAATTCTTCGACAAGTTTCTCCTCCCCCACCCTCTTCTCTGCTCAGGTCTCAGGAGAACACCCTGAACCGACTGGCAGATTCCAAGGCTGGAATCGTCTAGTCTGACCTCCTGGATAACACAAGCCAGAGGAACACAGGAAAAAAAAAAAATAATTGTATATGCCAGGGTGGGCTAGAGAAGCTGATGCTATGCTGTGACCTAACACAGCACCTTCGACGGCCTGGCTACCCTGACCCTCTGCGTCTCACAGACCTGCTCCGCCTCAGCAACCAGCTCAGGATGTTAGGGATAATGCTGCTGTCCTCCTTTGGAAAGCGCTTGGATATCTATGGATGAAAAGTGCTAGATAAGAGCTAGAGATTATTGTTATCCAGGCCTTCAGATCATTTCAAAGTAAAACCACGTTGCCTCTGGTCTCCCAAGGAAAAGAAAGGCAAGTCCCATAACAGAGCCGAGGCAGCTCGCAAAGCCTCCGCAAGAGAGTCTACAGGCCTCTGTATCAAAGGATGCAAGGCAGGTCACCGTGTCTTTATACTAGGAGCAGGGAACGCATGTTACCCCTGCAACGGAGGCAGGAGAATCTAAGCTGCCACTTCCCTCTCTCCCTAGAGGGAACTACGCCACAAGTCTCTTGCTCCAATAAATTCAGACATGTTAATTTGTTTTTACTATTTAAAAAAAAAAAAAAAAAACTACGCAGACTTGAGGGCTGATCAGAAGGGCCCTGGAACGTGAAACCTGCTGCTCAGCCACAGGACAAGATTTGCACATCCGGTGCCCCAGTGAACCCCCAGGCTGGCCTGGAGAGACCACACCTAAAATCTGAGCATTCAAGCTCTGTGATCCATTCAGATCTCGGGCTGTCTGCTGCCAAGGGGACAGGACAAAGACCCACCACACAGTCATCAGACGGTTGTGACCTTCAGTCACTAACAAACAGGGGGTGGTTTCATCGTTCAGTGACTGAGCCGAGCTGTGAGAAGGGGTTTCCCAGCTGGGGCAGGGATGTTTGCAATTAGAAGTCCTGGGGGAACTACAGCCCATGGATGGGTCATAAAACAATCAGCTCAATAACACGCAACATCCCTGTGCTGCTTCTGCCAACATCCCAAGTGAGCAAGGGCAGCCTGGAATGAATCCCTCCTGCCTCTCACGGAGCGCAAGCCCATACCGCTGCCACGAAACACCGCGGCCCTGGAAACCACACATTTTCCACCTCGAATTCTGTCCCTCTTCACAGAGTTAATAAAAGAACCTTTGCCGAAGATCTAACGAGGCAAGAACTGTGCAGCTTGTAAAGTGGCTAATTCCCTCCCTGTTTAAACAGAAACAGGATCGCAATAGCCCCCAGGGTTCCCTCCCCTCCCCCGCATGGAAATACAAGGAGGGGGAGAAACTCATCATGAGCCTCATGGCTTCATTAGATGCCCAGGGTCCCTACATGTTCCGCTGCAGTCTGCAGGGTAGAGGAGGTAGCAGAGAAGTTGGGATAAGGAGGGCAGAGTGCAGCAGGCGGCCATGGTTCTGTGAGTAATCAGCCCTCCAAAGGCAGCTAACCCTACATCTCCCTGCAAGCTCCCTTCCACCCTCCCCAGACAGCTTGGCTGGGCCAGTTACTGCGCTGCCAGCTCCTGCCTATGTTCCTCCACGGCCCCTGGGACCACAGTACCCAGCAGGAGGTAACGTAGCTTCAAGCGGCAATAGCTTTCCCCGGGTTTGAGGGGAGATCGCGCACTGTTCAGAGAAAGGAGACAGCACAAAGCCCAGCGGGCCGGGGGGGGGGGTCCTTCCCAGCTCCTCCCCAGCTCCTCCCCCAGCCGCACAATTTTTTCCAAATGGCTGATGAAGCGCACAGAATTTCTGCAGACGGGAAAGCGGCTGCCCTGGGTGCAAGGGGTCTCCCAGGCAGCCACTTCCCCGGCACATGGGCCCAACACAGCTCTCAACAGGGTTTTGTTATTTCCCTGCTAAGCACAACTTGATGCACATCTGGCGGTAGCTGGGCAGAGGCCAGGGTAACACAAGGCTGCAAGAAAACAGCGGGGAACTTCACTCAATAGCCATCTGCAGAAGCACCAGTTGGACCAGAGCCATCCCACTAGAGCGCCCCCGCCCCAGGCTCTTTATCCCTGTGCATTTACCTTCTTCCCGCTCTCTGAGGTGAAGCTGTGCGACGAGTGACTCCGGAGGCTCCCGCCGCTCAGATCCAGCTGCGGTTTCCAAACGTCTCCGTTGTCGCTGCCAGGCGATTTGGCTGGCGACGTGTTGGAGTTCACGGGGATCCCGGCGTGCACCATCTCCTCAGTGCACGTCAGCCGCAGGCTGCACAGGTACTCGTCCGTCTCCTTATCCACCACCAGCAGGCGGGTCTCAGACTCCATTGCTTTGATGCGCTGCACCACCTGGAAGGGAACAGAAAGGAGAAGAGAGATTTAGCCAGGCAACTGCAAACCAAACTACATGATCCACAACCCCCAGGCCACTCTCCCCGATGCAGCCGCTCCGCAAGGACAGGGTCTCAGCACTCTTATAACGAGAATCTTTCCTAGGAACTGATAACCCCCCCCCACACACACACACACACACACACCCCTCTCTCTCTCTCATATTCCCCAGGGTGCTGAAATATTTGATTCTCTCCCCCACACACATATATTTATGAAAGAAATGATCTGATTCTGTGCCTTCATCCTGGCTTTGTGCTACCAGACAACAGAGCTGAGGAAAGCAAATGACAGCTAAAGGGGCTGAGGATAGGATCTGGGGTCCGTCACCCCTAAATCCCTGCTCAGATTCCAGCTCAGGTCAGTAGGGAATGAATTGCTGTCAGGAGATGGTTTGGGGGGGCGGGGTCTGGCTGGGTTTTGTTCTTTAAACTGAGGGATCTGATGAAAGGAGATGGTGGCATCCGGCCAAGCTAGTGAGAGGAAGGACAGGTTGGAGGTGGGAACGGGATGCTTGGGACCTAGTTTCTACTCCTGGCTCTGCCACAGCCTCCCCTATGCCCTTGGGCGAGTCTCTCTGTACCTCAGCTCTGCCACCTGTACAATGGGGTAACAGCTCTGCCCTCCTCACGGGGGAAGGATAAATACACTGATGCCTGTGAAGTGCTCGAATACTATGGTGACGGGGCCAGATAAGTTCATAGATAGGGGCAGACAAGACTCCACCCGACAAAGCCATCCAAACAGCTATCAGCTGGTCCCTGTGTGGTGATCTCAGAGGACAGACTCTTATAGACTGAACATCACTTGACCTTCTACCGGGGTCTCCTGTTTAGGGCAGGAGGGGCAAGGATATTGCTGGGAAACTTGCCCTCCAGCTGGAGCGAAGCAGTCCGGGCTCCGGATGCTTATAACCCCCAGATCCTTTTGAACAGTATGATCACCTAGCCAGTTAGTCCCCATTTTGTGGTTGTGCATTTGATTTGTCCTTCCTAAGTGAAGTAATTTGCCCTTATCTTTATTGAATTTCATCTTGCTGAATTCAGACCAGTTCCCCGATTTGTCAAGGTCATTTCGAGTTCTAATCTTGTCCTCCCGAGTGCTTGCAACCCCTCCCAGCTTGGTGTCATCTGCACATTTTATAAGCACTCTCTCCACTCCGTTATTCAAGTCATTAATGAAAATATTGACTACTACCAGACCCAGGACTGACCCTTGCGAGACCCATCTAGTTACGCCCTCCCACACTTCCCTAGTTTGTTTATGAGAACGTTATGTGGGACTGTGTCAAAAGCATTGCTAAAAAATCAAGTTCTATCATGTATACTGCCTCCCTCCTATCCACCAGGCCAGTAACCCTGGTCTGGCATTTTGTTCTTGACAAATCCATGCTAGCTATTCCATAGAATCCCATTATCCTCCAGGGGCTTCCAAATTGATTTTTTAAATAATTTGTTCCAGTTTCTTTCCAGGTTTCGAAGTTAAGATGACCAGTCTATAATTCTCTGGCTCCTCCTTGTTCCCCTTTTTAAAGATGGGCAACCATAGTAACCTTTCTCCACTCCTCTGGGACCTCATCCTTTGTCAAAGATAATTACTAATGATTCTGAGATTGCTTCGGCTAGTTCTTTAAATACTCTAAGATGAATTCCATCAGGCCCTGTGCCGACTTGAATACATCTAACTTATCTAAATATTCTTTAACCTGTTCTTTCCCTAGTTTGGCTCGCATTTCTTCCCCTCTGTTGTTAACGTTAATTGCCTTGCATATCTGGTCACCATTAGCCTTGTTAGTAACGACTGAAACAAAACAGGCATTAAACACCTCAGCCTTCTTGATGTCATCAGTTATTAGCTCTCTTTCCCAACTAAGTAGAGGTCCTCCACTTTCCTTTGTCTTTCTCTTGCTCTAATGTATATAAAGAGCTTCTTCTTATTGCCTTTTATGTCCCTTGATAGGTGTTTCTGAGTTTGTCCCTACATGCTTGTGCTGTTCTTGTGTACTCCTCTTTAGCAGGTTGTCCATGCTTCCACTTGAGTTCCAGGTCATTAAAGAGACCCTGATGAAACCATATTGGCCTCTTCCTATACTTCCTTCACATCGGGATAGTTTGCAGTTGTGCCTTTAATAGACTCTCCCTGAGAAACTGCCGGCTCTGCTGAACTCCTTCTTCCCCTTATGGTTTCTTCCCAGGGAACATTACCGACCTGTTCTCGGAGTTTGTTAAAGTCTGCTTTTTTTTTTTTTTAACTCCGCTGTCCTTATTCTGCTGCTCTCACTCCTTCCTTCCCTTAGAATCAGGACATGTATCATTTCATGATCATTTTCACCCAAATTGCCTTCCACCTTCAGATTCACTACCAATTAATGTTTAACCTACCTATGGCCTGCAGCTTCAGTTGTTCTGATCAGGGTACAGGACATGTTACAATCACCAAGGTTACAAGTGACAAACAACCCCATTGCTCAATTACCTAGCATACCCCAGGCCAGGTCACAGAACCTGCATCCACAAACGGAAAACAGCCCGATGAGAAATGTATAGACTGCAGACACAGCTGCTTGTCCCTGCACCAGCGAATCCGCTGCGCATCAAAAAATCATGTCACTCTCTGCATGGTCTCGTATCTGGAGGCAGCACGGCCGGGGCTCCCATCCATAACAAGGAGCCAGCCTGAGGAGGAGCTACCCAATCAATCCCCAGAAAATCTCTGCTGCTCCCTTTCAGATCTGCTTAGACACTTCATCAGACTCAGCTGCTCAGAGAAACTGGAGAAGCCGGGACAGTGCACATGAGCTTGTCCAGAGATAGAATTAGTGACAGAGAGACGGCGTGGCAGGCAAAGCATGGGGAGGTGCCACTCCAGCTGATCTGCTGGCTGGTGTGGAATTAGGGGGCAGGGTCTGGCCAGCCCCCATCCAATCCTGGTTGAGAAGATGGCATTATCACTGTTATCAGCAGGGTTCTCACTGCCCTGCATGGTCCGTGCAGTTTATCTTAAAGCCTCAGCTCCCAGAGGTAACGGATACCATGAGAAGATCAGCTTTCATTCACAAAGTTTCAGCCCTTCTGGATGCAGAGAAAAGACAAGGAAGCATTGGCCAAGTGCACCCAAAAGGTTCAGAAAGCAGAAGGCAAATTAAGAAGAACATAGGGTGACCAGACAGCAAGTGTGAAAAATTGGGACAGGGAGTGGGGGGTAATAGGAGCTTATATAAGAAAAAGACCCAAAAAACGGGACTGTCCCTATAAAATCGAGACATCTGGTCACCCTAGAAGAACACAAAGTTCTTTAAAAAAAATCTCATGATTTTTTAGGCCGGACTTGTGATTTTTAAACACTCAGCACTACTCTTTGCATGAGAGTTGAGGGGACTGTAGACAGATCACTTGGGGACAAGATCAGTCTTCTGCTCTGCGTTTGTACCACACCCAGCCCAATGGGATCCTGCGTAGGGCCTCTGGGCACTATTGTAACACAATTAATAGCCAGCAGAGGGAAGCACCTTAATAACTACAGGGGTGGCAGAACTCTGTCACCACAGCCAAGCTCAAAGGAAATATTTTCCTGTCCAAAAAATCCACTGTATCGTAAGTGCTTCTGTGCTGCCCAATGCACGGGCTCCAGGGTGACCTTTCGTCCGAGTGTGACAGATGCTCTGTACAGTGCAGGTCAGACAGAATGGCAGATGGCCGAAAGGTACTGTGCTCCACTGCAGCACAGAGCCAGAGCCCAGCAATTAAGGAGTTAACGCTCTAATGGGGCGAGATGGCTGTTCTGAACGGTCAGATTGTGTCACACCTTACAGCTTTTTTCATAGGGAGTTCAGTGTTGGTGAGAGGTGCGAGCCCTCTGCTCAGCCAGAGAACAGGTCCCCCCCGAGCAGCATTCAGGTACACTTCCTCACACCCCCTTCCCCAGCAGTGTCTCTCGACCGCACACACAAGTAAACATCCTCTGTGGTCCACTCGCTCACTGCCGAGACCGACAGCAAAAGAGACCCACATGGTGCTCATTGTGACTGGGGTTTCTGCAGGCATTCAGTGATGGGACTGAGGCCTGGTCTTCTCTAGAAAGATATGGTGAAGATACGGGGAGAAAACCACACCCCTGACTGACATCCCTATGCCGACATAACCCACAGCGTAGATACAGCTATGTCAACAGAAGAAGTTTCTACTGATGTAGCTAATGTCATTCAGGGAGGTGGGGTTCCTACACCGACAGAAAAAAAACCCATCTGTCAGTGTAGGCTGCGTCTATGCTACAGTCTCCATAATGTAGACATACCCTGAGACCACAGGTCAGTGAGTGTCACTAAACCACCATTACCTGGGCAGTCACTTCCACTCACTCCCAACCTGGACTAGACGGGAACCAAGGACCTTGTGGTGAAAGATTCCACTTGACCTTCAAACTCTCAATAGCCACTCTGCCCCACCGGGCCTTTCACCTTGAAATCTGAGCCCCACCAGACAGCCGCTTCCAAAAGAAAGCTATGCACTGGTCTAGCAGACAACAGGGGACTACAATCCAAGTGCTCTGGTTTCTAATCTAAGCTCTGACACTGATGGTCTAGGAGGACTTGGGCAAAGCACTGCACTCCCGTTCCCTTATCTGTAAAACTAGGGTTATAATAGTTACCTACCTAACGTGAATGTGGTGAAGAGCAACAGACTCCAGATGTTAGAGGTGTAAGTGACCTATTATTCCGCTGGTTTCTCTCCCCAAGACCTAGTTGGGATTGTTCCCTATAACACAGTTTCTAGAACTTTGCCCAGTCTAGATTTAAACATCTCAAACAACAGGGCTCTCACCCCTTCCTCAGGGAGAGGCTTCAACCACCTCAGAGACCTCACGTCTGCCTCAGCATCGTTATAACTAGAGAGCACATGAAAAATCAGGAAAAGAAACATCCTCTCACTTCTGCTCATCATTACGTGCCCAGCCAAAGAAGCTGTTCCTGGTGTCAAGGACAGCATTCACAGGCAGCCACCCCTACTACCCACCCCCACAACGATGGGCTAGCAGCGTGAGCACTGAAAGCAATCGCTCCATGTCTGCAGTCTATGCACGTGCCTTATAGAAGGCCTAACAAACAGACTTGGCTTATTATGCATCTGTGTAATTATGCAACCTTCAGTAACATGTTGAAGTGCCCCTGCAAAGAAGAGAAAGGCTGGAAAGGCTCACAAGGGGGTGTAGTGATGCCCGGTCACCAGGGCTCCAATGGTGATGTTTGCCATGGCGACCTCCCCCACACTTAGCCCTCCTTGCAGAAGGGCAGTTCTAAACGGGCTCTGTTAAAATGACATTCCACGGTGACAGTCTATGTCCCTTTTCCAATGATTCCTCAGTTTACAGCTCAAAAGAGGCTACTCCAGCTGACACCGCTGCAACCTCAACCTGGGGTCTAAACACCGAGGAGAGGGGGACTCAACAGGCGGCCAAATCCGGACTGCCAGACGCTTTTGAACCGACCGCAAAATCTTTTCATTTATTTACTTATTATCGTTATTGTTATTGTGGTGTGAAAAATGTATCTCTGGCGTCTGGATCTTGACCAAGAAATCTGGACCTTGACAAAAAATAACTGAGTACCTCTGATCTAGGAGGTTCCTCTCTCTGCCCATATTAGCATGGCCGGTGTTAGCTAAGGAGGGCGGGGGCTAGAGGACACCCAGGCTTAACCAATTATCAGGTGTTACAATTACAACTTGCCTTGTCTACACTAGGATTTTAACCTGTGTTAGTCAACACAGCAGGGCGAGCACATGTTAAGTTGCCCGTCCCACAAACACTGGGAAGCAGGCTGCAATTTTGCAATGAAGACAGGAGCAAAGCACCTTGAACCTACTTCCTATGTTTGCTCTTTCTGCTTGCTTTAATCTACAGTTAGAAAAACAACGGAGGAACAAATAAATACAATCAAATGTCAACAGCTTCTGCTTCCTGAGCATGCAACAAAATTATGAACAAACAGGGGAACCCTCCTTTGCAAAAGGCTCTTTGCTACTGGCATTTCAGATGCAGGCGTAAACCGGTTATTAGCTCCAAGGCTGATGTCCCTAAGAGAACAGGAAAAGCCAAGCAGGATCCGACCAACCATTCACCAAGTCCAATATCCTGTCATCAACAGAAGCCAATACATATCGTGTAACATTCCCACAATGTACATCATTTTTCAGCACTTTGTCATGAAGGAAGTTTTCTCCTGACTGCGAGAAAATTACCAGCTTATTGTTTTGAAGTATGAGGGTTGGTAGCCCAGCCCTTTGTAACGTTATCCCAGCTAATGTGACTGCAAATGCTAACTTGGGTCATATAAATGTTGAATCCTTCTCGGCACATGCTAAGCTATCTGCGTTAGTAATACCCTGTAGCAATGAGTTCCAGAGGTTAATTATGCCTTGCTTAGAAGAAAATGTGGAGAGGATGAAATGTCTCTAGTTTCACTTGACCTACACAACCGAAAAGCCCACACATTTCATACATGAAATTGATGCCTCAGCAATGTTGAATCAGCCTTCATTGTCACATCAGATTTTAGTATATAAAGTCTTCACAATTTTCTGGCGCGAAACACCGCTCTGTAGGTAATAAGAACACCCTCATCCACTCAGCAATTAGAACAGAGCAATAGATGTACCCTGACTCCATTCCAAATATAACTGGAGGGGCAAGTGTTACCTTTTGCAGAGAGTGCTCAGGTCCACAGCATTGGCTTAATTAACGACCAAACAATAAAAGCCAGGTCCTGGCTGGGTTTCAGTTACACAGCACTTTAATGGCGTTATCACTGCTTGCAGCACACCTGGGGATGGCTCTGTATCTCTCAGCAAATCAGTCAGTCATTCCATATCTTTAGGACCCACTGTTGACAACTAAAAACTGAGACCCACTACTTCCAAAGTGCTGTTGGTTCCATGAAGCATGCAGACAACAGATCACCATGCTGCCCGCAGAAATTATTACAGGAGGCGCCTGCCATATGCTCTAAGCTACTAAAATATTCAACCCTGCAGTGCCCTGAAAACTAGACAGATAGACAAAGGAACTGCCCAAATGGGACTCGAAAGCACCAGGCTCTTGAAAAGCAAAGAGATCTCCACTTCCGGCTAGAAGCTGCTTGTTTCTGGCCATTATTTTTCCAAAGTAAATTGTAGTGAATTCAAGTATAAATTATGTGATAATAATTATTGTGAGCATTTATACAGTCTTTGCATCAGTAGATGCCGAGGTACTTTACACAGGTCAGTAAGCATTACTGACTGCACAGGGCGTAACAGAAACACAGCAAGGAGAAGTGACTTGCCCATGGTCAAAAAGTGAGTCAGTGGCAGAATCAGAAATAGACCCCAGGTCACCCGATTCCCAGTACCATGCTCAGAATCATAGGACTGGAAGGGACCTTGAGAGGTCATCTAGTCCAGTCCCCTGCACTCAAGGCAGGAGGCAGTATTATCTAGACCATTCCTGACAGGGGCTTATCTAACCTCCTCTTAAAAACCTCCAATGACGGAGATTCCACGACATCCCTGGATAATTTATTTGTCAACGGAAGTTTTTCCTAATGTCCAACCTAAACTGCCCTTGCTGCAATTTAAGACTATTGCTTCTTGTCCTATCCTCAGAAGCTACTTTCTGCTGGAATCTGTTCACCTACAACTCAGTGTCTGACTATGTCACAGCAATGCCCTGACCATGTCATAACACCCTTTGCTCTTTCCTACTTTGCCTGGCCTTGGCAGGGACATAACACGATTATTGCGCAGTTAGATGTCGTCCATACAGACAAGACCAACCATGCTATAACACACTGTGTCGTTGAAACTTACTAGGGTACACCGGATGCCCCAGCACGGTAAGATAATGTTGCTGTGTAGAGCAGGCCTAGGACTGTGTGGGAACCTATTTTACTGTAATACAATTGGGGATATTGCAGATTATGTATTCCTTATGCCACCCAATCTTAAACCAAACGTTGCACCCACGATAATCTGTATGTTATTTCCTGATAACCAGAAACTTCTATGCTTAAACTCTGTACCGTTCACTTTTTCTTAACATCATCATCTTAAATTTTTTTAATCTACTGCTGGTCATCTGGCAAAGGGAAGCTTTTAAACAAACATTCAGAGGGAGGATCACCCTACTAGCTTCGCCGCCCACCCCCGGCCCCCAACTTTAGCACATTCCTGAAGACACCTTCCAAGGAGCCAGGGGAGCAGGGTAAAGTAGGGAGGTTTCAGGCATATGTAGCAGGCTCCATGCTCCATTTGAAGAGTCAAGGAAAGACTCAGCAGGCTTAGAGTTCTGGTCCTTGTCCCAACAGGGATCTTACCCCCAATCAACTGCTTATCTCCGTGTGAATTACTCTATCCACCTTGTGGTCCAGGGACCATCACCCAAAGAGAGAGACTCTTTCCATCACGCTAGCTTCACTTGGAAATTTCCCTGGGAAATCCAGCAGAGAATGGGAAAGCTACTCAGAGTCTTATCGTAAATACACAAGCAGTTTTAGTGCCCAAACTGGCCACTGACAGATCCCCAGAAGAAAAACAACACCTGGGCAACCCAATTCAAAGCTGCTAGTGTAGGGCTCTGCATTTGATAGCTAAATAAAAAGCCTTGTTGCTAGACTGGACACAGCACTAGGAAATATATTGTAGGGAACAATCCTGCACTGGCAGGGGAGGAGGTGGGTTAGATGCGACTTGATAGGACTTTCCTGACTTTAACCTCTCTGAATACAAATACATAAAAAGTGGGGGCAGCAGGGGGCATGTGAACCATTGGAATTACAGGAAACAAGTTAATGACCCAACATCAGGGCACCTCATTCCACCAGCAGGCGACACAGACACAGCAGATGAAAAGCAGGTGCTAAGGATTATTAACAAAAACTTTCCATGTCACTCTGGCTTCCCCACGCCCAACTTCCAGCTGAAACCCACTAGCAAACAGCTGGACTGCTCAGCCCCACATTAACTGTCACCTGGCGGTCCCTCTTGTTCCAGCTCTTGAGTGGGACAGACAGAGGGATCCAATACGAGTTAGACTCTGTTCCAGGGCCCACCGACAGCCCATCTGTCCATGTGCAGCCCCTCACCCCAGCACCCACCCACGGGCAAACAGACCATCCCCAATTCCCACAGACAGACCGACCATCCACAGGAACCCTCTGCCCAAGCACCCACCCACGGGCAAACAGACCATCCCCAATTCCCACAGACAGACCGACCATCCACAGGAACCCTCTGCCCAAGCACCCACCCACGGGCAAACGGACCATCCCCAATTCCCACAGACAGACAGACCGTCCACAGGAACCCTCTGCCCAGCACCCACCCACGGGCAAACAGACCATCCCCAATTCCCACAGACAGACAGACCGTCCACAGGAACCCTCTGCCCAGCACCCACCCACGGACAAACGGACCATCCCCAATTCCCACAGACAGACCGTCCTCAGGAACCCCCTGCCCAGCACCCACCCACGGGCAAACAGACCATCCCCGCCCCAGCCAGACCGACTGCCCGCGCCCCCCCCCCGCCCCAGACCCACACACCCACGGCGGGAGCCCCCCCCGGCAGCCCTGCAGACCTGGTGGTGCGTCTCCTTCTCCACGTTCACCCCGTTCACCTCCACCACCCGGTCCCCAGCGCGCAGCGCCGCCGCCTCGGCCGGGGAGCCGGGCTCCACTTTGCGGATGAACTGGCCGCTCTTGCCCTTCTCGCCGTGCAGGTGGAAGCCGTAGCCGCTCTCCCCCTTGATCATGTGGCAGAGCCGGGGCTTCAGCGGGTCCTTGGCCATGGCGGGGGCCCTTCCAGCCGCGCGCAGCCGGAGCTCCCCGGGGGAACCGCGGTGCCCGGAGCGCCGCAGCGGGAGGCGCAGGGCCGAGGGACCCCGGGTGGCTCAACAAGTGGCCGCAGCTCCGGGCCCCGGGGCGGGGCGGCTGGCGCGCTCCCTGCCTGCGCCTCCCTGCGGGCACCTGGCGAGACGGGGCCGCTTACGCGCGGAGAAGCGCAGAGGCAGGAGCCAGGCTGCGAGGAGAGGAGGCGGCGGCGGCCGGGCTGCTGCTGCTGCTGCTGCTGCCGCCGCCGAGCGGGGCCATGCTGCGTCCTCCGCCCGCCTCTGGGGTCCCCTGCACCAGCCCCCCCGGTGCCCGCGTGCGCCCCGCTCGGCCCCTCCGGCTCCGGCGCACCGACTGGGCTGCAGACCCGCGCTGCTGCTCCGCGGCTCTGACTGCTCCGGCCCCTGCCGCTGTTACTGGGGCTGCAGCGCCTCCTCCCCGCTGCTTACGGCTCCAAGTGACATTGCAGCCGGGGGAAGAGCTTGGAGGCCAGATGTGACCATGGCACCTCCCCCTGATGCAACCCAGAACCTTCCAGAGCTGGCTGAGGGGGGGGGGGTTATTATAGACTCCCCCCAAAACATAATCCAGCCACATCCCAGCATAGACCTCGGGCCGGAGGGAAAGCTGTCCTCTGTCTCATGCTCTTTGTGGTCTCTGTGTGAATTGGTGCTAGTCCCGTCCCATGGGACGTCAGGGAGGGGCGCACAGGAACACCACTGGCAGGTCCCCACCTGGGTCATGTCAAATAGGGGTGCAGGGAGGTCTGGCTGGGCCAGCCTCTTTCCAAACCCTAGTGAGTTCTTTGCTGATCACACCAGGGGCCCAGCTGATCTCTGAGTCTTGGTGAAAACCACTTGGTGAAGGGCATGCTTAAAACTAGTCTTTATTTCATTCCAGCCCTTTGGCAGGTGTCAAAGTGCCACCCAGAGCCAGTTAAACCGATCCAAGAGGGAAGCCAGCTGGCTTCAGTGCGATTCCAGAGCCCAGGGAGTGAATCAGGCGTAAGGGCAAAAACGGTCCAGTGAGCGAGCAGGACAAAGAATGGGAGGATAGGGGTAGCCAAGCCTGAGAGCATGAGTCCCAAAACTGGTGGTGAATAAGTAACTAAAATAATGGATTTGCAGGGTGATTTCCCATTGGACGTTAGTGGGAGTTGTTGGATCAGCCCTTAAAAACAGCCAAGATGGGACTCTGTCTGGTCTTTGCTGGGAGAGAGTTCCCCAGCCCATTCCAAGCTAAGGCTGGTGTTTGACCCCCATGAGATGCAACAGCACCTTATCCCCACCTGGCTGGTCTCTGCACTCAGCCTCACACCTGGAAAGGGCCAGGGGCTGTAGGCTGGCCAGACAGCAAGTGTGAAAAATCAGGACAGGGGTGGGGGGTAATAGGAGCCTATATAAGAAACAGCCCCAAATATCAGGACTGTCCCTATAAAATCAGGACATCTGGTCATCCTAAGGGGCTGTAGCTTACTTAAAGGTTTCTGCAGGGCTGGGAGGCTGACATGGTTCTGTGTCATGAGATGGTGCTGAACAAGCCCAAGGCTTGAAAGCAGGTGCAGCTGAAGTTTCCTTCTGGTCATATACTAAGAGCATCTCTTTCCCAGGCCCTATTTATTGTCTATCATTGAGACAAGACAGATTTCTTCATAGGCATTCAGACCCAGTTCCTCAAAGGTATTTAGGCTCTTAACTTCCATTGATTTCAGTGCAAGCAATAGCCCAATTACCTTTGAGGAATTGGGACCGATACTACAGTGATGAAGGGCCTAGCAGTGGAAGATAGATAAAGAGATTCCTCACATCTATGCAAGTGTCTATCTAGGAATAGATGACATTATTCTTCTATATTAAGACTGCCAGTCCAGATCTCATATCTAACTTAAGATCTTGCTGTAACTGTAAGAGGAAATAATGTGGCAATGAATATTGTTCTGATCAAGTCTATAGTAGGCACATAATTCCCTTAAATTGAGGTTCCTGATGCCATCAGCCTGAAAGGAAACAAGTGTAGCTGATTTCAGTTCCCAAGCTCCGTGAGCAGCCCCTCATCACTCTATTTGTGGTGAGAATTTTAACCTGTGAAGTGCATCAGGCCTGTGTCAATATGCCAGCTGTCATCAGCCCGTGCTGCTCTGTAGTTAGCCGCTGCTCTGCAGAAGAATCTCTGTCTGCCTGTTTGCACAAAGCCGTTGGCTGATGTGAAAGCAGGCCAGAAAGTCTGGAAACTCTGGGATTACTGTGGTACCTGAGGACTTCCCTGAGACTCTCTCAGGAGTGAGGAACAACCCGTCCAATACCTGAGCCACAGGTTCTGAAAAACAGCTGCTGATATGTAACCTTAACAGCTACATAAGGGCCCCATCCTGCCAACCCTGCTCACTACTCACACAAGTAGGGAATACGCCCCTGTTTCTGTGCCACTCCCTTTCTGTAGTGTTTCTAGATCAGGGACGACATTACCCATAATGCAAGGCACCTTCATGCAGATCTCATTTTACTGGCTGCTGCTGGTACAGGCTGGGTGCAGGTAGCACAGAGAGGAAGAATTTCCTGTGAATTGAGGATTTGGGTAAGGGCCCAGTTCAGCCCACTATTTATTCAGGTACCTGACTGGAAGCATGTGCATAGTTCCACTGACTTCGTATGCTTGAAGTTAAGCATCTGCTTAAACACCTTGCTAGATTGGGGCCTATCACTCCCTCCTTCTTGCACTTAGGAATGCCCCAAGTGCTCACCCATTCCCTGAATGCCCCTTTTCTTCTGCCCTGTTAAACTCTAATCTGCAGGGGAGGATTCTTCAGCCCCTCAAGTAACAGCTGTTTGGAATACAAGTGTATCAAGTTTTGGTGTATCCTGTGTGTGTGATTGGTGGGAAAGGTTCATGTTTCTATAATGGAGCTGGAAAAAGCCTGAAATCATTCCTGCACCAATGACCATCTTAACACTATAGAGAAAGAAATGCCTTCAGGCTCAAGATCTTGCAATGTGCTTAGGGGTAGTAGCTGGCTTTCAATTCCATTTTACATTCACCCCGCAAACCCCATCTCCACGAAAAAAAAACCCAACCATGAACCTACTGGATTTGCTGCCTTCAGTGCACTGAATATAAACAGAGCCACAATTAGAACTCAATAGCCATTGAACAGCTGGAGATTTGCATTTTAATTTCTAAGTTCTTTGATTCGGGTAAATATTTAAGTCTCATTTGAAGGAGAGGGAAGGGGGGAGTTTACAAAAGATGTATGCTTTTTGGCTTAGCAGAATTTGGAGCTAGTTTTATTTGACATCTGCTTCAAAGCAAATAGGTTTATGTAGAATTCATTTATTACAATTCATTAAACACTTACATAGACTTTTACCCATGTGCTAAACTCTGTTTGCATTGGGTTGTAGAATATTGCATACTTAATGCAATGTACATCCAGGATAAAAAGCCTAACACTTGAAGATATTCGAATTGCTGGACAGGCTACCTAGTGTGTAATGGTCAGGGATTCCTACAGGTTATACAGCATAGCCTGCCTTAAACTACTGCTCCAGGGACCAGCAAACATCAGTGGCTTAATTGTTTTCTAAAAAAGGTAGAGTAGGAATATGTATTTGAGAGTAGTTAAGGATGGTCTCTGAACACAGAAGGTTGCCTGAAAAAAGTTGATAATGCATTCACTGTCCTTTGCCTTCTTTTTCTACTTGCACTCATGCACAACCGCCTTGTGTCCATCTTCTCCCCAAGAGGTCCAATGGGAATCGAGAGGCCTAAGATCTAACTCTCCCTCCACGTGCTCTGATCCTGGGCAAATTACTGCATCTTTGCGTGTCCTCCTCTTTAAAGAGAGAGTGCAAAGCAGAGCAAGCCGGGAAGGGTCGCTCTCTACGGATGAGGAGTATGCTATAAATGCTAAGCAGCAGCATTTGTCTGCATGGGGGTAGGAAATACAAAGGGAGGCAGGGCTGATGTTCACAGAAATCAGAAGGTCCAAAGTGCCAATATGCCCCTCAATTCAGTTCCTTCCCAGCCCCAAAGCTGGGCATCACCTACACCCCGTGTGTGTAAACATAACTCACCCTTGTTAAACACCAAACTCCATCTCAGCAGTGGTTGGATGGGGATTCCCCAGGACAGGGGGCTGGTCTTCCCCGTGCACATGTCACTTTGCACAATTGCTCAAACTCAGGCTAGTGCAAGGTTTCAGCTCCTCGGTTGCTGCCTCTTCCCTGGGGCTGTGAGCTGCCTGTTTATTCCTGGCCATCCATTGTCATTTTGCTCCGGCCAATGTTTGTCCATTTGAAGTTTCCCAGCTAGTTCCATGTTTTCCTGTCCTGTTTTCAGGTGTTGATGTACAATGGGCTGGAGTCACAGTTGGCGTCTAATGGAAAGATCAAGACGTATTCTTGACTTGGGGACTCCTGGCACTTGTGACTGTCATTGTCCTGGAGGGTACACCTCTAGGGCAGTGGGCCAGCCTAGAGGAACCGGTGCATGCTATACTCTGGTTCTAAGGAGGGTCACTGCTTCATGTCCTTGAACCTCCTTCTACAGCTTTGGTCAGAGTACCGTGGATGACCTCTTGCTGCTGTTCTCTAGGAGTATTAAACCTTTTAACCCCACTCAGCTCAGGTGTCAGTTTTAGGAGGATCCTGGGAGCAGTGATTAATCAGGTCTCTCTTTTTTACCCTAACTCAGGCTGTGGCTGACGTGATTAAGACAACTTCAAGAATGCAAAAGCCTCTGGGGGGTTTCAGTGCATGGAGAAAGGCCATTGATTTATTTCTGTGCAATGAGAAGAGAGCTCATAAAATGCACAGTCTTTTCTTCTCGAGCTGGACGGAAGGCGATATTAAGCTGTAAGCCTGTTCCAGGTTAGATTGAGAGAGGTAGAATAACCTGTAGAAGAAGGGTTAGGCATATGCTTTATATATTTTTTAAAGTGCGGCGTGGATTTAGACAGGCTGCCTAAGGCCGTGAGCACCTCCTGTTTCACAAGCTAAGCAGATGCGAACCTGCTCAATCCTTTTATTACGGAGGCATCACGGGTTGGGCCTTATCGTGTTAGGTGCTATACAAACACAGAAACACCCCCCCGCAGAGTTTGTAATCTAACTACATGACAGTCAAAGGATGGGGAAAAAGAGGTACCATAAAGTGACGTGACTAGTCCCAAGCTCCACAAGAGGTTAGAGGCCAAGCTGGGACTAGAACCCCAGTTTCCTAAGTATTAGCCCAGAACCCCCACCCCTGGACGTGCCTTCTCTCAGCTCTGTGCTGGGGAAAATGGTGACACTCTTCCCCTAGGGTTTGTATCTAACCACTGCTCCAGCGTGGTGGTGGTGGTGGGGAGATTGTGCTGTGTTGTCTTTAGAGGAGATATGAATGTAGGATCCACATCATGTGGTCCCTATGGTCATTTTTGCAAGACTTGGAGGCCTGGCTGAAATGCCAGGATGGAGAATGCCCTTCCCACACCCTGCTGCAGCTCCCAGTAGGCACAGGATTCCTCTTCACTTACTGTTCTGTAGGATTGTGCTGCCCTTTTAGACAGCTGTGCACCTGCTTTACCAGCCCCACACAATCTGACCTGCTGCAGCCCGGAGTATGATCACTCCCCCTTGTCCGCTAGCAGCATGCGTATAGACAGCCTGATGTCGAGCAAAAGCAGCCTGCCACTTGCCCTCAGCGATGTCACTGCCAGGCTGTACACAGTGGTATGTGGGGGGGGATTGTGTGACTCAGGCCATGGTGAGAAGTCATCTAAACCTAACAGAAATGGCATCTGTCCATGAAATACAATAGAATTCATTCCTCATTTGTCTTCCAGGCTCCTGACCTCACCCTCTGCTTTGTCTCGGCTTCTCTTTCATTTACTTAAGCCCCTTCTTCCCAGATTGCTACCAAACAAAATCCACACTGGTCAAAATAGCTGACATGAAACCAAAGCTCAGAGAGGGCGTGGTGAGACACTGAGCTGCGGTGGGGATCTTCCGTGGCTTGGTGGATAAATTCCACTGGCCGCTCAGCTACAGGGACCTGGCTTCAGCTCCC
This sequence comes from Mauremys mutica, assembly GCF_020497125.1. Lineage (NCBI taxonomy): Eukaryota > Metazoa > Chordata > Testudines > Geoemydidae > Mauremys > Mauremys mutica. The sequence continues at coordinate 82,593,189 of NC_059082.1, read as the reverse complement.
AGAGGAGGTAACGAGGTAAGTAAATTAGCTGGACTGAGTCTTTCATCTGAGCACATCACAACCCCACCACCGAGGTAAATGGAACTGGCAGCCTCTGTTCAAGAGAGGCCTTGGCCAGGACTAGCATTGACTGTTGCATGGTTGGGCAACCGACTGACAATGTGGTCTTATGGTCAGAGCTTTGGGAGTGGGGTTCAGGCATCACAGAGAAGTTAAGTGACTGGCCCAGGATTCAGTTACATTGCAGAGCCCCATCCCCTGTTCTTACCCCACAACCACAATTGCCCTGGCACACCATCCAGGTGGTTTGTTAAGCAGAGTCACCGCTCTGGATTCCTGGTACCTTCACACTTGATACAGTTCTCGCATTCGTCCACGCTGCATCAGGAGACCTGCTCTGGAGGTTAGGATGGAAAGATCTCAATGCAAAGAAAGTGCAGCCAAGACAAATGCAGCACTCCGAGCAGGCATGGGGAGAGGATCCTTTCCCTTGTCCTTCCGTTCTACAGGGAGCACTTGCGCTAGTATTTGTAATCTACCATGCACTCTCTCACTTAACCTTCAGGTACATCTTTGGAGTGGAAACGCTCCGCTGAGCTAGGACAAACACGATTTGCATACCTGGGGTTTGAAAAGAAACTTACCCGGGAGGCAATTTTTAGTCTCGCTGTCTCCAACAATTTTTTCCATACAATTCTACTTACACAGATGGGAGGGGCACCTGGATATGGAAATTTCCAAAGACAGTCGAGACGGCGGCCAGTTAAGTTCATGCCTCAGGTTTTCCCCCCCCCATAACTTGGAGATTATGCAAAGTTTTGTTTGACCCGATTTCCTCCCTGAGCCAATGCCAGACTCCTAGTGGGTTCGCTCATTGTTCTGTAGATTCCAGAAACATTAGGGCATATTGATTACAGCCAACCTGACTGCCTACCCTGGGAATTATGTGGGACTGGCGAATACAATCAAAGTCAGGGAGGGAAGCACAGGCGCGGAATCTCCCAGCTCATGGTGAGTGAATGCAAGAAACAGCCTCGGGAAGAATTACTCTGCAACTCCCAAGCATTACAAGACAACTTTGCAAAGTTAATGAATTAAGCCCGTAGCATCCCTGTGAGGGAGGCAGAGATTTGTACCTCATTTCACAGGTAAATGTCAGCCAGACACAGAGGCTAGTAACCTGATTCCCAGTCTCCTGTTCCAACCTGTAGCTCATACAGCTGCAACAATTCCAGCACCACTCAGCCAGGGGGAATTCCTAAAAGGGCCCAGCCCTGTCAGCCTGGATGCATGATAATCTCCCCACAACAGCCAATGGATTGCAGGTTCTTAGTCTACGGAGTGGCTCCCTACCGACCCAGAGAGAATTTTGTTTGGGGTCTCAACTGTGGAATACACGGGAAGCAAATTTAGCAGGCCTTGTGTTCTAAAGGACAGGTGTGCAAACGCAAACATGGTTCTGTACCTAATTTGCACATACAGTTCCATGATTGTGCACGCAGCCTGGGTATGTGCCTGTGCAAGCTCCCTGTTGTCCGGGTACAGTCAAGGGAAGTGGGCACATGAATACACCACTGATTTTTTACACACATTAAAAATAAGACCCTGTGAGACCCAATGGCTTCGCCATTTGGACAGTTTCAGGGTTTGGGCATCAGTTGGTGGATGCTTCCGCATCCATGCCCATTTTACAGCCTCACTCTAGTGAGAAGGGCTCCATAAATGTACAGGTAAGTGGAGAATCATTCCTTTCAAATGTCAGTGTAGCTGGGCATTGTCTTTTTTAAAGGCACACGTGGAAGTGAGCCATGTGCAGCAGAAAGAATCCTGCATTTCACTTCCCCAGCTTCCCGTCCCCTTTTTCTTCTCTCAACAGTCATCATAGCAAACAATCAACCTACTCCTCCCATTCCCCACCCCACCCGCCGAGCCCAGACCCATGGATCCACTGGGAGAAATCACAGCCCCAGGTGCATGATCCGAAACATGGATATTCATTTTACTGGTTGTGCAGAATCTCATTAGCTCCCCTGGAATCAGCATCCTCCCTGTTCTAGCATCCTGGCAAGGAGGCCAAAATATTCCAAATCCTCAAGGTGTTCAGGAAGCTAATTCCCTTGGATTTCAATGGAAGTTAGGAGCTAAATGTCTTCCAGGATCCGAGACCAAGTGACTGCAGAATGGTTCCCCTAGCTCCAAGGGGCCCAAAGAGGGCTCTCAGGGCAAGCCCATCACACTGAGTCCTTGCCATGACCCCAGGCACGCCTCTCCCGCACTCCAGAAGGAAAGGTTCATGTGCACTTTCAAAGGAAGGAAGGATCTGTGCCATCTACAGCCCAAACTCCAGAAGGCTGCTAAGTCCCAGTGGCAGAGTTGGGAAGAGAAGCTGGGAGGCCCAACTCTAACCACTGAGGTCACTGGGAGTTTGGGGTGTGCGAGGAATGCAGGGTTGTACCATACATCTTTTGTTTTCCCTGAATATCTGCATTCTCTTATTCATTGTACTCCTCGGTCAGCGATCAGGCAGCAGCAAGTTCTCCTCTCAGTCCCCTGATCCATCAAGGCTGGCTATGGCCACACAAGAGCTGCCTTGCTTCGACGGGGCAGAAGCTGGACTGTGATGTCGACGAGATGGCCGGGTGCCATTGAGAGAAGGATTTTGGACTTGCTCGCTTGCCAGCCGAGCCATCTCTATTCAGCATCACCCTCTGTGACATGGACTGAGGCACCAGCTGGGGCTTCATGTGTGTGGAAGTCTGCATAAGCCTCCACTCCAGCACACTGAGCTGCAAGGGAAGGTGCCCAGAAGAGGAGCCCCAGCCCAGCCATGGAGCAGGAGGATTTGGGGCCAGCCAGCCTTGTGGGGCACTTGTGGCGAAGTCCCGCTAGAGCCCCCCCGGGACGGCTCTGATCTGAGGCAGGTGCAGTTAAAGCACAGCTAGGTCCGGCTTCCTCATCCCGGCGGCTGGGCTGTGGACTTTGGAAAAGTGTCTCTGTCTGGAAGCCAGGCAGGGAGCCAGGGAGGTAGCAGCGCTGCCCCTTTGATAGGGGCTGGTGATTCTAGAGGCTGGAGTTTGAGGGAGGACTGGAGCTGGCCTAATGCTGCATTCATGTGTTGGTTATTGCTGGTCGCACAAAAAGGCCCAGACCTGGAAAAAGGCCCTAAACTCCAGAGAGGGTTTATCCCTGCTTAGCCCTGGGCCTGCTGCTCAGACCCTCTCCAGCAGTGCGATTCCCAGCCGTCAGGGTGATTTTTAGAATCAGAGCAGACCATGTTTTCATCCCCGTTGTCTTCTGCTGTCCTTGGGCCAAAGGGTTTGTGTCTTGCTGGGCTGCATATTGTATGTATCTAGCAGGGAAAAGTTACTACACACTGCCATCTGCTGGGCCCAAAATCTGGTGTGGGACCAAATCCTGAACTCCTTGTGAACAGCTCTTCAGCCATAGATCTCAAAGCACTTTATAAAGGAGGCCTGTATCATTGTCCCCATTTTACAGATGGGGAAACTGAGGCACGGAGGGGCAGTGACTTGCACCAGGTCTCCCGACAGCCGAGCCAGGAACAGGGCTCCTGTGTCCCAGTTCAGCATGGATCATACTGCCTCTCAAAGTGCGGTGACATACTCACCCTGAGTAGCACTTGTGCAAGTCATCCCATTCAACTTAATAGGACTCCTTGCATCCTTGCTACTCAGTGTGACCAAGGGATGCAACACTGAGCCCTTCATTTCCACTCAGTTCTTAGGCAAAACTCCCACTGGTTTCAGGGGTGGTTTGCCCAACTAGGAACTGGTCTAGAATGGGGAAGAGAAGAAAAAGGAGAGAACATTCAAGAGCAACACCAGAGATGCCCAAGCCAAATACAAGGAAGAGAGACAAGGAAAGCTACTAAGCCAGCTCCTAAGGGAGTCTCGGTATTGAGTGGTTAGAGCCAGGACTCCTGGGTTCCATTCCCATGTCTGCCATGGTTGCTAGAAATGATTATTACACTTTGATCCTGGCCAGTCAGACACACAGTACAAGTGAGAGCAGAATTTGGATCCATTTCAGCAGGTGCTTAAAGTTCAGCACACGTTTTGCTGAATTGGGGCCTAAATTGGTGTCGCTGAGAGCAGAAATTGGGCCGCCCCCCCCCCATCAGAAACTGGGCAGCCGGTGCTGAGAGAATTAATCCCCAGGGCAACAAAGAAAACAACAAAACACCCAGGTCAACCTGTCTGCGGAAATACCAGCTGCAGAGGGGAGTGCGGGAAGTCCCAGGTCCCGCAGGAGACCAGCCAGGGAGGGCAGCCAGCTGTCACCCAATGAGAAAGTCGACATTCATTCATGCTGATCTTTCCAGCAGCAGTTTCCTCTCTTGTAAGGAAAAGAAACAGACCAGAGGCCCTGCTCCCAATCCAGCCGGCGGGAGCTGCATGGAGCCTAGGGAACGTATTGCTCTGAATAAAGAAATGGCAGAAATAAATACAAGAGGCTCAGGAGGGGTTTAAGGTGGAAGCAGCAGATAACAGGGATCAGCCCAGCTCATCTTGGATCCTTCTCAGTCTTATCCTCTCTGGCCTGGATTGTCTCTTTGCCTGCGAAACCCGTAGCTGAGCAGGTGCTTGTTGGGGTGAATTCAGAACATAGCGAACTCGGGACATCAGAAAGCAGCCACTGAGGGTGGAGATGCAGTTGTACATTGGTGAATGGGGTTAAATCCTGTCCACGAACATCACAAGCCAGATTCTGCCCTGCCAAAGCAAGGCAGCTCTTGTGCTGCCATAGCCAGCCTTGGTGGATCCCCCAGTGCCCAGAGAATCTCCAGTGGCACTGAGACTTTCTGCCTTCTGCCTTTACCTATGGGAAGATCCTATAGAACTGAATGGAGATGAAAACCGGGTTCTACAGAATCCACTCAAATTCTATAGAGGAGGTTATCCTTTCTGCGGGCTATAGGATTGATGCAGAGCAATGAGTATGCCCAGACATTGTTCAAATAGTCTGTAGGGATCCTAGTTCTCATTTTGCTGAACAGTTCTGTCAAACTTCCCCATCCGGGTAAGTTTGGGACTTTCACCAACTGACAATACCCAGTGAAAATCCCCAAAGAGCACTGGGATCCATTCCCAAATAGGCAGAATATGAACTGGGAAGGTAGAGGACAGACTGATGTGACAATTCCTAGGGAAGCGACGAGAGACTTGATTATTTGATTGTGATCCCCTCACTACACCAGTATTCATACCAGAGTGAATGAGACTAAGTGGAAAACACAACGTGGGTTTCCCTAAATCCAGAGAATGTCCTGCTGGGGCCTCGGAGTGCCACCTGCTAATGGGTCCAAAGGAACTCATTTGGATTGGTAAAACAGGGCAGAGCTGGTAGCTTCATGAAGCAGAGCCGGTTTGTTTACAGTGGCACTAACACAAAGGCCAGGGAGGTGGGAACGACAGGTGAGCTGGCTTCAAACACAGCAGCAAATGCAATATACAAAGATAGCCCTGTGTACTGTCAATGCAATGGGAGAGACATTCTCCAAAGCAGCATTTATTGCTTTAATAATTCCACTGGTTCGGAGCTGGAAATTCTGCAGAAAATTCCAACATGGGGGTGGGGAGAAGGGGGGATTTGAAATTTCGGCTTTTTGTTCCAATTTTGGACAAGCTTTCCCATGAAACAAATTCCCAAATCATTCCATTGGAGACCATCAAAACATTTTGACTATCATTTGATTGGGACTTTTCTGCATTGATAGAATAATATTTTAAATATTAACCTAAACATTGTAAAGTCAACACAAAACTAATCAAAATGATATTCCAACCAAAATGGTTGGACTATTTCCTGTCAAGTGTCATCAAAATCAACAGGGTCCCGTGAATCATTTCAATTTCAACAAAATTGCATTTTTTGACGAAAAACTTTTACCAGAGCAGTTTTCTGACTGGCTTTAATTTCACAACCTAACACAGTGCTTGTGTCATCAGAATCAGGCCCATGATTCTTAACCAGACAGGAGCACCTCTGACCATCTTTTACAACAATTGATCAGGGGCATGGACCGGAGTACATTTTCTTTGTGAAACTGGCAAAATAAATATCACAGGGTCTGACCTTGTAGAAAATATTCTGCTCCAATGGAAAACCATCTCAGTGCTGCCATCTCCGACCAGTGCTTTTCTAGACTATTGTGTCAAAGCCTCTGCTAGAGCTCAGCAGCAATTCTTCAGTCCGCGGAAGGGCAGCACAATGGCGATTGAGCAAGCTCCCAAAAGAGCAAGAGGCTGTTTTCTGCCAGGCTAGAGCAGTCAGAGGCCCCCTCTGTTTGCCATTAAATATAGAATTGAGAAAACAGGCTGCAGATTCAATTCTGAAATCAAATCTAGCAGTGCACCTGCAGCACACAGAAAGCGAGTCACCTTCCCCAAGTGAGAGGAGCACACCATTGTCCGGGAGAGTTTGGAGAGATTTATTTAACGCAAGGCTGCAGGTTCTCAGCAGCTTTTCTAGTCATCACCACCAACTACAGCAAAGCTGGAGATTGGGTTCCTGTTTGCGGGGGAGGGAGGAGGCAATATTTAAAAATATGCCAACACCAACACTGATTAAAACAGAGACCTGGAGAAGGGCTCTGAGCCTTGGAAGCACGTCCACCAACAGAAGGTGGGCCAAGAAGAGGGATTACCTCACCCACCTTGTCTCACAAATTAAAATAGCCGACCCGGGCCCCATCATTCCTATCACCCCCAGACTTCACTCCAGAGCTCTCAGCCCTCATAAGAGCCAGCCTGGGGAAAGATAAGAGCAGCAGAGTTTCAAAGCAGCTCAGTGCTCAGTTCCCATTCAGGCACCGAAGTAGGCAGCTCAGAAGTCCTTCAGACCCCAGAAGCTCCTACTGCTCTCAGGGGGAGGTTGGGAATTTCCCCCCTTTGGGAATTCCCCATTGCTCTGAGGGGGAGCTGAGCACTTTTGAGAATCTTGCCCTTGTTACATTTCTTTAGATGTGAAGCAGAACAGAGCTGCTCAGACAGAGCGCGCTAGGTGGCCTAACAATTAATTAAACGTACAGTTCCATAACGGCAGCCCCACAGCAACCCTGAGCTGTCATAGAGGTGACAGTGTAACCCAGTCAGTCAAGGCATCGGATCGACAGAAAAGACCCTTTCTTCCCTCTCCGCCTCCCCAGGAACATACACTCAACCTTCTCCCCAAGGCCTGTCAGACAAGTGGCCCTTGCAGCATTCTGATTAAATGCTGTTTAACTTCCGCTAGAGGAATGTATCCTGTGGGGCTTAATTTGCCTCTTTGCACAGCACTGCTCTGAGTCTAAACTGCTGTTATCTGATCAGCGGCCTGGCCAGTTTGGAAACAGGCAAAGTGGAACTGCGGAGATAGTTCTCCTAGTGGTTTCTGCGTCTCCTACCTGCTATCTCAATTGTCTCTTAATTCCCCTAAGTGAATTTAGTGCTAGGGCATTGCCAGGCCTGGGGCTAGTTGGCCTCAGAGCAACACAGCTCAGCGGTTCTGCCTGCACCCACTGACGCCTGCCAACGTTCCTCAGCCCTGCCCTAGTGTTACGTTAGCAGAGCCACCACTCAGGGTGAGAGGAAGATTCAAGCTCCATGGCTGGCAGCTGCTGATAGGGAGCCAGCTTAGTGTAACAGTTAGAGGGAGTTCTGTGCGGGTCACATTGTCATTGGGACTCACCGAGGCATTTCACCCAAAATGCCTGCAGACCACTGCCACCCTGGGCTGCAGGGGAAAGGCCCAGCATGCCGGTGAGACACCCAGGCCCACACACTGCTGGGTAAGGAACTGGTCTGGGCAATGCTTGGGCAGAGTCAGAGAAGAGGAAATTCCTTGGGGAGTTTTCTTCCTCCAACTGTGCTTGAAGGGCCCTGCAGACATTGTTTGCATGTAGACACAGGGCCCCTTCGGGAACTGGGGCAGGCTCCTCTGAAAGCTTTTGATTCTTATCCCGCGGCCCTGCCCACCGCTGACGCAAAGGGTCTCCAGTGCTCCGAGCACCAGGCTCGGGCTGCCCTGTGGGTGGAGGTTGCTCTCCGTTGCGGGGGGGCAGGGAGACTGGGAAAAGGAAACGGCTCCGCCCCAGGTTCAGCCTGGGATCAGGGCGGGCCGGCTTCCTGGCTCAGCCCTGAGCACTCATGGGGCTTTGTGGGGCCCTTGGAGCGGAACAAACAGAAAGCGTATCTGCTGGCGAATGGATCAGGCAGATAACTGGGTGAACCGTGATAAACTCCCGCCGCCCCTTCCAGGAAACCCTCACTAACCTCAGTCATGTTCCTGCCCCTGCAGCTGACGCCCGCAAAATAGGCTACACGGGTACAGGATCAAACCTCGCCACGGAGCAGCCTTGTCAGGGATGGGCTCAGACCACAATCCCAGATCCGGGCTCTGGATCCAGATCCAAACTTCAGGTCCCTAAAACAGGCAGAGCCAAAACCCTGCATGTGAATGCACCCACCCACACCCACCCAGCTCGAAGTTCTGAGACCAGTTCAAACTCAGAGCTCCAGTCCATGTTTGACAACCATCTCTAGTCCAAAGTGAGGCCAGCTGGCACGTTACAGGTACAAGGAAATCAAGCTGGCATTGTTTAGCTTCGGGATACACCCAGCTGCATCAAACAGGAAACCTCCCAGATCAGACACACACAATGAAGTGAATCCTCTGCCTTGCCAGGAGAAAGCATAGAAATACCAAGGCAGGTTCTAACTGGCCCTCCCACAATCTGTGCTGCTTGTCACCTGCAGCCTCAGAAACACGTGAAATTCCTGCCTACCTTAGTGCCAGCCAGCTGAGCCAAAAGTCCCAGGGGCAACAAGCACATCCAAGTCCCCAAAGATCAGGATGATGTTCAGGACATGGGCCCAGATCCCCAAAGGTATTTAGGCACCTAACTCTGACTGAAATCAATGGGAGTTGGGCACCCAAGTACCTTTGAGGATCTGGGCCATGATGCTTAGATACGATGCTGCTGATGGGTGCTGTCAGAAGCCTGTAGGTGTATTATGTGGCTAGACAGACAAATCTCATCTCTTCACAGAGGTCTTCCGCCAGTAGCAGAGCAGGGCCAGGCAGCGTGCGGATGGGGGGCTATGGCAAAGGAAAGGCAGAGGCATTTGGTCCTACTTTGGACAGAATTCACAGCAATTCTCAAAGAGCAGAGCCTTGATGGTCTAGTGGTGGGTGCATTCACAAAATAGATGGGGCCCTGTCCCGCCGCTGCCGGGTGCTACGTACAGTCGTTTACACTGGTGCAAGTGGGGATAAACTGCTACCCGCTCAGAATGATATTTGCTTCCCACTTTGCACTGGGGTAAAGGACTGCACAAGGCAGGGCAAGCTGGGCCACAGCCCCTCCCCCAAACCAGTGGGAGCACAGAACTGTGGGGCAGAGGCAGGGGCAGCGAGCTCCTCCGGCCCCAGCGTGTGTGTTGGGGAGGGAGAACCAGCTCCTCCATCCGCGCCGGGGGGCACAGAAGGTGCCCCTCCAAAAGCAGCCAAATTTTTATTCCTGTGCACCCCTCTGGTGCAAGGCAATGGAGAACCAAACTCAGGCAGGGTAATGAGGGTCTGACACCCATTAAGGCAGGAATCATCCATCCACTCTGCTGGCTACTGCTGGCTATAAACGGACAAACCAGAATAGATAACCATGTTAAAGGCATCACCCCCAGACTCCCATCTCATGTTTTTTGACCCAGTCACCTGGCTGCAAAACCTAGGATCAGGCCCTAGGTCCCGGGACTCCAATGTCTGACTAATGAATCTGTCGAAGCAGTCTCCAGCTTTTGCTATTTGGGTTCTATACTCACCAGTTCCTCCAGCTCACACAGAGGTTCTTCACCAGATTGGCATCACAGCCTCTGCCATGGATTGTTAACAACAGACATGGAATCAACATCATCTCGGCATGTTGAGGATCTAGTCGAGCTGTATCCTCTCCGTACTGCTGTACGATTGTGAAACGTGGACACTGGGCTGCAGGGCCGGCTTTATTAACTGTGGGGCAATTCGAATACCCAGCGGCGCTCCGGGGCTTTGGCGGTACTTCGGCAGTGGGGGATCTGCTCTGGGTCTTCCACGGCACTAAAGGATCTCCCCCCGCCACAATACCGCTGAAGACCCCCGCAGTGGACCCCCCACTGCTGAAATGCCAAAGACCCCCAGAGCGGACTGCCACCAGGTGAGTAAAAAGAATAATTAAAAAGTCGCCTAAGGCACGGGGCTCTGGCACGGGGCCCGATTTCAGGGAATCAGGCGAATCGGCCTAAAGCTTGCCCTGCTGGGTTGCTCAGACTGGGCAAAGCTGGAGGCTTTCCACACAAAATGCCAGTGCCGTATATTGGGCACAAAGTGGAACGACTTCATTTGTAATGCAGATGTTTACAGTCACGCCGCTCTGCAGACTACTGGGCCATTGTCCGCAGATATGTCTTACGCTTTTCGGACGTGGCGCCAGAATGCTGCAAGATGTTCTGGTGAACACCGTTCTCTGGGGGGCTTGTAACATCCAAGATAAAATTTCACCAACCGAAGGTGGGGACAGCGCAGGGACAGACCCCCCCCATTACATGGGTGCATCAAGTCTGTCCAACGTTGGCCTTTTGACCCATCAAGCCCTTGTAGAACAGACCAAATGGCAAACCATCGCTCCAGCTGATTTGGCTAGGCAGTGAAGAAGACCTGGCTGTCCTCTTGTTTTCCTCCTGAAAAGAAGCATGTCTCCAGTTTATACCAAAACATTCCCTCCAAAACCAACAAGGAATAAAAGGCGAAACCTGGCCATCATTCCAGTGTTTGCAATTCTCTGTGGTGTAACTGATTTACATGTTTCTTAGGTAGCTCCCTCGTGGGGTTTGACCTCAGGCAGTGAAGAGAGCTCCCACCCACAGGACGGAGAAGACACCTGGTTCTCTGATAGCATTCCCAAGTCTGGCCGTGAGATGGCACTCTACACCTTTCACAGGTTTCCTTTCCCGGGAGGTTCTGGTTGTGCTTTTCACTGAGTTTACAGGTGTTTGCACTTGATTTGTGCTAGATATAAAAGTCTCCCTGAATCTCTCAAAGCACAACAGTCCCTCTCATGGGGGCAGGGTCCTACCCTTATTGTGTAGGGCTTTCCCACAGGTAACCGGTAGTCCTGAAAGTTGTTGGCAGTCAGCAATATAAATAATAGAAGTTGGTGACTTTCGATCCAGCTGTCTGATTATGATTAATCATGTTTGTTGTGGAAGCATGTAAGCAGCACCACTCGCTGCTGTAGCACCCCCTAGAGTCAGGTCGTGGCATTGCAGGGGTCTTCACCATTAGCACGCCCAGCCGGTCAACTCTCTGGCCTTGTATTGGCCTGTTTTCTTCCACGACTCAGCCCTCCAGCCAAGTCCAGACCCCTTCTGGGGTAACAAGCCCAACTAAGACTCCAAACATCCCAACAAGGGATTCTCCTGCCTCCTCCTCAACCCGTCCTCTGGGCTCAGTTCTCAGCTCCACCCTGGGTTTGTGTTGGGGCTTTTACGCCCCCTTCTGTGGTGCTGGTAGCAGATTCCCACCTCTGCTCTGGGTGCCAGCCCAGGTACCCTGTGCTCAGCGGCTGCCTGCTTCTTCAGACATGCCGCTGCTTCCCTGGGCCACTGGCTACCCCCCAGCCCCTCGTGCTGGTTCCCAGTAGCCTGTGGTTAGTACATCCTCTCCCTGGCTCCTCATTACTCTCCATGAACACCAAACCACAGGGCAGCCTCACTGGGTCTTGCCCCTTTCCAGGGCCACCGCAAGTGACTAACTCCATGCCTGTGACTCTCTTCAGCCTGCCTTCACCAGGCCGGGCCGCCCAGAGGATTCAGGAGTCCTGGGGAAAAGCATGGGAGCCGCAACGCTTGTACTCACCCGGCGGCGGTCCGGGTCTTCGGCAGCATTTCGGCGGCAGGGGCCCTTCAGTCACTCCGCATCTTCGGCAGCATCTTCCCCCCCCCCCCCCCACCGCCGAAATGCCGCCGAAGACCCGGACCACCGCCAGGCCAGGGCTCGTGGGGCCCCTGTGGGGCCTGGGGCAAATTGCCCCACTTGCCCCCCCCACCCCGGTGGCCCTGTCACCAGGGCCTTCCCAGAGCACAGGAATGCCTCTCCTGGGTCTTCTCACTGCGTTCTCTCTCCTCTCTCTTTAGTTCTCCCCAGGGCTTAATTTCTCAGAGTATTTCCCAGGGCCCCCTGGGGCACGCCAGGGCTCGGGGCAGATTTGAAAATATTTACCAGAGCTCTGCTTTGGACAGCTCTGCCTGAATTTAAGCCCTGGTTCTCCCTGACTTGTCTACAGCTGAGATTGCTGGTTGCAACGGAGTCCAGATCAGCTGGAGGTTAACTGCTCCGTCACAGTTAACTCCCCTTAAAGGGCCAGCCAGCCTGTGGGCTAGCCCCAGATCCTCAAAGGTAGGCTTCCATGGAAGTTAGGAGCCTAACTACATTTGAGGATCTGGGTCATAGAGCCTAGGGATACTCAGGGACCAAACACGTCTGGGGTCCCATTGTGCTAGGTACTGTACAAACACAGAAGGACACAGTTCCTGCCTGGAAGAACATGCAATCTAAGTAGATGAGACAGACAAAAGGAGTGGGAGGAAAGAGGGACATAATTTATGCCATGCTCATGACCATGGAATCTGAGCCTCTTCAGTTCCGAACACACTCTCTTGAAGACGCCCAGCATGCTACCTACAAGTCGCCACACTATGAAGAAGTCCCCATCTGGAATCTTTGCTTTGTGATGATGCTTTTGGCTGAATCCAGGCGTTGTGTGCCCCAGAGTCACATCCCAGTCTCCAAGCCCAGAGAGCGCCTAACGTATGCTAAAATCCCATCTGCTTTTTCATAAACCTGCCTATATCTGAAAAGACTGATAGTCCATCTGGTTTGAGTCAACTGTGCTAATGGTGAATACTTCAACGGAATACATAACCCTTCCCCAAATCCCTGTAATTGTGCCAGACTAAATAGACGGGGAAATTCCTTTGTGTTCCCAGGCTGGTGATCAGCTTATGCCTCTGAATAGAATCAGAGAATATCAGGGTTGGAAGGGACCTCAGGAGGTCATCTAGTCCAATCCCTGCTCAAAGCAGGACCAATCCCCAACTAATCATCCCAGCCAGGGCTTTGTCAAGTCGGGCCTTAAAAACCTCTAAGGAAGGAGATTCCACCACCTCCCTAGGAAACCCATTCCAGTGCTTCACCACCCTACTAGTGAAATAGCTTTTTCTAATATCCAAGCAGTAGAAAGAATCATTTTACAAGTTTATAACTGAAGAAACCCCTCTGCTATTTCTGCCCTGGTAATTGGCGGTAAACAAGTGTTTCCTTCACACACAGGGGAATATAACACTCCAATTCCTCCTCTAATCACAGTCTTTCAGCAGCCTCCTTGTGTGTTCTCCCATACAAAGCTGACCTTTACATTTTGCACCTCATTTTATCACTTAACTCCATCAAGAATGGTAATGTGCCTCTATGGCCACTCCAGGCACTGATTGACATTGTTAACAGGTACAAACCCCAGTCCTCTGAAAGCCAGCAGCCTAATGGATTATTTTTAGTTATCATGACACAGTATTGAATGTAAACAGACTCTAGAAACTTTGCAGATTTGAAAATAGGGGGAAAAAAATTCAGATTAGTAGTGAAGTTGAATTTGTGAAATGAATTTGGTGACGTGTGTTCAATTCCCCCTCCTCAACAGCCATTTGGCAACCCCTTGCTACCCTGGGGCTTTCTATGCAATATTCCTGGGGAAAGCATGGACCGTAGGGGAAAACATTCTGGGAAGGTTTTATCTGCCTGTTCCAAACATCCTGCTCTTGTCTGATGCGGATCAGTGCAGCCCAAGAATTCCTGACCCGCCCCACGCCTCCCCCCAACGAAAGAGTCATGCTGCTCCCGCAGGTTACAAGTCAGCCGCACAGGTTAGATCTGTCTGAGGCTGGCACCAGGGTTGAAAGGGAACATCTAACCGCTGCACTCGACATTCACGTGACTAGGCTGTTCGCGCTGCAGTTTAACATAAGTACACGGAGAGCGATGGGGAGCCAGCCAGCCATGTTCAGCACGTTCCCTGTCCAGAAAGGCAGGGAATGTGTCTTCTTAGATACATACACAGCAGGGCAATGGGCATCCAGGGGCTTGTGCTACATACGTTCAGGCATGTATTCCGCAATGATAGGCCAACTTCCCCACCCCCCTTTGCGTTGATTCCAGCTTTACTTGTCAGCTTAGCATTGTTGACAAGCAGGAAGTTCACTACAGGAGAGAAAAGCTACATTGAATTCACCCGCTGTTGTGTTTTGTTATACACCTGAAGTTCACCACGGGGCCAGCGGAAGATTTACTGATGAAGTTTCCAGACTTTCCAAGGCCACCTGGACTCAGTTTCCCACAACGTCAGGGATGAGGTTATGGGGCAGGCTGAGGCCTCAGCAGATTGTGGTGTCCATGGCTGACAATGCCTGCTTGCAAGGTCAGTGGGAGACCACCACCACCACCACCTCAGAGCTGCTGCAATAGACACTCCATTTACTCAAACTCTGCTCCTGCACGTGCAGAAGGCTAGAGCACTCATAGTGGCATAAACTAGTATTACATATACTACCCTTCCAGGTCTGCAATTCCAACAGCAAGGGGTTGTTCTGGGCACTATTTGCATAATTCAGCTCTGAATTTGAGTTTCAAACATCCCCAGAGCTCAGGTGTGCTTGGCTTTGGGCTCAGGCCAGTCTTTGACTTCTAGTTTCACAGGACTCCCTTTCACTGCACAAGGAGAAGGACAAGATTTGGGGGCACACATTGGGTGGGAGCATGCATGGGCATGCAGTGAGCTGGCATATTATTTATCTAGGTATCCTTAGAATGCCCAGGCAAGGTAGAGGAGCATTAGCTCCATGTTCTAGATGGGAAACAGGCATGGAGAGATTAACTGCCTAGTCCTGCAAAACACGGAGTTACATTTACACACACAATTCCATTGACTTCAGTGCAACTACTCCTGGGCATGAAGTTAAGCAGGTGCTCAAGAACTTGGCCCAAAATCCACATGTAATGAGTTGGCCACTCCCGGGTGCGCTCTAGTGGCCCAGGTACCTTTCTGTTCCCTCTTCCACAAACACCACACACTACTCATCCAATCATCACCCTCCCCGGGGTCAGGGTTTCTTCAGACAAATAACTTCAAGTCCCAAAAATCTACCCCAAGGCATGGCTCTTACCTCAGAGCCTGGGCAAGCGAAGGGTTCCTGCAGAGAGTCCCTTTTAGGAGTTCTTAGGGGGTGGTCCACTCTGTGGCTCAGCTTGCAGTTGGCCTACTCAGAGCTGACTTGTCAGCCTGTTCAAAAGCTGCTTTGGCTCTCTCGTAAGGAACCAGCTGTTTGAGGGTCCCTCCCTGCCCCAGGTGTCTCTGGTTAGCCCATTTATCAAGCCTGCATCCAGGGTTCAAGTCTCCTGCAGGCAGTTCCTTCACTTTCTCTGCTTTCTCACCCCACACATAGGGAAAGATGTGGACAAACCAGAGAGAGTCCAGAGGAGAGCAACAAAAATGATCAATGGTTTAGAAAACCTGACTAGTGAGGAAAAGTGGACAGAGGGGGTGGGGACCTGATAACAGGCTTCAAATACGTTAAGGGCTGTTGTATAGAGGACAGTGATCAATTGTTCTCCATGTCCACTGAAGATAGGACAAGAAGCAATGGGCTTAACCTGTAGCCAGGAAGATTTAGGTTACACATTAGGAAAAACTTCCTAACTTTAAGGGTAGTTAAGCTCTGGGCTAGGCTTCCAGGGGAGGTTGTGAAATCCCCATCATTGGAGGCTTCTAAGAACAGGTTGGGCAAACACCTGTTGGGGATGCTCTAGGTTGACTTGGTCCTGCCTCAGCGCAGGGGAGTGGACTTTATGACATCTCAAGGGATTCTTCCATTTAAACCATGACTCAGACTGGGAAGTGAATGTTTCCAAACAAGAATTTAGGGGCAAGTGCTTGTTCCTAAGGCACAGGCACTGGAGTCAAGAAATCTGGTTTTATTTTTGCCTCTGCTCCTGACTCACCGTGTGCTCTTGGGTAAGTCACTTACAAGAACATTTTTAAACGTGTTCACTGACTTGGGGTTCATGAGTTCTTGGATGTTCAGTCTGAGAAACCCTGGGCCTGCTGACCTCCTGCAGCTCTCACAGGACTTCAATACACTCCTGTTCCATCTTTATCTAAAGCCCACGGGCCGTATGCTGCTCTCTGTTACATCCACAATGAACTCAGATCTGTTACAAGGGAGTAGCTACGAGTGGGTTTTGTCCTCAATTCTATTAAGCAATCAAATGTTGCCCCTCCCATAAGTGGGCACTTGAAACCAGTTTCACTGTAGATCAGCATTAGGGTTTTTTACCCCTCCGGATGTTCTGCGGCCTCATCTACATTGTAAAGATGACCAGATGCTGACATGGAATGCCCCACAGCCCCCTCGACTGGTATTAACAGAGTTTAGCTGCTATTTCATTACGACAAAACAAAGCCATATATGAGGCAAAATAATTGTCAAGATGGTCACAGGAAGCGTGATTGAGGGCCTCTCGGCCATCTCTCTTCAGACACTCTGAGGTCTGGTGCTTTGAGAAGTGTGTGTGCGGGGGGAGGGGAGGTTCAGAACTCCTGGTTGTGGTCACATTTCTCCTACTAATTCACCGTGACCTTGGGCAAGTCACTCTGCCTCTCTGAGCCTCAGTTTCCCCATCTGTGGAAGACATATATAATAATTCCTACCTTACTGAGGTGTTGAGAGATTTGTTTGTGTTAATTGCTTGTTGTAAAGTGCTTTGAGCTCAGTGAATGAAAGTGCACGACATTATATTTCTTCTAGCAGACAAAGGAGCCATCCTCCTTTTCCATGTGATGAGAATGCGATTGCTTGGACTTTGATCTAGGCCAGGGCCAAAATTTAATACTAATCTGTTGAAAACCCAGATTCCCAATCCAAACCCAATTCTAGGGTCCTGGAATGAGTTCAAAACTGGGAAGAGATTATTTTCCCAGCTATCAGTTCTGATGCAGAAACCTGGCAGGAACAGTCAGTCCAGGGGTGCTGGAACAATGTGTATAGTGGGGGTGCTGAGAGCCATTGAACCAAACTGTAAACCCTGTATGTGATGGAAACCACTTCAAGCCAGGGGGTCAGGAGCACCCCCAGCACCCCTATTTCCAGCACCCATGAGTCAGTCTCATAAGCGTTTAGCCCAAGCTAGTGGGAGTCTCACAAAACCAGCTCATCTGGCTAGATTTATGTAGGGAGTCTGTGATATCTCCACCACTGGAGGTTTTTAAGAACAGACTACACAAACATCTGTCAGGGATGGTCTAGATATGTATTAATCGTGTCTCAGCACAATGAGATGGACTAAGTGACCCTGTGAGGTCTCTTTCAGTGCTAATGTCTATGATTCTATGATTTGGGATCAAAATCTGCCAAGAACAACTGATGAGATTTCAACACCTTTGAATGCATACCCAGACCCTGACCCTCATTTATTCTCGGACCCAAAATCCGCCAACCCCAGCTTCATCTGGATCCCAAAACCACAACTCAGCTCAGCTCTGGTTTAAACGAATCAAGGTCCAAACCCAAAAATAAACATTAAAAAGGTAGGAACTTACAGTGTCTTCACTCAACCAAATCCAGTAAAGATTTCTATACACTTACCGGTATTTATTATTTTAGTGGATTCTTAGCATGATAGTAAATATATAATGGGTCATAAAATAGATTCATGGTAAAGATGTGGAGGAAAATATTCCAAAGAGTTGAAACATCACATCAGAAAAATCTGGGAGAAATCAAACTACTGAATTTTCTCTCCCAATTCTGTCCCAGTTCAGGTCTTGATAAAAACGTGTAACACAAAGAAGCAAACATTTCCTTTGATTCATTCAATTTTAATAAGTGCAGGTTCCTAGAAAGCAAACAGTACATATTGTTGTGATATTGCTAAGAAGCTATTACAGAGATCTAAAAAATAAAGAAAATAAATATCTTCTCTTTTTCTCCATGGTTATAGCACTAGGTCAACTTGAAAACAACAGGAATTTATCACTGTGTTTGCACAGTTGGTATAAAACCAAAGAGATTTTTTTTTAAATGGCAATTGTCTATATGTTTTCATAGAAATCAGAGTGTCAGGAGAACCAGCTTTGAATATCTCCCCCATCCGCTACAGGAAACAGTTTCCAAGTCAGGCGACCATTGCTCTTCAAATGTCTCTGTTGGATGAGCTCAGCAGATCAGGAACTATATCTCAGATTCAGAAAGACTGTAGGGAGAAAAAGAAAGCATGTGTTTTTCTTAGGTCTGACTGATATGTCTCAGTTGTGCCAGTGCTCAGATATGTTGATCTGGGCAAATCACTCCCCTTAACCATATCTCAGTTTCCAGCACTGTAATATGGGGATAATGATACTTAGTCTTTTTAAAGTGCTTTGAGATCCTCTATGAAATGGCAGTGTATATGGGCAAAATATCAGCATCAATGGAAGTTCAGCTATGCATGTCAATGGGATCAGAATTTGAGTTACATTTATTACAGACTTGCTTGCTTCTGTTATAAGTTATCATGTATACAAACCAAAACCCCAGATCCAAACACTCCCAAATATCAGGGTGCTCTAAACCTGACCCTCTTGATTGTGGCTTGGACTCATCTGTAACATACATGCACACAAATCTCACCCTCCCACTGAAACATACTCACAGAGAAGAAGCAGAATTACAACCTTAGCACACACATGTAAATTCTGTCCTCAGTTACACCCAAGCCAATTGCAGTGAAATGAATGGGATAGCATAGGTGCAGTTAAAGGCTGAAGCGACGTCTGTTTGTACTTTTTAGCCTTGTAACTTTAAACCTCTTAATCAAACCTGGCTCAAAAATAGGGCTCCCCCAATTATTTGTAGGGAAGGGAGGAAGGCAAATTGGCAGAGCACTTTGGGAACAAATTCTACACCCACCAAACTCTCACAGACTTCAGAGGGAGTCTCCAGGGAAGACAGTTAGATCCCACCATAAATGTGAGGAAAAGGTATTTAATATTTGAAAGCAACCCCCCTGCCCATGCAGCTGATTGATTGTTGCTTTGGTATTACTATAGTCCAAGTTAAAAGCTGGGCTTTAATGGAAGGAATGAACCCGGAGGGCAGAAATTTAGATCCACGTCCTCCAATGGGCTGTGGCTCCTTTGAAGTCCATGGAGCTACTCTGTTTTACACTAGCTAAGGAGCTGGCCATTCAAATGGGGTGGGACTGCTGCTCTGAGAATCAGTGAGAGATGCACCCTTGGACTAGGCGGAGCCTGCATTGCAGAAGGTATCTAGTTCCTTTCTGTGCTTTTAAAATGAAGCCCAAACCTTTTCAAATGTAAGTATCTAAGTGGTGAGAGAAACAGCATCATGAACCAGATGTTGCAGGTTAAGCAGCCAAACTAAAGTTCAGAAACCTCATCCACAGCATATACTGTCATGCAAAGCAAGTCCTGTGATTATTTTTAAAGGGTAACAAGGACCCCAGTGAACTTGGTTAAATAACATCCATGAGCATAAGTGTAAGGTCAGCTGCAAAAGGAACACGTTAGCTGGAGACGGGAAAGACTGGGCAGAATCCACACCCCTGTTTGTATAAGCACCTCGTTTTACTTGACTGTTTGACTGCAACTTCTGTGCATAAAGTCAAACATGTCAGCAACAGCAGAGACGGGCTTTGGCTTTTTGCATTAGCTTTAGCGAAGCATCAAGTGGGACCAAAACCCACCATCTCTTGAGTGTTCAATTTAAGCTCCCGAGCCTTGAGAAAGAACGGGACAGTCCTGCCTGCGGCTTTTTCGCGGCTTTCCCATACACACCCAGACAGGCTCGGTGCAGCTGCACTGCCAGATCCCGGGGGAATAATTCACGGGAAGTGATGGGAAGCACCTGAACGGGTCATCGTTCCTTCTGGCTGCCAAACACCCTGACAACAGCGCATCGTTCAAGAATCCTGAGCTCTCAGCACTGCTCGGAAATCTTGGTGTCTACAACTCGATTCGGTGTGTGCTTCCTTCCAAACAGCCTTGATCTCCGGTATATCCCTCCCCACCCACCAAACCAGAAGCAAGCAGCCACCTACCAAGAGGTAACCAAGAACATTCCATTGTTCAGCTCAGAGCTGAGACACAAAAATATTCATCTCAGTCTCCGGTTGAATCGCTAGTTTCAAGAATGTCCTGGCACCGCCAAAGCTTTGCTGTGATCAGTAAATTCGCTGATTTTCCTTCTCATGTGGATTTACAGCAAACAGCGGAACTGCTGCTGCTGCTGCTTCTGCCTGGCCAGGAAAATCTCACCAGGTCACAGCTTTAAACCATTTGGAATAAAACAATCTCCTGCACGGGCCTGATCCCCAGCCCACTGAAATCAGTGCAAAGGATGCCCGGGGCTTAGGGTCAGGCCTCAGAGCATGGCTGAGTCTGCAGGAGAGGAGCGGGAACTGATCAGGAAACATACCAGGGCTGCGGAGCCCGGAAGGGCTGCTGTGCCTCAGTACCCCCCTCTGTTATCCCCATCGTGCCATTAACACCGCAACGTGCCGCTGGCCGCCCTGCAGCCACGCGAGGGCTTGTTTCTCTCTCCCCGCGGGTAGCGAGGCGGCTCATACTTACTGGGTGAGATTTACCTTAAGTCCCCGATCCCCTCCTCGCTGCCCCGCTGCTGCTGCTGCTTCCTCGCCCTCTCCAGGAGCTTCGTCTTCTTCTTCTCCCGGGTCCCCGCTCGGCTCCAGGGACCCCGCCGGGCGGGCAGCGCTCGGGCTGGCTGCGGGAGGAGGCTGGCACCTGTCTGCGGGGGGGCCCGGTGCTGAGCGATTGTTCGCCTGGCTATTAAGTCCCGCAGGCCCAGGCGTGTGAGCGCCGCGGGTTCTCTCCCTCGGAGCTCGCCTCGGGCGGGGCGGGGGGCTGGCACCCCGGATGCCTGGGTCCGCGGCCCGGCGGCTCTGAGGTCTTGCCTGCGGCTGTGCAGCAACCTGGGCGCCCTGTTTACAGAGGTGGGGGGCGAGCCCGGGCTCTCTCCCGGCTCATCCCCCAAGTCCCGGCGCCACAGGTACGGGGAGCGCCGGATCCCCATCAGCAGCCCCGAAGCTCGGCCCACCGTGTGGTACCGGGGGCTGGCCACATGCTTGTACCAGGCTCCGACCGGATGGACCAGCAGCATCAGCCCCAGCAAGCCCAGGGGTTTCCATGCGCCCCCGGACGCGTGCCTCAAATTCATGGCGAGCGCAGAACAAACGTGGCAGGGCTTCAGCGGGCCGAGGACAGACAAATCCCGTCACTAGCTAGCTGAGGGGGGACCGGGGGTCCGCTGGCCCCGGGCGGGAGCTGGCCGAAGCCTGCAGAGCAGCAGGGGCCGAGGGCTGAGGTTAGGTCCCCTTGGAAGAGTTGCCGGAGTTTGGGAGGCTCTGATGCTTGGGGGTCTCGCTTCCCCCCTTGTATATAGCCACCGAGGGGGCGGCCCGGCCCGGCCAAGCCAGAGTCCCCGCCCCCAGCCAAGGTAACCGCGTGGAAATTGACTAGCATCTCCCGCTGGCTCCCCGCCCCTACCCGCCCCCCCGCTGCAAGTGAGTAAAGCATCTCAGAGCCGGCTGGGGGGCAGCAGCCCCCCAGCTGCTCCTCCTGCCGCTTCACCCATCCCGCGCTCCGTCCCCAGAGCCCGGCGCTGCCTGCTGGGTGACAGCACCATCAGCTGTTCTGTGGCAGCAGAAGGGCAGGGGCGAGAAATCAAACCCCAGCCGCCCCATCAATGCCCGCGAAGGAGCCCTGCACGCACACTCACGGAACTTAGGGCGTCCGTGACTCGCAGTACACAGGAACCGAAAGCAGGGCTCAATGCTGCGATTTTCAGCAACATTAGTCCTGAGCCCGGGGCTAAATGGGCTTTGATCTAGCTGCTGTAGATGAAATTCCTGCTTTTGTTATCTATCTTTTGCAGAAAGGATGTTGACTTGTAATTAGACAAGGATGACCCCCCCCCCACGCACACACACACTTCTCCCTCTCTTACACATACACACTCACAACCCCCCCATCAGTGCAGTCCATGTGTCCTTGCAGTGCAAAACCTGCTTGTGTCCACAAAGGGGTAATACATTATTAATCATTAATAATGCAAAACCTAGACTCCAATCCTGCCTCCTTCAATTCACTAGCAAATATCATCCCAGCCTAAGGATGCCCAGGAGATTTCAAAGGCCCAAATGCTTACTGACTTTGGATGCACGGCATTGCTTTGGTGCAGGACAGTCCCGGACTAATTAGTTAATAGTTGCAAAGTGATTAGATAGATAGATAGATAGATAATCACAGCATAGCACATATCGAGCTATCTATCTATTCATCATTTTTACATCACATCTTAAAACAATTGAGACAGGCTGCCTGTCTCCCTATACAAGCAGCTATCTGGCTAAATTATAACTTCTGATTTGTCATTTCTTCCTGGGGAGTGGGGGATGGGAAAGAGCCTAGCATTTGTTTAGTTTGCAAAGTCTATTCGTTTGCATTCTTTCAACCTTACAGAGTCATAGAATCGTAGGACTGGAAGGGATCTCGAGAAGTCTCCTAGTCCAATGATGGAGATTCCACAACCTCCCTGGGCAATTTATTCCAGGGCTTAACCACCCTGACAGTTAGGAAGTTTTCCCTAAAGTCTAATCTAAACCGCCCTTGCTGCAATTTAAGCCCATTGTTACCATCCTCCTGATCCAGAAAAACCAGGCAGACCTGACGTTTTCTGCCCAGTCATCATTTAGCTCCTCTAGAACTATGGGTCAGGCAGGCCTGGCCTTACAGGTGGGTGACATGGGCACTGCCCAGGGAGCCGTGCTCAGGGGCAGGGCACCGTGGTCAAGAGGCTGCAGAAGGGCTGTGCCCACCTGGGGGCTAAAGGGCAGGAGCCAGGCAGCATGACACCTGCAGCTCTGCAGCCACTCCACCTGCTGCTGCTCTGCTGCTGCGGGAGTAGCACTTAAGGGGTGCCAAAGATGGGCAAGGGCACCATTTTCCCTAAGATCCTCAGCTGCTGTAAATTGGTGTATAACTCCTCAATGGAGCTACACTGATATCCCCTGCCTGAGGATCTGGCCTAGGCCTCTCAGTTCACATTTTCTGTTGTGTGAGCAGCTACTTGGAAGCAAATTCAGACCTATCTTTTGTCATACAAAATATTTCATTCCTGTATATTTTGCCTGCTGTGTTTTTATTATTAAAAGGAATATGTAGCCAGGCGCACAGACACCACAGCACCCAGCTACACTGCAAACATGCAGCCTCATGAACAGGCTTTCTGCTCCAAAACCACTGCCTTCTAGCATTTGGATGAAAGGAGAGTCTCCATTAGCTGCCAATACTACTTAGCCTGTTTGTTACTTGCCAGCCCAAAGAAGGCCGGACAGTCACAGCCACTTGTCTTGAGGCACTCTCATTCAGGGCTGTCCATGCCACTGTGGGCATGTTGCTTTTCACCGGAAGCAGTGCAAAGGCAGGTACATGATTACTGCTGTGAATTTGGTCCAGGGATGCCTGCTCCTTATGCAGCATGTGTCTGACTCTATTGTGCACCCTGTTTATTCATACAGGATTTACCAGTCCTTACATGAGTACTGATGCATTTGCATCAGAGCAGGAAACAGATTTCACTTTAGTGACTGCTTCTCTTGTTGGAGTTTGTTCTTTCTAATGTTGCCAAAGTAACAATCCTTTCCTGTAGCTGAGAGAAAACTCCAGAGACAGCCAGGCTGTGGTTGGGAGAAGGAGGGTGAGGGATTTGGTGAAAAAGCGAAAAGGGGGAGTGAGATGCAGTGAACTGTAAGAGGACTGGCATGCTGTGCGGCATGCCTCCTCCTATTCCGAAACTCTCTCATGTTCTGCAAAGGCTACGAGTCAGTGACAAAGTGTTCCTGGCATGTGAGAAGGGAATTCTGATCTTTTCCTGAGCAGAGCGCACAAAAATTACATGTGTACGTAAGATGAATCCGTTTTTAACTAATCAGACTCTGAGAGCCAAGTCCACTCCCAGTAACTTCATGGAAGCCAGTGGAGTTGCACTCAGGATGAATCTGGGCCGTAGTCTTTAACGGTGGTCATTGATGAAGGTGCTATTTCTGGATTTTTAGCCCTTTGAAAGTTATGAGTTGGCTCCACAGCTTTCATTTTTTATTAGAGCCATTAAATGAATGACATCAGTACTGTACACAGACAATCACGCCTCATCCATCTCTGATCACCAAATACTGGCTCACAATCAGATATGCATTATCAATTTTATTTCATCCAATAAAGAAGTCATTATGCTTCCTTCTCCCTGCTATAGCTGCATGGACTCTAAAAAACCATGGGCTAGAAAATCATTCACATTTGGAAAACTTGGAAGCTCATTTCTAACTTTGCCCCATCTCCAGTCTAGCAGGGGGGTTGGCAGTTTATGTTGTTTTGTAACAGTAAATGGACACAGGTTAATAATACCTACCTCTCATATAGCATTTTTCATCAGAAAGTCTCAAAGTGCTTCACAATCTTTACCGTATTTATTCTCACAGCACCCCTGCTATCCCTATTTTACAGCTGGGTAACTGAGGCACAGAGAGGCTAAATGATTTGCCCAAGGTCACACAGGCCAGAGTAAGGACTTGAACCTGAGTGTCCCAGTCCTGGGGTAATGGCCTAATCACCAGATGATACAGTGTATAACCCTGTTCCTACTGAGTCATACCTAACTCTGACAAATACATGAGGGTCTGTATTTTCCTTACACTTTGGCAGCATTTGTATAGTTTGTCATGCCAATAAGATCTCATTTAACTTCTGTTGGTGAACGAGACAAGCTTTTCATCACAGAACTGGCAATTTTAAAATCAAGAGTGGATATTTTTCTAAAAGATCTGCTCTAGAATTATTTTGGGGAAGTTCTATAGCCTGTGTTATATACAGGAGGTCAGACAAAGGTCCCTTCTGGTCTTGCAATCTATGAATCTATAAGACCCGAGTTCAAGATTCTGTACTGTCCCTGCAATAGCTGACAAAATCATAAATATCTAAACAGAGCCATGAATAATACTCTCTGATCTGTTTGGGGGTGTTCCTCATGTCAATATCCGATAAGCACAAAACTCAGGTCCTCCTTGGCAGGTATAAAGCCATTGGGTAAAAGCTTGGCCCCACTAAAGTCAACCGAAGTTTTTCCATTGACTTTAATGGGGCCCAGATTTCACTTTCCTCTCCCCCTTTGAAAGTTGTAGGGTGGGATTTACAGAATAACTCAGTGTTGGCCCAATTGCTCCCACTGATAAATCCCCTCCCCCTCCTTTTGACTTCAGTGGGAGCAGAGTTAGTCTAACATTGAGTGCTTTTGAAAAATCCCACCCATACGTCTTATACTAGAAGACCTGAATATACAAATACAACTGACTACATTAACTCAACTACCAACAATGCAAACAACAGGCCAAATTTTGCTCAGCTACTTTGGTGTAAATCCAGCTTAACTCTATTGACTTTGTGGGAGTTATTCTGAATGTACATGGGTGAAAATGAGCAGTATTAGGCCCAACAACTGTTATACTGAAATAGACTGAGGTGCTTTCCTTTTAATTCTGAATGGAACTAAAGACAATCCGAGAGAGAAACTCTATCACTCCAACTCTATCAGAGAGATCAGATTTAATGTGCATGTTGTAATAACTCTGTCTTCTCAACACACCCATGTCTGCACACTTCAGGAATTGTGGCTCTTCTTGACAATGGTCTAAATCAGGGGTGGGCAAACTACGCTCTGCGGGCCACATCTGGCCTGGCAGCCGATTTTATCCAGCCCTCGAGCTCCCGCTGGGGAGCAAGGTCTGGGGCTTGCTCCTGTGCTCCAGCTGGGGAGCGGGTTCAGGGGGCACTCAGCATATGCCACAGCTCCGCACAGCTCCAAGAAGCAACGACATGTCCCCTCTCTGGCTCCTACATGTAGGGGCAGCCAGGGGGCTCTGCACGCTGCCTGCGCCCCAAGCGCCACCCCTGCAGCTCCCATTGGCTGGGAACTGCAGCTAATGGGAGCTGCAAGGGCAGAACCTGTGGACAGGGCAGAGTGCAGACCCGCCTGGCTGTGCCTCCGCATAGGAGCTGGAAGGGGGACATGCCGCTGCTTCCGGGAGCTGCTTGAGGTACGCACCGCCAGGAGCCTGCACTCCTGACCCCCACCCGGGCCCCAACCCCCTGCCCCAGCTCTGATTCCCCCCAACACCCACCAATTCCCTTGATCCCAGCCTGGAGCACCCTCCTGCACCCCAAACCCCTCATCACCAGCCCCACCCCAGAGCCCGCACCTCCAGCAGGAGCCTTCAGCTCCCCCCCCACACCCCAACCCCCTACCCCAGCCCGGAGACCCCTCCCACACCCTGAACTTCTCATTTCTGGCCCCACTCCAGAGTCCGCACCCCCAGTCAGAGCCCTCAGCCTCTCCTGCACTCCAACTCCAATTTCATGAGCATTCATGGCCTGCCATACAATTTCCATACCCAGATGTGGCCCTTGGGACAAAAAATTTGCCCACCTCTGGTCTAAATGAATCTGAAAGAGGCATTTGGAAAATAAACCACTATAGTTTAAAGATAACTTTCTTCCCATTTTTATTATGACGACTCTGGTATTTACTGGGAAGGTTTGCAACTCACCCAAGCATGAAAGAAAAGCAACCAGAGAGGCCAGCCTGACTGCAGGGATGGGTCGCTATTATGGTTTGGTTGTTAACGCTCATTTCATACTTGGCACTTTGGTTTTTGCTGTCTAGGGGTTAAGTGTTCTGGTGATTTCTACCATTCGGGCTCCACTGCAGCTCTTCCTGGGAGTATAATGTGGTGATGCAGATGCAAATGTCTTGGATGAAGGACCTTATGGGTTCTTATGAGGAACATATGTTTTAAGCAGTCCTAACAGGATGATGCTACTTTGCCCTTCTTTAGCACCTAACACCCAAGGATCACAATGCACTTTGCAAGTCTCACAACAGCCTTGTTAGCTACTATTATCCCCATTTTCCAGGCCGGGAAACTAAGGGCAAGAGAGGTTAAGTGACTTGTTCGAAGTCACACAAGTTAGTGGCAGAGCTGGTAAAGAACCCAGAAGTTCTTAGACCAGAAACTGCTCTCATAGCACACCACACTGCCTTCTGACACAATGAGCTACATTCGTCTGTAGGTTAAATGGGAGTGCAAGTCACACACTGGGTGTAAGTTAGTAAGAAAATCTGTGTAAGTGCCGAAGCACCATAAGGTGCACCAATATGGAATTCATCAAATGTGCCAAAGAGGCAAAATTAATTGAAGTCTCTGGTGTTACCCCAGTAATGAGTTTAGTCCATTTTGTCTCCTGCACTCACACAAACATATTTTACAAATTATCACTAGTCTGTGTATCTTAAAAGGGTTAATTGCTTCCCGCAACTCTAAGTGTTTGTGTGTGCATACCCTTTTATAACAGAATCACAGAGCTGTCAGGCTGGAAGGGACCTCGAGAGGTCATCTAGTTGAGCCCTCTGTGCTGAGGCAGAATCAAGTAAACCTAGACCATCCCTGACAGCTGTTTGCCCAATCTGTTCTTTAAAACCTACAACAATGGGGATTCCACAACCTCCCTTGGAAGCCCAGTCCAGTGCTTCACTATCCTTATAGTTAGAAAGTTGTTCCTAGTATCTAACCTAAATCTCCTTTGCTGCAGATTAATAATAAGACCATTATTTCTTGTTCTGCCTTCAGTGGACATGGAGAACAATTGATCACTGTCCTCTTTATAACAGCCCTTCCATATGTTTGATGACCATTATAAGGTCCCCATTTGTCCTTCTTTTCTCAAGATTAAACATACCCAGTTTTTTTAACCTATCCTCATAGCTCAGGTTTTCTAAACCTTTGATAATTCGTATTGCTCTCCTCTGGACTCTCTCTAATTTGTCTATATCTTTCTTAAAGTGTGGCACCCAGAACTGGACCCAGGACTAGAGCTGAGGCCTCTCAGAATAGGACAATTACTCCTGTGTCTTACATACGACACTCCTGTTAATACACCCCCAAAATGATATTAGTTTTTTTTTGCCACTGCATCACATTGTTGACTTATGTTCAACTTGTGATAAACTATAACCCCCAGAGCCTTTTCATCAGTACTACCACCTGGGCAATTATTCCCCATTTTGTAGTTGTGCATTTGATTTTTCCTTCCTAAGTGTAGTACTTTGCACTTGCCTTTACTAAATATTTTTATTGATCGAATCCCATGTTTTGTTACTTCCACAGTCCTACAGAATGGTGGCTTTTAAGATTTAGTGAATGAAAAATCCATGGCGATAGCAGTCAACAATGACTGCTTGTAATGAAAAAATGAGATTGAAAAAGAATAGATGTGACTTCCCATTATTTATTATTATTATTATTTATACTCAGGCAGCCTCTAAGAACCCCAACTCCCTGGTGCAAGGCACTGTACAAGCACAGAATTGAAGCCAGTCCTTCCTTAATTTCTAAATTAACTGCCTGTTTGCCATCAAACCCCACCTCACCCCCGATGTGCTGGCAGCACACTCATCCTGCATCTATACAGCCCTGGAGGCGTGACCTCTTCAGACCTCACAAGAGAAGATGTGTCAGGCCTGATTAGTATGTAGATGGAAGACATGTGAAACCCCAGATGCTACAGGACATGG
Source organism: Mauremys mutica (assembly GCF_020497125.1). NCBI lineage: Eukaryota > Metazoa > Chordata > Testudines > Geoemydidae > Mauremys > Mauremys mutica. Next base: position 82,564,405 of record NC_059082.1, on the reverse strand, counting down.
TAGTGATTCAGTAGATATCATTTCTGAGTCAGTATCAAGCATAGTACTGGGGTGGAGCCGTCTTCAGATGAGATATACAACTCAGGATATGAATGACTGGTCATAAAAGCTCCCCTGGCCCTTTTCACAATAGTAGTGTTGGTAAGCATGCTGGTCAAACTAGGAACATACTGCCTCTCTAACCTCTACCTCCCTCCTGAAAGTTTCGTTTGGAGATGGTGTTTTTCACTTCCTACCCTAGATTTAAACAATTGACATGTTTTTTCACCTCACAAGTGATCGTATTTTTTAGTGGTATAAAACATTATTCCTATATATGTGGTTTGCGAAGTGCTTTGGAATCACGATCATTAACCACCCAATTCTGGTACATTCCCACGCACATCCCACATGAGAGTTTTCTTGGTGAATCAGAATGAGTGCATTTTGTTAATGGATACATATGAGCCACTACTTAGTGATTGGAACCCAAACTGGCTAACCCAATCCCTAAGGTACCAAGGTGACAGGTGTCTTAGATAGGTAGTCCTAGGTATAACAACGTTTGCCATTTTCTCGCATCTAGCATGTGTCCTAGTGTAATAAACTCAGATTACTCAGTGGTTCCTTTCATCAGTGATTCAGTACATGCTGATTAAATGCTATTTCCTTGTTCCTCTGAAATAAAGGAGCAATAGCTGATACAAACAAATTATGATTTCACACTTTGAGGCAAGGAGCACCTTGATTTCATTGTAAAGTCTATGTATTTTGTTGTCTCTAGAGAGAAAGAGGGAGAAATAATAGATGTCTCATGATGTTTTAATTCCTCTTATTAAAGTACATTAGGTTAATCACTAAACTCTTAACAAATGTCTAACTCATCAGTACTTTACAAAAAAGTCAGATGCTGCTTTGAGAGATTTTTCCTCCAGGGTCCATGAGCATGGAAGTTGAGCAGCAAGCTGCAGAGTCTCCAAAGGATAATAAACTCTCCCAAATTACTCTCCTAATGGAACAAAGAGTGTTATAAATGTCACACACAATATAGCAAAAGCACTGGAAACCTTTACGTGAAACAATAGATCCATTAGCACTAAGTTAAAAAAAAACAGTCTCATAGGACCGTTGCATGGTTTTATATAGCCTGCTATTCCAAGCCAAATGAACCTGTTTGCTTGCTCCGAAACTCTGGAGCTGATCTCACACCATAGCACGTGGCAATACTAAGAATGTACATGCTTAAACCACCCTTCATCTGAAGATTTCAATGTACTTAACAGACAGTAACTCAGCTACATTACACCCATGTGAGTAAGTGTAATTATCCCCATTTTGCAGATGAGAAAAGTAAGGCACAGAGTGGGAACAAAACAAGTCAGTCATTGGAGATGGAAACTGAGCCCAGGTCAAGACTCAGTCTCAGGCTCTAACCATCAGACCACACTAACAGGTCACACCACCTGTCCCAACTTTTATGGGGCAGACCTGCATCTTACAAACTAAGGGCATGGACTTGTAAACCTCACTCACATAAGTAATCCCCACTTAACTTACCTGACTGCAAAGGGACTACTTACAGGCACATACAAATTGTCATACTAGATCAGACCTGTGATCCATTTTGTCCAACATCCTGTCTTCGACAGCAGCAGCCAATATATGATTAAGAGCCCTTAAATATCTCAGGGGCTGATGCAATGTCATCATACTGTGAGGCCGACGTGGCGACTCAATGCCACAGAACCGTGATGTAAACATCATGAGACTCTGAGGTACCGATTTTTGTCCTAGAGAAACAAAACAGAACAACAAAGACAAAGATAAAAAATGCAGGTGAAAGAGCAGAAGGAGAAGATGACGTCAGGTGGATATCTCTAATGCGAGCAAACTTTTCAGCCCCCTCTGTTCCATGATTCAACCTTTCTCCTGGAAACAATTTATAATAATAATGAAAGTGAGTTAACACCTACCTGTATGGAGTGCAGAGTAAATATGGCTCTGACATGCTGCATGTTTTCTGTAATGAAGGACACCGCTGAGAAGCGAACCCCAGGCTTTGACTGCTCTGAGAGCCCTTACCTAAAGCCCACATGGCATTGAACTACTTGCTTATTAGCTGCAAGGCTTAATTAGTTGAGGTCAAATCCTATGCTCAGCTCTGTGCATGCTACTTAATTAACTTCAGTAGTGTCAAGAAAGATAGCTGAGGACTGAATCCCTGGCTCTAAGGCCACAGTCCTGAAACTGGATCTGCACCGGTGGACCATGTTTTGTATAGCACAGGGTCTGCTGCATTGAACTGTGTCACAGATTGGGGCGTATATTTGTAAAACCCTTGAGATCCTCAAATGGAAGGCATTCTAGCAGTTCTATATGGTAATAACCATTAAAAAATGGAATTCAGTACACCCAACTGTGTCATAGTAGCAGGAACCAGGGTCATCCTCTCCCTTTGATGCATGTAATTTCTAGTGACATTTAGCAGGAGTCATTTGTGGAGACAGTGAAGTCTGAAAAATCTAATGGAAACCGACAAAATCAAGTCCATTCGGAGGCAGCATGGTCTGGTGGACCAGAGAGGGAGCCAGGAAAGCTGTGTTTTATTCCCAGGTTTATCAGTGACTTGTTATGTGACCTCAGACACTTTACCTCCCTGGGCCTCAGTATTCCTTTGTGTAAAATAGGGATAAAACATTTATCTCCATTTATTTGCGAAGTACTATGCTGGACCTGGTTGTAATGACACACATGGTTAAGGTTGAGTTATAAATCTGTTTCACATCTGTTATTACTAAGGCTGCCATTCTTTGCTGAACTCCACGCAGAGTCCCCGAATGGCTGCCCATTATCTGTCTGATAGGTGAGATCATGTGCTTTCCTTAGATCCGATGGATATTCAGACACAAGGCAGTGAGGGAGCTCTTGACACCAAATTGTCTTGCTTTTGCCCGCTTAAGCTAGCTCCCTTAATATCCTTTGAAAGCAGAGCTCTCTCCAAAGGTTGGATTCTGTTCTGGGAACTCGCATATTGACTCCTTGACACCTAGAAAGCTCTTTCTCCCCCTTCCCCGTTCCTTTGTGTTCCTGTGTATGTATATTTCCCCCCCCCCATTATCTGCTCTTATCATGCCCTCTCATCCTCCAACAAGCAGTTGCTAAATATATACATTGGCGAATTCCACATAAGGCAACTCTCCTTCACAGCATGGATCACTCTGCAGACTTTGCTTACACTCCCAATGCCCACGTGAAGGGCTCACTTCAGTTCAGAAAAGTTAGTGCCATCAACTTCTATAAAAAACTCCATCACGTTTTGAGAAAAACATTCTGTATCTCACTCCAGAATCTCAGTGGCTTGATCTAAGGACCTTGCCAATAACCTGGAACACAACTTCAACTCTTGCAAAAAGTGCCATATGACCAGGACCTTGATTTAAAGTTGTACTTTAAATATGTTACATCTGGCAGCACATCTTCTGTAGCACCACCATGAAGAGCTGTTCAGTATTGACTCAAAGGGAGGGGCAACACCTACTGAATACCAACAGCTGTTAGATGCCTGCAAGTCACCAGGGCCTGATGAAATGCATCCTAGAATACTCAAGGAGCTACTAGAGGAGGTATCTGAGCCTCTAGCTATTATCTTTGGAAAACCCTGGGAGACAGAAGAGATTCTAGAAGACTGGAAAAGGGCAAATATAGTGCCCATCTATAAAAAGGGAAATAAAAACAACCCAGGAAACTACAGACCAGTTAGTTTAACTTCTGTGCCAGGGAAGATAATGGAGCAAGTAATTAAGGAAATCATCTGCAAACACTTGGAAGGTGGTAAGGTGATAGGGACTAGCCAGCATGGATTTGTAAAGAACAAATCATGTCAAACCAATCTGATAGCTTTCTTTGATAGGATAACGAGTCTTGTGGATAAGGGAGAAGCGGTGGATGTGGTATACCTAGACTTTAGTAAGGCATCTGATACGGTCTCGCATGGTATTCTTATCAATAAACTAGGCAAATACAACTTAGATGGGGCTACTATAAGGTGGGTGCATAACTGGCTGGATAACCGTACTCAGAGAGTAGTTATTAATGGTTCCCAATCCTGCTGGAAAGGTATAACAAGTGGGGTTCTGCAGGGGTCTGTTTTGGGACCAGCTCTGTTCAATATCTTCATCAACGACTTAGATATTGGCATAGAAAGTACGCTTATTAAGTTTGCAGATGATACCAAATTAGGAGGGATTGCAACTGCTTTGGAGGACAGGGTCATAATTCAAAATGATCTGGACAAATTGGAGAAATGGCCTAAGGTAAACAGGATGAAGTTTAGCAAAGACAAATGCAAAGTGCCCCACTTAGGAAGGAACAATCAGTTTCACACATGCAGAATGGGAAGAGACTGTCTAGGAAGGAGTACGGCAGAAAGAGATCTAGGGGTTATAATGGACCACAAGCTAAATATGAGTCAACAGTGTGATGCTGTTGCAAAAAAAGCAAACGTGATTCTGGGATGCATTAACAGGTGTGTTGTGAGCAAGACACGAGACGTCATTCTTCCGTCTACTCTGCACTGGTTAGGCCTCAACTGGAGTATTGTGTCCAGTTCTGGGCACCACATTTCAAGAAAGATGTGGAGAAATTGGAGAGGGTCCAGGGAAGAGCAACAAGAATGATTAAAGGTCTTGAGAACATGACCTATGAAGAAGGCTGAAAGAATTGGGTTTGTTTAGTTTGGAAAGAGAAGACTGAGAGGGGACATGATGGCAGTTTTCAGGTATCTAAAAGGGTGTCATCAGGAGGAGGGAGAAAACTTGTTCACCTTAGCCTCTAAGGATAGAACAAGAAGCAATGGGCTTAAACTGCAGCAAGGGCGGTTTAGGTTGGACATTAGGAAAAAGTTCCTAACTGTCAGGCTGGTTAAACACTGGAATAAATTGCCTAGGGAGGTTGTGGAATCTCCATCTCTGGAGATATTTAACAGTAGGTTAGATAAATGTCTATCCAGGATGGTCTAGACAGTATTTGGTCCTGCCATGAGGGCAGGGGACTGGACTCAATGACCTCTCGAGGTCCCTTCCAGTCCTAGAATCTATGAGTCTATAAACTGTTCCTTGAATATTGTTGAGTTTTCTTTGCAGGACTCCTATCAACTGCTGCCCAGGCTTTAGCTGTGAGATCTGATGAGATTACAGCCAGAGGTGACATAGCTACAAACTCTTTCCCACTAACACATTGAGGGCCAGATCACTTTACTACTAAGCCCTCCAATTAAACAATAACAATGGCAAGGGAAACACTGAAAGAATGATCACTGTTAACAGAAAACTTATACAAAATCATCTCTGGCTCTTATTCCCTATTTATTTAGCATTTGCATATTTGCCGAGCCAAGCATAGTATCAGAGGGGTAGCCGTGTTAGTCTGGTTCTGTAGAAGCAGCAAAGAATCCTGTGGCACCTTATAGACTAACAGACGTTTTGCAGCATGAGCTTTCGTGGGTGAATACCCACTTCTTCGGATGCAAGAAGTGGGTATTTGCATCCGAAGAAGTGGGTATTCACCCACGAAAGCTCATGCTGCAAAACGTCTGTTAGTCTATAAGGTGCCACAGGATTCTTTGCCGAGCCAAGCATAGTGTTCTTAGTGGCCAAGTGGAGCTCTCGGACCCCACCCACACTCCTCGACAATGTGCATCACTGTTTGCTGTGCTGCAGCTTCAGCGTGGATTGTCTCGAAGACCCCAATAGTGCTGATTGGCTGCACGGAATGGTTACGAAGGGCCCACTGATGACGTAGCAGGTTGAAGCCGGGTGGGCGAGCAGTAGGGTGTGTGATGAGGAACTGATTGGTGATTGATGTTAAGCCCCAGTCTTCCCACCACAGAGATTCGCTGTCACATCCTGGTGTGGCAGCCTTGACCCCAGTGGGGACCATACTGAACAGCTCCTCATTGTGCTGCTACTAGGAAGTTGTCACGGAGTCCCCGGGCGATGCTCTGGAACTGCTCCCCACAAAGCCAGGCAGGACTTTGGGGAGCCTCCTCTCCCTTGGAGCAGACTGTCTTCAGGGCAAGAAGCTCACACGGCTTCACCTCCTGGGTCTCTCCTTGGAGCATTCAGCATATGCCCCTCCGTGCGCTTCCCACAGCGAGTCTGCCCAGGCAGGTTCCTGGGGAAGCCAGAGGGTCCTGCACGCACCCCCACTTCACTTCGCAGTCAGACGTGACTCTTAGCCAGCCAGTAAAACAGAGGTTTATTAGATGACAGGAACACGGTCTAAAACAGAGCTTGTAGGTTCAGAGAACGGGACCCCTCGGCCGGGTCCATTCTGGGGCCCAGCAAGGCAGATAACCCCATCTGCCCTCACTCCTCGTCCCAAGCCAGCCCCAAACTGAAACCCCCTCCAGCCCCTCCTTTCTGGCCTTTGTCTCTTTCCTGGGCGAGGAGGTCACCTGATCTCTTTGTTCTCTCACACCTTTAGCATCCCCTTGCAGGGGGGAAGGGCCCAGGCCATTAATGCCACGGAGACAGAGTGTCGGCCAGAAACTGAGGCACCCACACAGTATTCAGAGGAAACGTTAAGAACAGCCCCACTTTGTCACAGAAGTGTACTGCCAGAGGTACCATATTTCAGGTGACTCTAAATCAATGTCCTGAGATCTTATTCACTAAATATATCCATTGCACATGTACTGTCTCTATTTCAAGTTATAGAAATGAACTTAATCCAAGACGTAACCTTAAAATTTGCACTTTGACAATATTTTGGTGCTAAATTATAAATATTTGATCTGTTGCTCTTCTAAACACGATGGATTTGTTATGTTCATCTGCACAAATATTAATTATTTCAGAGAACATTGCTGATTAAAGTGTCCTTTTCCTCTGACATTATGTAGTGTTCAGCTAATAAACATGGAAATTAACCAGCAGTAGCATTAGTATTAGCTCTTTATCTTTGGAGGCATATATTTCCTGTTAGCCAAGGCATAAGACTAAATACCAGCTGAATTATTTGCACTGCACATTGAGCAAAATTAAATATGCATAGCTATATTTCTTCATGGCGTTGGTTCACATCAAGTGCTAACATCCAGATTCCATTTGTAATTAGTAGGGGACTAAGAATGACTTCTTTAGGTTATCAGCGAAGAGTGAGTCAATCCACTGAGAGGACATTATAAACACCTCTTTGCTTTTACACTGTGAAAGAAATTAATCTAAATCAGTACTCACATATTGTAGCAATACAATTTTTCATAATCATAATGACTCTGAAGTAGGCTTCAGAGAGAACTTTAAATATCGGCTACCTGTAATTTCATTTTCCAGCTTCCTCTGGATAGGGACTATGACGCTGCACTCCATATGTCTCTGGGAATTTGCTAATGAGTGTGAATATAATGTAACTGGAATATGCTTTATGCAAAAGGTCCCTTGTAAGATATCATTATAAAGCTTATAATCTACTGAGTGTGTTCATCCTATTTATATGTATGCATCATTCTTGTATTTAAAATTAGAAATATGAAGTACAACTCTGAAGTCCTATAGTAATTATGCAAAGTGTGGGCCATTAAGGGTGGCTTGGAATCTTGATGGCTCCCATTAACTAGGACAATTGACTGTAGATGGCTCTGTTTACCTGCAAGCCTCCACTGCATACCTGCGGGCCAGTCCTGGAAGAATGGAGGGGGGCTCATAGGACATGTGAACATGTCACATGATACTGGAATCCATCTTTAACCTGGTGCTTTTCCATTTATAAGGCGGGGTGGGAACCCAGAGAGAGACAAAGGATTCCTGCCTTGTGCCAAAGATATAATAGGGGGCAGAACAGAACAAAGTGGGCTGCCAGTCATGAGAAATCTCCTAGTTACCACCTGAACTGGAACTAACAAGGACTGTACCGGGGAAAGGATTGGGCCCAGACTAGGAAGGAGTCTAGTCTGTGAAAGAAGCTTATTGGAACATCTCTAAGGGTGAGATTTACCTGTATTCAGTTTCTTAATGTATCAGGCTTAGACTTGAGTGTTTTGTTTATTTTGCTTGGTAACTTACTTTGTTCTGTCTGTTATTACGTGAAACCACTTAAATCCTACTTTTTATACTTAATTAAATCACTTTTGTTTATTAATTAACCCAGAGTAAGTGACTAATACCTGGGGGAGCAAGCAGCTGTGCATTTCTCTCTGTCAGTATTATAGAGGGCGGACAATTTAGGAGTTCACCCTATATAAGCTTTACACAGAGTAAAACGGCTGTATTTGGGGTTTGGATCCCATTGGGAGCTGGGTGTCTGGGTGCTGGAGACAGGAGTACCTGGTGAGTTGTTTTCAGTTAAGTCTGCAGCTTTGGGGGCAAGGTTCAGACCCTGGGTCTGTGTTGCCGCAGGTTAGCATGTCTGGCTCAATAAGACAGGGTTCTGAAGTCCCAAGCTGGCAAAGAAAATGGGCTCAGAGGTAGTTTCAGCACATCAGGTGACAGTCCCAAGGAGGTCTCTGTGACCAAACCTGTCACAGGGACTTAATAGAACAATAATTAGCTCATCGTGATTATTACTAGTAATTGACTAATATGGAACCTAGACAGATCTATGTTTATACATCTTCAAGATATGGCATACAGCTATGGAAGTCACACTTACAATATGCATGTTTGCCGCAATAGTCTGTAGTACATCAAGCATAGAGAGCTGCTCCGATCTTCTGTTGAGCAGGGTAACAGGGAGCTAACTGTATTAGACAAAGAAATTGAGGGGGGTCCAAACTTTGTTTCACTGCAGACTCCTTTGGCAGCTTGCCAGAAGTCTGGGGACTGGACTTATTTGGCATATATGTGGACATACAATTAAAAATAAAAAGCACAGCATGCAGCAAACCTGCTCTCTCTTGTTCTCTCTCTCTCCCTCTCTCTGTTGCATCTACACATGGATGAACTACGAAGGGCCTGATTTAGCTTCAAGTCAACACGCCAGTGTTAACTCTATTAAGTTCAAGGGAATCACACCTGATTTACATAAGTGTATGTGAGAGGAGGATCAGGCCTCTTTGTTTGATGAGCAATAAAGCTCTGGATCTGATTCTCCTCCCTTAAGGGAGACTCAGGCCTGGTCTACACTACACGTTTAAACCGATTTTAGCAGCGTTAAACCGATTTAACGCTGCACCCGTCCACACAACGAGGCCCTTTATAGCAATATAAAGGGCTCTTTAAACCGGTTTCTGTACTTCTCCCCGACAAGAGGAGTAGCGCTGAAATCGGTATTGCCATGTCGGATTAGGGTTAGTGTGGCCGCAAATCGACGGTATTGGCCTCCGGGCGGTATCCCACAGTGCACCATTGTGACTGCTCTGGACAGCAATCTGAACTCGGATGCATTGGCCAGGTAGACAGGAAAAGCCCTGCGAACTTTTGAATTTCATTTCCTGTTTGCCCAGCGTGGAGCTCTGATCAGCACAGGTGGCAATGCAGTCCCAAATCCAAAAAGAGCTCCAGCATGGACCATACGGGAGATACTGGATCTGATCACTGTATGGGGAGGCAAATCTGTTCTATCACAGCTCCGTTACAGAAGACGAAATGACAAAGCACTTGAAAAAATCTCCAGAGGCCACAGCAGGGACTCAGCACAGTGCTGCGTGACAAGCGTAACGGAAAGCCAAAGAATCAAATGGACGCTCATGGAGGGAGGGAGGGGGTACTGAGGACTCCAGCTATCCCACACTCCCCACAGTCTCCAAAAAGTATTTGCATTCTTGGCTGGGCTCCAAGTGCCTGAAGGGTCAGGGTGTTTCAGGGTGTATGTCGTCAATTTACACCCTTCACCCCCACCCCCGAAAGAAAAGGGAAAAAAATCGTTTCTCGCCTTTTTTCAATGGCACCCTATGTCTACTGCATGCTGCTGGTAGACGGGGTGCTGGAGAGCTAACAGCAGCATCCTCTCCCCTCTCCCTGGTGGCAGACGGTACAGTACAGTAGGACTGGTATCCATTCTCATCATCAGCCCGTGAGTGCTCCTGGCTGGCCTCAGGTGAGGCTGGCCGGGGGCGCCTGGGTAAAAATAGGAAGGATTCCCGGTCATTCCCAGTAGATGGTACAGAACGGCTGATAACCGTCCTCATCATAGCAACTGGGGGCTGAGCTTCATCAGCCCCCTCCCTTTCATGTGTAAAAAAAAGCTTCTGTACTGCCTGGACTATCATAGCAGCGGGATGCTGGGCTCCTCTCCCCCACACCGCTTAATGTCCTGCCTCGACTATCATAGCAGTTGGAGGCTGCCTTCCCCTCATTTTATCTCACTAACAAGTCACTGTTTCTTATTCCTGCATTCTTTATTACTTCATGACACAAATTGGGGGGACACTGCCACGCTAGCCCAGGAAGGTTGGGGAAGGAGGGAAGCAACAGGTGGAGTTGTTGCAGGGGCACCCCCTGTGAATGGCATGCAGCTCATCATTTCTGCGGGGTCTGACACGAAGCAGCTGTGCTCTCTGGTTCTCTGATACACTGGTTCTCTAGTACACTAGCCCCATATTCTAGGCAGGACTGATTCTATTTTTAGATACCATAAAGGAGGGATTGACTCGGGGAGTCATTCCCATTTTTGTCTTTGTGCCCCCGGCCGACCTCAGCCAGGGGCACCCATGACAGCAGCAGACAGTACAGAGCAACAGATAACCGTCATCTCATTGCCAATTTACAATGGCAGCAGACGGTACAGAACAACTGATAACTGTCTCTGCTATCATGCAAAAACAAATGAATGCTGCTGTGTAGCGCTGCTGTATCGCCTCTGTCAGCGGCATCCAGTACACATACGGTGACTGTGACAAAAGGCAAAACAGGCTTTTTGGAGAGGGATAGTGGTTTAGCATTGGCCTGCTAAACTCAGGGTTGTGAGTTCAATCCTTGAGGAGGCCGCTTAGGGATCTGGGGCAAAAATTGGTCCTGCTAGTGAAGGCAGGGGGCTGGACTCGATGACCTTTCAAGGTCCCTTCCAGTTCTAGGAGATTGGTATATCTCCAATTATTATTATTCTATTATAGGCTCCATGGTTGCCATGCTATGGTGTCTGCCAGGGCAATCCAGGGAAAAAGGGCGCGAAATGATTGTCTGCTGTTGCTTTCCCGGAGGAAGGAATGACTGACGACATTTACCCAGAACCACCCGCGACAATGATTTTTGCCCCATCAGGCACTGGGATCTCAACCCAGAATTCCAAGGGGCGGGGGAGACTGCGGGAACTATGGGATAGCTACAGAATAGCTACCCACAGTGCAACGCTCCAGAAATCGACGCTAGCCTCGGACCATGGACGCACACCGCCGAATTAATGTGCTTAGTGTGGCCGCGTGCACTCGACTTTGTACAATCTGTTTTACAAAACCGGTTTATGTAAAATCGGAATAATCCCATAGTGTAGACGTACCCTCATGTACTGCAGGAAGGGAATTGGGTCAGTGCAGTCAATCATGTTTGCTGTCCACCTTATGGTTATAAGTAGAGGATGGCTGCATTTGGCCTTCAGGCTGCATTGAGGGTGCCCTAATTTTACTTCCCCTTCCTTCGAGATCAACTCCTGGGCTTCACTCGTAAAACTCCAGAGCTAGCTGAGCTTGGGAAATCTGATCTGATGAGCAAAAACAGAAAAAGTTCTCTACATTCAGTGGCTTGTTAAATCTGAGAACATTAAGCCCTTAAACAGCTCCCCCTTCAGGCCTTGATCATTCTAAAGATTAGCAGAGAAGCAGAACATGTCACAATTGATCTGTTGGCAAAAAATGTTGCCTGAAAGCTGCCCTGATTATGTAACACAACATACTGGTAAATGGCAGCTTATTTCCCCTCAGCAGACCTGGCCCTGCTCTGTAGAACACCTGAAAGAGACTAGTCACAGGGGTAAGGTATACTTTATATGAGTATAAAGTATGAGCTCAGGCCCCAGACACTCCAGTGCCAGCATTCAAAGGCCTGGTTTACACTTAAAAGTTAGAAAGACACAGCTACAGCTCTCAGGGGTGTGAAAAATTTGCACTCCCGAGGGCGGTAGCTATGCCAACCTAGCCCTGATGTAGGCATGGCTAGGTTGATGAAAGAAGTGTTCTATCTACCGCTGCTCAGAAAGATGGATTACCTACATCAATGGAAAAAAAACCCTTCCTTCGCTGTAGAAAGCATCTACACTACAGGTCTACAGAGGCATAACTGCAGTGTCATAGCTGTGCTGCTGCAGTGCCCATAGCACAGACATGGCCAAAGAGTTCTAGATGACTGCAACAGGCATCAGTTCCTACTGACATAACGTGAAACCTTTGAGACAAGAGCTGAAAAGTACGACTAGTGGTTCTGCCCAACTGCTTTGTCACAATGATCATTATGGTGAGTAACATCATTTTAAAGCCTAATTACGAAGGTATATTTATTATCCCACACTTGGCTGTATCACTGGGGTACTTGCGTAATTTCATAGATGAGTGACACTTAAGGCAGCCCATTACTGTCAGCAGCCTCCATCTCATTTCACGCTAATTGCTCTCCAAAATTGGTAGGACGCAGTTTTGACATGAAAACATTTTCAACAGTATCATTAATTTAGGGGGGAAATTTCATGGAGTAATTACAGCCAACATCTTCAGCCGTTCCTCATTATCTCCCCCAGCCCCTGCACACTTTAATGCTGATTACCAAAAAGGCGTATATTATCTACTCCTAATTCTGAAGTACTATAAATGGGTCTCTTTAAGCATCTTCAAGAGAAGGTAAAGGTTACCTGATATATCTAATGGCCTGAGTCACCAAAATACTTAGTTTTTCTTATGGTCAAAAGACTTAACTAATTTATACTCTTCCCCCTCCCGACCCCATAGATATTATTAAATGGTATCAGTGTTGAACTGAAGAAGAACAGTATGTGTAGATTTTCCTTTAGCTCAAGTGTCTGAGTCCAGTGATTTTTGGAGCAGGAGGATCTGAGTTCTATCCCTGCTGCTGCTTCTGCCATGAAGTTCCAAGTAGGCACTACGTGCAGCAGAATGATGCCTATCGAGGTCTACATAGCCCTGAATTTCTTAAAATATTTAATACATTAACTTAATACATTTCTGCTCCCCTTGCTTCTTTCACCTCTGTAGAAAATCTTCTTCCAAGGAAAAGGTCTGTTCTCCAGTTCTTGCAAGTACATAACCCAGTCCCAGTGGGGAACAATATCTTATCTGTATTTGCCCAAATAGTTATGCTGTGACATCCCATCTCAATGTAACAATATTCATTTCTTTATATTGTGATGTCATATCTTCACATGGCAATACATTATTGTGCACAGCCACAGCAGGCAACATCTACATGCTTTCACTGCATCATCATGGGGCCTTGAAACATTTTTGAATTGTCCGGTGATTGCAGGTGCAGGAGGGATCCCGTGAAAGTTGGGACCATCTTGCCAATGCGAGGACAGATGGCAATCCTTGGGTTAGTCGGAGTTCGGCACCTGTATGTCAAGTGAGGTCGGGAAGCAGATCTTGGTAATATCCTTTATCCTGAGTGAGCTTGATGTCTCATCTGATGATGGCAGAGTGAGAGCCTAGAGCACAGACTTTTGCTTTTTTTGAGACACTACTTGGAAAGACACAGGAAGAGAAATGATGGGCTCTAAAGAAATCTGCTCCAGCCCTCCACAAATGGAAGGATAAGTCAGCCCAAGATGGGTCATCTGAAGGGGACTGGGGAGAAAAAAGGGGTGATTCTGAAAGACTGGAAAAAATACCATTCTCTCGCATTTTAGATAAACTCCCAAGAAGATTTTATATTTTCAGATTAACACAGCTGTTCAATCCATGTTAAATCCATTCTCTGTATTACTCGGAACCCTCTTCAGAACCACAAATTTCCCTATTAAAGAAACAGACACACTGATGGTTAATTCTGGCTCACATCACTAGCTTACCTATCAAAGCCTTAAAACAAAACCTGACCTTCATCAAATGTTCTGATTCTGTGTCACTCTTTGTAGCATATATCTAAACAATCTCTTAGTGGCTCTTCACACTACACAGTTCTTAGGATCTGTAACATTGGCACTATTGTAAGTAACATATTTTCTATCTATTTTAAGTTCAAAGTATAGCCATCCAGTAGATCAGTGGTTCTCAATCTTTCCAGACTACTGGATCCCTTTCAGGAGTCTGATTTGTCTTGCGTACTCCAGGTTTCACCTCACTTTAAAACTATTTGCTTACAAAATCAGACATAAAAATACAAAAGTGTCACAGCACACTATTACTGAAAAATTGCTGACTTTATAATTGTTACCATATAATTATAAAATAAATCAACTGGAAATAAATATTGTACTTACATTTCATTGTATAGTATATGGAGCAGTATAAGCAGTAATTGTCTGTATGAAATTTTAGTTTGTACTGACTTCGCTAGTGCTTTTTATGTAGTCTGATGTAAAACTAGGCAAATATCTAGATGAGTTGATGTACCCCTGGAAGACTTCTGAGTACCCCCATGTTGAGAACCACTGCAGCAGATTATATATGCTAGTCAGGATTTGTATTCAGTATTATATCAGATTGAGAGGCAGGGTTGCTGATCTTGTCCATTGTGGGCTAAACATATCTGTCAAGTTGCTGTGTTGATCTTTCACAGCACAATAGGATCAAAACTTGTTTCAGAACATAATCATGCTATGTTAACTGGTCATCACGCTGCAATGTGGTGAGGATGCTTCCAAAACCATCACCACAGGTTGTGAAAAATATCATTGTGTCATAAACTGAGTGCCATATCTATCCTCACCAAAAGCTTGAGATACAGGATTTCTGGGATTTCCTTAGCTCTCCAGGGTTGCCTTGGAACATCTCTGGATTTTTTGGTAGCGCACAGAGTGAATACCCCCCTTTGGAAGTATTGCCTGGATTCACTTTACATAGAGGACTGGTCACTTTTCTCATTAAATGTATTTGATGTCAATATTGTCTCTTCTTTCCAAAGGCAGAGAGACTCCTCAAGGCTGGGTGGGGTGTGGGAGGGTTCATCTGAGGAGAAAATCCCCAGCATTTCACTAGCCCATTGTAGCAGGGGGGCAAGGTGAGTGCCCAGGCTCCCGTGTGAGAAAGGCTGAGGCTGGTTTTTAGGGGCCAACCCCACACAGCACAAGGCCCTGCATGGGGCTGTTGCCTCACAGGCCCTGAGGCCAGGCACCAAGAAGGTACCGGCCACCTGTGGGCTCTCCTGGCGCCGTTGGGCCACTCCCAAGCCCTCAGGCTGGGTCGCCAAGATGAGGGGTCCCTTCCCCGGGGGGTTGTCATAGTGATGGTGGGTTTGCATCTCTTGACGGTAAATATTTGATTCCAGCCCTGAAGCCCCCGCGGATTGGGGGGAAATGTCCCTACGGGGAGGACTCCAGTTTAGTGGAGGTCTCTCAGCAGGGACAGAGGGGGCCTGCCAGCGGGGGCACTCTAGACTCATTCTCTATGGTTACAGAGAGTGAGGGTAGGAGGCGCTCTAGGTTGCGTCTCTATCGTCAGACTGCTGGAGGAGTACGGGGCAGCGAGCTTAAGGAGCAGCGACGCTCTAGCCCTATCTCCTTGGCCGCGACAGGGTTGGAGCGGGTGCGCTAAGCGGGGACTCTATGGTTCGGCGAGGCCGGCGCTGGGAAGACAGCGCTCTGGGCCGGCATCCCGCGTCTCTATGGTTGGAGGAGCGCCAGCCGGAGAGTTGCGTAGGGGTTGGAGCGGCGCTCTAGGCCGGCTGGCGCTCTATGCTCCGGGCCGGTTGCTAGGCTGAGCGGGGCCTAGGCCGCGGCGTGTCCGGGGCGCCATGGCCGCCTCCCCGTCCCCGGCGGCGGCGGCGGGTCCCCCGGACGGGCTGTGCGTGCTGTGCTGTGGGGAGCTGGAGGTGGTGGCGCTGGGCCGCTGCGAGCACCCGATCTGCTACCGCTGCTCGGTGCGGATGCGGGCGCTGTGCGGGGTGCGGTACTGCGCCGTGTGCCGGGAGGAGCTGGGCCAGGTGAGGCCGGGGAGCGCGCGGGGCTGGGGGCTGGTTGGAGGGATGAGAAGGGGGACGCGGCCCAGCTGGAGGGGCCCCGGGGCAGGATCGGGGCTGCGCGTGGCTGCGGGTTTCCACGTGGACACGCTGGTCCGGGTGGGGCTGGGGCTGGGGCTGGGGCTGGCTCGCCGTGGGGAGGAAGCTGAAGGAGCTGAAACTCGAGTAGCTGCTTTGGTGTAAGCGTGTTGTGGGGTAGTTTAGACCGTGACCGGCCAGCGCGTGGCCCAGCGGCGTGGGGCTGGCTGGGGGGCGGGGGGGGAGGGGTGCCTGGAATAGGGCACTAAACCTTTGGGGCCTTCAGATTCCGCGTCTGGGATCAGAGACACCTCGCTGCGGGGGGGCTGCCAAGTGCACAGCGAGCAGGGTACGAGCAAGGACACGCTGCCTCCCTCTTCACTGTGAAGTGCTCTCCGGCAGGCTGAGCAACCCAGATAGATCAACGGGCTGCTGATCTAGTAGGGAGACTCCTGCATTGCTAAGTATGGTAACATGTTCCCACGGAGAACGGCTAAGTGTTATTTATCATTCCAGAGACCAGCTGTTTGTTCTGCTTGGGGTTGAAGCTGTCACAACTACAAAAGCTAATTAATCTAATAAAGAGCAAAGACAGCCTTGTATAGAGAGGGTGGGGACCCAGGCCCGCCCTGGTTGTCTGGTAACACCGTAGAGATTCAAGATACACACAGCCAGTAGTACAAAAGCCGGTTTAGCTTGAGGAAGGGAGGTTTCTTATTCTGTCTCACTAACAAAACCACCAATTTGGGAATTAGTGTGTTGGGACTCATGGAGTTGTAGGAACCCTGACTATAAAGTTTACCTGTTAAAGCAAATGTTAATAGAAAAGAGGATTGATGGTATAGTCCCATATGGTCACACAGCTGTTCTGGACATGGGTTTTACTTCTGTGGTCCACTGAAAGTGCTGGAGGTCAGACTGTGGAGATGATGGATCCTAGAATAGTTTATGGCTAAATCAGATCTGTAGCTAGAGAGAAATCCTTTCTATTTCTTTTACATAGAAAAGCTTTCTAGCTTCACTGCTGGGTATATTGCTTGGCCTTGAGCTCTGCCCCTAATGTTGCAGCTACTGTTCAGATGCAAAGAGAAGGGTATTGAAAAGCAAGATATTAAGAGATTATTTCTCCTCTTTGATTTTTATTTTAAATATTTAAGTAAACCTAGTGTTAGTATTAAGGAGACACTGATAAGTCTGCCTGGATTCTTGCTCTGATTTTAAGCTTGTGGAAAGGTGTTTTACATGCTCTGTTCTGGACTTGCGCAAGTCCTGTATTACAAAACATCGTGATGGTGAGTATCTACTTTTATAGCTCTTTCAAGTAGGAGGATTCTGCAGTGCTTTCTTTAAACAAGGAAAAACCTTATCTGAACTTTATTTAATGTGCTTTTATATGTTGAAATTTACCCCTTCTTTACAAATCAGTATTGTGAACTCCTACTGCAGTGCACAAGAGCAAGTCAGCCACGGCCAGTTATCTAATTGCATAGTCTGAAATGTCTCTTTGGAGCTTGGAAGGGGAGCAAGAATGTAGCAAAGTGGCAAACAAACTTATTTTTTAAACATAAGAAAACTTTCTCCCACTTGAGTTCTTCAGAGAGGATGAGATGATTTCTGGATCAGTGCAAAAGGCAATATAGATAATGCTTCGGCGTGTGCAATATCCTTTTATTATTACTACTTTGAATGTACATACTGAGCCAACGAAATGTGTTGGGTTTTCTGACCCGTGAATTTATGCAGGGTGGCTTTGGAGCAGTCTCTGTGTGTTAGCTTTCTGCTGCTCAACAAACCTCTTCTGAATTTCTGCTTCTCTTCTCAACAAACTTTTGACTTGTTCAGACATCATCCTGGTATGAAGTTGGTGGAGATAAAAGATATTGGAACCATATTGAACTACTGAACTTCCAAGGTAGTTGGCCCTGAAGATGCTGATCTTTTCCCACGGTAGAAACTACTTGCCACTTATGCATGCTACATTCTTTGCTGTCATGGTTCCTCACTGATTTCCCAGTTCTCCATTTTTACAGATTTAATTTCTTGTCCAGCCACTGGATTGCCCTTCCTGTTTGCAGTTCATGTTTTCAGTCATATTTACTCCATTGTTCTGTTACCTGTTCTTACTTGATGTTAGATTTAGTGTATTTTCCATCTACTTTTCTCAGAGTGTCAATATCAGCAGGCACTTCTCTTTGCATAATATTAAGAATATAATCTTGGGAGACTGGAAGTGCCAGGGAACTAATCAGCCATTCATCTCTAGGTTGGAGGTTTGAATACAGCCAGGGTTGGTAGTGAGCCTCTGATGGCTGGTGACTGATTTGGAATGAGTTTGAAGGATCTCAGTCCTGTTCCCAAAGAAAAATGTTCATGTCACTAAGAACACTGTAATTAACACTTTTCATTGGCGGTCTCATTAAACAAGTAAAAAAGATGAATGGAGACTCAACAGCCTTCTTACCCAGAAGGGGAGGTTCTCTGGGTCAGAGTTGAGGCACCTTGATGGCAGCGTGGAGAAGCTTGCACTAGTGCTTCCTGTTTTATAAATAAGACTTCAGTTTCCAGAGCTGCAAGCTGTTTTTCAAGAATGTTAAATTCACATTTAAAAATGGTCAGCCCTCAAAATGTTTATTATTTGTGCAGCACTGATGTGGGGAGAGATCTGAGCCATTTGAGAAATAAGAATTAACACCCGAATTGACTGTGCTAGGAAATGAAATATGAATAGTTTTTCCTTGCCAAATGAAGGGCTCCTCCCAAATAAGCTGTTTGCATTGGCTGCTTTTCAATTGCTCTAATCACTTTAGCAACTTGAAGATTGTTTATCGATGTGCATAGGAGACTGAGAGTTTGTGGAAGCCAGAAGTCCATTGTTTGTTTTTCTCCTCATTACTACGTAAATTTGTTAACAATAGTATAGAATGCCATACCACTTTATTTAAAATCCTATTTAGGGATATTGATATGATGTTAATTTTTATCCAGATTACATACATCTTCTGCAGCTCTGTCTTTGTCTTGTTATACTCTGATGGTTGAAGATCTTGTTTTAATCCATATGGAGGGCAGCCAGGGTGAGGAAATGCAGATTGGTAAATATGTAATGAGTCAAGTGCATGTGGTTTTATCCACATAGTGGAATGAGAACAAAGCTTAAGTACATGAAACAAGAGTGAATAAAAGGCAGATATTCTACATTCACTTAGTGGTGATCCCAAGTATGAAACATGAAGTTAAACTAACAGCAGGTGCAAGAGAATTGATTATTTGACATTAAACTGCCTGATTTCAGAACGTAACATTTAAATGAAGGTGGTGGTAGTGGAAAGATCTCCCTCTAAGCTTCTTTGTAGGAGACCAGACGGTAATGTTGCTGGGGCAAGTATTTTAGAAAATGGATAAAAGCTTTGTCTCAGTCTGGTAGTTTCTACACGTGTGACTAATCCTCTGGGTCTGCTTCAAGGCCTGGGATAGAAGTAAATTCTGTGAGTAGCCTTTACATATTCCCATTCCTGGGATGCGCTGGCAGTGCAGCGTGGCTGGTAGAGTGCTTTCCTGCCCTTCTCTCCCTGTTCTCAAACTTTCTGAGGGCCAGGTTATAAACGAGAGTGTGCTGTTCCAGCGGCCTGTGTTCCTTCTAACTACAGTTGCAGACAGACTGGAACCTCTCCGGCTGACTAAGACGTGTGCCTGCCTGCGGTGGTGGTACATTTTTTGTTGGTCCTCTTCATGCTGTCTGAGGCTGAATAGGATGTTAAGTACCAGTGTGTTCAAACATAGCACATCTGTAGCTTAGGATGAATTGCTTGGCAAGGAAAGTGCCTATGCTGTAACCTAAGCATGCTCGCAGGATAGACCCTGTAGCTGAAGACTTATTACCTCTAAGCATCTAGTTTCCTGCTGCTGTCCAAGGGAGAAGCAAGCTGATATATTTCTGTCTTTGGTGAAACCAGCTGGTGGTCTTAGCCACATGGACAGGGCATTAACCTTGCAGCTATTCAGTTTTGTAGTACTTGCTATATTTTGTGGGCTCAGCTTTTGTTCCTTATGCCATCTTTCACCTAGCTGAATTATTTCAAACAATCCTTTTATTGTAATAATACCTGGCTCTTATATAGCACATTTCATCAGTAGAGCTCAAAGCACTTCAATTTTTAGTGTATTTAGCCTCACAATACCCCTGTGAGGTAGTACTAGGGTGGCTAAGTGACTAGCCCAAGGTGTCACAGGACATTTTTAGTGGCGCAAGGAATTGAACCTGGGTCTCCCAAGTCATAGGCTAGTGTCCTAACCACTGGGCCATCCTTCCTCACTCATAGTTGCTCCAGATATCATCTTTGTTTTTTCGTGGCTACAGACTTCCTTTTTAGCCTACCTGTAGTATGTTGTCTGTGGGGAAAAAAATCAGGATAGACTGAGCTGTGCTGAAAAGTAAGTCCTTGACTGAAAGGAGAGGAGCTATAGGCACTACAACTGGGTTGCTTAGTAGAATAGGTCTGTTAGTAGCATAGTGTTTGTGTGTGATCAGGAAAGGCAGCTAGGAATGTCAGTATGACTAAATATCCTCTGGTGACACACTAATTAATGCAGACTGAAGTAGCAAAAGTAATGGTCATAGAATCAACATAGTGTTTGGAGCGGATGAAAGTAGGTTTAAAATGAATGACAATGTAGTGTATAATGGAGTAAGAAAACAGGCTGTACTTGTTTGAGTCATATGCACATTTAGGGATGGGATATGTCATGGAGAAGACTCTTGGTTAAATGAAATTACTTTGGAAGAAGCCAGTAGACTCATAATGATCATACTACACGCACACACAGTACCTCACACCTGCTATTGAGCTATTGTGAGGTATTTCATGAACAATAGCAGTCCTAGTGTCAACTGAAAAACAATTGGAGATCTACTGTAACTTGTCTGAATTGGTGCAGGTGATTCTGACTGTTGCGTTATTGTGTGATTCCTTTGTGTTTCTCTGTTTCTTGGCTGTTTATTCGGGAAGAGAATTATGTTTCCTTTTTATTGAGCTGCTGATTTCTTTGTAAACAATATTTACACAGGATGCATCTGAATTTACTAATCCTTTAAAAAATATTTTTTGCATTTTTTTTTCTTATTGACTCTTGTTAGCTTGTTTCCTTGATGAGACTCTGTCTTATATTACTGAGCACTTACATCATAAAAGTTCACGGTAGTATCTCCCAGCAGCGCACAGGGAGTGGGTAGGGAAACAGCGTTCAGTATGTCTAGGATTCAATACACACTTACCAATATTTGTAACAAGTTTAGGTTATAATGGTGATCGAGTGTAGACCACAATAACATACAGTACCTCCTCACTTAACCTTGTAGTTATGTTCCTGAAAAATGCAACTTTAACTGAAACAATGTTAAACAAATCCAATTTTCCCATAAGATTTAATGCAGGGGGTTGGGTTCCAAGGAAATTTTTTGGGAGCAGACAAAAGGCATTATAGACTGTACAGTACTGTACTGTACTGGGGAGGTGCCCCGGCTTACCCCTGCGGCTCAGGGTAGGGGTGCGGGATCTGGAAGGGAGTTAGGGTGTGGAGGGCACTCAGGGTGGGGGTGCGGGAGGAGGCTCAGGGCTGGGGCAGGCAGGAGGTGCAGAGCACTTACCTGGGGCAGCTCCTGTTTGGTGCAGCAGGTGTGCAGGTGGCTCTGTGCAGCGCGGCACTGCCCCCATGATCGCGATTCTGGGAGCCGTGATTCTGGGAGCTGCCCCCCTGCCGGAACGCAGGGGCTTTAGGGGCTAAGGGGGCCCTGGCCTGCAGCTCTAAAGCCCCGTTTCAGAATGCGGCCCCGCGAGCATGGGCCGGAGGACTCAGGAGGAGCAGGGGCAGCCACGCAGCCAGTGGCCGGAGAGAAGCGGCGCTTTCCCCTTCAAAGTGCCGCTTCTCTCCGTCTGGCTTTGAAGGGGAAAGTGCCGCTTCTTTCTGGCTGTGCGGCTGCCCCTGCCTGAGTCTTCCGGCCCGTGCTCGCAGGGCCGCATTCTGAAACGGGCTTTAGAGATGCAGGCCAGAGCCCTGGGGCCCCCTTAGCCCAGGGCCCTGCAGCCCCATAATCCCCTGCATTCCAGGTGGCCCTGCCTGCGCGGGGGGGGGGGGGGGGGAAGGGAGCAGCTTCCCCGCTTGCTTCCTCCCTCCCAGAAAGTCCTAAGCGCCGTGAAACAGCTGTTTGGTGGTGGGGGAAGCGCTGGGAGGGAGGAAGGGAAGGGGAGGAGGCGGAGGAGATGAACTTGTGCAATGGTCCCTTGTAAAGTCAGCCAAACAACGTTATAAGGGAGCATTGCACAACTTTAAATGAGTATGTTCCCTAATGGAGCAGCAACGTAACTTCGAAACAACGTTAAGTGAGGAGTTACTGTACAACTTCATATGTGCTTTCTCTAATCTTTCCTGTTTGTTGTCTGTAGGTGGTCTTTGGAAGGAAGCTTGCATCCTTTTCAACAATACCAATCAACCAGCTGCAGCATGAGAAGAAATATGACATCTACTTTGCTGATGGAAAAGTTTTTGCACTGTATAGGTAAAACTTAGCATTCTCTTCTCCTTCCTAGCATTATCATATTTTCCCTTCCTTTTTTCCTTGGGTCATCTGAGCAGTGGGCTTTGATACAGGAAGCACACCTAGGAGATGACCTTGATTATAGCTGTGGTTTTGCTTTAGCCTAACAACCCTGGCAACTTCCGTTGATTTGTGGATATATTGGGTTCAGAAAGATGAGGGTAGACAGATTAGAAAAAGGGCCCCAGGCAAGTGTGTATAGCAGGTAGCCTGTGGCTTTAATATGACATTTCAAAGAGAATACCTTGTCCTCAGTATGTAACCGGAAATGCATGCTGCCCTTAGGTAAAACAGTGCAGACTCAGTGTGTGGAAATTTCATTGCAATGTGTGTATTTTGTACCGTGCTGCAGAATGGAGAAAATTGAACATGTGTGCCTGGAAGTGTCCAAGAGACCTGGGGCTGCAAAACGGACACATCTTTAAGTCTGAAATCCTAGGGCTTCAGCAGCTTAATATGTGATTTGTCATTAAAAGTCACTTTTCCGTCTCTCCCACCTGCGGCCGTGAGCAAGATGCTGAGTGACCTCTACTCCTTATATTGGTGCTGTCTCTGTTAGTAAGAACAATATCATCACCTGATTTATTAATCATGTTTTTTCATAGTGCTTAAGAACCAACCAAGAATGAGACCTCATTGTGTTTGTATAGTGCCTCACACGGAGTAGTAGATAGATTGTAAGTCCCTGCCTTGAAGAGCTAATTAGACAGTTCCGACTGGTGGGGGAAAGGACTGTAACCCAAACAGAATGAACAATGGGGTGGCAGCAAATGTCATATTAGTTCAATGTTTGTTTGGGTTTTTTGTGTGGATTCAGTTAGGAGGGGGATCAGCTAAATGGAAAGATGGGGGACAGGAGATGGGACATGGAAGGGTGTAGGACTGAGGAGTAAATGCAGCCAGTGCCTTTTCTTGGAGACTAGTGCAATGCATTCAGCCTTGTTTGGCCCAAGGGTGGGATTCAGTAGGTGCATCGGTATTCTCTTACGGCTTGGCGTTTGCTGGGTTGGATAGTGGCTTTGGTGGCCTTCTGACCTAGAATGGAAAATGGAAGTATGTTGTGGGATTTTGCTATACTAACTGTCTGAGGAGTATTCAGATAAGTGAGATATGGTTCCACTGTACTGAGGCTTTGGCTACACTTGCATTTCAAAGCGCTGCCGCGGCAGCGCTTTGAAGCGCTAAGTGTAGTCAAAGCGCCAGCGCTGGGAGAAAACTCTCCCAGCGCTGTCCGTACTTCACCTCCCTTTGGGGAATAACGGACAGCGCTGGGAGCGCGGCTCCCAGCACTGGGGCTTTGACTACACTGGCGCTTTGTAGCGCCGCAATTTGCAGCGCTGCAGAGGGTGTGTTTTCACACCCTGCTGCAGCGCTGCAAATTTGTAAGTGTAGCCAAGCCCTAAGTGTTCCCAGAAACGTGTTGCTTGCTGCCTCCTATTATTAGTAAATGACTACAGGATAAGTAGGAAATACATTCTGATGAATTAAATACGTTTGCTCTGAGCAGTTGCATTTTGTAATGATGTGTCTGGTTAGAAATGCCACAGTTTTTGAAAGCCAAATCCAATGATTTGTTGCTGAGGTTTCTGAATGCCATGAATAGCTGCAGAATGACAGTCAGGAGCTAAACCCATTAAGCTGTTCCCTAATAGCCAGGCCTGTGTTTCTGCTTCTGCTGTCACCTGGGAGAATGGTGCTTTACTTGTTTCCTCTTTCAGTACTAGGGCTTCCCCCCCGCATATTGACTTAGCTGCAGATGAGGTCACTGTTCGACTATATCATGTAGATACAATATTGCATGAAGTTGTTGCCTGTCGAAGAGATTTAACTTGATTAGATTTTAACAAATCACAGATTAAACTGCAAACTTCGTACCATTACCTTTGGAGGAAGTTGAGAACACACCCTTGTGTTAGAATCCTCTAACACATTACAGCCTGTTCATAGGCTATGCCACTCTAGTAGTGAATCGCTTTTCAAGCAGTAGCTGTATTGCTCCCCTCCTGATATTCAAGCTTCCGTATAGTTTACTTCAGTTTTGCTCCTGGAATGATCAAGGGTATTTTTGGAATAAGCATAATCCTAACCTCCTTGAGTTAGAAATTGCTGTAACTGCTTAAAAAAAAGTAACACTCTGTTGGTAATAAAACATTTTTCTTTTCAGTGAAGTGTAGGTTCTTTTTCTGAAGTGTAGGTTTTTGGGATAGGATTTGAAATAACCTTGATAAACCTTCCTTGAATATCTTTCTCCTTTAGGAAGCTTCTGCAGCATGAATGCCCTCTGTGTCCAGATGTGCGGCCATTCAACACCATTGTGGACTTGGAACAGCACATGAGAAAACAGCATGAGCTCTTCTGTTGTAAACTGTGTGTTAAACACCTGAAGGTGAGCCCATAAAAATGTGCTTTAGGGTAGGAAAAAAGAGACTTCATTGCATGGGAATCTGTGTAACTGTAAGTTTATAGGAGTCTTGCTGGAGAGAGAGGGGCAAAACGGAAAAGAGGACACGGTGGAGAAATGGAATCAATGACCCAGTAGAAGTTTCTTCCACCCCACCAGTTCTGTTTGAGTGACTTGCAGCATTTTATAACCACCTCTTGTCATAATTCAGTTAATTAAGGAAATCTAAGGCTTTCAGTCTGGATTCTATTTTAAATATACATATATATTTATAGCCCAGCCATCTCAAAAAACCTTATGACGTTAGTTCCACCCCAGGTATGGATTAATGCCGTGGGTCTAATTTCCTGCTTGCAGTCATATCAGAAAGTCTGACTATAGAGATCTGCTTTCTGTAGAACCTCTTATTTTTATTTTTTTTTGTATTGTGTTTTTAAAAAACAACAACCCAAAACTAATTCTAAAAACGTTCAGCACCAATTCAGAGAACAAGGTGCATAATAGGACCTCAGAGTCCTCCTCAAGGGCAAAACCAACTCAGAGGTATTTAGAACTTGCAGTGAGTTCATGTATATGATGAGAAATCACCTGAACAAGTTAAAGTGGGCCTTAAAACTGCATATTGCTATGTTTTTTTCCTACATGGGTCCTTTTTTTAATGGCCATTGTTATGTGGCCTGTGATGTGCAGGAGGTCAGATTAGATTATCATAATGGAGATGATCATAATGGTCCCTTCTGGTCTTAAAGTCTGAGTCTGTGTAGAGCTAGACAGTTAATACTTTATACCATCTTAAATTTGAGCTTTCAGAGTGGAAAGCTGCACTCTAGCTGAAGTGGTTCAGCTAAAATCACCAGCTGTTACTGCTGAAGGAACACTTGTGACCTCTAACCTCCAATGTGACTGATACTCGTCTGCACTGGTTAATGCAGAGGGAAGGAATTCCTGCAGAGCACGAAGGAAATAGATTTGGCACCCTTCACACACCATTTTGTGATTAAATTTTTTACTTTCACTGACATTGGATAAGTAATACCAGGCTGGACGTGGGCACTTAGGTAGCCAGTAGATAGAAAGAATGGGTCTGTAGTTGGTTATTGATAAGAAATCAGAGCAATAATCGTATTTAGCACTTGCACGGTGCTTTACACTTTCCAAACACTTCATAAACATTTTTTTTCTGGAGAACTAAATGTGGACTGTGCCCATGGAAAAGAAGGTCCTAGTTCCATTGAGAATTAAAGCGGCTCCAGTCTGTTGATGTTAATGAAGCCAAAGTAATCCCTGCCCAAGATGAGCTTAATACCTTTGGTCTAGACAAGATATCTATTGAATATCTGCCACCAGTTTTTGGAGATATATTTGGCAATGTTAATTTTTTGGTTCGCTTTCAAACAGTTATATCGAATCAGTGCCTAATGTTGTTTGTATATACACCTCTACCCCGATATAACACGACCTGATATAACACGAATTTGAATATAACACAGTAAAGCAGTGCTCCGGGGGATCAAAGCAAGTTCAATATAACGCGGTTTCACCTATAACGCAGTAAGATTTTTTGGCTCCCGAGGACAGTGTTATATCTGGGTAGAGGTGTATGTATATTTTGTTGTTATCCTCGGTTTTATAAGCCCTCTTCCAAGAGAAACAAATGCCAATATCTTGTCACTCCTGGCATGGAAAGTGGTGCAGCAGTTGTGGACTGAGACAATGTTTGTGTATAGGTCTGGCACCCAGTAGCTGTATGAGGAATGTTACCAAATGCATAATGGCTGACTCGTTTCATTTTACATTTTCCCAATCTTGGGTAAGCAGAATACTAAGTGTTATCAGAAGATGGTTTAGATTTAAAGACTTTTCCTACAGAGTTTGTAACTCAAACTGCTACATTGTTAGCACATGAAACAAAATTTACTAGGAGAAAAATGAAACTGACTGGTCTGTTTTCGTTGTTCCAGGTGAGTGAAATGTAAATTAGATTTAAGTTGGAGAGGGAATTGAATTCTTACACCCATTCACTGAACCATTTAACCACAGATTGTTCATAGCTTGAAAGTGGGAAATTGCTTTGACTAGTAATGTTGGCCAATGACATCAAGATTGGTAGAACCTGATTTACTCCATCAGTAAACTGCGTAGTTCTCTGTTGACATGAGGTAATTCTTTCTTTAAGATCTTTACACATGAACGTAAGTGGTATTCCCGCAAAGACCTCGCTCGACATCGAATACATGGGGACCCAGACGACACATCTCATCGTGGGCATCCCCTTTGTAAATTCTGTGATGAGCGTTATTTAGACAACGACGAGTTATTGAAACACTTGAGACGAGATCACTATTTCTGCCACTTTTGTGATTCCGATGGTGCTCAGGAATATTACAGGTTTGTGAGAGTGCCTGACTTGGGTTTCGTTTAATTCAATTAAAGATTTAATTCTTGATCGACCTTTTCTCCTGTTCGGTGTCTCTTCTGAAGCTAACAGACATGCTGTACTGAAAATGGGCTGTATGTATTGCTTAGCGTTATATCAGTGCAAACAGAGCCATTGAGCTTTAAAAGTTGTATAAAACTGTATATATGAATGAGAGATACTGATTATACCATGTGCAGTGCAGTGAATTGGCCTTAAATGCTGTGGCAAGAGGCAATCCCTCTGAACGCAGCAGCAGTCCTCAGTGGCAGACTGGAAATGCTGAGCAGCTATGGCTACATTTCCATTTAGTAAAAGAAGGGAAGTTTGTAAAGAACTATGTAATCGGTGCAGCAGCTGGTCTCTATTTTTGTGTTTAAAATCAATGTATTTATTACTGTTCCCTCGCTTTCCGTTTTTAAGTGAATTTGCTGGTACTTAATTCTCACGGGGGATCCCGAGGGTCTGGGAGGTATCTGAGCCATATTTGGGAAATTAGCCTTTGAGACTTAGGAAGACACGATGGATGGTTTAGGATTATTGGACAGATACATCAGATGGATGTTTTTGATGATTATTTCACTACAAATCATTTTAACTGGTGACATTTAAACTGTCATCTTTAGGGCTCACATTAACGCACTAAGATGAGTGGGACAGTTCACACGTCTGAGATCTTGCTTCAGACTGTCTGCAGATTCAGACAGCTCATCATCCATTTATATCCAGTTCATGCTTTTAAGGTTTCTTCACACTTGAAGGCTAAAAACAAAAATTAGACTCTGGAGTGCAGTTGTGTGGCAATTTCTGCAGCTCTGCTACATAAGCCCATAATAGCCAATGGTCTAAGATTTATTTGGGGAAAAGTAGGTCTGAATAAAGTTCCTTTTATGGAGGAGATTTTGTGCAAGGCTAATGTGATAAGGTCAGGGAGGCATCATGCAGTGAATTTGGTTTAACTTCTCTGAGACATGCAATAAACTGTTCCGTGTCCTGACACACACACACAGAAGTGAGTACGGAAGGTCGCTATTCTAGAGTTTGCAAAATGGAGTGACAACACTCAAATTGTTTTTAAAGAATGAACAATTCTTTTTAATTGACTGCATTGCTGAACTAACCAATCAATGTCTGTCCTCTTCCCAGCGATTACGAATACCTTCGCGAACACTTCCGTGAAAAGCACTTCCTTTGTGAAGAGGGACAGTGCAGTACAGAACAGTTCACTCATGCTTTCCGTACAGAAATAGATTACAAAGCACACAAAACAGCCTGCCACAGCAAAAACAGGGCCGAGGCCAGACAGAACCGACAGATTGATCTTCAGTTCAACTATGCTCCCAGGCACCAACGGAGGAATGAGGGTAAGTCAGATTGGAAAGAACAAGTTGCCAGAAATACCTTCTTATTTCTTAATGCTTTGAAAGTTTTCAGGAACTCGGTGTGTAAGTTGGCCATTTGTGGACTGAAAACTCATTACGTCCCATTTCAAAATAAGGGGATTCTTTTCACGGCTGACTTTCTGATTTAGCTTAGAATTGCTTGGGATACAGGTAATATGAATGAAGGAAGTGATAACCATGGTACTCCGAGGGGTACATCTGGTACTAAAAGTGGGGAGATACATGGGTATTTTTTACTTTATTGGAAGCTGTACATGGAAATCTCTGCACATCAAGATGAAATGTGTCCTAAACTTGAATCACAATCCTATAATATATGGAATCCATATACTGCTAAATGCATTTTAATGCAATAATGGTAAAGGCTAGCTGGTTTTATAAAATCAGTGGTTGCTGATTGAAAGATGCTAAAATATATTGGTACAAAAGGACTTTTCCTGACTCTCAATCACCTATGGAGCGATGGTGTTACGTTCCTAGATTAGAAAAGCAACAGAGAGAATGATTGGACATGTCTCCTGGTCAGGTGGTGTAGGTGGAGAGGACTATGAAGAAGTTGACAGATATAACAGACAAGGACGACCAGGTAGATCGGGACTCCGAGGAGGGCAGCAAAACAGAAGAGGGAGCTGGAGATATAAGAGGTGAGTAACCCAGTGTGCTGTAGAACTTACTGCAGAAGATGAAATATTTTCTTATTTCTTAAATTATATAAACTTATAAAGAGTTATAAAGTTTGTAGACGATACCAAGCTGGGAGTAAATTCAAAATGATCTGGACAAACTGGAGAAATGGTCTGAAGTAAATAGGATGAAATTCAATAAGGACAAATGCAAAGTACTCCACTTAGGAAGGAACAAACAATTGCACACATACAAAATGGGAAATGACTGCCTAGGAAGAAGTACTGCGGAAAGGGATCTAGGGGTTATAGTGGATCACAAGCTAAATACTGTATCAGTGACCAGTGTAACACTGTTGCAAAAAGCAAACATCATTCTGGGCCGTATTAGCAGGAATGTTGTAAGCGAGACACAAGAAGTAATTCTTCCACTCTACTCTGGCTAATAAGGCCTCAGCTGGAGTATTGTGTCTGGTTCCAGATGCCACATTTCAGGAAAGATGTGGACAAATTGGAGAAAGTCCTGAAAAGAGCAACAGAAATGATTAAAGGTCTAGAAAACATGAGCTATGTGGGAAGATGGAAAAAATTGGGTTTGTTTAGTCTGGAGAAGAGAAGACTGAGAGGGAACATAACAGTTTAGTTTTCAAGTACGTAAAAGGTTGTTACAAGGAGGGGGGTGAAAAATTGTTTTCCTTAACCTGTGAAGATGGGACAAGTAGCAAGGGAGGTTTAGTTTGGACATTAGGAAAAATGTCTTAACTGTCAGGTTAGTTAAGCACTGGAACAAGTTGCCTAAGAAGGTTGTGAAATCTCCATCAGGAGAGGATTTTGTCTAATCTGTTCTTAAACACCTGCAGGTACGGTCTAGAGTACAAGGCATTGGACAAGATGACCTACTGAGGTCCCTTTTCCAATCCCACCTCTATGATTCTATGATGGTATTTTGGTGGGAGGGAAGTGAGGAAAATGAGGAAACTGCAGTACCACCTCCTTAGATAAGGATGTGACTAGTTTTCGTTAGAAGTCTGGACACCACACGCACACAATTAAACAAAAGTATTTTACGTGAAATTTCAACTCTCTGCACTTGCCGAAGTAGATGAGCATTGTAATCTTAAAGCTATCCTGAACTCACCAACATGTGGGTTAGTATAACTGAGAATTTTCTGGTTTAAGATAGTTATTTTCCTGCCTGACTTTTCGAAGTAGGATTTTCTGAAGTAACTGATGTGCCTTTGCAGGCTTAGCGGGCCTTTTTAGGGTTGGGCAATCATTAAGTTCCTGTTCTAAGGACCGTGCTTTTTTATTGAACTAACAGATCTCTGGTGGGCCTGTGCTTTGGAAAAAGAAGAGAGTTAAGTAGTGAAATTAAACAGCACTATGTCTCCTTTCATCCACACACGAGCTCTGTACCTACCGTGTCTCTCTTTTTCTTTCTTGCTGGGCAGTCAATGGGGTGTTCGCTAGCGGTAACTTCACTGGGAAAATCCATCTCCAGGCACCATATATGTTGGTGTTTCGCATGTGGATCTTGCATGTGTTGGAAGTTCATGATGGAACCATATTACACTGAGTTACTTGGACTAACAAATGAGGATTTCGTACCTTGAAAATGTATGGGAGAGACTAGTGTTCCCATGCATCTCTGATATTCTCATCCTGGTTCCTGCTGTACTTAGATATCGGTTATCACCGTACGGCAGGGGTTCTCAAACTGGGGGTCGGGACCCCTCAGGGGGTCGCGAGGTCATTACTTGGGGGGGGTCACGAGCTGTCAACCTCCACCCCAAGCCCCACTTGCCTCCAGCATTTATAATGGTGTTAAATATATTAAAAAGGGTGTTTAATTTATTAGGAGGGTCGCACTCAGAGGCTTACGATGTGAAAGGGGTCACCAGTAAAAAAAGTTTGAGACCCACTGCAGTATGGAATTTAAAAGTCCAGTGAATGAATTTTGCCTGTTTCATTAGCGCCTGTACCTGGATGTGATGATATGAATTGAGTTGAGTTTCAGTTGCAACATTTCCCAGCAGGTGGCAGCATAAGGCAGTTGACATAAAGTAGTTTGAATGTGAAATTTAAAGGTGAGAGTTGGAGTGAGAGACAAAGGTGCTTAAAAGCCCATTAGTCCTTTCTGTTAGACCTAAAACACCTGTCCTGCCCTGTAGGGAAGAAGAAGACCGAGATATTGCAGCAGCAGTCAGGGCATCAGTAGCAGCAAAACGGCAAGAAGAAAAGAAACAAGTCGAGGATAAAGAGGATGGCAGTCGAGGTAAAAAAGAAGAATTGAGGGATCCAGACGTGTCCAACACTAAACGAGTGCCAAAGCCTTCAAATGAAGCCACAGGTTAGTTGTGTGTGTGTGTTCTGATAGCTGTAGAGAATTCCAACAGGCGTGGGCAAAGGTGTGAATGGTTATGAATGCATGGCAAAGAATTGATTTTGGCCATTAAAGAGACCAGCACAGCTAGCCTGCCTTGAAACATGTCCAAATGTAATTCCTTCCTTTGGGATTCCGGCAGCGTGTTCATATTTTAAATAGATCTGGTCAGAAATACTTGAACAACCAAAATAATCAAACCAAAGTGTGAACAACATCCTGATTTGGCGTACAGACACTGGTAGGTTTAGATTGCACTCCTCTCTCTTGGTGTGAAGAATTTAATTTCCAATATTGGTGTACAATTTCTAGAATCAGAAAGCTAAGGCCTGCCATGTGGTACTTTTTCAAGTGAGGTCAGTTTGGGCTTTAAATATTATATACTAAGTACTGGTGTTTTAATGTCATTCTGTAACCTAAGTGCAAAACATTCAGGATACAGTATCCTAAAATACACTGAAGACTCGTATGGTATTAACATCTCTATTTGGATTATATTTGGAGTCAAGTATCAAACCTGTCATATATAAACCAGTGGCTTAGTGTCACTCTTCTTGACTATCATTAATGTGCTGCAAGTTAAACCCAGGGCATGAGAAACAGTAGCAAATGTAGTTATCGGAATGAAAAAGTGCATTTTTACATTAGTTTAAAGTGCACGTCCATTCTTCTGAATTAGAATATCACAGCGAACAGCAGCATATAGTTCCAAAACCAGAATTAGTTGTGGTGTCCTGATGCTCGTTGATAGTTCCCAGGCGGAAATTAATGCATTTTAGTTAAGAGCTTTTCTTTGGTCTTTTTGTCAAAGTTCCAAAAGAAGCAGCTGCTAATGGTGCTTTAAGCCAAGATGACTTTCCAGCGATTGGCTCAGCAGCAGGGCCCCCACAACGGTGAGTTTGTGCAAGATCATAGCAAAGTGAAGTCTGGTTTATAAGCTCACTTGGGTTCCGAGTTTGGCAGATAATAGTTCTACAGATAATTTGAAGTTAAATTATTTCTGAGATATTACTCCCTCTTCCCCCAAATTCTGGCTACGCAAACCACCCACGTGGCCTCAGTGGGACTGCTTGACAAGGTGTAGGCTGTCACTTCCCATGAGTTTCTCAATCTAAAGATTTCTTCAGATAAGTTTCTAATCATCCCATATCCCATCCTCTTGGACCACTACTCCTTTTCTAGCCCTGCAGTTTATCTCCAGTAGATACACATCCACGCTCCCACAGTACCCGCTGGCCATCTTACTCTGAAGCCAGTGGTGGTCCCTAAAGTGGCTACCAGGTGACTGTCTCGAAGCTGGTGGCTCCTGGAGTGCCCCTCTAAAGCCTGTGGTTGCTTCTGCTGTGTCCTAGTCTGGAATGTGAGCCTTCTAAGGCAGTGTCCAAGTCCAGGCCCAGGCAATGTGCTGCTGAAGTCTCACTAGACTTGCAGTGTGACATCTCATGGGAGGGCTTTTGTAGCACACAACCTATTTGTAAGCACACATGCATTTTAATTTTACCCACAATTACTTGCGAGTCTCGACGCCTCCTCTAAGCGATAGTATTTTTGAGGGAAAACTGCAGTTAGATGTTGAGTTCTTTCTGCCCAGCGGATTTGTCCTCCTCTGTGTTGACCTTGTGACTGCTGTACTCAATGTTGTTTTCCCTTCCCACAGCTCTGCTCAGCCGGCATCAGTTAAGCTGAAGGAAGAAGATTTCCCAAGCCTTTCCTCCTCTGCAGCACCCACCATCGCGTCTGGGGTGTCTTTAACATACACAGTTGCTGCCAAGAAAACAGCCTTTCAAGAGGAGGACTTTCCGGCTCTGGTCTCCAAAATGAGGCCTAATGCTAGAACAGTGTCTAACATCACATCTGCATGGAGCAACACTTCCAATAAAAGCGCAGTTAAAGCCGTCACTTCCCTCAGCTCCAGTTCAAACCATCTGGCCAAAAAACCAGCCCCCTCGAACAGCAATAAAGGAAGCAGGAAGAGCGGTAAACTCTCCCTGTCAGATGACGAAGACAGTGGCAGTGGCTTGACGACCCAGGAGATCAGAAATACACCGACAATGTTTGATGTATCCTCCTTGCTGGCAGCTTCCACCTCACAGACTTTTACTAAAGTGAGCAAGAAAAAGAAGATGGGAGTTGAGAAGCAAAGAGCATCATCCCCTCAGCTGCCAGAGGAGACCTTGCCTCCTGCATCAGCTTTGGAAAAACTGGCAGAAGCTGAGCAGATGCCAAGTGCCCCTGCAAATCTTCACTTCCCCGACAGATCCGCAGCTGTCATGAATGGTCACTTGGAAAAATCAGTAGCAATTTGTAGTGCATCCAAAGAGCCACCTGGCCTTAAAAAGCCTCCAGTGACTAACCAATGCCCTTTATCTCAGGAAGACTTCCCGGCGCTCGGGAGCTCGGGACCATCTAGAATGCCACCACCAGGTAATCCCTGCAAAAAGTTGGTCCCATTCTGACTAGCTCAAATAAATGGGGTATGTGAAACATGCAAGAGAGAGGAGTGGCTTCCATGGGTAGCCAAAATTACTCTTAAAATGGGAACAGTTTCCTGTAGCTCGCCGGGCTAGAGAGTAAAGTAGAAACATTTTAGCTCAGCAAACCTCATTGAGCAGTTTGAACTCCTCCCCTGCGGCCCTGTCCTGTTAAAATTCCATTGAAATGTTGGGACATACCTGCCTCGTGCAACAGCAGAGCTGCTGTGTTCGGTCTGGCACTTGGGGTGACTTGTAGAGCAGCAGCCAGCCTCTGAACACTCCTGCTTGTCTAATGAGTAATGCCAGGTGTACCCGTGCGCTTGTGTTCCAGGGGCTAGTCTGGAAGCTCCTTCGTGGAGGGACAGTCTGTCTTTCCACTGTGCGTGAACAGTACCTAGCAGCATGAGCACAGTATAAATACACGTAGGCTTGATCGGTCAGTTACTCTTGTAATGCCCTTGCCTTTAGTGGTGCTATGATGGGTGTAGCTGAAGTAACACAATAGTGAATCAGGCCCCTAGAATTGTGTAGTTTAATGTAGTCTGTGTGTATAGCTAATAGATAGGGCAGTTCACTCATAAACATAGACCTGCTGCTTTCCTAGTGGAAAATTCCTGTGGAGAGCTCTCCCAGAGCAAAAGAATGACCTAAATGGCAGGGAAGAATCTGCGCTTTGGAGGAAAGTATCACTGAGAGGTTGAGAGCTGGTAGCAACTATTTCAGATTGCAGTAGGTCAGTGTCTCTCATACACCCAGTGCAGCACATGGCAGTTGCATCTCATGAAGGTGGCAACACAACCACCATTGGTGGTAGAGTAACGCCAGATGGCAGCCTGCTGGAAAACATCCGTTGTGTGGTTCAGGTGAAGTAAAGCTGTGCCCTTGCCATTTGTTCCATTATGTAGAAATGGGTTTTCCACCAGTGCATGTTTGTACTTCTCTTTCTGTGGAAGCAGTAAATCAAGAGTTAGGGCTTGAACTTTGTTTCCAAAGAACAGCCAGTTCGTAGCATCTCTTGGTCCGACTAGGATCAGTGGCCTGTAAAACAGCAGATTAATCCCTTAATTTGAACGGTCTTCAGATGCATTGGTACCTGTTGAGCTGTGTGGATCTTATAAATGGAAACAGATCATCTCTGCAGACTTTTGAGGGAAGGGAAGGACTGGATCTGAGAGATGATGGGCTGTGTCGCATAGACAGTGCACTAACTTCCTCCCCATTCTGTGTTGTTTGAATCTAGGCTTTATCTCTGTGGAGCTATTAAAGAGTCCCCCTCCGCCTCCAGGGCTGTCAGTGCCTGTTAGTAAACCACCTCCAGGTTTTACTGTTATTCCATCCACCAATGTCTCTGATCCTGCCACTACATCTCAGAACGAGTAAGTAAAAGCACTTGGAGAATTCACATTAGTCTACACACAATCTGTGTTTCAATTCCTCCATGTAGGGCTTCTCAATATTGCATGCTGCTTTGGGGCGATTAGCCTGAACAGGTGAGGTTTAAGAGGCCGGCAGTACACAAAAGTAAGGACCTGATTCAAATCTCAGTTGTAGGGTCTGTGAGTCAGATTCCTGATGATGTGTAGAGAGGTAGGTGTCAGTTACATTTTGGTAGATAGTTCTGAATCTGAGCAAGTCTAAACAGATGCAACATGGGTTTGTTTGTTTTTTGGGGGGAGGGAGGGGGGGATGACTGACCAGCTCAGAGTCCCTCATATTTGTCCCTAAACCTATAACAAGAATTCCTTAAAAACCTTGCATAGTGACTCCATCTCACCAAGGGAAGCATGACCTGCTGTCAAAGAAAGCTGCTCACTTCTAGTGTTGCTCAAACATATGAAAGTTCCCTGCATAAGACACCCACACAGTTCATGAAGCGTGTTTCAGACCAGGCCAGTTTGGATCACGAATAGATTAAACTTGCATTTTAAGTGTTCTCCCCATCCAGGAAGAACTGGGAGCAGATACCCTAATCCTTAGGTGATGCCATTCCAGCGTCTCCGTGGGATGGGTGCATGTTGCCAATGGGAGTTCCGTGTATAATTGGGTGAAGCGGGTAGCATACCCCGTGGTGAGAGATTGGCAAGGGCCACTGTAACAAATCTAAGGCATTTTTCAGTCCCTTTCCATTGCATGGAGGGTTAATTCACTTTCTTTCCAAATGCAGGCCAAAACCCTGTCGAGGATCTTACTTGATACCCGAACATTTTCAACAAAGGAACATTCAGTTAATACAGTCTATAAAGGACTTTCTTCAAAGTGATGAATCTAGATTCAATAAATTTAAAACTCATTCTGGACAGTTCAGACAGGTAAGTAGTGGAAACCCTTAGAAATATTTGAAGTCCTACTTGGTTGTCAGCTCATTGAGGGTTGAGGCA
This sequence comes from Mauremys mutica, assembly GCF_020497125.1. Taxonomy (NCBI): domain Eukaryota; kingdom Metazoa; phylum Chordata; order Testudines; family Geoemydidae; genus Mauremys; species Mauremys mutica. The sequence continues at coordinate 82,527,683 of NC_059082.1, read as the reverse complement.
ATAATGAACAGTGAGGTTGAGCGGTTAGAGGTACCGAGGGATGAATTTCACCCTCGGTCAGTAGACTCTTCCTTTTCGTTGCTAATTGTCCTGATTCTCTTTTAAATAAAGGGGCTGATTTCTGCAGCAGAGTATTACCAAAGCTGCCGAGAGCTGCTTGGAGAGAACTTCACGAAAATCTTTAATGAGTTATTGGTGTTGTTGCCAGACGCAGCTAAGCAGCAGGAACTGCTTTCTGCTCACAATGACTTCAGAATCAAGGAGAAACAAGGCTCAAACAAACCCAAAAAGAACAAAAAGAATGTCTGGCAAATGGACTCTGCTTCTGAGCTGGACTGCTGCATCTGCCCGACGTGTCAGCAAGTGCTGACTCAGCAGGACATAGCCTCCCACAAAGCTTTGCATATTGAGGATGAAGAATTCCCTTCCTTACAAGCAATCAGCAGAATCATCACTTAGCTTTCACGAAGACCAATAAAACAGTCTCAATCTTAAACGTGCACTTTTTGGAACGAGGTTTGACAGTGTAGTGCTGCCAACTGTGAGGGCCAGTTGAGTAGTCTTACGCAGGTTAGCATTGGGAGGTTCAGTGCAGCCCTGCCTAAAAGTGCTGTGTAAAGGGATCACTGGACTACACCTGTATCTAATTAACACCCAAAATGTTAGCATTGTAAACACCTGATTAGAAACAGGCTAACTTTGCAGGTTCGTCAGGCGAGTGGCCACCTTGCAAGACGCTACAGTTAAAAGGTGGAAATCTATCATTGCTATTGGTGGAAACAGCTCTACGTTGTTTTCCTTAATATTCTGGTTACAGCTAATATTCTATTTTTGTGGCCACAAAGAGAGGGAGGTAATTGGCGCAGAGTTAGGAAGAGAGATGGAAGCTGCGACATTGGTGAATAAGACCATTAAAATGTATGCTGTAAACACCTCTCTGTTTATATAGCAAAGAATATTCCTGGCTGAAAGCTAAAATACTACTACTACTACTTGAATTGGACTGATCTTTCTCTGTGGTTAGTTGAACCTGGGATTTGAAGTTGCCTCTGACTTTCTATGTAATCGTGTTCTTTAAAGAAACTTATTTTGTAGGACTGCATGTAGTAAAGTAGTGTTCAAAGCTTTAGTCTCTTCAAAGGGCATTTGGTTCACCGTAATTTTATTTAACAACTGCCATGTTTGATTTCTTGGATGTGTTACTGGTGTTGGCACAAAACAAACAGCAAATTGGAACATGAAATGCTGCTGGTCGCTGACCGTTCTGTTGCTCTGCAGTGCCTTTAAGTGCATTTATCTGTTGACAGTGGTCTGCACTGAAGAGGACAAGCTGTTAAGAATTGTAGGAGTGTTTTACTTCCTGGGACTCCCTTGGTGGCCACAGTCTGGAGGAGCTTTGCTCCTACCACTTGGCATTTATAAATCCCAGTTGGAGGGGCTGGGGGATCTGTCAATCATCTGAAGCAACTCCTCCAGCAGCAGCTTTAACTGGAGGGAGTGTCAAGCAGCTTTCCTGTGGGCACTTTCATAGCTGTAGCTTCTGAGTGTCTGAGACGCACCAACCATGGCAGACCATGTTTAATTTTTACCACATAGGAATAGAAATGAAAATTAATTTTTGAGCGACAAGACACTGCTTTTATTTAAGCAGCACTTCTAGGAAACGGAGCTTGAGCTGTTGAAGCATTAGTCTTGGCTACAGAAACGAATGATCTTTGCCTTCTCTTTCATTATTGATTTTGCTTGATGCCAGACTGCACTATCTCTGGGTTGTTTGTTTTCATATAACTCAGGATATTTTTCAGTACCTGATCTTGTGCCATTATTCATAGGGCCAGGCTATATCCCCTGAAATGAAGAAGAGAAATGATTTTCCAAGGGGTGTATCTTGTTGCATGATTGTGTATATTCTGCATGTATACATAGCAAAGGTTAATGTTTTCAAATGATTGTTCCTAAGTTCTAAATCTCTATTTCCCATGCAGTAGAGACTGGTATTTTTACGTTGGTCATGCTACCACAATTAAAAAGTACTTTCACTATGAAAGCACTTACATGCTTCTCTGTTAGCTATTGACCCATGATGTAAACTGCTTTCCCCTTGTCGCTTAATTTGATTTGTAAAGTTCAGAGGTGATGAAATGCATATTCTTTGAAAGAGCATCTTGTGCCTTCCCTTTATTTTCAGTTAGTTTCTTCTGTGTTATCAAACTGTTATGTAGGCCTCACCTAGGGGATTGAGAACTTGAAGTGACCCATCTATCTAGCCTGATGCAGGTTTGTTGTTCCATGTGCTCACATCATTAAATAAAGTATTATTGGAGTTTTCAGGCCACTTCTATTAATTTTTAAATCTTTATTGAAAATAAGTTGCAGTTGGTACACGGACACTGAAAATACACAATCACAGATTGTTCTTTCAAAAGATCAATACAAAAATTGTAAACATTTTTATTTACTCCCATACATAGTCCACTCTGTACTACAATGCACGTAGGATTACTGACAACTGCAACTCCATGAAGCGGTCTGCTTGTAAAGAGGTATCTGCAAAAAATTAAATTCGCAAACCACATTTGGTATCAGTTTGATATTAAAAACTATTAAAGAATCTGAGGTTTAAATGCATATTGCAACAAAATACAGGCAGCTAACTTCGGGCTTCAAGTTGATACATTAAAAGGCCATTGTTTAAGCCTCATTTGTGAGGGTTGTTTTGACACGAATGGCCCCAAGAAGCACTGTTTGTTAAAGTACCATGAATAAATGTATAATGGAAATGGGCTCACAGGCTCCCTACACACACACACACACACTGTAGAAGAAAGGCCAAAAAGTGAGTTTGTGAAATTTTAAGGTAGTTCTGTATAAAAGAAATACTGATTCCATGGAAATGACTTTGTGATAAATGATGTCCTTAAAGTTAGCCTGTACCACACCTGCAGCATGTAGAACTGAAACGTAATCTGCCAACACTAACTTTTGGATTTGTGGAGGGAGAGAAGAGGGAGTGTGAATTACTGGGAATGCAGACCTGAGGAAAAATAGGAAATGTACATGCTAGAATAGTAAGTGCTAAGTATTAACATGAACTGATCTTCAACATAGCTGTGAAGTAGGGTAAGTTCTGTGTGCACTTTACAGGCCAGGAAACTGGCCTGCTTCAAAGCATCTGTGCAAAAAACAAAACGTAACTCCGGGGTGGTAATGACGTTACTAGTACAGGGACCAAACTCTGTACACTATTTTAAAGACATTTTGTTATGGACAAAGAAAAAAACCAAACTTTTCTACTAAACCTCAGTTTATCATGTCATCTTTACTCACTGGGACTAATGAAAAGGTAGGAAATGATACTTTTTCCTCAGTGAGACATTGCCAATATACAGCTGTTCTTTCGACCCTACGATATTGAACATGCAAAAACAACAATGAAGCTTACACAAAAGCACAGTTTGCTTGTTAACCTCGGTGTTGCTGCACCAAGGCATCCTGTATCAAGGCTATTTCTATAGAACAACTCTCCAGCAAGCCAGATGTGACTTTTTTTTTTCTTAAGCTCTATTCTTTACACCCAAACTTCATGCTAACAGTAATGCAGAAGCTTTCAGCAGACTAGCCTGAGAGCAGCATAAACTGGCCCTCTGTATGGTAAATTATCTATTGGGCTTTTGGAAATCTCCAGGGAACACAATGCAGTATATATGTAAACAGCCTGCAAAAACAGCATATGGAGAGCAACTGGCATGACACTCTAATTCACAGCAAAATCCTGGCATGCTTATAAGATTTGGTCTGGATCGTTACAAGTAAAGCAGCTAATAGCTACTGAACCACAGTGAATTTACAACAGAATAATAGGAAAGAGAAAGGAGTGATCTGAATAAGTAATATGGGAACCCACAAATAATGTACTACAGTTACTACACTGACATCTAGTAATTTGCTATCCATAGTCCATAAGAATCTATTTAATTACATCTGTATCTGTGTACACTAGTCTACTTCACAATTCACTGATACATAGATGTGCTACCACAACAGTTAATAAACAGCACTATTAACACTTGAAATGGCTACAGGGAACACCTTGGAATCTTGCAAACTGCTTGGAAACAGGATTTAATGCAAGTGGTAGGCACGTCTCATTACTGGCTGCAGTGAGGTCAGATGTCTTATGCTACCTTTAAGCATATCTGTTAATTCAGAAGGTTTTTTACCAACTACTAAGCTATGCTACTACCCAGTAAAATAGAGTTAAACAGGAAGTTCACCATGCTGGCAAACAAGCCAGAAAAATGTCTTTAAAAGTTTTGTAAATACTGTTTCCAAGGCAGGTGTGACTTGCGCATTTCAATACAATATTAGTTACGCTTCTCTGACGTGACTGGCTAAAACAGCCTCATAGGGCCAAGTGTAATTCATCACTTGCCTAGACAGGGCAGCAAGTGTGCAGAGACCACCCAGGCTTCCACACTGCTGTCCCAACACTAAAGGCAGATCAGCTTTGAGTCCATGGAGGCTGGAGCATGGCACCAGTGCAGCAGGGAGTGGAATACCTGGGGGACAGGGAAGGGTTTCAGCAGTAGAGAGCGTGGCAGGACTTCCTTCAGCTGAGCGAGTGCTGCTGTAACCGAACCTTGCACTGACTGAGTAGGTTATAGCTTTGTACACCTCTGATTCTAAGCCAGTAGCAATCTGCACGGCTTTCCTGCCGCCACTAAAATGTCCCTGGTGCTCAATCCACCTCCCCAAACCTGGAAAAGTAGCTAGTTTCCTAAACGGGGGGTCACATTAAAAGTGTCATTAAACATAGTGACTATTTGAGCGACAATTGGAAAATGAAATGTGGCCCTGAGGAGAGCAATGGTGCCCCTTGATTGTGAAGTTAATGCCTGCAGGTGTTAAGTCACAGCCACATAGTCTTGCCTCTGTTCCTCGTGCAATACTTTAGGGTTGCTGCCCTCAAGGCCAGTCCTTATTGGTGTGTCTGTGTGCAGCTATGTGTTTTTTTTTTTTTTTTTTTTGCATTGACTGGACTCTTGTACAGACCTCAGCGGAAATCCATTGAGTGTTCCAGTTGGGGAGGAAAAAATGAGACAATGCAATGTAGGCCTCAGGTGCTTACATTCATATTGTAATATTTAGCACGTGTACACCACTGAGCAGGACAGTTCTAGCAGTCAGACAGAACTTAGTTCTTTACAGTTACAAGGAAACTCTGGAACAGGTATATAGTTAGAAAAAATACAATGTACTGAACAAACATTATCTCACATGTACAATCAATTTAAGTAAACATTTAAATTGATTATAATTTTGCTAAAATATTAACACAAGTATGTTTTGTGCTGCTAAATTTTCAGTGTTCCCTCTAAGGAAAATATTGCTACGGCTCTACTGTACCCTGTAGGAAAATAATTTGATTTTTTCCCCCCAGCAAGACTGATTTGGTAGAGAATCACAATGGTCATATAATTAACGTAGGTGTATAATGTATTGGGATTCAGATGTTCTTTGTCCTCTTAATGTGAGGGTTTCTCAGTGCGTTCCCGTCAACTGCAGCCTTCCCTAATGCATTTGCCTGTTGCATCTCCCTGCTCCAGGCCAGCAGGAAGCGCCTGGCTTAAAGAAGAGCAGCAGTCTGTGGCTTGTCCTTAGCCCCTTTGCTGTTTGGGACAGGAATCCCGTGGCAATGGGATTCAGTCAAGCAGAAATTCTCAGGGGTTTGGAATGTCAGACTGGGTGCAAATTCATCTCAAAGCAGTGCCAAAAATGACTGAAGCTAAACGGGGCGAAGTTTTTAGTTTTGTCACTGTAATGTGAAAAACCTGCTCTGGTTTATTTTTCTAGACACTGGCAGCTAAGCTTGCTTCTTTCAGGTGCAGTAAATGTAACTTTCACTGGAAATGCACATTTTAATCCTTTCTGGATAGTCAGAAGTTCAACTAACTCCGTTTTGTCAGTGACAGAAACTGCTTATGACTGTATGTCACTGTTAATTAACATATTTATTTGCAATTTAAATAGCTGTTGAAATGAGCCGCATTGATGACAAAATGGTTTTTACTACAAAAAAAGTGGGGGAAAGTCATTTTAACTAGTTGCTCATCATGAGGTCAGAAGTCATAAGACCTTTCAACTGTCTCACTAACACACACATTTTGCAAACAAGAAATATACTTTTGAACTGGCTCTCGTTTAAAAAAACCAAACAAATTAACCAAATCAAATTGATCCAGATTAGCAATGGATGATCTTAAATACAGAGCAAAGCTCCCATCATGGCAGTAGGAGCGTCAACATTTAACTCATCCAGATGTCTGCTATCCTTGGAGTTTGTCCTCAGAGAGAAAATGCCACACAACCACCACCACTGGTCAGCTGGATAACCTGGGACAGCGTATTACTGGGGTAGCCGATCTACTGGCTTTTGTATGGTTTACATTCATTTGATTCTAATAAGCCGATCAGTTTGCAGATGATAACTAAAATTCAGGCATTGTCCCCTTCACATTTTATATTAACTCACTTTGTTAATTCTCTCACATTAATTGAAGATATGGGTCATGGTTTACTCTTCATTTACTGCTCATGCTATCAAGCTGAATGGCTTTTCAGTCTTGCTTTATAACATCTGAATGGTTTACATATTTCTAGCAGCTGCAATGTAACAATATAGTCACACCTGAATTTATTTGCTTCTGTTAATGGCAGATGGTGGCACTTGCCAATATCAAAATAAAGGCCAGGCTTTCCAATTGATTAGATTTAAAGTTGAGTCACTGTGTTGTAACACGCCCACACCACTTGTGTAGGCAACTTTAAATGATAGAGTAAATAGCTGTTCAGTATCACTGGTAGCAACCCATTGGAAATTTGCAAACTGTTTAGTGTGACAAACCTAACGTTGGCATTGAACAGTAACATACCATATTTCCCACTAAGTGGTCTTTCCAATTAGCAGACAATCATTTGCAGAATTGTTTTCCAAACCAAGTTGAAAGGGTAATTTTGAATATCCTAAACATACAATGTTGAAGCAGATAAGAGATTTGGTTATTCAACATTAAAAAAAAAAAAAAGTAAAAAGCAAAACCAGTGATGCCTGAATCCTAAGCTAAAGTTTGCACCATGGGGTCAGTTATTTTGTACAGTCCATATATACAAATCAGAAACAACACAGAGATGATTCTTTTTTCTTTTTAAATTTGGCACTTTCCATAGACTCGACTTTCTATGCAGCACAAGAAAGCTCTGTAGTGGCTTCTCACGGTGGGAAGCTATGAGGCTAGAATGAACGGGCGCTGTGTGTGCAACCCCAGGTTCATCCAAACGAGAACAATTCTGTGTTAGCTCTGGAAGAACGAGATAACCATCAACTCATCAGCTATTGTGTATTCTAACAGGAGAATTATTGTCTACTTTCCCGGGTGCTCAGCAAAATTCAATGCTAACGTTTGGCATTCAAACAAGTCAAAGAGAATTGTGGTGGTGGTTTTGTGGTTGCCACGTGTATTTTGTGTAGTAGCAACCTTCCTTCTGTTTCAAACTTAGAGGGAACACTGCTTTTATAAAAAAACCCTTAGGTAAGACAAGAACCAATACTACTGTACAGAATTCACTGCACAACTAGCTAATAGTAAGTTACCCAGCACTGACTTGCCACATTAAGGAAATGGTACTTAATACACTTGCAATCAACCAGTTAACTGTACTGCACCATGAGAAGACTTTGTCTACTTTTACATGACCGTGCTGAGCCCGCCGTCCTTTAGTAAGTTGGCACCTGGTAACCTTTTGGACTGGTGTCTATGGTCTCAGAAAATGGGGGGCTCTGATAGGTTTCCGTGCTTTCAACGCCGCTGCCAGTGGGGTATCCTGGGTATCCTGTATTGGGGTCAGTGGCAAACTGATCCGTGGCAAAGAGAGACATGTCAGTCCCCAGGTGGTATCTCTGCATGGCCATCACCGTCAGGGCAACCTTTAATGAGGATTAGGGAGTTCAGAGAGTTAGTGAAGGCATCAGCGGTTCATGACACCGTGTTCCTAGACAGATAGTCCCACCCTTGTCTGCCTGTTGGTCACGTTACACGGGCGTGTGTGCCTTCTCCCATCCAGCCCCCTACGCGTGGTACCATCAGCCCCATCCTCCCACGCCTACATCCAAAGGCCACTTCCTCACGGCTGCTGCCAGAGACTCTAGTATGTGCTCCCCTTCCCTAGCCTCTGTGTGTGTCAGGCCTTAGACTGTGATTGCTACAGGCCAGGGGCCACCACCCGTTGCTGAGTGTGTGCACAGCTCCTACCGCCAAGCAGGGCTACAGCCTACATGGCTGGAGCCTGCCCCTTGCGTGGTAACCAACAGTTCAACTGCAATGACTAACATGAGGCTAAAAGCCGCGTTTCCCCACACCCCAGGTAAAAGCCAGCGTCTGTTTGGGGATGGTGGCCTCGCTGCCGGGGGTCAGTGGAACCAGCTCTCCAGAGCCAGTCAGTGTTGGGTGATGTTCCTGCCCCTGGCTGGCCAGCCAGGTCTGGGGGCAGTACAAGGCCCTCTGAGCCTGAGACAGCCTTTACTGGCCTCTAGACCCCGAGAGCCCCTTGCTCTTGGGCTTGCGTTGCTGTAACCACCGGCAGAATTCGGGTCATTGTACTGAGTCAAATCTTGGTAGGCTCACAAACCCAGCCAGTAGGGCAATTCTGCAGAGACTCTTTGACCCGTCTTTTGAGGTTGCAAATATTCAGGTCATAGACTGTGGGAGATGTGAACAGTGGCGCTGCAGGAATGACACACCTGCTTTTACTTCAGGCTGGTTCGTTAACAATTCAATTAGTTTACACATGCCAGGCTTGCGGAAAACTGCCTGCAGAAGCCGCCTAGCTGCTGACAACGTCTCTGCCATGTCTCACTTTGATAGACTAGCAGCACCCATGTAATATCTGTTTAGTTTCTGTGTATTGATTATGTAAAGCACAAGGGTTTATTAGCAACAGGAGCGGGCTCAATGTCAGAATAGCTCTGCACTGATGGGGGGGAAAGAAATCGAGTGGCAAAGGAGTCGAACCACTTCAAAACTGTGACAACACCTGGGTAACTGCACAAAACTCAGCAACGTTCTCAGCTTCACTGGAATGTCGGCCAGTTTCATTAAAAGGATGTCTGTGACGGCCGCAGATCTGTGCTATTCTCATAGTCTTCACTCTGAACCCCCCATTGACATCAGGATGGGACTCACCCGGGGAGAGAATAAGGATCCAGCCATGTGCACCTGGGAGCAAAATTTTCCCAGAGCTTCTATGAAAGGCTTCATTCATCTTGGGAAAGGGTTTTACAGGGAGCCGTGGAGCTGGCTTTGGTATGAACTCCTAGGATTGCTCTTGAGGCACAGGGTCAGTGAAGCGACAAACTGGGCCGGTGCACTCAGCACCGAGCAGCTTCCGCTGAGAACAATGGGGAATCCCCAGCCCTGAGCACAACAGGTGCTGCCAGGAGCTGCGCTCGACTGCAAAACTGTCCAAAAGGCTCGGGGTATGGACTGGAGAGCGAACTGTTTGTGTCCCAAGCTGAACCGCTAGAGGGAGCCTGCCTGGCTGGCGGATTCATAGAATCATAGAACATCAGGGTTGGAAGGGACCTCAGGAGGCATCTAGTCCAACCCCCTGCTCAAAGCAGGACCAATTCCCAACTAAATCATCCCAGCCAGGGCTTTGTCTAAGCCTGACCTTAAAAACCTCTAAGGATGGAGATTCCACCACCTCCCTAGGTAACCCATTCCAGTGCTTCACTCCTAGTGAAAAAGTTTTTCCTAATATCCAGCCTAAATCTCCCCCACTGTAACTTGCTCCTTGTTCTGTCATCAGGTACCACTGAGAACAGTCTAGATCCATCCTCTTTGGAACCCCCCTTCAGGTAGTTGAAAGCAGCTATCAAATCCCCCTCATTCTTCTCTTCTGCAGATTAACCAATCCCAGTTCCCTCAGCCTCTCCTCATAAATCAAGGATTGGTAATGGGGATATACAGCCCTTCCCTGCTGGGTCACTTAGGCTATTCCAGCCCCAGTTAGGGAACACCCAAAAGCTATTAGTGCTGGGAGGCCCGAGCAGGAACGAGTGGGTTGCCATCAATGGGGCTGTACATTGCGAGGGGGTATTTGGGCAATGGACTGCACCATTTTTAGCAAAGCAGCTGCCCAAAAGTCCGCCCGTCACTGGGCATAAATGGAACTAATCCAACCCATGCAAAAGCCTATCTGGGTCAGCCCCCATCCATCTGACACATCACACGCAACAGCCAGGCTGAGTGGTGGTGATCTGGGCAAGGAGGGAAGTTGCCCAGTGGCCAATAGGACGGGGAGGGCGTCTCTCCCAGCGCCTCTTTGTGGCCTGCTGTATTAAATACAGAGTGCAGCAATAAAGAGTGCAGCAATAAATCCGGGCCTGTGAGTTCAGTGGGGCTACAGAGAAGCTGGGATGAAAAAAGATTTATTGGGATAATTATAGAGCCAGGGAGCTGGAGAACCCCAGACGTGAGAAGATCCAGTTCCTATAGTGCAGGAGGATGGATTCACTGCAGATCTCACTGGGGAACATGCTCACGACCCCATATACAGCTTACGTGGCAATGACAGGAAGTGTGGGGGAGCACAGACTCTCCCCTACACACAACCCCGAGCACACAGAGTATTGTCTGACAGATCATTTCAGCTGGATGGCCAGGCCGGTCTGGTTGTGTTACCAGTTGGAGGTGTGAACTCCAACAGGGCATCCTAAGGGAATGATGGGTCAGAGATTAGCTTTCTGTACACGGTGCCTGTCTAATTCAGGCAGTTATCAGTTTTGCTGTCATATCTGGCACATCTTCTGGGTAAAGTACTGCAGCAATTCAACATGACACGCATGTACCAGAGGAGCACCACGCTGATAGATGACTCCTACTGAGGGAGACAAGCAAAGCAGCTTGTTCTTGCTATTTGCAGGCAGGACACCTTGGGCTGTGATCTTGTCAGATCTCGCAAGCTAAGCCGTGTTGGGCCTGGGCAGTACTTGGGTTAGGGGGTGCTGCTGACTGGCTTGCAGAGGAAGATGTAAAACTGAGGTGCATTTGGATGGTGACTGAAAAATTGCCTGGTGCTCTTTGCAGGAGTCCGGGTATCCTGGACCAATTCTATCTTGAGGGATACATTCTACTTGTCCTACCTATATTAATTGGCTGCTCTGAGGATATCAGTTCTTTCCATGGGCTTGTTACGCTCTGAAGCACAAGGCAGAGCAGGGCTTGCTATAGCTGTGCTCACACTGGTTTTTCATACTGTGTGTTTCGTTCTTTCACTTCTGTTATTGCCTTTTTTTATGGTTAAAGAAAGCACACTTTGCTTTACTTTCATTTCTCTCGCCCCTGGGGTTTGCAGGAAGAGCTGACAAATCAAACCGAGGCCTAGAGGCAGAAAATGGAGAATATTGGTCCTGGAGGGGAGGGATTTTCCAACGCACTCACCACCGGTCTTGCTCTGCTCCCCGATAGGTCAATGATTAGTGATAAAGCCTCCCACTGGTGCAATGAGAGCAGAGTTAGGTCAACCCGGAGAGCTGCTGCACACCCCACTCAAAGACAACTTTCCTGCCAGAGGAGGCTTCTGGGAGGCGGAACCTCTCTGGCACTTCGCCGGACGGGCTAGTAGCTGGGAAGTATTTCTGTGGGTTTGGGGATTTGTTTCTTGAAATCAAATCACTCACCGAGCTCTAACTATGGCCACTGAAATGATGGTGTTTACAGGCTTGCTCGCTAGTTTCAGTGGGGGGAGGGGGGGCACTCAGCACTCCACAGGACTGGGGCTTGGGAGGCTGGGGGAAGTTTGGAATTTCCCAGACTAAAGGGAGTTATTCAGCCAAGTACCCACAAGTTTCAGCCTTACTCCTCAGAGGGTTGGCGGTTTCACTATAGTTGCACTGCAATTATTTCTTTACTACAAACCTCTTTGTTGGGCAGAACCCCGGTTCCCCAATCACATTTCCTAATTCCCCTTTCTGCCGCTCGGCTGCGCTCAGATCGGATTTCATTTCCCTGTTTCTTTTCCCTCGTGACCTTTGCTGTCTCCTGGGCCCTTTCTGCTGCAAACTCTTTGTTCCTACCAGGAGGGTGAATGATCATGGAGCTGTACGTAGCCCGGTGACACAGCTAAGGCCCAGCACCATGCTTGGAAAGCTGGCGTGGGAGTGGCACCTTGGAGGATGACGGCTACCAGAGCTCCCACCCCACAGCACAGAGCAGGCAGGACAGGCACAGACTTAGCGCTTGTCTATACTAGGAAAACTGAGACAGGTACTTCTCCATCTGCTCAGCTCCTATGGCGGGAGCTACTGCGGACACGGTGCAGGCGTCTTCCCCCACCTGCTCAGAACCCGGTAAAAACCCTGCCAAGCTGCACTACAACTTCAACTACTGCTACGCTCCTCCCCGGGGAACTAGCAGCCTGGCTTTTCCCAGAGTCCCTGCAGCCTTTTGATTGATCAGAGCGCTGAAATTCCCAAAATATCAATGCGATAACTGACGGTGATGGCAGGGTGAGTGCAGTTCTGCTGAGATATCTGGGGTAGCCCATTGCACCGTGGTGAGGTTTCTAGTGATCCTGCTACTTCATCCTCCTGCACTGTGGCAGGACTGGTTTTGGGGTCCCCAAACCATAACTCGTACATGGGTAGCTGATCGGTCCCTGAGACAATGATTCCAACTTCTCTCTAGACAACGTGATTTGTTGGCCCCAAATTGTTCTTTTGGCCATAAAAACATTCCTAAGGGTTCTCCCTGCTGAAGCTCAGCTATGGAAGAGAATCAGAGCCCGGATTTCCCTCTGTGCCCAGGAACTCCCCGCACGGTGACATGTCCCTGAATGAAATGAGAGACACGCTCTTAACTTCGTCGGCACTCAGTGGCTGAGGGCACAGATCCACTTACACTGAGGCCATGGGAGTCCTGCCCTTCACTCCACTGAGTGCAGGACCCATCGCTGGGCTCACATCGCCAAGGATGAGGAATAGCACGGCCCTGGTAACCATGCGCCTCGGATTAATCTAATGCAGTGGGCACTGTGCTGCAGTCCCTTGTCTCTGCTGGTTATTTCCTGTAGGCCATGAGTTCCTCCCACCCACATATCTGTGATCGGCGAAGCATCTGGAACCTCAACTCACCCAGGAGAGGATGGAGAAGAATGAGAAGGCGATGGCTGCCCGGGCGGCATCTGCTCCTTGAGACACCCCTCTGCCGGCTGGTGTGTGCTGCCACTGGTTGGCCAGGAAGCAGAAAGCTATGAACCACAGGAAGGACCACAAACCTGGAAGAGAAGGAAGGTTGTTAGTGGGGGCCACAGCCAACTGGCATTGCTAGTACGCACCGTAGAGAATCGCAGACCTTCCAGCTCTCTGAAAACCAGGGTTTCACGGGAAGCCAGGACATAGGACTGGAAGGGCCCTCAGGGGTCCATGGAGCCCAATCCCCTGCTATTGCAGACAACCCCCTTATATCATCCCCTGCATAAACTTACTGAGCTTCATCTTAAAACTAGCTAGATTTCCAGCTGGACCCTCAAGGACAGGGGCACCCTGAAACACCAGTCCCTTCTGACAATCCTGGCCAACACTGGTAGGTGTATCTATAGCACCTTTCATCCCAAAGGCCCTCAAAGAATTTTAAACAAATTTAGAGCCAAAGCTCAGAAATCTCCACCCAGGCAGGAAGTCCTGTTGTGCTCAGTGGGTCTATCCACACCACTAAGGACTGCAGCCTTGGCCTGTTAGTGTTAAGCTCATGTTCCTACCATGCTCGGAGATGGCTTCACCCACCTATCTAATGCAGCCACCTCTGGGTGGAAAGTGGCAGCTGTTTTAACAGCTGACTGTACCCAATGGAAATGGCAGTGGGCCCTTAGAAAGCCAGATTGTAATTCCCTGAGGTGGAATGTGGCCAGGTCAGTGAGGTCAATGCCCTTACCCTTGACCCCAAGGGTGCAGGGCCTTGGTTCTGTGTGTTGCAAAAGGAACAAGCAAAAGCAGGAAAATGAACTGTTCTTCTTGTGAACCGATTCCCCAATCTGCCCACGCAGCACCCAGGGAACCACATGGCCTCAGGCTCCCTCTTCTCTGCTGCTCTCACGTAAACGGGCTATCGTTCTGTAGCCTGACGGAGACAGGGACGACAAAGCTGGTGATAATTTCCTACTGGAATCCAAGGCTGGCTGAGACTGCAGATCCCTCCCGTCCAGGCACCTGACAGCATCAGTAGCTGGTACTAAGGTCTTGGGGGAAAGCAACCCCTATCAGGAAGCAAACACCACTGTCACTCCCTTCAGCGGATCTCCGGGCCCCACAGGGTGTCCGTGTTCAGGCATTTATGCTTTCAGGTGAAACCTGACTGGCCATGGCAGTTACCTTCCACCTAGCTGACAATTTCCAAGCGCTGGAGTACGACGGCAACGCGAACACTGGGAACTGGGCCGCAGCGCTGTCAGGCAGGAGGCTGAGGAATCCTGACTCTTAAAAAGGAATGTAGCAAGTCACGGACTATAAACCTGTGGGGCCAGCTAGCTGCAGAGTCACTCTGTGACTGTGGGGAAAGAAAAACGAAGCTTGTTTGTTCCTATTTTACTTTGCCAGAGGCTTTTAAGTACAAAACAAAACAGTGTTTTTCTTGGCGCAGAGATTTGTGTGCGCGCACACGCCCAAGTCTTTCAGTTCCTGAGATTGTGTTAAATATACTTTGAGGAAACAGCACAACAATTTCTCCTACTGCAGAGCCTGGAAAACTCCCCCTTACCAAACAAATCCAAATCTTCAGCTGTCAATTCCCCCCTGGTTCTGTATGATTCATTTGTCTCCAGGGTGGGCAAGGTCTGTGGACCTTATTACTCAAAGAAAGGAAATTCCCAGGTAAAACCAGAGACATTTTCCTATTCTTCATCGTGCTAAGGGCCACAGATTTGTTACAATGGGGGTTTCACAGCAGTGCCTCCAGGGTGAGAAGTAGGATCATCCTTGAAATATGGACAATGAAAACAAGGTCTGTTATATCTCCTCCCTCTTCCCCTGGACATTGAGGCTTGGAGGAGACTTCTGCCAGAACAATGGCACTGGCTAAGATTGGATGACCAAGACGGAGAACTTGGTGAATCTATGTATTGACGGCCGTGGGGCTGCCCAGCCGTTCTCAATGCAAGAGACAGGCCTTCTCTGCCAGGCTGTCAGTGCTCCTAGGACTGGACTTTGATGCTTAATAGACAGAAGACGACTACTTGAATTTACTTTGGGCCGGGAGGACCCTCAGTCTGAATTCAAAGTACAGCAGTGGGTCTCATCAGAGAAAGTGCTCAGCTTCAAAAGCTAATCTGATTGGAGATTGTAGCTACTGGGATGTCTCTACAGGTGGAGAGGAGAGACAGCGCCACCCCCTGCAGGGGTTCAGTCTGGAGAGCGCTGCCAGGGGCCAAACGAGGTTCCAAGGTCATGCTCTCTGACCTGGGGGGTGGGGAATAAGGGTTGACACTCTTACACCATCACCTGGAGGCCTGCCCGGAGGTCCTGGAGGCCGTCTCACTGGTTTGACGTGGTGGTTGGTTGAACTATAGATTGTGCACCGACCAGCAGGATCTGTTTATTGGTGATTCTTGTTGGGGTCCCTGAGGGTGATAATCACTTCCCCCAAATATCCACTTGGAACCCTGGATTGCTGCTGTGGGGAGGAGGTGCTGGCAAGGCCTGGGAGGCTGCTGCAGAAGCTGGGAACAATAACACAGACACTGAGGTGTCATCGGGGCAGCTGGGGCCGACAACCCATTCTCTTCAGAGTGGCAGGAAATCCCCATCCCGCTATTCCATCTCCCCAGGGAGCGCGAGAAGGGAGACAGAGCACGAGCGTGTCCAGGGCCGCTGGGGACGTCTGAAATGTCGTTTCCCAGTCCTCAGCGCTCTGCTGGGAGGAGGCTATGCTCTGACATTCCTTGTTCGTTTTCAGTACATATTTTTTCATTATTTGCTCCCTGAGCTGGCCCTCCTCCCCTCCGGAGGAGGAATTCCCTTTCTGTGTGTGTGCGCACGCCCAGAGGAATCAGCACAGGTCTGGGACCTGTTCCTTCCCACACTGATCCGCCATGCCCTGCGCTGATTTTATTTACTCGCTTATTTCCCCCATGGCGTTTGCCCCCGTGATCCGGCTCCGAGGTGGGTCAGAGGAACGGAGCGTGGAGATTGCTCTGAAAATATTTCCAGTGGCTAGCCAGCTCCCTGCCATCAGAGACCAGCCACGTCGTCTCTCCTCCCCTACACTGGCCCCTTCTAGCTCTCTCAAGGAAGGAGCTGAGCTGGGACAATGGACAGGCTCCCCAGCAGCTCTAGCTTTCTCTACTGCGTAGGAGCCACATGGGTCCGATAGGTCGGTATCCAGCCTGGGATATCAGCAGGGATCCCCTGGGAGGTCTGTTAGAGGGGAGAGCTGGGCCCAAAGGCCCCTGACTGCAGTCTCCATCCGTGCTGGGTCCATTTTCCCAGAGGGAGCTGAGCTCTGCGGCGAGGAGCATGCCAGCTGGTGCAGGCTCTAGGGGCTCGGGCATGAAGATCTTCCATCTGGTGTCGCTGTCCCTCTGGAGAGGAGGGACTTGGGGGCTGCTCTGTCTCCCTTCTCGCGCTCCCTGGGGAGATGGAATAGCGGGATGGGGATTTCCTGCCACTCTGAAGAGAATGGGTTGTCGGCCCCAGCTGCCCCGGCGACACCTTAATGTCTGTGTTATTGTTCCCAGCTTCTGCAGCATATTAGTTTTTCTAATCCTGCCTGGCCTAGCTCACTAGCTTCAGCCGTTGCAAATGCCTCCAAAGGGGAAGCAGAGCTGAGGGGACAATCTCCCCCCAAGGGCAAATGCAGCCCTGGAACACTGCTGGGAATTAGACGGACACTTGACTGAGCCACAGGGTTAGTCAGAAGGCTGAAATCAAGTTTGAAATTTCCCTCCAGAAAGCTCAGCCGCAGGAGGGCTGGGGAAGCCGCTGGGACGGGATGGGGACACACTCAGACGGACACGTCAGAGGCCAGGCATTCCCTTGCTGCTAGTGTCTGACAGGGCTGGTTCTGCCCCCCGAGCTGTAAGAAGGCCGAAGTATCCACTCTGCACCACAACATGATGAAGCAAAGGAAGGTGCTAAGACGAACTGTAAAAGTCAGTGGATAATTATAGTTTTGGGATCTGCAGACATCAGAGTGCAAACACCAGAGAAGAGATGTTACCGCCATAATTACAGCCTGGTTTTAAACAAGCTCACATCTACGGGAGCAGCTGTAAGAGCAGATGGAGAGAAAGCAGCACATGCTGAACTGTACAGCTTCAGTGTCTTTGCTGCTTGGGCCACAAGACAATATTCCAGAGGGATTCGGGTGTCAAAATTCTCTGTTCCTTTCCAATAACAACCAAGCTTGGTACGTCTGCACTGCCCGCAACACCGAGCTCCCAGCTTGGGTCCACAGGTTTGTGCTACAGCTCTCAAATCAGCTGTGTAGGCATTGCTGCTCGGGCTGGAGCCTGGGCTCCGAGATCCCACGAGGAGGGAGGGCCCTGAGCCCAGACAGCTACATTGCAACGGCCCCAAGCTGGGACCAGCATTCCAGGTCTACCATAGACTGAATGTCCAGTCTTCATCCCAGTGGGAGAAACCTCCTGGGTTAACTCTTCCCTGGCTACTAACCCTTCCTTCCAACCATCATAGACTGTAAACTGTCCTTCTTTCTGAGTCATGGGCAATTATATTTTGTGTCGGAGTGTCTACAAACATACATATATGTACGCAGTCGTGCACGCACACACAAGGCTAGAGTCTCAGCTGGCCTACACCGGTGCAGCTCCACTGACAGAACGGAGCTGAGGATGTGCCTCATAATTAGAGCTGGCCAGAGGACGACAACACCGTTTTGTGACAAGTTTGGAAATTGGTTTTGTTCCGCACTGGGATGGAAACCAAACCTTTGGCAGGTTGTCTGTAAGTGGAAGTGTGTCAAAAGGCCGGTTTTCAGATCACAGAGATCAGGTGCTCTTGCTCACCTCCCAGAAGGTTCATTCTGGACCTGAGAAACTTTCATCAAAATTGATACATCTTCGTGGAATGTTTTGATGTCGACAAAACGGCATCCTTCGACGCAAAACCATTTCGTCCAAGTATCTACGCAGCTATTCCTTCTTGTATTTGTATTTTTGTTTTGGTCACTTCCCAGGTGCATTTTCATTGTTTGGAATCAAACCAAATAACAATGTAAACATTACACACGGAAAGAACAGGGCAAAGCAGCAGCAACGATCCAAAGGGAAACAAGAAACCCATCCTCATAAGGCAAGAAAAAAATGAAAGTCCAGGTATCAGAGGCGGCAGGCTGTAAAGTCGCCAGTGGACTATGTGACACACCAACAACTTCTTTCCGCATCCTGAATGAGCTTTGTGGAAGGAGGTTAACCCTTTACTGAACTAGTTTTAACATCTTTGGGGTTCATTGGATTAAAAAATCCAATTGTGCACGTGTTACTGTGACACGGTATGCACCTTCTCAAGTGAGGAGGGGCCATGCTAATGTACTTCCTCTGCTATTCACCCGCTGAAGCCACCCCCCTGGAGAGGTGCGCAGATTAGTTCCAACTTGATTCTCCAGGGCCCAACAGACAAAGAAAGGAGAAATAGCCTGGTTTTAAACTGCCTCAGGGCCTCCTTCCTGATCCAGCAAACGGACAGGACCCCTGCTCCACACAGCGCTCCATGGGTTGGATGGATTGAGCCTGCCAGAATCCATGCTAGGGGGTGGAGTTAACTCTGATAAGCCTGTTAGTGGGCACGTAGGTTCTTCTATTGTTTTTAATATGGTTTCTCTCTAAAGCTTTTTACCTTAAGAATAAAACAGGCGTGCACAGGAAGTGCCATGTGATCCCTTATAACTGTAGCAATTACACCTGTTAACGTGTCTCTGAAGAGAAAGCCAGCGGGTGTTTCTGGGCTACCTGGCCGTGCTGGGAAATACACAGTGAAGGCAGGGATCTGTGCAGCCTGGGAATACCCTGGTCAGAAGGGTGAGAGAGCTGCAGGTCTCCACCCAGAAAGGCAACGGCTGGGGAGTGGGTGTGTGACAGATTTTCATTACCAATCCTCAAGTATCAGAGGGGGAGCCGTGTTAGTCTGGATCTGTAAAAGCAGCAGAGAGTCCTGTGGCACCTTATAGACTAACAGACGTATTGGAGCACGAGCTTCCGTGGGTGAATATCCACTTCGTCGGATGACATGTATCTGACGAAGTGGGTATTCACTCACGAAAGCTCATGCTCCAATACGTCTGTTAGTCTATAAGGTGCCACAGGACTCTTTGCTGTTATTACCAATCCTCATCATCTTGGCTGGACCATGGAGGGGAAATACAGGTGCAGCTGCCCTGGACTGTGACAGATTAATCTGGAGATGTTTAAAAAACGTAACTGAATTTTACAGCTTGCATGGTGTGTCGTACAGTCCAGCTCTGCTCAGCTCACCGGCCGCCAATGGCAGGTTTCATGCCCAAGGCCTGTCAGAGCACAACTGGATATGACAGTCTTTGATCGGTGGGACTACAGAGGCTGCAAGCTCCAGTACAATGAAGCACTTTTTCCAGTCTCTGCTGTGAGACCTGTTTGTTCACATGCTGGTTATAAAAGCAACTAACTGCCTGCCACTTATCTGTGCGTGTCTGGGGGGAGGGGGTGGGGTGTATGGGTGCAGTACTACGTGTAAACAATGCTTGGGCAGCAATCAGTTTAGAGAAGTGGAAACAGCGAATATATGAACCTGGTAAAAAATATCTGGAAGCTGCAGGGTTCCCCAGCCACTGGCCGTGGCTGCAGCTGGGCAGTGTGGGGAGTCCCAGCTGCAGCTGGGCAGCTGCAGGGGATCCACCGCCATGGCTGGCCAGCTGCGGGGAGTCCCCACACCTGCTCACCGCAGCTGGGCAGCTGCAGTTCTGCCAGCGCCGTGCCGAGGCTGGGCAGCTGCAGGGTCCGCCAGCCACCGGGTTGGGGATTGGGAGTTGCGAGGGCGCGGCTGGCTGGGAGCTCCAGCCCCAGGGCAGAAAATGTCACGGAGGTCAATGGAAGTCACAGATTCCATGACTTCCGTGACATAATCGTAGCCTCACTGATCACGAATAGGAGATCCCATTGTATGGTGGCACTGAAGAAACAAGTGTCCAGGGACCAAGATGATGGGCACAATAGAAAAACGCCTAAGATAGGTACAATTGAGTACACTTTCCTGCATCATCTTATCCTTCTAGTTCTAGTGTCCACATAGGGTTTGCAGATCTGCCATGTAAAAGTCTCCCAAGAAAGGAGGTTAAATCCCCATCACTTAGGATAGAGCTTCACAAACTTTTTTCATGGGGTAACCCCACTTTAATCATCTCATGGACAACTCCCCTCCCCTTGGTGATCTCATGAATCACTCGCCCCCACGCTGCCCACCTCATGGATCACCTCACTTCCCACCGGTCACGTGTTGGGTCACCTTGTCTCCCATTGGTCACTTCATGGTTCACCGGCTCACCCAATGGTGAACTTGCGGACCCCTCCCCTCCCAGTGATCACCTCACCTCCCTTCCCACCGGTGGCCTCATGGATCACTGCACCTACCATTGTTGACTAAAAAACATCCCTGTAGTGACGACAACAGTTGCTTACAAGGAAAAATCATACTGGATAAATGTATTCCTGGGTTTCCATGAATGTGGTTTAGCAGCTGGAAATGGACAGAGGAGCCAAGACCAAGAGACCAGTGAGTTCTGCACAGACCACCAGCAAATTTTCTGAGCAGCAGCAGTGGCCCATGGACAAGCTTTTGGAAACCTCTGATTTGGGCCATGTAGAAACAGCCTGGACAAAGCACTACAGGGGACGTTCCTGCCCTGGCTCTCACCAGGATGGAGTAGACTGTGTAACAGGACTGAGCTATCTCTGATCTCTAGGATCTCACTAAGCTCCACGCCCCACTGATCTCACAACTATGTGCGCTCTTGCTTAATAGGCCTGACACAGTAGCTCTCGTTTAGGGAAGTTCAGCTGAAGTGTTGATCAAGACGGGACTGAAGACCCAGGCTCTAAACATGGAATTCTTTAATTTACACTGGACCCCGTGACAAGCAGCCCCAGATTCTGCTCGCACTTTCGTCAGCTAAACCCAGAGCGGCTTCTCCGCTGGCTTTAGCGGAGTGACTCCGGATTCACTCCCACGTAAGTGAGATCCAAGCTTAGCCCGATTGCTGTTCCCACACCCTGTCTCGAGGCTCCCACGTCTCATCAACATTCCCGGCGCTCAGATGCCCCGACGCTCACAGCCGCGGTGATTATTACTGTTTGCTTGCACACAATGAAAGCAGCCGCCCGGCAGGGCAAAGCACACTGGTGCTGCTGGATGGTTTCAAATCTCTCACTCATACTCGATGCTGTGTCCCTCACAAGCCCTGTAGTCACATGACCTGCATTTAAAGGGTTTGTTTAGGAGGCACAAAGTGGCTTATTTTCCACTGTAGGCATTCATGGGGGGAAAGATCTCGCTCCAGGAAAAATTAAGCTCTTTGCAATCCATACCCAGAAAACACAAAAAGGGCGAAATGGGGTAATTTACACTCATTGACATCTACAGAGCTACATCCCCAAACCTTCAGCAGCTTCCTAGCAAAATATCTTTTCACATGATCCCTGTGCATTAGATTGCAACAAACATACACCAGTATAAAGCCTTAGAACCAACCCTGTGGCTTTCCCCCAGGAGTAGGCTTGAAAGGATAAGATTTTTATCAGTAATTAGTGGGTAAACGTCAATTTCACCATAAACACACAAACCAACAAAAGAACATTTCCATCAATAATAATCGAAATGTACGGACAGGCCAAGTCAGAAAAATGCTGCTTGAGAACTCATTAAAGCTGGCTTTAAGGATATTTACTTGTGTATAATTTGACATGTCGTGTTGATAATTTGTGTTTTAACAGTGACAAAGCTTTAGCTTTTTGAACCTCAACTTTGATCATATTAAATAATTGTCTGATCCCTCTGTAATTTTCCCAAACTGAACATTTCAATCGATTACAAATGGAAAGAAATGCATAAAAATAAACATAAATATTGTCTGTTGAAATGATAAGAAATTAAAAATCAAATTCTGCCAGGCCTCTCTCCGAGTGACTCCCTTGGAAATCAATGGGAGGTGCACACACAAGGGCTGCGGGATCGGACCTGTCAGTGGCAGAAACCCCACGATTACACAGGTTATACACCTAAGGAGACCGGAGTAAGTGAGGGAAGAATGAGGCCTTGAATCAGAAGGGCAGCATTTTACACACACCTTGCACAGCGTAAGTGCTACACAAGGTACAGGATGGTGGAGAGGGGCAGACATTGACACTGAGATTTTCAAAGCAGCCTAAGGTATTTATTTGGATGCTCAATTCCCACTCAACTGAATGAACCCTAGGCATCTAAATCCCTTAGGGGGCACTGTAACTCTCAGCCTCCCTAAGCATCGTACACTAGCTTTCTGAGTCTTTACGGTATATTTCCAGCTACTGTGGGTACAGAATATTCCCTCCCACACCTCTCTGGAGTGTTCTACCTGGCACTTTTCACTCTTAACAACAGACATTGATGGTGATGTGATGATGCACTGACAGGTGCTTTCATTTGGGATCAGACAGTTGCAAGCTCCCTGGTGCTGGAAAAATCACCCTCGGACTTTTAAAACATGAGGGCTGGAAATCCAGAACCTCAGGCCAAATGCAACTTCCAGATGGTCTGAGCTCAGGATGATCCTGCTGGCTCAATGGATCCAGCTACTGCCTACAGCTCGTGGCCTGGTCCGCTCCCATTTAGGTCATTGGGACTTTTGCCTTTGATTACAGGAGAAAGGTCTGACACTGTAAGTTTTCCAGCAAAGGACCCAGCTACAATAAACACCATAGCCCCTGCTCCTGGAGTCAGGTGATTATATCAGAATCTCAGTTTGTATTAAAAAAAAGTAAGTCTCTAACCCCCATGGTTGTGGGGGGGGGAAGCTTGAAAGCATGACCCAGAAACATCTGCCTGAGTCTGCAGAGAGACTGAAACAATAGCTCTGAAAGGAGTGAACTTCCCAATGTGTCTCAAAAGAGAATTAACTCCTAGATCCATTGCTACAGGGGGCCTCGCCAGTTCCACCCAGCAGAGGGCTGTGAACGGCAGGGGCAGAATGCAGTAGACATGGCCCATCCACCCAAGCAGACAGACCTTGACTGCTGAGCTAATTACAGGGACTTGCTGTCACCCTTACTGCTTCAGAGGGTAGGGGGTCCTGTTGTTCCTGCCAGAAGGAGAAAATGGGACCCCATACTGCTGCCCTTGCCACTTCAATTGAGGGGCAGAGCAAAGTGGGGCCCCCATATGTTGGTGTGTCTAGCGCCTCGGATTGCCTTAATCCAGGCCTTGGCAACCTCCAGTGCCAACACAGCCCAGCCAACGGCATACCTGAAAACCCCAGGTCCAGCAGGACAACCCGTTTCCGGTCCTTCACGCTGCTGATCTGCTGGAAGTAGAGGTCGACGATGAAGAAGAAGATGCAGGCGAAGAAGGCAATGATGCCGATGGCGATGCCATAGTTGCAAGCATCCTCGTTCTTTTTGAAGACGCACCTGAGTTCCGCCTCCTTCTCATCGTTGACGTAGCCCTCGTTGACGATGGAGCCGAACACCACGATGGAGAAGACCTAGGAAGGGGAAAGCACAACTGGCAGCTGTTTACACTGAACTCTGTTTTCTAACAGCGAGATAATTGGACTCAGTCTTCCATTTGATTCCATGGCAACGTGGCACTCATTAGAGGGATCCCTATGCTTGCCTGGTTGGTGGCTTAAAAACAACGGGCTGGTGAAGGATTCCCAGTTCCTCCATCATAGCGATTTCACCTTTGCTTTGCAGTGAGTCGGTTTGCAATGCATTTTAGGGGACGTTCTTCTCGATCCACACCAGGCAGAGAGAGAATAGATCACCCAGGTTCAAGCACAGCCTTTTTGCCTGCATCACTCTCAGCTGTCAGGCTGCGCTCAATAAACCGCCTTGAGTCACTAGGGACCAGAGAGAAATGAAGTTACAGAGAATAATTGAGTTGCTGAACACATTGCTCCTGAAAAAGCCTAAATGCGCAGGGTGGAGATGAGAGGGGAGCAGGCCGGGAAAGCCCAAGGGAAGCTCAGGTGCTGCCAGGAAGGAGAGTCATGGTCATGCCCTAAGTGAAGCACTGGTCAATGTTATGCTCAGCCCTGCTGGGGCTGGAGACCCCAAGGGGACCAATCTGTATCTGGGGACCTGGCTTGCAACCAGCTGAAGGACAAAAGTGAGGCAGGTTTGTTGGCCGCCCTCTGGTCCCTAACGGTGTGGCTTGCAAAGCTGCTGCGGGACTGGCAGGCGCTGCTCGGGAGAGGCCCTGGAACAGGATAATAGGGGTGTGACAGATCAGGACTGATGCGGGACAGCAGCGCTTCGGGGTGGAGGGGAGAGCTTGCATGGTGCCCTCTGCTCTGCTCGGATCTACCCAGGATCAAACTCCTTTGCAATGACCTTCACTGAGGAATTACTTAAAAAAAGCCATTTCTCCTGCTGTCCAAGCCCTTCCCCTTCTCAGCAGACACACTAGGGTCACTGCAGGGCTTTCAAGGACACAGATGATTTCTTGTATGGGGATAGTGCACATAAGGGGGAAGAGAACCAGGAAAAAGGCCTATGCCCCACTTACATCTCACGCCTTCGGCACAGGGTGAATTTCACCCAACCTGCTCAGGGCTGGGTCTCGGCAAGATGGGGTAGGACGCGGCTGGATGGGGTCTGGGGATGGAGCTAGAGTTGGCTACTCTACAAGGCATGACTCACTTTGAGCCTGCCGGATTCCTGCGTTCTTCCCCACCGACATCAGTACTGCTCATTGCTACGTTAGCTTCTGCATTTTCTGGCTCCACACCTTCCACCTAGAACAGCAGGAGCCGGGTACTGCCAGATAAGCAATGGCTCCTCCAGGAGTTACGCTCCCATCCCAGAAGACAACTGGAGCCCGGCAGAGTAGTGCAGAAACCCCTGCCCTCGTGCAGATGCCCCAAATCCCTGAAGATTCCAGGCCACACTCCCTGTCCTGGCAGGCAGGAAAGCATCGCGGCCTAAGTGCGTAGCAAGCTATGTGCATATGGACACCACTGGTGACCGCTGTCGGGTACCCGGCACAAGACACCAAAGAGACAAGGTGTATCCACGGGGCCGACTCCATTACAAGGCACTTCAGAGCCTCGCCTGTCTTTGCCCACACAGCACAACACTGTGGTTTCAATTTAAATGCTGCCAGTGGAGAGCAAAGCAAGGCCTGCCAGTGCCCCTCATTCAAGCTGTGAATCTCTGATCTTGTCTCGTCACTGCCAATGCGCAGGATCCTTGTCTGTTTCAATGCCCCGCTGGCTCCTAAGGATGCAGCAGGAGGCAGAGACAGGGAGCTTAACTTGAGAGCAAAGGCAACTCCAGGGCTCCTGGTCTGTCGTGGCTCAAATTCCCTAGGTTCTACGAGGGCGACTAGTGATGCTGCAGCTGTTGGCCTGGTGGCCTTTCTGGTACCAATGACACATTATAAAGTAGCTGACAGAGAGAATGACCGTGATAATAGCGTGCCCCTTTGACCACTTCGCCTGCACTCTGACCCCTAACCCAGCTCCCGCACGACTGATCCAACACTCCAAACCTCGGAGCAGCTTTCAGATAGCCGCCTTTCTCAAACCAATCAGCCCACCTACCACAAATCCTATTCTGTTCCATCCAGGATCTAACACTGTGCCCAACGCTGGACTAAGTGACAGGACTAACATCTGTTATGGGGTTGGTTGGTTGTTTTTTTTGCTGTTGTATGACACTGTCCCACGGCAACTTTCAGTTCTGTCCCACTGACTCACAACCCCTTGTAAGGAGGGAAACTGAGGCACAGAGCAGTGCAAAGACTTGCTGAAGTTCACACGTGGAGTCAGTGGCAGAGTTGAGAACCCAGGAGTCCTCATTCCCAGTCCCCTGCTCCAACCACCAGACTGGACACTCAATACATGATTCTAACTTTCTCCTTTTCTTTTATATTTTCCTCTCTCCCCTGTTGTGCGGGGTTGAATCTCCCTTGCTTTCCCTAATGAGCTGCTAGTAACACACCAAGTACAAACTTCTGCCCTTGGACACACACACTCGGTAGCCTGTGCAGCAAAACTGCAGAAGAAATGAATAAGGGTCTAGTCCTGTAGTGAATATTCTCAGGAGTCAATGGGGCTACTCATGGGAGGAAGGGTTGCTTATCTCCATTTATTGGGGAAATACTCACATTGTTACACACCCATATGTTCTAGGCGCACTTGACACTATTTAAAAACACAGCAACAGAAGACAACCCACCATAAATCCTCCTCCCTCCTGACCATTTTCCACCCCAGTAATTATAATCCCAATTTTCAAGCGTCTGGGCAAACACGACGAGCCTCGCAGTTTATGTCAAGGTTACAGGATCAGGTCCTACCGTCAGGCCGCAGCCAGCAGTCCTTACTCAGGACGGTGCCAGCAGAAAGCAGGTCTAACTCCACTGCAGCCAATGCAGTTCCAGCAGAGCAAAACGGGGGGGGAATGAGAACAAAAATTAATTAATTAGTAGCCAGCTGCCTACAGAACCCCGGTGACTGTGTTCATTCCACCCACCTCCCTCTATTCCCACCTCACAAGAGGGCCCTTTCCTGGATGTGCTTTAAACTGGGACAGGGCTTGTGCTTTTGGAAGCTCGTCACAAACACGAGCATCTCGTTAGCGGGCAGGTCTCAGAAGGTCTCCATTAATCTCCCTCAAACTGGAGGTGACAGCAAAGAGGTGGGTCTGAAGCCATCCCAGCAGCCTGTGCAGGGGAGTGACGTGACAACATTGGTGGGTTTATTCCTAAAGAAGATGCAAGTTGAAATAAACAATGGCTAGTACCAGCAAAGATCACCTCCTGAGAAAGGGCCCTATTCACACACACGGTAGCATCCTGAACCGTCATGGGTGCTTTGCCCCTGACTTCCGTGAACACAGGATCAAGCCCTGGATGTGCAGGCTAGTAGAGGATGTGAAGAATGCACTAGACCATCCCATTCCCCTTGCTTCAAATGGATCAGAACCCCAGTTTCCCTGCTGCGGAAACGGGGCTGGTAGATTGGTTTGGATTTTTAAATTAATTAATCTCAGAATTCAACTAATGGTGGCAGGTTGATTGAACCGCTCGTGCTTTAAATTCAGGACACACCGCGGCCATGGCCTGTTTGCCTCAGGCGTGTGCCGCTCCCCAGGGTGTCCCAAAGGGACGTCGTGTCATTTATGTCCTGGCAACTGTGTCAGGAAGCTGCAGTGCAGCGTGATGATGCTTTGTGGAAATGTAGCCATGATGCTGAGGGTAAAGGCCATTGCATCATGCCTCAGTGTTGCGACACAAAGAAGTCGTGTGAGATTTTGGTACCCAGGAATGCGAGCAGTCCCATTCCTCGACAATCCAGCCCGGACCCTATAGGACCTGTCTTCACAGCCTCTATCCATCTGTCTGGATGAGAGGCTTCCCACACCCTGTAAGACTTACAGGAGATGGACATACAGGTTCCTGGCTGCCTGCTTTTCAGATGACCTGGTGGCCCCTGTGAGGCTGGTCAGAACTCTGTACAAGCCCCAGCAACGATAGGCCAAAGAGCTGATGCTTTCGATAGGCAGGTGAATAACTGAGGGCTCAGGCCAAAGCACACCAGGGGCATGGCGGTTACCCCTTGTAGAGAGGTGACTGAGTTATCATCCCCCTAACAACCCAGGCATGAAGCTTCCTCCTTGTGCTTCTGCACAACTCTGAAAGTCCATCATCTCATACACCCCATGATAAGCTCCGTGGCGACAGGGAAATGTGGCATGAACCCTTGTTCTTCAGCTCCTCTCACAATGCTCCACCCCAACGTGAGCTCCATCTCCCTCCCAGCTCTTGCTCCGGCCCCCTGAGCGAATGAGACCCCTCATGCCACCGTCAACCCTGCCTCCCCACTGCTCGCCCCAGGGCTCCTGTCTTCTTGGGTCTGATCTACTGATGGGACCAGGTTCTCCTGTTGCTGGTCCCCAGCCAGCCGGGGTGTGTGTGTCAGGAATCGCCAAGAGTGGAAGCTGAGAGCACATGCTACTGTTCAGATCCCCCGTGCCCCCAAACAACGATTCAGCTACCTCAAATCACATCCTCCCGGGAAAGCACGACTTAAAATCAGAGGTGGGATTGTGAACTTTGTATCTGGGTCTTAATCCTCAGCACATTTGGGGTGTTTGGTTCAGCCCACAGCACAGATCGTAAGAATATAAGAACGGCCATACTGGGTCAGACCAAAGGTCCATCTATCCCAGTATCCTGTCTACCGAGAATGGCCAGTGCCAGGTGCCCCAAAAGGAACGAACAGAACAGGGAGTCATCAAGTGATCCATCCCCTGTCGCCCATTTCCAACATCTGGCAAACAGAGGCTAGAGACACCATCCCTGCCCATCCTGGCTAATAGCCATTGATGGACCTGTCCTCCAGGAACTTATCTAGTTCTTTTTTGAACCCTGTTATAGTCTTGGCCTTCACAACATCCTCTGGCAAGGAGTTCCACAGGTTGACTGTGCATTGTGGGAAAAAAACAGATAACAGCCAGCTGCACAATTCACAAGCAGTTTCTCAACCCCTCAAAACCTAGGGGTGTCTGGGCCTGCAGTTTTGGCTCAGGCTATAAACCAGCAGGTCCGCCTTGCCCCTCCTTGTTCTCCTCCATTCTCTGTCACATGGGAGATGATCAGATCCTGCTCCCTGAGCTTTCCCTGCTCTTTCTGCTCAATCAATCTCCACTGCTCCCCGCTCCAACCGCGGCCCTACCTACCTTGACTCTGAGCGTCAGCCTTAAAGTCTATGGCAGCCTGTCTCATTCGCTTTCACTTGCACGTACTGCCCAGATAGCAATCTCCTTTGTGGAGCACTCCGTTGTCACAG
The DNA here is from genome assembly GCF_020497125.1 of Mauremys mutica. Lineage (NCBI taxonomy): Eukaryota > Metazoa > Chordata > Testudines > Geoemydidae > Mauremys > Mauremys mutica. Next base: position 82,498,596 of record NC_059082.1, on the reverse strand, counting down.
TGAGATGGGAACGCCACCATGCAAACAGAAATATGCTGCGTTGAAAGAAAATCCCCAGCAATCATAATTCTCGCTCCGCAGTGGCAACAGCTGTAATCTCAGCATTTGTAAAAATCTGTTCATAAATAATGTAAAGTTGTTGGTTGCCTTCGGAAATACCAGCAGCATTTAAAAAACCAGGCCCTGACAAAAATAATGTGAGCCTGGGCAGCATGAATAATTGAGAACATCTGATTTCACAGGATTATTTTGCTGGCAGGTCAGCGGATAGCGCGATGTGCCTAGCATCTCACTCTACTGTCTTACTCAGTCCTTCCAGGAATAACAACCTGGATTTCTCCTTCATGCTATTAACTGTCTAATCATAGCTCCTGGAGTTTTAGTGTGTTACGAATTGTCTGCTTAAAATGAGACATGCCTGCTCAGTGTATAATATGCCCAGTGCACAACTCTGTAAGCAAGCTGTCGTGAACTTTTACAGCCACAGCCATTCAGCCCTGGTATGTGGGCAGTGAAATAACGACTCCGTCCAGCACTTGAGAAATGCAGCTATTGCACTGCAACAGAGCATGCTGGAGTGTATTATTACTGGATTTTAAAAGGGCCTCTGGTCAAATCCAGCCCAGCATGGTAATAGGAGAGATACCAATCTCCTAGAACTGGAAGGGACCTTGAAAGGTCATTGAGTCCAGCCCCCTGCCTTCACTAGCAGGACCAATTTTTGCCCCAGATCCCTAAGTGGCCCCCTCAAGGATTGAACTCATAACCCTGGATTTAGCAGGCCAATGCTCAAACCACTGAGTTATCCCTCCCTCCTTGAAATATCATGCAGGTATAGGGCTGATTCAGCATCAATGGAAAGATTACCAATGGGCACTGGACTGCAATGTTCGAAGCTAACGGGTAAAATTTTCAGACGTGCCAAAGTGACTTGGGAGCCCGAGGCTTATACGGCTAAGTACCTAAGTCACTTCTGAATATTTAGGTTCCTAAGTCACTTAGGTGCTTCTGGAAATTTTGCCCAAGTTCATTTAAAAAAATTCACTGATTTACTTTCAATTCCAGGGGCAATGTGGTTTTTTTTAAACAGATAAACTCCCCTACAGCCTTTGTGACTCAGACATCACACCACAATGATAGCGCATGAGAACGGGTCTGACTGTCTCGCTATATAAACGGGACACTGTCCGAGGATGAATGTCTCACTGTCCGAGGGGAAAGGGATCCAAAAGAAGTAAATTCCATTTTTAAAACCCTTCTAGTTTCAGTCATCTCAGGATGTGGCCAGTAGCGCTGGGGAGGAGATTTGTGTTTTTAAAATATACAAGTTTTCACCTGAAATTGTCCCCCCCCCAAATAGGCAGATAATAATTCAGGGCTATTTTCACCATTTGGTTAATGAGTTCTCACCAGCGTGGCCTGCTAATTACAGCTTGAATTCCTCAAGAACCTGCCTGCACAGGGACAGCTGCTTAGCACCTCACCTTTACAATTATTATTTGTTACATAGCACCTCTCTATCTGTCAATCTATCTATCCCCATACACCCCATCATCTATCTATCTATCTATCCCCATACACCCCATCATCTATCTATCTATCTATCCCCATACACCCCATCTATCTATCTATCTATCCCCATACACCCCATCATCTATCTATCTATCTATCCCCATACACCCCATCTATCTATCTATCTATCCCCATACACCCCATCTATCTATCTATCTATCCCCATACACCCCATCATCTATCTATCTATCTATCTATCTATCTATCTATCTATCGCGTTACCGGAATATCTGAGCACCTCACAACTTTTAACATATTTATCCTCATGCCCCCCAGGGAGGGAGGTATTATTATCCCCATGGTACACATAGGAGAGAGACTAAGGCTCAGATCCTCAAAAGTATTTAAGGCACCAACGTCCCACTGAAATCAAAATGGCAGTTACATGCCTAAATACCTTTGAGGATCTGAGCCTAAGTGATTTGTACACTTGGAAATCCGTGGTGGAGCAGGCAGGCCCCAAATGAATTCAGGCCCTCCCTGGGGTAGGTGCTGCATATTCAGACAGTAAGAGTCAGCCACTAGCCGGGACAGCTCACAGCCAAGAGGGGAAATGCCCAAGACCACACAGCAATCCAGTGAGAGAGTCAGGAATGGAACCCAGCCCTCCTGACCCCCAGTGCAGTGTCCTATCCACTAGACCACACTGCCTCTCCACTTACAAGTACTAAATTCACCCCCTGAGGCTCCCCAAGGATGATGGGGCTACGAGACAGCACAATCCTCCCGGGAGAACCCACACTGGCCTCCTCCCACCGACACTCTTGCCACATCTGGTTGCAAACCTGGGGCACGCGGAGTGGAGGGGCTGGAGGTATGGCCGAGTTCTGGGGGAAAGGGGTTGTGCTCTGCCCTGAAATCCACTCGCTTTCCACCAGGGGTGCCTGGTCATGGAGCCTCTAGGCCTCGGCACTGTGGAGCTCAAGTTCAGCCCCACAGCCCCCACTGCGAATCCAGAGCTTTGCCACGAGCCCCAGCTTCATGAGCAGAGATGCTCAGGAGTGACTTGCAAGCAACCAGAAGGAGCGAGCTGACTGAACGCTGCTTGAACATGCTACCAGCCCTCAGATGGCCCGGATGGCGTGGCCTTGGTGTGCCTCAAGCCAGTACCCAGAATATCAGTGCCCTCCTCACTGAAACCACCTGCCCGATTGGCACTAATTGGCATCCATGTAGGCCAGGAGTGGTCGATGAGCATGTTGTTATCAGTTAGGAGTTATATCCAGTGCCATCAGTGAGCAGGGTGCTGTGCAGAGAAAAGAGACACTGGGTGCCATTCTGTGCCATGCCCCTTGGGTTTAGCACTGGTGAAAGCGGCTGGATTGATGGCCTAGAAGACTGGAGGCCTTCATTTCCCCACAAACCAGGGACAGCAAGGACAGAGGCAGGGCAAGCTTCCCCCTACACCATCCACTGCCCCAGGGCCTGTTCTACCTGAAAAGGGGAGAGGGGATCAGGATTCCTGGCCTGGATTGTAATCTCCTCAGGGAGTTCATCCCTGCCACAGTCCCTGCACACTGCTGGCCATGAGAGAAGGCCAAGAGTCCAGTGCCTCCCCCCCACAAACAAACACCATTTTCATAGAATCAGAGGGTTGGAAGGGACCTCAGGAGGTCATCTAGTCCAACCCCCTGCTCAAAGCAGGACCAATCCTCAGATTTTTACCCCAGTTCCCCAAATGGCCCCCTCAAGGATTGAACTCACAACCCTGGGTTTAGCAGGCCAATGCTCAAACCACTGAGCTATCCCTTCCCCCCCACTACCATTTTGAAGGGCTTTCTCCGAGTCAAGGCTGAGCATGCACATTGCTGGCCAGGCAGCACCCATTCTGCAGGACTTCACCTTCCAGGGCTGGCAACCTCTGCAAAATCCAACGTATGGAAGAACAGGCTGCCTGTGTTAAAGCAGATGGCAAGCACCAGCCCTAACATATGTGACCAGCACCTACTCAGCCAATCCCTGGCGGTCTCGCTGCTGCCTTCTGTGCTAGTCCTTTCACAAGGATGGATGGTTTATGGAGGCTACTCTCCAACATCATCCATTCAGCTCCTCTCTTCCTATCCATGTCAAGATTCCGTACGTGATTGGGTATCCTCAGGGTTACCTTGTGCAGGGATGTGCACTGAGCACCACCAGTGAAGGACGGGGAGACTGCAGCTGTGTTTCAGGCATCAGAAGTGACATTCCCTGCATGCCAGCTCAGTCAGCAATCGCCCAGGAATCCAAGCCATTCCTGGGTGTTGCTCATTTCATGCTAGGGACTGTGGACAGCGCCTTATATGGGGCACTTGCAGTTCCTCTCATATGGCTAAAAAAACAAATTCAAGTGTAGGCATATGAAAGCTGTGCTCCAAAAGCAGAGCTGGCTGAAACGTTCTCATCAAAACCTTTTTTTTTTTCAACCAAAACCAAAATTCTTCACAGAAAAACTTCATTTGGGCTGAAAATGTACACTGAAATTCGAGGTAAAACAGTTCAGGGTTTGGTAAAATGTTTTACCAACAAAATCATTTTTGAAAATCAACAGGTTTTAAATTTTCCAGCTACTGGTTGAAAAAGTTTTTGGAAAAAACAAACCTCCCCATCACATGATTAAAAACAAATAAACAAACAAACAAAAATCCGACAAAACACAACTGGCCCTTCCCAAGCAGCTTAATCCAACAGCCACTTTGCCCACAGAGTTCATCAGAGAATTATCACAACCATGTGGAGAAAAAATAAAAACTCTGATATTTTCCAACCTGCCTGGTGATTATCAAGTGTCCAACCTGAGACACCATAAAGGCCCTAGTTTCCACAGAATGGATGCTCAGCACTTTCTGGTTGGGTACCTGAAATCACTAGTCATTTTGGAAAAATTGTGGCCTAAATTCTCCCCACTTCTGGCTTTCAGAGTGCACCCTGCTGTGCACGACTGTAAACTCTGGGGACACGGACTGTCTTTCCTTTGGTTTATTGGGCAGTGCCAAGCACCCTGCTTCTGTCTGGCACAGATAATAAATAACAGCCACCCTAATTAATATAATACCCATCATCTTGGGAGAGGCCCTGCTGCCCACAGCACAGAGAGTGTCCATATCCCAAATGGCCGTGCAGCCATTCGGCTGCCAATAGCCAAGGTAAGAAGAACACTGGGATACTTAGCCCATGGATGTGTCTGCTGGGTGAATTAGCACGTATCCAGCACATGCATTATTCTACATGGCTTCTGCATCCTCCACGTGCTTTCACACACATTCATTGGAGCTCAGTCCCTTAGCTGCTTAGGTATTAGCCCCAATTTCCAGATGGGGAAATGGAAACAGAGGGGGACAAGGTCTGCTGTCAGTGGTGCAATTCTACCACATGCAGAGAGCCAGTGCAAAGCCTCTGATCTCTGCACAGCAGCATAGGCGCCGACTTATATGGGGCTCTGGGGCTTTAGCCCCATGAATAAATCCCAAGCAGGGGCTCTGCCCCACCAATGTTTTTTCTCCCCTGCTTGGAGCGCCCCCCCCCCCGCCGCTGCCGCCGCCGCCGCCGCCAGGGCTGCCCAGAGCCCTTTAAATCCCAGCCGCCGCCGGGAATCAGAGGGCTCTGGGCTGCCTGCTGCAGCGGGAAGCCCAGAGCCCTCTGATTCCCGGCGGCGGCGGGGATTTAAAAGGCGCTGGGCTCCCCGGGGGTGCAGGCAGCCCCGAGCCCGTTAAATCCCCGCCGCCGCCGGGAATCAGAGGGCTCTGGGCTTCCCGCTGCAGCAGGCAGCCCACAGCCCTCTGATTCCCGGCGGCGGCTGGGATTTAAAAGGCTCTGGGCTGCCCGCCGCAGCAGACAGCCCAGAGCCCTCTTAATCCCGGCCGCGGCTGGGATTTATAGGGCTCTGGGCGGGCTGCCACCACGGGGGGCCCCGAGCCCGGTAAATACGAGCCGCGGCCGGGAATCAGAGGGCTCTGGGCTCCCCGCCGCGGCGGGCAGCCCAGAACCTTTTAAATCCCAGCCGCGGCCGGGAATCAGCGGGCTCTGGGCTTCCCGCTGCAGCAGGCAGCCCAGAGCCCTCTGATTCCCGGCCGCGGCTGGGATTTAAAGGGCTCTGGGCTGCCTGCAACCGCGGGGAGCCCAGAGCCTTTTAAATCCGAGCCGCGGCCGGGAATCAGAGGGCTCTGGGCTCCCCGCCGCGGCGGGCAGCCCAGAGCCTTTTAAATCCCAGCCGCGGCTGGGATTTTAAAAGCTCTGTGCTCCCCGCGGGTGCAGGCAGCCCAGAGCCCTTTAAATCCCAGCCGCGGCTGAGATTTAAAGGGCTCTGGGCTCCCCGCCGCAGCGGGCAGCGCAGAGCCCTCTGATTCCCGGCTGCGGCTGGGATTTAAAAGGGTCTCAGCTCCCCCCGGTTGCAGGCAGCCCAGAGCCCTTTAAATCCCTGCCGCGGCTGAGTTTTTAAGGGCTGCGGGCTCCCCACGGTTGCAGGCAGCCCAGAGCCCTTTAAATCCCAGCAGCGGCTGAGATTTAAAGGGTTCTGGGCTCCCCGCCGCAGCGGGCAGCCCAGAGCCCTCTGATTCCCGGCCCCGGCTGGGATTTAAAAGGCTCTGGGCTCCCTGCGGTTGCAGGCAGCCCAGAGTCCTCTGACTCCCAGCCGGGGCTGGGATTCAAAGGGCTCTGGGATCCCCGCGGCTGCCAGCAGCCCAGAGCCCTTTGAATCCCAGCCTCTGTCCGCTGATTGCCCCCTCCCCAGACCCCTGCCCCAACTGCCCCCCAGAACCTCCACCCCCTATCTAAGCCCCACTGGTCCTTGTTCCCCAATTACCCCCTCCCGAGACCCCTGCCCCTAACTGCCCCTTGGGACCTCAGCCCCTATCTAAGCCTCCCTTCTCCTTTTCCCCAACTGCCCCCTCCTGAGACCCCACCCAACTTCCCCCCCCCAGGACCGCACCCCCTACCTGTCCCCTGATAAACCTCTTAGACTCCCATGCCTATCCAATTGCTGCCTGTCCCCTGACTGCCCCTTCGAACCTCTGCCCCATCCAACTCCCCCTGCTCCTTGTCCCTTGACTGCCCCCCGGAACTCCCTACCTCTTCTCCAACCCCCAAACTGCTTACTGTGCCACTCAGACCAGCGTATCTGGCTCCATGCAGCTCCAGACAGTTGCTGCCATGCTCCCCCATGGAGCCCACAGCCCTCTCCCACCCCCAGCACCTGCCTTCCAGATTTGAACACCTCAAAATTCAGGAGTGCTCAAGCTCGGTTTGGGCAGCTTTTACTTCATTTCTCCCAAATCAGTTTCCCCTGCAAGGTGCCAACTGAAGGTGTTGGAGAACAGAGAGATCAGGTGGCCTCCTAATGCCTGGAAAAGAGACAAAGGCCGGAGGAGGGAGTGTCAGTGCCTGTGCGGACTTCTGGGAAGTGCACGGTGTGGAAGGGGATGCTGTGATGCTTTGGAACATCTCCATACAAAGCCAGTCAGGACTCTGGGGGAGCCTCCTCTCTCGGAGCAGACTGTCTCCAGGGCAAGAAGCTTACACCTTCCTGGGTCTGACCTCGGAGCATTCAGCATGCCCTTCCACGTCATGCACTTTCCAAAGTGAGTCTGCCCAGGCTGGTCCTGGGGCAACCAGAGGTCGCTGCACCCCAACTCTGCAGTCAGATGTGACTCTCAGCCAGACAGTAAAACAGAAGGTTTATTAGATGACGGGAACACAGTTTAAACAGAGCTTGTTGGTACAGAAAACAGAACCCCTCTGTCAGGTCCATCTTGGGGGGTGGGGAGCCCAGAACCAAGTTCTGGGTCTCTCCCAATTTCCCCAGCCAGCTCCAAACTGACACTCCCTCCTCTGGCCTCTGTGTCTCTTCTGGACAAGGAGGCCACCTGATCTCTTTGTCCCCAACACCTTCAGTTGGCATCTTGCAGGGGAAACTGAGGCACCCACACAGTATTCAGAGAAAATATTAAGAACATTCCCACTTCATCACAACAGATGCAACAAAATATAATACCGTATATTGAAGTAGGCAAGTGCTGCTTCTGACTTTCCACTTTTAATTGACCCTTGTAATCTTGTGGCGCTGACGCGTTGTAGCTTCATTTTATATCGGCTTACAGGGCGGGAGCGGGGGGGCACCACCATTTTGGGCCCCACCAAAAATTATACAAACCTGCCGCCTATGCACAGCAGTGAACTTTGTCCCGTAGCCCCACTGTGCAGATTTCTGCTGAGGTTAAATTACTCACCCCAGGCTACGGTGGCATTGGTCACAAAAGTGGGATTCGAGCCCAGGAGCTCCTGGCTTCCAGTCTTGTGCTCAGGTCGCTCACCCTCGACTCTTTATATTCAGTTTTAGTAACAACAGGCACACAGCGGTGAGATGATGAGCGCCTCTGGAGTCCTGCCTAGTGCAGATCTGATTATAGACCCTGTTCGTTTATTTCCCAGTATTAAACTGTGCTCCACATGAATGGCAGGAGATGGGAGTCAGAAGATTTTTCTTCCCTCTTCGTGTCCCATGAGACACACACTTCAGAGGAGCTATCCACTCCTGTTCTGGAGCCCACTTATCCTTCCAAGATCCATGCACAGAGGGTAACCTCCAGGCTTGGCTATGCCCACCCCATGTAAGGAGGCCATCCGCCTCTGCAGCACCATCCCCTCCCTGTTCCAGGCTCCGTGGAGAGGTGCAGGGAGGGACTGGACTAGGCAGCAGATGGGCACACCTGGACCATCCCCCCTCCCCAGTTCTGTGTAGAAGCTAATGCCAGCTAATTTCCCCGTGGCCTTTCCCCGCAGAGTGGGACTTGCGCACAGGATGTGTCTCCACAGCAGCTGGGAGGTAGCCTGGGTAGAAATACACACGCTAGCTGTGACTGAGCTAGTGAGCTATAATAGCAGCATGGCTATGCAGGAGGTGGCTTGAGCCGGCCACGCGAGTGCAGCGCACTCTGAGGTACGCACTTGGGCAGCGAGCCTGAGCCGCCCCTGCCAGGCTGCTCTTTGTTAGTCTGATCAGAGCTAGCATGTGCACGTCTACCCCAGATGGCAATGACTCCTCCCAGCGGGGCAAGCGCTGGTGGGGAAAGTGCTGGCAGGTGCGGCTCCTTCCGTCCCTCCTGGGAGCTAGAAGGAGGCAGGGAGCCTCAGGGAGCAGAATCCCCCAGGATCTGCAGGGTTTCAGGCCATGTTCATCCTGTGGGGCTGGGACCAACCCAGGAGCTCCCAATGGAACAGTCTGGGGAACGCGCCACAAAGACTCCTTCCCTCCACCACCCCAGCAGCCTCCTCTCATGGGAGGGGATGATCATGCATGGACAACCATGCATTTAGGACATTCCTGCTTTGCATATATAGGGCCTGATCCTGAGAATTTTGCCTGTCTCAGGGCTGCCGGATGAGGCCCAGATTATATTATATTAGTGGAGAGAGACAAAATTTGTCTGCGGGGATTAAGTTTAAAGCTAAATTCTGCCTACAAAGACACGTGTCCCACCCCACAATCTCCTTGTGAGCCCTAGGCATGCATGTAAATGCAGGGTTTAGATCTGGTACCTTTGCTATTATTAACTGATATATTCATCACTCAGGTGCCCATCCCCATAGTATCCAGGCTCTGCCACAAAGATCAAAACGTGCACCATCTGTCTTTCAGGAGCCGTGAGTGTGGGGCTGCAAGATCTTTCAAGAGGGTCTATGGCTAAGACAACAGAGCAAAGATTTGACTCCAGACTCTGGCACAGAAGAGGCTGCTAGCCGATGCTGATGGCAATATGTTTAAGGGCACGTCTAACTGACTAATCAGCTCATGAAAGGGACACATTGATGAACACATGACCAATTCCTGCTAAATTTATGTTTTGTTATATGGCAACGATGTTGGCAAAAACTGACTGTCCATTCAAAGTTCCTAATCTAGTAACGCAATTTGAGCACGTCAAGCAGACTGCATTTCCAACTAGTGCTGACAGGAAAAAGAGAATTTAGTAACAGTTTAAACTCAGACACAAGGGAACTTCTGTACAATTCAATTACCAAGAAGTTGTATTTAAGTTATGTAAAGTTCTGCATGTAATCTACAAAACAAGGAAGTACAGAATTAATACAGAAAATCCAGAGGTCCTAAACCAGTCACGTAGACCAGAAAAAATCCAGAAGTTAATATTCCACTAATAATACTTAGCATAAATATGGGGTTAAATGCTCAACTAATGTAAACTAGGATTGCTGGAAACAGAACCCAGAACTTCTGAGTTGCAGTAGAATATCATAAGCACAAGATCATCCTTACCCTCCCCCTGTCTCTCATTTAAAAAGTAAGGAGCCAGTGGTGTCCTTGGAGACAATGGGAACAATTTAACAGCTTGCTGAATTGGGCCAGATTCTCCTCTGTGGTCACTGTCTCATAGGAGGTGCCCAGACCACTTCGTAGGATGCGGCCGGCCAGACCACCTTAAGGATCTAGCTAGAGGCTGATCTGGGTGGCGCGCTATCTGCAAGGATCTTTGTGAGATCTGCCATGATGATAACGACCCCAAGTGATCAGTCAGCTCAGCGTCAGTAGCACTCTTTGAATGACCAAGACTTACTCGGGTGAGTAAAGGTTTGCAGGATCCAGCCCGAATCACTTGGAACAATTTTGTTTCCAAATGTTGTACAAAACCACCCTTCCACTCCTGGCCTCCCGCAGCTCACCCTGAAGCCGTATTTCTGTCTGCGTGATACTCCCTAGGAAGGGAGGATGTGGACAGCACATCCTAGCAGATCGCTTAAGTACAGTGGCAAGAATAACACTGGCACTGTATTCTCCTTGTTTTGCTGCCCATCTGTTCTACTACCAGGCATGGGGTTTTTTTTCCTACTAGACACATCTTGTACCAGGAGCACAAATAGAAGCCAGCTCTGGCCCTATTCTCCTTCTGGCAAAACAAAACAAACTTGAGCTAAGAATAAAGGGAAAGACAGCAACTTCTGTCATTCAAAGCATCACCAGCTTTCCTTAATACAGCGAAACCAGTACAGAGATCTCTTCATTAGGGCCACAGTTCAGCAAAGCACTTCAGCACATGCTTAACTGCTTTGCTAAGTAGGGAGGGTTTGCTATAACCGGGCATAGGCAACCTACTGTCAGAAGAGGCCACCCAAAGGCACATCTCAGAAACTATAGAGCCGGTTACAACGCTGCTCCACCTCTGTTAAGCAACTGATTTTGGCCAGTCCCCTGTCTGGTTGCTTAAGACAGGTTTCACTGTGAACAGTGTAGAGAGGGTTGCAAGAAAACCCCAAACAAGCAAATTCACTGCAAAGGAGAGGCTTTCTGTATGGAACCCGACAGCATAAACTAGAAATTAACTGTTATTAAGAAAATAAAAACAAATGGGACCAACTATTTAAGGGTAGCTGTCAAGAGTCACAGGGCAGATCCTCCCCTGGTTTAAATCAACAGGCTCCAAAGAGGTTGATGGTGCATTGTTGTGGAACCTCCATCATTAGCAGTTTTTAAGCACAGGTTGGATAAAGACCTGTCAGGGATGGTCTAGGTTTACTCGGGCCTTCCTCAGTGCAGGGGGCTGGACTGGATGACCTCGTGAGGTCCCTTCCAGCCCGGTATCTCTATGATTCACACCAGAGGAGCATCTGGCCCGCCAATATTTTTTTTTAAATATCCAATTCCTTATCTGTGTTACTAATCAACTTAGGCCCTGCTCCTGCACTGAGATTCACTCTGGCAGGCCCTGGAGCCCAAGTGAAGCGTATGAGGTTCCATGCAAGCATGGTCATTCAAAGCACCCTGGGGAGCCCCGTGCAGCCATATCAGGACCTTAGGTTATAAATAATTAAAGAATTTCATAAATTATATTTTCTTTTTCCCCATTTAGACTATTTCTGTTTTCATGTCTCACAGGCCAATCAGTTTCATTTTCCACTTAAGATCAGTTTCGTTTTCTGGTTCACATGTGCATAGAGAAGGCAGAATTTGATTGTTTTATCATTTCAGTGAATAATATTGATGTTTATTTTTAAGCTTTTTTGTAGATTTTTATCTATTTAAATTTTCACAGTTGCAGGAAATTATGCGGAATCAGAGAATGGGATGGGGTCAGAGTGATTATTTAAAGCCAGTAGACACAGATTCCGAAGGTTAAAGCTTTATAACCATTAAAACACAAAGTGCCAGTATCATATGTCAAAATACACAAAGTAAACCACCTTAAATCAAATTCTAAGAAGTTCTCAAGCAGCATTTTTCTTACTTTGCACATACTATCTGTACATTTTGATTATTACTGATGGAAATATTTTTGCACTGGTTTGTGTGCACACAGTGCAATCAATGTTTATCAACATTTACCGACAACAATCGAATCCTCCCAAGCCTACACTTGCACTAGTGCAATGTGACTGTGTTTGGGTATTTCCAACCTTGGCGGGGGGGGGGGGGGGGGGGGGGAGGGAATCCTTTACTGGAATTCAAGAGAATTTGTCAAAATCTTTCTATTCAGACTAGGTTTGTTAAAACTTATTTTAAACATCAAACATAAATTTATGTCTACATTAAATTGAAAGTGTCCCATTTTCGACTATACAACAATTAAAAAATGTATATATTAATAAGAGGACAGATGTAAAAGAAAGGAGCGGGTGACCGCATGAACTCCTTTACTACCAAGTTCATTTCACTCCATAAAACACAAGTGTTATCATATCTTGACTCACAAGCTGCATCAGCTGTGAGTGAAGAGACAAATGAGGAACGGTTTCATGGGGCTTTCCAGTTATGACAGCCAGAAAGTTCTGCGTATGCCAGGAGCCTTTTGTTCTTCAGAAATTAATGCTACAGTATATTTAAAGAAATCATTTTCATTCTATCTGGAACTGTAAACTTCACTGGGGATTTCTGAGCTGGTCAACAGTCATCAGTAAGGCCCTCAAATGTCAGACGAAGGGCTCAATCCTGCAGCCCATGTGTAACTCTGTACTGCCAGAATCCCACTGAAGGAGTTAGTGCAACCAGCAGTGAAACTCCCATTGATTTCAGTGCTGGAGGATCACGGCCTGAAGTGGGACATACATAATGCACAGGTCTTGTACTGCTCTGCTGCACCCAAGAAGGCTTCCACTGACTTCAATTAAACTACTCCGATGAGAGAAGCAAGCAGAACTGGGCTCGAATATTGGCTGAACAGTATAATGACTCTCCTGCTCCCCTCTGTGCCCCCAACATCCGCTCTGTGCCCCCAACATCCAACAAGCCATACTGCATCTGATAACCAACCCTTTGGTGTCAGGGCAATTCCCCCCTGGAGGAGATTGGGCTGGGCAGTTGGAAGGGACTGAATCATGGAGGAGTGGTCCAATTACTTTAGCTGCATGCTTAAAAATATACAGCAACACGTGTTTTAAGGGGTATAAAGAGAAGGAATCACCCCTAGTAAACAACAGATAAGCTCCACTCTTCCTCCTACTTCGATTACAAGTCCTTTGGGGGCAAGGACAGTCTTTTTGCTCTGGGTTCGTACAGCACCTAGCACACCCCGGAGTCCTGGTCCATGATTGGGGGTCGTAAGTGCTACTGCAGTGGAAGTAATAAATAATCACAATAATATTCTATGCCAGGATAGCTGCATTTCATACCCCAAATCCAGCAATCTGCGGTACGACTCCAGCAAAAACTGCTGAAACGAGCTTGCAGGCAAGAACTGCCTTTTGTCTTCGCAATGTACCCTTCACGCAACGCCTGGGCTTACAAGGTCTGCAAACAATGTTTTAAAAATGTAAGGTACAGTGAATGTGCTTTCTTGAGGCTGTAGGATGCAATAATGTTACGGAATTTACACACGTAGACAGGTGTTCAGGAGGAAAACTGACCCAACAAATGCAGCAGGCTAACTCATCAGGACATGCGAGGCCACAAGGAAATGTGTCCATCTACACAGGAGTCTTGTAGACTGAAACACGGCTTTAAGCCAGTTCAAGCTGATCTGATTGAAGCACACTTCAGCTGGCCACTGCGAGCAAGTCCCAAATGTGTGCCAGCCGTTGCCCCAAACCTACAAGCTGATCCGCGTAGGTGCAGGGTTCCCTGCAGAGATCAGCTTGCAGAATCAGGGCCTATACTTGGAAAACGTGGCCCGCAGCATTTTTCAATGAACTCATGCAGGTGTTTGGAGCGTCATCCAAAGCCCCCTGAAGTGAGCTGAAAGACACCCTTTGACTTCAATGGGCTTTCGATCAGGCCCTTGATCCTGCAAACAACTTCTGTTAAATTTGAGCACATGAATAGATTCAAAGGATATGGGGAGAGTCACATGCTTAGAATTAATCTGGTGTGTACGTGCTGGCAGTTTCAGGCCCTTCCTTCTCACTTTGGGGCAGATTCCTTGTGGTTTAAAATTTCCCGAAGGTTCCTGTTTGATCAATCAGCCACCGAACATGTGCGGGAACTTTTTCTGAGCTGTTTTTTAATGCAATATTCTGTATTCTGTTCCTGTTTCCCAACTGTCGTACCCAAGTCTTCCATGCTGGATCCAGGTGACGCGTCATAAGCATCTATGAAGATGTCACTGCCACGCACTGTGTCAATCCTGTGCAAAAGAACCGATCTACAACCGGCCTTGACATTCGTGCCAGCAATCGGCCTCCATTTTCGTCCACACAGTATCACATTCAGATGCTTTCTCAAAGCACCGGAGAATGGGTTACTTTGAGACCCAGCAAAGCCCTTAAGCATGTCACTGCAATGGTGTTACTCATGTGCTTATGGAAAGGTGACACATTGACTTCCCTGGACACTGAAGGCCTCCATCCACAGGACAGGTAGAGGCAGCCCAACAGCAGTGCAAGCTTCCCCTATACCCCACTGAACCTCACCCTGAACCTAAAATGACCCTCCCTGCCTCTAAATCAGGAAAAGGGGTCCACCGCCATCTCAACGACTGGCCTCTCTGCTGACGCTTCCACCAAGGGGACCGCACTAGAGGTGCTTATTGTGATGTGGGCTTTTGGCTAAGGTCTTTTAGGAGAAGGCCTGAGGCGCCCAATTCGCTGAAGCGCCATCAGCACAGGCTTGCAGGTCTCAGTACATAAAACCTAAGCACAATGAGGCAAGTTACGGGTGGAGTGTCGGCCTTAACCCTTGTACCTCCCGGCATAATCGATTTAAGCAAAGCTCCTTACGTAGCTTTCCACATTGCTGCCCATGGAACACCAACGATCAAAGCCACCCTAAAGGAGGTGTCCGGAGAGCATATTCAGTCTGGTGCTTTCGGCAAGGCAATAGGAATTTAAAATAAAAAATAGCCAGCCAGCAAACCATCATATCATTTTGCAGTAACATAGGGATCTAGGTAGGGATAGATCATGAAGTATAGAAGAAAAATGTCTTCTGACCACCGATTTCTACAGGATTTTCCTCATCATCCTACCATTCATTTAAGCATCAGAAAAGACAGAGACCATGAAAAATGACCCATCTACAGCTGCAAAATAAATCCCTAAAAATACCCTCCTTTTTACAGAGAGGAGACAGAGACTTCCACTTCCCTGGGCAAACAGAAGTGATCTTTCCACTCTGCAAATACTGTAATAATAATACAAAAATCAGCATTTGTGACTATTTCTCCTCTTATTTTGACTGGGGTTTCGGGAGGAATGACAGCACAAACTGGTCAGAAAAAACTGGTTAGCCGTTTCCCCCTCACACCCTTCCTGATCGCTGTGCCCATTCCCCCTCCCTCTTGCTTAGCAAAAAATAAATAAATAAAATAAAGCAAACAGCCTAGGCCGCCAAAAATTAAAAGAGAAAAACAAAGCCAGGCATGCAAGGTATTTCTTATTAACACTCCAGCAGCCCCTTTTTTGCATTACGAGCTTGCAAGGCTGGAGGGTGCCAGAGAAAATGAGGATGAAGGGAGCAATCATGTCTCCACAGGGAAAAATAAATAAATGACCATTTAAAATGACGACGCTCTGCCTTACCCAGGCCACTATCCTGAGAATGGTCTGAGGCTGCTTGAGGAAATCCACAGGGTCAACGGCCCCCCCTGCCCGGCCCGCTCCAAAGGAGGCTCCTTCCATCTTTCCCAGGCGCTGGTCCGCTTGCTCGGGCTTCGCCTCCTTGCCGCTCCGGCTCCTGGCTGTGCAGCAGAGACCCAGCCGGCGCGTGCGAGCAGGGAGTGGGGGAGGCTCGCGCCACCGCCTGCCCGGGTGCTCGTGTCTCGCGCACAGACCTTGCCGCGGCTGGTGCAGCCGGAGCCTGCCTCTCTGCCACCGACCCCTGTTCCTTGCCGCATGGGCTCGCCCGGTGTCGTGTGTGCGTTAGGGAGTGGGAGGTACCATGGAGGGCGGACGGGGGGGGGGGGGAGTCTGGGTGGACGTACAGGTGCAGCCTTCTCTTCGTCGTTGCACCCGGATCTGTTTCGATTTTTATTCCTACCTGTATTTCCTTATTGCACCATCTCCAGCTTTGCTCGTTGCATGGATTTCTGTTTGTTAACTGGGTGCTTCAGGCTGCATGCCCTGCAAATGGCCTGCTGTTTATCTGCCTCCCTTATTGCAATGGGGCGACGGCCTTGATGGGGCTAATCCAGGAGGTGCACCGGGCAAAACAGGGCAGCAGTGCAGGTGGGAAACGCAGCACCACCCCCTACCCACCCCCATCCCTCTGCAAATGTGCTTCCTGGTTTCTTCAAAGCTACCCCACCTTCTCACCCTCTGCCCACAGTGGCCCACACATGCAAAACTGCAGTTATACCAGAAGCCCACCAGACCAAGCTTCTGTTCTCTGCCCTGTCAAGCAGCTCAGAGACAAGAGCCTCCCACAAAGCCACCAACAGACACCCCGGTGCAGTCGTTGGTGCGCTGGAAAGATGTGTGTGAGGAGCAATGACAGAGCCTGTGCTGGGAGGGGGCATTCCCCATCCTCCTCCCATACCAGGAGGTGAAAGGCTCCAACAAAAGAGGCTGGGACCCTTGGTTATATCTAAGGGGAGCAGATGCAAAGCAGAAAAGGGTCCCAGTGTCAGGCATGGACTAGTGTGACTGATAGCTAAGCTAGGTGCATTGGCAGGTGCATTTGCTGGCTCTTGGGTCAGTGGAACCCCTCCTCCACGCTGCAGGGATGGCTTCTAGTCACTAAACTGCTATATACCTGTTATTTGGCCTAAAAATAGGAAGTGAAGGGCAGATGGGCTGTAGCTTGTGTTTTCCTCCTGCAGGAAATGAGAAACTGCCTTTTGCCAGCCACAGACTCTGTTAGGCTGGAGCCGTCTCTTCCCCTTCCCCCTGCTATTCCTCTCCCCTCTGGTCTGCCCCCGCCCCCCACTAACGGATGAAAAATTAAAAAGAAATCAGGTACAGGTCCTGTGGAGGGAAAACCCCATTGATTCCAAAGGGTGTTCCCCCCCCCCCCCCCCGGCAGGATCATGTCCTTATTTAGTTTTTCTTACACGATGATGATGATTTTGGTTCCATAGATACTGATGCCATGACAACTCTGACATCATCCTTTGGCTCAGGCCAGAAGCAGCAGGAAAAGTAACGGAGAGGAATCCACCTGCACTTTTGACCTGAATAGGCGTATGGTCAGGAACTCTTGGGTTCTGTTCCTGACTCATTGTCTGATCCTGGGCAATCCACATCACCTCTCTGTACCTCAATTTCCCCATCAGTGAAATGTGGATAATATTACTGACCTACCTCACATGGTGCGTATATGTGTGATACGCTTTGAGATCCTTGTGTACAAAATGCTATAATAGTGCAAAGCGCTACCCACGTTCTATGCTATCCCCACCAAACCAGCCTGGGCCTTTGGGTTGGTCAATATCCTCCTTCTGGCAGATGCAGTCAGAAAGATTTAACTTTTAAATCTCATTCTGATGCCATTCACTTTTTCTCGATTACAGGTGAGTCATCGTCTCTTCAGATCTATTTCTGACACCCAGCAGGAAGGGTAGGACTCAGTCTTTCATTCCTCAATGTCACCAGCTCAGTGAAAATCACATTTTACTATGTAAAAAATAAACGGCTATTAAGGGAATGATGGGCTAGCATCTAGCGCCTGTGCTAAGCTGTATGGCTCACTGTACTGGTGCAAAATATTCAACAAGGTGTCTAAAGGTGTCAGAGCTGCAGACTGGGCTAGCAGAGTATTTATTTTCGGTGTCACCATGGGGGGGGGATGTTCAAAGGGGGCCCAAGTGACTTAGGCACACAAAGCTTTCATTGGATTTGTGCTCCTAAATCACTTGGGTGCTTTTGAAAATCCCCATCCCTAAACAATAAACCCAGAGACATTTATGTGTGTAGGCCTGATCCTGCTTCATTTGGAGTCATGGGCAAACTCCCATTGACTTAAGTGGGGAAAGGATCAGGTCCATAGAGATCTCAAGAAGTAAAAGGCAAAGATCCAGAGCGAGTGGCAAAGGCTCAAAGGGAGGAAGAAGAAGACAGCTCAGGAAGATTTGTCAGGTATTCTTGAGCCTTTTGTTTCTAGGACACTGACCAGATTGGTCGTGGTCAAAAATTGCAGCTGACTTCAGTGGGAATTGACAACACTCAGCACTTTACAGGACTGAGCCTATGTGAGCTGAACTGGTGAGTCTCAGTATAATCCTTACTGTAGCATACTTGCCTACAATGTACCATTGAAAAGCCAAAGTTTTTCCTCTCTGCCTAACCCCACCATGCCCACACACTGGTGCTATTTGTAAAATAAAACCCTTTATTGTCTGATGTGCGTAACCAGTAACGTGTATAACACACGCGCACAGATTCAAAGATGAAGACATAGACCTAAATACACATTTTAATCGACACCTGAGAGGTGGTGACTCAGCAGTCAATCAGAAAGCTTACCTAAGAATTGTGCACCAGAAGTAAAAACACTCAAAATAAAAACCATCTGAGGGTTCGAGCCTGGGCACCGGGCGGGACAATGTGAGACTGTGGAGGTGCGTCAGCAGGTCCATAGTTAAGGTTGCGTTCAGCTCTGTAGTGAAAGTGGTTGATAACAGCCAGGCAAGTGGGAGCTACATTGTACACACTGCTAGTTATGCAGAAATGTGGAGGTATTATTGTTACAAGTATTATCGTTACACCGCCTTTCTCCCTTTGCCCCTCCTGTCACCACAGAACTTACTACGTGCAATGAGAAAACAAGGAAATTCACAATCAAAACTCCACACACCGAGCGATGATGAAGGTTGCTGGCCTATGGCTAATACCATCCACACAAGCATTCAGAACAGAGGAATGAACAGTTAAGGCATCAGCAAATAAACTCCAAGCAGAAATCTCAGACATACAAAATGTTCCTCCCAGCACGCAATCCCAATACTCCCGACACCACTGCTCAACCCAACAGCAAACCAAAGTGACAACCTTCCCCCCCACCTGCTGGTGGCCTTTATGGGTCACATGTAGAATGTGTTGCCTTTTTAAAAATAGTTGAGGATCTATGGGTTGTATGGATGGGTAGGTCTACACTGCCGTTGAAAACTCGTGGCTGGCCTGTGTGGGATCACAGGGCTGGGACTAAGGGGATGTTTAATTGTGGTGTAGCTGTTTGGGCTCAGCCCCTTAGCCTGAGCCCGAGTCAGCTGGCACAGGCCAGCTGCAGGTGTCCTAACTGCAGTGTAGACATCTCCTCTGTGTTTATGGGATGTGTTGTGTGTTTATATGATCTATTGTACACGTGTTTATGGGATGTGTTGTGTGTTTGTGATGTATTGTACATGTGTTCATGGGATGTGTTGTATGTATGTGTGTGCCAGGCTGTTCACCCCACACCAACGCTGAAGGGGCTAGGTTGGTGCAGCTAGGATCAATTAACTTTATTGGCTGCACCTGGTGGAGAGTCTGGCTTAATTGAAAATGACTACTGGCTGATAAAGCCCCTCTGGGGGAGAAGCTGGCTAAGGTCCAAAGCCAGGAAGCTTGTAGAAGAAAGGGGCTGTAGTGTAGAAGCTGATAGTCACTCTCTGGGTTTAGAGAGGGAAAAGACGGAACCCAGGATGTGGGGCAGAGAAGTCCTTGGTTCCTGGCCCTCAGAGAAGGGTTTACCCAGAAGGGTGGAGAAGAAAGCCTGTAGGAGGTGGACTAGGAAGCAGCCCAGGGGAAGAGCAGCAAGGTTAGATTGTGCAGACGTTGACTGCTGATTTTAAGGTCCCAGGGCTGGAACCTGGAATAGCGGGCAGGCCTGGGTGCCTCTACCAGTCACTGAGAAGTGGCACAGGATTGCGGGAGATGCTAACCAGACAGCTGGTCCAGAGAGACTTTAATACCCCGGAGGGGTGGGAGGGGGGAGCTGTATAATGACGTAGCTGGAGGGCTGAGTCCTGAGGAGAGAGAGGCTGCGGGGTGAGCGAATGACGGAAGGGGATGCCAGACCCGATGAGAGCGAATGAGGAGTCAACTCAGGAGTGAATATATACTGCGACAATGTGTTTATGTGATCTATTGTACACATGTGCTTATGGGTGTGTGCATGTAGCAGAAGCTACCCTTCTTTGGACACTGTGCCAAGTACCCATTCCTTTATTTATCTGTACCAGAGATCACATACTTTCTAAGTTTTCACACTCTCCACTGAGGACAGGAAAATCAATGCATTTAGTTAGCCATTAGTAAGAGAATACTAAAGTGAGTGGTGAACCTGATTATATTTGCATTTAGTGCTGTGCTGATGGTTTAAGAGACATATTCATGGATGTAGGTCAGAGGTAAGGATGCAGTTTTTGTTTGGAGCTAGACTAGGGAGCTGTGAGATCTCTGCCTGGAGGTTGCTTTCTGGTGATGTAACTGTTCCTGATTTTGCTGTTTTACATTTGTTAGCAACTTATATGTTCACACAATGTAGCTCTTTGTTTATGAATGTACACTTATGATCCGCTGCCCTCAGTGTAGTGATGCAAGTGGTCATGAATGGGTAAGATCAATACTAGAGTAGCTTTTAACATGAACCAAAATTCCCCCAAATGACACTGTGCCCTGATAGTTAACTTTGTACCTGTACATTATAAATTAATCTTTCTAAGGATGCATCTTCACCTTGGCAGTCTCTGTTCTAACTGTTGCTGTATGATCAGTGTTCCACAGACACAGCAATAACCTCTTTGCATAAGACAAGGCTGTGAACAGATACTTTCTCAGAACAATGGATGACACTAAAATGTGGCAGGATTAATTGTGCAGAGAGGCAGCTTAGTCCATGTGAGTTAGGAGATGTGTTCATTGTTCCTGGCGCTGTGTAACCTTGGGCAAGTCATTTCACCTCTGTACCGCATTTCCCCCTAGGGTGACCAGATGGCCTGATTTTGGGGTCTTTTTCTTATATAGGGTCCTATTACCCCCCACCCCCGTCCCGATTTTTCACACTTGCTGGCTGGTCACCCATATTTCCTCTCCACACTCTGTCTTGTCTATTTAGATTACAAGTGTTTTGGGTCAGGAATAGTCTCTTACTATGTATTTATACAGTGCCCAGCACAATGGGGCCATAATTTTGGCAGGATCCTCTAGGCCAGGAGTCAGCAACCTTTCAGAAGTGCTGTGCCGAGTCTTCATTTATTCACTCTAATTTAAGGTTTCGCGTGCCAGTCATACATTTTAATGTTTTTAGAAGGTCTCTTTCTAGAAGTCTAATATAGAACTAAACTATTGTTGTATGTAAAGTAAATAAGGTTTAAAAAATGTTTAAGAAGCTTCATTTAAAATTAAATTAAAATGCAGAGCCCCCCGGACCGGTGGCCAGGACCCGGGCAGTGTGAGTGCCACTGAAAATCAGCTCGCGTGCCGCCTTCGGCACGCGTGCCATAGGTTGCCTGCCCCTGCTCTAGGCACTACTGTAATACAAATGATAATAATTTCAGGACAAATGTCCAGACCAAATTAAGTCTGGAGTGTTTGGAGCATGACCAAAGCACATAAATTAAGTTCCGCAGAAAGATCCCAGCTCTGAGGCTTGTCGTTTTTCCCCTCAAGTCTCATCTGTCTGACTTCTGCAGAGCCCAGTGCATCCTGTGCAACAGTTTATCATGTAGTGGCTTTAGCTTCCCTTCCTCGCTGGTTTTATGCTCATACTGCAGAACCGCTACCCATTGTCAACTGTACTTCTTATCCCATTGAATTCCACGTTGCTGAAAACCAGTATCAGGGTATACATGGCCAGCCAACAACGATAAGCTGGGGGCATGTCTGAAATGCCTGGCAGAAATCCAGCCCCTTCCCTATGTTGTAATATATTGCATGACTGGACGGGGGTCTATGTGCCTCTGAAGACGCAGGGTAAGTCTCTGTTGGAGACAGGGTAGCAGACTGGCTAGCTCACTGTTCTGCCCCAGCATGACAGACCAGGATGGCTTCTTTAGAACCACAGCGTACGAGGTAAATACTCCACAAAAGCCCTGTGATATGTGTTTACACTGGGCAGATGGAATCCCCTCCCCTCAGAGAAGGGGCACAGATCGTTTGCACAGCCGTGGGCTCTAGCAGCCACTTCTATGTAGGGTTATGGACAGTAGATCCTTGCAGACCGACCACGTTTTCATCACTTAGTTGACCCACCCCCAACAGCCCTCCATGTTCTTGCAGCTAGAGTTGCCACAGGGCCCAGCCTCACAATCCACAGGAAGCTGCAGTTCCAGCTCCCCATTGCAGGGCAGGAGTGGAGCAAGCACTGTAGGATTGCATCAGTTCTGTTGTATCTGTTTGCTTTTCCTAGAATGCACAGCATTGCCAAACCATAGTGTTCAAAAACCAGGAGCTAGACTGCCCCCTCCCGCCCCCCGCAAAAAAAAATCATGAGCCTTGAAGAAAAAAAAAGTGAGATTCTTTTTGTTTTTTATTTCTGAGCTGTCAGAATGTGCTTGTTACATTTTCAAACTTATCTACAAACACAAGGTGCCTAATAATTTACTTCTCTTAAGAGATAACAACTGAGATGATTGCCTAATCACATGACTCCAGGAGCTGGGGCTTTAAGAAAAAACACTGAATATAGCAAGACTCATGATAAAATCATGAGAGTTAGTAACACTGAATACATTGTGGTGGGAGATGAGGCAGGTCTTCCCCCCACCAAGATGGAGATGAAATGACTGCTTAGGAAGGCTGCCTACTGCGGAAAGGGATCTGGAGGTCATAGTGGATCAGAAGCTAAATATGAGTCAACAGTGTAACGCTGTTGCAAAAAAGCAAACATCCTTCTGGGATGTATTAACAGGAGTATTGTAAACAAGACACGAGAAGTAATTCTTCTGCTCTACTCCACGCTGATATGGCCTCAACTAGAGTATTGTGTCCAGTTCTGGGCGCCACATTTCAGGAAAGATGTGGACAAATTGGAGAAAGTCCAGAGGCCAGCAACAAAAAAGATTAAAAGGTCTAGAAAACATGGCCTATGAGGGAAGATTGAAAAAAAACCTGGAGAAGACGACTGAGAGGGGACATAACAGTTTTCAAGTACAGAAAATGTTGTTACAAGGAGGAGGGAGAAAAATTGTCTCTTTCTTAACCCCTGGGGATAAGAGAAGAAGCACTGGATTTAAATTGCAGCCACGGAAGTTTAATTTGGACATTAGGAAAAACTTCCTAACTGTCAGGGTCATTAAGCCCTGGAATAAATTGCCCAGGGAGGTTGTGAAATCTCCATCATTGGAGGTTTGTCTACCCTGCTCTTAAAATCACTTGTCAGGGATGGTCTAGATAATACTTAGTCCTGCCATGAATGCAGGGGACTGGACTAGAGACCTCTGGAGTTCTATGATTGGAGCATTACAGCCTGCACATCCACAGTGCTCTAAGACCTGATTCGTTTTTGGGCATGAGCCCAGCACCTGGAGTCACTGCGTTGAAAGTAAGATATGGGAAGGAAATGTCAACATTAACCCCAGAGACTTGACTAATTAATCTTTCAGTTGGCCTGATGCAGATTTTCATGGCTGCAGTAAACTAAACATTTAGAGCATGGGTAAAACACTCAGCAGCAACTGTTTTGCACTGAGATAAAATTCTTTGAGAGAGGAAAAGACATTGTAAAGCACATTATTAGGCCTGATATGAGTATAAACGAGACCAATTGTTCTGAAGAACCTGGTGCTGTCAATCTTTCACTCCTTTCTTGGCGGGTTTTAGAAATTCGGAAGGCTACATGTATATAATACAAGACATTGATTATGTAATTACTGCAGGCCTCCCAAACCTCTACTGACTGCTGTGTCTGGGGGCTTGTATACACATGTTCTTGTCAATCCATAGTTAGCCATCATTTATTCTTGTAGCATTAAGAATTGCAACTGTT
This sequence comes from Mauremys mutica, assembly GCF_020497125.1. Lineage (NCBI taxonomy): Eukaryota > Metazoa > Chordata > Testudines > Geoemydidae > Mauremys > Mauremys mutica. The sequence continues at coordinate 82,474,769 of NC_059082.1, read as the reverse complement.
TCTTTTTTATTGATGGGTGCCAAACACGCGCTCATGTCCACTGGGGTGAATTCTGCTCTTAGCTATTCTTATGTAGCTTTCAGTGAAGTAGTTACTCCTGTGTCACTGAGGGGCTGGTCTCCACTAGAAGATTAATCAACCCAGGTATGTTGCTCAGGGGTGTGAAAAAGCCACACCCCAGAGTGACGTAGTCAAGCTGACCTAAGTCCCTGTGTAGACAGTACGAGGTTGACAGAAATTCTTCCCTTGACCTTGCCGCCACCGCCTCTCAGAAGTGGATTTACTACAGTGACCGGAGAACCCCTCCCATCGCTGTAGTACATGTCACCACTGAAGGGCTACCATGGCACAGCCGCTGCGCCGCAGGTGTGCCGCCGTAGCGTTCAGTCTAGACACAGCCCAAGAAGGGGCTCTGCCCCTGCATCACTCAGGTCTTGTCTACGTGCAGAAGTTATAGGATCGTTTATATCCTTATACTGCAATGATAGTGTCCATTCACACTGCTGTGCATACACTGGTCACTGGGGTAAGCTCCTTTGCTTCTGAAGCAGTATTCCCATTAGGCAGCACTGTTTGATAGACGTGTGCTGCACACTGAAGAGGTATCCCAGGGTACCCAGTGCTGCCTTTAGGCTCTAAGCATTCTGGAAAAATGTTGTGGCAGATTATGAGATACCACCCAGAGGAATTGTGGGACTTGGTTTAAACTCACTTGATCCCTCCTGCTGTACCCCAGAAATCATCTGGCTCTTGTTGGCCAACACCAACACCTGGAGATGTTCAGATATCCCTATCATGGGGGCCTTGAGCGTTAGCACAGCTGCCACATTGAAATTCTTCTGTATATTAGTATAATCCACTTAGCTCCTGGAGTGTGGGATCTTGCTCCCATTGAAGTCAATAGCCAAACTCCAACTGACTTTCATGGTCAGGCCCATAACGACACCCTGATCTCCTCTCATGCTGCTTTTTAGGCTATGTCTACAGCACAGATCTTACAGTGGCACAGCTGTAAAGTCTCCCGTGTAGCTGCTCTTTGACGGCAGGAGAGAGCTCTTCTGCCAGCATAATTAAACCACCCCCACTGAGTGACTTTAGCGATGTCGATAGGAGAGTCTCTCCTGCCCACTTAGTGCTATCCACACCAGCACTTTTGTCCGGTAAGCTTATGTCAGTCAGAGGGCTGTTTTTTCACACCCCTGGCTGACAAAAGCTTTACCAACAAAAGTGCTAGTGTAGAGAAAGCTGTAGAATGGCTTGTCCATGTAGCGTAAAGGGCATCATCCCTAAAGACCAGATTTAGCACTGATTTCACTGGGCACAGGATCAGGCCCATATGAAGTATGGCAGCAGGCAACATAAGCCAATGTAACCAAATGCATGAAGGTCCTTGACCTCTTCCCTGCACCAGAGTTGCAGTGGACAATGTTTTTTCTCTGTCCCTGCTCTTACTCGAGATTAACCCAATCTATGGCCACCTCTGCTTCAATGAAACCCTAAAAACGAATTACCGATGTGAAACTCTTCAGCCCTGATGGCAATGAATTTACAGTGAAACTGATTCAGATCAGCACTCAGAATAAGTTAAGAGTAATCACGTTTCAGGTGCTTGACCCCTGCAAGACAATGGGCCAAATTTCATCCATGGTGTAAAGTCCATTGACTTCAGCTAAACCACATCACCCTGAATTTGACCTGGTCTGTTCAAGCAGATGGGAATGGTGATACAGCAGGTTCTCTGTTTATTACTGGACTGGCACATGCAATTGCAATGCTTTGCCCTTTAGCAAATATAAACATGTTGTTGTTTATGATCATGCTGCTCTGAAGTGCTTTGCTTGGCACACACCAACGTCTGAACAAAATTGCCTCATGCAATTAGCCTCTGGGAAGATAGAAAAGAGCTAATGGAAATCTTTTCAGGGAGTGTGTGGGAATCCATGATGCACAGTACCAGAGCTAATGGATTAGTCCACTGACAATACCTGAGCACGCTGTTATTCTAGAACTACTTAGCGTCTTCCATTCTGGAGCATCCCAAAGTTACCTTAAGGCTACTTATATAATGTTCACTCATCCACTGCTGAAATGCAGCCACCTCTGAGGTGGAATTCAGCAGCCATTTAATAAGCAGAAAACACAAGATGATATTTTTGTAAAAGAAGGGGAAGTGGAGAGTAACTTCTCTAATGGAAACTGCCAGGGGAATCTTGGTTCATTGCATTCTGCATCCCTAAGACACTATTTGCACTAGACAGATGGGTTCACAAAACCCCAAGACTGGCCACAAAAAAGCCAGAGGATTTTATAACAACCATGGGGGCGGGGGAGAGTTCTGGGGGTGCAATCCAATTCAGTGAACATGGTGTTTGTTCCTTCACTAAAGGTTTCAGAGCAACACATTTTGGGGGGGAGTTCCAAATATTGGATTTTCCAAACCTTTAATCTAGCCTGGCATGAGGCCAGGGCTGAATGTTGGTAGGTCAAGAAAGAGCTCAGATTCATGCGCTTCATCGTGAAGTAAGGGAAAGAGGATCCCTAGCTGAACTCCATACACTCCATTAGATCTATGGCAGCACGTCACATTCTGTGGAGAGCCAGACCAAACAGCTGCTTTTTGCACTAGTCACCTCTATCTGTTCAGTACTCCAGCGAAGCAGGGATGGTAATGAGAACAGAGATGGACAGCTACAAAGACAAGGGGCAGATTCATGGTAGCCTGAGCGGTGATCTGACATGTGTAGCTACTACAGCTCTCATCTGAGCTACAGTGAACCCTAAGGAACCCTTGCAAGAGGAGCACTTGCAGTTCGTTTGGTTTTGTATTTCTCTGTTGCCTGAGAATACAAGAGCTGTCAGGCCAGGTCTGCAAAAACCTAGAAAAGTGTGATGAGGATGGGATCTGCAGTTACATTTTGAAAATGGGGAACGGCTTTTTGTGTTTTAAATGATCGTGCACTGTGAATACTAAAGGAATTCCTGGAGTTCAAAGGAAAATTGCAGCTTGACAAAAAAACTTGTGGAACCTACTTGTATTAAAATAGTGCATACTAAGTTCAGGACCCCACTGCGCTAGGTGCTGTACATACTCAGAGAGAATCACAGTCCCACTCCCAAAAAGCTTATAATCTAAACCGGAAAGGCAGGCAAAGGGAGGGAGAATTTTCCCCATGTTACAGATGGGGAACTAAGGCCAGAGAGACTGACTTACCCAAAGTCACATAGGGAGTCTGACAGTGCTAGGAATTGAAGCAGGATCTCCTTAGTCCCAGCCCTTTTGCTTACCCTCAAGGCCAACCTTCACTACTTTGCACCTTATATTGTATTTTAAACTTGTCCAAAGTGATCTTAAACCATACCAGTCCAAATTCTCCACTTATTTACACCACTGGTAGCGTTTCACACCAGCTATAAATGACAAAGGCAGAGAAAAGCTGGGTCCTGTCTAAACTTAGTTAAGAGTCAAAGGGGGAAGTGCTCACTGTCACGGTCCAGCGCTTGTGTTTTAGAAAATACAGCTCAGTGCTTTAACAAAAGAGAGAAACACTCTGAAGGGGGCTGGGTGGAACGTCTGACTTGTTTTTTAAAGGAGGTGGAGGTGGAGGTTATTTAACATTGCCATTTGCTCTCTATCTCTTGCACCCATGCAAACGCAGAGGTTCTTCCACACAAAGCGAGTTGTGATTACTGTTCCTGGCTAACATCCTATTACGTTTGTTACCATCTCGTGACCCACCTGTTATATCTGGTCTTTAGCCTGCAAGCTCTTAAGGCCAGGGACTATCATTTTCTGTTCGACCAACACTGAGCACAGACAGGCCTGGCTTGTTTGAGGTCTCTAGGTGCTACTGCTATATAAATATAGATTTAAAATAATAATGAACTTCCTTGTTCTTGTTGAGACCTCAGCACTGTCCGCTGGTGCAGAGACAACAAAACAGTGAGTTGATCAATGACTCTTATTGTTCAGATGAGATCCTGGTTGCAGCACAGGGGCCCAGTTCAGCCCTGGGCTAGGCTGTCTTCAGGAAAAGGTAGGAGGCACTAACTGGAAACATGCTGATTCAGCTGATCTCCTCTGCAGCCTCTGCCATTGGGTGAAGGAGCTGTGAAACAGACCATAACTTAAAGCTGCTCTCGGGCAGCTGGCCACCAAAAGGAGGAAGAAACAGGGTAGCCCTTCCCCCAGCGGTGGGAGGAGCTGACACAACACACAAGGTAGGGACCATTAATGCCAACATTTATTTAGTCTGTAAATTCCTTGGGGCAGGGAGTATCTAGGTAGTGTGTCAGGGTTGCTAAAGCACTGGACAGGACTCAAGAGACCTGGGCTCCATTCCTAACACTGCCAATAGCCTGTTGAGTGACCTTGGGCCAGTCACCTCACCACTCTCTGCCTCCGTTTCCCCATGGGTAAAGCAGTTTGAGAATGGATGCTAAGAGCTATTATTATTTCTAGTTGTCTTTACAGAATCTAGCACCATTTGCAATGCAGCAAAAAATAAACACACCCCAGAAAAATCCTTTAGCTGAGAAAATGATTATAAAATGAGCAGATGAGGCAAATGCTTTTAAAGTGGCTTTTCCATTTCCTTATCTGCCATATGCTTGGGAGCAGTGGCTGGGTTCTTCAACATACTGGGAATAACTACGAGGAACACCAGGTAGAAAGCACGCTGGACATACTGTCTGGATGCTGGCCGGTGTTTGCCTATGGTGCTGAGTGCAGATTTCAGCGACAGGCAGGGGAGTTCCCCCTCTCTCACTTCTCTCCATAAAAGGGAACGATGAAAAGAGCAGTGCACATGGCAGGTAACCACAGAACCAGAGTTAAAATCAACATGCCATTGGTTTGAAGAGTAACTGGTGGGAGGGAATTTCCCAATTTTCACAGAAAGGGGACAAGTAACAGGCAGAAAGAAACCCAGGGGCGGCTTGGACAGTTTCTGCTGTGATCTAAAGGCATGAGAAAGAAATGGGGAAGTCAAGGAAATCTATGCTCTGTTGCCCTCCAGTGGCTACTTGGTTGAAATGCAAAAGAACTCTTCCGCAGCGAGAGAGTGTCAAGAACAGAACCCAGGAGTCCTGCCTACCGGGCCCTGATCTAATCACTGCCACTCAGGTTGCAAGGTTTTCCACTGGAGAAGTCTTTCACGCAGCGTACCCATGAGGACTCTTGGTGCTGTAGAAGCTTCTGATTCACTAAGCACTGATAGACCAAGATTATCACATGCCCAAGGCAGGGAGAACAGTTTCAAAGCCAGGCAGATAAAATACTGGTGCTGCTGGTTATCGTTGTTACTGGAAACTTTAAGAGGAATCATAAAAATGAAGTTGATGGCTCAAGGGATTAGTAATAGAATATGAGCATTGGTTCAAATTTGACCTACGTTGGTAGCAAGCAACAACCCTGAACCTGTTAGCTGCTTGGTGATCGACATGAATGAGTCAGTGTTTTCATTCCCAGTGGTTACTGCCCACATCACAACTACCTTGCAGGCAGTCTCCAGAGAAGTGCTGGGTATTGGATATCCATGGAGACAGCGCTTGTGCTGCCATTCCATCAATGCACAGTGGAGGGGGAGCTTGCATTGCCATCCCCTGTGCTGTAGGCAAAAGAGGCTTGTAGGACTAGGAAACGAGCAGTAATTATTTTTTTAAAAAAAGTACAGAGCATAGTCCCTGTCTGCAGCAGCCAACATAAGACGGATATCATGAAATAGCAGCAGGGAAGAGGAGATTCCTTACATTCGCTGACAGGTTTAAAGGGTAAAAATATCAATGGGTAGAACTATCCCCAGTGCTCTAGTTGGACTTGTAAAGGAGAATATTTACACCCAATACCCTGCACAGAAACAGTTAATCCTTGGGAAAATCTTAGACATTATCCCTCCCAAAGCTTCAGTCAGCATCCCCACAGATTCCTTGCCAGCAACGGGAGGTAGAGCTGCCTTATTCGTGAGTCAGATGATTCCCTTGTTGCTCCCTGATCTCTGTTCTGCAAGCCCCACCACCATTGTGAAAGCAAATTGGCCAGTGAGAGCAGCACATTATTTGTGATGCTAAATGCTGCAAGGAGCAGTGTTGGAATTATACCCCAGGTGATCATTAAGGAGCACCTGCCTCTCCTCACCCTAGTTCATCGCATAATGGGAAGTCCTGTTGGGGCTGCAGCTTCCCTCATTCTGGCGGCAGCACAGGGGAACTTGAGGCCAGGCAACTTGCATGTAGTTAAGATGAATATCCCCTTTACATGGGCTACTAGCCACAAAACTCTGGACACCTGTCTGCTTGAGTTCTGCCACACTTCAGTTGTTCTGTGGTGCAGTTACAGGTCTGATCCTGAGAGGGTGTGCTGAATCCACAATTTGTCTTCCACTGAGTCAATGAGAGTAGCAGGGACTTCGCCCTTAGCCAAATTAGGGCAAAAATTGACAGGCAAGAACCTTGCCTACAGAATAACTTCATGTCTATGGCCCCTTTCACTGAAGGGAATCACAGCACTTTAGTGGCATTAACGATGCCTTCTAATAACCTATGGAGTAGGTTTAATTCCATTTAGTGTTTCTCAGATGGGGATACAAACACAGGCCAGGAGGGAGGGATAGCTCAGTGATTTGAGCATTAGCCTGCTAAACCCAGGGTTGGGAGTTCAATCCTTGAGGGATTTGGGGCCAAAAATCTAGGGATTAGTCCTGCTTTGAGGCAGGGGTTGGACTAGATACCTCCTGAGGTGCCTTCCAACCCTGATATTCTATAATCTGTTCTCTTCATAAAGCCCCATGGAGTGGAGAAATCAGAGGTGAAATAATTTGTCCTATAGGAATACTGATTCTTAGAACTACATTCATCATATGCGTTAAAAACTCATACTTTTCCCCTCCCTACATGACTATAAACATCCTAAAGAAATTGCACAAATAAGATCAAAATGTTACATGTGACCTTCAATGAGGGGGGAAAACCATGAAGCAAAAGCACAGATATGAAATTAGGCCTGAGAAATACATGACAAATCAAAGCAGTCATGGAAAGTGTAAATATAAGAGAAAAAAGAGAACACTAACTTTTGCTATTGTTACCAGCTAACCACTCAGCGCAGTTACAATCTGCCCTATTAACAAACAAGTAGCCAGAATCTGCTGATGAGCGAATGCAACAGGCAGATGTTAACTGAGGATATTGAATTAAGCACTGTTTTGAGGTCTGCAGAGGGATGTTAGTGGTGCATAGGCCTTGTGCTGATCCTCTGCACAGGTATGAATTTCACACTATTGTAAATATTTGATTCTGAGGGTGAGATATTTGGAATGTATTGGTTCCAAGAAGCTAAACATACACCGAGACACTTTTAATGAGTTTTTTTTAATAACCTGAACCATGTCCTGAAGTCCCAATTCAGTTGAAACATAAAAATGATATGAAATCAAGCTGCAGTTGAATTAGAATGAAAGGTTACACATAGGAGCAATATTGCAGACAGTGAGATAAAATACACCGCCTGCTGAATGCAACTAGCTTGGGAAAAAACCACAGTATGGTATTGTTTTAACAGGTCTGGCTTGAAAGGGTAACAGAGGGTCAAATCATCTGAACACTTTCTCAAAGCTTTGATTGTTCACATGTTCTCCAAGGAGCCCTTGGTACCATAGTCTCAGGGTCAGATGTTTGCTAATAGAAGGTATTAGTGCCCTGCTCATTTACAGAGATACCACCCATTACAGTTTCCATGCCACCCCCAATCTACTTCCATAAATCACTGCTTATGCTGAAGTAGCTCAGGAGACAACACATTTAGGATGTTCACCAAAACCCCCCAAATAGTTTTAAAACATGAGCAGAAAATAGAGACCCAGAAGATACAGTCACATTTCACACAATGTCACGTGACCATTTGATACCCAGAAATCCTTACAAATTTAAGGAAAAAAAGACTGCATGCTATATCTTTAATAATCTTGCAATAATTCTAACCATTTAAATTTGTCTACATAGACAAAGTCCAGCAAAGCAACTAAAGTATTTTAAACAAGCTGTTTTTATTTCACGTTCATCTGAAATTCTCTCTCACACACACCCCGCCACACACACGCAAAGAGTGCAGACCTAGCGGCCCAATACACAGTATGGAACTTGACCAGTTCCTAGGGGTGAATTTCACACCATGCACCACTTTAAGTCCACAATGCAGGGCGGGCCTAGGTATTATTTAGAACTAACACAAGACAAATAGGATTCAAATGCTGCACAGAACTTAGAGCAGAGGGCCTGCCCAAGAGAGAATTTCACCTTAGAAGCATACAGACCAGTCCAGTCTGTGATTATCTATCAAGGATTTCAGAACACACTCTTAGATGTAAAACTCATCTGAGTTGGCTTCATTACAACCAGATCACACACTCTCACGCATCATTGCAACCACTTCTACAAACAACAGAAGTTCACAGCAGAGATTAAAAATAAATATATACGTTAAAAGCAGGTGGTTCCATGGGAATTCTTACATCATGCTCCCAATGAGCCCAAACAATTAGCAATCAAATCACAATGTTTAAAATTCAGCTAATTAATGTGTGCCATTTGTTCTACTTGAGGTTTTTGTGCTTCTTTTTTCTTCCTGCAATGCCTTCTTGAAAGATTAGACAAAGGAACACACAAAATGAGGATATTTATCATGGCTGGAATGAGAGATCTGGATTCCATGATTTTTAAAGTTTAAATAAAATCTACCTGCCTTGAGGCCTTTTAGCAAGTAAGTGGGCGGCAGGTGAATTAATGGTTAAATAGCATTAACAGACAACAGCTCATAGACTTTGGAAGAAGAGATCAAGGATGACATGGTAGGCACAGAATGGAGCAGACTTATGGATTTGTAGTGGGGCTGGCAGTTGTAAGACCAGCAGAACAGGCTGAAGTGACACAGAGGAAGAAAGTCACTGCCTAAAACTTGAAGGCAATGTTTGCAGATAAACAAAAATGTAGAAGAGGAGGAGGCTAGGACTATGTAAAAAGTGAAAGGAACAGCAGTCACGAGGTGCCCCTAGAACTGTAGAAATTGAGAGACTTTTCCTTACTGTGAACTGTCCCAGTGACAGAGTTTTGCAAGTTTCTAGCACTTCCTGTGGTACATGTATGATTCCAGTCCCAGCAGCTACATGACCGACCATATATTAGTTACCCCCTAAAACAATATTCTGTTGGGATGAGATTTCTGAGTTGCCTTTTAGAGCAGGAGACACATTTATTTTCACAAGTCATGTCAGCCACACATACAAACTATTGAGCTGCAGCTCCTTGTACTGAGTTCACATCAGGGATGATTCTTATTATACTAGAATTGGTCTGACTTCCTGTAGAGTCTCTACTGATTAATCACAGGAACCATCTTTCCAACCATCCCGCCAGCGTTCATCCACCCGGGAGCAGTCGAATTCAGACTTCCCCAGCTTCCTGTTGATGTCATTATGAAGCAGGCATAACCACTGGGATAAATTATTCCTGCTTCTGGCATCAGGCTGATTTGTGCGTAATCTGCAGAGGGAAGAGGAATCAAACGCTGTTTACTACTTTAGAGGCACTGATTTCACTCGCCAAAGCAAGTGTGTGGCCCACAGATGGTCAGAGGCTCCCTCATCCTCTATTTTGAGATGTCTCACAGAGACCACAAAGGCTAGCATACCGAGATCTGTATTCATTGCAGGCTGCACCTCCACATTAAAGGCTGCAATTGGCTTGGATGCATGTGAGTTAGGTGCACTCCTGAAGCTCCTTATCAGTCACATCCTTGGTTGGGAAAAAATTAGATGCCAATCAAAACAGTTTATCCATGGCAAAAGTATTCAGGCTCATAAATAATTTGATCTGAGACAATCTCTTGGCAAATTAAGTAAATAATAATGAGCATCTTTTCTATGTTGGGCTCCATCAAGGTGTTTTAGTCACTAATGAGCTCTCAAATACAAAACTATCTTTTTTTGCACTAGATAATTCCATTTGTGGGTAATGAATTGGCTTGGGTGTACAGAAGATGAAGCTCCACCCTCTAGCAGACAGAATATACATCAGCCCACCTCATGTATTGTATTCAGCCACTCCTACTGCCTGAGCTAGCGTAAGCTGATTCTTTCAGTCACTAAGGCAAGGCTTCTTTTTGGAAATTCAAAATCATTGATTCTATTTCCTCAATGTGACACAGGCTGGCTAGCAACCATAGGATCTGCACTGTGCATCTGCTAATCGTATAAATTGGTACCCCTCCACAGCAGTAAAAATATCATTACTGGAGTAGCTTTTTAAGATCTGTTTGCTCTGGTAAAAGACAAGTCCACGTACCAAATATGAAGCTCTGTACTGAATCTTTAGTCACCTTTTGAAAGAAGCACGCAAACACTTCTATAAACTTCTTCATGCAGTTCACTTTTCCTAGGATACTGATTTGATACCAGAGATTCTTATCTTTGCGTGACGCTGTATGGAATATATGGCCACTTTATAATATTGTTAATAGCAATATTATAAAATTGCAAGGAATCTGACCAGATATGACACATGGTATCTGTTAAAATGTTATGATTGGCCAAGTAAGTTAATCTTGCTTATATGTTTGTATCATCTTTTTATTGTAAATTATAGATATGTATGGTATATCCGTATTTCAAAACTTGTGCTGTGTTTCTGGGTGACACCCCTGGACAGATTGGCATCAGCACTGCCTACCCTGTCATCGGTGGTACAATGAAGCCATGGAAAGGAGCCTGGGGATACACCTTATGAGTCAGCAAGACATGTAAGGGCATGCCTGTCTGTGGACAGAACTCCAAGGCTTTTCCATGCCATGTGTTTGAAGCTTGTGTTTGGGACAAAGGAAGTAAAGGCCACATGGCAAAAGAATATAAAAAGTAGCTGCATCTTCTCCATTTTGTCTTCGTTCCTGCTTCTTATCTCTGGAGTAACTTTTCTACAAATGAAGCTCTGAACAAAGGACTGAATGACCCATCCAAGCTGTGGATGTGTTCCAGAGGGACTTTCAAGCCAGTGAACTCACCAACACTGCTAAGAACCTAACAGATAGACTTTGTAGTCTCATGTATGTACCTAATTGCTTTACCATTTAACAACTCTCTTATTCTTTTTTCTTTATAATAAACCTTTAGTTTTAAACACTAAAGGATTGGCTGGCAGTGTGGTATTTTGGGTAAGAGCCAACCTAATATTGACCTGGCAATGTGGCTGCCCTTTGGGGGTCAGAAGAACATTTTGTATAGTGAGCAGAGTTTGGGTAGTGAGCTGGGAATGAGTGACAGGGGATGGATCACTTGATGATTCCCTGTTCTGTTAATTCTCTCTGGGGCACCTGGCATTGGCCAATGTTGGAAGACAAGACACTGGGCTAGATGGACCTTTGGCCTGACCCTGTGTGGCCGTTCTTATGAGCCAGGTTCGAACCAGCAAACAAACAAAACTCCTTTCATTAGTTCTTGGAGCTACTGTGCTGTCTGACAGCAGTAGAGTGTTTGTCCTCTGAATGTATATATCCTGTGTCCTTGTTTATGATTTATTCAATCATAAAACTACATTTTCGCAACACAAAATACAATACAGAATAGGCATAAAGATACCAACTACTGGAAAAGTTGATCTGCAAACCAGACCATTAGAGTCCAACACTTTAGGTTGATCTCTTACCTGTAGATATATTTTTAAAAAACTCACCTTTCCCTCAGATCTTCTGCACATTCTTCACAAGGGAAAAACTTAGAAAATAAGTTAATGAACTGTGTCATATCTTGCTGCTGGGAATTGCTTGGGTGATCTGGGTAATATGCTGCCATAGTGTGAAGGAAAGACCATGTGTTTCTCCCAAGTTCTTCTCTGTCTAGAGGACAATCTGGAGGCTTCTCCTTCTCCTCTTCAACATATGCTTCCTGGGTCAGAAAAATAAGAGGGTTATATGTGCACATTAGTACTCGGGATAAAAAATGAACATACCTTACACTAACCCCATATGCTTTGTGTTTCTAGCGCACCTTCAATTCAAGGCCCATACCGATATTAGCTAATTAAACCTCCTTTTAAATGAGGTGGACAAATATGATTACTCCCCTTTTTGCTGATAGGAGCACAAGGAGGTTAAGTGACTTGCCTATAGTCTCATACTCCTTCTGTCCATCAACCATGCCTGTGAAGGGGAGGTTCTAGGTGGGGGGTGTCTCATTCCTACCCCATCAACCATAGCCTGTGAAGAAGAGTTTTGGGGGGTGTCTCATTTGTACTCCCCCGTTAACCACTGCCAGTGAAGGACTGTGCTGGGGGGCAGCATGGGGAGAAGTTCTCATTTGTACTCCCCCATTAACCATTGCCGGTGAAGACAAGTTTGTTTTTGTTTGTTTTTGGGGGGGGGGTGTCTCATTCATATCCCCCCATCAACTATTGCCTGTGAAAGGGAGTGCTGAGAGGGTGTCTCATTCCTATCTCCATCAACTATTGCCTGTGAAAGGGAGTGCTGAGAGGGTGTCTCATTCCTATCCCCATCAACTATAGCCTGTGAAGGGCTGTGCTGGCGGGGTGGGGGTTCTCATTCATACTATCCTGTAAGGGGACTCCTGGGGAAGTGTGTGTCTCACTCATGTGCCCCCCTCCAGCACTGAGTGAGGGGGAAAGGTGGATCATTCGTACTCCCCTAACAACTGTTGCCTGTAGGGAGAGGGGGATTTAGTGTGACCAGACAGCAAGGGTGAAAAATCAGGACAGGGGGTGGGGAGATAATAGGCGCCTGTATAAGAAAAAGACCCTCAAATCAGGCCAGTCCCTATAAAATCGGGACATCTGGTCACTCTAGGGGGATTCTGGAGGGGGTCATTCCCAGGGGGCACATTACAGGGGGTGGGGAACTCGTGAAGGGAACCATCCTCCCCCTCGCGGCGGGAGGGGAATGGGGATCGCTGGGGCTCCTCTCTCCTCCCAGCCCCTCCCGCGCTGCTCCCGGGCCGCCCCCTCACTAACCCCGCTCTGCGAGGCCGTCTGCTTCCGTTGCTCCCGGATCCAGCTCCTGAAATCCGTGCAGGCCCGGCACGGCTTCTTCCTGGGCTGCTCCTCCGCCCCGGCGCCGGGCAGGGGGAAGGGGAAAGCGCCGGGGCCGGCAGACGCGCCAGAAGCCGGGTTTCCTCTACGCTCACTGGGCGCCGCCATCTTGGAACCGCAATGCATGTTGGGCCGGGTGGCATTCTTCAGCCCCGCTACAACTGCTAGCCTTGGGCAGGGGAGGCGGCCTGGCAGGCGGGCGAGATGCCTCTGAGTGAGGGATGGTGGAGGAGGGAGGAAGAGGTGAAGGAAACAAAAAAGAAAAAAGAGAAACAATTATCTTGGGGGTTTCTCCCTTCTGTGCCCCCTTCCGCTGGCCTTGGCCCACCCTAGAGCAGCCGTGAAACTGAAATAGGATCGTATCAGAGCTGTGTTAGTCTGGATCTGTAAAAAGCGACAAAGAGTCCTGTGGCACCGTATAGACTAACAGACGTTTTGGAGGATGAGCTTTCGTGGGTGAATACCCACTTCGTCAAATAGGATAAAAGAATCCGCAGGAGCCTACGCAGATTTGTCTTTAGTTAGAACCTGAGCAGTAAAGACTGACTTTAAATAACATCCTTGCATCCATTTCTTGCCATGGGTGAAAAACATAAAATGTTCTCATTTACAAAATTCTGGTTATCTAAGTTTTAGACAGGGCTACCCAAAATGGTTGACGTTTGAAATTTGGTTTGGATGTGATGCTCACTGAGGCTTTGTGCCTTTGCTTGGTTTAGAAAATACAACTGTTTTGAGCATGTACAATACAGGATAACCATGTAAATCCATGTTTGTAGTTAGCAGGGAGAGACCCATGTTTAAGTTTTTAAACAAAAATGTTACAGTCCCCCATGTTCTCAAAAACTTAATTGAGGCTAAAGGTGATTTCATTATTCCAGTCCCCATTAATTGGTCTGAGATGCTGGCATCTCTGAGTAAAGGAAACAAAAAGATGGAAAACACAACTTAAGATCATGCTTCTCTAAACATTTATTAACATGTTGACATCAGTGGACTTATGGAATATTTAAAGGCTTGATATGATAAAACTTGTCACAATTTCTGTCATGACTTGTGACCGTGTTCCCATGACAGGCCTAAAGTCCTAGTCTTAGCAGCTAAATAATTGCTTACCACTGGGTTCTTCCCCTGAGTTGCAGGTGAAAATAGGAAGATTCTTGAGAAAATAGACATTTCAGACACATGTACACATATGTTTACTTGTATTGTTTTTAATTATATTGCACCAGGTTCAGTTCTTTATTGTATTTAAATCATAATAACATCAGTCTTATTTCCAATGGCGTCTCCATAAACTAGACACAAGAACCATCCTTCCATCCCTCTCGCCAGCGTTCATCCATCTGGGAGCAGTCAAACTCTGGTTTGCCCAACATCTTGTTCACATCATTATGAAGCAGGCACATCCACTGGGATAGCTTTTTCCTGTTGCTGGTGTCCGGCTTTTTTATGCTTAAGCTGCAGAGGTGGAAAAGAATCAAAACACTACTTACTCCAGTCCAGAATCACTGATTTCACTTTCCAAACAAGGAGTCACTAAAGTGCTTGCAGAGTTTATAGAGGTGGCCAGAGGCCACCCCCATCTTCAATACAAACATTGTTCTTATAGAAAATATAGGTCCCATGCTCCATCTTGCTCTGAGCAACCTCAACTCATCAAGGTGAAACACACCATGCAGATTCTTGTATCCTCTATAGTTCATATCTTAATAGCTGATAACTCTCATTAATGATGAAGTGTCTGCAGTCTGTTCCATTTTATAGCCCTTCAGGCTCGTAGCAAGTTATTGATGCTACCCAAGCTAGGCAAAGTTTGGATGCCCCTGTCCGAACTGTTTTGCCTCTACAAAAACCATCACATTCTTGGGCGGGGCTCGCTAATACTTTAAAATATTCCCAGTGATCAGCTTCTTACAGGAGAAAACCTGTTGGCAGATTTAATAACATTCAGCTGATGTTGTGTATTTTGGGCTCTTGTAATTCGTTTTTTCAAAATCAGTATCTGTGTCTCCAATACAACCCCCCGCCCTCTGCTTGTTGGTTTCATACATTTGTCCGGCAAGAACTAGGCCTTCATCTGTAGTTAGAGAGCACATTTTGAGTGCTACCGTAATCATAATAACAATAGTAATATAATACAATTCCCATTGTGTGTAATGAATAGGCTCCAGTTTACAGTAGGTGTAACACTGCCCTCTAAAGGAAGGAATACATACCAGGCTTGCTCAAATGTTTACCTGCTTTCTGCTGGTTAAGCTTGTGGAACTGATTATTTTACTTGCTGGGTAGAGGTTGTTTTTGGAAGCTGAAAGTCACTGTTTCCCCAGCATGACACAGGCTGACTGTATCCACAGTGTCTGTAACAGGTTCTCACAGATTGTGATAAACTGGAACCCATTCAAAAGCACTGAAAACACCATTGCTGCGGAGGAGTGCTCTCAGGTCTATTAGCTCCTGGGAGCAAAGGATTCCCCACCACAGAGCCTGCGCTGTCTCAGGAGTTGTGTGTTACTCGTGATATGTCTTATGATGCATTTAAACACAGAATATATCATTTGGGGATGATGAAAAGGCATCTGCACCCCTGGGAAATAGGCTGATTTACATCCCGCATTAACAGAGACCAGCGCTTGAAGCCAGCTTCCTGCATGTAGATTGTTTTTATGCTTCTCTATATGCAGGGTTGCACTGGTTTAATGTAAGGTGTGATTTTTTAAACCAATTTAAATGTAAACCAGTGCAAGAACAGGTTTAAACTAAACTTAAATAAGAATATCCAATTAAAGTCTAGCATTGGTTTAGTTCAGGGGTCGGCAACCTTTCAGAAGTGGGGTGCCGAGTCTTCATTTATTCACTCTCATTTAAGGTTTCGCAAGCCGATAATACATTTTAATGTATTTCTTTCTATACATCTATAATATATAACTAAACTATTGTTGCATGTAAAGTAAATAAGGTTTTTAAAATGTTTAAGAAGCTTAATTTAAAATTAAATTAAAATGCAGAGCCTCCCGGACCTGTGGCCAGGACCCGGGCAGTGTGAGTGCCACTGAAAATCAGCTTGGGTGCCGCCTTTGGCACGCATGCCATAGGTTGCCTACCCCTGGCTTAGTTAAACAGATGCATGTTTGCGAGCAGACTAGACCTTATTCCACAAGGACTCACCTTTTCCTTAGATTTTTTGCACACTTTACACAAGGATAAAACTTGCTCAATAAATCCATGAACTGAGCCATCTCATGTTGCTGGGTGTTGCTGGGATGATCCGGGTAATATGCTGCCATGGTGTGAAGGAAAGCCCATGTGTTTCGCCCCAGTTCTTCCGTATTGAGTGGACAATTTGAAGGTTGTACTTTCTTCTTAACCTGGGGTCAGGAAAGCCAAAGGATTTGCAAGCGCATTAAGACTGTGATAGAACAGCTCTTTCCACTCAGCTTGTATTTAAATCCGCTTGTTTAGTCTAGCACAGGGGTTCTCAAACTGGGGGTCGTGACCACTCAAGGGGTCACAAGGTTATTACTGAGAGCTGTCAGCCTCCACCTCCAAACCCCGCTTCACTTCCAGCATTTATAATACTGTGAAATATAAAAAATGTTTTTAATTTATATGGGGGTAGGGGATGTCACACTCAGAGGCTTGCTGTGTGAAAGGGGTCACCAATACAAAAGTTTGAGAACCCCTGGTCTAGTACCATATTTAAGGGAACAAACAAAGACATTTAAACTCCAAAACAATATGGATTTATGAGAGACCCACAGGCCTGGTCTATACCTAAAATTTAGGTCAACTTAGCTACATCGCTCAGGGCTGTGGAAAAAAAAATCACACACCTTATGTGACATAATTAGGTTGACCTCACCCCCACTGTAGGTGCAGCTAGGATGGTGGAAGAATTTTGCCATTGACCTAGCTATTGCCTCTCCAGGGGGTAGACTCCCTTTCTTGATGGAAAACCCCCTTCCATCAGTGTAGGAAATATCTGCACTACAGTGCTACAGCTGCTGCATTGGATCTGTGATGCTGTAGTGTAGACATGTCCTAACATTCCAAAGCTCTTAATGGGGACTCTGAAGACAAAGAAAAATACTTCCAGTACTTAGAAGCCTCATTAAAATGCATTGGGTAGATGAGTTTGTTTGGAGGGTTAGAACTAGGACCACAAGAATTTTTTTCCCCAGAATAGAGGAGGAAATGTTGACCAGGAGTGAATGTGGAGCCTGCAAACTGTATGTACAAGGATGGTTAACGATCACAGGGTTTGTAGCTCAGCCTTAGCTGGGTCATCTATAAAGCTAAGAGCCCCTGCAAGGGTCTGCAAATAAAGTGAAATTAATCTGGCAGTTTTTGAGGACAAATGTGAAATGTCCCAGGAATGGAGGAGGAAAGTGAAGGGAATGGGGGTGGGAAGTAAAGAAAAAGGTGAGTGGCCGTTTGGTGGGGAGGGGTTTGGCGGTCATACACGCTCTCAGAAGGATTTGCATCGGTCGTCAGCCATTCTTGAAGTTAGCGGGGTGTGACTTCTAGCTATGCAATTGCTATATAGGTAGTTCACGCTTCCCACATTAGCAGTGACTCTCATGGAAGCGGCCTCTTTTGAATATTACAGACACGGAACATCTATAGAAGCATGGCATTCTCTCTCTGGATATGGAACAGCTACCTTCTTCCCATGTGGGGCCCAGCCTTCAATTCCTGTCCTCCATTGCCAACCACCCATACTCCCCACCAGCCACTCCTTTGGGCTAATCCCTGCCCCCCTTATCAACCTTTCCCCCGGCATCCCCATTATCCCTTCCTTGGGAGACTGACCTCCCCCACCCATTCCTGTCGGGGAAATGATCCCCCGTCCATCAATTACTCCTCAGGGACCATTTCCAATCCCCCTTCAACCATCCCTATGCGGTGACAAGAAAACTCCCCAACCCCTTACTCCGTCCTGCCCAGACCTGCCCCGTCCAATTGCCCGTACCCTGCCTGCTGAACCCGAGTCCCTCTTCTTCTTGCCCATGGAGTCTTGGCAGACTGGGCAGTCTTTCCTCTTGAACCTATTCTCAGCCACAACAAATGAGGCTCCCCCCAGGAGGCCAGACAGAGCTCCGTCCTCTGGGGCAGGCCAGCTGGACGAAGCTGGGCTGCCTTTCTTCTTGCGGGGTGCTGTCAGCTTACATCCACCAGGCACGTTGGGCTGGGTGCTGCTGCTGCTAGGGGCAATGGTCTCAGTGGGACTAGGAGAAGGTGACGATGCAGAAGGCTCCGAGGGAGGAGAGGGCAGTTTCTTCCCTTGCCTGTTCTTTTTCCAGTAAAACACCAGCATTAGGTGGCTCTTTTTCCGGAGCTTGGCCTGTGCTAAAGGCTTGGTCTGCTGTGGCGGTGCCATGAAAGGGGGTTTTTAAACTGAGGCCACAAGATGAATCTTTCACCTCTGACGCTGCTATTCAGAGTGTGGAATAAGTATCTGTCTTCCCCCTTCACATACTACAGTCAAAGGAAACAATACACTAAATTTGTTGATACGCTGTACCGGGCCTGTCCAGAACAATCTCCCTGACTCCTGCCCAAGGGCTCGGCTGTTACTGGATCAGTACAATGATGGACTGATGGAGAGGGCGGGAGTTGATTGGATAGACTTGATGTGGCTCCTACACAGTCCTGAGCCCTTAGCCATGGATGCTGTGGCAGCCCAGGGTGGAATGTGATGACAGCGTGATGTGACATCACAATGCCTCTTCGGGACTGGCGGTTGCATTTTGGCATGAGCCGGTGAGTCAGGCGGGAGATGGAAGGAGCTGTTTGGGTGGATACCGCGTTGTCTCTCCTAATCTCTTCCTGGCTCTGTTACTAACTCACTTGATGACCTCTGGGGAGTCACTTCACCCCTCAGTGCCCATATCTGTAGAACCAGCGTAATTATGGGAAGTGTGTTGTATAAATAGTTAGCTAGCCCATGTTGTGTGTTGTATAAATAGTTGTATAAATGATGCTGGATAAATAATTAGCTAGCCCATGCAAACCTCGACCCCAGAGAAGTAGGGAAGTGTTTCCCCTGTGGGGAAACTGAGGCACGGAGCTGAAATGACTCGCCCTCACAGTGAGTAAGCAGCAGAGCTGGGACTGCAACCCAGATGTCCTGACTTGCAGTCCCCTGCTCTAACCACTAAGTACACTCTTCCCATTTGGTGAGCAGATATATGTTTGGTTTCCCTGCAGGAAACTTTTAGCTAGTCCTACAGAAATGGAGCACATTATGCTATAGAACTATTCCGTCCGGGTTTCCCATCACCTAACTGCCCTTCCTGACATCAGCTAAGAGAGGACACAGCTAGGCTGGACACCAGAAAAACCATTAATACAAGACAGGACCAATTAATGTGTGCACTGATCTGCGCAAAGTCTAACTGAGATCCCCGCACTAGCGTGTGTGGCAGTAGGTAAAGACACACTAGCTGGACTGAGTGGGGGGAAATTCTGCACACATCCAGGAGGTTTGGTTCGAACAGGGTTTACAAACCCTGTTCTTCCTGATGAGCAAAATCCCCGCTTTTCCCATTTCAGCACAGCTGAAACAACAGTAAATACCAGGTGAAAACACAAAGTCTGTCTGCGGAGTGTCTCAGTACAGAGCCATTCACCCTCTCTGGGCGCCTGAGCCAAAGCCCCTCGAAGCCAATGAGAAAACTCACTGATAGGCTCATCCAACCCTGGGTAGGAGAAACCTATTTAAAATGGTGAAGACTGTTTCAAACATGAGATGTGAACTTCCAAAGTCAGCCACTGTGTCTTCAACCCTTGCAAGGATGGGTGTGTAATGACCTGAGAATTGTGCCTTGTCCAACGAGGGGAACAGAAGCTTGAATCCTGAGATGGATGAGGAGTGTCACATGTTGCTTACAGGTCTCTCGTCTCCGGACAGAACCTCTGAGCTGACGTGGGGTGAAGCGCTGTCTTTTATTGGATTGCTGTGGAAATGGTATTTCACTCCAACCACGGTACCTGCCTCGCAAGCGGATAGTCTCTATGGAGTCCTTGTTTGTAATTTCCCTGCAACAACACTCATTGCTGCAGCCTCCGTGTCTTGTATAAGAGAGTCTCTAGCTGATCTCAGAGGAATATCACTGCAGGAAGCTACATAACAGCATTCTAGGGGGGTCCTTGTCCTCTTTTCCTCTCCTCCTTTCACTCGTCTAGCACAAGCCTCCTCCATATCCCTGGGCATGAGAGTCTTCTCCTCCGCAACCCTCACCATCTGGAAACAGCCTGCCTGTACTTCTCCATCTTGTCCTTCTTCCAGCTCATTTCTTACCTCTGCTGAAAATACCTTTCTCTCCCCGCCCCCATGCCCAAGTTTCTAAACGACCTTCTGCTGGTAGGGTTAAGTCTATTGTATTATGAACGCTGTGAAATATTGTGGGAGGGGCAATTTGTCTGAAAGCTGCTGTACAACATGAAGTTCCCTGGTAGAGTGTTATCCTCTGATACTAGATAGTTAGCACCATGCAAAGTAACATTTCCAGTAGGCAACGTGCCACCCTCAGAAAGGTTTGAAAGCTCATCTTTGACCAGCATTCTAAACCTCCTGGTTTCGTTGGCTCTGACCTGGATTCCTAATATGCTTTAGGCCTGTTTTTGTTTAAAGGGGTCTTCACCTATCCCCTGTTTATGTGGGTGCAGTTTTGTGGGGAAGTTTATTTGACACTAATGAGGAAATATACTTGTTACTATCTTTCCTGGTTAAATGTAGGTGCTGTGGGTGGATTTGTTTGGTTGTTTGTTTTGGTTTTGGTCCAGGGAATAGTGTTACGCTTAGGCTTTGTGTACACTACCAAGTTTTGGCACCAAAATAGCAAGTGGGGAAGAGATAGCTCAGTGGCTTGAGACTTGGTTTGCTAAACCTGGGGTTGTGAGCTCAATCGTTGAGATGCCCATTTAGGAATCAGGGCAAAAATCTATCATGGACAGTACTTGGTCCTGCTGTGAAGGCAGGGGACTGGGCTTGATGACCTTTCAAGGTGCCTTCCAGCTCTCTCAGATAGGTATATCTCCATATAATAAGAGCCTACACACTACAATGGGATTTTTGTCACAAAAAATACCCAGTTTTGGCAACAAAAAACTTCCACCCCTACCAAAGACTTTTGTCTTTTCCCCTCCCTTTATTATCAGCAAAGAACCAGTGTAGACACTGCTGATTGTTTTGTGGACAGAACTGGCTTCCGCCAGTATCCCACAATGCCTGATCGCTCTGCTCTGTGTTTTGATCTCTGCTGCCCTGCAGGCATGCGCCCCTCCCCTTTCAAAGGTCAGGCAAAGTATCTGGGTGCTGCTTCCTTTGGTGAACAAAGAGCAAATCACTGGACTGCTCCTGTTCTGCCTGGCACTAGGAACACAGCCAGTTGCTGCCAGGGGAGGGGGACAGACTGTGGTGCTGCTTTGCCATTCCTGAGCACGGAGAACTCACAGAGCTGCTCATGATGCTGCTCTTGGCAGCTGAGGGGGCTGTGGGAGAACTCATGCAGCAATCAGCTCTTCCTTCCCACAACACTGCACTATGGGAAACATCCCCATGGTGCATTGCTCACACTCTCGATGATGATGTCCCCAATGCGGATGTGATCTGCAGACAGATGGAGCAAGTGTGAACACCCTTTGGTGATTTTTGTTGTGTCGACTTTTGGGTGTTGACATTAGTTTTGACAGCAAAACTGGGTAGGGTAGACAAGCAGGGTGGCCAGAGGGGACTTT
Organism: Mauremys mutica; assembly: GCF_020497125.1. Classification (NCBI taxonomy): domain Eukaryota; kingdom Metazoa; phylum Chordata; order Testudines; family Geoemydidae; genus Mauremys; species Mauremys mutica. The sequence goes on along the minus strand of NC_059082.1, from coordinate 82,452,947 downwards.
CCCAGAACACTTTACAGTCCAGTATTTCAGTAGCTAAACACAGGGGAGGGGATGCCTGGAGGCCAAAGTGATCTCAGTGGTGCATAGTTAATATCCAATATGATCATCTCTCTACTTCCTGGTCTTGGATTTTTTTTTACAGGAGTGGGGACATGTAAATACGACTGACTACTTTAAAAACAAAACTGGCTGCATTAGACAGAGAGGCCTGGAGGAGAAGAGGAGGTAGCAGAACTCTCCATTTGTGGGGGCTGGGGGAGCAAGTGCTTCATTCTACTCCAGAGTGCCTCCTGCTGGTCAGCGAAAGAACAGTATGTGCCGACTGGTCTGTGCAGTGTGGGACTTAGAGGGTGGCCAGGAGTGTAAAGGGGGAAATTAAGAGGCCTTCAGAGCTCCAAGGGAGCCAGGAGACCCACCTTACCTCTAGAGGAAAAAGGAGCCACTTTAATTCAATCAAAAAATAAAAATATAAACTCTTTGATTTTTTCCCTGCAAGGGAAGGAATGTGGTCTAGTGGGTAGCATAGTGGATAAGCCATCAGGACTCCGAGGTTCCAGTCCCACCTCTATTACTGACTCACTGTGTGACCTTGGGCAGGTCAGTTAAACTTTATGAGCCAAATTCTGCCTTTATTTACAACTCCCTTTTGTCCCATGGACTTAAGTGGGTTCTCCGGGGTGCAGGTCAGGATAGAATTTTGCCTTCAATTTCCCACTTGCTGAACAGAGATAATAATACTGGGTAACCTCACAAAGGGTGATGGGAGGAGTAAGTAAAGCTCTTCACAGACTCTGAATGAAATGAGTTCTAGAAGTGCAAAGGATTGATGTCAGTTATTTATTAACAACAATAAAATGACTGATGAATATTAAAATAGAACTAACAATGAATACTAATATCGTGTTGTCATAGAGTGACTTATAAAACATTAATTCACCCCATTCCTCCCACCTTTGTTTCTCTCCATTTCGTTCACTCTCTTTTGGGCCCATCTGCTGATTTTGGTGTTTTACTTGGTAACCCATTAGAACGGCACTTCTTTACGAGTCGCTTTTCAGATCTTTTCTAGCCAGGATTTTCTGGACTGCAGCCAGCTGGGGGTTCTGCCACTGGGGTGCAATCTGACCTTCCAACCAAGCAAAGCATCTCTAAGCTCCCTCCCAGGCAGCAAATTGTTTCATGTCACCTTTTTAAAAATATTAAATAAAGCTGCTGGATTGAACAAGGTGTCGAATCCTGATCAGGACTTTGGGACAAGCAGTGATGATTAAGTTTGCAGATGACACAAAAATTGGAAGAGTGGTAATAATGAGAAGAATACATCACTGATACAGAGTGATCAGGATCACTTGGTAAACTGGGTGTAAGCAAGCAATATGCATTTTAATATGGCTAAATGTATCTATCTAGGACCAAAGAACATAGGCCATACTTACAGGATGGGAGAATCTATCCTGGGAAGCAGTGGCTCTGAAAAAGATTTGGGTTGTGTATGTGTGTGGATAATCAGCCAAACATGAGCTCCCAGGGCGATGCTGCAGCCAGAAGGGGTTCATGCGATCCTTTGATGCATAAACGGGAATCTCAAGGAGGAGCAGAGAGATTATTTGAGTTTTGTATTTGGTGCTAGTGTGACCACTGTTAAAATACCGTGTCCAACTCTGATGCCCACAATTCGAGAAGGGTGTTGATAAATTGGAGAGAGTTCAGAGAAGGATGACAAGATTAGAAAACATGCCTTATCATGAATGAGCTCCTTGAGTCTATTTAGCTGAACAAAGAGAGTGGGGGGAGGGAGTGACTTGATTACAGGCTATAAGTACCTACCTGGGGAACAAATATTTAATAATGGGCTCTTCCGGGGAGCGGAGAAAAGTATGACGTTATCCAACGACTTGAAGTTGAAGCCTAAATTCAGACAGGAAATAATGTGTAAACTTTTAACGGTCCAGTAATTAATCATTGAACAGTTTCCCAAGGGTCTGGGTGGATTCTTCATCATTGACAAATTTGAAATCAAGACTGGATGTTTGTCTAAACTAGCTGTCTAGGAATGATTCGGGGGCAGCTCTCTGGCTGGTGCTACGCAGGTGGTCGGACTAGATGATCACAGTGGTCCCTTCTGGCCTTGGAATCGATGAAAGAAGTAGCCAGCTAACCCATCACAGTTTTTGCATTGAGGCAAGTGGAACTTTGGTTGCTTTAGTCTTTGTTTCTCAACCAGCTCTGCAGTTTAATGAGTGTCCAATAGATGCACCTAGCGCACGAGTTCATACACTGCCCGCTCAGATCTCAGGGCTTTGATTTCAGGAGCTCTCAGTAACATGACACACACTGCTGCAAACTGAGGGCTCTTTGTTTGAAAAAATTGCTTAGGGAACATATTTCTTGGAGGCAATAACGAGAGGGCTCCCGCTTCTGCATTGTTGTCCCCTTCCCCCCATCAGAGTGTTACCTGACCCTGTAATTTAGAGCAGTTGGGCTTAGTGAAGGCCTGTAACTTTGGAATGCAGGGAACTTGCCAACAATGCATCTTTTTTAATCTAATTTATATCTAAAAGACGGGGCATGGTGAATCCTGTTGAATAGGCACCTCTCTTCCTAACTGCCTGTTAATCTGAGTGAAATGGCAGTAATAAAACTCAGGGCTGTGATGAGACTTCATTAAATAATTGCTGTTATTATTATCTGTATGACTATATTGCCTAGTGTCACGCTGTCTGGAGTGGCTCACAACTGTGAGTGCTGAAGTCAGGGCAGACTGTCAGAAAACAAGAGCAGATGCCACACGCTGGTGGTATGTTCTATCATTAGATTTCACCATACCAGTAACAAGTGTGAACTCCTGGATCACTAGCCCAGTCTTACCATGGAGTCACAGACAGTCCCCTTAGACTCTCCAGTCTATCTTGCCACCCAGACAAACAGGACTTTGTGACAAAAGGTCACTTAAACCCCACAATCACACCACGTCAGGTTGCTTCCAGTCCCAAGAGACCAGTCACTTACTCCAGATCAACTGGGACTCCAGATCTGACACCAAAGACAACGTTGATTCCCAATTCTATAGTAAACTAACTAAAGATTTATTAGCTTTTTGAATGAGTTATTGAGAGGTGAAAGGTAAAATCGATGTAAAGGTGAACCAGTTTGTAACTCCAAGTGGTGGCAGGGATGTAATAAACTGCCAGTTTCCCACAAATCTTTTCTGAGTACCCAGATTGTTTCTGGGGATCTTCGCTTTGCATCTGTACACTTACTTCCCTGTAAGAATCCACTTACTTCCCTGTAAGTTCAGAGGTGAAGGACCCATCTTTCTTTGGGTCCATTCTTATATCTCAGGGGTAGGCAACCTATGGCACGCGTGCAGAAGGCAGCACATGAGCTGATTTTCAGTGGCACTCACACTGCCCGAGTCCTGGCCACCGGTCTGGGGGGGGGGGGCTACATTTTAATTTAATTTTAAATGAAGCTTTTTAACATTTTAAAAACCTTATTTACTTTACATACAACAATAGTTTAGTTCTATATTATAGACATATAGAAAGAGACCTTCTAAAAACGTTAAAATGTATTAGTGGCTCCTGAAAACTTAAATTAGAGTGAATAAATGAAGACTTGGCACAGCACTTCTGAAAGGTTGCCGACCCCTGTTATATCTTCTTCTCACAGAAGCCAAGCTGACAGTCTCTCTACCCACCTGGGCTTTTCCTTTGATGATGGTGGAGGAATGCACTGTGAGTCTCTAACCTCAGGTCATCACGCACAGTGGCCATTTGGTTTGGAATTAGCACCTTTTCTGATAAAAGTCCTTCATTTGCATTCTACAAGGCTTCTTTGATATCTGGTGAGTTATATAGTAAAGTGGTGTTTGCAATGTAAATGTTTGCCATTACATTACCAGGACACAGATAGATAAAGAAATAAATAAAAAAGCATATGCCATCCCATTAGTTTTATGAAGTTTAAACACCCCAAATACGAATCCCTTTGATCTATACTAGTGCACAAGTGATTTGACCCGAGTACACTCTGACATGGCCCGTTCTGCCAGCATCACACCTAGGAGCCCTCATCATGGCCAGGACCCCATTGTGCTAGGTGCTGTGCAAACCCAGAACAAAGAGAGTCCCTGCCCCAGATAGCTCACCATGGAGAGCTTTTAGCTGCTCGGGTGGAAGGTGCTATGAAAAGGCAAAGGATGTTTTCAGAGGGAACAGGGTATATAAGTGCAAATGAGTCTGGCTGCAGGCTACAAGACAGGGCATTAATCCTACTGCTGAGTGACTGAATGGAAGCCTGGTGTGTGTTTTGGTGCAGAAGTCCTGCAGGCTGTTAGCTGACATCTCTAGCTCCAGATCCTGTGATGTACTGGGTATGAGGCTCCTGGAAGGAGTTTCCATGCTTCTTAAAAAAGCAGCAGTCCTGGAGCATTTAATAGGGTTCTACAGCAATGTAATACTCTGCAAATCTGTTGGGCCAGACTCTACTGGCATGAATTGACTTCAGTGGCGCATTACGCATTTACCCCAGCAGAAAATGTGGCACCCAAATAGAATACAAAGGATAACATTTTCAAAAGCACGTAGGTGACTTAGGAGTGCAAGTCCTGTTGACTTTCAGCCTAAGTCAGCTAGGCACTTTTGAAAAGTTTACCCAAGATCTCTAGGGTTTTTTAAATGATTTGATACCGGTCTCCAGCAGGGAGCTATTGCATTCTTTAGAATGACACAATAATACCTCCATATCATGGTCTGTTCAGTTCTAGAGGAATTGCCCACAAAGCTAGTGAATCAGTTACAAAGCACGAGTTAACTATCTATAGGAGTTTGTCATATAGATGCTTGTGGAGTCATTACCAGCAAGGAAATAGAACAAAAGTTATTGCACCAGGTTAAAACACCCTGTGTATTGACATACAAATGAATCATTGGCAGAAAAATTTACACAGTAAAATTCGGTAAATATTTAGCATAAGGAAGAAGCTTAGCTCTACCGGGAAAGGCTTTGTTATCTCATACCTTAACGGAGCCCTCGCCCAACAAGAGGACACCTGCCACAACACTGACCCAATGCCCATACATGCCTTTCTACCTGTGACCCTCATGAACTGTCTGGTGTATACAGGGCCGGCTTTAGGAAGCGCGGGGCCCGATTCGAACAGTTTCGACGGAGCCCCGGCAGGGATGACCAAAAAAAAAAAAAAAGGTAAAAAAATATGTGGGGCTTGTACTCACCGGGCAGCGGTCCGAGTCTTCAGCGGTGGGTCCTTCACTCGCTCCGGGTCTTTGGTGGCATTGAAGGACCTGCCGCCGAAGACCCAGAGCACTGCTGGGTGAGTAAAAATTAAAAAGGAGCCTCTAGCCAGGGAAGGAATTCTCGGCCACTTGTCCCATGCCCCAGCAGCTCTGCCACTGGGCGCGGGGCCCGATTCGGGGGAATTGGTGGAACTGGCCTAAAGCCGGCCCTGGGTGTATAGGACACCCATTAGTCTCCTTTCGGATATGTTCACTGGCCAGCCAAGGCACAAACACCACTTTGTCGCCTCCTGATAAAGGGCTTGTCTGCACACACAAGTTGCACTCCTTTACTTTAAATTGGCTTAGTGAAACCAGTGTAATTTGTGTGTAGATGCTCCCATATAAGCTTTAAACCTGACTTGTAATTGTTAGATTGTGCCCAGCCAGCTGCTTGTTGATCACAAATGTGGTGACTTTAAAGTAGCTCTATAAAATCAGATGGGAAAGTTACAACCGGAGGTTCCTTTAGTCAAAATATTTCCTGCAGCTCCCCATCTTTATGCAACTCTCCCTGAGATTAATGAGCATTTTTTCTCCTTTATGATAGAGCCAGTGGGGCTAAGGGGAAAGTTTGAATTCACTAATTAGGGCAGGAGGGAACCGGTTGGGCTCCAGTAAGGACTGGCTTGACCCTTAACTGAAAACATGCACCTTCTGAGCTCTGGGAAAGTTTGATAGAAGTTTTTCTTTAAAAGTTTTGTGCCTTTGCAATTCCCATGGGAAAGGGCAGTTTATGTATGTTCAAACATCACTCATTTAACAGTAGAACAGATGATTACATACATTACCTATCAAAGTGCTTACTTCCATTAAACCTTCCCTCCAAGGACCTCAAGGAGCAAGACAAACACTAATGAATTAACCCTCCGAGCTCCCCCAGGAGGTGGGTAAGTATTGTCCTCTCAATTCGATGAAGCGGGAGAATGGAACAAAAAGGTCTTCTCCTTCACTAGGAAGTAAAGGGGTGTATAACTACAGCTAGCTAATACCAGGTAAAAAGCTAGTGAAGACAAAGCAGCTTGTAGTTTTCACATGTGCCAACAAGTCAAGGTGAACACTAGGGAGGAGGCTAGGCCAGCTTACATGTGAAAACTACAACTGCCTTGTCCACAGCAGGATTTTACCAATGTTAGTGAACATGAGGTCAGAACATACCTTCTTCTCTTGTGAAGACAAGGCTAGAGTTACATTGGCAGGAATTCAGAGTTACTACACGTTTACGCTGAGGTCACTGCAAATAGAATTTGGTGCAAAGGAATGCACTGAGCCTTGGGGCCCTGTCTTATTCATTATGGGATCCCTGCCTTGTTCAATTCACACCATTCAAACCTCACTCCTGTTGCCTTTCCTCTTGAAGGATCCCAAGGTGCTCCAGAAAGTATGTACCGTGCAGCACTGCTGAAATACAGCTGCTTCTGGGGTGGAGAGACAAGCAGCATATAGCATCATGAAAGTTTGTTTTGTGGCCTGAGAAGCTGCTTTAGAAACTACAGCCATGCACCCTTGAGACCCAGAGAACCATCCTGAACACTGTCTTCATGTCTTCCACTCCAGCCCCAACACAAACATGTCCTGCGCTGACATCCTATCAAATCCTTTGAAGTGTGATCTTTGATCTCCTTTTCTTAGAACAAAGCAGGAAACTTTCGCCTGCGATGGAGCAACTTTCCTCACCATCTTAGCTGGAAACTGTGTTCCTAAATATATCCCCTGTCCCTTGCCTAAGCGCTGACAAATGGACAGAGAAAAAACAACCCTTAGTAAAATCTGTGAGCTGCTCCCAAAGGGATGATGAGCGTGTTGCAACAGGTGCTTGTAACAGGAGCCCTTAAGACATGTTTTAGCACCTAAGTATGTTGATTTCACAAGAAGTCACAAAGGATCTCCCTCCTCACTGGATTTACCTTCTGAATCCAGGGAACATAAAAGGAAATACAAGCCAGTTAGCTCTGTCACCTTTGCATTGTTCTGTACTTGCACCCCATTCAGCTGGGTGCTTCTGGGGGGCAGATGGAAAGACATGTCTCCCTGATCCTCTTGAATCTCTGATTTCCCTCCCCTAATATTTCAGTCTAGAGTGTGACTTTCATCCAAAGATTTCAAAGCACTTAAACATTATTGACCACTCACATTACCTTTCCAGGGAGTGGCCAGGAATTATCCCCATTTATAGATAAGAACTGAGGGAGATAGAATTTATATATTCTGTTCTAGATGGGTTCTTATACCATCTTCTTCACTAGAATCTGAACACCTTCCAATAGTGCATTAAGCACATCGGTCACATATGGTTTGTTCTCTCTCACAGCCTCTCCCTAAGGGGAGAGTTGTGTGTGCAGTGGACAGGGAGGAGGAATATCTATTATTTTAAAAAAAATGGATTAAAAAAAATATATATTAAATTTTAAATAAATACAGGTTTAATTTTAACAAAATCTATTTAAATTTGAAACCAACCACCTATGTTAAGGTCTAAACTTACTACATTTGTTCAAATTTTCAATTATATATGGAAAATAATGTTAGCAGTACGTGTTTGCTGCCAGGTTTTAAGGAAAGTCAAACCACTGAACTAGTGGAAGTCAGTGGCCAAGGGTTTGTTGAAGTGCTAAACCAGCTTTTGGCAGCAGCGTTTTATTCAACTACTTTTGTGACTAGTTAATTCAAAGCTGAGACTGATTAGGAGCTGAAAAAGCAGCAAAGCTTGTTTTCTTCTTCCAGTCTAAGAATAAAAATTAGGTGTGAGAGGGAGAGATCTACTAGTTCTAAAATCTTGAAAGACAATGGTGGCCAGAAACAACCAGTTCAATTGATTAACTACATGTAACATTTCCTTTGTTTATTAGATCAGCTGTAAATGTAAAACACGGTTTGATAAACTTTTTTATTTATTTATCTGATACTTTTCAGGTAGTTTTATTTAATAAAAAAATAGTAAATGCTGTTTTTATGCATTTTAATGGAATTTTAATTTCCATCCAAATGGAACTGGACACAAACCACAAGGAAAAACGTAAATAAGAAATGCATTATTCACCATTTTTAACATAAAAAATAAGAATCTGACTAAATGCAAGTTAAGCAATATAGTTTAAATAAACATTTATAGATGTATTGTCCTGGTTAGCAAAAAGAAACACCAAATTTAGAGCAAAGGCTTGATTTAGCTGCAAATCAACATGTTTTAATGGTTACTCTGATGGTTCCTGGAGTACCCAGGACTGAGAGTCACCTTATTATCCTCTGACTCCAGCAAGAGGTAGACTTGCCTGGAGTGGCTGGGGGGTCAGCTCCCTCCCAGCGCCAGCCTGTCAGCCACTCATACACTCACCTCTGGGCTATGTCAGCCCTGTCTTTGCCTTGCAGGTTAACGATAGGGGCACCCCAGTCCCAGAGTCCCCTTTGGAGGTTTCCTCTCTGACATCTAGTCCCTGACACTGGCTGCTCACAGAAATCCCAGATCCTCTGACCAGTTTACTAGTTTTACCTTAAATCGCTGTCTCTGTGTAACATGCAGCACAGGTGTGCACTTATCATAAAACCAAAGTAGGTTTCTGTAAGAAAGGATAGAGATTCCACTAGAAATGATAGTGATGGAAACAAATGGTTACAATACAAAACAAAACCATAAAAGGCAAACTAGGTCCTACACTTAACTATTATCTCTCCTATCTAATAAAGTAGGTCCCCCAGCCCCCAAAGTTCAGTCTGTTGCAGAGCTGGCTGGCTTCACAGAATCAAACTTTCTTGAAGCACCCCTGCTCCACAGGAGGTCTTCTCAGTGAATGGATACCAAGTGCTTCTCCCCACTCTGTTATACTGAAAAGATTAGTAAGAGCAGCAAAGAGTCCTGTGGCACCTTATAGAGTAGACTAACAGACGTATTGAACCATGAGCTTCCGTGGGTGAATACCCACTTCCTCACATGCATCCGACGAAGTGGGTATTTACCCACGAAAGCTCATGCTCTAATTCGTCTGTTAGTCTATAAAGTGCCACAGGATTCTTTGCTGCTCTTACAGATCCAGACTAACACGGCTCCCCCTCTGATACTGAACAGATTGTAGCTAATCACCTCATATAATAATTTCATTGTGTTATCTATTGTTGTGGTTATCCCATATGTAATCAGTGTCTAATGAATAGATTTAAACTGAAGGAATATGTGGGATAGTATTATAGGAGTATAGGATTGAGAAGCATGTATTGGTAAAAATGTACTAGGTATATAAGTAAGATAAGGTTAAAAGAATGAGGAGTCCTTGTGGCACCTTAGAGGCTAACACATTTATTTGGGCATAAGCTTTCGTGGGCTAGCAAACAAATACATTTGTTAGCCTCTAAGGTGCCACAAGGACTCCTTGTTCTTTTTGCTGATACAGACTAACACGGCTGCTACTCTCAAACCTAAGATAAGATTGTAACACAAGGGCTGTAACCTTTAGGGCAGTAAGATATGTAGGTTGGTCTTAGAACGCCTCAGGCCTAAAACAGGTTGGCATGAGTGCTTGACCGAGAGATAACCCTGCACCAGTAAAGTGTAAGCTTACCGTAAAAAATGTGTTAAGTGCTGATGTTCTGGAAACTATGCAGCAATAGATTGGAAAATATGCCGCAATGTGCCACTTAACACCGCAAGATGCCCGATAGTAACATTTTGGGGGATTCTATAACCACCTTAAATCAGGGCCGCCCAGAGAGGGGGGGCAAGTGGGGCAATTTGCTCCAGGCCCTGGGCCCCGCAGGGGCCCTCATGAGAGTTTTTCAGGGCCCCTGGAGCAGGGTCCTTCACTCGCTCTGGGGGCCCCGGAAAACTCTCGCGGGGTGCGGGCCCCCGGAGCTTCTTCCACTCCGTGTCTTTGGCAGCAATTTGGCGGCAGGGGGGTCCTTCCGCTCTGGGACCCACCGCCGAAGTGCCCTGAAGACCCACGGCAGGGGTTCCTTCCGCCCCGGGACCTGCTGCCGAAGTGTTGGGTCTTCAGTAGCAATTCGGTGGCGGGAGAAGACCCCAGGCTCCCTGAATCCTCTGGGCATCCCTGCCTTAAATTGCTATGGTAACTCATTGAGCTAGATGTGAATGAGAATAAGGGGAACTAAGGGGATCACCAATGAGAACTAGGGTATCCCTCACCATTCCAAACTGTGGTTTCTTGCAATGCTTTTTCACCTAGCAGAGAAGCAGCTTGAGGACAAGCTTGCTATGGACATCCATCCATGAGGAACTGAGCTGAGATCACCTGTTTATTACACATACCACCAAACAGCCATCACAGTTTGTTCAGTGTTGGTCAGATTTGACCCAGTGACATAGGATTAGTTAGGTGAGTAATTGACACACAATAACCATCCCCACACTATTTGAGTGTCCTTTATCTGGAAGAATCCTGAAGGACCTTACAAAGTGTAGAAGCAGCAAAGAATCCTGTGGCACCTTATAGACTAACAGACGTTTTGCAGCATGAGCTTTCGTGGGTGAATACCCACTTCTTCGGATGCAAGCAGTGGAAATTTCCAGGGGCAGGTGTGTTTCTTTGGGGACAAAGAAAGCAGAGGCCACATGAACGAGACTATTAGGACCAGACTTCAAAGAGAAACTGCTGAACTCCAGTTCATCTGCAAATTTAACACCATCAGTTTAGGACTAAACAAAGACTGTGAATGGCTTGCCAATTACAGAACCAGTTTCTCCTCCCTTGGTTTTCACACCTCAGCTGCTGGAACAGGGCCTCATCCTTCCTGATTGATCTAACCTCGTTATCTCTAGCTTGCTTCTTGCTTGCTTATATATACACACCTGCCCCTGGAAATTTCCACTGCTTGCATCCGAAGAAGTGGGTATTCACCCACGAAAGCTCATGCTGCAAAACGTCTGTTAGTCTATAAGGTGCCACAGGATTCTTTGCCGCTTCTACAGAACCAGACTAACACGGCTACCCCTCTGATACTTACAAAGTGTGCCTAGCACCACGGAAATTCAGCTGTGTCTGGAGGATGAGGATGACTCTCATGTGGAGAGAAGTACTGCACAAGATATGGCTGTGCATTCGGAATGCTGGAAACATTTGAGTGGGATTCAAACAGCCACTGAGAAATTACCTATTCCCAGCCACAGCTGATGGAGTTAGAGGAAACCAAACACAGTCCTAAAGTTCTCTGCCAGATGCTGGCAAAACCTTTCATCCCAGCCTACATGAAAGGTTACATTTCTTATCATTGGCCCCTGTAAACAATATACTTTTAGTCAGCTCCAGGTTTGTTTGTTTTTCCTTTTTTTCTTTTTAAATCAAGGCTTGTCTTTGTCTTTAACAAGTGTCTAAAACTTTTCCTTTGTGCTCTTGCACTCAGCCGTTAGGCAGCTGAGTTTTTCATTAAGGGTGCTGATATGTCGTGTCTTATCACAAATGACTTCCAAAAGCAGAGTTTGAGCCAGAAGATGTTGCTGGCAGGGAATTAAGCGCTCACACAGACAACATGCCAGGTGTCAGCTGCCCCACCCCTGCTCTGCCCAGAGTAGGTACTGATGCTGTTCTCTCCTGGAAGTGGATTGTGCTCTGTGGCATCTTGAGGCTGGCTTGAGAATTTCTCATTTGTGGTTTTTTGGGGGTGTATTTTCTGGGAAGCTTGAAGCAGGTCAGAGTAACCCAGGAGAAAGCCACTCTCGTGTGTACCCTGAGGACTCTCCAAAACACTACAGATTACTAAACAGTCTGGATCTGAATCAAACACATGCTAAACAATACCCATAGGATGTTTCATCCTCTTTTTCTTGTGGAGCTGTAAAAGGCTCATCATGGGTCACTGTTAGAAACTGACTTCCATGGAACTATGCTTTACCAAGATTGAGAATCTGGCCCTGGATATCCTTGCGCATCTTCATTCTGAGACTCCAGTTTGGGCTCTTATGTGGTGTTAAAGATCTGAGCCAGATTTTCCTCCCACTTATTCTGCTTTGTACATTGGTGTAATACTGACATCAGTGAGTTGCTCCTGATTTACACCAATGGGAGAGGAGAATCAGGCCCTTCAAGTTCACCTGCCGGGGACATTTCACAAATGATGGAGAGGCAGGCTAGTGGTTAAATGCAGCGGGAACTAAAGCAGTGGACTGGGAGTCAGGGGATGTGGGTTCTATATCTGTCGCTGACAAAGACTCCCTGTGTCACCTTGGGCAAGTTCTGTGCCTCAGTTTCCCTTGGGTACAATGGGAATAATAGCCCTGCCTCCTTCCAATGGTCTGTCTTGTCTCTCTAGACTGTGAGCTCTTTGGGGCAGGGCATTGCCATGTGTTTGCCCAGAGGGGCCCTTCAGCTGGGTCTTGAGGTGTGACTGTAATACAAAGAGGTGCAGCTGTTTTAAAATGGCAAGAGTCTCTCACGGCAGCAAGGCTCAGAACGCTACCGCTGGGGTGCTGGGACACATGGCTTCCTGGCACAGACGCTCAAATTGGCTTTGTTTGGGGATCTTTGAGGGGCGTGTGTGTGTGTGAAAATGAGCAAAGGGACAGCTGCTAGCAGTGAGCCCTATGGGGGTGTGGACTACACTCCCCAATGGAAGGGGTGGCAGCTTCATTGCAGGGGACCTTTAAAACCCAATGGGGCCGGGCCTGCCCTCCCCCACTGTCTACCAGGGCTCGCTCATTGTTCAAGGCTGTGGGCTCTGATACTGCGAGGTGTCTGGGGAGGATGGGAAGAGCCCGGAAGGAGTGGAAGGTGAATGGGACGAGTGTGACCAGGAGGGGGAATATAATGTCCTCTGCTCTTTATATCGCCAGGTCCCCCCTTCCCCCAGGTTACTCTCCTGTAGTCGCCTACCCTGTCCTGGGTACCGTGGGCTCTGCGGAATCCTGCACGCTGAGCTCCCTTGGGCCTGGCACATCGTGGTCACATTGTTAACTCCTCGCTCATGGCAGCCTGTGAGTGCCAGACCGACGCTGGGGTTTCTGTGCAAAGGGAGGAGCTGGCAGCCTGAGGCAGGCCCCTGACAGTGGCTCTGTGCCCCAGCCCCGTTCTGCCCCTGCATATCTGTCAGGAGGAGCCCAGCCCCAGGTGCGGGCACAGCTCTCAGATGCCAAGCCAGCCCGGGCAGCTGCAGCAGCCCACGCCCTTTGAAGTGAGGGCTGTTGGCTCAGTGCGGCAGGGAGGCAGACAGCAGCCGGAGCCAGCCCTGCGCTCTGTCCCTTCCCTCCCGCCGCCTGCACGCACACACCAGCCCGAGGGGGTGGGGCAGCGGCTCATGGCCAGTCTCAGCTATGAGGACGTATCTCTGCCTGCAGCGAAACCACAGGCCCAATCCAAGCATGCAGCCCTGGTGGAAAGGATGCGGCCTGGGGCTCTCCACAGACATGGTGGACGTCACTCCAGTACCTCCAAGTGGGAGAATGGCGATCCAGCCAGCTGGAGGTAGAACATCCCGGCCCTCCTACCCTGCAGCCGCTGGGCCGGGCCACAGGGACAGCGTACGAGGCAATGCCCCCCATGCACGTGGCTGCGGCCTACCGGCCCCGCCATTTCCGTACTGGAACCGTGCTGGTTCCACCAGGCCAAGGTGCACCCGTGACAGGGGAGGACTTGGCTCAAACATGTAAATCCAGGAAGTCCTGTGTCAGCAGGTTCTCGCCACAGAAAAAAATCCATCGCCTCTGTGACTGGGGTTTAGGAAATTCCAGGGTACTGGGAAACAACAGGGAAGGAGGGCGGGGAAGCACCTCAGCCCCCAGACGGCGCACTGACGCGCAGAACCAGCCCAACCGTATTTGCCGGACACTAGATCAGAAAAGAAAGAGGTTGAGCCCAGCCCAAGCACTCGTCAGCCTATTCATAGCCCGAGGCAGGTTAGGGCTGAGTGAATCCTGCAAGGCCAGGCTTCAGCGCTGGGAACTGCTGCAGCTGGGCCACAGGTCATCTCTTGTAAGAACAGATCTGCTGCTTGGATTCCTGTTGTCCCACTCTGCCCTTCAAGTGCCTAGGACAATGCAGAGTCCATCCAGAAACCTCTTCCCTGCAGGGCGATGGGTGCCTGAGGGGGCAGGGGGTGAGTTATGGGGCTTTTCACCTCTGACTCCCAAGCTCTGCTCTGGCCCTGGGCTGGCAGAGGCTGAAAGTCCTTCCTCTTTCCTGTTGGGTGGCCTCTGACGGGAGCTGGCACTATGGTGTCTAGTTTCACAGCTTGCTGAAGGGGTGATTACATCACCACCCTGCTGGGAAGCGACTGTGGCCCTCATGGCTGTCATGACTTCGGGGCTAACTGCACCTCTGTCCCTGCTCTGGTCTCTCTGAGTGCACCCCCTCCGGTGTTTGGCCTCTTGCCCATTCCTGGCCCCTGGTGGGGTCTCAACATTCTTCCACCATCAGCCCAGGAGCTAGCAACCGCTCATCACCCTGCAGCTCCCTCCGACTGAGCTCAGGCCCCCTGCATTTCCTCCTTTGGGAACCTGAGATCAGTGATAGCAACCAGCAGCTGCCTTGAAACCCTGTTTTTAGTTAGCAGTTGGAATAAAGCATTAGAGAGAGAGGATTTTAAAACAAAACCCAGCTGACGCCCGCATTCAGTCTCATCTAATCTGATGCTCCATTGCAAGCTAAGTGCTAGGAATTCCTCGTAAGTCACAGGAGCAGAGCGGGACCAACTCACATGGTCACAGCGAGCCCAGATCCTCCCGTGAGTCTGGGAAGCAAGTGGCAGGTTTTGGAATTGAAGGGATGGGAATATCAGCCCCAGGGAATTGTGGGAGAGGACTGGCAGACTCTCCAGGCCTGAGTCTGGCAACCCAGACTTGAGCTGCATCTACACTGCAGCATGCCTGGGCTCTGATGTGCATCACAGTGGGATCAGGCTCTGACTCACCCGCCTCCAAGGGTCCATGGGCCCAAGTCAAGAGGGGTTATTGGCCTGAGTCAGACTAATTTCTGTGTGAAGGGAATGGGAGCTGGGGCTCGAACCTGAGTCTGCACCGAGGCTGCGCTTAGTGTGCAGTGTAGACATACCCTGTGGGACTCTGGCTGGTTCCTCTGGTTTAAACAGGTTTGGGTGCACGCCAAGGAGCCAGTAAGGCTACTTGCTGTGACATTGTCTCTTAATGACCCTTAAATATAAGCTGTTAGAAAAACCTCCTCTCTCTTGCCCTAGCTGGTAGGCTGTGCTAGACAGATAGACCCTGGGGGTGACATATCCACCCCCATTTCTGCTACAGACACACCACGCTAGCACTAGGGCCAGTTACAGTATTAATCATCACAAAAGAGCACCCCCAGATTTATCACAGTTTATTATTGTCATGATCTATGGAACCACAGTTCTTCAGGAGGAATTTATTCAACAAATTAACTATACACTTCAGACCCAAAGAAAGAGGCACAACTCGAGTTCCAGCTTTGTCCGTATTGTTTACCAGGGACTACTCCCTGGCTGGAGCTCATGCAGAACACAGTCACAGCTAGAGGCTGAGTAATATATGGGAAATACTCAACCGTTACGATATTTGTGGTCTGGAAAGGTCGCAGAGCACTTCAGCCATCTCTAAGGTGGAAGAGAGCAGACGTTTAATAGCAAATCTACACAATAGTATAGGATAGGACGTGAACAACTGATTCAACTGAAAATGCAGGGGAAACTGGCTCTACCATGTTGGAATTTACCCAGGGCTTTGGGGTGAACATCTCTTTCCTGGCAAAAAGTACCTCAGGGGCTCTTTAGTCAGGCCCTCAGTATTACAGCACCTGTAGCAGCACAGTGCCCCCTAATGCCTGACTAGGGCATTGGTTCTATGCTGACTCAAGGAAGAACCTCGCCTACTGAATCGTAGGTGCTAGTTCCTGGACTGCCTGGGTTTTCCCTGAAGGCCTCCCCAGCCAAATACTGGCCTAGCTCAGCCCTGGTTAGCTTAAGGGATCTGGGGGCACATCTTGCAGCACAAGATGCCATGGCTGCAGGCAGCTCCCGTAACAGAGCAGGCATGGAGCCTCAGCTACCCCATCACCCCAAGGTCACACCTGAGACACTCTGGCATGGGGATTTGTGTTTAAGAAGGTTGCCCAGGCTCTTGCCTGTGCTATCACCGCACAAGAAAGACAAGGTGGGTGAGGGAATCTCTTTTATTGGACCAACTTCTGTGGGTGAAAGAGACGAGCTTTCAACTACACAGAGAGCTCTGCAAAAGTCTGTCTCTTTCACCCACCAACGTTGGTCCAGTAACTGATCTTACCTCACCCACTTTGTCTTTCCCACATCCTAGGACCAACACAGCTACAACAACACTACAAACTATACCCAGACTTGGCATTAACGCTCCCTAGCCCTCTGCGGCTAAGTGCACCTGCTGCGTTGGTGAGCCGAATGTGAGTAACTGGGCATTATGCATCCATTGCAGTGGCCCACACAGTGTGAGCAAGCACATTTTGAATTGCTGCCTCCCCCCCTCTGGCCCCCAGCAACTTTCACTGGTGACATGTTCAAATTCTACAATTAGTTTGGTCTGTCCCAAAGAATCCCTGTATTTGTCGCCCAGGGAACACAAACTCCACCCAACCCCCAGGGATGCCTCGCTTTTCATTGCTCTGCTCGAAAGCAAAAAGCCAGGCAACATAAAGGAAGCTTCCCCCCAGCATTTGTGATTTAGCCTACAGTGCTGTCAGTCGAGAGGCATGTCAAAATTGGCAGATCTTGGAATTTCTGGACTTGGTAAATTTCTGGGTGGAGCAGGAAACAAAAATTGGTTGCTTAGCTTAAATCTGATTGGCTGGAGCAGCCAGGGCCCCTCCCTCCAGCTCCTGAATATTTAGTCTGCAGAAGGCAGGTGCCATAGCAGACTCCGCAGAGCTTGAACCAGGGTGTGGTGAGGGCAGCATCAGCCTGTAGGAGAGATGAACTGTTGCCGGTTCCCTGTTGATGTGAAAGCTGTTGGCTTGATGCAGTGCAGAAAGCAGAAGGTACTTTGATTTGAGTCTCTTCCCTGTAACTATATTTAGAGCTTTTTCTTTTACAACTAGAGGGTCACGTTCGCTCTTCTGCTTGCCAATAGTGGGATCACAAAGTTATCAGCTGGGACAGGAAGAATCTAACCTTTTCAGGGCCACATCTTAATAGAAAGGTTGCCTCTTGGCTTCCCTGCCTTTCCATCCGTGAGCCTGTACGTTCCCTCTAGCTCCTTCAGTGATTCCTTACAGGGAAAAGTAACTCCAGGAAAGGATTTAGCCTTTTTTTTTTTTTTAAATGTGATTTAGCAGCTGGACGCCAGGGCTCTTGTGTCCGGACAGCTCTCTGCAGACCCCCAACAAGTGCTTGGTGCACCCCCAGTCTGGGAATCTCAAACCTCCGCTACGGTGATCAAAGCTTATTTTATTCCCTTTTTCAGAAGTACATGATGGCTGTGTCCTGGTCAGACCGAAACAACGTTCTCATCTATAGGACTTTCGAAGAGTTTAAGAAATTCCATGTAAGTTAACAAATCTCTGGAACTGGTGTTATTTCGTTGCTGCCATTACTGGCAGGTGGGAATGCCGTTGCTCATTCGCTTTCTCTCCTTTCTTGCTCTCTGGGGTCACTCAGAAAGTACTGAAGAGAAAATTCCCCATAGAAGGTGGTTTACTGAAGAAATCTGACCGGAGCATTCCAAAGTTTCAAGGTAAGGGGATGTAACAAACAGGAGAGAGGGAAGGGAAGACCAACAAAAATGACTAGAGAGGTTGGAGGGAAAGCATGGATGCAGAAAGGGGAGTAGAAGTCAGTCACTGGGCCAGAGCCTCAGCTGGTGCTGATTTACACCAGTGCAGAATCTGGCCTAGTGTTGGTTTAAAAAAGGAACACATTTGATAATTAACTTTCCAGCTTAAATATTGATCCAAGCCCTTTGCAACATGATACAGTGCAGCCTTCATATATGATCAAGGGCAAATGTAAGGCCTGATATAAAACAGCACTAACTCTAAGGCACAAGCCATTGAAAATGGTGACGAGAGACACAGCAATGTTTACAGTAATTGATCCTGGCTCTATAGATGACGTCTCGTACGGGGATGGGAATTAGAGATGTGTTGGCAGAAGGTACTGTGGACAAGGCAGCAGGACATTATAATCACTTGCTAACAGTGTTTTGTTTCTATCACTTCAAAGATGCAAAACTGATGCAGAGAAAGAGCAGGAATGTGAGCAGGTCAATGGAGAGATTGAAACTGCTGGAGACTTACTCCCAGGAGCTGCTGAAAGCGGATGCTAAAGTCTCCCAGAGCGAAGATGTGATCCAGTTTTTCAAAGCACAAACCCAAGACCTAGATCCTTCCTTTCCAAAAAACAGGTACTGATGAATTACACTTCCCAGGCTTTTCACATTTCTGTTTATGAAACAGGGGGAAGGGAAATTTCAATACAAAATGTGGAGAAAAAATTATGTTTTTTTCCTGGAAAATGTTTTCCATTTTGTGATCCACTCTGAATTAATTAGTAATGCAGGACGACTGAAGTGACATTGAATGATAAAAACACGGATAAGTTTTCCATAATGCTTCCCCCTGTTCTCCTTGCATCTTGATCCCTTTTTCCATTCTCTCACTCACTTTTTTCAGGATGCAGAACTTAACATTTTCTAGATATTGCTGGTTTCACTCAGACCCGTGGTATATTTGTGCAGCAGAGCCAAAATTGAAAATCAGCCAATATTTTCCTTAATAATAATGTATCTCAGCAACCCCTGATCTGCTTCCCTGCCTGAGATTCTGTATTAGCAACTGCTTTTCAAGTCTAGAGAACTAGCTCTTTTGAAAGCATGGTTTTCAATTGGCAAACAGCAAAACAATAATTATGAACATATTAAAAATGAGGCAGTTTTTATTCTAGATCAAAGCACACTCAGAAACAAAGCGAATTTCAGGGTTTTGATGTCTTGCTCAATTCAAAATGGATGGAGCAAGTTAATGACACTTTTGCAAACAGACAGAAAGCAAACAGGCAGGGTAACAACCTGTGTGCAACATCCTCTGACTCTTGCAATTCAGAAGGGTCATTAGAAACCCCTGCAAAGTGGAAATGCAGATACTGAGAGGAGTGTGGGCTAGTGGTAAGGGACGGAGTATGGGAACCAGGGCCTTTCAAGGTTTATTTCCAACTCTACGATGGTTTCACTGAGTTTGAGCAGCTCTCTCAGACCCTCTGTGCCCCAGTATCCCACCTGTGCACTGGCCATAAGAACTTACGCAAGAGAAGAGGTACGTTTGGGAATGTTTGCTGAGGGCTTTTAGATCCTATGGACTTAAATGCTGGCTACCCATTGTCCTGGTCTTCTGCATATGGGTGAATTGCACCCAAAGGATGTTCTTGAAATTGATCTGAAATGCAGTCTCTCTCCTGGCTTCAGAACAAACCAGTGTCAAACTTTACTTTCCAGCATTATAATTATGCCCTCAGAAACGGGAGATGGAAAGACAGACCAGTCCAAGCAGCAGAACCCCTCTGTTACTCAGCCAGTGGTCTCCCAGAACTACAGCTGCATTGAAGCCTATGAAACCAAAGACACAAAGAACAGACCCTTCAAAGTTGCCAAGAAGGAAATTGTCGAAGTGTTAATCAAGGATGTGACTGGTATGTCTTGTATGTCTGGTTATTTTCTGGTTTTGGATGTGAATTCTAGAGATATTTAGACTGGTTCATGGCCTGACAAAAATGTGTGTTTTGCAATATGTGTGCGTGTGTTTTGTAATATGGGGAGTGTGTACTGAATGGTATAACTTACCTTGGTTGGGATTGTAAATATTCTGTCAAGAAGAAAAGAACAAGGGAAGTAGGGTGTTCCGGTTGGTGGAACAAGGAGTGTAAGTGTCGGGACTTCTATATCTAACCTTGGGAGAGAGCATGAGTTGGAGGCTTTATAAAAACAGTCGCATGTGTTAGGCAGCTTTAATATGGGGCGGTTGTCACGTCTCCTATAATAATTAACACAGGGGCTGCAAAGCTTCAATAATGAACGGCTGAGAAGCACTTTGACAGCAGTGTCCAAGTGCAGTGTATTGTGTTATTAAAAGTGCTCCTGCATTACATGCTCCCTCTTGCTGTTTGCCGCAGGGTGGTGGCTGGTGGAGAACAAGGATCAGCAAATAGCCTGGTTCCCAGCTCCGTATCTGGAGGCGAGAGTAACTGGGGAGGAGAGTCTGAATGCCAGAGAACTGGATGAGGCGGGTGAGTCTGTTTATCCCTTGCTGTGGCTCTGAGCTTTCCATCGCTGTTGCTGGCTTGGGGCTGCATGTCACTACATCAACATTTCCCCCCTAAAAGTAGGTCCTGCAAAAAAAAAAATACATGTTTCAGCTCAGACTGAAAAACAAACACATCACAGAGAGGAGGCATGAGCTGGCGGTTAACGCCCAGGACTGGGACGCGGGAGACCTGGGTTCTGGTGCCCAGCTCTGCCAATGACTTGTTGTGTGACCTCGGGCAAGTCCCTTACAGGGCTGTTGTCAATTTAAAGCTCACACTCATCTGCACACCTTTACCTGTTGTCATTACAAGTGGCCTTGTGATAACGATCTTCCCCAATTTGTTTCCTTTGTGCTTTTGACAACGACAATTACCCTGTGGGTCAGTTGGTCATTTCCCCAGACACCTGGCTGGCAACAGGACTCGGGGCCAGGGGCAGCACTTGGAACCCCCTTTAGCTTCCTGAAGACTGACTAGATTTGGAGTTGACACGGTCCCTTTTAGCCTCCAGGCCTCGGTTCCTCCATCTCCGTAATCCCTACCCACTGCAGAGAGGCTTGGAGGCTCGATTCTCCAATGCGTGAAATTCACCCTTGTCCAGAGGGCGAGTCTAAAGTGGTGCCTAGACATTGGTCTGGTCCCTTTACCTGGGGTGAATGACCCCCTATTGCTTGTAAGTTCTGCTGCCCAGATGGCAGGCAGTCCAGAGTGGCGTTCCTACCTCTCGTTCCCACGCTCCACCCAGGGCTCTCTCTTACCTGCAAAGCAGAAATGACCCCTTCCTCTTTCTTCCAGGGACTCTGTATTACGCCGTGCGGGCCTACAAGTCTCAGAAGGCCGATGAGCTCTCTCTGAATGTCGGGGTAGTTGTGGAGGTGCTAGAGAAATCTGACAACGGCTGGTGGCTGATCTGGTGAGGAGGTTCTCTTCCTCCATCCCCCTGCTGAGTCAGCAGCTCACTCATTCCCTGCCCTGGGGAGGTACCCACGGACCTCTCAGCCTTTGGCAGTCCCCCAGCCTGTCTGAGAGAACTCTCTTCCCCCTTCCTTTATGTCCGATACACAGTAATGGGCTGGTCTCCCTTGAAGGGGGCGGGGGTCCAGGGACTGAAGGCCTGCACTTGGGGCACGGCTAGGCCTGTGCTGGGGAGCCTGTCCCGTGTTGCTTGGGAGGAAAGAGCATCTCCTACTGGGAGAATTAAGAATTCTCAATGGAACGTCCAGGGCGAAACCCATCTCTCCCCCCAACCCGAGTGACCAGACTGTGTGTGGGGAAGTAATCGGAGACTGGCATGGAATTCATGCCTATGGGCTGGGCTGGCAGCCACCAACCCCTGCACCCAGCACACCGCTATCCTAGCTGCAGAATCTGCGTGGGCATGGATACGGTTACCCTGGCAGCACCCCGCTAACCCCCTGTGCTTGTCTGCTGAAAGCTGGCATGGATCCCGCCAGGGCAGCTTGCAGTGCCCCATCCCCTTGGGATGGATTCACCCCCCACGGCTCTATCTGAGCACACTGTTCTACACGTCCCATGGGTCCCACCTGTCATAGAATCATCCAAGATGAGGGTGGGAAGAGACCTCAGGAGGGATCTAGTCCAACCCCTGCTCAAAGCAGGACCAGCCCCAACCTTGTCTCCCCTGGCTTTGGTGTCACCAATTCGGAGCTCACTCCTTGTCTTCCCTTTGCCCTCAATGGCAGCCTCCCACCCCCCGCCAAGTTCTGTCCCTGTCTCCCAGGTCTGGCGTATGTGGCTGGTACCCAGCATCCCCGGCTGCATTTCCCAGGGATGGGAGTGTCCGTAGAGAGTCTGATCTCCCTGGCATGGTCGGAACGCGCGTGAAGTGGCCCTTATCCTTATGTGTTGCTTTCCCCTGCCTTTCTCTCAGGTACAACGAGCACACTGGCTACATCCCCTCCATGTTCCTCCAGCCGTACAAGAACCCGCACAGCAAGTTCCAAACGATGGTGAACCCTGGCCTCTGCATCTCCACCCCTAACCTGCTGCAGGCCGCCAGCCCCTCCAACTGGAGTTCCCTCCCCCAGCACAAGACACCGGTGCCCCCCACTCACTCAGCGCAGGAGATGCCCATAAAGAACAGGGATCCTCTGAGCAGAACGAGATCGAGATCTCTGAGCGGCCCGCTGACTGGGGCGGAGAGCGCAGCCAGCTCCAGCCTTACGTCTGAGCTAGACAGTCTGTCTGTTAGTTCAGGGAGCGGGAGCGAACACGGCTTCAGCCGGGATTGGAAGGCGGGCTCAGCAGGGTCTTTGCCTGGCCTCAAGCAGGCCGGGGCTGGCCTCCTGCAAGCGAGCCTAGGTCAAGCCTCGGCCAGTGGAGGCAGCAAAGCTCCTCACCTCACCACCAAGGATAGGAATGATTCTGGCTTTGAGGAGGAGTCTCCAAGCGACTCAGATTCTTTCCTTCACAGCCCAGACTCTGCTGCCAGCGTCCCCAAGGTGCCGGCGCGACCCGTGGTCCAGGAAATCCTCCAGAAATGCAGCACTGTGACCAAGAGAGCCGTGCAAAGGGCTGCCCCCAGGCCTAACCTGCACTCCTCACCTCACCTCCACCCCGGAGGGGAGACGTGTGCAAAGCAGACGGATGCTCTAGAGCATGTGTGCCTCAGATGAGATTCCGTTATCGCCCGGAGCTGGAGGGTGGAGACTGCAGTGGCTGAAATTCCTGACATTATCCTTGCTCGGCCATCTTTTAACTGCCACAATGGGAAGCTGACTGAGGAAGATCAACGCTTGTGATGGTCGTGCTGAGAGGACGGACTCGGCCTTTAACTCCTGGTTGGAAGCTGCTCTGGCTGGTTTGCGTTAATGCACTAGTCTCGCTGTTCACACGGGAAGAACTGGAGGCTGGAATGCCGCAGGATTGTCCCTGCTGGAGATACTGCACCAGATCCACAACTGGTGTAAATGGGGTCATTCCATGGACTTCAGTAGAGCTGTTTACACCAGCTGAGGCTTTGGCCCACTAACTGGTTAAGAGGTTAAATGTTAGAGTTAAATGAATCCCAGCCATCTACCTAAGGATTGCTTTACCCCATTACTGAGGCCCAGAGGCTAAATGACTTGGTCAAGGTCACGCAGAAAATCAGAGTAGGAAATTGAACCCTCAGCTTGTAAGTGCCAGGCCAGCAACCAAACCACCAGACCAGCCTTCTTCTAAAAGACTTATCCTAAAGTGCAGTGTTAGATCAGTGCAGGCTGGACTCCATTTGCTTTACCCATTGTAACCACATCTCACACACATCAGCACACGTATTCTCTTAGGATCCACTGCAGCATTAGGCGGTTCAGTCCCCACCCTTGTAAACAATCCGACACCACTAGATGAAATGATCACATTTGATGGGAGGAGAGGGGGTTCTCTAACCCAGACTTCCTTTCGCTTATTTTGGTAGAGCCAAGTAAATAATTCATAGGAACCATTTCAAACTGTCCGGTCCTCCGCTCTGTCCCCAAATTGACCTGCAAGCAGTTTGGAATGTTGTTGGATAATGGGGTCAAAGTGGAGGTTTGGAAGTGGTTTACAAGGCATATATTTTGCAGTTCTCCCCATTTCACAAACTGAAGATGGCTCACAGCTGCCTGCAGAATTCTAACAACAGCGTTTAAGCCAATCCCTGTGCTGAGAGTCCCTGTTCGGTGATCCATTTCAGCTCAAAATCTGCAGTGGAGTTAGAAGAATGGAAGGGGCATAAACTGGAATGCACCATTAGGATGTTAAAACGGGCAAAGGAACCTGGCTGGCAGGGCGTAACACATGCAGAGTTGTAGCTGAGTAACAGATACAGGCAGCTGCCAGCAGAGGGCCCTTACAAGAAGAAAAGGGGGTTAATGCACAGTAACTCAGATTAAAGGTCTCTTGCTGCAGGTTACACTATAGATAATATGGTGCTTGGATTTTAAGTACTAGTGATGAGTGCTTTGCAATAGCTAAGCCACTGGTTAAACGGAGAACCCGATTCGATTTAAACAGGGGACTCCATTCAGCCCAGCCGGCCCTCCTGTTTTATCCTGCAGGTGAGTACCGATTTAGTATCATGATCATTGCCAGAGCAGCAGATCAACGTATCAGAGATGCAGCAGATACAGAGAGAGAGAGAGAGAGAGAGAGAGAGACAGACTGCTGCTGATTTCTCCTGGAAGCTGTTACAAGTGGAGAGTAAAGTGAAACTGGTGCCCAGCTTGTCATGGCAGAGTTTCAGGATCTTGAGCCTGGGCTCTGCAGAAACCAGGAGCCATCAGCTGTGCTTCTCCTCCTAATTAATTAGCTTGCAAAACAGTTTGAGGATGTAAAAAGCTATACAATAAGCGCTGAGCAACAGTATTAGTTCAGTCAGCACAGGTCTGAAGACCAAGATTCTGATGAAAATACTCCTGTAGGGACAGGGAGCTTTCCTTCAACAGCTCTGCATTTCACTGATGATTTCTGATCTGTAGATTTCTTTTCATAACATCATTTGCATTTTCAACCAGCCCTGGGCTTATTGAATGCAAACAAACTAGGTTAGAACAACATTGCAGGGCTGCAAGAAACTGATCAGAGCAAGATCACAGGTGTAATTCTATCCCTCTCTATAAGCCCATTGCTATCAGCCCAGCTGTAAGCAGTAGAGCCGAGATGCTGGCATAGTGGGGTGAATAAATGACTGGAGAAGTAGTCTTAAGGATAATTAGCCCTAACGGCGTATTTTGATACATGGCACTGCTCTTTCTCTAGTAACAACATTTTAAGGCCCTGATTCAGCAAACCACTTTAGGCACATGCATGTTTACACCTTGTAAACAGCAAAGATTATACCTATTCAAGGAGTTACCACCCCAGAGACTTTTCCTTTCAGTATTGCCATCATGCAGCTAGTCACAGGATCTGGGCAGAAGATACAACCTAAGCCGAGCAGCTGTTCCATCAGGCATCCAGCGGCCTCCCGGAGTTACAGATGCATTACAGCCTCTGAAACCAGACACAAACAGATCCTTTCAAGTTAACAAGGCTCCAGTCCCTAGTGGATTAATCAGGGCCACAAAAGGCATGTTTTCCATGTGTTGTCATTTGGAGCTTAAGATATGAAATAAAAGATTTGCCACATTGGAGTCTCCACTGAAAGGTTTTGTGGTTAAGAACTGCCAACAAATCTGTTTGTGGGATCTGCTCTTATGGAAATGTATTTGATCAAGAGAAAAATAGGCTTGTAGCTCTTCTGCTTGTTACATGCTCCTTTCTGCTGGTTGCTGCATGGTGGTAGCGGGTGGGGGTGGAGGTCTAGCTAAGCCTGGTTTCTAGTTCCGTTTCTGGACAAGACAATTAGGACAGTCACAGAAGAGGGTGAGTTTCAATGCAAGAGCTCCCATTTGATTTCTGCTGTATCTATCCCATTGCCACCTTTGCGCTGCATATCCAGACTTTGACCCCGAAGTTCTCAAAACACTTGAAACAGGCTGGCTGAATGTCATTATCCCCATTTTACAGACTGAGGAAACCGAGGCCCAAAGAGGCTAAGTATCAGAGCTGGGGATAGAACTCAGGCCTCTTGACTTGGCCTTAACAGTGAAAAATCATTGATAACTTTCTGCGAGAATATGGCAGCAATCAGCAGATTCCCCCCAATCAGGTTTCCATAGAGAGGATTTTCAAACATTTCAGGATCTGAATATAAGTGCTTGAAAACACATTCACATGAAAGAGTTCTTGGCACAGTAAAAGTGATAAGCACAATTACATGGAGTGGTTAGAGAGCAGGGGATTCAGATAATTTCCCATTGATTTTCTACATAGCCTTGGGTGAGTCACCTTCACCTCTGACCCTCAGGCTAGCAGCTTGTCAAGCTGCCACACTGCCCTACTTCAGAGGGGTACAAGGCTTAATTAACACCTGTCCTCCGATGGAAGGTACTGAGTGTACAGTATTAGCACAGAACGTTGTATTTAAAATGGAAATCAATACAGGCATCAAAGTTTTTCGAGCTCAGAATGAAGACAAAACATCTGTTGGTACTGGAGCGATTGGTGAAGTGCTGGAAATCACAAGCCTCCACCTGGGTTTGCTAAGTTTGCATTCAGTAACATCTCACTCCTTTTCCCCCTGGTATTCTGCTGTTAATGTCCATGCAACAAAGATAAAACACACACACCAATGTGCATATTTTGCTTAGGGTGCCAGAGTTTACAGCAGTGCAGATGTGCTGGGCTGCTATTGCAAAGATGTAGATTAGCAAGCAGCTCAGTAACAATGAGATTTAGGGCTTTTACCATGTGCTCCTATGACCCTCCAAACAGCTTCAGTGATGCAAGTCTACTGAATCCATCCCAGGAAACACTGCATGTCTCTGTCTTTTTCTCGGGTAGAATGGAAAGCTGGTAATGCCCACCCCCTCCATGCCCCAGGTTACCCTAAAGAAAGGGCTGTGTGCACCAACACCCAACCTACACAGCCATAAGCGAGCTGAAGTCTTAGCAAGCTCACCACAAGCGAGGGATACTTCCCTGGAGGTCAATACAGAGGAGAATGAGCAGAGATACAGGCTGGTGCACAGACAAAGATAGGGGGGGTTGGGATGGTCTCACAACACGGTGCAGTGCTAATGATACGAGGACGTTTGCTCCAGAACAGACACAGGAGGACTCAGACTCGGGCAGGCAGCCTATCCCCTCGGTATCTACGGCACTGAGGAGACAGCAAGTCGAGACTGGACTCACTCATTTATAAAATCAAACTTGAAATATTTATTATAAAAATACTCAAACTGCAACTTGGGGTGGGGTGGGGGGAACTAACGTTAGCGTCCGGCACTTCAGTCAGTGTGTGCGGGTCCTTGGATCACCAGTCATTCCCCTCGGTATACTGCAAGCAGCATATAAAAGGTCACAGACTCATGTCCTCTTCCCACTTTGACACATCTGCTAGTCTCATATTTTGCCACATGAAATCGATGAACATGGAGGCTTGCAATAAGCGGCCTAGTCTCTGGAAATGGCGCTCTGTAAAGAGGAAAGAAAAATTATGGCTCAACAGAAAGGGTTAAGTTCAAGGCAAACCAGGGCGAATTCTCTTCTCTGCCCTGACTGAGGCTAACGGGGGAAGGAGAGGAAGCTGAGTGTGTATCATCTGCACAGACTTCGAAACATTATTTTTTAGTGCTGGGAATAAGATGCCAGGAAGCAATTATTCATTCCACATAGCACAGACATGAGGATGGAAGGGCAATACAGCAGGCAACACTATAATGTATTGTTGCCTACAAGCTGTGTCCGGGGCACAGCTCGGAGACCTGGATCTAGGGCACGGCTGAGATCAGGCGCAGTGTGCTGGTGCTGGGGGAGTTGCCACAGGAGCACCTCTGGATGGATGAGCCACTGAGTGAGACACTGTGCCACCGTTTTCACGGAGCTGAGATGCGGTCTCTTTTGTAACTCACCAGTGTACGGCAGAAGGGATTCCACAGCAGTTTTGATCCCCTCATACTGCAGGAGACACTCTGGCGCTTCGTGCTTTAGGAGGGTTTCAAGGACAGCCTGGGCCTCATGGCAGTTTCGAGAGTTTGTGTTCCATGTCACCAAAAACTTCAACACTGACTCTACAGAGAAAAGCCAGTAATTCAGGAGTGTGGGGTTCACACACGCAACCTCAAGGGCAACATCACCCCACAAGAGATGCCAGTTCAGGAGGGATCTGTTTTCATACCCGCCAGGTCAGGTGAGCTTCCATGCAGGACTGAGTGACGAGCTTGGGGGCCAACAGTAATTGTATATAGAGTCACTCACTGGATTGATTGTGACACAGGTTGATTGAGAACAACTAATTGTAATGTATGGAAGTGGCCTTGTGAACAGAGACAGTGACAAGGATGCAAATCTCCAGGTTCTAAATTCCTAGCTCTGCTCCTGACCCAACCTGGGCAAGTTACTTAATAAATATATGGAGACATACCTACCTCCTAGAACTGGAAGGGACCTTGAGAGGTCATCGAGTCCAGCCCCCTGCCTTCACTAGCAGGACCAAGTACTGATTTTGCCCCCGATTCCTAGGTGGCCCCTCAAGGATTGAACTCACAACCCTGGGTTTAGCAGGTCAGTGCTCAAACCACTGAGCTATCCCTCCCCCCTGTGTGCCGCCATTTCCCCATCTGCAAAACAGGGCTAATAGAACGGGTGTTGTGATGCCTTGACATGCCTGGATGGAAAATGCTACCAGGGTGAAAAGGAACATTGCACGGCAGCGGTTTGTGGCCACAGACCAGCCTGTAGCGGGCTCGCCACTGGCACCCTCACTGATAGCAGCAGTCGCGCTGGGCAGGCTGGGAGGCCAGTGATGAAGGGTGAATATAAGGAAGATTCTAGTCTTTCTAGTTTCAGTACAGAAAACAGGCTTCTAATCTAAAATACTCTTTTAGGTCACACGAGCAATAGCTCAACCAACCTTTCTGATCCTTCCGCAGTCTAAGGATGTTCTTTTCTAAGTTCTCTTTCCCATTGGTTTCCTTAAGGATAACTAAAGGGGAAAGCAAAGAGACAGGAAATAACGGTATGGTTAACTTCTAGAAAATAAAAAGGTTACAATCAGAAGCCGAGCTTTGGAAGCAGAAAGTATCCAACAATTTGAGGTATTTAATGAGTGTGCAACACTATATCCTAAGGCTCCCTGTACTGTGTCAACACCCTGGCTCAGCCCAATTCCTCATCACCAATGGAAAAGCATGAAAGCTAGGTCTAGTTTCTCTGCCAAACTCCAAACCTGAATCTGATCTCCGGGGAAACCAAATCAGCAACCTGACCCTCAGCGCTGTGAAGAGCTGTTTTGTGGAGTCACTGCCAGGAGCCAGGTGCTCGTTTAAAATGCAGACAAATACTGCAAAGTAACAATTAATCTCAATAAAGATTCTGGTTTCAGACTGTTGGCTTTAGGGATGAAAGCTGCCCTGTCCTCTGTCTCACGGCCCACCGCCCCGGGACAATCAGTCACTGTGCATGTCGCTCAGAGGAGCCATTGAGGTCTGTACGGTGCTGTGTTTAACGTCGGTCATGCTCTGACCTTTCCTGAGATGCACTTGTGCTTTGAGATCAGAGGAAACATTTGCTGTTGGGCACAATGCAGTGGGGCAATGGTGATTTCAAAACAGAAAACAGAGGTGACAAGAAAAGGGGAAAATAGAAGTGGGAGGCTCCTGGACTCTGGGTTTCTGTCTCCTTTACCTGACAGAAGGGGATGATTTGGAAGACTACAGAAAGAACACTGACAGTGGACACCTACCCTTGATCACTGTCAGCACCGTGTGTGGCCGATCCAAAGAGATTGCCAGCCCTAAAGCTTTCAGGTACTTCTTCTCGTGGAGCAGGTTGGAAAGCTCTTGATCTCTGTAATGCAGTCAGGAAGAAGAGGTTGTCAGAGGTTGGTTTGCTTGAGAGAACAAAACGTTATGCAGAATGCAGCAAATTGAATGGTAACAATGCATAGAGATTTAGTGCCAAGAAATAGGCTAGCCAGTGAAAACCTCAGTGCCCTCATTGTGTCGATAATTATCCTGGCATTATGTTAAAGGGGCTCCTGAGCTATTCTGTGCTGGCTGACACAGGAGAAAATGAATGATGACTAAGTTTCAATGGTCTGACTTGGCTTATCTCAGCAGTACAGAACCTTGAAGTTCATTGACTTCCAAGTTAATAGTTATTATATGAAGACTTTATGGGAAGCAAAGATAACCTACACCAGTGGATGAAGAGCTAAGAGAGATTACAGGGCAGACAACCAGATAAACAAAGGCTTTGCTTTATGAATAAGAAGGAATGGGAAGGCTTAAGTGCAGTTTCATGGGGATGGCACATGATAAAGGAGACAATATACTATCCAAAGTATTGCTCAGGGTTACTCACTTCATAATCTGCTCCTCCTGCTTAGCTTGCTCCTCTTCCAGCTCAATTTCAGTGACATCCTTTAACAGATCACAACACAACCGCTGTCAGTCTTGTTTAAACAGTTTGATTTCCTGCCCATCTTTTCAGCAGGAGCCTGTGCTCCGCAACCAGATCTTTATGTGGGGTTTCAAATGCTGAATCTAGCTGCTCCCCAAATTATTTAGAGCACCATGGACCTCACCCCTTCCCAACCCATCGCTGGTGCTCCCACTGTGCCTCTCGTTGCTTGCAGGCTGCTCAGGGCCATTTCCTGCCTCTGCCTTTAGAGAGAAGTGGCCAGTGCTGTTCTGGAGCCTCAGCCAAAATCAATATCTGCCTATCCCCATTTTACAGATGGAGAGGATGAGGAAAGCAGAACTCAGGCAGCCTGGCTCCCAGTCTTGGATTCTGACCACTAGACCACACTCCCTCCATTCTTTTCTCAAAGCAAACTGAAGGAGGACCATGTTCGATACCTTCCACAGGATGACACAGGAATCGCTGGATGCTGTCACGACCAGGTCATCCTGTCTGTTACAGTGGAGACCCCACACTTTATCTTCATGACCGTCTAAGGTTTTCACACACTCATTTGTTTTAATCGTCCAAAGTTTCAAGAGCCCATCGGAACCGCTTTTGGAAAGGGGAAAGAGAAACCAAACGTAAGCCCCTGGATTAAATTGGCACTGGACAGTCCTAGTCTTGCTCTGCTGCATCCTGTCAGAAGTGAGGGCTTGGTAAAAGTGACACACCATCACGGGACCCTGTCAGGTAGTGGTCTGAGCACTGGCCTGCTAAACCCAGGGTTGTGAGTTCAATCCTTGAGGAGGCCACTTAGGGATCTGGGGCAAAAATTGGTCCTGCTAGTGAAGGCAGGGGGCTGGACTCGATGACCTTTCAAGGTCCCTTCCAGTTCTAGGAGATTGGTATATCTCCATTTATTACCTTTTTAACTAAACCAAATGATGCTATGAACACCCCCTTAGAGTATTCTTTCTATCCTGGCTAGTCACATAGCCCCGACCATGGCAGTATCTGAGGCACTCAGAATCCAAATGTATGTACCCTCCCAGCACCCCTGGGAGGCAGGGCAGTGCTTTTATCCCCATTGTACAGACAGGGAACCGAGGCACAGAGAGAGTAAGTGACTTGCCAGTGACAGAAAGTCGGTAGCAGATGTGGGAACTGAATCGGCGTCTCCCAAGACCCAGGCTAGTGCTTTAGCGGCTGAACCATTCTTCTGCTCTGAACTAAGAGTTTTAAACCTCAATGTGCGTCTCGCTGTGTATGCAGCTCATTGGCTTTTTCCATTTCTCTCTGCTTGGAGAGTGCAAAGATCATTCATGCAGGTTTTACTTCTGTTTATAACCAGTAAAGTCAGAAAATCCTTTCCTTGAGGGGTCTGCATTCGTTTCCCTTTGGCTGATTAACCCTTCCTCTGCTGCTCATGCCCTCTACAAGAGGTGAAATGCCCCTCCAGAGTGGCCCACGTATTGGGTATATCATGTCCCAGACAGTTCAGTGGAGGTTATTAGAACACAACAGCACAGGTGCTAGACTGGAGGACACAACAGGGGCGGAACTGGCACTTCAGGAAAGCTCAGCAGAAAGCGAGGATTTTCCCATCAGCAAGGAGAACGTACAATTCGCTTCTGGGAAAAGGCTACAGCCAAGGCGGCTAGTGCTGACTCATCTGGTTGCTGGTTTAAGACCCAAATCCAGTGTCAGCATAAGCAGGTGAAACTCCCACTGACTTCAATGGGAGTTTCACCTGCTTACTCCAGAGTTGAATGTGGTTCCCTCTCTCGTAAGAATCCCACCTGCCAAGCATATCTCTCTCCCTGGGAAAGGGGATTTTCAAATCAACAACTCAACCTCCCGCTCAAGCCTCTGTTTGCCAGTTTGCTGCACTGGCCTAGCTTCACTTAGGCTCCTAGAGAAAGGTCATACCTACTAAGCAGCTGTGTCCCCCGGCTCACGAAAACTATCTTCAGCACAGAGGCGTCGTGACCTTCAAAAGTCTGGGGGGAGGAAAAAAAAGTATAAAAAGTAGTAACAGAATATTAGACAGCCAGGTCACACGGGAGACCATGCCTCACTGTTTGGGGCGAAGAGGCAGTTTGGAATGGCGCTCATCTTTCACGAGAACAAAATCTGTACCCAGATTCTAGATAAAGAAGTTCCAAGCAGACAGACCATATCCCCGGAACCTGTGTTTTGCTACAGCGTGGGAAAGGTACGAGGGAAGAAAAGACGTATCCCATACTACTTTAGAAAAGCTTAGTTTAACTGCTTGAACATGCAAACCAAGGTTAAATCACAGCATGATCAGAGCGAGACATTTACATTAACTGGATCAGTCAGCCGCTGAAAAGTTGATTCACCTGCTTATTGTGTCAAGCAAACATTAAGATGGGAGATAACACCACTGGGGAAGAGTCACGTGGGGATCACAGCACTAGGACTACTAAGTTATCTAAAGGTAGGAGCATGCAATAAGAAGGGTGCAACTTAGCGTCTTCTAATAATGAGACAGACTGGAGACATGTTTCTCCATTGAAGACCAAGAGTCAAATTACTCTGTTCTATGCCCATTTCCTCCAAGGTCCTATCTGTGTCACGTCAATCCAGCCTGCACTGCTCCTGGGTTGGCCAGAGAAGGAAGCAGGTTACTCAAGAGTACTGCTAAGGGGCTTGCTGCCTGTGCAGGTTTCAGACCCTGATGGCCTGGAGAACAAACCCAGGCCTGAACAGCTTTTTCCTCATCATGGCAGTGTGGTTACACTTCTGCTAGTCTGGCCAAGCCGTGTCTGTTTGGAGCAGCCACATTCAAGTGTTTGTCTAGACGACCCGGGAGTATGAATTTTCATTACCTTCAGACAGCTGAAGTCATGAAGACCCCACAGCTTCACAGTGCCATCTGCTGAGGAGGTGGCCAAGACTTGATCCACAGGAGAAAACTGCACGCACCAGATCCCACGCGTGTGTCCCGAGAAGATGCCCATCAGAGAGCAATCAGGACAGGACCACAGCTTGGCCGTCCTGTCCTGTGAGCCAGTGGCAATCAGTTTGTCATTTGGAGAAACCGCCACACTATTTATATCCTAGAGAAAGTCACACAAAAGGAGTAAAGCAGTGAAATTCTCTTGCCAGCACTAACCAAACACCTGGTTAGCCCAGGGCTGAGAACGGAGGTGTGAGAGAGGTACAAGTTCTGGCTATGCTCATTCTGAGCCCTCAAGAGTCATTGTTCCCAGGACCTTACCTGTGTTACAGCTAATACGCCTGTTACAGCTCAACTAGAAACTAAATACAACATTTTCCTGCGATGTGATCTCCCCAGAGATGTGAAATCTTTCCTTTTGTGTAGCTGTTCTATGCTTATAGGCAGGTGCCCCCAAGCCAAGTCCCACTAACTCCGTCAGTCTCAGACACACGTCTGTTTCCTGTACTGATCTGAGATTCCTAGCGGAGAACTAAAACATCTGACAAAGAGAGGGGAGAAAAATACATGCCCTGGCTTGGGACATTTTTTTTTTTTTAGCAAAAGGAACAAAATAGTTTCAGGGGGGATTTCCTGAGCCTCCACTTTACAAATAAATCACTGATTTTCCTTGTCTGATGTCAGTGGAAGTTATTTCTTCAGTCATGTTACTGCCTGGAATCCAAACAACATATGTTTTATGAAGAACTGAACCTTGCTGCCAAAGGCACTCAAAGCACAGATCACAAGAACGGCCTCGCTGAGCTTCCACAGAAAAAGAACCTTCTCAAGTCCACTGAGATTTTACCTTGTTGTGACCCCTCTCTGTTACGTGGGCATGAAGAACTTCAGGGCGAGAGACCAAGCCTGCTTTTGCTTTGGCAGCGAGGGACTCTGGGAGATTCCAGACTTTGATGGTACAGTCTTGGCTGCTGGTGACTACAAAGCTCTCTTTCATTCTGGAAGCAGGAGTGGGGTGAAGATATGAAGAGGAAAAATGTCAAATGCAATAAAGCAAAACAATTGCTTCAGCTGCACAGAGAAAATGGCTTTTCTTTCCCCAGCGCCATCCTACGCACTCAGTTGGGATTTCAAACAGCTCAGTGTTTTAATGTTTCCAAAAGCTGCAGTTCATTTCATTTCAACCCTTACAACTGCCGTTCAGCTATTCACCACAGGCACCATTACTCCTCTGGGCCAAATCTCACTTAATGAATTGCACCTTTCGAATACAGAAATTGGACTCCAAAGAGAAACAAATGTGAAGAAAGTAGAAGAATTTATAAACAAGCAAGATTTCCCAAGCAAGTTCTATTATCTCTGTGTTTCTCCTCGGTCCCAAACCCTTCCCTTTCTAATTCACTGTAAGGTAATCCAGGAGCTAGATAGATCAAGGCTCCTGCAGCTTTTTGTTCCTCTAGACAAACTTGAGCCAGCTGGACAAAGAGGAGAAGCGCAAACATATGAGCTGGGGGTGGTGAGGCAAAAGGATGGGCCAAAAAAAGTCTCTCCTCCAACTTTATCCCATTACAAGTCAACACGTTTACCCTGACGGGCCTGGGATACCTCAGAGGCAGCAGCCTTGGTTCACACCGACTGGGGTTTCTTCACTGTGAACACAGACCACATGTAAGAAGAATGATGCCTCTGTTACCTTGAGCAAGACA
Source organism: Mauremys mutica (assembly GCF_020497125.1). Taxonomy (NCBI): domain Eukaryota; kingdom Metazoa; phylum Chordata; order Testudines; family Geoemydidae; genus Mauremys; species Mauremys mutica. Next base: position 82,417,908 of record NC_059082.1, on the reverse strand, counting down.
GCGCACCCACTCCATGGGCATGACCCAATCCTTCGGCCACGCAGACCACATCGCCTGCTTTATCCATCCGCCAAACCCGGAGGCTTCTGTCCTGAAACAGGAAAGGAGGAAAACAGTTATACTTTTCTGACAAGTGAATAGATTAGTATTAATAGCCAGTGGGCCTGGTATTAATCTATGCCTGCAGTCATTTCATCACCACCACTTCAGGGCACAGACAGACAACTGTAATGAGGGATTACATCTTACAGGACCAAGCAATATTCATAGAATCACAGAAATGTAGGACTTAATAGATTATCTAAATTCACCCTCCCGTGCTTAAAAATCTTCCAAGGGGATTCCACAGCCTCCCTATTATCCTTTTCCAGTGCTCAGCTATTCTCAGAGTTAGAAAACTCTCTTAATATCCAACCTAAATCTTCGTTTCTGCAAACTAAGCTAGACAAATTAAAGGTAATTTTAATGGTAAGCTAAAATTTACATTAGTTACTTTATTTTTGAGCATGTTGAAGCAGCCTGCCCCTTGTCTCCTTACCTCTGATCATCTATGCTACATGCTGCTCCCAGGCACTTTTGCAGCAATGAATAGCTCTGAGCTCACATGCTGGAGAGAGACACTTACTAAGGGTACGTCCACACTACCTGATGGATCGGTGGGTAGCGATCAATCTATCGGGGATTGATTTATCGCGTCACGTCTAGACACGATAAATCGATCCCTGCCGCACTCCCTGTCGACTCCGGAACTCCACCAGGGCGAGAGGCAGAAGCGGAGTCAACGGGGGAGGTGCGGCCGTCGATCCCGTGCCATGAGGACGGGAGGCAAGTCGAAATAAGATACGTCGACTTCAGCTATGCTATTCTCGTAGCTGAAGTTGTGTATCTTACATTGATGACACCCACACCAGTGTAGCACAGCCCTACAAGTAGCACAAATACTAAAGATCACAGGAAGATAAAACAACTGGGATTTCCTGTTGGGCCAGTATAATAAAACCAATCCATATTTTTCTAAGGACAATGTTAAAAAAAAATGATGGGAATAAGAAGACAGGATTTAAAAAGAGCTTGGAGATCTAGGACATCTCTAGAATTTCAAAGGTGGGGTGGACAGAAGTTTCCATCGGTACAAAAGCCCTTTCCAAAATCAAGGACAATGAGCAGAAAACTGCCCACAACAATAAAGGTCACTGTGAGCAATGGGCCTTACTACGTACCCAGGAAAGGAAACATTCTATTACCTTAGCACAGCTAGAAAACATCAAGCCCTTCCTGAAGACGTCCAGGGCAAGAACCGTGTCTGAAAGGAAAGACGGCAGCAATTACTGTTAATTATTTGTAGCGCCGAGTTGGGGACCAGAACCCTATTGGCCTAGGCATATTTCAAACAGAATAAAAAGATTAATTCTACGCACTTCAGAGCAGGGTCAAATATAAATCAAGAGATAACAGATGGAGGCAGACAGATGGGGCGGCGCAAGGGAACAATGGGGATACTGGTCAGCATGCTCAGCAGTGGTCTCAGCACACCACTGGGATAACCACTGCCAAGTTGCTGTGATGGCTACGAAAAAAAAAAAGAGGGAGTTTTAAGAAGGGTTTTGAAGGCTAATGAGTTTTGTGGATGGTTACAGGGAGCACCTCCCACGCATGAGGGAAAGCAACAAAATATTGTATTTAGACAACGGAAATGCATGAAATAATGCAGAGTCCACCGCCCAGTAAGGGTGAGGGGAAACTCTGTGGCACTTAAAACCACCCCTACGCTGTGAGCTCTGTCGTTTTCTAGTAAGTACTTGGCTATGTTTGTGGACCTGGTGTGATTTGATTAGACACTTGCAGTCACAAAGTGCATCAACACTCAGAGTTGGTCTTCGCCCCCACACACCCTATCTAGAATTTAAGGGGATTTCAGTGCTGGCAAAAGATGCTAAACCAACAGCCCTAGAGAATAAAGGCTTCTCAATAAGCAAAACAGGGACAGCATGGAGAGCAGCAAGAGCTTCCATGCACACCGCCTGCAGAGCAGATGCCTCCATCCTGCTCTGGAGAACTAGAGGGCACTGCCGCCTCCACGCAGACGAGTCTTGGGAGGAGAGAAGCCAGTTCCAGGGGTGACCCACGCAGCTCCTCCCTGCTCAAGCCTCTAGGTCCCTGCGTACCTGTGTGGCCATACAGGATCTGGCAGTGCGACGTTGCCAGCTCAAACACTTTTAGCTGAGGGCTGTTGGTAGCCACAACAATGTGAGAGTCAGCAGGGCCAAGGAACCGCACATCCAGAACCTCGTCGTTGTAACCTGCAAACTGGGGGCAACGAAACAAGAGACAGCTTAATAGGCAGGAACAAGCTGGCGAGAGAAGACCCAAATGACAGCCACGGTGGCTGGTAGCACTGCATTCATGTGCATTCCTGGGGATCTTTCATTTGATGCCATGCTTAAAAGAGGCACTGAGGTTTGGTAGATGGTACCTGCTTTCTGAGCTGAAGCGTCTGGGCATCGTAGAAGATGATATTATGCTCAGCAGTCACAGTTGCGATCTCATTTTTCCCAGGCACCAGCATGCAGTGTGTCAGACTGTGTGTGCTGCACTCTTCTTCCTCCTTGGCATCCACACGTTGGTAGGGCACAGGCTGGGTGTACACGCAGGCAGCTGTGGCGGCTTCCCAGATGTGCAGGATCCCTAATGCATGGGATGTATACTGCCTGTAAGTGGCATTATATTACCTGCACAGTATGCTCAGAAAGGTCCTCCAGCCTTGTCTATAGGAGACAGCTGTGCTGGTTTAACTAATGGTGTGATTTTTAAACTGATTTAGTTGCGCGAATGTGAAACGCTGCCAGACTTAGTTCAGGTTAGCTAAAATTGATTAGGAACAAGTTTAAGGTAAACCAAAATAACCCACTTAAACTGAAGTGTCCACAGAGGGGTTCGCACTGGTTTAAAACTCAATTTCATTTAAACCAGTGCAATTTTCTCATGTAAATAAGATGCTTAAGACAGAAGGTGTTTTTTAAATTAAATCTAGACTATGAAATCTGAGCAGGCGTTCATCCCCCACTCATCACCATGGTATCTGGGACTGTAAAAACTTAGCAGAGATAGGGAGGGGGAGAAAGCGCTGCCTTAAATATCCCAAGAGTGCCAGAACAGGTTCATTGAACTGGACCTGGCTTTCAACAGATACAAGACAATGAGAAGCGTGCCAAGCCCTGACAATGGCAGGCCACCGAGTGTAATTTACTCCTTCTTACACCCCGAGTCTGGCAGCGACAAGACAGGAAATTCCATGGGGCTCACTCACCTTTGCTGCCAGCTGTGAGAAAGTGAAGCCCTCGTTTCTTCACACCCAAGTGTGAGAAATCTCCATCCTCGGGTAACAATACTGCAGCCTCCACACTCTGCGAGAGACATTGACAAACCATGAGGCGCAGTAAAAGGTAAGTAGAATTTAACAGCCTGAGAAACCACTTGGAATCAAAAGCAGGTCCCTTTTTTTCCTGACTAGAAGTCAGATATCACCAGGGAAGTAATCTCACCTCATATATAGGGACAGTCCTCTTGGCTTCTCTTGTTTTTAGGTCCCATATCATACAGATTTTATCACGACCAGAGCTGCAACAAAGGTTATAAAGAAAAATTCACTACCACCACCTTCCAGCCAAGAATCTCAAAGCCAAGTCAGACGTGGAGCTGTGGCTAGGTCAGGTGCGGGATGAACAAAGCCACACACAACCCTGTGAGGCAGTTCAGTATTATCTCCAATTTACATGTGGGACACTGAGGCACAGAGCATGATTAGGTGAAACCCAGACCCTCAACTTCTCTCTTGGAGCCCCAACTGAGCCTCAGTGTGCTGTATTGTCACCCCTTCCTTCCCTCAAATAGCAAAGCCCACGGGCAGCACGAGAACGCCATATGTTTCTTGGGGAGGGGGAATCTGAATGGAGATCTGATAAGCCCATAACAAGTTTACCTGATGAGTGTGTCCCTATCTGGAGCAAAAGCCAGAGAGGTGACAGCACTGTAGTGGCCGTCGAGAGAGGCGATACACTTGCTGGATTTCAGGTCCCAGATCCGGATTATATAGTCCATTGAGGAGGAGAAGAGCTGCAAGCGGGAGATATCGGGATGGAACTGGACAATGCTAGCAAGGGAGGGAGAGAGAGATTTGCATAGTGCAGGCACAAACCAATCAGCATCGTCTCTGAGACGGCAATAACGTAAATGTCTAGCATCTATGACAGATCATTCACATTAGCTAAACGGGGTTTAAATTATTGACCTCCTTTGTGGAATCTCATTTATCCACAATCCACCCACTGGGAAAATTTACCATAGGTGTTTGCCCTAGGAAATGCTCTAAAGAGTCCATAAATTGTCAATTGTGGGTATCTGAACTGGAGTTCCCAGATTTCCTTAACCACACCATCTCCCTCCCTATCTTTTCCTCCCAAAGCAACAGCCAGTTATAGCCCTGGTCCCTCCATTAAGCAGATCAAAAATCGGAAACCAAGAACAGTTTTGGATCAGCTCAGTACAGTCATTTGCATTCCCCTTCCCCAGAATGCTCTTCTTACTCAGTCATCTCAGGATAATACTCATGACCAGACTGGGATTGGGCCAAAAGGACTGGCAAAGATTGCAATTGTACAGCAAGATCTGCTAACAGAATTGGGGTCACAAACCCAGATCCCCAAGCTGGTGCTCCTTATTTCAGACAGAACACTTGGGAGGAATTTCAGAGTTTTGGTAAAACTGTCTCTGCTAGTTTCCCTAATGGAAAAGGGAGGATAAAAAGATTTTTTCCTTACTGTACAACCCCCGTAGATCCTTTCAGGTTATGCGTGCAGTACTGTTTGACTACATCCCAGATCTTAATGGTGCTGTCACAGCCACCTACAAGAAGAAAGGACATGAAGGAATTAACAACAGAAATGGGCAACACAGCAGGGCTGGGACAATAGCAGTTGTATCAGTTTCACAGGTTACAAAAGCAGAAGAGGGAAAATGAGAGAGAGAACAGTTAGTCACAACACCCAGGGAGATTTCACGGGTTATAGCACTTCGCATTTTCAGAGGGCTTTGTAAGTATTAACTCACTGGTCCTCACAACAGACGTGTACGGTTACTGTCCTTACTCAGAGATGAGGACCCTGAGGCACGGAAAAGTTAAAGGACTTGCCCAACCCCACCCCCACCCTAACAGAGAGTGAGTTTCAGAGCTGGGTTTTCTGATTTCCAGATATGTGCTCAGACCACTAGACAAGCGTCTCTCTAGGTGCATGTGATAATTTGTAGAATTTTCAATGAATATATTTTTACATAAAAGCTTATCTTCTTATTGCAATAACAGGAAAGTCTTGAGAGGCTCTCAAGTTCTCTTTTGATTTTATTCGAACAGCAGGGATCACTGTCTAACATCACAGAACTTAAGGTCATTTCATCACAGAAACAGACTCCCCCATCATGCGACACTGAAGTCAGACTGTACCTGTGGCCAACAAAGTGGAAGTGGGGTCAAAGATCATAGTGGCCACTGGTGCTGTGTGCACTGCTTTCCACGTACGTCTACACTTGTTCTGTCGCCATTCCCACTGCTTTAACAGCAATGCCCGGCTTCCCGTCACAAGAATCTAACAGACACACAGCAGGAAAAACAGGAAAAGACAAAGATTAAGTTAGCCAGAATATTCACATTCTGCATTGTGTTCACAGCGAAATTTAGAAAACCCAGAGACAGAAAAAAAAACGGGAAATTTCAGTTACCAAAAGAAGCTAATTCTGAAACTAATTTATTTCCCAGCATTTTTTTTTTAATAGCAAAAGCCTGGAAGCCATATAAATAACATAAAAATGTAAGTACATCACAAATGCACTGGACAAAAACGCAATGCTGTAATGCAACAAACAGATAAAATTATGCCCTCCCCCGCATATATCATCAAGTAAGTTTAGAAGCAACTGCTAGTCTTTCAGAAGAAGGCATTACAGATAATAACAAACAGCTAATAAAGGCCTGTTATAATAATTGGGCCCACAAATTTACCGTAATTGTGAGATGTCAATAAGTTCATAAAATGTCACAATAACCTAGAACAATAAATGGTGATGGGGAAAAGATGCAAAAGGGACACAGAACCAATTATATTATAACTCAATGACTGTGTTAAAATTATGCCTGGTAAACTAGAGAAGGGTGGGACCAGAAATTGACAGATCAAAATCGGTGTGTCGGAAATTACGCCTATTTGGTAAATAAGATAATGAGGGAATGGGCTATTCCACCAATCGTTCCCTTTGGGATCCCTAAAAGAAAAGACTTTTGGGGAAAACAAAATTCAAGCTAACAACAATTACTGGTTGGGAGAGAGGAAAAACAGAAGCAGCTAGCTACACCAGCATGGCTGCCGCTCCCACCATCTTCTGGGACCCCGGGATCCACCATGACACCATTGGGCCTTCGTCACCCTGATCCTGAGAGATGTCCTGACCTGATCAGACCAGGCCAGAGAGGACCCAGATGACGTCATCTCTGCTGGCTCTGGCTAAATCCTGTTGGAATTCCAGAGATTTGTTTCCTGCTGTCACCGTCCTCCCCCTTGTGTGTTCTTTTTCTTCCCTATCTTCCTTCTCCTTTTTCTTACTTCTTTCCTTTTGTCTTCTGTCTAATAAGCATCTGGATTAGCCAGCCAAGACTGTACATTTTGCAACATTGCCGTAAGTTAAAAGCAATGGCCTAAACAGCCCGATGCTGGTACAAGTTTGCCAGGAGTGGCTGATGAAACCATGTGCCATGCTTAGGTTTTTCCAGCAGTGAGGCTGCAAGTGAAAGTCAACACCAGAGACAGAGGCTGCATTTTCTCTCTTTACTATTCTTTTCTCTTCCCTCTTTTGTTTGCCTTGTTTTGTCTTCTAGGAAACAAACAGCAACTACAACAGTTCTAGTCCATTTCAACTACCTTCTCTTTTCCCCAAAAAGGACAGTTATCACCACTGTTAAAATGTGAAAGTTGTTAGAACAAAAGTCTTAACATTTTACATTTCACATGTTTTTGCAGTTTTTCTTTCTTTTCTGCATCTTTAGTAAAAGATTAAAAAACAAAGAAACAAATTAGCAGTGTTTGCCAGTGTACTAAGCAGACGGATGTCTCTGTTTCTGAACCCCTAAGCTTTGTTTAAAACTGTTCAGTGTTGGACAGTGACTGGGTCACATTAACATCTTTGGCTCATAATATTCCATCAAAATTAATAACATAGGCTCCAATCCTGCAAACCCTTAAGCACGTGCATATTTGCAAGAATGGGTCTAGAGCAGGGGTCTCAAACATGCGGCCCGCGGGCCGCATGCGGCCCGCGGAGCTCTTCCCTGCGGCCCGCGGAGCTCCCCAGGGGAGCTCCGCAGGGGCCCCCAAGAGAAAAGTGGAGGCTCCCACCTCCGCCCCTCTCCTGGAGCCTCGGCGCATAGAGCGCCGAGTCTCCGTCCGAGCGCCTGAGCCCCGCCCCGATCCGAGCCGCGTGGGGAGGGGGCGGGGCTGGGAGCTCTGGGCTGAGCGCTGCGCTCGGCGTGGAGCTCCCAGCCCTGCCCCCTCACCACGCGGCTCTGAGTGGGACCGCCGGAGACGCGCTCGGGTAAGGCGGGGGGGAAAGCGGGACCCGCCGGGGCCGGGCCCGGGCCGGGCCGGGGGGTGGGGGAGGGAAGCGGGACCCGCCGGGGCCGGGCTGGGGGGGGGAAGGGAAGCGCTCAGGGCTGGGGCAGAGGATTAGGGTGTGGGGGGATGAGGGCTCTGGCTGGGGCTGAGGATTAATGTGCAGGGTCCTAGTGCCTGCCCTCCGCCAGTACTGGCAAGGCAGGCTTCCCTTACCCTGAGCCTCTCCAACCCCAAACCCTCAGCCCCAGCCAGAGCCCTCATTCCCCCCGCACCCTAATCCTCAGCCCCAGCCCTGAGCACCCCCACATCATGAACCCCTCATCCCCCTACACCCTAATCCTCAGCCCCAGCCAGAGCCCTCATCCCCCTGCACCCTAATCCTCAGCCCCAGCCAGAGCCCTCATTCCCCCCGCACCCTAATCCTCAGCCCCAGCCCTGAGCACCCCCACATCATGAACCCCTCATCCCCCTGCACCCTAATCCTCAGCCCCAGCCAGAGCCCTCATCCCCCTGCACCCTAATCCTCAGCCCCAGCCAGAGCCCTCATCCCCCCACACCCTAATCCTCTGCCCCAGCCCTGAGCGCCCCCACATCATGAACCCCTCATCCCCCCGCACCCTAATCCTCTGCCCCAGCCCTGAGCGCCCCCACATCATGAACCCCTCATCCACAGCCCTCACCCCACACTCCAAACCTCTTCCCTAGCCCTGAGCCCCCTCGCATCATGAACCCCTCATCCACAGCCCTCACCCCACAGCCCAACCCTCTTCCCTAGCCCTGAGCCCCCTCACATCATGAACCCCTCATCCACAGCCCTCACCCCACAGCCCAACCCTCTTCCCTAGCCCTGAGCCCCCTCCTGCATCATGTACCCCTCGCCCTCAGCCCCACAGCCCTCACCCCTGCACTCCCTCCTATCCCCAAACTCCGTCCCAAAGCCTGCACCCCCACCCCCTGCCGCAGCCTGGAGCCTGCATCGAGCACAGAGCCTGCATCCAGACCCCCTCCCCCACCCAAACTCCCTCCCAGAGCCTTAGGCAGTAAATCTAAGTGCGTGTTTTGTCCTTTGAGTGAGGTGCATTACTGAGTGTATATATTTATTAAAACTGCGCGCGCTTAGGGGAGGAGGTGGAGAAGAGACAGGGCAGGGGCGGGGCCTCATGGAAGGGGTGGATTGGGGGTGGGGCCAGGGGCAGCAAGGGGGCGTGTCAGTGATGCGGCCCTCGGGCCAATGCACTAGTCCTCATGCGGCCCTCGGGGTCATTTGAGTTTGAGACCCCTGGTCTAGAGTTAGCTCATGGAGTAAATTAAAACAGCAGCTGGTACAATCTATGCACATGAAAAAATTGAATATATTTGATTGTATCCCTTTCCCTCTACGTTTTTTGTCTTCTTAGATTATAAGATTTTTGAGACAGGGACCATTTCCCTGTATGTGTTTGCTCGGAGCGTGTCACAATAAAGTTTCAATCCACATTGCTATCTCTCGGCACTATTGTAACATAATTATTAAATAATAATTCCCTTTAATTTATACCGGATGCAAGTTTGTTGGAAGTAGCAATTCCGACTGCACAAAATTTATCAGAAAAATCCTGTCAGAAATTAAAGATGGGAGAGTCCAATCAGACCCCATTTGGACCATCACCCTTTGTGAGTGCAGGATGATTCCATGCAGAATATTCTCCAGGGCTGACATGATTATGTATGGGACCTATTAAAGTGGGATGGAAAATAAGGAACCGAGGGTAACTTGTCACATACCTCATCATCGGGGCTAAGAACAAATGACGTAATGTCCTCTTGTTCATCCTATAAATGGAAGAAAGAGGCAGTTAAATCATCTGTGCAATATTTTTAAATGCCATGTTGCCTATTCTCTTTACAGGTGTTACATGGCCTACACATGCTACATCGTTTTTTGCGCTCACTGAGTGTGCGCTTCATCACAGAATCTCCTGCAGAGGCAACTGCAGAATACCCATGAACAAGTAAGACTAACAGGACTGGGTAGATTGTACAGGGCTAAGGAATCCTGGTTCCCACAATGCTACTCTTCTTTCCCTGACAGCAGTTCCAACCTGTGGACATGGGGGACAGGGACAGAAACAGGGTGAAGTGTGTGAATGAGATATCTTCCCAGGGAGCTGCTTCTAGCTTTCATTTAGCTCACGTCACTGTCAATGGCAATCCAAAAGGTGAATAATTTCCAGAGAGACTGTTCACAGGCAAGTTTCCTACTCTGACCAGAAAGCTCCCATGCTGACTATATCGCTTCAGCCCACCAGGATGCATGTCTGCAAGCACATCTCACCACCGGGGTCTGGAGTTTGAGACTAAATCCAATTTCCCATGATAAATAACAAGTACATAAGAACCACCATTCTGTGTCAGATCAATGGTGCATCTAGCCCAGTGTCCTGGCCTGAGAGTGGCCAGTGCCAGCGCTTCAGAGGGAATGAGTAGAACAGGGAAGTTTTGAGTGATCCATCCTGTCGTCCAGCACCAGCTTCTGGTAGTTGGAGGTTTAAGGACACCTGGGGAGCATGTGGTTGCATCCTTGACCATCTTGGCTAACAGCCATTGATGGACTTATCCTCCATGAGCTTATCTAATTATTTTTGAACCCACGCATACTTTTGGCCTTCACAACATCCTCTGACAACGAGTTCCACAGGTTGACTGTGCTTGTGTGAAGAAGTACTCTCTTTTGTTTGTTTTAAATCTGCTGGCCTAATAATTTCACCGGGGAAGCCCTGGTTCTTGTGTTATGTGCAGGAGTAAGTAACACTTCCTTATTCACTTTATACATTCATGATCTGATAGACCTCGATCATATCCCACCCGTAGTCATCTCTTTTCTAAGATGAACAGTCACAGCCTTTTTCATCTCTCCTAATATGGAAGCTGTTCCATACCCATGATCATTTTTGTTGTCCTTCTCTGCACCTTTTCCAATTCCACTATATCTTTTTTTGAGATGGAGTGACTGGAACTGCACGCAGTATTCAGGGTGTACCAGGGATTTATATAGTGGACCATGACTGCACAGATCCCACTTGGATGGGTAGGAAAGTGGTCCTTTGAAGAAGCAAAACCTGCATGTAGTACAATAGTACTGGGAAAAAATATATTCCCGTTCATTCCCTGTGCAGACAGTGCTTGTTCATGGAAACTCAGAACTGCTTCTTTGCACCACTGAAAAAGGCCCTCTTTTATAGTGAGACATGAAACTGTATTAGCCACTTCCTAGCAAGAACTAAACTTTGAAAATGTTTTCAAATCTCATAGTAGCCAGGGACATAGCAAATAAATAATCAATCTATCTGCCTAGATTCAGATACATTTCTCATTCTTCAATACTCAAACTTTCGTCTCAATGCCTTTAGATGAATGCCCCAGTAATAAAGGTAAAACACCCTTTGAAAGTCATTTGAAAATACTGACTTAAATACATCACGTTAGTAGATAAAAGTTAATCTAGAAAACGTAAATTAGATTTTGCATCATCTCACCTGTTCGATGCTATGAACAAGGGTTCCTGTTTCTATGTCCATTATATTTAGTTTCGTCCCACATGGGCAAAACATGTGTTTTCCATCTCGGCTGATCTAGGAGAAAAAAAAAAAAGTCTATGGCATCAAAAAGAGAGTTGATGTATGTTTTTATAGATTAGCACCAACACATCATTGTTTACTTTCCTCCCTCAAGATTTCAGTAAAAGAATTTGGGTTTTGGCATTACCTGGACTTTCCCTCCTTTGTAGAAAGGCTCAAATTTCCTAGACATGGCATAGCTGAAAGGAGAAAAAGAAACATAAATAGAGGAACAGTTAAAATAGACTGATTTGTTTACACCATTTGCATTAAAAGCACTTTGAAGTGATTATTCATAGGCAGGAACACTGTATGTACACATCTTACCAGAATTAAACCTGCTAGAAAAATTGTAGCTAAATAAATCTCAGAAAATAAAAAAAGACCAACATGTATAGAAAGAAATGGATTATCTGAGTCATGTACCAGCAACATAAATTACAGTAAAATGCTTCTACGTAACTGCTCAAGTCTATTCCTGTAACATCTTTTCCTTTATGAATCCTCGCTTCAAGTTTGTGAAGACCAGGGATTCCAACAACAAACAACTCTGGATTTCCCAGAACTATTTTATTGTTGTGTAAAGGGACAAGCGAAAGCTGAGTTTCAAATAGAGATGCGTTATCCCACTAAAAGCGTCAGAGGCTGAAATAGCAAACATGCCCCACTGAGACAGCATTGTAACTACTGGTGATTCAATGTGCATCATGTTATGTTTAGGTGATCTGGAACCAGGTGATTCAAATGTAGCAGTGTAAAACAGTAGCCTGAGCACAAAGTCTGCTCACTAGCGCCTTATCACAGTGATGATAATAAGCACTGTTAAAAACCTATAGACTGTAACACACGATAAGATCCTGTCAAAAGTGGGTTTGACAAATCCTACCCTTCTCTACAGTATGGAATCATTCTGGATTAAATCTACCCAGCGTTTCCTTAAGGAGATGAGACCAATATGCCAGAGGTAGAACCAGAAGTTGAACCCTCACTCCCAACGTGTTCTGTGGGGGGTTATTAAATAACAACAGCTACTAAGAGGCAGCACTTTGGGAGGAAGGGAGGAGAGCCTGGGAGGGAAAAGCAACTGGTATCTGACAAACTCGATATCACGTGTCTGTGACAGAATCCCAGACTGATCAAATCCGCACAACAGCACAGAGACGGCCACTGGCTCGGCCCCCTCCCAGCCTTCCTGGCAGACACCCCTATGCCACAGTACCCCTGGGCGCCACAGCAACGCCAGGGCTCCCACCTGATGGCACAAATGGGCCCCTCCACACTGGCGGCAGCACAGGCAGAGAATGCCTCCCCCACGCCAACCCCAAAAGGCTTCTGGATCCCTGAGGCACAAGGGGCCCCACAGGCCCTTTTTGCTCCCCAGGGATCGCAGCTCCCCCCCCCCCGGCCCCTTCGCTCCCCGGGGATCGCAGCTCCCCCCCCCCCCCCGGCCCCTTCGCTCCCCGGGGATCGCAGCCCCCCCCCCCCCCCCGGCCCCTTCGCTCCCCGGGGATCGCAGCTCCCCCCCCCCCCCCGGCCCCTTCGCTCCCCGGGGATCGCAGCTCCCCCCCCCCCCCCGGCCCCTTCGCTCCCCGGGGATCGCAGCTCCCCCCCCCCCGGCCCCTTGGCTCCCCGGGGATCGCTGCTCCCCCCCCCTCCCGGCCCCTTCTCTCCCCTGTGATCGCACCACCCCCCCCCTCCCCGGCCCCTTCGCTCCCCGGGGATCGCAGCTCACCGCCCCCGGCCCCTTCGCTCCCCGGGTTTGGCAGCTCCCCCCCCCCCCCGGCCCCTTCGCTCCCCGGGGATCGCAGCTCCCCCCCCCCTCCCCGCCCCCCCCGCTCCCCGGGGATCGCAGCTCCCCCCCCCTGCCCTGCCCCTTCGCTCCCCGGGGATCGCAGCTCCCCCCCCCTCCCCGGCCCCTTCGCTCCCCGGGGATCGCAGCTCCCCCCCCTCCCCGGCCCCTTCGCTCCCCGGGGATCGCAGCTCCCCCCCCCTCCCCGGCCCCTTCGCTCCCCGGGGATCGCAGCTCGCCCCCCCCCCGGCCCCTTCGCTCCCCGGGGATCGCAGCTGGCCCCCCCCCCGGCCCCTTCGCTCCCCGGGGATCGCAGCTCCCCCCCCCTCCCCGGCCCCTTCGCTCCCCGGGGATCGCAGCTCCCCCCCCCCCGGCCCCTTCGCTCCCCGGGGATCGCAGCTCCCCCCCCCCCGGCCCCTTCGCTCCCTGATGCCCTCGCCCGCCCCACCGCTCACTTGGATTTGAAGCGCAGGGGGGCGCTGCCGGCGCGGGTCGCCTCCATGCTCCCGCTGGGCCCCTCCGCAGCTCGGAATCTCGCTTCCCCGCCCCCCCCACTGTTCGCAGGGAGCACATGCGCTTCCGGCGCTCAGGTTGCCAAGGGCGAAAGCATCACTTCCGGCGCACCAACATGACGTCACAACTCACCTCTCCCGGGCGCCATATTAAGTACGGGCTGGGCGCTCGTAACCACCCCCGCCGCCCATGTTGAGTGCGGGCAGCTCGCCCGGGAGACCCGCGTGCGCTGGGGGTGGCGGGGGGATGGGATCCTTCACCCTGCGCTGCGGTGCAGCCACCTCTGGGTGGGAACGAGGCCACCCACAGCAGCCGAGTCTGAAAACTATAGTGACGTAAGCTGGGATTTGGCCAGTACAGCAGGTTTTACTCCCTACTCGAGACAGTGATGCTGTGCCCAAGCTACCCCCAGAGGGAGGAGGATATACTTTAATTAAAAATATATATATTTTTAATTAAAGATTGCTGCCTCATATAGCCTACGAACAAGCAAGTTTTAAAGCAGCTTTTGCACCTAGCCCAGTTTCACCCAAGGGGTGGGGTGGGGGGAAGGTGGCACGGACAGCCATCACTTGTACATCCTTCCTCTTGCAGAGGGTCTGGCCTATTGGCAGAGCAGACCCTGAATTTGCCCTCAATGTTCACAACAGCCCTTCAAGTTATAAGCAAGTCAGATGGAGAAAGGTAGACATTTCAAATGAGAGTAACTGCATGTACAGCTGTATTACGTGTGCCAAAAGCATTCTGTACGCTTGAGAATGGTCAAGCATGCAAAAGTTGCAGGACTCGCACAAAAATTCTTTGTTAGTCTCAGGCTCTAGGGGTACCCACCTTTATCCAGTTCCTAGGGCTCAAGGCACAACCCTGTCAGTTTAGGCACCCACCCCTACCCTTCTGTGGGCTAAGGCATAACCCTACTCTCTCTGCAGGATCTTTTACCAGTGAAAGAGCTTCACACAGTAATATCCTATTTAACTTGTGGGTTTTGGTGATTGTTAATAAATAGAATGCACATGCTACACAAGCAATGCTCACCACTCCCAATAAGACAGATGAACTTTTCTTGATGGCAAGTCAGGATCAGGTCCATCTGGGGGACTCCAGTTTCTGCACGTCAGTGGCCGAGTGTTGAGGTGTGGTAGCTCTGTTCTTGGACCTGTGTCCTGAAGTTGCTTGCCCAAGAACTTCCTTTTGGACCCGTTTATATAGTGAAACGGGAGTCCTGCCTAGCTGTACCTTAACTAATGATTTTACTAATATATCCTAACATACTGTAATAAAATTCTCTAGCCACTCATACCCCACCACCTTAAATAATTTACACCCAGCAAAATTAATTACGTAACATCAAAGAACCAGAGATCATACAGAAAAATAGGCAAGTGAGGACCATAAAGATAAGAAATGAGGATTTCACAACCACAACTATTGATAAGTTATTTCTTGCTGGACAGAATGCTATCAAACCAAGTTTTCTTTAGCCATCTTGAGATCGGTTTCTTTATCTGGCGATAGTGGGTGCTACTAGGACAGAATCTCCTTAACAGCCTGGTATTACATTGTTTTAGTGTAATTTAGATGGAGTGTGAGGATGCGACTTCCTGCTGCTTAGATTATGGCTGCTGCTCTCTTAATATGGCTGCAGACAAAGGCCTTATCCTTACACACCTGGGATAGGTAGAAACCCTTGGACAATACGCATCTCAATGACAAATTAGTGCAAACTTGTTCATTCTGTACTGTGTTTGGGTTATGCCTCATTATGAAATTAATAAACTTCTACAACTGGGTATCTGAAAATGATTGCTCTACAAGTGCACAGATTAAGTGTCAAATGCAATTGTGACTAGTGATCATTTACTTCCTAATTGTAAAGTATTTGATAAACCAATTGCAAAGATACTCTAGCCAGGATTAACCCCATTTGGGAAAAAAGGGGAGACAAGTGGCTACTCTTAAGGCTGCTTTGAAAAGTGACAATCTGGGGAAGGAACAGCCTGAGGCAGATAGGTCTGCTCTTACAGACACTGCAGCTAGCAAGTTGTTTACTGGAATAATGAATGAAACCAGACTGTCAGTAAACAAATATTTTATTACACACTGAAATACACAGGCAAACCAGACAACTGCATCAATTTATACCATCCCCTAGAAGCAGCATTTTTAGCACTGAAAGACATTCTAATAAGTTTGACATATTGTATGCACAGACAGTAACCAGGCCACCACTTTCTCTAACCATCGTATTTAAGTGGTTTTGCTCACTAGAGGGCAGCATTTCTGCTGCCACACATACTGCTGAGTAGTACATATGGAAGTAAAGGCCTTTAAATTGCTGCTTCAAATTAAATCATCATAACTCATTATAGCAGGGCACAACATCCTCTTATTCTGTAGACCAACGGTTTTCAAACTTTTTGCATGGTGACTGCTTTCACACAGCAAGCCTCAGTGTGACCCCCCCCCTTATAAATTAAAAATGGGGGGAGGAAAAATTTAATTTAATGAGGGCTCGTGACCTCCATGTAACCACCTTGCAACCCCCTGAGGGGTCACGAGAACCCCTGTGTAGACATTCTGCCCTGCCCGAAATCATTAAATCCATTACCTTTCTACAGCAGTTAGAACTGAGCCCCAGGCTCACTATAGGCCTTGAGGCACCACTGGAATACAAATAGAATAGCCCTATTCCAATGCAGTACCAAAAGAGCATCTTATACCTTTGGGCTTTGTACTACACCACCATAATATGCTCCTGTCAGCATTACTCACCACAATTTGTTTGCATGAGTAGTCAACCATACTAGTTACTGGTCAACTTATTTTGCTGAGTAAGGACTGGAGACTCAGATGTTTTCAGCAGTAAAGATTATTAGTGTTTAAGCGAGATTGTCTTCAAAGCGTCCCGTTTATAAGCAGAACATCTGCATTTAGTGTATTTATCTAGAAATGGGTACGAATGTGGAATGTTGCTGAGGTGCTCCATTTTCTTTCATGATTGTTCATGTGTGATCCATGGCTCTTCAGACTCCCAGTGTGCTGGAAGAAAAAACAAACATTTCTGATTTTAGAAATACCAGTTATACCAGACTATGTCCCTCTCCTCCCAGAGGATACCGACAGTGTTACTAGCATCCACCTCCCATTGGCCTGAGTTATAGGAACATGGGTTTTATTCCCCACACATTGGATCTGTGGGCAATAAGCTTAATGCTCCTGTTGCTGTAGGCACAGTTATCTCCCCAGAAGCCATTGCAGAGGCCAGAGGTGATTTTCAGACAGTGCCAGAGAACACCCTGTGCCCTACCACAGCCTGATGGCAGTTTGTCTCTCCAGGGCCCTTTCCCCATTAGCACCAATTAGCATCTCAGGCCTCTGAGGACAGGCACTGAGCTAGCTCACCAGAATGCAAGACTCCAAGAGACACTGGACTCCATGCAGAGCCTAGGAAGATGTGTGGGATCCCCTGCAAGGGCAGGTCCCTGGCAGCCTATGCACGTTGGGGGCCCCCAGCCCATAAGGCACCAGTATAACTACACCTCCCAGCATGCCCTGTGGCAGCCAGCCCACAGCCATGGAAGAAGGGTAGAGCAGGGCATGCTGGGAGGTGTAGTCCTTGTGACATATGCCCACCGCAGGCACTATTAGGACACCCCTACCCCTCACAATAATGCCCAGTCACCCAACACAGCGCCTGGGGTGACAGCTGGGCTAACCTGGCCTCCTGCTGCCAGAGTCCAGCGACTCATCCCGTTCCAGTGCTTGGACTTCTCTCGGGTGAACACTTGTTCCACATCAGCATTACTCAGAGGCATGGCGAGTAGGGAAAGTGCAAACAGGGCTAGCTCTTTAAAGCACTGTTTACCGCTACTGTCTTGAAAATTGTATACTTCCACCCAGATCTGCTCCACATCTGTGCTCTTCCATTGCTGGAAGTTGATGGCTTGATACTGTGCATCCAAGGCCCCCAAGTCACCTTTGAAAATTCAGCATGGAGATGTCAGTTGAGGTTTTCCCTGAAAGAAAAAAACTGATGGACTGAACACGGACAGATTCCCACAGATTAATATTTTCTGGAAGTATCAACTGTACTTGTTTAGCAGCTTCAAGAGCTTTGTCAAGCTTTGCATCTCCTAAAGCAACAGTAAACAGTTCTCCAAAATTAACAGCACACACTGGCTAGGTTACTTAAATTGACATCAAAAAGTTTGTTATCAGATAAAGGGATACTTTCTAGAAACACTCTTGATATAAGAGTAGGAAAGAAAGACTGAAGGCAGTCCAGCATTCTGAAGGCATTACAACCAGAGTTGAATTGGAATAGTTTATTGATTCTAGCAAATTCCTGAAGAACTGGCATTAGAAACTGTAAATACAGTTTGACAGAATCACAATACACCTGATGCAGAAGTTCTGCATCATAGCATTGCTGTTTATCTTTGCTCAGTTCAAAATGCAACTTTAACTCATACTCACAACAATTGTGAATGGAGGGCCATCTAGTGTCTGATAGCTGACCAAGCTTAGGTGGCATGTTACCGTGATTACTCAGGTGGTGAATATGTATCTCAGGGAACTGTGGCAAAACCAGATGTAGGAATGGGAGACTAAAAACCTCTAGATTGGCTGGCAGCATTTCTATAGCTTTACTGGCACACAGCCGGAGAGTGTGACAAATACATTTGATCAAACAGATTCTCATTCCTTTGGTGAAGATGTGTGTAGTAGACAAAATTTGTCTTCCCAATCATAATGCTACAGCCATCAGTCACAATCCCAATACACCTGCTGAAATCCAGACCAACATGGTCAAGAAACTGAATGAGTGCTGTAGCAATTGCATCTGCTGTTTCACTTTCCAAACTGACTAATCTCAAAAATGCAGACACAATTTTGTTGAGGGAGGAACTGAAGTAGCACACTACAATGCAAAACTGTTTTACTGCAGCAATATCTGTGTTTTCATCTATATCCAGTGAATACTGGAGACTCACCAATGTCTGATGAGCTCAGAGAACATACAGGGAGCAATAACACTGTTTATTAACTCCATGCATTATGTGCGATGCAAACTTACCTCTTTTTCAAACGCTGATCCGACAACGGCCCCAAGGTGATCCATGGAACTAATCTCTGAGTGGCAGGCAATGTAGCAGGCTAGATTTAAATCTGCTTGGTGCATCATGGTTGAAGCTTTGATTCTGTAAATCCAGTATCTGTCAGGTGCATAGAAGAAAACGGTGTCACATTTGTTTTATGTTTGTCAGTCCCTGCATGATGTGCAAGAATCTGGATTTTTACAAATCTGCATGCAGCTTTGCTGTCGTCATCACCAACCACAGGCTTTATCCAATCTTCCAACTCCTCTTCTTTTACCCACGCCTTTTGGTAGCTGTTTCCATATTTTGCCCATTTTGTTGGCAGCATACTGGTCTTTTGTTGGCTTAAACTCAAAATGGCGTCTAAGCATGGCTCAGCTGAAACATGATAGGCTGTGTCAAGTGGGTGGGCCAGAAAGTTCACAAACTTGCCACCCACCCTGCAACGAACTCTGGGGAGGGGAATGGGACTTGCATGCAACATTTACCCCACCACCCACCCAGGCTGCGAGGAGCTTGGGGTAGGGGAGTGGGAGTTGCATGCAGCATCTGCTCCCTCCCCCTCAACAAGGCTCTCGGAGGGCTCTGGCGCACTATTTTCCTACCAGCACTGCAGTATCCCATGGGCAGGGAGGAAGGGACCAGGTTTCACGGTCTCTCTCCCCTCAACCTCCGCCCACTCCCGCTCCTCAGTCGCAGGCTGACCGGGCCTAGCCACACCGGCTGCTTCATGGGCCTGCCTGAAGGTCAGAGCCACCCAAGGAACGGAGCTGACAGACTGAACAGCTCGTGGCCGCAGATGCGCCCCCAGAACTGCACCTGCCAGGGGCCCCATGTCTGACTGGACAGTGCAGAGCGCTGGGGGATTACACCTGCCCACCCGGGCCCCACAGACCCCACCCTTCATTAGGCCAAGATTCTTGTCCCCCCCCATTTCAGACTTCCCCCGGAAACAGCCTATTCCCCCCCCATCGCATTCCCCAGTGGGCAGGACCCCTCCTCCTCCTTCTGCTTCCCTATCACCTCTCTCCCCCCACGCTCCGGGGTCCCTCTCAGGCGACACCTCTCCAGTGCCCCCGCCACTACGCAACCCCCCACAGCCCGTGTCCTCCCAGGGCAGGTAAATCACAGGCCGCTCTATAGCCTTCTCCCCCCTTTACCTAGAGAGCCGGCAGCCACGTGCGGAGGGGAACAGGCTGGAGAGCGCAAGCAGCAGCAGCCACCCCCGGAAGCGAAAGGGGAGCGAGGCAGCCAGCAGCCTTTTAAAGCTTTTTTTTTTAACAGCTTGCACAACCATCAGCCAATTACGCTCTCCGGCGGGAAATTAAAAAGCAATCAAAAAAAGCCCCCGCCCCCCAGCCCTAGGCTGCTAAAAGGCACAGGCAGGCACTCGCCTAGCACGGACCACGTGTTTGCTGGGCGCTGCCGGCAGGCAGCTTTGCGCATGCGCAGTGCAGGGTCCCGGGCTGCTCTAGGCCGGGTCACCAGTCAGGCGAGTCTAAGTCATGCTCGATCCGGGGCTCCACCGCTACTACCCACGCATGCGTACAGCCGGGGCTCTGGGGCGGGAGGGAGCCCGGAATCATGGCAGGCGGCGCAGGCGTTCTGTGTTTAGGGGGCGGGGCCTTCCACAGCCTTTGCGAGGAGCTCTCGCGAGACCTCGTTTGCTATAACTACCCACCTGCGGCGGCGGACGGCCTTCTAGACTGAGAGAACACGTAAGACTACGCTGCGGCGGCGGGTATCCGCTGCCATCGGGCCCGGCCATGGGGCGGGCGGGACAGGGCCCCGCTGCGGAGCCTCTGCAGGGGGGCCGCCTCTCGGGCACAGGCCTATTTCCTGCCCCGGGTGGGCTTGTCCGGCCGTTTTCGCTCCCTCAAGGCCGGGGGAGGGATCCGGGGGGGTTGGGCCCGAGGGGAGAGGTCGGGTTGGGGCCCAGCCCGGGAGGAGGGGGGGAGGGAAAGGATCTGTGCCCCATGTGGGAGTCGAGGAGAGAGGGAAATGGGAGCTGAATTCCCTTGGGACTGTGGAAAAGGAGTAAGAGTCTATTTAGGAAAACTCCTTTGAAGCGCATAAGGGATAGTGCGGTAACGGGAGCAAATGCTAGAAGGGGCATGTTCCCTGTCTGGTACCTTAAACCAGCTCACTTCAGCTTGGGGAAGTGCACGGTCCTGGTGCCTGTGGGAATGTGTGCAAGTGAAGCCCTTGTGCAAGTAAATACATATTTGTCCCCTTTGTATAGCAAATGGCGGACGACGCCGGTGCTGCTGCTGCAGGAGGTGCGGGAGCTGCAGGGGGAGCTGCAAGAGGGGGTTTCCGAGGTGGCTTTGGGAGTGGTCTCCGAGGCCGTGGTCGGGGTCGTGGCAGGGGCCGTGGAAGAGGGCGTGGGGCCCGCGGCAAAGCTGAAGACAAAGAAGTAAGTCAATTTGTCAACCGTGCTATCTTTACCCAGTCTTTAAAGACTGGGCCTTCTTTCTCTCTGTAGCTCTAAGACATGTATCTGTGTTTAATGTTTTTTGAAGTTTACATGTGTTAATGGTCACATGTGGACACCAATGACAAATGCATTGTTAAAACTGGGAGCTCTGTTATACTTTGATAGTTGTGTGATTAATAATAGAAAATTGGTACAAGTTCTTACATAAAGCAGTTTTTTTCCACTGCTGTTGCACTTTAATGATAAAATGCATGTTACTGATAAAGCTAAAGAAAAAATAAAAACTTATAAGTTCTAAGGGGCACAGCATAATTCTTGTATGCTTATGACACCCTGGATTGTCACTGACATTTATTGGGTGTTTTCTTGTTTACAGTGGATTCCTGTCACCAAACTTGGTCGCCTAGTCAAGGATATGAAAATCAAGTCTCTTGAAGAGATTTATCTCTTCTCCCTTCCAATCAAGGTAAGCCTCTATGAATTGTGTAGGTGTCTCAGAATTAGAGTGCATACTAATATATGATAAAAACTTGATTTGCAAATGTAACAGGTGTTGCATTAGCCAGTTGGGATGTTCTGATTATAAAGATCGTCCTACTTTAGGGCTTAAATGGTTGACAGTAGATGGGATTCATCTGCTCCCTTGTGATAGAACATGACACAGTTGTCTCAAGTGGATTGTCTCCTGCCTTCCAGTTATTGGGAATAGGCATGTATGCCTGATACAATGTAGCAGCTGTGTTCTGAAGAAAGTGGAAAATATAGGTTTCAAAACGCAAATAGAATTTGACTCAAGAACATTGGATTGTACTGTGCATTATATGATATAGTTTGAATATTTAAAAACTTGCATTTTCTATAGTAGATTATTCAAATCTTACCTTAAAATATGTTAATACTATCACTCATATTGGTACCTAGAACTGTTCATTTCTGTGCTGTGTTGCAGGAAGCTTATCAATACCATCTTAAGCCTGTCATGAGGTAATGGGTAGCTTTTTCAACTGTGATTGACTAAGTTACTTTGCTTCCTGCAGGAATCAGAAATCATCGACTTCTTTCTGGTATCTTCCCTGAAGGATGAGGTTCTGAAAATCATGCCTGTCCAGAAACAGACTCGTGCTGGTCAGCGTACCAGGTTCAAGGTAGCTTTTCACTCTTGACTAAAGTGGAAGCAGATCCATCTTTTGGCTGATGTGATACTTATTCTCCTGGTTATATATTGTTGGATAGTAAAGAATCTAGTTACTTTCACTGGTGTTCACGACATTAGGTGGTATAGGAATTATTAGATGGCAAATCATAGATGTTCATGAGACCACCTACCAAATATACAGAAGTCAGCTCATAAGTGCACTGTTGTTAATTATTTATTGAATACCAGTTGTAACCTTCTGAATGTAGCCTTATAAATAGCTCTTACAAAAATTCACAATTAATTTATATTGCATGATACTGGTATGGTTCACCAGGAACTGAGTATTGTGGAGACACTGTATTTGGCCCAAAAGAGGGAATGCTGTGTGGCCAGTTTTTTTCATTGAGGTGTTCAAATGCAGCCTTCTGACCAGGAGGTGGCTGCAGAGGGTATTCAGGTTGAAGAGAGAATTGGGGATCTTGATTCTTGAACTGTCCTTGGCTTAGGAACAGGGTTTGGGAGTAAAAGTGGGTTTAACAGCCTACCAGTTGCCTGGTACAAACTTGGGTAGTTGGAGTTCCTGTAATTTATACTTGGCTGGAGTGGTGTGTAACTGAGTAAATGGAAGGTAGCAGTGTTCCAGCCACCCCTGCTGTATGGGGAGCTGCAAGGATGGTGGCATAGCTGGGGGTATTGCCCCATTGAAAAAATCTGCTGCCTTTAATGGCCTCTTTACATTTCTGGAGTTACAGTGCAGAATCTGCTGCAAGAGGTGTTCAATAAGTTTGAAAGACTGGAGATTTTCAGATTCTGATGGAGATAAAAGACTCTATCATAACCAAGAGGCAAAATCTGCTGGATGTAGTCTGAGGTGGGAAAAGGCTGATAGAGTATGTTCTTATTGAAAAGAGGTTTAAGTGCAACATGGACACAGCTGAAAAGCTTTCTTTTAATTTTAGGCTTTTGTTGCTATTGGTGACTACAATGGTCATGTTGGCCTTGGCGTAAAGTGCTCCAAGGAAGTAGCCACTGCTATTCGTGGGGCAATCATCTTGGCTAAACTATCCATCGTACCAGTACGACGAGGCTACTGGGGTAACAAGATTGGCAAGCCTCATACTGTACCTTGCAAGGTAAAGACTAATTTGCTTCACTGTAGCTCTGCTGCACTTCAAAGCATGAAGGAATTATCAGAGCTTAAATATTCTCATAGATTAGTTGAATGTAACCTGCTGTTTTGTTTAGGTTACTGGTCGTTGTGGATCAGTTCTGGTGCGTCTGATCCCAGCACCCCGTGGTACAGGAATTGTATCTGCCCCTGTTCCAAAGAAACTGCTGATGATGGCTGGAATTGATGACTGCTATACTTCAGCTAGGGGTTGTACTGCTACACTGGGCAACTTTGGTAAGTTACATTTTGGGCCAGATGTCCAATCTGTTAGCAGTTTAAACTGTCTTAAAATCATACTGTGCCTCTGGCCATTTTGGGTGCCTTTGTAATATAGTCCCAGTGGATGACTAAATTACCTGTTTTATATAATACTTATTTTAGCTGTTAAAGCCCTTATCAAACTGGAATTGAGCTCCATATACTACCAGATTGTTCAGTGCAGACTGATCCTACCAAAATTTATTCTGAAGTTAGATCCGTCTTGTAATAAAGGCTTTGAGGCATTGAATTATGAAGTGTCATCCTCCTGTGTGTTCTATTCAAAATTCTCTCAGCTCTGCTCAGTTACACTTGGTGAAGTAGTGTAATTGTCGTCATTAGAGAGAGAGAGAAAATGAGTTCAGTATGCACGGCAGAGGGACCGTGTGATATGGTCTCCCTGTTCCTTTTCAGACTCTACATGTTTTCTAGATTTGAGGGCCATTAAATTCTGAGGCAGGCACTGGCTTTTGCTGTCTGTATTGTGCCTTGCACAATGGAGTCCCAGCTTTGTTGGGGCCTCTCATTGGTACTGTGTAACAAAGTGCAATGTCTGACTTTTCTCAATAGCTAAAGCCACCTTTGATGCGATCTCCAAGACCTACAGTTATCTGACCCCTGACCTCTGGAAGGAGACTGTGTTCACCAAGTCTCCATATCAGGTAAGAATTAAATCAGTGCATTTGTTCATCTCAGAGTTCATCATGCCAAACTCCTGAAGGCTGACTTCATTAGGAGTGGACTTCCTTAAAATGTCTATTGCAGTTAATAAAGTGAGGATGTGGTTTCATATAGAAACATAGAAATGTAGGCCTGGAAGAGACTTTGAGAAGTCATCTTGTTCAGCCCCTGTGCTGAGGCAGGACTCAAGTATACCTAAACAATCCCTGACAGGTTTTGTCTAACTTGGTCTTAAACCTTCACTGATTGGGATTCCAGTCCATAACTACCCTTAGTTGGTTTTCCTAGTATCTAACCTAAATTTTCCTTGCTGCATATTAAGCCCAATACTACTTGTCCTATCTTCAGTGGACTGAGAACAACCATCATTGTCCTCTTTATAAAAGCCCATAATATATCTGAAGACTTATCAGGTCCCCCAGGCTTTTTTTCAAGCTTAAATATACTTAGTTTTTAACCTTTTTATTGTTTTTGTTGCTCCCCTGGACTCTCCAAGTTGGTCATTGGTATCTCCTGGATGCCAAGCTAGCTAGAGAATAAAATGGGGAGGGAGGAAGCTTGGAGGGTTCAGGGAAAGATGCAATTAAGTTTGTCAAAACTCAGTCTCTAGTTTAAAATGGATCTGCTGTGCAGTGAGGCCTTCAACATCATTTGGTTCAAGGCAGTGAAATGTCTCATTCTTTTGCAGGAATTCACTGATCATCTGGCTAAGACCCACACCAGAGTTTCAGTGCAGAGAACCCAGGCAGCTGCTGTGGCAACTACTTAAATGTTTTTGTACAAAATAAAGTGGTAAATGAACAAGAGTTTGGTGGATTTTTAATCCATTGGAGGGGGGATGCAGATTCAGCTTACAACGTGGATTTCTGTGTTTAAGTGAAATCTCTGCCCATGAAAGGTTTGGGTACAGTGAAAGGTTCAGCTGAACATATGCTAAATGTGATACAGTAGCCAGTTACTTTTGACATCCTTTATTTGCTAAACATCTGAATGACTTTTTAAAAACTTGCTATTTGAAAAAGTAAGGTTTTTTTTTCCTGATTGACTTGCCCAAACAAATGAATTCAGTGACAGCAGCACTCGCTTGTTCAACAACTTACAATAACTGTTGGGACAGAGGAAACTTTTTCCTCAGAGAAAAGATTAAGTGAATTAGGTTTGAATGATCAGCGTGTAATAGGATTACTGAAACAAACAGTCATGGTTAATTTTTTGGAAGACTGTTTTTAAAAAATGGAAGCAGAGATCAAATGCAAGTAAAGCACTGAAGACTCCCATGTAAGTGATGCTGAAAGAAACCAGAAGATCTTTGAGGTTGTATGTCTAAAACAATACTGTTGTTGGGAGTTAGTGTAAAGATACCCACTACTCACTGATGTGGGCCCAGACTGAAACTTCTCACTACTAAGGGGGGGGAATGCTGCTCTAGAAATGAGATCAGATTAAACTAACTTGTTCTGTGGGATCTGATGGTAGCTTTCCTTAAAAGTCAGTCTGACAGACCAACTAATGTAGACCATACATAGGAACTAGTAAAACTAATAAACCACTGGAAGTGGCAATGTGTGTACACTTCTAGACAAAAGTAGTCTTTACAAATAATTTAAGTACTTACAAGCTATCATTTCCACAGGGCCACCCATAGAAGGCAAACTAAATTTTCTGCTAGTCAAGGATGGGATAATACTTCAATACAGCAGTAGTGATTCACAGGGCTAGTCACTAAAGCTGTTAAAAGCAACTTTATCTGAAGAGAACTGTGGTAATTACCTTCAAACACCTGAAATTAAAAATGCATCCCATTAGTGTTTTCTCAGAGCAAACTGGAAATCTCAAGGTAGAAAGAAATGTACAGGGATACAATCAATGGCTGAGTTCTATACAGAGCATTAGTATTGAAGGAGTTTATTTCCCCCCCCTTAAACATTATTTGTCCAAGACATCTGCTTGCAAGCAGTTAAAACCCTGAAAACCACTGAACATGGCTAAAGGTGCTCTGCTCTCAAGCACTGAGCTGCCTTTCTCAAAGAGACCAAGGGAAAAATCAAGCAGAGATTTATGGACTTAAGTCATTTAAAACATTAATGTAAAAAACCTTTGATCCATTGACATATTTGACCATGAAAGGGCTCCCTGAGTTATCTTCTACTCAAGTGATCTCAGATAATCTTAGTTCAAACCAAGGGAAGTCTTCCTGCTTAGTTTATAAAGATGAACAACTTTGCTTGCAATCTGCTGGCCAGAGCACTTTCTAGTAGTGTGCCTGACTGTGCTGATAAGGGGATGCTGCTGTGTTCTGCACTGCAAGGATGAGTACTGCCAATGTTTTTGCTTATTTCTTTATAAAGTGTCATTGATAGTTCTGCTAATACATTCCCCTCTTAACAAGGCTGACAGTATCATCAGTTCTAAAACCTAGTTATTTGGCAGAGATGTTCTCTGCAAATGCTTTATTGTACAGTTGAGTAATGCAACTCATACAAGCCTCAGCATCCAGGTACATTGGAAGATTCACATAATACAATAACACAGCTACCACTCTGAAACCCATCACATAATACAGTATTCAAACCTTAAACTTCAAATACTACCCACTGAGGATTTGAGCTTAGTCTTTTGCTTCTGCTTGTGCTTTTCTTTCTGCAATCATTCTATGTTTCTGCTTCATTAAACAGCTTCTAGCAGTTCCAAAGAAACCAAGATCAGCATCTAAAACAAGATTAGAAGAAATGCTGTGAAGTGTTCAATCAGGCTCCTTAGCTTGATGCCCCACTGAAGGCTTTAAATACCATCCCCCCCGTCATTACAGTTCCATCCTCTGAATCGTGTGGGCAAACTTTTTGGCCCAAGGGTGACATCTGGGTGGGGAAATTGCATGCAGGGCCATGAATGTAGGGCTGAGGCATGGTGTGCAGGAAGTTGGGGTGCAGGGTGCACAAGGGGTGCGGGCTCCAGCCCAGCACCACTTACCTGGAGCAGCTCCAGGATGGTAGTGGTGCACGCCAGGGCAGGCTGCCTGCCTGCCCTGTCCTTGGCCTTGCACTGCTCTGGGAAGCAGCCAGCACCACATCCCTGTGGCCCCTGGGGGAGGGGGAAAGAGGGCTCCACACACTGCTCTTGGCTGTAGGCACCTCCCCTGAAGCTCCAATTGGCCAAGAACGGAACCATGGCCAAGGGGAGTTCCGGGGGAGGCACCCACAAGCAAGAGCAGCCGGAGGAGCCCTCTTTTCCCCACCACAGGGATGTGGTGCGAAGCAGCACGGGGCCCGCAGCACCACAGGGGTGGCAATCCCACAGGCCACCATAGTTTGCCCACCCCTGCTCTGAACAAAGCATAGCCATAGTTCCTTTCTGAGCACTTATCAAAGAGGGCTGCTCTAAGGCCCCTCTTTCAGGAGCTGAGGGTACCAGTCTCCAAATCTTTAGGTTAGGTTTAAGGATATTAGACATCCTCTCCTGTCCCCCCATCCCCCCCCCAAGTCATGCCAGTCAAACTTGAATATTTTTCAAATAAATTAAGAGGCCTTAGATGGCCTTACTCACATCTATCTTGATAGCCTCGAGCAACCTGAGCAAACTGCTCTATCTCCTTTGCACAGTTCTGAACATAGCTATGTCCTTCCCTCTGCTGGCAAGCTCCTAGCCTTTCCTGAATTATCTTCACAATTTCCTGATCAACTTTCCTGTGTGAAAGAGAGATCAGTGTGAGTGCAGCAGTGGCAATAACTTCCTGCAGCTGGAGAATAGCGTAGTAAGTTACATTCTGGATAGAACAAGAGGCTATTTTATTAGCTGCTTTAATATGGGATACAATTAAAAGGCAGAACTAAGCAAAATCAAGTCACAGGGGCTTGGCAGCAATGCCATACGTAGTGTCATCAGAGAAGGAGAATCAGTAGTGATTTTCAGGTTCTGCTCAGAGCCCAACTCAGGCATGCTGCAGAAAAGATACTTGGAACTCTGTCACAGGTAGATGAACATCAGCAGCTGCCCAGTGTTTGAAATAAGCTTCTAAGCAAGCTTATTGGCTTGCTACTAGCAGAAGAGAAGCTTCCTAAAGTGGAGCAGGAGCTGGGGGAAACCTCAGTGTGGAGTATCTACTGTGACAAGCTATGACTGAATCAGGAACAGGCTTCTAAACTTTCATGGGGGGGGAAAAAATCCACTATGATTTTGCAGCTTCAAACCACATGAAAGCTGCTTCCCAGGCAATCTACTGCAAGAAAAAACAACAAACACTGTGCTCTACTGGGTTTCTTCAATTGAGTAAGGCTCCAAAATCATTACAGCTATGCTGTAGATATACATACTTGTCCCTCTTCCACTGTGCATTAGCTTCAAAGATGCATACATAGTCATCCTCCAAACACTCAGTCACATCCGGCACACGGCGGTAATTCCGATGATAGTAGTAAAATTTTTTCTTCGCATGTTGGCGCTCAATCCATTCTGCAAGAGTCAACCACCACATTCATGCATCTTCAAGGTACTAATCAAAGAGATGGACAGAACCAACTAAAACTACTACTGGGCACAGTACAGTTCTTGTTTAGGATGGAAAGCATACAAGATACATGACAAAAATTGTCCCCATAACCTAATATGTACTGGGTGACTTGGAAAAGAAAAGGAATTTTGCAGTATGTATTTTGTTCTGCAACAAAACCTTGAGTTGCTTTCTATACAGCCTATGTGCCACTGACTGGGCAGGAATGATTGATAATAGCAGGTGCATGTCCACCTGCCCTCACTTTCCAGAACTAACTCTACAGAGAGAATGCTAAGCTGGAACTCTATGGAAATACAGTAAACACTACACTATGATGTCCTAAGCCTCACAAAATCAGGCAGGTCACTTGCCTTCTGGGTTATCAGCCTGATATTTTCTATCACAGCGTTCAAAACTAACCAGGGAAGGGAGACCACCGTTCCTCACGTTATCAGAAGTGATGAATGACTCTCCATCAAAAAGCGATACGGGATCAGTGCATAACCCTGGGGGGAGAGTCTCCAGAGAGCATATGGCACTGAAAGCAACCTGGTACCGGGCAGTACCACCAGACAGGAGTGGGACACATCCCTGGAGCCCCAAGCCCCGTCCTGGGCAGATCATAAGAACGCCCAGACTGGGTCAGACCAAAGGTCCATCAAGCCCAGTATCGTGTCCTCTGACAGTGGCCGATGCCAGGTGCCCCAGAGGCACTGAACAGAACAGGGACTCATCAAGCCATCGCACGCGGCTCTGATGGAGCTCGGAGGGGACGGTCCCCCGCGACCCTCTGGCAGCAACAGGTCAGCTGGCGGTTCCCGCCGCCTCTGCTTAGGCGCTGTCAGGCAGTGAGAGGTGCCCAGGGGGGCTCCCCGAGGCGGCTGGGACCCAGCACGGGGTGGGGGTGAAGCCAGACCCTCGCGTGCAGCCCGAAGCCCTGCCCCACCGCAGGTCCGTGCCGTGCCCCGGGGCTAGGCCCAGCTCCACGGGGATGGGCCGGGAGAGGGAGGGCCCCTCTGCACCGACCCCCGCGCGGCTGCAGGGGGGGGCCCGATCCACACAGCGGGGCAGGGCGCGGGTGCTGCCCGGGGAGCAGCCAGGGGCCCGGCCCGCTACCTCGGAAGAAGGTGACCGGCGCGTCGACGGTGTAGTAGAAGACGGTCTCGAGGATGGTGACCGGGTTAGGCAGCGACGTCCGCTTCTCGGGGATGGGGGTGCGGCTCGGCGGCTTCTTGTACACCTCCGGGTCCCAGTCGTCCGGCATCGCGACACAGCAGCGGCTACGGAATCTCCTTCACCGCCGACCCGCACAAGATGGCGACCCCCTACACAAGCTGGAAGGGGGTCAGGTGGGGGGCAAAGGTCAAAGGTGACAGAGACGCATGCGCAACCCGGGTAGCGTCCTGCCGCGCGGCGCTTCCAGAGTCTCGTTTCCGGGCAGAAAACACCGCCCAATACGCATGCGCAGCTCCACGCATTTCCCCCGATGGCCCTTGGGATATGTAGTTCCGGTCGTTACAGCCTGATGCTCCGGACTCTCCGCGAGCCTTGGGGAGGGGGTGCTGAGGGGCAACTGCCCCCCTGCAAATGGTGTCGTCCCCCCCATGCACCCCTCGCTCCTTCCTAAGGGCTGGGGGGGGATGCAAACTCCTGCAGGCCCGGGGGAGGGGGCGAGAGCGGGATCCAGACGGGCTGGGACGGGTCAGTACCCCTGGAACCCCCCCCCCACCCCTGCGAGCCTGGTACCTCCCCTCCACCCCCCAATCCATCCCTCTGCCCCCCATTCGCATGGAGCTTTGCCACCCTGGGGAGTCGGCCCCAGGGCTCCTGCCCGCAGCACTAGCCCCAGGGGACCCCGGAGCCTCCCCCCCCCCCGCGGCACAAACTCCACACGCCCTCTGACTCCCTCCCTCCCGGTCCCAGAGGCAGGAAAAAGCTCGGGAAACCCGACTCTGGCTGTTGGGAGTCTAGGGCTGTACTTCTGCCTTTGCTGGCTCTGAGAGCCAGGAGTGGAACCCCGGAGTCCTGAGGCCCAGTCCACTGCACTGACTCGCCTCTTGTCGCAATCCCACCCGGGCACCCTGCGCGATCCCATCGAGCAGAGTGCACTGCTGTGTGCAGAAACACAGAAACACGCAGCCCTGCATGTTGTAATACTGCCGCCTTTTCAAGAGAGAAAAAGGATAGGCCCCTGGTTAAGTGGTTCTGTAGCTTTTGGGAGGGGGAAGGATTGTGCTCTCCTTGAAGTCGAGGACAAAATTCCTTTAGATTTCAAAGGGGGCAGGATCAGGCCCTTGAAGACTAACAGTGGACAATCCCACAGCTACCTGTAGTAATGCTTTAGCTGGATAGTGTGGCAGCATTTACTTGTTCTGAGACATGGGGCTATTTTTGAAAGGATTAAAACAATCCAGTGACATAGGCGGCAGGTTTGTATAATTTTTGGTGGGGCCCAAAATGGTGGTGCCCCCCCGCTCCCGCCCTGTAAGCCGATATAAAATGAAGCTACAATGCGTCAGTGCCACAAGATTACAAGGGTCAATTAAAAGTGGAAAGTCAGAAGCAGCACTTGCCTACTTCAATATACAGTATTATATTTTGTTGCACCTGTTGTGATGAAGTGGGAATGTTCTTAATATTTTCTCTGAATACTGTGTGGGTGCCTCAGTTTCCCCTGCAAGATGCCAACTGAAGGTGTTGGGGACAAAGAGATCAGGTGGCCTCCCTGTCCGGAAGAGACACAGAGGCCAGAGGAGGGAGTGTCAGTTTGGAGCTGGCTGGGGAAATGGGGAGAGACCCAGAACTTGGTTCTGGGCTCCCCACCCCCCAAGATGGACCTGACAGAGGGGTTCTGTTTTCTGTACCAACAAGCTCTGTTTAAACTGTGTTCCCGTCATGTAATAAACCTTCTGTTTTACTGTGGCTGAGAGTCACATCTGACTGCGGAGTTGGGGTGCAGGGACCTCTGGTTGCCCCAGGACCAGCCTGGGCAGACTCGCTGTGGCAAGTGCATGATGTGGAAGGGCATGCTGAATGCTCCGAGGTCAGACCCAGGAAGGTGTAAACTTCTTGCCCTGGAGACAGTATGCTCCGAGAGAGGAGGCTCCCCCAGAGTCCTGACTGGCTTTGTATGGAGTTGTTCCAAAGCATCACAGCATCCCCTTCCACACCGTGCACTTCCCAGAAGTCCGCACAGGCACTGACACTCCCTCCTCTGGCCTTTGTCTCTTTTCCAGGCATTAGGAGGCCACCCGATCTCTCTGTTCTCCAACACCTTCAGTTGGCACCTTGCAGGGGAAACTGATTTGGGAGAAATGAAGTAAAAGCTGCCCAAACCGAGCTTGAGCACTCCTGAATTTTGAGGTGTTCAAATCTGGAAGGCAGGTGCTGGGGGTGGGAGAGGGCTGTGGGCTCCATGGGGGAGCATGGCAGCAACTGTCTGGAGCTGCACGGAGCCAGACACGCTGGTCTGAGTGGCACAGTAAGCGGTTTGGGGGTTGGTGAAGAGGTAGGGAGTTCCGGGGGGCAGTCAAGGGACAAGGAGCAGGGGGAGTTGGATGGGGCAGAGGTTCGAAGGGGCAGTCAGGGGACAGGCAGCAATTGGATAGGCATGGGAGTCTAAGGTTTATCAGGGGACAGGTAGGGGGTGCGGTCCTGGGGGGGGGAAGTTGGGTGGGGTCTCAGGAGGGGGCAGTTGGGGACAAGGAGAAGGGAGGCTTAGATAGGGGCTGAGGTCCCAAGGGGCAGTTAGGGGCAGGGGTCTCGGGAGGGGGTAATTGGGGAACAAGGACCAGTGGGGCTTAGATAGGGGGTGGAGGTTCTGGGGGGCAGTTGGGGCAGGGGTCTGGGGAGGGGGCAATCAGCGGACAGAGGCTGGGATTCAAAGGGCTCTGGGCTGCTGGCAGCCGCGGGGATCCCAGAGCCCTTTAAATCCCAGCCCCGGCTGGGAGTCAGAGGACTCTGGGCTGCCTGCAACCGCAGGGAGCCCAGAGCCTTTTAAATCCCAGCCGGGGCCGGGAATCAGAGGGCTCTGGGCTGCCCGCTGCGGCGGGGAGCCCAGAACCCTTTAAATCTCAGCCGCGGGAATCAGAGGGCTCTGGGCTGCCTGCAACCGCGGGGAGCCCAGAGCCTTTTAAATCCCAGCCGCAGCCGGGAATCAGAGGGCTCTGGGCTTCCCGCTGCGGCGGGGAGCCCAGAGCCCTTTAAATCCCAGCCGCGGCCGGGAATCAGAGGGCTCTGGGCTGCCTGCAACCGCGGGGAGCCCAGAGCCTTTTAAATCCCAGCTGCAGCCGGGAATCAGAGGGCTCTGGGCTTCCCGCTGCGGCGGGGAGCCCAGAGCCCTTTAAATCCCAGCCGCGGCCGGGAATCAGAGGGCTCTGGGCTGCCTGCAACCGCGGGGAGCCCAGAGCCTTTTAAATCTCAGCCGCTGCTGGGATTTAAAGGGCTCTGGGCTGCCTGCAACCGCGGGGAGCCCAGAGCCTTTTAAATCCCAGCCGCAGCCGGGAATCAGAGGGCTCTGGGCTTCCCGCTGCAGCAGGCAGCCCAGAGCCCTCTGATTCCCGGCCGCGGCTGGGATTTAAAGGGCTCTGGGCTGCCTGCAACCGCGGGGAGCGCAGAGCCTTTTAAATCCCAGCCGCGTCTGGGATTTAAAGGGCTCTGGGCTGCCTGCAAACGCGGGGAGCCCAGAGCCTTTTAAATCCCAGCCGCAGCCGGGAATCAGAGGGCTCTGGGCTGTCTGCTGCGGCGGGGAGCCCAGAGCCCTTTAAATCCCAGCCGCGGCCGGGAATCAGAGGGCTCTGGGCTGCCTGCAACCGCGGGGAGCCCAGAGCCTTTTAAATCCCAGCTGCAGCCGGGAATCAGAGGGCTCTGGGCTTCCCGCTGCGGCGGGGAGCCCAGAGCCCTTTAAATCCCAGCCGCGGCCGGGAATCAGAGGGCTCTGGGCTGCCTGCAAACGCGGGGAGCCCAGAGCCTTTTAAATCCCAGCCGCAGCCGGGAATCAGAGGGCTCTGGGCTGTCTGCTGCGGCGGGGAGCCCAGAGCCCTTTAAATCCCAGCCGCGGCCGGGAATCAGAGGGCTCTGGGCTTCCCGCTGCAGCAGGCAGCCCCGAGCCCTCTGATTCCCGGCCGCGGCTGGGATTTAAAGGGCTCTGGGCTGCCTGCAACCGCGGGGAGCGCAGAGCCTTTTAAATCCCAGCCGCAGCCGGGAATCAGAGGGCTCTGGGCTGTCTGCTGCGGCGGGGAGCCCAGAGCCCTTTAAATCCCAGCCGCGGCCGGGAATCAGAGGGCTCTGGGCTGTCTGCTGCGGCGGGCAGCCCAGAGCCTTTTAAATCCCAGCCGCCGCCGGGAATCAGAGGGCTCTGGGCTGCCTGCAACCGCGGGGAGCCCAGAGCCTTTTAAATCCCAGCCGCAGCCGGGAATCAGAGGGCTCTGGGCTTCCCGCTGCAGCAGGCAGCCCAGAGCCCTCTGATTCCCGGCCGCGGCTGGGATTTAAAGGGCTCTGGGCTGCCTGCAAACGCGGGGAGCCCAGAGCCTTTTAAATCCCAGCCGCAGCCGGGAATCAGAGGGCTCTGGGCTGTCTGCTGCGGCGGGGAGCCCAGAGCCCTTTAAATCCCAGCCGCGGCCGGGAATCAGAGGGCTCTGGGCTGTCTGCTGCGGCGGGCAGCCCAGAGCCTTTTAAATCCCAGCCGCCGCTGGGAATCAGAGGGCTCTGGGCTGCCTGCAACCGCGGGGAGCCCAGAGCCTTTTAAATCTCAGCCGCTGCTGGGATTTAAAGGGCTCTGGGCTGCCTGCAACCGCGGGGAGCCCAGAGCCTTTTTAATCCCAGCCGCAGCCGGGAATCAGAGGGCTCTGGGCTTCCCGCTGCAGCAGGCAGCCCAGAGCCCTCTGATTCCCGGCCGCGGCTGGGATTTAAAGGGCTCTGGGCAGCCCCGGCGGCGGTGGCGGCAGCGGCGGGGGGCGCTCCAAGCAGGGGAGAAAAAATATTGGTGGGGCAGAGCCCCTGCTTGGGATTTATTCATGGGGCTAAAGCCCCAGAGCCCCATATAAGTCGGCGCCTATGTCCAGTGATGATGCCTGTCACTTTTTGTCCACGGGCAGGGGCTTTGTTTTTATTACTAAATGTAGAGATATGAAAAGATCTGGCATCTGTCAAGCTTTAACTGGTTTTCATGCAAATGCAAACCTCAGCCAAGCTAGTAAAAAAAGAGAAAAAAATCTAGGCTTGGTGGCATCCTATCAGACAGCTCTCTTTTTAAAATCTTCATTTAGTGCAAGTACCAGCACAACATAGTACTGACCTACAAGAAAGAAGGGATTGTATTTGCATATTTCCCCCCCACACACACCCCACTTCTGCTCAAAGATGGGATATTTTGGAGAACTCTGTGAGCTGCTGTTTGTGGGTCCAGGAAAAATATTTGAAAATCAGGACAGTCTTGATTTTCATAGAGATGGGCGACAATATTAACGTTTACATATCCGGTTAGATCCCGTTAGTCTCCGGATAGGTAGGACGGTGTGGCTATGGAAGACCTGAAGTAAAGGACTAACCAGATCCCAAATAACTAAAGTGAATAAAAACAAACAAGGGCTATTAAATTATACTTTTACTGATCGATTTTAACCTCTTTCTTACTGCACAGCTAGTTACTTGAGCTAAAGCATGCCACCAATGCTGGTCAATGCACCAGTTATGTCCTCTCTGGATAGGTCTAATGAAATATCAACACTTAAAGAAATGTTACTGCTGTTGAATAGACACTGTGTCAGTATCGCACAGTGAAAGGGATAAAGAGATATGAGGAAAAGCTTCCCCACCATGTGATCTGTTTGACTGTGTGTGGAATAGTCTCTCTAAAGTGGAGTGGTGAAAGCCGTCATCATTTGGGCTGAACAGAGCATAGGAGACAATACAGGGCTGGTGGATGGGAGGGGACCCTGAGATTCTTACTCTGTCCGTACCTAGTGAAATGGATGAGTTTGACCTGAGTATGAATTGAAAGCCCCAGTCCTGTGTTGAGCTCTGCGTGGGCTCAGGGATCCACCTGCATGGAGCTTGTTGCAGGATTGGGGTCTGAGCTCAGAATTTGGCCATTTTATGTAGCAGTATATACCTGGAGTATGTTGACTGCCCTTTAGTGATACAGTAGTTCTAAATATAGTGCTGCTAAGTACAGGAAATCACACTACTGAGAGGAGGGGAATTCTTCCCTGGCCTGGGGTTACAAAGCAATCATAACATCCCCTTTGGGAATACCTGGCCTAGGCCACTGCCCTTGGGGAGTTGCCAGCAGGGCAGGCATGCACGAGAAAAAAACCTCTGGAGGTAGTTAATTAGGCATGTAGTTATCTAGCTTGACGTGATGGGTTGCTTAGGTGTAAGTGAGGGCAGAATTTTGTCTTCATATATTGTGCTGTAGGTAGCAATTGTAATTCCCTCCATTCATGTTCAGTTTGTTTCTGTGGTAAATTGAGACACTGGCAATTGACCTTTACCACATCACATCTGTTGTTAGAGTCAGACCCTGGCAGATTTGCTGAGTATGAAATGAATATAGCGTTGAATGAAGCCAGCAGCTAAATTTGTGTCTTCAGACTGATAAACATCTTAGGTATTAGACTGTAGAGGCACTTGGTGACTGCCTCGTTGTGCTGCTGACCTGTGCTGAAGACGTCCCATGGTCTGTAACGTTCCATGTTAATATCTTATAGCTTGTAGGGTAGAACATTTAATGGGCTTGAGATATTCATTCAACAGATTAAACGAGCACATTTGAAATTGGCTTGAAATCAACAATCAGTTCCACTTTGGGTTGGAGAATAAGTTTAGGAGAAAGGGAAATCTGGTACTGGAATTACTGAATAAACAAGAGGGAGTTGTAGTGAGTGTAAATGTACCCCTTTGCTGCTGCGCTGATTCCCTTAACCTCGACTTTATGCTGCTATTGTAGGAATTTGTCCAACCTCCTCCAAGGTGGTAGTGGTTGCTATGCCCAGGTTGAGTTCATGATTGTGACTTTTCTAGTTAATTCTCATAATTATATTTGGCCTGTATATGTGGCATGTTCTTATTATGGTTTCTTTTGTTCACCCTCCCCCATTTCTTTCAATTGTTAGTTATCTCCATTGGTTGTGACTTGTCTGGATGCGAATGTACGGATATCAAGGCAGGGCCTAGCTTTCACTCTGGGTTTGTGCAGCACCGAATACAGTGCTGTGCAAACCCTGACTGGGCCCTCTACATGTGGCCGTGACACATATTAAGAATAATAATGAATGCCGAAGTGGGGCAAATCTGGAAACGATTGCGCTTCTCTTAGCAGAAAGAAGGACAGTTATAGTCAAGATGTTTTATTTAGCAAATCCTCGTCAGCAGTTTTCACAGAAACTCGAATGCTTTGACGCAAAGGATGGGGGCTACATTTATAAACTTAAATAAAAACTGCCCCTTTAGGGAGATCTTTCGCTCTGTTACTGGAAATGGAGGAAAAAATAATTTGTGAATTTCCTCTCTCAGGTCTGAGAAGATTTTGAGATTATCCATCCATCTGCGAGATACATCATGGCCTTTGTAATTCATATAATTCCTTTTTTATTTCTAAACATCTTATAGCAGATGGGCCTGATGTAACAAGCTGCTGTCCTGAAATCTGTAATATACATAGAGCGACGTAACTGAAGTCCAAGGATTCCTTCCCATTGTCTTCAATCAGCATTAGCTCAGGCTCATAGCCTTCTGGGTTTGAAGGTAAAACTGAATCCTTTTTGTTTCTTGCCTTCCCCAGTCCCATCGCAAGTTTTCAGCTCCCAGGCATGGCCACTTGGGCTTCCTCCCTCATAAGAGAAGCCGGCGTCACCGCGGGAAGGTGAAGACCTGGCCCAAGGATGATCCCAGCAAGCCAGTCCACCTGACAGCCTTTCTGGGCTACAAAGCTGGCATGACGCACATCCTACGAGAAGTTCACAGGCCAGGAATGAGTAAGAGGCTTTGATTGAATCAGCTAGTTCGAGTCCAGGGAAGAATAGAGGGAAAAGTCTCTTATGGCCAGCTGGGATGGATAGCTCATGGGAATGGGTTATGGGGCCCTTCCTATCTAACCTAGCCTGGATTTGAAATGGCAGTTCACCAATGACCAAAAATCATCTGGCAACTCTTTAGACGGTCTCAGTGCAATTCCTACCTTATATCATAAGGTCACCAGCACAGCTGGTAGGGTTTAGGTGGGGAAGTTGTGTACTGTTGACAAAGGTAGGTCTCCAGTTCTGTGCAACTGGCATCCCCATCTGCTCTAAGTTAATCCGCCTTTATAAAAGGCGGAGACAACAATTGACAGCTGCCCTCTGCTGGGACACGATGTAGTTGACGGTGCATTGGGCACCAGGAACTTGGGTATCTAATTAAGAGAATTACTGGCCACCCACGGCTCCCCTGAAAGAACCTGGTCCTGTGAGACACTGAGCACAGCCAGCTCCCATTGACTTCACTGCTACACCATTTGATTTCAGAGCTTTCCAAGAGGGAAGAGGTGGAAGCAGTCACAATAGTGGAGACCCCGCCTCTGGTAGTGGTTGGGCTTGTGGGATACATAGACACTCCCAGGGGCCTGAGAAATTTCAGGACCATTTTTGCTGAGCACCTCAGCGATGAGTGCAGACGCCGCTTCTACAAGAACTGGTAAGAATCTCTCGGCGCATGGGTTTCCTGGCAATTGTAACAGCATCACCTTTCCCCACCCCCACGTTAGCCACAAGAGGCTCTTCGTAATGTCTCCACATTGGAATCCTTCACTCGGGGGTGAAATGCAGCAGCTGTTTAATTGCGCACAGCTGCACGACACAACCATTTTGGCTACTGTGAATAAAAATGTGTGCGCACAAATTTCTGGTTCACATAATAATAGTACTGAGTTATTTGTCTCGGTGATGTGGCAGTGAGTTCCACAGGTCAATTATACATTGCGTAGCTGAAGCCAGCTTCTGCTCACCATTGTAATTGGTTCACCAAAGTAACTCCATTGACGTCAATAGAGTAATTCCAGTTTTACGGGGGTGCAGATTAAAGCAAAATCTAGCCCGTGGCCTTTCCGCATCATTGTAGAGATTGACTCCCCAAATCTTGGAGTAGCAGTGGGGAAAGTGATCGCTCAAGACTTTATAATTGAGCAAACGTATGGCTATAATGGCTGTGTAGCCATGCCTTCAAATCTGACCCCTAAAATGTCCCTGCTCCTCGCTAGAGAGACTGGTTTGTCTCATTTCCATTTAGCTTGATTTTTGCTGTTGTATTTGGACTTCACTAAGTGAGCAAATCAGTGGGCGTCAACTGGATTCTCTATAAAAAAGCTGCCAGAATTGCAAGTGCTGTCGGTCCATTAATGTCCTTCCACCATTTCCTCCTCTGAGCTCCCTCTAATGGTCTCGTGTGTATTGCATTTGCTCACCTCAGCCTGGTGCAATGAGCCATGGATGCATGATGCTTCCAATGGCATGTAAGCAACCTTGTCACACATGCTGTACTGTGTTTCTGAGATTCGGTGCTTCATTATTCCAGTCTCCAGCATAATTAAAAGGCTCCTGTCCTTAGGCACAAGAGCAAGAAGAAGGCCTTCACCAAGTACTGCAAAAAGTGGCAGGACAAGGATGGGAAGAAGCAGCTAGAGAAGGATTTTGCGGCCATGAAGAAGTACTGC
Source organism: Mauremys mutica (assembly GCF_020497125.1). Lineage (NCBI taxonomy): Eukaryota > Metazoa > Chordata > Testudines > Geoemydidae > Mauremys > Mauremys mutica. The sequence continues at coordinate 82,378,395 of NC_059082.1, read as the reverse complement.
AAGGTCATTCGAGTCATCGTCCACACTCAGGTCAGAGCTTCACACAGGGTCCCAATAGCTTGTTTGAGTGGGACGAGGGCTTGGAAGCTGGGAGCAACTAGCAAGTGGGAATCGGGGCACTTCTCATCGCTGGGGGGGGGGGAATGGAGGGTCTTGTCGGCTGGGAGGGGGATGGGGCCTCTTGTCACTGGTGCGGGGATTGGAGTGGCAGGCAGGTTAGTGGGCACTGGAGATGCGATATGTGCATGCTGCAGGAGGTGCATGCTGACCGTTGCAGCCACTTATCAAAGAGCAACCTCGGCCATTTGAAAGTGCTAGGGGGAATCCAGCGGGCACAATGGAAGTCTCTACACTGGGATTTGCCCAGGAGCCTGGCACTGACACCCCGACAGCTGTGGAAGGGTTGGGCCTGGGGTTTTCCATCTCCTTGCTGCTGCTCGGGACCCTGGAGAAGCCACAGGGCTCGCAGCGGGCAGTGCCAGAGGCACTCGCAAGTTCGTTGGGAGGAAGCAGGCGTTAGTCCCAAGCCCCTCAGTGAACAGTGTAACGCTGGCACCTGGCAGGGACCAAAGGTTCATCTCAAATTAGCAACTGGTGTCAGGTGATGGGGTAAAAATAACCTGCGAGCCTGGCCGCAGGGAAGGACTTGCCAGGTGCCAGAGCTACTGGATACTCAGGGGCTATTTGAATTTGGATCCTCACGGAGCTCTCAACTCCGCAGAGCCCAGGAGGATCTGGGCTGGCCCGAGGGCACTGAGGCCTCCCATTGGGCTAGTTCGGGCTTGTTAGAACTGCTGTGGCGAGCTGAAGTTGTGTCTGGCCACATGACACGGATAGGCCTGGGCTGCAGCCATCACTACCCGCTGATTTTGAAAAGTGGGATGCGACACCACATGAGGTCGCTGGGAGCGCAGCAGCGCTGCCTCCTAGCACTGTGTGAGGAGGGGATCTTCTTGGGGAGCCCAGGGCTGGTCACGTGGCCGTTTGTGGGATTGCATCGATCTGAGCTGCATTGATGGGACTGGCAAGTCCTGCAGAGGCTGGGGAGAGGAGAACGCCGCCCACGGTGCAGAGTAATCAGCTGGAAATACAGGCCGATAGCACAAAACCCTGCCGGACTCGCCCCCAGTCTGCTGCACGTGCGCCTCTGCATAGTCCCGTTGGAGACAGTGGGCCTGCCCGTGTGAGCCAGGGCTGCAGGATTTGTCCCTGTGGCTGTATCCAGGCAGCTGCTGCACAGCTGGTGAGCTTCACACACAGCTCCCACAGATCAGCTCCTGTTAAAATCCATCCAGCTAGCCAGTCTCTGCAGCGCTCCACAGTAAATGCTGTTAGCAGAGCCCAGTTTCCATGTCTGTGCCTGGCTGGCCCCAGAAGGGTGGGCGTCACTCTGTTCCTCGCCACACCGTGCTTAGTCGGGGGTGCACATGTCACGTGTCTTAGCGTTTTGTTCTCAGGGATTCCGGTTAAGCGTGAAACAGCATCTCAGCTGGCAATAGTAGCAGAATGGTCAGGAGGTGAACACTTGTTTCTGATGGTGGGTGGGGAAGGGGCAGGCCTGCTTCCTAGGAACTAGTAATAACTCATGCTACAGAAATGCAGCTTGTGCCAATCACCACGTGGCCTGATGGCATGCTGGGTGCGTGTGTGTGCGTGTGTGCATGCACCCATGCCTGGTGTGCATGTGTTGGTGCATTCAGTGAGAATGTGTGTGTTTGCACTTGGCGAGTGTGTGTGCATGTGTGCTTAGTGAAAGTGTGTGTGTGTGTGTTCGAGTTTAGTGAGTGTGGGTGCGCATGGGTGCACATGTTTGCAGACTGAACTGCAAACAGCCCGCTTGAGTCTAAGGGGATATTGCCCCTGGGAACACATTCACGCCCACAGGCCTGGTGTCATTTCTTGTCCCTCGCTGCCCAATGCAGATGAAGCTGCTCCCTCTACGTCAGAAGAAGGCCCATGTGATGGAGATTCAGCTGAACGGCGGGACGGTGGCCGACAAGGTGGACTGGGCTCACGAGAAGCTGGAGAAGCAGGTCTCTGTGCACGCGGTCTTCAGCCAGAACGAAACGATCGATGTCATCGGGGTGACCAAGGGGCGTGGGATGAAAGGTACAGGAGGAGGGAGGGCCCTTTGCCATGGGGCTTGGCATGGATCCTCTGAGGAGGATGGGCAGAGGGGTGCTTACACATTGCAAGGGCATTGCTGTGGGGCCTCCCTGATGCTCTTGGGGGAGGCCATTTTCTAGTGGAGTGAGCAGAGGACTGGGCGTCGGGAGACCTAAATTATAATCCCAGTGCTCACACCAACTCACTCTGTGGCCCTGAGCCAGTCGCTTGCCCCCTCTGTGCCTCAGTTTCTCCATCTGTAAAATGGGGATAGTGACACTGACAGCTATGCAAGTGCTTCAAGATCTATGGATGAAAAAGCCATATGAGTGCTGAGTACTTAGTGTTATTACTAATAGTAATTATTTACTAATCTGTCATTGTCAAGGCATGGCTTCTTGACCTCATCTAATTAATAGTAATTCACAATTAAACACAGTGAAGAATCCATGCATCACTGTGAATAATTAACATTGATACATAGAAGCTTCACCTTGTGTGACATCCAGAGGAGAACAGACTCCAGTTTATTATGGCTGTACATTTCTTTAAAACATTGTTTTTAGTGTTGGTGAAATGCCTATTCCCAGAGCAGGTACAGCAGAGGCAGTGGTAGTGCGGGTGTCCCACATACTGTACACGGCAATCCCACCATGTCCTGGGGATCCTCTTCCAGAGGACAAGAGGGGAGCTCATTTCTCATTCCCTCATTTCATCCTCGGCCTCACAGCCGAGATGACCAACGCTGGGGACAATCAGTGCCGGTATTGGTGGTCGTCCTTGAGATGTAGGCTGAGCAGCAGCCAGATTGAGATCCCCCCAACTCCTTTCATGAGGGACACCAAAGAGTCGCTGGATTTGTACCCATACGTCTGTTCTCTTTTTAGCAGATTTGGTTCCATTTACCTGGTTCAAAATGCCCTGTCATTAGTTATGGGCTTAGTTCTCATGGGAGCACTAAGGGCACTTGGTTTGCCGAAATCTGAAGTAAACAAAATAAGGACAAAAAGTCATTTCAGTGCTGACAAAACCAGCGTGTGTGCGTGTGTGTGTGTGGGACACACCATAGTCTAGTCAGTTTAATGCAGAGCAAGTACAGTTCTGTCGTGCGCCCCCGATTCTGAAAATGGCTGTTTGCCTCAACCTGACCCACCGTCTTCTCATAACTTGAGATGCAACATAAGACAAACGCCACAGACACTCGCTCCGATTTCTGGCTCTGAAGCACCAGCACCCGTCCCCCTTGGCTCCTCTGACAGCATCATCCTGTCCTGCTTTCCTAGGGGTGACCAGCCGCTGGCATGCCAAGAAGCTCCCAAGGAAAACTCACAAAGGCTTACGCAAAGTCGCCTGCATTGGAGCCTGGCATCCAGCCCGCGTGGGCTACTCCATTGCCCGGGCTGGCCAGAAGGGCTACCACCATCGCACGGAGCTCAACAAGAAGGTATGACACTGATGCGATGCCTCCCTTGGGCCTAGGGCAGCTTCTCCTTCTTTCGAGCCCCCTTCCCTCTCCTGTCCTGTCCTGAGCCAGCTCTCTGTCATGCACATCATTTCAGGGCAGGAGGGAATTTAGGGCTTCGTTTGGTGGTGGTGATGTTGATTATTTTTATTACCATAGTGCCTAGGAGCCTGTGTCACTGACCATGACCACACTGTATTAGGTGCCGTCCAGGCAGTTATCTGTGCCGCGGGCGGGGATGTGCTCTGTCCATTGCCTGCTGACGGCATCTGAGATGAGCCTATGAGTTTTCTCCCAACCCGGCATCTCTGCTTTTTGTGCTCAGTTTGTGACGCTTTGTTTGCAACTGTGGCCTGAAGCCATTAACTCCATTTCAACCTGGGCTCTCACCCAGATTTACCGTATTGGCCGTGGGATCCACGTACAAGATGGCAAAATAGTGAAGAACAACGCCGCAACGAACTACGACGTCACTGAGAAGACAATCACGCCACTGGTAAAAGGGCTAAAGAAATAAGAAGTGGTGGGGCTGGAGCTGGGACTCCTGCATTCCCGACTTTGCCACTGACCAGAGACGTGGCCTGGGGCAAGTCACTTATGGTTTCTGTTGGGGAAAAGCTGGTTGGGAAATATTTTTTCTGGATGCACAAATTTTGATTTTCTTCCTTTTTTTTTTGTTTTGTTTATAGTTACCAAAAGCTGCAGAGTTTTTGCTTTTCCACACCCCAAAACAACAAGAAACAATTGTTTTCAGCTGGCGTTTTTTGCCTTAAAGGCTTTTGGTTTGTCAGCAAAAACCCAGAAAAATCTCATCAAAGTTGGAAATGTCAATTTGGACCAAAAAGTCGATTTCTCATTTTTAAAATAAAGGCTTTGAACAAAAAATTGCAGCCAGCTCTCTCCTCTGTGACAGCTGGCCCTCGTGTAAAATGAGGATAATGGTATTTGTAGACCTCATGGGCGGGCTGCACTGTGTATGATAAGTGCAAAGCATATTCATGGTTAGTTAATCATTAGGATGATTAATAATTAAATAATAAATACCCTGCTTTGCTATAGCAAATGTCACTTGCTGATGCATATCTGTTAGCCACACATCTCACCACTGCAAACCCGACCTCTGCCTTTTCCCACAGGGTGGATTTCCTCACTACGGTGCAGTCAACAATGATTTCATCATGCTGAAGGGCTGCGTCATGGGCACTAAGAAACGCCTGCTCACTCTCAGAAAGGTAAACTCCTCCCCCCTTTGAAATTGAGTGCTGAGGCTGTGCACGCGTATGGAAGGAGCTGACTTTGTGAGCCATGTCGTGATTTTCCAGGGGGCCATTTCCCGGAGAGGTGTGTTGCCAGGCCATTCTCGCTGATAACTGTGTTTCCAGTTTCAGATCAGCCAGTCTTGTCTCCCTTAGGAAGTGATTTGCCGCTCATTGGAAGCGGTCCTTGCATAATCTGACACACTCGGCTACGTCTTTTCAGTTCCAAGTGGGCACTGAGAGGCAATGGCATTCAAAGTCATGCTACTCTGGGTGTGTCTCCGAGGACACCACTCTTGGTGGAGTGATTGGCTAGTGGACGTGCATGAAATGTCTTAACTCCACCCACATCAAAGCAGGCTTTCATATTGCTGGTTAAACATAAGCCTAATGTGTTGTGACTCTTCCTCTCCAGTCCCTTCTGGTGCACAGCAGCCGTCGGGCTCTGGAACCCATCGAACTGAAGTTCATTGATACCACTTCCAAGTTTGGCCATGGCTGCTTCCAGACTGCTCAAGAGAAGAGAGCTTTCATGGTGAGTTAATTCTCTCAATCAAAGGGCCAGGTTCTCAGCTGGTGTCAATTAACCTAGCTCAATCGATTTCAAAGGATTAACGCCAGCTGAGGGCCTGACCCAGAAAATAAAGACTGAACAGGACCATTTTGCATAAAAGGCAGTTCAGCTGCCAGAAACAATGCTAAAGAGGGAACATGATGGTTGAGGGAGTCATACAAGCCAGCCAAAGCCAGCAAATTAATGTACCATATGGTCAGCCAGTTTGCACTCACAGTGGGATGCATTCAACAAGCCCTTAAGTTGGCAGCACCTTGTTGGACATATGGTGTCTTTCACTCCTAATTGTACATTTCTTTGATTTGGTTGGATTGCCTTAAACTTTTAATGTTTTTAAAGGAAAAAGGTCGGGTCGGATTTGGCCTCATATTTGGGATTTTGTGTAAATAAGCTTTTCAGTACCCAAATCGTGTCCCGTTAAAAATCCCAGCGGAAACGGGCTTACAAAGAAAAGAACAGACACATTCCTTTATAGAGTTTGCCCCCCCTCCGCCGCCACCCTGTGCTGTGGTAGCAATTGGAAAATGAAATCGACTAGATACGAAGTGGACCGGATCCACAGCCGGTGTGAATCAGCATGGCTCCATGACTCCAGTAGTGCTATGCTGATTTAAACGAGGTTTGGATCTGGCCGACTGACTAGACTAGTGAGTTTCACATGTGTTTAACTTCTCTCCAGGTAAGAACTGGCTGTGAAACCCCTTCACACCGCGCTCGGGATGGCTGGAGGTTAATGCATAGGGCTGTAGCTTCAGCACTAACCACTGCTGGAGATTCTCCTTTTGCTCCTGGGCAAGGGCTGAGCTTTTGGAGCAGGAAGATGTGAGTTCTGTCCCTGCTGTCACCTCTGAGTGGCCAGGGGGGCAGCACGGTGACACTGATTAAGTGGCCACAGGAAGACTGCTCTATTAAGCTCGTTATCTTAAAGCGGCTGAACTTCACCTGTTGTGGAGTGAGCACCCAGAACTTTCCCCGCATTTTAATTTAATTCAGTAACATTTCACTGGGCAGAAGCAAAACAATAGCCCTGCAAACCACCATTTCCTCCCACTCTTGTAAACTAGAAGAGCTGGAACCCTGTCCTCAGCTGCTGTAAATCTGTGTAGCTCCATTGACTCAGCTGATTTAACCAGCTGAGACTCTGTCCCCTTGATGGTAACCCAAACCAGAAACCCCTTCTGCTCCAAAATTCTGCTCAGAAGGAGTTGTCATATGCAACCTCCTGAAACAGGGGATTGTATAGGAAATTCTCCTGACACAACCTCATCGATCCGGCCACAGTCACGATGCTATAATGGAGTAATCAATACGATTACTTTACCACTCAATCTTCCCCATCACCCCAGGCCCGCTTGCCGGGCTCAGGAGCAAACCAGCCTTTGAAGCACATGGGCCAGCTTTCCATGCTGCTCAGCTAAGCAAACTGCCAGCTCAGGGATGGGCAATTCATTACCCCCATTCCTCCAGGGGGGAGGAGGGTTTCTAGAGCCCATAGCTACACAGCTGCTGCCGTTCAGGAGGAGAGCTGAGAGTTAGCAGCCAGGGAATGGACGTGAACAGCTAGTGTTGCAAGCCTTGTGCAGGGAAAAGGGGTCACGTCTGAATAGAAATTCCACAGCATCCAGCTCACCTGCTGCCTCTCTAGGTAACCCATGGGGAAGGCTTGTAATGTGGATCTTGAACTCATCAGCTTGTGGCAACGGGATCTCTTCTTCTCACCATTTCCCTTGCGTTTTAGGGCCCCCAGAAGAAACACCTGGTGAAGGAGAAGCCAGAATCCCAGGAAGAATTGTAGGGGATTGAAATACACATGGGCCACCTGAACCTGGCACCTCCAATAAAGGGACTTCAAACCAGGCCTAAACCGTTCTGTCTTTCTTCTGGCGCTGTTATTAATAAGCTTAAACTAGCCTCTGTTATGGGTGTCTGGTGTAAGAGGAGTTTGATATCAGTAAATCCCAGAGCCTTCTCCCCGTGTATTGATATCCACAGGACAGTCATGGGGGAAATTGGTCCCGTGAGACTCCGATACCTGGAGATGCCTTTTCTTAGCTGAGCTGTATAGGGGTCTGTTGTGACTCAGGAACATCCCCTAGTTCCTGTCCGCTAATTCTTCCGTGCTGTCTAGGGAATGGCCACTGGCGCTGTGAGATACAAGGCATCGGTTGTGCACTACCCCTGCTGGCAGTGCAAGGAGAAGCCGTTTACACCTGGCTGGTCCCAGAAGTGAGGTGACTGCGCAGCTCCACGCAGGGCAGTTTATGGTGGGTGTAATGAGGCCGCTCTGGGATTCGTTAGCTAACTGACCCTTTTTCAAGTCAATGGGAGTTTTGCTGTCGACTTCTATGGATGGAGACTTGGGCCCAAAACCTGTCCTCAGGTCACCAAGTTCTCCCATCCTTCCTGCTATGCTGGGCTCAGCCAGGAGTGGGAGGAATCCTCCGGAAAGCTGCAGAAGAGGCATGTCAGAGTCACTCCTACTGTACCAGGAGCACCAGCTGGGGGATTTTATCTGCAACTGACATGCTGCCTTCGCTTTTTCACTGCCAGGTGAGACCCCATCCGACCAGGCTTCCCCGTCCTCCTCAGTGCTCAGCAGAAATCCCTGTCCGATCAAGGCCCCATTGTTTGGCAGCTGTTCCAGGAGAGGAAAAGAAGACCTGGCACGGATGAATCCTGTAAGGCCTGGAAAACCCAGGCATGTCAGCAAGGCTGGTTCTGCCCTGCCTCATTTGGCCGGGATGATTACATCTTTCATAGATTCCAAGGTGGAAGGGTCAGACAAGGCTATTGGAGTGGATTTTTACTCTGTCTGATTCACTAGTATCAGTCACGGTCTGCTTCTGACTACACTGATCTATGAATCCAGAGTGACTCCACTGACCTCACTGGAGCTACTCTAGATTTATACTGATGTATCTGAGAGCAGAATTTAGCTCAGCATGATAATATGCACCACAGCTTTGTGTATGTATGTGACAGCAAGTACATTTCTTGTGACTTCAGTGGACTGCATATTCACACATTCCAAGGCCTGAAGGGACCATTGTGACCATCTAGTCTGACCTCCTGGATAACCCAGGCCAGAGAACGTCCCCACAGTCATTCCTAGAGCAGATCTTTTAGAACAGCATCCAATCTTGATTGAAAAATTGCCAGTGATGGAGAATCCCCCACAACCCTTGGTAAGGTAGTAAATGATTAATTACCCTCACTGTTAAAAATGTTTATCTTATTTCCTGTCTGGATTTGTCTTGCTTCAACTTCCAGAAAAACGGGTCCAACAAGGAGGGGATACTTTTTTCGGGAAGTTGAAACTAGATGTATTCCTTGAAGAACCTGCTTTCCCTGGACACCAGCAGTGGAGAGTAAGAAGTTCCCCAGGACGCCTTGTCCCCAGCTCCAGATGCTCTGCAAGAGGCTAGTAACGCACTTGCCCGGCGCTACCCGGCGCTGGTTAGGCCTCAGCTGGAGAACTGTGTCCAGTTCTGGTCACCAATGGAGATGGAGAAATTGGAAAGGATCCAGAGGCGAGCGACAAAGATGATCAAGGGGATGGAATGCAGCCAGATGAGCAAAGGCTGAAGGAACAGGGTGTGTTTAGTTTGGAAAAGAGGAGATTAAGGGGGCACATGACAGTGGTCTTCAAATGCTCCATAAAAAGGATGGAGAAAAGTTGTTCTCTTGCCATGGAGGGCAGGACAAGAGATGATGGGTTCAAACTACAGCACAGCAGATTTAGATTAAATCTCAGGAAAAATTTTCTAACTGTAAGAACAGTCGGCCAATGGAGTAGACGCCTTGGGAGGTCGTGGAAGCTCCTTCTCTGGAGGTTTTCCAAAGGAGGCTGGAGAGGCATCTGTCCTGGATGGTTTAGACCCAAGAAATCCTGCATCTTGGCAGGGGGTAAGACTTGATGGTCCCTTCTAACCCCATGGGTCTATGAGCTACTCATCCCTGGATCTCAAGGGAGGAGGAAAGTATCCATTGTACAAATGGAGAGACGGGGCCATTAGCAGGGGCTCAGGATTGTGCCAATTGCAGAAGGAGGGGAAGGTCCCATTGGTACCGAGTGGGAGGGTGAGAGAGATGTCCTTTCATGCAGGACTAGTCTAAAGCGATTTGTGTTCACATGCCTCAGGAGAGAGGTAGGGGGAGGGCCCTGGCTCCCTCCTGCACTGTCGCTAGCTGACATTTTACCCAGCTGATTACAAGGGAAGGCAGGCAGGAACTTTGCTGCTGCAGGGCCTCATGAGGATGCAGCATTGTCCGTCTGTGTTGCTGCTTGTCACAGGCCTTTGCTGGGGACGATGAGAAGTCAACATGGCTGGGACAGCGTCATCACCTGTCACAAATCATTACAGAGCCCCACATCAGGCTGGCACCCGGTTAGAACAGAACAAAATGAGCAGAGAACAGGAGAGGAGATTGGCTCATTATTCTCCGAAAAGGAACGCTGAGGAATCAAAAACCTCTCCTTTGTGTTTGAATGACAGGTGTCCACCCACGATCCTAGATTTATAGATTCCAAGGCCAGAAGGGATCATTACGATCATCTAGTCTGACCCTCTGTAGGACGTAGACCAGAGACTTCCCCAAAATAATTCTAGAAAAACATCTGATCTTGATTTTAAAATGGTCAGTAATGGAGAATCCCCCATGACCCTGCGTAAATTGTTCCCATGGTTAATTACTCTCACCATTACAAATTTACGCCAGTCTGAATGGTGCGAAGTTAGGCCGCTGTTTGAACTCTGTGATACTAGCATGGGAAGAGGGAAGATAGCCCTGGATCTGTTCGGAGGACTTCAGCCCCCTTCACAAAGTCGTCAGTAATACTTCGTGTCCACTCCATAAAAGATAAGAAAATAATAATATTCCCATTTTACAGATGAGTAAACCAAGGTACATAGATTGGAGAGTTGGGAAATAGCCAAAGCTGGGAATAGTTTGTAAACTAAGGGCTGGGGGAAAGCAGACAGGTGTGGAGGACCATGTGGTTCAGACAGACACATCCCTTGAGAGGGTGGATTTATTAAAGGGGATACTCTATATCCTAGTAAGCTGGTAAAGTACAGGTAGGAATGGAAGAGAAACAGTCAAATAAAAAAGAATCCCATTCAATTACATCACATGAAGGCAGATAGCTAAATATTGACACATTTTATAAGTGCTGGTATATCAATGCAAGAAGTCTAAATAATATAATGGGTGAATTTGAGTGCCTGGTATTAAATGAGGATATTGATATAATAGGCATAACAGAAACTTTGTGGAACAATGATAATTAATGGGACACAGTAATACCAGGGTACAAAATATAGAGGAATGATTGAGCAGGTGGGGGAGTGGCACTATATGAAAGAAAGCATAGAGTCAAACACAGTAAAAATCTTAAATAAATCAAACAATACCATAGCATCTCAATGGATAGAAAGTCCATGCTTGAACAGTAAGAGTGTAGCAGTAGGAATATACTACTGACCACATGACTAAGATGGTGATGGTGACTGTGAAATACCCGGGAAGATTACAGAAGCTACAAAAACAGAAAACCCAATAATGGGGGATTTCAACTATGCCCATATTGACTGGGAACATGTCACCTCACAACGGGATGCAGAGGTAAAATTTCTAGATGCCATTAATGACTGCTTCTTGGAGCAGCTAGCTCTGGACCCCACAAGGGGAGAGGCAATTCTTGATTTAGTCCTAAGTGGAGCACAGGATCTGGTCTAAGAGGTGAATATAACTGAACCGATTGGTAATAATGACCCTAATGCAATTAAATTTACCTTCATGGTGGGGAAATACCCAAGAAACCCACCACAGTAGCATTTTACTTCAAAAAGGTCAACTACACAAAAATGAGGAGGCCAGTTAAATGGAAATAAAAAAAAAACCCACAAGTGAAATGCCTGCAAGCGGCATGGAAACTTTTGGAAAAACATCATAACAGAGGTTCAAACAATATGTCTACCCCCAAATAAAAAAAAATTGTAGGAGGACCAAAATAAATGCCACCATGGCGAAACAGCAAAGTGAAAGAGGCAGTTAGAGACAAGAAGGCATATTTAAAAAAGTGGACATCAAAGCCTAGCAAGGAACATAAACCCTGACAGGTCCAGTGTAAAAGTGTAATTAGGCAGGCCAAAAAAGAATGTGACGAGCAAGGAGCCAAAGACTCAAAAACTAACAGATTTTTTTGTTAAAGTACATCAGAAGCAGGAAAGCTGCCACACAATCAGTGGTGCCAGAGGATGATTGAGGTGCTAACGGAGCTCTCGAGGAAGACAAGGTCATTGCAGAGAAACAACATTAATTATTTGCATAGGTCTTCACTGCAGAGGATGTGAGGGAGATTCCCACACCTAAGCCATTCTTTTTAGGTGACAAATCTGAAAAACTGTCCCTGACTGAGGTGTCAATAGAGGAGGTTTTGGAACAAATTGATAATGGGACAGTAATACATCACCGGGACCAGATGGGATTCACCGAAGAGTTCTGAAGGAACTCATTTGTGAAACTGCAAAACGACTAACTGGTATGTAACCTATGCTTCACAGAGGGGGGAGGGATAGCGCAGTGGTTTGAGCATTGGCCTGCTAAATCCAGGGTTGTGAGCTCCATCCTTGAGGGGGCCATTTAGGGAACTGGGGCAAAAATCTGTCTGGGGATTGGTCCTGCTTTGAGCAGGGGGTGGGACTAGATGACCTTCTGAGGTCCCTTCTAACCCTGATATTCTATGAACACAGAATCAACCTACAGAACTTATTACCAGGGGATGTTGTGAAAGTCAAAAGTATAAGTGGGTTCAAAAATAAGTTATTGGAGGACAGGTCCATCAATGGCTATTCACCAAGATAGTAGGGGCATAACCCTAGGCTCTGGATGACCCTAAACCTCCACCTACCAGAAGCTGGGACTGGCCAACAGGGGATGGATAACTCAATATATTGCCCTGCTCCGAAGCATCTGGCACTGGCCCCTGCTGGAAGATGAGCTACTGGGCTAGATGGACCATGGATAGTGAGTTCTACATCCTGGTCTTTAGTGAGTGGCTATAAAGAAAAGCCCCACTGAAATGGCAATATAGACACACAGCACAATAAATATAACTGGAAAATAACAAACACATCCCAGCCTGAATCCCTGGTGGATGAATGCAAACTTTATTGCTTCAGTTCCGCTCTTCTCTTACACATCCACCTGGTCTGCAAAGCCCTTTGTTTTAACGCAGTGCCCTGACATTACTTGACAGAATCTGCTACTTTTATTGCGTGGAGCATCAAATGGTCTCACTTCGTGCCTCGTGCTATCGTCCGGAGGGGCGTCGTCCATCGCTGCCCGGTGCAGGGTTGGTCCTCTTGGTGTCTTCAGATGCTTGTGGCGTTGCTGGCGGCTGAGCTGTGTCTCTCCTGAAACACATCACAGCGAGGAAGCATGGAGCAAAGGAAAATGCCGGTAGGAGGCTACTTCTCTCTGCCTCATTCACTGCAAGGCAGAGGGGGGCCAGCTTCAGTGGGGCACAGGCCTTGTGCAGTGGGGCTTCAATACCCAGGGAACCCAGGCTCCTCCTGCTCATGCCCCATCAGGGGTAACTCCCGGGGCAGGATGGAATCAGGGTGCAATGTTGGTGAGCATCAGTGAGGACAAAGGCAGGCCAAGGGAAGCTGTGCCAGCTGACGAGTTAACCCCTTAATGCCCGGCAGTGCTCTCACATGGCTGCAAAGCTTGACACACACCACTCGATCTCCCTCCGACCTCCGCTCCACCGGCTTCCTGATCCCCACCTCCTCTGCCGGCTGGCTCACTCCAGTCCTCCGGGCCTGGGATGGGAGAAGAGGGCTGTTGCTGTCTCCTCCTCTGCTTTTGACCCATTAGAGGTGCTGCCATGGAGCCCTGACCTGCACAGTGCCTCATGCCCAGGCCTCCTGCTTTCCCCCGGCGCAGGGTGCACTGCCTGGGCTGAGGGCGTTAGCTCAGGACGGGCTGAACCTGGGCAGCCGACAATGCTGCCTCTCTTTTTGTCTACAAGCCGCTCTCTCTCTCTGAGGCTCATGGGACTTCCCCTCCTCTCCCTTCCCTGCCATACTGAGCGCTCCCCCCCAGGCTCCCCGCCCCTGAGGTATTGGAGGTTCACCCCCACGTCCCTGCCCTCTGCCCCAAATTCACCTGACAGAACAGTCGGTGGATTTTGACATGTGACTGTTTCAGTCCCTCCCCGCACCGCTGCTGCCTGGTTACTATCAAATGGCCACTTTCCCCCCTCTCCCCCTTCAGCTAGCCCCCTGCGATAGCCATTGCCTGGCCAGGAGCAGGGCTGTGCATCCCTGCCTGTACCTTGTGTTCAGACACAGATACAAAACAGCCTGTCACAGACACCCAGCTTCGCTCTTCTCTCTCTCTCTCGCTCACACATACCCACACACACACTCTCTCTCTCTCTCTCACCCACCCATTCAACCTGCTGGGTGGTGGTGAGACTCAGAGTACAATAAAACACTTGTAGGAGTAATGGGGGTTATGTTTTTTTTTGTGTGTGTTTCAGTTCATTTCCTGCCTGCAGTTTTCCTGGCAGACCCGGCTGCCTGTTTAAAGGATGTCCAGTGCTGATGCAATACGCTTGGGTCATTTCTGATCACAATGTCTGATTAACACTCCTTGGACCTCAGGCTTCCCTCCTCTCCAGGGTTTCTTGCACCCCCCTTTGTAAAACAGACAGTCCTGAGCAAGTGTCTGCCCCAGCTGGCACAGAAGATGCCCACCTGGCCACAAGGGAGTTGTATTGATCCAGAGGAACCTGGTGGTGATGGATGAACTACCTGGAGTTTTGTATGCTTGGGTGACTCCAACTTGCTCCTCCCCCAGGGGTGTATGTTTCTGTCCTTAACGTGCTGCATCATATTTGGAGAGTTCTCAAACCTCTGCCCTTCCTAGCTGGTTAAGGAGACACTAAAATCCCAGCAGACCACGCTGGTGCAGGGGCCTTTGGGAACTTGCAGCAGATCTTGCATCCGACGAAGTGGGTATTCACCCACGAAAGCTCATGCTGCAAAACGTCTGTTAGTCTATAAGGTGCCACAGAATTCTTTGCTGCTTATATTTGAAGAAGAGGCTCCTTTGATGGGCTGGCGGACGCTGAAGACGAGATGGAGAGATGAACCTGGAGACTTCAGATCGGTGTCTTGGCTCCTGTGTGGCAACCGGTGACCAGGCCCAGGTTAGCTGGGCATCTCCGCAAATCCTCCAGAGTTCTGCCAAGTGTCTTGACCCAGCCAGTGGGTCACTCTTCAGAGCCACTTCCCGCTATCCGCTGGAAGGTCCTTGAAGGGCCCCTCCAGGGGGGGTTGGGGTTCCAAGCCGGAGTGCATGATGGGAATGATGAGATCATCCATGTTTGGCATCACTAAAATTTTCTGAAAAAAGGAAATTGGACAAAACTAAAACCACGGCATTAAAAAAACCTTCAGAGGGACAAAGCTGGGAGCTCTGAAGGGCTGATTGGTACCTGTTGCTATTGTCCCACTGGGGCTTAGAACCTGGGATGCAGCTTATGATAAGCAGCACTGTAATGGAGTGGCTAATGCCTATGTGCAGCTCTGCTGGCTGGACTCAGCCCTCCCAGGTTTATAAGGGGTTTATCCCCCTGCCTAGTGGCTAAAGACCAACAAGAGCCGTAACCCAATGGAGCATCTCCTTCAGGTCACTGGGCAGAAGCCTGTTTTGGGATCAGAAGATCCTGTTTCCCATGGCGGCTGAGTGCTGTTTAGCTGCTCACCATGTCCTCAGCAAATGTACATGACCATAGATCTGACAAGACAAGAAGACGTGGCTTTTCCTTGCTGTGGTTGGCCATGCTTAGAGTCAGGGTTGGGCGCTGCTCAGGAAACTGGCAACTAGGAGTTCTCAAACCTCTGCCCTTCCTAGCTGGTTAAGGAGACACTAAAATCCCAGCAGACCACGCTGGTGCGGGGGCCTTTGGGAACTTACAGCAGATCTTTTCACCTAGGACTTGCCAATGGCCTCAGACCAGAAGCCTAAGAATAAAAGGTAGATGGATAACAGGTCTAACAAGGAATGCAAAAGAGAGAATAACTCGAAGCATGTAGCACCTTCAAACTCTTGGAGATGCCCCTAGGATCTGAACTTGGCTGAATCTCTTTGGGATGAGAATCAGGCTGGTCGGCTCAGGAGCCAAGGCTGTCTCACCAGCGCCTTCTGGTTTCAGCTGGGTGGGGAATCCTCTGAGAGCAGCTGCTCTTGGAGCACTTCATTGATTTGAATCAAACCCCTAAAAAGTTTAACTCGTGTTTTCCAAAGAGGCCTGAGTCTGGTTTGGTTTCAGCTCTCTCCAGATTGGCCTGAACCAGAACGTGGGCCTGAACACCACTGAATTTGGAGATGCCCAAACTCTATCTCCTTCCTTTAAACGAATCAAAACCTGGGATCGAAATACTGCCCAAGCTTCAGGTTTGCAGCATCTGGCCCCAGACTTTGCAGGCCCATCTTTACTTTGTTTAGCTCCCACTTGCCCCATCCTTGGTTCTGATCCATCCCCAGTGCACTCATCGTTCCTCTCCCAGTGCTCTGGGCGCAGGTACCTGGAATTCATGCTGCAGCTTCCTCTCAATCCATTCCGTGACGTGGATGAAGGTGACTTCCCGCTCACCCAGCTTTGGGTGGACTTTCAGCTCCAGCTGGGGAGGGATTCGGAAGCTGTACCTGGAGGGGGAAGGAAGAAAGCAGAGACCATCACAAACTCCTTGTGCTCCCGCAGACATGGCCTGGTGACAGGGGAGTGCAGTCTCTATGGCCCATACAGCTGTTGGCCTCTCTGCTGACACTGCCAGAGAAAGGGCCAGTTCGGGACACTTGTCCATTAGGAGGTGGGCTGAGACCCACTGAACAGCCATCAGACCATAAGAGATTTTTGTCATTAGCACTACCTGGTGCTGGATTTGAACCCCTGACCTTGATGGGAAAAGTGTGATGTGTCTGGCCCAATCCCCTGAGCAATCCAGGCCCTGTTTTGGGAGAATATTTCTGCCCATGTTGAGTTTCCTAATCCTAAATCTCAGGCCGAAACTCCCTGACCATGTTCCACTAAGCTCTGGGAAGTAGAAGCCAGGCTCTGTGGCGAATCACCGCGTGGTGGGACCCAAGGGCGCTCCTACCAGATTCGGTCTGTTGGGGGTGGAGGAATGTTCACAGCCAAGGTCCCGGACAGCTCCTGGACTTCCACAGTCAGCAGCAGCGGCGTGTTGGACACCTCCTCGATCTTCTTCTTGATGAACTCGTTTTCAGTGGCCTTCTGGAAGTACTTGGACTTGGCGATCTTATCCACGAAGCGCAGGATCTTGCGGCTGGTGCTGTTGCTGCCGCCGTGGCTAAGCAGGGGGAAGAGGAGAGTCAGCGTCAGCCTGAAGAAGGGGGGCTGTTCCAAGGCAGGGGGCTAAGCTGGGGCCTCACCTCACTTGGTCCCCACCCCATTCATCCTGAGGTAATAATTGGAGATATACCAATCTCCTAGAACTGGAAGGGACCTTGAAAGGTCATTGAGTCCAGCCTCCTGCCTTCACTAGCAGGACCAATTTTTGCCCCAGATCCCTAAGTGGCCCCCTCAAGGATTGAACTCACAACCCTGGGTTTAGCAGGCCAATGCGCAAACCACCGAGCTCTCCCTCCCCCCTGAAGGCACCTCTCACTTCCTGCAGAACCTCCCACCCCGCAGTCCATGACACTGCGACACTCCTCCAGCAGGACCAGTCCACCCTTCGCCGTGGCCCCCAGGACACGGAAATCCACCCAGCAGGAGGCGCTGCAGGTGTGAGACTCTCACACCCCTACGACTCTTCTCCTTCTAGATTTCCCTAATAGCTTCATCGGGGAGACGTCAGACTCAATGATCTAGCCAGCCAGCCAGCCGTCCCCTGCTCATCGTGTGGTGTCTAGTGGCTGTGATCCCGAATGGCTCCCCGCAGGCAGGGCTAGCTGAGGAGCCCCTCTTCTGAGAGGGGGTTGTTTGACTGCAATGCAGGAGACCTGGATTCTGACTCTGCCATGGCTTCGTTGGGGGATCTTGGGCAAGTCACTTACCCACTCTGTGCCTCAGTTTCCCCCATCTGTGGAATGGGAATGATGATTGTGACCTTTTTAAAGTGCTTTGAGATCTACTGAGGGAAATTGCCATAAGCGGGCTAGGGATTATTATTACTATTTTATTACTAATTATTTACCCTTCAGCAGGAGGGGGGACGATCCTCTCTCCCAGGGCTCCAGAAGGCTCTGCTGCAAGGACGTCTTCCTCGTCGGAGGAGCCGGCGCTGGATGATTCTGCATCGCTGTCTGCCAGCAGGATCACCCGAGGCTTCGCCCTGCAAGCAAAGAGGGAGCGGGTGAGTCCCTGGGGGGGGGAGGGTTCCTTGTGCTGCGGCACCCGCAGACTGCACGGGCCTGATCGCTAGCCAAGCCTTTACCCACAGCTCTTTGTATAAGCCCGCAGCGTGCCAGCGCTCTCTCTGGTGTCAGACAGACAGACAGACACCAGCAGCAAAGGCTGTTGGGGCTAACATGGCCCTGACGTCGTCCCTCTAGCCCTGCAGCATGGGCCAGGTGCTTGGGAAGAGGAGCCAGTGGCAGGGACACATGGCAGGGTCACCTCTGTTTCTTATACTAGGATGAACCTGGATGCAGCAGGGTGTCCTGGCCCTTTAAGGCTACAGCCCCGGGACAGCCTGTTCTCATTTTAAACGCAGAACCAAGGCGTTCTGGGACTTACAGCTCCCAGGACCACTGGGAATTGTGGGTGATTATAGCCAGGCATGTTGGGAGGAAGGAGGAGGGTATAAGCAGATCTCTGACTCTTTCCCCCCAGGACAGAGAAGAACACGGTTTGGGTGTGTGTGGGTATGGGAGGGCTTGCAGGCTTCTCTGCAAAGGGAAACAGACCGAGAGGTCTTATCGTTCCCTGTAGACCTGCAGGGACCCTGGAGAAAGTGGGTGAGCAACTGGGGATTTGGGCACTGGCCCGCAGGGGAGATTGGGGTGTGTATCTGTTGGTTTTCCTGCAGGTCCCTGGGAGACAGAGCGGGGAGTGACTGGAGCAGGCTGGCCTGGTGACCCAGGGGAGACTTCATTTGGACTTTCCTTACCCCGGCCTGGGAGGAGTGTCATTTAGCTGAGCAAGAGGGAGATGGTATCAGAGGGGAAACTGAGGCAATGGCCACGCCTGACACTGGAGAGGTCAGAACCTGCTACAATGGGGCTCTTCCAAGTCAGTTTCTAAGGTGAGGGGATTAGTGGGACTTGGCAGGTCCTGGAGCTTGAGGCAGACAATGGGACTTCCCGAGCTGCCCTGGGGGTGAGAGTTTGGAGGTGGACGCCCAGCCAGGTGCCATGAAAGGGGCTCTGAAACTCTTACCCAGCGCTGTCTAAGTGCAGGAGAGTCTGGGCAGCTGGCTGGCTGGGGGGCTCCGGAGCCATCTCCCATGCAGGATGCCCCAGCTGGGCTGATCTCCTGGGATTCTTCATGCTGCTCGCTGGGTTTGCCAGTCCATGGTGACCCCAGCGGAGGCCAAACGGCATCATGCCTGGGTCTCTCTTGTTGCACGGCTTGTGCTGATAGCTGGGGCACGACCCTGCCGGCAGCATTGTTCTCTATTTAAGTCCTTTATCGAGGGATCTCGGCTTTAACTCCCCTTTAAGAAGAAATGGCCTGGTGACGCTGACCTACATGCAGTGCCAGGCCGGGGAGGATTTTGCAGGGGGAATGCAGACTGCCAGCATTGTGGGGGAGGGGTGTTAGCTGGAGAGTTGTTATCTAGTGACGCCCCCAGAGCTGTACTGGGGGAGGCAAAGGTTGATGCTGCTCCCTGCCCGAGCGCATTGTTAACATGCAGCTAAGTAAGGAGGCTTGTCGCTACCTTTCCTGTGTCAGCGCGATGCCATCCCCTTGCCAGGGCTGAACAGTTCCGCGAGGCGAGAGATTTGGAGTGGTAGGGAGGCAGGGAAGTGCACGCCTCGCAGTCGAAACCACGCAGAGTCATCTTGGCTCTGAGGTATCGCAAATCCAGCATGAAGCTGGTGAAGCAAAGAGCTTTGGCTCCAGTTGCAGAGAGATTTAATGCACCGCTGAGCGTGACGTTAAAACTTTCATCGAGCTGCTTTCTCTCCACTCCCTCAACCTGTTTTCTCCATTCCTCCAGCGCCAGCCTCTCCTCTGTCACTCTCCTCCCTGTGGCTGGTGCAAGAGCCTTCTCCTCTGCAGCACCTGCCAATTGGAACGGCCTCCCTGGATCCCTCTGTCTCATCACTCTCCTTCCCCTTTCAAATCGCAGCAGAAAACATATGAGGCCTTGCTGAGCCCCAGTGTAAGTGGGTGCACATCCAGGAATTTCACTGTGGGAGCTGTGCCAGGGCTGAATTTGGCCTGGTCTTTTCACCTTTGCTGTATCTCGCAAGAGACAGAACCTCTGAATCTCTCTCCTTGTGCTATTTGTGATTTATCTTGGTAAAGCACTATGGGGATGTACATCTTATGCAGATGATCCCTGGCAGAATATCCCCACGTCCTGCTGGGATGTACAGCTTTCCAATATCCCCACCCGCAAAAGCTGCAACAAAGCAGGAGTGACTGGCCTTAAAGTCAAATGCTACCCCTGGATCCTTAAAATGTAGCCCCTGGCCACCTCCTCCCCGTGCAAACCCAATCAGCTGCCGGGCCTTCTTGCTGGTGAACTCAAACCACAAGCAATTTCTCTTCCTGCACTAAGGGAGACAGAAGCGAAGCAATTATTATGGCTCGGTGCATTTACCCAGGATGAAAACAGAATCAGAAGCAAGGTAGGTGCTGTCTCATCTGGGCTCCTGGCAAGCAGCCCCACATGCGACAAAGATCCTGGTGCTGCGCCTGACACTCCCATCATCTTCCATCAGAGGACTGGCCCAGGAGAGGATTCTTGTTACAACCTGCAATTCCAGCTCAGCTCTACCTCTCTGCTCCAAACCCGTCTCCTCCTGTCCAAACATCTCGGCCTGTCACTCTGACCTCTCCTCGTGGATGTCTAGCTGTCAGCTCAAGCTCAACGTGGCTAAAACAATGCTTTTAATCTTTCCCCTCAATTCCCCCCCGCCATAGCTCCTTTCTCGATCACCATGATAACACCACCATCCTGCCTCTGACTCGCATCTCTCTCAAGGCTCCTCGCATCCAGGCTGTGTCTAAGTCTTGCAGATTCTTTTTACATACGTGGTAAGGTGTGGCCTTTCCTATCCATCCACGCAGCTAAAACTCTCGGCCAGCAGCTCATCATCTCTCAGAAGCTGCTTGTCTTCACTTTCAACCCCCAGCCTACCTAGCATCTCTCACTTGCTACTGAGATGTCAGCTCCCATCTGCCCATGATTCCAGCCTCCATCACCTACTCATTACTTTTTCAAACAAGCACCTTCGTGCTTTCTCCCATCACGTCTGGGAGAAGCTCCCCATAAACACCCACAAAGCTACCTCATAATCCTCCTTTGGATCTCTCCTCCAAACTCTCCTTTGCTGTTGAGGTCTACAAAAAACTTGATGATGGTTCGGCCTCTGAGACGACTGCCTATCATGCTGACCAGTCTTGTCTCGTGTATCCCTCGCTCTGTATCCATCAGTCGTCTCTTGTCCTAGATTGGGAGTTGGTTGGGGGCAGGCACTGTCTTTTTGTTCAGTCTGTACAACAGACTCTTCCAATAGTGCTAAGTACATCCCAGCAGATCACTCTCTGATGAATAGGTGAAGGTTTGCAACATGCTGTGAGAAGGACGGGCCAGGTGTATGTGATTAGCATGATTCATTACGAGTGGTTGACAACCTTGTTCACGGCTGGTCAAGTACAGCCAAAGGCCAGGCCAGTACAAGTTTCCTCCATTCCACCATCTCGGAGACAAGATTGTGTAAGTGGGCTGCAGCAGATCCAGTTTCTGTGCTTAACCAGCCCTTGGCTTCTCAGCTAGCTTTGCTGGCTGCATTGTGAACACAAGTCCACCACGAGCTAGACCAAGATCCACCACCTTATTTCATGTACTTCCAGATGGTAAGAAGAGCACTAGCAACCTGGAGTTGCATTTGAACCAAGAGGGAGAGGCCAGAGAAGACTAAGGGGGGGTGGGAGGCATGATAACAGTTTTCAAGTACATAAAAGGTTGTTAAAAGGAGGAGGGAGAAAAATTGTTGTTCTTAATCTCTCAGGATAGGACAAGAAGCAATGGGCTTAAATTACAACAAGGGAGGTTTAAGTTGGACATTAGGAAAAACTTCTGTCAGAGTGGTTCAGCACTGGAATAAATTGCCTAGGGAGGTTGTGGAATCTCCATCACTGGAGATTTTTAAGAGCAGGTTGGACAAACACCTGTCAGGGATGGTCTAGATAATACTTAGTCCTGCCATGAGTGCAGGGGACTGGACTAGAGACCTCTCGAGGTCCCTTCCAGCCCTATGATTCTATGACGTTTGTCCCCCTGCAGACTTCTTTTTGAAGAGCAGGACGCAGCATAGAGCAAAAGCCTCGTTCCTTCTATGCTTGTCTTTCCCATGCGCTTTACGTTATCTGGAGCAACTCAGAATTCACCCACTTCTGGGCCGTCCCCTCTCATCGCCTAAAGCTGTTCCTGTTACAAAAGGTTTAACTTTCCAGCCCATCTGTGCTTTCAACAGGGCCCAGTTAAATGGAGAATGGGGCCAGGGGCTCTGTGCCCAGGAGCAGGGTGGGAATAACACCAGGCCATGAGAACATTCACAGCTCCAGACAGAACGTTTTGTCCTGATTTAAAAAAAACCCAAAGTGGCACATGGGGAGGGGGCAGATTTTTGTTTTGATCACTGATAAAACGATTAGAGATTAGTACAAGTCTGGAATGAGGCTGTCAGCTAACTCGGCGCACAAGCTGGTCATGACAAACAAGCCACAGACACGCACTTCTTATCTTTTTATTTTATTAATGACTCTTTCCTAGAACTAACTTCCCAGCTGTCTCCATCCTGCTCAGACAAATGGAAAATATTCAGCACAGATGGCCTGATAAAACCCTCCAAATTGAGTTGATTTATTTTCATTCGACTTATTCCTTCTGCCACAGCTGGATGGTATGTGACTCCGGACGGCCCCTAGTATCAGACACCTTGTCCCATTGCTCTGGAATAATCCGATCTCTTCTAAGACGCTGCTTCAGATCAAGACTGACCAGGTTCCTTCTGATTAGAAGGCGGCGTGATGAGAACATGGAGTTAAATCCATTTGGCCTGTGCCACCTGGCAGGGAGGTGAGCTGTAGATGTACAGGTCTGCTGCCCGCAGAGCCCTGCAAAGTGCCTTCAGACCCATGATTTTGCAGACTGCACTGAATTATAAAACGCTTTCTGTTCAGTGTAGAGACAGAACAATGCAGCGTCCTGGGTGCCTTGAATTAATTCACAAAGGCTTCATAGTCACGTCAAAACCCAGGGCTCTTACTGAGCACGGCTACAGAACTGACTACCTTCTGGAGGAACAGTTGGTCCAGGGTCTCTCCCGCCCTGATGTCACTAGGAGGGTGGTAACGCCCTGGCATGGGTTACCTAGGGAGGTGGTGGAATCGCCTTCCTTAGAGGTTTTTAAGGCCTGGCTTGACAAAGCCCTGGCTGGGATGATTTAGTTGGGGTTTGGTCCTGCTTTGAGCAGGGGGTTGGACTAGATACCTCCTGAGGTCCCTTCCAGCCCTAATCTTCTATAATTCTATATCGCAGGAGTGAAGGGCCCAGTAACGCTTTAGTGACTTACCCTTCCCCATCAGCAGCCGCCTGCCCACTCTCCTCCGCCAGTGCCTCTTTCCCCAACTTGCACAAGTTCATCTTTGTCTCCAGTGTCATCTGTAGGGCGCCGTTGTAGATGACTTCCAGGTCCAGCCAAAGCCCTGCAGAGAGGACGGGATGCAGGTGACCCACGGTCCCATGAATCTGCGGTGTCTGGGAGGATGCAAGGTGCCTGATACAAAGCCTCATTGGACTTGGTACTTGGGAAAGGTACTGGCCCGAGAGCTGGTATCACACGGGCAGTACCAGCTTCCCCACGCTGCCTCATCACGGTGCCTTATTCGAGACCGGGATGGACCACCTTTTGGGAGGAGCTCAGCACCTATCTATCCAGCCTTCCCTCCCTCAGCCCCGTCGTGCCTGCCTCTCTATTCGGGACCCTGGGCTGCTCTGCTGAGACTGCCAGCAAAGGCGCCTCATGCAGGGACGCCAGCCCTGTGGGAACTGGGGTCCGGTCACTGACCCTTCTCACACAGGCCCCTGAAGAGCCACCAGAGGAGAAGAGCCTTTGTTTACTCCTCAATGTGAACAGGTGACAGAGTCTCGAACCCTGGAAACTGTGGAATTTACCCTGTTCAATCAGCCACCCTGGCCTTGGCTGGGTAGCAGCTGCCTTGCTGCCCCCATCATACAGGGAGGCTGCTCCGGAGGCAGTGCCCTAGGCTGAGAGGCAGGAGGCGCTGAGTTAAATTCCTAGCTTAGCCACTGTCTCCTGGGGTGAGTCACTGAACCTCTCTGGGCCCCACCTGTGAAATGGGGGTGGGAGAGAGAGAGAGAGAGAGAGAGTGCGCCTGTGTGTGCGCGTACATACACACAACCACTAGCACTGTGAGGCCCCAATCCTGGGCGAGGCCTTTATCCTGACATTAATAATGCAGGATCCCTGTTCCACACATTGGGTTCTTGTGACGCCCGTAGCAGGGACTGCACTGCCCTGGCTTCTGGCTGCACAGAGCGATTATTACTGTGCTGAGTCGGCCGCCGGCAGCAGGAAGAGGGCTCTGTTTGAAGGCTCAGCGTGGCCCCTTTATTTTCCGCTCCTCTGTCCCCTTGACACCCGCCTCCTGGGAGTGTGGGCGGTGGGTCGTGCATTCCCAAGCAGGCCGTGAATGTTCTGAGTCCCTTCGTGCTCTCGCCTGCTTTACCTGAGGCTGCACAGCTGGAATGGAGACCGAGGTGCTGGTGGGAGATCGGGAGGGATGCGCGGGGACGTGCATGAGGGATGGGGGAGTCAACACAAGCTTTATTCCTCCATGGCAAGGAGTCCCTGGAACAGTGTGTGGGGATGAAATATTAATCCAGCGCTTCTATTGAATGAACTCCTGGGGGGGGGGAGGATGACCTTTTTAGAGGGGATAACTGGAGACTTGGGAGGGTTGACGTGCTGCCACAGCTGGGTTGTGGGATGCCTAGGATGGAGAAAGACGGGTGCCACAGTCTAGGGGATCCAGCGGCATCTCCCCCAAATGCACCCCATTTTGGGAAAGGGTTTGTGACCTTCCCATAAGCCTTTGTTCCAAGCTGTGCTTCACTGTGAGTGGCTAACCCCTCTGCTACCCTCAGGCTGGTTGCTACGTGACTCTCCAAGTGGCCACCTGTATGGAACAAAGTGGGTGTGGGCGTGGAAGCGCTGGCTGTGGTGCTCGAAGAGTTAATTCCGGCGCCCTGCCTCACTGCCTGCCTTTCTCCACACCCGGCCCCTCCCCATGCTCCCTCCGCTACTCCAAGCCTTCTCTTTCCCTGTCCCTGAGGCAGTCCTGGGCTCTTCTGCCACTTGACACACTTCTTCCTTTCCCCTAGGAGACTGCCAGCTTGCCATGTCCCCAGGGCTCCCCTGGGATGACACTTAGCAGCGTTGACAACTGCCCTTCCCTGTCCTCCCATTGCAATGGCCCCCTCAGGGACGGGGCCGATTGGTTTTGGGTGTTCTACTTGCCCTGTTTTCCACCAGGGCGGGGGGCTCTCACTGCCCGGGGGGTGGGTTCCTAGTGTATAGCACCCCCAGTTATAACCCTCCAGTTCATAGTGGCCCCCAGTTGTAGCTGTCTCCGTTTGGTTCACTGACAGAACAAGGAGCAATGGTCTCAAGTTGCAGTGGGGGAGGTCTAGGTGGGATATTAGGAAACACTATTTCACTAGGAGGGTGGTGAAGCACTGGAATGGGTTCCCTAGGGAGGAGGTGGAATCTCCTTAGAGGTTTTTAAGGTCAGGCTTGACAAAGCCCTGGCTCGGATGATTTAGTTGGGGATTGGTCCTGCTTTGAGCAGGGGGTTGGACTAGATACCTCCTGAGGGCTCTTCCAACCCTGATAGTCTATGATTCTATAAAATGCCCAACTTTGGGTTTCTTTTGTCAGTCAATTAATGATGGAGGAAGGTGCTGGATTGACAGCCCTGGAGATCAGAGGCCAGAGCACAGGGAAGCTCTGGGCAGCAACAATACAAGCTTCTCCCTTACAGCCCCACCAACGTGTCCGGAGGGATCCCTCCTCGGAGTGACAGCAGAGGTCAGTCTCTGTGGAATACTGGACTGTAGGATAATCTGGTTGTGGGTGCATTAGCAATGCCATAGGGCCGGACCCAAAGCTCCCGGAAGTCAATGTAAAGCTCCCATTGATTGAATGCTCTTTGGATGAAGCAGGCAGTGCCATCGCTGTGGTGGAACCAAGCTCGTGTCAAATAGTTGCCACCAAGTAACTTTTACAGACTTGTTGCTCTAAAATGGTCTTTGTCCGTGGCTGATGGGCACAAGGGATGGTCACTTTTCACGGGGATGCTTTAATCGTCCCAAAACATGTTTTTTAAAAAAAGTCTTGAGCCCAGTTCCTACGTTAATGCAAAGTGACAGGGGCGAATGCACTGAACCGGGTGGGAGGGGGCCCTTACCTCGGTTATCGATGATCGGATTGGAGGCACTGAGAATGAGGGGGATGGATGTCCCCATGTCCAGCTCGGTGAGAGTGAGCTCGTTCATAAAGTACGGGAGCTAGGTTGGAGCGAGAACAAAGGAGAACGATTAAACCCAATCTCCTTCCAAACAGATGCAGAAGGGAAGCTGCTTATCATTAATCAGAAATCAGAAATGAGGCTACTGGGCTGTTTAAAGAGGCCCTGGCCGAGCTGTCCAGCAAGGATATGGGCCCATCTCCGTGAAGCCACTACAGTAGGATGAGCATTATTCCAGCTGTAGAAATGAGAGATGTGTAAGAGCTACTGGGTCCATCCCCCAAAGCCCAATGCAGGATTGTTCTCTATGACCGTTGGTTTCTGTAGGTGTAGCTGCTACATTTTTCTGCGTCTCAAACAATTCTCCACACAAACTGTGCTCCAGTCTAGCTTTTTTTTTAAAGCCACCCTCTATCTCACAGGTATAGACTTGCTGGATCCCTGGGGTTAAATTTTTAATTAAACGTGTCATTAAAACCGGACAACTCATAACCCAGTGAAGAACAGTCCTGGGGGAGGGCAGAGTAGAAAACCCTTTAGGAGAAGGGCTCCTCAGAATGTCTGAATTTGTACCCTGGCTAATACATGCTGCTTGTTCCATCCATGCTGGCTTAATGGATGGAGCATAAGCGTCTCCAAGTACTAACAGAACCCTAGTGCTCATTGAAGGTCCAATATGAGGCCTCTCCCAAAACCAATCTACTTCAGACCTTTTCTAACTGATTTCAGATGGGCACATTTCCCCATACGCTGCTCTCTGCCAACATGCTTTGTCCCTGCCCTACTCTGGGGGGTAGGGGGAGGGAGAGGAGATTGCCATCTCTATGGCCCCATTTATCCTTGGCCAAACTGCTGAGAGAGCCAGTAAAGGAACCCATTGTGCTAAAGGGTTTTGTCGTGTGGATGCCTGTCCCACTTAGAACTGATCTGAGACCAGCTTGTGCCCAAAGGCAACCAGAGCCAGCAGCAAAGGGCTCTCCGTCACTGCTGACCCAGGCTGGGTTTGAATAAGCGCTTCCCAACTGCGCTGTTAATTCATAGATTATAAAGCCAGAAGGGGCCATTGGGATCATCTTGTCTGACCTCCTGCATAGCACAGGCTGTAGGACTGTCCTGAATTGATGTGAGCTTGCGCGTGTCTTTGAGAAAAGCATCTAATCTTGATTTTAAAAGATTCCAAAAATGAATTCCCAATTCCCTAATAAACCCTTTAACTTTAATGATGAACCCTGGTCGTAAGGTTTCCTACCAATTCCCCAGCCAATGAGACAGGTGGAACACCATGAGGTTCTTCTGCAAGGGAAAGCAACGATCCATAGCGTCTCACCTTGATTTTGCTTAACTTCTTCTGGATCTTGTTTGACACTTGGTCCATCCAATATTTCTCCCTCAGGAAGTCCCAGAAGATTCGCCCAACCAGTGCATTCATCCAAGCCATGGACAGTTCACTGCTGCCATTCATTTCCCTGAGGAACTTAAAAAAGAGTGTGCGTAACAGAGAAATAAGAATATCTGAAAATGGGCCACGTATACGCTACAGAATGAATGAGACCAACAAATGCTGACGCGTAATGTAAGTATCAGATCAAATGAGTGTACAGTACTATCCCTGCCACTCACATATTGTATTTAGAAAAGACTATATATATATATATAAACATATCCCCAGAGGACCTGATTCCCAGGGCCGCAGCACCTTGTGCAGTCATTCATATCCAGGGCAATGTGAGTGAAAAATTTCAGACTGCCCGCATGCTGCACTGGGTAAGTGACTGCGGAAGGTGCAGAGCAATGAGGAAACTGGCCCGTAGTAACTAACTATACTGTACCTCTGAGAGAGACACAATTATCAGCACAGGCATGTAGCATGGTCTAGTGGTTATAGTAGGGGAATGGGCACAGAAAAGGTTTGGGATCGAGTCCCAGCTTGGCCTCTCAATATCTCAGTTTCCCCATCTATAAAACAGGGGGGAGGAAGATGAGATTCATGCGCTTTTTACATCACTGTGTAAGGGAAAAGGATGGTGAGGATGATGATAACTTGCAGGTGCTTCCTATTTACAGTAATGTATCATGGGCGGACTAAACTCTGAGGCTGAAGGCCTGGGTGCTTCTGGCAAACACCCAAACTGGAGACCGAAAGGTGTGATCTCACTACTCTTCCAACCCAAAGAGGCTCACAGAAGCATCGAGACTTGCAGGTGCTTCTCTGAACAGCCCTGCCAATCTTATGGGGTTTGCCTGTCAACGGACTCTGATCCATTATTGCTATTGTTTATTAGTTATATTATCGTAGCATCTAGGAGGCCCAGGTATTCACATAGGTCAGCTCTTCAGTATCTGGAAAGACATGAAAGACATGATTTTCCCTTACACGGAATGTGCTCTTGTTCACGTCCTTCTGCTTACACCCAAGACAGGATCTACATTCATTCTTTCTTTCCTATTAATAGCTGAAAGTCTCAGAGAAGAAAATACTATGAGACAATGGAATGGGATCCCAAGGAAACCTGGAGTCAATAAGGAAAAGCTAACAGAATCCACGCATCTCATCAAAGGACCACACCACTCTCATGGGTTGGAGTAAATGGGAAAAGAGAGTGATAGATCAACAGAGACTGTCCTGAAGTCAATGAACCTGAAGGCTCTGCCTTATTTTTCAGTGTGTCAAAAATATCCTTCCAAGAATGCAGGCTGTGATGGAGTAATGGGTAACATGTAAATGACAGGGACATTCCTAAGTGTCTGGAATAATAATTGATTCACAATTAGCAGAAATTAATTTCTATGTTGACTAAGTTGCCATAACATGATGCATTCTTTTTCAAGTACTTTATGAGTCTATGAGATGACACTGTGGTCCCAGCTATAACGCAAGTATTAACGGAAGCACCGACACTGATCTACCCAGCTCTTGAGAACACGAATTTATGAGGTCAGAGAATTTATGGGGTCAGAGCCATTTCTAATAACCCCCTGTTAGTTCTTTATGAACATTGCCTTTGTTTAAAGCACTGTCAGGAAGTGCACATGCGGAGTCCTCGAGTGGTTGTGGAATTTGGCCATATATTGGATGTCGTATTGACACAGATAGCTTGGGAGATTCTAGTTCCAGACTAGAGGGCCTAGAAAGGAGGAAGTGAGCTGAGGGGCATGGGCAAATCTTTTGTGAGAATTCACGGGTCTGTTTCTCTAAGCATCTGGATTTCTTACCAGACTACGCCGTTGGCTTCACTCACCTTTTGGGGGGTTGGGCTGCCCATGGCGCTGTGACAGGGGCTCTGGAGAGGGCTGGTGCCCGGTTCTGGCTGGACTAACCGGGACATGTAGGTGCTGTAATCCAGAAGAATCTTCTGCCGGACGGTCCCAGCTAGATCCGTGGGTCTGAACAACGAAGGGATGTCGTCCGTGCTTCCTCGGCTGCTGCCACTGCTGTTGATGCCCTTTCCTGAAGGGCTAGAGAGCTGGTTGGGACCGAAACCTGGAAACAGAAACAAATGGAACTAGTGCTCTGGCTGCGTTCTGTTGAGGTGAGTGGAGAAAGAGGAGCGTTGCAAGCGAATGGCGTACAGCAAAGCCAGACGGATGGAAGGACAGACCCATCAGCACTGAGGGTAGGTCTACATTTCAAGCTGGGGGGAGGTTTTCCCAGGTGGAGGAGATGGACTCACGCTCGCTGTGCTCGAGCTAGTGTGCTGTCAGCGGGGTGCCGCTTAGCGGGGCAAGCAGCGGGAGGGGCCAGCCACCTTGAGTACACGCCAAGCATCTCAGATGGGTACATACTCAGGGCAGCTAGCCCCCTCCCACCGCCGTGGCTATGCTCTCTGTATAGCACACCAGTTGATCAGAGCTACCGCAGAGACGTCTCCTCAAGCTGGGAATCGCCCCCTCCCCGGCTCAAAGTGTAGACGCTCTCTGAGATACAATTGTGCATCTAGGAAAGGGAGGAGTCTTTCCCTGCCCAGGAGGAAGATGCAGAATGCCTGAGCAGTAATGATCAGATTTTTCTATTCAACTTCAAAGCATTTGCCACACTTCAGCCAGTTAATCCTCATAACCCCCCTATAAGGGCAATGGGTATCATTAGTTCCATTGCACAGACAGAGAAACCGAGGCACAGAGTGATGCAGTGACTCACTCAAAGCCACAACAGGAGTTGGAGCCAGGTTTAGAATTCAGAAGTTCCTGGTTCCTAGTCTGTTGCTCAGGCCACCAGACAGTGCCTCTCTCCCAGTCACCCATGCAATACACTGCGTGCCCTCTGCATATCTCTGCAGGTGGGCGAGGCCTCGGCAGGCGCATCCAGCATGCTTTCAGCACCCTTTGCTGCAGCTCAATCAGGGGTAGTTGTTTATAGAGCTGAGTGAGCTTTGCCGTCAGGGACGATGAATCCAGATTGCATCCCACCAAACTGAATCAGCTTCTGAAGCTAGTTATTATTTTTCTCAACGTAAGGACTCTTGCTCAGAGTTTTACTGGTTGCCATGAATACTGAGATTTTAAAAGCCTGGTACCTCCCAATAAGCCTGCCATGTAGAATGTCAGCAAATCTGTTGCTAAAGAGTTGCTGAAAATGCTTTTAGGCTGGGGCATGGGTTGAAGCTGATCGGTCCATCTACCACCAGACATCCCCCTCTGTCTTTCTCCAGATTTAGTGCTCGCACAATTGGGCTCAACTCCTTTGACTTTAGTGGGATTATATCTGTTTACCCCCATGGTGAATTTAGCCCACAGCAAGCCGATTAAAGCCCATGGCTATAGAAGTGACCTCCTCCATTGGATTATCTGTATTTGCCTACATGCAAAGAGGCCACCAGGGGCCGAATGTTTTACCAAATTTGCCTTCACTCCAGCTGGCACTCTGCACCTTGTGACAGTCCCCTCGGGAGGCTGTCATGAGATGTTGGAACCACTCTTCTTTGTCCCTTCCTGTTCTTCCAAAGAGGTAGAGGGTCCTTTCCCGGAGGTCCCCTGGAGGCTTCAGGGGGACGTCCTGGCCTGGTGTCTGAGTCATTTTCAGGCTTTCATCTCTTGGGAGCTCCATGTCATGCTCATTTGAGCTTCTGAAATTCTGGTCCTCTTGGTCTGGGAACAGAATGCAGATGGGATATTTCTTGTTCCACATCCTCTTTCGGGCCAGGCCAGGTGGGAAGAGAAAGACCTGCAATACCAACAAATGCTGTCAGGCAGGGAGATTAAGCCATGGGGACACGGAGCTGTTCCTTCAACCTAGGGAGTGCATATGTTCTTTGGTGTAGCCTGGTGGGACAGGGGAGACAATCACACGGTGCATCCAGTCACAGGGACTCTCTTTAATGGAGACATGGTGAAGGAAGAGCAATGGCCTTGCTATGATGAGTCCCAAGGGCCAAAATGGTCCAGCTGGGCTGAGAAGGACTTACCAAATGTTCTCACTGAAGGCCAAAACCCATCCATGATGTGTCAGGATGAAGTCCAGCATGAGGCCTGTACCACCCAGCCCCAATGGGATGAGTTCAGATTCAAAGCTACGCCCACCTGTCTTGGCTCAGTTTAAACTAGGTGCTTTCAGCTATTCTGGGGGACTGTTCTATCTCCTCTGGCAGAGCCCTACCTGGGCATTGCTCATGTCGTAGTGCCGATGGCTGACAAAGGCCACATCGAGGGTTTCTTCTTCGAAGGTGGCTCGGCGCGGGACGTTGTTCTTGGGGTAAGAGAGCTTCATGGCAGAGCCTTCCAGAGTCACAAACACCGAGTGAGTGAGCGACGGGTGGTAGATCTCCGGGTCGTAGAAATACATCTCGTTCATCCAGCTCTGTAAGGGAAAGTCTGCATGAGATTACGTCTTGCAGCCATGGCCGGCTAGTGGATTTACGGTGGGACCAGCCATGGTATGTGCTCCTTGCTGCCTACAGTGTGGTGGGGACTGTTTTTTGGGCTGGTCGCTTGCACTTGGAAAAGAATTGCTGTGACACGCCCATGAGAAATGTGCTATCGAGTAGGAGGGGATGAGAGTGCAGGTAAGGTGTGATGTGACGTGAGTGTGAGTTGGCGTGTGTGTGCGTGTCGCACGTGGGGTGGCCTGGGGTGCACAAGTGCACACACACATGCGGGGAGATGTGTGTGCTGAGTGGAGAGGGGGAAGGGGTGCGTGTGTTCACGGAGGTGTGTGAGTGTGCACATTATCTTTCACCGGCGTGAAGCCACAAGGACAAATAAAGTGCAACTTTTCAACAGCAACTCGGCAAATGAACCCCTGGACCCCAGCCCTGCTCCCCTGGAGCCGAGAGGGGCTTCGTCAGCGCCGAGCGATCCGGCTCGACACATGTCTGGAGACAATGGGGTGATAAAGAATTCCCTTTGAACTAATGTGACACTTAACCAGCAATGTGAAATCACGGCCCGGACCTCCCAAAGCCTGCGTCTGCTCTGCGGCGGCGGGACTGGTAGCTGGGACTTTTGACTGGTGCACACACGATCCAGTCCCTGGCTCAACAAGTATCAGAGGGGTAGCCGTGTTAGTCTGGATTTGTAAAAGCAGCAAAGAGTCTTGTGGCACCTTATAGACTAACAGACGTTTTGGAGCATGAGCTTTCGTGGGTGAATCCCCACTTCGTCGGATGCAATGGCTCAACAGGGTTCGGGGAGTTACTGTGTCATTAATCTCCTGCTCAGTGTCTCCCCGCCTTGGCTGCGGCTCAGCTCCCCACCTTGTCAGCCCAGAAGGAAGCATTTATCTTCCCCTGCCTGACGTCCTTCCCTCTCAAAGTAATTCATGCTGCTGCCTTTCTAACCCGCGTTGCTACCTACCTGGCACTGAGGAGCCCCCCCCGCTCCTCTTCATGCCCAGCTGCTTAGCCTTCCACGTAAGAGGCCGGTCTCCGGCCAGCAGCAATGCTTTAGGGAGGAAAGATGGGTACAGGACTGGGACTCCGGAGTTCCTGGCTCTGCTATAGCATCCTGTGTGACCGTGGGCGTGTCATGTACTCTCCCTGTGCCTCAGTTTCCCATCTCATTACCATGACGGGGATCACAGCACTGCCCTACCTCCCAGGAGTATGTAGGGATAAATTCATTGTGTGGTGCTCAGAGATGGTGGTAATGGGGGCTCTAGACCTGAACAGACAGACCCCAGCTGAGCTAATGGAGGATGGTAGCTGGGGCGGTGCAGTAGGCCGGGGCGGTGCAGTAGGCCGGGGCGGTGCAGTAGGCTGTTGGAGTTGCTGGGCCTGGTCGTCACACGCACTGAGCCAGTGGATTAGATTCACTCTCCAGCAGCCAGCCTAGGCCCAAATGTCTGGGGCCCACAGAGGTTCCTGTGGCAGCCGGAGTGCTACTGTGTGGCGGGCACTGTCTGCAAGCACCCAAACGCCGTGGGGATGATCGGCACTCGGAGCACGGCTACCCGGCCCTGGAGTTGCACAGGCTGTGCACATCACAGAGCCGTGGTCTGGATAACGGCTGTTCTCCCAGAGCAGACCGACCACTGAGTGGGCATCACCCCCCCCTCCCCAGAACATATCTCCTACCTTGAGGACATCTGGTTCCTGTGGCTTCCTCGTTAGCAGCTCCGAGCGCAGCTTGTCCTGTGGGTGCCGTCCCTGCTGGGGAGCCAGGGAAGGCTTTGGCACGAACAGCAGGATGACCAGGAAGCCCAGCACGAACCCGCAGGCCAGTCCCAGGCAGAGGCCTGAGAGGTAAGGGGGCAGAGGCAGGATGAAGTAATTGTAAGCCAAGATGGCGACGCAGGCGAGGGTTTTGCATGGCACCGGGCTGGCAGGCTGGGCTGGGGGGAGCTCGTCCAGGGGCTGCCGCAGCTGCGCCTTCTCTGGGCCGTTCTCGCTCTGCTCCACTTCCACCACCTGGATTACGTCTCCACAGGAGCAGATCTCGTACTTGCAGTTCAAGGCGGGCCCCCACTTGTGCTCCAAGGGGAAGCCGTCCTTCGCCTGGGTCCTCCGGATCGCTTTGCTCGCGTGCTCTCCCGGCCGGTCGCTCTCCACTTTCCCGGGGCTGGGCCTAGCAGCCTTGGCGTCCGCACTAGTGCAGTCCCCGCTGTGGCTGGACGGGGAGTCATGGGCGTAAGCACCGGAGTGGGGCAGTTTATACTTGGCCGAGACGCTGTTCTCGTCCCCGATGATTTTGCTGAGCCTGCTGAGAGGTTCCTGCATGGCCTCGGAGAACCTCCTCTTTGTGTCTTCGAACTTGGCCTCCTGCACCCTGAAGAAGCTGCCTTTGCTCTCCGAAGGGGAGATATTGGGGGAGGAGGGGGCTGTTCTGGAGTCCCCATCTCTGCTCTTGGGCTGGGTGATCTGCCTCCACAGATGCACGTTGAGCTTCGAGTCTGACTTGGACTGCGTCACCTCGGGCTCCAGGTGGGAGATCTCTGTCGAAATGGACTTGACCAAGTTCAGCAAGGGCTGGGGCTTGAGAGGGCAGCTCTCCTTGGCTTGTATCTCGGTCGACAGGGACTTTACTAAGTTAATGAGGGGCTTGGGGCCCGGGGAGCCCTGCAGATTCGGGGGGGCAGTGGAGCTCTGTGGAGAGAAGCCAGGCAGGTGATAGAGGGGGATGTCAGTCAGGAACCCCAGCTCTGGAGGAGAAGCTGGAGGGAATGGCCTATGGAACGAAGATCCACGTTGGCCTTCACACTGCCCAGTGTCCACATACAGAATAGCGTTCTCAGGCGAATTGGCAGCTCCTTCCTCTTCATCCTTATCCAAGGTGAAAATCAACTCACTCCCGTCCAAGTTCTCCCAGTCCTCTTTGCTCCTGGCGCTGGCGAACTGGCTGGTTATCTCTTGGGAACTGACCGTCGGGTCTCTTCGCTGAGGCGAGCCCGGGGGAGAAAAGGAGGCAGGAGAAGAGCCCTCTGGCTCCAGGGACGCTTTGGCGTGACCAGCCATTGTTCACATCACTGCTAGTGTTGGTTCTGTGAGGAAGGCACAAATGAATCAAAGCGGGTCAGAGCCCAACTCCTAGGGCCCAATTGACATCACTGTCTAGGAGAACTAGATGGAAGGGGGGGAAACCATATAGGTGACACCCCTCTAGCCTCCCCTCCCCCCACATGAATAGGCACTACAGTCATGGTGTTAATATGGAATATATTAAACCAAATATAAGTGTTGGGTAACCATGGCAAATTGTATTATGCTGATTCTCACTCACTTATGCTAAATATTCCACCATACCTTGGCACAGTATCACAGCGTTTGTCCTAGGCAGATAGGCAAACTGCCAAAGGCAAGACACAGGAGTGTTCTACCCTGGCACAGGTAGGAAGTGCCTTCATGGCCCACCGACTTTGGAAAGGTGTGTTTCAAAACAAGAGAGAAGAGGGGCTCAGCGGAGTACCAGAAAAACAAGGTACACAGCCGATAGGTGATTTTTCAGTCTTGGG
The DNA here is from genome assembly GCF_020497125.1 of Mauremys mutica. Classification (NCBI taxonomy): domain Eukaryota; kingdom Metazoa; phylum Chordata; order Testudines; family Geoemydidae; genus Mauremys; species Mauremys mutica. The sequence goes on along the minus strand of NC_059082.1, from coordinate 82,342,842 downwards.
GGATGTGCATGGTTTTATGGCTCCAATCTTGCGAAAGTGTATACGCGTGAGTAACTTCACGCACATGAGCTGTCTCGTTGAATTTACTAGAACCACATCTATGAGTTAACTTATTCACATGCTAAGTCTTTGCGGGGTTTGTAGTTTGCTGTCACATGCACATGCATAAACAACAAGGCGCAACTCCTGACACACACGGATAACACTGACACACACTAGCCTGGACGCATTACCTTATGCAACTTACTTTAAAAAAAATGCAACATGGGATTTCATCTGTAGCTTTTTTTTTAAATTCGTTGCACGTTAGAAATGATGCCAGAAATCTAATAATTCTACTTGTGTTTTGGGGACAGTTTATCCTACAGCACTATGATTTATTGGTGGTGACTGATCTTCTTAGCCTCTTATGGCTAATGGAAGAACAAACCGCCAAGTACTAAACAGCATTATCGTACTTTTCTAATTGTGTTGCTTGCTTAATAGATATTTGAGTTTAAGCCAGAGCTACCCATGTGTTTCACTAGCTTTACATTGACAAATGGGTTTAAAACTCTATATACGGCCCCAATTCAATTAAACAAAAGCTTGTGTTGTAAGAGGAAGAAAAATCCATAATCTGAATTTTTACTAGATTTACAAAAAGTTTAGCCACACCCTCCAAAATTACTTTGTTTTACCAGAGAATTGTTCAAGTCATCATAAAATATTGCCAGATCGCTGCATCCAAAAATATCAAACTAACACAACAACCCTCCTGAGCTCTGCCAAGCAATTGGTCAAAAAATCAGGTGGGAAACATTGTTAATCATTATTCGCATTTGTGGTTATGCATTATTGGGAGAGGAAGGCTGTTCCAATGGCTAAGGCATTGGGCTGGGACTCGGGAGAGCTAGGTTCAATTCCGGACTCTGTGCTGATTTCCTCTGTGACTCTGGGCAAGTGACGTAGGCCCAGTTCCTTGGCGTTATTTAGGCACCTAAATCCCATAGAAATCAATGGGAGTTAAGTGCCGAAGTACCTTTCAAGATCTGTGGTCTCATTCCCCCCACTGTAATATGAAGATCTTAACGTTTCCTTTACGGGCCCCCTTTATTGACCTTGCCTGTTTGGACTGTGGGCTCTTTGGGACAGGGACTGTCTCTCACTATGAGTATGTACAGCCCCTAGCACAGTGGGGGCTGCTAGGTGTCACCACAATACAAATAATAAATGACGGTATTTGCTATTCCAGCAGAAGTTACGTGTGTCGCTATAGAATATGCAAAATCTGGAGGCCATGTTGTTGTAGCCAAGAAGATAATGTAACAAATCCATGGCCACCTAGGAACAGGAAGGTTATTGCTAATGACCAGGGCTGGTTCTAGCGTTGGGTGAGCCAGGGGGTTACCCTGGGTGCCCACTTCCAGGGAGCACTGAACTGCTGTGCTGCTTGGCTTGTGTGTGTGCACACACACACATGCTCCAAGCATAACTGACCAGCTGTTTTTCAGGTGTGTTTTTTTTCCTCTCAGCCACTTGGGAGGGGGCAGGAGTGGGGTGAAAACATTTACCACTCTGGCCAGCAAAACTCCTGCTAATGACACACCGCATGGCCACTTGGACCGTCATTGTGATAGCTGGGCTAGAACTCTGCTCCCCTTGGCTCCAAAAGCACAGATCACTTGCGCTACAGGAGAATCTTTGTTAGCAGTAGAGGGCCCATGACACACAGTTGAGCAATGCTTATTCCATCCAGTAAGGGGCAGAAGGGATATCAACCTCAGCCAGTTTGTTACTGTGCCAAGCAGTGTACTCAAAATGAGTAGTTAGAAATGAATTCCAAAGCAGACTCCATGTTTCTGTGTTCCTGTTCCAAATAGCCAGGCTGGGGTGTCCAGTGCTGCTCAGATTTACAGTGGGGAAAAATAATGTTTAGCATTTCTAGAGCTTTTGGGGCCAAATGGAGCCCTGCTGTCAGCGCGTGCATCTAGCCTGGCCTGCTGACACCAGGGCTGCATTGGGCTCTGGATCGTCAAAGAACTTTACAGACATGAATTAATTACAGGCTGTGCAGCAGCTGCCTCCGGCTCAGTTTATATAATCTCATGCTTCACGGGCTTCATATTCCCTACCTCCTCCTGATTTACATGAGCAAATTGTTCCCAGAATAAACCTGACGGATGCCCCAGTCCATCCAGGAATCATTGCTGAGAGGGAGAAGGCCGGAGATCCATAACCCCTGTACCTAGCCCCTGTATTTTGCTGGAGCGCTCCCCGTCTAGCGACAAGGCCTTTGCAAACGCTTCCCTTTGCAGTCAGCTGCGTAGATGCGGCACGTTTGTTAGCAATGGTGACTGATTTGTGTTCATGCTCCTGCCGCTGTCAGGAAGCGTCTAGAGGTGAAGAACAAAGACGTCTGTTCAACTGCACTTAACCAGCCTCTCAGCAGCAGCCGTCTCATATCATTCATCTCATCCCTCTGCGCTGTGCAGTAGATGGATATTTACCTCCGGCTCCTTCCAGGGAGATCACAAGAGAAGGCACTAAGGAGGCTGAGGTTAACCTTGCAGCTTTCGCGGCATGCTGATGTTCGAGCTTCAGGGTTCGTGATACCCTGAACTGCTGTCACCAGTTGTCTTGAAGCTAAACTAGCCTCACATTTTCTGACCGTGCCTGGCACGTCCCAGCCCCCCTGGGAGGCAGGACAGCTGTTCTCATCCCCATTGTAGAGATTGCTAAACAAAGGCAAAGTGAAGTTAAGATCAAGCAAGAGCGTCGGCGGCAGAGCTGGGGAGAGAATCCAGTGATAGCTATTACAGGTGTGCCGAGAGACCCCCGTTAGGCCCCCTTGTCCCTACCCCAAAGAGTTTACACTCAAAGTAACCCAGGAGTCCGGACTCCCATTTCCCTGCTCTGCGCACCAGCAAAAACAGCCTTCATTTCCTCCTCTGTACGATGGGGCATGCAAGTCCCGGAAAGGGTTAATGGACTACGGGTGGCCCAATCAGCTTGCACTGAGACACCTGGGGCAGGAGTCAGGCTTCCAGGGAGGAGCTAAAAGGGAGAGAGAAAGCAGATGTGGAGTTCTCGCTGTGGGAGAGAAGGCTGGGCAAGGACAGCTGTGGCTGATCAGGAGGAAAGGGAGGCTTGTGAGTCCTTTAGATTAAAGGTGTAGACCTGTCAGTGACCTAGCCAGAGCATGCTGGAGGCTGGATGGAGCAGTGGAAGATAGGGTGACCAGACGTCCCGATAAAATTGGGACTATCCCGATATTCAGCTGTTTGTCCCGCATCCCAATGGATGTATTGTTGGGACGCCATTTGTCCCGATACTTGGCTTTGGCGGTGGTCTCTTCTGGCCTTAAACCCTATGATGTTAGAAGCTCAGAGCACTGCACGCTTACTCTGGTGTCAAACCAAAGGAAGCTGCACTGCTGTAAGCTTCGCTCTGTATCGGGGCAGCATGTCTATATGAGGGGTGTGCCCCGGTGTGCGGGAGCTAGAGACCCTTCTGCAAATGTCTTTCGTGTAGACAGGGTCCCATGCGAGGAGCAGCTAGTACAAGGATAGAGGTGCAAGATGGAGCCTCAGCAATTCTCCAACTATCCTTCTGCTCTGCCAAACCGCATTCAGCACCGTTATTTATTATCTGTGTTGTGGCAGCACCCAGAGACCCCCCTCGGCTTGTTGCACAAACACCTGGGAAGAGAAAGACCATGTTCCTGTCCCGATCTACTCGGCATGTTTCACTTTAGCTATGTGGTGGCCTGCAGAGACTTTGCAGGTGGGTGTGGAGAGATGGCTGGTCGCACAATGCTGCCTCCCAACCTTATTTTCTGCTACCAAATACACCTCTACCCCTTTATAACACCACCCGATATAACACGAATTCGGCTATAACGCGGTAAAGCAGCTCTCCGGGGGGCAGGGCTGTGCACTCCGGTGGATCAAAGCAAGTTCGATATAACGTGGTTTCACCTATAATGTGGTAAGATTTTTTGGTTCCCAAGGACAGCGTTATATCGGGGTAGAGGTGTACCACTGAAAGAAGCTAAAACATATAAATATTTTCCTAAGGTTCCTTTGTCCTTGTAACTAACACCTGCAGTTGCCCCAGGGATGTTACATGATTGCCAGTGGGAATGGAGCTGGTCTGAGCAATTTCCATCCCTCCCATAGATAACAAAGCAGTGTACAAAGTAGGGTGAGTATCATGATCCCTATTTTACAGATGGGGAAACTGAGGCCTAGAGAAGTGAAGCGACTTGCCCAAGAGGCAGAGCTGGGACTTGACCTGGCTCCCAGTGCAGTGCTCAGACTGCTGCCCCTACTGCCTCTGGCAGAAAAACCTACCCACGGATTAGGGTGTGGCCCATGCTGTGAAAATGGCTGTGAACGCTCGAGTCACATGGCCGTTGTGCAGATTCCCTAATGCTGCTTGCTCCTGAGTCACGGTATCGTCTCCACCCACTGAGCCTGCTGCCCCCTGGGTACCAGAACTAGCTCCAGGTACGGAATCGGCAGATACTGGCTAAGAGCAGCTTTTGCATTCAGAGCCAGATGCTGAGAGGCCCTGACCTTTTGCTGTGTCAGCAGCAAGTGCTTGAGGGCTCAGCACCTCTCAGAACTTGGCCTTTCTTCAATTATCCCAGTCATATTTTGCTTGGTTTTTAAAAGCTAAAAAGTCCTGTAACTGAAGAGGCCATTAATACATTGGCAGCCTGTTCAGTAATAACAGCCTGTATTTATACAGTAGCTTTCATCTGGAAAGGACTCAAGGTATGGTACATGCTATATCAGGGGTCAGCAACCTTTCAGCAGTGCTGTGCCGAGTCTTCGTGTGTACCGCTAATATATTGTAACGTTTTTTAGAAGGTCTCTCTATAAGTCTATAATATAATAACTAAACTACTGTTATATGTAAAGTAAACAAGGTTTTCAAAATGTTTCAGAAGCTTTATTTAAAATTAAATTAAAATGCAGATCTTATTAGTTCAGTGTGATCCTTGCCCTTGCCTTTCCTTACTGTTTTCCAATGTCTGGTGGCACGTACTTGGATACTTTAAGCTGCACACAGGCTTCTGAGTGATCAGTTGTTAACCGGCTGGAACTCCAGATCGGCAGCTGAGGTGAGTGGAACTGGTGGCTGGTAGGGCTGGAGGCCTGCGCTGGAACTCCAACTGGAAGCAAGGTGAGCAAAGTATGCCCAGTGGCCTGTGATGGGATGTTAGATGGGGTGGGATCTGAGTTACTACAGAGAATTCTTTCCTGGGTGCTGGCTGGTGAGTCTTGCCCACGTGCTCAGGGTTTAGCTGGTCGCCATATTTGGGGTCGGGAAGGAGTTTTCCTCCAGGGCAGATTGGCAGAGGCCCTGGAGGTTTTTCGCCTTCCTCTGCAGCGTGGGGCAGGGGTCACTTGCTGGAGGATTCTCTGCAGCTTGAGGTCTTCAAACCACGATTTGAGGACTTCAATAACTCAGACATAGGTTAGGGGTTTGTTATAGAAGTGGGTGGGTGAGATTCTGTGGCCTGCGTTGTGCAGGAGGTCAGACTAGATGATCATTTTTCCCTTCTGACCTTAAAGTCTATGAGTGGGGCTGCGGCAGGGACCCCGGCTGGCAAGGGGCCAGCAGCTAGAACCCCAGATCAGCGGCAGGCTGAGTGGCTCAGCCCACCCTGTGTGCCATCAAAAATCGGCTCACGTGCCACCTTTGGCATGCATGCCGTAGGTTGCCAACCCCTGTGCTATATATAATATACTGAAATGCAGCCATCTCTGGGGAACGAAGGCAGCAGCACATTGCACTACCTCACGGGGAGGAGGAAGGCTGGCCAAGGATGCCAGGATAAATCCTTATCCTTAAGCTGGGGATCAGACAGGGGCCACTAATGGCCACGCAAAGCAGGCTGCACCTTGGCTACAGGTCTTGTCAGAAAGACTTACACTCATTCCATGCAGTGTGCATCTCTCCTGAAAGGTTAAAGAGCTGAAGACTCTGCTGGGATGTCAGTGAGGACTTTCAGACACAGTAGGTAGGTTAAACCTGGTGCTTAGAACTTGTAGCCGTCCCCTGTGATTTTTATAGGTGAGCCTTGGATGATACCGCACGGGCCAGATTAGGGTTCAAAATGGCAAATATTTAACCAGGGGAATTCTCTGGCTGCCATCTTTCCTCGCTGCCCACATTGTGTTAATTATGGCAGTTCCTCAATTCAACCATAAAAAAGGCTTTTCGCACAAGAATTTCAGCCTGCTTTGTAGATCCAAGAGGTCTGAGAAGCACTAGAGCTAATCTAAACCCAAGAGCCATTTTGACCCACAGCTCATGGAAGAGCGTACAATAGAATGATAACGAATAAAACTCATTACACCAGTGGCAACTTTCATCTGAGGGTCTCAAAGCACTTTCCAAACACTACTGAACTGAGCCTCCCTGGAAAGTATGGGATTATTAGCCTCATGGGGAAACTGAGGCACAGAGGTGAAATGTGATTCTTTTTTTTCCTGCCTACTGCTTCAAACCCCCCACCCTTCCTTTGAATGGTATCCTGCTCTGTGTGGATAACTAAGTTCACTATTCCCCCACTGTTGTGTCTTTCACTCTTTACACAACGTACAGAATATGAAGGAACCTCATGGCACAAGAGGGTCCACATAACCGTGACTTGCCAGGCCTAGTTCCATGAATACACCACCAGAGTGCCGGTGACTTCTGAAACACAGACGGCAGGGAGGGTCACTAGAAAGCTCACCAACTGTTTTTTGAGGGATATTACCTAGTTCTGTCCACCTTGCAAGGTGCTACAAACATCTACACAGACAAGCGAGTCAAAAGTGACTACAGAGTTTGGATGTGTCAATTTTTAAGGGCCAAATTTGAGACCTCCTAAAGAGGGTTGATTTTCAGAAAGTGCTGAACACCTCCTCTCCCCCAGCAGAGTCCCTTTAAGGATCTCAGATTGGTCACCCAAACACTCAAAATCACTTCTCACTTTTGAAAATTTTGGCCAAAAATACTAGGAATGGGGTCTCAGCTGGATCCAAACTTCCTCAGAGCTCGTAGGTGTTTGGATCCAGGATTCTGATTTGATCCAATATAGAGGTGAAGGAGAGCTGCATCCTGAAATGATCCAGTGTTTAGGATTGTTCATTTGGTCTGATCTTTCTTGGAGAGCACATCCATGTCTCTAGTCTGATAACATTTAATTGCACAAAGCTGTAACGGCAACCGTAGTTATTTACCGTACTTCATGTTTATTAAAATGAACATGTGATACTTACAAATGCTACGTGATCATTTTGTAATATAAAGGTTCATCCAGCTGGAATCTATCCAATTAAAGCTCCCAGCATCTTATTCCCAGATGAGCCACTACCAAATTAGTGTTTGCATTTGTTGCAAAATTAGCCAGAGTTAATTGAAAAAATAATTTATAGGAGTTCTCTCCAGCCTATTAAACCTGTCAGTGGCTGCTTGAGCAGGGAGCAGGCTGCTAGTGGAGACTGCACCAGAGTTTTGCTTCACTTCAAAGAGACTGATTTATGAGCCAACCAAAAGGGTGAGAAATCCTTCATCTAATTATCACTGAAATATACAGAGACAGAAAACTGCTATGGTTATTAGTCTAGGGACTGGAGAGCTCCTCCAGTTGCTCTTTGATTAGGAAGTGATGCAGTTTGAAGGAAACCAAACTGCAATCAAAAGATGTAAATTATCTGCAAATTGACCTTTTTACAAAACAGATCTACATATTCCAGGCAAAAAGCTTGGCCAAATGCTGAGAAATCAAGCACTCAAAAGGCAGGACATAGACAGAAAAGGCTGAAGCTCAGCTTTAACTCTGTCCTCTTGAGCTTCTGCTTTAAAATATTTGACTTATCAATGAATACTAGAGTAAATACACATTGGAATTTCTTATACAGCCTCAGGTACAATCTTCAAGCTTGGCTTGTTTTTTTTTAAAGTTGCAATGAGATCTACAAAACAAGCCTAGCTTGAAGCAAAGCAGCATTATTGAGTTACAGCTATATATTATGAAAGCTGGTTTTGATTCAGATGGGTCAGGAAAGAGTAAATCCTGAACCAAAATAGGCCCTGGGCAAGTGTGTGACTCCTTGAGCAGTGTTGCCTGGTGGTGCTAGCTTCGTAAAAAACATTGCAATCAGTGTCGCCCTGAGGGTATTACGGCAGTACCGTAGAATTCAGGTCCTGAGCTTTTTGGAAACTTCACCCCTGGGAGTGGAATTACTTTGCCTTGCTCTTCACTGACTCAACCTGCATGATGCTCAGAGGGGTGTTGCTGATAGTCCTGGATGGAACTGCCTCCTGCCCTCCTGGACCAGAGAAAGGGTGCATCCAATGGCCGTAATGGGGTGAAACTGGGGAGACGCTGAAGTCCCTCTCCCCCAAAAGACCAAGGTCACTCTGTGCTCAAACAGGGAAAGGCGGAGCGAGACAAGCTCTTTAGGGCAGGAGCCACCTTTGTTCTGTTTGTACAGCACCTAGCACAGTGGCACCCTGGTCCGTGACTGGGGCTCCTAGGTGCTACCGTAATACAAATAATAGGACCTGATACAGCCCAAAGGCTCCTACACCTCTTGGTTTCACTGCCTCACTGCCCATGATCAGTTTCTGCATCAGACTCCTTCTCATCCAGTGGATTAGATTTGTGGCCCTTGTAAAAAGGTGTTGCAGATCAGGACTGAAAGGCATTGGTGCAGCTGTGTGTAGGAGCCTAGGACTGGACCAGCAGGAGATGCTGCAGGTTAGCACTGAGGTGTTAGCAGAACGATGTCAGGCTCAGGACGACAACTGCAGGGGGTTGCAGGTGAGGACTGAGGGGCAGTGGCAGAGCTGTGTGGGTGGGGAGTGCAGGGCTGGAATGGGGGCTGGGAGAGGGGGCTGCAGGACAGCTCTGAGGTGCATTGGCAGAGCTGGGTCAGACCAACGGCTGGAATAGTAGGGTGGGTGCAGGCTAGAAGTGAGGTGCCCAGTGAGCATGGGGACGGCTGTGTGTCTGGGTGGAGGGCCATTGGCAGGACTGGGCCAGGAAGCTCAGTCCCAACCTCCTCTGCCCTGCCTAGCTGGCGCCATCCCAGTTATCACCTTTGTGAGCACTGACGTTCACAGCTCGGCCCAGATAAAAATAAAAACGGCAGGTGCAGAACGTGTGACCACACTCCCCCTCCTCGTGCCTCTGGGTCGCTGCGTAAGTGCCGGGCTGATCATGAGGTGAGCTGGAAGGTGCTGATAGCGTCACTTTAAAATGGCCTGGAGAGCTGGGGGCGGGGTGGGGGGTATGAGTGCCCTCTTCTCCTGGAGGGGCTGAATTTTGATCTCGGAGAGGCGGGGGTAGCCCCAGTGACGGAGGTGTAACTGAACACCCAGTTCCCTTAACTGATGCAGCTCAGGGAGGAATTTCTGTCTTCCGCAGGGGATGCAAACTTAATCCCAACCTGACCACTGGCTCAAGGAGGAGGCGTTCTTAAGTCTTTTAAGGAGCCCACATTAGCCTCTGGTTCTCTTTCTGGCCCAAAATACGACCAAGGGACTCTTGCAGGAGGCTGTGTGGTCTAGAGCGCAGGCTGCTGGCTTAGGAGTCGGATGACCTAGGCCCTAGGCCCAGTTGTGATCTCTGGGTAGGTGCTTCCCCTCCTTTCTTGTCTCTGTTTCGAGTGGAAGCTCTTCGGGGCAGGGACTCTCTCTTACTATGTGAGTAGAAAGCAGCTAGCACAAAGGGCCCTGATCCCAGGTGCACTAGAATAACTTCTGTTGGGTGAATGCAGTGGGCACTTGTTCCACGACAGTCTCGTCTCTGAGGGGTCAGGATCTCCTAGGGAGACCCCTGTGCAGCTCTCGGCATTGCTGTTTTCTCTGACTCTAAGCATATAGCTCACATCCAAGAGCACGGGCATCAAGGAGAGAGCCCCATTCCAGTGCTGACGAGCAGCAGAAATCCTGCCGTGCAGGCAGCGGGATTCAGACCTGGGGGCTGCATGTGTCCAGTGACTTGCTGCTCTCTGATCCATAGGACGCACGCTGCAGCGAGAGGTCCTCGCTTAATGGTCCTTCGGCACCTGCCACCGATAACAAATTCCGCCTTGTTCTCTGGGGAGGGAGCTTTGCAGAAATCGATCTGCGATGAATGACTGACCTAATTTGAAATGGCAGCTTCCAGAAGGCAGAGTGGCTGCCACCGCTTGCCTGAGCACAGAGATTTCAAAGCCATGGGCACAGCCCCTGTTTGATTCGGAGCTGCGCCCAGATCACTTGTTCGTAACCAAAGAACCGTCAGAGGCTTCCATGTGCACTTGCATAGTCACTCTGCTCTGAGCCTAGAGCAGGGGTTCTCAACCTGCAGGCTGCTTGCGGCCCAGTCAGCACACAGCTGTGTCCCATGTGACATCCTCAGGGCCAGACAGGGAGTATATATATTGTGCGGATGTGTCCCCCATAACACAGAGAGAGCTGCATAGGCGACCTACCATGATAAATAGGTGTAGAACCACTGGTCTAGAAGGAGCGGGGGCGCTGATGTTCAGAGCATATCACGACCCTGGCTTGTTACTCGGAGGTGATTGGAAAAGGACAAAACTATGGGGGCTGTGCCCTTTCTTTGCTTCTTCCTGTTGGAGAAAAGGCTGGAGCAGGCATGTTTTCTTCTATTTTCAAAATGTGTCTTGATTTTTTTTACATTAAAAATTCAGGCCTCGTCTCCATGAGCTACTGGGTTTATAACATCAAAGGTATTGAGGAAGAGAGGAGATTGCTTGTGATTTTTAGTCAGTTTTATCTAACGGTCTCTTTAGAATCTGGGAAAGAGCTCTCTTTGCTATGGAACGAGCGCCTTCAGCTAAAGACTTGGAAAGCACCTAATCCACATCCCTGAATCAGCCAAGGAGCTATCCAGCAAAAACAGGGAAGAAAAGACTTGAGATGCCTGATATTTATAAGGGGAAAAAGAACCCTGCATGCCAACATGCTCACTCATGCATGCACCTTTCAGATCCCATAAAGAAGCAAAACAAAGGGGATTGAATCCAGATTCTTTCTTTTACAGATCACCTTCAGAGCTACTTGCTTCTCCTGCAGCATTAATGGCTGACATCCACCCCAGTACATCCCCCTGATAAAAGCTATAGGCAGGATCTTGCAAAGGGCTGTGGGTGGGTAGCAGCGGCTGGACTGCAGGATTGGAGCCTCAATATTACTGGCTGCTGGCATTGCATCCAGCAGCCCTTCTACATGCAATCAGCTCGCTGATCCTGTGGGGATCTCAAGGAAATCTCCTGGGGCAACTGCCTGGAGGGTGTCTCTTTGCTTCCAGTCTGTCTCCCTGCCATGCTGGAGCGTCCTACTGTCCCAGGACAGCATGGCTGTGCTGTTAGTATTCCTTGACAGCAGCAGCCCCTTGAGCCCATGGCGGGCGGTGATCCCTGGAGCAGAGGAGGAAGATTCAGTGTGTTGCCTTGCTCCTGTTTGCCCTATGGGTTTGGGGGATTGGAAGAAGCCGGTGGAGCCCAACTGCTACCCTCAGGTTCCCAGCTCTCCCTTCCTTGCCCTCTCTCCATCTGTGGATCTAGAGCCACAGGGAGCCCCCCCAGACGGCCATTGGAGGTGCATATTGAAGAGCTTCCCCCCCTCCACACCCCTAGACCGATCCAGTCTCATGATCCAAGGCACAGTGCATTCAGCCTGCAAAGTCCTTGGGGGAGGGGCTGTCTGTACAGCACGGTGCACACATCTGTAGGCAATAGAAATAAATAACAATGACCACTGCTCTGGGAAGAGAGATGCCATGGTGCCAGGTCTGTTAATCCTGCACCCTTCCCCAGCACTAGATTCACTAGAAAAACAGGTAAAACCCACGCCAAAGCAGCCGCGGAGACTTCTGCTTGGCTAGGGGGATCCTGACTGCACCGGGAGGGGAGACACAAAGGCCTACCTGCCCCTCTGTTGCGTCCACTCACCGTCTTGCTCCAGTCGCCAAGCGGGAGCAGGATTCTAAGGATCCGTTAAAACTCCGGGAGCATTGTGGGGATCAGCTGGTCACTGCCAGGTGCTTGGGAAGGAGATGGTCTTGGGTCTAGGCTGCCCTGCCAATAGTCCTCTTGCCTGACCTTGAAGCCTTGCCTCTAGTCTCTAAAAGCATCTTACTCTCCACTCCTAGTGTTTGGTGTCTGAAAGGGTGGGGTTTGGTGGGTTTTTTTGCGGTGTGTGGGGGGAGTCGAGGGAGTAAGGGGACGGTGGCTTTTTCTGCTGTGGATCCCTAAGCCTAGACCCTGGGAAACCAGCCAGTCATTCTTCATAGTTCACCAAACCCTCATCCGATGGTAAAATGGTCCATCCTACTGAGAGGAGAAAACCCCTGTGAGCCATCACCAATCTACTGCAGCACCCGGTCCCCACAGTTGAAGATACCATTGAGGCTACATGGCACCTAGCTCAGTGGTTTGAGCATTGGCCTGCTACACCCAGGGTTGTGAGTTCAATCCTTGAGGGGGCCACTTAGGAATCTGGGGCAAAATCAGTGCTTAGTCCTGCTAGTGAAGGCAGGGGGCTGGACTTGATGACCTTTCAGCTCTGTGAGATAGGCATATCTCCATATTAAATAGATCACCTTGAAAGTCTCTAGTATATGCAGAACTCACCAGCCAGCAGACGTTCCTCACACTGCCCTCCAGTTATCTATAATCCACATCAGACTTATAGAAGAGGTGAATGTCAGGTTTGAACTGCTTGTAGCTGAAAACCCATCCCTACTCTACTATATATATTTGCAATGCACATATAGATATTCCACTAGTGACATGGGTTTGAGGTTCACAACACATTCTGCAGAAACGTGTTACACAAACACACGCGTGTATCCATTCACCCTGGGTGTCTCTAAGTGGGCGACTGTCCGGAGAACTTTTCTTTTTGTAATTTCTTGAGCTCCTCACAACTCATTGCATTGGTGACCATTTCTAGCCATAGCAGGTGCTCTATTATTCTGCTGCTTCCAACGCAGCGCGGGTTGGCGGCCCCCAAAGGACTTTCCCTGGCGTGTGTAAAGCACACAGCCCGCCCCGAAATCCTTCCAGCCCTGTGCATTTCCCGGGTCGCCCCTAACACGGGCGCAACCCCTGGCTGAGACACGAGCTGCCTCTGGGATTTGAATCCTGAGGTCCGAGCCCAGGGCAGCCCCCACCCGGGGCTGGTCTTTGTGCACCGCCCTCCGGCCACGCAGCCCGGCTGCAACCCAGGCTGCAAAACCAAAACAAACCCAAAGGTCCCACGCGCGACTCTCCTCAGTTTGCCCCCAGCTCGAGGTTTCTGCGGAACTCACCTGCCCGGGAGCCGGGGAAGGGGGGCGGCGGGCGGGGCTGTCCGGCCCCCCGGGATCCTTCAGCCGGAGAAGCGCTCGGGCATGGCCCCGCCGCGGCGATCCGCCCACGGGCGGCTGCCCACGCGAGAGGGGGGCCCACGCCGCGACCCCCGGCGCCTGGCGGTGCTGCTGCAAGCGGCGGCCTGCCTGGCACGGTCCCTGTGGGCGGAACTCGGCTCCCGGAGTCCCGGGTCCCTCTGCCGCGGCGGGAGCCGGGCCCGCTCGGTGCGCGGCGGAGCTTAGCGCGGGTCTCCCCGGGAGCAGCGCCCCGCCCCGCCCGCTCGCATCGCCGCCTGCTCCGGGGCGCGCCGGGGAGGGAGCGCGGCTGGCAGGCGGGGAGCAGCCCGGCGGCCCGGGCACCGGCTCATGGTCAGCCCCGGCTGCTGCGGCGCTGGCCGGGCTGGTGCTTTCCGCAGCCGGAGCCTTGGCGAGCCCCCGCTCCCCTTGTCACGTTGCCAAAGCAGCGCCAGCCTCCCACAGCTGGGGGGGTGCGAATAAGGCCCCCCCCAGCTGCAGGGCTGGCAGAAGGGCTCTGTCCTGCTGCTGGTTATAGCGGTGAACAATGGGCCCCTCCGCTGGGCCCCGGTGGCTATAAATACCCCCCTCCCCCGCGCCCTCCCCCCAGCCCCCGGCCGGGGCTAACGTGACTGCAGCTGGCACGTCGCCCGCGGCGCGCTGCTCACTGGCGCGGGGAAGGGGCAGCGGCTTGCGGGTCCCCCAGGCAGCCTCTGCAAGCGGGGTCGGTCGGTCCAGAGTCCAGCCGCAGCCCCTGCGAGGGGAGGGAGGGAGGGGGGGGTTCCTTGCAGTGCCTCTGTTTTAAGGAACAGTGGCAGCTCAAACGGGGGAAGCAGGGGACAAAAGCCAGTGGAAGCAGGTTCATGTCCCCCCCAAAAGAAATGAAACCTTCCCATCCTGGTGTTCGCAAGCCCAGCATGGCAGGGCCCTGCTAGCGGGAAAGTCACCAGGAGGCGGTGGGTGAAGAGAAACCACCTCGTGTGTTGGTAGGGGCCAGGCTGAACGAAATGCAAAAAGTAAACAAACAAGAGCCTGCAAAAGGAAAATCGGGGAGCGGGTCCTGAGCTGGTGCGAATGGGCCCCTCTCCCTTGCCCGGAGTGGAGCTGTGTCGATTTATAGCTGCGGAGGAGCTGGCTCCCCCTGGTTAAAGTCCTTTCGCTCTGACTAAGGGAAGGAAATCCATGTTGTTAACATACCACCCGCCTGCCCCCATTCAAATCCAAGCAGGGAGTTTATAATCCATAAAACAAGGGACCCCCCTGGGACCCCCACTGCTGTATGTGTGAGTGCATCACCCCACGTGCTATGTTCTGTCTTACAGAGCGCAGGCTCTTTGGGTCAGGGGCTGCCTAGACTTGTGGGTATTCCAGGGTTCTGAGCATGTGCTAAACAAGAGCAAACAAACACACTGCCCCCTCCCGCTGATTGTAGGGTTTCGAGGGTGAATCTCTCCATGCTCAGTGCAGGATCAGGGCGGTGATTCTGGACCTTCTAAAATCACTTCAAATTCTCCCATATTAACAGCCCACTTCAGCTGTGGGTGATGCTTTCTTTTCTTTTTTTTATTGCCCTGTTGATGTGTTTTCCATGCCCTATACTGAGGCTGGGATGATGAGTGCTGGGAGCTCATAGGATACAGGCTGCAATAGAGGCCTCAGTCCTGCTGCTCCCATTAACATCAGTAACGAAACAGGATCAAGCCCTCTAGGGAATATTGCAACAGGACAGCTGAGATTCCAGACTGGATGGCTGCAGTGCCCTCTACCTGAGGTGTCAGCTGAAGACTGCTTGACAGCTTCAGCTAGCGCAGAATGCAGCTGCGGGTGGTACTCAGGGATACACACCTTACCCCTCTGCAGCGTAGCCTGCACTGGCATCTGAGTCAGTTCTGGATACAGTTTGAGGTGAGAGATTTTAAAATCTATACATTCCTTTAGGACGTTACCCCTGTTCTTATATGATGTTTAAATATGTATTGTAACCCTTGTTACCTGAGAGGCCAGCCAAAAATTCAGGATCTTGCATGTTGTTCCAGTTAGCAGGAGAAATTGGTGACGAGTCTGGTGTTACTTTGATGCAATCCTGTGTATTTACGAAAAAGGTACGAAGTCCTGTTTCCCTGCACCCAGCAAGAATCAAACAGCAGGAGACGGTTTCTTTGCTCGCAGGTCCAGGCCCCTGTTAGCCAGCACTCAGCCCCAAAAGCTCTCTCTCTAGACTTTTTGCAGTGCCATGCTCCCACGGCTTGTTATGACAGTACCTGGTGCTTCCTTGTTGCCTTCTCTCTCAGCTTCTGTCCACTGTTTCTCTCATAGACACACACACCCCTTCACAAAACAAGAGCTAACACATCCCCTGTGCCCATATGTGCCTTTTGCTTTGGGCGGTGACATATGCCTGTGTTTGGGGTGGAGACTGCTATTGTTTCAACTACCTAGTTACCTGACTTTTTACAACTATCTTACATGCAGGGCAGTGGTTACCTTCCCCCAGTCCCACACAATTTCAAAGAGGTTTAACCTGTCCCAACCCATAACATTATAGTAGTGTCTAGAAGCCCCAGCCAAAATCAGGGACCCGTCATCACACACACTGAACCCCTGGGAAAGCCAGGAGGAGAAACCAGGTACAGCTAGTCAGAAAACAGTAAGTATTGTTCAGGCAAAATTTTGAAATAAATCATTTTTTTATTCAAAAAATTTCATGGTTTTTTTTAATTCAAAAAATTTCATGGATTTTTTCCCAACAACCCCTACAAAACAAAACTAATTTCTCCCCCCTGCCCTCCCCCTCCAGTTTTTTGGTTGGTTTTGGTTTCTAAAAATTAAACATTTTTTAGTAGTTGGCATTTTAGGTATTTATACTGTTTGTTTTAGAAAACTGAGAACTTTGTTGTTGAAGAAGTGGAAAAATTCAGACAGATACAAAAACTTCTTGTCAATTTTTTTCTTTATAAAAGAGGCCAGTTTTAGGTCGAAAATCTCTTTCAAACAGAAATATGTAGACACCTGCTCAAACCATGAGGCAATATAGTCACATGTGCAGGTGGATTTTATTATGTGGATACTGAAGATCACCATCTCATTTCACAAAAGTCACCAAGGAGCCATCAAAGGTGACAACCTCCAAGCATAGCCAGAGACTACAAGAAGTACATGGTTCTTCACAGCTCACTGCCAAACCAAATCAGTCTGATTTCCTTAAAATGGCTTTTAAAACTAGAGGGGCATGTCCCACATTTGTTCCATGCCTGGTATTTGAATTCTGTCCCGTTGTCTGCTCTGTGGCCATTCTAAAGGCCATAGCTGGGGATTAAGAAGCCAGATATTAACTAGCCAGCTTCCTCCTCACTCCAAAGTGTTTACTACGGAGGCTGTTTTAAGCAGTTCTATAATCTGAGACACAGCCCTCTGCTGGCAGACGTAGCCTGGAGGCAGCGGCATAATTAAAATCTTGTTATAACAATAGCTGAACATATGTATTATTCATGCAACAAACCACAGCTGTGAGTGTTGCATTCGCTAGCGGCCCCACAGGTACAAGCTACCATTATTAATGAGACAGCTGGGAAGAAGAGAATCTATTTTAAGGGCCTGATCCTTATTGGTGCTGGGAGCCAGAGGCTCTAACGGGAATCATGGGTACCTGGTATCTCTCTGGATCTGGCCCCAATTCTGTAGAGTAACGAGACCAAATTTGGCCCATATTTGCAGCACTGTTTGCAACCAGTAGGGGGTGCCGATGCATAAGGAAGGACAAGATTTGGCCCGAAATGCTTTAGTTACACTTTCAATGCCACAGCAAAATGCCTTGTTAACTGATGCCTGTATTATGGTAATTGCAGGGCCACCCCCCTCTAGGATACTAGTTCAAATCCAACCTGGGCTGGCGACTGCTGGAAGTGGCATAATGTTAAGCGACCCACTCGTTTCACTCTGGTTCCCAGTGGACACATACATATTTATCACAGCAGGGGTTAGAGACGGAAGGGCCATTGGGAGCAGAGAGGCGCCAGAACCAGAACCAACACACTCCGTTTGAACCCCACCCCCAATATTGGTGGCTGGAATAATTCCTGAGTCCTATGGCTGGCTCTTCCTGACAGACAGACATTAGCTCGTTAGTGAGAAAGCTATTGAGAGAAGGGCTGTACCTGGGCCGGTTTGAGACACATGGAGTCCTCCCATGTTATTACCCAGCACGTGGGGCATGAAACCAGGCCTAAGGGACCTCCACAGAATGCCCCACACAAGGGGAGTTGCCCGGCTGAGGGTGGAGCGGAAGCGCTGAGGCAGCTTGGGGGTGTGGCTGGGGCAGACCTGCACCTGGCTATTCTGCACCCCTGTAAAGCCCCATAGGGGCCACTGAAACAAGGTACAGGGTAGTCCCTGCAGAGGGGAGGCCTTAGCTGTCTTTCCTCTATTCCAGCACCAGCACAGGAAGCAACCTGGGGCCTGGCTACTTCCGACACCCTTAGCAGGGACAGGAAACCACCCGGAGTAGTTGACTGCACAGGCTGAATAAGAGTAAACAGCTTGTGGCCCAACCCGGTGCTGCTGCACCCCATCACACACCTCGATACCCCTCCCCGTCCCCCCAACCCCGCTGGAGCCTGGAGCTCCCCCTCCCCCATTTCCTCTGTAGCCCTCCTTGCACCCCTTCATCTTTCCTCCCTCATGCTCGATACCCTCCCTCCTCTCCTCCCTCCAGGGCCACCCTGCGCTGCTGCCTTTTCAACAGCTTGGCACTGGGACCTCCGAAGAGACTTGGCCAACCTTCCCCTTCCCGCTTTAGTGGGAACCTATTGCTTGAATCCAAATGAGTCGGGGGGGAGGACAGATGGAGAGAGGGATTCAGGGGCTCTGGAACATCAGTTCTCTTAGTGATAACAGGACCTAATGCACATTGACAGGTGTAGACATAACTCAGATCAATGATGATGGAGAGATGATGGAGAGCTAGGCTGGAAAGTTGTTCATTCATACAGGCTGATTTGGAATAATCCATGGATTATGATTATGATTTATTAATATTATGCTTTCCCCTCTTATGGCAGATTTCATCCGAGGAGTCATAACAGCTTAGCAACTGTTAAGACTCACAGCGACTTGGCAGGGTAAGCCAGTGTGACTATCTATACTTTACTGATGCTGGAACCAAGGATCCAAGAATGTAAGTGACTTGGGAGCCTAGAATTTAAGTGACTTGTCCAACGTCACCCAATAGGTGAGTGACAGAGTTTGGATCAGGACCCAGGCGTCCTGACTCAGCACAAGGCGGCACAAGACTTTTCGGGTATGCAGCACGACAGGGATCTTGAGAAAGAAACCAAACAGAGAGTGTTAACTTGAGTTCATTGTTCATTTCCACGTCCAGGGCAGGATCAGGAAGGGGAGCATGGGATGGGCTTAAGAACTGAGAAAGAGGCCAGGTAGGTTGAGGGACAAACATTCATGGAGACAGTGGCAGTGAAAGGGAAAGCCAAACTATCACTAAAAATGCTGCCAGGGCCAATATACTGGATCTTACCCTCTGGATCTTCTTTCCTCCGTGATCAATAACCTCTGACAAGTTTGCAACCACAATCCTCTGGGGGAGCGAAGTGCTCAACGCAGCAGGAGCTGGGGTAAGCGGTTTGTGACACTGGTAACTGTTAGCGGCTTTGCTTCCAGAGAAAGGCTTTGCATTGCATCTGCAGGCAGAGGAATTTCTCCTGTGACCGTGGGGTGAGGAACTGCGTGAAACTAGCAGCAGAAAATATTGGGGGGAGGGGTCAACACCTATAAAATATTGATGCTGTGCATCTGGTGGGAATAAACAGCCGGACTCCTGCACTCACATGGCACCTGATTCGAAGCCTACGGAAGTCAATGGGAGTCAGTGGGTTTTGGATTGTGCAGGGATGGGGAAGGGCAGGAAGGAAATGTCCTTTTCACATCTAGTTTCTAAGAGAAATTCCTTGGCCCCTTGTGAAGGAACAAGGTGTTGTGTCCTTAAACCCTTAGCTCCTTAAATCAAAGCCTTGAGGCTCAGTAGTGAGGACATACCTGGGAGCTTTGCTGGTCATTCCTGCCCTGCCTGGGTAACCACCGAGGACAAACTAAATTCCCAGCCTCCTGTCCCAGCATGCAACGGGCTCAGTGTAAAATTTTGGCAAGACTTTAGATAGGGGACAGACTCCCTTCTGCTTGTTCCAAAGTCCTTGTGCTTTCCCCAGGGTGTGGAGAAAACTATCTGATCTCTCTTGAAGCAGAGGTGGAGGTGCTAATGTTCACACCCCCATCCTACTCTCTTCACAGCTCCTACACTAAAGCATCTATCTAAGCAGCTGAAGAAACAGAGTCAGAGGCCAGCCCAGTGATGCACTGAACACGGTGTGAGAAAACGTTTTTACTGCTAATAAAGAGGCCAGACACCAGAACACTCCTCTAGAGCAGATGGGAGTTCGCATTGGTATGTTTCAGCAAGGTCAAATGTGCTATGAATTAACAAGGTCTCAGAGATAAGACACATCAATTATTGAAGAGTACAAAACCTTCAGCATCAGCAAGAGTTGCAAAATCACTGGGCTGGTGCTTACGGGGACAGATCTTTGCAGTAGGAGGAGTGTATTACAGGCTCAGCTATCCAGGCAGATGGTAGGTGACAAATTCAGGTTGCTGAGGAGTGCCAGCAATTTGATCACTTAGACAAAGTGTGGCAGGGCACTGCTAGGAAAGCCCTTAATCAGCTCCTGCCACCCCAGCCCCAATCAGGGGGAATGGATTGGGGCTGGGTAAATAGCCAGTGCTTGGAGCTGCCCGCACCTGCCAGCCTCATTAGCAGGAGCTAAAAGGCTGCGAGGAAGTGGAAGAAGGGTGGAGACCAGGAGGGGAAGGTCAGGCTCAGATGGGGGAAGGAGCCTACTAGTCTGTTGCTGGTCAGGCCGGTGTGAGGCCAAGCCATGTAAATAGTGGGAAACTGGTGTTGGGAAATGAACACAAAATAAAGAGCACGGGTGTTGCACCAGCTTGGAGCATCCCTGAGTCTTTAAGGAGCGGGGCCAAGGGGCCGAATCCTACGGGGCGCGGCATGCACCCCGTTACACGAAGGTTTAACCTGGCTATGTGACCAGTCGTAATCTGTCTGGGATTACAGAAAGGCCCCTAGAACTCTGCAGCACTACAGGGCTGTTGCCAGTCCAGACGCAAGCTGAAGAGAATTCTGCAGCCGTAAAGAACCGCCTCTGCCTGTGAGTCCCTAATCTGGGGGATTTGCTACAGTCTGCAGGATCCCACTTTGCACCATTAAACAGCTATAATAATGCAACCCACACTGCAGATCCAGGGTGTTAGACAGACACGGCCAAACTCCGCTCAAGAGGTCTTTTACAAATTGCGCTGTTAGATGGAAGCAGCAGCCATGTTTGACAGTGAACCTCCATTTGGACCCCATACCATCAAGTCTCCATTCAGGAGCATTAGCACAGCAGCTTCACAAGAGATATCACTCAGCTGACAGCAGTTCAGTCTGGCCGAGTGAATCAGAATGAAAAGACACTTGCCAAGGCATCCTGAATGGAAAAGCTTCTCATAGTAGGCTCAAGGAAGAGTGATTAGCACTGGGAACATTTGCCAAGTGCCTGCGATGCCCCTGTAAAATGGGAATTCAATAAGCTCAGTTGCCATCTTTTGCAGACTCAGTGTTCTGTAAGATTTGGTTCCTTGGCCTCAAGGAGATTGAGAATTGCTGGTGCATGGGAAGGGCTCTGCCTCTCATAGGGTTGCCAACTCTGTTTGGATCTATTCTGGGAGGTTTCATCCCTGATGTAATAGCATTAGTGACTGACCTACTGTCGTCTAAAATGCTTTCACGACAGAGCCATCATTTTGCTGTCGGTGGAAATAAGGAGCATTGTGTGAATCATACTTTCACATTTTAAGCATGTTGCATAAACAAACAATACTGCAAAATCTCCAGTTATACGGTAATGTGAATCTTATTTTTAAATCGCAAGATTGGGTTCAAGTTACTTAGCTTGTTAACGCATGTTTAAATGTTTGCGTGTAGGCGTGCATGGGGGCGTTAGTTTATTCCATTGTTTTAAAATACAGAAAACAATAAAGCATGCCATTAGAAAATGACAGATGAGCAAAACCTCATTGATTAGCCTTATGGAACGGAAAATGCTCGATGACACAAAATGTGTTCTGCTGTAAATTCACCAACTTTCCGAAGGCAGTTTTTATCGTCGGGGGGTCTTTACACCTGTTGTCATTGTAACAACAGTCGTACATGGTACATTTGGAGCTGCTGTGTTTTGAAGAGCCCTCACCATCATCCATGTCTGTTCTCTTTGTTTGAAAGCGCGAGACAGCTGCCGTGAGCGTGGACTAAAGAGACAACGCGAACGTGCCCGCATGCATGTGTAGATCAGTGATGGTGCACAGACTTTACGTCATGACATAAAATGTCGCACAAGGTAAAGAAATACAAGCACAATGAAACTGCTGGGCAAGCAAACACACTTTACCATGGCATTTTAAACACTGGCTGGGCTAGTGTATAAATCGGATTCAGTGTTCAACATTCGCTTCCAGAATGCCCTATGATTTATCTCCTGGGTTGCTCTCAGCCATCTCTTGGAGATTTATATGTAATCCCAAGAGACTCAAGGGCAATCCTACTTCTGACAAGGATTGAAAATGACCCCATAGGAAGCATTATTGAAATAATGGGGTGTTTCAGACCCAGCGGTAAATCCCCGGGGAGGGGGCCAGAGGAAAATGCATGAGATGCGATTGCCGAGTTTCTGCTGAGTGCTGCCTTTGGAAGTCAGAGGGCAGAGCTGCGCTAAGCACACGCACAGATAAACGGCCCCATCCGTACTCAGGTTAAATCAGGAGTGACGCCTCTGAAGCTAATGGAGTTGCACCAGGGTAAAACTGATAGGAGCGGTGACTTGAGGCCTGGGCAGTGGGCCTGATTCTGATCTCATGTAGACTGCTGTGAATCAAGAGCAGCTTCACAGAAGTCAGTGGAGTTACACTAGTGTGGAACCAGTGGGGGGGAGAGGAGAATCGGGTTCCAGGGGTAACTGCACCAACATCATCAGTGTAAAACCAGTCTAAGGGAGATCAGAATCAGGCCAGTATCTTGGGCACTAGGGCAAGCTAACCTAGTCCTACCTGTCTATCTAGGCTACAGGCATTTGGACCAGGGGTTGTGTGCAGCTGTTCAAACAAACTCTGTCTGTGCAATGGAGAGCGTAGCTGCAGAGTGACATGGTGGGAGGGGTCAGGTTCTCAGCCTGAGAAGAGTGTCTCTGGATCGCTATCAGGGAGATTTTTAAATTTCAGTAGCTGGTGTTGAACATCCTTCTGAGATACTAGTAGAAGGAAAGAGTTATCATCATCTGATGAGACTACATCATCTGGTTTTTTCTCTAATACAGAACAGCAATATTTATTGAACACTTCTTCCTTTTTTGCATTATTATTGAAGTTTCTACCATTCCCATCTAGTAATGGACCAACAACAGTATCAGGATTCTTTTTGTTCTTAATATACATAGAAAACTCCTTATTGTCCTTAAATCCTCTAGTTGCTTGCATCAGCAATGAATGGGGCCTGCGGTCTCTTTATAGGGTTAGATAGTGTATGTTATCACTAAGTAACTTTCATCCTGACACCTCGAGTGTCAGGTATGGAACCAGAACAGGTACAAGATGGGTAGCAGCAGTCTTCTATCATGGTCCTAAAGCAGCCTCTGCTAGAATTAATTCTCCATAACCCAGTGACTCAATATACTCTGCTGATGTTGCCCTCCAGGCTAGTGATTTCTGTGATGCAAGGGAGAGCAAAAGCATCAGTTAAATAACTGATTGGGACTCAGGTGCCCTGAGTTCAATTTCTGGCTCTGCCACTGCCTCCTGTGTGACTTGGACAAGTCATTGATTCTCTCTGGGCCTCAGTTCTCCACCTCTAAAATGGGAATAATAATGCTTCTTTTCTTCCACCCTTTGTCTATCTTATTATCTACTTAGATTGTAAACTGTTTGGGTCGAGCCCTGTCACTTGTTATGTGCTTGTACAGCACCTACCACAATGGTGTCCTGTCCTTGATCAGTGCCTTATGCCATTATTGCAATGCAAATTCATAAGCATTTAAGGCCAGAAAGGATCACCTAGTCTGGCCTCCTGGGCATCCCAGCTTCATACATTTCACCCACTTACCCCTGTATTAAGCCCGGTCACTTGTGTTTGGCTAGAGCATCTCTTCCACTCTGGATCTGAAGACAGCAAGAGAGAGAATCCACCACTTTCCTAGGGAGCATGTTCCAATGGTTAATCACTCTCAGTGGTAACAATTTGTGCCTTTCCAATTTCAATTTGTCTGGCTCCAGCGTTCTAGGCACTGATTCTTGTTTTGACTTTCTCCACTAGATTAAAGAGCCCTATAGCATCTGGTATTTTCTCCCTCTGAAGGTACTTATACACTGTAATCAGTAATAACAGAAATGTGACACCAGTCCACTGGGAACTGTACCGAGACAGGTTTCAGAGTGGTAGCCGTGTTAGTCTGTATCAGCAAAAAAAAACAGGAGTACTTGTGATACCTTAGAGACTAACAAAGTTTATGCCCAAATAAATTTGTTAGTCTCTAAGATGCCACAAGGAATCATAGAATCAGAGAATATCAGGGTTGGAAGGGACCTCAGGAGGTCATCTAGTCCAACCTCCTGCTCAAAGCTGGACCAATCCCCAACTAAATAATCCCAGCTAGGGCTTTGTCAAGCCTGACCTTAAAAACCTCTAAGGAAGGAGATTCCACCTTTGAGGACTCCTCATTGTTTTTGCTGTACTGAGACAGTGCATTTGACAAAGGCCATCAGTTGTCAGAAGGAAACTGACTTGACTGGATTTATCTTTGAGGTGAAGAGCTCCACCTCCCACTCCAAATCAGATCCCCCCCATGGAACTTGCCAGGGAGAATATGAGATTGCTGTTGATTATTAATTTGTGCAGGTTAGTGATGTCCGTGAGCGTAACAAGCAGCTCAAAATATGTCACTTCGGATGAGCGAGGTCTGGAAGTGTCCTTCACAAACTCTTTGCAGCAAAACAAGGCAAAATCCATTATTCTCCAGCGGTGCTTGCTTGCTGCTGCAGGGCCTGGGTCGCTATCAGCCCAGTGCCATTCAGATTTCTTCAGTGTCCAGATGAGACATGAAATGTCTGGTGCATCAGGCAGATCCCCCGCAGGCTTGTGTATAATGAAATATTCAGCTCATTTGGAAGGTTACAGGGGAAGGTTACGAGGACTCTATAGAGGGAGCAATTTCTATTCAAACAGGGAATGTCAAGATAAACATTATGGGCCAGATTCCAATGTCAGCGACCCCAGGGTAAATCCAGAGTAACTGAGCTGGGTTCTTGGGAGTTACTCCTGATTTGCACGGCCGCAAGAAGGGGAGAAAATCAGGGCTAAATGAGGAGGGGAGTAGGAAGAGAAGCCAACAGAAGAATGAAGTTAAAGCAGGCCCCTGCTGCAGCGGTAGCTCCCCTAAAGCGGTGGAGTCAGCCGTTTTACACTGGTTGGGCGGCCAGATGTCCTGATTTCATAGGGACAGTCCTGATTTTTGGGTCTTTTTCTTATATAGGCTCCTATTACCCCCGACTCTCCTCCTGATTTTTCACACATGCTGTCTGGTCACCCTATGCACTGGGGTAAGCGAGAGCCGACGCAGGCCCAGTTCCTTACTGGGCTCGCAACCTGCAGCCCCTGCGGATTGGTGCAAGTCCCAGTCCCAGTGTCAGTGATCACAGCACCGGGCGGGGGGGTTCACACCTCTGCTGGGTTTGGCCCAGCGCCCCCCGTGCGCCCCCTGCCGAGGACTCGGACCCCGATCACTCTCCGCAGCGCCTGTGGCCCCGGGACAGGCTGAACCGCGGCAGCGCGGGGCCCGGCCCGCTTGCCTTGCCCGGCAGCGCCCCCTGGCGGCCGTGGGCGGCGGCCCTGGCCCGGTGCCCGCAGGAGGAGCCAGGCCCGGCCCCGGTGTCAGTCGCGGCGAGCGAGCGAGCGGGCGGGCGGCAGCGGCCATGTCCTTCTGCGCCTTCTTCGGCGGGGAGGCGTTTCGGGGCCACTTCGAGCCCGGTAGGAGCGCGGGGCCGGCGGGGGCTGCTCAGGGGGCCGGCCCGAGTCCCCCGTCCAGAGGGGCGGCCGTCGGTCGGGGGAGGGGCGGCCACTGTGCGTAGGGGCCGGGCTCCCATTGCCCATAGGGGCGGCCGGGCTCCCCCTGTCCATAGGGGCGGCCGGGCTCTCCCTGTCCATAGGGGCCGGGTTCCCCCTGTCCATAGGGGCCGGGCTCCCCTTGTCCATAGGGGCGGCCGGGCTCTCCCTGTCCATAGGGGCCGGGCTCCCCCTGTCCATAGGGGCGGCCGGGCTCCCCCTGTCCATAGGGGCGGCCGGGCTCTCCCTGTCCATAGGGGCCGGGCTCCCCCTGTCCATAGGGGCGGCCGGGCTCCCCCTGTCCATAGGGGCGGCTGGGCTCCCATTGCCCATAGGGGCCGGGCTCCTGTCCATAGGGGCGGCCGGGCTCCCCCTGTCCATAGGGGCGGCCGGGCTCCCCCTGTCCATAGGGACCGGGCTCCCCCTGTCCATAGGGGCGGCCGGGCTCCCCCTGCCCATAGGGGCGGCCGGGCTCCCATTGCCTATAGGGGCCGGGCTCCTGTCCATAGGGGCGGCCGGGCTCCCCTTGTCCATAGGGGCGGCCGGGCTCCCCCTGCCCATAGGGGCGGCCGGGCTCCCCCTGTCCATAGGGGCCGGGCTCCTGTCCATAGGGGCCGGGCTCCCCTTGTCCATAGGGGCGGCCGGGCTCCCATTGCCCATAGGGGCGGCCGGGCTCCCCCTGCCCATAGGGGCGGCCGGGCTCCCCCTGCCCATAGGGGCGGCCGGGCTCCCATTGCCTATAGGGGCCGGGCTCCTGTCCATAGGGACGGCCGGGCTCCCCCTGCCCATAGGGGCCGGGCTCCTGCCCGTAGGGGTGGCGGGGATCTCCCTGCCCATAGGGGTGGCTGGGCTCCCATTGCACATAGGAGTGGCTGGGCTCCCACTGTCCATGGGGGTGGCCTTCAGCCAGAGGGGCTGGGCTACTGGGGCTTGGAGGCAGCAGGAGCCCCTTTGCCAGCCCCCTCCTGGTATCACAGGTGGGTGTGGACCAGGGCTTCTGTTCTGAGCTGTGCTTGGGCCAAAGGTGCATAAGGAACGTGTGTGTGTGTGTGTGTGTGAGAGAGAGAGGACTCAGAACTGTGTCATAGTCCCCATACTGTTTGTAGCTAAATGGGATTCTCTTTAGTTCATGTGACAGGGGCATGCGATTTTGCAGCAGAGGGATCTGAGATTTCATCCCTGCCACTGCCATGAAATCCTTAGTCATATCTTGGCCACTGGAAAGTGACAGCAGGTGGCGGTAGGTTTGGCTAAGCTGTGTAGGTGACCTGTTGGTGTATCCTGGCCTGAGTCCATGCTTAGCAGGCCTGTATTGTAAACCATCCTCTGAGGTGATCTTCTCTGACCTTGAGCGCTGTCTGGGCAGCAGGCGTTCCAGGTGCCTCACACCCACGATTTAATTTGCACAGTTAGTGCCACCCAAAGTTAACCCGCCATTTCTCCTGTCCCCCTCCCCAGGCATTTACGTCTGCTCCAAATGCGGTTATGAGCTGTTCTCCAGCACAGCAAAATACCAGCACTCGTCTCCGTGGCCGGCCTTCACTGAAACCATTCATGCCGACAGTGTGGCCAAGTATGAAGAGCGGCCGGGCGCCTTGAAGGTAGAGAGTAAAGCAGAAGCTTGCCAGCTCTCCCTGACTTGTCTCTGTTAAAGGGACCACGCCTGTGCCTGCTGCTCGCACTCTGAATAGCAGCACAAAGGGAGCGGCCGTGGATTGGCCCCGGTTCATTTGTTTTCCTCCCTTGCATCTTCTAGGTGTCCTGCGGCAAATGTGGTAATGGGCTGGGCCATGAGTTCCTCAATGACGGGCTGAAGAGGGGGCAGTCTCGCTTCTGAATATTCAGCAGCTCGCTGAAGTTCATCGCTGCAGGTGAGGGCTGCACCCGGATGGTCTCTCTGGCTCGGATCTGCCTGATTGGTTAGCGACTCCAGTGGTTTCCAGGGTTTGAACGAGGGCATGTTTAATAAGAATGGATTTGTCTAGCATCCACGTTTGGTGACTCCATCTCCAAGGACCAGTGTTAAGGCCACCCCCCTCCCCATTCCCAAACACAGCTGAGGCATTGAGAGGACCCCTGGGAGTACTCTTGATCAGGCCTGCCTCCTGGCAGGGAGTGAGGTGCCTTCATTTGTTTCCCTCTTTCTTCCACCTCTGTTAGCGAGACAGCCACTGTCCAGGATCATGGCCGTTGTGGCAGAAAGCGCCCAGGGGGCCTCAGGCTGACCCGATTAACAAATACTGGGAAATGTTCTTCCCTGGGGCCCTCTCTGGTTAGGTCAATGGGAACAGGAGCAGGCTCCAAGCTAACAAAGTGATGAGGATTGAGCCGTATTGGTAAACTGCTGGGTGTGGTCCCACTGATCTTGCTCTCTGGGAGATTTGCATTGATGAGCTGTGTTGTGCTTCACATTCAGTTAGAAGGTGGCTGGTTTTTATTAGGTCATTGGTGACGAGCTCAGATAAACTGAGAAGCAACCCGGAGTCCTAAACAAACCTTCCAGGCCTTTAGATTTTAAAATGAATAAATAAATCAGTGCTCCTCTGAACTTCCTGGGCCAGAAGCAGGGAGTGTTGGAGAAGTCCCTTCCAGCGAGCTTTCCAGCCCAGTGCTGCGGATCCAGAGGGGTTTGGAGAAGCAGCTGAACTGTTTGAGATTAATCCTTGTAAAGGAAGGACAGGGAAACGTGAGCCCACGTGAATGGGGCTGGGAGAGTTAGCTAGTGCAAGTTGCCAGAAGAAGACAAGGGCATGTGATGTGGGTTTTCAACCAGGCTGTAGCTTTATTAGTCAAGTTACATCCAAAGTTCCCATCGGGGGACAGCCCAGCATGGTCACTCGCACCCCATTGATCCTTTGCCAATTCTTGGGGTCCCCCAGCGCAGGAGGAGCCAACCATCACAGTAGGAGGGTCTGAGGGCACCTTGACTTGCCCGCTAGCATCCCTTCCCTTTCTGGGGGTTGAGCAGGAGGGGACCTTGACCCGCGCCTCCGTCAAGCGCATTGGAGAGGCAGTCCCCCCCGGTAGTGCCCCGTCCCCTGATTCACATTTTCCCCCAGAGGGTTAGACACACTGCCTCCATCCACCTCGCTGGATCTGGAGCCTAAATCAGCAAGTTCCTGTGCTGGGCACCTGCCAACAGTTGCGACAACTAAACGACTCTCAGATAGGTCCAGCTGTGCCCTCTGGGAGGGGGGAGAATCCCAGCCCCTCGATTGCCCCAACCCCTAAGTTTTGCTACAAGGAAGGTGAAAAAACAGAACCAGCTTCAGCCAAGCTGGTGGTCTGGGGAAAAATTTCTTCCCAGCCCCGAAGTGGAGACAGCACAAACCACTAAGACCTAGATAAGGGGGGCAGGGTGGGTTGGCTGCTGGAAACCAGCAATCAGGGAGTAGCCCTGTGCACAGAGCTCCTATCAAGGCTCCAAATCCTGCGAGACCTCAAACCTACGCTGGAAGTGCAGTGTGGGCTGGAAATCTCATGAGCCCTGCCCTGTCCTTTTGCCCTCTCCCATCCCGGGAGGCTCAGGGCATTCTTAGCTAGGTAATTCCTCCTGTCTCTCTGCCTCCTTCCAAAGTGTGTTAGAGATGTTAACCATGCGAGTTCTATAAAGGCCTTGTTAAAGAGGTAAAGATGGCCCCCATTTTACAGATGGGGAAACTGAGAACAAGAGGGCTTGATCCTGCTGCCAGGGCAGTTCTGCAAAGCAAGAATCAAGGTTCTGAGGGACTTGCCCAAGGGCAGAGAGGGTGCAAGAGCAGAGCCAGAATTAGAACCAAAAGCTTGGTGCATCCGGCTCGGCCCGCTAGTCACCAGACCACGAAACTTGTGAAATACTAACTGTGTTCATCAAAACATCCGGTGCGTAATTAGCCGGGGATTCCAGAGGAGTGGTGTCGAAATGCTGACTCGTTGATTTTGTTTTCCCCTCTCTCAGACAAAGCAGAGCAGGCCTTTAAGAAGTAAGCGGGCTGCTGGACTCACTCGCGGCTTATAGTGGACTCCTACAAGCTACCCATTGTTTCCTGCGATAACGGTTTGGGATCAAGTGCCTGTGTGCTCTAAATGAGACTCTAGTGAAGCAAAGATCCTCCAGGCTACTGCAATACAACGCCTCCCGTCAGAGATCAGTGCTGGATGCTGGTTTGTCGGCTGGGAACGGGAGGTGGGGGGAGCAGAAGGGAAATGGGACACTGATCTCTGGTTGCCTTTGCTCTGTCAGGTGGGTTATCTCCTCCGTATAGCGAATGTTGCACAATGTGACAACTTCTGCTTTGAACCATCTGGTTGCAAACTTGTACGTAGTTAGGGCCCTACCAAATTCACGGTCCATTTTGGTCAATTTCACGGTTATAGGATTTTAAAAAATTGTGAATTTCATGATGTCAGCTATTCAAATCTGAAATGTCACGGTGTTGTGTCTGTAGGGCTCCTGACCCAAAAGAGGGTTGGCGGGAGTCACAGGGTTATTGTAGGGAGAAGGTCATGGTATTGCCACCCTGACTTCTGCGCTGCTGCCTTCCTTCAGAGCTGGGCACCTGGCCAGCAGCTGGCGCTCTCTGGCTACCCAGCTCTGACCGCAGTGCAGAAGTCAGGGTGGCAATACCGTGATCCCCCCTACAATAACCCTGAACCCCCTGCCGCCCAGGTCCCCTTTTGGGTCGGGATCCCCAGTTTGAGAAACACTGGTCTGCCCTGTGAAATCTGTACAGTACGGGGTAAAAGTACACAAAAGATCAAATTTCACAGGGGAGACCAGATTTCATGGTCCGTGACTTGTCCCCTAAACGTAGTGAATTCGGGGGAAGCAAATGCTGTAACTCCTTCTCATCCATCTGACCCTCCCCCCAGCTCTCCCATGTCCCAAAACAGCCAGCCTCTGCCAGTACCAGCTACTGAATTCCTGCTCTCCTGTCCATTATAAGTAGCGTGCATGAGGGGTGAAATCCTGGCCCTCTTGATGTCAATAGGAGTTTTGCCATTGTCTTCAAAGGAGCCAACATTTCACCCTTTATTTCCCGAATGAAATACGGAGATAATGGGTGGAGATTCGGAGCTCTTATGCCCAGAGTTCAGGAGGGAGTGATGCTGGATTTAACTGAGATTCGAATCTGACCCCATTCTCACATGCTGTTTTCTGGTCTGGGATCATGGTATGAATTGCCCTAGGTAAACCCTTCCAGGATGGTTAGGGTAAGGATGTTTGGATGATCCTACCAGATAACGCTCTAGGTATTTTATCTGTTTTGCACACAAAATAAATAATTTTAGAAGATGATTTGATTTTATTCTGCATTGGGCCTGATTCTGATCTCGCCGTGTGCTGGTTTTATTACTGCCTTAGCAGAGTTATTCTTGATTTACACCGGAGTAAGGGAGCTCAGAATTGGGCCCTTTCAGCAAAAACTTGCGTAACTCAGGCTTTGGGAATCGTGTGTGAATTACCTCTAGATACTAAAGGGCTGTTATATTTATTTCCCCTTGAATCAGCACCTCATCCTCCCCTTCACCACACTGCCCATCGCCGTTCCCTTGGGCTGGAATGTGCGGATCTTCCTTCAAACCCTAGACCCTCGTTTGTTCCTTGATCAGTCCACAGGGACACCAGTACAAATGCACGACGGGGTTGCTTTCTCCTCCTGGAGTCTCTCCGGCTGTCTCCCTGGAGGGGCTCCATTCTGCTCTCAGTGACATTAGTGTAACCCCGGAGTAACTCCGTGGGCGGAGGTGGATTTATGCCACATTAAGATCCTGATCCTACTGCCACTGAAGCGGGCGGCAAAACTCCCACTGGCTTTGGTGGTGTAGGATCACCACTGACCCTAAGTGAGATCAGAATCTGCCCCCCAGCTGGACTGGTGCAGCTCCAAGGGCCATCTTGAAGCTGCATACCTGACTGTAGAGCTCCAGGAAGCCCCCCTTTAACCACAGCAGCCCTCTTCTGGATCGAAGATTCGAGGTGCACAGTGTTATGATGATTTACAGTGCAATAGGAACTGGGTCCACCCCCAGTGGGCAGAGCACTAAGGCACACTGATGGCAGTATTACGGTTCAGCTGCACCGAGGGGCACTTTACAAGCTGCAGTTTGCCTGCTGAGGTGCAGCCCAGGGGCGGAGGGGAGGTGACAGGGACACCGTACAAAGAACGGGACATCCCAGCTTAGCACTGGGCCTTCGCGGCTGCTTTGTATCTGCCTCTGTAATTGTTGAACTGATAATAAACCATTGATTCATTGTCCCGGAGCAATAACTTGCTTTGTGAAACATTCCTCATGCTGACCCCTGCGGGGAATAAATCCCAGTTTTCCTCTTCTGTTTTCTGGATCGTCACAGTATTGAATGGCAGGATTAGGAGGGAGAAAATAGATTTATTATTATTTTTGTCTGAGTGCCCAAAGATGTGTTAGACACGTCACAGTCACATGTCTGAGACCGTAACTTCTGTCTTCCTGTGCATTTGTGCAGTGCCTCGCAGAAGCCTTGCTGCTGCCTAGGAGCAACTGGAGTGCAGATAACAAGTTTTTTATTGCCACCCATCACCATAGTATCTGGGCCCCTTCCCCATAAAATCGACAGCGATAGCGAAATCGCTAATGGACTTCACGGAGACTCTGGCACGTCTTCCCTTTTGGGGTGGAAGTTCTGCTTGGGAGTGTGTTTCTAGTTCTGATTTTTTAAGCAGAGTGTATTCCTTTACTTTGTTTAGCTTTGTTTGTTTCATGGCCATTTTTGTCTTTTTGGTTGGCTGGGGTTGGTTGGAAAGAAGGGAGAGTCAGTGCTGTGGCATTATCATGGTGAAAGGGCCTTTTGGAAGGAATCTCACCAATCCAGTTGCAAGTTTGTAGCTCCAGAGTCTCACACTTTATCAGGAGGAATCTGCCTCTGAATGGGTTTATTTATTCTGACAAGAGTCCGTGTCCCTGTGGACAGTCATGGAGCTTCCATCTGGCTGACTCACTGGAAATGACAATGTGTACAGACAGACACACACACACGTGCACAACACACACTTTTGGTCAAGAGCGAATGCATTAAAATATGAAACCAAAACGAGAAGTGTTTTCAGTAGCAGTGGCTGCAGCGTGTTAGAATCATTAAGTTCTGACTGTGATGCAAACTTGATTGTTTTACAGTGGGTCTGACATAGGCGTAATTTTCTGCACAGCATTTGTCCTCGCTCGCCTCCATTACTGTGTCTAGGCGGCTCTCTTTGACCGCTCTCTCCTTAATCTGGAATCTGCCTGAGCCTCATGCCTCTGCTAGGGTGAAATCTGCCTTCTGGGACGGTAGGGAGCCAGTCAAACCTTCCTCCTGCTGTTGCCCCCGGGCTTTGCATAGGGGGCGCACACCTCTCTTGTTTTCCCTGATGCACAGCTCTGACTCCAGCTGCTACCAGATATTGCTGCCTGTGCTCTGACTGTACATGGATGCGCACACCGGTTCTGGCTCAGTTACACTGGTCGCTAATCAGATTTCTGTATTAGGTCCAAGCTGCTCCACAACTGATTAAACCTTTGATCCAAGCTTTTCCTCTGATCTGGTCACCTCTGAGCTTCGGAGAAGGTCATCGTCTTGTAACTAGCCACCACTGCAAGTCCAGGGCCATGTCTGCTTCTTGCATTTAGCACGGCTCCTGAAGAGCCTGCTTGGACATGGCTGGGACACCTTCTCACTTCCCGAAGCAACGCTGACGACTCAGCTTTTGGGTTTCAGTCTTTTTCGGGCGGTATGGAATTGCTGTGCACCTCACCTCTGGAGGGCAGGCAGGATGTGAGTTTAGAGCCTAGGCCTGCAAAGACACATGTGAGTGATGTTACTGACGTGCATCGTCCCATTGAACTAGATGTTCAAGCTCAGATGGAGAAGACAAAAGGGGACAGTGAGGATGGAATCTGGGCAGGGCCAGGGCATAGGAGGAGACAGAGGTGGGGCAAAGCCATGGACAGCTTTGGAGACAAGGAGCAGCATGAGTGTGCTAGGGAAGTGGAGTGAAAGTTGCTGTCCTAACTCACCTCAGTGCCTGGCAGCCCTCTCTGGGAAGGGCCGGCTGAAATCTTGTGGCCTCATTTTCGTCCTTCCTTACTGTTGTAGCTGCAGGCTGAAACGAAGGCTTCCCTGCAAATCCACTTTCCTCCCCCCAAGCACTTGAATCCAGTTTCCTTCCAAGCCTTATTTATTAAAAAACAAAACCTGATTCGCTTTCCAACCAAGCTGTTGTGCGTGTCAGCCTTCAGCCCCGAGCAGCCTTAGAGACAGGCAGTGGTGAATGTGGGTTCGGTAGAGCTAGGCTCTCCTGAGGGCGGGGAAAAGGTGACCTGGTCATTGCTTTGCTTGTGAAAACAGGTTGAAACCTTGTAGCAAGCAAAGATTCTCCCTCTCCAAGCTCTCTTTGCGGAGAGGAAACACAGAATCATTTACAGCAACGCAAAGGTTGCAAGGACAACGTCCCTGAACCCCGACTCAGAGCGTTGGACATGATGCCGTCTGCGCCGAAGTAAACTACAGGGGAATGCCTCTGGCCAAGACCACAGTCCATCAGGAAGGCTGGTGGGGGGGAGGGTCCCCAAGACTGGAATAACGGGGATGTCAGGACTGAGGGTACAGCCTACAGGGTGGCTAAGGGGTGTGTTGGCAGAGTTTGTGGGGAATGGGCGAACCCAGGACTGGAGCATCAGGGGAACCTGGATTGAGCACGCAGGCCAGGATCACAGTGCACTGGCTGAGCTCCGTGCAGGGAGCTCAGAACTGAAATAACAGAGGTTGCTGCTGGAGAGGATTGAGGTGCATCAGCAGAGCTGTGGGTAGCTGTCGAAAGGGGGCAGAACTGGATTTGTCTTATTGATGATTTAATATAGAATAGTGCCGGCGGGTCTGTTAGTGTCACCGATTTTCTATCACCCAAACTTCAGGCTCCTGGATTCTTTGTAATGCCCCCGCCCCCAGCCAAGCTGAGTATTCTCCTGCACTTCACTCTGGCGCCGGCCCCATTGTCCCTGAAGTTAGTTTGTTTGTAAGGAAAAGATCTGATTAGTTCAGCCTCCACTAGCTGTATCACAGAGAGAGACTTTACTTAGATTGTCAGCTCTTTGGAACAGGGACCATCTTTTTGTATATACGTTTGTACAGCACCGAGCACAATAGGGTCCTGGTCTATGACTGGAGCTCCCGGTGCTCTCACCATACAAATAATAATAATAATAATGGATAATTACTTCTTTTGGAAATGGCCATAGTATTCAGCTGGGTTTAAATGTCGACTTGCAGTACCCAAAACAGACACTAGGGGGTGCGGTTGCTATTCCAAATTTCTCCTTTGCCCAAAGATGCACATAGATGTTTGTTTTTCCACTGGTGCCCTTCGCAGAAGGAGTTGACTTATCATGAGCATCCAGTTTAAAGTGACATTGCTTGTGAGCGGTAACAAAGGAAACAGGAACCGTTAGCTGGGAGCAAGGGCTGGAGTGGGACTGAGCGGATTCAATCGTTAGAAGCTGTGATTTCGAAGGGAAGTAGGGGGTGTCTCGCACCCACCCGGCAATGGACGTACATTGCCCAGTGCTGAGGACGATACCGCAGCCCTGCACCTGGGCATGATGTGCTAACAGAACACGGAGTAACATACGTTCCTTCCCCGGAGAGCTTACACACCTAAGCCCTTCCCCTTGGCCAGCCAGTCTAACGCCAGCCCTGGCAGCCCCATTAAAACAGGGTCCCACCCCACAGTTTGAGAACCGCTGCTCTACTGCCTAAGTAGGGCTACAGGTCTGGTCCAGGAGCGGGGGGAGACCAGCATCGCAAGGATTCATGCAACGAGGGGCTTTTAAGGGGTGAATCCTGCCCTTCCCTCAATCCGACGTAAGGGTCAGACCTTTCGCAGGCTGAGTTACATGCTGGGTGCCTAGAGCTGAGAAAAGCTGCAGAACTGGTGTGTGTGGGGGGGAGGCGTAATGCAGGATTGTGCTCTGCGGGTGGGATCTGGCCAGGGCAGCGTGGAGAAGTGCGAGCTTAGGAACGGGGATGGCTGGGGGATCCATACATGGCCTGAATTCCCCATGACCCCTGGGGGCGGAGCCGGCCCTTCCCAAAGCCCCCCCCCCCACCCCATCTCTCTCCCGCAGCTGCCAATTTAGAGTCCATCCCTTGAGCACTTGTGCAAGTGCGGCCTTTGTCTCCTGGGGCTCGGGGGGTGTGTGTGTGCCAGAAGGACAATCCCCTCCCCTCCCTCTGGTCTTGACCCTGTGAGCACTTCTACCAGGTGTGAGGTGGTTGAGATTCCGTGCGAATGTGAGCAGACCCTCCAGGGGGGTGCAGATGAGGGTCCGTGCTGGGCTGAGCCCTCTTCCCTGGGCAGTGGGGAGTCCCGGGCGCCCTGCTGGCCCATTCAGTAATGGCTAGTGAGAAGGGGGCAGAGAATGGGCTGAACAGTCAGCCACTTAAGCATGAACTTCTAACTAAGAGCTGAGCCTCCCTCCTGCTCCCAGCATGCACAGCAGTGATCTCGTTAGGGCAGGGTCAGGTCTGCACCCCCTGTTCTCGGGTGCTGCTACCTTCTGTCCTTTGCGCTGTGGGGAAGCTCCCCCCAGGCAGTGCAATTGAAATGCCCATCTACTGTCTGGGCCTGATCCTGAAGCCATTGAAGCTGCTGCAAGGGCTGCATTGGCTTGGACAGCAGCATTGGCACAAGAGCAAAATTAACAGGACGGCGAGGGTCTAAGTTTTATGAGTTGAGGGCACCTTGCACTATGGCGACCCCACTCCCTTTCTATTGCCGGGGCCTTGTGCCCTGCTTTACGCCAGCAGAACTCAGTGTCACTCTGGCCTGAATCCAGCCCAGGCGCTGTAGCTGAGAATTACATTTCCACAGCGTCCTGCTATTCCCGTTTTGCAATCTGCAGGCTGCCCAGTGAACATCAGCTTCTCTGAAGGCTCCTGCTAGGCTTCTCTCTCTTTGCTTGGATCAGCCAACAGCTTGGGTAGCATATAAGAAAATCTCCTACAATACTCACGACTTGTTCGGAGCGAAAGGTCTGGATCACGCCTCCTTTCCTGGCTTGGTCACATGGAACGTGCTAAAGATTTCGGTGTTAACTAAAGACGGTGTCAATGAGCACACGAAGCCAGGAACAATAGGTAGTCACGGTCCTTCAGCGACCAGCTCCAGTCCAGTAGGGCTTGCCAACCCACACTCTTTGCAGGAGTCTGCAAGTCTGCTGCTTCCTCCTTTGCCCCTTTCGTAACCGTCTATAAGTTGATTCTTAGTTCGCTGGCACAGTGCAGGGTGTGCCTATAAATCACCACTTGTTTCCTTGACGGGCACCGGTGAATGTTATTCTGTGCCAGACGAAGAGCTGACGAGTCCCAGCAGGACAGGGAATGGGGTATCTGCTGGGATAGCATCCGGGGCAATGAGCGACGAAGATGATTTAAGGTCAGGCACAGCACCTTGTGGGAGGGCGCAGATGCCTCAGCTGGCAGCCGAGTCGCTGCTTGGATCTGCCGGCGGGCGTACAGGGAGGGCTGGTGAAGAAGGACTGAAGGTCCAGGCAGGCACCCAGAAGGGACACAGGGTCCAGCTCCCCAGTGGAGAGAGGAACCTCCGAGGAGGCCGAGTTGCTAAGGGGATGGCGTGTAGCCAGGGCTCTCGGTGAGTCTCTCCCCCTGCTCAGTGGTTTGGCTGCTGAGGCTGCTCTCCTGCACCCAGGCCAGGTGGCTGGGTGCCTCCAGGTGGCTCAGGGAGCGGTAGTGAAAGGAGGAGCTTTGGGGCTTTGGCGGGGGCCGGTTTGTTTCGGTCTATATTGGGCCAGCTCCTGCAGTCCTTCCAAATGTTGCACTCAGGCAAACTCCTAGGCATGTCTCTGGGCAGGCACTGAGTAAACCTGCAGTAAAAGCCGGCCGAGGACCTCAGGGCCTGGCCCACTGGGTTTTGTAAACACCTTTGTGAAAACAGAATGGAGCCCAGTTCTCCCCCTGTGAGATCCTGCAACGTGTCTAGCCCCTTCTGTGACGCTCTGACCAGCCTCATTCCCCTGTGATGGGGCTGGGAGCTGCGGGCGCTCAGCATCGCACAGGATCCGCCCCTAAGCCAGCGAATCATAGGAATGTAGTCCTGGAAGGGACCGGTCCAGCTCCCTGCGCTGAGGCAGGACCAAGTAACCCTAGACCATCCCTGACTGGTGTTTGTCCAGCTTGTTTTTAAAAACCTCCCTTGCTGCAGATTACGCCTATTACGACTTGTCCTGGAGAACAACCGATCACTGTCCTCTTCATAACAGCCCTCAACATAGTTAAGTCATAATTTAGCTTCTGCACTAATACTGCGGGTTCTTCCTCTTTATTCCCAATAGGCCTTGCATTTGTGTGTAGACACATTGGCCCTATTGTAATGACCCAGAACATTTGTGAATAAGATGGGTTGGATTTTCTTTTTTCTCCCCTGTCTTAAATGCTCGTCTCCTTCTTGGTCAGGCAGACCCCATTTCGTCCTGCTCGCCTAGCTGGCTTGCAGAGCTGGAGGGGAGCAGGGCGTTTGGACTTTTATTGAGATTCTCAAGTTAACCTCGCCTTGCTAGCTGCCCAGGTGCCACTGCAGGGAGCTCAGCTACATTAGCACCTGCATGTGGTGGGATCCTAGCATTTTTTTCCTTCTTTCCTCTCCCTTCTGTTCGAATACTTGGCAGCCTGCTCCTGGGCCCTCACTCCCTTTGGGATCCCTGCGAGCCCCCGGCCAACGCGTTCAAGAGTGGCTAGTGATTTTGGATACCCTGGGGGGGGGGCCTGATTTTGAACAAGTCTTGAGCACCCACCAGCTGGAAGCCAGGCCCGTTTGCAGTGTTTCAGATGTTGGGTAGCGCTTTATAAAGCTGCAGATCTTTACCTCTCTGAACGCTGGTTTGGGCATCCTCCGTGCGGCCCCGGAGATGGTCACTGGGTTGGGAATGGCTTCGTCCACAGCCACTTGGAATCACCTCTAATTCCCCAATTTGTTCCCATGCCTCTGTCTCCACCCCCTGCCGCACTGTCATCGGCTGGTGGGCTGATGAGATTTCAGTGCTTCCTTCAGTGCCCCCTGCAGCAAGATGGATCGTGCAGTGATGCAGACAAGCCGCAGGCTAGAGTCTGTCTCTTTCAATAGCGTTTTCAGCCCTAACACATCTCGTGCTGTTTGAGAAGGAATTCCGTTTCCCTGGAGAATAGCCAGAGCTAGTGTAAAAGCCAGCGTGCTGTCCTGGAAGCTGGAGTGGCTGGACCATTTCTCTCTCTCTCTTGTTTTTTTCGGTTACAGTTCCATTTTTAAAAACTATACTGAAGATGATCTTTCCAAGGGGTTTCTGTGTTCTGCTGTCAGAGCACTAAGAATGCCCCCATTTCACTCTCTCTGGAGCCCATCTCACAGTAGGGGCTAGCCGGCCTACACTTCCAAACCTTAGGAGATTCATCTGGCATTAACCCAGCTCACGGCCCCAAAGCAGCCCAGACCAGGAGTGCTCTCTAAGCAGCACACTGATCGGTGCCAAAGTGACATCTCATGCAGTCCTCCTCATCCGAGACAGTGGGTGGAGGGAATTGTGTGGCTGGCAAACCCAGAGAAAGGGAAGAGCCAAAGGGGTAGGCAAGGCTCAGGGGGAAAACAGCCAGGGATAGGATAGTGGAGACCTTGGCTGCTGAAGAGAGGGGCCCCGAACTGGAACCTGGAGTAGAGGGTGGGCCCGGGTTCCCCTACCCGCCACGGGGAAGTGGCACAGAGCAGTGAAGAGCGGACTGCCTGGGACAGTTTGCCCCAGAAGACTCGGATACCCCAGAAGAGGAGGCCCATAGTGACCTGGCTGGAGGCTGGAAGAGGGCTGCCAGGCGAGAAAGGATGAGGGGTGGAGAGACCGCCAGAGGAGGGCGCAGCACCTGGAAGGAGCTAATCCCCAGAATGGCCAGGAGCAGTGAGTAGACCCTGTGACAGGTCCCACGTTGTAGTAGTGCTGTACACGCAGATAGTAAGGGAGAGTCCCTGCCCTGAAGAGCTTACAATCGAAAGAGACAGCGTGGGAGGTGAAACGGGGGAAGTGATAGGAACGGAACCCGGCCCTCCTGACTCCCAGTCTGGTACCTAGTCATTGGATTTACATGGCCTTGCTACCTCTTTACTTCCAGCAAACGCCTCTTCGACCTTGAAAGGCACTGCACGCAGAAGACCAAATCATAGCGGGCAAAGATGGTTCTAGGGTCCCATCACTGTGGGGGACGACAAGGGGGTATTTTGGGGCCCATGGATGCCTCTATTTAAAAACACACACAACCTTCCAGGAGTCCAGGGGCTAGTTAGACCCCTGGAAAATCTTGGATTTTAAAGAGTTTTTAAAATTAAAATTTGGCTACTGTATCAGTATTTTGCTGTGATTTATAATGTCTCTAAAGGATGAGGACTCTCCAATCCACTGCTATTCCGCTGCTTAACATTAGAAATGTACATATTCTGGCCTTCCTGACCATCGTTTGTGGCCCACTGAAGATTGTTTGGGGTGGAGGAGAGATTTGTCCCCCTGGTAGTCCTGGGCCTGAGAAGTGCATAGCTCCATGCATTCGAATGTAATTATCCACATGTGTGTATGATTCAAAACTGATAAAATATGTGCATTTCCCAACCCTCCCTCGCCCACCCATAATCAGCCTGTGGAACTCATTGCCACATGATATCGTTGACCCCAAGAACCTAGTAAGATTCTAGAAGAGACTGGACATTTATATGGATAACCAGAATACCCAGTTATAATAGTTAATGCTAACAAAAATTTTGGAGGAGAATTCACACCTCATACTTCAGGGCTTCAGCTGATCTTTAACTATTAGGATATGTCTATGCTGCAAAGAAAAACCTGTGGCACTGAGTCTCAGAGACCAGGTGTGTGGGGCTTAGGCTGCGGGGCTAAAAAGAGCAGTGTAGCCATTCCTGCTTGGGCTGGAGCCTGGACTCCGAGACCCTCCCAGAGCATTCACTAACCCGTCTGGCCATTGTTAGAGACCTTTGCAGCCCTGGCTGGGATTCCCATTTATGCAAGAACATTCCTATTTTCTGCTATAACCTTCTCCAGGGCTTGTTCTGTGGAGCGCCTGATTGCGCTATTACTGATTATCGCTGCCTATGATGGGCTCTGATGAGGCCTCCCCCTTCCTCCATCATTAAACCCTTGTTTTGTTATTAAACTAATGACAATTCTGACTTAATATTTTGCTTAGTTGAGCAAAAGAGGCCTTGCATCAGCACCATGAATTTAACGAGATAAAAGGGCTGTGAGGACAGAAATTGAATTATGTTACCAGGCCTATGTAAACTTTGCTCCTTGTTTAAAAAATCATTACTTTCCTTCCCAATAGCCTCAGTCTGACCTTGCTTTTGTTTTTATTTGCATGGCCCAGAGTGGACATACCTCTTTGACCTCCGTAGAAATGGCTGGAGTGAAAAGTGGAAATGTCGGAAAGGAAGAGAGAGTGACTCATTTTCTTAATAATAATAATAATAAAAAACCCATAGAAAAACTCCTATAAAAATGACATTATATTAAAAAATGACCACCAGGCATTAGGAAGTTCTTATGATTGTTATTCCTTTAGGCAAGTTAATTGTGATAAAGCAGCAGTCTGCCCCAAGATTACACTGGGTGCAGTAGCCTATATATATATCTGTGGGTATATACACACACACAGACTTGCCATAAATCCTTTCTGCTCGAATACACAGGGCCAGATCCTCAGCTGGTACAAACCAGCACAGCTCCATTACAGTTGAGCCGTGCCAATTTGCACCAGCTGAGGATCTGGGCCAGAGACTCCACTTGAAGCTTCTGTGCAGTCAGAGAACAGGTACTGAACCACATGGGCTTGTGCCTGATCCACTCTGACAATTCCTAGGCTCCTTTCTCCCCAGCAAAGCTTAAAATGATCTGAAAAATGTGTGCGTTGGTGGGGTCTGTCAGAATCTGGGGGCAGGAGCTTTGGTAAGACTGCTTCAAGTGTGCTCCAAGTGAACCAGCTTGATTATTATTATTTTTCTTTTTGGCTGAGTCTGCGACCCTGGCAATCTCTGCCCTTTAAGCACTGACTTCCACCTTCATTTCTGCCCTTCTGTCAAAATTTTTTCTAACATCAGCTCGTGCCTCCCCTCCACACTGAGATTCCCGAGGAAGATCTGTATGGCTGTGCCCTTATTTGCGTTACCAGATAGGAGAGAAGAGGTGAAAGCCAGCGCTGACATCTCACATAGTGTTTTTACCTCTCAGCAGCTGTCTGCGCTGGAGACACTCCCTACTGCGTGATGGACCAGGAGTTCTCTAAGCGTTAATGAGGCAGATGGAAAACATCTGGCTCACAATCACCATCCCTGGTGACATCCCAAGAGCTGACGTGTGGCGAGTGGTTTGGTGTCATTAACCCCTTCTGGGGGCTCAAGCCCAGAAACAGTGATGCCTCAAGTCTTGAAGTCCCCAGACAGCTGTTACATCCTGGCCTCTACCCAATGGCTGATGAAACTGGCTGGGCTGAGAAGTTACTAGAGCTCTAGCCCCAGCCAAGGTAC
This sequence comes from Mauremys mutica, assembly GCF_020497125.1. Classification (NCBI taxonomy): domain Eukaryota; kingdom Metazoa; phylum Chordata; order Testudines; family Geoemydidae; genus Mauremys; species Mauremys mutica. The sequence goes on along the minus strand of NC_059082.1, from coordinate 82,300,703 downwards.
CACCCACGGGAGCTCTGATTGGAGGATCTCCCGGCTCCACCCATTAGTTCAGTGATGCTATTTAAGCCAGGAGGAGGAACAGGATGTTTGTCTGAGCAGCAAGGTGGTCTCCTGTTGTGGCTGTGTGGGACCCCACTCGTGCCTGCTTCCTGCACCCAACCCTGTACCAGATTCTTGCTCTGCCCCTGGCTTCTCCTGGCCTCTCCTGCCTTCACTCCCACTATGCTCCTGCTCCATGCTTGATCCTCACCTCTCCTCCTGCCCTTCCACGTCGCCTCCGTTCCTCAGTGATCAGCCTTGGCTCCGACCCCAGCCTCTGACTTCTGATCCTGACTCTGGCTTGATCCCTGGCTCCGGTGACTGGCAGTTGACTCTGCGGCTGACCCTTGGCTTCGTTCTCCAAGCTGGATGCCTGCTTTGCCCACTAGACCTGACTCCTGCTCTGACTACTAGGCCAGACCACCTACCTCCCGGTCCATAACAAAAGCTTGGCTTGGGGACAAAGCAAATGTAAAGTCTCAGTGCCTGTATAGCCATGAAGAGAAGAAATGTCTTGTGTTTCTTTCCAGGGTCGTTGAGTTCTCCAGTCACTGTTGGTCATTTCTTCCCAGGATGTTCTCCCCACTGCCTGTGTTGCATAGCTGGGGACCAGGTCCCATTTGAGGGCTCATCCTGAGTCCTGTAATCTGGATCTGCCACTGGCTCACTGAGTGGTCTCAGGCAAGTCCCATCGTGCGAGGTGCTGTTTGGACATAGCGTAAGGCACAGGCCCTGCCCCCAAAAGCAAAGGAATACAGAGATGAGTGCCACTGAAGAGCAGATGTGGGTTTTATTTAGATACGTTATACAGTATCCATCCAGCTTTATTGTGGGTTTACACCAGTATTGGTGAGATCAGGATTTGGATTATTGTTAGTGTTTTGTACTGAGGAGCGTTGCCTCTTTTTCCTGTATGTGGTGCAAGTAAATGATGTACCTAGAGTTCCGAGCACAAAGCAATACATTGTTCACAAGACAGCCCCAACCCCGCCATTTTAGGAGCTTCTCTTCCTGTTTGGAAAGTAATTGCCCATCACCGATGAGAATCTTGCTAAGACTTCTGTTGCTGTAACATGCTGTTTTCCTTGAACAGGGGCCTTGTCATGATGTCTAGTCTCTCTCAGGGTTGAGATAACTCATAGCAATCCGACGATCGCTCTGTGCACGTATGGAAGTGTTATTCATCAGGTCAGTCCCAGCACCAGGGGTTTCTGAGTGCGTCTGACCTCTAGTTTGGGTCTTCTACTAGAGGCACAAGGTCAAAGGTCACAGTTCTAACAGTCTTGATCTTACAGCTGTGGGTGTCTAAAGTTTCCTCAAGTTTAACACTTCCTGCAAAGACCGCATAGAACTGCCTGTTCATTACATCTGCAAATTGTCAAAAGCAGCGTTACATCAAATTAGCACCAGACACTTGTCTTCCAAGTTGCTCGCTTTGATGGGAGCAACTTTGAAAAGTGGGTCAGATGTTATAGTCCAAACGAGGAGGGTCAGATACAACTATCCAAGGTTGGTGCAGCAGTTCCATTCTCAGGAGACAAAGTCTCATAAACTAGCTGGTCGCTCCAAGACTACGACTGGTCAGAGAGACAGCTCTTGAGTGACCCTGATTTATAACAGCTGAGGATCTGGTTCAGAGACTTACCTGTTTCAAAGCTGGGTCTGATCCTGAGCTCCTGCTGCTGTCGAGGGCACTGGCCCCTTCCCAGGGGTTGACCCAGACTGTGTTCATTCCATCTAACAAGTCTTTAGGGCTGTGATGTGCTAACAGTGCCCCAGGCGCAGGACTGCGGCTGCACCCTGTGTTTTGTTCAGAGCTGGTGCAAGGTGCTGCATTGACAGCCCTGTGCCCACAAAACAGATGGAGCATTGACCGTGCAGCAAAGGCTCCCCCTCTGCCCCACCCCTACCTTGGTCGGAGCCGGCAATGTCAAGGGAGCTCAGTCTCCAGGGCCCATTCAGTCCTGGGCCTCTCTGCTGAGACTGCCACAGGAAGGGTACGCTTAGTGCCGGCTGGGGTGGTGGCTTGTGTGATGGGGGGCCCGTGTCCAGGAGGAGCTGGACTGAACTCACATGTTCACTGCTAAATCAGGCCTTCACAAGCGCAGGTCTGTCAGTCAGATGTGAAGTCATGCTGTAACCCATTCATAGAATCATAGAATCTCAGGGTTGGAAGGGACCCCAGGAGGTCATCTAGTCCCACCCCCTGCTCAAAGCAGGACCAAACCCAACTAAATCATCCCAGCCAGGGCTTTGTCAAGCCTGACCTTAAAAACCTCTAAGGACGGAGATTCCACCACCTCCCTAGGTAACCCATTCCAGTGCTGCACCACCCTCCTAGTGAAATAGTGTTTCCTAATATCCCACCTAGACCTCCCGCACTGCAACTTGAGACCATTGCTCCTTGTTCTGTCAAATAATATCTTCGCCTTACAGATATGGAAACTTAGGTACAAAGAGGTTATGTGACTTTGCTCAATGTCACATAAAGGCTATGGGAGAGCCAGCAATAGTACCCAGATCTTATGACTCCTAGTCATATGCTTTACCCACAAAACTATCCTTCCTCCTTTGGTCAGTGTGTATCCAGCACCCCTCTCTCTGCCTGATCTACAGGGAGCTCCCCCACCCACTACAGAGCCTGGTTCTTTAGTCCAAGTCTGTGCTGTCAGCTCAGTAAGTCCCTGGTGCATCAACCAGTGTTGTGGGAAGGAGGAGAAACCATGGAGCAGCAGGATTCCTCAGCAGCATTCCTGCCCACCCAGCCGGATCTCCTCCAGGGCAGTCCAGGCTGGAGGGGGATCTTCAATGCTCTTTAACAAGGCGCGGCCCACTTGGTGTTAGCTCAGTTTTGCTGCCTGGAGAGGATTTAAACCCTGCTCTCCCCTCCCCTGCGATGGCGTGCCCCGCACAGGCCTAGCTCTGGTTTTGGATGCTCGTGACATGCCCGTTGACCCTGGGCCCATAGAAATGGGTGGAGGATAAGAAGGTTCTCTAGAGTTATCCCACTCTCTGGCCATGTATTAGCTGTGTAAGAAATATCCCACCTAGAATTAAAGCTGCTCCTTCAGAATTAAACTGTGTTGCTAAAATATACACTCACCCTTCCTTTCCTATTGGCAGGTCGTTCCTTGTCTCCCCGGAGAGTGGAATTTCATGCATCTCCACAATTGCTAAGCCTTTTCCTGTCCCGCATCTCAACCCTGCCGGCCCATTTCATAAAACAGATTTGATGCACTTTACGTAATCTAATTCTCAGGCTTTTAGAATCGTCATTGTGTTTAAAAAGAATTGCTTTAATTACATCTGGGGCTGTGACAACTCAGCAAGGGGTTGTAGCTATTTTTTTGTCAGTTGCATACAATAAAATTAGATTTAAAAAAATCCTTCTGATTTTACTGACATGCAGAAAAGAAGTTTAATTAGATGAAAGTCATCTTCCTATCAGAACCCCCATTCCCAATCCCTCTGAGAACAAACCTGTCAATAGAGAAAATCCAAAAACACCTGGAGAAAATTAAAGGCTTATTTCACTGCAGTCTCTGATAATAACTTCATCTATCTTTTTATTCCTGGCTGCATCACTCCCAGCAGAATTCATGCACCTAATGGGAATGGATAGGTGACCCATTCCCCTGAGTTTGCTTAATCCAAGCGAATCTCTTAAAGCCATGAGGTGTTGACATTTGTTTTCAGTTTGTGGTGTGTGTTAATTAGGGAGATAATGACTGGAAACATTCACAGCTAGTCTGAGCTTGCTGGAAAAATGTTTAGCCCAAGGAAAATTTAAATCATTTTTTCCCCAGCTGCTGAGATCTGACTTTTTAAGCAATTAGTGAGGGTTTATGTGTTAATCAGTCATACTTACACGCATCTCTCTCCTAATAATATTCTTCATTTTGTTATATAAAAATATATGTCCCTCTCGCCCCGTTTTCTCCACTTGAAGCAACTGATTTCATTATAGCAGATTGTATTTCACTTGAGTGGATCCAGCATCAGCTGATCAAGATTTTCACACTCTCCTTTCTTTTTGGGATCATTCCTCCTCGCTCTTCATTGGCTCGCGCTGATTATGTTGGTGCTGGTTGCCTGTAGTCATGCCTACCCTGATTCCAGCTGTTGATAGCTTCCCTTTGTACAAAGCTCAGCACTCAACAAGGAATGCTAATGGGGCCTATTCCACTTTCAAGCAGAGGTCAGCCCCTCCAGTGCAAATAGCAGGTTTTCTTGCCCATACAAGGGGGTTTGCACGGGGTCAGCTGCCTCGGCCGGTCGTTGATTGCTGGAATCAAGGACAAATTCCCAAAGAAGTCAAGGCCACGGTTGATGGGAATAAATTGGTGATGCATTTATGATGAATTCAGCCCCTTTTCTGTTTGGGAATTATTCACAAATGTATCCTGATTTTCTCTGAATGGGTTTGTTAATCTGCCAAATGGTGTGAACAGGACTAGGGCAAAGAACTACTTTGCACATCCTCTTCTGATAACCTCTGCAATATGGCAGTCCCCAGCAGTGTGGTTGTCTATACTTCCTTCCTTCCTACCATCCATTTCGGTAGAACAAATGACCTTACCTGTGCTGCTGGAGAGTGACTGCATGTATAATTAGCCAGGCCAAAAAAGAATTTGAAGAGCAAGTAGCAAAAGACTCAAAAACGAACAGCAATTTTTTTGGAAGTACATCAGGCGCAGGAAGGCCGCCAAACAATCAGTGGGGCCATTGGATGATCAAGCTACTAAAGGAGCACTCAAGGAAGACAAGGCTGTTGTGGAGAAGTTAAATGAATTATTTGCATTGGTCTTCACTGCAGGGGATGTGAGGCAGATTCCCACACCTGAGCCATTCTTTTTAGGTGACATCTGAGAAACTGTCCCAGATTGGGTTTCAGTAGAGGAGGTTTTGGAACAAATCAATAAATTAAACAGTAATAAGTCACCAGGACCAGGTGGTATTCACTCAAGAGTTCTAAAGGAACTCAGATATGAAATTGCAGAACTACTAACTATGGTATGTAACCTAGCACTTAAATCAGTCTTTGTACCAGATGATTGGAGGGTAGCTAATGTAATATTGATTTTTTAAAAAAGAAGTTCCAGAGGTGATCCTGGCAGTTACAGGCCAGTAAGCCAAACTTCATTACCTATAAGTCTGTAAAATCATGACAGGTATGGAGAAAGTGAATAAGGAAGTGTTATTTATCCCTTCCCATAACACAAGAACCAGGGCTCACCTGATGAAATTAATAGGCAGCAGGTTTAAAACAAATGAAAGGAAGTATTTTTTCACACAACGCACAGCCAACCTGTGGAACTCACTGCCAGAGGATATTGTAAAGGCCAGAAGTATAAGTGGGCTCAAAAAAGAATTAGATAAGTTCATGGAGAATAGATCCATCAATGGATTGGCACCTGAACTAGATAAATTAAAGCTTTTATTAACCAAGATGGTCAGGAATGCATCTGCATTCTCTGGGTGTCCCTGAACCTCTGACTGACAGCTGCTGGGACTAGATGGCTGGGGATGGATCACTCAAAAATTGCTCTGTTCTGTTCATTCCCTCTGAAGCACCTGGCACTGGCCACTGTTGGCAGACAGGGTACTGAGCTAGAAGGACCATTGGTCTGACCCAGTATGGCCATTCCCCATGTTCTTATATAAATGGAAGCTCATTGAGGCATGAGACAGGTAAGCGCTCAGCAATGCTTCCCTCGCTGCACTCACAGAACTCCCAATTGCAGCAGCAGGAGCTTTTGTCCTCATCAAGTGGAAAAGAGATCCTGGGCAAAAATTTCACACGCTCCTGAGCGACTCTCAATGAGACGCAGAGGATCTCTCCACTGCAATCCTGGGGTGAGGTTGTTGCGCGTTGTAGATGTACCTGAGCTAACTTTGATCTCGCTATTGTCTGATAAAAAAAGATTCTTCCCTGCAGACTCCCTGAATCCATGAAGCTGGGAGGCACCAGTTGCTGCCAACTTTGTGACCTTCTGTTGCTCCCAGCTGAGGAGACTTTTCCTGGGAAATCCTGCAAAGGGACTCCAGTGGAATTTTCTGGTGCTTTCCCAGGGTTTTTCCAAAGGAACTGGCTATTTGGATTATGATGCCAAGGCATTATCACCTCCCTCTGTAAATACCTTGGGGATGTATTATCATGTTACATCTTCTTTATGGCACGGGTGAAATCGCACTAAATATATTACAAATAGGGTCTTTTGTTGTGCGACCAAGTTTTTGAGGTTGGATCTGTTAGCTACACCGTTTTGCATAAACAGCTGGTCTATTTAGCTTGTGTCTGCCTAAGATTCATTGAAGTTCAGGTGAGTAACCTTTTGCATAATGTGGAGAGCATCTGTAGTTACTGTCCTTAGGTGATGGGGCTCAGACAGTATATGCTCATCTGCATACGTTAATAAAGCACCAGAGCAATGTGCTTTCTTGCCTCTTTGGAGGGGTCTCCTTCCCAGCTATTATGGACGAGTCTTGACTTGAAAAGCTCTGTGTGCTTTGTGCTGTCAGGGAGGTACTTTTCTTTCTATTGAACTTCATAGGAGCACTCTTTTAAGTAAAACACTTTACTGTCTACAATAATGATTTGTTGCTTGTAAAACCACTGTGATTAACTATGATTTAGCCTCCTAGTTTCATGTCTTATCATGTTTCATCTCCCACAAAAGACATTTACAGTCTATTTTCAACTTCAAAGTGAATGCTTTTTGCGTGAGCATTAAGGAAGGCAAATATTTAAACAGAACCTGTATGGTATTGGCCTCTCTTGATGTTCCCTGCTGAGTGAGGATTGATGTCTGCCTCAAAAGGCAGGTTTTTCCTATTGTTTTTATCATCAGTGATTAATATTTCATGTTCCCAGTGTTATATATTTGCTGGTTGGCACAGGACTATCCTGTGCTCTCTCCATGTCTTACATGTCTAGCCTTTATGCAATCCAATATAGGAAGTGTGACTCTTGGCAGGGTCCCCTGATCTTATTGAAGCCACATGCCCAAGTTTTTTTGAATTAAGCTCATCTGGATGGCATTAGGACGGGTGGCATGTTTTTCTTTTCTGCTAGTATCTATCTACTGTCATTTTTTTTACGCTTCCTGGCACACATGCTACAAAGACACAGTTCTGCTGGTATCACGCATTTTCGTTTAGTTTTTTCGCAGCCCTTGTCTTTTATAGTGGTTATTAGCGAGGCTGTTTAATAACGTCATAACAAAGTCTTGCACTCGTAGCAGCTTCCATCCTGAAGGGATCTTTATAGGGGGCCACATCGTCAGCTAGTGTAAATCAACATGCCTATTGTCAGGGTGCACAGGCTCTGTGCTCTGGGACCGCTCTGAAAGAAGTTCAGACAGGACCGTCTTGCAGAGTGACTCCCTCCGGGCACACTCTGACTAAGGCGAGCCTCCTTGGCTTCAGCGCCTCCTGGGACTGACCTCAGAGCATTCATCCCTCCCAGTTTCACGCCATGAGCTCCCCACATTGCATCCACCCGAATGGGACACCTGAGCATGCCTTGCACACACCCCAAAAGGGGCCATGCACCCCCAGCTTTGCAGGCAGCATGACTCTCAGCCAGCGTTGTAAGAGGGTTTATTAGTCGTCTGGAACGCAGCATAGAACTGTTCTTGATAGCACAGGAAGTAGGAGGATTTAGCAAAGTCCATCTTGGGGGGATCCAGAGCCCTGGGCTCTCCACCCGAGTCCCAAACCAGGAGACCGACCAGCTTGCAGTAGCCCACCCTCCGGCATGCCCAGTTGCCCCTCCTCTGTCCTTTGTCTCTTTCCCAGGCAAACTGGTCACCCGGCCTCCACCTCTCTCTTTGTTCTGCAACTCCTTCAGCTGGCTCCTTGCAGAGGATGGGCCCCGGCCATCAGTTGCCAGGATACAGAATGTCTGGCCATTGTCTGGGCCCAGGGAGCTAGATGGCATCACACCTGCCCCTTAGGGTCTCTGCAATGATCTCGCACCCTTGTCCCATCACCTAGATACTTGTGCAACACATACGGGAAACTGAGGCACACACAGTATTCATGCAAAACATTAAGAAAATTCCCACTTCGTCACATCCACATGTACTTTAATGGAGTTATGCCAATTTGCATCCGCTAAGGATGAACACTAGTCTGATTGGGAGTTGGGCTTGGAGGCAGGGTCTGTTTTTATAAATAGAAGTAGGATTTTATTATTAAAAGGCAGGGGTCTTAATTCTGCTAGTATTTACACCAGTTTTACACCCATGTAATGCTTTTGGCATAAGTGGAGTCACTCCTGATTTACACCCTTGTGAGGTCCGAATCAGGCCTCGCTGGACGATTCTGAGGAAATATAGTAGGAAAATCCTCCTCACAGTTAAGAGCATGAGCTGACCCTGTCGGTGTGATCCATGCAAGGCCAGATTTATAATGGTGGGGAGCTGAGATCACGGGTGGCCCCTGAGGACATTATGATGTTAATAGATATCTTAGTTATCTCTCTCTATAACGATATATATCTCGTTATCTTATCCCTGCTAGAGATAGAAACAACCTATGAAGATGGAAATGGCTTCCACCAGCAGCCGCAGTTCCCTGCAGTGCATGATCCAGTGCTCTGTCCACCTCAGTGATCGCTGTCCCACCCCTTGTCCTTGGAGAGTCCGTTCCACAGGCTAATGGAGCTCACTGTTAGGAGATATTCCCCTTCTCTTCATCCTTAATGTCACTCTCTCAGTATCATCCTATTACTGCCAGCCCACTAGGGACACCCACTTACAGCCCCCTAAACACTGGGGGTCGATCCTGCACTCATTAGATGGGGAAAACGCCTGTCGGCTGCAGTGAGGCAGGACAGGCTGTTAGTCCTTCTCCTGGGTTGGTGTTTTCACCCTTTAAGCACTTACCGCCCTGGCTCATGCTCCTCCTGTTTGAATGGTTCCTATCTCCCGTTTTATGACAACTGTCGTAACGAGGCTGAAGGGCTCGAGTGTGAGAGGGCTCAGGAACTTAGCAAGCAGGCCAGGTGACGCTGTGGGTTTCGATTGCTAAAGGAGACAGCCTGCTGCACGGCATTCTGGCTGAGGGTCCGCCTGGAGCAAAGCATTTCTTTCATTCGGTGACAGGTTTCGTTCAGGGACAGCTTGAGATATAAGAGTAGGACCACTCACGGAAATGGGAATTGCAACGGATCACAGACATTCCATGGAAGGAAAATGTTACTGTGTTATCTGTAGAGTTTCCAAGACTAGAAAGGACCATTATGATAATTTAATCTGACCTCCTGCATAACCCAGTTCATAGAATTTCACCCAGGGACTTGTAGGAGATGGAAGACCCAATGACAGGACAACAGAGAGAGAAGGTCTGGGGATGACAGGGGTGGATAACAGGGGATATTTATAGTCCTTGTGATTTCTGCAGAGACCCAGAGATAGAAGCTATTTATCTTCCAAAGTGGATTCAGCTAAATCACAAGAAAGACATTTTTATTCCAGAATAAGTGTGTCCACATGGGAACTGTTGCAGAAGAGCTTATTCTGCAATAGCTATTCCAGTCAATTTCCTCATATAGACAAGCCCTAACTGGACAAAGAGATTTTCTTGTGACCTCTTCCCCTCCCATTCATAACTAGTTGGCTCCAACCCTTTCCATTCATGACCACCTGGCTCCACCTCTAAGCCCATTCACAGTCATGTGGTTCACGTCCCCACTGGCCATTGAATAAAGCCCATAGTAGTTGCTTATGTGGAAAAACGATATTAGGAAAGCACCAAATATATTTTTAGCTTCTTTCAATTCAATTTATCAGCTGAAAATAAGGAGGAGGAACCAGTCCCATATGACCAGCCATGGAGCACCACTGAAGAACAGTTGCTCTAAAGCATCCTGTTCACCCTCTCTTTCTGGGCCCCCATGGAGAGCTGGTGCTGCTGGGAATTTGAAAGCCACCGAAATACTGCTTGAGAGGCAGGTGGAACTAGATGGTTGCCATTATTATATTATCCCCATTCAGTGAAGCGGGGTGGATTAATTTGGTTAGATGCCTCTCTATTTGACAAGCTCTCTGCTTGAACCATCGGCCGGAGTGTTACAAGAGGAGGAAAATGACTTCCTCCTCCCCAGTGAGGGACCAGGGTGAGACTCAGAATTCAGAATGAGGTAGGGTGACCAGATGTCCTGATTTGATAGGGACAGGCCCGATATTTAGGGCTTAGGGTTTTATAGGTGTCTATTACCCCCCACCCCCATCCTGATTTTTCATACTTGCTGTCTGGTTACCCTAGAATGAGGATTGGATGTGATAGAATCATAGTAGTTAGAGAAAAGACCTATTGGTAGTATTTATTTGTATACGATAGCGCCCACTGTGTGCTTCCCAGAGAGACCAGAAGGGACAGTCTTGGCCCATTAGGCCACCTTGTCCATTCCCTCCTCCCATTGACCTCACACTGAGGCAGGATTATTCCCTGTAATGAATTCACCAGTGCTTTGCCCAACCAAGCAACAGAGCTCTGACTCCTCCCACTGGGAGATTATTCTACAGTTGATCTCACTTTTAGGACAATTTTCTCCTCCCCTCTCTTCAGCCTAAATTTTTCTTCCTCAGTTTGATCCCATTATTCCTTGCACCACATCCTAGTGTTCACACTCATTAAATACACATCACTTTCTGTTTCAGACTCAGGCGATTGTACTAGAATCACTTTGTGCAATAGCACGTAATATAGTCTCAGGCCGGTATTTAACAAACCAGAATATAGCACATCCTTAAATTAAGAGCTTTCAACCTTATCCACTGCTGGATCCCCTTGAGTGGAAAGAGGAAAAAATGGCTTTTTTCCATTGGACTTGCAAACATTAACATTTACACAGTCGCTGCTCTTTCTTAAAGCACATCAAGCTGTTAGCAAAACCATTGGACTTCAAATTTCCAGGTCAAATTTGTCAATGCAGGATGAAAATACCCCAGAAACAAATCCTTTGCTTTGAACATGATGACATGCTGGTATATATTTGTCTGAATGCAAAACATATTAGACCACGAACTACAAGGGCTGGCTCTGCTTATCATCTAGTTTAGATTTAATATAATTCAATTAAAATGAGCAGTAAATATAGCTCGTTTTAATTTAGACAGAGGAGTTAGTATGGCTCTAGCCTTTAATTTCAGGAGTAGAAAAGCTGCAGGCAACCTGCCAGAAATCTCTCTAAGCCTTCATGTTCTCCAGGTTCCCCTGATCTTACCCTAGATGCTCAGCTTTCAGGCTATGGTTCAGACCACCCCCTAGTCAAGATGTTCAGTGCATTGAGTCATGATCTGCTTGTCTTAAAAATTAAGCAGGCCACTTATTGAAGCAGCTTAGTGGAGGGTTCTGCAAAACATTTTTTTATATGACACCACAGTTAGAATGGAATGTAAAATAGGGATTGGAAAGATACCAGGACTGGATAAATGGATACAGTGTATTTAAGGAGGAAAAGATCCGACAACGAGAGAACCAGGATATATCTGTGGCTTGAAGAGTCTACTACATTATAAAGACATTTCTTTTTTAAAAAGTTTCCGTCTTTTATGTATCAGACATAGATATCTATACTGCTATTGATATAGCTAGATATATAATTTTCTCTTTGCCATATTGAAATGGTGTTGGGTCCAGATTTTTAAAGGTGTTTAGGTGCCTAATTCTCATAGAAATCAATGGGAATTAGGTGACTTTGGTGTTTTATTGTCATAGTTGGGCTCACCAGGAACACCGTTACTTATCTGGCAACTAACTGAAGCTTTTCTTCTCTTTTTTCTCCTCTGCACCCTCAGGTGCATAAGGTGTCCACCAGTTTCTGCCATTTATTTTGGTTTTGTGCTGGTCTGTTCAGGCTTCTGAATGTCCTGTTGATGGATTTGGCTTCTTTCTCTATGTTCTGCGTAACATTTCTCTAGGTTGCCCTCTTTTTCTCTTTTCAGGTGGTGTTCATATAATCACTCGCTGTGTTGGTGGCACTCTTAAAGCATGTCCTAAATACGTCCTTCGTCGTCATCTTACCATATTTGATGCTTTAGTTTGGTTTGCTTTACTTAGAATTTCAGATGTTGCCAGAAACTCTTTCCAATGGATTCTGAAGATCTTCTACAGGCATTTACTTTGGAATGAGTTGATCTTCTTATCCATTTGTGTTGTAGATTTCTATGACTCTGCTACATAAAGAAGGACAAGTTTCAAGTTTATGAAAGTTATCTGATGCTTTTGATATTTATTGCTTGACTCTAGCATGGTGTCACCATCACTGAACATCTCACTCCCTAGCTAGGTGAAATGACTTACTTCTTCTAGTGTTTCTCTGTCCACTCTAATGATTACTTTGGGGATATTGATAGCCATAGATTTTCTCTTCCCCTTGTTGATGAACAAACCAACTTGTTTTTCTGTCCATTAAGTGATGTGTTGAAGTAAGCAGGACAATGTCATTGGCAAAACCGAGGCTATCCAATTGTGTTTTATCATTTATCCATAAAATTCTGCAGTTGCCTTCTGAAGTTACTTTCCTCATGACATAGTCAATGACCAGTGCAAACAATAGTGGAGACATAATACACCATTGCCATACTCCATTTGTCACTGCAAACCATTGACTGGCGTTGCCACCTTCTCTGACTGTACATTTGGCATTTCTAGTAGTTCATTTGGGCTTGGTGTATTTAAAACAGCCTGAAAATGTTCTACCTATCTTTTCCTTTGTTGTTCTCCTGTATTAAGAATCTTTCCATTTGCATCTTTAACGGAGACTCTAGCACTGCTGCAGTTTCCTGTTGGCTGTTTGTTTGTCTTATATAAGGTTGTAAGGTCACCTCTTTAGCTAGCATCTTCAGTTACTTGACATATTCTAGCAACATATGCCCTTTTATCTCTTCTAGCACTCCTTTTCCCCTCTCTGTCAAGAGCTCTGTATTCTTCTTGCCACTTGCTTCTTTCTTCACATCTTAGCATTCATGAGATTTTGCTTTACACTTCTTCTCTTTTCCACTGCTGCTCAAGTAGCATCACTAATCCAGTCTTCGCTTTTGGATTTTTTTTGTTATTAGAGCTATTTTTGCACTTTCTAGATAGCACTCATTGATGTTTTCCCAAAGAGTATCAATGTCTTGGTTTTCTTCAGTTAATTTCAGTAGAATTCTGAACCTGTTCTTCAGTTCAAGCTGAAAAGCACTTTTTATGTTTGGGTCTTTTAATTGTGTGCTATTGATGTGCAGTCTTCCTTTAACTTGTTCATCCTCTTTAACTTGATCTTCAAGTTAGTGATACAAAGTTTACGATGACTGCCCACATCTGCTTCCCTGTACTCCTGCCAATGAACATTCATGAAATGCAGAGGTGATCTATCTGGTTCTTTGTAGTACCAACTGGGGAGTTCCATGGATTTCTTTATGAGGAAATGTTGGTCTGCCAATCACTAGGTTGCTCATACTGCCAATTTCTAGTAATTGTTCATGCTTTTGGTTCATGTCCAAACCCCTACCGTGCTTATCCATAACTTTATCCAACCCATCATTGGTACTTACAACCTTTGCGTTACAATCACGCATAGTCACCATGATATCATGTGTTGGGACGTGGGTTAACACGTCCTGTAACAAATCATAAAAAGCATCTTTTTCCTCATCTGGCTCTTCATTGGCTGGTGCGCAGCATGGTATGGCTGTCAGTTTGAAGACTCTAGTCTGAAAGCAAGCTCTAATAATTCGTTCAATGACTGATTCCCACTCAGTCTGTGGCTGCTCAACTTCATTTGACATTAGAATTGCTACACCAGCTTCATGTCTATCATCCACATTCCTGGCGTAGATGATGGTCTTATTTGTTTCTCTAAAGTATAGTTAAAGTGAAACTGTCCATCTACACTCACTAATTCCAAGGACATCAAGACGGTATCTGTCCATTTCTTTAATTACTTGAGCAGTTTTAGTAGCTTTGTACATTGTTTTCACATTCCAGAATCCGATTTTCATTACTGATCTGGCCTTGAGCAAGGGACTTTTTAGGACACGGGTTTGACCAATGCCTGTCAAATTCTTCACAGAAGTTGATCTTTTGCTTGAACCTACTGCAGACCAATATGGCTGCTGGTGTTTGTTTCTGTAGTAAGTTTGTCTCTATGTGGAGGGATTACCAGCCCCAGGTCCACAGCTCCTTATTCATTATTCTAAGCTGTCTGCATGTGGACACTCTTCTGGCCACCACGAATGGGATGCGCTTGGTAGCATCAGATGCCCACTTCTCTGCTATCTTAAAATCTCACAGGCATTCTTTTCAAGACATAAATAGTGAATCTCTGGTTGATTCAGGACACTGGATCAGAATGAGGGAGCATGTGGGTTCTTAAAGTGTATGCAGATCTTTGGAAATGTATCACAGATGCACATGGCACAAAAACCAATGTGTGATCTTCATGAGAGGTGTTCTGCCTATTGCACGATGAAACAACAGTGTCCCTGTAGTGTCCTACGGAAAGGCACTTACCAAACAAAATAGTGGAGGGCACAAAGATTCTGTTCTTATGCTACTGCCATTCCATTAGTCCTGTCTTACATGGTTCCTGGAACAGAATTATCTTGAAACTATATTAGCATCCTCACTGGTAGCACTTGGTTTAAGTTCCTCAGAAGCAGCTGCTGTGTCTGCAGATGGAAGAAAAGCCAATGCATCAAGCTGCCAAGATTACTGTTTTCAGTTTGGTTTTTATTCTGGTAAGAACCTTTGAGAAGGACCCAATCACTGATCATCGATTGTCTGGCCATAAGGGTCCATTAAAATCAGTTAGTCTGACCTCCTGCAAATCATGGGGTAGAGAATTTCACCTGGTGATTCTTACATCAAGCTCACAACTTATGGATGGACTAGACTCTTGGCTCAAGATGAAACATGGCGTGTCAGGATGTGTCATTGCCATGGGCAGTGCTTCTGTCTTAGAGATGTGGGAAGAACTGGGGCAGCATCAGTGAACCCCACAGGCCCCATTTTGCTCCCAACCCCCAATCCAACAGCTTCTTTTCATGCTTGGAAGTTATGTTTGAAAGGAAAGAGGCATGACATATAGAAGCCACCTGTGTTATTTCAACCAGGAGGAGCTGACTCAATCAGATACTACCATGCAATTGACAGCAGCTAACCTCAATTGCTGTTCCTGCAGCTCTCCGCATCTCAAAGCTCTAAGGCTGTGGAAGTGAAATCCAGTGACCCACTCTTTGTCTGTTAATGGATCTTGAACATAAGCAATATTGTTCATGCGCTCTCGTGTGTGTGTGTGGTGGTGGGGGAGGGCATTATAGATCATGAGGCCATAACTCCTGCAACAATACAGCCCTCTGGTAATGAAACCCATGAAATACACCCTTCTTTGTGCACTAGTCCAAGTGGAATGTTTTTTATCATCCCTCCTGACATTACTGCATAGTTTAGATTGTACTTAATTAAAAAGATCCCCCTTTAACTGGCAGCTATTAAAATGTAATTTTGAAGATTGTTCTTTCTTCCTGTCCATCCTACACAGCGTGAATAGATGGGAATACTCGGGCATGCCTGCTCCTTGCACAAACCAGCACACACAGGATGTGTTCTAGACTAGGGCAACTCGGTCTGTTTTATGTATGCAGCTCAGTCACTTAATAATAAAACGACTGCTGGTAATGGCATCGGGGCAGGTTGCAATAAAAATTCTCAAGTAAAATCCATAGACTTGTGATCCAAATTGTTCAGGTTGATTACATGGTTCATCAGACGGAAGCATCCGCCCAGCTGGCTGCTTTTCTAACTCACCTTTCATGATCTAGATGATGCTACATGTCCTAATACGCTGGGATTCCACCACACCTCCCGCTGGAGGATTCCAAAGTTTTCCGCACGCACCGGGACTCATCCGGTGAGTTGTGGAGCATCTCTCATGGGGTACTTCAGTTCCTGTTAAGGTTAGTGGCCCAGCTCTGAGGTCCTTACTCAGTCTTAATGCTCATTAAAGGGAAGTGGGAGTTTTGCCTGCAGAAGGGTTGAGTAAATAACTCAGCGTTTGGCCCCATGCATGCTGAAAGAACTTAGACCCAGGGTTTTAAAGGTCTGTAGATGTTGCTCTGCTCAGCTGTGCAAGGCCGAAGTGACTTAGATGGCTAAGTCCCATTTTCAAAACTTAGTAGCCTAGGTGCCTTTTTGAAAATGGGACTGCCACAGGATCAGGCCCCAACTAATTAATCCTGATGAGGATAATCATTATCCTCCATTGTACACGTGAGGAAATGGAGGCAGAGAAGGGAAGGGATTTGCCCACGGGTCACTTGATCAGGCTGTGGCTGAGCTGTGTGTAATAACTTTCCTGATTCCCCATCCTGGGCTTTAACCACAAGACCCCGCTCCCCCCATGCTAAGGCTTGGTAGTGGGACAGAGTGCAGCTATTGTTTTTTGCAGAAATTGTTCTTTCCCAGACTGTTTGTGCTGAGTTTATTTGGAAGCACACAGGGAAGGAGTGGGTGTGTGTGTGGGTGTGGGTGACCTCGTATCTGGTTTTACAAGTTGAAATCCATTTGTTTGTGGTGGAGCTGTTCCAAAAACATCAGGGAAATGATATTGTTACAGTTGTGTCAATGACTGGCTTGTCCAATGAGAAACAGTAACAGCCTGAGCATGTGTCTCTGCCTATTCAGGTGGGTGCTGACTCTTAAGTCTCGAGAAATCCAGACAGATGGGAAAAGGAGGTAAACACAAGGAGTCGGACTAGGGGCAGGTGAAACAGCTCAGAGAAAACAAGAGACCCAGGCCATGGCCCAAAATTTGGACTCATAGACTTTAAGGTCAGAAGGGACCATTATGATCATCTAGTCTGACCTCCTGCACAACGCAGGCCACAGAATCTCACCCACCCACTCCTGTAACAAACCCCTAGCCTATGTCTGAGTTATTGAAGTCCTCAAATCATGGTTTAAGGACCTCAAGGTGCAGAGAATCCTCCAGCAAGTGACCCATGCCCCAGGCTGCAGAGGAAGGCAAAAAACCTCCAGGGCCTCTGCCAATCTGCCCTGGAGGAAAATTCCTTCCCGACCCCAAATATGGCGATCAGCTAAACCCTGAGCACGTGGGCAAGACTCACCAGCCAGCACCCAGAAAAGAACTGAGCCTTTCTGAAGATTGGAGGTTTGTCAATGTTTGATTTCTTAGGTATTATTCCTCCCCGCTAATTGGATGAGATCTGGTATCTCTCTAGGCACAGATCAAGATATAGAATCATAGAATATCAGGGTTGGAAGGGACCTCAGGAGGTATCTAGTCCAACCCCCTGCTCAAAGCAGGACCAATCCCAACTAAATCATCCCAGCCAGGGCTTTGTTAAGCCAGGCCTTAAAAACCTCTAAGGAAGGAGATTCCACCACCTCCCTAGGTAACCCATTCCAGTTCTTCACCACCCTACTAGTGAAAAAGTTTTTCCTAATATCCAACCTAAACCTCCCCCACTGCAACTTGAGATGATTACTCCTTGTTCTGTCATCTGCCACCACTGAGAACAAATAGATCCATCCTCTTTGGAACCCCCTTTCAGGTAGTTGAAAGCAGCTATCAAATCCCCCCTCATTCTTCTCTTCTGTAGACTAAAGAATCCCAGTTCCCTCAGCCTCTCCTCAAAAGTCATGTGCTCCAACCCCTAATAATGTTTGTTGCCTTCCACTGAACTCTTTCCAATTTTTCCACATCCTTCTTGTAGTGTGGGGCCCAAAACTGGACACAGTGCTCCAAATGAGGCCTCATCAATGTTGAATAGAGGGGAATGATCATGTCCCTCAATTTGCTGGCAATGCCCCTACTTATACAGCCCAAAATGCTGTTAGCCTTCTCGGCAACAAGGGCACACCGTCGACTCATATCCAGCTTCTCATCCACTGTAACTCCTAGGTCCTTTTCTGCAGATCTGCTGCCTAGCCATTCGGGTCCTAGTCTGTAGCAGTGCATGGGATTCTTCTGTCCTAAGTGCAGGACTCTGCACTTGTCCTTGTTGAATCTCATCAGGTTTCTTTTGGCCCAATCCTCTAATTTGTCTAGGTCACTCTGTATCCTATCCCTACCCTCCAGCGTATCTACCACTCCTCCCAGTTTTGTGTCATCTGCAAATTTGCTGAGAGTGCAGTCCACACCATCCTCCAGATCATTAATGAAGATATTGAACAAAACCGGCCCCAGGACCGACCCTTGGGGCACTCTGCTTGATACTGGCTGTCAAGTAGACATGGAGCCATTGACCACTACCCGTTGAGCCCGACAATCTAGCCAGCTTTCTATCCACCTTATAGTCCATTCATCCAGCCCATACTTCTTTAACTTGCTGGCAAGAATACTGTGGGAGACTGTATCAAAAGCTTTGCTAAAGTCAAGGAATAACACGTCCACTGCTTTCCCCTCATCCACAGAGCTAGTTATCTCACCATAGAAGGCAATTAAGTTAGTCAGGCATGACTTGCCTTGGTGAATCCATGCTGACTGTTCCTGATCACTTTCCTCTCCTCTAAGTGCTTCAGAATTGATTCCTTGAGGACCTGCCCCATGATTTTTCCAGGGACTGCATAAACACCCCATTGTGGGGATTTAAAGTAAATAAAAACTCCAGGTCCAAAGAAAGGCAAATTATTTCTATTAATTAAAAACAAACAAACAAACTCAAGACTCAAGCCCTGAGCTGCATCCTTTTACACATTTTATTGTGTTTTTAAAAGAATGAACAAGAGATGTCCCATAAACGCTAATAAATGTCAAAGTGAAATATCCTCTAATAGACTGATGGCTGCAGAGTGCAGTCCCTAGTCTGGGACATAAAGCATGGAGAATATTGCCCAATAATTCTGTGACACCAAATGCTGGAGATGCATTCTTAAAACCTTAATAAAGGATCCATATTGCAGGAGCTCCAATACCTCTGAAGAGCTATAATTCCAAACAAGTCCTTGCAGGCAAACTTTACTATGTAAACTAGCTCTCGTCTGCTCTGAATGAGACTGGCATTCACAGAGGAAGCAAAATCTTTTGGCTACAGTGTTTGGGTTTTTTTCCCTCCAGTTTGTCTTTTGATCAAAAATAAGGATTGTTTTCAAATGTAACAAAGTTGAGAGGGTGCACAGGAATGCTGATGGGAGCAGCTCAATACCCCGATGCTTTAATGCAGTAACTCACTGTCTCTTGACCATTGGTAGTCAGCAGATCACGTGCTAGTGGTCTGTGAAGAGCTTGCTGATCACATGGGGGTGTTGTCTTTCTTCCCAGCTGCTAAATTGCATTCAAAGAAGCTAAAACCACATTCAATGCTTCCCTGATGTTACTCTGTGATGTAAGCCATCGCTGCTGTTGCACAGGGTTGTTCTGGGAAAGGACAGTTCGCTACACATGGCCCTGAATAGATCTGCCTCGGCTCCATGTGGACATGAATGCAAAGGGCGGCATCCACAACACAGTCTCTCTCCTAGTGTAATTTGGACTATGAACATGGCTAAGGAGCCCTGCTCTAGCTCTTCGCCTCTAGGAATCAAGATTCAATGTTGACTGAAAATAAGTTTAGTGGGTAAAAATCCAGTGCACAGTTGTTTGTGTCATTGAACCATGAAACTCCAAACTGGGTGAAATTCACATGGCTTGGTTTGTTCAACGTGCAGCTTCTGTACCAAACGCTAGCTGCTCCCAGGAGCATCTGCGAAGTCCTATTCCTGACATATTGCCAGGAGGACTGTGAGCCCTGAGACAGGAGAATGCCTTCTGCTCTTGTTTTTCTGAATGGGGAAGGTTCAGGATTCTACAAAATGTGCACACGTATCAAAACAAAAATATAATAATCATGTAAGGAACTGGCTAGTATCTATGTGCACCACTGCGGCACTCAGTGTGGAATCTGAATGGCTCAACTGTGTGTCATATGCCCTATATTTTCAACAGTGAATGGAGATTGTCCTTTAGCTTGAATGTTTTTGGAACTGACGGCAACCCCTGCTGCTGCTGCTAAGTTCTGAATGCCCACAGCATGTACCGTATTGATAACTATTATTTAATTGTATTACAGAAGTATCCAGAGGCCCCAGCTGAGATCAAAGTCCTGTTGTGCGCAGTGGCGGCCTCAGGCACCAGCGCTCCAAGCGCATGCCTGGGACGGCAAGCTGTGGGGGGCGCCCTGCCGGTCCCTGTGAGGGCGGCAGTCAGGCAGCCTTTGGCGGCTTGCCTGCGGGAGGTCTGCTGGTCCCGCGGATTCGGCGGCAATTCGGCGGCGGGTATGCCAAATCCGCGGGACCGGGGACCTCCCGCAGGCAAGCCGCCGAATCCACGGGACCAAGGACCTCCCACAGGCAAGCCGCCGAATCTGCGGGACCGGGGACCTCCCGCAGGCATGCTGCCGAATCTGTGGGACCGGGGACCTCCCGCAGGCAAGCTGCCGAAACTGCGGGACCGGGGACCTCCTGCAGGCAAGCCGCCGAATCTGTGGGACCGGGGACCTCCCGCAGGCAAGCTGCCGAATCCGCGGGACCGGGGACCTCCCGCAGGCAAACCACCGAATCTGTGGGACCGGGGACCTCCCGCAGGCGTGCCGCCGAATCCGCGGGACCGGGGACCTCCTGCAGGCATGCCGCCGAATCCGCGGGACCGGGGACCTCCCGCAGGCAAGCTGCCGAATCCGCGGGACCGGGGACCTCCTGCAGGCATGCCGCCGAATCCGCGGGACCGGGGACCTCCTGCAGGCAAGCCGCCGAAGGCAGCCTGCCTGCCGTGCTTGGGGCGGCAAAAAAGCTAGATCTGCCCCTGGTTGTGCGGGTGCTGTACAAACACACATTAAGGGACAGCTCCTGCCCTGAAGAGTTTATAGGCTAAAGAAATCAGACAGGAAAAGGGAGGGAGAAAGGAAAGGTGATTGTCCCTATTTTACAGATCGACACTGAGGCCTGGAAAATAAGTGACTTGCTCAAAGTCAGACAGGGAACCTGTGGCAGACCTGGGAGTGGAACCAAGACCTCAGTTCAAGTCCAGTGCCCTAGCCACTAGACCATCCTTCCTCTCCGGGGTGGTACACGAAGCCACGGATTTGTTAGTGGCAGAGCAGGTTTACCTCTTAACGAGAATCAGTAGCAGCAGCAGCCAGCCAAAGGGCTCTCGGTGAAGTTGGCAGGGTGATGTAACTCCAGAACTCTAATCTAATGGCATGTCGCTAAATAACCCACTATAGCTCGGAGTGAAGAAGGCTGCTAGGGTCAGTCATTCGTGTGGGTTATATGTGCAGAGTTCTACTCTGCATTATTCCATGGACTGGGCTCCGCTGCTCCATTTGACACTGTATCTCCTGCCACTCCTTCCAATTTTTTTTTCACATTCCCCTGCCCTTACTACCCATATTGCTCAGATTTGGGCACTAGCACCGACTGCGAAGTGCGGACAGCATACTTAGAATTGTACACGGCACGGAAGAAAATACGGGCCCTGCCTCGGAGAGCCTTCAGACTAGATCGCATGAACGCAGATCTACATTTGCAGGAACTGGGAGCCAGCTTTAGAAAACAAGGTTTTAGTTTAACAAGCCTGAGCTTTCAGGTGTATCTACACTGCAATCAGGAGGTGTGATTGCAACCCATGGACACGTGCTGCAATCACATCTGTAGATCAAAACTACGAGTAGTTCACATGTGTAAATCAAACCAAGCCTGGCTATGTCTCCACGTCGGATTTCAGCGAAGACACACCCATATTGATGTGCAGAGTCACCGTAATTACTTGTGCCAATCTGGAAACTCACCGGGGTTGCTCTCTGTGTGCACAATCCCCTGCATTTGTGCACACAGTCACAGGAGTTGGACACAGGCATTTGCGTGCCTGTCTTGTTTGGCAGATGGACCCCATAGTTATTATTCTTGTGGGATAAACTGCCACCGAGCACCAGTGGCAGGCCTGATCCAAAGCTCATTGAAATCAATAGAAAGGTTTTGGATCAGACTGTGCGAGAATGTTATAAGTTCAGAAATGTGGGGTCTCTTGGGGCCCATTTAATGGAGCATTTCACCCACAGCTTATGCTTCGTGGGAAAGCCCTTTTGCTACGCAGTTGTGCAGTGATCATTTTAAAACATTCCATTGCCATGGAGTGATGTGTTTATAAGATTGGCTGGAGATAAAATTGAATGTTTCTTGTTTTTGTGGCATATGTTTGTAGATGGACTTCCCAGGAGGGACTAAAAAGTTTTTTCTAACAACATTTTTTGGCAGCTGTAGATTAACGTAGGAGACAATAATAAAAAGCTATAATTCATAGATACATGCTGAAGGGAGCGGCTGATCATGTCTTCTGTTACAACTGCTCATGTGACTGAGTCACCAAAAATATCTGAAATATTCATTTTGTGTCTCCATCCAGGGCCGGTACAGTATAATCAAAGTGCTCATCATAAGAGTGGTTTGGACTCAAGCTCTGTGGCTGAAATTCATCCCATTGCAGAAGGCTTCTGCAAAGCTTAGGGGTCACTTAAGCCCTTAAAACTGAGTTTAAATTGGGCTCATGTGTCCTCCTGCTGGCTCTGTGCACAGGAGTGAATTTCACCCTAGGGAAAAAGGATTTGAGCTTTCTCCAGTCGGTGAGACAGGGTATTGAGAGAGATTCCTCATTTTACTTTCCACATAAAAAACATAAGAGGCAAAAGCCAGGATCTAGCCAACATCTCTCCAGCAAGCTAGACCCTGCTCAGGGAGCAGATAAAGCATGCTTAGGGCTTGTCCACATGACAGAGCCGAACCTTGCTTTCACCCTGGCAAGGAGGCAAGTGTGCTGAAACGATCTCCCAACCAGGCTGAATGTGCAGCACCTTCGCTGGAATTGTGCTAAATATGCTTCTGAAGCTTGACTTAAAGCAGCGTAGAGGGGGAATTAAACAGAACAGCGGCCCAGTGTCCCAGGTGATCACAACAGCTTATCACAACCTCCCTTTAGTAAAAGTCTACCCCGTGAGCAGTGGCTAAAGCAATTACGTGTCCAGTCAGAGAAGTAGACTGAATAATCAGAGTAAGGGGAAGAAATAGGATTTCAACTGGAATAACTTCCATGAGTTCCTCCAAGGAATGGGAGACTCTGGCATGAATTTTCTTCCTTTTAGACCCTTAGCTTTGATAATTCCCCTCAGGACTGTCTTACTTCAGCTCCTTATCCTGTGGGGAGACACACAAGAAAAGAGATACATGGGAGCTGCAGGATTCTGTGCTTTTGGATATGCATGTGACAATCATTATCGTATTTCTCTGTATGTTCCATTCAATGCCTTCAACAAGACTCCTGATAATAAAATTGTCCACGTGTTTCCAAAGCAGCCTCTTTGCTTGACGGCTAGAACTATGTCATCTGTTTGATCGCGTGTGGACTGGCGTTCGGCTTTTACTGGTGGCCAAAGGGGCTGGAAACTGCTCCACAGGAGGATTTCTAAACCTAGTGCTTGAGTCCCCATAACTAACTCTTCCCAGCAAGAGATACGAGTGCAGAACTCCAGCCGGCATGAAAGATTTAATGGCTGTGACCTATAAAAAAGTTTGTAAAATTAGCAGTTAATTAACGGTAAACAGTGACTGTAATGGATGTCATTTCCTGCTCATGTTAAGCAAGAGGAGAGATGGTGTTAATGTAAAACTGGGAAACAAAAATGCTGTCACATTTGTATTTGCTTTCAGCCAGAAAGCGACTGTCTTGCAATAGCAAAATTTGTGCTGAGCACCTAAAGCCTTTATATAAAAATGGAAGTAATAGTGATGCTTTGTATAACTCTTCCTCCTGAGGCTCTCAAAGCACTTTACAAACATTGAATTAAGCCTCATTGCCATCTCTTACTTACACATCTTCATTTTACAGACGGTGAAGCAACTTGCTCAAGGTAGCACAATGAGTCAGTGGCAGAGCTGGGAATAGAGGTGTGTTTTCCTGATGTCAATTCTGTGCTTTAGCCACAGTCTCAGCCTTATCCCTTCACCACGGGCGAGATGGCAGGTTTACTCTCAGCTCTGGATAAAGGACAGTGTGTAGCTACATTGTCCCCGGAGGCTCTCGGGATAGGAATTGTAATGCAAAGACACTGGTGCAAACATCTTTTACACGAGTGCAGGACTAGAGGGTTGCACCAGTGTAGATCCATGTAGCTACACAGTATAATCATCCTCAGCATTAACAGGCTCTAACTTCGACCAGTGAGGGTCAGGACCAACTCGGGCTGAAGTTAATGGGAGTCTTTTCATTAAATTCCATAGGCACCAGCTTGGCCTCTGTTACACTTACTGCCTGTGAAGCTGCCCAGATTCCAGTTATTTGTTGTTAATTTGCAGGATTCCTATTTTTCTTTGGGCCTGTAATTCTCCTCTTGTTCCATGTGTGCCCTTGAGCCAGTCAAATAAAAATTGGAAGCTGAACAAGGGGATCTGAATCAAGGACTGCAAAGCATTTGCCTTAGAATTCTAAGAATTTAGAGTGAAAACCCCTAACAAATTAAGGACAGATGGATCACAAAAAACCCAAACCAAAACAACCAAATTCCTTCTTCCCTTTGGTGTCAGTCTCTGAAATGTGACCCCTTTCCATACTGTTGTACCCACCCGAAAAATACTTTGCATGCACCATACAAAAGCCTTTCTTCCCTTGGAAATACAGTGTGCTCGAAAGCCATAATGAAGGATATTACAATAGCATCCATTTTCCAGTAGTAGAGAGGTTATTTTACTTCTGTATTTGGCAGCGGTGTGACCGCTGCTGGAACTCTGTGTCCAGGTCTGGTGCCAACAATTCAAGAAGGATGTTGAAAAATTGGAAAGGGTTTAGAGAAGAGTCACGAGAATGACTAACAGATTAGAAAACCAGCCTTACAGTGATAGACTCAAGGAGCTCCATCTATTTAGCTTAACAAAGAGAAGGTTAAGGGGTGTCTTGATTGCAGGCTCTAACTACCTACATCAGAAACAAATATTTAATAATGGGCTCTTCAGTCTAGCATAGAAAGGTGTAACAAGGGCCAGTGGCTAGAAGCTGAAGCTAGACAAATTCAAAGTGGAAATAAGATGTAAATGTTTAACAGTGAGTGTAACTAACCATTGGAACAATTTACCAAGAGTCATGGTGGATTCTCCATTGCTGACAATTTTTCAATCAAGATTGAATGTTCTTCTAAAAGCTTTGCTCCAGGAATGATTGTGGGGACGTTCTCTGGCCTGGGTTACACAGGGGGTCAGACTGGATGATCACAATGGTCCCTTCTGGCCTTGGAAACTATGAATCTATTAAACCACTGTTGTATGGCCAAGCATTTACCACGGTGGATGCTGCTGACCTCACCCGGGATTGGATGTGCCCTGGGCTCTGTGGTGATCTGGCCTGGCTGGGTATTTTTGGTCCCATTCTTTCCCTTGAGATTCACATGCTGGCTCCCCGGGGAGCTGCACATCTCCAGCCAGTGATGTAGAGTATGAATCTTATACATTCAGTTAGCAAGACCCTCCTCGATCCCAACTCCTCACCGAGGGTACGCTCTGCTGTCCGCTGCTGTGGCTTTCACAGATTAACTTCCACCGTCTCTTCTTAGCCGCCCTACCCTATCGCCACCTGGGAAAGCTTCTGCCAGCCTCTCTGGCACTGGTACTCCTGGCTCCCAGAATGTACCAAACAGGACTCACTTTGCCATAGTTTCTCTTGTTTGAGCTTGTCTAGACCTCCAGGAGGCGCTGCTCGATAAAGAGTCTTCTCCTGTCAGTGTCATCTCCTGCAGAGGGATTTGATTGGAACTGGAACCACACCCATGTAGCCCCTGCCCCCGGGAGTGGTTCACACCTCCCGACTATGACCCATCAGTGGTTCATGTCTTTTAATCTATCTGTCTCTGGCAGCATCATTGAAGGGCCCCTTTGCATTTTCTGGTGGTCTCTGGGATCATCCCAGAGGCCAGCTGTGCTGCTGAGCGAAAGGGAATCCCAAGGGACCTCCATTGCCGTTCTCACTCCTCTGGTTCTTCCTTTGGTCCTCTGACAACATTCTCCCCTTCTCCTGACAGATGTTTTTTCCTCTCTCCCTGGTGCTCTCCTTCATTCCATGATCCACCTTTTTCCAGTGAGGAGGCTACAGTTACCTCAGTCCTGCTTTCCAGCTCTTTAAATTGATTTCAACTGGATGCAAAGTTCCTCTCCATCAGTTGCAAGCTTCTTTCGTTCTGTTTTGGGGTGTGTTACATCAATCGTGGTGCAAACGCACTTGCAGCAAACCCAGGCGTTCCTGTGCATTTTATTTGAAAGCCCCATTGTGAGATGGCAATCTCTGTGTGTGGCAGAACAATGATAGTTCATGGAGGAGCAAGACCTTAATGCTTCCTCTGGGTAGCCCACACGTTCCCGTCCTGCCGCAGAGCAGAGACTTTCAAATGAAGCGTCAGCATCTTAAAAGCAGCAAGAGCACGGTGGGGAACATACGACAAGAATTAAACTGCCTCATCTCCCCTAATTCAATACTACAGTAAATGACTTTAGGGAGCTCAGTCATAGACTGAACCAGCCGTGGAAATGTGATTTCCGTTAGTAATCTGAGGAACAGGAAGTTTCATTCACCCAGGCATAGCCCTGGACTGACTGTTGCTAAATATTGGAGCGCTGTTTTGCTGAAGGTGGCTGCTTGGCATACAAAGTGGCATGTTGCTGTGAAGTAAAAGAGTTGTTTAAAAAGAAACACCCCAGACGGGTGGTCACAGCTCATAGCATTGTAACAAATCCACATCCGTCTAAGGGCTTCACGGTAGCCGCTTTAGCGCAGTCTCATTATGGAGGAAGGCTGGAGTCCAAACGGCACCAGGCATTGAATTCAGAAGCGTTTAATATTATTGTTTGTGTTATGATATTGGTCAGCAGCCCGCACTGAGCTCAGAGCCTCATTGCAGTAGGCATTGTACAAAACCATGGTAAGGGACAGCCCTGGGGGCACATCCAAGTGACAGCAGCCTCCCCACGCTACCTTATGGGCTCCACAACGTTGTGTTCTGGGTCCCTGTCCCCAGAATGCCACCCCTTGTGCTGGGGCTTGCCATGGGGGTCTCAGGAGGTGAATCTTGGCTGTCTCCCACAGTGTCTGTGTTGGTGGAATTCTGCTCCAGATAGATATGAGGTTGTAGGGCCCCTTAAGGAGGGGCTGGAGCAAGGGTGAGGGGTCAGACCAGGAGAAATTAAATGCCTTACATGAGATAGCACAGGGAGTCTGTGACAGATCCCAGAAATAAACCCCGATCTCTTGAGCCCCCCGCCAGTGTCTTAGCACTGCCATTGACTGCAGTGGGCGTGCTGGAATCTTCATGGGACATGAACATGGTCGGTGATTGTGCAGGAGGTCAGACTAGATGATCATAATGGTCCCTTCTGACCTTAAAGTCTATGAGTCTATGACTCGGAATTCTCTTTCGGAGATGAATGAACAGCCCTGAAAGTGTTTTCACAAGTCAGCTCTCCTTGTCACCATCTCAGAGAGGAGCTCGTTTCACCGTGGGGACAATATTCCTTAGCTTTCCAATCTTGCAGAAAGCTTGTCCGCAGCACAACTCACTGCTCAGCATTCCTGGAGAGGCAGCTTTTCCATTTCCTTCTGGTGAACACGCGGTTCTCCAAAGAGGTCCCTGGAACCTGGGTAGGTGTTTGGTTGAGACCATGAACCATGTTACCTATAACTTCATTAAAGAGCCGAGACAACTTCTTCATTTCCCAGCTCCATCTATCCACCTAACCTTAGCTACCATTACCCCTGCCAGGGTCTTTGAGTGGCCATATCCAAACGTCAAGGGAAGTTGCAAGAGCAAGGCCAGTTCTGAACGCACGTAAGGATTGGCAAGGAATTCTATCACACATATCTATTATATAATAGTACCTTTGATGTCAGGCATTTGAGTCTGATATTGTCACAATTACTTATATACTGGGGCAGATCCTCAGCTGGCATTGCTCCACTCACTTCATTGGAGCCATAATGGGTTACACTATCTGAGGATCTTGTTCATGTAGTCTATGATTTGGATCAAACAGAAATCTGTTCAGACTTTGGCGCATTGCTCAGAGCCTTTCACAGCAAGCGTTTTCAGACTCCCACACCTTTGTGCTGACTTCAGCACCTAAAATATTCCTGATGCCAGGTTCTGGGGTTATTTTGACCGTGTATTGTTGACCCTAATGGCTAACACAATGCATAATTGTTCCTCTGAGTAAAATCAACCAGCAAGAAGGCAGTGGCTGGGCTGGAGAAATGAAAATATATACAGTCCACTTTCTGATCTGCCTTGGCTTTGGTCGGCGCTGGCTGAAAGAACAAACCCTTTCAAGTCACAAATTATTACAGGAAGAAAAACAATGGGCTACTCTCCCGAAAAATGGGTGTATAAAGAAGCAGGAAATACTATTTTTTCTCTGAAGGTGCTATGGATAATTGATGTTGTGTAGGGCTAATTTTATTATGGCGCGCTTGATACATTTCCATATGCCGAACAATGCTCAATGACATCCAGATGAAGTGAACATTAGTTCACATTGAGAACGAGGGCGCGGATTAGCAGAGAGGAGAAAAGTGTGTATATATATATATGCGGTGCACCAGATGCAAACAATAAGACCAACGGATCTTGATTTCATCTGTCAAGTAATTGGACTGGAAGTCTGTGCATGCTAATGATTCCACATCAAGCGGTGTGGTGTTCAGATGTGACCCATTTCATTTTGTGGGAAGAGGGGGGTATGAAATCTGCGGTGGCCATGATGAATATCCCCCAGATGTTATCCCACAGGGTACGAAAGACCCACATGTATGGTATTAATAACTCTTGAGAGATCTGAGGTTAAAAAGGACCAAGAGGCATTCACATGAGTCTTGTTATGTTTTGATTCCAAGGGGCTAGGTGCTTAGCTTGCATTGTTCACCTAGTGCAGACCCGAAATGTCAAATCAAGAGAGACGACTTCAAGGATATATAGCCAAACAAAAGTGTGTGTGCGCGCGTGTGTGCGGGGGGGTTTGAATACAGTGCTCTGCTCTGTACTTACACAGGATCTGGGGATGGCCCGGGGGTTTATTTACACTCACAATTGAAAAAACCTGCTTTCTGAAATGTATGCAACCCACCCTGCGCTGAGTGAAAATTGCCAGCGACTTCCTTGGGAGCAGGAGTGGCCCTTCACAGGGTTTCTAAGGGGTGGGATGCAGGCTGGTATGATCATCTGACTTGAGGAAGAGGGATCTTGTATGTAGGGCGTTACACTGGGATTTAGGACTCATGGGTCCCTCTGTGGGTCTCAGTTCCTCTGCTGTACGGGCAGGATAGCAATACTCGCTTTCTTCCCACCCTTTGTCTTGTCTCTTTAGTCAGGCAATGTCTGCCTGCAGCACAGGATGGGGACTGGGGAGACTCTGGGTTCTAGTCTCCTTGGCTCCTTCGGTGACCTTCACCACTCAGTGCCTCAGTTTCCCAATCTGTATAATAGGAAAAGTGCTTAGACATCTCCTGACGACACTAGGTATTGTCCTTGTTATTTGCCTGTGTGCTCTTGGGGGCAGGATCCATCTCTCACAGTGCCTATAGCACAGTGGGGCTTCTAGGTGCCACTGTAATACAAATAATAATCACGTGATTGCAGCTGTCTCTAAATCCATGATTGAGATTGGAGGAGGCCCATATGCAAAGACTGCCCAGTGACGAGGTGGAAGCAGCTTCTTTTCCTTGTTGGCAGAGTCACTGGGTGACGCCTGGCCAGGAACCATCCTGAACACTTTTCAGGTTTGATTTCACTGCTCTGGAATGTCTCTGAACTGGCTGGAAAGTTAAGAGTCCTCAGTTAATCTCCTTTAAGGCTGTTTACTTACCCCCGTGTCACAGGGCTAGTTATCGGAACAATGCCCAAATGTTCCCCCAGATCCATCATTTCCGCAGACACAGATTGCGCGTCTGGAGAAACCAGGCTCACGCAGTGCACCCCCTGCCTTCAAACGTAGACAGAGCGGAGCTGGGCAGGTAATGGATGGGGCCAAATTCAGACCTGGAGCTAACGGATAGATCTAGGCAGCGGCGCCTGCTTACACCAGCGTAACCCTGGCCCCTTGTTGAATACAAAAGGAAAGAGAAGCATTTCTCACCTAGAGAGAATGTTCCAAACAGGAGACAAATGGCCATTCTGGCCCTCAATACTTGATCTAAAGCCGAGGGAGATTTGAGGTAATATGTTGTTGGAGGGGGGCCACGCGAGATGAAAGGAAGAGGGCATGATTCCAGGGGGCAGCTGAGCCAGCCACTCCACAGACGTTTAGTTTGCTTCAGAGGACAGTCTGCTCGCAGGAGCCAGAAGACAGCAAGACAAGTAGCCTTCGAAGAGAAGCTGGAGGAGCTGTACCCACAGCGAGTGCCCAAAGGAATGAACGCGGGGAAAAAAGAACGCCCTGGCAGGGGTAACACTGGAGAGAAGAAAGGTAGCGGTACTCCGCCCACAGCGGAGTGAATTCCTTGGGCCCAGCTTCCCTCAATAGCTATGTCTATACTATGAGCTAGGGCTGTGATTCCCCTGCTCGTGTCCACACATTCGCACTAGTGCAAGTATACAGAGCATCGTAACAGCGGCAGAGGCACGCCTGAGCCATACCACGTACAAGCCCGCCTAGATCTGGGGGGGTACCAGGCTGCACTGCTGCTGGTACCGCACTAGCTCAAGGCTGTGTGCATGTGAATACAGCTATGGGCTATGCTGGGCCCCCACGGTGTAGCTTCCCCTCTAGGGTGACCAGACAGCAAGTGTGAAAAATCAGGACAGGGGGTGGGGGGTAATAGGAGCCTATATAAGAAAAAGACCCAAAAATTGGGACTGTCCCTATAAAATCAGGACATCTGGTCACCCTGTTCCCCTCACTTAGGCTTGTCTGTCCCCCTGGAGCTTGGCTTTCCCTTGGGGACTCTCAGAGGCCTTGTTGAGCTCAGCTTTCTTCCTCCTTTGTGGGGGTCAGGGGAATAGAGTGCTTTCCCAAGCCCCAGCTGCCACTCATGGTAGGTTATGTGATCTTCACCTCCTCTGTAAGGGGCTGCGGGACAAGAACCTGCGACTAAAGGGGTAGCTGGCTGCTGATGCTTCCAGGTTGCCATTGGAAGCTTAGTCTGGGTTGGTGCTGGAGGAGCATAGGAAGCTAGACACTACAGGAAGTACCGCCCAGCAGGCCCTGAGTGGCAGCCCCTCGCAGCCCACTGATTGGTTCATGCTGGTATATAAACCAGGAAGTCAGCGTAGGGAGCTGTCTGAGCAATGATGTAGACTGTCCCTTTGCTTCTGCTCCAGACCTCACTTTGCTGTGGCCCCTAGACTCTGACTTCTGTTCATCCTTGACTCTGCTGCCTCTAACCTGGTGCCTGACCCTGACTTCCTGGTATCCTGACATGGCTCGACCCTGACCCCGCTAATCGTCTCCTGACTGCAACTTGGTAACTGACCAGTCTGCACAGGCTTAACCCTGAGCCCAAATGTCTACATTGCAATTGTATAGCCCTGTGAGCCTGAGTCAGCTGACCCAGGCCAGCTGCGGCCCTGCTATGTGTCTCTTATTGCAGTGTACAGGTACCCTGGGCATCTGCGCTCACACCCACTGAGGGGAATGGGGCAGGTCACACCTCTCCGAGCTACTGTTTTGGGATTTGCAGACAGCACTGCACCAGTTGCACTTGGTTCCCATTTTCCAGGCTTTCAGCAATCACAGCAGTTTTTTTAAAACAAACCCCGAAAGCTTAGCTTCTGGAGAACAATAAAGCAGCATGAAAGAGGTGCCAATACGCTGTATTGGTGCATCCTAACCCAGAACCAGGTAACTTAATAATCCAGCTCTCCTGGTCCCCTGGAAGGATTATTCCATGCAGAGCATGTGTGTTGGATTTTATGTCCCAGGTGTGCTTCCAAAACCTATTCCTGGGATTTAGAAGTTACAGACTTACCCAGAAGGTGAATCCGTTGACGAGTGAGACCCATAAGAGGAGACATATGTCATCAGTATTAAGCTGTTGCCAGCAGACAGAAGCAGCTTTCATCTGCTGAGTTTTCTTGTCAGAAGGGGTGGAATAAATATTGATAAATGTTACACTGATGGATCTGTGCAGATCTGGGCTTATTCTTCAAGACATTCTAGGACATTCCTCCAGTGGGTGTTGGTGCAAAATTCAGGATCAATGTTAATCTTATTCTGCTAATTTTCTCTACGTGAGTCAGGCAGC
This sequence comes from Mauremys mutica, assembly GCF_020497125.1. Classification (NCBI taxonomy): domain Eukaryota; kingdom Metazoa; phylum Chordata; order Testudines; family Geoemydidae; genus Mauremys; species Mauremys mutica. Next base: position 82,268,413 of record NC_059082.1, on the reverse strand, counting down.
ATCTCTCATTGGTAGGATTTACTGAGTTCACTCAGGGGCAGTTGCTGATGATTGTAAAGTGCCTTTTGCAGAAGGAAAATCAGATGGGCCCAGTAAAATGATCCTGTTTGGACATGGCACTGCATTCAGTGTGGACAGAGCTGGTCTACTTGCCTAGATACAAAATCTTGAAAGGCCACGATTACATGTAGTCATCTTGGGCAGGGAAGGTCACTATGGGTGGCAGGTATCATAGGCTGGGGGAGGCTGGGCCTCCCCAGACAGCCGGGCATGGCCCTGCTCATGCTCCGTCCCCAGCCCCCCTACTGCAGTTCCCAGTGCTCTGCCCTGGCCCAGGCTGGCTGGGGCCGGGGGTCGCAGTGGGGTGCTCTGAAGAAGATTAGAAGACCACTGAAGAGAGCTCTTGGCACTGAGATGGCATTGTAAGCCTGTACTAGAGCGCCAAGTCCCCAGTAACAATACATGCCTTGGGGGCTTGTTCTACAACATCTTCATTCCTTGTTGTCCACTACAGTACAAGACCCTCCCGAGCATACTTCCTCCAAGAGCTCAGTGCACATAACTGCTCCCCCTTGGCGGAGGGGTGGTGTTTCCTGTAGGTCATTCTGGGAGTTGCATTTCTCCAAGTCTTGTTGATTGAATGTGCCTGCTAGTGAGCTCCCTGCAGCAGCTCAAGGGGATTTTCAAAACACTGCTCTATGGTATCTCCCATTGCTGTCCTGGATGGAACTCCCCTTAGTTAGAGCTGGCGTCTGGGGAAGGCTTTAGAGCCTTTCTGAGATGCCTGCTGGGCTGTGGACTCAGCTAACGATGTGGCTCTTCAGTGCTTTCAGACCCCTTCATAAGGAAAAGAGCCAACTCCCCTCCCATCACCCCCCACTGCATGGTTCTCAGATGGGATCCGTGGGATCAAACCCTGTATTGCGAACCTTTCTGGCATCGCATTACATGTAAGTGCATGAGGCCACAGTGTTGGGAGTAAAGGGAGGACAGGCCAAGGTGGGGGTTGGTTTTGCCAAACCTTATCAGTCAGGCTTGGCTTTGTAAAGCCGGCACCTGGGCTTATTTGGAATTCGGGTCCATTTAATCAGAACTCCCAAAGTTTGGGCAAGGAGAGTGTTTGAGTAAAAGGTTTTGGTTCTGTCCCATCTCAGTAGTGGACAAACAGGGTTAGGTTTGGTTCTGCAAGCCTAAAATCAGTGGTGGTTTGGATGTAGGCTCCTTTTGTATCAGACCCACCAGCGTTCAGAGAGGTTTGCATGACAGAGTACGCCTTCGGCCCACCTCTAAAACAAAGGGTTGGCTTTTTCCGCCAGAAAGGTTATGAAGTGCAACATATTAACCTCGATTCTTTGTAAGGGGATTGGGCCATGTGGTTCACTAAGATCATATACTATGTGGGAATGTCTGCTCTATAAGAACCAGATGCCTGTTGTCATTGTATTAGTGGATCTTCGCCTCTAAGAAGCTTTTGTCTCTAAACTAGCCAGCAGAAAGGGGCTACCATGGACTGAGTTACTCCATGGCTACTAGGTACAATACTAATGCTAGTGAAGGCAGCACAGACAAGTGCCTACAATCACCAGAGCACCTGCAGTTTATGAGTGTGAAAGGTATTGCAGCCCCAGGGCTACCAGAACTAAAATATACTCCACACCCTCTTTTATTTGAAAACCTTCCAAACCTTCCTCTTGATTAGTTCAGCATGTGCGTCACGTATGATGAGAGATTAGTAACATCTTTCCCTGCTTTTCTGGGCTAGGCCCAATAACCGTCTCCATCGGGTAAGTGAGAGGACTTCACCAATGTACAGCAATGAGCGTTTCAATTACCTGCATGCCAGCCTCCCACCAACAATTTGCTAATGTACCTTGATTTTTCTCCTAACGTGTGACACTTGCTTGAAGAAGTGTGACCTGCAACAGCCTTTGGTTCTAGCAATTGTGTCTTGCGGTGTCCATTTAACTCTCCAGATTAAACCTTAGAGTAACCCCATTGTCTTTAATGAGACTTTTTACATGAATAAGGCTTGTAGGATCAGGTCCACACTTCACTAAAGCCACTTTAGTAGCAGAGACCACATCCTGTCACATGGACCAATATTGTCTCATTGTTTCTTTGTACTCCCCCGTCAGTCTGTCTGTAGCCACCTGTTGTCTCATACTTGGACTGTAAGTTCTTTGGGGCAGAGACTATCTTTCACCATGTGTTTCTACAGTACTTATGGGCTGCTACTGACTATAATAATCAATGACATCCCACTAGTGCTGTTGAGTTTGCCCCTTGCTAGTATTTGTCGACAAGTCATTCAGCCATAAGGATCAGGCTGGGATTAGTTTATTTTTGGTGTTCTTTGATGTTTTCAAAGGTAGGAAAGAATTTCATACATTCCTCAGTGCCCCTTAGCTGTGGGTAAAGAATGTTACCGCTTGTGGGAATTCTATTCACAGTAGAACCAATTATAGTTGACTGATCAGCCATGGTATTAAAATGCCCAGTCAAACTTGCTTTTCCCTTGCAAGATGATGATTTTGCTTCTCCGCGTGTGGAAAGTTCACAGTGTTGTGGATCCAAATGTAACAGCTGAGCCAAAAAACAAGGTGTGTGTGTATGTGGGTTTGATACACAAATTAATCCTTATAGAAGGATTTCATTGTATACAGGATCTTATAATAGTGTTAGCCCTCTGCCAAATGGTAGGGCAAGTCACTTTCCCACTTGAGTTAAAATCAGTGACATAGAGACTGGGTGTTTTCTTAGTGTAACTTGTTTGTTTACATGATACACACCGGTCCTGGAACAGAGGTGGTCACAAATGCCATGCCATCGATTTACAGGAAACTTTTTGGGCTTTGGGTGTTTGCTTTTTGGCTGGAAAGTCAACATTTTCTGCAGAAAGCAGACACTTTCCATGGAAAAATTTCATATAGTCACAAGCCCAATTTTCCATTGAAAAAACAGTTTTGACAGAACATTTTTGAGCAGGCCTAGTACAAACATATAGTGAGAGACAGTCCCTGCCCCAGAGAGATTACAAGCTAAATATACAAGACAAACGTAGGGTGTCAGGGGAAGCAGAAGCAAAAAAGAGGTGAAATGACTTACCCAAGGTCAGCAGCAGAGCTAGGAACAGAATCCAGAACAACCAAGTCTAAGTTTAGTGCCCTATACCCTGGATAATGCCATGTTTTGTAGTAACTACCAATATTTTTCCTTTTGAGTAAATGATGTAATATTGGTTTTGACAATATGATACACTATAGCTAATTACCCAAAGGAAGCTATAAGAGATGACAATTTCCCACTTGTTAAATGATCCGGCTTTGTCAGAACTTCCACCATATATAACAAATGTGCTAAAACATGAGAATTTGCTGTTAAATGACAGTGGAGATTATAGCCCCAAATACCCGCTAGCAGTACGGAGCACCACGTTTACCAAACATCACACAGAGGGGACAGAAGAAAACCCAGGTTCTTTCTTTCTTTGCCTTCCACAGATTGCGATTCCTGTCAGATTTTATTAGTTACATTTAGCTCTGGGCATTCAATTCTCATAAGTCTAATTCTAGACTACCTGCGAATTGCTTTACCATTAATTTCAACAGCTGTAATTTAAGAGTTCGCATGAAGCATTTGATCATTCAGTGGAATTAGGGTATTATCTCATTAGGTTCATTACGTGTTCACTAGCTGTTCTTAATGACAGAACTTTTTGCAGTCTGAGAGTTTTCACAGAATTCAGATTGGACTAGACAAAAGGAACAGATATCTCTCTCCTCCCCCACTAATATGGCTTAAAATCTCTCTGCCTTACTTATTCTGTCCTCACAACTCCAGGAGATAGCTCAGTATTACTGTCTCCATTTTATATGGAGAGATGAAGTGATTTGTCCAAGGTCACACAGGTTGTCTGTGGCAGATCTGGGAATAAAACTCAGATCTCTCAAGTGCCAGTGCAGTGCCTTAATCACCAAACCATCCTCCTCCTCAGAGCAGCTGTTCTCTGGGGCCACTCAGTTAGCCTAGCTTATCATCAGAACTGTACGTATTATTTTTACGCGGCCCAAAAGTGTGTAAGCCAATTAGCTCTGCCTCTAAGCACCACTCCCACAAGCTGTGGCATTCCCGGGAGCCGAGTGGCACCTCAAAAAAGGTGTGAAATTCTTTCTGACCATTGGAAACATCAAAGGAAGTAAATGACGATTTGATCCTCAGGGGCTGTTCCCCTGCTGATCAGCGGGGCAAACACGTCAGCTCATAGAAACCCATATCTGAACCACAAAGCAGAATGACATGTATGGGCACAATCTTGTTAGGTGGCCCTTAATTCCCATGGAAGGCACCTTGCAGGAAGTATTCTGCATCAACTCAGAGCATGCCCTGAAAGGGATGACCATGAAGGGCCAGATCAGCTAGTGTGCATCCTTGGTTGGTAGAAGGAAGGAATTGCTCCACCCAAGCACGATGGGTGGTTATGATGTTACAGCTTGGAACCCCCAGGCTGCAGCCTTGTGATCCTCCCTGAGAAGCAGGAAGTGACACTGATCCGAGACCACCTGGTCTAGTTTCACTGCCCACGCTGAGTGTGGTACATGCCTCTCCACAGGCATCTCGTTTTCAGACGTCACTCGTTTGTGTCCCCAGGTTACCTATATTCCAAACACGCATTTGATGCCCTCTTCCCGCTTTATTTTTATTGCTGAAAATTACTGACATAAAATGCAAAGAATCATTAAGTTGAGGCTCTAAGGAGAGTTATTTGCACTGACAGAAGGAATCCCAGGGCATTTTCAATTTCCTGCATAGATGATTTTTTTCTGTGTCCCTCTCTTTGGATCCGTGTCATGGTGTCCCCCATTCAGACCCTGGCAGGTTGAAGGGTATTTTGAATTAAATTGGATGGAATAAACGGGCCTAAGGTGTTCACAAAACCCAGTTACTGTGCAACAATAAACAGTGTTAAACAAGGTTTGGGGTTTGGTATACAGTCTGCTTAGTACCATGGCAAACACGCTATTAAAAATCCTGTTAACCTTTCATTAAAGACACAGAAAAGAAGGAAAAACAGTTAAAGCCCTTGAAATGTAAAGCATTAAATCAGGCTCTCGTGATCGCATCCCTTGTTCCCAGTCCCATGCGCTGCAGAGAGCTTTAGAAGGAAACCCCCCCTTATTCAGCAGTCTCGTCGATGGTATCAGAGATGCCGATAACTGTCCTTTCGGGGAAAAGAAAAGAAGTTAGGTGAGATGGGTTGAGCTGTTGCTGCTGCTGCCACAAGCGCCACCTTCTTCAGGTCCTGGGGGCTGCTCGATTCCCACTCCACCCCAGGTCCTGCCCCTATTCCACCCCTTCCCCCAAACCCGTACCCTACCCCGCCTCTTCCTGCCCCCGCTCCTCCCCCCCCACCTCCTGCACGCCGCTGAACAGCTGATCGGGAGGCACTGGGAGAGACGGGGAAGCACTGATCCACGGGGCTGCCAGTGAGTGATGAGCACCCGCTATTTTTTCCCAAGGGTGCTCCAGCCCCGGAGCGCCCATTGAGTCAGTACTTATGGCTGCTGCTGTTAAAGTCCAATCCTGTTTTATCCCTGGTGGTGTTTTGGACTCAGCTGGAGCCGGTCGGGGTGGCAATGTCACCTGGGTCCCTCCCTTTAGCTCGGTCTGGCCAGGACATCGCTCAGGATCAGGGTGACGAAGGCCAAGGGTACCAAGAGAGGAGGGCGTGGCAGCCATGATGATGGAGCTCACTCCAGTAGCCTCCATCTGTCCTTCTGTCTTCTCCCCTCAAGTCCCCTTCTCTAAGAACCCATCAAGGGGATGGTGGCTGGACTAGCCTGTCTCCTCACTCTTTTGTGCACCAATTAGGCCTGGCTTGCGAGGGTGACCAGATGCCTGGTCTTCGATGGGAACACTGGGTCGAAAAGGGACCCTGGTGGCTCTGGTTAGCACCGCTCACCGGGCCCTCGACTGTCCGGTTGGCGGTGCCGTGCAGCAGGGCTGGCAGGCTTCCAGCTGGCCTCTGCTCCGCGTGGCTCCCGGGAAGCAACTGCCGTGTCCCCCCTCCAGCTCCTACGTGTAAGGGAGGGGTGGGGACCCTAGGGAACCAGGCCCGGACCCCCCGTCCCGTGGTTAATTTAATCAGGCCCACGGCGCCCCCTGCAGGGCAGGAGCCCTGAGCGCCAGCTCACCCCGTTGCTGGGGGGGAAGCCCGGAATGTCAGTGCCCCCCTGCAGGGCTGGAGCTGCTGTGCTGGCTTGTGGGGGGGGGGAAGCCCCGAGCCTCCATGCCCCCCCACCGGACTGGAGCCACAAGCGGTTTTGTTTAGAGGAATAGAGTCATTCTGTCTCCTTTTCGTACCTTTGCTCATTAACATTTGATAGGTTATTGTGTCATCTGATGAACTTTCACATAGTTTAACGAGCTAAGCTTACAAGCAGGGTGTGTTTGTGGGCCCAGTTATCACACCCGGTGTTCTGTAGTGCAGCATGTAAACCAACCGCAGGAGTCGTGGCGGAAGGAAGGTCTGAGCCTGCTTCCATTGCAGCGAGTGGCAAAGCTTGCACTGAATTCAGTGTTTGCAAGATTGGGCCCCCACTTATCTCAGGATACCTTGGTAGCAAGAGCAGGTGCTTCTCTTGCCGCCTTGATTAGTCCCACTCCCACTGGCTGTAATCACGGCAGCAAACACGGAGCTTGGAAGTATTTGCATCAGGCCCGGAGAGAAGGAATTTAAAACAGGCGATCAAATACTGGATTGAGTCTGGCTCCCCCATCCAGTCCCACCGATCCCAAAGGGAATGTACAGGATGCAGCATAGGATGCAGCATAGCAGGGAATTCACCCAACCGTTTTTATCTTGAGTGTCCCTTTAAGGGCCAGCTGTAGCCTTTCTGTTACTACTTCTCATGCAATGGGCTCCTGCCAAGGTAACATCAAGAACTGGATTTTGGACAAACCCTTAGGGTGGAGGAGGGGAGTTGACGCGAGCCAGGAGTTGCTGCTGGACGTCTTGCCGTGAGAGGGCAGGGGATGCTGGTGTTCACACTGTTGTAGGTTCTGTAGCCTATTCTCTGGGGATTGCAGAGAGGACAATGGTCCCATTGGGACAGGGAAGGGTAGTTCCTAGGTAGAAAAGCCAGTGTCTGTTTCAGATGGAATGGAAGCTCTTTCTGGCTTCCAGCGTTCTACTTGGCAGGGTTTATTAAGCAGCTTGTTTATGACGATCTGGTGAACGGAAACAGTGTAGCTGAAATTTGGGTTTCTCAAGTCAAGCACTGGCATTTCTTTAAGCCCCTAAGCAAGGAAGCTGCATTTCATTGTGGGCAGGGGGCGAAGGAACCCGCCACTGTTAATATTTAATCTGGTGGTTTATTTTTTTTCTCAACATCACTTTTTTTTTCTGCTTCTAAAGGCCAAACAAATCGACAACAAAATGACATTTGGGAACCCGCTGACTGGCAGGGGAAGATTCTTTGAACCGTGGGGTTTTCTTTCCATGTAGGAGCTAGAGAGAGTTTTTTCAACCTTGTTTGTTCGATTATTTTTTTTTTATTGCTGGGCTCTGTGCCAGATTTTGCATTTCATGAGCCCATACCTTCCCCTACCTCTCAGTCTTGCCCAGTGAGAATTTGGCTGGATTATCTCCAAATAAAAATGAAACCCTCTTCTGTAGAGCATTAATGCTGGGCACTCAGATGTTGTGTAGACTTCTTCATGCAGCCAGCCAAGCCCTGAGACTTTTTGTTCACAGATTCTTGTAAAAAAGATGGAAACCTGTACAATTCTTTGCTTGACACACAATTGCGCTCATTTCAGAGCAAAGGGGAGCAGGCGGCAGGGTTGGAGCTGCAGCCTGTATACATTGGTGCAGTGCTATTGACGACACTGCAGCTCTGCTGATTCACACCAGCTGGATCTGGCGCTTGTGTTTTCATGTAGCTGCATCAACAAAACTGTTGATTGTTTGGCTAAGGACAGTCCTTTGCACTTATATGGTCACTTATAGGTGGATCTCAAAGCCTTTTGTAAAACCTCATTAGTTCCCACATCCTTGCCCTCCTATGAAAGACGTACCAGACACATTTTACAGATGGAGAAACTGAGGCCCAGAAAGATTACGCAACTTGCCTACATTCACAAAGTCACTCAAAGCGTCAGAGGCAGCATTAAAAACCAGGAGTTCCTGGATCCTACTCCCATATTCTAGTCCACTAGATCATTCTGTCTGTCAGACATAGCAAACGACTGAGGTTTGGCAGCCCATGCAGATTGTTTGATAATTTCATATAGAACACGGAAGGGAGGAGCCGGTCAAAAAGAATAATCCAGGAGAGCCAATAACTCAGACTTGTTGACATGTGCAAGCTGGCCTGTGACTGGTTATAGGGAGCTTTTACATTCAGAGCCAGATTAATGCAGGGCCTTTAGGGGCTGCAGCCCAGGGCCGCGAGCTAAGGGGGGCGCTGGAGCTGTGAGCTCCAGCTTGCTGATGTGCCTCTAGGCAAGGGACGTTCAGTGAATCTGTGCACGCTGCCCCCACCACCCAGCACCGGCTCTGCAGCTCCGATTGGCCGGGTACCGTGGCCAATGGGATTACATTGGTCACCATTAGCGCATAATTCACATGGTAAATACGGATCACAGATCAGATAAGATAATAATAATAAAGAAATAATCTTAGATTATCCAGCACCTTTCCTCCCAAAACGCTTCACAGACCTTAACTATCCAAACGACACCCACCGCTAAAATGCAACCATCTTTGGAGTGTAAAGTGGAAGTTCTTTAGCAATGCACAGCCACCCTATCCAACAGCATGGGACTAGAGCTGAAATGTAGTATGTCCCATAGTAACTGCAGGGTTGGCAGGCTGTAGTGACCTCGGTTTGAATCTGGTATGAAGAGGGATGTAGCAATGTGGTTGACAGATGCTGAATTGGCCTCTTTGGCAAAGAAGGGGTTTGGCTTCCTGTCCGTATCCCAGACCTTCCGCGGGGGTGACAGTGTATAGAATCGGAGTTGCTGGCCTGGCTGGTCTGTTCATCTCTCTCTCTGTCCCTGGAAATGCAGGATTCTTCTCTGCAGCAGATTTTTCTACTGAGATGTCCGGTCAGATCTTAATTCAGTTGTTCTAAGAAAAAGAGGGGCGTTTCCATCACTTCTCTTCGGAGATCAAACACAAATGGAGCCGCTTTCAGGAGGCTTTTCCAGCATTCCATCCCCTGCTGCAATCCTGCACTATTCCTCTCAGTCATACGGACCTCTCGACATCCCTTCCAGTCCTACAGTTCTATGATTCTAAACCCCATAGACCATGCTGGGTAGTTCAGAACTTCCTAGGTCCCGCTTACGATGTCCAGAGTGATGCTTCCTGACAAAGATATTCAAACTGCTGCCGTCGTGCGATGGTCTTTAACTCCTACTTGGCATCAGCAGGCTTATTTCTCTCATTGCCAGGAATGAATCCCACCAGACAGCTCCCTTTAACACAATCATTAACGGCACCGGCCGCTGATGGGCTGTCTATAGAGGAGTCTTGGAGCGAATTTGATTGTGGTGATTCAAATTCATGCTGTTCCAAACAGCTGCAGATTCTGAGCCAGGAGAGTCTCTCTTGTTTTAATTGTGCTTTATGTGCCAGATCCTCCGCTGGTATGAACCGGGAATGCTCCTGTGCAGAGGGAGGTTTGTCAGTTTGCAACAGCTGAGAATCTGGCCCATTGATACTCATGACACACTTTCATGTTTGGAACCTCATTCAAAATGTGCAGAGCTCAAGTCTCCTCCCACTTTCACCAGTTTTGCACCACTGCAACTCCACTGACTGCTCTTGATTTACTCCAGGACTGTTCTCTTTTCGTTTTCCTCAGTCTCAGAGTTTATGGCCTTTTGTCATAATGATTAAGCAAAGAGATAAAATGAGCACAAAGTCAGTAACTTACACTCTGAAATGCCCAGTGCTGCAGTTGATATATTTTTAGCCTCGGGCCATTGAAGTATTAGTTAAAATAATGTACTGTCATTCCAGGCGGTTTAGAGGGCCATTATTTTCAGGTACACAAATGGCTCGCCGATGTACAGTGCTTTTCAAAGCCATCTCCTGAACCTGGATATTATTCTGATTCAGAACTGGTTTCTTCTTTCAGAGGGGTTTCAGCCTCTGGAGCTTTTCCTTATGCAGATGTTTTACATGGACCATGTGCTCAGAGGGTGTAGATCCTATTGAGTTCAATGCAACTACTCCTATTTACACCAGCTAAAGATGTGGCCCTAGGCCATCTGTTGTATTTTGATGTCTCTTGGATACCTGAGGACAGACTTGTGGTCCCATGAGGTCTCTATTCATATTCGTTTTATCTCAGGTAGCTTTTCCTCTGGATTCCTTCTGTGTGACCTCATGTCTGATAGTGCTCAGGCACTACGGGTGATAGGTGGCAATATAAGAGCCTAAAACAGATAAATATTCCACAGGATGGACTACACGATGTGCCCGGCACTGACAACGTGAGCACAGATCTCTGTTTGTCCCCCCTGTTGTTTGAAGGTGGCTAGAAGGTGGATCAAATATTAAGTCAGCTGTATAAGAACCACTCTCAGAGCCGGCGCTAGGCATAAGCAGGTTAAGCAATTGCTTAGGGCTCTAAGCGGCTTAAGGGGGCCGCCCATTAATTATTAGTATGTGCTTTACCGGGGGGGGGGGATATTCCTGCTTAGGGCCCCCAATGGGCTAGCATCGGCACTGACCACTCATCTGTCTGTTGCTCAGTTTGAATAAACATGAGCCCTTTCCTCGGTCAGTTTTCTTCATGGAAGGATATCACATCCTTTGAGTCAGAGCCTCCTACCCTCGCTGACAGCATGGGGAATCCAGAGCGGAATACTGTTCCTGGCCCAATCTCTGTTCAGGTCAGAAATAACATAGCATTCAAACACCACCAAATATCTGGGGGGTGGAAATCCAGAGCCGGATGTCAAGATTGCTTTGTAGATCTTTTTCTAATCCAAACTGGTTCACTCACCCACCAGAAGATGAGAGCTAGACTGTGCCCTGCTCTTAAATGGCTGAGCAGGAGGGCAAAGCCTTCTCTGCACTGCTGCTTGTTCTATCTGGATTTTGGGTCCAGAACTAGAGCAGAGCTCAGACTAGGGGTTGGAGGAGACAGAGAAGGGACAGCACTGTGGTTCCACCTCCAGGTTAGACCTGAAGGCGGGGCAAACAGAGCTGGGTGGAGGATAGAAACTCTTTTTCATGAAGGATTTTGAGATTTCAAAATTTGGCTCCATTCTGAGTTGGAGCAAAACCTGAAAAATCTGAGATTCTCCTCAACTGAAATTAAAAAAAAAATCATTTTGGATTGTTTGAAATCTTTCATTTTGATTTTGACTTTTAAAAAAATCTTGGTGTCACATTATAATCTAAAATAATCCAAAATAAAAACTGAAAAATCAAAACGTTTGGTTCCAACAATAGCTAAATGGGATGTTTTGACATTATTGGAACGTCTTAAAAAAATGAAATTTCCAGTGAAACTGACCCAATTTGTCAAAGCATTTGGATTTAGATGGAACTGGAAATATGGTTCCATCAAAGTTTCTCTGGCCAGTTCTAGAAGTGAGTTACCCTTGTCACAAGACTGCTCCGTGTCTGTACGTAGGTCAATAGACAAGGTGCTAGTAGATGGCACTCAAGAATGTGTAGTGTAGTTCCTGGGTTTTGTAGCTTCTTGTTGTGCACTCAGAGGGTTTCCTTTGCGTAGCTCTTTACAGCAGCTCTTAACAAAACCCTTTGGAGAATGGCAGTAACTCACAGCAAAAGCAAGAATTTTCATTGCCTCTGTCAGGTAACAAGTAAATAGGCAGATTTTTCCAACCAGTTTTTCTGTATGTAACCCATGTAGCAGCCTCATGGAGCTCTCTGTTTGTGGACTAGTCACTGCACTTTGGCTCTGTCCCATTGCCGTGACTAGTCCACATATATAGAGGTGTAAGTCTGCTCCAGCCTTTGAGTTATGGGTCTGGTTCCCTCACCCATACTAGATCCAGCGCTCCTGGGCTCACTCCCCAGAGAAGATGACTCTCCCAGGGGTGTCGTTACATGTATATGATAAACCACAGGGCAATGGGATTACAGAGAACCTGATCCTGTTGGCCCCACACTCCTGCCTATTCTGTATGTCGGTGAGATTTCTCAAGTGAGCAATGGCTGCAGGACTTAACATACGGCCTGCCTGTAGCAGAAAAGCACATGAAACCCCTGACCAAGTAATGGTTGGGTGTTCTTTACATTCCCGTACCTAATGACTGATATTTTAAAAAATATGATCGTTGATAAGTGTTTTTTCCAGATTTGGCCCCGGCCTTCAAAATCAAAACGCAAACTAACCATAAGTTCCTCTCAAGTTACCAGTTTGCCAAACTGCAGCTCAGCCCAGTAGTCTGCTGCTGTTTTCATATAACTCAACACTGGCCAAACCCCCTGGCAGATTTTGAGTTATATAATTGCGGAGGGTTTTTTCCTTTAAATGTTGTAAATAAAAACCCAAACAAAATTTGAAATCTGCCCTCAGGCTTAAAACAGCTCTCGTGTACCATATTTCAGTTGGGAGAAAATGTTTCAAGCGAGTGAGCTCTCTTGGACTAAAGGAGTTGGTGCCAGAAGTACTGCAGCAAGGTGAATTTATTGTGAAGTCAACTCTCTTCTTAGAGTAATTGTACAAGTGTGATGACGCACGTACAAACCCTAAATACGGACAGGTTCAGCTATGGTCTTTCTCAGCTACATCAAGCACTAGATAATGTTATTGCAAAATAAGGTTCTATGTATTGCTCTCTCTTGCCCTGTCCTCGCCACTATTATATTTCTGCAGGCTGCAATAGACGACAGCTTTAATATCCATTTTTTACTGCACACTTTCTTTGAATGATGAGTCTGGTCTTGCACTGGGAGTTTAGGGTGTGCAAGGAATGCAGGATTGGGTACTGGTAGTGCCCCCTGGGTAGCGTACACACACTCCAGCCTACTATGCAACTCCAAATCTGTGTTCTCTACAAAGAAGAATCTGATTCCCAGACTTTGGATCTGAATCCAAACTCCGCCCAGCTCCAGAGGCGCTGAGCTCTTGGGTTCTGGTTAAGTTCGTCTCTGGATCTCTGTCTCTAAAGAGGGATCCGCTTATGACCAGGACACAAACTAAACAGAAACCTAAGCGAGTAAATCACATGGAGCTGAACTGATGCCTCAGGATCCATCCAACACAACACTGGATGATGTTGTTTTAGACCTGAGGATTAGTACAGGGTGGGTGAAGCACTGGATAGAATTAGTAAAGATACATGTGCATTAAATATTGCTGGGCTGTTAAAAGCCTTTGCTGGGAAGCTCCCAAGCTCATTAGAGATACATCTATTTGGCATGTAATTAACGCTAAATGAGCTCAGCAATGAACATGTAATTATGGCCCCACTGAGTTATTAAGCTTGTAAATGGGAGGTAGCAGTTGACAAGATACCTATGGCCAGTCAATCAGCTACTCATCATACAAATTGACTTAACCAGCGTGTCAGATGTGTGGAAATAATTACAGGCAATCCCAGTGTGCCTGAAGGGTAGATAGTTAATATTAGGGATGCGCGGAATAGCACAGCCTGTCAGGGGAGCCCATGGAACCCAAGACTAGAGATTTTTCCAAGTTTGCACAATTATTATCTCTATGGTGGTAGCACCTGTGGGCCACAACCCAAAGCAAAGCCCCATTGAGTTGCGTGCTGTAGCCACACATTGTACGGGACAGTCCCTGTGCTAACGAGAGTAGGATGTCAGCGGGACTTAGGGTACGTCTACACTACGGGACTATTCCGAATTTGCATAAACCGGTTTTGTAAAACAGATTTTATAAAATCGAGTGTGCGCGGCCACACTAAACACATTAAATCGGTGGTGTGCGTCCATGGTCCGAGGCTAGCGTCGATTTCTGGAGCGTTGCACTGTGGGTAGCTATCCCGTAGCTATCCCATAGTTCCCGCAGCCTCCCCCGCCCCTTGGCATTTCCGGGTTGAGATCCCAGTGCCTGATGGGGCAAAAATCATTTTCGCGGGTGGTTCTGGGTACAGCCTCACCCCTCCCTCCCTCCCTGACAGCGGCAGACAACCGTTTCGCGCCTTTTTTGCTTGGTGAACCGTGCAGACGCCATAGCACAGCAAGCATGGACCCTGCTCAGCTCCATACCGCAATCGTGGATGTTTTAAACACCTCGCGCACTCTCGTGCAGTATATGCTGAACCAGGACCTTCGAACCGAGGCGAGTAAGAGGCGGATACGGCAGCGCGGCGATGACAGTGATGAGGACGTGGACACAGAATTATCTCAAACCGCGGGCCCCGGCGCTTTGGAGATCCTGATGGTAATGGGGCAGATTCTATCCATTGAACGCCGATTTTGGGCCCGGGAAACAAGCACTGACTGGTGGGACCGCATTGTGTTGCAGGTGTGGGACGATTCCCAGTGGCTGCGAAACTTTCGCATGCGTAAGGGCACTTTCATGGAACTTTGTGACTTGCTTGCCCCTGCCCTGAAACGCCATAATACCAAGATGAGAGCAGCCCTCACAGTAGAGAAGCGAGTGGCGATAGCCCTGTGGAAGCTTGCAACGCCAGACAGCTACCGGTCAGTCGGGAATCAATTTGGAGTTGGAAAATCTACTGTGGGGGCTGCTGTGATGCAAGTAGCCAAAGCAATCACTAAGCTGCTGCTACGAAAGGTTGTGACTCTGGGAAACGTGCAGGCCATAGTGGATGGCTTTGCTGCAATGGGATTCCCTAACTGTGGGGGGGCGATAGATGGAACCCATATCCCTATCTTGGCACCGCAGCACCAGGGCACCCAGTACGTAAACCGGAAGGGGTACTTTTCAATGGTGCTGCAAGCACTGGTGGATCACAAGGGACGTTTCACAAACATCCACGCGGGATGGCCAGGGAGGGTTCATGACGCTCGCGTATTCAGAAGCACTACTCTGTTTAAACGGCTGCAACAAGGGACTTACTTCCCAGACCAGAAAATAACAGTTGGGGATGTTGAAATGCCTGTCGTTATCCTGGGGGACCCAGCCTACCCCTTGATGCCATGGCTCATGAAGCCATACACAGGCAGCCTGGACAGTGGTCAGGATCTGTTCAATTACAGGCTGAGCAAGTGCAGAATGGTGGTGGAATGTGCATTTGGCCGTTTAAAGGCGCGCTGGCGCACATTACTGACTCGCTCAGACCTCAGCCAAACCAATGTCCCCTATGTTATTGCTGCTTGCTGTATTCTCCACAATCTCTGTGAGAGTAAGGGGGAGACCTTTATGGCGGGGTGGGAGGCTGAGGCAAATCACCTGGCCGCTGATTACGCGCAGCCAGACACCAGGGAGATTAGAAGAGCACACCAGGAAGCGGTGCGCATCAGAGAAGCTTTGAAAACGAGCTTCATCAATGGCCAGGGTACAGTGTGACTGCTGTGTTTGTTGATGAACACCCAACCCCCTTGATTGACTCAGTCCCTGTAAGCAACTCCCCCTCCCCCTTCGAGTACAGCTTACTTATGCAAATAAAGTCACTCTCATTTAAAAAGCATGAATTCTTTATTGATTCATTATAAAAAGAGGGAGAGAAGTAAGGGTGTGCTTTGGGAGGAGGAAAGGAGGGATGGAGAAGGCCATTAAAAAAATAAAATTCAGAGTAACGACATCCTTCTGGTTGGGCTGTCCACGGGGGTGGAGTGGGCGGGTGCACGGAGCCTCCCCCCACGCGTTCTTACACGTTATACAGGGGCTGCAGCGGCACTCTGTGATCCTGCTGCCGTTCCTGAAGCTCCACAAGACGCCGGAGCATGTCAGTTTGATCACGCAGCAGCCCCAGAGTTGCATCCCGCCACCGCTGATCTTCCTGCCGCCACCGCTGATTTTCCTGCCGGTCTTCCTGCCGCCACCTCTCATCTCGGTTGTCCCTCCTGTCCTCACGTTCATCCCTCCTGTCCTCACGTTCACTGGCCTCTTTCCTGTAATTTGAAACCACGTCCTTCCACTCATTCAGATGAGCTCTTTCATTGCGTGTAACTTCCATAATATCCGAGAACATCTCATCTCGCGTCTTCTTTTTCCTCCGCCTTATCTGTGCTAGCCTTTGGGATGGAGGAGGGACGCTTGAAATATTTGCAGCTGCATGAGGGAGATAAATATTTAGAAAGATACATTTTACAGAACAATGGTTATACTCTTTCACAGTGAAAAGCACTATTCACCTTACATAGCACATGTGATTCTCCTCCCCTCCCCCGCTTCGCTACGTGCAGGAAAGTGTTTTTTTTCGCCTAGTGTAGACCAGGCCTTAGGCACCTAAAGATGTTTAAGGATCTGGGTCTTACAAACTAAACAGGCAAGAAAGGGGAAAAACCCAACATGACAATTCCTACTCTAGGCACAGAGAGGTCAAGTGAGCCTCCCAAGGAGCCTGTGGCAGAGCTGGTGTTTGAACCCCCATCTCATGACATCCTAGCCAGTGCATTAACCACAGGGGCCATCCTGGCTCCCTAGATGTCCCTTTCTCTGGGCTGTTTTAGAGACAACGGAATGGAGCCTGCCACGGAGAAGAGGAAATGACCCATGAATCGTCTTGTGCAACTGAACTGATTTCATGGTGCAAGTCAAACAGGAAAGTCCTGTCCCCCATCTGCCAAGTGATGGGAAGGCACAGAGCACCGCAGAGAAACGCACAAAGCTTTTTATTAACCTACCCTAGTATTTTAAAGTGTATGGATCAATTGTTCTCCATGTCCTCTGAAGGTAGGACAAGACGCAACTGGCTTCATCTGCAGCAGGGGAGATTTAGGTTAGCTATTAGGAAAAGCTTTCTAACTGCAAGAGTAGCGAAGCACTGGAACAGATTCCAAGGGAGGTTGTGGACTCTCCATCATCATAGGTGCTGGAATTAGGGGTGCTGCTGCACCCCTGAGTTGAAGTAGTGCTAAAAACCCAAATACCGGTACATGGTTTCTGCCTCCCCTGCCCCGTAAAGATTGTTTCAGCACCACTGCCCATCACTGGAGGTTTTTTAGAACAGGTGGGACAAACATCTGTCAGGGATGGTCTAGGTTTACTTGGTCCTGCCTCAGCGCAGGGGGCTGGACTAGCCGACATTTCGAGGTCCCTTGCAGCCCAACATCTCTCTGATTCTGATTATCCAACGCTCCTAACTTGTGCTATTTCACATTTGTCACGTTCTTTCCCTTCCCTACGTGGCACATCCAACCTGGAAAAGCATCTCTGCCACTTCTCTTTCAAGTGGCACCACGCAGTGGCTTGGGGCATGTTCAGATTGTGGAATCATAGAAATGTTGGGCTGGAAAGGGCCTTGAGAAGTCCAGCCCAGCCCCCCGTGCCGAGGCAGGACCAAGTAAACCTAGCCCGTCCCTGACAGCTGTTTGTCATTAACCTCCTTGTCTTTGGGGTGTCTGTATTCTGTATTCCGCTGCCTACTCCCACGTACAACTTCTCGTCAAGCCCGCTCCATCCACCCACCCACTGAGGGAGCTTTTCAGATGCATCAGCTAAAAATCCCATTACTTTCTCTGTCAGTAGTCAGACTAGCTCCCATTCTATTAGTTTTGTGGTACAGTAATATTTTACCCAGCAAGACAGTCTGGCTACATATTATTAGACTGGCTTCTTCGGGGAAAGAGATTTTTCTCTGCTCAAAACCAACTCGCATCGCATCTGGAATCCAATTGTGGGTAACTGAGCCTTTCTGTGGGACGCTTGAAGTGTACATATCTGAACCTCATGGATCTGATTCTGATATGGTGTAAATCAGGAATAATGCCATTACAATGCGTGGGCCCCGTGTACTGTCGTCCTGTCCCAGTGTAAAGTTAGTGTGAAATGCTACGACGCTGACTTTGGAGAAGTTTACCCCACTGGTAAAAATGACTGCACGTAGTGTAGGGGAGTAGTGGGAATATACCCAGTACAGGAACACAGCTGTGAGTGAGATCAGAATCAGACCCTATATACATATATACTGTGCATTGCCTGTCAGATTTGCAATAGCAGGATTCCCTGGAGCCTCGACATCAACTCAACCTTTCATCCTTGAGCTAGACAAAATAAATCCTGTGTCTGTGTGTCTCATTGAACAGGTGTCCCTTTGCCTCTACTTGTGCACAGTTCACAGCATAGTGGTTGCTGCCCTCCACCCCAGACATAGCTGCATTTTGGTGGTGCTGTATGCATACAGGCAGTTTGTAAAAGTGCTTTAAGATGAAGAGCACTAAACAAATATCAAATATGATCATTTCTTCAGGGCGAATGTGTTGTGTTGCCCAAGTCCAGTTTAAGTTTTGTTGCAAGATCAGCCACATCTGCACACATCTAAATAGAAGAAGCAAACCCAAGAGTGGCTGTTTGAACAGGGCTGTGTGTGAGGGAAAATATTTTGATTGGGTGCCTGCCCCAAATTACACACTGTCAGTTGCAGGATCATGCAGCAGCTCAGTCCGTCCTATGTTTTCCTGGGAGAGGAAAATATAATCACTCAGAAATGACCCTGTTTTCATGTGGAAAAACTAGTCCCAGAATGGAACCAAGTAGAACCCCCAAGCTCAAGTGAGAACGTTCAAGCCCTGTGGATGTTGCTCATATTTCATGCAACTCGCTGCTGGGGATGGAGTTTGTGGGACCCAAACAGCCCTGCCTATTGTAATCAAAAGTGCACATTTCCTATAGATAATCAAATTGCGGCCTTTTCAATTCATTGGGTTTTGGCTGTTTTGTCCTGCTATGGGGATTATTCATCTAAAAAGCAGCACTCTGGGGACGGCTCTTTCTGCAGCTCCCTGGGGACTGGAGCCAGACAAGCCCGGGCTACTGCAAGCAGGGGACAGTCCTAAGCAGGGTGGAGCAGAGAGGGTGGGGGGTAGCTGAATAGAAACTAAATCTTTCCCATGGATCCCTCAGGGCTAGCGCCCACCTGCCGGTCACGTGCCATCCAAGCTCTCTCAGGCTGGCGGCGGGAGGGATTGTTGCAAAGAGGTGAAGTGTTCTGTCCCCAAAGCAACTCAGCGGCAGGTTTGGGGTTATAACACGCTGTGTTCTTGCCGTGGCGCTTTGCTGCCTGCCTGGTGCTGATCGGAACAGCGTGGAGCAAGGACAGGGCAAGCACCTGGCTCGAGGGACAAGCACCTGGCATCCCCCCAGCACTGCTTGGACTGTCTCATCCTTCCCAGCGCTCCCCTCTGCTCCCACAGCTCTTCATCAACTGTCCCTGCTCGGCCGTCACTACTCGTGAGCTCGCCTCTCGCTAGAGCCGGTGAGGGGAAAAGGCCTCGCTCTGCTCCAGACGCGCCTCGCTGGGAAGAGCCCACCAGAGACTCCGGAACATCTGTCAGATCTGCTCCCCTGGGAGACCGCTCCAGTGCTTGGCTGCCCAGGGAAGGGAAATCGCAAACCGCTCTGGAGGCAGCATTCCAAAGCCAGGCCTCGTGTTACATCCCAGAGCGCTTGTAAGTATCTGTGGCCACAGGCACACAAACACCGTGGTCATGGGCTAACCACATACAGGCTTGGGGAGCAGAACTGCCAACCTCTCGCTCTGCCACTGGGATCCTGTCTTACATACACACGAGCAGCTCTGAGTCCTGCCAGATACCCTGCTAACCCTAGGCCGTGTTATCATGCAAACACACACACACGGGGCGTGAGTCTGAGGCAGACCCACCCTCCTCCTTTAGACTATGAGTTACTCTGTGTGCTCAAGGCACAGAGAAAAGATGAGCTGAGGCACCATGATCATGAAAACCTTTAAGCCCCAGCCCCAAATCCACTCACTTTAATAACGATGAAGAGGATGAAAACACGTTCGATTTTATTTGCCTGTTCAAAAAATCACTCCTGTCCCCAGGGCAAAGAAGCAGGGGGAATTTTGCAAGGGTACTTTAGAGGGGTTATTTGATTACTGGTAATCACAGCTCTACAGAGAGGTGGGGCAGGAAAGACTA
Organism: Mauremys mutica; assembly: GCF_020497125.1. Lineage (NCBI taxonomy): Eukaryota > Metazoa > Chordata > Testudines > Geoemydidae > Mauremys > Mauremys mutica. Next base: position 82,248,381 of record NC_059082.1, on the reverse strand, counting down.
AAGCCCTGCACAGCTGACTAGGGGCATTATGGTGCCATTTGCCACCTCTCCCTGAGGCATCAGCTGTTGGAGAGAGGACGGTGGCCTAATGCTCAGGCTAATGCTCTGACAAATACTATATGGCCCAACAAGGAAGGGATCTGTCAGCCAGAGACTAGTGTCTTTTGGTTGTTCCCTTCTCCAGATGTGCCTCAACAGCTTGCATGCCCCCCTCTCCCATTTCGGGCAGCTGGAGAGCTGTAACTCACATCACTAATTCCTCTGGCTCGAGGCTGCAGCTGGAGGCTGACAAAGGATATTCACTGGATGTTAGCGAATGCGCCTGTTGTCAGCTACACCCGCCATCTTGCCCCGCCCAAGGGGAGCAGGGGGCAGGCTCCCGTTTCCCAGGAGAATTGCATGGCGTGGCGTGCTCTCAGGGGTGACTCACACACACTTCAGCTCCTTTCTATTCAACGAGGCTTTGCTGACGTGACGAGCTGGAAAATAGCTGCTGATGTGTAAATTCAGCGGGTGACCCCTCAGGTGTGTATCCGAGGTGGGTGTATATCCAAGGATAATATCCGGGGCTTGATCCCTACTGGCCATTTCTCGGCACTGGCCATTCCTGATCCACTGCTGGGTTATAACGTAGTGGGCCGTGCACCCTGCCCTCCTGCCATGCACGTTCTCAGGCAGCATCTCCAGGGGACCAAGTGGCAGCAGATGAGTGACACCACATATGCTCCCAATTGACCATGCACATGTCATTCCCAAATCCTGCCACCGAAAGGGTTCCCTGCCCAGAAATGTCTAGGCACAGGCATGTAGTGGGGCGGCTGCCCCACTCCGGCAGAACAGGGGTTAAAAGCAGCCCTGGAAAGGGCTGTGGCTGGGATAAAAGGAGTGAGAGCAGCTGAGGGAGTAGCTGACCACAGGTGTGGCCAGCTCAATCCGGGCCCAGCTGGCCCTGATAAGAGGGCTGTGGGCCGGAGCTGTGAGGAGTCTCACTAGCCCTGGAGTGGGAAGGGCCTGACTGCCTGGGAGCAGGGTACCGGGAGCGGAGCGGAGCAGGGCTGGGGACAAGGGCAGGAGGAGCTGGGGAGCTCCAGCCTGGCAACTCCCCAGGCTGAGGCCTTGCTGAAGGCCTACGGAGGTACTGGGGCAGCCTGGGATAGGCTGCAGGCCCTACCCCCTTGCCAGTGATGAGTGGCCATTACACACTGTGTCTGCCCCAGAGAGCGGGGGCTAGATGGTGACTGGTAGTAGCCATTGAGGCAAGGCAGGCTCAGAGGGTTGGGGGTTCCCCTGGGAGGGGAGACCCAGAGTGTGGGGGTACTGCTGGGGCAGAACCCTGAGGTAAAGGGGCATTGGGGTCGGGGAGGGACATGGGGGCCTGAGGCAGGTGAGACACCGGACAGCAGAGGGTGCTCTGGAGCTGGAGTTGAGCTAATTCCCAAGATGACCAGCAGGAGGCGCCGCACCGGTGAGTCTTTGCTACAAGGCGTCTTCTGTTTGCTGCCTCCTCTCATGGTGCCCTCTCTGATCCCTAATTGGGCAGGTTTGCTGAGCGGGGTTAGGAGTTTCAGGGGCTTGGGAGGAAGCTGCAGTGGGGAAGGGGCGCCTGGATCCGTGTCTGAGATTCGGTGGGTACTGATGGAGGGTAGGTCGGATCCCACAAATGAGGGGTGTGGAAGTCAGGGCACTAGCACAGAAGGGCTGTTCTGTGGGGGGTTGCAGGCTGCACCTGCAAAAGCAGGCTCGAGGGCCTGCTTCTCTCTCTTGGAAGGCAGCGCTTCTCTCTCTTCCCAGCAACGGCCCCGCCAGCTGCATCGTGCTTGCAAAGCACAGCCTGGCAGGTGTGTTGTGAAAAGCTAATTGTTTTGTGCGATATTAAAAATGAGTCACGTGGATGTTGACATTTCATGATGGGCTTGGCAATTAAATAACAAAGCTTGCAAGCCTCTCCTGCCATCAGCAAATGCCACGGGGTGTTATTAAAGAGAAGCCGGAGCTGCTAATAGGAGCAGGATCTAACAGCAGCAAACAAATCCCTCCATGGCACGGAAGAACCAGAGGGATAATTACCAGGGAATGGGCTTCTCTGCTCCTTCTTAGGGGGCTTCTAGGCAACAAAATGCTTTGGAAAGCACACAGCCCATGCCCTCCACCCCAACATTAAAAAACAGTTAGCAACTCAACCAGTCTCTCCCAATCTGTCCTGTACCCACGGGAGCCTGCAAGCTCCAGTTTTGGCCGGCAGCTGGTTTTGCAGGCAGTGAGCAGGCTGGGGCGGCTCTTCCTGGTGTTCAGAACAATCACAGACCCCAGCACTTTCCCCAGCCCGACGGGCATTTGCTTGGCATGAGACCTGCAACCGTCACCTGGGGTGGGGGGTCCAGTCGGCCCAGAGATGGAGGTGTGTCAGCCCCCGGCTCACCCAGCCTGGTAGCCCCTCATCCCAGCCGCACGGCAAAGATCTCCCTGCTGAAGGGACGTGGACTGTCTCTCTGAAGCCCCAGTGGATTTTTAGTGCTTGGCTACACGCACAGTCTTTGGAGTCGAGGCCTCCGCCTGCCAGAAAGCGCTGGAAGGCAAAGCCACACTGGTCTTTTTCTCCTCTGTAAAACAGCCATCATGAAGTGAAGGGCAGGCAGCCTCATGCCTAGAACGCCTACGATAGCGGCAGGGAAACACTGCTTGCGTGAGCCAAGCATGACCAAGCTTCAGCCGGTTCCCATGGCTGGAGTTGGAGACCAAGCCAGCCCTGTCTTGGAAAGCTGGATCAGCTTTCCATGACCAGCCACTGATCTCGGGCACCCCAGTGTCAATCTGGACTCTCACTGGAGCCACTCTGGATCAGACTGGTCAGCAGGTTCTGGCCTGAAGTAATTTAACTTCGAGCTCCCAAGTGCCTTCCTTTCAATCCCAAAATTCCCTCGGGTGACATGAGTTTGGTGCCCACTTGCTGGTACTGTTGAAAATTATTTCCTTCGGAACTAAAGACACTGAAGTGCTAGGAAGAGTCTGGCATTCTCAAGGAAGAGATTCCACAGCGTGGTCCATCTCCTGCTAGGATAATATATATGTGTCCCTCATTCTGGGTCTTTGTCCCACATTGCATCGTTCTTTGGGGCCTTCACAGATCGAGAGACACAGTCAGTCCTGAGCAGGGCTCCTTCGCTGCTTATCTCAGTGGCATGGCTGCATACTTACTGCAAAGGAATGTTTTGGTCAAAGCTTGCTTGTGGAAGCACTCATGTCAGGCGATAGAAACCAGCAGCTAGCCTGTGTTGGAACTAATACTATGGAAATTCACACTGCGCTGCTGACCTGGCTTCATAGAGGCTCAGTATTTTCCTTTAAGATCGTAATTGCTATGTTTATTTGCAATATATTATTCAGCCACTAGATGTCACTGTATGGCATTCCAGACCCAGAGTGATCCATGGTAAACAGACAAAGCTGGGATTCAAGCTTTGTGGAAGTGTGTTTGTTTGGTTTGTAGCTGTTTTGTTTAACAAATGCCATCTGTTAAAGATGGACTGTGATTCCAGATATCATGACAGAGACATGTCACGATTTCTAGCAAATGACAAGTAGTGCAGCAATAAAATACAACAGCACAGACTGTGTTACTTATATCCTGCAATCAAAACATCCTGAGAATTATTCACATATTTACATTTCTGAGGTTTTAAATCTTGTAAATGTTTCAGTTCCTTGCATAACAGAACTGTCTGTAGTGCAGTGGCATCACTATAGTTACAGGCAATTTGCTGTATTCAAGTATTGTAGAACGCATAAAGAGAAATCTCGCCATGGTGATGCTGGCTCTGTGTCACTTTGGGAAATTATATTCTCTTTGCTTAAAATTCCTCCTGTAGTTTCAGATGGATAATGTACACCTTCACTTTCTGACCTGAACTATTTAAAGCATTGCTGTGCATGTTAAAAACAGCTGCCATGTTCTACTCCAGAAGTGGCTGCATGGGGTGAACCATTTAAAATAATTTTGTTGCATTAGTTGGGATGTTTTTCTGAAAGGTTCTCTATAAACAGCAGTCATGAAGAAATCCAGAGGATTTCTATCCAGAATCTAAACCCATCTTTGGATCCAAATCTCATGACCATCCCCCTCTCATGAGTCAAACCAAACCCTCAGATCTGAAGACCTCCCAGATGCTGAGAAGGTCTGAATCCAAATCTGGAGTCAAATTTTGCCACTTGGGGGTCTTTGGTATAAATGATGAATAAAAATCAAGGCCCAGGTCTGGTGATGGAAATCCTCTGGGAGTCTATAAGAAAGTATTTCCCTCCCAACATGCTTATTCTACATTTGTACTCATGTGCCCTGGAGCAGGAGGACAAAGACACCACAACCAGTGGGAGATCAGTAACAAGCTGATTCTCATTAACGTGACAGCCGCTCCTTTCCACAAGACTCTTTGGAAATTTCCATCAGTCCTGAAAGGTCCTTTCCACTCGCTGTACCACAGCAGCCAGTGGTTACCCAATTAGAAAGAGAGACAGTTCAGTCTTCCTGCTCTGTCCTCATAAAAATCTCCATGCTAGTATAGATCAAAGGCAGAAAGGCCCCTGCCATAAACCAGCTCTGGGCTCAGACAAGAAGCTAAAGTTTCACAATGATATTTTCCCTCCCCCAATCTATAAAAAATGCTTCTTCTGCTCTGACTCCAGCAGGAAGGATCATTAAATACAGGCTCTTCCACTGAAGCAGAGGCCGGTCATGCCTGCAAGGTTGCAAACAGTTATCATTAGTAGGATCTCCAGTTTTCACATGCTCGTAACTTATCTTGAGGGCTGTGCTTTCCCAGGCTTGGGCTTTGCCTGAGGGCCATTTGTTTTTTGAAAGTTCGAGTAAATTCCCTTAATCCACTTTTTTTTTGGCATTCCAGGAGAGTCAAAACCAAAGCGAACCGGGTCTTGTAATAAACAACAATAACCCCTTTTAGCACACAATCAGGGGCGGCTCTAGGAATTTGGCCGCCCCAAGCACGGCCGCACGCTGCAGGGGGCGCGCTGCCGGTCGCCGGTCCCGCAGCTCCGGGGGACCGCTTGCAGACGTGCCTGCGGAGGGTCCGCTGGTCCCGCGGCTCCAGTGGAGCATCCCCAGGCACGTCTGCGGGAGGTCTACCCGAGCTGCGGGACCAGCGCACCCTCCGCAGTCATGCCTGCGGGAGGTCCGATGGTCCTGCAGCTCCGGTGGACCTCCCACAGGCATGACTGCGGAAGGTCTACCGGAGCCACCTGCTGCCCTGCCGGCAAAATGCTGCCCCAAGCGTGCGCTTGGCGCACTGGGGTCTGGAGCCGGCCCTGCACACAATCTCAACCTACATAGCTGATGCTTGAGAGCTGAAACTTGGGCTGGAATGTAGCCCGGGGTGAAGAATGGAGGTGCCCCACAATGCACTGGGTGACCATGGTGGTGATGTGTTCCAGAGCTGAAAGTCCTCACCACCACTGTCTGCAGGAGGGGAAAGAGGGCGTGTGGCCCATTTGTGGAGATGATCTGTAGGCATCTCAGCCCAGATCCTCAAAGGGTGTAAGTGGGACTTTAGTGGGCCAGGTCGGGTTGGGGAGAGGGGGCGGGGAATGACAGGTAGGATTCCAAATACCTTTAAGAATCTGGTCCCTTCTGCTTCTATGCAGCTCTGGACTTTAGCGGTTCTCTGGGGATTTTCTCTCTTTACTAAGGTGGACTGTGCTCCTTTTATACCTTGCATGTGGCTTAACCCCTCGCCACACACACACTTAATTTACTCTAATAAGAGACCCGTGACCTTGGCTTCTGTCGTTAGTTCTACTTTTATCTGCAGTGGTTATTCTGCAGTCATTTGTCACTGCGAAGCATATGGGATAATGAACAAGACACTTATTGGTACCCCAGAGACTCGGGAAGGTCAGGCAAAGATGCATCGATGACCATTTGCAGAAGAGAGCAGCAGGTTTTCCAGTGTTAAGGTAGCAACTCCTTGGGCTGAGTGGATCCAGGGACCACATGGGAGAAAGGTGACTCATGGAAAATGAGCTCTTGCAATTATACTCCTGGAAAGGGAAGCAACCTGTCCACCTGCCCCATGTCTTTGCCTTTGCCCAAAATGTGGGCACATTTGGTGGAGGAAGCAATAAATCACTGATCCTGAAGGCTAGCAAAGGAGGCCAGAATCTTAGCAAATTGAAACCCAGAGATTGTGGTAAGATTCTTCATGTCAAGTATCTCTCATTTTGCCAGTCATCACTAAGGAGAAGGTCTGCTACAACCACAGGGGTCAGAGATGGGCCAAGCGCCATCTGAATTTTTCTGCTCTTCAGTGGCCTTTATGAGGCCGAAAGCCGACTGCCATATTCAACTGCAGCGAGAAGCAGCCGTCGAGCAGTTTGCCTGCTCGGCCATTTGGCATTTCTCTTCTCTCAATCAGGTTGCCCTGGATTGATGGGCAATAGGGTGTTTTTCCTACCATCTACCTTGCTGGGGTCAGACGTCCAAGAGTGAGCCGAGAGGCAGGATTGTCACTGCAGCTGGCAGGGGAGTCCACCTCGTTGCACGGACCTGGCTCTTGGGCTGCTGACCCTGGCTTTGATTCCCGGCTCTGGCTCGGACCACACTGTTCTGACCACCCAAACTGCAGTCATGACAGTTTGCACAGACACCTCCTAGAACTCCTCCTGAGCTGAAATAGGGCGTTTGGACTGAGCAGGAACCAGGAGGGAAGCCGCTAGTCTGGCCTTCTGAGGTGATCTTTCCTGTTGTGCTGATCCCCACACAGTCCGTATGATAACACACACCGACACTGTCCTATCATGGCTGCTGGGCAGTGGGGTGGAGGCGCTGCCTATTATGTACCCTAATCCTGGGTTCTTGTCCCCACAGAGCTTCCCAGACAGGAGCCTTTCCCGGTGTCTAGTGCACTGTGGTGCAGGGACCTTCTCCGTTGGAACACAGTCTCTCCTGAACAGTAACCCCCTGCTGCTTGCATCCTGCCTCAGGCGTGGTCACAGCACAAACCTGTATCATGGCCACCTCCATTTTCCTGTTGCACCACCACTGACTGGTTCTGGTAACACCCCAGCACTGCTTGGAATAACCACAGTCAGGCCCAAGGGCAGTTAGTACATCAAACAGCTTCTTGTCTCCGTGGTGGGGATGCCAGGAGCTCTGCACCACGGACTGTGGGACTGGCCACAGCCGGCCAGATTCTGATCTCACTTGCATCAGTGTAAGTCCACTGGCTTCAATGGTGTTACTCCTGATTTACACCCATGTAGCTGAGATCAGAATTGGGCCCACGGGCTTTTTTCCTGAAATGTTTCCAACCCCTTGTAAAAAGCACCCATCAGTTTGGATTAGGGACAGAACTAGCTACACCAGACAGGAGCCACCGCCCAGGCCCAGCCCGGGGGGTGCGTGATTAGAGGCCACGTGGCGTGAAGGGAGGTGGGTGGGGTTAAGCAGCAGGCAGGCCTGAGTGCTGAGTCTGGCTCTGTGTGCCCTAGAGAAAATCCTGCCCCCTCGCTCTTCACTTCCCCACAGAAGAGGTGTAGGGCAGCGCTACCAAATTCACGGCCATGAAAAACACGTTGCAGACCGTGAAATCTGGTCTCCCCCAGTGAAATCTGGTCTTCTGTATGTTTTCCCCCTACACGATACCGATTCCTCGGGGGAGACCAGCGTTTCTCAAATTGGGGGGCCACAAGGTTATTTTAGGGGGTTGCGGTATTGCCACCCTCACTTCTGCGCTGCCTTCAGAGCGGGTAGCTGGCGAGTGGCAGCTGCTGACCGAGGACCCAGCTTTGCAGGCAGCAGTGTACAAGGAAGGGTGGCAATATCCCAGGCCCTCCTTACTGCTGTGCTGCTGCTGGCGACGATGCTGCCTTCAGAGCTGGGCTCCCGGCCAGCAGCCGCTGCTCTCCAATTGCCCAGCTCTGAAGGTAGCACCGCTGCCTGCAGCAGTAAGGGTAGCAGTACTGCAACCTCCCCTACACTAACCTTGTGAACCCCCCACCCCAGCTCCTTTTTGGATCTGGACACCTACAATTACAACACCGTGAAATTTCAGATTTAAATAGCTGCAATCATGAGAATTACTATTTTTTAAATCCTATGACTGTGAAATTGACCAAAATGGACCGTGAATTTGGTAGAGGGCCCTAGTAATGAGCTAATGGCTGCTTGGTGGTTTGCACATCTGAGGCACTCTATAGGTGCTAGGGATCGCTGTGAGTTAGGGGTGGGAAACACTCCCCTTTGCTTATGCCACGCTTAGATCCTCATCCCCAGATTGCATTGGACTGAATCATTTTAGTCGTTCAGACACTGAGATCTCTTTTGGGCACTGTGGACTGCTGCAAAGCCCCACTGAAGACCTTGGGAGGAGAGATCAGCTGACCTGCAGTCTCATGTCTCAGGTTTAAATGCTGGCTTGTTCATTTATAACCAGGACGATAACTGAACGCTTTCCCTGTGCTGCTGCGGGATACATGGAACACCAGGCTATCTGGCCATGAAGAGAAAATCTGCAATACCGATGGGACTTCAGACCCCCAGATAATTAAGCTGGGTACAGATTTCATGTTGCGTTGCCACCTTTCTAATGGCTGGTAACTGGACTCCCAAGGCACCGCCCCCTTCTCCATCTCTTCCCCCAGATACTGTCCATGCTCCTCCCCCCCCCCGATAAAAAACAAAACACAGACATCAGGGCTTGTCAATGGCACCCAGGCACACAAGCCGAAACCTGGACTGTCCAGGTGAAAACCGGATGAGTGGCAACCCTGATTTCATGCCTAAGTATGGGCTATATTTAGACTAATAGCGCCTCTGTAAGCATCTTATAGCTGGAGGGCACTGGCTTTCCTGTTATTGGTGGGTTGCCCTTTGAACCCAGGCAGTTCTGCTGTATTTGTAAAGTATAGAGCCAAACGCAGGGAACCAGTGTTTTAATTGGATTGGGCTGGCCCTGAATAATTGGAAGTTTGGCAGCAGGCGCTTTGGCTCAAGCTGCACACCCTGTAATGAGTTTACTTGTTTAAATTAGCTTGGCAAACTCCTCTGCGGAGCTGACCTGTCCTAAAGGATCTGCCATGGTTCCAAAGCATCTGTCAACCTGACTGATCCCTTGAGCATTTTTTTAAAAAAGCAAACAAACAAAGAAGTAGGTAAACTCACCTAAACTAAACTCCACATTCCCCAAATGAGCAGTGGAAAAACTCTATGGGCCTGTGTTCTCCCTCAGCTGCCCAACAGGAGCTGAGCCAGTCTGTTATCAGACCCAGCTGGTCTTCTTCACGAAGGGAGGAGCTCCGAGTGGTGGGAAAGCAGGAAGCTAAGGGGGAGAGTTGACCTCTAACAATAGGCCAGGAGACACCGCTGGGGTGGAGCCTGAATGAAAGGGCAGGAACCGGCTCTCCAGAGGAACGCTTGTGTTGTGCACAGCCGGAGCTGGAATGACGCTGCACAGCCTGGAAAGGCCAAGGAATGAAGAAGTCCAGGGAAGCAGCAAGAGGTTAGAAGGAGCAGACCTTGGACTGGAACCCAGAGGAGAGGGAAGCTGCTATGCCGTGCCCAGCCAGGAGGGGGCGTGCTGGCCCGTGAGTCACTTCTCCAGGCACATTTATTCAGGCTTTGTGGGAACTGGGCAGAATCTAGCACTGAGTTGTCCACGCTGCCCCCTGCTAACACCTGTGACGTCAGTGGGGATGGATGAGTGTAAACAAGGCTCAGACTTAGTGTCCTGGGGCCGGATCCTCTGCTGATGCAAATCAGCCTAACTCTAGCATGACGTTGGTGGAGCAGATGCTCAGGGGCTGGGCTGCCATCCCAGGGTCTCTCTGGAGGTGCTGGGAAGGGTGGAGGGGAGTGAGAAAAGGGGTAAGACACAAAGGGGAAAATGGGGAAGAGGACCGGAGGGAGGAGCCCACGAAGGGGGCGGGCAAGGAGAAGGATGACCAAGAACACGGGGAGGGGGGGCTAGTGAGCCCCACTTAGCTCTGATTTCTACCCTGGCAGCCCCAGATGGGAGCGGGGGGAGGGGAAAGCTTGTGCCAGCCACTGCAAGGATGAAGAAGAATGAAGAGACGTCACTGAAATGTGCTGAAACCTCCTCGTTGGCTTGGGGATGGCTGGGGTGAGCCTGGGGCTGGAGGTTCCTGCCAGTTATTGATCAGCACCTGTTTGCCCATGGCGATGAGTGAGACTATTAAGCAGAAAGAGGAAGAACAAAGAGAAAGATGAAGGTGCTGCCCCCTGGGATGACAGTGGGGCCAGGTACAGGCAACTGCTGTAGTCCGAGATGGGCGTAAGCCATCAAGTTAGGATCTGGAGCCAAATTTTCCGGGTGTTCAGCTCAGGGGTGAAATCCTGGCTTCACTGAAGTCTAAAGCAAATCCCCCATTGACTTCAATGGGGCCAGGATTTCACCCCAGGGTTGGGGTGGTATGATCTTGAGATGGGGTCCACTGCAAAGTTGGGCTGTAAGTCTGATGTCTAGGAAGATTGGGATCAGAGGTTTTTCTTTGGAGCCTGTCTAGCGTTTGGAAAAGCTTGGTCTATTTGTCACAGGTTTCTGATTGCCACTGGGAGCTGGTCTGGTCAAAGTATTGCTACCATCCAGGAATGGAAATACTCCAAGCAGGCCAAAGGCATTAAGGGCTTGTCCGTTTGAGGCTCAGAGCACCCTTGACGTCCGCTGATGTCTGTGTGAGAGAGAGAGAGAGAGAAGAGCTCAGCAGCTCGCCTGACTGCGCCTTAAACACATATGTGCAAATCCATCCCATGGTGATGGATTGCTGGGCCCCATGCACACACACACACACACACACACACACACAGCTCTTAAAAACCATTCCCCAGACAATACCCAACCAATGCATCACCACAGGAGTTACCAGTGCAGGCTCCAGAGAAATCACACAACTCCAGCAGCAGCAGCAGCAGCCGTGGGGAAGCATCTGCAGCTGATTAAGGCAGATGTTCCATAGCAGCCACTGGCAAAGGGGTCCCTGTAGTGGAAGCAATGAAGTCTGGCTGAAGGGGAGGGTGTAACCGTGGTCTCTTCCAGTTCTCGACGGGAGATCAGAAATCCGTGTTTGGGATTCTGTTGAAACTGCACATTTACCATGGAGTTCAAAAGCCGTGCGGAGCCGGGCTCCATAATGACCCCATAAGACATATTGCAATGTCCTCATTATTGCAAACCTCAGACAGCTTGAAGGGAGAATTCAAGTCATTGAGAGACTCACCAAGAGCAGTGATGGGCTAAGGTGGGAGCCAACAGCTCAGCCTGTGTTCTGCTGGGGACCACACATGTTCAGATGGGCCCTCCGGACTGCACGGCCGCTCCCCTTGCACATACTCAAGGGGTTGGGGACCCTCACTCTGCGGCAGTCCAGGCTAGTTTAGGTTCGGTCAGTCCCTGCTGAATATGGGCCTGAGTCAAAGCCATAGCTCTTGTGCTGGATAAGGGTGAATTTCCCTATTGCTCAGTGCATCCGGCAGGTTACATGCTTTGCTGTTTCTAGTGGCTGTCTGACCAGCGCATTGCTAACGTGTAGCTTGCACCGCTGATGAGTCTGGCTCAAAGGCATTTGTGGTCCTGAGACTTCATGTATCCTGTAGCAGTGACTTATGTTGTCAGACTTCAGGGCCATACACTGCCTCAGTTTCCCCTCTCTGTCATCCCCCAACTCCCAGTGCGGGTAGGTTGCTGAGGTGAGTTGCCCTCCAGCAGAGTCGCAAAAAATCCACCTCTGCCAGAGTTAAACAAAATCCAGATGGAAACCCAAAAGCCACCCCTCCACCCAGAATCTTGCCAGGGTCTTCTCAGAGTCTGTCCTCTTCCTCCATGGTCTATAGCCCTTCTCCCAGTCCCTCCTTCCCCCTGTTGACTGAGGTGGCAGCACAGGGGGAATCCACATCCACCCTCTACTACTGGTCACTGGCCTTAGGACCCTAAACCGTAACCCAAACTTCCTTCCCAGGACCCCTTCCTATGCACCAAGCCAGGCCTCCTCCCGCCGCTTTCCTCACTCCTCTCCCTGAATAACCACAGGCTGCCCTTAGAGCTCCCTGAAGGGTAGTTCTTAGTCACATGACCCTCTTACCCATTTCCTTCATCTTGGGGGGTGGCACAGGCGAGGCTAAGCCGCAATCCCCCATTAAAGGGCCAGTTCACCTTGAGACATACTCACTCCAGCCAATAATGTGGTCCCTTGTTGAGTAGCCCCTTACTAACCCTTAAGAGAAAAGTCCTCAGGGGAAAAATTATCCCTGGATAGTCACTTCTATGGGTTCAAAACAATCTTTCAAATGGAGACTAATGAGCTCAAGCCAGTAATAATAATCTAATAAGTGAAACAAACAGCATTTTGCATTTCATCAGTCGGGGATAGGAAACGGAGAGGATCATTTTACTGTCCGCAGTGTCTGCATGTGATTTCCATTGAACGCTTGCCACTTATCAATAAATTTGCACACGCTGAAATACTTTCAGCTGTGTTGGATGGAGAACTCGATACGCTCACGTGTAGAATTATTAATTGATAAAGCTGAGTCCAGACAGGCCTTCTTCAGAGCAGCCCAGATCAAGATTCCAGCTGTGGAATTTAGAACGCCAGCTGGGATGCCAGATGTTTTCAGCACCACTTCCCCTATGCTGCTGCCACAACATGCCAGGCCAAGGGCCTGTTCAAAAGCAAAGGCTGGCTGCTGAGTTGGTGTAAACTAGTGTCACTCCAATGAACAAAGCAGGGCTAAGGCAACTGACGCTAGCTGAGGATCTGGCCTCTAATTTATAAAGGATTTTTATTCTGACTCTGAGCACCCTGGTTGAATTATTCATTGACAAAAATGGACCCGATTCTCCTCGCCTTACCCCAGTGTAAATCAGGAGGAATGCCATTAAATTCCAGGTAGTTACACTGGTGTAAGCCTGTGTGAGACAACACCAAGCCAGAATCTAGTTCTTTTTCTGATTATGAGCCAATCACTCTTGGTGGTTGGTTTTTTTTTTCAAATGTGCTTATTACTCATAAGACTCCACTGAATAATCTGGATGAAATACTTGTAGGTGACAGGATTTGTGCAAACTGTTCACTATTTATATTGTCTGGCTGGTCATCCAAGTCACACAGTAGTTTTTCTGCTCTCTGATTGGATGACTTGAAACTTTCAAAAGAGGAATCTAACAATCGGCGAACATGACTTTTCAGATGAATGATTGCACATGCTAAAATTTGTGAAAACATCAGGCTTTGTGATGAAATGCCAGTGACTGTCTAAGTACTTGTAAAAATGAGAGCCCATAAATAGAAGGAAATGTAACATAGGATTCATATATAAAGTCACAAATCAAGTTTCTCAACTCTGTTCTCTACACCTATGCGGGTGCACTCTGTAGTTTGTGAAGTACAATGCACCTAAACCCATGTGATATCTCCTGCTATTCCTCTCCTGAGTCCCCCTGGCTCAGCTTTGCTGATCCACAGCACCCTGGGCTATCCTTGTTTTGTGAACAGATAACGGCTAACGTGCTGTGGGTTTCCCCAAGGATGTGGACGGGTATTAACACCTGACATTTTAGTGGCATTGGGAAATGTGAAAATCTTAAGTGGAATTACTGGGTTTGAAAATAAACTTCCCCTGCCCTCTGGGAGTCCTGGGTTCAAATCCTGATTTGCCAGAGGTCACAAGTGGGAATTGTTAGTTCTCCAGTGGATAGTTGTCCAGATTAAAAATAACCAACCCTTTCACAGCTGCGTAATTGGCAGTCTTTGCAGAAGAGAAGCCCACCTGGGGGTGCTGCTGGTTAGGCTTGTGGTGTACCCACAGAACTATCTGTATGGGGCATCTGTCTCTTGAACACAGTATTCAAGATGTGGATGTACCATCGATTTATATAAGGGCAATAATATATTCTCCGTCTTATTGTCTATCCCCTTTTTAATGATTCCTAACATCCTGTTTGCTTTTTTGACCGCCTCTTCACACTGTGTGGACATTTTCAGAGAACTGTCCATGATGACTCCAAGATCTTTTTCCTGATTTGTTGTAGCTAAATTAGCCCCCATCATATTGTATGTATAGTCGGGGTTATTTTTTCCAATGTGCATTACTTTACATTTATCTACATTAAATTTCATTTGCCATTTTGTTGCCCAATCACTTAGTTTTGTGAGATCTTTTTGACGTTATTCACAGTCTGCTTTGGTCTTAACTATCTTGAGCAGTTTAGTATCATCTGCAAACTTTGACACCTCACTGTTTACCCCTTTCTCCAGATCATTTATGAATAAGTTGAATGGGATTGGTCCTAGGACTGACCCTTGAGGAACACCACTAGTTACCCCTCTCCATACTGAGAATTTACCATTTATTCCTACCCTTTGTTCCCTGTCTTTTAACCAGTTCTCAATCCATGAAAGGACCTTTCATTTTATCCCATGACAACTTAATTTATGTAAGAGCCTTTGGTGAGGGACCTTGACAAAGGCTTTCTGGAAATCTAAGTACACTATGTCCACTGGATCCCCAAGTTGAAGGATGCTATCAAATCCCCACTCACTCTTCTCTTCTGTAGACTAAATAAGCCCAGTTCCCTCAGCCTCTCCTCATAAGTCATGTGCCCCAGCCCCCTAATCATTTTTGTTGCCCTCCGCTGGACTCTCTCCAATTTGTCCACATCCTTTCTGTAGTGGGAGGCCCAAAACTGGATGCAATACTCCAGGTGTGGCCTCACCAGTGCTGAATAGAGGGGAATAATCACTTCCCTTGATCTGCTGGCAATGCTCCTACTAATACAGCCCAATATGCCGTTAGCCTTCTTGGCAACAAGAGCACACTGCTGACTCATATCCAGCTTCTCGTCTACGGTAATCCCCAGGTCCATTTTTTCTGCAGAACTGCTGCTTAGCCAGTTGGTCCCCAGCCTGTAGCAGTGCATGGGATTCTTCCGTCCTAAGTGTAGGACTCTGCACTTGTCCTTGTTGAACCTCATCAGGTTTCTTTTGGCCCAATCCTGCAATTTGTCTAGGTCACTCTAGACCTTATCCCTAACCTCCAGCTTATCTACCTCTCCCCTCAGCTTAGTTTCATTTGCAGACTTGCTGGGGGTGCAATCCATCCCATCATCCAGATCATCCAGGCCTTTTCCCAATCGTCTGGGACCTCCTCCCATCACCGTGAGTTTTCAAAGGTAATGGCTAATGGCTCTGCAATCACATCAGTCAACTCCCTCAGCACATCGGCTGCATTAGATCCGTCTCCATGGACTTGTACATGTCCAGCTTTTCTAAATAGCCCTGTTCTTTCACCAGTGCAGGCTGCTCACCTCCTCCCCATACTGTGCTGACCAGTGCAGCAGTCTGGGAGCTGACCTTGTCTGTGAGTCTTTGACAAAAGACTCTGTCCAGCATCCTCTTTGACACATCCCTGCTTTGAGGGCTGTGACGTCTCTCTGTGCTCACCCAAAGAGACTCAATGAATCTTCAGCTGAGATCTCCCTTCATCTCCATTCACAGAGAGAACATGGTGCCCGAGCCCAACTGTGGATCCTTTGCATGTTTGCACTGAGAATGCACCTCTTCGAGCTGGGCGTGAGGGCTCATGAGATTGCCAGGTCAACACATGGCAATGGGCTTGGACTAATGACCTCTGGGAGGTCACAGGTGCTAGTGGGGACTGGGAGGTGAGAGAATTGTGGTTTCTAATCTGGCATCTGTCTGGTTGACCTTGGACAAGCGACTTGTTTTACTTGTGGGTTACCTTAAGGCCAGCTTTAAGAGA
The DNA here is from genome assembly GCF_020497125.1 of Mauremys mutica. Taxonomy (NCBI): domain Eukaryota; kingdom Metazoa; phylum Chordata; order Testudines; family Geoemydidae; genus Mauremys; species Mauremys mutica. Next base: position 82,232,600 of record NC_059082.1, on the reverse strand, counting down.
GGGTGAAGGCCGACAATTGCCTTGACCCTACAGATCCTTGCATGGGGCACACAAGGCTACTGGTCTCCAGGGCAGGTGTGACTGGAGGCTCCATGCAGGCATGAGGTTAAGCAGTGAGTGGTGAGGAGTCCCTTGTGCGCTGAATCCCTGACTCTCTGGGTAAAAAGGGGCAGGGTGTGGGTGGAACATGGGTGTGTCTGATGAGAGACAGGATTCAGGGGGCTCCTGATCATGCTAATGCCAAGGAGAGTCTTTGGTACCTGGACAAAGGAGTCTCTCTCTCTCTCTCTGTTTCATTGATGCTGTGTCATGTTCTGCAGTGCTCCCTGCTCATCCTCTTTTACCTTTTGCTTATGTGCACAACCCTGCAGACATGCGCTGTTCCCAAATGGGGTGAGCTCTGCAATGGAACGCACAGACAAAGCGACCGGTGCCAGAGTCACTCACTCGCCCGCTTTACGAACATTTGAGTGATGCTCTAAATCCTCCCTGTGATCAGACGCCAGCAGGTGCATGACATCGATAGGAGCTGGCAAGGCATTCTGGGTACTGCCAAGCCCATGAGCCAAACATGAGTTCCCCATGGCTCAATAACAGGCCTGGCCAAGCCAGGCATCATGGGGACATGCTCTGAGTACACTTTCCGAGAAGGCCCACACAGCTCTGCCAATGCTCCTCAGTCCCTGCTGATCCAATCCTAGGGATTCTCACACTGCTCTGCATGGCTGATCCTGACCTGCAAGACATCGGCTGGTCAAGCCCTCGTCTCTGCCAATGCTCCTCATTTCGGACCTGTGCCAGTCCCGGGCCTTCTCACTGCCCTGGCAAACACATCCTGATCCTGGCCTGCAGCATCCCTGCTGGTCCAGTCCCAGTATCCCCTGCCCAGCTCTGCCAGTGCATCTTGATCCTGACCAGCAGCATCTCTTCTGTGCCCTTCTGGGCTTCCCCTGAGTGCAGATTCCCAATGGTACCAGATTTCACGATTGTTGCGATATAAACAGACATCCTCTGTGGGTCTAGGATTGAGAACTCACTAAACTAGAACTTCCCCATTTGAACCCAGGTCTCCTGCATTCACGCACTGGGTCCCTGGTGGCTTCCCTCCTATTTCTGGGGGCCACAGGTCCAGCAGCAAAACCCCATGATACATTAACATTTTGAATTGGCCAGGAAAGCGATCGGACACAGCATGAAAAGACATATTGAAACAGCACAGCTTGTAGCCAGGAAGCACGGTTGAAAGACCTCATGGCTGGTGATAGGACAAACAGGGATCTGTCAGTAGACAGTGGCCATAACCAGCAGCATACTGAGTGACTGTGGCAAGGGACCTTTCAACACCGTCAAGAAACTCACTAAAACCTTCACTCCCCAACAGACTGTGTTGTCAGGGCAGTAGATGAAAAAGTGCTAACAGAAGGGGAAGCCATCGAGCGGCCCTGGAGAGAATATTGTCTCAGTGAAGCACTGATGGATAGCCCAGATGTTAGCAAAAGTGAGTGCCCAGTGCCCATGCACCATCCAAAGAATGACCTCCGCCAAGTCACTTCACCACTCCCTCTGTGCCTCGATTTCCCCTGTGTCTGCCTTGTCTGTAGACTGCAAACTCTTCAGGACAAGGACTCTCCCTTACTATGTGTCTGGGCAGTGCCTAGCACCATGTGTTGTGGGGTGGTCGTTTACTGGGGCTTTGCAGGCACCCGGCCCCTTTTAGCCCCCTCTTGCAGAGCCGTTAAGAGCTGCACGCAGCTGTTCCTGTGGGTAACACACCCTCTGCCTGGGGCTGGCTTAAGAACAAAAGCAGTTCTCAACGCTCCTTGAGGTCCCTGCACCCCACAACAACCTGTGCTTAGCTCTGGTGTCATCTGTCGCGGCTGGAGCGCCTCTTCCGTCCCAGTCTGGTCTCACAGCCCATCCCCTCAGCTCTTCCGATCCGGAGTTCAGCCTCCCGGCCCTGTCTCTAGGTCCCCAAACTTCTAGGCCCAAACTCCAGTCGGGGAGCGGGTCTCCATGTACCTGTTTCCAAGTCACTGGTAGCTTGGAAGAAAAGGATCTGGCTCGCTTGCGGATCAATGCCCTAGCACATAAAGGACAAGCTGGGGTATTAGTTGGTGTTTGCTACAGACCTCCAAATCACACGAGGGAACAGGATGAGCGGCTCCTTATGCACCTATCTACAATGTGTAGGTTTAAAAGCTGCGTGATCATGGGGGACTTCAGTTTGAGTGACATGTGCTGGAAGTCTCATGCTGGTTCTAAAACAGCCTGGGAATTCCTAAACACGATAGATGACAATTTCCTAACCCAAAAAGTGTTGCAGCCAACACGGAGAATTCTTTATTAGACCTTGTCCTAACAGAGAAACAGGAAGTGATCACAGAGCTAAAAACAATGGTAGCCTTTGGAGGAGTTTGGAGATGGAACTGAACTTTAAGGCGCTCTCCAGTGCCATGCTCTGGGATAATGATGGAGAAGCCAACCACCATACATTATTCCACAGCTAAAAAGGGGACATGCAAAGCATTGGAGAAGTAACACAGGCATTTGCTGTGGAAGACAGGTTCTGCCTGGCATGATCTGCCAGGCTAAGGCCAGGTTACATTGCAGCAGCAGTACTGCCAACCTCAAATGTTCAAAATTCATGATGTGGGCCCCCCAAATCAGGAGATTGGCTTAAAAATCATGAAAAAAAAGCCAACACATGTGGGTGCTTTGTCTTTGCCTCCTGGTTTCTGAGCCGGCAGGGTCACACTCAGGTCACATTTTCAAGCTTTTCTCTGCAACGATGAGGGCTAGGAGCTTATTTCTTTTATTAAATGAATGCTGAGATTCTCCCCTAATTAGTGCCTCCAGGAGCAGCAGGGGCTTTATGTAAAACATCAAATATCCTGAGTCTCATGCTACAAATCATGAGAGCTGGCCATGCTGGATCAGGCCCCGTCCTGGGATCTCAGCTCAGATTCTCATTTAGAGAATCTTTGATTGAAAAGAGCAGATAATTGAATCAGACACTCTACATCCACTTCATTGATTAGCAGGAGGCCCTGGAGTGTGTCTCTTTCATACACAATGTCAATGCTTAGCACATATTTTACTGCTCGCCTAATTGGATTGTTTTAAAAGCTGTTTGGCAAACAGCAGCAGGGAGCAGTGGCTTTGATCCTAGGGGAACATGGTCCCATGGGGCTGCGTGCTCTCACTCTGCTCTTTGGAAAAGTGATGACATTTTTAACAGGGATTTGAACCTTGTGCATCACCTCATCAAATCTCTGCTCCTGAGGTCTGGTGCTGGTGAGGCTGAGAGTACCCAGTGGGGTGATATGTTGGCTGTTTCCTCTGAAGACAGGGGTTTAATTGTTCGGTCTGAAGGTAAAGCAGAATTTGGAGACATCATCTTGACATTTACCACAGAGTCTGGCATATGCTATGCAGGCCTGGCCTAGTGCAGTATATCAGGCGGCGTGTGTTTGTCCTGCTGGATGCAATCAGCCCTGTTCAGTAGAGTGGAGCACCAGCTCTGCTAGAAGCATGAGAAGTCCAGTCTGTTTAAAGGTTGATTCTTCGAAGTGCTCTAAAATCTGTGTGCTTGTGCAGCTTGCCTTGCCATTTGCTGTGCCTCAGTAGCATGTGGGATCCAGATTTGGGCTTGTAATGCTTTAGTGGCTGGTCTGCACACATGGCAATAAGCCCCAGTATTAGTGACAGCTAATTGAGAATCTCTTCTATTTAATGACGGCAGAGGCTGTTGCTTTGGAAGTAGAAGTTCTTGGTTCCTCTTCTTTTTATTTTTTACTGCTTTTAACCTCCAGGAGACAGTTTACAGTCAAACAATTCACATGAAGGTTAATTTCCTGAATCCTTACAGATGCACGCAGTTATGCAAATATGGTCCACATTTGCAGGGCGTTGCTCCCAGCAACCAACTAGCAGGGTGGCAAAGAAAGGTTAGATGGAGCAGAACTGAAGAGGGAAAATATAATCAGGGCAAGTGAGCAAACTTTAAGAGCAGTGGAGCTCACAGGTAGAAGACCCAGAGTTTGCCACCGCTCTTGTTCAGTAAATATGGGGCTGTTAGAGGAGACAGTTTGGGCTGCAGTAGCGTTGGCATGTGGATGACACTGGCCTCTAATCCTCCTTTCTGAAGATGTAGATGGTAGCGTTTCCTTGCTTGCTGAGTGCCTGGCCAAAGGAGGGACCTGGATAGGAGAACCATTGGTTGAAATCAGTCTGGAAAAGGGGGAGGCAACTTGAGGGACTAATGTTTACAGCTATTCCATCTATTGGCTGGAGTTTGTCCACCCCTTGCAAGATGCTTTTGGGCCTCCGATTGCTCTTGCATTCCCAGGTGAGAGTGGGTTTCAGTCTGTGGTAATTCGGAGTTGCAGCCTTTCCTTTCTCATCACAGCCATCCACTTCTGGGCTTGAACACTGCAGTGTGCCCTACTTAGGGTGACCAGGTAGCCAGTGTGAAAAATTGGGACCGGGGCGTGGGGAGAAATAGGCATCTATATAAGGCAAAGCCCCGATATATCAGGATTGCCCCTATAAAATCGGGATATGTGGTCACCTTAGCACTACTAGGGGCTACTCTTGAAGATGACACAGATGTTCCAAGATGGTTGAGCATGCTGCCTGCCCCTCCTGGTGGAGTGTGTCAGTGTCAACTTATTTCACCTCAGCCCAGGGAAGTGCACAGATTAAGATACTTTATGTGCTTCTGGGTGCAGTTCAAGGTCTTGATTTTAATCTAGAAAACTCTGCACGGTGTCCATCCTTGATACCTTAGAGATGGGCTGCCATCCTATGAACCATCAGATTTTATTGTGATGAGGGTCATATAAGTATCTGGATGGATGGTGGGAGCTGAACTCATCCGAGATGCTTTTGCTGATCATCCCCAGATATGTACTGTCCAGCATATATTTAGTGAAGTGTCTCTTGTTGTGGAATTGTTCCTGGAGCATTTTCCAGAACCTGAATTTACCAATCTTCAGGGCACAAGTGCCAGACGCATCCCTTTGGTAAGCCATTGGTTTTACTCTGGGCTATGGCTGAATTATGCTGATTTGGTGGGAGGGCGTCGGAAGTGGGGTTGAATGTGTTGTCCATCCTGGCCGGTTTCATATTGATTGAACAGTTCATCACTGCAATGTAACCCCATTGCTTCTTGTCCTATTCTCTGAGATTAAGAAAAACAATTTTTCTTTCTCCTCCTTATAACAACCTTTTACATACCTGAAAACTGTTATCATGTCCCATCTCAGGCTTCTCTTTTCCAGACTAAACAAACCCAATTTTTTCAATCTTCCCTAATAGGTCGTGTTTTCTAGACCTTTAGTCATTTTTGTTGCTCTTCTCTGGAATCTCTCCAATTTGTCCACATCTTTCCTGAAATGTGGCACCCAGAACTGGACACAATACTCCAGCTGAGGCCATATCAGCGCGGAGCAGAGTGGAAGAATTACTTCTCAGGTCTTGTTTACAACACTCCTGCTAATACATCCCAGAAGGATGTTCGTTTTTTTGAAACAGTGTTATACTGTTGACTCATATTTAGCTTGTGGTCCACTATGACCCCCAGATCCCTTTTCGCAGTGCTCCTTCCTAGGCAGTCATTTCCCATTTTGTATGTGTGCAACTGATTGTTCCTTCCTAAGTGGAGTGCTTTGCATTTGTCCTTATCGAATTTCATCCTATTTACTTCAGACCATTTCTCCAGTTTGTCCAGATCATTTTGAATTTTAATCCTATCCTCCAAAGCACTTGCAACCCTTCCCAGCTCGGTATCGTCCACAACTTTTTAAGTATACTCTCTATGCCATTATCTAAATCATTGCTGTAGATATTGAACAGAACCGGACCCAGAACTGATCACTGTGGGACCCCACTCGTTATTCCCTTCCAGCATGACTGTGATTATGGTCACTATTACCAAGCAGTCCAGCTATATTCACCTCTTGGACCAAATCCTGTGCTCAACTTAGGACTAAATCAAGAATTGCCTCTCCTCTTGTGGGGTCCAGGACTACCTGCTCCAAGAAGCAATCAAGTAAGGTGTCAAGAAACTTTACCTCTGCATCCTGTCCTGAGGTGACATGGACAGAGTCAATATGAGGATAGTTGAAATCTCTCAGACTCCCAGCTACACTAGAGGCTGGGTCCCTATTTACTGGGAGACGGGCTGAAACAAGCAACGTTTCACACAGACTAGTCTTCAGATGGTGGTGACTGAACACTGTTAATAATCTAGGTGGCATTTGAACCATGTGACCTAGAGACAAAATGCTCCACCCCTGTCCTGAGCCATCCAGTCCCCTTGGCCGACTTGACTTTGGTGACAATTCTGCAGTCACTTAACTCCTCATCAGGCATAACAAAAATCTATTCTAAAGCTTCCAAAAGATACCGATCCCTTTGCTTCACGGAGATCCTGTCTCCGGTTTGCTAGTAAGGGCATCGTGCGCCGGTGGTCGGTGGGGATTACGATGTCTTCTAAGGTCACGGATCCTTTATCCTCTAAACAATGCCCTGTCATGGCAAGTGCTCTCCAGCCACTGGAGGCCTGGAGTGAAGTTGTCCTTCCCGTGAATCAGAGTTATGTGCACCTAACAAGCGCTGGCAAGTGCTGTTGGCACTGTGCTGAATATCCAGAGTTAGTTTATGTTTATTAAAGTGCTCCCAGTAACAGACTCACATCTTTGTCTTAATCTTTATGTCTTGTTTTCTCTGCCAGGAGATGTTAGTGTAGTGAATTGGGAGGTTTATCTGTTCTCCCTGTAGCAGCTATGTCCTCTTGCTAAAAACCTACCACATAATTTAGCAGTGAATCGCAGCTGATATCCCTGAGCCTCCTACTTCAACTAGTACACTAGGGGGCGCTATTTCTCCCTCTTTCTCCAGCAGTGGGACGTCTGTGTTACAAACGCTCTCCTGGCATTAGGGTGCTCTGATATAGAAACCCCAACTCTCATGGAACGACTCCAGAGTTCTCATTCACAGAGAGCTGTAAGCACACACAGGGCTTTGCAAAACATTTAAAAGACCAGGTCCCTGTCCTGAACGGCTTGCAATCTAAATTCAGGTAAAACAGCAACCATGAGATCACCACCTCACTTTAGCGACACCAGGCAATTTTTTAAACTCACTTCAAATGGGGACTATTAACAGAATCTTGGGAATTAAAGAGGGAAAAGGAATCATCGGCCAAATTCAACCGGTGAGCATATACGATAAAGTCACTTGTCCAAACTCAAGTCCTGGCATAAATTGATGCATGCAACTGCCTGTGAAATCCTCCTCATATGCCCTTGGCTCTCACCAATACACCCTCTGATGCCATTGTCTTCCCCTTAGAACAGGACTCCGTTTGGCCCATTAGGTCACAAATATTCTACCTCCCCCAGATGGTTCATTAAAGCTTGTACAATGCTCTGAGAGCCTTAGATGGAAAGCACTGAACAAGTGCACAGTATTATTATTTATTCTGATTCACATTCTGTGATTTCTTAGTCTGGGTTGTAACTGTCACCAATGTGCTGTTCTGTTTCTTCTCCAGCCCCTCAAACTGTATCCTCCAGTTCTTTTCAGAAACAGCAGCATCTGGTAATCACCTGCAGACGTCTCCAGCTATGACTTGGCTCGCAGCGCTGACATTTCCAGTGCAGTTTTTGGGTGCTTCAGGGGTTAGAATCATCTGAGCGTTAATAGGGTGGGTTCCACTGGAACAAAAGATCATCTTACTGCTTCTCTGCCTGATTGAGATTCCTTATCAGCTTAATCTTGTGCCTGCCTCTCAGTCCCTGCGTTTTGCTGGCACTCCTGAGATTGCTGATTTTAGCTAAAAAAGGCCTTAGTGCAAAATTGGAAATGACTGAAGTGGCAACGTTTCAGAGAGAGACTGATGGAAGGACCTGTGCACTTTTCAGTTAAGTAGCCAGAGTGTTCCATAGAGTTAGACCAGACTCCATATTCTACAACTCAGGACATGTGTACGGACATATTTAATTGAGTAAGTTAGTCTGTGGCAGTATTATTTCAATTTCAGTGATAAAATGTTCCAGGGTGAGGAAAGAAACAAGATGCCGAGTGCACTGCATCAACATTTCCCCATTGTCAAGCAAATGTTGGGTGCATATTAACCCTAAAACTGCCAGTTGAAGGTCCAAATTACTCTGACAGATACAGGGTACAATTTTCAAAAGAGCCTATGTTCCATTTTCAAAAGTGATTTGGAATTGGCCATTTGGAATTTTGCAGCCACAGTGAGGATGTAACTTGAATTCTCTTATGCTACAAGCCAAATCCACTACCACCGGAGCTAAAGGAAAATCTCCATGAGCTGTTAGCAGTATAGGACCTATGACACACAGGCCAGCAGTTCCAGTCCTGCCCAGCAGAGGGCAGTAGTATAAAAACTAGTCACTTGACACCTAGTCACATTCTAATCATCAAACAAAACTCCTTTCCCAGTGTATATTGGTTCATTCTCACTGGCAAGTCACATAAATAAGGTGTTGGCTTGTTTCCACTGGGATATTTTTTCCCCCCAGCGTCAGTGCACTGTGCAGGCTTGAGTAAACTGCGCAAGTGAAGGAGGAATGTTATGGAGGAGAGAGAGAGAAAGAGTGTTTTGAGAGATTTCTCTGCCAGTATCAATGCAGAGATGTACCCCATCAGGTGCTGAGATCCCACAGAAAAAGAATGAGCACTAGCAGAAAACTCCTTACACCATGACCTTTTTTGACATGACATGACTTGACAAGAATACCATTGCAAATTTCAAATTTAGGGCCTGATGCATCCATCTGTTGAGTGCCTGTGACTCAGTGGGAGTTAAGGGCACCAAGCAATGCACAGGATCAGGCCATTGGAAAAGGGAAAACTTTAAGCAGCATCTGTGACGCTCAAATGATGTATAGAGATATCAATATAGGGTGTTTCTCACTACATGATAGCTGCTGTGGCAGACAAGAGGGAGTTCTGGTGGAGAGGACAGTGGTGTGGGTAGCAGGAGTCCTGGGTTCTTTTCTTGATCTGCCACTGACCTCCAGCGTGACCTTGGGCAAGTCACTTTGCCTCTCTGCGTGGCTCAGTTTTCCCCATTTGGAAAATGGGGATGTTTGATGCCTAGATTGTAAAGCACATTAAGATCATCTTGTCATAAGTACTAAGTATTGTTATTTATTGCTTCCACCAAGACACAGGCTCTTACACTGCTGTTCCAAGAGGCAACATTCAAAAGATGTAATCCATAGAACAGCTTGATTCAAATCCCGCTTGCCTTACTCACAAGAGTAGTCCCAGGGACCTCAGTGTAGGACATACATTGAATACCAGGGGCGTTTCAGAAAGTTAAATCAGACCTATTGAAGATGAGCAGGGTGAATAGGTAGAACCCTGCAAATCTGCAGATATTTGCTTTATATCCATCATGGACTATGTTTGTGGATTGGATGTGGATACAACTGTTCTAGAAATGTATAGTCAGTAGATCTTGTGCTTAAGTCACTATCATTGGACTCAGAAAACCTATGCTCTGCCACAGACTTCCTGTGTGACCCTGGGCAAATCATTGAACCTCTCTGATCCTTAGCTCCCCCATCTATAGATGGGATGATAATATTGCTTTGTCTGTCTTGTCTATTTAGATTGCAAGTTCTTTAAGGCAGGGTTGTCTCTGTGTGTTTGTAGAGTGTACAGCACAATGAAACCCTAATGAAGCTAGGAATTCCAAGTGCTACTGCAATAGAAATAATATAATACAGATAGTGTAGTAAGAATGCACTGACTTTTCCATGAGAAAACAGCAGACAGTTGTTTTGGTTCTCTCTGAGGTTTGCAAAAATGTATTTTTAATGTGACCCATTTCAAGTATGCATTTGATTTTGAAAAAAAGTCCCACGTTATAAATTGTTTCCTTTTAACTTGTTTTGCAAGCCCTAAGGTAAGTGAATAAACCTTTGAATTGTTTTCCCCAAGCTGAATATATACATGCAATGTATTTATACTTATACATAAGAGCTGATGCGGTATAATTAAAACTGACTTTCTCAGTGTTGATTGTTAATTGCATGGCATTTGGCTATCATCACAATCCTTATTGTTTATTTAAAGCATATTTTCCCCTTTGATTAAAAACTCTGCAGTAAAAAAAAGTTTGTTGTAAATCCCTTTGCATGATGTAAGTGATTTAAAACAATAATTAGAGTGCCATAAAAATGAAAACATATTTAGTTAATCTATTGTAGGCTGTAAAACATTTTTTTACCTTCCAGTTTTATTGGTATTCAATCTCTGATCTTCATTTAATTTCTGTCTTGGGGAAAAAAAACTAGTAAGAGACAAACTTTTCAATTTCCACTTTTTGTCGCTGTGGGAGTCCTGGTCACTTGGGAAGGAGGCAGTTGGAACGTTGAGGTTTGTGCAAAATTAGCAGAATGCTTTTTGGCGCAATGCCCCACCCCTATTGCATGCATTGCAAATGGTTCAGTGGTACCCATAGATGCTGTTGTCATTAAGGCTGATGTGGTATTTTCATCATAATGTTGTACTTTGGTGCTCAGCCCATGTCGGGGGCCTGTTATGTCATAGTCGCACACCTTTGCATACATTCAGACACTATGGTCATCACAGGGAGCTGAACCAGAATTTTTCAGTGCCAAAAGCACAGATTGCTGCTATCTGAGTTAGGGTCTAATTCTCATCTGGTCCAAGTCGGCTTAGTTACTTTGACTTTAATGGAGTAATGTGGATTTACACCAGCTGAGGATCTGGACTGAACCTAGTAAACAGCAGGTGCTTGTATCCACTGGGGCCAGCCGCTAAAGAAAGAGATGATCATATGCTCTAAGCCAGTGAGCAGAAATGTTCCTCTCTGGGTGAGCCAGGAGTGGTGTTCATGCACTGCAGAAGGAATGGCAATCAGCCCTTTGTGACACACTGTGGTGTTATCCAGACCGGGGGGAGCTGTGTCATCACCTTCCCCCTGTTAACTGGAGGGCCCTGCAATGTTTTACTGCTGGTTATCCCAACCTGGATCACTCATAAACAGGCACAAGCATGCAGGGGCCCCTAAGTGTCTAAGTGTCACTGCAGCCTGCAGGCCACGCTGGGGCTCTCATCAGCCTTGGTTACTACTGCAGGGTGACCCCAACACACTCCCAGTCCAAAACTGTATGTTCTGTACTATCCAGCCCACTCCTGGACAGTCCAGAGGTATTAGGTCCGTGGTCCCTCAATGGGAACAATACACAACAACTTGCCACCTTAAATGGAGTTACCCAGACAATTTAACTTAAACACACTGGATTGGATTAAACAATACAGCAAGTTTTATTAACAAAAGAAGAGAGGATTTTAAGTAATGAGGCATAAAAGTCATAAATGGTTACACAAAAAATAAAGACAAAACATTTCCTAGTGCCTAACTTAACAAACTATACTTGATTCAAGGCAAAGTCCGAATCACATCATTCAACAGCATTACTTACCAAAATTTTCAGGTCAGGACCCCTCCCCCAAAGTCTAATCACTGTTTGGTTTGTCTTCCTAGGTGCAGGGAGTGAGATCAACAGGGAGAGAGATACCTTGGGGGGGTTTGCCCCTCACTTTTATAGTTCAACCCCCCTCATAAAGTTCTATCTATCTGAGCAGAAGGAAATATGGAGTCTAGTGAGTAAAGATGCTTCATGTGGTTTTCTTTCACTTGTGTGTGCTAAGATGCAGATTTTCTTTCTCTCTTGCTGTCTGAGGACTCTGTTTACAGCTTATATACAAATTGAAGTAACTTTACACTCCTTTCTTCAAGACATGTTTGACTCATTGTGCCTTAATTTGTGCAGCCTGACTTGGAACATGTGCCTTTAACATTATGTACGGGGGATTTCATAACTTTACACCCAATGCTGCCGTATACATTTCACCATGATAGTGTTGACCAGCAAGTTATTCGTTTTCAAATGTTACCTCACAAGGCCTATTTTGTACGAAGATTATTATACTAGTGTGTAGGGTGTGAATACAGGTGTGGCTATTGCAGGGGGGAAGGAATGTGGCAAAGCCATATTTCCATAGCCCCTCAAGCACCTCCTGCTCCATGCTGGTTCTGACTAGGCGCCTTTTAATTTAACTCCCTGTGTTGCCTGGAAAATATGAATGGACAATAGCCTAAATTTTGGCTCTGTTATCCTACTAGGGATTTGTACTGGGAACTCTCTATTGAATTCAATGGAGAATTTCACACATGGATCAATAGCAGGTCTGAGCATTCATCCTGGAAGCTAATTTCCAGACTTAAGGAAGCAGCTTGGTTTAATTATTAGTGTAATAATTAATGTTGCATCTCTTTTAGGGTTCAATAATAATATCGTAAGAGTTTGCAATGTATTTATGCATTATTGGCAGAACTGGTAGCAACACTTAGAGAGAAGATTCCATTATAAAGACAGTTTTTCAGTTGCATATACCTTTGCAGAACTTTAACCATTTGGGTCAAAAATTTCCAAGCTGGGTGTCTGCCTCAGGCTGAATTTTTGGGGAAAGTTTTGAGCAAAGATGGTGTAGCCATTTCCAAGATGGGGGAAAACATGCTGTTTTGCCCCTGATAACTACTGTTACAAATGTTATCTTGAGAAACTCTAGCTCCTCTATGCTTTGGAGCAGGGAGGGGAAATTTGGCAGGGGATCACCATGGGAAATTGGGCAGGGGATCACCCTCTGCAAGCCACACAGATCTGTTCAAGTGATTAGCATGTGAAAATGGCCAGTTGCTCATACACAGCAGAGGTTTGTTACAGATTGTGGCAACAAAATTCGTTGAAAGATTCTGCCTGGTATTGAGCATGCTTCACTCCTACCCAGCTGACGGAGCATGCTCCCTGCCAGGGCTGCAGGGGCTGAGCCTGACTTTACCGCTTGTGCTCCTCCTGGCTGCCCGTGTCTCCTGTGGTGCCAGGTACTGGAACTGAGAACAATCTCAGACAGAGAAAACAGTTTTCCGTGGGCGCTCAGTGTCCCTCCTGCTGCTGCCCGAGTTGAATGCACAGGGGTGAGGAGGAGCAGAGGGGGTAGGCTGGAGTGATGGTCGGGGCAGAGTGCATCAGGCCGGGGTGTAGGAAAGGGGACGCCAGGTCTGTAAGCATCACTTGAACACACCCCACGGACCCAGGACCCCAGCCTCAATAGTCCTCTCTTGTCTAGGAAATAGCTGGCACATGGGGTTCCTCACCCCCACGCCTAGAGTCTGGTGCCTCGCCTGTCAAGACAAGGTGTGTTTTTAAATGGCTAAGGTGTCAGACTCCTAGTGTGGACAGGGCAGGGTGTAGATTTAACAGGTGCTAAACTGCTCAAGCCCCTAGGGTGACCAGCTGTCTCCATTTTATAGGGACAGTCCTGATTTTTGGGTCTTTTTCTTATATAGGCTCCTATTACCCCCCACCCCCTCCCCATTTTTCCCAGGTGCTGGCTGGTCACCCTAGCTCAAGGTAACGCCTAGGCTCCCCCATGAACGGTAACTCCCCCGGTTTCAAACGCTGCCTTGTGTGCTAGCTCACCCCCTCCCTCCCCGCCTAGCCCGGCCAGCGCCGGAGGGTGACATCCCGGATCCCCCGCCCCCGTCCCATGGACCTCACTGGAGTCGGGAGTTCATTCTCGGGGTCTGCCCCAGCAGGGACCGTGCGCATCCCGCAGCCGCAGCCCGGCACCCCCGCCCCTGGGGCCGCCCCCTGCTCCGGCTGAGTGGCGCGGGGGGGTGGGTGCGTGTCAAACTCCGCTCGCTCAGCCCGGCGCTTCGTTCGCAGGCGCATCCCGCAGCGCCCCAGGAGCCCGGCTGGCCCCTGCCTCCCGCCCCGCCGCTGCCCGCGCCGTCTCCAAAAGGGGAGGGACTTTGCCAACTCTCCGGCCCCTGTGCCCGGGTCAGGCACCCGCCGGGCTCCCCTGCCCCGCCCGGGACCGGCCGGCCGCGGACTCCGAGAGGGGACGAAGCAGCAGCAGCAGCTCCCGCCGCCTGCGCGCCTTTGCGGGGTGCGCTCGGGGCTCCCCGCGGCAGGAGCAGGGGACCCGCCCCCCCGCGGGACGGTGGCAGAGGAGGAGGAGGAGGAAGGCGACGGGCGCCGGCTCGGAGGTGGCTGCGCCGGTGCCCAGCGCTGGCCCCGGGACCGGGCGCTGCATCCTCCCGCGGCTGGGCAGCAGCCGGGGGGGCCCCGCTGTGCCGGGCTCGGCCGGGCCGGCGGGGAGGCGGCGGCGGCGGCCGCGGGGAGCATGTGCCGGCCGGGCGGCGCTGGCCGGCCCCCGGCAGCAGCAGCAGCAGCGGCGGCGCCCCATGGGAGGTAGCCGCGGCGGGCTGGCGGGGCAGCTGGGCGGGCTGGTGCGGGCGCAGCCCCGCGCCTCCCTCGGCCTCCCCATGCTGCTGCTCGGCACCTACTTCTTCTACTGCCTGACGGGCTCCTGCGAGCCGCTGCCGCCCGCCGCCCCCGAGCGGCCCGAGGAGCAGGCGGCGGCCGGGGGCCGGGCGGGGCCGGGCAGCCGGCGCTTCCCGCAGGCCATCATCGTGGGGGTGAAGAAGGGCGGCACCCGGGCGCTGCTGGAGTTCCTGCGGGCGCACCCCGCCGTGCGCGCCCTGGGCGCCGAGCCCCACTTCTTCGACCGCGGCTACGAGAAGGGGCTGCGCTGGTACAGGTGAGACCCGGGGCAGCCCGCCCCGTCCGCCCCGTCCCGCCCCGGGGATTCCTCCTCCGTGTACCCCGGGGCAGCCCCCTTCCCCCGCACCCGGCCCGGGGCAGTCCCGTGTAACCCGGGGCAGCCCGCCCGCCCCGTCCCGGGGATTCCACCTCCGTGTACCCCGGGTCACATCCCTTCCCCCGCACCCGCTCTGGGGCACTCCCGTGTAACCCGGGTCAGCCCCTTCCCCCGCACCCGGCCCGGGGCACTCCCGGGTAACCCGGGTTCGCTCCTGCTCAACCCGGGGCACTCCTGCGTTCTGGCTGGTTTCGCTCCTTCTCCCACCCCACTCCGTCCAAGCGACGCATCTGTAATATACACCGGGTTAGCCCCCTTTCCCTGCACTCAATCCAGGTCACTTCAGTGTAATCCGGGTTCACTCCTGCTCCCCCACCCAACCCGGATCACTCCAATGTAATCCTGGATCGCCCCTGCTCCCACTCCACTTCATCCAGGTTACTCCTCTATAATGTACTCCCGGTTACCCCCTTTCCCCACACTCAACCAGGGTCACTTGAGTGTAATGTGGGTTCACTCCTGCTCCCACCTCCACTCAATCCAGGTGACTCCTTTTTAGTGTAGTCCAGGTTAGTCCCCTTTCCCTGCACTCAATCCAGGTCACTAATCCGGGTTCACTCCTGCTCCCACCCAACTCCATCCAGGTTACTCTGTTGTAATCCGGGTTACCCCCTTTCTATGCACTCAGTCCAGGTCATGCCAATGTAATCTGGATTCACTCTTTCTCCCCCCCACCTCAATCCAGATCACTTCTCTTTATTGTAATTCAGGTTCACTCCTGTGCCCACCTCACTCAATCCAGGTTACTCTATAGTAATCTTGGTTAGCCCCTGGTCCCTCCACTTACTGCAGGTTACTCTTCTTAAATGTAATCTGGGTTCACTCCTGCTCTCCCCACTTAATCCAGATTACTCCAGTATAATCTGTGCTCACCCCTGCTCACATCCACTCAATCCAGGTTACTCCTCTTTAATATAATTCAGGTTAGCCCTTGCTCCCAACAATTCAATCCAGACTAACCACCCCCCAATCCATGCAATTCAGGTTGCCCTCTTGCTCCCATTCAACTCAATCCAGGTTGCCCCTCTAAAATTAATTACTCTCTCTTTAAAATTTTTCTCTGGACACTTTTTGAAGGGGTTGTGGTGTAGAAAAATGACCTGGGTTGCACTGGTTTTTTCCCATCCCTCCTCCCATTAGAAAAAGGCAATAAAAACCTTTCGAGGCATGAATGGGCTGTTAGTTTAAAAAAAAAAATCGTGGCAGGGAGTGTGTATGTGGGAACCCCGTGCTTAGTTTTTATTAGCGGAGTGACTAAAATGCCACTGGTAAATCTACCGGTTGGGTGGGGGCAGATTATTTACTTTGTGTATGGCCTTTATAGAAGCGGGCCCAGCCTTTCCCAATCTCTCCCTCCTTGGGAAATCATTCACCTCTTTGGGTCTCTGCGGATGCTGCTTTTTCATAGCACAGCAGGACTGAATGCCCCATGTGCATAATAAATCGTGAGCCGCTTCTCTGCAGCATCAGACAGTTTAAAGTGTGCCATCCTGTGTCAGGCCAATGGTGGGGTATCTGGCAGTGCCTTGGTCTCTGCTCTCGTGCGAAAGCAACAGGTTTACTGTGATCAGACTTTCAGGCGCAGACTGTGCCGTCCTGTGTGCTTCGAAAGCTCTTAGCACATGCTGGGTGCTCTCTGCTTAAATAATAATAATCAGTCTATTTTTTTAATTCTTAACTCTTAAAAACAACCTTTTGTTGACAGAAGGAGGTTGACAGAAGTTCCAGAACTAAACAATATTTAAAATGACCTTTCATGCCTGCTAGTTGCAAGGCTGGCTTTCTCCGCAAACATGTTTATCAGAACAAAACCTGTCTTTGTGTTGCAAATCCGATGACTTCTTGTTTCCTGAGTCTGAGTGTTATTTCAGGGATTCAGAGGCCAGTGATCAACAAATCAGTGTTCTTAATAAAAACAAAAATTAAATTGCAGGCGTTGATGGGAACACACCATTGCAAGTTTGTTGGTTAATGTCAGCATTAACCCAGTGAATCATACATGATAGGAAGCCCTGGGTCTATTTTTCAGAGGAGCTGATCACCAGCCGTCCTTACTGCCTTCAGCTGGAGTTGTGAGCGCTCGGTAACTGTGAAAATCAGGCCCTCTGTTCTTAACACACCACACTGTACCTATATGTGACAGGCTTAGTTGGTTCTGGGACAGATGGCAGAGTCTAAGGAAAGACTGATGAATCTAGGATAAAGCTGGAGACTTGGCTTCTGAATTACCTGGGATTTATGGTTTGAACCCTTAATATTTTATCCTTGATACACCTGCAATTTTTCCCCATTTCCTTTTACAGTATTTCATTTAGGGAGTTTAGAAAAGACTGAGTAACCATTAGCATTGCATGACATGGTTGAATCTATCAAAGGAATCACTTATTTACAGTGGGTTGGAAATATTGTCACAGTGGAGAGAAGAGGGGGGAAAAACCTATTGTCTGAATTCCCTGATACGTTACGGTTGCCCCGTTGTGTCAAAGGGCAGAACCATATTGATTCAAGGGAGTTTTTTGGTTTCAAGGGTTTCAATGGAGTTGAATTTTTCGGGCGATAAAATATTTGGAAGAGCAGCTACTGTGCATGTGGTGTCTATTAAACGTCCATGTCTTGGCCAACTGAAAGTGTCTGGGCCAAAGTCACTCACGGTGTAAGTCCCCTGAAGTCAGTGAATGAATCTAGCCTGTTAGTTTGAAGAAAGCCAACATGTGCAGATTGATAAAGTGTCACTATTTTATTCAAACATCTGAAAGTAATAAAATGGGGAGCCCCGTCTGTCTTTCTGTCGGTCTGTCTGTTCAGCTATTGTTTGCTCTTTTAAACCAAAACAAAAAAAGATTTTTTTCTTTTCAATTACTTCATCTTTCTTCACATTTCTTTCCGTTGCGGGGAAGGTTTAAGGTAATAATTCTCCCTGAAACACAAACCCTTGAAAATCAGGGCTTTAAACGGAAAGTGAGGTAACGTTAGCCCCACAGTTACAGCTCTGTAATGTCACATCTGGATTGTAAAGTTGTTGTCTTAGTGCACCTTCAAGTACAGTCAGCAGCTAAGTTATTTTTATGATTGTATTAATGTTACAATGATTTATGATTTCATTTCTAAGTTCCATATAGTCCTATGGGGTTGACAATAATCAGTAGTCTCTCATTTTTGTTGAAAACTAATAGATGGACCTAACCAGCCAGAAAAACATTTTAATGACAATTATACACATTATTAAACCCAGTATAGAAGTTAGAATATTCTTATATTGTTAGTAGTGGAGCCAAGAAAAAGTTGCAGCGTATGCCGCAGAGGTATAAAATGAATAAATACTATGCTTAGTACAACATTAGTTGTGAATTTTGAGGGATATAAATGTTTGCAGGGAGTTTAGGTGATACCAACGAAATGTTTTAAAATGGTTCTGAGCATTGTGGAGTCAGTGGAAGTACAAGTAGAGAACATTTTTATATCATTAACTGAATCACAGAAATGAGTGCAATATTCTAGAAAGATGTGACCATTTTCTCTCTGGTAAAGAAGAGTCTTTAAAGAGACTTCACGGTGATTCAGAGTAGAGCAAGTCTGCATTCAAAACAATGTGCATAAGAATATTTTGTCTATTACTCTTTGCTCTTCCAGTTTTATTTTCTTATAAAAATGTATTTTCATTGTTATTTCTTCATCAGACTGAGCTAAAGTTGAGGTGTGCCTGTGTGAAAAGAAACGGTGGATGAAAGTTTCAACTTTTCCTAGGACTATCTCAAAGTGGTGTAAACATTTTTTAAATATTTGAATGAGCCAAGAAACTAAAATTACACCAAAGCTTTTAATGCCAAGACATTGGGCCCTGGGGCACCTGTAGAGTTGTTGCTTGTCTTAAGTAAATTTAAAAAAATTCCTCTAAAATATGGACAATCCCAGATTCCCTTTCTTCATAATCACAGTTCAGTCTCTCATGCTCGGAACAATTGCTGTACTGAAATGAGCAGTATTTAGTTGTAGTTATGGAGTAGTTTATATTATATTACCCACTTAAAGCATTGTTTAGTTAATTGATTACAAACATTCATTCTAGGTTAGTCTTTCACTGTGTATTTAAATTTAATTTATCTGCTCTCCCTTTTTGAAAAGGGTAGGGTGGGGTGGGGGTCTTTGTTAATGACTCGAAAGCCTTCAGCATAAACCAACCAAATATCTAATGTGACGGTTTTCTGGTTACTATAGCTTTAACTCATAATATGAGAATAAACAGCTTTCCTTTCTGGATTATAACATAAATAACCTAATGGACAATCCAAGCATGAAGTGAATTTTTATCCTAAAGCAAAACCACTTTTTTCTTTTTTTTTTCTTTTTTTCGCTGCACTTAACACTGTGTAAACTAAACCTAAATGGAAAGCAAAGCTGATGTTTGTAGTTAGCTTGGCTACTGGGGGAAAAGTGCACTGTCTTTCAAAGGAGAAGGAGTCCTTTTTTTTATTTAAATATTAGCACTTTATTGTCTCTCTGTGTAGTTATTTCTCTGCTTTATGGAAAAAAAGAAAAGGGAAAATGTAAGTTGCATGAAGATGTAAGTCGACAAGTGATTTTTAGAATTCTAGCAGGAATATTTTTAGGGATGCTAACAAACCATGAAGACATGGGGGCAGTTCTGCACTCATTTGGATTGGTGCATATATCCACTAACTCTACTGAAGTACAGGGCCAGATCCTCAGCTACTGGAATAAATTGACAGAAATCCTTCATTTCACTGGAGCTGTGTCTATTTACACCAGCAGAATATCTGGCCCAATGCAGTTACTCTGTATTTGCCATGTAAATGAGATCAGAATCAGAGCCACAACCTGTATTGGAAGGGTCTGGATAGAAATAACCATAGAATATTTCAATTCAATACAACTTTTATGTGGAGAGTTTCTAGTTTTAAAAGGCCGTGGCTGATTTAACATACAGCAGAAATTGCTCATCTCTGATTGTATAACTGGGGATTGTTTGGGGAGAAAATCTATTTAAAATGTTGCATTTGATTTTTTTGTTTGTTTGGTTTTGTTACTAGTGCTGAGATTTTTCTTTCAGATTGTTAGATCTTAGTTTGTCCTCATCGCAGCTATAACTTAAATGGATTCTCTAAAATCTCCCAGTTCCTTGCGTCACAGCACGGCCTCAACGATTCTAGTGTCATGGGGAGAATATGGAAAAGTTTGGAATATGGGGATTTGGGGTAACTTAGGGAAGTTTCAATGGAATGACTAGATCTTTAGAGACATTGTTAGATAGCAGGGAGCTCTGGGTAGTTAAGGTTTTTAAAATCAGCTGATGCAAAGGGCAGTTTCCCTGCACTGAAGCACTGCAGAATGCAACAGTGCAGACTAGCCAGTTCATTGTCAACTGAATAACTAGAAGTGCATTTTCTACTTCCTCATCTTATTTACGATCCTCTTCGTCCCGCAGCCTGTACTTTGCTACCTAAAGGAACAGAGTTTTATAGATGCAGGATAAGTGCGGTGCTGCGCCGAAGCACTAGATAACTGATCACATCTTTGTTGCCTCTGACAAACACTGAAAGTGCAGCTGCTGAAAGATTAGCCTCTTGCACCACAAAATTTCACACTGCGGATGTTGGCCCACATCAGATTTTTATAGGAACTTAAAACAAATGCATACCTCATTAATTTTTTGGGGGCATAAATAACAAAGCCACACAATCATGGCTGCGTGTATGCAATGGTAACAGCTGGCAGGCCCTTGTGTATGAATATCAATGCTTGATCTGTGGACCGTGCTATAGCAGAGAGGTTATGCATAGTAGCTGTGCCCTTAGGCCTCCATCAATTTAATAAAACAATTTCAACCTGCTGAATTTCTTTGAGCCTCTCCCCCCAAACTTTGTATTTCTTAATTTTTCCCTTGTTCAAGAACAGTGCCCAAAGGCCAAAAGGAGGAGCTAATTATTAATATTGTTCCTGCACACACCTGTGTGTGCATATGTGTGTATAGAATGGCACTAGAGACAGTTAAACCTTGCCATCTGCAAGCGTTTCTTCTGTCTCACTGGTGGAGGCAAGTGACAATCTTATAAGGGAGCTGGGAGACAGGATTTCTTGGGGCAGGCTTTCTGATCTGTAAATCTTGTCCTTAAGTCTTTGCGCAGCAGCCGGAAAAGATACTCAAAAAGACACTCTGATCCCAGTGTTGCTCTTTTGACATTAGCTGAGAATGTTATTGGCACTTGAAAAGCAGAGTTAAGTGGATGCCTCAAGGGTTTTTGTGTGTGTTGTGATTTGTGCAGCCAGATCAAGACATCCTACAGCAGGATCCGTTCAATAAATGGACAGTTTAGCTTCCTAGTGATCGTCAAGATGCATTTTGGCATGAAACTCACGTCCTTGCTTGAGGAAAGCTTTTCTTAGAAGCATTTAAGTAATATATAGGTAGGGAGAGACAAAGAAATGGTACAAAATAAACATGGAATCAGCTGACAAAACATCCAAGGAGCTTGGCTTTAATTCATTATCTTTATTCGTTGACAAAGGCTAATCTGCTTTCCTAATGAACTAACTTCCAAATCCTCAAAGTTTGAGAGCAGCCTGCCTTTCACAGTGTCTTTCTACAAATTGAGTTCTGGAGCACATTTCTTATTTATCATTTTATTATCTCATTTTTTAAAATGTCAGAAGTAGAGCCCATCTTCACCACCTCCAAACCCCTCACATCAGGTCATGACAATCCAATAAATAAATATAAAACACAAACAAAAAGACAGAAAAGCCAGTCAGGCTAGCCCCTCGTTAAGAAATATTAAGCTTTGCACCTTAAATTATCTGGGTCTGTAGAATAACAATTTAACTTTCTTTCAGCTGAAATAGTAAAATTAACTCACCTGAATAGCAACCCTTTTGTGTTCTTAGCATGCTGTTAGTTACATAACATTTAGCCTTGAGCTCTGCAGATACCAAGCCAAATGATCCTCATATGCATAAGTGTTTGCAGGATTGGGCCCTCTCTGGGTGCTATGCCCATATTTTGCTGCTTCACAATATTTGGTCTAGACAGTAATTCTGAAGCAATCCGTTGGGATGCAGAACATGCAGATTTTGGCATTTTGCAAACTGCTTTCAAATGGGATTAAAAATAGCTTTTATTGCTGCTACGATGGGGAAGAAACATTTGAAAATGTTTAAGATGATCACAGGGCGGGCATTATTCATGATGACCGAGACGGGCTATGCTGTTGCTGTTTAGAAAACTCTTTGCAACTAAAGCATAATCAGCTCTGAGGCAAAGAGCCTGATTCTGATCTCACGTACATCAATTTCACACAAGCGTGATGCTGTTGACTTTAATGGGGTGGCTTCTGGTTTTGGCCCCAGTCCAAACCCCATAGAAGTCAATGAAATTCTCTTCACTCACTTCAACAGACTTTAGATCAAACCCTTAGACTGGTGCAACTGCAAAGGAATTAGGCCTGTTTATTCTCTGTGTTGTTAAATGGACACCATCAGGTTAAAACTGATTAAGGCTGCATGTTGCTATTAGCTATGGTCTTCCTGATAAAAGCTATGTTCTTTGTAATCAGCTGCGCAAGACTTTTAATTAATTTTTTTAAACAAATTTGCAATGTAGTGAAGCCTTGGGGAGTGACATGGGTTTTTACATGGTTTAAAACAGTGCTGCCGACCCTAAGCATTCAAAAACCATGAGGCAGGCCCCAAGAAATCATGTGATTGTGTTAAAAATCACGAGATTTAACAAATAATACACTTGGAATTCTTTTTATATTTGCTTTCTGACTTTTGAACCTTTGGAATTCAGGTTTTCAAGCTTCTCTCTGCAACCACAAGGATTAAAACTTACTGTTTTTATACAAAAACTCAGATTCTTGTGTATTCACATGACTTCAGGGTCTGAAGTTTTAAGAAGAACCTCAAACATTGTGAAACTCGACTAAAAAAATAGCAAAAGCTGCAGCACTGCTGTTAGTTTAATTATTATAGAACAGTTTTAAATAATTGTCATTGTAAAATAAATTACATTCAACACAAAACGATGTGCCTCCGTGACATTTGTTCATATTTTCTGTGCATTTGTGAATTTTGATTTTGTGATGTGTCATGATTTTTCTGCTATGACAATCAAATCAATGTTACAGTTAATATATTTATTAAAATCTTACCTATGTTACAGATAACTTCCTAGATTAATAAAACTGAAAGAACTTAAAAAAAAATCCAATTTACTCTTTGCACTTTATGCTGTTTGTTTACTTGGTGCATTTCTCTATTTGGACAATGAAAATAAACTAGTCAGTTTCACATTTGTTTCTAGTCATTTTCTCTTTCTAACTTTCATGATTTCATGCAGTGCTGCATTGTCTGAATTGCAAACACTACCTTTATTTATAAACTGTTTTCATTAGCATAAAGGCCATCACGGAAATATTGGGGTCTTCAACTTTTTGAAAGCTTTTTTTAATACAAAATATTAATTCTGGATCAAATTTGTCCTGGGTCCCTTTAAGAAAAAGGACTCTTTAAAAGTAGCATTAAAGGAAAAGTTGGGGTTGGTTATCAGAAGTTCTGAGCACCTGCAGCTCCCGTTGAACTTCTTAATTGTAACATGGATAGATACAATGCAACATTGCTTCTGTAAATGGGGATGGTACATTGCAAAGTATTCTTCTTGTCTTGATGATTTTAAATTGATCTATCCAGTGTATGATCATGCACATTGTATCAGATAACATGAAGTAATTGCGATTGTCCAGAAAGACAATAACGCCTTTCTTAGCAGCAACACTATTTATTCTTGAAAATATCGTGTTTTTTTTTCTCTCTCTAGACAGCTTCTACAAGTAAATAATGACAGGAAAGTGGAAAAGGCTAATGGATTTAGATGCTGCCTAAATGCAAATGGAATCTGTTACTTCAGACTGTTCAAAGATTTTTAAAATAGTAATTATAGTCACTCTGCGAAGGAAGTGGGCTGCTCAGAGGAAGTTGTGGAGGGAAGCACAAAAGTTAATTGGAGAACATGCTTAAAAGCTTATTCCTGACCCTTTCAAAAACTCTTCACTGTATTAAGCTTGGGTGGGGATTGAAAACTTGGCTAATGAAAGGCCTGGTTTAATACCGGATTTAGCTCTAAATGGCTTTTCAAAGAGCTTTCAAAATCCATCTGCTTACAAAGCTCATCAGCAAGGGACTGAGTCTCTGCCCCCTTCTGCAAAATGGTGGCCTGCCCAAAGCAGAAGCTGCTGCATAAGAGTTGTCTCTGATGGCAAATGCTTTAACGAGTCAAGGGGTTAACTTCAGATCAGCTACCCCACCCCCTTGCACGGGTGCTCAGGGGAAAGGCTATAAGCTGACAGCTTGGGAGGCCGTGGGGAGAAGGGAGTTTGGGTTTCACGCCTGGGGTCTAAGGGTCATGCTGAGCCCCAAGCAGGAGAGTTTCCCCTTTTCACTTCCATTGCTTACTGACCCTACAAGGTACTGATCATTCTGGCCCCGATTCCAGCAAAGAACTTAAGCATGTGCTTAACCTTAAGAATACGATTAGATCCCCATGAAGTCAAGGGGAATTTACTCACATGCTTAACATTAAGCAGTGTGGAGCGCCACTTGTCCTCGAGGGAGGGACTTGGGAGACCTGGCCTGCTGGGTAACCTTGGGCAAGTCACTTCACCGCTCTGTGCCTCAGTTTATTCATCTGTAAAATGGGGATAATGATACTGCCCTCTTTTGTTAAAGCCCTTTGAGATCTACTGATAAAATGCACTATAGAAGAGCTAGGGATTGTTGTTGTTGTTCTTTTATTATAACACATACTGAAAAACAGACCTTTCTGCTTGCATCTGAATATTTCTGCTGCGTTTCTCCAGTCAGTCTCTATGTGCCACACAAAGCAACAGTATCAAATCCCAATCCCTCCTTCCCCTTTTTTCCCTTCACAGTCTCCTAAAATGAAACCAAAACCGGGGGTTACACAAGGGAAGGGATTTTTAAGAAATGCCCCCAACTTGCTTATAGTTCCAAAGCTACTTTGATTCTTTAACTTTCCTTCCTGCAAGTCCCTCCCTAACTTTTGCAGCTCCATTTGCGGTTGCTGTTGTGAAATGGTGACGTGCATTAATCCAACAGGAAGGTCTCTTGGTTCTAAAGCACATCAGGCTAGGGATAAAAGGGAACTATAGATGGTGAATGTCAAAATCTCTTTAGAATTCACTTCCTTTGTTAGATATTTGACTTGTGGGAGAAGGAAGTGAGATGGGAATGAGAGGGAGAAGGGGCCAGGGGAGGCAGCCGTCAAACAGGTTTAGGGTTTTAATTTTGAAAGCTTCAAAACTTGCAGAGATTATGGACCAAATCCTGCTCTCTCTTAGGGTGTAAATCTGGAGTAACTCCAGTGAAGTCAGTGGTGAGAGTCTAGCCTCTTGTCTCAGGTTCCTAGGTCAGGTTTTAATGCCGTGATCTTATTTTCAAGTGAGCCTTTATTTTCTAAAAGATCTATGGACGTGCTCCAGGAAATATTCACCACCAGGCACAGGCTTTACTACCACAAACAGTTGCATTGGCTTCAGTGGGACACCTTGCGATACTCTCCTGAGTAGGGGTTTGCTGGATCATGCCCTATTTCTGCTGCATGTAACAGTTACATCCAGCTCATGCCCAACAGAGGGTTTTACAATAGCGGTACCCAAACTTTGTTCCGCTTGTGGCAGGGGGCGTCGCGGTGGCACTGAGGGCTGCACTGTAGTTTCAGGAAATAGATTGCAGCTTTCCTCAACTTCAGTTTGGGACTCATATCTACTGCGGGTCTCAACGTGCAGTGCCCTGCCAGTCTGTGGCTCTGATGGCATGAGCCTTGCAGACTGGGCTCCGAGGGGTCTGTGGGCCAGAACCCTTGTGTTAGGGTCCCGCAAGCAGAGAAGTGTTCAAGAGCTGCGATTTCCCCATTCGTTTCACTTTAGCCGCCACCCCCATCTATGTCTCTGTGGTCCCCAAAGTGTCCATGTTGGAAGGTACAATGTGCTCACCCATTACTCAAAAGTTGCAAACCCTCATTTTGGGTGAATAATTCACATCAAATAATGCGGTTTGACAAATTGTGGCATGTTTTTCCCCCGGTAATTAATTGCTTATGAACACACACATCTGAAAGGTGTCAGCAATTCCGAATTATTCACAACTCCCCTTGGTAAATAGTTCTTGGGCTGCAGATTGTCCGAAATGCAAACGGGGACTGCTACAATTCAGCGTACGGTTTGCTCTGTAACTTCAGCACCTAACTCCTGCCGGGTGTCTGACTAACTTACTCTGAAGGCTTCAGTGGGCCTTTAAAGGGGTGTGTGGAATGGGATGTCAGGCCGCACATTTCAAATAGTAAATTGCACGTCGTGGCTGTCAATTAAATAATAATTATTTATGATTTGTGTTACCGTCACACCCAGGTACCCCGTGCTATGGACCAGGACCTCACTGTGTTGGTTGCTGTATAAACACTGCACAGGAAGACTAGCCCTGCTGTGTAATCTTCCATTTGTGTGGTGTGTGTTGTTCCGCTAAATCGTCCAATCAGGGAACAAGGCACAATACCATGTGACTGATATAACTAATCAAGACGGCCCGAATTTTGCATTTTGAATAGTGTAATCAAATATACAAAATTTGCTTCCTGCAAATATTCTCATTGCTCGTTTGCCTTTTGTGAGTAGCGGGGCTAGGAAAGCCTCAATACACAAATGACAGGGCCGCAAACATCTTGTAATCAAAGCACACTGTCAAATTCGATTAAATATTCACTGCAAATATTTGCCTCTCTTTATCAAGCTGTAGTATTGAAGATGTTCCAAAATGAAGAAATCGCGGCACCAACAGGACATCATAAGTGTAAAATTCTTTATTTGAAACAGCTGATCTAAAGGAGCTGGTGTGGGGGGAGGGAGGGAGAGACAAGTGATTTCAGGCCTCAAAATAGCTGTGAATTTTAACACAGAACATTGATTACAAGCAGGAGAGAATTACATTAATGTAGTCACTTGTCACTGGGGTCTTATTAGTAATCTTCACTCATTAGTCTGGAGAGAATAAGAATGTGACCTTGTTAAGCGTCCTTGCTGTTGGAAGTACTGACCATTCTGGTATTGATTTACCACTTAGATTCATAAATATGCCGCGTTCTTGCATGCATATGCAGCAGGTGTATTTGCAGCTATAATGAAGAATTAGCAATCTCCTAACCTGCCACCATTTGTACTCATTTGGTAGTTCAGCTGGCGAATTAGCAGGTGTTTTGGACGTGTACCATATTGTGCAAAAAGGAGTCTCTGGTGATTGATGGGAAGGCACAAGAAATCTGACAGATATGGTCCCCGGAGACCAAATCATCTTTCCTTCTCTCCCCAGCTTCTTGTGTTCTGTGTAGGGACCTGGATGCAGCAGGCCTGCTGCTGCTGCTGCTGCTGCTGCCAGGGGGTAGGCAGCATTCTGGGAGCCCCTCCATGGTGTCTGAACTCTGCATGTGCAGCAGAGCTGTGAGAGCTCCCTAAACCCCGTATTGCCAACGATGGAGCCCTTAGCACTGGGGCTGGGGTGGTTGATCCACTGGTCACTCCCCACCCTGGATTCCTTCTGACCCTTGTGGATTTCACCATCACACAACCTGCTCACGTGAGCTGTGGGCTGAGGGCAGAATCGACCCCTACGTGACTTTAACATTCAGCCTTCCCTGGCCCCTTGCACCAGAGGTGACCCTTATCTCAGAACACTCCACAAACGTTCACTCAGTCTGGCAGTCCCCGTGTGAGGTTGGTACATATTCTCCCCTTTCACAGATAGAGGTAAATAGAAGCACAAAGAAGCTAAAGTGACTTGCCCAAGGTCACATGCAGAGTCAGTGGCGGACCTGGGACTAGCAAACCAAGATTCTTGTTTTCCAAGCTCTGTTTTAACCACGGGGCAGTGCTGCGCCAATAGAGAGCTTACAGCTTTGGATTTGTGATTACTCTTACCTTTCCCCTCGTGCTTCTCCCTTATGCCCTCTCCCCTGGTTGGCAGGGTTACCTGGCTCTAAACAGACTCTGTCCTGGCTATAAGGTGACGCAAGCCACGTGCACCGTGATGTAGTTTTTAACTTCCTTGAGCAACTGGTAGGCTCATTTTGTTTTCCTTCAGTCTTTTAGCAACATGCCACCTTATCTAACATGCATCTCTCTCTAAGTGCATCTGCTGGGGAGATTGTAGGGGTGCGGAAGTCAGCCTGTTGTCCTTCTGTCCAGGTGTATAAATGTGCACTTTTCAAATGGCTGATTGCACCCCAACAGATGTGCTGGTTTTTTTGAACACCTAAATGCCGAGTCGTCGTTGCTAATCTTGCCCTGTGCCTTGAAGTCGCACTGTAATTCCTAGTGACAAGTCGTGTGTCAACGCCCGATGGAGGAATTGTCAGTAATGATGGCAGTGAAAGCAGCCCTCCGATTACCGGGTGCACAGAGCCGGCTGTTAAAGGAATATGAAGAAGGCTCAATACGTGTCATTGATCAGGTGCTCGACTAGGAGCTCTCCAGCACATCCGTACACAGTCCCTCATTACTTACACTTGTCAATTGATGCTTGGGGTTTGGGAGGGAGCCATTGGCAAGGGACTGAATAGGCTGCCAATAAAATGCTGTCCATCGCCGCCGCCTGCTCAACGAGAGTGGCATGCTGAGGTCTCCTGGGTTATTGATGGCAACGCAAACCTTTTCATGGACTGTCCTAACCTTGCTCGCGTTTGCCTGCCAAGTCCCTTCCCTGAAGTGACAACTCAGTGGGGTGTGTGTGCTGGGGCTGCATCGGAGACACTGAGCTTTTGGCATAACCGGAGGAGGTTATTCTCTCCATTGAGCGCGTACGCTGCTTCCTCTGGCCGCTTTTATATTTCAGAAAGTCATGTTCCAAAGCCACACAAACGGTGAGAAAAATGCAAGGGCCGCTGCCAAGTCAGTTAGGGTCAGAATTTTGGTTTTGTTGAAGGAAAGAAATGTTCATTTCAATGAAAAGCTTTTTGGGGGGTAGATTTAAACATTCGCCTGCCATGTTGGAGACCCAAACATGAGGAAAAACCTATGTCTGCTTGGGCTAATATTCGGAAGTGAAATTGGTTCCACTTTGCCTGGCTAGTCAATCGATTTTTATTTTGTGTCCAAGTGAATGAAATGCAGCAAGTGAACAGGCAGGATGCGGAATGGTTATTGGTTTCTAAAAAGGAAATGAAAGTTCGTCATAGGGGGCCTGGTTCTCCTCCGACTTCCACATGGTTTTGTCACTTATGCCTGTGCAACAGGGGTGTAAAATGTTACTAGATCAGAATGTGCCCATGTTGTACAAGCACAAATTATTATTCATTTCGGCTACGGTAGAATCTAGGTACAGTAGAAGCTCAGAGTTAAGAACACCACAGGAATGGAGGCTGTTTGTAACTCTGAACAAAACGTTATGGTTCTTTCTAAAGCTGAACATTGACTTAATACAGCTTTGAAACTTTACTATGCAGAAGGAAACGCCGCTTTCCCCTGGGTTTTGTTAGTAGTTTACGTTTAACACAGTGCTGTACTGTACTTGCCTTTTTTCTTTTTTGTCTCTGCTGCTGTCTGATTCTGGTTCCAAATGAGGTGTGTGGTTAACGGGTCAGTCTCTTCACTCTGGTGTTCATAACTCTGATGTTCTACTGTACTTCAGTCCAGGATCAGGGCCCATGGTCTAGGCAGACAAGTAATGAAGAAGACAGTGTCTGCCCTGAGAGCATATGTGGTGACCACAGTTGCAGGTGAGAATCATGCTCAACTTCTCTAGCACTATATTATGTTGACTAGAATGAGCCATATTTGGATTTCAGCTACATTGGTGTCACTGTCAATCCTCTTGGCAAGTTGTACTGCTTATTTAAAGTAGTACAACTAAGAGCAGAATTTGGCCCCGGGTGTTTCACTAACGAGGTCTGACCTGTTTGTCAGGATTTACTGTGAACCTGCTGGGACTTT
This sequence comes from Mauremys mutica, assembly GCF_020497125.1. Classification (NCBI taxonomy): domain Eukaryota; kingdom Metazoa; phylum Chordata; order Testudines; family Geoemydidae; genus Mauremys; species Mauremys mutica. The sequence continues at coordinate 82,202,796 of NC_059082.1, read as the reverse complement.
TTAGTCTGAGGTAGCTACTGAAGTTGTTACTTATTTAATATTTACAAAGCATCATTAATGTATATGGGATTTCACAGAAATAAAAGACACACATTACCCAGTGTGGACCTGCATGTTTTTACCCACTCAGATATTTATTTGCTTTCTGCAATATGGCTTGGATTGAGGGGAGGTCAATCTTCTTGGCTGCTAGACAGGCTTTGTTACAGAATGAGGCACGGTTTGGTACTAATTGACGGTATTGCTCACCTCCTTTTCCTGTCTCTTCCTCTGTGACACTGTCTATAGACACTTTGGGTACAACATTGGAGGACAAACACAGAGATCCAGTCTCCCAGCTACCGCACTGCCGAATGGGTGTTGGAAATATTCTGCCAGTGTAGACGGTATCACTTGCATTGAGTCCCATTCTAAGGAACTGTGCTTGACCCCACAGTTTAAACAGGGGCTGATCATATTTTCCACCCTGGGGGTTAAATAGTTTGTTCCCTGCATATACCAGCACCCAATCCAATTCAACCAGTCGACGGTCCTGTACTGCTGACAACTTCCTGCTGTGACTTCAGGTTCCACCCAGGTCACATCGTTTTTTGTTACAACCAGAACTGCTTAAAAGGGCACAGAAGATTCTGAGGTCGAGTGGAACACTGGACATGCCTATTCATTTGCATATTGTTACCCACAATGCTTTGCAAGCTCGCCATTAATCTTGCAGCAGATGCTGGTGGTAAATCTCTGTTCACTTTTGTATAGCACATTTCCCCCCCTCCTGATTTTCTTTAATCAGTGCAGAGCATCTCAGGTCTCCAATTTTACCTCTTTTACATTATTAGTTAAAAGTGACTCTTGCACTCAATGAAAAGCCATTGTTGGCTGATTCAGCATTTCCTGCTTTTTAATGAATTGGCAGGTCTTTTTTAAATGCAAGCTTTTTTCCTGCCCTAGTTCTGTCTCTGGCCTCACTCATTTCAGAACCTGCCTGGGCTCCTTTAAACCAAGTAATGGGAGAACCTCCAGAGACCTCTGTTTGGATGATTAGCCAAACCTCTTCTGAACCTCCTGCATCTGATAATCGAAGAAGGTGGTCTCCTGAGATATGAGGTGTTCTGGAGAGATTTCTGGTGTTTCCAGCTTCTGATCCATCTAGAAATACCAAAAAAAACCCCATGCTTTTATTTTTTTGTGGTATTTCAGCACATCTGTTCCTGGTCCCAGCCTCATCATGAAAATGCAGAGGCCCCAGGAACAGACTGAACAAGTATTTGTCTGAAAGGCTTCAAACCTCAAAATAGGAGATGGCTGTTGAGGTTGGTTTTGAGTCAATTCCTGTGTTACCTGAACACAGTCTCCTTGCAGCTTGCTTTCATAGTCGGAACTCTTCCATCCCTATTTCTACAGCCCCGAGTTTGTTCCTTAAATAGGAAGTAACCAGTGCTCTGGTCATTGCTTAATCCTCATTGAGAAGCCAACATCGCCCATCCCAGATTTTAAGGGTTCAGTCCAAGCCTATTGTATGACCCTGGCGGCATGGGCAGCAGCTAAGGCCAGCTAAGCACAGGTACGTCCTCCAGCAGCCAGCCCAACTCCCCGTGGTGCTGGGACCATGTTCAAGCAGAGCAAGTGTGTGTGTGTCTATCCTTGCTGGGAATTACACCTCCCACCTGCCATGTAGACAAACACTAAGGGACCAGATTCTGTTCTCATTTACACTGGTGTATATCTGGAGTAACACCACTGATTTCAGTGGATTAACACCAGAACAACTGGAATGAGACTCTGGCACAAAGTCAATAATAATAATAATAATAATAAAAGATAATACCACAGCTGATTTGGCAAAGCAAAGCAAAGAAGCAGCTGCCAAAGTTGTTTGAAACTACAGAGTCCCAATGGGTTGTCATAATCAGTCTGGACAGAGTCTTGGAGTTTGGTGCTCTGGCTAATTTCCTAACATACAAATGCAAGAGAAACTTAGTGGTCCAACATAATCCAGATCTCTCTTCATCTAGGGAGATTCTATATAGGGACTTGATTCTGATCTTGTTATAAGGCAGATACAAGGGCTATGTGTTTATAACTTCAAATTCATTTGGTTTTGAGTGTCCTAAGAAACTAATTAAGGGCCAGCTTCTGCAGCCTTTATTCATGTGACTTAACAGAGTAAGGACTAATCATAGGAGTAAGACTTTGTAAGATCAGAGTCCTACATGCAAAGAGTGAGTTATTGAATGTGTAACATGACCAAATATGTCAGTGACTCAATTCCACGTTTAACGTTGAACCTCCCGATAGCTCTACTAAACCGTTTTTCTAGTGACATGTTAATTGAAAATAACTGAAAATTTAGGTCCCAGTTTATCTCCCAGCAACGTCTGTAATTGGCAGCTAGCTGATTTCAATTCTGGGTTTTTAACATTCGTGACCCAATTGAGGAACCCTTACATGCACCCTCGCTCACTCATCAGCTTGGGTAAGGGGTAGAGACAACCTGCCCCCGCTGATAGTGAGGGGCGGGGGCAGCGGGACGGCAGAGTGTGGGCAGCTGGCTTCAGCAGTGTTACTGAGCATGCTCAGTACAAGCCAAGCAGCAAATCTGGGGAGGCATGTGATCCCCCCACATGCCCTGTCCCATGCGTTGCCACTGGTAAAGGGTTCTACAATCTGACCATGATGTTCAGATATGGAGCTGATGTTACCTGGTCTCTAATAGGCATGACATTCCTGGCCAGTGCATTAGACAGATGATAGTGTGTAATGCACCTTGTGTTTACCGGAGTGAAAAATACATTTCTGTTTAAATGAAATGAGGGAGCCATATTCATTTCCAAAAAAGAGAGAAGTAAAAACCATGCTCTTTGGGAAGGATTCTGAGCATAAAAGTTCAGCTTGGATTGTTTAAGCAAAAGATACTTCTCTTAATGTCACAATTAGATTATAGTTTGAACATTAATTCTATGTGACATGCAGCGGTGCAAACTCCTGCAATTGTATTATGAGTCTCATGATATTTGTTAAAAGAACTCTGAAACATGATACACCTCTACCCCGATAGAACATGAATTCGGATATAACGTGGTAAAGCAGTGCTCCGGGGGGGCTAGGGTGACCAGACAGCAAATGTGAAAAATTGGGACAGGGGGTGTGGGGTAATAGGAGGCCTATATGAGAAAAAGACCCCAAAATCGGGACTGTCCCTATAAAATCGGGACATCTGGTCACCCGGGGGGGGGGGAGTGGGGGCTGCGCACTCCGGCGGATCAAAGCAAGTTTGATATAACGGTTTCACCTATAATGCAGTAAGATTTTTTGGCTCCCGAGGATAGTGCTACATCAGGGTAGAGGTGTATTTGTTGTTTTTCTTAAAGCCCGAGGTCCTGGAGTCATGTTATAATGGGAGAATCTCCACTGTCACTTAAAAAAAAAAGTTTCCTTAAAAGCGTCAACCCTAAAGGCTCAGAAATAAGGAGACTCAGACAAAAATTTAAAAAAATACTCCGTGATTTTTAAGCCAGTCTCATGGTCTTTTTGGGGCCTGGCCCCTGACTGGGTCGGCAAAACTCAAAACGTTCTGTGCCAAAAAACGCTGTTGACAGTTGGGGCAGTCGAGCATAAATGGGAGCTGCGTGACGTCCTAACGGGTACGACTATTGCAGCCCGCCTAGACAGACACGTGCGTTAGCTCTGCTTGAGCGACTGGGCTCAAAGTAGCCGTGTGCATGTGGCTTAGGCAACCCAAGTACAAGCCTGCCTGACCTGCCGGCCCATCCTCGGATGGCTACTCTGTGCCACTGCCTGGGCTGCTGGCCTGCCCCTGTCCTTGTAGTTTCTTGGTTACCAGGTGGGAAAGGCAAGAACGCGCTAAAGCACAGGTAAAAACTGTCGTCTCAGGAACTGTCTCAGAATTGATGCCAGACTAGTGATGGTCCTTTACTCTCCTTTGAAAGCAGCAGAGAGTCCTGTGGCACCTTATAGACTAACAGACATTTTGGAGCATGAGCTTTTGTGAGTGAATACCCACTTCGTATTCACCCACGAAAGCTCATGCTCCAAAACGTCTGTTAGTCTATAAGGTGCCACAGGACTCTTTGCTGCTTTTACAGATCCAGACTAACACGGCTCCCCCTCTGATACTATTCTCTTTTGAGTTGATTTCTTTGTCTCTATCTGAGCATCCTGTTAAATTCCCAGCTGCAATCCGAACACTGCAAGCAGCAAGGCACACATTAGGAATAGACTGCTCCAGCCGTCTTTAACCTTCCCGTATCAGTTACTTGTGTTTCTCTTGCCCTGCTATAACACATCTGAAGCGTGCTGGTGTAATGTGGAGATCGGTTGTTGGTTTTTGTTTTGTTTTTCCGTATGAAGTATGGTGTATGCAAACTCTCAGACTCGGAGTTCTCAGCAGGCAGGTCTATTGTCCCGACAGCTTCGTACGGTGGCGTAGAAAAAGGGCCCCGATAAACCTGTTTAAATACACCAATGAGTAATGTGTACAGCCACCTGAGAAGTGCCTGATGATATATGCTGTTATTAAAAAGCTATCGGAAGAGGAGAAAAGATTTGTCACATCTGCATATGAAATCCAGCCCTGACCCTAACACCCAAGGTACTGACCTATGAAATATCCAAACAGGCACTCAGGCGTGCAGCTCCCTTGGAGAGATCCCTACACATCTGGTAACACTTGGTCTGAGACGTAAGACCGTGAACAGTGTGTAATTAAGTGTAATACACTCCCTGTCCCATTGTGGAGCTGCGCTGACGCTCCAGGCTCCCAGTTCTCTTTGAAGCAAGGTTCCACAGGCCTCATGAAAATTGAATGAGAGGCCGTGTCAATCCCAGCGTTAAGTGTCCAGCTGGGCGTCTGACACAAGCGCTTTACCAGGGATGGCTAAGAGGAGAGAGTCATTTTGCAGAGAAGCTGCGATCGCTGGGCTGGGAAAGGATTCAAGACCCGTGTTTTCAAACCCGGGGGTCTAAATTTAGGGACCTAAATATCCCTAGATAGCTGAGCTGATTTTTCAGAGATGCTGAGCACCTGTATCTTCCTGTTGGCCTAGTGTATTGGGGCGAACGTAGATGTGAAGCAAAATCCTTAGCTCTTAACTCTCTTCCCTAGATGCCGTCACCTTGTTCTGTGTAACATGGATGTGTCAATACTTGTCACTGCTGTCCACTCGCTCTTGTCAGCCTCTAGAGACCTGCAAAGAGGATATGAGCAATCGGTTCTTAGCACCTAAAGTAGATGTCTGTTAACTTTGGCGGCAGAAGCCTGTGTCTTTGGAGCAGAAGGTTCCTGGGTTGCCTGTGTAGAGTTTAGCTAGTCACCTTTGCATCTGTTGTTTGCCACTATAGGTTCATGGCACCATCAAACTGCTTAGCTGACCAGACAGCAAATGTGAAAATCAGGACGGGGTGGGGGGTAATAGGAGCCTGTATAAGAAAAAGACCCAAGAATCGGTACTGTCCCTATAAAATCGGGACATCTGGTCACCCTAGTTCTGCTAGAGAAAAATTCACAGCAGGAAACAAGACCAGTGAGGAAAGGAGAGAGAGAGAGAAGAATAACCATAGTAGAATGGTGCTGAAGCAAGGCCTGGCCTTATTACCATTATCCAAGGCACTGGTGAGACCTCCTCTGGAGTAGCGTGTGCAGTTCTGGCCTCCCACGTTTAAGAAAGATGAATTCAAACAGGAACACGTGCAGAGAAGGGCCACTAGGATGATTGGGGAATGGAGAACCTACCTTGTGAGAGGGGAATTAAGGAGCTTGGTTTGTTTAGCCCTAACCAAGTGAAGGCTGAGGGGACATATGATTGCTCTTTCTAAATACATCAGAGGGATAAACACCTGGGAGGGAGAGGAGTTATTTAAGATAAGGGCCAATACCGGCACAAGAACAAATGAATATAAACTGTCCATCAATAAGCATAGGCTTGAAATTGGACTACGGTTTCTAACCAAAGAGGAGTGAAGTTCTGGAACAGCTTTCCAAGGGGAACAGCAGGGGCAAAAAACTTCATTTGTTTTAAGACTGAGCTTGATAAGTTTACGGAGGGGACGGTGTGATGAGGTGACCTACAATGACATGTGGCCTGTCTGCAACTGCTAGTAGCAAAGATCTCCAACATCTGGAGATGCGACGCTAGAGTGGAAGGCTCTGAGTTATTACGGTGAATTGTTTTCTTGGTGTCTGGCTGGTGGGTTTTGTCCACATGCTCAGGATCTGACTGATCATCATATATGGGGTCGGGAAGGAATTTTCCTCCAGGTCATATTGGAAGAGACCCTTGTGGGAGAGAGGAGGGTTTGCCTTCTGCAGCATGGGGCACGGGTCACTTGCCGAGTAAATGGTGGATTCTCTGTAACTTGAAGTCTTTAAATCAAGATTTGAAGATTTCAGTAACTCAGCTAGGGGCTACAAATACACTCCTACCTCAGGAGTGGGTGAGTGAGGTTCTGTGGCTTGCGATGTGCGAGAGGTCAGACAAGATGGTCCCTTTTGGTCTTAAAGTCTATGAGTCTTTGAGGTCTGACTGATCCTTGGGGTAGGAATTGTGGGTCTTTTGAATAGTGCTTCGTGCTCGGAAGTTGGTCTGTGATATTCTGAGTGCTTCTTAACAGTGTTTTGGGAAAGGGTCTGCTTGCCTTGATGTGTATGTCCAGCAACTACCATGAACAGAACTGTAGGAAAACAGACTCAACTTGAGTGGACATCTAGGCATGGACCCTCTGTGATGTAAACTGACAAAGCTCCCTTGGCTTCAATGGAGTTATGCTGATTTACACCGGTGGAGGATCTGGTCCTCAGTGTGTCTGACTCAAAAATTCCACCACGGGCCAACAAGAGCAGCCTTATTTCTTAGCAAAGACCCTTTTCCTCTTTGTCACCAACGCTGGAAAACTGCCCTTGTTGGTGAGAACCACTAGAGCAAGTGGGTGCATTTGTCACAAAGGCTAAAATGTGCCCAACACTTTACAGGATTAGCACGGAGCAGGTTCTGAGAGGGAGGGTGGAAGGGGTGACGCGCATGTGTTCAGAGAACAGCGGGGAAGCTGGGGGTGGTGAGCGGGGATAAAAGCAACATACGTTGAATCATGTAGCTGGCGAAATGCAGGCCAGATGGCTACAAATACAGAGAATTTGTTTAACAATTTGTAAGATATTCGCTTTATGGAGCAAGATCACAGGGACCCACACTCTGTTCCTCAGTACTTGGGTTGGGCTCCTGGCTTGTTAGCATTAAGCTTTTGGCTGCTAGGTAGAGATCTTAGTAGGGATTTTTCATCAGCTTCAGAAATTTGAGGCATTGTCAATGTATACAAAGCTCAGCATCCTCTGGGAAGCAGGAGATGGATTCTAGTAAGAACGGCACCTACATTGTCAAGTGAGGGGCGCTTTTGAAGTGCCACTGAGAAACTGGCATCTTTTGTGGAGTCAACATTCCCATATGGCATGCACTGATTATAGCCAGAGGCAATGTTCTGTAGTGTCACCCTGAGCAATCGTCTGCAAGGCCTAGACCCACTCGGTTAGGTTCTGATCTCACTTGGCCTGCTACCTCTGATTGATGCTGGTGAAAGTGAGATTGGGACCAGGAGAAATGGAGTCATGCCATTGAAATCAATGTAGGCTCCTCAGTGTAAAACCGGAGTAAGCGTGATCAGAATCTGGCCACTTGAACCTGCGTTCTTTGAATCTACAGTACCTAGCCTGAGTGCTAAGCCACTGGGCCTGTGGTTGAGTCTCTTCTGTGTGAGTACTTCAAAACGGAGGACCTGTCTGTTGGCTACCCCCTCCGCTCGAGAGACGGCTGGATTTCTGGGTTATATCGGGATATATATTTCGTGAAGCACTTTGGGATGAAGGCAAGGGCACTACATTACAGAAATGTAAATGATGATTAGACTCGTGATGGATCTAGAGCATATTGCAGCCCGTGCGGTTCATCCTGCTGAACGCACCAGACCAACAGGTTCTGTTAAGAGCCCAAGGTACTTTGAAATATGAGTTCATGCTTATGCAAGGGGGCTGCTTGGTAAGTCTGGAATCTGTCCCCAGAACTCTGTGGTGTTATCCATAGAATAGCTACAGCATGGGCTGCTGTATTGCCAGCTTCCCGCCCTCTGCCAATGTCCCTCCATCTTGGCCTGAAAGAAGGCCCGTTAAGGAAGAAGGGATATTCTAGCTTCCATGCCAATGCGTTCATGGAGATTGCCCCAAAAGGCTAATTACGGAGCTGGCTGTTGTGAGATGGACACCTGTCCAGTCCATAATGAAGCCAAAGTCACCACCTCCTGTCACAGAGCTCTGCACAAAGAAGTGTTTTTCCTTTTATTAGTCTAATGTGTGTATTGTCCTAGCTATGTCCCAGAAATTTTAATTTTCCCTGCAGTCGATAGGAATGTATTTTATTTAACCAAATATTCCACCTGAGTTATGGAAAGGCAAGGATCTTGTGCAAACGCGCTGCAAAGCACAGTGAGATGCTAGTAACTGCCAACTCTGGCGAAATGTGTTATTCCAAAGTATAAAAGGAGAACATGGGGTGTAGCAAGCCTGCAGCAGCGTAGCACCTCGGGATGCGATCTTGTCAGTTGTCACAAGCTGAGCAAGTTTTTGCATGGTCTGAAATAGGTTTGGGCAAATTGATTTGGATTAAAAGAAAAATAGCCCCACCCTCTGACCTTGCACCTGTTTGTTAAGAACCAACCCGCACAAAACCGGGGAGGCTCTGAAATGTTTGGAGAAGCCGGTTTTCTCTTTAAGTTTCCAAGATCAGCTGGAAGTGCCAAAATACCCTGGACTCTAGGTGAACTGGAAGTGGAGATGTTAGAAATCCTGTTCTCATAAGATTTCCCAGACCAGTTCTGCACACTTGGGAGGCTCGGATCATTCAGAAAACCATCAGATTCATCCTTTAGCCTAACTAAACTTGAATTCTGACCCTTTGGAGGTTCCCCCGGCCCCAGCCTGTCCTCCAAAGAGTACCCAGTTTGTTGAGGGAAGTAGTGTTGATGACTCATTTGAACTCCAATTCAGGACAGCATCTTTATTCAGGGCAGCATTTAAGCACAATCTAAAGCCCTACTGAAGTCATTGAGATTCAAGTGCATGGTTAAAGGTAACCGTGTGTTACATACTGTCCTGAATATAGATATAGACTTAAGCATTTACTTGAATTCTTTCCTGGGCTGGGAATGGACTGGAGGATGCTGGCCATAGCATACTGTGAGGGGCTAGTCTCCTGCAGGAGTATATATAATAATTAATAATACCTAGCTCTCATATAGTGTTTGTCATCCACAGATCTCAAAGTGCTTTACAATCTTTAATATATTTATCCTTGCCACCCACCCGTGAGAGATAGGAAAGTATTATCCTCATTGGACAGCTGGGGAACTGAGGCACAGAACGACTAAGTGTCCTGCCCAAGGTTACACAGGATGCTCTGTGGCAGAGCAGGGAAGTGCTCCTTGCTATTAGTGGAGGTGCAAAACTATTTTGGTGAAGCGTCGTGCAATAGTGTATGCATTTTCATTCCATTTTAAGCCCCGCACGTTTTGGTTTTTGTGAACTGTCCACTTTTGCATTGAAACATGGGGAGACACCGATTTTTTGTTTGATGCAGAAATGGATCTTTATTCAGATGAGATTTTGAATATCGTGAGTGTTGGTGGTTCTGCTTGAAAACAGGGCAGTTTTTGAGCAGGACACCTATAATTTGGGGCGGGTTTGGGGCAATGTGGGATTGTTTTTTGTGAATAAACACCAAAATGTAAAGTCCTTAATTTCATTGTGAATATTTCACTAATTCTTAGAAACAGAAACTATTATTACATGAGACTTTCTGTAAGATGTTAGCTGTTTTGTCCTGGCCAAATTCCATTTGGGGTGATAACATTCTGCTGCTTAAGGGATCCCTCTTGTCAACACTAATGGATATGGTAAAGGTCTGCAGGATTGGCTCCTGCTTATGTGCTGTTAAAAAGAGCTGCCATTTTTCACTCTAGAGGTGGCTGCACTTGAGAATCGAACAAAGTATTTTCTGTATATAATGTTGATAAAAGTCTGTAGCTTCCTTCAAGATGAAAGGCGCTATAAAAATGTAAGTTCTTATTCCAGTACACTGGAAATCCCCAGCATGGATAAAAATAAACAAACTTCAGATTTGGAAGGGCTAGCTTTCTGTTCGCACTCAGTTTAGCACCTCTCCTCATGTATAACATTTATTCTGTGGGACATGAAATGGCAAATAAGAAAAATAAATTCAAATATTCAGATTCATTCTTGTATTCCGAGCACAACTCCAGGTAGCATTCTAAACATCGAGGGATTCAGGGAACGGGAGACACTGTCAGTGTTCTTTTTGGTAACAAGTATAAAGTGTAGTGAGTTAGAAAATGTGAGAACCTGTTTCTGATTAATTTCTCTTCTTTTGACAACTTTGTTTTTTCTTTTCAGAAAAGAGAGGGAAAGTTTTTTTTGTAACATAGCTGGGTTAAAGAGGAAAAATCAGTTTAAAATATGCAGGGAACTGAAAAAGTCTTGAGTGAAGAATAAATTTAACTGACCTTAAAATATCCCGTTGCCATAAGGGATTGGAAAGTAATACTTCACGTGGATTTTGATGAGGCATTTAAGGCTGTGAGGAAGAGAATATTTTACTCAAAATATTTTCTGATCTAAATTTTTTTTAGGATATCTATGAAAAAAACCCAACCCTGACATGCATTAAATGTTAAAAAAAAAAATTACTGACAGAGGAGAAAAAAGCAATTTTCCTTAAAGTGATTTTTTTCCGATCTCGGTTCCTAAAGCACAACACAGTCAAACTGTGTGGTGTGTGTGTGTGTGTGTGTGTGTGTGTACAGATCCTCAGTTGACATAGTTGTATTGTACTGGATCTCTGCTGATAGCAGTTTGGGACTAGTGCAGCACTAATGTTAATCAAACATTCTGGTAAATATTCCCACCTGCTTCCTTCACCAAGAGCTCGCCACTGCTGGTCAACCGCGAGAGCTTCTGCAAAGTCCATGCTAAAACTTACTGCCCCAGGACTGCAGTGCATGCTCTGCGTGCTGTGTGGAGCTGCAGTTTGCCAATTCGATCTGATAAGTACAGTCTCTTCCCTTGGCATGCACATAACTCACCTGGGTTACGAGCGTAGCTTGGTGCTGCGAACATGCCCTGAGAGATCAGACCCGCTGACAGCCTAACAGCGTTCTGCTCGGTGATGGAAAATAAGGGTCTATCAGTATTTCCATTGTAGGGCTGGGGTTATGATCCATAGGCCAGTAAACCAGTAGGAGGTGAAGGTTTTCCACACCTAGCAGGATCGAGCACTAGAGGAGCAGGCACTGGACTAGAGTCACGAGATCCTGGTTTTCTCTTCCCAACTCTGCCACTGACGTGCTATATGGCCTGGTCAAGTCCCTTTGCCTTGTCTGCCTCATCTGTAAGCTTTTCAGTGCAGCAACTGTCTCTCCCTGTGTGTCCGTACAGTGCCTAACACAACAGGGACTTCATCTCAGTTGGTGCATCTAGGTGCTACCATATTGCAAATAATGAATAGCAGTAGCGCTTGTGCAGGAGACAGGGAGTCTGCCACTGACTTCCCGTCACGTAGCCGCTCTGTGCCTCGGTTTCCCCAGCTATAACTACCCAGATATAATTCCCTCCCTCCCAGGAGTGGCAGGATGGTTCAGCAGTTAAGGTTTGGAGAGTGCTTTGAAATCCTTGGTGAAAGGTGCTTGAGGAGGTAAAGCATTAGTATCGGTAGTGCAGAGAGGGATGCTATAACGCAGTAACCACCCATGCCCTGTAATGGCTCTTTCAAATTAGGTCACCTTCCTCCCATCTGAGAGCCCAGATTCAATTTAAAACAAAAAGAAAAATGTCTGGCTTCCACAATGGCTGGCAGAAGCCCTGAGCAATGGATTTCGATAGGTTTCCGGTGTGGGGGGAAGCCCAGTGGATTGTTTTCATTCGATCCAGCCCACATCACATTCCCTCCCCCTTTAAAAAAACCCACCAACATAAAACAGCATTTACACCCCCCCACCACCACTAAATCCAACCCTCTGATCCCAAGTCTGTTTTGGACCAATCCCCAGATTCAGGAGTGAAACTCCAAAGCTCTGCCACTGTAAACACGAGTTGGTATTTGGGGCTCAGTGGTGAGTGCTATTCAATTGCAACTCCCATGAATTACGGACACATTATTGTCATCAAAATACTGGGAAGCTTTCACAGTGTGTGTGTGTCTTTTGCCTTTGAAATGGTTCTGACGTGCGTACTCTGGATTCCAGTTGGCTGCCATTAAAAATGGGAGCTTTATATTCTTCTGGCACCCGTTTATACACAAGTGCTGCTCAGCTCCTGACTGTGTGCAGTGGATGTGGGTTGGATTTTTTTAAACACTGAAATCATTTCCTTATGCTGTGCCTATGGCTAGGCCAACTGGAAATGCTGAGATTTCAACTCCTGGCTGGAAAACCAATGGACGGATCAGCTCTAACTGCCTCGCCTTGGAACCGTCTGCTAGGTCTGTTTGGGGAAGAGCCTGGATGAGATTTGGAAGGGAGCCGACTGTCCTGTTCCAAAAGCCATGATTAGGAAAACGTGCTCGGTGAATGTCAGCGGCGTGAACGCCCTGCTACCGCCCGGAGATAAAAATGGATCCACTGAATCCGCGAATAGAGTGTGAGTGGTGGAGTGAAGGAGTGGAAGGGATGAGTTCAGCAAACTGAGCAAGTGTCCTTGTTAAGAGCTGAGACATCGCCCATCTCCTCTCTTCTCTTAAAGGGCAGCATTTCCGGGTGGGCGACTGGACGGGTATTTAAGGTGGAGTAGAGCAAAAAGTTAACTGCCCGGTGCAAGCCTCATTTAATTCCTTCTCGTACCCTACGCCAGTGCTCCCATGTCCTCCTGCAATGTTCTTATGACTTGTTTTACAGTTGCCTTGAGGCCCCAACTGAGATCAGAACGGCGACGTGCGAGGCGCGGTACCCGCGCACAGAAGAGATGCTCCCTGCCCCAGAGAGCTTGCAAGCTAAACAGACAAAGCGTGGGAGGGAAAGCAAAGCTATGGAGGGGGAAGGGACTTGCTCAGGGTCATCCAGCAGGTCAGTGGCCGAGCCAGGAATTGAATCCAGTCTCTGATGTCCAATCCAATGCCCCCCGGACTAGAGAATGATGCCTTGCTGAGTTTAAGGTGAGAAGGGACATGACCATCTGCACATCACAGGCCTCCTGCGTTTCTCCTGCACTGAGCCCAGACGCTTGGATTTGGACTGAAGCATTACAGCGCTCCGGAGACTAAAGCGCTGTGTGCCATGGCAGAGAAGAGGAGAGAGGTGCACCGGTGCCCGAGGCCCCTGAAATGGCAGGGAGTTGGTTAGGTGAGCTGTGCCCAGATGATGCTAGAAAGTGAGCTGCTCTCCGTGCTGCAGCAGAAGGTGAAAAAACGCCAAAGTCTCTGCCAATCTGATATGGGGGCAGGAGGGGGAATCCTTCCTGACCTGGAGAATGGCAAGACCTACCAGCCAAGCATCTGGGAAGGAGACGTCTCTATAGCTCCTACCAAAGCTCCTTGATATCAGTGATACGCCCAGCATGAAATCTTGGGGCTAGAGGAATATCCTTGAACTTTTAGAGATGGGCAAAAATCAGCGGTGGATTTTGCCTGTCAAAACTAAGACCGGGCAAGTTTCAGATCTGGGTCACAGTTCATCAGACCCCATTGTTGAGGAGTTGTTGGATTGATGGCTCCATCTCTAAAAAGAGTATATGCGGCGGAGCTAGCAAAAAATTTTGTCTGAAACTTTTTTGGCAAATAAATAAATAAAATGCAGACTCGGCAACACTGAAACAGTTTGTGAATTCATGTTGATTTCTCTGAAATATTTGTTTAAAAAAACCCCCTCAAATCCTGAAAAGATCTAAATGTTTTGATTTCTGGGTCTAAGCGAGTTTTAGTTTAAAAATGTCCTTTAATTTTATTTAAAAAAAAATAAAAAATGTTTAAAAATGGCCAAAATCAAAATGAAATGTTTGTTCGACCCAAAACAATTTTTTTGTTTACTTTTCGAAATCGCAAAACATCTGTTACTCCCTGGCTCTAATTTGCAAACTGTTTTACTTGTGTTCCCCTCCAGGGGTTAAGTCTCCTCTTGCTACAACAGGTACTCTGTCATCCTGCCTGTGTGTGTCTAACCTTCGCTGTTTAGATCACGCTGCAGGTTAAGAGCCATTTAAAATGCAATTTGCTATGCTCTGCATTGCACGCAGGAAAGGCTGAAATCTAGAATCCTGCCTGCGAGTTCCTATCATAGTTTTTGCAAACTCTGATGAAAATCAACCCTGGATTAATTTGACATATGCTCTCAATTTCCTCAGTATGCAGTTTGGTGGAGATCCAGAACTGTGCTGGTTTCTTGAATGTAAAAAGCACCATTTCCACTATCTGTGGGATTTTCTCACTGTAAACACCTGAGTCTGCAGGCCTGGCACAGATGTGTCCTAACGTCAGATGCCGTGTATCCGTTGCTGACTGATTTACCCTCCCTGAAAGCATGAGGGCAAAACCAAATTCACCAAAGACTCCGGCTGTCACAGTTGTGGCCACTGGGAACTTAGCAGCAGCTGGGAGAGAACTCTGATCCCTCCCCTCCCCTCCAAAAGCCTCCCCCTCCATCACTTGGGCTAAAGAAGAATCTTTTTAAATTGCCCTCCAGGATTTCCCATTAAAAAAGAGGGAGACTTGCTGTCCGAAAGAGAAGAGTTCCTGCCTTTCCCATGGGGACTGTAAGAAGATCCCACAAGTAATATAAAATGGGGCTCTTGGAAATATTTGTACTCAGTTGTAACTCACCACCCCGCCTAATGTACAGAGCAAGCTCCCACCATACTTAGTGTTTTAAAACCCCAGATGAAATTCCCAGGCTTGCTGGACAGCTTTATAATTAGCTGCGTGCGCATTACAAGGAGACCCGCTCCGTGACCGACCATTTAATACTCTCCAAACGTCCCAAGATGTTGCTTTTATTATCCACACATGAAAAGAAAGAACATTGTGGTCCCAAGGCAAACTCCCTGTGCTCAGAGAAGAATTTCCTTGGCTCCTTCCTATGAGACGCAGGGGCTAGCTAGACCCTGATAGCTGAGGGCTGATCCCTGAAACACTGAATTTGTGGCGTGTGCTGGATGAAAACTGTGTGAAAACCCTTCCGTTTCCCATTGTTTGTGCTGTTGTTGTGAAAGAGAACCAGGACCAAACAGATCAGTGTTATGTGAGTGTATAAACACAGGGGTCTGTCTGGGCTTGTGCCGCTTATGAATACAAGGTCATATTTTCAGCTGCTATAAATCTGTGCAGCTTCGTTAATTTCAAGGGAGCAATGCTGATTTACCCGAGCTGGGGATCTGGCCCATGAGAAGGCCTTGTCTGCACGGTTTTTGTGCCGATTTAACTGTTCTGGTGAGAGGTGGGATGTTATAGGGATATGATAAAGTAAGTACAACCCCACAGTTACAACGACAAAAAAGTGCTTATGCCAGGACATAGGAATAATTTATAAGGGGGACCTTCATATTGGCGCTAGGGAGCTGCACTGCTTTAACTAAACCTGTCTCTCAACAGTTTTCAGGAGAGTGGGAAATTTTCAGGGGAAAGTGGTGGCGGTTTTGTTCTTTCCTTCAAAATCTCCGAGAGCCTCCTAATGTATGGTCCTGGGCACCAGCTAGGGTGACCAGACAGCAAGTGTGAAAAATCAGGACGGGGGTGGAGGGTAATAGGTCCCTATATAAAAAAAAGCCCTGAATATCGGGACTGTCGCTATCTGGTCACCTAGCACCAGTTCCTCTGCTGGCTTAAATCAGCACAGCTGCATTGACTTTGTAGGAACTGTACTGACTGACGCCTGCTGAGAATCTGGCCCTGTATGTGAAATGGCACCATCTGAGCAGAACTGATGCTCAGCAGTGAAATGTTTGGAGAGATGCATGGGGCCACGTTCTTCCCTGTTCTCTGTCACTCTCTCCTTCTCTTCTCCGTTGCGCTAAGGTGTCTGCATTCATAGCCCGTTTGTCAGCATTTCCAGCCTCACTCCGGTGGGTAAGGCGGGCAGCACTATTTCTGCAGTGGCAGCAGGTCAGTCTGTGGTTTTTTTTCTCTGTAAGCCACATCTGTTTGCAAGCCGGCAGGAGGCTGGCATGTTAGCTGCTTTGTGGGGATGCAGGAAGGCAGCACCGGTTGCTGCATCTGCCAATGACAACTAGACGCTTCCAACTGCACAACATTGCACAGTTGGCCTTGTGCATAATTGCCTTTCCAGGAATCATGGGTGTTAGCCACTGCCAGGAACTGTGTCCCGGGCTTGATGGAACTACGGGCTAACCTGGTCTGACAAAACCTGCTTCTGTGCTTTCCTTTATAGGATACAGCATATTTCCCTCCTATTGTGTTCCATGGGCCAGTCCCAAAGTCTTGCTACCTGTCTTCACTTCCTGCTGCCCCCACCCCACCCCTGGGATGATCTGCATCCCAGAACAGTCCTGAGTGTGCCTCTTGTGCCCTCGCAGAAGACTTTGTCAGAATCGGGGCTTGACACCCGCTGAAGTTAATGGAAAAGCTTCCATTGATTTCACTGGAGCCAGACTGGACCCACGAGAGGCAGTCACAGTGATTTGCCAGCATGACCCACCCCAGCCTGGAGAGAGGCACCACCAGTGAGGTCAGTCTCCATGGTCCATTCAATGCCTCTCTCTATTGAGATTCTAGCAAAGGGGCCGTTGCATTTTTTAAAATGTCTTTAGCTTTAAACGACAATGGGAAGAAGTCCACCTGAAGAGTTCTAGGCACCGTAATTGCAGTGGTGCAATGACTTAACAATACCATGGCGATGAGCAGCTGACAGCATTAAGTACTTGTGTGCAGGTAACACACATACTCGAATAGCCACTGTAGTGGAGGAGGGTTTGTTGGGTGCGCATCTGACTTCTAGACACCAGATCAGAAACACCAACTTTTTCCACCAAGGTCACAAAAGAGTCATTGGACAGTAATGACTTTAGGTCAGCTTAGAAACCTGGGCTGGATTCATACCAGCAGCCTAGAAATGAAAGACACCGTCTCCTAGAGCCAGCTGCCTGAACTATCTCCTCGCCTGGCATCTTGTTACTCTGAAATGCACCAAGAGCAGTAGGTATGAAGTGGCGGGACGGAGGGGTCACGTTTCTCTAAGGGAAGGTTGATTAATAGATCCAGGAAGGGAAGCTGGTTTAAAAAAGCAGGTTTAATTGAAAAAATATTCCTTTGTTCAGAAAAATGCAGAGAAAACAGACAGTCTCGAAGGCAGTGAGAGTTTTAGGGAGTTACCTTAATTAAGAAGGTAACTCCCCAAAACTCTCACTAAGTCCCTTGTTATACCCAGTGAGACCTATGAGTTTCTGTGACTTCTCTTTGTTGCTGAATTCAGTGGCTGGGTATTAGTGGAGAGCAGGCCAAGTCGCACTGTTATGCTTTGTGTATCCAAAACTGTGGTCTCTCGAGTGCTTTTCCATCTCGACGACCCTTCATTACGCTTGTTCTTAGGGAAACCATCAACCACTGCCCGCGTGAGCCAGGAGGGACGATAAAATCCCCCTATGGGAGCAAAGAATTATTGCAAGTGTCCTAGCTGGGTGTTCAGATTTGGGATTAAAGTCACTCGGCCTGGTAATACCTGTGACCTGTGTATGGAGACTTGGTAATCTAGAGATAAAATATTTCCAAGAGGTCCCAGTCCTAGGGGACTTTCTACTTTCAGTGCTTTACGTTTAGGCAAATTCCAGGTCATTTTTTTATGAGTAAAAACTGGAGGTTTTTAGCATTGTTTTAAGAAGGATCTTTG
Source organism: Mauremys mutica (assembly GCF_020497125.1). NCBI lineage: Eukaryota > Metazoa > Chordata > Testudines > Geoemydidae > Mauremys > Mauremys mutica. The sequence goes on along the minus strand of NC_059082.1, from coordinate 82,184,901 downwards.
GAGCTGCTGGCCCCTTCCAAACCTTGCAAAAATGGCCAATTTGGGGGATTTCTTCAAGTTCTAGGGTGGCTTCTATTTTGGTTGACCCACTTCACCCCTCTTTAGTGCAGCCTAGCTATTTCTGACTCGAGCTGTGGTTCGGAAGCTCACCCTAAAATCCTGATGGTCAAGCCTTCTCCGTCCCACTTCTGTTTCTTGGCCGCTGATCAGATGCTGCCAGCTGGAACTGGTGACTCCTCCTAAAGAATCCAAATGGGGTTTGGTGTGGCTTCTTTCTGCCATGCAAGGAGTGATGGGACTACTGGGCTATATGGAGCTGAGAGGGGTTTCCCTTTCAGTGGAATGAAACTGACCAGAAGTGGCTGTACTGTTCGAGCAGGAAACAGGAATCTCTCTGTTTAATTTCCAGCATCAGTTGCAGGGATTCTTTGCCATGTTTGTACAAAATAAGAAGACCTGATCTCCACTCCCCTCGCCAGCATACGGTAACCTAATAGTAAAGCGGAAAAATCCGCCTGCTACGTTTATTACCGGAGAGGGCAGGGAATATATATAAAGTGTCTTTTGTGCCGTTGTTCAGCCTGTATTCTGAGGCAGGGGGTGGGGTGGCCGCCTCCAACGTCATCTGCAGTTTGATGATCTAATGATTAAATAGAATTGATTTTTCTGCCATGTTTGAGTGGCTCTCGAGTGTTGATCTGTTGGAATGTGTCCGTTTAATCATAGCCATGCTGTGCCTCCAGTCTGTCTGGCACAGTTTGCGCTCGGCTCTGGAGATTTATGATTGCTTGTGTTTTCTTGTCACACTGCTCTGTTTCTTTACGCTGGGCTGTTTCGATCTCGCGGTACCCTGAGCTGGCAAGGCAGGGCTTTATACAACAGAGGTTTCCTTCGGTATTCCCCCACCTCTGCATTCTCCTTTCCTTTTTTATTTGCTCCCGTACCTGGGTGTGAGCTTGGATCAGCATGTCCTCAACCTGCCTCTGGGTCCCTCCTCCCCAAAATGAGCTTAACCACCACTTAACCACCATTCCAGAGCAACTTCTCTAGCTCTTACAAAGCAGCCATGTCTTCCCTGGAACGGTCTCAGGCCAGGAGTGGCATCAGTTTGTGGCTCCGCTGCCAGACAATGAGTGGATTGATCTGTTTGTCTGTCTAGCTCCATCCATCCATCCATCCATCCACCCCTGTAGTGTCCAAGTATTTAGTTAAAGATGCTAAGACAAGACAGTAGTATGCAGGAAATATTTTCAAATTAGTGTCTGGTGGTTTAATTTTACTCACACATGTACATAAACACACACACACTTACTCATATGCAGTGGGATGTGTGGCGCTAAATCACTGGGCACTCGGTTTCATTCTGAGTCCACACCGCGGTGTGCGGGGATGGTTTGTGGCTGACACGGTTCTCTCCAGATCTGATGACAATCCCAGACCGGCGAGATGTTTCCGTTAAAGTCATCAGCACTGAAATAGTTAACGAAAGATAACGCTTTTCCTGTCATCGTTCGGCTCCAGTGCAAATGTCCCATAAAGACAAATGGGCCCAGTTCACAGTGAGACTTTGGCCAGATCTGCGCTATGAATGTACATCGGCGTAACTGTGTCACTCGGGTGTGAAAATCCACCCCCCTCGAGCAATGTAGTTATACCGACCTAATCCCGCGTGTGGAGAGCTTCTTCCGCCAGTATAGCTACCGCCTCTCAGGGAGGTGGATTAATACGCTGATGGGCGAAGCTGTCCTGTCGGCATAGAAGCATCTTCACGTAAGTGCTACGGCAGTGCAGCTGCATTGATGCAGCATTTGAAGTGTAGCCCTGCCCTCTGTCTCTGTCACCCCAAGGGCTAGAAACTTGGTTTTTTAAAATAACAAATAAAATTCTGCAGCAGCTGCTGGGATCCCCAGAGAAGTGCTCGCAACGCTCACCAGCCTTTCACAGTGCAGTCCAACCTCAGCTGGGCCCCTCTGTCTCCCCGAAGATTCATTTCATTCCCGCCCAGGTGGATTAGCTTGCATTTCCCCACCCAAGCCAAACAGCACTTTGTTATTTCATGCCCATGTCTCTGGGTCACTCTGTGTTACCTCTGGGGCCTCACTGGTTTTTGCAGTTCCTCCCAGTGTGCCACCATCAGCCTGTTGCGTGGTCGTGCTGTTTGCTCCTGTGATGGGATACACGGACCCCAAACCAGGCGGCATGGGGTTAATGAGCTAACACGTGCTCCAGTGGCCCTGCCCCATCTCACCTGTGAGAGATGTCGGCATTGCAGGCAGGAGCTTAAAAGGGAGAAAACCAGCTCAGCTGCTGGCAGGCCAGGAAGGAGAGCAGGTCCCCAGTGCTCAGCTCCTGGTGAGAGGGAGACAGGAGCTCCTGCACACCCCCTGCCCGATGGCCAGAAGGAAGGGAGGGCCCAGCGGAGACTCACCTTGAGGGGACTATTCCTCTCTATTGACATGTGGACGCCATTTAGTGACCCAGCCTGACGAATGCCCTCTGAAGGCAGAGAGCCTTCACCCAGCTTTGGGATGGGTTTTCTGTTCATTGACAACCCCAGAAGGGGTGGACTGTCAGGGGAGGACTGGAACTGGAGTGGGAAAACCACCCGGACATCACAGCGCAGGGTCTGGGTGAGTGCTGGAGCCATTCCCAGAGCCCCTGGGATGCCCAGGGGGAAGGAAGCATAGGGGACGCCTAAGGCGAGGGAACCCTGGAGACATCTTCATCTTCTATAAGTTGATGAAGATGTTAAATAAGGCTGGACCTGACCCCGCCTGCTAGCACGGCCGGACGTGTGATTACCCACCAAAGAGCCACGTTCCACTTTACTCGCTGCAGTTGTTTTTAGCAGGGAGCCCTAACCTCAAACATGCCCATTTTCCTTTGCCAGCCAAAGCCTGCAGCTTGTCCCTGGCAGCCCCAGGACACGTCCATCCTCGCAGCCGTCCTGCTCTGCCCATGAGCGTGCTGCTGCTGGGTGAGACAGCCTTGTAGCCAACCCTTCGGAGAGGCTGAGTCTCGCCTCATCTGTGTGATCCAGGAATGCACCAACTCAGCCCTTTGCGCTGCCGTGCCAGTCACCACCCCGCTGGTGGTTCTTGGTTTAATACCATGATTGTAGATCTCGAGGGCAGCTCAGAGTTATCAGTGAAATGTTTTCCCATCAGAAAAGGCCGATTCATTGCAGCCAAACAATTTTTGAAGACATTTATTGATTTAGCCAAAACTTTTGTCAGGAAGGTTTCTTGGGTCCATGTAATTTCTGGTCAAAATAAGGGCGAGAGATGCCAGTAGTTAGCACGCCCCTGGGACGTGGGAAACCTTGGTTCAAGTAAGTCCCTGCTCCAAATAAGGCAGGGCCTGGGTCTTCCACCTCCCACTGGGCTAGTGGGTGTTCTAGTGTGGGTGGGGGTCTCTTCGCTAATTTTCCATGGGAAGTTTCAACAGGGCTCGTTTTTGTTCTGATGCGGAATGAAAACATCTTTTGCATAATGGAATTCTTGTTTTCCAACCAGTCCTCGCGCTGAGCGGTCAGGGGAGATGGGTGTCTTTGGATCGGTTGTGAGCTAAGGGCTTGTCTACACTACAGCAGCACATCTCCATTGCTGCTTCTGCTCTGCTGCAGCGCTTCTGGTGAAGACGCTCTGTGCTGATGGGAGCGAGCTCTCCTGTTGGCATGAGAGGCGGTCGCTGTGTTGGCGGGAGAGACAAAGCACTGTCCACACCGGTGCGTAGGTCGGTGTAACTTACGTTGCTCAGGGGGTGGCTTATTCACACCCCTGAGTGACATAAATTATGCCGACATAAACTGTAGTGTAGTCATAGCCTAAATCTGAATGATTCTGGAACCGCAAGGCCTTGCAAGGTGACTATATGGCATATGCCCCAAGATGGAGAAATTCTGTCATCTGAATAAAGGTGTCACCTTGAAAAGAATTTGCCAGCAGGGCAAGTCCCTTTGCTAAGAAAGGTGCAGTACCTTAGCATGCCACATATTTGGGTGTGAAGTATCAGAGGGGTAGCCGTGTTAGTCTGGTTCTGTAGAAGCAGCAAAGAATCCTGTGGCACCTTATAGAGTAACAGACGTTTTGCAGCATGAGCTTTCGTGGGTGAATACCCACTTCTTCGGATGCAAGTGGTGGAAATTTCCAGGGGCAGGTATATATAAGCAAGCGAGAAGCAAGCTAGAGATAACGAGGTTAGATCAATCAGGGAGGATGAGGCCCTGTTCTAGCAGTTGAGGTGTGAAAACCAAGGGAGGAGAAACTGGTTCTGTAGTTGGCAAGCCATTCACAGTCTTTGTTTAATCCTGAGCTGATGGTGTCAAATTTGCAGATGAACTGGAGCTCAGCAGTTTCTCTTTGAAGTCTGGACCTGAAGTTTTTTTGCTGCAGGATGGCCACCTTAAGATCTGCTATTGTGTGGCCAGGGAGGTTGAAGTGTTCTCCTACAGGTTTTTGTATATTGCCATTCCTAATGTCTGATTTGTGTCCATTTATCCTTTTCCTTAGAGACTGTCCAGTTTGGCTGATGTACATAGCAGAGGGGCATTGCTGGCATATGATGGCGTATATTACATTGGTGGACATGCAGGTGAATGAACCCGTGATGGTGTGGCTGCTCTGGTTAGGTCCTGTGATGGTGTTGCTGGTGTAGATATGTGGGTACATATTTGGGTGTGGTATCACTTGATGAGCATTGGCTACAGGTTCTCGTGCACTGATCGTTGTCTCTTCATGCCCAGCACAATTAAAAAGTAAAGGAAAAGGTGCAACTGTGTTTGCTTTTGTAAGTTGTAACCATTTCTACTCCTCCCCTATGTTTTCTGGACCAGATCCTGAGCAGGTGTAAACTGACGTCATTCCTTTGAGTTCAACGATGCAGATGTTCTGAAAGCCCCTTCCTCCTTCCATAATTCCGCATGGGATCCAGTGTCTGAGAAGCAGTTAGCAGGAGGGAAAGGAAAGACAAGGGATGGGAGCCAGCCAGGGGAGGGGGCTTGGGACCAAATGTCATCACCCCATCTGGATGTTCGTGGCCTTTGTGACACGAGTCAGTGGCCTCAGGTTATTTCTCAGAGACATGGTTGTGGGCTTCACAATTCTCTCCAGTCCACTCCCTTGCTGGGCAGGCTGAGCGAAGACTGAATGGGCCGTGGAGAGGGAACTCCTCATGCTTTTCTTGTGGGCGTCCCGGGGTGAATTGGCAGTGGTGGGTGTGGGGAGTTTGCATTGCCTGAAGTGCCTCCGTCCGGTAGCTAGACAAAGGAATTCAGTCTAGGGCAGCTAGTCTGGCTCCTTTCACCAGCACTGTGTTCACTCTGATAAATAAAACAGAGCAACCCCTGGGTGTACAAATACCGACGCACGATGCACCATCAGGAGGAAGAGTGGGGCTGGGGATAAAGGCTGCAGGAGATGTAGGGTCAATTCCAGCTCTGCCCTGTATAACCTGGAGCAAATCACGTAATCTCGCCGTGCCTCCGCTCTCCTTCATTTGCAGCACTGGGATGATAATCCTGCGGTGTTTTAGACATTAGAAAATTTAATTCAGGCATCAGTCATCATCCCGCTCCAGCACGCTGGTGGGTGCGCTGGGGTTGTTCTCCCTTGTTTGTGTGGATGCTTGCACCACAAGTAACAAATTATACACTCTAATTCCAGCACCTCCTCCGGCTGCTGCAGTCAGGATCGAGGACACCTCTAGGGACCTGCATGAGCCGAGGCGGGGTTATTTTCTTTCTTGGCCCGGCCATTCGTCTGGATCTATTAGTATTTCTCCTGGCATACTTCTCCCAAGCCCATCCCAGAGCCTATAACCTAAAGCAGGGACCAAACCACAAACATCATCCAAATCACCGGCTGTAATTTACTCTCTGTGCTTGCCGAGTCGGCGTGGACTAACACATGGAAACGTTTTACTGCTGATAAATTTAGGAGCGAAAACTACAAGGTTCTTGGGAATGGCTCGGGGTGGGAGAGATGGAAAAAGGGGGACCCATTCATCTCACAGGAGAGAGAGGAAGGATGTTGCTTTTCAAAGGCGTGCAGTTCCTGGCATTGCTGCTGTGGCGGGGCTTTGGTGCAAATAGATCGATGGCGACTTGGTGGCAATCAGCGAATGAGAGGCAGAGTCCGTGTGTGCTTACCTGCTTTGCTCTGGCTTTTGCTGGGAAAGGAACAATGGAGGATGAAGCTGAAATTCTTTTCCCTGTTGGATGCCTAGAAACAGCCCAATTCCAGTGTGAACTGTTCGGATAGAACTATACTAGCTGGGTGAACCTGCTGGGAGGAAGAGTGGGCTTGTGGGTAAAGCACTGGGCCGGGACTCCGGAGATGTACACTTAATTCCCTGTTCTGCTGCTCTTGCATATAATCTTGTGCAAGTCACTTAGAATCATAGAATCTCAGGGTTGGAAGGGACCTCAGGAGTTCATCTAGTCCAACCCCCTGCTCAAAGCAGGACCAACACCAACTAAATCATCCCAGCCAGGGCTTTGTCAAGCCGGGCCTTAAAAACCTCTAAGGAAGGAGATTCTACCACCTTCCCAGGTAACCCATTCCAGTGCTTAATCTCTCTGTGCCTCAGTTCTCTTCCATCTGTAACATGGGGATAATTCTGTCTTGTCTGTTTTAGATTTGCAAGCTGTTTGGGGTAAGAACCCTTCCTTACTATGTGTCTGTAGTGCCTAGAACAATGGGGTCCTGATCCCCGTTGGAGTTTGGGAGAGGGACCATCTTTCAATTTTGTGTTTGCGTTCAGCTTCCAGCACGCTGAGGTCCTGGCCCATGACTCAGGATCCTGGTTGTTACCATAATTCAAGTACATAACAACAAATACTACCAGCTACAAATGATGAAGTCAATTAATTTACACAATAAAATACTGGAATACAATTTTGTATGTTGCATCTTACATAAAAATGTTACTCCAAACCATAGCAGTGTAATCCAAGACACGTCGCGGGGTTCTGGGAGCTTGCAGAACTGAATAACCACAGAGAATGTCGCCTGACCATTAGGGCCAGATTATTTAAAAAGTAGGCTGTGCAAGCAAGTGTGCAAAATGTTTGCCCAGCTTGCTAACACAGTTCCTGGGGTTGTGCTTGCACAGTTCCTGGGGTTGTGCTTGCACAGTTCCTGGGGTTGTGCTAACACAGTTCCTGGGGTTGTGCTTGCACAGTTCCTGGGGTTGGATTTTCCGCACAGATGGCTGATGATGGGCACTGCATGTATTCCGTTTGCAGGTACACTCACGGGAGGTGTACAGTTACAGCCTCATTTTATGCATGCAGTTTCCCAACTTGACCCTCCCTCCCTCCCCCACAAAAAACAAACCCCAGCCCTTACTGTGTATCCGTATCCTCTTAGGGTTTTGTACTTTTAAACTCAGTCGAGGTTCATTTTCATGCTCCCTTGCGTTTTATTATCTGTTTAAAAATGAATTTAGTACTAATGAAACACGCCTCCTCGAGAGTGCCACCGGCTGAAGCCCTCTGTCTGTAGAACAGTACAGTTTCTCCCATGGAGGGTGACCAGATGTCCCGATTTTATAGGGACAGTCCCGATATTCAGGGCTTTGTCTTATATAGGCGCCTATTAGCCCCATCCCGATTTTTCACACTTGCTATCTGGTCACCCTACTGCCACGCTGCCTAGTCAGTGTGTCTCCACCCTGGTGAGAGGCTCATTCATTGTCCAATGCCCATTCAGGCCTTGATGTGTCTGGGCTTGGGGACGTGGGGTCAGTGCAGTTGGTGTTTTTTGTGAGGTGGACCTGTCTCCTCCAGACATTAGACTGGAGCTACCTTGACCTCTTCACAGAGAGACCTCTCTGAAGCTAACTCTCCTGCTGTCCTTCCGCTGAGATGTCAAGCCAGGTCATCGTATCATCTGGGTGCACATTTTCAAAAGTGCCTAAGTGACTTAGGAACCTAAGTCCACATTGACTTTTAAGGCACTTAGGCTTTTAGGTCCATTACGTGCTTTTGAAAATTTGACCCCATGTCTTTTGAAGATCCTGTCATGTTTTTTAAATACCAGAAGCTGGAGTGTCAGTCCAGCCTGATCAAATTCTAATTCTGGTCACACATCATGGTTCTCGATAGTTTCATTTTTGCAAGGTGTTCATTTTGTATTCTTCTTGGCCCTGAATTGATGTGCCCTATTAAATAGCTGCTCTGGTCCCCTCCAGAGGTGGTTGTATGTCAGCAGCGGGTGAAGTGATTTTTGTGTACAGTATACACAGGCTTGGTAGAATTCAATTGGTTTTATCATTTTGATGGATAATATAGGTGCTTGTGTTAAAGGGTTTCTTAAAAATTTTTTATTGATTTAAAATTTTCACTATTGCAGGAAGTTATGGGGGGAACAGACAATAACGAACGTCAGTCAGGGCCGGCTCCAGCTTTTTTGCCACCCCGTGTGGCAAAGGGAAAAAAAAAAGATCAAGCCGCGATCGGCGGCACTTCGGCGGCGGCTCTACCGCCGCCGCTTCATTCTTCGGCGGCAATGTGGCGGCTGGTCCTTCCCTCCGAGAGGGACTGAGGGACCCACCGCTGAATTGCCACCAAAGACCCGGACGTGCCGCCCCTTTCCATTGGCCGCCCCAAGCACCTGCTTCCTGCGCTGGTGCCTGGAGCCGGCCCTGATGTCAGTAGATGTTGAGATTCAAAAAGTTAAAGCTTGGTAACCACTAAAACACAAATTGTCAATATCACATGTCAAAATATACCAAGTAAATACCTTTAAATCAAACTGTATTAAGTTCTCATAAAAGCATTTTTCTTACTTTGCCTCTCTGTACATTTTGATTACTATCAATGGAAATATTTTTTTCGTCTGCTTGTGTCAGGATGGTGAAATTGATGTTTACCGATTTAAATTTAATCCTTCCAAGCCGAAGTATCCGGTTCCTTGGGGGCCTCGTTGCTTTTGCATTAAATACTCAGTACTAATCCCCAGCATTTATGGAGTGAGTCTCCCACTTAAAAGAGTAAGTGATTCTTGAGGGCAGACAAACATTTCTTTCCAGTTCCTTGGTGGTCTCAGGATTAACACAGGAGTCTCTGACTTCTCAGGAGCCACCTCCCTAGTAAAAGCAGAGTAGGTCTCCATCCTGATATTGAAATGACGGCAATTAATGGACCTTGTGAGCAATTTTACATCAGGGGCCAAATTCAACCATGGTGTAATTTCATTGGCACTAAGGAAGATGGACTGAAGATGTTGCTGGCACATGAGGTTTAGGGGTAGGAGGGTAGTGGAATCATTCAGTTAAAATTCTATGATATCGGGCATTAAAGCGCAAAAAAACAACAAACAAAAAAACCCAAACCCCAACAACACCCAAATCTTATTTATGTGCCTGGGCTTTTAGTAGCAATGGAGGAACCTCAGGACCTTCAGGCTTGTGGTTCTGAAGACCCTCAGAAGTTCAGCTGCTTTTCTGACACAACCTCCTCCCCCCTCTCTGGCACCACCACTGCCTTGAGTCTGCAGACTTCCGCTTGAAACTTCAGCTAACAGGCTCTCTCGCAAAGGACAGCCAGTGAACACGCCCAGGTGGAATCTGGTGGGCAGAGCCTGCAGCAAACATGAAAAATAAGAAAAGACAAAAAATTAACCTGACTATTTGAACCTGAAGAAAAGGTTTTGCTTGGGTATAGTCACGGCTGGAATCAGTTTGTCCTTCACTGTCTTTTAATTAGATCCTGAAGGGTTTTTTTCAGAGGCTAAGGAGACTTGCACAGAGATTCTGGGAGATCCTGCACAGAGATCCAATGTTTAGAGATGGCTCAAACCTGGAAAATTCAAACCCCGCTCTGCATTTGGAACAACTGCAAAGTCTGAATGTACTTGGGATCCAGTGTTGTGGTCTGGCCCATTACCAAGACAGGAGTCATGTGGAAAATTCCGTTCCAGGTCCTGATTTCATACTGCCAGGACATGGGGTGGCTGAGAACGGATGTTCTGGTGTGGTCCTGTATCCGGCTGATCTGCCTCGCTAGTATTAGATCATGCCCATCAGCTCCTGCGTTTGAGCCAGACTGCCACCCTTTCTCATATTGGTGAGTAGTTACTCACAGGACTAGTTCCATTGACTTCAGGGTGACTTGTGTGAGTGAATGCTCACCAGTGCAAGAGAGGTTTGCAAATCTGGCTTTTTGTTTACATCTTAGATTGTAAACTCTTTGGGGCCAGGGACTGTCCTTTTGTTCTGTGCCTGTACAGCACCTAGTGCAGTACACATAAATAATAATACATCAGTTGGAAACACCTTTCTGAGGTGCTCTTCTTTCTGGCCATTTCATAAGACAAAGTGACTGGTCGGTTAATTTCCCACATACATTTCCTCTTTGCAGAAAATGCAGAGTCATCCCAAAATAAAAAGTGGGACCATTAATTAGCTACGCAAGAAAAGGTGGAAGCCTTCCAAATGCTGATGGCCTTTGAAAAGTGTTTCAAACGTAGACATTAAAGTAATTATATTTTCTTCTAAGCAGACTCTAAAAGCTGATGACCATAAACAGCACAAATTAAATTAAATATGTTAAATATCATCGCTGCATTGGTGGAAAATGCCATGCAAGATTTACTTCTCGCCTGGGTGGGGACAAAATGAATAGCAACTTTCTACTTCGGACAGCACTCTGTGCTTTAACCTTAGCCGCTCTGCTGGCTTCTGACTTCCAAAGGCTTAAGACATTGCCTGGAATATATGGGTTGACACACAAGAACTTGGGAGCAAATACTGGATGCTTTGAATTCCTATTTCTTTGATGTTTTCTTTTTCTCTGAAACCCTCAGACTGGGACTTTGAAATAGCGCCGTGTCCAGATTTCCAGGGAAATGAGTTGGTGGGTGTTTTGCTGTTACTGTTTTGGGATAGAGAGTTATTCTTGATTGGAGAACTTTCACCCCAGGTGAGCTGCCCCGACCAGCCCTGGAAGGAGGAGGGGACACCTGGCCCTTTTTATGCCTCTGCTTTGCTTCTCTTGAATGGCTTATCCTGAGATAAGATATTGGGCCTTTCAGGAGGCGGAGCTCTGTTGCTGTCCCTAATGGGAGGAGCTAGTTTGGAGCAGCAATTGTGCTGGTGAGGCGGGAGGAGCAGTTGTGCGGCAGATGAAACACGCTCTGTGCCTTGTGTCCTGATCACATTCATCATCAACACACATTGTCCACTGAGGACTGTTGCACCAGTCAGAGTGCCCCAGTTGATGGTGTCGCACCAGGCATTGTGTAGTGAAGCTCCCAGATCTGGCTCAATCCTGCAAATCCACAAATCTCTGGGCTGACCCCATAGCTAGAGCCAGGTAGGGTCAGTGCGGGCACCCTTTGATGTGTCAATTGGAGAGTTTGAAAGCATGGTGTGCTGGGCTGTTTTTGTCCATCCTGACAGCGTGGCCGAAGAGCATGCAACGCCGCTTTTGAATATAATAAGCAATTGAAGGAAACCAGATTTCTATGAGATTGTGACATTTTGCACAAAGTCAAACCACATTATGCTCAGGATTTGATGCTGACAGCATATGTGGAATGCCTCTAGCCACCCCAACTCTGCTTGTACGAGAGTCCAGGTTTCTGAACCATATAGCAAGGCAGGTCGTACAGAGGTTCAGTAGATCCTGAACATTGTCTCTATGCAAAGACATTTTTGTGTCCGTAAGTGAGACGTGGCCTTTCTACAGGAGTGGGCGAGACCTATTCATTGTCCAACGTCTGGTTTGCTGCGGCCATCTGAACTCTGCTTTCAGCCTAGGTAGGTGAACTAGTCAGTGTTCTTCACGGTACTTGACTCTACCTGCATCCAGGGTTCTGGTAGCCCAGCTCCAAGGTTCTGGACCTTGGTCTTCTGCCCGGAGACATTCAATCCCAGAGCATAGGCAGTGTCTTGGAGACCTTGGAGGACAGGTCTGAAATTCTCTTACTTCTTCACAAGCAAGGCAGTGTTGTTGGCACAGTCTTGGTCGGTAAACACTTGTTGACCAACCTTGATTCTGACATGTGGAGCGGCAAGTCCTGATATCCAGTCAATGGCTCAAGAGAATAGCACTGGGGAGGAAATACATCCCTGACGCACACCTGAGGTTGTGTAGAAATGCAGCAAAAGCTGTGAATCGACAAGCACACTTGCACTGGTACTGATGTGAAGGTTGTGCATCAATTTAGCAAAGATTGTGGGACTCCAGCTCCTTTAAGTGTGAGCCAGAGGGCTGGCCTGTTGACTGGCTCAGAAGCTGCTTTTATGTTGGTATTTGCCACATGAAACAGGTGGTTAAATTCTCAGTGTGGCTCAGCCAAAAGCTGGGGAGTGAGGAGAACGTCCATTGTTGACCGCCCAACAGTGAAACCTGATTGCTGTAGATGTCAGTGTCTGTTAAACAGTGGCTGCATCTTACCAAGCAGAACATGAGAAAAGACATCTCTGGGGACTGATTACAATGAACCATAGGACTGGAAGGGACCTCAACAGGTCTCTAGTCCAGTCCCCTGCACTCATGGCAGGGCTAAGTATTATCTAGACCATCTCTGACTGACAGGTGTTTGTCCAACCTGCTCTTAAAAATCTCCAGCGATGGAGCTTCCACAACCTCCCTAGGCAATTTATTCCAGCGCTTAACCACCCTGACAGGAAGTTTTTCCTAATGTCCAAACTAAACCTCCCTTGCTGCTATTTAAGCCCATTGCTTCTTGTCCTATCCTCAGAGGGTAAGAACAAATTTTCTCCCTCCTCCTTGTAACAACCTTTTATCTACTTGAAAACTGTTATATTCCCCTCAGTCTTCTCTTTTCCAGACTAAACAAACCCAATTTTTTCAATCTGCCCTCACAGGTCGTGTTTTCTAGACCTTTAATCATTTCTGTTGCCCTTCTCTGGACTTTCTCCAATTTGTCCACATCTTTCCTGAAATGTGGCACCTAGAACTGGACACAATACTCCAGTTGAGGCCTATTCAAGGCAGAGTAGAGCGGAAGAATTACTTCTCATGTCTTGCTTACAACACTCCTGCTAATACATCCCAGAATGATGTTTGCTTTTTTTGCAACTGTCTTACATATTTAGCTTGTGGTCCACTTTGTCCCCCAGGTCGCTTTCCTCAGTACTTCTTCCTAGGCAGTCATTTCCCATTTTTTATGTGAGCAACTAAGTGGAGCACTTCGCTTTTGTCCTTAATGAATTTCATCCTATTTACTTCAGACCATTTCTCCAGTTTGTCCAGATCATTTTGAATTTTAATCCTATCCTCCAAAGCACTTGCAACCCCTCCCAGCTTGGTATCATCTGCCAACTTTATAAGTGTACTCTCTGTACCATTATCGAAATCACTGCTGAAGATATTGAACAGAACCGGACCCGGAACCAATCCCTGCAGGACCCCACTCATTATGCCCTTCCAGCCTGACTGTGAACCACTGAAAACTACTCTCTGGGAACGGTTTTCCAACCAGTTTTGCACCCACCTTATAGTAGCTCCATCTAGGTTGCATTTCCCTAGTTTATTTATGAGAAGGTCATGCGAGACAGTATCAAAAGTTTTACTAAAGTCAAGATATACCATGTCTACCACTTCCCTCCATCCACAAGGCTTGTTACCCCGTCAAGATTGACCTGTAGTTGCCACACACAGTTTGAGATCCTTTGCCCTTGTTCAGGGACACTATGATACCATCTTTCTGTTCTGCTTGTACTCTGCCTGATGCCCATGCTCTTAAGAACAGCGGATGCAGGCTGATGCCTTGGAATAGTGAGCACCTTTTGAGCAGCTCAGGTGGAATACCATCAAGTCCAGCAGCATGTCCATTCCATAACTTTTGGGTGGTCTTATACTTCCTTTGATCTCAATGGAGATGGTATTATATGTGGAGACCAAGTGAAGAGAGATTCAGGCAGGGTTTCGGGTAGAGCTCCTCATCCCACCCCTCTCAAGAGGCAGAGTGGAATTAGGAGATGGTCACAGTGGAAACCCAGTAGCATAAATGGTGGTGTAGGCAATTGTAATTGGGATAAGCTAGTTTCCCATGATGTGTCTGTACATCATATCATGTTGCCTCTCTATAAATCCATGGAGATGGAGCGGCTGTGCCAGCCAGCGAGGGAACTGGAGTCCGGATGTTCTTGTTAAGGGCTCCTTGCCGGTGGGACTAGCTTCACCAAAGCTAAGGAGCATTGCCCACCAGGCCTTATTGTGCGGCCGAATTGTCCTTCCAAGCCTGCAAGGGATGACGTGAGAGAGCTGGTTGTGGAGAGAGCTCGGGAAGGTTCAGTTTGTTGGATGTTGGTCCTTGCTGTTTTATATCGTGCTCAGAACGTTGGCTAGAACTGGCCAGCTCCTGTTCCCCCATCCCCTTTTCCTAGCCCTCATTGCAGATGCCAGGCAGATAGACTGATGACCGTTTGTTTGAATCCCCACTAACGACATGTGGCTGGAACGTGCTTTGATGCCGACGGCCGTTTGATGATTTCCTTCTGAAGAAGGTGGTTTGGGGGAAGCATAGCCACCGAGTTTCCTCAAAGGCTAATATTACACGGAGAGGCTCGGCCCAGAGTTCACAGGGGGGAGAACTGTAGCATCGGGGCTTTGGGGTCCTTTCAAACCCTTGCTGTGTCTGCCCAGGCTGTAATTACTTGTTGGTGCTTAAGATCTGGGCAGAAGGAAGGACAAACCACACTAAGTCCTCTGGAAAGCAGGTGCGTCTCTTTCCTTTGTCTCCCTCCCCCACTTTTTCTTTTCTAGCAGGAGGGTCAGTGGCTTGCGGCATGTCCATCGACTGTTTTCTATTGTAACCAGCTGCCAAAGGAAATAAGCCAAAGGAGAGCACATGGAAAGTTTCCTAGAATTATTTCTGACATGCCAGGGGGCTGCTCACCAAGCCCCAGAAGAAGCTGGGTGGTCCTGGCTGAGATGGTCAGTTTCCCATCCTGACTTAGCAAGTCCAGGGCAGCTGCAGAGAGAAGCTTTGAGACGTGATTTAATAATCACAGGACCTTGTGTTTCCATAGTACACTCACCCTGAAGGGCTTCACAGCCGTGAGGGGCTGATCTAAAGCCCATTGAAGTAAATAAAAACTATTCAAAAGGTGCTGGATCATCCCCTTAAACCAAAGAAACTACTCATCTGCTACTGAAATGCAGTCACTCTCTGGGGTGCAGTGTGGCAGCTGTTTAAAGGGCCATTGCCTGGTGGATTTCGGTTCTGGAAAAAGGGAGTTCAGTTCAATAGAAAGGTTTTTGTGGGTTTATGTTTAAAATTTCAGTGAATTATATTTTAATTGGAACTGGAACAATCCCCATTCTGCTGCATTTGCAGGTCAAACATTGCTGGTGTCTGAGAGCTTGAAAGTGAAACTGACCAGAAACAAAACTTGATGTCATCCTCCCAGCTGAGTGAAATGCCAAAAGTGCCTAGTGTATTTAGGAGCATATGTCCTGCTGACTTGTGCTCCTAAATCTTTTAGGCACTTTGGAAAATCTTCCCCTAAACATTTAATAAGCTGAGGCCATGTCTACACTATTGATTTGGTTTTTTGCACCAGTGCAGCTGATGTAAATGCCTAGTGTGGATGTGCTGTGCTCTGCAAGTCATGGTTTAAACTGATGCAGGGAGTCCACCCTAGGAGCATGTATTGGGGTGTCATGCTGACAAAAAAACCACCACCACCACTAATAACATAGGGAAGCTTAGTGTTTTTAATAAGCCCTGTATGAAACAATTTCCTGCCCCCTGACTTGTTAAATATGTTTATAAAAGTGACAGTGTCTAACAGCTCAGGGCAACACAGCACAAATTTAGGACAGGAAGTGAAGACTCCCACATAAGGGTGGGTGAGTGGCAGGGTGCACGGATGCATGGGAGTGGGGATGAGGGGCAGTGGGGAGAGAGACAGATTATTTTCCTCCATTGACCACTTCCAAGCAACCAAGAGACATTAATTAACTGGAAAACTACCCTCTGCAGAAATGTGGAATCCATAAAAACCGACCCGGAGAGCCATGGCCTTTGAAAAAGAATTGTCTAATAGAAGCTTTGGGAGTTGTTAGCAGCAAATGACTCTGACTTAGCTGGAGCCACTGTGGCCAGAATGGTGCCAGATATGGAAACATGCCCCAGATCTGACAAAAGCTACCGAGCGTCTCTGCTCTGTTTCTCTGTGCAGGAATCAGAGGAATGGCTTTGTGAATGGGTGGATGTGTCAAGCCTGCTCCCTTCTGCATTGTATGGGCTCCATGTGGGGGCCAGCTGGGTCTGATTTTAGGGCTTCAGGGACAGTGGGCGAGATGACCTCTGACATCCCTGAAAGAGACACATGCGTGTTCGGAGGCGTCCAAAAAATCATGATAGTGCAGGAAGTTGTATTAAGTTCATGAGCTCGATCTGGACAGATTTCTGACCATTTAGCATTCTCTGTCTGCAGGGAAGTTTTTATCAGCTAATACTGAAGTGCAATGGTCTTCTATAGTACAATGGTATGGGAATGGCTGGACAGGTTGTCAAAAAAAATAACCATGTGGCAACCACACGTCAGCAATAATCTGCCTTGGAAATACATGAGGGTGCTCGTTGGCGTTTTCTCATCTCCCTTTACAGCAGCTCCCGTGAGAGCCCGTTGTTGCAGGCCTGGTGCTGGGTGGTACTGTTGCCGCTGGCTGGTAAGCTGGGGAGAGCATAAGACTCTGAAACCAGCCGTTTTTTATCCATGTGACTGCGTCACCACTGTGGCCCCAGGTGGAATGTTATTGTGCTTTCTGCCTGCAAATGAGATTTTTTGTTGTTTTTTTATGGTAAAGAGACTGAAATTTGTTCCTTATCTTCCCCCAGGCAAAACTGCAAATTTGACACAGATGGGAATTTTTCCATTTTTGTGGGAAATGTGATGCCATTTCCATCTCACAGAGAGCCTTGCCATGGGGAGGTGCCTGCAAAAAACCCAGCTTTCGTGGCCAAGCGGCAGAGGAGACAAAGGGAGATTCTCTTCCCTAACTCCCAGAAGCCCCGGTGTGCCTTAGAACATCGATTCAGCCACGTGTGCCTGGTGTCAGCCCTTGAGATGCCTGGTCCCAGGCAAGCTGCTGTTTCTGAGTGTTAGGAGGAGGTGCGGAAAGGAATCTAGACCAGGGGTTACACAGGGTGGCAATGAAAAGAGACTTTTTAAATTCAAAACTTCCCCGGCAGTCTTGGAAAATGAAACCCAAGGGCATTGCGCTAGGGCCTGAGAAGCTGAAAGTGATGAAAAACCAGGCGCCAGAGTCTCATCTCACAGAGGGTAGATCTAGATGGCTGACTCCACATGTGTCCAGAGCGTGACAGTGCCCGACACTCCCCTTGTCCACACACAAGCACGTATCTCAGGACAAGTAGGTGCCAAGCTAGGGGTGGGTATGTCCTCGGGTGAGCTGTGTCCAGCTCCCTTACCCAGGCCTCGTTGCAGTGCGGCTGTGGTGGTAGAGTGCTGCTGTGACTCTGGGTGTCAGGAGAGCTGCACCAGGATAAGTGAGGTAGAATCAAGCCCAGAAAGTGAAGCTGACCAGTGTGCTTTCACTAAAGGAAACACAGCATAAACAATGCCAAGTGAACCAAGTTTTCGGTGGTGTTAATCCCAGGCAAGGGGATTAATACCACCAAAAAATGTTTTGCTTTAAAGCATTGTTCTTATCTCATTAACAGGCAAGACCAGCCTCAATTACCAGGGACATTCTTATCACGTGGGTCATTTTTAAGAGTTTGCAAAATAGGATATGGGCCCGATTTGGTCCTTCCAGTGCACTGGATGCTTCAGTGGCTTAATTCATCCCCAGCTGCTAATTGGAGGCCTTGGTGGGCCGGAGTGTTATGTGGGGCTCCGTTGTGTCCTGGGACACTGCGAAATTTGAATTCCTCGGGGGTTACATCTTCTACAGACTCAAGTCCACACAACCCCTCCCATTCTGCACAGCCCTAGGGAGTGTAGTTAAGCCCCCTTCAGCAACGGGGAAATGGAAGTTAAGGGAATTACTTATGGTCACACAGCCAGGACATAACTGTGCCGGGACTAGAACCAGGAACGCTGGCTCCTCCTGCTAGGCAAAATTTCCCCTTTTAAAGCAGTGTTATTGCCTCCCCTGACAGCCCAGGCCTGGAGAAGAGCTGCCACGGAGAGGGGGTCTGCACACTGTTCTGTGGGGTCCCCTCGCCCCCAGCCATCCCCTAGCAAAGCGAGCAGAACGAGCTTCCAGTGACCTCCCTGAGTCATTGCTGGCTGTCGGAACGAGGGTTTTCAGCCTTCTTTGTCCAGCATCTCACTTCGTCTGGAGAGCCCCATTGCCCAGGAGGCTGGTGCCTCAGGAGGGTGCAGGCTTGGTCACATCTGCTTCGTTTTCTTGCTAACTCCCTTTCCAAGTCTCTTCAGGCACACCCAGTGCCAGGAGGACGTGGGTTGCCTATGGGAAGCAGAGCCAAATCCCCGTGTCCTCCTGTGTGGCCACAGTGCAGGACAGGCTCTCTGGGAGCTCAGCTCGTTCCCTGGAGCTGCTGTCTCGTCAACCTGTTATCCTGGACGGGCTGATACAGCGTGTGCGACCAAGAGGACCCGGAGCCAGGGGGAGACACTACAACAGGCAGCACGTTCCACCCAGGGCCAAGTGGGCAGTGTCCCAGGAATCAGTAACTTGAGTCCTGTCAAAAGGAATCTCAGGGAAAAGGGAAGACAGGGTCACTTCATTCCCGCCTCCAGCATGGAGCTGGCGACA
The DNA here is from genome assembly GCF_020497125.1 of Mauremys mutica. Classification (NCBI taxonomy): domain Eukaryota; kingdom Metazoa; phylum Chordata; order Testudines; family Geoemydidae; genus Mauremys; species Mauremys mutica. Next base: position 82,166,171 of record NC_059082.1, on the reverse strand, counting down.
GGATCCAGGGAGGTTTGCAAACACGGATGAGCTTGTCTCCCTGTTCTAAATGCACTAGTGGATTTATCCTCCGAGACCCCTAGGTTTTGCACAGCTGAGACCACAGCCGTGGTTTTCCTCTCTCTCCCCCGGCTCCCTCCTTGAGCATTGGAACATCCTAATTGCTGCTGCCTCCAACCACACCTGCAGGGGCAAGATGGCCTTCTGCTCTTCATGCTGTTCACATGCAAGACATCTGCTCCTTACTCAGAACCATGCCGGGGCTCGGTGTCAGGTCCCCCGGCCCCCCCAAGCCAAGCGCTAATGATACAGATGACACCACTCACCTGCTGGCTATTAAATCTGGCACGAGGGTTGTCAGGTCGGCTACCATCAGAGTTCCGCTGAGCTCAGATTATACGGCCAAATCAGCACTCACCAATGTGTGGCCAAGTCCTGCAGCCTTTACTCAGTTTTCGTACTGCTTTCCAAAGGCAAACGCCCCCTGACTTCCGGGCTACGGAACCTGTGCATTTGGGTCTGTTTTGCTGGGTGCTTCCTCATAGGTCTGTGCTGCAGCAAAGCCACCTAAAGCCCCTAGCACAAAAATATTAAATAATATCGCATCTTTTAAATGCAGTTTAGGAGCCTGCGCGGTCTGTGTGTCAGACTCAGTTATCCTGGATGTTAACATGCTGAAAACTTAACATTCAAATGCAGCCGCTTGATTTTCTAGGGGGCAGGAGGGATTCTAATGAGGGATTCAGTTAGGCTGAGAAATGCCAAGTGACCTGTGATCCGTGGCACGGATTTGTATTGGAATCCTCCTCTTCTTCCTTATTCACCCCCAAGGCTTAATACTCTTCCCTGGGTCATATTGGTGACAGTCCGCATATGGCCTGCTGCCCAGGTACCCTTTAGCAGATGGACGTGTGACTATCACAAGGGGGTTTTCTTTCCTGTTGAATCCCAGTCAGTTATTTCCTGTCCTACCCAGCCTGCGGTTATGTCATTTACAGTCGATGGAAATTGTGCAAAGCAGAGTATTTCTGAGCTCTCTCTCCCTCTTCAGGCCCAGCCTGCCTGCCCACCCTCAGCCATTCACACAGTCAATAGGAAGAATGACAAGTAGAACCAAATTAAAGATCTGGAAACCCATCTGTCATCGTCCTCAAACGAAGCCGCTTGAACCGGACGACGGCTCACCTCGCGGGATGGCGAGTGGGGCTGGCGCGAGGGTTAAAGGAGGAAACGAGATTTGATTCTAACGTACCATCTGCAGCTTGGACTCATTTGCAGAATGTGATGTCAACATCTAATTTAAATAGCTGGCTAAAGCGGGACGAGAGGGAGCTGCTGGCGGCAAAGCAAGGAGCCCACTTAGCGCTCCCGTCTTCATTACAAACAGAAGAAGAATTTGTGGTGTGGATGCAGAAATGTTCTCGGAAAGGTTAATTCCCCTGAAGGGCTCGGGGCTCTCTTTGCGGCTGTGGAAAGCAGTTTAAAAGGATTGTTGACTCTCCCTGAATCGGCGTCTCTCCCACGGCTGTTCTCCTTCTCTGTCTGTACAAGACACAGGTCTGGAGAAGAATTAGTCATCCCTTCAGCTTCCAGGGCCTGAGCCGAAGCCTGCTGAAGTCAATGGGGGTCTGTCTTCATTGCAGCTGGGAGCGCACCTCGTAGCCTGGGTAGACAGACTAGTGCTAGTGCCACTCGAGATAAGTAGCATGTTGCTGCATGGGCGGTGGCTCGGGCTAGGGGGTCCGTCGGGCTTGGAGGACGGCGAGCTGACGCCTTTGCCTGTGCCATGACGTCCACACTTCTGTTTTTAATGCGCTAGGTCAAGAGGAGCCGGCGCGAGTCTGTCTATACTCCTCCAGCTGTAGTGTAGACGTAGCCTGGGACACTTTCCATTGACTCCCCTAGGCTTTGGATCCAGCCCCACATCGGCTATGGAGCCTGAGCGTTCACATCTCCAGAAGGGAGGTGAGGATCCAGTCATGGGTGCTGCCGCTACTTCCCTTCCACATGAGTTTATCGAGGGTTATTTCTACTGTGTTTGTGGTCAGAGGTCCCAGTCAGGACCATGGCCCCATTGTGCTAGGTGCTGTACAAAGGCATAGGAAGACACAGTCCCTGCTCCAGAGAGCATACAGTTGACATGGGAAATTTTCCTGATGGAACCCAAAGACTTTATTACAGACCCCAAACGTGGCTCAGGCTCACAAGCTGGGACTGATTTGTGGGTTTTAGGTGGAAACCAGGCGGCTTTGGAGGAGTTTGAACCTGAAATTCAAATCCCGGGGTGTTACCATAGGTGAAGCCAAACCGGAAAAGAGTTTGCGCAAATGCCCTTGAAATGCAACTGCCAGACTTCACAACAGCTCCACTTAATACCTGTGAGCCTTCACCCGTGAGTGTGGAAATCACCGACTAGTGATGCAAGAACCAATTATGCTAATTGTTAACGCCAGCCTCTTGCCTTGTTAAAGGTTACGGTTGCCTCCCGGGCCATGGTTGACTGTGACCTGCTAGCCCTCTTTTAAATACTGCCTGCTCTGTCTACACTAAGTGCAGGGTCCTGTTTCAAAGCACGTTAGTCAAAACACATTTGCTAGCGTGTTCAAAATGCAACCTAGTATAGACATAGCCTTTATTATTCTGTGGTATCAAACCCCCTTGTGTTAGGGGCTGTACAAACCCAGTTAAAAAAGATGGACCCTGCCCTAGAGAACATCCAATCTAAGTAAATGTAGCTTCTCAAGATCTTTGTGTGATGTTCTGTACATGAACTTGACTTTTGCAGGCACTGAAAGTTGATTTTTTTTAAGCAATGGCTTAGTGCAGGGGTCGGCAGCCTTTCAGAAGTGCTGTGCCGAATCGTCATTTATTCACTCTAACTTAAGGTTTCGCGTGCCAGTAATACATTTTAATGTTTTTAGAAGGTCTCTTTCTATAAGTCTATAATATATAACTAAACTATTGTTGTATGTAAAGTAAATAAGGTTTTTTAAATGCTTAAGAAGCTTCATTTAAAATTAAATTAAAATGCAGAGCCCCCCCGGACCGGTGGTCAGGACCCGGGCAGTGTGAGTGCCACTGAAAATCAGCTCGCGTGCCGCCTTCGGCACCAGTGCCATAGGTTGCCTACCCCTGGCTTAGTGCTTTTTAAACTGGTTCCATCATAATTTGCTCCTCTATATCATCTTTCACTGGAAAATCTAAACATGCTTTACAAACACTGGGTCATGTTATTAATTAATTAATGAATTATGGTGATTACTCCGTGTAAGTCAGTGTAATTCCACTGCAGTCAAAGGGGCTGTATCAGTTTACACCAGGAAAGGATCTGGCTCACTTAAGCCTCACGGTAGCCCTTGGGGTGGGTAAATATCATTAGCCCCACTTTTAAAGGTGGGGAAACTGACATGTCTATGTTAAGTGACTGGCCTAAGATCACACTGCGTGTCAGTGAGTGAGCTGTGAATTCAAACCAGCTCTAAGCACTAGGCCCCACTTCTTCTCTGTAAATAAATTGTACTGAGTGTGAAAATCAGCAATGTGCAATGATTCTTTCATTGGGTATTAGATGACTAGAGGCTTTGGTCTGTTTGTACCAGACTGCATTCATACTGCTCCGATCACTGCACTCTAAGAGAGGGACTTGGGGCTTCTGAATCAGAGGCAGGAGTCTGCCTGGGCTTGTGGCATGTGTTACCCTCTTTTAAAATTTAATAGCGTAAAACTCCCTCTGCAGAACAGTTCCTACGTTTTCAGGGAATCTAGGCAAAAATGTAGGTCTGGATTCAAAGTCCAGGGGCAGCCGAATGTGGAAGTGTTGGATAGACATTAACATCCTCCGAGACCTCCGATACTCTTTCACAGAGAACATCTGTTATCTTGTAACTTAGCTGGGAATCAAAGCTTTTGTGCTGCACAGTTGTTTAAAGAATTTTAAATGGGGACAGATCAGCTGGTTAAAGCCCTCAACTCACCTGGGAGCCATTCTTCAACCAGCTGGGAGCAGTTCCCTAATTCACAGCACTCGCCGTCACGTGACCTGCTCAGTGACAGTGAGAAACTGGTGTGGTACTAATCAGTAGCACCCTGTGAGCGAGACGGGACCCTCCTCTTCCCCTGGCGTTGGGCGTGGACAGGTTGTATCTCTATGGAAACGCAGCATCAGTCTGCTCCATATCAGATGGCAGGTGGCTAAGGACCAAGGCTGGATTCTGATCTCAGTTGCACCAAGGTAAGTACAGAGTAAATCAACTGATCTCATTCTGCTCACGGCAGGAACGCCACCTATTGTAGCGGAGGCAAGTGTCTGGATCAGTTTCCTTAGCTAAGCACACTCGCCCACTCAGTTTCTCTTTGCTTTTCATGGTCAGTTTCACTCTCTGATTCTCCAGCCCTGGCATGAGGATGCGGTCGACCTGCTAGAACTGAAGATCCAAGTAACTAGCTGAACTGTTTTGGGAATATAACTGTACCCTGAACAGACTCTCATAGCAGAGGGGGAGAGCTCCATGAACCCAGGGCTGTGTTCCGGCTGCCTGTCGCAAGCGGTGTGTGTGTGTGTGTGTGTGTGTGTGTGTGTGTGTGTGTGTGTGTGTGTGTGTGTGTGAGAGAGAGAGAGAGAGAGAGAGAGAGGGCGACGGGAGAATACAAGAACACTCTCCGTGCCCCACACCCACCATTGCAGGAGCTAGCCCAAAGCCCTGTGGAGAGTATAGTCCTACTGTCCTAGTACCTACATGGGCACTAGCTGCGCATACCAGGCATGGATGGGTGCTGCCCTGTCCCCATTCGTTTCAGCCCATGAAGCAGCCGGGTGGGAAGCACATGGCATCCTTTAGGCTTGTGCTTATGCCAGGAGAGCTCTGAGTCAGCCAGGATCCCACCTGGAGGGCTGCAGCTGCAACACGTCTCCTGTGCGCTGGGCAGAACCCTGCCCTCAGAGTAGGGGAAATTCACCCCAGGCCGGGGGTTTCTGTAGCACTTAGCCCTATGTTTGGGGTTCTGTGAGACTCTTGTGCAGCGCTGAATTTCATGGTGCTGTTCTGCAAGCGACTGAGCATCTCTTCAGATTCCTGCCCCGTCAGGTGTTTTGCTCCGATGCATTATTGTTCCCTCCTGGTTGGAGGCCATTTCCTATAAGGCAGTAACACGGGCCTGACTGGCTGCTGGTTACGCCCGTAGAGTGACTCTCCTGAAGTTACTCCAGCTCCGGGCCAGTGTAAGGCAGTGGTGAATGAAGCCCTATTTGACTTGGTGGTGAATTCCCTGCAGTCTAACCTCCAAACCTAATAGAAAAGCCGCTGTGAACTCCATGGCTCCTCCCCAGCTCAGAGCTGGAGCAAGCCCATCCCCCATCCTTGCTGCAAAGGTTTACGACGTGCTATTGATCCCATTTGGCTAGTCCCACCTTCTGCAGCCACAACCGATTATGCGATATGAAGGGGATGTGTAATTATCATCCTCGCAGCAATTTCCCATGAATCACAAACCGGCCTGTTGAAATCTCTGCAGCCAGGTAGGGCAGGCCGCCCTATTCGGAGTTTACAGCCAAATGCGAACGCTGGCCTGGCTCAGGCTTTCAGCTCGTGCTGCTGACAAAAGGCAGATGGCGGCTCCTGATCTGGTTTGAATTACAGTGGCTGTGAGTCAAAGGCATGGGTTTCCTCTGCTGCTGTGGGTTTCCTCACCACGCCGATCGAACGTGGAACAGAAGTACGAAGCGACTGAACGCGCTGTGTTCGCAGAACCTGCTGGAGCGGGGCCGACACTGAAAGTGTCTTCAGCTGTGTGGGGGGCAAGTCACCCCTATGGGGTGTGAGCCCAGGACAGGGTCTTGTGCCTTCTTACCCAGAGGCTCCCTGGTTCAGCCCCTGGCATGGATTAGAGCAGCTCTAAGGGCTGCTCTAACTTGCACCCTCCCTGCAGTGGCAACGCTGGGCTGTTGCGGGCATTGGAACACACCCCAGGCCACCCTGCTCCTCCTGGACCAGGGGCTCCTGTACAGGGCTACTCCCTGGAAAGGCTTCATGGATTCCCCTGCGGCCAGTTCTGAGGCATTTCCTTCCAAGCTCAGTCAGGGTTAAGAGCTGAGTTCTGCATCACTTGCTTGTCCCTAGCAAACCCCATCAGCTCCTGCTGTTGTCTAGACACTCTCACTAGAAACACCTGTTCTGCACACTTCCCTGTCCAAGTACTACTGAATTAATTGCCCAGCTTCTTAACTCCAGCATCCCCTTCCTGCCAAGTGCCCAGAAGCCACCCTGGGCTCGGAGCTTTTCTTTTGGCAGGCCGTGGGGATGCCAGGCACGTGGGGGATCCCAGCATGGTTGCAAGGTCAGGTGCTAGGGCAGGAATCTAACCTCTGTGCTATATTGTAGCATCATTTTACATCAAGCCACATTGGCTGGAAACAGCACCTGGCTTTAATTCCCATGGGAGACTAGCCCAGCCCCTGGCGTGCGTAGTAGCTGCTGTGGGAGGACCGTGTCCCCAAAGCCAGCACAATCGGTGTTGTAGAGACTGCTCCACCACCCCAAATTCCTGCTGCCCCCCTGCCCCCCTTCATCCAGCTGGTCCCTAGCCCTTGTGTGAACCTCTGAGTGTTTAGCATGATGCCAGGGGACGATCCAGAGTTGGGTGAGTGCAAAGGCCGCCTTTGCTGTCCCTTGCCTGAGCGGCTCTCCTCAGCCCTAGCAGAGGGGCTGGGTCTCTGGCCCCACACCGCTCTCCCTCCCACTCCTGTTGGAGTCAACTGACTCTGGTGCTGAATGTGTCTGAGCGAGCAGCGAGGTGACGTGCGCTCCCCTACAGAGCACTGGGGGACCGATCGGGCTCCGGTTGAAGCCTCTGGGAGTTCTGCCTTGGAAAGGGCTTTCAGGGTCGTGCCTAGGGTGACCAGATGTCCCGATTTTATAGGGACAGTCCTGATGTTTGGGTCTTTTTCTTATATAGGCTCCTATTACCCCCCACCCCATCCCGATTTTTCACATTTGCTGTCTGGTCGCCCTAGTTGTGCCTGTTAAAAGAAGCTCAGGATAACCACAAACACACCCCAGGCCTGCTAGAAGATGAATTCCTCCACCCAGCGCTGCCCCTGCCAATTCTGGAGCCCCGGGCGTATTCAGCCCAGCACCATGAAAAGACTAGACAGAATTATCAAGGGCCAAGACATTCTTTCCTTTAGTCCTTATTACTTCTCTCCTTGTATTACCACTGATTCCAAAGACACGCCCACCGAAGGGTGGTTTTAATCAATGACCCAGCAGCAGCCGTGCTGTGCTGAACGGTGCTCCTGGATAGATACAAGAGAAACTGCGGCCGGTGCCAGCTCAAGACAGAGATGATTAGGGCAGAGCTTGGCTCTTCTGGTTTCGTGATGTCTGCTCTCTGCTGGAGCCAGACAGTAGCTGGGACCAGCTAATACATTTTCCATAGCTCAGCACATGAGGTTTATCGTAGGTCGACGCTGTTTGTTGTTCTGAGCTTTACGCCCAAGGCAGGCACAGGGGTAGAGAAAGGAAAGTTGTACTTAGCGCTTCGGCGGTGAGCACTGAGCTACAGGAGCTCGATGAGAGGAGACGAGGGTGGTGAATAATTACATAGTTACATCGAAGCCCCATTACATTAGTTTTGGCCCTACATCAAATAATGATGGCGGTTGGAAACAGGATGGGAATATCCTCGGCTGATGGGCTCTTGAAACCTTTTCAAATAGCGGAATATATTTTCCACCCCTTTGCCATACTGCGCTTTGGTTTCAGTTCCCAGATCTGACCATACCGAGACACCGCAGGGTCAGGGTCCAAACATACGTGAGAAATATTAATAGACTTGTTTTTCTCTCTTATTAAAATACCCTGATCCAACTATGCAGAGACCTGTCTTATGGCCAGCTCCGCAGTGCTTGTGACTCACTGTAGCGCCAGTTGCTGCAGTGGCGTGAGGCTGAGGCATAGTGGCTGATGATTTGGCCTATGCAGTGCACTGTTCATGCAGTGCAGCGAAACTCACAAATCTCTCTGCATTATCAATAAATCGGAGAGTTTCGCAGTCTGCTCGTGAGCACAGAAAGTGGTGGAAGCTCTGACTAATTGGGTTACAAATGAATCCACTCAGCTCCAGTAATTACCCGGCTTGGAATGTGGCCACGATCCAGGGCCTAACTCCCCTAGGCTTGCAAAAAGTGCCTGGGGAAAGGTAATGACCGCAAGTAATCAGGAGCCGTGTTTCACGTTTCATCAGCACACGTTCACACTGATCCTCTGCCACGGACATGCGCTTAGCTATTCTTATAAAGAGTTATTACTGCTGGGAGGAGTTCTTTCATAGCATTCCCTTATAATCGCCTAGACTCGCGTTGTGATACTGCACTATTTCATCAGCCGATGGTAAAGCTCACGACTCCTGTGCAGCACCCAACCTTTGAACTTGCGTTCGCCTCAAAGTTTGTAACAAGAAATGCCGCAGTTTGACGCACACACTAAACTCTCCCTCTTTATGGGAGACCTGATCCAGCTCAGGGAAATTCATAGCATGGGAAACATCTGAGGCTATAAAAAAGAAAACCCTCTAATGTTAACTAAAACTGGGGTGGGGGAGGCGTAGCCTCAGATGAAATACTGCGCTGGGAAAAGCAGCTAGTAAATAACCACTTAAAAGAAGGAAGGAAAATAGGGCTGGAACCTAAGCCAGAGTCTTGCAAACCAGTTAATAACAACAGTAATAAAACAACAACTGGAATTTTCTGCAGGAGGCTTGTTTGGGCAGCTAACGAGTCTTGTTCCCGTGAACTCTGCAAGCTCCATCATGCACTGGGTGATGATAATATTTAGCACAGTATGTAGCACACATTCAGCCATGGAGCTTGAAGCATTCCCATTTAAAATATAGGGGTAAACTGAGGCACAGAGTGGGGAAGTGACTGGCCCAAGCAGGAAAGTGGCAGAGCTAGGAGTAGAATCCAGGTCTCCTGGTTCCAGGTCTGTTGCCTATACACTAGAACAGGGGTTGGCAACCTCTGGCACGCGGCTCGCCAGGGTAAGCACCCTGGCAGGCCGGGCCAGTTTGTTTACCTGCTGCATCGGCAGGTTTGGGCGATTGCGACTCCCACTGGCTGCGGTTTGCCATCCCAGGCCAATGGGGGCAGCGGGAAGTGGCACGGGCGAGGGATGTGCTGGCCACGGCTTCCCGCCACCCCCATTGGCCTGGGACGGCGAACCGCGGCCAGTGAGAGCCACGATCAGCCGAACCTGTGGACGTGGGAGGTAAACAAACTGGTCCGGCCAGCCAGGGTGCTTACCCTGGCGAGCTGCGTGCCAGAGGTTGCCAACCCCTTCACTAGAACACACTGCTTTTCCCATAAACCGTATGCAGCTGGATACCTTCCCAAAGGTACAAAGAAGGTCCCTTGTCCTCAGCCTACCTCCACTGGCTCCCCATCTGTTCGATATTGACCTTTTACGGCTGAAACCCCAGAAGCGGAACCTTCTTTGCTGCTGTGCAGCCTGGTAGATCCGCACGGTTAGCAGATCTCCTAGCCGTGGGACAGCCAGTCACCTGACCAGGTCCACCGTGTCCCTCTCCAGACTGCCTCACTCACCACCTCTAGTGCCAGCCTCTCTCCAATCCCTTCACTCACTCTCACCGCATTTGATAGCATAGTTCCTGGCACCGAGAAGAGCCCGCCTCATCCACTCTCCATCCCATTCCAAATCTAAGCTGATAACGGCCTTTCCCTTTTGCTTTTAACCTCCCTCCTTCTGTTTAACTTTGCAAAGCGGTTGGGGACGCAGGTCTGATGATATGAAATCGTATTGTAGCAAACAGCGCTCTCCTTTCTTCTCCGCAGAAGCTTGCTCCGTTTCAATCTGATGAGAATAACTGAGATTGGTTTTGTGCTATGTGGTGGCCATCCTATATAATACGGGCACAGCCCTATGCCTGACCACAAAGCCGTCCCAGATTTCTGCTTCTTCGAAACCATCCTCGCTGTTCTCTCACACATGGTGGTGATTTGCTTTGAGGGTTTCTTATTCCCCAGCGCCTCGGAATTGGAGCTGAAGTTCCTCTCAGCTTCCCTTCAAGCAATAAAAGAAACTGCTGAAGGAAGAGGCTTTTAACCCTTAATTCAATCAAGCATCCAGTTGCCCCCCTCCACACCAAAAAGGCCTCATTGGTTGACCAAACTTGACAGCTTTTCCACACCAGATTAGTTATCCCATCTCTGGAGCCTGCTCTTATTTCATGGAGCAGACTCATCCCGCAGAGCCAGATATCCCAGTCAGATGTTCCTCTGCCATTGTGACCCATAGATAACAGGGAGCTCCAGCAGCTGCTTCCATTTTGTACCACTGGAAAGAAATCTGTATAGGGGCCACGTGTGCGGATTATCGCAGCCTTTGAATGAGGCCAAGCTTAGAATTTGTTGTTGCTGCTGCTGTCTAGGATATTGTTTATTGGTGAAATGTGGCTGCGTGAGGCCTCCTCTCACCTTGTTCGCTTTGGGGAGATCCCTCTGGCACTGCAAGGTGGCCAATAGCAAAGGGCTCTTAGCATTTTGTGTCTATTGCACGTTGAGTCACGTGAAATTCCCTGTTGCCACAGGAATATGAGGAGAGCTGGGCAGGAAATGGCTTTCCCGTCCTGCGTGAATTTTCCCCAGTTTTGAAATGTTTTCCCGTCCTGAATTGGGACAAAAAGTGAGAATCTGTAACATGTTTGTGAATCGACAGACTGAAATTTTTTTTGATTTGGGTCAATCAAAACATTTAGTTTTGATCCTTTCAAACCGCGTTGTTCCAATTTCACCCCCTTTTGAAACTCTTTTCAAATATAAATTAAGTTAAATTTCTAACCAGAAAGTCGTTTTGGAATGAAAAGCCAAACCGGATTGTTCGGACGGGGTTGAGACAGGCTATGCGACTCTTCCTTTCCTCCACGTCTTTGTCAGGAGACTTGTCGAAAGCGATCCAGGCCTGCCAGCCATTCTGGTTTCGACCAATTGGTGGTTTTCGGGGTGGTGGGGGGAAGTTTTTAGTAAAAAAATTCCCAAGCAGCTCTAAGTCTGGGGCTTCTTGTTTCCTGCCTGGGTTTGGTCCAGCACCCTGGGAGTTGAGTGACGCTGTATGTGCAGAGGTGAGTCTGTTTCATGACATGCTCCCTTCCCCTTGACCCCACAGAAAACCCCTCTGTAAGGCGGTATCCAGGTGTAAAGAAGGGGGGTATGGGTGGGCTCCTCCACACTGTCCCTCTCCCAGACCCGTGGAGGGGAAAGCAATGTACGTTAATACAGCCTGAGTTCTGGGTTCACATCCTCTTGACAAACTACATGGCCTCATCATCACAGCCCTGATGGGTGTGCAGGTCCGTGCGTGGGATTTTCTCGCTTAACTCAGGTTGACGTGTGTGGCAGCCTCTGCTGCAGTGAAACTAAGGGGTGAAAGTGGCAGGAGTGCTGCAAGTCCGAATTGAGGGGCATCCGCAGAGCTGGGGAAGGGGCAGCGAGCCCAGGACTGGAATACCAGTGGGAGAGTGGGTGCTGCAGCTCAAGACTCGGCTGCTTTGAAGAGCTGGGGATGGGGCACCCAGGACTGGACTAGGGGAGAAGGTCAGGGGCGAGGTGTCTTACAAAGGGGGCTGGGGCTATGACTGGGCTGCATTGCAGGAGTTAGGTAGACGTGATTCTCCCCTGTCTGGGTGAGTGCACGTGGCCGGCTGTCATGGTGGAGATTCCAGAAAATAGCCATGCTAGCCTAGGCTTCCATTGGCTGCGGTGCCAGGTGTTGAAGGCTGGGCTTTGTAAGAGCTGCTGATCAAAAGTCGAGCAGGGGTAGCCTCAACTGAGATCAAATAAAGTGAAATTATTCATAGCTCTGGGGACTCATCCAGAGGCTTTCGCAGCATCTGCTACTTGAGAAATGGGCAGAAATCAAAGGCCCTGTCAATTCCTAGGCAAACGGGAAAGGTCTCGAGACATGTGTGAATCCTTCCTTCCGTTTGTTCTTCGTTATCATACGCCTAAATGGTGACTGCGCTGGGTTGGGATTGTCAACTGCGCGTCTTGCAGGGGGGGCGGGTTCAACATTTACCAGCCTGCTGGAGAGATCCCTTTGCAAAGATGGCCCAAATTGTGTATCTAGAGATCATCTGTTCACTGGGCTTAATTGTCTCACTTTCTGTTTTCCCTCTGGCAAGATGGAGCATGGGAATCCAACACAACAGTCGTTCCTAGGAACATCCCAACTTTCTAAGCATTTCAGTTTGCCTGGGGGGGTTACCTTGGCCCGTCAGGTTGTCGTATGCAAGTTAGGGAGCTGCTCAAGGAGAGGAACATAGAGAATGTAAAGCAATGATTTACCCCCAGTGTTGGTAGTTACTTTTGTATGATATATGTACTGCATTTGTCATATTCAGTAACTCAGCCTTTTATATGCAAATAAGATCAAGCCTTAATATTTTGGAATGCTCCAGATCTAGGGTTTTATTTACCCTCTGTGATTTCTGCCTTTAGGATTGAAAGATTTTGTGGGTGGGTGATCTGAGGACTTCCTGTTGTGTAAAAAAGGAAAATAAATGTGTCCCCTCTGTGGCTTTCCAAAACCCATTTGTCGGTCATTTTGCAGGGAAGGTGAGAACCAAAACACCATGAGAGTTTTGTGGTTTCATTTGTATTTTATAATCTGTGAGCCGAGCCCTCCATCTTCCACGGGTTAGGTGTGAGAGCCCAGTGTAGGAAGTAATTTCGTCAGCCGGTGATCTTCCACGTAGGGGCCACTAGAGCCAACGAGAGTCTTTTTTACTGACTTCAGGGGGAGTTGGACCATGCGCTAAGTCAGTTAAGAACCAGTGTGCCAGCACAGTGTTTGGAGATCTGTGCTGTTAGAGGCGCCAATTCCTAGATTAAATGTAGTTCCTCATTATACCAGATCTTGAATATCTTCTATAAAATGCCATGAGGAAACACCTGCAAATGCCCCAGCGTCTTGGCCAAATTCCACTTGGAGTAACTAAAGTGCCTAGCTAAAGTGCTTGCTGCATTTACACCTGGAGAGAATATTCTATTTCAGGTGTGTCCTGAGCTGTTTTCTGCTGTTAGAACTCTTATGTTCCACCCCAGCAGTAGCTACATTTCAGTGGCGAGTAAAGCAATCTCTATGTACAGGGTTTGTACAGCATTTGGGGGTTCTTTAGTGGGGAAGATGCAAGATGTGTAGATGCAATTCTGAAATTCTAACGGCAGAGATATACTCTGAAACTGTCCGCTGCAGATTTGGCTGAGCATTTGACTCTTAGTGTTTCATAGGATGGACTCTTGTAGGCAGAGAAGAGAATGTTCTGAGTGATGTAGGCTTGATGTACTTGTGTTAAGGAGTGAGATGCCCTCTGTGTGTGTGATAGGTGTGTAATATAAATATCCCTTTGGTGTTCATTACAAATAACACTTTAGATTATTAAAAATGAAAACTGTTAAATATCGCGTCCTCTTCATTTCATTCCTCATTTAGGTTGTTTGTTTATGGCTTTTATTCCTCTCAGCTTGGGCAATGAAACAAAGAGTGGTCAGGTTTCAGAGTGGTAGCCGTGTTAATCTGTATCAGCAAAAACACCGAATACTTGTGTCACCTGAGAGACTAACAAATTTATTTGAGCATAAGCTTTCATGGGCTAAAACCCACTTCATCGGATGCATGCAGTGGAAAATACAGTAGGAAGATATATATATACACACAGAGAATGTGAAAAAATGGGTGTTGCCATAGCAACTCCCCTTGCCCAGGAATTGAAAAAAGTTCATAGAAATGTTTATCCTGGTCTGAGGGTTTTTTTTTTAGCAGAACCTAAGTTTGGGCCTAAATTGCCTTGATTGAAAATATACTGTCTGCGCTCTGTATGAAATATTCAAACTGGGATCATCATTTTTTTTTAAATGGCCAGTAGTTAACCAAATTAATGGAGGCTCATATGCTTGTACGGCTGTAGGAGGGTGGTCACACCTGGGCTGGTATCCCATTTGCCTAGTTCAGTTTGGTGGCCTAACCTGCAATGATAGGCCTAGAGTCTGCTCCTTTCCCCACACTTGTCATAATGCAGTGATTCAAAGCCCCAAACGTGGCAGCCCAGTAGAGTTTTAAAAGCAAATTTTCCTTATTTATTGGCATGCTCAAGAAACCCCAGTTACCAGAGGTATAAAATTTGTCACTGGTGCTCCTCTGTGTTTGCAGAAGGACGTAACTTTTTGTTTTACCACTTGCAGAAGTCAAGTGTCTTCAGCTGGTCATAAAACACAAGATGCCGGCTTAGGAAGTACATGTTTAAAAGGCTGATCCCTCTGAAAGGTGTAATAATCTGCTGGATTACTAGCTGGGTAGCTACTGGCAAATTTACTGCTCTGGGAATAGATAATTAGCAGCTGCTGTAGCCAGCAGATTTCTTTCTGTGTTATAAAAGAAAAGGAACCTTTGGATTGAGTGTGTGCTGTTTATCTCCATAACCAGTGTTTTCACTCCAACAGTAAAACTGATCATCTCAGTTTTAATAACCCAGAAGAACAAAGCAGCTAAGAGCCCAAGCTTTGCACTTATTCACTCTAAGGCCCTGATTTGACAAAGTACTTGTATATGTGCTTAACTTTAAGTCTGGGCTTTCAGTTAAGCACGTGATCAAGTGCATTTTTGAGTTGGAGACTTAAGCACCCATCCTGCAGTTGGTTCTCTGTGGGTATTGCAAGACCAGGCCCACTGGGTCTGGAACTATCAGGTGCTGAGTACCTCCTGAGTGATACTGAGCACCCTCAACTCCCCTTGGCTTCTTCTGGGGATAAAGGGACTCAGCACCTCACCGGATTGGGCCCCTACCTCTCTGCATTCCCTTGTTGAGCACAGTGGCTCAAACTGATGTGCATGTAAGTCTCAGTCCAAAGCCTGATGAAGTTAATGGGGAATCTTGCCCCTAATGGGCACTGGATCAGGCCCCTAGGTTCGGATGAGAGGCCAGGAGTTAATGCTGGAGCTGAGTGATATGAACGGTTCAACAATAGTTGCTAGAAAGGAACCAGTCCTTTATATTTAGAGATCTTAGAGATTAGAATCACAGGACTGGAAGGGACCTGGACAGGTCTCTAGTCCAGTCCCCTGCATTCATGGCAGGACTAAGTATTATCTAGACCATCCCTGACAGGTGTTTGTCTAACCTGCTCTTAAAAATCCCCAATGTTGGAGCTCCCACAACCTCCCTGGGCAATTTATTCCAGTGCTTAACCACCCTGAGAGTTTTAGGAAGTTTTTCCTAATGTCCAACCTAAACTGCCCTTGCTGCAATTTAAGCCCATTGCTTCTTGTCCTATTCTCAGAGGTTAAGAAGATCAATTTTTCTCCCTCCTTCTTGTAACAACCTTTTATGTACTTGAAAACTGTTATCATGTCCCCCCCCCTGTAACATTTAATTTTTACTGGTGTGTATTTGTGTGTGGGGGGGGAGGGAAGTGGGGCATGGGGTGTTTCCCTTTCGTGGACTTGCAGAGTAGAAGCAGACTAGTCAGCACACATTCGTTCCTAGTCAGTTTCGCTTTCTGACTAATGCCATGTTGCAAGGGCTTGTGAGCTGGTTTAAATCTAGACAAAGACTATTTTCCATGACGTGTTGTTTTTCAAGGCATGATTTAATAAAACAAAACAAAACAAAACCTTGTGTTTTCAAACACAACCTCCCCCCCGCCCCCCCCCATGGTTTTGGACCCAACCTCCCCATGAGCGTCCCTTTTTAAAAAGTACCCAGGTGCCAGGAATGCTCTTTTGTCCGATTGTAGAGCGGGACGGGACTGTCTTCCCCGCGGGCTAAGTGAAAAACTTCCTTTAGTAGAAACCGCGACCCAGGCCAAGCCCTTCTGCAGAAAAAATCTGGGAGAGGTGAGAAAATCTCCACAGAGATGCTCTTGCCCAGCCCCACGGAGGGGGGCAAGGGTTGGCTTTGCCTCAGGTGGAAAACTTATGAGAGCCCTAAACAATGAGCCCCGGTCATGTTGCTGCCGTTCTGAGCAGTTATGATGGGATGAGCCCCTCTTTTAGGCACCAAACTGTATGTTAGAGGAATTGGGGGTGGGAGGTGTTTTTTGTTCTCATTTAAGGGAGAGGGGTAATGGCAGACCCCTTTAATTGTGTGCAATGAAGGCTGACAGTGTTGAGGATCAGTCTTTAAGAGGGGTAGTGAACCTTTAATTCCTGAATAAATCATCTCCAGTCTGTTGCCCCTTCATCTGCAAGCTGTTTGAGCGCTGTACATATTCACTGATGGAAAGGGTCATTTGGAGATCAGAGCCCTCAATTGACCCGGGTCACAGGCAAGACACCTGTCACAGAGTCTCCTCTCCGCCCCCGATGGCAACAAGGACTTGTGAATCAAAGAGACACTGGGGAGAGAATATCAATAAAAGGATTTCTAATTGCTGCTTTGCAGACACATTTCATTCCAGGAGGATAGGAAGGGGTTGTTTGTCCCATTCGCTTCTCACTCCAGCCACCCCATCTCTCCCTCTCGTAAACATAATCATTCTTTTATGGTTTGAGTTTTGCAAGTCCTTAGAAATCTCCCTTTGTAAACGTGAAAGAGAGAGGAAACTAGAGTCCCTATCTATGTCTCCCTCCTTTGAGCGCTGAGCTTGCATGCAATATTAATAACAATCTAACAATGAATTAATAGTGGTTATTAAAACATCTGCAGGTGTTTTAATAGGAAGGTCTGCTTTGCTTGCTTCCTGTAACTCTGCAATGGTACAGAGTGTTATAGTGGGGTCCATCTATTGTGGTTTATCTCGTCGTAGAATGTCTCCAATCTGCCGATCCTTAGCTGTGAACTTAATAATGAACTACCGGTGGTCTCCCACCTCCTGTCAGCAAAGGGTTAATATTACTGCTGTGGTGAGGCCTCTTTGTACCCCACTTTCCTTAATTCTAAGACTTGGGCCTGCACTTTCACTAGGATTCTGGGGGGTATTTCCCTTAAAAAAAACCCTCAATTGCTGTTTGCAAATCAAATGAATAAAGATATGGAGATACATCTGCCTTGCTGTTTTGGGGATGACCATTCCCCAATCCAGCAAAATGTTTAAATATGTGCTTAAAGTTAAGCATGTGCTTAACTATAGATCTGGTCAAAAATTGTAAGTTTTCAATTTAAAAAAACCCCACCCTATGTTTTTCCATTGGTCAGGTTTTTTGTTTTTAACTCTAGCACTCCCCTTCCCGCTCCACACCATTCCTCTTTCAATGACAAAATCAGAAAAAGGGTGAGGGAGGAAAAAATCGGAAAATGGAAAATTGTTTGATTTGTCTTTTATTGGAGAATTTTGAAAAAATGAATTTTTTTCCAAAGGCCAATTTTTAATGTTAAAAGAGTTTTCAGATGGAAAAAAAAATATGATCAACTCTTCTTAAGTAGGTTCATCCATAATGGATCCATAATGGGCTAAATTTACTGGCTAAACTTGTAACATATTGTCATTCTCCCAGTCATCAGTGTGAATTAATGATGTTAATTACTTTTAGTGTGGCCATCACCGTGGTATCTTGATACCAAAATACCAGAATGAAAAGTTTTCCATGATGCCCTCATAAGAATGATCTTCTCTGTTCTTTTTTATATTTCATTCCATTGTTTCTCCTTCTGCAGAAAGCAGATGATAGTAGTTTTGCTGACAAACCATGTTTTGTAAACCATTTTTTGTTGTTACAAGAATTAATTGAGCTGTTTTGTGTATCACACCAGCTTTCCCAGAAAAATTGGGTTTGGCTGCTTTTTCATTAATGTAACTTTTTAAAATATCTTTAAATTAACGAAGTGAAATGCTGCAGTCTGAGTATCCGGTTGAATTTCCTAATGATCTCACTAGTTAAGTGGCATTTTTCTCACTGTATTGATTCATTGTATTACAATAGTTCTAGATGGCACGGACCAGCTGTGGGTTTTTCTTTGCTGTGTATGTAATACCGACAGACCTCCATTGTCAGCAGGCAGGATTGAACCTGTGGCCTCTGGAGCTTAGTGCATGAGCTTTTATTTGTTAATCTCTCTCTAAGTGGTCTCAGTGCCACTAAATGGGACAGAACACCACACCCGGAAGGTGCGTGGGTTACGTGTAGACACACCCTGAGTGACTTAGACCCTGATCCTCAAAATTATTTAGTCACCTAACTTCCATTGAAACCAATGAGAATTAGGCACCTAAATACCTTTGAGGATCTGGGCCTTTATCTCCCCCTGGCTTCTGTGGTTGTTGAGGGTGCACAGCACCGTTCAGGATCAGAACTCTCTTGTGGAAAGGGTGGCTCTGGCTGACTATAAGTTGGATTCTTCTTTCCTACCTACAATACTAAATAGCGCCAGGCTGAGGAGGTGGAAGTCCTGGAATCCATGACTTCCATGACAGACTCGCAGCCTGATTTAGTCATTAATCATTGGAACAATTTACCAAGGGTCATGGTGGATTCTTCTCCATCACTGACAATTTTTAAATCAAGATTGGATGTTTTTCTGGAAGATCTGCTCTAGGGGTTATTGTGGGGCAGGTCTCTGGGCTGTGCAATACAGGGGGTCAGACTAGATGGTCACAGTGGTCCCTTCTGGGCTTGGAATCTGTGAGCGGCTGGGGGCTTGTGTGAAATGAGTTGGTGGGTTGCAGTCCAGTTCCTTCCAGAACTAGGTGTCCATGTCACAGGAAACCATACTCAAATTGACACAAATTGACACCCTGATTGGCAAGGTCAGCAAAGAGCCCGGGGAACGTATGGGATATGTCCCCTACTGCCCCATCGGCGGTCTCTCCAGACCGGGAATGAGGCACATGGATAAACAGAGGACTCCAGTCTCCGGGGCTGTCACCTTTCCACTTAGTTAATGTCTTCTAAGAAGAAAAGAAACGGCCCCTTTAATTGTCTCTTATATCCCACTGTACATAATCATATGCTGTTATGTGCATTCACCAGTAACCCTCTGGCCTTAACGATCCTATGGAAATGAGCGTGACTGCCGGCCTTGGAAAGAAAACACCTTAATCCTCCCAAAGGAGTGAAATGTTATTACTATTGACTATCCCCCGTGCTCTCCAGAGACAAGGCTCTGAACCCACACAGCCGTTTGGGAATAAAGGCTTCCTTGTCTTCACAACCTGAGATTAAAAGGCAGCCCTTGCAGGCTTGGCTCACAGGCCTGTGGCGTTCAGAGTTGGAGGAGGACTCAGCCAGCCGTATTGGATTTTCCAAAGTATTTGGTTCAGAAGGAAAATCGTGTGTTAGTCACTTACAAACCTGCAGGGCGTTGAACTGCCCATAATTACACAACCTGGGTCATAAAAATTAGCATGATCTTAATGTAAATCAAATGCTGAGTGAAGGGGGGTAGGTTATGTCTCAAAGGAGAGGAGGGTCACTTAGAAAGGGTTGTAGCCAACCACATGGAGTGGGGTGACCCCTTTATCTCCCCTTTCTGTGACTGTTTTGAGGTTCAGTCTCTGCAGTGTGTCTCTGGGACACGTTCTGATCTCATTCACATGGGTGAAAATCCAGACTAACTCCATTGACTTCAGCGGATTCACTCTGGATTTACACACCTGTGGAAATGAGCTTGGGATCTGACCCTCCATTGGATCCAATTCTGCAGATGCTTTGGGGCTTCAGTGCTTATTGAAATGAGGGGCTGACTACAGAGCCAGGCAGAGCATGGGCAGATGGTGTACACGGTTACTCCACACAGCTGTGCCAGTGCATCCTGGTCTCCGTGTACAAACCCTTTGTGCTCCGTTCTAGCTGCTTTTCCATTCCTTGGAACCCACCCAGCTCGTCCAGACCTGGTCTTGTGATCTCACTCAGTCATGCCAATGCACCTCATGCCTGACCGCCCCATTTCAGTTCTTGGTGGAGGGGTCTCCCCTGCCTACCCCCAAACCTGAGCTGTATTACTTCTCTTCCTGCACACCCCTCTGCTAGTGCCCCTCAATACTGACCTGCAGCGTCCCTCACTCTCCCAGTCCTGGGCGTGTCTGCCAGTAAAGCCAAACTGCTCCTGCCGTGTGCACAAATGGGCTCTGAGACAATACCACGCAAACCAGCATCCAAATTCAGGTCTGCTGGAGCTGCCAGCTAATGTGCTCATCTCCCTGCTCTGGGATAATCGCTTCAGGCCGTGCTGTCGTGTTTGGCAGATGACACCAATTAACTTTTTGAAAATCCAAAGTGACTGCGGCGGTGTCAGAAATCGGCTCAGCTCTTATCTAAGGTTAATAACTGGGCGTCAGAGAACTGATTAAAGTGGAAATTACTCCAAATGGAAATGTTAATATTGGCTCTGAGTCGGGATTCTGTCCTCTCCGTCACTCCAAATCCCTCCAGGTCTTAAAGGTAAATAGACGGCAAAGGGAGACGGGGAGCTTTCTGGCCCACAACCCCTGCCTGAACGCTCTGAACAGTGAGTTACTAGAGGCAGCTTCCGGGTCATGACCCCCGCTGGGCTCATGGTGAACACTGCAGGCCAAACTCGCTTAACTCTGCGTCCAGGAGGGATGAGTCTGTACTGGGCTACACCCTGGTGTTTGCAAGACCAAAGGAAGCCAGGGAACCAGTTTGACTCCTTTGTGCCTTGCAGCAGAACCAGGGTTTAGACTGGGAGAGTTCAGTTTCCATGGTCCAGCCGTTGCTGCTGCCAGTTGGCAGGGATGTGTTTTGGGTGCCAGGCAGCCATTCGCCCACTAGTCTCAGACCCTGCTGCTCCATTTCACACACACCACCAGGCCTGACCACTGACTGCCCAACCAGATTCAAACCGGTGACCTCAAGAGCGAAAGGCTCCATGTCTCCGCACCAATCCCTGGCCCGTCCGCTCCTTGCGTTGGAGACAGCAGGAGGTGCTTTGTGCTGTCAAGGTTCCGGAGCATGGACCATGTTCCTTCAAGTAGCAAATATATGGGGGGGGGGATCGTTCCCCCACCCAGACCTTGGATATTCTTGTATCAAACTGTAATTAGGCGCAAAGGGCGGCGTACCTGTGCGGGGAAAGAGCATTAATAAATTGTCCTCGTTGTTAATTGATGGGTCTCAAAGTCAGCGGATTGTTGAGCCGAGGGGCTGGCTTTCATTCCAGGGGCATCAGCGCTTCGTTATTGCCTCCATTAGCATATTCAGGTTTCCCTTCTTAAAGGCAATTAGCTCATGGCCAGGCCTGATTGGAAACCCACAGCCTCATTTGCACGCTTTTTGAATCAAAAATAATAGATGGAGGAATGGACGTGCCCGGAGGGCCCAGTGGCTGCCTTTGTGAGTCACTTGAAGAGAAATGCTGGATTCTCTGAACCAGGGAGCGGGGGAGAAAGAAGGGTGAAGATTAAACTAATTAGAAGTAAAAAGGTTTCCTGTTGCCAAAAGGAACTTGGCCTAATTTGCTCCCGGGCAGCTTGCTGGAGCACTAATGCTCCCCTGCCTTGCGTGTGGGAAGGCAAGGAGGGACATTAGAGATTCAGCAGAAGCTCTTGACGTGCATCTGCAATAGGCGCTTCTGGGGGTGGGGGGCTGGCGCAACCGCTGAACATTTGGAAGTGGCTCCAGCAAGCTGCAGGGTCTTGGTGGGAACGGGGGCTGTGGACAGAGGTGGCATTTCTGCTTCCGGAGACCGGCCACGTCGTTGTGAACCAGGATTTTCAAGTGCCTCTTTCCATCTGTTCCCAAGTTGGGAACAAAACCACCCCATTTGGGCCATGCTCATCTGCCACGTAACTCCATCTGCGATAGCATGGGGTTACCCCAGCCCGGGTCTGGCCCCTTATTTTCAGTCTAGGTGCTGCTATTTCGGTGCTCCCTCAAACCACCCCCTCCAAAAAAAGAAAAGGCTGGTGTATCTTCAATGTGATAACTTCGTAGCAGTGGCTTTCCGCTCTCACAAAGGCTGCCTTGTCTCGACTTTGCTGCAGATAAGCCTGTTATTGTGATTCCTATGCAGAGATGGGTGGTACTGTATGTCTGGTGTGAGCGGATAAATCTGTACCAGCCCTCGCCCCCTTTCCTGGTTCCAAACTGTTTTACATTTACACAAAAAAGGTCCTGTCCCCGTTAAGCTCCGTTCCTGGGGCAGCCTGTCACGCTGCCTTTGAAAGAGGCACTCCCAGCCTCAATTCAGAGCATCGCCCCTGCTATTCTATGGGCCGCCCGAGTGAACTGGGGAGGGGAGGGGGAGGGGCGCAAAGGAAAGGGGAAATTAATCTGTGTTGGCCTTGCTGGGAGTCTTGTCCCCACAGTGATGCCGTCGGCTTCCCAGCTCACTGGCTTAAAAGGGTGACTCTTTAGCACTGGAGAAATCTTTCAACCATATCGGCCCCCAGGATAAATCCCATTGCCTCGCGCTTGCTTTTGTGGCGTTTTTATAAAGAGACACAGTTTCTGCCCTGGTTTCCTAACAACTTGGGGTACGTCTACACTGCAGCTGGGAGCGTGCGTCGCGGCTCGGGCGGACAGGTGCACACTCCAGCTCGAGCACTACCAATAGCAGTGTAGCTGGGGGTGGCCTCGCTGCCTGAGTACAAACCCACCTGGGCTCGCTAGGTCCGTAGCCTGGCGGCTAGCCTCAGCTGCCATGGCCACGCTGCTGTTTTTAGCATGCTAGCTCCAGAGCCAGCGCGCCTGTCTGCCCAAGCGGGAAAGCATCTCCCAGCTGCTGAGGCAGGTGTGGGCTGAGGTGGAGGGTATCCTTTGTTTATGGTTGTGATTTTAATCTAGGCACCTGGAGCACTGGGTGGCCGCCTACGGCTGTATTTTTAAAGAGGTGAAGAAATAAATAATCTAACGAATGGGCTTACTGGCAGTAACGGTCATGGGAAACACTGGATTTAAATGGGGACTATGGCACACACAGCATATTTTGAATTTATAACCCTGTGTGCCTGCACCTTCATTTATTATTATTTGTATTTGGGTGGCATCTGTAGGCCCTGACGTGCTGGGAGCTGTACACGCCCAGGGTATGTCTACACTGCAGTTAGACACCTGGATCAGGCTAAGGGGCTCTAAGATCCGGTGGGGGGGGGAGGGTCCCAGAACTCGGGCCACAGGCTGAGCCTGAATGTCTACACTGCAATTAAACAGCCCTGCAGCCTGAGCCCCGTGAGCCGGAGTCAGCGGCAGTGTAGACATAACTACAGAGTGCTAGACAGCTTCTGCCCCAAGGAGCTTACAGCATGAATGGAGAGAGGGGAAAGACACACAGGAAGGGACTTGCTCAGGGACACGCAGTAGGTCAGTGGCAGGGCTGGGGTTAGAACTCAAGTCTCTTAAATTCTGGTCTAGTGCCCTCTGCTAGACCACGCTGCCTCCTGCACATTGGAGGCTAACGGTTGTGCTCACCCAAGCGGGGAACAGAAACCGGCCATGTGACTTACATGTGCCATCCCAGGGGTGCTTGTTCAGGGCTGTTTGTGAGCCCTGTGAAGGTTCCTCATTGGAGTAAATTCAGATCTGTTTGCAGGAAATTTGCAAGTAGGAAAAGAGGTCACATTCCCTGCAGAAATGAATTGCGAATGACTCACCCAGTTCTACAGTTCTCAAAGAAGTTTGCCCTTCTAGTGAGGAATTGGCTTAATCTTTCTTCACTTACATCTGACCTGTGGCATGAGATTGCTGCTTCGGATTTAAAGAGCTCCATAAATCGAGACACTTGAGAGCAGATTGTGCAGATACACCTTGCACCACATCCCAAGAGCTACCAAACCTGGCCCGAGAGAGAACGCTAGTGCCGCGGCCCCAGCACAATGAATGGCCTTTCATCCTGGTCTCTGCCTGATAGGGTGCACTCCGGCCACACTCCCAAGCGGTTCTCCACCACTGCAAAGGCTGGAAACTTACTCTCTGTTAAATGAAAGCTGCAAATCCCCTGTATCCACCTGACTCCAGGAACTGGAGCTTTGAGAAACACACTGAGCGGTGTGACCAGTGGTTAGGGCGGTAGTATGGGACTCAAGAGATCCCCATTCAGTTCTCTGCTCTGGCAGGGGCTTCCTGGATGTCTTTGGGCT
This sequence comes from Mauremys mutica, assembly GCF_020497125.1. Lineage (NCBI taxonomy): Eukaryota > Metazoa > Chordata > Testudines > Geoemydidae > Mauremys > Mauremys mutica. Next base: position 82,142,131 of record NC_059082.1, on the reverse strand, counting down.
AGTCACTTAGACTCTCTGGCCCAGATCCTCGAAGGTATTTAGGCTCCTAACTCCCATTGCAATCAATATCTTTGAGGATTTGGGCCTCAGTTTCCCATCAGTAAAATGAAGATAGTAGCACTGTCTTTCCTCCTGGGGGCACCGTGAGGATAAATACATTAGAGATTCTGAGCTGCTCCGATACTACGGCGATGGGGTTCCTTAAAGTGCTTGGATGCGTGGTTTTGTTGTGGCCCAGTTTAGGGATCGGAGACTTTTGGGAAACTCTGCATCCGTCTCTGGGAGCCAGCGACTTGTGTAGAAGCTCTTACCGTCTGGCAGTGTTTTCGTTTTAATTCAAACTCCCTGGAATTCTCTCTTCTGAGTTCCCCCTCCCCCGCTCCAAATCGTAGCTCTCAATAATGAGTCTGATTTTCAGAGGTGCTGAGCACCTGCGGCTCCCAGTGAGTGTAATAAAGTCCTCGGCCAGATGCCCAGGACTTCTGAAAATGCCCCGTGTTGTGCTGTAGGTCGTGTTTTGCTGATCCTGTGGGAAGTCGGCAATGGAGCTGCCTGCCAACTTTGTCCCATGACAGTTTCGTAGGAAGCCTGCTGAGTCTTTCATGCCTCTCCCCCCAGGAGCACACTGCTATTGGTCCTGAACATTGGGCAGCCTCGCTCCCCTTGAACAGCACCTTTACATTAGGGACGTGTTTTACGCAGCTTCCTACCCCGTAACTTCTTTGGATGAGAGCAAGAAACTCCCCATATTAAGTCCATATAATACCATTAATGGTGCTGTCCATTTCTCCTGCCCCTTCCATCCAGTAGGAATGCAAACGGCCAGAAGCTAGATTTTCAAAGGTGTTTAGGCACCTAAAGATACAGATAGGTGCCTAGCCGATTAGGTACCTAACTCCCTTTGGTATCAGTGGCAGTTAAGCACCAAGTGGATTAGGTTCATATTTGCATCTTTAGGTGCCTAAATAACTTTGGCCCTAAATCCTGGGGAATAGCGCAGGACATAGGCACATACCTCCAGACAAGTTAACCTGGAAATCAGCCCTCTTTTCCTCACTTTCCCGGTCCCTAAATGGGCACTTTATTTCCATTTTGCAGCTACTGTGGGGATTGCTTAACTTGCTCTGAGATCCTCAGACGGAGAGGCGCTGCTATGGTGTAGTTATAATAATTTCACGTACATGTGCAGAAGTATTTTTAAGATCAGACTCTGGCCTTTGGTGCTTCTAATACAACCGTTGTGTCCTCCATCAGCAAACCAGCATTGCACAGATGCTGTTAGAAACGGCCTTGCTCTTCATTAAAACCTTCTGACGCAGAGGTGCTTGTGACAGCTCTTGAACAGCAGTATGGTCATTGGAAGAGGATATATCTCAGATCCCAACCAGATAGCTTACAAGGCAGTGAGGAGAACAGTTTGGTAGAGGCAGGGCAGATTTCCCTAGGTGACAGAGGGGGAGGACGACACCTGTGGATTGGGGAGATCTTCTCTTATCTCCGGTATCTGGTGATGAGGCAGGTCCTAGGACACTTGCAGTTGTCAGATCTGCTCAGGAAGAGATGCGGCTAATGGAAGATGCCTCCAGCACACCAATTAATGGTTGTGCTCTATAGTGGGGAAAGAGAGATTCTTTAGCAGCTGCTGGGGATCGAGCTTCCGTGGCTAAGGAAGAACAGGGGCAGCATCTCCGATGGAACTTTCTAGACATATCCCAGGTGCTTGTTAAATGATTGAGTGCTGTCGTGGGGCTTGCCGGAGACCGTGCGGCCTCTAAGGATCATGGGAGCTGCCTCCTCCATGCCTGTCAGACATGCCCTCAGGGGGATTCTGGGTAAACGTTTGGGGCCGTGGTGAACGCCGCGTGCAATGCTTAGGATAACGTTTGTCAAGTAAAGAGGCAGCCCCAGCTGGGAAGGTGTCTGTCTTCCACCTGGCATTTGGGTTTCTATCCTGGAGTGTTGCAAGGTGATGGCTGAAAAGGGATTTCAGGGAAGAGCAATGGGAATGGTTAGAGCCTGATTTATGAGGCGAGATATTAAGAGCTAAATATGTCCAGCTTGGCTAAGCCGTGATTAAGCAGGGGCCGGGGAAGGAGTGAGACGGGATAACTGTCTGTCTGCAAGTATTTGAAGGGTATGAACACCCGAGGAGGGAGAGCAATTATGAGCATAATAAAAGGGAGTTTAACTGAGAGGGAGGGGAAATCTAGTCAGAATATTCTGTAAAACTTCCTGACAGGCCTGTTAATCTTCCCCAGGGAAGTGGTGGCCGCGCCATTGCGTGGCACCTTTAAAACGAGACGGGTCCATTCACTAATACACAAAATTCCCATTGCCTGAGTGAGGGCTGCACTCAGGAGCTGGACAGTAGGTTTGTATTGGGATTGGTCAGTGTGTAATCTCCTTCCCATATATCTGCAACCCTCATTTCTCTGTAAAACATAACCCACACCTGGATCGTCAGCCAGGTTAGTAATGGGCCCCATGCATTTAACCAGCTCCTGCTAAGGAGAGAGAGAGCTGGCGGGCTCCCTCAGATAGGTGAATCTCAAAGAGTTCATGCTGGTTTTTTTTATTTTTGCAGGGCAGTGTTTTGTGCCTATGTCCTGCGAGGCCGGCTGCCGTACTAGTGCCAAGACGGGTAAAGATGGTAGCCAGGTTCACTGAGCTCAGGCCAGTCTCGTAGCAGTTCAGCAAACTAGTTCTGCTAACCCTGCCTCCCATCTCATTCCCCTCCCGCGTCCACCAAGACATCTACGGTAAGAAAGGTTCTGGGCCTTGTTGGATAGCAGGAGGCGGCTCAGCCAGTTTGACTTTCCAGGTGAACCAGCAGGAGTTGGTTCAGTTCACAAGGGCTAGAAGAGGAACAATGGGTGGGCAGATGGACCAGATTCCTGGTGCATTGGGTTACGAATTAGGCTGCGGGAACCCCATAGGGTCAGTTTACAAAGGGAGCTGGTGAATGGAACTAGGAGGGTCAAGTTGGATGAGCCATCTCCTCCCATCCAGCGAGGCCCAAAGCCCTTCGTACTGTAGATGTCCTGTTGGAAGAAGAAAGATGATCCTGGGGGGTGGAGGGGAATGAGATGGGAGGGAAGGTTACCAGCTTACCAGCTGTGCCAACCACCTCAGCCCTTGTTTGCCAAACTACTATGAGACAGGCTGAGATTAGCTAACCCATCGAGCACCTTGATCTGTTATTTATTTGTGTGTTACAGTAGCTCCTAGGAGCCTCCGTCAGGGACACGAAGCCCATGCGCTAGGGGCTGTACAAACTCAATCAAAAGGTGATTACCGCTTCAAAGAGCTTACAGTCCAGGCACGTTAGTGGTGGAGAGCCTCCTTAGCTGGTATAAATCAGTGTGGCTCCTGTGGCTTCAGTGAAGTGACGCTGCTTTAGACCAGCTGAGGATCTCACCTTCTGGGAAAATGTCTTTGAACTCTGGTGACGAGGTCCCCTTGTGCTGGGCGGGGCATGCACAAACAATAACCCTCGCTAGAGCTTAGTGCACTGGGGTTGGAAGAGCAGAGGGCTGGAGCTGCAAACTTCTCTGTCCCCTTATTGTGCCATTAGGATGTTTGTTAGTGCCCCAGGCGGGCTGGGCACTTTCCAGCCAAATGACATTTTCACTTTTCAGGGGAAGGCGGGAGATCCATGCTTACGCTCTTTAATGGAGCATGCTCCGAGAAAGCCGTCCCAACCAGCAACATGCATTCTCGCTGTAATGAGCCTTGGTGATGTAAAATCAATCCCGCCTCATAATGAAGCTGGACCTCTGGCCTCCCTAAAGCTATTTCCTGACATTTTTAAAGGAATAAATTGTGCTTCCCCCCATTTTAAATAGTAAATCAGCTCACGGGACCTCTGCCACAAAGGCACCTGCAGACAAACAAGCAAAGAGCATGAGGCTTATTTTATATGAATCTGCCTCCAATGGGCTGGACTGAGGGGAATTTTGGATCACGTGGTGCCAGTTCTGACACATAGGCATCATTTAAACCCATGTAGATCGGATTGCCTCATCTGCGTTCTGTTCAGGTTCTTACACCTCATCCATCACCGTGGTATCGGAGTGCGTACAGCTCCTGATGTTTGGGGGGGTGAGGGGGAAGAGAGAGAGAACAATACAATGGCTGGAAGCCCTTTACCACCAAGGAGAAAGGAACCTCAGATCATGGACTGTCAACCTGGGGGAGGCAACAGGGGTTTGGAATTGTGACCAGCGTGCCCTTCCCATGTTGCTAAATGTCTCTGCGTGGCACCCAGCTCAATGGGACGAAGGGTTTTCCCCTGCTTTGTGTCAAATAATAATTCTATTTTGCTCTTCTATCAGACGTTTCATTCCAGAACCTGAAAACACTGTGCAAATATTAGTTGATAAAATCTCCTTTGAAAGTCACTGCCCTTTGGGATGGCAAATAACAGCCATGTAAACCACATGCAGCAAGCCCACATTGCAGGCTAGGATGGGGAGAGAATCAGGAGATTAACAGCAGTTTAAATTGCACTTTGGAAGGAGTCATAAACTAGAGGTCCCGGGATATTTCCCATCAGCAGGGCCTTAGCCCCAGTCTACTGGCCAGATTCTAATTGGGTCTTTATTGGTCTCACTGCTTATAAGATGCTGACAGTCCAAGTAGGCCCTCAGTCACTGGTGTTGTGAGAACTGCTTTCTGACTTCTAGATGTGCTGTATTTTGCTCTGTATGTCCTATCAGGTAGGAGGCTCTGTCTCTGTCAGTGAGTTCATCCTCCCTTAAACAGCTGCTTCCATTACGTGATGGTCTCAGTGTGTTATCAGGGGAACTCCTTCCTCTGTGTGACGGGATTTGACTCATCACCGCAGCGCCTCCTGCTGGCCGTCCGGGGAATTAGCTCTCATTTCGCCAGAGCACCCTCGTCTAGTGGTGTCTCGCGCGTCGTCACTCTCGCCTCCACCTCTGGGACCCACGCTGCTCCCCGGACCGCGGCGTCCTCTTCTGGACACAGCCCTCCACTGTGCCCCACTCGGTTCTTTTCCCCGCTTCCAGGGGACCCGACAGTCCTCAGTCCAGCCACTTGCCTCGGTGGCAAACTGCAGTCCATGCACTGGCCACTCCCCTCAGTGGCAAGTGGGGGGGGTCAAAGATGGGGGACCCAGACCCGTCCGCTTCTCCGGGTGCCAGCCCAGGGACCCTATAGCTGGCAGCCACATACTGTCCCTCCCCCTGCTCTGCCATCTGTTTCCCTGGGCCACTTCCCTGCAGTCCTAGCACCTTCTCTGCCCTTGTATCAGGGTCTCAGTCTGGCAGCCCTCAGGCTGGAGCTCCCTCTTGCTCCCCTGCTCCTGCCCCAGCACTGCTCTGTCCATGGTGCTGTCTCGCTCAACCCTCCTACAGGGCAACCAGTCCTCCTCCCTTGGCCTCCAGGGAGAGACTCCCTCTGTTCTGTTCAGCAGCCCTTCTTATATGGGCCAGCCTGGCCCTGATTGGCTGCTCCACTAAGCCTTCTGCCTATTGACTGGCTCAGTAAGCCCTCTTCTGATTGGCTGGGTTCTGTGCAGCCTCCCCCAGGAGGCTTTAACCCTTCTTCTGCCTGTGTGGAGAAGCCGCCCCACCACATTCTGCAACAAAATCATCCTAGATTCCAGGAATCATGAACCAATTAACACTGGACAGTTATCTCTAACCAGGCTTTTGAATTCTGCTGTGGTGACCTATCAGCCATAGCTGGTGATTTGTATTTAATGTCACTATGCACGCATTTGTATTGGTGTTAGACTTATTACACTTCATTACCTAAACGCAAGAAGTAATTAATCTTGCAAGGCATTTTGGAAGTGCAGTCTTCATCTGAAATTTCTGTTTTTTAATCCAATATATGTGCCCTCCGAAATGACCAGCAAGGTGAATCTTTGCTGGGCCTCCGAAACACTTCTCAGCCAATAGCAATTAGAGACAGTTAAAGACATGAGCTTGTTAGCTCCACCTCTCAGTGACTAATAATTGAAATCCAGGGTCATGTTTCATTTCACATGCAGAGGCTGACATGGTACGGGAGCAATTATGCAGCCTGAAAGTGAACAAGCATGTTCTGAACGTACAAGAGCGTTTACATGGAGATGGCCCTGGCTTTCCATTGTCTACATTTATGTTCCTCCTTCTGGACCGTTGGTGACTCCTTTTTAGCACTTTGAATACTGGTATTTCCCAGATGCCAGACAAATAAATACTTAGCTGAACTCATGAGTGCTTTCCCTCTATACTGATAGCCTGACAGGATTTGGATTAGGATGTTTGGGTTGTTGGAGAGATAGGGAACTTCTTATACTGTGGTAGCGCCTAGACGGCACTAGACAAGGGCTCCATTGGGCTGGGCACTGAGAGCAGGTTTAGCTCAGTAAATTAGATCGAAATGGACACTGAAATGGTAGAACCTGGTTGTCATTTGGATGTACTGGAGCCAATACATCTTTCACTAAGTCATGGGTGACCCTCAGAGGGTTTGATGTTCTGGTTCAGAGGTTCATCCCATCCTTCTGAGTCTGCACAATCAGTCTGGAACTCTCCTGAGGACTGGCGTTCTCTCATGGCTTCTGCGCGTCCTGATTTGGGGCATCTTCGAAAGGGCTGCTGCTCCCAAGATACTTCTGCTGCCATCCAGACGTGCCTGAATGTATAAAACAATGGAGAAAGGAGAAGGTGATCCTGCCATTTTTCCTCCAGCAACGGCTTGGATTCACTCTGACTTCATGGCCAAGCTCTGAGGAGTCTTTCGTTTGATCCTAACCACTTCCTCCTCCCCACCCCCTCTCGCCAGCAGACGCAGGCACAGTCCTGTTTTGTGCATGTCAGGCACCTGCTCCCGTGCTCCCATGTGGGAGGGAAAACATGAGGAGTGAGTTTGAAGAATGAAAGGCAGACTTGGAGAAGCAGTCGCTGAAACTCCTCTCCTGGGCTGGGACCAGTTAGACTGAAGTCCATTGAAGCACAAACAATGCAGACGTGCCAGATTTCCGTTGCTCTCCCCAGGTGTGGTAGCACCAGGACAGTGCAGAGGCCTGTAGCTTCCAGTGTTCAATGCTTAAGGCTGTTTAGGGGGATGGTATTTTACTCTTGGGTGGGGGGCAACGATGAAGAGAGTGGTAGAAATCTGGATGTTTCTTATTAGTCTTTCATTTAATGAAGCACAAAAAAAAGAAGCAGGGGGTTTGGGCCCCAAATCTTAAGGATCCCTCTCCCAAGATCCACTCTGATCATAGATCAGACACATGGCCACCAGAACGGGGCCACTCTCTCGCGCCAGTAATGCTGGGTCCCTGGGACCCGCTATGGGGGATGGTTTCCCCATGATGCAGTGTGTGTTCTACTCCCACTGGTCCTTCCCACCCCCTAACACAGATCCACTGGCCCATCTGGAGAGCCCTCTGCCCCTGCAGGAACAGGCTGGAGGATGCCACGAAGGGTGTGGAGATCCATGCACAGAGGTTCCCCTCCATACACAGAGCCCGGAAGAGGAGTAAGGATCTTTGGCCCAGATTTGCTGCGGAATTGCGATGGCTGGTATATAAGCCATTTGTGGCTCTGACCCAGGCTTGCTGGGGAATGGAGGGAGCAGCGAAATGAGCTCCCTGCTCACGGGGGCTGCGCATGTTTCTGTTTTGGGGTTGGGAGCACAAGATTCAGAATCGTCACTCGCCAGGAACAGAAAACGTGGAGCCAGGGAACCTAGAGGCCTGGATCCCCTCACTGAGCCAACGGGACGAAACCTGTGGCCTGTAAGCAACTGCCATGAACAGTCGTGCCGCAAGGGGGGGACAAGGGAAGCAGGTTAGGTCACCAAAGGCACATGGAAAGGAAAACTTTAGAGAACAAAAAGATAAATAACTCCTGGGAGATCACAGGGCCAGTGACATTTTCCATAGCTCTGAGGTTTACTAAACGTTAGCAGCTTGATGTGTTGAATGCCGCCACCTAGGATATCCCGTCTCTGATGCCCAGCCAATGCCAGTCACTTTAATATTGATTAACGATCAAAATGTATCAGCTTAATAGAGAGGCAAAAATGTTTTATTCGCCCTCCCAGGCATTAGCTCTCCACTTGAAATAGAAATCCTTTCGAAGCCTGCCTGCGCGCCGTCATTTGCATCTCTCACCTTGTACCTGTAGGCCAGGCTTAGCATTCCAAAGAGAGCCTCTTAAGGTCAATAAGAATTAACTGTAAATTTAATTAAAAGTTTCCAGTGCTTTCGCTAAAGTGGAGCCTGGCCTTTCATTTGCCAGTTTCATCTAGACATGGAGGGAGAGCGGGGTTGTCAATAATTAACGGACATAATTTAGGAGAAAGTATTAGGGAGTTAATGAACATGTGAAATAGTGTCATTATCTCGCAGTAGCTGGGAATTTGTGTGCTGGAGCCACAGAGAAGATGATGCGTCTCACAATTAACTAGGGAGGCGGTGGGAGGTGTTTCCAACGTGATCCCAAAATGGGAGCGCCACCGGACACTGAAAATAATGGCAAGAATATATTCTTCCATCTGTGACCTGGTCTGGGCCAGTGGTGGCTCTGGATTAACTAAAGGAGCGACTTTAAACTGAGTTAGTTAAATTGGTGCATCATTGTACATTGACACTCATTTCAGTGTAAACCCGGCTTACGTCGGTTTTGCCTGGTGCAAGCCAACCTTGTATAAGTCAGGGGTTTGCACTGGTTTCACTAGCTCGCTTTTGGAACTGGTGCAGCTTGCGAGCACAGTTAAGCTCTTGGATGCAAGACTACACAAACAATTGGAAAAGTGTCCAGTGCCTTTGGCTCATTGAAGATCTTGATTTCCCCAGGGATTGTGCTTTGTGGAACAGTCCTCTCTCTGCTAGTGAGAGAGGGGTGCCAGGCGCTGCTGGGTCCCTGCCTTGTGGGGTGCAGAATGGTTGGGGAACTGGTTCACCTTGGCCCTGTCCCCTATATGCTCCCTACCTGTGGCCCACGTCCACTCTGCCCTGCCTCTGCGCCCGGGGCTACTATCAACCTGGCTCTGAGCAGGAACCAGAGTGGTGGTGATTGTCTGCAATGGCAGCTATTCTTTGGGATCTCTTCTCCCTTGCTGATAGCCCCTTACCCTGCTGTCATTCCCACCTATGCAAAGTGGGTATAAAATGCTTTAAAGTCAAAATACTTCACTCACGTTGGTAGCAGCATTTTATACCCACTTTGCGCTGGTGGAAATGGCTTCGAGCAGGGGACTCCAGCATGGAGGGGACCCTTTCAGTTCACTTCACTGGGATTTGGGTCCATACATCCAGTAGGCCCTTGGGTAGAGGTTGTGCCTTCTGTTCCTTGCTGCAAAGGAAAATGCACTTGTTTGCGGAGTGAATGTTTTAAATGTGAGTCCATAAACCTTTCCGACCACCCACGTCCAATGTGCTGTAAAAGGTGGGAAATTTGGATCTCTTTTACAGTGTTTGGTCTCCAGTGCATTTGTGGACGAAGTATTTTTTTATTTGCACTTCACCTGCTATAAGAAGTTTTTAAAATAAGATTTTTACAGTTCCAGATGGTCAAACCATTCCTCCATTTGCATGGCCAGCTTTAAAGAAACGAGTGCTAATGCACGGTTATTACCCACCACCTCTGCTTGTTACCAACTCTTATGGGTTTCCTCTCGAGTTTATTTTTAAGGAGCACAGTTAAAGCACATAAAATAAATTTGAACCATTACGTTTTAGACTCTTGAGTTCCTGTGCTCAGGTCACTGAAATGCCATTCTGTGATGCAGGGATTTAGAAAAGCGGTGTTTCGGTTTAGCATGGTCCCTTCCGAGATGACATAATCACCAGCCTTTTCTGCTTGATGATAAACATTTTATTGCACGTTAAGCAGAGGGATTAATTTAGCTCTTAAGTCTGTGTCTGCTGAGTGATATTTTTATGTTTGTTAGCAGCACATGGAAAGAATCATTTTCCTGTACAAAAATATCAATGAGATCCCAGGAAAGCACTGGAGAACAGCATAAATTCTTCAGCAAGTCTGTGCAGAGCAGCTCTGTAAAACAGCTTGGCAAATCTTATGACGGATTTCTGAATGTAATTAAACGTATATTGCCTGCTTATCTTATTGAGCAAAAACAGCAGCAGGCTTAAGGTGTGCTAATGGGTTCTGTAATAGAGGTGTGGAGCTTCAAAGACATTTTGGCTTCCTTCTGCAACGCAGACCATCACTTAACCAACAGTCTGCTGCTCAAAGGGTAGATGAAAACGGTGCTGCAAGCAGGCTGCAAGGGCCTCTTCCAATTCTTATTAAAGTTAATGGAAACTTTCCCCAAATATCAGGCCCTGGGTGCATATTAGAAATAGAAACATCCTGGGCCACTTGTGTTCTCACTGAGATTGGCACAGCAGAATCTGGCTTGCTGCTTTTGCCCGAGTCAGTCTCCAGATCCAAGTGGAATGGAATGAAGGGTGTGGCCCCATGACCAAAAAGCCTCCCGTGAAAGAACCCAGCTCTGGTTCTGTTTCATGCAATGCCCTCCAGGAAGGATAAAATTCAGCCCTCTGCAGAGGCCAGCACAAGTAACCCACTGGTGAGTGTGTGTTACAGGTTCCTCTCTGAGCCAAACTGCAGAGGATCTGAGTGTTACTGGCCCAGTGAGGAGCTTTAGCTCAAGCTGGAGCAGCCCATGCTTTGAGCTCTGGAGATGCCTGGCTTGATCCCTGAGCAGTTGGCCAAGATGGCGACTGATACACATACCCCTCTTAGTTTGGGGATTCCCAAATCTATGCAGGAGCTGTAGGCTTCCAGGAGGCACCCTGCGTTTCCCAGGTACAGAGAGGGAATGCCCCCATTGTGCCTTCCCACCCACTTTGGTGACCTTAGTGGGAGTTTTGCTCTGAACGAAGACCTAGCCCTGTTCAGAGGGAACTTAGGAGTTAGTGGGGACCATGGGCAGAGCTACTTGTGCAACGTGTAATGAGTGCGTGGGGCTAAACTGATCACCAGTGCAAGTCAGCACAGCTCCACCAAAGTCAGTTCTCCCTTTGCACCCTAGAACATTTGTGGGGAGAGCAATGTGAAGCAGACGGGTGTGTCCCCCACATACATAGCTAACTCCCTTAGTACTGAGACTGCATGGCACATTCTCGCAATCACCCTGTGCCCAACTGGGGGTGCCTGGCTTTACGCTGCAGGAAAGGAGAGCCATGGACCCTTCTCCGCACAGAGGTGGCTGTGCTAAACTGTAAGCGGAGCTGGGTCTCCTTAGGGAGCTCATGCATAGCTGAAAAGAAGCACCTAAGGCTTAGATCTGAGACACATTGGAAATATTCTCTTGAGGGGCAGCAGGATGGCTGAAAGAGAATAACCAGCGCCTTTCCACACTGCATGCTGCTGCATATAGGTCTTTGCAAACTAAGGCTAATCCCTGGGGCAAAGGCAAACATTCCCCAAACAAGGGGACAAATGCAAGGTTAATTTAGGGAGGGGGAGTATTAGAAAGGCTTGGGAAGGAACCCAATCTCTTCCTCTTTCGGAGCTCCCCGCTTGCAGGCATGCAGGAAAACTTGATATCTGAAAGCAGCTCTCTTGTGCCAAGCTGGAACAGGAGCATGCTAGACACTCATACCAGCTGCGCTCCTGGCACTCCAAATGTATGGAAACTGCATGTGCTCTGCCAGTTACTTCAGAGTGGCAGCAAAGCCGGGAATGAATAGCCGGCACTGTAAATGCTGGCCCAATAAAAAGCCACAATCGCTCTCACATGGCGTTCCAGGGGAGTGTGTGAGGAATAACCTCGCGAATGCTTTTAATAAAATGTTCTTTCCTTCATTCAGAACCCCCCCAACCTCCCGTCCTCTTCCCAAGGAGCCAGCTCTGCTGGGTGGAGAGCTAGCATTGAGAAAGCACATCCTCTTCTAACTGTGAGGGTCCCTAGACCGTGGGCTAGCTTTCCAGGCAGAGGAAAGGAATTGCTTTGGGGATATGGAGCATGGGGTGTGCTGTGCTCTGTCCTGGGGCTGGGGGTGGGGTGTCTCATTTGTCATTCCCACCAGACATTGGGAGAAATATTCCGAATCCCCCAAACTTTGCACAGGTTTTAGCACGGATGAATCTCCGGTGGAAAATTCATCCCAGAAAGTGAGCTCTTTGTCAGTAACATTTAGCTGTGTGATACCCTCTTGATCGATGGATTCTTGCTATCCATCGGGGAACACAGAATCACGGGTTAGTGTGCAGGGGACCCTAGCAACATCCCAGTGTGAGAAGGCGAGGGGCTCACTGACATCTGGTAGTGAGTTTCAGCTGGCCTGACCAGTTCAGAGTATCTCAATTTATTAATGTCATAAACTGTATCCAATACGTATCATGTAAGGTTAAGGTATCACTAGAAAACTAACAACACATGGGTCATTAATATTCTTGTGTGGTGTGTGTCTGATAAACACCCCAGGGACCATACAAATATGAAGGAAATATAGAACTAATGTGTGTTTATCAGACAAGTCCAGGGAATGGGTAAACAGGTTTCTCCCGGATAAAGGACAGGCCAATGCCTCCAGCCTGGTGTCATCAGAGTTAATTAGCAATCACATGCCAAGTGGCCATTCATTTGCATTGGCGAGGACAGGAACAACTCAACTTGCATTTTAGCAAACACCAGCAGGGAAAGAAACCTGCATGGAACTTCTTTCCCCACCAGACTCACAGCTTGAATGAACGTTATTTGGGTGGCTAAGCTTCAGAGGTACCTTTGCTGAGATTCAGTGGAGTATAAAAGAAAGGGGCAAAGAACCCCAAGTTATCTTTCAGCTAGGACAGGACAAGGGGAACCAGCAGCCTGGGGTTCTGTGAAATGTCCTGACTAAGAGCAAGTCAGCCATGCTGGGCAGCGTGGTTGGGGAGAGACATTGTCTTAAACAAAGGCTGTTCCTTGCTAGATTAAGTTTCAGACCTTTAGATGGGTATTTTTCACTTGGTGCTTGTAACCGTTTCCACCTTTATTTCTTTTACGTGGCATCACTTAACCTATGTCCTGCGGTTAATAAATAAACCCGGTGCTGTGTTCGAACTGAAGTGGTTGTTAACTCCGGTTCATGTGGCAAGCTGCTGGGTATTGGCTCGTTAAAGGAGCAAACAAACCTCATTATTCCTCTGCAAGGTGCAGGGAGGGGCTGGACATAGTAGAACACACAGTTTGGGGGGAATTTGGGGCTGGGAGTGCCTGGGGTCATTTGGCTGGTGGTAACCAAGGCTGGTGGAGAGCAGCATGTCACAAACAGGCTGCTGCAATCAGAACGCCGACCCAGAGCTGCTTACCGCACAGGCACTCAGTGCATGCTTGTCTGGTGTCCGGGCTGTGAGCCACAACAGCCAAGCCCTGAAGGCACCCCGGGTTACAGAGCAGGCAGGACACAACCCCTCCCTGGTCTGGATTGCATCCCCAGAAAGGGACAACCTCAAGTCATCCCTTAGGATGATTCAGCCTGGTGCCCCTCGGTACTTTCAAACCAGTAATAATCTGTGTTAGGTCAGTGCAGAGCTGGGGCAGGATTGTGGTCCCATCTCCTCCCTAACTGTTCTCTAGCCTTTCAACCTCCCATCTGGAACAGGCCTGTCAGATTTGTTATCTAGCTTTCCACACCGGGCCTGCAACTCTTGGACTCTGGCTTGTTCCCCTTCTCTCTGCAGCAGATCGCTGGCAATCTCATGGCTTAGACAATGCCCCATTCTGTAGCCGCCAGTAACACATTTATACCCATCCTTGGGGTGATCCCCTCATACAGCTCCTTGGCTACGTGTATTCTCCACCTGTCACAGAGGTGGTGAGTTTGCCCAATGCAATGTAGGAACTTTCCTCAGTCCTCTTTTGCCCTTTAGATTGAGTTAGAGAGAGATGCTTGGAACAAATGTAAGCCTGCAGCTAAATACAAGGGGTGAAGTCCCTTCTCAGTTACATGAGTGTCAATATCAACAGCCTGTCATGCTGACTAATATTCCCTGGTGCTCCCCTCTCTGTCTGTCTCTGTCTATTTGTCTCTTGTCTTATGCTTAGACTGTAAGCCATTTGGGGCAGGGGCTATCTTTTTGTTCTGTGTCTGTACAGCTCCTAGCACGGTGACTGGGATGCCTAGACCCTATGGCAATACAAACAAGAAGTAATATTAATAGTCATTGTTCTGCATTGATCTCCCAGCTAGGGTGACCAATGTCCCGATTTTATAGGGACAGTCCCGATTTTTGGGTCTTTTTCTTATATAGGCTCCTATTACCCCCCTCCCCCCATCCCGATTTTTCATATTTGCTGTCTGGTCACCCTCCTCCCAGCCCAACTGGAAGCCTGGGACAGAGATGAATTATGTTGATTATTTGGCCGTCTTTTGGTCTGGTAGCTGCAGACACATATGCATCCACCCTGATTGAGAGTGCTGGCTTTGCAGTCTAAGACGCCTCGGTCTGCAGGAGCCAACCCTAATGTACTGCGCGTACAGGTGGCAGGACTAGCTAAGAAAACGTAGCAGTTAAACTTCTGGAAACCTGGCTTCTATTCATCCTTTTTCCTTCATTCCAGGCTAGTTGAATGCGATGCTGTTTAATATATTTAGTGAGGAAAACCCTGGTGTTGCATTTGGAAAGGCCAGTCTCACACTAAATAATATTTCTGGGGGCCCTGTGGGTTTGGGCACCAGTCCCTTCTCCAACGCTCCAGATGGGGAGAGGCTGGGAGGTACTTTTAACTCAGCAGTTTTAACTCAGCAGTCTCACCTCTCTTCCTTGGCTGCTAAAAATAGCTGGGCGTTGACACTAGATGGCTCACCGTTTGTCTGCAGGATACAGAACTATTGGCTAAGGCCGAGCTTGTTCAGCCTGGGACGTACACACGCAGCTGGCTGATGCACTTCTTCTGAACCTGCCAAAGGTTGCCAAGCCACAGGATCAATTTATTTTCCTATAAAACTCAGTTTCCTGCACCAGGCTCCCTGTTTCAGCCTGCTGGGGCTTGTTCTACCACATACCTGTCCAAGCTCTGAAGGCGTCAGTGGCTTAACTGACTGGGCTGGATTGTCACTGGTGAGCAGCTACTCTCCACTAAACAAGTGGGATTCCCCATGTGAAGAACTGCCCGCCGGTGGGGGTCGGAGGGCTCACAGTCCGGCCCTAAGACAGGAGTTGGAACTGGAGGAGATTGGAAGTCTCTGATCACTTCTCAGTCCACTTGTAGGGGTCTCCCCTTAATACTTTCCCCACTGCTAAGTGCAGTCCTGAAGAAACCGCCTGGTGAGATTAGGGCTTGTCTGGGCATGGCAGAGAGCTCCAGATGAGTGCCAAGTCTGGCGACTGCATTGTGTTTCTGTATTTGTTGGGAGTGGAAGAGATTCTGCAGTGAGGACTCTGTTAGCACAGGGGGTTAGTGTGATGTGTGGGTCTAGGTACGTTCAGGGTGGTTTCCTCCACAGGCCATTTCCTTGTTTCTCCATGTTTGCATTGGGCAGCTTTGCATTTAAGCAGCCCTACCGATTAACCAACCAAATCTTTGTTGGTGGGGACGTACGTCAGAACCATTCCCAGCTGCCCTTCTCTGGGGGGTCGGAATGAAAAAATGAGCTCACAAGGCATGTGCCAATCATCACACTGATGGCTCTGCTTCTTTGTGTTGTGTCTTTCCTCTCCCACCTTTCATCTCTTGTTTAGATGGCAAGCTTTATGGGCCAGGGACTGTCTCTTTGCATGTGAGTGTAAAGCGAGTAGCCCTTTTGGGTTGCTACTGCAATATTAATCAAAATGACCTAAACATGCTTGATTTGAGTTCTCCATGATCTGTGACTGCATTGGCTGGAGTCATCTTTACTTTATAGAAGTTTTATACTAGTCTGGACTTGTTAATTTCATATGTCCCGTGTAGTTGCTGAGTATAAAAAGGAACAACACTCTCAGTTAGGAAACTCATCAAAGAGAAGCTTAAGCAATTGGTTTAAAAAAAATTCCCCAAGCTAGGGCATGTGGCTGAGCTTGTTTTCAATCATGCAGTGTAAAAATTGCTGCCATAAACTGAATTAAAAAAGCATAAAGGTGCACATTTGGTGGTGCAGGGTTGGTCTAATCCTTTCCAAATACCCTCAATGAGCATCCATCATTACGCCTCCCTTTGAAAATCCAGGAGGAAATCTGTGGAGTAGATCTGAAACGTGGAATTTTCATTCCATGGGAAATTTTGACATTTCACATTTTTTTTATATTGCGAATTGGAACAAAAAGTCAAAATTTCCTGCAAAACAAAATTCCCTGAAAGAAAAATTATTTAGGCTCAATCAACATTTCATTTTCATTTAGACTTATATATATATTTTCCTCTTTCCTCTTTGTATTTTAAAATTAGGATTTAATCATTTAAAAATTATCATGTAGAATCATGAAAAATTAAATAGATTTCAAAATGCAAAGTCAGTCAGAGAAAAAACCAAAATGTTCCGTTCTCAGAAGGACCTAATCAGAACATTTTGAGTGGTTTTTTAGAACAAAATTTTATTGAAATTTACGTTTTCACGTGTAATATTTCTAGTTTGACAAATTGGCATTTTCTGATGGAAAAACATTCCATTGGAACACTTTCTACCGGCTCCACTCTGGAGAATTTCAGCCATTGAGATGTGCTAGCCAGCAGTTTATGTCCTACAGAGTAAACACAGAACTGATGCCTTGGTGTGATGTTATTGGGATCTGTGCTGCCGCAGGAGACATCTTTCCAGAGTTTATAATCACTGAAGATTAATGGCAATTTTGGCATGAGGGATTAGGCAGGAAAGATGTTCTCATGGTTAGCGAGCTAGCTTGGGACGTGGAAGACAGATTCGGATTCAATTCCTGGCTCTGCCACAGGCTTCTTATGTGGGGAAGTCACTTAACCTCTCTGTACGTCAGTTACCCATCTGTACAATGGGGATAAGGGCACTAGTCTTTCTTGCAGGGGTGTTGTGGGGATAAATATACGAAACATCGAGAGGTGCTCAGATACTGTGGTGACAGGAAGCATAGAAATACCCAAGATATCTAGCTGCATCCTAGCCAAATTATCACTTTGTTTTCTACATTTGCAGTGTCTTTTTATTATGGGTTTGTAAATAAATTTGGCAATTTTTAGCCCCAACATTTATTGGTCCAAAAATGTGTCCCAAAAGTGCATTATTCAGCATTCCTTAGACACCAGTCTCATCCTCAAAAAATGTTTATTTCATCGGGAAGCAGAAACAATATGTGACTTTAGGGGACCAATTGCATACCGTGAACAACAAATAGTAGAAGTGAACAGCTTGCGAACGACCCCAGGGGCTGAAATTTGTTTGCATAAGAGCTATGGTGTAAATATTTGTGAATAACAAATACGTCCTTAGAATTCAGGATCATGACTGCTTTGCAATGAGTAATAATGGTATATTTCCTACAGTGGTTACATAGGATCCTTTCTCTTTAACAAAGTTGCCATTGGACTTTTTTTTTCCTTGAGGAGTCTCAGAGCCAAAACGTTGTGCTTGCTTATGGAAATAAGCTGGGTAGAAAAGAAATTCCAAAGTGAACTTTTCCCTATTTTGCTAATGCATCAGGAAACCCCAGTGTGAGTGATTGTTTTTAAAAATATTACATTTGGCTGCAAAAGTGCCCACTTATTTCTCCGCTGGCTTATGCATTATTAAAACCCATGCCTTATGGCAATTTTCAAAGCCAAAGGATCGTTGTATTTTTTTTTAATTTAAACAAAATGGATCTTATCTTAGAAATTAAAAAATCTGTTTCAAAGCTCAGTGCTGAATGAGCTAATGGTAGAGGGTGGGAATGCATAGCTAGCTCGCAGGCCAGTGATGAGTGTTCATCAGAGCCATCTGCATTAGTGCTAATGTAATGTTACTGTTTGGCAATGCTGTGGCCTAGTGGTTAGATCAAAGTGTTCTGAGGCAGGGGGAAGTCATTCAGACCAAGCCACTGAATTGCGCTGGGGCCTGGGGTGAGTTACTTAATTTCCTTGTGGTGTAGTCAGATGAGCTGTGAGAGTAAAGCAGATCTTGAGTGCACATTTCCCCACATGTAGGGTTTCAGTTCTTGTTGATGGCAGTTTCTCAATCTGCAGACAGAACAGGAGTCAAATGGGCAGTCAGGGATTGGGATCCATTTTTGCTGTAGATCAGAGAGGAAACTTCTCCCCTAATTCTGGAACAGGCTGCGCATCAGGTAGCGTCGCTTTCTACATTTGGTTAATACTGATAATACTTTGCACTTCTATAATGTTTTCCGTTGGAAGAATTCAAAGTGCTTTAAAAGAACAAATTAATCCAGCTCCACAGCTGCTGGGAGGGAGAGGAATTATTATCATCACCATCTCACAGATGGGGAACTGATGCACAGAACAGTGCAGCCAGGGCCCTCCAGAGCTAAAGGCATGAGCTAACGAGGACAGTTTGAGAACTGTGTTGAATTACAGATGTGAGTAAAGTTACTCACATGCTTAAGTGTTTCCAGCCTGAAGCCCTTTGGATGGGAGCTCTGTAGGCCAGGAAATATGTCAATCTGTGCTAACAAACTGCTGTGTACGACAGCCAGGTGAAAACTTTTGGCTGAAACTTTTTTTCAGCAAGAAACACAGATTTAGCAACACCAAAAGGTTTCACAAATTTGTGTCGATTTTGCTGAATTTAAAAAAAATTCTGGAAAAAAAATTGAAATGTTAATTTTTGACATTTTCAAAATGAAATGTTTCAATTTTTGGTTCAAAATGACTTTTTGTTTGCAAATTTCCTTTAAGGTTATTAACCCCTCCAAGAAAATGTTTAAAAATGGATAAAGCCAAAAAGAAACATTTTAGATTTTGTCATAACAAAACATTTCATTTGACCCCCCTCAGCGTAACTTCCTAAGCGTGTCTCCAAACCACCAAACATCAAAGCGTTGCATATATTGCATTTAGCAAATGTAACACGAGATGCTGGATCAAAATCAAACTGCTGCCATAAAGTCATCAAACATATTTGTATTACTCCTTGAAAGCCATAACTCACCATTAGCAAATGCCCCCAGGCTTGTGCTGCCATTTCCACTTCCGCTTCCTGGCTTCAGCCCAATAAAGCAGCAGGTCAGCAGTTTTTTAGAAGTTGGTTGGAATGTACTTTCCTTCTGGCTCGAACCAATACGATGGAGGCTAAAGCAAAAGAGGTTCAGGTTAAATAATTTGTCCAAGCAAAAGCAAATCCATTCCCAATGGAAATCCCCCACGCTACGGGGAGCATGTGTAATGGAAGCCATTGGAATGTTTGGCTGACTTCAAACAAGGGAGGAATTTAAGGAATTGCATTACAGAGCTGCCCAAACAAGCAAGGTATTGAGAGGCAATGTAATCTAGTGGATTGGGCACTGGATAAGGAATCAGTTGATCTGGGTTTGATCTCAACTCTGCTACTGACTTGCTGTGCAACCTTGGGCAAGTCTCTTTACCTTTCTGAGCCTGGGTGCCTTCCCACTGTCTGTATTTATGTAGATAATACATACCCTGCAGAGTTTACAGTCTCTCACTAGGTCTAGCACAGTGGGACTCAGCACTTGGTCAGGATGTCCAGGCATTACTGTAATAAAAACACACACACACACTCTTCCAGTTTGGCCTTTTTTCTGTTCAGGAATAATCTTTGGTAAGACCTGGATTTTTATGGCTCTGTTGTTATCTGTACTTGTTCACAGAATAGGCTCTATTAACATAGTTGGACAGACAGGTTTATCTGCAAACAGTTCAGATCGATCACTCCATCTGGTATTTTAATATTTGGAATCCACTGTTCCAGGTGCATGATTAGCCACTTGATGATTCCCTGTTCTGTTCATTCCTTCTGAAGCACCTGGCATTGGTCACTGTCGGTAGACAGGATACTGGGCTAGATGGACCTTTGGTCTGACCCAGTATGGCCGCTCTTATGTTCTTAATATCAATGTTTATTTTTAAGCATTTTTTATTTTTCTCTAAAGTGATAAAATTTAAAATTATTTTTACAATTGTGAGAAATTGGTGGGGGGTCCAACACTGAGGGGGGAAGACAATTATTTAATGATAGTAGACACTGACATTCAAAAAGGCTTACAACTATTAAATTACCTTGTAACCATTGTCAACATCACATGTCAAAATATCCTTAAATCAAACTCTGATAAGTTCTCATGCAGCACTTTTCTCAAATTGCTTATGTGTAAATTTTTATTATTACTGATGGAAATATTTTTCTGTCAGTTGTTGTGTGTTTGGTGAAATCAATGTTCACAGATACTTGCCGATAAAAATCGAATCTTCCCAAACCTAAATAGAAAAGGATCCTGCAGAGTAACTGCCCCCACCCCTGACACAAACAGCAACTCCTCAGAATAATGGAAGGGAAAGAGAACAATTGCTGATTGTAGCTAGGAACTGCCCCTCATAAATGCACTGCTCACAGAGCCACTTCAGTGGCTGGCAAATCATTTCGGATGAGCTCCCTGCCTAGCAAAGCTACGGATGGAGCGGTCAGAGTCAGATTTAAAAAAAACCAATATGTTCTGATTGCTCAGACGTTCTCATTCCGTAGCTTCTTTCCTTTATTTGATTACCCACTTCATAATCTTTCTGTTTTGTTCACTTGAGAGGCGAAGACGTTTTTGAGGAGGATCTGCTGACAATGTATGTCTCATAGAACAGCTGTTAGTAAAGGTTACCTTTTGGATACTGGCTGCTAATGCACCATAGAAATTGAATCACTTCTCTTTATTTCCATGTTGCTTTTTAAGCTGTGTAGAAGATTTCATTCACTTTAAGGTACTTTAATTTGGGGAGTAGATGACACAAAAGCCACCACCTCTAAATAACACTAATTGGGCAGGTTCAGCAGTAGAGTTGATTGGAAGTCAAAATTTCCTTCCCACCAAAATTCCAATATTTCGATACTTAGTTTTGTCCTGAATCTGGGCGAAAAGTCAAAATAGTGAAACTTTTCACGGAGCAGAAAGTTCCAGTAAAATTCTGTTTGAAAAAGTTGAAATGTTTCGTTTCAATTTATCAGTTTATGAAATGTTGACATTACTCTCCCTGTCCTTCAGCCACTGCAGTGCATTGTGGGGCCCCTAGGAGACCCTGTGACAGCTTCCCTGGTCGCAGAGCTTGCTGCGTTATGGGGCTGTTCTATGATGTAAACACCCCCCCCCCCACTTGGGAACCCTCATGTCAGTTCTGCTCTAAAGTGAGTCTGACCTTAATTCCCATGGGATGAAAGTTGAACACATTAGCTCCCTTGGCCACTTGGCATGTGGCCCCCTTTGTAAAGAAAAATAAGGGTTGTGCTGAGGCAGGACGCTGAAAGTTTGTAGAGTAGGTGTTTAATCACTGGTGTCTCCCCATGCCTACCCACTGAATAACCTGACACCAAAGCGAAAGTCAGGGGATAGATGGTTGCGTCAGTGTAGCATACCAGAAACTATGTATGTCAGTGAATTGCATGAGCTGCAGTAGTATTGCAGCCAGTGCGAACTGCAAAGATAGAGCGTTAGGTACAAATGAAATGGCTGCAGACAGGGAAAAACCCAGCACTAATCTTAACAATGAATAAACAACTCTGGAAAGGAAACTACAAAATACACAAATCATAAAAAATGCACAAACACGCGTGCACACGCAAACACACAATCTCTGACCCTCACTCCCACTCATGCACCAAATCACTCCTAATTCCACGCAGCTGCTTACCTGCACACGATCCCATGCATTGCAGCCACAGGCACTGGCAGAACTGGGACTATGAGGACTCTGGTGGTGGCATGTGCCAGGGAAGCAGCTACCCTCAGTTTCATGGGGGCACTTGGTTACAGGTTCAAGCAGGATGTTTTAAAACTGTGCTCCCACCGATCCATCTGGAAGACCGGGTGTGATGGAGGAGTCAGAAGGTAACTCCAGGAGCTGGACTAGATGATCCCTTGAGGTCCTTTCCAGCCTTACCTTTTTATTATTCCATGATTCACCAAGGGGAAAGTGTGGAGCTTTCTGGGAGATTGGGGCCAGCCCTGATGGTGATGAGCAGGGACCAGCTGGAGGCTAGTGCACCAGGGCCCTATTGCTGACAGGGGCCATTGTGCTGCTAGAGTAACATAAATGATAAATATAATAATAATAATATCCCTTAATTAGCTCAGCTAATTTGGGGGCAGATCCTGAAGTCTGACTCAGGAACACTCCGGTTCAATTTTGTTGGAGTAAGATCTCAGGATCTGGCCCTTTTGCTATTAGCAAATCACTCAGATTCTTTTGTCCTTATTGCTAGATTTAGGGGGCCTTCCTGAGTTCATCTGTATCCTGCCTGCCAGGGAATGGCTGAGCAATCCCCCCACAGGCTGGCCCGTTGTTTGTTGGTAGGAGAACAGCACTTCACTAGTGCATGAGACAGCCTGGTGCTATGAAATGATCACAACTGTGAGTCCCGTGGTTGGGACAGTGTCCCCGTTGCATGGGACAAGAGACTGATGTTCACGGGGAGGAAGTATACGTGCTTCCAAATCGCTTTCCTTCCTCTCGCTGCACCCCCTTTGGCATTACACCTCACATCTAGCAGATGTGGACAGAAGACGACTTTGGGGGTCATCAAAGGGTTGGGTTAGGTTGTAGGGAGCAGGTTATTTTGCAGCACATCCCAGCTAGGCAGGGTAAGGGGTAGAGTCACATGAAGCTCAGTGGGATTTGCTCCCAGGGGTTCCCAGATATCGCTTCACCTGGGTTCCCCAAGCCATCCCCGTGCTGCTTCTGTTTCCTAGACAGCTGCAGCTTTTGGACCATTGGAGAAGTCTCACAGGCCTGGGAAACTGGCATTGTGTGACTCCAGACCAAAGTGGAATTGAGCAAATTTTGGTGACAGGTAGCCAGTCTGGACTGTAATAATATATATTGGGAGAGTGATAAAATACCATTCAGTGGGGATATTCTCACTGGGTAGGAATTGCCGTGCTCTGTCAGAGCAGGGTCCATCTACTCCAATATCCTGTCTCTAGCAATGGTTTCAGAGAAAGGTGAAGGAAACCCTGCAGCAGGTAGTTATGGGGTAACCTGCTCCCAGGGAAGGCATCTTCCTGCCCCCCGTCAGTTAATATAGTAACAACAGCTCGCGGTCATACAGCACTGTCCATCTGTCGATCTCAACACACCTGCCAAAGGAGGGCGCTCTCAGGGCTGGATTAACACATAGGCAAACTAGGCACGTACCTAAGGCCCAAATTCATGAGGGGCCCAACCTGAGGGACATTGCGACCCCCTGTGCCCCAGCACAGTGCTACCTGCTCAGATTTGGCCCGGCCTCCCCACTGTCATCACGCAGGGCCCCGGGGTCAAACCTGAATGGCCAGTGGGGTGGCCCATGCTGCTCCTCACTGCTGCCATGGGGCTGGCTCCTGCACCAGGGATCCCCACTGGGGGCCTTCCTGGCCATGTCCCACTTCCAGCAGCCACTGACCCCTCTGCTCTGCCCACTGAGCGACAGCCTCGGGACTTGTTAGAAGTACAGGGAGCTGCCATGAATGCCCACATGGGGAAACTGGCCCAAGGAGCCTGGTGGGTGGGACATGTGGGGCAGTGTCTGGGCAGCAGGAGCCAGTCACTGACTGACCTGGACAAAAGAGGGTTAACTAAGCAACATCTGTGTGGTGGGAGCCGGATTTAATAGATCACTAGTGCAACTGTGCTGGTTAATATAAATATGTCCACACCATGGGAGCATCTAGTTTAGCTGGCCAGCAGAGGGCCCCAGAAGTGTATGTTTGTACAAGGCCTGTGATGGGTTAATCCAGCCCCGGTTGCTATCATTATTCCCATTTTACAGATGGGGAAACCGAGGCACGAGGACTGGAAGTAACTTGCCCAAGGTCACTCAACAAACCAGTGGCAGAGGCAGGAATTGAACCCAGGGGTTCCTGAGTCTCAAGCCAGTTTGGCTTATGCTCTGAGCAGGGGTTTTATATCCCTTCCAAAATTCTGCTTTGTTTTTAATCCTTACAATTGTAACTCCATTTTCTGCTGTTATGACATTAGCCGGGTGTTAGAACAAACAAAACTTTCCCCCTCTCCAACCAAATTTGCATGCTGCCCTAAAAATAGAAACAGGGCCAGATTCTCAGCTGTGTAAATTGGCATAGCTCCTACACCAGTTCATACCAGCTATTTAGCCCGGGTTGTTTATCATCATCTATACGTTTCAGTTCCCCCATAGCACATTTCAGAGAGGCAACAGGATGCGCTAAAAGCACATTTGAATTTTTAAACAATGGCCAGGGTCTTATGTTGTCGAAAAAACATCTTGGGGTGTTTACTGGACAAGCTCAATGAAATGCTGCGTATTCCATGTGTTTCCTGCCTTCCTGGGGGACGCGCTGGTCAGGGGAGTGGGTGGCAGGAGAATTAGCAAAGGAATGCGCAGGACTCAGTCTGGCGTTTTATTTGCATTTTTGCTCCCACCTTTTGTGTGCGAAATTGGGAACTGAACAGTTTTTAATAGCTGGAGTTCACTGTGCTGTTGGCAAGTCCCCCAGCATCCCAGCTGGCCTCTGTACAGCGATTGATTAAACAGTAACGTTGCCAGGACTTCTCCATCCGTCACTGTGATGGGAACTCCAGGCATGAAAACGCAAGGGCGAGAAAAAAGAAGCCTTTACAATTACAACCTGCAGCTCGCTAAATGAAGAATAAAAAACCGTTGAACACCCTATAAATATTTATTGGCGCAGCAGTAAGAGAAGTTTGCTTTTGTGTTAAAAGACTGGAGACTGGATTTGTTGAGGAGTGAGTCAGAGAGAGAGAGAGAGAAACCGTCTCCAGTAAGAGAGAAAGTGAACTGAAAACGCTTTGGCGGTTGGATTGTGATAGGGCAAGGTTAGGTGAGAGATTTTACCTTAGTCTCTTCTTTAGTAAAGTGAATTTGATTGGGCTGCTGATGGTGCGTAGTGGGCGTGGGCCAGATTCTTCTCTCTGACACCAATGAAATAGACTTTCATGGGGTTTTTGCACATCAGTGGCCTCAGTACACCTGCTGCAGGGACTTGTAAGTGAGCAAGTTCAGCCTGTCAGAAAACAAAATGCTCATTAGAGTCTAAATGGACCCCCATTTCCCAGGTCTCATTAGCTGGCAGGCAGTATAAAATGAACAAACTGGTGTGTCAAGGCCTGGTAAAAGGAGGAAAAAGGGGTTCTTTTTGTGGGGGGGGTGAGACTCTTCGAGTTCTCCTAGGAGCAACAATCTGGGCTGTTTTTTTATTATGCTTCTAGTAGAGCGATCTCATAAACTGAGGTTAGAACGTGGTGCTAGACCAAAGTCTCAGGTTCACAGGTTTGCCCTTTAAAGGCATAGCTGGGACTGGGGTGTATTCTGATCTCTGCAGGACGTCCTGTCTGTGCAGATCCCATGGCTATTAACGTCAGGGAGGTGGTAAAATCCAGCTGGGTTTGTAATGTTCTCACGAGCCCAAGAGGGCATTTGGATTTTCAAGGTTTGAAGAAAATTCAGGTCTTGTGAAGGGACCTGGAGTCACACACCAGGCTGTCCCCACCACCACACACCAGCCCTGACCTGTGGCCACTGTTTCTGGGGGTCAGAGAGTAGCTTAGTCTCCCCAGCCATTTCAACCTTTCCTCGGCTTTTTTGCTGATGATGCCAACAATGGTGCCCATTAGTATCAACAACCACAATGACTTTGGTGCTGTGGACAATTGGACAGTCTGAACTCGAATTGGGCTCTCCACCCATTCAAGAGAAGGCCCAGACAGCCCTCAGATGGCAACGTCGTAGCTCGCTATTATTATTTAACTTTTTTCCGGTAGAGCCCACAATGTGCCAGGTGCTGTACAAATGGAAGGGAAGGCGCGGTCATTGCTGACCCATTCTGGAGTCCCACCAGCTAATTAGAAAAGATAATCTTCTACTAATCATCTGTTGCCACCCATCCACGTTGGTCACTGTTCTGTAATTCTGGAGTCAGAGTGACTCCAGATCTTATACCAAGGTCATTGACACCAGAACCTTGAACTGTGTGCTTAATTCAGGAGAAGACAAGTACTGTGATTGTCGTGCTGTACTTTGCCTCTTGTCTGCACTATTACAGACTAAAGCCAGTTCCTGCTCTGACTTTCCTTCCATGCAGCCCCACTGTAGTCAATGGGGTTGCACTCGGTGTGTCTGTCTGTACTGCGGTAGCATCTAGCAACCCCAGACAAGGATCAGGACCCCATTGTGCTAAGCACTGTGTAGACTAGTACCAAGGACAGTCCTTGCCCAAGGCGGCTACCATGCCACAGGTGGACAAAACAGAGACGTAAGGTAGGGGTCTGTTGGAGAGGGAGGTAACAAAAGAAACAGAGTTTGGCAAAAAAATAGAAGTCACAACCCTAGTCAGGGCCTGATGGGAATGCGTTGTAGGCAGCACAACACAATAGGGCTTAAGAAGGGATTTTAAAGCGTTTTGATGAGGGATTTTCCCAGAGCATTGGGCTTGGCATGTCGGGGCTGACGGCTTGATATTATCAGCTCGTTCTTACCCTGGTGCCCATCCCTGAAGATGTTAATGGGTCAAAGCTGGACAGATCCACCTGAGTCATTACTGTTGTCCTTTCCTTTCCACAGGAACCTGATGCCGCGGACTCTAGAGGGGCAGATCACGATGGAGAAAACCCCGAGTTACTTTGTGACCAAGGAGGCCCCCAAACGTATTTACAACATGTCCAGGGACACCAAGCTGATTGTGGTGGTGAGGAACCCAGTCACCAGGGCCATCTCGGACTACACACAGACACTGTCCAAAAACCCCACCATCCCCAGCTTCCAGGCGCTGGCCTTCAAGAACGTCAGTACGGGCCTCATCGACACCACCTGGAGTGCGGTGCGGATCGGCATCTACGCCAAGCACCTGGACAACTGGTTACAGTACTTCCCCCTTTCGAAATTCCTCTTTGTCAGCGGGGAAAGACTCGTGAGTGACCCGGCTGGGGAGATGGGCCGAGTGCAAGACTTCTTGGGTCTCAAGAGAGTCGTGACGGACAAACACTTCTATTTCAACGAGACCAAGGGCTTCCCTTGCCTGAAGAAGCCGGAAGGAAGCAGCCGGCCCCGCTGTTTGGGGAAGTCCAAAGGGCGGCCTCATCCAAAAATCCATGGGCAGGTGATCCAGCGCCTGCAGGAGTTTTATAGACCCTTCAACATGAAGTTCTATCAGATGACTGGGCAGGACTTTGGGTGGGACTGAGATCTCACCAGGCCATTGGCTTTCTAAGCCACAGTGGGGAGAGGGCAGCTAGTCCCCTTAGCAGACCTACAGGGCCTTTGCACATTGTGTACCAAGCTGCCCAGGGACTCTAGCATAGGTGTGTCCAAGGCAAACTTTTGGAAGACATTTCCCATGTTCTAATTTATAATGGACCTGTTCCCGGAGAGAAATGTACACTGACTGAGTAGAGAGAAATATTTAAGAAAGAAAAACAAACAAACAAAACCCCCAACCCCAGATCAGATTAAATATTCTTCCATATGAATCTTGCTAATCTATATTAACCAGAATGGTTTTCAGATGGTGTGTGTGTGTGTGTGCGCGTGCGCGTGCAGTTACAAAGGTACTAAGACTCACAATAAAGCTTTGCAAATCAGATTTGGCCTCCTAATGCTGCTCTTTCTCTGACCATATTGAGAGTGCTGTAATATTCACAATCAGCCATCCCGACCCTTTTAATTAGCAGGGAGAGGGCTCCAGACATCAGTGCTGTGTTTAGTTCTTGGATGCCTTTCTTACAAAGATAACAACTGCAGCCAGGTTCGAAGCTGCTGTACAGCAATGTAGGTCCATTGACTTCAAAGGAGCTAGGTTGGTTTACATCAGCCGAGGCTCTGGCCCGGTATATTAAAAACACAAATGACTTATGATAATAACATGTTAGGAGCCTGATCTTGCTCCTCCCATTGGAGTCAATGGAATTTTGACTTTATTGGAGCCGGTAGCGTGCCCCAATTTAAAAAAAAATCTTATTTATCTATTACTTTGTGTGTGTGTGTGTGTGTGTGTGTGTGTGTGTGTGTGTGTGCGTGCGTGCGCTTCACTCCGTTGGGCCAGTGAATTTTGGCCTAGCTCCTCAAAGGCACCTAACGCCCCTCCACCTACCTTTGAGGACCTTGGCCTTTGTGTTTCTAGTCAATTTCACTTTCCAGCTCTTGGGCCTACGCCCAGCAAGTTTGGTTTTCAGTTTCCTATGCTTCAAGAGGACATGGTCGCCCTCCTCTTCCCAAAGCTCTTTTTCATTAAAATGTTCAATAAATAAAATAAAGCAGCGTGTTTATTAGAGTTTTGTAAAAGCCCTTTTTAAAAAGACAAGCTGAATTTTGGACCTAAGTCACGTTCGGTGTCCTTAGAAACAGTTACCTGGTTTGATAGTTTCTGCCAGATCTGCAAAAAACAGGACACGATGAATCTGCAAAAATAATACAAACTGTCTGTGGGTGATTTATTGTTATTTAAAGGCTTGATTCTGCCTCAGAAGTCAGTGGGAGTTTTGTCATTGACTTCAGGGAGGGCAGAATTGTGTCTTAAATGCACAGGGTGGAATCTTGGCCCTCTCTGAAGTTAACGGCAAAAGTCCCATTGACTTCAACTGGCCAGGATTTTACCCACAGTTCTTCTCCGGCTAAACTGTTTGCACTAAAAATTCTATTTTGGTGCCGTTTCAGGAACATACAATACTGACAGAGTGGAAAAATCTCCCATTCTTAATTGCGACAAAAGTCGCAGTTCTACAAAATTGTTATAAAAATGTACTAGGCCACAAAAGCTGCTTGCTAGTTCTTTTCCCCACGAGCATACAAAATTATCGATACTTTGTCAGTCCAAATATTATTTGTCTTGGTGAGTGATCACGTAGCATATGACAGGGTTGGACAAAAGAACTGTAAATTGGCAAAGTTTGAAATGAAAGGAAATATTAATTCTGTGCCTAATAAGCAAAATCGTCTTAAGCACATAGTCAGCTTTAAATTGGTACTTGCATCTAATTGACCTCAATGGGAGTTAAGCACCTGCTTAAAGCTAAGCAGGTGCTTAAATGCTTTGTTGAATCAGAGCCTTAACAGCTGAGTCAAAACACTCATTGAAAAGAATGGGACCATTCACCTGCTTAAAGCTTAGACACATGCTCAAGTACCTTGCAGGATTGAGGCCCTGAAATTTCAGAATGGCACTTTGATCATTTTCTCTTTCCCATTTTGCAGCTGGCTCTGCATCTCACATGTTGATTTTTACTGAGGCAAGTTTCCTTTCTGAGACTGGGCAGTGACTGGTGTATTTTTCCTGATTTAAAATAGTCTGAAAGAATAAAAACAATTAGCGGCAGTAGTTCTGAATATATTCCAGATCCGGTTGCATTGTGTATCACATGTAACACAGGTGATAAAGTTGGAGACCTCCAAGAGTAATGACAAAAATCCCCCCCTCCCAGAAACAGTTTTGCTGAAGAACATATAGCAAAAAAAGTCTGATCTTTAGCCCAGTGCCTACCAGTTGGTTTCCAGATTTGCAGCCACAAAGGGCAGTCATCGGAGGCCGGTGGAATGAGTTCAAGTGTTCTCATAATTAAAGAGGGGCAAAAAAACCTTCGTTAACCTTTCATAATCTTATTAGTGACTTGTTTGTGTTTTTTGGTTTTGGAGGACCCCTGGGCCCTGCATGGTTTTGTACTATGTGATAGATCCATTTAATTCCAGTACAACATAGTCTCAGTGCTAGCTATCCTGTATGGCGTAGGGTTGACTTGCTTTTTCAATGGTCACAAGCCATTGGTTGCAAACCATCCCGGCTGCATTGTTAAACAAAAATGTTAAACTCTTTCGGGTAGCCAGTGTTTTCCTAGACAAATACAATGTAAGCAAAGAGCCTCTGCCTTTTCCAGTGCATCCCTTCGTGTTCCAGTCATTCTCCGGATTGATTTTGCATCTGGCATTTTACACGGGGTGTTTTTAGTTGGTTTGCAATACATGTCGTTAAAACTTCTCCCACTTCTTTGCTTTTTCTACAATAAGAGGCTCCTCTTTGTTCTTCATCTTCTTCAATGTGGCATTTCTTTTGTATGGGTGGCACTTAAAGCCTCTAAACTCATGGCTAACGGTCAGCGCGTTAGTTTCAGACAGGAGGCTAATCTGTTTACTGCCGCAACAAACGATGCACAAAATGACGCGACTCAATGTCAGGTCCAAGTTGAACATGAACAACCCAGCTATTTATATACTGAGAGACTGAGATAAAAACGTGAATGTATCCCTTGGAATAGACGTGACTTCTAATTTGCATTGTCTTTGCCCTGCTTTACATTCCTGTCCGTTTCTAAAGCCAACGTAGCCGCATTGTACCTGGTTAAGACGCTGTGTTAGGTTAAACAACAAACAAAATCTGGATTAATTTTCTGTGGCGCTCGAAAGGCTAGATTCACACCTGGTGTAAATCAGAGCAGCTCCATTGATTTCAGTGGAACTACAGTGATTTCAGGCCGGCTGAGGATATGGTCCTGAAGAGGCAATTGAAGCAGAAAGAGGTTCAGGATACACATAAATGGCTTCTTCCCCCCATTTCCGTAGCTTTTTCTGTGAAGTCATTCTACAGTTTCGTATGGTTGGGTTTGTCCAGCTTTGTACAAACCACAGAGGAATCTCTCTCTCCTCCCCTCATGCCCTTCCCCTGCCCCTTTGAAAATTCATGCTAAAGTGAGGCCCGATCCCAGGTGCTGCTGAGTGCCCTCTAGCCAGGGGGAGCTGAGGGGGCTCAGCCCTCAACAGCAGGTGCCCAGCACCTCTTAAAATTGCCCCCCCTCCAAAGTGTACAAATTCTGCCGAGGCGAGCGGCCCAAGGAACTGGAAGTGCCCTCTCCGCCAACCCGCTGGGGGTTGGATGTCAGAGCCGCTGGAGCCTGTTGTCACTTTCACTGGCAGCGCCACATGATGGACTGCACTTTGCTTGTTTAGGTTTTGTTTCCAGCCATGACATTCGACCAAATTATTCTCCACGAAGGGCTTTAAAGTTTCCCAAGTGCCTGTGAAAACCTGGAAACGCTGATCGTGATCCTATTTCTCAGCTGAGTGGCTACATTCAGCCAGAGCCATATTGATATGCAAAACGTCAAGGGCCCCGGGTCTAAAGATGGTTTCTGTCTGCCTTGTGAAAGGGGCCATACTTTTTTAAAGCCTAGGCCTTTCTAAAGCTGCACAATACCATATAGACTATGCCATTTAAAGCATCTGAAGCAACCCAAAATGTATTGAAAGCTTGCTTTGCAGACTCATTAAGACTACTCAATAGGTTCTGGCAAATACCTTGCCAGGGCTGACCGCTCGGATTAAGACTTTTGAAGTGATACACAAACCCCTTGCTTAAACTAATTGCTGCCCCATGGCTCATGAGGTCAAGTATTTGTATTCATTGCATTCGAGAGGAGCCACTTGTGCGGCTGTCCAGGTGAAGTCTGCACTTCATTAGACCAGGACAATAAGCTGGAAGTTCCCCGTAGGAAGGGGAACGGTAACCAAGATGGAAATCTCATGGATCTCTCAAAGGAGAATCATTGAATACAAACAAACTGATGCCCAGCGCTGCAGGGTTTTTCAATGAAAGAGTTCCAAAATGGAATAGTGGTTTTGCAATCTAATATACTAAGTGCGGGGAGGTAGCCTTGCCAAATGCTTCATTAAGACCTTTGTTGTGCAACCCTAAAATGGCCAGTTCAGTTCAAAGGGAATGTAACTTTAATTACACGTATCAGTCAAGTGTGTACAAATCTCTGTCGTTGTTTTGGTTCATACATGATGCTGCAGTTTTTTGTTACTGTCACCCCTGGGAGTTACTTTGAAACCTATTATTTGAATTCTATGAATTTTGTTACAGGGATACTGAAAGAAAAATTGCAAAGGTGACTGAGATCAGAGAAAATCCATTGACATTTCATTTTCTTTGCCTTCAGCTCTAGATGTGTTTGCTGGGAAGCAAAATTTCATTCTTCCCTACAACACTGTGGGGATGTATCTTCCATATCCTGCTTTTAAACGTTCACAATGAATTGAACATTAATAAATAGGCCTGGCTTGTCCTAAAATGTTTGTCTTCCTGTTTTGGGTAGGGGGACTTACCTCATCAGTAAGGAAAGAAAAGCAGCAGCAAGAGGCAGAATTGGCATCCAAGTGATGGTGAATTAGAGAGGAGATTGGATAGTGAAGGCTCTACCTTATATCACCGGGGCTGCTTAAAATTCAACTTTATCTCCTAAGAGTTCTCCATTGTAACACATTGAAAAACACCACTGCAATCTTAGCAAATTGCTGCCATCAGTTAAACTGTTCAAAAGGCAACGTTATCCTGTGACAACACTAAAGCATTATGCCCAGCATGAGAAATATACCATGCTTCAAACATCCATCAAGTTGTATGGCTAGCATTTCAATTTATGCAGAATCATTAGCCTATGATAACCCTTAAAGCCAGAGGAATTCCAAACGATTCACTTCTGTTTGCCATCAGCGGACAGTTAATGATTGCTGGTGAAAACCAAGACGCAAAGTCTACATTGGGCGGGCAGAATCAAATCCATTGATCGAGCAGTGGTCGTTTTTGTGATGCATTGTTCCCCAGTTACAAGTGGGTTCCTTTTAGCAACAGAATAGGGAACCCGTCATTTGTTAACACATGTGCCTCATGTATATCCTGGAAGAAATGGCCTTTGTCATCACTTGCTAGTGGGCCTAATTAAAAAAGCAAATTTAGAAAAATTAGGGGTGAGATTTTCTAAAGACCTCAGCCAGCTTTTTCATTAAGGCACAACATACCATAGTTCCCATTCCTCTCAATGGAGCTGATGAGTGCTGAGAGCATTTGAAAAAAACGTTGACCTCTTCGATTTTGATGTCTAAGTGGGATACTTAGAAAAATCTGTCCCCAGTTGTGGGTATGAAAATCTAATCCAAAATGTCTTTTCTTTTTCCCCACCAACCAATTTCACCCAATTTACAATCCCTTTCTTTTTTAAAATTCCTATAAGCCCATGGGCATCAAACTTGTATTGTGAAAAACCAAAAAGCTGCAGTCTTTATTCAGGCTAAACTCCCCCAGAAGCCAATAGGAGTTTTGCCTCAGTAAGAATGCAGCTGCCAGCTCTGGAAATACATGTGACATGTATTTGAATGTTGTACATTTTCAGCTGGATTGTTTGGCTTGGATTGTGCTATGTACTGACCAGTTATATTTTGATTTTTTTCTCTTTTCCCTATATGGAAGATACATCTTTGTGTTTATATTTTAACAGAGAGCGTTCTGGGCCTGATATCACTCTCCTTTGCTGGAGTTTTTTCACCACCTGTAAAACTTGTACAAGCAGTCTCCACTGGGATAACAAAGCTGGGTGAAAATATGTCAGAAGCTGATCACACTAAAAAAAAATAACCACTATATTTTTCTGCACAAGATCTCTGAAAATAAAGTTATAAAGAAAACGATACAGGACTATTTTTGTTTTCATTGGTGTATTTGCTGTTCTGGACCAGTGAGAAAAATAGACTCTGGTT
This sequence comes from Mauremys mutica, assembly GCF_020497125.1. NCBI lineage: Eukaryota > Metazoa > Chordata > Testudines > Geoemydidae > Mauremys > Mauremys mutica. Next base: position 82,108,560 of record NC_059082.1, on the reverse strand, counting down.
ATTTTCATAGGTTTTCTCCCCCTTTTGTCCCTATCTTGAATTTGTAAACATCCAGATTTTTCAGGTTACTTGGAAGTAAATATTTATTCTCCAGGATGTCTAGTTATAAAGGAACCTGGCCTCGAAACATGAGAGAGAGAGACCCTGAAATATATCAAACATTTTCTTCCTGCGTGCTACTGACAGCTGTTAGGTCAAGACATTTCCAAATTAGCATGCAAATGATGGTTTGGATAATGTGTGTGGACTTCGGTTTGCTCCGAGAAAGACACTTTGAGGCCTCCTACAGCTAAAAATGTAAGGATCATGCATACGTGATGCAAGAATCATAGTGCCCTTCACTAGGCATAATCTGGGCACGTTCCTTCCATTAAACTGTGATCCTGGCATGCCTTGCATCATCCATGTGTGAGCTGAAATTTATCACAGAGAGAGGGAAGGCAAAGCTGAACATGTTAATGTGTCAAAGGTGCTTTATTGCCCATGAATTCTGGTCATGTGACTCTACAGTGAACTGTAACTAGTAATTTTGTGCCTAATGCAGCCTTAGTAATTTTGTTTACATAGATGAAAATAATGGTGAACGTTTTCCCATCACCTCCCAGGGCTTTGGAAATTGCACCTTGCCAGGAGTATTCTGTTCGGTGAGCTCTAGGGAAGGAAAACAATTGTATCAGACATTCCTCTGGCATATAAACAAGACATTGTCGTATTCCACACACATTTCCCTCAGCCCTCTTCGACTGCTCCCGCCCCCCAAGTTTTCTACAGGGATTCTGACTATTTAAACATTTTTGGTAAAGTGTCAGTTATATTCAGACTTTCTGGCAGGGTCACCCAGTGATCATGTGACCTTGTCAGTCACAGATCTCCCTGGCTTTCTTGTCATGTGACCTTGTCAAGTGTTTGGACAGAGGGCAGCGTTCACTGTCAACTGAGATTAACTTGCGCTGAGAAAGTTACATATATTGATAAAAATGTTTGCATCCCGAGATGATCACAATCTATATCTGGGGTCCTGCTCAATGACATTTCCTTGATTCAGCTGAATCCATTAGTCCAGAAGTTTATTATGGAGCCTGCTCATGAAAATGACCCTATTTGTGAGCTGGCTACACTTTGGTGGGGTGACCGTTTAATAACTGTAAGCAAGGCCCGTTTGCTGTGGAGAACACTTGACAAGAAATAAAGAATTTTATGCACAAAGGATACCCCTCTCCACAAAACTCACATTTTACTGTGTGATCTGGCTTTCCTCAGTGTCACATGCTACCAGGATCTGCATACATCAAATGCCAGAAGGAGGCCTTGATTGTCTTTCTGCTTTGAAGTGGTGTTGAGCATGCCTGACTCAGGGAGTCTGGAAACGTTGATTACAGCCAGCCTATTGAGGAGGGTGTGGAAGAGTGGAATAGTGCTCAGGGAGTTGGTCAGCATGGCTGGTGCAGGAGACAGGGCTTATTTATAATTTAGCAGTGGTCACAAACAGGAAAGTTGCAGCCTGCATGTGATTGGCAGTGCCACCATCACAGCTGGTAAATGATCACTCACCCATTAAATGGGGCACACAATCTGTGCAGTGACACAAACATAAAGCTTTCATATTCCCTTACACATACAGAGAGTCAGAAAAACCATTTTTCCCTAGGAAAAATATTCAGCTGGAAAATTATCATTTGAAATTTTTCAGGAGAAATTTTTGAAAGGAAATTTTCATAGGCTTTTGATTCAAATCAAAATTTTCATTTCAAACTGAGATTTTTCCTTGTGGGTAAGATTTTGAAAACTGGCCTTTTTTAAAAAAAAAAATTGATTCCCTGCCCTCCCCCCACATTCACACAAACTTTATTTTGGCTGCTGAATGTGCTAGATGGAATGATGTGTTGATTTTCTTTCCATGTTTTTCACACTGTAAATATTCAAAACTTCTCCAACTTTGGAAAAGTTTCAGAGTTTCTATTGCATTTGGTGGCCAAAAAAAAAGAAAAAAAAAAGAGGAAAACAGCAAGGGAAAGGCAGAAAAACCAAAAATCTGACATTTTGAAAATTTTCCACTTTCAAAAGCCAAAACTGAAATTTCAATATGAAATGAGATGATTTAATTTCCTGCACAAGAAAAGGAAAAATAACTTCAATCATAAATGATATTTTGCCATGAAAAATGAAAGTTTCAAAGCAAACCCAGTTTGGTAGTAAAAGTTTTCACTCAAAATCTTGTAACCAGCTGTAGCTATTTTTATCAATGTGTCTCAAATCTCTTTTCAAAGCCAGGTTACTGTCATCATTATCCTCATTTCATAGCTGAGATAGAAGAGGCACAAAGAATGTTGAGTGATTTGAGGGAGTGGAGCATAGAACCCAGGTCTCTCTATAGATGAGAGAACAGCAGGATACTGAGGTAGGACACCAAAGTGCAGCCACACTAAGGTTTCAGTGGAGGTGGCTCAGAGTACATCTATACAAAGAACATCTAAATAAACCATTGCATCACAGAGACATGAATGGACATAACTATTGCAAAACCACCAGGCTCCTGCCTTGAGAAAGCCCAGGGTGTCTTCCACCCACACTCCTGGCCCTTACAAAGGTGGGACTTCAGCCCATCTCCAGTAACGGTTTCCTCTGCGATCATTTGGTTTCCAGTGTGGGCTCACTAGCCTTTCCCATCATGCTTTTCTGGTTACTGGCTCTTTAAATTTGAGAGTGTCAGTAGCTGTAGCTCCAGAACAGCCATTTTATATCTAGCTGCTGCAGACTGTCCATGGTGCCGTCACTCCCTGCTGGTAAGTACTCTGAGCTCCTATACCTATGACATGTCCCGCTAAGGTTCCCTTCTTCCTGAGCAGATGGAATATCCTCCCAGGGACATTAGAAAACAGTTCTGAACCGTAAGACCAGCTGGGGCAGTGGCACAGGCTCCTGGGGAGAGGTGACCAGGGAGGCCATGATCCCCGAATACAGTCAAGAAATGAGGAAATTAAAAAAAAAAAAAGAGAGTGGGAATGATGTGAAGATGGGAGCTAAAAATGTAAAGGGGTCAGGGCATGTGGCCCTGGAAATTTCTGGTCCTGATGATTTATGCTGACTGGTTCATATGATCATGTGGAAGACTTGGGTGTTTCAGTAGGGTGAAATTAACACTTGTGAGGGCGGCGGCAGCAGCATGAAACCTCGCTTCCACTTCTATCTTAAAAACAAGCCGCAGGTGAGACTTGAGTGGTGCAGAAGCCATATGCTGGTGGTGGGTCATTAGCAGTGGGAATTGAATCTGGGGGCTCTGGAGCTAATGCGTAAGCTTCTAGTGCCTTGGCTATAAAAATCCAGCTCTCTCAGCTAAGGAGAGACTCATCAACCACTTATATGTGGACCACCTGCCATTAGAGGGGGATAGATGCCACATTGAACGGGAGTGGGTTACATCTGCATGGATCAATTTCACTTTGAAAGAGCAGGAGAGGAAAAAATTAGGTTTACCAATGTACATGGCATGCACAGAGTAGGCAGCAGTGATCCCTGTGTGCACATGGTTTAGCTGTGTTAGCCCCGTGGGCTGCCAAAATCCATTTCATGTGGCTGATCAGGGATTCTGGAGAGAATTTCCCCCCACCCCCACCCGCCTTGGTTATTTGAATGGAAATGAAACCTGAGCACTAGAAGAGAGTCTGTTTGCATGGTGATACTCGGTGTAAAATTATCACAGTTTAGGTAGAGCTGGCTGGGAATTTTTTGACCAAAAAATGACACGTCATAGAAATGTATTGGTTTCTAGGAAAAATGTTGTTGGGAAGGTTTCTTGGGTCCAGGGTGAAATTGCTTAGGGCACTCATCGGGGATGTGGGAAGGCCAGCTTCAACTCCCTTTTCTGCTTGATTTGGAGCCGGGATTCAGACCTAGGTCTCCTATGTCCCAAGTGACTCATATAACCACCACGCGAGCTGTTCCACTCTGTATAATGGACAGTGGTTAGGGCACTCCCCTGGGAGGTGGGAGACCCAATTCTCTGCTCCACATTAAGCGAGGAGATGGCTAGAACAGAAATCCTCTTTTGACAAGATCTCTTCAATTTGAAGACCTCCCACTGCATAGCACTAAGAAGCAAGCGGTATAAGGTGCTTTAGGTACGGGGTCCAATTAGTTCATTGTAGCTCCCTTTACATGAGCATAATATATTCACCACTGGCCAAAGTGACCATGAGCCTGTTGAAATCAATGCGGTTGCGCCTGCTTTCATCCGTGGAGACTCTAGCCCACAAACCTTTGTAAAGTGCTTTGGGATGCTCATATAAAAAGCGCTATGTACTGGAAGCCCAACGTGAACCAAGGCTCAGAACATGTCAGTGAATTAGGTAAGATACCTATTTTACAGATGGGTAAAGTGAGGCACAGCAAGCTTAATATAAGTTGCTAAAGGTCACATAGCAATTCAGTATCACCATGAGGAATAGAACCCAGGTGTCCTGGCTCCCAATCTTGTGGTCAGACTAAGGGATAATACTTTCTCTATGGGCTCAATTCTGCTGCCTCTATTCAGGATGAGCAGTGCCTTTCACCACAGCTAATCCTACTGAAAACAATTAACATGAGTGAGGATGGCAAAATTGGGCCCTATACGAGAATTACATACTGTCTATACCATGCTACATTCTGAGACCACTGGTCCTAGAAGCATCAGCAGCACTTTCAGCAGCTAAGAGATACTAAATGACCTAGAGAGCTTCCCGGACAAGAGCATCAGCTCAAATAGAGATGGGCACTAGCTCTGCTTCAGCTAACCCACTAAAAATAGCAGTGTAGCCACTGCCAGAGGTAGCCTGGGTGCTGGCTCAGACTCGTTACCTGAGTATGCACCCGGGGAGGCAGGCGTGTTTGTACTCAGGCAGATAGTCTGAGCTGCTGCATGTGTTACCCCTGGCTGCACTGCTAGCCCCTCTGCACACCTGAGCTGGGAAGCACGGTCCCAGCGGCAGTGTAGACAGAATGTACAGTTTTGCTCTCCACAGCAACCAGCTGATCTGTCTACCAGTGCTGGAAGTTGAAGTTGCAATACCCTACGTTGCAGCCCTTTGGGAATTCGGAATTGCCACTGGCTAGGGAATTTCAACGAACCAAAATTGAATTTCCCCCTCTCCCCAACGCAGGCAAAACACTTTTACTTTGCTACCACTTTCTTACAAACCATATTCCAGTGGGCTATAATAGTTCAGAGAGAAGTGGTATGTTAACATACCATTACTTTAATCATACAACTCCCGAAACAAGAACTAACTTCCATTATAAACCACTTATTTTTCAAACCATCTCTTTAATTTCCCAATGCGCTTGTACTATACCATTATGCTGTTTTGTACAATTTAACCAGATGCAGCCTTCCATCTTTCCAATAGGCTGCGCTTTTCCATGAGAAGAGACCCTCAATAAGACTTGTTGCTGAGCTACATTTAAGGATGAAATGTTACATAAAAACGTATCAGACAAAATGAAACTTTTGTCTTCAGAACTGATAGAATAAAACAAAATGTGATTTGTAACTAAAAGTGGTGAACTCGGTTTGCGGTGATTTATTGTCTACGAGACAAGTTCATGGAGGATGGGTCCCTCAATGGCTATTAGCCAAGATGATCAGGGACACAACTCCATGCTTTGGGAGTCCCTAAACCTCTAACTGCCAGAAGCTGGGGCTGGACAATAGGGGGTGGATCACTTGATCATTGTTGTGTTCTGTTCATTCCCTATGAAGTATCGGCACTGGCCATTGTTGGAAGACATACTTGGCCAGATGGACCATTGGTCTGACCCAGTATGGCCATTCTTATGTTCTTAAGAGTGTATCCATCCTGCTCAGCAGTCGTGAAAATACTGATAAATCCCCAAACTTTCACAACTGATTATTTGTCCAACAATTTGTATCAGAAGTTTAATTCTTTTCTGTTAATTTGTCATTTTGTTTAAAATGTTTCAGTCTCCCAATCAGGGAGTAGAAGCAATACCATGTGACTTAGCTGACCAAAAGAAGGTGGTGAATCTCAAATACTTAGTGGAATGAAGGCTTTGAGCCAAGGCATTAGAATTGTGGGTTGAAATCCTGGCTCTGCCACAGACTTTGTGTGTGACCTTGGGCAAGTCACTTAATTTCTCTGGGCCTCAGCCTCCCATCTTTAAAACGGGGATAACAATATTTCCTCTCTCGTGCCCTTTGTGTTGTCTGTTTGGATTGTAAGCTCTGCAGGGCAGGGATGGTCCCTTACTAAGTGTGTGTACAGTGCGGCCCCAATCATGGGTAGGGCCTCTACGTGCAGCCATAGCTGAAGTGAATGGTACATGCAGAGCTTAATTTGTAAAGAAAGAGGTGTCAGGGCTCAAGCAATAATGATGGTGTCCTCTGCACAGCATGACCTCGCACGTACCATCCATGTGAGGTCACACCCTGCACCCCACTGGCTGAATCCTGGTAAACCCTGGCACAAAATAAGATCTAGCTCCATGAATAATGCAAAGACTGGAAACAACTGAGTGATCTGGGGAATGGTACCAGGATCACTGAGCAGCACCTTCCTTCATCCACAGTCCCATTGACTTAAATAAGACTCTGCTTGCTGACTAAGTTTCTATACAGCCTGAGCAAGGGTATGAGAACCTGGCTCTGTTTGCAGATTGTTAAATCTGTTCTCAAACGCTCCAGGGAGAGAAGAAAGGGCTAAACTGACAATGGCTATTGTTTCACAAGAAATCATTCCATCTGCTGCATTGTCAGCACTAGGAATCTGAGCCAGATCCATCCATGGTGTGACTCAGTTCACGGCAGGGATGAATTTAATATTTTGTTGACCCAACGGCCTCTTGTAGCGAAGAGCCCTCCCTGACGAAACCGAATGAAAAATAAAATCATAATGTCAGCTGCAGATTATTTGCCTCCTATCATCAGGTACTTCCCCGAAAGACTCCTTTGAGGACGAGAGTACATCCATGACGTTTCCCTTCAAAAGACATAACATTCCTCACAATGACTGGGCAGGGTGCAAGATGACAGCATAGAGAACAGTTACATTCCTGGGGAGAAAAATGTTGTTGCCTTTTGGGGAGTTTTCTTTCTTTCCACTGACATTTGATGCAAAGTATTCATGGCTTTGAGCATGGTTCTTGAGCTGCAGAAAGCCAAAATAGCTTTGCAACATTCAGCCCAGCCGAGTTCTGCATTTTATGTTCTGGTTTCAATCTCAATGTAATCCCAATACATAGAATAAACTCATGCCATATTCCTCAGCCGTCAAGAAAATGCCCATGCCAAAGGAGAGAGTGTTGTAATTGTATCCACATGCCAATGGGCTGGTTCCAAGTCATCTAAAGTGAAGTCTGGTCTACACATGTGCGTACAAACATGATCAGGCATTGTCGGTTTATGCAAGTATGTAAACGAGCGGGAAACCAGATACACTCAGAGCATTTTCTAATTTTCAAATCAGTTGGGATGCTTCGGTTTAATATCTGCCTTAATTATCGTACAAGGCTATCAGTTACCCAGAATGAGAGTGGAGCAAATATGATATTTGACTAATTTAGCCTTTAGTTCAGTTTGCTAACTGTTTGCAAGCAACTTACTGTTTCCTTGAAGGCATTTGTTTTTTTTAAATTGTTTGCCCAATAATGTCAGCAGATAATTCTTATTCTGTTGTTTGTGAGCAATCTGCTGTGATTATTTATTATTTCAAATCTGATCTGTGTTGGTTCATATTCATTGGACACACAGGTCACAGGGTTTCTGTTTCCTGACTGGATGAGCACCGCTTCTGAATCGTGTTTCAGGAGACACACAAAAATTCACTTGCCACCAGTACGCTCCAACAGTCCTTTAACATTCATGGTTTCTGCAAACATTTCTCCCAGTGAACTCAGTGACTAAAAGTGAATGCAAAAGAGGGGCAAATACACATAAGGTGCATTCATTAAATTAACAATTCAAACAAACATTCATGAAAATTTTTCTGCAGCATGCACCAAGTTCTCCCTAGAATGTTTGTTTCAGCTCCATATTGATTAAAAAAAAAGGCACCACAGACTAAGTCTCAGCTGAGCAGCCATGAATTCTTTGGTCCACCTCCAGGGGCAGGAGGTTCCATAAATGAAGAGCATTGTATGTGCGCATCACCCAGCACATTTTAGTTGGCATCCAGAATGCTAACAGGTGACCAGGTAAGGCTTAACATAGCAATCGGCTAGGTGCAGAGGCAGCGATGACCATCCTGCAGGCACTCACTGAACCAACAGCAAAGCCATATAAAGGCCTCACTCCTGCTGCCACAGAAGTCAACAGCAAAACGTGCTTTGCCTTCAACAGGTGCAGGCTTGGGCCAAAGCGTCTCATCCACAGCAAGAATGTTGAAAACAAGAGGCTGTGTGGCATGAAGCTAGTTGAGGGCTTTCAAGACCTGCAAGAAAGCACAGGGGGGTGGGATGGTTTAGTTCTTATCACCCAGAGGTAGCGCCATCCATTTTTTGCTGACCAGCCTTTCCATCCGCCCCCTCTGGCTCTAACATACCAGAACAGACCACATGGTGCTGAGCTAACGAGACACTGCCTGGAGATATGACATAGATGAAAGAGGGTGTGCTTAATAACGACATTAACGAGTACCTTGGATGACATGGCCAAATGAATGGGGACATCAAGGTTTCTGGCGTTGGCCTCTGGAACGTAAGCAAGTTCATCAAAAAGGAATTGGTGTGCGGTTGGGGAGGGGGGCAACAGACAACCCATAATCAAACCATGGGGAGGGAACAGCAGTTGAAAGCAATTCTGTTTCGTTGGCACTGGGGGTTTTAAAAATGCCTCCATCATCCATGCTGCCGTGTTCCAAACACAAAGTAAGATGGACCCCTCCACACCCATTCCTCTCATTAAGGATCCTCAGTAAGGGCGCAGGGAATGAATGTGTCCTCAGCACACGTACGTTAATCACGGCCAGATCCGCGTCTAATGGGGCCGGGAGGGAGCCGATGAATATTAACAAGAATTGGAGCAAGACGCGGACCCTAGGGGACCTCCCAAATCAATAAGGAAAGGGCTAGGTCAGAGAATCAGCAACCCAGTACAGCTCAATCCAGTGCTACTGACAGAGCAGGGAGACCAGGGGACCTGAGGAAAATGGCGCGGTGCTAGAATGTCTGTTTGCAGCTAGAACAGTCCCCCAGGGTCTCATTGCATTGAAACAAATAAGGCTTTTCATTAGGCTCAGAGGGTCAGATCCTCTGGGCTGTAAATTGGTGTAGCTGCAGCAAAGGCCATGGAGTGATGCTGGTTTACACCAGCGAAAGGTCTGACCCTGGGGCCTTGTCTCCACTAGCCTTCCCCCCCTTAACATTTTTCCACTGCTGCTCCCATTGGTGCAGCACCACCAGTGGCAGGAAAGGTGGGAATGCTGGAGTGTAGACAGAACACAGACATCCTTAGCACCATGTTATTTAAATCTGCCACCTGGACAGAGAGAAACACAGGATGGTGTTCCAGAAAACCCACCTCTTGATCCAGCTTCTCAAATGCTAAGGAAGTGCTCAGCACCTGGAACATGGATACAAATCACTTGTGCAACCATTGTTTCCACCTCAGGATAACCTGAAAGCCGGACTCCCTGCTCACTTATAAGGTGTCTTAGATGTTTCCACAGCTCACCAGCATCATTGTCTTTTCCGATCACTTAGTAAGAAAGCATGACGTTGAATCAGCTGATAGTCCTCAGGCTATTGGGAGTCATGGGGATGGGTTTCAGGGTAGCAGAGGAGTAGCCAGCTATGCTTGCAGGATCATTTGCAGACTCTGGTGGTAACACCAAAGCTGCTATCTAGACATGTTTTTGCAAGCAATGCAGGGAGAGCATCAAGAGGTGATATGGCCACAGAATAACAGAACTGACTTCTGCAGCTGTCCAGACTCCAGTTTATTAATACACAGGTGACTGCAAGAGACGAGTCGGCATACTCAAGCCCGTACCGTGGAAGTTGTTCTAGCTATAGCTGTTCCCACCAATCTTATTACCGGAGCAATGCGAAAATTGATTCCAACCCTTCAGGAGTACAGCTCAGGCAAAGCAGACCTGAGAAGCCACTGGAGTTAGGATAAATCCCCAGAGCTAGCCATTTCTAGTGGCTACCATGACTTCCCACGGCTGAAAGCCAATGGGCAACTCAGCTGTCTTACACCTTTTCTGTTCCCCAGCCAGCTCCTTGACCCCTGCCTTGGTAAGTCGATGCAGAAGACTGGTATGTCTGGGAATGAGCTGGTGCAACATGGTTAACAACATTTCAGAGCATGGCATCAGCTTGCCCATCAATGGGGGGGGCGGGGCACAGCTCGTGTAGAAGGCCTGTGCCAACCAGGAAAATTGACACATGGCGGGGTGGGAAAGGAGATGCAAAGGCATAATCTCTGCAAGCATAGAGCGGAAGATAGCCATCGGTGGTAGGGCCCTCAACATAGTCCACGTCTCTCTGAGAGACTTGTGTATAAGAGACTGTCTCATCAAGGAGTGACTAAGGGACTTTACTTGGTGACTATATAGAGTTCTCTGTTGTTTCCCTCCCTGCACTCAGCCTGGCCATAAAGAAGGCACTTTCCGTATGTGAAGTTTTGCCTTTCACAAACACTAATTTTGCCTGCTAACAAAAGGAGGGATTGAAGGCCTTTTCTCTTCCTGCCCCTGAATAGCTCCATTTTTGTGCTGAGACTTTAAAACCTGCTTGATAAGGCGCTCGCCATTTGGGGAAGTGAAGCTTTTATTCGGGTGCCTGTAATTCTAGAAGCGACGGCACTGCCTGAGTTGAAAGGGTTCAGCTCCATTATCTGTCTTGATTTCACAAAGACAACATAAAGGAGGAGAAACAAAAAAGGCCCAGAACAGTGAACACGGTAGGCTGAAAGATTTGTTCTCCGCTCCTCAATATCGTAACAATAATAAAGCCTCGCTCTTTTCATCGGTAGCACAAAGTGTTTTACAAAAGGGGTCAGTATCATTAGCTCCATTTTACAGATGGGGAAACTGAGGCACATAGACTTACCCAAGGTTTTCCAGCAGGAAAGCTGAGAAGAGACTCCAGATCTCCTGAGTCCCTGTTTGGTGCCCTATTGCTCTGCTGAACACCCATGGCCACTTGGCAATTCATACGGACAGCATGGACGAAATCCAGATTCTCCCACTCCAAAAACCCATGTCTCCACCAGTTGAGCTACAGGAGAAGTCTCCTTTAATTTATAGCAATATAGGATATATGGTACATAGTGGAGTGGCTCTGATTCCATCCAGTAGATGGCAGTTGTACACTAGCCAGATCATTACAACATACAAGCTATAAAAATGTAGTGAACCCTGCACTTCCCTTACAGCCATTTCATCGGCATCTTTAGTAGTTCAACTGGTTTCTTCTTGGTTTACTGCAGCTCTGTAGTGTCCCGTGCGGTTGTAAAGCTACCCTGGGATCTTCTGGGAGCAAAGGCTCACTAAAGCCAGTCTGAATTCTCCTCCAGGGCTGGAGAATTGTGGCATGAACTGGCCACCCAGCACTCCCTTCGCTGTGCTCCAGGGGTGGGAACTCAAAGGCCAGGCAGCCTTTTTGCAGCTGGCACTTTTTCCCAGCATAGTAGGACCGGAGCACAGCCTGTAGGCCTTGTCTTCACTGCTAACAAAGGTGTACATTTAACCTTGGGGTAACTAATGCATGTGAGCTATCCTGCCATAAGAACACAGTGCTGACAAGGCAGTTTAGTTTTACAAGTGCAAAATGTTATCGTTCTGCTTTGGTGGTGCATCACACCCGTTTTGCACGGGTGAAGATGAATGCACGAGGCACGTGGCAATGCAGAATCAGGCCCAACATTGTCACAGCACTACGCAGACATTAACTGATAGTCTCACCCATCCCCAGGAAGTCAGGCAGTAACTTTGAGTATCCCAGCTTGCCACATGGGGAGGCTGGAGTTAAGTGAGACTTCCAGCCCATATACAGAGTCAGTGTCAGAGCCACATGCAGAATGCAGGAGCTCCTCACTGCTGGTCCCATTCTTGGTCTGCCTGACCAAATTATTTGTTTATTGAGCTAGCTACAAATCCAGAGCTTGCTTCTTTTTCTCCATCACCCTACGCCTGCTTTGGACCACAGTTACCCACTTGTAAATCAGGAGTAACGCCATCAATGGTGTGATTCATCTCTCATTTTTACCTGGGCTAAGCAGGAATAACTCAACTGAAACCAGTGGAGTCCCCTCAGGATCAAACAGGTGTAAGGGAGAGCAGAATCAGCCCCGTGTTTGTTAATTATGATAAATGTAGCATCTCTTGTTGGAAAGTTTTCCAAGCCATTTCTGCATCATGAGTCACGTGCCTCACACAGATATAACCTTTTGCCATTATGTTAAAGAACCACAACTGCCCACCACGTAGAGAAAAGACAAGAATTCAAAGGAAGCCAGCACATGCCTGGACAAAGTCATCATATTTTTGTTGTGAACTTTTGCATGTATTGAGCACCTATGTTAAATTAACGAAAGAGGCTTCGGTTTTCCTTTGATTAGAAATAGCATTATGTTGCCTAACAAAATGCTCCAATTTATAGCCATAAAATAAAAAATTGGTGCCTTTGGATACTTGACACAGGAGATGCAAATTCGAATTCTGATCTTCCCTTTACATAAAACGCTTTCTTGCTCCCTCTCTTTAATGCAATGCAGGTGCACACGAAAGCCTGGCTGTATACTGGATGAGCCATTAGTGAGCCTGTGTGAGAGAGACCCATTCAAACGCAGTGCTTTTAAAAAGAGCAGCGGGGAAGAGTTGACCACAGATGGGCTGAGAACCAGTCACATGATCAGCAAGCTGCACATGTGCTTATAGCTTTTGCATCATGTTATAAAAGCGAGGTTCTAAAAGCAGAAAAAGAGCTGGGGTGGGATTCTCACATGTGCTTAGCAGAGGACTGACTGCTCCTGTTGAAGTCAGTGGGCGTTCTCCCATTCACCTCAATGGGGACAGGCTTAGGCAAAGGCTGAGTGCCTTCAAAAACCCAGCCCTGAGATTTGCATGGGTTCCTGGCTCTCCAAAACAATTCTCCCTGTTCTGGAACATAAATGGAAGCACAAGTTATAAGAGTAAAAGGACAGTGGGTCAGCTTCTGATCTTAGTTCCACAGGGGTGAATCCAGATTGACTCCATTTACTTCAGCGAAGTCACTCTAGATTCGCTCTAGTGTAGGTGAGAACAGAACCACTCTCAGGGATTTCTGATCAGTGCCTTTCTGGCAGGGTTTCAATCCTTTTTCAGTGGTGCCCACTTTATTCCCCTAGTTTTGTTGCTCTTTGGTGGGCCCATGCAGCCTGGTGCAGGAGTGCCCGGTGAAAGAGGATGGCTGCCAATGGAGAGGGTGACTCCAGGGGCCAGTAACCAGATATAACATTTTTTCCACCTTCAGTTCTCCCCATCCAGCCCGGTTTAACGGGTGGATAGGTGCTGCCAGCTGGTGGCTGCTCAGGGGTCTGTGTGAAATGAGTTTGGTAGTCTCAGTCCAATTCACCTCACAAAAGTGGCTATCCTGCCTGTGAGCAGCCTCAGCAGAGAGAAGAGGGGTTGAACTGTAGCTTGAACACCAAGCTACCATTTACCTGGAGAAGTGAGTTGTCTAGGTCATGGTTAGTGCATTGGCAGGGCAGTACAACCGGAATGGCGTGCGAGGGGGGGGGGGGGGAGGGAAGAGATGATTTGGTGGTTAAGGCACTGGACTGTGACTCCGGAGACCTGGGCTGAATGTCCGGCACTGCTACAGACTCTGTGGGGTGACCTTGGGCCAGTCAGGTAATCTCACCATGCCTCAATTCCCCATCTGTAACCAGCGGTAACAATCCTTCCTTTCTCCCCTCCTGTCCCTAGTCAGATAGTAACCTCTTCAGGGCAGGGAGTGTCCCTCAGGGACATCCTGACAGGGGAAAAAAACCAACCAAAGCCCAAGGCGGCGAGTCTCAGTCTTGACAGCGAGTCTTGATGCTGCCTAAAGAAACCACATGTGAAGGAGAACAGGGCAAGAATTTGTTTCCTCCATTTCTTCTGTGAATGAAAACTTTGTGTGACCGCAAAGGGTCAGCATTTCAGATCGGCCTCTCCCTAAGGACAGAGAGAGAGAAAGGGCTAGGAATGATGGGTGGGGTGCGGGTTGGGGGTCTGGGAGAATGTTGTGGTTAAGATAGGAAAGAGTTTTACGGAACAGTCAGCCTTCACTTAATGGTCTGTAAAGCGATTTCCCAGCTGGTTCACATTGCTTTGCCATATTGGAATGGTTTAGACGCAATGCTTTTCTGAAATTAGTCTTTTCCTGTTTAGTCACATGCTTAAGTGACAGTGGCCTGCCCGCCCACCTCCCAGCTCCCATATGCTACCTGCCTGAGAAAGAAGGGATAGGGCCATTGAACCATTTCAAGGTGGAGGGGAACAAGAAAGGAAGCAAAGAAGAAAAACGCTTGGGAAAATAGCTGAAGTCTCTTATTTCGGGCCATGAGATACAAAGCCCAGGTAGACTTCTATGTCAAATGTGCTGCCTCAGTACCACTTCCGAAAGGAATGGAATCTACTGTCTGCAAACCAACACGTTGTCTTAATTGCCACCAGACATTGTGCTGGCCAAGCGTTTGTCTTGCATCGGGTGCAGACGACTTCCTGTCTTGGGAGCTCATTCAGAGAGGATGTGGGAGGTTGGGGTGTGAACAGCATATCCTGTAATGTCTCTGAAATAATCTTTTGGAACCCAAACATTTCCCCCCCATCCTCCAAGCTGGGGCTGGATCTCGCTGGAGAAGCCAAATCACCAGCGGACTGTGTACATGGTAGCCTGGAACGTTGGCTTCAAAAGCCACCAGTGTCTGGAGGGAAGCTGTGAATAACCCTGGAGATGAATGGAGCTTTGGTTAGGAATGATGGGAAGGGTTTGCTGAGATCTGGGGACACAAACCTGAGCTGAGACTGAAGCAAACCTGGCCTTGCAGCACCAATGAACATGGGCCGTCTATGTTTTGGGTGGGCGTCATGGGAAGTTCAGCAGTTCTGAAACCAGACAATCCCCTCCCCACAGCTGTTCTGGCTGAGTTTTGCTCTGCATTCTACGGTCACTTGAACCCCAAATACACAAGTGGAACTCAGGGACAGCAACCCCCGAGAGACAAATTAATGAGAGCTTTGGCCTCCCCCTGAACTGAACCACTGAGCTTCCATTAAGCACTCAGAATTCAACTCCCACAGACAGCCAGACCTGGGAGAGGCGTGACTCTTGCCCTGGTGGGAATGGCTGCCACTCCACTGACGTCCATAGATTTGTATCTGGTTATGCCGGACCATGAAACACCATTTATGCCGAAGGAGAATCAATGTCTCCGATTGTTTCCTGAAGGCGAAAACAGAGTAGCCAGGCTAGCGAAGCCCCTGCTCAGAGTGAAGTCCTTCTGTGGAGCTGAGAAATGACCAGGGGCCGCTTGTGAGTTTGTGGACAGGTCACAAATTGCCCTGAAATCAGTTTACATTGATCAGGAAAACACCCGCTCCAGCCCGGAAGGGGTTGGAAAAGCCCCACAAAGGGCTGGGGCTGGGCAAGGGAGTTAAACCCCAGCTGACTGGGGGAAGTGGCTGCAGCTGGGGCCATGCCCCAAACTAACAACTGGGCCTTATAAGAAGGCCAGGGCAGCCAGAGGGACAGTCTCTCTCTGACTGGAGAGGGAGACAGGCCTGGCTGCTGGGGAACTCACCCGGGGACCTAGAGGGAGGCAGGGCTGGGTAAAGGCCGTAGGAGCTGGGAAGCCCTAGGCCAGCAACTCCCCAGGCTGCAGGGCCTGGTCCTAGGCCCACCTAGGTAGTGGGCTTGCAGGGGGGCAGCTGGAGGGTGGGTAAAGGCAGCCAGTCCAGACCCCTTGTTGCCTGTGATGATCGGCTGATAGACTACAATCCGCCCCAGAGCGCGGGGGCTAAACAGTGACTGGCAGTAGCTGTGACTGAGGCAACGTGGGGGTTCCCCTGGGGTGGGGAGTACCCCAGTAAGATTGTGGGGTACTGTGCAGGAGGCAGAACCCTGAGATAAGGGCACTGGGGTCCTGGGAGGGACAGGGGGGCCAACAGCAAGTGGATCACCGGCCGGCAGAGGGCGCTCCTGGGTCAAAGAGCTAATTCCTGAGGACGACCAGCAGGAGGCGCTGCAGGGGTGAGTCTGCACCGTGCTACAGAAACAAAAAAAAGAGTATGCAACATGTATATGAAGTAGCTTGTGGGAATTCTTCGTTAGGCTGTGCCTCGCTTGCCTGGGCTGACGAGCTGCCCTGGAAATGACCCTGTTGTGAGCATTCTTCACCGTACCAGCATCTTGACCCGTACAGTGGAGCTAGTGTAAGTAAGCCTGGGAACAAGAGACAGAGAGACCCACCATGTCTGTCTGTGTCCAGGAGCCTCAGTGAAGAAATCCCTTTTAAAATATCCATTACAACCTGTGCCCAGGGGAGCTGGAACCGGTTCTATAGTTGGGGTTCTGAGAGCCATTGAACCAAACTTTAAACTCTGGATATGATGGAAACCCCATCAAGTCAGGGGGTACAGCAGCACCCCTCGTTTCAGCTCCTGTGCCTGTCTCTTTCTACCATGAGAGATGCTAGAGACTTCATGTTGGCAGTCCTGAGCATAGCCCTGGCAGAAAAGTCACAGATTCCACTTTCTTGCAGCTAACCGAGACTGCTGATTCCACGTAAACATAAGAGACGGCTACGGGCTCCCCACCACAGCTGTTAGCAGCTTCTATGAAAAGACGTTTCTCTCCTCTGACTTCTTACATGTTGTCTTGCTTTGGGCCAATGCACAGATCTGGTAAGGCCAGACTTAGAAGCACAGAAAAACCAAGGGAGCTATATATATATCATGTTGGCTACATACTGTCACATTGGGACTGCAAGATGTATGACCCATATTGTCAGTGTGGTTCATAAGGACCTGTGTGGGCTCCCCCAGCTCACCGGGAGGTATCCTGCTTTGCTGACAGCCTGGATTTTCTTTAGGTAGCTCAGCACATTTTTCAACACAGTGCAAATCTGCTGTGCGAGGGAGTAGATGGTTGAATGTAAAAAAAAAAAAAAAGCTTTTTTTTGCAGGGGTGGAGAAGAGAGGGGGCTGAAGTCTTTCTTCTGACAAAGAAATCGGTATAAATAGAATATGCCAAGGTACCAGAAATCTAACGCAGGAATTCCTGCTTGTGCTGGAGAGGCAGCAAGGGAAGAGAGTTTGATGCTCAGAGCTGATAAGGCTTTAAGAGAGAATGCTGCCTCTCTCTTGAGGAAGGAAGCAGGGGGATTGCTCCTGAGGTCAGACAAGGACTGGGAACGGAGGGATCTATGTTCTGCTCCAGTTGTGCTCACCCCATCTCAAAAAGGACACAGTGGAACTGGAAAAGATTCAGAGAAGGGCAACAAAGATCATATGGGGTATGGAGCTGCATCCTCATGAGGCGAAACTGAAAAGATTAGGGCTGTTCAGCTTAGAAAATGGATGACTAAGGGAAGACATGATATAAAAAATCATGAATGGTGTGGAAAAAGTGAATAAGGAAGTGTTATTTACCCTTTTCCCACAGTACAAAAACCAGGAGTCACCTGATGAAATTAATAGGCAGCAGGTTTGATACAAACAAGAGGAAGTACTTTTTCACACAACGCATAGTTAACCTGTGGAACTCATTGCCAGGAGATGTCGTGAAGGCCAAAAGTATAACTGGGTTCAAAAAAGAATTAGATCAGTTCATGATGGATAGGCTCATCAATGGCTATTAGCCAAGATGGTCAGGGATGTAACCCCTTGCTCAGGGTGACCCTAAACCTCTGACTGCCAAAGCCAGGAGGGACAGATGGGGTGGATCACATGATAATTGCCCTGTTTGCAATACTGTCCCTGCAACTGTATTATGGGCCACTGTAAGACACAGGATACTGGGCTAGATGGACCATGGTCTGTCCCAGCTCTTGCATTCTCTGTCCTGGGACCACTATGGATGAGATTCACCTTCATGCCACAAGCCAGCACAAGATCTAGGAGTCCAGTTAATGCATTACGGGGCACTGCGTCCAGCAGCAAAGGACTCTCTAATCACTTCAGGGCACAGTGCAACCTGAACTCAGCGAGAAACATGCTCAGGCGGGAGCCAGAGGCTGCCTGGCTGGGATCTAGCAGTGGAGGGAAGGCTGGACAGTACACTGGCTGGGCAATCTAAGATGGGAGGCCTGGGACCTGGCCAGAGCTCTTAGCAGCAGGGAATTAGTAGCATCTGCAGCAGGAGGTTTGCAGGTGGGAAGCTGGTGCGAAAAGGTAACCACGAGGCCAGTTTACCCTTAGAGAGACAAGGTGGGTGAGATATATCTATTGTTGGACCAACTTTGGTTGGTGAGAGATGAGCTTTCGAGCTACACAGAGTTCTTCCACATGTCTGGGAAAGGTACTCAGGGTGTCACAGCTAAATACCACCTCAAACATAGTTTAGCATGAACAGCTAGCACATATTTTAAGGGACCACACCACGCCTTTGTAGCATCAGCCAAATGGTACAGGACAATTGCCATTCTGAATTGGATCTTCGTTCAATGGTGTTCCACAGCCCATGTGATAAATGGAAATCTGGCTTCATTACACCTCCATATAAACACTGATACAGAAGGGCTGAGACGGCTTTAAAAAAAACAACCAACCCAACACCACCATGTTGTGTCCTTAATTCTCTGTAAATTCCTCTCCTCTGAGGCTCAAGTCAGGGATGGAGTAGAAGGGCAGACTATGAACATTTGCAAAAAGAGTGACAGATTCTTCCTCACACGTAAGAAAATGTGAGATTCTTGTGGTTTGTGCAAAATTAGAAACAGCAGCAAACTCCCTGAATTCCCCTCCCCCCAGCTCTAACACACCAACTGGTAAGAATTGTTACACAGTATTTCTTGGAAGGAAAATATTATTTGAAAGCTAATACTGAGATATATTTGTTCTTGAGGTGAGATAGGGGTGTGGGCTTGTCT
Organism: Mauremys mutica; assembly: GCF_020497125.1. Classification (NCBI taxonomy): domain Eukaryota; kingdom Metazoa; phylum Chordata; order Testudines; family Geoemydidae; genus Mauremys; species Mauremys mutica. The sequence goes on along the minus strand of NC_059082.1, from coordinate 82,089,509 downwards.
CTATACAGGGCCAAGCACGATCAGGTCCTTGCCTCTATGTGCTAGCATAAGATAAAATAAACAACAATAATAATATCAACATCCCTAGAAATGCAGGGCTGGTTAAATAAAGAAAAACTAGATAAATGAATAAACAGACTATTTTTGCTCCACTGCTATTGATAGGGGCAAATTAGTCGTAAGTGCTCCATTTGCACTGGGGCTCTGTCAGAATGTTCACAAATCCTGTGCTGTAAATTTTACCGCAGATGGCTATTTGCCTGAAAATCCATACCACATTGTGACAGTCTGTACCCTAATATTCACCCCTTTTACAAGATTATGATACATTTTGTACAAACTATGTCTTGTGAGGTATCATTTGGAAACTCATAATTTGCTGATCATTATTGTCCTGGTAAAATGTGGGTGGCAACATTGTAATGTAAAATTATAAGATTCTACTGTATAATATTACTGAGACATATTTCAAGTTTGCAAAAACAGCCACAAAGCAGTTCCTCAGAAATAAAAGGCAAACCAATGCCTCAGCCAGGTTTCAACAAGATCAGATAGCCCATCGCCTGGTCAAATGGCCATTCTTTGGCAGGAAAAAGGGAGTGAGAGAGAACTTTACATCTTGGCAAAGAACCAGCTGGAGGTTCCTGTCTCCATAGACTGTCTGTTTCCTGAACCTCAGCTGGAGATGATTTTCAAAGAAATCAAAAAGAGGAAGAGATGCCCCAAAAGACTCCCCCCTTTCTCTCTGCCCAGAGCATCAACACCTCCTGAAGGGCAAGGAAAGTAACACTGAACTGGGGGAGGAGTCCTGGCTGAAAAGGGCTCTAGCCAGTAAGACTGCTGAAGCATGTGGTGAGACAGACCTTTGCTTTGAATTCATTTAGCTTAAGGTAGATATTAGTTGTCTTTTACTTTTTATTTTCTTGTAACCAATTCTGACTTTTATGCCTTATTACTTGTAATCACTTAATCTACCTTTTTGTAGTTAATAAACTGGTTTTATTGTTCTATCCAAACCAGTGTTATTGTACTGAAGTGTTTGGGAAACTATTTGAGATAACAAGATTTGTGCATATCATTTTGTATTTAAAAAAAGATGGATTTTCTATGAGCTTGTACTGCCCAGCACCCTCTTTCTGGATAATACAAGATGCACATTTCTGGGGGAAGTCTGGGACTAGGAATTTTCTGGTGTTGCTCTGCAGTGTAATTCAAGAGTGGCTGCCCTTAGCATTCCTGCAGTACAGCTGTGAGTAACTGACATGCTGGAGGCTGTGTATGAGCAGACCAGGAGTGGTTGCTTTCACAGCAAAGCAGTGCAAAAGGACCCCGGGTTGGAGAACTGCAGGGACACAGCTGTTCAACAGTCCAGCTTGTACCCTGGGTATTGTCACACATGGTATTTGTTGGTCATCAGTCACCTGTTTTAAAAGTTCCAACCATACAAGCAGAGGGCAGAAATAATACCATCATACCAATCACACAGCTCAAATAATGAGTCACAAATAGTTTGAGTTCACAAACACTCCACTGGCTGAACATGATGTGTCCCTATTTTGCAAATGCCCCGAATAACGAATTCATCCAAAGAAATTGCGATGTGTCCACGGTCAGTCAAATGGGTTACAGTCGCCGTGAGTGAACAATTCTACCAGACTGACCTGTCGGATACTTGCTTCCCCCAGCCCTGCTTAGTAAAATCGCTGCCACAGTGTACCTCCCCTCCCCAACTGCAGCCCCACTGCATCAAATGAGAACAAGATACATGCTCCCTAAGGAATTTATACTTGCATCATTGGCTCTGTCTACACTGCAATAAAATCCTTGTGGCAGCAAGCCTAAGGGCCCAGGTCAATTGACATGGGCTCAGGCTGCAGTGCTAAAAACAGCAGGGTAGGTGTTTGGGCTCAGACTGGAGCCCGGACTCTGAAACTCTGCGAGCGGCGTGAGTCTCAATGTCTACATTGCTATTTTGAGCCCGGCGAGCCCAAGTCACTGCCGCGGATTTTCCTGTTGCAATGTGGACGTACCCTGACCGCACAGCTTGTGTTATTTCCCCAGGAATGAGGAGACCCAGGATTTCTGGAATTTGGAATTTCCACACAACTTAGATTACTGTAGCCTGGTTCCAGCTGAACGTATTACCACCCTGCTCTCTTACCTGTTACAGGGGATTTGCATCCAGACAATGAGATATTGAGTTTGCAGCTGCTTAAAGAAGAGCATATTCCATGTGATTAGAGCAGTGAGGTTCTTGTACTATCAAAAAGGGGGCGGGGTCAGTTATCACCTTCAGTATTACTTTCTGATGTGCTTTATAATAGCTGTAAAAGTTTATTGCACGAAGGCCCCTGGAAGATGATACAGCCCCTGACAGGGGCCTAGGAAAGGTTCCTTAGCTTCAGTGTTTAGTCTGTAGAAAAACGAAGTTATTTCTCTGTAAACATTGCCAGGGACTATCAGTGAGGGAAGGCCTTTCTATAATCACTGTGAGCTATGAACCGTGGCCCCCCACAGCTGAGTTAAGGTCCCAATCCCCAGCACAGCTGCATAGGACCTGCTAGGATTGTGGGTCCGGAAGCAGAGGCTGTGGCTCCTAACCCCCAGCCATGAACAAGTCGTGGGGAAAGCAGTGGAGCAGCGGCTACTCCTCTCCCTCTACACGCCAGTCAGCGGTGGAGGGACAGCCTGCTACACGCTGAAAAGGAGTGCAATCAATTCCTCTCACCTCACTCCTGAAGCAAGGGCAAGTAAGGAAAAGATGAGGCTTCCCTGAAGCACAGTTCCTTCCTGGGGTGGTGTAGTTACAGGCTGCCCCTCATTCAGGGTGTGCGGCAAAGACACAATTTAGCCGTTCTGGAAAAAGTCAGTCATGTAACAATATCCCCTTTCATCCATTTTTCTTCAGCCCTTTGCAAACCCCTCTTCTCTGGCCCTGTTGCTTGCAAACAATTGACCTTGATTTGTCCAAAACGAATGGGGAAAATATGTGTGTGTGGGGGGGGGTAGCAATTTAAATGGACGTTTTTGATTTTCATGGAAAGGCAACTTCGCTCTGAATTCTTGTAGCTTCAGCTGATCTTGGGCCAAACAGCCTTCATTTTTGAAATTCAACCTTTTGAAGTTTTGGGACAAATTGTGGGCTGTTCTAAAGCGAAAATGAGCTGATTTTCACTCCAACAGGTCCTGCTTGCAAGCAAAGGTTCCCTGAAAGTTTCTGGGTTTTTCACAAGCCGGGACTCAGGATGTAAATTGGGGACGTGAGGCAAAGATTGCAAAGTTTCATGGAAAAGCGCTGTAGAATTTAGGGCCTGAACTAACTCCCATTAGTGCCATTGGTGCATCTATTGACTTGTTCAGTGGAAGATGAATTGGCTGCATGATAGAGCGGAGAGGGACTGAGCAGTGATTGCCCCCTATGATCCTCCAGCTGCTAGATCTGTGCTTCCATGGGCCTCCCACAACCTAGTGTATAGGCTGGTACACAGGCCACTTGGGAATTCTTCACCAGTTCGTAGCGGTTCCAGAAGCCACCAGCTACAGCAGGGCTTCATCAGAGCAGTGTCATCCTGGGGTGAATCTGTTGGATTCTGAACACTGTTCTCTTGCCATCCAACCCAGCACCTCCTTCAGCTTCCTACTCCCACCCAAGCTATAGCCCACTTAGAGGCAGCGGGCCAAAACACCCTCTGGTGTAACTGGGTGCAACTTCGCTCGAGCGGATGGAACTGTGCCCATTTACCCCAGCAGAGGTCTTGACCCAGTGCACGTACCTGGCTGGTGTGTGTATGAGGGACAGCAAGCAACTGGGGGCGGAGAGGGGAAATGAATCGATGAACTGCCTTACCTAAGTGTGTTTTAATCTTGCTCCTGGCTGCTCTGCATGGATTGACATGGTGACATTTGGAGCAAAGGTGTAGCTCCTAATGCGTACATGACTAAGTAACGCTGAGCAAGGAGCAAGGGCAGGGGTGAAAATCAATAGCAAACTATAAGCACCCGTAATAAAATATTGATGAGCCTGCTGCTTTAAATGGCACCAAGACGCTGCTTAGAAATTTACACATTTATTAAAGTTGTTCCATTTGCCCTATCCATTAAACTCAAGTGCGTGGTTTGGTCGTTCCAGCTTGACGGATCTTTGAGCGACGCTAATGTTCTAGTGGAGAGATTGTGTGTAGGAGGGTGGTTTTAAGGAAAATCAAACCAAATTATGATCTCATTAGTGCAGGTTAATTTATTTGCAACTTCAGCTCAATACTAAACAGTTAAATCACTGATGTAATTCTGTTCTCATTAAAGGTGAGGACAAAACGTTATAGTTATGTGAGGTACAGGCAGCGATGTAATTTGTTCGTGTATGAACCCAGACATAAATAAGTATCTTAGATGTATGTATGATCTATCTATCTAATCTTCATTAAATGTAAACCAAAAGGCCAACGTGTTCATAAACTTCTCCATTTAAAAATCCTATTTTTCCCATTATTCGGCTTCCCATTTTTTTTGGACAGCTCTAAATTCCTTGCACTTTTCATTACACATTCATTTGTCCCCCTTCTCCACTTCCCTTTCATTCCATTTTCATTGATATACACTTGACATGAGACGTGACATCTGTTTTCTCTGATGATGGTGCTTTGAATTGTTCCCTATAGTTCACTGCCCCATGTGCCTTTATGCTACACAGTAATGAGTTGGCTTTAGATCTTTGTCTTCACTGCCAGTTTTACATATGGAAATCTAGCCATATGTTACAGGGACGATGTCCCCCTCCTGTTATCTAGTCAAGGTCTTGCTAAGCTTTTAAAGCTGTGTGAGCTACTCTAGTGAGTGCCGGAGAAGGCCCCCCGATAGCACGTGTGTCATCATTTCATAAAAGGGCTGACGGCTTGGCTTTCAAAATAACACCAATGCTGAGGCCTTAGGCCATTGTTTGTCTGCACAGATTTTTGTCTCATCCAACATGGAAACATCTGTATAGTGCTATATGTGACAGCCCGGTTCACCTAAGCAACGTCCACGTGAGGCGTTTCCGCTCCATTTTTGCTGATATGTCACTGGCGGAGTGTGTTGTGTGATCCTTTTCTATTGCAATTCACACCTCTTTCCAAAGCCAACACTGTTTTCTCCTAAGGGAAAAATTGCATCCTCTATTATGCACTCTGTGTGAGCTCAAAAACTGTGATCTCAAATCTCTTAAAGGCTTAATTATAAAGGATTCAATCCCATGAGGTCCTGAGCATCACTGGGAACTGAGGGTGCCATCTACTTATCTCTATCTAGCTAATCCTACCTCCCCCCTGTTGCTGTAGTATCTGAGCTCGTTGCAAGAGGATTGGGGATCAAATTAGAAAAGGCCCCTGAGTTTTAATGTCACTGGTGAGTTACTGTTTATATTCAACTTTTTAATTTAAAAACTCTTCTAACAATTGCATTTCCAGTACAAATACGTTGTATTGGGATTAGGAGGTCAAATCCTGCTGTCAGGTGATCTGGTGTAACTCCAGAGTAACTCCTTTAGGCCTGATTCTGATCTCACACTGATGGCTGGATTGTGACTGACTCATGCGCAGGCACATAGGGTGGTAAGAAGCTTCCTCCCACTTGCACAAGGCCCAATCACAGCAGCCATCCCTGTGAACATGGCCTGCTTGGTCCTCACACCCTCCAGGGTGCATGTTACCCAGAAAGGGGCAGGGTGGAGGCAGGGCCATTATCAGTCCCTGCTTCTGCCAGACTCAGTGGTGGTTGTTCGCACGGCTCTAGGCTAGAGGAAACCCTTCAAGCTCTGATTCAGGAAAACATCCAGATTCAGGGAGGCACTGAGCATGTGATTTCCAGAACTAGGTCCTAAATCAGGAGGCAATGGTGTGTCTAGTGGTTAGCAGTGAGGAAATGGGAGAAGCAGGACTCCTGGGTTCTTTGCCCAGGTCCACCAAGTCGCTTAACCTATCTGGAGCTAACCTAGCCACTAACTTAACATATCTACTGTGTCCCAGTTAATCCATCTGTAAAGTGATGTTTATTGTTGGGTATGAAAATATTTGCCTACCTCCAAGGAGGAGTGAGGGACATTTTTAATTTATTCTGCATGTAAATCCCTATGAAAATGTGTTTGTGCACAGGAGCTGTTTCCACCAAGTGCTTTTGTTACCTTGGAGCATTTTTTTCCCCTCAGCATCACACCAAAATTGCCTCATCTCAGATTGGCTTCATCGTTATTAAAGCACAAGACCCATTGGTCCTCAGGAGCAAGAAAGCTGTAAGATGTGAGATATTGTGCCTCCTTTGCTGGCAAGATTTATTAACAAAATGAAAGAAAGGAAAGTGCCCCATGTATCAAAGTCATGCTGGCCTGCAATGAAGCGTTGTAAATAATACGGGGATGTCGTTTGAACAGAGTAGTGTTTAACAAGTCAGTTTGCTGCTAGACCCTGTTGAGAAGGGCTGCTAATGAGCGGAGCTGCAAAGTCAATTCTGCACCCCAAACCTCCCCCGTTTGTAACCCTTCCCTTCTTGATTTCTCGCCATCTGTCAATAGCTTGTGCTGTGTTTTGTGTTGTTTCTCCATGAGGGGAGAAGTCTTGTTGCGTGTCAACTCTGATCCTGATGCCTAAAGGGCACCTGGTTTTGTTAAACGGCTTGATGATGGCACTGCTCCGAACAACACCCCGCCCCCCCCCCCAAGGGGAAGAAGCTCACCCAAAATTTTCAGCATTTTTTCAGTCAGAATTTGTAATTTTGATGCAGTTTTTCAGGGACACCTCGAAAGTGGGAAAAATTTCATCCAGCTCCGAATACATTGGAAGGACCAGGCTTGTGTGAGTGAGCACCACGCCCCCTGCTGGAGGGAATTAGCTTGGTGCACAGCAGTGCACAGGGCAGTGGAAGTTCACCAGTGGGCAGCAGGCGGTAAAGTAAAGCAGCCAGTTCCTCCCTTTGGCCAGGGAGCACTGAGAGCCAACGCAGCTGAGAGTGTCTCCAGGCTGGCCAGTGGATTGACTCTACAGATCTGAGCTGCAGCCTCCTCCAGGGAGTCCCCACTGACGCTAACACCGCCCTCTCCAAGCTCGTTCCACGTTACCCTCTCTCCGGCGATAAGCCACAGACTCCATGGAGGTGTGAATCCAGCCTGCTGCTTGCTTTGAGCAGAGGCTAGTGTTAGGGAAGGTCGACGCTTAAAATGCTGCTATGATGCAGCTACACCACTGTAGCACTTTAATGGAGATGCTTTACGCGGACGGAAGAGAGCGCTCCTGTCGGCGTGGTTAATCCACCTCCTCAAGAGACAGTAGCTATGTTGATGGGAGAAGCTCTCCTCCCTCCATAGCACTGTCTACACCAAGGATTAGTTCACTCCCTTGAGCAACGTAGTTATACCAATATAGGGCTGTAGTGTAGACTGGCTTTCAACCGCTTGTTATATTGCATTTTTCTGGTGCTTCAGGGACTTTTTAATGGTATGTCTCAGCTAGGGGAGTTGATGCCAGGGCCAGCTTTAGGCCAATATCCCCGAATTGGGCCCCGCGCCTAAGAGGTCCCCGTGCCCTAAAGAAGAGCGCCTATCTTAGGTGCCTTTTTAATTTTTACTCACCCGGCAGCACTCCGGGTCTTCGGTGGCGGGTCCTTCACTCACTCCGGGTCTTCGGCGGCATTTCGGCGGCAGGTTCTTCAGTGCTGTGGAAAACCTGGAGCAAAGACCCGGAGCGCTGCCGGATGAGTCATCCCTGCCGGGGCCCTGTCAGAACTATTCAAATCGGGCCCTGCACTTCCTAAAGCCAACCCTGGTTGATGCAGTGACACTGGAGAAACCCCCCCACTGCAGACATGCTGCATCAGTGGGTAAGTGTCTGGAGGGGGTTGCCCCAGTGTGGAGCCCCACTCTGCTCAGGTTCTGTGCATGTGCGCTGGGGGCGGGGCTTGCACTGATTTAGCATTCAGCAAGATGGGGTGTGAATCTACCCCAAACTGGCCTGCTGTGGACGAACTGTCCGTGTGGACCCTGCTGACATGTATGAACAGCTCATTAATGTGCTTTAATGTAGTCTTCTTTCAAACGGGAGTAGACCAAAGCCATCAGCAGGGGCCACGTGGACAGTTAGCCCGCAGCAGGCTAGTGCAGGGTAGATTCACACCCCAACTTGCCACGAACTAAATGTTTGTGTAGATTTGCAATAGCTACATCATTGGAGACACATCCCAGTACAGACAGGGCCTAAATCACCCTTCTGTGGACCTGTGGAATCTTGCCACTTGGAACTTGTTTCCACAGGATACTTAGAGATAAAATCATTAATGCTCTTAACATTTTTTGGAAGGTTTATACAACTTCATGCTTTGGGGTTTAAGCCAATCGCTAACTTAGTTCTTAGGATGGGACCTTCATGGGGGGCAGATTATCCCTCAATTGCCTATAACAAGATTTACGACATCCTCCTCTGGAGTATCGACTGCTTTGCACGGTCTAGGTGGCCCTCAGGTCTGATCCAGTCTGGCAATTCCTATATTCCTCTTTCAATTTCCCCTCCCCTGAACTGACTCCTTTAGCAGAAGTAGCTCTGCTGTTATTTTAAACTCTTAAAATGTGAACTGCGGCGAGATTTTTGCTCCAATTCCCCCTAAAGAGACCCTATCATGTCAGATCCCAGGTATATTAAAATGTAGCCGAATCCATGTGCCTGCACCTTCTGCACATGAATGTGTGGAAAAACATTGGCTTCCTAAACTGCCTTATAAAGAATGGGTGGTGCATTTTACTGTGTGTTAATATTGTTCAGGGACTGTTTTCAGCCTTTTAAACATAGCTCCTTTTTTTTTTCTTTTGCATCCCTAGCCTTTTACCAATAACAATATAAAGTGTGCTGCCGGATCTTTACAAAGTTGTTTTAAGAAGTAGGTGTTTTTACAGATTGGGCCCAACACGCAGTCTTGTGTGTGTGTGTGGTCATGCATGGGTGGCCATGTGCTCACCGCAGTAGATCCCAGGATGACTGGAAGCCCAGGTGGAGTAATAGTAATAACATCAGCTTTCGCCCCAGCCTTATTCCGGTTACAAGTAACAGGATATAAAGATAGTTTAAAACTTTAACATTCCTGTTATAATGAATGCCTATAAAAGGTACATTAAATATTGGCCTGTGCCCATGGCCTTACTTAGCCCTCCTATAACTCAGCCCCCCGGTGCCTGGCAAGGAAGGCAACCTTTTATTTATAAACACCCACTGCATTAAACCCAGAAGAGACACCACTCCTAGATGTACAAACCTGTGTTGATGTTAAACTCTCCTGCCCGGAACAATATGACATCAGCGTGAAAGATTCCCGGCTCTGCTACCTTTATAAAGAATCAATAGCCAAAGCCACCAGCTGGGGAAAATGTCCTGTGAACAGGATCCATTCTTCTCTCTGTACCCACGTGGTGCTGGAGTGTTACCCATGTGCATGGAGAGTGGACTGGGACCCATTTGCAGCTCTCAATATATCTGCCTTGAGCAGCAACCCCTTCCCAGCATGCAAGGAGCTCTGACCCCTCCTGATCCAACTCTGGTGGGAGAATCCCTGGCAATTCCAATCTCCATTAACCCTATTCCTTTCCCAGCCAGATCCCCCCTCCCACCAAGATCTTGACTACAAGCTAGACAGCTCTCTGATGGTCTTGTGACCAGGATATGGTGGTCTCATTACCAACGCCTGGTTTCAATTCCTAGTCAGGGACGCAACTCCTTAGGATGAGAAGCAATGGGTTTAAATTGCAGCAAGGGCAGCTTAGGTTGGACATTAGGAAAAACTTCCTAACTGTTAGGGTGGTTAAACACTGGAATAAATTGTCCAGGGAGGTTGTGGAATCTCCATCAATGGGGATTTTTAAGAGCAGGTTAGACAAGCCCCTGTCAGGGATGTTCTAGATAATCCTTAGTCCTGCCATGAGTGCAGGGGACTGGACTAGATGACCTCTTGAGGTCCCTTCCAGTCCTGTGATTCTAGCTGGCTTCAGCCAGACTATGGAGATGGGTGCGGTGTTAGTGCTTAGATGGATAAGATCAGCAGGTCTCCATTGCTATAATGGGCCAATCCACAACCCTGGGTCTGTATGCTCTTGAACTTTGGGGAAATTCTGTCCTCATGTTGGAGCTGTATTTTGCATCTTGGGATCAAACCAAGGAGGCTAAAGATGCGGGGGGGGGGGGAGGGGGAATACCATATTAGTTAACCCTCTCTCCTTAGTCTGTTAAGGGAAACCTATAGCAAATATTCCCCATTTGCCCCAAACACTTACAGCCAAATTGCACCAGCCTATCAGCACAAAGGGGCTGTAAAGTTAGCAGATCTCCCCAGCGGGAGTAGTTACCTCCACTGTGGCCCACTTGCAGCCTCCAATGTAGGGGTTGTGTCCAGAGTGTCAATGTACTCTGGCGATCCCTACCTGGCAGAACAGCCTCTAGAGTCCCATAGCCCAACCAGTGGAGTTTAGAGCAGCCCTGAGACTGCTGTATTCTACATTCTGGACAGAGCCAGCAGAAAATCAGCCCTGGGAGTGAGGAGTTTCAACTGGCTCCTTAATGGGTCCCTCCTAACAACATCCAGTCGGGTGCAAATGGGAATCTAAGTCTTTGGTCCTCCTGGGAACATTTCACACAGGCCCTGAGTCTGCGCATGCACTTGCTTGCCACTGCTGTGACTCCATTGGCTCTAACAGAGTTACTCCAGATTAGGACCAGTTTAAGTGAGGTCAGAAACATGCCCAAATGCTTTCCGCTGTGGTTCCAATGGGCCTACTTTACAGAGGGGCTGAGCATTCCTAGTGTCAGCTGAAATCAGTAGGAGCTGCAGGCACTTAGCTCAGTTTTCTAAAAGGATTTAGGCATTGTTGCAATGCCTAACTGATTTAGGAGCCTGAATCTCATTTTCATAAGGGATTTAGGTATTTAAGAAGTGCCACTGAATGCCCTTTTGACAATGAAATGTAAGTCCTAAATCAGTTAGCCTTTGCACTGCTGAGCTCTGCAATGTCTAAATACCTTTAAAAATCTGGGCCTAAACCCCTCGGGAAATCAGGCTATGTACATAGCTGTGTGTGCTGGTTTAAATCTAAACATCAATATTGTGTATTTTATTTACCACCTCAAAGTTTTCACCAGCCATTGTAGTTCTCTCCAGTAACGAAAACATAAACTCATCCAAAGTCCCAATTATTTCCGTTTCAAACTGTATTTGTAAAGGGAGGGAATTCAACTGACCCGTCATTGTTTTTCTCTCCTGGGACGTGGAGTGACCCCCAGTGGGTTGTGCAGAACAGAGAACATTTCACTCGGAACTATGAAATTTCTAACTTAAAAAGAAAAAAAAAAAAGCCACCAGCAAAACATTCAGACATGAAATGTGCTTTTTTCCCCCCCTAAATGGTCCCTTGATCAAAGCTGCAGAATGACTGGCAGAACTGATGAATACCCATCCTTCTCCTCCTGAATGAGGCCCACAGCAGAGCACAGGCCTGTCCTCACAACAGCTTTCCCAGCTTGAAACTCCAGAGTCTGTCAGCTCCAATGATATGGTTGGCTCCGGGGCTCTTTCCACTTCCATTCCATTCTTTTATCTGCTGAAAATCAGAATAGAGACTAAAATGAAACTTTAATACTATAAAGTTACAGAAGACTAAAAAAAAAAAAAAAAGGTTGAGAGAAAAGAACTCATGAATGGGGCTAAAGAAACACATAGCTGGGAAGCTCCCAACCATGGTTGAGAGAGTTTTGCTCATAAACTCAGGCATTTAAAAAAACATTTTCTATCTCTGCAGTGCCATCAGTGTGTGGATTTATATTTTCAGGGGCAAAGAGGTGCCTGTTATATGTGTATAAATCCTTTATTGGTTTGATTTCAGATGGATAGATTTTAAATATCCAGCCCTTTCAGAAGATGCAAGGTTGCACTCAATCAGCTTAATTGTGACTGCTTTACAGAAATTAACAGGGGCTGTGGTTTGGGCTGGAAATAGTCAAATAATGTATTTTGAAGAATCAGCGACCCCCCCCCCCCAAAAAAGTTACGTCATTAAACCAAGTGAACCTTCATGCTCCCAGCATTGTGCAATAGATCCCACATTTATCTGCTAATCTAATCCAGAGCAACATTTACAGATCCTGAACAGAAGGCTCAGGGTGCTGGAAGGGGAAGGATTTAGAGGCGAGGGACTGGATGCTGCAACACTGGAGTCAATGGGAGATTGGTGACTGACTTCAGTGGGAGTGGGCCCGCTGAGAGGTTCTAATCTAGAGGACCCAGTGCCACACCCACATGTTGTTCTTGAAGAGGCATTTATTCCAGAAGGCTCTGGGCCCAATCCTGCTCCCACTGGAATTTTTTCCTTGAGCTCAGTGGGAAGACGATCAATCCCTCGGGAATCCCATTTTGGTTTGGTGCATGCACAAATGAGTTGTTTAACAGATCTGATCATTTATTTTGTAATGGTGCACTGGGTGTTGATTAGGGTGACCAGACAGCAAGTGTGAAAAATCGGGACGGGTGTGGGGGGTAATTGGAGCCTATATAAGAAAATATCGGGACTGTCCCTATAAAATTGAGACATCTGGTCACCCTAGCATTGATTCTTCTCCCAGGTCTAGTCCTGGATCAGCTGCTCAGCTGAGAAGTATTCCTGTGACTGTTTGAGGGTAAGATAGTCCCCCTGAGATCTAGGCATTGGGAAGAGCCTCTGTGCATGGATGTTTGAACCCTTTGAACACATGAGGATAGTGTCGGCTCCCACCCACAAGCCCCTGCATCCCGGATCATGCAGAAAGCTTTCCATGGGGTTGGATATCCACAGGCAGGGACTAGAACCACAAACCCAATGGAGAATCAGCTCACAAGTGAATACAACCTTGGGCTATGTGTAACATCTAAGCAGAGCCTGTCCATGATGGGAAATCCTTGAAGGAGGAACTCCTTGAGAGGCACAAGACAGGGTCTGTAACCTGTACAGACCACAGGTTCAAATCCAGCAGTGACCAAATGTCATTAGCAGCCGATGGTTGACCTATGTGAAATGAGTTGGTTAGGTCTTATTCCAGTCCTAGAGCACAAAACCCACCACTTGACTTAACAGCCTTGTGGAGCAGGGAAACTAAGGATGGCTTAGGCAGGGAGAGTGAACTAGCTCTCACAGCTCCTCGGGGCTGAGGCACAAAGGTTCACTGCTTTGCCTGGGCTGCACTGGTTTTGTGTCTAAACAGAGGACTTCAGCCTCCAGGGCCCCACGCTAGCCCCTTTCATGAGTACAAGATCCCTTTTAAAAGTATGACTATTGCTGCAGCTAATAAAATCCCACTCCCTGTGATGGGGGCGTAGTGCCTGCGGAGCAGAGCTCCAAAATATTGTTTGCTGCTGCATGGAAGTGCTGACGAAAACATCATGGGCCTGATCCTCAGCTGATGCAAGACGTGATAGTGCTGCTGGCTTCGTTCAGGATTCGGCTTTGAGTTTATCTTGGGCAAATCATAGTCTGTCACATCACAGAGCAATTCAGAGAGCTGCAACTTGAGCATGCTGAAAACATCTGTAATATTTAAACATAGCAGGGTTTGCTGCTCCACTACCTTCCTCCTTGGCTCATCCTTTGCTTCTGTAAGAGAGAGAGTAAAATGCTAGAGCCCTGGGGGTGTTTTACACTCTCTTTGTACCTGCTTGGCACACCACTACATGACCCAGTAAAGCGCAAGGTAGTAGGAAATAGGGCCAGCAACGATCACAACACAACAAAGTTAATTTTTCATAACAGCCTTTCCGCAGCCAGAGGTTATGCAAAGCACGTGATATGATCAAAAAGAACAGGAGGACTTGTGGCACCTTAGAGACTAACACATTTATTTCAGCATAAGCTTTCATGGGCTACAGCCCACTTCATCGGATGCATAGAATGGAACATATAGGGAGGAGATATATATACATACAGAGACATGTGATATGATGTCTGCTCCATTTTTTGCAGCCTGACAGCATGCGGTGAGCAGGACTAGCTCACAATAAGCTACGTAAGAACCTGTAAACTGAAGTACAACCGACAGACAGGTCAGATAACTGTTGGAATAAAGTGCAAGTCTTAAGAGACTTCACAGTTATTTCCATCTTCTGTAACTTATTTCAAAGGGGGGGAAGAAAGGCAAGCCTGAAATAATGACACAAGCGAACAGTAATTGAAATGTTGTTTACTGTAAGCCCAAATCACTTACTGTAGTTAGCTCAACAGTCTTGGCTTTTAATGCACAAGAAAACAATGATTATTTTACTTACATGCACGGTAATGTATGCACTTAACTGGGTGAAATTCTCTTCTCTGTGACACACAAAGAACTCTGCTGATGAAGTCCACTAATGTCCCGGAGAACAGAATGTAGCTCCATCTGTCTTGATTAGAAACGAGTGCAAACCCAGAGCATGGACTGAAACCTGGGCAAGGAGTCTCCTCCCTGCTGTGGCCAGTTTATGCTGCCCTGCATCCAGCTGGGGAATAATTCCTCTGGCATGGGAGATGAGTAAAACAGAAGCCCACTCCACAAGCTCCAGTGGGAGTTAAGGACCCAGTTTGTAGCAGACACTGCTAACAGTGATTTTATGCTGCTAACTTTAGGCAGCTCGTCCAGGGCTGTCCCAACCTACCCCTGCAGCAGGCCAGAATTGGGAGGCTTAGAGCCGCTTTAGCCCCTTCCTTTCCTGCACCTCCTAGAGGTAGAGCATGAAATCGCACCCTTGGAACCAGGCTCAAACTTTGCAAATGGCTCCTGTTTATAACGGGCTGAACCAAAAATCCTTCTCTGAATATCCACAAGCTGTGGGGTGTTCTCACTGCAGCCATGGATCTGCCTTTGACATTGTGCGTCCCGCTTCAGTCTCTTTCTAAATGCACTAGGTCTGATTCTCAGTCAACTCTGACTTCATGCCTGCGTGCTTCCATCCACAGATAACTCCAGGTGCAACTTTGCAGGTGCATTTAAGTAGTTAGATACCTAAATGCTATAAAATGCATCATAATTGTTTAAACCCACATTTTTATTTTGCCCATGCAAAATTTGAGGCCACTTCAGAAAATCAGGGTTAATGACGGTTTGGTGTTGGTACATATCTCTGTCTTTGCTGAGAAAGTGAGAACTTAATTTAGTAACCTTTTAATACAGAAAACCTGATTCTAATCTCATTTACACTGGCACAAACCCAGAGTAACTCGACTGAAGTCAGTTATGATAGACAAGTATAAAAACAGTGATGGTGGCATGAGAACAGGGCCCGGCGATACAGTACAACCCTGTTTGTCATGTTTCGGGGACATATTTGGATGATCCAGGAAGCAGCCTACACAAGCTGATCCACGAATGCTCCTCCTAGGAAGTGTACCCCTGATTTGGGCAAGAAGGCATGTTAGCTGATCAAGGTTCACATGATCAGAGTGGTTTTGTATTATCATTGGCAGATGGCTAACTATGGAAGTGCTGCCAGATATTGCTACCATGAAAACAGCTAAGTATCCTGGTCACCAGCAACGTACTTGCATCAAACACATTGAGCACATGATCGCTGCTAGGCATGCTATATCGGTTTAGTTCACCTTTTTGGCCAGCACCGTTTATTCCTTCTAACACAAGGGTGAAGGGTCCCTCATTGAACCTTGAAGAGTTCTTCTAGTTAGTATGTCCATCCACTTTGGGATGATGACCATGTAAACTGGAAGGAGACCCCTCTACTGTTAGAGGGACATCCAGATGCCATCTTCACAGCATGTCTCAAAACAACCAGAGTCCAAGGAAATTATTCTTCTTTTCACATTACAATACATAGCCTTCATACAACATGCCACTCTCAGACTGTAGTTTAGGTTCTGGACAGCCCAAAATTGCGATTTCACCAGATAGGTTGTTACCACACAGTAGAACTTTTGGATCCAATCTCAACTCCCATTGGCTTCAAAGGGACTTGAAGGTGCTCAGTACATTGCAGGATCAGACCTTTATTTTGCAGTCTGTGGCCCCACTCCTGCAAACAGTAATGCATGGTGCTTGACATGACGCATGTCAGTGATCCTGCTGAAATCAGTGGAATGGTTCACTTGTACAAAGTCACACACATGCTTTAAGTGTTTGCAGGATGGGGGCCTGGGATACAAAACTCACAACTTTACATCCATATGGTGTGAATGGTGTCAACATTATTCCATAAACTCTGCTCTCGTACTTGATCGACTATCCATCTTCAGAAATTCAAATCCAGCCTTTGATCCCCGATGCAATCACTGGATGCAAAGCAACCTTCTCCAGGAAGAAATGTTCAGTGCAATAAGCTAAGCAGGAGCCAACCATTGAAAAATGCCTTTTGAAAACATAACTAGGAGACAGAGACAATAGGTATATGCTCCCTGGTTTGAGTGAGAGGAATTCTTTTCATGCTGCTTAATTTGATCCACATTTTCTGTGTCCTGTGCTGAGAGCAACCCTAGCAAAGTCAACTAAAAGCAGATAATACAAAAACTTGAAGCCGGAAGAATTTCATACACAAGGATTTTGATTAAATAAATGAAAAAAACACAACAGAGTAGGCAACTGAGAACAATCAGGGATCTTGTTTCTTTTTTCTATAGACCCTGCTGCACCTGAAGAGAAGCTTTGCCGCAACTTGATGATTTTTTTGTAGGTCAGATAGTATCTTACCTTCTTCCGTTCTTTAGAAAGAAGGCTGAGTCCTCAGGCTATTATCTGATTGGAAAACAAACCTAATGCAAATGCTTTAGTTCTGCATAAATGAAGAACTCTATAGATTAATAGATTTTAGGGCCAGAAGGGGGAATATTATTATCATCTAATCTGACCTCCTACACAACACAAACCAGAGAACCTCACTCAGTAATTTCTCTAGTCTAGTCTATCCTTTATAGATTCTGATACCCTGTCTTCCCTCCATGGTATTAGAGTGACTTGCAGAAGTGCATTAAGTGATGTGACTAACATCTGTCACGTGATGTTTGTTCTCATGTTGCTCTCTCCAGGGGGCGAAGTGTGTGCAGTGGAGTGAATGTTTCGGTAGGTTGTTTTGGGGTTGTTTTTTAATATATATGTTGCTATTTGTTTGTCAGAGCAGACAAGGTCAAAGAAATACACCTTGCACTTGGAGCACATGGGAGAGTTCATTTCAGAGTCTGGGACTAGCCCCTGAGAAAGTGCTGTCCCCTGCACAGACAAGCTTTGCCCTTATTGTAGAGTTCGGTTGTGTCAGAGGGGTGTAAGTGACCACCATGATCTCACCCCGGAGCTTAGCATGTAAGAATCCATAACTTCTGTAGAGATCTGTGTCCCTTCTGCAAGGTCTTCAGCTCATGCCGGTCGTAGCTGCACTGATTTCAGTGGAGCTGTGCTCATTTACACCAACTGAGGGTCTGGCCCATTTACTAAAAAACTGATACTTAGCTTCTGGTAATGAAACCTTCCAACCAGATGGCCTTTTTCCTTTAGGAAAACCTGTAGAGCTATGTGACAGGGTGAGACCCCATCTTGGGCTAGAGAGAGTTAAAAGCCAGATAGTCACATTTACTACATCTGTGGTGTAATTAATTAGTTGCTCCTCAACCAGAGGGGGCGGGTCTAAGAGGGGTCAGGTGATAACTTTATGGACAGCAGGGCCTCATAAAAGCTGAGAGAGTATTGGAACTGGGGAGAAGGTTCCAGAGTAGCCACCAGAAAGGGGAATGAAGACAGACCCCAGAGAATGGGCTGATTTGTTGAGACAGTTTGGATGTTACTTGGACTTTTGTTACCCTGCCGAGGGTTGAATCGCGCACAAGGACAGACGGCCCACAGGGGTGGCTGGGGCATGGACCCCTGCAACGAGAAGCCCCGATGAGAGGGAGTGCTACAGTGGTGAATGCAATCGCGGCTATTCTGCTCTCTTTGTAAGCATGCAGATGGGACTAGGCCCCCTCTGTTAGTTCTTTTTTACATTGTTGCGTCCTCAGATTTAGAGCCAAAATTCTACTCTGGTATACGGGTGTGAAATCAGTGACACCCTGAGGTGTCTACTCGTGGATTGTTGGCAGATCATTTGATTGCAAGCCATCCTAGAACCTGTTGCAGAACTGGGGTTGGATGATGGGCCAAATTCAGCCCTGGTGTAAATACATGCCACTTCAGTGAAGTCAGGAGGTCAGATCTCCAGCTGGTGTCAATCAAGTCAAAAGAGCTACATAGTTTTACACCAGCTGAGGATCTGGCTCAAATATTCCTCCTTGTTTGTTGCACCCACTGACTTTGCCTAAGGACAATTGAATACAGATCGGTCAACTTGAAATCTATCCAGCATGATGCTCTGCTTTCCCAGTCTCCGCACTTTACTGCAGAGAAGCGGGTGTCTATGAAATATTTGGGACAGTTGAGAGATATCGTTTGCATAATGCTGGATGTGCAGAATTTTCCTGTTGATCTTACTCCTGAAAAAGCCCAAGAATCCACAGACATTGAATAAATTCCACATATATTAAATATGCTAATTGAGTAGCTATTTATACACAGATGGTTAATGCACTATTTTTCACCCCAAAATGTGCACAAATCAAACCCAAAACATCTATACGCACAGCTTTTCTCTTTTAATAATGCCCTACGTTTTTATTCCAGGGCGGACTTTAACTACTGATTGTACCACAGCTACATTTGCCATATCACTGCTCTAATAACTTCCTGACAAATGCTCTGGGCACCTGGAGAACGGTTTGAACTGTACTAGGCAGCCACGTTTCAACTGCCTCGTGGTCACCATTACGCTACTAAAGT
The DNA here is from genome assembly GCF_020497125.1 of Mauremys mutica. Classification (NCBI taxonomy): domain Eukaryota; kingdom Metazoa; phylum Chordata; order Testudines; family Geoemydidae; genus Mauremys; species Mauremys mutica. Next base: position 82,070,703 of record NC_059082.1, on the reverse strand, counting down.
CAACTGCAAACTTCCCATTGACCTCCATGGTGCAGGAGGAATCCCGTATCATTTCAGATACCTTCCTAGTATTTACCCTCCGGGCTGAGATGGTATCCGTGAGGCCAGTCCTCCACTTAAGGGTCTGATCCATTTCTCATTGAAGTCTGATCCATTTCTCATTGAAGTCTGAAAATGGGAGTTGGATTTATCCCTAAATTCTTCCTTTGATAATAAAGAGGAAATCCTGTTTCATAAGAGGTTCCATCAGACTGGAACCACTGTTGAAATACACCCAACTCTGGACACATTTTCATCAATAGCTGTGTACCTGGTCAGCCTGCAGCTGTGTTCTTTGCTTATTTAAATGAATTGTGCTGGTTGGCATTATTGACTTTACCAATCAATAAATAATATAGGTAGCCAGTTGTATTTCATGTACACAACATTATACACATACCCACAACTATATTTCATGAGTGTAAATAATACTGGCGCATCAGTGGAAATTAAAAACAAACAGATATAACAGAACGATTTACATCGGATGTTTCTTAACATAATGGGGAATTAAGGAGACAAGATAAAAAAACAGATCCCTAGAGGACACATGAGGACTCATTATCAAGCCCTTCTGTTTTCTTGTGGAGGTTTAGGGTTGCTAGCCATCCGGATCCACTCAAGTTCTGAAAGAGACTATGGCCTTGTCTATGGATTTGCGCTGATTCCAACATTTGATGGCCAGCCAATGCAAACCCAAGAGTAGATAAGGAAAGCTGCCTTTTGCACTGGAGGAATTCACTCCTGCTAACCACAGTTAACCCCATTGGTGCAAATCGCAGCTTTCCTTGTCCGCACTTGTGGTTTGCACTCGAGCAGCTATGCTAATGGCTCACTCTCAATTGCTGAAATAGAAGCAAATTACCAGTGTAGACAATGCTTGTGTTCTGCCCTTTAGCCCTTGCAACAGAGTCTACTTCTTCTCAACAAAAGAAAAATGCATCCTAAAGGGCCTCCTGGGACCAGAGGCATTTGTAAACAGGGCCTCGTCTCATGAAAGGAGGATTCTCTTTCTTTGGTCTTATGGAAATGGAAACAACAGTGCTGGTCATAAAGTCTTTCTTCCTCCATCTTGTGAGCCATAAGACAAGCAACTATTGAGTAGTTTCTCTTTGTTTGGGATCCTTTGTGCTGAGTCGGATATTTATGTTTGGTGATCAAACTTTGTATAGGGTTTAGATTCTTTTTTGCACAGAACTTAGGTGCCTCTTGGATACAGGGTCCTCTGGCAAATAAGAGTTGTGTTATGTTTTTATGATTGCAAAGATAGCGTTCCACAGGCGGTGCTATCTAAGAACATTCTCCAGATGGAATGTGACTTGGCTGTACTAGGTGATACCTCTTGGCTAGGCGCATAGAAGAAGTGGTGGGTGCTGAGATCAATCTTGACTGGTTTTGGGGATACTTGTCATAGTGGAAACAATTGTCCCTTCCACAGCCCCGGCTGGAGATAGCAATATATGAAACAGTAGCATACATGAGTCTGAATTAACTCCTGTATCATGAAGGGCAGTGAGGTGGATAAACAACCATATTGACCAGCATGCTCTATTCTGAGTCTGCTCCTGTGCCATTCAGCAATGGCCTGCTCCTGGCTTGGCTTTAATAGCTCCCTTAACATTAGGACAAAGTGCAGAGTTCTGTAATGTGTATAAGGCCCGTCTTGTAGCATGGCTCAGAAGAAAGGAGAGAGGTAGCAGATGTTACATTGCATCCTGCTGCCAGGTCAGGAATGGACAGAAATGACAAAAGGGTGTAGGATGTAACCCGCTCCGGAGTGAGTGAGACCCAGCTTGACACATAGCTCAGGGGCTCTGTCTTTTTCTTACACTTTGGCAACACTTGCATATCTTGTCAGGCCAACAAAGTCACATTGAAATGACGTGAATTGAAAAACTGTGAGCTGGGAGCAGTCCCTGTGGACTGCCCTGCCATGTTAAAGAGAGAGGGCAGTTTCAATGTGCTCCATTGGTGTGCAATTTATATGACCCTGCACTGGGCAAGATTTGAAGGCCCCTGCACTGAGACCTGACCATGAGAGATTGCAGATCATCTCCTGTGACGTGCTGAGTGCCTTCAGGCCCGTGCTGTAGAAGTCAATGAAAAGAGAAGCGAGCACCTCTCAGCTTCAGACCTTCAGTGTGTAATTTGGCTCCCCACTGAAAACCGTATTAGTCTCTGTGGTCAACTTACCATTAAGTGCCCACTCTGAATATCCTGTCCCTATTGGCTATGACTACACCAGTGTTCATTTCAATGACATTGCTTTACTTTATGCCTATTTTCTCCTCCTGACATTTATTTTGGGAGAGGTACTGTAATCCAGTGGCGTGTGCTGCTGTCTCTGAGCTATTTGTTTTCCTTGAAAATTTAATATAGATCTAATTATATGAAAATGAAGTACAATAAATAGACCAATTATTCAGCCCTGCCATCTAAACATCAGTCGTGGGGGATATGCCTCCTTCATCCAGACAAACATGGTATGCGTATACACAATGAGCTCTCCATTACCCTTCCTTCTGTTAGCATTTAACCATTTCCCTCACCCTGGTGATGCAGAAGCCATGCCTAAATCAATTCAGGTAGAAGTGCATTCGCTCTGGCTTTGAAGAGGCATTAGATCTTTGAACAGAGGGCTTCTTGCTGGGTGATCCTGCATTTCTGGTTCTAATTTCCTTGTGGGAGGTGGGTCTGGAGCCCATTTTGTGTGTTGGAGAAGGCTCAGTGGGAGGGAAGGGAGACAAAAATGAACGGCTTGGCTTTGCTGACAAAAATAGTCTTGACACCATGCGCCCTGTGCGCCATTAAAAACCCCCAACACACATATTTACTAGGAAGACCTACATATTGCATTAGCAGTAATCAGAATTAAATGCAGAAAGGTCTGAGCGTGCAGGATTCAGAAAGGCTCCACAAATGTAACCTGTTCTCAACGGAATCCCCTGATTTAAGGCTTGATCCTGCCAGGTGCTGAAGAGCCCCCAGCTCCAAGTCGCTGGGAGGGGAGGTTGCTCAGTACTTTGTAGGATGAGAAATGAGCAACCAACTGGACATATCAAGCCGGTTCAGACACATGTCACTGACGTCAGACATCTCTTTCACTTTCACCTCAAGGTATCATCGTCTGCATTGCTGATTTCATTTTGCATGTTGCAGTTTTACCACCTAACAAGAAGGCTGCATTAAATTAAAGGAGGGAGGCAGAGCCAGTTGCGACAGAACATCAGTTATAATGAACACATCAGCTATCAGCACAGAACAAACACAGTTTCCCCATCGATTGGTGCCAATCATTTTTGGCATATACATCTCTTAACCACTCTTTTCTGCAGCACCGGAGACCTTTGCAGAATGTCAGTTTGCGAGTACAGTTATGCACGCTGGCCACTTAGAAATTGGTGCATATTGTACTGTAATGAAGCGGTTAATCTCTACATGTCACCACTGCCCTCTTCTGGGTGGAGCCAGCAGTACTGAATTTTGCGCCATAGGCCCTGTACTGCTAACTGAGATGCTCCATGAGCACAAGAGGAATCGATACGTTTGAAGCAGGAGGGTCTGTCTTCTACCCCTGTTGGTGAAGAGGATAAATTCATCAAGGTATGAAAGCTGTCCACATAGTACAGTGATGGGCATTATAGAAAAGTTTAACGTATACATACCTTTTGGCACCATTGTGCCCAGGCGGTAGGATTACACAGGTGTAGCTGAAGACATGATTTGGCCCACCCTGTTCTGCTTTTGTGCTTGTTCCCGTGTCGGTAAGCTGGCACGGAGGTGACAGATTTGTTTTCTCTTGGCTTAGCAGTGTTTTGTGTTCGTGAAAAGCCTGGCATTTGCCCATCTTTGGAAGCGGTCGTGCTGTGTGCCCAGATGGGCTCTTTGGAAATGGAAACCCTTTGTTGCAGGGATGGTTTGAACTTGTGTGCATGTATTCTTCCCTTACCAACTTCAAAGGGAGCAGAAAGTTATTGCAGACACTGACCCGCTTGCATATTATCAGAGTGAATGCCCCAGCCTGTTTGCAACTACTTTTCCAGTTCAGTGTTAAAGCCCGTAATGTTAGTGTATAACAGGGAAGGAGCAGCATAGTTTTTACTTCTCTAAACTCTGTTAAAACAAGGAGTTAATGTGCTAACAGGGAGGCCCTGCACAGGGGGGAAGTCACTGATCTCAATCCCATTGCACAGTGTACCTGACTCAACTGTGTTCATATTCATTATTATTTATTAGTCTGTGTGCATTACAATTAACAGACTAAGGCCTGGTCTACACTAGGGGGGGGTCGAACTAAGGTACGCAAGTTCAGCTACGCGAATAGCGTAGCTGAACTCGAACTACCTTAGTTCGAAGTACTCACCCGTCCAGACGCCGTGGGATCGAAGTCCGCGGCTCCCCCGTCTACTCCGCCACCGCCGTTCGCGGTGGTGGAGTTCCGGAGTCGACGGGAGCGCGTTCGGAGTTCGATATATCGCGTCTAGAACTCCGAGAATTCGAACGCCACCCGCCGACCCGGGCGGGTAGTATAGACGTAGCCTAATATAGGGACATATCCCTTCCCTGTCAATTACACACATTGGATCAGGTACCACCTTAGGCCAGGTAATTTGAGGGACAGCATAAAATAACCCCTATATTCCCTTGCTCCCCACAGTGTAAGGAGCTAGTCACAATTTATTCTATTCTATACAGATTCTTATCCCATGCTCATCACCATAGTATCTGAGAGCCTTCCAGTAGTGCATTAAGTGACGTGACTACACACCCGTCACATGTTATTTGTTCTCTCCTCCTCTCCCCAGGGGGAGAAGTGTGCATGGTGGAGCACCTTGTTTTGGTAGGGTTTATTTTATTTGCTCTGTGTTTATATTATTGAAGGCAAGACCAAAGAAATACACCTGGCACTTGGAGTGGGAGGTGGGGAGATTTGGGGATGGTCCTTAATTCCTGGGGGCACTAATGCCACCATCTCAGACTGGTCCCTGTGAAAGCTCTGTCTCCCTCAAAGATGAGCTGTAGTTGGATTGTGAGAGCATTGTGCCAGGGGAGTGCAATTGTTGACTATGGTCTTCATCCTGAAGCTTTAGGTTCTTTTATATATGCTGGGCTGAGGTCACAGAGCACCTTGACGGTAAGGACCGAGACCTTGAACTTGATTCGATATTGTATGGGAAGCCAGTGTAGAGAGCAGAGGAGGATGTGATGTACTCGCAGTAGCCTGTGTTGCAGAGGAGACTCATTGCAATGTTTTGTAATAGTCTGAACCCCCTAAGCACTGAAGGCTTCGTGCCCAGGCATGTCACTTTTCTGTAGTCCAGTGGAGAGGTGGCAAAGGGGTTAGCAACTGAGGCCAGTCCACTATCTACCAGGACGGGATGGAGTCTTCTAGCCACCCAGCAATGATTGAGCTGTGTGCGAGAGCTCAGCATTGGCGAGGAATCCCAAGGTACTCCTGAGCTATGGACTGAGTTAACCAAATGTGGGTGTGAGCCTGCAGCTAGAGCAGACGGCACACTGGTTGTGAGCTCTTCAAGTTCTCTCTTCCTCTGCCCACCAGCAACACCTCTGCCAGCTGTTCTTCATCCATGAGCTGATCTCATCCAAGTACTGCATCACAGTGGTGGTAGTAGTGAGGTTGTATGTGGTGAAGGATAGGCAAAGCTGTGTCTCAGCTGCATGTCGCTGGCTCTTGAGTCCGAGTCGTCTGACCAGTTCCCCTAGTGGCTGTATGTAGATGTTGAAAAGGCCTGAAGAGAGAACTGATCCTTGTGGGATGCCACCAGTGAGGTGTCTAGTGGTGGAGGTACAATTTCCCATCCCTTTTCGTGGGGTGTGTCCGTCCATGAAGGACTCAAACCATTTTAGGGCATTCCCTGGACCCCTGCCACCACTTGCAGGTGAGACATCAATATCTCATGGTCAACAGTGAAGAATGCTGCGGAGAGGCCCATCGGGAAGAGAATGAATGTCTGTCCTCTATGCATTGCCAGAGGGAGATCATCTATCAGCACTACTAACGTGGTTTCAGTTCCATGTCCTGCCTGAATCCAGATTGTGCTCGGTCTAGAATGTTTAGCTTCAATCAGATGAGCCTGTAGTTGAGTCTGATGAGTCTGTAGCAGAGTTGGATGTGTTTAGCTAGCTTCTCTATGAGATGGCTCAGGAACAGGTTTGCCACTGGGTGGGAGTTGGATAGAACCAGTGTATCCAGGGTAGGGTGACCAGCTGTCCAGATTCTACAGGGACTGTCCCACTATTCAGGGCTTTATCTTATATAGGCGCCTATTACCTCCCACCCCCATCCCGATTTTTCACCCTTACTATCTGGTCACCCTAATTCAGGGCAGGTTTCTCCAGGGTTGGTTGGATTATTGCATGTTTGAAGGAGTAAGGTAAGATTCCTCCTCTGCATGATGTGTTGGCTATTTTGATCGGGAGTGGCACCTCCTTCCCAATCCAGGAAGGGCCCAGGTTGGATTCACAAATCTTGGAACGAGACCCCTTTAGGGTGTCCAGAACTTCTTGATGAGTGAGTGTACTGAACTTTGGGAAAGCAGGCAGGCAGTTGGTTGGTGGGGGCAGGTGCAGTGGCTCCCTGCTGTTTGAGAAAACTTCCTGAATGTGTGTGATCTTTTCAGCGCAGTCAGGTGATAGTTCTTCACTGCACTTGATGCTCAGTTGTGTTCGGACTTTAGGCGTTCAGAAGTGATGGAAGCAGTTTACCAGCCCAGATAGCTCCTGCAGGTAGAATTTGGCAATGGGGACCAGTGAGTCAATGGTCCAGGCTAGCGTACAATGATCATGATTCACCAGGTCCTTGACTCCTCATCCTGTGGGTAGAGTGCTGTTGTCCTTTTGTGTGTTCTGGTGGAGTCCATGAGTTTCTGTGGTCGAATCAAAATCATTGGTCTGTGTTGTTGCCTGGGAGCCGGAAGATCTCTGATCATGGCCTTAATGAGGTGATGGTCTGGCCAAGACAGTGGCTGGGTTGTGATATACTTGATTGTGACATCTAGGCTGAAGATCAGGTTCAGGATGTGACCATCTGTGCAGGTTGGGCTTTTGCATCTCAATCCCTGGGCCTTTCTGAGCAGAGGCGCTGATCCTCGCTAGAAGGGCCATGTGACCCAAAAGGACTGGGGAAGAGAAGGCAGCTTCCTGGCTCCTCCTCCCCTTGTGCCAGCCAGCTCTGTGCAGGAGAGTGTATGCTGCACCCCAATGGGCTATAGCAGCCAGCCTGCTCCAATGTGTGCACCGGGTTGCCCGGGGAGGCACTGCGCTCACAAAGATGCCTGCTGAGGCAAGGTGTCTCCACCACACCCTCAGCATAGCATGGTGTCTAAAAACCACGGCAGAGCCCTTAGCAGTGGGTGAAGCAGATTGAAAGGGGAACATGAAACAGGGGTAATGCAAATCTTACCCTAGACAAGCATGCGCTATGTTCTGCGTTAGCTACTTCCTCGAATGAAACATTGAGGATTTCTCCTGTTCATTATAAGATATCTGTGAAAATGCCTGAGAACTGTTCTAATTCAAGAAGTGGCTAATGTTCATCATGGTGCATCCTTTTTGAGAGTCTGACTTTGCAACACCTCTGGAATGGTCCATGACACTGCGCAGTTATATTGCAGTGAATAGCATTTACTGCACCGTGGGCCTCTCTGATTGTTACAAAGGGAGGGACAGAAGAACGGATCTCCCTGGAGTATTTTGCAGGGGTCCATTTGGCAGATCTTTAAAGGCAATTTCCACATGAAGCGTTGAGCAGCAGCCTGTTTGCTCTTCTGTCTTGCTGGGCCATTTCCACGAAGGAGTTGGCGAAAGCCAAGCTGTCGAGTGACTATTCAGGATTGCCATATGGAGCTCACCTTTGGCTGATTTCTAGGAGAAAGTCATTCGGGGAAAAATTCACAGCCCTTATCCACAGGGACTACTTGTATGAATAAGGGCTACTCATTATGAGTAAGGGTTGCAAAATCTGGTTCACAGTAAGGGTTTATCTACACATGAAAGTTAATATGGAATAAAGTAGGGTGCAAATTTAAAGTGGGGGTCCACTTTGAAAGTGAATTAAGATAATTTGGAATAAGGCACTCTTTTGCCAGAATAAGAGCATCTACATCTGGAGTTAATCCAGAATAGCCAGTCTGGAATAAGTCCCCATGTAGACAAGCCTTCTGAAAGAAGAGCTATATTTTAGCTCTGACTCAGCAAGGCACTTACTCATGTGCTTAACTTTAATCACATGAGTAGTCCTGGTGATTTCAGTGAGACTACTTACATGTTTAGGGTTAAGCACGTGCTTTGCTGGATCAGGGTCCTTAATCTTTTGATGGGAGTTTCCTTGAATCTCCTTTCCAATCTCATAGCTTGAGAAGCTTGGATTTACCTTCGGCATTTATTTGGATCATTATCTATTTTACAGACCTCAGGAATGAGGAGATTGTTAGTCCAGAACCGCTAGATAATTGCTTTGAACAACAGTAGTAGGTTACTAAGTCCTTAGTATTTGTCAGCAAAACTACTACGTAGAGAAAGAAGTGTGCTTTCACATTCAGAATGATCCCAGGCTAACTGCAAATCATATTTAGCTCTGGTAGATAGTAACATAAAAGCAGTCATAGAGAAAGTTGTGCTTTGGGAAGTCATAGCCTATCATCACTATTCTTTATTTATTATTTGTATTACCATAGAACCTGGGGACCCACTCACAGACCAGGACCCCACTGAGCTAGGCGCTAGGCACTGTACAAACACAGAACAAAATGATAACCCGTGCCCTGAGGAGCTTGCAATGCAAATTTCCTTGATATTAGATCAGCCTTGAATGCACATGTCCCTGCACATGTCTTAGCTTAGAGAGGAGTCCAATAAGAAGGTGCATGATAGAAGCTTACAGAATAATGTGTGGTATAGAGAAGGTGAGGCAGGCAGGGGCTCCATATTTGCCATTTCCCATAAGAGAAGAAAAAGCAGAAATACACTGAAACTGAGAAGGCAACACATTTAAAACTGATGAAAGAAAATATATTTTTATATAGTCCACATTTAACCTCTGGAACTCATTGCTACAAGGTATCACTAAATCTAAGAGTTTAGTTGAAAAAGGATAAGATATGTTTAATGAGAACATCCACCTTTCAATTAAATAGGGTATGTTTTTAAGGATATAAACCCTAATGCTTCAGGTTACAGGCCAAACACTGAGATTATTCCATATTGGTCCACTGTGGATTCTTGCACCTTCCTCTGAAACAATTGGTACTGGCCACTGGAGACAGCATGCTGGATTAGATGGATCATTAGTCTAATCTGTTCCTTTGTTCCTACATTCATTCATAATTTAACTCCATCTACTTCAATGGAATTACATCAGAGATACATTTGGCCCCATGTTATCTACATACTCAAGTGCTACTTCTCCTTTTCACTTCATAAACTGGTAGTTACGTATATTAGCAAATTATGTGAATTGGGATAATGATCACACAAGCAAACTCTAGAAAAGAAATACTAATTTATAGCAAGACAAGAACAAATTTAAAAACATAGCACAAACTGCACATTAGATATGAAATAAATTGCCAATTCAGTAAATGTGATTGTAGTTGGAGATGTACTGTATACAGAAAACAGTCTGTAATGGTTTATTCCAGGGAAATACATTTCCGGTACAAGTTGTTAGATTGACCTCTAGTGTTCATTTTCTTAAAATAAAATGTGTTGGGCAAGTCCACTTCTGACCAACTTTTATATTTGTTGCATTCTCAATAAATATTTTATGTTTAAAAATGTGGGTAACAACTTTAAATGTCAATATCAGAAGGAATTTTCTAAACACCTGGCTGAACACAATTCAGGGATATAAAAGAAACATAAACACAATATTACTTATAGAAAAAGATCAGGTGAAATCTTGACTCCATTGAAGTCAATGGGAGTTTTGCCATTGACTTCAAGGGAGGCAAGATTTTACTCATTATATTAAAGATACATTTATGCTGGAAAGTTTAAATTGGCTGTATTATTTGGTTCTCACTGAAACCCTCTTTCTTTGTGTTGGGAGGAAAATCCTGTTTATTCTAGGAATCCTGTTTTCCCGCACTGCCATGCCCATCTGTCTTTGAGAATCGTATCCAAATTTTTCTTCCTTATGCAACTGCTGTTTGACTGACTAGTAGAACTGGTTGGAAACTGAAACAAAAAAATCAACGTTCTCACCCCCAGCATTTGTCAATGAAAAATGTTGGACAAAAGTTTTTCCAATTAGCCTTGTCAAATGTCTTGTTTCTCAAACTGAAATCCAGAAATAAGTTTTTCAGTGATTTTTGAGCATCTGATTTGAATAGCAGGAGATGTCTGTTTGGGATGACAGCCAATCATTTTCATATATTTTTCTCCTCCCAAATCCCAAATCATTCTTTGCCAATTTGGGGCAAAAATTATGTTTAACCTTTGTATATCTCTTTTGTTTAAAACTCACAATGTTTTGTTGCAAATGTTAAATCTTGGTTTGCCCAGGGCGGGCCAAATTCTGCTCTCAGTGATACTGATGTAAAACTGGACTAACTCCTTTGACATCAGTGGAGTAATTCTGGATTTATATCGAGAAAAGAATTTGACCCCCAGAAGCTGCATGTGCACTGGCTCCTTGGTTCCATAAGGAAGTCCTTTTCAACTATACAGATACAGGCAAGCTAAATTTCTAGCTGATGACTTTAAAATCTCAGACAACTGGAGCCTGACATTCAAAAAAGCAAGATACAGCATCAGTCTGCGCACAGAGAAATAGGCAAAGCGACATCTAAAGATATGTTCCAGTGTTTATGAACATCAAATAGCTGCACAGACATCTTATTTTAGCTATCTTCAAAGGGAGTAAGGTTGCAGAAATAGTCAGACATAGTTACAGACACACAGACAGTAGATAAAGACACCCAGAGAGAGAAAAGTACTGGGACAGCTGTTTGTTGCCAAGAATTTTTTTTGTTCTATGTTAAAAATGATCTACAAACAGTCTTAGATTTGTACTATCCTGCCACCCCCCCCAATGCTCAATTATCAGGTTGTCACGCTGTCTGGAGTGGCTCACGACTGAGTGCCTACCTTAGGGCAAACAGTCAGAAAACGGGGCAAACACTCCAAACTGGTTGTGTGTTCTATAATTAGATTTCACCAAGCCAGTAACAAATGTGAACTCCTGGATCACTATTCCAGTCTTACCAGGGAGTCACAGACAGTCCCTTTTGGCTCTCCAGTCTATCTTTGCACCCAGGTAAACTGGACTTTGTGATAAAAGGCCAAAAATCACATGACATCAGGTTGCTTCCAGTCCCAAGAGACCAATCACTTACCCCCGATCAATTGGTACCCTAGAAAGACAAGTCTGGTAGCCAATACTATAGTAAACTAACTAAAGGTTTATTAGCTAAGAAAAGGAAATGAGAATTATTGAGAGATGAAAGCAGGTAACATATATGTACAGGTGAGTCACCATCTACAATTCCAAATGGTAGCATAGATGTAGTAATCTGCAAGTTTCCCAAAAATCTTTCAGGGCTACCCGGAAAAACTCTGGGGATCTCAATCTTTTTGTTCAGTTCTGCTCTGTTAGAATCCAAACAGTCCAGAGAGCAAGGAACTTTCCCTAAATCCATATTTATAGCTTTTTCTCACAGAAAACAAGCTGATAGGGTCACTACCCACGTGGGCTTTTCCTTTGATGACAGAGAGTGAGGAATGCATTTTGAGTCTGACCTCCAATCATCATACACACAATGACTACTTGCTTTGAAATTAGCACTTTTCTCTTAAAGTTCTTCATTTGCAGTCCACCATGCTTCTTTCTCGTTTGATGGGTTATTTAGTTATAGGATACACATAATGTAAATGTTTGCTGCTATATTATAACGGGGTACAGATAAATGAAAACAATGAAAGTGACATCCCACTAGTTTTCATGAAGTTTAAACCCCAAATACACTCTTAGACATTTAACAATCACTTTGATCTACACTAATAGACAAGTATCAGAGGGGTAGCGGTGTTAGTCTGGTTCTGTAAAAGCAGCAAAGAATCCTGTGGCACCTTATAGACTAACAGACGTTTTGCAGCATGAGCTTTCGTGGGTGAATACCCACTTCTTCGGATGCAAGTCCGAAGAAGTGGGTATTCACCCACGAAAGCTCATGCTGTTAGTCTATAAGGTGCCACAGGATTCTTTGCTACTAATAGAGAAGTGAATTAGCCAGGGGCTCTGACATGAGCTGGCACTTGGTCTGTCACCATCACACAGATAATGTGAATATATTTCAGAGTATGGATTTGCTTTGACTATTTGCATTATTCCTGATGGGTGACCAGTTACCTAAGTCACCTGTTACTGTTTCTACTCCCTGACTAGGTGAATGAAACTTTTCTAAATTGGACTTTCAGCTCTTTGCAGGGACCAGCTTTTCCAAGGCATAAGCTGCAGAGCCCGGGAGCAGCTGGGCCATGGCCTGACTCCTTTCGGGCCTGCCACAGCTCAGCTCATGCAAATGATGCAATGGCTCCAGGGCCAGGAAGGGGCAGGGCATGGCATTGTGGGAGGAGTGCCCCACCGGCACACTGTGGTGAGAGCCAATGGGCCAGAGTGGGGAGCTGGTCCCAGCCTAATGGGGTGTGAGGTGCTGTGGGGTGAGCCCTTGGTCCTGACTGGGAACTTTGGGCAAATGCAAATAATAAACAGGTGGAAGGAAATCAAAGCAATTTCAAGTTGGCTGCATGAACACTTCCGCTATGAATATTGAATTGAACTTGCTGATTAATAGGCAGCTGATTCAGGTTTTGGAGAAGGAGAACTGCTAACTATCGTAGATAAAGACTCTTGGGAAATTGTTTTGATTCTCCATTTGAACCCCCTACATGTCATTTACTCATCTGCAGTCCTGTCCCTTTAAAATTCCTCCTGCCCTCTAGGAAGGGTGAATCTATTTTAAACAGGAACTACATTTTATTAAATGGATTTGCACTGTATGGCAGCAGGTATTTTAAAGGGTCAGGACAATAGTGACTGTATGTTAGCGATGGGATTCATTTTTACAAAGCACTGTGTGTCATAGATGTCAAGTGTTGTAAAGTTTAACGCACTAAGACACTCAGTTGTTCTTTCAAGTAGCATTATACCAACCCAAGTGTATCATGTTAATTGTAATGATGTGTCCATTTAAGACCACCCCTTTACAATCTGAAAACCCCAGCACTGCTGAAAGCTACTTTAATGCACAATTTTTAGAGTATGGAGCAGACTGCTGGAGCTCTGCTAATAAGCGAATGAGCCTTGTACATGCATGTCTGCATGGAGTAACTTACATAAAACATCACATTACTCATATGCACAAAATCAAGTAGGTTTATGCCTTAAAGCTTGTCCTTTTCCATCCTTGTTAACACATAGGCCTCACCCCAGTCAGGCAGCAAGAGTGAGTCACCATCATCTCTAAATTTAACCCAATCTAGCCACAAACTCTCTCTCCTGCTTGGACATATATATACATACATACCATTCACTCTGCTGCCTGCTGGGAGCCTCAGGTCCTAGTGGTTCGAGAAGGCTTTGTGCTGAACCAGAGCAGTCAAAGGTAGGCGCCACTTTCATATAAACGGCTTTTGGACTGAAGACTGCCATGGTTCGTTTTCATTTTACAGTGGCAAACGAGCATGCATGCTTCATGGGCTCCAGGAAGTTGCATAGTCAGAGTAATGTTATGAGCTGGGTGGAACCTTGTTATTGGTGACAATTCATCCATCAGTTAACATAACTAAGCATAAACCCCCTCCTAAGACAAAAGGTGTGTGTGAATCTGCACAGGTTCCTTTGGCTTTGTATTGTGTGTTGTGTGTGTGTAGAGAAAAATACACAGAAACTGAGAACTGGCAAGAACAGAGAGAGGGGGATGCAAGAAAGCCAAGCAGGAGCTTGTGAGCACAGTATGACTCAGGAAACACCCAGAGAGAGACAGCTTTTGGTTCTGGTATTGGCTAAAGAGGGTGGAGGGTTGTAAGCTAAGAAACAGATCCTTTTGTGCTTGGTTTCTTCTGCATTCAGAGACACAGGACCTGATGCTTGTAAATAAACAAGGTTGCATCAAAGAAAATCTGGCAAGCAGTCCCACTGAAATCAATACAAGGACTACTCCACTGAGTAAGGCTGTGCGGGATGGGGAACTGCATCGGTGAAAGATTTTAACAATGGCTTACTGAGGTGATGGCGAGAAGGTTTAGATTGAATATCCTTCAATGCACCAAGCATCTGTTTCACTGCATCAGCACCTGTATTACTTCTATTAAAAATGTCATCATTACTCAGTCAACGCTCCTGGTTCCCAGCCAGTTCAGGTATCAGCCAAAGGCAAAGAACAGTGAATACCTTTAATAATCTGCTGTTTTTAATGCATTCTGTCAGGCCAATTACATGAAATTACAGGTCTGCCCTTTTCATTTTACACATTCTTTTCAGTCTAAGCATGTATAAATATTAGATGAGTCCACTCAATAAAAGCAGTGGGCGGCAGAAAGTTTATGAAGCAAATATTGGGATGTACTATGGCTTTGATGAGCCTGTTAAAGCTAAAAATATATGTCTTAAATGTCCACAGTAGTGATGAGTTCCAGATTAGCTCTCCCTGCATGCATGCAATGTTAATTATGGTATAACAAATTGCTAAGTGAATTTACGAGACGCTATTTGGATTCCGTGATTGTACTGATGAGCATAATTTAAATAAATACATTTATGAAGAAATAACTATCTGGGCCCATTGGATGCTCTGTAATATGTGGAAAGTCTCTTTGCAGGATTGAGCCAGTAATTAGCAAAGTGCTGGCAGTGAAGTCAGTGAGAGTTGAAGTTGCTCAGTGCCTTGCAAGAATTGGACCCTAAAACTGAAAAATGCTGATCCCAGGGTTTAACCTGTTTCAAAGGGGCAGTATGTCCTAAAGTGCAGTTCTCTAGACGAGGAGTCAAGAGACATGGGTTCTGTTCCCAGCTCTGCTAGATGACCTTCGCCAAATCGCTTCCCCACATTGTGCCAGGGTTTTACCATCTGTAAAATGCAGATCTCCTTTGTAAAGCGCTTTGAGATATACTGATAAGAGCTAGGGGGATTACTGCCCTTGAGATAATGACATATTTTTGCAGGTTCTATTAATATTTTTAAAATACCCAATTTTGATAATCTGCTTAAATCTTTGTAAATTGTCTGAATATTTTAAAGTTAGTGAGTTCATGTATTAATTTAATATTATTATTATAATTTATGATTAATGTGTATTGCAGTAGCACCTAGTATCCCCGGTCATGGTGCAGGACTCAGTCGTGCTAGGCAGAGTTATCAAATATAATCTTGGGACTGATATGCTAATTAAAACAGCCTTTTCCCTCCCTCTCACCTGCAATTTTTATTAATTTGGAATGCAATATGTAATCAGGTCTCAAAGTGTAATTGTTTGGTTGTTGCTATTGTCATCTCAGCTGCTTGTGCGTCTATAGTCTGTTGGGCATGACTATATGGTTGTGATTTGATTCTTTAATGTCATTCTTTGACAGACCTTGTAACTTCATTTTAATAAGAAGTGTGACTGGAAAGTAAATTATGGTCTTTTTGAAATGCAGGTATAGTTAGCTGAAAACAAGAGCAGGAAAATGAAAGTAAACCACAAGGCAAAATGCTGACAGTTTTAGTTACCTGACCATAAAGCATTACACTCCAGCTACAGTCAAACAGAGATATGGCACACAACAGCACCCTTGTTTTACTGGCTTTGAATCCAAACAATGACTTGTTGCCATAAAGGTGAAGGAAGGAGTGAAGTCAGAGTCAGATTACACCTGCGTATGCGTGAGAAATGGCAATTAAAACTAGATAAAGCCTAAAGAAATTGGTATCTGGGCTTTCAACAAATGTGCAGTACTGAGATCCTCAATCAGAGAGGCATTTAAGTACATGCTTAACTTTAAGCACGTGCTTATGTCCCATGAAGTATGTGCTTTCAAAAGTCGTTTATAACTGGAATTCACATGAAATCCAATCATAGTTTTTTGACAACAGCCTTCAAATAAATATGAGGCCTGATTTTGATCTTGCTTATACTAGTTTTACAGTGGTGGGACCAGTGGAGTTACTGATGATTTACATCAGTGTAACTGAGATAAGAAGCAGGCTCATAATCTCTAGTATTTAACTTTTCAGATTTCCTATGTATTATTTCTTCTAGTGTGATTAGAATCCTATGGGCACATGAATTGTCTTTTGCCCATTCAATAGTTTGGCAAAACGTTAATGAAAATGGTAGCCATGTATTAGTCCCTCTTTCTGTTTATCAGGATTTAAGAACATAAGAATGGCCATACTGGGTCAGACCAAAGGTCCATCTAGCCTAGTATCCTGTCTTTCGACAGTGGCCAATGCCAGGTGCCCCAGAGGGAATGAACAGAATCATCAAGTGATCCATCCCCTGTCGCCCATTCCCTGCTTCTGGCAAACAGAGGCTAGGGACACCATCCCTGCTCCTCCTGGCTAATAGCCATTGATGAACCAATCCTCCATGAATTTATCTAGTTCTTTTTTGAAGCCTGTTATAGTCTTGCTCTTCACAACATCCCCTGGCAAAGAGTTCCACAGACTGATTGTGCGTTGTGTGAAAAAATACTTCCTTTTGTTTGTTTTAAACCTGATGCCTATTAATTTCATTTGGTGACCCCCTAGTTCTTGTGTTATGAGAAGGAGTAAATAACACTTCCGTATTTACTTTCTCCACACAAGTCATGATTTTATAGACCTCTATCATACAAGCCCCGCCACCGTCTCTTTCCCAAGCTGAAAAGTCCCAGTCTTATTAATCTCTCCTCATACAGAAGCCATTCCAAGCATTTTCAAAGCATTTGAAACAAAGTTAGATCAACAGTTCATATTGTATAAAATGGTTACCTAAAAAAACAGGCCATCAGTTCTCTGGCATGCCATTTGTCATCAGCACAGTATAATTATACTGGACTTTATTGACATAATAAATACAGAGAGCACAGGTGGTATCCATTTTCAGTTGTTTAATTGAAGGACTGAAAGATCCTGTAGTATGGAGTTGACTCAGAGCATTTGTCAGGCCACACTAAAGATTTCAATAGCTATGACCTTGAGGTCATAAAATTACTGATCAGGAGTAAAAAAATTTTATGACATAGAAGTGAATTCTATTGATTTTTTTTTAAATTTTTATATGTATCATAAATGGACAAGATGGCCTGCTCCATTCTCCTGCTGTCTATGAAAACCCATGAGTGCTGTGTTCGAATCAATACAAATTATATCTAAACACATAAATTTTTATTCAGTTATGAAATATGGCACACATTGAGTTGTTAGGGCTAGCAAAGAAAATAAAGAGCCAGGGAATTTTTACTACACAGCAAAGCATTCTGCAGTGCATTTGTCCATCCAAGTGCATTAGGCACTGAAATGGATATCACAGTCAATGAGATTTAAAAATATTGAGCTTGATCCTCAGTTGGTGTAAACTGCAGTAGCTCCATTGATGTCAGTGGAGCCACCTTGATTTATACCAGCTATGGATCTGGCCCATTGTCTCTTTAAACTAGTGAAAAAATAGATCCAGCATGCCACAGTGTAAAATACTCATGATGGTGTAAACATCAGAAGAATACCAAACAAAAAATAAAACTCAATGGATCAAATGCCGAGGTCCTTACCATGCAAATTCTCATAGATGTGAATGGATCTTTTGCCTAGGTAAGGACTGAGGCCCAGATCCTTAAAGGGGGCTAACTACCACTGAGTGCCTGAATACTTTTGAGGATCTGGGACAGAGTGAACTATGAAAAAGTCTCAGGATTTAGCCCAGTAGCTATAACTGGGCCCTTTGGAGGCATAGCTTGGTTATCTTAATTCAGAAACTCTGTTTCGTCATTTTTTTCATCCATTCCCAATCTGTGACCCAGCTACCATTTTTTTTCACACTATAGGCCAAGTAACAATTAGTGGATTTAAATGTGGCAAACAAGTCAATGATTGTGGTATGTCTTGCATAGACAGGCCTGAAGTACAAAAATTTGCATTTTGGATCTGAACTTTCCCAGATTTGGGGAGTGTTTTTAGTTCTGCCTGCTACAGATTGAGAGGTTGGCTGTGAAGTTTGGATCTGGATACAAACTTTGACAAAATTTGTGGGTATTTAGATCTCAGGAGAGGAAGTGGGTATTGGAACTGGCCCATCTCTAATCCCAAAAAATTATTCTTCAAACTTCAGTAAGGATGCATTTAAGTGTAGCTTAAATAAAACACATTTTCCAAGGATACGTACTTTATGCCTTCACATGGGAGCTCTTCTTGTGACACATTTCTTTTGAGGATTCTTGTGAGTGCCACAGGCTAACAAACTGAAGTACACCCTTCAATCAAGAGCATACAAAATTCAGGATGTTACTGTGAGGTTTACAGTTTGTATACTGCATCATTGTGGAAATCCGAGATTGCATTATTTCATGACCATGTGCTATGGGTAAGAACCCATGCTGAGTTTGATTCCCATTACAGCTCTGTGTGTGTGGCTTGATCTATATTAGAGACAGATCTGGGCCAATCTGAATGAGAATCCAAATTTGTGAAAAATGTGGGATGCTACATTCTGATGTTTAAGGTCTTGACTCAGAAAAGCACTTAACTGTGTGACTTCAGAGGGACTTAAACATGATGTGGCTTTAGTTTGGACCTCTCTTGGGTGTTTACAGAACCTATATCATCAAAGTGCCGAACCAATCTCAATGGCTGTTATAGAAAATATTTTTTATGGAATGAATTGCACTCTAGATTAATTTCAAAAGATCTGTAAGCCAGGAGTGGGGAACCACGCACAGTTTTCTTAATGTAAAACTATAAAGGACAGAGGTGGGAAGCCACATACTTCACAATTATAGATTTATTTATTTTTGGTCAAATACCCAAATCAGTCCACCTCTAACAGCAAGCTGGACTCTTTTCTCACTGTCTCAGATGACAGGAGCAAGTGATCCAACTGCAGGAACAATATTTTTTAAAGAGCTTTCCACATGCCGTGTATTCAAGCTCAGTAAGAGCCTGATCCAAAACCCACTCAAATCAATCCATGTTGATTTCACTGGACTTTGGATCAGACTCTATGGGCCAAATTCCCATGTCATTACAAATGTGGGACTTCTTATCTGAGTAAGGCAGGCACGATTCGGATTATGATTTTTAAATTATTTTGCATCTGTTTTTTATATAATTTGAAAAAAATGTGCCCTACTCAGGTACAATTGTCTCCTTTATAGCTTATCAAGTAATATGGACTCACATATTCTTCTTGTTCTACGATCTTTTAAATAATATTACCTGTACCAATGTTATGGCTACTGTGTTGTGTTGACCGTTTGACACCTGGCATTTTCTGAAGAGATGACAGGTTCAATCTGATATCATTTCTCTTGCCATATATGCAAACTATTTCAGCTCTGACCTTTGCTCAGTCACCCTTGACTTCTTTATCAAGTGGCAAGAACTAGACATGTGTTGCCCTCATTTCTGTTCATATTCATCAGGGCTATATTGACACGTCAGTGCTATTGTTAAGAAGAAACTATTGCACAGCATTGTTGCCAGAAAAGGCAGAAACCATTTCTTTGCACATCAGAGGTGCTGACTTCATTATTAAGACAGTACAGGCCCTCTCTGTAAAGCTGATCTCCGGAACCAAACGTAATGTGCAGTGAAGCAGGATGATTCTCAGGAAAGAGTGGTCATGGTGTTGTATTGAGACTGACTGTGCTAGCTCACCCTGAGATGTAGCTTTCCGCAATTCATTTATTTATTTAAATGAAAAACACACCAAAACAAGCCGGTGACAAAAATATGAATTATATTCCTTAATATATTGCTTTTGTAGAAATAATATATATGCATAATTTTAGTATAACTGAAGACTATTTATATTGTTGTTTTTTAAACTGAAGATATTGTACAGCCAAAAAAAAAATCCTGTCTGTGTGTGGAAAGGGCTTTTGGGGGTGACAAAACCATTTGCCTACAGCAAATTGAAACTGCAGCTATAACTGTATACAAATACTTTTTAAAAATAACTCCAAGAAGGAGAAGGAATATTTGCAAAGACCTTCACTAGGGAAGGAAAACAAGAACAGCTCCTCTTTAAGGTGACTGGTGCGATAACATTGGACAAATTATCATTTTTCTTCAGCATTAGGCAATTTCTGTCTTGTAACCTCTGCAATAATTCCCTGATTCTGCAAAGCATTTCAGCATGTGCTTAAAGCTAAGCACATGAGTAGTAACATTAATTTCACTGGGATTAAATGTATATTTAAATGGAAGCACGTGCTTCATTCCGTTCCTGTGGCCAAGCCCTTTAGCAGATGCTTGGCATCTCTTTGGATTGCAACGGGATTCTAATGTGCTTAAAGTCAACCCCTGCTTATCTTATGTGCTTCGCCCCTCCCTCTGTAGCCCTCTCAGGGCACCCACATCTCCACGCGCCCCCCAGCCCTTGGGGGACCACCTAAGGGCTGGGATTTGGGGAGAGTGCAGAGGTGGGGGCCCCCCATCCTTACACTCCCTCCTGCTGCCCCAACCCTCTGGTCCTCCCAAGGGCAGCCAGTGCAGAGCACTAATGATGGGCCATAGGTCAGTGTGGGTTTGCAGGCAGAGCTCCCTGTTGTGTTGGGACCGGTGAGCAGGTGTCACCACCCCAATAATCGTTGCTCCTTACGGTGTCTTAAGTGTTGAATAAGTGATGATAATTAGAGACCTGAGCGGATACAAAATTTGTATCCGCATCCAATCCACAAAAACGGTCCGTGAATATCCGTGGATTTGCCTGGCTCTAACAATAACCACTTACCTCCTCAGTCCTCCCCATGCGGACTCCAGCAAAGCCCCTCTTGACTTCATTGGCACCTCAGATTGAGTAAGGATGGCGTGTAGGCTATTTTTATATCTACACAAAAAACAACCAAACAGAAATTAAAAAAACTCAACTGAAACATGACACTGCACTCGCTTCTCCCTCTAGGGACTGGGAGAAGATGACAGGACAAACAACATATATCAGATGTGTAGTCATGTTGCTTAGTTAGCAGACCACTGGAAGGAGCTCAGATAATAAGGTGATGAGCACTATCTGGAATAGTGTAGGATCAGATCCATACAGCAGTGATGCCAAGACCTTGCATTGTCTTAACTGCTCTTACAAGTGCAACAACCAAACTAAACAACCCACCCCCATATTATTGCAGTGATGTTATATCAAGATAATAAAATATGTAAAAGATAACTGATGGCTAATGGGGTGAGATTGTTGGGTGTAATTTGTTATACTGTTATAGTTTATTAAAATATGTGCATGTTAAACCCAATATGTAATTTGTAAGGATATAGCAGTCGTTCAAAATGGAGTCTGAATCACCATTTTGCAAACTCCATCTTGTGCCCACCCCCAAGTGCCCTGTCATCCTGCCCTAGTTATAACTTGATCAAACTGGTTTTTCCGGCCACTGGGCGATCTCAAGAACAATTTTACCTCAGACTGTTTCCCGCCTTTGCTGGGACTGTACCATGTTTTCCCGCCACAAACTGCATAAAAGAGCTGTGACCACAGACACATGGCACAATCCATTCTAGCGACTGCATGCACGGTGCATCGTCGGAGGATACCACCTTTCCTGTAGTGAAGAGAAGAGAGACGACGACGTGTTTCACCTTACCGGCTCCCGTTCCTGGGAACGTCACCACCAGAGGGTTTGCGGTCCGCTTCTTCTATTCCAAGACATCGAGGCACTCTCCAGGGCCCCTCCTCTGCGGGTTCCAGTTACCCGACGAGGGCAGGTCCTGGACTTCGCCGCCGGTGCACCAGTCCACCGCTGACCAGCATGGCAGAGGGCGGGTCTGCTCTTCTGAGTGAAAGGGGCTTGTCTTATTTCTTGATAGTTACACCACTAGACTGAGAGCGTTACCTTGGTTCCCCTTTGAGGCAACAGGATGTCACTTTATCAAGACGTTTCTAGAATAGCGTGGTATAAAACGGATTAATGAGCTGGGCTGATACTTTTGACCCATCAAAGATTTCTGCTTAGTTTTTCCAACATAATTATATCACCCTGTGTGGAAAAATGCTCTTATCCTCCCTGGTCAGTAAGGGCTTGATCCTGGGAGGAGTTGAAAAGGTCCTGAGTACCTTCAGTCCCCATTGACTTCAGTGGGACCTGAGGGTGTTCAGCATCTCAGGGTTGGGCCCTCTATTTCTCATTAAAACGCAAGTGATTCATAGTATTGAATGTTACAATTGAGCTGTTTGAGCCAGTAGCAGTTTTTATTTTTAAATCTTTGATAGCCTGTTTAATTTCCATTTGATACATAGGTCATTCAAGTCAATCTTTTTTTACTGAATTCAGTTTCAGTGGGTGGTAAATTATTTAACAGTGTGTTTGAAGAAAGTATTGATAGATGCCTTGGAGATATTTGGGCATGATCCTCTTCCCATTTAATGTTAATATCAATTTTTCCATTTAATTGAATAGGAGAAGGATTTGGCCCATAGTTAACAGTGGTTCTAAAATAAATCACTGAGATCTTTCTGTGAGATTTTCATTTTAAAATGCTTTTAAAGATTTTCTACTTTGCTTTTCAGATATTTTTCTTTGATACGCAGGGCCGCCCGGGGGAGGGGGGCAAGTGGGGCAATTTGCTCCAGGCCACAGGCCCCGCAGGGGCCCCCACGAGAATATAGTATTCTATAGTATTGCAACTTTTTTTTATGGAAGGAGCCCCCGAAATTGCTTTGCCCCAGGCCCCCTGAATCCTCTTGGCCGCCCTGTTGATACGCAGTCTGCTTTAGTACCTTCTGTATAACATATTTCATAGGAAATGAGGAAATCTATTTTTCATCACACAAAAGTTACTTACATTGATGTTTTACTGCGGTTTATATGGGAGCAGTATAGGAAAAACAGACCTCTGTGACGGAGGATAGAGAATTCACCTTTTTGCTTAAAATCACTGTTTCATAATTTGTATGTCCTGTTGCCCCTATGACTGGAACATCATCCTTGAACCTGGTCCTGATTCAGGAAAGCAGTTAAGTGTGTGCTTAATTTTTAAGCACATGTGTAAGTTCTGTTGAAGTCAGTGGGACTAAAGCACATTGTTCCAGAATTGTTTCTAGTTTTGTTCTGTTTTAAATGTCTTGCTCTTGTTTTTAGAGCCATTTTTTCTATTCATAAGCTGTGTGATTTATGAATTCACTCTGAAGGAATCCCATTTCATGTAGATGAGCATTTGCTGGTTGTATTAAATAAATAATATACTATTAGCTTGTTGTTGTTAATCACAGCATTCAGGATCTTGTGATATTCATTTAATAATAGTTGATGGACTAAAGTTTATAAGCAGGCAAGAATGTCCAGAATCCAGATATTGTTATGGGATCTAGGGATGCCTCATTTAAAATTTCCAAGAAATTGTCTGTCCCAAAGTAAGTTTGGTGTAATAAAGAATAAAAAACAAAATACAGAGGGAGATGACAAGTTTTGATTCATTTGTCAAGCCAAGTTTATTATGAAGTATTTTGTTAGTTCATGGTTTTAGAATGGTTTATATTTTATTATATATTTTCTATCCATGGTAATAGAAGGGAATACAGGTTGGTGGAATAAATGGATGTCATGTTAGGATATTCTGATGAATCTATGATCCACCTTTTTAAAAAACAAAACACAAAACTCATACTACTTTTTCCCCTCTGAGAGATCCAGATAGAATTGCTGTAGGTGTGACAAGGAGGAAAAAGGAAACAATATGGATGAGAAGTACCATTCATTTACTTTTCCTGGACTTCTGCAGTAGCCTCCTGGGTATAGACACCAGAGAGCTGCGAATCTGAATGTTACTTTCGGTGCTCACATTATAGCTTTGGTAGTTGGAGACATTAAACTTTCAGTACAACAAAAGCTCAAGCAGAAGATAATGATGTTACAAATGTAACTTCCATTTCAATGGAATTAGAGGCTTGCCTGGGATGACTTAGTATGTAAAATTCTGTGGAGGGAAAAGGAGTGGATATTTTGTAGGAATTATTTTTTATCTTTTTCTACTTATTTATTTCTGTACATCTTTGTCAAATCATTGCAATATCTAAGCACTGTTTTATTTTTGTTTTTATAAACTTTTCTTTTAATAGGATCGGCCACAACAAATGATAAGTTCTACCTTTTGATTAGTCACTAAAAAGGTAAAAGTATAATTACGATGTTCTGGTGTTTGAAGAAAGATGTGATTGTGGACCACATAGTAGTGAAATCCTTTAGCATTGACACTACTCTTATTAAACTAGAGCCTCCCATTGTAATTTTTGAGAATACTGTATAGAGACACCGGAGATACCTTGGAATCACTACAGGTTTCTGTTGTGATTCTCATAATAGATCATAATCAATTGAGAAAATGAAGATCTCAAAAATTACTTAAACCATAATCTGAGAATCCTCAAATTCCTTAAATGTGTACTGGATGTTCTGAGCTTCCATATAGGAAGTACTGTATTTATCTCCCTCTGCTACTCTTCATAGTCCTGCTTGCATCCCTATCATGTTAATTTTCATATGATGTCATGATGATGATATTTAGTAGTTGCCTTGGGAAATTTTATTTCATTTTGGA
Organism: Mauremys mutica; assembly: GCF_020497125.1. Taxonomy (NCBI): domain Eukaryota; kingdom Metazoa; phylum Chordata; order Testudines; family Geoemydidae; genus Mauremys; species Mauremys mutica. The sequence continues at coordinate 82,045,921 of NC_059082.1, read as the reverse complement.
GAAAAAAACTAACTGCTCATTTCAAGAAGCTCTGGAAAGCTTAACTAATCTTCTATAATTAACAGAAGCAATCAGTGAGTTCAGTGTCTGACATCCTGAAAGTAAGGTGAATTAGATGTTGACAAAGACCTTCCACAAAAGACCAGGCAAAACTACTGCAGTCAGTCTCACCTTAACAAAATGTCTTTAAAAACTCTCATGAGTTGTCAAAGGAAAATTAATATATGAATATATAATATCTGGAAAAAGGAAAGTGAGAGAGATTTCCAATACCTATGAAAGATATAATGGTGGTGGTGCAGGATAAAACAACTAAAACTCTCACAAAGTATCAAGTATTGTGAGTTGTAAGAAGGATGTCTCCAGACTTTACAGGTCTGTCTTCTGAAAAATGCTGACAATTATTCAATTATTTTTACTTATAATATGTCTTATTATGTATTAGACATCTTGATGGCTCCTTATATAAAAGAGGGGATCTGATACCGCTTTGCAAAGTATCAATAAATGCCTCAGGGAGCAGCCCTGGAATTGAAACACTGAAATTACAAAAGGCATTCAGGCAGGCTGACAAAGCATTTATGGCCCAGCACTGGCATAAGTGGGAGTCTTGGGTGCTCAGTATTTCCCAGGAGTGGGCCCTTTACAATCAAAATTTGCATCTTGAAAATAATTACATTGTTGTTAATTTCAAAACTCTAGTAAATAGATGAAAAAATTGAGGACGAGAAAAAAGTGTGTTCTAGCACTGAACATCCTTTAGAAACCCTTTTTCATACTGCCAGAAGTAGAACATGCTGCCGAAGAATAAGTCTAAGGAAATAGGGCCTTCATTTTTTTTAAAGTAATATGTAGTTAATTATAACTTCAAATTAAGGCTACAACTCTAGAAACACTTTACACATCTGAGTAACTTTATGTATGTGAGCAGTCCCATTAAGTTCAATGGGACTGCCCATGTAGGAAAAGCAGTGTGGGTATTTGCAAGGTCAGGGCCTAAGAGTACTAAAATCCCAAAATATCTCTAGGAACAGTGGATGGAAAATGAAATTAATAATGACTATGTATACAAACATGGACAGTAAGAAAACTGGTAGTTCAGAAGCCGTGAAATGCATTTAAAACTTTTACAGAAGACAGGTGCTGTTTATCAAACTTCTTTGTCAAAATAAACTTCTTAAAGAAAATTACTTCTATTAACAATTTCAGTATGAATAATTCAAAGTGATTTGTTTTGATTTTTAGATTTAAATTAGTTTTCTCAAATTACAGATAAAGAATGGCCTATTCCATTTCAACACAGAACTTTGTTGCACTTTCAGATCTGCATCCAAATCTGGCTCGCCCTGTAAGTCTCAGCAACATCGTACTTTTGTTCTCAGATGAAATTGTATCTGACTGTATTATATTACTGCAAAATTATGTAATTGACATGTATTTAGAAACTCATAACATCAGCGTAATTGTTAGATATAAAGTACCGTACCTTCTTTGTGTACACACCAGGAAAATGAAAATTGCTGCTGCTGTTGTCCATAGTGTGAGTACTACAACTATAGATATTGACTGGGCAATTCATTATCTGGAAGTATCAGAGACCTCTTAGTATCATTTTAAATGAATGCTGAATTAGTGATTGCACATACAGAGTCAGGACTATATAGTCATAACACATCAGGAATGTGTGATATTCTTTGGCTACAAGTTATGGACAAAGGGCCTGATCCTGCAACCTCTGCTCACATAAGTAGTCCCATTGGGCCAAATTCTGAAGTCCTTATTTATTCAGACAAAACTCTTATTGATGTCAGCGGGAGTAAAGATTTCAAGATTATATACCCAATGGGTTTATTATTATTATTTCTTTAATTATTTAAAACAAAAAATGGTCTAGACACTTAATAGATTATAAAATGATAAGGACTCAGCCTCAGAATACATTAAGATAAACAGAAAAGGAAGGGGAATGAGGTGCAACAAAAAATTTCATTGAGCAGCAAAATTTAATACTACTTGTTAGTTCTATGATCTGTGTTTAGATTTATTACTGTATATATCTATATTATGTTTTCTATCATTTAACTGTTAACACTTTGAGTGAGGACCAAGACTACTGTACGCATGAGAGTAAATCTTGCAAGATTAGGCTGTAATATACACTAGCATAACTGTCCTTTGCATTTTAGCTCATTGACTTTGTATTATCAAAATAGGAAATCCCAGTGCATATATTTAATTTTCATATATTTCATTTCATTTGCTTTTCAAGTTTAGATTTTAATATTCTGGGCTATATCATTCCTTCTGCTCCAGAAACTCCATCTCCAATTTTCATAGTCCCCTCAGTCGTGGGCTATAATGGTCTCCACTAGACCACCAGTGACAGCATGTTTCAAAGGTTTTGTGCTACTCAGTGCAGGAGCCTGGAGAACAGAGATTGAATTTCAGCTTGGATGCACTGAGAGCTGTGGTGTTGTAGCCAGATATCTCCACAGATCCAAGGGTATCTACATGGTTGCAGGGCCATACATGCTACAGAAGTTCTGATGACATTGAAACAAAGTTGAAAACACATGGAATTTTCCAAGTACTTTCCCTGTTGCCACAGCTTTTCTATGGAAGAGGACAATTTAGTCCAATGTTCTTGTCTATTTTAAATAATGAAAGCTGGGTAATCATAAAAGGAACTGAAGCAGATGAGATATTTTTACACACACCTCGGTATTTTGTGCTGTCATTTTTCAACTTTTCATAAATTCTCCCTGTCCCAGCAAAATGCATTAAAGTCTTTGTTGTTTGTCATCATTCACAAATAAATTGATCCATCAGCTCAGTTAAAATATTTTCCCTTTTAAAAGCAAAATTGTAATTTTTGAGTGCAGCAGATTGTTTTCATCTAAGAAACATCCAATTACTACAAATTAAACCTGACTCTCTAATTAGCTTTTGATGGGTGGATAATTTAAAAACAAAAAAATCTATCAATACATGTTAAACTAATGAGTACATATTTTAATTAGTTAAAATTAGTTTTTAGTTTACTGTAGGGAAATTTAATTTGTTAGGAGAGGCTGAAATAAATAATACTTCAGGTTAAAATTTTTAACAAGACGTTAAATCACATGTTCAGATTCCAAGTACTAGCTCCCTATTACCAGCAATGACATACAGGATGTGTTGCAAGCTCATTTAATTGCCATCCAGCCTGGCTTAAAAAAACTAAACAATGCTATGTGGACTGATAGAAAACGCTGTATGAAAGAAAGCTCTGAAGACCTCAAGGAAGTTACACTGTATTAAACACATGCTTCTAATGAGATCCTTTAAATAACTATAGGATAGGACAGTTACTGTGCTCCACCTAGTGATTGAAAGTAAACTATAAACATGGGCTCAGGTTCTGAGCAGACTTACACTGTGTACCTCCAGAGAAATCGGTGGGTAGCATGGGGTTGTAAATTAGTGCAGAATTCAACCTGTATTGACCACTAAATTGTTACATTTGCAAATACCAATTAACTGGGTCATATATTCCATCTGTTGTTGGAACAACAAAATTGCAGGGACATCCACTCAATGTAAGCGCAAGTGCTATGCAGAGATGTTGTCCATCCAAAATGCAAATGATACATGCTCTGTGACCACTGGAATGGTCCTAGAGAGCGAGTGGCAGTAGGTCAACTAGTGGGAACTAAACTGATGATGCTAAGACTGCAGAAGTGGTAGGCAGCTTGACGGTCTTCACTTTTTAGGCCTTCACATCCTATCCTCTTCAATTTACCACCTCTCATCCACTATTAAGATGCTGACTCCTGGCTCCAGTCAGCCCACAATGTCAGTCTCCATTGCCCATTTGCTAAATTTCCAAACAACCACCTTTGTGCTTTTTCCCATGCTGTCTTTACACTTGGTAGGCACGCTGCATAAACATCTGCAAAGCTACCTCATTATCCTGCTTCCAAAACCTCCTTTTCTGTGATGCCTATAAAAATCTTGACCATGATAGAACATCAGGGTTGGAAAGGACCTCAGGAGGTCAGGCTGGTGGTGTGCTGAGACCACTGTTTATCATGCTGACCAATGTGGATTATTTCCTTGTACTCCCCATTTGCCTGTATCTATCTGTTGTTTTTCTTATACTTGGATTGTAAATTCTTTAGGGCGGGGACCATTTTTTGTGTTTGTACAGCACCTAGCACAATGGGATCCTGGTCAATGACAGCTACAGTAATATAAATAACAACAAAGAGGCTGAAAGCAATAGGGTCTCTCTCCATTGTGAATTTAAGCAGATCTTGGACTAGTACATTTTTGGGAGCCACATGCCATGCCCACAACATAGTCCAGCTATCCCTGCCTATCTGAGGGGAAGACAGTGAAAATTATAGACATTTTTAGGTAACCTTTTTCCTCCCACAGCTTTTTACACAGGCAAATGTTTGGGCCTCTTTTACCATTTTGTACTAGTTACTTTTTTTCTTATAAAACTGAATGTTTATGTTTAAGCCATTCATTTATGTGGCACCGTGGAATAAATACATTAAAATGGTTATCAGTCAATAATATGTTTATTATCATCTGAGTATAAGTCCATGAAATCTAATTTATCATATGCATGTGTGTTTAATATTTTTATACTATAATCTTTTTTTGTTTTTCAGAGTATAATCGGTGTAGTTATTGGGAAAACAGATGTCAAAGGTTTTCCAGACCGAAAAAGTAGAGTTATTTTTTTAATTTCAGTTTCTCATGTGGTATAACTTTGCTTGTATGACTAAAACAAAAATATTTAGTTTTCTTTGTGTTAAAAAAAATAGAAAAGATCAAACTTATTTTTTCAGAGACAGAAGGAACAGTATTAATTTGGCAAAACTCTCATCAGTTTTGTTTTTCAAAACCCCAAAGCAGAGGTGCTTGAGATCCATAACCCCAGCTCAGGGCATGGGGAAGATGATGCCAATTTTGGCCCCTCTCTAATTGAGAACATTTCAGAAATGTTGCTGTTTTTTTATGTTAATTCTTTGTCTTAATAGAAGTGTTAAGGATGTATTTTGAAGAGTGAAGCAAATAGGGCTGTTTGGGTCTCAGTGGCACAGATTCATGCACTGCATACATTTTAAATTGTATGAGAACAGTGTTTTGTATGTAATTTATTGGAATTGAAAGGTACCAAACTGACAGCACTGAAGAGTGAGGTTGTCTGTTTATCCAGAGAACAGGTATGGCTAGGGTGACCAGATAGAAAGTGTGAAAAATCAGGACAGGGTTGGGGCGTAATAGACACCCATATAAGAAAAAAAGCCCCAAATATCGGAACTGTCCCTATAAAATCGGGACATCTGGTCACCCTAGGTATGGCACGATATTGTTAGGAAATGCCTTCAGGGAGAGAGGATACTTCAGTCTCCATGACATTCACTGCTCAGTCCTGCTGCTGGCACTCCCAAGAAGAAGAATCCTCTCTAGGAACATATCTGCATAACTTTTAAATTCAGTGGTTCACAATACATACCAGGATATGTGTCCATGTAATTGTAATCAGAATTATTCTTGCTGTGTGTGGATCACCATACAGGTTTTATTGAAAACTTACAAATAACAAGGTTACAGTGCAGCATGATCCAAAGACAGCTTCATGGATGAGATTCTGTATTCAGCAAAGAAATAGCAGCCTAGCAGGAGGAGGGAGCAAAGGGTGACTTTTTCTCATCTTTGCTCCCTCCTGATCCTGGACTGTTCCAAATGCTGGAGAGGCCCCTTGTATAACTAAGTTATGGTGGCTTCCCAAGACTACCCTATGGGCTGCATTGCTGCCTGGAATCTCTGCAGAGCTTTGGCTCTGTCCCACAGTGAGTCCCTTCTGTCCCCAGGCATGTCATCTTTGCAAGGGTTTGTGAACAGGTCCTCCAGAGGCAGCCTTAAGGCTGTTCACCTGATTGCCTGCCTGGGGGGAATCAATGCTCCAGCCCATTTGAGCAGTGTAAAGGGGTTGGAACAGAAGTGAGGATCTCAACCCATGAGTTTTTTTGCCTCGTACACCTCTACCCCAATATAACGCGGCCCGATATAACATGAATTCGGATATAACGTGATAAAGCAGAGCTCCGGGGGGCTGGGGCTGGGGCTGCACACTCCGGTGGATCAAAGCAAGTTCGATATAACGCAATTTCATCTATAACACGGTAAGATTTTTTGGCTCCCGAGGACAACGTTATATCGAGGTAGAAGTGTACCTACACTTCTTCATGCCAGTTTTACTGCTGGGGAGGTTGCTGTAAGCCAAATTCTCTTATCTGTTGACCGCTGTGGAGTTATACCAGCAGAGAAGTTAGCTCAATATGTTCTCTGTTTAGTGTTGCTTTATCATTTTGCACTGCTATATATTTTTATAGTTGGCTGATCTTAAATCTTTCTCTGATGTACACATAACATTTTTGGTGCATATCTACTGATTTACACTCCTAAACATACATGATGTTACATAATATAAAACTCCATTAAAAGTTGGATGACAAGTGCTTTGCCGAGTGTGGGGAGACTTGCACAGCATCTGTTTGAACCACAGTATTTATTGTTGCCAGACAGCTCCCATTCATGAACACCAAATTTCATAGTTAAAAAATCTGCTGACCTCTAGTGGTTTTTACCAAATTTCTGTACACTAACTTATTTAACACTTTTATTTAAAGTTATGGTAAAATCTGGTTAAGTATAATAATACTAATATCAGATTGAATTGACATGCTTTCATGCATATCTGATATTAAAAGCATTGTTTCTCTTTTTAGACATTGGATCTGAGAGATACACCTTCAGTTTTACCATTCGAGATTCACCAGCTTACTTTATAAATGTAAATTCTTGGGGCAGAGAGGAGTATGTTAGATCGCTTTCAGAAAGTTTTAGAGTAGGTGACTGTGGTGAGTTGGAGTTTACTCTTAACGTATTTCTGTTTGAATATTTTTTCCTGTGAATCAGCGTCATGTGTTTGCGGTTTTACTATATTTTCATCTGATGATTATGAGAACAATTTAATTGGAAACAAATTGTTCAGTTACATAAGTATAGAGGAAGAGGGAGTAAACCTTTTAGAATTTAAAATCAAAGCTGCAACAGTTGTCAACAGCACCCCTGCCCCAGATATAACCACTGAATATTGCCACTCAGAACCCATCCATAGTTAATGGATCTATATTTTAACATTGTGCTCAATTATTATTAATCATTAAAAGTAAATTGTGTGTTAAGATAATTTAGCATTTTTACTTACATTTTTATTTCAGTTGTAATTTTTTTAAATGATTAGACACAACCCCTTCCCCACACCAAAAAAATCCCCAACACAATCCGCTAAAAAAAACCCCAAAGCTCCTGATTTATTTGTCCTGTGCCAATGTCTTTTAAAATCAGTAGAAAGAGTCCCATTGTCTTCAGTGGTCTTTGGATCAGGCTTATAAGGTGGAAAAAAGCCTGCACAAGGACTGTGCACCACTTTAGTTCCACATAAGCTATATTTTGAGGGCTTAAGTGAGACATGGTATATTGTCCTTGTGTGACCCCTCTGCACAGGTGAGAATTTCACTCTTAAAGCACTTTTAAAATATTTGTAATAACTAAATTTTTGCAATCTAACCTAGAACAAATAAACAATTGCCTAGATACATTTCTCTGTACATATCTGTACTCTTCCTTTTAAATTAATTTAATATTACTTTTCTATGTTATATTTCATTTCAGTGACAATTGAAAATCCTTTAGTGCAAACAAAGGAACTAGAAAAGGAAGAAAAATTCAATCCCACAACTCCTAGGTAAATTTAAAGTAGACTTCCAGCTTCTTTTGTGGAATAATCATGATTAATATTGTCTATAATTGTCAGACTAGACAGTTATTATGAGGCAATTTCCCTTGGAAAATTGCAAGATTAATGTTATGCATCCATGCTTTCCTCCATCCACTACCACTACCGATTTAATGGCTGGGATACTTGGTTGGATCTGTAAGGTGCTGGACAACTTTTGGTTAAAAGTGGGTGTGTACTGGGATACTGAGTGCTCTGCTGCCCATTGGCCAGCTAGAGAGATTGGCTATTGCTTCCCCCGGTAATTTATTTAAACCATGGCCTAGGGTTTTCAAGCCTCTTGTCTATTTTTAGCTGAACCCACCCCCTCTCCCTGTTGTTATGTTATATAGGAACTATGTGTTTAGGTTGCTCTGGGTCTAACTGATCATCTGTTTAAGTGATCAGGAAGGAATTTTTTCCATCAGGGACACACTGGCTGTGGCCTAGTGGTTTTTCTTTCTTTTTTTCCCCCCCCATTCCTTCCTTCCTCATATTGTGCAGGAGACACAATAATGTTAAATAGGTGTAGTATTTAGGAATTTCATGTGAGGAACTTTATGAATGTTAATCATCACAACTTATGGCCAGTGTCCAGTGTGGATAAAAGGCCAAAGGGCCAGCAACCAGAACATCAGAGACGTAGGATTTTGCTGGTGGATCCAAGGTTTGTGGAAAAAAGGGAGACCTGAAGTCCCTGCAGAATGGGGTCCCTCTTTGGGATCCTCTATCCTCTTTGCAGGGGGAAAGGTGAGAGGATTCAGAAGAGCAAGTTGAATCCTTGGGGTAGGCAGTGAAAAGTATACTCAGAGTTGCCCTATAAAATCCACACTGGACCCACTTCAGATTCCTGGTATAGGGAAACAGGGCAGACAGTGATGTTAAATTTTAATAAAGTTGTGGCCTGCTGTTTAAAATGTATCCATGTATCTGTCGTCATTCACTTGTGGGTCCTGAACAATATATAGTTATATATTCTGCCAAACAGTCTTACAAGGAAATGGATTTAGTCATGATGTGGACCTTGGGCTTTTGTACTAATATAGTAAAGATCCTCAGTAGCTAAGCATGACTTACATTATGCCTGCAGTAACGTATGTTGAAGTTAATTGAATTTATTCCAAGGATGACTGTGCCCCATTGTGTTTAATTAAACACTTAATCATTTTATGGAAAGATGTTTAATCCTGTCAAAAGCCGTTTGCATGTCTTTAGCTGGAAGGCAGTTTAGTACACTATAGCATTATTTTTTAAAAATAGTTTATATGGCATCACGATTATTTTGGTTTCAGTTAACTTTGTGAAAGGTATCTGAAAATTTGAGATGGCACAATGAGATTAACTAGCTCTGTAAATCCTAACCCAGAGCGGAGTTTGTCACAGATGTTGAACAACTGAGTCAAACCTTATCTACTCAAATTCCAGCATGGGATATCGATTGAGGGTTGTTTGTTTGAGAAGGAAAAGCAAGGACCTTTTCCTTTTCTCATATATTCTTCAGGCATTTGAATCTGTGGAGAGGGAACTCCTTTATCCTGGCTAATGGTGTGTGTGTGTGTGTGTGTGTGTGTGTGTGTGTATTATTATTATTAGTAGTAGTAGTAGTATTACTGGTATTTGTCCCAGAAAGTTTACAATCTAAGTACTATAGACTATAGACATTGTTACTGAGTTGCTGTCCTAATAGTATGTAATCTAACACTTTGTAAAGCACTTTTTAAATGTTTCATTACATGGAGTATATATCACAATAGAAAAACTACCTGTGAAGTGCAGAAAGGGTGATGGATTTATGTTTTACATTGTTAATAATGCATGTTGACTTCTTGGTAGTAAATATCTATGAAGTGTAACATAAACATGTCATTTCTCCTTAGGATGAAAAACTGACAAGTTGTTATCAAGATATAACAACTTTTATTTCTTAACCTTTTGTCATCCTCAGTAATAATCCTATAGAAAAACATCAATTGACATTGTTCGCTATGAACTGATGTAACTTTTCACTGGATAGTGTACTAGTGATGTGTAAAATACATTTTTATGTATTCAATTTAGCTGCTACAAATTATTGCTCAGTGAGACTCATTCAGTGGTCAAAATTTGTTGCCACTATGAAGTGGACACCAAGCTGCTTTCCCTGTTGCATCTACCTGTAAAGGATCCTCAGGATTACTATTCTCTGGGTGACATTGTTGCAAATGGGCAAAGCCTTGATGGAAGAATCATTAATGTGCTTGCAGCAGTGAAGTCGGTAAGTTAGACGTGCTACAACAAAATGAAGAGGGGTTTTTTTTTCTGCTGCAGCCCTGATTGATTTCAGTGTAGATTTAGATTTACAGGGTCATGGCTGCCTGAAGCAATTATTTTCTTTTGTCTTGGTCTGCAGTCATATGGATTGAGTTAATACGAGAAAGAAAATGCAACATAAGGATTGATGTATATAATATATTGCTTTATCTGATACAAAAATGCAAGGGGATAACTTATTTCAATGTTCATTGCATACATACATGTCCACTTTTATAAAGTAAATATTAGATTATAAAATTAGTTAATAAATATAATATTTAAGTTTTGGGATGCTAGGACTTCTTTGGGATGTGTAAAGCTCTAATTGCAGGCACACACCAGCACATACTGTAGCTTAAAAGATCTGCTTTGCGAATATAATATCAAGAGGTTTGAGAAAACAAGGTACACCTGCATATTTGAGATCACAATAGAGCCCCAGATATGTTCAGGAATTTATTGCAACTACTGTACCGATGGTCTGTCTATGAACTCCAATCCCGCTATTCTGAAATACATTCAAGTGTACACGCTAGGCCAAATCCTGGTACTTTCAGTAAATAGGTTTTGTACAGGTGATCTCAGAGGAGATTTATGAGAATAGAAACCTTCCAAATCAAACACTGTTTTGGGATCATGTCAGCACATGCATAGAAGATGTACATATCTGGAAATCAACATTTTTTTCAAAGTAAACCATAGTGTCCGTGGATACCTTCACATATATAACTCATTCAGTTTTTTATGAAATACACAAGTTTGGCCCTTTCTCTGGGGGTTAAAGACAATACTGTCAAACTTTGCTTCTTCACAGAATACATAGTCAACCTGTGAAACTTGTTGCCGGGGGATGTTGTGAAGGCAAAACTATAACTGGGTTCAAAAAATAATTAGATAAGTTCATGGAGGACAGGCCATCAGTGGCTATTAGCTAAGATGGTCAGGGACGCAAACTCATTCTGTATTCTTGCTTGTTGTCATTTTTTATATATTTTAATCATTTTGACTCTTCCTTTCTAGCTTGATTCTTTTTAATTCTTCTATATATTTTAGGTGAATAGTAATATTTTTCTTACTTTTCAAGGTTGGGGAGCCAAAGTACTTTACCACTTCAGACAAAAGGAAAGGTCAGAGGTGTGAAGTAAAGCTGTATGATGAAACAGAATTGTCCTTTGCAATGATTTGGTAAATTATGCACTAAATCATTATTCAAATACACAAATTAAAGCAAGCGTAGATAAAGAGAGAATAAATTGAATGTAGTAAATATTGCCATAATCTTGTAGTTAGTTAATTGAAATACAGTATTAATTGGGTGACCACTGTGATGAAGCAGCAATATTTATTAAAAGGCAGCAGTATCCATTAAACAATATTATATGTAAAGGATATCTGATAGCGACCTTGGATATGTTATCTATTTCTATGAGTTATTGACAAACTTACAGCTCAAGAGTGTCAGAGTGAAGCTGAACTACAAATAAATTCTGAAAGGTCATCAGTGGTATGGAATAATAAACTGTTGCCAATCAGACCAATAGACATTTTATTTATGCAAACAGATGTATTGTTTGCTCCCAAACATAGGTCTACCTTTGCATGAATGTGCTTATGCATGGCTGTCAGCACATTCACAGGTAAACAGTTTTATAATTAAATCTCCTAGCAAATATAAAGTAAACATACTATTAGATATGCATTTATGTAGCACCTGCCATTTTAAAATAGCTGTAAGTGCAGTGCATTTCCTCCGCAAACCAACCAGTTAAAAAGGTAATATAAAAGATGATAAAAAACCAAAGCAGAATTAATAACGGGAAGTGGAGTTAGGGTAAAATGGGATTAAAATGAAAACAAACACTTAGAAATAACGTAGGAAAGTTTTGTAGTTACTTGGTGGACTATATTTTAAAAATATGCTTGTAGTTGTGTTTGCATAACCATTTGGATGTACAGGTGATATAATCTGTACACCCAAAAGCATTTGTGCTTGTGCACATAGCATACAAATACAGGTTATATAAACCTAGTAGTTTGCATATACAAATAATGGTATGCACACAGAAGTGTTCATGCACAATTAAAGGCTGGACTGGGGTCATTCTGACCATTTTAACCTATAATTAAATCTTTGTTTAATATTTTGGGGAAGGATGAGGGGAATGAATGCTCCTTAATGGCATAAATGCTAATCCCTACTATTTTTCATATTTTGTCACCCATGTTCCCAATGCTTTCACTATTAAATAAACAGGTTTTTTTAATTTAGTTGGGATAATGAATCTATCCAGCTTGCGCAGAGTTGGATGCCACGAGAAACAGGTATCCCTTTTCTATTTTTGTGAAAGATTTCTGCTGTTGTTTTTTATCTTTAGTGTGATACTTATTTAAAATAACAAAGAATTATGTTTTTGTGTCCAGTAATATTTGCATCAGAGCTGAGAATAAATTTTGACAAATTTAGGAACTGCATGACTGCAACTGTTATATCAAAAACCATTTTTACAACTAATCCAGGTAAGAGATTGTTAAAGCCCACATATTGTAGGCTATAATAGATAAATAATTCACGTGAAAGTGTTGTTAACTTTTTGGTTCAAATTTAGCTTGCATTAGAATTTAAAAGAAATTTTGAAGCTTTAGCTAAAGAAAAATGTCACCACATACAATAGCTAATTTCTGTCTAACACCTAGCATTATAATATTTAGCACAACTGTCCAATCAGTAGTTAAAATTTAGCTGAGTCTCCTATTAAGCATTGTGACATGAATATTTTTTTCTTTCTCTATTAGGTACAAAATGCAAACCCAGTAAAAATAACTTGTAGGTTAATAGGTAGAGTTCTTGGGTCAAATTCAGCCCTCAGATTCTCACATGCATCTTCTGATTTCAGTGAGCAATGAATGTGAGCATTTGAGTGCAGAATTTGGCCCAGCGTATTTATAATTTGTCTGTTTGCAGAGACATATGAAAATTTAATTTTAACTAAGAAAAGAATGGCCTGATCTAACACTAGCTGCCTACACAGTGAGTCATCTTCACCAGTTGGAAGCATTCTCTAAGGCTTTGTCTCTCCTGTAAATAGCATTGTGCTTGTTTTGTAAAAGTAACAGTTGCATGGTTTCTGAGGGCCAGATGTTCTCATTCCATTGTGTGGGTGGGGTGGAAGGAGTGAACGTGTGAAGATCTGAGCTGAGTTGGTGTCTGTGCAGGAGAACATCAGATCAGCAGCAGGGTTCCCAGTCACTTCACCCAAGTCCATGGAAGACCCTTGTGTGAACGTCATATGTTGGGGACTCTAGATTTTGGGGAGTGGAGAGGGGACAAAGTCAGCCAAGAGCTGCTAAACACAGTTTACTTCCTATTGAATGTGCCCCACAGTCTCTGGACATTTGGCGCATATATAGATGCTTAGCTCCCTCACTGTGACAAGAACTCCATAAAGAGGTGTATCCATGGCAGGAGAGAGAATGGCAGTACAACCGGAGCTGGTCCTGATGCCAGAGAAAAGTGCGGTGCATGGATGGTGCACAGGGGAATCTCTGCTTTGCAGATCTGTGTGGAAGGGTTGGGCCTGTTTTACTTTGACTCCCTGGCCCAAGTGGCCCTCCCACTCCTCCTAGGCCTTTGTCCTTGTGTTAGTGAGATGGAATGGCATTGCTACTGTAGCATTTTGCTCATATTTTTAGAGTATTTTTCCCCTCTTGCAGGAAGGGGCAGTCAGGTGCCGAGTGAACAATAATTTCTGGTTTCCCTGCTGCACCTCCATCTACGCTTCCTTCGTGCATCCCATATATGTATTAGTGGTTGGAGAATGAGAGAAGCATCTCTCTTCTCACTGCAGAATGATGTGGCCTTGCTGCTACCAGAATAAAAATAGCAATAATTTCAGAATTCAGACATTTTACTTGTCATTTTTTGCAGGGGACATTTATTCATAGCTAATTTTTATTTTATATTTAAGACACACCAGAAGCAAATATTCTTTTCAACTTCATAAAAGAGAGTGCAGCAACAGGAGCTTTGGATGATATAACTGAGGATCAGTTAAAAGAATCCATAAATTGTAAGCATTCCTCCAGATATTCCTTTGATTTAATGTGACTCGGCTGTGTACTACTGTCATTTGCTTTTCGGGCCTATTCCTGCAGCTTTTTTATCGAGGTAAAACTCACTGACTTCAATGGAAAAATTCACCTGTTTAAGAATTTCAGGACCTGACCTTTATTGAGCTGTTTTACAAATTGGCTGGCGATGTTGTGTACCTCAAATGTGGATGGCTATGCTTACTTGCAAACAGCTTGACGTACTATTCTTGGAAACGCACTGGCCTTGGGGAAAGAGACCTAAACTGAATACATATGAATAAATAAGAAAAAATCAGGGCAAACTATTATATATAAAATGCCTATATATGAATATATTTAGAACAGGAAGCACACAATAAATAGGACAAATATTTTATTTGAAAATGTTTTCTAGTAAAACTTATCTTCTCTGGATTGGAGCTCTTACTTAAGTATTTTCTTTACTGAATGTCTCACTTTTTTATATTCATTATGAGCTTGATCCAAAACCCATTAAGGTCAATGGGAGTCTTTCTGTTGATTTCAAATGGGCTTTAGATCAGACCCATTATGCCTTTTTGAACTTTGTCCTTTTTTTTTATGTAGTGGTGTTTTCTTGGACATATTTAACATTTTCCTTTCAACTTTAGTGCAGAATATAGTTGACATTTATACTGTGGAGCAGTTAAAGGTAAAAGCTTTGCAGAATGAGGGAAAACCTGAACCAGTCTATGGCATTATTTACGCTTATATTTCTACATTGAACATTGATACTGATACATCTAAAATTATACGAAACAGGTGGTAAGCAGCTGTTTATATTTTAACTTTATATAAAAAACATTTGCCCTCCTCTTCTTTACCCCAACACAACTGAGATCAAACAATGTTTTGCCTAGTTCCAGGAAAGTAAAATGAAACTGCTCTGCGGAGGGGCGGAGGGATCTGGTCTTGTTAGAATGGAGGGTTTCAGATGTAGTAGTTTGTCAGAGATGATTAGAGATAGGGCCTGCCCTCTCTGGCCTTTGGAGGGAGAGAGGAGAGTAAGGGCCAGTTTGTCTCTATATGAGTGTAAAAGATGAAGGAATCTGGCTGGAAGGAAGAGTCCATTGGAGGGGTGGGCTTGGAGGAAGGTCAGGTGGTCTAGGGAACAATTTCAAATTGACAATAAATAACTGTATACCTGTTGTAATTAATAGGTTGTCTTTTCCTGTTCCTTGCAGTTCAGGGTGCCACTATGTGGTCAACGAAATGTCAAACACATGCACTTTCTGCAATGACAACTCTTCAGATGCTAAGTCTGTCTTTACCAGTTTTGATTTACTAGTTGATCTTACAGATCACACAGGCACTCTACGTTCATGTAACCTCTCAGATGTTGTAGCTGAGGAAACATTAAGCTGCACGGTAAATAATAGAAATCAGTTTCCCCTGGTTGATCTGATCTAAGAGTGTGAAGTTCCAGCTGTGTGAAGCAAGCCAAAAATTACTATTATTGCTATATTATATTTGTACTCCTTACACAGTAGAACCTCGGCATTATGAACACCTCAGGAAAGGAGGTTGTTTGTAACTCTGAAATGTTTGTAACTGAACAAAATGTTATGGTTGTTCTTTCAAAAGTTTACAACTGAACATTGACTTAAACAGCTTTGAAACTTTACTATGCAGAAGAAAAATGCTGCTTCCCTTTATTTTTTAGTAGTTTACATTTAACACAGTGCTGTACTGTATTTGCTTTTTTACATATATATACAAGCTCTGCTGCCTGATTGTGTACTTCTGATTCCAAATAACTCTGAGATTCTACTATATAGTTAGGGACTATCAAATGCCTAGAAAGAAATAATCATGTTTAAATTTATTTAAGAATTTATAACGGTGCTGATCCTCTTAAAACTTTACTTTGATTAAAAGAGATTCAACAGAAGATCCCTATTTTTTCATTTTAAAAATTACACTTTCCTGGAGACATAGTTGATATTTCCATTAATCTGCCTCTCTGAACATTAAGCAGTTTATTCTACCCAATATATCTAGGTAATTATAAAACATGCATCTCTGTGATATTTGATAGCTTTACAAGTTTATTAAAGTGAATAGCTTCTCTCTCTTTCCATCCACCAGTTGGTGGGAAGCGTTTCTGTTTGCTAATTTTTTTTTTTGGTGAGGTATGATTGTTGGAACATTAGACTGAAGAAATGAGTTTCACATTTTCCTTTGAGGGCATTAAGTTTGTGGTCATTCTAGTATCTTCTGAAAGTGATTTTCACTCACATGTATAATTTAATGTGTTTCAGAAATAAGTGTGTTGTTTGATCATTTCAACAGGTCCATGAATTCCTCACTCTGATGGAAGAGCAGAAGACAGCATTAAAATGGCACCTTCTCCTGGAACGAAGCAAAATTTATTTTAAAGTAAGTATGTAGTGTTATCACTAAACAAGTAAACCATTTGTTAGTGTCAGTTAGGGAAAGGATTTTTTATATTAAAATAAAATGATGTTTAACAGTCATAAGATAGTCACCTAGTGTACTTATTGACAGTTAAACGGTTTATAAATTTATATGCATATAATTGTTGTATAATACAATATAATACAAGAAAATAAATGTCCTCATTATTGGGTTTTGACAGCAGGATGGCTACTTCTGTAGGCCTTACTCAGGCAAAATCTGAGTGAGACCTGCAGGATCTGGCCACTGCTGACTAGGGCCCTGGTCTTCTTAAGAGTTGTGCATGTGCTTAACTGTAAACATATTAGTACCATTGACCTAATTAGGACTACTCAGGTGCATAAACTTAAGTATGCGTATGTTTGTAGGATCAGGGACCAAGTTACATGTTTGATTATATTGTACTGTGTCTAGGATTGTGTAAATATTACCTTTCATATTTAATTATGCAAATTAAAACTTTTAAAAAAACCACACATGGCTTTGCCTTTGGGGAAGGGAATATGATAGTATCTAGAGTCTCTAGCTGTCTTGGGAATGGCAACAATAATACAGACCCACACAGCTGGAGAAGTGAATTGTTAAAACATTTGCTGCTTTGATGCAACATGCCTGATTTTTTTTAAACCATACACTTTACTGTGCACTGTATGGTACTCCCTTTTTTATAAAATGGCCTGTTATAGAGCTACTGTAACCTGGCTTCAAACTTTTCTTTAACATTCATTAAACTTAACTCTTTATAACACATACCTCTCCTTATCCCACACAGTGTCTGGTTCCCATAAAATGGAAGCATTTATCTTTGATATTCATAGGCATATAAGCAATATGCTTCATTGAGACGGGAAATATTGTATATAACTTTGAAAACAAGAAATTTTGAAATGTTTTGCAGAAAAAATACAATTCTTTATTTTTACAGTTGGTTTTGTCACCCAGTTTGAGAACCGGATTGAGAGTGAACTTGCTTTCATGCAGACTAGCAGATCCTGTAGAGGCCAGTCAGAGCTTGTCAGGAAAAGGAAGAAAATAACATTGTTTGGCTTTTTAACAGCTGGAAGGATTTAAAAAGGTTGTACTGCATTGAAATGACATTATTATAAAAAAAGATGTTTGATGCAATACTTGTATTTTGTTAAATGTATTTAGATTGGTAAAAGAGTAACAGGTTTATTACTGAACTTTACAAATAGGCCTATATCTTCTTGATCTTTCTGTTTTATATTATTCATCTTAGAAAAGCTTATTTAGGGGTCATTTTAGGAAAAAATCTGTTTGGCATCTTGATGCACTTTCTGTTGAATTAAGCCCCTTAAGTAGAAAGGGAAACAATTTTCATTCAGTTTACAATAAATTTTGAAAAATGCTCAAAGGGATAATAAACAGTTATTTAATCTAAACTGCAAACATGTTTTTATTACAATATACCCATAGGAAAGAAATTCTAAAACTATAATTCTTGAATTATTGCGGTAGATATGATCTGTGATCTTGTATAGCGTGGGAGAGTAGCGATCACAATGCAATAAAAACGGAATTCTCTCTAGCCAAAAATGATCTTCTGTGACTGCTGGCCCACTGAAGTTCTGTGTTCTCTAGCTGAAGAGGATAACCACTCCTTTTTGGGGAAAATTCCTGTAATTCTAAATTACAAAACACAATAGACCAGTGGTTCTCAACCAGGGGTACATGTACCCCCTGGAAGACCTCTGCGTACCCATAGGGGTACATCAGCTCATCTAGATATTTGCCTAGTTTTACAATAGGCTACAGAAAAATCACTAGCGAAGTCGGTACAAATTTCATACAATGACTTCTTTATACTGCATTATAGACTATACACTGAAATGTACGTACAATATTTATATTCCAATTGATTTATTTTATAATTATATGGTAAAAATGAGAAAGTAAGCAATTTTTCAGTAATAGTGCACTGTGACATTTTTGTACTTTTATGTCTGATTTTTGTAAGCATGTAGTTTGTAAGTGAGGTGAAATTTTTTGGGGGGACAAGACAAATCAGACTCCTGAAAGAGTTTCCATACTCTGGAAAGGTTAAGAGCCATCACAATAGACCTTCTGTGCTTCCTGCTTCTCCACAATGGAGTCGTGTAGACTCCCCAGCTCAATTTCTACATATGGCAATCAGACTTCTTAAGAATGATACTGCACCGAGCAGGGCCAGCTTTAGGCCAATTCCACCAATTCCCCTGAATCGGGCCCCGTGCCCAGTGGCAGGGCTGCCGGGGAAGTAGGGGGCAAGTGGCCGAGAATCCCTTCCCTGGCTAGAGGCTCCTTTTTAATTTTTACTCACCCGGCGGCGCTCCAGGTCTTCGGCGGCACTTCGGCGGCGGGTCCTTCACTCGCTCCGGGTCTTTGGCAGCACTTCGGCGGTGGGTCCTTCAGTGCCGCTGAAGACCCAGAGTGAGTGAAGGACCCGCCGACGACGACTAGGAGCACCACCCGATGAGTACAAGCCCCATGTGGTTTTTTTACGTGTTTTTTTTAGTCATTCCTGCTGGGGCCCCGTTGAAACTGTTTGAATCGGGCCCCGCACTTCCTAAAGCCGGCCCTGGCACCGAGCTTGTCCGCAGATTCCCTCAGAATGGGGGTGGTTCTGACATGGAGGTGGTTTTTTCCACAGAAATTAGTCAGCTTGACATGAACTTAGAAGGGACCACAGTCCAAAGCTGACGAAATGATTCCAAACATGACTGTCTGCTTTAAAATGGAACCATAGTTTAACTGTATTAGAGGCCAAAGCATACTATGAACGGCTCTCCCTGACTTATTTGAGGAACGGAAGTCTGTGAGGGAAGAACAAAAGAAGGCCCAAGATGCACATCCCAGACATAAAAAATGTGATTAGAATACCTTTGCACTGAAAAGTTCTCTGTCCAAAAAGCTTTACCAGCTGCTAACACATTGCTAAGCCCACATCCCCTTTCCTTTTGGTTATGTTTGACTCCTATTCTAGGTTCATCTATTTGCTGCACAGCTGTATTTGAGGAGGAAAAGGGATTTTTTAAATTAGGGAATCTCAAACTTTTCCACAATATATACCACATCTTAGAACGTCTGTGGACTACATCTTTCTGCATACATGAGTGCACTGGCCACCTTTTCCCCCAATCATGAACTTGTAACATTGCTGCGATAACAGGAATTGTTTACGTGGGAAAGTATAGTTATGAAAATATTTTATTTTTTGCTGTATTTTGATGTTACCAAGCACCTGGAAACAAGGAAAGCCAGTACCAGGGGACCAGCCATAAACTAATAGAAATTCTGGCATTATGCACAGTGTTAAGTGGAAAGCTGTTTGTGGGGTTTTGGGCTTCTGGTAGAGGCTGATCTTTCCTCTCATTAAGTTGGCCTTCTGCAGAAGCTGTGAACTTTCAATGCTGAGAGTATCAAGGGGATTTTCTAGTGGACAAGACACTTTGCTTATGTGGCAATTGGATCCCAACTGCTGAAAATTTCCCTAAAGCTGTTTTGTTTTTTACTAATACCTGGATCAAGTAATTCTCTTTAAAGCCACAGTTTGCTAGAAGTAATGGTATGATTTTAAATTTTGCTAATTTTAATAAATATTAAATGAAAGCACTTAGCGAAGGTGAGAGAGCCTTGTTTATCCCCATTTTATAGTTGGCTGTGTTTTATAAAATGCCTTTCCCCTTCTGGCTGCCCAATGACTTGTACTGATGCAGCATTCACCTCTGAATTAGGAGCACCCAGCTTTCTCTTCAAAACTTGTTAATCAGCCACCAGAAGGCTTATGCAGTGCTGCAGTTAACGAGACCTCCTGGCAATCATGTGCATGATTTTGAGGAAATATAATTCCAAGTTAATTACCAGACCAGCTGTAAATATACTGTATATTGTGTATGCCAGCTATCCTTTAATTTTTTAACCTCCTTTCAAAAACAATTTGCTTTCAATGACAGTCACATAAAAGAAGCAAACATGCACCTGTGGTGCAGTATACCACGGTGATTTTTTCCTTTAACAAGACCAAATTTCATGTGCTGATAATGTCACCTTGCCCCACCAAAAAAATTAATGGGCAGTAAAAAAAAAAGTGGTGAGAATAATGCTGATTTTCTTAAACAATTTTAAATTTGTGGACACTTATTTTGAAGGACCTCAGCATGCCTTAGCAAAAATCGATGTTTATTATAAAGACAATATGCCCGGAGCACTAAATTAGTTTTAGGATTAGGGCAAAAACAGTATGACAGAACATTTAATTTAAACTAATTTCATTAGAGTACTTCCTAAACTGGCATTTCATCACAATTCCCTTTCTCTCACACACTCCCAGCTCTCCTTTTTAAAGCTGCTTCCTTTAAATATAACACATTAACCAGATTGCTTGAGTGCTTCTCTACCATATACATATTTTTAGCTGGATCTGTGTGCCATTCAATAATGTGAAAAGCTTGATTTTTACAACAGTGGTAGTCCTTATCAGGGGCCTTTATAAGAAGGCTCACAAAACCTAATTTATCTCAGTACGTTTGATTCTTCATTGTTTCCAAGAGGATTGGGCGATACATTCTTTTAGGCTGCTGGGAATCAGACATCTAGGTATTTCTTCATTCTTTGGCTGTTTTAAAAGGCAGCTGTAGAGCGCTCCCCCAAACGAAATGACAGATTCCCCCATCAAGATTGGCGTGATTGCTGTGCCACCTTAAACTGCATACTGATGATGCCGTTTATTCCAGCATGTATCTCGTCATGCTCCTGTACAGCAGAAACACCTTTGGGGCTACCTGTCAAAATCAGATCCCCTTCTTCCAGTGTGATGATTTCACTGATATAGCTGATGATGTAGGGGATAGAGAAAATCATAGAAGAGGTTTCCCCTTCTTGCCTCAGCTCACCATTTACCTTGAGCCAGATCTGCAGTTTGTGTGGGTCTGGTATCTTTTCCTTGGGCACAAAATCACTAACCGGACACGATGTATTGAAGCCTTTGGCTAAGGTCCAGGGAAGGCCCTTTTTCTTGCACTCAGCTTGGGTGTCCCTGGCTGTCATGTCCAAGCACAGGGCATAACCTGCCACGTAGTCCATAGCGGCCTTCTGGGAGACAGCATGGGCTTTCTTCCCAATCACCACTCCCAGCTCCACCTCATGGTGCAGACTGTTGCAGTAGTAAGGCTTGATAATGGGGTCTCCTTCCCGGACATAGGCTGAGGAAGGCTTCAGGAAAAAAAGGGGCTCGGCGGGGAGAGCATTTTTCAGCTCCTTGGCATGCTCTGCATAATTCCTCCCCACGCAGATGATGTTTCTGCCCCATTCCCAGAACCTGGCCAAAGGCTTGGCAGAAGCCATGATCCCTGCAAAACTTCCCTCTGTGTCAGAAGATGAACTGTGACCAGGGCAGAACAATCATCTGACAGCTACGGCTGGCCAGAGGAGACACATTTTTTCTGCACCAATCCAATTGCTCTCAGCTGACAACCATAGAGTTGTATATGAATACATGGCTCCGCCCCTGCTTTTTTCCCTGGGCGAAGCTGCAGTCAGCGAATTTAATGCATTGCCAGCCACCCTCCCCGCTCCGTATCAGCACATTACCACCTTACATTTCAAATGCGGTGCAATGGGTACTTTATAGCTTACCAACCGCTTGAAGGAATAAAACGCACCAGGGCAAGTTGCACGTGGCACCTCGTCCCTAATGCAATAAGCAGAAACGTGAACAAAGTGGCGATGAGACACAAAAAAAAATCACAGGAGAAGTGAGTTGAAACGAGCAGGCAAAGCCTCCCTCCCCGCCCCCCGTCCTTAGGCTGCTGCCGGGTCGGTGCACTCCATTAAAATGCACCGGGTGGTTCACCCCGCCAGTGGTGCAGCGTCCCTGATGCAATCAGCGGGCGTGCAAGGACGTTACATAGGAGGAGAGGGAACTGCCGAAGGAGCGAGCCGCCGCTCTGATCGCTTGGTGGGCAGGGGTCGGTGCAAGCGGGGGGACTCTGATCGCTGGGTGGGCAGGGGGCGGTGCAATCGGGGGGACTCTGATCGCTTGGTGGCCAGGGGTCGGTGCAAGCGGGGGGACTCTGATCGCTTGGTGGGCAGGGGGCGGTGCAATCGGGGAGGGGGACTCTGCAAGCGCCGGGGCGGGTGTCGGTGCAATCGGGGAGGGGGACTCTGCAAGCGCCGGGGCAGGGGTCGGTGCAATCGGGGAGGGGGCCACCCCAAGCGCCGGGGCGGGGGGCGGTGCAATCGGGGAGGGGGACTCCGCAAGCGCCGGGGCGGGGGGCGGTGCAATCGGGGAGGGGGACTCCGCAAGCGCCGGGGCGGGGGTCGGTGCAATCGGGGAGGGGGACTCCGCAAGCGCCGGGGCCGGGGGCGGTGCAATCGGGGAGGGGGACTCCGCAAGCGCCGGGGCAGGGTCGGTGCAATCGGGGAGGGGGACTCCGCAAGCGCCGGGGCGGGGGGCGGTGCAATCGGGGAGGGGGACGCAGCAAGCGCCGGGGCGGGGGGCGGTGCAATCGGGGAGGCGGACTCAGCAAGCGCCGGGGCGGGGTCGGTGCAATCGGGGAGGGGGACTCTGCAAGCGCCGGGGCGGGGGTCGGTGCAATCGGGGAGGGGGACTCTGCAAGCGCCGGGGCGGGGGGCGGTGCAATCGGGGAGGGGGACTCTGCAAGCGCCGGGGCGGGGGGCGGTGCAATCGGGGAGGGGGACTCTGCAAGCGCCGGGGCGGGGGGCGGCGCGGACCGGACCGCAGGAGCCAGGAGGCCAGCGGGGACTCCAGCCCAGCTCGCCCTGCCAGCGGCCTGCCTCGCCCGGCGGAGTCCCGGGCTCGCCTCCCAGCTGGGGAGGGCCGGTCCTGCGAGCGGCGGCGCGATTGGCTGGCGGCGGGTCAGGGAGGAAAGGGGAAGGGGCCGAGGCTGGGGCTGGCGCGGAGGCAGCCCCGCCGCCCCGGACCATGGTCTGCGGGAGCAGGCGGAGGCTCGGCAGCGCGTTGGCTTCCCTGGGAGCGGCGGCGGCGGCGGGGCTCCGAGCGGGTACGTGGCGGCGCCGGGCGCTCGCGGCAGGCGGCCCGGGAGGCTCTTGGCAGGCACCACCTGCCGGAGCGGGCTCCGCTGCGGGGCTCGCCTCCGGGGACCCCCTGGCCGTGCCCAGCGCGTTGCATTATTGCTATTGCTGCTGCTGCTGCAATAGCCGCCCCGCCTTGCTGCCTCTCCAGCAAGCGAGCCTGCAAGGGGGCAGAGAGCCCCGGGGGGGGGGACACGCATCTCCCACCCCCACCCCCTGCGGTGTGTCTGCTCCGGGCCGCCGGAGAGAGCCCTTTTGGGGCTGCACCAGCCCTGTCGAGTTGATCTGGGCCAGGGTGTGTCTGCCTCTGGCTGGGCCGTTGTAATAACTTCAGGGCTGGGCTTGAAATAACCTTGCAGGCGGCTGAACAAGGACAGCCAGGAGTCCGGTGGCACCTTAAAGACTAACAGATTTATTTGGGCATAAGCTTTCGTGGGTTAAAAACGAAAGCTTATGAGCAAATCAATCTGTTAGTCTGTAAGGTGCCGCCGGACTCCTTGTTGTTTTTGTGGATACGGACTAACACAGCTACCCCCTATACTGAACAAGGACAATAGGGGGAAAACCATCCCCTAGTTAAAAATGGGCCATCAGGTTAAAAAATCAGAACCCCAGGTGCTTCCCTTCCTGTTGGGCTGTAACCCTGGTTGTGACACCTCAGGCGCTTACAGCTTGGATGTTGGTTGTTTCGCCACATAGGGCTTGAGGGATTTTTTGGGGGAAGTTCACTCCATAGATTGACTGCACCTAGGTGACATTTCCCTTTTTCTTGTTGTTTGTTTCATTTCTGGCCTTCCTGCACCTCATAGACTTTAAGGTCAGAAGGGACCATTATGATCATCTAGTCTGGCCGATTGGGTGGGAAATGCCCCTGGAGAATATTTTGAAAACCCAGCCCTGACTGTTTTTATTGATAAACTAAAAATATTGTGTGGGTGAGGGGTTGTATTAGTAACTTTTAGAAACAATAACAAACTTAATCAGTGACAGAACTTCTTTGAAACTCTGATTTTAATGTGAATTTATCACCCCGAGTCCCAGTGAGGTAAGGAGCAGAGAATTTTACATGGGCCCAGTTGTAGGAATGACCCTAAACCATCTATTATTGACTACATTGGCTGTCGAACTTGAAAAGTGTACAGTATTTTGTGAGCAACTCTGTCATCCCTTTGGCTCATTAGGGACCCCACCGTTTGCCGGAACTTGACTGTTTGCCTAGTGCTTTGAACATGTAAAGCGTTACGTAAGTGCTAAGTAGTGTTAGGGTAATTATGTGACTGGCCCTTCCCAGATGTATTTCTGGGAGGTACTATGCACATTGCATTAATCACTTTCCAGTGGTAGCAAGACAAACAAAAGCATAAGTCATATTGAAATTCTGAGAACCATGCAAGCAGTATGACCAAATAGATAAAGTATCACAACTGATATAAGAAGTAGTTTGTTGTAGTCCATTCTACCTGGAGAAGAAACAGTGAATGCAGAACACAAAACATGCAGGTACCAGATTCAGAATATAAATATTGCTTTCCTATCTGATCCCTAATAGTGTAGAAGGAATGGATTCATAACACCTCTCATACAGAAATCTTGCATTAAACTCTGCTTCTTTGTGTCCTCAGCATACATCCATATGCTGGATAATGGGAACAGTTTCCTTATCTGCAGACAAGCCCTTCTTCAAGAGCAGAATCCCACTTGCACACTGAAGAGTGGTCCCAGAATATATGACCAAAGAACTTGATCCCAAACCCACTGAAGTCAATGGAAATCTTTCTGTTGACGTCAATGGGCTTTGGATCAGACCCCAAGTATGATAACATATTAAGGAACACTATGAAAATAAAACCATTAGGCCTTAATATTTTAGGGCTCACTTTATTAAGGCTGATGTAGTGACATTGAAATAAATGCTGTGATGTGGTACTGGATAGTGAGACCAGTTATGCAATGTTATGAGGCTAAATGACTTCTTAAATAGAACTAGTTCTGATAGCATTTTGATGTGCGCAGATAAGAAATTATACACCTGTAGGCCAGATGAGAACAGCTCTGAAAACTAGGTCTGAGATACAGTTGGAAATTTGGAGGGCGTTTCAAAGTGCGTGCACACTATTATTGTTTGGGTGTTTTTTGTTTTTTTTTCAACCGCATTTTGGTATTTTAAAGGCAAGTATTTGAATGAAAACCGTCTCTCAAGGATCTGGTCAATAACTTGGGCCCAGATCCTGCAAATATTAGTATGGTTACCTTTAAGTCAATGGGACTATTTCCTTACTTAAAATTTAAGCATGTGCATAAGTGTTTGCAGGGTGAGAGCCTAATTTAACTATAAAGGGAGTTGGGTGAGATGAGGAAGTGGTTTTACCTATTAAAGTACACCAGATTTGTGGCAGGGGAGAAGGATTCGTTTGTTTTTGGTGTTTCTCCTGCCAAGGAATGATACTTATTTTTATAAAAGGGATTTCCCTGCTCCATAACACCAGTTGGCAGGTATGGATGCTAAAGTGTCTTCTGTGTCAAATACCTTTTACGTGTATGCGCTATTATGCTTCGGAGTTGGGGATTTTTTTGCAGTATTGCATTTTAGATTCTTGCCCTCTCTTCCTCTGCTAATCTTACAGCTCTAATTTCATATGAGGCAGAAGGGAGATGTGGAGGGGAGGACTCTGGGTCAGATAAATAAGCCAAAGGGGACCTACAGCAACAACTGTCTGCCTCGTAAGTTTTCCAACAGGTTATTACACTTGCCAGTACTGAGATGGTTGCAGAGATTCTGATTGTTGCAAAGTGAAGCTCCGCAGTAGATTTAACATATATTCTAAAGTTCTACAGAGCTTGTTTTTTATAAGCTATAACAAGACTACAAGGTCTCTCCTCAAACATGGACATTACTGAGCTGTCTGAGAGGCTTGTTCAGAAGCTGCCTTGATTGCAATTTCTGTTTCCAGCGGTGCCTATGGCACTCCAGGAAAATTATGATTTGCCAAATCTCAGAAAACACTGGGCTGGAGTCTTGGGAGTAAAATGAAACACCAGCCCCTTGTGTCAGCACAGTTCAAAGCAACACGGTTGTCTCCTTTGCTGTGCATCAGTTCTCGCTGGCATTAGGACAGCCGGTTTCTGTTCTGGGCAGATAGATGGCTGAATTCCCATATGAGGCTGTTTGATCGGGGGAGCAGGTTCCACCCTTGCTAGGGCAGTTCTACCCACTGGCTTCGTCAGAAGCTAGATCAGAGCGAAAGTGCATTCATCTGAAGCATTTGATATAGCCATGGGCAGACTCTACTTTCCGAGAGGGGGAGAGAAGGGCATTTCATCTTGGCAAGCACAACATTGCCAATTGCAAACAGACAAAAATCCTGTCAGGCCTCAGAAAACCATGAGACTTTTTTTTTAAAGCTAAATATTTGGGGTATCTTTTTATTTGGCTTCTGAGTTCTGAGCCTTTAGGGTGCATGTAGGTCATCAGGTTTTTGCCTGCAATGTGGGAGCTAGAATCCTAGTTTAAAAATGCAGGCTGAGATTCTCACACAATCCCCTACCTCCAGGAGCTGGGGCTTTAAGAAAAATGCCAGCTAGTGATAAAATTGCAACAGTTGGCAGCTCTGCAAGGGAGAAACTGCCTGAAAAGTCTCACAGGGTTGGGACAGAAACGGGTTCTGCTGCTTACACAAAGAGCTGCTGCTGTCAGCAGGGTGAGAGACACTTTGGACTAAATAGGTCAGCAGTTGCCATAAGGAACTTCAATTTGGCTTCAGTTTTTGTCACGCTAACAGAGTGGGGGACTGGTCCTTCTTGAGACTCGGTGACCTATTTAAGGAGGATTGTGTTAATAGACCTCCAGGCAACATAGTGGATCAGTAGAACTGCTCCCTCGCTGAAGCTGTTTCTTGTTGCTTAAAATCCCTATTGATGCTTGTAGCTGCTGTTCGTCTCTGCTGAGGTACTGCATTGTCCTGCCTCTTCCCTTTAGAGGCTTCCAAGCCATTTGAGGAAAGAGGATATGGGGTGGGTGGAAGATCCTTGGGGGAAGGAACAAATGCGGGGAGAGAAGGTCTTTCATTGAACTCATCTTGTAAGAGCTGGCTATGAAGTGTTGTAGGGAGTCTGTTTCCCTACACTTCCTGTTGGTGCATTGTGTCTCCAAAGTCCTAATTTCTCCTGTGCTTCTAGGGGTGTGTGTGTGTGAGATCTAAATTTTAGCAATACTTTAAATGTCCTGGGGGAGGGGTTCAAACTGTGTGTGTGAGAGTGGCTTAAAGGCTTTTCCATGTGCCAAATGCTCATAACACCGATGAAGCTGGATTGTAACTCTAGGTCTGGCGTGTCTCCACTGTTGCGATGCCTGTGTACTGTGCATCCCAAAGCCTGTTTGGAAACCTCTTCCAGAAACTTAGATGTTTCTTCTTTCCTATTCTCCTATCTATGGTGGGTGAAACTATCCCACAGACAGAAGCCAGCACAAGGCATATTGTGAGGAAGCAGCACTGGGTTTTATTCCTACCTGTGCCACTGAGCTGCTGTGTGACCTCCCCTCTCTGGGCAAGTCAGTTCCCCTCTCTGGGCTGCCACCGTGTCCATTTAGACTGTATGTACTTTGGGGCAGGGACTGTCTCTAACTGTGTGTGTCTGTACCGCACCCAGCACAATGGGGCCTTGGTCTTGCATCTCTCAGTGATTCTGTAATACTAATGTTGTGCTGGCCCTCTCCATAGAGGTGAATTTCATCCCGGACAACTGGCTTCCGCTGAGCAGGATTTTACAGGCTACAGTAATCCTCCTGAATGGAGTGTCTGTATTTAACACCTACACACAGGAGCCCTGAAATTGGTGAGTAGGTGACTAGAGGCTCGAGAAAGAGGAGGCCAGGTGGGCTATCATCTCTTGCTCATCCCCACCATTTAAATGGCTGATCCTTTTGGCCATTAGCTCTTCTCTTAGATACTGATTCCATGCGGAGTTAAGCCGGCTTCTTTTTTACTTTGGGCTGTTTTCGTGTGAAATGTCCTGGATCTGCTGAAACGCTTCACCCAAAGCGAACAGCAGAACACCTGGTTTTGTCACACCTGAGTGGCTGCGGCCCACTAACCCAAACCTTTCCTCCAGAGCATATGTTGGCTAATAACTTGTATGCCGAGGGGAGGCCAGCGTTCTCCTGCATTCTCTCCCCCTTTGCCCTATGTTGCGGCTATGGTGCCTACAAGGAATGAGCCAAAGGTGTCTGTCTGTGCTCTAAAACAGCATTTCTCAACCTTTCTGATGCCGGGGACTGGCATGCTGCCTTTCTAAGCTGTGCTGGGGAGATCTCTGGGACTGGCACTGGTCTCTGGACTGGCTGTGGAGAAACATGGCTCTAAAACATCTTTATTTATTTTGGCTCCACTGTGCTGTACACTGGCCTTTGCTGTTAACTCCATAGTCCTTCTGCTGTGACAGCTGTCTGCCCTTCTCCACCCCCCTCTGCCTGCTCTGTTACCCCTCTGGCAGGTCTCAGATTAGGCCCAATCCTGCAATCACGTAGACCTCGTGTAACTTTGCTCATGCAAATAGGTTCATTGCTGACTGTAAGCGCCGTGGGGCGGGGCTTGTCTCTCATCTCTGTGGTGATTTGCCAGGTTTTCTCCTGGGTGTTGCTGGGGAAGCAGGGCCATGATAGCGATTTGACTCCTCGTTGTGGCAGGTGGCATCCTGCCTGGGAGAATTCACCCCTCCTGTACCCTTGATTTTCCTCCTGGATGTGGCAGCCCAGATCAGCTCCAGCGGGAGACAGCATTAAGCCACATGCTGCTCTTCGCCGGGGCCCTTCGGAGCCTTGGAGTTCAGGGCCACAGGATCCCCTGTACTCTTCCTCCCCACCAGTTTTGCTGCTGCACCAACCTTGTTTTTAAATATCCTCTGCATCCCCAGGTGCAACACGGCCAGGAGCTGGCTTCCTTCACACCAACTCTGATCTGAGAAAGTCTAAGCTAGTCACACAGACCAACATGAAGGTGGAGCTGCTTCCGGCCCTCACGGACAACTACATGTATCTCATCATCGATGAGGAAACCAAAGAGGCAGCGATTGTTGACCCTGTGCAACCCCAGAAGGTAACGCTCCAGAGCGCTTTGCCTGGTGAAAGGGGAGCTGGGTTTGGCTTGCTGCTGCCTAAGCTAACCCTGCATTTAAATGCAGGAAATGATGAACCATGAGCCTTGCTCTGGGTTGGGGTAAAAAGGCTGGACAGTGTCATGCTTACTGGTCCACACAGCTGCTCGGATAAGGGTAATCAAATTGTGTTTGTTTTGAGTCGTGACCGGGAAGGATATTTTTCCCCCTTTATCTGCCCTGGGTGCAGTATGGAGGTTTTTCTTGGCTTCCTATGTAGTAACACGTATTTGCCGCAGCTGGGACATTGGACTAATCCAGTCTGGCAAGCCCTACTGACCTGATCTGCAGTCCTTACGTCAGCATCATTCCCAGCAAAGTTAATGGGAGCCTTGCCCAAGTTCTGGGATGCAGGTTCTGGCTCAGTTCCTTACAAACCATAATTGAGGCACAAAAGCCCCTACTCATAGTCAAGGCCATGCTTCCGCCGGGTTATGTGAATTCTAATGTTTTGCTGATGCTCTGTTTGTAGGTTGTGGAAGTGGTCAGAAAGCACGGCGTGAAGCTGACTACGGTTCTAACCACCCATCACCATTGGTAACACTTACGTTCTACGATGTCCTAATCTGTTTTCCTTAGGGCAGAATTGCCTCTGGAGGCAGCTGTTCATCCAAAGCACAATTCAAGGGTGGCTCTTCCAGATAATATTGGTCCCCACCTTTTGAGTTCCTGCTCAGAGGAGCCAGGGCGCGGTGGAAATGTATTTGTCATCTCTCAGGCGCCTTTACCAGTCGGTTCCCTGTTAGGCTTAATGGGCCTGATCCAGAGCCACTGACGTCAGTGGCAATCTGCCCACTGGCTTCACTGGGCTTGGAATCCAATCCAGAGACAGGAGGACCGACCTCAACAAAGCAGATTACTGGAGGCAGAGTTTGGTCCTTGGGTATGTGCATGCATTTATCACTGCTGGATGCTGCGTGTGCATAACTGAGAGCCCAATCAAGCCCCAGGGCAAGTGGAGTGAGGAAACCGGTTTGACAGTTGCCCTGGCTTCGTCTCGCTTGGCATCTTGTTCAGATGGGTGTTGTGTAAATCTGTCTACTTTAAAGTTTGGTGGGAATGAAAGCTCTAAGGAAGCACTTTTAATACAAGCTTAGGCTATTGAACTGAGCTGGTGACACTACCAGCTTTCTCATAGCAATAAAATAGATTGACTCACACAAGGGCTTCTGTTTAACTGACCTAGCTGTGTACTTGTATCGCACCCATCATGACAGAGTCCAAAGCACAGATCCGCTGCAGTATTGAGGCATCTAAGTGCCTAAATACCTCTAAGGATGTGGGCCCATGTCCCATTAGCCCCTCTTCTTACTCTGCAGAAAAGATCGTATCCAATTCTAAAATCTCATGTTGCAGACTAGAAAAAGCTGTTACATTGTGAATTGAGATCTGTAATTTTCCTCCAGCTCTCCTGAAAACCATCACGCCTTGTCAGTGATGTGGCTTGGGTTTTGTGCCCTTTTTTTTTTTTTTTTTGTAATAAGCACATACCCTGTTGACTTCAGCCCAGGTGCAATGGGGAAACCCACAGCAGAAATCGCCCCAGTCTTCCTCTTAAAACATAATTGAACAATGAAGTCAAGCAATAGCTTTGATGAGGCATAGCCTCAGGGAGGAGCTGGTGACCATGAATCTTCTGAAACTGTGTGTGGAGGTGAAGTTCAGGGAAACCAAAAAAAGTAGCTGCTTACACTACAAAAGATGGCAAAATTCAATGCCCAGTCACTAGCCAGACTTTGCAGTGTAGCTAGAGGAGGGCCAGAGCTGTAAGAAATGCATCTTGTGGCCTCCCAAAATGTGACCTTTTGACCTTCTAGGGACCATGCCGGGGGTAACGAGAAGCTTGTGAAGATGGAGTCTGGGTTAAGAGTGTATGGGGGAGACAACCGAGTGGGAGCCTTGACACAGAAAGTGTCTCACTCTACATCATTTCAGGTAAAAAAATAACAAATCTGGAATGTGCCTTTCACTTGAGAAGCCTGTCTAGAGCTGGATAGGTGGCATAGGTCTCTACGTAGACAGCCACTAGAGGGTTCATCAGTCATAACCTGTTCAGTTCCCTGCTCTGCCAGAGAGTCCCTGTGTGACCTTGGACAAGTCCCTGCCTTTGTTCCCCAGCCTTACAGTGGGGATAATACCACTGTCCTACCTCACAGGGGTGTTGTGAGGATAAATGCAGTTAAAGATTGTGAGGTGCTTAGACACTATGGTGATGGAGGCCAGGTAAGTGTCTAAGGCTGAGGTTTAAAAATGAGCTGCTGTAGGTCAGCAGACGCAGAGTGGAGACTCTCTCCTTGCTCTGGCTGGACTGCAGTACTGGGCCCGAAGAAGTGAGCGGTTCAGGGCTGGTGGTGCTCTCCCTAAGCTAAACAAACGAACGTTCTTTGAACAAAGCTTTCGTTTAACGGCAGTGGAGGTATCTGCCAGCTACGTTTGGAGCCTGTGCAGTAAAACATGCTGCAGTGTTGCTGATGCACAGGAATTCTGCTTGTCCCGGAAATATACAGTTAGGGATGTATAAAAAGGAAGCACAAGGAGACGCTGGCAAGTGTGTGTGTGTGGGGAGGGGAGAGTGGCACTTAATTTTAACTCATGTCTGTGATAAATGGCCCCATAGAGCAGGCTGTTTTAGTCTGTGTCTCTGGGTTTAGCCCACTTCCCCTTTAACACAGCTTCTGGCAGTAGCTGTTCACACTTGATTAACTTGTTTGGGTTTTGTATGTCTCTCAATCTGTTTGCTCCTGGCTTGGC
The DNA here is from genome assembly GCF_020497125.1 of Mauremys mutica. Lineage (NCBI taxonomy): Eukaryota > Metazoa > Chordata > Testudines > Geoemydidae > Mauremys > Mauremys mutica. The sequence goes on along the minus strand of NC_059082.1, from coordinate 82,013,310 downwards.
CTCATTCGCCAAGGGCTGAGTCAACCTGCATGTAAATGAGTGACTCAGTACCTGCTTTTAAGTAATAGACTCAGTTCTCTGGTAAGCTCCCCTCTCCTTACAGTGCTGAACCCCTGTGGCAACCTGACTTGAGATTTTACTCTGCCGCTCTGAGAACTTGCCTGCAGAATTACTGTGCCATCCTGAATCCTACAACTAGAAAAGCATTGAGTTAATCTCCCTTGCCACCAGTTCGCGGTGGCCTAACTTCAATCTTTGGCTTTCTCCTCAGGTGGGATCTCTTCATGTGAAATGCCTCTATACGCCATGTCACACTTCTGGACACATCTGTTATTATGTGACTAAACCAAATAGTTCTGAGCCTCCCGCTGTCTTTACAGGTGAGGAGTTGGGTGGTTTTTTTGCCTCTGATCTGTGTTGCTGAGAAATGCAGGGCTTTCCTCTGCTTATGTTCTCCTGATTATCCACATTTAGGTTCTTTCCTAAGGGCTGGTCCACACTAAGAAGCGGAGTCGAACTCACCACGTCGACCTGGCTGGTAAGTGTAGACTATCCCTAAGAAGTGAGCGGTGATTGTATGTGCAACGTGCCTCAGGTGGCACACGGCCAGGATTAATCAGTGAATTTGGTCCGCTGGTTGGATCACGAGCTTGCCCGGGCCGGGTGCTGATGAGGAGTGCGACATGAACACTGATCCATGCGCCCCGCGCCCTCCCTCCCCCAGCTCACTAAATGGCATCTCCCTAAACTTGTCCAGCTAGCGAGGCTTGGGCCAAATTAGTGATTGCTAATAAAATTCCATGTTCGCTTTTCTGTATTTTATTACCACTTTTTTAGTTGTGTAGTTAGCTGGAGGGGAGACTAGGTGGGTGACTATGCTAGTGGGTGGTGCATTGGCTTTTTGGCTTTGGAAACCTGGGTGGTGATTCTCCCTTGAGTGAAGCAGGTCTGATGCTTTGAACTTGGTCACATGTGCTTGCTCCTTAATAGGCTCTCATCAGCATACCCAAACAACCACGAGTTAGGCACCACCACGTATCTCTTTACAGAACAATGCCCATTGGATCTCTAGCACGGCCTTCTAGCCGCGTCTCTTGGTTACAGTGCTAAAACTCTGTGTGTGGGAAGCTTGCCTGTAATGATGGCTATGACCAGCCACAGGACCAAACACATTTTTTCTGGGATTGTCTGCTCCAGTGTGTTGTCTGGTCGTGACACTGTGTCCTGTCCTCTCTCCCAGGTGACACGCTGTTCGTGGCTGGCTGTGGGAAGTTCTTCGAGGGAACCCCAGAGGAAATGTACAAAGCACTGATAGAGATTTTAGGCCGCCTGGACCCTGAAACGGTATCAATCCCGCATCTCATGTTAGCACAGTAACCAAGCTGAACCTATTACAGACTTAAGAAGGAAACTACCTTCCGAATACCATGTTGTTCAAAATGGGGGAAGCGATCTTTCAGAATGAACGAGGGCTATAGCCAGGGACTTCTGGCATGTAGAACAGCCCGGGGTCCATGGAGAAGGGAGCACGGGTCCACTGATCCCTCTTCTGCTCATAAAGAGAGAGTGCAGGCTAGAGCAGAGGACTTGGGAGCCAGACTCCTGGGTTCGCTTCCCAGCTGTGCCATGTGACATCAGGCAGATCTCTTCCGCATTTGCCCTGTGCTGCCGTAAGGTGGCTATAATGCATATCCATGTTCTAGAGGATTATGAGCCCTTGCCATTAACTCCACTGGAGCCAGGTTTGCAGCCATAACTTCTGTAATGGTGCTTTGAGATCCTGAGATGTTAAGTGGTGTGAGTGTAACGTTTTCCCCCTCCTCCCCCCCTTCTCTTAGAGAGTTTACTGTGGTCACGAATACACTATCAACAACCTAAAATTTGCCCGTCACGTTGAACCCAATAACGCTGCCATCCAACAAAAACTAGCCTGGGCAAAGGTAAGTGGGATCTTGGCATTAGGCTTAGTGGTTTTATAGTGGGGTAGCATCCCAAAGCCTCTTTTGGGATGAGAGGGGGGCATTATACAGACACAGGTAGATCTGGCCGCTGCCTCAGAGCTTAGTCAAGTGTGGGACAAGATGCAACCAGTGAGTCTAACAAAGAAGAGGGAGAAGGAGGGCAGTGGCACCAGTGTGATGTGGTGGCGGAGGTGACCTGTACGTCTCCATCAGAGTCGTGCAGGGTCTGTGGGTGAAGCCGTGGGGCTAGGAGGAGACTAAGAGAGTGGTTGGTGGGAGGGACAGGGATGCTGAGACGAGTGGAGGGCAGGGGTGGGGTGAGGGCAATGACAGGGATCAGGAGGCCGAGGCAGGTCATGTTCTGGGTTTGGTTAGCCCCAGCAGCGCGAAGGGGTTTGGGGCTAGCGGTGGTAGCGAGGCAGACGGACGGAGCTCGCACACTGTCTTTATCCCAAAGAGGCCATAGCTGTAGGCTTGCTGGTGGGAGCAGCGGGAGAGCAACGCCAAAGGGGCGGTTCCAGACAGCTGCAGACCCTCTGAGCCGGCACTGGCCCCTATGTCTGGCTTCCCTCTGTCCTTCCCAGTCCCACCCCTGCTTCTAGAGGGGTTATGAATGGGGCTGCTCAGCATCTGCCTGTGTCCTGGATCTGTTTGAATGTTGCACATATGTGTCCATTTGGGGGAGGATTATGCCATTTTTCCTCTGGTGAGAACAGTCTGGCCTGTGGATAGCCTGTATCATTGCGGCATTCAGAGCAGCTAGATGCAATACAAACACAGTCTTAGCTTTTCTGAATGATGCTGAAGATGATTGCTTTTAACATCTGTACCCATCAGAAAAATAGAAATCCTTCCCTTTTTTACAGGCAAAATATGACAGTGGCGAACCAACTATCCCGTCTACTATTGCAGAAGAGTTTACATACAACCCCTTCATGCGAGTGAGGTATCTGTGTATGAATGGCTGATCCTCATATTATCCTGGGTTATAAGGAAATGGGGAGGCCATGACCTCTAAAGAAAGCAACAATCGAAGCGTGTTGGTCTGCCTTTCATCAGCAAATTTCAGTTTAGATAGAGACAGGTGTCACTTAAAAAATTTTTGGAGCACGAGAGCTTGTGATTATGTGGCATTACTTCTCATATGCTTAGCTATTTATCATGGGAGAGATTTATGCCAACAGATTAAGGTGTAATGATTGGCTAAGTATAAGAATGCTATAAAATTTGACTCTAGCGAAGATCCGTTTCTTTGCTGAGTGATATGTTCCTCATTCATGCTGTATATTTTTAGAGTGCAAATCTGGAAATGTAAGCACCTCCTCTCAGCATGTTGATTTTATCACTTGCAATCTGTTCTGGCTGATGACTGCAGCTTTAAAAATTCTTAAGATAGCTGTGACAGGGCTCGGTTCTGGATTATGCTGGTCAGCCCAAAGAAACAATGATATGCCCTCCCATCTTCATGGGTCGATAAGTATCTTGTGAGCAGACACTTTGCAAGAAATACTGCCTAGAAGTTTGTGTGATTGCAACTCAGATGTGAAACCAGGTCTGAGTTAGACACAGTCTTATTGCAGTGAAATGAAATTGGCTTTTCTATTTTACTTCTGCTAGAGAGAAGACAGTCCAGCAGCATGCTGGGGAAACCGACCCCATTCGAACAATGGGAGCCATCAGAAAAGAGAAGGATAACTTCAGGGTACCAAAAGACTGAGTACTTTGCCTGAAACACTTCCCTGTCAGTTTTATCATGTTTTAGGAACTAGAAGTTTCATTGTTCTGTTGTGGTGGAGACACATTCACAGTTAGGTTTTTTTAACTGTCTTAAGGGGGAGTGGGGAAAAAAGCACTTTGCTCTTGTTGAGATGTTCTATGGCATATTTATAAGATGTTAAAGAATATTTATTCCTGGCTTGCAAACTGTCAGATGCAGTGGGGTTTTGCATGAATCCTTACACATGTTCAGTATGTGGTGGTGGAGGGGAAGGCACATTTGAGGGCTCAGTCCGTACCAGGGGAAGACTCGGTTAGCTTTATAGGAGATCTGCCTGCATATGGACTGCAGGATTGGGCCAGGAGACTTCTACCATTAAAGCAAAACTGTGGAATGCACGTAACCAAATGCCTGTCTAAAGAAGAATCCTTTTGCAACTTATGAAATTAACCTTTCTGATTCTGTCACTTTAAGATCTGCTACATTCATTCTTCATAGTGCAGTGCTCACTTTGCCACCAGCAATTAAGGGTCTAATTCATTAAATATGCTGCCCAACTTGCTTGGTATATGGATACATCTGGCTGTAGAAATAAGACTGTCCAAGCTTGCATTAGAGACTAGTTCCCCACCACCCCTTTCCTTCTGCATCTTAGAGAGGAATAATTTCTAGACGGCATGTTTTTCAGACTGCGCCTTCAAGTATGAACAGCTGAGTATTAACGGCTTAAAAAGCAGCTTGCGTATACCCACTGACTCCCCTCCAACAACACCGAGCCTGAGGTAGGGACTCGGCCGATAGACCAGTATGATCCTAAAGAGAACTAACTTGGTCTAGTGAGTAAATGCATGTCCTACAAGTTTGAGTAGATATTACGTTAGACCATAGATCTAACCTCTCCTACCATTGTGCCATCAGGATAGCTTCTTTATGCTATAAATGCTACTTTCACCTAACAGGATTAGCCCAACTGATCCCTCCAGCCAAAAGATTTGAGAGCCCTGGTTACTGTTGTGCCCAAGATCATCAAGGTACCAGCTATTTTGGAACAGTGGCTACCCTTCAGGGCCTACTTCAAAAGGAGCAGAAACAAGAGTTGCCTGGTTGAACTCCTTAGCTCTTGCAACCTCCTAGTCTTCCAGCAGAAGCTTCTTTTAGAGAGTCCTGTTAAATGTAAAGAAATCAAAGCTTGCCCTGGTCGCGCAGCTGCACTGAAGCCTGGTTTCTAGGCAGATCCAGGGTGTCTTCCAACACAACTTTTGTTCCTTAAACTTTCCTTTCATTGCCGTTGTGGCTCAGAACCCTCCCTGGTTTGAATGGCAGGCACATCTAGATGATCGGAGTGGGCAGCCAGCCTGAAACAGACACGGGAGCGTCCTCTCCAGACCGCTGTGCTCATTTGAACACGCTGTTAATCCTGTCCTGGTGAACAGAGCACAATGTTATGAAAGTGGCTCGACAGCCTCCCTGGCAGAGACCTTGCATGGCACAGAGGGGGTGAATTAAGCCTGATTTTTTGGTTTTGTTCCCCACCCTTTCTCTGGGTCTTTGTTTTCATGCTGCTCGTGGTTTGATACTGTGGACAAAAAGGACCACTTGGTCTCTCTCAGAGCAAAGGATGGTCTTCCGGATCTCTCAGTAACTGCTGGGGTGGGGAGAGAATAGGCAGAATTTTGCCATGTCACAGAACGGCTGCCCAGAGTTTTCAGTGTCCATGTTGGAAGACAGGCTTCAGGTGAGCTGCGGGGGGCTAGTCATGGTGTCAGTGCCCCCTTGCCATCTGTGCCACGAATCAGTGTTCGTTTCGGCCCCCTTATTAAAAAGGCTTCTTTTAAATACATGGCCAAAAGCGGCCTGTTAACACAAGCAGCTCATTCTGTCGTCCTCGGAGCAACTTCCACAGCTGCATCTCTGAGCCAGAGCTGGTGTCACTAGTCTTCAGAGAACTGCGCTTTAAGGAGGATAGTTTTCAAAAGTAACTTCCCTCCCACCCCCAGTGGCTAGAGCAGAGGGGTCCTGGCTCCCCTCACTGGAGTCTGTTTCTGACCTTGGACAGGCCCCGAGCACCTCTGTCCCTCAGTTTCTGCATGGTTGAACAATGCGTGGATGTCCTGCCTTCAGGGGGCTAGGGCTAATGTATGTAGGTTTGTAAAGTGCTCAGAGACTCTGGCTTTCATCCAGGGATATCACTATAAACCTCTTTGACTCTCCTCCCCTTCCCCCCTCTTTTTTTTTTTTTTTTTTAAAGAGCCCATAGCCATGCAAGAGTGCCCACGTTTGGATATGTGATAACTGGGAGGGTGAATACTAGTCAACGTGTGGCTACTGTAGTATCTATTTTAAGCTCTGCAGTGGTTATTACTCAAATGCAGCAAAGATGCATGTTGCTATTAATACTTTCCCTTTTAACACCTGTCACGGTTACAGTGCAAGTTCTGTGTCCTTAGGCTCACGTTTGATGTCCACGGATGCATGTGCCTTAGGAGCAGGGCCGCGGGGGAGGGAAGCTTGCAGGGACAGTTTCGGTAGGAGTTCACCGTGCAATGTTTCCATCTTGCCGGTGAGAACATGATATGAGCACAAAGTGGTAGAATACACACTTGACAAATTCTGACACCCATCTCTTAATGAACTGGGCTCCTAATTACATTCTCCTCCTGTATCTCTTCTGATTGCACAGTTACCAACTAAATGTATGTTTTTCAATAAATGCTTCACAGCTGAAACAGTAATGCTGAGTCATTTCAAGCCTCTGTTGAATCTTGTTCCTCATCTTCTGTTTATGAGCTGATAAGTAACGTGGGCATGGTGAACTTTGTCTCCTCTTGAATTCGAGTTAATTTTTTGCTTGCCATCCAGCACAGTCACATGATGAAAGTATTTTAAAGAGACATGAATTAAATTTAGGGGGGGTGACTTCTTACATACTCTAAAAAGTGAGATATAAATACTGCAGTTTCTGAAACAAAGATTTCCCAACGGTCTCTAAAACCTGCACATTTTCAATTAAAAGAGAAAAACAGTTTGAGCGTTATTACTGCAAAGTGGAGAGAAGAGTAAACAGAGCATCCCTAGGGGCAGTAATCTAAGGGAAAGAATGAAAATGTAAATATTTTACTTATTACTAAGGGTTGCTCCTTTAAAATGGAAAACAAAAGACGGCCCTGAAACACACTATGCCCTTTGAGCCTTCGGTCTTGGCATTTCTGTTAGAGGAAGAGTCTCTCTTTAACATGGAGGAAGGAGAGAGCACACAATTAATTACAATTTGGGGAGATGGAGAGAAGCTGGAAGTTCTGCACCATCTGCTAGCAAGCAAGACCCAAACCACCTTATTCAGTATAGTTGGGAAAGTTAGCAACACTAAACAGCTGTGAAGCAAAAGACAGACCACAATCAAACTATAGTTCATAGATTGGGGAGGGGAGAGCCTCATGATTTTTGAACACTTAGGGTTCGCAATACAGCAGGTGCACTTAAATGTTCTTTCCACGGGTCTGCCCTGGCTCTCCACTTACAAATTAAACTACATAACAGCAAACTACTCCCTGCAGAGCTGTTATCTGCAGCATCCTGAGGGGGAGAATGGAGGCATAGAGGCTTAAATTCAGCCCTGGGGGGAAGCATCCAATCTCCACTGCACCCAAAGGAGATTCCACCTGCTTATGAGGGCTGCACTGGGTCCGGAACAGTTGGTGACTTGTCTTCAATCACACAGTAAATCATTGGCATAAGTGAGATTAGAATTTGGGAGTGCTGGCATCTACCCCCTCCCTCACACGATACGGTTTATCCTTTGTTTGCTATTTCCCAGCAGTGAGGTAATACACAATCAGGACATCAAAAAGTCCAAGAATTCTGTACCTGCTATAATAAACAGGAAGACAAAGAGATGTATGAATTTAAAATTCATAATCCGCCCTCAGTTTAATTATAGTAGCAAAGGAAGCAATTTTAAAAAATCTAATTAAAAGAAACAACCATTCAACCACTTTAAAGTACAATGATTGTTACAAGACAGCTGCTTTGCTGGACCTCAGGCAGGGCCAGATTATAACATTCTGAGGCCCTAAACTATGTCACGTGTAAGAGGCCCCATAACATAAAAAAAAATAAATTATTATTTGCACAGAAGGACATTGAATATATAAACACAAAAGCTTTATATTTGCATATATACAAAGGCAAAGTTGTAAAAATGGAATAATCTTCATTTTCAGCAGCCCTATCTAATGTTGACAGCATGACAGATCAATTTTAGACATTCTTTGAACTAATTGTGTACATAAGTAAAGTAGAAGTAAACAATACGATATGCAAACAATACAGTAAATAATACAATTTACTTGAAGAGTTCTCAGAAAATTTTTCTTCTATGATGGGGCATCTAAATTTTGGCATTCCTGGCCTGAATACGCAATGAGACTCTTAGAGGATATAGGATTTGGATAACCCACAAGCTTAAAGCTCAACTATTAGTTATATTGATATGAATTACACCCAGGTAATAAGCAAACCATCAGAAAATTGTATACAGGTTGTATTTTTCCAATAAATTGATTTGTTTTGTTTTTATGAACGGTTATGCTGAATTACCTAATATTGATACTAAAATTAGTAGCAGAAAGTTTTTATTGAAACCAGTAAAAATTAATTTTATATTATAAATATTGAGATTTATATATCTGTACCACAAAAAATTATATGCCAAAAGCCTGTGTTATTTTACCAGGATATTTGTTGGTCTCTAAGGTGCCACAAGGACTCATCGTTTGTTTTTACTGATACAGACTAACCCAGCTACCACTGAAACCAGGATATTTCTGTGAAAGTTAGTGCTATTTTGTCTCTGTTCTCACAGGAAAACAAGAGAGGATATATCATTTTGTTTACACCATGAATAAGGAAAATTATCCTTTTAATATGAATAAATGAAAAAATATTTGATTAATTTTGTTAGGGTAATACAAAGTTTATCCAGACTATATATAAAATATATTTACAAACGTTTATTCCGATTTAATTTTTGCTACGAAACAATGAATTGTTGGGATTTTTCTTTTGCCATACTATAAAAATACAATATATTATGCATATGATGTGTGATTTATAAGTCTATATAAGAATTTTTACATAGCATACTACCTATATTAAAATATCTTGCATGGTCCAAACCCACCAAGCAGAAAATCCTGTTTTTTTTCTAGGTAGACATCTCTCTTCACATTCACTTCTCTATCCTCTGTCTCCGCAAGGACCGCTAATCAATCTCGAGTAAACACCTCGGACACACAGAGGGACAACAAGCTATATGTGCGAAAGAGAAAGAAAGAATTTACCAGAAAAAAGACTGGTAATCTCCAGAAAGGCATTGAGAAAATGAGAAAAACTAGCCTTTATTCAGGCAAATATAATGAATATTATAGGCTTTAATAGCCTATAAATCATCTATGCAGATAGTTTGAAATAACTTGCTCACCAAGTACTCAGAATATGTTGATATATATGTATATCTTCCTTCACGTCTGTGTATCCTTTGGTCAGCATTCTCTGATATTTACTGTGAAGATTCCCAGAACTGACGGAGGGAAGCCAACACAAATTTATCCTCCTCAAGATCCACTCGACCCAAGTCCATAAGACGATCACCTGCAAACTCAATAGTGTAAAGCACAGATAGCACATGAAGCCTGCACACTAATACACAGTTGTAGATATGTACAGATCAAAAGAAGAAAGAACACACTAACATGAGTGTGAGCTTGGCAGGATTGCTTCACGACACTGCCAACTCCAACCTCACATTTTGCCAGATTTTATCAACGGTGAGATTATTTATTTATTTTCATAAGTTATGAAGGCACAGTCCGAATTTTACCAGTAGCAACTGGCCTACAAAATGCTGCCTTAGGAGACTGATAGCAGACTTACTCATAGAAATACTAATTTTACAAGTGCTTTTATCGTTTTTTCCCTCAGACCTGGCCTCTCGCCTGTCAATAATGATGTGTATATTTTTGTCATATTTGAACGATAATGTCTGTATTTAGAGCGAATCTTCTTTTCCCCATATCTCCTTTACTTATCAACTGATTTTGATAAAATTTGAAATGGAGTCAGTTTTTTCTTTGTTAGAGGCCCCTCATATTGCAAGGCCCTTAACTGCAGCTTAGTTATTTTATACCTTAATCCCGCCCTGGCCTCAGGAGATCCGAGTTCTAGGCTTGGTCCTGTCCCAGCCTTTTTGTTTGACATGGACAAGCCATTACTTATTATTTATTTGTAGTACTGTAATGCTTGAGGGCTCCAAGCAGGGATTAGGACCCTGTTGCGCTAGGTGCTGTACAAATATGCACTCAGCTTCTGCCTCAGTTTCCCCAACTGTAAAATGGGGCGGTATAACATGTTGTGCCCCAGGGTTGAAAGCTCTTTCTAGGTGCAAAACCCTTTGCATGTGCTTCGGCAAGCGGCCAGCAGCACGGTTGCTGCTTCAAGCTGGTTATGTTGATAAGTGGTTGGTGAGTGGGAGAAGCTGAGGCTGAGGGGAGAAGGCTGAGGTTTCTTTTCCTCTCCATGGCACACAGAGGACTGACAGTATTTTAAGACCTTCCCTCTCCTCCCCCCAAAATTGTTTTGCTGCCCACTGCCAGGCCGTCCCAGTGTAGCTGGAAGGGATTGGGCTAAGGGGATCAGGTACATGGTGGAGGATTTAACATTTCTGCCTTTTACAGCTAGGTACTGATGGGAGGAAATGACGAGGCGAGGTGACACAGCTGTCCTGACGTGAGGCCTGGAAGAATCAGCCACCAGTGTGAGGTCAAATGGCTTTTCCCCTTGACCCCACCATGGCAGCATGGGCTGCAGAGCCATGTGGGGCCCCCCAGGCCATGGCTTGTAAGCAGGTACGCGGACACAGGCTTGCCAGCAGGCCAGGATTTGACAACCTGGCCCATTTCTCTACTCTCTTGCTGGCTGCTGGTCAAGAGATGTAATTTACTGGGGGGGGGGTTGCTGGATGCACATGCGGCAGCACTTGCAGCGCTCCAGTAACTGGCAGCCAGGCACGTCAGGGTTGGGAGCCTGCCACAACCAGCATCCCGTGCGGGCTCTGCATGGGCAGCGTGCCGCAGGCTGGGCCCTCACCTGCTGGCGACTAGGACACACCTGTCAGCTGAGGGCAAGACTTGCCACCAGGGAGGGGGAGGGGTAAGGTAAGGAGGGGAATGGGGGGGGGTCCTCCTGGGCCAGGGGTTTGGGCTGCTGGGCAGAGGCTGGGGGGGTTGAGAGGGGAAGAGGAGGGTCAAGGGGGGGGTTAATTGCTGCCCCCGCCCCGCAGCAGCTGGCCGCGCAGCCCCAGAAGCAGGCAGCTGCTGCTGGTGTCATGCACATGGTGCCCGGGCAGCGCAGGAGAACGGGCGGCAGCTGTTTGCAAGGTTGCACCGGGGCCGAGTGCAGGTGATGGGCAGGACCGCGGGGCTCCGGCGGGGGCCCTGATCCCCGGGCCGGGAGGTGGGACCCGGGGGACGGAGGCGGCCGGTGCGGCTCGCTGGCTCCGGGCCCAGGGGCGGGTCCTGGCGCACAGTGACAGGGCTACGCTCCGAGCCGCCGGCCGGGCCCTCCCGGTCCCCGCAGTCTGCCCGGTCCCCCGGGCCCCAGAGAAGGGAGCTCCCCGCCCCGAGCAGGTACCGAACCCGGGGCGCGGCGGGCTCTGGGGCCGGGGCTGCAGCGGTCACCCGCGAGCCGGGCTGGGTTTGCACGCGGGGGGGGGAGGGGGTGTCCGTTGCACACGCGTGTGAAAGGGGGTGCACTTGGGCATGGGGGTGACACTAGCAGACAGCTGATGCATTTGCACATGGGTGGAGGAGGTGGTGGGCATGTGGGGGCCCGGGGATTTTCACATTGTTGGGGGCGGGGGGGGATTGGCACCTGGGTTCACACGGGGATGGGGGATGGTTTGCGCGTGGGCTGGGGGCTGCCATGTGTCTAATGAATTCTCCCACCCTGTATTCTGGGAACTCATTTCCAGCTAGCCCGGGGCCCCTTCTGGGAACAGGTGTATTAGGAGTGGCTGCAGCGCTCAGACCTTAAACCAGGTGTAGTCAATGAGGGTTTATCAAAGTCCAAATTTCTTGGTCAAGGTCTAGGCCCCAGAGAAAATCATTTACGCCCCCCTCCCCCAGTAATGATAGTAAGTAAATAAAAAGATTTCAGGGTCCGTTCAAAAGTGCCTGGTGGTCTGGCTTTGGCCCGTGGTCCGCCTATGACTCCCCCTGCCTTCAACCAGACTAGACTGATCCTTCCACGTGGACCAGTTTTCTGAGTCCTGAGGCATCTGTGTCCAGCAGTTTGGATGTTCACAGTCCCCAGAAAGCCCAAATTAGAGATAAAACAGTGAGTTCAGCTGGATTAAACATGAGATGAGCTCAATGGGAACTGTTAGCTGGGCAGCGGGGCAGGGCTTGTGGTGCCACCGTGTTGTCGATTTACAAGGGGAGTGGAGCAGGACAAGAGGCAAAGGGCTGTTCTCCATAGGTGAGTTGCTCCTGTCCCAGGAAGTCACGGTCCTGGGCTTGTTTGCCACAGGTGAAGTCTGTGCAAACAGACACAGGAGGGCTGGGACTTGGAGCTGTTGTGGTGCTGCTCTGTGCTCGGGACCTTGTTCTAAATGTTTCTGAGGCTGCTGGATAGATTTTTTTTTTTAATTATATGGGATGGTTCTAAAATAATGTAATTTCCCTTACAGCTCCCATGTGTAGCTTCACAACCCTGGGACTATGAAGGTCAAAGTGATTTCAGTCTTGGAAGATAACTACATGTACTTGGTCATTGAAGAAAACACCAAGGAAGCAGTTGTAGTGGACGCGTCTGTTCCCAAGAGGGTAACTTGGAATTTTGCTACTTAAAGCCTTGAAGTAAAGGACAGCTGGTCCTGGCTTGAGACTTCTGTTCAGAGCAGGCTGGCTTGTTTGTAGACACTAAAGGAAGGAATCTAGAGCTCTGAGAATGGTTAGTGTTGTGTTAGTTTGGCTTCCACTAGGAGCATGTAGTGACACACAAAATAGGAGCTATGGGAGCTAATTATTCCAGGTTGGATGGATGCCTGCAGCAGGGCTGAGTTCAGTGGAAAGTTACGATCAGGAAAAAACAAGAAGCAACTGTATTTATTAAACATGTGTATTGCGATAGTGCCTAAAGTTCCCAGTCCCATTGGGTCCTGTTGTGCCAGGTGCTGTACAAACGAGGCCCAATCTTGTAAATGCTTCTTTGTTTGTTTGCAGGATTAAAAGTTACTCAGTGTGAGTCTGCAGGATGGACCCTGGGACTGCAACTGTGTGCTGTAAAATGACACTTGACTATGGCTTAGGCCCAAAATCTATATTGTTTTAGGGGAAACGCTCAAAAAAGATGTTACACAACCTAAACCAAACAGAAGTGCCTTAAATAATTTTTTTAAAATTGAAGTGAAAATGTTTTTGTTTCGATTTTCTTGATTCACACTTTGCCTTGCAGTGCTGGACACCCAAACGGCAAGAACAGTCTTGTGCTAGTGGAGAGGATAGAAAATGAAACTAACTAGAAGCAAATGTGAAACTGGCCTGTTTCATTATCCAAAATGGAGTGTTGCCAACTCTTGTGATTTTTATTGTGGGCCTGGCAAGACTAGGGTTTTGGAGTGATGCTGCTGGAGTCATATCATTATGTGAGAATTTCAGCTTAATTGTTTTTTAAATGAAAACTTCTAGTCCTCTTCATGGTTTGGGGAAGAGCTTGAAAATCTGACCCTAGATTCTCACAAACCAGGAGGCAAAGAGAAAAATCCCAAAGTAGTTTTTAAATTATTAATTGTTTTTAATAAATTATTTTATTAAAATTATTTAATTGGCTTACAGATCATCTGTTTTTAAAACAATCTCATGATTTTTGAGGCCTGACTTGTGATTTGTGAGCTTTGGAGGAACAAAAGCAAACCAGCAGCATTAATGACGAGATGGAAATGCTGGGGATCCGTTCTTATCGACACGGTAATAAAAACCTGGGGCGCCAAGTGACAGAGCCTGGGTCAGTTGCCTTGGGCAGTGGGAGTAAAAACTGCCGAGTAGATGTTTGGGCTCAGGCTGGAGCCTCCCTCTTCATAGGGTCTCCGAGCCTGGGCTCCAGCCCAAGTCTAGACATCTACATTGCAATGTTTAGCCCCGCAGCCAGAGCCCTGCTAGCCCGAGTCAGCTGAGCCAGGGTGGCTGTGCCACAGGTCTTTTATAGCCGTGCAGATGCACCTTCTGATAAGAGAAGCCTCCATTCTGCATTGAGCGCCAGGTAGGCTGATCCTTGCTCCAATGCAGAACCTCAGTAGTACAGAGCTCCACCCAGGCCGAGTTCATCGGAAGGCCTGGGTTTCTGATACATTTCCACATTGTGTGCTGCGTTCTTTACACTAAAGGGATAAATACTGCAAGTACCAAGGGAAATCACTTCCTTGATGATCTTGACAGCTTCAGCCGGGATTCTGTAGGATTGAAGAATATTCCACAGTCTTGTGCAAGGCTTTTGAAAATCAATGCAATTGATGAAGAGGGGAGATTGCCATTCTACGCATTCCTCTGTGATGGTCCTTAGTGTGAATATCTGATCTACCCAGGATCTCTTGGGCCTGAATCCAGTCTGGCCTTCCCTAATCTTTGCATCCACTGCCTCTTTCATCCTGTGTAGTATCATTGCAGAAGGCTTTCCCTACAACTCCTCTCCAGGTGTTACAATCAGTAAGATCACCCTTTTGGGGTATTCTGACAATGATTCCAGGTTTCCACTGGTCAACCAAGTTTAGGGAAAAAAAGACCCCTCCTGAACAGCTCTGTCAGTTTCGTTAGGACGGTGGTATCAACTACGTTGAGCATTTCTGCTGGAATTTGATCATCTCTTGCTGCGTTGTGTCTTTTCAGCTTTGTGATTGCAGCCTCCACTTCTGATATTTCTCTAGTGACTGATGTTAAAGTCAAGTTGATCAGGTCCGTGTATTTCATCAACATCGGACGCTGAAGTGGAGCGGGGTCTATTGAGGATTTCTTCGAAATCCTCAGCCTCAGCCTATCTGCTTTTCAGTTCTACCTCAGTTGTAAGCGTTCTTTGGTCTTTGCTTCTTATTGGCCCATGTCCTGTTCTGAAATTTCCACGCAGGGTTTTAGTCACTTGATAAGTGGCTCTGTGGTTTCCTATCAAAGCAGCAGCTTCTGCTGCTAGGTCTTCAACCTATCTCCGTTTCTCTCTCATTCGGCTGCTTGTCACTGCTTTGTCTGCTTTCTGATCCTCCTCCTTTACCTTTCCCAATAGTTTGTTTGCCTTAGAATTCAGGAGTTTTCCTTTCCTTGCTGAGACCCAAGTCTCTTGGCTTATCCAGTTCTTGCTCTGTCTGTGTTGATATCCAGCTGTGACTGGTACAGCTTGAATCACATTGTCTCTGAGTGCTGCCCGTTTTTCTTCAGGCCCATTCTGTGTATCACCTTACCTTGCCTCCGTCAGTGCCTGCGATCTGTTCCTTAGTTCACACCGGAATTTCTCATGGGACTCCTTGTTTTCAGTTTTGTACTGTTGCTTTTCTTTACCACTTTCTGTTTAAAGTTGATCTTCCTCTGTTTTAATTTCGGTTTAGCAATGCAAAGATTGTGGTTGCTGTGAACATCTGCTGCTCAGTGTGCTCTTAGGTCTTGGACAGATTACCTCCATCTTCAGCTAATGCAGTTGTGGGCGATCTGATTTTTCATTTTGCCATCTGACAAATTCCATGTGTTTTCTTCTATGTCTTTGTGAGGGACCAGGCTACTTGCAAGACCTAGGTTGGTGACCAAACACAGTTCAATGAGTCTGTTGCCGTTTTGGTTAATGGTTCCCAGCCCACGCTCCCTGTTGCTCTTTCCATACCTTGGTGATCACATCCTACTCTAGCATTAAAGTCGCCCGTGACAAGGAGTAAGTCACGTTTGGGTATTCTGTCAATCACACATCAGAGGCAATTGTAGAACTTCTCCTTATCGTCATCGCGGTGTTCCTCTCCTGGAGCAGGGCACTGATTGATATCTTTAGGCCTCTGGATTGGAGTTTGGCGTCTACGTTGCACTGGTTGATAGACTGCAGTTGATGAATGATTTTTTTCCCCCACAGAATGTGTTGTGTTGAGCGCTGCTCCCTGTGTGGTGGTGGTGCTGTGCCCTGAGCAAAGGAGAAGTGTCTCCTCTTGCTCGACGCATTTCTTATCCACACCTATCGCTCCTCTCTCACTGACGCCCAGGATTTTGAGTCTATAGTTGTCCATCTCCCTCGTGATCCGTGCGATTGCATGCCACTTGCCAACTCTGAAGTGTTTTCTTGCTAATAGCATCAAGCTTCCAGAGACTGCCCTCCAGCAGGAGGCTTCATGCAGCACGAGGGGTTGGTAGTGTTCCTTTCCACCGGAATGGCAGCCTGGTTCTGTTTCTATAACCAGTGAAGAGTTTGGATTGTTGTGGTGTTTGTTTTTGTTTTGTTTTGTTTTTGCTAGGGGTTAGTCTTGCACTCAACTCTCCCTGCTTTAGCTGGCCTTGGGACTGGCAGCTAATCATGGTGCAGCAGGTTGGAGCTACTGGGCTTAGCAGCGTGGAAAAAGCATCCGTTTATAGCAACCCAGCTTGCATCTGCCTGACTTCATCCACTGCCAACCTGGCCATCAAGTACAGCCACTGGCTGGGCAGGGGGGAGGATCTGTCTCCATTTCTGAAGCATGATGCCTCCAGGGAGCGTGGGGGGGTATGGCTGCTGCTGTATCCCTAAAAGGGGTGCAGGGTGCATTCCTCTCCAGGGCTGGGTGGGAGAGAGTGGGGCTATGCCTCACCTCCTCGTCACCTTTGGGGTGGTCATGCTGATAGCATCGCTGCCTCTGGGCAGTCCGTTCTCTCCTGCAGTTGGGTTGCCCTTGGCACCCTTCTTGTGCCCTGCATCCTTTTTGATCACAGTTTGACTCTTAATCAGACCGAAATGATGCAAATAACCAAAGGCCAGACTTACATATTTGCAGATGTGAAAAGGCATGCACATAATTGGTGCCTGGAGGAGCTGTGATTGCACGTGCAAATGTCATGCATACAGTTTTGTGCACACATTTATGCAAATTGGGCCATAAAGCGCTATTGCACAAGTGGAAGCCAATATCACAATCTCCTGATTGGTAGGAATCCCTGTCAATATCAACACTGGGAATATTTGGGAGGGGGGATTTGAATTAGGGGCATATTTGCAGTTGGATTTCCAGTGGTGTAGTGTGAGTTACCCCAATCTGATCTGTCCGTGATCACAGAGTGGATTCCCCCACGTTCTAGGGAATTCCTGAAGGCATTGTGCTTAAAGATCCTACCAGAAATGGGCTGAGTTTGTGACATTTGCTATAAGACATCTCGAAAGAGTTTATGGAAGCTCACAGTGATAGGAAGATACATGATGCACTAAGGGCTTCTTTTTATTCCCAGGAGAGGGGCAGTCAGGAGCTGGGTATAGTATTATTTGCTCACGTTCAAAATGCCAGGCAGAGACCTACTGTTCTGGTTACCTCTTTCTTATAACAAAAATATCCATCACTTACCTGTCTCACTGATGCTGGGTTCTGATTTATAAATTAAATAGCATTTGACAACATTTAATACTATGTTGCATGAAAACCCATCCCAAGAGGCTGCACCTTGTTTCTTGTACGTGTGGCTTTTTGTGTGTCAGATGTTTTTTACGCTGCCTTTCCGTCGCCAGGTATTATTCCGATCGCAGGGTGAGTTTGCAGGGCTGCCTCTTCAAATGTGATCTGTTCACAGATCATCTGAAGTCACTGGGAGACCCTGCATGATGCTAGTTTTGCAGAGTCAGGTTTCAGAGAGCAACAAGGCTTCTAAGATTGTCTTTAGGGGCTTTAATGATTAACTTTCTGACACAGGTTAGTAGCTAGAATCTTTTTAAAATCGATGCTCTTTGACGTGACTTTTTTTCCTCCCATTTTAGTTACTAGAAATTGTCAGAAAAGAAGGCGTTACACTTAAAGCAATTCTGACCACCCATCACCATTGGTAAGTGCTGTGGAGAATAAAGGAACAGTGCTGTATGTTAGAAATGGAAAAGGTGCAGAGAAGGGCAAGAAATATGATTATGGATATGGAACAGCTTCCATATGAGGAGAGATTAAAAAGCCTGCAGCTGTTCAGCTTAGAAAAGAGATGACTGGGGCGGGGGGAGTGGGGGGGGATATGATAGAGGTCTATAAAATCACAAATGATGGGAGACGGTGACTAAGGAAGTGTTATTTACCCTGCGCGTAACACAAGAACCAGGGGGTCACCCGATGAAATTAACAGGCAGCAGGTTTAAAACACACACAGTGAAGTACTTCTTCACACAACACACAGTCAATCTGTGGAACTTGTTGCCGGGGTATTGTGAAGGATGGGTCTGTCAGTGGCTATTAGCCAAGATGGCTGGGGACGCAACCCCATGCTTCAGGTGCCCTAAACCCAGGGCCACCCTGGGGGGGGGGAGTGGGGCAATTTATGTCCTCTCCCCCGCTTTGCCCCAGGCCCCCTGAATCCTCTGGGCGGCCCTGCCTAAACCTCGTAACTGCCAGAAGCTAGGACTGGACGATGGGATGGATCATTTGATGATTGCCCTGTTCTGTTCATTCCCTCTGAAGCCAATGTCGGGAGACAAGACACTGGACTAGATCGATGGACCTTTGGTCTGAGCCAGTGCGGCCATTCTTATGTTCTTAGTATTCTCATCAGAGTGCAGGAGGCTCGGGGGAAGAGCTGTGCAGAAATCCCTGCTCGTAAGACATGACAGCAACACACTGTGATCTGTGCGATATCAGGGGACCTGATCCTGCGAGGTGGAAGCCGAGTGCTCTCGGTGCTTCCCAGTTTTGGGTCCCGAATGCAGAACAGTTTTGTTGGGCCGCTGTGCTCACATACGGATAAGTTGTGTCCTGTTCCAGAATGTCAGGTGGCCCTTTTTCATGCTCTGAAATCTTGAGTCACGGGATCTTTCGTGTGGCAACACACTCCAGGGCTGTCCCCGCGCCCCTAGGGTTTCATTGATGCAGGAGCCCGAGACTCGTTTTGCCCTCCCCTTTCCTCTGGGGGATCCGTAAATGCTGAGTGTATTGCGGAGACACTAATCTCGCTCCCTGTCTGTGAAGGGACCACGCCCGAGGAAACGAAGAACTGGCTAAGGTGTATCCAGAGCTGCAGGTGTACGGGGCGGATGAGCGGATTGGAGCCTTGACGCACAAGGTGACTCACAACGAGGAGTTAAAGGTACAAGACTGGAGGTTTATTATTAATGTTGTTGTTGCTCTTGTCTCGCTTAACGCCCCCCCCGGATCTCAAAGCTCTTTACGCGCGTGATTGAATGACACGTCCTGAGCCCTGGCGGGGCAGTCGGTGTCGGGATCCCTGTTTTACTGAGGGCAATGGTGAAGGACAGAGCTAGGAAGTGATGTGCCCAAAGACCTGCAGTGAGTCAGTGTGAGAACGAGGAGCAGATTGAGAGCAAGAGAGAGAGTCCTTTGCTTGTCCTGCGTCGAATGTGCATGAGATTGTAGGGGTGTAACCAAGGGAAGGATTCGGTCCATGCTCCCACTACACACACTCTTAATGTCTTTGGTTTTTCCTGCTGTGTTGTGTAACCCGCTGTTGTGGCTGGGGGAACAGTGAGGAAGCTAAAAATTACAGCTGCTGCCTGTCAGTTGCTCCCGGAGACCAACTACTAATTCATTTAGGTCTGTCTCTGCTCTGGTGTGCATGGGAATCTCTGGGATTGCTGCAAGGGGGACGGCGCTAGGATCCAGCATCAAAAACCTTCCCTGGTGTATTGCTGCCAGCTTTCTCTGCAGCAGAGTCTCACTTTGAACAAATAGCCAGTAGATGGTAGCATTTTCCCAAGGTAATAAATCCACATGCGGAGCCTCTGCTGGAAAGCTTTGCTCTGGGAGACTGGGACTCTTTGAAATCCAAATGCAGATCTGAATTTTACAAATGACCCTTTTCTTTTAAATGGATTGAACCAAACTCCTAGATCTGAACATTGCCAGTCAACCAAGAGCCAGACATTTTGCAGCCTGCCTTTGTTCAAATAGATCCTGTGGACAAACTTCATAGCTGGCTTTATATACTCTGGGATGGACGTGAGCACAGGCCTGCGAGCCAGAAACTACCAATTCCTAATCTAAATTTCCCCACGTGTAACACAGGGATAATATCCATCTGTTGTGAATCTTAATTTGCTAATATTTGTCCTGTTGGTGAAATGCCAGGAAGAGGAAAAATGCCTTATAAATACCAAGCATAATTGTCACTTATTGTCCTGCATCATCTTTGGCATTAGCAGCTGGGGAACGTGGAAAATATTCTTACATGTCTGTCTTTGGGAATTTATCTTTTGATTGCCCCATTTCCATCGTGAGTCATCTAGTTATTCAGGTGAGGGAGGGGCAGGGGTGCCAGAACATGGGGGAGGCAGGGGTCATGGCTCCCCACTTTTTATCGGCGGTAAGGGTGAGTGACAGGGGTTAATTGCACCCTCGGCAAGTTCGCAGATGACTCTAAGCTGGGGAGAGAGGTAGATATGCTGGAACGGTAGCAATAGGGTCCAGAGGGACCTAGACAAACTGGAGGATTGGGCCAAAAGAAACCTTGTGAGGTTCAACAAGGACGGAAGAATCCCAGGCACTGCTACAGGCTGGGGACCGACTGGCTAAGCCGCAGTTCTGCAGAAAAGGACCTGGGGATTACAGTGGACGAGAAGCTGGATATGAGTCAGCAGTGTGCCCTTGTTGCCAAGAAGGCAGGGCTGGCTCCAGGGTTTTTGCTGCCCCAAGCAGAAAAAAAAAAAAAAGCCGCAGTCACGATCTGCAGCTCTACCGCTGCCGCTTCAGTCTTCGGTGGCAATTCAGTTGCTGGTCCTTCGCTCCGAGAGGGAGTGAGGGACATGCTGCTGAAGACCCGGACCGTTGGCCGCCCCAAACAGCTGCTTGCTGGGCTGGTGCATGGAGCCAGCCCTGCATGAAGGCCAACGGCAAATTGGGCTGAATTAGTAGGAGCGTTGCAGACTGAGGGAAGTGATTATTCTCCTCTATTAGGTGCTGGTGAGGCCACATCTGGAGTATTGTGTCCAGTTTTGGTCCCCCCACTACAGAAGGGATGTGGACAAATTGGAGAGAGTCCTGTGGAGGGCAATGAAAATGATTAGGGGTCTGGGGCACATGACTTACGAGGAGAGGCTGAGGGAACTGGGATTGTTTAGTTTGCAGAAGAGAAGAGTGAGGAGGGATTTGATAGCTGCTTTCAACTACCTGAAGGGGGATTCCAAAGAGGATGGAGCTCGGCTGTTCTCAGTGGTGGCAGATGACAGAACAAGAAGCAATGGTCTCAAGTTGCAGTGGGGGAGGTTTAGGTTGGATATTAGGAAAAACTTTTTCACTAGTAGGGTGGTGAAGCACTGGAATGGGTTCCCTAGGGAGGTGGTGGAACTCCATCCTTAGAAGTTTTTAAGGTCAGGCTTGACAAAGCCCTGGCTGGGATGATTTAGTTGGGGTTGGTCCTGCTTTGAGCAGGGGGTTGGACTAGATACCTCCTGAGGTCTCTTCCAACCCTAAACGTCTATGATTCTGAAAAACATCAGCTAGCAGATCCCGTCCGGGGTGGAAGTAACCTGATTTGCTGTAGCATCATGTCGTGAAGAAGGGAAGTCCATATTGCTTTGTTGGGAAGCTCTCTGGGGCAGGGACCATCTCTTTGCTCTGTGTTTATGCAGCACCCAGTGAGGTTCCGGTCCTTGAGTAGGGTCCTTAGGTGCAGTGATAATACCAACAATGGAAATCCCCTGTGTCTTACCAACCTGGATTGCCCCTTTTTCTCTGCAGTTCGGAGATATTAACGTGAGGTGCCTGTTCACGCCGTGCCATACATCAGGCCATATGTGTTATTTCATGTGGGAAGAGAATTCCCCAGATGCTCCAGCCCTCTTTTCAGGTATTCAGCACCTTCTTGAGAAGCCAGCAGGAGCTGAAATGTCTCAGTCTCTGATTGGGATCTCTTTGAATGAGCTACGTGGGGGGACTTATCATTAGACTACTATTCTACCCAGAATCATTTAGATTCCTCTGCGGTCTGCATGGGACTATCATTTTAAGAGTAAGCCTGAGCAAGACGGGATTTGTTTTCCTTTAAAGTGATGTCTGTCTAGATCCTTATCTGGCCCCCATCCCTGCAGGGTCGGTGGCAGGGCATAGCTGTTATCTGCATTGTGTGGATGGGGAACTGTAGCCCAGAGGTCCAGATCCTCTGGGGTATTTATATGCCTAAGTGACTTGCCCAAGAGCAGAGAGGAAGCCTGTGGCAGAGGTAGGAATAGGTGCCCTGCCCACTAGACCAGCAAAAAGTGCCTGACTGCCAGCCCTGGGGAGTAAAGTCCTATTCGCCCTCGGCACAGATACAACGGCAGGGTGGGCTTCCCCCAGGCATCAGCCCCTGGCCACATGCCACCCACCTGCCCTGCAGGCAGAACCTCCCTGCCCTCCCCCAAATAAGGTGACGTGTTTCCCCGTGCAGGTGACACCTTGTTCATCGGTGGCTGTGGGAAGTTCTTTGAAGGGACGGCTGAGCAGATGTACAAGAACCTGACTGAAATCCTGGGTGCTTTGCCGAAGGACACTGTGAGTGTTGTGCCTATTTCAGGGGGTGCCTGGGCCCTCTCCCCTATTTCCCTTCATCTCCGTTTCTGTGTCTCAGAGCAGGCAGGCCAGAGCTTTATGCCCGCAGCGCAAGGGCGCCAACAGGCGTCTCAATCTGCCTGAGCAACGTGCGCTGTCCGGATTTTCTCTGGCTGGCCACCAGCCTTTTGCAATTTGACACGTTGGCCAAATGCCACTCTGTGACCGGAATGGCCGCAGTGCGGATTTGACGTTGTGAGATCGTAGCTGGGTGGCTTCTCTGCTTTGGTCACCTCTGGCCAATTTCTGGGGCTTGTAGGCCTAAAGGACAAGCTCTGCGGGCCAAGGTGACCTGGCCTTTTCACTGTCAGCCAGTTGGGTCAGGGCTACATACCCCTCCGCAGGCTCCCCTGCACCTGTGAGCTGTTCTGTGACTGTGGAGACCTGACCCAAGGCGGTAGGTCTCCCCAAAAAGACAGGGATGAGCCCTGAGGGAGATGTGTGCTCTGCTCAGGCAGCTACTTCTGGCCACTCCCCTCAGCAGGAGCTGCTCCATGAGTGTGGGGACTGGGCCCAGAACTCTCCAGCAGCGTCTACTTCCCACCGTCCCCTCAGCATGAGAGAGAGAGATTCCAAGGTCAGAGGGACCACGGTGATAATCTAGTCTGACCTCCTACGTAACACAAGCCAGAGAGCTCCCCGCAAATCATTCCTAGACACTGTGACTATGGGGATCAGGCCCAGAGCTCTCCCCAGGCAGCTGCTTCTCCCTGCATTAATTGCAGTGGGCAAACGACATGCATTAAATGCATCCTCCCCCGGTAGGACCCCCAGCCCACTAGAGAGACGAGCCCTCCAGAATCTCCGCCCAAGG
Source organism: Mauremys mutica (assembly GCF_020497125.1). Taxonomy (NCBI): domain Eukaryota; kingdom Metazoa; phylum Chordata; order Testudines; family Geoemydidae; genus Mauremys; species Mauremys mutica. The sequence continues at coordinate 81,990,049 of NC_059082.1, read as the reverse complement.
TCAAGCAGCTGCTTGGCCAACCAGCAGAGCTCTGTGCTGCACCCTGAAGACCAGCGGCCTGTGGCTCTGGCTGAGGGGGTTCCACATCCAGACTCCTCTATAGGAGGGAACGCTAGTCCCCAGAGCCCACCTGGGGTCTCTGCCGCTGGGATGCTGCTCAAGAGGGGCTATCCTGGGTGGGGAGGTACCACGCCCAGGGGGATGTGTAGGCCATAAAGGTGCATTGTCTCGTTTGCGTTGCAGAAAGTGTTCTGTGGGCACGAGTACACCGTGAGGAATCTCAAGTTTGCTTTGAAAGTGGAACCGGAGAACGAGAGTGTGAAAAAGAAACTCGCTTGGGCAAAAGTAGGTGTTTCCCCTGCCGAAGCGGAGAGTCCCCGTGGGAAGGGGAGGCTGGAACGAACGTTGAGTTCTGCGAACGCTGGATTTGTTGCCCCTCTAATCGGTCTGTGTGTTTAAGGTGCCTGTCCCCATAATGTCTAGGAGCCTCTAAGCATCTGCCTCTGATATTCTCCGTGAGCTCAGTGCTGGGGACGGTCTCCATACGCTGAACGAGTCTGTGGTTTCTCCCCAGCTCCGAGACGACGAGGACTTGCCCACGGTGCCCTCCACCCTGCAGGAGGAGTTCCACTACAATCCCTTTCTGCGGGTCTCGTGAGTAGAGTTCTGTGCCTCCCGCAGTCCCCGGGCACTAGGGGCCTCGCTGGCAGGCCCAGTTGAGTGTGAGGGGACAGCGGGCTCCGCGTCAGCCATGGGAATGGAGACGCCCCGTAGCATTGCCCTGTCCCGACCGGGCCGAGCGCACAAAGCAGGGGAGCACTCTTTCCCCAGGCCTAGGAATGCTGCTGCTTTTCCTGCCCTCCAGAAACAGACCTTTCACTTGGTGACTCACAGGGGAAGGGAAATTTTGCCCTCCCACCAGTACGAGAAGCATCGGGTGGGGTGGGGGGGGTCTCATCTCCCCCTAGCTCCCCATCCAGGATAACTCATTCCTAGCCAGCCCTCTACAGAGATATAAGGGAAGAAGATAACCCCACACACACACCGGCTCCCTGCTCCCTATCAGTGAGGGTGGTGGGAGGAGACAGACTACAACCAGCTTCTGTTGTTACTCTGCTGTAAAGCCAAAGGGAGTCTCTAAAAACAAGACTCCAGGTGGCCACCGGAGTCCCAGAAAACCAAACTTGGCCTCGAGTCTTGCTTCCCTTTGCTGCTGTGCACGGGGCACACAACGGGTGTCGCTTTAACTTGCAGGGAAGAATCCGTGCAGCAATTCACTGGCAAGGCGGCTCCGGTGGACGTGCTGCGAGCTCTCCGCACAGAGAAGGATAACTTCAAGAAGCCCAAAGAGAGGCTGACCCCTCAGGCCATGCTGGCGTTCGAGTGGGGACTCTTCGGCCCCTTCATGGGGAAGAAGTGAAGTGCAGCCGGGTTTGTCGGATCGTTTATTTTGTGCCAATATATAAACGCAACCAAGGCCACAGTGAGGGCAAGGCCTTTTACCAAACTGCAGTATCCTGATTGTCGTCGTGGGGGAGGCCTGTTAGGCCAGGCTGTCTCCCAGCTGGGCAAGGATTGTTCTCCGCAGCACGTTGTGTAGGGCTCTGTCCTGTCTGGCTTTAAATGACTTGGCCACTGGAGCTTCCCTTACTGCCTGGGCCTCGCTGCTGGGAAGTGGGGCTTGTTATTCAGCCTAGCTTTTCTCTTTACTCCTTTTGACCCCCTCACTTCTAGCTGTACGTGTTAACCACCCTAAGCAATTCCTCCTCTGAGAAGAGTCTGATTCTCTGAGCCCTGCCTCTTGAAAGGGGCGATGTAAGAACCGGGTTCGCTTTTGTACCTGGAAGTAAACTGTGGGCTTCTGGAAAACACGGAAAGCTGAATAGGGAAACGTAAGGGTTCTACGTGGAACACTTCTGCCCAGAGCTAGTCCTGTTTTTAAAAGGCTGTTTTGTTGCTCCTCAAAACAAGATATTTTGGGGACATCTAAAATTTTTAATTCTTCTAGTAATTACTGGGGGAGGGGCTGCTCTCTGAATGGAACAAAACTATTCTGTGTACCAATGTAGCATTAGAAAAAACACTATTTTGCACTAAGCCGTGGCTGTCCTTGTCACCAGTGACTCTCCCAAACTATAACTAAGAAACTTGAAAGTGCTGATTTCTGTGCCCACCTCCCCTTAACTGAAGACCATTCTCTCCAGAAAATGAAAACGGGCAGTGAGTGGGCCCCTTTGTAGTGTCATCTGGCAGCTGCATGTATATTGAGTATATAAAGCAGTGTATCTTTTAGAGGTGCCGACACTGGCCCTCTGCCACCTTGACAAGGTTTCATGTAATAGAATTATAGTGTGGAAGGTAAAAACGTATCACTCAGTCACAGCAAGCTGAACCTAGCAGCAGGGTAATTGGAATGAGTGGGTTGGAGGGGAATTGTCTTTTTGCTTAATATTTAGGAATATCTGTCAAAAGCAGTGTTTAAAAAAACAAACAAACCTGGTTTTTAACAATCCTAAATCAAAAATGTTATAGGATTTGCAAAACAATTAGTAAGGCCATAGCATGGGCTTCTGAACACATTAACCCCCCAAAATGCTTTAAAGTGGAGCCCAGGTTCTGTGGTCCTTCAAAGCAAGACTTCACGGGGAGTTGCTTGTGCATAAGGCCTGATGGATCACCTCCCCATGTCTCCTAGTCTGAAAATATGCTTATACACGCTCCCTGTACCAGCAGAGGCAGATTAAGGAACCACAGTTAAAAGCCTGTGCAGACTTGTGCACATTTTAATTCTGTGCAATTGACTAGGGGATTATTCACATCCATGAAATTAAGCACATCCATGTCTGCAGCATCCGGGCCTTGGGTCAGTAAGCAGCATCTGTTTTGCTGCTTTTCTCCCACTATAGAACATCAAAGAGTCATCCCCTCCCACATGCCTGTTTAACATAGTGGAAAGGGGAAGAAATTTGGAAGAACTTGTATTTGCATCACCACTTTTTTTTTTAAGTAGTAAAAATTATCAGCTTTTTAAAAAAAATTATCAGCCTTCCAATTCTAGTTTTTTTTTTTTTTTAAATTGCAGTATTATTTTTAACAATCTGAAAACTGTGTATAGTACTTAAGTTTGCAAGGCACCAGAGTGCTTTATTACAATATTTGAATTGTTTCCTTTGAAAGAAAATCTAGAGTAGCTCTGTAAACAGCTGTGAAAATCCACATACCCTGATTAGATGGAGCAGTTCTAGGGAGCAAGTTGCTCTGTTTCATGATTCCACAGCTTTAACTAGCAGGCCTCATTCTCCACTATGAGTTACTGTTCACACCAAAGTGCAACAGTAGGTGTACGCATCACTCCATTAAAATTGCAGTGATTTTTACACCTACTTCACACAGGTGAATGAGAACACAAAGGAACGCAGATTGGGCCCACTAAAACATCTACTGTAAAACTTTTCACGTGGCTTTGATTAAACTTGATAGTTCTTGGCACTGGATTATAGTTGACCTGATTTTTCTTTTATGTACTGTGAGCTAGGAGTGTGGGTTTTTAAAAAAATATACCAATATAATTGTCTCCATACTGTTTGCACAGTACAGCTCATGTGTAGATCTGCCCAACATCTCACACTTTGATGCTAACAACCACTGAATGTACAACTTTAAGATTGTTTTACTGCTGTGTAGAATTAGCTCTTGTAAACGGGTAGCAAAACAAAATGCAGATTACTAATGGGCTAATTTTACACCGCACTAGCTAATTAACATTTTATGTGTATATGCCTAATGAGGATTGCACATTTCAAATAGAAATAGAACTTGGGTGTTTTGCACTTTGGCAGAGTTTGAGTTATAGCACTTGTGTACTAAATTTTGAATTGCATCATTTAACACTAGAATTCACGTGTCTTGCTGTAATTAAAACCTACCGTTTTAATGGAATACTATATGTAAAACTATGCCTGAGAAGGTATTCACTGAAACTAGTCCCCTACTTACAAAACAGGAGAGAAGAGCAACGTGGGAGTCTTGTGAGATGAGCACAGTGTACTTGCTAGTAGATTGTAATGACAACTTTAAATAAAGCTTTGATTTTTTTTTAAACTTTGACAGTTGTGCATGTTACTGATAGTTTATTTTTGGTAAACACTGGATTACTTTAAAAAATGAGGCAGAAAGAGAAAAGACTTTTCTTTACAGGTATAAAAGGCAATCATTGTATTTTACAACTTTGCTTTTCACAAGATGGAGGTAGATCTGTTGCTAGTTTGATCTGATTAGGACCAAAACTAACAAATAGAAACATGTCAGCATGAATACTTCAGTGATCTGAACTGGGAGGAGTTTGAGATTTTTAAATATTATACATTGTCCCACCAAAAGGCCAGTCAACTTCTGCTTTGCTAGAAGATAAGTGAAATGGCATCTTTCTCCCGGCTACCTAATTATCCCTATTCTGCATTAGGCCCATGTCATCTTATTTGAAAGGCAGGAACCCAGGCATGCAAAAGATACTGGCTTCATCAAAGCATTGTAAGTAAACAAAATTTAAGTTGCATATAAAACATTTGTTTTTACAAAAAGTGTAGTGCTCCTCTCCTCCACATCTGCATGCTTACACCCGAGTACTCCTATTGACTTCAGTGGGACTACTTGGATGCATAAAGTTAACCATGTGCATAAAGCATTTGTAGGCCCAGAGCCTAAGCTCCCTCAAGGAGGATTTCTAACAGCTTCTCAAGGCCTGGCTTAGATTGGAGTGTAGTTTGCTGCTTAAAAGCTATCAAAAGAAACCCAATTTGTTGGTCAGGGTTTAACCAAAAAGCGACAGGAAGGTCTGTTGTGTTTTGTGTGGGACTTTTGTGTGTCCCTTTAAGGTCTGTATAGTATGGGTGAAAGTAATATGTAAAATGATTCACTGGAAGAGAATTTCTACATTGTGTGCACTTCACAGCACTTTCTCTAGAGTCAGTTACCTTCCTTTTGCTCTGTGGGTTTCATACCCAGCAGGGTGGGGAAGAAGCATTTTTAAATATGGGAACATGTGATTGTAAACCCACAAAGGGTGGCAGGTACAGTACCTGGAAGTATTTTAATTTTTTCAAACCTGACAGTATCCCTTAAGCCATTGTTAAGTGAGGGTCAAAGAATTCTTAGCCCATACTAAGTAAAGAAATCTAGTAGGAAATTAGAAATTCACAGTGAGCTCAAATGAAATAAAAAGGTGTTTACCCTGTTTAACATGAAGAGTTCTCAGAATGCCCATAAGCAAAATCAGCACATTTAAGGTACATGTTTCTAAACAAACAAACCAGAGCCCACATGTTCCAAGGCAAGTAGACCAGTAATTTTGCTTAAGATGGGTTGGGGCTTTGTGTTAAATACAAAGAGACTTTATACTCACTACCATGATATTCCTTCTGGTAAGTTACTGCCCTCGATTCTTCTCTGCTCTACCAGGCTTAATATTCTGGTCTTAGTATTTGTATTACAGTAGCAGCCAGAGGCCCCATTCAGGTACAATTATGCTGAGTACCTTGTGTCATTCAGAAATGAAAAGTGCCTGTTTAACCCTGGTGTGGAACATACTGTATGAATATCACTGGCTTCATCTGAGTGTCAGGTAGCATCCACTAGTGAACTCTGCTACTGAGATATTAATTCACATAGGCAGCTGTAGACTATTTACATGAAAAAACTGATGACAGGTTTTTCTGCCCATTCATTCAGATCAGAGTTCAGCAGGTAATAAAAGTCTTAAACTTTACACTCAGGGCCTTGTAAGCTGCTTCCATCCATGCCTATAAAACCTTCAGCTTACTTGAAATACAGGCAAAGATGTCATAGCTAGACTCCAGGAGCAGGAAATGGAGTACCAGGGGCCAATTAACCCAGCTCTAACTGGAACATGATGTCATCAGGCCTGGTCTACACTAAGGGCGGGGGGGGATCGAACTAAGGTACGCAACTTCAGCTACACGAATAACTGTCCAGACGCCACGGGATCGAAGTCTGCGGCTCCAAGGTCAACTCCGCCACCGCCGTTCGTGGTGGTGGAGTTCCAGAGTCGACCAGAGCACGTGGGGAGTTCAAACTATCGCGTCTTGATTAGACGCGATAGTTCGAACTCCGAGAAGTTGAACTCTCCGCGTTGACCTGTGTGGTAAGTATAGACCTACCCTAAGAGTCACAGCCCTAGAACTCCATGCTGTGGAAATATAGCAGATGGGTTGTTCAGGTACAGGACTGGTAAAATTTTGACTTATCAAGAACAGCCGAATAATGTCACAGTTGACCCGAGTCAGTCCTGGATTCTCTGTGTACCTTAAATGCATTGACTGACTCCAGTGTGACGGGGTGTGTGAAAAGGAATGCAGGGTTGGGGCCATAAAGGTGGTGTGGTGGCTAATATAGACTGCCTCTTTTAAAGGGACATATTTCACATCCCAAGTCAGCATCTGTTTTTATTTAAATAGACTTAGAAGCTATAGGAACTCATTAGCAGTACCAGAGTGTCTACACATTATCTTTTAGCTGCAGGACATTTTCTATGTATAAATTGTGTTCGTCCAGTCATGGTATCCTAGAATTTCAGTGCACATGTTGGCTTCTGAAGACTTTAAAATGACAGATGACTTAACAGGGCACCGAGTAAGTGTACCTCCTGTCTCTCAGATTTACAGTCTCTGTAGAAATACAAGTGCATTATACATCTTCACCATTTGATATTAAATCCAGAGTTCATTTTCTCCACCGCATGGTACGCCGTGTGCAACGTTGTTCCAGCTTTTTCTGAGTTTGTACCACCCAGCCACTGTTCATACAGTTCTTGTACAGTGCGGTTCCTCTCTGGAATTTCAGTCTTAACAGATTCATACAACTTCTCAACTTGCTGAAGCAAATCCTTGCTGGATTCACCTTCTGCTCTGAGCTGACCACCTCCGTTTAAACAGCCTAGGTGCAACACGAGAACATGACTGTGGGTGTGGAAATGCTTTAATAAAACTTTAAGAGCAATTAAAAGCAACTAATACAAACCAATTACCTCAATCTGCAACTGACAGTAGCAACATAAGACTTCATCAATGAAAACACAGATAAGTGGGGAATGAAATCAAATACTGTAACATGGTGGGACTCACAAGCCCTATCAAGGAGCCCATTGGTCGGCTGTGGCCCAGTCCAAGTTCAGAATGGACACCAATGCATGCTGATAAAAGGACAGGGAACTAGGACTTCCTGTTCCTCAGAGAGAGAAGGGAAGTTGGAGAGGGAGCAGGAACTTGTGGCTCTCCTTCAGACAGCCTGGAAAAGGACCATGCTTAGAGCAAAGTAGAAATAGCCGTTTAGTCTCAACTGAAGGAAGGAGATGGAAAGTCCTGCCCTCTCCATAAACAGGAGGACTGGGAGGGGGAGTTTGCAAGAGTGGTGGATGACTGAAGAAAGCAGCTGGGAGGGGTCCTGGGAAGAAGCCAGGGACTGCAAATGAGGGGGAGCAGTGTGCCTGAAACCAGAGCTATCAGAGTCAGCTGCATAATGCCTAGTTTGGACCACGCAACCAATTCTTCAGTGCTGGGGAACACTGCTACTAGGTAAAGATTATATGGACCCTAGAGGAGCAACTGAGGCCCAGAGAGGGTGAAGAATGGCTAGTCAGAGCCAGTGTTTGCTTTGGACTCTTACCCCAGAGGGATGGGGTTTTCCTAATATAACTGGCTGGCTAAATTCAATTGCCCATGGATCCAAGCAGAAGAGGCAGCAGCACTGGCTACACCAGAAAGGTAAGGGAATCTATTTAACACTTTCTAAGAAGTCTAAGAATTTTTTCTACCTGTTACTCCTATTTCTCACACCCTGCAGTCCTCTCAAGGGGATAGTGTAACTCTTGAGCTGAGAATATGGCTCTACCTCCCTTCAGCCAAATGGAAGGAGTTGTTCAATTACCTTTTCTGCCTTCACGATGCACATCACTGACCGAGCTGAAGGGAGAAAGATTGAGAGAAGTGGGCGAACTGTTTCTTGCTCATTGGAACGGAGCACCCTCTGTCTCTAAGCTAGCTGAAGAGCAGAACTTGCACTTCTGCATGGCTTTGGAAGCACTTGGGTTTACAAAGCTGGGGCAGGGCAGTGAGGAGGTTTTTAAAAGCTGAATTGTTAATTAAGAATTGCACCCAGTTTTGACATGCACAGTTTCAATCATGACTATAAAGTAATTGCTAAAGAATTGTTGACTGCTACACAAAACCAGCACACCTGACTTAACAAAACACTAACATACAGCCTGTAGCTTTCAGACAGACAGACAGACATGAAGGCTTCAGTCCAGCTCTCAGAACTTCAGAAACCCTAAAAAGTCTTACAGGAAACCTTGACTTACCAGCAAAAGTCCCTGTGGAGCCTTACCTGATGGGCAAGCCATGACTTCAACATAGTGATAAGGTGATTTTCCTCGTTTCAGTTTTTGCACTAAGTTCTGTATGTTTCGAAATCCATAAGCCAAGGCAAACTGCAGCAGGACTGTGCCATCCTTTTCTAGTGTCACTTCCTGGAAATCCTTGTTTCTAGGGAATAAAATCAGGCAAAATCGTTTGTCTAAATTAATTCTCTATTTGGCACTTGACTGAATACTAGAGAGCAAGTTTAAGTTTTACGCAGAAGATTATTCAAATAAAGAAACTGTCCTTTGAGGCGGCAGAGGACAAGAGTTCTTGGGGAAGAAACTATCCTCCATAAATCTAGTTAAATTAGGGACCTAAACCCCAATTCTACCTCAAATACAAAAGGAAAAGTGTGTAAAGATGAACATTTTTATGTCCACATAATGCAGATGTCATGCTGGTCAACATCAATTATTGGTGTCTTTAGTAGGAACAGAAGAGTTACAACGCAAGTAACTACAAAATTAGAAACACAGTGTGCTATGGAAACCATTTCCCCCGAATGGATGCTTGTACACTTCTCAATGTCGAGCTCTGAACTCTCCAGTCTTGCTCAGTCAGACAATTGGCACTCGGCAGCTCAAATCAGGCCAGCTGTGCTGCTCCCTGGCCAAACAGCCATGCACTGCACATGGCGGCTGGGAAATACGAGAACAACTTGTGCATGGATTCCTCTTAGCAACCCTCGGGTGCATGCACCCTAGATGACCACCTTGCTGTTAGGCTTTGATCTGCTGAAGAGCATCTGTGTCTGGACATCAAAATCCCCATGTTAGTATGTACTTCTATAGGGCCCTACAAATGATACATTATACACACACCTGGGAGGGAGGCAGGAGTTTCATTTTAAAGTGAGGCACAGAGAGATTTAAGTGACTTGCTCAAGGTCTCTCAGCAACTGGGTGGCAAAGTTGGAAATACAACCCAGGAGTCCTGACACCTAGTCTTCTAATCTAACCACTAATTAACACAATTAGGGAGGAGGAATTAAAATCCCAACACATCTATTTTCGTGTCTGACAGGTGAAGGGCTCCCTCATTTCCATGAGAGCGTCAGCTGCCAGGTTGCTCTAAATGTTTTCTGCAGCTTAACAGTGGGGAACTCTACACTGCAGAACACTATGTGGGTGATGGGGAAGGGGTCAAGAAGGCACCACGGGAAAAGGCTGCACAGACTGCGGGGGGTAGGGAGCCAATTGCCAGGGCTTGCTGTAAAATGTTCAACACTGAAGACTGCTCTTTGATTACCGGCAGGAGAAGAGTATACACAGAACTGCAGTGAAATGCAGCACGTTGCAACATAGTTTCAATTCCTTACTTTAAAGGTTTGTATTGAACTTCATCCACTTGAATCCCAAACAGTTCTTTTGCTGCATACTTGTATATGTGTTCCAAATAGCCACCAGAACCGCCACCAGAATGGCCAAGGAGCTCCTCTTCTGAAACGCTGCTAAACCTAGGGGAAAGGGAAGAAAAAGAAGGCCCCTCTTTGCACCTGCTTATAAAATAGGATACCCAGTGCTACATCCATTGACACTGAGAAACTGATTTCAGCGACGGTGAAGTAGTTTCAGACCACTAGTAAAAAAAGCCCTTTTCCCCCTCTTGAAACAGAATTACTTCACCATGCACAAGAAGGAATTTGGAAGTAATACGTAGCCAGCTGTAATTTAGTTCCTTGAGACCAACTTCCTGTCCGATAGCTATGAACTGCCCGGTATTGACTAGTGATAATTTCAGGGCTATGTAAATTTAACCCTACACTGTCAGGTATGGGCTTGATCCAACTTTTAAAAAGGAAAATTTGTTCCAAGTCAAACATACCATCTCCCAGTAACTTTCACTGTGTCACTGTTATCAGAGTGTTTAAGCCTTAAACTCTAACATCTTTGCTAATCCCCACTACAAGTGTCTATTTGAACATTAAGGAATTTTGCTCAGACTTGTTACTTTTCTGCTTCTATAATGGTTAAACTGAAGTGTCCAATTAAAAAAAAAGGAGATTAGTTGCAGGGTTTAGCTTTACATGACCGTACAGTCTTAGAGAGCCCATCCAATAGAAACTGCCTTCAAACATGTCTACCTTAGGAATTTCTAGAGCACCAATCACACCTGGGCATTTAAACAGGTCTTCCACTTCATAGCTCATTCCTGGGGGGAGGGATGGCTCAGTGGTTTGAGCATTACCCTGCTAAACCCAGAGTTGAGAGTTCAATCCTTGAGGGGGCCACTTAGGGATCTGGGGCAAAAATCTGTCTGGGGATTGTCCCTGCTTTGAGCAGGGGGTTGGACTAAATGGTCCCTTCCAACCCTGATATTTTATGATTTCCATTTCTGGAGGATCCAGGCTATTGGTTTTGATGATAATGCCATTGATGAGTGTTAAACTCACCCTGCAGAATAACCAGCAACCCTACTGCTGAATTTTGTTTTTAATTGAAAGTAGTTTTGCTACTTATGCACTTCTCTCCAATAACGGGAAAATGCCAATAGAACAGCCTCAATGAATCCACTTCAGACCCAGGAATCGGGACTTAGCCCAAAAGCATTTACATAGCAGATGTTCCAGTACAACTGGGATAGCTGGGAGGGGAAATGGCCTCAGTTATCAATCCTGGCCAGCTGGTTTCCATACCCCTAACCACAGAACTTCTAGGAAGCCAGAAAGAACAAAGGCCAAACCTCTTGAACTTTAGCTCAGTCTTTCCTAGAAGCCTGCAAGCTAAAGGGGAATACTTGTGTTTATATGGCCTAAATAATGCCAAGAAAAGCCAAGGGTCAAACACCTCAAACAATTCCAGTAATCTGACAAGGCACAGCTGTCTATTTGGAAGGTCGCTGTAATGCTTCTTGAGAATAGCAACCCACAACAATGGCTTTTGTTATGAGAGGATAATCAGGAGATGTTTAGGTGTTTTTACCCACTCAAACAGTTTTCAGAGTGGTAGCTGTGTCAGTCTGTATCACCACAAGTACTCCTTGTTCTTTTTTCATCAGAGAGTGTGACACTTCCATTCTGCTGCTCACAGCTGCAGAAGGGAAAACACCTGGGATTTCAGTCAGATCTAAGATGTTGCCACTTGCAGATAAAAATTGCAGCCTTAGAATTGTGAAAGACAATATTTCACCCTGTAATCAGCTTCAGAGGCTATTTTTAACTCAATTCTTGTTTACAGGAACTGTGATTCATTAATAAAATGTTTCAGTGTGTCCAGCCTCACGTACTGCTGCTCTGTGAAAAGGAGTCCGACAGTAAGCCCCATCGCTGGCTAAGGCAAGCAGTAATACCAGCAAAAGCACAAGGATTTTTGGCACTTATATATCATTCTTGCTGCCAAATTTAATAACCTCTTAGTGGCCTTTTCCACATGCCAAAGGAATAAATGGAACAACAGCCATTTGACTGCTTATGTTAATCCTCCAAATTCTGTGGAATACGTGCTGTTTATGACCAGTCAATTTACTGAGTAGGGTAAGGATCGCAGAAGGTTAGAGAGGAGCATTATCATCACTAAACATGAGACATAACATTAAAACAAGCACTTCTAATAAGTTAGCCAAAGGTTTTATCAAAGAGTTAGAGATTTTGTTTGCTGCTATGGAAATGTTAATGATAAAAACAACAAGGGGTCTGGTGGCACCTTAAAGACTAACAGATTTATTTGGGCAAAAAACTCCCTTCTTCAGATGCATGGAGTGAAAGTTAGAGATGCAGGCGTTATTATACTGACACATGCTCGAACCATGAGGCAAAATCTTGTACACTAGCCTACTGGGCCATGTACATCTATTTTCTTCTCTTACAGCTTCTAGGGAAATACTGAATTTGTAACACTTCAGTTTTATTAACGTATCAAAGCACTGCAAAGTCACTTTCCACGCACTGATGAAAACACATCCTTTTAGTTTAATGTGCTATGGAATACTGCAGCTAATGCCAATTTAGATGAATAAAACATCTGATTTCTAAATCCTCCAAATTCTTGTAGTCACTTAGCTTTCCATGCAGTTGGCATTTAGCCAAGTTACTTTTCAGTTAAAGCAATTAAACAGTCTCATCTGCTTTGCACATGTTCAATATGCTTTTATTGAATAAGAGAATGCCTAGAGACTAGCTGAAATTACTTTGATATTTTCTCATTTGTTCTTTAGCACTGGAATACATACAGTACTAAAAAACTAAACACAGCAGACCTGTAAATTTCTGTATTATCATATTATATTCTCCATTCTAGACTATTTCATTTTTCCATTTGCTCATTAGTTTCTAAATTTGTGCTTGGTGTAATGTCTCTAAAAACAGTTACAGTGTGAATGTTAGCTACATGAAGTAATAAAGATTGGACAGAAAAGTGCAGAACAATTATGTCACTAACAATCTTACTAAGTGAATTCATCCACTTCTGCTGCTTTAGAGAAAAACAGCTCTTAACGGTTGGGCTATGAAAATAAGTCTACAGTAGACAGTTGACTTCAGAGTCTCTTAAAATGCTTACTAACCTGATCTTGCAGATTGCACAGGACAGTTGATGATGCACTATTGTTCTTAACAGATTCAAAATCCGTTAGACAACAGCAAATATCTGAGTAAGATGTAAAAAGATGCAAATATCTGCAACTTTTGTAGTGTTAAATCATTTGTGGAAGGGGCAAATTCTGCTGTAGAACCTGGCTGTGAGAGTATTTCAGTAAACGTTTAAGGGAGATCATTTGTTCTTACATGGTATCCAAAGGAGCCGAGTCCACATCTGACAGAGAGACTCCCTTTTGTTCCAACAATCGTAGAACTTCTCCTGAAACAGAAACACCGGTGTGTGTTCTCTTTTAGGGTAAAGAAAAATGTTCACCAGTATGAAAGCCTAAAGCCACAAATGTAATTAATGCCAATTGTCCCCTACTGACTATTTCTTAACTTATTTCACTTCTATTGTGTGGCAATTGGAGATGCTTTGCAGGAAAGCAGTCTGAACCCAGAAGGCTCAAAGGTGAATGCAAAAAAACATTCCAAGTAGACAAGTTTTCATCGGCTAATATCCTAGAAAACCAAGTGTTAAAATGCAAAATTACTGACAGAACAGATAAGAGGTCATGAAAGCATATTTTACAAAGCACTCTAGTCTACGGCATATCTGTGGATCAGAGGACAAGTGAGGTGAAGCTAGATAGCATAGTCTACATGGCATTTCAGAGCATTCTTTTAGGATCAGCAGCTACTACCTTATATCAGAAGAACCAATGGAACACCTCAGGTTCCCTTACCCGTAGTAATTACACAGTCAACCTCACGAGTTTGGTACTCTTGGCTGAAGAAGTCTGGTCTTGAAGCTTCTAGTTTTTTGTCATAACAGGGCATTACTGTCACATGGTAGGTCTGGTCAGGTGAAAAATGCTGCAAAAAAAAAAATTGTACAGTTGCCCTAACTGCTATTAATTAATTTAATTAAGGCACAGGTAGGAGTGGAGCAGCTAAAAGCCAATTGTGCTGCTAACAATTTTCAGTACCTGAATTAATACTTTCTATTCCTTCCCAATTGTGCAGGAAAGAATAACAGAGTAACTATCTATCTCTGTAGCACGCTTAAATTTTTTTTTTGGTTTGTTTCCTCTATTAAGCCAGACGATCCTGGCAGATTTAGTCAGTTAAGAGTCCGTAATTACATGAGTAGTCAGATGTGTTTCGTATCCATTGCCCCAGGCCAGACTCAGACCCATGACAATTTATATTCTGCAACAACTACTCCAGGAAATTAGCTGAAGTTCATCACAATCCAAGAAGCTCCCAGGGACCAAGGAAACAAGTTGTTGAATCAAGGCCATTGTTTCAGTATCTCGTCAAATGCTCTGAGTAGTTGCCAGATGTCTCAGTTTATTCAACAAAAGTGTTAAAACCAATGTTCATTGATTATCCATTAAACATGGCAGTAACAATGCTCAAGTTTCTTGGTGGACTCAACATTTGGCTATAAGAGTGACACCAATCTTTAGACACCAAAGTGACATTTGGAGGAATTCCAGAGGCAACAACAATGATAGAACAGAATTAAATCAAACTGGAATAAAAACATCAAGCTGGGGAAAAGCACATAATTTTTTAGCAAGAGACTATCTGCATGTAAACATGAATTCAAGCTCTGTATAAGATCATGGTAGTAGTTTGCTTTTATATAGGGAAAAAACCCACCAGAAAAGTAAATAGGATGGTAGGAGGGATGTGACAAATCCAATTCTTCTGGTTTTGTTGAGTAACGGATAAAGGTTTTAACTGACCTTTTCAATGCCAAACCTGAAACTCTGCTCCCAATAGGCACTTGCAGGAAAAGAGCAGGGCAGCTGAAGGGGGGGGGGGGGTAGGGAGGGGTGTCTAAGACCAAGTATCAGAAGGGAGGCAAAGGAGACACCTGGTGGCTTGAGTCTAATCTTAACATTCTCTCTCCAACTCTAAGGGCTGGTCTACACTGGGGGGGATCGATCTAAGATACGCAACTTCAGCTACGCTATTCACGTAGCTGAAGTTGAAGTATCTTAGTTCCACTTACCTGGCCGTCCTCACGGCGGCGAGTCAACCGCCGCGGCTCCCCCGTCAACTCCACTTACTCCTCCTGCCGAGGTGGAGTACGGGCATCGATTCAGGGATTGATTTATCGCGTCTAGATGAGATGCGATAAATTGATCCCTGATAGATCGATTACTACCCGCCGATCCGGCGGGTAGCGTAGATGTGGCCTAACTTTCTCATCAAATTAAAGTGAGATGATAGACAGGCTGACTTGCTAGTGATCTACAAGATTTTCATATCTGTAAATCAATCCTATTTAATACACGGTCTTTAACAATGTTTTAAACACAGCTCAAGATCTAATTTCTACAGTTTCCTGTTAAGCATGGTCCATGTAAAGCCTTACCTGCTGTTTGGCAAAGTGACCCTTGATCAAGGAGCCCATGACCTGCTGCGGGGACTTAGTGGTACTAATGTAAGGAATAACAAAACTTCCATGAGTTTTCTCTGCATAGCAGATCCAACCTGCGAAAAGATGAAGTATAATTAATCACTGCACAGACTTTCAGTGGCTTCAGAATCAGCCTTACTGCCAGCCAATAACAACCATTTTCAGCCTCTCTTCGGCACACAGTACAAGAATAGCTCTTACCAACCAGATTCTGGGACAAGACTAGCTTCGCAAAGTAACAGTGCACTTAAACATCTGTACCGCTATGGGTAAGAACTTCCACAGTTCATGTAATCATATTCAGGAACAAGTGTCTTTCTTTATAAGACCACTGAAGACATTTATAATATCCTCACAGCACAGTAGTCCCTGTCTAAGTGGAACGGAATGTTAACAGACATTAAAAGAGAACTTCATGGCACCAAAAGCAAGTCTCACTTACACCTGGTTTTAGCCATTAACTTTTTCAGTGTGCAGTTAGTCTGCCACATTATCTGACCACTTCTATAGCCATTTAACTATTTTACAATATACCTGGACAGGCAGAGGCCAGCATGGGCAAAGCCTTTTTATCTTCAGTTTGCCTTTGAAAGCGTCGTACAAACTCTCGTTGGCTCTCCAACAAGCTGAAGTTTCTTGAGAAAGTTGTATCAAAAACATAGTGCACACCTAGATAGCATAGAGATATTAAAGCCACCAGAAATTGACAAATGCCACAAACTACAACACAAAATTCCAGCCCAGATAGGTTAAAGCCTGGTATTTTTACATATTTATAAACTGCTGTAATTGGAAACAGAACAGTTTCCTAGTACATAATAAGACAGGCTAATAGAAAAACTGGATGAGGAAAGTGAATTAATGGAGTGCTTTAGGGTCCTTTTCCTCACATTGAGTTTAATATGCCATCAAAGTAACAGAGGTCTGAATTCCCATTCATGTTATGATTTTTGAAACAGGCACTTGGAAGTTTATTCATGCAGCTTCTACAGACCTAAACAGAAGTTGCACTTGGAATGTTAGTAAGCTATACCCCAAAATTTCATCTGCGATTACCAAAAGGTAACAAGCTTGCCTAAATTTTTCAAGAATGCTGTCAATTTCTTTGCCGTTTCTAGAGGCGTCATCTTAAATCTTGCAGCTAGGGATGCTCTGGATTGTGGTGAAACGGAAACTATAACTAGCTTCTGTTGATTAGGAGCTGCAGTCTGAAAAATAAGAAGTGGAATATTATCATTTCCTGAACAGTTAAGATATAGCATCTTTGATCTGTTAGTAATTTAGAAGGTACTTGTCCATGGTCGCAATGTTTTCTTTTTAAAGTATGATCCAGTGGGGGAAGATGTTGCACTTCCAAATCAAGAGATTACTGTAAGAAATATTATGATCCTTTCACAAACTTAATCTGATAATTTTTTAAATTCAGAGGAACAGATAAACATGTTGTGCTGTGGATGTCCTACAATACCTTTTGGTTCTTGAAGACTAATCTGGATACAGACGATCTTCTTACACATTATTTTACCTGTGCTTCAGCAATCAAACAGTATGGTTTTCAAATTCTTGAGCCTATCTGCTGGCTACTGCATCAGTTGGGTATCACCTACCTTATTGTAACTTAACACTTTGTAGAGCTCTTCATGGCTCTGCTGAGTGATTAACACGCTTTCTGCGGATGTGATGCAGCCACTACAAGCTAAACAATCATTCAGGGTAATTTTAGTCTTTTCAAGCTTTTGTGCTCCTCCATCCTAGAAAGAAACAGATTAGAGCCAGTCCTAGCCATAGGAATCAGAGATCCATATGCAGAACATGTCAAAGACAACCTGCTACATAGTACTAAGAGAATTTTGCCAAAATGTTTGAACTAAGTCAGTTTTCCATGATTTTGTTTTTGGGGGGCCCATCACCCAACATCACTCTTCAGTCAGACCAAACCGAAAATCAGAAACCAGAATCATAGCCTGAGCAGCAGGGTAGTGATAGCCTTAACCTCATGGCAAACGCTACTTTCACCCACTAAATGATGGCTGCTCTAGGGCACAATCATATCTCTGTGCACCTTCCTTAACAGACACCAGTAATGCAGCAGCCTCCATCTTCAACTCAACACAGACATCAAGCTCTCTTGAAAGAGCAGCATCCCAAGTTTGTGTAGGAAGTACACCCTACCCCTGAAGCGGAGAACATCATTTCTACAATGCTCCCAGCTCACTTAACCTCCGAACTGCTGTCATTCTACTTTTGCAACTATGAAAATAGTTCATTACAACTCTGTTGGTTTCGATTCTATCATCAGCTAGCTCCAAAGGTTATGCCATTACACGACAAGCCACTTTACAAATATCTTTTAAAGAATCAGAACGAAAAATAAATTACCAGCAGCTAATCCCATCTATTTTAATTGAGTACCCACTCCCACTCTTTCAAATGAGTAACAGTGACAACAGGCATCATCTCAGACTGAGTGTTCTACATTGATATCCAGTGATTGCAAAAGTGATAACATATATTTAATAGTTGTAACATACTTATGTGCAGAATAATAAGGTAATTTATGGGTTTTCTAAACAATGATTACAAGGGGAAAACATTCTTACCTGATTGATTTGAAAATAACTCCCATCATCTTCAATTTGGATCTTGGCTGCTGTTTTTCCAGGTTTCTTTTCAACTTTTATTGGCTTTACACAATCCTAAACCGGAAATAAAGTCAAAAATTAAGGAAAGGAAACTTTAAATATGAAAGAGGCAGGAGAGGAGAGGAAAAGACTGATTGAAACTGGACAGAGTGTAAACTTCTTATCTCTGGTTTAAGCTGCACTGGATTCTTTGTTTAATGGGCAATCTTACAATTCCTGTAACCAACAAGGAGTCAAGCAAAAAAATCAAACATACAAAATCTGCTTACCCCATTTTTACAGAATGAACACTTTTCCAACATCATCACCAAAACTACAGAACAATTTTGCTGCCAGTGTGACACACACAGATTTAAAGAGGTCTTGCTCAAAAGAGATGACTGCAAAGTTCTGTCCTTTCCAGAATCTCTCAGGCGTTCTTCATTGTGAGTTTTAGTAGACAGGAGGCGTGGTCATTACATTCAACATGTGGCTATTGCCAATGAAATTTCATTTGATGTTGAGGGCAAGCAGATGACTTTATATGGACTGTTTCCGTTTAGTGTGTAGAGTTCAGTGACTGAAGTCCTGAGGGTGTTTTTATACTTTGCACGAGTTGCATTGTTTGTGCACCCACACCTCCCTTGTCTAGAAGTCTGGCTAGCAGCCTTGCCAGAATTCATCCTGACCTTAAATCATCCTCCCTTTACCAAAATCCTTTTTCCATCTTGATTACTGTAAATCCTGCTTCTAAAAATCTCTGCTCTGAATTTAGGGGGGTTCAGAATGCTCCGATTGCAAGGAGGACAAAAATCACTCTGATGTCCCAGTTAAGCTCATTGAATCTAAATCAAACAAACCTATCCATGGACTTACTCCCCACTTCTAGCCCCAAGGTCCTATGTCCTCTCCTCACTTGTGCTGCTCTGTTAGCAACTCTCTCCAGTCTTGCTTTCCTATTTGTCTGATTTCCAAATGACAGCAAAGCTCACCTCTGTTCCTGCCACTTTCCATTCCCTCCATACTGCAACTACTTTGTGTTGGATGCTGACTGACGTCTTTTCTGCTCTCCTATATCAGCTCTCCTTTTATTGGTTCCATCTGTTTGGAGGATACTATTTACAAAATGATATTCTATTGTAGTCCATAATTTACACTTTACGGGTAATATTACAGGAGCCCTTGTAAGAATTTAAAAAAAAAATCTTGGAAGATTTTATCTCAATTTGTTTTCCAGCTGTCCTAGAAGTGCAGAAGCAGGTTTTTCAATATGAGAATGTTTCCACTAGTTGTGTGGTGGTGTTACAAACTGTTACTCAGCCTCCGTGCTCTATTCTAGAGGTGGCTGCACTTCAGCAGTAAAGGAAACAATCCCTTTTCTGGACGTGTTAGAGGAGAAATGTAATAACCGTGCAAGTCAATAGCGCCTTCCTCCCTAGGTGCTCAGAACAGGAAAGGAGAGACACAGAGGCATCCACAGCCCATTGAAGCAGAAAACTTATTTCAAATCTACCAGAAAACAACCTATGTGAGGCCAACCCTGAGCAGTCAGCATGGGCACCACCTCTTCGGAGTGGAGTTGAAGGGCAGGGCAAGGCAAAGACCCAGCAGCCACCAGGCCAGGGAAGCCCCTAGAAGTCCCCCCACCTGGGGATACCCAGCCCAGGGGACCCTGGCATGGCCTGGGAGCAGGGAGAAGGGACAGGGGCCCTGCCCCAAGGGCTCCCTGAGGGATCTACCCAAGCATTCACTTGACAGGAGCAGGAACTGAGAAGAGGGGACACCACCATTCAACCCCCTCCACTCCCTCACTCTGCAGAGCCCCCCCCCTCACCCCCAGGGGGACCCCCCATCCCCTATTATCCCCCCAGGGGGACCCCCCCAGCCAACCCCATCCCCAGGGGGACACCCAATCACCTATTATCCCCCCAGGGGGACCCCCCCAATAACCTATTATCCCCCCAGGGGGACCCCCCAGCCAACCCCATCCCCAGGGGGACCCCCCAATCACCTAGGCAACTCCCCATTCCCGGGGGGGACCCCCAATCCCCTATTACCCCCATCCCCCGTGGGGATCCCCAATGCCCTGGGCAACCCCCCGGGAGACCCCCCAATCCCCTATTATACCCCCGGCCCCAGTGGGGGACCCTCAATCCCTCATCCCCGGGAGGACCCTCCGACCCCGGCCGGGACCCCAAATCCCCATGACAACCCCTATCCTCGGCCCCCGGGGGGACCCCTCAACTGGCTCCTCACAGCCCCGCCCCCCCCCAGGCACCCCCGTGCCGTGCGGAGCCTCCCCCGCCCTCGCGCCCCTTGGCAGGCAGCCAACCAACGCGCTCCCCACCTGCGAGGGCCCGATATAATCATCCAGGTCAGCCAGCTGCAGCACCCCGCTGAAGTGAGACGCCATTCCGGCCACGCTGCCGGAAAGCAAGCAGCGACAGCGACGGCGTGGGATGTTAACAGCGAGAAGCCACGCTGCCGTAAAAAGCGTTCTCACGCTGCCGGAAACCGTGGCGGACGGAAGCCTCAATAGCCCAAAAGGAGTAGATTTGCGCATGCGTCGGCGTCTGAGTCACCTTTTCAAAAAAAAGGTAGTGCGCGTGCTGCCTCCCTGCTGTTTGAACCGAGTGTGGGTGGGGAGGGGTGCGGCGCCCGCTCAGGGGGGCTGGGCAGGCCAGTAGCGAGGCGGTGGCCGGCTTGGGGTGTTTAACCCCTGCCTCGCCAGGGTTATTCAGGAGCGGGGGGGGCTAAGCAGCTGGGGTGACCAGACAGCACGTGTGAAACATTGGGATGGGGCTAGGGGGTAATTGGAGCCTATATAAGAGAGAGGCCCCAAAATTGGGACTGTCCCTATAAAATCGGGGCATCTGGTCACCCTAATTAAAGCAGCCTGGGGGCAGCCTGGGGCATGGGCTGTCTCCTGCGGCTGCCTGCCGGTCATGGCGGGGGCACCCGTCTGTTGGGTGGCACGTCGCACATTTGCTGAGTTACAGGCTGCAGGACAGAGCTGATTGCCTAGCTACTGAGAGACCAAACACAGGCTGTTAAGCAACCCCTTACCTTGTAAAAAGTGGCAGCGTGACAGGGGTTTGCCCCTGTTGTTTGGAGCATTTTTATTTAGCTGATGTTCTTGCCCCACCCCTGCTCTGCTAGAAAGTTTTCCCTCAAAATCGCTGGGATGAAAACAAAAGTTTGAATATCTCTCATGGTCCATCCCGAGGGAATGCTGCTCTGCAGTTGGAACACTTAATGCTAGATAAACCATGGTCACTACATTTGCTACTGAAGTGTTTCATGGGCATAAAATGGACAATGGAGCCAATTCTGCGAGTGTCCATGTGTGGGTGGGGCCTCCTATAAATCTTAGCAGTTATGGCATCTTATGTGTTCAAAGTGCTGTACAAAAAATAATTCCCACCGTGTCCCCAGGAAGTAGGGATTATTTCCATTATGGCGAAAGCAAGGCACAGAAAGGTGAAACAACTTCCCAAGGCCATACACTGAGTCCATGGTAGAACCAGATTTAGAACGTGGGTCTTTTTGACTAGAAGACCTTCAAACCATACTGTTTTAAGCCTTGTGTATAGAAAGACAGATGGGGCCCTACAGAGAACCTAGCATGATATCTAATGATAGAGAACTCCTATTTGTTCAGATGTTCCTCTTTGCATTGACGAGACAATTACTTTTTTTAAAGTAATGGTTGTGAAAATGCTTTGATAAAAGGTGCTAAATATTAGTGATAAACACAGATGGCTGAAAAATAACATGTATTACTAATGGTCTTTAGTGTGCGAAGAATAACGACACTGAATTATAATTATTTAGGACCTGATTCTGAAAACACTGTTGTGGGTAGTGCTTATAACTGTCAATAGCCCTAATGAAGTTTGCAGGATTAGGCATATATTTTGCATTTATTTAAGCATTTTACCAACAGCAGTGCTGACTGTGATGATGGTAGGGCAGAGGTTCCCAAACCTTAACCTGTGAACCCCTTTCACTAAAATGTCAAGTCTCTTGCGAACCCCTTCCTAAAAATGAATATTTCCAGGGATTTTCTCCTTTACCTGAGTATAAATTATAAAAGCCGTGATCTTGGAAATATAACATTTGTTTTTATGACATGCTTATTACACCCTATTATTATGTATCATTACAGTATTTTATTACATTATGAAAACGGCAACAAGCTCTCAGTTTCATAGCTTGTATCACTTTGAATAAGCTTGTTATAAGACAAGGCTCCTATGTTTCATCAAGGAGTATCAGATGTGAAACAGCAGGAAGGGATTTAAGAAGCCAATTCAAAGAGTTTCTTCTGCACAAGCATTCAGGTCCTGAGCAGTCCAGGCAAACAACGCATGTTACAACAAGGCTTAAACTTGTTCTTCATAATAATTTTAAAAACAATCCTAGCTGCCTATTTCATTTTAAAAACAGCAAAAAATATCCACCTCCCTTTCCATTTCTTCTAAGGAGTCTTGAAGTTTAAATCTCCTCAGTGTGATAGAGATGCTGGCTTTGATCTGCTTAGCTCTTGGAAGTCCAGAGGCTCCGGGCTGCTGGCCCCGTGCTGCCCGGGGTCCCTAGGGACAGCTCAGTCTGCCATTAGGGAATTTTCCCCCAAGAAACACCTGTAAAATTTCACAAACCCCTCAGGGGTAGGGTAATGGAATAATGTATTATCAAACAGAAATTAAATGCTCCACTTCTTTATATTTTGTTCATTTAAGAACACTGGAACATATATAAATTGAATGTAACCATGCCAATTAGATCAATCATTGTAATTCCCCCTTCTACCGCAAGAATATTACTATTTGGCAAATAGTGATACAGCCTACAAGAAAGCAGTTAACACCAAGGGGAAAAGCATGCAATAGAAAAGCTGGAACATGTGGTCTTTTGCATATGTCGTTGCTCTTCCGGGTATGTGAGGTGCTGAAAGAAAAATTAAAAAAATTGTATCAGTTCTGCTGCATCTCTGCAGGCAATAAATCCCTTCAATTCAAGGCTTTAATATAACTGCCCTACTTCCTAATGTGTGTTCCATAACCACCATTTGAAAAACATTCTAATAGTGAGATCTACTGAGATGTAAAATAGATTTCCAAGGAAGGGGGTGAAAACCATGTGAGTCATTTTAAAACTAGACCTGCAAACCACTGGAAAATATGGTATGGGACAATCCTGCTGACTGTGTGATAGACTAGATATGATCTAATAGGGCTTTTCAATCTCTGATTCCTACAATATTTTCAACAAACTAATATTTAAAGCCCTGATCCTACAATGAGCAGACCCCATTGCAAGATCAGGACCCTAACATCTCTCATATCATAACCTAGTACTCTGCCCCACAAACTGAACTGGATGTATGAACTGGATGTACCCAGTTACGGGTAATCTTCTATTTTGTACAGTGGAACTATATGAAAGGTAACCCTGTGATATCCATCTGCATCACAGGTGCACTTTTATTTATCAGCGTTAGGCACAGCTCAGTGAATAGCTTTTTGAGCCATATATTTCACCAGTACCCTTGGCTCTTTTGTCATGAATTCACTTACCTGATGGAAAATCTATAAAACCGTTAGGTGGCTTGTCCTGGAATCCTGCTACAAGAAGGAGTCCTAAAGAATTCACCTCTGATTGCTTGCGTGCCTGGGTCCAAGCTTTCACCACAGGGTCATCAGCTAAATTGTTCAGCTCTGGGAGATTAGCTCCTAGCAAATCTTTCAGATTTTGAGCGCTTAATTTCTACCGCAGAAAAGAAATAAAAATAGGTACATTAATGTGAAATAATTCCAAGCTGCTTACAGAAAAGTTACATAATGGCAGACTAACAACATCAGCTAAGGTTTCTTGCTCTGCTCTGCCAATGTCCCTCTACCCAGCCTAGTTCTGCACTCCCTACCTACGGATCTGCTAATGCATCTCACTTCCTCCCTACAATATCCCTGCTACTCCAGTACTCCTCACTACCAAAACACCTGCAGCACCCCTGTGTGGGAGACTACTCTGACTTAGTCTGTTTTGTCCTTCACTCCTGTGTCACCACGCTGCTCTGTCAATGCACCAAAATCTCGACCCTTCGTTGAGCCAATTCTGGCCTTCCTGTAGGCAGAGAACAGCTGAGCCATGTAGTGGGTTAATTAAACCATCAGCGTGCCTTGACTGATTTTTGACTACAGCAGTTTTATATTATTTCTGCATTTAAATGCAAAACTGATCAAATAATCTGTTGGTTTAAAATTGAAAACCAAACCAAGATACCTACAGCTCAAGGCAGCTAACAGGTTTAAATAAGAGATCTGTCTGGGGTTCTTGTCTAATCCTCTGGCGATGGCAATATACACACAATGTGCACAGTATATCCAGATAAGCAAAAAGATAGCTGACTGGAAAATGTCAGTGTGCAAGGAGTTCATGCTACCCTAGGAGACTTAGAGAAGGATGATGAGAATGACTGAGGGCATAAAAACCGCTCCTTTCTTCTGGAGACAGAAAAGGAAATACTTTTTCCACACACTGTGTAATTAGACAGCGGAGCTCATTGCAGCAGAATGTCCTTGAGGCCAAGAAATGAGCAAGATTTAAAAAGGGGTTGGACATTAATATAGCTAAGAATATCCAGAACTGTCATCATTAACGGGAACAACATTTTGGAAGGGATGTTAAACTTCATGCTTCAGGGCTTAAGCGGCTCTCTGACTATTAGAGAACAGGATGAGACCTAATGTTGGGGTCAGGCTACCCTACATATTCTTCAAAGGAGTTCATACATCTTCCTCTGAAGAATCTGGTGCTGACCCCTGTTGGAGACAGGACACTGGGCTAGACAGACTGTGGGTCTGATCCAGACTGGCAGTTGCTATGTAGCCACATCTGACAATGTGGCCTACTTAGTCCCCAGTCCTGAAATCTAGGAAAGATTCTCATTTCAATCACTGCTTTTCTGTTGCAGTCAATGGGAGTCTTGCCGAAAAACTGCTGGATCAGGAGTGACATTTTTGTTCTCCCAGGAAAAAGCACTGGCAGAGCAGGCAGTGCTGATGGATTAATTGCTATTCACGATGGAAAGTGCCACGCACCTGGACTTCATCTGGGTTGAGGGCTATAAATGTGGATACATCCATGACAGGATAACCAGAAGCAAATTTGATCAGATCCTTGGTTGGGGCTCCGCCTTTAAAGAAGAAAAGCAGAAGCTGTGTCTAGCTGCCAAGATCCCACAAAACCTTCCCATCACATTTTGTAGCAAAGAATCCTGTGGCACCTTATAGACTAACAGACGTTTTGCAGCATGAGCTTTCGTGGGTGAATACCCACTTCTTCGGAGGCTACCCCTCTGTAAAGTATCAGAGGGGTAGCCGTGTTAGTCTGGATCTGTAAAAGCAACAAAGAATCCTGTGGCACCTTATAGACTAACAGACGTTTTGCAGCATGAGCTTTCGTGGGTGAATACCCACTTCTTCAGATGCAAGATGTCTTGCATCTGAAGAAGTGGGTATTCACCCACGAAAGCTCATGCTGCAAAACGTCTGTTAGTCTATAAGGTGCCACAGGATTCTTTGTTGCTTTGCTATGTAGACATGCTTACACTGCCCCAGCTGGCAAAGGCCCAAGCTGGAGTCTCTCAGCCCCCTAACAGGGCACACTGAGCAACTGCTGACCTGCCTCTTTCAGCCCTGCCAGCATCAACCGTGGGACTCACCAATGGCAGCCTTCAGCAGCTGGTAGTAGGCGTCTGGAGAGCTCTGGTTCTCCTCGTAAGCAGCTCTCAGCTGGCTATAGAGGAGATTCTTCTGGCGCTGAGAACACAGCGAGGTATTCATGGGCCTGCTGGTCTCTCTGGAGAGGAAGTGTTTTAGAGATGTACCTTTTGTATTTGTCAACAGTTTGAGCAACCGGCATGTGCATAGCTGGGTGGAATACACCCCGACAAAACCCCGGGAGAGGAAGGCTGGCCCAGTGGTTAGGGCGCTAACCTGCCCATAGGAGGCCCAGGTTTAATTCCCAGCTTTGCCACAGACACCTTATAACCTTGGGCAAGTCACTCAGGCTGTCGGTGCCCCTTCACAATGGGGAGAACAGTATTGCCCTGCCTCGCAGGGCTGTTGTAATGGCCCAGCAGAAGAAACTTAGGCTGCATAATGCCCTGCCTTTCTCCCTCTCCCCAAACAGCTGGTGAGCCCCCCGCAAGGCTTGTGACTGTCAGAAGGAGACTAGCAGGATTTGTACAACACCAACGAATCCTCCTGAGCTCTCGCCCAGTCCGAGCTACAAAGAAGCAAGTCCTCAGTGTAGATTTCTTGATCTGCTGTTAAAGGAAGAAAGAAAGGAACAGAACCCACTTACCCCGAATGTGTCTAGTGGTTAAAAGAGTCACAAAGGTACCTGATGGCCTCACTGCTGATTGCTTTTATCCGAGTATCTTCCAAAGCACAGATGTGTGGAGCTAGCATTGTGAGCATTGTTCCATCTAACTGATTGCCATTAGCTTCTAGATGCCGAGTGACCAGAGACGTAACCTGCAGGTATGACAGTTAGAGTAAACCGATGAGTGTTAAAAAAGTACATGAATTTAAATTTTAAAATTGCAGTTGCTGACACCCATTCAAGTAATTTAAAATAATGTTCCTCTCTATCACCTGACCCACTGTCGCATCAAAATATTTCTTTTGTACTAAGTGCTAAATCAACAAGACATTTTAAGACAAAGAAAAGTCTGCCTTGGATCTCAAGTTTATTCCCATAATTCTGCTTTTCCACTAGTATTTTAAATCCCCTTTTCCCAGATTTTTATAGGTGCCTCTTGACCTCCATTTATACTCACTGCTACGATCACGTTCCAATATAGCTGATTCCACATATTTATCACCCTATGGTTGAAAGATCCGTGTCTGAGATCCATAGTGGCTTTTAATTTTGGAATGTTCTGATTAAAGCCTCCATTTAAAATGGGAGAGTGTACTTTATCAACTGTATTGGTATCTGTTCGTACTTTTGAAACATTCCCTTTTGTGGCCTCTTCCTTTCCAATCAGAATAAGACTGTGTTTCCTTTAACCTCACGTTCGAGACTCTTGGAGACCTGATATCATTTTGGTTTCCCTACATTGCACCATTTCTAATGTAATAACCTCCCTCGCTCTGCACACAGTTCCCCAGATGGGGCCAGACAAGTAACAGGATCACTTTCCAGGGCAATAACAATCTCTGTTCAGTAGAATGCTGTGTCCAGTACGGCACACAGTATACTCTGTGTGTGTGTGTGTGTGTGTGTGGAGGTATCACATTATTTAGACAGCAACAGTGTCCACTTTTTAATCACTGATTATTTTTTTAATTAGTGTCCTAGCAGCAGTTGTCATGTTTTGCTCGCATGTGTCTTACCTTTGGGAGATCCTGTTGCCATGATGTTCCTGTCAATAGGGCTGATAAGGTCTCGGCTGTAGTGATATTCCAGTTAGCAATTTCAGTTGTGGTATACATCCTGGCTATGTTTCCTAATAGTGGAAGGTAGTCTTCAGGCAGCGTGCCAAAGATCTGTTTATAGCACAAAATAGAGTGAGCAGACAGGCCGCATATGCCTGAGTTGTTTCAGTGCATACATTTCTCAAATGGATATGAAGCTAATGTGTACAAGAAGATCTACTGAAGTGTGCAGGATTCACAGACACTGATTCAAAATCCAGTGGGTAAGCAGGTGGATTTGATACACCTTCCTAAGTTTCCAAATCCACCACCAGGAGTCACAGTCGTGTATTTTATTTTTAATGGCTCTTGTTTTCTTCGTATGAACCGATTCCTGAATCTGACACAATATCCTACCTGTATTTAAGGGGAAAGGAGTGGTCAGAGCCGGGGATATGGTATCAGGACTTTCGGATTCTATTCCTGGTCCTGATACAGGGAGTGACTTTTGGCCAAAATTTTCAAACTTTGGGTGTTCAATGTTTGGCACCTATGTAGGTGGCTTGATTTTTCAGAGGTGCCAAGAGCACATGGGTCTCATACACTTCCAAGAAATTATAAGTGCTCAGGTTCCCTGAGAAAATCAGGCCATTTATTTGTTTAGTTTACAAAATTTGGCCTAAAACACTCAGAACACTCATGTTCCCAAGTGTGAAACGAAGCTAGGAGTGTTATGAGACTTAATTCATTAATGTTTGCAATATGCTCTAAGAGCTTCGCGGGAAAGGTGCTGTGGATGTGGGAAGTGTCCTTGTTAGAGTTGCTGAACTGACAATATTGAAAAGTTAAAACCCAACCAACCCCCTCAAAAGCCATCCTTCATCGTTACCCTTTTGCCCCAACAAGTCCTCCTCCGCATATCTCACCCAACCTGTTCCAGATTCTACGCTACCTTGTCCAATTTCAGCTTTAGCACATGAAGGAGAGGGGCCTGAAATTCCATCTTCCCCAAAGTTTCCAAATTGTTTCTCAGTACATCATCAGGCAGGCAAGCATCCAGATCACTGCTGGATGTGTACTTGGAAGCTAGAAGGTCTCTCTGCTTCACCACCACTTCTGTTGTCAACAGAGTTCTTGTGCAGTCTGCTTGGGAGAAGGAGAGCGCATTAAAATATCTAGTGTACTTTTTGTCTTCATTTGGCTCTGTGCAAATATCTCCCAGCATGACGTTTCTGAGAGCTTAGGGCTAGAATCATGGCAAAGGCAGTAGATTCATCCCTTTGGGGAGGGGGAAGCAGCATATGTTGTGACATCATTTCTGATGTGGCCAGTCCTTTTCATCCAGAGGATTCACGTGAAGCCTTTTGGAGGCATTGGGGGAAGAGAGGAAGGAGAAACAAAGAACATAACAGAAGAACAGAAGAATGGCCATACTGGGTCAGACCAAAGGTCCATCCAACCAAGTATCCTGTCTACCAACAGTGGCCAATGCCAAGTGTCCTAGAGGGAGTGAACCTAACAGGCAATGATCAAGTGATCCATCCCCTGCTATCCATCTCCATCCTCTGACAAACAGAGGCTAGGGACACCATTCCCTACCCATCCTGGCTAATAGCCATTAATGGACTTAACCCCAGTGAATTTATCTAGTTCTCTTTTAAACCTTGTTATAGTCCTAGCCTTCACAACTTCCTCAGGTAAGGAGTTCCACAAGTTGACTGTGCGCTGTGTGAAGAACTTCCTTTTATTTGTTTTAAATCTGCCGCCTGTTAATTTCATTTGGTGGCCCCTAGTTCTTATATTATGGGAACAAGTAAATAACTTTTCCTTATTCACTTTCTCCACACCACTCAAGGAGGCGAGACCCTTAGCTGTAACCTGTGCTGACCTTCCACCTTACTGGAAGTTAATTGACAGCATCAGCTTCCATTCTAAGATCTTGTGTATCTCCTGAGCAGGAGCTGGCATCTTCTGGGAAGATGCAGCTGTGGTACATGAGAGCAGAGGAGAAAGGGAGATTAGACTAGAGGAAATGAGACCCAGCCAGCACAGGGCACATCACATACAATACGTACTTGCAGCTCGTTTTTGCCGCTGAGGGTTTGCAAGCTGTTTCAGAAGATAGGTGAATTGGTTCCTATTCCAGGTCTTCAACTGGCTCAAGAAATCAGGGAAAAATTGTGTCTTCTCTGTCTGTGTAGGAAGAAAAGACCTTTATGGAAAGGCAGCTGCTGGGATAGGTATACTGGAGTTTTTAGTAGGTCTGGAGAAATGGTTTTCAGTTTCCTAATCCATCCTCTTTTAAACTGATTTCAATATTCCTACATTTACTCTGTAACTTCACAGAACTGTGCAGAAACTGTAGGAACAGGTGTATGAAGCTCACAGCTTGTATTAGATCACTAATAATGACACCAATACTTAGCACAGATGTGCTCTATATAGTTCACAACACCCCTGTAGGTTAAACACTGAACAGAGACACAGAGGATAAGTGATGTGCCCAGTGTCTTACAGCAAATCATGGTCAGAGTCAGGGTTACATCCCAGGAGTTTGTCGCCTAGTCCCATGCTCAATCCATTAGGCCATGCTGCTTCTCTGGAAATACACTAGACATGATGCTGATGTTCCATAGCTGTACAGTACCTCTGAGATCCTTTGAAGTGTGCTGCTCATCAGGGCACTGGCAAGAATACCCATGTCTGTCAGGGTGCTGACTGTCCATGTTGAAGGTGATCTGAGAAGGAAAGAGTATTTTGTATATGCCCTGAACTTATCAAAACATCCTCGTGCTAATGATGTGATCACCCAATGCAGGAAGGGAAATTAAAATGCATCTCATGCCCAATGGAACGCATCTGCAGAGACGTAACAGAAACCCGATGATGCCTGCACATCGATCAGCAGAGCTGACTATTCCTTTCAGTTTATTAGAGTCTTTGCCTTCCATTGTAAAGAATGAAAGAACTCACCCAACGAAAACTATGAAGTCAGTCTGGGACAGACAAATGAGAGAGTTCAGAGGAGAGCCAAGCCTTTGAGAAAAACTGGGCATGTTTAATCTGGAGAACGGTGGAATGAGAGGTGCCATTATGATGGTGTATAAATAGGCAATGGTGTGTTCTCAGGAGGAGAAGGATCAGTTCTTCTCATTAGTCACTGAGGCCAGAAGGAGAAGATGCAGTCGCAAGGACATCTGAGGTTCACCGTTTGGAAAACTTATCTAGTATAACAGCAGATAGGCAACCGAGCAAGCTGCCATATCAGTGGAGATGCTGGAATCAGACTGACTTGAGACATCCAAGGATGGACTTGACACCCATTCATTAAGAATGCCTTACATATCTATCCTGCCCCAGTGCAGGGGTATGGACTAGATCATGGATTCTCAGCCTAGGGATTGCAGTCCTCAGGGGGTTGTGACCACCCTGCTTTTCCCCATATTATCAAATATGCCAGATGAGAGAGGTTTCCTGGGGTGGAGAAGATTGAGAACCACTGGAGAAGGTGGTCCACTGAGAAGATCCTATCCAACCTGAATGAGTCCATAACATATCACCAACAAAGTTTAGAACGTGACTTCATGTGTGACATACCCATATTTGTTCTTTAGCTGCTGCTCTATGGCTGTCAGTTGGTCTTCAGTGAACGACATGCAGCTTTGCAATATTGTTAGGATGTACGGGTCAGATTTTGCAATGTCGGAGCCATTGAGGGCACAGGAAAGATTGCCTAAAATTTGTAGGTTTTCCTTTGAAAATGATGATAAGGTAGACGTTCCCTGAGAATACGAAAAAAACAAAACAAAAGAAATTGACATGAGCAACCAAAGTTGGCTGGATATAGTACCACAATGCATTTATATGGACATTTCACAGAATATCTCACTTCAGCTGCTTCTGCTTCTACGTCAGGTGCTCTTAGCAACATATACAAGGAGGATAATCAAGCCATGTACTTCCGTGGAAGCTTTTCCCGAACCAGAGTTGTAAGATTTGGGCTTGAACTACTTCTTGTATAAAAGAGTGATCAGTCATGTCGCACATGTTACTTTCAGGGAGTAAGAAATACCCTTTCCAAAATATCCTTAATGATCCTGAGTATGGGGTGGGAAAAGACCTACGGTGAAATCCTGGCCCTCCTGAAGTCAATGGGAATCTTGCCATTGATTTCAGCGGAGCCAGGATCTCCCCTGCTTAGTGGAGACTTATTTATATATCCATTCACTCAGTGCACCCAGTTATAAAAATTCCCGGGGTACATAAAGTCAATTTTAATAAAAGTTGAGTTTTTCCTTAAAAATAAAGAAACAAGTTTCCAGGCTTGTCTACATGGGGAAATTCACCGCAATAGCTATCTACTCTGGAATAGCTTCCCACGTGGACACACTTATTCTGGAAGAGGAATATCCGAATAACCATGGGGTTATTCTGGAATAGCTACCATGCTTTAAACGTACACCCAACCGTATTCTGGAATAGCTTCCCTAGTAGATAAGTTCTGTGGCACTCACCCTCCCCACCAGACGCCTCAGGTAAAAGACAGTGACAAGAAATGAGCCCTATGGATCAGCAGACTTGCACCATGTCAGGAAAGGAAGTAAATTCTGGAGCTAACACTCCACTGAGCATGCTCAGTCACCACCCCCACCCCCACCCCCATCTAGGGACTGTTAGCTTGTATTCTCAAGTCGACAGCAGCGATGGGGTGGTACATGGGAAGAAAGTTGGGCTCGTAGACTTTTTGATTTTAAAGCCAGAAGGGAGCATTAGGCCATCTAGTTTGACCTTCAGTATAACACAAGACAGAGAATCTCACCCAGTTATCACTGGACTGAGCCCCAATAGCCACGGCCCATGCCACTAATACAATGCTGTAACATTTCAGAGCTCTGTAAAAAAAAATAATAAACTAATCAGTGAATAAAATAGCATCTTACCAGGCAAGCCTTAGCACTCTCCAGCAGCGACTGTCTTTTGGAAGACACTCTTGGCAAAAGGTCAACGTTGGCTTGTCCAACAAGATAAAAATATTTCTGGCAGTTCACTGTGTTTGAAAATTTCTCTGGTCTAGAAAAGATTAAACAACACACATATCTGTCCTTCTACAAAACAAACAGTCTTAAACTCGTAGAACTGCAAACTGAATTGCTTAGCCTTACTGGTCAGATGCTATTCAGAATAAATACTATTCAGTGAAAAATGTCTATATTCATCATCACAGGCTTCATTCAGCTCCCAATAAAGTCAATGGAAAGTCTTTTATTTACTGAGGTGGCTAATGTATTGATCCCCAAATAATTTACTCAGTGACGAGTATTTGATCCAGTGTTGCCAACTCACCATTTTATCCCAAATTTCAAAATATTTGCCAAACCCCAGTTCCTGGAGTCATGGGATTACATGAGAGTCTCGGCTTTCTTTTCTTTAGCCTCCATGGTTGCAGAGAAAAGCTTGAACATGTGAATCCTAATTCTCAAACTCCAGAAGACGGGTGAAAATGAACCCAACCTTTTAAAAATATTAATTTTGTTTTTCTTTCTTTGCTTTTATTTAAATGTTCTGACTTTTGATGCCTGATTGATGATTTTTGAATACTTCAGGTAGCAATACTTTTGATCAGGTCTGTTGTTGAAACTCAAACATTATCTACAGAATGTTAGCAAGAAAAAGTATATCCCACAGTAAGGTGCCTAACCGGATAAACCATAGCAGTGACTTGACTAGTCCCCTACAAAGCAAGGAACCCAAACGCAACAGCACTGCACTGGTGCAGGAGAAGCAGAAAGTGAAATGGGGCAGTGTCATTCTCCAATGATTTCTATCTATAAATACAGCGGGGGATGGGGGAGGTAAACACCAGAGGTGGAGAAGAGCTAATGAAGATAAAGGATAATATTGGCAGAAGAACAAATGGGGACAAACTGACCATGAATGAATTAAGGGTGGAAATTAGAAGGTTTCTAACCATCACAGGAATGAGGTTCTGGATCAGCCTCCCAGCAGGAGCAGATGGGGAACACAACCTAACTAATTTGATAATTGATAGTTTATGAGCTTAATACATTTATGAACAGAACTATATGATGGGGGTTGCCTGTGATAGAAAGAAGCTGTACTCAGTGACCTAGGAGGTCACTTGCAGTCCTATGTACTATGTTCCAAGCTGAGTGAAAAGCAGAAAGTGTATGAATAGCATAAATCATTTATTACATTTATTTGTTTGTTTTCTTTATTAACACCGGAATAATCACATGGGTAAAGACATCTCAACAAATATACAGTATTGCTAACTTCAAGCATCAAAAATTATGAGCCAGGCCCCCAAAATCATGAGATTTTTAAAAATAAAAAATATTGGGCCCTTTTCATTTGTCTTTTGTTTTTTTATCCTTTAAGGTGCCCTCGGTCATCTCTGCACTGAGGGGGGCTAGAAACTTAAAATGAAGGCTGATAGCCTCTACTAGTCACATGACTCCAGGAGCGGGTGCTTTAAGAATGCAACACGTATTGTGAGACTTGCGATAAAATTGGGAGAGTAGGCAACCTTGAATTCATGTTGTTGTTGTTGTTTTAATCTTGAACAGTGTCCTTTCAAAAGTGAGGGAAGAAATGCACGTGTGTGTCTTACCCCATATAAAAAAGAACCTCGGCTGGATATTCTTCAAAATCTGATGGCGTTATCTGTCCTGTCAGTCTTTTTGTCATGCAGCTGAGCTACAAAAATAATACATAAGGATGAAAATATAAATCCTGGATCAGAGGGGTAGCCATGTTAGTCTGGATCTGTAAAAGCAGCAAAGAGTCCTGTGGCACCTTATAGACTAACAGACGTTTTGGAGCATGAGCTTTCGTGGGTGAATACCCACTTCGTCAGATGCATCCGACAAAGTGGGTATTCGAACACGAAAGCTCATGCTCCAATACGTCTGTTAGTCTATAAGGTGCCACAGGACTCTTTGCTGCTTTGATAAATCACGGATTGACTCCTTCTTCCCCAACGTATAACTCTCTCATGGGGGTTTCACCAGGCATCTGACCACAATAAAACCACCAATAAAAATGCTGTTTTATTCCAAAGACCATTAAAGTCTTTCCCTTGATTTAAAGAGGTACTAGATCCAAGCCCAAAGTGCTATACAAATTTGTTATGTCTACATTGCAACACCCCTCCTCCCACAGCGAGACTCGGAGCCTGCGTCTACACTTAGGCTTGCAGGGCTTGTACTCTAATGCTAACGCTAGCTGTGGAAACGTTCCTGCTCAGATTCTAAGACCCTCTCCCGTCACCGACGTTCAGAGCCCGAGCGGGAATGTCTACACTGCTATTTTTAGCACTGAAGTGCAAGTCTGTGTGTGTAGACCCAGACTCTGAGACTTGCTGGTGTGGGGCTTTTTTTTCCTCCCCCAGTATAGACGTACCCAGAGTGGCCCTGATCCTGCATTATGGTCTACACTGATTTCAGTGTGGCCCTGCCCAGGTATAACAGGCCGTCTGCAAGGATCACGATGCAAGGCTGGGGCTTATGCATACCAGTAGGTCACCCACCTCTGAAATGGAACACAGCATCTGGCTAATAGCCCACAATGCTATATTAACCCACGTTGCAATATAGGTTGATCACTAGGGCTAACTCCCTTAATCTTCTGCTAAGAGCCATCGCCTCTTTAATAACTATGAGCCTTGGCTTTGTGACTCAGCTGAGACCTGACAATGTT
Organism: Mauremys mutica; assembly: GCF_020497125.1. NCBI lineage: Eukaryota > Metazoa > Chordata > Testudines > Geoemydidae > Mauremys > Mauremys mutica. The sequence continues at coordinate 81,954,899 of NC_059082.1, read as the reverse complement.
TGAAACATGTTTGGTCTAGGTAAATTACTAGGCCTATAAATGTAGGAGCTGTGCTTTCCTCTAGCTCTGTAAAACTGCATGACTCTGATTAACCCAAATGTGTGTTTTATACATATCATGGGCCTCATCTCTCCCTGGCGCCATTCAAACCGCACCAGGGATGCATTTGTTCCCACACTGTGCAATCCTGCTCTCTGCAGACATTCCACCATAGACTTGTGGACGGGTTGCCCTCTGTGCTGACTCACCTGGCTATCTTCCAGTCGTAGTCGTTTGTCCCTCATGGCTTTTGCCAGGCTAGCAAACTGACTGTTGTTTAAAAAGTTTGCCGCTCCACAGCTGAATCCTTGAAGGACAGTGGAAGATAACCTAAGTGAGAAATAGAGGCATTATTATGTGGTCAAAATTTTGGTCCCTCTGCTTTATTCTTCTTCGGTATAAAATATAAACTTTTGGAGAATATTTTTATTGGCGGGGAGGTTTATTTCTTGGGATCATCCGTTATATGTGCACACACACAGTGCAGCAGTCCTACGGGGGCTGCAAGTGGCTCTTTCAATGCACCTAAAATTGACTGGCAGGGGTCACTCAAGAGCAATGCAACAGGCGCCCCACCTCACCGCATGCTGCCTGTCGAGCTATTAAAAGCCTTTGCCAAATCTGGGAAGTTGAGGACTAAAACTATCAGGGCATCTAAATAGAGCCCCTGGTATACACTGACGATGGCAAAGCTACATATCCCATTGCAGTATAACCCAATGATTCCCCAATACACAAAGATCAGAGCCCTTGAGCATCTGAGGATGTTTAAATCTATAGGGGCTTTGTCCTTCAAGGAAAAGCATCTTACACGCGTGCTTCCATGCATTGTGGAGGTAGCACCATTCATGCTTTAAAGGCAATACCTATTGCCTGCTCAGAGATGGAAATATCAGCTCACTCACCTGGAGTATTGCTGTGTGGACTTCAGCACTGCCTGGAAGAACACGCTGGCCTGTGATTATAAAAGGAAGCAGAGCTCTTAATGTGCTGCAGAAAAGAGTATATTCTACACGGGCACTCTTATCACTGAAAGCTTTGCACGCAGAATGAGGGTGAAATATGGTCCTTACTGTGGGACTCCCCTCACTAGTCCCTGCTTCTTCATCTCCGTCCTGCATCCTACTGAAAAACATGCTTCATTCCCCCCAAGCTACAGCACCTTCCAAAGGAAAATGAAAAGCAGCTGAGGCATGGAAAATGAAAAGACAATGAGCGCTCACTCTGGCTGGCTGCATGTTCTGCAGAGAGTGCTTCCATAAGCTGCTTTAAAAAAAAACAAACAAAGAGGAAAAAATAATTCCCCCCCAAAATCGGAATGTGTTTATGCTGGAGAACTATTTTTTCCTGTTTCAAGGGGAAATTAATAATCATAATTAATCATGCACTATCTTTCTATAGCATCATTTAGCTAGTGACACTCAAAGTGATTCAGACACTGGAACACCAAATTCTGCATTCAGCTGCAACAGTGTAAATCTAGAGTAACTCTGCTATTGGCAGTGGAGAGACTCTGGATTTACACATCCTTAGATAAAAATTCAACCCTGAATGTGTCACTCACTCCTGAAATGCAGCTGACTCTGGAGTGGAGCGTGGCAGCTACTTTTCGCCTGGTACACTACATTTTGGGAGGTTAAACTGGTGTAGCTCTGTTAAGACAATAAGGACCTAACCCAGCAAAAACACATCAGTTTCCTTTTTGGCTAACAAATAAATAAGAGGAGGAGGTCTGAGAGCAATGCTCCCATCTTATTTTGGCTCCTTCAGAGAGAGAAGAATTCAGTGGCAGCGTCAACTGTCTGTAGGACGCAGGACACAAGGGCTCTCAAAGGGACTTGGAGAGGCTGGGAGAAGAGGAGGAAACTAGACACGAAAATACAAAACAACAATAAAATGAGCTACCTGAGCGGCTGTCCATTTCTTCTGGTTGATTTCATTGATATTGATCTGGGGAGAAGCCAGTCTAGATAGAGGGATCTGATCAACCAGCTTATCTGGGATATTGAGGAAGGTGCTTCCGGTCACGCTCTGTAAGATCTGAAATGAAAAGAAACACGGACGTGCTGGGGGGCAGTGGGCTGCTGGGCTGATAAAACTCTGGGTTGTGTCCTGCAAGGCGATAAGCGCTGACCATTTGCTCTGAAGCCAGTGGAGGGGCAGGGAGAAGGCTCTTCCTAAGTAGTGAGGAGGTTGCTGGATGGCCAGCACTGGAGCCCTGTGTTTATGCAGAGATTGGGTACATCCTGGGCAGGTACAGTGCAAGCTGCCCCAGCCTGGGCCTCAGCCCTGCCCAGGAGGGGTCATCTCTAGGAATGAGAGGAGAACTCGAGCTCGGTGGCCCACTGAGTTCTTGTCCCCTTTGCTGATCCTGGGTTTTGGTGAGATGCCCGCACAGACACCTGCTTCACACTAACAGCCTCTCAGGGCAGTGACCTGGAGCCTGAACGTATCTGGGTGCTGATGAAAAGAAGCCAGGGCGTTATCAGGTGAAGAGCTGTATTCTAGCCAATCCGGAGACTCACCCGTTGCACAAACTTGTGTTTCACAGGCAGAGGGGCCTGTTCCAGGCTCTCCGTGAAATTCTGATCTGCAGCCAGGAGGAAGATGTCCTTGTTGTCCAGCTTGTCCAGCACATTGCCGGGAAGGCCAGGCACTAGCTTTCCCAGTATCAAAACACTGCTGGCTTTGTTGATCTAGTGAGAGATTCACAACACTGCATGGAAGCCTAAATAAATCATCCTCTGTCCTTTCACTCAGCTGGACTGTGCCACTGCTGTTGCTGAATGAGAGTAATGCAAGGTTTCTTTAACCACCTTTCAGGCTAACCTATTTGGCCTGATAGGACAAAAAGTGTGCGCGCGATTGCACAATCAGTTTGCACGGACGCATATGCAAAGTGAGTATTCACACTTGCAAATGGTCAGGCGTGTATTTCAGTGTCTGCTCTGTGCACAATGGCTGATTATTTTTTTTCAGTACAACAGCGCAGTGGGGTGGGTGGATGGAGGAACAGCAATAAAAGGGTTAAACTGAATGAAAACCCTGACTGTGGTCATGGGCTACCTAGTGTGTCTATGTCACCACCACCCTCTACAGTTCAACTGTGTGTCATAGGCCCTATGCTGCTAGTGGAGAGTCTCCTTTTGCCCAAGTGGCAGGGGCTAGTGTTTTTTTACATAGGAGGAGCTGAGCTTTAGCCCGGCTGTCTCTGTGAAGTTCTGAGTGGCCGCAGCATGCCGTACGGTGGCAGCTGAGAAGTCCTTGTGTGTGTGGCTTTGGTACAATATATTGGCTAAGGAAACCAAAGCCGCCCTCCCTTCTTTGTATATATATATTTACCTGGTATCCATTCTGGATGACTTTTTTCATGATGACAGAAGCCTGTGCTGGGCTCCAGCCTCCTGTGGCTGAGAGCAACGATAGCACCTGCTGAAGGGTCTGCCCATCCGCGTTAGCCAGGAGCACAGACGGTGTTAACCCGACGGCTAAGGGACCGAGTCTTTTAAAGGTCTCCACAGAGAGGTTGCCAGTGGTGTCAGGCAGCGCACCCGTCACCTGTGAAAGGAAAGAGAGTGCCGGGGTTACTCCTAAACGACAAGGAGGCATGTAGAAGGCAGACGTCTGTCACGAGTCTGCAGTTCTGTGTCAAGTGATTCATATTTGCGTAAGACACTAGGGGCCATCGGTAAATTGTTAGCTCTTTTCTCCCTTCTCTATAGGGGCTAAGCACAGGCTACCTGGGTTCTTTTCCCGACTCTGCTATTGGCTCACTGGGTGACCTTGGCAAGTCACTCAGGGCCAAGTTTTCAAGAGCGGACACTACTTCTCCGTGCGCGACTTTGTAGGTACCCAGCTGGAGACACTTAGGACGTGAGCCTCGGAGGCATGGAGCACCCACAACTCTGGACGAAGCCAGTGGGCACTCTGGGTGCTCAGCACCTCTGAAAATCAGGCTCTGGGCATTTCAAGATGCCGCCTCCTCTCTGTGCCTCAATTTCCTCGCTGTAAAACAGGAATAACACCACCTGCCTGACGGCGGTGGTATGAGGTTTCGGGAATTAAAGTTTGTGACGCTCTTTGAAGCATGCTATTTATATGGCAATATGTTATTTATTTAGGAATAAGGCTCCACAGTCCACATAGGTATCGGAGTGCACTTCCGCGATGTAATAGAAGAGGGAGGGTTACTGGAAAGATTGCAATGGTGCCCTTGATTTCCAAGGCAAAATACAATGGCTACACACTCCATGGGAGTGCAGATGGGGGGACACCTCAGTTTCCAAGTGTGGGATCCTGGCAAGATGGCAAAGGAGGGTTCCTGATGCCTTGAAACAACTGCAACATGCAGCCTAGCGTCTCCAAATGAGACCTCCCCCGGCGCCCCTCCTGAGGGCTCACCTCTCCTGCTGGCTCCTGGGAAGGTCTCAAACAGCTCTGCAAGGCTGCCAGGGTCACCCTGGCTTCAGTCGCTGTCATTTGGCTGATATTCCGCTTGCCAGCCACGTAGCAGATCAAATTGTCTGGAATGCTGTGGGGAGAAAAGCAATAATAGTCTCATCAGGTAGAGCCAGGATAGTCTGCCCTATTCGGCAACGGGGCCATAAAGGCTCCCCTGGGTGCTGCTGCTCTGAGTGCAACAGGAGAGAGAGGCTGGCCCAATGGTTAGGGAAGAGCTGGGTTTAATCCTCTGCTCTGCCACAGACTCACTGTCTGACCTTGGGCAAGTCTCTCAGTGCCTGTAAAACTTCCCTACCTCAGAGGGAGGTTGGTGATGAATCTGTTAGGGATTGTGAGGTGCTTGCATACTAGAGTGAGGGGACTGTTGGTGTCACAGACTGAGGTGTGGGCGGTCAGGCCTAGTGGTCACAGCGGCAGAGTCAGAGGTGGAGTCAGGAACGGAGCAGGGCTGGAGCACGGCTGGGAACAAGGCCAGCCCAGGAGCGATCGCAGGTGTAAGCGTTGAATAGCCGCAGACCTGGTGGCGGCCTCTCAGCCTAGCACGGGGGGCTGTTCGATCAGGGGGTTCAGCTATAAGTCAGCTGTCTGGTCCTGCGCTTGGCTGCAGGCCCTGAGTCCTGGCAACAGGAGTGCCTGAGCTAGTCAGTGCACTGACAACTCACACTGGTTTAATTTACCCGACTGGGGTGCATCAGCCCCGGAATGAGGCCACGGTGCGGTGCTGCACAATGGGGGGGACAGGCAGGGGCCTGGGTGTGGGGAGTCTCCTACCCTGTCAGCCCCCACAAAGTAGGGAGACAGTGGAAGAGTCGGGATGGACTTGCCCTGCACAGGACTAGTGGGGAGGGGCTCTCCCTCCATGCGCAAGCTAAGGGTGGCCATGCTGAGACAGGGGAATCCCACTGAGTTAAACTGGTTCGGATGAAACTCAATCGGGTGTCTTAGTTTGCTGGTTTTGTGGGAACCCCGAACTCCAAATGAAACAGAATCGCCTTGAAATCAGGCAAGCGAAACCCGGTGGGTATCACACACCGTAGCCAGGCAGCCCTAAAACCTTTGTGAAGCTAACGGTGATGCCGGAACTGTTGGCTTTAAAGGTACATGCGCCGTCCCCACAGCCATCACAGACCAGTCACGTACCTTCCCAGCGGGATGGCAGGATTCTGCCTCGTGATCAGAGTGGAGTAGTATTCTTTCACATCTTCTGAGAGGGCGAGTTCCCCCACCAGTGCCAGGTTTTGGGGATCCACCGCGAAGTCTTGAAGCTGCTCTGACAAAAGGTTTCGATGTTACCATTGTCCTTGTTATTGAAACATGCCTCCCCACACACACACACACAGCAGGTCAGGATCAGAAATCGACCAACTAGGGACCAATCTCTGCCCTCTGGGAAATGTCCATAGGTAACCAGCCAAGTGAAAACATGTGCAGAGCGGTTGTGGAGACGGGGGAGTTTAAGTCACATTAGCAGGGCGGGGCGCTGATCACTCCCAGACTGGCTCTACTATCCACCTGCTGCAAGTGGTTCTAGTCCTGTCCCTTTGAAATATTCGGGGATACTCGAGCAGCAATCAGCGCAGCCAAACACCATGCGAAGGGGTCTCTGTGCAACTACACCAGGCAGCCTGAGGGGCTTTGTCTTGCAAGGTTCTCTGTTGGATCGCAAAGGGTATAAGCACACTCCTGGCATCAGCGGGGTTACTCCAGGGATGAGATTGAGATTGGCCCTAGGGGATGTGTGACTCCATAACACTCCCGGAGGCAGTAACAGTACAACGGGAGCCGTATGGTCATCAACCATTGCCATTGCTGTACAGGAGGAAAGCTGAATTGCAAGGGAAATTCCAAGATAAGGAGGCAGAGAAAACCCTAATCTCCTTCCAAACTGAGATGGATGCTTTCCTGTGCTCCTGATTTCCCAGCATCTCCAGTACTTAAGCTTGGACCTGTAATAAAATGTAACCCGGAGAATAAGTTTAAAAAAATGTAAAGCCAAATGATCTGCTTCTTCTGAATGGGCAAATCTCCACCAAAGTCCATGGATCTGCCCCAGCAGAGGAACCGGCCCATCAAGTGTTGTGACTGGTCATGCATGGTGGAGCTGCAGTGTGCTTGGCAGCGCGGAGCCGAGACAGCCTTGCTGCTATCTCTGGGGGCCTTGCAGCTCAGCCAGATTGCTGTGTCCTTGCAATGGTCTCAACAGCACAAAACAAACGCTCAGAAACACTGGCACAGCACGGCCTTCTGGAGCCTCTTATCTTTCTAATCGAGCTGCTGGGTTTGCTTCATTTTTAGATCCCAGGCTGCTGCTCAGCAAGCAGATGAGCCAGCCCCGAGGTCGTGGCAGCACTGCCTTTCTGCTGTTTCTTAGTGCCAATAATAAAAACAGCCCCCATCCCTTTTACAGCACGTTCCTTCTTTACAGATATTAACTAACTGATGCCCATCGTCCTCCAGGACGTAGGTAAATATTCTTATCCCCATTTTACAGATGAGTGAAACTGAAGCACAGAACAATGCCTGTTGAAATCCACGAGAGTCTTTCCATTGACTGCAGTAGACTCAAATGAGGCCCAAGATCCCCGAGCAAATGAGAGCAGGGGTTCTGAGTGTCACGATTAATCTGCTAGACCCTGCTGCCTAACTAGGTATCCCCTCTGAGTCCCTCCCCAGAACTCTTTGCCATGATGCCTACAACTAACTTGACAACAGTTATGCTGCTGGTGTGCAGAGACCAATATTGTCTCATTGTTTCCTTGTATTCCCTCATCTGTCTACATCCATCTGTTGTCTCTTGTCATGTATTTAGACTGGAAGCTCTTTGGGGGCACAGACCATCTTTTTGTTCTATGTTTGTGCAGCGCCTGGCATAGTGGGGTCCTGTCCAGGACTCGGGCCTCTAGACACTATGCTAATATAAATAAATAATAATAACGTCGAGCTTGGACACTGGTATGTTAATATGCGTGAATGCACGCCTACATCGAAGGAAAGTCAAACCTAGTGAAAGAAACCCAAACCCTGTACGTACCAACTGCTGGCTGTCACTGAAGGCTCTGAGATCCTCACCAGTGCAGTATGTCAGATACTTTCCCAGGTAGGCTAGAAACCAAGCCGTGGAGTTCTGGTCCCCATCGCTTTGGTTATAGCACTTTGGCTTGTCACCTGTCAGAGAGGAGAGTTCTCATTTCTCAACAGTTGTTTATAAATCGACAGTGTCTGTCGGCTCCCGTTGCTGTTGTGCCTTCATCCCACAGTGTTTCCTAGTGATACAGAGTGAAAATACCGGCAGGCCCAAAGTATGTGTTGCTATGAGAGATTAATTCTTAGCAGAGGTCAGAAATCTGTGCACTGGTATCCTCTGTTGGATGGAATGTGAGACCTACTTTTGTGTTAATTCAGGTCCCTCTGAGAGCCAGTCTCCTAAGCAAACCAGCCCCCCTATACTTTTCCTAATAATAGATATAAATGATACTAATATTAGCTATGCTGCAGCTGCTACCCCAGCTAGTTCAGTTTCCCCTTGCAAACACCAGATGCTTCAAAGGAAGGTTTAAAACAGTCAAACACATAATTGATGAATGCTATCCGTGGGGAGAAGTTTCTTCTAGATCCTAGCTGATAATCAAGCATGAGACTTATTGAGGATGACTCCTTGCAATTTTGGTCCTAGCTAGTATAATTGCACTTGCTATTTTTATTAATCTAAATGTCTAATTAAAAAATGACAAGATTACTTGCCTTAAATATTTCCTGCAGTAGAGAGTTCCACAGGTTAATTATACATTACATGAGGCGCTTACCTGGCTGAAGAAGATAGTTCTTAAGAATGATGTAAATGCTTTGCTGCATCTCCACTGTGTAATCACGGTAGTGGATATTTAAGGCCTTTACTCTGGTGCAAGGGAAAAATGGAAATGTTAAGGCATTAACAAAAAGGTGTTGCATTCTGCAGATGGGGAATGGATGAGGTGATTGGACAGAGGGGCGGGAAGCTTGCTAGAGATCCAACCAACTTGCGGTAAATTATGGATCTGCTCTTCGGTTTCTGTCTCGTGTCCCTTTGAGAAACCTCCAAACTGTTCTCCACGCAGCCTAAGAGCATTTTAAAACTCAGGCCATAGGAGATAATACACATCAATGTGTCAGTGTAACCCTTATTACACTGAATACATTACAATGTAAGCTGTACATTCCATAGTGTAGCTTTTGTCCCCCTCTAGTAGCTGGAAGAGTCAGCTACTGCTCCTGACTAGTGGAGTTGTTCCTTTCGCTCAAGCAGGAGAAGCCCTTTAGTTAGAGTCAGAGGTGCTGAGTGCAGCCCCTGAAAGCTGTCGTCACCTTCTCAAAGGCAAAAGGAAAAATACTTACAGATGCCGGAATGCCAGGCAATTTGTGGTAAGAATCTCAGACGTATTGAGCTGACTCAGGGTGATGAGAGGGAGATGGGTCTGGAGCCGCTTGTTTAACCATTGGTCCAAACTGGATGAGTTAAGGGAGCTCAGAGCTGCCACAAAGCTGGGCCACACACCATTCAGAACAGCTTTCAGGCTCCCCTTGGTCCTATTTACCTGAGAGACACAGGATGGCACTGTGTAATTGAGCTGATGTGAAGTTAGCTAACAGATCCTCTCTGGCTAGTGTTAACTAAAGTCATTATATTAACAAGAGCTTAATTTCTCCCTCAATTTCAATGCTTCTCTCTTTACTTCTTCAGTGACCTCACTTCCTGCAGCACCTCAGGACTTCTTTGCAGGTCTCCCATCCAAGTACTATCCAGACTCAGTGCTGCTTTGCTTTCGAGAGCTCCCACAATCACAGCATAAGGTACATGGGCTGCAGGAAAGTGGGTCTTGGACAAATACCATTTTCTGCCAGTGAATGGATTCCTACACATCAGTGATAGACTTAGGAATTGTCCCTACAACAGTGTTTTTCAATGACCGGTCCGGAGACCTGGTCCGGTCCCTGAGATTTGCCTGATACAGTTTACCTGGTATCAAAAAGGTGAAACACTGCTGTAGAGCAGACAGGGTTATGTGAAGCTAAATATCAGCTAACCAGTAGGTGGCAGCTCCTCTTTTTTGCTGAACAAGCAAGATATCAATTAATATTTAACATAAGCATCTATTTACCTATTTCCGAGAGTGGCCAAGAAGGCATAAATTCTCATAACATTCCTAAATATTCAATAAGGTACATTTTGGAAGAATTTTCTTCCAACCCCCTAGCTGGTGATCAGCTTATGTGCTGAAGCATGAGGGTTGAACGACCTTGTGATTTTTCTCTCCTCTATTTGCACAGCAGATGCTATTGTCTTTCACCTCAATGTTTGGAATCTCTTAAGCCCTTAGGTACACACTCTACCTGCTGATTAAGACCATCCAGCACTGTCCCAATCTTATCGATGCCCTCATAGTTTCTGAGGAGGGTTTCCAAAGCTGTGTAGTTGCTGGGGTAGCCTGGCTTTATCAGTATGTCTAGAAGCTCTCTGGGCTGCAGCGAGTCAATTTTCTGTAATTAACCAATATAAATTAGGTTACCAGAAAAGAATGTCTGAACATTGCAGGAAACAATAAACAGATACATTGTCCCGGCTGTAGCATTATTTAATGAATGAACTTGCACCAGTGACCATGAATCAATAGTTAAGTCATTAGTCTTTAAATCTTTTTAGGGCCATCTGTGAAATGTGTCCAGAAAACCAATTTATGCCAAGTGTTTGGTTTTATGCCTTAGTGCCCATCTGCAGTTTTAGATGCCTAGATTCCTTTACGAACCTGGCCCTTAGGACACGTTTACCCTAGGTCTATGCACTGCTTAGGTCTCACCTAAGCTGTATTTTGAGATCTTAAATGAGATTTAACTGGTGCCTAGGGCTTGTACTAGCCCTCTGCACAGGGGTGATTTTCACATTCTTTTCCATATTCCCATCTTATGGCCACTAGGAAGTAGCTGTTATAACCTGCTTATTAAACACCTGATTCTGCGTTCATTATTCCTAGATTCCTAGGCCAGAAGGGACCATTGTGGTCATCTAGTCTGACCTCCTGTATACCACAAGCCATAGAACTACCCCAAAATAATTCCTAGAGCAGAGCTTTTAGGAAAAATTGTCAGTGATGGAGAATCCACTACAACCCTTGGTAAGTTGTTCCAGTGGTTAATTACTTCCAGTGTTAAAAATTTACACCTTATTTCCAGTCTGAATTTGACTAGCTTCAACGCCCAAGCTAGTCAACATTGGTTCATGTTAGACCTTTCCCTGCTAGACTGAAGAGCCCACTATTAAATGTTTGTTCCCCATGTAGACACTTACAGACTGTAATCAACTCACCCCTTAACCTTCTCTTTATTAAGCTAAATAGATTCATTACATTACTATCAACAATAACTCAGGCCATCAACTTCAGTGAAAGTTTAACCTGAGTTAGGATTGCAGGACTGGGCCCAAAATCAATGAGGAACTAGCATTTGAAAGTGATTTTGAATAATGAATGTGTTCACCTGTGACAGTTGGCTGGGAGGAATTAGGGCTATTAAATCTTCAGCCGTCAGCTTGGTGGAGAATTTGACAAAGTAGGTATCCAGAAAAGCTTTAAGACTGGGACCCGTGTAACATTTGAGGGTGGAATCTTAGGGGAAAAAAGACCAGAAAGCAAGAGATGTAGCCAGACAAATGTGAATTATTTCTGCATGACAACGGAGCTCTCCCTCTTTGGATGAGAGGAGTTCTTTATTTCTTTTTAGAAAGTTGCACCCTTCCAACCCACCCTTTTCTAAGCAGATGACGGCACATACATATACTTGTAAGCTGCTTTGTATTAAAACCATAGAGACAAATTCCCTGCTGGAATAAGTGAGTGGAACTCCACTTTCTTTAATGGAGGCTTACATCAGAGGTGTATTTGATGCACTTTTTCTTTTTTCTTTTTTTCCTGTTGACATTGTTTGGTTCATGCTGGCACAAGGATCTATCAGAGGTTAGGGGATCAGATCATTTCACTTCCAGCCAAAACCAGGAAGGAATGATTATAAGAACATTAAAATAGTTAGAGTTCATCAAACCTGTTCTGACCTCAAAATAGAAAAAAGGTCATTTCCATTTCAATGATGTGATTCTGAACCAATTCTCCCAGCTGTCATTAAAACACGTTTAAAACAAATAGGCCGCAATATGATTTGTAAGCTAAGGAACGACGGTTTGTCTTAAATTCCATGGGCCAAATTATCTGCTGATGTAACTCAGTGGAGTTATGGCAGCTGAGCGTTTAGTCCCAGGCAGGCAGACTTTCTTTGCTCACATTCACAGTGAAGTCATTTTAACTACATAATTTACCTCTGTGGACAGCCAGTAGATACTTGTATATGGAGTCCTGTGCCGATTCAGTAAGCTCAGTATATGCATTGCTAAGAGCAGTGGCTCTGTGAGGAAACAATACCAAAATATTTATAATATTGGATGTGCCCGCTGAGTGTCATTTACATTGGATGGGTTGTTTGGTTAGTTTGGAAAAGACGCTGTTCAGACAGCACTGGGTTCTTAGTGATTCTACTTTGAGAAGTGACTTACTCTCTCAGCCTGGCACCCTGTGGTGGGGAGAGTCCCAAGTTTAATGTCTCAGTGATTCCATATCAAACCTGCACTGATTACATGCTACATGATGTCTTTTTTTTAACTGCCAGGGCTGCAAATTCAGCCTGGGACCTGACAGTGAAGTTGAGATCTTTCCATTTTGTGCATCTTCACCAGCAACTATTTGCAGGTTAAAGTAGGCTCTCAGTTTGCAACATCACTGTCTTCATCTCATGTCTTTAAAGACGCCTCTGTAATCCTGCTTCTTTCAATGAGTTTGCACAGGTATAACAGAGTGAACACCCAGCTCGTAGCAGGGTAAGGCTTACATTTTTCTCTTGACAGTTGAGGAATTATTTGAAGGTCATTCAGTGAAGCTGAACTCCCTCTTCCTCAGGTTTGAGTGTTTAAAACAGGCAGATACTTACATTTCCTGGTAGGAGGAGCAGCTGATGTTGGCTGGGATGAGCTGAAGATGAGTTGAATTTATGCTGGGAAGTAGCATGCGTAAATCTTGAAACAAATGTCTCCAGTCCAGGGGCATGAAGTCAGAGAAGCTGGAACTCAATTTGTTCCAAACAGCTGTTAGTATCGTCACATTCAGTGCGGTAATTTGGGGATCTGTCAGATTGGCCTGAAGCAGGAGAAAGAGGAGAAAATGTCATCAGAAAATGTGGAGGATTACAAATGAGCTGAGAGGAAGGGGAATTGCTGTTAGCTGAAATGTGCTGAATTTGAGATAGGATTTAGGATCTGTCAGCCTGGAGCAGAATTGTGGTCCATCTAGGCCAGTGTCCTGTTCCCATCAGGAGCCAGTGCAAGATGATTCACAGGAGAATTTGGTGAAATTCTTACTAAATTTGAAGAGAAGCATAGAAGGCCCAGTCTCGTGAAGCTGATCCCATTCATCTCAAGGAGGACTCCCAACGTCTCATGAAAGGTGCTTAGGGCTCTCTCGGATCAGCCTCTGAGTGAGATTTTCACAAGAGGTCTATAAACTATGTCTGAGCAGCTGAAATGAATCCTAGAATCTTAGAATTTAGAGCTGGATCAGTCAATCACAACCAACAGAAATCCACTCCTCCGGGTCCTAATGCATGTGTTTCATGAGATTCCTTTGAGAAAGTTCCACAATACACCATATATACATATTATTTTGTCTCCTATAATTTAAATTCCCTGCATTCCATACTTATCATGACCCACTCTGGCAGCACTGTGGGGCTGCTCCAGAGATTCCTGGATTTCTGGGATTGAGCCAGATCTGGGAACTTCACTACACACCTCCTGGTGCGACACCATCACCCATGGTCGCTCTGGCTGGCACAATGGTCCTTAGCAGACTATGCGTGCATGTGCGTGTTATTTACATATCAATATATATTCAAATGTAATGGTTACATATTGCATGACCACAAGAGAACCAGAAGACTAGTATTTACTGTGTATTAACCATTCTGTAGTTTTATGCTATGGAGGAAAAATGTAATCCAAAATGTGAACCTTTGAATCAATTAATACCTTGTTAGCAGCAGACATGGCAGCGTTCAGGAACTGGGAAATGTTCTTGGGTGGAATTAACAGGACGATCTTCTCGAGCATGGTGTTGTTAGCGATGACCTCTGGTTTGGCCAAAAGCTCAGCCACATTATTTAGATTTGTATTACCAATGATGTCAATCTACAGATTTGAAAGCCAGATACAGGAGATAATATTACAGTGTTTGCAAATAGCATTGATTCTATTTTATTATGTTCAAGATAATACATGAAAGTACATAGAGCATGTCAAGAAATCTTATGATCACACTAATTGATTTCTTCCAATCAAGATGGGAAGTCTTTCCAAAAGCTATGGTTTAGCTCTAAAATGCTCTGAATGAGGTACTGTGTGGCCTTAGCTCTCCAGAAAGTCAAACTTGATGGTCCTAATGGTCCCTTCTAGCTTTAAAATCCTATGATTCAATGAACTTTTAGTAAATGTATCTGTATTAAGTTCTTTTCAAACTAAGCACAAAATATTGGTGCAGAAAAATAACACAGTATCAGTAACACAGTGTCAACGATATCCAGTCATTCCCACATTTCCTGTAGCTAGAGACAGAAGATTTGTTTGAATGAAATAAGCGATTTCTGATCTCAGGCACTTACAATGGTGATGTTTGGATATAGTGTTTGGAGGTCTCTGATGGACACGCTGGAGGAGAGTTGGCCGAAATTCTTCTCAAGCCAGTTGCTGGCTCCAGTGGTGTTCAAAGCACATGCAGAGCCTGGATGACGAAATAGGCAACCCCCATTTGAAATGCTCTTTGTTTTGAAGAAAAGCAGGAAAGAATGTAAAGATCAACACGTGAACCCTTTTAAACACACCTTTTGCAAGAGATTGCTGAGTCAGGTAAATCTTCATGTAGTTATTGGAAATGTCAGTTCTACTCAAAGGTGATAAAGCTTCATAGGCCAGGTTAAATCCCTTCACTCTGCAATATAAGGCAGAAACTATTATGAAAGTACATTCAATCTGTTTAGCTAAAGGCGGTTTGCTCTGGCAACTATTTAATTTTCCCTATTATTAACTTCAGGTTCTCATCAAACAGATCAACAAATGACTCCAAATCCTGCTACAGTTAGGTAAAGAAAAGTGTGAAATGGAATGTTCCTAAGAGCTATCAAGGATTAGCAAATCTCATCTCTTTTGTTGATAAAAAAAACTCCCTGGAAAATCGTTATTAGAAATCTTCCTATGTCAGCACGATTCTTGAAATGGAGAGGAGGCAGATACTCACATTTCCTGGTAAGAGGAGCAGCTGATGTTGGCCGGGAGGAGATGAAGATAGGTTGAATTCATGCTGGGAAGTAGTCCATGCAAGTCTTCTTGGAACAAGTGTCTCCAATCCAGAGGCGTAAAGGTTGAGAAGTTGGAACTGAGTTTGTTCCAAACAGCTGTCAGCATCATAATGTTCACTGTGGTAATTTGGGACTCTGTCAGAGTGGCCTGAAGCGAGCGAAAAAAAATCAAGTTTAATTAAAAATGTAGAAGGCTACAGATGTTTGGAGAGCCATGTAATGGGCCAAGTTAGATGTAGGATTGACTCTAACGCTGCTTTGTTTGAAAGGGATTGGTCAGGAAGCAATTTACACTCCAGCAACTAATATCTCCCCAAACATGTGGATTTTATTCTTTCAGTGTGGTACTCTTCTAGCAGCAGATACAGAAGCATCCATGTACTGTGTCAAGTTCTTTAGAATACATATGATGTTCCAGAGTACATAAGCTTTCAAAACTCCATCTGGTTTGGTCAGGAACAATCCCCCATCAGTTGGAGTCAAACTGCCAGTTATCCAAGCCTATTGTCAGACTGATATGGGTCTGATCCACAGCCCATTGAGGTCAATAGAAGTCTTTGTTTCAGAGCCTATAAGGAGGAATGTTTGTTTTTTTCCCACACTGTTCAGGATGCAACCTGGGATACTGTGGGCCTGATTCTGTGAGGTGCTGAGAAGAGGGTGTGCTCCACACCTCACAGCAGCTTCTTGCATGATTGGCCCTTTGTCCATTAAAG
This sequence comes from Mauremys mutica, assembly GCF_020497125.1. NCBI lineage: Eukaryota > Metazoa > Chordata > Testudines > Geoemydidae > Mauremys > Mauremys mutica. The sequence continues at coordinate 81,939,264 of NC_059082.1, read as the reverse complement.
ATGGCCCTTTTTCACCTGTAGCATTGAGGTCTGTTGCTGTCAACCCTCACATGACACACCAAGGCCATGAATGATGATCCCGGGAACCATGTCAGCAATTTAACATTTTATACAAGTTTAAAATCCCAGTGCCAGCCCAGTACCTTCTTAAATTCTGCATTGAAACTGACAAGGTCTTGCACTGATGATTGCTGAATGAATTTCCCAAGATTAACATCAGCCCACTTTATGAGCCCTGCTTGGTTGTCACAAGCGACTCCTAGATTTTGGACCGATCAAAGAGGAAAAATGCAGGATTAGTGACCAAATAAAATCAATCCCATGTATTTGAAACCAGGATTTACGTTTGCGTGTGTAGATGTTGCACAATAATGGTTACAGAGAAACATCATGGGACAGGAGGCGCAAGGGTCATACTTTTGCATGGTAGGTAAAAGGATATTAAGACAATGCACAGACATAGGGCTCAATTCTTCTTTAGGTATTGGCCATTGTATGCTTCATGGCAGTGTAAAAGGGCTGTAAACCAGCCAGATCCAGCCTCTGGCAAATACTGCCAGTGTCAGAAGAATAGAGCCTCGGGCACAGCTCTGCACGGCAACTTGCTATAGCCCCAGGCAGAGGGAGAATAGCAGGGGGGAGAGTAAGTCTGCTTGACTGAGTGCAGTGCTCTCATTAATCTCAGCTAATCAAATGGCCTTGAGGCAGCTGTTGCAGTCAAGTGTATGTTAGAGGAACCCTGAGGCTGCTCTAACTTACTATGAGCAATCAACTGGGCCCCAATCTAGCCAAGAATAGGGGGAGACTCATAAGTAACTTAGTCACCTTGTTCCTTCCTGTCCTGTATCCTGGTGAACATAAGAACATAAGAACGGCCATACTGGATCGGACCAAAGGTCCATCTAGCCCAGTATCCTGTCTTCTGACAGTGGCCAATGGCAGGTGCCCCAGAGGGAATGAACAGAACAGGGAATCAAGTGATCCATCCCCTGTTGCCCATTCCCAGCTTCTGGCAAACAAAGGCTAGGGACACCATCCCTGCTCCTCCTGGCTAATAGCCATTGATGGATCTAGCCTCCATGCATTTATCTAGTTCTTTTTTGAACCCTGTTATAGTCTTGGCCTTCACAACATCCTCTGGCAAGGAGTTCCACAGGTTGACTCTGCGTTGTGTGAAAAAATACTGCCTTTCATTTGTTTTAAACCTGCTGTCTATTAATTTCATTTGGTGACCCCTAGTTCTTGTGTTATGAGAAGGAGTAAATAACACTTCCTTATCTACTTTCTCCACACCTGTCATGATTTTATAGACCTCTATTATATCCTCCCCTTAGTCGTCTCTTTTCCAAGCTGAAAAATCCCAGTCTTCTTAATCTCTCCTCATACGGCAGCTGTTCCCTACCCCTAATAATTTTTTTTGCCCTTTTCTGACCCTTTTCCAATTCCAACATATCTTTTTTGGGATGGGGCAACCACACCTGCACACAGTATTCAAGATGTGGGCATACCATGGATTTATATAGAGGCAATATGATATTTTCTGTCTTATTATCTAGCCCTTTCCTAATGATTCCCAACATTCTGTTCACTTTTTTGACAGCCGCTGCACATTGTGTGGATGTTTTCAGAGAACCCTCCACAATGACTCCATGATCTCGCTCTCTCGGGTGGTAACAGCTAATTTAGACCCCATCATTTTATATGTATAATTGGGTGCTACACAAAGTGCTACTTGGGTGGACTAGAGAATCGGAGCCCACAAATGCGTTGCCTAGGATGAATAACCTCTTTCTGGGGAATTCCAGAGCATATTGTACCTAGGGTGACCAGATGTCCCGATTTTATAGGGACAGTCCCGATATTTGGGGCTTTGTCTTACATAGGCGCTTATTACTCCCCACTCCCTGTCCTGATTTTTCACACTTGCTGTCTGGTCACCCTAATTGTACCTTAAACCACTGATGCATTTATTGCTTCCAAATTGTGATTGATTTCCTTGTAATGGTTTTAAGGGGGGGAAAACACGCCCCAAGAAACTCAAATGGAAAGTTTTTTGTCTAGGAAGCTATAAATGCCATCTGCTGATCTACAGGTATACGGTGGGTCTTCTGCAGCACTTGGAGTCTTTAAATCAAGACTGGACATCTCTCTCAAAGAGATATTCTAGATCAATCCCAGGTTACTGGTCTGAATGCACTGGGTGAACTTTTATGGCTTGTGTTATGCAGGAGTTCAGACTCCATGCTCATAATCAATCAAAAGTCCCCTTTCACTTTCAGATCTATCAGTCTGCTCCTGTACGGATGTTACCGGTTGAAAGTGATTGTTGACTCAGGTAGGTTTTCATGTAACCATTGTATATATCAGTCCTGCTGGAAGGCGAGAGAGATTCATAGGCGATGTTAAACCCTTTCACTCTGAGGAGACAAAAGAGGAGAAGATGAGAAAGGAATCTGGCTGGTTTAGCTTAAAGGCAGGTGTCTCCTCATTGCATCATCCTGGTAGGTATCATCGGAGGCTGTCGTCTCTCTTTAATTTCACTTTACATTCTGAAGAAAAAATAAAGAAAAGGATGACAAAGCATGCTGTTTCTGATGGTAGGTGCTACAGAATAAATGTCATATTCTCCACTCTTCCTGGAAGCATTCAGAATCTGCGGTACTGTTGCAAAATCAAAAGAGAAAACAGTTCCACATGTTGATTCTGTCTAATAAGTCATGCTTGCTTTTGCCTACTACAGAGAGAGTAAGACATTGAACGCTGTCTCAGAAAAGCAAAACCTCCTTTTTAGCCATCTCGGCAGAAATACTAGCTTTGGCTTGCAATTCCTGCAGCATCCGACGTAGCCTGGGATAGTAATACTCACACTGCCTGGTAGGAGTCACAGGAGAAGTTAGTTCCCAGCCATGCAAGATAGGTTTCATTTATACCAGGGAGGAAGAAGGGCAGTTGCTTCTGGAACCAGTCCGCCCAGATTTCTGTCAGGAAAAGGTGGAACTTGGATCTCAGCTTTGTAAATACAGTCCTTAGTATTGAATCTCTAACCGAAGCGTTGGGCAAGGCAGTCAGGTTTGCCTGCAATATGGAGAAAGCACAAGTGTATCAGGATCGTGTAGCCATTGAAGTTGGAAGAGATCGTTAATGAATCACCTATTTCGGACCCCTGCACTGTGGTAGGATTGACTTCATTATTCCTAAAGCAGCTGTGCTAGTCGGTCACCTATCTTCACCCCCGAGTAACTCCAATGACTGTGAATTTGCTGCCTCACTTTCAACCCAGTGCCTTGAACCATTCAAGTTTTCCTGAAGTTTAACCATAGCTATCCCCTGCCCTAGGCTATATTGTGTGTAGAGGGTGTCATTGTGTGTAGAGAGCAAAGGGGAAGGCAGGCAGTATGATTAAGACAGTTCTAACAAGACATAGGACCTAACACATCCACAATAACAGAATTAACACAACATAGAAGTCTGAAAACATGATGGATTCTTTAGCTCCTTACCTGGTGCGCGTACACATTAAACTCCCTCATGTATCTATAGACGGTGTAATACGAACTCTGGTCCAGAACGGCCAGGATTAGCAGCGTGTCCGCCAGGCTGTTCAGCGTCAGATTCACAGTTAATTGCGCCATCTGTTCCGGGGTCAGTAAATCGAGCCCTTTAAGCTAAGAACAAGCATAGGTGCACCGTAAGACTGAGCATTCATGCTGGTGGGTGGGATGTCCCAGAAGGGAGGGGCCCCCCCATTAGTGCGGGACGAGCAGGAAGCATGGGCTACCCAATCACACGGAGCCTGGGGATCTGCAGGAAAAACAGGTGGTCCAGTCCCCATGAAATTCAAAACAACTGGGTGCACTTGCTACCCCTATATCTTTTGGTTCCTCCATTCCATCAATGTAAGTTTATGTCTGAAACAATGACAACTTTCCAAACTGCCTCCGGAAGGTGACACTTCCCTGCAGGGTCACCACTTCGCAAGGCAAGCTCTGTGGGCCAGATCTTCAGCTGATGTAAAGTGACAAAGCTCCAGTGAAGTCAAAGTCAACACAGCTGGGGAGTTGGCCTGTAAGGGCAACATGGAGTCCCCTACCTAGAAGGTCTCTGCAAAGTCTTCCAAGGGCTATGCCTGCTCTTATTCCAGGGCTGGGACTCCTGGGGAAGAAAATGTGTATTTTGGGTGAACGCTAGTTTGGGGATCGGGCTTCAAAGAAGATTCCTCCATAAGATTGTAAAGGGACATTGTGGCCTGTGTAGGTTGGTGACAGTCATCCTAGCATCAGTGAGTCGAGGTAAACAAAGCATTGGCTGGGCACTGATCACCAGGGTGACCTTTCTGTCTTAGAGATAGGGACAGTCTGGCCTTGACGGCAAAACAGATGTGGTGTAGGGCAGATGATTCAGAATCCCTCATTACCCTGGTCTGAAGGGTGGAAGAGAAGAGTGAATAGTCTGGTCCTAAGGTTTGATGGGAAGACGATGGATATAAAATCCCGGGAGTTTCTTTTCAAGAGGCTTTGAGGGGAGAATCTCAAAAGCTGCATTTATGTCCAGCTGTAGATGGGTTATTACACATCAGCGGAACTTCCTTTTTTCCTAATTGATTTAGTTAGGGTTTTTTTTTGTCTATTCTCTGTTTCTGGAGGTCTGCAGGAGAGTTGGTTCTAATGTAATATTCTTAGGGGCTGGTAATTGTCATAATGTTGGAGCTTCGTCATCATTTCCCCCAAAGAAACCACGGCATCAATATCATTAAGTGACATTTTGGCACCAGCAAAGGGATGTCCGTCCTTCACCAGCAATCCAGTCCTGCACTGCCCGCTAAGTCTAAGTCTGTAGCATCCATTTGCTCTACTCTCCCTATTTCTCCACCTTGTCATTTATCATATCGCCTCTCCCCTCCCAGCTCCCTCTGGTCTGCCCTGACTCCTCACCTGTCTGCTGCTTGTTCCACACTACCAAAGCATGGATGCTCTCAAAGAAATGTTCCATAAGGACCCCACCCTCTCCTTCTTCAAGATCTACTTGCATGACACTGACAAGAAATTGGCTAGCTAATTATAGCTAGGCTGAGGTGCCTTTAGATATAGGTGATGTGTAATTATTTGCTAAAGCCAAAAGTACTCCAGTGTATATAAACATTGTATATATTCAGACGGTGTCCCTTTCTCCCCAACCATCATATGGACCTCGGTTTCTTCGATTGTAAGCTCCTGGGGCAGGGACTGTCTGCTTGTTTGTGTGTGTGTGTGTGTGTGTGTGTGGACAATCCTTAGCATATTGTGAGTTGTACAGGAATATAAATAGAAAGCACAGTGAATGGATGCTGAAGAGTTGTGTCTGGTGCAGGAAGCAATTTCTCCTCTAACAAGTTAAAGGCTTGATGGTGTTCCTAGTCCCAGTCATCTTATTTTTTCATTGGTTCCCCATGTTAGAACAATTAAAGTGTAGTTCTGTTCTGAAGAGTGCCTCTTTAAAAATGGCAGTGGAGTCACATTATCATGGCTCCTTTATTCCCACACATAATGTGCTTGGTTCCCAGGCAAAAAAAGATGTCTTTTTCTAACTGCTGACCTGGCAAACTCAGCCTGGGATCTGAGAGTCAAGCTGGGTTGTTTTCTTTTCATGTATCATCACTAATAAGTAAGATAAAGACTTGAGACAAGAAGTTCAGCTGAATCTGGACTTTCCCAGTGTCTTATGGGTTTCTAATCTGGGGTTCTAATACAGGCCCATCTCCAAGAGAAATAATAATGCAAAAAATATGCAATGACCCTGAATCAGTGCAACATGCAGAGACCTCACTTTGCCAGTTTCTTCAAGTTAATGTTCTTGGTACAAAAATGTTTTGACAAACGACTCTTTTTATGAATGGCTGTCATAAGAGTTACCGATAAAACCTTCCATTTCAGAGCGGTGCACGCTCAATGGCAGTGATAGCCCAACGTGTATGATCAGACTGAAATGCTCTAATGCTACTGCACTGGAAATGAAGACTGTGACACATCATATCCATGTACATCAAAAAGAGAAAAGTTGCATCTTGTAATGCCTTAATAGCCTGCATATCAGTGGAGATCTCCAGCTGATACACTGGTGCAGCTCACATGCTAGTCGTGCTGCTTAATGCACTACTTGGAAGTGTTCTGACACTGTGGTGATGAGCGTCGTATAAGAACCTATCGAGAATAGAATAGAACAGAACAATGTTGTGAAGTTCTAACTGAACTTCTAGGTAAGCTGATGCAAAGTGGTGAAGGTCTAATATGGTTGGTACTTAATATTTGCTAAAAATATTAGTGTGCAAAGTTTTATTGGCTAATGCATCTGCCTTATATAAAGATATCGAAATGGAGCATGTATTCATGTGTTATTAATAAAATGGCATGTGATAATGTGGTGTAACTTCTTGATCTCTTTAAGAAACTGGCAAATTGTGATCAGTATTATGAGATAACAGAAATATTTACAGTTTAGTTCAACCAGTAGCAACCAGTTTGCCATTATGTTTTTGTACCACTACAAACCTGGTAGTTCAAAGTGCCGACGTGTATTAAGAATGCTTTAAAACAATATGAAACGTACTAAATCAGTTATTTTAAAATTAGTTTTTATTGACGAGTAGACAGATACAATCACACAAAATAAAATTGTTTAGAAACAGAATCAACATTTCCATGAATGTTAGCACTGGTTTACAGAGCATCGGTGAAATTCAAGGATAAACATAATTTTAGGTGTATTACAATTATGCACAGTTTTGAAAAGAATCATATGAAGAGATCACAAAAATCCTCACTTTTCACATGATGATATGAGCAGAATTTATGGATTTAAAGTCATACTTCTAAAGTATTCCATTACTGTAATTTCTGTCAACTGCATGGTTACATTTAAGTATGTATATTCTCCCATCAAATATTATTATGATAGGATGCAGTTACTGTTGGACTCATCTCTGTTACTATTGGTCATTTCATTTCTTAACACACATTTGCCATAGTGATAATTTTGGCATTGTACGGTCAGCATCTTAACAATCACTTTCCATGGAACAAATTAGGTGGTAAACGCTCATGTTATAAAACCCATTGCTACTGATTAGACTAAACTGAGGACAAAAGTTGAAGACAATTATCTTACCAACTGGAGCAATGTGTGTGTGTTTGTTATTCCAATACATCCAAGCACTTGCGCCCAACTGCTAGTAGCTTTCAAAGGCAAGCTATGATTTGAAGAATGTGTGAGGCAAATAGGAATGGCAAAGTCCAGATGCGTCAGACACAGTACAGCCTTGAAACCAGCTTGATTTAAAGGGGATCTCTAATACATAAAATAGGCCTTCCTGTCTCTATACAAAGAGCATACATCTGTGTTTCAGATATGTTGCAAGCGTGGCCACTGGGGTATCTGAAAATGTTCTAATAACTTAGGACACTCACTCTTATCTTTGATCAGAGACAGGTTTTGAGGAAAAAGGCAAGCAGCAAGGAAGATAATTTAACCTCTCATATATTTCTCCCACCTTGGCCCAAGCTGATCCCTGCTTTAGGACATGTAGCCATTTTAGAAAAATCAAGAGAACCCGAAAAAAGGAGGGAAAAAAATTCATCTTCCTTAAAAATCTGAATCCTTCCCATGTTCAACATTGTAAAATGCGGATCCCGCGAAGCTACTTTGATTGCTTGGAAGAGAGCGGTGGCTTTTACTATTGCTCAGCGCATTGACCAGAAAAACTTACTCCATCAATGTCTGGGTAAAAGGTTTGAAGTTCGCTTAATTGAGCCACAGAACAGAACTCTCCCATATTCTTTTGCAGCCAGTCTCTGGTCCCGTGGGTTCCATCCTCACATGCTGAGCCTGAAAAGTTTTGAATACAAAGGGTTAAACAACAGACCATATTACTGATGACAGATAAGGCACTGTGTCGTAGAGGGTGGAATTTCTTCCAGTGCAAGGCTGTCTAAATCACAAGAATGAGCTCCATAACTTCACCTACTGTGTGAGCGTCTTACCTGAGTCTGTGAACTGTGCAGTCAGGTAGGCCTTCTGAAATCCATAGACATCTTGCCTCTTCCTGGCTGATAATGCTGAGTAGACTCCACCAACGGCTTTAATGCTACAAAATAAAGCCAAAAGTCGCTCAGATTCCTTCCATTCGGGTGTGGTAGCATGTCTGAGTACAGGACTGGCTGCCTGTTATCTGTTATCCTCAGTTAGCAACAGTGGCAGGAACTTGTCATAGGTAAGGGCGTGTGAGAAGGTGTGAATGAAACACTTTTAAATGTCTCATCCCAGGTCCCACTTCCTGTGTACCACAGCTTCCTAGCTCACTCCCATGGGATGACACAAATCTATACACCCACCCACCCATCCCTCTAGCCAATGTTTTTCTAAGGCTACAGAGAGAGGTTAGATTTCCAAGTCTGGTCCCTTTCTCTGTTGACTGAAACTACTGCAGATGCATATAGTTCAGTCTCTGAGGGAAGAGAGCATCTCCTGTTATTCAACAGTGTCCAAGTGTCTGACTCAGCAGTGGGCTCCCACGGGAATCCATGCCAAAGACTTGCAGCAGAGACTTGAAGGAGTGAGATGGGAAAGGGAGGATCCTATGCTCAGAATCTCTGTCCCTGTCCCCAAGCAATCGGTGTCTATGTTCTGCTGAGATTTCCCCATTACAGATCAGAAATACGATTTAGTTTTCTTCTGGAACACATTTTATGAACGGGATTTGAATGCTGGAGATATTAAAATTTATATTCAGTACCCTGCTCTAAGGAAATACAGTACCCGTTGAACTTGTGGGCTGAATGAATGCGCTTGGTTATATGGGAAAAGGAGGTAAAGGATAGGCATCACTACGTCATCGGAAAATGACTGATGGGTGACATTAATAGTCCAGGATGAACACCCTGCCCAAATAGCAATGCAAACAAAATTCAAAGCAGAATGCAGCACTATAGGCAAGTACTCACATGGCTTGGTAAAATGGGCATGGCATAGTCAGAGGCAGCAGTTCCAGTGTTGTTGCATTTACACCAGGGAGCAGCAAGTTCAGTCTTTGGAGCCACATGATTGTGTCTTCCAGAGACATGGCCGTGATTTGTGGGAAGACCATTTCTGCTGACATCATTAGCATGGTGTCTCGCACCTTGGAATTCCCTAGCAAACCGGAGTTCTGAGGAAGGAAAGAGATTAGCTGAAGGAAAGAGAGCAGAATTGCTGAAACATCTTGAATTGTAGGTGAAAAAATGGCAGGAAAAAATTGGCAAAATGATCACAATTCCTCCTCCCCGACCTGCTATAATTGGTGAAAACATGAGCCAGCTGGGGTAATCTTGGAGAGACTTTGGGAAATTGGCATGTCTCAAGTTGTGCTTTCCTTATAAGCAAAGTTGGGCAGCAAAGCAGATAGTCAGTGCCTGAATCTCTTCATCACACCAGTGGTACACCTCGGTAACTCCATTGACTTCCATGGACGTTCTCCTGATACAGATTGGCGTAAGTGAGAGGAGAATTGGGCTGCTCTCACACTAAGGTCTTTGGTTTCAGAGTCAGTGGTTTCAAGTCATAGATCCCATAAAACCTTGATAATTGAATGCACTCAGGTTGGTCTGCTTTCCTTTGTTGTTACCGTGAGGACAGCTACAACTCACCAGAGTTATGCGGTGTCCTAGCACAAGCTGCGGAAAGTCTGCATGTAAACACATGCACATGGACGCACATGTTATCTCACATAGCAGCTACTAACTGGCTTACCTCTCAGCTCTGTGAGAATTCAGTGCGAGGGCTGGACACTGAAGAGAGATGTCTCTGGGGATCTCAGGAGCTGGGGTTCACTGAATGTTACCCCCTAGGCAAGGTCTGGACTGGCAGAATCCTGCAGAGTTTGCTGGCCGGGCAGACAAACTGGTGTGGCAGAGAGCTGATGTTGAGCTTCACAGCAGCAAAACTCGACTGGAACCCCAAAGAATCCCAGTAGATTTCATGTAGTTCCTCTGAGGAAAGCCCTTTTAACTGGTCTTTGTGCAAGAGGACAGGTGGGAACTTTGCCTAAGCAAGGCCAGAATAAGGATCTCAGGGATTTGGGCTAGACTAAATTCCAGCTGGGATAAACAAACATGTCACAGCTCCTACTGCATCAGCTGGGGAAAACTCCTTTCTGGCTCATCTGGTAGATCTACTGTTGCTTCAGGGCCATGAAGGTCCCAGATTGAGTCTCAGTTATGGTAGTATGAAGGATGCACAAGCAGCATGTGTATGAACCCAGGAGACTCTACTAATGTAGTTGATCTGTTTATTTACCTTCAGCAGTAGGGCGTTGAGATCATCCAGGTAAGTGCTGAGGTGTTGGAGCGGCTCCTCCTTGCTTCTGATTGCCTCGAAGACCAACTGGATGGCCGCGGTGCTGTAGATGGTGTTGCTTTGAGCAGACAGTTGGGCCAGTGCACTTGCTGAGAAAAGGTCTAGGGAGTCGTGCTGCGTCAGACACAGAACACGGGTAAGTGAGAACCATGTCAGACTCCCGGATCTCAAAGCACCTGAACTTTGACATGTTTGGCATATGAACCCAGATCCAGTGAGCATTTTTAGCGGAAGGGCAAAGTGTATCATTTGGCTGTGAGCAATTGCCAAGGCAACGGTTTTATCCTATTAAACGAATTATTTGGAAAGGAAACTCCCAAGAGACGGTCTGTACTTTAACATCAGTGTCTCCTTTGTCTGCTTAGCAGTAACCATCTTTGGAAGCTTGAAACTGAAATCTTTCTTCTCCCCCTCCCCCGAGGTTTAATTTTGGCTCCTATGCTGAGTCAAACAATGCTGACCGAATCTGGTTGGACACCGCCCCATTAAATGTAAGCTTGTTTTCCTACTGAGACCAAAATGCCATAGAGTTTCAAATCTAGCTCTTACCCCATGGAATCTGCTCTTTAACGTGATGAAGTCAGAGTACGAGCCATAAACAGTGAAGAGCCCAAAATACTGTAGCAGCCATTGCCTGTCTGTGGTGATTCCCTGAGCACAGGCCAAGCCTACGTGAAGGAAAGCAGAGAGTCAGGAAAACTATAATTCTTCTCTGTGCTGAACAGGTGAGGCCTTTAACACGGTGAGTCCCCACTGGTGACAAAACACAACCATGGATCATGCTGCAGAGCTTCCAGTTTGGCATTCAAACCTTAAGGGTTTAGAGAGAGATCAAATTCTGCTCTGATGTACATGCGTTGAGATCTCATTGAATTCCATGGGATTCCAAGAGGCATGAATGAGGGAGCTGCAAATCTCCTACATGCGCTGCATGGTCCGTTGCCATAAAGCATTTCTCGCCTTATTCCTGGTTTAAACCCTGTGCTTCTGCACTTTATCCTTCTGCACAGTCTAGGGAAGATTTTAGTTTTCAAAATAGACAGAGAGTGCCTCTCTCAAAGCAATGCCCCCAGAGGGCAGCCTGGTGGATGGTGAGGAGTAAAGGGAGACTGGTCACCTATGGACAGTTGCCCTTTGCTAGGGACCAGAACAAACCTTGGAGTCTGCTTAAACAGTGGTAGATCATGCAGTGCCTGAATATTGCCATCTTTCCATTGGCCTTAAGACGCAGCGATCCAGAGGACCTAGGTCTTTGTTACCTGAGTTTTCCAGCTGGAAGTGAAGAACTCTCTTTATAAATGAGAAGATGTCCTGTGGGTTCTCATACGTCCCATTCGCTTTATGGTCACTCAGGGTCTTCACGCTGCAGAATATGGAGATTTCATTTGTTACTGGGGCAACGTAAAGATCAGTGCCCAGATTACTGTCAGCTAAACCACATGACAGGGAAGAGTACCCACAGCCTTAACCTGTAAGTACAAAGGTTTCTACCAGGTGAGCTGAAAGAACAACTCTGCCTGCTAGTACAGAGTAGTAAGGAACAGACCCAGAACGTGTCACAGGACAAATGCAGCTTTTTCCTTCCTCACAGGAGTTAACTAGGCCGTGCCCTGATTCATTCAGTCTCCCATTTGGATAGAAGGACTCACTCTAATTCCTCCTCCTCACAGGCCCACTGGTGTACGGCAGAAGAGCAGCGCCTTAGCTTCAGAGCCCCTGTGCCGTTCAGTTCATGGCCTCTTACAGGTCACTCATATGTCAGCATAGCACGAGCCTATTGGTCAGCGCTCAGCACCTCCGTGCAAGAGACTCAGGTCTGATGTCTGGTCTGACTTTGTGTTAGTGTCACAGAGTTCCGGGCCCCATCAGATCACCTCGTCTGACCTCCGTACAGCACAGGGCCATTAAATTTCACTCTGATTCCCCTGTATTGAGCCCAGTGACTTTAGTGTGACTAAAGCATTTCAGTCCTCAAAAGACTAAACTATTGCGTGCCGCAGGTAAAGAACAGGAGAGACTGAGGGGCCACCAATGCTCAAGGCTCCTGCAGTGGCAGCGAGTTGGTTAGTGGATTATGCCTGTAGAGGGGACCAGATAGCAAGAGTGGAAAATCGGGATGGGGGTGGGGGTTATAGGCACCTGTATAAGACAAAGCCCCAAATATCTGGACTGTCCCTATAAAGTCAGGACATCTGGTCACCCTGTGCCCAAATGAGCCCAGTAGATGATCCATGCCCTACACCACAGAGGAAGGTGAAAAACCCCCAAGGTCTCTTCCAATCTGACCCGGCGGAAAGTTCCTTCCCAACCCCACCTATGACTATCAGTGTCGAAGAGGCTGCTTCCATAGCTTAGTGATTGGGTTCCCCAGCTAGAATGAAACAGAGGGCCTCTGTATGACTAAGATATTTTTTCTGGCCTCCATGATGGGTAGCACTGAACTAGATATGGATGGGATACGCACATGGCTGCAAGGGAGTCACACGACATGTCATTAGGTAAAAAGCCCAGATTCTGTGCATCAAGGCTGCTCAGGAAGAGGGTGAGTCTTTCCCCGAACCAGATGGCATAGTCCTCAGTGGTGAAGAGCTTAAACACGGTGCTTAAATGGCAAAAGATCTCGCCCAGGATGAATCTTCTCACATCGGCATGAGGCAGCTGAGGGAGATGATGCTGCAATCAGAAGAGAGAGAGAGAGAGAGAGAGCAGCATTAGAATTTGCACTGTTACCAGCTACCGGAGGGTGGTAGCTTAATATCAAAGGATACCTGCTGTGCTGGCATCGAGGAGTCAAATTAAGGTCCCAGAAATGCATTACCCAGCCAAGAGATTGACCATAGGCCATGATATTCAGACAAGGTTTCCTCATCTAATTTGCATGTGCGGTGATTCTGGCTGTGCATGCAAATTTGGTAACTGCATGCTGAACCACGTGCTGAACCACGTAGATGATGACCTGGTCATCTGCATGTGGGGTTACTATGGTTGTGCATCCAGATCATGGTTCTTGAAGATGCAAATTATGTGTGCAAATGCACACTCAAAATCTGGCCCCGTCCACCTCGTTCTGCAGGTCTCACCATTAAACATGTACACCTTATTTCCAATCGGAATGTGTCTAGCTTCAACTTCCAGCTATTGGATCGTGTTAAACCTTTCTCTGCTCGATTGAAGAGCCCATTGTCAAATACTTGGTTCCCCATGTAGATATTTATAGACTGTAATCAAGTCACCCCTTAACCTTCTCTTTGTTAAGCTAAATAGATTGAGCTCCTTGAGTCTCTCACTCTCAGGCAGGTTTTCTAATGTTTTAATAATTCCCGTGGCTCTTCTCTTCTAAACCCTCTCCAGTTTATCAACCTCCTTCTTGAATTGTGGGCACCAGAACTGGACCCAGGAATCCAGCAGCTCGTCCTCGAGATTCCTGTTTATGCATCCAAGGATTGAATTAGCTCTTTTGGCCACAGCGACACACTGGGAGCTCACGTTCAGCTGATTATCCACAACCTCCAAATCTTTTTCAGAGTGTCTGCTTCCCAGGATAGAGTGCCCCATCCTGTAAATATGGCCCATGCTCTTTGTTCCTAGATGTCTACATTTACACTTATTTATTTTTCTGCCAACGCTGAAATCCATGTGGGAATGTACTGTGGCAGAGCAGTAGACATGCAAGGATGGAACTTGTATCTCTCCCATGGTGGGAGCCCACACTAAACACAAATGGAATCTCCTTATGTTTAGCAGGTCAAGTCCACCGTTGGTGCATGCGTGTGGCCTACATTGTAGTTTCCAACCTGTTGAATGGAAGGGGACATATTTACCTGCTGGGCAGCAGCATTGAATGCATCCAGGAACTCCCCAACGGTGTGGGAGTTCAGAGAGCCGAAGATCTTGCCCGCTTTGTCACTGTCCCGCAGAACATCGCTTGCCAGCACGTAAGAAGCTAGTTGCACTGGGCTGAGACCCGCTACTGCATCGACCTAGGAAACCAAAGGCAAAAACCGTTGGCTGGTTCTTTTGCAGCAAAACGTGCCAGCAGCAAAAAGGAAAACCAAGCGGCTGGCAAGAGGACGCTGCCCATGCCTCTGGCTCCAGGGATACTTACAGCACTGAAGTCTGCGTTGATGCCAGTCAGATCTCCATAACTGGCCAAAGTGCTGAAGGAGCCCAAGTTCGCGTGTAGCCAGCCCAAGCTTCCCCGGGTATTCTCAGTGCACGGAGCACCTTTAAATAAAACATAGGTTGGGGAAGTGCTGTGTGCCCGAGGGCCAGAGCCAGGGGCGGCTCTAGAAATCACGCTGCCCCAAGCAGCGCGGTGCGCTGCGCCGCCCTTCCCCGGTCCTGCGGCGGGTCCCCTCTTCCCGCGGCTCCGGTTGAGCTCCCGCAGGCATGACTGCGGCAGGTCAACCGGAGCCCGGGACAAGCGGACCTGCCGCAGGCATGACTGCGGCGGGTGCCGTGGTCCCGCGGCTCCGGTTGAACTGCCGCAGGCATGCCTGCGGGAGCTCAACCGGAGCCGCGGGAAGAGGGGACCCGCCGCAGTCATGCCTGCGGCAGGTCCACTCGTCCCGGGGCTCCGGTGGACCTCCCGCAGGCATGACTGCGGCAGGTCCGCTGGCCCAGCCTCCCGCCCTCCCCGGCGGCAGGGGACGCCCCCTACATTTTGCCGCCCTAGGCACCAGCTTGTTTTGCTGGTGCCTAGAGCCGCCCCTGGCCAGAGCCCCAGCTGGTCTTGGTCAACATAGCTCCATTGAGATTATTGTGGCTATGCCGATCTACAGCAGGGTGCATACAGAGTAATAGCTACAAAGCTAAGGGGTGCTGACATTAAGAGCATGCTCTGAACAAAGAAACGGGGAGTCACTTAACGCCAGTTGAATTACTTGCAAATACTTCGTTTGACAAATGTTTTCTGTCGGTTGCTGAACCACATTGGTTTGCCAGTACAGTACATGCCCGATGATCTGAACAGCAGAGGGGAGGTGGATTTTAGTCAGATAATTAGGAATTTGGATAATCGAGTGGGCAGGAGCCATTCAGCAGCGGGGTGACTTCCCCCATGGTCCAGGACTCATCATCCTGTTCCTCCTCGCAGTCCTCGCTAGGGGTCTGTGCTCGATTATCCAGACCTCCACATTATCTAGACCCCTTCCCTGTCCCCCGGCACAAACTACAGGGGGGACAAGGGAGGAATGTGGATAATGCAGAGGTTCAGATAATTGGGTTTTGGATAAATGGAACTATACTAAATATGGTTCCTTTGTTCGATCAGTCCTGTAGAGCATCAAATAACATTCAGTAAATACATTACTCATGGTCTAGTTTGTCTGTAGTCAATTTCTTCAAAGGGAGTTAGGCACTAACCTACTTAGATACTTTTGAAAATTCCACTTGACTCCTATCTGCATCTCTAGGCACCTAAATACCTTTAAAAATCTCATCCTGGGAGACTAATTGTCCCATGTGTACACTGCCCTGCCTCTCAGGAGTACTGTGAGGATAAATACACTAGCAATTGCGAGGCGCTGAAATACTATGGTAACAGGGGCCATGCAAGTCCCTAAGATAGATAGGCCAGAACCTCAGCTGGTAAATGACCTTTGCTCCATTGCAAATGGAAGCGCATTGATTCACACCAGCTGAGGGTCTGCCCTGACATCTGTGGGAATAACAGCAAACGGGTCTCTTCCAGCCCAGTTCTCTGCGATTCCGGGGACGCTGTAGCCTGATCACGTCCAAACAGCCAGGTCAGTTTACCTCTGTTGGTTTTTAAATAAGACAATTCTCCATGATATTCATGCCCCCAGATTGACATTTTCCCTATGATTTACACAAATGTAGGTGAGTAACAGAAAGTAAAACTTTGCAGGACACTTTAAACGTACCCCCTCGAGAGGCCTTGGCTGTAAGGTAGTCTTTTGCAAAGTTGTAAACATCTTGTTGGCTCGCTGGTGACATGTCTTGGAAGCTGCTGTCTAGGCCAGCCATTCTGTGGGAAAAGAAGGGGAGTGGGTGGGTATTTGGTATATTAGATAAAACCTCACTGCAGCTCTTTGCCATGAGCCACTAAAGTTACTATAGCTTTGTAAAATGGTCTGACAGGATGAGTCTGCAGTGATTCAATGTGCAGTTTGCTACCTGCATTCTACAGTCTGTGCAAAACCTCCTCCTTTTTGCAGGGGAATTGGGGAATTTGTTCCTCTAGACTAGTGGTTTTCAAACTTTTTAGGCTGCGTACCCTTTCCAAATAATGTAGTCTACCAGGTACCCCCATCTGAGATAGGGTCATAATATACCTGCGATTAGATTGCCAAGTCTTACTAAATAAAGTGTGTAGTCAGCCATTACAGATTTTTCGCATGTGCCCCCTGACAAGAGCTCTACGAGTAACATGCCCCAGTTTGAAAACCACAGCTCTAGAGCAGTGGTCTCCAAAGTGGGGTGCGTGCTTCGGCAAAAATGGTAGAGCCGGCGCAGCAGGGGGTGCGTGCTAAAAATTTTTTTACTGGTAGGGGTGCACGATCGAAAAAGTTTGGAGACCACTGCTCTAGAGAGATGCTGCACACAGCAGCACTAGGCTGAATGTTCACTCGGATGAGTCACAAAGCTCCTCCCACAGCCTCCAGTTGTGAAAGTGAAAGCATAAAAATATGGGCTGCTACAATGGGCAAGAAGAGAAATGGAATTAACTTCTCATTTGTCTCTGTCCCATATCAAATCAGGAACTTACAACTCCGTCTGCACTGCAATGCGATCAAATTCCCCTGCTCAGGCAGGAGCAAGCAGACAAGCAGCGGTTCTCTTCCTGGGGCAAATATTGCAGCAAAAGGCTCATCTGCATTTTCCCCAGCTGATATTCCAGAGGTATCGCTAACAACTTTCAGTGCAGTGCATCCTGGGTAAAATGAATCTAGGCAGCAGAATGCTCACATGATTTGGTAAACTCCGCAAGGTATCTTCTTTGGGATGGTCGCCAGGGCAGAGGCATTTATGCTGGCAAGCCATAACCTGAGCTTGTTCTGGAACCAGTCCTTATACTGAAAGATGCTGAAAGTGGTGAACTGGCCTCGGACTTTGGAGAAGATGGCGTTGAACATTGCGTCTCGCACTTGTGTGTTTGCCAGGGACATGATACCCTGCTGCAAAACAAAGACAACAAAACACAAGCGGGGTTGTTACAATGTACAATCAGACAGGAGGAGCTGCTGACCGACTCCTACTGTGACATACATGGATGTCTGGGGGTAATAAAAGTGTTCATGGACGTTTAGGAGGATCCAATATCAATTAAAATCCTCCCTGGGACTAATACAGTGTCTTCTGCAGCAATGTGCAATTTCCACTACTCAGAATGAACAAGGCTGGTAAAGATGCAAATGAAGCTTGTTTCCTGGATGCAGCATGACAAAACACACGAAATAAAATGTCCTAATGGAATATACAGCTAAACTAGAACCAGAGCGAGCACTCATGTTTAGCTCCTGCCTGCGAGGTTGGACAGTAACTTGAGTTTAGTAGTGCACCTTCTGCCGGCTCAGACAATGCTGCTCTATTGGCTCACTCGGAAGACTCACTCTCTGAGGACCAGTTTGACTCTTGGCAGAAGCCACAGCAAAGTTGGTCTGCTCTGGTGTCTGGCTACCACATGGCAAACACTCTTGCTTTTCCTTGTCTGGCTTTGCTGTTTAGGAATGGCAGCCAGACCCTCCTATTGGGGGGGTGGGTGTTGACCGGGAAGGGAACCAGGCTGTTTGAAAAAAGAACAGGGTTACTTGTGGCACCTTAGAGACTAACAAATGTATTTGAGCATAAGATTTTGTGGGCTACAGCTCACTTCATCGGATGCATAGAATGGAACATATAAGAAGAGTATATATAGACATACAGAGAAGATGCCATACCAGCTCTTAATTAATTAGCTACTTAGAGCTGGTATGGCATCTTCTCTGTGTGTCTATATGTTCCATTCTATGCATCCAATGAAGTGGGCTGTAGCCCACGAAAGCTTATGCTGAAATAAATCTGTTAGTCTTTAAGGTGCCACAAGAACTCCTGTTCTTTTTATGGATACAGACTAACACGGTTGCTACTCTGAAACCAGGCTATTTGAAGGTACTAACAAAACCAGAAGAGAAGGCTGATCTGTCACTGAGCTCTGCCCTGCAGTGTGCACTTTGCTATCTGGAAATGATCAATCCATAAGGAACCACATTCACCTCTACGTATCAGTATGTTACCTGAGGAGCAATGGCCACAAACTCAGTCACAAAGGCAACAACATCGTCAACTGGCCTGTTCTGCAGGGACATCAGGAGGGTCTCAGCCATGCCAATATCCTCCAGGACATCAGTGCCAAAGAAGACATGAGCCAGTTGAGTTGAAGTGAGATTATCACTTACGTCGAACTGCAAAGACAAGAGGAAAGATTTACAGGCGAGGCAACGGCGTTGCTAGTGAACATCAGGACAGTCGGGTTGCTCCAGGGTGTTACTGAAGAAGATAATTTAGGGACAGATTTGCCCTCGCTCATGTTGAGTAATACTTTCCTCCACAAGCAGGCCTGTATTTTACAATGGGACCACGCGCCGAGTAAGGTACTGAACATGAGCGAGGGGGACAGCATCCAGTCCTTAGCAAGCAGAATGAAATTCAGACTCACCCCATTGAAATTTGCCATAAGTTTGGTGAAATCTTCATAGCGAGCATTGGCTGCGAATGCCCCAAAGTTGTTCCGTAGCCAGTCCAGGCTTACCTCGTTGCCCAAAGCACAGGCAGAACCTGCAATGCCGAGAGTGTCAGAGTCTGTCTTTCCTGGTCTTAGTTTGGAATTTACCAGCCATGCACGAGATGCCAATTAATTAAAATAGAATTCCCCCACCTCCCTTTTATTCTTCTTAATTTAGCCCAGATGCTGATGGTTAAAGGATAACTATGATATCCAAAAAGTGACCCAAAAATGACAGGACATTGGGACTGATTCTCCCATCACTTACACCATTTAAAACCACTGCACCTCCACTGATCTCAGTGGAGATACTTCTGATTTACACCAGTGTGAGAGGAGAATCAGGCCCATTGTTTTTCCTTTCCTCCATCCTGAAAAAAGCAATGCTTCCACAGATGTTTTCTCTCTGCTAACACAACACTAGCTAACGCTCCCTTTTCGTCACATAGTATTAAAGAAGGTGCTACTGTTCTTGTAGCGGAATCTCTAATCCATGCTAAAATTCCATCTTGAAAGAGTTAATGAACCACTTCTTGTTTAGCAATATCATTAAGCTAGTAAATTAGAAAACAATTAGTTTTATGTCCAGATTACCTGTTGTGTTGTGCTGATTTTCAAGGAAGGTAAATAAAGCACTGTAGACACCCTGTTGATTCACTGATGACATAGAAGGATACACCTGACTTAGTGAGGATACCCTGAGGAATGGAATCACATGAGAAAACATTTCATTTTCATCTTTGCATATGCGCCAATATTATCATTGATATGGATCATAACTTAAAGGAGAATAATAACTCCCGGAAAAACAGACAGAGGTATAAAGGGAGGGAGGGTAGCCACACTGTGCTTTGAAAATAAAATATTTTGTGCGTCTATACAGCCTCCTCTGTCTGAGGATCTCAAAGCACTTTGCAAACATTAGTTAAGCCTCACAATAGCCAGTGAAGTAAGTAAATATCCTCACTTTAAAGATGGAGAAACTTCAGCACAGAGAGGTGGAATGCTCAAAAGGAGTCAAACTCCGAACTTCTCTTTAGGCTCCTAAATGTCCACTGAAATCAATGGCAGTTAGATGCTTGACTGCTTTCCAGCACCCCACCCTAACCCGAGAATACACCAAGTTGGGAACAGAACCCAGATCTCTTGGCTCCCCGTCTTGTGCTTTGTCCTTTGCCAAGACTCATTTCACGGGGGCTGCGGATGTGTCTCAGAAACATACTTTTCTTCTGACTATGAGACCTAACCTGATTTCTGTATAGTGCAGAATTAGAGACTTTAGTGACAGGCAATATATATACATTTAGCAGAGACAAGCCCAAACAAAACTCCCAGCTCTAAACCTCACCCAAACTGGGGAGTTCAGACCTAGACCTGAAATTTGTGTCTTGCGCCTGCTCACCACTGTTTCTCTTCCTGCCATCCTTTTGGGTCAACGCAGGATTGTTCCCTGCAACGTGTCCTCCATTGCTTTGGATGCTCTAATTTTAACTCTGTCTGTAATGATTTTATTCCGCAGCCCAATTCATTTTATTGAGAAGAAATTTCCCCTGCTATCCTTCTTTCCTTTCCTTTCCTTTTTCCTTTTTATTACTCCTGGTTGCACCATTGTATAAAAAGGTGAAATCAGTCAAGCTTAATACCATTTGATAAATTAATCTGTACTGTATTCTCAGATTATGTTTTCAGTTGTTCATTTATAGTCTTATTTAAAGTTTGACCTGTAAGAATCAAGGATCGGTCTGTGGATGTTTGTGTGATAAAGAACTTTATAAATAAAACTATATTGTTCAAATTGTGTTCAGGGAAATACAGCCCGGCGGCTTCCTTTTGTGTGTCCATTTAAACTGCTTCTTACTTTCTACAGAGCAGAGAATACACGTCTGTCTGTATACTCACATAGCTCTGAAACTGTCACAGCCAGGAATGTGAGTCAGGAATAGCTTAATCTCCATCTCGCCAGCACTTGGCAGCAGTAGCTCTAGTCTTGTGAATAAATGAGTCCAGTCTTCAGGGCTGAAAGCTGAATAGCCTGACTTGATCTCATTCACAAACTGGGTGAGCATATTTTTCCTCACTGCTTCATTTTGAATGGTGGGTATCATCAGCTGAAAAGAAAAATGACCAAGCATGGAGAATTAAAAGTTGGTGATAAAGATCATCATCCTAGTTGCAAAGCCTCACACAGCTACGTTCTGTGAAGGAACCTGAATGTGTCCCAATGAGCCAAAAATGCTCTGTAGACATGTACTGCGAAATATGTTGTATTGCTGGGGCCATTGACAAAGGAAAGACAGCAGAGCCTCAGACTGCACCGTTCCTGGATGCATTGCTTTCCCTTCATGATGCCTAATCTGCCTCTAGTAGTTAGAATTTAAAGTTAATAATCCATATACTACAATGTTGAATACCTAGGCAGACAGACAGATGATGACAGCTCACCAGGGGTTTACCATTTTTAAAGGATTTGCAGCTCTCGTTGACTTCAGTGGGAGTTTGTGGGTGCTCAGAGACTTGTGTTTATTTAAGTGAATATAGATTTAGATGCCTAACTTCAGACACCAAAATTTTAATATGTTTGCCCATGTTTCTACGCTGAAACATCATAAATTCTGCCTTTTTTGTTAATATTTTGAGCTAGTCTCTCAGCCAGCCCAAGGGTAGGTGGCCTTAGAACAATCTCGATGGAGCCTTGGGATACTTTGAAGTGGTGTTCTTTTTGAACATGTTAATTTCAGTGGTGTCACTAGGATCAATGTTCAAATTCATACCCGTCGGGCCTCTTTGTTGAATTGGTCTAAATACTGGTAGATCTCTTCAGCCGGTTTGTTCTGTAATCTTGCGAGAACCTGGCACATCACCGCCTCTTCATTAATGGCATCTGATTCAAGAGTAAAGGATGCAAGTTGTGGTGAGGCCAGCTTGTCCAACACTGCCATCTAGGGAAAAGAACACAAATCAGGTGGTAGCTTTTCTAAGCATGCTATAATAATCTGTGGGTGGTCCATTAATCGAAAAGGCCCAAGGGATTTAGACACCCAACCCCATTAAACTTAATGGCATCTAAATTTCCCTCAGTGGTTTTTGAAAATCTTTGTCGAAATGTAACTGAAAATGACCCCTCCAGGAGTCAGAACAATGAAATCAGAGTCACCATCCATCAGCTCCTTTGTCAGACAGTGATGTATTTTGTCCTTGATTGAAAAAGAAGGATCCGTGTTTTATAAAGGAAAGGCTGCTGAAGCAGATTCAGTAAACACATATTTGATTCTGGAAGATTATGCTGGAGGATCATTGTCAGAAGACAGGACACTGGGTTAGATGGACCTTTGGTCTGCACAGTATGGCCATTCTTCTGGGGGTTACCCTGTTGCTGTTGTTAGATGGGGTGTTTTATTATTTATGATTATCATTATAGATGTGCAAAATATAGCCAATCTACTCTTTACAAACCTTAACTAATTAAACCTCGCAACCCCCCTGCAAAGTCAATAAGGAATATCTAGCTATAAACAAACAGGGGATTGTTTCACCCATCACTGAATGGGAGTCACTTCTGGGGTGAGATGCAGTAGCTGTTTAATAGCGCATAGCCACCCTATACAACCGTTTAGAACAGGAAGTGAAAAAATGTCCTGGAATGAAACTGCCAGGACCAGCTAGTTGAGCAGGATGGAATTATCCAAACTAGGATCTGGCTCTTTGAAAAAGATACTGCATGGTTGTGGATGGCTTGACTATGGGCCTGCTGGGTTTCTTTTTAAAGTTTGACCAAAGTGGAGAAGTTGGGGAGATGTGACCTAGGTGGAAGTTCCTCCATCCTCTCTAGATTATCCCTGCAATTGCCATTGGCGATAGTAGGTCAGGCATTGAAGCCAGAGGCCCATCCTCTTCAAAGGAAATGACCCCTGGTCTTCCACGTTGCACAGAGCACATGGGTCACTGCTAACACTGAAAAAGTAACAGGCATTTTAGGACGAAACACAAATAACTCCATAGCTGCTGTTAGGATATCAAAAATAGAATACTCACGCCATTAAAATGTTGGTTCCAAGTGAGTAAATCCTGATACTTGGCATATTGGCTAAAGTTTCCAAGATTTACGTCCAGCCAGTTCTGAATACTTTGGGTCGGATTCCCACATGCAATACCTGGAGAGACAGAGAGAGGAACCGTGAATGTTGCGCAAGAAGTGTAATGCCTATTATTATGATCCAAATTCTTCTCTCTCTAATGCAAATCCAGAGTGACTCCAGTGTGGGCAGCAGAGTTCTGCATTCACACTGTCACAGAAACCAACGCTTGTAGTAGTAGTAGTATTTATTTGTATTGCTGCAGTAGCTAGAAGTCTTGGTCAGATCAGGGCCCCATCGTGCAAGGTGCTGTACAAACACATAGTAAAAGACGGCGCTTACACTCTGGATTTGGCCCCATATGTCTGTAGCAATCTACACCAGCCTCATTTTGTTGCTGGCAGGGATTAAAGCCTATGAATGGGTCATCATGCCCTGTAAAACCCAGGAGAAATTACAAACCTTCCATCAGTGGAAGGAAAAGGTTGCAGTATTTGTGTAATAATCAGAATGTATAAAACAAGCTTCAGTTTCCTTTAGTGTCACCCAGAAGGATAACGAGCACTTTTGCTGTGTCACAAGCCCACCCTGTCCTAGTCGGCTTTCAAAGAACATTTCACTAATTAAGACTCTCATCATTGCCAATTACCTGACTTGACTTTTGAGGCCAGGAAAGCTCTGCAGAATCCAAACACACTTGGGGCGTTTCCTGCAGGTATGTTGGTGTAGATGTTATTGAAACCCTTCAACCTGCATGAGAGGAGAAGGAAAAATACACAGGAAATGTAAAATAATATCCCAGAGGCCATGGACGGGTGCATTCTCATGTGACACTTGGAAGAATTACAGTGCTTGCTTTTCTGTAGCGTCTTTCATCTAAGGAATTCAAAGCACTTTATAAACACTAATTCTAAAGTCTCATGACCCCTGTGTGAGCTACGGGAGGGATCATCCCCATTTCACAAGAAGTCAGCAATGGACTCAAGAATAGAACCCAGGAGTTTTGACTCCCCAGGTCCTGCACTCAACACTGGACATATTCCCTCTTAGGGTACGCCCACATTTGCGCTGTGAGGTGTGATTCCCAGCTCACAGAGACTTTCCCACACTAGTTGTACGCAAGCTAGTGCCTATAAATAGCAGTGCATGGCGGCATGGGCAGCGGCTCAGGCTAGCCACCAGAGCACGTCGCCAGTGGGGCAGGCTGGAATGTACTTGGGCGGCCAGCCTGAGCAGCTGCCCACGTCACTGGGGAATCTCTGCTATTTGTAGGTGCTGGCTCCAGCACGGCTAGTGCAGGTACATCTAGGTGAGCTGGGAATCCCACCTTAGGAGGAAGATCAGAGCTCAGAATGCTCAGCGTTTAGCCCACTGGCTCACGCCTCTCTCTGGTACATTGTTAGCCGAGCAGGTCAGGAGACGGACTTTCCATGCTCTGGGAAATGCCAACCTTTGGCCATTTCCTTTCCTCCTGAATTGAGACGAAACGTCAACATTTATTGGGAGATGAAAATCTGAAATATTTAATTTTGAAATCATCGAAACAGCCTTTATTGAAACGGTGAGTTTTGACTTTATCGCTTTGACACCTATTCTATATTTATTGATTAATTAACATAAAAGTCTCAATGACATTTTTCAACCTTCTCAAAATGGAGTGTTTGAACCTTTTCAGAACTAAGGGTTTTCAGTAATAGCGCATGAAAAAATTTAACAAAATGGATACATTATGCAAAAATTCCAATTTTGTTGAATCAGCATTTTCTGATGGGAAAACTGTTCCATCGGAAAATTGCCAACCAACTCTGTATATTATTGTGAAACCTGTACAGGAGACTACCCTTATCAGGTAACCTCTTGACTTAAGAAATAGTCCCAAGATATCTCAAAACCTTACAGATCACCATTCTACTCCACCTCCATTAGAAGGCCACCTCTATTAAGCATATGTTTTTTGTCTGTAACAAATAAAATGCAGCCAAGGAAACTCTACATGGCATGTGAGGAGAAGTTCATCATCAGTAAATAGAAATGGACAATTATCACTAGACACACGTAGGATGGAAGACTCACATTTGCTGGTAAGAGTCACATGATATAGAGAGTGGGATCTCTGCAATGATGGTCTCGTTCACTGTATGCAGCACATTTTGCAAAGCAGCTTGGAACCAGTAGGCAAAGTCACTGCTTTTGAAGTTTGGAAAGCCAGCTGCAATTTTTTGGAAGGCGGTGCTTAAAATGAGATGTGCATGCATGCTGCTCTGAAGCTCTGTCTGCAAAACAAGAATGCCTTTCATTACTCGCGCCTTACCGTTCTCATTTAGAGGCAGAAGCTTCATACATGCATGGGCTAAAACATTAATCTGGATTGTTTCATATCTCGTGTCTCAGGCATGGGCAGTAAACAACAGGCCTACGGTGGGGCAAATGGGAATTGGGATCAAATAAAAGGAAGAGAGCTTGAAAATGGTGCACAATATTTGCTCATGAAAAGATCTATTAGCACTGCAGACTTTCTGCATGTGCTCTCCCTGACCCATACTGAACTCTCTCCCACTGGCGCCCTGATGCAGCTGAACACAAGAGCCGATGAGGAGAAGGAACAGGTTACTGGCTAGGAGGAACTCCTAAAGATTGCTGCAACACTGAGACTTGAAGGAAGAGCCCTCAAGGGATCAACCTTGCTGTCCTTACTCGGACAAATCTCCTATTGCTATCTGAGTGAGGACATCGGGATAGGCCCCCCTTATTTCTAGTCAGGTCTGCCTGTTCTGACATCAGAAACACTCTCAACAATGCTGAAGGGTCTTCTCCAGTAATGCTGCAAGGGTGGAGGAAGTGAGGGCTAGCGGCAGCCATGACCAGGTGGAAAGCGCTTCAGAGTACGGCGAGGAACACTTACCGAAGCAATGGCATTCAGTGTGTCAAAGAATTTAGCAAGATCTGATGACGTGTTCAGATTGTTCATGATCTTGATGACAATAGTCTGATCAGCCAGGGCTCCTGTTGCCGTTGTTAACTGGGCCAGCTGTTCTGGTGACAACTCTGACACAGCCGACAGCTAAAAAGAAACACAAAAATGCCTGTATATTTAAGAACATCAGAACTGACATGCTGGGTCAGACCAAAGGTCCGTCTAGCCCAGTGTCCTGTCTTCTGACACTGGCCAATGCCAAGTGCTTCAGAGGCAATGATCAGAACAGGGCAATCATCGAGTGATCCATCCCCTGTTGTCCAGTCCCATCATCTGGCAACCAGAGGCTTAGGGATATCCAGAGCATGAGGTTGCATCCCAGACCATCTTGTCTAATAGCCATTGATGGACCTATCTTCCATGACCTTATCCAATCCTTTTTTAATCCAGTTTTACTTTTGGCCTAATAAATAAGTATTAAAGTCATGACAGGAACTTACACATGCATCTAGCTCTATTATATTTCCATAGAGACAAACAAGACTGTGAGGCAGCAACTTTAAATATGTGACCTACCTCATCAAATTTGGGATTGAGTGAGGAAAACTCCGCCATATTGGCATAGGCGCTGAAACGTCCATAGTTGTTGATTATCCATAGGCTGCTGTTTGCATCTGGGGAACACGTGCCACCTAAAAGATGATAAAGCTCTTTGTCTGGTAATTCCACTCAGCAATTTACCAAACTGGCAGTTAGCTTGGAAACAGAATTTTTCAAGACAAACATCAGAGGTTCATTTCAATAGGAGGTTTGCCTGAGTAAGTTTCAGAGCCTCAGTTTCTATGTGTCTTGGGCATTTATGTTGCTGCCCATCACCATAGCATCTGAACACCTTCCATGTAAATTTGACTGCAATAGCAAAGTTCCTAGTGGACGTATAGACCTCTGGTATGTCTCCCTCTTCAGGGGAAAATCTTTGCTTGAGAGAGGGTTTTTGATTTGGGAAGACCATACAGTCTGGGAGGTACGTGCCAAGCACAAATTTTGAATTTCTGCAGTGGAGGAAAAAGAGAGCATTTTACCCTGTGGTATAAAACCTTGTTGTGTGTTTACCTTGGGTATTACGATAAGACTCTAGAAATCTGAATATCCTGCCATGGATGGCTTTTTGCTGCTCTTCTGTGTAATGATTATACACCTTGTCCAGTGCTTGCACCCTGAATCAAACACATCAAAAAAGAACATAAGTGGAATATGGTCCCAACGTTATTAGCACAGAATTCTTTCCCTGCAGAAAAAGTAAAACAGTTGCATAGAGAACTTTTAAGCTGAAATATTTGGGGAAAATTCTGCTACCTCTAAACACAGAGAAAAGTCAGGCATTTAGGTCTCCAGATGACATTGTTGGCAGGATGTTCCATCTTTCATTGTCAGACATTTTGCACTAAAAAGTCACACTTTCCAGAGTGAGATCATAGCATCGGTCAAAGCTGATTGGCCACGGATGAAGCTCCTTTTTGAAGGTGAACTCTACCACCTAGTGTCTTGTATACCAACAGGCGGACAGGATCTCCAAGCATTAAGTACGTTGGTCTGACGTGGGACACCCGTTTCTGTATCAACCCTTCTTAATTATAAAACACACATCTTATCTATCAATGTGAGGTACTTCTATGGCCCCCGTTACCAGGAGAAGGGAATGCCTCACGAGCTGTATTGTATTTATCCTCACATCGCCCCTGTGAAGTGCTGTCACCCCCATTCTATATCAGGCCCAGAAGGGCTTGCCCCAGGTCGCACAGCAAGGCTGTGCAGGAGTAGGGTATTGGACACCCGTCTCCTGAGTCCCATGCTGGCATCCTAACCACCGTACGATCCTCCCTCATTCTTCTACAGCTGGGGCTGAAATGAATGGCTCAGTGGGTTCATGCCGGCGCCTTTTACTGGCAGAAATCTACATCGCAAAATTCACTGCACAAACATCTCCTGCATAAATACCTTAAAGATTGTGAAGTGCTCAGATGCCAAGCATCTTATATAGAAATATCCAAATTCTCTAGAGAGCAAAGGAGGCATTACTTGGGCAGAGAGAGACTCACAGATTTTGATGAGACTGACAGTCTATATCCAAGGGGAGGAGCTGTAGGTACTGGGCATTTATAGCCGGCAGGAATAGCTGGAGCTGAGAGCCAAACCAGAAGGCGTACTGGTCCGCCGTGAAGGTGCTGAATTGGAACGACTTGAATATAGTCTCGAAGGCTAAGTCACGAATCCAGGGATTGGGTAGGACAACGAGATGCTTCTGCAACAGAGCCAAACATATGATAAGGAGCACTTATGGCTTTTGCAATTACCCTAATGATTGCATCAAGCAAATAAATGAGACTCAAATATAGGAGAGAGATTTTTCTATGTGGGATGCAGAATGCAAGAAAACCACTGTGTTTTAATATGGAATCTACAATTGTTTAATCTAATGTAATCCCGGGATAAATACCTTCTTTGAATGGTGTTCTTATTTAAGTTTTTCAGCTAAAAAAAAATCATTTTGTTAGTTCCGTCCTATATAATTAAATTTAACTAGAGTTTTATGTGATTCTTCTTCTGCAGAGGTAAATTCCCAGATGAGTCCAGCAAATCAAAGTTCGAAATAATATCCCAAACAAGAAAGAAACATGAAGATTTAAAGGTTTTAAAATTATTTTTGAAGGACACTAGAAAACGAAAATAAATAACCTAACTAAAATGGTAGGATGTATACAGCACAGTCTGTAAACAGGTGGATGTATCTGTACAGAAAAGTAAACTGCTGCATACATCATTTCCCCCCTAGTCCGGATATTTCTCTTCACCCTGCCCCCCATGCCTGGAGTACCTATAGCAATGGTCTAGGACACTGGGATTAAACCATTGTAAGGGTGAGCGTTTGGGTCCATGTTAAGTGCTGGGATTTATAACTGGAGGCCACCCCTCTAGGATAGCATCATTTCCAGTACCTGTTCTGCCACAGAATTAAATTCCATTATGAATTCGGTCATTTCAGCAAAGGTGCGTGTTTCTAGTTCCACCAGGATCTGGACAGCAGAGCGTTCGTTTTTAACAGCATTCGTCACTACCATCATCTCCCCCATTTGTCCGGCAGAAAGCAGGTCAAGAACATCATACTGATGGAGGAAAAATATAGTCTTAGAAGCTGTTGGTTTGTCCATTGCTTCTTGTAGCCATAACAGCTGCTTTCCGGGCGCCACATAGTCCACTGTGCTATCTCAGCTAGTGACTGCAGACGCTTCGGAAGAAGACATAAAGCCACCAGAATGTATCCCTTATGCAATACCGTACCATGGCAGACTTTTGTCTTAACCATCCCAGTGGGTGATCAGTTTGTGTCCACCCACTTGAGGCTGAGAAATATCACACCAATTATTCTAGCTAACTGGTGTAATAGCCGTTCATATTCATATAATTAACTTTTTAAAACAAAACTCACTATGCTATTTTTTCCATAATATGATGTGGCAGTGAGTTCCAGGGGTTTGCACAGTGCCCTAGACATGAATGTACTAAACACCAGATTTATTATGCAGGTACCAGATATAGGAGAATCCTTAATTGCATTTCAGCATAAAAAAACTGCAACTAATCTTTCAGACTTTTATTGCCACAAAACTCCATTGGGAATAATTATGGATGAGCATAACAGCGTCTGGAGGTTCAGTCTGGAAACTCATCCAAAATTTTCAAGCTTTTTCCATGTATTTTGGATCTAGAAACCTCCTAAGTACTAATTCTTTCATGATATTTCCAGCCATTCCTGCATGTGACTAAATCAGAAACACCATGCAAATAGCTTAACTTATGGTCTTTCTGTTTACAGAGACACAACCAAGAAGTGCAAAGGGACCAATGAAACATAAAAATCAGAAAAGTTGACCAAACTCTATTGACTCACTGAAAATGTTTGGATTTGTTTGGACCTGAACTGGGACATGGCTCTCTTTGGTATACTAAGATTCCTATTATTGCTGACTTATGGACCCTTGTTTTCCAGAAATCAAGTAGAAATATGGGATTCTCCTCTTGGAAACCAAACTACTTTATCCAGACCCTTTCCATATACCTACTCCATTAAAGTCCTTGTAAAAGGTGAGGAGTTGGGTGTAGTTAGCAAAATGTCTGAACTGATAGAAGATGAGCTGCAGGAAACTTTGGCTGCTGCTGTACGATCCCGGAAATACCTTCTCTGCGAAAGCACCATGGAATCAAGAAAAGACAGAGAGAAATAGTTAGTGAAAAGACACAATACACAGCAGTGGCGCTCAACTTTTTTTGGTCAGTGACATGGCTGAAAACTTGTCCTGTGTGACCCGCTATAGGGCAGCAGAGGATTGTGGGATTTGGGTCACAGGAAGAAACAGTGGGAGAATTTTGGTTGCTATGGGATGGTGATGGTGCAGGGCTTCTGGTGGTTGCTGGGGCTGTGTTTGAGGATAGGGGAGGATACCTGTAAGTTGGGGGCGCTGACAGGGATTGCTGCCTGCTGAGTAGGAGGCTGGGGGGAGTGCTGGAATATATTTCAGAATCATGACAATATGAGATATTTTAGACACAGGGCAAAACACAGACTACAAAACCTAATGACCATAATGCACCTGGCCACTTTCTCTGCACTGTGCACTGAGGTGGGGGAGAAATTCCTTTCCGACCCAAGCAAGTGACAGAAGGTTGGGAGAGCTTTTCAGCATTGTGTCATAACAAAAGGTTTCTACAGAAGATATCTGTAGGCCATTGCCACAAAGTAGCAGACTGGTACCTGAAGCATTAAGTTGATGTTCCAGGATTTTTTGGATTAAATTGTATATGTCGTGTGAAGTCTGTTGTGAAAACACTGAGAAGATGTTGTCCAGGCTTCGGACGCTGCAAGGAATCAAGAAATAAGAAATCATTGATCCACATTTTAAGTATGTAATAGGGACTTTGCAAAGGGGAAAAATAACTACATTCGGTAATGCCTTCGTTGTAACCAGTTCATCCATAGGCAGAGGACCTGAAAGACGAACCACTATCCAATCAGAGTGGTAGTGTTATACATCCACATTGGTGGATGTTTGCCTAGGGTGCAGGACAATGAAGAATCGGCCTTAGAAGCAGCCTAGATGCCAGTTAGATTGTAAACTCATTAGGACTTCCCATGATATGTACGTACTGAACAATGGGGCCCTGAGTCCTGAACTCATACAGTCAAAGGCCATAA
This sequence comes from Mauremys mutica, assembly GCF_020497125.1. NCBI lineage: Eukaryota > Metazoa > Chordata > Testudines > Geoemydidae > Mauremys > Mauremys mutica. The sequence goes on along the minus strand of NC_059082.1, from coordinate 81,907,939 downwards.
GGGACCATCGTGTAAGCAATTTGTGGCAAGGCCTATCTATTGTTATGATTGTACAGTCTGTAGAGCAACGGGATCCTCATCGTGGCTCAGGCTCCTAGGTGCTACCACAATACATATAACATATACTAATAACAAGGATCATCTAATGTGGCCTCCTACATGACACAAGACATAGGGCCTTGATGGGGGTCTCTAATGCTGTCGGTGCTACTGGAATACAAATAGCCATACATAAGGTGACCATCCGTCCTGTTTTTAAAGGGACCATCCCATTTTTGGGGACTTTTTCTTATATAGGCGCCTATCACCCCCCACTCCCTGTCCCTTTTTTTCACAGTTGCTATCTGGTAACCCTAGTAATACAAATACTGAATAATCATAATAGGAATTCAGAATTTATGGGATTTCATAGAATCATAGAATTCAAAATCAGAAGGGACCATTATGATCATCTAGTCTGACCTCCTGCAAGATGCAGGCCACATAAGCCGATCCACCCACTCCTGAACTAATTCTCTCCCTTGACTCTGCTGTTGAATGCTCCAAATCATGATTTAAAGACTTCAAGTAGCAGATAATCCACCAGCAAGCGACCCCTGCCCCATGCTTCGGAGGAAGGCGAAAAACCTCCAGGGTCACTGCCAATCTACCCTGGAGGATTTATAAGCACTGGCACATTTGGTAAGCACCAAGTGTAATCAAGGTATTGTACTCCAACGCAGAGCAGAGAACAAGCGGGGAAGGAGCATTATGGGAATGAATAGGAATGCCTAGAATGCTGCAGCACAGGTTTGTGCTGAGAAGTCAAAAATACAAGATGTATCTGTAGATAGAGAAGTGTGGAATCGCTCTCTCTCTCTCTCTCTCTCTCTCTCACACACACACACACACACACACACACACACACACACACACACACACAGAAACTTTCCGGCCCTCCAGCAAGGGCGGACTGGCTAAACAGGGCCGACGAAGCCAGGGAAGCCGGACCCAGGGCCCCGGTAATTTGTACCAGCTTCTCCCCATCTTGTCGGCCCTGCTGCAGACCAGTGCTGTCCAGCCACTTGAGACGACATTAACTGTTTTCTTCCTTTTGTTTTCTGCCCTTTCTTTAAATCTCTGCCTAAATTTTTCTCATTCTAAAGATAAAAGAATTTTTTTAAAATTTATTTGAAATGCCAACACTCAACGGCCACTTGGAAAGTAAGTCCCGGATTTCAGCATGTGCAGCTCCCTTCTGATTCCTGGTGAACGGGAATTTTTCCCAAGCAGGAGCCTGTGATGGAACATGCCGATGCAGGGGATACTTACATGGCAGTGTAGGATCGGAAGCTGACATCTACAGGTATTAACGCGAGCAGGTCTGCGTTCATACTAGGCAGGAGGAATTTTAACTTCTCCAGGAACCAGACCTCATAATCCAGGTCAGTGAACTTGTAAAAATGTTTAGACAGGTCGGTAAAAAGTGTTGTCAGCATTTCTTGCCTCACTTCAGTGTTTTGCACGCCCACGATGTTCTGCTGTGGGGAAGAAATGCATGTTATGCATGTGGTATTATTCTGAAAGAGAATATAGTTTTCTTCAATGAGTGTCTGAGCAGGTTGTTTACAAAGAATCACAAGCAGGGACTTTCAAAGGGGCATAACTGAGTTAGGTGCCTAACTCTCATTGTCTTTCAGTTAGGTGCTTAAATCCCTTAAGCATCAGCCATAGAAACTAGAGGTAGAAAAGACCTTTTAGTCCCTCTAATTGGATTGCTTTCTATTATTAAGTCCTTGTACCAGCCTAGCCTTAAATGATCATAGCCTGGGGACTTCCACTGCTTCCCTTGGGCAGACTATTCCAGTCTGAGATCTCACTGTCAGGAGATTTCATTCCTCACTGAAAATTCCTGCTCCATTTCCCTTTGCTCTCTTGCAACCTCTTGGGCCACCCTCCTCAGAGTTTTCTTTGCAGTTAAAGCTAAATTATTCTGCTGAGTCTAGATCCAGTGCTCCTTCTCTGAGACACATTCCAGGGCTGTCACCCCTGAGCCCACGGGAACGACTAAGAGGTGAAAAGTGGAGAGAGCTATGAGATGTCTCGTGTAGATGTCTTTTAAGGAATGTTCCTTGTTCTCCACTAGAGAGGGCTACGCACAATAGTTGTGAGGCTGGTAACAAAACATGATGCAAACACTGAGGTCTGAAGAGTGGGCAAACTTCTCCCCACTCACTCCTGTGCTCCAGCCTGGTTTGACCCTTGGGAATAAACAGGAGTTAAAAGGGATGCCATTTTATGGGATGGCTGCTTATCCTTGTATCAACTGCAAAGCAATCTGTATCACCATCCTATAGATCAAAACCGATCTCCTCCATGGTTTCAGGAGAAGTGATACTTGCACAGGGAATGAACTTCACGTTGCATTCTAACAACCTCCCATAGATGATGCAGAAGGGCTCATCCCTTGGCCTGCGCTGCTTCATGTAGCCCCCATTGGCCTGGAGCGGCGAACCGTGGCCAGTGGGAGCCGCGATCAGTTGAACCTGCCGACGTGGCAGGTAAACAAACTGGCCCGGCCTGCCAGGGGCTTCCCTGAACAAGCAGCGACCCAAGTTTAAGAACCACTGCTCTAGAAGGAGATGTCACCAGCCTTTCTCACTAGAGTAAGCATCAGTGACATGAGGCTTGAGAGAAAAAGGGAAGGACATAGAGAAAGAGGGGGAGAAAGGTTCCTTCTTGGTGAAATCCTAAGTACCTGTGTAATAGCCAAATTGAACTTCGTCAGGAATTCATCCATCTTAGGCAATGCTATTTCAGAGTCTTTGCCCTCCAGACTTCTCAGGACCCGAATCATTGTGGTCACATTAAATAATGCATCTGAAGTCACAACATACTCCATCAGCTGGTCAACTCTCAGGGAACCCAAATGGTCAGCCTAGGAAACATGAACACCCGCCATTAGCAGAGGAATGTATATTCTGTCTCTACTAGATCTCGCTGAGCTATATGCAGCAAACAAATTATCCGTTGAATTTATTCTGTTTTTCTCTTTTCAAATTGCTTGTGAATGGATTGCGATTTTCCGGACTTCATTCATTGTTCAGAATTATTCATCAGATCTTTATGTGAGCTGTATTTCAACCTGGGGAGAGCTTGTGAAACATTCACTGATGATACCATTTTGACTATTAGATGGGTCGCAGTTCAAAATTGGAGCTGCTTTGACTGAATATCTAGGTCACACAGTTGTCTGAGTGATGAGCATAAGACAGGTTTCCAGTGTGAGTACTTTTAATTACAAATTTTGAAGTTCCCTGTCTACCAACAATCTGCAAAAGCCACTGAAAATTTACTGTTTTGATGAACATAACTGCCCATAAACTGTTTGTTTGAATTTTTGTGGAAAGTGAACACTAAGAGGGTGTGAATACAGCCACAGAAACCTTGGTTCAAAATTCAAAGACGTTTGCAAATAATTTGCTTTGTTCTTCATACACAGTAGGGCAAAGTATATTGGCCAAATTCTACTCCCACACACGCTGATGTAAATCCAGAGCAAGTACAGTGAAATCAATGGAGCTACTCCACCGTCACACCACTGTTACTGAGAGAAGAATTTGGCTGTGGTGCTGCTGGATGATAAAATTCTTTGGGATTTTCCGCAGTATGATCAGATTTTCTATAAACCCCAATTACAATATATGCTGACTGTGCAGCTCTTACATACAGGGTCAAAATTTTCATTGGTAGATTTCACTTCTTCTAGGGTTGCATCAAAGAAAAATGACCTCCAGGTGGTCTGTATCCATTCAGTGATGGACTCCACTGAGTAGCCTAAAGGGAAAAAACAGATCCATTGATCCTCATGGAATTATCCATTTCTTCCATCACAGTATGCACATTTTGTTTTAAAAATACATTTGTCCCAGAGAAATGGAAAACTCAGTGCCTGGATGGCAGAAAGAAAAATTGTTGCCCTAATTGTTAATATTATTATTTATTGATATACCAGAGCTGTGCATGGTTTGTAGAGGGAAATACGTTGCTTAAGCTGTAACTTCTTACATTCTAAGTAAAACCAAAGTGCAACAAATAAGGCAACAATCCATAATAGGAGAGCGGTAGGGGTCAGGGTGAGTGAGAACTTTCACAACAGGTCAAGACGCCAGGTATATCCCTGATTTGTTTTTATATTCACTAGGAGATATTTGATTTTCTTTGAGGCAGCCATCAGAGGTGGGCATAGGGAATCTTGGTTTAATACATTGTTGGAAAGGTGGCACCTCTTACAGAGCAGCTGTCCTTCCTGCTTCACTACAGAGTGTCAGAGTAGTGTCCGTGTTAGTCTGTATCCACGAAAAGAATAGGAGTACGTGTGGCACCTTAGAGACTAACAAATTTATTGTAGCATACATCTGTTAGTCTCTAAGGTGCCACAAGTACTCCTATTCTTATTACAGAGTGTGTTATCTTCGGGTCCGAGCCTAAATTGTTCAGACCCAGAGAAGCGGAGAATGTTACCAGCTGAACCACTGACAGAGCCAACCAGTGTGCACAGCATTCTAATGTCATCCAAGCATGTTACCTTTTAAGACTTTGAGGTTTTGGACAATCCAGAGTACGACGTCTCTCCTAGAAGATTCAGTCATGTGCTGATGAGCTCCATCAAACCCCGCAACACTGTGTTGACAAGAGCAACAAATACAGTGAAATACACAGATGGACAAATCCTCCATCTATCTAGGATATCATTTGATTGAGGTCTGGGCTAAGAAAAGACCAATCTCTTCTCCAAAATATTGTGCTTTGCTCCTTTGCCTGGGAGCTTCCCCCTATGGACTCCCCAGACCTACCGCCCATGCTCCAGACCTGGCATGCAACTCCTAGTATGCTGACATCACAATGCGACAAGGCTATGACAGGATATTCTGTCACTATGTACATTTCATCACCTACTGACTCATGCTGTTCTGTTCTGGATTTGGCAGTTTTTGTGGCCAGGCCTGGACCCTAAACCCACACTCTCTCAGCTCAACCCCACTATTTGCTCTATGCCTCTTCAGCCTCACATCCATTCGACCTGACCAATGACATTAAGATCTCAACCAGCCTCTGCTGAAAAGGTTGGGGGAAGCAGTTCTGCACTGCTGACGGCGTGATCAGCAATCATAGCACCAGACCCAAGACTTACATTGCAACTAACGAGTCATAGTCCCGTGGAACAATGAGGGCAAGGGTTGTGTTGTTGATGACAGGGCTCAGGAAGTACAGCTCATTTTGGAACGTGGCGTTCCAGTCCGTGGCGGCGTACGCCGCCATTCGCCCGGACATAAGGGTCAGGTAGTTTTGCAGGAGCAGCTTGGTAATGGTATCATCTGGGAGGACTGAGATTTTACGCTGCAACAAAGGAAAAATGCCATGTGGTTAACACACCTCTGTTAGTGAAATCTGAATTAAAATCCTCTGGGTCGGAAGGGAGGTCTTTGTCACCTGGGCGTGTGCCTTCCAGCCGAGGTCGGCAGACGTGCTCTAACTCGAGCAGAGCTGGCACACTACAAGTAGCAGTGTGAATGTTGCGGCATCCGCTAGCCACCAGACTGCAGCCTTGGGGTGCGGGTGGTCTTATAGCCCGAGCCGCCACCCATGCCGCAGTCTCCACGCTGCTATTTTTAGCATACTAGCTCCAGCAGAGCTAGCACATATCTGTCTGCTTGAACTGAGAGGCATCTTCCCTACTGCAGTATAAATGTATCTTTGTGAGACTTCTAATCTACAACCTCAGTGAAGAGTATAGTCCCTCTGCATCATGTCAGGACTCATTTCACTATCTTCTACTCAGTCAATATCCATATGAAATGCCAGTGAATTGTATTCTGTGCATTGCATTTTATTTGTCATTGAAAGGACCTGATGCAAACTGGATTTTGGAAGCCTGCTGATTGAAATAATAGAGCTGTAAAGTTTTAGTATTTGCTAGACTATCTCCCCTCCCTCCCCCCAGCAATAAGTTGAGATGGGAAATAACTGCAGCACCGTAGATATCAAAGAAAACATGAACAAAGTATACCATGATAGCGGCCTCGGTGAATTTTGTCAGAATAATCTGAACATCCTCGGGTTTGCTTTGTTGGAAGAACTGAATGAGCCGGGCTGCTAAGTCCATTCTGGTCAGCGTGTCAGAATGTACTACCATGTCACCGATCTGAGTGGGAGTCAGGATGTCCAAAACCGTATACTGGAAAAAGACAAAACACGTGGAAGCTTATTAACGCAAATCCAAACACTTTCGTTTCAGAGCCTTATGGCCTGTCCCCTCCTGAATACACGAGGATGTGGAAACCCATGAAAAGACTTACTGCATCAAAAGGTTGGTGGGAGAAGGAAATCAACTCAGTGTAAGATGCTTCCATGGAGAATTTTCCAAAGTATTCCAATAGCCAGTCTCTAGTGGGAGCCTTGGTATAGCAGACAGGACCTGCATTGAGAATAGAGAAAAATGCATAGCAGGGGAGAGATGAATGTGATGGTGAATGTTAATCTGAGCATACGCTGCTGCACGGTGCTACAGTAAGTGATGCTTTATCACCGGGCACTGGTTTGAATGAAGATGGCTTCACTAAAAGGCTCCGGGGCCCTGATCACTGGCCTATTGAAGTCAATGGATAGATGTGAGGTCACTGATTTAAATAGGCTGCAAGTGGGATACTCCACTAAGGTGTTTGATTTTGATTCTGTGAACGGGAACGTTGCATACTCTGTTCAGACTAGTCAGTAGCTAGCTGGTCAAGCAGTCTGGAACATACTGATCAGTGCTAGCGTTTGGTTGGCTGTGCTCCGTGATATGAAAAGAACCGGCCCAACCTGGTGGAATCTCACTCGGAGGAATCTCTGCTCTCTGTGGATTACAAGTATCCAAACTTGAATCTCATCAAGAGGTGAAAGCAAGCTGGTATGGTCCGGTATGGCATACCGGCAAGAGCCAGTACACCGTGCCGGACTGGACCGGCTTTCGCGGCGGTGATTTAAAGGGCCCAGGGCTCCAGCCACTGCGGGGAGCCCCAGGCCTTTTAAATCTTGAAAGGCTCCGCCTCTTCCGGTTGAGGCCATGCCCCCGCTCAGGTCTCTGGCATACCAGTAAGTCCTTTAAGTTACTTTCACCCCTAGTCTCATCTAGAACCTGAGCTGAGTGATGCCCTCTGGTATGAAGCTCTGTTAATTGGACACGTCTCCTGTGTCCAGTCATAGAATCATAGACTATCAGGGCTGCAAGGGACCTCAGGAGGTCTCTAGTCCCACCCCCTGCTCAAAGCAGGACCAACACCCACTACATCAGTCACCACTGGCAGACACCGTATCGCCTTTGCACAGTGACAGCTCTTCTGTTGTATTACGTGAGTTGAAAACAAATCTCAGCTGGTCCTGATTTCCTTTTTCTTCTTAGAACTGGCAGACAGAGGAAGTGGCTCAAGGCTACATGCTCTTAAAAGCCTCAACCGGGAGCTTCCGCATGGCTGGCTATAATGCACTTGATAGATTCTCGGGTCGGGGGCCCTACAGAGCACAGTGTTGAGCGTTTTCTCACCAGAAACCTGCTCAGCACAAAACCCGTATCCCTCTGCTTCGCAACCGGGAGTCCCAAAATTATTCCCAAGCAATACTTAGCACTGCCTTACGTTGGACTCTTGGGAGGCAGATAATATTAAGACATGCACCAATGCCTTCACGTACAGCAGGCAATCTGTAGGCAATTGTACCCTTTCAACAGGGATGCACTTCAGTAAACGTAAGTAGCGGTTGTAAAAAGCAGAAAGCAGGCAGATAACTCACAGCTGAATGGAATTGTGAAAAAATAGCTCCTTTGTTAGGCATTACCGGTATCCTGAGACTTCTGCGTTAGAAAAGACGTGATGTAGCGATACACATCCCTCTTGCCGTCCTCAGGAATTTCAGAAAAGCCGGCGTTGATCCCAGCAATTCTACAGAATAAAAGAAACCCTGAATGAGTCAAGGATGCTCTGGCGCCAACAGAGTCTGGTCGTGGAGTTCTAGGGAACTATTGCAAAGCTGACTCTTTCTGGCTGCCTTTCACAGTTAGCATAAAAACCAGGAGTGACATCCATGGGAGCTTTCCCATTGACTTCAGTGAAGCCAAGTTTCACCCCGGAGGTGGGTCCAAACTGAAATCATGGTTCTAAACACCCCTGGAAGAATGAGATGCCTATGTCCACATGCCAAGTTTGTGGTACAGCTGGGAGTAAAAGACTCCCAGTCTTGTTTTGTAACCATGGCACCCAGGGGTGGCTCTAGTGATTTCGCTGCCCCAAGCACGGCGGCATGCCGCGGGGGTGCGCTCTGCCGGTCGCCGGTCCCGTGGCTCCGGTGGACCTCCCACAGGCATGCCTGCGGATGCTCCACCGAAGCCGCGGGACCAGCAGACCCTCCGCAGGCACGCCTGCGAGAGGTCCACCAGAGCCGCCTGCCGCCCTCCCGGCGACCGGCAGAGCGCCCCCCGCGGCATGCCGCCCCAAGCACGTGCTTGGCGTGCTGGGGTCTGGAGCTGGCCCTGATGGCACCACTGGCGCCTTTTGGGGTTCACCCACAACTAGAAGCTACAGCACCAAGTTGTTTGTTTACAAAACTCTAGGTTCAAGAAAAGAAAGGGTGTTAAAAAAGGAACCTGTGACTCACAGAGACTTGTAGGAGCTGCAGGCCAAGCTGATGGGGATCTCCTGAAGAACATCAGCGTTAATGCTAGGCAGGACGACCATGAGTCTTTTCTTAAACCAAAGGTCATAGTCGGCATCTGTGAATGTGGGAAGTGCAACACGCAGCTGCTCCACTGTCCTTGCTAGCATGATGTGCTTCACCTCCATCGAGATACTGAGCATGGGGACAGAAGGCTACACAAGGGACAAGAAATAGAATCATAAAGCTCTGAGGGGATTTGAAAAATACAAGCACACCCCTTTCTTGTCCGGTTTCTAGTGTTAGATGCTGAAGCCTCTTGGCAATCTTAGAAGCGGAAGCCGCTTGGAGATCCAATTTCTACTTCTTAAATGCTGACACTTTTTGGAGAGCTGTTTCCTAAAGAAATCACAGAAGATTAGGGGCACAAATTCTGTGATTGTTGATGGGACTTTAACATCTCATTCCTTTCCTGGAACTGTGCTAAATAGCAGGGGTGGCTCCAAGCCCCAGCATGCCAAGCGTGTGCTTGGGGCAGCATGCCGCGGGGAGCGCTCTGCCGGTCACTGGGAGGGCGGCAGGCAGCTCCGGTGGACCTCCCACAGGCGTGCCTGTGGAGGGTCCGCTGGTCCCGCGGCTCCAGTGGACCAGCGGACCGCAGGACCAGCGGACCCTCCGCAGGCACGCCTGCGGGTGGTCCACCAGAGCTGCCTGTCACCCTCCCGGCGACCGGCAGAGCGCCCCCCGCGGCATGCCGCCATGCTTGGAGCGGCAAAATGTCTAGAGCCACCCCTGCTAAATAGATTCAAGTCCAAGATCAAGTTTCTATAGATTATTCAGGACACCCAGACTGAGGAAGCCAGTACTGGCCTGAGATGGCAATTTGAAATGCACCCTACATCAGGAAACCAGTCCTATTGTACTTGCCCACCCTTAAAATACTGGCATTGAAACTGGGCTGTTCTGAAGCAACATAGAACGAAAGCTGCTGTTGTAGCTGAATCAGGTGTTCTGGAAGTTTAGTAAAATATGTGGCACCCTGAAGCTCACTTGTAGGATGGAATCTATTTCCCTGCTGTACAAATCACTGGTTGTTTTGTGTCAGCCATGCGGAGGGAGCTCCACAGGGATCTTTGCATTTTAGATACTGTACTGCATGATGGTGTGAGACCCAGAGCTATCGTGCATTGAACATTTTGGAAGGCGCTAACCAAGATGGCAGACGTAGCAGATGATAGAGCTGGTGGGAAAATGGAATAACATTTTCAAGAAAATTTTGTGCATTTTTTTTTCATTGAAATTTAAAATTTTCATTAAAAAGTTTCCATCAAAGTGACAAGTTTTGAAAAATCTTGACCAGACCTACTGGTTAGTTGCAGAACCATTGTAAGGGGAAATCCTTCTCTTATGAGGGGATGGGATGGCTGGGAGGGCAAGTCAAGGATTCAGAGCCTTTCACCACCCAGACAGTGCACTGAATTCTCTCCCTGTCAGTAGCGACCAAAAGTTTGCATCTGATGGCTGCTTGGTGGCCCAATTCTTGCCACCCGACTGAGTTCCTCGTGGATACGTATCCACACCACAAACCCACCACTCCAATTAACCAGCTCATTAGCAATCTCAGCAGAGATGCCAGGTATTGAATTAGCCATGGAGACTGAACTGTCCACGTGTACCCAGGAGTGGGCCCTCTTGGCTGGGATGGAGGCACATTGGCAGGAAGCATCATGTGGAAAGCTTGCCATGATGATGCCCTAGTTGCATCTGTCCCATAGATGAACAGAGAACTTCGGTCTCCAGGGCTTGGTCAATCCAGCACCTTTCATCAGCATTAAATTCATATCACTATTCCAAAGCCTCCAGAACGGTTTAGCAACCATGAGAGGTCCCTCCACCCCAACTAGTATTACCAGACCCTTCATCATCCCTAAGGATTCAGCCAGATTACCCCAGGATAGTCAACAAATTATTGTGAAGCCCAAAGACACCTAGAGAGAAAATTTCTGACACAAACAGGGAAAGAAGAGCAAAGATTGCACCCATTTCTTTTCAACGTCCCCACCTTGTCCTTCTGCAGCAACCAAATATATTTAAAGTTATCCAGGCCACTAGGAGAAATGAATTTGTGTTGTCCTCTCAAAATCTTACATAATTTTGTTACCGGTTATAGTCCACTTCTTACTTCAGGAAATTTTGTTATTGCAAGAAACGTTCATTAATCCCACTCTAAATGGATCTGATTTCCATTCTCACACACTGTACTCGAGCTACATCCCTTCACGGAGTTACTCCAGTGTCGGTATGTTGGGTCAATGGAGTGACACTGTTTTACAACAGCGCAGGATCTGGTTCACTTGTGTCATTTCTGACACAAGATGCATGCTGGCTGGCACCTTGCCGCTGTTGACATCTGTCTGGTAATTGACAACACAAAGCTTATTGAACCTCAAGAAATGATCAGGGGAAAGTCATCCTGCTCGTTTAATCTCTGTCTCCAATGGGCTGTTTGCCCTGGAAAATCCATGTGTGTTGTTTTCACCACAGCAAGTAGTTTCCTTTATTGATTCCACACAGTGAATCTTTCAGGCAGTATTGATTTAGAAAACTGAAATCTAAGATCTACACCTGCATAGTGCTGAGCCCTCCTAAATGGCACCAATTGTCTCCAGCTCTCTCTGGGTAAGTCTACACTGGACACTAAGCCTGGCTCTGTGGGACCCTTGCTTGTGGCGCTGGTGTTTCCAAGCCAGTGCTTGAGTGTCCACACTGCATTGTAAACCTGGCTTGCTGACTTGCATCAGACCAATTTGTGTGTGGACAGAAGGGGGGTTTGGGCTCAAATCTGAGTCTGACCCTGGGATTAGAGTATAGTGTGTAGACAAACCCACTGAGATCAGTTGCCTCTCAGGAAGCCCTGAGTACTTTGCAGACTCAGGCCTGGAATTAGGCTGAAAGTAACAAGGCTACTAAGCATCCCCAGCTCCTAATGCCTCTCGGAGGAGTCGTGTGTGCTCAGTCCATGCGCAAAGATGGTCCGGAAGAGCAAATGACCATGTTACGAGACCTCTGCTGTATTGACAAACAAGGTGGGGCCAGCTGAGTTCCAGGAGGGATTTTTTGTTTTGTTTTTTTTTCATTTAAACAAAAAAAAAACCCAAGAAAACCTTTTAAAAAGTGATTTCTTTAGCCAGAGACTAGCTTTATACCAGATTATGACATGTGCTTTATCTCCGCTTTCTTCTATCTTTTTCAAATGGGAAGTTAAAACCTAAAGGCATTGGCTTCAGGTACAAAGCTAGCTTTCACGGGCCTTACTCAGGAAGCTGTCCCTTAGCCCACCAGTTAGGTCTCTGCGTTGCAGAGCTTACCTGAGGCAGAGACCTGGGGAGTCTGAGTCTCGCTGTCTGAGACTCTGTGTTTCTTCCATTAGCCTGATAAAAAGTATTAGATTTACTGAGGAGGGGAAATGCCCTGATCTGCTAATCGCGTTATAGGAGCCTCAGCGAATGGTTAGAAATGGAGCCATTTCAGGCAGAAGCCATCCAGAAATGGTCACATGTGAGAGAAAATAAATCAGAATCAGCCACAGGCAAGTAGAGTCAGATGCTCAGCTGCTGTAAATCAACACAACTGCACGAAAGTCCATGCAGCCACATCTGGTTACACTAGCTGGGGATCCCTCTAGTCATCTTTCAAGTAGGAAGGGGTGGGACTTCTTGGAATGGCCTTGGAGTAGCCTTGACCAATCCCAGCTCTCACAATCAATAGCTGAGGAATGACGGTGGGAGATGTGACCTCAGAAACTCTCCAGGCATCAGCCAATCACACCATAACCGTCGGTGGCACTGGAATGCCTCAAGCTTCCCTACCATATTTTTAACTTCATTAAGTCTATGATCCTGCATGTCTGCCACTGGGAAACATCGCTTCGAAATCCAACCCTCGCCCATGCAGCCCCACTGATAGAACTGCATCCCCAGGGGATACCTTCTCATAGGCAATATTAAACTCGTCCCAGTAAGCAGCCAGGTCCTCGAGGCCTGGCATCTCAGCTAGTCTTTCAAAGACTAGTTCAGTGTTGGTGACAGAGCTGAACACCTCTTGCGTTAAGGTTAACTGAGCCAGCTGGACTGCAGTCAGCTCCTGGAGATAAGCCATCTGAAACAGAGAGAGAGAATTTACAGTGCGGGACATTGTTCTTTGGTTGAAGTGGCCTTTCAAGGACCAGAACTACGGAGCTAATCTCCCTTACACTTTATTCCAAAGGAGACTCGGCTCTGTGCTATTTCTGCTCTCACAGGAAGGCTGATTATGATTTGTAATTCTGTAGCACCCTGAGGCCTCAGCCGAGATCTGGACCTCATTGTGCTAAGCACTGTACATACACAGTTCCTGTACCACACATCTGACAAAACAGACAAGATAAGTATTGCCATCCCCATATTACAGGTGAGGCACTGAGACTCAGAGACAGATTGTCCAGGGCTGCACAGGGAATCTCTGTCAGAGTTAGGCATTGAGCCCAAATCATTTGAGTCTCAGTTCAGTTCTTGAGCCACAAGACCATCCATCCTCTCAAAGTAGATCATAGAATCATAGAATATCATGGTTGGAATGGACCTCAGGGGGTCCTCTAGTCCAACCCCCTGCTCAAAGCAGGACCAACCCCAACTAAATCATCCCAGCCAGGGCTTTGTCAAGCCTGACCTTAAAAACCTCTAAGGAAGGAGATTCCACCACCTCCCTAGGTAACCCATAGTAAGATGAGCAGAAACACCAGGGATCATTTCTATTAATGAAACTTTATAACCCAGAAATTCATCTAGAGGTTCCACTAACTTGGGAATAGGAATACTTTCTATACCATACGGGGGACATCCTGGCTCCATGTAGGTCAAGGACAAAACTCCCATTGACTTCAGTGGGGTCAGGATTTCACCCTGTGTTTGGTAAGTTAACTCTTCCTTCGTCCTTTACGGTTCAGTGGTGATTTGAACTTATATATCAAAGCAGGATAGAAATATTGTTCCTCCAAGGCAGTAACATGACACAAAATGGCAGAACCAACATTCTCACCCCAGTAAAGTTTCTGTTGACAGCAATGAAGTCTTTTATGTTAGCTGTGGTCTTGAATCTTTGGAAATTAAGGGCCATCCAGTTTTCAGTTGTCTGGCAATCTAAAACACATCAATAATAAAGGTTAAAAAAATAAAATGATTTGTATTTAAGGGCTTGCCTCCACACAGATTTAGTTCATGGCAAGCAGGGGTGTCAATCTACCCAGGACACTAAGTGTCCGCATGCACCCAGCTGATATGCACTAACCATTCCGTAGTGTGCTTTGATCTCCCCTGCTTTGAAACGGGACTAGCACATTAAGAAATGGTTAGGACGGGTCAGTGCCGGTCCATTCATGCTCCAGCTTGCCATGGACTTAACATTCGTGCAGACAAGCCCTCCGTTTCAAGGCTGTCAAAAGAATACATAAACATTACAACAAAAAAGACCCTCCCAGGATATTAGGGCAGGAAATAGAGAAAAGACCAAAACTGTCATTCATGTAAATGATGGTCCAACCTGCTTCTAGTAAGACTGCTGTCAGATCCTGAGAAGTTCCAGGAAGAATGTCATAAAACAACGTTTAATAGTTCAGTGGGAATTACGACACCACCATTTCCCAGTTAATTTTCAACTGTTTTATCTTATAAACATTTTTTAAAAGGATGTTGTAAAAAAACAACAACAAAATGGTTCAAGAAGCCAAACTCTACGGCTGATACTTATAATAATGGGAGGATCCTGCCTCATTTAGGGGACTTTTTTATTCCTCTCTCCTCTACTAAGAAACACTCAGTTAGCTCTGTCATGTTGTCACAGGGTGACTGGCCTCTTTAAGAGAGATGGCGGCCAGCCACACGTGCTATAATTAATTAGTTGCTTCTCAGCTTGTGGAGGGCGGGAGTAAGTTGGGTCAGGTGACAGCTTAATGGGTATCTGAGCCTTATAAAAGGGCTGAGAGTGACCAGTCTCCCCAGTGGAGCGGCAGGGAATGGGCAGGCTCCTGTGGGTTTGCAGGAGAACTATACTGCAGAAGAACCAGCCTGGGGGTTGAGGGCTCTGTCCCACAGCCATGAACACTCTGAAAGGTCGCCCAGAAAGGGGCTGAGAACGGGGCCCAGAGGATGGGCTGAAGAGAAGCCCCAAAGGGCAGAGGAACCTTTTTCCTTGTTTTGGGCCTTTTGGGTTGGACTTTTGCTACCCCCCATGGGGTTACGTTTGTTTATCACTTGACCGGAGGGCTAAGCCCCACCCCTCCAGCACAGACCGGTGTGTGGAGAGCCAGGGAGACCCATCCTGGGGGAAGGAAACTGGGGCAGGAGGTGCCAGCAGGGGGTACTATGGGGCAGCCACACCTGAAGACGTGTGTTAAGAACAGGGCTAGAAACATGCACACCCTGGGTCTGAACAGCTACTGGGAACATTTTGACTTTTAGATGGTTAGCTCTTGGGGACAGGTACCATCGTCTATGTTTAGTTTGTGCAGTGTCTAGTAGAAGGTGGGCCTGACTCTGGTTGAAGTCTTTAGACGCTACCGGAATACAAACAATCATAATAGTATAATATACTGTATTTGTAAAGGAGCTCTCAACCAGAAGGATCCCAAAGTTCTCTCTATGCATAAATCATCTCATCAACAACAGAAATGCAGCTGCTTCTCGGGTGTGGTTGTTATTTAACGTCATACTGCAAGTCTACCCAGCAGTTTAGAACTTGAAGTGAAGCATGTTATATCTGGTTGAAAATGTGCGGTGACTTTAGGTGGTAGGATACTGGAGTTTCCTCGGGACATAGGGTGACCAGGCATCCTGATATCAGGGGCTTTGTCTTATATAGGCAACTCCTACCCCTCCCACATTGGCCTGATTTTTCACACTTGCTATCTGGTCACCCTACCAGGACACTATGCCTGTGAAAGGTGCCATAGGATCTTTAATGACCATAAAACTGAGTTCCTGATCATTTGCCTTTCCTCCATCATGCCCTAGAAGCTATTGAAATTACACAGTTATGGGGAGACATCCATATGGCTTCTAGAGCTAACATATTTAAGGGCACTTTATTTATTTATTTATTTATTTATTTTCCCACCCATTTGAACAAACCAGGACAGAGGGAAAAACTCACCTATTTGTAGAAGAATATTGACAATCCATTGGGTTACAGCTGTCTTTGTCTCCATGGTCATCTGGTCAAATGCATAATCCAAACCTTTAACACTGCAAGAGAAACCAATAGAACTCTTATAGTCTGCTGCAATTATTTGCTGTGGTTTTCAAGCTAACTGCACCATCCAGCATGTGGGTTCAGAAACATTTTAATTTACAAGCTATGCGAGCTTACAACTCTCATCTTCTCCTTCCAGTCACTCAATCATCCCCTTCCCCCAGCTTTTCTTCCCACACTCATGGGTGACCTCGTCAATACAATACGCATGAGTGAGGGAAGCCAAATTCCTAGTTTAAGAAGCCTGCAAATTGGTCCCCTACTCACATTGTTTGTAGCTGTGTGCAGTTAGCTATAGCAGGGAGAGCCATTAACTCATCACGGGTGATGGAGGCTAGATACAATGTCAATGTCCCATTGAACCAGGATTCTAAATCAGTCGTTGTCATTGAGGCAAAATGTGGCTTCAGAATCTGGAAAATGCCCTTTAGCATCACATCACGGACACTGATCACTACGTTCATCTGGGAAGAAAAGAATTGGAGACTATGAAGGCGAGGCACATACCTCAGTGCAACGGAAGCATATCTTTGCTCCCAGACATTGTATAGTATTAGTGTGATTCTGTTCCCACTGACATCTATGAAAGATTTTGCCACTGACTTCTGTGGAGCAGGACTGGGCCCTATGTCTCATGTTTGGCTTAGAAAGCCAAGAGTTGATTTTCCACATGCTTCTTTATGTTCCAATTTCTTGGAATTGTCCTATTACTCTGTTTATACAACGTTGCGTTGGAAGAGTCTAAAATGTCCACCAAAAGATGCTGTGGCTGCTGCTATATATATAAACCTCACTCATTGATAACCATTGGGAAATATGCATTTTTTGAGAGAGTACAGAAAATTGGTCTTAATAATGCTTTGAAACCTTGATTGCTTTTTCCAGCGTAAACTTGGGAAAGGATGCTTCATTCTGCAGGTGCAGAGGCTGATTCTTAGACAGCAGCTTCTCTTTGTGCTCAGGAAAAGTTGTGAGTGCGCACACATCTGCATCATGCTATTGGTGAGCCTGTTTTTTGGGCATGGAGGTGACAGCATGGACATTTGCAAATCTCTTTTTGTCCAAATGGCTTCTGCGGGTGTGAATTCTATCTCTGGTATGCACAGGTGAGGGAAAACAAAGAGCATGCACTGGTTTCCGAGTGCCCAGAATTACACATGTAAAGGATGAGTCCCTAGCGTCAATCAGCCCCATACCTTTACACATACCGTTGCAACTTTTAGAGAAGAAGAACTCAGACCATAGACTCATAGAATTGTATGGGGTAGAAGGAATCTAGGATAGATCATCTAATCCTTCCACTTAGTAGTTTTGCATGACCATCTCTCTGGACTACTTCAGCTGGTGCTTGTCATGCCATGATTAAGATTTCTAGTGCTGCTGATTCCCCTGCATCTATCAGAAATGTCCTCACTGTTAGACGCCAGTTCCGCTTTGTTATTGAGCTCATCTTATGCTATTCAAAGGGTAGTTTTCTGGTTCCATCTGAAATCCATTAACTGACTGTTACCATTTAATGGCATATATGTGTGGCCAATTAAATGAGTATCAGTCACTCAGATGTCTCTTGCTGTTCTAGGCCACATCGTATGGGTCTTGGAAACACGCCCTTCTAGGGACAGAGTCTACAACCCTCACTCATGCTGAATAGCGGTGGGACAATTTGCATGAGTCAGTGCTACTCAATGGGTCTGATGTGCGAAACCACCCACTTTCGGGTCACTTCACTGTCAGGGCAGGGCAAAGAGGCTGTGGCGTAAATGAGAATCAGGCCCAACGTGAGCAAAGGTTACAGAGTCAGGCCCATAGGTGGTAGCACCCACCGCCAAAGGAACTCTCGCTCTCACCTGTTTTACGAGCATATTGACTTCAGACAGGAAGATCTGCAGTTCAGATATGTTTCTACTTTTGAGGGTGTTCATCACGTTTGTTGCATCAATCTCTGCATTGACTCTGGTGCTGTCAGTTAGGATGCCAGAGAGGACAACCAGTTTCCCCAGTTGTGTTGCAGTTAGCAAATCCGTCACCTCATACTAAAAGGACAAGAAATTAGAGTTGAATTATACAGAACTAGGGTCAGACATAGAGCCAGATAAGTTTTAAAATGTATTTATCAGTATTTTTGTGACTCAAAACAATGAGCTCCAGTCACTGTGAGTCATATATTATTCATTAGTGTTGGGAGGGGGGCTGGTTATTCATGAAAATGTTAGAAAATTTCATTAATTCCAACACAAACATTCACACACCCATTCAAAATGCAGCATTCATTATTTATTAGACTCTAGTTTTAAAAGTTTCAGTCACCCAATCAGGGAACAGGAACAAAATCTCATGACTTAAGTGACCATCCACACACAACAAATTACAAATAGTAAATAACCGAAGTGAAGAATTCCTGAATAACACAAAGCCAGAAATTATTCATCCCACTTGTTTGTCAAGTATATATTAGGTACACGCTAGAAAGAAATCAGGGTTGGTTTCTGAACCAGAAAGGGGCCAAATATGGAATGAATTTTATTCCCCTAACAAATAATTTCACCAGCTGTGGTCTCTGTCACACATGAATGAACATTTAAAAGGGTGAAATTAACGAGTGTGCAAAAGAGTTATGCATTAGAGCTGGTCAAGAATTTTTCAACAAAATGTTTTTGTTGGAAAATGCTGATTCATCAAAAACCAAACTTTTTACAGTAAAAAGTCAGTTTTGTGGAATTTTTCCACTCCAATTTTTTGAAAAAGTTTCTAAATTGTTGAAGAATTTTGTTTTGACATTTCCAACATGAAAAATTCCAGGCTTCTGGTTTGAGACAACTTTTTGTTTCAAAATTTAAGCTCATTCTAGGGGGAGAAGGGTGATGAAAACATGGGCAAAATTGAAATGAAATTTTTGGAAATTATCAAAATAAAATGTTTAGATTGACTTGCACCCATTTTTTCAGATTTTCTGTTCATGAAAATTTTTGAGATTTTGATTCTTTTATTCTGATTTAGAACAGGATTTTTTTAAATTTAATTTTATTTTTTTGTGGATATCTTGCACATTTTCATGGGATGGGAAAACTGTTTCCTATCCCTCCCTATTGTGCACTACTTGAGTTTCTGTTATGCCTGAGTGGGACATCAGTGGAGCTTGTTCTTGTGCTGGCTCTGTGCACCATGGTGAATTTCACCTGACAGATGAAATCCCAGCATCAGTGGGAATTTTGCCTGGGATCGTACTTACTCCATTAAAGCCAGGATCAAGCCGGATTAAATCACTGTAGTCAGCATAGACACTGGAGAGCCCAAAGTTTTCCTGCAACCAGTCTCTGCTGTTATCAGCTGTGAATGTGCAAGCTACT
This sequence comes from Mauremys mutica, assembly GCF_020497125.1. NCBI lineage: Eukaryota > Metazoa > Chordata > Testudines > Geoemydidae > Mauremys > Mauremys mutica. The sequence continues at coordinate 81,888,641 of NC_059082.1, read as the reverse complement.
CCTGCAAGGGACATGGAAAGTGAACAGTCAGAGGGTAACATCAGTGTCAGTAAGCAGGAAAAATACAAGGGGGAAGTTTGTAATAAGCCAGGTGATAAGTTATGCCAGACGGTCAGGCAGTCAAAGCCAAGTGGAAACAGTAGCTCTGTTCCAAAAGGATAGAAGCTAGAGACAGCTCCATAACCATTGAGCTTAGAAATCTCCTAGTCCACTGGACTTTGCAATACTGTTCAGGGTAGCATTAAGGACTAGTAGTTAGAGCAGATAACTGAGAGTCAGGAAACTGGCATTCCATTGCAAGTGGTGGCCCTGGCTGGTTGTGTGCCCTTGGAGAAGTCGTCTTACCCTCTGTTTCAGTTGGTCCATCTGTGAACCGGCTATAAAACAATATTTTCCTGTGATACCTCACAAAAGGCTGAGCAGCTTAATCAACTAGTGTCTGTGAAATGCTTCATGCTTCTCGAACGGTGGGCATTATTTCTGTTTGTTGTAGCTTTTCTCTCTCTAAAGGACGTCATTTCACACTCTGAACTGGAAAATCCAGGTGGACCTTATTAACTCTAAGGGGCCTCCTGCATTTGCCCAATTCCCAAGGATGCCAGCTATGGAACAGACAAGTGTATGGGGAGAAGATATCCCTGAATTGTAGGGTACAACCTTAGCACTACGACACTTAGAAAATGGTAGAAGACAGCTAAATACAACAAAAAATTACCTTCTTTTGCCACCTGTCCATTGAGAAAGTTCAGTCGGGCGTGGTATACGGCCTTCTGCGTGTCGGGGTCTAACTTACCGTGGACAGAATTCAATCCTTCGTAGCTGGAAGATAAACAAAAGAAAACATACTTTTGATGTCTCAAGTTGCAGTCATGCTCAGTCACTCCCTTAATCCCTCTGGACCAGAAATATCATCCTTGAAACCTAAGAGTTTCAGCTTTTTATGGACCACTTATCAGGTTGTTGGGAGCTTGTGAATTGTTGGCTAGGAAATGAACTATGCATCGTTTTCCTCTGGGCTGCCAGTGATGACTGGAAGACCCAAGGAGCTGTTAGTGATGGGGGAAGCTAAACTTCTGATCTGAGGCTAATCTGAACTTCACTGGTCTGCAGCTCTCATGAGGGCACCTTTGCTGGCTTTGGCCTGTTCAGAAAGATAGATTCTGCTCTCACTTACGGCGATTTTACACCACTGAAACTCCATTAACTTCTATGGAGCTACTCCTGGTTTACACCAATATGAAAGGAGAACCAGGCACAGAAAGAACAGCCCTTTTCTTGGTACTTCCACTTTATTTCCCAGCCAAAACTTGAAAGGGAGAAGGCATGTGAAAAACTCACTTATGAAAAATTAATCCGATGGTTTTGAACCTCACAAAAGATGACATATATACTCACATAGCCTGGAAGTCAGTGCAACCTATTTTTGTTGGAAAGAGACTTAGTATATTTGCATCAGTAACAGGCAGCAGCATCTTCAGTTTAACCTGAAACAAGTCTTTCAAGGAGGGGGAACAGAGATCTGGGAAGCTCTCGTTGACTTTTTTTAGAATAGTCTCCAGCACTGAATACATCACGTCGCGATCAAATGGAGGGGTCAGGGTTAAAGTTGATAACTCAGTCAAGTAGCCATCGAGGTAGAGGACATCACTGGCGCTGAGGACATGGATGATGCCTGCAGCCGTGCTGCTGTTGGAGAACACGTTGTGAATGGCAGTGAGTTGTGCTAGTTGGCTGGCTGTGAGGACATCCAGGGCTGCAAACTAGAAATAAATGTGTCAGATTAAAAGCTCTGCATCTTGGCCCTAGGAGCAAGCATTAAGCTTTGGAGCAATGTATGAAACAAGAAAACCTGGACAAATCAGTGTGGTTACTGGCTTGCCAACGACTTTGATGTAGATTTAGGATACACACTGTGCACTTGGAACCTGAATCAAAGTCCATTAAGGTCTCTGGAAAGACAACTCCCAACGACAATGCCTTTGGCTCAGACCTTGGATCCTGCAGTCCCTAGGTAAGCAAAACTCCCCCTGACTTTCATCTAAAGAGAGAGAGTGTTGCCAGCAATGCCTGGGTGCTTTACAGACATGTGGGAAGCTAGGGTTCCTGCTCCAAAGAGCTTAACATCTAATGGGAGTTTTGCCAGACTCAGGGAGCGGAACTGAAGCATCAAATCCTACTGCACGATGACATTGTCATATGATAAGTTGTATTACATGCTACACAGTACAGTTCAGAGCCTTGAATGCACTTTGTAGAAATGCATTTAGTGATGTATTGTAATATTATAGTTAGGTAAAACCAGAAGGTAATTTTCAAAACTAAAACGTGATCTTCAAGTATTTATACTGGAATCCAAATATTTACTACTGACCCAGTGCTGGAAATAGCTAAATGAATCTTCAAAGTAAATTCTTACCCCATCAAAACCACTCCAGGAAGTCGTGAACTCATTATATGATGCGTAGTTTCGGAAACTCTTCCAGTTGCTTAGTATCCACTCTTTTGCTGAACTTTTTTGGCACACTAAAGCAACACATAAAGAAACTCTTATTTCTCTATGCGCGTGGGCTCTGTGTCTCTTAGAAAAGGCATATAGGAAGAATACAGCGGAGTTACACTGGGGATCAACTTAGTCCCTGGTGCATCATTCACTTTCTCATGGATCTTCTCCTTACTGTTTTTACATGTCAGAGATCAGGATGAGTTGAGAAGAGCTGTGTAAATAAATCTATGCTGCCAACAAAAGCAGAAACATTTTTGCTGCATAAGTGGTCAAATAATGTTCATTGCCAATTTTGAGGGATTTTTTTCCCCACTGACTACATACTTGTGAACATATTTCTCCATTATTTGACTAGCTCATTTAATAATCCTCATTCCTCAGACAATAGATCATTTATATGGCATTAATGGTCTCCAAGATCTCCATGGACTTCAGTGGAGTTAGGCCAGGAATGAGTTTGACTCTAGACGCTGATCACTTACCATTTCTTGTAAAGAATCTCCCAATCCAGTCGGCTACCAGTTGCCTAGTGCTGTTGTCCATCCTGGAATACACACTGTCCAGAGCTTGCACGCTAATGAAGGGGATTCAGAAGGGACACCATCAAACTGGGGCTGTTGCCGTTTGCTGCCTCGTCATATCTATTTATCTTTCACATCATTCATTTCCCCACCCCATATTCTTAGGTAAATGTCAAACCTTTGAAAAACTTGGGTGTCTGGTGCAAGTTGATGTCAAACCTAAGGAGAACATGTGATTGCAGACACACGCTTGAGTCCCTGCCATCTCAGTTCTCGTCTCCTCCTATGCCCCTATCCTGCTCCTTATCTTCTGCCCAACCTTCCCACCTCACTTCTCCCTTTTGCCTCCATCACCAGCTCTCGTCTCTGGGGCAGGTCCTCAGCTGGTATAAACCATCGAGGCTCCTTTTAAGTCCATGGAGCTATGGCTGAGGATCTGCTCTTGTGTGTCTTCTTCACAAGCCCCATTGGACAGCTCAGGCTTCTACTGGAATAAAAGTCTGATGCACAGGACAGCTGGTATGGGACTCCTCTTTATTTGCTTCCCTCTGTCATACGATATGGGGCTAGGTTACGAAAGGTCATACCCTCATCAGTATCCAGTGGATACTGTTACAGCCATCAACAGCTAGGCTCCGGTGAGTGTACCCCACTCTGCATATGATCTATCCTGTTTATCCTGTTGATCTTGGCTTGCTCCTTTAGACCCAGGGGTAGTCAATAGGTGGACCGCGGGCCAAATCCAGACTGCCAGATGCTTTTGAATGGACCGCAAAATCTTTTTATTGACTTATTATTGTCATTCTTGTTATTATTTTTCTATTATTTTCTCTTTCCCTTGACTATACCTCAACCAAGAAATGTGGACCTTGACAAAAACTAATTGATTACCCCTGCTTTAGCCTGTAGGCCTTCAGGTGTAGACCTGTTATCTGATTGACACTGACCCTCTTTGTACAGCCCCCTGATGGTGCTCTGCACTGTACATTTCAACAGTGTGTGTGCTAGGCACTCTATCTATCTATCGATCGATCTATCTATCTATCTATCCCCACCCCCCATCTATCTATCTATCTATCTATCTATCTATCTATCTATCTATCTATCTATCTATCTATCTATCTATCAACAATACATAATTAATAATAATCACTAATAATTAGCAGCAAAGAGTCCTGTGGCACCTTATAGACTAACAGACATTTTGGAGCATGAGCTTTCGTGGGTGAATACCCACTTTGTCGGATGCATGTACTAATAATTAGTAACAATAAATGGCAGCAGTATAGACAGCAAGGTTCGTGTAGTAACAATTACGGCTTCACAATGCAAAATAGCTGCTGGGCATTTAGCAGCTGCAGCCTAACATCTGTGCTATAATCAGTGTGAATTTAGGCTGGACATACACCGTGGCCAAGCCATCGCAAGTGATGGGGAGCTGGGTCATGCAGTCCAGGAGGTTAACGTCGATGACGGTCAGGTAGGCGTGCAGCGTCTCCTGGAACCAGGAGGCCAGGAAACCTGCATTTTGCATTTGAGGGTCAACTTTCAGAACTTCCCACGCCGCATTCAGCAGGAAGGCTTTGGAGGCCGGTGTAATCTGGTCACTGAGGATCTAAAAAGAGCAAGTTGAATGCTGAAATCAGAGTGCTTTTAGGGCTACAACACTCCAAACAGGAGTCTGAGTCAGCCATGCAAAATATGCCTTTGTAACATTGGTCAATGCATGTAGCGCTGACTATTATCATGTGCAATATGTAATATGTGTGCACATCAATTGCCTCTTTGCTCTTAATATTCACCTACTCCTGTGATCCTGTGTGTCTGGAATTTGTTGCAGAATTGTACCTTTAAAATGTACCTAGGGAACTTCTTACATGTTCAGCTCTCCGAAAACATCTTAGTGGCATGAAGAAAAACTTCAGATACCAATGATCTTGTGAAAATAGTTCTGCATAGTGCTGGAGATGAGATTGCTCTACATTGTCTCGTTCTGGTACTGTTATTACCTGCACGCTGATTTCATTCAGAGCAGTTTGCAGCACTTCTCTGCTGACTTGCTGGAACAGTAACAGGAATGCCCCTTGGTCCAGTTGGGCTGCAGGGTCTGTGATGTAGCATTGGAGGATGGAGGAAAGTTGGTTTGATGTCAGGTTGGAGCCCTGGGACAAATATTAACAAATTCAAGAAATCAGCAGGGTATTGCAATCTGCAAATACAGATCCAGTGCCAAATCCTGCAGGTCTTACTCAGTACTGGCTTGAGCAAACGCCTGAGAAGTTTTGAGAGCTCGCAGCTCCAATGGATTTCAACTCAGAAGGGTCATTGACTTGAACGGGAGCTGCAAATGCTCAGCATCTCTCAGGAAAATCAGAATTTTACTTGAGTAAGAACTGTGGGATTTAACTTCCAGTGACTAGCAACAGTAACCACAGCAACTGTAGCAACAAATAATGAGGAAAAACTACTGTGGAGGCATGCCACTGAATATAGTGTGTGCTTAGCCTGTGAGATTCATGCCCTCTACCCTTTAGCTGTTACAGATTTGCCCAGGGGTCCGGTGGCTGCTACTTCACTACTCTCAGCACTTCTTTGCTAATGAGTGAAACTCCAAAGGGCTGCAAATTTCCATCTTTCTCAGAACCTCTTGGGTCTGCAAATTTGGGCTGGATCTCTCACAAGAACAGGCTTTCTGGTGAGAAATTTCCCGGAGATAATACACTCCCTGTGCCTGGAAGATAGTGATTATCGGAAGACTGAAACAACAGCCTGGCAGTATGACAATCAGTCATCGGGGGGAGTTTGAACAGCAGATGATGAGCTTAGCCCTTCTCCAGCGCCTTTCAGACCAGAGTCTCAACATCAGTTTAGCCCCATTTTACAGGAGTAACTGAAAGCAATGAAGTGATTAGCCCAAGTTTACTCAGCCAGTGGAATTCAGGCCTCTTGACTCCCTGTGCCAGCCTCTGCCTAACACACTCTTCCAGGAGTGACTTCGGAGCAAAGTGGTTTCAGGGGCCGATGTGGTGTTGGGGGGGTTATGTGTGAATATCACCGAATGGCTGAAAAATTTAGCGTGTGAGAACTCAGGACTGCTCGTTACTCCAATGGAGCTGACTTACCGAAGCACACGCGTACTGGGGGAGTGTGAATTGGCACCTGTCACCGCTCTCCAGGCTAGTATTTAGAGCCACCCTGGAAAGGAAACAATATTCCTGTAGAACTGGTTTCATAAAAGCTGCTTTTTCCAATTGACTTCAATGGGCATTGGCCCAGACCCAGTATACCAGTGCACATGAGTTTACAATACAGTATGGAGGAGGAGAGTGCTGACTAGAGTACAGAAGATCGTTGTAGACCTTATCAAAGGATAACTGAAAACATGATATTTCACAACTTGGGTAACATTCCCACATCCAGGAACACAGTTAAGCCCCACTCATCTCCCACCCACTGCTTAACATATAATACACAATAGTATTTATTCCTTTCCTGGAGTCTAGAGGGATTTAACGAGATTCTCCGTAGCCTCCTTGGCATGGAAAAATCTGTTCTCCAGTCAGTTACACCCAAGGAACCTGATTTTCTTCTCATTTAGACCAGTATCAAGCAGGCGCTTTGCCACAGAAATCAATGTAAATGAGACCACAATCAGGCCCACTGACATAACTGTCTTTCCATCAGACCTTCAGGCCTGATTGTATTTTTAAAATACCCAGGGCCTCTCAGAGGAAGCAAATTCTCTCTGCCTCCCATCCAAAGTGTGTAGAATAACAATTCCTGTTGGCACATACCTGTTAACCAGGGAACAGTAGGTCGGAGCTGTGAAAAAACAAGGTAAACAAAATAAGGCACCGTGAACTTATTTTAATATCTTGATTTGAAGTTGTGCTCGAATGCTCTGTGATTGGGAGGAGACAGGTTTGATCAAGTCCTACTCATCACACACTTGAGAATCTCTGCTTTTAACTTCTCCATGTGTATGTTCTAGTTATGTTGCACGTATAATTACATTTATTTAATGAGCATCTGTATTCAGTGCAGGTGAAACGTGCTAGTCTGGGAGCCCTGGAGCTTGGAGGCTTCTGTGAATTGACAGAGGGCGAAACTCTACCTTGTTCAAGGGGCCAGCATGAAACCTCTAAATATGCCCTCAAAATAAGTGATGCATGGACCTTGTCCTGGCCTTCTGCATTGGGCTGAATTTCATCCATAAGTACAGTGTGGGCCACCATTGTACAAATTTCTTCCATGCTGACCTGCCAGATTGCCTCAGCCCTGCCCCATAGCTAGCATTTTGTCTGAGACTGCTCACATGGGACTTTTAGCTGAAAACAAAATAATCTCTACTTACAGACAGGAAGCGCTGGGCACTGGTAAAAGGATAGAGAAAAAGCGCTGGTTAGAATATTAGCACGGAATGCAGCTGATCATTCACGTGACATGAGACAGAATTAGCTCAGAATGGCTCGTTAGGAAGCAGGCAGTGATAATCTCATTGCAGGCTGAATCAGGCATATTGTATTGATGAGAGTTAAAGACACTCAGCATCGGACCTACTGAGAACAACCAGAGAACAGGTTGTCTCTATACCAAAGACATAATGGATCTGATCCTCAGCCGGAGTAAACCAGTCTAGTTTCTTTCCCTTCAGTGGAGATAAGATTCACTCCAGTGGATAGATCTGGCTTTAAGGAAGGAAATATTCAAAATTGCAATGTAAGCCCCCTAGATACCTGGAGCTATTTTAAGCACCACCAGCAGTTCAAACAAACAAACAAACAAGCAAACAGAAAAAAAAAGGGCAAGTGATGGTTTTACGTACGTACCAGATTTAAACCTTCTACATGGTGACCTAAAAGAAACCCAAATGAGATAGTCAAACTGATGGAAAGAAGCTGGTTTTCTCCTAACCTACCACAAAACCTGGCCACCCACATAAGGCAGAAATAGAGGGAGGTGGCTTTGAAGATCTGCAGATTTCCTTTTTTAAATACAAAACTAGCGCTAGTGATACTGAGGGTGAGATGCAATTCACTTTTCATGGTGCGGCTGCAAATCATTTTCATGTCTCGGAAGGACTACAAATAAAAAAGTGCTAAGTATAATAATAATTTGCTTTGATGAATATCGGGTGAAGTTGACTCAAACAACTTCCCAGCACTGGGGAACTGACAGCAGCAAAGATGGTTTGTTATGCTAGATCCCAAGCGAATGTTCAGTTACACTGGGGATTAGATTACTAGCAATGCTCTATAGCTAGTTAGGCTAAATAACTTACCTGAGATGAGTAGCATTACAAGGGCAGCTAAAATTGCTGGCCCTTTTTTCCCCTTCATAGTTTTTCTCATTCCCCTGGACCCTCTATGCAGGCCTAAAAAGAAAAGATTTTACCAGTTTGTGAGCCTTCTTTATTGAACACGGATAAACTCCTGCCATTCCCCCTGCTGCTAAGGGGGTCAGATTGTTCTCAGAGCAGAGCTTTGGATCCAGCTGCAGATCTGAGTTTCACAGGGTCATTTTCACCTCCCTGTTTAATTTGCCATGGGGTATGTCGGGACTCAGGATCACTCGTGTTGTCTCCTCTTCCTGCTTTCCACCATTACTTCCTTGTGCTCTTGCAAACTCCTCATAACTAACCCTTTTGTGACCGGGACAAACTGCTGTTGGGGTAACACATCTCGCCTTTCTTTGGGGGGGCTGCCCCATCCCAGCACTTAGGTGGCCATTAGGGGAGGCAGGTAAAACCTTCTTCCCCACTAGGGAAGTCCCAAGGCTGAGGTGGATGAAGAGGGAGAGATCAATTTGTGTGCAAAACAGGGTCAAAATCAAAAGTCTCTCTGTAGAAGAAACAAAACACGCTCTATCAGTGCACTATCTAAACACCTCATTAATCAGACATGTTGGAAGCGATCACCTGGCTTAAGTGTAGATTAAAAAAACAGCAAGAACTAGCACAAAAGTCAAAATAATTGTTGCCAACCACAAAAATGGCCACATCTGCCATCTATCCCCTGTCACTGCTAGATGAGATCAGCTCCAATATATGGTAGCTGTTGCCTGCTGCGATGTGCATCGCTTTAATCGAATACACCCCAGTCTATAAGTAGCAGGAACATTTCGCACAAAGCATACGCTCCTGAGTTTCCAGAGAAAAGCCCCATGTCACTGGCTCGCCTTAGAAGATGGTAAACGTTGACGTGATCATATTGCATGAGATCTGGCTAGGCTAGGTCTGGCTTCACTCTGCCCACTGGCTGAAAAGGAGTTGCTGTTGCATGTTCTAACGAAACCAACGGGAAAGACACTGTGGGGCTCTGGCTCGAAGAAGACGTAGCAAACCACAGTCTGCATCCACTCCAAGGGAAGTAAGTACGTGCCTGGAAGCAAGGCACTGTAGTGCGATCACTGTTTACTCCAGGCTCGCATCGTCCAAGTCAGAAATTAGGCAGGCTTTGGGTGACGTAAGCTGTGTTCTCTGGTCTGGGAGCTTGAGAACCATGGAAAATGAGAATCTGTCTATGTGCAGCTATAAAGAATCCTCTTTGCATTCACTATAACCAAGCCTTTCTTTACTGCAGCGCGAGGGACACTGCAGGCCCCTCCCCACCATATCCCATGGAAACAATGACAGCGCCCTCCCACCGTCAGCGCTTGGAGGGACCCCGTCAAGCAGTAAGTGGTCACTCTCCTTCTCCGCCTGTCTTTGGCGTCTCTGGCCCCAGAGTTGCTAATTTATGCCACGTAAGTTGCAGTGACCTCAGGACTCATGAAAGGAAGGAGACTGAATGACTGGGGAGATCTTTTCCAAAGGCACATGGGTGGCATTTGTCACCACCGAAAAAGGATGAACAGACGCGTTACCTCAAAGCTAAAACAGACTCAGAATATTTGACTGAATCGCGGTGACTCACCACCTGTCCCGATTTTTCACACTTGCCATCTGGTCACCTTCCTAGCAGGTCATTTTATTTTTGTTAGCAGTCACTATTCTGTTGTCCAGCCCAAGGCAGATCTTGTTTGGCTCAGCACCTTGTCATTCAGTAACAAGCGAATACCCGTCCCCTTTAACACATCTCAGTGTTGTCATCCAGCATCCGTCACACCAGAGACAATCTCTCTTGCTTTTGTATGAATGTGTTGCCTTGAGATGAATGAAGCTAAAGGCTTAAGCTAAAGCACAGGCTAGCTCATCACTTGTGCAATTGTCTGCATAAAAGCCCAACGACCTAAACACCCTCCTGTGCAAGAGTTTTGTAAATTGTATAATTACAATTTTCTCTCCCTGTCTCTCCCTTTTGCAGTGTCTTTGTCACCAGAGTTGCTGAGCACCGTGCCTGCATATATTACTGTAATAAATCCTGGTAGACTGAACTAATCATATCATACAGTCTGTATGTACGACCAGTCGTGAAAATGCCTCCTGGATCACAGTTTGAGAACCGCTGTTTTAACAAACTATCTAAAACTGTAGCATCATGTACAATACAGCATGACATGCCATACTCTCCCCTTGGTACTGTTATCATTAACCTGCTTATCCTGTAATAAAAATGAATGAGTGGGGGAAAGTACCCCCAAAACTTACTGTCTCTTTCTTCACAACCTCATACGTTCCAGAGAGTGACATGCATTCCAGGAGCCAATGTGTTCAGTAAGACCAGAGGTGGCACTTTCCGCAGCATCACCTTTTTATACGCTGACATCCAGATGATGGGAGGGAATGCAGTGAGCAATGCAGGGCTCCTGCTTTGACTTTGTTCCAAGAAACAAAAAAGGCCCAGCCCTCCTTTAGGCAGCCTTATGTGTCACAGACCAGCCTCGTTCTTTGGCACGGGTTTGGGCAGAGCAAAAAAATCATGGCACTATAGTTAAAGCCACTGTTTAAACACCTGTGCCCCCCCTTCACCCATCCAACATGGAGATGGACAATCCCAAAGCTGGAGGAAGAAAGTCAAAGAATTTCACATGAATTTTAGCTATGCAGTTAAATCGTTTTATTACTCTTATAAATAGGCGTGGCAGAATTGGATTTTGATTTTTTTGCCATTTCAATGGATAATATTTGTTTATTGTTTAAGCATTTTTATATGTTTATTGATTACAATTTTCACTGTGACACAAAATTATGGGTTCTGGGTGTTTTTTCCTGTTTTGATCCATTTAAATTTTCACAATTGAGGGAAATTAGAGGGGGCGAACAATAATTATTTAACGACAACGGATGTTGAGCTTCGAAAAGCTTTGTAACTGTTAGGACAAAAATTGTCAACATCCCAGGTCAAAATATACAAAGCAAAGATCCTCAAATGGAACTCTAATACGTTCTCAGGCAGCATTTTTCTTACCTTATCTAGCTGTACATTTCAAATGGTTGTCAGTGGACATATTTTTTTTGTTGGTTTGTGGGTGTCGGTAAAATCGATATTTACTGACATATCCCGATAAAAAGCTAATCCTGCCAAGCCTACTTCTGAAGATTCACCTGCTGTGAAGGTTTGAACGCTCCCAAATACTAGCGAAGTGATCAGGAGTTCCCAAGAAGTGCCCATCACCTTATAGGACTGGACCCATAAACTGAGAACAGGGGAGTTAACACATGTACCTGGCAGTTAGCACGTGGCTTCTCTATTTGCTGTTAAAATTATGATAAACTAATGAAGAGAAAGTTCATAAAATATTTTAATAGCATACCATTGCCTATATTAATTACATTGCACTTATCCTAACTGGTATAGGAATCATTCACTCAATAAGTAGACTAAAGAAAGATAATCTCAAAATACTTTTTTTTAATCTGGAAAAAATCTGACAAGAACAGTTCAACCAGCATTCTCATAGGCAGCCATTTGGATTTTTTTGGTTCAATCAGCAGGGAGATTTTGATTCTACCACCTTTTACCCTTAAAATCAAACCAAGTGTTTGAATGAGAGCATGGCCATTACTTTTTCATATGATTATTAACCATTTCTTCTATCTGGTTTTAAATCCAGAGCAATGTTTGTATGTGATATACTCTGAGAACCCAGCTGAACTCCCATTGAAGTCAATGGAAAGGCTCCAGTGGGAACTCACAACAGTGGGAATTGGATTAGGCATGTAATGAACAACAGTAGCTAGTGAGTTGAGAGGCATGAGAAATGGATCTGTGTTTCCACAGCCAAACTGACAGAAGTGGCCCATTCAGTGTAACCACTCAGCTGTCCACCACAGTGATAACGTTTAGTGAATCAGTTGTGTTCTTAATGTCAGAGAGTTATTAAAGGCCTTGGGGAAAATGAGGATGGTGGCTGGATAAGAGACCTCCAAGAAAACTAGTGGTCTTGGGTGTCTGTGGTAAAAAAAAGATTTGTGGAGTGTTGTCACAGGCTTAATGTTAGCACGGCCTGTCTAGAATCCGGAAATCCTCAGTTTCTGTGTCAGTCTTACCCTCAGTTTTATAACATTATCAGTTCCAATTCTGCACTGAAGTGCATTGACTTTAAGTGACATGAATCATCCTTCTATTGTCTTAAATTCTCATTTTGGTGATCACCGGCGCTCACGGAACATCTCTTGATGTGAACACAGTGGATTTATTGCCAACTAATTCCTGCAGAGCTACTCATTCCTCAGTGCAACAAAGAAGTTGTGCAATGCTTGTGACTTGCTAACCTGTCTAGTAAGAGCCTGGTTCTGTGACCCTTACGCTGAGTAGTTTTTATACAGGTGAGTAGTTCCCTTGGCTTTAGGGTGACTATTTGCACAAGCAGATGCTACTCAGCGTAAGAGCTGTAGAATCCGGCTGTAACTTAGGAGTTGCAAAGTTTGGATGGTATCAATCTGTGTATTTTTGCTTTACCTCCTGTGTCACCAGCGCCTTCAGATATAGTTGATGAGACAGAATAATTGTCAAGCTTGTTAATTAATGTCTCAGAGGACACTCATCCCTGTGCAGTATTTCAAGGTCAAGGACTGTTGAGTTGCTTACTGGTCACACAAACTGTAGGGCCACATCACTATTGTCCTTGGGAAATGTGACTCCATTTCTGTTTAAATTAGTGATGGAAAGATCTGGACTGCAGGGTTAAGTTGTTTTTTTTTATGGAGCTATACCTATCTCCTAGAGCTGGAAGGGACCTTGAAAGGTCACTGAGTCCAGCCCCCTGCCTTCACTAGCAGGACCAACTACTGTCCCTGACAGATTTTGATTTTTTTGGGTTTTTTTTATCACTGTCCAGCCTTTCAGGCATTTATCGGAAGCTTGTCAAGTGCATCTGAACATCGCTGCATTGGAAGTCTCATGAGAACAGGCTTATTTGTGAGAGCCACAAACATTTCTGACCCAGTTCACTTCGGAAATATCTTGACAGTGGTCTTAGGTAAGAGTTAGGGTTGGTGCATATTTTACCTGAAGTGGAGCCAGCCCTTCCAGTGGTTCTAACATCTATCTGAGAAGCTCTAGGGCTGAATAGGAGTGGAAACAAACAAACGACATATTACCATCTGCGGATGTAAAAACTAGTGAGTCGTGAGACTGGTCTCCAGGCAACTGGGGTATTTAAAAGGTATATGGTGTTATTACAGACATCGTTTCAATTTGTGAATAAAACACCCTACAGCCCTGTACTGGCTATGGGCCAAATCTAAACCTTGTGCACAGCACAGACTCATAGATTTTAAGGCCAGAAGGGACCATCATGATCATCCAGTCTGACCTGCACATCACAGGCCACAGAACCTCATCCACCCACTCCTGTAATAGACCCCTGACCTCGATCTGAGTTACTGACGTCCTCAAATCATGGTTTAAAGATTTCAAGTTACAGAGAATCCACCATTTACACTAGTTTAAACCTGCACATGATCCATGCCTCACAGTGCAGAGAAAGGTTAAAAGAAACCAAGGTTTCTGCCAATCTGACCCAAGGGAACATTCCTTCCTGACCCCAAATACACCGATAAGTTAGACCCTGAGCCTGTGGGTGAGACCCACCAGCCAGATGCCTGGGAAAGAATTCTCTGAGTAAACACACAGTTCCAACAGAGATTGGGTGTGAAGCCATCCTCCCCATAGGGCATGGGGTAGTAGCACTTCCACCCCACATGGTTTCTTTCCCCCTCATCTCCATAGTGGGGTATTGTTTGGTAGGTGGAATCACATAGTTCTGGATCTCCATTACCCATGCCTTCCTTGTTCTACTTCAGTCACCATGCTATGGGCACACGGAGCTCCTACGGAAATGTATTTGGTGACATGCAAGAGATGTGGACCTCAGGTACCTTCCTCCCCACTCCTTCTCCATGGAGCTACATTATCTACATTACACTCATGGTCACACAGAAGATCAATGACTGTGAGCATTCCTGCCAGAACATAAGAACGGCCATACTGGGTCAGACCAATGGTCCATTTAGCCCAGTGTCCTGTCTACCGACAGTGACCAATGCAAGCTGCTTCAGAGGGAATGAACAGAACAGGGCATCATCAAGTGATCCATCCCCTGTCGCCCATTCCCAGCTTCTGGCAAACAGAGGCTAGGGACACTTCTGAGCATGGTTTTGCATCCCTGCCCATGCTAGCTAATAGCCATTGCAGACCCATCCTCCATGAACTTGTCTAGTTCTTTTTGAACCCTGTTATAGTCTTCACAACATCCTCTGGCGAAGAGTTCCACAGATTCACTCTGTGTTGTGTGAATAAATACTTCCTTTTGTTTGTTTTAAACCTGCTGCCTACTAATTTCATTGGGTGACCCCTAGTTCTTGTGTTCTGAGGAGTAAATAACACTTTCTTATTTGCTTTCTCCACAGCAGTCATGATTTTATAGACCTCTAGCGTATCCCCCCTTAGCCGTCTCTTTTCCAAGCTGCCAGGCAGGTCTCTTGCACTGTATCATAGTTTTTAATCTGCTACTTCCCTGTTGATCTTCAGAATAAAACACAGAACTTTCCCTTGAACTTCATTAATCCTTACAAGACCTCACCTACCCAGCCTCACTGTTACACAATGACCCCGCGTTAGGTGAGATTTTGCTTTGAGTATAATATTAGCATTCCTGATGTACAACTCACAACATGAACTCACTTGTAAAATATGTGCAGATGCCTTAAGGGCAGGCTTAAAAACCTCAGCCCAGCCTAAATCCCCCTCTCCCCAATGAAGAGAACAGGGTTAGATGCTGGTGACCTGCATTGTAAGGAAAGGTATTTTGGATTAGGCATATAGGCTGAAATTCACCCCAGGGCCGAAAGCCAGCACAAGATCTGAGCACCGCGTATGTCCCATGTAAGCGCGGTGGGAGCCAGGAGCAGAGTTCTTTGGCAAGCAAGGGGCGCAGTGTCAATGCACAGGCTCAAGGACGCGATCTTTTGCCCAACTCCTAATGGTTTCTGCACTGGATTAGACAGGTGTGAGACTGGGGACTGGGCCTTTAAGGGCTGAGCTTCCCACACCGTCTGGCCAGCACGTGAAACACTCGTTATGCACAGCAGGGGAAACTGGACACAGCAAATGAGGCAGATCTCGTGTAAGCTCCTTAAGCACTGAGTGACAACTGAGCACTACAGCAGGCATGAAACTACCAGTATGTCATTCATTACTCCATAAAACAACTTATCTATCTATCTATTGCAATAAAAGAGAATGTGAGTATTAATGTGAACAAAACTGATTCTATGTCCCCCAATTTTCCATTTCTTACTAGTTTCAGAGTAGCAGCCGTGTTAGTCTGTATCCGCAAAAAGAGCAGGAGTCCTTGTGGCACCTGAGAGACTAACAAATTTATTTGAGCATAAGCTTTCGTGGGCTACTGCTCACTTCTTTGGATGCATGGAATGGAACATATAGTGAGGAGATCTATATATATATATACATACAGAGAGCATGAAAGAGCGTGAAAAGGTGGGAGTTGTCTTACCAACTCTGAGAGGCCAAGTCAGGAAAAAAAACTTTTGAAGTGATAATCAAGATAGCCCAGTACAGACAGTTTGATAAGAAGTGTGAGAATACTTACAAGGGGAGATAGAGTCAATGTTTGTAATGGCTCAGCCATTCCCAGTCCCTATTTAAATGTAAGGTGATTGTATCTAGTTTGCATATCAATTCCAGCTCAGCAGTTTCTCATTGGAGTCTGGTTTTTTTAATTGGCCTCTCAGAGTTGGTAAGACAACTCCCACCTTTTCATGCTCTTTCATGCATGTGTATATATCTCCTGTCTGTGTGTTCCAGTCTATGCAGCTGATGAAGTGGGCTGTAGCCCATGAAAGCTTATGCTCAAATACATTTGTTAGTCTCTAAGGGCTTGGCTACACTTACAAATTTGCAGCGCTGCAGCAGGGTGTGAAAACACACCCTCTGCAGCGCTGCAAATTGCGGCGCTACAAAGCGCCAGTGTAGTCAAAGCCCCAGCGTTGGGAGCCGCGCTCCCAGCGCTGTCCGTTATTCCCCACAGGGAAGTGGAGTACGGACAGCGCTGGGAGAGTTTTCTCCCAGCGCTGGCGCTTTGACTACACTTAGCGCTTCAAAGCGCTGCCGCGGCAGCGCTTTGAAGTGTAAGTGTAGCCAAAGCCTAAGGTGCCACAAGTCCTCCTGTTCTTTTCTTACTAGCTTAATTCTACACCCAGCGATAGACTCCTGGGGTTCGAAGGCACCGCCAGGGTCATCAAGTCCAGGGGTTCTCAATCTTTTTCTTTCTGAGCCCCTCCACCCCCCAACATGCTATAAAAACTCCAGGGCCCAGAAGGGAGAGGGGCAGACTCGGGGCTCCTGGCTTCAGCCACTGGGTGCGGGGGGCCTTGGGGCATTAGCCACAAAGGGTTGGGGGGGCTCAGGGCTCTGCGCTTCAGCCACCGGGGTGGGGGAGACCTGGGGCGGGGGCTTCTGCCCTGCAGGGGCACTGGGGCTCTGGACTTTAGACCCGTGGGAGCACTGGGGCTTGGGGCTTTAGCCCTGCAGGGAACCCTGAGGCTCAGGGCTCCCTGCAGAGGGTGCCGGGGCTCTGGGCATCAGCCCTGCAGCTCTGGCTTCAGCCCCCTGGGGTGCTGGGCTCGGGACTTTAGCCCCGGGGGAGCACTAGGGCTTGGGGCTCCCCACAGTTCCGCTCCTGGTTTCAGCCCCGCTCGGGGCGCTGGGCTTCAGCTGTGGGGCAGTGGGCTCCTGGTTGGGAACCGCTGGCCTATATGAAGTTAGTAAGTGCTCAGAGCCCACTTCCTGGGGGGGACAGATATTCATGTCACAGAAACCACCAGGGCAGCTGGCACACGGTGGCCCTTTGCAGAGAGGCAGGAAGCCTGATCTCACAGGGTGCTTGGGTGGTTTAGTTTTGATCGCCTCCTGCTTTTCTGGAACACTGAGTTTCACAAATAGAGCTAATTTGGGCAGGTCACCTGGGAATAAAGCCCAAGGACTCGACCGTTCTATTTAATGCAAGTGTTCCAGTAAGTGGTTTTCATAAGATATATACCGTGCTGCAGGCAACATAAACAGGTCAAGCAATATTACTAGCTGGGCAGCATTTGTATTGAAATCAGGACGGGGGAAACGCCTCCCTGGTGACGGCTGCATGAGCTGTCTGAGCCCACAGTCAGTCTCGTTAAAGTCAGTGGGCAATTTTAAAACGAGGAGGAAGAGGCAGGAAAAAAAATGTCCACCTGATGAGTGGCCAGTGGGGTTTCATGCACAGGGCGTTCACCTCTGGAGACCTGGAACATTTGCCTTTAGGTTATTGGTGTGTCGTTAGTTCTAGGCTGGGCAGGCGGCAAGTTGCAATTCCTGCTACCATTGATTGGTTAGGAATGGTGAACGCGGCTGGTCTATGCGGAATTCCCTGTTATGTTTTTAATCTGATTTTCCCTCCACAACTGATCTGTGTGTTTGTTGCATACCCTAGTAATGGCTTGTTGATAAAACAGCAAGCTCTTTAGGACAGAGACGCTGGCATTTACTATCTGTATGTACAGCACCTAACACAATGGGACCCTGAGCAGATTGAGGCCTCCACGTGCTAACACAACATAAATGTTTAATAATAATAATAATTAATAATAATTCTATTATTTGGCAAGAGTTAGTCTGTAACCATGCCACTGAGCTTAATGGCACTATTTAAGTGCTTAAGGTTAAGCATATGCATAAGTCTTTGCAGGATTGGTGTCTGAGCCACTATATCATAGAGAAAGATATTATTTCATCATACATATAGAGATATAGTTGCAGATTTTAGGAGATTACAAATAACTGCCCTGTTTCCTGAGATTTGTTTTGAAGTGATGGGTAATAATGTCTTACATGTATATAAAACCTCTCAGCCCAAAGGCTCTCAGAGTATTTCACAGACTAGTGTACAACGGCTGTGTACAGAAATCACTTCAGCCACTCCTCAAGTGCCTCCACCTTTTAGCAGAAGATGGCAACCGCACACAGCACCAAGTGCAGAATAACCCTTGATCCAGCGGGCGTTTGTCAGGTCTTGGCAGTCTCGTGCTGGCTAAGAGTTTGGATCAGATAACCATTTTTTTTTGTTCATAACAAAAACGAGGTACTAAAGTAACGCCTCTCAGCACCCTGGTGTACAGACTCGGGCTGCAGGGCTCACCCGGTGTAGACATTCAGGTTCGGGCTGGAGCTCAAGCTTTGATGCTGAGGGAGGAGGCAGGCTACAGACCCTGAGCATCCACACCGTTATTTTAGTGCTATCGTGCGAGCCCAAGTCTGTAAGCCCAGGGACTGAGACTTGCTGCCGCGGGTTCCTGCTTGCCGTGTAGACATACCCTTGGCGACATAACTCCCAGGAGTTAGGCACTTAACCTGCTTAGGCAAAACTCAGTGCTTATCAGAATCTTTAGGTGCCTAAATGCCTTTGGAAAAGTGGCCCAGTGTCACAGAATAAGAAAACTGCAATTAATTGTATTTCATTTATAATGATAATGGAAGTAGGAACAATGGGACTGTAACTGCCAAGTTGGCTTTAGTCGATGCCAGGTTGCTTCACTGGCATGAATGACCCAGGAAAAATGTCTTTCCAAAGCTATTGATGGTCCGTATATTTTGTAATTCTTGGCACCCCAGACCTCACATTGTCAGCTTTGCTAATGCAATGGCATTATGAAAAGATAACGTGATGGTTTGAAGGTCTCCGAGCAGAATCCTGATCTGTAAGTATAAGAAACCTATATGGAACAGATTCATAACTGACCTCAAAGGAACTGTGATGATTTCTACCAGCTGAGAATCTGGCCCATGAACTGAAAAATCAAGGTTTGTATCTCAGCTCTTTTTATAGTTTTAAGAGGCGATTTCAGGCTGACAGTGCACTGAGGGCTTCCTAAGGTCGCCTTAGGGAAAATAACATGATCTATATAAGAGTGCTATTAAATACAGCTCTCGAGTCAGTTCTCATCACCTGCTATTCGCCTTCTATTCCGCTCTCCTCCCTGTTCCCCAGGCAGGTACATTTGCTGTTGTATTTGACTCTTCCCTCCTCCATCATGCCCAGGCTGGCACTAGATCCCGTCTGCTCTTCTTCTGCAACATCTCTCAAGACCTTTCTTCCCACTGCCGCTGCTGAAGCCCTTGTCCCTGCCTTGGTCATCGGTTATCTGGACCACTGCCGCCTCCATCTCTCTGACATAAGAACATAAGAACATAAGAAAGGCCGTACCAGGTCAGACCAAAGGTCCATCTAGCCCAGTATCTGTCTACCGACAGTGGCCAATGCCAGGTGCCCCAGAGAGAGTGAACCTAACAGGTAATGATCAAGTGATCTCTCTCCTGCCATCCATCTCCATCCTCTGACAAACAGAGGCTAGGGACACCATTCTTACCCATCCTGGCTAATAGCCATTTATGAACTTAGCCACCATGAATTTATCCAGTCCCCTTTTAAACATTGTTATAGTCCTAGCCTTCACAACCTCCTCAGGCAAGGAGTTCCACAAGTTGACTGTGCGCTGTGTGAAGAAGAACTTCCTTTTATTTGTTTTAAACCTGCTGCCTATTAATTTCATTTGGTGACCCCTAGTTCTTGTATTATGGGAATAAGTAAATAACTTTTCCTTATCAACTTTCTCAACATCACTCATGATTTTATATACCTCTATCATGTCCCCCCTTAGTCTTCTCTTTTCCAAGCTGAAGAGTCCTAGCCTCTTTAATCTTTCCTCGTATGGGACCCTCTCTAAACCCCTAATCATTTTAGTTGCCCTTTTCTGAACCTTTTCTAGTGCTAGAATATCTTTTTTGAGGTGGGGAGACCACATCTGTACACAGTATTCGAGATGTGGGCGTACCATGGATTTATATAAGGGCAATAATATATTCTCAGTCTTATTCTCTATCCCCTTTTTAATGATTCCTAACATCCTGTTTGCTTTTTTGACCGCCTCTGCACACTGCGTGGACATCTTCAGAGAACTATCCACGATGACGCCAAGATCTTTTTCCTGACTCGTTGTAGCTAAATTAGCCCCCATCATGTTGTATGTATAGTTGGGGTTATTTTTTCCAATGTGCATTACTTTACATTTATCCACATTAAATTTCATTTGCCATTTTGTTGCCCAACCACTTAGTTTTGTGAGATCTTTTTGAAGTTCTTCACAATCTGCTTTGGTCTTAACTATCTTGAGAAGTTTAGTATCATCTGCAAACTTGGCCACCTCACTGTTTACTCCTTTCTCCAGATCATTTATGAATAAATTGAATAGGATTGGTCCGAGGACTGACCCTTGGGAAACACCACTAGTTACCCCTCTCCATTCTGAAAATTTACCATTAATTCCTACCCTTTGTTCCCTGTCCTTTAACCAGTTCTCAATCCATGAAAGGACCTTCCCTTTTATCCCATGACAGCTTAATTTATGTAAGAGCCTTTGGTGAGGGACCTTGTCAAAGGCTTTCTGGAAATCTAAGTACACTATGTCCACCGGATCCCCCTTGTCCACATGTTTGTTGACCCCTTCAAAGAATTCTAATAGATTAGTAAGACACGATTTCCCTTTACAGAAACCATGTTGACTAGTGCTCAAGAGTTTATGTTTTTCTATGTGTCTGACAATTTTATTCTTTACTATTGTTTCAACTAATTTGCCCGGTACCGACGTTAGACTTACTGGTCTGTAATTGCCGGGATCACCCCTAGAGCCCTTTTTAAATATTGGCGTTACATTAGCTAACTTCCAGTCATTGGGTACCGAAGCCGATTTAAAGGACAGGTTACAAACCTTAGTTAATAGTTCCGCAACTTCACATTTGAGTTCTTTCAGAACTCTTGGGTGAATGCCATCTGGTCCCGGTGACTTGTTAATGTTGAGTTTATCAATTAATTCCAAAACCTCCTCTAGTGACACTTCAATCTGTGACAGTTCCTCAGATTTGTCACCTACAAAAGCCAGCTCAGGTTTGGGAATCTCCCTAACATCCTCAGCCGTGAAGACTGAAGCAAAGAATCCATTTAGTTTCTCCGCAATGACTTTATCGTCTTTAAGCGCTCCTTTTGTATTTTGATCATCAAGGGGCCCCACTGGTTGTTTAGCAGGCTTCCTGCTTCTGATGTACTTAAAAAACATTTTGTTATTACCTTTGGAGTTTTTGGCTAGCCGTTCTTCAAACTCCTCTTTGGCTTTTCTTATTACACTCTTGCACTTAAGTTGGCAGTGTTTGTGCTCCTTTCTATTTGCCTCACTAGGATTTGACTTCCACTTCTTAAAGGAAGTCTTTTTATCTCTCACTGCTTCTTTTACATGGTTGTTAAGCCACAGTGGCTCTTTTTTAGTTCTTTTACTGTTTTTCTTAATTTGGGGTATACATTGAAGTTGGGCCTCTATTATGGTGTCTTTAAAAAGGGCCCATGCAACTTGCAGGGATTTCACTTTAGTCACTGTACCTTTTAACTTTTGTCTAACTAACCCCCTCATTTTTGTATAGTTCCCCCTTTTGAAATTAAATGCCACAGTGTTGGGCAGTTGAGGTGTTCTTCCCACCACAGGGATGTTGAATGCTATTGTATTATGGTCATTATTTCCAAGAGGTCCTGCTATAGTTACCTCTTGGACCAGCTCCTGCGCTCCACTCAGGATTAAATCTAGAGTCGATTCTCCCCTTGTGGGTTCCCGTACCAGCTGCTCCATGAAGCAGTCATTTAAAGTATCGAGAAATTTTATCTCTGCATTTCGTCCTGAAGTGAAATGTTCCCAGTCAATATGGGGATAATTGAAATCCCCCACTATTATTGGGTTCTTAATTTTGATAGCCTCTCTAATTTCCCTTAGTATTTCATCATCGCTATTACTGTCCTGGTCAGGTGGTCGATAATAGATCCCTAATGTTATATTTTTACTAAAGCATGAAATTTCTATCCATAGAGACTCTATGGAACATGTGGATTCACTGAAGATTTTTACTTCATTTAAATCTACACTTTCTTTCACATATAGTGCCACTCCTCCCCCTGCACGACCTGTTCTGTCCTTCCGATATATTTTGTACCCCGGAATGATTGTGTCCCATTGATTGGTCTCAGTCCACCAGGTTTCTGTGATGCCTATTATATCTATATCCTCCTTTATCACAAGGCACTCTAGTTCACCCATCTTATTATTTAGACTTCTGGCATTTGTGTACAAGCACTTTAAAAACTTGACCCTGTTTATTAGCCTGCCTTTTTCTGATGTGCCAGATTCTTTTTTATGTGACTGTTTATCATCTGATCCGGCCCTTACATTATACTTTTCAGTCCTCTGCTCCTGAGTATAACCTGGAGATTCTCTATCATCAGACTCTCCCCTAAGAGAAGTCTGTGTCCGATCCACATGCTCCTCTGCAGCAGTCGGCTTTCCCCCATCTCCTAGTTTAAAAACTGCTCTACAACCTTTTTAATGTTTAGTGCCAGCAGTCTGGTTCCACTTTGGTTTAGGTGGAGCCCATCTCTCCTGTATAGGCTCCTCCCATCCCAGAAGTTTCCCCAGTTCCTAATGAACGTGAACCCCTCCTCTCTACACCATCATCTCATCCACGCATTGAGACTCTGAAGCTCTGCCTGCCTTCCTGGCCCTGCGCGTGGAACTGGGAGCATTTCTGAAAATGCCACCATAGAGGTGGCTCTGCTTCCCCTGCCCATTAGTTTTTAAATTGCCATATGTTCCTACTTGGTCAAAGAAAACAAACAAACCCTTCTACAAACTTTATTAGTTCAGTTCATAACTTTGAAAACTTCTTTTGTAGTGGACATTAACACTGGAATTTGTGAGCAAACAGAAAATTAAACTAGACGTTGTTGTTTGCAGTGGTGTTGTAACCCATGTTGGTCTGAGGATATTAGAGAGACAAGGGGGTGAGTTCAGATCTTTTACTGGACCTCACCCACCTTGTCTCTCTAATGAAACTAGACTTCAAAAGTCACAGGGAGGGTCTGAGGGTGGTTGGACCAGCAGGCAGCAAAGGTTATCCAACCTAGAGAAATGTGAAATGCTGGAATGAGTCTGAGAATAAGGAACACCAAGGCAATAGGTGCTCAATGGAACAATCATCTAAGTGCTATCCTAAATTTCTGGACAAAATATTTCCAATTGACTTGCCTGGTCATTGGTTCCTCCAACCATATTCCCTCTTTTTATTCAATAAGACCTTTGGTATGAAAGAGACAGAGACTTTTTAAATGAAAACCAGGAGGTGTATGAAAGCATCGATAAGATATGGTGCCAGATTCTGTCAGTTACACCCACATAAATCTGGCCTCACTCCACTGACTTCAAGAGAGTGTCTCTGGATTTACGAGTGTAACCCAGGCCAGAATCTGACACGTAGCTTTAACTACAGTGTTCTCCCTTTCCTCGGGCGACTTGGGGTGCTGTATGTAGGAAGCTAATCCAGGTCACTCTGAGAACTTGGGCGTTAGCTCATCACCATCCATGGCACATGGTCTAACCAGCATCACTGCATCACATGCTGTTTTCTGCTGGAGCCCCTGAGCCCATAACCTGCCTCCTGCTCTTTGGAGCTTGCCTCCTGGCATGTTACCGCTGTTCTCTCCAAAAGCTAATTCAGTGCCTAAGGATGCGAGCAGTTTAACCTGCTGCATTTGTAGCATTAGCAAGCTGACTATACTCAGTGAACCATGAGGAACATGAGCCTTGGTGGCTTCCCAGTTACTTACTGCTGAGAGAACACTTGGCTTTCACGTCACCACCCAGCGCAGGAATGCGATAAATAGCTCAATCAATAAACAAAGCACTGCACACACCACTGCTAACACTGCGTGCAGAAGGGGAGACTCTCTGGATGGCACAGCAACAAATACAGAAACAAATACAGAAAGCTCCTCCCACAGGGTGTCAGCCCATGTCTACACTGCAAAGAAAAACCTGCAGCAATGAGTCTCAGAGCCCATTAGGTTGGGCTTGCGGGGCTTGGACCGTGGGGCTATAGCTAGCAGTGTAATACGTTCCCACATGGGCTGGACCTGGGCTCTGAAACCTGGCTAGTGCAGAGGGGCTTGGGTCCCAGACTCCAGGAATGTCTACACAGATTCTATCATTTGGTATTTCTAAGCCATCTCTCTCTCTTTATCTATCATCTAGCTATCGATTAGCACCACTGCTTGGTCACCATAAACACACAAAGCCAGACATTGCCTTTGAGCCACTTTATAATTTATCAGTCCACTTGCAGAATAAGATGTATAATAGCTCAAGAGTCCCTACGTTTTCCCTACTGCCAAGGTTAAAAAACATGTGAGATTCTAAAGATTAATCTTCGCACTTAGCTCTAGGCATTCTCTTGGACCCTGCAAAGCGGGGTGGGAAGCAGAGTCAGGGGCATTCACTAGAAACATACTGCTAGAAAATGGGTGTGAAGTGAACAAGGGACACCCATTAAAACATGGGGCAGCTGGAAGTCAGCTTACTGTCACATGAACTGCAAAATAGTATTGTAGGGCCAAGTTTACAAAGGTATTTAGATTAGGCACCTAAAGATGCAGTTAGGTGCCTAGTGGGATACAAAAGCACCTATGTGAGTTAGGCACCTAACTGCCAATGACTTGCCATGACAGTCACGTGCCTAACTCCCATAGGCGCTTTTGGAAAAACTCATTAGGCACCTAATCTAAACACCTTTGTAACGCTGGCCCTATTGTCAATAACAGTTCATCAGGGGATGATGCCATAGGCCAACAGGCTGGCATAAATACGCCCCCTTCAATATAAAAGTGAGACTGGCAAAGGTGTCTGAGCCACAAAATGCAAAATCTGGTTCCTAAGGTGCCCCATGGCCCTAGGAAATCTCACCAGATAACTGATAACATGGAAAGAAAAAGGCAACATGGCACTTTGGAGGTGTTCCAGATGCCTTTGTTGTAATGTGGCCCACTAGACATATCAAAGCATGCTAGGTAATTACACGTCGCGATTCTAAGGGGTAGTGCCAACGGTGTTCCCTTTGCATCAGTGGAGAGTCCCTCAAGGGCAGTCATCTTTGTGACACCATCTCATGCACATGTACAGCCCCTACCTGCAGAATCTGAAATGCTTGCAGAATGCTCTGTGTGAGTGACCTGTTGTGCGGGGCAGAGGGCAAGTGATGGATCCAGTCTGTTGAAAAGGAAGCAAAAAAAAAAAAATTATTGACACAAGCAGTTAATGTACCAGGCACTTGGAAAGGTGGTTTCTTTAGTGCCGGACTCCTCACCATGTCCCATCAGGAGACTTTCCTCGCCATGGTCACTTGGAACATTGTGGAGAAAGCAGGGCCTGCTGGGTGAAGATGCTGTGACCTTTCTTGACTGGGGGTGGCGGGGTGCATCAACACTGCTCCTTGTAATGTTCTGTTTATTTGCAGTATATTACTCAGACCACTAGATGTCTCTAGTACAGAGCTCCAAGCAGAGGGTGACCCCTGGTTAACATGAGAGATAAAGCTAGAAATCGAGCTGTGTGGAAGCCTGTGTACTTGCCTGTTGTAGTAGCTGGTTTTTATAATAAACATCTCCTGTGTGAGACCGATCATATATCATGACGCTCCTGACTTGGCCCCAGGGGTCACACTGGAGCAACGTGATGCAGTCGTTTCCCCAGACGCTGAGCATATTGCTCTGTTTGTGTCATGTACTTATGAACATGTAGATACTACAGCAGCCCTTAGATATGCTGGGGATGGGTGCTATGAAAACACCCAAGAGAGCACAAGAAAGAGTGGAAGGGATTTTTTGTGTCCTGTATTCCATTGCCAATCACAGGAACAGGTAAATCAGTCCGTTAAGATGAGTTAATTGTGCTACTGGCCCTTCCTTTAACCATGAAGTCCTCAGCTGGAGAATTGTCAGGGGAAAGGAGTTGGTTTCTAGCAGTTAGAGGGGGTGAGATAAAACTCTGAAGCTACACTGCCAGAAAATGCATTATCCTTATTAACCACGCAACACTGGCCCGCTGCTCTGCATGGCGCAGGCAGTTCTACAGCTAACCTTGCTTTGAAGGCGTCGCTATTGGATGTCTCCTGGCAAACGCCCTGTCTTCTTCTCCACAGGCTTTCTGGACCGTCACTATTAAACCGTATGTTCCCAAAGCTACTCCTGGTTTTATTACTAAAGACAGTTCTTTTCTCTCCCCCAGTTTGTTGTCCCTAAGTATTTCTGTAGAGTTTGGGATATGTTTTGAGTATAACTGACATGATTTTCATCCAAAGTAATAATTCCTCCCCAACCTTCCCAGGCAGTCCATAGTTCTCATAATGATATTGCGCCTATGTAACCTGTTGGTTCCGCAATGGAAAGTGGTGTGAGGGGAATTTAACACTAACCTCCAACAATCCAGAGAGTCTCTGGGATCTATAGGAAGCCCTGATTGTTCCTGGTGCTATTTATACCCCTGGGATGGGAGGGTGTGACATATTGTCACGCTAGCAGTGACACCTACTTGTTAACCTTCTTCATGCCTTTAGCGTTATCTCTGGGCGTGAAGCTTAAGTCTTAGTTCCTGCAGCATCACCTCTATCGGGGTGTAACTTGCAACACCCAAACCCAGAATTAAAAATCAATCAATTAAAGCCAGATCAAAACCACTGAGAACATGCTGCCTATTTCCAGTGGGCGCCTGACCACAATGGCTGAAACACGGCAACAACCACCCACCTGCCTACACTTACACCCTGAAACATCCTGGGTGGAAGGGAGGGGTTAGCCGTGCGAGGCCCAATGGAGTTAGCGGGGACTAATGTGCTAACATTGTCAGGGCTCCCTGCAAGTTAATTGACCCCCAGTTTAATGGTTTTCACTCTGTTTACATTTTTGGCCTGGTTTTCCAAAAACTACGTGTTCTCTAAGACACAAAGCAGTGGCCCAGGTCCTCACTGAGATCCATCCCTTTTGTGCTGTAGCGGGAGAAATGAGAATTCCCACAGCAAATATGCTGGGAGTAAGTAGGGTGACCAGACAGCAGCGGTGAAAAAATGGGACAGAGAGTGGAGGGTAATAGGTGCCTATATAAGAAAAAGTCTCCAAAAATGGGACTGTCCCTATAAAAATGGGACATCTGGTCACCCTAGGAGTAAGATGAGCTGTGTTAAGTAGGTAGCAGAGGTATGCTATGATAGCCCTCCACTGGCATAGGTTAGAGCCGTATCTAATCTAATCTAGCTCACACCAGAGCTGGGTCACTGTTGACTGGCACTAAGAAATAGAGAACCGTCCCTGGATCTCTGACATCCCCGTTCTCCCCTGTGCTGAGTGAAACCTGGCTGCAGGAAAGCATTTGAACCTGTGTGTATAATTTACA
This sequence comes from Mauremys mutica, assembly GCF_020497125.1. Lineage (NCBI taxonomy): Eukaryota > Metazoa > Chordata > Testudines > Geoemydidae > Mauremys > Mauremys mutica. The sequence goes on along the minus strand of NC_059082.1, from coordinate 81,860,872 downwards.
CGTGTATTTACCACAATTGTTCATTTGTTTGGGTTATTCGGCATTGGTGAGGCCTCATCTGGAGTACTGTGTCCAGTTTTGGGCCCCACACTACAAGAAGGATGTGGAAAAATTGGAACGAGTCCAGCGGAGGGCAACAAAAATGATTAGGGGGCTGGGGCACATGACTTATGAGGAGATGCTGAGGGAACTGGGGCTATTTAGTCTGCAGAAGAGAAGAATGAGGGGGGATTTGGTAGCTGCTTTCAACTACCTGAAAGGGGGTTCCAAAGATGTGCCCTGAGCACTGTGGTTAGGTTGACTTTATGCCTCGCGTAGCTAGGCTGATGGAAGGATTCTTTTGTCAACCTAGCTACCGCCTCTTGGAGAAGTGGATTAACTACAGCAATGGGAATACCCCTTCCATCAATGTAAGAAGCATCTACACTACAGAGCAATAGTGCCCCAGTGGCGGCCCCATAGCTGTGCCACTGTAGTGCAGACATACCCTGAGTCTTTACAGGAAAGAACCATTCAGGTGGCAAAATCAAAGCTCGTGGAGTAACAACAGCTTTGTCAGCTCGGCCCACCTCACTAACTTGCACATAAGAACGGAAAACAAAGGTGCAGCAGCAGTTTCTTGGCAGCGTGCAGACAAAACGGTATTCAGTGAGTCACAAAGCAGGTGTGCACACACTGAACTATACCACAGCTTTGCTAGTAGTACTTGGTGTGTGGAAGTGCTCTGGCTGCCGCAGGCCAAGGGGCTGAGATGCGAGGAGGAAGTCTGACTTGCAGCCTGTGCGGAGCATGGTCCAGCTATGTGTATGTATGTAAATGGAAATCTCCCATCCCAGCATAGGCTAGACCTGGCCTTTTATCCCTCCATCAGGCGAAGCAGATAATAAGAGCTGACTGAGAAGAGATACAAAGGGATCTCACTAGACTGGGCAGCAAAATGGCAGACGAAATTCAATGTTGATAAGTGCAAGGAAATGCACATTGGAAAAAATAATCCCAACTATCCATACAAAATGATGGGGTCTAAATTAGCTGTTACCACTCAAGAAAGTGATCTTGGAGATGTTGTGGAGAGTTCTCTGAAAACATCCACTCAGTGTGCAGCGGCAGTCAAACAAGCTAACAGAATGTTAGGAACCATTAGGAAAGGAATAGATAATAAAACAGAAAATGCCATGACGTCACTAGATGTATAAATCCGTGGTACACCCACACCTTGAACACTGCGTGCAGTTCTGGTGGCCTCATCTCAAAAAAGATACATTAGAATTGGAAAAGGTGCCGAGAAGGGTAACAAAAATGATCAGGGGTATGGAACAGCTTCCATATGAGCAGAGATTAAAAAGACTGGGACTGTTCATCTTAGAAAAGTGACGACCAAGGGGGATATGCTAGAGGTCTATAAAATCATGACTGGTGTGAAGAAGGAATAGGGAAGTGTTACTTACCCCTTCACATGATACAAGAACTAGGCATGACTTGGTGAAATTAATAGGCAGCAGGTTTAAAACCAACATAAGGAAGTATTTCTTAGCAAATGCCATCAACTCACAGAACTCATTGCCAGGGGATATCGTGAAGATCAAAAAAGAAGTAGATGAGTTCATGGAGGATAGGTCCCTCAATGGCTATTAGCCAAGAAGGTCAGGGATGCAACCCCATGTTCTGGGTGTCCCTAAACCTCCAACAGTCAGAAGCCAGGACTGGATGACACGGGATGGATCACTTGAAATTGTCCTGTTCTATTCACTCCCTCTGAAGCATCTGGCAACAGCCACTGTTGGCAGACAGGGTACTGGGCTGGATGGACCATTGGTCTGACCCAGTCTGGCCATTTTCATGTTCTTATGTTATATTCTTACTGGAGGGGAGGTCCAGAAAATAAAGTGATGAGCACTTTAGAAATCACGATCGCTAGCCAGATACATAATGAAAAGCAGAAAGCATCATATACAGTAGCTACACTTTAACAGGAGAATTTTTTATTGGACACTAATAAATGCACAGGACACTGCTCACTAGATCAGTGCTAACACAGATGATGGGGCATTATTCCACAATATGGACCTGGCACCCATTGTGTCACACATTGTGGCATCACTTACACCAGTGCCAAGTGGCGGATCACTGCCATTCTGATCTGGTAGCATTTCACACACACACCCATCCCCCCTATTTGGACATGTTTAAATTACTATATAAAGTGCAAGGGAATCAGGGCTTCCATCTCTACTGGTCATTGACCCCTGAAACTCCAGTGCCTTCTGAAATCCTCTTCTTTGGTGCTAAAATAGTCCTTGTTCTGCAGGGTAGAGACTCCGTTATTGATTTACAGAGTCACTCCATTAACTGGCTCAATGTGCTCACTGGCAGTGGAGCAACATACACTCTGGGTTCTTTTTCTGGGTGTGTTTCAACTTCAGCTTCCACTTCCCCCAGCACACCTGGCCCCATTTGTTTTACTTGTGAACAGGGACATCCAGTGGCCAAAGAGGGAAGCTCACTAGAAGAATTTAACAGCCAGCTTATTAACGCACCTTTCGGATCTCCTACTGCCCTGAGCTGCTGTGATCATCCTCACCAAATCCTTTCCCCAAGGGAAGTGAGCCTTGGTAGAGCAGTGGAAGACATGCTCAAGGGAACTGCACTGGCAGGGCATGGATCAAATGGCCTTTTCCACTTCCCGTTTCTAGGCTCCCAAAAGAAATCTTCATTTTTCTTCCCCTCCGGGTGGTTCCCCCCTGCCTGTGGGGTCTGTGCCACGTTCTTTCCCCGGTGCAGGGCATCAGCTGGCAGGGTGGACGCACCACAATTGGACTGATCTGTAGGGAGAGGCAGTGCTCCCTGGGGGCGGGAGGGGCAGTGTCAGCTTTGGGCACTGGCAACTCTTCTTGGGGTCCCCTCTTGGGCTGCCGTCCCAGCTCCGACCCAGACTTTGCCGCGTGACTTCGGGCAAGTTGTTTAACTTCCCCAGCCTTCTCCTGAACGGGGTAGCTAGCGAGCAGTGCAGAATGTTTAACCTCCAGCCCAGGGGAAATTCACCTGGTTTGAACCCAGACTTCAGCTTAGGATCCTGAACCTTCCTGCCATCCCTCCCTCCAGCCTCCCAGCTCACCCCGCCAGCCTCTGGGACTCTCCTGACTGTCACCCCTTCAGTGCCTTGGGAAGCAGCCTGGCGGCTGGAAGCAGTGGAAGATCCATTGCTTGGGACGTGTCAAACTAGATGGGGCAAGATACTAGAAAATGGACAATTCTGAACTAGCAAGGAAAGGGCGAGGGTCCAGATACTTACAGGCATTAGGTACCAAAGTCCCATTGGGTTCACCAAAATGCCTTGGAGGATCTGAGCCTAGGTGACCTAATAGCCATCAATAACTTCTAGGACTCTGTGGCCTGTAACCCTCTCTCAGGATAAAGAGTTTTCTGGGGACAGCGCTCGGTCCAGTATGAGAGAAGGGAGAAGAGATTCCCATTAAAATTCCTTCCCCAGATAGAGCCACTTTCCTCCTCATCACATTGGCTTCTAGCTGCCTCTCCCCAGGACACTGGTCGCTTCTGGTGCTGTCAGTAAAGCCTGTGTTCGAAAGGCTACGGCCCAGGAGAACCCCAGCGCTGCTGGGAGACTCAGTAAGCCGTGGAAGGGATGAAGCCAGCTGCCAGAGCTGGGCCTGTAAAATTCCAAACCATCTCCCTGTGCGTGCCCAGATTTAGTCTCTGCAGAACAACATAGGGCCTTGCAGTTCTTCCCACTATTACATCAGTGAAAGGGTTAAAATCTCCCTATCCTGAGGGATCAGGTACACCCTGCAGAGCTGATCACCAGCCATACTAGCACAGAGGCAGGAAAGGGTTAAAAGCTGCATGCTGTAGCCTGAGGCTAAACAGGCTGCAGGTGTGTGCCTTAACAGGGTGCTAAATGCACAGCATAAATTGGAAGCATGAGGGCAGCTGGGGCCCTTTGGCTAGTGAGGGCTTGGCAAATGCTGAGCAGTGCAGGAAGGAGAGGCTGGATTTAGGGTTTTAACTTTGAATGAGCAAGAATCTGCTTGGTTTTTATAAGCCCAGGGGCTACCTGCTTCCCTTAGGGGGTTGCACAGCACCCATCACAGCAGGGTATCTGTGATCAGATTGCTCCATTAGAGCACAAGGTGTCACTCTTGCTTCATGGGGGACAGGGGAACTAGCTGAATAACAGGTAATAGCAAAGCACTGACTCATAGAGGAGACTTGAAACTAGAACAGGCACAGGCAGGGGCAGCCGTGGCCTTTGGACTGACTAAGGCTGGTGTTCCCTGTAGCTCAGAATAGGGAACAGCCTATCAGCCCCCGTTAATTTGCACTGAGGGCAGGGGGGACCTGGCACCTGCTGCGTAGCTATCTTACAGGGCAGAGCTATCTGTCACCACCTCCCCTTCCCCTCTGCCTCGGGCTCTGGGAATTCTAACTCGACTGGGATCAGAGACCGCGGGGAATGTTCTCTCTGCCCAAGTCCCCAAAGGCGATCGCTCTGCGGGGTTCCCTACACGGGGTAGGCTGGAGGGGGCTGCACCGCAGACCACCTCAGGAGGAGTCAGCCTGGAATGAAATGAAAATGCTGGCAGGGGAGTGGCACCATCAGAACGCTGTGTGGCTAATGCTTTCCAGGCCCGGGGGGTGAATGTGCAGTCACTGTGACCAACCTTGCATCAGAGGGGCCCCACCCACAAAGGTGGGCAGTGGTGTACCCTGGGACAGCCTTCACCTGTGAGCAGGGCTCCACAGGGCGGGGGGAGAGAGACTCGGTAATGTGTCATCTAAGGGCCTGCTCCCACTGAAGGCCAATCTCTGACTGGTATCAAGGGAAGCAGGATTGGGCCCCCAGTGACCTTTACAACTGAACATACTTCTTGCCTGCCTGGCCGTTGAAATGATAGGAATGTCTGTATGAAGCACCTGCACTGATGCATGGCATAGCTCCGGTAAAGGTCAGAGCACACTATTCCACGGGACTTTCCAGCGCGATAGGGCAATCTTGCTGGTAGAAGTTTACTTAACATTTCAATGAGAAGTTGTGATGTTTTCTCATTTAATACCCTGGCCATTGTTGGTCATTCAGGGAGGGAAGGACTGTCTGAGTACTAAAAGCAGATGGTTTTTAACCTCACTGTACTGCATCATGAACATGATCCTTAAAACAAACAGAAAAAGGTTGTTTTAACCACCAGCCGGGCTTGAGCCTGGGAGGGGTTCAGTTTGCTTTTTGGATGAATTTTCTGGTCAGAACTTATTTGATCCAAACTGGTTCTTGCAGCTCTCCTCCTGATCTTCTTGGCCGTAACTTCAGAATAATTCCCAGAGCACCTAGTCCTGGGGAGATGAAGATAATGGAGTCAGATGGGAAATAAACAGACAGAGAAGCAATGTAGTCTAGAGGTTAGCGAGGGGGACTGTGAATCAGGAGGGCTAGTCCTCGTTCTGCCACTGATTCAGTGCATGAATTTGGACAATCACTTAAGCTTGCCGTGCTTTGGTTTTCTCATCTGTAAAATGGAGATAATCTTTAGACCTTGTGCTCTTGCTTACACTGTGCAACCAAGAAATATTAATATTACCCTGTTACACAGAGGTGGTGGGGAGAGACATTTATAAGAGACAGACTTATCACAGATTTTCAGGAGGAATCAAATCTTTCTTCACCCCTGAAATACTACTTTTACCATGGGAAACTGCTTGATGACAAAGATTGCTGGTCTTGGATGATTTTACATTTAAAGACAGTTCTGAACCATAAAAGGCAGATAGCCCCCACCCCATGTTAGTTACCCTGCATGAGTTTTAGGTGTGGTTTGAGGCACTCAAGACTGTGTTCCAACAAGCTTTCCCCTCCCACATGCTCCTCACTGTAACCAAAAACACCCAAGCAAACAAGAAGAGCTGCTCATTTGAACAAATAGAATCCTGTATTAAAACATAAAACGTTGTATTAATATGATGTCCATAATAAATGCACACAGAACACACGAGGACAGTGAAATAATACCCAGATGTGTGCCTTGCACATACCACGCTTTGGGCTTGATTCTGATCTCTTGTTTTCTCTGGTGAGCTCCAATGAAGTCAATGAAGCTACCCCGGTTTATACCATCAGGTCGGAATCTCAGGCCTGCAGATCTGAATTTATACACAGAAGAACCGATATATAATACATGCAATTAATTTTAAAACGCCACGACAAGACAATACATTGGACAGGCCAGCTGTTCACAGACTAACATGAAATATGCCGTTAAGATACTCTGTGATGTAAGGGCTATAATGCCAGAGGCTACTTGTGCCTTACCTACACTGGAACTCCTTCCACTGCTACCATGGGTGGACATATGCCAATGCTAGCCAAGGTGGCACATTTTAAGAGAAAAGCTTTCGCAGAGGGTAGGACTAAGATGGGACATGAGAGAGAAAAAGTAGCAAGTGAATTAACCCAGCTTCTTTCAGGCAGCCAAGGAGTTTGCCGTGGAAAAGCTTTGGCTTGTCTGCAATGGCCCTTTCTGTCAGGGTTAGCATGAAGATTTAAGAGCAAGTTTCATCCACTGGTGAATGAAATGGGATATGTGGAAAAATGCTGGTTGACTCAGTGCCTCTTATGTTCTTAACTGAGACACCCACAAGCCTGCTTGTTTGTTTAGGTGTGTTTCTTTGTTTGCATGTCCGGGGCAAAGAATATTTCAGTGCCCAAGGGGAAGAGGTTCACAAAGCATTATTTGAATGAATTGGGGAGACTCCCATCATTCACCAAGTCCCAACAGGTTTTAGATCTGTACAATTCTGAAGAGATTAAAAAGGGATTGAGAGAGTTACTGTGTCCATAATACATCCCTTCCAAGACTGCACTGGGGCACCGGTTGCACATTTACTGGTGTTCTGCTTTTCCACAGGCATTTCAGCAGAGGAATGTATATGCCTTCACACAATATCCCTTTTCCCTGGATGGGGGGAAATAGCTTATACATCTTTTGCACACTGTAAAAAAAGATGTGGGGGTTAGCAGGACACACAAAATATTCATCACTTCCATTTCTCATTTCACTCCCTTTATTTTGATTGGGGTCAGATGCTGATTTACATGTGAACTGGTGGTGGCTGATGAACAATTTTCTAAAATGGCTTTAGGAAATAACTCCATTTTCATTTTCCTGATGCAATGGATTTTACCAGACCCCAGAAAAACTTCATGAATTAGGCCCTGGAGGTAATTTGCACCTATATCTAGCACTCTCCATCACAGTGCTTCACCAATGCAAATGTCTTTAGCTTTTGAATATGCCCGTGGGATACATTTCATTACCCTCATTGAGCAGAAGAGGAAAGAGAGGATGGGTGATTTGGCCAGCTTCATACAGCAAGTCAGTGACAGAGCTGGGAACAGAATCTAGGTCTCTGGATTCCAGTCTTTGGCTTTAATGCTGCACTAAGTCTCATGTCTTAGAGGGGACCTGGCCTATTTTATAGATGTTCAGTCTCCATGGTTCTCTCTGTCTTTGGCCTAACTGCTGAGACTCCTGATGGAGAAGGTTCCATGGTGGGTTCTTCTCCACTGATGCTTTCTACAATGCCAGTTGATCTGCCCCTCCAGCCTCCCATATGCCAATGAACGTCCACTTGACTGGGCTTGCCAGTTGTCTGTGATCGCACCTGGGTGGAGGCATCGGCCTTTCCTTTGCCTGGAAAAAACTTGTTCACCCACTCATAGACTTTAAGGTCAGAGGAGACCATCATGATCATCTAGTCTGACCTCCTGCACATCACAGGCCACAGAACCTCGCCCACCCACTCATGTAATAGACTCCTAACCTCTGGTTGAGTTACTGACATCCTCAAATCATGGTTTAAAGACTTCAAGACTTTAAAGACTCCCCAGACTTGTCTGAGTCAAACACGTTAGTCCCTTATTTCCTTAACATTTGTACAGGCCGTTGGGTGTTTACTGCACATATACCATGCAGGAATATTAATGATCAATGTGTTATTGGTTTTCCAGGGGTATCTTACATGACATCTCTTACAGATTATGACATAAGTGAATTGGGGTACACTGACCTGGTCAGGCCAGGTGAAACTTGCTACCTGATACAGCCACCAGTGAGCCTGTCACCCAGGGTTTTAAGAACCCAAAGCAGTGGTAACTTGACTGTTTCTCTCCAAGCAGTGTCAGGAATAAAGGGTAGATTTTAAGTTATTATAAGTGGTAGGCATAACAGGTCAGAGATAGTTACCAAAGGAAATAAAAGATAAGCGCAGAATCTAAATCTTAAACCCTATTACACAAGGCAGTATTTAGATCAAGCAATTTTCTCATCTCACTGGATGTTAAAGTCCATAATACACAGGTTTCTCCCTTAAACCTGGACCAGTCTCCTCAGTTGAAGTCTTCTGTCTTTCTTACATTCTTGTTGCTTCCAGCATAAGTGGGGGAGGAAAAAGGCAAAGGCATGATGCCACTGTCCCTTATTTTATACCCTCAGTTCATATGCCTGGAAAATACTAGCCCAGACATGTCCTGTTGGGCTTTGCTGAGTCGTAGGGTTGAGCAATCCCCATGATGTGATGCTTGGGCAGCCCTCATTGAATTGTAAATCCGTTGATCACAACTCCCCTGCAGATTAGTGGTCACTGAGCACCCTCCTGGGAGTGGTTTGCCGCCTTTGTATGTCACTAGCAAACTTATGAAATATATTTCATATATATGAATGATGAATATGGGGCTTACAGGGTGCTATTTTGAGGTACAGTGTGTCACAATGGTTTAGAGGATTCAGCAGACAGGCATCAGGGGGCCCCTCTTTCCATCTAGCTGCTGGAGAACTTAGGTGTCAGACCCTTGCCCAAAGAAAAGCTTCCTCGGACTGCTCCAAAACAGACTTTCTGACTAAAATTTTTATAAATTTTCTCTGAACAAAGCACATAACTCATAATAGCCCCTAATAGGATAAACAATTCCCTGAGCAACAGCCAATAACAATTCATTATTCACCTTATCAGCAAAGCATTTCTATCACAACAATAAGAAAACGTACATGTCAGAGGTGCCTAAAACCAAGGTTGGCCGTCAAACATTCCTTCTGTTTTCATAGAACCTTAACTCCCTGTCCCAAAATCCAATTCCGATAGCAAAACTGTATGGTCTTGCCTCTCAGGGCCCTAAAACTATTTCTAGCTATGTAATGTTTGGGTTTCAGCTGGCAGTGGCTGAACATACAAAATGGCTGACTGAAGTAGTGTCAGATTCTGAGGTACATGCAGGAATGTGAAATTTGGGGGCTACAAGCCCCTTGCCCTCTGGCATTGGGATGCTCTGGCTGGCAAACACGGTGAAGTTGGTGGAATGGTGCACAGCCCAAGCAGACTTAGAAAAGATGCCACCTATTCAACCAACGATGATTCAGAAAATGCCATTGACAAAGCAAATCTGAACTGTAAAAGACATTAGGCTATGCCATTTTCCTTCTTTACAATAACTGGGATAACAGAACGTCAAATGGACATTTCCAGGGAGATTTGGAGTTTACAAAAAGGGCTACATTGGCAGTCTCTTTGGACCCAACCCAAATCCCATTATAGTCCAGGGAGAGCCTCCCATGGAGTTAAATAGGACTTGGTCCTGACTATTCATCCCACAGAGTAAGCAGAGCACAGTTCTTGGCAGGGCGAGTTTCCCATCCCACCATGTCCATGCAGGACCAGCCCTATGGCTGAGGGAGGAAGAGCTCCTCAGTCAGGTCTCTGCTGAATTTGCCAACCCTGGTTGCCAGCAAAAAACACATTTGCCAGTGGCCTCTTGGTATGTTGTCTGGGCACTTGTCCATGGTCTGAGTTGTTCACCTGCTTTCCCACAGGCCTCCCAAAGCAAAGAGATCTCTGATTTATGATAATAAATCCCAACCAAATACTGGTTTTAACTAGCAACATAAACAAAGCCTTTTGTAACCTCTGCAGGATGTGGATGACATGCTGCCACACCGCCATGTTGTTTTCCCTTTACAGCACCTAGCCTGGCATTGCATATTGGATCAGAAATATCTATCGCGTACACTGCATATGCCAGCAACTCATGCCAGCGAAGGAAAACGTGAGCCATAGGTAGATGCAATATTCACAGCTAAGGCAAGGGAGAAAAGGTGTCTTTAATACACTTAATTATTTTCTTTTGGGGATGCAAGAGAGGATGTCAACCGTAATGATTGTCTGTCTCTTGGACCGTGTCCATCCCCGCTATGAATCTCTCCACTGGCCCACTGGTTGCCTTTGGCCTGCCACATCAGGTCCAGGGGTAAAATCCTGGATCCACTGAATTCCATGGGAATTTGGATAAAATCTCTTCTCCCCCACCCCAACCCCCCAGCTTCTTGTCTTTGCTTTCAGTGGCTTGGACCACTCCCCATCTGCCTACCCCCTCTCTATCCTTATTCTACCCCATCACCCTATGTGCTCCACAACTGAAGTCACCTTCACTACTCCCTATTTTCTTCCTTGTCTTTGTGCTATCCCCATTGCTGCCCTCTACTTTTGGATGGAGGGATGTGGCATGGGAAGTTGTGCCTAGTTCTTTAGCTCAAGCTGTAGAGAGTCATGTGGTTAGCTCGGGAGGTCTCCAGTTCAATTCTCTCTTCCCTGGGCATTGGTGTGTGATACCTACATCTAGATCTCATTTACCCATGGGTACCGTGCAATGATACTTGAGTTACTGCCCAGGTACTTAGAATAGGTAAAAAGGGCCCGAGCTGACACCCGGAGAAGTTGAAAGGAAAGGCGTCCAGGAGATGAGCATCAGATCCGTCTCTAAGTACAATGTCAGACACCACCGCTGGGTGCTAGTTATTCTAGAATAACCCAGCAGGCCACTTAAGAACATAAACAGGAATAGTGAACTTGGGGGATCATGAACTGAACATAAAAGTCTGTCCCTGCAGGTGAGAGAGCTCTCTTTCCTGTAAGGAAGTGGTGATTGTTGTGTATCTATTTCGAGATGAGTGTATTCCTCCTGACTGATGCAAGCAGCTGATCCTGATGCTCTGTCTCCTTCCTCTCCCATACGCTGGGATGATTAGCTGGCCCTTGACGGAGGTTCAGTGCTGATATTTCTGCTGGAGTGGATCCTTTCCTGATTCTTCTATTTCAGCTTCTCATGCTTTGAAATGAGGAATAGTTGTCAGGGCTCTTGCAGGCAGCACCCAATGCTGCCTGGATTTTCTTGCCCTACTGGCTGGTTTCCACTGAAAAGCATTGAGTTCCTGCAAAAACATGCTTCCTTTGTGTGGCACAGATGCAATTTTAAAGCTCCATTATGATATGTATGATTTTAGGTGTGCTACTTTGACCAGGGAATCTACAGAATTCTGCTATTTACAAATATAGCATCTCTGTCGTTTGGGTGGTGCTAGGAGGGGTGTTCTGCCAGTCACTTTATAGTATCAATGTCCCACACAATTTTGAGTCAGACAGATATACGTGTGTGACTTAAAGTGATGTCACATGAGTACAGAAATAGCTGCTATACATGTAAAGTGATGCTTAGAGAATGTCAGGTATCCAGAGAAAGTAGGGGTTGGGTGCATGGTAGAACAATAATTCAGCACACACCCATGTTCCACCTCCCTGTACAGATATAGCACATCATTTGACAGACCTAGGTGTAAAACCTACCTCCTCTATAGCACTTTCCCCCGGGAACAACAATAGTATAAAAATCAACCAAAAAAGACCCTCAAACCTGGGCATGCAAAGTCACCCTCCTTTTTGCATGGGAAATGAGAATGTAAATCTCATTTGCTTAGGAGTGTAAATCTCATTTGCTTAGGATCTTTCACATTCTTTTGTTTGCTTTGCTGCTGAGTACCATGGTGATTGATACCATGTAAAAATCTTAAAGGGGCAGAAGGAAAATGTGACATCCATCCCTCATCAAATGCTTTCATTATCACAACTTACAACTGTCCAGATATCTTATTCGCAATGTGACAATGAAAACCCTTTAGCTTGGAGGCAACACAAGACCAGAGACCTCTGTCAAAGTCATGAGATTCCATAACTGGTACTAAATCCCTGTGGAGGTGGATGGAAGTTACCAGGATACATTTCCTTCAAGGACCTTGCAAATCCAACACCAGCAGTGATTCCTCAGCCACCTAGAGCATGCAATGAATACACAAAGACTCCTAATTAACAGCTGTGAACAATTTACTAGGAATGTTAGATTATGGAATAGAGTGGCCTGCAGAAATTAGCCCTGGAACAACAGATGGGGAAGCCAGTAAAGTTACATTATAGGAAATTTAGCGAGATAGAGGAGATGAAAGAAAAATTGTGGGCTACAAGACTGCTCTATTGTGCAGAAGGTCAGGAGTATGGAGGAATCAGTCTCTGGTTTCTCAGTGGACTGGGATTCCAGAGATGTCTTCAATACGCTTTGTACACTTCAAGGAATCTTTGCAATGAGAGCTAGTTGGAATTTTGACATTTTGATTGACCCCTCCCCCCCCCCACTCACTCCATGCTAGGGGTTGTCAGCAATCCATTCGTTATGTGATGAGGTGCTGTTCTCCCATGTCTGTCTTCTGTGGGCAGAGGGAAATCCTGATCATCCCCCTCAGTCAGAGATTATGCAACAGAATAAGGCAGCAGGATAACTCTTTGGAATTTCCCAGGAATGGCCTGGAAGACTGACCCAGTGGTAATGTAGGGCTGTACTCTGATCTCAGCTGGTGCCTCCACAATGGTTTCAAAGCTACGTGCTTCAGTATATTGGCTTCAACATAGCTGGGAGCAGAATCTCTGGGTCAGAAATACCTACATTAGAAAACAGCACCGGCTGTCTGCAAGGCACTGCTCTGTTCTTCCCTTCTTCTTCTTCACACAGATGTTAGGTGGATGCCACTGGGAGATCTGTGCATGGGACAGAGAGATTATGCCCTTCCTTTGATTTAATCCTGCCCATTCCATATGGCCCTCCACTTGAACTCGATGCCTTTCCTGTCTGTAGCTGGGAGACAGCAACAATTAGCAAATCAACATGTTTTTGCTACCTGACATTCCCAGTGATTATAGGTGTGGTAGACACTCATCATCCATCCTATAATTTCAAATGACGTTTTTAGACTCTAAGATCCACACCCTGATTTATACAGTGAAAAGCAGACCTCTTGTACCGTGCCGTTTCCAACCTCACACACAATGAGGAGAGTTGATTGAGAACTCAGAGGTATGTACTGCACTGGGTAGGACGCGCTGCCTTTGTTTTCCATGTAACCTGTTATTTTCTTTAATGAGGGGTAGGCTGTTTGCTATAGGAAACCCATGACAGCCTAAGTATAGCTAATGCTCTGATCTCTGCCCATAGTCTAGCACTTTTGTCCGGTTAGCACAACAGGCAGTGGGTTCCTTAATGCATTTAAGGCCAGTTTCTGATAATTAATTTCACAGTTTCCTGAGGGTCAGCTGGTGTCAGTATCTTTTAAAAGGCACGTCATTTAAATGGGAGTCTTGTTTATTTCCTAATCTCCTGAGGATAAGTTTGGCATATTTTGATATTGCAGTTAACTACTTTGCTGTTGTGCGTAGACTCGACAGTGCAGATGGATTCGAAGGGAACCTTTGCAGCTATGACATCTTTACACAGAGGGCTGGGTTTGCTTCTTTTGATTGGTAAGTACTATTATTAGGGTGCACAGCCACGCCATATATTATTCTCCCAAATGGCTATTATTGAAGCAAATCTCTACAGAAATAATTCTCCAGGGCGGAAATGCTATAATAAAACATCACTTCGAAATTAATTTGATTGTTGCCATAATAACCCCCTAAATCGCCAGCCTTTAGTTACTGCTATTTATTATCGTAACAGTCACCCAAAATGTGTCAGGTGCTTTAGTGAACACATAGCAAGGACATGGTCATAGTTCCTGTGTATCTTATTTTTAAAGAGCCACTGATATATGCCTCTCTCTAGCTGATCTCTCTCTCTATCTCCGGCACTCATTATGGTAGCGAGGAACCTCCTGGAAAGCATTCACTGCAGGAATGATTCTGCCAAAATCTGATACTTTTTTTATTCCTCTGCTCTCTCTTTTTTTTTTCTTTTTGCTACTAAAGGATGTTTGCCCTCTTCGCTTCTTTAAAAATTCATCTGCACCTTTTCCTTAATTTCTCACCTGAAGTTATGGTCACATTTGTGAAATCACAAGCATAATTGAAGGATTTTAGGAACAAGTTGGATAAACACCTGTCAAGGGTGGTCTAAGTTTACTTGGTCTTGCCTCAGTGCAGGGGACTGGACTTGATAACTTCTTGAGATCCTACACCTTTATGATTCTATGATTTCATTTTTCTATAATTCCATCAACACCAGAGATGGTATCAATTGGGATATTTGGATCTGGAATCCGATTGGAACCCAAACTTCCTAAAAGTTTGGTGAGGTTCGACTGTGATGTTCCTGCCTATCTCTAAAATATTAAGATTCATATCACTACAAATGATAAGGCATTGCAGAGGCAACAGCAATAAGAATATTCATACAGTCCTTGGGTACCTTAGTACTAGAGAGGTGTCGTCAATGTGGTAGACACAGAGAGCAACTGAATTCTGCGTCCCAGCTCTGCTGTGGGAGGCAAATCGATTATTGCCTATGTTTGGGTTTCTTGGGAAGCGGAGGTGTTCATTACAGTCTGGGACACTTTTGTGCTCACAGTCCATGATGAATAACAGCATCGGCCTAGAAGAGCAGGATAATGTAATTGAGTAACACCACTCATTGACATCAGTGAGACGTCTCAAATGCTTAAAGTTAAGCATGTGCTTAAGAGGTTTCCTAGGTCGGGCCAAAGTGCTCAGCTGTGCACCTTGGCATATCTGAGCCCAAAGGCAGCGGGAAGAAAGTTGTAATAATTATGCCCCCATCTCTATTTCCAACTGCTTGCGAGCAGGCGATAGGACTTCAGGGCCTATTGAGGCAATGAGATGCTTGCTTTTTATTTAAAAAGAATCTTTCAAGGCTTTCTCTAGCAGTAAACCTACTGTGAATTAGGAAATTGAGAGCTAGCGGAAAGTTCCACCCTTTGGCTGTGGGACATGATACTGCAATGATAGCCCTTCCCAACCTGCACAACCTTCCGTTCATTTAATCATCACAAGGGTGTGGCAGTTAATGACATGAATAAGAACAGCATCTGCAAGCCAGGGTAATTATCACCAGGGCGATTACAGAAATTAGGTACTCTCTTCATTAACTTCAGTGAACCCTGGACCAGATCAGAGGAAGAACAGATGTACTTGGTTATCTAGTACCACCTCTCCATTTCACCCTGTCCAACCCATCGTACTTTGTCCAGTGAAGATTGTACCCTGGGGAACAATCTATAAGGCCCTCCCTAGTCTAGTTTTAAAAGCCTCAAGTAAGAGGCAAACAGGAAACCATCAACAGGAAATTGTTTCTCACCAATTAGCTTAAATTTCCCTTTGCTTGGTTTCATCTTGTTACTGCTAGATTTATGCCCTCTGGCCATCCTGAATAATTCCTCTCCTTCATGCCTCAGGGTGTAAGAAGGCAGATCACCACCTCAGGTGGTGAACAAATTATTTCCCAAGACATAGGTACTGTGTGATAAGCAGGTGCATTAGAAGGTTTTTACTGGCCTTCCTCAGAGAGAGGAAGATGGCCTTGTGGTTTCAGCACAGGAGATCCGGGCTTCAAATCCCAATTCTTCCCCAGTTTTCCCATGTGACTTTGGGCAAGACACTTAACCTTATTTGACCACCGTTCCCCCAAAGGGGTGTTGTGGGGCTTCATTCATCAGTGCTTTCAAATTATGCCATAGCTGGGCTGTGTAGAGAAAAGGGAAGTTTAATTCAGCACTGGAGACAAGATAATGGATGAGATGGCACATTTGTCAGTTCAGACATGGCAGGAGGCAAATACTAGCCTAGCCAGGCTACTGAGCTGCTCTTGTATAGCAGGAGGCAGAATGCAGGGCTGGCTAGAGCCTGCATCATCTCTAGCAGGACAGGTCCTATAGGGTCTGGTCCAAACCCCCTTGAATTCCCTGGCAAGGATCCTGTTGACTTCAATGGGCTTTGGATCAGGCCCATAGATGCGATTCTGTCTGGCTGCTGGAAGAATGTTAAAATGGATCTTCCTGCCTAGTGTCTTGGCAGCCTCTCAGCACTGGCTTCTGCCTGGCCTGAACAAACTCGTCTGACCGAGGTTAAGGTTTCATAATAAAGTGCTCCAGGGAGTGGAGGGACAGGGAGCGGAGAACTGCAGAGATCCTTTGAATAGCTAGCTAAAGACAATGTAAACAGGTTAACAGAGAGTTGCCAAAAAAGCGGGAGGCTGATCCGTACTTCTCCCTGTGAACCACCCTGGATGATCAAACAGTTCAAGCCCTCTGCAGAAACCTGCTCTTTGGCTGGGAGGCGGACTGCAGAGAGGGATGACTACCCAGTGTTCGCATCCATCCTGTCCTTTCCAGCAGATTGCAATGGGCAGGCCTGTTTCCCGGCCCTTTCCTGAAACACCCCATGTTGTACATTCAATGCCTTTGCGCCCCAGGCAAGCCCCGTTTTCCTCTCCTCATTCTGCTACTGAGGTCAGGACATCGAGGCAACGGATAACAGTCCTGGTGGAATGAATCCCAGGATGCTGAGCACCTGCCCAGTATCAATGGCTAGGTTAGACAAACAAACCCACAGAAACACCTCCCTGAAATGATTCAGCCTGGTCGAGTTTGTGCATATACCCAGCCATGTAACCGCATGAGCTTCTAACCATCGCCAGCCCGTCCTCCTCCGCTCCTTTGTATTGTTCATGACATTGGCTTGCTCCAACTTGCCTGACATCGGAGTTGAAGCCCTTCAGGGCGGGTCATGTCTTCTCCTGCGCATTTGGATGTGATGTGTCCCTGACCCTAAGAGGGCCGTCCTACAAACACCGCCATGTAGGTAATAATTATACTACAAACTTTAAGGCTCCCTGGGATATTACTGGTCTCCTGGGCCCTCATTTGGGTTCCCACATCTGTGCAGTCTGGCGAGGGGGTTGTGGGACACTGCTGGGCTATTAGGGAAGATTGGGGATCTGAGGAGCCAGGCTGCAGAAATGCGGGAGTGGGAGGTCAGACATTAAAAGGACCTAGATGCCCCCAACAGGTGAACAGAGCGAATACTGCGGTGTCTATAACTCATGTCACAGAGCCAGGTCATGGGAAATGCAGTCTGGAAACATGTGTGAGCTTGCTTAGCCCCCCCCATGTGCCAGCCTGGCGAGGTTGTTCTCTTTAAAACAAGTCCCCAGGAAGCTGTCTGTAAATCTGCAGCAATGTCTATCCTGGGGATGACGCTGGAACTTTCTATAAAGCTCTGCAGTGCACTAGCTTGAATCCCTGGGACCTCCAGTCTGACCCTTTGGCTGCTAGTATTTGTCAAGGTCCTTGCTCTGAGAACTCCTTACCCTGCTCCCAGCTTCCTCCCCATCTCTTTATGAGGGTCTGATTCCTCTCCCTTTTCTTCGCCGATTCCTCACCCGCATTTTTGTTACTGATGCTTGCAAGGTTATCCCTTGTCGGGCAGACAACACACAGCTGCCCACTCACTACATCCTTCAAGCCATCACTGCTCCTGGAACTAATTGGCATCTTTGCTGGCAGAGGCCTCCAAGTCCAGGCTGAGGTTTATCGGCAGGAAGCCATGTGAGGAAATTTCTCCTGCCACTCTCTATGCTTTGCCTAGCGAGTGGATGGAGGGACATCAGTTTCCATCACCGCCGATCTGCTGCCTTTCTCCCACCCCTAAATCCACACCGGCTTTTGTCAGCAGATAGAGGAATAGTACATGCGTGTGAACATGTAGACACACACATCACGTGGTCAGAACGGATACAAGGAAAAGGGCCGCTAAGATAGAAATGATTCTATAAAATATTGTATTAAGAAGGAGAATAAGGAAACGAAAGAAAGAAGAGAGTGAGGCAAGACTGATGTTCTGAACTGGTCTGTTGACCCATATTTGCAGGGAGTAGGGGGGGAAGCGGCACGTCTTGTTGTGAAGGTCTCTGACCTGGAGTCGTGGCTTATTGTCTTTCAGGTTGGATGGTGCCAGCCGCAGGTTCTGTTGCGATGTATCCAGTAAGCAGAACTTTACATACTATATATAAATTGCCCCTTTCTTCACTTGCAAAGCGTGTGAGAATTGGAGTCCAGCGTGCTTCCAATCCTGATACCAATAGATTAATGGGAGTTAGAAAACCAGGGCCGAATTCTGTCCTGTTAGTGTGGGTGTGGAGCCCAATCTCCCCCCTCCTCCCTGTCTCCTAAGCAGCCAATGGATTGCCCCCCCCTTGAGCACCTGTGCAAGGTGAGATGGTAGCTAAGCTGGGGTTAACCTTTTGCTCACAAGCACCCAATAGCGCCACTTCCTCCCGTCACGGGCCCAAGTTGAGTTCTACTGCAGAATCATCAAGGGGCCCAGGGCTGCTCGAACCCAGGCTCACGCAAAGATCCCCAGCAAACCCCTCCGTATTAGTCTGATCTGGGTCCTGTGTTTGTCGTGAAATCTGAAACAGGGTGAGTTTTGCAGACTTGCATCCCACAGCTCTGCGATGAAATAAGCAAACATGGCAGAGCCCGCGGTGTTTTTTAACTGCATTGCTACACAACTCTGACCCTTTACCAGCTGCTGCTGCTGCTGCTGCCGCATTGGGTACAGTCCGTCCTGTTTAGAATAGGACAAAGAATTAAATGAGAGATGCGTTGGAAACCCTAAACTTTGCGGGGGGGGGGGGTTGCTGTCTGAACCCAATATTAATCTGAATTTTGCCAATGGCTCCCTAGTTTGAATGGGTCAAATGAAAACCCTGGATCTGGACTCTTTAGTGTGTTTGAATACAGGATCCAAATCCAAATGTTTTGTGGTTTGCTCCCATGACTGTGTTAAGTTGATGTTATTGTAACCAGTCCCTGAGCTCACATTCTCTCTCTGTCTTTCTCTCTGCTCAGTGCACCAGCAGCCCCGTCAATGGTAAGTTTCTTGCCATATAATTGCCCATTAGAAATATTTCAGATAAGTCCTTTTTATACCTTGGCTCCATTATCTCCAGCTGTGTGTCTTTCTTTTTTGAGCAGAAGCTGCCGTATGTGCCCCAGTGAAAAGGTACGTGAGCCATCAGCAAATTACCCCAACCATAGGGTCCACTTGGGAGGATGCACGTTTGCCAAGGGATGTTGCTTGGGATGGCAGGATAACAATAATAGCCACATGTAGGCAGCACCTTTCTTCCTGGAGACTCCCAGAGCATGGTACTGCATAGGGCATTTCCCAACGAGCAGATATTTGAGTGGCAGAGGCATGAGGGGCAGAGAGGGAAGGTTTACAGAGCAGCCAGATAGAAGTAGTTTGAGGGATTATGCATATTCAGGACTAGCCCGTGCAGAATGTCTCCTCAGAGTGCCAGGAAGGCATGCTCTGCAGCGGAATAGCTACTGCTGAAAACACTCACTGCATTCAGACCTTGTGGAGATCTGAACTTGGCCCAGTGTAAATAATTATTAGAGACTATGTCCAAGACTTGAACAGGCCAGACCTTAGCCTGGATTGAATTTGGTTTCTGCAAATGTATCAGTTATTTGTAAGTATCCACTGAGTAGCCATGGCAAATAATTTGGTGCAATAGGTCATTCACTTTCACCATTTGGTATCCAGTATTTGTTATTTGTGTTGTCTGATTGGTCAGCAAGGTCACACTGTGTTGTTTCTGCTCCCTGATTGGCTGACTGAAGCTTTTTAAAGAGAAGAGTAACAAATAGCTAACTTCAGTGGTGAATACCTGAATGAATGAAATGTTATGCTCAGAATTGGAATTTGCAAACATTTTCACTAATACCCAGTGGCCATCCAACTACTCCTGAATAATGTGACCCCATGGATCATGGGGAGCTGAACTTGGGGCTTTTATTTGCAAAGATATTTGTGGACCTATGTGTGATCTATGTTACTGTTCCTCCAGTTCTGCCATTCAATTGTCGCTGTGCCAGGTGAGGTTAACACAAAAATTGAGACAATTGCTTTTTCCCTTCAGTGTCACCAAGGAGACACTCCAGAACATAGCCAGTGGTGAAAGCTCCCCCTGCAGTATCACTTTTGGCCAATATGCATGTGCGCAGGTAAAGCTGCTTCTTTTCTTTCCATGGACCAGTGCATATTTTTCATTGAAATTAATAAAGCCAGTTAACGTCAAAGAAATCCATCCCCTCTCTCAGCACAGCTGGTTACATCTGGAGTGGCCAATGCATGGTGCGTGTTCAGATTCTCAATACCTGGCCCAAAGATTCTGAGACATGAAATATGGTAAAACTTTCCTGTCATGTGTGAGCTTCTGTTTCCCAGGAGCGTCTTAACCAATAAACTAATGACTAAAGCACTGTGCTAAAGTTAATAGCCAGCAGCTTTATCAAATGTGCCCAGCTCTGCTGCACAGAACTGATTAACAATCCCCAAATGTCCTACCCCATTATCAGTAGATCTTGTGTAAAACTTAGGTTGGAGTCTGAGACTCTGTTACTTCCAAAGTCTTGGTCTGGAATGCAAAGGGTGCTCCATAGGCACCCTCCTTAAGTTAGCTAGATCCCAGCTGGCATTTCGAGTCTGTGTTTGAAGGGAATTAATGGACTCTACCATTGCATTACCTTCCATACCAATTCCTTTGGGATCATCCTGATTTTCATGGAATCATAGAATCATAGGACTGGAAGGGACCTCGAGAGGTCATCTAGTCCAGTCCCCTGCACTCATGGCAGGACTAAGTATTATCTAGACCATCCCTGACAGGTGTTTGTCTAACCTGCTCTTAAAAATCCAATAATGGAGATTCCACAACCTCCCTGGACAATTTATTCCAGTGCTTAACCACTCTGACAGTTAGAAAGTTTTTCCTAATGTCCAACCTAAACCTCCCTTGCTGCAATTTAAGCCCATTGCTGCTTGTCCTATTCTCAGAGGTTAAGAAGAACAATTTTTCTCACTCCTCCTGGATGGGGCGATACCATCTTTTTAATCCCAATTTATAGGAAGGTGGGACAGTGAAGTTTCAGGAATTAATCAGAGCCCAAGAAATGTCATCACAGTGTGGGAATAAATGTGTTTGTACCATCTGCCAAATCTCCAGAGATTGCAACTCTCGCCCACCAGGACAGGATAGCCTTTGAGCAGATCAAAAAGAGAGTTGAGATCCTGGAAAACTTATGCTCACGTCTGTATTCATTCATAGTTCTTGGCAAAGTTTCCATCTCACTAGCAACTTTACCCAACCAGATCTAATGCAGTTTTTTGTTTACATGAAAAATTTTAACAAAAACATTTTTGTCAAAATTTTTCTTCAAAGGTTTTTGGCGTTTGGGTTTTTTGATTAAAACTTGAACAGTTTCACTGGAATGGGGACATTTCCCCTGGAAATTTCCCATTTGGACAATAAAGGATGTTTTTTGTTGAAAAAAAATGTTTTGAATTAAATGTTTTGACCCACTGTCAGCTCTACCCTGATTTTGAGGGATGTTTAGGTTGATCTATGTGGGCTAAGACATAGGATCAAATTCACAGATTTGGCTATGTCTAGAAGGAGTCTAAGCTGGTATAACTTGAAACCTTCTTTTGACTCCTCACCCAGGGCCGGATTTCCACCTTACGTGGCCCTAGGCACGACATCTTCAGTGCGTCCCCTCCCCCCATCTATAGTTGACCTTCGTGTTTTCCATAAAAAATGAAACTTTTAACCCACTTTTAACTTTTTGGTGCCCCTAGGCACATCCCTTCTGTGCCTAATTGGAAATCCGGCCCTGCCCTCATCATAAGAGATACACCACTTCACACTCCCTTATACTGGCTCATTGGTAGGCAAGTGTAAATGGGTCTACGGGAATCTGAGCTCCTATACGGGAGTCTATGTACCAAATAGTCTCTGACCATTGTTTTTAATCTTTACACTGTGTATAATTCCCTTTTCTTTTCCAGAGCGCTTGGCTGCAGGTTTTCAAGGATGATTTCCTCAACTCCTTATATTCTTGCCTCAGCTCCAAACCCATCAGTGCTATGGATTCCATGTATTCCATTTTGTTCTTTTCCAAATTTCACACCAATATACTTGTAGCTGCCCTGGAGCAGTTCAATAACCGGGTAGGTACCGTAGATCCGATAGCTAATTCCTCTGAAATGTTAACTCCAGTGGAAGGCAGGTAAATCAGACACCAATTGGATTTCACAGTCGATATGGCAGTTCAGCTACTTTATTTAGGTCATTGTATTCTCACTTGGAGTTAAATATACAGAATGGCACATCTCAATCAACCTGGCCTCCAGAATATTTGAGAGGTTCTTACCACCGGAAAAAAGAAATTGTGGGAGAAATAGTTCTAAGCTAAATAACCAAAATTACTAGACGATATAAAATGTTGCACGAGCTGTTGTTATTCTTTGCAGTGCAGTAATGTCCAGCAGTCGCAGCCAGGATCAGGGCCCACTGTAGTGGAAGCTGTCCAAACGCACAGGAAGACATGGTCCCTGTCTTGAAGTGTTAAGATTGATTCTATTAATTAGTGTAGAACACCATGTGGATTTACATTTGTGTGTCTTTGGAAGTCGACACCCATGTGACTCTGTGCATTTTCTCCATGTTCCTTCCCTTCAGGTCTCTCGCGTGCCTCTTTCGCAGGAGTGGAATGTGATTTTCTTCAACGGCATCTGGGAGAGAATGCTGCAAACGCCTGATGCGACTACCCCCCCTATTTTGTCCCAATGGCTCAAGAGACTTCAGCCATTTATGGTCAACCCAAAAGTCTTCACTTGTCTTCATGCCAAAAATACATCATGTGAAACACTTCACAAGATGTGAGTGCTTAGCACATACCTCGAGATGCTGCAATATTGCTGGAACAGGCAGCCTGCCCTCAATCCATCCTGCAAAATAATAGCCAGCTCCTCAGCTGGTGTGAAATTGAAGTTTCATTCAAGGATTAAACTAGTTCCTTGGAAGTTTCCAGCTGAAGAGATGGCTCACAGACATAGTTGCCTTTGCCCTAAGCACATCCCAGAATGGCCTGAAACAGTCAGAAGTCTCTCCCGTTATGTAATGGCACACAAACTTTGTTGTACCCAGTTCTCTGGGAGCTGTAGATGATTTAGGTGACTTGAAAAGAAAAGTAATTCTTATAGGGAAGGAATATTATTCACTGGTCGGATTTTTATTTGGTGTGAGACAGAGATGGGGTGAGCAGGTAGCTGCTGGGATTAGGATTGAGTCATATTTGAAATACAGGACTCTGTTAAGAGCCACAGTAAGTAAAGTTTTTTCAATAGGTCTCAACTCACACTGTTATTACACAGCCATGTTAGCAACATGCTATCATTAGTTTGGGGGGAGATACTTTACTGTCTGAGATGTGGCTTTCTAGATACAGGCATGAGCCTATTTATACTTAGAAATGAAGCTCCTCTGTGCAATGAAATCGACAAATGAGGTGATTTTATAGACGCACACTCAGTGCGTGTGTCCTGCAGCAGTCACCGGTACATTTTCAAAAGGGTGCCAGTGGAGTTAGCAACATGATCTCCGCAGGTGTTAATGGGAGTGGTCATGCAAGCCAGTCCCTGCCTATGACTTTGAAAATGGACCATTAGGCTTTAGTTCACAAGCTCACATAGAGCATACACAGGGGCCGGTGAGTAGCATGACTCTAAGAATAGCCTGCAGGTAACCTGCTTCTGAGAAGAATCTGGGTTTGATTGAGTTTGAAACATCTGTTTTTGCCTCTAGAGTTGCTGCCCTGAATGGCATCTATTCTAACCTCACAGTGGAAGACCAGAGGAATATTTACAAAGGGCTCAAATATTATCTCACAGAGGATGGTAAGTGACTTATCTCTACATTAGAAAGAAGATTGGGCTTTAAAACACTAACAGATATACCAAGATTAGACACAATCTTTCTGATGGCTGAGGCTTCACAGATTTACAGTGCACTAATATTCTCTTTAATGGATGTGGGCCGGGTAACCTGGTAATTGATCAGGTATAGATTCCTTGCCTATAGGGTTTAATAATGCAAGGCTTTCAAATACAATGGACACAATGATTTACATTCTGGCCAGCCAAACTCATGGCCTTCTGTGCCAAAGGTCAGTACAGAATTTGTTCCAGAAAGTTAAAAATCCAGTTCTGCTAACTCAGCTAAGAGAAGTGAACCAATTAAAATGTCTGCTTGTGCTGCATATTTCATCTAGCAGAAGGCAGTGGCGTGCACACAAACTTTAATCTGCTTGCAAAGAGCCTGTGGAGCATTCGGAGATGACAGTGAAGTAGCTGTGGTCAAATGTTCCGAAGGCCCATAAAGAACTAGCCGGATATGCACACACAACCTCTCTGTTCCATGTGCAGTTACTTCCTGAATGCACAAATGCAGGGTTTTTGCACGTACCTTAGAGTATGAGTGGGGAAGATCTCTGGTGGTGAGCTATCACTTTGGGATATGAGGAACACAGATACTGTGATGATGGGTGGCTAGAAAATTATTTGAGACAAACCAAACTTTTCTCTTTTGCAATTTTAAGGCGGGGGGTGGTGGTGGAATGAGGAGCTGAAGTATCTGGTGTGCGTTTAATTATTTGTGTGAAACGGCAGCTCACGTGCAGTTTTACTCAGGGCTGTACACAACCAGCACAAATTAACACCTCGACATGTAAAGACCTCTAGATTATTTATGAGCACAAACACTTGGGGAAGTTTTCTGTTGACCTCTGCTCTGCATTCAGAGGCTAGTCGGCTCAGCCGATTTCAGATTGCAGTTTGGAGCCTTAGTTTTACAAGGGGGTTATCCATGTTTTGCAGGACCGAAGCAGAATTGCTACAATGCAGCTCTCCCAAGCCTGAGCTCCACTGCTTGGTTTGCAAATTATTTGGGTTCCTTTATGGAGCATGCATTAGTGGGAGATCTACAGCTCTTTGCTGATGAGCCAACTGTAAGTACATGCTCCGAATGGTGGAGGAGAATGTGCAACGTGCAAAATATTAGCTGTGAAAACTAGTCTGAGGCGAGATGAGAGCAGCCAGCCTCAGGGTAACCTGCTCATTCCTCTTCCTCTCCTGCCCAAAGCCAGGAAGATGCGAACATTTGAAAATATTTTTTTCGTAACCTCTAAAAGGTTTTACTTGATTTGCTGTTTACAGCAAAGGGTCAGTTTGGGTCTTTTTTACATCCAAATTATTTTCCTCATCCCTCATTATAACAGAGGCAAGTTTCTGTACTTGCATTGAAATTGGCTTCCTGGATGGTAAGTCCTAGAAGCCAGATTGGAGTCAGCAGCGACAACAGGCTTTACTCCAAGGCCGGACGGCTTTCTAAAAGAGATGTTATAGCTCAGACAAAGGCTTGATGCAGACATTATTCAGTGAGGTTCTCTGGCGTGTGTTATGCAGGTGGTTGGATCAGATGATCATAACTGTCCCTTCTGGCGTTGAAATATGTGATTCTATGAACATTATCACCTGCAGAGAAACTGGCGCTAATCACATCACACTCTGAGCATAAGAAAAGCAAAACAGATTAAAAAAAATTAAGGGCCTGATTTTCAAAGGTGCTGAGTATTCCCTGCTCCCATGAAGTCAGCTCCCCTGACAAGCACAGTGTGGCTAACTCTCAGCACCAGTCGCATGATATTTGGTGCTTTTCTTCAAGTCTTAGCTCCTGGAATCATGTTATTACATGAGAAACTCAGCTTTTGCTTAAAGTACGTGTTTAGACTTCATAGTTTTCAAAATGGGCTTTAAAATGCAACCCAACTGTACCCTAGGGGCTCAGAAAACGGAGGCCAAATTAAACAAACCCCACATTTATTTGTTGATTTTAAATATCACCATTTTTAAGCCACTCTCCTGATTTTTAAGGCCCAACTCATGATTTTTTAACATGTGAGGTGTAGGCCATACAAAAGCAGAGCCCAATATTTATAACCTTCCCTCCATTACCATTATTTATTCCCAACTCATTGTGTCCAGAAGCCAAGATATTGCAGGTCACATGTCTACAGCTGATGATGGTCATGTCAAGTGCATGCTCAGATTTTCTGATTACAATTTTTCACACCAAATCATTTCTTCTATTAGTTTAGCTCTGACTAGTGACCTGTTGGAATCTCCTCATTCAGACTCTTCCGATCTTGCCTGACTACCACATAGGGCCATAAGGAATATGATTAAAATGCCCATTCAAACTGTTTCTGCTTTTGCATGTCAACCCTCTCAGCTTCAGAAATTTGCCCAAGATCCAGTCAACTTACAACTGATCAGTAACCTCAGTTTACCCAGGGAGACGGCTGTGTATTACACCTCATTCCTTACCTCTGCACCTGGCTTCCAACTAGCAAGGTAAAATACCACTACTTGCTTCTACAGCTCAACTGTGGCGTACCTTGGTGCCTTGATATAGCTATATCTTTGCTGTCTGCTGATTTTGAGTGGTTACTTCTGATGCATCTGAAAAAGTGGGTTTTTTACCCACGAAAGCTTATGCCCAAATAAATCTGTTAGACTTTAAGGTGCCACCGGACTCCTTGTTGTTACGTCTAAATGATATTTAAAGCGTAATTCTGATCCTCAGATGAACACTGTAAAATTGACCTCTTTGTGGGTCAGACAGAGCCCTCAGCGAATCAGGGGAAATCTGCTTTGTCATGCAGTGCCCTCTGCCAACTCAAAACTGGGAGCACGCAGGGTTATTCTGGGAAATCCACGTTGTGCCCCAGCACTCTGCGGAGATTGGAAGAGCAGAAAAGCCAATAGAGATTGTGGGAAATCTACATTGGCATATAGAACCCCCTGCAGAATCTCACAAGAAACACATTTGCCTTTCATTGGTGGCTGGAACAGACCCTCCTTTAACACGTCTAACTTTTCCCCACTTCCAGCCTCCCGGACAGATTGGTTTGCTACCTCAGCCCCTCTGCCGTGAGCGACCTTGACAGACAGGACGCTTTAAATCTGGCTCGGAGGATCACTAAAACCTGTGTCCCAGGTCCGATGCGCAGAGGCACCAGCGAGGAGAGGCCTGCACCTTCTCTGACCACCGAGGAGCGGCAGGTAGAGCCCTTGGCTAGTGACCTGGAGCTCACAGCCCTGCTGAGGTGTGAGCCATTCTCCAGAGCTTGTGAAAGAACAAAGCTCCCAATGGCTACACCCACATCGCCATGCCCCTGCTTTGCTCTTTGTAAGGGGAGAGCTCAACCCTGCACCATGTTAATAATACTTAGCACCACAGGTAACATTTTGCAAACATTACCCCCCCCCACACACACACCCGAGATGGGGAAGTGCTATTATCCCCATCCTACCAGTGAAGAAACAGAGCCACAGAGACGTTAAGTGACTTGTCCGATCAGTGACTGAGCAAGATGCAGTGTTCCCCACAGACTGTGGACCTAGCTAGACAGAGAGCAGGGATTACATCTTCCTGTCTAGTCGCACGCTCATTCCTTTAGACCAGTGGTTCTCAACCTTTCCCGACTCTGGATCCCTTTCAGGAGTCTGATTTGTCTTGCATACCCCAAGTTTCACCTCACTTTAAAACTACTTGCTTCCAAAATCAGCCATAAATATACAGAAATGTCACTGCCACTCTTACGGAACGATCTCTGACTTTCTCATTTTTACCATTATAAAATATTTTATTATTTTATCATTATAAAATAAATCGATTGGAAAATAAATATTGTCCTTACATTTCAGTGTACGGTCTATAGAGCCGTATAAGCAAGTCATCGGATGACATTTTAGTTTGTACTGAATTCACTAGTGCTTTTTATGCAGCCTGTTGTAAAAGTAGGCCAATATCTAGAGGCGTTGATGGCCTGGAAGACCTCTGCATAGCCCAGGGGTACGAGTCCCCCTGGTTGAGAACGACTGCTTTAGAACACACTGCCTCTTTAACATTAGTGTTTGACTAATCTTCCTGGGAAAGTCCATGGACATGCTACTGGGGCCGTCACTGACGTCTTCTCTGTAAAATTCCAGTGATTAAGACTTCCAAAGACAAGGGAACTGAAATGACCCTCCCCCGGGAGCTGGGTTCACTATCTCGGATATTCTGAATTGCTCCTCTGTCACTGTGGGCTCTTTGCAGGTTGCAACCTTGCTGGTGAACAAATTTGAACAATTCCCTCCTGAAACCCTGAATGCCTTGGGTCAGGCTGCAGTCGGGCTGTCCGTGTCGCAGATTGAGACTGGCATCAGCGACAGAGACCTCAAAGCATCTCTTCCTTCCCTGAGTGAAGTTTATGGCTGGAATGCTGAACAGTCCAGCACTATCGTTAACAAATTATTCAACTCTGGCTATCAGGTACAAAGAGCGCAAGCCATGTGTGCATACTGCATCTGGTCTATCTGTCTTGTAGCTCTAACCCATTGATGGCCAATTGTTTGCCCTTGTCTTTATGATTATGCTGCAGATCTTGGATGCACAAAACCTGGCAGCACTAGGGAGTTTGGTGGCCGGCTTAAGCAGCAGCAGACTTCAAAGTCTGCCTCCAAAAGTGATCTTGGAAGCTGTTAAGATCCCTGGGTTTGTGAAGCAGATAGTGACCGTGCCCTCTGCTCTGAAAACGGCACTTGTGGAAAAGGTGAGGTCACTTTTCTTTTCAAGGTGGTGTCATGTGTAGGAAGAGCCTGAGGAGAGTAGTGACTTTTCCTGCTTGAGAACACCCTGTGTTGTGAATACACAGAAGCGTGACCAGACATGCAAACCTGCAGAGACAATTTTCTGCCTGGCTTATTTATGCACTTACAGCAGGGGCAGGGCTTTGCAATGTGTGTGGTTGGGATGGTCCTGGCTTCCTGCCACGATAGCTCATAATAAAACCTGATATCGCTCTGGGATGGGTCTCGTTTTAGGCCTAGGCCACTGCTCTATCAGAAGGGAGTAAAAACTGAACTAAGCTGGTTCGTGGAGAATTCCACTCCCAGGGAAAGAGTCTGAGATGGATGGAAGGTTTAGGCTTCTAGCATGTGAACAGTTGTGAGGGCCATTCAGAGACCCTCCCCAGGGCGGAGTGATATTCCAGTTTGCTATGAGCTCTGCTGAGCTCCTTCTCCATACGCTGACTAATGGAGATTGGTATATGTGCCACTGTTGTTGTAATTGCAGGGAATCAGCCCATCTGCTGACCCTTTCTGCTGGCCACAATTTTACACCTCAAGTTCACGTGAGAATTATTCCAGACAAAGATGAAAGAGACCGCTGTTAATTCCACACTGTTAAGTGCCCGTCAGGAGAGGCTATGACTTTCGACTGGCATTCAAAGCCAGCTGCTGGACTCCTGAAAGACTGACTTACAGCAACATTCTAGTTTGTGCTGTTCTAATTTGCCAATGCTGTGTGTGAAGAGTTAGGAAATTGTCATGTCTTTGGGCACAATATCACTCATGAACTGTGCCTTCTGGCAGGCTGAGAGATTATCTATGTTGACTCCGATTTCTAGCCTGCCGAACAGCGTTAAGGCACAAAGCCAGGCATTGCAAGAAACTCTTCTTTGCTCTGTCTGCCTGGGCCTCACTGATAGATACACATCGCCCTAGGCCACTGTTCTTTGAGAGAACTTTCAGATTCACCTGTACCACTGCATCGACTCATAGCAGCTTGCACAGTCAGATAGATACGCCAAGCAGAAAACGTTCCTTGGCATTAATTCTCTGGCGAATACCCAGATGATCAGAGGGAAAACTACCTGCCTCCAACCTGTAATTCCCTTCCCAGTGATTGCTGTTTTTAACCTCCACGTGGGGGTGGTTATATTTTTCAGATTGCTTCAGCTGCAGGGAGCCCCGTCAATCTGGTTAAATATGTCCCAGACAGTCTGGCTAGCTACATCCCGAAATCACTGCTGGCTTTTGGTAACGAAACGCCCAGCATTCAGGAGCTCAACCAGAAACTGTGGAGCCGAGAACAAGTAAGCCGTCTCGCCATTGCCGTCAGCTGCAGCTGTGGGCCTGTGTGGTAGTTCAGCTCTGCCCCCAGGAGCTGTCTAAGAATGAAGCTGAATGTAACGAGATGATGTGAACGCGTTGAGTAACACGCTAACATTCTCTTTGGCTTGGTTCTACAGGCCGCCATGTTTTTCAACGATGTAATAAAGACAGCGTCCGACTTCAGCAGGTAGCATTTCTTTTTCTGCCTTTGCTTTTCCATGTGTGCTGAGCCATTGTCCCGATTTGCAGGTGCTCCTCAAGTTCATCCACAGTAAGAGAAAGGAAAGGCCTGGAAAACCCAACAGAATGGGTTTCGCCACAGCGGGCCACTTACAGGTGGTTTGCAACATTTGTCCGTAACCTAGTCTTATTTCCTAAAATGAAGTTCCTGGCCCAGGCCCACTGCCTCTCGAAGGCCTGACCACGGCCTCCTGGACTGCAATAGATATGGAGCAGCATGGAGCCTTTGGCTAGACCTGTTCCCCCACCCCTGCACTTATTCTTGATGACCCCGAGTATGGGGCATTTTAGGGCTTGAAGGAGAGCTGGGAGGGGCATGTTAATTCTAGAAGATCAGTACGAACTCTCTTCTCTTCTGAAGGACTCCCTCACTGCACCTAATTTGCTTCCTTTGGATTTTCAGACTTTCCCCTTCTGTCCTCCAAGGCTTCACCTGCGCAGCAGCCAATGAGATGGAAACAGAGAGATTTCAGCAGCTTGCCAAAACCATGAAGCAGAAGAATGTCAAGCTAGGAGAAGACCAGGTCAGTCCCCACGTGCACCGAGTGCCACGTTGCTGTTGTCATGAAGATGTTCCAAGGCTGAGCCCGTTTACCAAGAACCCTCCTGCTTTAGGCGGGATGTGTCCTAGCTCTGAACCACGTGTTAATCTGAATCGCTGCCATTACTTTGGCAAGGTCAAAACCTGGCTAACAAGGTTTTGCAAGAACCTAAACCTCTTCAAACCTAGCACCATGCTCTCTAGGTTTTTTTTTTTACCCCAGAAAAGATATTTGTTGTTTTTCCTTCTTTCATCTGAACTCTGGTTTACTTTCAGCTGAGTTGTTTGGCTAAGAGGGTGACGCTCAACGGCATTCCCAAGGATTTAGACAACTATCCTAAAGACATGCTGCTGTTTTTAAGGTAACTTCACAAAGGCTTTCATCTTGCTGCCTTATTCCAGCCAAGGAAGGAAGGAAGGAAGAGAATCACTGAATTCCATAAAATACCTAGCGATGCATCAGTCTATATCCATTTATAATGCACACATCCCCATCGTATCTGGGCAGCATCAGCCAAGTAGAATGAAATGCAAGAAGAAAACAAACTGCAGAAAAGATAAAAACTGAATTAGATTTAAAACTTTTTAGTTGTAATAATCTGGGGGGGATGTTAGTAATCAAGGTACAGATTGCTTTGCACAATGTATTTTTGTCTTGATAGTGTCCTTTTTAGAGCACACACTGGATTTTTATTCCTTCCTGGCTCTGTGAATATTTTCACATGCAACATCTAGTGAACTGAAAAGCCAGACTGTGCAGCCGAATTTCTCTACGCTGCCAATATCCTGCTGGGCTTCTGTATCCAGAGCATCAGACGTGAACAACACTAGCTTGGGTTACAAAGCACATTTCCCAGGGAGAAAAATAATTGAAAAGAGACACATTCAGGTCTCTGGGGAGAACAATTGCAAAGTGTTTGGGATGTGAAATACTCTGTAGAATATGGATGATGGGACAGGGGGAGTGTTTCAGCTTAAGTGAATTTGAACTTAACAAATGTGTTGTTTAGTAAGATGCTCATGGAGTGTTTGCCTTTCCAGCCCTTCAGATTACGCAGGGACCGGAAGCTGTCAACAGTACTTCAGTAACATTGGGGAAGCAAACATTGATCTGCTGCAGAGAGATTCCCCACAGCGGAAACAGCTGCTAGTGGAAGCCTTAGCTTGTTTGGTATGCATTCAGTAGCCTGGACGAACAAGCCAGGGTCCCCGGAACTGAATGCTGGGCTGAGAACAATGATTGTATATCTGCAAACAGGAAAAAGGGCTGAGATTTCATTCTTAACCTTTGACGGAAATGAATGTTGCAAATCAACAAAACCCGAACGCTGGATTGTAGGCTCCATGGCGTTTTCCCCAGGTCATAGTCTCCAAGGCTGTCGGCTCACACAAATTGCTCCAGCCACCAGGGCTGTGTGGCTGCAGAGGACAATGTACATTTCTCCTGTACGGAACCCAAGAGCCGTATGGGATTCAGAATGTAACTGTAATGAGACTAGTGTGAAAGTGTCACCACTGCCTGGGGGGGGCGGACTCAGAACTGTTTACCTGTGTGGCATAATACTGCTCAGAGCTAATAGACAATGTCCTTTAGCTCTGTGGTTTTGGAGCAGAGGGATCTGAACTCTGTACCCCGAGGGATGCGGTTCTGAGCGGCCAGACTATAGCAAAGAGACACCTGTGGAATTCTGCTTTAAGTGGCCATGAATTTGGGATAATGCTACAGAAAGGAAGTGCTCTGGCCCATGTCTTTTAACATGTAAATCTCAGATGCTTTGAGAATGTAGAAGAAATGTCACCTGAAAAAAAGGGCTGTAGGAACCATTCTGGATCAGCCCATTTGTCCACCTGGTCCAGTATCCTCTCCTGCCATTGGTCCTGGTAGTCCAGTACCAGAGGAAGGGGTGAGGGAGTAAGTCACCAGCAGGAGGGGAGAACAAGGAAAGGATCAGGAAAGGTGCTTCCACAAGAAGGCAGGCTTGTTACACCAACAAAACTGCCCCACCCCCAGATGCACTTAGCTCAGTGTGCAGTGCTGAACAGGGGAGGGGAAATTCCTTCCTGACCTCTGCAGAACTGAGTCTGTGCCTGGAGGCATGAGGGTTGATTTCCCATATTAGATCCTTAGCCTGCACAGCAAGAAACTCTGCAGAAAGTCTAGAGAGGCCCAAGCCACATCTATCCACAAACTCTGGGGAAGCACAGATCCAAATGCACACATCACACGCCTGGCCTCTGTATCAAAGGCCTGGGGATGAAATTCAAGCCACAATCCAGACCCAAACTCTGTGTCTAGGACGCCCCTCTAAGGAATAAGAATGTCAGCAGCCCTGTGAATTCTCCAGAGCTAGCATTCTTCCCTTTTTACTGACCACATCTATTTTCTGAACCTAGAAAATTCCTGGCACCACGGTGAGCGAAGAAAACGCAGAGATTCTGGGCCACTTGGTTTGTGACCTCGGTGAAGAATACATCAGAAGTTCCAGTGGGAGTTTGCTGCCGCAGTTAAATGAATGTGAATCCTTCATGCCCAGTCAAGAAGAGGCTATCAGAAATGTCCTCAGCAGCGGAAGCACTCAGTTCGGGTAGGATTGCCATTGGATTCGCTTCCTTTGGGGTTTAGCGAGCCGATCAGGTCAGATGAAGCTTCTGGGAACAAGCTTTCCGACCTGGTTCTAGTCAGATCAGAAATATAGTTTGAGCAGCCATTTCTCTTAACAGCCCTTCTGAACCTGCCCAACACCTGGAAAGGCAGATGCAGGACAAACTTGGGGTGGGGAGAAATAAGTTAACCAAACTTTTCGGAACCTCGGCGGTTTTGACTCAGATTCAGGTGGCAGTCTGGATCTAGGCTGGATGGGCTAATAGCTAAGCAGCAACCCGTGAGCTAGGGAGACCTGCAGTTCTAGTCCTGGCTATGACCCTGCCTGCTGTACGGGAAGTCACTGAATCTCTCTGTGCCTTCCCCCATCTAATGGGAAGAAGCAGTAATTTCTCTGCCTGCAGAAAGTGCTTTGTGATCCTTGCATGGAATGATCAACTATAAACATTCAGAGTTCTTCGCTATTCATTCTTTGTATTAATTTAATTATTAAAACTGGCTCGCCGATCCTGGAGTTCATGTCCCCAGTGATGACGATTAGCCATGCCCTGTTGGAGAAAAGTGGGGAGAGGATTATATGATGCAAACATTTCCATTTTTTTTTCAATCAAAATGTTACAAGGGTATAAGCTCTGCAGCTCCTAGTATGAAAAGGATCCCAAAGGAGTTCTCCCTCTTCTGGAAGCTGATCAGGCATGATTTTGTGTTTTCAGGCCCCCTTCAGAGTGGTCAGCTTCCACCCTGAATGAGCTCAGTGGACTATTCCGTCTATTTGATCGTAATATCCTGCAAAAGATCCCTCAGGTATGTTACAAACGGGCATCTTGCTGCTTCCTGAAGTGTCCAGGATGTATGCGCGAGGCCTGATTTTGCTCCCAGTAAAATCGATGGCAAAAGTCCCATTGATGTTACCAGTGCAAAAGCAAGCCCCCGTTGCAAATAGCTTTATTAATGAGGCTAATTAGTGGCCAGGCTTGGCTTTATAGCCCCAGTCTGTGTGTGTCGCGAGTGATGTTACTGCCGCAACAGGTACCAGCTTTCCAGTGAAATTGGCAAGAATAGAGATCTAGATGATTATCACACTGTAGATTGAACACTTTAAAGTAATGCTGTAGGTGGTGATTGGGAAAGTTCATGCAACGTTATTTAAATAGAACAGGAAGTACAGGGGGTAGCGATGCTTTGGTGAGTGGCTTGTGTGTGTGTGTGTGTGTGTGCACCACTGCCCGGCCCCTATAGTGGACAGAACACACCAGACCTGCTTGAGCCTTTGAAAGTCTCCAAAGAAGGGTCGTTAGCTCTGGAGCAGGCGGTGGTGATTTCTAGTCTCCATAGTACTTGTAAACACTTAGCTGAGTAACAAGGTTCCTGGCTATGTAAGTGGCCACAGAAAAACACACAGGAGCTGCAAACCTCACACCCCTGTTGATTTATTTTCTTTGCAGAACGTTTTAACCCCTTGGCTGAAAAGCTTTATGCATGATTCACCATTGCCGAGAGAGCAGCTGGCCTCCATTGTTAAAAACCTCCTGCCTTCCAGGTGGAAACGCGCTGCCGGTACGTGAGATGCTACCTGGGCACATCAATTTCAGCCTGACGCTCGTTTGCGTTTAGTTATCCTTGGCCCTAGTGACAGGGCTCAGGCTTGGTCTTGTGGGGCCTCCTGGGAACATCTAAACAGAGCTTCTCCTTGCACCTGCCACAACCCTGGGAAAACCCACAGCCACCTGATGACCCAGTTCCATGGAAGGGCCTAGTGGGCTGGGGGGCTCCTGGCTATTAATAATACCCTGAGTTAGACCTTGGCATGTAAAACTGAAGAAGTTGTGCCTGGCTTCGGGTAGGTACACCAGGAGATTGAGAGGGCCAAAAGAGGCCTTTTCATCCACAGCGTTCGTACCCCATGGCAGAGCTGGGCATATGCCCACAACTTGGAAGGGCTACTTGTGTCAGGTCCCATGGCTGGTGCTAGACTCCTCAGAAGGAACGGGGAAGGGAAGATCCTTCATCCACCCCCGCCCTTCACTCATTCAAGGGCAGTCTCCTTCTACATTCCTGGAGGGTTTGTGCAACGGCTGCTGGATTGGTGATCCGCAGCGCCCCCTAGAGGCACTGTTTAGCTCTAATTGTCTTATCCCGTCTTGGGTTTTGGGGTAGCCGATAATGCAGGATTATGAGGCTGTAATTATTCAGTGCTTAAAGCAAAAGCCCTGTAACGCTGGAGATGTCTGATACTTGCTTCCACAGGGTGCCCGGAGGGTAAGAATATAACAGAGGAGATGGTAAAGGATGAACTCATGCCTATTTACTATACCCCTGAGGAATTACAGGCCTGTTTGCAGGGTGTCACCCTGGCGGACCACCTGGACCAAATGGCGCAATACCCCTTCACTGATCAGCAATTGGCTGTGCTGAAGAAGAAGCTGGATGAGGTAATGCACTGCAGAAGGCCATCAAAGCATCTACTCACGCATTTGTTTATAAGCTCTAGCTGTCAGGGAAGAGATCCAGAGAACGTGTCCAGCTCTCTTCTTCCCAAGACGGCTGGTGTGATCGAGGGGACGGAGCAAGCTTGTGTCTGAACATGACCAGATGGCGAGTGTGGGTGTGGGTGATGCAGAGAGCATGTGTGGCCATGGGTGGGGTGCTGGGGAATGTGCAGGGAAAGAGAACACATCTATTCATCTGTCGACCTGTTGGTCCTGCTTCTCCATTGCCCTACAGCCCTCTTACACCATCAGAAAAATATAGCGAGTTACCATGATTATAATATCTGTTTGTCCACAGCTGTATCCCAATGGATACCCTGAGAAGATAATTCCCAACCTTGGGGCCATCTCTTCCTTTGTCACCACCGATGACATTAAAAAATGGAATATAACCTCAGCACATACACTTGCCTTCCTGCTAAGCAATGAGCCTCCTGATGAGCAGGTAATTAGCTGGCATCTCAGTGCTTACCTGTTTCTTTGGGTTTGCTCCATGGTTTAGGAGATCCTTATTTTCGTGGGAGCCGCTTATTTTATTCAAAGTTGGGTGGCCCATCCTGGATCACTGGACCAACCTTTTTTATTTTGGTTTTGGTTTTGTGTGTCGTGTACATTTGCTTCGCTCTGGGGGGCAGGGGCGGGCGGGAGGAATGCTTCCAGGTGATTCAACTTCTTTTTAAAAACATTTGTAGGCTGCTCTGTTTATCACAAAATACACTGACTTGGGAAACCCACTGAACATCACTGCTCTGAATGCAATCGGTACAAGATATATATGCCTTCTGAAGGAGCCCCAGTTGAAAATGATAGAGCCCAGCAACCTCAAGTGAGTGAAGGATCTGATCTTTTTTGTTTCTATTTTCCCAGCCAGCCAATGCAGGTTCCTTTTCTCTTCATCTAACACAACCTAATCCAGGAAGCAGTGTTAACCACAATGGCGGTTAGTGCCCAAGCCTAGATGTCAGGAACTGCACTCCCAACTCTGCCACTTAGCTGATGTATGACCTTTGGGCATGTCACTTGTCTTAACTTCTCTCTGACTATTAGCTTATTTGTGTCTATACGACCCTTGACTTACTTCAGTGGGTATTGGGGCATAGGGTTCTCAGGTACAGCAAAAAGAAACTCAGATCATTGTTCATGATGGTGCAAGATTTCCAAAGGGAGAAGTGATGCAAGCTTTTATCTCCCCAAATCTTCACTTTTCTGCAGAATGGCCAAGTCGCTGGACCCTTCAGCCTGCCCTCAGTCTACAAAAGACATCCTGTACCCCAAAGCTAAGCAAGCTTTCTCCGACCAACGCAGCCAGTTCCCGGCTTATTACAACCTCATCAAGCCATATCTAAGTAAGCAGAAGGACTCCATGACCAACATAAAGCAGTACTGACAGTCGAGATGGGCTGAGCCTTCCGGTTGAGTCCAGATCAGAACTTCTGCAGAGTTTGAGGGTGTTTGGATCTGGGGAGTGAAGGTTCGGGAGGGCTGGATCAGAGGCTTTGGTTTCAGGCCCTTTTCTATTTTACAGCTGTGCAAAACTTTCACAAGAGATTGGGGGGCGGGGTGCAAACCTGCCTGATTTGAAATCCCCCCGAAATTTGTACATCAAACCCTGATGGACCCAAACTTACATCTCTGCTGGGCTCCATGTGGATGGGATCGGTCTGTATTCAGTCTGATGGGGCAACTGGAAGCAGGACTAGCACTAGGCGTTGACCCAATGGGTTAGTCTCCATCTCTATGGGAGAGTTGTGCTGCGGGCCCCAGCGCACGAAGGCTGCCTACACCGTGAAGGTGTAAATACCAAGTCTGGGCCACATGATCCACACGACCTGGCTAATAAGGTCTATGCAGACTACGAACTGTTGGCCCTTCATGGCCTCACAGTTATTCACACGCTGCACAATCACTGAACATCTGGGGCCAAAGTCATCCTTGGAACGACCCCGTTGATTTCCAAGGGATTGCCAGAGAATCCCTGTGGGTTTGTCTCAGAACGTCAGCCGTGCTTTCTGGGTTTGCTTCATTTTGTTTCTTTCCCACCCCAGCCGGTGCTCCTGGAGAGGACCTAAGAGCTCTCAGCAAAGATAACGTGAACATGGATATCGGAACTTTCATGAGCTTGAAAAAAGACTCCGTGCTGGTGAGTCTGACCGTACTGTGAAAAGTTGCTCCCTGACTCACATCTGAGACGCATTGGCTGGCTGATTCTGATCCCGCTTACACTGGTGTCTATCAGGAGTCACTCCACCACACTCAGAGGATTGACTCCAGTGTAAAACCATTGTGAGATTGGAGTCAGGCCAGAGTGAGTCACTCCATCAGTGGAGTGACACCAGCGTAAGTGAGATCTGAATTGAGCCTGGGGGATGCTGCCTCCTAAGGGATGCAGATTTGGTTTGGAGCTTCATTTTGGATGTTTATCCAGATGTCAGGAATCTCCCAAGATCAGGCTCTCTAGCAGTAGTAGCAGCGGTAGAGACCCCATTGTGCTAAACACTCTACAAACACTTATTTTAAAGTTAATGCCTGCCCCCAAAAGGGTACTTCCCAAGCCTTCTAGCTTTGGGCTGGGCCAGAAATATTATTGGTAATTTTACATTTTATTTATAATACAGAAGCCCCTTTCGAAAATCTTGCCCTCAACTGTTCTAATTTGCTTTTCCCCTAGAATCTAACAGCTGACGATATCAAGGGCTTGCTGGGACTAAATCTTGAAGATCTGAAAAAACAACAATACAA
Organism: Mauremys mutica; assembly: GCF_020497125.1. Lineage (NCBI taxonomy): Eukaryota > Metazoa > Chordata > Testudines > Geoemydidae > Mauremys > Mauremys mutica. Next base: position 81,822,237 of record NC_059082.1, on the reverse strand, counting down.
TTCACCTGTAAAGGACTGGATCCGACTACAGAGACAGTCTGAGCTGGATAAACTGGGCATTGGGCTCACTGGGGGAATACCAGATGGATATATCAGTATTCCACCCAAGTTTGAAAGTATGAAATACACGGCTTTTGGTTTCCATCAACTGTGCTTAGATGCCCCTTTTTCTGATAAAGTGGGGAACAATCGTGATCATTTCTGGTTCAGAAGTTTCACAGTTGTGTAACACCGACAGACCCCAGTCGTCGTCAGGCAGGATTGAACCTGGGGTCTCTGGAGCTAAATGCATGAGCCTCTACTGCATGAGCTAAAAGCCATATGGCCCTTAGCTAAGGCTGTACAGCAGATGCATTAATCTCTCTGTAAGTGGTCTCGGGGCCAGTAGAAGGGACAGAGCACCACACCCAGGAGGCATGTAGGTTACAGTTACATGTCAGTAAAGCGTATGTGACTGCATGATGCTGTGCCATAATTTACCAGGACTTTGAATCTATGCAGTAAGGCCCCGTATTAAGATAAATAATCCAACAGCTTTATTGAAAACATCCATTCTGTCTGGAGAACTCAATAGAACCAGCTAAACACTTCAAAAATGTGTTGGATGTTCGGTGAAACCTGGGATGGATAATCTGGGAGGGATATTTCAGTTGTCCCAAAGTCCTAGTCAGGGGGTTGCAGATCTTCCCTGGATGTTACCAGAGAGGACAGGAAATGATGGCAGCTGAGTGTTCAGTTCCTTGGCAGTTACATTTTGTCTCGTTTCTCTAGATCCAACATCAGCCTCTCTGAGGACCAGCGTCAGCATGTTCCACCTACTGCCTGCATTGCTCCTAAGTGTTCTCCTGACTTCATTCCTGTCGTGAAAAGCTTCACCCCAGCAAACAGGAAAGGGGAACTAAATCTTGGTTTCTCTACGGTGTGTCACAGGAAGACCCAGAAACATACAACTGCAGGGAAAACCCTATATCAGCAGGCAGCATGTGTGGGAGCAGGAGCCAACTTAGCTGCTTTCCTTTTTTTATTAATTCAGTTTGAAAACAAGATTGTGAGCTCTTCCGGGCAGGGACCCTCTGCTTGCTCTGCATTTGTACAGCACCTAGCGCCACGAAATCCTGGTCCATGACTGGGGCCCATAGGTCCTACCACACAAAGCAAATAATAAATAATTGTAATCTTACTACATACATGGTATTAGCCCAGTAGGCCAAGGGGTTCGAGGATGGGCTGGTATTGGGATATCGTGCATGCTTAAGAATTTATTGAAAGCTTGCTATTTGCCCGCTGCAAGGCTCTGTGGACAGGGCATGGAAATCATTGGGTGGTTTTTAAAAAAATATAAAGGAACTGGGTTGAAAATTGCTGAAGCAAGACGGCAGGATTAATAGCGCCATGCTCCGTTCTGTGATGCACAGACCAGGGTCTACATTGTACTGTGAGTATTGGCCAAAATAAACAGTCAGGAATCCCAAACGTGTCGGCTACTCTTCTCTCTCGCCTTGCTGGCGAAAGCTGAAGTTTTTCAGCCCTGGTCTCTTTCCGGCTGGGGAGAGTTTAATCCTCTTCTCAACACTCAGCTATTTTGCACCTCAGTGAGCACTGAAAAGGTGGTATTGTCCCTACCAGCCTCAATGAGTCACCTAAGCGTGTCCGACCGGCTTTCCCAGGAGAGGAAGAATGCGCTCAGGAACCTCTGCTTGGCATGAGCCTGAGACGTGCACTGACTGACTAATTATCATGCCCTGAGCCTTTTGCCTTAAATCACACACACCTTTATTTAACAAGACAATATTATTATTTTGCCATGCCCGGAGCATGCCAGTGCCTGCTGGAAGGGGAAAGGAGATGCAGAGCCCATCCTACCAACCTCAGAGTCTAAATAAGGCCACGGCTCAATGAGTGATTGTGACGAACCCTGGGGCTGGAATAGGACGAGAGGGCAAATGTAAGATCGGGTTGTTGTGTGCACACCCGGATGGTCCTTGTAAACACAGACCTGTGGCTATAACCAGGCCTCACTGCACGCTGCATGTTCTATAACCCGAGAGAGATGTGACAGACGTTAGCCATGTTTTCCTCTTCTTTATGGGCAGCAGGTGTGGAATATAGAGTACCTGGGAGCCATTGAGATCTGGTGTCACTGACTAGTTTCCCTTGGCTTGGTTGGGGGCACAGAGATGGTAAGAAAGTCAGACAGCCCCTGGCCTCCTACTCTGCTGCTCATGCGCTCAGAGGATCAGGATGGGTAGTTGGTGGCCAGCCAGGATGCTGTCATGAGGATGCCACTCACTTCCTGTGGCCCCAGCCAGGGTCCCCTAGCCCGAGTGGTGGTGGAGTGGAAAGAAGCTCAGTTGCCCCTACTTCTCCGGTGGCTGATGTCACTTGCAGGGGAGCTGAGGACAGTCCAGATGTTCAGGAAGCAGTCAAGGGTCTTCCTCACCAGGCACAGCCTCTGAAGCCGGGCTGCAGGGTTAAAAGCAGAGCTGGCTGGGGAATGTTCAGTGCATCAGCTTTTCATCAGAAAACATTGATTTTTGTCGAAACAGAAACTTCATGGCATGTACCAGGTTCAACAAAACTCTCAGTGGGAAGGTTTCTCAGGTCCAAGATGGAATTTCTGGTTAAAACCAGAGAGAGGAAGAAAAAATTTAAGGCATTCCAGAGGGATATACCAATTTATTTCATCCAAGCATATAGCTGTGCAGGCTAGACCTTTTGCTTCCCATTAATGTTGTTTAAATGCCTCGTTTTTCTGATAACATAGGAGGAAATGCTCATGGGTCAGTGAGAATTTCCAGCTTGGAAGTGTCACCGTTTACACATTTGTAGGGTTTCACTGAGTATGAGAGACAGTGCTGTGCCACAGGTCACCACAACTTTGAATACAAAGGATCTCAGCAGTAAGGTAAATAATTTTGCAGGTTTATTGAAATGGTCAGTCCTAGCTGGAGATCTCTATAGAACTGACGAACAGCTCCAAAATGGCTTGTTCCAGCATGAACTGGACATTGTGCAAAACCTGGGATGGAGTGGTGGTGATAGACAGCTATCACACTCACACCCACGTGTTTTGCCTCTGACCACTTCACTTGCACATTTAATGAAAGCCCTATGAGTCACTGCTCACTTCTGGCTACACTGTGCAACCTTTCCTCACATGGAAGAGCACTCGCTCAGTCTACTAGCCCCATTGACTTGCCCTCAGGAAGAAGATGTATAAGAATCTCTTCAACCCATGATGTAAGAAACCATGAAGGTAGAGGACCTGGCGGGAAGAGACCAACTCTGAGGTTCCCTTCCCAATTTTTCCCCTCTGTTCACTTCACTGGGGAGAATTTATAGGAGAGTTATTGGAATATAAGACTGAGAATTCAAGCCTGGTTGGAGGAGATATACAGAAATAGCAACTGCATTTCTAAACAGGTGGAGGAACTCAAAACAATCTCTGAAAGGAACTGGTATATTTTATTAAAACTACGCAGCAAGACAGCTTAAACTGAAAGCATTGTACACATCGGGACATCTATGGTTAGGAAAAAGTAAAATACTTTGCCTGACGTTGCCTATACAGCAGTAAAATGATAATCCATATACACTCTTTTTCATAAATGTTCCCACCCAAGTGGCTTTGGCATGGCTTGAACAAATCCTGATCAAAGATCTCTCATAAGTCCAAACTAAAAAAATTAAACACATCTATAGGATTTCTGGCAGAGCTATCAGATGGACACATGACACTACTGTGTTTATAGCACAAGAATAATAGACACAATTCTGCGCCTCTTACAGTGGGCAGTGACTTACTCCATGAGTTTCAATTGTGTTTCCAATGGGACTACTTGTGGGCTCAAGTACTACTCCATGTAAGTAAGGGTGGCAGAGTGGAGCCCCTTGTCAGATCAATATGGAGCCCAACCCAACCACAATACAACTGATCATAGTATTATGACTAGTATTTATCTAGTAGGAATGTGTGTCTTCCAGGCTCATGCCTGCCTCGCAGCCTGAAATCCTAAAGATTTCGGAACTGAAGCCAGATAGGTTCCTGTTAGCCATATGGTGACACTGATGCCCAGCGGATCAAAGACCCCAGCATGGTGGAGAGGTCCAGGTTGTTGTAATGGGAGACTAGAACTCGCAGTCATCTGACTTTATTTTGACTTGTATTTTTTGGCTGGAAAAATGGTGATTCCCTGTGCCCACCCCCGATAACATTATTCACTGGTGGTGTAAATTCCTGCAGCTCCCTTAACTTCAATGGCAGTGCGGCAATTTACACCAGCCAAGGACTTGGCCCGATCGGTTTTATTTGTAACCATGCTTCGTTAACGTGTCGTGCACAGAACAGTGGGTCAAATTCATCGCTCGCTTCACTCTGTTGAAACCAGTGGAGTTACATCAGCAAAGCATCTGCCCACCATAGCCCCCTGTTTATTTCAAACTGAATCAGTATTTCAGCCTGTGTCCGTTACCTCCTGCAACCTTCCCCATAACTGGACTTTCCTCCAGGTAACCCTGTGGGCTGGCTTCACCCTTGCTGACCAAGGAGATGCAGAGTAGGCATTGGGTGCTGCTCCTGAGGAGGGCTTGGCCTTGGGAGTTCAGCTGGAGAAGGCTTTGCATACCCGGATGGGGCAAAGTGAGTCGATATGAAGGGTCCTTTGGGGCTTTTCAGCATGCTGCTGCTCCTGGTCCTGGTGTGAGATTCTTGTACTGCTCTCCTCTCCGAACAGCTGAGCGACAACACCCACAGTGTGCTGTTTGGCGTAGCGCTAATGTGCTTTCCCTTTTCTCAGGGATGATTGCATTGCCCCAGGGAATCAGAGTGACGGTGCTTGATATACTGTGCGTCTTTGCTTTTCATGGCATCACTGCTTCCCTTGGGGGGGGATATGAAATGTCTGCAGCTGCCCTCTCAGCTAGTTTGGGTCAGGGAGGAATTAAAGGCAGAGGGAACATGGTGGAGGCAGAGCCTGTGGCGGTGGCATTAGAGAAACCTGCTCAACAAGGAGATTCCGATGGTAACGGGGAAGGCATGCAGCAAATGGAAAGCTGGTTTGGATCCTGATGCTGGATGATGGAAAGAATAAAAATCAGAATTACTTGGCTTGTCCATATGATCAGCGTGGTCAGACCCAAATGCCCAAAGGGGTGATGGGAGCGGCATTGTGTTTGGCATTCAGACACTCCTGGCGGGATTTTATGTAGCCAGAGAGGAGTTGCCTTTTGGCCTACATCCCCTATTGTCCCTACAGGCCCCTAAGGACACCCAGCTGTGCAACAGCACCCCACAGCTGGTAACAGGTGGGGAGCGTGGTGGAATAGAACTTATGCTACATGAAAGGACGGGTTTTCCTCTCACACTAGGCCACGGCAGCTGGGGTGGTGGTATTACAGATGTAAGGCAGGAGTAAACCCACTGAACTCAGTGGAGCCACACCAGTCTATACTGTTGAGAGAAGCCGTCTCTTTGTACTATATGACAGCAGAGCATTTTCAAACAAAAGCCATTTAAGAATTTGTCCGTGTAATTCCCCACCTGTGCTCCAGCCCGGGTGTGACGAGGCTAGCTCCAGTTCAGCTCCCGTGGCTTCACCTCCCAACCCCGTATATTATACACCCGCTCCATAATGACCAACAATACTGTCTGATTCAGTGGGCCATGTGCAATGAGTCTGGGGTATCAGTCAGGCGGGTATATTTGAGCGAACAATATTATAATGTGTCATTCGTGGATCCCGTTGCAGGCGGCCTTAGCAAAAAGGCCACGGGCTGCCGGTCAGTGGACACTGATCTCCCCTCTGTCTCAGAGAGCGTTTCTTCAGCTCAGGGATGGGCCCTTGGCTGGGTCAGTATGAGGACGCTGCCCTACAGCAGCTTCAGCCTTTGATATACTTGGTGTGTGGTTAGGAGACCCTAAGGGCTTCAGGAGCACTAAATACACCAAAAACATGGTCAGCAGGTGTAACTAGGAACAGCTCCACTAAGGTCAGTTAAGCGATACCAGCTCACATCGGCAGAGGCTGGGGCCCCAATATACATCTATGTCTGCACTGCACAATTACCCTGGCACCCTGCTCAGCCCAGCCCAGGCGTGAGCATCCCCACTGCAAAGCCCTACACGCATTCCCGCTTCCTCACTCGCCCGTGTGGGCCTGGGGGAATGGCACTGCGGCGCGCTAGGATTCTTTCCCAGTCAACTGTGTCAATTGCAGAAGGCTTTGTCTGTCCTTCCAGGGGGGTTGTGGGAAAGCATTGGGGGACTACCAACATTCAAATAATTATTCTGGAGCCTCACTGCAAAGTGGGTGGATTCCAGCCCATGTGAACCTGCAGCCTAGGCTCAAATCCCCACTCCCCCAGCCGTGTCAGCCAATCTCAGCTCAAAGCACGTCCAGACCCTGGTGTGAGGTTTTTCGGTGTGGATGGCAGGGGAGTTTGCACTTGCTAAGAGCCCATGGGAACTGTGCAGTGAAGACATACCCAGAGCATGTGTAAATATGTCTAAGACGTGCCTGACTGGACTGCAATGCACGCGGTATCTGGTGGCAGCACGTTTCATACTGTGAAATGATAGCACTCCCCAGTGAGGTGTCATTGCTTCATTTGCCAACAGCTCTAATGAGTGCCCTTACTAATAACAGAACGCATATTCTGGTGCTGGTCATCAAGAGACTCAAATGACCGTTAGTCACGGGGTATTTTTTCACCGGGATTGTTTCCTGAGACTTTCCTTCTTCCTAACTTCCATGCATTGTACAGATACATACCGGTGACCGGTTCAAGAATGATGTATCCTGGTGGTAGTGGCTTTGGTGGCCATGTCGTATTGGTAGCTGGTTTTTTAGTGGCTGTCTTGGGGGTGATCATGGTTGTGGAAGACACGGTGGTGGCCGGTGCAGGAGGAACAGCCGTCTTGCCAGGGCTTGTGGGAGTGGTAGCTGTTGAGGTAGGGGTTGACTTGCTAGTGAATGTTGTGGTGCTGCCAGCTGGGGTGAGGACAGTCTTTTGGGTGGATGTGGAGGTGATGGGAGATGGGGTGGTGGAGTTTGGGGTGGGCTGGTGTGGAGTGACAGGCTTCTTGGGGGAGGTGATGAAGGTGGTGTTGTGGGTGGGGCCAGGTAGGGAGGTAGCAGGTAGGGCTGTGGTATTGTGGGTGATGCTAGTTGGGGTGATAATAGCAGTTGGGGACATGGTAGTGTGGATAGTAGCAGGTAGGATGGTGATATGGGTGGTAGCAGGCGGGGAAGTGGTGTTGTGGGTAGTAGTGGTATTGTGGATGGTAGCAGGTGGGGAAGTGGTGTTGTAGGGGGTAATGACATTGTAGGTGGTAGCAGGTGGGGAAGTGGTGTTGTGGGTAGTAGTGGTATTGTAAATGGCAGAAAGTGGGGTGATCATAACAGGTAGGGAAGTGGTGTTGTGGGGGATGGTGTCATTGTAGGTGGTAGCAGGTAGGGAGGTGGTGTTGTGGATAGTAGTGGTATTGTGGATGGTAGAAAGTGGGGTGATAATAGCAGGTAGGGAAGTGGTGTTCTGGGGCATGGTGTCATTGTAGGTGATAGCAGGTGGGGAAGTGGTGTCGTGGGGAGTGGTGTCATTGTAGGTGGTAGCAGGTAAGGAAGTGGTGTCATTGTAGGTGGTAGCAGGTGGGGAGGTGGTGTTGTGGGTAGTAGTGGTACTGTGGATGGTAGCAAGTGGGGTGATGATAGCAGGTAGGAGGGTGGTGTTGAGGGTGGTGGTGTCATTGTAGGTGGTAGCAGGTGGGGAAGTGGTATTGTGGGGGATGGTGTCATTGTAGGTGGTAGCAGGTAGGGAGGTGGTGTTGTGGGTAGTAGTGGTATTGTGGATGGTAGGAAGTGGGGTGATGATAGCAGGTAGGGAAGTGGTGTTGAGGGTGGTGGTGTCATTGTAGGTAGTAGCAGGTAAGGAAGTGGTGTCATGGGGGGTGGTGTCATTGTAGGTGGTAGCAGGTAGGGAGGTGGTGTTGTGGGTAGTAGTGGTACTGTGGATGGTAGCAAGTGGGGTGATGATAGCAGGTAGGAGGGTGGTGGTGTCATTGTAGGTGGTAGCAGGTGGGGCGGTGGTGGTGGTATTTTGGATGGTAGCAAGTGGGGTGATGATAGCAGGTAGGGAAGCGGTTTTGAGGGGGATGGTGACATTGTAGGTGGTAGCAAGTGGGGAAGCGGTTTCGTGGGGGATGGTGACATTGTAGGTGGTAGCAGCTGGGGAAGTGGTGTTGTGGGTAGTAGTGGTATTGTGGATGGTAGCAAGTGGGGTGATGATAGCAGGTAGGGAAGTGGTGTTGAGGGTGGTGGTGTCATTGTAGGTGGTAGCAGGTGGGGCGGTGGTGTTGTGGGTAGTAGTGGTATTGTGGATGGTAGCAAGTGGGGTGATGATAGCAGGTAGGAGGGTGGTGTTGAGGGTGGTGGTGTCATTGTAGGTGGTAGCAGGTGGGGCGGTGGTGGTGGTATTGTGGATGGTAGCAAGCGGGGCAATGATAGCAGGTGGGGAGGTGGTTTCGTGGGGGATGGTGACATTGTAGGTGGTGGCAGGTAGGGAAGTGGTGTTGTGGGGGATGGTGACATTGTAGGTGGTGGCAGGTAGGGAGGTGGTGTTGTGGGTGGTGGTGGTATTGGTGGTGGTAGCAGGTGGGGAAGTGGTGATGTGTATAGTAGTATTGTGGATGGTAGCAAGCGGGGCAATGATAGCAGGTGGGGAGGTGGTTTCGTGGGAGATGGTGACATTGTAGGTGGTGGCAGGTGGGATGGTGCTGGTATCAGGGGTAGCGGAAGTCCCAATGCTAGCTGTTGCCATTGAGACTGGCTCTGACATTCCCCCGTGCAGACCGATGCCCAGGACGCTGTCCAGTTCCGACTGATAGTGCCTCTGGATCCAGCTGGTCACGGATGGATGATTTTCAGCTCGTTTTAGATCAGGGAGGTTTACACCAAGCAAATTTTTCACATTCTGGACACTGAGGGTCTGCAATGCATTTGTGAAAACAGTTCAGCTTCACAAACAGGCAGTGTTACTAGAGGCTACTTTTTCTAATATGATCACTGACAAAATAATAACATTTAAAAAAATATGTATTAAAGATACAGCATCCCAAATCCCTCCCATTCAGTTCTGATTGGGCAATAGCCTTGACGTTAACACGTGCTAAACACAATTGTGCGGCCTCTTTCCTGTGAAGTTACATTTTCGATCTACTTAGATCGTCAGCACCTCAGGACAGTGAACGTGTAAAGCTTTCTACACTCGTCAGTGGTGCTACCGGCATAATAGATAATACAAACCCCCTTCTCTGTGGATCCCTCACTCCACTGGCTGTTCTGTAGCATTGCATTGATGGACATTCCTCTAGAGATTCTGACCATAGCAAGACAGCTGGAAGAGTCTCTAGCAATGGAATTGGGGTCTTCTACGAGGCATTAGCCAGCAGTTTGAGGAGCATGCAATGAATGCATGTAACATACCTGCAGTTCGCTGGGTTTTAAGGAAGTAAATGTGTCAATATCCATGGCAATATTTGATCTTGCTAAGTGTTCCAGGTCCTTTATTGGAGCTCCACCTTAATAAAAATAGGTAGGGTTTCTAATAAACTTGCAGACGCAGTAGCATTTTCCAAGCAGGGAGCAGGGTTGTTATTACATGTTTTTTATAAACACCAATCCTGTGTTTAAAAAGCTCCCCCATCTCTGCTAGTTATGGCAATCTATGGAGGGGGCAGGGGAGGACCAGTCCTGCATCAACTGCACTAGAATAAAAGAAGGGAAAAGTTTAATACCTACCTAAATATGGCTGAATTAAAGGGTAGTAAGCACTGGTTCCAGTTTGGCTAGCAAATGCATCACGGGCTTTTGCATACAGCCGGTCCTTCTTGCTTTGGGAACAAGAAGAAATGTCTAATTTCCCAGCAGTCCTAGGTGAAGAGAAAGTCGCATGTTACAATCTGTGGCGCCTGCCCAGAATGAGAGCAAACAAAGGCCCAATCCTGTGACCATATGAACCCTCCCAAGATCCATAGCTAACTGAACAGATGATTGACTCCTTGATCCTAAATATGGCAAGTGACCTAACCCTGTGAATATGGGCTAATAAACTGAGAATGGTGGCAGGGCCAGCGGCTCCCGGTGGCCACTCTGCAGAGTATGAACTCAGCACAGCAAGCAATCTGGCCCATGATGTTTCTGCATGAACAGCCCAAAATCGCATGGCTTTTTTTTGCTACCATATCAGAGTGCAAGCACGTATCTCATTAATTTTTTGGCATCACCCCAAGACTCCCTCAGAACGACTGTTTGCCAGTTAGCTCACGCCCATTGTTTTTTGGCATTTTCTCTCCAGGTTTATTGCAATTTTTCGTTCCTACCCATAGTTCTAACCTCTGAGCAGGGCTGTCACTACCGGTGGAGAAGGTGGGGCAAAGGGGACATTCCCCCCAAAAAAATATCTTCAAGAGGCCCCAAATTATCAGAAAGTCCAAAATATGTACAAGGGTATCCAGTGTTAAGCAGTGGAACAGCAGCAGATTGGAGAGTCCTCGTCCATTATAGAAATGATGAATCATCGCAAATACCGACGCAGTATCCACATTTTACTTTTTAAAGCCCTGAAAATACCAGATTTTGTAGGGGTCCAACTAGCCTCTGGACTCGGAATGTTGTTTGTTTTTTAAATAGCTACACACAGGCCCCAAAGTACCCACAGCGCCCCCCTCCCCCGTAATGGGATCCTACAACCAGCCCTGCTCCATAGCACGCAAATCTTGCAACTCTTACTAGCACCAGTATTCCTTACTCCAAGGGATCAGTTCCTTGGCAAGGGTTACTTGTGTGAAGGCACAGAGAGGTTAAGTGATTTGCCAATGGTCACACAGTGAGTCAGTGGTAGAATCACACCTAAAACCCAGGCTGCCGGACTCCCATGACCTCTCCAGCCCAGCTTTGTAGACCCAAGAGGTGTCCAGAATCTGGAGGGTTTTCAGGAGCCCTTGTTACAACACACCCTGAAAGAGTGGAGTTTTGTCCAACACTACTCAGCACTAACGTGAGTCGTGAAATTAAAGTGCCCCTTCCATTTCTAAAGGTGATTTACCCAATTGCTTCTGGGCTTATTTTATTAATCTGATCATCGTCCAGACCACACAGATCTCTACCACCAATTTTCTGAAGTAAGGGTCCAGTTAAGGTGCCCCCCAGGTCCGTGTATCTAGTGATCAGTTGCTTGGCCTGGAAAACAAAATGAAAGAAGGTGAATTTATTTAGGGAATACAAACCCTCTCTATAAAAACACACAAGAGTAGTATAGTAACGGCTACAAATACTGTATCCTTTCAATGATCAAAGCTGTGGCTGTCAGGAACAGAGAAACTGACTCATTCTAGCCCATGCAGCCAAGATGAAAAGAGGAGGAATGTAAATCCAGACTCTTCCCCATCTACGCCTGTTGGCCAATGCCCCTGGGAGAGTCTCCTTGGCCCTCTACAAGTTGTAGCTGCATCCCCTCCATCAAATACCTCTCCCCAAAACTCACCTTTCACACCAGGCCTGTTAAATCGAATCCTGTGTTGTAACCATCTTTCTAAATATTGGATTCTTGGATTCTCTATTCCTGTTCCGGTTACTTTGCTCTGCTGCGTCAGAACAAGATGGTAGAATCTGGCCCTAACCGGGCAGTTGAAGGTTCTCCTTGTGTAAAGGAAACCAGCACATCTGGCTCCTACTTCCATTGCCCCTCTGCAGCCTGGTCTAGGGTGCAGTGGGGGGCGGGGGAGTGTGCCCGTGCTACATCAATTCTCAATGGGGGCAGAGTCGCATGGAGGCAATAGCCAGCTGGAGTAAGGTAGAGCAGCCCGTAAGCTGCTCTAAAGCACGCTGATAGGCCGGGGCTGGTGAAAATGTGCCATGAGAATCCGTGCGTGGAGCAGGAGAGAATTGGTGCCATTGTATTTAAGAGACTGAAACTAGCAAGAAAGCAACAAGGCCAAAACTTTCACTTCTGTCAGCAAAGGACACTGCACCCCTTAGACTTGCAAACCCCTCCATATACTTAATGCCATCCTCTCCCTTCTCCCGTGTCTATCATCTGCTGACTGTGGGATCACACTCTCTTGCTCTAGCACATCAATAGCTATGGTAACAGCCACTGGCATTTTTACCCCGGCTGCCTTCCAGCGTCCGCCTGCCGGATCCAGTAAGGCTAATAGTGTGTCACTGGACGTCACTCTCCACGTGCTGATCTCGTTCCCATCGTAGCGGCGTGATAACTGACCAAACAGCTTTAACTGGTCCTCTGGGATCCCAGCGGGGTAAATCTGGAAGGTCCAGGGCGACTCATTAGCAAAAGGAATATTACTGAATGTGCTGAACAGCTAGATGTCTGTGAAACATGGATATCTAGAGCAGGAGACTAATTCCCACTGGTTTAAAGTGTAACAAGAAATCCTGTTTCTCTCTCTCTCGCTCACCCCCGGACACAGCATCCTCTTGGCTTCTATCCCCGCCTTACTTTTACCACTGCCTTCCTGCTCCCCCCGGGGTGCTGTCTCCTTGTGATCGCTTTGGCTTGATTTCTGATGGTGAATCCCTGTGGATACTGAGCTGAGGTGCTCTAGTCATATGGGCAGCAAACCTCCCGAAATCAGACACGGGAGTAACATTGCAGACTACCAACATCTACCCAGTTAGACACCCAGAGCAGGCTCCTCTGGACCACTCTGTGCTCATTCTGGCCCATTCTCCAGCTCTGATTTTCCATTCGACTCTCACTTCCCTTGGTTCAGCTCCTCGCTTCACCTCCCAACCATTCGACTTCCTCTCCATGAGACCCTCTTCCTCCTCCAGTGCTAATCACCATTCTCTCTTCCTTCCCCTTCTCCCACTGATCTCCACAGCCCTCCTCGCTTCTCTCCAGAACTCTCCCCCACACGACTGCCCCCGGCCCAACCCCACCCCCCTACAGCGAATGATGCCCAAAGAACTACGGATGATAAATGTAGACCACAACGTTGTTTAACAAGAGATGGACCCGAGCTGCAAAGTTCAGCCTGGATCCCTCTTTGAGCTCAGACATGCTGCTTTTGAATGATTTCTGCATCATCCCCCTGGCAGTTTTCATCATCGCTCAAATTGTGCGACAGCACCGAGGGGGCAGGAGAACTTGGCCCGAACCGGACTCTCTTCATGTTCCTTACAGTGAGGAGTGAACTCATCCCTGAGGGAGCAGGTCAAAAAATTGTGCCTCCAGACAAGGTGCCTGGAGTAGCTTTCAGCAACTGCTTCTCCTCCAGCATCATGACTCCAAGGGCCGCAGAAGAGACAGTGACACAGAGGATGCACTCTGGTTATGTGACCTCGTGATCTGTTTAGTAGGGGTTAGCACAGGAGGGCAGAGTCCCCGCAATAAAGACATAGGCCTGAGTTCAGTAAACAATAAAACCACGTCTATGTATTAGTGGGAGAGAGGACAGAAGCACCTCCCTTTATGCTTCTGGTGTTACTATTTTCTTTCTCCCAGAGGCAGGAAGCACAGAGAGCCCTGAACCTACTCCCAGAGTTACTTCCTCAGGCAGTGGTCCTCCCCATCCTTGTAAGGGCTGGGTATGGATGTGCTCAGAAACACCCGCTCCCCCAGCCAGCACATTGACTGTTATAGTCCTTCAGGATGTAGAAATGAGCATCCCAACACCCCCCACCCAACATGCACGTACTCTGCTCTTGTCAGAAATCTTTCCCCACAACACTTATTCCCAAGGATGAAAATCACCTACAAACTGAGCTCTCCCTGCCTGGAAAGGCCGTGTATTAACTTGGAGCTCAGCTGCCTGTTATTGTCTTATTTCGTGATAGTCTTTGTTACCTCACTGAGTTTTCTTTTCATGATATCAAGGTACTCGTCTGTGAGAGGGTGCTCCAGCAACGGAACCAGGTTGGCTTTCAAAACCTCGTTACTCAAGCATGCATCAAACTGCCCCTTAGTGTCATAATACACAATGAAGAGGGGGTCTTGGATGGTGCTGGCGGTGATAGGTTCAGACTTGCATTCTGTTGATAGAATTAGTAGACAGAGACAGGTTTCACAGATTCATAGATTCTAAGACCAGAAGACAGGGCCATTGCGATCATGTAGTCTGACCTCCTGTATAACCCAGGCCAGAGAATTTCCCCCAAATAATACCTGGAGCAGATCTGTTAGAAAAACATCCACTCTTGATTGAAAAATTGCCAGTGACTCAGAATCCGCCCTGACGTGGTAAATTGTTCCAATGGTTAATTACCATCACTCTCAAAACTTTATTTCCAGTCTGAATTTCTCTAGTTTCAACTTCCATGCATTGGATCGTGTTAGATCTTTCTCTGCTAGACTAAAGAGCCCATTATTAGAGATGTGTTCCCCATGTAGGTACTTACAGGCTGTGATTAATTCACCCCTGAACCTCCTCTTTGTTAAGCTAAATAGTTTGAGCTCTTTGAGTCTGTCACTATAAGGCAGGTTTTCTGATCCTTTAATCATTCTCGTGGCTCGTCTCTGACCCCTCTGCAATTTATCATCCATCATCCTTTTTGAACCAAGGGCACCAGAACTGGACCCAGTGCTCTAGCGGTGGTCGCTCCAGTGCCAAATGCCGAGGTAAAACAACCTCTCTGCTCCTACTTGAGATTCCTCTGTTTATGCATCCCAGGATCACAATAGTTCCCGTTACGGAACACTGCAGTTTTCCTTCCTCCATCCCCCACAAGTCCTATTATGAGATCTCATAGCCCTGGTAGAAAAATCTTATAGAATTTAACAGGGAATGACAACAGTTCTATGTGGGTTTTTTGAACCATCCTACAGAAGTGGATAGAGAATTATCTCCCTGCTGCAGAAACCATATGGGAATCCTAGTTCATAAAAATGCTTTATTCTCTGTTTCATTCTAGAGCTTTTGTCATTATTTCTATAGACGTCCTACTACATTTCTACAGAACCTTGATGGTTTTTCTCCCTGTTGAATTCAATAAGATTTTTCCCAAGAGGGAGAGATTCTTCCCCACCCTATGCCCGCAAATGACCTTGGGGTGTGGTCTGCCCCCCAGGCAGGGTCTGAAGGAGTTCAATGCAGGCCTGAGAGGCCAATTGTGCTACTTAGTGCCAGCTGGGGGTGGGGAGATACAGGCTTAATTAGAGATGAAGCTCAGGTGGGGAGGGGCTGGGTGGTGGTTATAAAGGACTTGGGTCCTAGGTCATGTAGAAGCTTTTGAAAATGCTACCCCCAGACCACTGAGCGATTATCCGATCTGAGCCAAACCCGCGATTGGCCCATTGCTCATTTTAACGCCCCTCCACTTACGTTCAGTGGCACGCTTAGATCTGGGAGAGGAAGCTGATGCGGATCCAATAGATTTTAAGAGGAGCATGGTTTTCTCCTTCTGGGACGCACTTTGGGTTTGGTACCCAGCTACAAGACTTCTGAAGAAGGCCTTTCTCACAGCCTGGGGAAAAGGAAGAGAAAGAGTTCCTAAGTCACTGATGAAGCTGGGCAATAGCCCAGAGGTCTGCTGGCGTTAGCTCACAAGAAGCATAATCAATTGCCCACTGAAGTCCATGGGAGTCTATCCATTGACTTCTTTGGATCAGACCCAAGCAGAGAGGAATTAAAAACGATCAGGGTTTGCCAAAGAGGGAAGGATGGAGGCCCAGATGGCAAGACTGGTAGAGGAGAAAGCTCAGCTGACAGAACAATGGTAAGATCTGTGAAGGGAGAGAAGAGGTTGGTGATAGAGGAACGGAGGAAGCAGGGAGAGGAAGAGAGAAAGGCCAAGTGCATGAGTATCTGCTGCTCACAAAAGGATTTCACAGTGTGGAACCTAGCTCACAGCTATAATATACAATAACATACACTCTTATGCAACCCAGTGCATCTCAGAAGCAAGCCCCTGTTTCCCAAAGAGTGAACTCAGCACATCTATCTCCCTAACAAGCTGCCTAGGTGGGTAACCTACCTCCTTGACTGACCTCCAAGTTGTCCGGTTCAGATACAAAGTGAGCGATCCAAGCCTCTGCAAGCTCCCTAAATCCCAAGATAAAGGAGCCCTGCACCACACAGGAAAAGGCAGAGTTTAGATAAGTCACAAACAGTATTCTGTAGTCAAACCCATACACAAATAACCCTCCATTTCAGGGCTGATTTTGTTCTTTCCAGAACAGCCCAAGGGGAAGCGCCTACCCGTCCTGGCTTTCCCCACTGCTGAGGAGAGCGTTGAGAGCAGCTTTCTGTGCCCCTGCTAGATCTGGACAGAGCTTCAGATTCTCCAGGATCTGAGGGTCGGAGTCTGTGATGGCTGCTGGATCCATGTCACACACCAACCCACCGAGGCTGCTAAGCTGCTCCTTGCTGAGTGTGTTATTCATCCTGCCCTGGGGGAAAGGGCAACACAGCAGGTGTCAGAATTCTCTTATAAACCAGGCAACTCCCCAGAGCCGGGCGAGTGAGATCCCTCAACTCGGTCAATATGTTTTGCAATATTTCTGAGCGAACTATTCAAACTTGTTTTCCTTCAGTATTCACCTGGCTTACAAGCAAAAGGCTGTATCTGACCACTCTATCTTACAACAAATAGTAACTTACTCAATTACTCAGTGAGTAAGTTATAACTCAACATTAAAGTAGCAGGATCTGGCCCCAAATATTAGCAACTAATATTTGCAAAGAAAGGAAACTAACTGGACTAAGTTTACTCTGGGACGCTGATGTCGTGCGAATAGATGCTACCGCTAAAGCACTGAACTGATCATTAGAGCACTGAGAAGGTGCACTTGAAAGGTAGATTGTAACTTACCAGGCACACTAATGCATTATTCAGGAGTTGTGTCCTTTGGGCCGATCCATTTGGCAGCAGGTTTAGATTCCCTTGGGAAGCCAGACTGTAAAACTCTTTGCAGGTGTGATTCTGCACTTGGGTGAAACTGTAAGGAATGGAAATTGTGTAAACTACGGGGGGGGAACAGACCTCAGAAGTGACAAATGTGGTTTGCGGCATGTGCGCCTTCTTCAGCAACTTGTCCCGGAGGAGGTCCCTGGCACGTCGGGACAGTAATACCAGCGGCTTTCCTGAGCAATGAGCTAATGCTGCTCTGAGCGGGATGGGCCAGAATCTAAACCCTGGGGATCCTCTGGTGTGACTTAGAGAGGAATCGGGCCCATCAACTTCTGCTCCATGCTCTGCTCTCCCCATGGAGAAGGCACGTAGTGCATCAGGGCTGGTGCCATTGCATCCTATGTTCTCCCAGCTCCTAGACATGCTCTCATTGCCAATGGCCTCGCATTGCCACAGAGTGAGGCAGTGCCAAATGCCCACCTGGCTTTCTAACAGATAGCCAGAACTAGCATTTATTACCAGCCACTTGTGGCCAGCGACCCTCACAGCTCTACATTAAAACAAAAACCCAACTTTACTCCTGGACTTTGAGGATTAAGGCCTCAGTTCATGGAAGCATTTAAACATGTGCTTAACTTTAAGCATGGGAGTACTTCTAGTGACTTCAATGGGACATTTGTGCTTAAAGTTAAGCACGTGCTTAAATACTTTGCTGACTTGGGTCTGAAGTTCTCCATCTTGCTGTCCTTATTCAGAAAAAGCTCCCACTGAAACCAATGGGCAGGGCTTAAATTCTCACCATGTATTTCCTGGAGCTTGGGGCTTCAGCCTCGCAGATGTGCCGGGGCTCCCACGGGTTTAAAAATATTTACTAGAGCTCTGCTCCAGATGGCTCCAGCTGAATTTACGCCCCACGGATGGGGATTTTTAATGAGTAAGGGCTGCAGGATTGGATCTGAGAGCCCAATTCTGCAAACCTTCCCTCACATGAGTAATCCTTAGACACATGAGGACATAATTGGCCTTGAATCGGGGCTATTCTCATGACTGAATGCTACTGCCTCAGGACTTCTGTTTTCTCACATGGGAAACGAGCCCTTATGCCCCTCTGAGATACTCACTCAAAGAAGAGCAGCACGTCTGGTGGGTAGCTGGTGAAGTTTGCTGTCAGGTTCTTTGCAGCTAGTATTTTGGCCATGCAGGATAACTGATGGAAAGAAACAGGCAGACGACTGTCAATATTACCTGCTTCTCATAAAACATTTCAGTACATTAACTAGAACTTATCTTGGGCCGTAGAGTCAGAGAAAAAATGAAAATAACCCTGTTTACTTAAGTGGGAATACTGGGCAGCTCTTGTTTTTAAATGAAATGATTCATGCCTCCTGCTGCTTCCCAGACACATATTCATCAGTCTGGTTTTGCTTTCGCCATTGCTTTTCTTCCCCACGTTGGTTTGGTCCTCTGTGTGTATGGTTCAAATCCATCCCCAGCTGAACTCCGCTTGGAGTGAAGGGAATTACACTGAGGCGATCAACTGATCCTGGTGCCGTGTTCCCTCAGTCGTCCCTTACGCCAGTGCCAGCTGGACATACAGTGCTATCATTCTGGTAATGCCCACTTGGAACTGGGGTAAATGACTTTGCCTGGGTGCAGGGCATGGGAGAATCAGGACAATTATTTTTAAAATCTCTGCTGGTGGGAGGTGCGAGGTAAGTCCCATTTCAGCCAGCTCCCTTTGTGAGGTGTGCAGTACCACTCAGGGTCAGGGCCACTGTGCTTTTCGGGGTAACCCAGCTGCATTGTTACTCATTCCACAGAAGCATGCCCCAGGGGGATTAGTTAGGAAACAGGTTCCTAGCAAATCGAGGACCATAAGCTTAGGAATGACTCTGTATTTCTGCAGTGCCGATGAAGCTTGACAGGCAAGTAAAAGGAGCATGTGAGCACATGACAACCTTTAATGGCTGAGCTCTTATGTGGCCTGTCTTAGGGTGGGATGTCTCTTTAAGAGGACTGGGTTTAGCCCCCACTTGTGACTGATCAGCTGCCTCCCAGCTGCTGAGATAAAAGGCCAGCGAGCAGGTCACATAAGGGAGAGTGAGGTGCAGAGTGCAGGGAGGTTTCTGCAGCAAACTCTGGATCAGAGAAGGGGCTGGAAAGGGGCTTATCAGACCAGTTCGATGGATCCTGACTGGGGATAGGTGCAGTGTCGGGAGCAGTAGTGGGAGTTCAGAGGTGGCAGGACCTGGCTGACCTGTCCTGACTGATGTTGAGCTGTGTTTGAACAATAAATGCATCCCTCAGAAAAGAGAATGAAACAGTGACTCTGCTGGGAGTTTCACTGATGCACTGGCCTGCCGGCTAACACGAGAGTAGGGAAACTGAGGCAGAGGAAGGTTCTGGATGCTGGGCTTGGGAAAACCCTATGACAGGATTCATTTCAACCAGAGTCAGGCTGAAATCCAGGCCCACCTCCTGGGGCACTGCCATTGCAGGACAATGCAGTGTTTTGCGGGGGGCTTTGTGCATTTCTACCTACACTTTAAAAAATATAGCCTGTGACTTTCCGTGTAGTGATTCCCTGGAATGTGTGGCGCATCTACCAGACAGCAACATGTTACACACATGTTAATAACATGCTCTCCTGGCTTTCTACCCCAGCCAGCGTTAAGACAAGGAACCTCCTACCTGGTGAGCGCTCAGCACTGCGTTTTTGTTTTTCACATGTTCCACCAGCGACGAGATCTTGTCAGGCGACAGTCTGCTGGCTGCGCCGCACTGGAAACCTTGGAGCACTGCTGCTGAAAGGCTAAATTCAGGGTGGGTTAGTTCTTCATGGGCACAGGGCCTTTGAAATGAGATTTTACTCACAGAGGAAGCTTGCTCACAAGCCAGTGGAAATTCCAGGCTGCCTCTAGCCCCTACGATCAATGGCTGTGGGTTTGTCTATATGCAAGAGACCGTGACCATAAGCTGTCACAATTGGAGGGGAATTATACAAAACATACCCTAGGCCATGTGCTGCCTTCTGTCCTGACATGAGCCACCCTTCAGGCCTTTGCTTTAACCTAGGGTGAGGCAAACAGCCTACACCTGGATTTTGGCTGAGGGAAGCCCTTGTATTTGTGTTTGGATTTAAAGGGAGAGGGCCTTCTTTACACTTCCGTTTTTGTTCTACAATAAAATACTACACAGAGGTATTTAAACTCCACGTAGGCATCCAGGACCACATGTGCAAAGGCATTTAGGTGCGTACGTACCTTTGAAATCTGGCCCACATCCAAGCAGCCTGTCACACTGATCCTTAGCAGTGTCAGAAGCACATACGATATGGCACCATATAAGCCATCTACTGAGATTATTTTACCTACCCACAAAGCTTGGAGTTCTGAAAACATAGTACTTACTCAGCGTAACTATTGGTAGCATTCAATACATCCACAAAAAACACAGCTGCCTGTGAGGGAGAACGATACACACTCAGACAGACAAGACATGGGGGAGACAAGCCAAGAGCCATGCGCAACCAACCCCACAGAGAAAAGAAGAAAGCTAACATTACTGTGTGATTACATGTCTTGTTGAGGGCTCTGACCGCTCCATAATCATTTTTATAAGTGGCAAACAACTCTCTTAACGTTCACATCACTCAGATTTGTGCAGGTCACCGAGATGTCTGAGAAACCACGGGTAGTTAAAAGCAGAGCATGTAGATAAAATAATAATACACATTTATACAGTGCCTCTCACAAAATGTCCCCGGGGCCTTCACCTCCCACATGTAGTTAAATGCAGCCTTAAACCTAATAGACTCATCTCTGAATGCAGAGCCCAGCCCTCACTCAGGTCAACCCTCCACTGATTTAACATATAACCAATTCTAGCATCAGCCTTAAACACCCTTCTGGGAATGAAGAGAATGAGACAAGCCCTTAACGGCACCTGCTCTGGTGACCATTGTTTCTCGTTGATTTTGCGAAGATCTAGGAGCTCGTCTCGAAACACCAACAATGGAATTGGAACCTGGTCCACCAAATCGTCTGGCACGTTATTTAAAATGTCATTCAGCGATGAGGAATTGGAGATGATCTGCAAGGGATACCGTCAACTTATCAAAATACATGGCTTTGTCTTCCTGAGTGACTTGCCCCAGAAATGCTTTTAATGCATTGGGATGAAAGAATCAGGCCAGTAATAGCCAGATGCCCAAATTTTCTGATGGGATCTCCACATTTTGCAATTCCAGTCCCAGAAAATTCAATGGCTTGGGCTGCGGACCTGGGTTTCTGGCTAATCTAGACTACATTTTGCTTGCCATAGAAATGTAGGACTCAAAGGGACTTTGAGAAGTCATCTAGTCCAGACCCTTGCATTGAGGCATGACCAAATAAATCCCTACACTATACTTGACAGGTAAAAACCTCCAGTGATGGGGATTCCACAATGTCTCTTGGAAACCTATTCCAGAGTTTAGCTACTCATACTTAGAAAGTTTTTCCTAATATCTAACCTAAATGCAGATTAAGCCTATGCCTTCTTGTCCTACCTCCAATGGACATGGAGAACAACTGATCACAGTCCTTTTGATAACAGCCCATAACATAGTTGAAGACTGTTATCAGGTTCCCCTCAGTCTTCTTTTCTCAGGACTAAGCATGCCCAGTTTTTTTAACCTTTCCTCACTGGTTGGGTCTTCTAAACCTTTTATCTTTTTTGTCACTCTCCTCTGACTCTCTCCAATTTGTCCACAACTTTCCTAAAGCGCGGCCCCCAGAACTGGACACAGTGCTCCAGCTGAGGCTTCACCAGCGCTGAGTAGAGTAGAGGGAAATTTCCTCCTGTTAATACACCCCCGAATGATATTAGCCTTTCTCACAACTGCATCACAATGTTGACTCATATTCAATTTGTAATACACTATAACCCCCAGAACCTTTTCAGCAGCTCTGCCATCTTGCCAGTTATTCCCCATTTTGTAGTTGTGCTTTTGATTTTTCCTTCCTAAGAACACTACTTTGCACTTGTCTTTACTGCAGTTCAACTGGTTGAATTTCGACCAATTCTTCAATTTCTCAAGGTCATTTTTAATTCTCATCCTGTCATCCATGGTGTTTGCAACCCCTCCCAGCTTGGTGTCATCCGCAAATGTTATAAGCACTCTCTCCACATTGCATACACTTCATTCCATTATCCAAGTCATTAATGAGAATATTGAATAGTACCAGACCCAGGACGGAACCCTGTAGGACCCTGCTAGATATGTCCTTCCTGTTTGACAGTGAATCATTGACAACTACTCTTTGAGTACAGTTGTGCACCCACCTTATAGACTCATAGACTTTAAGGTCAGAAGGGACCATTATGATCATCTAGTCTGACCTCCTGCACAACGCAGGCCACAGAATCTCACCCACCCAGTCCTGTAACAAACCCCTAACCTGTGTCTGAGTTATTGAAGTCCTCAGATTGTGGTTTGAGGACCTCAAGCTGCAGAGAATCCTCCAGCAAGTGACCCCTGCCCTATGCTGCAGAGGAAGGCGAAAAACCTCCAGGGCCTCTGCCAATCTGCCCTGGAGGAAAATTCCTTCCCGACCCCAAATATGGCGATCAGCTAAACCCTGAGCATGTGGGCAAGACTCACCAGCCAGCACCCAGGAAAGAATTCTCTGTAGTAACTCAGATCCCACCCCACCTAACATCCCATCACAGACCATTGGGCATACTTACCTGTTGATAATCAAAGATCAATTGCTAAATTAATTGCCAAAATTCGGCTATCCCATCATACCATCCCCTCCAATTACCTTATAGTAATTTCATCTAGACCATGCTTTCCTTATAAGAATAATCTGCTCCCAGCTGTCAGAGGGACCCAGGTGCTCAGTAATAAGAAAGAAGGCAGGTTCTCACCTAGCAGTTTTGCTTACCTTGTCCACAAAAGCTCTCTTTAAATAGCCAGGAGCCTTCTTGATGGCTGTATGGAAATGGGCATTCTTAGCCATCTTCATCGCAGTGTCTGCTGTGATGTTACTGAAGATGCGACTGGGGAGGCCTGGCACCAACGTTCCGAGTCTCTGAAATGCCTCTGCCGTATCAAACTGCGATGAGAAGAAAACACAGAGCAGACCCGACTAGAACTCTAAGGTGCAGCGTTTAGTGGAGACTTCCCCATCCCGAACCCTCTGCTCAACCCCATAGAAACTGACTTTTCAGCTAAAAGCCAAGTCAACGGGGAGTGCGCCAACTCCACTAATGATGAATGTGCAATCAAAATATATGTGCACTAGATACAAAATGGGCAAAATAACATCAGCAAGAGATGCTCTGTTCAGACCCACTTAACAAGATGACAAATTCCTACCGTGAAATTACTGCTGATTAACTTATTCATCAGCCCTTGAGATTGTCCCCTATCCCAGCCGTTGACTTGTCCAAGCGACTGCAAGGCCAGTGGATCTGCTATATCCTGTGCTCTGAGTTCTAAAATCTGCCCAGAGGTCAGCCCCACGGCTTGCTGCCCCAAAGCAGCCAGGGTCCTTGCATCAAAAGTAGTGATCTGAGCTACGAGCATAGTTGCAAGCTGGAAGGAAAGGGAGATGAAAATTGTAAATAATAATTGACAAATCGCTAATAACTAAGTCCACCTAGAAAATTCTGTGGAACATTCACCTGAGACAAAATTCTGTTCAGGAATGTTGGGGTTTTTTTACACTATGGCCTAGAAGCCAATCTCCAGATGATCAACCTACATTCAGACTCTGGGTCTGGATCTAAACTTTATAACTAAATTAAGGGTCAAACCAAAACCACACAGATGACTGGTTCCAAAGCCAAACTTCCCTGAAATTTTGGAGTGTTGGGATTCAGCCTTTTCAGAGAGAGGTTTGAGCTGCAAACTCCGATTCAACACTTCCCCAGAGCCTTGCACCTGACCTCCCCCTAGAGTTACACTCTGATGGGATGTCCCTCTGGTTCTGAAAAGCTAAGAAACATCACACAGACCTCTGGATACTTACCTGGTGGTCAGTGGTAAAGGGGTCTTTGAGTTCTGATGCGTTTGAAGGGCCACAATGGAGGTTTATCCTAGCAATGATGCTCAGTGAAGCACTGGAGTTGAGCAGGCGTATTGTAGTAGAACGTCTGGCAAAGCAGAGGAGCTGGTCTGGAAGGCTTTGAGCAAAGTGAAATGAAAAACATGTTAGTAGGGTAGGTGGGTGGGTGAGACAGAGAGAGTGTCTGCAATTGGCTATTATTTATACAGCTGGTCAATATTTCTCATTTGAAACTTTTTTTCCTATTAAAATGGACTTTTTTTTAAAAATGAAAATGTTCATATAGAATCTTTCTGGTTTCTTTTCAAAAATTTCTAATTTTTCAACCAAAAAACCCCAATTTGATTTTTTTTCAGTTTTAAGGTTTCATTTTGTTTTCCTCTTTCTTCCCCACCATCCTTCTTCAGAGGAGGGGGGGGGAAAAAGGGAAGGGGGGACAAAAAACTGAAAAACGAGAAAAAAAAAATAAAAAATCAAAAACATTAAAAAAAATTCACAAAAAAATCAATAAAACAAAAGATTTGTGTGGTGGGGTTTTTTTCATGAAACTTGCCATTTTTCACCCCACTCTCATAAATATAATGAGCATGTGTATAAATTTAAATGAACAATAGATGCTCTTCTATAAACGTTTGCACAGTACATGGAAGCAAACTCACCATCTTAATTCCTTTCCTGCAAATTTTCTTTGTTTTTAGTGCTAATAAATATTTCTTACTCACTTGACAAGACTGAAGTTTGAATTCTTGGCAAACAGCGCTGTGGCATACAGCTCTGCTACGTCCTTATGGATTCTTGTGTGGCTGATGAGTCTCAGATTGTCTGGGTTTACGGCTAGATCCTGGAGCTAGGAAAGGGTGAATGTGTAGTCTCAGTCCACACTCAGTGTGATTTTCAAAGATGCTGAGCATCTGCTGCTTCTGTAGACTTCAGCAGGAACTGACAGCACTCAGCAACTCTGAGATTAAGCCAATAATTTTTTTAAAGCCCGCTAGTGTAGGTCCAAATACAGTACTTCTTAGCACAGGAAACACCTGTTGGAGTATGCGACCCAGAATACTTCTCAGGAAGTTGGGCTGGGTGTCTGCTTGGAGTGGGAGAAGTAAAGCGTGTGGATTGTTGGCAGCAAAGATCTTTGTCTTTTCCCTACAGGAACCCGCAAAGCTAAATCTCACATGTGCACAGGTGGATTCAAGGCAGATACAGACTGTGTCACTGAGTTCTTTTCATGGTATATAGTGCAGGGGGCCCCAGTGAGCACATGGGGAGTAAGTCTGGGTAGGATGCTGAGTTTATTTTCCATGCCTGCCAAGGCTCCGTGAATGTACCTGTCCTTGTCAAAAAAAACCTTCCCTCCCACCCAGGGAACTGGAGTCCCAGAAGAACCTGGCTCTTGGACTGCACCTTAACTACGTAAGTGGAGACCTTCCCACTTTGAAGGATGTCAACTCTCATAAAAGCAACAAAGAGTCCTGTGGCACCTTATAGACTAACAGACGTATTGCAGCGTAAGCGTGCGTCTGACGAAGTGGGTATTCACCCACGAAAGCTCATGCTCCAATACTTCTGTTAGTCTATAAGGTGCCATAGGACTCTTTGCTGCTTTTTACAGATCCAGACTAACACGGCTACCCCTCTGATACTTACCTCTCGTAAACTCAACTCTATAGGAGTTGTGCTTTCTCCCCATGCTAACAGGTTCTGCCACTGTCTGAGGTCCAGCTGTGGTTGGCAGAGCTGTTTTGGAGCCTGGTAGCTGCCTTGACCATGCCACCAGGGGGAGCTCACAAGCCTGTGCTCCTCTTCTCAATGGTCCCGCTCCACACCCATTGAATTCAATGCGAGTTTTACCCCTAACTTCAGTTGGAGCCGGATCCAGGCCTAGAATCTCATGCTGTGGTAATGTCCATGTTGGCTTGCATCGCACTATCACTATCACACTGAAGCCCCCAGCCAGCATACTTACAAGTGTTGCGTTGTGGTTGATGAATGATCTTACATCGTCCGCACTGCTGTAGTGGATGGAACGCCCAAGGTAAGCAGCAAACCAGTTTGCTGTGCGTGGGTCACTGGCATTGTAACATCTGGGCCTAGCACTTGTTGCTGCATAATAAATGACAGTTAAATCATAAACCAGGTGACGCAGCTAGAGATAAAGCTCTGTGGCTATAGATGTCTGCGCTGTCATGAGAGTTCTACTGCTCAAAGTTAAAATCTCTTGCAAATACTTATTGCAATTCCACCACTGCAGAATCCAAACTCAAACCCAGCCCAGATTCTGCCTTGAACCTGACCTCTGAATTTCAGCCTAAACCAGATCCAGGGCAGGGTTCAAACATTAACTTCTCACTATCACGTGAGAAGAGAATACAGGCTATTCTCTAGCAGACCATCTGCTCCTAGGCCGGACGTTGAGACTTACCGGTGAGATAGGCTTTGGTGAAATTATAGATCTCTTGCTGGCTGACCTTGAAAGCTGTAATGTTATTGCTCAGTTTGCCCATGCTGTATGGAGAAACGGAAACAAAGGAGTAGTGAAGATTAGACAGCAAAAGCAAACACATCCTAGAAACGGGGAAAGGAACAGGTATGCAGCTAAGCAACAGGATGGCTTCCTCATATAGACCGGGAAGCTGGTACTCGAAACAAAGATGGAACAAGGAAATGTTAAGAAATGTTCTGCGACTCTGAGTATTTTGTGTTACAGACCCGTAAATGTCAAGAAATTTGTTCAGATAAGGATCAGAAATACTTGTGACACCTGTGCTCTGCTGAGGGTGCTTACATCTTGCGGAACGCTGTGCAGCTGGCGTTCTGGGTCCCGCTGAAGTTCAGTATGTTGCCTTGGATAAAACTGAAATATTGCGACAGACGTGCGCTGAGCCACATGTCCACCACTGTCTCATTGTCACTCCTCAACACCGCAGGCCACACGCCAGCCAGCACGGCCGTCCTGGTTTCATTTGGGAGGGTGTCCTAGAGAGAAGGCAAAGGAAAATGGCAGCAATATACCCTTCTTTACTTTAGTCTGTGCTAGATTATTCAGATTGCACCTTGGAAGATATTAATGGAGCTCTTGGTCCCACAGTCATTTTTAGTTGTAGATGTAATTTTTTCTCCTTTTTTGTCCTTCCTATATTATAAAACCCAATAAAATACTGTCAATTTCCAAAAACACTGTGCAAGATCCAATATATCCCAAAGACAAAGAGTTTTCTGATTTTTTAGTACTTGCAGTGTCCAGACACATTTTCAATATCCCTTCCCTGCCTCTGGAACTCATTGAATTCTCTTGATTTGGACCCCTGTTAATTCAAGTCACTGGTGGGTGTTTCTGTGCAAAACCCATTACAGTATGGAGGTTCATTTGGACTTATGGAAAGTGAGAAGCAAATATCTGACCTACCACAATGCTCCTCTTGTTAAATAGGTCAATGAAGGCCCCTCTCCTTTTATAGTTCTTCAGAAGAACAGTCAGGAAGTTGTTGTCATTGAGAAAGTCGGAACTGGATAACAAATCAGCCAGTGCAGCTGGGGCCATTGTATTCACAATCTGGGATGAAGAGATAAGGATTAGGCTGCAGAAGGCTGATGGTAGCGACTCTTAGACAACAGGAACTGTTTGCTGTGACTGTTGTATGAGTGATGGGTGCTGGATTGACAACCCTGAAGCCTGTTCATGTACAGAATGGGTATAAACCACAGAGCTGGTAACTTCCCTCTGCTCTCTCCTGCCAATGTGCCCGACGCTGAACTGGAATGGATCACCCCTAGCAATGAAAGTGGAGTTCAGACTCAGTGGCCAGTTAGCCCTTGGCCTCTCGGCTGAGATTGTCAACAATGGAGTCAATTAGTGCCACTTGAAGTGGTGGTTTTGGTAGTGTGGACTGGACAACTTGTCCACTAAGAACCAGATTCAGATCTATCCATTTAGGGTCCAGCTCTGTAAAGTTACTCATAGGAGAGATCACTTGAATCGCCCCAATGTGAGTACAGGTAGAACTTTCCAAGGCCAGCCTCTTATTTCAC
Source organism: Mauremys mutica (assembly GCF_020497125.1). Lineage (NCBI taxonomy): Eukaryota > Metazoa > Chordata > Testudines > Geoemydidae > Mauremys > Mauremys mutica. Next base: position 81,794,288 of record NC_059082.1, on the reverse strand, counting down.
CTGTGTGACAACAGGCTGTGTAAAGCGCAACAGAAACTTTCAAGAGACTTAATTAAACATAGGTCAACGATGAACAGAGGAGTGGAATGGGGCAGTTGGCTCAGATACAACTGTGATTGGTCCCCTGTAAATACGAGAGAGAGAGAGAGAGAGACGTGCCACTAGCAATTGGACTAGTAACTGAGGAGAAACTCTAAAAGAAGGAGGTACGTCTGGAGGCAGAATGCCCCCTCCTGCATTAGGCAAAAAATAAATGTGGAGACCACGCTCCGAATACGTGTACAAATTCACAGGATTGTTCAGGTGGGCTGTGTGTGTAAATGGGGGTTGTAGCAAGATTGCGAACACATTTCCTAGCTATTCCAGTACCTTTGGGATTTCAGATGCTGGAACGATTGAGGCGAGATCTCTCAGATTCAGAAAAGCAGCAAAGCCCTGAAATGTCTTTCTTAGATACATGGCGAAGCTAGTGTTTGTGGCGTAGCACCGTAGGGAGGAACCTGAAATAACCAGAGGGAAAAGGACAATGGCTTAAAAATAATGCATGGGAGTGGGGCTCAGAGGAGTGGAAAGAACCAGTTACGATGAAAGGTAAACGTTTTGTCAAAGTTGAATCGTTCAGTGAAACCTTTTCGTGAACAATGCTCCTTACCGGCTGTCACGTTCAGTATCCCGTGGTAAATGCTCTGTCGCGTGGTGTTGCTGAAGTCGGTGATGGAGCTATTAAGCACAGTTACTCTGTAACACAGCAGATACATCACTTAACTCATTCCAGTTAAGCATCTTAGCAACCCCCTCCTGGTACTCAAAGGCCTAATCAAACTCCTGTTGAAGTTCCCATCAAGAGTCTGAACTGACCTCAGTGGGATTTGGATAGGAGCCCCGGTAAACTCAGCTCGGGTACAGTGTATTCTTGGGAGGTTTTTCACTCCACTCTCCAGCTGGGTTGACTGAGGCATGAAGCCCAGTGACTTGGCTGGGAAACTCCACCAGGAGCCAGGGGTTTGGACCCTGGGACCAGATTAAGGTTAACCCCTGTTTGGATGGACCAAAAATATCAATATGCCAATCTGCTTGTGTATTTCATGGGAGATAGAGATGAAAAATTGGGAGGCCCCTTGGAAACAGGGAACTCTGAACCTGTTCATGCTTTCGGGAACGAAGGGGGGAGGGGGTTGGCTGGAGATTCAAAAGATGCACATCTCTACATGGCAACAGTCTGGAATAGCCAGTGCATTTAATCTAGGCTAGAATCCACCAGTTGCTTGTGTCCATAATATAACACCATCATCATCATCACAATATTCTAATGCCCAGACCCTGTGTTATTAACAGTGCTGTATTTTAGCAGCCGTGCAGGGTTCACAGAAATAAACTGCTTTCATTACATGTAGATCTGGCTTCAGTGTAATCTATACAATTTAATATAACCCCCTTCCTCCATAAAAAAACAAATCAGAACAATGTAACAGCTCTTCAGGGCAGGAACTGCGTCCTTATATACCTGCACCTAGCAGTGGGCAGCACGGTAAGAAATAATACGCATATAATCAACAGAGGATGTAAAATGATGTCCTGGTTAGATCATAGGAACAGGAGTCAGGGCTCCTGAGTTTTATGCTTAGCTCTGTCACTGCCTCGCTGCATCTGCTTCTCCCTCTGAAAAATGGGAATCATAATAGCCACTCATCTTTGTAAGGTGCTACTTGAGGTCCTTGTCTGAAAGGTCTGCACGTGAAAAGTGTTGATAATAGGGGTGGTCAGAAGTTTTCTGTCAAAACTGTTTTTTGACAGAAAATTGGGTTTTTGAGGAACCATTGTCTACACTATGACCAAGGACACCCATGATGTACCACACTGGCTCACCAAGAGGGCAGTCCAATGTGCATCAAGGGAGATGTAGTCCAACCAGGGAGCCTGGCGCATAGAGGAGAATGGGAGTGCGAGGAACCTGAACTACAGCTCCCATGAAGCACTGCAGCAGCATTTCAGAATCAAAGTATGTCAGGGTTTGGCTGACACCTTTTGGACTTAGATGTTTTGCTGAAAGATCAAAACTTTCCATGGGGGAGCGGGGAATAACCTTTTCCAACCCAGCTTTAATTGATGATAACAATAGTCTGAGCCAGTCCTATGATAAACAGGGGAAGGAAATAGCTCCTACACAGCGTTGATGGCAGAGCAGTTTCTAGATTCTAGACCGCTGAAAATGAGTGGGACATGGGTGCTGTTCAGTCCTGAGATCAAGCCTGCAAGGCGAGGATCCATCCAGTGCACGAATTCAGCATCATCTGCCTTCTGGAATATTGGCTGGGCTGCAGCTAGGACGTGCTGTAGCATCGTGGCTCTGATGTCTCCCTTCAGACTCAGGCTGGCCTGGAGCAAATGGAACCAGAAATGGAGAGCTGTAGGGGGCAGGTCCTCCGCTGATGTGAATTGACATAGCGCTGCTGAAGGCAAAGGAGCTAAGCAGGACACCAGCGGCAGATGTGGCCCAAGGTGTCTTGGATTCGAAGCCGCTGGGAAGGGAGCTGGTTATCTCATTCCAATAGGTCTCTAGTCTCTGGAGAGCCCGGCTTGCTTTTAGAGTCCCCCTCTGCCTCTTTTCCACTCCCATCCTCACACCCTCGCCCAGGTGCCCAAGGGAGACACACACTACTTTGAAAATAAAAGCACAGTTCTCCCGCTCCCAAATTCCTCCCAGCTGCAGTGTCTCACCCCAAGCCTCATCTTCCCTCTCCGTATCCACATGTTCCTTATGGAGAAATAGGGAACGTGTCACCCATGGATGCGCACGCAGAACAGATACCGTATTGTACCTACCCTCCCATAAAAGTACCCCAACGTTTTTGAGGAAGTTGAGCCTATCGGGGCTATGAATCCTGCCATGGGTTTTTGCATAAAAGTTCCACTGCCTTCAATGACAATTCCTCCAGTGGCAGGCTATGGCCTGGACACTGGAATGACTCTCACCAGCCTGACCTGTCTGTTCAATTCATCGATGTACTCGGTTACTGTAGAGGTGGTCACAAAACTCATCAGTCTCTGAACATCTTCGGGGGTCCGCAAGGTCCCCTGGGTGGCTGATAACTGCGCACGCTGCTTCACTGTCAAACCACTGAGCACATCAAGCTAAGAGAGAGGCAGAGTGAAAGGAGAAGGGATAGGAATGAAACATCTGCTTTAGGTAGGGAGGATGCCCAGGGCAGCAATTTTAGTGACTCAAGGCAAAACACACATTGCTCTAGTTTTCAGAAAACCCTCCGTGCTGGTGAAGGATGGGGTTGAGTTGATTTTCTGCAGAGCTTTTGATGTCTGCAGGCTCACGGCTTGTATTTATCCACACAACAGGCACCACATGGACAGTAACAGGGTAAGTGTCCCCCACACTCGCTGATACCGATGTGTTTCAGCCATCGGCCCCAGGAACGACTCCTAGAGTAGTTCATTCTCCAGGGCACAATCAAGCACTGACCTCTCTGCTGGGACCTCCACCAGGGAGCCGTTCAGCGCTGGCAGTGACAACGAGGTTTCTGATTATTAGCACCCGTCTGACTAGGAAGCAGCCTGAAGCCAGCAACTCATTTAGAACAGGGTCCTACCCCCAAAATATAACCACGCCTGACTCTATATGTAGGAATAATCATAGCCACTACTTACCCCATTAAATCTGGAGTTCAGAGAGAGCAAGTCGTGATATGCGGCGTGTCTGCTGAAGTTTCTAAAGTTGGCCGTTAGCCAAGCAGTGCTGGTGTTAAGGCCATCAACACATGCTGATCCTGCAAGAGAACAATGCACAGCCATGGGGGTGCCTCCAGCAGCTCAAATGAAATGTGATGCTGAAAAAATGATGCTTCACTAGAAATTGCCATGAGATCAGACGCTGCTGAGGCTATTCAAAAGGCCAGGATCTGCAGGCAGGAGGTGCTAAAACTCCCCCCGCCCCAGCACCACTCAATAAAACTTGAAGAGGCTTCAGCAAAAATATCCAAGTTCTAAGTCAGCATTGAAAAATGCGCTGGTTTCTGGGCTGCCCATGCTTGTATTCCAGGGCATTCGCAGCCTCTTTGCCAGGCAGCTCTCTGCATAAACTGAGCTCTCCAGCAGGAATCACTGCCTACCTGGCACTCCAAGTGTCAGAGCCAATCCACCAGTAAAATCTCCTGAAAACATCCAGCGTTTGCCTTCCCTTACCTGCAACGTTTAACCCTTTCAGGTAAGGAAGCTGGAAAGCACCGTAGACTTCCTCTTGGGTACTGTGGCTCATCTTTTTAAATTCCAGATCCAGGCCTTTAACTCTGGAACAGGGAATGATACATCACAGAGAGAGAGGGGGCAGATTAGTTCTCACAGGCAAGATGTCCCATTCAGCTTTTTGCCTCCCAGTCTTTGATCTCAATACGGCTGTTTATCACAGATTCCACTTAAAGGAGAGGTCACAGAATCTCCTCGCCTGGCCGTGAATGTTGTACACAGGATCAGTACACGCTGCTCTCCCACTGTGGGTACCATGCCCACACACCAGGCTCTGAACCGCTGTCTTACGTAGCTCTCACTCCACCCTTCCCTAACATTCTTCTCTCTCTCTCTCTCTTTCCCTGATTAATCTCTCCAACTCGCTCATCAAAGAAGCAGATGTTACCAAATCTAAGGTATCAGTCATTTCTATAGATACAGTATCTATCTATCCTGCATCCATAACCCAGGAAGGTGTCGAACTCAGATCCTGATCCAGCCTGATGCTCAGCACTTACTACTTGGTGCTAAGCACTTCCAGCTCGCACCGATATAAACGGCAGCAGACAGCACTCAGTCCCCCATAAGCTCAGGCCCTCAGGAACACTATTTGAATTGAATCCAAGTCACGGATCCATTTCTAACACAGAGAGTTGGGAGACGGGAGATATTTACTAATGAGACTAGATATAACCAGTGAAACATACATTGCTTGATACTGCGCGCATCCCAAGGTCTCATTCTGAAGGCACTGGAGTATGTTGATAGAGACTGCAGCTAAAAAAGGCCTTAACCTCTTCAGGAACCATGGCTCCACAAACTCTGTCTTGTTATAAAGGTCTTCATTTCTCAGCTTCCCATCCCATAATGCCTCCAGTGCAAAGCCTTTCCATTCTGATGGGATCTGTGAGGAGTTAACAACCTGCAACATAAATATTTTATCTTTGATATTGGGTAACAAGCAGCATCCCGTACATCACCCGGCTATAGCTCCAGTCAGCCAGGGATCCCGAGGAGTTTCACAAATGCTAATTCTTTAGGCCTCACAACCAGAGATGGACAAACGATTTGTCACTAGTAATACTAGTTATGAATTTAGCTGTTTTTTGTGCTAGGAAACCATTTGTGAGCTGAAGTTGGCTTATCAATCTGTCATCATATTTTCTTTCTATTCAACCAGCTTTACTGACAGCTCCCTGCACCCCATGAGAGAGGGCAACATTTTATTCCTACTTTACACATGAGGAAAATGGGACACCAAGAAACACAGTGATTTGCCCCAAGCCAGAAAGCAAGTCAGGGGGAGGAACACAACCTAAGCGTCCTGGCTCACAGTCTTGGGTTACATCATTCTCTAGACTGCACTGCATCCTGTTATAGCGATGGCTGCTTTCTTACCATTCAGGTAACAAAAGTATTGGCACTCTGCAGAGGGTAGAATATAAGAAGAGTATCTGTAGTTTAACAGCCAACACAGAACAATAACACAAGGGCAAGAAAGGAGGGAGAAGGTGATGTTCCTTCTCAAAGTGCTAGAGTAAGACGTGTCCTTTAAACAAATCCTGCACTTTCTTCATGGAGCCTAACTCAAAGTGCTAGTTTACCTTGTCATTAAATTCTTCCAGTGCTTCCTCCAGCTCTTTCCCATTCACTTTGCTGACAAGGAGCTTCAGAACACCTAGCTGTAAATCAATGTCTTTCTTCAGCAGGAACTCAAATGCTTCACTGATAAAGGAACTGTTCCATGTTGACAAGTTGTGTAGCTGGAGAAGAAACAAATCCATTGACCTAGACAATAAATCATTTTCTTTCTTTCTTTCTCCAAAATGACATCATCACTTCCTGCTTGACATGATAGCAATTAACCCCAAGTTATTCATAGAGTTTAAGGCCAGAAAGGACCATTTGATAATCTATCTGACCTTCTGTATGACAGACCCTCATTGGCCACTCAGTTATCCCTGTATTGAGCCCACTAGCTTGTGTTTAACTAAGGTAAATCTTCCAGAAAAGGCCCCAGTCTTGATTTGAAGACACCACCACTTCCCTTGCTAATTTGTTCCAGTGATTAATCACTCTCCCTGTTAAAAAACTGTGCCTTATTTCTTATTGGAATGTGTCTGGCTTCAGCTTCCAGCTATTGGTCTTCGTACGTCTTGCTCCGCTAGATTAAAGGACCAGGCATTTTCTCCCAGTGAAGGTATTTACACCCTGAACCTGGCATGGTTCTGGTATGGCTATTACCTAAATTTATGCTACTACTCTGGGAGAGTAAGGGAGAGCAGGGCCGCTCCTAGCTCCCTTGTATGGCCTATGGGCATCCCACGTCACTTCCATGGGGCTGCGCTCCCCCCTCCTTCTGCTCAGGGGCGTGAGGAGAAGTGCAACGGTGGGTAGCCTTGTCTCTGCCCCACCAGTGCACTGGCCAGTATGGAGGGGAAAGTTCTGATAAAGACTCTCCCTTTGGAGCAGGGGGTGGACCAAGCAGAGGACTGTGACTCTTAGAATCATCATTTCCTTGTTATCAATGCCCATAACGTCCTAGCAAACTCAACCAGTTTGAAATTATGGAAGCTAGCAAGATGTTAACATTGCAGTGAAATAAGGTAGACTGGAATAGGAAGGATATTTGCAACCTCTTGACTAGCACTTTGTGATACTCACATTGTCACAGATTAAATGAGTGAAATACGAGGCCCCTCCAACATCATTACTGTGAAAAGAGAGGAAGAAACTGCAATGTACTCCACAAGAGAAAACACATGAGTGGAACGAATGTTAATTCAGTGTCTTTAGTGACTGGCTAACGAGCTGCTTCTTTTTCAGCTCAGAACATATGGTATGTGAGTTCAGCTTCCACCGAAATCAATGACAAAGTATCAGTGTGTGCAGACAGTCTTTAAATACATGTTTTCTAACTACTAATATAGGCTGCGCATTGAGTGTAAACTGGTCAGAGAAAGGCTGTAAGAGGCAGAGTGCAGGGGCGGCTCTAGACATTTCGCTGCCCCAAGCATGGTGGCATGCCGCGGGGGGCGCTCTGCCTGTTGCTGGGAGGGTGGCAGGTGGCTCCGGTGGACCTCCCGCAGGCGTGCCTGCGGATGGTCCACTTGTCCCGCGGTCCGCTGGTCCCGCGGCTTTGGTGGACCTCCCGCAGGCATGTCTGCGGATGCTCTACCGAAGCCGCGGGACCAGCAGACCCTCCGCAGGCACGCCTGCGGGAGGTCCACCGGAGCCGCCTGCCGCCCTCCCAGCGACTGGCAGAGCACCCCTCGCGGCATGCCGCCCCAAGCACGCGCTTGGCGTGCTGGGGCCTGGAGCCGCCCCTGCCAGGGTGGCATAACTTGTCCCAGGCTGGTTGAACAAATTCATCTTTGGCATAAGCAGGTGCAGCTCCCATTGTGATCTGTGGTTGTATCTGGCACCATTAGGGCAGAGCTGAATCTGAGTGTTGGGGATGGTGGGGAATATATAGTGTGAGAATATCCTGCTTCCTCTCACAATCTCCCGTTTGTTGCTTTCCCTGATACATTCTCTTGGCGTGCAAGTTACACTCAGTATGTGAAATTGGTGCAAATACGTCCATATTCTGACCAATTTACACCCAGTGTGTAACTTACCCCTCTGTTTAGGTCACCACTGAATATGGCTCAGGGACTTTAATGGGAGTTGCACCCACTTACTGCAGCTTGATTTTGCTTGCTAGCCTTCTCCAAGCCCAATACATCAGACCTTGGTGATGCTGGAAGGACTCGTTCAATCAGTCTTTGCAAACAAGGGCTTCACCAATGCGATGAACCTGGATTTTGCCTAGCCTTGGGCTGGCTCATCCTGAGATCATAGTCCTCCCATACTAACTCTGAGCACCCAATGAGCCAGATAGGTTTCCCATTTGAGAGTTATCATAATCCAGAGCTGAACCTTTAAAATAGGGGTTGATTATGGACCTGTCTATGATTCCAAAGTGTAGGGGCAGGAAGATAATCTCCTCCCACCTCTGATTAAGCTGACTTTGAACCTACTCTGGGAAAGCATGCAGCAGCTAAACTATGCTTCCAAAAAAGATTTTTCCAGTTATTTTCTGCAAATACCTGGTTATGTTCTCGCAAACTTCTGTTGCTGATAAAAGAGGAAGAAAAAGAAAAAATTAACAATGTTTCCTCCCCACAAGAAACCTTAAGGCTTATCACAAAATACAATGATAGACTGAACACGGCAATGACATACCATTTATCTGAATGCCAGGAGCAGGACACTAGAGTGGGAGGGGGAAAAAAGGCAAACAAAGAAATTTAATCTTTCACTTTCTTGCATGAGTGATTGACATGGTCCTACCACAGACTTGATTATGGTTACAATCCCATATCTTAATATAATACCAAGAGTATCTTATATTGTAGAACTTCTTTCCTCCTTCAAGGCGGCAAGTCATTTCACAGACGGTGGGCTGGATGTTCTGGGCTGTGACACGGGAGCAGTGCAGGGGAGATTGGAAAGCTGCTGGCTCTGACAGAAGGGGTGTGGCCGGAGTGTCACTGCTATCAGCATTCTACAACAGCTGGAATGGCCCCTTGAGGCTGTGGCCAGCTGAGAAGAAATCACAGCCGCTCTGGGGCTGTTCAAAGTTACAACAAGGGCCAAGCAGAAGCCCAGACGCAGCATTGGGGACCTGCAAAGGTGGCAGAAAGTTACTTTTTCTATCCTCCTTGGGTGCTGCATGTGTTGGCACTCAGCCAGACCCAGGCCCTCGCTATACAGAACTAACTGTCACCCACCACCAGAATGCAGCAACACCTTGTTCTCAGCATGTTCCTCCATTGCAGTTCTCACATGGCATTCCTCAGCCATGACACATCCAGATCGTGGTCCTCACTCCACTTACTTAGAGACAGAATATGCTGTGGGACATGAACCCACAACAGAGGCACAAGACAAACTAGTGGGCTGGATTCAGGATGCAAATATCTGTACAAAATAATTGTTTATTTTCTTCATGCAATTACTATGATTGCATATGCAAATTAGCTAATTACACACGATCTACTTTAGTACAGCGTCTAGCACAATGGGGTCCTGGTCCATGACTCAGGCTCGGAGACACCTTGGTAATGCAAACAAATAATAATAATTATAATAATTAATAATTCTCTCACCATAACTGCACCTACTTTAGATGTGCAACTGGGTGTTCGTTTATGTACCTACATTTTTTTTAAATGTCAGGTCCAATGCAGCTCTTTTCCTTCTACTTTATAGAGCCTTAGAATTATCTTTGGTTTCTATTGCATGGGCCAGTTTCAACATCTTATCATCCTAATTTCTTATTGCCCTGTTTTCACCCTTCTTTTGGAGGTCTCTGCTGATCTCTCTAGCATTGGACTATCTGGTAGGGTTTGCTGAGCTACCTGAAATACCTCATTGTTAGCATTCCTTAGGAGCTGCGTTAGTGTCTTGATGATATTTAAGCAGATGGCAAAACAACTTACTGATGCAGCTTTCACCAGGTCCATTGAAAATCCTGCAGCAAATTGGAATAAAGTTAAAAATAGCCCATAGTTATTTATACAAGATGAAATAAAAATTCTAAAACTCCCAGAGGAGTCTTGTAAAGCATCCCTTAATTTATAGTCTGTGACAAGGAGTCTTTTCTTCACCTCCTTATTGCTAAGTCATTTTGATAAGCTAATACAGCTACTATACTCAGGAAAATACTATTTGAAGGATCAAAAGAGCATATTCTAAAAATGCAGCAGCCTAGAAGGCTAAAGTCACTTTCAAGGAAGCAGGACTCAAATAATCTAACCCATCTATTGATTGTGTGTTGGCCAGTTGAAAAGAGAGTGAGCCGAGTGTCTATAGGGACAGGGTGGGTATACTCTCCTCTGGAAGAGTGTGAATAGTGCAATAAATTTCCTGTCCAGTGCCCATTTAGTCGATGGAAAGATGCCCCTGGACTTCAATAGGGTAGTGGAACGAGCCCTTAGACAGAACTCTTCGACAGTTTCAGTGAACTTGGGAGCAATATGGATTTGTAAATTAAAAGTCATTGTAACCTAAGGCTGTGTGGAATAAAGCAGACGACATACTATTTAAATCCATGTTTGAGAGCCTGCTCTTCTGACAGTTTGCTCTAGCGAATGGATGCACTGATTATACATTGAGAAAACAAATAAACTCACCCAGGCAAAGGGCAAAAGCCAATATGTAGGAAATGCAGCTCATCTTGGCTGTGAAATGTCTTTCTTCTCAAATTAGGTCTGGAAAACAGAATATACACAGAGCACGTATTGAATAAGCTTCTATCACACTGAAGCTCTTTAATTCCCGTGGGATGAATGCACCATTCATGTAAACTAGCAACACTACTGACAACTAATTTGTGTCCCATACCTTAGCCAGGGAATATGTGCAAAACCAAGACCCAAATCAGTTTGCTTTACATAAAAGTAATTTGTCTTACACGGGAGCTGATGATATCCCAGACACATTAGTGGCTTAGAGCAAACCTGCCGCCAGCAATGAATCACGCCGCTAGACTGTCGCACAAGGACCCAGCCTGTCGTTAGGTGGTGCACTGTTGTGCTGCCCCAGGAGAATCTCCAACTAAGAAACTGGGTCTCCAGCAGCCACAATTCACATCTTGTTTCCCCCTGGCTCTAGGCAGTGGTAATTTGCAACTGGCCTATCCTAGCTACAAATTCCCACCCCATTCCCTGCACTGACTCAGCACTCCGGGCTGGCATGGTGCAGTGCGAAGAGGGGCCACCCACCTCCAGGAAGGGAGTAACAGGCAGCGCCGACTTACTGCTGATCACCCAGCTCCAGCACATGGTCCTGATTCTCCTCTACCCCAGTGTACCAGGAGGAACGCCACTGAAACCAGTGGAGCCCCAGTGCTGCATGAGGGCAGAATCAGACCCATTCTCTCCACTCAGTGAGTACGACCTACCAGAAAGCAAACCAGCGTGCCTTTCACATGGAAAGCAAGGCAGAGTGAGCACTGTGTCAAGCTTTTGGTGCTGTAGGGAGGAGAGGAGGCTGGTGTCTCCCCAGGCCTTCATTGGGGTGTCAGCCTGGAGAATATTAATGTAGTAAAGGGTGACATTCCTTTAGCATCAGATGAGAGTATATCTGGCCTAGCTACTGAGTCTGTGCAGTCAGTGGCATGACCCCTAAAGTAACTGACAATAATGAGGTAAAGCAAATCATTTGCCGCCTTAAAGTCAAACACCCAGTGCTAATTGATATATCTGAGAGAAAGAAAGCAGGGCACAATCATTGATTTCAGGGCTTCATGACCCCTGATTTGAATCTGGGATTCAGACGAATGCCAGAACCCAAAGGACCACTTAGCTGAACTCGAGTTTTTCCTGTGTTCTACCCAAGCCATAAATCTGCCCAGGTTCACACAAAGCTGGGAGCGTGTGGAATATTGGTAACAAAATGCAAAATAACTTGAAATCAAAGGTTTTCACATTTTGGTAGGAACTCGGACGATGTGGAGATTTTTCACGGCAAAGTGGGTCTATTGCAGGCAAAAATGGGATTGTTTTTTGAGTGAAGTTGGTGACCTTCCCATTGCAAATGTGATCGTTTGTGTTTTCCTGGGGTTTATATGAGAAAATTGGCCTTTTGCCTGCCCTGCCAATACAGGGAAGGAGGGAATTTGTGCAAATGAAGTGGGAACAATTTGAATGCAAAATCTACAAAACAAATATTGTGAGATATTTTGTGGCTTGTAGCAGCTCAGTCTCTTGGACAATTGGCTTTTTTGTGAGCCTCCGGGAAACCTTGAATGAATCTGAGATTCTGAGCAAGTTACGGACGGTAACGCAACCAAAAACCGGACAGGTTCTGATGTTTTTGTGCTGTTTTCATTCCAAAAGGTTTGCACAACTCTAGTCTGAGCCTTTCAAAATGATTATTATTTATACCACAGTGTGCTGGTATTGTGCAAACATAGAGGAAGAGACAGTCCCTGCCTCAAACAGTTTGCAGTCTAAGACAAGACACAACCAGGGTGTGTAAGAAGTAGAATGAGATAAGAAACCTGTGGTTATGTAGACACACTATGAGCACTCTGGTATTGTGGCTGGAGTCACTGGCACACTTCAGTTGCTTTGTGCTGCTCTGACAGTACAACACAGATGTAAACCCTCTAGAGTTGGCCAGTTATGTTGGGTTTAAGACTGTTTTGTATTGCTGGAGGGCTGCAAAGCAGCCAGAGTATATTGCTTAATCTGGCCCCTCAAGCCAAAGGTTATTTAGATAGAAATAAAATAAAAATATTCAATTCACAGATTTTAAAACCAGAAGAGACCTGATGATGATACAGGCTGACCTGCTGTATAACACAGGGTGTAGAACTTCACTCAGTGATTTCTGCATCAAGCCTATAATTACTAGCTGAGCTAGTGCATATCTTTGAGCTGGCAACAGGAATGACAAGGAATCACTCCTGTTAGATATTACCCCTGACTTTACATGCCTTTTGCCGGCTTTTGCGTAATAGCAGCATCATCTTTCAAACCTATTTGTTCCCCTTGGATATAAATGGAGAAAACATCCCTGTGCCTTGTGTGTTAAGCGAGGAAAGCTGGGTGGTGAATCATGCAAAGAGTAGTTAAAAAAATAATCCCTTTGAGCTGGGAGCCAGACTCACATCCACTCTCTCTCTCTCTCTCTGTCACACACATATAGCAACCTGTATGTAACTTGGAGGGAGGAGCACAGATTGCAGGAGGGAAGAGTTTGGAGGATGCACCAGGAAGTCAGTCTGTGAGCACATGGCTGGAATGTCAGCTACAGCTGCAGCACTTCTGTAAACAGTTCTTTCTTTAATATACTGGGACTGACATGGCTACCACAACAATGCATACTCTTAATAAAGAGACAGTTTAGTTTAGAAATGTGGAGTCCTCTCATGTAATTACCTCAGGACATGGTCGATGAAACATGGTGGGAGCAGGGTAGAGAGAACCATAGCAAGGAAGAGGGTGTAATTAACAGGAAGACAAAGCAGCGCCTAGAAATAGAGCAAACAGGCAGCATGGGGGGATGCAGAGCACCAGGAATGCTGGATTTCCAGGCAAAAGCTTGTGCATCCATGTATGCAGGGGAAGCAAGAATTGGATCTGGAGACATATATGACAGTGGGGGATAAAGACCAAAAAACGAAAGTAAAACTGTTTTACAGTGTCACTGGGGAGAAAAGATGAGAAGTGAGTAAGACCCTGTTGCCAGGAATAATACCTGAAACACTGAAACAGCTGATAAAAGTGTCTGATGAGTACTGAACAGAATGAGACTGTAGACAGATACTGTTTCTTTACCCAAAACCAAGAAGCAGAAGAGAAAATAGATACTTCCATCACAGAGCTGAGAACTCCAGCATCCACATGTAACTTTGGAGCCTTAAAAGATTCCCTAACCTGAGACAGGATCATCTGTGGGACCTGGGATTCCGGCTTATGGGACAGTGTGCCGGAGTAGGGAGCGGGGTGGATTGACCTGGGAATGTTGCGTGGGAGTTTTATTGAGATTGTCTGCACTGGTGATGGGATACCAGGGTGACAATACCTGAGCATGTAACCTGACCCCAGGAGGGGGGTTGGGGCCAGGTGACACCTTTTGCCTGGTAAACTGGACAAAGGCCGGGGGAGGAGGCGGGGGCAGTGGCTGGAGGAGACTGCTGGAGGGGTTTCAGTTCAGAACTGGCTGGGGAAGCAGAGGGAGCCCCAAAGCTGAGGGATAAGCTCCCTTCCCCCCTGGGGACCTGATTGAGGGGTCCTGGATGTACCTACAAGCTCTGTTTGGGACTGTGTTCCTGTCGTCTAATAAACCTTCCGTTTTACTGGCTGGCTGAGAGTCCCGGTGAATCGCAGGAATTGGGGGTGCAGGGCCCTGACTTCCCCACACTCTGTGACAGACAGATTGTTGAGACAATCAGATCTAACCCTAGAGAAATGCCTCCAAATAGCAAGAGCACCTGAACTGCCTAGGCGGGACAGGATCAAAACAATGGCCACTCGTGCAGAACAAGTACAGGGGCTCAAGCTAAAGGAACTCAGAAAGCAGGACAGAGACAGACTGGCCAAGAACGCAGGCGTCAGGGTCCAGCGTCTACACTGTGGAAAGCAACACGCAGGGCAGAAAGAAAAATGCCCAGCCTATGGGCAACGGTGTAACAGGCTGGGAAACGGACCCACTTTGCGCTGCAGCTACCCCCGGAAGACAAGGGCAGCGGTACATGCAGTGAATGAGAATGTAAAGACATCCAGTGAAGAGGAGCATATCTGCAGTGTGACTTTAGCAGCTCCAAAGACTATTCTCAATGTGCATGCACTGCAGAAGGCTTCCAGCCATTCAAATGCCATTGTTCACAGCCAGGTTATTCAATCAATCACCAATTTGATTCCAACTGGATTTCAGAGCCCTCTGTAATGTAATCCCGGCAACATGGACAAGCAGCAATATTAGACTGTAGAAATGTGACCAGGTGCTGGTGTTGTACAATAAAAACCATTCTGAGGACAGTGGGCAGATGGAGGCTGTCAATAAGAAACCCACAAAACCAGGGACACGATTGCTTGGGAGATCATAGTAGTTGACACACAGACAGGGTCATGGCCAGGACAAGGAGGACAAAGAAAGAACCTCAGCCATCAGCTGGCCGGAGTAGGGGAGTCAGAAGCAACTAGGAACATGAGCAATACAGAGGACCAACAGGCTGCCACCAAACAGAACAGGCAGCAACAGGGTTGACGCAAGTCCGCCCACCCCCAAGCGATAATGCAATCGAGAACTGGGAGACTGGTTTGACGACCAACACACTTGAAAGACTGAGCCCTGAGAGACTGCAATGGAGTGGCAGTCCAGGCCATGTTCATAGGATGGGATATGTACTAGTAACCTCTGGTTCCTGCGGGTCAGCAAACACAAACGACACAACATCAATTGTTAAAAGGAAAGATGTAGCAACCTGCATGGAACTTGGAGAGAGGAACACAGGTTGCAGGAGGAAAGAAGTTTGAGGAGGCACCAGGAAGCCAGTCCATGTGCACATGGTAGAATGCTCCCTGAGGTTTCATATCCCTTCCAAAAAGAATAAAATAATAATAATAATAATAATAATAATAATTAATAAAAGCATTATTGCTTCTAACTCTAGACAGTCTTGTTATCCATATCAATGTCAGTCCCTCTTGGAATCATGCTAAGTTTTGGCTTCAGTGACTTCCTGTGGCAGTGAGTTCCACAGTCTACTTACAAGCTGAGTGAAAAGCATTTCCTTTTATCAGTTTTGAATGTGACCTTTGCTCTTGTGTATTATGAGCCAGGGAGAACAGAAGCTCCCAACCATCCTGAACCGTTCATTATTGTATATACTTTCATCATGTCACTTCTTACATGTCTCCCTTCTCAGGTAAACAATCCAAGTCTTTTCAATCTCTCCTTAGAGCAGCGTTTTCCCATGCCCTTAGACACTCCTGGCACCTGTCTCACTGGTCCCACTGAAGATGCTCAGGACTCTCTGGCTTGTTAAAGGGTGGTCTGTGAGACGGGATAGGATTACACCGCCTTTCAGTGGAGTTCATGCATTCCTGCCCACTCACTCAGCTGCAGGAGCCTGTGCCTTTCAGAGCTTTCCAAACCACACCAGAGGTGTTTGTCATGGCCCCCAAAAAGTCATCCTGCTTTTAGCACACAGCGAGAAGGCCCAAGAATTCCAGCCAAACCCCACAAACAGGTTAAGCACCTGGGGTTGTTACACTATGAACCTCGCTAAAGAGATCCCAAGGCAGATGCTCCACTGAACTCAGTGGACCTGTGCCTGTTTAGACCAGCTAAATCTCTGGCCCTCCCTGTTTTCCTAACACACAAGCAGACTCGGTGTCTTGTCCCTGGAATTCACACGGGAATTTGTGCCGCGTATTTTCTTTGCCAGATAATCAGTCATCTGAATAAAAATTAACATTGCAAATGCAGAACTGTTTCAAAGGTGTGATTTCCCTGGGGCGCTGGGACAATGTGTATAGTGGGGGGGCTGAGAGCCACTGAACCAAACTGTAAACCCTGGATATGATGGAAACCTCTTCAAACCAGGGGTGCAGCACCCCCTAATTCCAGCACCTATGGATTTCCCATTTTTCCGCTTTAGAAGGAATGGGACAAATTCTGCTAGCAATCACAGGGCAATGCACCTGTGAAGCTGAGAGCAGAACCCTGCTCATCATCTCTAATTAGCATTCCTCATGTACTAAACAGAGATATTTATCGGCACTCTGATTTGGCTATTTATAAGGGTACCACATATTCTTACGTACCACTGGCTCTGAATCTAAATGACAGATCAGGAGTAACTCCACTGTAGTCCATACAATTATATCTGTATAAAACCAGTGTGAGACCACTTAGGTGTCACATCTCCTCTTTACCCCAGCTAGAGACAGGCAGCAATCAGATCAACTAGAAATAGCTAGTAGAAAATAAAAAGCTAGAGTTCAGATCAATAGGTTGTTCACATATTCCACAGCATAATTATTTCATTGCTACCCCTCTGAAACAAGCCATGTTAGTAAACTTTCCGCTAAATCTCATTACATTCTAACTACTCCATGGTACTATTGGCTATAAAGTTAATATTGTTTCATTTTCATCATTGCTCTACTCTGGGCATTTGTTCTCTCCTGCTTTTATTAGAGTGAAATTTCTTTAACCCAAATAAAGATGTTCACCCACCTGTTGCCAGGAGAGCTGAAACCCAGCTTCTGCTAGTGCCTGGTGTCCCTGGGATGAGTATTGTTAAGGAACAGGTCTGTCCTGGTCTTATCACTCCAGGGTGGGGGATGTTGCTCTCAAGCAGGGGGTGTGACAGGTCAGTTTCTCAAATGGTGCTTTGAAAAAGATCCTTTTAAAAAAAACCTGTTAGTTTGAACTTCCTTGAGAGTCAACTAGTTCCTTCATGAAACATTTCAACAGGTGAGAAAGGGCCCAATCCTGCTTTCCCTAGTAAGTCCAAACTTTCCTGGAAGTCAGTGGAAACTCTTTAAATTGTTAGAGATAGAGTTTATATATTGCAGGCAGAGCTGTGGTGTGGTACTGCATTGGATTGGATTGTATAGCATTGCATTGTAGTGCACTGCTTAAGAGACCTAAAGAGTTGTCAGAGAGTTTTTATTTCTTTCCACCTGCTTTCCAGATTGCAGGCAGCATATACTCTCCATTCTCATAGTCTGCTCACAGAGAGTTCCTACTCCAATTCTGGAGTAGGCTACATATTGTATATTGTTCCCTGGCCTGGCATCCCAGGCTGGATTCTGAGCTCATTTACACGGGTGTGAATACACTGTTACTCCACCAGTGTAACCGAGATCAGAAGGTGCCCCACAGTCTCTGATCTGGATTATTAGTTTGCTAGACTGGAGTCACTGTGTTAAAGAAAAAGGGACTAATTTTCAGCCAGGCCTCTCAGCCTGTGCACGCTCCCGTCCGCATGCTCAAAACCTGCATCTGCTTACAAAGAGCTGCTCGTTAGACATACAATTACCTGATTTGCATGTCAAGGTGAAAGTGTGGGAGCAATTTAAAAGGCCCTTAAAAATTTGATGGCTTGTAAAGCTAAAAACTGGCTGGAAGCAAAGTGTTCGGACAGGACAAATACAGAATCCCTACCCCTTGCTAAGGCATCCTGAGCCATCCTCCTTTGTTACCAGTGAGTCCCTGTGGTGTCTGCTTTTCAGGAGGTGTTACAGACAACAAATGATTATAAATAGAAAACGGTTGTGCTGGGGGAGGGTGGCGGAGAGATGAGCCTCTCCCATGGCCTGACCATTGGAACGAGCTGGCCCATCCTCCACCGGATGAAGAAAAAAGGGGGTTTAGAGCTGAAATACAGAAGCCGGGGAAGGGGTGTGGAAGGGAAGAATGCCAATCCTTCACTCAGGCCACCCCATGCTCCCAGGGGTTTGTTTGTATCACAGTCCCTTGGGAGACTGTGTTCCTGGCAGGTCCAGCTGCAAATTCATCCCGTGAAAGAGGAAAATTAATTCTGGACTGAGTAGCCTGATGGAGAATATGTCTCAGTAAAACAACCTATTAATAAAATATAATGATAATTACACCTCTACCCCGATATAACTCTGTCCTCGGGAGCCCAAACATCTTACCGCGTTATAGGTGAAACCGCGTTATATTGAACTTGCTTTGATGCACTGGAGGCCCCCTTCCCCCCCTGGAGCGCTGCTTTCCCGCATTATATCTGAATTCGTGTTATATCGGGTTGCGTTAAATCGGGGTAGAGGTGTATAATAATGAGCTAGACCTGGAGAGGTCATAGATTCATAGATCCCAAGGCCAGGAGGTACCACTGGGATCATCTACTAGTCTAATTTGCTGTATGACATAAGCCATAAAACTTCCCCCAAATAACTTCGAGAGCAGATCTTTTAGAAACATGTCCGATCTGGGTTTAAACATTGTCAGTGATGGAGAATCCACCACGCCCCTTGGTAAGTTGTTCCAGTGATTAATTATTCTCACTGTTAAGAATGGACACCTTATTTGCAGTCTGAATTTGTCTAGATTCAACTTCCAGCCACTGGATGATGTTAGTCCTTTCTCTGCTAGAGTGAAGAGCCCATTATTAAATATTTGTTCCCCATGTAGGTAGGTAGAACGTTTAAACAAGTCACCCCTTAACCTTCATTTTGTTCTTAATGTTTACTCAGGCAATACTCCCACCGAAGACAATGAGTTTAGCCCAGCAGTTCGAACAATGATGAATAAGACAGACTCTTCCTAGCCATTGAGTTTGGCAGCCTTCTCCTGATTTTAATCAGTTTTTGCATTACTGTAAATACTGGAAAGTGAAAGAAAAGCGTGTGTGTGGTGGGGCGGGGGGGGGGGAGCTCA
This sequence comes from Mauremys mutica, assembly GCF_020497125.1. NCBI lineage: Eukaryota > Metazoa > Chordata > Testudines > Geoemydidae > Mauremys > Mauremys mutica. The sequence continues at coordinate 81,775,139 of NC_059082.1, read as the reverse complement.
CAGTTGTGAGGTGCCTCTGGCTACTTTTAGCCATAGAGAACAGATGGGTGAATCACAATATCCTCCTGTGTTGTTTTTGGTGGCATCACCCTTTGTGAACAGTTTGTGGGCACGAGGGGTCAGCTCCTCCGCTGGTGGAAGGTGGGTGTAGCTCTGCTGAAGTCCTGAGGATCTGGTCCCATAATTCCCGCTCTGTTTGCAAATAGAATTAAAAGGGTAAAGCAGCAGGAGGGCCGGGGGCGATGGGGGACACGATGGAGGAAGCAGCAGGGGTCAGGGCAATGGAGGGGGGTGAGTCTGGGGCCAGAGCCTGCGGCTGGGGGACGGAGCCGGCCACCGCATGGCCAGAGCCTGCCACCCACCACCCCAGGGCTTGTGGGGAACTCACACTGGTCACCTGCAACTACAATGTTTGTGGCTCCAGAAAGGGGCAGGGATCAACCCCTGCTGGTGACCCCAGAGGAGGGGCTGCTGCTTTGCCTCCCCTGTCCCAAGCCCCCCATCACTACCCATGAGGCAGTGGCAGCAAGAAAAGCCCCTGGTGGCCGCATTTGAGAAACAGACACGACAATGTTCTCCAGTGGGACAATGGGCCTGGTCTTTATTGAGGCGAAGGAGGTCTGGGTTCTTCTTTTCCGCCCTGTTACGGGAAAGGATGAGCAGGTTATTATTTCAGCTCCCCTTCTTCTCTCATTACCAGACAGCTCCTAGCAGAGACCGTGATAAGGACCAATGCAAAGCACTCCTTTTAGGAAGGAACAATCAGTTGCACACATACAAAATGGGAAACGACTGCCTAGGAAGGAGCACGGCGGAAAGGGATCTGGGGCTCATAGTGGACCACAAGCTAAATATGAGTCAACAGTGTAACATCATTCTGGGCTGTATTAGCAGGAGTGTTGTGAGCAAGACACGAGAAGTGATTCTTCCGCTCTACTCCGCGCTGGTTTGGCCTCAGCTGGAGTATTGTGTCCGGTTCTGGGTGCCACGTTTCAGGAAAGATGTGGACAAACTGGAGAAAGTCTAGAGAAGAGCAACAAAAATGATTAAAGGTCTAGAAAACATAACCTATGAGGGAAGATTGAAAAAACTGGGTTTGTTCAATCTGGAGAAGAGAAGACTGAGAGGGGACATGAGAACAGTTTTCCAGTACATAACAGGTTGTCACAAGGAGGAGGGAGAAAAAATTATTCTCTTTAACCTCTGAGGATAGGACAGGAAACAATGGGCTTAAATTGCAGCAAGGGCGGTTTAGGTTGGACATTAGGAAAATCTTCCTGTCAGGGTGGTTAAGCACTGGAATAAATTGCCCAGGGAGGTTGTGGAATCTCCATTACTGGAGATTTTTAAGGGCAGGTTGGACAAACACCTGTCAGGGATGGTCTACGTAATACTTAGTCCTGCCATGAGTGTGGGGGATTGGACTAGATGACCTCTCGAGGTCCCTCCCAGTCCTGTGATTCTATGATTCTGTGTCTCCAAGGTAAGATTCCTAGCACAGCCCCGTTAAGCCAGAGGGTGCTGCTCTCATTGTTTAGCTTCTTGTCTGTCGGCGGAATGACTCACAGGCCAGGGACACCAAACCTGCCCAACTGGTTTCCCAGAAGCAGCATGTTAGTCAATACCGGCATTTACGTTGGTTTCTATTTTAGAATGATCTCCTGCAAAGATAGCTGCCTGGCAGGATGATTAGGCTACAGAAACCTGTTTGATGGGATATTATTGACAGGAAAAGGCCTTTGACTGCCTAAGGCTTGCAACCTGAGGTCAGGTCTAATATTGGGAACGAGAACACAGCACAGGGACCTTGACAGCTCATTGCTTACATGGCAGGGGCTTAAAGCGTGCATGGTATTGAGTAGACATCAGTCAGCATAAACACAGCAGTCTTAACAAGGACCCCCACACACACTGCCATGTGCACCGTCAGCCAAATGCTGAAGACCCTTCTAAAGATGAGTGCCCCTTTCTGTATGTCAGTGGGGAGATGGGGACAAGCAAATGGAGGGTGAAAATGGAAAGTAAGGGGTCGGGGCAGTAGAAAATGTAATCAACCCCCCAAAGAGGTTGGGTTTGGATTGTAGGGAAAGGTTCTGGGACCGGGTCCTATTTTATCCCAGCTGCTTCTCCTGCTCATAGATAATCTGTTAGAAGATGCCTAATCAAGACTTCCATCACAAAGGGGTCTGTGAAACCTGCACGAACCCTGAGCAATATGAATTAAACCCAGGAAACTACACTCTTTAGGGCCACTTTCCCCTGAATAAAGAACCTGTGATGTACCAAAAGCATTACATGTGAAAAAGGGGTATTATGAATAACATCCCCATTGGCAATTTCCTCCCTGAACTAGCTGAGCACAAGTAAAACAAATCTCTCACCTCTCTATCTAGCTACCTATGGCGGTTCCAGTGTGCCAATCACCACGTCTGTGCCCCCAACAGATGGTTAGTATGTTTAAATCCAGTTACTTCAGTCTCGTTTGGCTCAGGAGAATACTAATATGCTGGTATTGTCATGGGACCATTCTGCCTACAGTGAAGTCCATTTTTTACAGTAATAATATTAAAGGTTATTAGTGAACGAGGCATCATTCTCCAGGTGAGGAAGAGCCTGATGGCTGCATATATAACAACTCTGGAGGAAAGCTTCCAAACAGCTGCACCGGTAGGTACCTATCAAGATGTGAGCCAAGCGGACTCTTCGGAGATGCCCCAAGACAGCGAGTGCCACCTGTGTGGCAGGTTACTAAATAAGGGCCAATTTCTCCACTGCTGTAACTCCATTGACTTCAGTAGAGTTACCCCAGAAGGGCATTTGGCCTGTTGGGTTTAGAGCTATGGCCTATTCCTGCCTGGGAAAGGCAGGTGCGAGAAAGGGTTGAATTGCAGACGTTTGAGACGGGAATGGCCCCTGTAGGCAGAGCTGAGCAAATAACTCAGAGAGGACAACTGATGCGTCCAATTTCATCTCCTGCTCTGAGTTCTAATCCCAGTTCTGACGTTGACCTGCTAGTGTATCACTTACTTTCTCCGAGACTCAGTTTCCCCATCAGTAAAATGGAGGCCTATTATTTGATAGCTTCACAGAGGCATTGTGAGGCTTAGCTCAATAGTGTTATAAAATGCTGCGTACATGCAAAGTACTCAGAAACCTAGGCAGTGGCATGTCTAAGCACAGGACTCAGGAGTTCTGGGCTCCCAGGCCTAGGCTCTGAGTCTAGGGAGACAAACACCTTCTCCTCCTCCTGGAATTCACAGTCACATCTCTTGTTGAAATACTGCATCAAAAAGAGCCTCATGGTTTTTTGCTTCCCTGTGAAAAATTTCACCAACCCCTCCACTGATAATATATGGTCTATAAGGTAAGGATTCCATGAAACTAACTAGTGGAAAGTTCTACACATGGCCACCAAAGGAACTGGTAGCAGGATGTGAGGCCTTTCACGGATACGTGTCTGGTTCCACCCCCAAACATGGCTGCAAACTGTTTATAACACCCTGCTACCAGCCTGTGTGAAGTCTGGGGAAGTCTCAGTCCAGTTTCCAAGGGACATGTTGCCAGGTTATTAAAAGCCCCATTGTCATTTGTCCCCCATGCTGACAGAATCAGTAAAGAGGACCAGGACTGATTAGCTCTGAAGAATGATCCACTCCCAACCCCTACCCCACTTCTCAATTTTAAAAAAGAGCTGTTTTTTAAAGGCAGATGCGGATGGGAGATTTGATCATCATCTAGTGACGGGGGGGCATTAATAGAGCCCTGTGCGTATACAAATTTTGAACCTGAATCCGTCCCGGATCCACAAACATGGTCCACAGAGATTGGCAGATTTGCAGGGCTCTAGGCATTAAGGGTCTGAACGGTATTGTGAGCATGAGGTACAATGTAAATCGGTCCAAGAAACCAAAAATCATAGGTGGCATCTTTGCAGCCAGTGCTTCCCATCTGGTGGGGTGGTGGAAAAGCGATGCACTGGGATCTTCTCGTTAAATGCTTAGAGCCATTTTTCACCTCCCTGAGTGCCTTGCCTGGCTTTTTCTCATCGCAATTTGCTAAAAACTGTTTAACAATGAAGCCCCTTTGTCCATCTTCCGTGCTCCAGTCACTGCTGACCAGGAGGGCCTTCACCGGCAGCTGCTATTGGTGGGATTTCCCTTGAGTGACTGACCTGAACTAAAGCCTGTGTTTTCATAGCAGGTTTGCCAGGTTGGCGTGAGCAGTTGGGAGAGTCAAGATATTCCAGCCTGGCCAGTATGTGCTCATTCCTCATTCCTCCTTAAAGCCCCTCCTGGCTCGTCTGGCCTTCCTTGATACTGCAAACAATTGCTCTGCCTTCCACGGTCACTAGGCTGCACACAGCCCTGCAGCCAGTTGCACGGGACTTGCGCCGTGTGTGTATGTGTGTGAGAGAATCTCCTGTCACTTACTGGCATCAAAGCCAGCTTCTAAACCACTCAAAGGAACCTTGGTTTGAACGTGCTTTGGCTGCTCAGTGTAGACGGGATCAAACGTCATTTGGAAATTTCAAAGCCAAACCAGTTACAGATTGGTTCAAGCGAATGCAGGCCAAGCTCCTGTGTGGAGAGGGCCAGAGAACTAGGAGGGACCTGCTTTTGCAAGGAGGATGACGAGGTCGGGCTCGGATTGCTGAGGTCACATTTCGGGCATTCCGAGGGTTAGGAGCGGCCTGGGCAATGCAATGCAATGCAATGGGGGTGGTGTGCAGAGAGCGAGAACATTCCTGCTGCCCCCTCACTCAGAGCAAGGGGCTGACGCTCTGCTCTGACGCATGGAAATAGCATCCTAGATGCACAGTGACTCATCTGAGCTCGTGTCTGAACAAGAAGAACATGAAGTTTGATGGGCTAGACTCACCCTCCAGCTCCACCTCCAAAGAACCCATGAAGCTCAAGAGCAGGTTGGGGAGAGCATGTTCCTTCCCCGCCTGTCGCTGGCCTGAGTCTGGGTGACCGGGTTAGGCAAATCACAAAGACGGTCAAAAGTCTCGCTCTGTGTACATGATATGGAGGTATCTGGTTTCAGCTAGTGTGTGTGTGGAGGGGATGTGGGAGGAGGGTCGGATTTAGGCCATGAATACAGGTAAGAGAATAACTAGGGAAGATTATCAAGTATCAGGGGGGAGCCGAATTAGTCTGTGTCCACAAAAACAACAAGGAGTCCGGCGGCACCTTAAAGATTAACAGATTTATTTGGGCATAAGCTTTTTTTTTTACCCACGAAAGCTTATGCCCAAATAAATCTGTTAGTCTTTAAGGTGCCACCGGCCTCCTTGTTGTTTTTTTAGGGAAGATTATGGAGACAGTAACTGGGCTGCAATGAACAAAGCACCCCTTTAAACTATGCTTCATTCTTACTTTCCCCTCCAAGATCACTATGGAGGGAATGGTTTATCTCCCTGAGGTCCTTATTTGACCCTCATCACTGGAGGTCTCCCAATTTTAATGAATGCATCCTCACAACTCCCCTGTAAGGAAGGGTAGCACTGCTACTATTACTCAGGTGGGGAACTGAGTCACAGAGCGACAACATGACTCGTCCCAAGTTCACACAGGCAACCAGTGGGGGAGCATGGAATTGAACCTACCCACGGGACCCTCCTTGGTGTTCCATAGAGTCTGTTCCTTTAGCAAAGAAAAGGAAACGTGTCTAGTAGCATTTGTAGAATGGAGATAATTCCTCGTCAGGATACCGGAAGGAGCAGCGCAGAAAGCTTTGCCTTTATTTAAGGGGCTAAGGACACTGGCTATTTATTTTTTTTATATGGCAGCATCCTTTTCATGCAACACTCTGTTTGTGTGAATTAAACAGGCCATTGGTACAAACACGGTGCACACTTAGTGGTTTATTACAGGAATGTTCACAAATGCATTAACAATAAACAACAAGGATTATTCTAAGGTTTACAAAATGTCACAAAACACTCCCACAAAAACTACCCACACCACATTATAAATATATAAATAGATCAACTTAAGGCTCCTAGCAAATTACCCAAGGGAAGTAACTGTCAAATCTCTACCACACGATAAACACAGCTGAGGATCTAAAGAAGAGCAAACACTGTACAACAGGGTTCCAGGGAGGAAGCAGTGTGAAAGCGTTACTGCAAAATATATTTCTCAATCCACAATTCATAAAATTTCAGGAAAAAAATATTCATCTCTGATTCCTGCAACATTGGACAAAAGTGCAATACATAAAGTCTAAACCCTCTCGGGCGTGCAGAGCAGTCAGGGGATGCTGTGGTCTGTGCAACAACATTTGGTCCACAGGGTTCTGGATGGAATGTTTTCAAGACTTTAAACATTTAGGACAAGTTTCATCCATCAACCGGTGAACAAACACTAGGCTGCGCTCACCTAACCAGTGAGGTTGCCTGTACAATGGCTTAATTTCCTCTGCGTGTATGTGTGTGGGTTTGAGTGTGAGTGTATGTGTGTGAGTTCTGGGTCATCACAGCGAAGACCAATTGAGATCTTCATGGCCAACAGGCAGCCACGCTCCAATGTGAGCCAAATGCCGATGCTGAGGTGGTAGGATCTATGCTGAGCATATCTCAGCTGGAAGACCCTTTCTAAATCTCTTACAGGGCACAATTCACCCCAGCTTACGTGCCCTGCACAAGGCCCTGCGTGAAGAGCATAAAGTGTTGCCGAGGACTTTGTGTGTGTTCTCTCCACCACAGTGCATTTCACCTTCCCACACTGATCAGGGAAGTCACTTAGTCAGTATACTGGTGCTCATCACTGGCTTAGAGCTGAAGGAATCTCATCAGGCTACTTCCCAACAGGCTCCACTCCCTATGCTTCTCCCTTCACTGTGCATGTGTGTGACAAAGGTAGGTGAGACTGGGACCTTTGGTGCAGACATTATTGATAAGAGTCTTGGAGGTTTTGTCCACAGAGCTTCTCACCCCTGGTCCTCTACTTCCACAAATATTCTGTCCACCTCCAAATGGGCAGCTAACATTAGACGGCATAGCAGCAGTGTGTAACCTCCAGCCAGTAATGCTGATAATCAGGACTGCCCTGATCCAATGCTAATGCTACTCCGTGAATTGCTTCTCAAGATCATGACTCCTACGATCGTGCTTCAGCCAACTGATGCACGTCACGTCCTTTGACTAACACAATCTCCAGCAGTCTCTGGAGCCAGAGATACGTTCTCTATTGGATGAGACTCTGCCTGCCTGGCAAAACAGCAGCAGCTGAACTAGGATACTCAGTGGGGACAGTCAGATACTAAAGCAAAAGAAGCTAGAGTCTCTGTTTCCTGTAGCTACTAAAATTTGCTGAACGCTTTGCTCCTAATGACTGTCCCTCAGGGTCAATTCACATTCATCGATCAGCAGATCACTGCTTCAGATATGAGTGAGAACAGTATCGGGAAGAACCATGAAAAATAATGACCCACCAGGTATTATCTGGCCCTAACTGCCTGTGACACACGCACAAAATATCAAGCAATAAAGTGCCAAAGAGGAAGATTCTCCTAATAATGCATCAAAAGCTCTGATGATGAACTGTTATCTCGAAGACCCATTTCATGTCAATTCCATACAGTTACTGGAAGCTGCAGACACATACGTGCATCCACTGGTGCAATGAGAGGTAATTCGACAAAACACAAATCCTCCTCCCGATGGGTGTGTCAGTCTGAGCTACATGTGCTCCAGAAGGGGAACATACCAGCTACACTGCCGGAAACAAGCGAGCCTGCCTGCATTACATTGGCAGCTGAGACTATACTGAGGCAGTATCAATGGCATCCATGGAATTAGGTGGCCAGAGCCATTCTGAGGGGCAAAACCCAAGCATGAGCTAAGTGACCCAGCAGAATGTTTATGTTTCCATGTCCCGGAAGGAGCGGCGACGTTCTTTTCATCTCCCAGTAGATATATTTGTCATCTAGGGGAACAGACAAGGTGGCTGAGGTAATATCTTTTACTCTGACCTTGAGAAAAGCTCTGTAGAAGCTCAAAAGCTTGTCTCTTTCGGAAGTTGGTCCAATGAAAGATATTCCCTCACCCCCTTTGCCTCGCTAATATCCTAGGATGGGCACGGCTATAACAACACTGGAACAGTGTGCACTGTCAGATGCACAATAGGCTGGGGATTAAGGGATCCTAAGGGCATGCACCAATGTGACAGCTCAGGGCTTGGATACTAAGGTGACTGGTGCGATATAAATAGCTAAGATACACAGGTCACAATAGATCTGAATGGGCTATCGTGGTTTATTGTCCCAATAATCTATGGACTGTCTCACAGAATTCCATGACAGGTTTATTCCATTATTTTAAAACTACCGTTAAAAGGAGAAAATTAAAACACAAACATGGCAAGCACAGCAGCACTGAAGGTTTGAATGAGATTTTCAAAGCAAGGAAATTCTCGGTTAAGGCTTCTCTTCAACTCTTGACTCTCCCAAAACAGGGCCACTGAATCCAAGCCTTCCTTGCTATGGTTTGTGTGCACCAGCCCCTTAACATTCCTTTAGTTTTGTGTGTTTTTCCTCTTGTCTCACTGCTGAAGTCCTAAAACCATTTAAGGAAATGGTCTGTGATACCTGAGACTGCCTATGGCACCATCTAGTGGTGAACGCTAGGCAGTGCCCTGTCACAGACATTACGAGAACAAGGTGAGTCTCATGAATTTACCTAGCTGAGAACTGCCCGAAATGCACATTTTTAGTCGTAGCTGGAGTGACGTGCATCTCCAGGCAAGAGCAGGCTCTTAAAAAAGTAACATATACGTAAAGGGGGTAATAAAATCTCACCACCCGTAGGAAAAAGTTTTGGAGTGTTGGATATTTTTAATGTGCTACTGGTGCCAATGTACTAGACATGTGATGTTACAAACATCTGAGACCGACAGCATTGCAGAACTGCTGAAGGACTGTATTCCGTGTCAAATTTCCTTAGAAAGTTTAAAATTCATTAGTATTCCTCAATTAAAAACCTTTTAAAAATACAAATGGTCTAAATGCAGATTTGGGAAAGGTAGTAAGTCCTACGCTCCAATTAGAGGACCCTCCCAGCAGCTCTGTTTAACTGGGGTTTACCCACATAGGGATTTATGGCAAAGCACATGGCTGGTTGGCATGACTCATCCTTTCAGTCGATCAATGCAAAATGCTGCATGATATTTCTTCATGCCCTGCACTGGAAGACAGCAATAGCTAAAAGGACTCAGTGAGTGGACATGGTCATTCAGTAGGTGGGAATGGGGAAGTGAAAGCAGATCCAAAGATTCCACCCAGAAAGGCCTAAGGTCCACACCTTCTCTCCTCCATGACTGATTCCCTTTAAATTGATTGTATCTTGGCAATGTTTTAGTTCTACAGGTTTGAAAGGAGCTCCACCGTTCTCTGCATGAACATCATCAACGGATCAGCTCTGCTGATGCCCACCCAGCAGTTTAGCACTAATACAAAGGTGCAGTCCACCGGGGCTTCTGCCTCATTTCTGATATGGTGCACGACATTCAAATCCCATAGCTGAGTTGCAGAACAAGGAAAAGTGCATCCAGTGGTGGGGTGGAGCTTGACTCATGAAAAACAAAATCCTACTTGATGCTAAAATAAGTCACATTTCAGACCCGGAAATGAACCCTTGGAGGATTCATTCTAAGATAGCTCGGAATAAAAAAGTGCGGACGCGGAGGCGGCGTTGGGTCCGGGACGGGGGGTTGTCTGTCATGTCCCACAGTGAGCAAATGGAATATTGGGTTTGAAATGCACAGCAACAGCAGCATCTCATGCCAAGGCCCACTCCGCCAACCACTGCTCACACTTGGCTCGTTCTTCCTCTCTCTCCAGGGTCTTGGCTTTGCTCCCCATCTCCTCTCCTCCACTACTAAGCAATGCTTCCTGGTTCCTCTCCTCTTCCTCTGCCCGGATAGTCTTGTCCTTCAGTTCCTGGATCGTCTCATCCAGTCGGTGCACAATGTGGTGAGGGACCCAGTTGCTATCCAGAGAGGTGAGAAAGGGGTCCGGGGCATTCACCTCAATCAGTTCCTTCCTGGTAGGGATCCGCAGGTAGTAGGCATGCAGCATCATTCTGTACGGGTTACTGTCCTTCTTAAAGCTGTACGTGAAGTCTCCCACTATGGGGTGTCCAGCAGCACTGCAGTGAACCCGGAGCTGGTGCGTCCGGCCTACATGGAACATGGGAATGAAAGCGTAAAAGGCACAGAGTTCAAATACTGCCACTGAATCCCTGGCTCTTGACACCCGTGCCGTTGGGAGAGAATGCATCATACTCTTTGACCTTTGGAGACTCGGGCTCAAGACCCAATTTAGGTCATGACTGACAATGAGTTTGACTTTCACTTCATCCTAGCCCCTAAGTGCTTCTGGTCCACAGTGCAGAACCAAATCACAACAGTGGAGAAAAGGCCGAGGACTGCAAATGCCAGATGACTAGGGTTTCTCCCTGCAGGATATCCTGCTCCTTCCCTCTAGCTCTCTTGCCTCAGAGAGAGACTCAATATTTTAGCTGATGAGACCCACCCAGCACCACTGTCAGGGTGAGTCAGCAGAAAAGCTCTGCACCCTACTCAAGGCCCTACAGCCTGGTTCCCCCTAATATAAGAAACAGGGCTGGGGTTGCCTCAGCCCTCCAGCACTTACCCGTCAGTGGCTGTAGAAGCACTTTAGTTACCGGGTCACCACTGTATGAACCATGCTCAAGGACGCTTAGCTCTGACTGGCAAGGCTTTGGATTTTCACAGCCTAAAACAAGATGGGAAATAGGAGTTCAGCCATATCCGTCATAGCTGCCAGTCTCGCGAGACAAACAATCATGATAACAGTGCAAGGAAAGGACACAGGGTCTGATCTATGAGCAGGCTTACCTTCTGTCCCTTCAATACACATCATGTGGGTCATGCCTTCTGTCGTGTTCTTCCCTATGGCATAACGGATTGTCATTCTGCTTTCGCTCACGTGGCCCCTGACCTGCAGCACAGAAGAGTTCGTTAGTTAGTTAACGGGACCAACCAACCCCTGAAACTCAGATCAGAACAATTCCAGGTCACTGAAAAAAACAAAACCTAGTAATAAATTGCAATTTAACAAACTTGGAACCTCTTCTGGGCCATCAACTCTGGGCACAACTGTTCCCCCAAGAAAACGGAAACTCGACACAAAAATCATGCTCACACAGAAGAAGGCAAAGTCCCAGCCCCCAAGAGCTTTGATCTAAGGTTTCGATCCTGGAACTGACAGTGCGCACGCAGACCACTGCATCTCCGTAGAGCCCACTGGACTCCAATGAAGCTACCGTGTGCTGTCACTTTCAGAATCAGAACCTGAGTACCCGATTCTACATGTCAATGGCTGCAGCATCCGCTTGTTAATACGACACAGAAAATACAGTTCAGACACACGATTCGCACAACGAATACCCACTCTGAAAGCAATACTAACATAGCCACGTATATACGCACTCACTTATATACAGTATATATAAAATCTTGGGTGGGTTATCAGAGAGACTGTTGATCTAGTGCTTCCTAACACCTGCAACATTAACAGTGGGTATCAATAATTATCTCCAGAAGCACCAACAGTGCTTCCTAAGATGCCTCTGCGAGGAAATGTTTGACATCCCTCAGTTCCGCTGGACAAATTGATTCTGTCTCAGAAGCAACGCCAAGTGACATTTACTCAACACATGTTCGTTTTCTCCTGCGACACCATCCAAATGTCACTGATAATAAGCCGTTTGTCTGCAATTGGCTCTGAATTAAGAACTCGGCCAGATTGCTAGGCAGATGATTCCCCTCAGCTCATAGCTATAAACACAAACCATATTCACATAACAGTTGTCTCTGAAACATCTGGGGCTAACAACAGCGGGAAAGGACTTCCTTGCTCAGTATGAAAAAGGGACATTGCATACTGGAGCACTGGAGCTGATCTTCGGCATTTCTTTCACTCCTGTCTCCTTAGTGTCTATTTTAAGCATATGGTTAAATCACATCGACTTCAAAGTTAGACACGTGCTTAAATGCTTTGGTGAGTCAGGATGTAAGCACTAATTACCACCTTTTTTCAACTGTGCTCGCTGCTGTTATTAAAAAGCACAGATTAGAAACATTTCATGAAAACCGAAGTTCAAAAGAGAATAACACACAAGAGCACAGGCAATCACACACGGTTACCCTCAGCTACTAAGACGAAGGAATCCTTGTATTTAAGGAATTAAATAATCTTGGCGTATTCCCCCCACCCCAACCCGGCTGCCTTCACTCAAGATTGCTTCAGAACCAAATTGTTCTGATGTCTGCAGCGCCACATCTCCTCATGGAAAGCCCTCTTCAGGACTAGCATCATGTGTTCTCTACTTATGTAGAAACCCACAATATAGAAAAAGGGCACAGCTCATGGTCCATTGCTGCCTAGAGAGCTGGTGCCACAGTGCGTGCTTGGAAAATTCACACTGGGAGGCTCAACATGAACTTTGTAGAACAAGAAATAATGGCCTGCCTGCTGGAAATTGCACCTCAACCAAAAGCCAGCAGGGATTGTATTTGACCAAGCTAGGCATTAGCTCTGCAAAGGGCAGAATACTAGGCATTCAACAGCAAGGTCTGGGATCCTCCAGGTGTAGAGACTTGGCACATCTAAGAAAGAGCCCTAGTGACATGATCAGTGACAGATTAAAAAAAAAAACTCTCCCCAAACTAAAGCTGATTATATATCTCCTGGGCACAATTGGCCCCGGGGTCAAGAGATTAATGCAGACAGGTCACAGGGAAACCATCATGATCCACAGCCTAGAAAAAAGCTGAGCGTGGGTAGCCCCGAGCAGCACTGTGGGCCTGTCTTTTTGGCTGAGATTCCTCAGGGCTGATGCTGGTCAGGTTCGGAGAACACTCCCCCTTCGTGTGTGACAGGCATTGCTCTGAGCATGCTCAGGGATGTAAACCTGACGTTAGATGCATAGCTGGATAGCAGGGGTGAAGGCAGGGAGAGGTTTTCCTCTGTGCTAGTCATGGTGGCAGCTGAAATCACCATGTTAAGAGAGATGGAGGGATGAGGACAGTCTGCGGGCAGAGGATCCATGGCCAAAATCGAATCAAAGGACAGACCCATTGTAACAACTAGTCCCGTTCTCCAATAAACAGGCGCTGACCTGTACAGCGCAAACAGCTGCAGAGACAAAAAGTTCCATTAACTCAAGACATGAAACACGTAGCCTAGTCAGACTCTGATTGGCAAGAACGGAGCTAGGATCAACCTCTGTATCGGTTTTTGCTTTCTGAGACCCTTCGTCCGGAAATGCTGCTCTTGATGGGGCGATTCCACAGCCCCTAGAAGGAAGGGTCAGAGAAACCAGTGTGGGCCCTGAAACCTGGAGCGAATAGGAACAGGGAGGATTAGGATGTTTAAAAATTAAGTCAGTCCCCGATCTTACTCTGAGGTGTTAGCCGAGCCTTCTGGTTTAGTTCTAGCACCTCATCACCGGTGCTGCTGCTGAACAGCTGTGAGCCAGATGTGCCTTCAGAATCCCAACCTTCATAAAAAATGGATGAGGATACACCACCGGTTTATAAGCCATTAAAAGGGCAGGATGCAATGAATGGTGGCTGAGAAGACATGGACCATGACAGAGCCCATGCAGAGGGGGCTACACTTACCAGAGCGAGGTAGGCCTTGGTCACCATCCGTTCCTTAAAACACTTGTACGCGCTACCGGCAGCCGCTTTATTGAGAGCAACGCAGAGGGCCCCACTGGTGGAAAAGTCGAGCTGGTGGCAAAACCTAGGAGAGATAGATAGTGCAAGGGAGGGTCAGAAACGCCCTCCAGGGGATTCTGAAAAGCCACAGCTGGCTCCTTCACCCACACAGCAGGAGTCTGGTGTAACGCTTTAAATGTGGGACATTGAGTTTGGGTGCCTGACTCCCATAGGCTACTTTGAAAATCCCACCCTAAAAGGCTAACCTCTGGTGCTCGGGTACATCTAAGTACATGCTGGATCTTGGCCCAAGCTCAGGCCCACACCAAGAGCTTGTAGCCCAGATCTGCCCAGCTCTGAAGATGCAAAGCCTTATGTAAGTGCTCAGCATATTATCAAGACAACCCATTCTTAAAGGGACACTGGCAACTTGAATTTGCTTTTACTGGAATAGTTACAGTTAATCCCCATTGCTGGTAGAGCACCATTTCAATGGCGTGTCTTGTACTTTATTTATCTATATTAACGGTAAGTGCTTTTAATTCTCGGTTCAGATTTTCTGCAGTGCCCATTATCGCAGTAGCTAGGGCAAGCGGCTCAGAGGATGGAGGCTTTCCCCTGAGATGGAGCCCCGCTAAAGTCAAAGGGATTCCGAATGGCCCAGTAGCCAGCCCACCGGGAGCAGTACTTAGAACTTCATCCTCAAAGGCGCATCACTTCTAATGATTTCAGTGGGAGTTAGGCGCCTAACTACCATTGAGGATCTGGGCTCCAGTGGATAATTTAGATCCACCAAGCACTGACTGTGCGCGATGGGATTCTGCTCTTTGCCGGTCCCAGGAGCGGTTCTAGCTTTACCGTCTCCCTCTTTCCCCTTCTCTTTGCTTTCTTGGCTCCTGTTACAGTGGGACACAGTCGCATCTTGGAGCATGTTCTGAACTTGGCCAGGTTTTGGTTCAGACGAATCTGCTCTGGTAGCTCATTTCAAAGTCAACTGCCCCGGCCTGTGAACGTTTCATCCCTGGCTCTCTAGGTCCTAGTCTTGCAAGCTGCATGTTCCTGGGACATCACAGCTGTCTCGGAGAGGACGTGCACTGGGATAACATCTCTGTCGAGCTGAGATGAACGTTGCCCTTCTGTGCTCACTTACCTGAAGCCATAATACGTGTCTGGGTCAGCCAGCTCTGGGAAACGGTACTTCAGCTGGCTCTGCAGGGTCAGCTTCTCATACCACATCTTGCTGTCAATGCGAACATCCCAGTGCTTGTTGACCACAATGAAGTCAGAGCTCTGGTACAGGATGGACAAATTATCAATGCTGCCCGGCTCCATGGCCCTTTGAAGGGAAGTAAGCGTTCCACCTTGGGACTGTGCTCTTTCGTTTATAAAATCCTTAAAAACAAAACAAAACAAAGCATCAGAACTGATCAAACATACACTGGACTGCTGGGATGCGGTGCAGAAGCACTGCCTCACTCCAGCTGTTGAAAGCTCCACACCTCCTTTCGTCCACCTTCTTCGATTGTTTGTTACACCCTCCTGATGTGTCTTCTCATAGAAAGACAGCAAGCTCCTTGGGGCAGGGACTGTCTTTTATTGTGTTAATACAGCAACGATGACTGATTGGAGCACTATCGCAACACAGGTAATTAATAATAGTGAGTGCACCCACCTGTTCTGGGATGTACAGTGATGTGGTGATGTTAATGGATTCCCCACTTCCAGCTGTGTACAAAGGGCAGTGAACCCTCTCACATCTACTCGCTATGCAACATTTGGGAGTCACAATGCGGTTGTACAGCACCTAGCACAATGGGGTCCTTGTCCTTGGCTGGGGCTCCTAGGTGCTACCACAATACAAATCATTTATAATAATGAATGCACCCATCTGACGTGGGATTTACAACTAACACACTCTGGGGGGCAGATACACTGCACTTGATGAACTTCAGACGGGCTTTTCCACTGGCCATGATTGAAAGGATGCTGTCAACTCAGACTAGACCCAAAATTTAGACCGTGTAAAGCAAAGCTTCTACAAAACCCACCAGAAATGTTACTGTGCCATTAAAAAATGTATAATCCATGGGGAAAATATTCAGATACATGTATGTGCCGATCTATTTACATCCCTGTATTGGCTGAAACTGAAAAACTGCAGCCCTAAAAACAAAAGTGAAAGTCACTTCATCGATCAATGCAAAATGTAAACAAAAACCATCCCGAGTGAAAGGTTTTTAAATCCTTTCAGTTATTACAACCTAAGGCTACGTCTTTGCACTACAGACAGGAACTGCTGGCACCTGAATCAGTGTTGTCAGTAATATAGGCAGAGAATGGTTTGTTTACAATAGATTATTTTAAATTGGACGGTGTGCATTTAACGTCAGAAACCAGTGCGATGGGAACACAACACGCGTTGTGCTCCTTCATCTCCGCATCACGGATTGATTTTTAGATAAAAAATAAATCAGCTGCTGTTCAGGCGGAATGACTGGAAATGGAAAAGATTCCACCCGCTAAC
This sequence comes from Mauremys mutica, assembly GCF_020497125.1. NCBI lineage: Eukaryota > Metazoa > Chordata > Testudines > Geoemydidae > Mauremys > Mauremys mutica. The sequence goes on along the minus strand of NC_059082.1, from coordinate 81,758,906 downwards.
CCGTCCATCACCCGCAGGGCACAATCCAAGATTGTCCCCTGTACAGTATAGTCTCCTGGATAGTTGGAGCTTGCTTTGGTAGCAGGCAGCAGCCAGTGATGTACAGCAGGAGAAAAGAAGGATGCAGGCCCCAGCTGTTGTTGTTACCCACATCCCGTTGTGGCCCCCAGGTAACAACCCCCTTCATCCACCGCTTCTTGTCACTGACCCCTCGCAACGGCAGACCCGCCAGCGAGGGGAGTTATTAACTGATGATGAGGCCGATTTCAGGATAACGTGCCCGCGGCAGCCCTTAGCTTAGTCAGTGCGTCCTCCGGCCGCCCCCAGCAGGACTTCTGAGCAACTTCTTCTTGAGACAGCCGCTCCAGCTGCAAAACCAGCACAAGCACAGGGGTGACGGTCCCTGCACGGGACAGAAGTGAGGGAAATCGTGCAACCGTCCCCCCACCCCGTGCTTTGCGCTAGCCCGGGGGTTCCCCAGCAGCGAAAACCTGCTTCCAGCCCCCACCCCCGAAATGCACCGAGCGCGACCAACCTGCAGCTGCAGCTGCTGCTGCCGGGCGCCCGGGGCTGGCGGAAAGGCGCCGCGGCTACATTGTTTCCAGCCGGGAGCGACACGAGACAGGGCCGCGGCGCGTGAAGGGCGAGGCAGCCAATCAGCGGCTCGCGAGGCGGCGGGATGGAACGTTCCCCGGAAGGGCATGCGCGGCGCGCGCCCGGCTTCCAGTTGCAAGCGGAGCAGGGGCTGGCGGCGGTGCAAGGCTGGTGCGGGGGGTGCAGGGCCCCGGGAGGGGAGCGGAGCTCGCGGCCCGTCTCATGGAGGAGCCGGAGCTGTATGGCATTGAAGATGAGTTCGATCAGCAGTTTGCAGACGAGCTGGAGGTGCTGGCAGAGATGGAAGGTGGGTGGCGCTGTCCGCTGGGTGGTTTGTTTGTAATGTGTTGCAGCCATGCTTGCACTAGGGGGGTGGGAGAGGGACCCCCCCCCCTCCGGTCTCTGGCAGAGCTGAGTTCAGGATGGCAAAGACGGAGCTGCCTGGTGCCTCAGGAGATTCAGCCTTGATCCATTAACCACTTGCCCCGGAAAAGGGTTTCTCATGTTCTGGCGGTTACCTAATGGCCTTGCACAGAGTGTTGGTCTTGGATGTTGACTGTGCTCCCTGCAGGCTTTAAACTTGAGGAACAATGAATCTTAGCTGAGGGTTTTACATGCCAATAGTGTGCGTGGTACATTTCTTCATGCAATCACCGATACTGAGGTTCCATCTCCCTGGGGCAAGCAACCATGTCTAAACGTGCTTGACTGACCTGGAACATGGCTTGACCTGCAAATGTAGATGGAACCCAGCTGGATTTTAAAAGAAATCTGTTCAAGCTCAGTTGGGCTAAAGGACCAGCTGCTTTAGTTCTATGCCTGCTGGCTGGCTGGTTTTGCTGGCTGGTCGGTGTTGCAGTCTGGTTTGGCATCTCCTCTGCTAAAATCAGGCTTATTCATGGCTACTTCCCCCATGCAGATGGGGATCACATCATCATATTGTCATTTTAAAAAAATATCTTTTTCAGATGTCCCATCTCAGCCGTCAGCCCCCAAAGTCTCCCAGCTCCGAAGCAGAAAGCAGACATTTGAAGAAGCTCTCACAGCCGGGGATGTGGTTAAGGACTCTGCTGCTCTAGATTGCGAGCCAGGCCAGGAAAAGGACTCTCAACACCAGACAAATGCCGTGGAGACCACTGGGGAGGCTAACTCTAAGAAGCGGCATCTAGAGCGTATTCTGTATGAATCCGAGGAGGAGGAGTGTGCGAAGAGCTTGCCCCCTCACCAGCCTCTTGCTGTGCTCAGTATGTGTTGGAAATGCTCTTTGGTTACGTGTAGGCCAAGGCCCTTTTGTGCCTCCCTTTGCCTCCGCTTGGTGGTGTACCTTAAATGCTCTTCTTAGATGCTGATCCCCTTTGCAGCTCAGGCTATTGGTGTGACGCTGGATTGGCCAGTTTGTCATGTTTGTTCTAATCTAGAGGGTAAAGCGGATGCCTGCCACCCCTCTCCCAAGCCCGTGTTCCTCTTTGAGGCAACTGACGTTCATTTCTCAGGGTGTCCCAAAGGTGGGCACTGAGCAGGCCATTTCACTGAAAAATTTACTGTACGGAATTTCTCTAATTCAGGAAACATTAGTGTGTGTCCTAGCAGGACGATCTTGGAAACTCGGACTTCCAGTTTCTGTCTCTGGTGTTGACTCTTTGGGCAAGTCAGTTTGCCCTACTGTGCCTCAGTTGCCTGTCTGTTAAAAGGGGATATGAAGCTGTGTTCACTAATGCTTATAAAGTGCTTTGAGATCCTTGGATGAAAAGAGTTGTATTAGCTCTCAGTAAATACCCTGCTTTGATCGACATTCCCTCCCCCACTTCCCTTTGTGTCAAACAGCTCCTAAGCCAAAGCGACGAAGACTTGAAGCCGTTAAGAAGCTGAACTTTGGTGCGGAGGACAAATTGGCCTCTCCTGATTTCCCCCAGGATGACATTACCCCACCTCCTTCCCCTGGGAATTGCTCCAAACCGCAGAGTGCCAGGTTAACAGGGTTTGAATCCCTTTCTCATTATTTTGTCACCGTTGTGAGGAAGGCCCTTGACAGTCAGTAATTTTAAATCTTGGCGCTAAACTTATGCAGTAAACAAAAGGTCTTTGGAAGCTTGGGGTCAGATGTCCGTTGAGGTTACAAGGGAAAACTTATTGGTTGGCTTTATCCTAGTGTCTTTTTGTGTCCACTTCACAGAACGAACAGCACAGGCAGTTTCTGCTCAGGAGAGACCCCTCGCTGTCTAAACCTTTATACCATACTCATTGCAGTGATAGCTGAGTGCCTTACGTGGGCATGTCAGGAGCACGAGGTCAGGTTCAGGGGCTTTGCCAGGGAGGGAAGAGAAGGACTGGGCTAACAGGAGATGAGGGGAGTCACGGTGGAGGGTCAGCAGAGTGGTGTATGGAGGGGACTGTAATATCAGGACAGAATCGGTGCAGGTGACTAGACTACAGAGTGCTGCAGACCAGCCTGTAGGGACATTGGCAGAGCTGTGTGGAGGGTGCCCAGTACTAGAATAGCTGGGAATGCTGCCTGGCAGGCTTTGTGTGGATGACAGAGCTTGGTTGGGGGAAGTTTGCAGAGCATTTTCCTGCTTGTATTTATTGCCACTTTCTGGTGACATAGGCCCATGAAATCTGTTTTTGAGCATATTAGAGTCTGATGTTTTGGTTTTGAAGTAAGTTTTGGTACGTTGAGTTTAGCCTGCTGGGAATGGGATTTCATGGGCACTTTCTCTTGTGTCCCTGTGTTAAAGGAGTCCAAAGTTCCTGAGCCCAGATAGCCTGGAAGTGAGCGACATGGTTCCGCTACGCATGACGCCACCCCTTGACAAGGACCTGAAACGGGTTCTCAAGCGCCCGCCCATCCTGGAGGACTATGTCAATGTGACTTCTGCTGATGGCACCAGAGTCTTCATGGTTCTGAAGGAAGATCACTCCAGAATTGGAGTGGAGGTAAGATCTGGCAACTGGAGACTGGGTTGGGTAGGTTTGTTCTGTGGCCGCCGATGTAGTGATGGAAGCTGAGTACTCTAGAGTCTCTTGCTAAGGGTGAAATATGAACCTGTGCTTTGTAAATACTAGTGCAGTCTCTGATCTTTACAGCTCCCCAACTCTCTGGGCTGGAACGCACAAAGACCACTTCATTTACTGGGGGTTCCTTTTTCCTACCTAAAGGAGCAAGTGTCTGAAGAGGTATGGTACCCGATTCCTATTTCTAGCTCTTCCTCTCAGCTAGCAATTGATATTTCTAGGGTCAGGCATCAACAACCTGAATTCTCAAGTGTTTGTTAATTCTGGGTGCCTCGATCTTTAGTTTCGATACAGCTTCAGCTCCTGCAGTTCTGACTGTAGTTTGTGGAACGTGTGAAAGCATTAAGCTATCGGTGTGTCAAGCTGGGTACCCAGAATTAGCAGACACGCCTGAAAATCAAGGTTCCAGATGTTCTGAAGTATCGCCAGCAGCTGCATTTTGCTGATCTGCTGCTTGCTTCCCCTTTGATGGTAGAAGTTAGAAATGGAAAAAGACTGGGGTAACATTTCCAAAAGAACGTGAGTGACTTAGAGCCAAAGTCCTGTTGGCTTTCAATGAGAATTAGTCTCCTAAATTCCTAAGTCACTTTTCACAATGGGATGTAGTCACTTACATGCTTTTGAAAATGTCACCCCTAGTAAATTTATTCCTGGCATTATGTTCTTAAGTGCTTTGCCCTCTTAACATGAATCAAATAATGTGTGAGATGGCTTCCCCCACTTCCTTTTGAGTCTGTTCTGTTGGACTAACCCTTCTCCCTCCTTTCCCATATGAAATGTTTGGTTTCCAGGCATGGCTCCATATAGATTACCATCAAGAAAGCAGATCCTTAAGGGGCGTGGTCTCCGGGCAGAACGAGCGCCATGCAAATCGACCTCTAGCTAGGTCTTTAAGACGGTCTGGCCGCATGTCCAGTCTGTGTCCATCACTGGTGAGCCAAGGTTTCATTGGTCACTTTCACCTCAGCAGCAGAAAAGCTCTTGGCCGTTTCAGCTACCAAGACAATTGACCAGATTGTCGCAGGTGCTCCCGCTTCAGTGTAAACACCCTCAGGATGTGAACTCGCCAGCCCCAGAGGGACCATATAGATTATATCCAGCAACAAATTTACATGATTCATTTTTCTTACTTGTGTGGATAGAACACTGAGATCAAAATGAGCTAGGAGAGGGTAGCACTCTTTAAATTAGCTTTTTTTGTATACTGTAGATCCAAAACCTGGTTCTTCAGAATTGGCCAGACGGCCTTGAGGAACATGCAGTGTATGAGAGCCCAGCCTCATTCATACTTGCACCAAAGGACCCATCAGGTGCACACAGATTTTTTTATTGCAAGCACAGACAGAGACCTTTCGAAAATGTAGCCTTAAATATCGTGTCCCTGAACAGCCAGGTCTGGAGAATGCCACCAGGGGAAGTGATGTATTTTAATATATGGATTTTAATTCTTGGACTAAAGCAAAATAAAGTCATCTCAGCATAACCTCCTTGCCACCCTGCCAGGCAAAGAGCATTAGTTGTGAAATCCTTGCTAAGTCACCAGCCATGTATTAGAGCAATTCTGACCCCCATCGCACCCCTGTTTGTTTTTAAGCGTCGGAGGCGGGTTTTGGAGGCATCACAGCAGCTGACCGAAATATTAAACAGGTGGGTCATTTTGGCAATTCTCCTCCTGTCCTTGTAGCATCTACTGCCAGGGTTCTCACATGTCACTCTCTGGTACCGCTTCCATCACCACAATGAGGCCTCTGTTGGGATTGAGCCACTGACGCTGCCTGCTCATTGGAGCCTGCTCCAGGGTGTTTCTTTAAGTTGAAGAATGACCTTGTGGTCCAGGGCATGAACTGGAAGTCAGGAGATCTGGGTACAATTCCCAGCTCGGCCACAGATTTCCTTGGGCAAGTCACTTAATCATGCCATGCCTCTGTTCCCCATCTGTAACACGATAATCCTTTTTCACCAGTGGTTTGCCTCTCATGTCTATGTAGACTGTGAGCTCTTTGAGGCAGGAACGGGCTCTTACTAAGTATATGTACAGCAGCTAGCGCAGTGGGACTCTGATCTCAGATGAGGCCTCCAGGTGTTATTGTAATAATATTACCAGTGGGGTCCTGCAGGATGTATTCTTGGCCTGATGCTATTCAAGATTTTTATCAATGACCTGGAAGGAAACATAAAATCATCACCGATAACCGCAGATCACACACAAATTGGGAGTGTGGTAAATAATGAAGAGGGCAGGTCATTGATACAGAGTGATCCGGATTGCTTGGTAAGCTGGGCGCATGCATGCACACGATATGCACTTTAGTATGGCTGTATGTAAATAAATCCATCTAGGAACAAAGAACATAGGCCATACCTACAGGATGGGGGACTGTCTCCAGGGCACCAGTGACTCTGAAAATAATTTGGGGATGAGGGTGGATAATCAGCTGAACATGAGCTCCCAGTGCGATGCTGTGACCGAAAGAACTAATGTGATCCTGGGATGCATCAACAGGGAAATCTCCAGTAAGAGTAGAGAGGTTATTTTACCTCTGTATTTGGCAGTGGTGTACCACTGCTGGAATCCTGTGCTACAAACGTGCCATGCAAATGTCTGTTCTCACTTTCTGGTGACATTGTAAATAAGAAGAGGGCAGTATTATCTCCTGTAAATGTAAACAAACTTGTTTGTCTTAGCAATTGGCTGAACAAGAAGTAGGACTGAGTGGACTTGTAGACTCTGAAGTCTTACATTGTTTTGTTTTTGAATGCACTTACATAACAAAAAAAAAATCTACATTTGTAAGTTGCACTTTCACGACAAAGCGATTGCACTACAGTACTTGTATGAGGTGAATTGAAAAATACTATTTCCTCTTTCTCATTTTTACAGTGCAAATATTTATAATAAAAATAATATACACTTTGATTTCCGTTACAACACAGAATACAATATATATGAAAAAGGAGACATCCAAAATACTTAATACATTTCGATTGGTATTCTATTGTTTAACAGTGTGATTAATCGTGATTAATTTTTTTGAGTTAATTGTGTGAGTTAACTGCGATTAGTGGACAGCCCTAAAAAATACCCACAACCCCATTACCTCTATTTATCCAGTGCAGTCTGTGATCTTTTGAAAAACCTCGACACTGGCTAGGCAGCAGTTGCTCAGTGGGCTAGTATGGACCTGCCATGACCTGGGGCAGTAAGAGAAATGCGGTGAAGGGAGAGCTAACTGCTCAGGTGCCTGGATTAAGTTAGCTGGATTTAGGATCTCTTCATAGAATCATAGAATCTGAGGGTTGGAAGGGACCTCAGGAGGTCATCTTGTCCCACCCCCTGCTCAAAGCAGGACCAATCCCCAATCTTCTGTCCTTTGGGTGTGGGATGTTTTGTACCTAGGCTAGTGTTTCTATTTCTCTGATGACTATTGCCTGATCTTTCCTTTGACTCTAGTACAGACTCTCATGGGGTGGGCACTTTGTGCTCTGAGGTTTTTCATCTCTGCCTTGTTTCTTGCAGTCACCTCCATGGAGAGGCTGGAAATGAGACCTCAGAGCCTAACGAGGAAACAGACGGTGCTGACGATGAGGACGAATCTGCGCTGCACTGCCTGTGGGTCGACAGATTTACTCCTAGACACTACACGGAGCTGCTCAGTGATGATGTAAGATCCCTATATAAAGTGGACCCAATGGGGTTTTTTGATGATAGTTCTTTAATCCTGGGGGTTTCTGGTGCCAAATTATTGTTGTTTGTGTTATAGCAGCTCCTGGAAACCCCAGCTGAGATCAGGGTCCCATTGTGCTAGACACCATCCATAGACATAGTGAGAGATGGTCCCTGCCCCGAAGAACCTAGCATTTAAGTGGCCAAGCGAGGCAAAGGGTGGGAGGGAAAACAGACACGGAGGTGGGAAGGGACATGCCTAGGGTAACCCAGCAGGCCAGTGACAGAGTAGCACATACAACACAGGTCTCCTGATTCCTAATCCAGTGCTGGGTCCACTAGATGGTGCTTGCAGCTCCAAACCCAGATGGCATCTTCCATTCAAGAAGATTAAAATGTCATATGCCTGAGTTGGTTAATTATATCCATGTATTGGGACACACACACTCTGTGTTTGTGTGTTTGAGGCAGGGTCAAGGTTGGGGTGGGGAGAAATCCCTACGGCCTCCTGACGGCTCAAGTCTGATCTGCTCAACTCTGGTTGTTTCATGTGTGCACACAGAAAAGAACCTCCAACGAGATCTGTACAGTCCATAAACAGGAGCTTTTTAAGCTACAGAGGAGGATGCTTTCAGCTCAGACATGTGCAAGAGAGACTCCCATGTACAGTTTCTCATTTTCTGCTCAGGCAGATCCTTCGAGCGCCATTGATTATTTATCCTGCCCCCTTTTCTCCTCTGTTGTTCAGTACACAAATCGCTGCCTTCTGAAATGGCTGAAGCTGTGGGACGTGGTGGTCTTCGGGAGGGAAAAACCCGTGAAGAAAGCAAAACCGAGCGCTGACGCCCGCCCTCCATTCAAACAGCCCAAGGAGCAGCAGAACAAATGGAGAAGTAAAGCACAGTTCACAGAAGAGATTCTGGAGGCTGAGCTGGATCAACACAAGAGACCGAAATACAAGGTGTGGGTTAGCAGCTGGGCCCCTCCTCTTCCAGCACAACCCTGAGAAATTTGGATTCACTTTTTAGAATTTAAGTGAGTTCTTGGGGTTTTCCTGTCAACTGCTGCTTGCTCTTGCATTTTGCAAGTTTAAAAAGTGGGATCGCAGCTGGGGTGAGGGGAGATTGTTCCAAGCACAGGCAGATTAAATGTGCTAGCTGCAACTCGGCGCAAACTTGTGCTTGTCCTGTAGTTCATTTTTGTCTTCTGAAAATCACCTTCACTAGAGGGTGACATTACATACACTTAAGCAGGCACGATTCCTTCCAGCAGAGGGCAGTGCTGCACATATACATCATAGGAGGATGAAATTATACACTCAGTTTATGATTTTATCTGCTTAGCTCTGTCCCATAAATGGATTTAAAGGGAAAATAAGAATAGATACTCAGCAGCAGAATAGCACTGCATGCACCTCCTCTGTTGGATTAAACAGCAAGTTAAGGGATATAAATTAAAGTTATGGCAAAGATTGTTTTAAGTTAGGGGTCGGCAACTTTTCAGAAGTGCTGTGCCGAGTCTTCATTTATTCACTCTAATTTGTTTCGCATGCCAGTCATACATTTTAACGTTTCTAGAAGGTCTCTTTCTATAAGTCTATAATATAGAACTGAACTATTGTTGTAGGTAAAGTAAATAAGGTTTTTAAAATGTTTAAGAAGCTTCATTTAAAATTAAATTAAAATGCAGAGCCCCCCCCGGACCGGTGACCAGGACCCGGGCAGTGCTAGTGCCACTGAAAATCAGCTCGCGTGCTGCCTTCAGCACACGTGCCATAGGTTGCCTACCCCTGTTTTAAGTAAATACATTGCTGGGCTCTTAACCACTTATGCAGAATGTGTCACCCTGAAGGGATCTCAAAGCACTCTACAAATTTAAATATACCATCCTACGTATTGCTGGCACTGGTGCCTATAGTTCAGGTTGCCTTATGTGTTCCATTAATGGATTCTCCCATCGCTTCGATGAATAAGTGAACTGTTTCCATTTGCTTTTATAACTTGGCCAAACTTGGGTGTGTAAAATACATAGATATAGCAATCCGTGCAGCCACTTCTAGGGTGGAGCAAGGGTGATGTTTAACAGCAGTACCACAGGATCATTTAGGGCAGGAAGTGAAGAATTATTTCATTGAAATGACAGGAGTTAATAGGCAAGCTTACAATGACCCAAACTGGGATTTGATCAGGCTACTGGGCTAGTGTTGCTGTATAAAGCACCATAGGATCTTAATGCCAAGAAGTTCCCGGAGCCTTGGGAGGTAGAAGATGGGGCAGCTTTAAAGACAGAGCAGTTTTCAGGGTGTGGAGCTTTGGCCCTTTGCAAAATAGTCCTTGTTTGATATTGAGCGACTGTCTCCTGTGCTTAGGGTGACCAGATGTCCTGATTTTATAGGGACAGTCCTGATTTTTGGGTCCTTTTTCTTATATAGGCTCCTATTGCCCCCGCACCCCTGTCCCGATTTTTCACATTGGCTGTCTGGTCACCCCGAGCCTATGGTGTGCATTGTTCTGTATTCCCACTCTCTGCTGCAGGTGGCGCTGCTGTGTGGCCCTCCAGGTTTGGGGAAGACCACGCTGGCCCACGTGATTGCCAAGCATGCAGGATACAATGCAGTTGAAATGAACGCCAGGTGAGTCGGTTCTCCTGCCTGGCCTTCCGGTCTATCCTGGTAGGATATCACCCAGGCAGACTAAACGCAAGAGGGATATAAATGGCTCGAAACGGCTTTTGTTTCAGTGACGACCGCAGCCCGGACATATTCAAAACGCGGATTGAAGCTGCTACTCAGATGAAGTCCGTGCTGGGGGCCAGCGAGAAGCCCAACTGCCTGATCATTGATGAGATAGACGGTGCGCCAACTGTAAGCCCCGTGACTTGTGAGGGGGGCCCAACCTTGGGTTTCGTGGCTGGGGAGATCCTACCATTTCCTCGTCACTTGCTCTTCTGTGTTGGGGGAGCAGGGATGTGACCGAGACACTTAGAGCCAGATTTTGAAAGGTACCTAGGCACCCAGTGATGTTTTCGAAAACACCTACTTGCCTGACACCCACTGAAATCAGTGAGAGTTCAGTGGCTAGAGGCTTTTGAAAATCCCACTAGACGCTTTAATACCTTTAAATATCTGGCCCTTGGTGGTTTGCTGCAGGTGTGTTTAGTCACCATCGCTCTGCTTGGCAAGTCCAGACTGGTCAGTAACTTTCTGAGAGAGGAGAACTTAGCCTGGCTTCTCCCTTGGCTGGGCCCAACGAGAGATGTCAAAGGCTGATGCCTAGTGGTGGCGACTCATGTCTGCAGTGTGTGCCGCGGGTAATGGGGGAGAGGTCGAGAGGGTTCTAAGCAAGTTGGAAATGGGAGAGAGAGTTCAGTTGTAGAACGGGGTGAAGCCTTTAGCTGGGCTGTGTGCTTGTGGGCTTCCTTCCAAGAAAAGCATTTGGGACACTTGGGCGTCTTGGGGAGAGGATACGTACAGGTCTGTAGAGCTCAGAGATTGGATCGCGGCGCCCGCCCCCCAGCCAGGCCAGCATAGAGCCTCCCAATAATGGACAGATCTCGTACTAACATCAGTTCTGTGCCTGATCTGGGGCAGAAGACCCTGAGGAAGAGAGATCCAGCTGATGAGTGCCCCACCCAGCGGCACTGGAGTCCAGCATCCTGACCCACCCCCAGCTTTCCCCATAGCGGAGAATTAGCTCAGTCGTATTAAGTCTTTCCTGCATCCCTCAGTAACTGACGTTCACTCTTTTTCCCCCCACCCAATTCTTCAAGGCTTCTATTAACGTGTTGCTAAGCACCATCAACCGTAAGGACACGGAGACCGAGCCGGCAGCTAACCCTGGCGGAGCAGGTGGCAGAAAAAGGAGACGGGAAGGTGGCATCTTATTAAGGCCAATCATCTGCATTTGCAATGACCAGTTAGTATCTTTCATTTGGGGCCTTTCACTCTGGGTCAGGAAATTGAAGATAGGCTCAGGCGTAAAACCAGAACCAATCAGCAGAGGGTTGCTGGCTGGCTGCTCCGTGAGCTGGGGCTAGAATAAAGAACGGGGGTGTTTCGTTTTACTTCTGAATGCTTTGCTTTGCTTCCTTCTCTGCAGACCACACTGAGTACATGGTTTGTGTGGTGTGACTGTGAAGACCAGTGGTCCCCAAACTTTTGCAGGTTCCCCCCTCCCCCATTGTCCACGCACCCCTGCCAGGCCGGAAACGGGGCCATGGCTGGAAGGAGCTGGCAGGTGGATGGGGTAAGGGAGCCGAAGCTGGAATTGCAGCTGTGGGCAGGAGCAGAGCTGCAGCTGCACTGTGGTGGGGGCCGGCAGCCGGGCCCGTGGCCAGGTGTGGCTCCGCTCCCGGCCTTGCCCTGAGCCAGGAACGGAGCCGCACCAGGGATGGGGATGGCGCCAGGCACGAGCTGGAGGGCGTAGCTGGGGGCAAGACTGGAGCAGAGCTGGGGGTGGGGAGAGGCTGGGCGGCGCTCCCTCCCCGCCCCCATGGGGACTGGCCCAGGCCCTGCCATGCACCCCAGGATGTTCCTCTGTGCCCCCTTTGGGGGATGCGCTCCACACTTTGGGGACCTATGGTGAAGACAGTGTGATTCATGATGTGAAAGCAATTCCGCCCCCCCCTTCTCTCTCGCTCTCCTCATTCAACTGTTTCTTTCTCCTCCAGCTAAATTACAATTGTAGCGCTGGTCGGGAGAGATGCTGGCACATTTCTGGTCCCACCACGTTCTCGTGAGCAGCCTCTGCCCACCACAGCATTCCCAAGGCAACGTAGTGACTTATCAAACCTCCCCAGAGAAGGCGCCTTTTAAAACTCATTCTTAGTAGCCTTTCTTAAATCACAAAGTCCTCTGTTTGTGTGCGTTACAAACCCTCACCTACCCAGTAGGTGTAAATGTGTGCTAGGGTCTGCAATAGAGAGCTCCCTATGGACCAGACTTCCACTGAAGAAAGGAGTTAGGCCTGGCCTGTAGCTCTAGGCTCATTATTTGGGTTGGTTTCTCTCCTCCGTACGAGTTATCCTTAAAGGCCTCTGTGTTCCCCTTTGGCAGGTATGTCCCCTCTCTGAGGCAGCTGAGACAGCAAGCGTTCCTCTTAAATTTTCCTCAGACTGCCCCCTCCCGGCTGGTGCAGAGACTGTACGAGGTCGGTATACACTCAAAGCGCCCTTCTGCCCGGATTATTTCTCTGTGAGGCCTGTGTCACACGGGAGCTAACGCACTAACTCCCTTTTCTGTAGATTGCCGTCAAGCAGGGCATGAAGGCAGATACAGGGGCGCTCACGGTGCTGTGCGAGAAGACAGAGAATGACATCCGCTCGTGTATAAACACCTTGCAGGTACGGCAGAGCTGGCACTTCCCACAGGCCCGTGGGTGGTATAGACTCTGTGGCTCTCGACAAGGGGGTTGGGTTCCAGCTGGCAGTTTAGAGGAAAAGCTCTGTAACCCATCACTGGGCCTTTGAAATGTCCAGCCACTTAATTTCTTTAAGCTCTCCTGTTAAGCAGATTTCCCCCTTTCTGGGATCACAGCTTAGCATCACCCTGTAGACAGAGTATGTGAAATCAGATTCGGGTGCCATTAACTGCCATTTTTATCAGCACAAGCTTGGAAGGATGGATGGTCAAATGCCACTAAAAACCCCTTTCTGCCTTGCCCCTAATTGTCTTCCTCTTCAGCAGGGACCCTCCCTCACGTTCTTCATGGCATTGCCTATAATCAGACTTCTTGGTTGTGTTTCCAGTTCCTTCATGGCCGAGGCAAGAAAGAGCTCAGCATGAGGATGGTGCAGACAATGAAGATTGGCTTGAAGGACCAGAACAAGGGGCTGTTCTCCATCTGGCAGGAGATCTTCCAGCTTCCAAAGGTTCAGAGGTAAAGGGAGTGCTGGTTATGTCTCCACCATGGAGAAAGCAGGGTAGCATAGGAAATAGACTCTCGTTTGTTCAGAATGTGGGAAGAGGGGGTTTCAGGTACCACTAAGGCTGCAGAAACGAGTAGCTATGTGCATTTATTTGCAATGGAGAAATCTGAAATCTCCATTACAATGCATAGGCCATAATTCATATCCTGCGGCACGGAGGGCTTCATTTAAGCAGCTCTTGGGTACCTCGTATTCTTGTGTTCTCTTGTGCCGTCTCCAGTGTTGGTTGTAACTTGGATGGAGGGCGATGCCAAAGCCATTCTGAACAGCCTGAGCGTGCTCTGCTAATCTCTTTGTCTTTGGACCTCACCACCCTTTCTTCAGGGAGGATGGGGTTTATTATTCACCCACGCTCCCTCCTTTGTTCCTTTGTCTCTCCCCAGACAGAGGATTGGAATGGACCCTTCCTTGCCAAATCAGATCCTCCTGGGCGGTGATGCTGACCTGTTAAACATATCGGGGGGAAGAGCTGGTCTGAACGCATCCACCCAAAGGTTCCATCACATCCTGCACCTCACCACCTCTTCTGGGGAGCAGGAGAAGCTCACTCAGGTACAGCAGTTTCAGCAGGAAAGCCAGGTGCTGTTGCCTCCACCCGCCCAGGATATTTTCCACCCAGGTTATGAGGCAGAGATCTGGCTAACACCAGCTACAGCTGGCATCGCACCAGGGAGGTCACACAGTTTTAGTCTATAGGACCACATCTGTTGCCAGCTGACCACTCTAAAATAAGACCAAGCCAGAGGCTGCAGAATGGAATAGTGCAGGAGGTTGATACGCAGCAATTGAACTACATATTCGTGGGAAGCTTGAAACCGTGACTCCCAGCTGTGAAGGTGACAGGCTGTCTAGTCAGGATCAATATGTAACCGTCGCTCTGCTCTGTTCCTTCCAGGGCCTGTACGACAACTTCCTGAACATGAAGTTAAAGGATTCCAGTTTCAGCGCGGTGTGTCTGGCTCTGGAGTGGCTGGGCTTCTCCGACATAGTCAGCAGCACCGTGATGCACCACCAGAACTTCCAGCTGATGAGATACCTGCCCTTCCTCCCTGTTGCTTTTCATCTGCTCTTTGCTGCTTCCAGCATCCCCAGACTAGCCTATCCCAACAGCCAGTACGAGGCAAGTCCTGAGGACTAATGGGCCCGGCCGGTGCTTTGGAGCCTACGAGGGAGGGTTATTGGCTTCCTGTCTGTAGGTGAGATAGTTACAGCTGTGTTGCTGGAAGGAAGCAGCCGTTGGAGCAGGGGAGCGTGACTTGGACTCCTGGGTTCCTAAGTGATTTGCCTTTGGATGTAGAGGGGGAGGGATAGCTCAGTGGTTTGAGCATTGGCCTGCTAAACCCAGGGTTGTGAGTTCAATCCTTGAGGGGGCCATTTAGGGAACTGGGGTAAAAATCTGTCTGGGGATTGGTCCTGCTTTGAGCAGGGGGTTGGACTAGATGACCTCCTGAGGTCCCTTCCAGCCCTGATATTCTATGATTCTACGTAAGTGTGTTTGCGAAAACACAGTGGCTCACAGGTTTCCTGCTCCGTCTTAAACCAGGCTCTGACCAAACTGAACCAGATGCAGAATCTCGTGGCGTCCATGATATCGGGGATCGCGCCCAGCTCTCGGAGCCGCGTGGGGCCGCAGTCTCTCATCCTGGAGGCACTCTGTCTGCTCTTAGACATCATCTCCCCAAAGCTCAGGCCGGTGAGTGACCCCTGGCAGGGCAGTGTCTGCACGTGTCTCCACGCCGGTGGCAAGTGCTCTGTGCTTGTCCATGGGGCAGCGGGAAAGTGTCCCTCGCACAAAGTGGGTCCCAGAATGCTCTGAATAATTCCGAGCAGCAGACGGGGATGGGGTATGAATTGCAGAGACTAGAAATGGGCTGGGCCTGCCACCCCAGAGCCTAGTGCCCCAAACTTTGGGTTAGCTTTAAAGCGGGGCTGCTGTGATAGGACATCCCAGTCCCGATGCGGGACATTTGGGGGCTGTGGGGTAGTGCTGAGTGCCTACTGCTGAAGTCAGAAGGAGCTGCAAGAACTTGGCACCTCTGGTAATCAGCCCCTTGGGGAGAGGGGTGTTCACGCACATGTCAGTTCTTATGCACTTGGGTGTCAGTTCTCACTTCCGTAGGTGGGACATAAACAGTCCTGGTAAGTCCCTGGTGCCTAAAGAATTAGGGTGTCTGTGGAGGTCAGATCGAAGCAATCAGGCCCGCAACACTGGGAAAGGAGCAGAGACGTACAAGCAGCTGGCCAGTGAGGGGGAGAGACAGGTAGCCAGAGCTGAAGGAAGAGCTCTTGTACCAGCAGAGAGAACAGAGCTGGTTGGAGCAGAAGCGGGTTACAAGGCAAGATTTGGTCTGTGAGTGCAGCCGGAGAACACGCTGTTGTGTTAGGACGGGATCAGAGCACCCCCAGTTGATTCTGGCACACTAGTGCTTTCCTCTCCGATCCCTCTTACAGGCCCTAGTGTCTGCGGAGGCTGGGTCTGACTTGAGTCAGCAAATGCTGCTCTTTTGCACTGGCACCGGAGAGCAAGGGGCTCTGTCCCTACCAGCCAGGGGGAAAGTGACACAACCCTGTTCGGCGTCTCTCACTCCAACCCACATGGACATTGCAGTCGCTGAGGAGTGCAGGCCTCTTTCTCCCTGGATGGCCCGTCTCCATTCAGCAGCTCTTGTGTTGTACAGGGGTTGCTGGTTTCAGTTACCTGGGCACTCAGTTAGATGTCATGGTGGATTTTCCTTTTGGCCTGCTGAGAAGGCTCCCCGCTTCATCAAGTACGTTGTGTCCCTAATAGGAAACTCTTCCCCTCCTCTCTCACTGCTTTAATCCTCCTGGGTATCAACTGTCCTCCTTGTATCAGGGAAAAAAAATCGACTTCATGTTGGTTTTGTGTTTAAAGGTTTTACGGGTTGATTGCGCTCGTCCCTCGGTTAACCTCACCTGTGTTCCAGGAGCATCCCCCATGGTCGGGAAGCTAAGGCTGGGTTGTTCGGTGAAGGGCTTGTAACTGGCATTGCTAGGTTGCCGTGCTCTTTGCGTGGTTGAAATACAAGCAGTGACAGAAGGCCCAGTCCTGCGAGGTGGAGGTTGTTCCTTTATGCTCTCTTGTTGAGCAGATCTTCCCCTTTCTGGGGGGCTCCTCACTCCCAGCTACACCAGACTAGGATCATCCTGTGGACAGAGCACCTGAAGTCAAGAGTCGTTAGCTCTCAGGGATGCTCGCTGCGACCCAGAGTTAGCAGCGCCAAGGCTGGCTCCCTGTAAAGTGCTGGCATGTTCTGTCCTTTGCATGTTTGATGGCCGGCTTCGACCATTCACCCAGAGGAAGAAGGAGGGGAGTGGTTTAGTGGATAGGGGGCTAGGTTGGCACACTGGAGAGCCAGGTTCAATTCCTGGTTCTGCCACAAACTTCCTGTATCTCCTTGGGCAAATCACTTAGTCTCTCTGGACCTCGCTTCCCCGTCTGTAAAATGGGAAAAATCACAGCCCCGCTCTGCTCAAAGGAGAGGTGTGAGGCTTAATACATTAAAGGTGCTGAGGCCACCAGTTACCAATAATGGCGGGTGGGGCACCGAAGTACCAAAGGGACGTAGATTGTCCCTTGGTGGCCACAAATGAGTCTGGGGAACAGCCTGCCAGTCCTGCAGTGGATGGACCGAGTGTGGCTTCTAATCCCCACGCAAACCTCTCCCAGCCAGGTTTTCCCAGCCTCATTGTCACTGGGTCGAAGCAAACAGGAAGTCGGTCTCTTCCTCCCTCTTTCCCCGACTGCTGCAAAGTAGACGTGTGTCTTGCTCTTCATCATGCAACAGGCAGCTAATTGCAAAGGGGAAGGCCCTGAATGGGAGCCCTGGTGCCTGGTCCTGGAGAGTCCAGCTGCAGGAACTAGGCGATAGGAGCCACGTTCAGTCCTCCGCTGAATTCAGTGGAGCTGCAGTTGCTTACAGGTAGTGGGCTCAGGTCAGCCTCCCTGTGTTTGCCTAGGGAAGATTCTCCGCCAGCAGGGGCAAGCTCAAATTGAGCCCCGTTCCTAGAGCAGTGCAGCCCTCGATGGCAAGCGAGACTGGGCCGTGCTCCTTCAGGAACCGGGGGGAAATGCAGGCTCTGTTGGCGGAGGGGAGCAGGCAGGCTGGAAGGGGGAGAAGCAGGCTGCCGAAACGGAATCCCAGACCCAGCCGTGGGGCTGGGCTTTCTCAAGCCCTCCCGCATGGCTGATCCCTTTGTGCCAGCCGGTGGGGGTGTCCATGGCAAACCCTGGCGTGTTCTGCGTTAGTGCTCTGGTGCCGCAGGTTACCTGCACCCGCTCTGCGCTGAGTGAGACACACACACCCCCGTTTCACTGCCGCTTCTGTGGTCCTGCTGAAATCCCCCCTGGCTGGGGGTCGTGATGGAAGAGGAGGAGGGGGAGGGTCTTTCTTTAGCGTGTATAATCTGGCAAACTGCTGCCTAATTGAAGCCTAGCTCACAAAGGGGTTTGACTGACCTGGGACCCTCTCTGTTGTCCCTCTGTGAAGCTGTGAGAGGTGTTTACATACAGAGCAGGCATGAGTGAGACGGCAGTTGTGAGTGTAGGAGACCAGGGTTCCAGGCCCTGCTGTTTCACAGACTTCCTGTGTGACCTTGGGTAAGTCACTTAGCCTCTCCCTGCCTCCGTTTCCCCAGGTCTCCAGTGAGGATAATGCTGCTCTGAAGATTAGAGGTGCTCAGATACTTTGGTGGTGGGGGCCAGCTAGGTACCTTCGAGTGACAGGTAGCTAGCTCTTGTGTGAAGGGCTCTCAGTTTGGGTTATTTCTTTACAGGTGAACACGCAGCTGTACAGTCTCAAGGAGAAGCAGCAGCTGGCTGACCTGATCAGTACAATGCTGGCCTATAACCTGACCTACCACCAGCAGCGCACTCCCGAGGGGCAGTATGTCTACAAACTGGAGCCGTGAGTATGCGTTGAGCAATCGCGTGCGATAAAAGGCATTTGTGACACACACACTTGATTGCGATCGCCCGGGGTCGTTAGGTGAAATGGAAAGGCAGCCGATCCGAAAGGGAGAAAAGGAAATAGTTCTTCTCTCACATGCAATTAGCCCGTGGTACTCATTGCCACAAGCGATTGGTGAGGCGAAAGATCTTGGTGGGATTCAACGTGGTATTAGACATTTCAGTGGCAATAGAAATACCCAGAGTGAGAATAGCAGCTGTGAAAAATAAATTCTTGTTTATTTTTCATGTTTGAGGGCATAAGGCAGCCTTCTGACTACTGGAGGTCACGTTTCCGTGGGGGAAGCTTATGCCATAACTGTGAAAGAAACCTTCCTCAGAAGCAGCTGGTGCTAGCCATGGGTGCAGACAAAATACTGACTAGATTCTCTGAGCCAATCTGGCAGTTCATTTTTAATAACATTTCAGTTGAATGCGTTGTCCTCAGAGTTGGTCCAAACGATTTCCCTGTTTTGGCACGGAAGCTGCATTAGATCATCCAAAAGTTTCAAAGCTCCCCCCCGGAAAATGCAGCTAATCAGACTCAAGAGCCTTCACTCTTTACAGTCTTGGACATTTCCGCAGTCAGCGAGCGCTTGGATCTTTTCTGTGCTGCCTTCCCTCTCTCTGTCTACAATACAAACCGTTTCCAGCTTTGAAAATGCTCGGCAATGTCCCCTCAAGATTCAGAACAAAAATTGCCAGAGTCAGAACAGTGACAGGACATCCCAGAGCTGCTCGGTTATGTCATCAACGCAAGAAAGCTCTAGGACTGGGCTAAGCTCTCGCTCCTGGCTGCAGTCTTTGGGAAAAGCAGGTATTTCAGAGGTTAGGAGCAGACAGCAAACTGGCGAAAATATCACATTCGTTTCTCTGCCTGGTGACTTTAAACACAACCCTGCCCCCACAATACTCATGCTCTTCCACCCCCTTACTTCCCTCCCACTTGCTAATCAGACTTTGTTTTATCCTCCTTAACTTTCTCCAATCTGTCTTGTCGCTGGCTTTTTTTTTTTTTTCTCATTTCTGTAGAAGGTTCTTTCATGGGTATTTCGGGGTTAGGCCCTCTCTGCTTTACAGCAGGCTTCTAAATCTGGCGGCTGATGCTTTGCAGTTAACTCTTTAATAGGCGGGAGGGTGTGAACAGCTGCTTGTATCTAATCCCTGTAAACAGAAACCCCACTTTGGTTAGCAGATGGTTAATGGGTGTCATCTCACTGTCCAGAGTGGATATTCCATTCTGGTTGTCATTTGTTAGACATCATTGGTTTTTAACTGCAGTAAGAAGGAATTGCTTGCATTATGATGGGCAAATCAGAGCAGATGTTGATATAAGCCCCATGGGAAGAATATGGTCACTGGGAAAGGTGTGGGTCTGAAAACTTTTAATTCCTTTATCAAGCTGTACAAAAAAACCGTGCGTAGGCTGGACAGGATTAGCGGGAAACCGTTAGTCATTGGTAAATGTCGATTTCACCTGACACACACACATCGATGGTAGCCTGTGAGGGCAGCTTCCCCTGCACGTAACACCTGCAGGGATCCAGTATCCCGTCCTTGGCCATGCAGGGAGTCCCCTGCAAACCCACCCACTCACTTCAGGAACTGTCCGGCAGCAGAGTGGTCTCTCCCGCGGCCAGGAGCTCGTCCTTCTTGTTGTGGTTCTAGGCCTGCCCGGAGGAGCTCTGCTCTGCTGGGCCAGGACCTCAGCCTTCCCCACACCTTGTGTCAGGTATCTCAGGCCCCTGGGCCATGCAGGGAGCCCCCGGCAGTCCCGCTGTCAACATCTACTGTCTTTAAATGATTGCCGGATTTCCACCATCACCCCTTAATGTCCCACAACTGTGAAGATTCTAATTGATAAAATCCAAAATTTCACATAACTGATAAAAACGAAAATTGATAAAAATAAAAACATGCTTAAAAATACAACCCGATATTATCCATCGAAATTGCAGCCAAAGCAAAATCCGCTTCTGCCACCCTTGCCTATAAGGCAGTCGTTGGCTTAGCGGCACGTGACCAGGATTCATCACCACAGAATATCAGGGTTGGAAGGGACCTCAGGAGGTATCTAGTCCAATCCCCTGCTCAAGGCAGGACCAACCCCAACAAAATCATCCCAGCCAGGGCTTTGTCAAGCTGGGCTTTCAAAACCTCTAAGGAAGGAGATTCCACCACCTTCCCAGGTAACCCATTCCAGTGCTTCACCACCCTCCTAGTGAAACAGTGTTTCCTAATATTTATTTTGGCCCAATCCTCTAATTTGTCTAGGTCACTCTGGACCCTATCCCTGCCCTCCAGCATATCTACCTCTCCCCCCAGCTTAGTGTGATCCACAAACTTGCTGAGGGTTCAATCCATCCCGTCATCCAGATCATTAATGAAGATGTTGAACAAAACCGGCCCCAGGACCGACCACTGGGGCACTCCGCTTGATACCAGCTGCCAACTAGACATGGAGCCATTGATCACTACCCGTTGAGCCTGACGATCTAGGCAGCTTTCTGTCCACCTTATAGTCCATTCATCCAATCCATACTTTTTTAACTTGCCGGCAAGAATACTGTGGGAGACCGTATCAAAAGCTTTGCTAAAGTCAAGGTAATGCTTAATGATGAAGTGATAGTCTATTACGAGTCCTGTCTAGTCTTCCAAAAAACTTGCCATTTCAAAGCAAAGGAATGCAAATAAATGGTGGCAAACCTCGGAAGGTTCAGGAGAAGCAAAGGTTCCGGTTAGAACTGGTTGCCAAATGCAAAAGCTTTTTGCAAAAGTTTTTCTTCTTTTTCCCCCCCTCCCCCATTGAAAAATTGAATTTTGGAAAACTTTGACAAGTTCTAGTTCATCTGCTCAACCCTACCTTCTAGAGCTTTTCAGCCAGGCTACCAACATGTATCCAACGTATATCATAATTCTGCTTCCAGTCGTGGCCGAAAATGGGAAGCACAGCGACAGATTTAAAATTAAATACACCTGCTCTCTGAGATGCACAGTTTGGAACACGCTAGAAGTCTCTTAGCCTTTTCTAGAATGCTGGCTGCAGTTTGTAAGCTGAATTTAGCAGAGAAAAACCCTGTTCGTGCTGATCCTACTTGGCTATGTTCAAATTTTTTTATCAGACTTTATATGGATTCCATTTATAAAACAATTGGTAGATGTTATAAGCATCTAACAGATATGAGTAGCTTTTTATAGCTGGTTATAAGCACATGAATAGAAGGTGTTATATTTCAAACAAGAATTAATTCTGGGAATCCTATGACTTGTGTCATTTAGAGGTCAGACTGGATGATCACAGTGGTCCCTTCTGGTCTTATCTATTCCCAGTTCTGCCACTGACTGATCTGTGGTGGGATCAAGTCCCTGTAGCCAGCTCTGTGTAAAATGGAAGGTAACACAAATGCTCTGTAAATCGCTTTCAGATGCTCTGATAAGAAGTACTAAAAAAATCCAATTAACACATTTTTGTTTATATAGTGTGTTAATTAAGCCTCACACCCCCAATGAGGCAGGAAAATGTTATTCCCATTTTACAGGTGGGGAAATTGAGGCACAGCAAGGTTAAATGATTTGCCCACGGTCACAAAGTGGGTCACTGGCGGAACCAGGGATAGAACCTAGGTCCTCTGCTCTGACCCCCAACTAAAGTCCCTTTCATTTGGCATTGCGCAGAACTCCCCTGGGAGCATGGACCAGGATTTCACAGAGAAAGAAAATGGCTCAAGAAGGCTAATTTAAATATTTGAATTAATTATAGAAGTTGGGTGAAATTTACATGCTGATGTGCTTCCTGTGCTGTCAACTTTGATCATTTTAATAATAATAATTTTAAAAAACCGCAAACCATACATAGCAGCAGTACTTGTGATTTACAGACAGGTGGAGGGAATGGCTGAAATTGAGCAATAAAGATTTTCTAAAGCACCGAATGAATGCAGGAGTTGACGGCCCGTGGAAAGGACTTGTACTATGTTATCTCTTATCTCTCTCTTTCATTCAAGAAATCTTTTTGCAAAGCTCCTCCCAGGTTAATTCTGCTGAAATGTCCTGTCGTTCCAAATCCCTTATGTATCTAAGGGGCTTAGTGATGTTTTTTCAATATAACCCCCCTCTTTTTTGTTGATGGTGGGTCTTACTCCCTTTCTGCATCACTGAGCCATCTCTTTCCAGGAATCTATTAAAGTGTCACAAATCCCCCATTTTCTCCACATGACGTCTCGGTTTTTTCTTCCCTCTTGAGAACAGCAGAAATGGAGAGTGGGCAACTCTGATGCATTTTGTTTTCCCACCACCTGTCTGATGTTTGCCAGTTTCCGCTCTCTCCCTGGGAATCCACGGGAGCAAATGCTGGAGTGAGATTGTTTGCTTTAATCGGATTAAAGGAGGGGAAACAGCTGCCTTTCGGCTTTTAACAGAGGGGCGTGAACAGCCGGCAGAGAGAGAAACCAAAGATGCCCGTGGCTCTTCTTTTGTCCAAGGAACAATAGAATGCGGCACGAACTTCTGCTCCTATGTTCCAGGCTCGCTGCCATGAGACTTGGTTCATCACGGATTGGGGAGTGCCGCTGGTGATTGCGCTGCTCCTTCTCGGGTTGATCTATCTGTTCATTTACCTGCCCGCCACGCTCCAGCAATCCACCGGCGATGAGACCGTGAGGAACTTAACAGAGAAGTATCGTTACAATGGCCTGAACTTCGCCAAACAGGACTGACTCCTTGCTCTTGCTCCCTGTAGGTGAGTGACCGGTTTGACAAGAGACAGGTCTGCTCCACCTCTTGTTCGCTGAGATGGGATGGAAGCAGCTGGTGTGGATGGAGAGAGAGAGTTTTGATTTATTAGCCATGGGATGATCTGAAAAGGAGAACTCGATACAGCAAACTCCTTGAGAGCAGCTTTCCCAGGACAGATTTTGTGTACTGTGCTCTGAGATTCTGCGTCGCTCTCTGCAGTCATCTCCAGCTTGCACTGTTCTGAGCAGGAACAATGCAGGATTGTCCGCCCTGAATCGTATTCTGTGCAGTGTGATTTTTAAACCTGGCTTCTCAGTAAAAACAAGTTTTGTCCAAAGACAAGTTAATATCATCTTGCCAGCGCAAAGCAAATGAAAGGGGATCCAGCACTTGGAAACATCAACACTGCAAACAGAGAACGCGACCCACGGGCAATGATTGACTTTCACTGTGAACTTTGTGTCGGGTTAAATGTTGGGGGTGCGTCTGGAAGTCGAGGCTGGTTTTGGTGAGAGCGGGGGGCAGTAGTTTTGAAGATGGTTCTGCCCAAGGCAAAAGGTCCTATGCTTTGTCAGAGATTCAAAAACAGAGCTTTAAAAACAAGGGATGTATCTAATAACCTGGAGATTTCTCTCTGCATCAGGGCCATTCCCCATTTAAATTCTTGTCCACAAAATGCAAAACCGTAGGAGAATGGCATCATTCCGGTTGCCAGAAACGTGTGTCAAGTTCCATAGGCTAATATGGAGTAACTGGGGGTTACAGCAGAGGTCTCCAGAAAAACGATGTGTAGCTATGACTGGAATTTTGTGAACTGTACGGTGTCTTTAGCTTTGCAGCTCATGTAGGTGGAATTCAGTTTGTAGATTTCAGTTGCCAGAAAGGGAGAGGGTTATTGTTAATATGTGACTGACATTTCTGTTCACATGCACGCAGGAGATCAGATTCTACCTGATTGCACCAGGAGTAAAGCCAGTCATTTTTTGCACCAAAAATATGCTGCTGATTCACAGCCTTACCTAAGATTTGAGTTCTGTCCACCTTGGTTTGTGTTACTACTTGATGTAACCTCACTGATGTCAGTGGGGTTGCACCAGGAATGAATCGGTCCCCTTGTTATATTTTTATTTGCTGAATATTAGTAATAATAGTATTCGGTTACCAGGCTACAGGCCTAATAATTTTTAAATATTCTGCTTTAAGTAGGTACAGTACGGTTCACACATCCAAGGTGTTGGGAATACGTTGCAGCGTAACAACATAAGACTCAGACTATAGCTCAGACTTGTGCTAATGTAGTCTCCAAGTTAATATAGATAGATAGATAGATCCAGAGTTTTTTAAGTCATACACTGTATTTAATTATAACAAAACCTTTTTCAAGCGACAACCCAAAGAACTGGAAAATTTGAATTGGTCTTCTAATAAAAGAGAAGCTTAATGGAAATGGATCTTCTACTGATGGTGAATTAGAATTGTACTTGGTACATCTGAGGATATTTTGTGTGATCTTTTAAAACAGCAGTTGTTGGACGAACATTTTGCAAAGGTTTCACTCTGCATCTTATTGCTGGCAGTTACACTATGCGGTAGGTATTTAGATTTGTTTCAAGTGATTCCTTCACCTTTCTTGAAGCGGCACATGTAGATTTCACAACATGCATATGGAAACAATGTAGAACTGACTTAATACACTCTGGTTGTAGTGAAATGGTATCCTCTCCCCCATTGTCCCTGGTTTGGGCTTCTAATTGAAAATGTTGCAGTGTGGAAACCACATGACATTAAAAGCACCATTTGGTGCAGGCATGTGCTAGGATGATATTTGATCTTAAGTTTTGAGGCTGGACTGTGTCTTCTTTTGCTGGCATTTTCTGCAATGTCCTGTAATAGTTACTGTAACAATCTGAAAATGCATGAAGGTGTGTTATGTCCTGTTTGCACTTTTGGCTGTGTGACCGTGGGTTGCTGGGAAGACAAGACTGACCAATGCAGCTGTTTCTCAAAACTGCAATAGTGGCCATTCTAATTTCAAATAGTAAAATCTTTCTACATCTCATTTTAAGCCGTAGAAACTTTTAAATGAGAGGAATAGTTGAAATGACAAGCACAACATTTTAAAGCAAAGCTCTTTGTTAGAAGTCCTTATTTTCCCTACGGATTCAGTCAGATGTCTGGCTTATGACTTTGTTGCCTGTCTCTGAAGACAGCAGAGAGGCAATGGGAAGACTGGAAGAAGGATGCCTTTTGGATAGCTCAGTGGCCTGAGCACTGGCCTGCTAAACCCAGGGTTGTGAGTTCAATCCTTGAGGGGGCCATTTGGGGATTGGTCCTGCTTTGAGTAGGGGGTGGAACTAGATGACCTCCTGAGGTCCCTTCCAACCCTAATAATCTATGATTCTATGAAATAGCAAATTGGACAGGAAGCTAGTCTCTAAATCACTGAGAATTCTTCTGATGCATGGGGGTTTTTTTTGTGCTTTCTCACGAGAAATATTATCAAGTGCAAATAAGACACAAACTATTTATAATTGTTATACAAGGAGGTTAATCTGGTTTCTAAGAAATTCTCTGTCTGTGTTCATGTCTTAACTGCTCTGAAAAAGGCCTTCCCTCCCAGTCCTGCGCTCAAATCCTGTTAGAATAAAACTGCTTTGCTTAGCCAGAATGACTGTTTATAGCCTAGCTCAATAAAATAAACACTGGGAGTTGGTTAGACTCTTTCTCTCCTTTGTTGCATTCAGTCCTGAATAGGAAATTGGGGCAGGAGGTTTCCCATGCAGCTGATGTGAAGGATGCTTAATTAAACCCCTTCAAGTGGAGTGGGTAGAGATACTTTGATACAATAGGCAGGGTGGTTGTTTTTTAATAAAGAAAAAGACGTCCAGTACAACAGGAAATGCTCCGTCAGGTTGCTGTAGCTTGGAATGCTTTATCTTCCGCAGACAGGCAGATCAGCCAATGCAGATCGTTTGCCAGTGGGCTGATTTATTGGGGAACCCTGTCAGCCAAGATGGAGAAATGGTCTCTCTGAAATTGAATTCTCTTTCATGTTGCAGTGTGACACTGGGGAGTTAATTCTAAATACATCTGTTGTTCAAATCAATTGAAAGTTGTTGGACTTATCTGCAAGTGTGTAGATCTGTTCCTGGGGTTATTAAATCCCGAAACGTTACTTGTGCTGCGTGTTTTAGGCCTAGGATCCAAAATCCTTTGAAATGGATGGTCAACAACATTGACCTCCCTGAGCTTTGGATCAGATACTAAAAAGCCCAATGAGGGATCCGAGAGGAAACTCCAGCAAAGACCAAACCTCTCTTCTTGTAGCTGGTTCTTACCTTGTCTGGGATTAGATGCCCACCCTTTGTTTTGCAGGATCGGGTAGGAAGTGTAGTGAATAGGCAACTGTCTGACATATTGGTTGTAGAAGTCTTTTGACCGAGTTTGCAATATATGCAATAAAATCTGTCTCACATGTTATTACATTGTCTATTTCCTTGTCTAGTCCATCCTTCCTCCTATATTCCCTTAATCCTTTTAATCCAGGATTTCTCACTGAATAATCTTCAGAAAATATTTTAAACCCAGACGACCTGCTTTATTTTAGCTTCTGCAACTCAATGGGCAGAGCACTGGAACTAGACAGAACAAAGCTGAGTGAGCTTTTTCTGAGGTTGAATAATTGACATTTCTATCAGAGACACAAGGCGTGTGAAGCAAGTATCTTTTAGTGGATCAACTTTTGGTGGTAAAAGAGACAAGCTTTTGAATTACACAGAGCTCTTCTTCAGGTAGCTTTCACCACCAAAAGTTGATCCAATAAAAGATACCCACCCACCCTTGCCTTTCTAATATCCTTTGATCCACACGACTACAACAACACTGCAAACAACAATGGAAGATTTCTATCAGATGCATTTGCTATAGATACTGACCTTGTGCATCTCAGGTGTCAGAGCCCTTCCTGATTTTGCTCTCTGTTCGGTAGGGCTGTAGATATGGAGGCTTGAGCATGAGAGATAGTGAGTCGTAACTGAGGTTGACAGGTGGACTTGATCATTGGAAATAACTTCCACTCGTGCAGGCACTTCTCAATTACTAAAGGGCTCTGTAATTAGACAGACGAAGGTCTGAAGGCTGGAAGTTGAAGCTTGACAAATTCAGACTAGAAATAACAGCAAGGTGATCAACGATTGGATCAGGTCACCACGGGAGGTGGTGGATTCTCCATCATTTGACGTCTTTGAATCAGAATCAGCTGGCTTTCGAAAAGATACGTCGTGGATCAACCCCAATTTATCATGCTCAGTACAGGCATTACTGGGTGGCTATGTTACGTACAGGCCAGGCCAGACCTGACCAGAAGAGCGTAATGGCCCCTGCTGACCGTGCATGGCTAGGTGTCTGTCTGAAGATAGACCTGAACAGTGGATATTTGGTGGGTTGGGGATGGTAACCGAGTGCAGTGCTTTGACTGTCCAGGTCACTGGGCTGCATGCTGCCCAGGGTCAGTGGTCTCTGTGGGTCAGCCTCTTAGACCAGTTCCTACTGGACCATACAGTTGATACTAACTGGCGTCCGTGATGGCACCGGTGGCAAACAGAACGAGAACTGGATTGACCATGGCAACTGCTACCCCGGCTAATAGAGGTCGCTCTTTCTGAGCTGCGGTGGAAGTGTGTTGACAGAGCAATGGGCAAAGGGTCCTTTCACTGCTGCTGCTCGTGCAGTGGCTAAACGAAGCTCGGATAGGGCAGGGCTGTCAATGTGGCTTCTCGCGCAAGCGTTGCATTCGCTGCGTTCACATTAAAACAAACGGGAAGAAGTATGTGACCTGAATGAACGTCTCCCTGGTTTGGAATCCATTGACATGACCTTGCTCTGCACTTCTGGCACGTTTCACTAAGTGGTTTCAAAGGGCTTCTCAGACCTCTAAACCTCAGCATGACCCTGGGAGGCTGGTAAGTTTTAAAAATGGGGAAACTGAGGTACAAGGAGACAGTTACTTACCCAAAGTCTCACACACAGAAAGTTACAATGTTGGGGCTAGAAGCCAGGTATCTCGACTTACCCTATGGCCCGTGAGACAGCGCTTCCTCCCAATAAATTAAAGGTTTATTCTGAAAGGAAAGATAATAGAAAAGCAAGTACTGAATTTTGAATGAGACTGGGATGATACAAAACTCAGTTCCACAAGTCTGCAGGTCAGTTTAAATGAACCTTTGACCCTAGATTTTGAGGGTAAGATTTTCAAAGGCACAAATGGGAGCTGGCTATTCAGCTGCACTCTGAACCTTTCTAAAAATCTTCCTCTTTTAACAGCAGCCAAAGGCTGTCAGACAGTACCAGCCAATATTAACTGGCTGCGTTTCATTTATTCCCCAAAATCTGTTCTTTTAAAACCCCCTAGAAACGTGGAAGACGTCTGTAGATTCCCGGACCTACCGGCTCGGAAACCGTTGACGTACCAGGCCAAGCAGCTCATTGCAAGAGAAATCGAGCTTGAGAAGATGAGGAGGACGGAAGCTGTGCTACAGGCCCGCAACACCAGCCAGGTAGGAATGGGGCACTGATAATGGGAGACGGCCCGAAGCTTAAGGGGAGCAAACGGGGCAGATTCATCAAGCCCCCTGCGTGGCCCAGGCATAGCTAAAGAGGGACAGAGCGCCATGTTGAGTGGGGGCAGGTTACACAAATTGTAGGGGCAGTGTGAGCGTCAGCAGTGTTCTCTGTCCTGTGCGCAGAGGCCAAGACTAATGATTCTGGAAGGCTCGTTATACAGGTGTGCAAGCCCTAACGGAGGGAGGGTGCTCAGCAATGGCTGGAAACCAGCCCCCTTTATAGTGACTTAGCTTAAGTTGCTGCTGTCTTGTGTTATTAAAACTCCAGTTGCCTCTGCCCGGATCCTCAGCTCTGGCCTCTCAGTGGGATTAGCTGTCTCTGCCCCATGGTAGCAGCGGGCAGGGGAAAAGCTTTGCCTGGCAACTTTCCTCTGAAGCCAAGTGCAACGTGAAAGCTTTCCTTCTGCAAGTGAAAATCCCAGATTAAAACCTCCCTCCACCATCAACGGTGTGTATGTCGTGCACCAGCAGCTTTAAGGCTGTCCTTGGCTTGCACCATGTGAAATGTGTGACATTAGCATTGGGTCTGACCGAGCCAAACAGCTCATCTTTCTGCAGGGACCCCGGTAATAAATATCACTGAAATTTAAAGTGCTGAAAAGTGATTCTGCAACAATGGCTGAGGTCATTCTGATTGTATCCCATCTCCTTGCAGTTTGCATGTTTCAGTGAAGCAGCTGCCCGTATAGATAGATGCTCTGGCATCTGCTTGCTGCTAGATAGTCAATGACGTTATTATTGGTCCCTTCTGTTTCACCTTTCTCCCAAAGATCCCAAAGCACGCCAGGAACATGAGGTCGTTTCATCTCTCACTGAAACAGCTGCCTTCTGCAGCTAGCCATGATCCCCTGGCAGCGCATGTGTGCTTGGGTGCCTGCTGCATCCTGGGCAGTCCTCTCCCCCTTCCTCTCTGAAACCGAGAGCAGCTCCCAACGTCAGCCAGGAGAGGGACCTGGGTTAAATCCACAATTGGGCCTGACAGGTTCCACGCAGTAGAGGGCAGCAGTACGCGCACACAGACAGATTGTCGCTGCGGCTGTAGGGTATTGCTAATGTGTCTAGCAAAAGGTTGCATTGATGTGGAGGGGAGGGAGAGAGGTGAAGTGAGGCACAGCTGGGACGGATGTTAAGTGCCAACAGTGCTTCTAGCGCAGCAGAGAACACAGAGCCAAGGCATGGTCCTTACCCCGAGATGCTTAAAGCCTAAATAGCTGTCGGCCCCAGGAACTGGTTTCCTGTGCTGACTGCAGTTGCCTTCTGTAATGCTAGCGTTCTGCGCAGCGCGTTGGTTTTCCCTGCGCTGCGAGCAGCACGAAGGCTCCAGCTGAGGCCGCGGGTGCTGTGCTCTCCTGCCAACGAGCCACGGCCCCGTCTGTCAATTTCTGCTCTTGCTGCATTCGGGGCCATTAGCGCCGCTGCAGAATTCCGACGGGGAGTCGCCCCCATCGCGAGAGCCGTGGGTCGTGTGTATGGAGCGATGAGGGAGGGATGGGGAGAGGAGAAGGCTCGGAAATGGCATCATTGGGGCTCATGTGATTCCGATTGCCTCCCTTGGTGCAGCTCGGCGAGATAATTAATCCTTCAGAGCTGGCGACTCGCAGCAGAGGGTGTTTTTCGGGGAATGCAAGTGGGGAAAACCTCTGGAGGATTCTTGTTTACATGATGCCATCGGGGAAATGCACACGCCAGTGATCGAGAGGCCGAGCCAGGCTGAAACGTTCAGAGTTCTTAAAATGATGGCAAATAATTGCCACGGTATTAGGATATCGTGGTTTTTTAAAAATTGTCATATTTTTTTTTATGACACATGTTTATTACAGCAGTGCTGAAGGGCCAACCATCACGGGCTGCACCGTGTAGTGCAGTCTGGGTGTGTTAGCACGGCTGTGAGCCCCAGGTCCAGCAATTGTAAGCAGGGCTCAAGCATGGGCTTGAAAACACAGAGTCCACGAGCCCGTGTCCCACAGACAGTGCAGTGTAGACGTGCCCTTAAAGGGAGGCTTCCAAAGGCACAAGGGGCTGTTAGACGTCCACTGACTTTCAGTGGAAATTGGGCACCTACCTGCCCTTTCTGCTTTTGAAAGACCCCTGGGAACAAATAGGAAGGAGGCAGCAATAGGAAATGGTCAACAAGGCTGTGACCCAGACGCCACTGGGCCCTAAAGCGGTTAACGAGCCTGTGTTTTAGGCCGGTTCTGAAGCGGGCGTCGCGGTGAGGAGCTGGGATGCCCGTTTGGTCGGCCATGCTTAGCGGCAAGAGAACTGGAGCTTGGAGCTGCCGCATGTTGTAACGCAGGCGGGCGAGGGCAGCTGTGGCCATAGGTTTGCCTGCTGCCTTCATAAGGCTGGACTGGATGGCAAAGAGGGAAAAAACTCAGGTGTCCTGGCCAGACTGCCCTTAAGGAGGGATATAGCTGTTACGTGCTCAGACGCCACGGTAACGGACACGGCGTCTTGGGGAGAGGTCAAGGTGCCCCCACTCCTTTGATAGGTCCCCTCATTCTAATTCCGTCCTCCAGCCAGGAGAAAAGAGAGAGACACTTAAGGAAAAACACCAATGTACCCTGTAGATCTGTAGGTAATTGGAGGCTTATCCCCTGGGCCAATGCGTTCTTCCTCCGCTGCAGACCCTTGTGTCCTGCTGACAATAGGCCGCACTAAACACAACTAGGTGAGCCCTGTTTCATGTGAAAACGGCTTGGCAACTTCTCTTATCTCACTTCTCAAGGAAGGATAAACCCATTGAAATCTCTCTCCCTGGTGGTTTGTCATCTTCAGGCTGGTCCCTGAGCTTGTGTGTTAGCTCAACAGCCAGGCAGGAAAAAAAAGTAAACTAAAATTAGAATTTTTTTTCCAGGCCGGTAGAAGCTTGTTATAACCTCACGTTGTATTGCAAAAATACCTAAAATTCCCAACTCAGCTCTGGGTCCCGTTGTGCTAGGTGCTGCACGTACACCGAGTGAGAGACAGTCGAGACCCTAAAGAACGCCCAATCTAAATAGACAAAACAGGGAAAGGGTAGGCGGGAGAAGACGGGCACAGAAAGATGAAGTAATTGGCCTCAGGTCGACACAACACAGCAATACCAGAGCTGGGACTAGCACTGGGTCAGTTGACAACTGGTTCAATGCCCCAGCCACGAGACTACACTGGCTTCTCATTGTAGTTGCACCTACAGCCCACCCAAGAGCTGCATCCCCACAGCACAGCTGGTTGGCTGACTTGGGGCCTTTGAAAGGGTGATACTGCCGAAGCAATTAGCACTCCAGTGTTCCCATGCAGAGGCTTCCCAGAGCAAGTCCCATGTGAAAGGTGATGTGCATTGCTGAGTTAGAACCTTGGGGGTGGGATACTCAGTGATTTTAGCATTGGCCTGCTAAACCCAGGGTTAAGATGTCTCGTGCTGTAATGGAGGTGGGCCAGGGTTGTGAGTTCAATTCTTGAGGGGGCCATTTAGGGATCCGGGGCATAAATCTGTCTGGGGATTGGTCCTGCTTTGAGCAGGGGTTGGACTAGATACCCCCTGAGGTCCCTTCCAACCCTGAGATTCTATGATTCTGACAACTGGATTTGTAACAGAGGATGTTCCTTAACCTGCTCTTGCACTTCCCAAAGAGTATCCTGGTCGTTTCACACTGAATTTTATGAATGAAGAAGGAAGAGGTTGCTCCTGGAGAGCAACAGGATCAATGGTTTGTCTCCAAGAGAACAATTGAGAAGGAGGAACTGTAAATACAATGTGGCTTGTCCAAGTAAACCTCCCTCATTGCAGGTGTCAGATGAAAGCCTCGGTGAAACAGAAGATAAACCAAGTGCAAAGCCGGGGATGCCCAAGTCCAGCGTCCGCAACCATGAGCAGCGTCTGGAGCACATCATGAAGAAAGCCGCTTTTGATGAAAAGGTGAGACGGAAGCCCTTCCGCACTGGAGATAGATTAAAGGGGGTTGGCTGGCCCAGGGCTGGGGCAATGACACATGTTGCTGTTCCCACGCTGAGGTCAGTGGTTCAAATCTGGCCCAGGTAAAGTTGCTCTCATCTGGCTGCTGCTTGTTGGCCATGATGAAATGAGTTGTTGGGTTGCAGTCAGGACAGGCTCTGAAGAGGTGCTTGCGATAGCTTTCAAAGGCCTGGTCTACACCTAAAACTTGTGTCAACCAAGCTACGTCACTCAGGCTGTGAAAAATTTCCCACCCTGTGAGATGTAGTTCAATTAACCTAACCCCCAGGGTAGATGGGGCTAGTTTGAAAGAACGTTTCCTCTGACCTAACTGCTGCCTCTCACGGGGTTGGATTAACTACAAAAACAGAAACACTCCTTCCATGGCTACTGCAGCGTCAGTGTAGACACCCCCTAATTGGAATGTCGTTTTTCATGGCATTGAAGTGACTGTATTTGCCTCTTATTTGTAAAACTATCAATCTCGCCATGTTCTTTGACATCAAGGCAACCACTTTCCCCGCTGTTGCCCACCTGGTAACATGCTCCTTTCCCTTCGGTAGGACTTTGGCACGGGCTCTGTAGCATAGGCACTGAGTTTCCAATCTGCTGGGGGGTGCTGCCCCCAGCTCTGCCCAGGCCCTTCCCCACCCTGCTTCTTCCTGCCCCCCCGTCCCTTCCCCAGCCAGTTCTGCCCCCTCCCCTGAGCATGCTGTGCCCTCACCTTCCCCCCCTCCCCCCGCCGGGCACCTCCTGACACTGCAAAGCAGATGATCCACAGCAGGCAGGAGACGCTGGGAGGAAGCGGGAGGTGCGGATTGGCAGGGGGAGGTTCTCGTAGGGGGGCTGCTGTTGGGTGCTCAGCACCCACCATCTTTTTCCTGTGGGTGCTCCAACCCCGGAGCACCCACGGAGTCGGCGCCTGTGCTCTGTAGCATAGCTAGACAGACTCTCTTTTAGAGGAAACACTAAACCAAGATCCCCTCCGTGAGCAGGGAATAACCCTCCCACGATATGTGCGTGAGCTCTTATGGAGCTCGGAATGGCTCCTGCAGCTTCTTCCTAGCTGATCGTCACTTTGCACCGAGCGTTAGGGTGGTAAGATACCACGAGGACGGGGGCCGTAGAGAAGCCTACTGGATCACGCTAAATTAGATTCAGATTCTGTTTTGCTTTTCACCACTGATGGGGGAGAGCTTTAGCTGGTGTAAATCGGCCTAGCTCGCTTCGCCTTAGTGGAACTAGGCTGATTTACCCTAGCTGTGAGTCCGGCCCCGATGTTTATAAGGCATATCCGTATTTTTGGTGGAACGAACACAGCGTGCTCCATGCACGACCCGTCTCTCTGCAGTCGGAGCACTGGAGGGCTTATCTCAAGGCGCCGGGTTTCAGGGGAGGTGTAGCTTAGGAACCCAGCATCTGTTGCCTGCGCCAAACATGCTTTGGGATTTGAACGTCCTGGGAGCCAGGAAAAAAAACATCTGCTGTGACCCAACTAAAGCCCCACCTCCCGAGAGGGCAGGCAGCGTTGCTGGAGTGCCAGTGCCGCTGACGCAGATTGCATGACCACGTATTAAACTGCAGCACACGCTGCTCCACGCTTCGAACTGCTTTCTCCTCCATTACACTCAGGCTGCTGCAGCAATGAGGGCGTTTGGCTTCATACCCTAATGCTGCCGGTATTGTGGGGGGGTTGGGGGGGGGGAATCAACTGCCTGCGCGTAGCGAATAGACCGTTCACAAAGGCATTGCGGGAGAGGGGAGGTCGATAGTGGATATTTATAAACCTCTCTTCCTCTCTGCAAAAACAAAGGGATTCAGTACCATGCTTCCCTTAAATGCATCAGTGATTTGTATAGTGCATAGAGCTGTATAATTAAATATTGATGGCAGAATTACCTACATGCCAGGCACAAGCAAAGTGGCAGCTGCACCATTAGCAATGTTTATGAGCCTGCGTCAAAGTCCTCAGGGTCAGATCCTCATCTGGTGTAAATCATTGAGGCTCCATTGAATGCTAGGGAGTTCTATCGATTTGGGCCGTAATCTTTCAGGGCAAGGCTGAAGGTGGGAACCCTGCCGCTGGTTTGAGGGGTGTGGGACTTACGGAACAGATGGTTGGAGGCTTTGGGAGGGTGGGTGGGTGACCTTGGGAAGCTTGCCATGAAGTGCAGAGTAGCGCAGCTCCCTGCTCAGATCAGCACAGTATCTGGGGCCGAGGCTCCCAAGAAGGGGGCCCCGTCGGCGTCAGGCTCTGTAATGCGAACCCCCATGTGACATTGTG
Source organism: Mauremys mutica (assembly GCF_020497125.1). Lineage (NCBI taxonomy): Eukaryota > Metazoa > Chordata > Testudines > Geoemydidae > Mauremys > Mauremys mutica. The sequence continues at coordinate 81,724,169 of NC_059082.1, read as the reverse complement.
GGGCTCGCCCAGAGCCATCAGGGGTTCTCTCTGCCTGTCTTATAACTTCGGGTGCCTTCATGCTGTGCTGCCCGGCTCAGGGCTCTGGCACCAGTTGATTCACTTGCTTATTCTTTGGGGTTCAGATCCCCTGTTCTTCCATTGGGGTGTCTGGGGCTGTGGACACTGCTGCTGAGGCTCCCAGTAAGACAGCCACTTAGCATCAGTAATGTGAACCTCTGTCTGCTGGACCCTGAGCTGTGACCTCCGCCCCAACTCATTTCACCCACGTCATCAAACAGCCACTGGGGCTTCCACCCGGTTGTCTTGAGCCAGATTGGGTTTGAATCGATGACTGTTTGGGAGAGGCTCTATATCCATCTACCAATCTCCTGAGCCATCCAGTTCCCCTCCTGCAGTGCCATTGGGTACGTAACAGGGAGTGCAATGCTTCCAGTGCAGCAGCAATGCCCAGAATGTGTGGCTGTTACCAACCGGAGAAATGCTTGGAGTTGTTTCTAATCCAGTAGATCATTATACACCAGTAATCTCATCCAGGGGGAAATCAAGTTAATGGCAGATAGAGAGTATAAGCCATAGGAAAGATAAGCTCTGTGGCTTTGAGGATGTGAAATAAAACCAAGAACCAAAGACCACATTTTAAAAATAACAAATAAATACATTCAGAACCATCTTGGTTTGTCGAATCATTTTCCTTTTTAGTCTTCTGACCTTTTAGGCTATTACAGGAGGACCTGGCTAATTCACACTAAGCACAGGGAGACCTGTCGTCAACTACTAGATTCTAGGAGCTAGGGAGTGAGTGAATAACCACAGTAGGAAAAAGAAAATGGAATGCATTGGAATACACTTTGCTTCTTGTTAAACCTGTCAAGAGCACGTGGCCTCAGAATGTATTGTTGTTCGCAGCCTTGGGGTCCATGTGAACTGCTTGCTGCTCTTTGGCACCTAAATCACCAGGAAGAAAATATCGCACTCATCCCTCCGGCTAGAAGTTTGCACCCCAGACCCCGGTCACAGAGCTGGCCACGGTGACCCATGTATTCATGGCCTCCAGGCTCCGTTTGTTGCAATTCATTATATCTAGGGATGTAACCCCAGTCCCTGTGAGAGCAGCACCCAAGTCAAAGTGCAGCAACCCTTCTACAGCAGAGATTGCCTCAAACTCCTCACCCTGGTGCCCCCTCTCTCTGCTTTGAGTCTTTCTTTCTTTTCCAGAAGTCTGGAGCATTCGCGCCTCAGTTTAATAATGACCCCTCCTACTTCCTTTTAGCTTGGCATCTAAGCTTGTAGAAACATCTCTGTGCGTGTGGGTGTTTGTGGGTGGTTGGGGTGAGACGAGAAGGAGGTCTCTGAATTCAGATTTCTGATGCTGAATTTGCTATTACGGAGAAAGCATCCAGTGGCCTGACCTAATATTTCATGGAGCTTTCTTTACTCAGTAAGCGTCGCTGTTGAAAGAAATAGCAATGATCAAGTCAGACTGAGGGCTTGTCTACATGGAGGCATCCAGGAAAATTAATCTGAATGAAGTAAAAATGTAAATTTGAAGTGGATTTGTTAAACTACATTAAATCCCTGTGTGGACACTTTTTTGTTCAAAAATAAAGTGGTCTTAATTCAGTTTAGTTTAATTCACTTTGGAAGTAGATTAAGATAAACTAAATTAAGGCCACTTTAATTCTGAATTACGGTGTGCACATAGGACTGTAATGCAGTTTAATCCACTTCAAATTCACATGTTTAGTTAGTTCAGATTAATTTTTCTGGCTGTTCCCGTGTAGACGAGTCCTAGGAACGTGAAACTGCACAAAGTTGTGCTCTCCCTAGGTATCAGAAGATGCAGCAAGTTGCTATCATTCTGCCTACAATGGTAAACGTCACACTATCTGTTTTAAGATTTTCTCCTGCTGTCCATCACCATAGTATCTAAGCACCTTCCATATAAAAGCAATAGCAATAGTGAAGGTCCTTACGGACAGACAGATGTATCGTTTCTTGCATGCCCAAAATCATGAGCCTGGGTGCCCAATGAGGTCTAAATATTTTTCTAGATGAAAGACTTTTGGCCATTGGGAAACCATCCACAATTCAGAGATGTTTTCCGGAGCAGAGAGCGCCTAGCTCAGTCTGTGTAATGGCGCTTGGAGTGTTTCCTGGCTTTCTGTCTCATTGGGCCATGCTAGTGGGCTGAACGTTGATGCCTTGGCACCATTCACTCAGTGCAGCATCTCTGTGCTCCAGGGAACAAGTGGCACCAGGAAACGGCCCTTTGGACCTGAAAGCCGGCCTCTTCCCAAGCTCAGCCATTTGGAGTGAGGAAAGGGCTGCCCGAGGCTGTTCTCTGTGCCCCAGGGAGGTTTCGTACAAGGTGGTTCTCTGCTTTTTAATGTTTCCTCTCCTTCGGCAGCATTAACATGCACAGAGCCTAGAGGGAGACAGGCAAGGGAAGCCATCGCCGGTCTGTCCAGGTTTGCGGAAACTGGATCTAGCTAGAAACAGCAAGCCACCATTTGAAGGCTGGCCTAAATGTGCTCAGTCCAATCCAGCAAGTCGTTACCATCCATGATAAAACTGACTTTCCATTTCGGAACATCCCACTTCCCTTCATCTTCTGCTCAGCCTGGCTAACTCATCCCATCCCTGCCTGGCCAGAGTGCGCCCTCTTCTGAAAGCTGGCCTCTGTCCTGCAACATGGCTGAACCGTGAACCTTTTGGGTCCAATCCCAAGGTGTTCAGCTCCGCCAGCTGTCGAGTGGATGTTGAAGGCACCTCAGCACCTCGCCATGGACTGGGCACCCGCTCTGCCTTTCTGTCTCTCCCGGCAGATGAAAGCAGCTGTAAATAACGCAGTAGCTGCCTTCAGCCAGTGAAGCCAAAGGAATTCCTTTCCCCCCTCCTGGGGCAGTGGCACTGAAAGAGGTGGGAAGGCCGGAGCTGGGTGTGACTCTCTAACACACGACAGGGTCCTCCCCTCACTTTCCACTCTGCGGAGATGATAGCGTAAGCTACTGCTTGTAACAAAGCCAGTCGTGGATTCACATACCTGGACTGGAATGACCCCCCCCAGTGGCCGTGAAGAAGCGAGAACAATAAAACACAGAATGTGTTTCCCGCTGGATCATAGAGCACGTGCTCACGTCTGTTCTTTATTGTGCTGAACTTTGTTAATCTTCATCTGCAAGTAATGGGCGGGCTGTTGAACTGCTGTGTTGGGCATGTGGTAACTGGCATTGGTGGTGCAGCATGCATAAAATATCTGACCAGTGCTCCTCAGCTGCACATACTGTATAAGGTTATATAGGCAAACTAACTTGACTGGTGCAATCCGAGCTCCATTGAACTCAATAGCAAAATTCCCATTGAGTTCAGTGGAGCCAGGATTTCACCCGATTATATCTGGGTGTTTTATCCCATCTGCATTTCACAGTGAAATCAGACCAGTCACTTTCACGCTTTGTTTCTAATCATTTGCATTCTAGTTCCCATGCACGCTTGGGTTTCTGGACCTGTGCAGGCTATTTGAATGACTAAAGAAAGGGGACTGAAATATAGAGTGATCTAAGTCTACTTAATCCTACCTCCGTGCAAGGAAATGGTCTAGATGACCTCTCCAGGTCTCTTCCAGCCCGACATTTCTGTGCTTCTATAACAAAAGGAAACATTTGTACTGATAAATTGTGTAATTTTTTTTCTTAATGAAGTCACATTTTGGGTTTGTAACTAGATAAAAATCCCATCTGATGTTGAACTGTGCTGGGCTGGCACTATTCTCTTTAAATACACACTATAACCAGTATGTACCCAGAGATCTGCTGAGGAGGAGGATACTAAAACCATTTTGATTTCTTTTCACAGCCAGAAATGGACTTCTTTGGGCGCCAGCTAGTTAAGAAACAGGTGTCTCCATCAGCAGGTATGTGCAGAAAAGGCATGATATTGGTCAGGAGAGATGGAAGGAAACTGAGAACATATGTTGTAGTGGAAAGCTTTGCAATATCTTCTGTGGTTCCATAATGCTGAAATCAACCTGACTGTGGTTCATTGAAAGGGTGGATGGAGCTGGGGAACAATTTCCATGGTGTGTTTTGCAACTGTCTGACAATGTTTATGTATAAGGGAGGATTGGAAAAAAACTTGGGCCATAAAGCCAGGCCAGTCCCCTACATGGAGCAGCTATGGTAGGATATTTCATTATGGAAGCACCCGAAGACCCAGTTAATAGGTAATAAAGATGCCTGCGGTTCTGCTCCTGCAAATGTTTTAAGCAATAATTTTACTTAGGGCATGTCTATGCAACAGCTGTGGTGCTGTAGCGCCATAGCGTAGCACTTCCTACACTGACATGCATCCGACGAAGTGGGTATTCACCCACGAAAGCTCATGCTCCAAAACGTCTGTTAGTCTAGAAGGTGCCACAAGACTCTTTGCTGCTTTTACACTGATGAGGGACTTTTCCTGCCACTGTAGTTCATCCATCTGTCAGAGAGACACGAGCTAGGTTGATGGAACAGTTCTTCTGTTCACCTCGCTGCGCCTGTGCCAGGTCGACCGAACTGTTGTGGGCAGGGCGTGACATTTTTCACACCTCTGAGCGACGGAGCCAGGTCGATCTACTTTTGAAATGTTGACCCGACCTTAGCAAAGTTACGCAAGACGCTTAAGTGTGTGTAGGCTCAGGGGCTTTTGAATGTAAGAACCTAGTTCTGAATGCACTTAATGTGGCGTGCTGAATTGACTATGGAACCACCCGTAGTAAGAACTATGCCCAGCAGTAATGTTTGCTGTTGCCGTCCTTTTCAGTGTCTTACTGGTACTTCCTTGACAGTCTGTTGCCTAAACTTTGACTTCCCCATTTTAAGTCCCTTGATTTAATTGTATTATCGTATCTTCTCTCCCCACCCACCAACCTTCTCTGGTTACCATCAGCTAATCAAGCGTCCGAGCACGACTCTGTTGAAAAACAAATCGGAAAGGCCGTTGGCAAGAGCGATGTTTGGTTCCGATTTAATGAAGGGGTTTCGAATGCTGTCAGGCGGAATATTTACATTAAGGATTTGCTCTAGTGATAATTTAAAGAAATAAAACTGAAGAAACAATACATACAGAACAGAAAGAAAAATTTGACTCAGCCTTCTAAAGAACAAGCATGGTTCATGAGAACTTTCCTGCTTTTATTTTCTATTCAGCTGTTTGTAAAATAAATAAATAAATAAGCAAAATAATTTTTTTAAAACTTTGTGACGTATTGCTTTGTTTATTTCATTTGTAAACCCTTAGTTCTCATATTTCACTGGCGTTGCTGCAAAATTGTATATTCTACAATATACAAAAAAGTATTGAAATTTTTTTTATAAAAGTGTTTTTTTCTTTTACAAGTTCAAAAAGGCTTTGTAAGGTTCACAGAAGCATAGTTAAGCGCAAGCTTAATTGAAAACTACAGGATTAATCAAGAGAGCCCTTTTGCCTGTTGTTTGACATTGCTTTTCAAGTCCCCACTCGGACGCTGCTAATCAGCTAGTCTCCAATACATTGCGTCTCTTACCAATTTACTCTTTTATGGCCTGTGCTTTTTCAGTATAAAAAAGAATCGTTTCTACTAATAAAAATAATAAGACAAGATGAGGATCGTGTTTGTACAGTTAGTCATATTAGGAAACTAATAAAAAAAATGTACATTCAGAGTTAATGCAAAATTGAATATCTCAGGAGGAAGCCATTTTGTCAGCCCCGGCCGCTTGGGAGTGAAGTTGGATTTAGGGGCATTAGAGTATGGTACATTTTCCTTTTTCCACCCAAGGGTTGCTTTTCATCAGCTCTGGATTCAGAAATGGGTCTTCTGGAATGCTGTCTTCTATCCACTTCATCAACCTACAGAGAAGAGAGGAGAGGCGAGGCGGTTAAATGGCTCTGGGCATTTCTCATTGTCTTATTCTGGCTGAAGTGGAGCTAGAACGTTCCTTTTCATTTTTACACAATAACGAGACTTAGTATTTCCATGGCATCACCCAGCCGTCCCGTCCTGTCCCGTCAGGTAGGTAAAATAATAGTATCCTCAAAAGACAAGGGGGCCAAGCAATTGGGAGTGCGACTGAAGAGAACCCAGCATCCCACCTTCTCTAACGCTACACCCTCAACGCCCAGACTCTGCGTTTCCCAATGCTGTGGGGTTGCTGCCGTCAGGATGAGCTGCATCAGCTGCAGGGCACAGCATTGTCCAGAGTGGTGACGAAGCCCGATGAGCTGTTCTGTGGTGTGGGGAGCAGGACACTTAGCAGGGGAGCAGTGGCTCTTGCATTTATTTGGCTCTTTAATTTTGTCCGTCCCTCGCACCTAGTCTCAGCCGGCCGCCTTTGGGATGGCTGAGTGGGTGAGCTGCCCCCAGGCCTCCTGGCACCGGATTCAGCTCCACTTGCCATTCGCTCTCCATCTGTCCAGTCTTCTCACTACTCTTCTCTCACTTTTCGGTGTATTTTCCCTTTCACGTGTCTTGCTGTCTACTCCCCGTCCCTCTCCTTATTCCCCCCACTTACCCAAAGGGTGTAGACGGTCGGAGGCAGAGCACAGAGACATGTGGGATGGCAGGTCGCTGGGTGAGCTTCAGAGCCTGGGCATGTGAGCTGTTCCCAGAGCCAGATCCATGAGGGATCACAGGGAGGGAAGGTGGGTGGCTTCCACCCCTTTATTGACAGAAGCAGCAGCGTATCTGCTGTGTGTTTGTGTACGTGTGTGGGCCTGAGATCCTGTGGCTTCCCCACCCGCAGGGATCAGGCACATGCGTGATGCACACACACCCTGTGCTGATCTGGTGCCTTCATGATGGGGAAACTGGCATAACTGCAGATGCTACAGGCATAAAAGGTTCCCTTATGCATTTTACAGTGTTAGGCAAATAATGTCCCTAGGTAGCCAAGGTGTCACATCATCCTGACCGGGCGGCAGGGACAGGCTGTTACAGCTGTATACGTTTTTCATGTATAAAGAGTCTTACATCCCAAAAGATCCTAGAGAACTAGAGAACAAATAACAATGCTACCTGATGTCTGACCTATACAAAATCTGAATATTTTTAAAAATCGGCTCCCTCCTCTCAGCTGCTGACTTCATCCTTTTTTTGTCTCTTTAAAAGTTGCCACCTTGAGCAGACCGGTTTGGAGAGCCATCTTAAGTGGTGGTGGTGCCCCTGATGTCCTACAGTGACCTGGAGACCCCGGTCACGGGTAATTGGAGAAGACAAATGAACAGCTAATTTTTCAGCTACTTTGTTTCCAGATGGGGGGTCCTCGACTACATCACAGTGTGGGTCACATTTTAATAACGTGATTGTCTCTCGGACGTCTCATTCCCTTTCATGATTGCTTGGACCTACGTTCCCCTGCCATTCACGATCACCTAACACCTCCAGGCTACAGTGTTCATATGGGAAAGTAACAGCAGTGAAGCATTTAAGGTCCTCCGAATTTCTGCTAATGTGAATTAGCAGCTGAAAATGAGGAGTCAACATCATGTGGCCTGTCGGCCTTCTGCAGACCACAACTTGAGAACCTCTGTTTTAAAACTTCTTGGCTTTGCACTGTCCATTCACACAGGCAATCGGTTGCCCATCCAGGAGGTTAATTTTTTTTAATATGAGCAGGTGTATTCTAAAGCTTGGAAGATCACTGCCCAGCATGTGAAACACAAAGGTTAAGCATATAGCACAGAGTGGGGCTGAATGTCTTTATCACCAAGCTGTGGAGGAGCTCTTAACAACGCAATGCATTTTAATGAGCATCTCTCATTTCTTTTATCCCGCAGGAAACCGCTGGCCTCTGCTAGATTTGCCATCCTCCTCCCAGAATGCATCATTCGGTGACGCCATTGATACCAGAACCATCAGTTTCACCTGATATTCATGGCCGTCTGGAATGCTGCATTCTGGAGCACAGTTGGAAGGTTTCAGAGACTAATCAAACTACTAATCAGAGTATTTCTGGAATCTGTATTTCTCCTTCCACAGCCTGGTGAGGAAAAGTATTCAGTACGCAGGGCTGGGCCCACTTCCGATTTCGCCACGGCTTTGTAGCTCGCGTTTGAAAGCAGCTGTTGTTAAACTTGCGAGCACTGTCTCTGCCGCCATTCGGCAGTGATTATCCCATGGCCAGCACCCCCGGCACGGAATGTCGCAGTCAGAACGGGGCCTGGTGTGCGAGTTTGGATTGCAGCCCTTTGCCATTAAACATAGTGTTCAAGTGCTGGCGGTACCGATTTGAGCAGGGCACGGTAAGCAGGCACCGTCCATGAACCCGCTGCTGCATCTCTGCCAGTGCATCTCTCCCTTTTCTTCCAGACCTGCCCTCTGCACAAACATCCAGCAAAGCACCTCAGTTCTAACTTCCAGCCCCCTCTGTTATTCCAGGCCTGAGACAGTCAGTCATGTGCTGTTACAGCCGCTTATGGGGTGGGGATTTGGGGCCTACACCAGCCAACTCGCATTCGGAGGCGAGCGAGTGTTTGACATTAGTACCTCACTCACCGTCTCTGTATTCTTGTGGAAACACCACTCTGGGCTCCACGTGCAATAGCCATTCTCAGAAACAAGGGGCCCCAAAGTTTCTACAACAAATTTCTTCATCCCGCAAAGACCAGGCTTGGCTTTTTCCTTTTGCAGATGAGTTTCTAGGGTAGGTTTCACTATATTGTTAACGTGTATTGTGCTAGTGCTGAGGAGCGCCAGTCAAGGACCATGCGCTAGGTGCTGTACAAACACAACAGAGAACTTAGTCTAAGACGAGAAAACAACTGGCTGCAGACAGACTGGGGCGTATGAGGAAACCATGAGACAATATTGGTCAATGTGATGGGCAGTGATCGCAAAACACCAGTTGCCTAACCGCTGTAACATCTGTTGTAGGCTTCACAGAAGAGAAGAGTTTTAAGGGGGGAGCTGAAGGACAGTGAGATGGCTTGGTGACTGGAGAACTGGAAGGATTGTGGCATCAGAAGCACATAGGAAGTGAGTAACCGGGCAAGGTTATGATTGTGTGGGCTTTCAAATCTCTGCTAACAATTTAGCCCCCGACCCCTCTACACTTCAGCTGGAGGCTGCAGTGTTGCCGGCTCTCTTGATATTTGGTATTCTGTTTTTAAAGCCCCCCTCCCAGACTCAGGTGATTAGGTGCGAATCACAGCTTTCAATCAGCACACAACCCCCATAGCAGCTCAGAAACCTGGTGGCAAATAAAAAGAGCCCGGCTTTTCTTATTTTCTGGGCAGGCTCCATGTTTGAGGACTTGGAGCTGATGATGTTACAGATGAGAGATTTCTCAGCATCCCTCTGTGGGGAGCAATCTCAAAGCCCGAAGGGGTGGGAGCTTGCTGTGGGGCGGAGGATGATGCAAAGGCAGCTGCATCTGATGCTATGGGAACATCAGTCTGGAAGCAGTTGGGAAGGGGGCATAGGTCAGTGGTTTGAGCATTGGCCTGCTAAACCCAGGGTTGTGAGTTCAATCCTTGAGGGGACCACTTAGGGATCTGGGGTAAAATCAATACTTGGTCCTGCTAATGAAGGCAGGGGGCTGGACTCGACTCAACTCAATGACCTTTCAGGGTCCCTTCCAGTTCTATGAGATAGGTATATCTCTGTATATTTATATTTATTTATTACTTCTGCTATCTAGATAGGTCTTGGATTGGATTCTTAAAGCTCCCAGGGCTTAAATGAACAGTGCACGGCTCCTTTCTCAAGAGAATTTGCACAACACCACAAAGATTTGGAACTTAACAAAGTCATTAAGTCATATGAATTTTTCCAGAAGCCAGGAGAGGTGCCTAGAATGGAATAGGTCCTGCGGCATGCACTATGGAGTTGTCCCCAATGTAATCAGTTTGCACGTGAAGGTGCAGATTTTCAAAGGTAGATGCAAGTTCAATGGCAGCTCCCTCACCCCCCCTCCCTTGCACCAGCAGACTCCTGCCTTTACACACTTGTTTGGCACAAGTGTTGCTGAGCGACTCTGTTGTACGTGCACTTATCCAGGCTGTGGGCGCAGAGAGGGGAAGTGATGTTTCTAGGTGCACCTCCAGCATGACTGCAGGGAGCGCTATCTTCAGGCCCGCTGAGTGGTGTGGGGTGCATGGCCATCGTTAAATATGGACTAAAGCAGGAACCCTGCAAGCTACCACCACCTCGAGAGCAGGTCACCGAAGGGGAAGGGTCCTTTCCTTTCTAATCCAGGGGGAAAGAACTGAGAAACAGCTGATCCAACCCAATCATGGCTAAAACAAAGCTAAATTAAAGTTAGGTGCAGACACATGTTCACCTAGCATTACCCTTATCCTGGTCAAATCTTTCCTGCTGGCCTGGAACCCCAGTGCTTAGGCTTCCTGGAAGATTGGAGACACAGCCCACTTCTCTCTATGTATCAGTGCTTAGATCCTATGACGATGATGGTTGCTGGAGAAAACTGGCCATGCTGAATGCTTTTGGCTCTGCCGTCCTCCCCCAGTATCGGTGGTGCTGCTGGTTGTATAGCTAAGGTTAGGAATTTATGCCTAGATTCTCTGAGGTAATTAGGTGCTTAACGGCAATTAATTTCAAAGGTCCTAAGTACTTTGGAGAATCTGGGCCCAAGTATTCTTGATGCTGATTTATTTCTGGCAAAGGGCACTGGAGTCGAGACCCTAGAATCTGCCATCCTATTCAGGGCCCACGTCCCACAGGGCCTGCCAATGCACCTCACTCCCTCCAACCATGCGGAGCACCTAGAGGGATTTTCCTGTCTCAGTGGCTGTCTCATCCTTAGCCTTTCTGCTGAGGCTGCTGACAGAGAGCAAGATGCTGAGCTGGTGCATATCAGCCTGGCTCCATTGACCTGACCAATTTATATCCATGTGGTCCAAACGGCCTGTTAGTGGCCTGTTTGAGATGAGGGCGTATCGCCACTAGGCCTTGGTCTGAGACCCACCACCTCATTCCGTGTGGGCTACTGAACGGCCGCCAGAAGGGGCCGGGGAAAGCATTGACTCACTCAGGTATCGTTTTAGAAGACATTTCCCTCTTAAAAGCCAGTTGGTATTTCAGGCTGTCTACTTCCTTCTTCCACTGTGGGAGGTCCCATTCATCCATGGTGGCAGGTCTTAGCGAATGTCCTTCTTAAGGTGGAAGCAACCTGGGCTGAAAAACAAAGGCAAATTTGCGCTCGTTAACCCTCCCCAAGCCCGTTCCTCCTCAGGTGCGTTTGTTGTAGCTCGTGCCCTCCCGCTCTGGCCCTTCATGGCTGAACACGTTAGTGTTGGACGGCCCTTGGAAATGAGCTTTCCTGCAGGCGTGTCTCTTCCCTGGAAAAGACCCTGCCCGGGCGTTCACAGATCAAGTGGCTTGTCGAGAACGCGTCAAGGCTTTCGGTGCAGCCCGTGCCTTTGCCCCGGGCCGGTTGGGTGTAATGGGCATGACAGTTACCCGGTGATGGTGGCTCCACCCGTAGCCCTGCGATAAGAGTTCAAACAAAACGAACTCACAACCTGGGGCTTAGGATCTGCTGATGCAGAATCCCCACTTCGGCATATTCACCGCGCGTGCGCCACGGACTCGGGCTGTCGTCACCACTGGGGGTTGCAGATGGTCAGTGAGGTCATGCCAGGAAGCTGAGCTTTGGCTACCCTTCATCGTGATCCCTGGCTCTGACCCCCGCCCCGTCCCCCAAATCTGCTCCTGCCATAGCTGTTAGATGTCCTTTACCAGGGGCTTATTGTTTGCAGCTCCTTCACTGCCACCCAGCCCCCCCACCCCACCCCAAACGTGGGAGAAGGCCACCTCGTAGGCCAGAGTCACATCATCGTTTGATCGCTGTTGCCCTTCGCTCTTCTTTCTGTGATGCAACTGTGTCCTACTAGGGGTCCCTCCCAGGCATTAAGGGTCCCTGCCATGGCTGCTGCTCAGTCTGAACTAGGTCGGGCTGGTGTGTTCATTTGGAAGTAATTCTCCCCCGCGTTGTTCCCCCTCCCCTCTGCAATTTGCATAGTGCCTCATACGGCATTATCATTTGACTAACAAATCCTTTTGAGTGCTGCATGGGGCGGGAGAGCCGGCAGCTGGTCCTGACCGATGGAAATGAAGGATTTAGCCTTGATGTAAATATCTGCCTTTGAGGAGGAGTCTAAGGGGGGGCTAAGCTCCAAAGTGGGTCGGACCCATGGTACTTGCTAACCACAACCCCTTTGTTCCGAATCCTGCCTTCCCAGTGTGAAACCAGGCCTGGATCCTGCTGACTGAGAATCCTCCTGGCATGGTGTGTCTCAGGGTCAGAGAAGAGCCAAGTGTACTTGTCTCAGGCATTAGGACAACACTGACAAGTGGCATGTGAATATAAGCAGCCTGGGATTCAGATGAGGGGAGGCGAAGGGTTCACGAAGAGAGCTGCAACGAGTGACTTCTAAGGGAGACAAACCAAACGCAATTCTTTCTGAATGAGCCTGGGGAAAGTTTCCTTTCGGACACCTCGGAGAGACCCACCAATGTTCTGATTTGGGCAAGTCGCTGGTGCCACATATGCAGATACCTGCTAAGTCTGGATACGAGAGGGGAGACAAACTTCACGTGAGGGGCTTTCAGACAGCTGGGGAGAGGCCCTGGGTCAGAGGAAAGAATGCTGGCTCAAGCTCCGAGCCAAGGTTGAGATTCCCTTGGCATAGGGCTAATCTGCCAGTGGACACAGAGGAGGTCCAACCACCAGAGACAGCATAAGCCGTTCTAACAGCTGGCTGTTGGCAAACACAGCTGAGCACAGCTTCCCATTGTCTAATCTCTAACAAGGCAGGTAGGCTGGAGGAAGGATAGTCCCGTGGATAGGGGGTTAGGCCGGGGCTTATGCCTCGTTCTGCCTCAGAGTTCCTGTGTCACTTTGGCCCAGGCCTTCAAAGGTATTTGAACACGTATCTCTCATTAATTTCAATGGGAGTGGGGGCTCTTAAATACCTTCCAGGATCTGGGTCCTTGTCTCTCGGGGGCCTGATTCCAACACGGAGGCGGAACCATCGAGTTTGTTGCTATAAAACATAGCGGGGGGGTTAGTTTGCTGTCTGCCTCACCTAGAGTTCTCCTGCTGTGTCACAAGCCCAGGAGGCCCCTTTGAAGCCCCAGAGGGGAAAAAGCATCGCTTTCCTGCAGCGCATGCAAGGGATAGTTCAGAGAGTCCTCCTGGATCTAACAGGACTTTAAGGGCCAGATTCTGGCACCCTTAGCCTGAACCATATATTACAAATAGCCTCACTGAAGTCAGTGGAGTAAGGTGCTATTCAGCACAAGTAAAGATACCAGAATCGGGCATATGGTTGCAAACACTGGGCCAGACCCTCAGCTGCTGTCAGTCAGGCAAGCAACATTGAGTTTAGTAGAGCTGCAGTAATTTACATCAGCTGCGGATCTGGCCCATTGGTAGCACAATGAACAGAATGATCTGTTTTGGACCATTTTACTAAGGGTGTGTGTGTATGTGTATATATATATATATATATATATTAAAAAAAGAAACCTTGTTCTCTCTCTGTCTATTGACCTGTTTCTTGTGCCTGGGACACTGTGAAAGCTCTGAACCCCATCTCACAATCCTACCTCGGTGACATTTATATTAAATCGGGCACAGATTGAGATGTGCTGGCTTCATGGCCCTGGTTCTCTGCGATGCCTCGAGCAGCTGCAGAGCAAACATCCCTCACACCCTGTCCTACCAACATGCTTCAGGCCTGACCTGCGGGCTCCCCCAACTAGGTCTCACAGTGGGGTTCAACGTGCATAAGTCAGTCGGTCCTTGATTTCTCTACCAGCATGGGCGGTATGGAGTGCCAGTTGTCACGGTGATGGTTTGGTGATGTAATATGGAGAGCTGTCCATTAGGACCTGCACTGAGACCAACTCATTGCACACAAGTGGGCTTGGCAGAATTTGATTCTTGTTTTGTGTGATTTTGACAGATAATATCAATTTTTGTTTTTAGATTTTTATCTATTTAAATCTTCACCGTTGAGGGAAATTCTGGGAGGAAGGTCAGACAAGGGCGGGGGAGGGGCAGACAATTGTTTCATGACAGCGGACGCTGAGATTCCAAAAATTAAAGCTGTAACTGTTGAAACACAAGTGCTCAACATCACGTCAGAATATACAGTGTAAATATCCTAAAAATCAAACTCTAATCCCTTCTCTCAAACAGCATTTTTCTTACCTTGGCGCTCGGTACATTTCCATCCTCATGGATGGAGGTGGGTGGGTGTGTGGGTGTGTGTATGGGTGTGTGAAATTGATCTTTATCGATATTTACTGATAAAAATCAAATCCTTCCAAGCCAATACCAAACAGCCACTAGCTGAGAACAACGTTGTCTAACACCAGCCAAGCCGGAGTCCCAGCCCGTGAACGAAAGGTGAAAAGTGCCTTAACAAATACCAATTTCCTGAGTCATCTTGTTCACACTCCCCCCACCAGCTCGTTCCAAGTCCAGTTCCCATTTCCTCCTTCCACCTCGAAAGGAAAGGTTCCCGGAGCTGCTGGGGAATCCAGACTCCGGGATACCTGGAGAGGTACAATTGCGGGGGCCTGAGGCCCCGCCTCCCTGTTCACAGGTGCAATCTGTGCCTGCAGCAATGAATGCGCAGGCACCAAATGGAATATTTGCCCTTCTCCCTGCACTGGGTAGAGATGCAGACATCCAGAGCTGCTCCTGCCATTCAAGTCTAAATACAACATTGCAGGTACAAAGTGCACCTGCCTGGGAAGATGCTGCCCTTCTCACAATCCGGCCCTTACTGTAAAGAGCGTCTGTCCCACTGCCCGCTGGCTATTGCATTTGTCTCCGCATCACAATAGCAGCCCCACACCTACCTTTGCACAGGTCCTAGTCCGCCAAAGTCAGAGCTAAGCTGTGGCATAAATTACACAACAGCTGCTCATTTTATAGTGTGGGCTAGCAGGTTTTGTGCTTTGCATACGCTGCCAGAAGCATTAGCTTTCAAATAAGTAACCGGGAGAACCAGGTCAGCTTTGATTGCGATTTAGATTCTGTGATGCCCTTAGGTGGAGCGTGGCACACAGCCACTTGGACACTATAAACGCAGCATGTTTGAGGACCGGGGAATACATTATCTGTGCTGAAAGGCTGTCACAAAGGGTGAGCAGGTGGGACGCAGTCCCTGAGTAAAGAGACCAGGACAAATTTTGCCTTCACTAAGAAGTCATTGACCCTTGCACAACAGCGGAAGACAATGAATTACTCCTGTTTTACACGGATGTAAGAGAGATCGGAGTCAGGGCCGTGGTTGGGTTTGGGGTCGATATGCACTGAGGGTTCCCTGCAGGCTCTTGCAGTTGGGTTCATAGGCTTGACGGGGCCTGGCAGGATTGTCCCCCACTGAGCAGCATAGTGATCTGTCTCAGGGTGATCCCTGCCACCTGAACATCCAGCGCTGGTCAGGTTTCCAACATCTACTGCCCCTTGCTAGCCAACACCAGTAGACACATGCTTAATGGTGGGCAGTGATAGACTGGAGAGGCTGAGAAGAGAATGGGAAGGACTGCAGAGAGGAAGAGAATTTAAAGGCGAGGGAAGAAGGGAAACAATCACAGAATATAGAAACAGGGAAGGAAGAAACATCAGAGCCGAAAGACAAAGGAAATGTACACTGCAATGTCTGTCTCTGCTCTCATGCTGCAGCTGGCACCTCTAGCTCATTGCAAAGATGAGGAAGGCAGTATTATCCTCCCTATTTCACAGCGGGGGAAACCGAGGCACGGAGCATTGACATGGCCTAAGGTTACACAGCAAATCCATTACAGAGTCCAGTTGAGACCCTGGAAGTCCTGGTGCCAAATGCCACAAGGAGTCCATGATAAGCAAAGCTGTTTCACATCTGAGGAAGGGGCCAGACGACCCAACCACCTGACCTAAGCTGCTAACGTTTCTTTGCACAAGGCCCCTCTGTCTAACACCTCAGCCCCAATGGCTGGTTGTCCCTAGAGGGTCCCTGCTGCACTTTGCTGTCAAACCGAGCTGCATTGGTCAATGGCGGGGGGTAGGGTGGTACCCGTCCAGGTCGATCGCCCCTCGTCCTGGTGTGGCCCGCTGGGCAGCCTGCAGCAGTGTGTGGACAGCAGCATGTAATGCAGAGCCGGGCAGCACTGCAAGAAACCATTCGTGCTGCTAGAGCAGGCCGGCACTTGGGCAGCAAAGCTGCCGACGCCAGTGCCAATGATCCATTTGAGGGGGTGCCGAGATCACCCCCACCCCCGGGCTAAGAGAGCGTTGGGATGCAGGCACCTTAAAGGCGAGCGAGCTGTCGGCCTGCGAGGGGGTAGCGGGCAGGAGGGACATCATCAGAGCAGGGTTTTGGAGGTGGTCAGACCCATCAGCGCCATTCCGCTCCTCCCCTAACCTGAGGCAGTCCCGGTGCTCCGTCATATTCGTCCATCTGCCTCTGGGCTGCTTCGAAACCCAGCTGCTTGTATGTGGCACTTGCCCCCAAAGACCTAAAGCAACCCGGCGCAGAGGCCACCTCCCTTGTCACAGTGTTCAGCCCACCCACTGCATTCGCTAGGGGGGCAGCCCCGGCCTTTCGGGGTGGGGGGGTCATCAGCACCATGAGGTGTGCGCTCACCCCGACACACACACACACACGCTCTCCCCACGTCTAGCCGCCAGCTGACCCTGACCCCCTCAACGCCACACACGCTCGCCCCGTACAGCCAGAAGGCCAGCGCGGCACTGAACTTAGCCTCAGTGTTTCGCTGATAATATTTGGCGGCTGTTTTGGCCCTGAGACCGACGTCCCTGCTGACGAGCCAGCCAAGGTGCGTGAGGTAACCGCTTTTATTGGACCAACGGCTGCGGGCAAGCGACACAAGCTTTTGGGCGTACACGGCTCCTCTCACCGATCATGTTCATCTACCGTGACAGCAAACGCCAACCATCGCCTCAAAAACAGCCACCCGCCGCAGGGATCCCAGCAGAGCAGCGCTGAGAGGCCACACACGGCTAACTTTAAACACAGACACACACACCCCATCCCATCCCCCAACAGAGCTCCCCCGGCTGAACGGTGCGAAGGCCCCTGCTTTTTTTTAAAAAATGGCAATGCAGCGTGACCGAGACTGAGACGCTAGCCCCAGACAGCAGCTGCAAGGGGCCGCTTGTGCGGGGCGAGTCCCATCTCCCTAGACTTTTTCAACAAGCCGCAGCCGCACGCGCCCCTCGGGTGCCAGCAAGCAGGCGATGTGTGTGTCTGCTGTTGTTACAAAGCGAGGCAGGCAAAGCAATAGCAAGGCATACAAGGCAGCTTTGATTTAATCTCTCACCCAGCTTCCCCTGGAGGGAGTGTGGGGGGGGAATCATTCCTCCCCCATCTCCCCTCCCCTGCCAAAGCCTTTGTCGTGCTGCTTTTCAAATAAACGCATCAAATCAGCCACCTACCTTGTAAGAAAATGTGTAACCGGGAGGGGAAAAAGTACAGGTCCCTCCTCGAGGATGCGTCCTCCACTGGCTCGGCGAGACTCAGTGGCCTGTTACCAGAATGGATCCAGCTAAAGCTCTCTTCCCTGTTAACAATCGCAAATCCTCAGTGTAATCTATTAATGTACAGCCAGGCCAGCTGCCTCAGACACAGCGCCGAGCGGGATAATGAGCCCGTCTTTTCCCCACCCCACCCCAGAGGATTTGGCTGGCTAACGGTTTGGTCCTGAGCTAAGCTGAGCGTGAGCAAGTCTGTCCCTCTGGCGCCCGTGCGGCTCACTCCAATGCCCTCTGTGCGGGATACCGGGTTCTGCAGAAAGGCCTTGGATGCTGATGCTGCTGGCTCATTAGTTCTTGACCAGGCTGTTTTCTCCTGACTGCCGCTGACAGTAACAGCTAATGGTTGGATACCATAGTTACCTTTGCCTAAAGACTGGTGCCTTAATTGTCTCCCTAAGGGAGCAGGGAACCCAGGAGCTGCTGGCGAGAATAACACGGTGTAATACAGGCGTGACTGTAGCGCTCAGACACAGTGATCATTCCTCAGGCTTTGCTGGAGACGTTGCACAAGATTTCCTGGTTAGTATTTGCTGAGTTATTAAACCAAAAAAATCTAGTCCCACTGCCGGCTTTTCCACTGTGCCCTTCACGCAACTGGTGCAAGAGCTGTCGTTCTGGTTCAGCACCAGGTCCGTGCTTATTGCTGGCACCGCCGTGAAGCCGAGCGGGCCACAGCGCCAGCAGAATGAAATGGCTACACTACATGTTTCAAACATATTTAAATGAGACGCGGATTAAAAAAATAAAAAATAAAAAAACGCAACCCCCCGCTCTCTGAAAATCAAGGAAGCTAAACTGCTAAGAATTAAAGTAACTAACATGGCCACTGTTTTAATTACCGTGAAACAAAAACTGAAATAATCCCACCCAGGTAAATGGAGCAGAGCAGTCATGTAAGAAGTGTGAGCGTCTGGTATTGATGCGCTAGGCCAGGGGTGGCCAACCTGAGCCGGAGAAGGAGCCAGAATTTACCAATGTACATTGCCGAAGAGCCACAACGATACGTCAGCAGCCCCCGCCGTTCATCAGTCCCCCCACGCCCGCTCCCAGCGCCTCCCACCCACTGGTCAGCGGTTTTGTGGCATGCAGGAGGCTCGGGGGGGGGCGAGGAAGAGCGAGGGCACAGCAGGCTCAGGGGAGGGGGCGGGAAGGGGTGCAGTAGGGGTAGAGCCTAGGGCAGAGCCAGGGGGTGAGCACCCCCCGTCACACTGGAAAGTTGGCACCTGTAGCTCCAGCCCCGGAGTTGGTGCCTAAACAAGGCAGGGCCAGCTCTCACTTTTTTGCCGCCCCAAGCAAAAAAGAAGAACGCTGCCCTGCCGTACCCCCCCGCGAGAGCCACCCCGCCGAACCCCCCCCCACGCGAGCGCCACCCCGCCAAACCCCCCCCGTGAGTGCCATGCCACTGAAACCCCCGCCCCCGAGCGCCGTGTAAGCCCCCGCCTCCCAGCACCTCACCATGCAAGTCTCCGCCCCCCCGAGCGCTGCTCTTCCCGAAGCCCCCACCTCTCCAAGCGCCACACTGCCCAAAGCCCCGCCCCCCCGAGTGCCACGCCGCTCAACCGCAGCACTGCCTGAAGCCCCCACCCCCCTCAGAGTGCCACACAAGCCCCCACCCCCCCCGAGCGCCGCGCTGCCCGAAGCCCCCACTGCCCTTCTGAGCACCGTGCCGTGCAAGCCCCCCCCCCGAGTGCCATGCTGCCCAAAGCCTCCATCCCCCCTCCGAGCGCCGTGCAAGCCCCCACCGCCCCCGAGCACCGCGCTGCCCGAAGCCCCCACTCCTTCTCTGAGCGCCGCACAAGCCCCCACCCCCCCAAGCACTGTGCCATGCACGCCCCCGCCCCCCCCGAGCGCCGCGCTGCCCAAAGCCCCCACCCTCCCGAGTGCTGCGTTGCCCGAAGCCCCCACCCCCACTCCGAGCACCGTGCCGTGCAAGCCCCCTCCCCCAAGCGCCGCGCCGCCCGGCGCACCGCCACGCCACCGAAACAAAAAAACAACAACCCTCCAGCGCTGCCCCAACGAAGCAAAAAAAAAAAAAACCAAAAAAATCCCAAGTGCCGCCCGCCCCAAAGGTGCCGCCCCAAGCACGCGCTTGGTCAGCTGGTGCCTGGAGCCGGCCCTGATACAAGGAGCCGCATATTAACTTCTGAAGAGCCGCATGTGGCTCTGGAGCCAACGACTGGCCACCCCTGCACGATGGTCTAGGATAGATGACTGGGATTCGAGCCTTCTGACTTCGCTGCTGCGCTGCTGGAAGAGAGTCTGGGCTAGTAGCTAGAACGAGGGCGTCCGCTTTACCCCAGCACAGGTCACTTCCCCGCGTCAGGTTCCCAGCTGTAAAGCAGGGCTATTGACCAACCTGCCAGGGCCGTTACAAGTCAGAATTCACTCAGGGGGTTGGTTGGTTGTTTACACGCTTGGAGCTTTCTGGGTGTAAGTTGCAGTAGAACTGATAATATTAATGACATTGAAAGCCTGGGCTGAAAGCTGCTCCACCAGGGCCCCGTATCATATGACGCTAGTTTCGGTCTTTCGCTCCCTTACGTGCTACGACGGCGGCCTCAGTTCTAAGGACACCAGCTGAGCTCACGGGAGTGTTTTTGGCTAGACTCGGTAGCTCTTTCACAGTTACCGTCTGGGCCATCTCACCACTGTGGCCAGTGGCCAGGCCCAGGCAATGAGCAAGCCAGCGGCTAGGAGCAGATTAATGCATTCATTACCACGCAATTAGCGCATCCCTGCTGCATTAGACACGCAAACTGCATTCAGCTGCAACACAACAGTGATCATGAACCAAGCACAAAATACAGCCTGGCACGTACACATTCAGTACCCTACTCCTAGCACATAGTACATACGGTAAGTGTATGATTATAGGGAATTACCCCTTGTCTCAGCCATTTGTATTATGGGCCAGGCTGGCAGCTGCTGCTTGTTGCCTGATACGGCCTGTTACAACACCATGTTTTCAGTTATTTAAAATGTTGCCAAATTTTACCAGTTTGGGCGGAAATGTTGTCATGCTGGCTGGCCTGGGCGTCTGCCTCAGGCTGAAGTGTTTTGCAAAAGTTCAGCCCAAATGGTCCAGATATTTCCAAGATGGAGGCGAGTGAAAAACACATTGTTTTGCCCCTGTTTAAAAAAAAAAATCCTTTGAAAAGCTCTAGTGCACCCGTGGGGTGGCACAAGGACTACTTAGTTGTAACTTAACAGAGCTTCGCAGCTAAACACAGAAGATTCGGTCCGGGGCTGAGCAGGACTTTCCCGGCCTTTGCAGTGCTGGGTGGCTGCGGGCCAAGCCAAGGTTGGGCACCGAACCGGAGAGCAGGGCCCGTGTCACTGATGTGCACTGTGCTGCCCTCTGCTGACGCCCGGCGTGTTCAGGAGAAAGCTGCCTCATTTGCACGCAGAGCCAGCCGGCGGGGGCGACGGGGCGGAATGCGATTGAAACAAGGAGCCTGGGGTGGGCTGCAGGGGGAGACTGGGCGTTTGTGGGGGGTGGAGTTTGGACGTGGCTGGGCAAGGAGACTGGCAGGTGGGAGATTGGGAATTAGGAGGCCAAGATTTTTTTAAGGTCAGAGGAGGGCCACTAGATCAGTCAGGCTGAACTCAAAGGTAACTGGGACTCGCTTGGCAAAGAGCCTGGGACAAAGAACCGGGTTGTGAGCGGGCGGGGGCTGAGCGGGGGGCGGAGAGCCAGGTTGGCTGAGGAGCTGAGACGGGGAGAGCTTGGCTATTGCTTATGCAGTGGAGGCTCCAGACTTACATTTTCTTTGAGAACCAGTTGCTAGGGCCCTGGATTGGGTGTCAGGACACCTGGGTTCCATGCTGGGTGACCTTGGGCAAGGCCCTTCTGGCTCAGTGTTTCTGTTTCCCCTTTGTCCGGCCTGGCTCTTGCTACCTGTTTGCCCAGCATGTTTCACAAGAGAGTCCCCATCTTGGCTGGTCATTACAGTGTTGCCAGCAGCGCGCGGGTGTTGGGCTCGTTCTCGCGGGACAGTTGCCGGATGTCACACGTTCCCATGCTCGTGTCCCGGCCCTCTTCTCCAACCGCCCTCTCTTCAGCCTGGCCACTAGGTGGCGCTAGCAAGCGGTTGCGTCTTTGTGCAGCATTCCCATGAAGACGCCACATGGACGCAGCTGGGTCCCAGTTTTACTAGCCCTGCACAAAGGTGCATAGGTGGCCAAACGACAACGCTGCTTCGTTACGGTCGGGGGGTGTCTGCAATGGAAGGTGGGGGGACTCACTAGGACGCTCCCAAACTATTTAAAGTGCTACCACCCACTTCCTATACATTACATTAGCCCTCTCTTGCCATGGCGGCTGAGGTGCCAGATCAGGCACAGCACGGCATTCACAACATTTGGCACTAAGGGGCCCCATCTTCCCCCCGCTTTTGCCGGGCATGTGGGGAGATGCTGAGAAGTGATGCCAAGGACAATGCGCCGTGGAGACTGCACTAGTTCAGGTGACTCCCCCGCAGGTCCGTGCCGCGCCATATAGGCGGGAGCATGGGGGGGCTACAGGCCTTCTGCTGGTGCCTGTGCCAGGGCACAGCAGAGCCAGTGCACCAGGCTGACACCTTTCACGAGCAACAGAGCTGCACAAACCCATGAAAAAGCAGCACTAAAATTAGTAAGGGCTCAGTGCAGCGGTAAAGGAAGGCAGGATGACAAACCATGTGCTGCTGCGTCAACAGAGAGCGCATGTAAGAGAGGGAAGCTGCACACACACACATGCTGGTAATGTGAGTCAGCATGCACAGGGACAGGACACAGCGCACGAGCGGGGCGGGCTAGGGGGGGCTCTCATTAATGGCTCTGGGCCGTTTTCCAGCAGCCCGTGCTTTCTCGTCAAGGGCGAACCATTTCCAGCTCCAAATCAATATGGGCGCCAGGGTAGTTGCTGTTGGCAGGTACTAGACGTCCGTTATTGACAAAGTCCTTTCCGGGCTCCAGCTGCTGCACGGCAAAGCAAAAGAACTTTAGGTGTGTTCCTGGGGAGTTGCTGCTCATTTAACCAGTGCAGGCTCAGCTGATGGGAACCGAAGTCTGCCTACAAACTGTAGTACGAGCTATGTGTTTTTATAGGCAGCAAAACTGTGGCTCAGCTCCCAGAAAAAAACAGGCTACGCGCCTTAGCCTGGGTCAGTTTGGCGTTGATGGTCAATGCACACAATGAAAGGGCGAGCCGAGAGGGGCTAGAAAACCTGCCGTTGTAAGAAGTGAAGCCAGCAAGCCAGCCAGCAGGTGTTACGCTATTTGAATTATATTGGCCTGGCAAGTCAGGCCTGTGCTGCTGCTGTGAGGACTGGGGCTTCTCAGACGCGGGCTGGCTGGAAAGGATTGGGGGGGGGTTCTTGCTCCGTCATGGGGCTCAGGCTGTGTTATCACCCTGCCTCTCACTACACACACAATGCCCGCTGTGGGGGCTCACTGTGCTCGTTTCTCTGGCCTAACAGTGACACTGCCTGCAGAAATCGCTGCATTAGGCCCCGAGGAAGGTTCTCAGTCTGGTGCTCAGCATCCCAAACTTAATTTCCAAGAACATTTTCGCTGGAGAGCCTGACTTTTTTTTAATTGATGTTCAAAATTTCCACAAAAAGTTTAAGAGCAATGATGATATTCAGAAAGAACTGGCCTGTGCCTCAGGGCCGCCCGGGGAGGGGGCAAGTGGGGCAATTTGCCCCAGGCCCCGGGCCCCGCAGGGGCCCCCACAAGAGTTTTTTTGGGGCCCCTGGAGTGGGGTCCTTCACGCACTCCGGAGGCCCCAGAAAACTCTCGCTGGGCCCGGGCCCCTGGAGCTTCTTCCGCTCTGGGATCTTCGGCGGCAATTTGGTGGCAGAGGGTCCTTCCGAGGGACACACCCCCCCCCCCCCCCGCCGCCACTGAATTGCCGCGGAAGACCCAGCACTTCGGCGGCGGGTCCCGCTTCGGCAGCGGGGGCCCCCCACCGCGGGTCTTCGGGGCACTTCAGCGGCGGGTCCCGGAGCAGAAGGACCCTCCCCCCACCGCCGAATTACCGCCGAAGCGTGGCCCCCCCGCCGCCGAAGACCCCAAGCCCCCTGAATCCTGTGGGCGGCCCTGCTGTGCCTCACTTGGGCCATTCTTTTCATGCCAACAGCAGGGAAGGCGCCACATGCACGATCTTTGCTGGGGTCCAAAAGGGACAATATTGGGCCAATCTGTGCTGTTCATTGGCTGCTCCTTTCCGGCCATGGCATCTGCCTCTTCGGGCACCTTGTCCCCTGGGACTTGAAAAGGACTCGTGAGCTGCCTAATTCGCCAGCGAGCAGGGACGGCGAATTCCACTGCAGTCCAGGGGCACTAGCCAATCCCCCACCCACGCTCTGCCAGACAAATCAGTTTATCAATCTCACAGCACTAGGGCAAACGCTCCTTGGCTAATCTTGACCGGGAGGGCATGAGACTGCTGTGAGCAGCTTAACCCTTTCCTAGACAGCACAAATATCATGCCTAAGCGCTTGCCAGTTGGTTTCAGCTTTTTAACGTCTGTCCTTTTTATAAGGCCATCAGGGCTTGCCCACACTGGTTACAGGCCCATCTTCTAGGCACCCCTCCTCTGCTCGGCCCAAGTCCTTTCTTGCTCGCGTTTTGATGAGGCACTTTCGTTCTGAGCGCCAGTCTGGAGCTCCAGTGCTTCTGACAGGGGGGCAATGTTGGGGGGAGAGGGCAAAGGGGACCCAAGCTCGCCTGGCCAGCTCTGAGGGAAGACCCAGAAACCTGCATCCTCTCTCCTGGCCATGCCCAACGCGGCAGCCCTGCAGCCAGGGACCCACTGCCCACTCAGGAGGTTACAGGCTGGCGCTCGAGGCTGGGGAAATGTTGGGGCCTCCCCTTCCCAGCCTGCAGCACTGGCAGGGGCGCCCCCATATGCAGGGCATGCAGGTGCCCCAGCCTGTTAGCTTCTGTGTGAGAGGCCGGCTCATGCTGTTGTCTCAGGCGTGGCCGGGATGGGAGGTGGCGGCTGCCGGGTCTCCGCTCAGAGCCGGCCAAGGGAGGGGGAACTAGACTCCCCACTTCATTGCACCCTCATCCCCCCACGAGCCGTACCATAGGCCCTTTGCCTTTGCACAGGCCTGGCGGGAGGAGAGGGACCCCCCCGCTTCGCTGCTTTTGCTGCCAACGAGTGAGTCAACCCAGACCAGTGGCCGCAGGGCACCAACGGAGGTGCCCCCGAACCTCTTTCTTTGCGGCACCAGTACCGGGCTGCTGCTACCCATGGCCTCGCAGCTGAGCACCTGCCAGGTAAAAACAATAGCAACAGCCCTAGTGGAGGCCAAAGTCTCTGGCGCATTCTTTGTAGCCAGCTGGGAGCCTGCGGTGCTTTTCTCTTTTCAGGGTAAAAGCTCTCGGGGAGCAGGGGTGAGTTTCTTTCTTTAGTTAGTTGGTTGATTTGTTTATTTGGGACAGGGGGAATTGGAGGGGGTCTCACTAGACCTACATAATTAAGCAATGCTTTCTCTTAAAGAGAGTTGATTCATTTTTATTGTGCCATCAACACTGGGTTTTTCTTTCAGACTCTAAATCCAGGATGTCGGGTTCCTATTTAGCAGCCTCTTGGGGTTCCTCCCTCTCTATGGTGCGCTGCGTTTTCTAACCACCACCACATGTCGCTTAAAGAGGTCAGTGAGATGGGATTCAGAAATACCAGCTTACTGAGCCGTTGACATCAATCATAAGCAGCTCGTGCCGCCTCTCCAAACAGTTATGGGACAGGATTGGGGGTTTAAGAACAAAATGACGCTGAACGTGGGTTATTGGATTTTCTTGGCTTTTCAGACATCTGACTAGTGACAGCTAAATAGGGCTACGCGCCTCTACAGCAGAGCCCAGGAAGCCCCTGTAGAGAAGAGCTTTGTTATGGATGACGTCATTCGCTTTGGACTTGCCTGGGGGGGCTGGCTTTGTTTAACCTCGCACTTCGAAGCAACTGGGAATCAAGGGTGCTGCAGCACCAGTGGCAGCCATTGCACTGACCATCTCCTCCGACAGGTTTCCCAGCACGTTCAGTGTGTGATGGGGGCTGACAGTGTGGGAAGTTCAGCTCTTCTGTGTAGACTTTCCAGAGAAGCAGCAGGGGCCACTGGACAGGGACTCAGGAGCCATGAGCCCGGCTCTGACCCAGGCCTGTTTGTTAGCTGACTTCGGGCAAGTCACTTCACATCTTTGCTCCTCTGTTTCTCCCAGCCATAAAATGAAGACAATGCTGCCGCCCGCCTCTGCAAAACGCGTTGAGGTCGGTGGCTGAAAACAGCCATGCGGCAGCTGAGCATTAATAAACCACAGCATCCGTCGTGCTGTACCTTGAATCAAGACTGGTATGTAGTGTAACTTCAGCTTCCCATCAGACCTAAATAGCCCTCCCTTGGGGGACTTTGGAGGAGCATCATGCACAATGGCCACGCATCTGTTGGCCTGTCGCTAGCACACGGATCTGTCCACCTGCTCACTTTGAACTATCAGTTTTAGAGAGGAATGTCCCCAGCTGCGGGGCGTCACCCCAGCAAATGCGTCTGGGCCAGGCCTGGCAGATTGCAGTCCCAGCTTTATAGATTAGGGAATTATGAACTCCTGAAGTTTTGTAATATTAATGATTGTAGGCCATCTGTTAATCTGGCAGCCAGCAACGAGCTGCTGCTTAGCTGCTTAGTCCAATTTATTAAAAAAAAATGGTTGTGGCAGGCAGCTGGGAGAAAGAGCCTGATGTGTGCCTCTAGTTCATTGAGAGAGTGTTTAACTAACAACACCGTAACTGTATAAGGATTACGGAGTTGCCCCCAGAGCCTCCCTGCGATTACAGCCCTGGTGGACGACGTGCCGTACAGAATGAGGCAGGCCCGTCCCTGAAACGCTCACAGCCTAAACAGAAAAGGCAGAGAGAAATGAGCTATCATCATTTTACACTGGGGGAACTGAGGACCAGATTGAGTGACTTGCCCACGGTTGTTGGGCCCAGGTATTCCCTGGCACAGCTGGGAAATGAACCCAGATCACTTGAGTCCCAGCCCAATGCCTTCATTCACTGTCCAATTTTAAAGCTTCGATGTTGACATTCCCATGGGTTCCAGGTTCAGATTCCCTTCTCCATCCCATCTTCTGAACCCAGCCTTGATAACCAGCCATGTAAGGAACTAGCCTCACACTGCACCTGTGGAGGACAGCAGCTCCTGCAGACTGTCACAACTGCACCTGTCCAATGCTTGAATCTGTTCGTTCATTAGCCCAGTGAATGGCAGCATGCAATATGAGTATGATGTTCCTTCTTCTGGAGAGTTGGGCGCGCTTAACCACGCGTTTGGAGGTGAATACATGTACACTTCAATCTAGAGATTGCCAATGTGTTTAGCAACTTATTACTTAGATGCCATCTCAACACCAGCTACCTGCCTGGAAATTTGATGTCCCGTGCTGCAGTAACACATTGGAGCTACTTAGAACTTTTCAGCCGATCGGCAGTTCTTCCACTGAAGCCATGATGGGGGCTGCAACCACAGGCTCTTGCCTGAAAACTACAGAGCCCGCCAAGAGCTCGCTCCATCTGGAAAATAGTAAGTGACCTCCACAATGCAGGACCTGTGAAAAGTGTTGCATCCAGTGGAAACCAAATTCGCTACCGCTGCACTTACATGCCTGTTCGATAGCCACCAAAACACGCCCAACCAAAGCCAGAACAAGCTCATTACACTGCAGCCCTTGGAAGCACTGAAATATGGAGCTTCTATAAGACGACATCTATGATGCTCCAACCCACTTACTGCTCTAGCTGCTGATCTGCTCACCTTCCTTAATGCCTCATGCAGCATGATGGAGTCATTTTTGCTGGGGCTTTGATCTAATGTCAGATCTGACTCTTCTCTCAGTGAAGACCCCGGTGTTTTTGCCATTAACATGAGTGGCTGCAGGATCAGGGCTGTAAACTCTAAGGGTCAAATTTCCAAAGACCTCCAGTGTTTGGAGCCTAGAGACACAGGCAGGGACACAGGTGCATGCTGTAGAACACCTCTCACATTGTCATTCGCCGACTTGTGTCTTAATTTGCAATCTCACCACTATGTTTGGGGGACACGGTGGGGCAGGGAATATCTTTTACTGAGAACTGAGTTGGTTGCATGCGGGCTGCTGGCCTCAGCGTTCTCTGTCTTTGTAAATCCTCTCCTACACTCACTGAGCCAGAGAACCGTGAGGCCAGTAAGGTGAAGTGGCCTGTTCACAACACAGCATGCCATGTGAGGACAACGGCATCCAGGGCCGGCTCTAACTTTTTTGCCGCCCCCGCTAGCAAAAAAAAAAAAAAGGCGCCGCCCTGCTGTAACAACCCCCCCCCGAGCGCCACCCTGACGAAACAAAAACACCCCCCGAGCGCCACCCTGCCAAAACAAAAAAAAACACCTGAGCACCGCCCCACCCCACCCGTCAAACCAAAAAAAAAAAAAAAACCCAAGCGCCACCCCTCTGAAACACCTCCCCCCCCACGCAGCCCCGCCGAAACAAAAAAAAAACCCGAGCGCCGCCTCGCCGAAACAAAACAACAAAACTGAGCACAGCCCCGCTGAAACAAACCCCACAGCGCCGCCCCTTACAAGGTGCCGCCCCAAGCACGTGCTTGGTCGGCTGGTGCCTGGAGCCGGCCCTGATGGCATCGCAGCAGAAATGAGCCCACCCAGCTCCCCACAAAAAACCCACAGAGCAAGCACAGCCTCATTAGGCGGAGGTCACCCAAAACATTGATGGTGCCCTCAGAACAGGCGGCTAATTATGGATCTCTTTTGAATGGTATTTTAGCTAATCTAGCTTTCTGGTGCATGCTCAGAAGGGATAATCTCATTTAGCAGGTTAATTAGTGTCCTCTGTAGAAATAGTTTATCAGTGACTGTCCTATCCTGCTCAGCAGAGATAGTTTAAAGATATAGTATTGAAGGTCTGGACTGCAGGAAAAGCCAAAGACCTTCAGTGTTGACTGTATATGGCACCACCTCTTGCTCTTATTTCGATTGGGTAGTTGACTGCCCATTGAAAGTCTTAGAGTATGAACATACGCAGAGATTTCCAAAGTTGGCAAGGGTGAGGGGGTAGATACCTAATCTATATTCAAGTGACTAGGAATTTGGTGGCCAGAAGCAGGCTGCTTTGCAAATCTCAGCCTTAATCTCAAAACTGAACATCTCAAACCTTGCAGTAATGAATAGCTGTACAGCAGCAGGGCTGAAAGGTCCTGTTGGGGCTTAGGCCCCCATTGTATCAGGTGCTGTACACACACACACAAACCCTGCCCCAAAAGCTCTTGCTCTAATTAGAAACACAAAGCAAAGAGTGAAAGTAACGAACAGTAAGTGAGGCTGGGGAAGTGAGTGGATTATACAAGTGGATAATTTAGGAGCCGTATAATATCAGAGGGCATCATGCAAGATTAGCAGCAAGGACTGGTGAAATCATTTTCCTAATGGGTCTAAAATGAACTGGAAATAAGCAGTCACAAATGTTATGTGAAAAATGTGGTATAAAATATATGGCATATGTCAAATCTCCTTCAAAAGGCTGACAGAGCACCTGCCGTGCTGCCACCGGTGTAGAAGTCCAACTCCTGGTAACCAACATCTCCTCCAGCCAAGGTCATACAGTGCCAGGATTAGATATTATTTTATTAGCAACCTTAACTGGAGCCTCACAATGACTCTACCTTAAAGACAACTGCCGAATCTTGTGAAGTAGCTTCCTTTTTAATCTCTCTTTGCAAACTGGCTTGATGCTGCTAAAAAGTCAGGAGCAACATCAAGTGACATAGGGAAGCTGCTGAGCAGGAGTGAGCAGTCCATTGCTGCGGAAGTCAACAAGAGTTGAGACTAGTCAGTCAATCAGGCCCAGGTTGTAACTGACCTGAGGGATGGAGGCAGCAGCTCTTCTCTTGCACAGACCAGATTGTTTTTGGAGAAGGAAAAGTTACACAGGGTGTTAGTATCTTATGTTCTAACTATGGACAAGATCCAATTTCAACCCTGGGATAGCTGCAGCTGTGCAAACCCTTAAGGTAGGCAGACAAAGCCGTAATTTCAACTGCCCCATTCCAAGCAGTGGTAAACACTCATGTTGGAAATGGGGCTTGGCGTAGGTGTGCTTGTAGTTTGCAGGTGGTTACGCCAAGGCTTAGAATTGGGGCTAATTCCAAGTGAAGACAAAGCTTTAGCCTCCTAGCACCCATTTGCCAAGCTGCCAAAGGGATAGAAGAGAGGTCATACAGTCCAGAGACCAAGGCATACTGGCCTGTATTTAGGGCAGATGATTTCACAGCATCGCATACATAGGTGATCTTAGGAGACAACCCTGCTTCACTTTTGATCTTAAGGTTTTATTTACAGTTGAATATCCCCCCAAAGAGTGACGGGGTACATGCTAAAGACTGTTAATGGTCACTGAACCTGTTTGAAAATGGAGTAGTGAATAATCCCTAACAGGGAGTAGGAACAGATGTTCAGATTGTAGAGTTTACTATTCATTCTTCTGTCAGGCACTGCACAGGTCAAATTTAAGCTCTGATTGCAAAACCTCAGGAACATTACTTAAGAATCGACAGGCAGGCCAGCTGTCAGGAGAAGAGTACAGACACAAGGTGGGTGGAGCAATATATTTTACTGGACCAACTTCTGTTAGTGAGAGACAAGCTTTCGAACTCACACAGAGCTCGGCAACAGGTTTGAAAACTTACTCAGGCGGTCCCAGCTAAATACAAGGTGAAAGATTGTTTAGCATAAGTAGTTAACACATTTCAAGGGACCAGTCAAGGTGAAGTGGCTTGTTAACACTGCATAATTCCTAAATATTTACATCTAAGGAAGTTTACCCCCCACCATACTGGATGCTGAGAAAGAATTTATTATTACACATTTCTAAAGCCCCCATACCCTTAGCACCAGAGTGCTCAGTAATAATATTTCCTACTTAGCCATGCTTTTCATCAGAGGATCAGCTCAATTTTACTCAAATTCAATGAGTTTATCCTTACTGGCCAGGTAGAGTATGGAAGTACTATCCTGTTACTGATGAAGAAACAGAGGCAACAGGTGGTTTGTGTGACTTGCCCACAGTAACACCGGAGTCGTGAGGTAAAGGCAGGAACGGAACCCTGGTTTCCGACACTCAGTTTTGTGCTACAGTCACAAGACCATCCTTCGGCCTTGTCACAGATGAGCCATTTGTTAGTCATTCATTCAGAAGGCCACGGCAATGGAATTATGAAACATGGTTCTTGAATTGCCAGGGTTACATGACCCCTCCGCCATCTCTAGATGCAAATAAGTGGTGCCACTTCCTTGAATCTCTATATTAGAACTGAGCTAATTTTCAGATGACATTTGACTTCGCATGCAGACACATTTGCATTTTTTGGGCAGTACTGGCTGTATAATGGTGTCTGTTAAAGGAACACCCCAGTTTAGATAACTAGGAAATTTGGATCAGAGAAATACTAGCAAAAACCCTCAACCATTTTTGATCATAAAGAACTTTTTACATCCGAAATGAAACTCTGCTTATCTTAATTACATATGCATTAAACCCAATTGGTCTTCAGCCTGACATCCCACACTGACTACCGGACTCAAGCCTTTGAGATTATGTTGATGCTAGTCTCACGGGAAGGCTGGGAAGAGGTTTTCAACTTCTGTTGATTATCCAAATTTGGATAAACAGCTATAAAGAAACATTGGTCTTCAGAGAAAGCCAGTTCTTTATACACATCAGATTATACCATTATCTATAACATGATCCTCTCTGTAGAATTTGGCTAATCATCACAATTCATTAAAATGCAAGAGGAGATAAATAATTAATAGGCATGTCATTTACGCATTCAAATTCAAGGATTTCCCTAGTTCTCTTTTTGATGATTTATTCAGCCCCAATGCATCTCAGGAAACGCACACATCCTTGAGCCATCCTGTCAATGCAACTGCACCCACAGCCCAGGCATTATTTTGTTTGAGATGCAGAGCTAGATCGCTTGGTTTCAGGGGTTTCAAGAGTGCTAATGCACCAACCAGAGGCTACAGGGGTTGGTGGGATTACAGTGCCCTTAGAGAGACAGTGAGGAAGGCAACCAGAAGAGTAGAGTACTAACTGGTGTGATGGGTAAATCGCCCTGGGTTACCAGGAGCAAAGGCCCTCTCTCTGCTCAAGGACTCTCTCAGTGGTGACTGGCCCAGTGGTCTTACATTTCAGGGGGATTCAGTTTGAGGAAGTTTGGGTAGTGGGGTTTGACAGAGTTCATTTAAATGAGGGAAGTACTTCTGAGCCTCATTTAGAAAAAAAAAATCGACAGTTTTGCATTTCTGATGTCAGGATATGATTCTCACTGCAGTCACTTTGCTAAAGGGTGAACAGGGAGTTAAATAGTCAAATGCGAAGGCTAAACTTTTCTCCGTTCTTTCCCAACATATGACAGCCATCCCAAATTCCTCTAGAAAGGAACCAATATATCACAGGCTGAAATAAGCGTATTTTTAATAGATTACATTTATCTGATGAGTTGGGAAAGTGTTAGAGAAAGGACTTGGGGAGGTGTGATGACCTGCCCCCGCAGACACTGGATTTAGTTTACAGCTGAGGTGATGGGTTTCGTAAGTTGTAAGAACATAGACTTTATGAGACCCCAAGTCGGCAGTCTCTGCTGCAGGTCAGAACCCATGTGCATTTGGGGGAGGGGAAACTTGAATAGCCTCTGCTTCTAATAAGTGAATAGGCATCAAATTGCAAATTAAGTATACTGGTAACAATCTAATCCTTCCAAGTTAACATCAGTTTCATTGCACACACACAAACCAATGAAAAATATTTCCATCAATAATTGAAATCGACAGATAGGCAAAGCAAGAAATGCTGCTTGAGAGCTCAGAGTTGGATTCAAGAATACTTAGTTTGTATATTTTGACATGTGACGCTGAGAACGTTGTGTTTTAACTGTTTATAAAGCTAACTTGTTGAAATTCAGCATCTGCTGTCTGACTCACCCCGCATAATTTCCTACAACTGTGAAAATTTAAAGAAATACAAATGTTAAAAAAAAATGATACCCAGTGAAAGAATAAAAAATAAAATTCTGCCCAGCTTACTACTAAGCACCTACCATAATTTTATTTGAACTAAACAGGTGCACAGCAGAGGAGAGTACTACAATAGTTACCGTTTATTTAACGCTTTATACAAGGGGTTTAGATACACATTTTCACTTTCTTTTTTAAAAAAGACAAAACTTCAATAAAAGTGTTTTTGTAAAGAAAATAATTTAGCTGAACTTGGCATGAATAAGCAGTAAAAGCCATAAGCCTTAAATGTGCAAAATAAAATACATGGACATGTCAACATTTCTTCCCCTTCACTCCCAACATGGAAAGATGTCAAAGGGATTGTTGTCAGACTGTACTTTCTACTGAATTACATTTCTCTAGTTCTACATCCAGTTTTAAAGTCAACTGTTAAACTACAATTATGATAGCAATTCAAGTAATCCAGACGTGTTAGCACCCGTCAAATAGCCATCAACTGCAATACATCAAAAACCAGCTGAGTCTGACACACCTGAAAGTTAAAATTTCTCTTTACAAACTAGCTATTAATTTACAGCATTAGAATCATTTTAGTTTCTGTATGAGCACTTGGGATTGGAGAAATCCAGGAAAATGGAGAGTGGAGGTACTAATCAAAACAAGTGGGTCATATACATAATTAGATGCCACATACAGGAGGGAGTCCAAAGGGCACACACTATTATCACAAATTTTTACAGGACCATGAATGAACAGTTTCCCTTATCCAGGAGCTGTTTGCTCCCTCAGCAAGTCCTCTGCTGCTAACATCATAGATCAGCATGCATGTATCATGGTAGAGAACATGTCTGTTGCTCTCTCGGCACTTCCATAGAATAAGCAGCCCTGTAAGTATGTTAAGTTATATTCTATGAAAGCCAGATTGTAGAGAACTGCTAGAGCACGCGCCTGCAAGAAGGAAGAAAGTATTAAGCACATTTCGGCTTAAACACCTCCTTCATTCAACACACAAGTCTAGGGTTGGATGGGATTTTTAAACATGTGTTTGTAAATCAGCTCGTAGGCTGAATATTTTTACTGAGGGGAAATAACAAAAGGCAACCAATTGGAAGGTGTTATACAGCAGGTTAGAAAATTCTTGAGACCCTCTAAGAGCATTACAATTTTTCCAAAACAGCTATGAACTTGGCAACTTCGTGATCAGTCGTGGTACCAAGAGGCAGCTTCCGTAATCCCTGCACAGAGAAAAGAGGTGGTTAGAAGTAAGTTTGTTTGGTTTTTTAAATGCTATAAAAGAGGCGCCCACTTGCTAAAGCCATCTCCCATGGAGGGGACAGCCAGCCTTATGTCTCCCAAAATACCTCCCTTCCAGAATCCCTGACTACCTGCTGGATTAACTGCTCCCTTTGTGCCCTCCTCTCACTCACACCTGTGTGCCACCTTCTACCTGGTCCCATACACATGAATCCCTCTTCTCTCCTCACACAGTCCACCTTGCCAGTCTACTCTTTCCTCAAGATTACTTCTTCTGAAAGACCTACAACACTGGAACTCCCTGGAGAGATGTGTTCAACTAGGTGGCACCAGGACCATCTTTCTCTACAAAAAACAAATCTTTTAGAAATCCAAAAAAAAGGCCCATCATTAACAAGACGGGTACTAAACTTCATAATTCAGTTTGCTTTCTGTTCCTCTCCAGTCTGCTTTGGGGGGGATTGTCTGTTTAGACTGTTAGTTTACATAGTGCCATCTGTCTACAGCATGAAGCGCGTTGAGCTTAAAACCCAGCCTTCATCTGAGAGCACTAACAACACTATTCGTTCAGCAGAGGAGAAAACAGTCCATCTACCCTGGTGTGTAATGCTATTCTGACCAAGCACTAGGAAATGCGACACAGTGCAACCCCGCAGCCCAAAGAAAAATCACCACCATGGCAATTCCCTCAGCATTAGAACCAACAGCCTTAAATCCAATCTATGGAAAGAAAGATGGACAAGAAACCTTCTAAGGTTTCCAAGATTTATTAAGACCCACAAACTCCTTTGTTGCTAGCTTCAACCTAACTATTTTATTTCTTCCATTTGCTTAGAGAATTTAACACGTGACGACAAATTTAACATTTGAGAACCACTGCTGGGGTCAGCAACCTGATGTACAAAGACACTTACTGTGTTCAGGAAGTTGCAAAGATGCTTCGCCCATGGACACCTGAAAACAGATTTAGATTCTTAATCCACTTTCCACATATGGACAGCTTTCTTCCCCATTTCAGCTATTTCATAATGAATGGAAAGTTACCCTGAGAGTGTGACATTCCCAATATTTTGTTACACTTGCTAGTCAAATGCTCAAACTTCAATGGTGACCTCTCCCACATTTTGGGACATGAAGTCACCTTGACATTGGAGTACAACTTTGAACTTGAGCACATGTTGAGATATAGTACATAAAAGCTAAATAAACTGCTCTACAAGCTGATGGAATTCAATAAATATAGCAAGCTTGACAAACAGAGTGTATCCAGACCTCCCTCATGCACACATCTACATCATCAAGCTCATGAAAGCCAGGGATTAGTCACCCCCATCCCTTTTGCCATGTACAGTGGAAACAAAGCAAACGAGAAGCTCTTTAAGAAGCTGATAACTTAAGTGTCCCTGATTTCCTCTCAGAACAAGATTACAGGAAGTGCAATTGGAACATTATGCTGCAGCCGTCTGCTACATGTTTTGCCTGTGAATTAAAAATTAAAAATCTGGAGCAGGCAACCTTTGTGCCTTCAGATACACAAACATTTAGCTACGTTGTTTTAGGATTATTCAATTCTTAATGCCTGGTCCGCCAAAGCAAAAAAAGAGCCCACATTCTAAAACCTTGAATGCTTTACTGCCAAATCTAGAAATAAAGCATTGCAATCATACCAGACAAGGCTTATGCTTACCTGTGAAACCACTTTCTCTCTGTAACACATCTGAAGCATTTATAGCAATAACTTTTAGAATAAAGTATTGTTACGGCTATTTCAGAAACCCTTCCCTCCACACCTGGTCACAGAGCAGATGATTGTCTCCAAATTTTATACACAACTTGAGGCTCCACCTAGTTTGCCTAAAATGGGACAGATCAAGCATTGGTGCTCCCACTAGAAGCACCTCTGTACTAAGGATGCAAGATTCCACACCCAATCCAAGTGGATGACTATTTGAATGAAGTGAGTCTTGCATGTTGTGCTCTCTAGTTTCTGTGGACCACACTTTCTAAGAAAGGTGCTGGGCCTTACTTCAGCATTTCATTGAAACATGCAAAAACCCCTGATTGAGCTCCATATCGTTGGAATTGTTGCGACTATTAGTGACCATCACTTTTCATTAAAATGACCAGATGGCCTTCCAGGGTCCATAGCTGCATAGAAACTGCCCCAGGCCAGGGACCCCATGTCTTCTGAACTTCTGGGCCAACTGGCTCCTCAGGCTGCCTGACCCGCATAGCCTGGGAAGCCAGCACAGGGAGCCAGCTGGCCCAGGCACCTGGGTCCCTGGCCCAGGGGCAATTGCCATGGGGAAAACTGTACTGGAGCCACAAAACCTGGAAGCTGCTGACTGAAATCCACATGATTTTTCTCTGTTTCACAGCTGAATAGCAGCTGTGCCTATTTCCTTTCAAAAACACATTTGCATTTCTCATACAAAAAAAATTAAAAGAAAAAACCAAACACCCCCTCCCCTACCCCACCCTCCCAAAACCACAGAATTTCCAAGTTTTGGCCATTTTAAAAATGTTTCCATCTACTGCCCATGAAGTTGGAAAGTGCCTCGGACTTCAGACCAAAGACATTACCACTACACTGAAGACTTTATACAAGTGTAATACAAAACAGAGCGCTATGCTATTTGGGGGATAGGTTTCCAGCTATGTTTTAAGAAAGTTTGCGTGTTCTGTTAACCAAACATTTGTGCAGTATTAAGCCTTCTTAGGAACCCAGTAACATGATTAATAAGCTTTTCCTAAATGTATTTAGCTAATCAAAAATGGCTTCCACAGAGGATAAGCAGTGTCTACCAGTGGAAGGAACACCCACCTGTTTTCCCCAAGGCAAATAGAAAACTAGTGAATATTATCCTGGTCATTGGTCATGTCCCCCAAAACAGACTACAGACTTCTTTGACAGTAGATGCCAGTGGGAATGCAAAAAAGCCAGAGGGCCCCCCCCATCAGGTAACAGGGCTTGTCACTGAAATATTGACATCAGAATAATTTTAAACCCACTACATTTTTTAATCTCATTACTAGCTGTAACAGCAAGGATAAAATTGTGCAAAAAAAATCCATAGCAAGACTGCGTGAATGTTAATGGAATTACGAGCAACTCATCAGTGTAATCTGCATTGCTATAATCAGCCTGGTATTTGACTCCAAATACTCATACTTACATATACAGGTTCTCGCTAATTAAATGGATGATGAAGACGCCAATGGACTGCAACTTTCTATTTCTGCAAGTCAGGTACAGGCAGAGCAGTTCACCCACATATTGAGGACCAAGTTTTTTCCACCTGAACAATAAAGAAAATTGGAGTAGCAGGTGATGGCACTTGTATCTAGTTCTAAAAACGTTTGCGGCAGCATATATAATTTGGTTAGTTTGTTTTGTAGACCATTTCCTCTCTTCCCACAGAGTCTTAGATCAAAGACATCTCACCATGGAAAGAGGAGTCTATTGAGTAATGCAGCTCAACTGCAGAGCCAGTATAACTTACATGGTGTCCTTGCCTGACTCTCATACAGCCACTGGTTGGAATACGTTTTTCCCAGTCTTAAAACTACTTCCCCATGATTTCAAGTATCAGAGGGGTAGCCGTGTTAGTCTGGTTCTGTAGAAGCAGCAAAGAATCCTGTGGCACCTTATAGACTAACAGACGTTTTGCAGCATGAGCTTTCTTCACCCACGAAAGCTCATGCTGCAAAACGTCTGTTAGTCTATAAGGTGCCACAGGATTCTTTGCTGCTTCCCCATGATTGAGAACCGCTTTGAAAGTGAAACCTTCACCCCACATGCACTAGAAGAACACGTATCCAGTATGATAAGTCCCTTGGCAATGCTTTAGTAGAGCCCTGTGCAAATACAGAATGTATAGCTGTGGATGCGGATCTCCGTGGAGTTACAGGGCCTCTAACAACTATGAGCGAGACCAGCAGGGCCATGACCAGCGACCAGGAACAGCAGTAGCAAAAGTAGCAGCATGTCAGGCCGCCGCTTGAGGAAGGGACTCCTGTCTGGGAGCGTGCGAGCTGCTTGCACACACTAGCGTGACCAGTGACAGCTGCCGGCGAGTCTTGTGCCCACCCCAGTGGGCGGGGCAGGGGGCGGTACAGCCATGCTGGAGGAGCTGGGCACTGGCCCAACATGCTGCTACTTTCACCGCTGCAGTTCCTGCCCTGGTTGCTGGCCATGGCCTTGCTGGTCTCGCTCGTTGTTGCTAGAGCCCTGCGACACTGCGGATATAAATTCTGTATCTGCGCAGGGCTCTACTCTTTAGGGTAGCTTTTAAAAAAACAAGTTTGGCCATGTCTTACTGACAATTAGCTGGTTGTCTAAACACACAAGTTACATCTCTGGGGGATGGGGGGGGGGAACCCCACAGCCTTGGCATTTAACTTTTTCCACAGATAAACAATCAGACCTCAACAAAATGTTTACTCACAGATGCAACATTGTTGCCTTCTGAAAATTCAGATCTCTCAGAAGCAAGTTAATAGTGCCATGGAGAATGTGTTCTTCACAGGAAAGGCCATTTAATAATAACCTCAGAGCCCAGAAGTTATTCTAGTAGGTAAAGAGAGGAATAAGCTAGTGAAGGAATTCTATGCTACAGTACCTCATTTTAGTGGAAATCCCTGAAAAACAAACTGGCAAAGTTAAAATATAAAGAAAAAATATAAAACTTGACAAAACGTGCATAAAATTCGATATGCTGTTAATTGCATTTTAAGCATCGTTTGTTTTAATTGACTAGAGTTGAAGATTCCTAGGACTTACCCCGAAAGCCAGTGTTATTTCCAGAAAGGAACTCAAGTAGGGAAGGTCGTTTAGAAGCATCTGCTGCACCGCTTGCACTGTGAGGAGAAGACAAGCCTCAAGCTGTAACTGAAGGAATCAGAAAAGATGTTAAGAAATATTTAAGGCCTGATTCTCCATGGCCTTGTACCCTGCGTGGTCATCAATAGCCGCTCACATCAGGTGTACATTGCTGCCATTCTGATCTAGTAGTGTTTACACGGACTTTGCACAGGTGTCATCAATGACAACATACAGTGCAAGGCAGGAGAACCAGGCCCTCGGTTCACATTGGGCACTATCAATACAAGGTGAGCTTGCTAAGAGCCTCTGGACAGACTGACTGCAGAATAGATGGTTACAAAAGTCAAAGAAACAGAAGCGATCTAGTGACAGGCAATAAGACTTGCATGCGGGAAGGGAGATCAGAATGCTTTGCACTTCGGTGGTATCTT
Organism: Mauremys mutica; assembly: GCF_020497125.1. NCBI lineage: Eukaryota > Metazoa > Chordata > Testudines > Geoemydidae > Mauremys > Mauremys mutica. Next base: position 81,685,069 of record NC_059082.1, on the reverse strand, counting down.
TTACCAAAGGTTCTCAAACTGCCTTACAAACCCTAAAGCTCACAGCATCACTGTTACGTAGGACAAGTGTTGTTACATGGACCAAGAAAATCCTGACATTTGAGTTACACAATTAGAAAAGTTAAATGTAATTTCCTTTGAGGAAATAAAAGGAGCAGCGTTAATCAGTTTGCTTAGGTAAATGAACATATCCTAATTACTGATAACTTCCATCATGTTCACACTAAACAAATCAGGTACCATATACAACTCTCTGCTTTCTGTTTATTTAAATTATGGAGAGCCAGGTTTTCCAATTATAGTAGATTTTACTTTTTACCAATCCATAAGTTGCCATCAAAAAGTTGCCTTATCCAGCAGCAGCCAGTTGAGTGAAAGGCAGGTTTGTGGGGCTACTGCCAGGGACGGAAGCACTGGGACATACCTTCCCTGCCTGAGGCCCTGCAAGCCTGCAGCTGGGGCCTTTCTTCCAAAGGAAAGTTCTCAATAAGTGGCATGCCTGTTGCCAATATCTGAATCCCATTAGCATTAAAGTCAGTGGGATTGGATTGGTTCCCAGCCAAATGTTGCTATTAACCAGAAGTTAAAAATCAGGGTTACCATTAAGCTGCAGCCACTGTATCTAACTTCAGATCAGTTAGTTTGAAGACAGCCCATCCTGTTTAAATTCATGGTCAAAATGCAGAAAGATTCAGAGATTTTTTTTGACAAAAATTCCTAATGGATCTGAAATAGAAGATGTTGACTTCTGCTGAGGCAAACATTTGCTGATTCTCAGTGTAAAGGGGAGTCTCCACTTTGATTCAAGCCACACTTGCCTCTCTGGTCAACTGATCCGAATATAGAAATTGAAGTCTGTTTATCCCCCTTTTGTAGATGGGGGATATTGGGCGGAGAGAGGCGATAGTTGTCAAAGGTCACAGAGCAGCAGGAATAGATCTGGGAGTCTCAGCTCTAACCACTAGACTGTGCTAGGAATTCCTATGCCACTTCCTAAAGATTCTCATCCTCTCTCAAAAGCATTTAATACATTTGAATTGAAAGACAGCGATTTTCAAACCTAATAGTGCAATCAAAATCCACTATTCAAAACAATCACCTCCCTCATTAACCATTACATACTTACAGGACCAGAAAAAACATTTGATGGCAGAGAAACATTGACTTTTGTCTTCAGTTCATTTAGAAGAACGCAAGATACAGACACCACCATCTGCAACAGGAAGTTATGACAGTCACAAGCAGAGCAAGATAGAGCCCAAGTATTCAACAAATGTCAAACAGTGTCCAAAACTAAATTCTTTGGCATAGGGTGTTTTAATGTTTTCAGTCCCATTTCTGCTTGCTAGGAGGTTGGTTATTAGATCTATGAGGAATGCTGTAATTGTATGGTCCATCCTCAGCAGTCCCCCATAAATGTGCTTGTATTACTGTAACTGTGCTTTAGGTTTACTGTGTTTAGAAAATAGTCTGTTACACAAATATTGACCTTTTGTGTTATCCCTAAAGCACCTCCTTTAAGACTAAATCCCTCCCTCCTGGTTTTATAATTATCCAATGTACTTCACAGCTAAAAGATCTGGAATCAGCACCAAGAACAGTTAAATGCCATAGTGAATTAAGTATTATAGCGGTGTTGGTCAGGATATTAGAGACAATGTGGGTGAGGTTGTATCTTTTATTGGATCAACTTCTGTTGAGGAGAAAGAGAGAAGCTTTGAGCTTACACAGAGCTCTTCTTCAGATCTGTGTAAACTCAAAAGCATCTCTCTCTCGCCAACATAAGCTAGTCCAATAAAAGATTTTACCTCGACCATCTTGTCTCTCTAATGGGGAACTAACTCACTCATATGCAGTTACCAGATGGGACACAAATAGTGTATCGGACTAAGTCCAAAACACGTCGGCATTTCCACATGAAAAGGTTAAGACTTGGCATGCAAGGTGTTCTTTTGGCATGTGCCAAATTAAATTGATGGTGTAATACAACGTGCATCCATTCCCAAGACTCCAAAATGAGTTAATCCCCAAACTGAAGAAAATAATTAAACATAAGGCAAAAGCTTCTCCATCACAAAGTGGAATCAATTACCTCTTGGAAATCATTTGGTGGCTCTTTCAATGAGACAGCATTTAGATGCCCATTTTTCTCCAGAGTAGCGCTACTACCCAAAACCATGATGAGGGAGCTCCAGCATTTTGGCTGAAACAGAGTAAAAACTTTCAATTAACAAAACCACAGACTTTCGTGAAGTTTGCTGAATCAGTCTTTAGATCTAAAAAAAGACTGAACAAGGTAAATATTATATTTTCAAGTAAATACCAAAATACATAATATTTGGGATAAAAAAGGTTTCTGGCATGGTACACACCACAAAAATACAAAAAAAAAAAATCAACACTTTCTGCTTTATGTACCACAAACCAGAGTGAGAGACAGAACGGAGAGGCTTCTTCCTTCGTGACTCTGTAGTGCTGACAGTGAAATGGTAATATCTGGCCTGTCAGCAAGACGTCACTAAGGCAGGAGGAGCACAGATATTTGCAACAGGGTGTCCAAGATACTAGTTTCAGAGTCACTGTGCTGACCACACTCTGGAGTTATACATTGGAGTATACGGGGCTTTGTTTCAAGTGAGGCACATCTATCACACTACAACAAAAGGCTTCAGGGGTAGACCTTCAGCTGGTGCAATTGTCAAGGCTTCATTGATCTCAATGTCATGGATCATACCATGGATTTCTACCTGCTGATGATCTGCCCATCAGAGACTGCTTAGTTTAAAAACATTCAACCATGGTAAGTTTTATTTGCTTTGTTCTAGGTCAGGACACTGTGGTAAAGGTGGTCAACTTGACTTAGATTGCTTTTCCCTTTTACACAGCGTCAGAGGTGCCTGCAATTCTTCACCACTCCATCCAGCCCACGGCTCAGGTTCATAGCTCCTGGAGTTCCAGTCCTTTTCTCTTCAAATTTCTCTTAACAGACAGTCTTTCCATTGCATCCTCAGTCTTCCATGTTTTCTCAAGGTCCTCTTCCACCCGTGTGTTCTTTGGTGGTCATTCTCCCATTCTTATTACATGTCCAGCCCACCTCAAATGTGCACTTTCCAGTCCAGAGTCCCAAGTTCATCTTCCCCCTAATTTCTTCCATGCACATGGTCCACCCTCCACTGTCCGACAATCTTCTCAGTATATTATTTTCTATGGCCTGTATCTTTTCTTCTATCTCCATGAGACCCACTGTTTCCAAACCATACATCAGTGAGGGAAAACACACAGCACAGACTTCTCCTTTCAAATTTGTTACTTAACTGCCTGTCCCACAGTACTCCTAACGCCCACACACTGGGTGGTTCTTTTCAGTTTGAGATCTTTCTTGATGGCACTGAGCATACTTCCCAAGTACACAAGCCTTCTCTTTTGATTCTGCTTCTCTCCTGAAATGTCAGCCAACAGCTCTTCTTCCACCTTCCTTCGTTTTCTGTGTTTACCTTCAAACCATGATCTTCAAACACAGATGCCCACTCTAATACCATATTTGCCAAAAGGGCTGGACTGTCAGCATATATTCATTTTCTCTGTCTCCCCACAGGCTTGGTTCTCCTACTAATTAACTCTAAAAACTAGGATGAAGAGAAGTGGATTCACAGCACAGTGCTTTCTCTCAAGCCTATCATCACCTCAAAACTCTCCAAAATTCCAATATTGTTACCACTCAACCCTCAATACAGCTCCTCTATCTCCTCCACATCTTGAAATCCCCCTCCCATTCATCTCCATACTCCAGCTCCCACTGTACGAAGTCGTATGCTTTATCAAGATCAATAACTGCTACAATGCCTTCCATTTATCATTCTTTCAAGCATCTATCTCATTGCAAATATTGCATTTACAGTACTCCTTCCCTTTCTAAAGCCATATTGCTCCTCTCCTATATTTCCCTCCACCTTGCACTTCAACCTTGTCCCCAAAACCCTCTCAAGGCCTTGAAAGGGTTGACTTAACATTGTCACGCCCTGCTCGGTGTTTGAATCATTTGCACCATCCTCACCCTTCCAGAGAGGCACAATCAATCCTGTTCTCCAGTCATCTGGTAGCCAGCTTACTCCTGTACCTCCAATTGCCTTGATCATATCCACAGTTCTCACCTTCACCAGCTGCTTTATCATTCTTCATGTTATTCAGTGTTTCTTCTACCTCCTCTACAGAGATGGATACCTTTCAAGAGACTTTCCTATAGTTGTCAGCAGTGCTTGAATTTGCAGTTTTCTTCTCATTTAATGGCCTTCAGAAATATTTTTTCCCATACCTCTACTACTTCTTTAGGGTTAGTCACTACATAGCTCCCATTCGTCACACACAGATTTTTTCCATATTTTGTTTCTCTTTCCTCAAGCCAAAATTTCCTGCTACTATCTTTCTGTGCAATTCCTCTTTAGCTTCCATTCTTACCTTAGCAACTGACTTTTTAAGCTTGTTTGTATGCATTTTAAAGGGTCATTATCACGATTCCTCAAAACTCTGAGTATATTTTTTAATTTGTTTGTACAGACTTCCACCACCATCTTATTCTCTGAAAGCACCCCCATCGCTTACCACTAATCATGTTACCTCCACTGTCTTAGTGAAACATTCTTTAAACTTCCTCCATTCTTCCTTCAATGACTTCATCGCCATTGGCAAAGGATGAAAACAAGCCTCCCTTTACTTTTTGGCAGAATTCTTCCTTACCACCCTGCTTTCCCCTTTACATAATCACCAATACAATTTCATCTTCTTTCATGTCAACTCACTGAAAACTGGACTGCATAAGGGGACATTTGACAAAAACGAACTGATGAGGCTCTTGTTCAATCAACCAATGCTTTGCACCATCTTGCTTTTTACAGCTTCACGGCGATCTCTGCTTTGTCACTGGACCCTGCTGTACCTCCAACAGACTGATCTCAGGGCTAAGAGCCGGGAACCCCCAAGTCTGACATTGATTAGTATGTGGTCTTGGGTAAACTGCAGCTTCTCTGCCTCATTTTCCCCAACTGTGGAAAGGAGCTAATGCCTGCCGAGGCATGGAAAGGATTATCTTTTTGCAAATGTTTTGAAAATATAAGTACAGTATTAAAGTGTGGGGGAAAATCTGGCATAAAGTCAGAAAAAAAAGAGGCTGCTCAATAGTGTATTCTTGTATTAGACAAACAGCAGCTATATAGAACAGAACTGTATAGAAACTAACAACAGAAGCATAAGATTAATACAAACACTCACATTTCTGTATAATGACAGATTGCAGTAAAGGAGTTTGAGTGCATGCTTAATTAGAACGGAGTTCTTCACAGGAGAACCTAAGGGAGGAAAAAAGTAGACAACCCCTTAAAGCTGATAAAAATGAAGGAAATGAAATGCATATTAAAAAAACAGGAGGCAGATTTAATTAAGTACAGTAATGTTTTTACACATTTAATGTTAAGATTTTTGTCATGGTTATTTTTAGTGACAGACAGGTCACAGGCAACAAACAAAAATTCAGAGGAGCCTGTCTGTGACATTACTAAAAATAACCAGGGGACAGGGCTGGGGGGGGGGGGGGTAGGGTGGAGTGAGGAGAGAGGGGGGGGCAACTGACAGCATGAAGCTGAAGAAGTGACAGAGGTCTGGTAAAGTCACAGAATCGGTGACTGCCGTGACCTCGTATGTGTAAGGATACAATTTAAACACCACTAAAGCAAAGAGGGGATAGAAATGAGATGTGTCCATGCTACTTTACAATATTTCATGCCACAATTCTAGGTTCCAGTTATCAGTTGTAATATGCTCCCCTAAAGTCCTTAAGGATATGTACAAGCAATTGAAGAGACTAAACCATATCACATGGAATAAATCCTCTCACCAGGTACAGAACGTTTACAGGACATAACTATTGTGCTTAAATATCCCATGCGCCTACAAATATCACCAACTAATAGCTACTCAGTAGACTTGTGTGAAATAAGCTTGTGATATCAGACTCGTTCCTGTGGGGCAAATCTGTGTGTACCAAGGTCTATTATCACAATAGTCTCAGCAGAAACCCTCTAATAAACCACAATGTACACAAAGGCAATGTATACATTGACCACATTCTTCTGATATATCAGCCTTGACCTTGAGCAAATGCCTTAGTGAAATGGGTCTCAGTGTCTCCACGGTCCGGTCACTCATTTGCTCAAGGCTGACATCATGACAGTGTGGGTAATGTATACGTTTATGAAAGGGTTTAAATACTCAGCACTTTTTAACAAAGCAGCCCTTTAGAAAAAGCAAAAAGGAGCTGAATGGCTGACAAAGGTTAGCATCTGTGTAAGTTAGAGCATGGTAAAACAACAAAGTAATTTCTGCTTGAGTCTAAAACTTAAATAGCATTGTTCCTCACCAACACTTACGTACCATGCTTTAACCCAGATAATTTATGGCTGAGTTGGAAGTCCCATAAATCTCATGTTAGATTTAATCCAAACTGACAACCACAGTCAAGTGGGGGTACCAAACGGATAGAAGCAAGAAGCACTTCAATGAATAATACTTGCCAATTGAAATCCACTCTCCAGGGTCATGAAAATTATTTCCACAGGGAACACTCCCAGTTCTGAACATCTTTAGGTAGATCTCAAACTGGAAAGGGGTTATCCGGCAGGCGGTACAGCATGCAAGGTTATTGAAGGGAAGCAACAATGAATGTACAGCACTAACGAAGTCTCCACTTTTGCACAAGTAGAATGGGATTTTATCTCTAAGCTTTCTTAACCTGGATACAAGAAAGGATTGCAGATTTGATTTTTGTGGATGCCATTAACAACATGGAAGCATTACCGGGATTTCCTTTGAGACCTCTTTCCACTTGGCTTCCAAAGAACTCAGTTTGTCTCCAGACTTCGTCACGCAGGCATCTTTATTTGGCATACAGCAACGCTACACTGAGTTGATTAGACTTGAATGAAGGGGGTAGGGTACATCACAGATCCAAGGTTACAGAGAAACCATCTTCCTTTATGTACATTTACAGATTTCATTACATTTACTATACCCTGCGTTACACATTTTGGGATTGGCTTGGTTACTTTGTAGGAACCAAATCTCTTTACAGCATGCTAGGCACCATCCATGTCCGACCTACTCTTTACAATCCCAACTTATCTTGTTTGTTATTTTACTCTTTGTAAATGGTTCCCTGGTTGTTCCTGTGACACTCTGCACCCCATATTCACCATAGGGATATCATTATGATAGGATAACAACATGATGCATCTTCTACAAAACGTGTCATGTGATGTGTCAATGGAAAAGTTATGGTTTGCTGAATGATTATCTTCTTGTATGCATGTATCATTTTTGTATCTGGAGTCACTAATAATGACTATGCATCTGTATTTCAAACATATTTGCTCCTGGGTAACACCCACAAAGTAGCTTACATCCAGCACATTGTGAATGAACTATTTAAGGTAATGGCCCATCAACAAAAAAGGCCACAGGAAAAGCTTAGCTTCACCTAATAAGCTTCCCTGTGGACACTTCAGCCAAAATATGGGTAATGCATGCTTCAGTGAGTCATGGCATCCAAGGGCATATAACTAAATCATGTGATATTGGACTCCATTTTGGTGCCTATACTTTTCCACAAACTGTGCTGGGGGCTTGTTTGGGGCAATAAAATTCCCTCCACATGAAAGAAGCTTTAAAAGGAGGGAAGTGACATCATCACTTGGCCTCACTCCCTCCACAACATAACACCTGAGGAACAAAGACTGAACTGGGGAAGGAGGTCTGAGGTGGGAAAGAAGAAAGCCTGCCTGTGCATGGAAGCTTGGTGGACTGTCTGTACTATTTAACATGATACTCTGCTTGATTCAAATCCTGTCCAGTCTGTAAAACTTAGATCACCTAAGAAATAAAACAAAATGCAATCTGCTTTGATCTGTATGTTCACTACTTATAAATCACTTAAAATCTATCTTTATGTAGTTAATAAATTTGTTTTATATTTTACACCTAAAACAGTGCTTTTTGCTAGAAGTGTTTGGGGAATCTGCTCAGGAACAAAAACTGGTGCATTCTCCTCTCCACACCGAGGGAGGGGAAGACTGGGTAATAAACTTATACTGCCAGGCTTTTGACCAGGACAAGATGGTACAGTCCAGGGGTGCAAAGCTAGAGAGCTGTGGGGAGTTGGCTGCAACCTCTCTATTGTTAAAAGAACAGGAGTAATTGTGGCACCTTAGAGATGCTCAAATAAATTTGTTAGTAAGCTTTCGTGGGCTACAGCCACTTCATCGGACGCATACAATGGAACATATAGTGAGGAGAAATATATATATATATATATACACACACACACACACATATATACACACACACACACACACACACACAGATACAGAGAACATGAAAAGATGAGAGGTGCCCAACCAACTCTAAGAGGCTAATTAATTAAGATAGTTCATGAGTGGCTGAGGAGAATCATTCATGTAACTGCACTGGGTGTGTCTCTGCCTGTGTAAAGGTTTGCGAGAGTGCAGGACCAAGAGCCGTCTACAGCTTGCCACAGTCTTCACAGTGTGAGAGGAAGCCCAGATTGGTATGCAAGAGGGCTCAGCAGTACCCCAGTTCCAGGGTGAACCCCAGGGAAGTCCGTCACAGTTCCTTCCCCTTATCTTAGCTAGTTCAAACATTCTGTTTTAGCTCACTGACCCTTTTACCTATCTTAGTTAGCACAAACATTCTGTTTTCAGCCTGCTGATCTATTTATCTTCCTAATTTGGTCTTCCAAGAAACATGCCTCCCCCATGCTTAATTACTCATGTCAACCTAGGCCTACAAATATTGTTTAAAAAATTATATATATCTATCTATCAAATCTGGATCATACTATGTTTACCAGCTAATATTTGTTAGTGATGCAATGTTGCGTTCAGCAACTAAAAAAGTCTGCCAACCAGAATCATTTCTTTTCAAGGTGATTTTACTGAAGATTAGACACACATAGGGAAATCTTTAAAGCAAAGATAAAAACTAAAAAAGCCACTTACCCTAGAATGTCATTGCATTTCACAGCTTTCAAGTAGCGAACTATTTCCTTATAGCTAAGGGAGGGAGGGAAAAGAGGAGGCATTAAATGTTGAGCAGATGAATGAGGAATACTGATGACAATTAATGAGACAAAGCAATAGCTCCCACGTAGAAGACATTTATGTACAGAGAAAACAAAGGCCTGTATAAAACTGCTGGTATCTCATTGTTTTCTGATAAACCCCAAAACTACTGAAGTCCCTGGATAGATTTAAAAAAAAAAAAAAAAAGGCAGCACCCACCAATACAGAATTATTCAATATTTAAATCTAGGAAAATGTCACTACTGTGGTACCGGCTGTGAAAACACCAGCTGTGTAATCAATAGGAATTTGCCTTCTCTCTATACCAGGGGTGGCCAAACTGCGGCTCTTTCATAATTAAAGTGCAGCTCCCAGAGGGCCCTCCCACCCCATTCTCTGCCTACCAGACTCAGGGGCTGGTAGGGGAGCTTGGGGCTTCTGCTCTGTGGCAAAGTGTTGGGGCTAGGGGCTTCTGCCACAGATGACTGGTGCCTGCTGAAGGGGGGGGGGGCAATTTAAAGGTTCAGCCCCCCCCAGTAGCTTGAGTCATACCCCCCAAGCACAGACATCCCTTTCCCTCAGTGGCCCCTCGCGTCAGCTCCCTGTTAGCTCTGTGTGGAGATGCAGCAGCAAAAGCAGCGGCTCTCCCTGCAGCTCCAGCTGTTTGCCACTGCCTCTACCCCAGGTGCAGCTCTCAGCTTGCTGGCTCCAGCAGCTGCTATGCAGGGACAGGGCCCGGCAGCACCATGTGACCAAGTTAGGCCAGCAAATGCTGGCAAAACTTTGGGAGGGCACGTAACCCCATGTGTTCCTCCTCACATCGCCTCTGGCTTCAGTGCAGCAGGGAGGAGGGTGTCAGGGCTTCAGCCCAGCAGGGAGGGTGGTCTCGGGGCTGAAGTCCCAAGCCCTGGTAGGTGCACCCCAGCTCTCGACCTTCTGAAGATTGTCATAAGCGGCTTCGAGAGTCAGTAAGTTTGGCCACCCCTGCACTATACCAAGAAGTGTTGGAGAGACTGAAAGCATTAGAAATTGTATACATCCCCGATCTAACACCCCCTACATGAACCTTCAAGCCTGGTCCTGTACTTAAGCTCAATTGCCAAGCTAGCCAAGCTACACGGGGCTAACGTGATTTGGAAACTGCAAAGGCTACTCCATATGCAGCACCCACTGAAAAACAGGAATTAAGAGGATACGTGTGCATGCACGTTGTTATAATGGAGAGAGAGACAATTACTAGTTTTAATAGCACCTATGCCAGGGGTGGCCAACCTGAGCTTGAGAAGGAGCCAGAATTTACCAAAAAGAGCCACAGTAATACATCAGCAGCCCTCCTCCCACATTGGTTCCCCCTCCCCCCCACTCCCAGCACCTCCCACCCACTGGCAGCCCCGCTAATCAGCTGTTTTGTGGCATGCAGGAGGCTCGGGGCGGGGGAGCGAGGGCACTGCAGGCTCAGGGGAGCGGGCGGGAAGGGGTGGAGTGGGGGCAGGGCCTGTGGCAGAGCCAGGGGTTGAGCAGTGAGCACCCCCAGGCACACTGGAAAGTTGGCACCTGTAACTCCACCCTGGAGTCGGTGCCTATACAAGGAGCCGCATATTAACTTCTGAAGAGCCACATGTGGCTCCGGAGCCACAGGTTGGCCACTCCTGACCTATGCTAGGCTTCCCCAATGGACTTCCCAGTGGAACAAATTCCAAAGGAAGAAACCACTAGCAGAGAAGCCAGACAATGAGGGTTGAAATCCAGGTTCTGGTAGCAAGTGCTGTGGCGGCATATCAAATGAGAGGGTTGACTCACATGATTGGGGCCCCAAATCATTCAGATCTTTAATTGGACCATGAAGATTTGTTTAGACAGAACCATGAACTGTCCTTAACATTCAAACTGGATATGAATATAAAAAAAGAGGAACAGAGTTTTCTTACAGAAATGGATACAAAGTTTTGAATGAACCCAATTAACATTTAATTGGAAAAAGCTTCCATTCTATCCCCAATGGCAGCTGCTATTATAGGATCTAACCTTTACAAAAAGGTATCGTTAGTACAGAGAGCAATTTACCCAGCAAGAAAATTTATCTTTATACAGTGTTTGAAAAAGAGTCATTTGCACAGGTCCCAAACGTATTAACTGTATGTTCATAGACCTATCGAGGTTTTATTAATGTTGTAAGAAGTTTCAGAGACAAAACCAAAGAGATACTGTTAATATTACTACTTATGGCCTTACAGGAAGCAGATCAAGAATCTCTCTAATAATTCACTAGCCTTCTACAGTGCCTTTCATCCAGTGATCTCAAAATGTTCCATAAACATCAATTCAGTCTCACAACACCCTTGGGAGATAGATATTATCCCCATTTTACAGATGGGTAGAGGCAGAGGTCACAATCTGTGGAAGAAACAGGAACAGCTCCCAGAGTCCTAATTTCTAGTTCTTTGCTCTAGCCCAGTGGTCACCAACCCGTCGATCCTAGAGGATCTCCCGGTCCATCTCGATCTCGCGTTGGCCCCTTCTGGGAGCGGTGTGGGGCCGAGGTAGGTAGGGAGCCTGCCTTAGCAGCAGCCACGCTGTGCCGTGGACCAGGAGCCACTGGAGGTCAGTGCTGCGCGGCTGGAGGCCACACCCCAGCCCTCTCCTGCACCCCAAGCCCCAGTCCTGACCCACCTCCCAGAGCCAACCCCCTACCCCCTCCTGCACCCCAACCCCCTGCCCCAGCAGTGACCCCCCCGCAACCAAACTCCCTCCAAGCCCATACCCCAACACAGAGCCTCCTCCTGCACCCCAACCCCCTGCCCAGAGCCCCCTCCCCACACTGCGAACCCCACGGTCCCAGCCCAGAGCCCATATCCTCTCCCAAACCCCTACCCCAGCCCAGTGAAAGTGAGTGAGGGTGGGGGAGAGCGAGCCACAGAGACCGGGGGCGGGGGGGGGAAGGAGCGGGATAGATCCTGGGTTGCCCTTAAATTCAAAAAGTGATCTTGGGCATAAAAAAGTTGGAGACCACTGTTCTAGCCAGTAGAACACACTGTGCAAGAGAGTCTCATAATCACTGTACCCCAATTAGAATGTCACATTCCTACCAAGAGATTTTATTTTAAATGCCAGCATCTGGCTGAGAACCACAGTTGCCAACTTTCATGCAGTAAATAAGCACCCTGACTTTCACAATAAGCCAAAAATCAAGCGAATTCCATTTCAAAACAAGGCCAAAACAAGCCAATCCCTAAGAACTCCAACACTATGTGACTGGATCCCCCCGGCATGCCGTGCACCCCTGACTCTCTCACCCCCTTGTCCCTGCTTGCCGGGAGCCGATCCAAAAACAAAACCAAAAAAAGCTACAACATGCAAGCAGCAAGCCAAAAACTAGCCAATTAAGCCAAAAACTAGCCCAATTTCTGCATTTTTTTTCCCACAGGTTTGGCATGTCTGCTGAGAACTACTGGGTATTAAGGAGACAAAAAAGGAGCGGAGAAGAGAAGCAGCAAGCTTCTTTGTGAGTTGTACATTTTGAGACCAATAAGGGTGTCACACACACACACACACACACACACACACACAGTGCAGCAGCAATTTTAGGTGTTTGAAAGACATCATGCTCTATAAAGCTGATATGATGCAGAATGCAAGTCCTTAAAAGATGGACAAGAACTTACTGTCCCTGGTTTTCCATTTTTTCTACTCGAGCCTGTATGACAGGAAGTACTTCCCACAGAAATACTTTCTTTCCTTTCTGTGTTCTTTGACCAGTGATGTTCTGGCCTTTTAAGACAGTTGTCAGTAATCCATGATCCCATGGCACCACATTTAAGCTGAAAGTTAAAGAATATTTTTCTAAAAACTATTGCAAGGTACTATAAGAATTCACAAAACAGAGAAAAGACTCCCATATCACTGCAATACCAGAACTATTTTTTTTTTTAAATGTTAAGGTTTGGTGCAACGTGGACTGCTATAAAATATTTCTCAAGGTTCGACTCATTTCAGAAAATTAACTTGATGGACCCCACGTTAGTCATGGTAGCAGAATGAAGCTACTAGCACCAACATAAAGTAGTGATGCTACTGGCACTAAGCTAGTTACTTTAGTCCTTGGTGCAATACATCACCAGTATTCGAGACAATTATCTGTGGGAAGAAAATTGTGTTGGAATAGATATTTGTGTGGGTTGCTACAGAGATTGTATTGATCGTGCCAGACTAATCCTTCTCGCTATGTCATCATAATGCTCACAGTATATTTGACTCAGTAAATCTTGAGTTTGCTAAGCTAAAAACATCTTAGAACCTAGACCACATAACCACTGCATCTAAAAATGGTTGTTTGCCACCCAAGTGCTGACAGTCCTAAATTAAATGTCCACAAACCACACACGCGTGACACCATGTAGCTTTTTCCAAGGAATTTCAGTCATTTTGTTTGGAAGTACCAGAATATTAGCCAGACAATGTTTTGACAATGTGTGTGTTATGAAGATATGAGATATCATAATGAATGCTTACATAATTATTACAAACAACTTGTGACCATTTTCTGCAGTGATTTCTAAAGGCAAATAAAAGTAAGCCTGATGTAACCTTACTGTTTTAAGCTTTCATTTCCCAGATTCCTCTACCCTCATATATAACAACCCGATATGACATGAATTTGGATACAACGCGGTAAAGCAGCGCTCCAAGGGGGTGGGGTGGGGGGGCTGCGCACTCCGGCTGATCAAAGCAAGTTCGATATAACGTGATTTCACCTATAACGCAGTAAGATTTTTTGGCTTCTGAGGACAGCATTATATTGGGGTAGAGGTTTATTTAGTAGGAAACTGTAACTAGTTTCTATTAAACCACATGCCAGGCTTAGCCTCTGGACAGATTTCAAGAGTTCAGGTTGCTGGCCACAGTCTGTTGTAGCAACACATTAGAAATCCCAATGGATTTAACATGTAAATACTCCCTTTCACACTTGAGTACATTGAAGTCCACCAAGTAATAACATTTAGTCAATAGAAGCAAAGAACATACCTATTTGAGAAGGCATAGCAGTGACAGGGAAGTGAGATAGTCTGGAAAAAACTAATGAATTTCTCATATAAAACTTTTGGAAATTCACACAGCACGAGCATCCTCTGAAGTTGTGTTGTAATCCTGCATTTACAAAAATAAACTAGTTTTAAAAGTCAGCGATGTGAGTAAAATCTTTTGAAGCCAGCTGAATTGTTCACTAGGTCAGTTTCCTTTTCTGATTAGAAACAAGTCTATAGCGTTTTATAAAAAATTTCAAATGGACACTTTTTATACAAAATCCATGTTTTAATTCAAACAACTGTACAAGATTTACTGTGACACTACATCCCCTATTCATCGTGGGGGTATGATGATGACATAATTATGATGCAATTTGTACAAGATGAGTCATGTGAGGGGTCATTGGAAAAGTTCTGATATGCCTGTGTGAATGCTGGTGGAAGTGTAGGACCAGGAGTGGTCTATCACTTCTCACAGCAGCGTAGTGCTGAGAGGGAGCCCAGACTGGTGAGTCAGAGGGCTCAGTGGTACCCCAGTTCCAGGAGGCACACGTGGAATGGGGCAAACAGCCACCACACTTACACTGGTTGTAAGTTTTCTGTTTTTAAAATTCATGTAAAAATATTTATTGTGTTGGGTTTTTTTTAAATCAAAGATCCTCACGCACTGTTTGTGACAAACCCTACAGCATCATGCCAGTGTGTACCAAACTAGATAGATCATTTGTAGTCAAAATTCAAAAGCAAAACAGAACAGTAGTGGTAAAAAAATCAATTCGATTTAAAATTTAAAATTTGAGATTCTTTAATTTAAAGTAAAATATTTTAAATGGACATTGTCCTTTTAAATAAGTAACTTCAAATGCCATTACAAACCACTTTTTAATAGGTATGTAGCAGCGACTAGGAAGTCCATTCTGACATGAACCATTGATATTGCAAGAGTGATGGTGAAAACACACTTGATTTCACTGTTTCTTACTCAAGTGGGAGCTCCTAAACAAATCAAGAACAATGGGGGGGGGGGGGAAATCCTATTTCATGTTCCTTCAAGATCATGTTTTTATTCTCTTGAAGCCCTAGTCACAACCAGGACCCCCGGCGCTACATGCTGTACAAAACACAGAACAAGATGATGGTCCCTGTCACATACAGTATACAATGCGAATGATAAGGCATTACCTTTGTAAAGAATTATTTCCCTAACGTAAAAAGCAGTCATTTAAACTGAGGACAGATGTAGGCTGCACCTGGCCATTGGTTTAAATTAGAGAAACAGTGGGAGGGAAAGAATTTAAGTCTTTCCAAAAATCAGTTCTTATCTTTGTGGCTGGTGGATTTACTGTTAAAAGTAAACTGAAAAGCTAAAGTAAGAATTGAGATAAGCAAAGAAATTTGTGTTACATGTCCCCATTTCTCAGGCTTCGGAAGAAATTTAGTAGAGTGGTAAGTTTTAACTAACCTTTTCTACTGATATATCCTGGTTTATATTATATAATTGTGTAACATGATGGATACAGTTAGTATTACTTAGTGTTAGAGCTATACAATTCACTTTTAAGGAATTCTAGATCAGGAAATTTAGATTTCAAGCACTGACGCCATTTTAAACCCTTCAGTAACTGAAGATGGCCTTTGAGGATCTGACATGTTAATGTGCTTTGTAACACAACTGTAGAAACTTTGCAGCCAACCACCATCCCATTGACATCTGAATCACACCATACTAACCGAAGTCTTACCTTTCCATTAGACAAGGTACAGCCGTCCTCAAAGATTCAGAGACACCAAGATTTTGCAAGTTCCTAACACAAATGCATTAGTTTAGTGCTTACATATTCTTCCTAGGACTGGTTTTAAAGCAATCAAATTGACAAGAGAAACAAGTGAAAAATAGTTTCCATAAACAGATTGCATTCTGCCCCATTGAACTTTGGAATATTTTCTAATAAAGTATTTGCAGAGTTATAATAAACTCAATGCATTGAGAACCTTCTACAATTAATATCATCTGTATTACAATAGCACCTAAAGCCCTGATTGAAGTGAGGGCATCTACTGTGCTAGACACTGTACAAACATATAGCAAGAGATAGCTCTTCAAGGCAGGGGTTTACAAGCTCAACACACAAAACAGAGATGGAAAATTATCACTCATTTTAAAGATGGGGAACTGAAACAGAGAGATAGAGTGACTGGCCCAAGCTCATAAAAGAAGTCCAGATAGAAGAAGTTGCAATCCAATTAACTATCAGACCATCCTCCTGCTTTGTTTGGGATTTCCAACTTCTCTCCCATTTTGATTTAAAATTATTTTAAGCTCTGCCATTATTCAGTAATAAATCATCTGGGGCGAACAGCCACAACGGTAGCAAAGGGGCTCGGGGATTAGATGGTGAACTGGAATACTTACTGAGCAGGGTCCTTATGAAGTGCTATTTCTTTGGCTGCTCCCAGGAGCATGACAGCAGCAGCTTTAGGATTCTCTTTTTCTGCCTGATTTAAAAATGTTGTCACCAGTGCAAAAACGCCAGAATATCTAGGAGAATTAAAAGTCCTTACAGTGAAGTATATCTGCACTGAACTGGTTTGTCAGCATGAAAAGCGTTTGCACAAAATACTATAGTTAGCATTTAAATTGACTAGTCACGACACTTTCAGATTCTTTCAAGGGAAAGACAGGCCGTTTAAAGTAAACGGCAACATTTAAAAGGAACGTATTGGGATTGAAATTGGACCCTCCACCCCATTAAAAAAAGAATCTAGTCAGGAAGCAGAATTTAATTTTAAACTTCCATGAATTATAAACAGTGAGGAAAAACTGTTCAATATTTGGTCACACAAGGACAGAAGCTAAAGCTTAGGGGTTCGTTTGAACTGGATCCTGGTCTGGCCTAACTGGGGAAGGGGAAAAAAAGTGACTTTTCTATGCTCAGTTTAGTTATTAACCTTAGGTTGCGATGAGTCTAACTGTGCTTTACCTACTGGAAAGCAAATCTCTGTGAATTAAACAATATTCCTTGGAAATTCACTGAACCTTCTCATCAGAGTTACCTGTATATAAGCTCCACATGGCGCTGTCTGCAGATATTACATTGTCCAGGTCTCCGTTTTGGGTGACAGAAACATTCATGTGAATTGGGAGACACTCTCTCACCAACCAGATATTTGTTATATTCCACTGAAAGTTCATGAACAAATTTTATCAGAAGGTTTCCTGGGGGATTGAGGAGGAAAGAGTGTTGAAATATGCTTTCTTCTAAAAGTGTTATGCTCATAAGAAGTCTTATATATTATATAATAAACCTCGCTGATTTTGAGACAGTGCAAAAGCATAATGCTTACCACCATGTCGAAGGTCTGCATCTATATCTGTGAGCTCCAAGTTGAACATCACGAGAACACCAGCCAAGGCCAAACCACGCTGGTCTTTCCAGAATGTGCTTTTGTTATGTGCATTGCAGTGACAGTGAGAAGGGGCTGTCCAGTTTTGGCACTGTTTTATGAGGGGAAGGGGGGAAAAGGAAGAGGAAAAATTGCATTCAAGTTAACCAAAAGAAAAATTAGTTACGATCCCTTGCTCAGCGAGGTCAACATTGCATCCATATTGCTAGGTATCTTTTATACTGAGCTACTGCATATTTCATATGCAAACGTTAGCTGATTTTATAAACTGTACAGTAACATATCTGTGCCTGGTAAAGCATAATCTACACTATAAACATCCTGGATAAATCTACTATGTCAAAATTACAAAATAATTCTTCTCACACAACACCAGACCTAGACTAAAGAATATAAAACAGTCACGGTCTGACTGGGTTGTGAGCATGGAGATTTTAGTTCTATTTACTCTTTAGTACGTTTCTTTCAGTTCCCAGTGTGCTCAAAATCCAAATTTAAGATATTGAAGAGTGCATATTTCCAGTTGTTGGTTGATACTATTACAGGACAGGAATTACATGGAAAGCAGACTGATTCAGAAAGAGCGGGAACTGGATCTTCGAAAGATTAAGCCTTTATACTTGTGTAACTAACTCACAGGGATGTTGTGAGGCTTAATTATTTAGTATCCATATAGCGCAGTCATTCCTGGAGGAAAGGCATATAGTTTAAACCTGCAAAGTTTAGTGAATATGGCCGGGGGGGGGGGGGGAGAAACTCTGACAATATTTTAAGCCACTTTTGAGCTAATGAACCATTTTCTATAGAACACTTGGCTCCATGTTCAAAACGTCCCTAAAATCTGGGTAAAGAGCTGGAATATTTTGATGAATTGCACATTTTTTAAATTTTAGCCTTTTTTTTTTTAAACCTGTCTGCAATCAAAAGCAGAGAAATCTGAAGATTTCTGATATCAAGCTAATCCGGGGGGGGGAAAAAACAACAGAGAATCAGAGATTACTTCCACAGAAAGCACAACGCAAGCCACCACCATTGTGTCCAAAGCAAACAAGAGCTACACCAACTGAGGATCTGGCCCCATAAGTTTACAGAAATTTCTTCTAGTAAGTTGTTTTAGTGGCAATTTGAAGAGACAATTATTTGATGTTCAGGAAACTATGTTAAAATACTCAATGTTATATTATTTATTGTTTTAATTAGATCCTGCATAAGAGGACAGGATACTGGGCTTGATGGACCTTTGGTCTGACCCAGTATGGCCGTTCTTATGGTTCCTATTATATAGATCACTTTGGACAACTCAAGTCTGTGTTTCATAACTACACCTCAAGTCCTTCCTTACCTCAGAAGCTAGCTTATCACAAATGTAGCAGTAGCACTGATCACAGATATTGGCATTGTTCTCAAGGGGTGAACGTGTTTCACTCTCTGCTCGCCTGTAAGTTGATAAAGCAGAACATTATTTATAGTATACACTAAATAACTGTTCTGTTCCTCTTCTACTTCATGACAGTTTTTCTGATTATTAAAACCCTGCCACAATTATTTAACACAATCAGCAAATAAACTTACACTGGTAAAACTTAATATATAGCATTAAGGCACACACACACACACACAAAACACCACAGTATTTTAGAATAGCATGTGGCCCAGCAGGAAAGTTGAGACCTTGATTTGTGCCCTGACTGCAGTTATATGATTTACGTTTTCTAGACATAAAAAAAGGTGTCACTGATATGGGGCTTTTTCAGGCTCCTCTACTGAAATTTAGTACAAATTAAATAAATGCCCACAAAATATCAATAATAAAAGATCTGGTATTATTCCCTATAAAAGATTAAACCCATAGTAGCCACTGTGCTACTGAACATACTCAAATGGGTGTGTCATACAGTCATATCTTGCATGAGGCATCACTTTCCCTTGTTTACAGAAAGTAACTACTAGTTCACATTCCTCATCCACAATTTCTTCGGCTTTCTGGTCTTCCAGAATAGGTTTTTCTGTAAAAAGGGAAATACATTGTGGTTTATTTCGGAGCAAAATGATTTCAGATTTAGTTAAAACCAAAACTTGCTATTGGCTTTTATTCATTAAGCATGTTGGGGCAAAGACAGTCTTTGTTCAGTGTTTGAACAGAGACAAGCACAATCGGGTCCTGGTCTATGACTGGCACTACCTAGGCACTACCACAACAGAAATTAAAGAGGTTATTCACATTGATACAGGACAGGCATTGGAAATCCTACTGGTACTTTGATACACAAACCAGCCGCATTTAAAGAAACTTGTTAACAACTTAAAACTACGTCGTGCTTTAAAAAAAAAAGTTAACATTTCTGGAGATCTTAAGTTGAATTTTTTAAAAAAGATGTGAAATACTAGGAGAACCTTGTGCTTTCTCTGTTTTTGAAAAAATTCTCATTTTCTAGCAGCATAAGCACTAATATCACACAGCTTGTCCTTGTATTAGTGACCCTCCTGATTCTCCTCCCCAGTTTGTTCACCTATTCCGTTATAACGGTTTCTGCTGCTAAAGCCTGATGAAGATTTCCTGCATTTCAACTACTTCTCTGTATTCTAAATGGAACAAAATGAAGGATCATTAAATGGCAAGAGATGACTAAAATTTGTTTTATATTTGTCTAGCTTAGCTCACTTTCCACAGGGAGAGGGACCAGATGATCTAACATGCCATTTCCATTTCTAGTTTCATGCAGATAGGATTCACTAAGTTGAATGATAAAGGAGAGGCAAGTTATCGCTATTTAGTAGGCGACTTCAAAACAAAAAACAAAAAAAAAACAACAAAAACCCAGCATATACCAACAAACAAAAAAAACCCCCAAAACTACTTAAGGATGTGTTCTCTCTCTCCCCCGAGAGAAAAGTCTACACTTTTTCTGATGAACGTTTAGATTCTGGGGAAACGGTTAACAAAACTACTTAAAAATACCTTTCCTTAAGTATACTTTGCCCTTTAAGGGAATTAAATGTAATAGACACCAATTTAAGAGAGACACGGTCCACTTATAAAATTCATCTTTTTTTAATGTGTATTTTGTAACTTGCTACAGCAAATATTGCCATAACAGAGAAACGAAATTCTTATTTTTCCAGTTTATTTACTAAGTGCATTTACAAACATTTTGTTTGTACCCTGTTTTATTGCTGCCCCTAGTTAGTCAAGTTTCTTTTTTGTTTTTGTGGTGTTTATACACTGCAACAAGACAGAGGAAACACCCTCACACTTTGATTATTTTAGAACTACAAACACTGGCAGGGCAACTCAAGAGCAGTAGTAATACTTAAAACAAATCTGAACTAAAAAAAGTCTCTTTGCAGAGACTTACGTAAGGCAAAAGCACAACACTTACGCAATGGTTCAACTAACAGGACTGAGTTCCCAAGAGGACTCTCAGCTTCATCATCACTTATCAGGATCACACTTTCCTCCTGCGCACCTCCTTGTTCTGGGCCCATGATACCTAATCTCAAAAAGAAAAAACAATTTGGGACTAGAGGAGAGAAATGAACTTTGCACTTTGCTACAATACACTGCTCTTAGTCTAGAGCTTTTCATCAAAAGACTTCAAAGGGCTTTACAAAGCAGGTGAGTGTCATTATCCCCATTTTGCAAATGGGGAAACTACACCTCACAGAGGGGATGTGATGTGCTCAAAGTGGCCCAGCAGGCCAGTGGCACAGCTAGGAATAAAACTCAGGTTTCCAGCGCCTCGGTGCAATGCTCGATCGCCTAGGCCACGCTGCTCAGCCTAGTAGCCTTTAAATCCCACAGATGCTTTGGCTGGCAGCTCAGGAAACCTTATACAAACACCACCTACAACACCGAAAGCCCCACATTAAGGTAACGAGGAAGTTTACAAAAAAATATTTGGACTTCTGACTCGTGATTTAAACTGCGCCTGCAGAACTAGCCCAGGAAAACTAGAAACGGGCTGAAGAGACCAGTCCCTTCTCCCCCCCCCCACCCTCCAGACCGCCCCCCACTGTCCCCGACCCCCAGACGCCCCCCAACCACTGTCCCCGCCCCCCACTGTCCCCCACCCTCGTTGTCCCCCAGACCCCTCCCTGTCTCCCCTCACACCCTCCCCCAACCCCCACGCGCCCCCGCCGGCCCCTCACACAGCGCCCACCCCGCCACTGCCCTTCTGCCGCCAACAGCGGCCGCCGTCGCCTTTCAATTCTCGCGGCTGACGCACCGGGCAGGACTTCCGGAGCCGCGACCCCGCGCGGAGGGCCCGGGACGTGGCAGCGGCACCGGCGCTTCCGCCAGGACTTAACGGAGCCGCTACGTGGTCACGTGACAGGCGCCGCGGCGGCCATGTTGGGTGCGGGCGCTGCTTGCGGAAGGTGCCATCTGGATCAGACAGGGGGGAGGGGGCACCTGGAGGCGCCGGGCTGTAGGGGGCACCGACAGCAGTTGCGCCTGGGCCCTACCCCAGAGACCTCACCCCCTCCAGTCCCCACACCCCTGCCCCAGCCCAGACCCCCCCTCCTGCCTTCCAAACCCCTCGTCCCCCCACACCCCACACCCCTCACCCCCAGCCCTGCCCCAGAGTCTGCACCCCAGCCAGAGCCCCGATACCCCACCCCACACCCCTGAACACCCCCCTGCACCCCAAACGCCTTGTCCCCAGTCTGGAGCCCCCTCCTGCCCTCCAAACCCCTCATCCCCCCACATCCCAAACCCCTCACCCCCAGCCCTGCCCCAGAGTCTGCACCCCCAGCCAGAGCCCCGATACTCCACCCCACACCCCTGAACACCCCCCTGCACCCCAAACGCCTTGTCCCCAGTCTGGAGCCCCCTCCTGCCTTCCAAACCCCTCGTCCCCCCACACCCCACACCCCTCACCCCCAGCCCTGCCCCAGAGTCTGCACCCCCAGCCAGAGCCGCAATACCCCACCCCACACCCCTGAACACCCCCCTGCACCCCAAACGCCTTGTCCCCAGTCTGGAGCCCCCTCCTGCCCTCCAAACCCCTCGTCCCCCCACACCCCACACCCCCAGCCCTGCCCCAGAGTCTGAACCCCCAGCCAGAGCCCCGATACTCCACACCCCTGAACACCCCCCTGCACCCCAAACGCCTTGTCCCCAGTCTGGAGCCCCCTCCTGCCTTCCAAACCCCTCGTCCCCCCACACCCCCCCTCATCCCCAGCCCCACCCCAGCATCTGCACCCACAGCTGGAGCCCCCTCCCACACCCTGAACCCCTCATTTCTAGCCCCACCCCAGAGCCCCCACCTCAGCCCCCTGAGCCAGCCCATTGAAAGTGAGGGAGTGAGGGAGGCTGACGAGAGGGAGCGACGGGGGCGGGGGGAGCTTGGAGAAGGGGAGGGGTAAGGGGGTTTGGTTTTGTGGGAGTAGAAAGTAGCAACCCCAGGAGAGCTTATGTCCAAATAAATCTGTTAGTCTCTAAGGTGCCACAAGGACTCGTCGTTGTTTTTGCAAATACATCCCGGTCTTTCTCCTCCTCTCTGTCACTTCCAACTGTTAAGTCCCCAGCTTTATAGCAGAAATTCTGGTTGTTAGTCCCTAAATGGATGACCTTGCACTTTGCACTATTAAATATCATCCCATTTCTATCACTCCAGTTTACAAGGTCATCCAGGTCTTCTTGTATGATATTCCAGTCCTCCATATTGGCAATAACTCCCAACTTTGTGTCATCTGCAAATGTTATTAACACACTCCCTCCCACTTTTTGTGCGAAGCTCAGTAATAAAAATGTTAAATAAGACTGGTCCCAAGACTGATCCCTGAGGAACTCCACCAGTAGTAACCGCCCTCTTGCCCAACAGTTCGCCTTTCACTGTGACCCATTGTAGTCTCCCCTTCAACTAGTTCCTTATCCACCTTTCAGGTCTCATATTAATCCCCGTCTTCTCCAATTTAACTAATCATTTCTCACGTGGAACTGTATCAAATGTCTTACTGACATCCAGGTATTAGATCTACTGCATTTCCTTTGTCTAAAAAAGTCAGTTATCTTCTCAAAGATTTTGTTACCACCCCTTGAATCCAACTAGTGTAGAAAAATCTTTAATTACAGACGCTCCCCAACTTACGCAAGTATTCCATTCCAGAACGCCTTGCGTAACTCTAATATTGTGTAAGTCAGAAACGTATACCTGAACATTATGCAAAAAAAACCAAAAACCCTTCTATTTCTAGCTTACGGAACTTTTTCCATAAATGCGGATTTGCGTTCGGGTTTGCGTAACCCCGGGGGGTGGGGGGAGGGGACACGACCCGTCTGTACTTTCTATCATCTAAGTTACTCACTTTTTGCAGGTTCAAACCATTTAACTTTAGGAAACATCCTAACAGCCCTTTCTTATCTTAATCACGCTGTTTATAAACACAAATCAAAGAAGGTTTTTAAAAGGCTTTTTAAGCTCCCCCTAGTACTGTGTGCATGCGCACAGCAGAGATTGAGTGAAGATGAGAAACAAAAAAAACAAAGTGGAAGAAGCCCCCCCAGAAAACCCCAAACCCTGCAACCCACTACTTATAACACATTAAGAGCAATTTAAAAAAAACAACCCCAAATCCGCCTATTGTAAGTGGCAAGTTGCTTGCAGTGTAAGTGCAGGGAGGAGAAAAGGCCAAGCATAGGGTGACTATATACTCTTAATCCATGTGCTTGGAGAATATAAATCCAGGCACGTCTGGGGGCATTGCTGAGTCACCAGGCAAGGTTGAGCAATGCCCTTGGTGTGGCCTTCTGCAGATGAGTCCTTGCATTGTAGCTCCCTTGCTGGACAATGGCGCTTGATGGTTGTTTGACACCCGGCCCTGTGTTGGTTATCGTCTTTGCAGAGCTAGTATCTGGGCGCTTCCCAAACCCACAGCATATTTTAGTGACAACCATACAACACAATTCTCATAACTTCATATGCATTAATGATATACATATTTAGATAGAACAGTGGGTTTCAGCAGATCATAACCTTTTCCATAATATTTCATATAAAGCATGCCATGAGGTGTCACAATTATATACAAATGATGAATATGGCAGTCCCCAGGGGTGTAGAGTGTCACAAAGATTTTCTTTGCTTTAGATTGTAATTAAAATTTTGACCCCTTCTGGAACCACCAGCCTCCTGCTTGCCTTCCACAGGGAGTTGCAACCTTGCTGTTGAGAAACACTAGTCTGCTATGACCTCCTCCATCACAGGGCCTATAACATTTTACCCAGTGATTCGTTCAGGGAATTGTTCTTCCCTACTATAGTTGTGTGTGTGTAAAGCAGCAGAATTTAGCCAGTAAGTGGAATATTTTATATTGCCATACTCCTTTTTAGTGTCACAGAAACAAATGTGGTTACAGAGTATTTCATTATGCTTAATAACCATTGCGGCAAAATGAGCTAATCACAACACACTCTTCTCCATTAGAAATCGATCAGGCAATAGGGAAAAAGTCAACTAGCATAATCAAAACAATATCCATCACACTTCAAAACCACCTTGCTAACACTAGATGGTACTCTAGCTCTTTGCTGAGCTTTAAAATTGACGGTTTCTTTCTCTAGGAGCTTGGCCATGTTGTGCAGCGAAACAGTTTTCAGTGTATGAAAAAGCCATAGAGACAGTGCCACAACTTCCGATTATTAACCTGGCACCTAGGAAGCTATTGAAACTCAACTGCCACATATTCTCAATTCCTTCTAAGGGAATATAAATATTGAAGGATTTTGCATAAAACAGGACATTCTTAATAAACAGTCTTCTAATTTCCAGGATTAGGAATGCAATGTATTATTTGGGCTTAAAAACAAGCAGGATGTGTACCATCTGGTTGGGGAGGATTTGAGAACTAATTCCCGAGAAATGAATGATTACCAGCAATTAGTTAATAACCCAAGGAAAATCCAGAGACTATTTTGATTTGACCAGAAACAGCATAACAATGAAGAACAGTTCTGGTATTGTTACTATTGGAAGCTGTGGGGGGGAAAACAACTAATAAAAAACAACCCATGCATCCGATGAAGTGGGTATTCACCCACGAAAGCTCATGCTCCAAAACGTCTGTTAGTCTATAAGGTGCCACAGGACTCTTTGCTGCTTTAACTAATAATATGACTGGTATTTTATTCAAATGACTGCAAATATAGTGTAGTATGTTCTCTAAAGCTTATTACCTCATACAGTACGGTATTAGAAAAAAGTTTTCATGAGAATGATCACTATTCTATTAATAATAGGATTGGATACATTTAATGTCTTTATATCTTTAGTACATTGTTTCAATCTTGGGTGCTTAAAATTAGGCATATTCTGACACATAACTAAGTAGCCTGATTTCAGAGGTGTGGAGCACTTTTTGGATAGATATTTCATCCACCAGTGAAATGCTGCCAGTTCTGTAACATGGCAGCACTTTAACAACATACTGTAACACTACATAGCAATTTAGGGCAGTAAATGAAGGACTGACACTGCAGAGAGAATTAATATGAGCAGAACTAGAGTTTGGCCAGGACACCAAGGCTAAGACTGCAACTCTTGGGAAAAGTGCCATGGAATCGTGTAATGGCCAGAAATAGTCAGGACTTCAATGTTCCATCTCATCTGAAACACATCTACGTTGGAGTTTTCTCACCCATAAAATGGAGGGCGGATGTTCTGTTTATACTTTTAGTTTTGTAGGGGTAAAAGAAGTTGATTGAATTTTACGCAGACTGCATTCAGGCTATCCCATTGCTCCATGCCAGGCTTTGTATTTGTAAATGTAGATGAATTTATCTGCAAGTGTGCGTGCATATTTTACATATACAGGATTAGAATTCAAAATGACCTTGACAAGTTGGAGAATTGGTCTGAAATAACTAGCTAGGTGGTAGCACTGAAAAGCATCTGGGAGTTATAGTAGATCAAAATTGAATGAGAGTCAACAATGTGATGCAATTGCAAAAAAAAGGCTAATATTCTGAGGTGAATTAACAGGAATGTTGTACATGTGGCACGGGAGGTAATTGTCCCACTCTACTTGACACTGGTGAGGCCTCGGCTGGAGCACTGTGTCCAATTAGAAGAAGCAATGGGTGTAAACTGCAGCAAGGGAGATTTAGGTTAGATGTTAGGAAAACCTTCTTACTGTTGGGGCAGTTAAGTGCTGGAAGGGAGGTTGTGGAATTCTCATCACTGGAGGCTTTAAGAACAGGTTTGGCAAACACCTGTCATGGATGGTCTCTGGGTTTATATGGTCCTGCTTCAGCGCAGGGGGCTGGACTAGATGACCTCTAATGGTCCCTTCCAGCCCAACATTTCTGTGATTCTATATGAGCCCTAATACATCCCCTACCCCAGCAGCTCTCAACCTTTCCAGAACTACTATACCCCGTTCAGGAGTCTGATTTGTCTTGTGCACTCACTTAAAAATTAGTTGCTAACAAAATCAGACACTCAAATAAAAAAGCATCACAGCACACTGTTATTGAAAAATTGCTTACATTCTCATTTTTACCATATCATTATAAAAATTAATCAATTGGAATATAAATATTGTACATACATTTCAGTGTATAGTCTATAGAGCAGTATAAACAAGTCCTCGTCTGTATGAAATTTTAGTTTGTACTGACTTCGTTAGTGCTTTTTATGTAGCCTGTTGTAAAACTAGGCAAATATCTAGATGAGTTGATGTACTCCCTGGAAGGCCTCTGTGTATCCCTAGGGATATGAGTACCCCTGGTTGAGAACCACAGCCCTACCCCATTCCGCCTCAATTCCCAGTTCCATGTGACATCACCATTCCATCAATTCTGTCCCCCAGCACTCCTCCATCAGTTTTCTTCCTTTGTGCTCCCAGACACCACAAACAGTAATTCTGTTCCCTCCAAACACTCCCTCCCATCACTTCCTTCCTCCCCTGACACCTCACCCATATCTGTTCTCAGTCCCCCAAGACATCTGTCCATGACTTCTCTCCCTCTCTAGACATATCTTCTGCTCACTCCCATAATCTCCTCTTGTTCACCCTCCTCCTCAGTACTTCACATACAGACTGAGCTCTTCTTAACTAGAGAACCTGCTCTCCTTCCCCAACCCATCACTCAGCACTCCTGGTGCTGGACTCCTCCCCAAGACTCTTCTGAGTGTCTGATTGGAGGAGGAGAGGATCTGAGATCAGAGAGGCATTAAATTGGGTGATATAAGGAGGCGGTAGAGTCAACCACCAGAGCCAACCACCGTGACAGCCAGGAGTTGGGGGCAGGCCAGGAATCTGGAGAGAACAGGAAACTCAGAATAGGTGGCTGAAGCCCCAGTAGCTCCATCTGGGAATTAGAGCTGCAGAGAAGGGAAGCTTCCTGTCTGCGTCCAGCAGCCTCAGTGAAGAACTCCCTTTATGTTCATCACGACCAGTCCTGTCTCCTCTCTCCCACAGAGCAATGGCAGTTGCTATTCTCCATGCTTCATATGATGTAATTAGTGTTTGCAAAGTGCCTTGAAGACTTTTCATGCAAGGTTCTGTACAAGTGCAAAATATTATTATTATCCATAGTACTGTATCTATGGCTAAGGTGGGTGTTATTCATAATGGACCACAGTTCTAAATTTTACAGTGCAACATTCAGTTTCATACATGTGAATAGCCAGCATCAACCGAACCATAGCTTGGACTGTGCTGGAAATGTCTGGGGATGTACCTGGCAATACAAGTGATGAATTGCTGCTCACTTTTTAGCTAGTTAGAGCTTTACTAGGAAAAGTTCAGGGGACTACATCACCATCGCTGCTTCAGAACTTAAGTCCACTGTGCTGGGCACGTGCCACTGACTCCTGCCATGCACTGGATATTGGGACTTGCTGGGGCGAGACAAAATGCATAGACTCACTGCTTAGACACCTGGTGTACTGTGTGTCATAGCTTCCCATTGAAAAGAGCTGGAAGTCATGGGAATAAAGAAGAGGGAAGCCCCAAAATAAAGAAATGGGAAATAGCCAAGTTTGTGCTGCTTGGTGTGGAAGGTGGGATAGCTAAAGAAAAATGTACACGCTTGCATGTCATGTCATGCATTAATAATGTAGTTTCAGCATACGTGAGCATGAGACAATTCTCGAAGAGAGTCTGACATTCTCTTCATTTATTTTATTCAGATGGGGCCAAGCCACACAACCGAGCAGTAGTGTCTCAAGCAGGAACACTTAAGCAACCCCATCCAGGAGTTACACTGAGACACAAGGTGTCTGCAATAGACCATCGTGGGGCAGCCTGACATGGCATACGCTGGACATGCTGGAGCCTTTAGATACATGGGAACGAAGTACACAGGAGTCAGAGGAACTGGTTTCAATCCACCGACTTATGAAGTAAAACTGGAATGCCTCTCTGACCGCAATAGCAGCGAACAGACCATTAAAATGTCCATTCGAAAAAATATTCATGTCCCATTTATATTTACTGCTGCTCCATTCCGTTGAAAGTCGAAGGCCCATTTGTACCTGATGAAAAGCTCAAGGTAGATCAATTGACTGGAAAGGGCTCTGAGGACTGAAACCTACAATTCCACATGGGCAAGTGTTAATCCAACAGTCCGCTGAACCCAGACGAGGAGCCGTAGATCTTTCCAGGAACACAGACTTGTGGGCTGGCTGAGACAGAACTACTGCTTGTTGGCCCAGCCTAGGATGGCCGTGCTGCTGACTGGTTTTTATTGCTTTTCAGTTTTCAAATCGATTCTCATGCTGGAGTTTTGGAAAAAAAGGGTGGCCTTGTTTTGTATCCATTTCCAGCTTCTCTGTATGTTTGATTGCATCTGTCAAAGGCAAACTTTCCATGGTAACATAGTTGAGATTGTCTCCCTTTTAACCCTTCAAAGTCCCTTAGAATGTATTGTAATGACCTGGCCGGCTGGATGGAATCAGTGGACGGAATCAGAATCTAGTGGATGGAATCAGAATTGCTCAGTTGTGTGGCATAGACCCCATACTGCTGATCACTAATGGAGAAGTGGTAAGGGGTTGTGCATCTGGAGCAGGAGTCTCTGTTGCCATGCAGTGAAAAGTGGCCATGAAGGCCCTAAGGGGCCACCTATTTGTTACAATATGATTGCGTAGGTCAAGTAAGTTTACACTGTTTGGGCTATTCAGAGGTAGCCAGTTCTAGAGACTGTGGCTAAAATAAGAACTGACTCAGTCTCTCATCCATGTTTATAATTTGTATTACAGTACTATGCACAGGCCCCAGTCAGGATCAGGACCTTACTGTGTTGGGATAAAAGACAGTTCCTGCCCCAAGGAGCTTATGATCCAAATGGGGCAAGACATGAGGGATGGGTGTAGAACACAGGAGATGGAATTATGAGGAAGACAATGGTGATAGTGCTAGGGACACAAGTTGCCTGCAGTAGCGAGCGGTACTAGATGGTGGCGTCACACCTCAACTGGAACCAAAACAAACCTTTATTTTTATGCTTGAAAGAATATGGGTAAGTTCTTGCCTTCCTCCAAGATCAACTAAAGCAGAAATAAGACACCAGGAGAAAGACCCTTCCCAGGGTATTTCAGGCCCCGTAAGAATGATTCAGTCCAACATGGGGCTTTTCAGGGGGCAAATAAAGTGACAGACAGAGGGAATCACAGGAGAGAACCTAGAGCTAACTCCCCCCACACACTCCCAGTTGGGTTGTGAGCCAGCTTGTGTCCAGTGCAGGAGACAGAGGAGGTGGAAGATACTCTCCACCTCAGCAACGTGGCAGCCAAGAGCTCTCGATTTAAGAGACAGATGAATCTGAACTATGGTGGAATGCCTTCAAAAATCTGCTAGCATGCTCCTTCCCACCAGAACCAAAATAAAGCCCCTTAACATTTCAGGCTCCTCTCAAGTCCCTGCAATATTATCGGTGCTCTTTGATGCTCTATCTGCCCCTCGTAGTGCCTGGTTCTCCATGTAACACATTTCCTCCGCTTTCAAAAACAAGAAGTGTTTGGTTCATTCAAGCCCTGATGTTTCTATAGCATCGGGGTGATCGAGTCTCCTCTATTTTATATTTTTTGGCATTTTAATAGGGTTTTCTTTTAGACTTTTAATGAATTTTTATTCCCCTTTGTGTATCAGACACTTCAGAATGTCCGACAATTTTATACACCCCCTGTGGAATAATATGAACGGTTAGGACAACCTTTGTATGGCACAGTTCTCTCTGCCAACAGTTTCTTTTGCCTTCAGCCAGAAGGACGTGTTTTAACCCTTTCCTCCCTACCATCTCCCCTCCCCGGCCCTCAATTCCCTCTGGTGTAAAAGCAGGAACAAAACCAGCCTTGCTCTTCAGCATTTCAAACTCTTGTGGTCCTTTGTCAAGAAAGAAAAACAAACGTGGAATTCGGGTCCTCTGGATCATTTCAGTGGCAAGAAACTGAAAGGTGCTTCCTTCCTCCCGAAAGGCCTTCTCTTGCTCTCCAATGGACCAAACTTCCCAAAAAACACACAGGGCAAAGCTTCCCAAAAAACACTCAAACCTCACACCCACTCACCTGTCACCCTTGCCACTTTTGCTAAGCCACCCATGAGAAGTAGTTTAAAAAAAAAAAAAACCTGTGCAAAATGTTCACAACAAAACCCGAGACTGGAAGACACTAACCTAGTGCTGACTTGAAAGTCAGACCAGACTCATGGGAGAAATTGCTAAGTTTCACGGACCTGGTGAGCAAGCCTGGGGGCTCCCCATACGCTTCAGGCCAGGCCGGGGCCCTGTAATGTGTTGGCCTGAGTTGTTATGGTGGTGGGAAAGTAATACCGTCTGCCCAGTGCTCCCCAGTGAGCCAGCGGTTGGTGAGTGGGCGGAGCCATGATTCTGCCCCACCCTCCTCCAACACAGTCTGCTGGCCTGGAGTGAGGGGGAAAGCAAACCACACACTGAAAAGATTCTCTCTCTGCCCCACCGGAGCAGGAGGAAAGCAGGGGATGAATTTTGTCACACATCCTACTAAGCGCTGTGGTACACTACTGTACCCACCACCCTTTCCCCAGGCTGAGCCTAAAGCCTTAGGGTTAGGTCACGATTCTCCACTGCCGTGCATGGTATCTAGTCAGTCGCACAAGTGCACAGTGATACTTACTCACAATAGTGGTGAGTTACATACTGTACAGATAATACAAAAAAAGACAATCCCTGCTCCAAAGGGAAAAGATACGATGGACTGGTTTAGAACACAGAGGATGTGGTGCATGCATGCGCGTGTGTGCATGTAGACATTGCATTGGTATAAATCAGAAAATTAGGTGTCTGAGCCCATCCCTTGGTGAATAGATATTTTCAGACGACGTAGACACTTGGCAAAAGAATGTCTGACATTTTTAAAATGAAAAGCTGGGGAGTGGGGCAGTTGGTTATATTTTTCGAGCGCAATTCTGTGACAATGAATCCTTTTCAGTGTTTTTGTTTTGCATAGGATGGTGGTAGAATGCTTGGGTTCTTTCACCTTCACAGAGGGCAACTAGATTGGTTTTAGACATTTCTCATGCTTAATTATGCAGGTCCTGTGAAGCTATATAATTTAAAAACATAAGTCATTAAAATGTTACATATTAAAAATTGCCTTATTTTTTGATGTTGCAGAGTGGTTATGCTCATATGTTGAGAATTATGAGGTTATTATCCTTGTGGCAGCTAATCCAAATTGCCTGTTATCCATAGGCAGAAACTTAAAGGAATACTTAAGCCCAGTCCATGGATTACAAACTTGGTGGCATAACTTTGAATCCAGTAGTATTAGTATTTTGCATTTGATAGTTGCCAATAATCTGAGTCAAATATTTCACATCTGGCATTACTATATATTGTCTGGTTTAAGCAATAACTTTTCTTCCCCTTTTGCACTGAGAGAACTTTGATTACTAAAGCCCTTCCTAGGACAGATTTAGCCGGTTCTTTAACATTTGTGATGGGATTGCATTTTGATTCAGTTGAATAATTGGCAGTGATTTGAGTATTAAATTGATTCATGATGTTGATCCAGGCCCTTAAATAATTTAACGTTATGGTATTTAATAATTGAATTTGGGGCTTATTTTGTCCCATTAGAAAATATTGCAAACAGACTAGTGATCTGCTTTGGTTAAAAAATAAATTATTGGGAATGGATGGCTCTGGGGATTAGTAATGAGAGATTGTCAGCCTTTCTTTTCTGTCACCCACACAAATCCAGTCCAGGTTGATTGAAAGTCATTTCTTGTGTTTGTACAGCACCAAGCACACTGGGGTCCCAAATCCTGACGGAGTCTTTTGGGGCACTACTGTAATATCAGTACTAAATAAACTATTAATAATAATTACTGTACAGTGGCCTGTGTGAAATGAGTTTGATGGATCTCAGATAAGTTTTTAGTAGGTAAGCACCTACATCAGCAAAAACACCATACCAAATGGCACAACTGTTGGCATATCAGTGCTGAATGGGCCACAGAGACCGACCTACTATCTCTGAATTGTGGTGCCTGTAGATGAGGAAGTGAGGCACACTGTCAGGGTATGGTATGCCGAGGAACCTGTCCTGTGAAGAAAGCCTGCAGGGTTGTCATTCTGGTTGACAACAGATTCATTCCTATTCCAGAGCTGAACTCTGTGCAGGAATGGGACCATAGGAGGTGGGGAATGGTGGTGTTTATGTAAATTCATATAATATAGCATTGTGATGAAAGTCAACAGCTGTCTCTGTTACACATAAGTTATTTTTCTCAGCCTAACAGCTCTGTTCAGGCTCGGAAGATAATGCTGTATTGTTGTTAATTTTGTGATGTTCTTTTGGGAGAGCTGTAGCAAGCAGCAGGGAATTTGCTCTCTGCCTTAATCTCTTGAACTAGAGTCAGTTCTTGGAGTAGAGTTGCTTCCTGGGAACTGTCCATTAGTGTCTGGGCTGAGCTTTTTGAAAGAAGGGGTTGCCTGCATGCCGTTTGTGACCACCTCTCTTCAAGGACTGATGTATACAGTGTAAAACAGGGGTAGGCAACCTATGGCACGTGTGCCGAAGGCGGCACACAAGCTGATTTTCAGTGGCACTCACGCTGCCCAGGTCCTGGCCACTGGTCCGAGGGGCTCTGCATTTTAATTTAATTTTAAATGAAGCTTCTTAAACATTTTAAAAACCTTATTTACTTTACATACAACAATAGTTTAGTTATATATTATACACTTATAGAAATACACCTTCTAAAAACATTAAAATGTATTATCAGCATGCGAAACCTTAAATCAGAGTGAATAAATGAAGATTCTGCACATCTCTTCTGAAAGGTTGCCGACCCCTGGTGTAAAAGAAAGAGGTTACATTAAGAATATACCCAATCTTCATGTCACTGATTTAATTTCCAATGGGGAAACACCTTGCAAAGGCCTTGACAGTTGGCAATGCCAGGCAGAAGGACAACAATTCCATAGCTATATATTATATCAAAACTCTGGATCCAAACACACTTAATATTTAGAGGTGTTTGAAATGGAGAACCAAACTCTGGAGGCTTTTGCCTGCCTCTAAGATGCTATTTACTAACAAACTGAACCTATTCACATTTCCTGACAGACAGACATAGGGCTCTCAGCCATCAACCTATAAACCTGTGCAAGACCTAGGTGAAATCTACAGATATGCTTTCCAGCAGAGGAGCCCTAGCTAAGACCACTGTTGGAATTGGAAAAATCAGTTCAAAAAAATATCACCCATCCTCAACCATCACACCATACAGTCTCCCCACCCCCCGCAGGACTGATCCAGAGCCCAGTTAAACCAATGGGTGTCTGTCCATTGACTGTAAAGTCCACTGACTTTGAATCAGGCCCCCAAACCTGTACCCCTTTCTGGAATTGAATCACAGGGCTTGTGCTTGGGTTTGATTAATTAACTTCCCCCTCAATGCTCATTTCCATGCACCTCAGCGCTTCCTATTTGTAGCTGGAACTGATGTGCCATCATGACAGGGAAATGCTGTTTCCACCCTGACCAGAAGTAGAGTGCACCAGCGCTATCTCAGCTTGACACATTTCAAGTCCAATCTTGAGTACTTGGGAGGTTCAAACGCAGCAGATCAGCACTGGAGAATTAACCCAATTTGGGGGGGTACATATCTGAACTTAACTGAATCTCCAAAATCTTTGCACCTATCACCAGCCATTGTTTTTTTTCCAATTGCTTGACCAGTACCTGCCATTTGTATAAGCTAAAGGAAATGACCAACTAGACAATGTAGTTTAGAGCGTAGGTAAACATAGTGGGTGAAATCCTGAACACATTGCATCAATGGCAAAACTCCAGTTGACTTTAATGGAGCCAGGATTTCACCCAATAAAAGAAATCATGCAACTCCACTGGATGGATTTGACTCTGGGAGCTGTGAAGAGAAATCCATTATAGAAGTGGGACCCTCGGTGATCCAGGGAGTCAGGGTGCCAAATTAAAATCTGTCCGTTTCACACTCAGCCTTTTCCCCCTCCTTGGCAGGGCCATGATATAACAGGTTTTGTGTAGCTGCTAGACATCTTCCTAATAGTATCCCCTGTGAATTCTAAATTTCAGTCACAGCCTCTAAATTTTCATTAAGAGCAGTCACCCAGAGAGAATGATGGATTAGATTTTATTGTTGGAAAATCTCCAGGTAAAATTAAAGTGCTTCTTTCCTTTCTGAAACCTTTACCTTTCCCCCTGTGGTGCCCTATAAATAGGGTATCAAATAATGTTTGTCCTTTTGAATTCTACAATCTTCCATGTTCCATGCTCACTCCTGGCCACTTTTCTGCCTCTTCAAAGATATAGCTCTTCTATTAAAGCCAATGACCAGTCTAGACACAGTCACGCTGGGTAATATGCTTAGACTTGGGTATGTTATAAAGCCTGGTTGTTTTGTTTCAGTACAATTTAGGAGATTTTACATAAACTCATGTAAATCTTTTAAATACGGTCCTGTCCTCACCATGAGAACCAAAGCATTTATCACTTTACTGGAAGTCTTTCTTTTATTTCCTTCCTCCTTTTGTTTCCCCCTTTCTCTCTCTTTTCCTGAGCCTTGCACTCTCTTTTCTCCCTAAATACATTTAATCTGTTCAGATTGTAGACAGATGAGACAACACTCTAGTACAGCCCATGATCACATGACCGGCACCGAGACAGTTTCTGTTTAAAACCAGCCACTGTTTCAAATTGCCAAATTTTGATAAGTTGTTATCCGCTGTTGCTGCCCCTGGCCAGTAGATTTTTATAACAGATGTTATTTCTTATTACATCGAAGGAAGAAAGAAAAAAAAGATTACACCCTGTTAGGATGGGGGCGGGGGGACCTTAAATACAGTTTGAGATGCTTTTAGTCTGTCATTTCGAATACAGAAAGAAAGAAATGTGCAAGCGTTTGGTAGGAAGCGTTCAAAAGCTGGTAATGGTGGCATGATTCATATTGGTGTCAGCTTGTTTAAATTAAATTCCACAGGGATTTATCCTGCAAAGACTCCAAACAAATTTCAGACAGCAACCTCCCCCCCTTCCACTTCTCACTTCATAGCATCTTAAATTAATGTAGTGCGGAAAGAGCAGGATTGCATCAAGACAAAGGCTGCTCAGCTGGGTTTGCTGGGACTGGAATTTTCTTAGCTTTCAATCCCTACCACCCCCCAATGAAAGGGAAGATCCTTGCATCTATTTGTCTGGCTGCTTTGTGGCTGAAAGTGAACACAGGTTCCGTGCACCAAATGAGTGCAGAACAGGGAATCGAGATCCACACCGCAGAGGCGAGGGAGAATGGCTAATTCAGCAGAAATGTCTATCTCATTATTGTTATTTGCATTCCAGTAGTGCTCCCAATTGGGCTCAGGGCCCCAGTTCACGAGGTGCAGTATGGTAACATAGTAAGACTCTCTATCTCAAAGACATTATAGTCTAAGCTAATACGGCTAAATTCTGAGATCTTGGGTCAGGAGGGGAAATGTCCTCTCAAGCCACCCATGAATCTCACGCCTCCTTCATGGAAGGGTAGAGTCAGCGGGATCCAGCTCCTGGTCCTGGCAGGTCGCCCATTTGCAGGCCTCAGGGTTTATGCCTTGGGAAGCGCAAGAGGGCTATGTGGGCAGGACATGCTCTGTCCTCCCAACAACCTTGTGGAAAATGCTCAAGAAAGCAAATCAGGGAGTGCATTAGCCAGTGGTGTAGTAAGGCCAGAACACCGTACCGGTACTTACACAGAAACAAAATGGTGTCCTCCATGTGGTCACATGAAGGACACGGTTTTGTAGAGCAAAATGGCGTCCTCTATCCAACATGGCCTTGCACGCACTGTATGTGCGAGGGCCAGTGGAGTGCAGTCATTCTGATACTTCAGCAAATCAGGACTGCTCCACTGGTATTAGCTTTCTGCCCCTCACCCTCCATTCTGGAAAACTCCCCTGGACAGGGTGAGGGTCTATCTATCTAGGCCAGGGGTAGGCAACCTATGGCACGTGTGCTGAAGGCGGCACGCAAGCTGATTTTCAGTGGCACTCACACTGCCCGGGTCCTGGCCACCGGTCCGGGGGCCTCTGCTTTTTAATTTAATTTTAAATGAAGCTTCTTAAACATTTTAAAAACCTTATTTACTTTACATACAACAATAGTTTAGTTCTATATTATAGACTTATAAAAAGAGACCTTCTAAAATGTTAAAATGTATTACTGGCATGCGAAATCTTAAATTATAATGAATAAATGAAGACTCGGCACAGCACTTCTGAAAGGTTGCCGACCCCTGATCTTGGCCATATATGGCCCTGGGGCACCCTGTGCTTCTAAAATCATGAGGAGGCAGGCCGGGAGGTGAGGCAGGAGACTGGCAGGGTGAGGAGGCGGCTTGCCTGCGGAGGGTCCACTGGTCCCGTGGCTTCGGAGGACCCAGGGCCGCCCAGAGAGGGGGGGCAAGAGGGGCAATTTGCCCCAGGCCCCGGGTCCCACCGGGGCCCCCATGAGAGTTTTTTGGGGCCCCTGGAGCGGGGTCCTTCACTCGCTCTGGGGGGCCTGGAAAACTCTTGCGGGGCCTGGGCCCCCGGAGCTTCTTCCGCTCCCGGTCTTCGACGGCGGGGGGTCCTTCCGCTCCAGGGCGGAAGGACCCCCCGCCAGCGAATTACCTCTGAAGTGGGACCCGCCGCCGAAATGCAGCCAGGTCTTCGGCGGTAATTCAGCGGCGGGGGGCCCTTCCGTTCCGGGACCTGCCGCCGAAGTGCCCCGAAGACCCGCGGCGGGTGCCCCCCGCCGCTGAATTACCGCCAAAGACCCGGCTGCACTTCGGCGGCGGGTCCCACTTCGGCGGCAGGGGGCCCCTGCTGCGGGTCTTCGAGGCACTTCGGCGGTGGGTCCCGGAATGGAAGGGGCCCCCCACTGCCGAATTACTGCTGAAGCGAGGGACCCCGCCACCGAAGACCCCAGGCCCCCGGAATCCTCTGGGCGGCCCTGGGAGGACCTCCCGCAGGCACGTCCAGTGGACCCTCCGCAGGCAAGCTGCCGAAGGCGGCCTGCCTGCTG
Organism: Mauremys mutica; assembly: GCF_020497125.1. Lineage (NCBI taxonomy): Eukaryota > Metazoa > Chordata > Testudines > Geoemydidae > Mauremys > Mauremys mutica. Next base: position 81,647,008 of record NC_059082.1, on the reverse strand, counting down.
TGCTTGGGGAGGCAAAATGCCTAGAGCCGCCCCTGGCCCCCCAGGTATCTCTGAACCTGTTTTCCTCCTACAAAAATTCCTCAGAACTCTTTTTGCACAAGTAGAAAAATTACAGTTCAAATGGGAAACAAAACAAATAAAAATATGACCCCTTCCCTCTTTGCCATGTTTTAACATCGTCCCGAAGTAAGCGACTGTCTTGAAAAAAGAAAAAAAGTCACAGTGCTTGTTGGCTACTTTTATGGGTTTCTCTGCCCCATGTTTTGAGGTTGGCAATGCCAAGAAAACCTAACAGCTTTATGAAGAAGAGGCATTGGAGAGTCAGAGGTAAGTCTGGGAGAGAAATAAAGAAATGGAATGAAAAACCTTGTAAATTTGGTACCAGCGAGGATGGAGATGAGCCAAAGCTGACAGAAATCTGCCGTGAAACAAATCCCATTGCAGACTTCCATGTTCAGAAGTCACAACGCCCACAACTGGGAGAGAGTCCAGTGTTATTTTTGGGCAAGCTTTCTGTCAATTCCAAGCAAAGTTTCAGTAAAAAGAAAGAGAAGGGGAGAGAGACGGAGGTTTCTTTTTAACTAGAGATGTTGGAAAGACATTTAAAATGATGGGTAAAGCATTAGCAAGCCTACTGCAGGGAGCAATCATGTCCTGCTCAGCGAAGACCACCACAGATATGATCTACAGGGGCCCGTCCATCTCTAACTTCTATGATGCTATGAAATGTCTCAGAGGTATCTGAAAACTGGAGCCCCACCTGGCAACGTTTCACACTTTGAGGCTGGTCCTGCATTCCTTGTACAATCCAAAGCCCCATTGACTTCAGTGACTGGGTGTGCAAAGAGTACAAGGCCAAATGCTTTTTAAACCATCATTTAACGAATAAGAAAAGGGAGTGGGGTATGTTGAGAAGATTCTAAAGATCCATTCCACATGACCTGGTGGAGAGAAGAGGGGGAGTGCAGGCTATAGGCTGGCTTTGGGCCTTTACCCCCTTGTGAATTTGGGAAGCAGGTAAATGCTCCATTTTTGGCAGATGCTGTAGGAACTGAAGAATTAAATGTTAAATTACTTAAATGTTAAATATCTGCTGGTCTCTCGGTCTAACCAGGCTATTAGCAAAATAAAGAAAGTTGTCTTAATGCTCCTGAATAATGACCCATTAAGGGGTTATGAGTGAGTCAACAAACAACCAATGCACTGTGCATAGTGAACTATGGCACTGCATGCTCTTAAGATGGAAGCATGGATTACGGGCCAAATCTTAGTCCCTATATGAAGCCGCAGCAAATGGGCAGCCTGCAGGAATGTTTCACAAGGGCCAGTGGGCCTGAATTCTCCCGCCACTGCTCTGCTGATGTCATCATCATGGCTTTAGAACCCCGTCCCCCCCACATCCCCAGGGAGGGAGGATAGACATGGCTGTTGGATCAATGCCTCAGGAAGCAAATCACCTTCCAAGTTCTCCCCTGCCACTTCAGTGCCCGAGCATCCAGTGCACTAAGGCAGATGAAGCAGGGTTTGAGAACACCCTGCATGAGTTCTTCGCAACCTGTCTTCCGCCCAATGAAAAGTAGATTTGCACTAGAATCATCTGTGTTCATGGCCAGAGGATTTTGCCTTACGGATGCCTATGTGCAAATGGCCCCTTCTGTTCATATAAATATAGCTCACACATGGATGATAACTCCAAAGGTGTCATTAGTTACAGTGCAAGGTATGATTGTGTGAATTCTGAAGACAATGAGGCAAAGTACTACTACGTATACTCCTGTGCTGCTTCATCCGCTGGAAGTATTAACTCAGTTACTGAAGGATGGAGCAGCTGCCATCCTATGGGATATCTTCTTGTAAGGTGGGTAGGTGCATGCATCAGTGCAGCAAGATTGACAGTCTACTGCACTGTAGCCTTGTGCAGTGACTTCATTATTAAGAATGCTAAACAAAATCTGTTGCCTCATGGCAGGAAATCATTTGGGTTTGATGGAACATTTGGTGGGTCTTTTCTAGTGTATTCCCCTCCTCCCCCCAGCTGCAATGCAAGGTTGATTTCCTTATTAGGAAAGCATCTTGTATTTATAGAAAGGTTTCAGGGTTGGTCTTCCATGCCTCCATCTATGGCAATTCTGAAGTCACCCATGGCAAGCTTACTCCATCACCTGAACTATCAGAGTTATAGAATTATACACAACCCTGGTGCAACTTCATTGACATTTGGCCCATAAGGATGTTTCCCAACATTCAGCTAAAGTTTTCCCTGGCTGACCCCACTGACAAGACATTGGAGTCAACAGATCTTCCTACCCTATAGCACAACAGTGACAGTTTCTCTTCTACTTGAAACAACTATCACTTTCTTCCCACTCCAGTTTAATAGCATCATTACAAACAATACTAAAAAAAAATTAAATCACCAAAAGAAAAAAATGTTCAGACAACCCCAGCGGGTCTGATATCTGCCCCTTCCAGAAGCAAGAAATGCAGTGTTAATGCTGAAACCCCATAAAATACAAACACCAACATCTATGCAGGTATCTCTAGGTAGGGTCTTTTAGCATTGTATGGTCCTACATATCTCAGGCCAAATCCAAATCTCCATTTCACCTGTGCAAAACCAAAGAAACTCCACTAAAGCAAATGGAATTATTCTAAATTTATACCTGTGGAATTCAGATTAGAATTGGGCTCCATGTACTGTACACATTCAATGGAGTAAATCAAGGAGATATATCGGAGATAATTCAACGTTTTCTTTGCAGCTTGAAAGATGTCATTCAGATCTCTAATTTTATTCTGATGTAGCCTTGCTTGATAGAGGGTGAAATTCTAGCTCTGTGGAACTTAGGAGGAATTTTTATTTTAGGGTCTGATCCAACTCCAGTTGAAGTCTTTGGGAGACTTTCAATTGACTTATGTGGGCATTGGATTGGGCCCTTAGAGAAAGAGAGTGGAAGCCAAGCCTCCTAGGTTCTTTTCCACCAACATTGTCAAGCCGGTCATCTTTCCGAGCCTCTTTGTGAAACTGGGATAATAATATTAAACTACCACCAAGGGATGTTATGTGGCTTAATTAAGGTTTGTAACTCATTAAGATTCTGAGGCTTAATTAAGCACTTTGAGATCCTCAGATGAAAGCCACTCTATGAATGCAAAGCATGACAGTTTCCAGTTTGATAAAAATGCTATCAGCTCACTACAGTAAGAAAATTATTCTTCACTAAAAATCAGCACATTGAACTTGTTCCTAGTGCACTAGCAGTGGTAGGTCCTTAGTGTGAAGATGTGTATTAAAAAAAACCTCACCACCACATTACGGTATGTTCATAAGACCAATTAGAAAAAAATCACCTTTTTTTTTACTATGGAATTTTGAAAAGAAAACCATTTCCAAGGAAACTGTTCTCAAAATGTGTGGGTAGGTTTTTTTATTATTATTTCATTGCTTTGCTTTTCTAAACAAAGTTCTGATTTTTACTAACAACAACGACAATGTTTAGAAAAAAACCCAAGATCTGGATTAACTCTAAAGCTATTTCACTTTCACTCCATTTCTTTTGTCCCTCCACAGGGAAATCCTCAGGGCACAGCTTCCAAACGTTAATGAGCAACAGCCCTCTCTCTGTACCTTTTAGGGCCCTGATTCACAGTGATCATCCATAAATATTACTTTAAAAACCTTTTCTGAGACGCTCCCGGGGGCCCTGATCACAGCCGACGTCAGGAAATGTCAGACATTTCTCCTTCTCCTCCTCAAGAAGCTGGTAGCGTGGCTGGAAAAGAACAGATGCGTTAAAGCTAAGAGATTTACAGCACCCCACACACACGGGAACCATAAAACGACAATTTGTTCAATTTCAAAAGCAGACCTCTTGCCCATCACAGGACCTTTCCCCACTGTTGATAAAGCCGGGCTTAAAAAGCCCAAGATCCTTTTTGATAAAATGGATACAAAGTTCATTTTTCAAACTGTGCAATACATGAAAGAGGGAAATGTAGGTCTCAGAAAGTAGAGAAGGGTTGGTGGGGGATCAGTGTTAGCATCCGCTATAGACCCGTCTCTTCAGAGGCAGAGCATATGGAAAAACATGAGCCTGAATCTCCTCTCACTTGCCCCAGTAGTAAAATTATTTAGCTCATAAGCTCTTTGGCACAGGGGCTGTCTCTTACTATCTGCACGTACCTACTATAATAGGGCCCCAATCTTGGTTAAGGTATGTAGTTGTTACCATAACAGCAATAAATAAATAAATAGCTGGTGTAATTCTAATGCCTTTCCTGGAATTACTACTGATTTACACCAGCATAATTCAGAACAGAAGGAAGTACTGTGTTTCTTCAAACTGCTTTGCCAACGTCTTCACTGAGGTCTGTCCTAGTCCTCATGCAGATATAGAAAATATCTTTCTTCTACGTTTTTATCTGAGCATAGGACAAAATGCCGGGCCCACGCTTCAATGGGCATTTGCTCAAGTTCTTCATGCCTGATTGTTTCCTTCTCTAGTTAACCACAGAACAGATACAGCATAGGAAGTAGCAGCACAAGTTTCTCCTCACTGCCCTGTCACTTTTTCTCAAGCCTGAATTGGACAGACCAGCTCTATCATATCTGTGAGAGGATGAGTTCAGATGGTAGGAAGGGTGGTACTACACTAGCACTACACTACACTAGCACTCAGAAGACCAGGGGTCAGCCTCAAATTTCCCACGTCACCTTGGGCAAGTCACTTAATCTTCCTTATGCATTTGTTCTCCATCTGTGAAATGAGGATAGCGCTTCCCTATATCACAGGATGTGGTGAGGACAAGTCTCAATGAGTGCATGATGGTCAGATGCTCTAATGGTGAAGGCTATATGAATACATAGACTGGACTTCATGGCTCTTTGCTGAGGCTCCCAACTAGGGTTCCAATTAGTTTCAGCTGTGGTGGTGGATTTGATGATTGGAGGGACACCCAACAACTTTTTCCACACAGACCACTGAACAGCCATCAGATGGTAACACCTTTTGGCTGCTACCAACCTGGATTGGATGTGAACAAGTGACATGTACATGACTATTTTGCTACCACTCTTCCGAGCCATCCGTTGCTCCAGAAAATAGCTTCTTCAATCAGTAAATGCTGGCAATAGTCCAGAGAAACAGAATATGGCAGGATGTAAGTCTCCCTCTAAAATAAAGAGACAGGACTTGCTAAGCCAACTAACCACACTCTCTCTAGTGCTATACAAACCTTTAGGTACTAAATAAACCAACATCAGCAGGTGCAACATATGACAAATATTATGGCAGCAGCATAAAGGTAAGTCAGGACTGCCTGTCCATTGGGACTGTTGGGGAATCATGTAAATTAGAGCCATAAATGTGAGACACTGATAGTGCTGGCAAGACCAGAACATAACATGGCCTAATGGTTTGCAAGCTTCCTTCCCTTGCTGCCTTCATACTATTTTCTAAACACACCTCATGTCTGACCTTCAACTCACGCGCCAGTTCACCATACAGCTTTGCCAATACACCTCAAAGACCTACACCACCACCCTTCTTTGCCCCCCAAAATGGGTCACTACAGCTTAGTCCTGGCCATGATCCTCAACATACTCCATCCGTGCACCTCATTTGTGACTTATGACAATCCAACTAGGTTGGTTCTGGGCATCTTCTGAGCAGAGATGGCCAGTCACAGTGCACCATGCCACACTGTATCGTAGATTAGTCATATGCACTAGATGTGCCACTAGGCGATGTGGTTGCCAAGCCCATTTTCACTGGTGACCTTAGATTTCAACCTGGCTGTATTGTGGTGAGATGATTAATTCTATATAGCAAATACTCAGAGTCAGCTGACAGGCCATCTCCAAGAAAACACCAGCTGTCTGCAGCACAGGGCTCCTGTTCAACGAAAGCTGTGAGTTGGGACTTTCTACTCTCACAAAACCAAGAGGTTGTTAATTCTGCTGGGAGTTTCCGTTAAGGAAGAGAGGGTTAAATGTGAGACCAAGCTCTAGAGTCTCACCATTTCATAAGTAAAGGGAAAACAGGCTGATGTTAGCAACACTCCTTGGGGTTCAGATTTTGCTACAAACCTGGAATTCAGACCTGGTTCATCAGAACTCTCACGGATGTCTGTGAACATACTGGGGAACCAGAACCAAAGTTCAAATGAACCTTGAGCCAAATTTCATGCAATCTGGATCAGTTTGTGGTTTTGGGTGGAAATCAAGTAAACCCCAGTGGTGTTAGCTGAATTTCAGGGTATACTTCAACTTGAAACTCCAATCAAATCCCTCACAGCAAGGGAATGTTGAAGAAAATGTTTGCTCAAACTCCTGCAAATCTAAATCCCTGTGTTTCAGGCTGCTCTTGTACAAATTTCCCTACCCTGTTGCCTCTGAGAGATCAGACGTAAGGTAGCAGGGGTTGAACACGTTTCTTTCAGGGGACTGACATCACACTGACAGCAGAGGGGAAACGTATCAGCATTTTGGCGTAGTGCTTTTAGTCAGTCGGTTTCCTCACTTCCAGTTAGTCTGTTGTTAGTGTTTAATTTTGGTATCATTTTCAAGGTGGCCCCAAACCAAAACCCTGCATCTAACTCTTTCCCCTATCCCCACCCCCAAACTTCCTACCACAAACTTTGTGAGATTCAAAATCTTGATCTAGATCCAAATTCTGCGGCTCGAGCTCACCTCTGGCATCACTGTGATTGAACCCGAACGAGAAGTGAAGCAACATTACCCAGATAACGGCTGAATACGAGCAGAGTTCTGCATTTACTGCTTAAGTCATTCAAAGTGATTGTAATGCAGCCAGATTTACTTCTTATATATAGTGCTACACTTATTAAACCTCCAGAGGAGCTCTTTAAGCTGTCATTTAGGATTTAATTGCTTGATATAACTGCCTGCTTTAAAAAGCCCCTGTGAAGTAGCCTTCCCTTCACACAAATCATCCTCTGCTGTCCAGGAGCCTCTAGGAACTCAAAGGGTTAAAGTGCTCCCAAAAAACACCTCGGATCTGTCTAGTCCGGATCTCCCCTCCTCTTCCCTATTTTGAAAATAATAGAAAGAAAAGGCTTAGAGACCAGAGATTTATGGGCTAGCCCATCACAGAGCCTCAGTTCACACTTAGATGATAGGGGAACAGCCTCGGTGTAACAAAGGAGCAGTAAAGCATGCCCACCAGTAAATTCTACCTATTGGGAAGAGCTAAATCCTCCTTGGATTATTAAAAGCTCTGCGAGCCCTTGGAGAGAAAGGCTGCACCTTTTTTATTGCTGCATTATTAATAAAAAGCTGGTGAAATACTTACTGTTGCTCTGTAAATCTTCCACAGGCAGGAGCCAGTTGCACAGACGTTGGGGCTGGAAGGAAACTCAGAGGCCGTCAGGTTTGACCCTCATCCCCATATTCTCTCTCCCCCGCCATGAAGAATCTTCTCTAAAGCACCAACATAGTGGGATCTCAGCTTCACATGATCAGAACTCTGGTATGTGTAGGCATGTTTCTTGGAATAGGAGAGTGGTGATCTTAGGGTCGTCTATTTTGGTGACATCCAAAGATGAACACAACTAGACACGGAGAGTGATCTTCCTCAAGTGTTGAGAATTCCTTCAAGAAGCCCCTTTCCAATGAATCCCTCGCCATAGCAGCCATGCAGGGAAGAACTCTCTGCAACCTGAGCTCTAGAGAAGGTTTCTTGCGCAGAGCCATTCCAAAGTGCCCATTGAGCTGGGCTTGAGGTCTTGGAAAAGTCCTCATTTATGTCGATCCAATGGCCTAAATTTAAGCTGGGTGGGAAATCGTTTTCCCATTCTGAAAATTTTTTCTAGATTTAAAAGAATTTTCCCATCTCAAATTGTGATGGGAAGTTGAAAGCTCAAAAATTTGCCCTGAACCAAAAAATCCAGAAAAAATAACAGTTTGGGTCAATTGAAATGTTTAGTTTCAATGTTGAGGTTTAAAAAACTATAATTTAAAATTCTATATGAAAAGCCTTTTCAAAACAAAAACTTTTTGTTTTGAAAATGTTGAAACAGGAAACATTATCAGTTTCTAAAACCTTTTTGTTTTCAACAACTTTTTGAAATCAGAAATTTGTCGAAACTGACCCTTTCCCGCAAATATTTTTTATTTCAATGGATCAGCATGTTCCAATGAAAAAAGTTTAGTTGAATAATTCCCAGCCTGCTCTACATGGAACCATTGCAGAGGAGGTGTGGAGTGCCAGTAGTTGCTGGAACAGGGGCTGTGAAGAGCCCTATGGTCCACCTGCAGTTTGGGAGGTGAAGTACATTCTCAATCCCCCACTTAGTTCCTCACACAAAATCTAATTACTCGGGGCTTGTGTGAGGTAGGGTGAGTTTGAATCTTGTTACTTTATCAGTTGGAGGCAACTGCAACACCATGGTATCTGTCTTCCAAGAGCCCGTCTTTGCTCTTCCATAAGACCTTTCAAAACAGGATCTCAGATCTCTACAGACATTAATTAAGGCTCACAATAAGAGCTGGGGAAAAAAATTGTGGTGACTCATCCTTGTCCTCCTTCTCCCATGTTTTGTGAATCTAGTCATCCTTGGCTTTTGTCAAAATGCCCAAAATCAATATGAAGCACATTTTGACTTTTTGATTCGTCAAACAATTTCATTGCCAGTTCGACCCAAAATAAAACTTTTTATTTTGGTTTTCAGAATTTCCAGAGAACAACAAAAATCAATGATTTGCACAGCTTTACTTTCAACACCACTGTGAAGTGAGTTATGATTATTTACACCTATTTTACTGAGAGGTAGACTGAGGCTCAGAGAGCTTGATAAGTTTATGGAGGGAATAGTATGATAAGGCTGCCTACAATGGCACCTAGCTAATCTGTGACTGCTAGTAGCAAATATCCCCAATCACTGGTAATGGGAAGCTAGATGGGGAGGGCTCTGAGTTACTACTGAGAATTCTTTCCTGGTGTCTGGCTGGTTGGTCTTGATGAAATTTTCAGGTTCCACTCACCACCATATTTGGAATAAAGGAATTTTCCCCCGGATCAGACTGGAAGAGACCTTTTTTTTTTTTTTTTTTTGGCCTTCCTCTGCAGCACTGGGGCACAGCTCACTTGCAGGTTTAAACTAGTGTCAATGGTGGAATCTCTGTAACTTTCTACCACGATTTGAGGACGTCAGTAACTCAGCCAGAGGTTAGGGGTCTATTACAGGAGTGGGGGGTGAGGTTCTGTGGCCGGCGATGGGCAGGATGTTAGACTAGATCAGTGGTTCTCAAACTGTGGGTCTGGACTCATTTTAATGGGGTCGCCAGGGCTGGCTTAGGCTTGCTGGGGCCAAAGCTGAAGCCAGAGCCCCACCCCCTGGGGTCGAAGCTGGAGGGCTCAAGACCTGGGTGGCAGGGCTCAGGTTACAGGCCCCTTGCGTGGGGCTGAAACCATTGGGCTTTGACTTTGGCGCCCCCATCCTGGGCCGTGGGGCTTGGGTGGGCTCAGGCTTCGGTCCCCCCATCCTGGGGTCGTGTCGTAATTTTTGTTGTCAGAAGGGGGTCGCGGTGCAATGAAGTTTGAGAATCCTTGGACTAGATGATCCTGATAGTCCCCTCTGGCCTTAAAGTCTATGAGTCTATGAGGTTAAGTAACTTTCACAAGGTCTCTCCATGACCCAGTGGTAGAATGAGGACCGGAGTCCGAGACTTCCCAACTCCCAGTCCTTTGTTCTAACAACTTTGTGTGCGTGCGCGTGCACACACACACACACACACACTGTGTGTGACAATCAATCTTTCCCATGAGTGGCATTTCAGTGTGCTGAAGTTACCAGCTGAAGCACAGTTGCAATTAGAAATAGGTGCAAACCAAACTCTTATCCAATCTCTCACACCTCCTCCTCCTCCAAAAGCAGAACTGGACTACAGCTGATTTTGCAAAAAACAAAACTCAGCCTGTTCCTAGTTGCAATGCAATGCTCTTATCCTTGTTCATATCTTGGGGCCCTATCCCGAAAGAGCAATCTAAGCCCAAGGGGGCCTTGTCTACCTGACCACATGCCAAACACAGGAGGCAGGAGGAAATATGTCAATCACGTATTCTTCTTCAAACTCTCTATTTTCAAAGCACAGGGCTGAGTCTCGCCAAAATCAGCAGCATCCATGTGAAAGCTGTGCCCCTCCAAGTGTTCAGAATGCACAGAATGCTGAATGTCTTATAAATCAAAACAACAAAAAAGTTTCCTTCCTAATTTTAGTTCCTGCCATAAAGTTTTGCTTTTATGTAACAGCATGAAAACTGCACAACCAGAACAGGGGGTTTTAATAAAAGTCAAAGCTGACGTAATATCCAAGCCAAGGTGTTTTTATAAGCCAGAAGAAAAGAGAGAGAGAGAGAGAACCCAGAAGGAACATAATTTTCTTGAGCTCCTTCCAGAGAGAAATTTCACTGTAACCATACTGGGGACTCTCCTTCCTCCTGATGTACAGCCTTTTCCCCTCCCCATTTCCTTGTTCCTCCGTATCCTGTGTATTAACACCAGTAAATCCCAACCATTCATTTCCTTTGCATCTCCAAGAGGATTTGTTTTAAAGTTTTACACTCTTAGGAAAATAGGAATTGCCAGACCAAATGAGACCCAGTGTCCATCTAGCCCACAGTTCTGTTACCAACAGTGGCCGCTACCAGCTGCTTTAGAAGAACGTGTAAATACCCCGCAGTAAGCAGTTATGGGATAACCTGGCCCTGGGAAAATTTCTTCCTAGCTCCCAATAGCTAGAAGTTCTAGGAATACATTTTTATAGGGCCAAGTTTTCTGCCAGACCCAGTCTGGCCTCTCTTTCTGCGTACCTACTTTTTGGACAGCATAGCCTATGGCGTGATTATAAACAGAGGCCGGGTCTGAAAATATGCTCTATTAGATAAGTGACATCAGATGGGGTTGCTTTTATTTCTTTAACCCCTGGAATTCTGCCACTTCCCCAGCTGCCAACCAAACCGATATTAAGCATGGGGTGGAGCGATATGCCCAGTCTTTAGCGAAACAATTTCAGTCTCCAAGGTCTTTCCCGTACTTTTCACCAGCAATAAATTCACTTCTTTTTTTTAAACAACAATGTCAACTAAACAACGCTTGAAAATGTGCCATCTACCCACTTCCCCGGCACAGAGCAACAGATCCCAGCCTGGGCACTGCAGTCTAATCCTGTCCCCTGCAACATCCCAGAGGAAGCTACGCAAACACATGGGCGGGCTGCGAGAACTCTTTTCCCATGCCACAGAACATAGAAGGTACATGGGTAAAATAATGCCTTTTTAAGGGCCAGCAACAAAGCCTCTCTGCCTGATGAAAAATGACTTCCAAATGCCTCCTGCTCTGGGGATTTTATAAGGGAAGATGGATCTCCTATCTGTTTTCCCTTCGTCTTCATTTTTCAACTCTTGACCTGTACTGGGAACGTCTCCCTCCTGAGTATGAGCCTTAGGCACAGGAAACGCTTCCTGCAGCTCATTTGTCTTCAGTAGCCTGCACAGCTGAGGAAAGGCATGTGGTCAAATAGATTTTGCTCTCCTCCCCGTCCCCCGCCCTGGTCTGCCTCTATCCTGGCTCCCCAGGAGCCCGCTAAGATGATTTTGTGATCTCATGAGCGAAATGCCTTTTCTAGATGGGATGTGGGTACCAACGTTGCAGTCTGAAATCACCTTTCAAGTTGGAAAGAGGGGAATTAAAGTGACCTGAGCTTCACGCCCAGGACAGACCCAATGCCCCAGGAAGAATGGCTGCCATTTATTTATTTATTTTAATTGAAAAAGCTATGTCCAAATTTCATAGGCTCAAACGGTTGCATCTCCGGCAGGGTGTAAGTTGGTACAGCTGCATCAACTTCAGCAGAGCCTTCCCCAGTCACGCCAGCGGAAGAGCTGGCCTGCAGAAGTGAGAGATGGAAAAGGTATCTTAGGCCTTTTCCACCCACACCCCTTAGCCACTGGGTAGGGTGGATTTTGCAGTGATTATCCTGGTTAGTCCTAGGTCTAGCCTATGTTTGAACATCCCTTCTCTAGGGACAGAACAAAACACGAGCCACCAGATTCTGATTCACATTTCAAACACCCCAAAAGGTCCAGGACCTGGGCTTTGGGCCAACTGCACAGTGTGGTTCTGGAACTGACTTAGGAATTTGCCCCTGCCAGCAAAATCCTGACCAACAAGATTTTGCAAGACCAAAACCAGCCCTGTTTTTCCTGGTCTCCATTCCATACAGAAATGAACTCAAGCTACAGAATTTGTCTCTAGATTGTATCTGCATCTAGTCCTGTGTGAGAGACAAGGTGGCTGAAGTAATATCTTCTATTGGACCAACTTCTGTTGATGAGAGAGAGAGAAAGAGACAAGCTTTTGAGCTTCCAAAGAACCCTTCAGGTCTGGGAAACTCACTCAAAGGGCTTGTCTTCACATACAGCACAACAGTGGTGCAGCTTCACTGGTGCAGGAAAAGAGAGAAGCTCTCCCACCGACATAGCACTGTCTACACAGGGGCGGAGTTAGGTCAGTGTAACTACGTCACTCAGGGTTGTGCATTTTTCACACCCCTGAGTGACAGTTATACCTATATAGGTCTGTACTGTCTGGCTGGAGTGTCACTGATAAATATAAGATTTGAATAGATTGTTTAGCATACATAGTTCATACATATTTCAAGGGACCTTTCAAGGTGAAGTGGCCCGTTAACTGTCCTCCAGTCATAAGGAGGAAAAACAAATGGGGGTGGGGGAGAGGGAGGGGAGGGGTTGTTACTGGGATACAGATTGTTGTAATAAACCATAAATCCAGTGTCTCCGTTCAGTCCAGGATTTTTCGTGTCTAGCAAAATTGTGAATTTAATCTCCCAGGTTCGTCTTTGGAAAGTGCTGCGCAAGTTTTCTTTGAGGATGAGGATGGATAGGTTAGATATAGAGTGATTGTTCTGTGAAAAGTGTTCAGCCATCGGTGATAGGAAAATGATAAAAGACAAAAACACCCCGTGTGAGTTCACTGAGAGCGTAGTGATTGTCTGGTTTCACATAGTTGCTATTGCGGCATTTAGTGCACTGGATGAGTACCCCACATGTTGTGATAGCCATGTGTAGGACCCCTGGATCTTGAAATGTGTGTTGTGGAGCATGTTGATCATTGTAGCAGTGGAGATATGTCTGCAGGTTTTGCATCTGTTGTTCTTGCAGGGTCTGGTACTGAGTTCATAGAATCATAGAATATCAGGGTTGGAAGGGACCTCAGGAGGTCATCTAGTCCAACCCCCTGCTCAAAGCAGGACCAATCCCCAACTAATCATCCCAGCCAGGGCTGTGTCAAGCCGGGCCTTAAAAACCTCTAAGGAAGAAGATTCCACCACCTCCCTAGGTAACCCATTCCAGTGCTTCACCACCCTCCTAGTGAAAAAGTTTTTCCTAATATCCCTCCTAAATCTCCCCCACTGCAACTTGAGACCATTGCTCCTTGTTCTGTCATCTGGTACCACTGAGAACAGTCTAGATCCATCCTCTTTGGAACCCCCTTTCAGGTAGTTGAAATCCCCCCTCACTCTTCTCTTCTGCAGACTAAACAATCCCAGTTCCCTCAGCCTCTCCTCATAAGTCATGTGCTCTGGCCCTCCCTAATCATTTTTGTTGCCCTCCGTTGGACTCTTTCCAATTTTTCCACATCCTTCTTGTAGGGTGGGGCCCAAAACTGGACACAGTACTCCAGATGAGGCCTCACCAATGTTGAATAGAGGGGAATGATCACGTCCCTTGATCTGCTGACAATGCCCCTACTTATACAGCCCAAAATGCCGTTAGCCTTCTTGACAACTAGGGCACACTGTTGATTCATATCCAGCTTCTTGAACACTGTAACCCCCAGGTCCTTTTCTGCAGAACGGCTGCCTAGCCATTCGGGGCCTAGTCTGTAGCAGTGCATCGGATTCTTCTGTCCTAAGTGCAGGACTCTGCACTTGTCCTTGTTGAACCTCATCATATTTCTTTTGGCCCAATCCTCTAATTTGTCTAGGTCCCTCTGTAGCCTATCCCTGCCCTCCAGCGTATCTACCACTCTTCCGCAAACTTGCTGAGGGTGCAGTCCATGCCATACTCCAGAATATTAATGAAGATATTGAACAAAACCGCCCCAGGACCAACCCTTGGGGCTCTCCGCTTGATACTGGCTGCCAACTAGACATGGAGCCATTGATCACTACCTGTTGAGCCCAACGATCTAGCCAGCTTTCTATCCACCTTATAGTCCATTCATCCAGCCCATATCCCTTTAACATGCTGGCAAGAATACTGTGGGAGACCGTATCAAAAGCTTTGCTAAAGTCAAGGATTGTGTTGAGTTGGTGTGTCTTAGTTTGTGGGGAGCTTGCTTCTGATGATAAGCTTGGAGAGGTTGGGGGTTGTTTGAAGGCCAGAAGAGGGGGGTCAGGAAAGATTTATTTCAGGATGGGGTCCCCATCGAGGATGGGTTGTAGTTTGACGATACCCCCATATCAAACCACTGTGGGGTGGTAGGTGACAACTAGGGTTGTGTGGTTGGAGGGGGTTTTATTTTTGTATTGAAGCAGGTTCTCTTGGGGTATTTGGGGAGCCTGTTCCATGATGAGATATACTTCTATGGTGGAGCATCCTTGTTTGGTGAAGGCAGTTTTGAGTGCGTTAAGGTATATGTCTTGGACTTTCTCCTCGGAGCATGTTCTGTGGTATCTGAGTGCCTGTCTGCAGAAAACAGATTTCTTGGCGTGTTTGTGTTACAGCTGCATCTCCATTTTGATCACCCTAATGTCTTACACTGTTCACCTCAGGTCCATTAGGAAGAAAGGGACCATGTGCAAAACTCAGATCTAGAATTGGATCCATACTTGCAAGCTTTGGATGAGCTGGGATCCAGAGTTCTCCAATTCCAGACAGAGAGCAATGGCAGTCTAGCAAAGGAGTGATAGGAGAGGTGTGAAATGGCAACTAGTCCCATTCCACAAAGCCCTGGCCTTCAGGGATCTCGGTTTGGAAAACAGGCTTATTTTGTTATTGTTTTTAAAGTGTTTTCAACATTACCAAGGATTCGAGCCCATCTGGGAATTCTCCTTTGAGTTTGAAAGAGAGCAACCCGCTCAGGCACACACAGATATTTCACATCATAAACAGGAAACAATTGATCTTCAGCATAAAGTGATTTATCAGCAGCTGGCAACCTGCAGTGCTGAGACCCTGCCGCACTTGTTCATCTGTTATGTAGCAAAGCTAATGGAATAACCAGGGAGAATCGCAGATGTGAACAGCTCTGCCACTGACAGCAAGATACATGATATCTTGGGTGGCGGCAGAGGGCTTAAGTACCCTTGGTATTTTTGGTGCATGTACAGCTCAGCCTAAATGACTTTCATCCCGATGCCGTGGAATGGTGCCACACAAAGATGTGGAGATGGAGAAAACAGGGGCAGGAGTTCACATCATCTCCCAGAATTACATTAGCGAGAGCTTCTGGAAATTAGAGAGAGGCCAGGACCAAATCCCCAGAAGCTGGATACCCTGAACTTTGGCCAGGGTTTGGAACATGGATCAGCCCTGGGCCCATCTCAGGTGGAAGCTGAGATGAAAACTCACAAGTACCCTTTTCTGCTTGTTTACAGTCCTGGAGAGTGTGATGGGGTCAGTCAAAGAGACCCTCTTGGGACTGTCACCTGATGTGCTGAGATTACCTCTGAGCCCATTTTCCCTGCCAGCTTGGGACTTCAGAACCCTGTCTTTTTGAGACAGACACACTAACCTGCTGCAACACAGACCCCAGGTCTGAACCACGCACCTAAAGCTACAGACTTAACTGAAAACAACACAGCAAGTACTCCTGTCTCCAGCACCCAGACACCCAGCTCCCAATGGGATCCAAACCCCAAATAAATCTGTTTTACCCTGTATAAAGCTTATACAAGGTAAACTCATAAATTGTCTGCCCTCTATAACACTGACAGAGAGATATGCACAGCTGCTTGCTCCCCCAGAAGCAGCAAAGAATCCTGTGGCACCTTATAGACTAACAGACGTTTTGCAGCATGAGCTTTCGTGGGTGAATAGGGTATTCACCCACGAAAGCTCATGCTGCAAAACGTCTGCTAGTCTATAAGGTGCCACAGGATTCTTTGCTGCTTTTACAGAACCAGACTAACACGGCTACCCCTCTGATACTTGCTCCCCCAGGTATATTAGTCACTTACTCTGGGTTAATTAATAAACAAAAGTGATTGTATTAAGTATAAAAAGTAGGGTTTACATGGTTCCAAGTAATAACAGACAGAACAAAGTAAGTTACCAAGCAAAATAAAACAAAACATGCAGGTCTAAGCCTAATACATTAAGAGACCGATTACAAATAAAATCTCTCCCTCAGAGATGTTCCAATAAGCTTCTTTCATAGACTGGACTTCTTCTTAGTCTGGGCCAAATCCTTTCCCCTGGTACAGACCTTGTTAGTTCTAGCAGGCATCTTAGGTGAAAAGCAGGGGATTCCACGTAACTGGGACCCCTTTGTTCTGTTCCACCCCCTTTTATAGCTTTGGCACAAGGTGGGAATCCTTTGTCTCTCTCTGAGTTCCCACCCTTCCTTCTAAATGGAAAAGTGCCAGGTTTAAGATGGATTCCAGTAGCATGTGACATGGTCACATGTCTTGTGAGACCCCCCTAGTCTCCATTATTCCAAGGCTGGCCGACACATACCCAGGAAGTTTTACAAGTAAACAGAGCCATTCACAACCAATTGTCCTAGTTAATGGGAGCCATCAAGAGTCCAAGCCACCATTAATGGCCCATACTTTGCATAATTACAATAGGACTTCAGAGTAATACTTCATATTTCTAGTTTCAGATACAAGAATGATGCATACATACAAATAGGATGAACACACTCAGTAGAACATAAGCTTTGTAATGATACCTTACAAGAAACCTTTTACATAAAGCATATTCCAGTTACATCATATTCACCCTTGTAAATATATTTTTATAAAGCATATGGAGTGCAACATCACCGAGAGGTTGAAACAAATAGTCCTCAAAGTTATGCCCACAGAACAAGCATTAGCAAAGGCACGAAAGGGGAAAACCTGGATCCAAATCTCTCTGAACTTTGGGGAGGGGAAGGGTTGGAATCTGAGCCTGATCCAGATTTAAATTTCATGGCTAAATTTCGTCTTGATCCAGAGCTACATTTCACAGCTTGCCCCAAGTTCTGTAATAGGCTGAACAAATGCTTTAAGAGGCATGAAATCTCAATGTAAAATTACAATTTGGGCCCATCTCTTTAAAAAAGAATTCAAAGGAAGTACTTTTGAGGGGAAGATTTGTTCCTCTGCTCTGGGACTTGAGGCACTCAGAACTGTGTCACTGGCCATTAAAGGGATTTGCCAGCATCCTTACTTGTCTGTCCTCTCTTTCAGCAACAAGTTTTCCTTTCGTTTACAGAAGCCCATGCTCCATGGGAAAAATACCACTGTCATTCTTTATGAATGCAATGAGAGCACTGAATCAAAGAGACTGCATATAAAGCACGATCCGAGATGAGAAAGACGTCCAAACTCCATGGAGTTAGATAAAACAAAACAGAAATCAAATGCTGAAATATGTATTTCTTGTGGGTATGACTAGAACTGTCTATGTTTGCCTTGGAGACAAGGAGAAGGCAGCCAAGCAGTTTCATCTCAGCAGGTAATGCTTTTCAGCACAGACACATCTAGCAACTTAAAGACCTCCTGCCAGACTCTTTCTGTGGTCACACATCCCTGCTGTCTTGGAGCTGCTCCGCGGTGGCGTGCTGAAAGGTCAATCCAATTCTGGCTCCACACATAGCCCCTATAGACAGGTAGATATTTACACATTCCAGCTCTAGCACAAGTGTAGGACAGGATGTGCACATTACTAACCAAAGCAACCACATATTCTTACTGTCCTAGGCATTGCCCTGCCTTCCCCTGGCTTCCCCAAGGTTTGTTACCATCGCTCACCATGTGGTGTCTTCACATATACTGAAAGTTCTTTGAGGCAAGGACATTGGGCCACCCTCAGCTAGTTGTGTTCATGGCATACACACTGAGAAGTTAGAGTAGTTTATGTTTTTATCTTTCTGGAAAGTTGCAATGTACCACAACTTTATTTCTTAGAATCTGGAACCCTATCAGAAAAGAACCAAAAAACAGAGAGAGACAAAGCAGGCTGCTCCCTCAGGCAGAGAGGCACAACTCACCCCCACCTTGCTCTAGACTGGCTCTTTGCAGACTGAGTGCTGAAGACCCACAAGCTTCCCTACAGAGCTTCCTAGCCTGCAAGCAGGACCAGGAAACCCATTATTCTTAACATGATAGCTTGTAATTTGAACACAGTTTTCAATATACCACATTAGGCCATGGAATTATGCTGGTGAAACAGACCAGGATTTGGCCCATTGTCTTTTATTGGTCTATAAAGCACTATGCCCCTTTATGTTGCTGTACAATTAATAACGATAATAGCTACAGAGCCCTGGCTGGGTCTCCCGTAGAGCTGTGTGGGAAACAAGAAAGCCAATTAATATCCCATGTTCGTGGGTTCACAAAGGAAAAATCCTGGAATACAAAAGAGGTTTTGTTTTCACTTGTGTTAAAAGTTGATGCAGACATATTCAATATTTACACCAAAGGAGGAGTTTCCTTTACCTGATAATAAAACTTCAGTTTATTCAAAATGGAAGAATTTTACACCTCTAATTGAGTGGCTGCCATTGGTGAATCTTGACAAATCCGGCCATGGATTCTGTTCTAAAAATTTTACCCACAACTACTTAGGTCCACAACTACTTGGGAAACTCTAATATTCATGGTGTCTCCGCCCACTTTGGGGATACACACGAGCAGACTGTGATTCTCAGAACAAACTGCATGGGATTTTTACACTAGCAGATGCTTTTGGGACTGAGTCCAGATGGGTGCAAACAGCGTGGAATTGGAGATGAACTCCAATGATGCTTTGGTATATTCAAAAAGGCAGATTGAGTGCAAGGATCAGAGCACCCGGTATATTATGAGGAGTGGAACTGGAGGAAAGTGGCCAGGTTGCAGGAGGGATGAGATCTTTAAAAGGAGGAGAAGGAAGAAGGCTTGCAGAGGAGTAAACATTTTACACAAGTGTCCCTGGGAACTGGTATGTGCATGTTTAATGTTATAGTTGTAGTGATGGTTTGTTATTTCAGACTGCCTGTGCCCTTCAGGCTAAGAAGGCGCGTGGGATTCTGGGAGAGGTATGGAGGAGAGTGTGCGGTGGGGGAGGTGATAGCGAGAGAGCGGGCATACTTTGCTAAACATAAGCATGTTTATGCAGGTTATTAATGCTGTGTAAGCTGGGAATCTATATATAGCAGAAAGGCTTGTAGTTTCAGTCTGAGGAAAGTACTTAGCAGGTGTGTATGAAAAGACATGTTTTGCAGGTTCACCCCATGCTTGTGATTGCAGACAGAGTAAGATGCACCACTGCTGAAAGCAAGACACCTGAGTATTCAGGGGCTGTGGATCCGCCCTACATGCAGCAGTCAATGGAAAGACGCCCAGGCACTCTGGATCAGACCCTTCATTGTCTGAGTTCTGCTGGCGTGGGCTGGCTGCTGCCCTGTGACCTTGACGGATCACGCTCCCGTCTCTTGTGCCTAGATTCTGCAGTGATAAGGGATGGGGGCATGGATGAGGAATGGCCAATGAACAGAATTTTAACGCATTAGCTCACTGAACATATACGTGCATTCATTAAATTATAATTAACCACCACTTCCATTGTCCTAACTTCCATTATTATCCCTCTTTCTTTAATCGGCTCATCCACATACAGAAACCTAGTGCCTGATGCGGCTGGAAGATGGGACTCCTAACTGTAGGAGTCACAGAAAAAGGAGATGGTGCTATTAGATCCCAGCTGACCCATCCCTCCCTGGCGACTGCAGGACTGTCCCCAGCAGTCTATACTCTAGTACTTTGGTCAGGCCACTTCTACAAGCTTCGCTAATGTTTATCTCCATTAAGCAGCCAGGTGGTCCGAGAAACAAACTCTTCCCCCCTCCTCCTCCTCCTCCTCTTGCCTCCACCACCCCCGCCACTTACATCGTGTTGTGAGGCTGAAAATATGGCTTTAATAACGTGCCCGTAAATCACTCTGTCTCTAGGAGCAGATGCAGCCAGTGGTGCTGGGAATAGGCCCAAACCTCCCAGGTGCAGTAAAATCTACAAAATCAACCACAGTTTGGCAAGCCACCACGTTAGCTCCAGCACCCCACCCTAACCCACGTCTATCTGGCAAGGACGGGACTGTCAGGGCTTTTCAGGCGAACAAGGATGAAGGATACGTGGTAAAAAAATTAAAGCAATTCTAACTGGGTGATGGTTAGACCTTAGAGGCACCAGGCCTCAAAACAGGGAAGGCGCACAGGCTTCTGCACTGGGTGAATTTCACCTGTTAATAATAAGAATCATATTTTGCACTGATTGCATTGCTGCAGGGAATCTGTCTAGCAATGGTACTACAGGGCTCCCGTTACCACGGTATCCGAGCACCTCACAATCTTTAAAGGGTTTACCCTCAAAACACTCCTGCAAGTGTTGGACAGGGCTATCATGCCCATCGGGGAGATGGGACACTGAGGCCCTGAAGGATGCGGTGACTTGCCCACTGGGAGCATGTAGCAGAGCAATGACTTGAAGCCAGGTCTCCCATGTCTCAGGCTAATGCCCTAACCACTGGACCATCTCTCATCACCATCACGGGCCTCAATAATATTATAGAAAGAGCGATGGTGGCCATAATGGAGATGCCACTGCTGGTCAATACAGCAAGGGGGACACTTGATATTCCCTACCACACTGAGAAAATTGCCAAGTATTTCCTCAGAATTTTTTTTCCCCAAAATGGAAGCAGGCTAGTCCTATCAAGACTGCCCCGTCAAACAAATTTCCAATAGCCATTTCTGGATGCTTTTGGCCAGATCTGTAGCTCCATAGGATCTGTCCCACAATAATGTCATTATTTCAAGACTATCCTGGCTCCGTTGCTATAATTTTGTAACTTCACTAGATAACTTGAAACCCAGTAGCCAGCAATTCCTAGAGTCTGAACAAACAGTTCACCCCTGGTCTGACTCTGCTCTCTCTTGGCACAGCACCCATCATGGTAGCGTTTAATAGTGAGGCGCGTGTTTCCTTGCACCAATTCTTTTACATAACAAGCCAAATACTCAGCGGGCGTAAATCGCCATGTTCTTCCTGCTGCTATTGTTCTGGACCATTTAAGATTTTGACCCTGTGTAGAGTTCAGCACAACAGCCTCACTCTACTGATGTGACGTGGTTCTGATGGAACACACCTAACAGAGGAGTTGGAGGAATATGACATTTTTGGCTATCATAAAGAGCCATCCCCACCATTGGCAAAGTCATGAATACATGTATCCCCATCCTTTCCCTTTACCCACATTGGCTTTCAACTTGATTTTGATTTTCCAGCAGGCCGGGAGTAATTTTTCACTTAAAGGGTATATGACTGTGCTACAGTTTTGGAATAAGAAGCCTGTTTACTGGATTCGCAGAGATTTAAAGGAAAGGCAACATACCAGATATAACCCCCGTCCTGTTCCCAGCCTTTTTCTTTGTCCCTTCAAAAAGAAATGGCTGGGAACACAGCTGGCCATCTTAGGAATCTTCGCAGCGGGGCTCTGTCTGATACAAAGGCAGCGAGAGGGGTTTTCACCTGATGCTAGGAAATCATGCCATCCAAAGAAACCCACATTGTTACCTTCACATTTGGAAGCAATTACCTGCATGTTATGTAAAACTTTTATTAAACAACTGGAGAAATTCAGTAATGTGTTAATCATCGGTTGAATGACATCTGCCTAATACCAGAGATTTTTGAACTGCAGCAGGCGGGTTCAACAGTTCAAAATGATTACCAAAACATATTGCTCCTTTTTTCATTTTCCTACGTGTTAATTTTTTAGATTTATTATTTTAGGCTCCTGCGTCTAGTATTTTCACTACACGTCAACATCTGTTATATCTCTGCATTTCGCAGCTCTTTATTCTTTGCCCTGTTAAGCTTTACGCACTCGGTGGAGAGAGGCAGACAGCTCCAACCCGGGGCTTATGCAGTTTTCCAAAGCAGCCCAAAAGATGATTTTTCAGGGAAAAATTGGCATGATGGGGCACCATCAAATGATTGGTAAATGGATGCAACAGTAAGGGGAAAGAGGAGAAGCCGGTGAGGAGAGAAAATGGTTGTCTAGAGGAGACTCTGAACGTCTGTGACGATGCAAGTATAGTGTTGTCTGAGACACGTTTGTGGAAGGGGATGTTTCAGGAAAAGATTTTCGTTTCCCCCCAGTAATGTAAACCAGGGAGACACTATATTGTAATGGATGCAGTAGAATTCTCCAAGGGCCACAGCCCAGATGTTAGTGCTTTTGAGATGCAGTTTAAGGGCAGGAAGGTATATTATATCCACACTGCTGCAGCCAAGGGTCTCTGGTAATGTGTTTGGTATCGAGCACTGATTTGTGAAGCTCTTCTAGGACTTGGCTGGACATTCTGCTCCAGGCTGATTCTTTGCACACAAGCTCTCAGTGGGTAGGGGAGGGCTGGGTGGGCAAAAAAGTTATTTAAAAATAATGTCAGTTTGGCCACTTAGACTGTGTGCGATTTCAGTGTGGAGGAGAGGTCAGCCTCCAGGGCTCATCTCATCCACCAAGATTGCCGGCAAAGGGGAGGAGGGTTAGAAATCGGTGGTGGTGCTTATGATATGAACAGTGAATCCGGAGGAACTTGATTGAGACACACCACCAGACATTCCACGTAGGCCACCCAACAGCTGTCAGACGGTAATGACCTTTGGTTATGGGACCGCTCCCACTTCTATCAGTCAGGACTGTCTCTGATCATATTGTCTTTACCCTTGTCCTCCCTTCTACCATCCCTCCATGCATTTAGCATGGCATTCTGGCCTTAACTCTGTTAGCTCTTCAAGGCAAGGACTCAATCTCTCACACATCTAAGTAACAAATACATCAAAGTAATTGAAATCAATGGCCAAACTCCCTTTCACTCCAGTGTATCAGGTCATTTTTTTTTCAACAACCATTAGTTTATAACATGGATTTGGTGCCTCTGGCTAATATTTATTTGGGGTGGGAGCTGTGGGGACAGACAGGGAAGAACAACATGGAGCTATTGAGTTTAGAATATCAGCTGCTACACATGGGCAGGGACGTTTTGCTAACCAGCTTGCCCAAAGGAATTTTAGTTGCTGGTTTATTATACAAGTGTTCAGCTGCTTTAATGGTGCAACAGTGGAAGGCTTGGTGTTTACGCTACGTATGAAATAGTCTCTGGACATGCGGTAATACTGGCACCTAGGTACGATGGTGATGGGCACCCTACGCTAAATGGAGACTGCCTTGGCAGGGGCGACTGCAAAGAGACTTGCCCATCTAGATCTAAACCAAAGTGGCATTCTCTGAGCTCCTCTGCCAATAAGAAGAGTACACGGTTTTCCATACCGGATCAGAACATGGATCGGATCAAGTGGCCAATACTTGATGCTTCAGAAGAAAACAAAACCCTTCTACAATGCATGGATGAGTTATGCAATGCTTTCAATAGCCTGAAAAAAAATCACTCCCACCTGACTGCTGGCAGAAATCTGACCCCTTGAAGCCTCAGTATTTAGAGCCTGTTTCTTTTATTGGGGATAGGTACAAATGTATTAATACTGCAAATGAGTGAAGAAGTCCTAGAGCCTGCAACAAGCCCCCGTGGCACATAGGAGATCTCATCCGCTCTGAAACTGACACTCTATAACGTTCCTAATATTGGGGAGCGAAGTATCTCAGTATCACCGATGAAAGAGCCTCGGGTATGTTCTTATGTTCTATGGGTAGTGCAATGTACAAACACTTCTGCTTCCTACGTTTTCCCTTGAGAAGGTGTTTATCAGGGTTCCCCCCCCATTCTTTTTTGTTATATCACTCCTTTTTAATACAATTCTATGAAAAGTACGTTGACAACATCCCTGTAAGTCAGCCCCCGATATTCATATTAGTCTAGACTTTGCAGTTTAATTGCCCCTTTGGTTCTGTAATTCAGTTACTAATAAAAACCTCATAAATAAAGTGTGATAGGATCAACAATGACACAACCCCTGAGGTCCTCACTCCATCCTTAATCCAGGGAAATTCCCAGTCATTTCTGCAAGTTCTGAGTAAGAACCGAGACAGGTTTTGCCTCTGGATTTTCAGGACAGATCAGTAGCTGCCTCATCTTCCTCTCTCATCATTTCAGATATTAGCTGTAGTTTCGATATCCTTTGCTAGTGGAGGAATGAATACATGTGGCGCATGCCACTGACTGCAGTGGAATTTCTCCGTATTTACCCTGGCGTGAGTGAAATCGGAATCAGTCCTTTAAATCAACGCTTTCTCTGATTTAGCTGCTTCCCTAAACTCACATCCCTTTGTAATCAGCACCCTTCCTGCTTTCCTTTATACATTCAAAGAAAGAAAAAGATCCAAAAATTAAACACAGGACAGAATGCCGAGCCCGCGTTCTATTTCACAGCTTCTTCGTATTTAACTTCCACGCTCTTGGCTAATGATCAGAAATCTGAAGGGAAAAACAAACAGTTCTACCCACAGCAGCCATTACTTAATCTCCACACAGTGACGCCCCTCCCTGGAATCTTGTAGCCATAACAACAACAGGCCAGCAAGTTACAGAGGGGCTTCTAACAAACACCCATCAGAAAGGGCTTGTTGTCTTTGCCTCTTTTCCTCTCTTTTTTTGTGGGTTAAAGAACAAAAATGACAGCGCTTCCCCTCTGAGGAAATAATCTCTCCCCCCTCCCGGCCCTGACTGGTTTTGATGGTAAATCCAAGAAGATGCTTTTAGAACGGGGGGTCCCTCTCTGGCTGCTATAGCGGCACTAGTAGCACGTTCCCAGTTATTCTGTGATGGAAAAATCCAACAGAATGGAGCCGACATAACACCTTGAGTGCCACAAGTGGTACAGGATGGGTGGGAAAGCCACGGCGACTACAGGCCACGTCTGATCTAAGCATGCATCTCACTTTGCATGAGACTCCATTGAAAATGCCGCTCTCCTCCCCCTCTGGAAAAATCAGCCCTTTCTAAAAACAGCTCGTAACTAACCTCTACAATGCACTGCCTAGAGCTGGAGCAGGGGTCCCCAACGCGGTGCCCACGGGCACCATGGCGCCCACCGGGGCATCTATGTGTGCCCACGTACTGCCCGGCGGACGAGCATCCGCCGAAATGCTGCCGAGAAGCAGCGTCATCCAGAGGCGTCGCCGCTGAAATGCTGCTGATTTTCGGTGGCGACACCTCTGGATGATGCTGCTTCTCGGCAGCATTTCAGCGGCGACACCTAATGACGTTGCCGCTTCTCGGCGGGATTACGGTAGATGCTCGTCCGCCGTCCACAGTCCTCGGTGGCTTGTCATCCGGCACCCGCCGGACGAAAAAGGTTGGTGACCACTGAGCTAGAGTATTTCTAGAGTGCCTCTCACCACAGTGTCGGGCTCCTTTCAGATCTCGCAGGGTCAGAGGCTTTTATCCCTCACTATGCCCTGAAACGGAGGGAGAAGGGACATTCAGTTTCTACAGCCTATTCCATCCATCACCTCTCTGATCTGCCTGCTAGGAAGGCTGCTCAGTTGTGCTGGCGAGATGCTACTACTTTGCATTTCTCTAACGCAGTCCATCAGAGGACCTCAAAGCTCCTTACAGACCCTCAAAGGGCTAGAGCCTCAGAACACGCCTGCATATCATTCCCCCCCCTTCTGCAGATGGGGAAACCGAGGTCCAGAGAGGCAATATCTCTGGTCCAGAATCACACAAGTAGCCGGGCAGAGCTGGGAACAAAGCCCAGGTCTCCTTGAACGCCTACTCTCAACATCAACAGCTGAGCATCAGGACTGAACAGAGACCACAAACTCCTTTCCCAAAGGCCAACGAATGCTACAACCTTCAGTCACTCATACAGACGTAGGCCGAATTCAAACCCACAATGCACAGGTTGGAAGGGTTTGTAGCCCATTCCTTCCTCCTGAGAGATCCAGGCTTCCATTCTCTCTTTGAGTGAAATTTACCCCTTATTCCAAAGGCTAGTACCAAGCCTTTGCCACTATTTAAGTTGCTCTTATGCCCATTAGGGGAGTTGAGTTCCAGTGGGCTGAAGTTGATTCAAGTAGGTGCATAGGCTTTGTGCTGTGAATTTTACCCTATGTATTTAAGGGCACATGTAAAGAGCACAGGACGGCATGTACAGGCAGGGTGCATGTTGTAGGATATGGTTCAATAATGGTAGGAGGAAAGGTGCAACAACTTCACTGGAAGGATCAGCTGACGGCGCCATTTAGGACAAAGTACACCATAATATACACCTAGAACATCTTTGTGAAGGTAATTTCCATGCGCTGTAATGTATCATGTTCCATAGGCAACTCACATTATATACAAGCCAAACACTCTCCACTTCCAGACGTCGAACCACGTTTCTAATTTATGGAGGTGGGGGGTTATTTCATAACCAACAAAATGACAGCATCAATCTACCTTTTTTCAGAAGGAGATGCTGTAAGACGCGCCCCATCTCTACTGAGTAACCTGCTTAACGTAACACAAACTTTCCTTCTGCTTCTCTTTGTAGTGTATGCTATTTCTGTCACCTCGCCTTACACATCCCCTTTCTGCATCCACCTCAGGACAAAAACAAGCTTTAAAAGGCCATCTCCAAAACCGCAGAATGGCTGGTATGGAGTACAAATAAAGCTTGTGGCTTCAAACAGGGAACTTCCTGCCTCTTTTAAAAGGCTTTAACTAATTAACAACAGCTTGAAACCAAAGTCTGTGCCACTTGCTGCACTCTGAATCTTGGCAAGAGAGGTCACTTCTGGAAGGCTATTGTAAATTTCGCTTGGAGACAATTTGTAGTTTTGATCTTTGATAGGGTTGGACCTTTAAGGGTGCCAGGGAGAAATGTGTTGCTACGATACTGGAAACTTCCATTATTTTTTAAAAACACCCTATTGCTTTGCCACTGGATATAGAGAGTGTAAAAGGAATCATATGAACATAGAAATTGCCAAACTATATTAAACCGGTGGTTCAGTATCCCACCTCCAACATTAGTCAGTACCGGTTGCTTCAGGAGAACTGATTAGGCAGTTCAGGCATAATCTGCCCAGGGAAAGTTTCCTCCTGATCCCGCAATAGTTAGAGGCTTACTTGAGACTTGAAGCATGAGGGGTTATTCTTGCACCCTCCCCCAAATTAAAATTCTGATGAAAGCAAAGAACACTTTTGTTAACATTTTTCAGGGTTTTGTTAAAAAATCAAAACTCTGAAAACTAATTTTTTTCAGTTTCCGGCAACTGAAAACATTCCAGTTCTTCAGTGAACATCTGGAAAATGGATGAAAACGGATTTTTTTTTTTTGGCCAGTTTTGTCAAAAAGCCACTTTCCGTCATTTTTTGGTGCCCAACTCTACTTATGCTATTCCTTCCAAAATGCGTGGGTTTTAAAACACAAATAATTATAATTAAATTAATTATTATTTATTATTTGTATTGTTGTGGCACTTAGGTGCTGTAGCCATGCACCAGGACCCTATTGCACTAGACTCTGTACAAACAGAGAACAAAAATTTGGTCCGTGCTCCAAAAACCTTAAATTCTAAGTACAAGACCAGAGATAAAGGATGGAGACAGACAGATAGATGAGAGAGCACAAGGAACCAATGAGACAATATTGGTCATCATGACAGCAGTAGTCACTAGCTGTCTGACTGTTGTCAAGTGTTTTGTGGACATCCCAGCATAGAGTTTTAAGGAAGGATTTGCATGTTTATGGAGAGTTCTTCCCGGGCAAGAAGGGCAGATTGGGAGAAAGCACACAGAAGAGTCTTTGAAAATTTACCAAATGGGTGATATATGGCTAGCAAGAATATGCAGAGTTAAGTGTCTAATCTCTTTTTGATAACAGCGCTTGAAGATGTTCCTCTTCACTCTGGGAGGATTTTAAAATGCTAAACTCTGGCAGTGATTCTATTAACACAGAAATGTGTGACCTTGGATGACCGTGATCGGCAAAAAATAGGTGTTGCTGATATTTATTTATTTTCTGTTATGGTTCTTCATTCGTCATCAGGTAAACATGGCTTTGATAGCACCAACTTCCTAAAATCCAGCTAAGGAGACTACTAAAATGAGCAGCCAATCCCAGTAACACCTTACATCACGTGCATGTTATTTTTCACTGGACATAAATTGTTAGCTGTTTTTTCTTTGTTTTGAATCCCGGGGGGAGGGAGAGAAAGGCCATTTAATAATATGAACATTGGTCCACGCTGACTAATGCAACTGGGTGATGGAACTGAATTTAAACCCAGAAGTTTTTTATTTCGCTGGGGAAATTTTCCAAGTCCCTGCCAAGTTGTGTTACTAAAATGGGTTGAAGGAACTCCACTAACTGAGACCTCAGGGAGCAAAGCATAATTTTCATCCTCTATCATAAATTCTTGCTTAGTGAAAAGTCTTCAAAGAGCACACTTCTCCAATGGAGCCCCCCACACACACAAAAGCATGCATATTTGAACCACACCGATAGCTGTGATGGCTAGCACTACACCGAATATGGCCAGATTTTATTAAACATCTGTGTCTAGCTTTCTTTTAGAAACTTTTCTCCCCATTAGGTCTACACGGGTTAGAAAGCAGATGATTGCTCAATAGAACAAGAAATACTGTTTTAGGGCATATGAGATCCCATGGTAAGAATGTTTTAACTCCTATGACAGAACATTTTAATAGCAATTGAGTCAGAAAACTTATATTGCTTTTCAGTACATTATATTTCTGATTAACTTTGGTCCAAGTTGGTTATTATGCAAAACATTATTTTTGTTGTTAAGAGTTTCAGAAGAATTTATCACAAATATGCCGCGATCTTATGGGAGAGCTGTAAATTCTGCACCATACAACTAAAAAAGGCATTATTGTTATGACCTATTATTTGTATGACCATAGTACCTCAGAGCCCTAGACATGGACCCTATTACGCTAGGGGCTGTACAGGCGCAGAACAAAACAACAGCCCTGCCTCCAAGTGCTGCCCCGAATTTGTACGCTGAGGGAGCATTGCCTAACATTAGAGCATCAGATGGCCTGGCCACTGACCCACCAGGTAGCCTTGTCAAGTGACTGGGCGGGGCCTTGTAAAGTCGAAATAACTCCATCTTTCTCAGTAGCACTGTGAGGCTTAATTCATTAAATGTTTTTCGAGAGGCCTGAGATGAAATACCTTGAACATGTCAAACAATATTCTGATTCTTATATGCAATAGCAAGTAATGATTTCTGGTTCACTGTTTAGGGGATTCAGAGCTTATTTATTGTTATAACTATGAATGTAATAATAGTTTGCATTACATAGCACCTTCTAGCCAAGGATTTGGAAGCCCCTTTTCACATATTGGGGGTGAAATTCACCCCAAAGCACCACTTAAGTCCCACTGAAGCTCTCAGACTTGGGCCTTGTGCTGGTCTTCTGAGAATTGCACCCATTAATGAATTAATCCTCACAACCCACCACCGAAGTATCTATCTTAGGCACTTAGCTGAGCACTCGGGATCTTTAACGCCGTTATCCTCACAACACCCTTGTGAGGGAAGAAAGTGCTACTATCCCTATTGTACAGGTGAGGAACTGAGGCAGAGAGAGACTAAAACCCAATTCCTCAAAAGGTCTATAAGCTTCTCACTCCCATTCATTTCCAGGTCATGCTGGAAGCCTGTGGTGGAACAGGCATTTGAATCTGGATTTCCCAGAGCCCAGGCTAATGCCTTAAGCCCGGTTGGTAGGTCAGTATCACTATGGATGGGAAAACCAAGGCACAGAAAGGGGAACCATTTTATTGTGGCGGAACTGGGAGGGGAACCCAGGATTCCTCCCGCCCCATCCTGTCACCAATCCAGAGACACTCACGGCTCACGGGAAGTCAGTAGGAAGTGGGAGCAGAAATAAGCAGCGCTCAGGGACGAGGTTTTGTTCCTCAGGCTCATCAATACACAGTTTAACTCAGGCCACAGAAGGGCCCGAGACAAGGCTGGGATCAGAGCAAGAGTAGAAACAGCACGAGGAATCCCAGTGCTTGCAGCCTCCAAACCCACCCTCGTCCTCTGCACGTTCCGTTCAGCTCCCCCCACCCCGGCCCAGTTTTCCTCCCCTGCGATCTCCCCCAGAAACGAGGTGAGTTCAGACACGGCCCACGACCAACCGTAAAGAAAAACAGCTTTGAAAAAACAAAACACCGAAGGCTTTCCTGTCTGCGTCTGGAAAACACACCTTCGCAAATACACCCAGGCTGTGTTACACACGAGCCCATTAACCACTGCTGTCGCTGTAGACGGCCCGTTCCCTGCCAGACACCTATAAATATCCGTCTCTGCTCGCGGGGACACGAGGGGCCCACAATTTGCAATGGAGATGGGCCTGAACCAAAGCCCCCAGACCTGGGGGAAGTTTGAATCCTGATTCCAGTTCTTCGGTTCGGGCCCAGCCTGTTTGTCTGGATATTGGGTCCCAACCATGCGAGTAAATAACCCACTTAGTGCCCCCCACCAGACACACTCGCTTCTCGAGCCTACCTGCGGTTCCTCCTCCTTCCCTTGTCTCTCAGAGGTCGTCTCTCCCCCAACCTGGGAAGGGGGGGTTCTCCACAGGAATCCTTTCCTGTTCCCCAGCTCACTCCCTGAAAATGAGGCTCGCACTTTGCCCCCTCGGCTTTTAGTTCGGATCAAAGGCTCAGGGAGCTGCTGCCAGTAATTTATTACCCCACCAAAGGTTTTTAATCAACACATGTTCACTGCAAAGGTTAACACCAGGGTCTAGTCGGAGTCCAGGCCGGAGCGAAATCCCCATCGCAGGGGAAGGCAGACGCATCAGAAATCCAGCCTGGGATTTATCCGTGAGGGTGGAAAGTGTTCATTTAATAATCTCTTCATTAATATCCAACAAGTACAGCAGGCCCAGGGGCAACCAATGCACCTGGGACATGGAGGAGAAAACTTAACCTGTAGCCCTTGCATCCACTGGTTACACGTCGGCTAGGAGCGGTTGGCTTCTCACATTGGAAAGACCCATTTGAAGTCCACCCCAGGTATCTGTGGGATGCCAGTCAGCACCACATACAAAGTTATCTGAGCCATGCAACACAGACAGGGATTGTCCTCAGCCATTCGTCTCCCACCTGTGCCCTCCCTTGACCCTCTGCATGTTCTAAATATAATTTAGCACCTCACCGAACTGTCCTGTGCCAGGTTAGTTTGCCGTATGTTTTTCCAAGCTCCTTTGCAATAAGGATGACAAAGAGAAGCAGAACTCCTTTTAAAATAGTGCCTTAGTGGCACATTTTCCCATGAACAAAGAGCTACCCTATACTCTCTGTTTGAATGGCTTTTTGTGTGTGTGTGGAAGATTAAGGGAAATAACAAAATAAGAGCGGGGGGCGGGGACTCACCATTAGCAGAGAGAACGTTGTGGGTTCCCCTCTGTAACATGCTGCATGAAGCTCTGCTTCACAAAATGGTAACTGTCAGATTACCCTTGTTTTCCCAGGCAGGTTGAGGGCCAATGGTGGGGAAGCATAGACTTAAGAAAATGGAGGGAGAATTCTGGAAGGAGCAGTTTTCCCACAGCACTAGTACGAAAGCATGGTGCTAGGTGGCGGGGGATGCTGTGCTGCTAGAGATCCTCAGCTTTCAGATGAGACGATAATCCAAGGTCTGTAGTCAGTAAAGAACCCAGGGCACTTTTCACAAGACATGGGACGCCAATCCTAGTGTCCTGGACAAATGCCAGCACAGCTGAATCATGTTCATTCGCCCTACATCCAGCCTGTAATTGCAATTGGGTGAGTTAGTCAACATTTTCTGACCAAAGCTGCACTGTTAGTTGGTAAGAGTGCGTATCTTGTTCCACCTCAAGGGCAGCTGTCATCCTATTTCTTTTGGATGAAAGATACTACAGATGTTTATGAAAGAGTTAATGTTTCCAGCCACTCCTTGCCCTCCAATATGCTGTCTCCAGCAGTGGCCAGAGTATCAAAGGAATGTGGAAAACACTCATACCGAATCTAATTGTGAATTAAGTCTAGAATAGAGGCATATTTCTTCCTGACCCAGCCAGGGAATCAATTTATGCCCTGAAGCATGAGGATTGGAGAAAGAATCATAGAAACGTAAGGTTGAAAAGCACCTTGAGAAGTCATCATGTCCAGACCCCTGTGCTGAGGCAGGACCAAGTAAACCTAGACCATCCCTGACCAGTGTTTGTCTAACCTGTTCTTAAAAACCTCTGGTGTGAAGGATTCCACAACTTTCCTTGGAAGCCTATTCCAGAGCTTAACGACACTTATAAGTAGAAAGGTTTCCTAATATCTAACCTAAATCTCACTTGCTGCAGATTAAGCCCATTACTTCTTGTCCTTCCTTCAGTGGACATTGAGAACAATTGAGCACCGTTCTCTTTAAAACAGCCATTAACATATTTGAAGATAGTTATCAGGTCCTCTTTTCTCAAGACTAAACATACCCACTTTTTTAACGTTTCTTTATAGCTCAGGTTTTCTAAACATATTATCATTTTCTGTTGCTCTCCTCTGGACTCTTTCCAATTTGCCCACATCTTTCCTAAAGCGCGGCACCCAGAACTGGACACAGTACTTTAGCTGAGGCCTCACCAGTGAGAAGTAAAGCGGGACAATTACCTCCCGTGTCTTATGCATGACACTCCTGCGAACACATCCCAGGATGATATTCGCCTTTTTCGCAACTGCTTCACATTGTTGACTCGTCTTCAATTTGTGATCCACTCTAAACCCCTGAGCCTTTGCAATGGTGCTACTGCATCATCAATTATTCCCCCTGTTGTAGCTGTGTGTTTTGTGATGGTAACCGTACTTTTCTCATTGGTAGATGTGCCTCTCATTCAGACAGCAGAAAGGTCTAGAGAGCTCAATAAGGAAATGCCTTCAAAACAGAACCATGCACCCCCACCCTAAACATTGAGGAAGAGCTTAATTCGGGGCATGTCATTAACATTTTGTTTGCAACCCACCCAACCCAGCTCCTGCCCATCTCTCTGGAGGGCTCAGGACTGCAGCAGTTGGCAAGGCAGTGCGGGCTGCAGATTAGGTGCATTGGCAGAGCTGAGGGGGAGAGGCGGGCAGGTGGAACAGCTGGATGAGGGCTGCATGCCAGGATAGAGATGCAATAGGCTTACACCAGTGTCATTTAAGCAATACAACCTGAAACTCCCTTATCTTCCAGGTAAGCTAGCAGGCTGTGCCAAACAGCCACTTCCTCAGTGGGTTAATAATAGACTAACAAGACTTCTCCAAATGAATAAACAAGAGGTATAACTAAACTGCTCTCTGCTGAATGGAGGGCATCAAGGCGAGGCAAGAGAATTTTGCAGGATGAAGAAAGATTCCCTGAATTCTGTACAGCAGAGGTATAAACTTCCTGTCAGCCCCACATGTATCAGCTTCCCTGGTACTCTGGGCATTGGTAACAGAACATGCAGATCCCAATTGTGGAGAAAACCCAGATCTTCCAGCAGAGACAGTGTGTTCTCCACAAGATCCTGGCATGGTGCACAAGCTTGTAAAAGTCACATTCATTTCCCCAGCCTGGTGCATGCACATTGGGGTGGGGAGGAAGCACAGGGAATAATCTCTCTCTGGGATGAGTCAGTGGAGAACAGAGAAGCATTCACAATGAATCATTCATCTATTAACTTTGCCTTTTTCTGCTCGTGAGCAGATCACAGGTTTATTTGTCATTTAGAAGTAATGGAATTTATTTTTCAGCCCACTTTGTGGATTGAATGGAAAAAGCGCTCTGTGGGTAATCAATGTTCCGGCCCCTTGCAACTGGTCAGAGAAGTCACATGGTGTTTCCATCGTCCGGTTGGATAAGTGGGTCAGCCCTTCTAGTGCCATTAGTTATGGGTCTGGAGTTAAAAATCTGGTTTAGGCAAAGACTCAAAACTGCCCAACTCTGAAATTCACCTGCTGCAAATATGCAGGCTGGTAACGCACCATCATGCACGGAAGTGACGGGGCAAATGTCGGTGTCTTGTGCAGGGGCGGCTCTATGTTTTTTGCTGCCCCAAGCATGGCAGTCAGGCAGCCTTTGGCGGTGTTTCTGCAGGAGGTCCGCCGGTCCCGCAGATTTGGTGGCCGTTCTGCGGGAGGTCTGCCGGTCCTGTGCCTTCAGCGAACTCGCCACCGAATTGCCGCCAAAGCCGCAGGACCAGCAGACCCCCCGCAGAAACGCCGCCGAAGGCTGCCAGACTGCCGCCCTCAAAGCGACCGGCAGGCCGCCCCCCACCCCCGCTCCCGTGGCTTGCCGCCCCAGGCACGCACTTGCTGCGCTGGTGTCTGGAGCCATCCCTGGTCTTGTGTCTCACCTCCATGACAGTGAGAAGGGTGTGGGCACCCAGCCTGATTCCCTCACAAACTCCAAGCTAATCTCCAAGGAGAGTTTCTGTCAATATTTGGACAGCACTAAAACCAGACAAGGGGCTCAATTCTCTGCTGATGCACATGGGTGACACTCCACCGCTCTCAATGGACCAGCACCCATGCATACCAGCAAGGAATGTGGCCTCTGTTGGCAGAGTTTGACCTATGCTGTGCCTAGCAGCGGGAGTGGATGCTTGACGTGTCTGATAGCAGAAGAGGAAAAAATACAATTAAAAAAAAAAAACCGAGGAAAAATGCCAGACAGCAGGTGATACTGCTGCCAGGCCAGGCATTTGGGCTATGGGGTCTGAAGTGCACATGTCCCTGCATATTACGATCCCGATTTCATGCAGCTAAATGGAGCTGACAGCCGGCAGGAAATATCAGGTGATGGCTTCATGCGTGCAGCGAGGAGATAAGATGGGCTGTGCTAGAAAACATAAATCGGAGAAAGCTGTGAAATTCCAGGCTGGGCTCAACTGTTGGCATGGGGTGCTGAGGTCTGGAGAGAGGCACGCCCGATCCTAGACACTAGAGGGCGCTGTTGCCTGCAGATTGCTACAGGTTTTAATGCATAAGAGGGTTTTGTGGGAGTTTTTTAAATTATATTTTTTCCCCTGTTTGGCTCATTGGTTGCTACATTTACTTCTCAGATTCTGATGTGAAACCACCAAGAGCCCCAAAGCTCAAGGTGAGGGCTCACCAGCTGGGTAGCTACCTAGCCATCAGGCTTTGATCCCGACAATCAGTTTCATTTCACTGTAATACACCATGTCAGACTCAACTTAGAAACAAAATAGTTAACCCTTTCAAGGGTCTCACGTGTCTGGCCATTTCATCCTCTCAGTTGCCTTAAGCTGGGGTTATGCTCTGAATCCTACAGGAAATGACATTGGGAGGGGTCAGAGCTACAGTTCCTTGATAACGATGGGCATTCGCAAATCAAAAGATAATTCTACCTACCAGGGTGTCCAGCTCATCCTGATGTCTGGGTCCTATCTGCCTCTTAGAACATCTCCAGCAATTCTAATTTTGCTGGATCCTTCTTCACTTA
Source organism: Mauremys mutica (assembly GCF_020497125.1). NCBI lineage: Eukaryota > Metazoa > Chordata > Testudines > Geoemydidae > Mauremys > Mauremys mutica. Next base: position 81,611,342 of record NC_059082.1, on the reverse strand, counting down.
AAGTCTTTAAATAAAAACGAGAAGTCTCTTCATATATATGTTCTAGCTCCACCACAAGCTATGGGCTCGATGCTGGATTTGCTGAGTAAGGTTGTCTGGCAGGCAGTCAGACTAGATGATCATAATTATTCCTTCCGGCCTTAAATCTGGTCTCCACTGATCTTTTTCAGTTTAGAATGGAATCCCACTAACCCTCCCTTAACTCTGTGGGTTTAACAGCCCCCGACAAGTGTTTGGAGCATTAAGAAGTCAGAAGATCCAACTCAGAGATGCACGGGGAGCCGGTATGTGGAGTAAGAAGGGGCCTATTTTTACATGGTCACTTTTAACATGGGGGAAATCCATCCGAGGCAGCACAACACAGTACGTGCATTTTGCAGCCTCAGCAGTTCTGATACCAATCCGGGCAGGTAGTTGGGATGGGGGTCCCCTTACTCCCCACTCTATTTCTTGATGGCATCCCTCAGAGAAACAAGGTTGCATTCTGATCTTAGTTACACCACTGTTAACCTGGAATTCCTCCAGATTTACACTAGCTTCCCTGAGATCTGAATCTAGCTCACAGGAAACAGCATTAGAAACAGGGGAGTTGGCTTTGCTTAGGCACAGGGAGGATGGATTGTGAAAAACCAGTGGGGAACGATGCCACAAATTACACCAAAATCACTTCACCTGCCACTGAAATGCAACCCCCTCTGGGGTGCAACATGGCAGCTGATTAATACCGCACAGTGACATTACACAAGGGTTTGGGACTGGAAGCGACGGACACTGATTTATGCAGCTGAAAGGGCAGGGGAACTTACAGAGGCAGAATGTAAATACCCATATCGGAATTTGGCCAGGACCCTAGGGCACACACTCCAGCCTCTTGCTAACACTGCCACGAGACTTACAACCATGAGGTGGTCAGGATTTTGGTTTTACATCAGACCTATTTGTCGAGGAAAAGATTAAAGACCTTTCAAATACTTGCGCTTGTGAAATCCCAGTAGCTACAGCTCTGTTGACTAGAGTCAAATCAATTCCAGACTGAGACCCTGACATTAATGGATGCCATTTTTTAAAGAAAAGACTTTCCTTTGCATAGCTGGAATAATGGTTTCCCTGACAGAGTTGTGGGTCCTCAGTACAACAATGTAAGCCCGGAATGGAGAGAGGCTGCATGTGAGCCCTCAGACATATTTCCGAGTAACCTTGATCATGCAGTTCAGATCTATCTTCTATTAACATGGGCAACCAGTGGTAGGTTGGGTCTTTTCCCCAAAAATGTATCCTTTTTTTTTTTTTTTTAACATTAATATTTGTCAGGTGGACTCCACCATCTAACCCAGCCACTGTCAGGAGATCCTCTCTCTCAAGATCTAAGGCCAAGAACAAACTTTCTTGCAAGCTGGAATTAAGGCATCATTGGAATGGTGGAATGGAATGGTGGAATGGCTTAGCAGAAAAAAAATACAAATGCACTTGGCAAGGCATTTTCCTAAGAGGGCAGCATTTTTAAAGGGAAAGGGAAGGAAGCGTGGGCAGAAAAGAAACAGAAAATTCCCCTTAGTAAGGGGCTTTACCCCTCTGCTCTAGCCCTAGGTGTAAAGTCTGACCTGAAAGGTGTTTTTCTCCCTAGTAGCCAATTTCAGACCTGAGCCAAAGCCCACTGAAGTCAGCTTGAAGGGGAAGCCGAGTGAGGTTAACCCCCTCATTCTCACAGCCCCCTCCACCCTAGGGCAATCATCCAACTCTGTCTTCGCCAATGAACAGATACTCTCTTTAGGACAGTGTTTCTCAAACTGGGGTCGCCACTTGTGTAGGGAAAGCCCCTGGCGGGCCGGGCCGGTGTGTTTACCTGCCCCATCCGCAGGTCCGGCCGATCGCGGCTCCCACTGGCCGCGGTTCGCTGCTGCAGGACAATGGGAGCTGCTGGAAGCGGCGGCCAATATGTCCCTCAACCCATGCTGCTTCCAGGTTCCTGGAGCAGCGAACCGCGGCCAGTGGGAGCTGCAATCGGCCGGACCTGCGGACGGGGCAGGTAAACAAACCGGCCCGGCCCACCAGGGGCTTTCTCTACACAAGCAGCGACCCCAGTTTGAGAAACACTGCTTTAGGAGACTTATTCGCACTCTTCTGGTCAAGACATGATGTTAGCATTGTAATAACCTCAGGCAAACACTGGACAGAATTTCTATTGTGTTGATCAGTTCCTTTTCAAAAAATTTTTGCATGATTATTTGTGGAACTGAGAGATGGAAAAGTCCCATTAGATCAGCCCATCTCCCAGCCAAGGCAGAGTTGATTCCTAATGTCTCTTTCCTAGTGCTTCGTTCAGTCTATTTTTGTAAAAGCCCCTAGCGACCAGGCTTAGTGAATCATAGGAATGAGAGATGGAAAAGACCTATTGATCATGCCGTCTGTCTCCTGGACAGTGCAGAGCTGCTCCCTGCAGCCGGTTTCTAGTGTTTTGGCTTCGCCCCGTCTCTTCTCTTTGGAGCCTCTTTCACTAGCTGATGGATCTGACTCTCAGGTTGCTCCATGTCATACTGGAAAGCAGAACTGGCTAGCACTGGCCTTGAGTCACTGATACCTAGCTGGAGAGACCGAGAGTCCACACTGCTCCTCAACCCACTTTGTCCAAGGGAAGAAAACCCAGCGTTTCAGAGGAGAGAGAAATGGATGGAGCACATCACTGAAAAATAAAGAGAAACGCTTTGCAAAGAAATAGCAAGTGGTGCCGAATCCCAGTTCACATACGGCACGTGGGTGCAGAGAGGAGCTCTGGATTGGAATCCGCTCCCCAAAACGACCTCTTTGGGGATGTTAGGCTCCCGCTGGGATATGCGTCTCTCCCCCCCTGTGTACTGACACGCTGCTGGCTGTGACAGGTGTCTCATTAGCTGTGTGATGGATTTGTGATTTAAAAATAAAATAAAATAAAATGAGGGTTTCTTAATAGTTCACTCAGCTCTGTGACTGTCCTCACCCCACTCAGTTGGTGGGTGCGGACCGGCTCTATGGAGTTAAGAGCTTATCGTAAGTTCCTCCGTCTCTGAGGAAAGCGACTGGTGGTCCTTGGATGAGGACGAATGAGTGAGCCCAACACACTGCCTCCTGCTGCGTGGGCCCCCCCGCGTTAAGATCTGTCTGCGTCCCCACAGAGCCCCGTGTTGTTCCTTTACCCTGCAGCTGCGCCACTGGCCTCGGTGAAGCAGGAGCTGCTGAAGCTGGAGCCGAGCTTGGAGGAGAGTCATCCCAGAGTGCGTGAGCCCGCTGAGTTGAAGTGAGGCCTAGATACTCCAGCTGGGGCTCAGCTTGCCTGGCTCTGTGCCCACGTGATCCTGTTCAGCAGGCGCTCTGGAAGCTGCTCTGTTGACTCTCAGCATCTGAGCAAGCGGGGCCAGGAAGTGGGGTGGGGCCTTGAGAGCGTCTGCTGGGTGTGTGGATGCTACAGAATTCAGATCATTGTCATGGCAGAAGGCTGGCCAATGGCTCTTTCGCATGTACCATTAAACACAGTCACACACAAATGACACATACACACACACACCCCACCCGTGCCCCCAGACACACATCCTCTTGCTCAGACACACCCGGGCACACACATGCACCAGCTGACACAAAACTCATGCCCACACACAGACGTGCACCCGCTCTCACCAGTGTGCGCACACCAAAACACCAGCATGTGCACGCACAAATTCGTACTCCCCCATGTGCACGGATCCACACCCCCAATCCAAACCCAGCCAGGTTTCTCTCTCTCCTGGCCCATCAAGTTCACCCTTCGCTGGGACCCGTTCCGAAGAGCATAGCTGGAATCAGCTCCCAGGCCGTTTGCTATCAGCCTGGTGCATAAGGCCCCAGTTGCCGGGAGTCTGTGTTTCTACAACCCCAAGCCCCCGCAAGCTGAGCAGCTGACGCACAAATTAACCACAAGATCCATCCCAGCCAGCCTGTCCCCCAGCTCCCCCTCCCTTTCCCCTATCTTTTTCGGTGCTTGGTTTTCAGTTCAGTCCTGGCCTTATCTGCCTCCAGTAATCAAAGATAATTGGTTGCTCCCCAGTGGACTGATCTAATAGCAGTCCAAAGAAAGTTATTTTGAACAGTTGTCCATGAGTTCATCTCCTGGAAAGCCTCAGCCCCAGCTGCTGCTATGCTTTTTATTAAAAAAAAAAAAAAAGCCCCCAAATTATTAAACTTCTACTGCAGATTAACCGGGCTAAGCACGTTCCCCACAAGTGTCAGGTGCCCGGTCAGCCTTATAAACCTCCCTTTGTGTGCAGCCTCCTCGTCCCTTTCTCTCAGAACTGGCACCCCACTCAGGGAGCGTTGGCACTCCCCTGTTGCCAGCCAGAAGAAGGGATCCTGGCACGGCCCGAGCGTTTCTGCTCTCTGCTACCGCGGGCCCTGGCTCGCAAGCAGCGGCAGGAGGTTTATCATGCAAATGGCCCCCGAGGCCTCTGGCCAAGTCCATTTGTTAATGGTCAAACTATGGCAAGCCGCTCGCTCGGGGAAGGAGGGAGGGGGAACTGAACTGGGATGTTGGCTAGCTTTGATTTTTTTTTAAACCACCCTTCACTTTAGCAAGTGTGTTTGGGGGTGCAAAGGAGTGAGCGTGCATGGGAGCACGTGTGCAATAAGAGGGGGTGAGAGAGAGGGACTGGGTCGGCCTGTGGGAATGCGCGTGTATGTCAGAGCGCACGGGGAGAGGCACACACGCGCAGGAGGGGGAGGTGCATGAGAGCTGGGCGGAGGAACCTGCGAGTGCGTGTGGTCTGACACCATGGCTCTGGCAGCCTGCTAATGTCATCTGTCCTACGGCAGCAAACAGCCACCTGGCCTCCGGCTAGCACAGCCTCAAGCTCCCATTAAACCAGTGGCCATTGCACCTGCTTTTCGGAGGGCTGAATTCAGCTCTGGGCCATCTCTCTAAGACTGAGCCCCCTGTCCTGATGCAGCCAGAGCTAGGGAATCAGTGGGCACCCCCTACCTGTGCACAAGCCGACAGCCCTTGAGAGAAGCGAGGGGGAGATTTTCCCAGGACTCCCAAAGCATCACTTAAGCACAAACGAGCACTGATGATTTCCTTGTGGGTGGGTTTGTTTGGGCAGGATTACAGCGTTCCCACCATCAGGGGAAGGAAAACACCACGCACCACACAAAGGGGCCTAATGAAAGGTATCCCTTCGCCCAAAGCACTGATACTTGTTTAGATCCCCCTGACCCTTCCATTCCCACAGCTACAGGAGATGCCCAAGGTACATCCATGGGGAAGCTTGGATGTCACATGTCCTTGGTCTATGGTAAACCACAGAATCTCCCCCCCACCCGCCTTGCCACGTGGCTTGCTGCTCCGTGGCTGCCTGCCACCGCAGACGGCGAATCAGACTTAGCCCTTCAGTTCATGCTGGATTCCTTGTTTTTAAAGCAGCCTGGCTTCTAAGCTAATCCCCAGGAGAAGCGGGCTCTGCAATGTCACATCACGTTCATGGCAAGCGGGCTGCAGATGAAGAGTGGCATTTGTGTCTGCAAACACCAGAGATTAGACTCTAAGGTCAAGACGGAAAAGCCCCGTAGGCTCATCCAGCCCATCCCTCTGCCCCTGCAGGATTTTCCCGTATAGTCCTTCACTCCAGTCCTCTTTTCAAATGCCTCCAAGCAACGGAGCTTCCATCACGTCCCATTGCCTCCTCTAGTAGATCTCACTCGCAGGAAGCTTACCTTGGGTATTTAGCACAGGAGCATAGCTAGGCAGGGTCCCGGGTACGCGGGTGCACAGTGGGCCCAGGTTCTGCATCGAGTGCCTCTCGACTTTATGACCGACACTACGGTGTCTTACTTGATTCTGTAAAAGCAGCAAAGAGTCTTGTGGCACCTTATAGACTAACAGACGTTTTGGAGCATGAGCTTTCGTGGGTGAATACCCACTTGGTCGGATGCAAGTGGGTATTCACCCATGAAAGCTCATGCTCCAAAACGTCTGTTAGTCTATAAGGTGCCACAGGACTTTTTGCTGCTTTTACAGATCCAGACTAACACGGCTACCCCTCTGATACTTACTTGATTCTGGCCACGTGCAATAGCTCTCCTACTTCCTAGGTGTGTGTGATGTATGCAGAAGGTGATGAATGTGCATATGTGAGTGCACATATGTAAAAACAACGGATATCACGGGGACTCGGAAAAAATAGAGTAGGCACTGGAACATATGGAACAGTACTTGCTGAGCTGGAATAATTAGAGAGAGGATACGGACAATAAAGAATATTTTCACACATAACTCTCCTTGTCTAATCAATTCCATAACAACAGAATTGTTCTCTCTCTCTGACTCACTCTAGCTTCCTGTTAATGTAACAAAGGCATTTTTAAAAGTAGCCCAAGGATTTCACAGCAATACACCAGAATGGCTGGCAGTTAGAAAAATGGTACATATGAACAATAAGCTAAAAAGGCAGAACTCAATCAAGAGATACTACTAATACTCTGAGCTGAACAAATACAGAGTGGATTAGTCATTGAATTTTGCAACTATTTGGTGGGTAAATTGTTCAGCCAATATTTTTTTTTGTGTGCCATACCTGAGCAGCTGAATGTTGGATGAATCACCCAACAATTCATTCAGTGAATACATTGATTCACAGTATTTGAATCCTTTATTCAAGGAATAGTTTTCACCTTAACGTTTGGAAACAAACAAGAACTAATCCAAATCATTGCTTGTTTCTAGAAACAGCCCTTGAAATGTTTGGTTAACATTCCCCTCCAACTCTTATTTTTATTTCTGCATCAGCATCTAAACATCTGGGTTCTAGCTGAGTCTAGAGGTGGAAGTGACAAAATATGGTGGGAGAGGATGTTGTCAGCTATATCCAGCCGGACCAGAGCAGGGAACAGAAACCTAGTCACATTTTTACAAAGGCTAATTTTTTAGCCTTAACTATTTGGCAGTGTTCCTGTAAAGTGATGACATCCTCACATGGACTTTGCGAAGGCAAACTCCCACTGGCATCACTGGCTGTTTTGTTGGAGTAAGGGCTGAACGAAAACTAAAGCTGGTCAAAAAACAGAGGAAAAAATATTGTGAAAATGTTTTCCTGTAATTGCTCTCTCCCCTCCCTGCTTTTTTCCTTCCAAAAGTTGGATTTGAAAAACCTCCAACCAGTTGGTCAAAAAACAGAGGGGGAGGGGAGTAATATCCAGAACAATCTCCTTGGAAAATATTGGTTGCCTTTTTTTTCCCCTACCGAAACTTCAATTTCTTATCAAAACTTTGAAATTTGAAAAATTTCAGCCAGTTCCAGAGAAAACAGAATATAGGTTTCAGGGCTTGACCTGATCTGGAAGTGCCCTGGGCCACCCTAGGGTGGGAGAATGTTCTTCTCCATGGTGAAGAAAAGGTTCTGCAGGTGGTATGGGAACCAGCAAGAGGTTAACCGGCTTCCTCATTGCTCCCTCAACTTCAGGTTCTCAATCACCGCTTACCTCACCTGTCGTGCATGTAGCTACTGTACATTGAAGGGAGAGGTTACGATTCCTTTTTCTGTGTATGCACCTTTAAACATATCAAGTTTCCCTTCCTGTCTGCGAGGGGGCAGTGCTGTGGATCAGTTCAAGACAGCTGGCCAGAGGGAGTAATGCTTTTTGTAAAATAATAGGACACTGTGTTCTCCTCCCAACAGCCAACAAAGACTAGTCTTGAGCCCGCTATGGAGGCAGCATGGCCTTGTGGGTAGAGACTCAGGAGTCCTGGGTTCGATTCCTAGCTCTGCCCCTGGATTACTGGGGAACCATTGGAAAGTCACTTCACTTTCCGGTGCCTCGGTTTCCCCAACCGTAAAACAATGTTTTTTATTGAGGTCTATGGATGAGAAGCATGGTAATAGCAACATTAACCTGCTGAGCATTATTCATAATCATCTCCAAGGCTGGAGATTGGCCACGCTAACTTTTCTTGCAGGTGGGGAGAGGAGAAAAGGGAAGGGAAATCACAGATGTGTCATGCCACGATGTCGGAAGTCGTGGAGTTCTGTTGGCAGGACCTGGGGCAGGTCAGACCCTAAGCACAGCCCACCCTAATTAACTTTTCAGAGGGAACCAAGTCACAGCCCAAAGCTTTCCCGCTCCTTCTACCACTGTGATCTGGCTCCTTTGTGTCGCACTGGCTCCACAAACGACCCACAATGCAGTCCGTCTCTCAGCTGGAAACTCCCCAGCACCACAGTCAGCTTCTATGCCACTCACCTACAGCTCCCAGCATGGGAGACGGATTAGGAAGAGGGGGAATGGTAGGCATACCCTGTGATCCAGCGATCCCCAGAGGTTGGATGCCCCTGGGGGGCCATAGCCAACTGCAGGTAGAGAACTGTCCAAGAATCAGACAGCCACAACCAACTCCCTTGTGACTACTGCTAAACTGTGCCAGAAGATGGCGAGTGCCACTGAGAATCTAGTAGTAGATTATTTATACTGTAAGCTCCACGAGGCAGGGACTGTCTATTGCTCTGTGTTTGTACAGCTCCGAGCACAACAAGGATGCCCTGTGTGTTGGTCCCTAGCCACTACTGTAATAAACATGATTAAATAATAACAATCTGCCTCTGAACAGACAAATCCCGGTGGAGAAAACATGACGCCTGTTGTCTCTTTCCCTACTGAAAACCATCACAATTGGTGCGGTCTGCCGCTCAGAAAGCGGCCTGAAGATTTGCTAGAAAAGGAAGCATGTGTGTGTGTGTGTGTGTGTGTGTTTCACCGCTACAACAATAGAGGCTTGTTAAGGAAAACAGTGACAGTCAATGTCCGAGGACCCAAATGTGGAACTCCCAAGTGCTGGTTTGATCCCATTTCCCTCATTTGCTGCTTATCCGGTTTAAGGTGCCATCAAGCCCTTTGGAAATGTGAGTCTTCTACCCACAGGAATGATACAATGCAGACAGCCCAAATGACATCAGCGCCGCCCAGCTGCTCCTCCCCCTGCCTCCCGGGATTAGAGGTTATTCCGGACTCATGTTAGCTCAATTTTGAATCTGTTCTGGATGGGAGTTGCCAGTTCTGAGCAGCCCTGCCAAGCCCTCTGCGATTTGATTGTTTTAGGAGGTGGAGTCCGTCTGCTAAGGATTGGCCTGGAAGTTTTACTGGCATTCGTTCAAATGTGTTCCTGTGATCTTGACCAAAGGAAGCCATACGCCATTTCTCATTTCACAGATCCCCTCAGTTAATCTCCAGCTGTCTGGGGGCAGCTCTCCATTTCCCTGCTAGGAACGATTTCAGGAGCTGGGACCTGCAGCCTCCTTCGAAACACACACATACCTGCAAAACAGCTCCCAAAGCCCTCAACTTCCCCCAAACTGATGTCCCTTATGCTATTCACCTCCATCCCACCGAGCCCTGGGGCGATCCCTGTGTTCCTTACTGCACGGAATAGAGAGAACCTGAAGTTGTAGCAAATCTTCCACGTTCCCGTGTCCCATCCCACTTCTGCTAATATTTCCTCTCTCTCTTTAGGTCCGAGTCTTTGCCCCATGGCAGGGATGGGCCTGAACCAAAATCCCCGACCCAGTCACACATGACTTCTGATCTGTATCCAAACTTTGCTCTTTCGTGGGGAGAAACCCATTGTGAGGAATCTGTGGTTACCCCAGATTTTAAAATCGTCACAACACTGCATGCCATGGCTGCACGGAATCCCCCAGGCACAGGGGGAATGGAGCTAAGAGCCTTTTGCTCCGAAAGCGCAGACCCTGGCCATTTCACCTAAAGGAGCGGCTGGCAGTATAGAGTCTAAGACACTCACACCTGAACAGTTTGGAGGACAATGCTGCCCAAGCACACCATCCAGCTCCTGACACAATAATCTCCATGATTTCAGTGCACAACAGCACCAGGTGCAGAACCCAACAGAAAGAACATACAGGGAGCAGGCAAGCTGAGAGCAGAACTCAATTAGGCGGCAGGTGTGCCAAGACCGGGGCCTATCCTGATCTCTGTGGTCTCATTGTTTCCTTGCACTCCCCTGTCTGTTTTACACTTCGATTGGAAGCTCTCTGGGGCATGGGCTGTGTGTTTGCACAGCACCTAGCACAATGGGGTGCTGGTCAGAGACTGGGGTTCCTCAGCACATCTGCAATACTTCTACTAACAGCATTGGGGGCTCCCCGTGCTACACTCCGTCCACTAGCTCATGCCTCCTCTCGCTGCCTCTCTAGTGCCTCATTCACAGATGCTATAACCCACTTTGCTGGTCTGGTTGCTAAGCATTCTCTGTGAAGGGTGGCTAAGGCTAGGGACCTGTGTCACTGGGAGGGCAGTCAGCCTTTGGGAGAGCCTGGCAAAGCAGTAGCCAGCCCAGCCACAGGGAAGCGAGTCAGCACTTCAAGTATTGCAGGACAACTCACGGGGTTTTATCTCGGTGGCTGTGCAGATAGAGAAATAAATCGGTGTCATAGGAGAACACAGCATCAAAATTCACAGACAACATCTAGGCGTTTAAAAATACCTGTGGAGGTCTCAGCTTCCCAATGGCCGCAGTTGTCTCGGACCTGACGGCATGGAGGCTGCAAACTTCTATGAAAAAGAGAAACTGATGCCACTCTTATCGCCTTCCCCCACACCATGACTTCTCAGGCCACGCCCTCTTCTTCCCAGCTGGTAAACCTCTTCTGGCCACACCCTCTTCTTCCAGAGCCACTCCAGCAGCCTGCAACCTACTGCAGCTGCTACCCATGATTATCACTCAGGTTACGCAGGCAATTATTAGGCGGGGGAAGGGGGGGGGCAGGGCTGTCGGAGCAGCTGACTTGGGTGCTTCTGAAGAGGCGCAGGGAAAGGAAGGCCCTGGGTGCTCCAGGAGACAGCCAGCTAGCCAAGGATTAGGGTTGCTGGCGTCTGAGGTCAGGCTGCAAGAGGGGAGATGTTTACTCACCTGAGCTTTCCCCTTGGGGAGAGAGTTCTCCTCAGTTAGCGTGGGAAGCTGAACTATTTCTGAGAACCTGTTCCATTTGTCACTGATAAAATGCAACACCGTGAAGGAAACGCCTCTCACAGGAAAGTGCCAAGTGACTTTGTCGTTTAATGCACATGTGTAACAAAACCTGGGGCTGCATATGTGCAGATCCACTAGTCATCCAGCTCTGGGACCTGCAGCACGGAGCCCCCAAGGGAGCTAAATGAGTTACTTAGCCCTTTCACTGGGCGTGAGCTGCAGGGTGTAATCTTTGGGGCAGGCCAGCCGTGACACATGATCACACACATTTAGGCAGTGACTAGGTGCCTAGGCCAGCATTTCTTGGACAGTAGAAAAATCACTTTGCAGTTGTAACAGATCTTTCTCTCCCTTCTCAGCAAGCTGCATTTAAGAGGCAGTCAAGGGAACATATTTTATTGTATACATAATTAAAAAAAAAACCCTCTAGATTCTAGATTCCCAGACAGTAAACTCAGCAGCCTCTTTCGACTGATGTAATCTCAGAGAAACTTCCCCAGGGCCCATCCGTGGTAATCAGAGGCTGGACTGAGAATTCAGCTTCAGTCCATTGATATGTTCAGAGATGTGGGACATTTTTAATCTGAATCTTAAAGACTCATAGTACAACAGCTTTAAGATATTCCAGGGCATATTTAATGGCACCATTAATACACTTCTCGGGTGTCTAAATTCCCAGAGTCCCCACAGGGAGCATTAATAGCTCAGTAAAACATACCCTGCCTTGGCTTTTGGGAATGCTGTGTTTGTTATCCTCCGTGCTCAGCTGCAATGAAACTTAGTCATGAATAAAACCTAAAGGGGGCTAAATATTAGATTTCTTTGGGATACTTTCATAAGCAGGTACCTACACTGAATACTGAAGACTGTAGAGTTAAGGGGGAAAAATGAGCCAAATACAGACCTGATGTAAAACAAAAGAAACTCCAAATGAGTCGATGGAGTTTTGCTCCAATTTGATCCAAGTTGCTTAAAAGTACAGCTGGTCGAATGATTCACTGCATAGCGCTATTTTAATAAATTTGGTCCTGTTTTCTGTTTGCAACTTGTCTCTGGACAGGCTGTTTTTTCCATGAATGTCTGGTTATTTGAGGAATCTCAATATGAACATATTGGAGCATGTGCATTGTTGGTCAACTGTCATAAGGTGTATAATAAACCAGCCACTAGGGGGAGTAGGCAGATAGTTAAACAAGGAAATGCGTGGATGTTCTAGGGTTGTGCTGTGCTGGTCTTGGCAACGGCGGGAAAGTTTGGGCCTGTGTTGCTACTGCCAAGATATGTGTGTGTTGCCTGAATAGAAAGAAGTTGGGTACATTTGGTTTATACAACATATGAGGTGATGAAGTGGAGTCGAACTCACGTGAGAAAGAAAGAAAGAAAGAAAGAAAGAAAGAAAGAAAGAAAGAAAGAAAGAAAGAAAGAAAGAAAGAAAGAAAGAAAGAAAGAAAGAAAGTCATCTGTAAATAAGGCCTACACACCCTGATAAACACAAGAGAAATGGCAACAACATTTGGGACTATTTCAGCATTTAATCTGCAACACCAAATTTGGGAAGAATACTGTGAAATATTATCTTATTTTTTCACTGCTAATGATATTCAGAGGAAGCTAAGAAGAAGGCTAACAGTTTAATGAGAAACCTGTTAACCCCTGAAAAGCCTGCAGAGAAACATTTGATGAGCTAATAAATCTATTAAAAAAATTTCAACCCAGCACCCCGTGAAAGAACAGAATGATTTAAGTTTAACTCTCGGTCGAGGAAATCCAGGGAGACAGTAGAGAATTTGTGGCAGGACTGAGGAAGCTATCTCAAAGTTGTAATTATGGTGTAACTCTGACACAAATGCTAAGAGACAGATTATTTTGTGGCATTAATGATGACAAAATGCAAAGGAGATTACTGTCTGAACCACAGTTAACATTCGAAACAGCTCTGAAATTGGCCCAGGCTATGGAATCTGCAAATGAAAATGTACAGGATTTAGAAACACAAGCCACAGGAGCCTGGGGAGACAGAAATAGCATATAGGAAACCCAAGGTACTATGCACAAAACTGCAGAGTAACCTGGGGAAAATATCCAGTCAGCTAGCCAAGAGTGTTGTTATTGTAAATGCAATGAACCCCCATGACTGCAGATTTAAAAATGATAAAATGTCACATCTGCAGAGTGACTGGGCACATTTGAAGAGTGCATCGAAACAAACCAAGGAAGCAGACACACAAAACCATGATAAAAAGCAGCCTCACAGTCCCTGTGCCTTTCACGTACTGGAGGAGGAAAGCAGTAAAAAAGAAGAGGAGGAAATAGCTTATGCTATCTATAGCATACCAGAAACAAATATTCCTAAAGTAGGTTCCATTCGTATTGGACTGATTGTAAATGAAAAAAATGTACGATTTGAGCAGCACATAGAATGTAGCGTGACTATTATGAGTCAAGAAGCATATGAGACTTTGTGGAAAGACAGTGAACCACCTCCACTGCAGCGATGTCAGGTAGAATTAAAAACATATACCGGAGAAGCAGTAAAGATACTGGGAGCTACCAATGGGACCGTTTGCTAAGACATCTATGATTGCTAATGGCTGCAGGCGCTGGTCCTAAGTTGCTTGGTAGAGGGTGGGTGGCTGACCTTTCCCTAGATTGGAAAGGAAAAATACATCACTTGGAATCAGAAGATTATCTAGTTCAGGAAATTGTTTTAAATACATATGAGGAAGTATTTAAAGATGAACTGGATACTTTGAAAGACGTCACTGCTAACATCTACATAAACCCAAAAAACATGCCTTGTTATTTCAAACCCAGATCTGTACCCTTTGCCATAAAGCAAAATGTTGACACTGAGTTAAAAAGACTACAGGCAATTGGTATTATTGAACCTGTAAAGTTTTCTGAATAGGCTGCACCAACAGTATCGGTGTTGAAGCTAGATGGCTCCGCACACGTGTGATATCTATATGTTGACTGTCAGCAGGGTCTCACAATTAGAACAGAACCCAGTTCCAAAAACAGAGACTCTGTTTGCAGTTTTAGCAGGAGGGCAATTGTTCAGAAGGTTAGACATCAGCTGTGCTTATCAACAGTTGGTCCTGGAAGAAGATTTCAAGCAGTATGTCACTGTAAATACTCACCAAGGACAGTTTAAATATAACCAGTTACCTTTTGGTGTGTCCTCAGTTCCTGCTGTTTTCCAAAGAACCACCGAGGGATGGTTCAGGGAATTCCACAGGTGGCAGTATATTGGGATGATATACTAATCACAGGCACCATAGAAACAGAACAGTTACAAAATGGAGCAGAAGTACTAAACAGGCTAAAGGAAGGAGGTCTGTGCCTAAAATGGAATGAGTGTTCCTTCCTTGCATGTGACGTGATATACTTGGGATATAAAGTGGATGCCCAGGCACTATACCAAGTGACATACAAAGTCAAAGCAATTCAGGATGCCTCAGCACTCAGGAATATTTCAGAGCTGAAGGCATACTTAAGCTTGCTGAATTACTACAGAAAGTTTTTGCCAAACTTATCAACACTTCTAATGTATCTGTATATGTTCCTTAAAAAAAGGGCTAGATGGTATTGGAAATCAGCTCAAGAACAAGCATTTCGGGATTCTAACTACTGCTGCAATCCTCAGAAGTCCTGGTTCATTATCAAGCTGACAAAGAACTCATCTTGATTTGTGATGCATCTCCTTATGGAATTGGAGCTGTTTTTACTCAACAGATGGATCAGAGCAACCAACTGGGTTTGTATCATGGACTCTGTCTTCTGCTGATCATAATTGTTCACAATTAGATCAAGAAGGATTAGCTGTTAGCTCTGGAGTGCAGAAGTCTCTCTCTCTCTCTATATATATATAGAGAGAGAAACTTCTGCACCCCTGATACAGATATTTTGTGTGTGTGTGTAAGTTTACAATTTGCACTGATCACAACCCCCAATCTCATTGTTTAATGAGACAAAGGCTGTGCCCTAAATGGGATCACCTAAAATCCAGAGATGGGCAGTGACATTAAGAACCTACAAATATACTATTGTATACAAAGTTGCTAAGAAGTTAGGAAATGCAGATGTTTTCAGCCATTCGCCTTTACTGGAGACACATGAAAAAACACAGAAGTGAAGAGCGTGTGTTACTAATGCACTATCTTGGTACACCTTCAGTGACAGCATTACAGGTAAAATCACGGACTGGTAAAGATCCACTACTCGCAAAAGTTAGAGTTTGTGCTAAGGGGATGGCCCCACACCAAAGCTGATCAGGAGTTCATCCCTTATTATAAGCGATGCAGTGATTTAATGTCATGAGGGGTGTGTATTATGGGGAGCCCGGGTCATCATTTCAAAGCAAGGATATGAAGTAACAATGGATGAACTCCACCAGAAACACCCTATTACTAAAATGAAAAGGTTAGCCTGAACCTACCAGTGGTGGCCAAAAATGGATACTGATATTGAGAGTAAGGTACAATCCTGTCAGGTATGTCAAGAGTGTTGCAAAGCTCTTATTATGACTCGACTTCATCCTTGGGAGTGACCTTATAAGCCTTGGAGGAGACTACATAGTGATAATGTTGGACCATTCCTGATGAAAAATGTCTGTAGTACTAACGGATGCACATTTCAAATGGGTAGACATCTATCTCATGAATACGTCCACTAGCGAAGCCACCAGAGAAAAATTAAGAACCAGTTTTAGTATCTATGGTTTATCTGAAATGCTTGTATCAGATAATGGAAGTTCTCTTACATGCACAGAATTCCACAGATTTATCAAGCAAAATAGTATTCAACATGTTACAATGGCACCTTACCATCCATCCTCAAAAGGGTTAGCTGAACAGACAATTCAGTCAGTCAAAGAGAGTGTTAAAAGAATACCTGTAGGTACCATAGATATGAAAGTGTCTCATTATCTGATTGTTGGATAACACTCAGTTGACCACAGGCCTGTCCCCAGAAGAGATGTTAATGAAAAGGAAATGAAGGTCAAGATTAGACCTTACGCATCCATACATAATGGAAAAAATACAGCAAAAAATGACGGACGGGAAAGTAGCCATGTGACAAACAAGCTGTTATACTAAAAACTCTGGTCCTGGTCCCAACTGGATGCCAGCTATCATCCAAGAGATTACAGGACCAGTCTCCTGCATAGTAATTCTGGGGAATGGCAGGGTTGTATGTTGACATGTGCGACAAAGGATTGTGATTAGCTCTGGAGATGTTAGTACAGCAGCACTGCAATAGCCACCTGAGAATGCCCAGTTAGGTTCAGACTTATAGAAACTGGTGCTGAAGGGGCAGCCACCGGACACAATATCAGCTGTCACAGACAGACCTCATGGACGGACAGTTCAAGTTACCACATTGCAGAACGACAGGTTTGAACCAAAAGTTGCCCCTGAAAATGCAACATAGATGGTGGAACTACCTATTGCAGAGGTTGAATGGAGGCGTTCTGTATGGAAGAAACACACATCTACCAATTTAAAAGATTGGTATGACTGAGTGCCTATTTATTTACTATGATTATTTGCAGTTTGAAATGCATTACTAATTATTCTTATTGGCTTTGTAAGCTGTGGAGTTAAAAAAGGGGGAAGTGTTACATACAATGTGTATAATATACCAGCCACTAGGGGGACTAGTTAAACAAGGAAATGTGTCGCTGGTCTAGGGTTGTGTTGTTGGCAACTGTTGAAAAGGGTGGGTCTGTGGAGCTACTGCCAAGATTTGTGCATGTTGCCTCCATAAAAAGAGGTTGGAGTACGTTTGGTTTACACTACAAGAGTAGTGAAAATTCACAGAATGAGTCTATATCTGGAACTGGTTTCCTCAAGCATTGCAACTGGTCACCCAAGTCACATGGCATTATCCCTGTTCCTTGATTGGATGGTCTGATCTTTGTGAGCTACATTTGCTTCTGCATGGAATAAATGGGCGGTTCTGCTCCCTTGACAGACAGATACTATGGAGGAATTTTGATCCTGCAGTGATGGGGCCATAAGTACATAGGTACCTATGGTGAAAAAAAAAATGGTTGGATCATCTGATAGCTCGATCAATATATTGATCAATCGTTCCACAGATCAGTGAATCAATTGATCGCTTCAGGACCACTAGCGCCCTCCCTTGTATCCGAGGAACACACGGCATGGAAGTTAATTCAGCCTCAGGCAGATCTCCTCATATGTGGAAGTCCCTCTCCGTCTGGCTGGTCGTTTCTGAAGCAGCTTGGCTGCGTTCACACTGACTAGTCAAGCCCTGTTTAGGCCACATTAGCTGGAGCCATATTGAAGTCGACTTTCAAATGGATTCAGAAATATCCTTCTGCATTCTCAGCCACAAAATTTCTTATGGGTTAAAAACAAACCAACCTCCAAATACTTGATGTATACAGTCACAACCTGGGATCAATTTTTTTTATCCCTATTAGTGGGGAAAGTGTCTGTCTGAGTTTAGGAGGAGGCGGAGGAAGGGAATGGAAAACAATTAGATCCCATCTGAGTGGCTATTGTGTGCCCTTCCGGTTCAAAATTGGCTCATTTCTCTCTATGAAATTTCCATGATGTGGACTGGAGCCTGTGGGCATTTTGGAAACACAAAACAAAACCAGATTCAGGGCTGTTGGAGTTTCATGTGTCCAGAGCCCTGTTATAGAGATGTGGAATTCCTGTGTCTCTCAGTTGGATCTGAATGACAGATTTACGTCATGGAGCATTTTCATTTGCTCATATCTGTAATACACAGACTCGAGCATTCTTGATCCTTTTCATTTCAAGCACCTTTTTGATAAAAAAAAGAAGCTTTTTCATCAAAATGGAAATTTTCACAGGAAATGGCTGACTTCAAACTATTATCATCAAACTAAAAACATGAAAACTGATTTTTATTTTTTTTATGGCTACTGAAACATTTTCAGTTTTCAGCAAAAACTTGAAAAACATTCAGGTGTAAATGAAAACTTGCAACCAAGGCTTCGGTGTGTTGCCACAGAAGTGACTGTGACGTCACAAATGCAGCACTCTGACCTCACTGGGGGAGCAGCAGACAGGTGGCCGGGGGACAAGTGCCTTGGTTTTAAACAACAAATCTCCCCCGGTCGTCGGCAAAAACCACAAAGAGCATTTTAAGAAGCACATGAAAGGGAAAAGAGAGACAAACCTTTAAGCAAGCCCTAGTGGCTGGCATTTCCCTTCTTTAATGTTCTTGAACATAGCTGTCAGATGGTTTAACGCCTTGTCCATTTCTATGTATTCCCTCTGCTCCCGCATGAGTCCACAGGACCGTACTGCCCTCTTTGAAGTCACAGGGGTTTTTCAGGGGCCACAAGTATCAGAGAGTTAAGTTGAGACAGGTGGGACTGGAGGTGAAACACAACACCCTCTCTCCATCAGAGCCCAGTGAATTAAAGCTTTTAGAGCAATTTCAAATTTTAATTAGGGGGGTTTATTGCTGTCAGTGGAGCAGAGCAGCTGATGAGCAGCGGGAGACAGGCAGGGCAGCTTGAGTGTGCTCCATTTCTCGTCAGCTGCATTCTATCCCCATCAGCAAGGAGATTACACTATTGGGAGAGGACTGCGACCAGTTTCATAAACCTCGTGTGATCATTTCTAAGGATAATTGCCTTCAAAAGGGACCCCATATTCATGGCAAAAAAAAGGCAAAGTATTTATTAATACCCATAATAATAAACTGTAATTCATACTCAGCATATTTTATCCAATATTAGTGACCTTTAAAGACTTTAAAGGGATCGACATTTCTATGGATGCCAGGAACAGCCAAGGTTACAGTACACAGTGTTGCCAACCCCAAAGGTTCAACTATCATGGATCAGGTCCCCCATCAAAGCTCACGAGATTGGCTTAAAAACTGAGAGATTTAAAAAAAAAACCCACACTGGGGATTCGCTAGGTTTGCCTTCTGTTTTCTGAGCCGTTAGGATGCACTCCCATCACACTCGCAAGTTTTTCTTCACAACCATGAAGGCCAGAAACTTACTATTTTTTTTTCAGTGGCAGCAGAGATTCTCACGTAAGTACCTGCCTCCAGGAGCTGGGGCTTTAAGAAAAGTATCACCTGACCTGCTATAAAGTTGCGAGAGTTAGAAGCAGGGGCCCTGGAACAAGGGGCCATGGCCCTCCCACTTTTTACCGGCCATAAGGGCGAGTGACTGGGCGGAGGCGGAGAGGAATGAGCAGGGCGCAGGGTCTTGGGAGGGGAAGCGGTGGTGCGGGAGCCGGGCCTCGGGGGCGGAGGCAGTGTGAGGGCAGGGGCTCGGGGAGAAGGGGTGTGGCGAAGATGGGGCTTGGGGGGCAGGAGCAGGGTGGGGACGAGGCCACAGTTTGGGCACCAGTGGCTCCCCACTTTTAGGGAGCTTGGTTAGAAGTACTGGCACAGCATAGCTACTCTCATTCAGGAGCTTTGGGAGGCATATAAACCTTTCCGCTTCAGGGCATAATCTCTCACCAGCGATGAGACGTTTCCCTGGAGACGGGTTGTCCCACAAGTGCAGGGCTTCTTGCATCTTTTGCTGAAGTATCTGGTACTGCAGGAGACAGAATCCTGGACGAGGTGGTCCCTGGTCTGATTTGGTAATTCCTACAGCCCTTTTTATGTAAAATGCTTTACGGACACTAATATACAATTAATACTTCTTTAACAAACCCCTGCTTTACAGGCGGCTGAACGGAGGCCCCGAGGGGCTGACTTGTCCACGGGCACCCAGCAAGTCATCAGCAGAGCTGGGAGCAGAATCCAAAACTCGTGATTCTCCGTCGCCTGTGCTCTAACCAATGGACAACGCTGCCTCCCAATTAAAGAACTCAGTGGCTGGTCATTACTGTATCAAGCAGAAACTGGAGATGGTTTTGCCCAGTTTGCTGTCAGATCCAGTTCGTAGCTATGGCCGCTGCCCGAGAATGGCGCAAAATCCATGGGAGCCAATGGAAAGAGCCCATTGACATCCGTGGGCTTTGGAGCAGCTCCGTGCGTATCTTGGGTTAGGTTTTAGCTGAAGTTGCGTATCTTAGATCGATTCCCCCCCTCCCGTGTAGACCAGGCCAAAGGTATTAGGCACTTAAGTCCCATTGGAGGATCTTTACTAAGTGTCTATTTTTTTATAGGAACTCAGCGCTATTCAATGGCGGTCCTCCTGCAGGGCATGAAATCTCCTGATGGGCAGGTGGGATTTTAAAGGTCTGAGATTGTAGAACTAGCTGAATCACCTGTGGTCCTCCATCACCAAGAGGAGAGCATGAAAGAACGAGACCAATTTGGTCTCTGTAATGTAGCCAGCTCTAAAAGCAGATGGAAAGGACTCCACTAGCACTGAAGACCCCATGTATTTCCTATGTCGCTTTTGGCACAACCATGATGGGTCTGGTTCAGGTCTTGGCTGGAGTGAAATGTGGGGGTCTATGTGCAAAGAGCAAAACAAGAGATAGGTGAAGGGTCTTCTATTGCCTGACCAGCAGTGGCCAGACATAACAGCTAGGAAACAGGCTGCATCAGACTGCAGTTAAGTTTTAGATGAGACACAAAACCTCCATCACTTTGATATGTTCTCAGCTTTCCCTCTAACAGACAGTGTAAATACATTTCAATCACCATGGCAGCAGATGGCAAATTGACATGGAAAAATGCTGAAAAATGAAAATGCAACAAAATGCTACACAATTGCCTGTCCCTCTTGATTCAGTTTTTGGTCAAATAAATTGTTATTGAATAAGGCAACCTGCGTCAAAAATGTGCTTTAATGAAGTGCAGCAGGGGCCCTGGCATTATTTCCCAAGCTCAGCTAAGGATTTTAATCCATGGGTTCACTAAGCCACTGCACGACATATGCATTAAAGAGGACATTTTTTTCTTCCTGGTATTTCGCGGTCGTTAGATTTTAAAAGATGCAGCCAACTTAGTGCAACCCAAAAGTTTGGTTTCAGGAGGGGAAAAAATAAAAATAAAAAGTACTTTACTATACCTGCCACAAATGTAAATGTGTTTACAAAAATTTAAAAGGAAACTGGCACAGGGTTGGCAACCCAAACACAACACTGGGCAAGTGGTGGAGAAGCAGGAAGTGAAATGGAATAGAAATAGAAAGTGAAACTGACACATCTAGTTTCACTCTGCAAAGTGACTGAAGCACAGAAAGAAAGAAAAAAGTTTCATTGCTGAAAAGTAAATTTAGCTTTCGGAATTCTTAGTTTTTCCAGTCTATTGCAGTGTAATACAGCCAAGACTTTTACAGTACATTTATAGTAAGTGTCCCTTTAAATGTATTAGCAGTATTCTATTCCCACTTTACCAATTCAGAATTGTGCTGGCTGGAATTGCTAAACAGCCAGAATCATAGATGATAATGCTTGGCTCTTACCCATAGATCTCAAAGCACATAAGAAAGGTTAACATGCTCATTTTAAATAGAGAAACAGAGGCAGAGAGGTGAAGGGGAGGATTTTCAGAAGCATCCAGAATTGGCCTAACACTGCTCTCATTGAAGCCAATGGCAGTTAAACCAATTCTGATCTTTTTGAAAATCCCTTTCCCCAGGTTACACAGCAAGTCAATGTAGAGCAGGGGTCTCAAACTCAAATGACCCCGAGGGCCGCATGAGGACTAGTGCATTGGCCCGAGGGCCGCATCACTGACACGCCCCCTTGCTGCCCCTGGCCCCACCCCCAATCCACCCCTTCCATGAGGCCCCGCCCCTGCCCTGTCTCTTCTCCACCTCCTCCCCTAAGCGCGCGCAGTTTTAATAAATATATACACTCAGTAATGCACCTCACTCAAAGGACAAAACACGCACTTAGATTTACTGCCTAAGGCTCTGGGAGGGAGTTTGGGTGGGGGAGGGGGTCTGGATGCAGGCTCTGTGCTCGATGCAGGCTCCAGGCTGCGGCAGGGGGTGGGGGTGCAGGCTTTGGGACGGAGTTTGGGGATAGGAGGGAGTGCAGGGGTGAGGGCTGTGGGGCTGAGGGTGAGGGGTACATGATGCAGGAGGGGGCTCAGGGCTAGGGAAGAGGGTTGGGCTGTGGGGTGAGGGCTGTGGATGAGGGGTTCATGATGTGGGGGCGCTCAGGGCTGGGGCAGAGGATTAGGGTGCGGGGGGATGAGGGGTTCATGATGTGGGGGCGCTCAGGGCTGGGGCAGAGGATTAGGGTGTGGGGGGATGAGGGCTCTGGCTGGGGCTGAGGATTAGGGTGCAGGGGGATGAGGGGTTCATGATGTGGGGGTGCTCAGGGCTGGGGCTGAGGATTAGGGTGCGGGGGGAATGAGGGCTCTGGCTGGGGCTGAGGGTTTGGGGTTGGAGAGGCTCAGGGTAAGGGCAGCTTGCCTTGCCAGTACTGGCGGAGGGCAGGCACTAGGACCCTGCGGCAGCAGACAGCAAATCTGCTGGGAGCCCTCCGGGCAGCAGGCAGGGGAGAGGCGCGCTGCGTTCTGTCAGGCAGGGACGCAACACAACGCGGCGCGGGAGGTGGGGGAACACGCGGAGGGGGGGTGGCAGGCGGGGGCTGGGACCTGCTCCAGGCAGGGTCGCGGCGGCGGGGGGAGACCTGCGGTGGCCGGGGCCGATCCAGGGAGGACCGGGGGCGGGGGGGGGGGCGGGAAGAGACCCAGCTCCAACTATTGCTGGAGCAGGGCGCCCAGCCCTGAATATTGCTGGGGCCCGGGCCCCACACAAGTATATAACCTGCCGCCCATGCCCCCCGGCCCGGCCCAGCCCCGGCGGGTCTCGCTTCCCTTCCCCCCCCGCCCGGCCCCGGCGGGTCCCGCTTCCCTCCCCCACCCCCCGGCCCGGCGGGTCTCGCTTCCCTTCCCCCCCCCCCCAGCCCGGCCCCGGCGGGTCCCGCTTCCCTTCCCCCGGCCCGGCCCCGGCGGGTCCCGCTTCCCTCCCCCACCCCCCGGCCCGGGCCCGGCGGGTCCCGCTTTCCCCCCCCCTTACCCGAGCGCGTCTCCGGCGAGGCCTGAGCTCCGTCCCGCTCAGAGCCGCGTGGTGAGGGGGCGGGGCTGTGAGCTCCACGCCGAGCGGAGGCAGCTGCCCCGCCCCCTCCCCACGCCGCTCTGAGCGGGGCGGGGCTCAGGCCCCGTTGGAGCTCCCAGCCCCGCCCCCTCACCACGCGTCTCTGAGCGGGGCGGGGCTCAGGGGCCCCGCCAGAGACGCTGAGGCTCCAGGAGAGGGGCGGAGGCGGGAGCCTCCGCTCTTCTCTTGGGGGCCCCTGCGGAGCTCCCCTGGGGAGCTCCGCGGGCCGCAGGGAAGAGCTCCGCGGGCCGCATGTTTGAGACCCCTGATGTAGAGCCTGGGACAGAGCCCCGGTTTCCTAACTACCACTCTATTGCCGGGTACTCTGGGGTGTGTTAACACATCAGGGCTAAGCAAGGACAGCAAAGCAGTATTTGCAACCCAGAGCAACAAAGAGCTACTGAAATGACAGCTTGAAGTCAGCTAAACATTTAGCACATGATGCCACCGAAATGGCAGGCAGCGGCGATGTGGGGAAATACACAGCTTTGGCTTCACATAAGCACTGCACTATATTATGAGCCTAAATGAAGTTTCCTTGGATCTGAGGGGGAATGTGGTAAATGTCTCTCAAAACCCCTCACTTCCCCAACCTGATGCACGCAACTGAAACTACAGCCCGTTACTAATCATCATAGCCTGCTTTTCATTCCTTGATTCGATCTTCTGTGCATTGGAACATATGGAGAAAGTCCCAGTGCAACTATGTCTTGACTGCACCAGAGGATTCGGTTTCCAGTTTAATTCCACTCCCTAATAAATGAATATGAACAGCATTTATCCAGAAACAGTAGGTAAGCAGCCCTGTCTTGGGTGAGCTTCCTTCTTTCTTTAGTTAAGTATGAGTTGCACAGGTTCACGTCTGTAGCACTGGGGAAAAGCTACCATGGCATCTCCTTCCTTGTCTCGGAGAGACTTGCTGTGGGGATATTAAGGGCTTTTATTTCCAGGAGCTGTCAAAACCCTCACCTTTCACAAGCACTAAAGTGGCCAGGAATATATAAATAAATAAATATATATATATATATATATATATATATATATATATATATATATAAAATAATGATTTTTAACTCATAAATCTGAGCTCATAAATCAAGGATTGAAGGAGCAGTCGTTGTAATGTCCTGTGAGTTAACATTCTAGATTTTCTTTCACCTGAGGAAGGAAAAAAAAACCCAACTCACTCAACCCTGTGCCCTTAAACTCCATGGATTGTCATAAATCATGTTAACGTTACAATCTTGTGCTTAAATAGAGCAAAAGTATGAGCTGGCAGAGATAGCAAGGCTGGGTAATTTTAAAAGTACAGTACCAGAAAGATTGGTTTAAAAAAAACAAAAAAAACCCAACAAGCCCAATTCCTCCCCCCTTTTAATAGTTTAGTTCAAGCTGAACTTCGGGAAATATAGCTTCTGAGGCTGAGACCATTCCAAGTCCCTGCTTCCACAGACCTCACGTGATGTGGTTTAATTTTGAGGTTTGATGCATGTTCAGTCCACACACAAAAAGGAAAGACATGGCAGTTTCAAGCCACGGAGTCTAGCCTAGCGATCTCCGAATGATACACAGCGCAGGCATAGCAACCCTCGGAGCAGCACCTGTTTAGGCCGTTTTAAGTCCTGACCTGGCAATGTGTTGCACGCAAGTGGAATGCTGCACCCACAAGGAGGAGCTGCGTTGAGTTCAGTAGAGCTCTGCATGGGTGCGTAGCAGACTGTCTGCCCACGCCTGGGCCCTTCAGGATTTTAGATGTAAGATTAAGGAAAACAGCCAACAAAAGAAAGAGCAAATATCAGAGAGGGATCGATCACAGTGTGTGCTACTCACTTTGACACAATCCTCTGAACTGATTCCCAGCACTGTCCTCAGATGTGATAAACAGGGCGACATTTAAAAGGTGCAGTACACAGCAAACAAACTCATAACCTGTCCCATACATTGCAGAGGCACATACACCACAGCAAATTTTCAGGGGCTGCTGGGAACAGGTGGAGTCTTTCATTTCTCATCACTGGATCGAATCTGGCCCAAGCCGGTGGTGACTGACAGCCTAGTCCAGTTGTCCCATGGTCTAAGCAAAGTTCCTGGTGAACTGATGTTCACGTTACATTTGACACCTTTGTTGGTTGTCTCCAGGAAAAGACCGGGGACTGGATGGATTGAGGAGACTTGGATATTCCTCTTAGTAACTCACAGAAAACCTTCAATCAGGAGAGATTTGAGGCGCATGCATGGGGAAACGTGCCTGTGTTATACCTGTCCTGGGCAGAGAAAGAGACCTTCAGTCTTCATAGCTGTCAACAGGACCCCTTTTACCAGCACTTAGTTCATTGCGACTCTGTAAATTAATGAGCCATCCATGGTAATTTGGCTATAGACACTGCTCCACTTTCTTGCAATAGGCCTTTTTCTCTAGCACTCTATCATCTCTTAACACGGTGAAGATTTTTAAAGAAAGGTTAAATAGTAAAACACAAGGAACTGTTACTGGCCTCTGCAGGGTGCTGTAGCCAGTGCATGAAGCCGGAGGGGGGAATAAGCCACCAGATGGGAGAAAGGAGAGGATGGGGAGATGCTGAAACTGGACAGATGAGCTTTTTCAATGGAATAATATCAGACCCGATAAGAGAAGCCAGGAAATAGTGTTCAATAATTGGAGATTAGATGGAGATCAGGATACGGTTCATTATCCTTGCAGCTGCCTTTTCATCACCCATTTCCTACTCTTTTTCCTTTGATAACCATCCTATAATCAGTCCTCAGGCCCTCTTTCTACTGATCGTCTACTCCGGCCAACAAA
Source organism: Mauremys mutica (assembly GCF_020497125.1). Taxonomy (NCBI): domain Eukaryota; kingdom Metazoa; phylum Chordata; order Testudines; family Geoemydidae; genus Mauremys; species Mauremys mutica. The sequence goes on along the minus strand of NC_059082.1, from coordinate 81,585,524 downwards.
AATAATTCCCTCTGTGGCCCGTCTCCAGTAGCTTAACTTTACCATGCAGTTTCTCATCATTTGATTTCGGCCACCTAAGCCAGATACACAGGGAAATATTTCTGAATGCTCAGCAGATTACAGCTGTGTGTGTAGCTATGTAACTGTAATGATTTTGTCCTCAAAGTAGTACGCCATGACATTTCAAGGTATCTTTTTTCCCTGTAGGAGGCAGCTGTCATTTTATCATCAGTGCAGGTGCAGACCACCATGGAAGACAGGGACAGACTGTGCTCTCTTAGAGACTTTGTATTTGTTCTTTCTTGGTTTTCATTACATCACCATCATGCATAAAACTGAAGGAGAAGTTATCTGAGTTAACATCAAAGGAAAGGTTCATACAAAGTACCTATGAGGTGATATTACCATGTTTCGCATGGTACAATTTACTGTCTTCTAGGCAACAATTAATGCAAATACATCCATGCATCAGCTGCAGAGCAGAGTGACAGCACTACATAGCAAATGTCAGAGCTACTCAATAAGCATCAACCTACATTTTCATTGCAAAATAGAATCCCGATTACCCAAGTTGATTTGGAAACACAAAATATGAATTAGTTGGGAGTCAACTGAACGGAAGCATGTGCCATCAGCTCTTCACAAAAGTAGGTTTGGAGAGGGGGCAGGTTCCACGGACTTGCTTGCAAAGTTCTACAACAGTTCCTCACATTAGAGATACTTTCAGAGAGCACCGAGGCATGTGACTAAAGAAGGAGGCAGGAAACAAAAAACAGCGTCAAGCCAAGGTGCAAAGTTTGGCCAACTCTCCCAGACTTCAAAGACATCTAGATCTGGGTTTTTGTTTGGCCTCATTAGCAAGAAAAAGGCTAGTAGCAAAATCCAGATCTGACTCTAAACTGCCCTCAATACTGAAGGTATTTGGATCCAGGGCTGAGGTTCAGGGCGGTCTGTAGTCCAAGCAAATGGTTCAGAACTCTCTCCATGCCCTCAACGTGCATTCAGGCCGAATCTCTGCGTTCGGTCTAGACTGTGAACAAAATGCTCCCATTTCTATCAAGCATTATATAGAATCCTATAAATAGCCTTCTGTGAGGCTGCGGCTGAATGGGATCAGATGCTCTGTGTGTGTGTTTTGTGTGAGGGCCGAAGGAGCCCCAGAGAGCTGGGTGGGTGGGTAAGTTCCCCCCTCCCTCCCCTTCACTGGATTTTGGCAAATCTCCATCTGACAAACAACAAGATGCATTGCCAGGAAGCCAGGAGTTCTCCACACTAAGCACACTTCAGGAGGAGAGATAGCTCAGTGGTTTGCACATGAGCCTGCTAAACCCAGGGTTGTGAGCTCAATCTTTGAAGGAGCCACTTAGGGATCTGGGGCAAAATCAGTACTTGGCCTTGCTAGTGAAGGCAGGGGACTGGACTGGACTCAATGACCTTTCAAGGTCCCTTCCAGGTCTATGAGGTAGGTATATCTCCATATATTATTAGCTGCAGCAGGCCCAGGGTTCATTAGAACAGCAGCAGTCATGGGACAGTAAGAGTTAAAGGAATCCCAACACACAAAGCTTTGCTGCTGTATTATTGATGCTCTTTCTTTGTCCACTAGGCTCTATTGCATTAATTAATCCGGGGCATTGGCCAAACCTCCGTGTTGTCCCCTCCATTCCTGCAGCACTAAAACGCTGTGTATCCAGCAGGAAAGGAGGGGTTTTTTTTTTACAGGAACTCAATAGCATTCAATACCACGTATCCTGGCAGAGAATTGTCCTCCAGGATGGACAGAATTGCAAAAAGCCAGGATTGTGGGATGAAGTTAAACTCAGATTTCTTGGTCCTCCAGTTCCTAGAGAGGATCAGGATGAATTTAAGGAGGTCTTAATAAAGTGAGCGGCATTAGGTAAATAGTTGTTCTCTAGTTCTCTGCTGATGCATATGGTGTCTGTTCTCTCTTTGCTCCTACCAGGACCAGATAGACAGACAGAAACTGAGAAATTTGATTGCCATTACTTTGGAAGATCACCTCCCACCTGGGGTCCTTGGTTAATGATGCTGGCTCATGCAGTAATAGAGGCCGGGACTGTGTAAAACATGGTGGCTTTGGTTCTTACAGGTCCATGCTGAGCTTTCTCTCTCTCCACTTCCGTGGATCTGAAGCTGTGTTGAGGGGACACATCTCTCAGGGATGCCTCCTGTTAGCTGGGCATGATGCTGCAAGCTGTCCTGCCCCAACCCTGGATATTAGGAAAAACTATTTCACTAGGAGGGCGGTGAAGCTCTGAAATGGGTTACCGAGGGAGGTGGTGGAATCTGAGAGGTTTTTAAGGCCCAGCTTGACAAAGCCCTGGCTGGGATGATTTAGTTGGGGATTGGTCCTGCTTTGAGCAGGGGGTTGGACTAGATACCTCCTGAGGTCCCTTCTAACCCTGATAGTCTATGATTCTGTGCACTCCATATAGGTTGTTGACCTCACAAGGTGGGTCTCCCATGGCTCAGCCCTCCAGCCAAGTCACACAGTCTAAAACAGATGAATTCCTTCCAGCGTATTCAAGTCCAAAACAAACACAAAAAATCTTCCAATCCCTGGTTTAAGCTGAACTCACTTCTCCTTCCTTAGGGGACCTTCCCTCTTCAGCCCTTCCTGGATGCCTTTAAATCCAGCCCTTTGCTCAGATTTCTAAGCAAGCCTTGTCCCCTTCTTGGGGCTTAGGTCACTTTCCCTGTGGCTGATGGGGGAATCCAGGCCCGCCCTCTACTCCAGAGTCCAAGTCAGGGACCCTGTAAACAGAAGCCACCTGCTGCCTCCAGTTCGCGGCTGATATTCCCTGGGCCTTTTCCCACATAGCCCCTTTCTCTTCACCCTGATCTCTGGGCTGAAATTCTCAGATCCTCTTGCTCCTCGCTGAATGCCAGCCCCAACAGAGCCCATCTTCTGGTTCTCCCTCGAGCTCCTGTGGCCAGAGTGGAGCACCCACTCTTACTCCTCTGGTCCCAACCAGGAACTGACCTGCTCAGCCCCTGTAGTTCCTTTTATCTGAGCCTGCTGGGCTGTGATTGGCTGCTTTTGTGCAGCCTTTCTAGGCAGGCCTGGAGGACCCACCTTCCCTGATCCTTTCCTGGGGCAGGGCTTGGTCGGACCATGAGGCCTCCAGCATGGGGCCTCAAAGGACCTGGTACCCCCCGTCACAGAAGTCTTGTATCAGGCTCAACAAAACTCTAAAATTTAAAGTGAAATTTAATTTCATCAAATTTTGCCTGGTTTTGGGTCAACTCTAGAAGAGAACCCCAACTTGGATACTGGATCCGACCCCTTCCCTCTCCCCACACCAACTCTGAGCCTCATATCTCAGTCTTGGCTCCATAAAAGACCAAAGTGGAATACTGAGTTCATCACCTCAAAGTTAGGGGAAATTTGGATCCGGAGCGGAGGTTGATTATTTGGCTCCACCTCCAGCTGGAGCCACCTACCTGAAATCCTAAATTGACCAAGCTTTGATCAAAACTTGGCCCCTGTGCACTAGATAGTTGACTGAACCTTGGCAAAACTGATCATGAACCAGGCTTGAATTTCATGTTTGTAACAAAATCGGAGCCCAGGTAAGCTTTCACCCAATATGGTTTCACTAGGAAATTTTTACACAGCACTAATGGTGACCCCATCACAGCCTCCTAGCCTTTGGCCAAAGCAGGCAAAGTGAGTGAAAGAATCTATCAACGGCTCAAACGAAGTCAAACAGCCTCATTCCTAAATATCCTGACAGAGCCAAACTTGTCTCACAGAACTTGCTCTCTGGCCAGTGAGCACTTAATGAGATAGTCTTTATAGTACACGGAGGCCCAGATATGCTGTTAAATAACGGCCACCTTTCACCGAATTGACAGCACATGAGTACAGCGATGTGGGAGAAGTGATTCTTGTTTGTCATTTCAATTAAAGCTGAGATGATCAGAACTGAGGCTGAAGTTGTAGAGAGAATTTTTCAAATCGCCGTTTTGTTTGCTTATGTTGTGGTTTGTCCACTATCTTGGTATCCCTTCTTGTCGGGCCAGTTGGCGCCCTTTTCAGTTAAGACGGGAAAGATGGTGCCATGTGACCTAGGTAATCTGACCAGTAACAAGAGGGCGTAAAAGATCTGTGCAGCCAGTGCCAGGGGCTGTCCATCCTGGTGGCAGTCCAGCATTTAGGGTGTCCTAGCTGAGACTACGTGTCAACGAAAGAAGAGAAGATCCGTCTCTGGTTCCTGACGTTGTTGGGGATCCTGCTGTGCCCTTGATGCCGCATGTGTGTTCCCTGTCCGTGATAGCCTCTGATCCGGTGACGTACTGATTTATCTGGATTAGTTGCAAACCTACCTTATATTTGTTTGGGGTCCCTGGTTTAAGGCCAATTTGTTGAATTAACAACCGAGTACTTCGTGTTGCCCTTTTATGCGAACCATTATTTTGCTGGGAGTTCTGTGTAATAAATGTGACTTTGTTTGATTTGTGTTATTCCCGTGAATATCACCCCGGGTGACAGATACAGGAGGGAGCACGAGTCCGTGGCTAAATTCAGTAGCTCCCTGTTGACTATCCTTTCCGGGTTAACAAAGTCTCATCCATTAGTAACTATTGGGTACCTAAATGATCATAGGTTCTGGAGCAATATACTATCCAGCTCACGGCGTGGGGCAGCGGTAGAGACGGAGCAGGCATGGACGCACATAGCCCTTATCCATAGCGTGGCTGTCGTCTCGACTTGCCAGCAACCAGCGCGCTCCGAGAGAGGCGATTGGAATTCCGATCACAAGTGTGTGTGGAACTTTTGTTTTTCTAATCCGGCCGGGTTCAAAGCGGCGGGGCTCGCGCCGGGCACAGCTGCGGCTGTCTGAACTCTAACAGGTGACGGGCGCAGCTGTCATTTCAACTTAGCTGTTCCCAGAGAAGAGGCTTCTGTGATTTCATTGCTGTGGTTGTTATTAACCCTTGAGAGTGTTTGGCACAACGGCCTCTGCGTTCCGGCATCTTCACCCTGGAATGGGGCAGCAGGCACTTCTCCCCCACACAGGCAGAAAGCCCCAGATTCCTCTGAATCTTCGTGGAAAGAAAATGCCCTGGTTTCTTTGGAGTCTTTTTCTTTCTTTCTCTCTTTTCTCCACGTGACGATTAAGCGAGCAAGAAAGCGCATTCCAGTGGTTTAAAGTGCATCCCATGGAATGCATTCACCGAGCATGATGGTCTTAAGCACCCAAGAGCAATTTGACCTCCAGGGAAAGGTGGGACTCATTAAAGGTTGCTGGCCTCTTCTGAAATGCTTTTACAGAGGAGGGAGGAATGCACCTGTTCCTTGGCCTGGGTATTGTAGCACGGTGAGCAGCGTGTGATCTCTGCCAATAATCCACCCTCCATCACAGCCTTTTCCACTAGGGCTTTCTGGGGGGCTTCTCCTACAATGACATGTGGCTCCTCCACACAGCTACTGTGTTGCATGATACCCGCTAGGCAGGTTGCATGATACATGTCTCCTACAGGAGGCCTGGCACTGTCCATCTCCCTTTGTGGTTACCAAAAGAAGTGTTTCCAAATCTGTGCTTGAGTGTCCACATTGCACTGTAAACCTGGGTTTATAATTGCTGGACCCAGCTCTCAGAGCTGGGCTAACACATTCTGACTCTGGTCAGCAGCTAGATCTGCATCCACACAGCAAAAAGACAGGGCTGGATCTGGCTCTGACTCACACCCCTAGCACAGTGCTTGCTGACCCGAGCCAGACTGATTTGCATGTGGACAGAAGGGGGACTTGGGCTGAAACCAGAGTCAGACCCTAGTGTGCAGCAAGTGACTCCTCCCAACACACATATCCACCCCAATGGCCTTCACTGGAAGACACTAAAACACCTCCTGCAGGTTTCCATTATCTGGTCTAGTTCTTGTGATTCTCCGGTGACAAGGAGGAGCAGGGGCCAATCTGCAGGTGCTAAACTCAGACTATTTCTGTGGCTGCTCATCGCTAAGAGTCAGGACAAGCTCCTAAGCCGGGAATGATCCCAGATGGATCATTTGGAGGGTTGGAAACCTTTGGGATTAAATAGACAGTATTTTATTCCTAACAATAATAAAGTTTGGGGAACATGTAGAAGCTTGAGCCGTCATCTGTGCCATGATGCTCCTTAAAAGCCCAATGTGTTCGCCACTAGGAACGGGAGTAGTCACGAAATGCAAATCCAAACAATCATCCCAACAGTCTATAAAGCCAAGGGGATGTTTATTTCCACTCCCAAATGTTTGTCAGCAACAACAGCAAAGACCATCTGTCACCAACAGAGTAAAAAATCTGTCCACACTCCGGCTGCGAAGTGTGCTAGAAACACTTGCTCCTACCCAGCGCGCACCAACCAAAATATGCACCGTTAGCGACAAGTATTCATTGGGGCAGCTTGTTCCATGACAGTTGCACTGGCAGAGAGCATTGGAGGCTTAAACCATGACCTCGTTTGACCTGGGTTAACGATAGCAACACATGACCTATCATAAGCTCATATCTATTGCAAAAAAAAAAAAAGGGACGGGGGAGATCATCCCTAGTGAAACTCCATTTAATCAATGGAGTTATACACCGGGGAGGAATTTTGCTCAAGGCACTTAGACCACTAGGAAAATTTATGCTCTTGCTTTACTGCTTCAATGTCATCAGTTTTATGCAGAAGAAAAATATTGGATCTCTCCCTTCAAGTTATTAAAGAAACAAAACGTGGACTAAAATAACTGTATGCTGGACTCAGTCAGAATCTGGCCCTTAATACTGCAGTTAAACAAATCGCCCTCTTCCCTCACTGAAACCAGGAAACTAGATCTTTAAAACAAGCAGTAGATTTTTACTTCTGGGATGCTACAGGTTTGAAATATAGCCCGTGGGCCACATACAAATTACAGACTTGTAACCACACTGGATTTGCACAGGTGTAACTGCGAGCAAAATATAGCACCATTCTCAGGAGTGGTTTCCGCACTGACCCAGCACGGCCCACTGACACCATCACCCAGGGTCTGCCTAGCTGCGGTCAGACCGAAAGAGAGAGAGGTACCATCCACTAGCCGATTGCACCCCAGAGCACACAGACTGGATGACGCCGAGTTCAATTCCTCCCCAGATGACCTGAGCAATGACCATTATCCCAACAAGCCTCACACCCCATCCACACGGCTGGCTTATACCTCTCTGCCTATTTAATTGAAAATTAAAATTAATTTGCATTTCCCCCCATGCTCAGTTAGCTGCACAAATTGTTCATCCGGGTCCTACTTGACTCCTATGAGTTGAGATAACAAAGTTTCTCCTGTTTTAGGCTCATTGTCCCCAAGAAGATGAAACTGGATGATTGAATGGGTCCTTTCCATCCCTAATGTCTCTGAGTCTGTGGTATAGGTGTGTGTCAACATGATGATACACTCCAATGAGTTCTACAATAAAGACTGTAGCTTGAACTCTCAAATGGCACAAACTAATGGGTAACACATATCCAAGTGCGTTCGAAATTATATATGTTTTATGTGCTATATTGGACATGTACGACAATGCAGGATTGTGCCCTACTGGATTTTTACTAGTGATTAGTCCAGCCTAAGTCCCAAGGGGTGAGACTTCCAGCACTTCCCTTGGGAGATCCTGAAAGATTTAATGGTCCAGAAGCTTCTTTTATACCAAGAAACCTAAATGATAAACAGATTCAGCCTAAATTAGTCCTTTCTTAATTTCATCTCATTGCTTCAAGTATACCTTCTGATCTACCACCCTCAATAATTCCTCGCTGGCCGTGGTTACTATCCTAGAACATAGCACCCTGTCTGACAGTATAGAGAGAGCAGAAAAGTCACATCTTTCCCCAAGTCCGAGGATGTTTTGATCAGGTGTTTAGGTTATGGCTCATTACAGAGACAGGGACTAGATGCAAGAACCAGGCGGAACCCCCTTCTGAAAAAGAAGGAAATCCTGTTGTCTTGAAAGAGAAAACCTTGAAATGGCTTGTTAAGCCTTTGGTGTCTGGCTTTCATTTTGGAGGTGTCATGCTTGTTTTCAGTCATCATGGCATACAGCTCCCAAGGGCTCATATCAGCTCAGCCTCGCAATGCTCGTCCTCCAAAAGCCCCGCTGTATGCAGCTGCAGCTATGACACAAAAGGACTGAGAAGCATTGAAAAGCACACAGCCAAGTCGCTGATCACTCATTAATGGCATTTCATATTTTTTCCCTGACCGCTGTTGTTGTTCTTGTGGTGTGTGTGGGTTTTGTTTGCCCTCCCGCCTGAAAAGAATAGAGGATAGAAATGAAGCAAACTTGATAAAGGCCATTAAGTGTTATCCTTTAAAAAAAAAAACAGGGCTCTTTTTCTTTTATAGGTGGCTTGGACAGCTGGCTCTTTAAATATTAATCAGGGTCTCATTGATATGCAAATATGTTAATGCCAAATAATGCTCTTGCAGCTGCACAGAATCAAACCAGTCCAGGCAGAGTGTCAGCCTCCTCTCCAAAATGAATGAAAATATTTGAGGACACAGGTGCAGGGAATGGACCATGAGCAAGATCCTTCTTAATAAGGTAATTTGTCTACCAGGCGCTATGTGGAGGAGCTGGAGCAATCTTTCACCCACTTGACAATATCTGACCGCTAAACAAGGTGTTAATCTTATAATTGTTTTGTTTACTGTTCCCTGCCACAACGTTCCTGGCTTCTTGCCCTGACACTTGGCCAGTTAAAATCAAGTTTACTGACAAGTCAGAGTCTTGCCAGCTAATCAGCAGTAAATTATCAATTGTTCTATTTCCAAAATAACAAGTAAACAGGAAAGACAGCGTGGCCCAAAGAAATAAAATCAGGTCAGAAATCCATTGTTTGCCCAATAATATTCTTTGTTTTCTTTAGTCCAGGAAACCTACATTCCACCCCCCCAACCCCAGTCCTTCCCTCGCTTCCCTTGTGAAGATCCAGCTCCCAGCTGGACCAGAACCACTAGTTCAATGAGCTTTTGGAAGGAAGGTCTTAGTTTTCCTGCCCAGTTCTTACCCAACTATCTTTGCCTCCTGCTTGCTGGACACGTAAGTGGTCAGTCCTCTGGAAATGACATCAACTGCACCCAGTGGTCCAAATTCATCCTCTGGCTTTCTCTCTTGGAAGGGCATCCTGCCATGGCAAAACAAACCATCTTCTGCTCTCATAGCACTGTGGGACGGGGCCTTGTGTTTGATTCTCATCCTTCAGGTCCCCTCAAGACACTCTTCTTTGAAATGAACAAGAGGTCAACAGGCTACGCAACATAAGCCTCTCTCATGATCTTTACTGCTGTCCCGTTGTAGCGTAGACACATCCTACAGCGACAGAAGGGGTATTTTTTTATGTAGCTGTCATAAATCCACCCCCCATGGGAGGCGGTAGCTAGGTGGCCGGACAAATTCTTCCATCGACCTAGCAGTGTCTACACTGAGGCCTAGGTTGGTTTAATTCTGTCTCTCAGGGGCAGGAATTTTCTACACCCCTGAGTGGTGTAGCTAGGTCGACTTAAGTTTTAAGTGTAAATCAGGACTTAGGATTTGTCTATGTTGCAGTCACGGGATGTGATTGAAGCTTGCGTAGACTCACCCAAGCTAGTTAATCTACCTATCTTGGGTCCTGGAGCAGTGAAGCTGCAGCAGTGGGGGCGAGCTGCCCAAGTAATTACCCAGCATTCCAGGCGGCTTGTGTAGCCCACACTGAAGCCCATGCTGCTACAGCTTCATTCACTGCTTAGTTATCCGAGTTAGCTGGATTTAAGCAACCTCTGGTATGTGTCTACACAAGCTGCACCCTCCCACCCATGCTGCAGTGTAGACATATCCATAGGCTAGGTTCAGCTTGACTTAACTGGGACTTCACCGGGATGGAACAGTGTCAGGTTCTTAGACTGTAAACTCTGCAGGGCAGGGACCTTTCTGTAACTGTTTAGTTGGTCTGAGAAGCACTACACGCACCTAGGCTGCTATATAAACAACAAACATTGGATCTTAACTGAAAGAGGGTCAAGTGGGTCAGAAAATGCGCAGGAAACACCTCAAGTGAAGAGTAGACGATGCAAAGGTGTGTCCTGGTGGATCGCTGGGTGGCATCCATCCTGCTGAATCGGTTCTGACTCAAACACCTCGCCACAGTGTGCGGAGCTGTTGTGATGCTGGATGTGCGATCGCTCAGGTGAGATGTAAAACCGAGGACCCACCAAGCCTTCAGTCACTCAGGATTCCCTGGCAACCTGGGGAGACAGATCTGAATTTCAGATGATCCAAAATGGGGTGTCAGTATTGCTAATGCAATACACACCATCGGTATTTATAACTCTGTTGAAGCCAATGGAGTCACTAGGGTAAAGCCATAATTTACTCACTGTAGTGTAATTTGCTACCACTTTAAGGCTATTTTGCACTGCCAGAGCAGTGTAGAGGATCCTGGAGTAAATGAAAAGGCACATCTGAGGGGTGAATCAGGCCGGGAGTATCAAGAAAACAGCGCTCACTCGTATTCTACCTCTAACCATTGCATCAGGACGGTTGCATGTCTTGTGCAATGCGATTCATTGTATTCCTGATGGAAAATGTTACCTTTTTTCTCTGACTCCCTTGGTGCAAAGGAAAGGGAAGAATCTTCGGCTCATGTTCCTACCTGTCTGGGGAAGAATTTACACAGGTGAGCTGCTCGCTCTCATCCTGATGGGGAAGATGTTTCTATGGGAGCGTTTTCACTCACCGTTTCTAACAACGTCACATCTGAAACATGATATTCAGAACATTTCCTATCCCTTAAGGGGTGCATGTCACCCCATTAACAACACAAACAGGAAACAAGTTCAGATACAAGAACAGCAGGCGTAAAAGCAGCAGCAGTTGCTATCTGCAGGATATTTTTTATATTTGCCTCCTGCAGTCGTCCCCTTTATTTTCCCTGCCAAGGCTCTTTGCTTGGGATCTCAGCGATGAATGATCTCGTCCGGGAACCCTGGTACCAGGCAAATGCAGCTGTGAGCCCTTTTTAATTACAGAGCCAGTGCTGCAGATGGCACCTCCGTCGACAAGGATCACAGCTGCATATATAAGAGCTCGTCCATTTGCCGCCAGCGCACTAGTATGTGAAAAAAAAAGAGAGAGAGAAAAAATTAATTAATTAGAGAGAAAGAATGAGAAAGAGAATATGTGCAGGAAAGAGTCCAGCATGCAAGTTCAAGCCACGCATGCTGCATATTCTGTAGGGTAGCTCGCCTGCTAGGACATCATGTTGTATGTTTGCATATGGTGAAACTTCTCCAGTTAGTACTAGACAAATTGCACCAGGAGTACTTTGAAACAGTCAGCTACAAAAGCAGGTTGTCTAATGCAGGTTTAATTGGGAAGCTTTATAGCCCAAAGCATTTCACAAAACATGAATCTGATCCTGCGTGGTGCTGAGTAGCCGTGTTTTCCAAGGAAATCAATGAGAATTCAGGGTATTTAGCACCTCCCAAGAGGCAGTCAATATCTAGCATAACCAGGCCCTATAGAACCTCAGATCTGAGTGACCCCACACTTTGAGAAGGTCAGAATCTGATCCCAGACTTTTCCACTCGGAACCACGTCCTCTTGTAAGCAAACTTAATCAAACTGCAAGAAAAAGTCTGAGGCCAAGGCTTCCCCGGGAGCTGATGACTGCTCTGGACTTTAAAAAAAAACAAAACGATTTGGCACATTATATACGGATTTAGGACAGGGATTTTCAAGGAGAGGTCAGACATTCCAATCCCACTGGCCTTTAAAGAGAGTTGGAAGACAAGCTGCCATCTCTGCCTTTGAAAATCTCCCCCTTGCAGCCAAACTTTAGGCTCCTCTGTTGGAAATTCCCAGCCTCGGGTCTGGCTCATTTAGCAAATACTGGACTTGGGCACCACCAGAGTGGTTCCCCCTTCCTGATTTTGCCCCTAGAGCTTTTCCCGTCTGGAGAGCTCCAGGCAAACCCACTGGCATCGCCGCGTGACAACGAGGTGGCGAGGCTCATTCAAGTCCCCGGTGTGCAATTTAGTTCTAAGCCACCACGGAGTTTTGGCATCAGACCGGAGGACTGCAGGCCAGGCCTACTGCCCCTGGTCTACATTGTGCTAAGGAGCCAATAGCCAGGGGCATCCAGCGTGGGAGCCGAGCTAAATGCCAAGCAATCCTCAGGAAGTGGATGTTTTACTGCATTGCAAAGAAATGCCAGAAAACACCCGTTGGTTGTTTTTGGCAAAATACAGATTAAAAATAAATCAATCCTTGGAATCACATGAACATTATGTAACCACATGACTAGCAGCAGCTGGGCCAAGGCCAGATTCTGATCTCATTTACATTCAGTACATCTGGAGAAACTCCAACAGAATCACCCTGAAACTGGAATCTAGTCCCTTGTCTCTGTCTCTTTTACTCACTTTAATACCGTTCTGAGCATCCAGGGAATGAAGCCTATAAGTTGTTATTAATCCATTTCTTGCACCTGACTCTGGGCCATATTCAGCTAAGCTAATTCATGTTGAATTGTGCCCTGGCTGGTGAAGTCAGTTGGAGTATTTCTGGGGTAAGATGCTCCCCAACACAAGCAAAGGGATCGGAATCTGAACTTGCGCCTTCAAGCCACATTTTTATAAGGGCCTTCAAACAATAGCTTTTGGCTAAGATTTGCAAAGCCATCAAAGGGATTTGGACACCGAATTCCCATTAAAATCAAATCAAATAAATCTCAGCACTTATAGGTCTACTTTATTCTCACAGATGAAATGGAAAAGGAAATGAAAAAGAACATATATTTAGGTTTGGAAAGTTGCTTTTTGAAAAACAAAATATATTGTTCTTCTAATAGTATCTTCTTATTAGCCTAAAGCACTTTACAAACTCCTGGACCAATTCTGCACCACTGAAGTCAGTGGAAATTCTGATCTATTTTGACAATTCTACGGGAGCAGAATTGGGCCCAGTGAGTCGGATTCTGGAGACCTTCCTCACCCCAAACTCCCATTGATTTCAGAACGGTTACTGACTGCAGGATTGGCCTACCATATCTGAGTTACATCTTCCACTGCTGAAATGCAGCCAGCTCTGGAGTAGAATGCAGTAACCATTTAACAGCACACAGCAACACTATGGAACAATTTTGGACAGGAAATGAACAAGACTCTCCTATACAACTGTAACTGCAAGAGGAATTTAGGCTATACAATAATGATTCTCTTACAGTGACACAGCACCTCTTACCCCAAACTGCTTTATATGGATATAATCACGAGGTTGGGATTTGGAGCTAACTGTAATGAAAAGTACCACTGCATCTTTAATGATCCCGTGGGTCTGGATCTAGGTTTCATGCCTGATCCAAAGGATACACAGGAGCATAGATTCAGAGCTGACTTACAGGGAAGAATACCTCCCCCCACTCCACACACACACACTGCCGCACTGACACCATTTCCTGCAGCACCTAGCCTGTCTTGTGAAGTGTCCCAGCCACGTACTGATCCCGACTGAGGTTCCTGAGCTTGTTGAGGTGATGGACAGTGGCGGCACGCCTGGTGAGAACTGCTGAAGTCTGTCTAACCCATTGACTTCTGTTGGGGTAGTCACTGTGCAATCCATTTCCCTAGCAGCAGCTAACGAAACCAGTGCCTGTCCTGTGGGGTAAATCCTGCTCTCCTTAGGCAAGCAAATTCCCATTGAACTCAATGCGTTTTTTGTTTGGGAGCGGACTGGGTTTCTGGGAAATGGAGCTGTATGGTGTTTGGCCCTGTAAGAATGAAACAATCCTCTTCCCCTCCCTCTCAGAGAAGATACTGCTGGGACAGAAAGCCACCTTCGTGCCAATCAACTGGATCCATAGAAACCCTGGGCCAGAACCTGGGTTGGTGTCAGATGGCATAACTCTATTGAAGTCAACGGAGCATTGCCAGTTGACACCAGCTGAGAATCTGGCTCATTATCTCCTGTCAAGCTTTTCAGTGCATGTCTCATGCAGGGAATACCACAAAGTGTTAAATACCGTTGCACAGTTTGATGGAGACACACAAGCGGGTGCTATCACTTAGTGCATCTCCCTGCCATTCTTTTCCTCCTCAGATTCCCTCATTCACAACTTCGCTCTTCTACCTCTCTTCCCCATTTGCATCCTCCTCCTTGTTCCTTCCTCTGCTCTCAGGCCTATAATCTTCCTACATTACAGCAATTTATACGCTCACCGGTTGCTACTAGAATGATCCGTGTGTCTATTACAATCCCGGTAACCATCGGTAGATATAAAATCTCCATTCAAGGTCCATCCAGTTTGACTGGCAGGCTCTAGAGCCACAACATAGGATTAAAACTAGTGGCCCCTGGCTGTTGCTCGAGAGAGCTATGCAAGACATTCTCATATACACCAGGTGCTGGTTCCTTAAGTCATTTAGAAGGCTGGAGTTTGCATTTGGAGCAATGTCAGTGGCAACACAAAAGGAAGCAGGTCTGTTGAAATGATACATTTCACTTTGCTGCTTGGGGACCAGCTCACAGTCTCTATAAAGTGCAGACAGCTGAGGCAAAGGTATCTTTTTACCCTAGAGCTCATTCATGAACAAAAGCCTAGGACAGTGTGGGCGTCTGGGCCAGACGGAGCGTAAACAGGGGATTAGCTGTGCACACGCCCCTAGTGAGGGTGGGCTTTTTTTTCTTCACGCTTGAAACATTATTCTTCACAGCAACGACAGGCCTGGTCACCTATAAGCAGCGATGGGCTGTCTCCTTTCTCCGGCACTGGAGGACGGAAAGGGCCCGGTATGGAATGTTACGAGCCAGATCCACAGCTAGTGCGGTAGCTCCATTGAGCTGAATGGCTCTATGCTGATCGAGGGTATTTCTACATTATGGCTGGTGGTGTGAATCCCAGCCCCAGTAGATACACCTGCGCTGGGTCTCTTCACCCTAGCATCCTAAAAAGAGTGCTGTTGCCATGGCAGTGAGAACGGTGGGAGGGGCTGCCCACCCCAACTCCAATCCCGGTCAAGACCATAAGTATGTATTCCAGGCTGCACCACTATGGCTATGCCCTGCGATATTTAGCACGCTTAGCTCAATCACAGCTAGCACAGGTATGTCTTGTCAAATTTAAATTAATACCTTCCAGCTCCAGTATAGACACACAGAATCATAGAATATCAGGGCTGAAAGGGTCCTCAGGAGGTATCTAGTCCAACCTGCTGCTCAAAGCAGGACCAATCCCCAGACAGATTTTTGCCCCAGTTTCCTAAATGGCCCCCTCAAGAATTGAACTCACAACCGTGGGTTTAGCAGGCCAGTGCTCAAACCACTGAGCTATCCACCCCCCAGCATGATGGCGCCACGCTTCCCCCTACACACAGAGGTGTGAGTAAAGTTCACTTTGCAGCCCTTACAGCAGCACCTGAACACTGTCAAAGCATTCAGCTGCGGCCACCCTTGTACCAGCTGAGAACCTGGCCCTCTTATTTCGGGGGCAGCGTGGGCAAGGGCCGTCTCACACTATGTGCCTAACCCCGCTGGGCCCCCATCTTGGTCCAGGCCTCTAGGTGTTCCTCAAAGACACATAATAAACCACAGTCTGGATAGCTGGTGCAAAGTTGGCGTCACTCCATCGAAGCGAATGGATTTATACTGATGTAAGTGGCAGAAATGAGGCCTGCAGGCTGTTGGTTGGCTAGACCAGTCTGATGGGAGTCGAAATCCTACCCTCAAGTCTAGCAAGGAGCAAATATCTTGTAGACGAAGTGGAGAGAAACTCTCTGGATGTGTTTCCCAAAGCCAGCTCAATAGAAGGCACTTGACTGAAGCAAAAACATGATCCAGTGGTATATGACCTGCAAAAAGGAAAAAAAATTAATATAAAATGAATTCTCAGCCCTACCCACCCACACGTGCGTATATAGGCCCAAAACACCGAGGGCACAGAGCAATAAACAGCTCATTCCCCGTCCTGGCTGCACAGGCGGAAAGGCACTTCCACTGCAGGAGTGATGGACATTCTGTGAGCCATTGTGTACATGCCGTGTGCTTTCTATACGCACGCCATAAAAGTAATGCTTTGTGAAGGATATATAAACATTCACTTCAGCCAGCACAGAGCAAGCAGGGCAGCTGGGAGAGACTCAGCTGGAAGCAGCACAGACTTCGGTGCCTAGCTAGGAGAATTAGCACGGCACCAAAGCTTCATAAATAGGGCACGTTGGAAGTGATTTCCCCAGGCTGTTTACCGTTTTCCAGCCAGCAAATTATGATGGGTGGCTTAGAGAAAAAAGAAGCAATCCTCCCTCCTACAAAGGCGTCTGCTCGAAACACAGAATGAACCCCAAGCCCAACCCCAAACCTTCTGCCTGGCTGAGAAACGTTCAGGTCACTTTTTAAGCATTTTTTTTTCTAGAAAGAGGCCCCAAACCAAATCCCCAACTTCAACACCCCTAGACTGCGGGGCGTTTGAATTCCAAACCCATTTCTGTCCAGTTCCCTAATCCTCTATTGGCATTACAAGCCACACCAATGCTGCCAAAGCATCCAAGGAGGGTGACACCTCTTGCCTGTATCAGAGATAGTGATGATATGCCCCCAAAATGGCTTCATGCTGCTTTTGGGCTTTCAAGTCCATGTCCGTTGTTCATGACAGTCTATTCCTGGTCCAATGGAGGATGCTTCACAGCAGGTAGGCAACCTATGGCATGTGTGCCAAAGGTGGCACGCGAGCTGATTTTCAGTGGCACTCACACTGCCCAGGTCCTGGTCACCGGTCCGGGGGGCTCTGCATTTTAATTTAATTTTAAATGAAGCTTCTTAAACATTTTAAAAACCTTATTTACTTTACATACAACAATAGTTTAGTTCTATATTATAGACTTATAGAAAGGGACCTTCTAAAAACATTAAAATGTATGACTGGCACGCAAAAACTTAAATCAGAGTGAATAAATGAAGACTCGGCACACCACTTCCGAAAGGCTGCTGATCCCTGCTCCACAGCATGATGCTATCTCTACCATCTCTTCTCTCTCTGCCAAGGTTAAGCACAGTTTCTCCTCAACTCAGATCTGGATACGAGTTTATGTAAGTCGGCTCGTTTTCATATTGACCTGTGCCAAACTCCTAAATTCAAACACCCCCATACTTTCTTCTGGTGCTCAACATCTACAACCAAATGTAGCAATTTGAATCCATTGAATATATTTTTCTCCATGCTGCTAGGTTCCAATGGGGTCTGGAGCAGAAGAGCCCCAAATACCATAAATATTGTTCTTAGTCTCACCTTATTTCCCATTTCCCTGGAAGTCTTACGATATAGTGAGACGGTCCATCCAAGTCGTTGCAGACCCAACAGGTCAGGATAGTTCAGAGAAGCATCTTCTCTGACCATCCATATCTTTTGAAATGTTCCCATCCCTACAAATTTCCCAAAGTGCTACTTACTATCATCACACAAGTTCAATCGCTGTAGCATGAAGCAGGCAAATGTAACATTGCCATCTCTTGCAATATTATCACCTGTTTTGTGCTATTTGGTTTTTCCTTATCCCCCCAAGTTTCTGAAATCCTGTGATTATATGAGAATCTCAGCTTATATTTAAAAAAAATGTAGCCTTCGTGGCAAATAAAAAGCAAATAAGAGCTTTAAATTTTGACCCTAATTTTGACCCTAATTATGGCCTAACACCTCAAAAACCACAAAGTAGTGTTGGTTAGGAAATGGACCTTCCATTCGGTGGGGAAAGTCAGACATTTTGAAATTTGTTTGCATTCTGAATTGAAACGTAAAGTTTAAATTTCAAAATTGACCAGGGAACAGAATAGTATTCCAAAAATATTTGATTCAGAAACATCAAATTGTTTTGTTTTGATAATGTCAAAACACTTTAAAATATTAACTAGATATATATTATATTATGTATATATAATATAATGTTAATATTTCAATGCAAGGTAAAAGTACTAAAGGAATCAAAATGATACGGTGTCATGGGGCAAGTACACCCCGTTCTCCTTTGGGGTGGGGCAAGGCGTTGCATCCCCACGGTTAAGTCCGCCTGACTATCCTTCACCTCAGGGCAGAAGGGCCTAGGGCTCAGAGTCAATATGACCACCCTTGCCTTCAAGGTGGCATGTCCCATTGCCTTCAGGGTGGTATGGCCTAGTGGCCAGAGTCAATACAGTTGCCCTCCTCAACAGGGCTGTATGGGGTAGTGACCAGTGGGGGGAGTGGGCCGCTCCCTAGGGGTGGGTGGCAGCCGGGTTAGGGAGACCCGGGTCCTCCCTGCTCCACTAGTCCCAGCCCAGGGCCCTCAGCGATGATGTGTCCAAAACACACTGATGACTCTCAGGACAATGGCTAGTCCCCTCCCGGGGCTGCTTCCTACCATATCTCCCGTTGCTGCAGACTGGGCATCGTCGAAGTCTCCGGGTACCAGCTTCCAGCAGCAGCGTCCTCCCTTGGGCATCCGCAGTTGCCTGGGTGTCTGCCTGGGTCTCAGAGCCTCTGGCTTCCATGGTCTGGGTCTTCAGCTGCTTCTGGGCTGGAGCTTGCAACATGTGTCCTTCCTCCTCGGTGGTCAGCCTTGACTCACCTGAGCTGCTCCCTTTTATACTGCAGCTCGAGCTGGAGCATGTGGGGCAGAGGTGAGGGGGCGTGGCTTCCCCTGCCAAGAGCATGGGCTTAACCCCTTCATCTCCAGTGTGGGGCAAGTACGCCCCATCACACATGGTCAAAACAAAATGTTTTGACAGTATCAAAATGAGAAAGTTGAAAGGGTTTAGACAGACTTTTTCCTGACAAAAAATTAATTAAAATTGACACATTGCAGTGAAACATTTCAATAAAACTACATTTTCCTTTGGAAAATTGTTCCACTGTACATTCAACTAACTTTACCAGAAAGTAATTTTTAAAAAACCTAACATTTTTTTCTCATGATTTATAAGCCAATGCCATGATTTTGGGAGTCCTAACTCATTATTTTTGCATAACTGGAGTGAAATCCTGACTCCACTGAAGTCAGTTGGGCCAGGATTTCACCCGTGGCATAGGTAATACTGTAACTGGTACATACTGATATTAATCTTCACTTTGTCTCATTTTTTTGTTTTTAGTGGTGCAAATTGTTTAAAAACCAGCTGTTGTTTTCCACTCCACTCTTCAGCATTGGGGAAAAGTGATTCCTGGATGTAGCATTTGAAAATCACTTTGGAGTGATGTGCAGTGTATAAACGGAAGCTATTTTTCCACAAGTCTATCATAGGCCTCTTTCTGTCATGATGTGCTTTAGCAGATGGGTGCGTGAGAAAGCACAGATAACCTGATTTGACCCACAAGTTAAGGCTAACTCAGTGTCTTGGTTACCTCGTACCACTGTTTTCTACCACAGCTTCTGCATAGCTGGAGAATCCAGCAGCTTTTGTGCCATTGCAACATCGACACTTCCAGGAGGATGTAATCGGATATAGCACAGGGCAGACTGTAGCAGGTACATAATTGCAGCACGTCCATGGTTAATATTAACATCAAAACAGTCATAGTGTGTTCTTTAGCTATATTGTGCACATATGTTCCAGAGACAGGGATAGAAGTCTATTTACGATTCTCATCAGATGTAACCCTTTCTACACCATCACAACCAACCCTTTTTAACCCACCCCAATCTCTGTGGGCCAGATTTTGGCAAGTAGCTGATTCGGAGCCCCTACCCTTGCATCCCCTACACAGGAGCTTGCTCACCCTGGACTAGGTTCCTTCCAAGAATCTTGATGGGCAACAGATACTTGAAAGGGAGTAGGGAGGAGAGAGGTGGGGCCAATGCCCAATCCCTTGGGCACAGCTGGTATGTCCTTCGAGGGTGGCACGGCTGGCCAGATATAGTGTGCTACCTGGGCAGCTGTAGGGAGAATTCTCGCTAGAATCCCACTCCAGGGACTCTGGCAGTGCAGCCCCATCGGCACGACAGACAAGTCTAGGGCAGAATCTAGCCTCATCTTAATTATCCATTGTCATTCATTTCACCTGAGCCACTTAAAGTCCCATATATCTGGGGCTTCCCATTCCACTGCCTTCCTACTTGAAAGGATCATGGACTTCCAGGTTGGATTTCAAGAATTCATTGTATTCCTCCTTCCTTCAATTCTCTACAATACAAACTTCTCTCCGAGAGAGGCCAGGCACAGCTGACCATCTCCCAACAGGTGTCTAGGGTGGGTGGGCTGAGCGATGCCTTCCCAATAAACCATCCGCTGCTACGTTTCGTCTCCAGCGCTGGCCAGCATGGAGAGAACCAAAATGAGGTAAGTCTTTGCACTAGACTAACACTTAATAAATGTTAGCACGTATTAACAAAATATGACATTCCACAGCGGTATTGCTGAGACAGTCTAATTCTTGCCTGAATATCACTATTAATGACTGCGGCCGGCAGAGCAGATGTATTTTCAAGGAAAACGGAAGGCCATATGGTAAGTATTTTAATGAATTCTAATGCATACATCCCTGAATACTTTTTCAGATGATCAGATTTTGACTTGGATAATCAAAATGTGTATGTCTATGAACAGTAGATAGCTTTCATTTAGAACATATCTATGCTATCCATTTGGGTGGGGGTGTCTACAGCTACGCACATTTTACTGAGTTTATTCCAAATCACTACAGACCCAAAGCCAAACCTGCTCTGAGGAAGAGCTCCGTGTAAGCTCGAAAGCTTGCGTCTCTCTCACCGCAGAGGCTGGTCCAGAGAAAGAGATGACCTCATCCACTTTGTCTCTCTAATACGCTGGGACCAACCAGCTACAGCGACGTTACACACCAAGCCACACTGGCAATTCTATTTGCCTGATGCGGGAGTACTAATTATTTATTGGTACGGAAGCCGTGCCCGGAGGCCCCACCCATGCTCTGAGCCCCGCTGTGTCGAGACGTAGTAAGAGACCGTCCTTGCCTCAGAGAACATAGAGATGTAATAGATGGCATTACAGGAGAGTTACAGCTGTACTGTCAGTTCTTCTTAAAAAGAAATTACAACCCACCGCTTTCTTTATATACTATCGATATACGCATCTCCGTGGGTCTGTGTGTTAAACAGTTTTTTCAAACACTTTTTTTTTTTTGGCAATTTTTCTTTCTATTTTTCAACCAGCTCAAAATTTTGAAGGAGACTGAAACAGTCGGGGGCACTCGCACCACACCAGGGGAGGAGGAGGAGCTGTGCTCAGCACTCCCCCTGCCCACTTTAAACCCTTGTCCTGCTCCCATAATGCCCACATCTGGTCCATACAAAATGCAGTTGGCTAAGGCCATCTTTGCTCATTGCCTTGGCCACGTCACCCCGTTTGATCCCCTCCATAAGCTTCTTGGCTTCCCCTTCAAAGGCCGCTAGCTACCCTGCTGCACCTCCCGTCTGCTCTTGCCGCCTCTTCCTTTGCCTCATAGGTGACGCCAGACTCACCCGCCTGTTTGTCAGCCTCTCTTGCAATCATCCACGCTGCCTCTTGCTCGCAGCCCGCTCTCCTGGACGGATGTCAAAGGCCACCTCCCTACTCTTCCAAGCACTCCTCTGAGTGACATCTACAGGGAAGCAGCCAGTTAATGGTGGCTTGAGGGACGGATGGGGCTAGGCAGCACTTACTTGGTCTAATTGTTTTGCAAATGTATACAATAAATAGTATAGTATTATTAACCATTTGAGTGCCACTCGGGTCTAGAACCCTTGACCAGAGCCCACTGTGCTGGGTGCTGTGTAGCCATGTAGTGAGAATCAGTCTCTGTGCCGAAGAGCTCACATTCTAAGGTGACAAGACAGACAACTGGGGGGTGGGCAAAAGACGTGCTTTTATCCACATGGTACAGATGGGAAACTGAGGCACAGAACGACTGCTCAGGGATTCCGTGGCAGAGCAGGGAACTGAACTCAGCTCTCCTGCACTCCCATAGCCCAGTGCTTTAACCACATTTGATTGTATCCCTCTCTGCCTTCCCCTTCATAAGTCACTTTTCTTACACGGTACTCACTTCAAGGCAGGGATGACGTCCTTCCTGGGTGCACGAACAGCATCTAGCTCAATGGGGCCCTGATCTTGGCAGGGGGTCAGTGGGTCCTACTGGGACACAAATCTTGTGGGCTGTAGCACTTGGATCTAATTTGGGTTGTTGGGTTTAGTGTGCGGGTGCTGTTGGTGGCCTGTGATATCTAGGTGATCGGGTGGTCCGCTTTGGCCTTAAATTCTATTATTCTAATTAGTTACACCGGGGGTGGCCAACCTGAGGCTGAGACGGAGCCAGAATTTACCAATGTACATTGCCGAAGAGCCACAGTAATACGTCAGCAGCCCCGTCCCATCATCAGCTCCCCCCACCCTGCTCCCAGCACCTCCCACCCACTGGCAGCCCTGCTGATCAGCTGTTTCATGGCGTGCAGGAGGCTCGGAGAGGGGAAGTTGGGGGGAGGGAGGAGGGAAGGGCACGGCAGGCTCAGAGGAGGGGGCAGAAAGGGGTGCGGTGGGGGCAGGGCCTGTGGCAGAGCCAGAGGTTGAGCACTGAGCACCCACGGCACACTGGAAAGTTGGCACCTGTAGCTCCACCCCCAGAGTTGGTGCCTATACAAGGAGCCGCATATTAACTTCTGAAGAGCCACACGCTGCTGCGGAGCCACAGGTTGGCCACCCCTGAGTTACACTGACATTTTATGGGTCTGATTCTGCCCTCCTTACTCAAGGAGTAAAGTTCTCCTCATCCACGTAAAGGTGGAAGCACTGGGTGGAATAACAATGGAAAAATTAAGCCCTGCTAAAATGCTTAGTTGCAGTCTATTCCTACCAGCAGGATGTTAACATTTCCTTCTTAGTTCTCTATCAAGCTGGTAAATATCAAGTCCAGGTCACTTGGTGCTTTATAATGAGCCATTTTTTAAAAGTAAATGCAATAAGAACTGTTCCATCATGCCCTCTTGGATTGTATCAGCATGTTTGGGTTATGCTTTTGCCCTTTAGCTAATGCCTAATTGATTCTTTAATCTCGACAACTTTTTTATTGACTGATACAAGAGCTATTTAGCCAGTCCGCTGCAGGAAAGCAGCCTCCAGCCCCCTTAGAGACCCAGGACATGGTGCTAGAATGACCTCATCTGAAGTGAGCACTTTATTTGATAATCTATCACTTATTTATTATTCTAACTAACTGCTTGCAGGTGGTGTGATTTTTAGTATAATTGCTCCAGCAACATTTACACCCAGAACTGTGCAATCTTATCCACAGCAGCTTCTGGGGAGGAAACAGGCTTGTGAACTATACTCAGAGGAGGACGTGGGGGCGGGGGAGGCGGGAAAAATCAACCTTGAAATAATGCAAAGGGCATGACAAAATTCTAGCTACTGCAGTAAATTAGATTCAGAGGCCGGCATTGTGTCCGTAACTCATGTTTTATGGGGAAGAAATGGGGCGGGGGGGTGGGTACGAAAGAATGGGGAAGCATAAGGCTATGAATTGCAGACAGGTTGGGGGATTTTGATTTTAAGCTAAGGAATGATGCTGCACTGGTAGGGATACGGACTAAAAGTTTTATCATAATCTATCTAAGTACATATATGACTCCACTACCATAACAACGGGTAATGATAATTAATTAGACCAGCCACTTGGCATTCCTGCGAGATAAGGCAGTGTTACTGCCACTTTGCAGAAGGGGAAACTCTATCACAAAGGGATATTTTAAAGGGTGAAATCTTGGCTTCTTTGAAGTCAATGGCAAAATGCCCTCTGAGGCACCTGGCACTGGCCACTGTCGGTAGACAGGATTCTGGGCTGGATGGACCTTTGGTCTGACCCAGTATGGCCGTTCTTATGTTCTTACCCAGGATTTTACCCTAAGTGACTTGCCCAAGGTCACGCACAGACCTCAGAGGTGAAATCCTGGCTCCATTGAGGCGGATGGCAAAATTCCCATTGATTTCAATGGAGACAGGATTTCTCCAACTGAGACCACTTGTTTGATCCTTTCCGGTAGAAAACCAAATTCATTCCACATGGTTCTGGATCTCACAGAGGGGAGGTTTAGTGACCAAGGTTTGCAAACTTGCTGGGAACCCAGGCAGTTTCTAGTGATCCCAAGGCACATTCTGAGTGAATCTGGGACAACGTACAGCTTGGGGTAGAATTTGCATGATGGCCATATGCAAAGTTTCAACCCTAGACCTAGAAGTTCCTGTTGAATGTTGCTCTGAGTTTTAGTTGTCTCAGTTCACACAGCTCTTCCCGCATGTCTCAGTTCACACAGCTCTCCCCGCGTGTCTCAGTTCACACAGCTCTCCCTGCATGTATACGTTTGCCCATTGTGATTTAGCAAGAAAATCTGAACAATTTTCTTTTGAAGTGGATATTTTTGGTAGTGACCAGAAGTCACCACAATGCGAAAGCAGTGAGGTGGCCTCTGAGAAATGCTGGACAGGTGCCCACATCTCCACACCCACTAACTGATCCCTTGCTGACAGCCTCAGCAGAGATGGAATGGCCTATGAGGGGTGACTATCAGTCTCACAGACAGCAGGAATGATCCTCACACCACAATGGTTCGGCACGGAGACCCATTGGCTGAGCAGCATGGGGAAGACTTGCATTGCTACTGTCTGCATCATGCCTGTTCTGGGGACATCTCCAGGGCACTTTTGAACAGTGGCATTTATATGAGACGCCGAGAATTTTAGAGGATTACAAGCAGGAGAACTAAAATTGCATCCTTAATGGAAAAGGAAACTGGCATCTGTATTTTCAGCCCTGTCTTTTCCTTGTTCCGTTTTACTCAGCCAGAAAAAGACAATGGCAATCAGGTTGGCCAGTCCCATTCACCAATTTTGTGCACGGAATAGGAAAGGTTGTGTAGATTTCACTTTGCACTAGGCAGATTGGTTCTGGGTTACAGACTGTTCAGACAATAAACTGCGGAAGTGCTGCCATGGCTTCATTTCTGACGCTCGCTAAGAAATAAGGGGCGGGAGGGAGTCATCTTTTCATTCAAAATAAAAATTGACCCACAACGGGAAAAGTATATTTGTATGGGAAAATTCTAGGGCAAATGAAAGCTTTCAAAGATGCCTTTTGACTGACGTTAACCCGAAGAACTCCAGCGAGGAATAATCAGATTAAAGGAAAAATAATACACCATCCTGAAATGTATCCCATGTCAGACAAAACTTATAGCAGCTGGGCAACTTAGCCTAAAGGTTTCTGCCCCATATCCAGCATTCACTCTGAATCGTTTAGCCAAATTCATCCACTGGGAAGGATGTGTGTCACAGCAAGTCCAGCTTCGGAAAGCAGCTTAGAGTTGAGGAGCGATGTGAAAAGGTGGATATATATATTGCTGGCACTTGTGGAACAGAGCAAGATTATTTTAAAACAACTCAATGCATCTTATGAATAATCCAAATGAGAAATAATATTCTTTGGAAAGACTAGCATATAGTACTTTTCAGGTGGGGCCATAAAGGCATTTTCCCAATGTTAACGCATGCATCTTCACAGGCTGCTTTTTGTTACACCTACGTTCAGGTAACAAAGCTGAATTCTTTGCTGTATACTATAGATGAGCAGATCTCAACTTTGTCCATCCCATGGCCCTGTATTATAGCAGAAAAAGCTTCAGGACCCTCCTTCCATCTAGGGAGGATGGGGTACTATTGCTCCGTCTGTCTTGTCTATTTAAGCCTCCGTCCTGCAAAGTCATACTGTTGTCAAGTCTCCACCCCCTTTGCCCCTCTTCATAGGGAGGCCCAGTGCTGCAGTTGCTCTGCCTCAGTTTCTCTGCTCAGGTTGCTATGAAAATTCACCCCCCCACCCCCGCACACACACATTTTGAGGTCACAGATTCCAAAGTCACAGTCCCCAAAACAAACACAAAATAAAGGAGACTTTATCCCAGCTGGGCTCAGCTCTCAGTCCCTGCCTCCTTCCCCCTCAGCTGGGGCACTCCCAGCCATGCCTGGCTTAACCACCATCAGCAGAACCCTGATAAACCCAAATAAGTTTGAATGTCAGGTCAGCCTTCCCTCCAGGGAGGCTCTGACCAGCTGTAACGTCACTCAGCCCCTGGCTCCAGACAGGCTTCTCGCCCCACACGAGGGCCATTGGTCTGCTCTCCTTCCCCAGCCAGCCACAAGCAAGCAAGCGTTCCCCTTTCCAGTTCCTTCCTACAGGCTGGACACCCACTGCAGGTGTAGCAGGTGGGGCTGATGGTGCGCCGCACCATTCATTAACCCTTTCCAGCCTGGGCGGGGTTTGCGTATGCTTCATTTTACACCCTGTGAATACACCTTGACTTTGGCAGAAATCACAATGTTAAGTGTTTTTTAGTAAAGCCCCAGCAGCTGGAATCCTATGATCACAGGAGAATCTCAGCTTTCATTAAAACAAGCAAGCAAACTAAAAGAACCCCACCCAATAACTTACCATCCCTCATGGCTGCAGAGAAAAGTATGATAATGTGACCTGCTTGAACCCTAAAAACCAAAAAAGCAAATAAAAAGAACCAAAACTATTATTATTCTTTTAAATCACATGTTTTTTAAAGACAAATCTCATGTTTTTCAGGGGACCTGACTCATGATGTGTTTCAACACTTGGGGTTGATGATACAAGACCTTAGATAGTAAGTCCCCTCGGGCAGGGACTGTCTCTCACTGTACGTCCAGCGCCTGGCGCAATGGGATCCCAAGCTTGGTGTGCACTTTTAGGTGCTACTGTAATACAAATACATAAATTGTGACCAACAGAAAAAAATCAGAGGGCATTAACTCATTTATCCAGCTGTAGTTCAAAACATTTGCATGTAACATTAACCTGCCATTCCTAATCCGAGAAGAAAGTTCAAAGCTGTCCTAACAAATAACGTTTTCCATGTTTGGAAACAGTATGTTCAAATATAATTTCATTTGTTAAAGATTTTCTAGCTGAGTCTTGAATTCCTGTGGGAAAGTAAACATGTTGCGTATTATTCACACGCAGCACACATTTTCATTCTACCCCCCAGGGACAGCTTTCCTAGAAGAGACTTCAACAGGTAAATGATGTATAAAAACTTGAAGGCCCTTGTGCTTTATTTTTAATAAGGTCAAAGCCAAGAAGTTACATGCAATTTAAGAATTTAGCAGCTCTGGAGGCAACTAAATGGCACAATCCAACCTCAGCCCCCCGACATGTTCACTCTGACTTGGATAGCCCACATTCCAACTCACTCAGAGTTCAAATGTCCTTCCTCGCCTAAGTTATGCAGGTACAGAGGCACTTAGCTTTCCTCGGTGTAGAATGGGTGAGCTGAAATTCATCTAGCCCATACATAGGCCGTTTGTATTCCGTATCAATGACAGCAGGATTGTACGTTTCTATAGCGCCTTTCATGCAGAAGGATCACACGTGCATTATAAATCACATCATGCCCCATCGGAATGCAGCCACCTCTGGAGAGGGAGGTGGATGCGTCTTCACAGTGCACAGCAACCCATGTCGTAGTTTAAGGCAGCAAAGGGAAAATGATGAAGAACGTTGTATCCTACTGAAAAAGCCAGGGACGTGTTACGGAGGCTAGTTTGACCTGATCCCTAGCATTAACCTATTAGCACACGACAGCATCAAATAAAGCTCAGAGCCCCACTGTGCTAGGAATCATGGCTGGTCTTTGAGCACAAGTGTGTTTCTGCATCCTAGTTCAGGGCTCTGGCTTGGGGGTGGGGGCGAGGTGGGGGAGGCTGGTCAGGTGACCAAGCATGATGTGATGACAACCCAGATGTGGTAGTTTCTTCATGAGGGAGCCAGTGCAGATCAGGGGAGGGGACTCTTTGCACCACACGGGTAAAAGGCCTGGTGGGAGAGACCTGCCAGGAGCAGAAGCAGAAGCTTTGATTGAGTTTAACTGTCCTGTTTGATTACACAAGCCACACCGCACGAAGGAGGCGTACTCAAACCTACCCATCAACGTGCATTCTTCAAGGTGCTGAGAAGGGGAAACTGAGGCAGGAGACTCACGATCGGACAGGGGAAGCTGGCCCCATTACAGTGCTGTACAAACGAGTAACAAGAGTGCCAGAGAGCTCATAATCTAGGCATTAGCCAGGACTGTGCTGGGAGTCAGTGTAGGGAGAACAAGTAACAGTGAAATGAAGAGAGTTGAGCTGATTTTGAGTTCACACCTCTATTCCTGCCGAAGTGCCTGGGTATCCGTCAGGAGTGCTATGAGCTTGATCTCTTCTCTGAGCTTCTAGCTGTGAGATGAGTCCTCTCCGCTCATCGGCTTGCTTCTCACCAGCTGCTAGCTCAGCACTACCGCTGCCTGCAGCACCCCGACTTCCCCCGGGACATCGCCCGTCTACACAGTGAGCAAGCCCAGCTTAGCTTGTGAGACCTGACGAGCTCACAGCCATCAACAGGGATGCAGTGGAGCTGCCTAGGAGGGACTGTACTTTTGAAGCACTGTGACTTCCGCATGCTGATAAAGGACACTCCTGGATTGGCTTTGTTGTCACCTGTTGACCATCCCTTAGGGTACAATGGACTGATAAACACCAGCTCTGAACCACTGGAGGCTAAGTTTGGACAGAACTGACCTCTTTGTAGGCCTCAGTGATGGTCACCTGCCCCGCACATCCTGGCCGTCCTCTTTTCAGCCAGATCAGTGACACTGGCATCAGGGCCAGACTAACCCATCACGGGGCACTAAGCAAACATACATGCATGTGGCTTAGTTAACCCTCTCCTATCCGGGCCAGTCAGTGATCGGCTCCTGCAGCACAGACACTGCCTTAATAACCCCCTTGTGTCTGCTCCTCCCTGGGCTCCCCACTGCCCCTCTCCCGGCTGGCTGTCCCATGCAGGTCCCCATCCAGTGCCGGGCTGGCAGCAGAAAAGCTCCAGCTGGTTGTGTGGTTTGGCCGGTGCTCATGGCAGCTGCCCCCTCCCTCCCGAACTGGGCCCTAAGCATGTGCCTCAGTTGCCTATACCTTAATCTGGCCCCTGGTCCTCCTCTTCTTTCTGTGCCCCATTCCCCCCTGGGCCACAGGCCAGCTGAGGAATCACAGCTGCTCTCACGGGAAGGTGAGGCAGGCATGAAGGCAGCTAGTGGCAAGAGATGAAGTGGGAGAAAGCAGGGCTGAACACCTGCAGTAAGGAGCCTGCCAGTCCTCTTCAGCAGGGGCATCTGCCAGCCGAGAAGAAAGGGACCATCTCATGCAGGGGAGGGGAAGGGGGAAATGGAAATGGCGCCAAGACTGCACCACATGATGTCTCCTTGTTCTGATTTCAGCGTCTTAAGAAACAAATCCTGGCTAAAGGGGGATTTACAACAGACGCAGCACTGTGATCTCTGCATGGACGGCACAAGTATCTTCCCTGAGAGAGAGCTGACAAAGAGGTCAGAGATTGTGAGCAATCATTAGCGGCCCTGGAATACACGCCTAAGAACTGATCCTCTGCAGAACTTTACCATGATTTGATTTGCAGTTTGCGGCAGGAAGAACATAGACAGAGACACTCCTGCACTGGCTCAGACCGGGGGAGTCCGACTAGCTCACTATCTCCTCTCTGACTTTGGCCGCTACCAGCGGCGTAAGAGAAAGATGAACAAAACCAACCCCTGCTGTTGGCTGTGATGGAATAACCTGCCCCCAAAGGAAAGCTCACTCCTGACTCCCAATACACAGAGGTTGGCTTAAGACAGTGGCCCTCAACCTTTTCAGACCACGGTACCCCTTTCTGGAGTCTGATTTCTCTTGCATCGCCCCAAGTTTCTTCTCACTTAAGAACAACTTGCTTACAAAATCAGATGCAAAAATACAGAAGTGTCCCAGCACACTACTACTGAAAATTGCTGGCATTCTCCTTTTTACCATATAATTATAAAATAAATCAGCTGGAATATAAAGATGATACTTACATTTCAGTGCATAGTATGTAGAGCAGTATAAACATGTCATTGTCTGCATGAAATTTTAGTTTGTACTGACTTTGGCAGTGCTTTTTCTGGAGCCTGTTGTAAAACTAGGCAAATCTCTAGATGAGTTGATGTACCCCCTGGAAGACCTCTGAGAACCCCAGAGTACAGGTACGCTTGGTTGAGGACCACTGGCTTAAGATACTAAGCGGGGGGTATAGGCACAAGCACACGTGTAGAGAAGAGAGGTGGACACACAGCATTTTGCCAGAAGTTTCACAGCAAAGAGGAAAATTAGATTGTCCACTGGCTGGGGAAGGGAGAGCTGCCACCCGCTATGTTCACATGCTAAAGCGTTCTTATGATACTTGCAGGGAAGGAGAATGTTGTTACACCTGGACCAGACAACGCCGGGGGCTGGTGTCCCTTAAGGAGAAGGTTACACATCAACATCAGGAGGTATCTGATCCATCATCTTGCAAGAATACGTAGGAGCTCTGTACAACCCCCAAGGCTTTCATCTTTGTATAAAAAATGTTCCCTACTGTCTAAAATGACTATGGGAAATCTGAGAAAGCAATCTAGCGTGGGAAATCACATTGGATATTTGAATCACGTGCCACAACCCTCCACAGGACATTCAAGCATCATCCCAAGCTAACACAGATAACATCTATCTTCACGGACAAACACCCAGAGTGCCGACACGCTTGCCGAGAGTCTAGAAGAGTCACTGGGCTGGAAGCACGTGGAAAGCTTCCAAGCAGGAGGGTTTAAGGTTTTCTGCAGGCGGCCATCTCGGAGTGAGTATTGAATATGCCGGAGCACTCAGGTTTCAGCAGCAAAGAATGCAGTGTGCCCGGAGAGCACCAGTGTTCCAAAGGGGAACATGTGCAGAATGCATTTGGAGGGGCCGCGTGACACAATTACCCTTCATTACTTGTAAAAACAGACAGCGGCCGACAATCCAGCTCATTACAGATTAGGCTGCTGGGATGGCCTGGCCGTCAGCAAATCGGGTGAGGGCTAGCACTCGCATTGCCATATGCACACGTTTCCAAGAGCAGTTCTCAAAAGAGTAGAAATCTGCTTTCAAAAATTCCTGGTGGGGATGCAGATTGGCATGCCAGTCAGAGCCTGGGAGATGCACGTGCACACCCTATCTGAGGCACTGGCTCTGTACACATCACCAAATCTCTGTCACTCACTCTCACACTTGCTTTATTGCACGCACTCTCTCATACCCATGCACTTGTGCAATATTACTTTAATACACACAATTTATTCATAGAGATTAAGGCCAGACATGACCATTATGATCATCTAGTCTGAGCTCCGACATGACACAAGCCAGAGAATCCCACCCAGTGACCCTTGCATCCAGACCCTATCGGTTGGGCTAGAGCATATCTTGTGGAAAGACAATCTTGATTTTAAGACTCCAAATGATGACAAATCCACCATGTCTTGCTAATCTGTTCCAATGGTGAATGGCCCTCACTGCTGGCAATTTGCCTCTCTTCTCCTGTTTGGAAATCCCTGCTGAGCTATATGAGATGGTGAAATCCTTTCCTCAAGGACCTGATGGAAGCCTCACTACCCAAGTTGTTTAAATCTAGAGCGAACCAAACCCTCAGGAGACCCACACATTTGTATCCCAGTGATGGGTCAATGTGGCCTACAAAGTCTTCCTCTTCCATCACTAACTTCTAGAAGAAATCTTTGATAGACCCATTTGGGCCTCAAGAAAAATAGGAGGATCAATTAGATCCCTAGACGAATCAGTAAGATGAAAAAGATAACAGAGTTATCACGGGAGACTCTTTTAACCAATGTTTTTTTTGACTGACAGAGCCCCTATCTGAAAGCTGCCGTATTGTATGTCCAACACCTAATCCTGATTGCTTGGCACTACGTGGGTGTCCTCTTCCTAGTCTCCAAAACCTCGGAAGAAGAAGAAATTTGGCAGAGAGCACTCAGTTTTCTTTCAAATCCATTTATGTCACACTCAACTGGGTGTGCCACAACTTTATATTTACAGTGTATCTGATGCTAAAAAAAGAGCCTCTCAAGAACACGTTTAGCCACAGATAACACAACATGGTTCAGATTTCCTGCAAACCTTCAAATAATTATTTATTTTCTTCTTATTATTATTTGGTCCAGGGGAAGCATTTCTAATCTAATCTAACTCCTCCTTCAGCATTGCCTTTGAATCTATATCATCTTCCAGCCATTACACCCAAGTGCAACAGAAATGTTGTGTGTGTTTTTTAAAGGCTTAACAAGTACAATGCACAGCAAACAGGAATGCAAATGACGGTCTGTGTTCCATTATCCCTGACCCAGAGGTTGGAAACCAAAAGAAATCAATTAAAAGGAGGGGGTGGGGCTAGTAACCAACCCAAGAGGCAGCTTGTGACCAGTCTAGGAGCACAATGCCTGTGGAACATGTCAGTCACTCAGAACAAAGGGGCTCCATCATATGAGAAATTTTATAAGAATTACATTCCAGGATATATCATCTGCCAGTAGGCAAGGCTCCCATCACGCGCGCTGACCCAGAACCCTCTAACACATCTGCCGCTGTAACTCTTGCTTAGATGTCTTACCGTCAATCAAAGAGACAGATAGGGGTCTGCTGAAGAATGCTTTCCTGAGGACATCTTGTTTGCATTAGACCTGCAAAGATGATGGGAGGTATAAAGTGGAGTGGCCAGGGGGGGATAGTCCACTTTTAAACGCACAGCGAGGCCTGGAAACAAATGCTCTGCAGACATGCTTATCGTGAAGTGAGAGTGACAGCTTGGAGGTGAGACTGAATTCACTCACTGAGCTAGGAAGCTAACACTCGCCGGGGTCTGCACTAGACACAGGTAATGGACTGATGAGAGAGAGACAGATAGGAGTGGACCTCACACTAGCAAAGAAACTCCCTGGGGTTCTCCAATGTAAGCCAAGCTTAACGTGAATGTAGTTGTCACAATCTTCTGGAAGGTGCAAGAACCCTTGATTTGGTATTCATCAGCCTGTCAGCTAAAGAAGAGGATTTGCATGGTGTGTGGGGTTTATGATTTACCTCCTCCTACAAAGAAAAACAAACAGCCCCGAAGCTGCCCAAATGCCCTGCTGAAGGGCATGTGACAGCTGGTTGAGATAGATGCCCTGCTTGCAATATACGTTTGACCTTAGCAACATAAAACTTGCCTTGTGCAAGTAAAAACATGACACTCCAAATAACATCTGGCAATGCGATAAGTACAGGCAGCTCCTGTCCCTGCATAGATGGCAGGAGCTCTGTGTGAAGTTACATTTCCGAAAAAAAAGCCTGAGGATTGTATTGCTTTGCAAAGCAGCAGCTGTGGTATCTCCCAGGCAAATCGAGAAATGAACAATGGCCCACGTAAGGGGGAGAACGCGTTTGTCATTTAACCTTAGCTTTTTGTTTTCTCTTCTTGGGAGGGAGACATTGGGCCAGAACATCTGCTGGAGCAAACTGGCATAGCACTGTTGGCCGCAATGGAGTGATGCCAGTTTCCACCAGCCGAGGATCTAGCCCTTCTTAGTTTTCTCAGTGATTCAGCCAACTAAAAAGTAAGATGATGAGAGTGACATGCAGCACTCAGTGCTCACCCATGTGCCTTTCCATGGGAATAGGAACAAAATGTTCTTCTCTTGTCCCTACAGTAAGCAGAAGAACATTGGTTTAGAAACATGGCAACTCTTTATGAGACCACAATGAAGCCATAAACTTTGTTTACAGGCTGGATGTCCCTATACATTGCTTGGAGCCCGGCAGTTTTTGGTTGGAATATGACCATGCACCGTACTGGACTTCCCAGCTGCCAGCCAAACCATTTAATTTCTTGCAGAAGACAGAAATAGCCCCAAAGGGATAAAACATACTGCCCTGCAAAGCAAGGCCCTGCCTGCCCTGCTTCGCAGCTGCAACCATTGGACGGGTTGTGGTGGACATGCCCCGCCCCCAACATTTTACTGACTTGTTGATGTCTTCCTCAGAATGGCTGGAGAACTAACGGACCGTAACTC
This sequence comes from Mauremys mutica, assembly GCF_020497125.1. Classification (NCBI taxonomy): domain Eukaryota; kingdom Metazoa; phylum Chordata; order Testudines; family Geoemydidae; genus Mauremys; species Mauremys mutica. Next base: position 81,551,546 of record NC_059082.1, on the reverse strand, counting down.
CTGACTCACCTTCATTTTTTTTTCTATTTGATTGAGTCACTGCTCTGCAAGGACATTAAGATCCCCCTGGCATTTTAACAAATGAGTGTGTGCCAATGGCCTTAGCCCAACCTAAGCCCCTCTCTCTGCTGTTGCACAATGTGCTCAGCACTATTTGCCCCAGAAGTGGCTGCATTTCAGTGGGCTGTACGTAGATCCTTTGAAAAGTGCTTTCGGATCCTTCCGACATTCTAGTAATAAACAATCTGTATATTCCACTCAGCCCCTTTGTAACAACCCTCCGCTGACCAACAGTGTGTGGATGTAAACAGGCGCCTTTGTCCCTTCTGATCTGTTCTTGCTGCTTAGTCCTGAGCTGAAATCAGAGTCCTAATGTCTAGAGTAAAGAGTTGGTTGGCATTGAGCTTAGCTTTACCTTTTAATTTAGGGTCTGATCCTGCTTCCACTGGAGCCAAGTACAAAACCCTGTCAGACTTCAGCAGCAGCAAGATTGGGCCCCACGTAATTCACAGCTTATCTAACTTTCCACTAGCAGACAAGCTTGCATCTCCAAACCTCCGGCGCTACAGGCGCGAGTTCTGGTTGCAGTGAGGTCATCTTCTGTTCGGAGGCCTCTCAGAGAGAGCCACTGTATCCTTAACTCAGAATTACCTTGTGTCTGGGGTTTGAAGTCAGATGGTGAATGTCTTTTTAACGCAACATGGTTTTTATGTTATTAACTGCAAGGCATCTCTTGTGATAGGAGACAGGATTTGACCTTTTATTCATTCAATTCCCCAGCTGGCTTGGACAAAGCCTATTCTTGAACATTTCAACTTGACCATTCACTAATCTGGCCCCCTAAGTCACATGATCCTGTTTATACGCCTGGAGTGGCTGAGCATAACCAATGACATAACAAATGGTGAACAATCTTCTTCTCACACATGTACCCTTTGCCTGGGAGGGCAACAAACACCCGTTTGAGCCTTCAGATATTCATGTCAACAGGAAACCTCTCACCTGAATGTCAGAAACAGCTACTAATGAGGGGGCACCAGCATAGTTCAGTTGATAGGGGGTGAGGGGGCGGTTCATAATTCCAGCAATTGTCTCTGAATACTCCATCAACCAGCACCACTCATTCTCCAAGAGTATTTCATCTGGAGGTGGAAGCCAATTTAGATTGATATCGATCAGTGAAATACATGTATTTAACCTGATGCCCAAGTGTTCAGAGATTAAGCAATGGTGCAATTTAGAAATAAAAAAAAATCCCACATATGCAGCTGTGACGGAGCGATTCTGGCGGGACCCAACTGAGAGTGCCAAATCAGGACCAATTGCTCAAACAGGGCAGTCACAGCCCTAGGCTGGGGTTTTTCCACCTCTAAGGCAAACCAAACCAGCCAGACAAAAAGGACTTTGGTCTCACCCCACTGGCTAACCACAAGTCACACAAGCAATTTCCTTAGACACTCCAGTCTCCCAGCATCACCACCCATGCACTCGTCCTGGGGATGAATGGTTATGAAAACCAACACCCCAATAAAAGAAAAAGGTTCTCTCGATCCCAAAGGACCAAGCCCCAGACCCAGGTCAATATACACATCAGATCTTACCCATAAATCACGGTGTTGCCAATCCTTTAGAATCTAAAATCTAAAGGTTTATTTACAAAGGGAAAAAGGTAGAGATGAGAGGTAGAATTGGTTAAATGGAATCAATTACATACAGTAATGGCAAAGTTCTTAGTTCAGGCTTGCAGCAGTGATGGAGTAAACTGCAGGTTCAAATTAAGTCTCTGGAATACACCCCCCGCTGGGATGGGTCATTCAGTCCCTTGTGTAGAGCTTCAGGTTGTAGCAAAGTCCCTCCAGAGGTCAGAAGCAGGATTGAAGACCAGATGGAGATGATGCATCAGCCTTATATAGACTTTTCCAGGTGTAAGAATCTCTTTGTCCTCACTGTGGAAAATTACAGCAAAATGGAGTCTGGAGTCACATGGACAAGTCTCTGCATACTTTGCTGAGTCACAAGGCGTGTCTGCCTTCTCTCCATGGGTCAATTGTGTAGCTGATGGTCCTTAATGGGCCATCAAGCCAGCTAGGCAGGGCTAACACCAGCTTGTCTGGGATATTTCCCAGAAGCAGAGCATAATACAAAATACAGACAGTACAGAGCCAATACTTATAACTTCAACTACAAAATGATACACAGACATACAGACAGCATAATCATAACCAGCAACCCAGAACCTGGTCTTAGACACCTTATATGACCCCCTTTACTTAAGATTTGGTGCCACTACAGGACCTTGGTTGCAACCCATGTTCTATATGGTCCCAATTTATATCAATAACGTCACAGCAGCCACTTGGACACACACACTGGACGTGCAAGCAACCCCACCCCACACCCCCAACAAACCCACCCTCACATTTAAACTGTACCCCCATGTCGCCTCACGCAGACATCCAAACCCTTGCACACATAAGCCGGCCCTCTGACTTCCAACCCTTCCACTACTTCCAGGGGAGGGATAGCTCAGTGGTTTGAGCATTGGCCTACTAAACCCAGGGTTGTAAGCTCAATCCTTGAGGGGGCCACTTAGGGAACTGGGGTAAAAATCTGTTTGGGGCTTGGTCCTGCTTTGAGCAGGGAGTTGGACCAGATGACCTCCTGAGGTCCCTTCCAACCCTGGTATTCTATGATTCCTTAAGACATTCAACATTTGTTTCTCTCCCTCCGACTGGGGATAGTCCCAGATCACCTCCCACCTGTAACTTGTCATGTCTGCACATAGCCATGGGAGGGTCTGTATTACTTCCTTTGACAACCCCCAAACAAAGGGACTTGCAGAGGGCTCTTTTTTCCTTCCAAGTGCCCTCTCGAATTTATAGGCAATGGGGAAGGAAGAGCAGTATTTTTATAGCCCTTGCACTGCTGTTTGGAGAATGATCACTATTTGTCTGGAATGCTTCCGTTTCCCAGCTAGACTCTGCAGTGGTTTGAGCTCTTGTCTGTCTGTCTGTCTCCCCCACCTCCTCACTACTGAGCCAGTGGGAACTGAGCATGGGACAAAACACAACACTCCACAGCTGCGAGGCTGCTTCCTCCAGGACCCTGAGTTCACTTGAGAGGATAATTGGTTTTGCAGAAGAGGTGAAGCGTCTTTCCCAGAAAGGGGACGCCAGGCAGCTGAAACGGGAGGGAGGGCTCGGGGAGCCCACGAAAAGGGAGAAGAAGCTGAGTAATGTTGCGGATGGGGCAGAGGAGCTCATGGAAGCCGTCATGATTTTACATCACCGAGACACGACGCCAAACATTCCTTTAGGCACAAACGGACTGAGCGAAACCCAGAGTTCCCCTTATTTATTATCTGTCGGCTTGGAAGTTGGAGCTGAGGCACCTCCCCGGGGCGCGTGCGGCCCACCTGAGGAAATGCACAGCTGTTCTATTTCGTTCTGGGACACGTTGCATGCTTGCTTTTTTTAACCCTTCGTTACCAAACAGAGTGAAGCCTCCGTGATTATTGAAGGGCTGTTTCCTTAATTCCTGTCTAGAAATCTGCTCTTTACAGAGTTCATTTGGTCTCAGTTGTCAATGTTTTGAGATCTATCTCAGTGAGTCTCTGGGAAAGACCTGCGCCATCCATGTAGACGGCAGCCTTCTGCCTTTGTGTGTGTGTGTGTGTGTGTGTGCACACCCAACCACACACATTCTGCAGGACAAATGGCCAGAGATTCACAGAAGTGCTTTTCCTTGCTCATTTTCTTATCCTGGTTTGGACACTGACATTTTTATTTCTCAACAACAGCCGGGAATGCTGTGCCAGCAGGAGGTGCTGCACTGGTAGGAACTGAATGGCACTTTGACCCTCCCCGTATCACTGCCACCCTTAACACTGACCTCACCTCGAGAGACTCTTATTCTCTGGGGTCTGGTCAGCCACGGCCTCTCTGCCAACATGGATTCCAATCTGTTCTAGTGTTTGTCATCTGGACGTTGCTGGCCCACTGGCCTGAGATCAACTAATTTCCCACAGGCCCCACACAGCCATCGGTGTGGGTTGAGTTTGAACCCGTGACCTAGAGGTAGGAAGATCTATAGCTCGTGTCCAGTCCACTGAGTTATCTGCTCCTGGCGTCTTAAAGGTGCATTCGGTTGTGTTTGTTCCTCCAGCTTTTTCAGGCTGTCCATTTTTTGCTCTTTTCTGCGCTCAGAGCTCATCTTGCAAGAGGCCCTGGCAGACCTGGGCTTGTCGCAGGCAGGGCTGGCTCCTGGTGCACTTCAGACACTTGAGAAGAATTCTAAAGTGCAGACGTCAGGCCCCCTCCTGCCCGGTGCTGAGTGCTCCTAAGCTAGTGGGAGTTCAAGGCGCTCCGCACCTCTAACTCATTCACACCCACTGAGTGGCCTGGCCGACCGCTCTGCCTCCTGGATCTCAGCAATGGGGGAGGGGTGGCTCCCTCAGAAAAAGAACCAGTTATAAAATCCCACGTTAAACGAACAGGAAAGGAGTACAGCGAGCCCGGCCTGCAGGGCCAGGACACGTTAAAACAAAACCGGTTTAAACTTGGTGAAGCTGGCGTCGGACTTGTTGACTCCAACAGCCTTTTAAAAACCCCACCGTATTCTGCTAACCCAGGAGAGCAACGCTCCATAGCAGCCCCTGTAACAAGGCTCATCTGATCAAAACGTGGCTTTTGACATCATCTCTGCCAGCACAGGAAGTAAGGAAACTGCTTGCAGGCTGGGCCTATATTGCAAAAAGCAAAAGCACAATGTTATGCTTGTTCTGACACTCTAGGCCTACCTGTGAGCTATGACTGTGAGCCCACGAGGACTGGCCACTGTGCAGTACTTGTTAGCAATTTATGGTTCCTCAGCAAACTGCTGGGATTTTGAATACCCAATACAAAACTATTTGCTAATTTGGGTAATTTGTTTAATTAGGTTGGGTTTTTTTAAACTGGTATTCTGTTCATCATAGTTAGATAACCAGCAATTCATGAGTATAAAGGCCAATTTCAAATAGTTTTCTTTTTCTGAAGACGCTCATCCCCAACATGACCCTGTTCTATTTTCTACTTCCTCTTCTGTGATTCGTCCACAACAGCCAACCAGCCACATGGTAGTATAAACTGGCTTGAGCTGGAGCCATGTTGAAGGATTGTGATAGATGAAGGTCTAAATCAAAGAGGAGACGGTGCGAAACATTTTTCGAGGGGGACTGATGAGGATTAATCTAATCTAATCCATTTTACGGTTTTCTTTAGTCCTCATCGTTTTCATACCTAAGTATTTCCCAGTCCCAGTCTTTTCTCTGATTCAGGAAATGAATCTAGATAACTGACGACAATACTGAGTGTTAGCAAACCTAGTCACTTGGAAATGTCTCTTGTGACGGATTAACAACTCTCAGTTAAGACAGACAGACATAATCAGACCTGGTCATTAAATCTACGGGATTTCTACAGTGTGGTAGGAGCAGGTAGCATAAGGCTAGGTAGATATGGAATAAAGCAGTGTCCAGTGGTCAATCGACATGCTGCTGTAAGGTGTTTAGAACCCAACACTTTAGTTCTGGTTCTTGCTCCGAGGGTGCAGACCCAATGCTCTGAGCCTGGGATCTCTCGGCCGCGACCATTCTGCGGAGTTGGGAATGGCACTAGGGGATGAACTCAACCTGACTTAGCCAGAATGACATGCTGCAGGCGATAGAGGGGAAAGGGCTGAAGGGCAGACGAGGGAGCCGAGGGTCTCCAACGTGACTTTTAAAGTTACCGAGTACTAGACTCAGCAGTGCCCACAGTGATGGCTACCAACATCAAAGACCAAACTGTAATTTGCCTGTTTGTTTATCATACTGTGGACCTTCCAAGGCATCTCTGCGGAACATCACTTTACGGCGACATCCCCAGTCACTGAACCCCCGGGCAGAACAACGATGCAGCCACAACACAGCAACTCTGACGGAATCAAGGGCAGCTACATCACCACACGCAACTCACGTCTCCGCGCACGGGCCCTGCACACTAGCATGTTGGATCCGTGTTGTGACCTATGAACCATGTGATGTGTTCAGAGCTGAGAATGGTGCTTGGCCCCAGGGAAAATTGGTCCGGCCTGGTAATTGCTAGCAGGCATTAAAGTAATGAGGAGCAGAGGGGGAGGGGAAAGTAGCACCCCTTCCTTGGTAGCTGGTGCAGGAAGAACTGCTCCTCCAACTCCCGTTTCAGCTAACGTACCCACTGACTGCTCGCTATTGTCTGGAGAGATCCCATAGAGTTCTGCATGTCTCATTAGCAAAGAAACTCTTTCTGACTGGTATTCCCTGACAGAGGAGAAGCTAGTCCATTGCCCTCCTCCCCACCTGTCCTGGCCAAGCTACCTGAAGTTGTCATAGTGTTAAATACTTGAGTGGGGGAGGGACACGAATGTCAATGTCACACTTAAGAGAGTAGGAAATCCACGGGCCCTTTCAAAGAACCCGAGATGCCCAGGCCAGAAGGCACCATTAGGATCATCTAGGCTGACTGCTTGCATAACACAGGCTGGAGAACTTCACCTAGTGTTTCGTGCATTAACCCCATAACTTCTGATTGAACTAAAATGGACCATTTTTTTCAGATCAGTTTCAGAGCAGCCATGATATAGGAGAACAGAGCAGAAGCATCAGGCTTTGACACAAAGGGTATAATGGACAAGAGGTAGGGACTGCAGACCCCTATGATGGAAGGGCAAAAATAACCCCTCTGTGCCTTCAAAGAGTCTCGAGAATAGTTAAGACGGGAGTTTAAAGAGTGTCCCATGACAGAATTATCTTTAGTGGGAAAATCCAATACAAGATTATCTTCTGTGTTATTATCTCAGCCTGTTGGTTTTATACCTCCAATGGGGTTAATAAACTTATCCTTCAGAGAACTAGACTTTTGCTCAGAGGAAGAAAACCTGTGCAAAAGTAGCAAGTGCTGAAGGAAATATTACAGTTCCCCTTGTATTCAGCATTGCAGCAAAATGTCTGGAGTCTTCCCACTAGGAAGTCAAGAGTCAGCATAAGCCCCTTTTCAAGGAAAACACTTAAGCCTTCTCAGGATTTAAAAGCTTCCATCTTTCTAAACCTGTGCCCAGGCCAAACCAGAATGCAGTGTGTTGGGGGCAGGCTGGCTGTTAGCTAAGACAGCTCACTCCAGGCAGGGAAGTTGGATTATTTAGAACAACAGTGCTCCACAGGAAAACCTCTGGAAATATTGCACATATGTTCACTGTAATTGGTATATGAGAGAACACCAAAACCGTCCACTGATACTGGAATTACACCTCACTCGGTATCACTTCCTGCCTCTGTACTGAAATCTTTCTAATACATGTGTTACCTAGTCCTAAAGTTAAATTCTGTCCTCAGTTACAGAGGTAGCGATCAGGATTTAAATCAGTATAACAGTGTAGAATTTGGGCTGACACTTTGCAAAGTAGAGAGATGTGAAAAAGCAGGTGGAATTTTGTTTTCGGATAAATATTTCAGAAATTTTAAAATTGTGTCATTTTGGGTGTGTATGTGTGAGTGTGTTTCACCTGCCTCGCTTTTAGATCAGCCCACATTCCAGTCATCAGAATTACATGGCCCATTATACAGAAATTCTCAAATGTCTGTTGCCAATCTGAAACTGCCATTATCCCTCCAAATCTCTATTTGTTCAAAATCGGGTTTAGCTTTTGAGCGGGCAGTTTGGTTGGATTACTTCCAATGGATCAGCTAGATAAAACAGGTCAGATAATCAGACAGGTAGATGTGTAGATAGGAAGAGAGATAGAATGAAGGCTGGGCAAACAGAAAGATAGGCACAGACAGACATAGGAGACAGACACCCTGGCTTGATGACTTTAGCATAAAATGAGTATTAAAGAGACACATTTAAAAAAAACTTTGGAAGGGAGAATTATAAACTCTAAGGACACTGGTTGTTCTTGGTCAATGTTTATTACTCTCCTCTTGTTAATTCTGCTTTGGGTACGGCCAGTCCCTTGCTTCGTAAAACTTCTTCAGCCCCTGGAGATTGACAGGTGGAAAGTACGGCCCGATTCTCTTTCGAATCCACCATTTCCCTTCGCTGGCATGTTTGCCTCCAGGTTGGCTAAATTTGTACTTGAAGTGCTCTCCTCTGATCCACCTTTGAATAAAATAAAGCACACAGGGCGGTTAGAAGGAGGTTCGAGGCAAATATGTGCCAACGCTGCCACAGTGACGTTTGCGATACGGACACTTGTCTTCTAGGCACTGGCCCAAGCCCCACCAATATCCATCAGGAAGCAATGGCTTTGGATCCAACCTAGGCAGTGAGGACCTATAGGAGAAAGGCCTCAGATCCCATTCATAATCCCCCAGAGCAAGGGTTCTCAAAAGCCTTCACACTGTGGACCACAGCTAAATACAGAGATTGTCCTGAGGACACTTCCTGTCCAACTCACATTGCTGGGCTTCTATCTCCCCTTCTATTTGCCATTGCCCTGTCTCCTCTTCCTTTCCCGTTCACGGTCACACCAAGCTCCTTCACTCCTATGCACCATCACAGACGATCCACGCAGCAACTGCAGAAGTTGCTTACATGGTAAAGCAACATTAGGAAAGTAGCGATATATTTTTAGCTCCTTTCAGTGCAAGTTAGGAGGAGGAGCCACCACCTTCTAACCAGCCAGTGCTCAATGGACCTGAGTTGCAGAACATCTGCCACAGAGTAGGCCTACACTGGAGCTGGAGCTGCAATTTCCAGCGCAGGTGGATACACTAATGCTAGCTCTGACCGAGCGAGTGTGATAAAAAGAGATGTGAGGCGGTGGCAGTGTGAGCAGCAGGACAGGTTAACCCCGTCTAAAACCCTAGGTACATAGTTGGGCAGCTTGCCTGTTCCACCACCATGGCTACTCTTCTTTCTTGCGACCTAGCTCGACCTGGGTGGACACGTACCCGTGGAGTCATGCTATAAAACACTGATTCTTTTTCCTCCTCAAGAAAACAGTTTGCGATGAAAACAAGGAACTTTTGGTTGATCCCCCAAGTTATTCTCATCAATGAAAACATTTCATGACAACAGCCCCCAAGCATCGCTTCACCCTAACCCCACCAGCTCCTGTTCCTTTTGCTCCACAGCTTATTAGAGAGGCTAAGAGCGCATCTGTTTTCTGACCGCCCTGGCAGTCGATGGAAAAGTAGATTTTTTAAAAGTGCAGAAAGAAGTATTCATCAGTCAAGCAAAACACATTTGGAGGCTGCACAGGGCATTTTGTTCTAGAGTTTTGGTTTATACAAACCCCTTTCTCCCACCCGTTGATATAGGGCATGCTGACAAGAGAGAGAACAACCCCGCAGCCCTTCGGAGTTGAAGTCCCTATTTGCAGAGTGCACGACAGTATTTGCTGGATAAGTTCATAAAATAACCGGCAGTAAAAAACGTCAAAGGCACGTCAGTGCTCATTTAAAACTGCTCTGCTTCACTACTAAAATACAAACCTGGCTACTGAGCAGGGCAGCTGCCTGTTTCTATCACCGGGGCTTGGGCTGCTATAAAGTCAGTTCCTACTGCTAAAGCAATCAAGAAGGCTGCGCTATATCTGCCATTCAGCTTTCATTATGGTGTGTTCACTCTAGTCCAAGGCTCTCAAACATGAAGCTCAGTTTTCAGCAAAAGACCGAGAAGGAACCGAGCTTAATTTAAAAGAAAGGGTGTGCTGTGATCAAGCCTGGAACATCTCAGCTCAAGCCCTGATTGGCGCCCAGGTGACAGGCAATGGGTAATAAATAAATGCTCCTATTAAAGTATAACAGCAACATGGAGCTATCGCTAATACCTCTCTCTGCATCTGGCCACCATGGTTTGCCAATATCGGTCTCTCTTGTTTATTTTTCTAACTTAAAAAAAAAAAGAACAAAACACAATCAAAGAGCTTGATTCTCTGCTCCATTTGAGAGCAAGCAAGCACATATGTTTGTGTGCACGTGTGGGGTAGCACAAGGAGCTGGTTGTGACTCCCTGATTCAGGGAGGGCCAAGCCCATTGCATGTTAGAGCTGCCCCTGGGTTGCTCTAACTTAAGCCACTGACACAAGGTCCTTATGCCAGGGGAAGATCAGGTGGAACGGAGCTCCAGCATGCCACCTTCCTTCACCGCCCCTCCTATGTCATGTCACCTCCTTCCGCTTACACTGGGAGGCGGGGGGCTGGAACAGGACACAGCAGAGCTGCACTTGCCATGATCCATTGGCAGAGAGCTCCCTAGCACAGGGTGAATACTTCATTGCCCATCTCGTGCCAGTTTGAGGCGGCTTTGCACTGCTCACAGGGTGCAAAGTGACTTAGCGGCCAAGAAAATCTGGCCCCTAATTTGCCACATTGCACCTAATGAGTCCATGCAACCCTGCATGCCTATCATCACTGGACCTTGCCTTCCCTTCCTCACTCCCTTCATGGATTTTTTACACTCACTTGCCACCTCTTCATTTAGGGTATGTCTACACGGTCATCAGGAGGCGTGATTGCAGCCCGTGGGGATGTACCCAAGCTAGCTCAAGTAACGGCAGCATGGATGGTGGCCGCTCAGGTTTCTACCCAGGATCCTGGGTGAACTTCATTGCTATTGTTACTCGAGCTAGCTAGATCAACGCTAGCTCAGGTACCTGGACACGTGCTGCAGTTAGAGCTCCCGATTGCAGAGCAGACGTTAGATTGAGCTCTTTAAGCTGGGGAGGTGTCTCCCTGTGTGTTCAGGGCCTAGATACACCCCAGAATATGCCTCCTCTCACTGCAGAAAGAGCCCCCCGCATCTCTGCACACCAAAGGGTAGGATGCAGCCCTTAAAGGCTCCCGTCACTTAAGTGTTTACAAGGCCTTACGCATCGAAGAGATTCCTTTTATACAATGCAAAATAGACCTCGTAGGATTGCAGAGCAACAGCCTTTGCTTAAGTTGGATGCTTGGAAAGTTGGACACTAGGGTCTTATCTAAAGTGGAATCCTCCGAAGCGGCCCACACCACCCCCTCCTCTTCCTCAAATCCCCCACGTCGGCCCTTTAGGATGTCACCCATCCAGTGTCACGATGGGGACTTGAGCTGTCAGGCTCAGCGGTCGGAGCAGGGGCGGGTCAGAACCAAAGGTCAGGAGTCCAAGAGAGAGCTGAGAAGCAGCAGGTCCATCACGACAACGGGCAGGGGAGTCCACCTTGTGGCACAGACACTTCCTGGAACTCCTGGGCTTAAATAGGGTGCTTGGACCAATCAGGGGCCCAAGGGAAGCTGTCAGTTTGGCTATCCGAGGCGGTACTTCCTGTGGTGTTTATCTCCACCGGCTGTATATGATAATGCACACAGTCCCAGCACGGTTGCTGGCTAGCAGCTCAGAGGTGGAGGCCATTCCACACCCCGCAGACCTGGCGAACCTCATGTCCAGTCACTCTGAACCAGGCTGCGCTATAATTGATGGTGTGCCTTGCAGGGGTCCGAGTGGGTTTTAGCTGTGCATTGGCCCGGCTGGGGACCCCAGCTCTGCACACTTCAGTGGGAGGCTCCTGGGTAATTGCTTTTAATAGGTAAAATATTCACCACTCCTCACGCTCAGTGCCGCAGATTGGGCCGCGTTTGCTGTCGCACAGAAACCTGGGTTGTATCATTGTAAATGCTAACCCACAGCTGCTGTTTTAATTATATTCAAGAGAATTTGGGGTTTTGGTTTTTTTTTTTAAGGCTGGTAAAAGTCAACTGGGGGCTGAAGTGTTACTCCCAGAGTGTTTACTTCGCAGGAGCAGAAAATTTCCTGTTAATAATTAGAACATTACTAACCATCTAAGTTTACATGGGCCCAGGCTGCCTGCAGGCTCCTGTCTGAGATACTTATAGATGTGAAAGTTGTGCTGCTTGATTGCTTTTTTGATTCTGAAACGTATCCAATCTTCCAGAAAAGACTTAATTGTTTGGTACTGGCCATCCAGGGCAGGGTGCTGTGTTTCCAGCTGCCATGAATCCAGCTGGCCCCTTCACTGACCACTCTTGTGCCATATCTCTCAGGGAAGCTGCAGCAAATACTAGCAGATCAGATCTGCAAAACGGGGCTGGAAAAAAAATCCGCCTAGAAGAGTTTATCCCACAAGCCCTGGGATGGACTCCATGGAGCAAGGGGCTTGTGTCACCATCGCATTGCATGAGACAGTGTGGTCTAGTGGATAGCACACTGGAGAGGCGTGAGTTGAGTCCTGGCTCTGTCAGTGACCTGCTGGATGAGTGTGGGCAAGTTACCTCCCCTCTCTGAACCTCTTTTCCTCACCCACCCTCTGTCTTGGCACTTCAGATGGTAACTTTTTGGGAGAGGGGCTATTTCACACACTGTGTCTGCACCGAATCTAGCACACTGAGGTCTTGATCTCAAATGGGGTCTCTAGGCACTACTGTAATATAAATAAAAAATACTAGATAGTATGCCACAAACACCAATCTTTGCAAAATCCCCGGGTGACAGGAAATCATGATAATCCCTTTTACACATGGGAAATTGAGTCACAGAGAGATTGAGTGACTTGGTCAAGGTCACACAGGAAGCCTGTGGCAGAGAGGGCTCCCAGGTCCCACCGTTCATTTCTCTAACTACAAAGCCATCCTTCCCTTAGACATGCTGGCTGTTGGACGAGCCCTTTGGAATGAAAACTTCCCCGTCCCTTCCAAATGGGCTGGCCTGCCCAGTTTAAATAATATCTATCATCTGATGTGGCATGATCTTTCCCATATGTCGCCTGTCTATTAAAATGTTTGCTATCAAAGGGATCGGCCTGTAAAACTAGAACCGTGTGAGCATTCAGGCAACCGCACACAATTAAAGCTGCATTTTTGTGGCAGAAAGCTTGCGTCTGAATACATTTCAAGCTCTTAAATGGAGAGTCTAAATAACTCTGCAAAACCCCTCCAAAACCAACAAAAAAACCCAGCCAAGCCCACTCTCTTCCACCAAAGCTCTACCTGAATCTGGGCTCAGGCAACACAAGTGGGATTTTCCAAAGAGGCTAAGTGATTTAGGAGCACAATTCTCACTAACTCTCAACAGGAGGTGGACTCCTAAGTCACGGAGGGGCTTTTGAAAATTCCACCCCAGATGCCTTCTGGCTGAGCTCTCTCAAAGGCACCTAAGGATTTGAGTGCCTAACTCCCTTAGGCAGCTTTGGGAATCCCAGCGTGTCCTTTTTTCTCTCTTTGGGATGGGCTCGATCTGCACCGCTCCTCCTCAATCCCTCCTTTCTATCTCCCCTCTCCTTCCAAGTGACCAGGTTATGGCAATTCTCCCTCTGGCAGAGGTGGGCTGGTTCTTCTGAAGCCAGTCAGTACCACCCTGAGTGCCCCAAGAAAGATAACAAGTGCCCCTCCCCTCCCAGATGATGAACACATGGTTTCTGCACAGCTCCTCTCCTCGGACTCGTGCTCAGTTATGAGCCACAGATCGCCACCTGCCTTCATGGGGGATGAATTTAAAAATGAAGGAGTGGACCATGATCAGATCTGGTTCTGTCCAGTCAAGAGGATATGTTGCCATCTAGCATAGAGATACCATAGCGGGACGGGATATGGCCGAGAGTGCCTTCAAAACACTCCAGGGTTAGAGATAGACAATGGGCAATAGTTTGGTCTCATGGATAATCATTTGTCAATGGTCACTAAAATGGGCGGAAGAAAACCACACAGATCCCTCCGATATGGTATCTTGGAGGATAAATTCCAAGCTGTTGGTTAGCAAATGGAAACCCGGCCATTGTTTTATTTTCCCTAGGGGAGTTCCATGATGGGTGAAGATGTAGTTTTATCATGGAGCCATTGCAGTGAATGCAGCGTTTAGGTTGTTAGGCATGAAGCATGATAAACCTCATTCCAACCTACCAATTTAATAAAAACCCCAAAAACCAAACAAAAAGAAACATTTCTGATTGAAATTTCTGCTTACTATTAGGGCAGAGGAGATTTTTTTTCCCCATCCAGGGATGTTGAGAACAATTGGACAAGCCAAAAAAATGGTGATTTGTCACTTTTCATAAAGTCTTTATTTTTTGTGGGAGTGGCTAAGGTATCTCTTTAAAACTTCACATTTGTTTTATACATGTTTCCATAATGAGCCCAGGTGCACCAAACAATTCTTTGCTGAGGAGGGCTGGAAGATGCTGCTTTATGGATCACAGAAATTAAGCCAGGTGTCTCAGCCAAGCTTCCCTCCTTTCTCGAAACAGACACGTTGGTTTTCAGAGTTTACAAACTGTGCAGGCTGTGACTTTGGAGTCTGTAATCTCCTTAAACCAAAGCTATTCACTTTATAGAGCCTGGCTGTGTCTGCAAAGCTACTAAATTCCTTGACCCAAACTGTGTGCATTACAGAGTTGACCTTGTCTCTTGAGTCTACAAGGTCAGCAAGCTGGAAGCATTATTCTGGTCATTAAGGACCCGCTATGGCCCTTACACAGCTAAAAATTCAGAGGCTGCAGTAGCCTGCCTATGCCTGAGGATCCACAAATGTCAGAGGAAATACCTGCTAATGTAGGGTATAATAATATCTGAGTTCTTCCTTTGTGCAGTTTACAAGCTCTTCTGCTAAAGCAGCGGTATACCGTAGGACCTCCAGAGTCATTATCATAGAAGATCAGGGTTGGAAGGGACCTCAGGAGGTCATCTAGTCCAACCCCCTGCTTAGAGCAGGACCAATCCCCAGACAGATTTTTGTCCCAGATCCCTAAATGGCCCCCTTGAGGGCTGAACTCACAACCCTGGGTTGAGCAGGCCAATTCTCAAACCACTAAGCTCTCTCTCCCGCCCCCAAATTCAGTGCCATGGAATTTAAATGCTGTGGAGACGACACAGCAGGGATTGTAACACCTGTGAATCTCTCTCTTCCAGGCTCACAGATCTAAAAGCTGTTGGACTTCATACTTACTGTGAATCCTGTGTTTCAGGGCTCACAGCGGTAAAGTTCCACTCCAGTAAGGCGCTGGATTTATAATCTAGCTGGTTGCCTCATTCCAGGGTTTACAGAATTTGCCAGCTCCTCTGGTAGGATGAATAATCATTATTGCGAGTTACTCATGCTGCAGGGTTCAGAGAGTGAACACGTTCTTCCAGTAACGTGGCAAAAGAATCAATACCCCCGAGTCCATCATCTTAGGGCTCACAGAGTTTACAAGCCTCAAATGCAGACCTGCAGTGCTTGTAACTCAAGCAAATTTCACACATGCACGGTGCCTGCAGATACTGAAACCGTCAAGGACCATCGCTCTTTTTACCGGAGTTCTCACGCATCAGACTCACACAAGCCAATGGGCTTTTAAGGTTCCATTCGAAAAACAGCTAATGTTCCTGGAACTTAGGAGCTCTGGAGACACACCCAGGAGAGACTGCAAATTCTGAGACCGATAGTTTCGGTTCACACAAATGACTGGTTTTGCTGGCAAAACCAGAACGTACCTAGGACCCTAGGAACTTAATATTCTGCTGGCAAAACCAGTAGAGCTCGTGGACTCCATGGAACCAACAATCTGGGTTCAAGGAACTTGCTAGCTTCAAGGATGCCGCTGATGGCAGCTCTGAGTTCAGCTAGACAAATAACCAGCTGCCATGGATATCAGCCAGGTACTTTGAGAGCTTTGCCGTTCATTTCAGAGCTGTCAGCTGGGACTCCCTTTGTTAGCCACCTGACCCCCTTTAAAGCTCCTCCCGGCTGCCTGTCAATCAACTGGGAGAATGTGTCTTCATGTCCCAGACCTAGAGATGGCACCAGCTGTCTCCTCGGTGTTGTCCTGGCAGCGGGGAGAAGTCAGGCAGAAGAAGCTTGACACAGGACTCTCTGTGGTTGGGTGGAGGAATAGCCCCTTCAGTCTATACACAGGCTTCTACACCTGCCAGATCCTTGGCCTTTTTGGCATGCTGTGCTTTCTAATTAATAAATTTTCAGGTCACTCTTACTGCTTTTAAAAGGAACATAAAAATATGAGCGCACAAGCGCAATATGCCACCCTTGTCTATTAATCCACTTCGCCCTCAGAGAATATCTAGCCTAGTGAATATGCCACATTTGAAACACAAGGGAAAACGATGCGTTTCTTAGTAACGATAGAAACATAAAAGATGACGACAGCTGGGGCACTGATCCACCAATAGGCTTATCAGCTAGAAGGGACCAACCCAATCAGCTAATCTAACCTCTTGTACATCGCACACAGAACCTCACCCACCCACTCCTGTAATAGACCCCTAACCTCTGGCTGAGTTACTGACGTCCTCAAATCTTGATTTAAAGACTTCAAGTTACAGAGAATCCACCATTTACTCTAATTGAAACCTGCAAGTGACCTGTGCCCCATGCTACAGAGGAAGGTGAAAAAAAACAGAGTCTTTACCAATCTG
The DNA here is from genome assembly GCF_020497125.1 of Mauremys mutica. Taxonomy (NCBI): domain Eukaryota; kingdom Metazoa; phylum Chordata; order Testudines; family Geoemydidae; genus Mauremys; species Mauremys mutica. Next base: position 81,535,147 of record NC_059082.1, on the reverse strand, counting down.
ACCTGGGGGGAAATTCCTTCCTGACCTCAAATATGGTGACGAGTTGGACCCTGAGCACGTCAGCAAGACCCCCCAGCCAGACAGCCAGGAAAGAATTCTGTAGTAACTCAAAGTCCTCTCCATCTGTCCCATCTCCAGCCACAGGCAATATTTGCTACTTGCAGATGCCACATGCCTTTGTAGGCAGTCATATCATACCATCCCCTCCATAAACTTATCAAGCTCAGTTGTGAAGCTGTTAGATATTCTGCCCCCACAGCTCCCCTGGGAAGGCTGTACCAGAACTTTACGCCTCTGATGGTTAGAAACACCCAAAGCCCTCTTCTAATCACAAGAAATTGACTGCAAGGATGAGCCTTGCTCACTGCTCCAGAGCAAGGAGAAAATCCCCACTAAGGTCACGAGGAAACTAAATACAGTACTTTCTCATACTTTAAAAAGAGACTAACAACATGGGCGAATATACACACTGAGGAAAAGCTGATCAACTCTCAGCTCTGAAGCATGAGAGGTGCAGGGGTCAAGAAGGAAATTCTCTCTTACAAATATCGCTTTCCATGATTTACCAAGTGAAGAATGGTTCTGGGTTATTTTTGCCTCTCTCTGAAGCATCAGGTGTTAGCTACTGCCAAAAGGTGGGAAACCAGAGTGCATGGACTAACAACTGGATCCAGTTTTGCAAAGGTAATGTCCTTTAAGAGATCCCCCCAAAGAACCGCAATTTATCAAACCACCAGGACAAAATAATGAAATGAACGGCAAGCAACAGATGAGAGCCAGCTAAGGTGAGTCAGACGTGGTCTTTGGGAGATGCAGAACTCTCTATGTTATTTTATTCCAGTGACAACAACAGTTCATAAAATGCAGAACATGGACTAACAGACTACCACTGTCAGATTCACTCTGTAAAAGCATCCAGAATTAAAAATCCAAACGGCCGAATGGTAGAAGATCAATCAGTATCTCAGTAATGACGACTGAAATGAGAGGCTCAACATAGCCACCCAAACAGGAACCCACTGGAAATCAAACTAATAGCTGCAACAGTACAATGACCCATGCATAATGCACGCTCCTGCCTTTCTGTGCAAGCACACACACTCTATCATCCCTGCCCGCCCTCAGTCCATGAAATCATGTGGCCTTGGAGGGAGGAGGGAAAGGCTAAAAATAATAAGCATTATTTCTTAAATCAATATTCTACAACTCATCCTGCCAGATGCCCAGTAGCAGCTGTGCCGTAGCACTTTTAAGATTCTATCATATATCAGCCTATTATGACATCTTCCAACTGTATGTGTTAAAAATTAGCAGCAATATTCAAGTTGTTACCGATCAAGGCCTAAATCTCCCAGACAGCTGTAATTAGTTCCAGAGGGTGCAGCTGTCTCCCTGTAACAGCTGAGAGTTTTTGGAGGGAAAAAAACAGGAACGGTGTTTTCTGATGGAATTAATGGCCTGACAGGGCACACGGGGGTGGAGAAAAGAAACCAAAACACGAATCTTCTTTTCATTTTGTTTTTTTATCTCAAAGTTTCCTACTCAGTTGTAAATCAGGGAGTATGCCATGCTGGAAAGTATAAATTTATCAAATCAGCAGAGCCTCCATCATAGGTTTTCTTGCTTATTCTAGGCCTGTTAGCAAGAGAGATCATAAATTAATCTTGGATCGAAAGCCATTTAGAAAATAATGGCAGTTTTATAGGTTATTTTCCTTCTTCCACTGCCTCCTTTTTATCTAAGGTACTTCTGTGGCTGCTATTACCATAGTGTCTGAGCGCTTCAGAGTCTTTAATGTATTTAACCTCACAAAGCTGCTGGGAGGCAGGACAGAGCCATTATCCCCATTGTACAGATAGGGAAACGGAGGCTCCGAGAGACCAAGGGACCTGCCCACGGTCACGCAGGAAGGGAGCAAGGAATGGAACCCAGTTCTCTCAAGTCCCAGGCTAGTACACTAACCAATAGACCATACCTCCTCTCCGAGAAGAACATAGATGGGATGCAGCCATTAAGCTAGTGTTTTCGAAGGTAAGGGGTGCGCTCTTGGGGCCGGGGAGGCAGATGAAGAACTAGCTGGAGGGTTGCAGAATGGGCTTTGTGCTGCCCAGCTAGTATGTCAAGACTGAAGGAGGACGTGATTGGTTTTACTTTCCCAAAATGGGTCTCGGCTCTCAAAATTTTGGGAACATTAAGCATAGCTACTGGCTGCATATGGGCAGTCTCCTGCACCATGCACAGCTCTGCCAAAGTCAGGGATTCACAGATTATAAAGCCACCAAGGGACCCACTTAGGATCGTGTATCCTGACCTCCTGCACAGGCCACAGAATTCCGGCCAGTGATTCTACCACCTTCATCTACTTGCGGTTAAACTAGAGCATTTCTAGTGTCAGCGGGACGCTGGATGGGTGCAGGCGTCTGTCCACGTGGATCCAGTGCAGGACCTAGGCGATAGTTTGTCTGAGGCTCTGAAAGAAGTGACATTACTCAACCTAGAATGTTTGTGACTCTCAGGAGGTTAGGTGTTGAATGCATGTGGGGTGACCCGATGCCCTGATATTATTGGGACTGTCCCGATATTAGGGGCTTTGTCTGATATAGGCAACTATTACCCCTCCCCGCAAATAAAAGTGTCCTGATTTTTCACACTTGCTATCTGGTCACCCCAAATGCATGCTGACAACTAACTCAGAGAAGCCAATGGTGACAAGGGGTCTGCTCTCCTTTCTCATGTTCTTGCTTAATTCAAAAGGGATGCACAAGAGTTACTATAAGAGCAGGTTACAAAGGCAGAAAAATGACAGCCTGAGCATAAATAAGACATGCAGCTATGGGGGCAGAACATAGATACAAAGGGAAGCAAACCTCCGCCCCACTATGAGATGATTACCAGCAATGGCCAAAAAGGAATAGTACAATATTGCACTAGCTGGATGCATCTTTGAGAGTTTTCCTAGTAAATTCTGGGTATTTACTGGAGATGGTTGGAAACCAGAATTTTTCATCCTGCTGGAAATTCGGACATTTCAAATTGTGTTTTTGTTCCTGGAAAGCTGACACAAAAATTCCAAACAAACCTTCGATTTGGAAATATCGAAACATTTCATTTGGATAATGTCAAAATGTTTCATTTTGATAATGTTGAAACATTACATGATAGAAATTAAACCTAATATATAGATTTAACTGGGTCTTTATATTAATATTTTAACATAACTGAAAAGTCAAAACAAAATGAATTGAAATAAGGAAGTTGAAATGAAACATTTAACCTTATCAATATGAAACAAGAAAGTCAAAATGATTTGTTTTGATTTTTTGGTTGAAAATTTAGTTGAAATTGATATGTTCTCACAACACACTTTGCTTTTGACCAAATTGCATTTTTTCGATGAAAAACTATGTTGAATTTTTTTGACAAGTTCTACTAGAGATGGGGGAAGCTGTGGCTTGAGTTTATTCGGACTGACTTCCTCCATACGTTCAGCGTTAACGTTGTGTATTTCACATGCACCCAGAGATTTTATAATGGCCAAGTTTTTCCAAATCACAGTATCAATCAAGTAAATGTAAAATGGAAGAATTATCATGAGAGACACGGCAAAACTCAGAGTGAACTTGTACATGTGCAAGGTCTTTCCCTAGTCCAGAGTATGCCAGATGTTCCTTCAGTCTGACGGGGAGAGCCCCATGAAATACCTGCACAGTTCCTCCTCTTTACTTGAGAAGAACTCCATTATATACTTGTACTCTTCGCCCCCACTCCTATCACAGGGAACGGGTGTTAGATTTGCAGTGCCCCCCCAATCCATGGGGTGACGGGATGATTCCGTAACACACCTATAACCTCTCTCTTATTTCTATTGGAGAGAAGCTGATGGCATCTTTGTCACCTTCCCAACAATCCCAGTGAAGAGCTCCTCAAAAACCTCAACAATTAGAGCTACATTGTGCAACTAAGCAAGAAACACAATAGATTTCTCTGAGCAATTAAATCATGGGCCTGCCTCCTCCCACCTTTTCCCAAAAGGTACAAACGCCGGTCATCTGAAATTATTGGCTTTGATTAATTTCATTTGGTAACAGTCATGCCTCCTGGACTCGGCAGTCTCACCACCTTTTTCAGCCACTTGCTTCACAGGTTTCCAGTAGCCACTTCATTTTCACATATGCTACAAATGTACTCCATTTGCCAGTGTGAACGAGTCCGTGAAATAGGATCCATATAATGTTTTTGGTTATTTCCCCTCTATATGTCTTTGCCTCAACTAACGGCCAGAAACAAAGAGCTATTGACTCTAAGGCCTGATCTTCACTTGGAGAAAAAAACAGGGTGTTCTTATCTTGCATTAGCTAATACTTGGTAACTAACACGAGGTAAATTCCTATTGAAGACAAAGCAGTTTATGGTTTTCATACAAGTTATCAGGTCAAGAAATATCTCAAGATCTCCCATAGTCTTTACCTCAACCTGCTAACTCATGTGAAAACTACAAACTACTCCATCCTCCCTAAGGGTACATCTACACTGCATGCTTCTCTCAGCAGCACATAGAGGACACGTGTGTAGCCCCTCTAGCATGGGTATAATCAGCCATCTAGATGGTGAGGCATGGCCTAGGCAAGTAAAGACATGCCTGTGCCTGGGTCTGTATCGGAGAACATACCCTACATGGCTCTCTACTTGTTCAAGCTGTGTTTCTCCCTCTATGCTGCTATTTCTAGCCATGTCGTGTCCCACGGCTTCTTGACTGCTGGAACATTTCTCTGCGGCAGGAAAGACTTTGGCAGCATGGAAAGACTCTCTCAGGGAGGGAAGCAGCGGCTAAAAAGGGTTTGCCAGATCCCCGGTGCTGGAGCTCTTCCCCACTGCAGTGAAAGGCTCTGGCAGTGGAGAAAGGCTCCGGCAGCTCCAGTGCCGTTCATTGACATGTGACACAGCTTGCTTTTCACTGCAGCGGGTAGCTACACACAGCCTACATGCTGCAAACACTGGCATGCAGTGTAGATACTGCCTAAGAGCTTACCTCATATCAGATACAATGTCAGCTAACACACAAGATATGTCTTAAATGGAGCTATCCCGATGTATGCCCACTGAGGATCTGGTCCATATACATTAAGTCCTGAGGCTACTAAGGACACAGAAAATAAAACAGATGAAACACGAACAATACATAATACTAACCTCTAATGCTCTTCTAGTCAAATAATATCAGATTAAAAGATATTGCCTATAGGAATAAAATTGGATGTCAGGGTCTAGTTTTTTAAATTGTGTGTTGAGGCTTCATCAACCAAAGTTTACAATGACTGGATAAAACTCAAATGAAAACCCACAGGTTTCCAAGCAAGTGGGTCTAAGAAATAAAAAAAGAGGGGCTTGTCATTTGAAAAGTTTCACATGAGAGTCACTGAATATTTACATTCAGAAATGGAAACAATTGTTGGATCTTTCTGTAAGCAAAATCCATTTTTGGTTGTAGTTCTGTTTCCATGACGGTATGTTAAAACACGAATTCATTTCTTAGCTGAAATCCTACCATTTAGAGTTAAGACGGCAAATGTTTTATGAACTATCCACTGAACAATAATATTTTGTACATCTACATTCCAATAACATCACTTTGCTTGAAGTAAAGTTTCACACTCAATTAGGCTGCACATTCAACAATGCACTCATTTTTAATCAGTCACCTGTTTCTCATTTTACATTTATCACACTTGAAAAAATACTATAATTTTCAGAGTTGTAAAGAAACCTACAAACTTTGGTCTCAGAAATTTCATTTTGAAGGCATTAACTCATTTTGAAAGTCCCTTGGCTATTCGAGGTGTAGAGTTTCCATTAGCAGAATAAACTCTATGGAGTATGAAACTTAATGTTCTTATGGAAAACAGTCCCTTTCCCTAATTATTTAGTCTAGCAGGGAATGAAAATAATTAAATCTCAAAATTCCCTTTAGAATGGGGGGAAAATAGTAGGAAAATTAGATTTTTTCCACCCAGCTACTGAAGTGGAACAGAACCTTGGTGGGCAGGATAATTAGCTGTAAGGTGGGGAGAGAAGGTGTGTTAAAGATTTGTAGCAGTCAGATGTAGGCAGGAGCGTATGGGTTAGTAGATGCCCTCAGTCTATGCATTGACTGTGGAAATCATTGGAGCCTATGAGGCCAAAAAAATTATCTTTCGTTTTTAACTATTGCTGTCAATGTTCAAATTAAGCTTTTGTGGGGGAAAAAAATGTTTGTAAAACCAATAAATTAACTAGGGGTTTTTCAAAAGTGGCTAGTAATTTACAGTGCCTGAGTGTTTTGTGCCCAGTTTGAGACACTTTAAAGCGGCCTGACTGACAGCGGGTGGGTGCTCAGCATTTCCTGAAAAATCAGACCTTGTCAAGAAGTCTCAAGAACCCCAAAATGGCAACAAGCAATGTCACTAGCAACTTCTTAAACATCTTGTCCAATATGAAATGGAGTATTATTAGTATTTTACTTACAAGTTCTGCTTGGATTTATGGAGTATTATTAGTATTTTACTTACAAGTTCTGCTTGGATTTAAAGGGGCACAAGCCAGTTTAAAAACATATATTTAAAAGAAAATCATGACTTGTGTTACACCACTAATAATACATAAGATGATTACAACTGAGAGAATTAAAGGAATATGTGTTTAATTATTTCAATTCTTTCCCCCTTCAGTTCACCCGGTTGAAAACAGATTAGTCAGTTTCTGGTAAATTTCACTCTCAGGTTCTCCTGTTCCAGCAGGTTTGGGTCTCCATCCAAACTGCACAGGTAATCCCACAGATCCATGGGCAGCCCCACTGAGTTCAACGAGACTATGGGTGCAAGAGTCCAGCCACGTTGGTTCAGGTGCAGGATCAGGGATTTAGGAAGCGAGAGATATGGGGCAATGTTTAAATCCAGACAAAAACTTGGCTAACTTTGAAATTAAAGAAGGAAAGAAATGCAAAAGTTTTAGACTACACTGGTATAAAACTGGTGTCACTCAGTGATGAATCAAGACTGTGTTCTACAAGATATAGAGGACCATCTATTCAACAGATGGCATCAAAGCAGTTATAAAATCACATTCAGGACCCATTGGTGAAACAAAACCATCTGCATCATAATATCCAACCTAGGATGCATCCTTACACTTAATATGTACTGACCATCACAGAAGAGTTTACAGAAGTAAGAGAGATGCTAACGCCGATAATGGTTTCGTTTTTTTAAATACATAAATCTTCTATTTTCTCACCTTCTGCAGAACACCGTAACTGATCACAGCCTGGAAAAACTTAATATTAACCAAACCACATCTCAGTTATTCTCTTGTTTCTAAACTCACCTTGCACTCGGTTACGTGTTTGTTTGTTTTTTAACATGATGAGGCTGAAAAGTGCATGACAGATGCAAACAGGCAGCTCGTGTTTTATGAACATGCTACAAGGCAAGAAACAACGTATTTCTCCTTGATTTTTAAGTTGTTACTGCTTGTTGTTAGAGGAGTTTTTGGTGTATAATAGGAACAATGTTTATTGCACTGGGGGTATCCTGGCAATAAACAGCTTTTGGGATTATCAAACACTTTGGCTGTTTAATCAACTGCAAGAGCTGTTTATTGCCCACAGCTGTCAGACAGTAACAACTTTCGCTTGCTGCCAACAGGGGCGCCTGATTCAAGCCAGTGTCTAAGGGCTCCAGATTCTGTTAGCAACTCCCCGAGGCAGCCAGCCTTCAGGACTTTTTAAAAAAGGAACCATGCTGGAGAACTCAAAGGGTATGTTTACACTGCAAAGAAAGCCCTGGGGCATGGGTTGCGGCTGGCACAGGTCAGCTGACCTGGGCTCGTGGGGCTGTACCATTGCATTGTAGATGTTCTGGCACCTGGGCTTTGAAGCCACATGGGGGAGGGCGTGTCCCAAATGTTGACACTGTGATGTTATAACCCTGCAAGCTTGAGTCAGCTGACCCCTCTCAGTCAGCTCTGAGCCTTGGTGCCGTGGGTTTTTTATCCCAGTGTAGACCATACGGCTAAAGCTCAACATTCAGACTCTCCGCAAATGGAGTCTGCTGAGATCAGGGTTGGAAATCCACCTGCAGAAACCAGGCCTGGTGAGCTGGGCTGCCGCCCAGTCCTCTGGTGGCTGTTATCCCAGCTCATTCTTGCCAATTGTGCATTAACATGAATTCAGGCCCATCCCCCGGCGACTTCTCCCCGTGGCCTCTGCAGAGGTATCCCTGGGAGACCAGCTAGTCTCTGTGCCCCTGCGCAGCCCAGATACAGGACTCAATGGTGGGGGTGTGGGGGTGTCTTTGATGGGTAGGGCAATTTCCGGCAATCCCCTTGAAAAACCCTTGTTGAATGAAGGGTAAGTATCTTTGGAGTCCAAAGGTTATGGATGACGACAAGACAACACTGAACCACGTGGCAGACAGGAACGGTGTTTTGGGACAATACATGCAAAGTGGAATTGCTGGGAAATATCTAGAGAGAGGTGAATGCAAATGCCCTCCGCCAGGTATGCAAACCGTCAACCTTTCGAAGCTACACCCTGAGGAGAGACCCGCTGCCTGCTGATTGCCTGTTCCGGAAGGCTGGAGATCAAAGGCCCAAGCTATATATTGAACCAGGCTGATCTGCTCAGCTTATTCTGAACTGAGGCTGTTACCAACTTTGAACCACAGAAAACCCCCTTGGTAGGGTTTGAAGGACGGACTCCTGCCAGAGCCCCCACTGGAGCTGAGGGCGGGTGGGGTGATCTCTGGTAAGCTTATTAGCATGTGTTTAGGTTCTTTTATTGTCTTTAATAGGTTTTCTCTGTAATGCTTTCCCCTTAATAATAGATGTGTGTTAAAAAGAGCAATGTGGTAACTTGGAACCGCTGGCAATGCACTGTTCACAGCCTTCAAAGAGAAAGCAATGTGCTGGGCCAGTCAGGCAGTCTGGCTTGCTGGCAATAGCATAGTGTAGGGCAGGGAACTGTGTAGCCTGGAAAAACTCCAGTCACGAGGGAGTGGGACACGCAGAGAGGTGACGGCTGAGGATCTAGGAGCCTAGAATGGGTGCCTTTGCTGCACCACAGAGAGGAAATACTGAACTGTGAGAGGGCCCTCTGCACCAGGGTGAGTTTCACCCCTCCTGCATTATCAGACAGTTGGCAACATGCCCTGTGCTATTAATTAGCATAAGAAGCTGCTCAAATAGATACCGAGCCCAGTGCCGCAGTCCGGTTTTGCTCAAGGAACATCTAGTAGATCAGAGTGAAAGTTCACAAAAAGCCAAGGAGTGACGGGGTAACCAAATTACACCAGAGAACTGGCTTCACATTCTACTCCCCGTTCCTTTTAATACCGCCCAGGGAGACTAGCTGGGCAGGCGACATAAGTGATCTGTTCCTCATTTGTAAAGCTAATGCAGGCAGGGCTAATCAGAGCCGAGAAACCCTCACTAAACATTATTAAAGTTGTATCATTCAGCGGCAAGGGACACCCTGATATATCCCAGTGTGCCTTTTGCCGGAAGCTCCCCAAGAACCCCCTTGGATTACATCCAACATGTAATTATTTTGGTGTAACAGATCTATTGATTGTGTAACTGAACAAACTGTGATATTACCCAATAATACGCCTCGCACAATAAACTGGAATTTATGGGAACTCTGTTAGGCTTCAGAGTCTCCTGGCTATGGGTAATACTCCTTGCACTACGTATCGTAAGAGCCTGGTTCTCAACAGTAGGGCACTGTCTCTCGGTTTGCTTTGCATTGCTAGTGGGAAGGAAAGGTCAGAGGCTCCAAAGAGAATAAATGTGTATTTCCAAGCCATGACCCGTCTTCCATGGAAAGTCCTGGATTTTAATGGCTGGAGGGTGATGTGGCCACACTAAAGTTGAATCCATGTTCTGGGTTTTGCTAGGTGAGTAGATAATTTGGTAAAATCAAATCTGAATTTGGTCAGTCTGCCTGAAAATCTTCTATAGCACCTGTCCATGCAGTATCTAAGCATCATCTGGCTGAATCAGATCAGCAGAGCAAGGTGTCTGAAGGATTTTAGGAAAACAGAAGACCCCCTGATATGAGGAAGCTCTGGTTTATGTTGGTGGGAATTGCACTTAAGTAAAATCGCTTGACAGCCCTAATTTTATATATATATATATACACACACACACACGCACCCCTCTACCCCGATATAACGCTGTCCTCGGGAGCCAAAAAATCTTACCATGTTATAGGTTAAACCGCATTATATCGAACTTGCTTTGATCTGCTCTAGCACGCAGCCCTGCCCCCTGGAGCGCTGCTTTACCGCGTTATATCCAAATTCGTGTTATATCTGGTGGCGTTATATCGGGGTAGAGGTGTATTATATATAACCATACATATATATATCTATAGGTAATAGAAGAACAGAGTTTGGTATTCTGATGGACAGTCTTAGGAAGCGCTAAGTCCCTTCTCAGATAATGTGGGGTTCTCTGTGTTAGCACGAGAAAAGCACGAGATCTCCTTCACAAGAACGTTTAGTTCACGTAGGTGTTGTGAATCTGTTTAATGCACTTTGACAGCATCAGAGTATGAGCGAAGGGCCACATACTATTATTAAAGCTGACAGAAAATATTCAGCCAATTATTTTTTTTTTTAAGAAGATTTTTTTTTTAAATGTGCCTTTTGTAGCGATTTTTCAGGTTTTGGCTGCTGGTTTTCGGTTTTTCAATGAAGCCCCAAAATTCCAACAAAACCAAATATTTCTGCAGGAAAATAAATCATCGATCGTTCTATTATTTCAACGGCCACCGGACATGGGATTCTTGCTCTGACCACGCAAAGCGATGCTGGTGGGATGGTGTAAAGCTCACAGGCTGCAGCAACAGCCAAGATTCCTGTGCAAGGGAAGCGCTGCTTGTCCCTTGATGCAAGTACCTGGGAACTGTCTCTACCTAAGGATGGCTGACCTACTATGAGTCAGCCCAAGGAGCAGTAGGAAGGAGGTGAAGGTGTTTAAATTTGCATTTAAAGGTCTTAAAAGGAGTGTAAATTTTTCAGCAGCCACTGCTCTACTGAAGGGGTAACCAGTGTCCCATGAAATAAAATGCACACTAAAAAGATACAATGTTTACACCTCCAAGCTATAAAGAAGCATATTGTAGATGGAGTCTGGATACACCTGTCACCTTTATAGAAACAGCTTACCTTGGTGGTGCCTGGCCCTCGAATGGATTGAACGCTATCAGTGACAACGCCGCCTCTTCACTGGCCAGCAGCTTTCCAGCCAAGTGGATTATCCATTCATTCTGTTCGTAGGTCTGGTGGAAGAGGAGTATGTGGGGAGGAGAGAAAAACAAAACAAAAGAGTTAGCCTACTGGACAGAGAATAGATATTAAGGAATCTCATGTGCTCTCTACCAGCGGCTGGACTTGCTGTGGCAAGCTGGAAACCTTCGGCGTTTGTACTCAGCAGATCTGCCCGGTTTGTCAAAGCTAAGCCAGTAAGCCTTGTACTAAACTCACCTCACCCAGAAGTGATTCCTTGCTTGTTGCTATATGGGCCCAGCATGGTGCTGCTGCTTTGTGAAGATCTGTAGCACCTTATTAGCTGCCACAAGTAACAGCATGAATCATTGTGGTCTCCTATTGTGCTCAAGGGACTTAAAAGCAAAAAAGGCAGCCTAAGAATTATGTAGTTAAATGCATAATAGCCTATACATAGTCTTGGAGACTAGAATCTGTGTGACAGAAGGGAATATTGGCTGGTACACTGGGGCTTACCCCCATCCTCTTTCTGAAACCATGGATTCTTAAATGCCACAGGGGCTGCCTTGCTAGACAGCGGGCTTATTTGAACTTTTTGTCGGAAGGGTGCATCTCTGATAGCGCAGCACTCCCCCTTAACATTTTGTATGTCTCTGTGTCGTGTATAGCTATGAAGCCAACACCTGACACTGTTGCACAACCGTGTTGCATTACAGAACACAAGCTATATGAGGATTGTATAATATAAATAAGAAGACAGCATCCACTGCCCTCAGAGACTTCAGAAGAAGGTTCATTCTGAAGAGTGGTTTTATCTCTCTCCCTTTTCTCCCATCTTTAACACGGTGGTTTCGAATTTGTGGCCTTTGCACAAGAAGTGAGTTTTGAAGGAGAGGATGTGTGCTTGGCACATCATACAGAATCTCTAGTGCCAGCTGTAATTTCAAACATGTGTGTGGGGTAAACATTGGACAGCTTCACACAGCATGTTTAAACAAATTCAGCGCATCTAGATGGGGCTACGCAATCTCTCCAAGGGAAATTTATATTGAATACTTCCTCTATGTCGGCAGTAAGCAGAAAACACCTTAAGAAAATTTTGCATATAGAAAAGAGAGAACATCCTGTCTCACAGGGGCAAGAAGGTCCCCACGCACATGAACTAGATTCAGAGTTAAGTGACACTGAAATGGTGGCGTCATACCTAAAAGGGTTACGGTTGCCTTTTCATAGCACAAAAGCATGCAGCAGTGTCAGGAAAATGCAAAGATATCAGACTTACAAAATCCTAGTTTTTGATGGTGACAAAAGCACCTGCCTTCTCATTGAACGTACTGGCTCTACAGCCACACCAAAGCTAACAACAGACAACAGATCCGTAAGTAGGTATAGATTTCAGAGTCCAAGCAGTAACATGCCTGCCTCCTCTTTGCCCATCCCTGCTTTTATTATGAGAGACGATCAGATAATACTTAGCACTCAACCATCCCTTAGCTGAAGATCTCAAATTGCTTTATAAAAGGGTGGTTCAGCCTGTCTCCGACAGCATCCCGAGCCAGATACTTCAGAAGAAAGTGGAAAAATCCTTGAAACAGCAATTATGGAATAACCTACCCATGGGGAAGTTTCTTCCTAATCCCCATCAGTTAGTGATTGGATTATGCCTGGAATCATGAAGGTTTCCATCTATTACACATCACATCCTGTCTTATATAGCTGGAGATGTTACTATTTATATAAATATCAAATTCTTTTTCAGCTCCTAAAATCACGGCTTCAATCATATCTGGTAGCAGTGAGTTCCACTGGCTAATGGTGTGCCATGTGAAAAAAAATCCTTTTATCATTTTTAAATGTGTTGCTTTTTTTATTTAATTGGCTGTTGCCTTTCTCTGGTATTAGGAGAGAGGGAAAACAGGAGCACCTGCCTGAAGTACCTTCTCTGAAACGCTCATTTTGCACACCTCTTCCATGTCACCTCTTATTCTCTTTCATTTATACCCATTTGCTGACCAATGTACAATTTACATCCTTATTTAAATGATCACTGAATTTGGCTCACTGATTTCAAGGGGGTTGCACCCACTCACTGCGAGTGGCAGAATCTGACCCTCTCTATTTATCTCCTTCTCTGAAATAATGAAGCTTGTGTATTTCATATGGATATCCAGCACATCTCTATAAAGAGCATTTCACCTATCCGTGGTTTTATCAGCTTTATTGTTCCATAAAAAGACTTTTATACACGTGTATCCAAATGGATGTTTCAAGCAAGCAGTAGGGGACACTGTGGGAAAGCTAAACCCAGCAGCTGTACCTGCAAGACTGTGATTAACACAGAGCATCAATAAAAGGCAAATCTTTTGTAATGGCAAAGTTTGTTATTTCCGTTGCTATGGAAAACACAGAGAGAACTGAGTGGCTGGAACACACCGAATATGGATGGCAGGCCGTTCAAACAGCGGCAGATCCTTTTGGGGTTTTGTCCCATGCTCATCTCAGCTGAGGGTAAAACCACAGCATTTTACACCAACAAGTTTTCAAAAAAAGGTCACCCCCCCCCAACCATCTCTCTGATTTTATCTTGCACACATTTCATTTCACCCGATCGGCCGGCTCAAACACTATGGTCAACCCCAAGTGTTCAAAAACCATGAGCAAACCATGAGAATTTAATAAATAATATCGTCAGGTAGTTTTTAAAACCTGAAATGCACAAACGCAGGTCTCTCTGTCGGCTGCTTGAGTATAAACTCTCCTTACCTGCTTGTAACACCTGCCATGGGGCGGGGGGGGAGGCGCTGCCATTCTATCCCCTCCCCCCATGTCCATCCTTCTCCCTTATCATTAACCTTTCTCCTTGTCTCCAGCCCCACACACCTACTCTCTTCCCCTACTCACATTCCCCCTCCACATGCTTCCAGTCTCCTGTCCCCAGCCCCACCTCCTACATTCCCCATAGACTAACACCTGACATTCCCACTGCCCCCACATTCCCTGGCACCCCCTGGTCATGTGCCCTTCTTCTGTCAGACTCCTGTACCCCCCGACAGCCCACTGCACCCACTCAGCCTCCCTCCTGTACCCCCCGACAGCTCACTGCACCCACTCAGCCTCCCTCCTGTACCCCCCGACAGCCCACTGCACCCACTCAGCCTCCCTCCTGTACCCCCCGACAGCCCACTGCACCCACTCAGCCGCCTTCCTGTACCCCCCCGATAGCCCACTGCACCCACTCAGCCTCCCTCCTGTACCCCCCGACAGCCCACTGCACCCACTCAGCCTCCCTCCTGTACCCCCCGACAGCCCACTGCACCCACTCAGCCTCCCTCCTGTACCCCGACAGCCCACTGCACCCACTCAGCCTCCCTCCTGTACCCCCCGACAGCCCACTGCACCCACTCAGCCTCCTTCCTGTACCCCCCGACAGCCCACTGCACCCACTCAGCCTCCCTCCTGTACCCCCCGACAGCCCACTGCACCCACTCAGCCTCCCTCCTGTACCCCCCGACAGCCCACTGCACCCACTCAGCCTCCCTCCTGTACCCCCCGACAGCCCACTGCACCCACTCAGCCTCCTTCCTGTACCCCCCGACAGCCCACTGCACCCACTCAGCCTCCCTCCTGTACCCCCCATAGCCCACTGCACCCACTCAGCCTCCTTCCTGTACCCCCCGACAGCCCACTGCACCCACTCAGCCTCCCTCCTGTACCCCCCGACAGCCCACTGCACCCACTCAGCCTCCCTCCTGTACCCCCCGACAGCCCACTGCACCCACTCAGCCTCCCTCCTGTACCCCCCGACAGCTCACTGCACCCACTCAGCCTCCCTCCTGTACCCCCCGACAGCCCACTGCACCCACTCAGCCTCCTTCCTGTACCCCCCGACAGCCCACTGCACCCACTCAGCCTCCCTCCTGTACACCCCGACAGCCCACTGCACCCACTCAGCCTCCCTCCTGTACCCCCCATAGCCCACTGCACCCACTCAGCCTCCCTCCTGTACCCCCCGACAGCCCACTGCACCCACTCAGCCTCCCTCCTGTACCCTCCGACAGCCCACTGCACCCACTCAGCCGCCCTCCTGTACCCCGATAGCCCACTGCACCCACTCAGCCTCCTTCCTGTACCCCCCGACAGCCCACTGCACCCACTCAGCCTCCCTCCTGTACCCCCCGACAGCCCACTGCACCCACTCAGCCTCCCTCCTGTACCCCCCGACAGCCCACTGCACCCACTCAGCCGCCTTCCTGTACCCCCCGACAGCCCACTGCACCCACTCAGCCTCCCTCCTGTACCCCCCGACAGCCCACTGCACCCACTCAGCCTCCCTCCTGTACCTGACAGCCCACTGCACCCACTCAGCCTCCCTCCTGTACCCCCGACAGCCCACTGCACCCACTCAGCCTCCCTCCTGTACCCCCCGACAGCCCACTGCACCCACTCAGCCTCCCTCCTGTACCCCCCGATAGACCACTGCACCCACTCAGCCTCCCTCCTGTACCCCCCGACAGCCCACTGCACCCACTCAGCCTCCCTCCTGTACCCCCCGACAGCCCACTGCACCCACTCAGCCTCCCTCCTGTACCCCCCGACAGCCCTCTGCACCCACTCAGCCTCCCTCCTGTACCCCCCGACAGCCCACTGCACCCACTCAGCCTCCCTCCTGTACCCCCCCATAGCCCACTGCACCCACTGAGACTCCCTCCTGTCCCCCCCAGATAGCCCACTGCACCCACTCAGCCTCCCTCCTGTACCCCCCGACAGCCCACTGCACCCACTCAGCCTCCCTCCTGTACCCCCCGACAGCCCACTGCACCCACTCAGCCTCCCTCCTGTACCCCCCGATAGCCCACTGCTCACACTCAGCCTCCCTCCTGTACCCCCCGACAGCCCACTGCACCCACTCAGCCTCCCTCCTGTACCCCCCGACAGCTCACTGCCCCCACTCAGCCTCCCTCCTGTACCCCCCGACAGCCCACTGCACCCACTCAGCCTCCCTCCTGTACCCCCCAGATAGCCCACTGCACCCACTCAGCCTCCCTCCTGTACCCCCCGACAGCCCACTGCACCCACTCAGCCTCCCTCCTGTACCCCCCAGATAGCCCACTGCACCCACTCAGCCTCCCTCCTGTCCGCCCCCATAGCCCACTGCACCCACTCAGCCTCCCTCCTGTACCCCCCGACAGCCCACTGCACCCACTCAGCCTCCCTCCTGTACCCCCCGACAGCCCACTGCACCCACTCAGCCTCCCTCCTGTACCCCCCGACAGCCCACTGCACCCACTCAGCCTCCCTCCTGTACCCCCCGATAGCCCACTGCACCCACTGAGCCTCCCTCCTGTACCCCGATAGCCCACTGCACCCACTGAGCCTCCCTCCTGTACCCCCCGATAGCCCACTGCACGCACTCAGACTCCCTATTACCTCATCATGTACCTCCAGTCCTGCGCCACCATGTCTCATTGCAAGCCCCTCATTAGTCCCCTGCTTCTCCTCAGGCTGTCTTCTGCTCTCCCGCTTTTCTCTGTCTCCTCCTGAAGTATCAATTTGTTCTTTCCATTTAGCAGTGACCTCTCTAAATAATATACATGGAATTATACTGGGCCAGATCTTGGCTTCAATGGAACTAGGTCAATTTATACCTGCTGAGGTTCTGACCAGTCAGGACAATTCTAAGCAATGGAAGCACGAACACCGGCTACTTAGACCAAAAAGACACATCATCCTGTCCAGTTCCCAAACAAAGCTCTCATTATTAGTGAGCAGCTATTCATTTACTAATATGACAGCACTAATCAGCCTTCACCATATTTGCCTTTGGCCGAGACAAAAGAGGGGGAAATGTGTTCTCCCACCACCACGCGTGACCAGCTCTGTGAAGGCACATTGCTTGGTCTTACCCTTCCCTCTTCGGGAAGGCTAGAGTTACAGCTGGTGGTTGGCTTGAGTACTCCTTGCCCTCTCTGAATGCAGGAACTGGGATTGTACTTGGATCCTTCTGGAGGAGTAAACCTACCTCTTCCCCTCCTCCCTAGCATCTCCATGGAAATTCCAGCCAGAACCGGACTCAGATTCTTTTTAAGTCACATGGTGGCCTAGAAATTATTGTACTGTTACAATATTCTTTCCTCAAGAACACGATGCTGCAAGCACTTATACACATGAGTAGCTTTACTCCTGAGAGTAGCTCCAATGAAGTCACTGGCACTTCTCAAATGAGTAAAACTACTTCTATGTACATAAATGCTTGTGGGATTCAGGCCCAAAATATTCTTGAGACTTTTGTTGAGTCTCACATAACTCATATTATACATACTCATGGCCATGTTATCAGCTGGAAGATGGTACAAAGGGAATCCCATTCTAAGCAGCTGCTAAGAAATAAATTAAAAAGAAAAGCACACTCATGTCTACATGTCACTGCCCCTGGCGTATTGTAGGAGATTTTCTCTTCTGCAGACAGGGAGAAGCGACACAGACATGTTACTGGATTGGTTACGTCCCTCCCAATGCTAAATGAAGGACGTTAATTCAGAGCTACAGCACCCACGGGATGCACATTCAAAACAAGGAAGGGATTTAGAAACCAAATGAAAAGGGATATTGTATTTAGATAATAAAATTAAGACCATAAAAGCGATTCCTTGGAAAGTAATGTCACAGCATATTACATGCAATTAAAGCGGGACCAGGACAGTAATTAAGTGGTAGTCAACTAATAAATTGCACTTCAGAGTTAGACGCTCCAGAACAAACTCCCTGAGCTTCTAACGTTTCGGATACGCCAGCTATTCAAACATGTGACAAGTGACGGCTCATGTCAGCCATGACAGGCTTTGGGCCTACTTCTGTCAACATGCCTGTGTTTCCCTAGTGCAAATCCTGTAGTTCTGCTCCACAGTGGAAAGTTTCTCAGGAAGCCCCAAGTGAAAGAAGGCGTCATATGTCAAACGTGATGAGGTGCAAAGAGGAACCTGTCACAAGCAGCACAAAGGGATGGTAAATTTCTTCCCCCAAGCCCTACTAGCTTTTCTGCAGCTTGTCAGGAGTTGGATATGTCAGCTCCTTAACTGACCACCTTCAATAAATTGCAAAGCTCTCAGACCTGCTGCTCCAAAAGTCATTGGGCAGCCTGGGGAAACTGGAAAAAAAAATAAAAGAAATAAACTGTAATCCAGAGACAGGAGGAGCCTGGCTTTATGAGCCCCCTTAACTATTTTTGGGCAAAATCAGTCTGAATTCCCAAACTTTTTTCCTGGAATTTAATTCCCCTGGTTTCTCATCCCTCCCGCTCCCCAAGCCATCTACCCGGGTGATTCAATTAAAAAACAACAGCAACAAAAACCAACCTTTTCCTGGCTAAAGGGGTTTGTTTTAAGGACAGAAAAACACCCATCCTTCCAACAGGTAGGCTGGGACAAGTGGATGTTCTGTACATGGTATATATAATGCCAATTATTTTTAAACATAGTTGCGTAAGGTTAAGCTCTTAAATCTAATTAGGTACCTAAATATGGGTATGTCTACAGCAGGGATCGGCAACCGTTGGCACACCTTGCCAGGTTTGTTGACCTGCCACATCTGCAGGTTCGGCCAATCGTGGCTCCCACAGGCCGCGGTTCGCCACTCCAGGCCAATGGGGGCGCCGGGAGGCGGCGGCCAGCACATCCCTTGGCCTGTGCCACTTCCTGCAGCCCCCATTGGCTTGGAGCGGCAAACCGTGGCCAGCGGGAGCCGCGATCGGCCGAACCTGCCCACACGGCAGGTAAACAAACCGGCCTGGCCCACCAGGGCTTGGGGGAAGAAACCTGGCGAGCCGCGTGCCAAAGGTTGCCGATCCCTGGTCTACAGTATGAGGACTATGCTAGCATAGCTATGTTGGCAAAGCCTAAAGAGTAGATGCAGCCTATGGCGACAGACTGTTTTTTGTTGGTGGTGTAGGAACACCACTGCCATCATATGCCAGCAATGCCCCTCTCCCATGTACATTGGCCAAACCGGACAGTCTCTACGCAAAAGAATAAATGGACACAAATCAGACGTCAAGAATTATAACATTCAAAAACCAGTCGGAGAACACTTCAACCTCCCTGGTCACTCAATTACAGACCTAAAAGTTACAATTCTTCAACAAAAAAACTTCAAAAACAGACTCCAAAGAGGAACTGCAGAACTGGAATTGATTTGCAAACTGGACACCATTAAATTAGGCCCGAGTAAGGAATGGGACTGGATGGGTCGTTACACAAAGTAAAAACTATTTCCCCATGCTAATTTTCCCCCTACTGTTACTCACACCTTCTTGTCAACTGTTTGAAATGGGCCATCCTGATTATCACTACAAACTTTTTTTTTCCTCCTGTTGATAATGAAACCTGTTGATATATATATATATATATATATCTCTTCCTACAGTACAGTTACCAGCATCCTCCACTGGGCACTTTAATGCAGCCAGAGATGGTGACAGCAGAGACTCCAGGGTTCTGCTCCCAGCTACGTGATACTGGGGAAATCGAGGGATGTGTGACAGCTGCCATTTTAGCTGATAGCACAGGCTCAATCAGGGGCCTTCAGAGCTGAAAGCAGAAGTCTCCACAGTTTGAGCTAACGAGCCAGGCTTGGTAGCTGGGAGTTGTAATAAACTTACACTTTCTGTGGATCAGGCATAGAAGCGGGGGGTGGGGCGGGACACACGAACACGCACTGACCAGTAGGCATTTACCTACTGGTTCATGTTCCTACTGCCAATGGGGGAAATCATCAAGTTTAATTAGTGGAAGTGCAATTAATTGACATGTGTGACTATAGAGCTTTGAATGCACAAATACAAGTGTAGCCCCATGTGTGGCAGCATAAGAGCCACACCGTGGGGACCTTTTATTGAATTAAAAGGAAAAGATGTAAATGGGCTGCCTGCTTTAATTCTTTCTCCTGCTCCTCCCCAAGCTGTTCATATATATCAGTGTCACTCAACATGCCAGGGCTACGTCTGCTGAAAGATCTAGCTTGTGTGTAACAGTGTCATTCAACACCATCACTGCCAACACCTGCGAACAATGCACTAGTATCTATACCCCGTCCTCGCTTGTTTTCAAACCTGAGAACACTTTGTATTTTAAAACCATAGGGATAGTCCTGTCTTGGAAAGAAACGGCCATTCTCTCATCTCAGCGCTGTTTCTCTCTCCTACACGCAAAACCTTCCACAATACAATGAGATTTCAAACAACTGCTTCCATTCAACCCACTGCATCTTTATTTAATGCTATGCACTGGCTTGAGTTTTAACCTTTGCTGTCTTCTTGCTGAGCGATAAGCAAACCTAATGCAGATTAAATGAAATTCCAGCGCACAAAAACTTGAGGGGTAAATATAAAACTGTAGCCAGAGAGAGATGCTTATGTCATTGCTGAAGAATCTAAAAGGTGCCTAAATGAAAATACCACAAAGACAGAAAATGGTAGAGGGTGGTAGGGAGGAGGCAGAGGAGAGTCAAGAAAATGAAGGAAAATGTCTATAATAAAATATTCTGGGGTGGGTTCATGTTATGTAATTGTTCACAAGCCTTGATCTTGTAACTTCTGTTGCAAATTTTAATGGGAATGTAAATAAGACTGAAGAAAAGAATAATAAGGCTCGAGAAACAATTCTGCAAGTTTCCGCACTAAAAAAAACCCCACCCATCTGTTTGCAAGTGACATGCGGGGGAAAAGATAGTTGGACAAATTCTGAAGTCTAGAAGCTAGAGCAGGTAACTCGGAATGGTAAAACTTGGCTCTAGACCTGACTTCCACTGACTCATTGTGTGAGCTTGGGCAAATCATGTAACCGTTCTGTGCCTCGGTTCCCCCATTTTTATAGCAAGAGTAATGATACTCGCCAACCTTTGTAATGCACTGGGAAATCTTTGTGTGAAAATCACTATCTATATCAATTCAAAGTGTTTTTACAATTATTATTTCTGAGAAATAATATTTTTTTTACCTAAAACTGAGCCATATTCACCACTGAGCTTAAACCCCTCTTCAACCGCATTCATTTTTTCCATTTAATTTTAAAAAGTGATCCTTTATTGACACGTACATACATTCCTTGAGGGATGGACGCACAATATTTTGGTTGGAGGTACCTCTCCTCCTGGTCACAAAAACAACTATTGAGTGACTTTAGCAGTATGTGTTGCTAATTTATTCTAATTTGTGAGAAACAAGCTGGGAAGCTATTTTTAAATAGAAATTCAAACTAGGGCTTCACATATTTTTCCTCCCCTGTGAATGTGCAATAAATCCACAGTAGATACTGTATATTCTTTGTAATCGCTGAAGTGCTCACCTATTCAGGTAATTTAAAACCCTATCATGTTTTTCCTAAGAGCAGAGCCAATTTGTTCTGACAAAGCTCCAAACTGAGCAATCACATTCTACCTACCTAAACTTCCCCTGCTGTTCCAACTGCATAAAGCATCCTTCTTCACTGTCCTAAAGTGCTGTGAAGTGTTCCTGTGAGCTCTAGTGTTCCACCCCAGAGGTGGGTGCATTTCAGTGATGGGAGAAGTGATCTCTGTAAGCATACTATCTGTAAAATATTTGGGGGTTCTTTCGGATGAAAAGGCAAAATATGATGTAATGTTACTATCACAAATAACAAAAATAGAGAGAGAGTATTTTCAAAATGAAATCTAATGGGAATAAAAGATAATTTACCTAGTAAACATTGGGTTTTTTGCTCCTAGTATGATTATCACCACTGTATGGGTGGGAAAAATGGGGTGCACAGAGGTTAAGCGACTTCTCCAAGTCCACACTCTGAGTCAGTGGCAGAGATGTGGTTAGAATCTACTATCCCGGACTCCAAGCCAACTGTGTTACCGAATGGCCCACGTTACCTCTACTGACAAGCAAATTATTTATCAGAAGTGGATATTCTCCCTCTGTTTGCGCACCATTAGAAAATAGAAACAGGTACCTATATCCAGTCTTGCTATTTAAATGTATTCTTTTGTTTAGCACAGTGGACAGAGAGACATAAGAGATGGATCCCATCCTTGGCTCTGCCACTAACTCCTTCTGCGAGCTTGGCAGAGTCACTCAACCACTATGTGCCTCAGTTTCCCCATCTATACAATGGAGATAACTACTTTATATGCACAGGGGTATTGCTACTTTGAGATCCTCAGCTGAAAGAGTCTCTTTATAAGAGCAAGGTGTTATCCTGTTTCTGTAGTTTAACCACCACCACCAACTACAACAGCTGCAACAAACAGGAGAACAAACATTTGTTGATGTAGTGGTCTACTCAAGGGGCACAGCAGTTTCACGTTGCTTGTACCCTGGCCTTCCGTTGTCCTTTCTGGGCCAGAGAACACACAAAGCTCAGTGCATATAAGGTACATACCTGGAATGCAGCGAACCACATGAGCCAGTCCAGACGATAGTGGTATGGCGTTATAAGGCACGGCCTCCTCTTCAAATCCCCAGGCTTACATTTAAATTCATACTCCTCCCAAACCGCCATGGGATCATTGGGGTCCAGGCTGGAGGTACCTTGGAAGACGATCTCAGTTCGTTCCCTAGTAATGCTGTGGGAAATAATCATTGCGTTGTTATTTTCTCAGGCTGCGCCAAATCCTAAATAGTAACGGTCAGCAAGGAACTGCCCCATTAACCTAAAATTGCTTTTAACCTGTCTTTGGCTTTTCGGCTAAGGTGAAGTGTGGTAGCAGCTTAACATTTTGATTCTGACAAGCTGCTGAGCACCAATCTATGGAAGGCACTTCCATGGACCGCCCCTTACCACGGCACCTAAGCACCTCACCATCTTTAAGGTGTTTATCCCAGGGGTTCTCAAACGCAGGGTCGGGACCCCTCATGAGGTTATTACGTGGGGGGTCACGAGCTGTCAGCCTCCACCCCAAACCCCGCTTCACCTCCAGCTTTTATAATGGTGTTAAATATAAAAAAAGTGTTTTTAGTTTATAAGGGGAGTGGGGGTTGTACTCAGAGACTTGCTGTGTGAAAGGGGTCACCAGGACAAAAGTTTGAGAACCACTGGAGGATATGCCCAGGCCCAACGCAAGAGGCCCACGTCAGTCCTGGCAAGGGGACGGGACCCCAATTGGACCACAGAAAGTCCCAGGCAGCCCAGAGGTGGGAACCCTACTGGGGCTGCTGGGAACTGGGCCATCTAAAGAGGCCCTGCCCCCTCAGAGGGACTGAGGGGCGGCAGGAGGAGGTGCTGGTAGGCCCAGTGGGACCAAACGTGGCGGAGGTGGTGACTGGGACGGAAGGGACCCCATGAGAGGCTGGGACCCAGACCGTCACCGAGCCAGTTACTGAGAGAGAGACCCAGACGGAGGGGGCCCAGCAGGAGGCCGGGACCCAGACGGTGGTGGAGACAGTAGCTGTGGGAACCCAGACTGGAGGGACAAGGAGAGGTCCCGGGGACACCTCGCCGGGGGAAGAAACCCAGGCGGCGGCTGGCCTGTGGGCGATCAGGTGATATAGGGCAGTGCTACTATCCCCATTCTGTGGATGGAGAATCGAGGCACACAGAGACTCAGAGACTTGCCCATGGTCACACAAGCCAGAGGAGGGAATTCATTCCAGGTCTCTCAATCTAGACTGGTGTCCTAACCATGAGCTCAGCCTCTCCCCCTACTTGGTTTCCAGCACATCCCGCTATCTCAGCCATTCTGACAGTCTAATGGCAGCACAGCCCCTGGCGTGCAAGGCTTAGCTGTGTGACTGCACGACTCATGTGGGACAGTGGAGATTCGGTCAATCACAAAAGTGATCCATACTAATTCAGATTTTCATAACGACCCACGTGCAAAAATGCATGCGTGTAATCTGCACGTGTGGCTGCCCTGATGGCACCCCCCGACTCTGGTATTTGCACATGCAATTTCACGTGACTCCATCTGCAGGATCAGGAGAGAGGCTTCCAGCTGGGACAAGCTCAGCACAGCCCTTCCTTTGGGTTCACTTAGCAGGGCTGCTGGTCACGGAGCATTAGAGTTCCAGTCTGAGCCTCGGCCGTGGCAATGGGCAGGATACACGTACAGCGCGTCCAGGTTAATTGGTTATGTCTGCTCTAGAATGTGGCAGCCAGCTGGCATATACAACCCACCCCATATGGAGCACCCCCTAGCAGATTACTCCTGGGGCACCATTAACAACTGTCTGAAAGTGCCCAAGCGTTTCGCCATCCCAGCTGGAGGAGAAGTCTCACGGAGCCATTGCTCAGCAGCCGAGCAGGGGAGGGCGGCGTGTGAGCCATCACAACTGAAGCCAAGAGAAACAGAAAAGGAAAACAAGCTGGCTGTACCTAATTAGACATATAAAAACCACCCCAGCCTTACGGCAGGTCACACACAGACCTAAGTCTTATGTTTTGCCAGCCTCCAAACAGCAAGGCAATCGGACAATGCAGAGTGCAAGCAGCACGCCACAAAAGGAGACCTATAGCGAGGAGCCCATGTCGAAATCCATTCCGCAAGGGCTTTTTCCCCCAAAGATCTGTCAGTGACGCTGCTCTACAATGGAGCGCTTTGTTTGCCATGGTGTCTGCAGAACAGCATCATTCTAGCTATCAAACTGGTCCAAAACTCCTCCCCTAACTCCGTCCTCTCTTAGTCTTTCCGTCACCAACCCAAGAAACTGAAAGCTCAGACCAGCCATTCCCTCCCCCTTTGCTTATTTCCAGTGATAGATGCTTGCAACTAATGGACTGCCATTCATCTCAACTTATAATTGTTACCTGCATTTAATAGATCTCTGGACTCTTCAGCCAAGTCCCATACTATACCTTCGGCTGAGTTATGAGCCGTGGCTAGCTGCCCAATGGTTAGAAACACACTGTAAATCAGGGACACCAAATTACTAATAAAAGTAGGCTCCTACTGTGTGATTCAAAATATGTCAAGTTTCACATAATCGTATATTCATTATGAGCTGCAATCCTCTTTTTATTGGTTTACATAGGCTGGAATTACAAACATATTACAGCAGCATTTCATCACATGCTCTTTCGGTTCTGGTAACCGTTGAAACAAAAATCTTAGACTGAAGAGGAAAAAGAAAAACAACAACCCAAATACAACAAGCTCCCGTCACTCCAAGACTCCACCATTCTAAGAGGTGCAGGGATTAATACAACTTGGTTCTCACCACTCCTACCCTGCCCCTTCCAACCCTCCTCCAAAACAGGGCTTTCACGTGTCACGCAAAACACAGCTCTGTTTTAAAGCGCGGAGGTTTGTTTTTTATCGTGTTTGTTCAAAGCTTCCCTTTCTGCGGAGGTTGAATAGAAATTTCTGCTTGTTTGAAAGGTGGGTAAAAGATCACTTCAAAGCCCAGTGTGACTATGGGCTTGCTGCGTGGTTCTACTGCTTACGGCGTGACGTGGCTTTTACAAAGGTTACGTTTTTGTAACAAGGACCTAACACACCTGGGTAGTTACACTGGGTACCTGCTGAGCCAGAATCTTCAGCAGCCGGTCAGATCCCTCTTTTTATAATGCCCCTTTGATAACAGGTGGCTATTTTCTGGGGTATGATCCACAACCCACTCAAATCAATAGGAGCCGTTTCCACTCAGTCCTCTAGAGCAGTGGTTCTCAACCCTTTTGGGCTCAGGACCTATTTGTAAATGTTTATGACCTGTCACAACTCACTACGCACTCTGGGGCGGGAGGCCCTGGGGTGGTTTCAGTCGGATCCTGCCTGGCACTCACCCCACAGTGGGGCTAGCTGGGCTTGGCTCTCCGCCCCAGGCACTGCAACCTACCGCCTCCCTGACTGGACCAAATCTGTGTGAGTGGAGCTATGACCTGGCTCATGGGGTTGCAGTGACACTCACTCAAATTTGGCCTACCCAGACTCCCATTATCATGATGGCAGGGCCCAATCTGAGTGGTGCTGGGACCCCAGAGGTCGCAGTGCCTGGAGCAGGGAGATGAGCCCAGCCCGCCCCATGGGACAGGAGCTGCCATGTGACCCTTTGAAACATTCTGGTCACCCAGTTTTGGGTCCCGACCCACGGGTGGAGAAACCTGCTCTAGAGAACATCTCATGGTCAGCACAATGTGGGCCTGCGGCTGGCAGAAGCAGAGGTCTAACTACGAAAGACTGGCCAGTTTCATCCGGGTTACCTCAGACCCTCCACCTGGGTTAAAAGACTTGGGCCCAGTCCTTCCATCAGCTGCCTGGCTACAGCTCATGTTGACTTCAGAAAGAATTGCGCACACAGCTGGTAGGATGATCGAACTCCCGGCCCTCCAGTTCTACTTCCTCCCCACAACATCCTCAGGAGATACAGATTAAATTCTGAACAGCTCAATAACTGATCAAGAGGAACTAGCAGGCACGCAGATCCCACAGTGGGTGTGCTGCAGGCACCTACACAGACTCTCTCCCGTGACAGGCCGACCTGGCTGCAAGCACAAAACCTGGGGAACTAACATGTTGTTTGTAAACCATCACTCTGCTTCTATTTTATACCCCTTTCCTCTCCCTTTCTCTGTCTTGTCTATTCAGATTACAAAGCAGGGAATGTCTCTTACTCGAGCCTAGCACAATGAGGCCTCATTATCAATCGGCCCCTGCACACTGTTGTAATACCAAAGCAACAACAGATTGTACATGCTATGTTGAGGGTCTTCTCCTTCCCCACCCCTCTGGTGTTGCCGCAAAACCAGCCAGTTTTCAACCGGTAGATAGAGAAACAAGTTCTACGAGGTTGAAAGCAGTGATAAGTATTAGCCTATGTGGACACTTGCAGAGATAGCTAGTATGACCTCAATAAGGTAGCCCAACCGCCTAACGCAGAACCCTGTATGCTATCACGCAGAAGGCTCTTTTTCAGGGGCATCCTTATGACTTTCCTCCTGCGAGAGCAGAAAGGCAAGGCAGGATCATGGAGGAGATTTTCCCAACTAGAGGGAGGGAGGGAGGGAGGGAGGAAGGAAGGAAGGAAGGAAGGAAAACACACACACACAGACACACACACACACGATAGAGAGAAAAAAATCACTCTAAATATGACTCATATGACTCTCTTCCTTCTATGCATATTATCATAATGTTTTTATATCTAATATATTGTGCCCCTTAAGAACGGTTATAAATTTAAAGCAAAACTATAGTCAAATAAATCATAATACAGTAGGAGAGGATTTTGTGATCTCTTTCAAGCACACCCTTTCCCCCCCATCCAATGAACAGCTACTCTGAACGTATCAGCTACCAGAGGGATTAAAAAAAACACATATAAGACACAAAGACTGGCTAATTGACTATATTTCATGATGTTGACAGGAGACTAGAACAGAACAGGTGTCCTGTGGGTCTATTCAAATGATTCGTACCTTCCAAAAGCGCCGTACGTGTTTACTATCCTGAGCGGGTTGAATGAGGTGTTCATGACTTGTCTGGAATTAAGCAGGTTGAGAACGACAGGTATACTGAGATAGGTGATCAGGAGTCCAAATGTGACGTTCACCACTTTGCGGACATAGCAGCCTGGTTGGAACACAAACAGAACCAGAAAGGAAGTGACTTCACCGTCTGAGGTTGCTCAGGATCAGTTCAGACCCTGCTTCTAAGAAGATAGTTTTTTTTTCCCCTACAGTCCTTTCAAGGTCACCTGACAGGCAATTTCAGAGGGTTGCTAACAGTTGGTGTCAGCTCCCTTTCAAGCTAAAGTGGATGAATTCTTACACGTAATCAAACAAATCCTCGCCAGTAGGCCATGAAATCTCTCTCCAAAGATCTGCCTTTCTCTAAATAGTCTGAGAAGGGGCTGAAAAGAAAAATGTCTAAAATGTTCGAGTAACAACAGTTTTAGTGTAGGAAAAAACCACAGCTGGCATTTAGACATTGTTCAAAATTGCCCTCCTTGTTTTTAAGACTCTCCATGGACTCTCTCCAGCTGATTTTAAACCCTCTCTATTCCCCATCATGGTTCCTAACACCAGCCTTTTCTTCGTCCTTCCTCAACGCTGGTGGAAGAGACACCACTCCTCCACAGCTCTTACCACTGGAATTTGCTTTTCTGAATCTCCCTGCCACTGACACAACTCCTCTCTTTGACTCTCATCTCTTCCCTGGCTAGTGCCTCTGTACACTTCTCTTTCCTTTGGCTATCACTTATTACGCCGCTACCTCGATATAACGCCACCCGGTATAACACACATTTGGATATAACGCGATAAAGCAGCGGTCCGGGGGGGGGGGCTGCACACGCCGGTGGATCAAAGCAACTTCAATATAACACAGTTTCACCTATAATGCGGTAAGATGTTTTGGCTCCCGAGGACAGCGTTATAGCGGGGTAGAGGTGTATTTCAATTTCAGAATTGCATTATTTTAGGTTGCAAAGTGCTTTGGGATATGGCTTGCATGAAGGACACTGCAAACGAGA
The DNA here is from genome assembly GCF_020497125.1 of Mauremys mutica. NCBI lineage: Eukaryota > Metazoa > Chordata > Testudines > Geoemydidae > Mauremys > Mauremys mutica. Next base: position 81,506,458 of record NC_059082.1, on the reverse strand, counting down.
CTGGTGTACTGGATATAATGTGGTATTTCAGTCTACAGAGAATCAGACAAATAAGCTAAGGCAGCCTCAAAAGGGTTTTTTGTGCTTATGATTGTTTTTAATTTAATGTGGACAGTCAAAGGAGAAGACTCAAAGCAAATGCACGTAGCTTTCCTCCTATCTCTGCAGGAGCGGGATGGTTATTTAAACCTCTTATATAGTCTGAATAATTGTTTAGTCTGGGAATATTTTTGGAGAATCGCTTGATTCGGGTGGGTTATCTAACCCAGCCCCCTGCATCGCAGCAGGCTGCCTCTGTGATCAGGCAAAGCAATACATAAGTTGCTCAGGGCATTTGTGTTGTCCTTCAGATGGCCTGAGGCTTCTAGCCTGTAAGGAAAAAAAAATCAGATACGAACACCAATGACTGCCAAGTTTTATTGTGAATGTCGGTGCTCCCCAGGTCACCATTTGTCTGGATGCTGTGTAAATATAGGCTTGATTCTGCTTATCCCTGCTTCTCAGACTCCTCTGCCACTAACTGGGTGAATGCATGATGTGGCCCTTTGACAGTCAGCACATTGTGGCCACAGGTCATCTCTTCTTGCATGGCTATAAAGCACCACGGACACCTACAGCACTGTGTACATCATAACCATGCCCTCCGAGTTGCACCGATCTGACCTTCAACCACAGTTACAGTATAATCCATGTGGAGAATGGCAACAGAAAGGAGTGAAACTGGCTGACGAGGTGCAGGGTCTGCTTTGCAGCCCAATTAATGGGAATCTTGCCATTGACTTCAGTGAGACTTGGATCAGGCCCTTAAGGTATGTCCAGACTACCCACTGGATCGGCGGGTAGCGATCAATCTATCGGGGATCAATATATCGTGTCTTGTCTAGATGTGATATATTGATCCCCGAACGTGGAACTCCACCAGGGCGAGAGGCGGAAGCGGAGTCGACGGGGGAGCCGTGGACGTCGATCCCGTGCCATGAGGACGGGAGGTAAGTTGAAATAAGATACATTGACTTCAGCTACGCTATTCCTGTAGCTGAAGTTACGCATCTTACATCAACCCCTCCAGCCCTAGTGTAGATCAGGCCTTAGATACCAAGGCGCAGATCCTTAACGGTACTTAGGCACTTAAGTCTCATTGAAATCAACGGGAGTTGGTGCCATGAATATCTGGTCTCATGTGACAGGCTCCTTATAAAAACCTTCACGTGAACAAAAGGGGCATAAAATGCCACACACTCCATTCTTCTGACCCTTGGCATTAACGTTCCTCTAGGACTTTTGCTACATGGCCCTCCTGTCCAAGGCACCGACTCAGCAATCCATTCTTACTTAGCACGTGCATAAGCGCTTTCTGGAACAGGGATGGATTTAAGCTGGGACTGAACCCAAGTTTGTAGCAAGTATGGGAGGCTTCTAAGTAACTCTTAACTTGTGGTCTGCGGGGACCCGTCAGAGAATGTCATGGAGTAAATTTAGGAAGTTGAGTCATAGGAGGATCTCTTGCATTCTCAAAATGATTCACAGATTGGTAAATTGAAGAACCATTTTTCTGTCTCATCTCCAACAAGACAGGCATAGGTTTGCTCAGAGTGACTGAAAAACACAACTCAACAGGAGATCTCTAGCATCACTCCAATCACTGGATTTACCAGCCTGCCGGAAAGCGACTTAGAATTTAAATGCTGCAACTAAAAGAGATTTCTTCTAGTAAAATATTTAAAATAAATACATAGTGTAATGAAATGTAATGAGCATTACGGAAACTAAACACTTCTGTTTAATAAACGGCATAATCTGAGGTGGATCGGGCCTGCTTGGAAAGAACTACGGGCAGGCATTTTATTTTGTAAACATGTTTTTGTCTTTCCAAGGGATGTTTGGTATATTTAAAAACTAGCATCTGTAACTGATGTTGATATTATGTTCAATTTGTTGCTTACATATTGTTTATACAAATCCTAGAAACAGTTCTACATCTGTTACCCAGCCTCATGTAAGTAAATCCCCCTTCTCTCTGCACTATCAGTTCTCTTTGGGGATATGATTTTCTTTTTTTAAATCTTAGCAGTGTACATTAGCCACATGGTTCACTGTTCCTTTTTTATTCAGGTTAACAAAACTTCTATTTACTTTTTCATGCTATACTTGTAGGCCAAACTATATGCCCAAGGCAATCTGACAGCCAAGTTCTTGATGCTCGAACAAGCCCAGCGTTCTTGACGAAGTCTGATAGCCCCACTCCTTAAAATTTGTGAGAGAGGATCTTATGCCCTCCCCCCTCCTTTTTTTTTTTTTGTTTGGCACCACATTAAATTACTGATTTAATTCCAGAATCAAAAAACGTTCTGCTTATGTTAGAACCATGACGACTCCCGAATAGTCTAAAGACAACTGGACAGAGCTATTATGTCCATTGTGTCAGTGGCAAATACTGCAAAACTGCAAGTGTGATAAATGTGAAAAACGTTTTCCACGTTTAAACATAAAAAAAATACCACTGAAATTCTGGTCCCATGGACATCAATGGGAGTGTTGTTATTGACTTCATCGGAGGCAAGTTTTCTACCTATATATTGCTTACTTTGTTACATCTGATGCTTTTCCTCGTGCTGAATAGTACCTTAAAATACTCCCACTGAAGTCAATGGAACAAGGTGCCACCCACCAGGAGCAAAGATATCAGAATTTTAGCTTTAGGGGCTTATTTTTCTATAAGCAGATACAACCCACCCTAACACCATGTAAGTATCCCCCCATGTAGCTGGAGGATAGAAGTGTATAAGTCAGCTCCTACCTCTGTGCTAATGGTTCTTTAGTGTAAGTAGCAGAGGCTGAGGTTTTAAGATCCAGAGGTCCTTCAATGTGAGTGATCCCACTAGGGAATTGTCACACAAAGATACTTCCCCTTCCCCTGCATACATAATAATAAGACCTAGCTCATGTAAAGTGCTTTCCAAAGGGAGGTATCATTATCCCTATTTTACAGGAGGAGAAACAGGCACAGAATGGTGAAGGGACTTGCCCAGCGGGCCAGTGGCCGAGCTTGGAATAAAAGAGATAAGAGCACTAGGTAGATAAGGTTTTAGTCCTCACGGGAATGACCTACCGTATCTCAAAGGAAGCCTCTGTCCTGCTGCCTCTTTGGCTTGTATCTTCAACACCTGGTCCTTCACACATCCCTCTTTGGAACTGAATAGGAATCCCAAGCAGGCGTCATCAAAACAGGCAATGCTGGGCACTATGGTTAGCCAGTTGAGGAAGCTCAGGTTCCCACTGATAATTAAGAGCACCTAAGTAGGAAAGAATGAAAGCACTGGGTAGTTGTGAGTTTAGGCAGGGGAATGCACTGAACAAGTGTCATCTGGCCAGGTTTCCAAGCGATTGTGTCCCAGCCTTAGTACAACAGCATTTGTCTATAGGTGGAAAGGAAACGTCTATGTCCACAATGGTTTGTTCTCCTGAAACAAGGTCAGATGCAGTGATAATTACAGCTGCAGTGACTGTAACAAAGTATCTGGGAGTCTGAACATGCCCTGCCAACCTGCAGAGAAACCTCTGCGGTCACTGTGGTCATCCTCTGGGGAAGGCCTCAAATCTCAAACATCATTTCACTTGTCGTCGCCGGTGGATCTTGAAGACAGGGCCAGACAGCCCTGTGCCAAAGGGGCTTTCACCTGCTCAAGCTCATGGAAATGTTGAGTAGATCCATTTTTTTTTAAAAATTACTTTAAAAATATGTATAAACATTTGTGCCCGGTTGCTTCTGCACTGCAAAGGGGGTTCCCCTTGCATTATTTCCTGGCTCTGGAGGGACCGTGCACTGAGCTGATTTTAACTGGAGACCCAAGTGCACATTGACACTGCGTGATCGTTGCAATCCTACAGCTACTCTAAACCACTACAAACACAATAAAAAAGTGTGTGTGTGTGTGTGTGTTGGGGAACGTTATGAAAAAATGGCTGAGCTTCCTCCACCTACAGTCATGGAGGAGGAGGAACTGAGTGGCTGTGGATGGCACTTCTCTCATGTAACCTCAGACACGCAATGTCTGGTGACAATTCCCCTGCAACAGCCCTGGCTTTCCACACAGCTCTAGAGGCAACCACCTCAAAGAACTGCAATCACTGGGAAGTAACCACTTTTTCTTCTTGGGATGACCACTCACAGGAGAAACGCCCCTAAAGGGTATACTGTAATACCACACAGAGCGTATACCAGAGCAAAGTGCTTGAAACAACAGCGAGCACAGTCCTTTCTCAGAAGCTATTTACATGCACCCAATAGCAGTGACAAGAAAACCCTGGTTACCTTGTTATCACAACCCTGCACACGTTTCTCTGCTGAACTTCCTCTTGTCTGAAATTACCAAAGACATGGCCAAAAAAACCCACCACACTATAGGCCCGAAAATGCTCCCACGGACACTCAAAGTGAGTTCTGCCATTACTTTCAGTGGGAAAAGGATCTCCTGTGCGTGGTGACTTGATTTCCCTACTCACCTCTGAGACTATGCTGTTTGGTTCCATGTTTGATTATCTATGTGGTTACTTCCTCATTATGCCCACATGTTGGTGAAACCAAGGTTTCAGAAACCCTAGAGGAAAACTTTGGCGCTTCTAATTAAAAAGCAGCCCTTAAATATCTGTGTGTTTTTGAAGAGGTATTTTTTATTTTAGCTTTTATTACCCATTTATGAGGATGTTTTGCATGTGTAACGCAGAACAGAAAAAGTGGGAACATTTGAAAGCTCTTGGAAGAGCATGAATATTTGTATATATTAGGCCAGGTTTTTGAGATATAGGATATTTTTTCTTCTCATTACAATGATTTGAAAATCCAAAGAACCTTCTTGCACCCAGTTCCCCAACCAATCTTAATGAGCATAAAGAAGTCATTTCTTGGGCACAGTCCATTTTGCCGTGGTCATGAATCACATGCCTTCAGAGCATATGGCTCTATTATTTTACAGCCTTAAAGTTACATGATGTCACTTTTTTGCCATTTTCATGGGTCAGCCACAGAAAAGATGGAGCTACATCTCTGCTCAGGCTGAATTACAAACCCAAATTCGGAGCCTTTCATTAGAACTCCACATACCACTTGAACACACAGGACAATTTCTCCATCATTATTATTGCTTCCCACTCTCAAAACTCCCCTGATGTCACTGGGGTTGCATAGCTGTCAAGGAAGGCAGAATTTTGCTCTGTTAGCTTAACAAAGAGAAGGTTAGGCATGACTTGGTTATACTCTGTAAGTATCTACATGGGGAACAAATATTTAATAACGGGATCTTCAGTCCAGCAGGGAAAGGTATAACATGAACAAATGGCTGCAAGTTGAAGCTAGACAAATTCAGATTGGAACTAAGATATATATTTTTAACTGGAACTGGCAGACTCTTCATTACTGACAATTTTTAAATCAAGATTTTAGTCAAACGATCTGCTCTAGGAATTATTTTGGGGAAGTTCTCTGGCCAGTGTTATACAGGGGGTCAGACTAGATCGTTACAATTTGGAATCTATGAATCACCAGGTGAACAAGTACCAAACAGTGGCATCTGTGTGGTACTGCACCTATTTTGTGTGCTTAGTGGTAACTCTTGATAAGGGTTGATGGGCAGCATGAAATAAGATGAAATAACTTGAAATGAAATAAGATGAAATAATTTCCCCTGTTTTACCACACAAAAAAAACCACCATCACAAAAACACATGTAGCCCTCAGGTCAAATCCTGAGATCCTTAGGACCTTGTCTACACAGAAACTTGCATGGGTTCCATGAAACTGGTGCAAACCCATGTGTACACTCTTATTTTAGAGGCTTATTGAGGTTTGTCTTCAACCTGTTCCTAATTAACTTAAGCTAAACCAAAGCAGGCCTGGATTAAACCAAAATAAGAGTGTCCATACAGACTTTTTCTTGATTTAATTAAATCTGTTTAGAATTACACCATATTCTAAACTGGTGCAACAGCATGTGCAAATGAGCCCTTAATTCCCTTTGCAGTGAACAGGAGTTGGCCAGAGTGAGACCGGAGTATAGACTGAGGAACCCGCTTCGCACATGGAGCTCACTTTTGTTCAATGAGGCAGTGCCCAGGGTAGCCATCCGTGCGTGCCCCCCTTCATCACTAACAGCCAGACTTCCCAGAAAACCATCTATGGCAGTGGCCCCCAAACTGGGGGGCTGAGGAATGGTCGGGGTGGGGGGGCATGCGGTGGAGCCTGGGCAAGCCCTCATGGCGCAGGCGGGGGCAGTGCCACCCAGCCTCTCTCCTTCCCCAACCCAGCTCTGGCTCCAGCCACAACTCTACTCCGCCGCTAGCCGCAGCTCCGCCCCCTGCTCCGCCCCCAGCCGCAGCTCCGCCCCCAGCCTCAGCTCCGCCCTGCCTCCTGCTCTGTCCTCATTCCCTCTCCTCCTCCAGGCCAACTCTGCCTCTAGCCCCAGCTCCTCCGCCATCCCCAGTCCTGACCCCAGCTCTGCGGTCAGCCCAAGCTCCTCTGCTGAACCAACTGTGCAGTAATGGAGTGTGTGCATGTGTGCAGACAGATTCCATTACTGGGAAAGTAGGGAGCACCACTGCTCTATGGGGCTGCGGATCCATGCCTGAGGAGGAGGGACTGGGTGCCCTATTAGGAAATGTGGTATATCATCAGAAGCACTAAAAACCTCCCTCTTGCACTCACAGCTTTGTATCCAGAGCTTTGGGGGCTGTGAGGCTGTCGAATGGTGTTTGAGAAGCACTGTTAGGTCCTCAGATGGAAGTACTGGAGCAGGGCATTATTTCCGCTACTGTTCTCTCGCTGCATTTGTTAAAGCCTTTGTTTTCCTGAGATAATAAGGCAGCTGGAGCCCGATGCCACAACAGCAGGTTTCTATGGCGCGTAGGATTATATAGGGAGCTGGCATGTCAAGCCACCTCAGAAGACTTACGGCATTCATTTTGGTACCATAACAACATAGCATGCTTACACAACCCGACAGTAACGAACGCCTGTGCTGTGCAACTGACGGCATGAGTTGGTGAACAGTGGCAGAGGCTGAACGGGAGCACTATTCTGTTGAAGACAAGAGGACGCTAGAAATGATCACAGCAGCAGTCACCCATCAGACACAAAGGACACACCCTGGATCTGCACAACATCCTATAAATCACACCCGTTGGAGAACTCCCCTCTCTGGTATATGCTCCAGGTTTATTCCAATCTCTAACTGATAGGGACCAGGATGAGAGCAAATATGGGACGGATAATCCTACATCGGTTACTGCAGTGTTCTTGTACCAGATGATGATCTAGATGGACCTTGGCTCTGATCCACTCTGGCAATTCCTATGTATTTGCCTCAAGAGGTATCCAAACTGGTGCTCTCGCTAGAGTCAATAATCACACCCTCCCCATAAAAGTGAAAGAGTTAAGAGGGCTTGTGTGTGGCATTCCACTGAAGTCAATGATGCCACGCTGGAGACTTGGCCGGTTAACCTTTAAAGGATATTGCAACGCAATCCAGACTCTAACACTGTGGGAAGATGCCATTATATGCACTGCTTCACTCTCCTGCACAAAACAACGTGGTTTTTAGCCTACAGCAGTGAAAATATTTAATTGTTCCATGTTCCTGGACAAGACTCAATCACTGCCCATCCAGCCTTGCGGACACCAACTCGCACCAGACACAGAGTTGACATTACAGTTTTGCTCAAATACCAGCATAACAACATGATAAACGGCGCCAATCACAACACAGTTGCCATTGAGACACACCTGGGTTTTCGTGGTACCGGCTGCCTGGCTGAACTGCCCAGCCAGTCCTTCAAAACTGAAAATCTTATAAATGGTTGAGCATGTTGGCATAAAACAATTTCTAGGACTCCACAAAAAGTGCAGATGATGCCTGTTTAGAACTGTTTGAGTTTTGAGACTGATCTGGATTCTTGCCCCGTTAGTCATGCTCCTTAGGATTTAGCCCTAGTTATGCTAATTAACTACCTGTTCCTTGGTTACTACACACACACACACACACACACACACACACACACACAAAAAACACCCACACACCACAGCCCCACCATCTTACCCATAAAAAATAAAGGTTATAAAGTTGACTTAATGGATTATGAATTGAAAAATAATGCCCCCGATGTAATAAAGTCACTGATTTTCCAGACTTGAAATCAGCTAATGAGAATTTCCCCCACCGCCCCAGCTAGGTTGGAAGTTATAACTTTGATTGGTAGTGTTATTTTTAAGCACATTTCTCTATTCATGCAGCCATGCTTTATCCTCCTGTGAATTGTTTACCCGCCGTTTTAGAGCACAATTTGCACGGGGGTCAAAGCTTGCTTTCTAGAGACTACAAGGAGGCCGGTGGCACCTTAAAGACTAACAAATTTATTTGGGCATAAGCTTTCGTAGGTAAAAAACCACTTACCCATGAAAGCTTATGTCCAAATAAATCTGTTAGTCTTTAAGGTGCCACCAGACCCCTTGTTGTTTTTGTGGATACAGACTAACACGGCTCCCTCCTGATACTTTCTAGAGACTGGAAGTCCAAGCAGGGGCGGCTCTAGGAATTTTGCCGCCCCAAGCACGGCGGCACGCCGCGGGGGGCGCTCTGGCGCTCTGGTGGTGGCCGGTCCCGCGGCTCCAGTGGACCTCCTGCAGACGTGCCTGCGGAGGGTCCGCTGGTCCTGCGGCTCCGGTGGAGCATCCGCAGGCACGCCTGCGGGAGGTCCACCGGAGCCGCCTGCCGCCCTCCCGGCGACAGGCAGAGCGCCCCCCCGCGGCATGCTGCCCCAAGCGTGCGCTTGGCGCGCTGGGGTCTGGAGCCGGCCCTGAGTCCAAGGTTGCATCACATCATCACCCCGTCTCTAGACATTGGAATATCTAGTGATTTTGTATGTATTGCCTTTAAAGATTCCGTCACACTGCCTTGCCAACATGCCTCAACCCTCATGGAGATGGATTACTCTGGGGGTGAGAGGTTCTGTTTTCAAGGCCCATTCAATCCTTAGCCCCCTCTTGAGAGTGTCAGCAAGGGGTCCAGTTAGTGCCAATTGTGCAGGTGTGGTCAGTGATGAGGAGTGCAACCATATTAGATGGATACTTGAGCATCAACAAGTTTGACAGAACAAGGAGTAATGGTCTCAAGTTGCAGAGGGGGAGGTTTAGGCTGGATATTAGGAAAAACTTTTTCACTAGTAGGGTGGTGAAGAACTGGAATGGGTTACCTAGGGAGGTAGTGGAATCTCCTTCCTTAGAGGTTTTTAAGGTCAGGCTTGACAAAGCCCTGGCTGGGATGATTTAGTTGGGTTTGGTCCTGCTTTGAGCAGTGGGTTGGACTAGATGACCTCCTGAGGTCCCTTCCAACCCTGAGATTCTATGATTCTATGATCATCAGATGAGAAAAGTGACGTGACGTAGAGGTCATTGTTATTATTAAACTGTATTACACAAGCACCTGTGGTTCCAACTGAAATGAGGGCCCATTGTACTAGACCTTATGCAGACACAATCAATATCCTGAGGGGCTTACAAAGAAAACACACAAGACAAAGGATGGGAGAAATGGAGAATTATTTCCATTTTACAGATGGGAAATTTAGGCACAAGACAACTAAGGGTTCGCCCAGGTCACACCGAGAGTTTGTATCAGGGACAGAAAGCAGATCTTCTGAATACCAATCCAGCATCTTCACCACAAGACTATCTCAGTTAGAATTATCTGAATATCCTATTACTAGTCCCCTGATTTTCCCTTTGCAGTATCCTTAAGTATGCTCATACAGTTTGGCTTCTTCCTTTCCTAGACAAGTTCTCCTGTTTTGCATACTCAGTCTCCCTACTTTCTAGAGTCACTGGTGGTCTCCAAAATGTTGTTCTACCATTGAAACATTAATAAAACATATATTATTGGTCTGAGGCCTTTCAGCTGATGTTCTATTAAAATAATTTAACATTACTCATTAAAACAAAATCAAAATCATATCATTTATTTGTCTGACACGGGCATAGCTTTGTTAAGTCCATATTTGCAAGTTGCAATGTTTGAAAATGCTGAGAGGACATTCAAGGAGCAGTGCGACCGAATCCTAAAGGGGTGAGCCATATCAAATTACAGCACATTGCAGAAGTCTTAATTGCTTTTTCGTAAACAAAATTACTCTCTTAGCCTATGTTGGATAATTACTCAGAATTATTTAAAAAACACCACCACTTGGTTCTGAATGACATACACACGTAAGTTCCTGGGATGTAACATGTAGTACTCAGAGCAGCAAATATGTAGACAGTTCCCACTTTGATCCACGAATAGTTTAGCTTTAAGTTCAATGCATATTAATCAGCCCGTATTCATTAATGTATTTCTCACCTAGCTACTTTGTTAGGAAATCATGTTCTTGGTTTTTATTTGATTTTCCTTGCACTATTGCGGTAATATTAAGAAAATAATTCTCCGGTTTGCCAGTTTGACACAGGATCACTTTACAGCTTTATAAGTAGCAACTGGGTGGTCTGTTACATGCATTTTTTTTTCAGTAGTGATTCACCTCTCTTTACTGCTTGGAAGTCAGAAGCAAAAATATCTTATTTCCACCAGCCCTCAAAAATCAGGGGATTCAAAAATAATATAGGTTTGGCATTTTTTGGTCTGTGGGTGGAATTATGAACCTGACAAATTTTTAACTCAAGTTACTCAAATTGAATCTTGCGGATCACAATTGGGTATTTGATTAATATAAAGGCATCAATGAACAAATTCAATAAATGGTTAATATTATACCCTTCCCGGGGGGCACAAATACCATTTAATCCTGAGGCTGGCCAAAAAAAACAACTTCTACTTGGAAGTCAATTAAGTGATTAGTGAAACTGTCATTTCTTCAACCTCTACGATTGTTGGCTGTCCTAACGACTCGCTTCTTGGCCACTTCTGGAAAGAGGTTATGTTATGTGACAGATATGTCTGGCCACCGCTAAGACTGAAACTCTGTCAGCTGAGTAGCAACTGTCTTCTGCAGTTTTGATCCTTTAGGCCCAGGATACCTTGGGGTTAGTGGATCCTCATGATTCAGACCAGTATTTGCTTTGGCTGCCAGAGCACATTTATCTAATCCTCCCTTTCTCCACACAACTTTCTAATTCTTCATGTTTTACTTTCTCCTCCCAAAGAAAGAAAAAGCACTGGAGGGAAGCTTCCATCTGTCCTCCAGAGAGCACCAGCATATCAACCAACCTAATTCATCTCACAGCTGGAGGAGCAAATATCTCCAACAACATAATGGGATAGAGCATTGCACTGGACTGCAGGGGATCTGGCTTCTAGTCTTGGCTCTGCCACTAGGCTGCTGGTTGACCTTGAGCAAGGTACTTTCCCTATCCAAGCCTGAGTTCCCTCATCTGTAAAATGGGTATAATGAAACTGTCCTCCTATGAAAAGCTGGTTGGGGTCTGTGCATGAAAAGCACTATACAGATGTTATTCTACCTATGTGCAGATGGAACAATTGTCCCTTTGCCATCAGATGTGTAAAGAATGACAGTTCAATATGCATCCGGCATAACAACCAATACTCCTTTTACACTGTTTTAAAGGCTTATACATACTATGCACTACAATCAAGAACAGTACGTTGCGTCCTCTCCTTACCTACTTCTGTACTGTGCCATCGTTAGCCTGGTGCTGACTTGTATTTACTGTGTCCACCTCTCTTTTGCTGGACAATATTGAAATGCACAATTATAACAAACAGATGGTACCAACCCCCGTGGTGATTTTTTTTTATTAAAGCACAGTATTAATCATGGTAATTGGGTAGGAACTTTAAGGTTATAAAACTACAGCATGTCTAATGAGCAAGCTCCTTATAGGAGGAACTGAGGTTTTTAATCTAATAATGTCAGTTTTATGGATTATGACTGGAGTTTTATGAAGTGTGATATGAAATACTGTGGATTCATGGCTCTCGCTGGATTAATTTGGAAAAGTAGTTTTCCTGGTTCTAGGCCCAAAAACAATTATTCCTTATATTTCTGTCCCCTGCACTGTTACCAAACCCTTCTGTCAGAAAACGGGCACCTACCCCTGTAAGTCTTTTACAGGTTACACTTCTTTGTTCGGCTGTTTATTCATTTATTTTTAAAGCAGAGATTGCTGTAAACATACAGTAGGTACTAGAAGCTCATATTCTTTGTAACAGACTGTATATTTGTCCAGCAGGAACAGCAACAATAGCTTGTAAACAGTTAAACACAGTCTAGGGATGTCTGTGAATTTGCAGGCTACATCAGATCACGTGGATGTGGTCACTAGTTAGTACTGGAGTAGTACCGGAGAATATATATATTCTCACACACACACACACACACACACACACACACACACACACACACACACACACACACAGTAGCCAGGTCACTAGGGGCAGGTATCAATTTTTAAGAGACAGGGCACAAATTATATTTATCATTGGGAAAAAAAATCCAAACAAATATCTCTTCCGCCTAACATAAATGACAAACTCCTGCTCATTTGCTCCAGCAAAAGGCCTTCAAACAAAGAGACTGTCTCATCTATGCATTGGCAGAACAATATACTCTAGCTCTTATATGGCACTTTTCATCCGTAGTCCTCTCTATGTCACAGATCAACGCGCTCAAGCTGTTGAACTAACCAGGAGAGGACAGTTCCTCCCCTTGGAAGATCCTGGCTGTAGCTATTCAGGGCTTGGGGATGGTTCCTCAGCTGACTTCAAACGTCACAGTGGGGAAGGAAGCAGATTTCTTAGACAGGGCCCCAGCCTTACATGGATCAATGCCAAGCCACTGCACACAGGAGCCAGGAGGTAACCAGTGGAATCCTTTGAGAACTGGCACACTGCACTGCACTGCAGCTATCCCAGGCGAACGTCTGCATCCTGTTTCAGCTGAAACTTCTGAACGGTATCTCTTAGTCAGTCCGACTTTTTGGCTTTTCACTGCATCGATAACTCACTGCCAGGTTCCCGTGTATTACACACGGGATGAGAAAAGGCAGTTGTTGGCCACCAGGTTGCACTTGGTGATCGGGGAACAAGCAGGAGTTCAAAGATGTCACTAAACAGGACATCTCTTGGAGAAGAGGCAGGTGAATTCTCCTCGTACTGGGTGAAGGGAAAAGAAAGAGAGAGCACCCTTCAATCTCACCGAGCTCAAGATGCTTTCCCATCCTACCACCATCAGCGCTAGCTTGTCCACATGGAGCTTTGGCCACCTCACTCTCTTTCTAGTCCAAGTCTCTGCTGGTTGCGGGGAAATCAGACACAACGCACCAGCTGGGTTTAATGAAGATGGTGTGTGAAACCCTGATTCCATCAACGGTAAAGCTTCCATTGGCTTCGTTAGTGGCAGGATGTCAAGCGGAGAGCTGTGTCTCACCTGTGTCTTTATGGCATTGCAACCAGGATTGTCCCCCTATCTCCCTCTGCCCTCCAATTCACACTGAGTGTCGGGGGCGGGGGTGAGAGGAGAGGGGCTCGCAGGTGGGGAACAAGAAAGGGAACTTTGTAGGGCCCCAACGGGAGAGCTGTTGGGATGGATGAGCAGCTGCACAGACACGGCAACTAGTCTTTCTCCAGCACTAGCAAATTAACCACCAGTGTAACCAGTGCAGTCCCCATGCCAAACCCAGAGCGCAAGCGACCCAGGGAAATCAGGGAGCAAAGTTGTTTCACTAACAACCACTGTTCTGCTTCTCTTCTATGCCTGCCTCTACGCATGGAGCACCCTTCTTGGGCTGGCCTGCAAAGCCCCTACTCTTTCCTCTTTTAAAGCCCTCCTGGAGACCCACTCCGCCTGTGACACCCACGAGGAACTGTCTGAATCAAGTGTTCTACATGTTCAGTCTATTTTATCTCGGGGGGAAAAAACCTCCAGTGATCCATCCTGGGTTGTCCTAGCCATTGTTCCATCACTGTCCTGTCTTACTGAGGTTATTCCTCTCTTCTTCTCATCCCCAGAGCCTTGTCACCTTCTCATTGCATCATGTCTGAGATTTGTTTGTCAGCTCCTCGGGGCAGGGATCATACATTTTCCCTGCACTGAGAATTGCCCAGCAGGCTTTTGTTTGTAGTTAAAACCACAACAGCAATAAGCATAGAGGCCTTTGCCCATGAAAAATTGGGACGGGAGAGTTCGAGGCAGACTTCGGGCTTCCCCATTCTTTCGTTTTTCCTTTGGTAAAATAGTTAACTTTCCTCCTTTGAAATCTCCGGCCCCTCCTCCAAAGAATCCCCTCCCACAGTGACAATCTGAAATTCATAACATCGTGAGTCAGCCCTTCCTGCAAAAAGATAGGAAGGACAAGCCTTGAAAGCCAAATTTGATTTTAATGTGCCTCCAGTTACTTGCGTACCATGAAAACACAGCCTCCCACAAAGAAAAACAGGCTACGATTCCCCCATCTGGTTTCAGTTTGAAAAATACTTATATATGTAGTTTTTCCCCAAAAGTTATTGTAGGCACAGTCAAGAAATTCCCATTAAATGACAACAGTAAGAACATTTAATTTTCCCCTATTATTCATTTAATCTCTTGTTCACTTTTTGACTCTATCTTCATGAGGATTTAATCTGTTTTGCAAAACTATTTAGCGCACAGTAACACATAGGAAAGCAATTACCTCTCTCCGCTCGTTCTGTTTTATGCTGCAGATAAGCCTGTTCTGTGAATCCCAAATAAACTCAGAAAGCGATCAGAACTGCCAGAAGAAAGCAGGGCTAAATAGGTCACCCAGATAAGGTTTGAAAGAGGGAAGCTGGCTCGACTCCAGCTTACATTCTTGCATGCAATGAGTTTGGTGATCTCAGCTTAATCTCCATCACAAAAGCAGCTCACATCATTTTTACACAATCTGCTTTTGCTGTCACAGCTCAGGAAAGCCCCCACTCAGCCAGAGAAAGGCTGAGTCCAGAGACTCCCCTCTGAGTTAGGGTTTACACCATGCTGCAGATTCATGGGTGTACGCAGAAGTGGTGGAAAATGTCTCTCATACATTCACAGGGCAAGAGAAATCCATCTCAACGGCCTTCTCACCCTAGGAGTGCAAAGAAGCAAGACCCCAAGAAACAATTTTAAAATTCTGTTCTCCAATGTACGACTGGAATAGCATTTGTTTACTTGCTCTCTCGGAAGAACTTAGCCAACTCCTCTTTCCCCCTCCTCCAGTTATGAAAGGATTTGAAGTAGGGCCCCTGGGTTCTCTTCCCAGCTCTCAGGGGATGTCTACACTGCAATTAGACACCTGCAGCTGGCCTGTGCCAGCGGACTTGGGCTCGCAGGACTCAGGCTAAGGGGCTGTAGATGTTTGGGCTCACCTGTCTCAGATTTCCAAAACGGACACAATAGCACCCACCTAGCTCACATGGGGTATCGTGATATGGTGATACCACAAATAATCGGTAACAATACAAGTGCTGCAGTATAAGCTGCATAGACGACTACTTTATCTAGTGGCCTGTAGAGCCAACTAGCAAAAAGTAGTTTCCAAGAGTAAATGCAGCAGAACATTTTTCTAACAAACAGAAGTTATCTAAATGTTACCTCCTCACTCATCCTTTCATGTAGGATGAGTTCAATGCTAAAGGAGTTCAAGCTGGTCTCTCTGCCTTTATTCATAACAGGCAGCAAGAATTTACAAGGCGTACTTTTATTTCAGGAAATTTTATACATTTAACTCAATTACCAAAGCATTGTATGTGAATTTGGGATCGGTTGCTCGCTTTGGGTCTGAAATACAAGCCGCCTCCCATCACTGCCCTTCGCCTTGCAGAAGGGAGACATGTCTTCAAATTACCGACTTCGACACGTTTATTCTGCTTTGTTATGCAACTACCTCTTGGTGTTGCCTGATCCATTGACTCTTTTGCTAAAAGCTAGTGTTCCAAGTGAATACATTTCAGGCAAAATAGCTGCAGATGGACTGTTTTTGTAAGTGTTGGAACAATACAAAATAAACGAATGATTTTACAGAAAGATGGAATATATCGCTCCTCTGCTCTGGATTATCACCAGTGTTCTAGCCTTGATGGTAAAGTTACTTCCTACCGAGGAAGCCGTCACAAAGACATTTAATGGCAAACCCTTTGCAGAGATTTGGTGTAACTTCAGAGATCTTGTTATTTATTTATTTAGCCAATGACCACAGGCTGCTTCTTTGGACCGGCAAGTCCCAATGGGCATTTCAGCAGCATCTTAAACTGTGATCTCATCAGCTCTCTGAAAGTACGGCTCTGTTTCTGACTCCTTCACTCACATGGAACAGCTACGCATTCCTGGGATTGGGCCTGTTCGGTTTTTGGATGGGAGGTTCCTCCGGGGATATACCCGGAGGGCTGCAGAAAGTGAGAATGGCGATTTAGTCAGGGATATTCTTCCCTCGGAGAACCATTCTGATCTCATGCTATGGGTGCACGTCAGGAACAACTCCAGCTCTTAGAAGAGTAGCCCTTCGGTGGTTGTTTTAGCTGAGAGATTTTAACTCAGAAGGCTGCAGCTGTTAGCAGATGAGTCAATGGATCGGCAAGAGGCATTCTGCATAAGCAAGCTGCAAAGGAGAATAAATGTGTCAAAGCCAGCAACTTGAAGACATCTCCTTAAGTCGGCCAGGAGTAGAGCAGAAGGAGGTGGCAGCATTTCAGACCCAAAGCAAGTTACTCTTGACTTGTGCCAGCATGAGATCAGAATCTGGCCCTGAGTCAGTACTGAAAAAATGCTTTAGTATGTAATTAGGGGGCCCTGTGTGGTCTTTGACATGAGATGTAAAATCGAGGCCCTGATTACTCACGGTCATAAAAGATATCATGGAACTTTTTGCAACATTAGATCGGGTGGGAGTTAGCCGCATCCACCTGGCCAAACTTCAATTCAGGTAATTGCATTTGGTGCATCTAAATTCTCCATGCAGTTTCAAACGGTTATGATACCCTTCACATCCTCTCCCCCAAAACACTGTATAGCATTGAGGCACGCTGTTGGACAGCTGCTACATTCCACCCTATAGATCCGTGAATTTCAATGGAGGATGAAATGAGTTTTGTATATCTAGTTTGCAAAGTGCTTTGGGATCCATCTAAATAAAAAGTGCAATATAAAAATCAGATTATTATTGTTATAAAACGCTCCAGGCTTTCTTCATCGAGCACAATGCAAAGTTTAAGACCTCATATTAAGAGATACCCAGAGGCTGGGTTCAGGAGGAGGAGCGAGTGTTTATTGATTAAATGAGCTAATCGGAATGAAGTCAAAGAGCATATTTCATTTTTTCCACATCTAATAACAATCCAAGCTTTTCACTAACCAGCTCAGTCCCGATCATTAAAACAAAGCTTTTAAAGCCAATGGATTTAAAAAGGTAATGTTTAGTTTTGAAAAAGTAAAGATCTGGAGAATCAACTTTTTGAGTTAAAATCCAGGACAAGTGCTCTGTTTCACTGGCATCTCCAGATAGTTTAGGCAGGGAAGGGACCCATCTCGCAGTCTGGGTACATCTCTCACAACCTAGGTGGAATTCCCTAGAATAGAGCTGGTCAGAAAATTTTAGGGGAAACATTGTTTTGTCGGAATTTTCTGATCTGTTGAAATCGAAATGTTTTGCGGGACAGTGTCAATTTTGACAAAATTCTGCTGGAACAGGCAGCAGGTTTCAAAGCTTGTGTGATCTCCTGGCAGCTCATCTGTCTGGTCCTCAGCAGCCTGCCTGGAGCGCTGATGGGGAGCTGAGAGCTTGGAAGTCTGCTCCTAGGCTCCAGTTCCCCAGAAGTCCAGGCTCCCGGGCTTTCCAGGGTCCCTGGCAGCTTACCATGACAAGAACTGGTGCAAAGTAATTTCCAAGAGTAAATGCTGAAGAACAATTTTCCAACCAAGAGACCTTAACGTAAAGTTATCTCCTCACTCATGTTTTGAGGTAGGATGAGTTCAATGCCCCTTACCTGGGGCGCCCAGTAGAGCTGGGCAAAGAACTGTAATTTTGTTTTGTTTAGAAATTCAACATTTCGGGTTTTCCATCTAAACTGGAACGAAACAAACTCAAAACCCTCCACCCAGCTCCACCCAGACGTCTTTCCTTCTGTCATAGCAGCTGCAATTGGATCACGCCACGGATTGCTTCTGCAACAGGCCCTCCCACAAGTAAAGTCCTCCAGTTAAGGCTCAATGCTACATTTTCACTCACGCTCTCCTGAAAGAGCTGGAAACATATGTAGGTTCGAGCAGACTTAAAACCCGCCTGCAAGCCAAGAGGGTTCAGAAGACAAAACAGAACTGTAGCTTCTGTCGTCTGGGAGGATGGCCCAGGTCCAAGCAGAAGCAAGTGAGAAACAAAGTGAATTGACATTTCCATCTCGTTTCTATTAGCTGGAATTACACAATTGGGTGTAATTGAAAGTCTCGGCTCGCAGTGGGCATTAAACCAAAAGCTCAATTTCCTCCCTCTGCCAGATAAGAAAGAGAAATCCATTTAGGTTGGAGATGGGGACAGGGCAAATGGACTCATGCTCATGCTACTGCCGCGCTAGCTCTGATAAAAAGCACAATTAAATTTCCCTTGCCACTGGCTTCTTAATCTTAATGCCACCAGCTCTTGTTTTACTGCCTTTCCCTGCAATGCATTACGTTGGAGTTAGGAACTATGGAGATGTAAGTGAAACCACCCTGTAAAAACAAATGAGTATCCAAAGGTTTTACTGAGCTGTGTGTCCTTCCCTCACCATCCTCGCTTTGCCTCCATCTCTGACTTCGAAACATTTTGTCAAGGAGTGGAAGGAAGAAAAGAAAACTGAAAAAGGATGGAGTCCCAACTTCTAATTCTTTAGACCATATTCATGGGACTATTGGGTTGGTTTTTTATTTCAACCAAACTGATTTCTCCATCCCTGGTATTGAATTTGTCAATTTTTGAACAAGGCATCGTTGCCTCATTATTTTTGTGTCCTCCCTGACCTGTCTCTCTCCACCTGTTGTCTCCCTTCTTATATTTAGATTGGAAGCTCTTGAGAGCAAGTGCCATCTTTTTGTTCTGCGTTTGTACAGCTCCTGGCACAACAGGGTTGGTCCATGATGGGGGAATCTTATTTGCAACTAGAATTCAAATAATAAATAATTATTAACACCATAAAAATGTGCCCATTTTTTTATTGTATTTATTTTTGTTAAAGACTAATTCACAAGACAAGGCCAGACAGGACAGCATGTGTCATGTCCCTGCATACGCAGTGTAAATCTCATTTCCCTTTGGGTGTTTTCGTGATTAGGAAACAAAACAAAACACTACCACAAGGACACAGCTTGTATCATGTCCCTGCATTCACTGCAGAGCACACCACCAGTCACTGACGTTCTTAGGGCTATTTATTTTTTTTTAAATGAACCAAGTATTACAACAACAAACAGAAGAGAAGCTGCTTCTTACTGTGGCTTATTTAAATGTTCACCCACTCCCTTGCTGATGGTGCTAATAAGGCATGTGAAGAGGACTAACCCCATCTGTGATACCAACCTCATTTCTAGCCACAAGCAGACTTACCTCCTTCTCGCCCTAAATAATGAGTAACTGTGCTATCCCCTAGCCCCTTCAGCTAGATTGCAGGCCACATTCTGCTCTCAGTTACACTGGTGTAAATCTGGAGCGACGCCACTGGAGTCTTGAGAGCTACTCCAGATTTGCAGTGGTGTAAATGAGACCAGGGTCTGGCTCCAACACAACAGCGATATTTATAGCTGGTGACACTGCATATGTTGATAAACTGTATAGTCAATTGCTTGACCACACTTTAGTTCATTATGAAATATATTTAAGAGACCAAATAGCCAATGTCCGTTCGGTTTGTTGCTCTAAGCCAACAATAACACGGTACAGGAAAAAGGTTCTATATTATACCATTCTCTGGGAAGGCGTCTGGTGCAGCTTGTTAGATTCATCTTACACAGAAGGTGTGTTCCCAAAGTTACACATTTCAGCTGGTATTATTTATATGATAATTTTACAAGTTACACATCTCTTTACATGTCAATAAATGCCAACCCATAAGTTTGTCTCAATTCTCTAACTTCTTCTTCTGTTCCTTCCTCACCTTTGTTCTGGATACTAGTATTCTAGGTACTGGTCCATGAAGGTAATTCTCTAGATTGTACCAAGACAAAGAACAAACAAAATTTGATTTTGACAAGTTTCCTATCTGCTTATGCCAAATGCTCACTTCTGCAAGGTGTTATGGGATGTTTAGCATAAGTGAACAGGATTAGGGTATAGGCCGATTTAAGCAATATCACTTATAATATTTGTGCTTCATATTATTGGTGCTTAATGCATACTGTATACGTATATATGTTATGCACATATATGAGTCAAAACATACAAGAACATTTTCCTTTTATGGACAAATTCTTTTATATCCAATGTTGTCCCTGCCTCTTCCCTCACCCCAAACACAAAACCTTAATGAAACCTGAAAGGGAAGATGTTGCATTAAGGTATAAATTCCAGCTCTAGTTTGGAAAAATTCAAATGATCACTTTCAACCAAAAAATAAAATAAAGCAGATCTAGGATAGTCATTCATAACTGGAACCACAGTGGTCTGTGATTCCACGAGACAACAGGAGATGCTTCCAGCTAAGCCTCTCACAAACCTATTTGCACAGAGAGGTGCCCTTTAACCTAACCACTAGGGACAAGGTCAGTTGACTTGCCCGGAATATGAAGACACACTACTTGAGCCCATAGGAAGCCATCTGAGTGCTGCTCAAATTTTAACCAAAAATATTTCCTCATGGATACTCACAGTAGCTGCTACGTCTTTGTACAGGTCTAGTATAACAGGGTACTAGTCTATGACAGAGGCTCCTGGAGACCTCTGCAGTACAAATTAATAATAATAACAACAATGGCATGAGGACTGTCCATCACTTGTACACACCCACAAACGTGTGATAGAGAGGAGGGAAAAGCAGACAAGATCAGTGACCCAGATCAGAACAAAGGCCATTTTCTAATCCAGAAGGATACCAGGTTTCACATATATATCAAGTCTTAGATGCTGTTTTCAGGAAAAGCCAGTCTGGGATGTAGGGTTTAAAAGGGGCAGTGCCATGTAGGTTAGACCCAAAAAACCAAGGAAGTAGGAAGGGGGATTGAATAAACGTATGGTTCTTGTTTGTTTGAAGATTCCCGTGTTATGTTGGAATCCCAAATGCATTGTGCTGGTAAGTGCCAATGTCAGTCCATAGTCCAAACTCAGTGAAGTACAAATATCAGTGGGGGAAAGGAAATTTTGACTTTCCAGTTTATAATCAAAATCTTTGATTCTGCAACTTCTGGCACATAGTCAGACGGCCAGCCATGCTGCCACTGCTCACGATTTTATTGCAAGTCTCACAATATCTGGTGTTTTTCTTGAAATCCCAGCTCATGGAGTCCTGCGATTGTGAGAAACTCAGCTTTCATTTAAAAAGAAAAATATATTTTCTAGCCCTCATGATTGTGGAGAAAAAAAATGAAAAATATGACCTGAGTGTAAACTAAAAGCTCTGAAATCCAAAAGGCAAATAAAAGGAATCCAAAATGTATTTTATTATTTACTATTTCTTAATGTCATGATTGGGGGGCGGGCAAGTCATGATTTTTGAACACTTGGGGTTTGCAGAACTGCTGTTGCACCAGCATGGAGTGTTGCTGGAGCCAATGGAGAAGGATAGGGCTCATGTTAGTATCAGTGACATGGGCACAAAAGCATCTGCAAAGCAGGATTTTTCAAAAAACCCATTTTACAGCTTTGTTTTCAAACAAAGAAAGAGGCTATCTTCAGGCTTAAAAATCATGCAGCTAAACTTTAATTTTTAATTGTTTAACATATCTTTGCACTGCCAGCTCTTAATTAGATCTTTTAACTAATCAAGTGCTTACAAGACACCTACTCTACAGGCTCCTGGTTTGAAAACTGAAAAAGAAAGAGATTGATTAGTTACCACCACATACCTTTGTTGAATTGTTTAACAGCTTGTAAAAGTATAATTAGGCAGGCCAAAAAAGAATTTGAAGAGCAGCTAGCAAAAGACTCAAAAACTAATAGCAAAAAATGTTTAAGTACATCAGAAGAGGAAGCCTGCCAAACAATCAGTGGGGCCACTGGATGATTGAAGTGCTAAGGGAACACTCAAGGAAGACAAGGCCATCACAGACAAGCTGAATTAATTCTTTGCATTGGTTTTCAATGCAGAGGATGTGAGGGAGATTCCCACACATGAGCCATTCTCTTTAGGTGGCAAATCTGAGGGACTGTCCCAGATTGAGGTGTCTGTAGAGGTGGTTTTGGAACAAAATAATTAATTAAAAAGTAGTAAGTCACCGGGACCATGGATGAGTTCTGCATGAACTCAAATATGAAACTGTAGAACTACTAACTGTGGTATGTAACCTATCACTTAAATCAGCATCTGTACCAGATGACTGGAGGACAGCTAATGTGATGTCAATTTTTAAAAAAGGCTCCAGATGCTATCCTGGCAATTAAAGGCCGGTACACCTAACTTCAGTACCAGGTAAACTGGTTGAAACCATGATAAAGAAGAGAATTATCAGACACATAGATGAACGCAATTTGTTGGGAAGAATCAATATGGCTTTTGTAAAGGGAAATCAGACCTTATGAATCTATTAGAATTATTTGATGGGGTCAACCAATATGTGGACACGGGTGATCCAGTGGATATAGTGTACTTGGACTTTCAGAAAGTCTTTGACAAGGTCTTTCACCGACGGCTCTTATGCAAAGTAAGCAGTCATGGGATAAGAGGGAAGGTTCTCTCATGAATTGGTAACTGGTTAAAAGATAGGAAACAAAAGGGTAGGCATAAATGGTCAGTTTTCACAGTGGAGAAAGGTAAATAGTGGTGTCCCCCAGGGATCTGTACTGGGACCAGTGCTGTTCAACATATTCATAAATGATCTGGAGAAAGGAGTAAGCAGTGAGGTGTCAAAATTTGCAGACGATACAAAATTATTCAAGATAGTTAAATGCAAAGCAGATTGCAAAGAGTTATTAAGGGATGTCACAAAACTGGGTGCCTGGGCAACAAAATGGCAGATGAAATTCAATATTGATAAATGCAAAGAAATGCATATTGGAAAACATAATCCCAACTATACGTACAAAATAATGGGGTCTAAATTAGCTGTTACCAATTGAGAAAGAGACCTTGGAGTCATTGTAAATAGTTCTCTGAAAACATCCACTCAATGTGCAGCGACAGTCAAAAAAACTAACAATGTTGGGAATCATTAGGAAAGGGATAGATAAGAAGACAGTAAATGTCATAATGCCATTATAGAAGTCCATACTCCGCCCACAGCTGGAATACCGCATGCAGTTCTGGTTGCCCCATCTCAAAAAAGATACATTAGAAATGGAAAAGGTACAAAGAAAGGCAAGAAAAATGATTAACGGTATGGAACAGCTTCCACATGAAGAGAGATTAAAGAGACGGGGAGTGTTCAGCTTGGAAAACAGACGACTAAGGGGACATATGATAGAGTTCTATAAAATAATGAATGGCGTGGAGAAAGTGAATAAGGAAGCGTTACTTACTCCACATGACACAAGAACCAGGGGTTACCCAATTAAATTAATAGCCAGCAGGTTTAAAACAAACAAAAGGAAGTCCTTCATCACACAACACACAGTCAACTTGTGGAACTCCTTGCCAGGAGATGTTGTGAAGGCCAAAACTATAACTGGGTTAAAAAAAAGAATTATTCATGGAGGACAGGTCCATCAATGGCTATTAGCCAAGATGATCAAAGATGCAACCCCAAGTTCTGGGTGTCCCTAAGCCTCTGGCTGTCAGATGCTGGGACTGGATAATGGGATGGATCACTTGACAATTGCCCTGTTCTGTTCATTCCCTCTGGGGCACCTGGCACTGGCCACTGTCAGAAGACAGGATACTGGGCTGGATGGACCATTGGTCTGACCCAGTATGGCAGTTCTTCTTCCATTCAAACTAGTACCTAATTTGAACCAGATATGTAGAAAATAGCATTGCATCTTAGAAAATAAATAAATAAAGGCGAATGTAATCATCTCTTTTGCAAGCCCTTATTTAGGGTGGGAAGCACAAGCAAGTACATGTCTAGTCAAACTGTCCATGAGTATTCTGTTACCGATTTTTATTTCTTCTCTCTGCTATGGTCTGCTGCATATTCAGATATTAAGACATCATAAGAAAAATTCCAGAGCTGCAATTAATCACTGACTGTCAGAGTTTTCCATAAGGTGCAAATTTAGAGTTATAAAACTGTCAAAACATAAAAAGTTACATGGGCTGCTTGCACCGCTGACTAGATGAGATTCTGGAGGCACGGAGACAAATGCTTGTGGTCGAGTTGGCCTGTGGAACCTTTGGAGCAGCAGGGGCATAGATTGCAAACAAAATACACAGTGCAGAGGCTGTGGGAAGGAAAAGGGGATATAAACTCTTGTGTGCAGGAAAAAGCAGCTTTGAACAGCGATCGGCTATAGCTTGGTCTACGGTATTAATGCAAGCTGCATGCTGAGAGTGGGTTATCACAACAAAATGCCTTGGGGGAGATTTTTATTTGTAAGTCAGGGCTCAGTGTGGAGGAAAGGGCATCCGGAACCGGATCCGAAGCTCAGTGAAGTCAATGGGAAGATAGCTTTGATGGGCTATGAAGCAGGCTCTTGGCACATATTAAATAGGTAAGGAATTTGAAAAGATAATTTCAGATGGCGTCAGGCCGTGGTAAGCAGTGGGTAGCGGGATGCCACATGTACCTTAACAAGCCCATGTTCCATATATTCCCATTCTGAGTGAGCAGAGTCTATTTCCATATTGCTAAGACAGTTCAAGTAATTTACCAGGAGGTGGTAGTCGATTCTTTTTTTTAAATTTACCTCGCTAGAAAATACAGTCAAAGGATCTTTACTGCAATAGCGAAGTCATGGCTCTTCGGCCAAACTCAGCACTTGGGGATTGAGATTTCATCATCGGCCATGTTACTGACACTGGTCTTGCCCCAAAAGTACAAGCATGTCTAGCAAAGCAATGCCCACGGACCAAAGGTTAAGACTAATAAAAGCATAATGGGAGTTTTCCACTGAGTTCAGAAGGCCAGGATGTCATCCCAAATCTCCAGGCTAAACCTGGAGCAGAGATTACCTGACTTCCACAAATCTTGTTTGGTTTTACCCGTGCGCTGGTCAAACTGAAAACGTCACTTCATTTACTGTGTCCATTTGATTTCAAGCTTTAACTTTTTGTCTCCTTACATTGGCTTACGGAAAAATTGCCCTCTGGAAAAGGATTTCTCTGTCCAGTAGAAGTGGAGCTGTGTGAATAATTGATTTTTCGGTTTGCTGGCAGTTCTGAAAAATTGGAAAAAAACCAACATTTTGGATCAATCCAAAAACATTTATTAAAAAATATTTTCGGTGGTTTGAAAAGTCAAAAAAGCTTCATGTTATTTCCACTTTTTTAAACATTTCAATTAAAAAAAAATAAATAAAATTGAAGTAAATTTTGAAACAAAAAGAATTTTGAACAGAAAAATCAAAATGTTTAATTTAGAAACTGACAAAATGAAATTTTCAATTTTTTTCAGAATTTCCTAGACCGATTTTTTCGTGATTTTTTTTCAAAATCAACACAAATTCACAAAATATTTCAGCCAGCCTGAATCTGCATTTTTTAGCCAAACATTTTGTCCAGCTCTGAATAGAAACAACTTGCTTGAGTTCTGTCCCACTGAGTGACCATCTAACGTATGCTGGAAGGACAGCTGAGCGAGTACGTTTATTAAGGTGGCATGTAAGGCCAACTAAGAATGGGGTACCATTGTGGTAGGAAGTGCAGAAACATGACAGGAAACAGCCCCTGCCTCGAAAGCTTACAATCTAAGTAGACAAGGCAGACACAAGACAGGGGAAAGGGACAGGACAGACATGCAGAGTGAACAACTGAGAGCTGCCAATGTCCTGCCGGTTCTGCTATTTGGGGCGGAAGTGTTTTGTTACTGAAATCCTTTTGGTGGCGTTATGGTAGGAGGGCATTAGCTAGATCAGGGGTGGGCAAACTTTTTGGCACGAGGGCCACATCTGGGTATGGAAATTGTATGGTGAGCCATGAAGGCTCACAAAATTGGGGATTGGGGTGTGGGAGAGGGTGAGAGCTCTGGGGTGGGGCCAGAAATGAGGAGTTCAGGGTGTGAGAGGGGCTCTGCACTGGGGCAGGGAGGTTGGGGTGGGGCTGGGGATGAGGGGTTGGGGTGCAGGAGGATGCTCCAGGCTGGGACCAATGGGCTGAGAGGGCAGGAGGGGGATCAGGGTTAGGACAGGGGGTTGGGGTACAAGAGGGAGTCAGGGGTGCAGGCTCTGGGTGGCGCTTACCTCAAGCAGCGGCATGTCGCCACTCCAGCTCCTACACAGAGGCACGGCCAGGAGGCTCTGCATGCTGCTCCGTCCGCAGGCGCCGCCTCTGCAGCTCCTGGCCAATGGGAGCTGCAGAGCCGGCGCTTGGGGCAGGGGCAACATACGGAGCCCCCCGGCTGCCCCTATGCATAGGAGCTGGAGTGGGGACATGCCGCTGCTTCCAGGAGCCACAGCATGCATGGAGTGGGGCAAGCCCAGGACCCCACTCCCTGGCGGGAGCTCGAGGGCCGGATTAAAACGTCTGAAGGGCTGGATGTGGCCCCCGGGCTGTAGTTTGCCCACCCCTGACCTAGATGGAAAGACAAAGAAAGAGAGTGGGCTGAAAACCCTGAGAGAAGGTTGAAACAAAAGAGCAAATCAGCACAGGGGCAGGGAGGAGAATGGTCACAGCAAAATCTGCAGACAGCAGTCTGATCATGTCAGACCCATCAGACCCTGCCTGAACTGTTTGCTGCTGCTGCTCCTGCTGGCTTCAGTCCTTCACTGGCTGCTCCTTGCTGTCTCTTTCCCAAAGGCCACATGGGTTGGGAAGGAGGGACACCCCATGGAAATACGTGCACTCAATGAACGTAGCTTCTTTTGGGGAATAACCATGAGAAGATCTCGATTTCCTCTAATTTATTTGTTGCTCATAAATATCTTTAAACATTTTTTGCTCTTTGGCTTCATCATGAATATTTGAAATTTGAGCTGCAGTGCACAGCTGCACTTGGTCAGAGGTCACACGGAATTGTTTCTGTTCCCCGATTAGATAAATGCTTAAATATTTTGGGCAAAAACCCCTCACGCTTGCAAATTTTAGATTTACTTTCCACAAGTAGTCATACACGCAACTCTGAAATTCACTTTTTCCAAACCATTTTGCTAGTACAACTTGCTGAATCTAATAGTTGCAGAAAATGAAAGTCAACAGGTGAAAATGCATCAGCAACAAATTCACTATATTAGGGGGAATTTTTGGCAACACTTGCCCAATTCCCGCTATAAATCTGAAACAAGGTGTGATGGTATCTACACGAGAGTTGGGGGGGGAATATGCTGCTTGGGATAAAGCTAGGCATAGACGGCTCATGCCTCCCGATACGGGGGCGGGGACACACTATAGAAGGGAGGACATATCACTGCCCCAGCGACCTCCCCAAACTGTGCCCAGCCCTGGGCCGCTGCATATTCCCAATTCACTAGAGTTTGGGGAGGGGCTCTGTCCTTCTCCTGCTGCGCCTCTGACCCGGCATGTTCGGCCGCTCCCCCTGACAAGGAGGGAGCTGCTTCTCACACAGCTGAAGCCAGCCACTTGCCCCCATGCAGCGTGGCAGCTGCTTGAGAGCCCGCCTGGGAAGGCAGAGGCCTGCACCACCCCCTCTGCTCCCCGCCCAGGCCCGGCTGCCAGGGAAAGGGGCAAGCATGCTGGGGAGTGGGAGGGCAGCGAGAGAAAGAAAGAATCTCTTCTCCTCCCCCCCCCGCAGTTCAAGCAGAAATTTGGGGGGCCGGGCACTTGACCCCACATGCTCCCCTATGTGTCACCGATGCTAGAAAGGATATTTGGATACTTTTAATCAGAAAGGGGCCTGAGTCTGCCTGATTTGCAAAATTGGCATCTGGATTATGAAGCCCTTCCAAAGTGATTCAGATACAAGGTTTTGGTTTGACCAATTGTAGAAACAGCAGTTGGCTGCAAAAGCTGGATCTGGACTCCTTGAATTGACTAGTATTTGGATCCTTGGTTTTGTTTCAAACCCATCTTTTCTTTTAAGTTAACAATACCAGGCACAACCACATCCACAGACATGGGGAAAATATAGGGAAAAGTAAATGTCTCAGCTGATCAGCTTGACACATTGGTGGAAACTACTGGCAGCTTCTCTGATTTATATCTTTCTGCAGCTACTTTCTTTGCCTCATTAAAGCACATAATTTTAAGAACGCTAAGCAACATCTGCAGTAAAATATTTAACTTGGGTTGCCTACTCAGTGTCACTGGAAGCCAAGGCTGGGTGGGTTTCAAAATCTGGGATGACCTGGATTTTTCCACCAGACTGATCCCTTGCAGCACGTTCTGAAGCTAATACATATACCAGTTCAGATTTGGTATTATTAGTCAGTGGGCTTTTCCAAGCTTTGCTGAAATAGAAATCAGTTGTGGTGTGAAAATGTATCAAGGAAAAAAAATATTTGATGCCTTATTTGAGTTGGTTCCAATTTGATTTTAATAAAGAAAATCTGAAAAAAGCCACAGGGGCAAAAAAAAAAAAATTGAATGCAAATTTTTAACAGAAATTATATATTTTAAAAACTCCAAGAAAGGTGAAGCCTATTTACTGTCCAGATTGCACAGACATAGATGCCTATAAGGGTGTCTTTGGAAAGTAAATAAGTCTAGCTAGTCACTATAACCTGATGCTGAACCTTCACATAAGGCTACATTGCTAAGGGTGAAATCCTGCTGTTGAGAGCACAGAGAAGGGTCGGGCTCCATGGGGTGGGAGGAGATGCAGGATTAGTGTGCTCCACATAGGGGCTGTGCAGGACATGCGTGCTGCAGAGTTCAGCTCCAGAGGTGCTCCCTGTGCCCAGGCTCTCCAGACGGTCTGAGTGCTAAGGGCAGATCAGGGGAGAGGGTATGATTAGATGGATCCACAGGCAATAAGGCCAAGTCGACAGATCACTAAACCAGGATTCAGGAGACTAGTTTCTGTCCTTCTGCTCTGCTATTGGCCTGCTGGGTGACCTTGGGCATTTCACTTCTGCCTCTCTGTGCCTCAGTTTCCCCATCTGTAAAATGGGGGTAATGATCGTGACCTCCTGTGTAAAGTGCATTGAGATGTATGGATGAGAAGTGCTATGTAAGAACAAAGTAGTAGTCTTATATATGAGTCATTCTCCTTTGACCTTACCCGGGGCGACACTGCAGACTTAATGGAGGAGGATGCAGAGCAGTTGTGCTGCAGGATCAGACCTTAGAACTTCAGCGAGTTGCTTACAAGATGGGTGGACACTGGAAAAAAAAGCAGCCTCCAAATCTGTGACTTATATTGGATAGCTCCTTACTCTGTAAGTAACCACATGGATTTCAGCAGTGTAAGGTTACACTTCGCGTGAGGAAAGGGAGCAGAAGCTCACCCATTTCCCTTAGCATGGCTCCTGAGCTGGTTCAGCAAAAAGCACTCTTGCACAAGTAGTTCCTTCTACTATATTAGAAAATGAGTTGAATATTATGACAAATATACGATGTAGCCAGCCAACTTGCTGACACACTGCACTGCATGGTTAAAATACGATTTGAAATGTCCAACTGGTGGACATTAAGCCTTTGTTACCTTTTCTGAGGCCAAGAGAGGAAGGAGGGAAAAAAAACACTCGTTTTACTCACGTCCCAGATGGTAATTTAGCAATCCACATGCTGTCAGTGGCTGGGACTTAAGTAAACAGCAAATGAAATGTACGTTGGACAAAACCAGAGATGCTTAAGAAAACATGGAAAGTGTTAAATAACACGGTTTTATGCTGCCGTCTGCAGCAGTTTCTTTTCATAGCCCTTGCTTGTAGTTTAGGTTATAATGGGAATGAGGTATAAATTATTAAATGATCAAAAATGGAACACTTGCAACTATTTCTCCCCAGAATGGTTCTTATAAACAGGGCCAAGTTATTTCCAAGGACTGCCAGTGGGATGGGGAGGGATTTGCAGGACTTAAGTGGTAACAGGAGATTCACAGGCTGGACCATGCCATATAGTGCTTCTTATACCCACATATATAGGTAAATTTGGTGTGTGTGTGTATATATACACATGTAGATGTGTGTGCACACACGTGAACAATAAACCTAAAATACAGTTCCACTAGAAGCTGATCTGATCACTTTCTTTTATCTGATTACCAGTGGTGATTAAAGATTTTTTTAAAAAAAAACTCAGCTCTCTAAGCTTAACATGGCAAGATTGAAATCAGTTTTGTCTAAAGGACAGACAGACACATGCAGCAACTCTAACTGCAGTTTAACTAACTGATGGTTGTTCCAAAACATATATCAGCTGGGATTTCCAATGGGATACCCACAAAGGGCCTTTTGAATGTCCCAGTCACAGAGAGACTAGTACGGTGGATATTCCCGGTAGTTTCACTTCTTTTCCCAGTGTAGATTTGCTTGTGTCAGATGGGACAACATGAAATGTACATCTCGTGGGATGCCGGAAATGTAAAATGCCACTCCCTTTCATGGGCAGAGCTGTCATGGGATTCCAGTTCGTGCCACTGTGCTGATCACTGTAGAAGACTAATAAAAAAATATTAAATTGTTCCACGCAGAGCTGCGTCGCTGCTGGTATGAGTAGCACAGACTGAAATTAGCCTTTGGATTAACGAAATCACATTGGCAGCTGCAAGGTTATGGAGAAAGGATGCACTGTTGGAAAGACTGGAGCTGGGCTTGTGGTTTTTCGGCGCAAAACAGTTTACAGAAAAGGAGGAATATACTCACCCATAGGTGGGTAAATCCCTCAGCACGGAGATAAGGATGTCACCCATCCTACAAAAAGCAATTATATTAATGCTAGCTATGGGGCTGATTTTAAATTTACCCATTATGAACCTGCATATCAAAGGTGCCAACAGGCAGCTGGAGCAAAAACCCAACACTGCCTGGGCCTAGATTTCATGTTTTCTCACCTGACAAAATTGAATCGAGAGAGCTTAGAGGCACTGGGTGACAGCCAGCATGGAACTCAAAGGGAATGAGACAAGAGGGGTGTTTGAATAGCAGCTAGCACAAGAGCAACCCAATCTTGGTTGGGACAATTGGGTGTTGCCACAATTGAAATATTAAATCTAGATGGAGGCCCTTGAGGTTGCTTATACACAAGCTATAAGGTCTATGTGCAATGGGTTATTTAAACCTTTACTCTAGAAGGCCTGGGCTTTGGTGGGTTTTTACAGAACCTTGACATTACAGACTTGGGACATACTTGTTTTGGGTGGCTTAATATGATTTTGGAGCAAACGTAGTTTGACAGCACAAAGGAGCCTTAAGGATTCTGAAAACCAAAATGTTTATAAGCGAAGGCCAGATGCAGAGGGGTGGGTCCAAAACGGCTTCCAAGCAATCAGCCCCCTTCACAACAAAATTATATGATAGAGCACAGGAAGTGCCACAAGACATTAATCTCCAACGTGCAATTTGCCTGTTGAAATCCCTGCTTGTGACAGATGCATGAGCTGCTCAGACATGACTGAGGGAAGTTTAATGAAGCGGCAAATTACAGTCCTGCCCAGGATTTTCCACCCAAGATGCCACATAGGTATTTCCCAGCCATTGCCCATAGGCATTTGTGGTCGGAGTAGTTCCTTTCTGGCGTCTTGTGGTGGCACCACTGTTGCGATGGTGCTGGTGGTCATGAGTTCCTAACTCCAGAACAGTGACTATCCAGAGTTCAGTCACACCATGACATTGTGACTGGGGATACAGACAAGAGATTATATTTAAATAGAACAATGGGCATTTAGCTCTGTGCAGAACAGGCTCTGGAGGGGGCTCTGTGCTGCTTACTCTGAAAAAAATTCTTGTTTCCACATCTATTACGGGAAGAAACAGCAGCATGTCCTGGAGCCA
Source organism: Mauremys mutica (assembly GCF_020497125.1). Taxonomy (NCBI): domain Eukaryota; kingdom Metazoa; phylum Chordata; order Testudines; family Geoemydidae; genus Mauremys; species Mauremys mutica. The sequence goes on along the minus strand of NC_059082.1, from coordinate 81,474,366 downwards.
TCCAGTCACTGGGCTAGAACTTGTCTGTCTACTGGCCTGTCACTAGACTGTGAGCTCCTTGGAGCAGAGACCAGCCTTCTTGTGGGTTTGCAAAGCTGCTAGCACATGGTGGGTGGCTACGGCAAATAAACAACGATGTTAACCATCGGAGCTGCTCTAGGTTTTTCATTAAAAAATATCGTTCTCCGAAAATCGGCCCTTTTCTGAAATGGAAATTTTTGTAGATGAAAAAACCCTAAAAAATAAGGTTTGTTTTTTTTATAGATCCCTTCTGCCCCTGAAAAAGGGAGAGAAAGGGGGAGACAAGCAGACCGAAAAGGAGAGGGCAATTCTAGGGCACAATTGACCCTTCATCGCCAGCGCACATGAAGGATCAAGGAGGGACGCAACCCTGTCAGTCCCACAGAAGGCACCAGCGCAGGACTGAGCCTTACCATTTTTAGTGCTTTATGCAAGTCTTGCCAAGGAGACATTTGTAGAGTTGCATATGTGAGTGAACCATTCACCTCCCAGCACATTTCCGTCACTTGCCGCTCACTTAGACAAAGAGGACACCAACAGGAGTCTTATCAGCGTACTGAACATGCGTGGAGTATTTCATTTGGCACTCACTGGAGCTTTAATAATCTTTTCCTTTATGATTAATATTACACAAGTCATACTCCTTACGGAATTTCCTAACCATGTCTGTTTATATTTTTCTCTGCATCACTGTGATATTTTAGGATTGTGTTCTCTCTCTCTCTCTCTCTCTCGCTTTTTAAAAAAAACAAACTTTCATGTGTTTCCCCGCATTTTATAAACGAAGTTTCTTGTTTAGTAGTCATGACAACATCTTCTGACTATACTGGTTATACCACAGGCTGGGGTTTTGGTTTCTTTCTCCTTCCAGGCTTGGATTAGAAAAATTTCTCTGAATAAATAAAATCATAAAAATTAAGGGCCAAATTCTATGCTGATTCCCCCTTTTCCCCTCCCCAACAATCCCACGGTCTTCAGCCAGGTTTTGCAGCCTGTTGGGGAGCACAGAATATGGCCCTTATTCTGCACTCATCCACTTGCTTAACTTAAAGCACCGTGAGTAGACTTCCAAGGGATTATTTATAGTGGATAATGGGAAGCACATACATAAGCCTTTCCAGGATTGGGGCCTAAATCTTTACGAGGTAAAGCCTGCATCGGATTTTGTTTCTAGTAGAGCAGTGGTTTTCAACCTGGAGTCTGCAGACTATGTCTAACATTTCCAAAGGAGTCCGCAACTCCATTTGAAATTTTTAAGGGCACACAAAATGAAAAAAGGTTGAAGACCACTGCAGAGGGGTACCCGGTCATTACATATTAGACAATGACTAAATGATTCTAATGCTATAGTGATAATACTCAGATGTAACATCACTTAGTGGGTTGTCTGGAAAAAAAAAGACTATCTATGAAAAGCTGTATTTAAATATTTAAAATAGGAAATGGGTTTGATTGCATTACTCTACCGTGTTTTGACAGGACTGTTGACGGTGACACTCTCCTGTCAGTTCCTAAACAATGCATGCACACTACACACTTCATGGTAAAGTGAGGAATGGAGAGGAACACAGTGCCGTGTTTTCCAAGAAGGAAACACAGGGATGTTATAAGTAGAGATGGGATGAGCAAGCAATAGTCCGCACAGGATCAGGTGTCGACTGGGTTTAAGGTCAAATAAAGGCTAGGGGTTCAGGCTGGATGCAGATGGTGCCTTTGCAAACTGTCCAGGAGATTTATGCTGGGTCCGAACAGAACAAGACAATACTCTCCCTTCCAGATTTGGATCTGATGCAGAACCAAAACCAAGCTCTCAGTCCCCCTTCCTTCCAAATTGTGAAGAATTTCACATTCAAGGTCCCAGTCCATCATTATAAGTGAACAAGCCCACTATGAATTGAACAGTGACAGTAACTACCCGTCAGCGAGCCTATCGTAAGCCTAGGATGTTATAATGAAGCTTTACTGCATAGCTTGGTTCAGTCTTTCAAATGAAAAGCCCTTTTAAACAGGAACCGCCAGGGCTTTGCAGCTGATAGATCGTTGCAGTTCCTGCATGGCCACCTGATGATTTTCGGCATCTCTTGCTCTCTCTTTGGGCTCCTTTTCAAGTCCGAAACCTTTCTTGTTTGAGGTTAAAAGTAGCAAGGGCCTCTCTTCACTGACCTGATGAATTATGAACAGAGTCTGCTCAGCAGCTGTCTCTCTCCGTCCTGTCTGAGAACGAGGTCCAGCAGCAGGGTAAGCAGAGTGCAGAACTCTTGATTTTAGTTAGCGCTAAGAAGCTGGTTCCATGCTGCCTATTGATCAGGCTGACCCAAAGCTCATTCTGACGCAAAGGGGGAAATGAAGAAAAGTGACTATGCTACTGTAACCCATGGAGTTTATTTTTTGTTGTTGTTGAAGTATCCAACATTATATTTTAATGTATGTCGCCTCCCTGCAGGCTAAAGGAATCTATGCTTAAAAAAAATCAGGACATGTATTTTAAAGACCTCTCTCATGAGCACAGTAAATAACATTGGGTTATATAGCTGTGTTTACCAACAGCAAGAGAGTTCTAAAATTATTCCATGGTGCATTTTATTTACAGCACATAAAATACTAATTATATACAAGGCCAACCACATGGAAAGCAACAGTGAATTAAGAGGAGGTACTGGGTACGGTGTGAGGGATAGGGAGTTAACAAAGGAAGATGAACCTTTAATACGACCGACCCTTTGGGAGCCCAGGAGATGTTGAGTCCAGATGTTTTGAGGTCGATGTAACATGACTCCAAGAAGGAAGAGGATGTGATTCTTAAAATTCCCTGTTGTGTTTTAATTTACTGCAGTTTTGCAGAGGACGCATGTGGCGATCACAGGTGGTGTTTTAGACTGACCATAAACATGGAGTTGGGGCACTGAACAAGAGTCATTTCTTTGACTGCAGAGTTGGATGATTCCTGGGAAGTTGGTGCGTCCAACCCCACTCAAGCTCCAGATCTTGTTAGCTGGGGTCTACAACAAAATCCTCCATTAAAGATGGCATAGGCACTGCAGGGTACCAATAAACCTTCTTGCTTACTGCAACTGGTATTGGGAACTGCCTACTGTGACTTCCGATATAGGTTATCAGGCTGATCTGTTTTTAGGGCTGAGGAGGAAAACAGCATGGAAGGCAACATCTAAAGCTGTAGTTTCTATTTCTAGTTCCATGCTTTCACCTAAACAGCCACAGGAAAGTGAGCATTGCCCTTCATTTGGGCTGTTAGGCCTGGCCATTCCTTACTTGGGAAAAATCCCACTGGCCACTGGCAGCATCACATCTTCCCTCTGAATCAGGGAAACTAAGCTGATTTTGACTCATGAAGACTGATGACCTCCCCTGGTCCTGATCCTTTTACATTAGTTTTGCTTCCTTCCTGAGGATCTGGTCCCCAGTAACGATCGACGTTTGATATGGGGAATTGGCAGACTTGCTCCTGCTGTTACATATTGCTGTAGACACAGGGATCTGGGCTGGCCCTCAAAGGTTGGTCATGGAATGAACAACATAACTGGTGCAATAAAAACAATCAACATCCTTCGTCATGTGTGCCACGATACTATATATCAAACCAATAAAACAATCTGATTTGGTTTTTAAAAAACCAAATCAATTTTGTTTGATCTTGCTTTGTATTCCCTATCGTCCCCCTACCTTCTAGTTCTCTCTACAAGACACTATTGGCAGCATGAACTACCTGGCACTTTTGTAATGATGACTGTCATTTGACTGGATATGAGAAATAATTCTTTCCCCTTTTCTCTCAACGCAGATGCCCTGATCTTTTTCGCGTGACAGTCCTCGGGACATTGGTTCCACCCAGTCGCTATCACACCACTTTCCCTTACATCTTATTTGGTTCATGAGAGATTCAGGAAGAAAGACCTGAACTTCTTTATTTTAACCTCTTCCAAAAAAAGACTGCTCGACAGAAAGACAGCACATCTGAAGTGGATTAAAGGAAATATCTTTTAACACAAAATATAGTTAATCTGTGGAACTCTAGACATAGGATCGTACAGTTAAAAGTCAGGTAAGTTAAAACAAAAGACACAAAATAGCATCTGCAGATCCACGAGTTAGGATAAATATGACAAAGATCATCATTCTTCATGTGCCTTAGAAAAAAATTAGTCCAAGCTGGAGACAAGGAGAAATGTTTCCTAATAATGTATACAATAGGGTGAGGTATGGGTTGTTGTGTGGGGGTTGTTTTTTTTTTTTTAAACTAGACTTCTGGCTGCCTGTGTTACAGTCCTTGAGTTCCCAGCCCTACATAGCGTTTAACCCAATCAGATGGGCACAACTGTGTTTTCTGGTGCTAGCCAGCGTTCGAGACAAATACGGGACTAGATGGGACCATTGGTCTGGTCCAGTATGCTGGCTCGTTATCTTCTACGTAAGAACAACCAAGCAGGAATGCTGATGCCATAACGCAGTGGAGGTGTGTTTGCTCTGGAAGGACAACACATTACCTTTTAGCTTCCTTAGTTTAATTTGCTGATGTTTATGGTTCAACTCAATCCTGGATGGAGAAGAGCACAGCAGACCGCAGCACCCGCCTGAATCTCAGAGCAGAATCAGGGTTTTAATGCATATTTTTTTTTAGAAAGGGTTCTGTTCCATCAGTGATGAAAGGCCCAACTAATCACATGGAATTATTAACTGAACTTTAACCTCTTCTCTAGTTAACGGAAGGGATGGCCCATCTCTTCCAAATAGGGGAGCTCAGCATCTCAGGTTGTTGCAGTTTGGCACCAGGTAGGATGTGCCGTTTGGCACAATACAGAAAGTCAATGCCATCAAATCCAGGAATAATGGCCGGGGAACATTCCACGAACAAGAGAGAGCGAGAAACATTTGTTTACATGGAGAAAGATTTCTCTAAAATATCCGACCTCCTGTCTTCAACTTGCACAGCAAAAGGAACATTTTAGGCCTCTATCCCTGCCAGAGTGAACCCAGTCTCCCAAACTGGACTCTAGGCTGGACTTGCCATGACCTGGCATTAAACATTTCCAAGCTGCTTTTAAGGATTTACTGTTTATATTCTGAGAATTCCTGCTCAACTTTCCTTAGTGCCTTGTTGCACAACCTTCCGTTCATGCTCTACGCCATAAGAGTAGAATTCTTTGCACACAGATGATTCATCCAGCACTAGTACGCATTTAACAGCTGCGTGTTTCATAGGAAGGGTTGGGTTTTTAGAGGATTCAGATCTTTGCTTCATTATCATCTAAATAAATCAACTCTAGAGGCACAGCCAGGCTTGTGGACTTGTCCTTTTAATCTCTCCTCCTGCCAGTGGCACTCAAGAGAAGTACTGATGGCGATGGGTAGGGAATGTTCCTTTAGGCTGCTCACCTTCTGGGTCTATGAACAACTGGTCCTGATCTCAGGGTTTGTCTACACCTGAAAGTTGTTTCTGATTAAGGTATGATGCAAATTTAAAGAAAGGCTCTTTCTGAATAATTCCGTGTGTGAACACACTTATTCTGGAATCAGGAATAACTCTATGTTTAGACAAGGCTTCAGTTTCCACTTGGGAGTGACTAGACTAAAGCAAGTGAGCCCCTCAGGGCTAAGCGAAAGAGGTGCAGCCTAGTGACACGAGCATAGGCCTGTGAACGAGGTACTCCTACATAAGTATTATGCATTCCTATTATTATTAAGCCCCATTAACAAGAAGGAGGTCTGACTGAATCACATTTTTGTCCTGGATATAGCATGTGGCTCCTACATAAACTGATCTGTGCATGTATTCCAGTGCAAAAATCACTCACTTCAGCTAACAGGGGAAACAAACCATAGCTGCTCTAAGGTCTGTTGATCAATCGCCAAATTCTCTGAATCACCACCTCCAGCATGCTGAAGCCGTTTTAAATAGGAAGATGAAAGTAATGAATGATACAGGTTTCCTGCAATTTCTAACTGTTGCATCACCAACGAGATAATGTATCTAGTGGTGCCAGGGGAATCAGCTAATACAGCTGTGTAAACTCAGTGTGGGCTGAAGCACCTAAAGCAGTGTGCTCATCTCAGTACTTCCAAATCACAATAACATATCTTGGGAAGCAGCCTTGTTGTTGAGAAACATTAAACCAAACAACTTGGACCTGGGAGAATAATGGAATTATTTTCATTGAAGTAAGACACTATAAAATTATCCTTTATCACTGCTCTTTGAGCAGCCTGGACAGCAAGACTTAGAGCCTGTTTACACACAGAAGTTACACCAGCTTAACTTAAATCAGTTCAGTTAAACTAGTGCGACTTCTGTGGCCGGACTCTCTGTCAGTTTAAAACTGATTATATTAGTTTCGCTTGTACCTGCAAATTTACAGATGCTTTTACAGATGCAAGCTAAACTGATATAAGCTAGGCTTAACCAACGAATGCGTGGCTACTCACAAAGCAGCACCAGTTTAACTAAAATCAGTAAATAATATTAACTGTGTGTAATACACACACACACACACACATAAATAAAACAAAATTGCTTCCAGCAGCTCCCATTGGCCCGGAGCAGTGATCCGCAGCCAGTGGGAGCTGCGATCGGCCGGACCTGCGGACGGGGCAGGTAAACAAACCGGCCTGGCCCACCAGGGGCTTTCCCTACACAAGCAGCAACCCCTGTTTAAGAAACCCTGGTTTAGGAAAATGGTTAACGGCAGCAACCGTGGAACTACCTCCCAGCTAAGCTAGGAAAGTTTTCGGGAGTCACTGAATAAACAGCGAAATCCTCTTTGTTTTTTTAAAAACAAAACAAATCAAACCCCAAACTTGCCCTCTGCTATTTTCCATTTGAACAGACACATTTTGTTTTCACACATCTAAACCAGACACTAATAAAGAATTCACTTAAAAAAACCCAACATGTATTATAAACATAAAAAACCACGTTTATAATATCCCATCTGTTACCAGTTTGGTGGTTGGTGTGTGTGTGTGTGTGTATGTGTGTGTGTGTGTATCCACCCGCGTGTTTTAACTTTAACACATACACATGATTATTTAAAAGGACACCACACCAAGGAAATTTGGGCCCCCAAATTTAGACTTTGTTTAAAAAAAAAAAAAGAATATAGCTACTATTAGTGACATATTGTTAAAAAAAATAGTGTAAATATCAGAAAAGAGCATAATGAAATTCAGTGGTTAGAAGCTGAAACTAGACAAATTTAGATTTAAAATAAGATGCAACATTGTAACAGTGAGGGTAATTAACCACTGGAACAACTTACCAAGAGACGTGTTGGTGAATTCTCCCTCATTTTAAGTCTTGAAATCAAGATTGGATAGAATTTTAAAAGCTATGGTATAGCTCACACAGAAGTTACGGACTTTATGCAAAAATTATTCCGTAAGATTCTTTGGCCTGTGTTATGCAGGATGTCAAACTAGGTGGCTATAAATGGTTCCTTCTAGTCTTAAAATGTATCAGTTACTGTAAATGAATAATTACCAGGGTAAATATCTCATTTACACTAGTGTAAATTTGGAATCACTCCACTGACTTCAGATTAGCTTATTTAGATTAAAACCAGAGAGAGTAGAATCTGGCTCTGATTGGACAGGGTTTTCTTTAATATTTCCCTGAAGTGTTTTGAACCCAAACAACAACAGCACTCTGCTAGCACATCATTCCTGGAAAGCGAAGCTGAACAGAAACTTGTTCAGCGCTGCTAACTCTCACATTTTTATTTCAAATCTTGTGGTGTTTTGCATTTCTCTTCAAGCCCCAGCTCCTGGAATTTTGTGATTACATGCAAATCCCAGCTTTCATTTAAAACACAAAGTTTCTAGCCCTTGTCATTACAGAGAAATAGCTTGAAAATCAGATGTTAAAAAAGAAGCCAATCCCGCTCTCCTCCCCAAACCCTCCTCAAAACAAACAACCACCACCCCAAACTTAGAAACCGAAACACTACACTGCTCATACCATTCCCCCCGGGGGAAAAACAAACCACACATGACCATGGTTAGTCATGTTGTTTAATGCATGAGTGGACAGTGCTCAGATACTACGATGATGAAGGTGGTATCAGAATCCACACGGCATGGAACAGAATAGAAAATGTGACCTGGGTGAACCTTAAAGAACTGAAAACCAGAAAACAAATACAAAGAACTCATTATTTACTTATTTATTTAAATCTCATGATTTTGGGGGCCTGACTTGTCACTTTTGAACACATGTGGCTGGCAATATGTGCTAATGCAAACCAGGCAGTCTGTTTTCATTGGCTAAACTCGGTGAAATGCAAAGAAGTCAACAGCCACGGCAAATGATAAAAATTAACTTAGACCTTAATGCTGCAGTCATATTTTCATGGGCAGATTCCTGCACACATGCAGCACACATGGGGATTCTTCCCCTACTCCCACCCTCAATGAGTTCACCCACATGGATCCTATTTCAGGATCAGGGCCTAAGATTTTAATTTTTTCTCCCACGTTTAACAATATAAAGTGTTAGCAGCAGCATAGATAAGGACAAATGAGTTTTGGATGATCAACTTGAGACACGTTAAAGGGGCTTGATTTTCAGATAGCGCTGAGCACTCAACTCTTTTGAAAACGAGCCCCATTAGGGTGTTTCCAGTTGAACAACCAAAAACAGAAGCATCCAAAACCACCAGCCACTTTTGAAACCTTGGCCGTGAATTTTGACAACGTCCCGAATAACCAGATTTTATTTTAAATCAGAAATTCCAAAACCTGGGGTTGTGGTTTTTCTCCTGTGTTTTTCTCCAAGTGCGAGCAGCATGATTGATGGGCTATCCCACCAGCTCGAAAGCTGCATTTCAGAATACTGCCAGGCAGCCCCGCCTTTTGGAATCACTGACGGTCCCCCTTCCAATTAATCAAGTTCACATACTGATTAACTGCATGATTCATGTCTCTTGTTAGGCGCATTCTGAAACAAATAAGGCTGTATTTCAAGGCAACTGGCTTACTGGTTAAAATAAATACCTTCCAAAATACTATTTTCAAGTAGCTGAACCTTTTCCACCTTTACAACTAATTCAAACTTCCTTCAAATTATTTTTCTAAGTAATATAACAATTTGTTTTTCATTAGAGCTTGTCAAAGCCGGGCTTCGGTTTATTTTGAGAGAAACCAGCACTCTCTAGAAACTGTTTAGTACAATTTGAATGACGCCCAAAGGGGTTATTGCAGCCACAATCAAAATAGAGTTTATAGCACTGGGTAGGGGTGACACTTTATTTAATGATTTAAAAAAAAAAAGAACTCTGAATCAGAAGCTAATTAAGCGCACTCCTATGGCTAACAGTAAGTGTTCTAAGTCACTCTGACTACTGCAAAATGAAAGAACTTAACTTGTTGCTAACTAATACCAGACACCCGTATAGGAATAGTGCTATTTACCCAATTCAGGGTGGTATGAGCTCGTATTCTTGTGTCTGGTATGGAAGCCTGTCCATGTAATAGTTATCAGGCTATATGTGAAATCAGCTATAGAAATGTTGAAATCGTTTGGATTCTGTTAGCTTAAATGGGATTGCTTTTGATTAGGTTGGTATTTAATGTAAAATGGCTTAAATGTAACAGAAATTCCACACTCACTCCTTTGACTTCCAGTTTCTTTTGGTTTTTTTTGGTTGATCAAGGTGACATGGGCACTGGTGAGCCCTGGAAATTCAAGGACGTTGTGGACTGGGTCACGATGCGGGGTTAGAGTAAATTGAAATGGGCGTCCTCCTCGAGTTCTGGCAGCCGTGTTCCAGCGCTGGGTAAGCTAGTATTACTAGGGACTCAGCAACAGCCACAGGGATCTTGCCATTGTGAGCACTGTTATTAATCTTAGTAGAGCAATCCCAGCCTTCATTCCGCGCCCCCTACACACAACATCCCTCAGCTAGGGCCCAAATTCTGCGCCACACTGAGAGCCCTTAGTTGTGATGATGAATTGGGCTGCATGGCAGTTTTCCACAGAAATGTTTTTCCCCACACCTCCTGACGTGGAAACTCATGAAAAACTCATGATGAAAGCCCCTCCCCCCACCTCCATTATTATTATTATTTTACAAAAATGATTCTCTCCCCACCATCCACCCATTTTCCTCAAAATTTTTCACAGGCCAATGATCATTCGCAGCCAGCTCGACTGCTGAGCATTTATTCAAACGGCTCCAATAGGCTAAATGGAACTACTCCCATGAGTAAGTGTTCCCCAGTGTCAGTAAAAGGCTCCATTACCAGTCCTTTGATCCTGGATGTAAATCTGGAGTAACCCTATACTCCAGGGTAAGTGAGATCAGAATCTAACCTGGATCCAAAATTACTGTCTGAACTTTCTTTTACGGCCTCACTCAGAACAGTCTGACACTGGTGTAACCCCAGTTACTCCTGATTTACACCAGCATGAGCTCAACATATCAAATTTATGACAAGTAAAAACAAATATTGGATCCAGGTACTTTCTATAGGAGAGGAGCTGTTGGAGGCTGTTTAATTATTCTTTTCCTTTTCTCTTGGCTGCTGCTGTGACCTCTGCGAGCTCCTAAGTTAGCAACACAATATGTTGCAGCTGTGACACTGCAGCACGACTTAATTTGTGTGTATGTGGCTAGACAGCCAGTTTGTCCCTGTATTCTCCTACGCCAATGAAGAAAGAACCGACGAGCTTCATGAGGGGCAGGCTCGCTGACAGCAATTCCGGCCCCCAGGGCCAGGGCCATCCCTGGGGCGGTGCAGGATCCAGGACGGAAGTGACGAATCCGTCACTTCCGGGACTGACCACGTTGGCCAATCGCGCCAGCCCGCAGGGCCCAGAGCAGTCACCAGTCCGCATGCACCTATGAGCCTGCGGTCCACCTGGGCGATTTGAAAGGGCCCAGGGCTCCCAGCCACTGCTACCATGGCAGCGATGGCAGCCCCCGAGGCCTTTTAAATTGCCCGGGCCCCCAGGCAATTGCCCCTTTTGCCCCTCACTGTCAGCAGGCCTGGGGAGGGGTTTGCTGAGATGGGCACCGGTCCATTTTCAGCATTTGGACAAAAGATGGTCAAAATATGTACGTTATTTTCTGCAAACAATTTTGAAGAAAATGAAAGTGATTTTTTTTTAAATCAACATTTCTTTAGTTTGGGCCAAATAAAAAGTGATTAAAAAAAATTTTTTTTTGCAAAATTCTGAAAAAAAAAACCTGTCAAAACCAAAAAGCCATTTTCTGTTGAAAATCATCTACAAAAACCTGACTAGCTCTAACGTAGACGCTCCAAGAGCGTATAACACCTAGGTTGGTTGGATAACTCGTATGTCGTGCTCAGCTGCTATACTGAGACGTGCAGTGCATCCACATGTGTCGGCCTCATTTCCGAGGCTGAGGCTTCCTCCTTGCCCACAAACACTTCCCTGAATTTTACTAGCCCCCAGTGGGTACGTTCTTTGGTAAAGTCACACACTAATCTCCAGAGTCTATTTTGATTCTTTAGCGTTCCCCCACCTCCTTCCTGAAAGTCCCACAATGAGTCATAAGACTCACTTTTTCCTTTATAGCTGCTTGCACAAAGGGTTGGGGATGGGGACAATTCCGTGAGGACTGTCTGAGGAATGGTTTTTCTAGATACTCTGAATTAGAACCAATATTGGCTTCTGAGGATTTAACAGTTGACTGTCACAAGGCTTGGAAGCCTGCTTTGTTTGCACTGTAGCCTCTCCTTTATATACATGGCCCCTCCCCTCTCAAGGAACATCCAGTTCCCACTGTGACCAATGGCCAAACTTCCACAGGAAGCAGGATTGACGCACAGTGCCTACAAGGAATTGTCCGTGACTCAATGAATTTATCACTTTATGTTGTTTAAGGCGCTTTAATTTTGTCTCTTTAAACTGTGGGCGCAAGTCTGACCTCAAACCAGCATAACCTAGAGTAACTCTTTGATGTCTGTGTATCTAGACAGAGTGAGATCGGAGCAAGGGCTCAGAGGTTGGGATTCTCAAAAGACCTCAGGGAGGTTGCTGTCCAAATCCCATTCCCTACATCCCTTAGGCTGCTTTGAAAATCCCGGCCTGTCTCTCAAGTGCTGCGTTTCTGAGAACTGTGCCATGGAAGTTAATAATCTGCCCTGATTTTCCAACATGTCCACTTTCCCTTTATTATTATTATTTGTGTTCTCTTGGGAGACTTCCCACTGGCAACCCTGATCCGCGCCACCCTGCTGTAACCATCCCCACCCCTCCCACTCTGGCAGCTGAAACCTGCTGGCACTGCTCTCTAATCCGACGCTACCTGCCAGTGCACAGGGCAAGGTGGCTTTTCCTTTACTTCTTGGCTTTCCTCTTGCTTCCCCTCATGAACCCACTTGCCAAACGGTGTAATTTTACAGCCTGGCTTGAGGAGCCAAGAAATACGTTTGCTGGTGTAGGCTGTGCTTTGGACATTGTCAGAAACATGCAACCTCAGGGTTTTAGGAGCCAGCTGCAAAGAACAGCGAGACACCCACAAAGTAGCTAGTATGTGTTTTTTTCCCCTCTCAGATTTCACCCATGGATGCCTGTTCTAGACCTCCACGCGCTGCTGTGGGTGGTTGGGAGCGAACACACACGGAGGAGAGAGAAACTCAAGGGAAAGAGAATGGAGAGGAACAACACAATACTTCCAAAGAGCGACAGGAGGCAGCGTGGCCTCCTAGATAGAGGAACTGAACAGAATCAGTAGAAATGGATCCTGGCTCTGCCACTGCTCTGTTGTGCAACCATGGTCAAGTCACTTCCCCACTCTGTGTTTCTCCTCCCCATCCACCATCCTTGTCTGTCCTGTTTGTTTAGATTGTAAAGCCTTCAGAGCAAGGACTCTCTCATGATGTGCTTGTATGCAGCTAAATACAAATGGGCCCTGATCTCAACTGTGGCTCCAGAAGCTGATGAAATACTGCTGCTAGGATGAACAACAACAACAAACATGACTTTGGGTCTGACTTCCCCTGAACTTGGGTGTATTTTGGTTCCAGATCTATGCTCTGAGGCTCAGGCCCCATCTCTGTTTAAGAACCAGCAGATTGCTCTCATCAAACACACTGGGCGAGAACCACTTATTAAAACCATTATCAAAACATGTTGGCCAAACACCTTTAATTGGAGGCTGCAGATTTAACCCACAACAGTGTGAACATCCGTCTGTCTGATTCACCTATCGCTGTGGTTTCTAGGTACCAAACGTGGGTTTGCCAAAAGTTCAAAAAGTTTGGGGTTACAGGAGTTCTCCAAGTTGTATCTATTTTGAATACATCAGACAAGTATGAGGTTTGAAAAGGGCATGCCCATTTGGGCATGTTCACCAGAAGCAGGACTAGTATTATTATTTTTAGGACAGTAACCATGTAAAAATCCCAACCGGGATGCCCCATATAACTAGGAGCTGTAAAAACAAAATGAGAGACACGGTCCTGGCTCCAAAGAGTGTTTTTTTCATAAAGTCAGAGATTCCAAGGCCAGAAGGGACCACTGTGACGATCTTGTCTTAACACGGGTTATAAAATGGGGTAGGCAACCTATGGCACGTGTGCCAAAGGCGGCATGCAAGATGATTTTCAGTGGCACTCACACTGCCCGGGTCCTGGCCACCGGTCCGGGGGGCTCTGCATTTTAATTTAATTTTAAATGAAGCGTCTTAAACATTTAAAAAACCTTATTTACTTTACATACAACAATAGTTTAGTTCTATATTATAGACTTATAGAAAGAGACCTTCTAAAAACATTACAATGTGTTACTGGCACACGGCATACTTCAATTAGAGTGAATAAATGAAGACTCGGCACACCACTTCTGCTATAGAGCATCTCCAAAAGAATTCCCAGATCAGATCTTTTAGAAAAACATCCAATCGTGATTATCACCAAGAGAGAATCCACCATCACCCTTGGTAAGTTGTTACAATAGTTAATTACTCTCCCTGTTAAAAATGGACGCCTCATTTCCAGTCTGAATTTGTCTAGCTTCAACTTCCAGCCACTGGATGATATACCTTTCTCTGCTAGATCGAAGAGCCCATTATTAAATATTTGTTCCCCATGTAGGTATTTACAGATTGTAATCTAGTCACCCCTGAACCTTCTCTTTGTTAAATTTTCCAACCAGTTGTGCACCCACCTTATAGTTCGTTTGTCTGGGCCAGTGGCTCTCAACCTTTCCAGACCACTGTATCCCTTTCAGCAGTCCAATTTGTCTTGTGTACCCCAAGTTTTACCTCACTTAAAAAATCAGAAATAAAAATACAAGTGTCACAGCACACTACTACTGAAAAATTGCTTATTTTCTCATTTTTACCATATAATTATAAAATCAATCATTTGAAATATAAATATTGCACTTACATTTCAGTGTCTAGTATATAGAGCAGTATAAACATGTATACATAGTCTGTCTGAAATTTTAGTTTGTGCTGACTTCGCTAGTGCTTTTTATGTAGCCTGTTGTAAAACTAGACAAACATCTAGATGAGCTGATGTACCCCCTGGAAGACCTCTGCGTACCCTCAGGCATACACGTACTACTGATTAAGAACCACGGGTCTAGGCTATATTTCCCTAGTTTGTTTATGAGATGGTCACGTGAGACAGCATCAAAAGCCTTACTAAAGTCAAGGTATATCACATCCACTGCTTTCCTCCCACTGAGAAGGCTTGTTATCCTATCAAAATAGGTTATTAGGTTGGTGTGATGTGATTTGTTCTTGACAAAACCATGTTGGCAGCTACTTATCACCTTACTAACTTCTAGATGCTTACAAATTGATTGACTGGTTATTTGCTCCATTATCTTTCTGGGTACTGAAGTTAAGCTGAACGGTCTATAATATATAGGTGGCGCTGCTTGAACCTCTCTCTATGAGGCATGTTTTCTCATTGTTTAATCATTCTCTTGGCTCTTCTCTGAACACTCCCCACTGTATCAACATCCTTCTTGAACTGTGTACACTAGAACCGGGCACAGTATTACAGCAGCAGTTGCACCAGTGCCAAACACAGAGATAAAATAACGGGTCTACTCCCACTTGAGAGTCTCCTGGTTATGCAGCCGAAGATTGCATTAGCTATTACGGAAACAGACTCACACTGGGAGCTCATGTAGGGCTGATTACTCATCACCCCTCCCCCCAAATCTTTTTCAGAGTCCCCGTTTCCTAGTATACAGTCCCCTCTTTGTTCCTAGATGTACACATTTACATTCACATTGTTTGCTTGTGCCCAGTTTACCGAGCGATCCCGCTTTGTATCAGCGACTTGTCTTCTTCGTTATTTAACACTCCCCCCGTTTTTGTGTCATCTGCAAACTTTTTGCAGTCTAAACAGAGAAGATAAAGGCTGGGAGAGGAAACAGAGGCACAGTGAGGAAAAGCTACTAGCCGAAGTTCACACACTAGGTCAGTAGCAGAGATGGGAACAGAACTGAGGTCTCCTGATGGCCAGTCTAGTGCCCTATCCACTGGACTTTCTCTTGTCCCATGTGAAGTAGCCCAGTGAATATGGGACAGACTCCGAACAGCAGTCTCAGAATGTTCATGCGGATCCAGAAAGAGCAAAAATAAGTGTTTGCAAAAAGCTTTGCATCTTTAGCAGGCCCCTGAAGAGTTTGAGAGACTCAATGCTCGTTTGTGAGCACAGATTAAACTAACTCAGGCTTCTTCTGAGTACTCCGTGGCTCAATCTGGACATTTTGCACCAGGCTATTTTTACAGGGCAACAGTACAGGACTGAGCAGAGACGGGGCTGAATTATTGGCCTCCGCTTTATTTTTATTCTTGGCAGAGATGATCTGCAGCAGTGTGGCTCGGCACGTCAAGTCTGGCACCTGCTTACAATAAATCCGTAATGATGTTGAAAAGTTAACCGTCGATGTAGTTTTATTTCTGTTGTAGATTTGGATTTCTCTATACCGTAAATGCGAGAAACAAGGTTTTTCAAACAAACGGTGGGTATTTACCTTGGAATCCATTGGCTAACCTTTTGAGATTTCATCCCGAACACAAAGCAGCCCACACGGTGGAGCAGACACCCGGCATTATCACCTGATAATATCTGCATGCCAGCTGAGATGGTCAAAATAAGGCACCCTGCATATGTCCTGGGTTAGTACACTACTCTTGGGTCTTAAAAAGCTAAAAGTTCTGATGTCAAATCCTGACAGAAGCTGAAACGAAAAGCAGACCTCCTAGCCTGATCTTAAGCTCCCTTTCTGCCCAGCAGAGAATGGGGGTGCAGTTTGATAGTCTGCTTAAGCCAGCTCCCAGGACTGGAGCACTCTGGATAAGACTGGAGGCTCATTGGCAGGAATAATGCGGGCCCAGCACTGCAACAGTGGAGGATGCTGCAGCTGCGGCATGAAGAGCACCGACGCAGGCATGTGGGGACCAGGACTGCAGCGGCAGGGGGCGCTGCAGGTCAGAGCTGAGCTGCACCGGCAGGGCCGTGCTGGGGAAAGAAGTGAGCAGCTTGCACGGTATCTGCCCATCGTATGCCCGGGTCACATTCACACCGATTTCCCACCTGAATCTCCGATATATAAAATATTAGTTACGTTAGAACTTGGCTGTGTTATTAGATCTGTGGAAATGAACACAAGACGTGTGGGTCATGGGAACACGGCCAGAGATGAGGGCCCTTGGGACGCAGCTCTGGATCCCACTGCAGAGCGAATGCTTGTCGCTGCAGCGCTATCAAGCAATGATGGTCACCAACGCTGCATACAAAATCATACGGCTCTGTAGGAACACTCCATCCATGCCGCTTAGCTGTAGTTACTGAGCTATGGGAAGTCTGATACAGGCTCTCCCAGCGTCAGAATCACACGGCCCCCCAACAATCTCTTTGAGAGTTAAAGTGTATTGTCCTGGAGTTTTAGGGTTTAAATTGCAATCAATCAAGGGATCAGAATGGCCCTTTTCAATCTCTTTCCCAGCATCAGGGAATCATCGGCACTTATAGACACGGACGCACACGAGACATAGCCAGCTGTAGCGGGACATGCATGCCAAGCTGTGGAAGAGAGTCTTCCAGCAGAGGCACCTGGCCCCTTGGCAGACACTGTGCGCAGCTGTGTTAATGGCTCGAGAGCTGCTTCTGAGCCTGCCATAAGGATAAATTGCTGATGGGGGTTGGCCTCGCTGCTCTTAAATCTTGGGTGACATTTTCTCGTGACTCACCTTTGGTCCTGGGCAAATGGGCTCTGGGCACTATTATCTGACTGCAAATATCTGTGTGTGCAGATGCTTGCAAGAACTACACCCACAACTGTAAACCTCAAAGCCTTTTTCTTGGCAATTTTGTGTTTAATAATGACGAGTAATGATTTTTCTAATGGGAACCAGCCAGCATTCATCTCTCACTCGTCACTTGCTTTTTAAACCGAGGTCTGTTTACACTAAGAAGTTTCTGACAAATAAGGTTGTCTGACTTATTGGGGAGTGTGGTGTTCTGAGGTGCAATTCACGCCAGTGAGAGGTTGTGTCATTGCTTATCCTCTAACCCTGGTGCCTTAAAACATTCAGCTGCTGTAGCTCCCTGTCTGGATGCTCCCAGCCAGCATCCAAACATACACTAGGCGTTTGCGTTTTGAGCAGCTCTAACTCCAGCAGCTTGCTTGTTACACCTCAGCCACACACTGGTCTCCACCCTCTTTGGTTACTCCCAGCCAAGTGACCCCAACACCCACCCAAAGTCCCAAGTTTTCCCCAAACCATCTGCCCTGAAACGTCCCGGAACAATCGGAGGAGTAATAATGTCCATTGCTCCTTTAAAGAGAGGAAAGCTTGTTGTTTTAACTGGAGATAATCATCACATCAAGGCAAACACAGTACGGGGTTGATTTAGAATAAAAATAAAAGAAGTTTGTTTAATCAAAAAGAGAGGTTTTAAGGGAGCTCAGGTATAAGGGATAAAGAGAGAAATGATTACAAGCAACTAAAATTGAAAAACACTTTCTAGTGACCAAGACTTTACAAAACTATGTCTTGGTTTAAGGTAAGATTCTTACCACACATCCTTGCATGAAGATGGCTGACTCCTCCCTTCGTCAAAATCCCCCACAAAGCCAAAGGGCTTGGTTCCTTTGCCGTCTTAGGTGAGAGATCACTTGGGGTTCTTTGCCTGTCTCTTTCATGGTTCACTGAACTTTTGAAACGTATCTTTCTCAAAAACCGGTGTCCCTGCTGTCGGAAAAGAGGCCGTGGAGTCTGATGGAGAAGGTTCCACGCTGGTTTCTTCTCCTCTGGGGCTTTCTACAATGCAAACTGATCTGTCCCCGTAGCCGCTGATATGCCAATGAATGGCCATCTGTCTGTGATTGCCATTCCACCTGGATAGAGGTGCTGGCCTTTCCTCTGTCTGGAAAAAGCCTGTTTACCCAGTCTCTAGACTTGTCTGGTACAAACACATTTTAGTCCCATATTTCCTTCACATTTGCAGTCCTTTGGGCGTTTACCATATATACACCACACAGGAACAGTAATGATCCGTGTGTTATTGGCTTTCTAATGATAACTCACACGACACCTACTAGGTACAGTTTATGTCATAAGTGAATTGGGGGTACACTGAACTGGTCAGGCCAGCTGAAACTCACTACCTGATACCAGTGAGCCCCTCGCCTTCTGGCACTGGGACACTCTCAGGCTCATAGGGATTATATCACTAACTAGGATTCCAGCCAGAGAGTGAAATAAGAGGCAGCTTTAGTTAAAGGGACATTTGTCAGGGTGGATGGGCCCAAAATTTACTCCCTTTACTCCAGTAAACACACCCAATGCAGTAAAAATACACACTCAACAGAAAAAAAAAGGCAACAACACCACCACCTGCAGTTACGAGGCTGAAGCATTCTTCAAATCTTAGCTCTCTGGTTGGTTGGCTCAGACCAATGGGTTTCATGAAGATGGTAGGTGCGTAGTACAGGTCTTCACTCTTCCTACCTAGTTCAAGTTCTCTGAGCCTACAGGGCAGGCTGGTGTCTAGCACATACAATTCCCATCAATTTCAACTTCCCTGCCTTGCTCACCCGAACAATGCCACGACGAGGAAGAGTTGGTGCGGTATCTATGCATGCAGTGCATTTCCAAAAAACAATCAGGGACAGGACCTAAGTTTGCTGTCTGGTCCCCCAGCCCAGCCTCTGGGTTTTAAGCCTGATACAGCCCCTGGTTTCAGAAGGGAAGAAACTTCTCAATTATGGTGGGGTGGATATTTTGAAAGAAAAAAACATTTTTTAGTGGGAGGGGTGAGAGGAGGGTAAAATCTGGGGCCAGCCAACACTGTCAGTTTCTCTTTAAATGCAGTGTATATATCACAACAGAGGAGGAAAGTGAGCATTTTACATATCTATATTTACAAGAGTCACTGCGTATGTTTCATTCACGTTCAGACAGATCTGCTCAATAGCTTCCCCACAGTAGGTCGCCCACGGGTATCCTATGTATTGCAAATGATAAATGCACGATACAGCATAACCAGACTGTAATTCTGTCATCGAGTCATACCCCGTGAGCGTAGTCCTCAGTTCTCCTTACCCTCTCCCTATGGCAATGGCAATGATGGAAGCCTCTTCCCTAAACCTTTTCATTACAGCGTGAAATAGTCAGAAGAATAATTCACACCGTTTCGGGAGGGGGACTCCCGACAAAGCAATATTCTCCAGGCCAGTTGGAAGCTGGAAAAATACACTTACTCAGCCTAGCCACCATGACTCCAATAACAATTATAAAATGTCCAATAAAACTTGCATGTAATGTCAATTCAAATCTTGAAAAACAGAATTAAGTGGTATATCAACATTAAACTTTATGGCTTCCTTTGCAGAGCAGAAGTATTGTCAATAAAAGCCAGTCTGAATGAAGGAAAGGGGCAGTAAATATTAAATAAACAGTTTTTTGTTGAAATGCCATAAAGGCTCCAGGGCTGCTTATTACACTGAGACCCTTTTTCCCTTGCAGACGCCCCTTGTGATAGAAATAGGTCAGTAATTGCAAACTATCAATAAAGTGCCAACTGAACGGCAGGTAGATGGCCGCACTTACATTATGTCATGACCAGCCTTTATTGTACGTACCTTTCTTTTTCAGATCCCAGTGGCTCCCCCGTTTAAATTGTGGAGCATACAAATGGTTGCATTGCCCATTAGGGGGTCACCTGAGAAGTTGCTAGCCCGTTTTCTGGCTCTGTCAGGAAGGCTGAATTTAGAATGGTTGTCTCCAGGTTTGGTTCTGGCTGTAGAGTGGGCAGCTTTCATTTTCTTTGCTACGATGCTCAGTTTTACATGTAAGAGGACGCCAAATATACAGTAAGTCAGACCCCGCAAAGGGATACTGCAGAGATATTTGTGCATCTTTTTTGGTTCATGGGAGATGGCTGGGAGGAGGGATTTGAATGACAAAATGATTTTTTCCTCAATGCAGTGCAAAACATTGAAATCTTGGCAGCAAAACTTCAAAACCAGACAAAATTTACTTGGTTTAGGGTTTTGTTATAAATGCAAAACTCAGTTCAGGTTCGAATGTGGGCCCGTAATTGAATGAACTTGTGGTTTTGCAGCAAATCCAAGCACACGGCTCACCACTCTGCATATGGTTCCAGTCCAAAGCTGGGGGCAGGCCAGCTGTTACAACTGAATAAATGCATGCATCACACACCCCTGCAACATGCAGCTGCTACTCCAGCTCCTATCAACCGCCCAGGGGTTGAATTTGAACAAGCCACTCTAGCACTAATGACTGAATATCAATACTTAGGAGAACTGACACGAGAGATTTCTAGCACAATCCATTACTTAAGAAGAGCTGGTTTTCTATCAATACTCTGTATTAAGAGCTACTTAGTAAACTTTTAGTGTTTAACCACAATAGGAAAATGGACCGTACTTATTTGAAAATTTTGTCTTTTCAAGCAATAAGGTCCATAGATCTATTACATTTTTTCCTTGGACTGTAATTTAGGAAGGGCTGAGTAGAATGGCACCTATGCACCAAAGCACATGGTACTGATTTCTCAGCAAGCATTATACTGCTCAGGTACTGAAGTAACAGGCACCCTAGAAATGCCATCGCTATGCAGATTGATTCTGAAATTATTATTTCTAGCACTCTGAAGAACACACTGCAGCAGCCACAGAATATCGTATTTAACCACATAAATCTGGGTGATGCTACCGTTACACACGAAGGTTCAAAACAAGAGAAGGAATTCCCAAGAGTTTCCTAGAGTTGCTATATATTTGCACAATACATGTGACAGGATATCACTCAAATAATAATCAACACCTGGATAAAAGGCATGAGAGACAGCTAACAATCTTTTCATCCTCCTAGAGTTATCAGCATCGTCATCTTTATAGCAACCATGCTTTAACAGGAATATTGACTAGTTCTGTATGGGGGTACTGCTGGGTATACAGTGCAGAGTGAAATGTACCTGGGCACTAAATTCTTATAGTCAAAGACTCCAATGTGGACAGGACTTATTTTTTAAAGTGGAATCTTGGATTGTTCCAGTATAGAGCCAATCAAATTGTAAACAAATCAATTTCTAACCCACAATACAACGTCCCAGTCTTGGCTCCCATTTGCAGGTGATTGTAGCCTAGAAGAGAGACTTCATAAAGCACCAAATGGCATCAGAAATGTAATAACCCTAGCACCACAAGGTGCGTGAAGAGAGCAAACAGGCCACACGTGCTGTGGTACCTAGATGTGACGGAATGTGATTGGGAAGGCAGGATCTCTCATCATTCCCTTGCTTTCATGTCAGTCTTTTAAAATCCAATCAGCATTTTTGTGGTTTACCCAGACAGTTTATGAGTCGTTCTCCAGTTTATATATCACATGTATTTGCAAAAGCACCATCAGCTACAATATATGAGCTTCCCAATGCTGAAGAGACATTGAACAGAGAGTATTAAACAAAAGCTGAAAGTTACACCTGAGAATCAGAATGGCTGGTGTTCAATTAAAAAGCATTTGAGGGAAAAGATTCCGATGTGAATTAGTAAAGGAACAGTCTATGATTTTCAGTTTTTTGAATTTTTCATGGATTGTCTTATTACATTAAACATTTTTATTTTCAAATAAAGTGCTCAAACTTGATATTACAGAAAAATGAAACAAATATTTTGAATGACGACAAACAGGCTAAATTTTTCCATTAACATTTGTCAATATTCTTCAAAGAATAGAAAATTTTGATTAAAAAGTTAAATGTTTTCATAAAAAAATCTATTTTTGATAAATAGCAAAATTTCATTCAACTCTACCACCAATCGGAGTCATGGCCTAGTCAGTATCTCATTTTAATCCTTTTACCAATCTTGTCCTCTCTGCCCATAAGATTGCTAATTGGTACAATTGGTGTGATGTAGATAAATCTGTAGGGCAGGGATCGGCAATCTTTGGCACGCGGCCCGTCAGGGAAATCCGCTGGCGGGCCAGGATGGTTTGTTTACCTGCTGCGTCTGCAGGTTCGGCCAATCGCAGCTCCCTCGGCCCGCGCTGCTTCCCGCAGCCCCCACTGGCCTGGATCGGCGAACTGCAGCCAGTGGGAGCTGTAAGTGGCCGAACCTGCAGACACTGCAGGTAAACAAACCGTCCTGGCCCACCAGCGGATTTCCCTGACGGGCCGCGTGCCAAAGGTTGCCGATCGCTGCTGTAGTGAATGCACTGACATCAGACGCTGCCAGCAGCTCACCAAAGAGTTGTCAGCCAATGATTCTGAATAACCATCAACCTGGGCTGGATTCAAACTAGTAACCTAACATGAATCATCCAATTCCCCTGACATTTTTGTTCGTATAGTTCCCTAGATCTTGTACAGTCATGCAGCAACACATATAAAAATAGGGGGAGGCTTCCAAAGTCTTTCAAATGGCCCCAGCAACCACTCACTCAGCCATGACGCTAACAAGGCAAAAGCAGGAAAGCCTCACCTGGAAGAGAATCTGTAAAATGCCGTGAATGATGCACATGCGACGTCCCATGAAGATAAAAAACGGCACGACCAGCTCGATGAAGTGATTGCACAACGTCTCAAACTGATGGAACCACCACGGTGACCGGTGCATGTAATAGGCTAGTGGGTTGGGTACTGGCTGGGTCTGGAAGAGTAAAGAAGAGGTGTCATGTGGCAATGAGTCCCCTCCACATCTACTACCATTACTAAGGGCTGGTTAAACATACTTTGGTGAAACTTTATATTGGAAAACGACCTCTCCCCCACCCCACCCCACCCCACCCCGCAAAATGAAAAATGTTGAAGACCATTTCCCTTTCAGTCCAAATTTTGCATTTTCTTGTTGTAAAACCAAAACCTGGGGAGGGAAAAAAAAATCAAAACAAGTGGTAAGTATCATAAAAGAGGTGACACAGCCAGAGGAACAAAGGGAAAGGTCACGCAACCCAGGAAGTCACAGAACCAGGAAGAGAAAGGAACTCAGGTCTTCTGATTCAAAGGGGCGGGCTCTATTTCAACAGTGTTTACAATCTAACTAAATGCTTCCAAATGCGGGGTGTCAGTTTAAGATGCTAGTGTTTGCACCAAATTATTCATATATCAACCTGATTTTTTTCTTCGACACCGGGGAGTTTTCTATCCAGTGCAATAAACCTGCTTATCCTACCACCCAGGCTAAAAGGAACATATGTCTGTTAATAATCACCTCCCATAACAATGCTACACTTTAAAAAAAAAAAAAAAAGAGAAAGAAAGAAAAGGAGTTAACAATTCACCTTAACATATCTAACAAAAGCTCAAATTTATTAGCATTGTTTTAAAATCCTGACAGCAAACACAATAGCTGAAAATCACTGTTTTAATTGAAGGAGACACAACACATCTTTAAATTATTTGTAGCAAAATCAAAAATACAAACAATCCAGGGAAAATGTTGTACTGTACATGGTAATGGAGTCTGCGCCCACTGCCAAATCCCACCACCATTGCAATTCCCTATTAGCAAAGCTGGAATTAATAAAGCTGTTGCTTTATCTGGGTTTGAGCCTGTTGTAACCCCCCCAGGACAAGAGACCGCATCCTTCCTTCCTTTGACACCGGGACAGGATGGAGCAATCGGAGGGGTCGAGGAACACTGCCAAGTCCAGTACAACAAGGGGTCAGAGGTCATGGTGTTCATACATCCTGGTTCAGCAAGACGATCGGTTTGCTATGCCATTGGGGGCCCTACGACCCCCTCCCCCCACTTGGGAGCGGTTTTAAATTACTCTGGATGTTTGATTCTTCACAAGCAATCCCCAGTACTTCAGAGAGATTCATCAAGGGTTTTTTCCACCTTGCCTCCAAAACTGCTAGGCAATACATTTCCCTTTAGAAAGGACAGACCTGAGAGAGAGACAGAGACAGAGGAGACATTAAATCAAAACCAAACTGGATAAAGTGTTAATTTTACAGGGTGTAATTTTACCCAGCCAAACCGGGGAATGGACAAGTGGGTCGAAGGCCTGCAAATAACCACCTCAAATTAAAAGCGACAAAGGTAGGGAAAGGTGGTACACACCCTCATCCCTAGGGTGACCAGACAGCAAGTGTGAAAAATCGGGATGGCGCTGCGGGGTAATAGGAGCCTATATAAGAAAAAGACCCCAAAATCGGGACTGTCCCTATAAAATCGGGACATCTGGTCACCCTACTCATCCCTCTCCCTCCCTGACAAATGGGTCTTGCCATTTTATCTTGCGGTTGGTGTGCTGTGAAGATGTGCACAGACCTCTTCACTCGCTGTACTGCAAGGACCAGAAGTGTAAATACCTAGATCCTTGAGAAAGGCAGCCAGCACGGGGCGCATCAAACTCAGGCATTGAGAAACTTGTTCTCAAGGGATTGCCAGACCCCAGAGGTTCTGTGCATCCTCTTCTGTGCAGAGAAGTAGCCTAGTCTCTGAAGCTCCCCCTTCTGTAGGGGAAGGAAAAGCACATGGGAGAAGAGTCCCATGCAAAACCACGCCCATCCGAGAGCTCGTCTACAGTACGGCGCGTTTGCTGGTCTAGTTTTGCCAGCACAGCCACGTTAGCTCTCTGAACGACATTAGCTACGCCAACGAAAGCACTCTGCTCTTGGTACAGTTGTGCCTACTCTGAGTTTTTCACACTCCCAGCTGATACAGCTAAGCTTGCAAAACTTTGTAATGTAGACCCAGCCTGAGTCACAGTTTACAGCAGTGGTTCTCAACCAGGGTACCCTTGGGGGCACCAAGAGATCTTCCAGGGGGTACATCAACTCATCTAGATATTTGCTGAGTTTTACAACAGGCTGCATAAAAAGCACTAGCGAAGACAGTACAAACTAAAGTTTCATATAGACAACGACTTGTTTATACTGCTCTATAGACTATCCACTGAAATGCAAGTACAATATTTATAGTCCTGCTGATTTATTTTATAATGATATGGTAATAATGAGAAAGTCAGCAATTGTTCAGTAACAGTGTGCTGGGACACTTCTGTATTTTTACGTATGATTTTGTAAGCAAGTCGTTTTTAACTTGGGGGTACGCAAGAAAAATCAGACTCCTGAAAGGGGTACAGTAGTCCAGAAAGGTTGAGAGCCACCGGCTTAAAGAGACATTTATACATCTGTTCGAGGACAGCCCAGACTCCATGGATGGATTTCCTGATATTTAGCCCAACTCCTGATCACACTAAGTGCTGAGCGGCCATTTTCGTTATCAATAATCCTCATCCCAAAGTAGAAACAAGAGAAAAAGAGAACAGATGCATCTTAGCAATTTGTCATGGGGTCAGTAACACAGCTCATGTTAGCACAGTACTTTTTCCTTCCTGTTTTCAATATCTACACACAGATGTTGGTAGATGAGAGGCTGTGCAAGAGGCGAGATGAGTCAAATAAGTCCCCGACCCAAGGGACCTACATTCTAATGCACCAGCAGCAGCACCACAAAGAATACATGGCTCCTTGGAGGATTTGTTGATGGAGAGAAAGAAGTGTTTTTGATGGGAAACGGTTTTAGGCATATGGAGCCTATCAAGACATTATCAATAATGTAACCTTCCTCTCCAACACTGTAGCCACCTCTCGAAACCATAAATCTTGTGTAACTAAAACATGGTAAGTAATAGGAAAGTAAGTGTGTGTGTGTGTGTGTGTGTGTGTGTGTGTGTGTGTGAGAGAGAGAGAGAGAGAGAGAGAGAGATTAGTTAAAAGCTAGGTGAGGAGAAGAGAGGGGCAAAAGAAGAGAAAAGCCCAGAGGAGCGCATTGTGTGTGTGTGTTCCTTCGGAATGCATTCCATATGGTCCTGGAAAAGGGTGTAGTGCTATGCAGCTTTCCCAGTGAGAAACGAGTGTTTACTCAGGAAAGGGTGTTGAGGCAAAAGTCGCGTTCCAGAGCAAGTCAGAGTCAGAACAACCCGACACACAGGCACCGGCATCGCCGGGAAATTTCTCTCTGTTTTCCTTGTGTGTTCAAGTCAACAGCTGCCAACTGGAGCTTGGGGTGGCTTCCCCCTCCGCCTCCTTCACCTCCAGCCAACCATTCCACCTGTGGAATACCCACTGGTATAGTCGAGGTTGGGGGAAGGTACATGGAGCATATGCTGGCATTTAAGAGGAAAACCTGCAAAACTGCGTAATTCTGGCATGCTGAGTGCTTTCCTAGCACAATTGTTTCCTATGAAAACATCTCTGCTGTGTCATGAAGAGGCGTCAGTGTCAAAACCATGGGAAGAGGGAAACATTCCATCATCTTTTTAAAGGGGGTTTAGTCCGGGGCTGTTATTAAACCTTCAGCTCCACTTCTTTGCTGATTCATAACCTCATGCATCCTAGAAAGCTTCCAAGAAGAAGTTCTACTGAGAGAATTGAGCAAGAGATAGTGATTGTGATCCACGTCAGAGTCTGAAGCAGCCCTGTATGAACTGAATTAACCAGCTGCAAAACAAACTCATAACTGAAATGGAGAGGAAACCTTGGCTAAGCAGTCTTAGGATAAGCTGCAATGTTGGATGATCCCACAAAATGGTTTTACTTTTTAAATATAAAACTGTTTGCAACAGCATGGTTGCATGTGTCAACCCACCACACACAATAATAAATGTACAGGCCTGCCTTGCACTTCCACCAGTAAGAAAAAACATCACACATGTGTTTTGAAATAAGATTGGGGAGAATTAATTCCATAATTCATGGGACAGATTTGTGACGTGTGATTCTCAAGCGATATTTGATGGGGGCTGCTCGCTGTGATAAATAAATTCTAAGTTCTAGCTAATGCACGTTTTCTGGCTTGTATCTACCAGGGTTGGTAACAGATTCTAAAAATATGCACAATAAACTGTTTTTTCTCCCTAAGGGGTCTAGAGTTTAATTATGTTCTTAGTGAGAGCCATTAAAGTGCTAAGCACCTAAAAACTCCTAATTTACTAAACTCTATGCCACTAAAACCCAACACAAGGCTATTGATACACCAGAGTAAATGCTCTTCTCTGGGACTGTAAACACACATGGACTTCCCACCCCACCCCTTTCCTCATTGGTACAGTATTACATAAACTCTGATCACGTATTTAATCCCACTGTTCGATATTCCTTCTCAGACTAGGGAAATCTCAAAGCTCTTCCGCATATCCTACAGTATTGTGTGTATGAAAACAAGTCCCACACTGTCCTCCAATAGTCCACTGCTAAAACTGGGCTATGTATATGGAGTGAGTCTCCCACGTTAGCGACTGTGGTGCATTTATGTGCAAAGTCAAAGAGCATAAGGGAGAGGACAGCCTCAAGGATTAGTAATGAGGTGGAAACTAGAAACATGTCAAGGGAATTTTTCCATATTCATCAGGGAATTCTCGCCATCTACCCCAAATAAATCTGCAAAATTTCTGCAGAATCTGTATCTCTGTGTTGCTTTCTTGGCTGGTCACCTTACATTTTAATAGTAGATGCTGCTATAAAACCCACTGAGGGTCATTCAAAAACATTCATGAGCTTGTTATAAACTGACGGCAATAAGAGGGCTAGAAAACCCAGTGTTTTACCCTAATTTTTAAAAGACAATAACAGAGATCTCGCTTTCCAAATAAGCAAAAGAATGTTTCACTACATGCATTGCTTAAACCTGTTGTCTAAACAACATTGTTTCCATGGATCACACTGCAGGTATGTCTCAGGTGCATCAGATATGCATATTTGCTGGGATGTTTCTGCTATGATGATCATCACTGAGAAGGTTAACGAGGATGACGTTTAAATGACTCTAATTTGGGTTTAAAGTGAATAGCTCAAGAGCAGACAAAGTAAAATCTGTAAAGTGACTAAGTCCCATTTTCAAAAAAGTGACTTGGATGCAGGAGCTAAGTTTAATAAGCCTTAGGGTCCCATGTGTCCATGTCATTTTTAAAAATGGGCCAGACACTTTTGAAGATTCCACACATCTCTTGGGGTCAAAGCCTGCTGAAGTCAATGGAAAATGCCCCCACTGAGTTCAGTGGGCTTTTGATCAGGTCTACAGTACTTTTGTTTCAGACTTTGCGCACTCACAACTACAGCAGTTATATCGCAGGTTTCCTTCCAAAAGTCAACCCACAGCTGCTACTGCTGCTCCTTATCAGCTCCAGAGCCATAACACTTTATATAAATCCATCAGTTCCTGTATGAAAGAAGAAACCAGCAAAGGCCAAGATCACTCATGTCATCAGGCAGAATTCAAATGACCTTAACACAGAATAAGAACTAGAAGCGGCAGAGTAGGGAAGTTGTGGGAGAAAGGTTCTGTTTTATCTTCTCAGCGCTAACAGATGTGAAGATTCCTTCTACAATGTCTTGGCCAGGACTTCGAAAATATAAAAAGCAATGTATATGCTAAGCATTTATTATGAATTTTAGATATAACAACTTGTTTTTCTGTTGAAATAACACAGACACACACATCTTTCAGATCTGGGTGAATTAATACCCGCAGAAAATTTGACTGATTGAAAGGAAATCAGAGAAGAGCAACAAACGTGAATAAAGATCTGGAGGGACCTATTGATGAGTAAAGATGAAAGGAAATAGGATTAGCTTGGCCAATTGTTGGACTAATGGATACAACAATAACTGTGTACACACACCTGATCGGTCTAAACATCACAAAGATAGAGTAATTGTTTAAAGGGACATGAAGAGGAGCAATGGTATGAAACCAGGGAATGGTGAAACTCACGCTGAGAATCAGAGGAAAATGTCCTTAGGAGAAAGATCTAACTAGACCACGGAATATCCTAGGGAAAGCAGAAATGAGCACCAGACAAAGCCCAGGATCTAAGCTTCCCTGAACTTTGGACCTGAACTTTGTGACTTGAATTTATCTCCGAACGGAAGCGCTAGAGTTTTCCATCACATTGGACAAAACAATGGAGACTCTACTACAGGGCATGATCCTGATTTGAGCGTGGGACTGGATTAGGTGATCCAATAGGTCTTCTCTGTCGATCACCCAATTCCATAGCAGCACAGAGCTTTCCCCTTGTGCAATAGCAACTTAGAGCTCCAAGTCTCCACATATGAGGAGCCGAGGGTTCTCACATCTGCACAGAAGGGACAAGGGGTTGGAAGGGAGAAGTCATGGAGGGGTTGGTGGGAGTGTTAGAAGGCTGGTATCCTTACTGGGGTAGAGTTCAGGTCATGGTATGCTCTTTGTGATGTAGAGTAGGTGTGCTCATGAGGAGGTGTATGTCTGCATGGAGGAGCAGAGATTAGGTAGCTTACCTTTTCATTCGCTGGTTTTTGAGGTTTTGTGTCAGGTATGTTACATGTGCAGCAACCTTAGCTGATGCACAACTTGGTGGTTGTATGTGAAGATAAACATGTGGACTGGGATTTTCTGAAGAAATTCACTGGGAATTGGAGTGCCTGTCTTTTAGGGTCTTTTGAAAATTCCAGCCATCATTCTCTTAGATAGATAGATAGATAGATAGATAGATAGATAGATAGATAGATAGATAGATAGATAGATAGATAGATCAGCAAACTTAAATAAATAAATAGCTCCTCTGAAAGCTTCCAATTATTAACATCAGCCCAATAAAAATAAAATCATAACCAAAATAAAATAAAAATGTTGCGTCAGGATGGTTCAGAGGGGGGCGATTCTTTAATAATGAAACATCAAAATAATTAAGTCCCGGTAGATCTATTAATAAAAATAATAATAAAAGTTAGCTCCAAGTTCTGGCTGGGCAGGGCTTCCCTTGTCCAGTCAATAGTAATATTCAGCTAACAGAAAAACATACTGGAATCTGCCTGCTTTAACACAGCAACACAAGCCAAGGAGATGTGTGTTTGACTCAGTGCCAGCAAAACCATAAAATGTTGGCAATTTACTACAGACGTAGTGCCGCGCCACTGTCCCAAAGGACCTAAATAAACTTCAGATGTAGAGTATATATTTTTACTTTATATATATAAAAAAATCTGCTTGTTCATTTTTAACCCCTTTCCCCAGCCTTCCGCATGTGGAGGCTTTTCAAAGCAGAAACAGGTCCCTCCGCCATGCCTAGTGAAGCCTTGGAAACAAAAAGTTAGAAGCATGAAAAATCAGAGAAATGCTTCATGTCTGGGCATTGGGTTTCTTGTGGAATGATGGCTACAGACGCTGGAGGGGAAAGGGCCTTGGGAGAAATTCTCCCATGAAATTTTATGCATCTGTGTTATAAAATATCCCTGGGGATTTGCGTTCAAGTTCACAGAGCTGCACTTGCAAAGTCACTAACATAGGTGAAACCTTCCTGTATGTGACATTTACTTACCCAGCCAAACTCTGCTCATGACGAGTCAGCCCTGATTTACACGGTGGTAAATGTCCATTGGTTTATATTTTACCAGGGGTACATTTAAGTGGTAGATTTTGGATTCCAGCAAATTGGATGGGGGAAGAAAGAAGATCTATAACTGAACTGTTTGCTTTTCCAGACAGCACCCTCGCTCATGGTCAAAACTTTCCTGCCAACTAATAAAGACCACATTTCCATGGTCCACAGCATACCTGTTTATTGATATTATTCCTACATGGCAAGCCTTGGGCTGCTTGCCGTACATAGAATTAATTGTAGATGTATTACAGATTCACCTATTCATCGTGTACATTCTTGGAGGAGCACAGAGCTAAAATTACACCAGAAACTGCTGAGCCATTTGGGCTATTTATTTGTTCAGAATTGCTTTACAAAAATCAGCCGAGCTTGCAACAGACATCTTGACTCTGATGGCCTAAGGACTTAGGGAACTTACAGGATCTTATTGCAGCTTAATTTTTTTCTGTTTGCAGGGGAAATGCCTGTTATTAATAGCATCAGCAAAATGCCACATTTGGTCAGAGAGAATGGTTCAGACTCTGATTTCAGTTACACCAGTGGAAATTTGACCAATGGACTTACACCAGGGTGACTGAAAGCAGAATTGGGAACCATGGCTCTCTCTGGATACAGGGGGAAGCATTAATCAAATAAGGGGAAGCTTTTTACATTGAATGCACTGCCATTGCACATCAGAGTAACAAGGTGTGTGCCCGACCCAGGATATGGGGACTCAAGATGATGAATGATGTTTAGGACTTGATCCTCCACTAGAGTGGGAATAAGAACCTTCCTGGCCCAGGTGTAATGAATCCAGGGCCTCCTGATCTGGGTGATGCTGAGAGAAGTAGTGCCACCTTCCATGGTACTGCCCTTTCGCCATCCCCCCTTTTCATGGAAGCTCCCTTAAAGAAGCTTCACAGATGACTGACACTCGGGAATCCTGGTGGTAAAGCCAGATGGAGGTGGAGCTCAGAAGTAGCCAAGCATCACGGCATTACCCCTGGGACATCTGTGCAGACATCCATGGGAGAATGAATGCGCCTAAAGGTAACATTAACTCACGCAGTGCTCTCTCTCTGGCAGCAAATGCCCAGCCATGGACGAGTCAGCCAATATTAGCACACAGCCCTGATAGAACCTGGCTTCTAGCTGGGGAAGGTCTGGGGCAGGAAGGCAGCCTTTGCTACCACGCTTCTGGGGAATGCCTTCCCTCTGGATTTCCATAATCTATGGACACTGTCCCACAACTCCAGGGTTCCCAAATACCCATCCCTTGTTGACAGCTGAGTGGTACTCAGACGAAATACTCAGTCCCGATCCACCCTTTGGCAGCTAATAGCATTCCGCAGCCCGCTTTCGCTTGCCCTTTCCTGTCGTTTCTATTGCCTCCATGAATTGGCGAATGGAGGGCCCTGTATGAACTAAGTCTCTTTCCCTTTCTCCTGCATTTCCCCATCCTTCTCCTGCATTTCCCCTTCCAGGGGTTTTCATGCGACACCACCAAATAGGCTGTGCTGATGACAACTCACAGCCTGGTTCCTCTCTCAGACCTGGCCTCAAATCCAGATACATCTGTTGTGCCACCAGACAGAACTGATCATTCATCATCAAGTTAATACATGTTGGTGCTTCCCTAGAAATCCTCTTGCACTGGGATTTTCTATCTGTGTTGCCCCTTCTCTCTCTGCAGCAGTGACAACATCATACTGGATGGACTGTGATGTCCTAACAACAAAGCTCACATTCCTCAGCAAAATACAAGGTGGAATTATACACCAATATTTTAAATTGCCAATTATGAGCATATTGCAAATATGGTCCTTTAACTGGTTGCTGCTATGATTCCCTATTAAAGAAGACAAGCTTTTCCACACAGCATAAGCCCTTGCAAAAGCACTGAAAACGTTTAAAACCAACCAGCCATGATATATTTATTATATTTTTATATATATAATTTCATGAAAAAGAACGTACTGAGTGGAAACGCCATTTAAAATGTGATCCCAGATGGTGGCAAAGCTCTAAAATTGCAAGGCAACATGTAAAGAAAGATTAACGACCTAAAGCAGGCACAAATTTATGAGGTGAAAGCCCCCGTAATCCTAGAGAAAAATGATACCAAACGTTAGACTAGACAGCGAGAAAATACCTCTGCTCCGTTCATATGGCCTTTGCTATTTTACATTTCGCTTTAATATATGTTACACTTGGGCTCGCTTATTCTTTTCTGCTACAAGACGGGGGGATCACTTTGGTACAAGAGCAAGCAGATGGATTTGCTGGCTCCCAGCCGGCGCCCCCTTATCTAGCAACGAACGGTTGATATAAGCAGCTATTTTATTTCAGCATCTTTCAAAGGGGCCATCCCCCTCAATGCTTCCCATAGGTAAATAATAATAGATGATGGACGGACATCAAGGCATCACCGTAAAGTCTCAGGGTCGGAGCAAGTGAAACAGATTGCGTAACCTGTGCAACACTAAAGGATCACAAGCTAGTTTCAATTGTCCATTCAGGGCACAAAGAAGTGACGCCCTGTAAGTTAGCCAGCATTCCATCCAGCGGCAGTGCGGTCTGAGCACACAATTACTAGAGCCAGCAATTCAGAAGTCATCATTCCAGTTCTTACATGCTGTGCACTTGGGCAAATCTCTTAAACGCTCTGCTTTCATTTACACCAGCTTGAGGATCTGTCAAATGGGATCGATATTACAGAAGCTACCTCATAGGGGGCGAGGGGAGGATTAACACGTTTGTAATAATGCTTTGCAGGTAAAAAGCAATACTTAATTAATAACTGTTACCATTCAGCAAAGCACTTGAAGCCAAGGGTACTTAATTGCTAGTTTAAATACTTTGCTAAAATGGGGGCAAATCATTTATAAAATTAAAAAGAAAAAAAATCATCCAGTCAGAAGCTGGTTCCATTTTTTAAAGTACAAACAACTTTCTCTACATCTGACTGTTCCTCAGTTTGGCTGCCGCACTCAGCATCAGGACGTAGCAAATCCGTAGAGAGCCTCTGACACAGCACCTAGTTGGTGTTTGCCGTGTGCCATGGAAGACATTTACGATGATCCTTTGGCATAACAGAAACAAAGTCAACCCGACCAAACGCTGCCACAGCATTGCTGTCTCCTGCTTTGAAAATAAAAGTTTCTGCCTCCTCTCAAAAGCTACGTAGCAGCAAAACGATGTTTCCCTGTAACAATATTCTGCTCCCAAAGGATGAAG
The DNA here is from genome assembly GCF_020497125.1 of Mauremys mutica. Classification (NCBI taxonomy): domain Eukaryota; kingdom Metazoa; phylum Chordata; order Testudines; family Geoemydidae; genus Mauremys; species Mauremys mutica. The sequence goes on along the minus strand of NC_059082.1, from coordinate 81,440,275 downwards.
GGGTTTCACTAGTGGAGAGTCGCTGCAGCTAGAGGTGCCATTTAAAATTTTTTTTAAAACACCAAAAAAGACAAAAAAAAAGGTATCCGACTTCTATAGACAAGTAAAGCTCACCCCTGCAAGGAACGAGATGGGCAGGGGGAGAAGAGGGTGGAAAAAATGTTTGCCAGATGTCAAAAAATGACAAAACAACCTTGCATTCAATTAGCAGAAAACACATAGCCCAGGACAGAACAGCCAGTACACAGGGCCAGTGATTTCAAAGCAAACCATGTTGCAAGTCTCTGTGTACAACTTTGATATGGCCAGAGGCCAGAGTGTAGTAAAAGGTAATACAGTGCTAAGAAACATCCTCGTCAGCTGCCCGCTGCCCGAGAGGGGAATGGGACTCATGTGGGGGAAACTTGGCAGCTGCCTGCCTCACTTTGTTCTCAGTTTGTTAAACGGAGTTCCTGATTTATTTTTAACCTTTATACCCTCATCATAAGGTTTCCAGTTCTCTCTTTTTCCCAGTAGTGGAAAGGTTGTAAAGTTCCTTACACTATGAAGACTCCAAATGTAAACACAGTTGGAAGGGGAAGTTAAGGACCACATACTGTGAGGTGCTGAGTTCAACTGACTCCCTTTGTCTTCAACAAGAGCAAAGGGGCCCAGAACCAATGCTGGATCAGACGCTAACTCTGAAAGACACACATGCAAAGAGGCAGAGGACACAATGCTGACTGTACTGTAGCATCTAATAAAATCGGCCAAGCACTGTGCCGCATTTGGGTAAGGTTATGCAAGAAATGATTTTAACAGATGCACATCAACAGAGGCCTGTGAGATAAGAACTGGACCCAAATGGGCCCCGACTAATCCATTAAGATTGCAGTTAATTTGTTATTGTGTTTAAACTTTGCAAATTTGTTAGCTGAGTCTCTCAGTGGAAGTCACATCTCATCCGTACAGATTCCACGTGATCAAAGCTAGTCTGGAGACGCACCTTTGTATCTGATATTTGGCTGTAGAGTGAGAGAGGCCCAAACTAAACCCCCAGATCTGCATACACTCAGACTTTGGGAAAGATTGGAACTGGGCTTGGTTCAGACCCATCTTCTTCTGTATCAGGAAGAAGAGATGATGTTCAGTGAGAGGTCAGCTCTTATCAATAGCTCCCTGATGGCTTCTAAATTGTTTAAATTCAATGGAAGATGTGCCTCTCTTGAAGAATCCCCATAGAATTATACAGACACTGCAGACATGGAAATGTAAAAGACCTTTCCTTTTAGAACCACTGACTTCACTTGGAACTGCTGGCATTCAGAACAGTCCTTTATTTAGGCGCCTCAGTAGGGACTTAGGAACCTAACTTTAGGCCTCTGGGCCAAGATTTTCAAAAGTGACTAGCAATTGTGGATGCTCAACCTGAGGCATCTCGAAGGGACCCAATTTTCAGAGGGTAGGTGCTCAGCACTTTCTGAAATTCAGGTCTGACGCTGGGCACCCAAAATCACCTGTTTTTTTGTTTTTTTTTAAAGTCAGTTATTTACAAACACAAAATTACTTGTCCCTAATTTTCAGATTACTGCAACACTTGTTTCAGGGCCCTATTCCATAAGGATGCCTTTTTTAGGGCTATGAGCTTGTCCACATGGCGAGTTAGTGCACTGCAAGCCAAGGTGCAAATCTAGAGCACACTAGTTTGCTGCGCACGAACTTGCCATGTGGACCCTGCTACCTTGCACTAAAAGTTCTGTAGTGCACTTTGACGTATTGCTTTTCGACATGAGAGTGCGTCAAAGCGCCCTATGGAGCTTTCAGTTGATTCACACCTTGGTGCAGACAAGCCCTTAGTCTGCCACTTTGGGGACGGGGTGGTAGGAATTATTTTGACCTGCCAGATCTGCCTGTTAACAGCAATGGAATCTGGCATTTAATCTACCATTCACCACACGAAAAATTTATGGCCATCACCTCCTCTCAAAAAAGACCCATATTGCTTCACTTAAAAAAAAAAAGTCCGGTGTTAAAACTGGAACCATATCTCCTTTGGAATGATTTTTTTGCATGACCATAAATACGATGCCCAGTGCGAGGCCAAGGAACACTATGCTGCAATCAGAGGGGAGTTTATCTAAGGAAAGCTCATGGCTCGTGCCTGTGTTTAGATTAGGTTGTTTTGGGACCTGGATATTTTTTTTTTTTTGGTTAAACACACACAAGAGTTAAAACTGGCGACGAACAGTGGGCTCTTTCATAAAATGTGTTCATAAAGGGTAAATTGTGTCATTAGGAACTCGCTACCTTGTTGAACATTTGAATTCTCCAAACTGGAACACCACTTAGCTTTAAGCCAAATCAAACTAAAAGAGGTGGGGGCAGCCTAAGAGTTGTAGGCTGTCTGGTTTAACTTTCCAAATAAATGAACGACACGTTAAAACTGAACATCGACCTCAACCAGGCTGTTTAAACAAACCTCCTGGGTTTGAGCAGTCAACACTGCAAACTGCATTTCCGAAGAACAAAAGAAGATGCTGGTAACCTGTAGAAAGCATTTTGGTGCTGGTTAGTTCCGAAAACCGCATGTGCAGATCTTGGAGAACACTAAGGAAAACCAATGTGAGTAAATTGTAACATTCATAATAAAAATCACAAACTCCCAAGCGGCTTCAGATAAAAAGCAGACTGAATTTCACCTCAGGGACCCTGGTTCAAAATCCAGCCCTGTGACTGGCAACTGCACTGATTAGATGTTTTTACAAGGCTTGGAAGGCTGAAATGAGTTGACGAGCATCAGCTCCCGTCATCCAGGATGTTTGTACGAAGAACTGCCATGTGTTCCCGGAAAACCGTTACGTCTCTAACTTAGAACAGACCCCTCCAGATAGGAATGGCATCTCAAATAATGCTGCACCCCGTTTCAGGGGCGCAAAGATGGATGGGTTATAGATAAAGCTCTGGATGGGGACTAAGGAAATCTGGGTTCTCTTCTGTGGCTCACAGACATCTTGTGAGATTGTGGGCAAGTCACTGAGGGCTGGTAGACACGTAATAGCTATGCTAGCAAAACTTTGTCAGTTAGGAGTGTGAAAAAAAATCACCCCCCCCCCAGCTGACATAGCTGTGCCAGCAAAAGCCCCAGCGTAGACTCAGTTATACTAGCAGGAGTCCTGTCGTCGGCATAGTTCACTTCATTCAGGGAACTGCAGTGCACTGTACCGACAAAAGAACTCTTATACCTGTACAGCTATACTGGCAAACTCTTTCTAGTGTAGACAGTAATGCTTTGCATTGGCCTAACACTACTCCCCTGTCCTCTACCTCTCTGGACTACCTTGTTCTTTAAATGCCAAAGCAATAAGCCAAATTTGTAAGTTCTTATTCATTTTTTACTCAGGCCATACTTGGGTAAAACTCCCAGACAGAGGAAAGAGCTAAAAGCCAGGTCTTTGAGATTTGAGAAAGGAAGGATCTGGGCGAATGACTGGAAGTAGGAAGTACAAGAAATCTTTATTATTTATCAACTAGTACTAAAAAGGGGGCTAAGACCCTCTCAGAACAAACAGAAGGCACATCCCCGGCTCTGAGCACTTTTACAATCTACAGCCCTGATTCTGCAATCGGTTACACATATGTGGAAGCGAGGGGAGGTCCTTCTGTGCAGATATAATTGCAGGATCAAGCCTTATTTCAGAGGTGTAATGAGCGAGAATGAAAAGCAACAGAAAGGCAGGGACATGTTTTGCAGCTATTAAAAAAAATCACATGGTTACTTAGCTTTGGTTCCATGTTTAAAATAGTGGATTATTATTATCAACATTATCCTGACAAAATTTTTTAGAAGGTGTGTTTTCATGATAGCTCCAGCTTGATTTTACTGATTTAGGAGATTTTGAATAATTCAGATGCATCTAAATCTTTGGCTACCCATCCAAACCTAAGCAAACCCAAGGTTTACATGGCACTATTTAAAACCCTCACTTCTTATCCCGATAAATAAAGGGCTTTCAGAACGGCACTCGAGTTTTCTGCTCATGGCAGAGATGGGCCTGGTCTATGAATGTTGGGTCTTTATCCAAGTTTGCTGAAAGTATGGAGGATTTAGCTTTTGGAATTTCAATTCAGTCTATTATGGTTATGGGCACCAGCTGCATAATTTGGATGGAGTTTCTGGAAGCTCGAGGGGCTGGCTCTGGGTTTTCTGTCCAGATCTGAATCTAATTTGTCACCACCAAAAATTCTATAACCAAAATTCAAGAAACTGATCATGCAAATGTTTACTCAAGTGAGTAATCCCCATAGTTCCATTGAAGTCAATGACCGTCATGTGTATGGACGGCTCTCTGGAGTAAGGGGCAGGCTTTGGTTCTTCAAAATACTTAAACTTCACAGAGCGGGAATGAGCTTAAGCAGATGCTTAAGTGCTTTGCTGAATCGCAGTCAGAAAGGCTATAGCAGTGCATCTCTTTGCAAAAGACATCAATATGCTAGCAGTGACGCTCTTTGGATGAAGGCTTTGTGAGATCGAAGAAGATTTTTAAATGCACTTAAAATGGTTTTATGAACTATTTTAATACCCTCTTGCATTTCCTCTACAACAAAGTATCAGCAAGCACAGTGAACTAAATAAGAGCTGAAACAAGCTGTCTAAAACACATGCAAATGTGCACCAGGACCACCGGAGGCAGCACTGTGTTGCAGCCAGCAGATGAGTAAGGATGGCGTTTGCAGCATTAAGGTGATTGTTACAGAACTAGGAGGGACAGAAAGTGGCTCGGATAACACTTCCCTACTCTGTGCATTGGCCTTGGACTTTTCAATCAAACACACTGAAAAATAATCAAGACTTTTTTTTTATCCTCCTCTCTCAGGAAAGAAAAAGGTCTGAGCAATACATCAATTGTTATTAGTTATTATTTGTATTTCCATAGCGCCTAGCAGCCCTAGTCAAAGACCAGACCCCCACTGTGCTAGGTGTGGTATGAACACAGAACAAGGCTTGATCCTCATCGATTCTCGGGCTCCCCCCGCCTCCCCCAATCCCTCACCTGGAGGTGACGGGGCTCCAGTGTCAGCCCTGGGGTGGCAGCAGCAGTGCAGACATGAGGGTGGTAACGGGCTGCTAAGTCTGCGGTGCAAAGCGATATTGACGAATGTCACTTTTCACATTGCCACCCTTACTTCTGCGCTGCTGCTGGCGCTGCACTGCCTTCAGGGCTGGGCGCCCAGCCGGCAGCCGCTGCTCTCCGCTCTGCTGTCAGAACTGGGTGGTGGTGTATGTACTTGGGGGATGGGAGGGGACGACATACACACAGAGAAGGGGGCCCCGATCAAATAAGTTTGAGAACCACTAACCTCTATATAATTCAAGTGGTATAACTTGTGTGTGTTCAGAAGACCCAAGACAACTTTGCTGTGTAAAGGGGCCTTAACGTGGACAACAATTACATATTAAAATCGGCTCATTCTGACATTCACTGTCAGGTTACATTCCCACAGTGGTGCACAGACACCTCAGTGTAAGAGAAAGTGAGGTGCTCAGGCGAACGTTCTCTCTATTTGTATCTTTCACTCATTTTGGCCTGTGTGGAGCAGGGCATGAATAAAAATAACCCTCTGCCTCCTAGAAAAAAAACCTGCCAAAGCATAACAACCTGGAACAGAGAAAACTTCACCTTTACAATTTTAAATCCTTCTTTACATTAGCCATAAAACAAGAAAAACAGGTAACGGGTCCACATCTGCCCCCATAAGGCCGACCTAGGAGGCATTTCTGCAATAGTGTCGTTTAAAATTTCTTCCTGCCAGCAAAGGATGCAGATAGAAAAAGGTCAGGACAGACAAAATTCATTCACTTGAAATTTTGAGAGCTGATACACAAACTCTTCCAGGGCATTTGGTTTCTCTCCCCACTTCTAGTGAATTGCACCTTTTAGAACTACTTAAACTTTCTCATACTGAGGCCATTCAAAACAAAATCTAAATAAAAGAAATGAGAGGGTTAAAACCCTTGAGTTTCTGCAAAGATATACCCATTTACAAACTGTACGTGTGGTGGAACTGATAGATGAGTTAAATCTTGTCGTTAATGCCAAGAAATGGGTCTGGACATCTTTGTTAATAGCAAAACAAATACGTTGAGAAGGGAGGTCTATACACTCCAGCTACTGGAAAATGGAAAATTGGGTTTTCAGCTAAACAAAAACTTTCAATGAAAGTGTTGACTTATCATCAAAAATCCCAAACCCATTTTTCTGAAGAAAAGTTGATTTTTTTTCTGAGTAACCTGCCTTGGGTCCCTATTTTCCAACCTGCTCTGCTATCATCCCCCTCGTGCATTCGGAATGGTTAAAGGCCTTGTCAAGCGAAGCTTTAACAGAGAAAATAACTTTGGGCAATAAGATGGTGGGAGCATCGCTGAAGTTCAGCGTCTTGCAGACCCGTGGTACATGCGGCTGTGATAGATGCGTCCGATGAAGTGGGCTGTAGCCCACGAAAGCTTATGCTCAAATAAATCTGTTAGTCTCTCAGGTGCCACAAGTCCTCCTGTTCTTTTTGTGGATACAGACTAACACGGCTGCCACTCTGAAACCTGTGACAGAACAGGAGACCATTAAAAAAAACCCCATAATTTCAAAGGTAAGAGGCCTGATTTTCAGATCTCACAAATCCCAACTGGAAGTCAATGGGAACTGTGGGGGATCAACATCTTTGGAAATCAAACAGTACCCTGTTCTGGGCCTTCCCTGGGCTATATGAGTAAAACCCTTACAGCTAAGGCCATAGTTCAGCAATCCAGCCGTATTCAGCTAAACTCTTAAGCACATTATAAACTCCCACTACTTAATTTTAAGCACATGAAGTTAATGGGACTTAAGCCCATGCTTAAAGTTAAGCAAGTGCTCGAGTGCTTTGCTAAACAGGGAGGGACTTCAGTACATGTTACAGTGTTTTGCTGAGAAGTTGAACGCAGCGAGCACCAACCTATTTCTGTTATTTTGCCCTGATGTTGGTATCAAGGATTGTTGCCTCATGTAACTGCCTGGCTCGTTGTACTGTATATATGGCTTGTTTTCGTGCTTGTCTTTAAAAAAAACAAAAAACAAATACATCTGGTAGACAACTAAATTCCATGCAATAAATGTTTCACTCCATTATCCCCATGGACACAATAATGCCCTCACACTTGTCTGAAATTGGAGAGCTTACAACTCCTCATTATAAATAAGAATGTAGTCGTATGCCAGGCTTTTCTTTTTCTAATAAAGCCTTTTACCCTCCATTGCTGTGGCCGAATAACGTCCTGAGGCATGAGCTCAGAGCCCGACTAATTGAAGAATTCCTGCGCTGCCAAGGACGACAGGGCTGTTTTCAGGATAAGGAACATGCACAACACAAACAGATAAGGAACTAACTCAGTCTGGGGATCATTACAACTTTGGCAAAAAGGCTTTTCAAGCCACTCCCCCTCCCATTTAGTTCTTTGCCTTTTAATTACAATCTCTCTCCATTTCTGTGAACATCTCTCATCGAAGCCGCATTTGAGTGCTTTTCTCTCAGTTCTGCTGCTGAAGACAGTAGCCAAACTGCCCGGTGGTTCCTGTGTTGCATGGCTCATGCCATGTTTACACTGAGCTGGTTTAAGGGCTGAATTTCTAGCATATTCCCCCACCACTGGCACCAGACCCTAACCCCCAGAGAGAGGCACACGCCTACCCAAAACAGTGCACTCATTGAGGCCAACGGGCAGGGGTGATACAGTAAGGAGGGGGTGGGATTGTTTGTCTTATGAAGTTAGGTTCTTGCAGAGTATTTAATATTCCCCGTCATGCAGGCCTGTTTCTCCTTGAGTCTGCCTGTCAGTTAAGCCTTGGGATGTTTATTTTAATGGCCACTTGTGGTCGAGGCTGGTGCCAGTTGTACGGCATTGGTTACGCAGAGTTAACACTGGGGACCCGGCCCCTGGGTCCCAGAGCACATAAGGCAGCCAGGGCCGTCCTGTTCTAATGTAAAACAACTGAACTGTTCTAGAAATCCCTGCTCACGGCTTAACCCCTTCAGGGTTCCTCCCTCCACATAGAACAGTGCCCTCTTACAGACCTCGCTACACATGCAACTTCCCTTCATTGAGAGGGTCGGCGTAACAGAGCGGTGAGGAGGGAAACTGAGATTCCAATTTAGGTTCAAAATGCACTTTCCCCCTCCCCTCCTCTATTTTGCCGACAATCTATAACATGAAACTTTCTGATTGCATGTGTAGCACTGAAAGCTGCAATTCCAGAGGTTGGCAAATCCCTGCTTGGAAACGCAGAGGCAAATGGCAAGGTCAACTCACTCAAACAGCAGCATTAGCTGGCATGTTCATTTTTAGGGGGCTTTTGCTTATGGCTATTTCAGAAGATGGGTGCCCCAATGTTAATATTTCCTTTTGGGTCATGAGGCGTGGGGTGCAGAAGGAGAAAGAAATTCTGCCCACACGGGAAGAAGAATATGAGTTACACAAACCCAGGATGAACCCAATGAAATAGGTGGGAGTTTGCACATTCAGCACCTTACATGATCAGACCCAGCTCCTACTCCACACCCACTCTATTTCTGAACGGATTCCAGTGAAATCTGGTGTGATATGTTCTACATAAGAACGGCCATACTGGGTCAGACCAAAGGTCCAGCTAGCCCAGTGTCCTGTCTTCAGACAGTGGCCAGTGCCAGGTGCCCCAGAAGCAATGAACAGAACAGGGAATCATCAAGTGATCCATCCCCTGTCGCCCATTCCCAGCTTCTGGCAAACAGAGGCTAGAGACACCATCCGTGCCCATCCTGGCTAATAGCCATTAATGGACCTATCATCCATGAATTTATCTAGTTCTTTTTTGAACCCTGTTATAGTCTTGGCCTTCACAACATCCTCTGGCAAGGAGTTCCACAGGTTGACTGTGTGTTGTGTGAAGAAATACTTCCTTTTGCTTGTTTTAAACCTGCTGCCTATTAATTTCATCTGGTGACCCCTAGTTCTTGTATTATGAGGAGTAAAAAACACTTCCTTTGTGGCTGAGTGCATGTGCCCTAAAGGAAATAACCATCTAGGCCTTCTTAAGCATTGTGCATAAAATGCTACACAAACTTTTTTTTTAATGAAGTACTTCCACTCATTCTGTACTCCTAGTGCATTTCCTATGCCAAATTTTAAAGGAGAACAACAACGTCCAGCACATTCTCTATTGTGCGTATAACATACAGGCCAAAAGGATGCTAAAATGTTAAACTATGGCCTGGAGCAAAATTGTGTGTCATTTTTGGCTGCTTGGGCTGTCTCCAAGACGCTAATCAGCCACAGATTAAGCCCTTTTGCCCGGCCACTTCCCAAACGAGCCAATAATCTTGCTGTTACTGCAAAGAGGCCTCCTGGCTTAACTGGTTATACAGATGGTTCCACAGCATCAGACAGCCACAGTGGAGATGAAGGCCCTCGGCATCTTGCAGGATCGGGGCCTATGTTCTCATGACCCTGCCAAACCCTAAGAGATAGGACTGTTGCAGCTGAGCAACCATGCAGTGTCAATCCAGCTGGCTGTCAGTCCTTAGCTCTGGACCTTTCGCTGCTGAAATCAATTGGAATTTTGTCACTGATCAACCCCTACAAAAGGAATTCGGGAAGCGCAGAAAGGAATACATACAGGATTGGGGAGATTCTTGGGTGAACTGATAACTGGGAACCTTTATCCCCTTTTTGTCACGAGCTTTCATTTGGGTAAAGTGATTAAAATAGGCTATTATTGAATTTACAGGTCATCTCAGTCATATAAATGCTGCCTTTTAACCAGGATAAGGCAAATATTTTAGGTCCTTATCCAAGAAACCATTTAAGCAGGCGACTAAATCCCACTGACTTAAATGGGATGACTCGTGCTTAAAATTAAGCATGTGTTTAAGTTCTTTGCTGGATTAGGACCTAAATGTCTAGAGGTCAGCAACTTTTTCTCAAAAGTGTTTTAACTGTCCAGTACAAATTCCCATAATACTGTGCAATCCACTCACCATTATAGTGAAGTATAATGAAAGCTCCGAATACTTCTATGCATTACCGGGTTCAAATCCCAACTGCATTTGCTGGCAATCTATTTATGGGACAGATTCTGAACCCATTTACAGGCGTTTAAATCTGGAATGGCCCCTCTCAACATGACTTCAATGGGTTTGCAGCACCGTAACTGAGATCAGAACCTGGCTCACAGTGTTAAATTGGTCAGTAAGTAAATTAGCAACCATTGTATAAGAGACTTCAGCTGTACACATCTAATAATGACATGAAATAAATCATCTATTTGAAAATAATTATTATTCTGTATTCTCTCTTTCAAAATAATGGAAATAGAAAATTAGAAAAAAATATAAATGCCAGCAAAATTTACTGGGGAAAGAAAATCTCAACTTTTATATCTTATCAGTAATAATAATAACTACTTAATATACCAAGAAGGACAAACTAAATCAACCAGATTAGCTATTAGGGAATCCATCCTTTTCACACATTATAGAAATGGCTCCACCACCTGGCCCCCAAACAATTCCCTCCCTGTGTTTTTCTCATCTGCATCAATTTTTCCATAACTAATACACTACACACTTTATCAGGCCATATTGAGATATTAAAGAGGTTCAGTTTTCTTCCAACACATTGTCAGTACCAACTCACATCTGGCTACCACAAGTGAGTGAGTAATCCTCCACCCTGCGTCTATTCCGCCGTTTTACACATATCTCTCTATAAGTGATGATCCTAACAGAAAGACCAAGAGGTGAGAATGTAATTCAACCCCTTACAACTGAAAATCTCCAACATATATTGCACTTACCTCTGTAATCCACACATTCAGTGAAACCCTTCACTCTCAAAGCAATATAACAGCCAAAAAAAAAATAGACAACTCATTCTCTTGTACTAGACTAGATGATTTCCACAATGCACGAAATAGGATTCTTCTACCTCTCTAGTTTAAATTGGTCTAGCTACCAGATGCCCGATTTCCTGTAACAAACAAGCCATTCCTAATTTTGTTACTTGTAGCTAATTTCTTTGTTGTTTTTGGAAACAGATACAAAATTATATATAAATATGAACAAAAAATAAAATATGAAGTAAAAAGGACGAGCAGCTACACTGTCTCACCTCGCTACCCCTCCTCACCTACTTCTCACTTGCACATGCTTTCATTTAGATAAGAGATAAATTCATATGATGTGGCTTTCTTCTATTTTGTTATTCGTCTTACAAACGAGATGCTCATATGAAGCAGTTTCTGCCATGCCAACACACCAAGCTATCAGAACCAAGACCTAAGAACTTTCTGAATGAGAGAAAAGATTTATACTTATCTCTGGTTCATGCAATAATCTCAAATCCTTCCATTGTTCCAGAGATCATCAACATATTCCAGATTCAGCTTTTTTTTTCTTTTTTTTTTTATTAGTTGTATTCTCACATCTGCATCTGCCACGGAGCTCATGGGCCAGATACTCAGCTGGTCTAAACGAGTATAGCTCTCGAATTCAATGGAGTTTGCAGTATATCAACTGAGAACCCGGCTTTCTTCTCCTAACCCAGCCTCTGCAGTTGTTAATCCAACCTCAGTTTTATCCAGGTCTTTTTTCTTTTTCTTCCACCAATTACTTGAAAATTGATTTGAATCAGTACACACACGCTCTCTCTTCCTTCCACCCCACCTCTTTCAGATCCAGCTTAGCTTGGGTAATGGGTGCCATGGCCGCCTCGAATTCCATTTTATCTTTCTACACTTTTACCATGCTCCTTACTCTGGTGTGATATGGTTTCAGTTTTTATCTTGCTATATCAACTGTTCAAACGCTACTGACTTGTTAGCCACATGGAGCTAAACCCTAAAGACAGTATACAGCCAAAATTCCCATTAACGTCAGTGGGCATTTTGACCAAATCAGAGCTAAAGGATTGGGCTCAATGAGATGAAGTGTATCTCATGATTAGAGAAAGATCTAGGAGTCAGAACTTCTGGTTTCTATTTCTTGCTCCATTGACTTGCTATGTGACCTGGGACAAATCGATCAACCCTTCCATATCTCAGTTTCCCAGTCTGTAAAATGGGAGCAGTATTTACCTGTTTCACAGCAATGGTGGGAGATTTAGGCCTGATTCAGCAAAGCACTTAAGACATGCGTAAATGATTTGCTGAATTGGGGCACTGTTGAGTAGACGTTTGTAAGTGCTTTGAGAGCCCCGGATGAAAGACACTCTACAAATAGAAAGTGCTTTAGAATATACAACTGCAACAGTTATTCTGATGCACACTGGTGCAGGGACAGTAACCAACTCAAAGCAACAATCTCATGCCACGAGGAAGGGAAACTAGCATGCAGCATACTGTTGCTTCCTGCAGCATTTTTGTTTTTTCAATGCATTGCTCTAATTAAAAAAAAAAAATTGAAAGCCAGAACAATTTCCAAACAGGTGAGCAGGCTCTCTCTTCTAGTGCTGCAAAACAGACTCTCACCGAGGCATATCAGAGAGCAGGACACAATGCAAAGCTGTATGGATGACACGGCGATGCAAGTTCCGATGCTCCCTAATAAAAGACTGAGCATCAGAGTGCAAAGCTGCATTGTGCCCATTCAGGACTAATTTAAAGTCCCATTCCTTAACGCAAAAGCTGGAAATGTGCCCAAATGAGAGGGGGAAAATAATAACCAGACCAATTGTATATTTCTCCTAGAAATTCCATGTCATAATGTACCTAGCAAGTTACATTTTCAGAGTCCAATTTCAATAAATCAACATAGTGTGTAGAGTAACAGCAGCGTAAGTCTCTCCCTCTTTCCAGAATACACCCAGGTAAAATCACTGTGAAGCAATGAACAAAACCCCCATTCTTTCTGGTGTTTGGCAGTGGGACAAATTACTTTCTACGCCTCTCTGTGTTGAAGGACTAGTTATTAAATACAGTCTAAGCTACCTTTCCAGCCGTCCTTATATCAAAGGCAAATAAAGCTAGCAGGACTGTCCATAAAACATTCAGTAAGCAGAAGAGCAATCTTAAAACAAACCCTCCCCAACACATATCTTTATCTCTCTGATCAGCTACTTCTGATTTGTAATGGATATGAAACACACTTGGCTTTCAATTATACCGGACCCTCACTAGAATGCAGGATTTGGGATCCATGTGCGGAGACTGCGTTAAAATTAATTGTAATTAAAGTAATTAAATTTGGGATCCATGGCCGCGACCGCCTTATATACGAATTCACGCTATATACATGCACGTTCTAGCGAGGGTCCGGTGTATTATCCAAAAACCTACTGTCACTATGCAGTAAATAGAGGCAACTATGAGACACACAAACTTTTGTAAAGAGTGATCAAAGATCTAAACAACCTTCCTACAATTCATGGAGTTTTCAGAAAATCTCAACCCAGTAATGAGAATTTTCTGTCACTCTCACTCACACACACACAATGGTCATCCATCTGCCAGTAGGTGCAGGTATTTTAATTCACAGCACAGACTTCTCTCACTTTGGGATCTAACTGATGAAAAAAATGCTACACAACAGTTAGGTATATTTCTTTATTGTTGTTATTATTGTGAGAGATCCCTGAAAGAAAAGAGAAAATAGGGAGACGCAAGGGCTAAATTTAGTAGCCTTTAGTCCATATTTCCTTGCTTTTGCTCCATGGGGCTAATTACTAATGTACAGCTGGGTGAAAAAAAAAAAGAAAGAAAAGTTTTAGTGAAAACAATTCAAAAATTGGAGTGACCTTTTTTGGTTGAAATTTTGAATTTTCACTTGAGAAGCTGGCCAAAACCCAGCAAATGTTTTCTATGAAATATTATTGCAAGCATCTTTTTGTCAAATTTTTAAAAATGTGAAACATTTCTCTCTCTACACTCTATTTTCATCCAGGTCTTTATATGAAACTTACTACCAGAAAACATGAGTGCTACCCATTATAAAAAGCCAACAGTATTATCAATGTAAGGCAACAGGATTTTCTGCCTTCCATATTAAAATAAAGAAAAATTATAAGAAGCTTTTGGTCCTAATAACATGGTGAACCAGTAGACAGCTGGCGTGCTGAAACCACTGCCTATCAAGCAACCAGAACTGTCTCATTGTTTCCTTGTGCACTCATCTCTCTGTATCCACCTGCTGTAGCTTGTCTTAGATTGTAAGCTCTTTGGGGCAGAGACTGTCTTGCTTCTGTTTTTGTGTAGATCCCAGCACAATGGGGTCCTGGTGCCTGACTGGGGCTCTTAGGTGCTACCACAATACATAGATACAAACAATAATAAGAAGAATTCATTCGCTGTCTGCAATTTCTCCTGAAGGTTGTGCTCTGATCTCCTGAGAGGTTGAGGACTGAAGTCTTTGGGAGATGAGAGCATCGGGGAAGTTGCAGAGCCAGTGCCATGAAGGAGGACGGTTGGTAAAATGAAATCGTGATTGTAAGCCCAGCATTTGTAGTCTCACACTCTGGGAGTGGGTAGGGATCTGGAGCGTTTTCCCTCACACCTGCCACAAGGTCAGATTTTTACTGGTTTGTATTTTGCTCTCTAAGGTCCCTACAAATCAATGAGGGTGAGAGTTTCAAAAGCACTTCAGGGAGTTAGGCACACAACTCCCACTGACTTTTAACAGGATCTGGGGAAGTGAGAGGGTAGGCACCCAACTTCTCTTTTTCACTTTTGAAAATCTCTCCCTAGATGCCTAAACTCCCTTTGGCACATCTGAAAATCTCACCTGAAACACGTAACAATGGAAGCGATCCTAGAGCCAACCACCCCACATCCCACTGAAACACATCCGAGCTTTCAGAGTCACACAGTCCCATAAAGAGCACATTCAAATGAAATACTGTTCAATACTGTTCCTGTTCAATTCTGTCCAGCTATATGCTCGGTTTTTTGGAGGGTAATAAAAGCCATTCTGCCAGGTAGAGATATTTTTGAATTTCCATTCAATTCTGTAGCACGTCTGCACCCTAATGGGCTGCCCCAAAGTAACGCCGCCAACTTTTTGTTGTTATTAAATTACCTCTGTAGCCTGCCACATAATACACATTAGAGACTTCGTTCCTTACATAAAACATTTTAAAGGCAAGCTTTTCACCCACCAAAGTGCTTTAAAAGCACGCATCAGCGCTAAGAGAAAACATTTGCACGAACGTGTCAGAGACTGAAAGCATTTTCAAACGATGAGCTAATTAAAATAAAATTACAAATAAGTAAATAAGGTGGGAAAACCATCTTTCTAACCTACATTGGTCACCCTTCACCAACAGTATTTGCCAAGAGCTACCACACAAGGGTTCTCCGAGATACCACAGTTTCCTCCTATATTTAGAAGAGCAAATAAATGTAGTGGCTAGCTATGAGTAGCTCATTGTGGATTTATTTTAAATTGGTGCCGACTGTCGATAACAAACTATTAATTCAAAATCGTTAAACTTGCAAGGATTAAGATGAAGCAGTTGACTCTTGGGCCCTAATCCAGTCAGGTATTTAAGCCCGTGCCTAACTTTGTATATGGGAATAGTCTCACTGACTTTAAAGACAGGCACGCGTTTAAGTATCTTGCAGAATCAGGGCCATCAACCCTCAGTGAGTCAGATCCTCAACTGCATCCAGCTTCCACTGAGGGGGAGGCCAAAGGGGACCCACTTATAACTCCCCCAAATTGGGTCTGGTTCTAACAAAATCTAGGCTGCTCCTAGTTCTGCCCATTAGAACCCACCCAGAGATCGCCACGGGCAACAAACGAACTGCATCCTCTCTTTGCCCCAGTTCTATCCCTCCACCCCCGGTACATGTTGCAGGTGAGGATGCCGGAGGTGGAACCAGTGATGTTGGCTGTACATTTGCTGGAAAGCCTGCCATGCTGGGGAAAACCTCAGCTGGGACCTGGGTCTCGCTTTACTCCCTTTGCAGTTCATGGGCAGCACAAGGGGAGTGGAGCTGAGGGCCAGAATCCAGCCCAAAAGTTTTGACCAATGTTCTCAAGACAGCAAGTAACAAGAGACCAAAAGATAAGCTTAGTCAACACTACCAACTTATGAGTGACATAGTTATACCAATCTACCCTCTCAGTGTAGACAGTGTTATGTTGATGGCAGGACTTCTCCTGTCAACGTAGCTACTGCCTCTTGGAATGGTGGAGTACCTACCCCGATGGGAGAAGCTCTCTCGTTGGCATAGGTAGTGTCTACACTAAGCGCTACAGTGGTGCTGCTACAGTGCTTTAAGTGTGGACAAGCCCCTAGACACAGTCAGATTTTGAGATTCGAAAGAAGGAAAGAAAGACCGACCCTTCCTGAAATGTTTCTGAGTGGCAGCCGTGTTAGTCTGTATCAGCAAAAAGAATGAGGAGTATTTGTGGCACCTTAGAGACTAACAAATTTATTTGAGCATAAGCTTTCGTGGGCTAAAACCCACTTCATCAGATGCTTGCAGTGGAAAATACAGTAGGAAGATATATATACACAGAGAACATGAAAAAATTGGCATTGTCATACCGGGGCAGCTCTAGGGTTTTTGCCACCCCAAGCACGGCAGGCAGGCTGCCTTTGGCGGTTTGCCTGTGGAGGGTCCGCTGCTCCTGCGGCTTCGGCTGACCTCCCGCGAAGCCGTGGGAGCAGCGGACCCTCCGCAGGCAAACCGCTGAAGGCAGCCTACTTGCTGCCCTCGCGGCGCCGGCAGAGCGCCCCCCGCGGCTTGCCACCCCAAGCACACGCTTGGCGTGCTGGGGCCTGGAGCCGCCCCTGTGCCATACCAACTATAACGAGAGTAATCAAACCAGACAGTCTCTATGCAAAAGAATAAATGGACACAAATCAGACGTCAAGAATTATAACATTCAAAAACCAGTTGGAGAACCCTTCAACCTCCCTGGTCACTCGATTACAGACCTCAAAGTCGCAATAGTCCAACAGAAAAACTTCAAAAACAGACTCCAATGAGAAACTGCAGAATTGGAATTAATTTGCAAACTGGACACCATTAAATTAGGCTTGAATAAAGACTGGGAATGGATGGGTCATTACACAAAGTAATAACTATTTCCCCATGCTAATTTTTCCCCTACTGTTACTCACACCTTCTTGTCAACTGTTGGAAATGGGCCATCCTGATTATCATTACAAACATTTTTTTCCTCCTGATGATAACAGCCCACCTTAATTGATTACTCTCGTTATAGTTCGTATGGCAACACCCATTTTTTCATGTTCTCTGTGTATATATATCTTCCTACTGTATTTTCCACTGCATGCATCCGATGAAGAGGGTTTTAGCCAACGAAAGCTTATGCTCAAATAAATTTGTCAGTCTCTAAGGTGCCACAAGTGCTCCTCGTTCCTTCCTGAAATGTGACCTTGGTTCCCACTGGATTCAACGAGAGTTGAGAGCTCGCAACACCTCAAGATCAGGGCAATATTAAGGAAAGTTGTGATTTTAAAAATTCTGGAAAGAAATCTCTTTAATACCAAATTTTAAATGAGGATCCTGGTTTAGTCTAATAATGATGTCTTGCAATCTGTCATCATCTTTTTGCAGATGTGTCTGGGATATAAACACTATTGGGTTTATATCATCACCATTTAAGATGCATTTGTTGGTCTCCCAACAATGCATCCATGATGAACAATCTTTTTCCATTTCCTCCTTCTTGTTGCCAACATATGTATCATAATTATACGAATACATTTTCTCAATATAAATGTTATTGTGGTTAACCTTATAAAACTCATTTATTTGGAGCCAATCCCACACAAGCGAAGAAATAAACCAGAATTTTACAGTTAAAAAAGCCCCAATATTTTCAGCCAAGAGCAAAGCATCTCAAGATTTTATATGCAGCACACATGAAAATGATTTCTAATGTTCTCAGCTTAGATAGAATGAAAAGATATTGTATAAGTAGGCACACATTCTTCTGATCTTCGGATGACAGACAGAAAATTAAAACTACTGAATCTTGTTCTGTACACATAAAACAGATTCCTATAACAGATCTACTTTTGGCTGG
This sequence comes from Mauremys mutica, assembly GCF_020497125.1. Lineage (NCBI taxonomy): Eukaryota > Metazoa > Chordata > Testudines > Geoemydidae > Mauremys > Mauremys mutica. Next base: position 81,422,236 of record NC_059082.1, on the reverse strand, counting down.
TTAAACTAATATACCTAGAGACCAATCAGTGTGGTTTCTAAGCATTCATCCTCCTCCTATCCATAATGAAACAAATTTATTCAGGGTCTGATTTCCAAAACAACCAAACCCCACGGCACCTGGACAAAAATGTGTTGACGCTTATTGTAATTACAGCATGCAGTTCCTGCAACTTCATGTGCAAATTTGATATCTGTGCATGCAAGTTGTCATTTAAATACCTAAACAAGCAACTGCACACACAACATCCAGCTAGCCTGCAAAAGCGTGTACACAACATAGGCATGCAATTATACACACATTTCTGTGTGTGACCTTAGGGTTATACCCTTTAGAAAGTCAGGTCTGCAACCAATATGCCATAACACATAACCTTGTAAGAGATAGTAGCAACATGCTTTGCATGGTGTTATATAAAGCACAACGTCAAAGGCTGAGTGATATTAACCATCCTAGACGTGTGATAATGCCACTGATATTATGCCTTGACTTTAAAAAGGATTTCACTCTTTAAAGAGTATTCCTAAGTGGGGTGTTTGAACTTTATGGATAGTCCCCAAGAGATTAAGCTGGGGGACAGGAAGAAAGTCTGCCCAAGGAGCACCATTTTATATGACTGAGTTCCATAGAGAGCAGAAAGGAAAATATCGTCCCGTTAAGCAGAAGACCAAGAGCTTTGAACCCAAATAAATCTCCTCATTCCGCCGACTAAAACAGTGCCCCCAGTGGCTCAATGGGAGACTCACCATTGAAATGTCAGCTATAACCATCATCCTGGGTGTTTTACATTCGAAATTCAGCCCCAGCTAACCTGGAAGACTTTATGATGTCTGGAGAACTAGTGACCTGATGAAACTGACAAAGCCCAGAGAGTGAAAGTGCAATAACTGAGAAGGGAACAGACGTTTAGTGGGATTGTTCGGAACTCAGGTTTTCATTGCTTTTTGTTAACACCTCTGAGGCTTCAATGAGCCATCAATATTTTGGAGAGATGCAGCACTTGTTCAAGATTCAACAACTCATTCCTTCAGCCAAGGAGGGAGAGTGAACAACATACATCCGCTGAGACCCCCACCGAGTCTGCAAGAAAAGCAGGGACGGGTAGAGTCGACTTGCCAGATACTTTAAAAAGTTTTAAATAAAAGCAAAACTGATGGGGAAGGGGGAACAAATATCCACCACTTTTCAGGCGTCCTATCTACCTTTTAAAGAAGCAGATGAGACCAGAAGGGAGAATTTTTAATGTACATGGGCTGGGTTGTTCCATTATTAGGAAGACTGCAGCGTTATGCCACTATGTGGCAGTTTTCAACGCAGGGAATGGGTGCCTTTCCCAGGTATGTGTTTAAGTGGGCAGCTGCCTTGCTGAATAGGTCAATGTTTTCCATTCACTCTAATCTTGTACCTAATGTTAGCCACACGGAATGTTATTGTAAGGAACTGGATCCCTCCACCTCCTCCCACCTTGGAATTGCTTTAACGAGCATGGTTCCTGGTGGATATGGAAAAACTAACACAGGCTGCTGCTGCTGCAGGAAAAATGGACACACACAAACTGGTCTCCTGTTAGGAGGCATTTTGCAGTGACTTTGTACCCAGTCACCGATAAAAACGTACAGCCTACGAAGTAATATGTGCTACTAAACCATATGTCCATGTCAGTATTGTTTAAAAGACAGGTAGTACAAATGTATCAGTATATTCTGTGGTTCTCTTTGCTGCATGGCATTAGTTGGGTTATTACTACTGGAAGGAGGCCAGTCTTGAGATTAAAGCACAGGGCTGGAAGTCAGAAGACCAGGAGTCTGCTTCACTACAGACTCACTTCATGCCCTTGATTAAGTCACTTAAAGGAACACCATAGACTCGATAACAGCACATCTGTCTGAAATGCGTTTAGCTACTATCACAAGTAACCCCATAGTTACTGTAACTGAAAAGACCAAGATTGTTTTTTTTTCTGGGGCAGGGTGGAGGGGGGATTGCTCTGTTTCTATGCCTGTTTACTTTGTTGCACAGCACTCTACGTATAAGCAATTTCACTTCTCTCCTTGCGTCGTCAGCATCAGTCATTGCCCCCGTGAAGATCTTACGCACAGCAACAGAATAGAAATTTAAAAAGGTAATATGGCTGTAACTTCACACACAAAAAGCGGCCGGGGATTTGAGCAGGTGAAGTATCAAACTCAGTTTTGAACCTGATTAGATTTCAAGTCCAAGTGTCCATTTTAATCCATGTCCAAGTGTAAGATGTGGATAATGCTTGTGAAGCTAAAGTCTGCAAAACCTGATGATGGAAGGAGCTGTAGAAATGCAAAGCAGCATTACAAATAATGATAAAAGCTGCTTGATACCGGTAAAAGGGAACTCACTTTTGGGGACCGTACCCCCTGGTAGAAGGGGAAATAATGAAATCTCCTTCACCATCCTGATGAATTTATATAGACAGTAACTTGGGGAACACAAATCCAATAGTAGTAAGCTACTCAGTGTGGGCTGACTCATGCTTTTAAATAAACGGTTTGTTATAATTCACCATCTGAAGGAAGTAAAAAGTATTCACCAAAGGAAGTGCTACAGTAAGTGGCAGCTTGTGATGCAGTGACCAGTCCTTGATCTAAAACGTATGGAAGCCTCGTGTGGCTTCTGTCCCAGCGGGAAGTGGGGCTGACTTTTCCTTGGTTTTGCCAAGCATCAGCAGGAGGGTGGCTCACTTAAAGAAGACGGCATCATCACCGTTCAGATCCACCAAGTGGACATCAATAATCTGTTCTGGTTGCTTTAGTGGCAGCTGAACAAGACCTACAGCACTGGCTCAGGAAGATTTAGAAACACCATATGGTACGGCATGCATCTTCCAGGCAAAGATACATTGAATAACAAGGCTCGCTACAGGTTATTCCTGGCACTCCTGGTACAGATGGGAGAGTGACTGATGCCCGGTGATACAGGATGGGACAGGAAGCAGAGATGTGACCTAGTGATCTAGCTGAAAGATGAATGGGAGGCTCCAGAGGCCAGATATTGAAGAACAGGAGATTTCCAAATAGTGTTTCCAAGATGCTGGACTAGTGGCAACGGCAGGCAAAGAAGGTGGGACTTTAACAAGTAGGTCAGGGGTAGAGTCAGGATGACAGAGCCTGAGGGAGTCACTTACTCTGAAAAGGCAGGTCTGTGATATATGGTGGACTGAAGTAATCTAGGAGGACCAGAGGGGCACTCTGGTCAGAGCAGGCATGGTCAAATCGTGATGGGAGGTCTGAAAGGCGCGCTGGTTCCGGAAGCTAGCTGAAGTGGAGCTGGAGATAGTTCAGCACTCCATGTTTGGCTGGAAGGGGTCAACAAGAATCCTCATCTGAGAAGGTCTGGCGGTGGACGGCAGGGGGAGTACATCCAGTTCTCGGAAAGGGAACGGAGACTAAAAAGCAAAGGTTTTCCTAAGGCAGCTGGGCTCAGATCAGACAAAAACCCAGGCCGAGACGGCAGATCTCCCCGCTCATGGATACTACCCAGTTCTTGAAGGGCTAACGAAGCAATTACTTTTTCCAAAACCAAGGAAGGTAGAGAACACCGACATGCAAGTCTGCTGGACATTGACATGAAAGGCAATGGCTGGAGGAGAGAGCAGTGAGACTCGCTGACTCCCTTCTGCCATTACCAGCATGGGACGGAGGGAGGCTGAGAATAGATCGTGTTGCAGCAGATCACTGGTGTGTGTGTTCAGAGTCAGAGCTCAGTGGTTTGAGTATTGGCCTGCTAAACCAGTGTTGTAAGTTCAATCCTTTAAGGGGCCACTTAGGGATCTGGGGCAAAAATCAGTACTTGGTCCTGCTAGTGAAGGCAGGGGGCTGGACTCTGTGACCTTTCAAAGTCCCTTCCAGTTCTAGGAGATTGGTATCTCTCCTATTATTATCATCTCTGCTCCCGCTGCAATAGACTCCGAGTAAGATTTGCTTTTCAGACCGCAGCTCTTTGGCACTGTGCGCACTTTAGTTCATAGTGAAAACTAGACGGTCCAAACTCAAAGGCCCCCTCAGACTGGCTCTCATGCTAAACCACCACAACTCTTTGCATTTATATGTGGCCTTCCATCTCAGTATCTTGCAGGCAATGCCATTTTGCTGTTCACGCCAACTATGTGTTATTTGTCATGCACGTTGCAAGTAGTCACCGAAGCCATAGGACATTACATCTGCTCCTGGATTGGATGACAGATATTTAGGAAAAGGAGGAGAAACCACCAAAAACAAACACCCACATTGCTGCATGATACAAGCAAAGACTTGCACAAATGTTCACAAGATTTTCCATAACATTCTTGTGAAGAAAAAAATATCCTACATTTAAGGACAATGAATTAAGCATGTTCTGAATACTACCAAATGAAATTTACATGTTGTATTAGTTTTTGCACTATTTCCTCAGCTATATTTATGAGGAGGAAGAGAAATGTAAGGTACGATAAGGTATATTGTAGACGGATTGGAATTGTGTCTTCTGCATGGGGATGACTCCCATCTGCCCCCCTCCCATACATACCCCAACACCTTATTTTCTTTTATCCAGGGTTAAGACCTCCTTCCATTAAGCAATATTGGAAAAGCAAGGTGCTCGTGGCCCCCGACACCTGTTTAAAACCCCCTGATTAAGAAACGTTAGGTTACAACACAGCAGAAAATAAATTTTCTTTAGCTCTTGAAAATCATTCCCAGAAGTTGTGGGGGTTTGTCTAATTAGTATTTAACAACAGGGGAAGGGTGCTGAGTCATATGGAATATGACATACAAATCACATATGAACATGGGGGTAATGCTTCTATTTTAGTTTTTTTCTCCTGCAGAAAAACTGTGGTCACACTATTTTGCAGTTTTTGCAATAATGAGATAATTTGAAAATCTGCCCTACAAAATATAGCAAAGGTCTATAAAATTTATAAATAATTATACTCAAATGCAGGAAGAGAAAGAAAAACAGGGATCGAGTCAGAAAGATGGGGGGGGAGAGGTCTAAGGGATGTTACTTACACACACACACACCTCTCTCTACCTGCACGCGCGCACACACACACACACACCTCTCTACCATATGAAGAATTCAAGCTGAGCAAGCTGAATTCCTACAGAGGGCAGCATTGCTTGCTTCAGATCCCTAGAGTAAGACCCACCAATCCAATACACCAAACCACTTTTACAGAAATTTGATCTGAAAACTTTGCTTTGCATTCTTCAGCCTTGAAATGATCAAGAAATAATTCTCAATATTTTAGCAATTCAGAAACAATACTTCAAGAGGCAAAGCTCTGACACCTTCACACCACAATCCGGAACAAATAAACCTCAGAGACAGGGCCAAACAAAATCCCAGATTTGAAAACAGCCAGACTTAGAAAATGGAGATCTAGAATGCAACTGGCTCATGTTAAGCCAGTTGGACATCCCTAAGCCTAATTGTGCCAATCCACAAAAGGGTGGAAATACAACGCAGATGATCAATTATAGGACGTGTTTTAATTCATGACATTTCTTCCATGTTCGGAAAACTGACTTGAAATCACTGATACCAAGGCAATGATGGTGGCATTAGATACACAGACTGAAAGATTGTTACGGTTTCAGTCAGTTTGTGGGGGCAGGGGGAGAATCAGCTTCAATTTCTAACATTTTGAACATCAGGATAGACAAAGAATTGGTACCTAATACCCTAACCGCCTCTGGAACTTGTTTTGGGGTCGTACCGTACAGTGTATACTGCCACTGGAAGTCAGCATGCTGTGTAGGGTAAAATGATGTATTGCTTTGTCACGGTCCCTTCTTTTTTATTTGACTATTACTGGGCACCGTATATTATGTTGTGATGAGCATTTAAATGGGTTTGCTACAATCTTTGTGATAATAATTCCTGTAAATTCTAGGCTCAGTACCATTTGAGTGGTATTCACTTTGCCATCTAGAATCACCATATTTAAGGTCTCACAAAACAAAACAAAACCCAGGCCATCTCGCTGCTACGCCTTGCACGGAGAATTCGTTAGATTTCCTGGGAACCTGGCAATAAAATGGAGTTCTATAAACTGTACCTTTCCGGTGTAAAACGCGCACACACGTTCCCAGAAGGATAATAGTGGCAGTAATACACTGCCCTGCAAACGGCTAGTCGGCAGGAAAGGAGTTAACATTAGAAATGTTTGAGCTTTATCGTGTGCACAGCTAGAATTAGCTTACACTACAAAATGAAACACCATGAAACCTGTACTGCATTAAAGTTAGTGGAACTACATAATAATTTATGAACTGGACTATGGTTTACACCACAGACAAACAATCACTAAGCAGGAGGTCTTAGGAAACAGGGTTAAAGGTGGTTGCATATTACCTGAACTTCCCTTCAATAACTCAACACATGACTATTAGCCTGGTTTATCTGGCTGTATTAAGAAGAGCCGATGAAAACTTTTAATCTAATTCCAAATGACTCCAGGCACTTGGTAGATATTAGTTTGTTTGTTGCGAGTATTGAAATAGGAAAAAAATTAATAAATTGGGAGCTCCATTTCACTGCGTCTCATTAGTGCTTTAAGAAACGTGTAATTGTAACGGGAGACTTACTAGTGGCACTATGGTTTTTACCCAAACTGGAACACAGTATTTCTGCCTATGCCTTTACGCAACATTTAGCGCAAACACTCAATCAGGCACTGGACAAACTTTGTTGCACCAGTGTATTTGCACTGTGGGTTAAACCAAGTCAATTGGGGATTTGGCATTAGAAACCTTTCTACTTTGGAATTGGTATGCAGCACTCCTTTTATTATCAATTGATTGTGCTTATAACTGGAATCCTGAACCGGTTTGTTCCTTAACCTTTCATGCTGCTGTTTGTTAGAATCAGCATCTCCTACAGCTACACCTAACAACAAAGAGCCCTAATTGATCCAGTGCCTCAGAGAGGTGCTTTATACCTCGAACACCTATTGATTTAACAGGAGATGCTCTTCACCTTGAGGTATCGGGCCCCAGATGAATTGTGTTTGGCAGGGTGAGGCAAGTACCTAATAGTGTGTGAATTTAGTACATTTCATGCTGAAATAGCAAAGATTCAGATGAAGGTAAATAATAAACTTATGGTCTTGCAAACAAAGTTTCCCAGCATAATCTTTTAAAGCATTTTATGCGATAGCAGCTGTAAGTATTTCAAAGTACACCTCTACCCCGATATAACATGAATTCGGCTATAACGCGGTAAAGCAGTGGTCCGGAGGGGCGGGGCTGTGCACTTCGGCGGATCAAAGCAAGTTCAATATAACACGGTTTCACCTATAATGCAGAAAGATTTGTTTGGCTCCCGAGGACAGCGTTATATCGCGGTAGAGGTGTACTCGCATAAACAGGCTTTCCTTCTACCTTCCCCCTTTTAAGCTGGACAATACTACAGTTAAATTATAGCAGGCTTTGAATACATGACTACTGCTTTAGTCATTAGTGTTGTTTGTATTACTGTACTGACTACAACCAAGATCAGGGCCCTGTTGTGCTAAGCACCGTCCACACACACACGCCGCAAGAGACAGCCCCTGCCGTTTACACTCTCAACAGCATTAATTCACTCGCTCCATGGTCATTTACCTCAGTCGCAGCACTGTACTTTTCTCTTTTAGGGGTCTGATCCAAAAAAGCATTGAAGTCAATTGAAACAATGGATCTCAATGGGCTCTCCAGACTTTTGTTTATAAACATACTGTCTCTTTAATCGCTGTACAAAGGATACACCTGGCAGCAATTGAGGGTAGGGGGGCTTGTGACATGACCTCACAGCTGTAAATATACCTTGCTCTTTTGGTTCTCTATGGTATTTCTAAGGCCAGGTCTCCATTAGAAAAGGCTTGCTGGTATAGCTATACTGACAGACATCCTAATGTAGACAGCTTACAATGGCAAAAGGTGTTTTTGTTGGTACACCCTATAGCAATTCCCAGCCAAACATTTCTATGCTGATGTAACTACGTCTATACTAGGGCTTTGTCTACACTGGACTTTCATCAGTAAAACTTCTGTTGTTTGGGGTGTGAAAAAAAACACACACGTGCGAACGACAAAAGTTTTACCAATGAAAAGCGCTGGTGTGAACAGTGCTTTGTCGGCGCGAGAGCTCTCCTGATGACAAAGCTACCGCCGCTCATTGGGAGGTGGAAGGTTTTTGCCAGAGGGAGAGCTCTCTCCTGCCGACAAACAGTGGCTGCACTGCGTGCCTTTTAGTGGCACAGCTGTGTCGCTAAAAGGTGCATAGTGCAGACATAGCCTAGGACTTTGGCCAGTACTGAAATGTAAGTACCTCATCCTTATCCCCAACGATATTATACCTGGCAAAGTTTCTAGCGCAGACCTGGTGCAAGGCTCCTTCCTCACTTTTGTATCTAAGCACCATAATTATGAAAAATGCACAAAAGAAAACTTTAAAATGTTTTCACTAAATTTTGAACCATAAGAGTAATTTTCTTTTTAAAAAGTTTATGACCACTTGGGTTAGTTGCTTTTGGAAAAATCAAATGAGATTGGGGTGGCATAGGTATACGTATACTGGGAGGGGAGAGACCTATTCTCCCACCAAAGGATACAAGGAACTTTCAGCGAAGCCAATGGGAATTACTTTCAGCGAAGCCAATGGGAATGCTACCCTGCGGGATGACGTGAGAAACTGATTCTACTGCATCATACACTATGCCCAATATACAACCTTTTACTGTGGAAAAAATGATTCTTTTTGGAGTAGCTAGATGGTTACGACGTGATACCTAGTACTTCTTTGAAGATGAAAACAAACAAATTAGTCACATTTGGCAATTTTCAGAAATGTTATCATCTTTCCACCATATGTCACTCTTTTAACCAAAGTTGGATAAAAAGTTTCATTTCTTTAGAAGCTGCAGCAATGCTTGTGTGTCCTTCTAGTACTATAGTAATTTAATTTACCATGCTTTGAAACAGCACTAACCATATCAATCAACAGCATTCAGCTGTCTCCATACTCTGGGACATTATATCATATGACTTCCAAACAAATCAGTGATGAAATTAACCAAATACATCTCCATGCTGTGTAGCTCCAGCTACTTGAACAATACACACACACACACACACACACACACACACACGAAAATAAACCACACTAACTTGGAACTGAGGGAAAGAAGCCAATTATTTATTTAATAATGCTACAAGCAAAGAACAGTTAAAGGCTTTTACTGTCCTAAGTCTTGTACAGTGAAAAGGGGAAGGGGGAATGAAAGTGAAACAATTGTTTAAAAAGAACAAATTTAGGAACTTTAAGTGTTTTCCAACAGAAATAAACAGTTTGGGTCCAAAGTGGAGTGAAAATATCGAGCAATCACCAAAATCTGTCACATAAAATGTAACAAATGAAAGGTCTGCAGAGATAGCAACTGCACAGTCTCATGATTGCTTGGTCTACACTTCAGAGTCTCCGAGGTTAGTTTACCTTTCCAATCAAATTTATCATCCCTGCCAGGACGTGCCTCCCAAATAAGAAAACCCAGTTTTGCTGCTTCCTGCTGATACTCACTAAGAGAATGTAATAATAAACTCAAGCTTACGTTTGGGGGAACCAGTTACAGTCCTGGGTTCTTACCTTAAACCCAGCCTTTCTATTTGTAATGCCCTCTGCAAGGAACACATATGTAATGAATGGGGGAAGTGGGAGTCAAGAAGGCCATGAAAGGAAGACACAGTGGTGACCAACGAAAGTCATCTAGGTCAGTAGTTACCATACAGAGGTATCGGCAATATCATGGTATCACCCCCTGTACTAAGAACAGCAACCACACACCCCTGGCCATGCAAATTACAGTGCAGGGACAGACACCTGCACCTGCCTAGAGCCCAAGTGACTTCAGCCAGTATGTTGTAAGTTGCAGGATCAGGGCCTAAATGAGGCAGCTCAAATACCAGGGTAAGTTTTAAGTGGTGGCCACTGAACATGTTCTAGAAGGCACCACGCCCTCCTTTTGAACAGAGAATGCTGCCAGCCACCAAATGTTCACTAAAACTAGTGCGCATGGGTGACCATCCAAAGGTGGAGTACCCCATCTCAAATAGTCTTCCTGAAATCTGGACGACTCATCCAAACCTCTCGGGCCTGGAACTCTTGTGAGATTTCCTGGGATATCCTGGCATCAGCAGAGCCAGAACATGCTACTTCTTTTGCAGGCTACCTCACCCGTGCTGATGACAAGGAAGCCCGGAGCTACAGGAAATGTGGAAACAGGTGAACACTCCCTTTTGCCCCACCCACCACACACAGACCGAGAAAACTACACTGGGAAATTTTGGGATAGCAACCTAAGTTCCCTGTAAGCTGCACAGCTGTGCAGCAGGCTCTCAAGGGCTGCGCAGGTGGGGAGAGGCACCCTCCCTCAGCCCAGGCCGGCCGGAGCTGCTGTGGCCAGGGAGAAGTGCCTCTCACCCGGCTCCAAGCTGCAGCGAGAGAGGGCTGGGGGGAGTCCTCTCTCCCCACGGCACCCCCGGGGTAGCCTGCACCCCAAACCCTTCATCCCCGGCCCCCCCACATCCCACCCCCCACATCCCAACCCTATACCTCATCCCCAGCCCCACCCCTAGCCAGATCCCTCACTCCCCTGCACCCCAACCCTCTGCCCCAACCCTGAGCCCCCTCCAAACTCCTCAGCCCCACCCCCACCACACATCACCTCCATATTGATGCACATAACAAAATTCATTCCGCATGTGGATGTAAAAAATTAGAGGGGACATTGACAGCATCTAAACTGAACCAGTTAACACATGCCTAGTAATAATGTATTTGTTTGGGTAAAAAGTCTGGGTGGAAAAGAACAAGACCAAACGTCTGCACTTCAGAGGGACTCACAACAAAATGACTTACCTGCTCCTTGGTCTTTTGCAACCTTCATTAGCCCCCCCGGCCCCCCACCAGCATCCACCCACCCACATACGGGCAGACACTTTTTAGTCATTTTGAACTCTCCAATGATCTGGCCTGGGGGAATCACAGGCAGGAAGCAACTGAGAGAACTGGCTGAGGCGCCACATATTTTTTAAGACAGGGACCCATAAAAACTTTAAAATATGAACCTTGATGCTTAAAACAGACATTAGTCGACAGGGTCTATGTATTTCTAATTTTATAACTGGCCTTGCCCATATAAACAAGGGAACTCTCTTCATTTGTTTGTCCTTACTCTGGGCAGGTTTGTGCTAACTTAACACGTTTCCCCCCCACTCCCAGTCCCACAGACAAAATGTTTTTCGTTTGTGCACTAAAACTCCCTCAGTGGGAAGGAAAATCCTGCTTCAAATTAGGTTGTAAAATGTGAAAGCAGGGACTGGCGAATCACACCCTATAAAGCAGGATAAGTGAACTGCAAACTGCTTTCAAACGGCACTCTGCTGGGATACGGAGCAATGTTTGCGCAAACAACTGATAGCCAACTTGTCTAGGAGAATCGGGCATGAATTCCCCCACAGGAATGACATTAACAACGCCCAACATCCACGTCAAGCCCCCCGCTGCAAACAAGGAAACAAACAAAAAGGGGAATTAAATTAAAAGAAATAAAAACAAAAGCAACCCCCCTCCCCTAAACAAAGAGACTCCATAAAGTGCTGCGGGACATAGCCATTGCTACTGATTTCACGAGGAAGTTGCTCAGATACTACACAGATGGGCCGCATGATAAATCCCTAAGAAAGATGAATGTAACAGGCCATTTGGGCGCACCTCAATCTGTTGCATGTTGAAAACCCTGGTTTAAGTGGACAGAGCCGGTCACCAAATCTTGACACTCAGTTTTCATCTATTGGCCATTCACGATTCCAGGTGATCAAATTATTTTAGATTTTGTTTTTATGGCTAACAGCAACACTTGGCACTTTTCCTTCAAATGTACCAGGGTCTCGTCATTACACCCATCCATATAGTCTAACCACCAAAGTGCGTGATACTCACCATCCCCATTTACAGATGGGGGAACGAAGGTTCAGAGATTAAGTGATTTACCCAAACTAACACTGGCAGCCTGTGGCGGAGAATGAAACTGAACTCACATTCTCCCGACCCCCAGTCGGGTGCCTAGTCATACCACTACCCTTTGATGTAAAACGAGCAAGCAATAGCATCACGCTGTGCTGAGACCGCAGTCCATCATGCTAACCAAACCTGTCTCATGCTTGTCTGTGTCTCTCCACCTGTTGCCTCCTATCTCATACATAGATCGTAAGCGCTTTGCGGGCAGAGACTTTTTGTTCAGTGTTTGTACAGCACCTAGCGCACTGGGATCAGGGTCGATCACTGGAGTACCCCAAGATGCTATGGTAATATAAATAAACCATACTAATAATATCCCCATTTTATAGATGGAAAACAAAAGAACAAGGAGGTTAAGACCTACACTTGTGTGCTTCTACCTGTGTAGAGGTGCTGCTGACCACCCACGAATCCCGTTGCATTCAGTGGACACACTCCCTCCCTCCTAACCCTAGGAACAGGGAAAGATGGTTTATTGAGGAAAATGATGAAAGGGGGCCGGTGCGATCTTCTGTGTGGTTTTCAGCTACAGCCAAAAAGAAACCCACAACTTGGTGCCTGAGGTGGGGAAGGGAAGCAAGAAAGAAAGGAGGAAAGGAAAGTTTATGATTTCACACCTGGAATATGTTTAGGAAATGTAGTTAAAACAACCCTTGATCCCCGTTACTAAACTGATACGGTAGTTTGAAACTCCCGCCCCTCTTTTGCTAGGTGCTTTCCTCTCACATCAGTTTCAGGTTGAAGTAGCAAAGAAGTCAGATCAGTAGCATCACGGAATCATAGGCTCGTTAGCAGACCCCATCCATTCCTGGGCTGTCCTTGCCACAGGAACAGACCCTGCCACAGGCTTCCAATAGCCACTCCCAGTCAGTTCGGTAGCTGTGTGTGAGAGCGAGAGACAGACAGACTAAAAATTAAGAACTGCAAATAAAATTAAGGGGAAAAAATTGAAGCATGGGGCTGTAAATTATGAAGTAAGTGGAAAATAAAGGGGGTTATTATAATAAGGGGATAACAGAGAAGGAAGGAATTTGGCAGCCTGGGGCAAATGGAGAAAAAAAAAGCTTTAAAGGGGTATAATAAAAGTGGCAGGAAAGCAGGGCAGACGGGATTCTGATGAGAATGAGAGGAGAAAGCTGAAGCACAAAGACAATGACACGAGAGTTATAGCAACAGGGAGTTAACAGATCTCTGGGGTGCCAGGCACGGACCCGGCAGCATCGCAAGAAGACAGGGGAACGGGTGGCTGGTGGCAGGAGGAGAATGGATCCTGTTTTCATGCCGATGACTCTAAAAACAGAATTTAAAACTGCAGCCCGAGAATGACAGACAATCACCCTCCTTTTAAACTGGTGTAACTCCACTGTTTTTAGTGGGGTTACTGCTAGCTAACACTGGCATAACTCAGAGAAGAAGCAACTGTGAGAAATACAAGGGACTGGGAAAATGATCAGAAAGATCCCTTTTTTTGAATCCCTATCTAAATTGCCCTTATTTTTCCATGCAATTAAATTTTTGCACTTAGCAATCACGTACACTGCTGTAAGTAAGGTATTTAAGAATAAGGAGTTATGTTCCTTCCAGTATCAATCATGATCAGAGTTACCAAAGAGAGATTATCAAGAAAACGTGGCCCTAGGTTAATCAGGCACATCTCTGACTGAATTTAATGGAGTTTGCGTTCACCTACACCAGGGCTGAGTTTCACACCACATGTTCAGTGCCGGGGCGGAAATAGCAAAAGGGTAACAAAATTACACATGGCTGCAGACCATAGTGTGGCAGGCTGATCTGTGGATAAAGCTCAGGCCTAGGAGATGCACCCATCTCTGCCACAGACTTGCTATCAGACCATGGTCAAGTCAATTAAATTCACTGTGTCTCAGTTTTTCCATCTCTAAATGGGGATAACAATAATACATCCTTGATTCATAGAGGTGATGTGAAACTTATTTAATGCCCGGAAAACCTCAACATCCCCTTATGCAAAACACCAAGAGTTAGTTTTAGTATTATAGTATGATTGTTAAAACTTGCTTCTGATCAAAGAAACCCCCATTTTCCTCAATGGTTAGAAATATAAACAGAAACAGGAAGCGGAAATTGACCAACTCATGTCAGATTCCAGGGTACAAAATCCTCTGCTGAATAAATTCTTTTCAACCATTCTCTCCTTAAAACCACAAACTATCTCTAAGCAGGTAAGGAAATTACTGCTAAATTAAAGCTACTGTAGCTCCACAACTGTTTAGACACGATTGTCAAAATAAAATAAAGGACTTAATTACTAGTACCACCAAAATGAAAGGCATATTTGAATAAACATGCCTCTGCTTCAGTCAAAAGCTATTAACATTCTACTTGATAAGAACAATCCCAGTTGGCTGCAGATGTTTTTAATAATGCAAATATTTTTTCTATTTATAATAATTAAAACCACTTCTTTTTTTTTTTTTTGAGAAATCCAGTATGTATTTATTAAAGAACTTTCCCTTCCATACTAGCCCACGGCTATATTCTACGCTTGGGTGATTTTGGCTATAATTACAGACACCATCCTGAACAATTTAATAGGTGCTGTGGCTTGCAGGTATAGCAGGGATAGGGTTTTTATTATTATTAATTATTATAATTAATTATTATTATTATTATTTTTAAACAAGGCTGCCTTTGCGATCAAAGCTCTCCCTTGCCAGGGAAGTGGCTTGATCCTTCTGCCCGTGTCAACAGAGTTACAAATTTAACACATAACAAAAGGATAATTATTTCAGTTGATCCACTTTGGGTCGATCCGACACAACACCCCTTGACCACCCTGTAAGGAATTTATTATAATGAGACACAGTTATGACTAGAGATAGGCCTGAACCATGAAGTTCACAACAGCATGGAATACAAAGGGTTGAGATCAGTTTGTTTCAGTTACCTCTTGCTACGGAAAGCTGTCTCCTGTGCAATGTGAAGTGTCGTGCGATCGCAGACAGATACCGAGGAAGTGCATGGCCTCTTCATGCTACACTGTACCAGAGCAAATTCTCTTCAGAACTGTCCCTTCACAGTCTTGTGGTAAGCATGGCCGTGTTAAAGACAACAAGTGGAGAGCAGGCAATGGAAGAGTCCATTCTTCTCTCGTTCTCTAGCTTTTACAGTATTTTTAACCATGTAGTTGGCATAAGGAGACAGAAAGTGCTGCTGATGCCTCACATGATGTAATGGAAACACACAAACCAGGCTTCTTTACTGCGATTTGTTAACAGGAACATATTATGGGCCACACAGCAATGCCCTGGTTGGTGCAGGATGGGGGAGCAGAACATCACTGCTTGCTGTATCTTCTGCTACAGGCATGCTGCAGGCCAGGACTGAAATCCTCCTAGTAGGCTGAAGGGAATGTGTTTGGCAGCGCCATTTGCTCACAGAACAGCGAGACCAGGATGCACCGTAGCTAATGACAGTATCGGACATTCACCAGCTCACTGCTGCGGCAATGTGCTGGCTATCAAACGTGTAGTCATTGCTACCTACACAAGCCATACGGAAGAAGGAGGACAACAGTATCCTACAGGCATTAGCCAGCTGTGGGGTTGGATACAGCTCCTTGCTGGCAGATTGTATCCCTCTGGGTCCAGGGCGCGTGGACCTGCAGATGCCAGCTCTCTGACAGCTCTCTCCAGAATTCTAGAGAGAGATTCTGCCCTTGTGTTGCACAGGGTGGGCGGGGGGAGAGTCCGCTAAGGTTTCTTTCCATATTCCCTGCAAACCAGGATGGAACTCTGCCTTAAAGAGACAAAACCAGCCTTGTTTTACTTACCTGTGTTACTAAGGAAGCAGCAGATTATTAAACAGAAACAAGTTTTAAAACTTCACATTTTTTGTCATTGTATTACTGTTTATAGTGCAACAGCACCTAGGATCACCAATCAAAGATCAGGACCTCAGTGTGCGCTAGGCGTTGCATACACATAACAAAGGTCTCTGCCCCAGAGAGCTCACAACCTACATGACTGCTTTCCCCTCTTTCATCAGCTGAGACAGGGAAATTCACATTGGTCTGCTGACAGGGTAAATCCATTTCACGTCCTGGTTCTCTCACACTAGCACAACGGCTGATTTGCAAACCGTGCACGGATGACATTTTAAAAGAAACCACCTCTTCATTTATTGTTTTTTTATTTTCATGAAAACATTTCTAATAAGATGACAATTTATTTTTTAAATGTTCAGCTAATTTTTGGACCTGTCGGCCTCTCCTTGAAGTACAGTTTTATTTCTTAAAATGCTTCACTTAAGTGTCGGATCCCAATATCTTTCCATTGACTTCAGTGTTAGCTCCACATGGGGAGCGGCTCCGTAACTGGTCCTGATCCTGCAATCGGATCCATATGGAAACTCAAACCTTACAAGTCCAACTGAAACATTCACTTGATTGAAACAATCAAATACAAAAGCGGCCGATATTTAACATTCCTACTGCAGATCAAGATCATTTTGTGATTCTTGAAAATTTAATTCTAGACTGCTGTGAATGCTGCATCAGCCCTTAAAACCATTCCTATCTGTGGACAGGACTTACCTTAAAAGTAATTTTCTGGTGTCTCAGTTTGGTAAAATAAATAAATCAGAGACAATGAGACCACACACTGCAGAAGCCATGTCACATAATGTGTCCCTAAACCCTTTAAATGACATGGGATGGGGAATATATATATTTTAGTTTTGTTCTCTGCGATTTGGAATTCTGTTTGTTAACCTGAAACACATGTCAAAAACCAAAACCAGCTCTTATGTAAAATAAAAGTAGTGTATTCTTTCTAAAGTGTTTCCTCCATGTGAACTGCCCAAGGCTAAAACTGAGCTCTTAAGAATAGCTTTACATTATAACATCTTAAAAGCAAAATAAATAAATAAAAAGTATGATGCGCTTTATCATTTCATCCTCTTACTTTTAGCAAGACACGATGATAGACAGTCTAAGGGAGGGAACTGTACACGTTACGCGTTAGATATTCTCCGTAGCTGCAAGATGAGAGTTAAATGTATCATCTTAAACCTGGGAACAAGAACTATGAAACTGTTTAACATCAGATAAAACAGAAGGGGTAAATTAAGTAAATTTGCACCCATTAATCGATTTAACTGTTATTCAACCATATTACACTGATTTTCGTATTAAAAATCTGAATGCCAGAAGCCATGATTTCCTCATACTAAATGCTAATGAAAAATGAATGGAATTTATGGGTACTTTTGAATTTAATTAAAGCGGAGTCTTTATAGCTCTTAACTTTATTCTTGATATGAAAGCCGGCACGACACTGGTATTTAGGGTCTGATCCAAAGCCCAGCGAACTCAATGGGAGTCTCTCCGCTGACTTCAATAGACTTCAGATTAGGCTGGTTTTCACTAGCGTCTCTGGAGCCCGAGATTAAAATCCCAAACTTGTGACATCAAAACCTAATCAGGAAAACGACGGGCCTTTGTTCACATCCCCAAACCACTCCGGTTTGTAAGAGTTCTCTGGGACAGGCAGCCCATTTAGAGTGAGCTGAGGACTGGAACAGCAAGTGGGTGCTGTGGGTCAAGATTGAAGCAAATCAGCAAAGACGCATGGGGTGTAGTTTGTACAGTAATGGCCCCACAGCATGCCCGAGTCTAATCCATGGCATTAGCCTCTGACTTTAACGAATGCTGAGATTCTTTACATCTAAGACCATTTGGGAAATACGGGGCATTGATTAGTTAAAATCTGGCAAATAAAAATGGATTAACCAAACCACCAGTCCCAGGTTATTCCCTAAAGGTCAACTTGAGTCCTGCAGGGTGAGGGGAAATATATTGAAGTATTTTTTGATCAATTTGAACGTAATTCTTTAAAAAACAATCAACTCTGTTGTCTTGCTGTATCATCCCACCCTCAGATAAACATGTATCTTTACTCATGTCCCAGTTATTCATTTTTAGCCCAACTAGTTGAAACGTCAGCGTCAAAACCGGACTGAGACCAGGCATCAAAATTAAACCGCCCATCTGTCATCCCCATGCTAATATTGTTTATAGCCTTGGCCTTGGAATTTAACATCTGCAGTAATGAAGAAAACTACTGGGAAAGAGTTCAAGAATTCCCTAATCAGTGTATTAATGACTCCTGTTCTACAGAAGCAAATTAAAAAGGGCCACTCTACTAACCAAAAACCACATATTAAACAATGTCAGTATTAATGATAAACAGAATCAAGTGGGGTTTTCCCCCCTCCCACTTTTCACATCTGTCTGCATTCATCTATAAAAGACGCTACCAGAAGTTGCTATAATTTGGAATTACTTTACACAGAAAACTTCTGTTGAATTCTTCTCAGCAAGATCATAATCTGCACTAATGGCTGCTAAAAGATAGATTGCATAAGCCTAGCATCAATCTTTGGAGATTACCTTTGTGACTCGGGGAGAGAAACAAGGACCCATAACTATTTGGTAATGAACCACAGGCAGAATTCCACGATTTCTGATGCACATAGTTCTACCTCGTTGTTATTAGACTTGTTACAATCTAACACAACCTTGCCCGTAACATACCAGAAATGAATATGGACAACGACTGATGGGATGGAGAGATGAAAATTGCAGGCATCTTGCTGCATTATACTTCTCTTATAGTATTAGGAAACTGTCGGAACTGCCTGCAATATGAAAGTAAGGCTCCAAGGTGGTTTCATGGACAAGGAAAATTTAACCATCATAAACCCTCTGTGTCCAGATCAGAATTATAGAACAACTGAAGTACACAGAGACCCCCACATAATCTACCCTAGGTGGTGCAGTGCATTCTGGGACATGTGCTTTTGGGAGTGGAACATGCTGGACGGGAAGGAGTCTAGATACCACAGAAATGTATGCATTAAAATACATTTACAGATTTGGGACAGTGTCTCTCTTTTTGTTCTGTATTTGTACAGCACCTAGCACAACAGGACTGGGGCTCCTGGTCCAGGATTGGGGCTCCTAGGAGCTGCCACAGTCATACGTAACAGCAAGAGACAGATTACTCAACACAATACTTAGCATGCACAAAATCTAGTGCTAGAATACGTCCCATCCTTAGATCTCCAGGTGCTTTGCATTCTCCTCATTTCACAGGCAGGGAAATGAGGCACAGAAAGTGGAAGTACCTTGCCCATTGTCAAGACTTTCTCTGGTTTCTTTTAATTCAGGATCAGAGCATTTACTCCATTGTCTGGAAGCCTCCAGTCAGGATAGGCATACAGAGTAACGCTAAAAAGCGATTTATCTCATACTGAATCTTAAGACCTGATCCTTTGCTTGTGTAAATTCACCTGACCAATTCTACCCAGAAAACATCCTGAGCATGATCAGAAGCCATGAACCATCTCTGGCGCCAGGAAGGACCTAACCACATATGAAATTGCAAAACCTCCAGAGTAACCCTAACCCGTTCACTCCCCAATTTACATCTCTGCCAACAGCCCAGGGTTTTGCATGTTGTCAATTCTCCTTGGCAACCTGTCTTGAGCATTAAACCAGGTGCAAGCCCTAGATCTTTAATACTGCCATGAGAGCTGGCGGGATGGACTGAAATCTATGGGACAGCTTCGGGCAAAAAGAAGGGGAAGAGAAGACAAGCAAGGGTCACTTTGGATAATTCTCAAAAGGCCAACCCTACCTTGTAGTGTTGCTGGGGAGAGTTATCAAGAATGCAACATATGGATCAACAGGAGGTTAAAAAAGGAGACACTTCCCAGTGTAGAAATGAATATCCACAAAGAGACAGCTTAGTTTCATTTTTAAATCGTGAAGATCTCCCTTTATAATGGGGTATTGGGGAGTGGAGCAGGCAGCTGGAGATTTTACTAATGCTGAAAAGGGAATCATAGAATCATAGAATCTCAGGGTTGGAAGGGACCTCAGGAGGTCATCTAGTCCAACCCCCTGCTCAAAGCAGGACCAATCCCCAACTAAATCATCCCAGCCAGGGCTTTGTCAAGCCTGACCTTAAAAACCTCTAAGGAAGAAGATTCCACCACCTCCCTAGGTAATCCATTCCAGTGCTTCACCACCCTCCTAGTGAAAAAGTTTTTCTTAATGTCCAACCTAAACCTCCCCCTCTGCAACTTGAGACCATTACTCCTTGTTCTGTCATCGTCTACCACTGAGAACAGTCTAGATCCATCCTCTTTGGAACCCCCTTTCAGGTAGTTGAAAGCAGCTATCAAATCCCCCCTCATTCTTCTCTTCTGCAGACTAAACAATCCCATGGATTACTCTCTCTCAAAACTGCACACAACTTTCTCCCTTTAACTACACAAGCAACATTACTGCTCCTAGTTTGCACAGGGGCGGAAATAAACGTAACAAAACAAAATAAAAACAAAACATGTAAATTATTACAGCAATCAAATGGTATCTGTCCAGTGGACGCAGAGCAATCTCCAAAACACACATTTCAGCATTTTTTTAAATAAATAACCATCGTGCTACCAATTACGTGTACAAATCAATCATGTAATTCTACACGCCACATAACAGCAAAACAGTATTTCACAAGCCAAACCCTTTTAAACTGCTGTTTACATTTGATTTTATCAGCACCAGCTAAAGTATGGAAAACAGCATATACGGGCACTGTGTCACATGGTCTCAGTCGAGCTGGCTTTGCCGTATATCCTCATTGCAGCTCTTGCCTTGTAAGCGTGGCGAGCCCCAAAACAGAAAAAGAAAAGCCGCTACTCTCCGAAGAGAAATGGCAAAAAGCCGGTTTCATGAACGCCAGTGCAAAATACTCGCTGATTCCTCTAGTGGTTTATTATTAGTGATGAAATCCCCTGAGGCCTACATTAAGTCATTTTTCTGCTACCGGATTCAGTCCAGCAGGATACAGTAGAGATTTTGAAGATCAGGTTACTTGGTAAGATGAATAACAGGAAGGTGAACTAGAACAGTGCTCGCTTCTTGACTACAGTGACTGAAAGCCATTTCCAGTTACACAATTCCTTCATTTGCAAAGACATTCTTTCACCTAACTTGAAACTATTGTGGAAAATACTTAAGAGCATGAACGAATACAGTCGCTGACCGTACAGCATACAGGCCAAAGCAGAGAAGACCATGACAACACCTTGGGAGGAAGAGTAATTGAGTACAACTATGCTACATAGCCCACTCGACTAGCATTCGATATTGCTGGGAAAGTACAGTCGTTGTGACATCCAAGTACATCAATACCCTCACTACCAAGCTCTCTATTATACCAGCTACATTTATTGATTCATACCACTTCCTCCTATCCAGTGCTTTATACAATTATTGGTTATTTGTATTACAATAGTGCTCACCCGAGACTGGTTCCCCATTGTGCTGCCCTAAACTGCTTCCAGTTTAATAGAGAAGGGTGAAAATGGAGACAGAGGCATGGACGGGTGAAGTGATTTGCCCAGGATCATCCAGCAGCAGCCTGTCTCCCAGTCCAGTGCCCTATCTACTGGGCCACACTGTCTCTCTCTCTCTCTCTCTGTCACAAGCAACATTTAAAAGGTACCAAGTCAACTCCGAGGGAGAGACCGTCCCAGACCCAAAGCAGTGCACCGTACAGTTCTGATTCAACTTTCCTTCCTCCATCGCAGCTGCACCAGAAAAGCCAAGGAGAAGAGACGACTCTTGCAGCATGTCCCCCCGGCTCAGCAAGGAAGTGAATTCCAGACTCCTTGCCGAAAAGGTCCTGCCACCAGTATTCTCCCTTTCCAGCCAAGGGAGAGCTAGTTCCCTGGGTAACTACAACCCTGGCTATCCCAGGGCAAGAGGTGATCCCTCAAATAGCAGACACCCGATAAAGTTGGGACTCTTTAGGTCAAAACCAGCACCTTAAAACAAGGATGCTCTTCTCTGGATACTGATACCACTGAAAAACTATTGTCAATACTCTTTCCTAACACATGCCTCAACTCCTTGCCTCCATAGCCAGGAAGAGTCCTACAGGATGTTACATGGCATCTCATTAACAAATCTTAACGTCCCCTCTTATGAGCAGAATGTTCACAATCCCAGAATGGTAGCAGATACCTCGATCCACTGAACTTTTCTTTGTGGGCGGAGGAAAGGTAAAGGTAACCAGAGAAGCAATTAAAGTTGCATTTCAAGGCCGGGAGTTTTACTAGCCCAGAATCTTTCACTGAGAAGGATAACTATCTTGTTTGCTTTTGGAAAAAGGGTCGTGCTGTGCCGAAGAAACCATCAACGTGGGTTGCTTGAGCGTTACAAAGCTTTCATTTGAGGTCTGGCTTTTATTTAAACTGCAAAGCTCAGGGGATTCTCCAGGACCACAGAAAATTATTTTGAGAAAGCACACTGAAGTCACGCTGCTGAAAAAGCAAGCAGCCGTATTTCAAGCCAGAATACGGACTTTCAAACAGAGCACAGACAACGGTTTAACTATAATCCAGGGAAGCTTTGTCAGTGCTGGCCAATGATTTAAGCTGGACTTGGCTAGGTGTTTTCTCCAGTTTAATTGATAGCTTTGCTACGCTGATCTTGCTCTCTCTTTTAACCAAACTCTTTCTAAGCATTATTCACTTATAAGGACAACACCGTTTCATACACTGTGTTTTGGCATGAGACCAAGCAGCACCAGTTCCTGGCAGGCAGCCTGGTCAGGTTAGGCAGGAAGGGATGGTACAAAAGGACTCCAATTAGGGTCTGCTGGCCTCTGTGTTGATTTCTTGCTGAGCAAGCTCAAATATAACTTCAACTGCTGATTAATGTTCTCAAGCTTTGTGGTTGTTCCTGCTCCTCAATGAGGACTACTGACATGCCCAGATATATAGTTCGATCTTTACTGAATTATCCGAGTGAAAACGGCACAGCAGCCATTTTGTAAAACTGTGGGATCACACTTTTCCTCAACGCTTGCGCAGTTCATCAATATCTAAACGGATTTTGCTGCAACTATTTGGTTTTAAAGGGCACATTTGGACAGAATCGACGTCTGGAACGTTTCAGCCCACGTGATGATTGAAAAGATTTGAGAGTCACAATGGAAATGGTTACACCCCAAACTTTATCAGTCGTTATGAGGTACTGAGTAGAGAAGGATTCACAAAATTGGATCACGAAAAGTTATGCAATGAGATCTGTCTGATGAAGCTCAAATCTGACAGTCTGTTCTCCATATATTTCTGGATCCTATCTATCTATGGCCCCGGTGCTACAAACACTTATGCATACATGTGATAGCATATGCATTGCCACATGATCTGGGTATCTAGACAAAGAGAATCCTGAAAGTTCATTGCCTGTAAGGAGCAACGTGCTAGGGTATATTTTAAACTTCCCTTTTCTGGTTTTAAATGAATTTTAGGCGAGCTCTGCTGTATCTTGGAAGTCAAACTAAAGAAAGGTAACAGAAGAGAAGCAATCAGCGAATCTGATCAAATTCTGGCTCTTTTCCTGACTTGCTCTTGAATAGGGTAGTCTCCACATGAGTTTATGAATTCCCTCCCCATAGGCCCCCTATATCTGAACACAGCTTTGACTGCTAATCAGGTCACCCTACACTAAATGAATTTAAAGCACGAATAATAATAATAAAAAATAATAATAAAACTGTCACTATAGAAAGCAAAAAAAAAACATAACTACAAAATGGTTTGCTGCTCTTTTGCACAAACTCCTATAAAATTAACTTTCACAACCTTTACTGGCACTTCAACCTTGGTCGAAATGATTCTCAGATTAGTGTGCCCATATATCTAAGGGCAGCCACTGACCCTCAACCAATTACCTGAAGAAACAGCACACCTCCAGACATCACAATTAAAATTGGGTTAACTCACAGGATAGAAATGTTTCCCCTATGATTTCTGATGTATGATTTGGAACGTGGGAGAAAAGATTTGCTCTTTTAATCCATTCACTAAAATCAACCATGCACAAACTTTAACAGCAAGGGAGAGTGTTGTGTGTTGTTTCTTTAAAGATGCAAAAAAACAAATAAAAAAACCCAGCGTGCACGTTGCTGGCTTTAATTTCCTTGAGTAAACACTGAGCTGCAGCCATATTGGTGAGGGCTGGGAAAGCGTAAGCATACCTGAAATTTACCCTCATTACGGCTGTATGAAATATGCCTCCAATGTCAGCTCTCGCTGGGTTGACTGTTCTATTTCAACATGAATTACTACAGTTACTCAATCAAAAGTGTCAGGACACGAACGACTGTGGAGTTTAATTAGCCTAGTCTGCTTGCAACAACATTGCACTGAACAGTAAAATAAGATTATACTCATGCTGAGCAGATTTAGCTGAAAAAGGCCCCAAAAGTATTAAAAGGGTGGTGGAGTTTACAACTGGAACGCATTATTATCAGGTTCCCAGATTGTAGGGTTGTGTTGACTGAGGGGGACCTGCTATTCATTGGATTTCGTTCTCTTTAAATTAACCAAGATTTAAAAAACTGGGAGTCTCTGAGGAGCAAAGTCCATTTCTGACAGCCTGTACCCATCAGTAAGAATGGACCCAGTCCTGAGAGGTGCTGAGCAGAAGACAATGGGAGCTGCAAGTGATCAGAAGTTCTCAGGATTCGGCCCAATGTTTTTCTACAGTCCTGAACTAACTACTGATGAGAGTTTTGCACTGGCTGTTCTTCACCCACATCTGAGGCGTTAATTTTAGCTCATTTTCAAAACCCAAGAAGAAGGTGAACCCAGCTACAAGGGGATACACAAAACCCTATTTTAAAATATCTGAACCACTTTTAGTGGGGGACATCAATAACTGGGTGTCAATTTGTGTGTTGTCTACAGAAGAGAGACATTCTGGTCTCTGGTACAGTATCATTCAATTTCTCATTCCCCATCTTTGGCTTGAGTGAGCAATGACAGCTTGTTGGAACAGCTGGTAGGGTAACTCACTGACAGAAACGTCCCACTTTGAACTAGGTGTTCGATTCAGATGGACCTCATTCTTTATCTGCCAGTGAATCAATTTTTCAGATGGATATGGGTGACCGCCAACTAGAGTTCCACACACACACACGTTTTCTAAATGCTAAGGCACGCATAGTGGATGTGAAAAAAAAAATCAAGTCCAAGGCTGAAATTTGGCCTCCTCCCCATTAATTTGAAATGTGCGTGTGACTGAAATATGAATATGTCTTGCAATTATTATTAGAAATACTTATAAAGGCTTCAGTCACTATCATATTCTTGATGACAGAATTCTCTATAGCTTCTAAAAGACTTAGACTAATCTTGCATACTTTCCCTTAAATTCCGTGAAGCACTTTAAACTCATGTACCAGCATTCTTCTTAATACCAAAACCAGTGGTCCCCCCCCACAGGGAAGAGATTGCATAACGATGGTCATACATGGTGAATTATTAAGTAGCAGTAATACAGAGATGAACTAACACAGCACGTCTCCTGCTCCTTCACAAGTTGATGATAAAATGGGTATCTAGAATCCCCTTAAGATGAGAACGTAACGAAGAAAATTATCATCCTGTAACCTACTTATAAGGCCAATACCTCCACCACTGTTTGCAGTGAAATACCCTCAGCAGAAATGCATCACCGTTATGCTTCATAACATGTCTGAAGAGTTAGAAGCTCCTTCTAAGCAGCCGCTTAACATATGTGTGACTGCGCAGCACCATTCAGGGAGGGGGACTTAATTCCCCAAATATCACCCTGTCACCTCCCACCTTTTCTCTGTCTAGTCCTTCTAGACAATTAGCTCTTTGGAGACAAGAATGCCTCTCACTGTGTGTTCATGCAGCATTTAGCACCATGGGTCCCTGAGGCCCCGGCTCTCATTCCCAAATACATATTGCACAGATTAATGTTTTTCCAGCGTTCCACAGGGCTCAGAGAGCAGCATTACAGGGGCGTGGGTGGAAGATCAACCACTGGATTTTTATTTGCCCATACTTGGTTACAGCAATGCGGCAATAAGGTGAAAATTCTGTCCTCAGCTATGTGCAGGCATCTCCCACCTTCACTTCAACAGAAGTTGTGCCTGGATGCCAGCAGGCAGAATCCCGCCCCCAGACACAAAACTAGGCTAATACAAAACTACTGTGTCAGCACAACAGCGGGAGGACTGAGGCGCCATGGAAACGTGAGCCCTCCGTTTCCAGTTCTTCACCCGTAAGCTCCATCCGGCCATGTATTTTTATATTAGCGGCTCCGTCTTTCCTTGAACGGACTCACAACGTTAAGCCAGACAACCGAAACATGAAAACAAAAGCAACTGTTGACTTTACAAGCACGGACTGAAATGAAACATCACCGAAGAGAGGTACTGGGAATTCCTTCCACCCAAAGAAGTTGAGGGAATGGGGAGAGGACAGTCTGAAAACTGGAGATGGCATAAAAGGGTCTGTATGTTGCCCTCAGGTATTTCATGTGCAGATCCCGCTCGGACTGCCTCAGGCTGTGATGGATAAAAGGAACCTTCTTCACAGCAGAGAAAGCTACGCAGAACATTCACCATAGCTAATTCATTTAGGACCCTCAATTACAAGAAGGATCTTGTGACACTGGCTTATTTGTAGCTTCTTTTTTTTTTTTTTTTAAGCAAAAAGCAGATAACAAGCGTGACACCTTTAATGACTTTACAACGGCTTTTCCTAAAGTGCGGCAAACCTGGGAGGTTCCAAAAGGATGTGTGCTTGGAAAAAGCTTGCTTTCGCCCGTGAGACCCCTCGTAACTACCATCCAGCTCAAATCAGATCGAAACACCACACTGCTATCTAAGAAGGCCCTCTACGAAATCACTACGAAGGAGCTGCGTTACATATGAAAGATAAGCTACTAGTATCTGATCTTAAACCTGAACTTTTCACTGTCATACACTGGATAACCAGCATGACTGGCTGGGAGGAGAAGGAGAAACAACGCTGTATTTCGGTAGATCTGCAAGGGGAAAACTCAGTGGTTTATGTGCCACAATACGGACAGATTTACACACTAACAACTGTGCTAAGATAATATCGGTCGGCACGAACTTCCAAAAAGCACCGAAATACAGAATTTACTCTGAACGTGTCAATAGGGAGTCAGGGACCTTTAAATGTGAACAGAGCACAACAAACCCAAATCTGAAACATGCTTATAAAAATTTAGGGAGCACAAAAAAGCAACACACGGACAAAAAAAACCCTTATCCCAGGGGGAATTCAAATAACCCAGGGCATTAGTTCTCGCCATTGACTGCATAATTTTACTTTAAAAGAACGAAGGGCATTTTTGAGTGAGAAGAGTGCAAATAAGCATCGAAAGCCACCCATTTTACCCAGCAGCATTAACACCACGGAACAATCCTGCCAACACTAATCACAAGAACTAGATGAACCATATTCTCTAAGAAGAAGAGTCTATATTGCCCAATAGTTGCCAATCGAATTGAGATTGCTCGCTAATGTGTTCACAATGGCATTGGTAATATGATCTATAGCTAAGCAATAAATATGGACCCTTTTGGAAACTGATGATGCTCTGATATAACTTAGATAATTAATGGAGAGTGAAAAGCATGCCTGTCAGCAAGAACTGTCTTTGATACATACCAGGGGCCAAATATTTGCAAAAAGGTTGGAGGGAAAACCTGGAAGCCACAATTCTGGCTCCCCCTGCAAAATCTGCAATGAGACGGCCCTGTAGCTGCTGCAGGGCTCATTGGGGACAGGAGATGGTCTGCTTGTGTGTATGCATTTGTCCCAACCTTGCAGGGATTGCTGTGGAGAGATAACTTCTGCTAGGAGAAGAAATATATTAATGTACCGGGAGGTGAAAGTGGATATGCTACCTGACATAAGAACTACCATAAATGCTGCTTTTGCAGCATGTGCATAAACCAGTTTGATGGGGCAGTCTCATCTGATAGCCCAAACTTGTCTCCATCAATGTAAAGATCTAAAGAAAATCAACTGGTGAACTCTATGGAAGTTAAGAAGTGACCGATTTCCATGTCTGTCACTGTATGTCAAATCAAAGCACTAATGAAATGATCAATGTTGAGCATCGTCTTTGTAAAAGTATTATTTGGGTTTTGGTTGTGATTTCAGAGAATGTATTAATTATTGTTACTGTTAGTGAAAATATAGGATTCCCCCCCCCACACACACACACGCACACGGATTCATTGTTTAGCTAGCAATAATATACTGGGCTTAGGCGTAAAAGAAGGCTTGTCAGCACCACCTCCATTTTAATGTTTTCTAAGGAGGGTTCTGAAACTCATCTGTAAACATCCACTCTCCTGGCATGCAATTTCTGTTAATTTTGGTCATCAGATTTGAAGGTCTCCATTCAGCTGTTCTCAAATCATAAAATTTTCATTACTTTAACACACACCATCCTCTTCAAATCCCACCTCTCAATATGATCCATCCTAATTAGCTTTTCCTCCAGTAAAACAAGAAAAGACCTGGTCCTGTTCCATTGAAATGTATGGCAAAACTCCCAATGTTGTCAGTGGGAGAGCAGGGTTAATCCTCAAATCCGTGTCTCACACTTCCCCCAAATATTCACTTCACTCATTCTCCCTGAAACTAGGCATTTGCAGCCTACTTCCCAGATAGCACTGTTACAGATAGGCAGTATTACAAGTTCTTTTTAACTGAATGCTAAAAGCAATCAGATCTTGGAAGAAATGCTGTGCTGTTAGCTGTGGTGAAGTTCTTTATGGAAACTCTTGAATACCCAAGTAATATTTGTTGCCTGCACAAGCCTCTCTGACTAAAATAATTCCTTAGGTGCAAAGCTGTTGCAGGGAGCATAAACCCACACAAAGAAAAAAATTATATGGTGTCAAAAACTTTGCAACCTCATTATCAGCTATTACATGTTAATTTCTGCCAATGAGCTCGGCACTGGACAAGACATAAAAGTAAAGATGGTTCCTGAAACTAAAAAGGTTATAGCCTAGAAGACAGAGAAGGCAGGGCACACTGGAAAACCCAAAGAAGGGAGTAACTATCTACCTTGTTCTATTTACATGCTATCCTAATAAGCATTATTTTCTTTATTCTCAAAATATCAATTATATTTTATAAAATTTACCTAACTAGCTGTCAATTGTTGGATGCTTTTGTGTGTATACACACACACACACACTTTTTATATCTATATAAAAATCACACAGAAAACTTGGGTCTTGAACTTTCAAAACTTTACATATTCAAGTAGTTATTACACCATTAGTCCCACTGCCTTTAATGAGACTACTTGCATGAGTAAGGGTTGCAGGATCACAGCCCTAAATTGCATTGTATATTAGGTGCTAATCTAACAACCAGATGGCTAAGTACTGTATGGTAGCTCTCAATTATTTTTATTCAATAAAGATAAGCCCTGGTTCCTTATTGAAAAAGTAGATACCTCTGCAGCCCTAAACCAAACATCTTTAAAGATTAGTGACTCATGACATGTTGGTCACTGGTGGCTTTTTGACCAAAGACCGCTTTAAATGAAAAATTAAAAAGGAGAGATCTTTTCTGCCATACAACAAAATGTAAAGCACATTCTTGACTGAACTTCAAAAGTTTTAACCAGCCACTGAGCTTCGGAAGCTTGGGTACAGAAGTAACCGACACTTGGCAAGTTGTGAGCTGTTCTGTGCTTGGAACTGAAAATCTACTCCATACCTCCAGGAGAATGCTGGGGTTGTAAGAGTTATTTCATTCTTTAGACCCAGAAGATAAACTATTAAATTTCCTCCAAATCTCTAGCAATACAATTAAATTCAAACGTTGGGGGGGTTGGGGGGGAGAAAGGCTGATGCATAATTGTTTTGTAAAACTTGTGTTTGATTTACTTGAGACAGGACATTTTATCTTGTATCAAAAACAGCTGGTGGTGTGCACATATACAGAGCCCTGTAACATGGATACAATTTACTCCCTTAAATCTGTAAATGAAACAAGACAAAGATCTCAACATCTTTTATAATACATTTTTTCCAACAGGTAATAATGAATCCTGGAGGGATTTTTTTTCCCAAAGGGACAACAATGAACACTAAAATAAGTGCCACTCCCACCCACAAGACATAATAAATAAGTTGAAAACATATTGAGGCATTAAATGTTGTTGGTATTTCGAACAAGAATCCAAGCAGTACGCAAGTCACTTAGCATGAGATGTTTCAGAGTAGTGGCCGTGTTAGTCTGTATCTGCAAAAAGGCACCTTAGAGACTAATAAATTTATTGTAGCATAAGCTTTCATGGGCTACAGCTCACTTCATCAGATGCATGTAGTGGAAATACAGAAGGAAGATATGTATATACACACAGGGAACATGAAACAATGGGTGTTACCATACACATTATAAGGAGAGTGATCAGTTAAGGTGAGCCATTTTCATTACCACTACAAACAGTTATTTTTCTCTCCTGCTGACAACAGCTCACCTTAACTGATCACTCAGCTAAACTCACTAATCCCATGCCTCAGGATAGAATGAGGGCACCTTAAGAGCATTAGGCTGATCCCAAAAAGCGTTGCAAGATTTTAAACGAGTCTTCAGAAAGTTCTAGCGGGCCTCATAAATTGGTAACTTCAAATTGGCAATGGTTCAGTTGCATTGGCTGCTAGATGGTTGATTGTTCCATGTTCGAGACGATACATATACACAAAGCCATGTACACTGCAAGCCAAGCTTCCCAAGACAATCCATTTCCCACAGAGAATTAGAGCATGCTTGGGTTGAACAGAACATTGACATCTCACATTGTCCCACACATGCACATCCCTACCACCACTTTTGGTTCCAAAATTTAACCTACCCCCCGTTTTTACATAATGATACTTTAGTAAAGCAGCACAGGCATCTATACACTGTCATATATCCTTTCAGCACTCTTTTTATAGTGCAATTTTCCAGCCACAGCCCAGCGTGGGTTAAACTGGCTGGAGTCTCTAGTGCCAGAACAGTTTTCATTATACGAAACTGCATACAACATACCGTGTGGTTGGACGAGATGATACAGCTTGTTGTATGGTAAAAAGCCATGCCGGGACCTCATCAGATAGCCCAGTGGATAGGCCATCAGACTTGAGACTTGGGTTCTATTCTCGGCTCTGCCATTGATGTTGGCTGACTCATTCTGTGCCTCAGTTTCCCCCATGTGTAAAATGGAGATGTGACAGGGCACTATTAGTTAGCACCCTGGTCACCGTGGTGGCTGCAGCACTGGGAGGAGAGCAGGCTTCACTGAAGCCAATTAACCAGTTTCTGGGGGGGGGGGGGGTTACTGACACACGTGTGGCAACTGCTGGGCCAATGGGGCAATTGGCTCAGTGAGTGAGAGGACATTAGTGGGAGGAACAGGAAGCAGGGAGCTCAGAGGGTGAGCCTGGGCTGGAGAGAGAAGGCTACATGGAAGTCCCCTCCAGCTGTAGCCTGCAATACGCTCTGTTATACCCTGTAAGTGAAGACTAAATACACACACAGTGTAAGGGTAACAACCTGGTGTGTGTTTGTGGTTATGAGATCAGAAAACAGGCCAGGCAGTGTGGCACAGTGGGTAGCGACAGAGGCGCCCTGTGACAGGAGATAATGTTGTTTACCCACCTCCGTAAAAAGGCTTGGAGAGCTACAAAGTGCTCGGTATTACTGCTACGACGAAACACAGGCTAAGCAGGGCTGGACTACTTGAGATACCTTCAAGAAATACTGAGGTGCTGCAGAAAGTGGCGCTGGTGATTAAATGCGTATGCTCCTTTGCGCGGCACAGGGCACCACAGTGCTGTCCTGCACAAGAAATGTAAAAGTAAAGCCCTGATAACGGGTTAAGTCCACACACAAACTTCTGTAGGGGTAAGGGTGTTTGTTGATCCATGTGTCCTGGCCAAATTCAACGCTGGTAATTATTTTCAGGCTCCCTGCATTGGACAGAGTATTCATACCATTGCTTATCCTAACCTACTGCCTAGGGCTACTGTGCACAGATAAATACTTCTGTTTCTCACTGTCAATGGCAGCATTTCAGTGGAAAGGGAAGTGATCCGTGGTAATGATGTAACTGGTCCAGCAAATGGGTCTGTATGGGCAGACCTCGGAGCCTAGGCAGAAGATTCATGAGGGTGCAGAAGTCTACCCATGCACAGTGAGTTGCTGGATCAGGGCCTGTGATTTTCAAAGAAGCCAAGTTGATTCACATGCCCAACTCCCACTGGAAGTAAACGGGAATTGGGCATGCCAATCTCCTAGGTAGCTTTGAAAATGCCAACCCAAGTCTACGCAGTGCGCTCTTTGGAATTGGACGCACTGTTAATATAAACTGCAGGAAAAACAGGTCTCTCGCTTCTGTAGTGTGTGAACACTGGGCTGGGGAAGGACACTGCACCAGAACTTCCAACCACCGTTCCACAGCAGAACCACCTCTTCGCATGCCGCCGTTTATTCTTTTGGCCTTTAGTCCTATAACTGCAGCTTCAGTGTCTGGTGGCAGAATGGAGATTATATAATTTTACAGCAGCTTTCCCTCAAAATACAACAAGCAAGCAAGACATTGGGCCATTTGTCCCAGTGGGACTCTAAATCCAGTTCTAGTGCACGCAGGTCCAGTAGCCATAAAAACATCAGATTCTGCAGCCTACTTAAACCAAACATGAAAACACCTCTTAAGGGTCCACAGGGGTTCACTTTTGCCAGTGTGAAAACCCCTGGAAAAGAGGCCAGGGTATGCTACCGTGTATATGTCTGCAACAGCGAGAGCACATGAATCCAGGCTAAGGAGCACATCTCGGGGGGACTCTAAAAGAGGAGGGAATAAGAAATTCAATGAAATGGAATCAGGAAGATAAATATATTTTGTTTATATAGTGCTCTGCATCCCAGAGGATCGCAATGCACTTCGCAGACCCTGCACAGGGCTCCTCCATCCCTGAAACACAGCCCAGCTTGCGTTACTCCGCAGCTCTTTCAGAGCGCATGGTGACAGTTTAGCATAGGAAGTGAGGAACAGGGTACCAGCTGAAATGGCAGGAGGAGTGTAGAGAAGGCAGAATTTTATTATCCACATGGGGATCTGGCCAAGACACTGCGGTGAGCGCACAGAAAGATGAAGCAACTTCCACAGTCCACCTTTAGGAAGAACATTCGGCAGTGGCCTCGAAACCTATCGGAAGCGGAAGAGACTCGGTCGAATAATACATCAGGTGACGGAGCCTCCACCACATAACAATGACAGCCCAAGCCTGGCACCCAGCTCAGACTGCGGAGCTCAGTGCTGAATGACTCCAAAGGTGGAAGAATCCTCTCTCTCACCAGCCGCAGGAAAGGAGAGCTGTCAGGCCGCAGAGCCAGCCTAAGGGTGGGATTAACCTCTGTGACCCTAGCGGCCCCTCTCAGCAGGAGACGGCCACCGAATCCTCCAGCCCCATTCCCTATCTGCCCACACCACAAAGAGCTGCTACACACAGCTGCTGCAAGAGTCCCTGCAGAGAGGGGCTACAGGACTCCCTGGGAAGTTCCTGTTCCCATATAGAGAGGAGACTGCAGTTGCATTGTGTCAGAGGCCCTCTGTGGCTGCATGGGTGGGGAGAAGAATTTGGGCCTCCATGAATATAAACAAGATAACAAAATATCTATCTGGAATCATTCATCTGGCTGCTGAGCAGCTCACGTGCCAGGTCACCAACTGATGAATGAGGAAGGGACGTAAGTGGGAGGATATTTGGATCGTTAAAATACACGGGCTACTTCTCTGGCACGTGGCTCTGATTTCTTTTTAAAACAGTTACTGTTCTGAAGTAGGACACATCTAAGCAAGCACGTGTGTCATGCTAAAGAGACGTTACTATTAGATACAAACCAATTAGCCGTAGAAATGAAACTTAGAAAAAATGACACCATGTGACAGCCACACGTAACCCAGATGTTACACAGCTACACAAGCGCATTGTTGTTAGTGAACACTTTCTAGTTCTCTATGTTTCTTAGGCAGAAGCAACTTATAAAAACAAATGCATTAAAGCTAGGCCATTCCTCCTAAAATGAGGATTTCTATTTTAAAATATTGCCTTTCAGGCAAAAAACAAAAACAAAGCTATCAGACTCTTCCAACACCAGGACTGCTAGAATGAGAACAGTGAAGCTGCTACAAACGAGTGACCCTCCAAAGACAAAGGGATGCCGGGTGTTTTCATGCACTCTAGTATGATGTGCTCAGACATTAATATTTTAATTATCGAACGTAGGTCAGGAAATGCCTTAGAACAGGAAGAACTCCTGCCAGGAAGTGGCGTATACCACAGCTGAGCTAATGGAAGGGCACAAATCAAGCAGCCCCTCCCTCATTTTCCCCATTGACTGATTCTGTGGAGCAGGCAGGCAAAAATGACATGATTCCTTTTCTTTAGAAAGGTTAAAAGATATTAGTCAGTTTCAGATTCCTGCCTCCTCCTGAAAATCAGACCACGTGTAAGAGCCAATGAGCACTCTTGAGCTCCTAACACGGCCGCTACTCTGAAAAAGTCAGATGTAGCACTCAGATTTCGATAGCGGGGGATCATAGGAAGCAGAATTTTAACACTGCAGCAAGCCCCCGTTTTGGGATGCCTGGTGGCTCTTTGTTCACTATCGAGGTGTATGTTTTAAATGGAAAGACGACTTTTTTTTAAAGGTGGGAAACCTGAGGGATTTGTCAACCCTCCACATTGTCCCTTTAAAAACAGACAAGTTCTCGACTGCCTTGTAAGAAGCAAAGTTTGCCAGATTTTCTGTGGTTATCTACCCATATCCCAATGGACAGAGGCCACTCAAAATCAGAGCATCTTCAAGTAATGTGATTATGGAGTCCTGGTAGGGAGTTACAGATGTCACAGCCATTCCAGTCTAACACCAGTTTCATGGGGAGAGGTCACCATCCTTTACGCTTCTGCCCCAAAATATTTGTGGGCTTCACTTTCTCACAGTTAAATGCACTGGCTCGGGCTTTGGAGCACATGAGAACTGTAAAGTGGTTGCTTTTATGTCTTCTAAAGATCTAATAGCTCGGCAAATTAGATAGACAGATCAAATAGATACATTAGATAAGCAGATACAGTGATTGCATCTCCATATACCCAAAGATGGCATGAAAGATGAAAACCTGGGGGCTGGACTGTTGGATCCATCACAAGACAGGCAGTGGATGTGTTTGAAGCTCCTTCCTTGCCACCAAGGACAACAACTGGGAGGTGACAACAAGATTCTTTAAGGAAATTGTCCAAACAAGGTAACTCGAGCTCAGACAGCGACTTGGAGAATTAAACACTTTTTAAACAGGGCTAGATGTGACATATCTTGCACCTTAAGGAGCAGATTCTGCAAGGTGATTGGCCATCTGGCGTCAGGAGGATTGACGCTGGACAGGACCGACAGCGAGGGCAAATTGGTCTCTCTCGTTATACGCAGACTAATGTCTGCTAGTGCTGTGTGAGAAGTGCTGAGCCATATGTTCAGTAATACTCTGCTCCAGAACAGCACACGGCAAAGCCAGAGTTTCTCCATGTCTGTGCATTAGGTCCACAGGTAGAAATAGCTAGTTTGCTGATCAGGTTATTTCTTGTATTTACTTTCAGCAAGGTCTTGGTAAGGTATTCCTTGAAAGTCAAGGTACGGTCCAGTGTAATATCTAGATACCCAGGCTTTGGGTTGTGGTCCAGCCCGTGTCCACTCAGGAAAATATTTAGCTGTTTGCTGGCCCTTGTGTGGTTTAGATAGAAATAGCTGGAAACTGGAAACTGTGTTTTTGGCATCTTTTGCGACTGTGGGCCATCTCTTTCATTTCAGCATTCAGGACTTCTTCTAGGTGACTGAAATCCTGATCCCATACTACCAGATAGATGTCTTCTGTGAAGACAAAATGCCTGGCAGAGGTATAGAGATGGTCAATTGTGAAACGGCTGAAAAGTGTCAGTGCTAGAACTGATCCCTGAAGTAACCTGTTGTTGTAAGACCCCCAGGAGCTGGTGCTTTGTCCAAGTGAAATTTGGATCTGGTGGCATCTCAGTAACAGTTCCACAACCGTGACAACCCACTTCATCGGGACCGATGACAGACTGGAGAGGAAGCCCGTATGCCAGATTGTGTCATATGCAGCAGTGAAATCTAGGAATACTGCACACGTCTCCTGTTCTGGAAGCCATTCTCAATTCAGGGGTTGAGTGCAAGCACTCAGTCACAGGTCCTGTGGTTTGGTATGAAGTTTACTTGGTCTGCGCTCAGGATATCACCAGCACTGGAGGCAGCTCTTTGAAAGATAAGCTTTTCAAGTAATTTGTACCCACAGCTTAGCAAAGAGACGGGGTGATAATTATTTACAAGTCAGTGGTCTCTCCTAGGCTTTGGCCAGGCTATTACTTTTGCTCTGTACCAGACCTAAGGTATTTTATTATCCTGGATCACTCCAAATAGATGGCTAGTTTTCCCCCCACGTTCTTCAGGAATTCAGGGGAGATGTTATCAAGCCCACCGGCTTTACTTGTTTTCAGTATTATCATCAACTTTTCTATTTCATCAGTGGTGAATGACTGGAAGCGTGCTAATCAGGTTTTGCTCAAGCCACATTCTGCAATTGGCTGAGCACCATCTGAGAGGCACTCAGAGAGGCCTGACTTAACAGGAATTGAGAGCAGTTAGCACATGGCATGACTAGGTCCTAGAATTCTGCCCATATTGCTACCATGGACCAAAGAGGCTATGACATTTAGAAAATCTTCATTGCACTTTTGTCCTCAAGCCCAGAGCACATTCTGTTGGGGGGGGGGGGGTTTTAAGAGACGGAGTTGATCAACATGGCAACATATGACCTTTGGGGTAAACTTTTTGAAGTTTCCTAAGTTCACTCCCTTTCAACCTAGCTCATTCAATTGGAATCAGCATTCAAGAGACCCCATATTGCAACCCGTATTCAGGTGAAATGCTCATTAAAACCAACAGGCGTCTTTTCTTTCAAGTTTTAATCATCACTTTTTGTTTGTCATTTTTCAATACCTGGTTAGGTTATGTGTGATGTTATGATGTTTTTCTCGCAACTGGTGCAGCATCCCAATTGTCTTAGTGGGGGGAAGGAGTGCATTTTTTTTAAGTATTAATATTAAAGGTGATACTGTTAGAAATAAACAAAACCAAAATCTAAAATCCAGACTCCTTTGAATTACCATAAAAGATTCTTATTGCCCATCAAACCCTCTTTAATGTTAAAAGTATAGGGGGAAATCTATATTACATCCCCACTGTCTGCCACATCACCTATTAACTTATAAATTCATACACTGTAACAGACAGTCCTTTGTTCTTCCATACAGGAGGGAGTGTAACCTAGCCTAACCTAAAGGGAACTATTTCTTCAGTGCACAGTGTAAATTGAACTAAAAGTGCCAGAGGAATAATAAGAAATTCCAGAGTATTCTCCTAAACCCCCCCAGCCATACCGGCTCTGTTAGAGGCGACATATAAGATTTCTGAAGAAGGGAAACATTAGAAATGGAAGAGAAGTCAGTAACATCTTAACTAGTAAATTAAACCCATTCCACACTCGACGTCAGGAGAGGCAAACCCGCTAAAAGCTCATATTATTGCAATGCCCCAGGAAAGTACTCACGAAGGGACCTGGTCTGAAAACCTGGCATAAGCTTTTCTAAGATTCGCTTGAGGTAAATCATATGAAACTACAACTCAGCCCTGAGAGACGCCGAAAGCTGAGGAAATATTATTTAGCAAGAAGTGCAATAAGCCAACCCTATAAAGCTTAATAAGGTTCACAGTGACTTCAGCTATCTCCAGCTTTTACCTCTGATTCTCCTCTCACTTACACCGGTTTGACACTGGTGCAACTCGACTGCTCTCACTGAAGTTACTTCTAATTTACACTAGTGTGAGAGAAGAACCAGGTCCATAGACTTAACCTAAACTGCAACTATAAAGACACTAAACAACAGTAAAAGGACACTGGGTAAAATTTTCAACCTCGCTGTAGTAAATGCATCCCTTTGCGAGGTGGCATTGGGTTGAAGGAAGAATTCTTAGGACTAACTCTCTGCATTGAACAGGGTGTGAAATTTTTCACAGCCCTAAGCAAAGCAGCTAGGTCATCCTAAGTTTTAGGTGTAGACCAGGCCTTAGGCCTTTGAAAATTTTACCCCCAGCTCATGATTTTTCCTTTCTGCAAATAACTACACTTTGTGCTGCTGGAGAACTGATTCCAAAAGCAAATTTGAGTTCAGAGGGAACACTGGATATAGTATATTTTATTTCTGAAGGCATATTCATGGCCTTTATAGCCTCTTTCTCTCCTACAGTTGCTTTTCCTTTATCTACATCTCACATCTAGTTTCAACATCTCACAAACAAAAAAAACATAGGAGCTGCCACGCTAAAACACACTTGGCATTTGCAAAAAATTTGCATTTACTTACCTAATACAACACACGTAACTTTCAGTAATGTGCAGCATCTCACTCGTGGGGAACTCCCTCCTCGCTCCCTCCCAGCATATTTAATAAATCTTTGTAGCAATTAGGAAGAAAATGAGGTTTTCTACATTAGTTATACTGCAGGGCATAACAGAAGCAATAAAACAATATAAAGTAAGTCTCCAATATTTAAGAAAACTAAAATACCATGTTTGCTAACCCCTGTCGACCTTTACATTCCCCTAAGGTAATCAGCTAATGATTGTCTTCTGTTAGCACAGTCCTGTCATGTGGTGTTTACTACTGCGTATTTGGCACAGATAATTGCAAAAGGGAGTTATAAAAAGTATTGTTAGACTCTGCTGGTGGTTAGCAACATGTACAGCATGATTAGCATTATAAAGAAAAATATATATATTATAACAAGCAAACGCCCTGAGATGAAGGGCCACATTAAGGGAGGAAATTACCTTTGAAAGCAATATTTACCATGGTAACCAGCTTGAATTATTTCTTCCAGTTCTCCCAAAGTAAATTCTTAATTATGCCACTCACAAACCAATGGCAAAATTCAGATCAGTATTGAAAGAATTAAAAGATTACCGTGTTACAACTTTGTGTGTGCAGATTTCTGAGCAACAAAGATGCTCAACCCATTAGAGGGGGTCCGCATGTCTCAAGAGCTGCTCAGAAGCCTCACAGAATCTTGCCCCCAAGGTAGCACCAAAAAGGAACACAATTTCCATATCTGCAATAATTTAATGGTTTATTTAAAACCCTTTCCTCTTGAACTGAGACATGGGGAAAAAGGCTACCTTAAGGGGTGAGATCTTCACTTCAGGAAGGCGTTTCCAGAGACTTCTTGAGCCTTACTTTAAGAACAGATGGAAAAATCTTGAAAATAAGCAATAGTAAATTACGTGTTGGCATGGGACATGCCGGAGGGACTACCACACCAAAGGAATTAGGTAGTTCGGCTCAGAAGAAGCAGTTGTATGAGCCGCAGTTGCCAACTTTCACGCAGTAAATAAGCATCCCGGCGTTCACAATAAGGCAGAAATCAAGCTAATCCCATTTCAAAACAAGGCCAAAACAAGCCAGTCCCTAAGAACTCCAACACTGTATGTGACTAAATCCCCGCGGCGTGCAGTCTGGGACGGTGGTGGGCCCGCTCTGCCCCCCGACTCTCTCCCCACCTTGCCCCTGCTTGTCGGGAGCCGATCAAAAAAAAAAAAGAGGAAACAAAGCTACAACAGGCCACAAGCCAAACAACCAACAAGCCAAAAACTAGCCAACAAGCAACTCACGAGCCAATTAAGCCAAAATCAAGCCCAATGTCTGTGGGGGTTTTTTTTTGCAGGTTTGGCATGTCTGGTATGAGCCAAAAAAGTAACAGGGGCCGACGTCAAGATAAAGGGGTGGGAAGAATCTAGAAGGCACCCTAATGTGAATTTCCATCTCAGTAAGTAGCAAAAAATGTTCTGTTACATGTCTTACATGGAACAAAACTGCACTTCAATTTGGAACGTCCAGGTTTAACTGGCTCTGACAATTAACTGCCCTTTGATAACAACACGCTACATTATTCTTTCACCCTTTTTTTTTTTTTTTGGCAAGGAAAAGAAGCTATTGCCGTTTTCTTTGGCTCCTGTTTGCCCCTATCAATCTCTCTTGCACTGAGATAGTTCAGGTTCAGTGTTCAAAAGAAGGAAAAGACTGCAAAATGTCCATCAGTTTTATTTACCAACAGAACCACTGAATGAGGGAGGAAGAATGATAAAAAGGACTTTGGACTGGTAACTAATAGGCAGAGATCTTAGTGCCTGCCCATAATAGCTGGATTGCCCCTACAATCTCCATGCACTGGAATGTTTCTTTATGGAGACTTTAACCCTCTCAAAAAGGGCAGCTGCAACACTAGAAAAATCACTGATGAACTACACACACGACATTCCCAGCCTACACTTGTTCACATTTGGCTACAAAATCCAGGCTCAAGTTCCCACTCCTTCTGGCCTAAAGCAGTGCAGGACAATGTTCTATAGTGTCTGCCGCATTAGATATCGCGATAAAACGGCACTTAACTTCTAAAATTCAAATATTTCACCTACTGATTTGCTCCTTGGGAACTAGGGAAACACATGCCAACAGATTTCCATCATGGGTTGCTTGCAATCTATTCCTTGCAACCACTGCACCAAGGACTCACTGACTGTAATTCACCGTTCAGGCACAGCGTGGTGGGTCACCTCAGTTACATGATACTATTTCTACTCCTAAATCACACGCCGGGAGCTTTTGTAAAACCACTGGTACCACCAATAAAAAGCATGCACGTGTGAATGTTTGTGGAAAGTGCGAAAAAAAAAAAGGGGCATTAAGAGCATCATCACAGCCAATGCACAGCTAACAGTCCAACAGTGCTTGTGAATGCTTTCTTTCTCCTCCCCCTTTTCCAACACATTCCCCCAGCTCCCGCGGGTAACAGCTGAACTCGTCTTATATTCTACTTGATATGGGCTAGCTATTGCTAGAGTGAGACAATGAACAAAAATTTAACAAAAATGATCACAAACAATACTGAGCAAAATGAATAATGCTAAAAGGGAAGGCTGGTTCAAAAAAAAAAATAGTGGCAGTAGAAGCTAAAGAGAAAGGACAAACGTTTCAAGTACCAAGCCTGGAAAAAGGCAACAGAAGAACCCCAGATGTAAGCAGGTATCCTTCTCCAGGAAGGAGAGATCAATACATACTATTACATAAAAAGAAAAGCCCCCTACTCCCTATTTATCCATCAAAGTGTTTTTTTGTTTTGTTTTTTAAACAATGCTCCTCTCTGATTCAAATTGAAACCTGGTATGCAGGGCAAGCACAGCTTGGTTAACCTCAACTATTTTATACAGTAACTCCTCGCTTAACGTTGTAGTGATGTTCCTGAAAAATGCAACTTTATGCAAAACGATGTTAAGCGAATCCAATTCCCTCAAAAGAATTAATGTAAATGGGTGAGGTTAGGTTCCAGGGAAATGTTTTTCGCCAGACAAGCCATTATATACATATAGAGTATAAATTTTAAACAATTTTAAACAAACAGTTTAATATTGTACACAGCAATGAATGATTGTGAAGATTGGTTGAGGTGGTGGACTAAGAGGGTGGGATATTTCCCAGGG
The DNA here is from genome assembly GCF_020497125.1 of Mauremys mutica. Classification (NCBI taxonomy): domain Eukaryota; kingdom Metazoa; phylum Chordata; order Testudines; family Geoemydidae; genus Mauremys; species Mauremys mutica. The sequence continues at coordinate 81,380,577 of NC_059082.1, read as the reverse complement.
AATGCCTTGCTGCTAAATGAAGAACTAGTACTCGGCTGAGCCCTCAAGGGTTAATACGCTGTTGTTAATGTAGCCTCACCCTCTACAAGGCAGGAGGGAGGAAACACAATAGTTGCAGGGCACTAGCTGCAAACACTTCCCTGCAAAAACTGAGCATGATGATGAGCCCACGCTATCCAGGGGGAGTGTACCACTCCTGCCTCCTGACAGCACATGCATGGCTGCATAGGAGCTGACTTTCCAAAGCGCTGGAGGGGTGCGTGCATGAGAGAGAGAGAGAGAGAGACATGCATTGCCCCTTTAAGTACGCTGACCACTTCAAGTACATTGCCCTTTTAAGCAGATCAACCAGTTCAGATGGGAAGCAACGGCTTTCAGCAAGCTCCCTCCTTTCTGTCCCTAAGCCCTTTCCCCGTCCTCTGCTTTGTGGAGAGGGGGTACAGAGGGGGGGTGCAGGATCAGGGGAACTTCCTGATATCAGCACCCCTCTTCCCTCCTGCCCCCAACAAGCAGGAAGCTCCCGGGAGCAGCTCCAAGGCAGAGGGCAGGTTAAGAGCAGCATTGAAGTGAGGGGAGGGACAGCTGAACTGCTGCCATGCAGCTGCTGAGCCATGTAGCTTACAGGGAATTTAGGGGAGGTGATGGGGGAGCAGCAGCTCTAATCCCCACACTGAGGGGCTGCTCTTCCAAAGAATCCTGCAAGCAGTGGACAAAGCAGGCAGCTGCCAAAGACGTTAGGAGGGAGCATTGCGCAACTTTAAACGAGCATGTTCTCGAATTGATCAGCAACGAAACGTTAACCGGGCCAACGTTAAGTGAGGAGTTACTGTATGGATACAAAGATGGCCATTTCTACACCTTGGGCCAACCACAGCCTGCTTCCAGCCCATCAGACGTTCTTATCCAGCCCTCGAGCTCCCGCCGGGGAGCGGGGTCAGGGGCTTGTCCCGCTCTGCCCGCCTGGCGCTCCCGCTGGGGAGCAGGATCAGGGGCTTGCCCCGCTCCGCCTGCCTGGCGCTCCCCAGCTCTCGACTCACAATTCCCTCCAGAGCACCATTTTCCAGCACGCAAAGCCATGCTGCGCAGGTGCGACTTCACCGCGCTGTTTCCGGGATCAGAAACCCACCCCCCCACGTGGCAGCACACCCAATCCCCCCTCAGCCTCCTGTCCCAACTAGGGTGTCTCTGCCCGTGGTAGTGCCTCTTATGGCTGTCTTGGTGTCACTGCCGGCAGAGCCCCTAGAAGTCCCCAGTACCACCCCTACAGAGCCCCCCACCTTGGTAACATCCCTTACAGGGCCTCCCCCCCATGCTACACCCCATAGAGTCCCCCTCCCCCATCGGACATTCAGGGCCCGCCATACAATTTCCATACCCAGATGCAGCCCTCAGGCCAAAAAGTTTGCCAACCCCTGCCCTAGATTATCTAATCCATATATTGATCGCAGAAATTGTAAATCTTGTGTTACATTCAAATGGATCCAACATGACAGATTGGAATTCAGTAGTGTCTCTGTCTAATGCAACGAATCCAGTCCAGTTTTGCCAAACATCTTAATTAATGCTAAAGGCAGTAATAAAAAACCCTGGTAGCCTGGCTGAGAGGCAAAAGGAATAACATGATCCTTGGAAAACTACCAATAAAAGGTTACAAGGATATGATCAAGAGAAATGCCATTTGAGCACACAGATTCCCATAAAATTTACATATAACCGAGTCCATTTTTATCAATACATATTTTGCCCACACAATTCAATCAGGAGATGTGCTAGATTATGTTAAAAACAACTTGTGCAGTTAAGAGTCCTTTAAAACAATGAATGTGAAAAGACCGCATGGCTAATAAATGCTTTAGCTCTTTGCCTTTCAAGGCATTTCAAGACAGATCCTGGCAATGGGATAACTCCCACTGACTTTATTGGGCTCTTACCTCTGGGTACCTTAATTAGAGATCAGGGCACGTTTAATGTAGGAAATGGGCCTGAACCAGAACTCTGGATCAGAACACTTCTAAACATTGGGAAGAAAAACCATGGAGGTGGATCCAATTCCATACAGGAACTTTGTGTCTCGGGCCTATAAATTACAAGTATAAAATTAACTTTTAAGAGGGAAAAAAAAGCTGTATTAATTCTAGCGGCTGTAACTTTAACGTTAAGGTGAGTAATTTTTTCATTACAGCATGGAGCTAAGTGGAAAATGATGATGTAATTCCACACACATGAAGACAGAGGCAGCATTTTCAAATCTTCATATTGTTCTTGTCTTAATGTGAATGAGATGAGGCAAAAATAAAAATTTTTTCCTATCTGTGAAGTTTTGGGGGTTGAAAGGACTAAATCGCCTTGAGTTGCCCGCCCAGATATTTTTTATAATCATATGTCTATATTGAAAAATAAGCAAATTCTACTATATGGTATATAATTACAAAGGCTTCTAATTACATATCACGGTTTTTAGGCTGTCTAGCAAATGCAATGCTTTTCAAAATGACAATTCTCGAGGTGAACTGTAAATGAGCTTTTGCTTGCTACTTATTTGAAACTCTAACCTATAAATTAAATTAATAGGAGACAAAGGCTTCTCTTGTGCATTTGCAAGCCTACAGGATTTTACAAATAATAGTACTGGAACGTGATTTATATTCCCTGATTAAAGGTCAGTTTTGTGCACACGACTTTGGAGCAAAACAACACAGCACAGATTTCTATTAACTCATTCATGCAAAATCTTTATGCCACATTCTTTGTTCTTTATAGGCATCAGGAAGTTATGAGAGTTTGTTACAAGTAACATGCTACTTGTAAGGCCAAAACCTACACTGACAAAATAAGTGGAATAATTCCAGTTAATACTGTGGGGAAAAAAATACATGAACTCTATTTTATATTACAGAAAATATTTCCATCTTATTGAGGGGGAAATGCATCTGTACATTACAATTCAAATCTAATAATTAAAGTGTGAACTTTTAAATGATCTAATTATTTAGATCTTTGTAGATACAGAATACTAGTTACAAAGAAAAACCAAAAAAACCCTGGAATGTAATCACATGATCCAATGCAAAAGGTTAAATCTTGAATTTATAATAGCAAAAAAGGAGGAGTTTGTTGCTGTTGTGAAACGCTATTGAGAGAGATTTTTTTTCAGCATGGAACAACTAGCATATTTTGGAGTGAATTAAGCCAAATGTAAAACTGCTAAAGGAGAGATTGAAAGTCTGTGTGCATACACATATAACATTACTGAAAACTGCAGACATCTGTTATGGTTATTCCTGTACGAATATCTTAGTGCAAAGAATAAAAAGGTTAAAAAAAATCAAATACTATTAGCGGAATCTAGTTGGTTAAATAAAATTGTTTTGTGTACATTATTTTCTAGGTAACTATTTTGACATTTAATTTTCTAAGTACGAACAGGCTTACCATATCTCTGTTGCATGAAAATTCACTAAACAAATGAATTCATTAATATTCAAAGACAAAGATATAACTGTCACATGTTTTCCATACGCTCTGGCCAAAACGTCATCTGATATTCAAAGCAGGAGAATATACTGGTCTACAAATAATTTCCTTAACTGCTTACATTATAGCTGCAATAAGAAGTCAAGTGTATAATTCCTTTTCCATAACAAAACAGATGTCATAGACGTCTAATATTTTAACCACAATTACATTTCACGTGTTCACTAGAGCTATATATACACTGTTTTGCAGCTGATTGCATTAAGTTGCAGGTATTTCGGTGTCAATTTCAGTGGTAGTTTTACACATCTTTCTGGACATAAGCAAGGAAAACATTAAGTAGCTGAAGATCACTGTAATATTTGGCAGACTCGCAGTTTTGCATCCCAGGGGTCTTCCAAGCAAAGGGATTGGAATGGTTATCAATTCCAAAAAATATATTCTCTTTAGATCACAGCTGATGTTAGGGTGACCAGATGTCCCATTTTTATAGGGACAGTCCCATTTTGGGGGACTTTTTCTTATATAGGCGCCTATTACCCCCCACCCCATCCTATTTTTTCACAGTTGCTATCTGGTCACCCTAGCTGATGTACACTTTCAGGCTATCTTGGCGCAGACTAATTCGATACAGCAAAACGATGAGATTCTATAGCTCTCTCTTCTTCTTGTAAGCAGTACAGGAATGGAAGAGTTTCTCCAGCATAACTAGGAAGTCGAAGGGCAAAAAGCTTTATTTGGTTGGCCCAGGAATTTGGCAGAGCAGAGACACACAAACGAGTGGTTCCATACTCTGACAGTTATGCCACAAAGGGACAGTTCCTTTGGATGGGAAGGGAAAGATCATTCCCTTATTTCCCTATACTCTGAGATAAATGCTGGGGGGTGGAAGGGAGAGGAAAGGGGGAATGGATAGAAATTAAATCCTGTGCAAGGTGATAAATAATTGGTACAGTTACCCTTGTAAGCCTGTAGGTATTTCTGCACTGTGGAGTACTTAATAGGCTTTTCCTGGGAAATAGACTGTCTTGTCAGAATTTGAAAGGTATTTTAGATGATACCCTATAGCTTCAGTAAAAGGTGATGGAAAGTAGACTGTAAAAAGATCATTTCACAAAGGTTTAAGAAATGCTTATGGTAAAGGGCATTGACAATTCTGCATGATCAAAAAATCACCCTATACCAGAAGTGTGCATATACAGAGAGAGAGAGAGAGAGAGAGAGTCTCTCTCTCACACACACACACACACACACACAGACACACACACTTTCCTTAGAGAATATGAGCACAATTTGCTAGACATTATATTGCATGCAGAACCCGCGTATTAGAAGCATTGGAATACTTATACTCAGAATTTCAGTGTAACATAGAATTAAAATCACTATGGATCTGCTCATGTTCTCCCTGAAGTCAATAGAACTCTTAAATTAAATTTAATGGGTCAGATCATGATACTCTTAATCCAAAAGTGGCCACAATGACTTCAGGGGGATTATTTGTAGCGTAATAAGGTACTATTCAGCATCAGCATGGGTACTACGGTCTGCACCAACGAAAGCAGGATCATGCTCTGTGAAAGGGGCCTTTTCTACCTGCTGAGTCATCCATGTGTAAAATCCAAGTCCCCCCTTTACATCTCTGCAGCATCAAGACGCAGAGCACGAGCAACATAAGCTCTTAAAGCTGTCGTCTCTCTTTACTATAAAATGGGAATAACTTCCAATGCGGCAAATTCATTCTGTACCAAAATAAATGAGGCAAAACTGGAATATTGCACTGAGGGACGCTGGTGCAATAATGCATGAGGTTTTTATGACTTTTCCTATGCTGCTGCAAACAGAAATGCATGTTGGGGCTCAAGGGGAAATGTCAGTTGAAGTGTTTTTAGATTTAAAAATGGGGAAATGTTCGCTCCCACGGGAACGTGTTCCTGTCTGATACAGCTTTTCAACCAGGGTCACGCTGAGGACTGCACCTTGCTCACCTCTCCACAAAAAAATCCCTACCCTAAGCCTAACATCCCTTGGCCAAACTACTGTGGAAAGAGCTCAGCTGTGGCGGTGATGGGCAGCTTCACAGAGTTCTACGGCCCTGATCTTCCAAAGACTTCAATGCTTCAAACAGGGCTACTCACAATGTAGAATGTAAAACACATATTGAAATCTCTGCAGGATCAGGACCCAGGACAGACAGTAAAAATCTTCTCATTATCCACCCTTTCCACCCATCCACTTCAATCATTTTGGCCTCCTCTATTAGACATCTACCTTCTAATGAAACGACCTGAGAAGGGAATGCAAACTGTTGCAATGTATTAAAAAAAACCAGGGAGTTAATCTAGCTCCCAGTTTGGTAACCTAGCATTCTGAGGCCCCTTTGAAGTGCCTGATAAATTATCTTGACATAAAGCAAACCCGAAAAGTCAATATTGCCTTGTTTATAACAGGTATATCAAACATAGCAAAGTTGTTACAGCAGAGCAAAGATTTGCTCACTACTGTTTTATTTATTTGCCAGCCAGTTAAAGCGGATTCCACTCCACTGCAAAGGTATAAATGTGTCTCAGATCCTAGCAAGCACCCCCTCCCAGCCACCCACTAAGACTGCTGGGAGGGGAAGCCAATTCTCTAGGCTCTGGAACACGGGGGTCTGCTAAACTTCTGAGCCTCAGCCGGCTGTAACATTGGCCTCTCTGGCGCATATCCTGGGCACTGACTTTCCACCTGCTACATCTCGGAAATGGGGCTCCTCGGCCGACCTGTCACAGGTCCCCAGGACCAGCACTGACCCACAAAATATCCAGTTACTTAAACCCACCCCATCCCAAAAGATATGGAACTTCTGGTTTACTCTCTCAGGAGCACGCAGCAGCTGTCAAAGTCAACACACACACACACACACACTTTACACAGTTTAACACCTTTAAGCTCTTTTATACTTAATCATGTAAAGTACAGAAGAGTAACACATGTACCTTTCCATCTCTCCCTCCCCCTGTGAGTCTTTGGTGAATGCTCTGAGTCCAGGAAGGCAGGCTGCCCCCCGTCTCCTGAGGCTGTGACATGCCGGCTAGTGTCTCTACCGCATGGAGCCCCTTACCCATCTTCTGTCACCTTGCTCTTTCCTGCCCCTCATGTCCTCTTCCAATCGGGCCCCTATTTCTGGATATTTCTTGTTTGAAACCCCTCCTGTCACATGGTCTCTCTTGTTCCACTTCTAAGAAGTTTCCATTGATCCTACGTTTACTTCCTTCCTTCCTTCAAGGGATGAGTTAAACTGGATTTCCATGGCTTGAGCTGCTGTACAGCATAAACTCTGTGAGATCTAAGTACCTCTTTTAACCTAGATGTTACTGTGATCCTAAACCTGTGTCCATTTGTACGTAAAACGAGCGTGGCCCTCGGGCCCTGGGCACGTTGCTAATGAAGCACTCACTGTCTGGGCTTCCTCTGCAGTACATTTTTGGTTTGCCAAGTCCCCCAAACAGTGCTAGATGGGGGCCTTCTACAGAGACAGAGGCCCTGTCTGGAAGCACTCACAATCTATGCCCCAATATTCTCAGCTGCCATGTGTGGATAAACCTCCGAGTCTGCACGGAGCAGCTTGCAGAGTCAGGGCCTGAGTTTCAGACATGACATTACAAAGGAGGGTGCCACAGTCAGGTGAGGGTTGGGGTTAGTACAAATGTGCGCCCCATTTGGTGGGTTACATAATCTACTCGAGTGTATGAACTAGACAGACACTTAACAATTTGTGTTTATATATATGAAATAGCAGCTATAGAATCTGATTGATTCATTTACTATTATTTGTATTGCAGTAGCATCCAGAGGTCAGGGTCTCATTTTATTAGGTACTCTACAAATATATAACAAAGAGACAGTCCATGCGCCAATGAATTTACAATCTTAGGGCTTGTCTAAGCAGATGTCAGGCCATTTAAGTTCATGTGTGGTTTTAAACCAATTTAGTTACATCAGTGTAGCTACTCCGTTTAAATCAAGCTGATTTTGATGTAAATTTATTAGGAATCGGTTTAAGTTAACTGAAGGAAGCCATACAAACTGAAATAAGAGAGTTTACCCAGGGATTTGCACTGTTTTAACTATAGTATTTTAATTAAATTGGTGTCAGGGTGTGAGTGTAACAATTAATATAAATTCTAATATTGTGGGCACTGCAGAAAAGATGAGTGATTAGAAAGAAGAGTTAGGTGGCTTGGCCAATAGGATAACCACACGTCAACTTCAGTATAATAGTTCAATCGCTATAATAAATGGTTTCTGCATCTACATGCTATTTTCAACACCAGTTTTCTTCCTTGCTTTGTATAGTTCAGCGGTTCTCAAACTGGGGGTTGGGACCCCAAAGTGGGTTGGGATCCCAAAGTGGGTCGCGACCCCAACTGTAATGGGGTCACCAGGGCTGGCGTCAGACTTGCTGAGGCTCAGGGCCGAAGCCAAAGCCCAGGCCCCACTGTCCGGGGCTGAAGCCAAAGGCTTTGGCCCTCCCGCCCAGGGCTCAGGTGGGCTCAGGCTTTGGTCCCCCCCCACCCCCCTCCTGGAGTCATGTAGTAATTTTTGTTGTCAGAAGGGGATCGAGAACCCCTGGCATAGTTCCAGCTACCTATTCTATTATTCTTGTGAAGGTCTCTTAAGAAGAAGGGCACGCCCCAAAGAGTCTGAATATTAATATTTCACACCATGCTTTTTCTAATTATATGTTTGTTCATTTTTAACAAGGACTTTGCCTGTGAGACAGCAGGTGCGGTAGTTGTTAATATTTATTATATTTATTACTAGGGACTGGTATTTCCCAAGCCAAAGTCTAGCTTTGTGCTTTCATTACAAAGTGTTATCAACTGAGAATATGGTCAGGCAGCCTGTGCTTGTGTTTTATAAATTACTACAATCGGCCGACGAGAAGCCACTTGAAATAATTTTTATAATATACAATTGTTTAGTTACGTGTGCCTCCGAAAGGGATGAGACATAAAGACCATGTTTATGTCCTTTCACAGATTTATGCAGTGCTATCATCTGCACAAAAGAAGAGAAGAATGTGAAGAAAACCATCACATTGTTGGTCTGAATTTATTTCACTCTCTAGTCAATGCAGAGAATTTATCCAAAACTAGATTTTATATCCATATGATGGAAGGCTACTTCATTCCACAAGGGAAAAAACTGCTTAGCAAATAGAATCGATAGAAGTTCAGATGACTAACTTTTTCATTAACATGGCTGTCAGGACACCTGCCGGAGAAGACTGGCCAGCCCTTAAATTCTTCTTCATCAATTTCTCTCTCGCCCCTTTTCTGTCTTATTGACGGCACTGGAATTTGTCATCTTTACTCCCTTCCCTGCATGTTCCTCAATACACACCATTAACATGCTCATAAAACTACAATTTATATAATTTTCTGAAAGCGCCCCCTTCTATCTGCAAAAATGACAAACCTCATGGGCCCTTGAACATTTCATGAGCTGTATCTTATTTCCACAGTCTCCAATAGGGACAAGGATGAGATGGGCTCTCTCTTTTTGCGCCTGTTTAACAAGCTGGCCAACAGGATAAAATCCACTTAAAGGGTCAGCGTGGAGAGCTGATTAAGTGGCTGTGAAGTGGGTTGTAAGGATTAACCTGATTAGTAGCGAAAAAGACTGAAGGGGGGGTGGGGGGAAGAAGAGAAGGAGAAAAAAATATACAAGGCAAGTGATGAGGGTCCTGGGTGGTCTGTAAGCCAGTCCGAGACAGAGGGAGAGTGTAAGGAAAAGATGAAATCCAATCGTTGTACAGGAAGCTTTCACAAGGCTTAAAACAAATCCTTAAGAAAACAGAAAAGAATCCAGGAAGAGGAGTTGTATTACTGCTGAAAACGGTATTGGCATATTACCAATGCATTTATACTGCATGACTGACAGTTACACTTCTGATCCCCGCAGCAGAGGGAGAATAATTCCTTCCTACGCTGCAAACCTCAAAAGACTTGCAAAGGAAATTCCCCGTGGGACCGTCACACCAAAGTTTTGCTAGTTTCCCCATTTTAGTTTAGTTTTGCTGGAAAGAAACTGAATCAACTGAAAACAGGGGTTTCTAATGAAAAGTGTTAGGCACCCCTAACTACAGGTGCCTTCACCAAGGCCAATATACAAATCTCAGACAAAAGGTAGATTAAAACAACTGAGGTTTAAGTTAGTATATCAGTTCAGTAGAGGAATAAGGGCATACTTAGGTAGCTCTCTCAAAGCTGAACTGAAAAGCTTAGGAAAAAAATAATTCAGCGTTAAAAACTGAGGGTAAATTAGAAGGCATTTGAAGAATATTTGCTACATCTTGAAATCCAAGAATCCCTTCTCCCCCTCTCCACTTCTTTCTGTTAGATTCCTTTCTTTTCCTTTTCAAGGCCCTGAATCAGAAAAGAACTGAAGCATATGCTTAGCTTTTAGCATATGCTTAAGCCCTATTTACTTCAATAGAACTTCAATGCTTTCCTAAACCCAGGCCAAAGATATGCATCATAAAGATCTCAGCCTATTTGTACTGGCATGAATTTTTATTCCTAAAAATCCCCTTCTACTTTATAACTTAGATTTATAAACCTTTTCTTCAAACTGGAAAAAACCTGGCAGACAAATCTTGTACTTCCATTTTATTTTCAGTGAGTAAATACACTAGGAATAAATATGTACCAAGGAATAATGGGATGAAAGAAACAAAGGGAAATTTAGCATCATTCTCCGCAGATAATCAAGTACACTGTGTGGCATAGAGAGATTAAGTAATCCAGCAAAGGTCACGTCAGTACACAGTTTTGCTCCTCTGAGTAACCCTATTGAAATTGCTGAAGCCCTGAGGAAAACATCCGTAGCAAGGGTAATGCTGAAGTCCTACTGAAATCAACAGAACTTGAGCAGACACTGAGTAAGAACAGCCTTAAGTGCTTTCCTAAACTGAGGCCTGGATGCAGGATCCGGAAGGAAACAACAGCTAGTTGACCACCCGAAAGATGAAATAATAGCAGTTTAAAAAGAGAGATGATTTGGGCCTGGCATGTGTAATTCCTTAATTTTATATTACGTTTTGAGGCAGTTTGTCTTGTGAGGGACTCTGCTGTGTGTTGGGATGATGCATTTGAAATCTCATTTCATTTTTTATAATTCCATTTAGATTGTTACCGATTACCAGCCCTGCTTAATGGCATACACAGTCCCATCCAAGCTGTTTTTCTTTCACTCTGCATACTGTCCCTTTAAGAATGCATTTCCAGATTTGCTTTATATAACCATCGCCTTCCACAACCACCCTCAGACAATACAAAAATTTGCCCACCACTATAAAATTCACCTCCAATTTTAGCAAAAATTGTCACACTATTGTTTCCCTGGAAAATCTGCACACACAACTTATGTTTCAATTGCAACGAGACATGAGTGATGGTGATGATTTCAAAGAATTACAAATACCTTTTGGTTTGGCATCACTTGAGTTAGATAGCAAAAAATTGCGACCAAAAAGCCTCACAACAGTAGCCTTGGTTTGGATCTGGATCCTGTGTTATCATCGGACCATCACATTTTCCTGGTTCTCCAATTTTAACATTAACTAAGAGTTTGTCTATTTCTATATTTTGCTTCTGAAGCAGCCCTGACCTTTATAACATCCAGTTACTGCAATATGATTCCCTGTGGCACAATCAGAACTGAAAGCAAGAGACACATGTTTTGATTTGTTCTCCTTCATGTGACCACGTCACAAATACAGTACTTCAAACATACTCTACGCTGGGTTTTCGACACCTCTTCATTTATGGTGCCCACTTCTTCAGCCACAAGTCTAAGCATCTAGTGGCCTTGAGAAATACAAAGATCACATATATATTATTCTCAGCCAACCAATTTTAATGTCATTGTCTTGCGAAGTGCTGGGGATATGAGAGTAATTGGTTACTAATGGGTTGTCAATACTTTATCAAGGGGATCTAACTATTTTTTTTTCCATTTCCTTTTGATAAAACCTGTGCCAGGAGAGGTGCGTGTGATCACAGACTCTGTATGCGAAGGGCTGGGAAATCTATCCATTAAGAAAAACATTTTTTCCTAACCATAACCAAGGAAGATAGCAACAAACAGATATTGAGCTACACTTTTCCAGCAAGGTTTTAGGGGTTCTTGTTTGTGTTCAGTACTATGTCTAGCTCAAGTTGAAGGTCTGGCTCTCTAGCTGGAATAAGTTATTCTCAGAAAGCTTTGCTCACATTACTTTGGCACCTACATAAAGTCATTTTCTTCCCAAGACATGATCCTTCAAAGTGAAGTAAGAGCTTGAGAATGCTGTTTATTAGCTTCAATAATTTACTAACTTGATCATCAACCCTATCTGGACTGAATTTTGTCTTCAGCGTAGAGACGGAGTCTGTAGAGTGCCATGGTTGTAAATATCCAGAGCTGTATAAATGTTTTATAATATATTTGAAAACTCTTCAAGACTGCTTAGAATCACAGAAATGTCGGGCTGGAAGGAACCCTGAGAGGTCAACAAGTCCAGCAAACCTAGACCATCCCTGACAGGTGTTTGTCCAACCTGTTCTTAAAAAACCTCTGATGGGGATTCCACAACTTCCCTTGAAAGCCTATTCCAGAGCTGAACTACCATTATCGTTAGAAAGATTTTCCAAATATCTAACCTAAATCTCCACTGCTTCAGATTAAGCCCATTCCTTCTTGTCCTACCTCCAGTGACCATGGAAAACAATTGCTCACCATTGTCTTCATAAGAGCCAGGGCCGCCCGGGGGGGGGGGGGGGGGGGCGGGGTGGGGGGGCAAGTGGGGCAATTTGCCCCAGGCCCAGGGCCCCATAGAGGCCCCCACGAGAATATAGTATTCTATAGTATTGCAACTTTTTTTTAATGGAAGGGGCCCCCAAAATTGCTTTGCTCCAGGCCCCCTGAATCCTCTGGGCGGCCCTGATAACAGCCCTTAACATATTTGAAGACTTATCAGCCCCCACTCCCCAACCCCATTCCCAACTCTCCATCTTCTTTTTCTCAAGACTGAATATACCCAGTTTTTTTAACCTTTCTTCATAGGTCAGGGTTGTCTAAACCTTTTATCATTTTTGTTGCTCTCCTCTAGACTCTCTCCAATTTGTCCGCCTCTTTCCTAAAGCGTGGTGCACAGAAATGGACACAGTGCTCCAGCTGAGACCTCACCCGTGCCAAGTCAAGCAGGACAATCACTTCCCACTCTTACAAACAACACGCTTGTTGATACACTCTAGAATATGAGTCTTTTTCGCAACTGTACCACACTGCTGATGCATTCAGTTAGTGATCCCCTATAATCCCCAGATCTTTTTCAGCAGTACTACCACTTGGCCAGTTATGCCCCATTTTGTAGGTGTGCATTTGATTTTTCCTTCCTAAGTGATGTACTTTGGCACTCTTCTTTACTGAATGTCATCTTATTGGTTTCAGATGAATTCTCCAATTTGTCAAGGTCATTTTGAATTCTAGTCCTGTCCTCCAAAGAGCTTGCAACCTCTCCAAACTTGGTGTCATCTGAAAATGTAGAAACACACTTTCCACTCCATTATCCAAGACCTTAATGAAAATATTGAATAGTACCAGACTCAAGACTGGCCCCTGTGGGACCCCATTTGATACAGCTTGCCAGTTGATAGCAGACCATTGCTAACTACTCTTTGAGTAAGGTCTTTCAACCAGTTGTGCACCCACCTTATAGTAATTTCAACGAGGCCACATTTCCCTAGTTTGCTTATGAGAATGGCATGTGGGACTGTGCCAAAAGCCTGACTAAATCAAGAAATATAACGTCTACTGCTTCTCCTCTATTCACTACGCCACTAATACTGTCAAAGAAAGAAATCAGGTTGGTTTGGCTTGATGTATTCTTGACACATCCATGCTGGCTATTCCTTTTAACCCTATTATCCTCTAGGTGCTTGCAAACTGATGGTTTAATTATTTGTTCCGGTATATTTCCAGGTGTTGAAGTTAGGATGACTGGTCCATAATCCCCTGGGTCCTCCTTGTTCCGCTTTTAAATATAGGTAGTATATTTGCCCTTCTCCAATCCTCTGGCACCTCACCCATCTGCCATGAGTTCTTGAAGATAATTGCTAACGATTACGAGATTGTTTCAGCTAGTTCCTTAAGTACATTCTGATGAATTTCATCAGGCGCTGCCAACTTGAATATATCTAACTTATCTACATATTCTTTAACATGATTTTTCCCTATTTTGGCCTGCATTCCTTCCCCCCTTGTTGTTAATATTAACTGTGTTGAGTATCTGGTTATCATTAACCTCGTTAGTGAAGACTGAATCAAAATAGGCCTTAAATACCTGAATCTTCTTCATATCATCAGTCCCCCTAATAACCACACTTTCTCTTGCTCTTGCTCCTAATGTATTTAAAGAACCTCTTCTTATTGCCTTTTATATCCCTGGGTAAGTCACTTTGTGCCTTAGCCTTTCTGATTTTGTCCCTATATGCTTGTGCTGTTCTTTTGTACTCCTCCTTAGCATTTCATCCATGTTTCCACTTTTTTAGGATTCCTTTTTGATTGTCAGGTCATTAAAGAGCTCCTGATGTGCCATATTGGCCTCTTACTATTCTTCCTATCTTTCCTTTGTATCGGGATAGTTTGCAGTTGTGTCCTTAATATTGTCTCCTTAAGAAACTGCCAGCTCTCCCGAAGTCCTTTATCCCTTAAATTTTCTTCCCAGGGTCCTTACCTACCACTTCTCCTGCGTTTGTGGAAGTCTGCCTTTTTGAAATCCATGGGCCTTATTCTGTTGCTCTCAGGCCTTCCTTTCCTTAGAATCATGAAATCCATCATTTCGTGATCACTTTCACCTAAGCTGCCTTCCACCTTCAGATTCGCAACCAATTCCTCCCCGTTGGTTATAATCAAGTCTAAAATAGCTTATCTCCTCCACTTTCTGAAACAAAAAGTGGACTCCAATACATTTCAAGAACTTATGGGAGATTTTGTGTTTTGTTGTATAACTTTTCCAAAAGATGTCTGGGTAGTGAAGATCCCCCATTATTACCAGGTCCTGTGTTTTGGATATTTCTGTTATTTTTCCTAGAAATGCCTCACCCACCTCTTCTTCCTGATTTGGTGTTCTATAGTAGAACCCTCCCATGACATCACTTCTATTTTTTCCCCTTTTATCTTTACCCAGCGACTTTCAACTGGTCTGCTCCCCACCTCCTTCTGAACGTTGGAACAGGTATATATATTCTTGAGGTGTAAAGTGACACTTCCTCCCTTATTTTCCTGCCTAAACAAGCTATACACCCCTCTACATCAACATTCCAGTCATGAGATTTATCTCGCTAAAGCTCTGAGACACCAATTAAGTCATAATTTAGTTCACGTACGAAAACTTCCAGTTCTCCCTGTTTATTCCCAGTATGTCTTGTGTTTGTATGTGGATATCTTAGATGCTGAGCAGATTCCCCCACTGATTTTCCTCCTGCGGCTCCTATGACCCTACTGTAATTATCCATGTTCTCTCCCAACCTCTAGCTCTCTGTTAAAGTCTCCCTTTTAATGCTTACCTGTGGGCTTTTGTCACCCACCCCCATGGGTGGCGGGTATCATTGGCTTGGGGAGGCTGTGCCTCCGCAAACAGCCAGGGTAGCCCCGCCCACGCTCTGTGGCTCCAGATCACGCTGCCCACCCTCCTGGCGCTCTGGGGTTGGGGGCCCGGGGCCGCGCAGCCCCCCCTCCCGGAGCTTGGGGGCGCTAGCCTGGGAAAGGGGCTGGCAGCCGCTGTGGAAGGACTCTGGGCTTTGGCGGGGGGGGGGTGCAGAAGGGGCATGACCTCGGGCGGAAGGGGCGGGACTGGGGGCTAGCCCCCTCCCCCCCCCAGCCAGCAGCTCATGCACTACCCATGCCCACCCACTTTGAACCTAGTTTAAAACCCTCTTCACTAGCCTGGCTAGTTCTTGGTCAGGTGGACCCCATCCCTTCCCAACAGGCCTCCTTCCCGGCAAAGCCTTCCACAGTTGAGGAAACTGAAGCCATCCCATCGACCCTTTGAACAGCAACATGCCCAGAAATTTATTTTAAATTCTCCTTTTACTTATTTTCACTCTGCTCCAGCTCCTCTTAATTCCCATTAATCTGTAACTAAAAAAGATGCTTTGTATTGGAGGGCTGGTTTATCAAAGCTTCAGAAACATCAGAGTCCCCATCAGGATAGAGTGGCTTAGAATATAACCTATCCCAAGACACTAGTGATGACACAGACAGATAATTTACTGTCCCACCAAAATTAATTGCTAGGGAATGAGTTTTTAATTACTTACTCGTGCATAAAAAGTTTGACAAAGGTAGACAAAAAGTCTAATGATGACTTCTCTAGGAGAAAAAAGAAATCAAGAGGCAGTTAAAGAAACAAACTGGAACTAACCAGCAAGCTTCCTTCTCATCTTTATCAGCATGGCTATCAGTCAGCAAGCACATAATTAGGAACAAAAGATACTGTGCTCTGGACGGGGCTTTTGTATGAAGTGGAGATCTGCCGTATGCAAAAGGTTACAGTGCTGATTGATGGGATCTGTTTAAGAAAAATGGTTATAGAATAATTAGCAACAATTTGTAGAAACTGGAAGAAGCGACCTCTTATGTTCTGTGCAGTATCTAGCGTAAGGAACGACAAAGCTTTTCCCAGGAGCGCTGTCAAACTTAGAAGGCCTAGAGCGTGACTCAATTATTTCTCTTCCAATACCTGCTTGGCAAAGTTAATGTGACTCTCTAGACTTCTTAAAACTAAAAGCTTCTTGTGTTTCCTATTTAAAAAATAATTAAGGCATGCTGGGCACTTATGAGTGGTCAGGCAATAGCAAAATGCCGTGCTAGAAATATAGTCTTCTGGAAAGGGAAAAGGATCTCAGGCTTCTTTGGCCACAGACTTTGTGTCTCCTTGGGCAAGTCTCGTAACAGCTCTGTGCCTCAGTTTCCCCATCTGTAAACTTGCCTAGTTCACAAGGGATCACGAGGCTTAATTCAGCAAATGGATGTAAAGCACTTCAAGATTCTTGGATTGACGGTACCAGAGAAGGGCAAGGTATTATATTCTTAGATTATTATTTTGTGTGTGTTTATGGTGAAACCTTTATGTAAGGAAAGAGATGTAGTATCCACACTCCCGTAATTCTGCAAAGGAACCTCAATCCTGACCTGCAGTATCCCTTGTTATTCCCATCCTATTACACAGCAGGACACCTCAACTTGCACCTTCTGCTATTACAGTCCTAGATATTTTGTCCTTAAATCTTGATGCGCCGTTTTAAACAAAAGATTTCTTCACACAGATGACTTGTGTCCTGTATATTTCTTCTGTGCTATGAGTGACATTCACCCTTGTCTAGCGGGTCAGCACACAGACTTAAATCCCACTGTAAGATCCTCAAATAGGGCACAAATGGTACTTAATGTGCTGCACAGATTTTGGGCTTATCCTCTGTAAATTTCACCCTCATTGCTTACACACATGGTATTTTAGGGCTGTGGAAAGTTATAGATCATGTTTCTTTCTTGTTCTGACAGAGACAGCGATTTCTCCTTCATTTCCCAGTCTCTTTCCAACTGAGGAATTGCTGCCTCTGTGGTATTTGAGAGAGACAAGGTGGGTTAACCGGTCATGAAAACACAGCGTAGATGGAGCAATGCATCAGAAATGATCCGCTCATTTCAGTAAGTCAAACGTCAAGTATCCTTTCTGTGACTTGGCAGACTTGAAAGGACAGTTACGAGTCAGTCGGGGGAGGATGGTCACACTTAATAAAGACAATAATTTTTAAAGAAGGCAATTTTGCAAGGCATCTCTCCATGTCAATTGTAATGACAGTGTAATCAAAAAACAACAATGCACTGACAATCACCACAAAACACATCCCTGGAACACAGACCAAAGGGAACCATCTTCCACTGGCCTGCAAGAGACAGGATAAGTGTAATCAAATAGGACTTTCCCCCTTCTAAGATTACCTCATTATCTGATTCCACTGAGACTAATGCTGGAAACCAAAAACACGGGCTCTGTTTGGACTAGATTTGAGTTTACATATGCAAATCCCCCCATGCCACTCAAATCTTTCCCGTGGCAGGACATATGGCTACAAGGTGTTCCACAAAACGAGCGCGCCGTTCGGACATCTGCATCTTTGAACGGAGATTTCAAATATGGGTGTTGTGCATGGATTTACCCTGACAGTGCACGGACAGGCACTGTGCTTATGCCGGCTGAGCTGCATACACACAATCCGCAGACAATGGGCCAGATCCTCTGCTTTGCTGATATAAATTTGGCAAAACAGGGGATGGGAAGGGACTGATTACGGCTCCCTGATTCTCTGCCTGACCCTCTATCCCAGTGCATGTTAGAGCAGGCTAGAAGGCTGCTCTGACCTGTGCCAGCTGGCAACAGGGTGCGCTCCAGGAATAGACCCAAGCTGAGCACACACCAGCAATCCTCCTGCCCCTCCTCCTTCCCCCCACCACCCTTCCCCAGAGGCTGCAGGGAGCGTGACACAGGAGCCAGTTATGTTGGCTCCATACTCCTTAGGGACTCCCCCATGCCAGCTGGAAAGATATGGCCAGTCACTGCTCCGAAGCAGTACAACAGGACCAAAGCAGGGTGGAGAATCTGCCCCACAGCCTAGCTCCTTGGGTGTGCTTCTGCGGCAGCTGGATTGATGGGGAGTGATGTCACGGACTCCAGTGGGAGCAGAATCTCTTTTGTCTATCCTTGTGTACACAGTAGATAAGTAGTTAATAAAAAATAAAAACAAACAGTAATAACCTAGATGGAGATGGCTTCTGAGTTTAAGTGCACAGTCAATATGTTTAACTGAATGCAATTCAAAAGCAACCAATTTAAAAAGTAGCAAAAGGATTTCTTAAAAAAAAAAATAGCAACCCTCAATGCAAAATTAATCTAACCACAGCAGTCAGTGCTAGAACTGCTACAAGCATGAATCATAATAAAGCAGAAGCAGACTTTCAAAGCTAGGTCTGCTAATGCAATTATGTGCATACGTTTTCACAGGTTAACTTGTGTGTGCTAATACCTGATGTGTAGGTTCCCCTGACGGCAGCCTGTACACCCTGACTTTGTGCATGCCCGATTGTGCAGATGTCCGGGCCTGGCTTTGGTTCTCTAGACTTTTCAAAGCTCTGTATAACCTTTAACGAATTAACCACCATAATTCCCCTTTGTCACATCCAATCACAGCTCCACCTTCGGAACACAAATTACCCATCCTTCGACAAATGGAGAACCCAAGGCAAAGCGTGGTTAAACAACGTGCTCCAGGTGACGCAGTAACTCACTGGAGGAGCTGGGATTAGAATGTAGGATCCCTGGCACCTATATTACAGCAGCAAGGGAAATCAAGTGCAAGTATCCTTTTACATCATCTTCTACACCTATTTGAATAAATCTACTCCTACCGTACCTCCTCATGAGATGATGCAGCAACAAGTGAAGTCTGCAAAATACCATGTCTGTATAAACAATGCATTCTGACATTTCCCTCTCCAAATTACACAAACGTAAGGGTCATAAGCCTTCCAAACAAAGAGCCTTAGCTTGAGGAACAGATCTCCATGAAGTCTTGGGTTAAGGCCCAAGGGGGGCAAAGAAGGGCAAAAAACATGCTCTTTGTTTAATTACCGAAGCCATAACAACATGTTATTTTATACATGATTTCCGACAAAAGTGGAAATGTTATTTTCCACAAGCGTAGCTGCTGGTTCTACTACAAATAAATAGTAGAGTGTATGCTCAATATGCAAGAGATGGGGGCCATGTGTTTTCATTAATTCTCCTGGCAAGTGAGCACATGTAGATGTTGGATTGGAGTATAGGATTGGAATATGAGAGCCGGGGTGGCCAACATACATCACTGCAGACTACATTTGGCCCGCGTCCATTTGAAAGTTGGTCCATTACCCAGTTTTATCATTCTAATTACAAGCAGCCTCCCGAATAATTTCCTCCCTTCCAGGGACATCTTCAGCTACAGCCTGTTTCTCCTCCTCTTTTCCTCCCCCTGCTTAGATGGATTCTGCGTTACTGTTCTGTAAGCAGCTTTCTCCCTCTCTTACTCTCACTTCACTGCAGAGTTGGGTTCTTGGTAACTATGGTGCTGTAAAGGGAGCAGCTGGCAGGTATGCATGAAATAATTTGGGCAAGGGAGTGGGCGGGACATGGTTTTTCTACTGATCTCACCTGCTGGGAGATATCAGTGGTGGAAGCTAGGGATAAAGGTGGATGCGGAAGAGCTTGGCTATGGGACCACCCCAAAGAAGAAGAGTCTTGCGTCTGGTGGCAATTTGTTCGTCTGTCCTTTCAAATGGGCATATCCCCAACATTACATATAGTAGGTGAAGGCTTTACATGGCTACGACCCCTCTAAAAAGCTGCCCATGATCAGCTAATCAAACAGAAATTTTGCCTGTACTGGAACTGACTACCCCACCCCCATCCCCAATAATCTGAGGAGTGCCGTGTCTTAAGGCTTCAATGACCCCAAACCATCCTGGCTGTGTTTTTAGGTCTCATCCAAAATACGGAATAAGTAGGAAACAATGAAATAGAGCATGTTCCTTTCCACTTAGCGCTGCCTGCCTGAGGAGAGTTTTGTCAAATAATCTCTACCACGTACGTAACCAAGAGAGCCTGTGTGTGTCAAGTTTAATCTACAGCTGTATTTAGGAGTTTTATCTACTATTGCCAAGGTTGGACCTCTTTCTTTTCTTTTCATTGCAGTTGCTGCTGTGGATTTAAATAATTGATACTGATAATGTTATCTTCTTTGTGCTCCTGTCTGATGACTTCTGCAGGTTTGGGATCCTGCATTATGGATATGAGGGGAGTGATTTTAATTAACTTTCTGGGCTACAAAGCTGATTCTGCTGTTGATTTAAAAAATCATAGTACTCTGCAGGATGATTGCTGTAGGTTAGGGTCACCTGAGAGAGCTGGTGATGGAATCACAATTATCTCTGTCATGGGTTGGCTTTCCTTTGACTGTTCCCAGGTGTAGAAAAGCATACAGGACAGAGGGGCATTCTTGCTATTAATCATAAGAACATAAGAATGGCCATACTGGGTCAGACCAAAGATCCATCCAGCCCAGTATCCTGTCTTCCGACAGTGCCAGGTGCCCCAGAGGGAGTGAACCTAACAGGTAATGATCTAGTGATCTCTCTCCTGCCATCCATCTCCATCCTCTGACAAACAGATGCCAGGGACACCATTCCCTACCTATCCTGGCTATTAGCCATTAATGGATTTAACCTCCATGAATTTATCTAGTTCTCTCTTAAACCCTGTTATAGTCCCTGCCTTCACAACCTCCTCAGGCAAGGAGTTCCACAGGTTGACTGTGCACTGTGTGAAGAAGAATTTCCTTCTATTTGTTTTAAACCTGCTGCCCATTAAATCCAAAATGAAGTAGGCAGCTAGGGACATTTTACCATGGCTGCCTTTGTGTTAGGATTAAAAACTCTAGTATTCAAGGATCTTTGTGTCTGAAATCTGTACTCTAGATGTCCTGACGCAATATACATTCAGAGAGCATGCACTTCTGAATTCATTTTTCACGCAACGCACTGTCAGCCTCTGGAACTCCTTGCCAGAGGGTGTTGTGAAGGTCAATACTATAACGGGGTTCAAAAAGGAGCTAGAAGATAAGTCCATCATTCATGGAAGATAAGTCCATCAATGGCTATTAGCCAGGATGGGCAGGAATGGTGTCCCTAGCCCCTGTTTGCCAGAAACTGGGAATGGGCGACAGAGGATGGATCACTTGATGATAACCTGTCTGTTCATACCCTTTGGGGCATCTGCCATTGGCCACTTTCAGAGGAGAGGATACTGGGCTTGATGGACCTTTGGTGTGACCCAGTATGGCCATTCTCATGTTCTTATTAATGCCTGCAGCTGAATAGCAGTAGCTGTATAATGTAGTCATGAGCTACACATGCGCAAAAGTGCCTTTCAAAGCAACTCCTCAACTTTAAAATAAATAAATACCAAAAAGAAGTAAGCAGCAAAAAGGCAAATTCTACATTTTGGACTAATACCCATAAACCCCCCAAAAGAAATTAATCCACTTTTAACTAGCTTACAAGAGCAAAAAGTCAAAGGCTTGAGATGCTGGTAAACTTCTAATTTTTTTATTTTATTTTTCATATTGTGGAAGTTAAGGCCCTGATCCCTCAGTAGGATAGGAGTGGGTGGATGGACCCCTGTTACTGTGTGGAGTCCCTTTGTCTTAAATGGTGGGGGAGGGAGGGAGGTACTGAAAGAACTTTCCAACTTATTATTTATCTCCCTATTGAGCTCACCCCTCCAGAAAAAAAAAAGAAGAAAAAAAGAGGCATGCATACATCTTGCAACACATTCTGAAGGTCAGAAAACTCAGGTTCTACCAGACCTTCAGTGGAAGAGGAGATGATTTCCAGAGATGATGGTCCACTGAAAATGTCTCCCCAGATATAGGGACTGTCAGACTCCGTATCCTACCTTAGCTCAATTGCTGGATTAAAGTGAAAAGATGCAGGTCTCTAAAATCCTCGGGATGACCTGGGGCAAAGCCATCATCAGAAACTGCACCAGGAAATCAATCAGGAGCCATTGCAAAGTTGAGCAACCAGGCGCAATGTGCTCCACTGCTAAGCAGGTAGAAAAATGTATTATAAACAATAGATCTAATACATATTTAACAATAAACCATCAGGTTTATTAGATACAAAAAGAAAAGAATGCTGCCCCAGCAGTTTCCTTGATTATGCAGCCAAGGGACCAAGGTTATTTGACCAGTTTACCGTCACAGGTATCTCCTTTTGTAATCCCAGGCCCACATCAAATGCAAAGGCCAAATCATGACCACAAGAATGCAGGATGGTGTTGCTACATCTCTCTGCAATCTAAGGGGTGATAATGCCCGGAGCCAGAATACAAACAGCTATTTATTACCAACGTGAAAACAAATAACTGAAATGGATTTCAAAAGGCAAGAGAAAAGTACACAGAGTGAGAACTTAATGATTCACGCTCAACGTCTTTGATCGCACTTTGTTTCTACGCGACATTTCTGCTCAAATACGTCTGTATTTTGGAAGAGTAAACAGAAAGCACCTACCCTCTGAAACTCACACCGTTGAAGGTATCTAAACCTGAACACCCAAACACTGAGACATCAACAATCACTAGTCATTTTTCTTAGCCCTGGATAAACGTGATAAGAGCGACATCTTGGAATGCTAAAAGACGAGCAAACGAGCAGGCCTTCTATCTACCTGATGTGGACTACCAAGTTTCAAATCCCATTCATCTAGCACTGCTTTGGTGCATCGGTGTCAACTATATGATAGGTTTGCAGCTGGCTCTCCCCAAATCCTAGGCTCATTGATTGGTCCTTCCAGGTATAATAAACCTTTGCTCACTCATTATAAAGGCTTGTCAAAACTTTCACTATGTCACATGAAGATAAAATTGTGTTTATATCTTTAAAGCAAGTTCTGACAAAAACAAACAAACAAAAACTTGTAAAAGACAGAAACTGAAAGAGAGGACTTGATTGGATATTATAGACTCATAGACTTTAAGGTCAGAAGGGACCATTATGATCATCTAGTCTGACCTCCTGCACAAAGCAGGCCACAGAATCTTACCCATCCACTTCTATAACAAACCACTAACCTATGTCTGAGTTATTGAAGTCTTCAAATTGTGGTTTGAAGACCTCAAGCTGCAGAGAATCCTCCAGCAAGTGACCCCTGCCCCATACTGCAGAGGAAGGTGAAAAACCTCCAGGGCCTCTGCCAATCTGCCCCGGAGGAAAATTCCTTCCCGACCCCAAATATGGCAATCAGTTAAACCCTGAGCATGTGGGCAAGACTCACCAGCCAGCACCCAGGAAAGAATTCTCTGTAGTAACTCAGATCCCACCCCATCACAGACCACTGGGCATACTTACCTGCTGATAATCAAAGATCAATTGCCAAAATTAATTGCCAAAATTGGCTATCCCATCATACCATCCCTCCCATAAACTTATCAAGCTTAGTCTTAAAGGCAGATATGTCTTTTGCCCCCACTGCTCCCCTTGGAAGGCTGTCCCAGAACTTCACTCCTCTAATGGTTAGAAACCTTCGTCTAATTTCAAGTCTAAACTTCCTAGTGTCCAGTTTATACCCATTTGTTCTTGTGTTCACATTGGTACTAAGCTTAAATAATTCCTCTCCCTCCCTAATATTAATCCCTCTGATATATTTATAAAGGGCCAACGTCTCTTCTTGCACCATTTTCACACAGGGAGTAAGTTGGCTGAGTCCCGTGATGTTAGTCCTGACTCATACTAGTGAGAGAGGGCTAGGAGGAAGCGGTCTCATGGGTTTACTGGATGGAAAAAAGTTGTATGGCTCATTGATATTGATGAAGTTATCAGGAGCACCTCAGATTACAATGGTTGGGTTGGGTTGGGGTGGGAGTGGGGGAACAACTGCAACCCAGCTGGAGAAAGAGAGAAAAGATGTCGGGAAAAAGGGAGGATTACTAACGAGGTAAAGCAGACAGGCAACTAGCGGTGTTCAGAATGCTCACCTCATAATGATAATCCATACAGGTCAACTCTCTCCAGCAGCGATCACCTCGGATTTTAATCAACCCCTGTTAGAAAAAAAACAAAAACAAACGTTTCTTTTCTTTTACTTTACACTTCAAGAGAATACCTCAATATGTCATGCTACAGTCAAGCCACAGGGAGAGAACCACACATGAACAGTGCGAAACAACACAGATTTCAATGAATAACTTCTTTTAAAAGCCACCCTTCTTCTGCGCCCAAGCTTTCATTTATTATACTTTAGAGAATATGGTAAATGCCAGAGTACTCAGAAAAATAGTTTCTAGGCAACAGACACTTTCCATTTTCTGTTTAATTAAAATAATTTGACGTATAAGTCTCACTGGAATGTGACACATCATTTAAAATGTGACAGATAAGGTGGCAGAAGATATCACGGTGATATGTGCCTGGACGGATAGATAAAAGCATGCCGAAACACGTATTATTTGAGATCAAACTAAGGGACTCTCCCTGCATTTGATCCTCCTGTGGAGCCGAGGATGCGCAGCACCTTAGAGGTCCATGAAGGGACTGGAGGTGATAAGGTAATACCCACACACAAAGGGTAAGCCAGCCAATGCAGGTGTCTCACGCTCACAGCACCTATATCTCGGAAAAGGTGGGGGTACATTGCCAAGTGTATCTGATGTCTGATAACATTCTCTTATCAACAGCTACAAAGGGAAATGTGTGCACTTGCCTCCGAGGTCGACAATTTTTATAGTGGGGGTGCTGAGAACCATTGACTCAACCTGTAAACCCTGTATGTGAACCCCACTTCACGCCATGGGGTTCAGCCACACCCCCACATGCTTAATTCCAGCACCCAGGCTGAGGAGGATGGAATACAAGACTGGAAAAGCCAGGCTGCAAAATGCGATTATTTATTATAAAAATATATGGAGCGATACCTATCTCATAGAACTGGAAGGGATCCCGAAAGGTCATTGAGTCCAGCCCCCTGCCTTCACTAGCAGGACCAAGTACTGGTTTTGCCCCAGATCCCTCAGTGGCCCCCTCAAGGATTGAACTCACAACCCTGGGTGTAGCAGGCCAATGCTCAAACCACTGACTGAGCTATCCCTCCCCCGATCTATTATCTATCTGGTGCCTTGCTTAGACAGACAGTAAGCCCTTTAAGGCAGGGTCCCCCGTTTAATTGTGTGCCAAGCACAATGGGCCTCAGATCCCCGACTGGAGCCCCAACATTACTGCAATACGAATACCAACAAGAGTAATGGCGGCAACTATTAAGAATACAGGATCCGAGGCCAAGAGACCCAGTGCTGAGCCCAGGGAGCAGCCTGGGCATCTCTGTGGGTATGTCTAAAAACCCACGGCTGGCCCTGCAAGATGGGAGGGTCCCAGAACTCAGGCTGCAGCCCAAGAATGAATGTCTACACCGCCCGGAAACAGCCTCTTAGCCCAAGCCCCATGAACCCAAGTCAGCTGGCATGAGCCCCAGAGAAACCCTGGGATAAGCTGCGAGGGCGTCCCACGCACGAGCTGCTGAATGGCTCCAAAGACGGGCTGCCACAGCCCTCTGCCCCCAACACGCCCAGCTGCAGCGGGTGGGAAGGACAGGAGGAAGAGCAGAGCATCCATGGAGCAGTTAGGGCCTCTCTCTGTAAGGAGCTGAAGAGCTACCTCCAAAGCCGAACGCCCTCTGACTTTGGAGTTCAAGACCCAGAGGCAACTCTCTCTCCCTCTCCCCCTGCCTCTTACCATAAGATCCGTATTAAAGCAGACCGAGCAGACAATTCATGCTGCCTAAGGAACCAAACCGAGGACCCAGGCTGGATATGCTGATGCAATCAAAGTAATTAGGGAAACAAAAGAAGAGAAGAGGAAGGAAGCTGACAGGCTTAAATGCAGATGGATACACTAATGACAGGTCTGCTCTACCTTAGGTTAGAGGTTGGCAGTGAAATAAGCAGGTATCAGAGGTTGCTGTGCACTGATATTTCACGGCCACAACTGAGTGACATTTCCAAATCAGCGGGTCCATTCCATGGCTGGCAGTAATATTAGGATTAAATTTCTTTGCCTCAGAGATGAAGACTAAAAAGGAATCAGTCGTCCACAGCAGAAAGACACCTGGCCAGAGATGAGTCTGTTAGCAGGAAACCATGCAATCAAGCCATGCCAGCCTGAAGGTATGCAGATTAGGAGAGGCTGCTTTGATGTATGGTTAAAGGTCTCTGATTAGGATCACACAATATCCCAAATTGAGGAAAGCTTCACTAGTCAAAAGGTTGAGACAAGCTCTACGGTCTGTATACAATTAGGGGAGATTTGCCTACCTTCCTAGGTTACCTAAATTATACAATTCCCTCTTTCTTTAGTAGAAAAACACATTCATTTCCTCCATCAACCTGTGCTCAGGGAAGGCAGAGCTGAGGGCATGCTGAAGTTTTTGCCTTTCCAATACAAAACATCGAGGCCAAAGTTTTCCACAAATGTCCAGCGATTTTTGGTGCCCAATTTCATACACCCCGAAGGGATCTGAATTCCCCGGGGGTGGGTGCTCAGCACTTTCTAAAAGTCAGGCTCCTTGAAGGCCTCTCGAGTTGAGCACCCAAAAACCTGAGGCACCCAAAATCACTAGCGCCTTTCAGAAACCTTTGCCTAAGTATCTTCATCCAATACGAACTAAAAGTGCATGACGGCCTATCCGAATTGTTTGCAATTCCTGGATGGCCATTTAGAAAGACACAGTTTGAGAGTATGACCTATAGGAGTACATTCATGCTACAGGTAGGGATTCTAAAACTGGGAGTCATGACCCTTCAGGGGGTCGCAAGTGCGTTACTTGGGGGACACGAGCCTGCTATGCACAGGGGCTGTCAGCCCCGAGCCCCCGTTAAATTAAAATTAACCCCCCCATTTGTAATTTATAAGGGGGGGGGTCTCATTCAGAGGCTTGCTGTGTGAAAGGGGTTGCCAACACAAAAAGTTTGAGAACCACAGGACCGTTCAATCTTAATTTAAGGGATAGCAAAACAGGCAGAGCCTTCCTGGATCCTTCCCCTCACCAACCTCATAAATGCTTATAAATGTACTGAGTGTCAACTTTGGAATAGCCCCGCTGTCATGGCTAGGACAGCATTTAAAAAAATATTAGCTGTTTTACAGTCATGGAGATTGTTTGTCCAGTAACTCCCCTGAAAATATCAAAGATCTGCACAAATAAAATCACTTTTAAAGAAGCTGGCGCGGTATTCTTCAGGTCAGGAAAAAGCCATTAGGTCATCAGCTACAAAAAACACACAATAAAGAGAAAATGAAGAGAACATTAGTTAAAAACATTCATCTATCAGAAAAATAATGATACATTCAGATTTTTGACCTATTTCACTACCACTCTTCTCCCTGCTTATTCTTCAACAGACCAGGCCATCATAATGATCTTTCTATTTCGGTGCCCGGTTATGGGTCTGAAATGTAAGTCTTAATGGAGCAGAGTTACTTTCAAACTCTTCTCTTTAAAGTTTAAAATTTAATTTGAGGCTCATCCGCCCATACAGGCCATTCTCTTCACTAAGAGTGGAGTAAAACACTAAACACACATGCAAAATTTGTCTTCATGTATGTTTCTAGACAGGGAAACGTTCCGCTGGAAAAACTAGAATCATTCTGCTAGTTTGTCATTTTCCTTCACCCATGGCAAGAGATGCGCTCTCCAGTCATTTCTATCCATGCACGAAGGGTGTAAGGTCCCATCACATCAGAACAGCTAAGTGTTCACACTCACTCGGCACAGGTTAAGTGACAACACAAGGTGCCAGGTGCTGGAGAATCATGCGCGCTGTGATGAGATCAGAAGGGAAGGAGAAAACCACTACAGTAGGGTTTTTTCATGTTTTAAGAAAAAGATTGGGAATCTGGAAGGAAATTAAGTCCTATGTATTTTAAATATTTCAAGGAATTAAGGCTCCAGTTATAATGGCCAGCTTCTCAACCAGCATAAATCGGTGGCTGAAGCTGATGAAGTGACACAGGCTTACTCCAGATGACAATGTGGCCCATTGCATTAGTATTTTTTACTGGTTTTCATTTTCACTGGTAGCCAAAGATACTGCATTTACAAAGCTTAGCAGGTGCAGGACGAATATTACATTCCAACAGACTGCAAAGCGCAGGGAGTTAAAGACTCCCTTTCATGAGCTGCCTGAAGTTCAGAATAATAATAATAATAAATATTAACAAATGCGGCTTTTCGTTTTATTCTCCGCTAGGGAGAAAGGGAGAGGTGTTCGTGCCCTCAGCCTGAGATGGGAATCCCAGAAACATCCTAGCCACAGCCATTACAGCTCAAGATCATCACACACACTCACACAAACCAGACAAAAGAGGAAGATAAACCATGAAAACCACAAAGTTACATCACCGAGACAGGGTGGGAAAGAACAGCTGGTGCTGGTTTGGTGAAGGTCATTGCTAGGTTTGTTGCTTTGTGATTTTACGCCCAAGTAGGTTATAAATTAGGACAGTTTGTGACTTTCCTCTCCATTATTTTTCTAGAAGACACTGTGCAAAAAAAAAAAAACCCAACACATTCTCTGTCAACGAACAGGGCTTCATCTCCTTAAATATCGTATGCAGCTCTGCTCTGGAATCTTGACTAAAATTACAGGATATGTTGATACGATCTCACAGGATGTCCCACAGGCTGACAGCCCTGTCAGTGGAGGAGAGAGGACGTTAAAAGGACTCTGCCCAAGAATGCTATAATATTAAAAAAAAAAAGTCTATCTTGATGACCTTCTCTCCTACCTTGTCCAGGCTGTTATCAAGCTCTACTATCCAGCAAAGACAATGTACATTACAAGAACACAAGCACGTTAAAATCTCTCCTGCAATAAATCATTGAACAAAATATAGTTGAATAAAACATTAATATAAAGCACGAAGACAGAGAGGAAAAAAAGAGATCATTTAAAGCAGCCAACATTCAATCTCTTTTTCAGATATATAAAAATCCCAATGATCTTTATTAGGGAAAGTTACTTGTTTTCAGTACATGGATAGTTTTTAAGGGACCAATTCCATATCCACATCAGTTAATCCTATTGACTTTTCTATTGACTGTAATGGGAGTCAAAAAATCATCTCTATGTAAAGCATCCTAATCATTCCCCAAATTAATTTCTCCATTCAAGAAATATCACCAAATAGGGAATGAGTGGTATACAGACACCTGCCCCAAAGAGCTTACAGTCTACGGCTCTCTACATACACTTTCGGCAGTGTGCAGAGCAGTGGTTCTCAACCTGGGGTACACAGAGGTCTGCCAGGGGGATACATCAACTCCTCTAGATATTTGCCTAGTTTTACAACAAGCTACAGAAAAAGCTCTAGCAAAGTCAGGGCAAACTAAAATTTCATACAGACGAGGACTTGTTTATACTGCCCTATAGACCATACACTGAAATGTAAGTGCAATATTTATATTCCAATTGATTTATTTTATAATGATATGGTAAAAATGGGAAAGTCAGCAACTCTTCAGTGATAGTGGGCTGGGACACGTCTATATTTTCATGTCGGATTTTGGAAGCAAGTAATTTTAAAGTGAAGTGAAACTTGGGGGTACGCAAGACAAATCAGATTCCTGGACGGGGTACAGTGGTCTGGAAAGGTTGAGAGCCACAGGTGTAGAGTAACTACACTGCATGCCCAGCTAGCACAGGTATAAATAGCAGCATAGACAATAAGGCACTGGTTAGGTGAGTAAAGACCCACCAGAACCTACATGGCTCTCCATGCATCTAAGCCGTGCATCGCCTGCCTACACTGCTATTGTTAGCAGCAGCATGTCCTGCTGCCGGAGCTTTTCCCCGCGCCAGGGAAAGGCTCCAGCAGTGGGGAGGTGGCAAAAGAAACCTTCAGAGCCTTTCCTCAATGCAGTGAGGGAAGGCAGGGAAAGGACCTGGCAGCTCTCCACTGTGAACCCTACATGCTGCCGCAAGTGTAGACCAGGCCCGACAAAGGCCGGGTGGGAGAAAAGTCACAGAGAGGGCAAGAGATGTGCCCAAGCTCATACAGCGGGTCAGGGGCAGAACTGGGAAGAGAACCCAGGTCTCCTGATCCTGTCCAATGCATCACGCTGCCTCAGTCAGTCACATTGTGTGTGGAATCTAACTGCTTTATCTAACTTGAGGTTATGGGCTGGAATGTTTTTCTAGCTTGAACTTTTCTGCTTTTTTGTTTGTCACACTGTGAACTCACGGGAACCCTGGGGATAAATGGATCATATAAGAGAATGAAATAAATACTTTTTGGGTACATAACTTCCAAGCGTCCCTCGCTTTTGCTAAAATCCGACCCATGTTCTCTCCAGGCCGTCTGAAGAATAGAAACAGGTCAAAGTTGCAAGCCTCTGATCCCATGGAGGGATCTTTGAATCTGGGATTTAGGTTTGGTGCATCCTAGAGAGTCGCAGTATTCTGACCTGGAGCAGAGAAGCATTTGGATCTGAAGTTCTGACTCAGGCCACCTACACCTGGAAGGTCTGTAAACCTTTCTAACAAAAGAACCAGGGCACATTCACAAAAATGAAAAGATGGCAAAATTCAAAGCCAATAAAAGGAAATACTTTTACATATAAATATGTAATTAGACTGTGGAGCTCATTGCCACAGTAGGTCATTGATGCCAAAGTATTTGAAGGATTCCAAAATAGATTGAATGTTCTTGTTGTCCATATAAGTATCCAGTACATGCTTCAGAACTTAAGGTGATCTCTAACCATTAGAGGTCAGAACAACTTCACATGGGGGGGAGATTATCCCAAATCTGCACTTGTGGGGTTCTGGCACCTTTCACTGAAACATCTGGCACTGGCCACTGTTGGAGAGAGGACACTGGAATAGATGGACCTCTGGTCTGATCCACTGTGGCAATTCCTCTGTTCCTATGACCCATGCAACAAATTTAGGCTGAGTTGCAAGTCTGTAACCAAAGCAGGGACCAGGTGAATTTTGTGCAGCTTCTCTAATGGAAGTTTTGCATGGCTCATGTAATAATGTCTTTGTATAGAGGCAGTAGAAGCTGTCTGGCCTTCTACAAAAACAAAGGAAAGCCCATAAAAAGAAAAGAGGTCTTAATGCTAATCGCTTGCCTCCACGTGTAGGAGGCCACCCAACAGAAATGTGAAATGCTGTTAGTGCATTTGCATGCACCGCTTTGAATCCATTCCAGGTGACTATCCGCAGAACATGACTGTCCTGTTTCTCATGTTGCTACCTTGGGTCAGTATCTGTATGCAAAAAAGCAAAACAAAGGAACTCTTTACTATGGGTGTGGGGTGGTTTTATGCCTTCAAATTCAAATAGCTCAGCTAGATGAACTAAATGTGCAAATCAGACTGCCCATGAACCAGCTAATGTTAGTTGACACGCCCACGTGACACCAACTCAAGTTAATCTTAACTTTCTTTTTAGGTAGGAAGGGGGTTGGGACAGGGACCACCCTATCCTGCACCCAGTCCAGTCCAGCTTGACCCTAAGAATCAAAGGAATCATAGAATCTCAGGGTTGGAAGGGACCTCCGGAGGTCATCTAGTCCCATCTAGTCCCTGCTCAAAGCAGGACCAATCCCCAACTAAATCATCCGATTTAGGCATAACCCATCCCCTGATACTCCAGTGTCAATCTCTGGGCCATGCAGGTCTCCATGCAACAGAAATCTGGGTCTTCGGGTGTCATATCTTTGGGTGCAAGGAACCTGTTTCTTTCTCACAGTGGAAATTGCCATGGCATTACATACATTCTCATTAATAATAGTTACTCTTTACTGCTACAGTGAGCTTGGCTGGTGTTTCATAATAGTTATTCCATTTAATTAACCGGCATAGTGAGGCACCAACATTCTCTACACAGGTTAATATCTCACCTGTACTGGAGCGCAAGAGCTGTTTCATTAAACAATTGCACTAATGGAGCTCACCTGCCAATGTTCAATCTGTGCTGTGTGAAACAACAGGCAGGGCACACTTGGCCCTGCCACACTGTAATGGTGCATGGGAATGCCACTATACGACCTGTCGTCAACGTTGCACCAAATGTCACAGACAGTGCTGAATGGAAACATGGCACCGTATTACTACCCATGAACTTTCATAACCTTCCCTTCAAACTACAAGCATGGAAATGCAGCGACGTGCAGTGACCGATTGTATGAGGCTCTTATCTTCTTTTTCCTCTCCGATTCTCTACTTGTCATTTATCGGCTAATAATATTCAACCAAGACCATTCAGATTCACACCATGTTTTATTTGCACCATGACAAGAGGTCTACAATTTGCACTGTGTTTAAAAATCATAGGGCAGATTTTGACTCCCACGACAACCTCTGCATGCAGCTGTGGTTCCAGGCAGAGGCTATAAAATCTCCTTACCTGCTGGAGGACAACTCCCCCAGGGCAGGCACTGGATGGGACAGCTATAGGCTGCCCGATGCAGGCTCGCTTGCAAGATCTGGTGAAGTGAGTCCCCATGCTCGTGAGCTGCACATGCAGCTATGGGAATTCTCAGCTGCCGCATGCTGCAAAGCAGCCAGAAAGCTGCAACAACCCAGAGTCGGATAGGTGAAAAAGATTATCTTTGTTCCCCCTCCTCCTGGGCTGCGCCTTTTTTTGTGCCAGGCGACCAGGCGGCGCAGTACAAAATCTTAGCCCAGGTGTGTAGCCTTTTACTTTGATTTGGTTTCCTGGCCTAGAACATTCCTCTGCAGTCACATGCGCCTACTACTCAACCCTGGCCGCAGCAAAAACATCTGAACTTACAGAACCAAGAGGGCAGGCAGAAATGGCCAGATAGGAAAGCTTGGCAAAGCATGTCCTTAATTAGTAGCACTTGACTAATGGGAAAGCAACCTCGAGTGGAAGCTGTGAATCTCAAACACTGGCGGCTGAAATGTCGGCTTATGGGTGGGTTTATACCCTTTACATTAGCACCCAAATGAATCTCTGCAACACTGACTAGTGATTTAAATGGGAGGGAGGGGACATCAGAAAAAAAACTAGTTTAAGAAGAGGATGAGAGTCTAATTGACCATTTTAACTGGGGGGAGGGAGGAAATGTCAATCTCTACATCTGCTGGAGTTTCGTGGTTGTTGGATTTCTTTCAAATCTGCTACCAATTCCCAATCCATTTTCAAGCCTTCTCTGTTTATACTGAACTGGCCTATATGCCACAGCTGCAGTGCATTATGCCGCCATAATGCAGATCAAAGCATGGGAACAAATTCCCGTCCCCAGATCCCAAACATGCAACGGCTGGGGGTGCCACTGACATAACCTGATCATGCTCTTCTTGGAAGTGGGGAGAAGACGCAAACAACCGGAACAAAAAGGAATCCACGGGAGAGGATCATTAGCCTCCTCTCCCCCCTCCCCAGAATGGAAATTACTCTTCTCTCACCTAGCCGGGGCCAAAGACATCTCCTAGTGAGGGACGTATATGTGGAGTGAAAACCAGGCAGCACTCAAAGGAGACAAACACTGGCTACAATAGAAAGTTAAAATAAAAAGAGAAAAAACGATCTAGAACACCATTTTGGAGGGAAACAACATTAAAATATGTCAACACTTTTGCTGGCACATTTTTAATAGCACCTATGAAAATGTGGCTCAAAAGCATGAAAAGTTACGAACTACAGAGTGAAGGCTGAAATTCAGAATTAAAGTCAGAATGTAGCTTGCGTTTTTAACCATGACATAGTTTCTTTATTCATGTACATGTCAATTAGATCAACGATATTAATGTTTTAAAGGCTTTCTCTGGCTAGAGTTTTTCCTGGTAGCTTTGTTTGTTTTAATTAAACAAAGAGAGAAAAAGAAAATCACCCATCTTAGGCCCAGATTCAGCAAAACACACAAGTGCTTAACGTCTAGCACTCGTGGCTGCAGAAAAAAAAAATATGTGAAGCAAGTGAATCCTAAAGGCGCAGAAACCAGAAGGCAAATTACAAAAAAAAATACCCTAAAATAATAATAAAAAACCCCCTCATGGTTTTTAAACCAATCTCATGGTTTTTGAACACCTGTGTTTGGCAATATTCTGCCCCCGCTTCCCCCCTCACAGCTTTTTTTTCCAAACGTTGCTTAAATAGTTCAAGGTGACATACACTTTTAGAAACAGGACAGATCGATTGATTGGTTATCCCAGAGCTAGTAAATATTCTCCAACAGTGCAATATCCTCACCACTCTGACATTTAACAAGCAGAGAAGCACTTCCAAGTGTATCTACTGTTTACATCTGATACATGAACAGACTAACACGTTACAGTTCCTTATCAGCTTTTGTTTATTGAAGAACAGGTTCCAGTTGCTAAGGGATAAAATGACAAGCAAATGTTTACCGGACACATTTCACTTTGCAGACTGCAGCACGGGTAACAATATTAAACCATCCCAGTTTTTATGACCCTTTTGAAATATTGTTGATGTTCTGAATACAATAATACAACACCAGCATGCAGAATCATCAAGATGTAGGACTGGAAGGGACCTCGATAGGCAGAACAAAGTATTATTTTGACCATCTCTAACACCTACTTGTGTAACCTGTTCTTAAAAATTTCCAGGGCTGAAGGTTCCACATGCTCCCTAGGTATTTTGAAAGGCTCTGTCACCCAATCTTCAACACTCTGTCCAACACAGTCTCCATGGATTTTTTATTGAAATTTGAGAGTTTAGGATGTGTGCGCGCTGGGGATGGGAATATTGCTATTTATTATATGTTATTAAATCACCAAATCCATATAAGGATAAGGAAGAAAACCCAAATTTTCAAGCCACTTTGAAATAGCACCTGACCAATAATAATAAAATAATGTCATGTTATTTCTATGGCGGTCGTACCTAGGCCTCATTTGTGGAACAAGACCCCATTGTTCCATATAGCAATACAAACAGATACAAAACAGAACAAAAAGATGGTCTCTGCCCAAAGATGGGTCCTTCATCGAATCAATACAGCCATATTTTACCAAACTCTTTCCACCTTAGTTCAAACCATTATTGTTCTGAGGATCCCAAGAGCGGTGTCCTGTGCTCTCACTGAGAAATGTAAACATGATTCAAACTTAGAAGTCTATAAGAAAATGTCCACCGGCGCCCCAATGAATAAGCACACAACGTACAGTTCTGAAACACCTTTTTGGGGACCAAAACAATCCGAATAACCACAGAAAGAAATGCAGCACAGAAAGCTTAGTGTAGCATTTTGTTTTTAATTTCCATGGCATTCCAAAATATATTTCAAGTTCTTTAAGATTTTTTTTTAAATTGACAAATTTAGTAAACATCTCCCCAAGTGAAAACAGACCACCAATGGAGATGGTTAAAACGCTGAATTTCCAAATCTAGAGAAAAAGGGGGGGGTAGATTTTAGGAAGAAATAATTTCCCCCGCTATTTTTTCAACCAGCTTTAATCATTATACAAAACTAAGTGGAAAAGGGACCAATTTGGCCTTTGGAGCCAACATTCCTTCTCCAATGACAATACTGAAAGCTCCCTCTCTCTCTCTCTCACACACACACACACCCACCCCATCAAGTCCTCGCAAAGTGAACAAGGCAAATAAAGCAATTGGCTCTATTTGCAAGGGGGGAGGGACTTTCAAAGCTTTGACTATCAGAAGGGAAAGGTATTCAGCAATACAAATTAAATACAAGCTAAAGGGAAGGAAACAGGTGGCTAAGTGAACTAGCAATTGGCCTTTCACCTCCATGGCCTTGCTTTGAATCCAGCTCCAGCCAGAATTATTAAATTCATACTGATCAGATGGTGGCTACAAAGAAACAGGGGTTGATCATTTCAGCTGAGTTCATGGCAGCCAGAATGTAAAATAAGCCCTTTGGAATAATAAGAAAGCCTGCCCTGGAAAAGGCAAGCTTTCTGTCATATTAATTTACAGCTGACTTCGTCTGTAGGCCATTCCGCGCACTCAGAAATCTCATGACGCTGCCGTCTGCATGAGGACTATAAAATGTTAACCCTGGATTGAATTAGTATTGAGAATGAAATATGTTCTCAATACCTTCTCCCCTACTAAGTTTGGTCCCTTTAGGGCACACTGAGGAGCACAAGGGAGGATGGAATAGTAGCACCTGCTTACACTTTGAAAGCTGCAACCTTCGGGGCTCTCAGCCCTTTAAAATTAAGCAGCATTAAATTCACCAGCATTTTTCACAAGGGAAGAAAAATGTCATCCAGGATTGCCTTTTTACAGCATTTGGTAAAATGCATGTTTTTAATAACTAGATTCACTATCCTCCCCATACACTGTTCTGCAAGCCTAGTTTTTAAAAGTACCGTTATGTATGATCATGTAAAAATGGCATTCTCCAACTCAACACTTCAGCTTTTGAGGTGCATTCTGGGACACAGCTACAAAGTTTAGTGACAAAAAATAAGTTCTCGCTAGTTTTTGCTGCAGAGCCAACACAGCGGTGGGAAGGGAGCTAGATTCCTTTCGGGCTCATGCATCATCAACAAAATTTCTAGCTAAATTCCTGGTGCAGGGCCAAGTTTTGCACTTGCTTACATCCATGCAACTCTAGTGAAGACAACGAAATGAGTAAGACAAGGCAAACATAGTTCAGGCCAACAGCTTAGGAAAAAACGGGTCCACTGAACAGGTGAGTTTTAGGTGCAATACAAAGGAAAA
This sequence comes from Mauremys mutica, assembly GCF_020497125.1. Lineage (NCBI taxonomy): Eukaryota > Metazoa > Chordata > Testudines > Geoemydidae > Mauremys > Mauremys mutica. The sequence goes on along the minus strand of NC_059082.1, from coordinate 81,343,733 downwards.
GAGAGAGGGCACTTAGTATATTAGCATAGAGATAGTATAACAGATACAACCTGATTTTGATCTCACGTACCCCAACGTTAAATAGGGGTAACTTGGCTGAAACTAATTTGACAGATCTGAATCAAGGTCTGTGCATCTCAGATCTGGACTCCAATGCACCTCCAACTTTTGGGGCGGCTTGCATCTTGGGGTTTTGGTTCAGGCCTATAACTACTTTTAAGGACAGAAAAGCATGGTAACATCACTTGAGCAGTAAACATTATTTTAGCCACTTGTATTATACTGGAAATTTAAGTAATGTGGAGGAAAACCCACCAAAGTTTAACTCATCTGCTCACTTGCCTGCCACAGTACACACATTGTGGTTAGTGTGTGAGTCACTGACCAGTCGTTAAGCATCACTAATTTGTCTCCCCACAACTAACAGTTGGGTAACAGCAACTAACTCAACTGAAGACTTGCTATTTATAAATAATAAACCACCTCAAATGCAAACAGATTGTCAAATTTGTTTGCAAAAGTTTGCCAAGGGAAAAAACTGCAGCTATCTCCAAATGAATCAATTCCAGTTTTGCTTGATTAAATAACCTCTCTTCCCCCTCACTGTAAGAGGATCCAACAAAGGAGATTTCAGTGGAAACGAAGCCATAAATAGGACATTTACCAACAGCTTTCAATGTCTACATTTCATGAGTTTGATTAAATCATGGCACAAATTCCAAATCGAAGGCTACAGTGTACAGTGCCACACGAAACGTTAACGCTGGTGTGAGTGGTGGAACTTCAAGCGAAGTCACTTTATCTTAAAGATGAGGCCTCTGTTTGGCATTAACGTAGCTCCAAAACTCGCACTGCATGGCGGTAACGCATTGGTGACCCTGTTTTGGTCTTTCAAGCCGTAGCACTCCCCACCTCTCTGTGCTCAATATCCCCAATGAAAACACTGCTATCCAGTCATGCTGTTACTCTGTTTCTTCATCTTCTGATAAGCAGGATCACTTCTTCACCCTAGAGGGCCCAACTCTGCCCTGATTTAAGCAGGTGAAACTGCCATTGAGAAGCCATGTGTGTCAGGTTAGAATCTAGTCCTATATATTTTATTGGATTTTCTTCTCCACTGCCTCTTAAAACAAACAAGGAAGTATTTCTTCACACAATGCACAGTCAACCTGTGGAACTCTTCGCCAGAGTATGTTGTAAAGGCCAAGACTATAACAGGGTTCAAAAAAGAACTAGATAAGTTCCTAGAGGATAGGTCCATCAATGGCTATTAGCCAGGATTGGCAGGGATGGTGTCCCTGGCCTCTGTTTGCCAGAAGCTGGGAATGGGCGACAGGGTATAATTACAGTTGATGATTCCCTGTTCTGTTCATTCCCTCTGGGGCACCTGGCACTGGCCACTGTGGGAAGACAGGATACTGGACGAGATGGACCTTTGGTCTGACCCAGTATGGCCGTTCTTATGTTCTCTTCAATCCATTTTGCCTGAGCCATATTGTGATATTGAATTGGGATTCTCTCTCATGCCCTCTTATGGCAACTCATCTTCTAGTTCTCTGTTCCTCTTATACAACCTACTCTTCCCCTTTTGGGGAGGGAGGGAGAGAGAGATTTAACAGATTCCCCTTCAAGTAATGCATTGCCCATCTCACCTCTGCTCCATGCACTGTCGATCAAATGTCCTCCTTTACTGAAGGAGGGGTGGTGGTTTACCAATACAATCATTAAACATTTTTTCCAGTTCTGGGATCATGTGAACAATGTTTTTTTTTAAATCTTCTTAAGATAGGAATTGAACCCGCAACCCAGCAATCCACCCCCCAAAACAAACAAAAACAATCTCTCTCTCTCTCTTCCCCCCCCCCCCCCCGGGCTGCTGTCCCCCAGCACACACTGATCAAGACACTCAAACAGCCCCAGTACTCCAGGGCTGCTGCTTAGTAAACCTCTCCTTACAATAAACTCTGTGGCTGGGTGGGGCAGAAGCTAGATGTTGCTGGTACTGCATTCATGGGCAAATTAGTTCGCAGGCAGCAGCAGCGTAACAGCTAGCACTGGCATAGTGTGGCTATCATTACATCTAAATAATAATAATTTCCATTCTTCTAGTGACTATACCCGGTGTTTTGTTAATGAAAGGAAACAGTAATACCCCCATTTTACAGATGTGAAAGCACAGAGACAAGATCGGGGTGATGCAGTTTTTGACCCCAGCTCTGCCTCCCAGTCATGAACTATCCTTGCTTGCTGGAATTTACACATCTATCCTCACACAAGTGAAAATACAATCCAGTTTGGTTTTGCATGCAGAATGGCATTGTGTGGGGAGGCTGAAGGCTGGACATGCTGTGTTTTCTCCTGGCTATGCAACAACATACGCAATGGGTCAAGTATGAAAGATTAGTTGTCTGGACACCATAACTCTTAGCAAATCTATTTTATCCACGGCCTCAAAGTAGTTAACTGAAACTTTCCAGTGATAACTTCTTCTGTTACAACTAACATTAATATATGGCCTTAAGGTTTATTGTGTTAGAATCGGGTATCAGGACAAAACGCATCCCAGCATGATACAACACAATGCAGAGAACAGTAAATGGTTGGTCTGATGAACATGGAGCAGCTCTGTAATAATTTATTAATATGATGTGCTGCCTCAGTTATTGGGATGTTTACTGCATGTCTACATTGGGTTAAATCAACACTGCTGCTGGGAAACCAGCCGGAAGGTGAAACAGTAACTCAAGATAAGACCCCTCTCAGAAAACACAGGAGGGTCATTACAAGAAAATGGGAGACTCTGGGGAGACTGACTTGACCTTTGAGTTTATCTAACTGGTTTTTGACTAGCAGGACCAAAAGGTTTGTAATAGCATCATCCACCTGGCTCTTATACTGTGCTTTTCATCAGTAGATAAAACACTTTACACCCAGAAACCGTGGCAGCTGGGATGATGTCAGAACTACATAAATCAATACCAACTTTTTTTCCCTCCAAACTTCTTCTACCAGAGCAACAGCATCTGTATCAAAGCTATGGCTCATCTTGTTTGCTTTTAAACATTTTCCACTGGCAGAATCCTAAATGCTACATTTCAGCATCTACCAATCATCTTGCAGTGTTGTAGCTGTGTTGGACCCAGGATATGAGAGTGACCGGGTGGGCGAGGTAATCTCTTTTATTGGACCAACTCCCGCTGGTGACAAAGACAAGCTTTCGAGCTACACAGAACATTCCTTCTGAAGCTCAAAAGCTTGTCTCTTTCGCCAAGAGAAGTTGGTCCATATCACCTTGTCTCTCTACGAGGTTCCTGCTATTCACAGCCCCTTCTGAGGTTTCCTTGAGGTGACACGCTCCAGTATAATGAAACTATTATCAGAGAAGTACCAGGGAAGATACCAACTGTTCCAGGTGCAGACTGCAACCTCGACTTAGGGTAAATCATTTCTGTGGGAAATGGAACTTCACCATAAGACCCCAACGCAACACACACATAGTTGTATTCAGAAATAAAGAGCTTTCACTGGCTAAAATATACAACCACACAACTACGACAACTAATTATTTGCATTGCAGCAGCACTTACAGACCCACAGCTGTGATCAGGGCCCTATTGTGCTAAGCATGTTGCAAACATTTATTTTCCCCTACCACACTGACACTGTTCTAACAGTCACAGCACAAACTAAGCAAACACCTTTGCATTTGTACCTCTTCCTATCTCCATAAAGGAGCGCGTCCAAAAACAATTATTAGTGCAAGAGCTGCTAAAGAGTCATTGATTTATACAAATCCTTTACATTTCTATGCTTTGTGTAAGGTGGAAAATGTCTCAAAAGAAGATAAATTGATTGTTTATTTACTTGATGCCAGGCAAAATGATTCATCATCCATTAGATGATTAATCATCTGTTACTGTTAGAGCCATCTGAGTGATTGCAATGGGAATGTGTACGCAGCCACTTGTTTTGTATGCGTTTGACTCATATAAAAGTACTACTCTGATTTAACTAAAAAAAAGAGGTTGAACTTTGACACGTGAAATCCTTCTCTTATCTTGCACAGATTACTCCATCCGACTGTACCCCTTCCAGACTGATACATTTTGGTGATTCAAAATGAAAAAGCCTAAATAATTAAAATGTCATTCAAATTCTAGGCTGATATGAGTCACGCTAAAAAAAAAAAAAAACTAAAAAATTCTTTCAGGAGTGAGGGATAATTATATTCCTCCCCATCTATTGATTTTTCTCTACAATGCAGATGTCAGATTTTCCACGGATTTTTTTTTTCCAGGGTGAGTGTCAAAGAGGAACAAAGCCGTCTTTGAGACTTTTTCAGCCCAAAATTAATTCTGAAAAAATGGTACAGACAGGCCAATGGCATGGCAAGCTGAAAGAAAACTTGGTGACTCAAAGCTATGTCTGTGAAATTCTATTGATATCTGCTTTGGAAAGGGTGGGGGGGGGGCATGGCAGGATGATTATAAATTTAGAGTCAATCCAAAGACTTTTTTTTAAAATGTGTCTAAACAATATGAGGAGTGAAGGGGGAGGGAGAAGGAAAAGAGAGAAAACTTCAAAGACGGGCAACGGTTCCAGATTTAAAATTGTTCCAGGGATGTTAACACGCTCAACACACGCAATCAAGTCTCACGCGTCTGAAATTCAACCATTCACCAACCCGTGGATTAGCTGCTAACCTATACTATTCCCCCCACAATGTTACACCCGAGATAAAAATTGTTTCTACATCTTATAAAAGCCTATACAAATACATTTTAAAGGGAAACTAGCATCATGCCCAAAATTTATGCTTGTGGAGCGAGGATGGCTTTACAAATCTAACTCGAACAGGAATGCTGGAGCGGTTTGGGTCTTCCCTCCCCCCTTCCCCCAATGCAATGAAAACCACTTTACAATTTGGACTTAATCATTCCTGCATCTTAGGGCTTGTCTACACTACAATTTATGTCAGTATAACTTATGTCGCTCAGGGGTATGAATAAGCCACCCCCTGAGCGACATTAGTTATACCAAACTAAGTGCCAGTGGGGACATCACTATCGCCGACATCTCGCGGAGGTGGATTTATTATGCCAACGGGAGAGCACTCTCTTGTTGGCATAGAACATCTTCGTCAGACGCGCTACAATAGTGTAGATGAGCCCTTAGTGTGTTTGCAGCCCAAACACAGCTGCTTCCTGCTAGGCCCACAGCACTAGAAAATGAAACTGCCTAAAAACAAAAGAGAAAGAGGCCAGTTTATTTTCATTGGACAAACCAAATGAAGTCCAAACTCATTAAGGAACAGCATGAATGGTGACAAGTAAATTAGATTTCAATATTCTTGCCGTTTAATAAGCTATTAGCAGCATAGACAGACACATTTTTAGAGTTAAATATGATTATTTATTCAGAGATCGATGATAATGCACATTGCCTTGGCAACTAAGAACTACACTCCAAATAAAACAGGTCTTCAGAATAAAAGACGCAAGACCCCTTGCTCCTGCTGTTGAAATGCCTTAGTGGTGTGTAAAAACCTGACTTAAGAGGTGCTAGAAACTTCATGTCCCTCAATGAGAACATCTTAGGTCTGGTCCAAAACCCACTGAAGTCAAGGGGAATCTTTCCATTGACTTCACCGGACTTTGGATCGTGCCCTGTGTGAGCAGCATCCAGACTTAGGAAGAAGTAGGAAGAGTGCATCAATGGACCTCCACTATCACTGTAATGGACGGAAAGAAGAGGTGGTATCTCAGGCATCCAAAGACTAGATGGTTACAGAGGGATGGATATCCAAACCACTAGTAAATTAAGCTACAACTTAGCTTCATGGGTGTACCTATTATGACGGTCACTGGGAAACCTTGTTGCACATTTTCCAAATCACGGCCTACGTTCTCCCAAGTGGAATCAGCAAGTGAAGAAAACGATGGCCGCAGAGTGAATATGGCAAAACGATTTCAATGCCCTCCGCAAACATCCACAAAAAACTGAAAAGCTCTAGTTAATCTCGCTTTACCGAGCCCGTATGTCCAGGCAGTAAATTCACCCATGCCGTCTGCTCGCCAATGCAGTGATGTAAACAATGTAAACAATAAATGATGCTACAATGCCATGAGTGCAGCAGCCCTATACGGTCCCAGTCTAAAACAACAGAATACGTGTGTCTCTGGGAAAGAGACTATAGATGTCTTAAGGCAGCAGTTTGCCATTTTATGTGCAGAGTGTAAATCACACTGTGAAATGCAGAAAATGACAACACACCCCATGCATGAAACATACAAGCATAGGAAAGCACAGAAGATACTGGACAGAGGCAGTGTGGTCAAGTGGATGGGGACTGGAGTCTATTCCTGGCTGAGCCACTGACATAGGAAAGTCACAGCATCTTTCTGTGTCTCTATTTCCCCTCGACCCTTGATCTATCTTGTTCATTTAGAACATAAGCCCTTTGAGACAGGGACTGTCTGTTATCTATATCTTTGCAGAGTGCCCAGCACAAGAGATCCTCAATCTCAGCGGGGGCCCCCAGGCACGACCGTAACACAGTGTTGCCAACTCTTGCAATTTTATCATGTCTCTCATGCTATTTGGCGTTCTTTTAGCCTCAGCTCCTGGAGTCATGTGAACAAGTGAAAAAATCAGCTGCCATTTAAAGTAAAAAGTTACTAGCCTCTAAAGTTGCACAGAAAAACTTGAAAATGTGAAACCTAAAGGCTCAGAAACTCAAGGACTAATGAAAAGACCTGAAAATTATTTTTTCCTTAACGTTTCATTATTTTTAAACTAATTGCATGAGCTTTAAGGGCCTGACAATTATTGAAAGCTTGGGGTTAACTCACAATGCTGATAATACAAATAATAAGATTTACTACACACATGAACAGCTGTGCAAAAGGTCCTTTAATTACTTTTTAAAGTTCTATTATTTACGTCTGGCTAATAACTAACGAAGCATGGTGTACAGCACAAAATTCTTTACCCTTTGGCTATGGCAGTATTTGTGCAGGTCAGTTCATGTTTATGTTCATATACAGTCCTTATGCTCTGGGTTGGATAATTTATAGGCTATACTGCCAGGTGCAATTTCACACCAGGTTCCCAAGCCCTTCCATTGGTTCTCTGTTCCAGGGATTCATTTACATTTTTAAGGTAAACCAGGAAACATTTCTGGGTTTTATTGCTGATTCAATATTGTGTGTAGCTGTTTGATGCTTATTTTATACAGCACTCACCAGGCGAAGGCTGCTTTAGAAAGAAATAACGATGTTATGATATAACAGAGTGCTGTAGAAGTCTATGGATCTCTTGTACTAAATTCCATTTAATAGTTTCTTAAGTTTACATAATCTTACTGGTTTCAAGGCTGCATTATGGCTACTGGAAGTCCTTGTTTTTGTAACATTGATGAGCTCAATTCTGGAAGGTGCTGAGCACTCTGCCACTGATCCAGCAAAGCTCATAAGCACATCAATAGTCCCAATGGCTTCACTTGCAGGATCGAGGCCAGAAGGCTCAGCAGCTGGCAGGATCGAGCCCTAGGTGGATAACCGAAGCCATCCTGAGAGATTAAAATACTAACAAATTAAAACAAAATATTTTAAACACCTAGATTTACTTTTTACCATTTAGGCTGTTTATCTTTTGCGGTTCATTCCAATTTAGATACTACATCAGTTTCACTTCTGATTCTAGCCAGTTCGTTTTCTGGTTCGAAGGTACAGCACAATGAGCACTGTTGGTGTTGCAAATGCTGCAGCGGGTTGTTTTGAAAAATGCTTTGACTGAGGTTTATAAAACAAGAAATCTGGAAAACATTGAAGAGATATTAAATTATGTAAAGCTTTTTACTCTAGCTCTAACAGTGCCTTGCTTTATAAGCAGCAGATACAGCTTTTCTATTTTAAAAACCCATTGTTACATTAACAGCTGATAATACATAACTAGTATTTTGCTTTCATGTAGCTATCTATCAGGAAAACAGACTGTGAATATAATTTTGTAGCCATATGGACTTGTTTAAAATAATGGTCATTTGCTGGTCCCACCAATTAAATAACTTCTCTTTGTAACAGGAACTGAACCATCAAGAAATTAAAATGACACTGGCTCATGGCAAATCCTGGACCTTATTTCAGTCTCAGACCAGTGCCAAGAAAGTTGGAATTCTCCATTTTCCAACCATTCACCTCTAACCTTAGCAGGTTGTAGTGCATAGTTTTAGCACCTCTCTCAAAGACTACTACAGCTAGAGACTTATGTTTCATTCTGCCATTTACATGCTAGCATTCCAGACACTTTCACCTAACTATTCTCCAAAGAGTAGCTGTAAAACTGTCAAAATTGTAGGGTGTCAGAACTGTATGAGAGCAAGACAGTAATCAGAGTGAGATGATCTTGAAGTCTCGCCTCTCACACGCTTCCAGGTCTAGTGACAGTGTACAATCATCTCAAGACTCAGACTTTTCCAAGGATAGGTTCTAGACCAGTGATTACAATGGAGGTGGGGTGGGAGAGAATGGGAAGAGAAGAAGTGATCAATGTCTGTGCACGGTTGCAGCAAGATAAACTGGTCAGACACCATAATGATGAGCAAATAAATGCCTAGATAGTTACGTAAGTAGATAATCCCCACTATATGAAATTTGCTCTTTATTTTGCTTTAGTTTCAACGTGAGCATGCAGATTGAAAACAAAGACACCGTGAAACACTAAAGAAAAAGCATCACAACTGTCTATGTACAATTCAGATGGGCTGAAAAGCGCATTTGTGAAAGATAAGTCACTCATGTTGCTTTTTGTTTTGTTTTATTTCTTGTTCTTTTTTCCCTGCTACCAGAAAGATCCTTTGAAAAACTACCATGACTGGATCAGCATTTGATTGACTTTGAAGACTAGCTGTAAGGAGTGGGTGAAGGGATTTCGAAAAGTACTTGGCATTAACGGCTCCATGCCTTTTTAAGCTACTGACGGAACAACAAGTCTTCCTGCCAAGGGCTATTACCAGACAAATGGAGAGAGATCAGAGGCACAAAGGAGGTTGCTAAGGAGTCAAGTGTGGGATCCCTATAGAGAGGAGGAGGGCTGCAGCTGGAAGGTCAAAGGTCAGAACATTGTAGACATCATTTTCCAAAAATTCCCATGAAGCCCCAGTGCCAGAGTCAGATGTCTGTCCCTTCTGAGTTCTTCTATGAATAATGATAAAGCCATAAAAGAAAGCCCCTTTTCTTCCCTTCTACCCACGCTAATGTAATAAAACAAATTAGAATAATTACTCTCAATTTCAGAGCTATAATGCCCAGGATCAGGGCATGCTTGTCAGTGAACTGACAACTACATCCGTCTGATTTTTTTAAAATTATTATTTATTTAAAAGGATCTGTTACATTCCAGCGTTTATTTCATTATGTCTAATACGATTTTACTACAGGCATCCAGATTCCATTCACTTCAAAGTCTTCATTATTTTTCCCAGATAGCTCATCTCCCTTATTAGCTAATCACAACCCCACCCTTCCCAGTAACCTTTCAAGTGCCACCCACGTTCTGACACTTTCCACAGAACCCAAGAAAAAGATCTGAAGGGTTTAGCATGATCCTGTTTTTAAACTCATTCAGTATCATTTAGTTAAAGCAGGTTTAATCTATCCGAAAAGATAATGATGAAAATGCACAATGGAGGAGGGTAAATCTGGGAAAGATGAAGGATATGTCTCATTCTAGGAGAGAGGGCAGTCCTAGAAGAAATGGTGAAAACTCAGTGGAAGAATGTATTACTAATTATTCCAGGTCTTTTTGCAAACTCTGTTTTACAGCTCACCACATTAAATGGGCTCTGTTTTCTGAGACAATCACAATACAAAACCCAAAACATGTCTTTCTTGTATACCTCAAATACCAAAGGACTTTCATTATTTTGTAAGCCTTCATCTGCCAAAACTTTCTAAGGCACTCCACTGTTCTATAATCCAATGTAGCGGACCTCCCTTTGAAGAGTTTTGCTTACACGGCTCCGAGGAACAGAGCTAGTGGCCTTGGATTTTCAGCCTGTACGAACGCACTGCATGCAAAATTCAGAAAGGAAAAAAAAAAGAGCTTTGTTTATCATCAAGACTGTGTGCTTGAATAATATGGATTATGCTTGGCCAGGGCCTCCCCCATTCGAGTGCACTTTTCTGTATAATAGGCCAATCAGGGTTCTAAAATGAAACGCTGATCTGTAGAGTCAGGTTTTCAAAGCCAAGCGCATGTAAATGAGCACATTCATGTGTGCATGCACACGCAGGTCAGGTTATTCTGGTGGGCACAGGCATTTCTTTTGGTCTTTTGATCTCAATTTCATCTATTAATAAGATAAGGGATGAAGGCCGGGGGGAAGCTTTCAAGAGGGATCTGAAGGGGAATGAGGCTCAAGGTTGCACAAGGCGTTCAAGGAAGAGCAGGGAAGGCAGGAAGAAAAGGTACAAGTTATTTGTACGGAAGGAGAAAGAGGTCTCATCTGTTTAAGCCTCTCTGGGGAAAGGTTTCCCACCAATGCTAACACCAGCATAGCTCAACCGGCGGTATCAAACGAGGACAGCGCGAGCGCAGAACGGAGTTTTTATCACTGTGTCACGCAGACACTCAATGCATCTACACTGCTATGCCTGCGTAAATCCATAGCGTAAAGGCAACCTACCCTAACTGAAGGGAAAGGAAAACAACCTACAACATTGACGGAAGCATTCTTCCAACCGCAGAGCCGCGTCTAGACTGGAGGACAGGTCAGCACCGCTTTGTTGGTCAAGGATGTGGGGGGGTTTCACACCACTGACCGACGTATTTATGTTGACCTAACTTTTAAGTGGAACCAAGCTCTGCTCTGAGCTGGACAACATAGGGCTTAAAGATATTAGTGCTCGCACCATTTCTTCCACCAACGGGGCTGCACCCATGTTCCAAATCTTTCCAGAGGAAAGGCTAGTGAAGACACAGCCAAAGGGAGCATCAAGCCAAAGGCAGAACAAATTGTCAATTGCAGACTGCACAATAGAATGCAGCTAGAGGCAAGGCATGGCTGGTGCAGAGCTCACAGGAACCCGATCCCTGGCCTTGCATCCCCACAGCCAGCAGGTGCTAGTAGCCCTGAAGATGCAGAGCTGCCAGCCCCTGAGAGACACATAATAATATCACCTAACAGTGATCCTCCCTGAGGGTGAAGAATTGTGATGGCAGGCTCCAGCCTGCTAAGCCAGGAGAAGACATTATGAAAATGTATTATTCTTATGTGTACAACAGCGGTACCTAGAGGCTCCAGCCAAGCTTGGGGCCCCATTGTGCTATGGACCTACACACTCAGTAGGAGACAATCCCTGCCTCAAGGAGTTTGCAACCTAAATGGACATGACAGACAAAGGAAATAGCATCCCCATTTTACAGAGGGAAACACAGAACCAGAGAAATTTAGTGACTCGCTCAGCATCCCAGGCTAGCACCTTTACCACGACACCATCCATCTGCTCAAAAACGCAGGGCCTGGGGAACGAAGGGTCAGGCAGAGTAAGAGATTCTTAGGCCTCAATAGCAAAAAGCACCCCCAAATGGTTAGGGGAATAATTTTTGTCCTTGGCTATAATACGAAGTGGGGTTAGCGTAGTAGGTCATTGCAGAGACGATGGGAGGAATAATCGTGCTTCCCGGAGCACGTTCACAGAGTCACCTATCAGCGGCGCTTGATATGCAGATGAGACGGTGCCTTCATTTTAACAAGGAGCTGCAGATCACAGCCCACGGCTTGAAAATTAAAGAGAGGCACTTGGGTTGTATTAAATGACATCCATGCACGCTAGGAGGATTCTTTCATTTACTCCAATGTCTCGTTTATACAGTGAAAGAATGAAGTGACTCTATGCAAAGAGTTGTCAAATGCACAAAGTAAAGAAGTGGAAAAGACATACTATCTTTTCCTGATCTCTTCCCCAGTTAGTCATCTTACATGGTCCTTGTAACAACAGCAGGTAGAATATATCTTTTAGAGAGGCGCGTGATTGGTTTTTTTAAAGTTGATGGTGTCCCCCACAAGCATTCATGCATCACGTGAAAAAGAGATCAAGAAAACAGCTCACTACAAAGCCACAGTAAACAGAGAGGGAAAAGGAAGAAGTGGGATAGACCAAATAGGTTACCCCCTCAATCCCTCAGCCAAGGTGGGACTGTTCCATATATTACATGTCCCAATGCTTTGCCCAGCCTAGTTTTAAAGGTTTCATATTAAAGTATGTGGCACCACACTCCTTGGGAGATCAATCTGATTGGTTGCCCACCTTGCCGTCACTTATCTGCCTCTAATTTGTGTGTCACTCGTCTCCATCTTTGTTCCAATTACATCTCTTACGCCCTCTGTTCGTCCTTTCTTCCACCCACCCTTCCCAAAATCCCTTGCCACACTTGCAAAAAGTTTCGGAATGATCCTAAAAGCTCCCACAAACCTGTAATCGTTGTACTGGTCCAACCACTGCCTATGCCTGTGATCTGTGTCTTGCCACCTATTTTTCAGAGATGCAGCTTCCAGTGGTGCTGCAAATATAGCCCAGGCTTTCAGTGGCACTGAACTATCCGGGGCAACGGTAATACAAAGGTTAGAGCTCTCCACTTGGTTTTCACACTCAGGTCAGTGATTGAGGGCCAGGTTCTACAAGGCACTAGGCATCAACTGATTCATACACAGGTACTGCAGGACAGGTCTTGAAACGTGCACACCTGCGTGAGTGAGTGATAGATTGCCAGCCTTAAACCTGAATCTCTTTGCTTTGGGCTCTTTAATTTAAAGTGGTAACGTGCTTTAAATCTCATTTTCCTGCTTTTTCACTGTGCTCCTTAATCTCTTCCTCCAGAAACTAATCAAAGTACCTCAGACTCACTTGTATTCTCTGTTCCAGTCATTTTCCCTGGTAACTTATTGCATATGTCTCTGATACTTCAGAAGACACAGTTCTGACTTAATTCCCTATTTACTAGTTTCCTGATGTATAGCTTACATCTCCTGGCTCTTAAGCCCTTCTGCCAGCGTGACAAATTGTATTTCCAGTAATGACAATACTTAGCACTTTTATAGCACTCTGCATCTTCAATAAGCTTTGCAAACATTATGTAATTAAATCCACCTAGCCCTCTCCATGTCCTGTAAGCACTGTCGCAGAGTCATTTCTTTAAATATACCCTGGCTAATGTGGTGTTGCAAGCTGATCCCAATATGAAATAAAATGGCCAAGTTAGATAAACCTTTGAAGAATGGCAATGCATCCATTAACGGCACAGATGCTGTTATGATTTATTAGCAGGAACAGGTTTACGATGTATCACACAGTATCTAAAGTATTGTAGGTGCTATAAAAACAATCAAAACCCCCAAAGCTTATGGTGTGTTCTCTAAAGGACACGGCAGAAGCTGGCGGGAAAGCAGTGAAGCAGGTCTCCATTCGGTGCCACTGTTATTTTCTCTGTATGTTACACAGAGGAAGAAGTCACATTTACAGAAGTCTCTTGTCCGAGGAGACACGAAGAATGGAGGCATATCAGACCACGCTGGGGAGCAAACACAAGAGCAATGAAGTAAGTACATCCCAGTAATAGAGATGTATAAAACAAATCTCAGGACATCTTGAAGGCATAAAGCACCAAATCATTGTTAAAGGATACCAGAGTGCCTGCTCAGCCTGGCTTTTACCCTCATCGTCACATTTGGACCGTGCTTCCCCCACAACACACACACTTGATACTTTGCAGGTTAATGTGGTTGTGTTTCCTGCATCCTTTCATGTGCCCATGGCACAGTTTTGAGATAACCCACCTCCACAGCAACTTCTCCTGGCGGAAGATGACGGGAGCAGCGAGCAACATTCACACGTCTGCTGCCTGCCAAGGCTGATAACCAACCAGAAGGATTGCACAATCCAGAAGCAGGGGCATAAAGCAGACAGCATGTCGGTTCTCCGTTTCCCTTTGGGACGCACTCTAAAAATGGTCTCCTCCTCTGGAATTGGCCAGGTCTCAGAACACATTGAACCAGTGCTACTGGCTCGGGTCCCAGAAATGTAGCAGTCAAGAGATTTGGACCAAAATCCTCAACCCCGTGCATTAGCCCATTCTAGTTCACAACTAGTGAGCTACCACGCCGGCCCGAGAGAGTTGCTAACGGAATTTTGCCCTGTCACCCTTAAACAGGAACCCAGCAGGCTTGCACAAACAAAGGAGGCAGGAATCCATAGGCATTTAACCTTCTCCTTGATCACAGTTTCTGACAGATATTCACACTGACACCCTTCTTGCTCCACAGAGCCCTGTGTTCAGACAGGAGGGGAGTTTAAAATACAGCATTTAAAAGAATCCTATTGCATTTCACATGGTGAACCAGTCGTGCCAGGCTGTGCACACGTTCCCCCACCCATCAAAATAAGGGCGGGGAGGGTCAGCCGGCGGGGGCGGGGGGCGGGGCGGGGAATGTCTTTAGTTGGACATGACAGAAATCAATATAGATTACAGCAGAACATTTAGCAGCACAATCACTGCTGTGCAATTCCAAAGGGACCATCTGTTTGCCAATATCCAACAGTGACGTGGACATATGTAAGCAGCCAACTCTTGCATTCGTCTTGGATCACAGAAACCCACTTTGAGCTGGCAGACCTCAGAGGGCTGAGGGCTGTTAGCCTATTTTCCAGGCAATCTAAAGGCATTTAGGAACAAAAGGGGTTAGCACTTAAGTCCCTGGTTTAGGGGCTTAGGTCCCACTGCCATGCACGAGACTGCTGCTGAATCCTGTAGGTGCCTAAACTCATTCAGCACCTACGTTTTTGCAGTAAACATTCCCTAGGCACCTATGTTTCCACCTAGAGGATATGCCTCCCTCTAGGCATCCAGGTGCCTATCTCCTGCTTAAGCCCCAGAGCAATTTACAAACCAGGGAAGATGAGCGTTCAGCTGCCAAAGTCCCGTGCGGGACCCAATCCGGCAGGTGTGCTCAGAGGGCACTTACAGGCGAGTTCACACAAAACAGCCAGTGGGGGGAAGAGGAGGGCTTCCCCCGTAACTTCTGTCCTGGTTCTCACCTGGGCTGTGGGAGATCTGCGGTTCAAATTCCCCATCCACCAGAGGCGAAGACGGGATTTGAACAGGAAGCTCTAACCATTGGGCTATGGGATATTCTGATGTGGGGCTCCCTCGGTCTCTCCTACAGAAGCTGCTGCTCTGTCTAAATAATTGAAGAGAGTCATTGCAGCATGGAGACTGGATCCTGGGTTTCCCACCTCCCAGGTGCATGGTCCAACCAGCAGGCTAGAGAGTCAATCTCATGCTCGGGCGCTCGCTCTCTCTGGCCCAAATGACTAATAGACGCAGAGAGAGAGAGAGAACATGCACCAGCATGAAAGCGGCTTCTTGCTACCAGCACTGGCACCTAAGGCCAGGACAGGATTTGCAGCTGAGGCTCCCAAGCAGAGATAGTTGCCTTCCTGCAACCCAGACTCAGGCACCTATCACCAAGACAGTGGCAGGGCTTAGCACATACCCTGTCACTGGGATCTCCCACTGGCTCCCTGCACAGCATGCTGGCTTTTGTGAATCTCTCTCCCTGTTCGTTGGATAGGAGCTCAGGTGCCTAGCTCAGGCTTTGTGAATCGCAGAGGTTTTCTAGGGACCTAACTCCTTTTGTGCAGTCAGGCCTTTGAGCCTGCCTCACATTTTTACAGGATGAACACAAGCTATAAATGAGTAATGAAATTTCCATGCGGCTTTTAGCACCAATCCTCAGAATGCCAGTTGCACAGTTACAACTTAACAGTGATGCAATAAAACTGTACCAGCTTATGCTTCCAGGCATGACTCCTGTGGTACTACACCCCCGCTAATTTCCTCTGCAGCAGGGATCGAGCTCACACAATGTAGATAAAGTCATAAAAAACATTACACACATACTCAGAATAGCTCCACAACCTGGGGAAAGAAGGAGAGAGATGCACTAGAACTAAGTTAATTCTCCACGGACAGAGTAACATCCCAGTTATGTGAAGGTCCCTAACAGACGCAGGACACTCATGCAGCAAAAGGCACTCTGACATTACAGTAGCTGGTACTGCATAAACTCTTAAAGAATTATATGCATTTGATTCTCTAGGTACCTGAATGATTAATGCTCATCTGGTAGCAGTCATCCTACACTAGGCCTGGTCCACATAGGAATACCCAATCCCTGCCCCAAAAGGGCTCAGAGTCTAATAACGGCACTTTTATTGCAGGCTGGTGCAGAAATAAGTAACAACAGAAGCTGGACTGTGGAGACATTTTGTAAGGTACTAATTACTGTCTCTGGTGCCCAACCCAAGCCCTAGGGGACGCCCAAAATTAAAACGTGTCATTAGAAGGCGGATGTTTTCAAGCCTAACGTTTAGTTTGCTCATTGTTCCAGTTGCACGTTTTCTGATTTATACATTTTCCACACAAGAACTTGATCCTCATTGCTTGCCTATTATCACTTACCTAGTCAATCACTTACCTAAATCTTCCTGCAATCTCCAGCCCTTCCATCTACCAACCACTAGCATCCCTACAATGCCTTGAAAAAGAGAAGATGGGTGTCCAGGAGGTTAACAAATCTGGACCAAGGAGGAAGAGTTGTCCAGAGTCTAGGGGGCTGTACAGAGAGCTCTCTCACTTATACCAAAGGAGCTCCAATACATGCAACTCTGACTGATTACAAATGCAGCAGCAAGGTCTGGGTAGGAGAGGCAATTTTTCAGCTTTGAAGGCTATTTCTGCACCCATTACGCATTCAGATTGTTCAAACAATCCTGGAACCTGTTTTATCAAGATGACATGTTGGAGACAAGATGCACCCACACAATTATTCTGTCAAAAGAGGTCCACAGAAATGTCTAGATGTTCCACCTGACTGGCCAATGGTAAAGCTGCGTTCTGCCTCTTGCTTGAAGAACAG
This sequence comes from Mauremys mutica, assembly GCF_020497125.1. Classification (NCBI taxonomy): domain Eukaryota; kingdom Metazoa; phylum Chordata; order Testudines; family Geoemydidae; genus Mauremys; species Mauremys mutica. Next base: position 81,326,755 of record NC_059082.1, on the reverse strand, counting down.
TATTGGATGCATAACAAGCAGAAGTGACCCACCCAATTAATCACTGAGGAAATCATCAAAGTTCTGTCTATGGTCAAAAGAATCAGCCTTCGTGAGCCAAGATTTAGCTTGATCCAAACCAATCTCCCTCATCCTTGCAGCTGTGGCACCACATTGGAAACCAAACGGGAAAGCATTATGGGTAATGCAATGCAGGAAAACCACATAGCGGAGAAATCAAAGGTGCCTCCTACATTTCAAAACTGTTTTGATTTATCCACCAAGGCCATTGTAAAGAGCTGAACAGGGCGAACCCTGCTTAAGGTCTTCCCCAAGTATCATTTTAAATAGTTATATTCATTTGCTGTAACCATGCATGTGCCCCTTTTGAATTCACTTTTTATGGATACCGAGTTTTATCATCATGACCGAACTCAGGAAAACATTTTCCAAGTTGTGTGCACAAGTATTTGTGAAAACCAAATTTTATATCTGCAAATTTACATGTGCTAAGTCATTGGATTTCATATAGGGATAAATACAGGAGATTGGACTAGACAACTCCTTGTACTCCTAAAATCTTGGAATCTAGGAATATGCACGCTGAAAGTTCTTATACATTCCTCTAATGGAGGAGCAGAAATAATACCATGTGACTTATCTATTCAATCACAACAGATCAACAGGGCTTGAACAACAAATTAAGAAGTGAGAGATAACTGTTTGCATTACGACAATTCACCATGCCCAACTCCACTCCCAAAAAACATCAGATGGTTTCACAAAACAAACAAATTTGAGAACATCGCTATCTGCTTTTAGCTCCTCTATGAACAGAGAAAGCGGCTAAAGTTTGCCGAATAAATTGTTAGCGGTAAATTATTTTCTCAGCTCTCATAAAAAGAAGCTGGCAAGGTATATTGTTGCTATCTCAAAAAAACAAAACAAAAACTGCAGATCTAAGAGATACAGATGAGCATTTGGCCTTATTTAGAGCTCAGTATCATCATGGACTTGTTTAAGCTAGAAACAGCTCTCCCACCAGCAGCGTGATGAGAGAATGAACTCCAAACAGAACGGGGTTTAAAGTTATGTCATATTTAGAGTAGCTAGGGCAATCAGGGAGGAGATAAAGCTAACTGCGCTCCTAACTGATCACATATACAGAGCCTAAGAGCTCTCTGGGGAGTGGAAGAGCTAGAAACCCATGTCAATGGAATGCACTGGGGAGAAGCATACACAAGGTAGGAACAATAATGATTTGCGATGGGGGTGAATCCTTCAGCACACAGGGCCCAATATGTTTATCAAGCCTTAAAAATCGCCCCTGATCTTCCTGAGTATCACTGTGCAGACAGCACCACCAGGCAGCGGCATAGCAATAGATTGCAGTGCAGAAAGTAAAGGCTTCTCCCCTTGGCACGTCACTAGCACCTTTGGTTAACTTTTGAAGGGCTGAACAAAACAGAGGCAAACACCTCTACAGGCCAGCAGTTTAGTTTTAGTGAAAACAAGTGTAACAGTTTGCATCTTCCTCAGCTTTAGCAGCCAAAGCAAGAGAGAGCTTTAGTTAAAACGATGCAAATTTCAAGTCACGGCGCACTTCTTAAGCAAATCAATTGCATAAATGTCTGTTTTTATTACTTGTTTCCTAATAATCTCCTCGCTCACACAAAGGGACTGAAATTCTGTTGCCACTGCATGTTCCTAAGAAGCATCCATCTTTACGCCCCACGATAATGGGATATTAGGAACATAAAACATATAGAGTGAATCAAGTAATTATGCTTTTAAAAAGCCAGCAATATTTGAGATCAGGCTAGCGCTTGCTGCCAATCAAATTCCAATAAGCAAAGTGAGAAAGTGCTAATGCCTTTTGGAATCACGTAGGAGGCAGGTTCTTTGAAAGTTGTGGCTTTTTTTAATTTTACTTTAAGTTTCTTGCATGTTCTATCTTTTTTGGGGGGTGGGGGGAAGGATGGGAAACCAACACCACGCCTCCCCTCCCAACCAGGGCATGCCATACAAAGTAAGGTCTGCTTCACAAACGCCCTTCTAAGGACCTTCGCAAAGAGTTCATGCATAACTTTATTAGCAGCAAGGCCGGCTCCAGGCACCAGTGCAGGAAGCAGATGCTTGGGGCAGCCAATGGAAAGGGGCGGCACGTCCGGGTCTTCGGCGGCAAGTCCCACAGTCCCTCTCGGAGGGAAGGACTGGCCGCCGAATTGCCGCCAAAGAATGAAGCAGCACGGTAGAGCAGCCGCCGAAGTGCCGCCGATCGCGGCTTTATCTCCCCACCCCCCCCTTTGCCGCTTGGGGCAGCAAAAAAGCTGGAGCCGGCCCTGATTAGCAGTCACCGGAGGCAAGGATTTAAAATAAAGTGGTAGGATGACTGCACCATCGGGATCCACCCTCTGGAGCCAGACACCAATTCAATAGCATGAGAATGTGGACGGCCCAGTATTTGGCAAGAACTCCTGCCCCTTATAGCACGTGGCAATGTAAGTGAGTCAGGATTCATGCTAGACATCATCAATCTTTCTGCATCATCTCCCAGCGGAGGGTTCTCCTAATCACTAATGTTTCTTTTTCATTCTCTCTTCTGGCTCCCCACTCATCTCAGTCCCTGATGTGATGATCAGTCCAAGAAAGCCTGGACACTACTTGCTACAGAGCCCAGCCTCAATGCAGATTCATCCTCCAGGAGTAAAGAGTCACTTCCGCCCCCGAGGTGACCGCTTGCTTGCTTTGCAGTGTTACCCTAGACAAAGGGCCGGTATTGCCAGCGTTTTAGATGGCATAACACTGCATACTTCACAGGGATGTTGGGAGGATTTCTTAGGGAACGGGCCTGATCTCCCTCTCACTTATACTGGTGTAAATCTGGAGAAATGCCATCGAAATCTCTGGAGTTAAACACCAGTTTGAGACCAATGTAAGCGAGAGGAGAATCAGGTCCAACGTTAACGAAGCCCCTGAAAGTACTAAATGTGCTGTTATTCACAGGAAGGCACAAAAAGAGAGAGAACGGCCTGCTTTGCAAGGCAAAATATTCCTGTGCTATCTTTCTGAGCCCAGCAAGCTCGCTAACACGAAGCACTCAGAAGTCTTCCTCCGACCTGCTAGGCTTACGTGTGGCTGAGCCATACAGTTAGAAAGATTAAATAGATCAGACTGCTCCAGGGTTCTCAACCTGGAGGTTACCAGCAGGCTTGCGACCACCCTGTCCCTCTCTTACTGCTAAATGGGAGACCACCAAGATGGGAGCAAAACGCCGGAGTAGAAATGGAGGTTGCAGCATGGAAAAAGCTGAAAACCACTGGCCTAGTCCTTCAACGCTTATCATCCTCTTTTTAACCAAATCACCAAAGATGTGGAAGATGGAATGGAAGAAGACCCTCTACCGGCTGTGTTCAATATCTTTTGACAATTTAATAGAGAACGAAAGAATACTTCACTTTTAAATGTCCAGCCTTCCAGTTCTCCAAAAAAAGCTTCTGAGGCGCAAACTGAGAATCGAATTTTGGAAGCCGAACAACAAGATGCAGCCATAACTGCTTCATATCCCCAAGTTCCGAATTCACTTTTCAACCACACAACGCTCTAAAATCTGTATCCGCTGTTTAAAAAACAAAACAAACACAAACCGTAAAATACCCACCTTTCTTCAGTTGGAGAAGCAGGGGAGGTAGCATGATCCACTGGACTCCTACAGACCCATCGGGCTGAGACTTCGGAGACCTGGGTTCCGCTCCCAGCTCAGATGCTCACCTGACTTTGGGCTACTCACACTCTCTCTTTTTTGTGCCAATGTTTTCCCTTCCTACCGTTAGCGGGTCATCTCTCTTGTAAGATCTTCAAGGCAGGGACTGTCTCTTATTATGTGTTTGTACAGCACCTATCACAACTGGGCCCTGATCTCAGTTGGGTCCTCTAGGTGCAAGTGTAATACAAACAATAAATGCGTGCTCAGCTAAACCAGGGTGTATTACGGTGAGGTATAGGTTCATTCGGATGTTTACAGGGGCTTCACATTTGTGGCCTATCAACCATTGAAGTGGGACAGCAGTTGAGTGGTCCCCTCTTCCATACGCTATTTTTTCTGAGGTTTTGAATCTTTCAACAAATTGAGCTTTCAGGAGTTTAAAAAAAACAAATTTTCTATTAGGACACTTCAGTTTTAAGAAATCAAAAATATGATGTAGCGCGAACAAACCTCACTGGGCTTTACAACACACATTGCTGAGTTTCGGTTTAAAGCAGAAAATTGTCTCCTTTGTTTTTCTTTACCATTAGTCAATCATGCTGCAGCCCTGGCAGCTCTTCTTCAGGAAGTCATTAGAGGGGGCGAGTGGTTACGGGAAGCGCTCGAGCGTGTGGTTAACACATTCTGGCGAGATCAACAACAATGAACATGCAAATTCAGGGTGAGCAAACAACAGAACTTTCGCCCTACCCCTCCGTTCTTTCAGTTCGGAATTCCGTGGTACCCAGTGACCACAGAACAAGATGCCTATCTGCTCTTTGAAGGGACTGATACAGAAAGGTTGCCATGGATTTAAGGGCATCAACATTTGCTTTGGCGCAAAGTTTTTAAGTGTTTACATGTGTGCGAGCACTTGAAGTGCAGCGGATGAATTATGCGTGGTTACTGGAGCCCTGTTCTGAAACAGAGTATGGAAAAAGTAGGCAAACAGAATACACTGGAGGAAAAAACCTTGGAAACGCAATTCACACCCTCGCTTCTTGAACAATACAGGAATCGGTCCCACACTCCCTATTTCAGAAAAAGAAAAACTACTGAGTGGAAAACATACTACTAACAAAGAGCATCAGGAGGATCTGCAACAAGCAAATGTTCCTGACATTATGAAAGCAGATTGTCCTTTGCGGGAGGAGGGGAATGGTGCTAGGGCTAGCAAGAGCACACCAACAAAACCCCAAAAGAAGTAAACCATATTACAAGTCAGAAGAAGACTCCCTATTAAAGCTGACCATCTGGTTTCAGCCTCAGAGAGATGTTATATCGAAACATTTGTACTGAGCTCACCACTGGAGTGTTTGAGGCTAGAATTTCCAGACCCATATTTAGGTGCCTACCTGGAAGTGGTGTGATTTTCAGAGGCACAGAGCACTTCTACATAAGCATCCAACTACATACGGTGCATAACAGTGATCAAGCCTGGAGAGCACGAATGTGGGGTCACCTAGGCCAAAACAAGATTGGACAGAGTCTCCTGGCCAGCCACCAGTGTTTTTTAGTGCAGCTCTCTGGATTATCAGGAAGCAAGGAGGAGCCCAGGCAGACACCAAAGCTGCAGACTATCCTAACAACCAAAGCTGTCTCCTTGACAGAGAGTGATGCTATGAAAGTGGCACGTGCTTCTCTGTCCTCAGAGGTACTGCATCTGATTCTGATTCAACCAACCAGACGTGCTGCATCAGATTGCTGAACGGAGCCAGGCTTTCAGAGACGGTGGCATCTGATGTGGAGCTCACCTGTGTATAACTGGTATTCGACCAGCGATCCTTTGCAAAGTCCCCTAGTATGGAAATTGAATGGGGTGGGGGTAGTGGATTTCTCGGGGGGGGGGGAGGGGCTTCCACAGGTGAAGGGTCTGGCAGCTGAGGAGCCCTTCAGCTCTACTCCCCAAGCACAAACTTCCACAGAAAACACTGCCGGATGGGGAAGAATTTCCACTGGGAGGGGGGGGGTTGGACCCCAGATAATGCAGATCTCAGCAAGGATCCGCTGGAGACCAGGGGTATCTGTGCAGCACCCCAGCGTCCCCCACAATCCCCTCTTTGGCCCCCTGAAACGCTCCCTGTTGGCACAGCTCCAGTGGAGGGAGGAGGCTGCCCGTTACCCCCGAGCCTCCCTTAAAAGCAGGTTCTGCAGTCTAGAGGGATTCAGTCTAAGATAAGTCCTCACAAGGATACAATGGGGGTTGCAGGCCCCTCAGTTCTCCCCCTCATACACATGGCACAGGTCCCCACTTCCTGGAGGACTCACTGCAGGTGTGGCCCAAGGGAAATTAGCACCTTCAGCACTATCTCCCCATTCTGCATAGGAAGGTGTGGTCGCTCATCCACACACCCTAGCCCTTATTAATCCTCCTGTAAATATCAGGAATATTCAGGGTCTGATCCTGACCATCCAGCTCTCCATGGTTTTCCCTCATTACTCTTCATAACATGAAGCCACAGTCACAAACCCACAGCACAAAGCCACAGACAAGGAAATGCTCTTGGCTGAAATCCAGCACACTTGCTACGTAGAATAGACTTGATCACGTACGGTCATTTTTTAAAATTGGACTTTGTGTGAGTTACCTAAAGTCAATCACAAGATGAGAAACCCAAAGACTGCCCAAGGGAATGCCACTTGCTTGGAAGATGAGGTTTTACAGGACGTTTTATCTTGGTCAGCTAGAGGAATAAGTGAATAACCAAAGAGGAAATTCTAACGTGAATTTTTTGTTACATATAATATCCTCCAATCCCACCCATGGGAAACCTTCATTCAGTCCACGTTTGTGCATATGTTTCAGCTCCTGCCTGGATTAGAGCAGAAATCAAAGACTGCACTGGAACAGGTGCACATATGGTCTGGGAGGAAACTTTGGTTTCACGCGTTAAACTTGCTTTCCAGGGCCTGTCAGCCTCATTATCCCAGCCTAGAAGGAAACGTACATATGTTTGGGCACTGAGACATTAAAGGTATCATCAATCACGGATTTCCACTTGCTTGGATTAGATCCTTCTTTTAATGACCTTTCCATCTTTTGCTCTAAGATGCCTGCTACTTATATATCAACAAGCAAGACGTAAGAAGTCACTCCAGGGGCAACATCTATTTTGCTCAGGGCTCTCTTTAAAACTAACTGGAGAGTTATTACTCTCTAGATAACAGTGAGAAACAGAACTGAGATAACTCAGCGATATCAAAGAGCATGTAACTTTTTCACGATGCATTATATCAAATGTGTCACATAAGGCAAAATACATTATACAATTAATAAGAAAGGAGCAGAGCATTCACAGAACTAGACTTCTATTTTAAATGAAAAATGGGAAACAAACTTGCTGATAAGATCCAATTTGCTTGTAATTCCCATGCTATGGACTCTGTCAAGCTTTTTAAAGGCCAGGTAACACAAATTTGAGAAGTTGGAAGCTTTAAGGCCTGAGAAAAGGAGTTACACTAAGGACCCAGGAAAGAGATTTGCGATTCTGTACCAATAAAAAAGGCCAGATCCTCAAGATATCATAAGGAAAGAGTGTCTTTCCTTTGGACTGTAATGTGTTGGGGTTTGGCACAGTATTTATATTCATGCACTGCAGGGTGCCAAGCAAACTGTTGGCACTAAGCAAATAATAATGCCCCCCATCCTTTTTTTCAAAGGTTTTTGTTCTAAAAGTTCTAAGAACTATTCCAAGATCTTGTGCTTGGCCTCTGAAGGGTTAAAATAAGCCTCGCTGAGTGCCTTCAGGAAGAGAGTCTCTTGCTCAGACAGAAGCATTTAAGTTATTTTCTTGACATAAAGATAAAGCGGTTTGGTAGAACTCAATTTTTTTTAAATAATTCCAGTGCATAATATCGAAGTTTATTTTTAAGCTTTTTTTTTTTTTTTTTAGATTTATGTTGATTTAAATTTTCACAGTAGATGGAAATTATGGAGTAGCCAGGCTACTTAATGACAGATGTTGAGATTCAAAAATTGAAATTTTTATAACTATTAAAACTAGGGCTGTCGATTAATCACAGTTAACTCGCGAGATTAACTCAAAAATATTAATTGCAATTCAAAAAATTAATCATGATTAATCGCTGTTTTAATTGCACTGTTACAAAATAGAATAGCAATTGAAATTTATTCAATATTTTAGATGTTTTTCTACATTTTAAAATATATTGATTTCAATTACAACATAGAATACAAAGTTTACAGTGCTCACTTTATATTATTTTGATTACAAATATTTGCACTGGAAAAATGAAAAACAAAAGAAATAGTATTTTTCAATTCACCTCATACAGGTACTGTAGTGCAATCTCTTTATTGTGAAAGTTGAACTTACAAATGTAGATTTTTCTTTGTTACATAACCAATCAAAAACAAAACAATGTAAAATGTTAGAGCCTACAAGTCCACTCAGTCCTACTTCTTGTTCAGCCAATCGCTGAGAAACAAATTTGTTTACATTTACAGGAGATAATGCTGCCCACTTCTTATTTACAGTGTCACCTGAAAGTGAGAAGAGATGTTCGCATGGCACTTTTGTAGCTGGCATTGCAAAGTATTTATGTACCAGATATGCTAAACATTCGTATGCCCCTTCAGGCTTCGGCCACCATTCCAGAGGACATGCTTCCATGCTGATGAAGCTCGTTAAAAAATAATGCGTTAATTAAATTTGTGACTGAACTTCCTGGGGGAGAATTGTATGTCTCCTGCTCTGTGTTTTACCCGCATTCTGCCATATATTTCATGTTCTAGCAGTCTTGGATGATGACCCAGCATGTTGTTCGTTTTAAGAACACTTTCACAGCAGATTTGACAAAACGCAAAGAAGGTACCAATGTGAAATTTCTAAAGATAGCTACAGCACTCAACCCAAGATTTAAGAATCTGAAATCCCTTCCAAAATCTGTTCAGGACGAGGTGTGGAGCATGCTTTCAGAAGTCTTAAAAGAGCAACACTCCGATACGGAAACTACAGAACCTGAACCACCAAAAAGGACAAACAACCTTCTGCTGGTGGCATCAGACTCAGGTGATGAAAATGAACATGCGTCGGTCTGCACTGCTTTGGATTGTTATTGAGCAGAACCCGTCATCAGCATGGACGCAAGTCCTCTGAAATGGTGGTTGAAGCATGAAGGGACATATGAATCTTTAGCACATCTTGCGACACCAGCTACAACAGTGTTCTAGCCTCCCATACTCCATAGTGACACAGCTGCATGGGATATATTGAATTAGGTATGTTAGAGCCCCAAAACCACCTTAACCCAACCACTAGAGAATATCTTCTGCACAGGGGAACCCTCCGATGTCATGGAGCCACTGAAACTGCTCCTAAACCATTCCTAGACTTTGCAAAGGGTCTGGCTAGAGAAAGGGAGCATGGGCAGGGGATCCTTATATTCCAGGAGTCTGGCTGCTGAATTGCCCCCCGGGGACTCTACTGGGTAGGACTTAACAGGCTGGCTCTACAGACTTCCACCTTGTCAAATCCAGGAGTGGGTCTGGCCTCTTACAGCCCATGCTCAATCCCTCCCCATGCTGCAATGGAAATACTATTTTTCCTTAGAAATATTTTGATTTTCCAATTGCATCCCTCCAACATAAGGAATACATTATTGGCCGCTACAGACTCATGGCTGGAGGGGCCTACATAACATCCTAGTCACACTGAAGTTCTCTGCAGCAAGAAATCTCTCACCATGCAGCCACAGAGTCATGAAACATACAGAGTGCATTTGACCAGTTAAAGGACTAGCAGATTAGGCAACAAAGCCCAATCCTGCTAGATGCTAAATGCTCTCAGCTCCCATCAACTCACCTTGCAGGAGACACTCAGCATCTCAAGAGAGTGGAACCTTTGATGTCATGGGACAGTTATGCTGCGCCAAAGAATTTCATTAAAGGTCAGTCAGCACCATGTTATTGCACTTACTAAATTTTAATAACTTAGACCGTGGCTGCCTGCACCAGACTAATGGGTAAACCATGCTGGTCAGCTACTAAAGTAGTTATCATTCTATGTTTATAAAGGAGAGTACAGGAAATTTAATTTGTAATAAACCTTGGATGGATATTTATAGCAGGTTGGGAGCCTTCATCCCTATTTCCCAAATGCTTGCTACCCATACCTGAATCTATTCGAAAAATCACACTCCAGAGCTGGAGACTGTATTTCATCACTGAACCTACGCAAATCCCCCCGTCCCCAGGACACCTGCTACACCTGAGAGTCTCATCTTCTCAAAGCCATCTAAGAGGTTCCAAGAGAACTCCCAGTCAAATTATTGGAGAGTTGCAGCAGAGACTTTCAAAATAAATGGGGGCTGGGCTCTCCCTTTGGCTCCTTTGTGGAGCGGGGACGGATTATGTGCCTTGTGAGACGTTCTAGTCCAGGGGTGGCCAAAATTACTGTCCCTCCGAGCTGCATACAACAGTCTTCAGAAGTTCAAGAGCCGGGGCACACCTGTCGGGGCATGGGGCTTCTTCCCTGTGGGAGGCACCCGTTGGGGCTCGGGGCTCCAGTGCTGCCAGGCCTCGGGGCTCCAGCCCCGCTCCTGCTGAAGCCTGGAGTTCCTGCAGGTGCCCCTCATGGGGCTGAATCCCTGAGACCCCCCCCATTCTGCTGGGAAGAAGCCACTAGTCCCACCATCCCGCTGCAGGGCAGAAGCACTTTAACTGTAAAGTGAGCCGTGGTTTGGCCACTCTTGCTCTCGTCAGTTTTTGAAAAACTTAACCTTAGCCAACTTCCAATCAAATAGTGCTAAAGCAGCGCAGTGACCAGCATGGCGTTTTCTATATCCGCAGCTATTTTTAACAGCAGAGGGTTTCAAACTCGCTTTTTTTCAAACTGAGCTTTATTAATTGTGGACAGCGTTTGTCCAGCCCGGGTCTTGGTTCCACAACCCCTTGCTCTGGCTAAACTCCCAGTGACTGTGCAGCTTTGGCTAGGAGAAGCAGGCAAGACTGGTCCCCGTATCCGTGTTCTAAGCTACCCTTTTAAACAGGTTCTCTTTAATAATCGTTTCAATTGGAAATTAAAAGGTGTTCAGATTTTTCTTTATATGGGCCCCATTCTCCTCGCTGGCCAAAAGAAAGGCTGTCAAGATGCAAGATTTTTCAAGGGGAAGGGTGCTAAATGGAAGACTGGAGGGTACTAGCTGCCTTCAGACAAAGCCAGTGATACAAAGGAGTCTCTGAGAAGAGAACTGGGGGAAAGGCAAGGTTGCAGTTAAATAAATGATGGTAGAATTGCAAAAAAGTGAGAGGCTTGGGTGGCTAGAAATCTTGTGAGAACAAGCTCTCAATGATCTCTCTCTCTCTCTCTCTCTCAATGACTCTGACCTGAATAAAATTTGCATGCAGTAATTTCTTCATACTCTGCTAGCACAATAACGAGCACTGGGTACATGCAAGTTAGGGGGAAAATAGTCAGGGACAGAATAGTTAATGGATTTTTTTTTTTTAATTCCAAACAGGCTCCTTTTGAGTTTGGTTTGAGCAGCGGGTAAAGGTACTACATGGCTACTGTTTTATCTGAACAGGTTTGCCCAGTCTAACCTGGCACAGGAAAATGGTTGCATATCACAGAATTTAAAGGGCGGTAATTGTTTTTACACTTGCTTCCTATATGGGGTTGGCTAGCGAATGCCAGCAAAAAAATTTAAAAAAAAAAATTCATGTCCAGATCTTGGAAAGAAAACACCAAACTTGATTCAAAATTCCCAATTGGCAAGCACATGTATACATGTGTGTGTTTCTTTGGTTTGCTCTCTGGTTACCCCCACTCTCTCAAATGTCTAGCGTCTCATTATACAGACAAATGATTCCAAGTTTTCTTCACATCTTTAACTGATTTGACAGCCATTCGTGTGTTCCTGGCAGTCATGGATGCTGGCGACAGAAAATAACCACTCTGGATCACTTTAGTTTTATGAGAAAAAGAAATTTCTCAAGGTCCATGTGTGGGTTGATGGAAATTTAACAAATAACTTCAGTCTCTGCTCCCAAATTCAAATCTATTTGCACCAACTGACTGACCTGTGAACCACCTCCCTCTTGATTCATTTCAAAGGTTTCTTTACACAGGAATTTTCTCAGCAGGAAGTCACAGAACACACTTCGAGCAGAGAAAAGTTTTGTTACAAGCTTTTGAAAAGAGAGGCGAGAACGCAAAAAAACCAGGCAGTCTGCTATTAAACCTGATTAAAACAAAAATACCATCCACTTAAACTTCCAACCCCATGTCCCATTATGCTACCGCCTTCCCTCCCCAACTTGGAAAAAAAAATCATGATTTGTACAGGTCAGAACTGGACGACGTTTTGGAGTGAAACAAATGTAAATAGCTACACTGCAGTTTCATTTTTGCTTCTTGTTACGAGGTCCTAAATCACAAGGGGATGTGGGAAAGTTCTAGTGAGCAAATCATTGATATTTGCAACAAAGGTCACCACCTCTGACAGTCAAGAGCCATCAGGGTCAGTCCAAGTAAATCTGAGGCCCCCATGCAGAGCCGTGTGACTGGGTCCCTTAGTTCCAAGGGTTACGAATCAGGGTCCAACTGCCACCTTTCCCACAACCTGCCCCAGTTTCGCATGCTATGGGAGCTTGGAGGAGGAGGAGAGCAGAAGGGTGAGTTTCCTGGAGGAGGACAGAGCGGGTCTCTCAAACAGAAAGTAGGGGAGGGAAATCTGTGACGCTACACAGATGAGCCACAGTAAAGGAGGGGGAGATTTCATGAGTCCCCAGGAGGCTTAAGTTATTGCCGCCACAGAGCTCTGAGTACAGCATAAGGTAGCTCAGACATCACACTACACAGCACAAAAGCTGGACAGTAAACAGGAGAACAGCATTTCAGCCTGGACCTGGCCCAGATGGGGCCTCTCTGCCGTGGCGGGGGGCCGCTGCAGTGACCCTCCAGCAGCTCTGGAGTACTTAGCTCCAGGATGCTGACATTCCAGCAGAGCGTATGCACAATTAGTTACAAATTCATTGCTGGTTTACGGTAGGTAATTTATAGATGCTACTTCCCCCTTTTCCCTTTCACAAGCTGGGAGACAGTGCACTAGCTTCCGCTTGGATTTCAGACTTCATTGTTAATGTCACTTTTTCACAGTCAGTAGGAAAACCACCAGGGACCTCCTGTTTCAGTTAATCCCCATCCTCTCCCTTATATATCCGCGATCTTGCTGATAGTCATTCCAGTCATTTTTCTAATAGTGTTTCTCCCATCGGTCACCAGCAGGAAGACTCCATGGAACCAGACTGCGAGACTGCCATCATGTTTTCATTTATCTACCTAGGTAAGCCCAAACCAGAATATCTTCTTCGTCAGAAATGTACTGAATCTTTGTTCAGCCCGGCACAGAGATCTTTACATTCGCTTCGTCTTTCCCATCTGATCTTGGGCACTGCCAAATAAGACTTCAAAGCTTTTCAGTCTACAAAAGCCAGCTTTCTTAAGAGCCCAAATTTCCATTCTTTAAAGTATCGTTGAGATTACACATGCATCAAACAGCCTTCACTTTGAGATAAGGTGGTCTTTAAAGCCGTGTTGAGGTTGTTCTTGGTGCCAATGTCTATGCTTATCCCTCTTTTAATTTATTTATACATTACTATATAATAAAGAGATTGATTTCTCAAAATGGAGATTATGCCTAATAATGAATAATGGCATGGTTTGTATAGCATATTTCAGCCAGAAGGTTCTCAAGGCACTCGAGAGGCATTCCAACAATGAGTCAATCCTATAAACCTTTCCTCGGTTGAGCAGTCCATTCTCAACATGAAGTTGCATTAAAGTCAATAGGATTACTTGCATGAGTAAAGGCATCTCATGTGAATAAGGGTTCCCAGAATCAGGCTGACTTGCTTTGAGCTGAGAAGTCTCATTTAGATGCAACAGACATACCGTGTGTATTTCCCAACACAAAAACACATCTGCAAAACTCTACTATTACTACTACGGTTATACTTCTTTCAAAGCATTAGGCCTAAAGCAAACCTAGCTGGTGTCAGGTTTGTAAGTCTGCAGGTGAAGACCTTAACAACTCCATATTGTCTACATTTTGATATCGGTTCCAGGCTCCCTTGAACTTTAGTGTGAGAGAGAGGTTTTCAGAAGCTGAACACAAATGGGGACCCACAAACTCCTACATGGCCTCAGGCTAGTTCTTGGGCTAAGATCCAAGAACCGTGGGGTATCCAAAATTCTGTTTCGGCTCCAAATGTTGTGTCCGGGCCTCATCTTTAATTTTAATAAAAGAAACATAAGTTGCTGATGGGTTCTTTTGCTTTCAAGACTCTTGGCCATCTTCATTCGCAGCTGACAGCAGTGCAGCAATTGCTACATTTGACAGCGTAAGGCCTCAAGAGTGATATTTCAATAAGGTATGCAAAGAACCTGGTACAGCTCCTGCTTGGGGATTTCACACTGGGGTTCTCACCCAACGTGCTGAAAATCATGTTTCAGAACCTTCAAAATCACTTTACAAAATATTTTTAAGGGACAAGTTTTCAAAGCTAATGATTTCCCTCCTTCCCTCCTTCCCATTAAAATTGTAATAGCAGTGCTAAAATGTTCATATACATTCCTAGTCCTATATCTGTTGATCTCGTTAAAGGCAGACACCAATAACAAGCTGAAAGATTCAATGAAACAGAACACCAAATATTTCCTCCTGCATTCTCCTTGGTTATAACCAGAGACCATCCTAAACTACAGAACATAAAAAAATATTATACCAGTTATAGGAAGCAAGTGGGTTTTCTGCCAGGATTAAACATTTAGAATTAGCTTCTCTAGTAAAATGTAAAGAGATCATCTTCTTTTGCTAATATGATCTCAGAAGTCTGCAGAAGTATAAGTGCTTATAGTTCCACTTACCGCTCCAAGCATGATTCTGAAAATGAGCCATCGAAATCCCCAGATGACAATTTGGGAAGGCGGAGTGTAGTTAGGTAACCGGGAGAGAGTCCAGAGCGGGCACAGGAATATTCCTAAGAACCCCATTTCCAGAAGCTGAGATTCCCATCCTAAAGTGGAAATAAGAGAAATGGTTTGCTATTAATTACTCTTCAAGGAATTTTAAGCATATGAGAAGCAGAATATAAAAACCCTATGAAGTTATTGATTTAACTTGATCCTTAGTTACTCAGTTCTCTCTGAACACACTCCATATGTAGATGGCATTGAGGTTACATACAATTAAAACTGTTTAAAGGGGCAGCGCGATCTTAAAAACAATCAAATCACACTTCCGACTGAAAGTGGTACCAACTAACATTGTGTATGCCACCTACGACTCTAACTGAAAGGGATTAGAAAGAAAAAACTAGAGAATGGAGATTTTTGTTTGTTCCTATTACAGCCCCATGCACATTTTGTGGGTATTTAGCTTTGCTGTTTTTCCTCTGTCGCTACATCTGTGAAATTTCACCTTTTATGTGGGTTTTTACAAGTGAGAGAGAAATATTTAAAAAAAAACCATAGGAAAATATGATTACAAAACCATAGGAACTGGCAGTAAAACCCAAGAACAGCAGTAATCCCGGCCAAAACTTATCTCTTTAGATTTCAAATTGGCTTTGTCCCTTTAAAATATTAATTCCCGGCGAAATGCTGTAGCCGCTAATTTTTAAGGGGAGGGAAAACGGCATGCTGAGGCTATTGTAGCAGCTGACTGCTGAAAACGAAAAGTCATATTCCCAGAGTACTTCAGTCTAGAGCAATCTCAGCTTCACAACAGAGAACCCTTTACAGTTTAGCAAATTTATGAAAAATGTATGTCTGAAACTGAATGTTTCAAAGTCTAGTTCCCAGGGCCTCTATGGAGATCAAAATTTGCTTTTCATTTTATTTATTTGTAATAGTTTATGTTGCTACATTCTTCTACAGACAATTTCTGATTCAAGAATCCGAAGGTTTCTCAGCATTGTCCTGACAACTGCTCATCTCAAGTGTTTGCAACATCTAGCTGATTAAGTTAGAACAAATGATTGCACCTTTCCCCGCTAATGCGTATACAGAGAAAGCACCCTGTTATTGAGATATACCGTACCCAGCAAAGGCTCAGCACTTTTATTCAGACCGCCCTCTACTAGATGGAGCAGAGATCACCTTTAGCTCTTCTGATAGGGCCCTAAAGACTTCATCTGAAAATTGGGGATGAGTAGAAGGTTGCGCATGAGCAAATTCCTTAATTAGGTGTCCACTTCAGGACTTTGGTTTTGCAAACACTATTTTAAAACTCATCTGAACAGCTGGCCTGAAATCTGCTTCTTGCTCACGCTCTGCTATTGCTTAAAAGCCACAAAATTTGCTAAACGCACGTAGAAGACTTTTCTTTCTGAATGCTAGGCCCCTGACATCATGAGCCACATTCTCCTCAGCAGGCATACGTGGCAGAGGTCCCATTGACTTTCATGGAGCTACGCCAGTGAACACCCACAGAGTACCCAGCCCTATATCTTGAAGAGAGTATGATCAAAAATTCCATTTAGGCTTAGGCATTATCAACTTCAGCATAAAACTATCAAGGGTTCTGAACCATAAGGAAAATCCTTCCTTAACCACAGCTCAATGAATAAAGCCTAAAGGGTCCAATTCTTCCCTCATGCCTGTTTTCTATTCTACTGGCCTCGGTGGAATTATTCCGGATTTCTACTAGCATAGCGGAACTCAAAATCCATCCTTGTAACCACACCGTGAAGCTGTTACCCAAGGTATTTTATATATTGGAGACATTCAGTTACAGCCTCCTTTATGCAAATCTGGATTTTGCATTCTGTTTTTTGCAATGTATCGAGTATAAATATTGAAATGATTATTCAGAATGAGCAAGAATAACACAGTCGTTATGTTTCGACAGATGAAGTCAAACTCTACTGGATCTTTTGTCATTAAGTGAAGGACACTATGAAGCAACGGTATATCATTGCAAGAACCAAAGTAAAGTCTGCTCCAGTAGTTTTACCCTGAACCACAAATATATTTTTGTTTGCAAGTTTTTCCATGGAATATAGTTCTACCCCTGAAGCTGCACAGAAGTATGCTAAATGACTGAGTCCAAGCAACTTTTTCTTGTACTTGTGTACCTAATAACTGTGAATATAAAACTGTTTTAGGTAAACACAACTATGGTATTACAGAAATAAAGGTCTAAATCCATTTAATGCCTACCTCAAACACGTGCCTTCTTGTGCACGATAAAACAATGGCCATCTCTTGAGATCACAAAGATTTAGGGATCTATACAGCAACGGACTTCTGTGGATGCTAGCTGCACAACTGATCTGAGCTATGTAGTAATGTCAGTGTGGAGCTGTGTATGGGGCAAAGACTGAGGAGCCCTGGGTATTATTCCGAGATCTGCTACTGACTTGCTGTCTGACTTTGAGGAAATCACTTCATCCCTGTGGGTATGTCTTGATAGGCAAAACAGGTGTGTTTTTCAATCATGTTAACTCAATCAAGTTAGCTTATCACAATTGAAAAGCTCGCTCTCCCCCTCCAGGCGACCATATGGCCATCTAACGTGGCTTCAAACATGTTAACCAGGGCCACCCGAGGTGGGGCAGGGGGCCAATGGGGCAGTTTTTACCCCAGGCGCCCCCTCCTTCAAAAAGGCCTCCAAAGTGACTGGCACTGCGACCAGGCACCCGGGATCAGAGCCCCACTCAGTAAATTTGGCCCGGCATTGCCTCTGTCCTGAGAGAAGGGTGGCTGAGCCAAACCTGAGTGGGGCTGTGACCCTGCGTGTCATGTCGCCATTCCCAGCATCACAGGCCAGGAGCCCAGTGCGGGTTCACCCTCCAACTCCCCTCCCGTTTCCATCCGCCACCCCTCAGTGACAGTTTTTTGGAAGTTGGAGAGGGGGGCTCACTTTCAGATTTTGCCTTGGGCCCCCAAAAATCTCTGCGGTCCGGACGTTAGCCTGCATCTTAATGAGCATTCAGAGGGATTTTAAATCCTGTCTAGACAAAGCCTATGTGCCTTGATTTCCCCATCTTTAAAATGAAAGAACAATACTTACTCATCTATGAAACATCAATGGGTGAACAAGCATGGAGGCTGCTTTTTGCTGAAGACCCTCCAATATATCGGTAACCAACCTCAGAATTATTATTATTGCACATTTATAGAGCAGTAGCACTCATCAGAACGGAGAGCCCACAGTTGTAGGTGATGTACAGACATGTGAGCTATTATAACTGTGGATATTCTTGTTCATTTTGAATAGTAGATGGGCTTGCAAGTTTTAAATCTACGCATGCGGATGGTCAGGGCTTGGGGATTTTAAAGAGTTTGTTTTAAAAAGTGTTGTAATTCCACCTCTGACATAACAGAATATGGACAAGCTACCCGGGTAAGTCAACGTGAGCAGTAGCTTTGAAAGATTAATGAGGAAAACACATTTAGAGTTAACATTTGCCTGCACGGCTGCACCACAAATGACACATTGGAACCCTTGGGAAGGACCAGGCATAACCTGACTAGCTGCCCAGGAACATGCAAAGGGAGAGGTACGTGACACTGTTGGCAATGCCAGCGACCCCAGGAGGGTTTATTACGGGGCACAGTGAGAACAATGCAATGGAAATGCAACATCGTGCAGACTGCAACAGGAATGCCAGGAAAGGTGGTGATTAATCCTGTGGCACAACAAGGGATGCGCCTGACAAACTTCTGGAAGATGGTATGTCTCTCAAAGATGTACCTCCAGGCAGTGCCACTTGGGAAGAGGTACAGATATCCACACCTGTATCCACACATAGACGACTACAGGCTTCACTGGAGTTTCACAACACTGATAAATATGTCAAGAAAGGAGATCTAGCACCAAGATCTGCTCCGAGTTACATTGGTGTGAAGCTGTAATAACTCCCTTAAAGACAGTGATGTACTGGATTTATACCATTATGAGCAGAAATTGGTACATAATCTTTAGCAAGGCTTTTTTCCTTCACCTTTGCTTAGATAGAAATAAGGCATCTGTTGTTGAAAATAAGCTCATTATTTCTAATGAGGCACCTGATAGCAGCTCAGGTCTAGGTGATTAAAATTCAGGATTTGGCAAAAGGGCAAAAACTTACGCTGAATTCACTCCAAAATAATCATAAAAATAATCACAGAAGCCACTTTTTGTTCCTAACACATAGTGGTTTTTTTAAATGATTGAGCGATGAATGACTATTAAAAAAATCCCCTTCTGTTTCCATATATCCTGCGGTTTCTAGGATAGATGCTGAACTGCCAAAATAAGCGCTTCTGTGGAGAGAAGTGAAGTATATTGTTATAAAAGCAGCTGCACAAAAAAGCAATGGCTAATGCAGAATGTGAAAGGTTAATTGTTACTAAACCCAGCAACAAATAGCAGTTATGGGTCTAACTGGCACCAAAATGGTAGTATATCTCGTTAGCTTCAGCCTGCACAAGAATCCCACTGTTATCAGCGTTTTCATATGTTAATCACCACGCTCCGTAGCAGACATACACTATACATGTTGGATCGGCGGGTAAGAGGCCATAAGACTTTACATTTCTAAATCTTTCTGTTTACACTTTCCTCCTTGCAGTAATATAACATTTTACCAGACAGCGTGGAAAGGAATATTACTTAGTGTACTGGTCACTAAAATGCTAGCGGAAGATGCGCTGAATCAACAAATAATTCAATGTTACGGTACTTCTTGTGTATTATATATTTGGTGATACATACAAAGGCACAAAGGAAGTAGAAGCCATCTTGGTGTGTGGCTAGCCCCAGAAGTGTGTCAATACACCCTGCACCTGTGTTTCTTGTTGCAAAGCTACAACTTTGAATCCTGGCACCACCATCTGGGTACCATTCCAACAGTATAATCTGGTCTGAAACATGCCAGAAAGGGGGATGGATCAGTAATGCAACCGGAGGCAGACACATCTTCTTGATGAACAAGAGCAGAGTAAACAACGCTCCCCCCCGCCCAGCTGTTGTTAGAAAACTCTTAAATTACCCAGTGCTGACAACGGGTGCAGTTGAGCCAGCGATGAACACAGTTTAAGAACAAGGGCAGCCAAGGACAAACAGCGGTCAGCACCATTTCAGAAGCTTTCGTTAAAACCTGCTCCGTTTGCAGTGAAATTGCGTTCAGCTCCAGTTGACCTGCACCCACTGAGAGCGATGGATAATTTTGCTAGTGCAGACAGAGCTTTAATGTCATACGGTACTTGCTGAGATCTGATATTAAGGTCAGAAGCACTGGAGCAGGAGGGAGTGATTACTATAATCAAGATACCCCCACACACTGGTTTATTAACAACCTCCTTCCTGATACCCTGAGTATCTACAGCTTAGTAACCTGGGCACAGAGACCATCACACACAACCCCATAGATCTTCAAGTCCTCAATTCATGACCATCACCTTTCCAAGTTCCAGACCTCTCCTAATGTCCATCCAATCCCCCTCACCAACCTTAAACCGCTTACTGCTGGTAAGTGGGTATTGTAAAATGTGTGCAATCAGGTTATGTCTCTGGTTCTCACTGTGTTGTCCTCCGTACCTTAACATTACCAGCATTCTCCCCTCTGGTTTGCATCTTACCATCTCACTCATCTCTGGTGGAAGCTTTCTACTTCTTCCCCATGTCACTTCCACGTTAGCATGAAGCAAGGCTCACCACTTGGTCCCCTTCTCACCTCCAATTAGCTCCAGTCTTGCACCTCTGACCTTTAAGGATGGCACCCAAGTTTGCTCCCTCTTCTACCCTCTCTCCATATTGGATTTGTTCTTTCTTGGCCACTACATGACTCCATACCACCAAAATGCCCCAAAGGCTGAAGTCCTCCTGATTAAAATAGAAATTTCGTCCCATGTCTTTGACTTCAGTGTCTCTTGCCCCAACTTTGCTGTGAAAACCAGAAATCACCTTTGGACTCTGAATATTAATTTTTCCTTTACATTTTATTTTGTACTTCATGTGCTCATGGCCACCTCCTGAATGCTGCTGGAAATTGCCCTGATCTTGCCTCCGCTGAAGTACTAGCTCATAGTCTAATCCCTTCCTGCTTCATTTCCCTCTTCTATGATCTTCCTCTATTCTTACTTGCACTGCCCCCATTTACCTTCTCTCTCCAAGCCATAAGTCACTTATCCTGTTTAAATTTCATCTTAAAATTAGAGATTGTTCTGACCCTAAAAACTCAGACCTGAACAACCCTTATGCTTAGGGAAATAACAGATCCATATGTGACCTATGTGGCTTGGGTTCATCCCTATTTAGAACCTACCCTTCCTCTTTAGAGTATAATTGGCTCCCGTAACACTTTTATGTATGTATAGCGTGGCATCGAAAATGGTGCAGTCGGGTAGGATTAGCAAGACCTACGCACGTCATTCTTCACTTTTAGAAATCAGCAGCTAAGCCATGCAGACACTGAAAACAATGAACATGCACTTTTAAAGCTCACAACTGAAGCTATAAATACAGTAGAGTGTAAAAGGGGGAAGTTCTGTTTTCTCTCAAACTCACTTACCATAAACTGATAGCACAAAATAAGATTATGCGATCCATCGACAGAACCCTCAAAATGGCTTCCATTTCTGCAAACGGCTGACTTTATGAGCGGTTATTCACGTCTGCATCTTAAAAGCCTCCACCAGACACACTCAGATCCCTTGCCATCTTACAAAGGGTATGAGGCCGTTACCAAATGACCATGTTGCCTAGTGCGCGATGGTGCTGTATTCAGAGATTACCCAGCCTCTTCAGTGTTGCTTCCCTGACCTACATGGTCCAAATGTGATGCCTACAAGAAATCAGCCAATTAATACAGTCGAAGTAGGGGACCTGTTAAGGATAGTTGATCTTTAAAATGATTTTTAAATTATATCCTTCTCCCCCCATCCTTATTTGTTTCTTGTCGATTTGTGAGCAATTTGAGGCAAGAGCAGTGGTAACATTTTGAGTTGGGATGCACAAAGGAGTCTAAGGCTATGTCTACACTTAATTCTTCCATCAACGTAGCGCTGTCTACGCCAAGGATTAGGTCAGTCTAACTATATATCTCATGGGTGTGGATTTTTCACAGCCTGAGGCTTGGTCTACACTGGGGGAGGATCGATCTAAGATACACAATTTCAGCTACGAGAACAGTGTAGCTGAAGTTGACGTATCTTAGTTCGGCTTACCTCTCGTCCTCAAGGTGCGATGTCGATTGCTGCAGCTCCCCTGTCGACTTTGCTTCCGCCTCTCACCGAGCTGGAGTTCAGAAGTCAATGGGAGAGCGATCGGGGATCGATTTATCACGTCTACACTACACGCGATAAATCAATCCCCGATAGATCGATCACTACCCGCCGATCTGGCGAGTGGTGTAGACGTAGCCTGAGAGACAAAGCTAAACTAATGCAACTTTTCAGCGTAAACAAGTCCTAGGCACCCAACTCTCATTAGATTACAATGGAGGTTAGGTATTGAACTTTTACTGCCCCTTTGCAAATCCAAGCCTGAACATTTGCTTGGACAGCGCTAGCACACCAAAGGCACTAGTTTAATATAAATAATCACGGTCATCAATAACCTTGCCGTTTCTGGAAAAAAATTTCTCTCGTTGCCTTTGTTAAATTTACAAGTTAAATGGCATACACAATAAATACTTTTATAAAAATAATATTTACATGGCAAACTAAAGAATAAGAAACTAGAAACAAGACACTGATCTAAATACCAGCAGCAAATGGGGATGAAGAAAATGAAGTTGTCAGCCATTAGTAATGCTAATTTATCATGTAAATTTATACTCTGCAATTGTGGCATTTTAGGAAAGAAATCCAGGCCTCGTGTCAGTTCAGTTTTAACAAGTGACAACAAATGCCACTAATCCCACAATATTTAGAAACATTCGGGGTCTCTTGCACATGAAACCCAAGTCCCCAAATTGTGTGCCGACCTATCCTCGTTGTCGTGTGTTCCAAGTTAGGGCTAAAACTTCAGTCTCACTTCAGTACAGCGATCCCTCAGGCCCCCACTGCATACTGATACTTCTGGGAACGAAAGGGTCACATTGTTGACCCACCTGCTCCTGTTTGCTTCAGTTGGATCTAGTCAAATTTCAGCAGCTGCATCGCTAGCACAATGAACGCCATTGTTATCTCCTCAGCACGGCAGGGGATGGATCCAAATTTAAAAAAATAAAATCAAGTGAGCTGCCAATGGCATGGATTTCAGTGGCTGCACTTGCCTCACACGCGTTGAAAATGTCTGTTAAATACTCCTAACTCGATGCAGCAAAATAAGTCATTTTGCATTTGCTGAACAATCTAGTTGGGGAAAAAGAGCATTAAGAGGTTTCTACCCCCCCTTCCCACTTTTGCTTTCTCTGCTTTCTGCAGAGATTTTTCTTTTCCAAAATTACGTACAACTGTTTGTCCATAAGCATAAACTTTCTGCTAGGAAACCTAGCTTGCTTTAACAGATCTCCAGCACTAAAAACATTTGTTGCTTGAAATGAGAGCCACTTTAATGCCTGTACATGTGCAATTTTTCATGAAAGACCATGCAGTTTGGCAGGAACATCTGACATACCGTAGAAAACATTACGAGTACTCACTGTATAAAATGTCATTTTGGGATGAATGGTCTCCAAAACGCTCTGAAGCAATGTCATTAAGGCTCCCTATAGAGGGTATTATTTCTAATGGAATATAGATTATATGGTGTTATGTCATTAAGGCTTCCAATTTTCGGCTTTATATTGTTATTTACCAATAAATGCCTGATGAGAAAAACAGCAGAGTTATCAACAATGATGAGCCTAAAACATATTAGTGGATACAGAACAAGGCAATTCTGAACATTTGCCATGCAACCCTTGGAATTCGTACATTCTGCTTCTCTTTGTCTGTTTTATGAGGTCCAACATAGGTCCAACGGCATGGAATAGCCAGTGGGGGCAGGTGGGAAGAACAGGGTTGGGAGAAGACACTGAAGTTGCACAAACAACAGCTGAGAAAATTACAGCCTGCTCCAAAGCCCACTAATGACTACAGAAAGATTTCTACTACTTAAGCCCTTATTTACCTCCGATATGATTTTTTTTTAAATGTGGGATTTTTTTATATATAATGACAAAGATCTAATTATATTATATATAATCAAGTTATTTTTAAAGTGACTAATCCCTAACATGACCCTGGAAACTATATAAAGTAATTCAGTTGTCTAGGGCAGGAATTGTCTCTTCATTTGTGTTTGTACAGACCCTGGCAAAATGGGTCCCTCACCTCCCACATCCTTGCTGGGTCTTTTGGATGCTACCATAAAAACTAGAACTGGTCAAACACATGGTTTTTCTCCACACAATTTTGAACACAAAGATTTTGTTTAAAAAATTTTATTCTCCCCACCCCCCACAAAAATTGAACAACAAAACAAAAAATTTCAATTCTAATTACAATTTTAATTTCTGTTTCTGAAAATGGAAATGAAAAATCCAAGTCAAAATGAAAGAAAATTTCCCATATTCAAAGAAACTCCTCCTTTTTTTTTCCTAGAAAAATTTGTCAGTAAAAAAAATTTCAACCATCCAAAGTCAGAAGAGTTTATTTGCATTTTCTCACTTTCTCTCCTAATTTCATGAGACAAGGTATACTGGTATACTACTGTCTGGTTTTGTACACATGTATACCCACATTCATATATACATTACAATGTGTGTGTATAGTGAATACACACACACACACAACACATGCACACACACAAAACATACGCACACACATACTTCGTAGATTTCTCTTTGTCAAACTGCACATCCAAGAGTTGTGAAACAATGCCGCTATCTTCCTATGAATA
Source organism: Mauremys mutica (assembly GCF_020497125.1). Lineage (NCBI taxonomy): Eukaryota > Metazoa > Chordata > Testudines > Geoemydidae > Mauremys > Mauremys mutica. The sequence continues at coordinate 81,302,190 of NC_059082.1, read as the reverse complement.
TTAGGCTATGCATATAGTACAGACATTGGTCAATGGAAGTTACATCAGCATAAAGCCACTGCAGTTTGTGTATCACTGGTGCATACTTGGCTCCTTGCGTCAGCACTATGCATTTTCACCAGGAGTGCTTGTGTCGGTGCACTATGGGAAGATGTCCCAGAGTGCAGTTCACCATCGTCTGGTGCACTGTCTTTTGGGAAATTTTGGAAATGCATGGGACCAAGGGGTCAAGTTCCCATCATGCAACTTTCTCCATCCCAAAAGACCATACATATTCCATAATTTTTGTGCCTTTTCTTTAAATTCCCACAAAACCATGTGGCACTTCTCACTGTTCACCATCCAACAGAAGCATGGTACCCACACAGCTCTACATTATTGTCACAAATATTGCAAACACAGAAACAAAGACCCTCCGGTATTTGCAGAGCCAGAGGAAGAACTGCAACAATGGGGGACATTATGATTTTGTGGGACATAGCAAAAAAACAACTCAAGGTTGTTAGTGGCATTCACAGAGCAGCTGCAGAAGGTGGAGCACCAATTCTGAGCATGAAAAACGAGCACTGACTGGTTGGAATGGATCATAATGCAGGTCTGGGACAATGAGCAGTGGCTGCAGAACTTGCAGTTGCAAAAAGCCACCGCCACACCCCTGGATTTGTGCACTGAGATCACCCCACTCCTCCAGATCAGGGACACCAAAACGACAGCTGCACGGACAGTTGAGAGGTGAATGGTGATCGCTCGGTGGAAGCTTGCAATGCTGGATGGCTACCAGTCAGTGGGAAATTGTTTTGGAGTTGGAAAATCTAGAGAGGAGCATTATCATGCAAGCGTGCAGGGCCATTGTCTCCTGCTATGCAGGATGGTGACTCTTGGTAACATGCAGGACATAGTGGGTGGATTTGCAGCAATGGGGGTCCTGAACTGCAGCGGGGCAATAGCTGGCACACATATCCCTATTTTGAAACCAGCCCACCTTGCCACAGAGTACACCAACCGAAAGGGCTACTTTTCTATGGTGAGGCAAGCACTGGTGGATCACTGGGAGAGCTTCACCAACATCAGTGTTGGCTGGTCAGGGAAGATGCACGGTGTTCACCTCTTTAAGAACACAGGACCATTCAGAAAGCTGCAAATAGATATTATCTCCCCACTGGCAGATTACCATTGACGATGTCGAAATGCCAACAGTGATTGTAGGGCTCCAGCCTAGCCTTTGGCTCCGGAAGCCGTACACCACCACCTCGACAGTACCAAGGAAAGATTCAACCACCAGCTCAGCGGTGCAGAATAACCAATCAATTTGTGTTTGGTAGACTGAACATCAACCTAACTTCATAGTGTAAACCAGCCCCTATGCATCACAATCACTGGCTGTCAGAGTAAAGATATTCAACATGGACTTACTCAGAATGGAATTAAATTAACCAATTCTGAGCCTCTCCTCTATCTCCCTGAAAATTTATTATGACATACTTCACATTATATATTTTTGACACCTGTCAAAAATAAAATGTATTGTGCTAATGATTACGATGTATTATGAATAAGGGCCCCAGGCTGCAAACACTTATTGCTTACTACCATGAAATCATAGAATCACAGGACTGGAAGGGACCTTGAGAGGTCATCTAGTCCAGCCCCTTTACTCATGGCAGGACTAAGTATTAACTAGACCAATTAATGGATTCAACCCTGGCAGTAAGCAAAAAGCCCGACAGGAAGTGATTGCATTATTGGCAGGCGGCGTGTCCCAGTGGACTGTCAGGAGATTTGTGTTGTATTTCCACCAGCAAGACATTTCACCTCTCTGGCTTCCACTTCTCCTCTCACCTTTTGTCTGCCTTGGCTATTGAGATTGTAAGCATGTGCAAATATGTTAAAAGTTATAAGATGAAGAAAACTTTAAATACTTAAATAATAAAGGAACACAGTTGGGTCAATCTGACCCTAACTTTAGATTATATAAAGATAGTCTTTAAAAAAAAAAAGAAAGAAAAACCCTAAAACCAATAGAAATGTTTCCATTAAAATTAAAAAAAGGACAACCTGAAATTGCTTAAGAAGTGCCCACTACCTAATTTTAATATTTGCATAAATCCATCATCACTTAGGTCATTCGGAGCAAAAACATTGTCCTATGATAGTGAAGGCTACAGCTATAGTAGAAAAAGGTGGGGTTTTTAAACATGTGTTAGCTATTAACACAAACCGATAACGTCCTTGTGTTGATACCTTGTGTTTACCTCAAACAGCTAACAGTTGCTGAAACTAAAAATGGCCTTGGGCCTACACTACGGGTGAAATCCTGGCACTGCTGAAGTCAATGGTAAAACTACCATTGACTTCTATAGGGTCAGGACTTTTATGTGTGTTATTTAACATGTGTGTTAGCTACCATCTGCTTTAAAAACCACAACCTTGTGAAGACAAGATCAACGTGGATATTATTCTCAATGGTGGGAAAGATTTCCCAGTGCAACAACAGAGAACAAAAAGTAAAACAGGGATGCAGAGATGTGGGTCATGAACATTGAGAAGTGCAGGATCACTCAGCTATCATGCAATTTCAGTAATACAAGAGAGCAAAATTTAGATCAAAATGGCAAAAGCCGATACCACATGAGGTATAAATACCTGAGAAGTATTTGGTGAATTGCTTTACGTCCGTGTCCAGCAGAACTTTACTTATAGAATATTTACAGGTTCTAACCCTCAGACACAGTGCACTCTCCCAAGTTACAGCTGCAAGACACAGCATTCCTTCTGCATCTCACCACCCAAAGCTGCCGGAGTACAACCCTTTCTTCTCCTTCTCCTCCAAAATATCAACAGAGCCATAAAAGGGATAAAGACTCACTCAGCACATTGTTAAACCTTCCAATCACCGCCAAAAAAATACACACAACGCACAGAAAAAGGCAAAGAAAAATCAACACTTTCAAGTTATTGTGTCAGTTTAAAGGGCTTCCAGGGATCCTTATTGAAAGTATTCCTGGCAATTCCTAGTGGAAATTCCTGATCTCCATGCAATTAGATGAGTTATAAACATGAGAAAGCCTGATAAAAATGCCACAGATTCAACCCCAAACTCCCCTTCTCCAATAGCCACAGCAATGTGCTATTATGAATTTGAAGTTTGATTTACAAGAGGTTACTTCACACTCATGGTCATGGAGCATGAGTTTCTGATTTAAAAAAATAAGTCCAGTGCAGCAATATTTCACATTTCATTCAAATGCATTTTTCCAAACCATTGCTTGCAACACTGAGCTCTGAGAAAAATCGACTCACTTTTTAATCAAAGACATTCTTGTATATTTTTTCTTTGAAGTTTATTGGAGCCCCTTGCACATGTAAGTTGCATATTATATCTAGAAACAACAGATGGCCACATGCAGTTTACTATGGATCCATTTCAGAGACGGTTAACCTTGCATCTCTATGCATCCACTGTACTGCGTTTCTGCCACACAATAGAGACAAGGTATTCTTTCAACTCTGACTGACTTTTGTTCATGTTCAAAAGTGCTAAGTCTCAGCAATAATTCTTCCTCTTCCCCTGATGAAAGGGAGAAGTCTCAACTTTAAGACTTAAAAACATTAAAGAGCAGCAAGAATACCTTACTATAAAACCACAAAAGAAAATTGCTTTTATTTTCTAACACGTAAGCATCACAAACATAGAAAGGTGCTGGTGCACATAAACTCAGAGGCAAACCTTCTTTAATCTGATAGCAAGAGAAATAAGGAAGACAAAGTAATATCAGCTACAACCTACAAAAAGGGCAATATTGGGAGGGGGGGTGTAGAGATGGGTGTGGGGGGGTGGTTAATGCTTTGCAATTCCATAGTGCCTTTCATCAAAAAGCCATTTACTAATATTAATAAGGTAAGTCTCTCCCCAGAGGGAGATAAATTCTTATTCTCATTTTACAGGTATGAAAAAACTGACCCACAGAATGGTTAAGAACAGACTTGCCTAAGATCAGACATTAATTCAGGGGAAGAATCAATAACACAACCCAGGAGTTCTAACTCCCATTCCTCTGCTCTAAGCAATCAGAACATGGGTTGACAGACCTAACATTTGATCTATTCTTTTCTCATTTATATTCATTACTACAAAGCCAACGTAATTCTAGGGGCCCAATCCCGCAATGCTTATGCACACACTTATTGTAATCACATTAATAGTCCCATGGAAGTCCTCGGGACTGGTTCTGGCAGTTCCATTTGGCATGGTAAGTATTTGCAGAGGCTGCTCAAAAAAAATAAATATATACAGGGGAGGGAGGAGAGAATGGATTCTGGCTTTAACTCTATTTAACACAAGTGTCCACTCCCAGTTTAACTTTGTGTTGCACCAATTTTCTTATTTAACACGTTCCTGATTTCTCGTTTGCACTAAGAGATAACAACCTGGCGATATTTAACATTTCTGTAGCCGAGAGAATAGTTCTTGATGTTGTTGAAAGATTTTAGAATGTTATCAATAACTTTTGTTCTTAAAGTATAAACCACATGGAAAAAAATTTTTGCATAAAAACTTTTAAAAGCTTCCAAGTGCTCTCCAGGGTAGTCATTAGAAACTACTTAGGTAACAAGAGGGCGATATCACAGAGTTAATGCAGCATTAAATTAGCCCTCTTAGGTAGAACTTTAAGTGACAGAGGAATTAGTTGGGAAGATTTTTTATTTTATTTTTTAAATAGTGAAGTTAATGGATTTCCTGTTTTTAGCTCTGTGGGCGGCTGTCATTGTGAGGGATCAGTATATACTGTATTTAATTACTAAGGCTTAAAGAAACTAAAATAATTTCATCTATGTTAGTACGACCTCACTGGTATTCGGTGCCTGTCTAGTGCGGCCACCACAGTAACTAGAATATTAAAAGGTTACTACCTTCCAGTGGAGTACGTTCCATTTGCATGGATGCTTTCTTGTGATCCATAGCAGCTCCTAATACTGCTTCCTAATTAGAGGAAAATGATAGACTAGCGGATAGGGCACTAGTCTGGGCCTCAGGAGATCTCGATTCAATCCCCAATTCAGCCACAGACTTTGCTTAAGCGAGTCATTTAATCTAACGTGTGCCTCAGTTCCCCATCTAAAATAGGGATAATGCTTCCGTTACACAGCCCAAAAGTTCTCCCACACAGCTGTGCAGCAGAGAAAGACGTGGGTTCTGCTCCAAAGCGTTTGTCTAGGTTAAGACAAGACAACAATTTGGTGTAACAACCTGATGCTAGGACTGAGGGGGGAAATGAGGGTAACAATCATTTGCTAGCTACAACACTAGCTGCATGCACAACTTGCTGGTGTTTTATAGATACAAACAAACCATAGTTACTCATGAAGACAGCACATTTAAACCCTAACGCCTGATCCAGTTCTCGGTCCAGATCCAGGGGCTACTCCCAGCTTCAGAGCTCTGGATTGGCTGTATAAACAAGCTGTCCCTGCAAACGACTCTCCTTCCACTCAAGGAGGCAGTGTCATTGTGGTCATATCTGACAGTCCCTAGCAGAGATGGGTGCTGTTGACTGTAGAACACCCTAATGGAGGACGAGCCGGAATCTTGCCACTTTCACGATACAAGACCCAGGTGTTTGCACAGGACTTTCCTCCATAACACAGGTAAAGTATAACATCTTGAAAGCAGCCAGCTGAGAAGGAGGTCACAGGGGATGGGAAATAAAGTGAGAAGTTTTGAGCCATTTTTCCACCAAATGGAATAAACGAAGCTGTAGATACATTTATACCTTTACCATGTATAGATTAGACAAATGCTGGCAGGCTTGGCAGACAAAGGATAGTTTTGAATGAGAAGAGCATGGGGCACCTTGTAGAGTTCCATAGATAAAGCACCACCCGCAAAAGAAAGCATGAATATGGGAGAAGTCTAGAGAGGGAATAGTGAGTCGGAGGCATGGGAACAGAGAAGTGGACTGGGAGAGAATGGAAGGTGAGGGAGAGAAGATTGAACTTGAGGGACAAAGAGAGAAGAGTATACCAATGAATCAGATAATACTATGTCCGCTATTAGGGCTAGCAGTTGTGGTAGGGGACAGGAGCCTCTGTTTTCCTGCAACTCCACCACTTCCTTTTTAAGAAAAAAAGATAGTTACAGTAAGGTTTAAAAACAAAAAGACATTGGAAGGGTTATAAACCCTCCTGCTTCAGGGCATAAACCTATCTCTAACTGATGGGGGTCAGGAGGAAACATCCCTATGGACTCAATACCCTGTCTAGGGCAGGACTCCCTGCACCTTCCTCCTGAAGCAGCTGGAACTGGCCACTGTCACACAAGGCTAGATGGACCATTGGTCTGGTCCAGTTTGGCAGTTGCTATGTTCGTCTATGTTGAGGTTCATATATATTACATGTCTATACAGTACACATGTACACACGGGCAGAGAAAATCAACAGCTGGATTCCCCATTGCACAGGAAAACAAAACAGAGGCAATGAATTCGTCATTACGAAAAATCCTAAGGCACTCAGGCTCTTGGAAAGTACATCCCTTCCAGGGTGTAATTAGTTGCCCCAATTATCCTTTCCACACTGATCTCTTTGAACTGATCATTATATAACCAAGAGCCAGATAAAGTTTTCTGGTAAATTTTGTATCTGGAACTGCACATTGATTACACGAAAAGAACACGTTAATGGCATAACGAAGAAAGGCACGCAAAGTGCATGTAATGATTTGTGTTAGGTTTCCAAGAAACATTAAGTAAAAGCAGACCTTAGCCAAAAGACAAGGATGGTGGATACCAATGGACATGCCACGTACTAATGCAGGACAAAAAGGACCTGCTGAGGGGTCGATTACGGAGTGTTATTTCCATTATTGCTGCGTCAAGGAGAAAAAGTGAAACTTGCCATCATATGAAACAAGAGTTTCAGCCACTGGACTCTGAGCTGAATCACACAAGGAATTCACAGCCACTGCGGGGGATGATACAGCATGTGCACCAGCAAGCATCAGAATGATACTTCGAACTTCTAGAGTGCCTGCTCTCCAAGGGTCTCCCAGCAATTTAATGACTGTTGCCTCCCAGTGCCCGTCTGTGGTACCCACTAATAGAGGGTTAAGCACAGCCTCGGGAAACTGGAGAGATTTGTTCATGTGACTGGTCACAGTGGCTCTGCTCAACCCAGAACTCTGGACTCCCAGCCCCCCACTGTGCCCAGTACTCGGCACTGCCTCTTGAACATTTATCTGGGGCTCCTCAGCTCAGAAAGGAGCCCAGTGTATCTCTTGCACTAAACGTGCCCTGGAGGTAGCAAACCGCCACCACCATTTTAAAACAAAGTGCTTCCTTTTCTCCTCATTTCAATGTATTTGTCCCACTAAGGGCCCAATCCTGCTCTCACTAACTTCCCTGGAAACAGGATTGGGCCGCAAGCCATCTTCACTCTGACAGGTCAGTCCAACGCCTACCAGCATCCAGCTCCATGACTCAAACAACCTTCCCTGTCCCTCCAGACTGCGAACCAGTGCACGCTCCCGAAGACGCTGGCAGCAATCACGGACGCAGATCTCCTGCACTCTGCCTTGGCTTCAGCTGGCGGTCACCTGCTGTCAGGATGCCAGTGCCACTACAGAGGAGAAAGGCAGGGAGCAGAAGGCACAGGGCTAGCAGAAAGTGCTGCTTGGGGGCAACAGAGATACTTCATCAAGGTGAATGCCAACTAATAAGTATTACTCACCTAGGGGCAAGAAGATACAATATGGAGAAGCAAAGGATGGTCTTGTCGCTAACACACAGGACTGGGAATAAGGAAACCTGGGTTCTGCCCTGGCCATGCCTAGGCTTCCTGGGGCTGTTACTTCACTGCTCCGCTCTGTGGGGCATCTCACCACTTTGCAGAAGAAAAAAAACTCATTCATGTCTGTAAAGCCCTTTGAGAAGGTCAGATGGAAGATGATGTAATGGAGGTAAAGAGGCCTACGGCTTGTGGAGAGAGAGTTTTGTGTTTTAAGTATTGAAATAGCAAATGTAACACTTAGCTCCTGTGTATTAAGTTCTCTCTTACTGTGTGCATTGTCCCAACCCCCAAACAAGGAGGCCCTAACATAAAATTTGAATGCCAACTATTTTCCACTCTCCTGAGCAACCTGTTGTACAGACTTTAACTGTCCTTTATGGACATGACCCCTGCAGAGCAGTGCCATGCGCCCGCAGAGCTGAACTGCTAAAACCAGGTGTCTGTTGGGTGTTAAATGTATCTTCAAACTGCTTTGGCAGCTTAAGAAACCATTAGCAGCTGTTAACATGGCTAACTTGGCAACATGGCCCAACAGCTCAAACAGCCTGTTTTCTTCACCACTTCAAAAACTCTCGTTTCCAGTTTGCAGGTTTTAAACCAGGAACAAATTAAAACCAACACCACGAAGGCACCTGCAAGACACACTTTGCTAGCAGACCTAAAGCAAGACTGAAAAATAAGCAGCATGGGATACACAAAGTTCTTCCTAGTGTGTGTGAGATTCCCAACAGCCCAATTAAAACATCACATTTTAGTTTTGTGGAAGCACACACTTCACAATGCACATTTGCAAAAGAAGAGCATTTAGCTCCTGAGCCAGCTCCCTGAAGTCAATGGAGAGACACATTGATCTGAAAGGGAGCTGGATCCGATCCTTAATGTATAGTTTTGCCTGACATACAAAAAACTTTTCTAAATGTTTTTGGGCTGCCCTCCAGAGTGCTCTGGACAGGGATTATGTAAAAACGGCACCTTCTCACTGGTGTGTGTGTTCGTGTGTGTTCAGAGTCAGAACTGCTGACTTTATAGCCAAAAGTCAGGGTTTTTTTTTATTGTTTTCTGCACTAGTTAGTGCCACGGAGGGCAATGGGTTTGAATCACTGAGGGCCCAACACGGCCTACAGAATGATGATTATTACTGAGGACACATTAGAACACAACTAGGCATTCCGATCTCAGGTCGAGTTTGCAAGGCTTGGCAGTTCGGAAAAACAACATATTTTTATTCGTTAGCAGAGCACCCATTTGATACAGGGCCATTATGAGACAAGACGCTTGGAGACCAATGCTTTTGCAAGTCACTTTAGAGAGCAGAATCACACAGCGTAAGAGCTATTAGAATCCATGTAAAAAAAGGCTAATGGCCTGATCTAACACAGAACTGAATAATAGCTGCTCTTCTGTGGCTGAGATGAAAAGAGGAAATACTGGTTACCGTGATGTACCCATTGTTATGAACTGGGGCTGGATCTGCACAGCTTATGGATTCCAATTGACATTGTGAAGTTGTATTATGAAAAAATGCTGTATTAGGAGTGCTTCTATGTATGCAGATCCACCGCTGCTCAGAGGGTCCATAGCAGATTCACACCAGACAGGGACAACAGAAAATACTTACGGTTAATCATGGGTACTTAAGCCTCACAGAGGTTATACAATAAAGCAGCTCAAGGTTTGACAATCCAGTTTAGCATAAACATCCCGCTCTCTGAAGGGGTAATATCGTGCATATGCTTCCCAAACACCCCCTCCTCGCCAGATGTCACTCTGCGGCCCCTGACTCTGCTTCACCCTCTTCAGAGCCCATCAAGAACTCACGGTTCAAAGGTGATTCAAACGTAAGAACGGCCAGACTGGGTCAGACCAAAGGACCATCTAGCCCAGTATCCTGTCTTCCAACAGTGGCCAGTGCCAGGTGCCCCAGAGGGAATGAACAGAACAGGTGATCATCAAGTGATCCATCCCCTGTCTCCCATTCCCAGCTTCTGGCAAACAGAGACTAGGGACACCACCCCCGTCCATCTTAGCCAATAGCCATTGATGGACCGATCCTCCATGAATTTATCTAGTTCTTTTTTTAACCCTGTTATAGTCTTGGCCTTCACAACATCCTCTGGCAAGGAGTTCCACAGGCTGACTGTGCGTTGTGTGAAAAAAATACTTCCTTTTGTTTGTTTTAAATCTCATGCCTATTAATTTCATTTGGTGGCCCCTAGTTCTCGTGTTAAGAGAAGAAGTAAATAACACTTCCTTATTTACTTTCTCCACACCAGTCATGATTTTATTGACCTCTATCATATCCCCCTAGTCATCTCTTTTCAAAGCTGAAAAGTCCCAGTTTTATTTCTCTCTCCTCATATGTCAGTCGTTCCAGACCTCTTATCATTTTTGTTGCCCTTTTCTGAACCTTTTCCAAGTCCAATCTATCTTTTTTGAGATGGGGCGACCACATCTGCACACAGGATTCAAGAAGTCTTCTTGCTCCCTGCAGCGTCTAAAGACCTAGCTGCAGCCTCCCGGGCTTTCCTCCTTGATTGCAACTTCCTGCTCTTTTTACCCTGGGGATCACCTGATTTAACCCTGTACTAAGGGCTGGCGTAGCCCCAGGCTCTCCAGCCCATGGGCAAGCCATCCTGTTAGGGGAGAAGATAGGAAAACTGGAAAGTTATCCAGAGTAACACAAGACCAGACCAGGTGACCATCAGGGTTTAAATAAAGAAACACATAGAAACATGGGTCACCAAATGAAATTAATAGGCAGCAGGTTTAAAACAAATAAAAGGAAGTTCTTCTTCACGCAGCGCACAGTCAACTTGTGGAACTCCTTGCCTAAGGAGGTTGTGAAGGCTAGGAATATAACAATGTTTAAAAGGGGACTGGATAAATTCATGGTGGCTAAGTCCATAAATGGCTATTAGCCAGGATGGGTAAGAATGGTGTCCCTAGCCTCTGTTCGTCAGAGGATGGAGATGGATGGCAGGAGAGAGATCACTTGATCATTGCCTGTTAGGTTCACTCCCTCTGGGGAGTGAACCTCTGGCATTGGCCACTGTCGGTAGACAGATACTGGGCTAGATGGACCTTTGGTCTGACCCGGTACAGCCATTCTTATGTTCTTATGGAGTCAGACAGGAATAGCAAGAGAGGAGCAGGAGAGCACAAGGGCACAAAAGCTGGTTGAGGGGCTCCATGTGGGGCAGCGTGTTACAAGGGCACCCTGCCTGCCTTCCTAGACCCAGACAGTTCCTCATAAGGGAACAATGAGCTAGAAATCAAGGAACATTGCAGTGTCAGATGTTTATCGTTTCGTATGATCTATAATCTCCCGTGCTTTACATGAGTAAGTATTCAAGAGCATAAACGTGTTAGACTCTGAGCAAAGTGTTGCTCTGTATGTTAACTGCTTCACAGCCACTGCATGCTCTCAAGAGAGAATCAGCCTGTACATCAGAAGCTTCACACTACGGGGGTGGAGTTCTAGGAGAGGGGTGTGTGTAACTCACTGGGGTATGTTGGGGGGAGGAGGGGAATCAGCGCGGATCCCAGGGCCTAGGACAGGTGAACGGAAGAGCCTCATTTCCAAGACAGTGAATAAGATGGAGCCAGTGCCTAGGAAATGTGCCAAAAAGAACAAGAGAGGATCCAGCACTGCAGTCCATTGAGGGTCAGAAACTGAGCATACCCCAGTGATCCAGAACACAAAGGCACGGAGTCCCCTCACTGCACTCAAACCAGGAGGGGGCCCTCACTAGGATATAAGACACTCAGAGGAGCACGCGTTGCGACTCAGAGAGAAGTGTCACCATTACAAGTTACAAAACGGCATTTCGGCAAAGAATATTTGAAGGCACCACGGTGAAACCAGATCACTTTTGAGATCTCTGGTCTCAATGTCTGCAATTCCTGACTCAAACCATTATAAATACTTAAAAAAACAACTGAGCTATTATCAAAGAGATGTAACAAACAGTAAAACAAATAATTAGTTTAAAAAAAAGGTTTTGCACAGATTTGTTAGCCCTTAAGACTGGACTATATAGATATAGCATCACATTTTAGTGTGGTTGACTACAAAAACCACCTAGATATTACAGCCAGTTCAACATGCAATTGCTCACCAACTACAGAGCTTAGGCTGATGGAAGCATAGGCTAACATGCTCCACCCTAGAGGGGCTGGCTGGCTAATATTCACTCCCCAAACCACTAAATGGGCTAGGTGCTGACTATCTGTGTACCCACTACCGTGCCCACATTCAAACACGAGCTCAGGCTTGGCCCGCAGGGGCCACAAGGACAAGGAACTCTCTCTCAAGGGCTGCGGCTATGGAATTCTCCGCTGCAGGGAACTCGGGATGAGCCAGAACCTTCAGGGCACAAAGCAAGCAGACCCTTTTCTAACTGGGGTGTGTGAAAATGACTGTGCATGTTCTAGGGAAAACCCACACAGTGTAGACTTGATACCTCTCAAGAGAGCAGATTCAGTCTGTGATCTGAAATTTTGTTCTTCCTTGAGGAAACTGATGAGTTTCTAAATTTAGGCGACAGCGCCAAGATCCTGTGGGTAAGGGCACCTTAGAAACGGATCTACTGGGTTTTGTCAATTTCAAATGTTTCCTCCCCCTTCAGGTTTGGGTCTTTAATCAGCTAATGCAAAAGTCAGTGTAACTCCTGTGGACTGGTTTCCAACTGTGCATCTTAATATCGTCTTACATGAGACAAGATTAATTAAGGATTTAAAATACCAGAAATGTGAGTTAAAAAACCTGAGCTGAGGAGGGGGGGGAGGGGAGGGAGTTCCAAAATATACACAGGAAATTGTCAAGATTCACAGCTCAGCATAAACTGTCTTATTCTTTAGCCTGGAGAAGTACAATATGAAAATGAACCCTGCAAAAATTAAGGGAAAGAATCTTTACAGTCATCATTGTGACAACATGGTCAGCCCAAAAATACATGTATGTGTATCCAAATAAAAGTCACATCAGCGCGTCTGACCAGTTAGTATAATTATACTATGCTTAAAGCAGCGTAAAAGCATTGTCGTATTGTAATAGCTCTCTGTCCTAAGAGCATAGGTAGAAGACTAAAGGCTACGATATCCTACCCAGATGAGGGAGCAGAACTACTTTCAGGTGGAGAAAAAGTAGATCAGTAATTTTAAAAAAATTTAAACAGTTTAAAAAAACACAGATGTTTAGTTTATAGGTTTTGCTCCCTCCCCACCACAACCGCACCCCACCCCACCCCCCGACATCTTGATATTACAGAAGTGATGATCATTTCCTCCTCAGCCTGCTTTCTTAAAATGAGCTAATCTTGTGAAACCAGGCCTTGCTGTTCATACCTGATGGTGGCCAGGCCAGCAACCAGCGACGCCATTGATAATTTTTGTGGACTACGTTTAAGGGAGTCACTCATCTGAGAGACCTAGGGAAAGTGTAGAGATAGAGGCACAGGACATAGCATCTGACATCAAGCTTTCCCTCACAGTTCTGTCCATTCACCTGAGTCCTGACTAAGACACTCATCTACGCAGCTGTCTACAAAACACTCAGGAGACAAAACACATCAGTCCTAGAAATATAAATCTGGTCTTAGAACCCTGTTATTCTAGTTTGGGGGTAACTGTGTGGAACTGTGCATTAGAGAAACAAGGTGGGTGAGATAGGGTCTCTTCTTGGACCAAGTTCTGTCGGTGAGAGAGATAAGCTTTCGAAGTTGGTCCAATGAAATATATTAATTACCTCACCCCCTTATCTCTCGAATATCCTGGGACAGACATGGCGACAACATTGCATGGAACTGTGCAGTCATTGCGTAACCTGGACAGATGTTTACACGGAGGATAATTCTGGAAAAAGTTAGATTAGCAGCAGGGGGATGAAGGGGCTCGTCAGGCCATAGCAGTTGCGAAATGTTTGCCATGGGAAAATAGCACCGTATGTGCACATGAGCTAACCACCCTTGTGACAGTTATTGCAATCTCATGCAACATCTTTGGGGACCGTATTGTATTAAATCTATGAATGGTTTACGCACGATTGTGTTGTTCTCTGTGAGGGAAGGTTAGCACAGCTCCTACAGGAACTAAAATCAGCGAGGACGTGATTCATCTTAATCACTGAGACTAAACAAGTCCCAAGCGGGTGCACCTGCTGGCATGGTTTGCATATACAGGTATGGGACTAGGAGCCAAAGAAAGGATTTTTGGTAGAAAAGCATGAGCTTGAATGGAGCTCAGGGCCGTCTTTCTGATCCAGTAAACAGACAGGCTCTTCTGTCCAAAGGGGCCAGAACCCTTGCGGAAGGGTTCGAAAGACTTTGGCCTGCTAGGGCCTCCTAAGACTGAGGGGTGACTTCTGGTAAGTCCAGGCTGTGTTTATTGGGTTTTGTGTGTTTTCCCTAGAACGATCTTACCTTAACAATACATGGGCTTGCTTAGAAGGAGCAGTGGAGTAACTGGTAACTGCTGGCAATACGCTGTCCACAGGCCTCAAAGAGAAAGCAAAGCACAGGCACTGGCCTTTAGGCAGGCTGGTTTGCTGGGGATATCACAGCCTTAAAACCCCAGGTCAGGAGGGAGTGGACAAGGGTCCCTGCTCAGAGACAGCTGGAGACCTGACTGGAAACTCCCAGAGTGGACCGTGGGGAGGGAATACAGGTGCAGTTACCTGAAACTGGGACAACCATTGGCACAGTCCATGGTTTCCTCTGCTATTGATTAGGGGACCTAACCAGGGCTGACAGGAGGTTCAGAGGGGAACAATTATACTGGGTCCCCGAACTCCGGGAGGTCCACAAAACATCTGTAACCTCTGTGCAAATCAAGTGCAATGAGAGGGATGGGACCTCAGCAAACGCAATGTACTGGGGCTCCAAATTTCTCTCCACGGGCCTGGCCCCGGATCCATGATCAGGGCCTCACTGTTCTGAACGCTCTGCAGACCGGGAGTAACAGTTCATCCCTGCCCCAAAGAGGTTACAATCTAAACAGACACAGGCTGGGAGAAAGGAAGTATTATTATCCCAATTTAACAGGTGGGGAACTGACGCCCAGAGAGATTAAGTGTTTACACAGCCCTGATCCTACTGACTGAGCTCAACAAATAATCAAATAGCAACAATAGCTGAGCCAACAACCCATCAGGAGATGGAATATAATGAAGCCTGTTTCCTTCAGTGATGTTTAAACTCTAGTAACCTATGTTAGCCCACGTTTTGGGTGTTCAGCTTCCCGAGCCCCCCGCCTTTCCCCTCCTCCCACACACCTACCTTTCACACACAGAATATAGAAATACCAAAACAAAAGTCTTTTGGGTGCTCTGTTTAAACAAGACGGCATGCTAAAGCAATTACAGCATCTGACTAATTAGTCACGTATTGTCCTGTAGCATGCGAGTGCTTGCTGAGTCTAAGAAGGGGTTCGCTTTGTCCAAAACTAAGTCTGTTTTTCGGAAATTTAAGTTTGATGAGGAAATGGATTTTTCTGTGCTCTGTAGGATAACACAATTCTCTGACCCAATTAGCAGGCTAAATTCTTGGTCCAGCTACATCAGTGTAAATTTGGAGTAACTCAAATTAAGTTAATGAAGCTACAAGAGTGTAAATCCAGCGTAACTGAGAATAATTCAGCCCACTCTGGTTCTCAACATGAAAAGTTTTAAGATTAGCCAAAATGACTAATAGGACCTCAACGCCCACAGCTTTAACCTCAAAGAACAAAGGAAGAGAAAGGGAACATGAGGAAGGAAGACCAAATACAGATTTCAGGAAATCAAAAAGCAGCTTTCAAAACCCATCTGATTTTAACAGATCTGATGGATCCGTAGGAGGGAGCAGCAGCTTTTTGGCAATTATAGGAAAAGTGCGAGAAAGTCAACTGCATCCGGAAGTTGTTCTCTCCTTATACAGCACAAAGATACGAACAAACATCAACAAGCAGAAATACTGATGTGAAGAAACCTGGACTTCGTGCCAGTTATTGCAATCAGTCCTGTGATTTCTCTGCTGATACAAAGGAACATTAACTGAATGTAAACACCCATTTACTCCAGGGCTGAAACAATTAAACCTATTTTAAATAAACAATAAAGCAACTAGGAAGCTAACAAAACAAAAAACAAAAACAATCCTCCCCCCAAACCCTCCTCATAACTGTTTTCTATAGCAATAAAGCCTTCGCCTCCAAACCTGTAACTGACCATTTTGATTGTCAGTCAACCTGCATGAAACAGCAAACCTTCAACATGACAGAGCGATTCCAACTAGACAGGTCCTACATAGATCAGCTCTATGGAACAGACCACTTACACAAGAGAGCCGTGGAGTACCCTTAACCATGGAAGAAGTTTGTGTTGTTCTTAATGTAGCATCTGTTTAAGTTGTAGTGTCTCTTGTAAATAAATGTCCACAGTTTGGATTTAAAACTTCAAGAGAATCCACCAGGTACCTACGTAAAGTTGTTCCAATGGTTAATTACCCTCACAGTTAAAAATTTTCAGGCTATTTCTAGTCCGATTTGTCTAGCTTCAGCTTCCAACCACTGGATCTCATTATGCCTTTTTCTGCTAGATTAAAGAGCTGTCTACCATCTGATATCTCTCTCCTATGTAGATACTTGTGGTTCATGATCAAGTTACTGTTAGCGTTCTCTTGGATAAACTAAATAGACTGAGGTTCTTAAGTCCCTTATTATAAGGCAAGTTTTCCAGACTTTGACTTATTGTTGTAGCTCTTTTCTGAACCTTTTCCAATTTTTCAACATCCTTTTTGAAGTGTGGACACCAGAACTGATTACAAAATTCCAGTAAGGGTCTCATTAATGCCATACACAGATGTATAACAATCTTGGACAATTACTGCCAAAATAATTTGAGTTAAATACAGAGTTAGAATATACTGAAATTTGATGAAAGTTGAGCAAACTGGCTTGTATTGTACCATTTATGTTTTAAAATAGCCAAAAGTCACGGCATTCATTAAGCATTACTCTTTATTATTAATCTTCCATCCACTAGGTTTCTTTGCAGTACCTCTGATTCTTATCAACTTTAAAATCCTAGAATGCTGACAGAATATACATTAGACTCCCACTGATTTGCACTAGCAGCTGAGAGAACCACGCACTGCCGAACCCTAATTTTAAGAATAAGCAAGTTTCAGAATCTCAACAAAAAAACGCAATGCAACACAATGCGTACTTTATTTTGACAGCTGTGGTTTAGTTTTAACTATTTATGGAAACACAAATAAAAGCACTGAAGCCTATTTTGTAAAAATAACGTCGTCTTAAGTAAAACAAATCCGGGCTGCGGCATTCTGCTCTCAAAGCTTTGCTGAGAAATGAGTAGAGTTCATGACTTGTCAAGCGTACCAGCAGTTACTAATTTGTAACTTCTTTGGGGGCAAGGACCATCTTTTTGTTATATGGGCACAGTGCCTGGCACAAAGGGGTCCCAACCTCCGATGGGGAGCCTCAAGTTGCTACCCAAAACAAACAATAATAAGTGAGGTTCTGCTACAGACTGTTTGAAAGTTAAATTCACACTGATCAATAACTGGGGCAATAAAAACGTGTACGCTGCAAATATACGTGACTTAATAAAACAACAAAGCAGACCTCGGCCAGATTCAGCCAGAGCAAGTATATAAACTTCTAAGCCCTTCATGACATCTTAGGAGTTCCTGTGGGTTTAAACCGGCATAACAGAGATTAGAATTTGGGCCTATATAATGTTATTCAAATGACTTTTCCAAAACTGCATGCCCCCTCGTTATGAAGCATTTAGTGGGATTTTGCCCCCTAAAATCTCACTGAGCATTGGATAGAATTAGGAAGTGACCTGTGTGACCTGGACACCCACTCCAATGACCCCTTAGTCCATACAACTTTTGTCATGGTACTTGTTAGTGCTTAGTTGCCATGGCAACCAGACTTCCTACTCACAGATGGCTTCTATTGCTTAAATCCATACAGGTGTCACTGGCCCGGCCTGAGAAAAGTATCCATAGTAATGACCTTGGTTAGCTTTATTGGTTTAAAATAAATATGAACATGCTTCCCTTCAGCGGAAATTAGACCTAGCAACACAGACTATTTAGCATTAATATATTCCAAATATTTAACCTACATACAGCTGAAGGGCACAATAAATTACTTTTCAGGCCTTTTATTTCCTGTGCCTGAAAATGGGTTATACCTTGATGCCCCTCCAAATTACTTGCCATAAGCCCAGTACACCTAATGACATTGGCAACGAAGGATGGAGAGACTTGTTTTAGCCACTTCCACCCCAGCATCACAGGTTTCAAAGTTCAACTCCCACTCAAATATTTGGTAGATTCTTGCCCTGCAAAGGGGAAACCCAAAACAGGGTCAAGGAGTGATAGTTGCCAATAAAAGGACACAGTGAACTATGAAACATGGGCAGCATGAGAAATACAAAGGCTGTAGGAACATGGGTGCAGAGAAAATTTCTAATGAAGTGAAAAAACAAACAAATGGCACAAATAAACCCTGAAGTCCCAAACTCCAAATAGCTAAAATTGATTCCATACCTGTTGTTTGTACTGGAAAAAAAAAACAGTCTGCAAAATGTTTCAGAGAGTTCAAGACTTTTACATATAGGTAAAAACCTCCTGTTTGTGTTATTTTATATAGCTATGATATAGGTGGGATTTTCAGTAGCTCTCACTGTCTGTCTAACCCTGCTTGCACTGAAGCCAGTGTCAATGGGAGTTTTATAATTTACTTCAATGGGAGCAGAGTTTGGTCAATCAGAAGAGGTGTGTGTGTGTGTGTGCGTGTGCGTGTGCGTGTGCGTGTGCGTGCACTCAGTATCCATATATGCCAACCCCGTTTTTCACACTGTCCTTTTATCCGTCATGTCTATATGTGTGGTGTCCTAGATCTTTAGGGAAATGTTTTCTAAGCTGAATCCCCTCACGTGCGAACTGAGTTTAAATATAAAGAAAAATGGTTTGTAAACTTGTCAGTCTTGCAAACCTAAATAATCATTTTGCAAAGAAAACTTCCGATCCCCTGCACGTTCACTCATAAATATCAAAACCAGGGTAATAAACACCTGTTGGTCTGGTCCTGAAATCTCTATTCAGCTAAAAGTCCCACTGCGCAACAACAGAGGTCCTTGCTTTTGCCCATGCTTAGGCAGGACTTCATGATGCTATATACGCCTAATAGGGGTATGGAGCATGGCCATTTCTCTGCATAACTTAAAGGGAGGTTCTGCCTGTCTTACAGACAGGGAAACTGAGGCACAACTGATTAAGCAACTTGCCCAAGATCACACAGGAAGTCTTTGGCAGAGCAGGGACTAGACCCTTTGTCTCATGACTCCCAGTCTTGTGGGGATTTTCAAACATCTTTCCTGTCAGGAACTGTCCCCATGTATTTAATGCTACCACCTGCAGCTAGAGACTAAGTCAGGCATTTCCGCTCGCACAGAAAACATTCAACAACTTTTTCAATCACTGAAACCATGGGAAAAGCAGAAAAGGTCACACCATACATGGGTGTGTGTAGGTTGTTGGGTTTTTTTTTTTTCCATGAAGATGTCCTGTATCTTTGATCTGGTATTTGTGTGTCATGTGGTTCTGAAGCGGCCTTGTTGACTCAAATTCTCAGTTTTATTAAATAGAGTCATATCGTGAGTGTATGTTATTAACCGTGATTATAAACAAGATAAACCAAGGCTAGAATATTCTTCTATTTGCGCAACCCTTATTGTTTAGGTTGCCAGATGAGATGTGAAACCAAGTTCTTAGCTACTTGTGGGTTAGTGCTTGAGTCACTTTTCACAAGAGTAAGGTATTCGAGCCACCACTGTAAATTCCAGTGTAGATAAAGTACATTCTACATGCCTAAACTCCCCTTACACGTGACAGAATCAATGTTTTCTTTTTCTTACTATATTGCAGAGTTGTTGAGTGAAGTTCAATAGCTAATTCCATAACATGCTAATAAAAAGGTAAAAATAAATGTCTCCCAAGAGTATTTCCCCGGCAGGACAAACAGACCTACTTAATCGGACTGAAGTGTTTTCTCCCACTATCATCAACAGGTAAATGAACTGCTGTAATTGGCTTTCCAACACTAGTGATCATTAATCTTGGAAAATAATGCTGGAACCTTACTTCCATATGGCAAACAACTGTTCTTTAAAAACCATTAAAAGAATATATTCTCCTCTGCCTTGAACAAAGTGAGTGTGACACGCTACCAAAGCAAAATTCTCCACTCACTTGCACTGGTGATCGTATTTTACATCCACTTTGCAGGAGGCTGTGGGATGATCCCAGGTACGCGGCAGTGAGGAATCAGGTCTGATCTAGGTAAATTCCGTACCTTGGGGACTTTTTGCTCTTTGGGGATTCCCTAAGGGTTTTGTATCATCTTCAGCCAACAGAAAGGAGGTCAGCAGTCATAACTTTGACCACACGGGTTGCTAATTTGGGACAAGCTACCAAACAAAGATACAAACTTTCAGCCTGTGGTTACCCCTGTGTGCTCAGAGTCCACAAACCTTTTTAAGGCTACAGTAGGTAAACTGTGTTGCATGCTTGCTAATTAAGCCTTCCTGAAGTATTTCCAGTGCAACATTAGGCACACTTTTTGTTTCCTCTTTTCATATTATTGTATTACTTTTAAAGTTTTTTTTTAATTCACCTTTTTAAACCATTTTAGCTGTCCTTTCCACTAACAACTAGATGAGAAACGCAGATTGCCACTGATACAGACATGGAAGACACTGAGTGAAATCTACACAAGTGCTTAAGTGACTTAGGAGCCAGCGGGCTTGTCTCCACAGTGGCACTCGGGACAGTTAAGACAAATTAAGCCCCTATCTGGATGCGCTCATCCAGACGTAAAGTCACTGTATCTTGAACTATGTCCACTTTACTTCTGAATGAGAGCTTCCAGAAAGGGGTTTAAATGTGCTTCAGCATCACACCTTCAATTAATTTGCCTTAGCCTTCCTGAGTGTCCCCATGTAGACAGCAACAGAGTCTCAGTGAACATCAATGAACTCAGACTCCTTATTAGTAAGTGACTTTTGAAAATTTTACCCAAAGCATCAAACCTAAACCACTTCTCTGTAAGTGATGCAGCAGGTAAATGCTGAGAGCAAGGAAGGGGCCACAGCAGAGGAGAAGAAAACCTTGTCTAACCAAACACCTTTGAGGATTTTCATGGTCTCCTGGTGCTAAGTGAGTTTCTTGAGCAAGTGCTGCAGTTTGAATCATCTTTTCCCTTATTTGTTTGTTCAGTTTCCTGACATTTTAGGGACATGAGACAATGGTGTCCTGGCAGTCGGCACTAGAGTTGTGATCAGTTAACTCTGTTGTAAACGTGCCACCTGATTAAGGAATTATGTTGAAGTTTAGGTGGCATCCACCAGCCGTGTGGTAACATTCTGTCTAGTCTTGTCTTGACCTACCCAGTGTTCCAGGAAGAAGCCATTTTGTCTCACCTTCCTTATAAAACTTTGAGTACATTCCCTAAACAAGACCTACAGTCCCATGTGTACGTATTAAGTCTTGACAGAGAATAAAATATACTTGTGCATGAGCTACTGCTCTTTCGCCTCCCCCCAAAAAAACCTTTTGCCATCTCAAGCGGCATTGCAGATCATACCGGGTAACTGCTATTACAACTCTATGTCAGTCCCTCACATCCAGGTCCTGGGCCCTACTCCTCTGGGGCAGGTGAAAATGTACAGGAGAGTCCTGAACGGTCGCTCTCAGCCTGTCAAATTATTCTCACGACAATTAAGTATCATGGGAACTAGTGAGACATTCAGAAGGAAAATTAAAGCAAATCTATGTTCCCAAGTTTCAAAACTCTCTCCAAAATCATGCTAGCTGAAATCTGTATTTACCTAAGGCTAAGTAACCACATAATTGCACTTTTCAAATGATTATGTAAGATTAATCTAAATGTATGCCTTATGTTATGCAGTACACAGCAGGTCTTACACCCCCGTCTGCTTCAGGCCTGCCACGCGCCTCAGTCTACCTTCCGTCTCGCATCAAATAAACCTTGCATCTGGTGTTTTCACAACACCGCTCCCCAACTGCGTGTGGATTGTTACTATAAAATACTCAAAACCTTCCAGTCTTCTTCCCCAAGCTCCATTAGTCCTATTTATAATTGCTCAAAACTCTTCCGGTCTTACCAAGATTTCTCCTTCCTCCAGGCTCAGAGGCTTTTGCAGCCCTCCATGCTGGGGCTTGTCACCCATTAGGGTCCCGCTCTTGCAGGTCCGTCAGTGGAGGTTCCTCTCTCAACACGCTCCTGCTCATCTCTACCCCAGGCCTTGGGAGCTCTTGAGAGCTGTCACCTCATAGACTCATAGACTTTAAGGTCAGAAGGGACCATTATGATCATCTAGTCTGACCTCCTGCACAATGCAGGCCACAGAATCTCACCCACCCACTCCTGTAACAAACCCCTAACCTATGGCTGAGTTACTGAAGTCCTCAAATTGTGGTTTGAAGACCTCAAGCTGCAGAGAATCCTCCAGCAAGTGACCCGTGCCCCATGCTGCAGAGGAAGGCGAAATACCTCCCCTCTTCTGCAAAGTCCCTCTCCTTGACCTCACGCTGCTCGGGTTGAAATCTCTGAGGTGCAAAAACCTGGGAGATAGGGGATGATCCTGAGCCCAAACTGGACAGCTGTCAGTGTGCACTCTTACAGATTTCCAAAGGGATGATCCTGGAAAATCCTGGACAGGTAGCAACTCTATAGGTGGCTCCGATATTCCCCAGCAGGCTCCGACTCTAGTCATTGCTCTCATCTCGTGACCCCCCACAGACTCATTCCCTTCACCTGGGGAAGTGGGCTGTGCCTGGCGTAGGTGCAGCTGTCTCTCCCTCCCCTTAAAGGGCCAGCTCACCCTAGGACTAGGGAAAAGAATAAAGGGCAGATAAATCAGAGAAAAATCAAACCACAAATCAGATTAAAAACAAAAGGCTGCCCCAAGTAGTCTGATCATTAAAAAAATTAAATTATACGTAGCATGGTAGGACGAGATGAATCATTTTTTAAGAAAGGAAATGCGGCATCCACTGTTCATTTTGCACTGAAAATAATTCGTTTGCACTCATCTATTAGGTTTTACAATCGCAAGTAGGCAAAGACACATGGGGCAAGAGGGATTAACACAACACGGTATGTCCACCACCCATAAACACTGACACACAAAAATAATTCCACATCTCTCTCTCTCTCACTCACACACACACACACACACACACACACACACGTACGTAAGTACGTGCTAACAGCTGGATGTACAGCTGCAGAATTTCATGCCAAAAATTCAAACTAAGAGCAACACGCATCTCTGGCAATATTGCCCCAGCTACTGGCTGTTCAAACCACTGAGCACGTCTCTGTACCTCGTCCTCCCACCCATCACAAAGGCTTTCCCCCTCACTCCCATAAATACTGTACAATCGCCACTGCTGATCATTCCATGTCTGCAGAACAATCCTTTCCCACCAGTCCGTGCTGGTTTCCAGAGCACACTTTGAAACTGCTCCAGGAGCCAGTACTCTGCTCAAGTGTGTTCCTCTTCCTCCTTGTCCTGGTCCCACCGCCACCGAAGCTCCTCCACCAGCAGGAGAGCCAGCTGCCACATCATCTGCTCAGTGGTGTGGCTAGGGAAATCCAAAGCCAACTTCATCAGGCTTTGAATGCTGAAATACAGCCCAAGCAGCCTCTGCGTATTCAAGGTTGCCAGCACAGCAGCAT
Source organism: Mauremys mutica (assembly GCF_020497125.1). Taxonomy (NCBI): domain Eukaryota; kingdom Metazoa; phylum Chordata; order Testudines; family Geoemydidae; genus Mauremys; species Mauremys mutica. Next base: position 81,278,628 of record NC_059082.1, on the reverse strand, counting down.
GGAGCATCGTTGGCCCCATGCTGGCCAACAGCAATTCAAAAATGGTGCTAGCCTGCCCAGAAAAGAAGAATAGGGCGGAGGCATGTGACTTATGTGATTTAAAAAAAAAAGAAGTGATCTTGCCTGGCTTCAGTTACATCTCACAATGCACAGCAAGAAAAATCCCAGAATGCACACTGCTCAACCACAATGCAAAGGAGCATGGGATACCCTCCAGGAACATCATGCCCTCAGTTCAGAGCAAACCATGACTGTGTGCGCATAATCATGCACATTGACAGAGGCACGCTGGGCCGTGTGCATGCTATTAGTGCGGCTTGCATAATGCATGTTACCTGACGCGCAGCAAAAAGCTGCAGATTAAACCCCATGTGTAATCAAGCCTATTACAACAGGAAGAAACGGTGCGTGGTCTCAGAGATTTTATTTTGGTCGTTTCTATTTCTCTCCCTCAAACTAAAAAGTAAGTAATTCGGGCTGAAAATATGTCTGCTCTATAGCTATTTCTGTAATACGTAATAGAGCATATATTTCTTGGAAGTGTTTGGCAAGGAAAGGCATTGTGGAAATGCAAAATAGTAGCTGTTATCTGTGTAGCTCTTACCAATAATGGAACATTATTATTCTGGCAAAGTAGCAAAAAATATATCTATCCTGTGATGTATGTGTTATTGCTGAAATAATAAAGGAACGGAAATACCTCTAAAATTGTCACTTAGAGAAAGTATCCTTTTTGTTAATAAAAATAATTGTCCAGACTTTGATTTGAACTTTCAGTAATTAACAGAAATGTTGTCAGTAAAGTTCAGGGCTGAAACATGTGTAACTGAAAACATCTGTGAAGGTAGGCTGAACATGAGCAAAGCTTACTCTAGTGATTTATCATACATCTGAGATTTCAGTACACTTACACCAATAATCCCTGAAGAAAAAGATGTTTTATTTAAAAATCTGAAATGCAGTCATGGAACCAAAAGCAATTCTGAAGCATCTGTATTTGCCAAAATAACTGCTCCATAAAACAGCTAATATTTTAAACCGTATTCCATATATAGTAAATTTGATCTAAGAAATTACTCCTCTTTCCACTAAGAAAAACCTTCTGCTACTTAGTTTGTCTGAAAACCCACTTAAAAGAGAGATCGAGATCTTCTTAATGCAACATGTTTTAACGCTTCACTGACTGAGTATATAATAACTGAATTGGTAGAGAGATTAAAGATAAAATATTGAAGTAGGAAAAGATCCAGAGTTGTGGAAATAAAAGAAAACACTAAGAAGTAAATCAGCTCTTTCAAAAAAAAAAAACCATCTAAATCTGTTAAAGATGAAACAGATTCTATATCTAGAAAAAGTAACTATTTCTTAAGTGAGAAATAAAATAGCTTGCAAGAGCTACCATGTCACAGCTTAATTTATGGGCAATCTGTAACCAAAATGAATTGCTCATATTTTCCCCATAATGCAAGTTGAAAACAGCCACAAACGGGATGTAACATATACTTATATCTAATAATGGATTCTCCAACAGTTATACTTTCTGTACGTGGAACTTGCGCATAGCCGCATTGAATTCAGTGGAGATCTACCCACACAGCTCTCAATGAAGGATTGGGGCCTTCTTTGACAGTCCATTTGACCCAAGATGACACATGGTGCTGCAGAAGAAGGAAATTCAAAACATCCTTAAATACCTCGCCCCTTGCCTCCCTCATCTCATTTCATTCCATTTCCTTCACTGGGAAATGAGGCTTTCCCCCAGAAGTTATTTCATGACATTACCAAGTTCATGGATGCAAGGAGAGGATCTTAAATTTCAACTCATTTCAGCTGGAAGAGATGACATAAAAGGAAGTTAATTAAGGGTGTGTGTGTGTGAGCGCATGCACACACACACACACACACAAACTCACAGCGTGCGCGCGCACATGCTATATTTTTGCATCTAGAGTAGATCTAGTCCACTAAGGGAAATGCGACTTGGACAATATTTTAGATGGGAAACAATGCAGTGATGCAAATCAGAAAGGAAAAGTATCAGTGAAAACCCAACAGATTTTATGTTACAATGGAGCATGCCATATACTTCCCTTCCCCCGCCCATCCAATGGGCAATACTTTTGCAAGAACTGATACGTACCGTGACAAGGGGGACACGTGCCAACTGGGAGGAGTGGTAGATACACTGGAAGGTAGGGATGGGAGACAGAGGGACCTAGACAAATTAGAGGATTGGACCAAAAGAAATCTGATGAGGTTCAACAAGGACAAGTGCAGAGTCCTGCACTTAGGACGGAAGAATCTCATGCACTGCTACAGACTAGGGACCGAATGGCTAGGCAGCCGTTCTGCAGAAAAGGACCTAGGAGTTACAGTGGATGAGAAGCTGGATATGAGTCGACGGTGTGCCCTTGTTGCCGAGAAGGCTAACAGCATTTTGGGCTGTATAAGTAGGGGCATTGCCAGTAAATAGAGGGACATGATCATTCCCCTCTATTCAACATTGGTGAGGCATCATCTGGAGTATTGTGTCCAGTTTTGGGCCCCACACTACAAGAAGGATGTAGAAAAATTGGAGAGAGTCCAGCGGAGAGCAACAAAAATGATTAGGGGGCTGAGGCACATGACTTATGAGGAGAGGCTGAGGGAACTGGGATTGTTTAAGAACATAACATAAGAACATAAGAAAGGCCGTACCGGGTCAGACCAAAGGTCCATCTAGCCCAGTATCTGTCTACCGACAGTGGCCAATGCCAGGTGCCCCTGAGGGAGTGAACCTAACAGGCAATGATCAAGTGATCTCTCTCCTGCCATCCATCTCCATCCTCTGACGAACAGAGGCTAGGGACACCATTCTTACCCATCCTGGCTAATAGCCATTTATGGACTTAGCCACCATGAATTTATCCAGTCCCCTTTTAAACATTGTTATAGTCCTAGCCTTCACAACCTCCTCAGGTAAGGAGTTCCACAAGTTGACTGTGCGCTGCGTGAAGAAGAACTTCCTTTTATTTGTTTTAAACCTGCTGCCTATTAATTTCATTTGGTGACCCCTAGTTCTTGTATTATGGGAATAAGTAAATAACTTTTCCTTATCCACTTTCTCAACATCACTCATGATTTTATATACCTCTATCATGTCCCCCCTTAGTCTTCTCTTTTCCAAACTGAAGAGTCCTAGCCTCTTTAATCTTTCCTCATATGGGACCCTCTCTAAACCCCTAATCATTTTAGTTGCTCTTTTCTGAACCTTTTCTAGTGCTAGAATATCTTTTTTGAGGTGAGGAGACCACATCTGTACACAGTATTCGAGATGTGGGCGTACCATGGATTTATATAAGGGCAATAATATATTCTCAGTCTTATTCTCTATCCCCTTTTTAATGATTCCTAACATTCTGTTTGCTTTTTTGACCGCCTCTGCACACTGCGTGGACATCTTCAGAGAACTATCCACGATAACTCCAAGATCTTTAGTCTGCAGAAGAGAAGACTGAGGGGGGATTTGATAGCTGCTTTCAACTATCTGAAAGGAGGTTCCAAAGAGGATGGATCTAGACTGTTTTCAGTGGTACCTGATGACAGAACAAGGAGTAATGGTCTCAAGTTGCAGGGAGGAGGTTTAGGTTGGATATTAGGAAACACTATTTCACTAGGAGGGTGGTGAAGCACTGGAATGGGTTCCCTAGAGAGGTGGTGGAATCTCCTTCCTTAGAGGTTTTTAAGGTCAGGCTTGACCAAGCCCTGGCTGGGATGATTTAGTTGGGGGTTGGTCCTAATTTGAGCAGGGGGTGGGACTAGATGACCTCCTGAGGTCCCTTCCAACCCTGAGATTCTATGATTCACTCATGTTTCAAAGTGCAAGGTGGGGACGGAACATGGCGAGCCTAAAAGCATAACTCTAGATTTTCCTCTGTTTTTGAGAGCTACTAGGACATAGCTTTAAACCATTTGGGGAGCGGGGGGAGGGACGACCAGCATCATTCCACCACTGTTCCACCAACCACTACAGACAGAGGATATGGGAATTCCATAGACCACAAAAGATGCCCAACACAATGCCTTTTCAAAAGAATACCCAGGCTCCTTTTCCAGCCATTCAGCCCTTTTAGCAACTACCTAACCACTCTGGATGTGCTTACAAGTACACAAAGCTTCTTTCTGTAGCGTGCTCTGCAAAGGATGACCAGTCAAAGGATCACACACATTGAACAGCACCAGCATCTACAATTGCACAGTTGTCCTGGGTGAAATCACGGTGGCTTAATGCCCTACTGGAAGGTGCCCAGATACTATGGTGATGAGCGAGGGATAAAAACCTACATAGAACAGAACATTTTAAAGAGGGTGGTTACAGGAATTCCAGGAGCAGGGTGAGAAGTCTGGTCAATTTACTTGCCTGGCAATAAAGTAAATGTTCTAGTTTACAGCTCTTTTATACATGGGGCTGCTTAGGAATTCTAGTAAGCCATGAACTATTTTAGCAACCTCATGTATGCACCCTGCTTTGCAAACGGAAAGGTCTACAAACTTTTATATCTTATCCGAGCATGAAGAGAAGCTTGATTGCAACCCATAACTTAAAAGTGAAATAAAACACTCATGAAGTATCTATATACAGGGTCGTTTTCAAAACGGAGGAAAAATCATTGACCCCTGGAGTGATGTGTGTCAGGGTTTTTCTAGTCTTAATTTTATTTTGTTTTTAAATTGATCAAGAAAAAGTTCAAAACGTTGCTCATAATCATAGGTTGGAGCTAAAGAGTATTCAGTAAAAAAGTACACCATTTTCTTTTGGACATAAATCAAAGAGGTAAGATTGTGAAATTTAAGTACTTCGTATTTAATAATAAACAGATGGGGAAATAATATAATAAATTACAACTGTCCAAGCTGTGTGCCAGGAAGCTCTAGCCAAATTCCCCTATTTAACAACCTAAGTACCATTTTCATTATGGATATTTTCAAGGATTCAACATCCCTGGAGGAATGAAAAACAAATATCAAGCTAGTTTGCTCCCAAAAAACAGTTCTGAACGGTCTTCTAGACCAGAGTTTCTCAAACTAGGGGGTAGCCCCCTGGGGGAGGGGGCACAGAATGTATTCTGGGAAGGGGGCATGAGAATCTTTAGGGGGAAATTTAAAAAATGAACAACAAAATCTTACTGCCCACACTGTACCCATATCAATGCGTAACTAGCAAAGCTGATTCCTCCATATATCAGGTCCTCAGATGGCACTGTGCATTTTGATGGATTTCTGTTAAGCCTGCATAGCATTATACAAAGTCGTTGCCACCTGTACACAAATCCGTTTGCTCCGACGCAGTATGCACATTTAATTCTAAGCATGGACCACAATCGCAATTTTGCTTTTGTTCTTATTACAATGTGTTCTTGGCTCATTCGTGCAACAGAAAAAAACAACAACTCGAGTTGTTGGCACTGAAAATTAAAAAGGTTGTAGAGCGGTTTTTAAACTAAGGGCTGGAGGAAAGACGACAGGTGCGGGGGAGCACGTGGTTCGGTCAGAGACATCTCTTAGGAGAGGATCTATTAATGGAGATTCTCTATGTCCTAGTAAGGAGGAGAAGATGGAAGATGATAAAATAGTGGTAGGATCTGATGAGAAACAGTCTAATGAAAAAGAGGCCAATTCAATTACATTGTATAATGGCAGATAGCTAAAAAAGTGACAAGTTTTTAAAGTGCTTATATACCAATGCTAGAAGTCTAAATAATAAGTTGGGTGAACTAGAGTGCCTCGTATTAAATGAGGATATTGATATAATAGGCATCACAGAAACTTGGTGGAATGAGGATAATTAATGCGGCACAGTAATACCAGGGTACAAAATATACCGGAAGGACAGAACAGGTTGTGCTGGTGGGGGAGTGGCACTATATGTGAAAGAAAGTGTTGAATCAAATGAAATAAAAATCTTAAAATGAACAACACTGTACCATAGGTTTTAGTTGGGGGCAGTAGGGGATTGCTAGTGGTGTTCTGTTACTTTCTTTGTTGGGCCTGTCTTGTAGCAGGTGACTTTTGGGTACCCTTCTGGCTCTGTCAATCTGTTTCTCCACTTTAGCAGGTGGGTACTGTAGTTTTAAGAACGCTTGATAGAGATCCTGTAGGTGTTTGTCTCTGTCTGAGGGATCAGAGCAAATGTGTATCTTAGAGCTTGACTGTAGACAATGGATCGTGTGATGTGGTCTGGATGAAAGTTGGAGGCATGTAGGTAAGTATAGCGGTCAGTAGGCTTCTGGTATAGGGTGGTGTTTATGTGACAATCGCTTATTAGCACAGTAGTGTCTAGGAAGTGGACCTCTTGTGTGGACTGGTCCAGGCTGAGGTTGATGGTGGGGTGGAAATTGTTGAAATCTTGGTCAACTGTCTGAAATGGGCCACTCTCATTACCACTTCAAAAGTTATTTTTCCTCCCTGGGTATCCTGCTGTCAGTTGAATTGTCTCGTTAGACTAACCTCACACTTGGTAAGGCAATTCACATCTTTTCATGTATTTATACCTGCTCCTGTATTTTCCACTCCATGCATCTGATGAAGTGGGTTCAAGCCCACAAAAGCTTATGCCCAAATAAATTTGTTCGTCTCTAAGGTGCCACAAGGACTCCTCATTGTTTTTGATAATTTGTTGGGGAAAAGTCAACATGGTTTTTGTAAAGGGAAATCATGCCTCACCAATCTACTAGAATTCTTTGAGGGGGTCAACAAGCATGTGGACCAGGGGGATCCAGTGGATATAGTGTACTTAGATTTTCAGAATGCCCTTGACAAGGTCCCTCACCAAAGGCTCTTAAGCAAAGTAAGCAGTCATGGGATATGAGTGAAGGTCCTCTCATGGATTGGTAGCTGGTTAAAAGATAGGAACCAAAGGGTAGGAATAAATGGTCAGTTTTTGGAATGGAGAGAGGTAAATATTGGTGTCTCCAGGAGTCTGTACTGGGACCAGTCCTATTTAACATATTCATAAATGATCTGGAAAAAGGGGTAAACAGTGAGGTGACAATTTGCAGAGGATACAAAACAACTCAAGATAGCTAAGTCCAAAACTGGGTGACTGGGCAACTAAATTGCAGATGAAATTCAATGTTGATAAATGCAAAGTAATGCACATTGGAAAACATAATCCCACCTATACATATAAAATGATGGGGTCTAAATTAGCTGTTACCACTGAAGAAAGAGATCTTGGAGTCATTGTGGAGATTTCTCTGAAAACATCCACTCAATGTGCAGCGGCAGTCCAAAAAGGTGAACAGCATGTTGGGAATCATTAAGAAAGGACAGAAAATATCTTATTGCCTCTATATAAATCCATAGTACATCCACATCTTGAATACTGCATTCAAATGTGGTCACCCCATCTCAAAAAAGATATATTAGACCTGGAAAGGAGTCAGAAAAGGGCAACAAAAATTATTAAGGGTATGGAACAGCTTCCGTATGAGAGATTAATAAAATAGGGACATTTCAGCTCGGAAAAGAGACGACTAAGGGGGGATATGATAGAGGTCTACAAAATCATGACTGGTGTGCAGAAAGTAAATAAGGAAGTGTTTACCTCTTCTCATAACACAAGAACAAGGGGTCACCAAATGAAATTAAAAGGCAGCAGGTTTAAAACAAACAAAAGGAAATTTTTTTTCAAACAACGCACAGTCAACCTGTGGAACTCCTTGCCAGAGGATGTTGTGAAGGCCACGACTATAACAGGATTCAAAAGACAACTAGATAATTTCATGGAGGATAGGTCCATCAATAGCTATTAGTCAGGATGGGCAGGGATGGTGTCCCCAGCCTTTGTTTGCCAAAAGCTGGAAATGGGCAACAGGGGATGGATCGCTTGATGACTACCTGTTCTGTTCATTCCCTCTGGGGCACCTGGCAGTGGCCACTGTCGGAAAACAGGACATTGGGCTAGCTGGACCTTTGGTCTGACCCAGTATGGCCGTTCTTATGTTATGTTCTTAAGAGAAAAACAAAGAAACTGAAACAGATTCAAGTGAAGCTCCGTCGAATATATCGGTATATGTGTGGCAAGGAGGGTAGGGAGGGACGTAAACCTCTACAGACACAAAGTAGGGGCACGATCAAAGATGTCTGAGAACTACTGTTCTAGACATGCTCTGCGGAGAGCGAGGAGCAATGTGTTTTGTTATTTTGTGATACGCAATAATTTTTGATTATGTGATGAGAGCAACGGGACTGAGTGAGGAAGCCGATGCTTTACCACTGCCTTGCTGTGCAACCTAGCACAACTTTTCTTAGTTTCCCCATCTGCCAAATGTGCTTCTTTCCCATGAGTGGTATGAGGATTAGTCAACGTTTGCAGAGCTTTGAGATTTGCAAAGCGGCCTCAGGGAGTGGCGCCCAACTCCGACTGGAATCCCAGCATAAATACGCAACCACTGCTACACAAACACCAATTACAATGATCAGAACATACTGCTGTTTCCTCACCACTGTTAAGTGCGTCTGTTTTAAAGAAGAGAATACAGGGGTCCGAGCTGAGAGGCGAGCCCTCTAAACAAGAGTGTAACTTACACATCGATCAGCTGGCAAGTGCAGACTGCTAATTTAAAGGCTGGCAGGAGGAGCAATGGAAGGGAAGGGTGTCAGCTTTGTCTTACGCCTTCTTACACCTTCCTGGTGGCTGCTTTTCCTACTGCCATGTGTCCTTGTAATCCCTTCAACACGTGCATTATTACCCCATTTGGGGGAGAGAGTTAAATGACCTCACATACAGGCTTCTCATAAGCGTTCCTCAGGGCCAGACGAGGCTCTCAAATACAGCAAGCTAAATCTTTGCCTGCCGTGGAGATATTCCAGATTGAAGCTGGTGGAGAGCAGAATTTGGCCCTCATGTTTACCAAACGGTACACTAAAAACACTACAGCGTTATTGCTTCTCAGCCCGTGTGACAATGGGTGACAATATACGGCTGTACTGCATTATAATAAAACCCTCCCACCTCTGACAGTGTTTCTTCTGCAGCTGTGAAGCAAAACAGAGACATCACACTGGGGAACTGATCTCTGCCATGTGCTTAAGCTTTATATTCTAACATAACAGGATTACGTCGCAATCAGACGGCCATCATAGCCCAAGAACTGTTTTCCCATCAGTTTCTGGCCCTTTATCTTTCACCTTTATTGTTGCTTCCATCCCCAGAAAAATAAAAAGCCTTCCTACTCTTTTAACCCCTTATCCCCAGCGCTTCCCTTCCTCTCACCCTGTCGCACGTTATATATTTCCTTTAACTTTGAACCACAATTGGCTCTGCTCCTACAACTTCCTGTTAAGGAGGAGGATTTCCTTTCATCCATCCTACATAAAGCACAACATCTATCCCCTTTTCGATACCCTGTCCATCCCCTCTCTAATTCATGTATAAACTCTGCTGTTCTGTGCTAGCTCCCGAAATGCACATCCCACCTCCACACGCACACCCCTCTGGGATACTTTAGGAAGAAGTGTCAGCAGCCAATATAAGTGAAAGAAATATGGCTCAGTGATTAGGGCACTAGCCTAGGAACATGGAAACCTGGGTTCAAATCCTTGCTTTGCCACTACCTGTGTGACCTTGGGCAAACCACTTACTCTTGGTGTCTGATCCCCATTTTACAGATAAGGAACTGATAGCACTTCCCTCTTTCCTGTGTGTAACATACAAACACAACATCTGTGAAGCACTCAGATAGTCCTTACAGGGCGCCCGTGTCCATACTAAGATTGCTAGAGGCCCTCGGACTGTCTATTTCATAAATCAGGGGGTTCATTAATATTGACTGGGGAATTTCACCGCAAAGACAAATCAGTGGGGAAAACCATACGCGTCAGAACCATCTTCCAGAGTAGCAAGTTGTTCTTCTGTCCTGCTGCAACAGAGGGCAATGCAAGAAAAACTGCCCATCAACCTCTGGGAAAACCGGTCACTGAATGCCGTTTCACTGAACATTAGCATGGCACGCTTCCTTTTCACTCTGGAATAGTCCTAGCCTACAGCCTCACTGTAATCACAGACATCGTCAAACACCCTATCCACAGCCCTGTATAGGAAGATATACCGGTAACAGTTTCTGCAGGTACATAAGCAAGTGAATGATTTAATGGCCTCCCACTGTACAAAGGCAAATGTATTTGCTTAAAGACTTATGAACAGTGATTCTCACCTTGACACCGGCATGCCTTACAGAGATTATGTTACCACCATATGTTTTACTGATATTCATAAATATACCTGGTGTTCTATCATGTCTTTATTCTATTGAATTGGTTTTTATTGTGGTGTCCAAAACCCCGAGAGCATTGGGGTGCTCTATAAAACAACAGATGCATCTACTAAATTAAAATAATCCCCTTTCCAGGCTGCAGTAGGGATCACGTCCCCTAAGCAAAGACCTGGCCAAGGATTTAAGGTCCAGATTTGTAAAAGTATTTAGGCACCCAACTCCCACTGAAATCAGGAGTTAGGTGTCTAAATACCTTTAAAAATTCTCACCCTAAATATCTTACACTGCTGCCTGATTTTCGCGTCAGACTCTCTGGCCATTATACCTTTGTAAATAAAAGGTTCGATCTTACAGTTGTTCTCACAGCCGTTGAGTTGCTCAATCAGGCAGCAGGCACTACAGACGCATAGAGTATTGACATGCTGGAGGAAAGCAATGCAAGAGACTATTCCAAACCCCTTCCCCAAAGAATGCTTACAGATTTACTTCAATTCCTCATTTAAAATAAACCCACATCTCTGCTACCAGCCTATTAAAACAAGCTAAGTGCTGTTTTAAAGGTGGTCTAATTCCTTAATGTGTCTCACCAGCACGGAAAGAGCTGAAACCCCATTGCTACAATGCTGTTATTTTAGGCATGCTGCCTTGTCTACATAGGAATAAATTGTTCTTATTAAGTGAGGGTCTTCAAGCGCTTTGTGAGGCAGGTATTTTACCCATTTGACACAAGGGAAAACGGAGCACAGGAGGTTAGATGAGTTTAAGACCTAGAGATCACATACCAGGCAAGTTAGGCAGTAGGGTTTGTTCCTTGCTGTGGGAAATTGTGACAGAGCAAGATTCCCATTAGTCCCCACGCTCACCTGGCTCCTAACAACTACACAGCCTCCTCTCCTCCCCAGAATAGCATCACCATGTGTGACATTACCATCTTTTTGCTCTGTCTGTACAGCGCTGGCCATGGCTGGAAATGGGACACTGGGGGGGAGTGGCAGGGCTCTGAGGTGGCACTGAGCGTTCTCTCTCTCAGATGCTTGTCCAGCTGGTTATTGCTCACATCCTCTGGGCACGGTCCCCCACTGAGAGAAGACATACACCATCTTCGTTCTCTTTGAAAGATAAAAAAAGTGGCATTGCGTGGTTTTCTGTTCGTTTCCTTTCACAATCTCACGTGTTACCCTGCGCCGTCACACTTGTCTGCAGACCTGCACTGACTGGATGGTAGCTACCGGCATTTCCCATGACATTTTCAGTTTTCATTTGGTGGTTATGACAGGGACGGATGATCTTGGCACCAAAAAAGAACTTAAAATAAAGCACCAACTGTTCTGAATCAAGGCATGGGAGCCAAGGTACAAAAGAAAAGATTTCAGCACTGGAAATTGCATAATGGTATTTACTTTGAAATTCTGACATCTCTTTTGACTAACATGAAATATGTACCTTGGCTTCTACCTATTTCCTATATATTACTGGGAAGAGCCTGGTTTCATGCTGTGGTTTCAGCCAGTTTAAAAAAGGAAAAGAACCCTATGAGACAATTATTTCACCAGACTAACACACACATTTCTAAAAAATGAAGAGAACATGGCGGCTTCTGCTAGGAATTTTTTGGAAGCAATATTTGAGAACGCAGCAAGCTCTTTAACACAAAATCGTCATCATTCATAAAGTAGTAATTAGTGCTGGGATTTTAAAAAGGGGTCTTAGAGAACTAGGCCCCTTTGTAAAATCCTTGCTTAGAATGAGGCTTAAACTTGTGGGGTTCGGGAGAAAGCAGGCACGCTTACATCAATCACTGTATAAGGACACCATCAACAAAAAATAAAATAAGTAGTACAGTTTCCGCATGCAGAATGCCTAAGGAAAATTGAACAGATTTTTAGAGAAACATCCACACTTTAATAACAACATCCCTTTACTTCTCAACAGCTTAGTTTAAAAATCTTTTGGTTTCAGTGGTCTAACTCCCCTTTCGCACCATACTTTTTACACTAGCTTGCAGGCTATTGTTTGCACAACGAGGGAAGAAGGCTAAAGAGAACAGTTCAGTCGCTTTGTACCTAGAGTGTGTCGCCAAGAACAGGACCTTCAAATTTTGCTGTGTTATTCATGATTTGCTGTGTTATTCATGATTTGCAGTGCTTAGCCAGATGACCATACTGCTGAAGCTAACACCAGCTGAAATGGCCAGGAATACTCAATGCAGAATCTTCCGTTTGAAATGCAATCTCTATGTGATATTAATGTATAGTGCTTCCGCCACATTTGTATTTGCATGTGTAGTATTCTGCATTCAGTTTGCTGCCGTTTTATTAACTTCTTTCCACTCGCTGCCTTAACTTGGTACAACTGTAGTGCATTTTTTGTGCATTCAACACTTCTAGCGTGAAAGCATCAGAACTGTGCAATAGCAGCTTTGATCCTTAGCATCTCAAAACCTTCATATTAAATTCAAGCCAAGGAAAGCGTAAAGAAATTATTTGAGTTTCAGGAAGTGTTGGCACCTAACTCCCTTTGGTCTCTCTGAAAATTCAAGCCTAAGACCTTAATGCCATTACTCGCTATTCTAGAATAGTATCAGGGGATGGTCAATCACAAACAAATTCTAACCACCACGAAAGCTGGTCTTTTGAATGTTTATATTTAGAATACCAGCATGAGTGATGCTTAGGCTCCATCACCCTCTAGAAATTACTGCACTAAAGCTTTTCTGTGGGGTTCTATCAGGTCAAAAGAAGGGTATGTGAATGGTTAACCAGACATGGTTAAATCAGAGGCCCAGTGGAACTGACAGTGAAATTAATGGAAGAATAAAAATACCAGCAGTTCCTTGGATGTCTTTCAGATTTTTTAGTCTTCGGGGGTTATTCTGCGTGTCAAGGTTAATTTAACTTTAAAAATAAAAAAGTCACTCTGCCATGACAAAGCTGAACTTTCCATCCAAGTGTGGCCGGAAGACAACCCCGCCCATCTCTCATCTTCCATCAAAAGCCTGGCGATATCACAATGAATTTAAACAGCCCTGTGCTGAGAAGTGTCAGTCGACTGAAGCTGGCACTGTCACTGATCTACTCCATTGTTTTCCCTGGATCCTCTCCAATTCAGCTTTCTCACTCAACTTAGAAAAACATCTATCATCTTCCACCCTTCAGGTGCACGACAGCCTGATGTTTGCTTTTTGGATTGTCACTCTTATGCCTTTAGTAGAATAGATTCTTTTGTTAGAGGGTATAACTGGGTACATGGAATGTGCCTGGTTTTTACTTTTGCAAGCTAGGATATGCCTATTCTTTGGCATGCAGGGGGTCCCAGCGGCACAGAGCAGGCTGGTTTACATCTGTATGGTCGAGACTCTTTGGAGCATTCACCTGTGTATTGCATGTCCAAACAGATGGAAGAGGCTCCCCCAAAATACAATGCAACCCATGAGTTGGGGGACCAGCTGTGGAGGCAGATCCACAAAGCTTCAAAACACTTCTTAGAATTCACACTTTGAATATTCCCCCTGCATCAAAGAATCATATTTCCAAGTTTAAAAAAAATCCCATAGCACATGCATACCAATCATCCCTATTTAAGAGGAACAACTGTGGGCGATTATGGGGATGTGGCTGTTTGACATGTACGCATGGCCACTTTGGTAAACAGCACCCATTTACTCTGGGAAACCAGAGATGATATTTATTGCTTCCCTACAGCTTTAATTCAGTTCCCCTTTGATAATCAGTTGAGCTATTTCCTGGGAATTCTGAAAAGTAGAGATCTGTGACTTTCCAGAGTCACTAAATATAGGCAGCTAACAAGGGGAGAGCGGTTTGAACGGACATGGATTGATATGTCCGCAGGCATACAGCCTAGGGTCAGAACTGCGCTGTTCACATGGTGTACCTTTAAGACATGCCTACATGCTGCAGAAAATTGTGCTGATAATTCAGCAGGTGGCACACTTCCCTTTGAGTCAGTAACGAACCAGCCAAGTACGGCATTAAGGAGGCACTGCGCTGTTGGAGGTGACACTTTCTGAAAGACACACCAAACAGAGGTCCTGACCGCTTGACATCATAAAAACTTCCCACATCACTTCTTGAAAGAGCAGGGGATTTAATCACATTGTCCTAGCCACACTCCATTTAGGTAATTACAGACTACCTCCCTAATTCCCTCACAAGTGACTATGCTGTTCATCATTCCCTGTCCTACAACAACCGTGTGCCCTCCAGGTGACAAACTCACCCAAGAGGTGGCTGAATTTCACTGGTAAGCAAGAGTGATCCCTGCCTACAGTTTGTAAAAAGCTTGGGGATCCTTTGGCATAGAAGGTTCTCTACACAGATACATTGAAATGGGTCCAACTGGGATGTTTGGATATAAATCGGAACTTCCTCAAATGGAGAATTCCTCAGATCGAGAGCTTTGGTCCAGACATATCTTTATATTCAAGTATCAGTTTTATTACATTATTAACATTTTTAAACTGAAAAGGGACTGTGGTGGCATCACATCTCAATCCTTTGCTCCTTTAACAGGACCCCAGAATTGAGCAGCTGCACTAAACCACAGAATGATCAGAAGATTAAAAATATGGACCCCCACTAAGCTCACAATCCTGAGTAACGCATTTCACATTGCCAAAGAAGAAGTGCAAGTGCCAACTTTACAGTGCACACAAGAGAACCCACTGCCAGCACCAAACTGTTAATGTGTGTGTGTTAATGTGTGTGTGTGAAGTCTCTTATGCTTATTTCAACTTAGGTTAACTGAGTTCTGTCTGCACAGTCAAACTCTGGCTAAAAGGGATACTCAGATTCAGAAAAGAATCCATACCAATTAGAAAGATACCAATGGCCTCTAGCCCCATTAAAAGGATACAGATCTAAGCAGAAGAGGATACCATTGCAATGAATAAATCCTCCTTTTAAAGAGAAAGGAAGGTATCAAACTCCTCAGAAAGGGAAGAAAACAATTTCAGGAGATGTACTGTACTGTACACAGAATGTACCGTAGTCATGTACTGTACACAGAAATACAAGTTTGACACTTTGAACAGGGTAAACATGTTACTTGCGCATCTACTCACAAAACAAACACCATAACTACAATGGCCAACTATCATACTTGATGCAGCAGAATAGGGCTTTCTAGCTGGAACTGTTTGAGAATATTCAAGTGGCACATGTCTGTGATTCCAATAATGATCTAACAATGGCCTCTTCGTAACCTTTGCCAACAGCAGGAAAAGGGTTTGCTACACACACAGCCCTGGTGCATTCTTGTGATCCATCACTGAATGAACTGGTGATCAATATAGTCCATTGCACTCCACTGCTCCTTCACCAGATATGCATGCCAAGCTAAATTCCAGAAGTTTCAAGGCCTTTTGGGAAGTCTCGTTTTTGGTGCTGCAACTGCAGAACTTGCAAAGGGGAAGGGTTGTTTGGTTGGTTTTGGCATGTAGTTTTCAACCATACAAAGCAGTGACCATAGCGACGATATCACCAAGACATATTTTGCATTTCTATGAAACCTTTATATCACAAGGTCTCAAAATGGTGGATTAACTCAATCTCAGAGCTCCCCTGAAGCAGGTGAGATATACAGGCAGATCTGTTCAAGCACAATTGGAATCCAACCACCTCTGGAGTAGGAGGTAGTCATTTAACAGAGCACAACAGGCTCCTTCATTCTAAACACTGACAATAATTTGTATGAAATTTGGGAAAATCATTTAACTTCTCTGCCTCACTTCAATCACTCTAACACGGGAATAAAAATACTTCACCGGGGAGTTGCAAGGCTCAATCAAGTTGATAATTGTACAGCATTTTGAAGATTACCATGCTACCATATATCCTTTATTATCACCATAGTTAATGACTCTAATCTAGAATCCTTTCTTGCACTATTATAAGACTGACTTTTCCTAGTGCTTTTCCTAGGAAGGAGAGGTCTTATGATACCCAAACTTCCTTAGACCATAAGCTCCTTGGGACAGGAAATATGTTTTTCTATGGGGATAGGCAATCCTCAGCACATTGTGGGTGCTACCATAATACAAATACTACCTAATTTCCAGTTAACAATCTGCTCAGCTCAAAGAGATTTCCAGGGAGAAGTAAGGAACTGGGTCTGAGGACTGAAGGATCATTCATACACTCAAAATGAAACCTAGGTAAGGAACAGCTACCCAAACAGTGGAAGAAGCAGAGCTCCACATCCAGTAACTACAGGGTTGTGATGTAAGCTATAGAAGTCTGTGTATGAAAATCATTTCGTTATTCTATTAAAGCCCGGACATAGTAAGGCACAAAGTCTGAGAGCAATACATAGCTTAGTTAAAAAATGTTGCTAGATCAGCTGACCAGCTACACATATTTACATTCCTATACCGAGAGACAATAAAATAGCATCTTCTGGCCAAACACAGGTTACATAGATTGACATCCAGTTGACTTGGCAAACTGCTGAAGAAAATTACTTGCAAGAAAAAGATCCATTCCAAAAAGTTATGCACTCATTCCAGCATCACCATTTGCATCAGCCCTTCCTAAGATGTATTTTATCCCTTATATTCATTTACATAATTGCTGCAATCAAAGACACTACTTTACAGTAATAACTTTAATGGCAGATTTTTCCAGAGTATTCTTTTTAAAAGATACCCAGCAAGTTTGGTGCACCCATTTGTTAGCAAGAACAAAGAAGCCTAAGCTACATCTCATAGGAAATTACTGGTGTCAAAAGGGACAGTGGCTTTTTTTGTTTTTGTTAGTTTAACTCTATGGAGGACCACACTGACAATGCTGAATACGGCATTCCAGGCCATAAATCTTAGATTGTCACTTAAATGGGTAAATGACAGATTGTCAACCACCTAGTTTTCAAAATGATTGCTGGTGTTTTCTACATGCTGGCTTTCAGTGGAGGAGCTGGAGTCTTTCCAGTTTAATACAGGTACATGGCCTTATAAACCAGAGTACTCGTGCATCTTCAAGTTTGCTTCTCCATTTACAGGAATGAAAGTTAAAAAGGTGCCGGAGAACATCCGACATACATGGCAATGATCCAGAGGGCACTGGAATATTCTCATTAGCGACTGAAGAGTTACTTCATCAGCGTATGGAGTTGCAAAGGGACCCAAAAAATTTTTTAAAAGATTCAGAATACGTCACCGTGACAAGTTTACGATTAAACATTTATATTGTAGTAGTACTTAGAAACCTCAGGCAACCTAGGGGCTGCACACAAACATAAGAAAGGACAGTCCTCCCTCAAAGAGCAGAGAGTCTAAAAGACGGAAACATAACAGGTGGATGAGACAAGCAGGCTGGGGTGGAATGGGGGAGATGGGGTAACGGAATACATACAAAAGTGACCGTTCATTACCCTCAATGTGGAACAGACAGCGCAGGGCGATCAGCACCTTCCAGGCTCAGGGCCTAACAGAGCAACTTTCTTACACGCTAAAGCAAGGCCAAAGTTCTCTCCTGCTTTCGTTCGCTACCTGACACTGTAATCATTGATAGTGGGAACTTCTATAGCATCTTTCATCGATGGGGCATTTAAGCACTTGACAATTTTGCAGATGAGGAACAGAGACTAAGTGCCTTGCGACAGGTCAAACAGCAAGTCAGTGGCAGGCCTGTCCCCTTTTCTGAGGAGAGGGTCCTATGCAGAACCAAATGCAGCTCAGAACCCACGGCTTGAACATTACTGCCCTCAGCCATCTGGCCTCCAAATGACCAACTTGCATAAAAGCTCATCTCTGCCTGGGATCAGTGGAGAATTCTGGGAGCTAGTTCAACACATTTGAGGCTCTCAGATAAGTCAGACCTGGATAAAGGGAAGTTGCCCCTTATTGAGAGCATAATTAAATTAAAACAAAATGCTTTCGTGAACATGGGGGGAAGGAGGTAGGCTGGGGGGTGAATCAGACAAGCTATAAATTAAACCAGAGGATATGAATACCATGCAAGCTGCAGTGTGAGGGTTAACGTGGGTCTGGAAACAGTTTAGAGAAAACCTGGTGTGGCTAGGGGCCAGCTTGAATTTAGTTGCTTTGGGCTAATCGTTTCCTTCAGGCAGGCTACTCTAGTGCACTAATAGGTTTTAATAAAAACTTCCAATTGGGCCAGTAAACCCCTCATTAAGCTGTTTTTAAAGCATGAATTTAAGAGCGGCGAGGGTAAGAGGTCATGAGGAGTATTTAATTCACAACGGCTGGCAAGAGGTGCTGTTGTGATTGAAAACACCAGAGTTCAAGTGTCCAGGGCCACATAAACATCCGACTCTGTCACTAGACCTGGTGAAGTGACAGTTTGAAAAATAGATTTAATAAGGCAGAGGGAAAAGTTTCCCACTCTTACACGAGAAATAGGAACACCAGATCACAACGTTAGCCAGGAAAAGGAATTATCAGCATCCAACCACCCCCCCAAAAAACGGAATTCCATCACCATATGGGTGTCCAAAGGGGTATTCCCAGAGGGGTTTATTAAAATTCTTACGGCATGAAACTAGACTCTGCATATCTGTAAACAGAAAGCAAATTCCACAAATTAAAAAAAATTATCTTGTCCTGCTCATTCTACTACTTTTCTCTCCTCTTCACCATAATGCCCATTACCACAGCATGCCTCAGAGAAGCTCTGTGTCACTGTAAGCTACTGATGTAATAAGTGCTACTGTACACTAACTATAATTCTTATGTGCTCTTGTGGATGAACGCCTTGGTGCATCGCCTCCCTCGGCCACTCTTGGTTTGAACACAGCATCCAAAATATATTCTTTTAATCAGAGTCTGAGCCCAAACCAGAACAATCGCCTAGCTTTGGGCAAGCTGGGATCCAGATGCAAATATCCCAGCTCAGGCCCACCTCCAGTTTTAATGAAAATGTCTTACATCTGTACTGCATTTCAGTTTAGGCTTTGGAATCATGCTGATCTGGCTTCTCCTTAACCCCTGCAGCTTAATCACATTTTTCTTCCATACCCACAACAATACTAACTGATACTGGAGGACAAGTAAGAAAACTCTGCTCTTTTATGCAGATAGGTCTCCTCGGCACAGAATGCTCCTTCCCCTTCTACAGAAACACTCCCAAAGGACATGTGCCTCAATCCAGTACAGTAAAATCCAAAACTCTAACCATGCACTTTAACATTTCATTGTATGTCAATGCAAATCTAAAATTCAAGATCCCTAAAGACCTTTTAAAAAGAAAATCCTCCTCTCAGAACAATTTGCATTGAAGTTAAGCGCAAGGGAAGATTTTACAAGTAATGGAGAATTATGGCTCTCGACTTCTTATTCCTCCTCCTTTAATCAAACACTTCACCTGAAACTATGAAATAAGGAGTCTGCTGAGATACAACATAACCTTTGGAGCAGGCATAGGTATAGAGTTATTAATTTGCAATTCTGTGTTTACAAGTAAGGTAAGAAGAAATATAAATTGAAGAGTAAATACAATGAAGTTCTAGTTGTCTTCTTTCCCCACCAGCATTTACTGATGTTCTCTGCAAGCAAGGAAATTCTTACTCTTATAATACACATTCAACTTTACCTATATAGGTCACTTGCAGGGACTGTGGAAAGTAGACTCTGAACTCTCCCCAAGGAAGCATTTATTTTGGCTTTAAATATGAACCCTTTCTGCATCAAGAATCAAATTAGATAAATTGTTTCCCCACTCCCTCGATTTAAGGGTCATGTTGATAACTGCACACAATTCTCTGGAAGACAAATAGATGCTTTTTTGCCTTTGACAGCTCCAAGTGCTCCTTGTAGAAAAGCAAAAATGCTACTCCAAAAGGTGTCTTATTACATGATGATAGGCTAGCCCCCCAAACAATGGCATCTTCCTGCAACACATCTGGATCTGTACTCTATAAGGAGAGCCACAGACACCCATTACAAATCCATAGGATTCTTCCAACCTTTCTGCAACTGTGCTGATCGTTTCCCACTCCACTGACATCTCGTTCTACCAGCATTTCCTCAGCAATAAGTGACATTATGCCATGTGCTAGGCTATCAAATTACTGTTTGAATTTCTGGGGTACTAATTAATACGCTAGAATGGCCAGACAAACGAAAGAAAGCCTACACAGAGCCTATGTTTCTGTGCAGCATCTCTTTCTATAGCTCACTATAAAGCAGAGATAAGGTGAAAACACCATGAAAAAAAATCACTGCGTTAACCCACTGAAATCAGGCTCCAAATGAAAAAAACATGTATGGGATTATTTTAGGAGACTCATAATGGGATATGAAGCCACTAGAATCAAAGAAATGTAGGGCTGGAAGGGACCTTGATAGGTCATCTTGTCTAGTCCCCTGCACTGAGGCAGGACTAAGTATTATCTACACCATCCCTGACAGGTGTTTGTCTAACCTGTTCCTAAAAACCGTCAATAATGGAGATTCCACAACCTCCCTAAGTAATTTGTTCCAGTGCTTAACTACCCTAACAGTGAGAGCAAGTTTTTCCTAATGTCTAACCTAGATCTCCCTTGATGTAATTTATGCTTCTTACTTCTAGTTCTGTCTTCAATGGGTAAGGAGAACAATTTACCACCCTCCTCATTAGGGCAACCTTTTACGTACTTGAAGAACGTTATGTCTCCACTCAGTCTTCTCTTCTCCAGACTAAACAAACCCGATTTTTTTCAATCTTTCCTTACAGGTCATGCTTTCTAGATTTTTCAGCCTTTTTCCTGCTCTCCTCTGGACTTACTCCAATTCGTCCAAAAACCCTACCCCCTGAACAGGGACTCCTTCAGAGAAACTAGTTTTATTCAGAATGGATCCATAATGACAGAAAATTATAGCTACTCCAGGGCTGGTCAGTGGTCTATGAAATTAACTTGGTGGTTTCTGGCTCATCCCAAACTACCAGGAGAGGTGCCCTTATAAAAACACCACTCCTGCCACCACCATTTAGACCTGTAACTGGCTGGTGAGAATCTTCTCTTGACCTACTAGGGGGTGTCGAAACCCTGCATAAGACTGGTGAATCTGTTCCGCTGACTGTGGCAGGTGCAGGTCGCCCTAGGATATTAAAGAGGCGGAAGTGGCCCTCTGAGGTGCTAGAACTGAAGATGTCATGAAGGGGAACCGAAAGGACAGCCAAGCTCCAGGAGGAAGCTCAAACTGGGATTTCACTTGCAGAGCTGCCACAAAAGCCCAGCCCTCAAGGAATTGAGCATCTGGACTCTAAGTGAGCGTGTGCACTCCACTGAGAACAGGATCGTGACTCCATCAGTTCACAAGAGCCTTCTTAATAGTCTCAGCTGAGAATCAACAGAGAAAGTGGTTCCATCAGGTTACAGTTCAGGCACATTAGCCAGACGGTGCTGGAGAAGCGCGCACTGCCAGTGCCGTACCTGCCTGGTGAATGAACAAAGGACTTCAGGTTCCAGGAGTATCCATCTGGCCCCTTTCACCACCACCAACTCGCTAAAACATGACATTCTAAAACTGAAGTTATCATTTCCGAATAAGAATAAAAAAAAAAAGGCAGAAGGATTACTACGACGTCACTAATTTCAAAACAGGTCTAATTTCCCAGGCTGCAGCAGCTATAGGATTTGCATTGTAACATACTCCTTTCACCTTTTAAAGATAAATAGCAAAATGCAAGCCTGTGCTCTGTGAAAGCTGCAGCATGTCTGTTTCACAGTTCCTTGCCTGAAGTGAGGAGTGTTTTTAATAACTCTTACCTGACAACAGTAAAGAGAGCAAAGAGCAAAACCTGTGGCAATACCAGTTGATCCCATTTGGCCTAACAGCTTGTTGTTATTTCCAACTATTGCCAGACTCTGGAGTTCTTTTAAATTCATGGGGACAGCCTGCAGTTTTCAAGGAGGCTACCAAAATCCATCCTAAGATGTCTCAAAAAAAGCACACTTCCTGCAGGGGAACAGCAACCGTCAGCATTTCCAAAGATCACTCCGGAAATTTTTCAGATAATTCTTTGAAGTAGATGCTACCGAAGTGTGGAACAGCTTTCAAAGCTCAGCAATATTTAATGTATTTCTACAGCAAAAGAAATGGATCACAATGTTGTTGTTTCAGCTATATTATAACAAAAATATTGTGGTTTTCCTGTACTCTCACAAAAGTAGCTTAAGATTTCCATCTCATTCATCTTATTCAGAAATAGCATTTTATCCAAAAATGAAAAGAGAGATCCCACTGCGTACAAAGGACTTGATTAATCAGAGCAGGGTGTTTGTCCATTCAGGAGATAATGCAGACACAGTCAACGTTTTTGGAAGAGCTGAGTTTCCTCTATGACCAATAAGGAAACTGGAAAAAATGTTTAAGATGGACAATACAAGCTAAAACTATGCTGGGTATCCTCAATAACTTTATGGAAGTAATCAGGTGTTTAAAAAATCCTAGGTTTTGCCACACAAATCCAAACCAGACCTGGAGAACTCTCCAGCAAGTAGATAATAGATGTGGGAAATAATATTTCTTCCCAGTTCTCCAGCTCTTCATAACACAAAGCATCATGCCTGAGGATCCCTGCATATACCCTGTAGGCAATTTCTACTTCTAGCTAGTTCCATTCTGCATTCCCTCTTCAAGGGTATGTCTACACTACCTGCCGGATCAGCGGGCAGTGATCGATCCAGCGGGGGTCGATTTATCCCGTCTAGTCTAGACGCGATAAATCAACCCCCCGAGCACTCTCCCGTTGAACCCTGTACTCCACCTCCGCGAGAGGCGCAGGCAGAGTCGACGGGGGAGCGGCAGCAGTCGACTCACCGCAGTGAGTAGGTCTAACTACGTCGACTTCAGCTACGTTATTCACATAGCTGAAGTTACGTAACTTAGATCGATTCCACACACACACTCTCAGTGTAGACCAGGCCAATCAATTCAAATAATTAACAAGTAAAGGAGGACTCAATCCATTCAAAGGTAAAAAAAGTTCTCTTCCTGTCAGTTTTGAGGAGTAGTCAATAATACATGTACAAAAAGAATGGCCTTTACACTAAATTATATAGATTTAATAAATTCTAGCTGTATGGTTTCTGTATTAAAGAGGATTTTACTGGTCAGTGCCAGCTCTGGAATAGGACTCTTCTAGTTATCTACAGAACCGGTACAGTACAGTGACAGGGCAAGTTTGCCTGCTCAAAGTGACTCACCCCAACTTGTACAGGTGAATGTACTTCAGTCAGGATACTTAGCACTTATACAGAAAGATGTCTGTTCTAAGCGCTGTATGGACATTCATTCCCCTGACCCCTGTGCGGTATTATCTGCATTTCACACCAATGGGAAAACTGAGACAGAGGTGAAATTGCTTCCCTGAATTCATACAAGCCACTGGCAGAGCTGGGTCTCCAGATTCCCAACCCCACATTCATTATTCCAGTCCATGCTCTTACTCAGTCTCAGACCTGGTTTAATCTTTGGCATTGTCACGGTCAAAAATGAGCTCATGTGACATGTCCAGGAGAAATTGCAGTTAGCCCAACCTACATGCTGTCTTTACTTAATACAGGATCTCTCACTAAGTCAATTTCAACATAGACATTACAGCAGTTTCCCTTTGCTTAAGGTATGTATAGAATATACGGAAGGTTTCTTTAAGGTTGATAGAGGACTGAACAGTGCAGAGATTATTATAACTATAATATTCCTTTGTGTGAGCGAGAGAGAGAAAGAGAGAGAGAAAATAATTTAAAAGCTACCTACCCACAAAATGCACCAATAAATAATTACTGCGGATATTTTTTCTGATTTACATTCACTTACCAAAGGAATACCTGCAAAATAAAATGGGAAAAAAATATTAAAATCTGGGCTAATCATTCTTATTGACCTTTGTCTCAAATTACTTTTATCTCACATGGACTCTGATTTCAAAATGTCTATGGCAACATGTCTGTACTAATGTAAACATTAAATACATAATGTAACAAATGCACTAATGGTGAATTTCTACTCACAGTGGCTAGAGATGTGCAAGGTGTATAAACAAATATTGAATGCAAGCCCAGCTATTTTATTATTTATTTAGATCTAGAATAACTAAGATGCCTGTCCAAGGCTCTACGCACCCTAAAATAATCATAAAAATATATACAATTAAATTAAACCTCAGCAGCTCTGAACTTGGGTCTATTAAAATTTGGCTAGCCAACCACCTACCCTCCATCATCTAGGAAACACACCCTCAGCCTTCTCTTGAGACCCTCTCAAGCAGGTGTCCTTTGCAGCATGCCTGGAAAGTCCCCAAATTCGGTCTATTTCAGAGCGGGCAGAGGGAGGACAAGTTCTAGAGACTCAGAGCCCTCACAGAGGGCACACTGCCAGCTGCCCTCTGTTTTATAACCAGGGAAATGAAGCTTGAGCATCCATACCGACTGTGACACTACAGTGCAGGAACTAGTGGAATGACTATAGGATGGAAGCCAGGGACGTCTGAATTCTAGTCCCGACGCCCATGCCAATTCCCTCTACGACCTTCAGTGAGGTCACTCCATGTCTCAGTTTCACCGTATGTAAAATAGCAATAAAAATGTATTAGTAAACACGACAGATAAGTAAGACACACATTTAAAGCGCTGTCCAGATAAATATTTTTATTCACTGAAAATATGTGGTGTCTTGCTAAAGAGTGGGGAACATCTACGCCCTGTCAAATCTAATTTATCAAGGTTGTCAGTTCTCCAGAATGAACCAAGATGATATTTATTATTATTCTGTCTGAGTTTAACAGAGGAACAAGCCACGGGCAGGAATGAATGGTGATACTGTACTGCTCCCCAGGTCTTCAAAGATGCTCCAGGATGAAAGAAGATATTTGTATTACTGTCGTGCCTATCAGATCCCATTGCGCAAGGTGTCCAAACCCATCGTTGGAGACAGTCCCTGCCCAAAGGTTTACACACCAAGAGATGAGAGAGACAGAGGCACGAACAGATCAAAGGACTTGACCAAGGTCACAGCCAAGCCAGGAATACAACCAAGGTCTCCTGACTCCTTGTCCAGTGTCCTAGTCGCTAGACCAGACCGTCTCTACAATACATAAGACTAAATGCATTATCCTGCAAATCCAAGTGGAGTAAACAGGAGTTGAAGGTGCTCATTCTTCACAATCAGCTACCAATACACATTTTTACTGCAACTTTCAAAGCTGCCTAGGGGATTTGTATGCTCTCCTCTCACTAGTTACAACTCAAGTCCCAGCCATCTGACAACACCACAAAATAAGGGTCCGATACCACTGAACACCCAAAACGCCTGTTGATGTCAAGTGGGAGTTTTAGGTGCTGAAGGAGTGAAGTCTGTTTTTTAAGAGGATAAGGCCATATAAGTCTAGTGCAATGGCTTTCAACCTCAAGAAACAGACTCTGCCTCCTACAGTTGAACCTTATGAATGCACACAAAAAACTACTGGTCTTCCTGCCTTTCAGGAAACATGCTACAGGGAGGTCTTATATAGTATTTCCAAAGGGAGGCAGCATGGGCCAATGGATAGGGCACTGAACTCTGCCATATACCTCCCATGTGACAGCACACAAGTCACTTTCACAACATTTACCTTACTTGGTAAGTTTACCTGAAAAAGGAATTATATATTACTGACATTATTATTATTATTACTACTACTACTACTACTACTACAACAAAATGTGCTAGGGCATATTTACTAGCAAATTACAAAGCATGGTAAAACAGAAAATCAAAATATAATTGATAAAATAAACCTACAAGGATGCATTAGCTTTTTTATAGAAGGGCCTCTCCTCACTTTGTGCCTAACTTGCAAAATTCAGTCATCCACAGTGAGCGGCATCCTAGCCATAAGTGCAGATTAGTGAGGTTGTACTGTGTGGTTATTCATTGATGTTGTTTCCAAAACATCCTAAGCACTTTTCAGACAAAGATGCAGCCAAGCTCCCTTGACAGTATTAAAAACTTTACTAAGCAACCACTGTTAGAGCCTAAAGGATATTGCTATAGTGCTGAAAAGCCCATGTTCACTTTCACAGGTGGATTATTTACTCACATTGATTTTTTTTTTTTAAACAAAGGACAGGAGTTCATCCAATAAGTCAGTTGCTTCTGGATGCATGATTTGAATGGTGCTAATTACAGCCAATTGGAAACCGGAGTTTCCATTCTGCAGGAAATTGCAACATTTTGAAATTTGTCCTCAACTCAAATCAGAACAAAAGCCACCATTAAGTAAGTTTCCTGTGGAATGAAAATTCCCACTAATTTCAATTTGGAACCATTAAAACATTTTGTTTCGATAACGTAAAAAAAACATTTTCTTTTGATTCATTATTGACTTTTATGTGGTAATACATTAAAATTAATATTTGGCGGTCTTAAAGTTGACATTACCAAAGCAAAAATAGCTGAAACAATTCAATCACTCATTTCAACTTTTTCCCCCCCATCAAAAATTTCCTCAAAAATCAACATATTCCCATGAAATACTTTTATTTCAATTAAACGATTTTCTGATAGAAAAAATGCTTTGAGGGCACTAGCGTGAGTGGCGCTGACACGAGTCTATCTCCTGGCACTGAGAAACATGTGTTCAGCTGCAGTGTATACATACCCAACTGGACAAGAAATGTGGATAAATGTTTGCAAGATCATAGTCTATACTTAGTCCTGCTTTCAGGCTCAGGACCCAAAACATGCTTTCTTCTGCGCTTTCCAATCCCATATACGTACAATTAACACTGGTGTGTAATGTACCACATGCCACTTTGTTTAAAGACAAAAAATTAGAAAAGTTTAAAAAAAAAAATACTTTGTGTGCTACTGGAGTGCATCCTACTGTGATGTGCAAATGTTTTCTCTCTCTCTCTCACACACACTTCCAACAGTTATAAAAATCAATCAATCCAAGTATTTTATTGCATATTTAAACAACAATTTCACACGGGGCTACTGTTGCATAGAAACCATTATTTTCAAAAGCGCAGTAAGTTTTAACATTCTTAATAAAAATGGCTCTTTATAAAAGATATCTGTCATTAAGGGCACCTCCACTTCACTGCTCTCCACCACAGTTGTGGTGCAGTTAAATATAAACTTGTACGAATTATTCTTTTTTCCTTGGCAGACGTAAAGAACCCCCTGAGGCCCATTCCAAAAAACACACAATCAGGAATTAATAAAAAATTGTATTCTTTTCAACCACATTAAGTTTTCTGACGTGTGTCTGTTGCTGATTACATCAATCTAGGCTCCATAACTTGTCATGTGATGACAAGCAAACACTTGTGAATTTATTTCTCTGAAGAAGCTCGTGATACAAATGCCAAGGAAACCAAACCGAACGGCTCACTATGAGTCCATAAACACAGCAGGGTCTCTTATGGAGATTTTCAAGACACAAATGACAGGAAGGTGCCTAACGCCCATTGACTTTGAATAGGAGTTAGGGGCTTAGCTGCCATTTATGCTTGTGAAAAATACAACTCTTTACCAACACACAGTAAAGTAGGACTATTTTTTTAAATAATGCTTTCTCTAGTGCATAGTCTCCCTTAGAATTTGGCAGAAACGTTTAATAAAAACAGATTACAGACAGAGAGAGTTAAGTAAAAGTGTGGGTTTGGTTTTGCAAATTGCAACAGTGAATCATTTTGGGTCTGCAGATTGTCAGAACTGGGAATTTCACAAACTCAACATACTATTTTCAGCTCATGGTGTATGGATTATATAAATCACATTATATTTCTGTTCCCTAACTGGATGAATTATGTCATTAGCCAGAACAATATGAATTACGTATTTAAATGCAAAATGGTAAATTGTGACTTTTACAATTAAATATACAATCAAAATTCACTTTTAAGCAAATATTTGAGCTAAAATTGTGCTGATTAAGTTTCAGTGCTGCAATATTCATGGAACGCAAAAATTAAAGGGTAGTGAACATGTTTTTAATTAAATTTGCTTCAGATGAAAACATTCATAAAAAAATTCCACTATTTATACATATGTTGTTGCTAGAAGTCGGTGAACTTGGAAATGTAACATTTTCCATACAAAATAAATTATTTGGATAGCTAATTGGAAATTGCTCAGTCTTTCAATTATTATTTTTTTGGTTTAAATATATAAACCTGACTAACCTACAGCAATATTAAGACCTATCCAGTGATGATGACCTTCAGTAATGGAAGCACTGGTTAACATTCATAGAAGGAAGTGTAGTTTCAGGAATGGATTTGATGTTCCCAAAGCATATTATTGGAAGTGAATGATTATGCAGCAAACGCCGCCTGTCTCCACTCTGTAAAGGTACTCTGCTTCTACATGGTGTCACTTGGTAATTACCATTCACTGCTTTTAGCATCAGACCCCTGACCGTCTAATTCGAAGGCGAGGCAATCTCGATGCAAAGATTTGCAAACTCAGCCAAAATGTGTAATCTCATAAAAAAAAATAATCCTGTCACATTAACTTGATGTATTTTCCATAAACCCATGTTGATTTTCATTACATTACCCTCCTCTAGTTCTTTATTGATCCAGTCCTGTATCAGCTGCTCCATTATCTTGCCTGGCATCGATGTTAGGCTGACAGGCCCATCATTACCCTAGTCATCTTGTTTACCTTTTTTTTTTTTTAAATTGGCACAATATTAGTTTTCTTCCAGCCTTCTGGAACCTCCCCAGTTCTCCAGTACTTACTGAAAGTAACCATTAACGGTCCAGCGAGCTCCCCAGCCAGCTCTTTTAAAACTCTTGGACGCAAGTTACCTGGACCTGCTGATTTAAAAATGTCTAAGTTTAGTAGCTTCTGTTTAACATCCTCCAGAGAAACTAGTGGAATGGAAAAAGTGCTATCACACATCTAATGGGGTTTTCAGAGCAGTGTGCCTCCAGGGTGAGAAGCAGGATCATCTCTGAAATACTGTCATCCAAAACAAGGTATATTAAATGTTCTCCACCTTCTCCTGGGCACAAAGCCACGCAGAAGACTTCTGAAACACCAATATGAAGAATCCGGTGAATCTATGTATTGATGGCCATGTGGCCATCTAGCAGCTCTCAATATAAGGAGACATGACTTCTCTGCTCCTAAGGACTCGACTTTGATGCTTAACAGAAGGAAGAATATTTCCTGAATTTAATTTTGGGAATGGATGCAGTTGGGTCTGAATTAAAAACAGCCATACAGGGTTTCAGCGGAGAAATCTCCCAACCTCAAAAAAGTGCCTGATTGGAGAGGGCAGCTATTGGGAAGTC
This sequence comes from Mauremys mutica, assembly GCF_020497125.1. NCBI lineage: Eukaryota > Metazoa > Chordata > Testudines > Geoemydidae > Mauremys > Mauremys mutica. The sequence continues at coordinate 81,249,124 of NC_059082.1, read as the reverse complement.
TATTTTAACGGATCAGACGTACAACAAATCCTCCTGCAGAGGTTCAATTTGTCCCCATAATCCTGCTTCAGAGGTGAAAGTGAAATCAGCTACAGAGATTGCTCCAGAGACATTTCCAGAGGCTAGTCCTTGTCTCCCTTCCCCCATGTGGGCCCTGTCTGGGGGTCTCAAAGGAGGAGCTGGCCTGGGGCTCACAGGCAAAGTCGAGCATTGGCAGTGTTCGTGATGTGTCCAGTGCCCTCTGTCCGTAGCCCAAGCCGCGGAGGCAGCTTGGCTTCTCAGTTAGGAGCGTAGCTGCTGATGCAGGCTCTGGGGACTCATGCGCTTGCTACCCTCCTGCTGCTGGCTCCCCTCATGGAAATGGAGGAAGGGGAGCTGCTTGCCCCTGGAGCTGGTTTCTCCATCCTGTCCGTCTGCTTTCCTGCCCAGGGGGTGGGGCTGAGGAAACCCCACACAAACTGGGCTGGAGAAGAGGAGAGGCACTAAACTCTGCCCATGGAGACTGCCAAGCGCCCCGGCGAAACGCCCCATCAGACCTCTCTTTTTGCCTCTGGCCTAGCACACCCTGACCACGGCAGGGGCAGCAGCTGCTGCAAATGCCTCCAACGGGGAAGCAGAGCTGAGGGCACAGTCTCCCCAAAAGGCAAATGCAGCCATCTGGGAATTAGACAGATCTACGACTGAGCAGACACCGTCCTCAGAGTTTTTAAATAAAGGCTCGAGTTTCCTTCCAAAAAGCACGGCAGCAGGTCTGCCTGCCACCGGGAAGACAGCTAAAACTGCAGGCTACATCAGGGGACAGAGCGTTCCCCACTAGCAGTAACAGACAGACAGACGGTTCTGGCCGCAAGCAGGCTGAAGTACCCATTGCAATGGATCAGTGGACTGTAGCATGATGAATACTGTATAGCACAATCTCACTTAATCTCCCTGCATTGTATCAATCAGTTTGTCTCTTCTCAAACTTAGACTGTCAGCTCTTTGAGGCAGGGACTCTGTTTTCACTGTGTGTCCATGTACAGCGCCAAGCGCAATGGGGCCCCAGTCCCGTAGTGGGGCCTTTAGGCATTATTACAACCAAACAAAAAAAAGTAATGATTAAAGTAACCTCAAGTTACACACTTGGAAGCCACAACAGCCGACGATCCATCAAAGCGATACAACGGAGCCACTCCAGTTCTTCATTAATTTAGGATGCATCATCAAGTCAAAAGCGTGGGGCAAGTAACATCTTTGAGAGCTGGTTTCAGCTGTTGCCAAGCCTTAGTATTCCACAGCGGTCGTGGGGGGAGGAAATAAGCTAGAATGGTAATAAGTGAAACCACTTGTCTTGGTTTCTGGATTCATTTTATTGTGGTCACAGATCTCTAAAAGCTGGGATGCTGAGCTCTGTAATCACAACATCCACATTTAAACGGAGAGCTATATTTTAGAGAGTTTGTTTCTCTCTTTCTCATGGTGGTGGAAAAGGTACTGACAAGGGAGAGTTAAAAGGGATTGGAAAGAAGAGGGACTCCACAAAGCCTTCTGGCAAACTGAGAAATGCCACCTAATGGAGCAATGCTGGCTATTTAAACAATTATATGGAATTGCTAAATGACAGGGCGTTCACACAAAGCTCTCTACACGGTGTCAGTTCCCATAGTCACTGAAAGGGGCAATGTACCATTTTATTGTCTCCTTGCAAAGCAGGGTACAGGGCTTGGTTAAAAGTCAACCAAAAATTGAATTACCTAACTGAAAGCTGGTGGAAGCCAAGGCTTCTGTCTATGCTCATTTCCAAAGCTAAAAGTTGTTATGGGACCTGGCTTAGGCAGCCGCAGAAGTAGCCAAATTCAAATGAAGTCAGCTTTGGTTAGACTGCTCCAGTGCCAACACCAGTCACTGAAATGGCAGCTTGTGGAATCCGGCTTGAAGCTGCTCCTTAGATTGGACTATGAATCAAAAGCACAAAACGTGACACCGGCGCAGGAAGCAAAGAGGGAGAATGAAAGGAAGTATTGCAAACTTTTCCCCACTCTAGGTTGGATCTGACTCCTGCTGAAATAAACAGGAGCCTTGCCACTGAATTCAATGGGAGCCGGATCCCGCTGCCCTACTTTTATGGAAATCACCGTGCTTATTGAGAGAGATAACAACTCAAAGTGCAAAATTGTGCACAGCAAGTGAAAAGAGATATTTGATGGAAAAAAACAAAAAGGTTGCTGGTTTAAATAAGCTGAAGCCCTGGAACAAAAGGTCAGTTCTATTAGAGTATTTTTGGGTGTATCTGTGCACATGCACACACACATGGTCAAGGAAGACAGAGATGACAGAAACACTGGAGTTCAGCTTTCATATAGAAAATAGTAGTCGGAAAGTTTCATACACCACCTGTTGATACCCTGGTTGGCAGACGTATTCTGCCTGTCTGGCTGTCAGTTCCTTGTTTTATTCCTAAATAAAGTCTTCCTGGAACCTCCAGGATTTATGTAAAGTCATATAGAATTTCACAGAACAACCTTCCTATGGTTTTGTTTTTAATAATCCGATAGACGGAATATAATTCCCTGTTAAATATGAGCCTATAGAAAGGCTATCATTTTCTACCACATTCTGTAGGTTTTACGGTAGTTTCTACACAAACCTTTTGGATTCTTCCACATTGAAGTTCTATAAGACTCCAATTCCTTATTCTGAAAGAACTATACGTTTCAATATACCTTCTGCTATTGATTACGGGGGCTTGTCCCGGGGGCCTGAATCTACTCATTCTCAAAGAGAGAACTTCCGTTTATTCAAATATTTCTGGAGCGCTCATCAAACAACATGCCTTCACCCTGCAAATATTTACTCTTACAAGCAGTGCCTGGCTAGCTAATGAGCTTACTCTCAGTAATAAGAGTTTCCAGAATTAGGCCCTTAAAGAAATTAGCGAATACAAAGATTCTGTAGAGGGCTTGGACACTTCCCTAACCCCTGATTGCTTTTAATCTGTACCAATCAGAGCATTAACCTTCGTTCCAACCACAAGCCATCAGGCAGCTCCAAAAAGTTAGATTAATTAAGAAAGATGCACATATCCTGGGTGGCACTGTCTGCATGAAGGTATTTGGCAAGTTACAACTTTTTAAAAGCATTCATTAAAAACATTATTCATTCTTTTCTTAAGTCCTTCAGCTGTGGAATCAATACCCAAACCAACATACTGGATACAGCTGAAAATTAGATGTGGCATATAATATGAAATTTAAAATACTCCTCTGGTAGTACCACAGGGCTCTGCCAGAGACACTAGAGACTGCACAACCTTCCCATTAACCATGCAATCTTCTGATAAGTTTCTTTGACTGTAAACATACTGAGAGAGAGTGTGTGTATTTCCATGTGTGGATAGAATTTAGAATATTGTAGATGCCACAAAAATCTATATAATAAAAGCCACTCCTTCCCTGATGTGTGACCCTCACCACCACCTCCACTGCCTTTTGTTGATGATCTATTCATTCTTTTCATCAGATGAAATTTAAAATAAAAAGGGTGCAAAAAAATCGTGTTTTTCACTAACACTGTCTTTGAGATCATTGCATCAAGTTACATAAAGTTATTTTCCTGAGCTTTTTACGAAGCTAAGCAACTGATACGCATCACCAACCTCCTATGTGTTTTCTTAATATTACAGAGACCACTTGCATTGGTCCAATAAAAGATATTACCCCACCCACCTTGTCTCTAAGATTCTGGGACACCACCACCACTTAATATTAGACAGCCAATAGATTTGACATTTAGGTAAGAAGTGCTAAAGATTAAGACAACATGATAAAATGGCTATAAGCTCAAATTTTCAAGCAGGTGACTGGAGACGTTTACATGTAAACATATACAGTACTCATTGCTGTCAGGAGCATCACGGTGTCATACTGGGAGGACCAACTGCGCCAATGCAGCTGCAATGCTCAGTACCTGATGCAGTCATACCGTACTGGAACATCTGGAGCAGTTTTCTGTATGGACACAAAGTATTTTTACAGGCATTCCAGGTATCTAAACAGTCCCTGGAAATGCCAGTTTCCTAGCATAGATATTGACATGGTACCCTATAGAAAGATAAGTGCTATACAATATAAGATACCCAGAGCACTTACTAACTGATGAGTCAATAATTTTTTTAAACAGATTTTTGCTTACTTTTACACCAACTCAACCTTTAAAACAAGAGAACAGCCAGACTGGGTCAGACCAAAGGTCCATCTAGCCCAGTATCCTCTCTTCCGACAGTGGCCAGTGCCAGGTGCCCCAGAGAGAATGAACAGAACAGGTAGTCATCAAGTGATCCAGCCCTTGTCTCCCATTCCTAGTTTCTGGCAAACAGAGGCTAGGGACACCATTCCTGTCCATCCTGGCTAATAGCCATTGATGGACTATCCATGAATTTATCTAGCTCTTTTTTTAACCCTGTTATAGCCTTGGCCTTCACAACATCCTCTGGCAAAGAGTTCCACAGGTTGACTGCGCATTGTGGGAAGAAATACTTCCCTTTGTTTGTTTTAAACCTGCCATCTATTAATTTCATTTGGTGACCCGTAGGTAATTTTAATTTAAGCAAAGCCTAAACTATCTGTTTTACCAACAATACTATAAATCAAAGGAAGAGAAAAATTTTATTTAAGACATTTTTAGATTAAAAAACGCAGGCTCACACAATCATTGATGTTTCTATCCAGTATTAACCCTTCAGCCCTCTGAAACGGACACTAATCGCTCTAAAACCGATGGCCTAAGCAGAATTATTATAATTTCCTGGAGTATCATACAGTAACATGAGAAGCACTGGCACAAATGTTTTTTTTAAACATTTGTATTTAAATAGACAAATTGAATTTGTTATGGATCTGATAATAGGTCTATTGACTAGCATCTTGTGCATGGCACTAGCCAAAAACTAGACCCAATGCAAATTTAAATCTAACAGAAGGCCAAGAAAAAGCAACAAGGTACCTTGATAACTGTACAAAAAAAGTGGGAGGAGGGGAAGTGAAATTCTCTTTGATCGCTGCAGCCAACAGTTTTCACCATACAGCCTGACATTTGATAACTCTTCTCCAACCAACAAAAGCTCTTTCAGTCCTAAACTAATCTGGTCCAACTTCATAGACTAGCTCACACTATGGACGAATTGGCTCCATTAGTAAATGCCACGTCACTTCTACCTGTTTTATCAAACCATTTCACCATCATAGAATACGCAGGGATTTTCGAAGGATCTGAAGGTGCCTAAATCCCATTGACTTTTAATAGGAGTTGGGTTCCTAACCCTCTAGGAATCTTTGAAAATCACAACCTAAATTATTTACGAACGGCTAATTGCCTAGTTTTCTTATTCTATTAAATGTTACTTATTGCCTCGAAACAAAACAATGGGTGAGGGGGGGAATCATTCTCTTTACTTGGAAATTCCCAGCACTTAAATATCTAAAATTCAAAGGCATCTGTGGGATTCTCTTTTATTCGTACGGCACTAGCACCTATCAGGATTGGAATCCCATTGTGCTGTGCAAACCTATAAATAAGCAACACTCCCGTTTTAAAGGACGGTTGAGTACACCAAAATGACAGGAGTGGGGAGGGGAAAACTTGACGTTTCGAGGGAAATATTAAATGATTCATGACTGACATCAGCCATCGTTAAATTTTTATCTTTCAAATGCAAACATGTTTTTCATTAGCATCATTAGCTCCCAATTGTATTGCAAAGCAATAGCATCACATGGTAATAATCTTTGTTTCATTAGTATGTCATATCAACTGCTCACAACATTCTTTGAAACTGATATGCTCGTTCTTTTCTGTATGAGTAGGAAGTGCCAAAACCAGCTTCCTCTACAGGAAGGATGACCCCCTGAGATCCTTTAACTTTCGGTTTAAGTTTCTAGAGATAATCCTCTCTTTTTTTTAGGAGAGAGGAGAAAGGGGGATGTCAAGCAGCAATCCTTAATAACAAAGAAATTCCTGAGGTATATTGCCAAAGCAAAGAGCAGATAAAAGAATAAGATTCAACTTGTTGTTGGGATACTTTTGAGAGCTAGAAAAACAGACAGAGCCAAGCTTACTTAAACAAATGTAAGGCCCCTAACACGATTCAAATAATTTCAAATACAGTTGTCAAAATAACATGTTGCTTTAAATTAAATTCAGCAAAATCTCTGAGCAAGAACACTTTGTAAAAGCACATACAAAAGTTACACATCATATTAATCATCTGCATTTCTGGAGTATTTTTTATGAGGGCCTAAAAAGTGCTTTACTAAAATGAAGATGCGCAGTGCTCCTGTGAGACAGGGAAGCATTCTTACCGCCACTTGGCAGAAGGGTAAACTGAGACACAGATGGATGAAATGGCTTGTCCAAGGTCAAAGCAAGTCAGTGGACAAACACACACCTCCCACTTCTGCAGTGAAAGTGTCTTCCTGCATGTAAAAGGTGGTCAGTGCATAAGAGTCGAGGTGTGAGGATTCTATTCCCATTTCTACCACTGACTTCCTGCATGGCTCACGAACTCTCAGGACTTGTCTACATGGGGGACACTTAGGAAAGGGTTAAGCAACAGTGAACGAAGGCCACTTCACTTCTGAATGAGCAGCCACACAGGGGATTAATGCACTTTGACTTCACGTCTTTAATTAAATTTACCAACTTTCTGAGCGGCACCATGAAGATTTGCCCTCAGAGGACCTGAAAAAATTGGTATTGCCATACCAACTATAACGAGAGTAATCAGTTAAGGTGGGCTATTATCAGCAGGAGAAAAAAAACTTTTGTAGTGATAATCAGGAAGGCCCATTTCCAACAGTTGACAAGAAGGTGTGAGTAACAGTGGGGGGGGGGGGGAAATTAGCATGGGGAAATAGGTTTTACTTTGTGTAATGACCCATCTGCTCCCAGTCTTTATTCAAGCCTAATTTAATGGTGTCAAGTTTGCAAATTAATTCCAATTCTGCAATTTCTCATTGGAGTCTGTTTTTGAAGTTTTTTTGTTGGAGTATTGCAACTTGGAGGTCTGTAATCGAGTGATCAGGAAGGCTGAAGTGTTCTCCGACTGGTTTTTCTATGTTATAATTCTTGACGTTTGATTTGTGTCCATTTATTCTTTTGCGTAGAGACTGTCTGGTATGGCCAATCTACATGGCATTGTACTGGTGGTGTTACAAGAACTCAAGGGAGTATGTTCTACAAGCCAATAAGTAAAATGTTTCAGCACTGAGTTGCTACAACGTTCTTTTCAGTGCCTTCCTCCCCTGTGGAAATATTGATGGAGCTACTGCTAACAAATACTTGGGATAACATAAGACCAGGCAGCACACCTTTTCCCACAAGAGTGTGTGAAACTGAGCTGCACTGTACTACTGTACAAACCCCTGAGGTTGTTAGTTGAGTAAACACAATTTGATTCATACTCACGTGCCCTTTGGAGCCACTATGCCAGATGGTTTCCAAGCAGATGCAGATGCTCTAATATTTAGCCGGGGTTTAGGTGAAGAGGACATGACTCCTTTAGTCCTAGCCCCAGATACCCAATATTTTGTCATCATTAGCTGATTGGGCATAATATTAACGGCTTTTGATTTAGTATTAGGGCTTTGTTACAAGGACAGTAATAATGCAGGTCATAAAAGCATGTCTCAGGGGCATGTAATTTAACTGCAGTTAAAATTGCCATTCTTTGAAGGGCCTTCAAAACAGAAAAAGACGACAGGCTTTTTTGTCATGAGCGTTTTGTGGGTTTTAAGTCTCATTAAAAAACACTTGGCCTATGCAGGACTTTAATCAGTCTTGTATCTTCTGGCAGATGGACTGGCAAACAGTTCTAGGCTGTACCCTATTAAGGGCTGGGAGGCTGACAAAATGATCAGGGCTCAGTTTTCACTCGGGGGTGGGGGGGGCTCATCAGAATTCTATACATGAATAGCCCTTTGTGTTCTCCCATTTGTTTTCCCTTTCTCTTTATCACCTTGATCCTTCAGTGAACATCCAGGATCCTCCCACCTGACGCAGGATGAAAATGAATGTCCTGTGAGCCTCTCCACGTGGCTCAGAAATCAGCCAAAGAGCAAAGTGGATTTAAACAACACCTGTTCCAACTCCAGACTCTATATATACACGGACTCTGCATCAGATCTGTCACTCTACAGGTCTAGAGTGTGCAAGAATCATAGAGTTTAAAGCCAGAAGGCACCACTGTGATCACTTAGTCCAACCTCCTGCACGGCACAGTCCATAGGTCTTCCCTAAATTAATTCCTTCTTTAAGCCGAATAGCTATGGTCCAGCTAGAGCATATCTTCTACAAAAATGGCCAGTGTCGATTTTAAAATGTCCAGTAATGGAGAATCTACTACAATTCTTGGTAAGTTGTTCCTGTGGTTAAATACTCTCACTGTTAGAAATTTGCCCCTTATTTCTAGTCTGAATTTGTCTAGCTTCAACTTCGAGCCATTGGATCTTGTTATACCTTTGTCTGCTAGACTGAGAAGCCGTCTAATCACATTTCGATGACTATGACCAAGTCAGACCCCAACATTCTCTTTGACAGGCAGATTGATCTCCTTGAGTCTTTCACTACACGGCATGTTTTCCAAACCTTTAACCATTCTCTGACCCCCCCCTCCAATTTTTCAACATCCTTCTTGAAGTATGGACACCAGAACTGCACATAAATATTCCAGCGCCGCTGGTAAATACCAGTGCCCAAATACAGTTGTAATACAACCTCTCCACCCCTACTGGATATTCCCATGTTTATACTGCAAAGATCACATTAGCTCTTGTGGACACAGCATAGAACTGAGAATTAATAATGTTCAGCTGACTACCCACTGTGACACACACACAAGTCTTTTTCGGAGTCCTGCACCCAGCTTAGCAAGTAATCCAGATGGCTCTGTCTTAGTGACCAGTCCTCCTCCTTATTTACCAATATAATAAATATAGGCAGCAGCATTCTACATATGATGGCATGTAGAGAGCTGGGACCTGTGGAGGCCACAAAGAAAGGAAAGAAGATTTGAGGGGTTTCCATGTACACACACACACTTTTTCAGATTCTTTTGCTGGTTTAACAGCTTTTTATTTTTTTCCAAACAAGAACTAACCTTGCAGCATAGCGCTGAAACCAGGGATACGCTGTACCATTAAAGACAATGGGAGATACTACTAACATTCAACATGGGACTCTCCAACCAACTCATGAGTCAACTACTTCATCCTGCATTTCACCCACAGTTCTTTAGATTCTGATCAGCCTCATTCCATTTCAATGGATGAATTCAAAGCATGCCAGAGGGAAACACAAACAGAGACCAAAAATAGTGCTTTTAAGAGCACAGGCTCTTTGAGCGTTGGATATGAGAGTGACTCATGCCACCACCATGAACACTCCCAACACACCTAATGATACTAGTGAAGTATTCCAGCGTAACAGTAGAATGTACACATCACCTGGGTGCAAAGTTACCAAAGTGACTATAATTATAAAGGTACCATATCAGGATCCATTTTTAAATATAGCCAGGACTCATTCTTGGTCCTACATTTGACGACCACTAAAATTAACACATTGGTTTTTCTGAACACTAGATTTGAGAACTAGACACCCAAAGTGTGTTGTATCAGAGAGGTCCACAAGTATCGTAGCAGCACCTACAGCATGCTGACAAAGTTAAATATTTAGTTCCAGGTCAATGTGTGATTTAAAAACCCATAAACTTCATTAAAGTAATCCTTATCCTGGGAATCCAATCACAGGCAGCTTACTCAACAGTGAGCAGAGGCGTCAAACCTAAGCAGCAGTGTCAGTACTAGAATAGTGAGACTAGAACAGTGGCAGAGTTCCAGGAAGTAATAGAAGCCACAAATTAGATCAAGTCTTAAACCCGACATCTACAAGATCACTTATTGTATTCATATACGTTTTACACGTTGCATGTGAACCTGGACAGATATTAATTTCAAGCGGATGCAGTGCCGGTAACATGCCAGATTCAGAGCCCTGGAACTCTGCTCCCACTAGGCATCCACAGGACAGCACAGCACAGCTACTGACAGTACAAGCTTCTCCCACACACCATGGGCCTGAACTCTATCCTGGAGAGACCACCTCTAGGGCCCAGAGGGAAGTCAAGTCTCAAAAACATAGTCATTCCTCGGCCTCTCTGCCTAGACTGCCAACAGGTCCGCCCGTTGTCTGACCACATAGGCCATGCTCTAGGAACCGTATTGAGACTCATCAGTTCATTTCACACAAGCCACCCACTATTTCCAGAGGCCATCACCGGCATTGGACAGCTGTGTACCCCACGAGGATGGACTCCATTTCCTATTACCAACTTCCTGAACCATCAGTCTGGCCCTCTCCTCCTCATTTGGTATCAGCCGTTTCTACCAAATTCTTATAGTTTTTATACAGTAGGCAAAGGCCTTTAACTCTTTCTCCAAGGTGTTGTCATAGCAAAGTTCAGGGTTCCCCTGGAACAGAACGCTATTCTCCAGCCACTGTATTTCAAAGAAGTGGAAGTCTAATATACCAAGTGCATGCAGCTGATGCCTTCCTGCTTTTCAAAGAGACAGTTACTCTACCGAAGCTTCCTCTCTCTGCAGAGCTCAAGCCAGCTGGGCGGCAGTTGAAAGAGTCACTCAGTCAACAGCGTCGGATATCTGAAGACTTCAGCCCAAAACAAATAGACACATTTAAAATTAAAATTAAAAAAAAAAAAAAGACATAAAAAGAATAAATTGTCCCTTGCTGGCGTAAAGCACCAGCAAATTGTATCTCTCTTTAAAATCCCGTATCTCCCTTGAAATGGCTTCCCAATCAGCAACCTCATAGGAGCTGATAGACCAGATCAGACTAATGGCCTGTCTTAGCCCAGTATCCTGTCTCTGAGAACAGTCAGTACCAGGTGCTTTAGAAACACCATAATGGGCAATTATGGAATAATCTGTTTCTTCGTACCCTGAAAAGCCTCTTTGAGGAACTGTCACAGAATTCCAATTGGGGGCCTGGTGACATAAATCTTGGGAGAAGAATCATGGAAGGGTCCTACTTAGAATCTCTGGATTCTCCCCCAAAGCATCTCATCAAGCCCCCAAACATCCCCACAACCTGCCAATCCCCAAGGGTGAGACGCAAATTATCCATGCAGTGACTTGCTGTGAGGTTCCTTCCTCTATTTCAAATAACCGTCTATAACAGGGGTCTCAAACATGCGGCCCGCGGAGCTCCCCAGGGCCGCCCAGAGGGGGGGGCAAAGGGGGCAATTTGCCCCGGGCCCCGGGCTCCGCAGGGGCCCCCAAGAGAAAAGCGGAGGCTCCCGCCTCCGCCCCTCTCCTGGAGCCTTTCCCTCCCCCCCTCGCCCCCCCCTCTTACCCGAGCGCGTCTCCGTCCGAGCGCCTGAGCCCCGCCCTGATCCGAGCCGCGTGGGGAGGGGGCGGGGCTGGGAGCTCTGGGCTGAGCGCTGCACTCGGCGTGGAGCTCACAGCCCCGCCCCCTCACCACGCGGCTCTGAGCGGGATGAAGCTCAGGCCTCGCCGGAGACGCGCTCGGGTAAGGGGGGGGGACGCGGGAGCCGCCGGGGCCGGGCCGGGGGGGGGGGTAGGTAAGCGAGCCCCGCCGGGCCGGGCCGGGGGGGGGGGTAGGGAAGGGAAGCGAGACCGGCCGGGCCGGGGGTGGGGAAGGGAAGCGGGACCCGCCGGGGCCGGGCCGGGGGGGGGGGAGGGAAGCGAGACCCGCCAGGCCGGGGGTGGGGAAGGGAAGCGAGACCCGCCGGGGCCGGGCCGGGCGGTGGGGGAGGGAAGCGAGACCCGCCGGGGCCGGGCCGGGCCGGGGGGTGGGGGAGGGAAGCGAGACCCGCCGGGGCCGGGCCGGGCCGGGGGGTGGGGGAGGGAAGCGAGACCCGCCGGGGCGGGCCGGGGGGTGGGGGAGGGAAGCGGGACCGGCCGGGGCCGGGCCGGGGGGTGGGGGAGGGAAGCGGGACCGGCCGGGGCCGGGGTGGGAAGCGGGACCGGCCGGGGTGGGGAAAAGAGGGACCCGCCGCCGCCGAAGCGCAGCCCGGTCTTCGGCGGTGGGGGGCCCCTTCTGTTCCGGGACCCGCCGCCTAAGTGCCCCGCCGCCAAGCCACCAAACAGCTGTTGGTGGCGCTTAGCACTTTCCAGGAGGGAGGGGGGAGGAGCGGGGAGCCGCGCGCTTAGGGGAGGAGGTGGAGAAGAGACAGGGCAGGGGCGGGGCCTCATGGAAGGGGTGGATTGGGGGTGGGGCCAGGGGCAGCAAGGGGGCGTGTCAGTGATGCGGCCCTCGGGCTAATGCACTAGTCCTCATGCGGCTCTCGGGGTCATTTGAGTTTGAGACCCCTGGTCTATAACCTCTGTTTCATGGTTGTTTATTTCTGAATTATTTAGTTTTAAAAAAATAGTGAAGAACCCATATTTCTGTGACACACACGTAACGCTGGCACAGAAACAAGGGTCATTGTATGTATATAACCAAACATGACCTGCCTGGAACTGCCTTGCACTCTGCCCCATACATGTCAGGAGGCCACCCCAGACATATGAAAAGATGCCAGTGACTCTCACACCTAGTCACCCTGAAATAATCCCTGAATTTAGCTATTTGTCTATGAAACAGGGAATCCGACCCCACTAAGGGCCAGAGGCCTTGGGCCAGGCAGCCCAGTTCCACTAGCCCCACGCCACCCCAACTGTGCAGGGTTGGCATCAGAGCAAGGAAGCTCGACAGTAGAATGAGAGCATAAGGCCGCAAAGGCCCATGGAAGACTCCAGGCAGGAAGGTCTGGGTGTGGCTGTTCTGGAGAGAGCAGGGAGCAATCTGAAGGAGCCCAGGAGAGGCTGAGAGGAGAGACAACAAGGAGCCTGGGAAGGGGAAAGCAGAGCCCAGAGGGTGGGCAGAAAAGACTTGAATCAGAGGAGAGAAGAGGCCCCTCGGGAATGAGAGACTGGGGCACAGCCTCTGTGTTTAGAGTTGGTTTTGGAGTTGTGTCCTCCTGAAGGAGTGGGCTTTGTTAATGGCTTAGCTGAAGGGTCAAGCCCAAACTAAGGCAGGGCCTCTGCAGGGCCCACCCAAGTCACAAAGGGCCACAAGAAGCAGCGGTGACTCCGCAACCGTCTACAGAAAGCGAACGTGTATCTATTTGTAAAAAGAGCCAATACAATTGGCTACCTGCAGTTTTAAGGCCTGGTTCTGCTCCCACTGAGGTCAAAGGCAAAATCCATTTAATTTCAGAAGGCACCGGTCTATAGAGCGCATCCCAAGAATTCTTCACGTCTTGGGGGGGGCGAGAGGGGAAATCAATTCATTCCCCCCTCCCCAGTCCTCTTTGGCATTGTAAGCACCCAGGCACCCGGCATCTACTTCCCCGTGGAATGGAACGTCACAGTGTATGCACAATGATAATATGGTCTTGACCACGCAGTGACCCATTGCAGAGGATCTAATGAAAAATGTAACCATGGTTGAATGAACTGCAGCACTGGGTCGCTTTGATTTCCCCCACCCCTCTACAACCTGAGCCCAATTTCCTGTTTAATACATTTCATGCCACAACTAAGCCGAGATGAAATTGAGGCAACACCTATTTTCCTCCCCGCCCCCATTAAACTCAGAACATGTTACCGTATGCCATAAATTACCTGTGTAGGACAGGATAACTTACAAGCTCCAAATGAACTAGCAAAACAAAGCAAGGTACAATCCTATCTCAAAAATCAGGAGGCAATTCCTTCAAACCACAGCATCCACAGAATGAAAACGTTGGGCTTGGCTCACATTCCCATGAGATGATTCATTGTCTTCCGAGTTACAAAGGGACCTAATGCTTGGCCATGAACTCCCGAGCCATACACCCACTCAGGAAGAGACATTTGGATAAGGTCTGCTGGGCAGCAGTTGTGGTTCCATCCATCACTGGGGAAAAAAGTCCCCGCCCCCCACCCACGCACATCACCACCCTCCCTTGCCTTTAAAGACTTGGAAAAACCCAACTGTAGCCCCTCAGCAGCAGTCAAACTGGCAGAGATTGCAGCAGGATTTATTTTTGGCAAAAAGTTAGCAGCTCAGAGAGACTGCTACACCTCTCACGCCTGCCAGGAACAGGTCACACCTCTCCTCTGAACATGCTTATTACGGGTGGAAGCGGCTCGGAGCAAGGGACGTGAGGAGCAAGCACGACTGGGTAGCTGCATGAGATAGAACAAGCCAAACAGGTTCATTCTCATAAATCAATACAACAAAGTTAAGAGGCTGCCGCTCACACGGCGCCTTAGCTCAGTGCTCCTGTACGCCTCACAGACGTTAATGAATTATGCCTCGTGACGCTCCTCATGAGGCCGGAGTAACATTAGTGAGGGACCTGCACCTGAAAACCCAGCCAATCTGCAGGAAATTTGGATTTGGATCTCAAGCTTCTCGCTAGACCCTTCCTCTCCTAACAGGGCAAATCAAAACCAAGCACCCCAGGACTTTGAGGAAGGTCAGCCTCAGCTTCCAACCTCCAAACTCTGCCGCTGTAACTATGATGCACTTTTTACAGATGGGCAAAAAGAGTCACAAGGGAGTTAAATAAACCATCTGGCTTTAGCGGCTACAATTACATAAATTTCCATGGCTGCCAAGAATGGGGGCCAGGCGGCATTTCAAGGCCTGTAAAAGCTAACAGCCAGCAGGGACATACAGGTGCCTAGAGATGAGCAGAGAGCCTTTCAGATTAGCTCAGGAGTGGAAGCAATGGAAGGATACCCCTTGAAACTCCTTGTCATGCCACTGTGGCCTTATTCTGGACCTTTCATAACTGCAGAGCTGAATGAAGTACACTTAACTCATTAGGGGGATCCCCTAATTACTCCAATTTCCTTGCTGCGCATAGGGCGGTGGAGGGGTTCTCAAGTGGGCTAAAGCTGAGTGGGATGATGTTTAACATCTGCCATTCTTTTCACTTTCTTTAAATAGAAGAGTTGTGAAATCACAGACAGGTCTGGACAAATTGGCTCAGCTCAGGTAAGGACCTAGGCATACACAGTTTGGGAGCAAGCTAGAGGAAGGAAGAAAAAGGCATGTACACAACATACTGCTCAACATTAGGGTAGATGGGTCGTATCCTGTGGCTATCCCGTGGTCACTACAGGTTACAGTTTTTAGCTTTATCAGGGTGACTATCATTCCTTAGGGTGACTGGCAAGATTTGCTGTACTTTCTCAACTTTTACTAACACTGTAATTTTATCCAGCACTCCTTAAATGAGTACATCCCATAAAGTTACGCTGCAGATTCAGGTCATGATGCAGGGCAGAGAAGTCACTGAATTTGGTAGTTACACCCTCAGAGAACCGTTAAAGAGCACAGGCAATGGACAACCATCCTTTCCTCCTACCCCTTATATTTAAAATGTTGAGCATTTTAAATTTTATTTTAACCAGGCACAAAGATAACGTGCTATAATCTAGTCACGAGACGGAGCTGGCACTGATCCAGCTTTAAATGAAAGAATAATCTTGCTCAAAACAAAGCTAATGAGTGACCTAGCTAGAGTGAGGAAAGAATATACCCCTCTGCAGGGATACCATGTACTACAGTTATGCTATCAGCCTGATTGTTCTTATTCACAATGATGTAAATCAGGAGGTACTCTATTAAAATTAATGGTGTTACACCAGTGTAAGATTCAGGCATGAACAGAATTAGGCCCATAACAAGTTAGCCAACCTGTTGTTTTTTTTTTCCTGAAGGGTACCTTCTTTCTTCAATGTGACTATGTAATGACTTACCATATCTCCATCTTTCAGGAGCACAAAAGCTTACCCGTACAATGCATGGTGAGAAATTACAAAGAGAAAATCAGAGGAGAAAGTTTGTCAACCTACCAGATCTGTCCAACGTTAACCAACGAGAGGTAGAGAATCCACAGAATGGCCATAAGGATCATGTTTGCACATCCAGTGACCAACACGTAAGCCGAAACTCCCAAGCCAAGGCCAGCAAGGCAATCCAGGTTGCTGTCCATATCAGACCAGTCCAGGAACCAGATGAGTGTTGGGGCATAGGTCAAGGAATCCAGGTTAATCTTCCCTTTGAAATACCGTTTGACGTTCTGCAAGTACAGTTTGCATGGCAGCAGTCCCTTCTCCCCTATCAGCTGCTTGTTTTGATGGTAAGCCACCAAAAAAGCAACAACTAGGAGAAAAAAAACAAAAATGAAAATGTCATTAGAAACCATCACAGAAGGACATCTTTCAAGCCCAGCATGGTGGAGGTTTTTCTGTGCATCGGGAAGGAATGCATTAACATCTCCTTCTCCCCAGTAGTATACAACACAGCCATTTCTATTAAATTTGATAAATAAGGCATGGCAATCCCATAAACATTGTACCCCTTAGCCCAGGGAATTTATGCAGTCTGTTTTGGGGAAAATATGAGTTTTTCCAAGATGGATATTTCACTGGTTGCTGGCAATCTCAGTAGCAATAGCATCATGCATCATTTCAATATGACCACTTCATATCAAACCTCTCTTGCGCATCAATTCCAGTGAATGCTTTTCTATGGGGAAAGAGCGTCCCAAATGGGGCTTTAAAGTACATTGTGAAAAGAACACCATAGAGGCCATATCTCCTTACAGTATCTTGGATAGCGAAGAGGATTCAGGGAATCCTGAAGCCGTGATAGTCTTTGCTGTCCTGTAGGAAATGCACGCATAGGAATGGCATTTCATGGCCCTCTGAGGGCATTTACTTCTGTGTCAGGATAATGTATTTTCAACAAAAAGGAAAGGACCACACTGCGGTCAAGGCAGAGGACTTAGCAAAAGTCACCAGGTCCCTTAGCAGACAACTCCTAGGTTCTCGGCCCAGCTCCACCACACATTCACTGTGTGACTTTCCTCGTCTGAGTTCGGTATCAGCCTGCCTAACAATCCAGTTGCAAAGCTAATGTATTCATTTTGTGAGGCACTTGGAGGTCTTGGATGGATTGGAAACGACTCCATGTAACCAGTGGTTAAAGGAGAACGTAATGGGCGGGGGGAAGCTCTCATTGCAATGGCCCAGGCGAATGAGGAGCTGTTGGGAAACCCCCTTACCCAAGCCAGGTAGAGGAGGGACAACACCCCTATGATTTTAGCAGGATAGGGATAGCTGCACCATCTTCCCCTCCTCCTCCTCCTCCCCCCCCCCCCCCAAGATATTTTCATTATCTGAAGGCAACATTCAAAATACTGTACAATGTAAATATTCAACAGCTCCATCCACAGCAGCACGGATAGTGCCGATTTTAATGTGTAATAACAGTTTTCTAATGCTTTGGATAATAATTAACCCACAGCACACAGAGAAGAGGTTCTATTTGCAGTGTTAGAGCCTAGCTTTGGAAAACAATCTATGATCATTTGTATATAGCATCTGTGTAAAACTCCCAAGTATTAGAATTTTTCTTTCACAAAACATGTTTAAAAATACCCTGATATGTTAATGTGATGGCTCATGAAATAACATTCAGTATCTAGGATGCTTCAAGTTAATTTGGCCATTTGACAGTTAATGCTCACAAAAATGCAACTATTTCAGTGGTAAGAGTGTAGTTATGCTATGGGTTGGACTCCTGTATCCTCTCACATACTGACATGTTCAAAATGTAAAGACTTAATATTTTCTTGTCCTCCAAATTGCTACTTTTACATGTCACTACAGCTCTCCCACTTATAATATCTACATCCTTAAACTGGACAATCTAAGAACAGCCAGATGCTTTTTTTAACAGTATATAAGCAATTTAATTACAGATCATAGACCTAGAATTTGATGTACTGCAGAGAAAGTCGGTTAGTTTCTAGGAATTATCTCATATTTTAGGAATCTCCGCCAGTTACCAGCTTGCAGTTTGTAACTGCAGTCATCTCCTCTGTCAGAGACATGATGAGGGCCAATATTTCCTGATTAGGCTCCATACATTTCACTCCGTTTCAAGCATTATCCGATTACTGGCCACGTCACTTACAGCAACAAGTCTTACAGAACTGAAAATGCTACACCACTGATTATTTTCCCGCTCCTAACTAATGCTCAAATCGATCCTAAATTGAGGGATACTGTGGTGCGGACAACAATTCTGATGTCCACAGACAGCAACATATCTAAACATAGTGCATGCATAAATCCTGATGCAGGTATATGGAAATGTGCTCACTGTGCTATTTTTTCCTGTGGCTATGGGATCCCTCTGCAAATTCTGTATGCGAAGCCAAGCTTTGCTGCAACTTGGAAGCACTGCAGCCTGGAGGTTTGATTCATTATAAAAATCAGGGCCCAATTGCTACATCGAGAATGACATTCAAACTTCCCCATAGTTCAGGGTGTTGGAATAGTGGGGCTTGGGGTCCGATGCTTGCAAACGTGAAGGAATTTGTTATTTCAAAGCAAAACAGAACCAGGAGGCAGCGCAGAGAGTGGATAGGGCAGTGGTTCCCAAACTTTAACAACCTGTGAACCCCTTTCGCTAAAGTGTCATGTCTTGTGAACCCTCTCCTAAAAATGCATATTTCCAGGGATTTTCTCCTTTACCTGAGTATAAATTATAAAAGCCGTGATCTTGGAAATATACATTGTTTTTATGACATGCTTATTACACACTATTTATTATTAATTATTATTTATCATTACAGTATTTTTATTACATTATGAAAACGGCAACACTCTTCCAAGATCTCACTTTCGTAGCTTGTATCACTTTGAACAAGCCTGTTACAAGACAAGGCTCCTATGTTTCATCAAGCAGTATCAGATGTGAAACAGCAGGAAGGGATTTAAGAAGCCAACTCAGAGTTCCTCCTACACAAGCATTCAGGTCTTCAGCAGTCCAGGCAAACAACGCACGTTACAACAAGGCTTAAACTTGTTCTTCATAATAATTTTAAAAACAATCCTAGCTGCCTATTTAATTTTAAAAACAGCAAAAAAATATCCACCTCCCTTTCCATTTCTTCTAAGGAGGCTTGAAGTTTAAATCTCCTCAGTGTGACAGAGATGCTGGCTTTGATCTGCTTAGCTCTTGGAAGTCCAGGGGCTCTGGGCCCTGTGCTCCCTATTGACAGCTCTGTCCGCCATTGGGGAATTTTTTCCCCAAGAACCACTGGGATAAGGCAACAGGCTGAGACTCTGGTGGTCTGGACTCTAGTCCCAGCTCTGTAACTCACTCTCTCTGTGAGCCAGTTATGCGCCCCACCGCCTCAAGTGATACTTGCTACCTTTGTGAACCTCCATGAGCTGGGTGGGTGAAGAGCACCAGGGGTTATCACTGCAATCTTACCCCTTAGCTTCCAAGCCGCTTCTCAAAGATCTCATCCCTAGGAAGGGGCATACCAGGAGGAAGGTTGGGGTCAGTGTGTGACCCATCTCAGACCTCGTACGGCTCCCATGGCAGGAATAATCCAGTTGTGGGATGCTGCAGCCAGTCATATGTAGAGTCAAAGGCCCCAGTCCTGGAAGGTTCTTAGAGCCTCCTGAGAGACGCTGAATAACTCGCGGGATCAGCTTCTTGACATGCACCACTGTCAGCACTCAAACCACTCCGGGTCTGAATCTGGCCCTCAGTTTATATTTTAAACCTGAACTAACTCCCCTACTCATTTTGAGAAGGAAAGAAACATGCTTCAGATTAATAATGATCAAAATACTGCACCATCTCCCCTCGAACACACACACAAGGAGCTTCAGTGGCGTTTGGTTAATAATCCCTTTAAAACCATTACTCTGGCATTACACTCAAATGTATCTTCTTGCTATCTCCTGAATGAGCACTTAGGGCCTACCGGAAGTTAACAGAAGGATTCCCATTGACTTCAATGGGTTTTGAATTAGGAAAGCAGCAGATTTTTTCTTTAAAAAAAAACCACACACTGAACTATTTTACACAAAAATCAATAAAACCAAGCAGGGCATTTCATTAGATTAGAGATAGAAAAGGACACACTGCCCATAAAGCTTAAGAGTTGTCTTCTGATGACAATAAGCTAAGTGACTTAAAATGTAAAAAAATATATATTTTAAAGTATTCCTTATGCTGGTTGGTTTTTTCTACTAAACCAAAGCTCTTCTCAGAACTGTAAAACTAAAAGATTCAGTACACGAAACCAGCAGAATTATAATGCTCCCCAACATCAGACGACTTAATATCTCTGCTTTGGTTAAAAAAAATTCTGCCTTTAAAAAACCCTACATGGCTTGATTTACCTTGATTAGCATTGCAATTTGCTGCACACAGTTTTCAAAAAGTGCTAATCAAATTTACCTCTAAATGCGGCACAAATTGTTGCCCCAACCCATAACTGCTAATCAGTTTAGAAAAAAATCTAAATTAGACCTCTGCACCGTAAGCAAGATAAACAAGGAAAGGGTAAATTAGGAAAAATATACACTACGGCAATTGAAGAAAAGTATACACTATATATGCTGAATATTGTACAGGGTATTTAAGTTTAAAAGCAGCAAATATCTATTATAAGTTGGCATGAACTGCACATCTAAGAATTGTACAGTTTGGGCCAAAAAAAAAAAAAAGGGCTTCTCACAAAATAAAGATTTTTTCTTTTTTCTTTTTTACAAGCATTTATAATTCTGGAACTTTTAATGTAACAATTTCGTAACCAATTCACATTCGCAAATTTTCTAATTTGGTTAAAAACTCATCTTACCCAGGTAAATCCTTATGTTTCCTCCCAAATGGCACTCCATTATACCCCCGAACTATGAAGACCTATGTCACCACTATTACAGCCTATTATTCACATGCGTACGGTACTGTGCATGCACACATTTATGTAGAGATGTCTATGGAAAGACAGTTTGCTGCTTACAATCCACCAGACTTTATTCTTCCCACAAGACACAACTATGCTCACCTTCCTGTTAAAATATCTGGGTTCTTCCAACACTCAATTCCTACACTAAGCAGTAGTATAATTAGAATTACCACTAGAAGGCAATCAATATATACAGGTACATATCACTACACTGCCACTATATAATCCTCTGGCTGTCTGAGGATTATGTATATATATGTATAAGACACCGAAGTTCACTAGAACATTGATCTTCAGTCAGCTGGAAGTGTGAGTGTTAGACCTTCCACCTTCAACTGCAACACGTCCCCCCCATCCCATCCACAGGACCGACTGCACTACTGTGCAGTGCTCTCCAGCTCTATCAGCCATGACAGCAAAAGGCTGGAACCTAGAGGCAAACAAAGGCACAAAAGTTTGGTCAGGCCAGTAACCGAACTGCCCGTGCGTAGCAAGGATACTGTGCCCCTCTCTGGTGCCTTCTATCTGAGCATCTCAAAGCACTTTGCAAACATTCAGGAGTAAAGCTTCACAATGCTCATGTAAAGCAGCAGCATCTCCATTCTCCAGAGGCAGAAACTTGCCCAAAGTCTCACAGTGCTAGAACAGGAGACAGACTCCCCCATCCCCTACCTGCCAGTCCGGTGCCCTATGCACAAGATTTCTGTCCCCCACACCTGGGGCAGTGCAGCTGTCACAGAGGCAACTGCAGGGTGACCATGCACCCTAACCAGGAAACGCCCATCCTCCACCGAGCATGCTTTAACAAAGCCCATTAGCCAGGCTTTCTGCGGGCGAAGAGCATCTTGCCCTCTCCCAGGAGCCCACACGGACAAGTCCTTATGTGCCGAGGAGAACAGGGTGTCAAACTTGACAACTGCATTTGCAAACTTCACGCAATGCAGTAGCTGACAGCTCATCTCAATTCCAAGCATTTATTTTGACTTCAAGAGCAGTTTAAACAAGAGAGAAGAATGGAATTAATATGCCCTTGGCAGTTTCACATCCATAACACATGGATAAACTTTTGCCCCAGTGTGTAACGTGATACAGAATTCTAATGATAGAACTGATGATGGGCAGCTTAATGTCCAGGTTGGAACATGTTGGCACTTAGCCTTCCAGTGACTTTAACGGAAATCAGGCCCCAGGACACTACTCTATTTGGAGTTTGCTCCAGTTTACTTGTAGATTTGGATGTATTATTCATTCTGACAATCAAATCCTTAGTTTTGTAATCTGCAGGTTGTTATGCCACCAAATAGCACGGCGAATCTGTGCAAAAATATAAGGGAAAATTCTCCATATACGTTGTATATTGCTCCCTGTGTTGAACAGATTATTAAATCTAGCATTTCATTCCAAGCTCTTGTACAAATCCATTAACAGAAGTGTTTATTATAAGTGTGTACATTTAAACACGCATGCTTTTAAAAAAACCTTTTACATTCTCAAAAAAAGTTTGTCGCTCAAATATAGAAAATATCACTAAAAGCCTTACTCAGGTTACTGTCAATTAGAAAGTTGACTGCTTTCATTATAAACAATAATACCCATGTAGCACTTTCACAGTCAAAGTGCTATAAGAATATCAACAAGACTTCAGAACAGCCCTGTGAAGGAGTTGTGTACAATCCCCATTTTAATCATTTTTAATCACTGGCGGCAGGGGACGTGTGAGGTTTGTGCGGTGAGGAGAGCATCGAAGAGAGAGGCTAAGTGACTTGTCCAAGACTGCTCAGCAAGTCAGTGGCAGAGCTGGGATTTTAACCCAGAACACCTCATGAACCCCAACTCTGTTCATTTCTCTGATTCCAGGGGGATGGGTGGGGAGTGTTGGTTTTCTTTTTGCCATACCCAAATGAAAAACTCCATTGCAGACATTATTACTTATATTACTGGAGCTCCTAGACTGCTCATTGTGCTAGGTGCTGTACAAACAAATACACCCACGCTCTGAAGAGCTTACAATCTGCATAGACAAGACAAAGGGGAGAGGAGAACCAGAGGCTCAGGACTTGTCTACACAGGGCAGTAATGTGGACTACGGGGGTGTAACTTCTACAGCACACTCTAGCACGCTGTAGAAATCACACTCCCGTAGTCCACATTACTGTCCCGTGTAGACAAGCCCTCAGAAAGGACGTGCTGAAGGCCACACAGTAGGGCGGTGACAGAGCCAGGAACAGACCCCCAATATCACTACACCCAGGCCAGTGTTCAAAGCCCCTGGACCATGTTGCTTCATACTTTCTGGTATCAACTTACAGACTAAAGACACACACACAAACCTCAAAGAACTGAGCGATTTTCTGAGAATTTACAAGACACTTAACCTTCTTTCTCACATTCAAACAAGTTTTCCCGCAGTTCTCCTTCCCCCACCCAGCTGACAGTAACCAGAATTTAACTTTCAGGCTGCGGGCATCTCGGAACCTATGTTATCATCTGTGGCTTCTCAGCACCCTCAAGATTGCTTTAAATCAACTCCCAAAAAACCCATGTCATCTCCGAAAGACTCCAACTCCGGTCACTTAGTCTGCCAGGAAGAGTCAGTTTCCCTCCAACTGTTCAGGCCACTTTCTCCCAGACTCTTTTATCATCTCCTGCTGCTCCCTGTACTTGAGTGTCTTAAACTGTGTCCATTTACCTGCCCAGTGTGACATTTCCTCTTCGAAGCACGTGCCTCGTTACAGCTTGACAATTAATCCTCCCACACAAGCAGTAGTCAGAGCCCTTGACAGCTCAGGTGGGATCAGCCTCCCGTACCTGACGCAAGCTGATCTTTATGGAAGTAAGCCATGTAAATTGTCATCAACTGTTAATCAATCCTCACTACTTATTCTCACCTCAGAAGGTGCATTCCTGTACTTTTCCATTAACAAGAAAACTCCAAGACAGAATAGGTTCCCTGTTTGATCCCACATGCTACCAATAAACAACTGGGACACTCAGTACAGAGAACCACTAAGCTGGAATTATTTGGTTTTATGCATTTTGCCCTGTCACCTCGGTTCCATTTCCCAATCCAGCCACAGTCTGTCATGGTAAAAGAAAGAGAGAATCCCATTCTTCATGCTCTGTAAAGATTTAAAGATGTGAAATCCAAAACTTTCCGGTCACATTTCCCCCCACCCTCCACTCCCATCCCTCCCATTAAAAAAAAAAAGTCTTAACTTCTACTTAAAGCCCAAACCACAAGAAGAAATGAACCAAGAGCATAGATTTTTGCACGAAAAGCAAACTACATTTTACATACACAAAAAATATGCTACATATATCAACTTCACCTTTGACCTGACAAAGCATTCTAAAAAAGATACTGTTTTGACTGAATGCTGGCAACTTAGTTTAGGCCTGAAATCTAGGTTTTATTACAGGGAAAAAAAAGAAAAAAGTGGTTGCAGTTTTTATATATTATTAAAAAAAACAAATGAAACATCTTATTTTTAATTGACACACTCCACTGCAGGATTGGAAACCCAAACACCACAGCACTGTGCTAGCAGTGAGGAGAGCCAGAAAGTGAAACTAACCAACACAGTTTCATCAAAGTTGAGATACATAAGATAAACACCACAAAAAGTACATCTGGTTCTTAAAATTCCTCATTTTATTAGATGTGCCATTAATAGCACAGCTAATGACTATTTTTTAAAAAAAATGATTCACTACTTTGTTCAAAATAACATGAAGGCAAATAAGAAAATATGTCACTGTTCAGAGCCCACAAGTCTCTGAACAAAGTACAGTTATTTTATTTTAAAGCAAATCAAATAACAGATTAACATCCAGTTTAAGGCCATCTCTGAAATACCTTTCTAGTCCAAACCAAATCTAGCTGAACTGCTGACCTCAGAGAGACAAATTCTCTCTCACTCCAATCTTGTTATCATTCCCCTGGAGCTACCAATGCCTGTTATTAATGAAACTATTTTACTGAAGTGAAAGTGCAGTGTTTAGTGCCAAATATGCTCTGTCTTTCTTACAGAGCATCTCTTTCCACAATTTAACTAGCGGCATCCGACTCACTGAAGGGATACAGTGCTAATGTATGGTCTTTGTTTTATAGAGTTGTTAACTAAAGTCCAAGTGTGTCAATTAAAATCTTACACTGGGAAAAAAATGCAAAGGATATACTGTAATCCAGACGAGATGGTCTGAAAACTACTGCGAGGCATTTAAAGTAATAGGATCATGGGGAGGAGAGGGGGGAATTTTCAGGCAGACAAGTCCTTTCGTAACTAACACTCACTCCCTTGAGAAGGTGTTAGATTTGAGATTTAAGGTTTAGGAAGAACAAAGTTATACGCCTTCAAGCATTTTTGAGTAGGTCCCTACTTATTGGGAAAAAATTAGTATTGTTTAATCTTTACAGAGAAGGAGAATTAGATTTATATGATCCCTTTCATCTCAAAGTATTTTACAGCATATGGGTCACATTTCAGAAGGGGGTTTCTAAATAGCACCTTGAAATCCCCAAATGCCCAAAATGCATATGCACCTATCGGGGCATCCACACATCAGAAATAATTGGGGGGAAAGAGAGAGGAAGAGAGCCACTGTGGTACACTTGGTCTCCGGACCCATACTCTTCGCTCAAAACCAGCAATCAAAAAACAAACATTCAATCCCCGGATGTTGATCCATTTCTTTAATTAGTAATAGCCGCTGCAACTGCACTGCCAACAAAATCTCCTCAAGAGGGTTTCTTTAGTTTTAAAAATGAGAATCAATTTAATAGTTTGCAAGGATACAGGAACACACAAGAACATAAAGATCAGAATGGAAAACCTACTCTAATCCGTTATTGAACCTACTCCACATTGCCTTTGCCTCCTGCTATTATATCTTATATTTAACTTTGTACCTGTCCTGCATCTCAATAAATCATCTGGGGATCTGGTTTGCATGAAAGATACTATACGAGCTTTTATTTAAGTATCATGTAAATGAGCACAAGTCTGAGATAACTCTTCTGCTTGTTTTAATTACCGGTACTATTATAGCATCCAGATGCTATAGGACTGTAAAAAAGACAATTAACAGAGACACAGTGTGGTCTCTACTAGACTGAGCATGGGGCTAAAGCCACAAACTCTAGAGTCGTAATCTTGAGTCTGCCACAGATTTGCTTTTTCAATTTGCTTGGACAAAGCACTTAAATTCCCCTCTCAGATCCCCCAAATCAGATTCCTTTCTGCCCCACACAATTCATTCTGAATGGGCAGTGGAAAAGGTAAAACTTGGAGCGGAGAAACAGGCCCTCAATATCTAACCTACGGAGGGATGTTGCAAGAATTACCCAGCTAATTAAAAGCACTAAATACTGTCTACTTTGCGAATATAGAGTGGTAGCTACCCTCATGAATTCATTGGCTGCACTGAACCAGCCCTATGTGCCTAAATCTTCCAATATCCTTAGCATTCAATTAGGAAAATCCTACTGGTATGGGCTCAGTACAGGGACGAAACCACAGGGTGGTTTCTCTACAACTTTCCCATCCCCCCCCCCCCCCCAGTAATGGAGGCAGCAGGAGTTTTGGCCACCAAATCCCACGGATTTAGGATTACCAGGTTGGTCAACTGACATTATTTGACCGCTTATTATTTGACTGTGGTCACATATTCCAGTAACCATGCCCTGACATAGGCGATGGCCTATCTTGTTCATTGCGCTGTGGCAGCCTTCTTTCATCTTTTAGAACTTTGTTTAATTGCTTGTCACATTCTTCTGAGCTAAAATAATCACTCAATTACATAACTGGGGTTGTTTTGGTTTTTTGGTTTTTAATTAGGCGTAAGTTTCTATCTAAAGCTAAACCTATTAGAGACCATAAAGTCTTACTTTGAGGCGGGGTCACTGTCCTGATCAATTAGTGCTTCACATATTTGACCATTTTTGACATTATTTCAAAATATTTGATCAGTCAATTGACTATTTATTTTTGGATCAGTCAAATGCCCAACCTTACAGAATCACAGATTAGGGTTGGAAGAGACCTCAGGAGGTCATCTAGTTCAACCCCCTGCTCAAAGCAGGCCCAACCCCGACTAAATCATCCCAGCCAGGGCTTTGTCAAGCCGGGCCTTAAAAACCTCTAAGGATGGAGATTCCACCACCTCCCTAGGGAACCCATTCCAGGGCTTCACCGCCCTCCTAGTGAAATAGTGTTTCCTAATATCCAACCTAGACCTCCCCCACTGCAACTGGAGACCATTGCTCCTTGTTCTGTCATCTGCCACCACTGAGAGCAGCCGAGCTCCATCCTCTTTGGAACCCCCCCCCCCCCCACACACACACCCCTTTTCAGGTACTTGAAGGCTGCTATCAAATCCCCCCTCACTCTTCTCTTCTGCAGACTAAATAACCCCAGTTCCCTCAGCCTCTCCTCGTAAGTCATGTGCCCCAGCCCCCCTAATCATTTTCGTTGCCCTCCACAGAACTCTCTCCAAATTGTCCACATCCCTTCTGTAGTGGGGGGACCAAAACTGGACACAATACTCCAGGTGTGGCCTCACCAGTGCCATATAGAAGAGAATAATCACTTCCCTCGATCTGCAGGCAATGCTCCTACTAATGCAGCCCAATATGCCGTTGGCCTTCTCGGCAACAAGGGCACACTGCTGACTCATATCCAGCTGCTCCTCTATTGTAACCCCTACGTCCTTTTCTGCAGAACTGCAGCTTAGCCAGTCGGTCCCCAGCCTGTAGCAGTGCATGGGATTCTTCCGTCCTAAGTGCAGGACTCTGCACTTGTCCTTTTTGAACTTCATCGGACCTTACACAGATCTCATTTGATCTATGGAAGGCAACAGGCCATCCATGCTGCCGGGACTCAGTGCCTCCTTCTCCAGCAATCTGGTCTTTTTCTCCTTCCTTTCACCAACCTGCCTCCATAACAGCACGGCTCCAAAGCAGTCTCATTGCCAGGGACTTCCCAGCTTGTGACCATGCCTGGAAACTCCCTTTAAAAGAATGGGAAGGTTATCAACAGCACCCTTGTGCTGTGTGACATTTTACAGAGACTCCCTGTCTGTTAGGTGGGAAAGGGAGCAGATTATTGCACATTCCCTGCCTTCACTCCACAAGCACAGATCCTAGACCCTGAGGCAAGGGAAGAGACTAAAACCCCCTTTCCACATAAAAAAGCGGAGATCCCTTCCAAGGAGAAACCCTGTTCACGATCCTTCCCCTCACTTCACTGCCATTGAAAACTGTGTTTGTTCCACAGTTCTCTTTCATAACAGGGGAAGATCCTTCTCACACACACACACCTGCCCAACCCCCAGGCCTCCCCTCTAGCTTGCTACAGCCGCGCTGGAATGCAGGAGCTGATAACTGTCAGAGAATGACCAATTTTCCGCCACATTTTAATACAAGCCCCCACGAGATGCATTCTTCAAGCCCGGCGTAAATGAAAACGGCATGGTTAACCGTTATCAGAGGGGTGAAATGGAAGAAGGGGAAAAACATCCCACCACTGAGGAATGTCAGTCTGTCATAATGGCATCAGCCATTTCCTCAATAAGCCTGAAACAACCGTCGCAGTTTACTAAGTGTAGGCATAAGGGGGGGAAGAGAAAAATCTGTCAAAGTAAGTTGTTCCATCTTCAGAAACAAGGTCTAAATATCTGCTTGACCCAGAGGCTTAAAATTGTTTCCCGCTGTTGTTAACCCAGAATCCCAGCTGAGATCAAAAGGCAGGCCGGTCTCACTTGAAAGTGTCCCACCCTTACAAAGATACTTTGCTCTCTCTTCCCTCGCCAGAAAAGCTAGCGGCGTTCTAACGTGGCCTAGGGATTTTGTGGCTCACAATCTCTTTATTTTGAAGTCACACTGATTAATTTCAGCCCCGCATTGCAAAATTCAATAAGCAGCAGTGCATCCTCACAGCACACAGTGCAGAGGTATTAGTCACAAACACGCTTCCAATGACACTTGGACTCGAAATTTAGCCCATGCCAAACTTAGCCCAAAAATTCAGGATTTGGTACCATTAAGTTTTTACAAAACTTAAGATGGGGGGGGAGCGGGGGTGAAACTTTCCACTGTGACCCTCTTTAATTCTAGTCAAACAGGAGATTCCTTTTAACCAGATGAACTTCAACTTCAGCATGGCAGTAGCGTGTAAGAACCAAAATGAGAGAGACCAAGAATTAAACCAGGCGCCAGACTACGCCAAAAGCAAGAAGTAAACAATTTTTTAAAAACCTCTATTACAAAAACCTGGTATTGTTAGTAGTGTAAGGTGTGGGGGTATTTGGGTTCTAGAAGCCTGGTTTTTACACTGAGAGCGTCCGCTTAAAAGTACAACACTAAAACCTGAGAATGAAACTTCCCTTCTCCGTCTGCATCCCCTCTCACCCTTTGTCTGTCTTGTCTATTAAGGTTCTGATCCTGCATTATGTTGAGAACGGCTGGTGTAGCACATATGCAGCTCGCTGTGCCCGTGCAAACTGAATGGGGCTTTGAGCAAGGAAAGCAGCCTGCCCATAAACTGCACAATGCATAATCTGGGCCTTCGACTGGCGCGAGGGCTGATTTCACGAGGTCTGTCCACTGCCTAGCATAATGAAGCCCATGTTTCGGTTGAAGTCTCCAGGCCAACCTTAATATAAACAATAAAACAAAATTTACTGCAGAACATGGTGTATTTAAAGCTCCATATTAACGTCTAGAAAGCAACAGCCTTCATAATCAGAGAAGAACACTAATCAGCTTTGCATATGAAACAGCAAATTGAGCTGTGAGAAACTCAGAGGTCTGTATTTCCGCAGGGTAGAGATCAACATTTCTCTCATTTTAACTGGTGGAGATTCAGACCCCTGACTTTCAGTGCCAATTCAAGAGAACCCAGAAATAAAGCATGTGTCAAAAAAAAATTACACCAAACTGCAACTTCTGCATGGTTTTGAGCAAAAAAAAAAAACCACAAAAGAATCACGCTAAGCAGGCTGCTGGTCTGCAGATCTTACTGATCTTGTGGACAGATCAGGGACAAATTTGGAATTTGTAACGAAGTGCGTTATGCATGTGGGTTTCACTGCGAATATTCTGCACAGCACTTACGGTCACTGAATATTGCTGTCAATGCTATTTGCTGAGGCCAGAACAGAGAGAGTCCATGCTGTGCTCTAACTGGTTACTCCACGGGTCCCCAACGCGGTGCCTGCCGGGGCGTCTAAGTGCACCCGCGTAGTGGCCGACGGACGAGCATCCGCCGAAATGCCGCCGACAAGCAGCGTCATCCAGAGGCGTTGCCGCCGATTTTCAGCGGCATTTTGGAGGCAACGCCTCTGGATGACGCTGCTTGTCGGCGGCATTTCAGTGGCGATGCCTATTGACATTGCCGCTTGTCGGCGGCATTTCGGCGGATGCTTGTCCGCCGCCACGGTCCTCGGTGGCTCATCGTCTGGCGCCCGCCAGATGAAAAAGGTTGGGGACTGCTGGGTTACTCCATTCACCATTTTCATTGTTAAGTGAAAGAAATGGTAACTTGTAGCACTGCTGCTCCTAGTGACACTGGTGTCCTTGAGGACCGCTGACTCTTATTAAGGTGTGGAAGCAAATTCTACACGTCTCGGTGATAAGAAGAATTTCCCTAGTTCACAACATCTTTGGGGCGGGAGAAAGATTCCCAGATGCATCCAACCACAACAGATGTGTATAGGCCTCATGATGCACACTGGCTCTCCTTGGAATTTTGCTGATGCTGCAAGTCTATCGTCAAGAGGACTTTGCACAGTGTTGGCTCTCGAGGACCTCCAATCACCTGGTCAAATCTGAATGCCAGACAGGTCCCTGAGCCGAAGAGTCACAACTTCCATCTCCGGATGAGAAAGTGCTCAAAGCTGCTCTTTTCCTGTGTTTCTACCTCCAACCTAGCTGGGAATGGTGAGACTCATTATGTTTATTGCATAGCAGGGGATACAGTCCTTGGGGTAAGCGGGATGCTCTCATTATTTTATAATCCTTGGTGAGCAACAAAATATGCTGCTTTTGAAGGAGTTCTGCAGGGGCCGGGGAGGAAGAAGCAGGATGCAGCAGAAGTTAGGATAGAAGGTTGTTATTAAAAGAATTTAATAAGAGAGGAGCAAAGGAATGGAACCTGAAATCAACCAGACTGTGTGGAATGCTACCCCACAAGAACAATCATACAAAACATTTACTTGCTAACCT
Source organism: Mauremys mutica (assembly GCF_020497125.1). Lineage (NCBI taxonomy): Eukaryota > Metazoa > Chordata > Testudines > Geoemydidae > Mauremys > Mauremys mutica. The sequence goes on along the minus strand of NC_059082.1, from coordinate 81,218,066 downwards.
TATGTAAAACATCTCAAACATATTTTGAGAGAGAGAGAGATTTCCCCTAAACAACAAAAAGCTTTGCTAAAATCCAGATAAAGATTTCCATATGCCACCCACACAACCAAATAAAAATGGAAGTCAGCCTTACACCGAGACACTGAGATTTTGCCATAAAAATCAATCTTTTGATACAAGAACCAGAGCCTCCCTTATAAAGGCAACAGTGACAACTGCGTAGTTAAGGTTGCAATACGCTTCTACTCGAAGGCCCCAATCCCGCAACACTTACACATGTGCTTCACTTTACTAACATAACATGAGTAAACAAGTTAAAGATAACAGGACTGCTCCCCCCAAGTAAAGCTATGCATGTGCCTGTTTGCAGAACTGGAGTCTTGTTTTCATTTCTCCTTCCCTCGTCTACATTTTTTACCAGAATAACACTGCTCTTTGTGATTAACCCATGTCCATAAGAACTTGTACAAGTTTTAGCAGGCGGAAAGATGTCATTTTGCAACGCAAAACCCCACTTCCACCAAAAGCAAATCTGAGGTGGGCTGACATTTGTCCAAAGGACAGAATTTTCACCAAAAAAAAAAAAGAAAGAAAAAAACACCCATTTACTGGTAACTGCAACCATCAATGCAAGTCAAGAAAAAATAATGACATTCATAAAGGTAAATGTTCACACCACCCTGACTCACAAAAGAGAGATCTCCACCTCTCATTAATTTATCTGGAGTATTTCTAAAAGGGGAAAAGCCACAGATGTGTCTCAGAATCCTGGAACAGGATAAACAGCATGTACAGCAAAGAATACTGCAATCTCTGGCAAAAATATACCAAGTCTGAGCAGGGTGAAATACATGCCCTGTTGGGGTATTTATTGGATATACGTGGTAACATTTATCTGAGGGCGGGCTGGGATTCGAAGCCTTGGAACACAGCAGAACTGCAGTAGTTTCCCTGACACTGAGGACTGGTCTACACTACTGACCTATATTGGAATATAGCAGAACCTCAGAGTTACGAACACCTCGGAAAGGGAGATTGTTTATAACTCTGAAATGTTCGTAACTCTGAACAAAACGTTATGGTTCTTTCAAAGGTTTACAACTGAACATTGACTTAATACAGCTTTGAAACTTTACTATGCAGAAGAAAAATGCTGCTTTCCCTTTATTTATTTTTGTTGTAGTTTACGTTTAACACAGTACCGTATTTGGGGTTTTTGGGGGTCTCTGCTGCTGCCTGATTGCGTACTTCCAGCTCCAAACGAGGTGTGTGGTTGACGGGTCAGTTCGTAACTCTGTGGTCCTACTGTAACTATGCCGCTCAGAGGTGTGAAAAAATGGTGTGTGCCGCTGCAACGTTGTAAGCGTAGACCTGCCCTGAGGATGGGAGACCACAGAGCAAGCATAGGAAGGACTCTATCCCCCACTGATGGGGACAGAGTGGGGGATAGAGTCTGATCTACATTTAAAAAAGGTCAACCTACGTAGCCCAGTGGTGTGAAAAACTCATACTCCTGAGAGATGTAGTTAAGCCAACCTACATCCCAGTGTAGACACCGCTCCAGAATTCTTCCATTGACCTACCTACCGTCTCTTCAGTGGGTGGATTTACTACAGTGACAGGAAAAGCCCTTAAGTCGCTGTAGCAAGTATCTACACTAGAGCTGTGTAGCTGCAGTGCTGCACCTGGGTCGCTGTAGCGCTTGTAGTGTAGACATCCCTAACTGAGCTGGGCTTTGTGCCAGCTCCACCTAGACCAATGAAGACAAAGCCTGGAGGTAGAACGGGCCAGGCCACAGGGTATACAATGCTGACACTGCATAGGCATAGACGACAGGAGCCTGGCAGGGCTTAGAGCCCGACAAAAAATTAGCTCTGGCATAAATAAATAGAGGAAATACTAAGTTTGGAACAGGAGCTTGTTTATCTCACTTTATTAAAAGTGGATAAATTTCATCATTGTACAAAACTACTTATTAAAGTCATATTCAAAAGCTATTCTTTTTAACGCTAGCGCACCCCCACCCCCAAATAAAAAGATGTGTCATTCCCCTGCACTGATCCAGCAACTTGCAAACACCGATGTAGATGGACTGAGATTACAGCCCATTCCCAACTCCAGGGCTGGAGTAGCAGCCAAGAAGAAATTGCAATGTGGAGTCCTCTCCCCACAAATACCCAAAAAATTTTTTATTATATTATTCGTATTCACATAGCACCTAGGAGAAAGGTGGCCACTCTCACACTTCTGGAACACCAGACATCTCGCTACCTCCAGGAACTACCTAGGTCTGTCACTACTGGTCTGACCCCGCCCCATGTTGCATGGAGGGGTCACATCGTACAGGGGACACCATGGTGAAGAGCACCCTACTCTTGCTGGTCTGGTGTGTGCCAGGTCACACCAGCCAGAAGAGAGCAACATACTCTTCAAAATGACATGTCAAGTTTTGTCTCAGGACTGGGGACAAACCACCCAAAAAGAAGGTGGTCCAGTTTAAAACTTCACATAGTTAACTTGTGGAACTCCTTGCCAAGGGACGTTGTGAAGGCAAAAAGCATAACGGGGGTCAAAAAAGAGTCAGACAAGTTCCTGGAGAAGAACTCCACCAATGACCATTAGTCGGGATGGTCGGAGATACAACCCCATGCTCTGGGTGTCCCTAAGCGTCTGACGGCCAGAAGCTGGGACTGCACGACAGAGGCTGGCCCACTCCATCAATTGCCCTGTTCTGTTCATTCCCTCTGAAGCGTCTGACCTTGGCACTGGGGCAGACGGACCATTGGTCGGACCCAGTTCAGCTGATCTTACGTTCTTACGCGGCCTCCCTGCCTGGTAACCCCAGCCAGGGCCCCGCTGTGCTGGGCGCTGTACAGACACAGACGCCAGCCCTGCTCCCCTCACAAACCCCGCGTGCCTGGGCACCGGGTTCGGATCCCGCAACTTTCCCAGGGGTCGGCGGGTGGAAATCCCCGGCAGGGCCCTGCAGGGTGGGGTGGGGGGAGCCAAGGGGAAGGGGCAGTGCTGGCGGGGGGGGGGTTTGCTGGCCTGCAGCTGGGCCAGGGCAGGGGCTACCCGCAGAGCAGCGGGGGGGCCCCCAGCAGCAGGGCAGGCGAGACACGCGTGGCCAGGGCTCGCCGGGGGGGGGGTCACCCCACATTGCCCTGCTGGGGGGGGCAGCCTGGCCTGGGGGGGGCGCAGAGACTCACAGTAGAGCAGCGCTATGCAGCGCAGGAGCACGATCCTGCTCAGCCAGAAGGTGCCCGGGCGCAGCGGGGGCCGGGCGGGGGGCTCCTGCTCCCCCTCCTCTTGGGGGGGCCGGGGGGCCGCCTCCACCCCCCGCCTCTTCCTCAGCGCCTGCCCGGGCGCAGCCATGCCTGGAGCATGCGCCGGCTGCTGCGGCCGCCGCCGGGTTCCGCCTCCCCGCCCCGGCTCATTGGCTGCCCCGCCGCGGCGCACGGAGCCCGGCCTGCCCGGGGAGCGGGGCCGGCCCGGCCCGCCAGCGCCCCGCGCCCGGCCGGGGGATGCAGCCCAGCGCGCAGGGGCGGCGCTTTGCAAGTCCCCGGGGCCGGGCCGTGCCCGGGCAGCAGCAGCAGCCGCCCCTGGCCTGGCTCTGCCTGCCAGGGTGCCCCGGCCTGGCTGGAAGCTGCAGGGGAGGGAGCTTCGCAGGGGCCGCTCGCTGCGCTGAGGTTTCTTCCTAATGCTAAAAAGCAACAAAGAGTCTTGCGGCACCTTCTAGCCCAGGGGTGCTCAGACTTTGGGACTGGGGACCCCTTTCACACAGCCAGCCTCTGAGTGCGACCCCCCTCCCCCCAGCCATTAAAACACTTTTTTATATACTTAACGCCATTATAAATGCTGGAGGCAAAGCGGGATTAGGGGTGGAGACGGACAGCTTACGCCCCCCCTGAGGGGGTCCCAACCCCCAGTTTGAGAACCCCTGTTTTAGACTAACAGCTGTATTAGAGCATAAGCTTTCCTGGGTGAATACCCACCTTCTTGTCGCTAGACTGATTCTTTCCTGCATATTTATACCTGTCTCTGGAAATTTCCACCGCATGCGTCTGACAAAGTAAGGTGCCACAGGCCTCGTTGTTGCTTTTTACAGATCCAAAAAGTACCCCTCTGACACTTTGTAATGATAGTAACGCCAGGTGAACAGTAAAGGCTCTAACGGGGCCATCAGCGTTTGAACAGAAATCCTCGTTGAAATCAGCGAGGAGGGTTGTTTGGGGTTTTGGTGGGTTTTGGGGGGGGGGGGGTTAACTAATAAAGATCCACTGTTAGCCCAGCTAGGCCAAAGTTAGCTAAAAATCCCCCCTCCTGGAAATCCAGGACTTTACTGCTGTGAGTAGTCAGCACTATTCATGGTAGAAAAGTTCAGCATATGACTAGATGTCTGCAGCATAGGGCTTCATCTGTGAAGAATCCAGATCTGCCCACCTAGAATTCCATAGGACCCTCTGTGGTGTGGAGAAGTGAGGCAGGATTCTCCTAGTCTGGTCTTCTTATCATCTGAAAAAAAACAGCTTGATAATGACCTGTAGTTCACCTGGGACTGTCTCTCATAGCCCTTGCTAACCCCCCTGCAACTACCTAACTTTCTAGTTTGAACCAGTTGCTTCCTATTGTTGGATTATGAACCCTGATCAGAATCTCCCCCCCCCCCCCCACCCCTCTTCTATGTCTCTACAAGCAACTGTATTTCAGAGCCTGAATGATGGTCCTAATCCTTCAAAGGCAGGCAGGCTTAATTTTACTTATGTGAGGAATTCCCCTGATGTCAAAGACGCCTCCTGAATAAAGTTACACACTGCAAATACTTATGCTCAATGCTTATTCTTACCACTGTGAGTAGCCGCTTTTAAATCAATGGAATGACTCGTAGCAGTAAAGTCAAGAATATGCATAAGTGGTTGCATCAGGGCCTTTCTCTGTTAGGGAAGGGGTTAAAAAGTCCATGTGATGCATCCTTTTAAGGAGATACAGGCAGGGGGTGGGAATGTCTTCCACATATAAGGAAACCAATCTGATTAAGGTGTTTACTTAAATAATTCTGCTCTTAGCATCATTATAATCTGTCACTATTTTCCATTATCACTTTTTGTTTGCTGAGGTTCATAAAATTCTCTCCTCTTTATTCAAGTTCTCAGACTTGGAGCAGATTTGCTTGTATTGGTTATCTGTTTCATAAGGGCAAAACAAAAACAACTTTGTAATCAGCCGATCTACATACTGAAGCTTTATATATAAAAGACTATTTTTAAAGGAAATATGAAAGAATTACTTCTTATAATTCATGAAAGCAGAGACAATACAGGGCCTGATCCTGCAGTCTTTACCCAAGCAAAATTTCCATTGAAGTCAATGAGTCAGGATGGCAGGATTGGGCCCTATATTTTTGGAAGAAATGTCATACTGGATTGATTTATTTATTGTACTACCTAATTATAAAATGTGTGGAATTGACTCTGTTAATAGCAAAGGATCCACAAGGAACAGTTGGAGAAAATTTATGCATATTAAAAACATTTGTTAGTTTACTCTTTAATTTACCCTAAATTTAATATTTATTTGCCCTTCTCCAGGCTCGCAACTCCAGTTAAACACAGAAGATAACACCTGTAACAGCATTAAACGAACACCTCTGCTCTTTTAGGAAAAGCTCTGACCGTGACAAATGTATGCACCTGATTTACACACCATGCCAACTGAAATCATAAAGTCCTGGAACTGTTTGCTAAGTACGACGTGCACTGTATGTTCCTCTTTGTAGGATTGGGACCTAAATCTGTACTCATGTATATAGCCAACAGAAATATTTCAGGCCACCACATCAATTCTAATAATTTAAAAAAAATATACACATGCAAGTAAAGCCACCTACAGATGTATTTAATAAAACCATTGCAGCTCTTCTAGCCTTTGGGATTAAAATATGTATCTACATTTAATAAGCTTCCAGTAGAAGCTCTTTGAAATCCAGAGAGTTTAAGTACAATATATAAAATAAAAATGTAAAAAAAGTTAACTCTTAAAAACTGTGTCCCTGATCATGCAAACTATCACAAACGTGCTTAACTTTAACTCTCGTGAGGAGTCTTAGTGAAACCAGTGGGACTGCTCATGTGCTTAAAATTAAACATGTGGGTAATTGTTTGCAGGATACGGGAGTTTGTAACACACACCAAAAGTATAATTTTCAAAGTCAAGGCTGACCACTGCATCCTTTACTCACCTCATAGTGGGTTTGACTTGATCACCCTGAGGATAATCTTGAATTCACTGAAACCTCTGTACCTTGCATTTTACAAAATTAACATGATTTCAATTTAGTATTTTGTGTAATAGTAAAACACTTGACTCCAGTTCAAGCCTATGTTTCTTAGTATCTAAGAAAATTCTTTCAATAAAACAATCTGAGCCTAAGCACTCATAATTTGTATGTTTAGAATCCCATTCTGTATCCTATTTAAGTAAATATTGTGGTGTTAAATTAGCTGAGGACCTCGGAGAAAGTATCTGTTATCAGGTGTAACGTTATTCTGTGCTTTTCAGCCTGCAGACCAGTTCCTTATAAATGCCTCTTTTGTTTTTGCCGTTTCCCATCACTGTTGCTTTCATTGTTCTTATTAGAAAAAAAAGTACATAATGGTGCATTGTATAGGCAAGGAAAAATAACCTATTTGTTAAAGGCTTCTGGTATATTATGGTTGCTCTCTCTCCCTTTGGATTAGCTGCAAGGTTTTGCTAGATAAATTTAAGTAGATGTAAGCTAATGATTTCCTTTGTGAAGTCTTTATGAAACTTTTACAGCAAATTCCACATTAAATATAAATGTCTGTAAAACAAAGTCGCTAATTGAGGAAATTACTGAGGAAAAGCAGGGGATCTAGTTGCAGAACTCCACAAGAAAGGAGCAGCTTGGGACTGGGAAGGTATGTGTATAGCAGAGTGTTGAATCCATCAATTTTCTTTGCATAAGATCACTCCAAAAATCCGTTAGGTAAGTGGATCTGGACAGAAAGCAGAGGTGATCAAAAAACCAAAACCAACCTCAGAGGGTCTCTTGTGTCAATATCACCTTTCAACAGTATGAGCTGCAAAGTTTCAAGTACATTCAGCAGCATAAAAGTGTCATTACTCTAACGGCATGATCCAACTCCCATTAGGGTCAATAGAAAGGCTCCCAGCACCTAATAGATTAAATTAAATTTAAGAATGGATAGATTGAAATGTCACATTCAATTCTCCCTTCATTGTCTGAGTTTACGATGGTATACGGGCACACTACGGTTTTGTGACAATGTACATTTGGATCATCCTCTATGCTTGATGATCTTCTGCACAATTATTTATTTATTGCCTTGTGGAATCATCTTTTAGAGGTTGCATTTTGTTGTTTGCCTCTTAATTCTTTTCAAATTAAGGTTTTTGTACAAAGAAGAAGAAGAAAACAGACGTGTGGCTGGTAGCGTTGTCCTGAAGTCTCAAAGGGAAAGTGATTAATAAATGTAAGACATGTAGGCAGGCGCTGAGATCATTTATGTTGGTCCTTATTCAAGGAAATACAAGTTTCCCCCCGCCCCCTCCAGCCCTCACCCCATTTTGCTGTGTCCTAAACAGCTGCAGAAGGCAACAGAGAAACAAGCATTTATTGTCACAGCGCCAAGCAGCTGTCCCTAGCAGCACCTCAATCCTGCTGTCCCTGGCACCCTAGATTACCCTGTGTTCATTCAGGTCTAATCTGTCACCCTTCCTCTTACCTGAGATTGAATTAAAAGAAAAAAAGAGAGTGTGAATTTGAGCAGAAATAACCTCTTAGTAAAAGAAGTTTAAACATCTGGGGAAAAGATTTAAATATACAGTCAATGATATATGTTTAAATCACTGCCAAATACTCAAGTGACAGTGTGTTTGGGTAAACAGGAGATGGGGATCCCTCAGCAAACATGGGCACTGCTGGTTTGCCAGAGTTTTTATGGCAGGGGTGGGCAAACTTTTTGGCCTGAGGGCCACATCGGGGTTCCAAAACTGTATGGAGGGCCGGGTAGGGAAGGATGTGTCTCCCCAAACAGCCTGGCCCCTGCCCCCTATCCGCCCCTCCCACTTCCTGCTCCCTGACTGCCCCCATCAGAACCCTCCACCCATCCAACCCCCCCGTTCTTTGTTCCCTGACCACTTCCACCCAGACCCCCTGCCCCTAACCGCTCCCCAGGACCCCACCCCCATCCAGCCCCCCCTGCTCCCTGAGTGCCCCGACCCCTATCCACACCCCCGCCCCCTGACAGGTCCCCGGGACTCCCACACCTATCGAACACCCCCCATTCCCCATATCCTGACCCCTATCCACACCCCCACCCCCTGAAAGCCCCCCCAAGACCGCCACGCCTATCCAACCCCCCGTTCCCTGTCCCCGACCACCACCCCCAGAATCTCTACCCCATCCAACCACCCCCTGCTCCCTGTCCCCTGACTGCCCCCTGGGACCCTCTGCCCCTTATCCAACCCCCCCGCTCCCCGCCCCCTTACCATGCCAGTCAGAGTACCAGGGCTGGCAGCTGCGACGCCTGGCTAGAAGCAGCCATGCTGCCATGCTGCCCAGCAGGAGCTCGCCCTGCCACCCAGAGCACTGGCGTCACAGTGAGCTGAGGCTGCGGGGAGGGGGGGACAGCAGGGGAGGGGCCGGGGCTAGCCTCCCTGGCCGGGAGCTCAAGGGTCGGGTAGGATGGTCCTGCGGGCCGGATGTGGCTCGCGGGCTGTAGAGTGCCCACCTCTGTTTTATGGCAACGATCCCTCTTCCATTAAGGGTTTGATCCTGCTTCATTATAGCCAATAGAGTTTTGTCACTGACTTCAGTGGGAGCAGGATTCGATCCTAAAAGGATCATCGGCCAGGACTCTTTTTGTACAGCCCCTAACACAATGGGGTTCTGGTCCATGACTAGGGCTGCAGTAATACAAATAATATTATTGTCAGGTTAAACATTGTTTAGCAAAGACATGCTCTAGTTCAAACACAAGTTATTAGGCTTGATGCAGGAATTACTGGATGAAATCCTCCGGCCTGGGTTAAGTAGAAGGTCAGACAAGATGGTCAGAATGGTCCCATCTGGCCTTAAACTCTACGTACGTATATTCTCAAACACATATTTTCCTTACCTATGTTGCTAATAATATCTGAGATTATTAAAAAGGAATATATATTAAATCTCATTCATTTCCTTTTTATTATTTCTACTCTTTGCTTGTGTTTTTATTTCCTCCCACCCTTAACAAAGAAAATGGTCAGTTTCACTTTTATGATCAATTTCGCCTCTTTAGTCTAAGCTCAGGCACTCCCACAGGGCTGCCAAGGTTGGGCTGCAAACAGTGCCACGGAATGTTCATTTGTTTTTTCAAAAACTTGTTCTATTGAGCTTATTTATTTTTTTTAATCACACAAACATTTCTGTTGGTACAAACTTTAATTTTACAGAACCAGCATTTTGGGCCAAATTTAACATGCAAGTGTCTCCTTAGGGCCCAAGCCAACCTTCCTGCTCACCCAGTTGAAATCATACATTTATAAAAACAAACATCCTTTCCTATGTTACTAATAACTCCTGAAGTGACTCAAGCTGAAGGGGATTTGAAGGATCTCAATGGCTGTCTGTTAAGCAATGGAGAGATTAGTAGATGGGAGTCAGTTCAGATACAGATACCTGCCTAGCACAGGTGCGGAGTGTTACATGTTTCCCTGCAAGGTCAGAAAGCATTGGCTAGACAAGGAGTGCAGGGGACAAGTTTGCCCTGCAGCTGCCAAGTTATTCCTACCTAGAAGCAAGAGGAAGGCCTAAGGGGGAGCATGTGGCTAAGCACCTCATTAATACAGTGATGGTTGTAATTAAGCCATCCATGCCCTGCTCTGGTTTTGCCCAGCTCTCTTTAGCATAAGAGAGCAGCTGTGAGGTGTTTCGGATTTACTTCTACTCACGGGGAAGGACTACTCCTAGGGTCTGATGCAAACCTGGTTATCCTCAGGGGGGCCCCGATCCTCAAAGGTATTTAAGTGCCATCCCCCACTGATTTCAGTAGGAGAGAGACACCTAAATACTTTCGAGGCTCCACTCCTAGGAATCTCATCATTGACTTCAGTGGGTTTTGAATCAGGCCTGTGCAGCTTAAACATACTTGTCCTCGCACCGGTGGGAGCGCACAATTACCTTTCACTCCCGTTCTGCAGGCGATCCAAGGAATTTTGGGATCAAGGCTGGAAGCAATAGAAATGCCGAGAATTACAATGAAATCGTGTGTGCATTCATTCAAATCACGGGCCAGCGTCTGCCACCCTTAGACACAGTGAGCAGTACCTTACATCTTGAACAGCCACATTGATTTCAGTGAGATTACTGGTGGAGTAACGTACTACTCGTGAATCAGGGTGGCAGAATCCAGCCCTAAAACGGTGACTTTCAAGCTATTAAGCTGTGTAAGCAGCACTCATGTTGATGACATGAAAACCCAGTTTGACAAATTTACCTGATTAGACGGTTTGCATGTCCTTGTTATGAGACCATGTGTTCTCTTACAAGCATACAGTGGCACAGCTGTTAGGGCTCATGGAGCTGCGTTATGTCGCTCTCCCACTGACCTAATAAAAGCAGCCATCGCTATGTTGACAGGAAAGCGTCTCCCGCCGACATAGGGCTGTGCACACGAGCGCTGACGCCGGCAAAACGTACGTCGCTCGGGGGGCTGGTTATTTTCACAACGCTGAGCAACACAAGCTTTGCTTACATAAGTGCCAGTGAAGACGTGGCCTAAGACTCTGCTCTCATATTGAACTCTTCACCAGGGCAGGGGTCTGTCTTCACAGAGCTCTGTGTAGGATCCAGGGCCAAAACACTTGCGTTTTTTGTTTTATTTTAAAGGAAGTCTAAACTGTCAGTCTTTTGCAGCTCGTTTAATTGCAGTGAATAGAAGCAGAATCTTGTCCCTGTTCTTTTTGTCGCTGTAGTTAGTAACAACTGACTTTCCCAAAAGGATTGTGCTTTGCTTGCTTCACAACAATCCCTGAGTAGCTACCGTGCAGTTGGCACCAGGGTGATGTTGTAATCCTGCAGGTATCAAGACTTCTCTCCTTTTAGGACAACCCATGAATCACTCTGCTCTGGCAAATGTGTTTTTTCTGTCAATCTCCTAGTATGAGACCCTCTATGTGATTTTTTTGAAATGACTGTTAAAATTGTCTCCCAATGGCAAGTACAAGCCACCTTAGGTTAATTTATACACATTTTAACCCACCCTGCAGCTTGGCACAGTATGTGTGTTGGAGGAAAACAGGCACTACAGGAGACATACTCCTGGAGAGCTAGGATTAAAACCCTGTTCCTTCACTTCCAAAATCACCTCTCCCACTTCCCCCTACCTAGCACCAGTAGAAGGTCTCTGGCCTCTCAGTAGACCAACCACTAGAGCAGGGGTCGGCACTCTTTCAGAAGTGGCATGCCGAGTCTTCATTTATTCACTCCAATTTAAGGTTTCACGTGCCAGTCAGACATTTTAACGTTTTTAGAAGGTCTCTTTCTATAAGTCTATAATATAGAACTAAACTATTGTTAAGTATCAGAGGGGTAGCTGTGTTAGTCTGGAGCTGTAAAAAGCAACAAAGAATCCTGTGGCACCTTATAGACTAACAGATGTATTGGAACATAAGCTTTCGAAAGCTTATGCTCCAATACATCTGTTAGGTTATAAGGTGCCACAGGACTCTTTGTTGTTTTAAACTATTGTTGTATGTAAAGTAAATTAGGTTATTAAAATGTTTAAGAAGCTTCATTTAAAATTAAATTAAAATGCAGAGCCGGGTGGCCGGACAGGTGGCCAGGACCTGGGCAGTGTGAGTGCCACTGAAAATCAGCTCACGTGCCGCCTTTGGCATGCGTGCCATAAGTTGCCTACCCCTGTACTAGAGCGAAATACACACTCCTGCACATACATACATGCACAAAGCAAAAACATTAGAATGGGTTAGAGACTGGAGTTTGGAGCAGCTTCCGCTGCATGGTAGATCTGAGTGAGCACAAATGAATGGTAGAAACATATGGAGCCAAACATGGAGACTCGCCATTAAGGGTCAGATTCGACACCACTGATGTCAATAAGAGCTTTGCCATTGATTTCAAGGGGTGCAGGCAAGGCCGGCTCCAGGTTTTCTGCTGCCCCAAGTGGCGGGGGGGGGGGGGGGGAAAGCCGATTGGCGGCACTTCGGTGGCAGCTCAAAGAGGAAGAGAGGGACTGAGGGACCTGCCATCGAATTCCCGCTGAAGACCCAGACATGCCGCCCCAATAGCAGACGGAGTGCCGCTCCTTTGTATTGGCCACCCCAAGCACCTGCTTCCTTGGCTGGTGCCTGGAGCCGGCCCTGGGTGCAGGATCAGCCCTTTTAAAGTAAGGATGTGATAAGCAGAGTTCTGGGTCATAAAAGCCTGACACACCAGCATTGCTGTGCTTACCCTCCTTAGGAAGCAGTGGGCTAGTTTATCGTTCTCCCTCACTCAAAATGCTCTGTTGATGTCCCCACACACAGACTCACTCCTCTGCTGAAGGCAGAGCTGTGACTTCAGGGCAAGAACCAAAGAAGAGACACATGCCCAGACACACACCTCAACTACTCTTAAAAAGTTACTCAGCCACCCAACTCCTTGCCAAGAAGCATAGCTCCATCTGACAAATGCACAACTTGCTAACTATGCAGCTGACGCAAAATTCAGTCTGAAAACATTGGGGTGCTCCAGCTATGCAGAGTCGGTTAGCAGAGCAGCTGCAAGGAAATATTACAAGAGGAATTTCCTCTTGCCTCCTCTATAAAACACCTGGTTAGCTTAGAGGTCCATGTACTTCCCATATACGCGCAAGAATTCGTAAATGAAATTTTAGATTGGAAATCTCTTGTATAAAAGCAGGGATGAGAGTCTAGAATGGGTGAACTTCTTTTGCATGGAAATGTTTGGGGAGGGGGGTGATTTTATGGTGGGATTTTGTTTCTTTCTTTTATTCCAGTGAAAAGTTAAATCTTTCATGTGCTTAGCTCTAATTGAAGGAATAATTAGGTGAAATCCTGTGGCCTGGGTTATGCAGCAGGTTAGACTAGATGATCACGGTGGTCCTTTCTGGCCTTAACATCTATGAATGGATTGTCCATCTTTTCTTCCTTTGCATTTTGCTTGCATGACAGCTACGGGTATTGAACTTTGGAGATATTTTGTTGCTCTGACCAGCTTACTTGAGTATAATATGGCAGGCCTTTGAGCCCCAAGAGGAAATGCAAACCCCATTGCTTAGCTTCCTAATCCATGCTTGCCTATGGGAACGTGCCCTGAAGCAGGTCAGCAATAACAGAAACTTTGCTAAAATGGGCCAAATTGTATTGATCCCGAGTGGCAACTTCCCCTGTTCATCTCCATGGAAGCTTCTTCCAGATCTGTGTGGTGGTGCGGCTGGTGAGGAAAGGGTTGGGTTAGTAGCACCAGCCTCCCTCCAAACCTGCAGGGATTTCCCCATGGAAGATGACTCTGATCTTGCAGGATCTGAGTTGGTGGTAGGAATGGGGTGGAAAACACAAGCAGATGTGCTGCTGTAGGGGATAAGGGTCCTTAGGAAACCACACCAACACCGGGGTCCTCTACAGCTGCCCTGAGTTCCTGGATGAGGAGGATCATACGTACCCTGTCTGCTCAATTGAGGGGGTTAAGATGGAGAGTCCTCCATTTTCCCTAAGGGCATGATGTGAAGGATTCTGTGAGCCTTAGCTCACCCCCACGCTTCCATGAGTCTTCACCTCTTGTTCTGGGGATCGGTCTCTGCTCCCCTACTCGTCTCGCTCAGCCTCGGATCTTTTGCGACGTGGTTGGAAGAGGATGGTGACCTCATCCTTTTGTTAAGTACTGCTGAGTCAGGTGACTAACCATATAGATGCTTTTGCTAAGCATGGGTGTGGAAGGATGGCGGTGACTATTGTAATCATAGGAGGAGATTTTCCCCCACGGAATCTGTAGCCTTTCCCAGGTAAGGCCGCACCTCGTATTGCTAGCCCTATCAAATCTTTGCTGCAGCAAGGAGTCATTCGTAAACGTACCTCACTAGCTAATTCTCCAATTTGGCCAGTACAGATGTTGCCAATCCCTTGGGTTGCCCTGATGACAAAGGAGATGATTCTGGATTTTAATCATTAATTATGCTAATTAATGCCCCGGTATCAATAATGAATCGAAAATGGCAGCCCGCTCCCCATTGCTGACACTGTGACCGCAGACAATCACAAGTATAAAGTCTTAGCTGTGCTACACTTTCCTAGCGCAAACCAAGCAAAAAAGGAGGCTGGGAGATTGTGAGGCAGCAGCTGGTCCTTGAGAGGCTCTGTATTGTACAAGGTGCTCTGCAGACCTCAGTTAAACCACCTGTACAATGGATGTAATGTTATTTATCTAACTCACGGGGATGCTGTGAGGCTGAATTAATTAATGTTAATAAAGTGCCTTGAGGGCCTTAAATAAACAGGCATTATAGAAATGTGTGTTATTGATAGTAAATGGCCAAAAGAGAGAGTTTGCTTTTTCAGCTGAGTACAAGATAGCACTGCAAAAGGACAGATCCAAAGCCTGTGGAAATCAAAGAGAATATTTCCACTCACTTCAGTGGCCTTTGGATCAGGCCCTAAAAGAGGATTTCTGTGAATTCCCAGCCTGCTGTTCTAACGTCTGTAGCATGGATTGTTTCTGTAAGGGATTTTGTTCTTCTAAAAGCAGGGCTAAACCTCTTCGAGCTGACTTTTAGTTTTATTTTTTTAAACATTTGACAGTTCATATTTTTTTTTACAGCCCACAGGGTAATTTTGTGCAAGCTAAGAACTGCAGCCTGCTTGGGAAATGACACAAATAGGCAAATGGGTCAATTTTAGAAAGAAATAAAACTAAAAGTCAAATGGATCAGCGTATACCAACATTTGGAGTGATAATCATGGTTAGATTTGGATTTTGATCAATGTCTATGCAGTTCCCTACACAGTGTGTGTGTGTGTGTGTGTGTGTTTGTACAGACACATACATGGTTCCAATTAATTTTACTGCAGTTTATATTTTTAATTTCAAAATGTCTGTACATCACAGTTAATAAACAAGAGCACTAGCAAAACATGTCACTGTTTGGGGTTTTTTAACCTTGTCATATTGGAAACATTCACACATTTTGTAATTTCCCTTGTAAATCTCAGTGGCTCTGTATCCTACTTTCTGGAAGAAAGCAGCAGCTATAAATGTAATTTTTCATTTGATCTCTTTGTGATTTATAATTATAAGGTTGGATGTGCCCAACCATAATTAGAATCAAATGCTTCAACTTTATTCTGCGAAAAAGGGACTTTCTTGGAAAGACAGGGGAAAACGGCCAAAGAAACAGACTTCTCCCCAAGTCCCCCCAAAACCCCAAACGCATTTTAAACAAACAAAATGAGAAACCATGTGGACAAAACCAGAGGTTGGTTTGTTTGTTTGTAACTGGCACTCTTGATGGAACAGTTGATCTAACACGATAAAATAGCAAGTAAGAACAACGAATCCTGCCTTGCCTTCCCTCCACCCCCTTAAAATAAAACTACCGCAATTTGCACAATTTGTCCTTCTGATGGCTACAAAGAATTCTTGTGAAATGACTGAACGAATCCAACAGTCCAGCCCGCCGACCACCAAGTGAAACTGATCTGATGAGAAACCAGCCCAGGGGAAGCGACAGGTTCCTGGCTCCCTCACCTTTCTAGGCGTCCCTCTCGCTCGTCCACCCCAGGGAATTAATTCGAGCCCTTTCCTTGTCAGTGCTGCCCCACTGGGAACAGACACCAACGGGCGCGTGTGTGGTTGTCGGATGGGGAAGGGGAGGGAGCGAGGAAGTTGTTGTCCCATAGTTTCCAGCGTGATTAGACGATGTCAGTGTCAAACTATTTGCCGTGTCTCTGACAATATACCAGGATTAGGCGAAAGTCTATCAATGTTCTTGCCTGCAGTGGAATAGTTCGTGTCCATACGAGAATAAATAGGAACCCGTGACAATCTGGTACCAGCCCTCAAGGCATTTCAGAACCAGACGCAGGGATTGCAGAGCAGAACTGGGGACACGGACGTGCTATGTATATAGAAATGTGGCTACCTGTGAAGCGTGAATTTAGCCCCACAAGATATAGCACGAGAAACAGAAGTAGGCGTAGCAGCCTTCCTGGGATAACTCGAAGTTAAGTTTAAACACGCCCCAGAAACGTCTAACGCATGACCTATGGGTCATGGCTTGGACTAGATTTTGCAGGG
This sequence comes from Mauremys mutica, assembly GCF_020497125.1. Taxonomy (NCBI): domain Eukaryota; kingdom Metazoa; phylum Chordata; order Testudines; family Geoemydidae; genus Mauremys; species Mauremys mutica. The sequence continues at coordinate 81,201,730 of NC_059082.1, read as the reverse complement.
GTTTGTGTATGTTATCCAGCTCATTTATAATGTCCGCATAGCGTGTGTATGCATGTTATATGTTTGTGGATGTACATACACACACACAAACACAGAGATCTCACATGTACACATTATACATTGTGTATACACGCAGAGAGAAACATGGTCAAAAATCCTTAACCATAACAACACAATGTAATTTTACACTTTCCCTGTTACTTAAAAAGGGACCAGATAGGAATATTTTACCAGATACAATCTCAGGGTGCTATTCTTTAATGGTACTAGCAGTTTAATACCCTGTACATAATTTTTACTTTAATATTATCTGAACACTTATAATTTAGCAGAGTTTCTTTCTTTCTTTCTTCTCTGCTCTCAAGTTTAGTTTTTCACACAAAACTCAATAAAGAGGATAACGATTTAAGGAACATTTACAATTTATGTGCGGATCAAAGACCAACAATGGAAGGAGAACAGAGAGAACCTCAATGTTTCAAAAAATAATTTCAAATTCAGGAAACGTTTGAAATAAACAGATTCCTTTAAAGTGAAACGACTGTTTTCAAATCCACTGATTATTTTGCTTTTTACTTGAAAAAAGCAAGCAAGCAACCACAACAGAATAGGAAGAGAAATCCAAGCAGATCTAACCCTTTGGGGAAAACTCTCCCTTATAGCTAACCAAGAATGGCAGTTGGATTCTATATTAGCAGAATGAGTTTGTCCTGAAGAGAAATATTATTATTATTATTATTTCGAGCTGGAATGAAGCAAGCTGGGGCGAGCAGCAGGGCCTTTGACTGGACTGTTCATATTCCTGGAGGTGGCACAAATACAGCGTCCGTTCTTCTGCAAGTTCCCAAAGGACCCGGGCAAAGTTTTGGAAAACACACCAGAGTGTGAATTCTCTGAAACCCCCAACGTCTGGAAATCAAGATCTGCCGTTTATTGTAAGGAATCGTGCATGAGGACAGTGTTTCAACAGCTAATCGCCCCACGCCCCGCTCCCGCTATCACTGTAGGTTCACGAACAGGAAAATATCTTATGTTCAAAGGTTTGTGCACGGTCATGTTTCCTTTCTGTTGATCTGTTGGAGATGAGTGAATCTCACTTTCCCAGGGCAGGTATAATACTGAGGGCTACAGGCGCACTACAACCAGGAAGGAGGAGAGATTAAAGAAGGCAATCGGACAGAGAAGCGCCAAAAGATACAGATTTAGCAACAAAACGATGTTTGTTTCTAGAGAGCAGCCCTCCAAACGGAGCACTTATTCGAGGACATTAATTAGCAGCTCCAGGGGTTTGTCTATACACAGAGCCAGGGGTTGCAATTAGCGGTGGCTTTTTGTTTCTAAATTCGGCGTTGGGACTTGTGTTAATATTTACTGTCGTGTTTAAATAAACGACCCGCCTAGTTTTTCTGTTGCACAGACGCGAAATGCACTGGTTCCGGAACCAGCCGCTTGAAGCGTCACCGTAGGCATCGGTGCTTTAAAAATAACGATTAGAAAGAAGGCGATTTGTGTGGTACATAGGAATGAGCCCAGCTTTTCCTGCAGCGCTGGCATGCACTTTACATTCAAACTTTGAAAAAAAAAAAGTAATTAGCCACCCTCCCCAACACACACACACACACCCCTCTCTCTTTGTAAACAGGAGTCGCCCCCTGTGTAAACACACATCAGACCGTCGCACCTTTCAACCTTTAAAAGATCAATTCATTCGCGTTTGGCTTGATTTCTCCCCTGCAATCAGCAGCTGGACGGGTCGATACATTTTCACCTGGGAAGCTTTTGCAACCGGGCGATCTTTTTTTTGAAGAAAAAGGGCCTGAAGCTGCCCAGGTCCGGTTTCTAGAGAAAAACTGACCCTGTCCATTTTGCACCCAGAGACACGCCAGAACCACTCTCTCTGCGGATCCGTTTCGCACTCCGTGCTAATCAAGTTCTGACTCTTCGCTGAGTTTCTCCTGGAGTCCTGTGAGTGTAATTAACTGAATTTAAGCCGCAATCCAGGTATAATTTAACCCTTCATCCTCCTGCCAACTCGGCTAGGATGCCAGCGTTGCAAATGGCCCCTCTGACACACATTTAAACTTCCAAACGTCCCTCGACACATTTTCCCTGCCGTCTACACGCTGCAATCTCTCCCTCAGCGCAGCTTTCTTATGCAAACGTCGTTTCTGCGGATGTGATCATTGATAACCCAAGGGTAATATTCTTCAAAACCTGCATTTTCATTACTCCTGCATTACCTGCATTACTCCTACAGCGTTTCTTATGGCTACTTTATCTTCCAATTCCAGCACAGCAGAATAGATACTTCACCTCTTCCTACATATCTTATATCCAGCTCTTTTGGGGGGTCGGGGGGTGGGGTGGGCAGATGTGATGAGTTTGATTTAGGAAGGGTCTACAATTCTCAGTAAAACATACTCTCACTCTGAAATCGACAGGTAACCCGCCCCCGTGTAACACACACACACACACACACACACACACACACACACACACACACATGCCCGTGTCAAGGGCACCAGCAGGAGCGCCACTGAAAAGACCCCCAGGAATAGAATTAAAGTCAATTCCAGCCCCCGCGGTGCAGAGGGGGACCCTGCTTTCTGGAGGCGCCGGGTGCTAAGCCAGCCTGCAGCATTTCGAGCCTTTTTGCAACTGAAACTACCGCTCAGGCGATGCAAAGAACTAAAATGAATCAAACCAGCCCCTTCCTTCACCCCCCCCCCCCCCCGCAAATCAATACATTCTTCAAAACCTCCGCAGGTGACTGTACTCCTCCTGCAGCGGGAAAACAAAAAGGAGCCACACAACAGCCAACCCGCCCCTCGCTTTACAAGGCGGGGGGGGGGGGGCTCATTGCCTTCCTAAGAGCCAGCAGGACACGCGCGGGAGCCCACAGCCACGAGCTCTCACGTGGGGCGCGAGGCAAACCATAATAAAGGGGGGGAAAGGGGGACGCTGTCTCTTTAAGAGCGGAGGGGGCGGGGGCAGGGATGCAAATGAGAACGGCGCCGTCCCACCAATCGGGCCGGGGGCGGTGGGCGGCGCCGCTCGTCCTCTGCTTAAAGAAACTTGTGGCCAGGGGCCGGGGGTTCGCATTGGAGCGGAGCGCGCCCGGCCGGCGGCGGTGGAGCCAGAGGGAGGCACAGGCAGAGGCGCGCAGCTGCGGCACATCTGGGGCGCATCTGGCCGGCGCTGCTGCATCCCGGCGCCGGGACGGGGACCCTGCTCCCGCGGTCCCGTGCCCCGGGTGCCCCCAGCGCATCCCCCCCCCCCATGCTCACCATGACCGAGGAGCACGACAAAGCCCTGGAGCCGCCCTGCAGCCCGGCGGGCACCGCCAGCTCCATGTCCCACGTGGACTCGGACTCCGACTCGCCCCTGTCCCCCGCCGGCTCGGAGGGGCTGGGCTGCGCCCCGCCGGCCCCCGCCCCGCGCCCGCCCGCCGGCCCCAAGGGGGAGCCGGCCGAGGTGGACGAGCGCTTCCCCGCCTGCATCCGGGACGCCGTGTCGCAGGTGCTGAAGGGCTACGACTGGAGTCTGGTGCCCATGCCCGTGCGGGGCAATGGATCGCTGAAGGCCAAGCCCCACGTCAAGCGGCCCATGAACGCCTTCATGGTGTGGGCGCAGGCCGCCCGCAGGAAGCTGGCCGACCAGTACCCGCATCTGCACAACGCCGAGCTCAGCAAGACCCTGGGCAAGCTCTGGCGGTGAGTGGGGGGCCGGGCTGGGGGCTGCACGCCGGGGGGGAGCCTGCCTCACACACCCGGCCCGGGCACGGCTTGCACGCGCGCACACACACACACACGTGCATATGCACCGTGCACATCGGCACCACACGCTGCAGACAACATGCATCGTGCACACGCGTGCCACACACAGCATACGCACATATGGCACGGCTTGTGCATGCACCAGGCACCTACACATCACGAACAACCCACATACACATGCATCCAGCAAGGAGGCATGCACCACATGTGTGCCATGTATGCACCACACACAGAAGGCATCACCCTGCGTGCACGCTACATGCATGATGCACCCACACCGTGTCCACACACACACACACAGACTGTGCTCACACACATGCACCATGCACACACCCTCCTCAACACTTCTTGTCTGGAGTAGTTTTTCACAGCACCATACTGAGTGGGGGGTGGGGGTTGAGACCAGACACAAGAATCTAGTGAGTGAAAGTTAGACCATTTTACTGTAGAATTATAGACTCTTAAGCTGCAGAGGTCTCAGGGGTTCATCTCTACTTCAGGGCACAGTTGTCCCCCTACAGTTGCTGATGGCCAAGGCCAAACTAGTTTGAAAAGTCTCAAAAGACGGGGCTTCTACCGCTTCCTTTCTTTGGAGATGCTTGGACAGAGTAATCATGGAAGAAAGCCAGAGAATGGGACATGAGACGCAGAATGGAGAGTTCCTACCTAAGGACCTGTGATATGTTAATAAAGGAGCTCACTGCTTCCCGGAGTGCTCAGGGGGTCTGGGTTACAATGTTTGCACTTTAGAGGAAGGGGTTTTAGACCTGTTTTGTGCAGCAGGGGAGAATTGTCTGTATTGGTACAAAAGACAGGATAGAGGGACTGTCCCAAGAACTCAAGGGGCCAAAGTTCCCTGCAGCTACCTTGTTCCTGAACAACCGGACCTAGAGCTTTCTTCAGTAATAGTGGGGGGCGGAATATCCTAGCGACAAGCACCAGGAGTTCTGCTAGTTGTAGGGCTTTAGATGAGTCCAGAAGGTTAGATGCTGGTGGAATTTTTCAGGCTGGACCTAGCTGCGGGACACAGATCTCTCAAGCTGGGGACCCTTGAAAAAGCGGGTACTGAATTGTCTTTTATTGTAAATTTCTTCCCCTGAACAAAACATTCTTGTGAGACTTCGGACAATTAAAAATGAACTGATTGCGATTGGGCTCCACACGTAGCAAAGGACAAATGATGAATCTCTCATTCAGGTTCTGGGCCCTCTTACGAAATACTAAGAAAAGGCCTAACTCTAAGACGCCAGTCATATTTTTGCTTCAGTGAAGCATTGGCCCAGTCCCGCTCCTATTTAAATAAGCGAGAGTTTTGCCATTTTGCTCCTATCAAAGTCAGTGAGAGTTTTGCCACAGCCTCCTATGGGAGCAGGATTGGACCTTCCGAGCTTTGGATGAGACTAGTGGCATGAACAGACAAACCAAATTCATTCTGATTCGGCAGGAATGGCCAAAGCTGGGGTAGATTGTTCCCCATGAAAGGACGTGTCTGTGATGGTTGCGTTGTAGTTCGCTCTCAAACTTCCAGACTCTTGAGTCTCTCTTCAGCAGAGCTGATTGCTAATGAATGAACTGGGTGCTCCGTGTGGCTGCCTTATGGTAGAATTCACTGCAGTCCAGAGCAATGAAAGGACTGTTAAAAGAAACTGGGTGCAGGATTCTTCTTGGCGCCCCGCATCATAATTAAATACTTCTGAGATTTCGGTCTGTCTTGCTCCTTTTCCTCCTCCAACTTTTTACGGTGGGTGGATTCTCTGATTGTAGTTCTACAACAAGGAAATGTTTGGGGTTTTTTTAGCTGTAACTTCACAGTGGCTTTTTTGTAATATTTGTCTTGCTCGTTTGTATATTTAACCAACTTTACAATGAACTGTGTAATGCAATTATACCTTTTATATCGTTTTTAATAGACAGCTACTGTTTTCATACTTTTTTGTTCTTTCTACACATTTATTTATATACTCAACATTTATTTTATGTTTAACTTTATTTGTCTAGTACTAATAGTTTACCGTAAAACATCTAGTTGAGAAATTTTTTGATGCTTTTCAAATGCTGCCTTTGGCAAGTCAGACTATAGAAGCTTTTTCTTTGTGTCCATCATAAATTTTTTTTCTTAATTAGTTATTTACGATTACACACAAAGAGAAACGTCCTGCATTTGTTCTGATGAGCAGTATTCCGACATTAAACAACTACGGTTTGAGTATCGGCAGGAAGTTTTCAAATAGGAGCTCCAGAGGAAATAAAAACTTTAAATGAAATAGGCTCATTTATATTGATTGGTTCTTCGCAAGCGACAAGCACTCAAACAGAACTGGAGATGATCAGAAATGATTAAGTCATATTAGTGCAGCATGATTTACATGTGAAATATAGCAATAATATTTAGGAGCAGGATATGGAATTAAATTTAAAATAAAAAACAGTGTTTTGCCCTGTTATCAATATCCAGAGAGGAGGCTGTAACAGCTCTTTAGCTGATATTTGCAATACATGCAACAAGTAAAACAAATTATACTTGTTACAAGTGAAAACTTTATTTTGTGATTTTAATTTATTGGTTTGCTGAATCAATGCCTGTAAGCTAGAGAGAGAAATGTTGGAAAACATGATTATAGGCATTTGTAGTTTGCTTTTTAAGCAACATATAATTTACTCTTTTTTCCCCTCTTAAAATATAAAACAGTTTGTTAAGTGAAAATGAGAAACGTCCCTTTGTGGAAGAAGCTGAGAGGCTCAGGGTTCAGCACAAGAAGGATCATCCGGATTATAAATACCAGCCCCGGAGGAGGAAAAGTGTAAAAGCTGGCCAGAGTGATTCTGATTCGGGAGCCGAGCTCAGCCATCATGCAGGGAGCCAGATCTACAAAGCAGACACAGGGCTAGGAGCTGTGGGAGATTCTCACCATCACAGTGATCACACCGGTAAGGAGTCTGGATTCTTACTGTGTCTTCTTGAAATTTGAAAAGATTTATTATCCCAGTAGAACAGTCAGGTTCTGGAATAAACAAAAGGGAAAATTCCTGCCTTCACGCCTAGCTCTGATAATGCTTCCACACACACTTTAACTACTGCAAATAGCCCTTGGAAGCCTGCATGTGTTTGCAGGATTGGGACCTTACAATGGGATACTCTAAGCAGTTCCCTTGAACACAGTGGAAGGTCCCAGATACCTTGGTGATGTGTGTGATACAAGAACATCCATTGACTGGGCTGAATCCTAGTTATTAGAAAATAAACAAATCTATATTTTCAAACTGTCACTAATGTATCAGCAGGGTCAGGGCCCGGGAGAGTTAACAGATATAATCAGAGTTAGTTATTAATTGGTAATTTTTTGAAGATGCCTCAAGAATAAGCCCTAGAGATCAAGACTAATTCAATTCCAACCCTTCTGGATTCTGAAGTGGAGCTTTGAATTGGCAAACTTTTAGTGCTGACAGATTCCAAAAGTATTGCTAATGTCCTGTAATTTCAGACGTGTTTGTTCTCTCTATTATGAATCCTGTCTGTGAGATTTTCCTCCCCCGCTCCCTTCTCTTTAAGTTTGCACTAGTATGGGTTTTTATATACAGAATAAGAGTTTCATTTACTGCCTTGTAAAGAAAGTCTGAACCATTTCCATTGACGTGAAACTCAGTTGCATTTTCTGGTCAAGGAATTAGTTTTAGATGTCTTTGTCTCTCCAAAGATTTCGTGGAGTACTTCTGCAGTAACCTCACAAAAATATTAAACTTGGGCTCAATGGCTACTGAGTCCAGTGCAAACGTAATCTGCAGCTGGTGTTAATCAACATAGTACCAATGAAGCCAGTTTATACCAGCTGAGGATCTGGCTCAGTAGCTATGGTGACATTCGCCCCTCTTTAACGTGTTTTCTTGATACAATGTTTTATTTAAAGATCCAGTGTTTGATTTCTGAATAGCTAAAAGATTATAAACTGCCTGTCCTCCCCCCCATCAAATCCTTTAATTTTAAGAATGTGTTTTTTTGTCTTTTTAGGGCAAACTCATGGACCACCCACCCCTCCTACCACCCCTAAAACGGATCTTCATCATGGGAGCAAGCAAGAGCTGAAACACGAGGGGCGCCGCCTAGTGGAGAGCGGCCGTCAGAACATAGACTTCAGCAATGTGGACATCTCTGAACTGAGCAGCGAGGTCATTAATATGGAGACCTTTGACGTGCGTGAGCTTGACCAGTATTTGCCACTGAATGGCCACTCCGCCATGCCCGCTGACCACGGGCAGAACTCCTCAGCAGGGTCTTACGGCCCTACCTATTCCCATTCAGCCAACGGCACCAGTGGAGCAGCCCAAGTTTGGACTCACAAAAGCCCATCCTCGGTGTCCCCTACTTTAAATGAAACCAGCCAGCAGAGACCACACATCAAAACGGAGCAACTCAGCCCAAGTCATTACAGCGACCAATCCCATGGGTCTCCAACTCACTCCGACTACGGTTCCTATAGCGCACAGGCTTGTGCCACCACGGCTTCGGCCACCACAGCGGCTGCCTCTTTCTCCAGCTCGCAGTGTGACTATACAGACCTCCAGAGTTCTAATTACTACAACCCTTACTCCGGGTATCCCTCCAGCATTTACCAGTATCCATATTTCCATTCCTCGCGGCGCCCCTACGCCACACCCATCCTGAATGGCTTGTCCATCCCTCCCGCTCACAGCCCCACTGCTAACTGGGACCAGCCGGTCTACACAACCCTGACGAGGCCTTAGAGGACGGAAGGAGTCTGAGAGGTCTTCCTAAAACTATATGCACTAATGAAGGAATGAAGGAAAAACAAAGTGGAGTGCTGTGGCAATTTCCTAAGTGCCTGCTAAGCCACTGGGAACACTCTTCATTGTGACTGGATGTCCGCTTGCTTCGAAATCTCCCAACTTTTAAAAGACAGAGTTCTATTTTTCTTTAATGAAAACAAACCCTATCGGACGGAAAATTCCTTTTGAATAAATGAAGGACAAAACTATTTGACTCCTCTGTGAGGACTGAAGCGAACTTATTAGTTTTGAACATCTGAGTGCAAAAATGGAAAAATGTACAAGACTTTAAGGGTCTATTGCAATGTGAGATACGGACCAACCTTGGAGGCAAGAACTCACTAGGACCAATTAATATATAAAAAAAATGTCAGCTATTCCATATAACGATCTTGTGGGAACATATCCGAGTCGGCTAGGACCAACCAATTAAATGTCTGAGGTGTGTTTTTTAGTCGAGTTCTTCTAAGCAAGGTTTGGCGTAGTTAACATTCATTTTTGGTTTTTGGAAGCTTAAAAGTGTTTGGGTTTTTTGTTTTTTTTGGAAATCTGTTTAATATGTATTTATGTTCTGTATTTTGTCTTTTTAATTAATGAAGTAATTTTTGTGTACAAAGTAGAATTTAAAAAAATTTAAAGATGGGGCCAGAGGGAAGCATAAAAAAAATAGTGGAGACGATCCAATAAAATGGTGTTATGAGTATATATTTTTTAACCACTGCAGAACTGTGTTTGAGAGAGGGGCTGAAATAATCGGTATGTCACACACAACCAGTCATGAATGTGAAATTGACACACAAATTTAAAACAATAAAAGGAAGGGTGTGGGGGGTGGGAAAGCAAAGTTATGGGCTTGGTGCAAAAGTTACTAATGAAATTCAACGGCTAAATGATTGGAAAAAGGAGCAGGACCGTGGGGATTTTCCTTGCCAGCTGCTTTCAAGATATTATATTGGATTTGAAGGCATCACTGAATTTTTGTACACTTTCAGAACCAAGGCTAGTTTATAGAAAGGTGTAATTTAATGAGAAATTAGTCCACATTAATTTTGGCTTCTAGGGACCAGATGTCATCCATCAAGCTGTGAAACTAAAACCTTCTCCACTAAATTTTTTTAGGTACTTAGTTTTAGACTAATATTCATTGATATATTTCTACTTCTTCCATTGTATGCTGAGCATATAATAACCATCTATTTTATGGTAACTTGTGCCTTTTAAAAACTTTGTAAATCTTAAACACATTTCAGAGGTTATCTTCTTTTTACCTTTTCTATGTTTCCTACTCTTTTTCTAAAAGTATTTTTTGCATATTTCCTTTTAGGGATGTGGGGGGGAGGGAAGTTACAGAAAACTCATTTTTATGCAATCTATTTTTCTGTATAAAGTTTGAAAGACTTCAGCTGTTACTTATCTGTTCTGTTCACTAGCTTCTGACTAAGCAATGCTAACTTTTGTACAGATCAATTTGATAAAATTAAAAATTTTTGCTTTTTATCAACCATGTGTTGTGTTTTTTTCATTATATTAAAAAAAGAAACTCAGAAAACAACACTAGAGAAAACTGATTTAATTGCAATTAAAGTGAAATAACATTGACCAGGGAATTCCCCCCTCTCCTCCTACCACTTTACCAGCATTTAGAGAAGATGGGGCTGAGTCTGGAAATCTTTACTCAGTTGAGTAACCCTTTCTCATACAGAAGCATCCAAAGGGTTTCAGTGGAAATACTCACACGAGTAAAGATTTGCAAGATTGAATGCCATGGTTTTAAACCAAGGTCATTTTGTTCTATACAGTATATAGGAATTTTAAAGAGTAACAGATTCTGTTGTCTGCCTGGTGAGCTCTTGTAAATACCTCTTAATTATGATAGCAACAAAATTATATGTTCCATGTAGTGGTTTTTTTAAATACAGTCATTAAAACAGTTACATTTTGTGACTTTTTTTATAAAAAAACAAAACAAACACATTTCAATTTGGTACTACTAGTTTAGGCAAACTGGAGCTTAACTGGGAAGAAGGGTTTTTGAAACTGTGGAATTCACAAAAGTTTCTGTCTGGGAATCACAGAAAGGGGCTATAGACTTGGTGTCAAGGCAACCCTGGAAAATCTTTTAAACCAGGAAAATAAATGTGATGACAATTAATGAACGTAGAGAATATTAATAAAGTCTGTGAACAACAGAGACCCAAAGTGAATTTGCTGGTTGCAGTATCTGCCAAGAGCTATCTTGCCAAAGCATCTGTAACAGGACACCATTTTCTCTGTGCTCATTTACAAAACTGCTGGCAAAATTACTTTATTACACTGCAAGCCAAAGTTCTTCTGCAGCTTTAAGAAGAGACATCCCCCCCCTGCCCCCTCCTGTTTACAACACGAGCTTCAAGCAGTATACTAGCTATTGTTAGCACTGAGCAAGGCCAATTATTCAACTCTACAGCAAAGAGATACTATTGCCTGCTCTGAGGGAGAGAACAGTACTTTCCTCCTATAGTTACCTTTAAAAAAGAAAAAAAAATCACATAATAGGGTGGTGACGTTTGTGCCATTCATATTACAAACTGCAGGCCCCAAACATCTCCTCTTGTAGTCAATGGCAAAAGCCACCAGGATCAGGCCCTCCACTTTAAATAGAGAACTTTAAAACGTGTCTATGTATGGCCAGATCCTTATAGCTATGAATCAACATAGCGCCACTAGAGTTAATAGATTTGCTCCAGGGGAAGATCTGTCCCACAACATACAATTGACTCTGCCGGGAGCTTGGAAAGCCAAGAATTCATCCTCTCCTCCCCACCCCAAAACATGCAGTCATGATATGACTCCACCATTTGTAAGTGGCCAAGAACAGAGGAATGGGCGCACTAGGAACATTTGGTCACAAGGACCCAATCCCGCAAAGTGCTGAGCATCCTAAAGTCTCACTGACTTTAAGGACATCTAAAGGGCCTCTGCTCTGTGCAGGATTGGGCCCAACATATAGGCCCAAGGAAACTCGACTGGTATCTTTGTGGTGTAGGTGAAAGTGACTTTGGTAATCTGAACAAACACACACCTGCCCTACACAACTTAACTCCGATGTGTCTTCTATTGTGCTTCTCATCAGTAGATCTCACAGCACTTCACAAAGGAGGCCAGTATCATAATGCCATGTTACAGATGGGGGACACTGGCACAGAGAGGATAAGTGACTTGCCCAAGGTCATCCAGCTGGACAGTGGCAGCGCTGGGAATTGAACCTAGGTCTCCTGAGTTCCAGTCCAGTGCTCTATCCCACAGGCAACACTGCCTTATGTAGGACTAGATGCTCTGTTTAACTTTCTCTGCCTCCACTTGCTCCCTTCCTATGGGTATATTTTACTATCTGAAAGCACAGCGGTGACTTTCTGGCATTGAAATACATCTCTGGAAACTCTCTACAGTTTGAGTCAAATCCCTTTGACTGCGACAGAAATCATGTTTCTTGCCCAATCGTGGGATATGAGCTTCTGCCTCAAGTCAAGAGGGGCAGGGGTATGCCTTGTAGGGCACCGAGGCACATAGTAAAAGACAATGGACAGTATGTTATAGCACAAAGTCTGTTTCGCACCATGGCTGGTGAAACAGCGATCGAGGACTTGTCAGAAATTACTTTCTGTGCTGCTACAGATTGCACTGTGCTCCAAAGGCAACGTTGATTCTCATGTAAACTACAAGAAAGAACACCTGTGAAACACTAAAACAGGGAATGCACCCATTAATTCGACACGGTATTTAGGGCCAGGTTCTGAGGCCCTTACTCCAGTTCATCCCAAGAGCAGTCCTACTGAAATCAGTGCGGCTGACTGTGGAGTACAGTTCTACTTCAAATGAGCCAGGGTATGAGAATCTGGCCCCTTACAAGGTAAAAAAACACAGGGCCAAATTCATCTTGTTTGTTTCAGTGTCAGAGATGAGTTTGGCACATGGCTTTTAGCTAAACAGACCTGTTTACAGAAATGCATGTTTTTAATGTAGTCCCAAAAGTTTTGTTTTGGTTAAAGTTTGTTGCATTAAAACAAGCCACACAGATTCCTCCTTGAGAAGGTAACTCACCTTTAGCTCAAGCCTATGTTTGAGCTGAACATATTACCCATGTCTCTCAACTAATGGGTGATGTTGGCTCAGATCAATGGGAGTTTTGCCTGTATAACGGCTGCAGGAGTAGGTCATCAGGTGTGAAATTATAGCACGCCCCAAAAGAGAATGACATCACAGCAAATATTGATTGGCTGATGCTTTGACAACATTCTGGGAAGAACCATCTTCTAGAGAAAGACATAGATGGGGGGTTTCCAGACATCTTGGCTCCCCCGCCCTTTTAGTCTATTTCTAACCAGCAGAGCCAGGAAAATGCCACAGTTTTTCCACAAATATTCATTTAAATAAATTTGTGTTGGGATGTGTTCTGGGTCTCTTTGGTATTCGGTTTCCAAAAACATTTCACAGATTGAGTTTAGCCTCACTAATATTTGCAGGAGGCAAATTTCAAATTTATACTCATGAATAGTCACACCCAAAGTGCTTACTATGAGTTATGGTGGCTGAGCTCCTCCAAGGGATTTAGGCACTTAAGTGCCATTGAAATTAATGGGCGTTAGGCACCTAAATACCTTTGAGTATCTGAGCCACTTATCTATTCAAGGAGTGAAACAATACCGTGTGACTTACATAACTAGTCATAATTTACCAATGCAGCTCTAATTTTGAATATCTAATACTGAATATTTATATCAAACTCTTCCTGGTCAGCCCAGAGAGTCAAAAATATTCACACCACATAAAATTCAAAGAAGTTGCAAGCTGGTTGTTCGTCAAGCTGCTAGACAGTCTAAATTCATGGGATTACTTGCTTATTCCTAGTGAATTATACAAACTAGTATATTCAATCAAATGGCTACTTTTCAGAGACCCGTACCTAGATTCACACTCAGAGATATAATAGGCACCTTTTATTTTCCTCGGAAAGCTCTACTGATTTGTGGTTTATATATATTTTATTCAGATCTTCCTTTTATCTCATCTTACATGCAAATGCAACGAGCAGAAGTTACTTGGACTGAGGCAGTAGTTCAACTCAGCTCTGTGAAGACCATTGTCTACCTGGAGCCAAATTCTGACGTGGGTTACACAGTTGTAATTCAGCCACTCCACTGAAGTCAGTGAGCTCAGATGTAACAGAGATCAGATTTTGACCTCAGGTTATCATCAATAAAGAGTTCTTGAGTTAATCACAGGAAAAAACAAGATACAAGTTCCTCATTTCTTTGTACTGACAATAATGAATGTTTGCTATTTTATCTGAGCTGGACAGAATGTACCATTAAGTAAGAAAGAGGAAATAAGTTTTATAGACCATACCCACATTTCTCTAGATCATAAAAAAAAGTCCCTTCCAGTCCTCTATATTATCATTTTTCTGGGAATGATATCAGCTTTCATTGCACGTTTTTTACTGTTTGGTATTAAGTTTATGGCTAAGAAATGGAAAATCTCCAGTCAAAGATTTCTATGACAGCATTCAATTTTAATAATAATAATAATGATAATGATAATAAAAATATGTCTATGTGAGATGTGGGGTTTTTTCATAGAAGTCACAGGTCAACTAACCTGCAAGCCCTGAAGAAGAGTGAAGGCCACATTTCAAGCTTTTCCTCAGCCTGCTCTGGGATTGTCACTCTGGCGTGACACGAGGGCCCAAGACAAAAGGGGAAGGGAGTGCCCTGGCATGAGAGCATTTCTTGGACGTTGGAATCTGATGTAGAAAATTTCCCTAAAAATTAGGGGAGTGGATGAGCTCCTGCAAGTCACACAGAATTTTATGGTTCCTTCCCTTTTGATTTGAGATTGCACCACGTGGTGGGTACCTGGTAATGGGCAATGGACACTTGTTAAAAAGACACTTTTTGAATCCAGGGGAGATCCCCCCCGGCCATTTTGAGGCATGAAACTGGGAAGAGATCCCTGCCCCTCTCTAAAGATGGACACATCTGCACACCTACCCTACGCCCACACCCCCTTCCTGTATAGGAGGGCTCCCTACAGTATATTGTGTACTGCCTTGTCCAGGCTTGTAGTAAATGTCCCCAGGGATGGTTCTTCCACCCTTTACCCTTACGCGCACGTATGAGCTACTGCACAGTCTAAATGCTGCAGAGATCATGGTCAGGCTGACTAGGAAGCACTCTGCAGAGCGACAACCTTCCTAAAGAAGGCTTCGCTCATTCCCTTTTTAACCCTTTGAACGCTGGCCTGTTCCAAACATATATCGGGAGGATGTCGGCATACGTCTGTCCGGATTACCGAAGGGCTGCCGAGCTCGGATTTGGGCGAACAAAGTCCGCATCGATGCGGTCGTTAAAAATAAGACATGTCCTACATTGCCCTCAAATTGCATAGTTCCTTGGTCTCCCTTGAGGAACACTCAAAGTCGTCGGTTTTCATGTAGGTTTTGCAAAAGACTGAAAGGAGAAATGGCTCTTTCTGTTGCAGTCGCCACAGGAGGAGAGCCCTCTGTCTGCATGTTCCCCACAAATTGCAGAAAAAACCTGAAATAAGTGAGGGCTGCAGTGTGCATATTATTCAAGCCACTGCCAGGCCAACACAGGCCACTGGCATGCCAGCCAGCTCCCTGGCAGTCCAGGACTAGGTAGGGCAGAGGTAATTCACAGCCAGAAAAGCACAACCTCAGCCAGAAGATCATGTGCCATAGGGTCACACCAGCAAACCGGCTGAACCATTTTGGCATCCAATTTTCCATTGGTTATTCAAACCTCCGGAGCGTTAGGACATTTGCTGTGATGTTAAAGGCAACAGACTGGCACATTCACTAAGGTTCCCACCCTCCCCACCAAGAGTTTCTTAGCCTTGATTGGTCAGATTCTCTTCTCACAGCAGATTGACACCAGTGTAAACCTAGTGGCACGGAGTTTCTGGGCCACATGGTGCCATGGAAGCCAGCCTGGGCTGATCGCCTCTGTATACAGGTGACTACATTAACCCTCCCGCCCCCATGCCTGGCATAGAAGCATGGCTGGAGAAAAGAGGATGCAGCCAGGATCTCTCTGTTCATCAGCAACCTCCAGCTGCTATGGCAGCACCTTGGGGCCATTGGCAGCTAGTACTGTTCAGAGTACTCCATAGGCTGCCCTGATTTATGACGGCACAGCTAAATCAGAATCAGTGGAGTGCAAAGGGTGCTTTAAAATTGCCTTCGCACACAACCATCCTAGCTGTACTGCGTGCCGTAGGTCTGGGGTCATTGACTTGAATGGAGTAACTCCAGATTTACCAGTGCAAGAAAGGAGAATCAGGCCCTTTAAGTTTCGTGAAGGGATTTGACTAGGGCAGGAGAGGAGATTCAGGCAGCTAAGCAAGAGAAAGCAGGAGAACACAGTTGGAAGGAGCGATATCGTTACATCAGGAGAGAACATTCAGATCCGCCAGCAGAAGGTTTTCAGGCTGCTGCTACACTGGCTCAGGAAAACCGTGCTGGAGCACGATCCTTTTGAAAAGTACTGAGATGAACCCAAAATTGTCAACTCCAAATGTTCAAAAGTCACGAAGTCAGCCCCCATCCCAAATCAAGAGATTGGCTGAAATAATGAAATATAAAAAATAATAAATGTAGGGTTCTTGTTGACTTTTGATTCTCTGTTTGTGGGGAGGGAGGTGCACAGTTTCAAACTTATTTCTGCAACCCCCAGAGCTGAAAACATTCCAAATTTAAAAAAAAAGAAAAAGAGCTGAGATTCTCATATGATCACTTGACTCCAGGAGCTGGGGATTTAAGAAAAATACCTGATAGTGTGAGTCTTGCTCTAATACTGCAATAACTGGCAACAGCCCTTCCCTGGACAACATGGATTTAGCTCTGCAGCAACATTTGCAGATTGTGCAGAGAGAAGGTGCAAAATGGAGACTGATGCTTCTCAAAGGAAGAAGAAAACAGAATGGGACAGTTTCCTCCCTCTGTTACACTGTTGTCCTATTACCAAAGGTTGTCCCAACTTGTTGCTCTAGGCAGGACGACTGACTTTTTCTTTTAAGATTTAATAATGCCAGAGTTTAAAATACCGACTTTCTATCATTAGATTAATCAATGCAGTGAATTGAGCTTTTCAAATTTTAGATACACTGCAGTCATATTTACACTGAAGTCATATTTCAATAATGACTGTGGCCTTGGGCCTATCAGAGACTGAAATTCAGACCTAGGAGCTAATTCTGCTTCTGACACTAACTGACTGGATGACCCTAGGCAAGTCACTTTGCCTCCTCGTGCCTCCTTTTCCACAAAGGGAGATAACGTTACCCACCTTCCTAGTGTTGTAATGCTTTGAATGACAATAGTGCTGAGCTGACATCAGTGGCATAGACCGGCTGTGCTGAAGGAAGAGCAAGCTCCAGGTCTCAGAGAGCGAAAGACAGCGTGCACTGTGACTCACCTGACCAGGTAACAGTCTGCACCTGAACCGAAGCACAAACTGCCTGATGCTTTACAGCTGCCTCTGCAGCCAGCAGAGAGAGACTCTCCTCCATTTAAAGGAGCAGTACACAGACTGACATCACCCATTCAGTTCCCCAGCCCTATGGGTGGACCAAAGGCCCTAGCCCTCAGAACTCCTGCTGCAGCCCAGCAACGCTGCTCCGTAGTGCCCGTCAGCGGGCAGCCCTGCTGTTGAAGCTGTCCCATTTTGACTGACCCCACATCCATCTACCTGCTTTCTCTATTATTCCCTTTTCTCCCTCCTGAAATACACTGCACCACCATTTAACAGTGAAGACGATGAGTCTTTGGAACACACTTCCCTGAATGCCTTTCTGGGAGCGACGGTTTAGTCACACAAAAGTTACTGGGCTCAATACAGGAGTAACTGGATGAAATACCATGGCCTGTTATATACAGGAGCTCTGACTAGATCTAATGATCCCTGCTGGCCTTAAAAATCTATTCATCTTATACCCTGGACATTGAGCACTGGCAAAGTGGGTTTTAATGCAAAGCAAATGGGAAAGCCCTTTGTGGCACGGGCTGGCATATGATATCATCAGAGTGGACCTGCACAATCTGACGGCACCTTCCTCTGAAGCAGCTGGTCCTGGACACGTTCAGTGATAGGATATTGGACTTCCTGGTCCGTGCCACGCAGTGTGGCATGTCCTATGTTCTTCAGTCCGAGGCGGTTTTGGAAGCAAGCGTGACCATGAAACTCAATCCCTGAAAAATGCGTTGGCGATGCAAAGTGCAGGGGAAGGATCAGGCACAATTTTGTATATGCAAAGGCATGATGCAATAAAGTCAAGACCAAAACGCTAGCCAGACGTGGAGGAATTAGACCTTCCTATTGCAGCAAACTAAAAAGCTGTAACCCCCAAACAAAAAGGACTTGGCAACTTGAACGGATTCTGAGGCAAGCTCAGCACTGCTCCAACCAGGGCTTGCTGGTGGAGGTGTTGCACCTTCCTCTCCACCCCTCACAGCTGGTGGGGGTGTTTACACCTGTGCAAAGGGAGTGCGGAATGCTGCCATTCTTTTGGGGGGTATTTGAAAGCTGGGCACCGGGTGCATGCGCCCCACTGATACAAAACCAGAAGAAAGGTTTGTCCAGATCCCTGCAGATCAAAGTAACTGGGCCTGGTTCTCCTGCTGCTTACCCTGATGTAAATCAAGACAAAGTCCATGGAAATCAGTGGTGCTACAGCCAGTGAAATTAACCAGTATATGTGAGAGGAGACTCTGGCCCATTAAGTCTCACACAGCTCGGGAGCTAGCCAGAGAAACATCATTAACCTATGGTCCAATAACAGCATCAAACTGGGCAGATAGATGCCTTCTGCAACTAAGATTTTGTTCTTGGCATCTTGTTCCTGGAACTGTGTTGACTAAACTGAGGCCCGTGGCCTGTACCTTAATCTTCAAGGAACTAAAAACCCTGGGAATCGTGGTTATCCTTGGTGCTGGTATAGAAGACTTCTCTTTCAGAGCAAACAGCACCTTCATCGGTGCTCTTCACAGAGCACAGAGAAGTTCATCAAGCTCAACATTAAACACCACTTTGCACTCACATGCTATGCTGACGTCAGCCTAGATTCTCACAATGTGTTATTCAGCCCAGTGGAGCTCATCACCATAGTCCCTAAGTCGCATTAGTGAACTAAGCCTCACTACACTCCTGAGACGTTGGAAAAATATTGTTCCTATTTTACCGATGGGGAAACTGAGGCACATAAATCCTGATTCTCCACTGCCTGGCATCATTATTTACACCTGGGCAAAGTGAGTGTGAACCGGGGTAAAAGGAACCCAAGCAGTATGTTGGTATGTTAAGTCCATTCTGCACAGGGGTACATGATCACATGAAGTTGGGCAGAACCCGGCCTGCAGAAGCAATGTTCTTTCCCCTGTGATTCAGCAGCAGAGCAGAAAACAGGACCCAAGAGGCCATACCACAGTCCCTACTGAAAACTGGTGCCTATGACAAATCGCTTCTCTCTTTTGCAGTCCTGCTGGCAGAACAGTCCCTGCCTTACCTGCCAGACCAACACGGATTTCCAACTAGTTCCTCCCAGCCACCAAGCAACAGTGTGGGTTCAGTCCCAGCAATTGTTTTTCTTTACCCCAGCTTCCAACAGATGTGAAACAAAAGTGACCCAAACCTTTGGTTTTCCAGGCATGATTGTTCTGACTCTTTGCTCCACTCAGGCCTAGTGAAATGATTGGCCCAGGTGCAGTATGCTGGGCCAAAGGGTTTCTAGCATTCAGTCAATGGGCTTCCCGGTGCATTTGCAAGGAAGGTTAAGTGCTGATTTCATCACAGGGGCTGTGGCTTCTGCAGAAGCTGGGTTTGTGGTTTAGGTGGAAACAAAGTGTATTGTCCTTTAGAACCTTGCTAAATGAGAAGTAAAACGAGAAACAATATCTTCCAATAAAACTATATAGCCCAGGCTTAATACTTGCTCTCAAACTGAAATCAGAAAATCAATTATTCTCTTTCTCATATATACATAATCTCTTAGATCGGTAGATCCAGGGCTCCTGGTGATAGGTTTATAGCAAAATGAGATACACAGGCAGATCCTCAGCTGCTGTGAACAGCTGCATTGAAGTCAATGGCATTATGACAATTGACAGCAAAGGATCTGCCCCTCAGTATCTATAACCAAAACCTGTGCAGGTGCATTTAAAAATCCCACTAAGCCTCTTCCGGCATCTTTAGTCACCTAAACACCATTGAAAATCTTGCCCCTGCTGCTAAAAGTTAGGTTCCCCAGTTCATATTTAGTCACCTAAAGAGAAGATTCTCTTTACAGCTCAGATCCAGCACTTCTGTCAACCCCTCTTGACTTCACTGGGTTGTGACCACGGTGCCTCAATATGGATTTAGGGCTTGTCTACATCAGCGTTGCACTGCTTTAAGTGAAGGGGCGATTTTGTCCTCATTTAGTTAAACCTGTGCAAAAGGCTGTGTGGACACTCAGATTCCGGTTTAAACCAGGCTCACTGCATTTTAGCATCAGTTGCTTATGAACAAGAAATAGGCCACTCGTAATCCAAAGTGAGCATCCACACAGAAGTTTGCAGTGGCTTAGCTGAACCAATGCAAATGTATGTATTGACCGTGCCTTAGAAACCTGCTGGCATGCAGGTTGTACAGTTCTAGCCTACAGTAATACATACACACACTATCATTTCCTACATTTACTCCCAAATATATGTTTGTGGTGTGTGTGTGTGTGCGTGCATGCGATACTGTGATTGACAGGCAGATATGTGACGTTAATACATAATACACCCAACTTACACACACACACACACACACACACACACACACACACACAGCCTACTCCCTCCTTTTTAAATTTTTTAAAAATTTGCCATATGGTAGTTGAATTCTCCATCCTGGAAAGGGTTAAGTCTTTTGAAAGGTCTTGTTTGAGGTAGAGTGAATTTTAACCACCACACACATAACGAATGCAAAACAGGCTGAGTTACTGGTGAGAAGCCAAGAGCACAAGAGAGGAGCTGCTGAATTTTAATGATTCATTATTGCATGGAAGGCCTTTGTCTTCCTTTATCCGGTGCACAATAAAAGAATTAATTGGACAGAAAATGGCAGGGCAAAGAACTGACAAGTCATTAAGAGGTTCTGAATGGCTGATTAGATGCACATTGGGGGTGGAATTTCAACTGCACTGTTTCAGCGAGGCCTGCAGAATAATAATGGAATGGCACAGTTTATATTTTGTATGCAGTACCAGAAAGGCCTTTATGTTAGCATTGTGATGCTATTTATTATGCTGTCTATTTAGCCTTTGTTGGCATTGTGTTTGCAGTAAGAATGCACAAACAAAGTTGGATTTTTTTTAAACGTTGCAAAGGCAAAATAATTGGGAATCAGAATCTTGCTTAACAAATAGTTTTATTAATTTTTTTGTCTAGAAACGGCAGTAAATATTTAGACTCGGGAGAAAAGCAACTTCTTTAAGAAAGAAAAAAGAACTAATAAACTTCTTTCTCTCCCCCTCCTCCCAAGCAGTACCCATTCGAAGGCAGCCTTATGCAGCCAGTTGGATCTCTGTAAGCTGTGGGGAGCTGACCACTTACACACCCTGCAGAGGAGAGGATGCAGTTTAAGAAAATCCAGCCAACTGGAATTATCGGTAGCTAGGAAGTTCATTGAACATCACAAAGATAGCTCCTTCAAGTCAGTTTCTGCCAAGATTTTGTTGTTGTTGCTGTCAAGGAATTGCCTATGAATTATAATAAAAACCACACACACAGAGGGGAGAAAAATATAAAAATTTCCAAAAATGCCAGGTGTATTAGATGTAGATAAAGAATGACTTCAAAGGACAACAAATTTGATTATGAGATTTGACGTGAGTTTCATGGCAACATTGGGCTGTTGACTGTGTGAATGTTGCGGGGTGGGGGTGAGGGAAGAGCAATGTTAATTAAGATGTATCATTCAGGTCTACTGGTAAGTCATTGGCGCATGTTGAAAATGGAACGCTGTCACCTTTATAATAACCCAAAGATCTGCACAAGATAGAGATAATATTTTCAGATCTCACTTCAAAAGCTCACTGAGGATAACAATTGCTGACAGCTTTCTTCCTA
This sequence comes from Mauremys mutica, assembly GCF_020497125.1. NCBI lineage: Eukaryota > Metazoa > Chordata > Testudines > Geoemydidae > Mauremys > Mauremys mutica. The sequence continues at coordinate 81,180,022 of NC_059082.1, read as the reverse complement.
TCCTTACAATACAGGATAAACTTGGTTTTGATTGCCAATGTACACATTTAAGACCTTTAGAACATAAGAACAGCCACACTGGGTCAGACCAAATGTCCATCTAGCCCAGTATCCTGTCTACCAACAGTGGCCAATCTTTCTTATATTGTTTTTGTTGGATTTTGTTAGCCTTGAGGTGGTTTTCCTTGGGCAACATTAACCACGCTGAACTTCCCAAATATGTAATAACACAAGAGTGCTTTGCACTTAAATGGTGCTTGCCATCTGAGGATCTCACAGTACTGATTTAAGCTTCAGACCTTCCTGGCGAGGTAGGTAAATATTTTGTTATTCCCATGTAATAGATGAAGAACACGAGGCACTGATCCGATTGTCATTGAAATCTCTAGTAAAAACTTCCGCTGACTTCAGCTGGATCTGGCTTTCAGTGCCGTGTCCAAGGTCACAGAGAAGTCTGAAGTAGAGCTGGGAATACAACCCAGATCTCCTGACTTTTAGTCCAGAGTCATAACTGTAGATCATGCTTCCTACACCTCATATGGAAGCATCTGCTAGAAACTAAGTCCAAAAAGTACTTTTATGGGGACTTAAGTGCCAGGCCTTCTTGTCAAGCTGGTTGACTCACTAAGTGAAACTCATACATTTCTTCCAGAAAGTGTATCTTTCATGAATAATTATAGGAAACAATAAATAATGATATGGATATTTAAGAGCCCCTTCTTCTGCCCTAATTTTTTGGTCCTTAAGGTCTTCCTGATCAGCTACATCTGGATCTGTAACAACAGTCCCTTCCTTCTGGCCTTCAAGTATTATCCTGGCTTGGGGTGACCAGATGTCCCAACTTTATAGGGACTGTCCTGATTTTTGGGTCTTTTTCTTACATAGGCTCCTATTGCTCCCCACCCCCTGTCCTGATTTTTCACATTTGCTGTCTGGTCACCCTATCCTGGCTTCAGAGTTCCATGGCGGTGTCCAGGGCCGCCGGGGGGGGGGGGGGGGGGGGAATTGGGGCAATTTGCCCCAGGTCCCCAAGAGAGTTTTTCGGGGCCCCTGGAGCGGGGTCCTTCACTCGCGGGGTCCGGGCCCCTGGAGCTTCTTCCACTCCGGGTTGTCGTTGGCAATTCGGCGGCGGGGGGTCCTTCCGCTCCGGGGCAGAAGGATCCCCCGCCGCCGAATTACCGCCAAAGACCCGGCACTTTGGCAGCGGGTCCCGCTTCAGCGGTAATTCGGCGGCGGGTGGCCCCTGCAGCGGGTCTTTGGGGCACTTTGGCGGCGGGTCCCGGACCGGAAGGACCCCCCGCTGCCGAATTACCGCCGAAGCGGGGGCCTCCCACCGCCGAAGACCCCAGACCCCCTGAATCCTCTGGGCGGCCCTGGCAGTGTCACTGCAGAGGAAGCTATGCCAGGCCTGGCCAACACACCGTCAGTGACAAGGCTGGAGGGAGAGAGAGATCCAGAGAGCGAAGCAAGAAGCAATGCCCCAGAGAGCAACAGGAATCTGAGACCATTCCGCTGCATCCCTTCACTGATTTCAGAGGGGTTCTGCTGATTTATACCAGCGGAGGATCTGGCCCATGGTTAAACTTATCTCTTCCTTTTACCAATAACCTAGCTGTGGGTTACTGATATTTATTCTGGATTTTTGTGGGGGAGGGGGATTTGGATGTCAGTTAGATGGATGAGCTGCAATCTGAAACTTTTTAGCTAAAAGTGAAAAGAAAAATAGGACTCTTTAAAAAAATGCCAGTCTTAATAGAATAAAGCCCCTCGCATTTTCTGTAATAATAGTTTAAGAAGTAGTTAGTAGCACTCTTTCTTCTGGAAACTACCAGCATGTCAAAAAACAAAAAGCGTGGGGAAAGGTAGCTGGTTCCATTGGAAATTGCAACGATCCGCTTGAGACTTCAGCTTCTTAACAATCTGAAAGAAGAGAAAATTCAGCCATTTGTGCTCCACAGGTCATGCTGAAGCTGATAAGGAGACATATGGAAAAGCCGTTATTAACCTAAAATTCCTTGCAACAGAATTCCATTTCAAAAGCCAACAGCACACACTTCTGGGTTGGGCGGGCGGGGGGAGGGGACGTGGGGGTGAGCAGCTCTCACAAGCGAGCAGCAGAACCCCATTTGAGGCTGTACATAAATTACAGAACATTTCTTTGTGATTTTTGAGACCCATCCATCCCTCGCAACACTGAAACAAACATGCACAATTAAGGACCTGTTCCCCCCGCCATGTGTTACGTAATTTACAGAGCCCATTTTGGTTGTTCTTGCATTTCTAAGTCAGTGCTCATGATGGCAGCTAGAATGACAGACCTGGGAAACCAAAATTCTCTGTCCAGGGAACAGGTACATCTCCAAGCACCAGTAGTGGTTGCTTCCTCACACTTTCTTGGTCATAGAGTTTAAGGCTGGAAGGGACCACCAGATCATGTGGTCTGACCTCCTGTACATCACAGGCCACCAACACCAGCACATGAAACCCAACAACCAGTGTGTCATAGCCCTGATCTGGCCACCTTTAGGAACGGAGAGGGGAATTTGGTTTCTATACACCATTGGCCACTGTGTTGTAATCTGCCAAGAAGAGAGACTAGTATGTCTTTAATTACTGTGACATGACAACTTGTCTATTAGGGATTGAACTGAGACCAACATGTCCATTTCTTACTGAGCAGGCTGTTCTTGGTAAAGGGGTTTCTATCACAACTAGACTGGGGTGGATTTAATACAGCAACCCACAGGTGAAAGGTTTTGTAGCCCATTATCAGTCCCGAAGCCACCCAGAGACTCCTGGGAATAACCCCTCTTAACACCTATCTTTCTCCTATGCCAGGAGGCACAGAGGGGTTGGGACTCAGTTGAGAATCTGGCACTACAAATGAGGAAAAGTAGTTTTGTAGACTGGAGTGAAGCTGAGCCCAAGTCATGAATTTCAGATTAGGGGAAATTTGGATTCCAAACATCAGGAAGAACTGAAATCTTGGGGGAAGGTGGGTTAGTCCATTAGAGAGGTGAAATGAGGTGAGAAATTCAGATCCAGAATCTAAACTTCCCTAAAGTTTGTGTGTGTCCAGCTCTAGGTGAGTTATGGGCTACCAAGGGGTTAAAAATGTATCCTAAAAAAAGAAACATAAACCCACAAAAAATCCCCTTAGGGAAGCATGTTTATTTTTTTAATTAAAAGAACATTCTAGTAGTGGATGTTTGTACACTATTCCTGGGCCATGCAGAGAAGACTCAGGGCAGGCCTCTCTCTGAACCCCCAGAAAATGCTTTTGTATCTGGCTTTGCCTCAGAGGAATTGCATTGATCAAAATGATCTTCCTCTTCTGAGCGAAAAGGTGAGTTTGTTAAAAGGAATTAATATAGTTCAGTCTCATAGCAGAAGTGACTTTCACTAGTCAGAGATGGTTTGATTTGTCCTTTGCCTTTAATTCCATTTGCAGTGGTCAAAATTATAAGAAACTTTTGGAAAATATTTTGTTGAAATTGCGTATTTTTCAAATGTTTCAACCACTTGATTAGCAGGTCAGAAACAATTGCACATTTTTTTGCAAATATTTTTGCTGAAATTTTGAATATCCAATTTTTTTTAAACCTTCTGTAATTCCATATTATACGTCTGCTGCAATCAATGTTCTCTTCATTGAGCCTTTCCATTGATTTCGATGGGTTTTGGATCAGGCCCCATGTTACTGGCAGAATTCTCAAATATGACCATTGATAATTAGTTTCCACTTTCCATTTAACTATTAAACCGAAGCTTTAAATTTTGAGGTCTCAGATAATTCAGGGTGAAATCCCGCCTCTAGTGAAGTTAATGATAAAACTCCCATTGACGGCAGTCGGGCCAGGATGTCACCTTCAAATTCCTGACATTCCAGTGAGTTCATAATTTTTTTAATAGCTACATTTAATTATATCTTGAGATAGGCCCAATCCATGAAGTTTGGATCCAAATGTCCCCAGATCTCCCGCATGTTGAGAAACGAACCAGGACCAAGAAAAACCCAAGTTAGAACTTTATGAACCTCTGTCTACCAAATAGCACTTGTGTTACCCTCATGGGAGCTGTACTTCTGCTTCTAAACAATATATACTATCAGTGTTAAATGTAGGATGAATTAGAAATGATTCAAGGCAGCTGCCACCTTCCAGTCTTTCAGGCTAGTTTATGAAGTTTCTCCAATTCAAAGGACTTGCCTGAATTAAAACCTTTGAAAATCCTTCTGGAGAGTAGAACATAAAGCTCTGATTGGTCAGATTATTCACATGGCAGTTTTTCCAGCTGGGAACAAGTCCTGTGCAACGCCTTAAAGAAAAGCAATAGCAGTGCTGGGCAGTGAATGAGAACAGTGTTAAGGAAGAAGATTTTCTTTCCTTCAGCACTTGAAGTATGGGGGACCTCAATGGAGCCCTCAGGGGTCCGCTGAGTCAAAAAAAATGTTTTTTTTGCATCCCACCTACCAGGGTCTTCAGTGACTAGGTCATCCCACCCCCATCTTCTTGTATTAGGCAAAATTCTGGTACATGTAATTCAAATACTCTGGGCTTCTCTTAAGGTGCAGCTTTAAACCAACAGCAAGGCCTCATCTTCACTAGGAAAAAAGGTGTTTTCTTGCCATGTGTTAGCTAAGAGGAGGTCAAATCCTAGTGAAGACAAGGCAGTTTATTGTTTTAACATGTTAGTAGGTTGAGGTAAACCCCAGCCTCTCCCTCAGAGTGTTTCCCTCAACCTGCTCATGTGACAGCTGCCCTCTTGGCCAACCAACCAGGGATCGACCCAAGGACCACCTGAGCTAAAAGTGTGAGCTGCTGCAACCTGAGCTGAAGAACCATAGCCCCTCGCTTCACCACCCCCATCTTCCCCCATCGACACAAAGGGGAACCTGTAACCCACATGCTGACCAGGGGGTTACACTAAGTGTGAAATCATCATCTGCCTTAGTGTGAGGATTTCACCTCGTATTAGCTAACACATGGTACAAACAAACCCTATTTCCTAGCGCAGATATACCCCAAAAGGCTGTGCCGACCCTCTGATTTTGAGTCAAATCCAGTTTAGAGTGGCCTATTTGTGGTTTGCCTTAAACCTGTGTCTAAATGAGTTTAACTGAGGCTGAAATGAGAGTGTCCACACAGGGGTCTGTGCCAGTTTCACTGAACAAGCTGGGCTTGTCTACACTTGAACTGCTCCAGAGGCACAGCTGTAGCTCTGACACTGTAGCGCTTCAGCGTAGACACTCCTATAACAGACAGGAGGGTTGACGTACCTGGGTCAACCTAACCATTTAGTGTAGACCAGGCCTCTGTGGGGAGACAAGGCCTATGACATTCTAAACCCTTTGCAGAAATCCCCTCTCCTCTGCTAGTGCATAACATCAGGTATTGTGACCCACAGCAGATGGGGACCAGGCCACAGTATTAACCTTTAGTGTTAGTAACTGTAACTAGGGGATAGATTGTGACTCATACAATGCACCAGGCCAGAGTCCTGGGTCTCCCTGTAGCTCCACCCCCAGGGCCTTGCCCTCACACTTCGGCTCCATACCCCAACGAATGGTGGTGGAATGACCTCTCCCACCCCAGAGAGGCAGAGGCATGGGTTCCCCTGCTCTCTCCAGGACCAGCAGCAGAAGGGGTCCCCCCCCTTCCCTTGGGAGCAGCAGGTCCCCAGGACTTATCTCAGCAGATGGTGCATATCTGCTTGGCTGGGTCTGCTGTATACTTTCCCTATGCCACACACAGAGACCTCTTCTGGGTTAGTATTGGCAGGATGCACAGAGCTGAGGGTCTTGGAGTTAACGGCCCATTGAGATTCTCCCATCTCACAGCTGTTATTCTAGGCTGTCTGCAGACTCAGGCAGACACCACTGTGTTGGTCAGATTGAGATCACATTTTCAAGATTTTGTCACACTGTGAGGGCTAGAAACATGCTTCTCCTCTCAAATGAAAGCTGGGATTCTTATGTAGTCACACGACTCCAGGAGTCGGGGCCCTCGGCATGGACCTACAGTACCTATAACTTAATCCCACTTTGACAATTCGCTCACACAGGGGAGCAAGATTGGGAGTCAGACCCGACTCTCCTCTCCCTCATCTTGTGTCCCAGTCAGGCTATCTGCATCTTGGGTCCAGGCCGGGATGAGTAAGCAGGGCTAATCCTCTGCATATTCCCTCCTGGGGCAGGAGGGCGGGCAGGGGTAAGGTATGGGATCCATTACTATCCTCAGGACCAAAAAAGGAGTCAGGAGAGAACTTGTGATTCAGTGGAGTGTCTCTGAGGCACAGCGCCTCCTGGGGCCAATGCTGGGCTAGTGCAGCTTACATATCACCCCAACCCCCGGCCTCAGCCCTGAGCCCCCTCCAGCACCCACACTCCCTCTCAGAGCTTGCACCCGCACCCCCTCCCGCACCCCAATCCCCGGCCCCGTGAAAGTGAGGGAGAGCGAGCGGTGGAGGGAGGGGGTGAAAAAGAGAGAGTGGGGCAGGGCCGGGGCAGAGCCTGTGTGTGGGTTTGTGTGATTAGACAATTGGCAACCCCATCCGTCCTCCCTGTGGCAAAACTATTGGAATGCTGTGCTGGTGCATTCCAGGTCCACTACTCTTCTAAACACTCAAGTTATAACTCAGACTAATTCTGCAGTGAAGACAAGCCCATAGCATATGATTTCCCATTATGCCGGGGGGAACCAGTTCTGTTAAATCTCAAATAAAGGCCATTCTGATTGAAAGTATCAGTTTGTTCTCTGGCTGAGTACATAACAACCTCCCCGAGCTCTGTATTTCAATCCTATGTATTAACAAGCCTTCCTATCCCTAATCTACACAGAAGTTTCAGAGTTAATTGAGGGTCTGGCATAAGATTTTTACCAACATGGCACCTGTCCCTCATATTAGAAGTTTAATTTAGTGCAGCTTCTATAGGGGTAAAGCTACATTGCCGTGGTTAATATATGCATACTTCTGGGCTCCCTCATTAACATTTCAGTTGGCTCTTTTACATAATAACACAGAACAGAGGATCATTTGCATTAAATTAAAAAAAAAATCAAATAACCAAATCCTACTGTTATGCAGAGAGAGAGCCCATGATGTTATTTAGATCTTGGAAAGTATTGAGGAGGTTACACAGCAGGCAACCGTGCTTTCTGTACAAAATGGGACTTGACCACTTCAATTTATTCATGAAATATTAGCTCGCTTAGTGGAAGAGTTTTTTAAGCAGCTGTGTTGGAACTGATGGGAAATCCTCTTCCAGCTGCACAGAGATCAGCACTACTTGGACCCAGACAAACCTGAATTCAGACAACGTGGTCCTTTGCAGCACCTGATGTTGCTGGCTGGCTCATGGAGGATCGAGTCAGTTGGTGTGGCTCACAGAGCTGAAGTTTGCCATTTTTTTCTGGCAGGGCTTCTATCTAATCATAAGGTTTTATCTGGCTGTCCATCAGTGTAGTATCTGAGCACTAAAAGCATGGAGTATCTGGCACTTCTCCCTTTGAGCTGCTGTTGTTCATGGTCTCCATGGCTAAACATTCCCGTCTGAGCAGAACTTGCTGAGTCCACATAAAAAGCCAAGTTCACACCTGATGTAATAATGTAATGACTCTGGGTTTTGCACAAGTGCAACTGACAGCAGAATTGAGCTCACTGACTTCAGCTGCATGGATGTCGCTGGGCCAAAGTGAGCATTGACATAAACTGTGGTGTAAGCGACAGGTTGGTTATTTGCAGACCAGAAAACATGTGACAGTAACACAACAGCGTGGCTTGCATTAATCTGGCATTTAGTCAGCGGGAAAAATAAGAGCAGTTTATATAAGGAAGGTTGTAAGAAGACATCTTAGACCAAATCTTGTCCTCATTTATAGCAGTGTAGATCTGGAGTAGCTCTACTGACAGTGAAATTACTCTAGATTTACACCAGAGTAAATGAGAGCAGAATTTTGACCTAAGGAATCCTGGCATCATGTCTCTTTGCTCTGATCATGGGCTCTGTGGATAGCAGCTATCTTCATTACAGCCGATCCAAAACCCTGGATCAAAACAGCCCCCAAATTTAAGAGGAATCGTTCATAGATGAATGAGCTTCTAAATTAATAAAACTGACGGAAAATATTTTTTTTGCTAGAATACAGTGAATAGAGTTTAGGGGTGAGCAAATGTGAATCATTCTAAAGTCAAGCTGTGCTGATGGCCTCAAGGTCTGGCAAACCCAAACCTAATCTTCCCCGTCTGCATATCCTCTGGGGACATGTTTCTCGGACTCAGGAAACTTTGGGCCAGGGAGACAACAGAACATCTCACTCCAACCCAGGCTGTGCTGAAACAAAACCATAATGCAAACTTGTGACAAGCTGCACCCCGCCCCCATGCCCATGACTGGAAGTCCTCTGCGTACCCCCAGGGGTACACAGACTCCTGGTTGAGAACTGCTGGACTAGCTGGTTAAGATTCAGGTCTTGCTGTGGTGGATTTCAAGCCCATTGGCAAGTGATATCCTAGGATACAGAACATACACACAACCCCATAATGAGAAGAAATAGCCATGCACATCAATGTCCACATTTTTTTAATCTCAGCTCACTTATAGATTACATTGCACCTCTTAGAACGGTGCTCGTTTACATGCACAATGTGGCTATTAAGAGTTAAATCATGTCTCTTAAAAGGACAAAGGGGACCCCCCCCAACCCTACAGCCATTGTCTTATTGTTAAAGTCTAACACTTGGCAAGGCCTCCAGTGTGTTATATGGACTTTGCATTAATGCAAATGTTTAGCGCAAGTCTGCTGCTGTAGACACAGGCATGTCTCCCTGCACCGAGTGTCTCACTGTGGGCTGGTGACTCAGGGAACATGCGACTGATTTGCAAGGGAAATCATGTGTAAATAATCCTCATTACCAAGGATGGCTGCCCCATTCCAGATCAAGTTCACTTGTTATTCTGATCAGCCGATAACCCTCATTTCCATAATTTTCTCTCTTCTACATTACAGCTCTGCTGTTATATTTAGAGCAGGTTTAAAAAAAGTTATTAGCCTGTGTATTTTTCTTGGGCAACAAAGCAGGGCTCCTTCTTTAAAGCTAAATGAGTGTATTAGTGTCTGCTGACTGCCAGTAGTCAAAAGATGCCAATTTTCTGTGCTCGTGGAGGGTTTTTCCCCCTCTCCCTTGGTCTGCTGCCTCAGATCTTGGTTCTCAGCTTTGTTTGCCAAACGCTCCGTTAGCTGCCATGTGAAAGCTTCCCAGGCCCGTGACCAGGATTATAGAAAGGGGAGGGGTTCTTTATTCGACCTCCCTCATAGTGATTCCTAGTCAGCCGACATCTCATCAAACAGAGGAACTTTTCACTGAGGGCTTGTACGCCCTACCACTTATGTCGCTCAGGGGTGTGAATAAGCCACCCCCCTGAGCAACGTAAGTTACACCAGCCTAAGTGAGAGCTAAACCTAAGGAGAGCTCTCGCCCATCAGCATAGAGTGTCTTCACCAGACCTGCACTGGTACAGCTGTAGCACCTCTAAGGTAGGCTAGCCCTGAGTGTCTCACCTTTTTCTAGTGGGAAATTCACAGCCATAGTCCAACAGTAGCAAGAGGTTTGGGGACATTGCCCACCACAGCCATTTAATAACCTCGAGTCAGAGATTCCAAGGCTGAAAGGGACAATTGTGATCCTCCAGTCTGACCTTGTGGAACAGGTCAGAGAACTGCCTCAAAAGAATTCCTAGAGCAGAACTTTTAGAAAAACATCCCATCTTGATTTAAGAATTGTCGCGGATGGAGAATCCACCATGACTCTTGGTAAATAGTTTCAGTGGTTAATTACCCTCACCTAAGGATTCACACCTTGTTTCTAGGCTGAATTCTAGCATCAAATTCCAGCCATCGGTTTGTGTTAAACTATTGTTGTCTCTCTCGACACGACTGCAGGATTGGTGCATTTTTACTTCTGCCCGCTGCCCCTAACTTCCGTTACGTGGTTGCATCTCAGTTCTAAGCCGCCCACTCCTGGTTCCAACCTGGCTTTTACTACTCCTGTGGCTTATACCCATATCAGCACCAGACTGGGTGATCTCATGAGATCTCAGTTCAGACAACATTAAGTCACATCTTAAGAGTGAGCAGGGTTGGACCACATCAGGACCTGAACAGGGCACAAGAAAAACCACAGGTTGGCATGACTGATTCGGAGAGGGCTTGTCCACACTTAAAACCCTTTAGCAGCACAGCTACAGCACTGTAGTGCTTCAGTGTAGACACGACCAACACCGATGGGAGGGATTCTCCCACTGGCGTAGGTAATTCGTCTCCCCAAGAGGCGGGAGCTCGGTCAATGGAAGAATTCTTCTGTCGACCTAGCACTGTTTAAACAGGGCCATAGGTCGGCTTAATTACATTGCTCTCAGGTGTGGATTTTTCACACCCTGGCCCACCATCGTTAAACCAACCTCATTTTCCAGTGGAGAGCAGGCCTCAGTTGGGCTCTTATATCTATGGTCTGGTCTACATGACAGCCTATATCGGTATAACTGTGTCACTCAGAGGTGTGAAAATCCACACTCCTGAGTAACAGAGTTATACCAACCTAACCCTCTGCGTAGACAATGCTAGGTCAATGGGAGGGCTTCTCCTGCTGACATAGCTACTGCCACTTGGGGAGGTGGCTTAACTACGCAGATGGGAAAGGTCTCTCCCGGCGGCCTAGGAGCATCTTCATTTAAGCGCAGCTGTGCCGATGCAGCATTTTAAGTGTAGGCCTGCCCTAAGTTAGCACTGAGTCGATGCACCATGATGACTGTGGCACTGTGGTGTACGAGAGGCACCCTCCTGCCCCTTGGATAGTCACCTACCCTAGTGCAAAGTGAGCATGAAACTTCCACTTTATACCCACTTTACACAGGTGTAAGTGACTGTACGAGGTGGAAGGACCTGAAAATGCAGACAAAGCCCTGGCTGTTTATAGACACATTAAAAATTCCGTTTCTGTTTTTTGCCAATATAGGGGTTTTGTCTTGGTTTGCTGGCTAAATTCTACATCCTACTCTGTCCAGTGAAAACTCTGGAAACTTTATTATGTTTTCTTCATTTTCTTTGCTGGGGGCAGATTCTCCTCTCACTCAGACCAGTTTTGCACTTCATTGCCTCCAGTGGCACGTAAATGGATTTAACCCAGTGCAAGTGAGAGGGGACGCAGGCCTCTGACCTGTATAGCCATTGCTACGTGTTGCTGAAGACTCACCGCTTCCACCCCAAAGGTGGCCACATCTCTATCAGGCTTGATGATATTGATTTACATAATAGGGCAGAATAATTCTGTCCACTGCAGGTGAAGGTCTCTGGCTTGTGTAATGCAGGAGGTCAGCCTAGATGATCAGAAGGGACTTCTGACCTTCAAATCTTTGAATCGGCAGTAGGTGTCGTGAACCTGGAGGCTGTGTGCATTTTTCTCCTGAGCAAGGAGTTCAGGGCAGCAACCACGGTTTGCAAAATACATCAAGCATTGAGACCGTTCACCGAAAAGACAGCTTATAAATGACCGATTATATTCCTGTTACTCATGTCTCTCTAGCTCCTCCTGAAGGATGCAAAACTACGTAGCTGCATGGGAGAGCCGGATTTATTTATCTTCACTGAAAGACAGTACAATAATCCTGGACTGCGAGTGAAAGTAGAAAGCCAAGGGCACACAGAGCCCAGCCTCCTGGGTTTTTTTCTCCTTTTTCCCTACAGTGTGCTGTAGAAACCCCAGTGGCACACATTTAATAGTGTTATCTCAGCGCCTAGCAGGCCACAATCTGCATGACAAAAGCTACCTCCCAATTCAGCATGAGCTGGCACAACTGAGAGCCTTAGCTCAAAGGAGGCACTGGCTGGAAGAGAATGCAAGGGGGACAATGGAAGGAACAGAGGCAAGTCAAGATTTAGCCTCTGCTTACATGGAGGGATGTCCACCCCCTTTTGCTTTGAGAGGCAACAAGACCCAGAAAGCTGGCACTGGAGGGCGAGAGCTCAGCTCCACTCTGCAGGAAATGACGCTTCTATTTAATCTTGTTATCATGTGAGATTTGCAACCAAGGAACCAAGCGGGTGCCATTTTATCCTCATGTGAAATACTAACGGTGCGCTAGTAATAATAATCCCCGCCTGTCCCAGCAGTTGTAAAGAGCTCCTGGCTGCAGCCTCCAGTCGCTCTGGTTCTCATTTGGCTAGCAGCATATTTCGCTTTTTTCCTATCATGGAGAAAATAGTTTAGTGTCTCACTAGACCTGGTGCCGCAGGACCATTGAGCTGTGAATTTCCTGGGTTTTATTGTTTGCTGTCAGACCCTTAAGGAGTTGCCAATTCCCATCTGCTCAGAGCTGGAAGTCGACCTATTAACTTATTTTTAATATACAGTCATTTTTCTTGGAGGCATTTTCTTCTTGTCACGGGGCTTGATCCAAAGTCTTTTGAAATCCATGGGAGACTTTCCAGGTTTTGGCTCAGGCCCATAATTCAGGCATTATTGTCTGGAGGGCGTTGCTAATGCATTAGCCAGAGATGATTTTTTGTTATAATAATAAAATTAATAATAATAAAGACTAAAATTTAGCAACTCTTGTCAGTAACTGGGACGTGGGCAGTCATGCCTAGCAGTTAATGCAGGCATCAGCGCCAAGGCTAAGAACCGACTTGGAGTGAGGCGAGCAGGAACAGAGGTGGATATGAACAATTGCAGAAGCTATCACAGCTGCAGGCAAATACTTTGAGTAGCCATTGAACTTCTGCAGCTGCTGTTGACTTAAGAGCCAGCCCACTGACTCTTCCAACCAATCAGGCAGTGTAGCCAATTAGGCAGCCTACTACGGGCCAGCTGAGCTCGTTAGATCCTCCAGAGACTGGCTCTGCTGCAGGCCCTGATTCCTGACACTCATGAAATCTATTCCACTAAGGGTCTAACCCCACAAATACTTAAGCATTATCTACTATCCTGGGTAGTCCCAATGGTGTTAAAGCACTTTGCTTGGTAGTAAGTTTATGCAGGATCAGACCCTAAAAATGACATCCTCCAGCCTTTCATGTTCTGACTAAATTCTTGAACCAAGTTTACACATAGAGAGCACTTCACTTTAAAGGGATCCCAAAAAAATCAGTGACTGCTTTTGAGACATTTGGCCTTAGCCTTCAATAACTTCTGAAAGGGAGCGAATGACATTTGTCTCCTCTGTCTGTCAGGGTGAGACAGCCAAACAGCTCTGCACCGCTCTAGGGAATCCGGAAGCTTGACACCTAGTCCCTGTCTCCATCTCTGTGGATGGAAACCGGAGCTATTTAATACTTGTTTGTTCAGGTGGCTTGAAATAGTTCATTCCTCCTGCCCAGGTTCCAAAACAGCTGGGGAAGGTTCTTTTCTCAAGCTAGAGCAGCCCCAAGAACTAACATAACCTAGAGTGCAGGCATACCAAAGTAGGTAAATATTATCCAAGCCCTTTTCATAGGCTTTGACTGTAAGATCCAAAGTCAACACTTGGAGACAATGTATTACCTATCTCCCCGCCTACAATGGAACGAATGGTTAAGTTATTTTAGAGCATCACAAGAAAGACAAACCTACAGCATATTTAGCCTTTCTCCCTATATTCTCTCATTGCCCTAAATTGTAAGGAGATGTTTTTTATGGCTAGCTAAACATTTCCTTAACTGAAATGGACTTAAATGGTAAATTATTCAGGAGCATAAAAAAAAATTCTGTTGAACATCAAAGGATCCCAGCTATATTGATTCTCCTGTCAAACAAAGCTATTATCCTGCAGCATCTTAACAGGGGACACTAAACCCAACTCTTCTTGGGACATCTCCAGGCCCAGAAGAACCTGAATGCAACAGAACCACCAGAGACGCTGGCTTTGGAGCTCAGTGCAGCACAGCACCTGGGATGTTAAACTGAGATCCGAGTCCAGCTAGGAATCCAAACTTTGGCCAGTGATATAGTGTGTATGGTTTAGTACTGGGGCACTGGTTTCAACTAATTGTAGAAGTATCTTCAGAGGGAGAAAATACAGGGTACTAACTGTTACTATTATTCTTTATCTATATTCCAGGAGATAGGCACTTTTCAAGCACAGTGGAAAGACACTGTTCCTGCCCCAGAGACAAATGTAAGGTGGGAAAAGGGGATTATTAGCAGGAAATATTTATATTCTGGTAGGGCCCAATGGCCTTATATAGGATCCGAGCCCCATTGTGCTGGACTCTGTATAAACGCAGAGAAGAGATGATGACTGCAAGCAGATGGGCCAGGGAGCTGAGAGGTGAGGGGCATTGTTTTAAGCTAAACACACTTCTGTCCCCTCCACTGTCTAATCTCCTTCACTTTGCCCACAGCGCCCCTCAACTGCAGTTCCGGTGTCCTTGAACGTGGATCCCCTCCCTCTGGATACAAGAGCAGCTTACCCCTAAGATGGACAAATGGGGATAAATGAGTGGATGAATTAATCAGCTCGGTGCTTGTAGGCTGCTGTAGCAAAGTTACTGCCCCAACATGGCTCCTCCTGGCTGCCTGGGGTGTTGCAGCACCTTTTGCCCCAGTTTCCCCACACCTTTCTTTGGCCTACTCCAGCCATAGGAGTGACCTGGCCCTCAGGCCAGACCATGGTACAGAGCCCAGGGCCTCCGAGTCTTTCACCAAATCCCAGCAAGATGTACACAAACCAAACCTTCAGCCCAGCTGGGCTCAGCTAGCAGCTGCTTTGGCATAGGTGTGCCTCTCCTGTTTTAGATCCTCCTCCTCTCTAACCACAGGCAATTAACCCACTGTTCTCCAGGGGCTGGCCCACTCCTCCCCTCATTCAGGAGTTCAGGGAGGCTACAGCTCCTCAGAGACCCTGTCTCCACCCAGGCTTCCAGCTGCCCCCTGGAGAAGCCTATCTGCTTCAGAGAGTGCAGGTGTCTTCCCCACACCCCAGGTCTTCCCTCTCCAGGGCTTTACCCAGCCCTTTGTGAAAATGCCCAGCTGGGTCTGCTAACTAACTTGAGCCACCTGATCTCCAGCCAATCAGAATCAGCTGTAGGGGGGTAGTTGAACCATCGTGGGATGAATGAACCCTGAGAGAATGTCTACACTGCAGCTGGGAGCAAGCCCTCCGGCTGTGTAGACCCACTCAGGCTAGCAGGGCTTAAGCCCGTGTGTCGTAGTGTAGACATTGTGGCTTCCGGGCTATAGCCACTGGGGCTATGACCCGCGGGCCAGGGCTGCCACACCCACTCTGCTACGTTTAGTGCACTAGCTGGAGCAGAGCTAGCGTGAGTCTGTCAGCCTGGCTCCCCGCTGCAGTGTAGACACACCGCTAGTGGCCAGGCAGCCTGGGAAATCAGCATAGAAGGAGAGAGAGATTTGGGAGAGACTGAAAGGAGAAGAGGAGGGAGGGCTTTGCAAACTGTCCTCATAACATACAAGGAGCCTGACAGAGAAAGCTAAAGATTGCTGACTGGGCTTGTGAATAAGGCACCAGCCTAGGCCTGTGGGCTCAGTTGCTGTTATTTCATGTGTCACCCTGGCTGAATGATTTTGCCTTTATGCCTCCGGTCCCCAGCAGCAGACCAGGGATGCTAGTGTTCCCCCCCCTCCCCCCCGCCTTTGTCTTGTCTATTAAGATGACAAACGCTTTGAGCAAGGGACTGTTTCTTACTCTGTGTCCGGACAATGCCGAGCACAGTGGGGCCCTGCTCGCAGCTTTGGCTCTCTGTGTGCTACGGTGGCAACACAACGTCACTCCGGTGTAATTCCATTCAGGTCAATAGAGCTACGCCAGGAATGAATCTGACCTAAACGTGGCTTTGCCTGTAAACCCTCATCAGTGTCAGTAACAACGGAGGAGTCCCCGAAGTGTTTCACTGTGAAAAGACTTTTATTTTATTTACAGTGATCCCGCAAATGTCAGTTCCCTGCAAACTTTGCCCAGGAGAGCATCGGCTCCGGTCCTCACCCGGGGAGCACGTGGTGCCATTACAACTCTCCTGAATTCTTCCTTTCTGGAAGCCTTTTTTCTCCTAGGTGATATTAAGCCACCTGTGTGTCACTCCACGCCACTTTAATTATTTCCTCTGGAACATTCTGTGTTCAATACGCTCGCGGGTTAGCAACCTGAGGCGAATCTCCTGCAAAGCAAAAAATAACGGCCCAGACTGAGCTAGCTGCTTGTCGCCAAGGCCTGCCACCCCACTTATCCCGCGGAAGGATTTTCACACAGCTGCGTTCCCTGTACATTACAGGCAGAACGTTTGCTGCTCCTGGGGACTCTCCCTTTCGGCAGTCACGGTTGCTATAATAAGCAGCGACTCTTTTTGAGGAAGACGTGAGAGCGTGGTAGATATTTTGGCCCAGCTGGCAGAAAGCCGGGCAGGGGGGCGAGGAAGCCTGTGCTCCCTTCTCTTCCATGACCCCGATGGCCTCCAGATGGGAGCGAACATGGGACAGAGCCGGAGACCAGCCACTCACAGTGGTGCTGGAACAATTTTTCTAGTGGGGGTGCTGAAAGCCATTGAACAAAACCGCAAACCCTGCATATAATGGAAACCAGTTCAAGCCAGAGCCGCACTCCCAGGACCCCTAGTTCCAACAACCTATGGCCACTCATGCACCATCTTCCCTTCCAAGCAAATCTCCACCTGCTCTCCCCATCAGGGGGAGGGGAATTTTGTTGGAAGACAAATGGAAGCTGCGGTGAGGCAGCAAATGAACCATTCTGCCATGGGAGAGGCAGACCTCTTCTGCATTAGGTTGGCTTGCCCTGCCATGCATCTTGCCCCAGCAAAAACCTCCCCAGTGCAGAAGGCAAAGAAACCTCCTCTCCACTGCCCCATTCTTGCTGGTCTTCCTGGAGGAGAGCCCGCTATGGTGTGTAGAGAAGGCAAACGGTTTGAGGGGATTGATTACGGGACACTGGCTCACTAGTTGGCACCTGGACTGACATGTTTGGCCACTGGTCTGTAGTGTGCTGGTGAAAATTCAAAGAGTTGAAGGCCCCAATGCAGGAAAGCATTTAAGCACGTGCTTAAGTCCCATTGACTAAGTCCCATTAGATCTGACCTGCCGTATAGCACAGGACATTACATTTCATCCAGCTCCCCCTACATTGAGCCCAATTCCTAATGCAGGGCTGGCCAACCTGAGCCTGAGAAGGAGGCAGAATTTACCAATGTACATTGCCAAAGAGCCACAGTAATACTCCAGCAGCCCCCGGTTCCATGTCCATTGATGGTTCCATGTCAAGACTAAGCCTGGCTATAAATCCTGGTGGGAGAGTGGACTTTACCTGAGATTCCACCAGACAATGGGCTGAATTCTGGTCTAAGCCTCAACTGTGTAAATTTGGAGTAACGCAGATAGCCTCAATGCTATTAGTCCAGATTTATACAAACAGGACTGAGAACAGAATCGGACTGGTTGTCCTCTGCCGCTGATATTAATCCTATCACACAGCAGAAGGGACTTTATAATACACAACAAAAATACTTAGCGCGTATAAGGCTTGATTCTCTTCTCACACTGGTATAAATTGGGTGTAGTGCTATTGAGATCAGTGTAGTTACAATGGCGTCAATGCAAGCAAAATCAGGCCCGTAGACTGCTTTCCCTGGAGAACTTCCCCAAAGTATTTTACCTCTGTATTTGTCACTGGTGCAACTGCTGCTGGAACAGTGTCCAGTTCAGGTGCCCACCATTCAAGAAGGATGTTGATAAACTGCAGGGGGGTCAGAGAAGACCAACGGGAATGATTACAGGGATGAAAGACCAGCGGTACGGCCGGGGCTGGCCTGGGTCAGCTAACTCTGGCCCGTGGGTCTGGGGCTGCGGGGCTAACAATTACTGTGTAGATGTTTGAGTTCAGGCTGGAGCCTGTGCCCTGGGACCCTCCCCTGCTCATGGGGTTTCAGAGCCCAAGCTCCAGCCCAAGTCTGAACAGCTCCATGGCAATTTTTAGCTCTGTGGCCTGAGCCACGAGAGCCCAAGTCAGCTGGCCCGGGCTAGCTGCGGGTTTTTTACCCCCATGTAGACGTGCCCAAAGAGCTCAATCCATTTAGCTAAACAAAGAGATGGGAAATGGATGATTTGTTTATGTCAATAAGTATCTACCTGGGGAACAAATACTTAACAATGGGCTCTTCAGTCTAGCAGAGGAAGATCTAACACATCCAGTGACTGCAAGTTGAAGCTCGACACATTCAGACTGGCAATAAGGCGTACACGTTTAACGGAGAGAGTCATTGACCATTGGAACAGCTCACCAAGAGTCGTGGGGGAGTCTCCATCTGTGACAATTTTAAAATCAGGATTGGATGTTTTTCTAAAAGATCTGCTCTAGGCAGGGCCACCCGGGGGGGGGGGGGGGGAGGAGCAAGTGGGGCAATTTGCCCCAGGCCCCGGGCCCCACAGGGGCCCCACGAGCCCTGGCCTGGCGGCGGTCCGGGTCTTCGGCTGCATTTCGGCAGTGGGGGGCCTTTCAGTGCTGCCAAAGACGCGGAGCGACTGAAGGGCGCCCCACCGCCGAAATGTCGCCAAAGACCCAGACTGTCGCCGGGGGAGTACAAGCGCCGCAACTCCCCCGCTTTGCCCCAGGCCCCCTGAATCCTCTGGGCGGACCTGGCTCTAGAGGTTATTTTGGAGATGTTCTCAAAAGGAGATCAGACTCAACGCCCCTGTGGTCTGTGGAGGTGGAGAGTCCCCAAGGTCACACAGTGAGTCGGTGGGAGAGCAGGAAATAGAACCGCTGGGAAGGAGCTTCCACTCCCACCGGTTCAAGGTGCCACTGTCATCGCGTTCCAAAGAAAGCGTGTGAAACCCACAATGCCCAGATTATCGATGGAGAAGGAGCAAGCGGAGCTCGCTGCAAACCTTCCAAAGAGTTTTAATTAACTGTGGGTGCGGGCAGGGGATAAAAAAAATGAACTGAACCAATCAGGACAAAGTGTGCTGGGACAATCTGACCCTCCAACATGGGAACAAAGCAAATTGTCACCACTCTGCAAACCAGCCCCCACAGCCCCCCGCCCCCAACAACCGTTCTGCACCAAAAGCCGTTCCCATACTTGGCCACTCGAGTGAATGCGACCCCATTGGCAGCCCCGATCCAAGCTGAAGCACGAGACTGAGCGTGATCAGGGTGTTTGATTTGTCTTATCGCCCAAGGTACGGTGCTAAACGCTCAGGCTTGTGTAAATCTGGACTGTGTGAGCCAGGCGGAGAAGCAGTGATTTGAAGAGACAGCGACGCAGAGAGCAGTTTCTCCAGCCTTCAGTTTTTCTTTCGGTCTTCTAGCAGCCTTGCCAAGTGTTATAAAAAATATCAGTGTGTGCCAAAACATTTAGCACTCCACTTATTACTTGAAGGTTATAGGTTAAACAAATTCCTTCTCAGAATTTACTGTGCTCATTTTAGCTTCACAACCCAGCCCAGCTAGTGGTAGATATATTTCACACTGTAATACCTCCCATAAGTATTAAGGGGTGCGTGGGGGAAAGTAGCCTTCTAAATGTTTTATATGAACAAAAGCTACTATATAAAACTAGCTGAAAACAAGTCCTTTATAGAAAATGGTTTGTAAAACTTATTTCCCAGTA
This sequence comes from Mauremys mutica, assembly GCF_020497125.1. Classification (NCBI taxonomy): domain Eukaryota; kingdom Metazoa; phylum Chordata; order Testudines; family Geoemydidae; genus Mauremys; species Mauremys mutica. Next base: position 81,160,412 of record NC_059082.1, on the reverse strand, counting down.
ACCAGTAAACCCAGGGGTGTAAAGAAAATTCTGCTTGTAAACAGAGCAATAATTGTATTTTCTGCCCTCTGTGCTGTTTGGCAGTTCAAAGCAAAACCTGGGCCAAATTCAGACCTGGTGTAAGCAGGTGCCACTCCATCGATTTCAACTGAGTTGAATCTGGCCCCTGGTGTGTCTGAGTCCAACCTATAGGTGGAAACTGGGGCCACTTGGAGCTATAGAATCAATCAAAGTGGGTAGTCAGAGGAGGGTCATGAGAGTCAAAACTCCTGGGGTCTATTCCTAGCGTTGTCACTGACACACTGGGCCGAATTCAGATATTGGAATCATAGAATTGTAGGATTGGAAGGGACCTCGAGAGGTCTCTAGTCCAGACCCCTGCTCTCATGGCAGGACTAAGGATTATCTAGACCATCCCTGACAGGTGTTTGTCTAACCTGCTCTTAAAAATCTCCAGCGATGGAGATTCCACAACCTCCCTAGGCAATTTATTCCAGTGTTTAACCACCCTGACAATGAGAGCAAGTTTTTACTAATGTCCAACCTAAACTGCCCTTGCTGCATTTTAATTGCTTCTTGTCCTATCCTCAGAGGTTAAGGAAAACAATTTTTCTCCCTCCTCCTTGTAACAACCTTTTATGTTCTTGAAAACTGTTACGTCCCACCTCAGTCTTCTCTTCTCCAGACTGAACAAACACATTTTTTTCAATCTTCCCTCATAGGTCGTGTTTTCTGGACCTTTAATCATTTTTGTTGCTCTTTTCTGGACTTTCTCTAATTTGTCCACATCCTTCCTGAAATGTGGTGCCCGGAATTGGACACAATACTCCAGTTGAGGCCTACTCAATGCGGAGTAGAGCGGAAGAATTATTTCTTGAGCCTTGCTTACAACACTCCTGCTAATACATCCCAGAATGATGTTTGCTTTTTTTGCAGCAGTGTTACACTGTTGACACATATTTAGCTTGTGATCCACTATGATCCCCAGATCCCTTTACGCAGTGCTCCTTCCTAGGCAGTCATGTGTGCAACTGATTGTTCCTTCCTAAGTGGAGTACTTTGCATTTGTCCTTATTGAATTTCATCCTATTGACTTCAGACCATTTCTCCAGTTTGTCCAGATCATTCTGAATTTTAATCCTGTCCTCCAAAGCTCTTGCAACCCCTCCCAGCTTGGTATGGTCCACAAACTTTATATGTGTAATCTCTATGCCATGATCTAAATCATTGATGAAGATATTGAACAGAACCAGAATCCAAGCTGACATAATTCACACCTTCTTCTGACCCACTCAGTGGGCAAAATCAACTAACCTACTCTCCCTCATTACAACGCTCTATAATCCACTGCCTTTTTCACAGCCCAGAACAACATAGTTACACGGATATAGGTCTGTAGTGTAGACCATGATTCCCAGATCAGAAGAAGCGCTCTGTGTAGCTCAAAAGCTAGTCTGTCTCACCCATAGAAGTTGGTCCAATAAAATATATGATCTCCCCCACCTTGTCTCTCTACGCTCCCTTAGTCTGACTAAAAATCACACCCATTTACCTGCCTCGTTTACACATCACCTCTCAGTTTGACCCCACTGTATAGTCTTGGGCAAGTCACTTCTTAACCTTCCTGTGCCCCAGTCCTCCCATCTGTAGATTGGAGGTAACGTTTACCTCCAAGGAGCATTGGAAGGGTTAATTAATAGTTGCAAAACCCATTCTAACGCTGGGTGATGAAAAACTCCATCTAGGTTAATGCAAAGCATCTGTTAAATTCCTACTGAGCTCACAGAACCAGTGAAACACGGTGGCTGTTCCCCTCCCAAAAGAGAGATTTGTTTGGACTCTGAGAAACGGGGATGACTCCCAGTTAGCACTGGGAAAATTATTCCACTGGAGCTCGATGGCCACTGGCAGACAGCAGCAAGCAGCGGCATTCTCCCTCTCAGTCTGGCCAGACTGACTGGTGTCACTGCCAATCCCTGGAAATAGCACACAAGAGGATGGGGAAAGAAGGGAAGACACTGGAATTGACTATTTAATGAAAGCACGGACGTTCTGGGCAGGATAGGTTCCTTGACTTCATATGTACTGGCCAGGGAGAGAGATCTGAGATAGCCTCTTCAGACACATAATTATTACATAGGTGCTGGCAGGTTTGGCAGCATGGGATCTGACCTTTGAGTTGGGGAAATTGGGGCTTTTTCATTTTTTTTGAGCATTAAAGAGACGGCGAGGTGGGGGAGGGGGTTGCCTTGGCAGCAACCCCCTTGTGGCCTGTCACCGTGCAACTCACCAAGCCACAGGTCTCCAAAGGTAGGTTCTTGTCTTGTGGGAGGCCCAATGTAACAGTGCTCTAGACCTTTGGCCAAGGCATCCTAAGTCCTGCCTCTTCTGGGGTGTTAAGATCCAAACAGACTCAGGAGAAACCACAATCAAAATGAGGTCACCCAGTGAGCCTTCGGCAGGACCTCACCTTTCTATTCAGGGCTTGTCTTCAGAGAAGCAATACTTCAACCCACCTCCCAGGGTCCTGTTATTCTTTCTACCATGAATCTACCACCAGTCTCTGGGCTGCAGCCAGGCTTTCTTCATGCCAGAAGAAGCAGAGCTCTGCTTTCCTTCCTGGTCTGTCCTGAACTTTAAACTCCCCTCTCCAAGTGGGACATCTGCTGGTGGCCCGTTTTCTGCTGCAAACGTAACTTGTTTTTTGTTGGCAGAAACCGGGATCGTTTGTAAAAATGTCTGTGACATTGGCCACGTGGCCTTTAAAACATCAAATAGATGTGATGGCTGCTTCGTAAGATCAAGACGCTCCTGATTCAACCGCTACAGCAAAGCTGTCTGCCCCCTTTCCTCCAACACTTCTGTGAGTCAGAACCCCATTTGTGTCTCTGTGAGTTATCAGCCTTGGCACTGCTGTGATAATGAGATTTCGGGGATGCGGTGCCATCTTAAACACCGTCCTGGTTCATGATGAGGTGGCTGCATTTTGGGAGTGGTTACACGGTTAATTTTTCTATTAGGGTAGCCAGGTGCCTGGTTTTCGACCAGAAAGTCCGGTTGAAAAGGGGACCTGACAGTGTCCAGCCAGAACTACTGACCAGGCACCCAACGTCTGGTTAGTGTGAGCGGGGGAGGTGCCAGATCATCACCCACTCCAGCTCCTACTCAGCTGGGGCCATCTCCTACCGTTGTTGGGTGGCTGCAGCTCCCAGCCCCGGCTCTGCAGGCAAATCCCTCCTGATCCGGTTGGGAGGGGAAAAAGCAGTGAGTGACAGGGAGGGGGAAGAGGAGTGGATGGGGCAGGGCCTCAGGGGTGGGGCGGGGCAGGGCAGGGCTTTGGGGACAATAGGTGGGGCAGGAGTAGGGCCTTGGGGAGGAGAGGCAGACCAGGGGAGGTTCTGGTACTCCTAATGGAGTGTCCAGTTCTTAAATACTACCAAGTTGGCAATCCTATTTTCTATGATTGTGTCCACATCCTGCCATAGATTTATACATAAAACTCCCAGTGATGGGATAATCTGGCCCAGTCCATGTGAATTCCTTTGGGAGCCTTACGGCTGGCTTAGCAGCAAGCTCAGGTATATCTCTTGAATGTATAAAGATGATCAATTCAACCCACAGGACCCCAAAATGCTTTTAAAATTATATAGACAGGGATTATGTCACACATTTCCCTCTCCCCCCCCAGCTATTGATGCCAGGCTCACAACCATGGCATCTAGATGCTACTTAAATGCAGTTCTCTCTGCCGTGGAATGTAATAGCGGCTTAGCCATGCGGAACACCTTGCAAGAGTCAATAAGAGAAATTGGAGAAGAAATACGTATCCAGCTGAAACTGCCCAGGGAATTTAGACTGGCAACGTGTTTTTGGAATTTGGTCAGGAGACTGGAGCGAACAGCCTTGGTCTTGCAAATGGGGGTCTTTCCTGACCCCCAGGGTTTCACAAGTCTCATCTCTGCCAGGAGCATAAGGCCCATAGCACCATGCTGGAGTGATGGGTCGCTACCAGCTCCAGAGTGTCAATGACTGAGTCCCATAAAAGCCACGTCTTATAGTGCTCTGGTTTTCCTTGGAGGCCCCCCATGCAAGTATTGATCAAGTGTGGTGTTTAAGGTTAACTTAACCGACCTGGAGAAAACAAATGCAATACATAGATGGAGACACTAGAGGGAGCTTAAGGTAGGAATCGGGAGGAGATACCTGAAAAGATGAGATGATGGGAGCACTTCTATTTTGCTTGGATCATGAATCCAGTATAAGCCTGCTCAGAATGCTAAGCCTGGCCATACTTAGCTTGTGAGAGGTGATGGGATTTCCCTTCTGCGGCCTTGTTTACTTGGAGCTTCCCAGATCAAAGTGCTGAGAGGGAACAGCGAGGTACGTATCTCTCTGCTTTACTGATCACATCTGCACAGCATGGGGCTCCAGGATGTACCAACTAACCTCCCAGAGTTCCATCCCAGCAAGTCCTGTGTCCATGTAAATCCTTATTGTCTGGGAGCTGGCTCTGCTTTGATTGTCCCAAAGCCCCAGTCGGGAATCAGGAGGGACGTCCTCTTGGCATTAGGGTCACATGGCGCGTAGCCTTCGGACTCTTGAAACCACCAGGCTTGTCTTTATGGAACAGACCATTTTTAAAAAGACATTTTGGTCCTGTTCCTGTTTACAGCTTGGATTTCATGTAAGAGGGACGGGGAGCGGAAAATCAGACATCTAGGTGTCTTGTATGGGAGCTAATAAAACTGGGCCCGTGGACTGAAGCCAGAGGCACTGAGGGACCATTTAGAGGTATCCGTCATGTAAATGAGGAGGTGAAGGAAGTCTGGATGATAGTAACCCCATATTAAAAAATTCTGCCCTGTCAACAAGCGAGGAACTATATGGTGGAAATATGCCTGCACAGAGCTGTGAAACCAGATGTCCTAAAGTAATAACCATTGTACAAGAAGGAGGGGAAGATGGAGTGGAACACATTTGCGTAAGATTAAAAATAAAATCAAATAATCATCATAACAAAAGCTCCCACAGCCATGGTTTCAATTAAAACAGCTCAAACCAAATATTGTTGCTATTAATGGGATGGCCAGCTGTGACACCACGCTGCAGTATCCTGACACATTTGCTGTAGGCAACATCTGTAGCATAATCCCAGAAGCCATACGATGGACATGGGAATCCAAGAGACAGATTGAATTTTTCCCGGCGGCTCAGGCTTTATGGAAAGGCCCTCCCAGGAAAAGAGAAACTCTCTCCAGCACCAGCTATGGGGGAAGGACCAATTTGCATTGCCTTCTGCTTACTCGTATCTCCTCTCTGATCTTAGAGATATGGAGTTACTGGAATGGGTTACCTAGGGAGGTGGTGGAATCTCCTTCCTTAGAGGTTTTTAAGGTCAGGCTTGAGAAAGCCCTGCTGGGATGATTTAGTTGGGGATTGGTCCTGCTTTGAGCAGGGGGTGGGACTAGATGACCTCCTGAGGTCCCTTCCAACCCTGAGATTCTATGATTCTATGATGATATGAAGACCTCAGCATATTTGGTTGGATGCTTGTGATGGAATCATCCTTGTGGGTGCGGCAGAGACAGGAGGATCTCCAAGTATTGGTGTATGTGATTAGAACATGAGGGACTGAACTGTTTCCCTCCAGATAGGGATTGGATGTTGGATTGTATGGAAGGGGCTGCACTTTGATGCACCAGAAATTTAATCTTACTCCATATTTAAAAATAATGAGCCTCAATTCTACAATGGATGCTAGTGATGTGCATGTTTGCAGGACAGATAGCTTTGCAGTTACATTTTAGAAAGTGTTGTTTTACAATGCGTAAATCCAGCCATTCACTAGAAGTATATTAACTCCCTGACTTGAGGTTTGCATTTCAGTGCCATGCATGGGGTGGTAGACACAACCAAATCCTGTTTGCCTTCCTCAGATGGATACTATTCACTGGGATGGGTGTGGGTAAAGTGAGAAGGATTTATCCCACAGTTAATTTAGAGTTTAGAGTTAATTACAAGTTAGTGGTGTATTCTTGAAACAGCCCCACTCTGTCGGAAGGTGTTGATCCTGCTGGGAAAGGGTTAGGAGGTTTATGGAGGTGGGAGTGACTTTTGGGGGGAGAAGATCTAGGATGTGGGCTGAGAGTCCAGGAGGAGGATTACTAGGTGTAGCTAAGCCTGGGAAGAAGGCTTCAGCTGATCTTTATGCCATCGTATTATTGTTTTGTTTGCTAATAAAGTTGACCTCCAAGAAGAGGACTTCAATATTGTGTGGGCTGTGTCTGTAGGGTAGGTTGGGCAGGCTGCCTGGTCACAAATTCATTGGAGCTGCATAGTTAGCTTCCTGAAAATCATCCTAGTCAAAGCAAACTATATGTGTTTCTCACATTTTCTCTGTTTTTTTTCTCACCTTAATTTTATTACTCGGGAGAGTCGCAATAAAATAGGATCTTTAATATTCATCCCTGCTTTCATAGCACCATAGACAGTGCAATTAGAAAATGTCCCTGCCTGAAAGAGCTTCCAGTCTAAGGAGCACTGTTTCTTGGCATCAATGGGACTGTTCATCTGTTTAAAATTAGGCACAAGTATTTGCAGGATCAGGGCCAAATGTTACATTGACGAAAACCCTCTGAGTAAGAATAACAGGCAAACAAAGATGCCAATAAGCAAGGATTCACAGAGCGATTGGGTTCTAACCAGGCTTTTTCTGAAATCTCTTCATGAGGGCTCAGCTGGTCTTTACAAAATATTGTCAAGGGTAAACAATACTAGCCTGGCAAGTAAGCAGTTAAAATAAGAAACCCAAAAAGACGTTGTAAAGAGCGTCCTAGACAAAAAAGGAAATGGTTGTCAGAGACCGAGTGGAACTCTATTACAGTAGGAAACTCACAGAGACATATTAGCTCATGTTAAATTAGGTGTGAAATTGATCTTCACAATTTCCCTGTTGCTGTACATGTCATCAGCAGAGATGGGCTGCCATTCGGTACATGATAGGTCTGCTTTTGGAATATGATACTGGGTCTAAACAGGTGCTTTTCTATCAAAATAACATTAACACTGACGCTGGAGGCCAGACGCTAAAGAACAGAAACTTCTTGCTGCTGCTAATGCAGAATGTACAGATATTAAAAGTGAGTGAGTCTGGCCTATTCCACGTGATCATCAGCAGGTCTGGAATGGTCTGTGTTTGCCAGGGCTGCTCTTCTCAAAGCTGGCGTATGGAAAAGCTTATTTGGAGCAGGACAGCGCGGTGTCCAGAAGTGGTCATTTAAACACCGCAGTAAAGAGCGATTTCAATTATCTTCATTTTAGGGAAGGGCCTGGTTCAAAACACCAGATTCAGACATCCCCAAACTTTTGGTAAAGTCATAGCCTCAACTGAATGTTGTTGCTAATGCTACTTTTTCTGCAATAGACCATCTCATCTCCTCTAGGGTAGAGAAGGGGCAGGACTCATTTGAACTGAGTCTAGAAGGGATTCTACAGTTCATAGACGAGACACTAGTTCTTCCTGGCTGTCTTGATCCCAGACTTACTAACCAGCTTGAGTTATCCCGTATTGCCATGCCACACAGGGAGTGTATGTCCTGGCCTGGACTCATCAGTCAGGGAGGTTCTGCAAACTATGCCACAGGCTAAGCTTGCACAGAGCTCTTCCTCAGGTCCTCCAAAGTTTGTCTCTCTGACCAACAGAAGTTGGTCCAATACAATAAATTACCTCACCCACCTTGTCTCACTAGTATCCCAAGACTGACATGGCTATAGCAGCACTGCATATGATAACACAGACCCCTTCTTTCAGCTGGTAGATTCACTTCATTTACCATCATGACGCTTATTTCTCATCGCCGTGACAAGCTCCTCACCCGGTGGGTTCTCCCTGCAGGTCCTCATCAGGTTTGCATAACAACTGCTGCTAGTTTCTTAGCCTGCTATTGTAACACCCTGTGGTGCTCCACCTAAAGAACCGGCAAAGGTTGTGTATTCCGAGAATGCACTGGAGGATCTAAAAGAGAAAAGAGGATCTGGTCTCTTTGGCTTTGTCTGGAGTAGGGAAAAGGCCAAGTTTAGGTCAGACTGAGTTAATATGAACTAGTTCTGCCTGACCTTAACCTGACCACTTTGCCTAGCGTTCATCGGGTAACACCTTTAGTTTGATTTTAGTCAGAAAGAACCCAGTTATAACTTGAGATGCTAAAATTTGAGCATCTTGCATCTACGCTAGGAAAAAGTGGGCAAATTGAAGTCAAGCTTAACTCATTTGTGTTAGCTAAACTTGACCTAAACTCAATGATTTTCCCAGTCTGGACAAACCTATGTGGATATATTATGGAAAGCGAGTCTACAAAAATAATATTCGGGGGCCCCATGTTTAGCCTCTCTCAGGCCCTGATTCTGTAACTATCATACTGAGTAGAGATTACTCAAGTGAGTAGTCCCATTGCAATCAGTGGGACTATGTGGATGCAAAGTGCATAAAGGTGGCCCAGCTGCCCCCCCAATGACATCCATTCCAAATAAGAAACAGTAAATGCAGATTGACTACCAGGAAGAATTTAGATCTAATAGACTATTAGGATTTTTCAATAGGATTCTGAAATTCAATAGGAGCTGGGCACCTAACTCCTTTAGGTCCTTTTGAAAATCCCAGTCTCAATTCATAGCAAAAAAAAACCAACGTAAAAAATGTAAACAAACACCCTGCCCCCAAGATAAACTGTTACTAAAAAACAACCTCCCTCTATGCCACACCCATTGGTATAACTAATGGCAGCAGCTGAGAGGTGTTATTCTACACCCCTGGAGAACTCACCCCATTTTCAAGTTTCATGCTGTTCTTGGGTCAGTTTCACATCATGGAGCAAAGAGATTCGGCATGAGAAAAGGAAATTAATTTGGCAGTCGTGAGGCTGTTCTATACCCATGCTCTGGAGTGTTGACAGACCTAAGACTAGGATGGGGAAGCTGAGTGAAGGAATATTGTGGGTGATAAGAGAAATAGGTCAGAAGAAGAAAGGGGCCAGATATTACACAGTAGGACTTTTGTTTATTAGTATCTACACAGCATGGAGGCATACAGAGGCAGAGTACATGTGTCATCGGGTGGCAGTGGCTCTTTAAGAGGGAAGAGGCCAATGCACCTGCGACTTGTCAGCTGACCACAATTGGGCTTAGAAGAAGGCACCAGCAGGATGTGAGAGGAGACAGAGAGACCTGGTGAGGCAGAGCGGCCTTAGAGCGCTGATGGAGTCAATCAGGAAAAAGGCAGGCGAGATAAGAACATAAGAACGGCCATATTGGGTCAGACCAAAGGTCCATCTAGCCCAGTATCCTGTCTACCGACAGTGGCCAGTGCCAGGAGCCCCAGAAGGAATGAACAGAACAGATGATCGTTCCCCTCTATTCGACATTGGTGAGGCCTCATCTGGAGTACTGTGTCCAATTTTGGGCCCCACACTACAAGAAGGATGTGGAAAAATTGGAAAGAGTCCAGTGGAGGGCAACAAAAATGATTAGGGGGCTGGAGCACATGACTTATGAGGAGAGGCTGAGGGAACTGGGATTGTTTAGTCTGCAGAAGAGAAGAATGAGGGGGGATTTGATAGCTGCTTTCAACTACCTGAAAGGGGTTCTAAAGAGGATGGATCTAGACTGTTCTCAGTGGTAGCAGAGGACAGAACAAGGAGCAATGGTCTCAAGTTGCAATGAGGGAGGTTTAGGTTGGATATTAGGAAAAACTTTTCCACTAGGAGGGTGGTGAAGCACTGGAATGGGTTACCTAGGGAGGTGGTGGAATCTCCTTAGTTAGAGGTTTTTAAGATCAGGCTTGACAAAGCCCTGGCTGGGATGATTTAGTTGGGAACTGGTCCTGCTTTGAGCAGGGTTTGGGACTAGATGACCTCTTGAGGTCCCTTTGATATTCTATGATTCTATGATAATCATCAAGTGATCCATCCCCTGTCGCCCATTCCCAGCTTCTGGCAAACAGAGGCTAGGGACACCATCCCTGCCCATCCTGGCTAATAGCCATTGATGGACCTATCCTCCATGAATTTATCTAGCTCTTTTTTGAACCCTGTTATAGTCTTGGCCTTCACAACATCCTCTGGCAAGGAGTTCCACAGGTTGACTGTGCGTTGTGTGAAGAAATACTTCCTTTTGTTTGTTTTAAACCTGCTGCCTATTAATTTCATTTGGTGATGCCTAGCTTGTGTGTTATGAGAAAGAGTAAATAACACTTCCTGATTTACTTTCTCCACACCAGTCATGATTTTATAGACCTCTTTCTTATCGCCCCTTAGCTGTCTCTTTTCCAAGCTGAAAAGTCCCAGTCTTATTAATCTCTCCTCATACAGAAGCTGTTCCATACCCCTAATAATTTTTGTTGCCCTTCTCTGAACCTTTTCCAATTCCAATATATCTTTTCTGAGATGGGGTGACCACATCTGCATGCAGTATTTAAGATGTGGGCGTACCATGGATTTATATAGAGGCAATATGATATTTTCTGTCTTATTATCTAGCCCTTTCTTAATGATGCCCAATATTCCGTTCGCTTTTTTGACAGCCGCTGCACATTGAGTGGATGTTTTTAGAGAACTCTCCAGAATGATGCCAAGATCTCTTTCTTGAGTGGTAACAGCTAATTTAGACCCCATCATTGTATATGTATACTTGGGATTATGTTTTCCAATGCACATTATTTTGCATTTATCAACACTGAATTTCATCTGCCATTTAGTTGCCCAGTCACCCAGTTTTATGAGATCCTTTTGTAGCTCTTCGCAGTCTGCCTGGGACTTAATTATCTTGAATAGTTTTGTATCCTCTGCAAATTTATCCTTTTTTCCAGATCATATATGAATATGCTGAATAGCACTGGTCCCAGTAAAGACTCTTGTGGGACACCACTATTTACCTCTCTCCATTCTGAAAACTGACCATTTCTGTCCCAGCTCCATCTGGGAGGGAGGGTTTTGGCAGGTGAGAGGTGCCTGAGACCAGGAGCCTGCAGGAGATCCATGCAGGAAGCTGCAAGTGGTTCCTGGGGGAAGGCTGAAGGCAGGGGAGCAGCAGAAGGGCTTTCCCCCTGAGGACTCCACACTGGAGAGAAAATCCAGGTGGGGACAATTTGTCACGGCATGTTGCTTCACAGTTGTAAAAATCAGTCAATCACATGACAAGGTCCACACCATAAAGAATTAATAGTGTATGGAGAGCTATTTCTTAAGCGTCCAGCTACTCTTAATACATGGGATTATATTGGAAGGAAAAGGTTCTTGAGAGTTATTATGGGAAGTCATATTTACTCTGTTTTGAAGCCCTATCCCCAGAACCCGTACATCATGGATCTCTCAGCCCCTCTTATTTAGAAACACAAATTGCCATGGGGGATCAGACCACTGGCCTATATAACCCTGTATCCTGTCTTCATCCAACATGTTCATGGCACAGTCTTGAACACAGAAGTTACCAGACTGGGTCAGACCCATGGTCCATCTAGCCCAGTATCCTGTCTCTGACAGTGTCCAGTACCAGGTGCTTCAGAGGAAGGTGCAAGACACCCAGCAGTGGGCAGAAGTGGTACTAGGTAGTACTCCCTGCTATGACATGTGTTTCAGGGTTCACATGTCTTCCTTTCTCCTAGATGGCTAGCACAGCTGGAACTTGTCCTGCAGGGTGAAGGCAGCATGGGGATCCAGAAAATAACCCTTTCTGGAACTTCCTGGAGGTAAATTAAAATGATAGTAGTGTAGAGGGACTTATGAAGAGTGGCTAAACCACAAGAAGATGAAAAGATGACATGATAGAGGTATACAAAATAATGAATGGCCTTAGAAGCCTCTCCTAGAATGCTTTCATTTACTGTTTCTGGTAATACAAGACCAAAGAGGTGCATGGCCTAGCTTCAATTCACACCAGCTGAGGATCTGGCCCTATCCATTTAAATATGATAACAGGAAACACATTTGTTTAAAAACAATACAGTAAAAGCTTTGTTATCTGGCATGTTGGGGGGTGCTGATTAATCAAAAATTCAGGTTAACTCAGAGTTATACTTACTAATGGAATACCAATTTTCAAAGAATTAGAATACAATAAAATGAATAAAGTATAAAATAATATACAGGTATTCACCAATCCAGCATTAGTGTTGCACCGCAGAGTGGTTGGTTTCTTGAAGCACTTAGGTGTATACAGGTAAAGCTTTCTTAGGATATCTTATGACACTACATATCACTATGGGCAGTGCATGGTGTACACCCAGATCACTAAAATTACACTTAACACTAAAACTATACTGAACATAATTTATCTTTCTGTGATGATTCAGAAGGCACTTCAGGATCTTGCAGTGCCTCAGGGTCATCGTTATCAACATCAATTATCATTGTCGCTGTAGAAGGTGTAGGGGATTGGGCTGAATCTGTAATGACCCTACGACACACCCTGGAAGCTGCTTTTTTGAATAAATCTCTGACATCAGCTTACTTGTCTTCTTCCTCTTTTGCATAAAAGTACAGGCAGAATGTGCAATTGCATAACCTCCTGGGCCGTATACTAGTCCCAGTTACTAGATTGAAGATTTGTATTAGGAGATATCAGAAATGCCGGTTAATAGAGCTTTCTGGTTGATCGAGTGCTGGATAACACAGCTTTTACTGTACATAATTAACCTGTGAAACTCACTGCTGCAAGATACTATTGACACAAATAGCGTAGTCAGATTTAAAAAGGGTTAGACATTTATATCAATTAGAATAGCAAAGGTTTTGGCTGCAATGAAAATAAGAATATCCAGCTAGATTGGTGGACAAAAGGTGTTGGATCTCTTTTGCTGTCAAAAATAAACCAGAGCCATGTATAGAACCCAGGAATCTCGCTCCCCATTCACCCTGTTCTAACTATGAGATAACGCTGCCTCTCCAAGAATTTCTTTGTATAGCAAGGGATACAACATACAGCTGAATCCATGAGGTGATGAATGTTAGTGGAGGTAGTTTACTATATCCATAGAGCAAAATGCTGCCTTCAGATACACCAGTGCAAGCTCACTGACTTCTTTGAGATGGAGTGCAACATATAACTGAGGGTAGAAATTACCCACTTGTGTTTCTCTCCTCTGTTGTTGTGACTTTCTTGTTCCACTCTATTGGGCATAAAGTGGACCATTCTATAGGAAGCAATGCTGCAGCCCTTTTTAATGAGAATTTAGGGTTTGATTGATGGTCTAGGTGAATCCATTAAAGAAGCCTATAAAGACGAGAACCATAGCACACTTAGCAGACATAGACTTAAAGACAGTCATAAGTCTTCAGAAAGATAAAAATCCTCCCTCCCTGCCAAAAAAAATCAGACTACCCATTTTCAAATGCCCTTCCCTTCTGGAACAGGTTTTCAGAGCAACCAGGATGTTCGCCAGCTAAGGTTGGTGGTCCAAATTCAGTTACTTGTGGGCAATTTGAGAGAAAACCACTGTGGAATTTCAAAACCATTTCCGCGTATTGCAGCCTGGCAATGAAGAGACTAACAACCAAGGCTCGTCACCACATTATAGCATAAATAGAGACATTAGCACTCTTTTTCCAGTTCCCAGGCTAAGCGGGGTTCCACACAGTCAGGAATGAAGTGTGGGAAAGCCTGCTTGCCAGTTACTGTAGCTGTGGATGAAAGCACTAAAGAGCTTCAAATTCTCGACTGTCTAAAGCTCCATCTCCTGTATTCAAGAAGAAAAAAACAAATGAAGGTTGCCAGAGATGAGGTGATTCCTACCCAGCTGATGGGAGATCCTGCAATTCTAGCTCGTGATGCTCATTTCATTGATGGGAGGGGTCAAGGGCCTGACTTTCCCATTCCTCCCACCGTAAAACCGACAGTGGGTTTGGCCCATGGAACCCAAGGATCACCTGGGATGAGCATGGATCTCCAGCCTCTGTGCTTTTTCCTGCCCACCTGGCCTGGAAGGAGAGAGTGTCAGTAAAAACAGGGCTGACCGGCTCAGTATTCACTTTCTTGCTGAGCCCCTACTGGCTTGTTGGTGGTGGCCGTGGTGACAATATCAGGAAGAGCATCCCAATCCTGGAGGTTAACTTACAGACTGACCCTGGAGAGACTTCGGGGAGTAGAGGAACACATACTCTCTTCTCCGTGACACCCCTATCTGTGATCCGTGGCTTTTTATTCTCCTCTGCGCTGAGAAGAACACGCGACCTAAGCCATGCGCCAGAACTCTGTCTATGTGTCGGGAAGCAGGAGTAGGTAGTACACGCCTAGATGTGTAGTTCTAGCCAATGCACCTCGGTACGGTGTCAGCCAAAGGCTATAGAGGAAAAGGCCAAGGCTTAAGTAGCAGGAAGTAATTCAGGATCCGTGGGGTCTGTAGGAAGGAGGGGAGCTCTAAACTGGTTGGGGAAGCAATATGTGTAAAAGATGGACCTCCCCAACAATACTAGAGAAAGGAGAGAGAGGAGGTCAATGCTGGAGGTAATCAGTGAGCTCATGAGGGCATATGAATCAGAGGGGACCGAACACTAAGTCCTCTGCTGTGCTGAAGGGTCACCCATGATGAGAGAGGGGTAGAGGGAACAACCCCCTTGATGGCTATAAAGTCTCCCAAGAAGCTGTGAAAGTTGAACCTTGCCTGGTGAATATTTCTCAGAACAGAATAACCAGCGATAAAAACATACGGCTTTTATAAATGAACAAGTCCTGCCTCATAGACTCACAGCATCACAGAAACACTGCCCGGACGTTTTCAGATCCGTAGAGAGCTGTCTCCAAGCCGTCCAGGCAAGGCAGAAACAGGCCTGTAACCCAGTGGCAGAACTCTGCTATTGACCTACTCTGTTAGCAGGTGTTGAGCCTTGCAGGGCAATGCCAACTGATTCATGGTGGCTTGTTGTGGCAGGTGCGGCTGCTTATCATGACTATAGACACATTCCTTAAGAGAGGCAAGGACAGAGAAGAGCCTGGGGGAGCTCTAGGCACGGCCAAGCTTTCGGTTTCTGTAATATTATATTGAATTATCAATAAAGCCAAACCCCAAGGAACAGGGTTGCATGTGGATGCTGACTCAGAATCTATGGGCTCTGCTGAGGGTGGGAGGGGGCTCAGTTCTTTGACTGTAAGCTCCTCAGGGCAGGATCTGGGTCTCTGTGTGGGTGTGTAGAGCCACATACAATCACAAAGCACCATATTAGGTTCCTGATCATGATGGTCAATGGAAGGGATTTAATAAAATCCTCCCCATCTCTTTGACTCTGTGCCATCACTCTGCCATTTCCCCGTTTGAGCACCGCACATACCATACTCAACCAGGCAGTAAATTAAGCCTCTGGCAAGATGTTTCCAGTTGTTCGAAATGAATTGGCTCACCAAAGCTCTAAGTACTGACTTCTCCATCGCTCAGTCATTACATAATGCGGGCAGAATGGTGGCTGCATTCATTCCTGTGATCTTGGAAGAATTTCTCTACTTACAAGCTGTCCATCTGAATTATGGAACCCTTAAACAGCACATGTGCCAGATTCCCTTTCATCTGAATGATAAGAGATTAACAAACATTCAGGTTTGGTCTACACTTTAAAGATATCAGGCATGGCTAAGTTGGTCAGGGATGTTAAAAAAACCCCATACCCTTGACAGACATAACTATGTCAACATAACCCCCAGTGTAGATGCAATTGTGTTGATGGACAAGAACTTCTGTTGAGGTAGCCAACTTCGTTTGGGGAGGTGGTGTTCAAACACTGATAGAAAAAACACTTCTGTCAGTGCAGGCTATGTCTACACTAGGGGGGCTATCCTGGCATATCTGCCCCAGTGTAGTCTCCATAGCATAGATGAACCCTGAGTCTAGGAAGCCTGTTCTGTCCATTTTCACAGGTGCTCAGACTACTGTATGAAGTACAAATTTAGGGAATCGGTGTTATTTGCAACACAGTTGAAGAGAAGTTTCTTAAAACATGATTGTCTCTCTATATTCCTGCCAATATGTTCTCAGTTGTTTCTGGCTATGGGGAAGCTGGATCTAGAATGGGGGATATAGTTACAGAGAAAATCGTCTTTAAAAAATCTTCTCTTAAAGAAAGTGCTTTGTTTAAAATCAAACTCTTCCAACTTTATTATCATTCCTCCTAAATTCCCATTGTTGATATCTGTTCTTTACAGCCATTAGAATCCGGATATTTCTATTTTTAATCTGAATTAAGGTTTTGGGGTGGCATCAGAACCTTGTATATGTTGACCTATAAATCAGTCTGGCATATGAGATTCCTCAGTGCTTGTTCTGGGTTCCTATTGAAGACAATGAGAAAACCCCCAGGAATTTCAATGGGAGCAGGATTGGGCCTTTAATTGCAATGATAGTAGCATGATCTTAAACAGACTATGGCCCTAGTAGTCAAATATACTTTGATTTAGCAAACATGAATCAAAGAGGAAGGAACACAAGCCTTCCTCTGGTTTATTTCTCAGGGAATGTCATAACTGAATAGCGTTTATTAGTGAATAATTCCCAAATAATGCCTAAGCCTAGTGCTGGCCTTCTGTACTGGTGTAAATTTCACTAGGCTGAGGGAGCCGACCATAAAGCCGACAAGATTTCACAAGCAAAAGCTTGTCACTGACAATGAATCCCAGCCTGAAAAGTTTGGGCTCCTTTAAGTGGAGGAAACCATGTTTCTCCTTATAGACTCTCCATTGGTCTAGTCCTGGAGTCCTCACTCCCTGAGGCCAATAGCGGTTATGCCTGAGTCAGGACGGCAGAAAAGCGAGCCCTCTGCAGCGGGATGAATTTCACTCCATGCAAATTAGCACCTTTCCTCAAATCTCTGCCCAGCTTGGTCCTTGCTTTTCAGAGTGAGACCAGGGCCAATTTCCCTTTGTGTCACTCAGCGTCCACCTGATTTCAATGCCATTATTTAACCCACTTCAGATGTTGGGTTATTTAAAGAGAATTTTCAATTCAACTTGCAAGCGCAGCCATAACATTTGTTCTGTTATTTATTTCCCATGATCTACTAAGAGTTAAAGGAGAATAAAACATTTGGCTTTTAGTGGTTTACAAAGCCTCATTACAGCTGAAATAAAGCAACCACTAAATCTTGTGTGGTTGTAGAGGTCAGTGGAGTTCTGGCACGCTGGCGCCATTTCTAAGGCAAGAATTTCATTTTCCTCGGAGGAAAAGTGCACACAAAGTTGAAGGAATGACAACAAAAGTACCTCCCTGCTTATCCTGCAGAGTGAATGGGAAAACACCAGGGGTCTTCCATGCAATGTAATTGTGGCACTGCTTCAGTTAGCACGCAGCCCTCCTGGTGCACCTTGAATTGTATTACACAAGAGAGAGACAGCTGAAGTTGGCCGGGGAGTTTCATGTAGGTCCCATTTAGAACAGGAATAAACGTGCCAGGGTAAAGAGTGCAATCATCGCTGACCCTTCTGGAGCGTCTTTCATGCAGGGACATTAGAGTGTTTTTGCAAATGTTTATCAGTTCTCCCAGCACCACCGTGCAATAGCTTGGTGCGGTCATTGGACTCACGTTGCAGATGAAGAAATTGAGGCTGTGTCTGTATTTCAGTCACAAGGTGTGATTGCAGCTCATGTAGACATACCTGAGCTAGCTTTGATCCATCTAGCTCAGGGCCCAGAGCAGTGAAGTCATGAAAGCACTGGCTTCAGCACACGCGAGTCACCTGAGAAATTACCCAGGGTTCTGGGTGGACTTGTACAGCCCAAGCGTCACTGCTCTGGTACCAGAGCTTGCTAGAGTAAAGCTAGGTTAGGTATGGCTACACCAATGGTGCAGTGTAAAAACAAAAACGTACACTAAACTCTGTATTCCCCAAATGAGACGTTTACCCGCATTCACCCTGAATTATACTATTGGTCTACATAAGTAGCAATCATACTCTGATTGCAGTACAGACGTTCCCTGAGACACAGAGAGGGGAAGTGACTTGCCCAAGTGAGTCAGCGGCAGAATCCAGAAGTTCTGACTCCCAATAACTGCTAACCATCAGAGTAGTCACCTCTGTGATGTGTAGCATAGAGTCCATTATTTCACTCTTTTCTCTTACAGTGGGCATAATATAAATAATTATATATATATATAGTGTGTGTGTGTGTGTGTGTGTGTGTGCATATTGATTGCTACTGCTGCAAAAAGGAGATACTTCATAATGAATCTGAATTATCTATTGTATCTTGTTCCCTTTCTCCCCAACTGGTATGTATTAATGACTCTATACTGCATACAGACTCATAGATTTTAAGGTCAGAAAGGACCATCATAATCATCTAGTACAGTGGTCTCCAAACTTTTTTGATTGCGCACCCCTATCAGTAAAAATTTTTTGAGCACGCACTCACCTGCCGCGCTGCAGGACTCCTGCCCGAACTGCCAAAGCCGCCCGAACTGCCGAAGTGGCGCTCCTCCTGCCACGCACCCCGAAGGATCCTCTTGCGCCCCCCTGGGGAGCATGCACCCCACTTTGGAGACCACTGATCTAGTAGACCAGGGGTCTCAAACTCAATTTACCTTAGGGCCAGTCCTCAAATCCTCCCAGTGGGTCAATAATGTCACTGAAGATGGTGTTCGGAAAAGAAAACGTTTATATTGTATTTTTTATTTTGAATTTCTTAGAAATAATAAAACTGTCATATGACTTTATACAATTCTTCACCTGCTAGAGAGTTTTTAGTGCTTGCCAGACACCTGGCAATGCTTCAGTTCTGTCGGTTTGTTGTTTGGCCTTAGTGACTGAGCAGTTGAAACCTTCAGGATTGCAGCAAGGTGTGCGTCGGATAGTTGTGTTCCGTATTTTGACTTGTTTATAGTCATTGTGGAAAAAAGCGACGCTGTCTCCATGGCTGACTCTGCCCGGTGACGGGTGATGGTATTGCTGCCCCTCTCCCCCAGCCAATTGGAGCTGCGGGGGGCGGTGCCTGCTGCAGACATTGCCGGCAGCGCGTCTCTCCTCCGCGAGCCGCAGTGGGGAGGTTCGCGGGCCATCGGGACTTAGAGACCCCTGCAGTAGACTGACCTGCACATCGCAGGCCACAGAACCTCACTCACCCATCCATATCTTAGCACAGTGCTGAGATATTAGATTTCCACACTATACGCAAAAGTAAAGAGCGCAGCACGGGAAGGAAATCAGCCAGAGGATCCCATCTGAACAAGATTAGATCCAGCACACTCCTTAGCTGATCTCGGGCTACTTCACACCCGGCTGCAGACCATCAGTGGAAGAGATCACTGATCTCACCGCGTTAATAACTCTGCAAATCTTCCTTTGTTGGCTTAAATATAAAAGAGGAGGGTATAATCCCGATGTCTTTACTATGCATGTTGGCTCCCCCCTGCACTTTATGTTACTCGTGTAGGACCGAAATGTAATAAGGCCGACTAATTAATTATGCATCTCATTCAAATGTAATTAAAACTCAGTCATTGCCTGTGCCAGGCTAAGTTACTTTGCAACAAGGTTTCAATAGGAAGCCTAGACAAAGGCTGTGCTTTAAAAAAATGAAACCACGGCTGAGCAATCCAAAACCACCACTGTGCAGCAGGTAGCATTCTTGAGTAGCCAGGATCCATTCCGTTGGGATCCCTACTCGTTGCAGAGCTGTTTGCTAATACTATATAAACGAACACTATTAATAATACTTTACGGTTCTCTAGCACTTCCCATGCGAGGGTCTCAGTAGGACTTACAGGCTCCTTTGCTTTAGCTTAACAACTTCCAGTGAAGCTGGTATCCTCTCCAGTTTACAGCTAAAGGAATTGAGCTGTTAAATGGTTAAAAGAGAACTGGATAAATGCATGGTGGTTATGTCCATTAATGGCTATTAGCCAGGATGGGTAAGAATGGTGTCCCTAGCCTCTGTCAGAGGATGGAGATGGATGGCAGGAGAGAGATCACTTGATCATTGCCTGTTAGGTTCACTCCCTCTGGGGCACCTGGCATTTGGCCACTGTCGGTAGACAGGATACTGGGCTAGATGGACCTTTGGTCTGACCCGGTACGGCCGTTCTTATGTATCTCAGGATACATAGAAAAGGCTACTGCAGAGTCTGGAATAGAACCTACAACCTATAGAGTTTTTAGGCTGTAAGGCTCAGATCCACAGATGTATTTAGATGCCTAAACACAAGGGACGGGGCTTGGACACACCCCTTTCACTGGCATCTCCCACTGGCTGGCTTAGGTTGCTTAAGCTGTTGGGTTTTGTGGATCCCATTCTTAGGTGCTTCTTTCTCCTCATGCATTGTATAGGCAGCCTAGGTGTCTAAGCCAGGCATTGTGAATCCCTTTGTGGATCTGAGCCTAAGTTCTCTGGGACAGAAGATGTCCAGGATTCCACTGTATCGTACAGCGCTGTACATATTATTGGTTCTCAACCAAAAAATAAGCAGCCACTTGTGCAGAATCCTTCTGCAAAATGCCCCCATTCCAAGCAGTCTGCAGCACTATAGAGTAGCGTTAGGTGGGGAGGAGAGGCTGAAGAAGGGGGAAGCGTTATCACATCTATACAAAAATATATAAAGGGGAATTTTCACTTTCCCCATCTGTGTGGAACTCCCATTAATGTCACTGGGAATTCGGCATGAAGAGCTAGGGGAGAAAGTTCTTCCACATTAAATTAGATGGATTGAAGCAAACCTATAAGAAAAAAAATAAAACATATAGTAGATCAGTTTTGAGCCTGCCAATCTTGGACTAGATCCATTTAATTAAGTTAGTTAATTAAGTTCTCCAAACAACACACTTCTATGTTGGCTAATGTTGTTGCTACAGATCAGGGCAGGTATTGTTTTAAAGTAATAAAGTAGCTGAAAGGGATAGTTAGCAAGTATTTATCAATAAAATGCTCATCCCAATTGCGCTCAGGTTGTACAACCTGCCACCTTCCTCTCCACCCTCCACATGTTCACAATAAGAAAGGATTGTCCCCGGTGCAACGAACACTGTTTGCCTTGATTGTACAAGGCATCGCACCAGGGGAGCTTGACTGTTGCAATGGAGCGAAGCGAAGATGAGATTTACAGCGGCTGGTGGGCAGGCATATGGCAGAGGCCAGAGGATTTATAGATGCCTGTGGAGCCTAAGGACGATCAATTGCGGTGTGACTCAGTAGCACAGTTCGTTCCCCCTCAAAACAAAGTGAAAGAGCTGGGATACAACCCATGATCAGGGCAGCCAACAGACCTTCTAATAGGAGAGACGCCTGGCTGACAGTGGGAGCTGGACAGACAACCAACATCTAGAGAGTTGGCAGCCACTGCTGTTGACGACTCAGGCAATTGGATGAGTCCTTGGTTGGGAGGGGAGTCTCATTTGGTTTTGGGCTGTTTTTAAAAAGGCAGAAAGCGTTTTTCTTGGGTGGTGCTGTCCTTCCTGTGGGGGTATATTCTCATTTCAGTTGGCATGTGGCTCCTCTTTGGTGTTAGTGGGAGAGCCGTGCAATGTCAAAGGCCATGGGATTGCAACTCCCAGGTCAGATCGTTCGTCTGTACAGTCTGGAGTTCTGTTTCCCAGGGGAATCCCAGCTTCAGCGAATTGCAGGGGAAGCCTGTCAGAGATGGCAGCTAGTGTTTCGTCTGAATCTGCCTGCTAGACTGGCTAATGCAATAACGTCCCGCTCATGGACCAGGTTCTCATCTCTGTTAACGTCGATGGCAGATTTATACCAGTGTAACAGATCAGAATCAGTTTCATTGCAAATAACAGTACTTTGCACTTAACGGAGCACCCTTCCCCAGAGCATTTCAGAGTCTTCGACGAAGAGTAATGAAGTCAGTTTTATTACCATCCTACCCATTTTCAAATGGAGAAACTGAGGCACAGAGCAGGTGCATGACTTGCTTGAGTCCACACAATGAGGCAGCCTCTGGTTCTCGGTCCTGTGCTGTTTCCACCTTCATCTTGATGGGGGGAAGCTTAATGGAGAATTACAAAGGCTTCACACACACATGCAAGTGCAACCGATTTCCCTTTATTAGCTCCCTTTCCCACAAAGTCTTTCAAGAATCGAAGTAGAAGGCTCTGAGCCCTGGGACTCTGAAGACCTTAATTCTCTTCCTGGCTCTGCCAGTGACCGGCTCTGAGACTTTAGACAAATTCCTTTGCCTCAGCATGCCTCAGTTTCCCCATCTGCACCATAGGGCTAATGATACTACTCTCCTTTGCAGAGCACAGAGGGGAAGCCCTGTGGAAGAGCTAGGTATTATTTATATTACTAAATAGCTTGACACACAGATACATAGGTTAGACCCCATCTATCAGCCAATCCCAACAGACAGAAGGCCAAAGTCCATCTTCACCATTAACCACGGAGGAGAAGCATCACTACAGGTTGAAAGCGAGAGTAGGTCTCTCAGGCCAGTGCTGCTTGGAGCCAACCTGCCTCATCCCATATGTGCTTCCTTAAGTGTTTCTGAACAGGTCGCTTTTTCCAGGCTCTCTCTCGTTGGCAGCAACTCAGTTTTGTCAGTGTCTGTCTCTGTCATCCTCACTTTGTCAGTTTCTGTCTCTGTCATCCCCCCTTGCATTTCTACATGGGTTTTAGTCAGATGATCAGGGCTGTGGGTGGCCACCCCAGCAAAGGGGGGCCGGAGGCAGCTGCCCTGCAGCAGGGAGGCAGTGGAAGGATGCACGTTGGAAATCTGACGTAGTATAAATCCCTTGCAAGACTGGAGGAGAATATCCTTCTTGCTGGCTGGCCTAGCCCAAGCGGGCACTGTGAACGCTGACATTCTTTCTCCAGCAAATAAATCCTTTCCCTTTACTAGGGAATCAACTTGTTCCATATTGTGGGCCAAACTCGGAGGCCCAGATCGCCCAAACTCCTCTTGATTTCACTGGGACGTGGGAGGGGAAGTCCTTGCCACTAGCAGAATGAGACCATTGCAGCATTGCCTACGCTTGCAATTTTATCCTGTGTCTCGTGATATTTGGGGCTTTCCTAAAAGACTCAGGCTCCTGGAATCCTGTGATGGCTGGAGAATCTCAGCTTTCATTCCATGGCCGTGATGTGCCCCAGGAGCTAACGAGCGGCCCTGGGCCCAGTATCGCGATTCAGGGGGAGATCTGCTAGTCCTTCTGTTGGGGAGGGGGAAATCACGCTGCTCGAAATGGAACAGGATGGGGAAGACTCATTGAAGAGAACCAGGTGGAGTTTCCATCCATAGGGCCCCTCCTTCATGTCTCTGTCCATCCAGCTGGATGCTTATATCACCATACTATTTCCTTAGCTTAGATACTTATAGGGATAAGAATATCCCAAGGTATAATAGTAACTATTACAAAAATAAACAATGTTTCTTGATGGCACTTAAACCCTCCTGCTTCAGGGCATAAACCAACCTCTAAGTGATGAGGGTCAGGAGGAAACTGTCCCCATCCTGTTCCATTTCGAGCAGCGTGATTTCCCCCTCCCCCTCTAAAGCATCAGGTACTGGCCACTGACCTAGATAGACCCCTGCTCTGATCCACTGTGGCAATTCTTATGTTCCTTTCAATGGGAAAGGGTGATTTGACCCACTGAGTCTTCTTGGGATTGATTTTTGGTTGCTTCACAGTGATAAACGCCCACCAACTATTTTAGACTATGAAGCTTTACTGCTAAGAAACCACTGTCTTCTGTGCCTGCTTCCTGAATTATACATCAATCACAAAAAGACAAATGAAGGGGGAGTTTGTTAGAAGAAAACTTAGCATGAGGGGAACTGGTAGTCTTTCATGCCACTGACATGCTGTTGACATAGGCTTTGATTTATAGCTGTAGAAACTGCAGCAAGTCCCATACAATCTGCATTAGCTTTCTTTCAGAGAGGTTTCCAATAGCACAGAGACACAGAGAGGACAGCACTCTCAGGAAACAGAGCAGCAGAAGATGACAGCAATGAAACCACAACTTAGGTACGATCCACCCCAGAGATAGGGTTGCTTGTTTTTTTTTTTTCGAAAGCAATCTTCATCTCATAATGTCTTTAGCATACATCAGATTTAGTATATGTAGTCTCATTGCAATCTACACTGGCAAGAGTCCATATACTCCTAATGGGAGCTCTGTGCATACATTGAGAAGGGAATATATTTCTTAGCCTCCTAAATCTGTTTGTTTGGGCAAAGTTTCTTGCTAATCCCACATTAATTAGTTCAAGATGATGGCTACCATAAATCAAAGAGTACTTTTACATTTGCAACATTATTATTACATATATAGTACCAAAAGTGAATACAGCCCTGTAAGCAGATGAACTGTAACAAGCAATTCTTTTTTTAATCTTTCTGTTGATGATCTTCAAATGTTTATCCCAGGGTTTGAACCCAAGACTTTCAGCAATGCAGCACAGAATTCTACTGCTTAAGATAAAGGGATAGCTCCATTACCTGGTAGCAGTAGTAGACTGTTACTGTGTTTGAATTAGTCACTTGAGAAGGACACACCGCACTTGGCAAGCATGTAACACATCCCTCCACTTATATTGTGCACATCACTGCAGTAACTGAACACCATAACAAGTCCTTGCCCCCAACTGTACCTTTGTGCTAGTTCATAAGAACTTGAATGAGAAATTGACTAGAGTCTAAAATGAAACTGACTAGTCTAATTTCATTGCCTACTCGGAGAGAAATGCAAACATAACATAAATAAGGGAAATAAATTAGGTCTTCAAAAGGCTTTCAGTTTCCATACTTTCACCACACAGATAAGGAAATTACTTTATTAGGAAAAAGATGATTTTTATCCCGAAAGCATCTTTTTCCTGATATCTGTAATAGTGCAGGTTATCATGTTTCAAATCAACATTGAATGGAATTAGATGTGGCATTTTGATCTTGGATAGGAAAGGAAGACAGATTTTTGCAGTGCACATCGGAATCTCTTTTTAAGTCAATGTGCCCAATTCTGATGTCATTCACAGCAGCGTAACCAGGAGTAATTCCACTGATGCCAACAATGGAGTGTAAAACCCATGTATGTAAGCTCAGAATCAGGCCCATAATAGCCAATTCACTCAGACAGCACACTAAAGATGTGCTTTACCCCTAAAGAGCACACACATATTGTGTTTCTGTTGTAAAAGTATTCTGGTGGAATTTTTTGTGCCTTCCCTAGTATCTCCAGTAGTATCCCTATGCTTGCAAAACTAGAAGACAAATACATTTTGAAGCCCATAAAATCATTTAACATGGGTTTAGCCCCTGAGTAAAAGAAAATGACTAAGAAAGAAATAAAATAGGTTCACTCAAATACCACATGAATTGATATTCCAAGAAGTCCCCAAGACATTATTCATGTCTTATCAGGCAGATACACACCAAAATATACTCTTTCTTTTTTTTAATGGAGTAGATTTTTTGCACCATCAGTTTCTCCTTTAACGGTCTCCTTTTGTTGTAGTTTAGGCCATCAGCACATTTGAATGATCTAATCTTGTATGAAAGCAAACTGCTTTATTAAACTTTGGGACTTGCTCTTCTTTTCTGGAAGTAGATGAATCAAAAATTCAAACTGATTTGCTGGATATATTTTAACCCAGTAAAATTCCAACTCATGATTTTTTCAGCTGATTTTTCAGAGGATAATTTATGCTTCATTTCCCTTTCCAGGAAGTTCTCTGTAGAATTGCTGGCACAGAACAGATACTGCATCTCCACTACAGTTGATAGGACATAAATTATTCAAAATTATTCAGCAGATTTCTAAACCTCTTCTTCTCTCCATATATTGTCTGTGTGTGGGCAGCTGAATGCACCATACCTCAGTTTCCCTCTTAGATCTGGTATATTCACACTTACATCTAATTTTCCAAAACAAAGTCTCCCTTCCTGGAGTCTGGCTTCTGCAGGTTGGTCACTACAGACCCCATATGTCCTTTCAAAACACAAGTTCTGCAACTACTCAGAGGCTATGTCTACACTACCGTGGGATCGATGCTCCAGCGATTGATGCACCGGGGGTTGATTTAGTGGGTCTAGTGAAGACCTGCTAAATTGATGGCAGAGTGCTCTCCGATTGACCCTGGTAATCCACTGGGAACGAGAGGAGTAAGGTAAGTCGATGGAAGAGCGTCTCCCGTTGACCCAGCGTGGTGTAGACACCGCAATAAGTCAATCTAATCTACGTCGACTCCAGCTACATTATTCACATAGCTGGAGTTGAGTAACGTAGGTCAACTTACCGCGGTCATGTAGACATAGCCACAAAGTCTCTCCCCTTGTATCAGAGATTCCCAAGTCTTTCCCTAAGCTCCAGGTAGTCTGAATCGCTCTAGTTCACTCTACACACTGGCAACCACTGGCTGCCTTTATATCCTTCGGACCCTTTCCCATCAGGCCTTGTCGTGGCCTATAGTCACATGATTGGGGAGGAAAGCCCCCATTGGCAAGAGCTGGATCTGGCCTCTCATAGCTGTCTACACTGCAAGTGGGAGTGAACCTACCACCTGAGTAGACAGTCTTGCAGTAGCAGGGCTTGGGCTAGCGTGCTGAAAATAGCAGTGTGGATGTTGTAGTTTGGCCTCTCAAGGCCACCTGATCCTCTAAACTTGAAAACCTGAGCTCCAGCCCGAGCCCAGAATGTCCACACTGCTATTTTTAGTGTGCTGGCTTGAGCCCTGCTAGTGTAAGTCTGTCTACATGGGCTGGGAGGCTCACTACCAGTTGCAGGCACCTTAAAGGCAGTGCTTAATTTGTGCCAGGGCTTGCCAAGCTGAGCTCCGGTACCTCTGGTCTTGACAGTTCATAATCCCGGTACCTCTGGGCTTGCTGCATCAATTATGAATGTAAAAAAATTGCTTGAACCCTGACACCTATTTGCTTGAACCTCAGCACCTCTTTCCTTACATATTAAGGCCAATCCACCCTACTCTGCTAACAGCTTTTGTTTTTCTCTATTGTGTTCATCATCGGAAACGATTCACAGAATAATTGCAGTCAATGTAGCTACACAGATTTATACCGTCTGAGGATTTGGTCCAAGGGATGTAAACAGGAAAGCACCTTGTGATCTACCTGGAGGAAAGGAGATATATAAGTGCATGGTCTTGTTA
Organism: Mauremys mutica; assembly: GCF_020497125.1. Lineage (NCBI taxonomy): Eukaryota > Metazoa > Chordata > Testudines > Geoemydidae > Mauremys > Mauremys mutica. The sequence goes on along the minus strand of NC_059082.1, from coordinate 81,133,335 downwards.
TGTTCAATTGATTACGTCGGTGTTTGTTATTACGTACAGGTGCAGTTACCTATGCAGCAGTGAGCTTCTGCAGTTTCACTCTTGTATTAAATATATGGTTTTAACTAGACAAACACTTGGCCAAATTCTCCTCTTGCTTACACTAGGTTTTTATGGGTGTGACTTTATTGACTTCAGGGGAGTTACTTCTGATTTACACCCATGGAATTCAAAGCAGAATTTGGACTATAGAATGGAAACATGCACACATGTATACACACACTTGAATGTAAATACACACACACACAAAGAAAGCAAGAGAGAGAGAGAAGAGAAAAAAATAATCAGAGTAAAAACCAAGAGGAAATAATAGTAGAGCTGCCAGGTAGCTGTACTCCAGGGATGAAATGGTAATAAATGTTAGCAGATACTCTGTTTTACATCTTGAATGCATTTTACAAATATTAGTTCATTTAATCTCACAACACCTGTGAGAAAAAATAATCCCATTTATTGGTAGGGAAACTGAGGCACGGCTAAGTGGTTCGACCAAGGACACAAAAGAAGTCTGTGGCTAGAAGACCGTTCTTCCCTCTTTTTGTTAATTTGAGTTCCAGCGACAGGATCAACAACAGGGGTTGGACCCAAGCAGTAATTAATAGCAGAAGCAAAATGCAGGTAATAGATTTCAAAATTAGGGAAGGGGGAAAAGGTGACCTTGAAATGTTGACTTGCCTTTCCTCCCTCAGATTAATATCTCAGCAGTAGCATCATCATCCAAGAGCTACCGAATGGGCATAAGGAGACATTTACTGGGGCGGAAGGAATCACTGATGGAATACTAATTGCAAAAAGAAGCAAAGTGTTATGATTTTCATCTCCAAATCTCTTTTTTTCTCCTTAAACCCTGCCGGGATGAGATCAGCCTTGAGCTGCTGTTAACGATGAGGCAGGAGTTCTCTGTTTTTTCCTTAGACCACAGGGCTGGGAGAGCCCATGAAGTAATTAATTTTGACTTACAGAAGCACTATTAAATTGGATAGAAACTGGTGAAAATAGGATTAGGAATGGAGTTTAGCCAAGAGCAAACAGAATTAAAACTCCCTAAGAGCAGGTCAATACAGCTGATATCATTGATGCAATGAAAGTCGACAGCTTTGGACATTTTTGAGTGATGGTTTAATGCCAGAAATCACAACGTTCCTGGTACCAGACCAGATGAGGAGAATTTTAAAAAGTGATTTTTTTGGGGTCATTTTCTTATCTGTTCTGAGCCCACTCATTTCTGAGGATTAATTTTGAAACAATTGTGCAGAACAAGCAAAAGTCTCGATAAACCCCAACCAGTCAAAATCTGCCTGGTGCTTTCAACACATGAACCAAAATCTAATTAGTACAGGATTAGGTATGCCAGAATTCATCAGGAATGGAATGATTCTTCAAATAAAAACCAACCCTGCTCCCTGCCCTAAAACACCAGCGTTGAGCGTTTGATAACATAAATTACGGGCCAGATATTCAGGTAATGTAAATCCGTGGGGCTCTGTTGACTTCCGTGGAGGCAGACTGATTTACCCAGGAGAGGGTCAAGGCCCATAAAAAAAACAACTGGCTGTCTTTGTGCAAGGGGGATGAGAATCCACTGAAGTTGCATCAGGTGTCAATTTGGCCGGTTGTGTTAAATTTCAGAGTTCTGCCTACCTCTCAAACACACTTGGAAAAAGTGTGATAGGCAAATGAGACCAGAATTTGGCCCTAGGATACACCAGTATAAATCCTGTGTAGCTACATTGGGCCTCATCCTTTTCTTATTTACAACTGCATAACTCCACTGAAGTTACTCCCGGTTTATACCAGTGTAACTGAGCTGAATTTGCCCAGTAGCGTGATAACAAGGCAGTGGCTGGTCAATTGAATCTCCAAAGCGCTTTACAAACATTAACTAATCAGCATGGAGCTTTACATTTCTCCTCCTTCCCCCAACTTTAATAAATAGCAAATCAATCCAAGGCCAGATTCTGATAGCTTGCGAATATGCGCAGAGGTCACCGAAGGCTCTGTTTCGTGTCTGAATCAAATTGCTGCAGCTACTGGGAGGTGTGCATAAGCATGCATCTTAGTTTTTTGCAGGGTTTCCATGGTTTCTGCCTGGCACTGGCTTTCATCTTTGTTCTAAAGCAGATGCTCTCAGTTGTATTTTCTTTGGTTGAGGGAGCGCATAGAATTGCTAGGAAATCCCAAAAGTTACCCAAAACAACAACAGTAGCGTAAAATCTAGCCTATGCAGCAGGTCCTGTGTTGCAGTGCAAGCTACTTTATGTAGCGCTGCTGGCAAACGGTGGCCATGAACTCTAACAGTCCTAGTGGGACAGGGTGACCTGGGGCTGATGAAGGGGGTATGCGTATCGAACACTCACCCAGATGCCCATGGCATAAAGGGCCATGGTTATATGAAAGGGAACATGCTCCAGTACACTCTTGGGCTTGTGTTTCCAGCTCCTTGTGGCTGCCACAGGGTGAAAGTTAAAGCAGTGTTCAGTGCCTGTTTACAAACAGATTAACTGAGGTACAGAGAGGCTGTGTGACTTGCAAAAGGTCATGCACTGAACTGGGAATAGGACCCAGGAGTCCAGGCTCCCTAGCTCTTATTCGAATCACTAGACAATGCTTTCTCATAAAGCAAAGTCTTGCTGTAGCTTTTCCTTCTTTTCCCATTGTTTTGAGGTGCAGGCAAAAAACAAACTCACAGGCAAACTCAGAGGCAGGTGAAATGGAAACTGACTTCTGCTACAAAAAACTCTCCCGAAGGCTTCGACACCGGGACAGATACAAAAGCACGGCCGCTCCTTACAAGTGGGAACCTGCAGAAGCAGGCCGCGGGGGGTGGGAAACAAAACTAAAAAAGAAACAAACGAACAACTGAACAGAAAGACGTGTTGAGCGAGGGTCAGCAAATTAGTTCCAAATCCCTCTCTTGGGGACTTTTAATTGCTAACGGGATTATTTACATGTGTTACTGTATAATCCTACAGGTGTTACCTCACATCTTGGGCTGGGAAGATCAAAGCTAAAATTCTGACCATCTTAACTGAGCACAGATTCCTTTATATTTTAACCCACCTGACCAGTCATGCATGCCAAATGCTGAACGGGCAGCCAGTGGAAACTTCACAGGGGTTCTGCAGAAAGGAGGGTAATTACAATAGACCTCTTGCAGTAAAAGCAGAGAGACAGTAGGGTTCTTTAAAATAGCGTTTTTTTTTGTTTTGGCTGGAACAGAGTATGTAAACTCTAGTCTAGAGCATAACGCAGGAGGATACTATGGGCCTGAGTCTGATCTCACTTGTAAGAGTATAATCCCATTAGTTACAATAGATGTATGTCTGGCAATCAGACTTTCTGATAGACAAACACAAGAACCAAATTCTGCCTTCAGGTACAGGATTTGAGTGAGATAGTCCAACTGTTCGGGTACTACCTTGAGAGGTAGGTTCAGTTCCCTACCGGACGTTTTGTGTGACATTGGGCAAATCACTTATGCTGTGCCTCAGTTTGCCAGCTGTAAAATGGGGATAATAGCACTGCTCTATTTCGTAGTGCTGGTCTGAAGGTATCTACAGGAAAGACTGCCAGGTGCTCAGATACTATGGGGAAGCTGATTAATGATTTGATTTAGGACTCTGGCATTAAAACGCTCACCAGCCTGGACTCAATGCTGACGTATCATAACCAGTACATTGCTTTACCCACCCTCTGCAATTACACTGTGAGATTATGGCCCGGAGTCAATGAAGCTACAATAATTTACACTGCATGAGAATCTAGCCTAAGGATTCCAGGTATGTTATTGGGGTTGTGGTGATGGGGGGCAGAAGGTCAAGGAACACTGTTTAAAAACCTAACTTTTAGCATTTCTTAAGAAAAAAGCTGCACGGAGCAGCTGCACATTGGGCCAAATGACATGAAACTAGAACATCAGCTGCATGAAGCTGAGCAAAGGGCAAATAAGTAACCCACAGCCCAAATGGGGAGATGGAAACTAGAGCCCAGATTCTCTCTTGCACTGAGATTTGCTCAGCACAGGATGTGGGGCCAATCAGAGAGCCGATGCTCTTGACCAATCTGCACTGGTGCGGGTGTAGGTTAGAGCAGCCACAAGGTTGCTGTGGCAGTTTGCAGTGGTTCCCCCAAGAGTCCACGCGCCAGCTGCGGATTGCCAGAGCACATCTTGTTCTGGCCACACCCCTACACCTGGGCCTGGTGTGGGGGCGGCACTGGGGTCAGCTGACAGCTTGCCCACTCTGGGGGAATTTCACTTGGTAGATCTGTGCCAAGAAGTTGGAGGAATGCAGGACGGAAGATAGCCCTGGCGTCTGAACATTCTTGGAGCCAAATTCTGAAGTTCTCACTCAATGCAGTGAGACTGTTGCTTGAGTGAAGATGGCAGGATTTGGCCTGTTTAGTGATGTTCGTGGGGGATTTTAATGTGATTTTTATCTCCAGAACCTCTCGTTACCGTTAGTAAATTGAGCTCTCTCAGCCCTCCTTTCCTTCATCTGCACAATATTTACCCCCCATTAAAGGTCCCAGAGTAACAATGTCCCCCAGTTCGGCATGCATTCCTTATGCAGCTCCTCCGCTGCATTATTAAAGGCTAGATCATGGCACCTTGACGCATGCTGAGCCGTATACCAGTGTGTGAATAGTCCTGTTGATGTCAATGGGACGACATGGTAAGTAACGGTAGCAGATTCTGGCCCTTAATGGATTGCTGAAGTTGTTCATTGAAATAAGGAGATCACGTCTATTTTCAGAGCCGTTCGCACTGTCGGCTCCCACTACACTGTTGCAATGTCCCTTGTGGAGGAGAAGAGTCAGGCCTCAGTGGCACTGAACATAAAGGGTTTCTTTGCAGAGGCTGCTGGACACAGATAGTACCCTGTGGCTCTCTCTCCTACTAATGCTCCTACCAATACAGCCCAGAAGGCCAATGGCATATTGGGCTGCATTAGTAGGAGCACTGCCAGCAGATCGAGGGAAGTGATTATTCCTCTCTATTCGGCACTGGTGAGGCCACAGCTGGAGTATTGCGTCCAGTTTTGGTCCTCCCACTACAGAAGGGATGTGGACAAATTGGAGAGAGTCCAGCGGAGGGCAATAAAAATGATTAGGGGGCTGGGGCACATGACTTACGAGGAGAGGCTGAGGGAACTGGGCTTATTTAGTTTGCAGAAGAGTGAGCGGGGATTTGATAGCAGCCTTCAATTACCTGAAGGGGGGTTCCAAAAAGGATGGAGCTCGGCTGTTCTCGGTGGTGGCAAATGACAGAACAAGGAGCAATGGTCTCAAGTTGCAATGGGGGAGGTCTAGGTTGGCTATTAGGAAACACTATTTCAGTAGGAGGGTGGTGAAGCACTGGAATGGGTTCCCTAGGGAGGGGGTGGAATCTCCATCCTTAGAGGTGTTTAAGGGAGGGATAGCTCAGTGGTTTGAGCATTGGCCTGCTAAACCCAGGGTTGTGAGTTCAATCCTTGAGGGGGCCATTTAGGGAACTGGGGCAAAAATCTGTCTGGGGATTGGTCCTGCTTTGAGCAGGGGGTTGGACTAGATACCCTTCTGAGGTCCCTTCCAACCCTAATCTTCTATGAAGGCCTCGCTGACAAAGCCCTGGCTGGGATGATTTAGTTGGGGTTGGGCCTGCTTTGAGTAGGGGATTGGACTAGATGACCTCCTGAGGTCTCTTCCAGCCCTAATCTTCTATGATTCTTTCTCTCATCCTGGATTAAGTTCAGCTGCCGAATGTCCCCACTTCCATTATTCTGGTGATAGTGGCAGAGTAAGAACCTAAATAGAATAGAACCTAGGACGTCCCTATATTCTCCCTTCCCCATTTTTAGAACAGAGCCCTGGTCAACACTTAGATTGATCTAGTTACGTTGCTGAAGGGTGTGAAAAATTCATACCCCTGAATACTGTAGTTAAACCAGCAGAAACCCCGTCGTAGACACAGCTAGGTTGATGGAAGACTTCTTCTATTGACATAGCTCCCTTTGCTTGGGCAGGTGAATTACCTACAGGGATGGAAAAAACCCTTTTGTTAATGTAGGAACCATCTACACTACCTCAGCATACCTGCAGCTGTGCCTCTGTAGCGTCCGCAGCCTAGACATGCCGGAAGCATGGTTAATAACACCATTTGTGGATAATCTAGCTGTGTCTGTATGATATAGGATGTCTCTAATCCAGCTACCAATGATAACAGAGCTACAGAAGACGTTTTTAACACCGGCGCCTTAGCTCCAACCTGTATGAAACACCAGTACTGAAATCAATGGGCGTATTGCCCCTGACTTCAGTGGGGCCAAGATTTCTCCCCTTTTCCTTAACTCCTATGGACAATCTGACGAGAGACAGCGCTGGTTGTTAAAGGGAGTCTTGTCTCTGCTTTGAAATGAAAACACAACCAAAGCCCCTGCCTTGGCTTTTCTTCGTTTAAATTGGCCCTCGTCTGGTGGACTGGGTTCACGGCGAAAGATAAGGGCCTTCCATTCTCCGCACCTGCATAGCAACTGAAGGTCAGCGAGGGAGGGAGGAGAGACAAAGCGAGGTCAGAAATTGACAGGGAGCATGAATGATGTAATTAATGGCGATGCCACTGTGTGGGAGCTCGGGCTTTTTATTTTGAAATGACAAGTGGGCAGTGTGAGTGGGGTTTTGACATCAGCACTTCCTGTCTGATTATCTCTTATTCAGCATGTGCTAATGAGCTTGACCTCTGACCCCTCCGGGAGTGATTTACATATCTCCAGCCCGATACTGGGGGAATCTGCCTGGGAAGAGAGGCTGAGTTATCTGTCAGACTGAACGCTTTTATTTTATTTGTATTTATTTATTTATTTAATGTGCACTCACTCGGTATCGTAACATGGCCCAGCTGGGAAAGGGGGGAAACTAGCCAGCCCGATGAATTGGTCACCCACATGCATGTTGCAACCTGCACCAGGAACTGGCAGATGAATGCAGATTATGCCAGATTAACCCCTTCAGTGCTGGGAGTGAGTGTTGACATGGTTTCATGGGTCCCCTATGAGTTCTTCAATGGGTGATGTTTTGATCATATTATCTTTGGGGTGCACGTGGCTGTATGGGTCAGTACATTAATATACACCCCCAATTAACATAGGAATAATGCCACTTCCTAGCAAATCAGTCAAGCTGATTCTTCATATAAAATGGGATTAACAAAAAGTCATAAAGTTTAAGAAGGAAACATTAGATTATCTAGTCGGACCTCCTGTATCACAGAGACCACAGAATTTCACCCACATACTGAAATGAGCCCAAAGCTTGTTCCACCTTGTATTTAGCTGGGACACTCTGAGTTAGTTTTCAGACCTGAAGAAGAGCTCTGTGTAAACTGGAAAGCTTGTCTCTTTCCTCAACAGAAGTTGGTCCAATAACAGATATTACCTCACCCACCTTGTTTCTCTTATTTCTAACTGGTATTTGTCTGGCTCTAACTCCAGCCTTTGGTTCTTGTTATGCCTTTCTCTGCTAGATAAAAAAGCCCTTTACTGGTTGATATGTTCTCCCCGTTAAGGTAGTTAGACACTGTAATCAAGTCATCTTTTGATCCCTTTTACAAATAAGCTTAACAAATTGAGTTCCTTAAGTTTCTTGCTGTAAAACAGATTTTGATTTAACAGAGACTCTTGGTTTATAAGTACACAAAAGGAAGCACCTATCTGAAAGCTGCTGGTGCTTCTGACATATGCTAACAGAAGCATATGACTGAACTCAGTCACTATCCCAGCAGTCATGGGCACCAGAACCGGGGTGTGTATGGGGTGTGAGGGAGGTCAAGGGGTCTGTTTAATAAAAGAAACATAAACGCAGAATTCATGTTCCCCGCAGTTCCCCAACTGCTGCAGAATAATAGATTCTCCTGGGGAGATGCTGCAATTACACCTTTCACTCACCAGGGGCTGCTGTAGCACCAGAAGAGAGGGCATCTGTCTCACCGCTAGAGCAGCCAGCTGCAAAGAGGGAGGGGGCATTTTGGCCTTGGCCCCCCCACTTCTACAATGGTTCTGGCACCCTTGCCAGCTGCCCACCCTTGACAATCCCCAGTCAAACACAACCCCCCTGCCCTTTTAGTTAAACAGCTCAAAACTCCTTTCTCACATACCCTCAGCCTCCACCCAGGGAAAGGGTAAATTCTGTAGCATGCCTATTTGGGAATCAAGTCCCACTGTTCCAGGATCTGTACGCCGTCCCTGCACCAAAGAGCTCACAATCTGTCCATATGTCAAGACAACCACACATGATAAAACAACTAAATGAGGACGGGGAGCCCAAGATTAACAGTGAAACAAACCTGATGATCTGCTTACTAAGGAGAAGTGTTGCCGAGCAGACCAGTTGCCGAGAGCACTACGCTAGCATTGTAGCATTCAGGACTCAGATTGGCTCCCACCTTTGTGCTAGGTGCTGTATAAACACCAAGTAAGAGACAATCCCTGCTCTGAGCAGCTTACAAGCTAATTAAAATTTAATGCAACAAATGGGCATAACAAACAGGGCGGGAGCAGGAGGCTGAAGATAACAGCGATGAGAATGCCGGGGCCACACAGACTAGCTAGGTTCACTGTACTAATCACAGGAGCTCAGGATTATATAGGCTGGTTGTGTTCACAAATTCCAGGTGTGACACTGCACCCCATATTCTTCACAGTGATATTATTATGATATGATTATGGCTTAATGATGATGCATTTTGTATAAGACAGGTCATGTGAGGTGTTATTGGAAAAGTTATGATTATCCTATTTGTATGAATTTATCATTTTTGTATCTACCGTTAGGAATATTAACTCTGTATCTGTATTTCACATGTGATTACTCTGGGTGACACCCACAACTAGCCTTACTGGTACAACAATGAAGAAGCCAGACAGTGCTGATGGCCCATCAGCAAAGACAATGGACCCTGGAAGAACTTAACCTTCCTGTAAACACTCCAGACAGCCTATAAGTAATGGCTGCTATAACTCAGCAAGGTATGCAAGGGCCTGTAACCAGACCACATGACTCTGGATTCCATCTTGGGAGGTCAGTGTTTTTCCACAAACTGAATTGGGGACAAAGGGTTCCTGGCATATGCTAAAGCTATATAAGGCAGGGAGTGACATCATCTGTGGTTCTTCACTCCCCACCCAAGAAGACTCCTGGAAACACCTGAGGAACAAAGACTGAACTGGGGGAAGTTCTGGTCCCAGGCTGAAGGGATTTCTATGAAAACCTGGGGATCCCAAGCTGCAAAGCAAATGCAGCTTGTGCCTTAAGAATCTGCAAGTGTGCTTGTACCATCTCTCGCAGGGTGAGAAACTGCTAATTCATATCCAATCTATCTAGTATGTTAAGCTTAGTTTGCATTTTTGTTTGCTAGGTAATCTGCTTTGATCTGTTGGCTATCCCTTATAATCACTTGAAATCTATCTTTTTGTAATGAATAAACTGGTTTTATGTTTTAATTTAAACCCAGTGTGCCTTTAAGTGAAGTGTCTGGGGAAAAATCTCAGCTTGATTTAACACAGGCTTGTTGCATTTCCTCTCTGCACTGAGGGGGAGGCGAACTGGATAATGAATTCATACTGGTTGGGGTTTGGACTAGGGCAGGATGGTACATCTCTGGGGTTCTAGGCTGGTTACTTTGGCTGTAGCATCTCGGTTGTTGGTTCATGCAGTGGCTGGTCAGAGAGCCTGCATGTAACTACAGCTGGATGTGTCTCTACCTGTGTGAATGCTGGTGGAAGTGTAAGGCCGGGAGCGTGTATGCAGTTTGTCACAGCAGCACAGTGTGAGAGGGAGCCCAGGCCGGTGGGTCAGGGGAGCTCAGTGGCACCCCAGTTCCAGGTGGCACCCCGGGGGGAAATTGTCACACCAGGTACTGAGGTTTGTTTGGGTTTCAAAAGATATAAACTAACAAGCAATATTCATGGTTGTAGGTGCCCAAAACGGACGATTGCCTTGCCAATCAAACCTTCCTATCTAAAGTTCCCATTACAGAAATAACTAGGCCTTGATGCCTCCCTCTTGGTCCCTGCTCTGTGGGGGAACCTGGCAGCATTCCTTTGCGATTCCTCTTCCTTAGTTACATAGCTAGCTGGTGGGGCGGTTCTGGAGGTGGGCTTGGCTTGACAGACCCGCTGTGTCACACAGCAGCAAAGTGGTCAAAAACCTGACTGCTTTTGAGACGGGTTTCCTCAAACACTCCCCGTTTCCCAGCCCACCTTTCTGGCTGAGGATTGCCTCAAGGCTCTCCCCGCCTCCCTGCGGGGCTGTGTCTTGGTAGTGCTCTCAGCCTGGCTCAGATCCCTGCCTGACAGTGTTGCATGTTTTCCCACCAGGCCCCTGAGCCCATAGAAACAAGGAGGCTGAAATAAAGCAGAATTGCGCCTCCCCCCATCACTAACTGAGGCACAGGCTGAATGTGTGTTAGCATTCCATTTATGGGCTCAGTCAAACCCGGCACTTGACAGACGTCTCATTTTTCTCATTTGCAAGAGTTAAAGGCTTTTTACTGCCCCCAATAGAAGAGAAACAGAGCTACAGTGGGGCTGTCTCCTTTCACCGTCCCTAGTTTTGCACAGCTGTAGAGCCCTTGGCTTCGGTGGAGTTACTCCTGATTTGGGCCATGATTGTTATTTCTAGTACAGTAGCACTCAGTGGCCCTGAGCGGGAATCAGGGCCCCATTTTAGTCGGTACTATAGACCCATACAAAAATACAGTCCTGGCTCCAAAGACCTGACAATCCATACACATCCGTGGAAGTGACTGGAGAATTATTTATAGATGTATTAGACTCTCCATTGCTTGACGTCTATAAATCAAAACTAAAAGAGATGCTGTAGCTCAAACGGAAGTTATGGGCTTGATGCAGAAACTAGTGGGTGAGGTTCTTTGGCTTGCGTTAGGCAGGAGATCAGATTAGATGGCCATGTCGGTCCCTTCTGGCTTAAAAGCTAGGAATTTATGAAAGAATAAAGTACTGTGTGGACATTATCACCATAATTTCTCTCTCATGTAGCAACAGACTCCAGAAAGGCTCAAGGTGAAGTAACAAGACAGAACAACAGTGCTTCACAGACTCATTCTCCGAAGGAAGCAGCTTAGAGTGTAGGGAAGAAAAGGAGTGGAGGAATCAAAGGGAAAATGGCTTTGTTATATGCCTAGCTCCAACTTCCTGATCTGGCTGGAAAATACCCTTGGAATTCACTTGGCAATGGGCTGCATGTCCTTGCTTCCCTTTATAAGTGAATGGTCAACACTGAGATGCAACAATAAACATTCTGTGGCAAGCCAACGTTGGAATTCCCTGAAATTATTGATACATGAAGAGCACAAAGAAAGTCTTCATCTTTCACCTCGCAATTTCCCATGAACAGGAAGAACTTCTCAGTGTGACAGAAAGGGTTTCTCCCCCTCCACCCTTAGAACAAACTGTACGTAAAGTCTGTTGATCAAGTGACGTTGATGTGACTTTGGTGTAACTCCACTGATTTCAATGGAGCTAATCTGGATTCCAACAAGAGTGAAGGAGACAGTGGATTCACACTGTGGTTGTTCGAAGCAGATTTGCTCAGGTTACAAATCCAAAGGTGGTGTTTTCTAACTATCACTGCTACGGAATCAACCTAAGAACCAAAACTCCAGCTGCCATCTTCCTGCTTTTTACACTGCCATTCTGCAACCAAATTTTAGTTGATCATTTTGTTTATGATGCAAGATGGAAGCGAAGCATTTGGCTGCTTCAGACCTGCAAGTGCTACCAGGAATAAAACGGGGGTTTGGAGAGGAAAATCAGAAGAGCTGATTCCAAAGACCCCCAGGGACTGTTCTTCCTGGAGTACAAAGGTGCCATTTTTTTATGATCTATTCCTTTTCAGAAAAAATATGGTGCTGTGGATGGGCAAGCCTCTCTTTTTCAAAGGCCAAATTGCATCCATACAGCAACTGCTGTACAAACACCAGGTGAATTGCTGGCATGGGACTCAATAGCTTGCAATAGTTGCTATTTGTACAAGACTCGTTCTACTCATGGGATGTTCAAAACCAGATCAGACCTCTGGGTCATGACGCCCAGTGTCCAGCAGTAGCCAATGCCTAACGCTTCAGAAAACAGAAAAAACTGTCCTACCCATGTTACTCCTAATGTAATTTATGATGCTGCAGATGGAGTCAGGGGAGCCTTCCTGAAGTCTAGCAGGGGCTCAACATGTGCCTGGGAGCATGCACTTTGATTCCTCTCCTTACAATATCTACCAGGATTATTCATGATCTTAAAAATATCTGTCCCCTTCTTACACCCAACCACGTAGTTAGTTTATTGCGCTTCAATTCATTTAGGGCCTGATCCAAAACCCATTAACGCCAATGGGTCTTGGATCAGGTCCTTAATGGCTTTGTTTTTATAGAGGCCAATTATTTGCTTAACTAGGGTTTGGCAGAAATACTGAATCTATTCCTCCAGGGTGGATACAGCCCAGATGGATTCTTTGTACAGCTGATTTTTATAACCAGGTATTTGTTATCTGAGTTGCATTGGACTCCACACTCCTTTCACTTTGCATCCTTTTTTAGGTGGATTTAGCAGGAATAATGAAATAGGAGGACTGTAAGAAGTTTGACCAAGCAGGCTGTGGAAGGCTAACATTTCAGCTTGCTCGCTTTCTAATCTGGGTCCCTTTTCATAAATCCTGTTAACCTTGGTATTTTTCATCACCTGTGTTTGCATCAAACATTACCAACCTGGACAAGAGCTGAGAAAAAGGAGACATATTACTAACAACCCAGTAAGACCCATTAGCTAACTAAACCCACTAAAATATTTATGAGTAGACTAAACAGCATGACCTGTTGATAATTTGATCTAAAAGTGTCTGGTCAGTGATCCCTTTCTCCCCGCACTGATCGCTTAGCTGTGCATGGTAATTTTAAGATTTGCTAGATGTATTTAGTAATTCTACCATTGCCTTTTAAAAGGACTGTGACCAAATTATCAAGGCTGTCATCACGGCAGAATCTGGCTCTTGAGTCAAAATCCTTCCCTTCGTCTTTTTTCATTTCCTGGCTGAGCATCAGGGGAAGGGATTATGTGATCCGATAGGTAAAATTATCCCATCAGAGGTGAGCGTTCTAATAAAAGGCTTTTGCAGGCCTGGATGTATGATATCCCTGAGAAGTCTACGTTCGTTTGGAGTCTTGTATTGAAGGGAACTGTCCATCCCTATGGAAACCCAGCAGCACAAAAGACCTACTTTGCCGCAGCAGCAGCAGAAGGAAGAAAGCAACGCACACACAGATGTTGAAGATGCAAAGCTGTTGTGTTTGCCTGTTTAGAAATTCAAAACCAATAGGAGCTTGGCTGAAAAGTTGACATGAATTCTCCCAGCCGGTGAAAAGTTGGGATGCCGGTGGCCACTGTTACGTCTGTCAGTCTATAAGGTGCCTATTTCTCAATCTTGGCCTATTTCTTGAAAAAAAAAGATCAAACACGTATTTTTCTATCTTGTCCAGTTCTAGTAAGTTGCTTAGCATGGAAAAACAAAAAGCAACATGCAGGAATCTTTTGCTACGACTCCAATCCCCTTTCTCGACCGTTTAGATTGTTACCGTGTTTCTTTCCTAGTGGTTACAGACGGAAGCTCTGGCAGGCAGCCTCTTTGCTGATATCTACTTGGAAGGCTTTTAAATAGTAAGTTTAGCACTGGTAAAAAAGAGACTATTGGTGGCCCTAGAATCTGCATGATAGGTAGAGCATCAATCATGACAATGCAGCCTTCTCCTATCCACGCTGCCCCACCAATGTCACTCATGTCTGGACGAATCTTCTTAGTCTCCATGCTTGCTGAGTGTGCCAGTCTCTGAATGATCCTTTAGGAAATAGAGTGTCCAGAGACAGGGCTTAACACCTTTGCGTCACTACCAACCAGTGGCTAGGGACTGTTTAGGCCTTTTTAAAAGGGGCCACCTGCCCCTTTTCACCAACGCTAGGTGAGCAGCAGAGGCAAATCCGAGCGCTTGCACCTCTCTCTCATTACTGGATTTTGGAAGCAAATCAGAGAAAGGTGTTTCAGCCCCTTTGCAAACATCCCTATTGATCAACCTCTGCCTACCCCTTCCCTGATGCTGTGTCGTTCAGCATGAAGGTTTGATCCGTGAGAGTTTGAGACAGGCCGTGGAGAAGCTTCTTACTACCCTACACCATCAGGGCATTTGTTCAGGCCTCATTTTTCCTAAAAAACTATTTCAGAAATATTGGAGATAAACTTCAAATAGCCTTATTGCTATTGTATTTCATGCCCCACTGTAAACTTCCTTCAGCCCCTTCCCCATTGACTTCTATAAGGCCAGGATCCCACCCAGGCAACCAACTCTATGGGCTTCAGAGAAAGAAGCAGCTGCAGCTAAAAAATCATCAAAAATAGCTTTGCACTGTACAATATTGTTGCAACTCCATCGTTCCGCTCTCTGGACCTATGAGAGCTAGAAGCAAGTGCTGTAGGAACTGGTAAACTGGGAATCTTCCCTTTCTAATGGTATCAAACTCCTGTGTGTGGCCTTGCTGGGTCACAAGCTATTTAACATAGAGCACGAGGGCATGTCTACAGAATGCAGCAAAGCATACTAGAGGGTGTGATTTCTAAACCACAGCCACATGTCTCTCAGTTATGGCCCATGTAGATCCCGCTGCCATGAGCTAAAAGACCCCTACAGCACTATGTTAATGCATGCTAGGGAATTTTTAGTTCATGCCAGCAGGGTCTACACGGGCCAGTTAGAAAGCAGACCTCTCTAGTGTGCATTTCTGCATCATGTTTCAGGGGTTCTCAAACTTTATTGCATTGCGACCCCCTGCTGACAACAAAATTACTGCATGACCCCGGGGGCGTGGGGCCGGAGCCCGAGCCCTGTCCTCCTGGGTGAGGGGGCTGAGCTCCGCCGCCCTGGTGGGGAGAGAGGGAAAGAGGTCAGGCTTCAGCTTCAGCCCTGGGTCCCAGCAAGTCTAAAATGGGGTCCTAACCCAATTTGGGGTCCAGACCCACAGTTTGAGAGCCACTGGTGTAGATAACCCCACCGACCATTGCCTGTCAGGGGCCTTCAGCTGGGATCGTTTGGTGGTGGGAGAATTCCACATGTGGGACAAAAAGAGGATATAATTCTATGATCAACTTTTTGTAGGCGAGGCAGCTGCTCGGTAGTTTGCACCGTGAAAAGCATCCCAGTGGAGATAAATTATGGGCTTTGGGACAGCCAAAGGTACTGCTAAAAGCAGGCCAGTGGGCAGAGTGCAGCTAAGGCAGCCAAAGGTGCATTTTTTCACATGACTCAGCGACTTATTGCCGGCCGCTGCAATTTATTATCCCAGCACATGTGGAGACCTATACTGGCTTGGAACCGCAAAATCCCCAAACTTCGAACTGTAGAGTGCACTTTGTTACGTTACAGATTTGTCCCTAGTTAGTTAGCAGTTTGAGAGATGGACACAATACTTCACCTGTAGAAAAGCATGTTTTCAATTAAACGAAAAATAAAATAAAATAAAATAAAAACCCAGAGTGGGTTAAATATTACAGTGAAAAGCATTCGAACTGCTCTGCCATTGAGATGTAACCAACAGTTTGTCTGTGACCATAGACAGGTGGTTCCTGTTCTTATTAAAATGAGTAATCCAAGCTCTCTGAGGAGGTTTTCAGAGACAATCTGGATAGACCTGGAAGTCCAATGTGCCTTTTAAACCCACAACTGTTTCCCCTCAACATCCTGGAATTCTCCTTTCTAAACATTTTAAGGGGCAGATCAGAATCATCTTGCTGCACTAAGGGAGTAGGAAACCAGCTATCATAAATCATTAAACCCCCATCCTCCCAGCCTGCAGGGAAATTGACACTGAACCTTTTTCGTGTGGGCAGGTTGAAGGCGTTCAGATGTTTTCCTCAACCTCCCTATTTTCTCTTCTACTTGTGCACCCCCAAATCTGTCTGTGGCGCTCAGGAGGAGAGATTGCCACGGTGTTATCCAAATTACCCAAACATCCGGGATCTTTAGAGTTCACCTGCCGATCTCACAAGAATAGGCTTCCCATCAGGCCACTCGTTCTGCTCTGCCCAGAGGTAGGAGTCAATGATAATACTCATTTAAAAAAAATCATAGTCGGCCTTGTTTGGACTTCTCATTGCATGCTGTCTTGTTCAGAGTGTGAACTCTTAGGAGCAGAGACTGCCTTTATTGTGAGTCATGTAACAAAAAACGACCACTACTAATAGTACCAGGAGACCACCTCCACACAACTGCTGTCCGTAGGTGTGAACATGTGTGTATATCAGGGCTATCTCCCACACCCCACTGCCTCCGGGGTCCAGCCATTTGAGCTCCCGGGTGCCTTTGAACGATCCTTTGGTTTCCTAGCTCCGGTGTTCCTTACATTACACAGTTTGCCTCCGGGGTTCATGGAGCACGCTGTGCAGACTGGAAGGGGGAAGAGAGCTGTGATGCTTTGCCAGGGGCCCAAAACCATAGCTCACCATGTAACTCCCCTGCCTCACAAAAGGGACTTGTTGGGGTTAAACTGTGTGTCACTTCCCTGACACTCTGAAGCAACCTCCTCCAACAATCTGCCAGCCCTTACTGTGCCTTGCAGGTAACATTTGGTTCCCGAGCCCCTTGGAAGACCATTCCCCAGGAATATCCAGCCCCTGTCACTGGACAGTCCCAGAAATCACCAGGTTTGCTATCTCAAGAAAGACAGTGCACCCACCAGCTTGTTTGGTTCAACGAGGAATTCACATTTGGCTTCATATTGCAGCTCTGAGATGTACTTCTGATGAACCAATTAAGTTTATTAACAAAGATAGAGATTTAAGTGTTACTGAGTAAGGACAGTGGAAACAGGTATGGTTACAAATCAACAAAAGTATAGCATGCTTATAAGAGACTAAACATAAGATTTTAGCCGCTAAAGTTTGTCTGAGATGCTCAGGAGTTTTCCTGGTCCTGCTTGCAGATGAGGGGGCTCTGTGATCAGAGTCAGTCTGCAGACAGCCCCATACTAATGCAAGGTGAGGTGAGTTGGGTCGGGTCTCGCTGTTTTAGGGAGCAGCCTGTTTTTTCTCTCTCTGTTTTGAGTTCTTGTGTTTTATTCTGAGTTCTAAGACATAAAGAAGTGTTGTGTGGCAACCTTCAAGCAAAAGTATTTATGTGTTTATCCAATTTTTGTATGCATTTGCTAAGAATATAACAACTAGAGCTCTAGCAATGTGTTTTGATAGCATCTATTATCTGTGCTCCCTCCACTGTCACTCCTTTATAAGCATTTGACATTTTTCAAACACTTTGTAGCTCTGACTTCTTCAGACGTACGAATACTTCTTACCATCCCCAGTACCAGAGACCTAAACTCTTTCCTTGTTGCAAGAGGAAGAAAAAAAAAAAGAATAAATACCCTCCCCTTCATGACCACATCACAGTTTAACTCGATCTCCTAGGGGAATAAAAGCATACCACATGCAGAGATCTTTTACTTAACATTGCAATGTTTAATCTTGCACAGTCAGCAGTTTTTGAACATATTCCAGGAAAGCTTTTAAGCCTGATAAAGCCAGGGGCTTTTGCATTTTCGAGTGATACTCTAGCTACAAATGACATGCTCTACTTACATTGTCATTTGTCTTTAAGGGAAGGTAATTAAAATCTTCCTAAGAGTGTAGTTATACAGAGAAAGAAGAATGTAAATGAAAAACAAAAAAACAAAAACCAACAATAACAAAAAGAAAAAGTATTAAAAGATAAAAGAATCAAATGCACATAATTATTTTGCTGAGATTGGGCTTGTGATATATGATGCACTGATGCTTACCAAGGGACTCGCAAAAGCAATGCTAGGTCACCTCCAACACATGTGGTTTGTACCTATCACGAAAGCGACTGGGCGCTGTTGTGCAAGGTGCTGTACACACACAAAACAAAAAGACAGTCCCTACCCACAAAGCATTTGTAATTGAAGTAGAGCATGACAGACAACAGGTGGGCAGTGCACTCAGCCGGGGGAGCACAGGATAACAATGAGATGATTATGCTCAGTGTAATAAGTAACGGTTGTATTAAATACCGATTTACCCCAGGGCACAGATGAAAGTTAAAGGCAGAGCAGCATGGTGCTGCGCTCCCAGCTTCTTGTGCTGATTGACAGCGTGCACAATGACTTCAGAGATGTTAAAACCCACCAGCGATGATAATACTTGATATTTGTGCTTTCCATCTCAAAGAACTTTGTAAACCACAATGCTGTAAAGCCTGATCCAACATCCACGGGGGCCAATGGAAAGGCTCCCATCAGTCTCAATGGGTGTTAGATCAGACGGTTGACCCTTAGAATGTCCCTGCAAAGGAGGCATTGTTATCTTCATCTTACAGAGAGAAAGCAAAGCAAGAAAGAACAAAAGTAAAGCATTTATTCAAGAGCACACAAGCAAAGGCCTGACATTTACCTAGCTAAATACACCACATTTACCTTTTGCATTTCAGAGGTCGACTACTCTGGTTACATTCATTTTCTTTTGTAGTAAGGTGTACTATCAGCTCCCCATGTGTTAGAACAGCATTGTGTTTAGTTTCTTAGCATCATGAGGGAAAGTTAAAGATGTCTTTTAAAAAGATCGCAGTTCATTCATTTTAGGGTTGGTAAGATTAGATGGGGCATCGTATGGTTGTGCATTTTTAACAAAAACCTGAATTTGGGGGCACCGAATTAAGTTGAGAGCATCCCTGGAAAATTGTGAGCCAGGTAAGCGTTGCTCAGATGACTAAAGTGAAGTACAGAGAGATTAAATGATCAATCCAAAACAGAATGTCAGCTGAAGAAGGGAGATCAGAAAATTGAGGAATTCTGATTACCTTCCTGTGCAGTTCTCTAACCACTGGCCACACTCCCGCCCTAAAAGACAGGAATATTGACCTTTCTTTTTAGATAGGCTCATGCTCTTATATCAGACTGTGATTACAGGTTTTGATCCTTCAATGGAGTAAAGAGGCGTATGACTGAGGTGCATAATTCCTAAAGATCTTTAAGTTCCAAACAGATGAAATAGTTCATAGAAGCTCCAGCACAAAAATGGGGAAATGAACATTTTCTCATAGGATAACATCAAGTGTGCATCATTCAACAGCTTCCGGCAGATTTAGCAGTCAAGAGAGGGCGCTTGATGAGTTCAGCGAAAACAGACGCAACCCATCCTCCAGGATCAAATTCAAAATAAAAATCTCTTTCCCCCCCACTTTCTGGTTGGTATTCTGATATGAGATAGGATTTAACAGACGGTAAATGGTTTGTAACCTGGGACTTCCTTCGGGGCTGCTGCTTCTCTTGTGAAGCAAGGACAGTTGGCAAAAATATAGTCATGTCATGTTATTTATCTGGTGGTGTCACTGGCATGAATTCTTCTTCTCGAGGATCCAGAAGAGGGTGAGGCATCTCAAGAAGCAAAGGAGCATGCCCTGCCCTGAAGACTGCAGTTAAGATGTAACAAATGAGGTTCGTTATCGGACAAGAGGGGAGAAGGACAATTGTAACAAATCTGGTTGAGCCATCAACAAAGACTGAAACTGGGATCCCGAGGCTCCAAGCACAGGCCTCTGCCATTTGAAAAAAAAGGGGTTAAATCCAGTGGCTGAAAGGAGTAATCCTCTTATGAGGTCTAAGGATCAGAGGGCGACAGAGGCATTCTTGGCCCAAGGGGTACATATTAATAAGATTGCACAGAGTCACAGAAAGGCTTCAGTGGTTCATTTCCCTGTATCTGTGTGCACGCAGGCACTCCCCTACCGTTCCCTTCCCTTCTTGTAGGCAGACAGGGTGGCGGGAGGGAGAAGAGATTTCAATCACGTGAGAGCTGTGCTGAACCATTCCTTCCAATTCGTTTCTGCCAGACTGGGATCTCTGGCGAACGGGAAACCTCCAGGTCGCTCTCTGCATCGGCCTAGAGCAAGCCACGGAAGCGCCACAAACCCTAAAAATAGCCTGGCATCTCCAACGTGGCACAAGGCCAGGGGCACTGGCAGTCTCACAAGAAAAACTGGTTTCCTGGACTCTGCCTTTGCCTAGGGATAAGGTTGCCAGGTGCCTGGTTTTCAACCAGAAAGTCTGGTAGAAAGGGGACATGTACAGTGTCTGGTCAGATGTACTGACTGGACACCAAAATTCTGGTTACCATGGGTGGGGCGGGAGAGGTGCTTGGTCATCAACCCATGCCAGCCCCTGTTCAGCCGGGGCCGCCTCCTACCTGCATCTTGTGGGCCGGAAGGGTCCGCATCCAGCCCCAGAGCAGAGGGAGCCCAGCTGGGGCAGGCGCGAGGTGGAGGGGATTGAGTGACAAGAAAGGAAGAGGAGGGAGAGCAGCGAGCGATGGGGAATGGGGGAGAGGAGTGTGCAAGGGGTGGGGCCTGGAGAGAAGAGGCGGGGCAGGGGGTACAGTTTTCCAAAATTAGAAAGTTGGCAGCCCTACCTAGGGAGGATGACAATCTGTGCTGCCCTGCACTCCATGGGGCTGAGGGAGCCTGCCCCGACACAGAGGCTGACGACGCACTGGTGACTCTGACCATGAGAATTTGCCTCAGCAGAGCCCCCCTGCAGCTCATCACAGAGGTTCTGCATCGCTTCAGGGCCGAGCCAGATGCTCGGCGTAAGAGCTTCTGAAATGTCCAGCATGGTCCGCAGTGGCTCACAGACCCTCATAGGAGGGAATGGGCATCTCCTCTGATTCTTTGCCTGCCTTCTCCTTTAACCAGTTGCCTCAGACAGGAAGAACAATCCAGTGCTTCGGGCACTAATCTAAAACTTGAGTGACCCAGGTTCAAATCCCAGCTCCTCCCCAGACTTCCTGGATGACTGAGGGCAAGTCACTTAGGGCTGGATTTTTAAGTGTATTTAGGTGCCCCAGAGGAGTTAGCTGCCTAGGTGCTTTTGAAAGTCCCCCTAGGCCCCTAAATGTCTTTAAAACAAATCGTCCCATGGGGAAGTGAGGCACAGAGACTACCTGGAAACTGAGGAGAACAGTGCTTCTTTGCCTCACAGGACTCATGTGAGTATACACTAACAATTGTGACCTGCTCAGGTACCAGGGTGATGGGAGCCATATAAGTACCTCAAACAGGCCTCCTTATATGCTAATCCAGTGAGGTTGGGTGCGTACTTCAATCTGCCCCAGTAGCTTTTCCTACCCAGTGTCTCTACTCACAACACTCTTCCTCTCCATGCATGTACTAGCAGAATGGAAAGTTTCTCTGACTGGCTCTCCTGCAGAAGCCCCATCCTATTGTGTTTGAGTTCATAGCACTGCAAGGGAGAGCATAGCAATAACATGGTTTCATTTTGTTCTTCAATTCTATTAAACTGTTTCTAATCATGGCCCTGAGCCTGCAGACATGTTCCTGTTTAATTTAGCACATATGAATCCCATTGTAGTCACTGGGTCTAATATTAAGCACGTGGATGAGTAATGGCTGGACTAGGACCCATGTTAGGTTCTACAAACCCTTCTTCTTTAATTAAAAAAACAAAAACAAAAAAACACAACACAACCAACCTCCTAAACGTTGGTCTTAAAAGCAGTTGACAGTGTCCCTGTAAACTGTGAACTATCTGCCGCTCCTTTTGAATAACCTGGCAAGTTATTTTTAAGTGAGGGTGAGTCACTCCAACGGGATGTTGTGGTAGAGAGAAGTTCTAAAATGATGCCACCCGAAATGCAGCTTTATTTCCAGTCAATGATCACCGTGACTCAGCAAATAGGTCATGGGATATAGCGTGGGCTGAGGCGACATAGGGTGAAGACACCCATGTGTGCTGGCAATATTGAAACAGATGCAATTTGATCTGGCTTTCACTTTGCTGTGCCGAATATCCTACATCAAACTCCATACCGAATTGCCCCTGGGATTAGATCTAACAAAAAGTCCTCCCTGACTTGGAAATATCAGAAGAATTTTAAGGCCTTCCTCTCCCAATAGGCCAGTTTTAATGCCTTAAAGCTTTTGGTTTTGCGTCAGACCAACAGGTGTAATATTTAAAAGTGGCGAAAAAGAAGAAAAAGCAAACATAACATATGTTGCCTCAGAGACAAAAAGAAAAACGTGCCTGTTAGGTACAGAAGCCCAGATGAAAGATGCAGCAATGACTTTTTTGCTGACATGTTACAAATGTGATCCCAGCCATTAACTTTAATGACCTGCCATTATGTGAGGAGAAGGGCGGGGAGGGGGGGAGGAGAGAGGGGCCTAATTTATTGTAATTACCTTAATTACAACCCCATGGTCTCATTTGGTGCTGCTGGTTTTGCAGTCAGGTGAAAAATTTTTAAAAATAAAACAATAACAGCTCTCTCTTTGCCCAGCACCCTCCCCAAAAAGGTAAAATCATGCGGAAATTTTATCAAATGTCTTTGCAGCTTTAAATGCAACACTTAAATGTGAGCCACATTCTTCAGTTTGACTGAAATACATTCACTATAGCTAGAGATGTTTCTTCTGAATCCAAATGTAAAATAGCCCCTTAGCCCTTGTGTTCAAGCTGTGGAGACCTATGGAAATATCAGAGGCCTGTGGGACTGAAACCTATTTTCTACTGCATAAGGGTCCAATCCTGACAACTTTACTTACGTGAGGTGCTCCACTGAAGTTAACAGGACGGCTCTCCGTAATAAAAATTACCCACATGACTCAGGCTGCAGAATTGGGCTGATAACCCTGCTCGCTCTTCAGCATCTGCAGGGTTAATAAGCAGTGCATCCAAATGTATTCAGGAGCCAGACAAATCACGAGAGGAGGCATGCTGTACAACAGATTATTATATCAGCACAACGTAGAATTGTCCAAGGGGCAACGTAAGGGTTTCGTGTAATAAATGATGTATGTTATTAGCCTATTCTTCTTCTACTAGGCAAGTAATATTGCACAGAGAGGGGATTAATGAAGATATAATAAAATATACCAGCTTAGCCCTTGCATTGCCTGTGTCATCCACAGAACTCAAAACGAGGAAAGATTTATTATCCTCAGTTTTAAACTAAGGACCAGGATGGTGAAGTGACTTCCCTAAGGTCAAACTGCAGAGCTGGGCACAGAAGCCAGGGCCTTTTATTCCCAGCCCCTTGCCCTGGGCTGCCTCCAAGCGTTTTGGCCCTAAACCCCAGTATAATTTGTCAGAGAGGAGCTGTGTCTCGGGCACTGTCCCGTTAAGAGGCTTCACTGGCTGATTGACACCCACCGGGGAAGAATGCACTCACTATAAAGCCGTCTGGTCTGGTGACTCTCAGGAAAGAGAGAAACATTGCCTCCCTCCCTGGAGAGCTGGATATATTTTGGCAGCCGTGCGAGGCAGGAAGAGGTATTACACAGCACCATCAGAGGGGATGCTACCTTGCTGGAAAGAGACATGAACTGAGTGGTCGTGAAACTCCCAGCAGGCCAACAGCTGAGAGGGCAAATTGAGGCTGAATGAATGGAGCTCACCCTGGGGTCTTTTGTTCACGGCATGCCCTCTCCCTGGCCTGTTTGGTTAACCGGGCCACAGTGTAATTTGTAGTCTTTAAATGAGGCAGGATGATCTTGTAATTAATGCACAAAGGGCCTGATCTAACACCCAAAGGAACCAATGAAAGATTCCTCTGAACTTCAGTGGGCTTCGGATCTGCTCACAGACGGGACACAGGAGTCCTGCTCTTTTTCTACCTCCCCTGCTAAGTCAGGCAAGTTACTTCCCCTCCCTGGGCTTCATTTTCCCCATCTGTAAAGCTGGGATAACTCCTCAATGCTTGCAAAGCACTCGGCGAGGCTAGACCGGAAGGCCCTATTGTATCAGCAGAGAATAGCAGTATTACTGAGTCCCTCCATGTGGGATGCAAACGGGAGCTGGGGCAGTGGTGCTGGGTTTCTGAACTCAGGTTCCTGAGCCTTACGCAGAGGTAAACTCACATGTTTGATGGCTTCAAGCCACTGGCAAGCAGCTCGCGGCAGCCTCTGGCTGAGATTTATGCTGGCAGCAGGCATGGCCTTTCACACCTGTGCTCCACACTGAACATTGCTGAGTTGAGTTTGGGCTAAGCTCCCAAGCTATGAGCTGTTTCGAAGTCTCAGCAAGCTTAGGGTTTGATTTGAGGCTGAGCTTTTACTGCCACTGCTAGAGGGAAGCCATGGGTGTGCTTTGAGTGCGCGGAGGGTGTTAATCTCCAGCCTTTCACATGTGCTCTGTGGGGTAGGAAATATAGAGACTTGCAAAGTCAAAATCCATTGTTACAGGCACCGTCCGCCTCACTTCTCTGATCCAAAAGATTGTTTTTTTAAATGAGAGAAGCATTTAATAGCCCTTTGCTCCTTTACTTGAGTTCTTGGGACTCCTGAAAATGAAATTCAAATGCAAAACGGGGAGGAATTTGGCTTCTCCAGGAGTCCATAAAAACAGCATAGCTTCTCCAGGACAAAGGGCATTGGAGTCCTTGGGGTTTATGTCAGATCAGTCCTTTCAAAACCACCCCATTTGGAACAAGCGGTACCAGGGATGACCCCAGCCCCCTTTGTTGGAAGCTTTTCCACTCTGATCTGCAGAGTCAAGAGCTTTGGGGATTTGGACTGCACTTTGGATAAAAATCCAACATTTTTGTTGTTTAACCAACCCAGTGGGTGTTTCCATCACTATTTTCCATGGGGTTTCTGGAGGGCCAGAGGATCCTTTGTTAGTATCAATTGACATAGATCTATTGACTTCTTTGGAGACACACCTAGCTACACCAGATCACTAGCCCCCTGTTGTGTTTCTGCCACTCAGAATATTTTGATTAAACCCAGGAGCTAGCACACCAGCGAATCTTCCCCTGGTGACATGAAAGATAAACCCACGTCTAAACCCGACGGCCTGGATCAGGTCTGAGCGCAACGAAACACAGGTGGCAGTTCTCCATTCCTGTCCCTGGGATTTAAGCTGCCTTTGCTCACCTCACAATCTTGGGCTAGCCAGAGGCTTGTTAGCCCCCCAGATCATAAGTGCCGCTTCACTCTCTAGTTCACTGCCCACTAGCCAAGAGTAGCTGCACATCCCAGCCACAGCCCAACATGCAACCCAGAGCACCTTCTGTTCCAGGGTCTGCGAGGGGCCACAGATAATCATGGAACCACAAGGACTTGGTAGATCTGATATAAATGCAGGAGTATAACAGGAGTAGAATTGCTGGGCACAGTGGGACGTGCCGCTGCAGGAAAGGCTCTGCTTCTTCTTTCTAACCCAAACTGCTGACCAACTCCGAGCAAATCCCAGCTAGAAACAGAATGAAGAGCTACGGGGTTAAAAAAAGAAAAAAGTGCTGTGTGGGTAATTTATCCAAATGCCATTGCACGCTGGGGAAGGGCAGCAGCGAAACCGACATTCCTGTCTCCTGTGAGCATTCCACAGACATTCACTGAGGGAAAAAACCCAAAACACTTCAAACAGTTTCCAAACGCCGAGATATGCTCTGCAGAGAAGTATTCATTTGCCTTCACCCCTTCACCGTTGCCCCATCTCGCTGCTGTGGAGCGCTCAGCGGCTTAACCCAACAAGCACTGCCTTTACAAGTGCCTCTATACAGCATAGAAGTGGCTTGATATCTAACAGAGATGCGGGTCTTTCAGATCCGCTTATGAATCTCAGCCCCCTTTTAATCTGATCTTCTTTTCTTTGCAGTCATCACCCAGCTCCTTCCCCAGCGGGGCTTCATCTTTGGTTAAGCCTGATTCACCCTCCAGATGCAGCCAGGTAGCCCTGCTGCCTCTCAGGCCCACATTAACCCTTCTAGTTCCTGTATGTGGTACACATCCCATCGCACACTGGTATGAAAAACTCAGTTAAAGAGAAAACCTCAGTGCCACTATATTATGGTGTTGCAAATGGAGGAATATCAGTTTTAAATCCAATGCTCTGCATGAACTAGGGGTTTTGAGCACACAAGATTCAGGCATATTCTCAATTTGAACCAAGAATACATACGCTAAATAAGTAGTGCATAAATCATGTGCTTTGACCTGGAAAGATCCTAAGTCAGCTTAAAGGATGAGTTAAATAAAATCTTCCTTCTAATTGGTTCATACGTTTTTTCAATTTGCAAAATCTTTGAAAGGTAATTTGTCTCTATTTTAAAAGAGTGATAAAGAGGTGGAGCCTATATCCGTCTATCCATCTGTTTTACTAATAACAGTTTAGGTTAGCAAACCTGAAAGAATTTTAAATTTTGAATGACTTTTTTCGGGTCTATTGTGTGTCCACTCTTCGCACGCCGTTTAGCGTACAGCTGGCCAGGTTCTAGTCAGTTTCACGTCCTGGTTAGTGTTCTTGTGCACCAGAGGAACATGGGAGGGACGTGAAATGCCCAAAGAAGCATTTATTGGAAAAACAAAAAGGAAAATGAAATCTAAATTTGGGGCGTGAACTACCTGACAGTAAAATGAACAGTCAGAATAACACTACCTACCTCTTATATGGCACCTTTCATCAGTGTATTGCCATGTGCCTCACAAAGGAGGTTAGCAGAACTGCCATTTCAGATTTCAATCGGAAGGGCAAATTTCAGGGGGTGTCCATCCTCCCCCTTGGGAAGTTCCTTGATGGGGACTCTCCCCAGCAGTTTCCTCTCTGCCACTGCCTCCTTCCGGGCCCAGCCATGTGCAGAGCAGGGGGGACCAACCCACTGTGTGCCCAGGTCCCATGCACCAGCCACTTGCCAGAGTCCTAGTAGCTCCAGGAGGTGGGGCCAGTGGTCCTCCGGGCCCAGTGCCCCCTATACTGCTGCCAGACAGCAACTCCTAGTTCCTTCTCCTGCGGAAAGTCCCGTCTTATGCCCTGGGTGATGATGGGGTAGGAGGAAGGAGTTTTTCCCTAGGAGTTTCTTTCCCTCCTGGTGGAATATGTGGCATGAAGCATGGGGGAGTGGGCAGTTGCTCCCACCTGCCCTTCATAAATGGTGCCCCTGGAGGGCAATATCATTAAACCCTTTTTACCGATGGAGAAACTGAGGCACAGAGCGGGGAAGTGACATGGCCCGTAGCATATCTGGGAATAGAGCCTAACTCTTCTAAATCCCAGTTCAGCACTCTGTCCACAGGACCATGCTGTTAAAGATCCATTTGTGAGGTGGCAGCTGAATAAATAAGAAAAGAAGCACTTAGGGGAAGGGCAGATTTTTGATGAAATGATCCCTTTTCACAACCGCAGGTTCTGATTATGGATGTGTAAAAGAAAAGAGCTTTGGATAAAAATAAGAACCAATCTAAGTCTCAATCCAGAATTCAAAACAAAATCTCTTGAGGTTACAAAAAGTTGGATGAAACTCCCCCAACCCCAATATTTTTCTGTACCTCTAGTTTGCATTGAAACCAACAGAGGAAGTCTGGGGATACCCCAGGGAAGCCTGTTTTCTGCCCGGATTTGCAGACTCAAAGATGTTTGGGAAAGTTCAGATAAGCATCTGAGTTTTGTGGGTGATTATCTGAACTGAGCTTCCAAACATTTCAGTGGCTGCTTCTCTCTAGTTTCAGGCCTGTGAAGTATCGTTTCCCAAGGGAGCTGATCAAATTACTGTGGATAACCCCAAATCCCTA
The DNA here is from genome assembly GCF_020497125.1 of Mauremys mutica. NCBI lineage: Eukaryota > Metazoa > Chordata > Testudines > Geoemydidae > Mauremys > Mauremys mutica. The sequence continues at coordinate 81,105,677 of NC_059082.1, read as the reverse complement.
TCCCCATAGCCTGGCAATCACAAAATCTGGATGCCCAAACCCTACAGTACGATATGCACAATGGGTCCTCGGCAACTGCCAATACTGTGGTAAGCTTTTTAAGCTACAGCAGCATGTTGGTGTCCTGCTCCACAGGGGGCTGCTTTAGTAGAATCTTAGGCAATTGGAGAGGATTGTAATAGCTGCAGAAACTAAGCTGTAAATCTCAACCTCCTCTTTTGACAAGATAGTCCGCTTGATGCCTAAATCACCGCTTTTTGTGCTGCGTTTGCACTCCTTCCTCTGTGTGTGGAGAGGGGAATGGGGCAGGATTGTCCAGCCTTCTCTTGCACTGAGGGTTGTTTACTGAGGCTGCTGTATGCAGATAGAACAGGCGTCCTTGTGGCACCTTAGAGACGAACAAATTTATTTCAGCATGAGCTTTCGTGAGCTACAGCCCACTTCTTCGGATGCTGTAGCCCACGAAAAGCCACAAGGACTCCTGTTCTTTTTGCGGATACAGACTAACACGGCTGCTACTCTGAAACCTGCCTGTATGCAGATAGAATCCTGCGTGGATACAAAATATGTATCCGCATCTGAGCCGCGATCCGTGGATATCTACGGATTTGCAAGGCTCCCTCTGACTCCCTAGTTCCCGTATCCCTCGCATACAGTCTTTTTCTGCCTATTATCACTGCACGGGGTGTCCCTAAGGCTTTGCCTGGACTGAGAAATCATAGAAGCGACAGCTGCCTACCCTACAGATACCATGGTGATGGAATATGATTAGATAGATACGATGGAAAAATAAAACAATACCATGATTCCAATGCACGAGCTTCAGGGAGCATTTTGACCGAACTCGCCTTTGAGCTCAAATCTGAAACTCAGGCTAATTGTGGGAGTTTGTTTCTAAATTTTTTCACTGTTCCAGATCGGATCCAATTTCAAGCCGCTCCACAGATGCTCTGCCTTAAAGAGAATTTTCACAAGTCTTTGGGATTCACACTGGAGGGACTCCAGCTAATAAACCAAAAGTGCTAGCTGTCTTCTACTGTTGGCTTCCATTTCAAATTGCATGTGTTAGGAATAATATATACATCTATGTAGGAAGCCAACATTCCCATATGCCGGGTGGTGAGACTTTCTGCCAGAAATCCCCTTGCCAGACAACTGTTTGGACATGGTGCCATGCTCCAGTAGTTATATGATCCAGCCCTCCCCAGGGTATATGTTACAACTATATCTGGTCCCTTCCAAGAGAAATAGTCCATTTTAAAGACTGTAGTTTACTATATATATATCCCGGGCACAGAGTCTACATCGCTAATTCAGAGGCAAATCAACAGGGTGATTGCCCCTGGTTCTAGACTATGCACAGTGTAAACACTTCTGCATGCGTGGAAAGGAAAGTCAAAGCTGCCTGAGAGGAGAACCGCTTACAGTGCCTTGAGATCTTCTGTTGAATGGAGCTCAGCAGAGCTGAAGATATTTTAGCTATTACACCCAAATTAAACCTTATCTTCTTTAACGCTTTAAGGGTTGCAACTCCCACTGAAGTCAGTGTTCTTCCCGTGGACTTCAGCAACAGTTGGAGATTTTCAGAAGTCTCTCATGATTTTGGTTGTGTCTATTGTCATGCATCCAAGTGGAGACATCTCGGATTTTCAGAAAAAGCCGAGCACCTGCCTTCTGAAAATCAAGCCCCCCCTAAGGTGTCTTATGTTGGGCATTAGCCACTCGACCATCTTGGCGAAAATGAGCAATGACTATTTGGTGGAAGTTGGAAATTGAGCTTTTGCTGTTGAATGGAGTTTTGAAGCCACCTCAGCCTCTACCTCTTAGGCTAGTTATGTCTGGACTGGGGGTTGTTTTTTGGTTGCATTTTAAAAGGAGTCTCCTAGGTATAAACATGTCAGGTAGCCTACAGCAGCAGTGGGAGGGCGCAGGGGATGTTGACAGACCTGTTCTACCTGCCTCAGAAAGTCACACACACTGTACCACAGGTTCTCTGCAGCTGGGATGGAAAGTAATCGGATGGATGATGTTACCGTGAAACCGCTGGAGCTAGGATCCAGAAATCCTGGGTAATGTTCCTGGCTGTGTCACAGACTCCCTTTGTGACCTTGGCCAAGTCCCTTAGCCTGTCTGTGCCTTAGTTCCCCATCTGTAAAATGGTGCTGACAGTACTGCCCTACGTCACAAGGGTGCTGTGGAAGTGAAATTACAGCCTGAGATGTGCTCAGATACTATTGTGATAGGACCACATATGTATCTAGCTAGACAATGTACTTCAGGATTTTGCAACATGTACGGAATAAGATATAAAGTTCCTGAAGCTCAAATATTATTTCAACAATCAGCTGTTATTTATTTAGTGTGCAAGACTAGATTAGTAAATCTAAATGAAATACAATGTTACTTAGATTGTAAACTCTCTAAGGCAGGGACTGTCTTTTTATTCTGTCGTTGTACAGCACCTAACGCAACACGGTCCTGGCCAATAACGAGGGCTGCTAGGAGTGACGACAATACAAATGATAACAATTGTTCAGTGAGTTTGGGCACTTAAAGCAATTGTCACTGATACTGTGCAGTCCTTGGGGGTCTGTCCTACAGCTACTTAGCTTTTAACTGGAGGAATTACAGTCCTATTCCCCAAACTATGTGACATTGCTGGCAAAGAATAAATGAAGTTGTTACTCATCTCCACCCTGACGCATTACATACAAAGGCCTCCCCTTAGTCAGCCGAGTGACGACATGTCTAGTGGTGACATCACACATGGCCAACCAATCAGCATTTCCAGAATTGTAATGTCACCCCCAAAGTAGCAATTGGAAGAAAAGCAAAAATACAGAGGTAGCTGTAGGAAAGCAAAACTTTTGGGGCCAGATCCGCAGCACCAAGGAGGTTGACAGAGATCAGCTGAGGATCTGGCCCTTGGAGTCTAGTTCAAAGCAGGGAGAGATCCCCGGATAATGGGGAAAGGAACATGCCAGCATCACAGCGTGTCTTGCTTTTGGAAAACCCAAACCAGGCTCTCTGGCCGTTACCCCTGTATCCGCTCTCACTGCGGAACGTGCAGCTCCTGAAGTGGAGCACAGGGGTCAGTCAGTGCTGAGGAAAACAGCGCCGTCATCCATTGGCGCTAGCTCTGTCCGCTACTGCTTTCCTGCAATAACCACGAGCGGTTGTCGAGTCAACAGGAAATAAAAAACTCACAGCTGGTGGCACCACCTGCGTCCTCCCCTCCACCCACCCTAAATAATCTCCTCCCCCGAGGCCGTATCCAGTTGTGGAGACAGGCAGAGAATCCCACCGTGACTCAGAATCAGTGGGAGGGGGCCCATGGCGGGGCGGGGAGGGGGTGCCTCAGATTCCAACACTGAGCCTGTTGTGAAGGAGGATTATTAGTGTAATTAGTGCCGGTGGACCCAGCAAACTCTCGGTGCAACAACTGCGGGTGTCCTCTCCCCTCCGCCCCCCTTTCCAGGGAACCTGCCAATCCAGCAAGTCTCAAATCCAACCCCCGTGTGTCGGATATGCACAGCTGTATGCGCACCATGGCTAATCTGTCTGCGCCACAGGCCAGCTGCCTTGCTTAAGGTGGGTCGGGAGGATTTCTCTTAAGGGGAAGCTGAGGGCTTTCTCCTGCAAGGTGCTGAGTGCCCTTAGTGGGTGTCAAGGGAGCTCAGCACCTCACAGGGCCCAGTGCTTAAGGAGCCAACCATCTCGTTTAGATTTGGGAGGGAACGAGGGGCTTGTCGGATTGAAGGCGAGATCAGACTAGCCATTGCACAGGCAGGCCCTGTGGGAGATGCCCAGGCATGCCTTTACTTATGTCCTCTGTTGTTTGCAGTGTTGTTGTAGCCGTGTTGGTCCCAGGATATCAGAGAGCCCCCGAGGAAGAGCTCTGTGTAGCTTGAAAGCTCCTCACGGTCACCAACAGAAGTTGGTCCAATAAAAGATATGACCTCACCCACCTCGTCTCTCCTGTCCTCCTGACATGAAACAACCCTCCTGCTGCTTCAGTGCTGGCTTCCCGCACAGCTCTCTGCTTGTTCACCTCACTCTTGTCCCACCATACCCTTTGCTACCCCTCCTGAGCTTCCCTGTCCACCCTCACAGCTCTGACACAGTGCCACGTTCCACAACCTCACGCCACTACCCGGTTATCCCAGACCTGCTCCTCCCCCTGCAAACCAGCCACCCTGCAGCATTCCCTGCTGTTCCAGCCCTGAGGGTCTCTTCTGTAGAAAATGGCACCTGTCCCAGGCAGCATGCTTGTTTTGTGATTTTCTGCAATTTATTTTCAGCTTTGACCTATGTCTGGATTTGAACTCAGGTTTCCAGGGCCAAAAGGCTGCTCCGTTACCGGGCCTCCCACTGTTTGGCGTGAAATAGCTAGAAGGAGATGCTTAGTCCAGAGAGAAACCATTCTTAGGTATTTTGTGTTTGCTTGGTGACATTCACTTGTCTTTGTGCCTCAGTTTCTTTGTTTGCGACATGGGGATAATAGCATCTCCACCACAGTGTGGGCTAAACACAACTTGTGAAAGGAGAGTCCTGGGGTTGGGGCAATGGATCATGGCTCAGAAGAACCAGATTCACTTACACAGACTTCCTGTCTGACCGTGGGCAAGTTATTATTATTTTGTATGTGCCTGGCGGTGGAGGTAGGGGCAGGACGACACTGCACTCAGAGCCCAGGTCTGATCCCAAGCCCCCTGCGAGGGGGTGTGAATGCCACACCAGGCCTGATAGGGTTAACGAGGGCCTGAGAGGCCAATTAGGTTACCTGGTGTCACTTGCAAGAGGGAGAGCCAGGGTGAATTAAGAGTGAAACCCAGCTGGGAAAGGACTGGGATGACACTTTAAGACCAGGGGGCTGACAGGAGGAGTGGGCTCCTGGGGAAAGAATCCACAGTCTCTCCCTGGGATGAGGGAGGCCACCAAGGACAAGGATAAAGTCTAGGGGGAAGGGTAAGCCTGGAGATCCTGCCCTGCAGGAAGGTGTCTGGCAGGGGGCTAGGAGGACTGAAGTAGCCATGGCAAGTAGAGTAAGTCCAGTGATAAACACAGAAAGAGGCAAGGAAGATAGAGAGGCTGGGTAGGAGGGAACCCAGGGAGATGGCAACAGGGACTAGGACTGAGTAGATCCACATTGCCGGTGGTGTGGTCCCTGGGCTGGAACCTGGTGTAGTGGGCTGGCCTGGGTTCCCCTGCCAGCCACTGGGAGAGTAGCACAGAGCCCTGATACCTGAATGTGTATCGGTCGGAGATGGTCTTTGGACAGGGGCCCTGTTGGAGTTTGTAACCCTGGAAGGGGTGGACTGAATGGTGTCCTTGCCCCGCTGTGACTCTGGTCCAAACCCTGTCATTTCGCAGTGCGGACGCAGGTCAAGCCACAGACCCGAGTCAGAAGGTCTGCAATGCCGTATGGACGTGCTAGCACCGCTGTGAGACCCGGGTCCAGCAGGATGTGCCAGGGCTCAGGCTAACCCACCCCGTCCGCTGGGTCCAGAGTCAGCTAGCTCAAGCTACCGTGGCAACCTTGCTGGTTTCAGCATGCTCAAGCAGATCTGTTTACCCATGCTGGGAGGCCTGTGTAGATGTACCCTTACTGTGAGTACATACAGCGCCTAGCACAAGGGGGCCCTTAGACGCTACTGAAATACAAATAATAATTAATACTTGTGAAGTGCTTTGAGATCCTCAGAGAAAACGGTTCCACAGCTTGGCTTTAAAAAATGTTAATAACTACTCCCTTGCAGTTATTTCCCAGCCATCCGGGCAGCAGATGGATTGCAGATTCTCATCTTCCCCCCAGCTAAGGATCCCTTCGCCGTGTCGTGCTGAGGCTCCAGAACACGCAGCCTGCTTGCCGCAGATTAGGACCGGTCTTGCTTTCCAGCTTTCTGTCACCACGCTATTGTTTTATAACTTGATGCCTAATTTATTTTAATGACAACAAATAATTTGGCAAATGTTCTCCGACGTCCTCCTGGCAAACTCTGCTCTCAGATTGATAAAGCTGTTAAGTTGGGGTGGTTTCTTTTTGTAGAAACCCACAGACATCAAAGAAAGCTCTGAAAAAAAACAACCCAACAACACCGCTTCCGTCCCCTCCCTTTTGCCAAAACTGTCTTTCAAAAGAGAGGCTTGTGTGCCAAAAACTCGCCTAGACAAAGAGATGGATAACATGCGTAACCACAGCACAGTGGGGCTAAAACCACCCCCTGCGCCCCACTCGCAGACTCTCATACGAAGAAGAGATGGGATGCTTAGAGTGCAGGCAATCATGGCATTTTTTTTTGCTCATCGCTTACTGAGGAGCTGGACTCGTTTTCAGCCTTGGTCCATGATCTGGGGAAAAGCAAATCCTTCCTTTGGAATATTTAGAGGGACCGACTTAACCGGGCAGAAATATTTCCTATATGTTCCCAGTAGCACAGCACTGGTGGAAACTGAGAGGGAAAGTGCTGAGTCCATTAGGGAAGAACCATGGCACAGAGTGCTGGCTGGGGGGTTCCACCTCCTCCACCATACCTAACTCTAGGACTTGGCTTTTAATAAACTCCAAGGAACAGATTGTGACTGACCCTGCTTAGGCATGAGAGAGGATATGGGTGAGAAGCCTCTGTGATCCATGATCTCTCTCCTAGTTCTCCAGGGAAGCAATAGCCCCAGCAGGGTTGGCCGATCTTTCCCTTCCATGTTAGTGGGTGAACAGACGCCAGCAGGCTGGGAACATTTGCATTATGCTTCAGGAAGATGAGGCACCATCTCAGCCTGTTTGAGATGATGCCTGCTTGCAATGCACAGAGGATTCCCCATTCTGAGGCCTGGTGCCACAGCCCTGTGCAAAGCTGGAATATGGAATGAGCTTCAATAGCTAACATCAGGTCAGAGGGCACATCAACAAGGTGCATTCATCCCAGAGGATGCAAGTGAGCCGAGAGCCTGGTATTGGCAGCTTTTTATTATTTTAATCGAAAGGAACACACGGAAACGCATAAGAACGGCCATACTGGTCAGACCAATAGCCCATCTAATCCAGTAACCTGTCTCCAACAGTGGCCAATACCAGAGCTCCACAGGGAGTGTACAGAACAGGGTAATCTAGCCCTGTTTTCCTCTCTTGGCTTCCCACAGTCAGAGGTTTAGGGTCTCCCTGAGCATGAGGTTATGTCTCTGGCCATCTTGGGTAATAGTTATTGATGGACCGATCCTCCATGAATGTATCTAATTCTTTTTTTAACCCAGTTATACTTTTGGCCATTCCAACATCCCATGGCAATGAGTTCCACAGGTTAATTGTGCGTTGTGCGAAATAGTACTTCCTCTTGCTTGTATTGAACCCGCTGCTGAATAATTTCATTGGGTGACCCCAGTTTTTTGTATTGTGGGAAAGGGTAAATAGCACTTCTCCATTCACTTTTTCCACACTATTCATGATTATGTTGACAGCTGTCAGATCCCCCCTTCGTGGTCTTTTTTCTAAGATGAACAACCCTAATCTTTTCAGTCTCTCCTCCTGAGCAAGCCGTTCCATGCCCTTAATCACCTTTGTTGCCCTTCTCTGAACCTTTTCCACTTCCACGGTAACCTTTTTGTGATGGGGAGACCAGCAGGCACAAAGCTGTTTTAGCCAGGGACAGACCTTTTGTTCTGTGTTTGTACAGCACCTGGCACAATTGGATCCCGGTCCATGACTAGGACCCCTAGGCACAGAAAAGCTATTGCTGTTCACTAGGGGGCTAAGGAAGGCTGTGCTGGAAAGGGTGTGTCCTCGTTCTTCGCTAACCCGTCCATTCCGACTAGATTAATACACTCCACTTACCACAATGGGGTAATAGACTCAGCTTCCCAGGAGTGCCTGGCGTTCCATTTTCATCACGGCTACAGAAATGATGCAAAACGACCCTTAGGCCGGAAACACAGCCTACAGGGCACAGTCTTGCCTATAATTCCCCCTCCCTCCAACAGGGAATTTTAATCCAAGCTGGGCCTGACTGTTTTTGCCCTGCTATCTAGCTGTCCACAAAAATGTCACAGCACATTTCAAATGCTGTATTGGTTCCACGAGAAACGGGGAAGTATTATCTCCATTTTACCCAGGGAACCAGCATACAAAAAACGTTCAGGGCCTGATTTTCACAAGTACTCAGCCCCGGCAGCTCCTCAATGCACTTCTGGAAGTCAGACCCAAGCTTCCAAAAGTGGCCACTGATTTTGGGTGCCCCAGTGCTTTTCGGGTGTCTGATGTGAGGCAACTTGGGGTGATTTCTGTGGGGGGGGGCCAAGCACCCACACCTCAGAGTGAAATCACTGGGCGCTGCAGCTGCTCAGCACCTCTGAAAATCAGGCCTCCAGCTCTTTCAAGTTGGCCACCTGAAAAAATGAAACACCTAAATTCAGTAGCCACTTTTAAAAATGTGACTACATGTGGCTCACCTAAGCTCAGACAGTGACGAAATTGGGAATATGGTCCAGATGTCCTGAGCCCCCTAAAAGCCCCTCCTTGTTTTAATCACTAACTACTCTTCTGCACCTAGGATCATGCTTCCTCCTAATCTTTAATTGGCTTGACCAGAATACTTGAGGTCACTCTGCTAAGAAGTACCTCATCCATCATGGTTTGATAGGGAAGACAGTGACACCTACTAATCTCAGTTACAACTTCAGTGCCTTTGACACACTGTGACTGATCAGTTCATCCTGCCAGGAAGCTGAACGCATCATTTTTCTTGTGCCACTTGCAGCGTATAACAATCAGCAGGGCTGCTAGGCGGGAGCTCACACAGTGGCTCCTTGCGTTGGGGAAAGAAGTTGTTTTCTATTTTATGGGGAAATGTCTCAAACTCCAGAAGAAGAGGATGCACCAGGGATTCTGCTGCCGCAGGGGAATAAAACTCAATGGAGGTTTGGAGCGTTCTCTTGCAAATTCTTCCTATCGAGTCACTCTCCCAGCTGAGCCTTTTCTCCTTTGATACAGTGCCCTTAATTCGGCCACCCTGTGAGCATATGGCAGCAGCCACAATAAGAATAATAAAATAATAATACTTTTCACTTAGTGCTTCCCCCCACAGGATCTCGGAGAGCTCTACAGTGGTTAATTCACCAGGCTTCGCAAGTAGCCCTGGGCAGGAGTTAAGATTCGAGACAAGTACAGGGAGTAAAGGAAAGGAATCCGAACGAAGGGAAAGCAGAACTAAATGAATGAATCACTTGAGATTTAAAAAAAATGGGCAGTGATTCTGCTCTCTTTAGGCATATCCGTAGGAGGTGTAAATTAGCCTAGCTCCATGGACTCAACCGATTCATACCAGATGAGTAGCTGGCCCCTTGTAGACAGAGGTGGGTAAGTCACTGTCTGTTTCCTCCCTATTGTATCTTTCTCCTCCACAAGATGCAGGAACCATTGCATCCCCTAAGCATCAGTAGCCTCCAAGGTCCATGTGTGGGAGAGAGATGGGCCAGGATCCCTGGAGGGGACAGGGAGCTCATTCATTTGCATAAGCTCCCTACTTCCTTCTGCAGGACCCAAACAGGGAGCGATTGAACAGCTCCTTCCACACAGCTCTGACCATCAAACCAGCACTGAGCTCCTATCCGTGGGATTTGGACCGACGTGCCTATGGAGCTCCAGTGTGGTTAGAGCATCACAAAGGTGAGGCGCTGTGCAATACCTCAGCCAGCACCCAGACAGCATGGAGGCCACAGGGAAAGAGTAGATAGTAGTGATACATTTAGGCAAAAAGGGGAGCGGCTATCTTCTGCCTAGCCTCATGGTTATACCAATCTGTTCAGGCTGCAGGCTGGTTCATAGAGTGCCGATATTACCTCCTCTAGACAGTGGGAATCCTTATTCCTTACAGGGTCCTGTGGAACCTCTAGACTTATTCCTTCTTATGCTAAGTAAGGGGAACAAACCAACCAGCCCACCCACTAGAGTGGAGCAATGCAGGGGCATGAATTAAAGAAATACAAACTCTAGGGTCTCTGCGCATTTCCAATAAGAAGTTCAATCCAACATTATCAAGGCACTTTGGCTTGGAAAGAATCAAGCTCTACCCAAATATCTTTACAGCTCTCATTCTGCACTCACTGGAGAATGGAATGCTTGACATTCCTGCTCCGAAGAGTGGGCAGGAAAATGGAGCTGCCCACAAATATGTTACCGGGCTGCATAAATAAGTGGCCCTTGAACAATTTCTCATTGTCCCGACTGGCACTTGAGTGGCATGCAAATCCAGTGTGTGTGTGTGGAGGAGAACCTGAGTGGCACACGAATCCGGTGTGTGTGTGGAGGAGAACCTGAGTGGCACACGAATCCGGAGTGTGTTGGGGGGAGAACCTGAGTGGCATGCAAATCCGGTGTGTGTGTGGAGGAGAACCTGAGTGGCACACGAATCCGGAGTGTGTTGGGGGGAGAACCTGAGTGGCATGCAAATCCGATGTGTGTGTGTGTGAGAACCTGAGTGGCACACAAATTTGGTGTGTGTGTTGGGGGGAGAACCTGAGTGGCACTCAAATCCGATGTGTGTGTGGGGGAGAACCTGAGTGGCACTCAAATCTGGTGTGTGTGTGTGGGAGAACCTGAGTGGCACGCAAATCCGGTGTGTGTGTGTGTGAGAACCTGAGTGGCACACAAATCCGGTGTGTGTGTGTGTGAGAACCTGAGTGGCACGCAAATCTGGTGTGTGTGTTGGGGGGAGAACCTGAGTGTCACTCAAATCCAGTGTGTGTGTGTGTGTGAGAACCTGAGTGGCATGCAAAGATGAAACCTCAGTTGTGTGGAAATGGGTTTCTGAGGAAAGCGTGATGCCCTCTGCAGTGTCCTTTTGTAACTGTGAGTAACCATCAGTGGAGATGGTCTACCGTGAAATGGTTTCTTTACTTGGAGATGAGGGAAGCAGCAGCTTTCCAGCTTGTGTACAATCAATCTACTTACATGGCCCCTTCTACTGTATTATCTGAGCATTTTTTAAAAAGTCTATGGAGCCTCACAACACACCTGTGAGGCCGGGCAGGGCTATTCTCCATTGGGAAATTGAGGCACATAGAGGCTAAGTGACTTGCTCCAAGTCACATCCAAAGTGTGTGGCAGAACAGGGATCAGAACGGAGGTCTTCCAAATACTAAACTAATGCCCTAGTCACTTGATCATCCTTCCTCCTGTTCAATGTGGACTCAGCACTCCTAAAACACAGCCTACCCAGAACGGATAATATAGCTGACTGGACAACCAGCATATGTAACATGGAATGCGTCATGGGTCACTTGATTAGAGTTATTGCATTATAATACCCAACCATGAATCAAGGATCACAATTAGTATGTGGAGCAGGCCAAATACAATAAAGGACCAGGCATCGGTGCCAGGACTGGATTGCTGAGTAGGAGGGGAAGTGTCTTTAGTTTTTATTTTGGGACTCATGGTCTATTCTTGAACATTTTAATAGAGGGTCCTGGGGAATGTTTGATGGGGACAAGCACTAACAAAAGAAATTAACTCCAGGCCACAAGACAATGTAAATCCTTAAGTTGATCATCAGCGGGGAGCCAAGAAAAGTTTTCTCCTCCCCGATATAATATCATACAATTAGGCGAATTATGCTGGTTGCAAGGGCTCCTCATCAAACAGATGTGCCTGGCATTGGAATTGTCTGAGGAGGGATTCCAAACACCATAGGCTACTGCATGTTTCTGAGACAGCAATTCCTATGTCACTCTCTATTTAAATCACAAGACAGCAAAGAACGGAAGTATTAAGCAATAGAACAATAGAACCATGGTGGATTATCCTAAAGACCTGTGGTATGTCTACCCAGTGGAGGCTGCACCAGCATAGTTATGTCAGCCTACCTATGTGGGCATAAGCGCGTAGCGTAGCTGCTGCCTACACTGATGGGAGGGGTTTTTCCATTGTTGTAGGAACACCATCTCCTCAAAGAACGGTCACCATGTTGACGGAAGCATTCTTCCATCAACATAGCTTTGTCTACATTGGTTATGTCAGTCATGGATGTGTTTTTTCACATCTGACTGTCATAGCTACGTCGACTTAACTTCTAAGTATAGATCAAACCATGGGCTAAGTCTAAGGCCTGGTCTACACTGGGGGGGGGTCGAACTAAGGTACGCAAGTTCAGCTACGCGAATAGCGTAGCTGAACTCGAAGTATCTTAGTTCGAAGTACTTACCCGTCCTCACATCGCGGGATCGAAGTCCGCGACTCCCCTATCGACTCCGCCACCGCCATTCGCGGTGGTGGAGTTCTGGAGTCGACGGGAGCGCGTTCGGAGTTCGATATATCGCGTCTAGATGAGACGCGATATATCGAACTCCGAGAAGTCGATCGCTACCCGCCGACCCAGGCGGGTAGTATGGACATAGTACACGGCTACCTTAGTACACAGCTTGTCACGCAATTCTTAAGGCCTAGACTCGAAGGCTTGGTCTACACTGGAAAGTTATATCGGCATAGCTACATAGGTCAGGGTTATGGAAAAAATTACACTCGTGTCCAATGTAGTTATGCTAACATAGGCTAACATAGGCACAGTGTAGGTGCAACTACACTGATAGCTACATTGATGGGAGCACTTTTCTAACATCCTTCGGGGAGGTGGTGTTCCTACACCAATATAAAAGCCCCTTTTGTTGTGTAGGTTGGTTCTACACTAGGGGGATATGCCAACATAGCTTTGCCACTATAGTCTCCATAGTGTAGACATAATCTATGTCTAGGACCTGTAGTGCAACTGTTAAAGTGTGTTATAGTGCATTAGCCTAAATTCAAGGCAGGTGCTACAGCAGTACCTGAGTAATGAGTGCTTTCTTTGCTTCAGTGACAGGCAGTAAGCCTACATGGGGAACATTAGCCTGTCCTATAGTTCTTCCTGATTCATCGCTCCGTGCCTTCACTGGCCAGGGACTCAAGAAGATCAGAAAGTGGTTGGATGGTGGAAGGAAATGAGTCTTGATTTCAGATCTTGCCCCAGGAGCTTGCTTGGTTCTGTTGTGAGCTGGGCTTCCTGCGGCATTCTTATTCAAATACAGTTGCTATCAAGCCTATTGTTTTGGCTTACCTTACTATTTGAAGATTCACTGATGTTTATGTAGGCCAGAATAATTAAATGACACTCACATTTGAATGAAGCTAAGTCATTTCTGAAACAGCTAGGGTCCTTGTATGCCATTGCAGGCACAAAATGCTTGTGGTTTGCTTTCAAGCACAGCTTGTAACTGCTGCTCCATATGTAGGGGAAAGCATTATGATCTAACATCAGGTAGCTATGGAGACACAAATATCAGTAAGTCTAAGGTTATAAAAATACTCTACACCAATCCTTGTATCTACTCATTTTCTAGAGTATCCACTGGCATAATGTCTGGTTGTGATTTCTTTCTATTTCGTTTAAAGTAGGAGCAATGGCCTGAGGGAAGCTAGGGTTAAGATAGTTATTCGGTAAATTAAATGTCAGTTGAAAGAAGAACCGTGCCTTGGAACAGATTCCTGAGGGGCACGGGACAAGGCACATTGGAGGGGTTGGTGTAGGAAAGCTTGTCCTTGCTGTAACTGTAAGCATCTAGGGGGATGCTGGGCTCCCAGTTCTCATTCCGGCACCTTTCATCTACACTCAACTTAAGAGAGATTCAAAAACTTTTAAAAGTAGAATTTGTTTCCCCTGTATCAGCTCAGTCACACTCAGGCTGTGGTCTTACTCAGATAGTTCTAAGCCTGGATGTGTCACCAGTGACCTGTTCACGGTTGGTTGGGGAATACCGGGGGAAGTGAGCTGGTCCAATGCCCGAGCCTTATCTGAGGTGTATGTGAAGCATCTGTTCAGCCTGGCTTTGTTTTTGATGCAACATAGACTTCTGTATGTTATGGAGTTTTCCTCATCCACTAATAACATATCCGGGGGGGGGTTCCGAATTGTACTTATTTCACTGCTGATGGAGCCAATGATGGTTATTTGTATTACACTAGTGTCGAGAGGCCCCAGCTGAGATGGTCCTTGACCCAAAAGTTAACAATGTAAATACACTAGATAGACAAAGGCTGGAAGGGGGTAACAAAGCCACACAGAGGGAAAGTGACACAGCAGGGCTCTGGCAGATCCCAAAGGACTCAGGACTTCTGATCTGCACACCAGGAATGTGCAAGTTCTCCACCCCTGAGATGTTACTATCCGAGCAGTCGGCTTCTCCTTACAAACCAACATGTCTTTGGTCTCAAGACAAGGGATAAATGAGTGAAATCCTCTGGCCTGTGATATACAAGAGGTCAGACTAGATGTTCTAATGGTTCCTTTTGACCTTGAAATCCCCAAACCCATTAGCTTCAGCCTCTTGCTTCTGCCTAACCTCGTGGGCCCGGAGGCAGGACAGTAGATATTTGACCAGACAATGATGTCTTTTTCCTTGCACTCATCATTTTGCCATACAGCCGGGAATGTCCAAGCCGTCCCTTCAACAGGCAGTGATTTGGAGACCCTGAAGAGTCGCAAGGACGGAAGACAATAATAGTTTTAAATGAAAATAGTTACAAGTGGGGAGTCGCCGGGCCTAGACACAGTTCATTTCAGATTCCATGTCTTGCAGCTATTTGCCAATTCCTCGAGCATGTAATCTTCCCATTTCCTACAGTCCAACTTTTTTTTGCACACTTATAATTAGGCGTGTTTTTTTCTTCTCTCTCCCCTTAACCTCAGGCTCCAGGCTTACAACTTCCGAAAGTAGCTCATGTCGCTTCCCTCCACCCTGCCTCCTGCCCTGGGGGGAGATTATGCAGAGAATCTGAGGGAAATGTTTTGGTCACAGCCTCCTGGAGCCGCTCTGAAATTAGAAAGGAGCCAAGAAAGCTTGGTGGAGAGGGGTCGAGGGTAGGGCTCTGCTGGGCTATACCCAATGGCATCTGACTCTTGGGGGAGTGAGTGAGGGAGTCAGTGGCTGGGGGAGGGCTGGTGCCATGGGAACTATATCTGCTGCGAGAGGCTCTCTTCTGCACAGTTAACCACTTGATTTCAAGCTGCAAACCCTCAAGCCGAGGCAGTTTCCCCCTTTATTACTTCGGGGATTTGATGTGATTGCATACGATGAACTTGCGCCTTTCCTGAGAAAATTGCTGGTTCCAGCCCATAAGTGGATAGAGATATAACAAGACACGTGAATTCACCCCACCATGATAGCATTTCCCACCTCAACTCCAGCCACACAGATCGTGGGGTGACAGCGATACGGCCACACTTCTCCCGAGCTGTGGGTTCGAATCCACAGAGAACGTGGCAATGTTTCGCTGCCCATCAATTGGCAGTGTTTATAGGGGGCCACTTCCCATTGTGGCTGGGTGCTGAGTCTGAGGAGCAAAGGGTAACAGCTGTCAGTGATGGAGAATCCACCATCACTCTTGGAAAACTGTTCAAATGGCTAATTGCCCTCATCGTTAAAAACTTAAATTCCCCTGGTGAAGCAGGAAGTGGGGCAGGCAAACCCAATGACTTAGACATGGTGGCGCAGGGGTAGTCAATTATTTGTTGTCAAGGTCCAAACTTCTTAGTTAAGGTAGAGTCAAGGTCCAAACTCCAGAGAAAATAACAACCAAACAACAGCAATGATAATTAATAATAAATAATAAAATAATAATAATAATAATTAAATAAAAAGATTTTGGGGTCCATTCAAAAGCATGTGGTGATCCAGATTTGGTCGGTGGTCTGCCTATTGACTACCCCTGTGGTAGAGCAATCATGGAGAAGTTCAGGTAATCGCCAGGTTTATGAATAGGGCAGGGAGATGGGACAGGAGATACTTCAAGTATATGGGGGTGGGGTAGAAGAGATAACCTTGATTTATGGATGGGAGAAGGAGGACAGTGGTGCTTATTGAGTGTGACCTATTCAGTCCTACGTGAGCCAAAAGCCCAAGTATTTTGTTTAAAGATGAGCTGGAAACAAATTATCTTAAGATCAGAATATTTTGCTGGTTAACGAAGTAACCTGAAGCAATAGCATCTCCCCAGTAGAGTGCAAAAGTAAATAAGGACACAGCTTATTTATTTATTTTAACATGGGTTAGCTAACTCGGGCTCACATAGCTGTGAAGACACAGCAGCTCAGATTTTAACTCATGTTAGCAGCTCAAATTCAACCCTAGGCTCCTCTACCGGCTTTAATTTAAGCTGCTAACTCGTCCGTGTCTCTGCTGCGATTTGAACCAGAGTTAAGAAAGTCTTTTAAGGTATGCACTGTAGACATACCTTAAAAGACATGACAAGAGCCAAAATCAAAGGGTTCTCATCATGCCGGTCTATCTTACTGTTCTGTGTAGCCTGTTTGTACTAAATAGGCAAGAAGGAGTATTCACTGATACTGCAATTATCAGAATCTTTTTTTTTTTTAACAAAATCTCATCAACAAAAATCTGGCTGATGTAAAAGACCTTGCCATCAAAATTTGTGAAAAAGGAGATTACCAGCTAATTAGGGTTTGGCCTTCAGCCTTTCAAAGAGCTCCAAGTTTTTGATTTTCTTCCTGCTTAATAAATAAATGAATTAAATAAAATATTAGTAAGAATGGCAATTCAGGGTAGAGTTGAATGAAAACCCACAGTTATTTTGGCTTAATCTGCATCTCATAATCTGTGAGGAAAATCTTTTGAAAAAGGCTCGTTCGATCGTACACAAAAGAGGTTTCGGACAGCTCCATCGATTATATAACAGAGTTTTCAAGGATTCCTTTTCTGGCATGATTTTCGCAGCGGGGAGTTCAACACAACTTCACTTTTATTTGTGTCTCTTTTTGGGGGGATGGCGTGTTGTCTGCTTTGTGGGTGTTCCACTGAGGCCTTGCTGACTAGATAAAGACTTACATGAAACTCTTAATAGTCAAGAATAACCATCTGATGTGCTATAAAATGAAATGTGCTGACAAATGCCAGGTAATACACATTGGAAAGAATACTGCACATTGTTGCGTTCTATATATTTCGTAACTCTGAAATGTTCGTAATTCTGAACAAAACGTTATGGTTCTTTCAAAAGTTTACAGCTGAACACTGACTTAATACAGCTTTGAATTTTTACTATGCAGAAGAAAAATGCTGCTTTCCCTTTATTTGTAAGAGTTTATGTTTAACACAGCACTGTACTGTACTTGCTTTTTTTATTTGTCTCTGCTGATGCTTTCAGTTCCAAATGAGAGATGTGGTTTATTTCTGGTTGTTAATAATATTTCTGAGAAAATATTATTCAATATTATTTTGGGGCAAGCTCTAATTCAATTGGGCAGCTTTTAAAGATGGACGGTGTGAGCTACCAAAAGATCACGACAGGATGGGTTGTTTTCAGATCCTGCTTCTTTGACTGGATCCCAAATCCAGGGGCTTGAAACACTGTCCTGATGAAATATGGGGTTTGACAGAAATAGAAATTTTTCAAGGGAATATGTTGATGGTAAAATTTTCAGATTTTTTGGATGGGAAAATTCTAAATGAAACGTTTTGTACTGGATCAACGTTTCAAAATGAAAAAGTGAAAACTCTCGACATTTCTAAATGAAACATCTCATTTGGATGGAAAATGTCAAGATTTTTCAGTGCGACATTTCCAAGTTGTCATTTTTTGGGAACTTTTCATTCCATGTGATTTCTTTTTACTATCTTAATATTTCACCCCAGGCCTGCCCCCTCAAAACTGTCAGAGAACGGATCTGAGACGGGTCTCCCAGGAATTAATTCCTTCTGAGAAGCAATTCACTTAATCCCATTTATTTCAGTAATGGGTGAAAGATTGACCATAGAAATCATAGGGTGGTCTTTTGGTACAACCATTTGGGAGTGGTTCAAGCAAATAAGAGGTCATCAGCAGATCACTTGGTCAATGATTAAATAACTGACTGGCTTTGTTCTGAGGTGTTTCATCTCCAATACAGTGGATCTTTCAAGGTCAGACAATTGCTTGGGTTTTATAACCTAACTGCTGACCTTCCCTCTTCTTTACAGTTGACATATATCAGGTCACTAACACCATATGCCAGAGAAATGCCTTTGCCAAAGGCTAGATGCTACAAAGAGATATGAGGTGAGCATTTCACAGGGGCTTTGCTCTGTCCCTCTCCTGTAAAAGAAGTAAGCGTTCACACCAAAGCTGGTTGTTCCCAGCTGACAGGAGCAGCACTCCCCTCTAAAATGGCTCATTACCAAGCCTGGCTCATCCCACTCACAGTTGATGGATAGTTGTGGATAGCAACGGAGGCAGATGGCTGATAAGGGAAAGCCTTTTACAGCAACGGATTAAGAGTCCTTTGGACAGCTGGCCACTGGTATGTACTTTACTTAGACAACTTTTAAATGTGGGTTAATTTGTTTGTTCAATGGACCATAACTAGCTCTGGGAGCCTTTTGGATCTGCCCTGAAACTCAGAGGGAACTAACTGATGCAGAGACAGAAAAACAACCTTCCTTCCCTGAACCTTTGTCCCAGATTCAAACTAAATCTGAAACTTTTGGTTAAACAAACAAACAAAAAAATCAACGTTTTCCTTCCTGCCATTTTCAGAAAATTCTGCAACTCTTGAGCTCAGCCCAGCTGAAGAAAGTGGTGTACTATTGCCACCAGAGCTGTTCTTGATGTGTTTCTTGCCTGTCTCCAAAACCAGGATGTACCTTTATTCTGCCAAGAAAACCTGCCCTTGTGAGATTTCCAGCTCCACTGTGCAGAGAGCTGGATAGTTCACAGAGGAACCAGATAAACAGCAAACATGTAGGTGCTTGTACAAATCAAATGAAACCGCAGACCTTGTGAAGGTCATCACCTCTTTGGTCTATTTTTAAAATGTATGTGGTTTATTGGTTTTTGTCCGTATGGTAGCAATGCCTATCTGGAACCCCATTCACAGAGAACCATTACCCCCATCATTTTAAACTGAAACTCAGCACCAGTGTGTAATGGAGAGCTCAGCCCAGACAGGGAGCCAGCATGGTGGGCTGGGAATGTGGAGTCCTGGGCTCTATTTACAGCTCTACCACAGGCCTACGGTGGGCAGGGCTGGCTCCAGGCACCAGCGCAGCAAGCAGGTGCCTGGGGCGGCCAACAGAGAGGGGCGGCACGTCCGGCTCTTCAGCGACAATTCGGCCACGGGTCCCTCAGTCCCTCTCAGAGGGAAGGACCTGCTGCAGAATTGCCACCAAGGAACGAAGTGGTGACGGTAGAGCTGCCGCTGAAGTGCAGCCGATCGTGGCTTTTTTTTTTCCCCACCGCTTGGGGCGGCAAAAACGCTGGAGCCGGCCCTGACTGTGTGACCAGGGGCAAGTCACAACCTCTCTGTAACTCTGTTTCCCCATCCACTTTGTCTTTAGACTATGCGCGCTGCAAGTCAGGGATGGCCTCTCACTTGATGTATGCACAGGGCCTGCCACGATTATTATTTGTATTACTGTAGCACCTGGGAGATCTAGTTATGGACCAGAACCCCATTGTGCTGGGCCTCAATCTCAACTGGGCCTCTCAGAACCACTGTCACATACATAACAACAACTACTTCATGCACTGAGGGCTACATCCTCTTTCCCTGTGCAAAGTTCCCATCCGACAGAGCCCCACCAGCCATAGAGACACCCCCCACCAGCATTTGGCCAGTGAATCAGATTGCCACCCATTGCTCCACCTTTCCTATGAGCTCTGTGCAGCTTGCTGTCTCCTCATGCAATGTAGCTATGCCTTTCAGCCCACGGGTCAGAGAAAAAGACAGGATCTAGCCTGAATGCCTTATTAAAGCAAATGGAGTCACCTAGTCTCTAAAACATCCAATGTGTCATGCTGCTTTTCGTAGGTTCTAACAACATTTAGAACGTCTCTGTGCCTATTATATAAATAGTTTCTTAACTGGCAGGGCACCGTACTCCTAAACTGTGACCTTTCTGTGAAACATTTCAGTCCAGAATACATTATTTACGATCATGTTATAATTAATAACCCTGCCCCTAAAACCCCCACAGCATTTATAATGAAAGTCTGACCATCCCTTAGTGACAGCTATGCTAGCAGGGGCTTCTGGGAAATAACTTCATTACCATGCACATTTAAGTGAACCTGCAGCAAAGGTTTATGATAGTCCAGGGATAGGCAACCTATGGCATGCATGCTGAAGGCGGCACCCGAGCTGATTTTCAGTGCCACTCACACTGCCCGGGTCCTGGCCACTGGCCTGGGGGGCTCTGCATTTTAATTTAATTTTAAATAAAGCTTCTTAAACATTTAAAAATGTATTTACTTTACATACAACAATAGTTTAGTTATATATTGTAGACTTATGGAAAGAGACCTTCTAAAAACGTTAAAATGTATGACTGGCACGCGAAACCTTAAAGTAGAGTGAATAAATGAAGACTCGGCACGCCACTTCTAAAAGGTTGCCAACCCCTGTGATAGTCTAATGAGCATTATGTAGGCAGGGTTCCGTTCAATGGTGCCATTTGCATGAATGGAGAAAAATAGCTAGCAAATAGAATTCTCTGAGCTTGGTTCGGTCCCAAGGTTTGAAAGTTGCAAGGGACTTGCAATGATTATTTCCTGTCCCTTATGAGCATACCTCCAGCATCTTATGTTGGCATAATGAACACTACTGCCCGGCGTCTATTGGCTTCACTTGCCATTGTAGGCCACATTCTATAAGTTTACATGAGCGAATGCAGTCTGTTCATGATGCGTTGCTGAGGCTGTGTGTAATCTACAAGGTTGGCAACTGCCCAAGACGAGCTTGTCTCAAGAGAGTCCTTCTGAATTTCAACAGCAAACAAGACTGCACTGAATTATTGTCTTGATCATGTAAAACATCCCATTATTTCAAGTCTCATTGATTAACTTTGTTTTTCCAAAAGAGAGCAGAAGACAGCAAGAAGGAAACACAAGGATCTGACCATGTTAGGAACATGTGTGAAAACTGGGACACGTGTAGCTAATTGATATTGTTACCCTAATGCAAACCCCTGCATGGGTGTAAAGTGGAGTTTACACTACTGCAAGATCATTCGATACACTGCCACACCAGTAAGGCCTTGCTAAGCATGTCTGCATTAGAGGCTTACAGCCATGCAATGTAAATGGCTAGGTTTAGATACCCTGGCATAAGCCCCGCTTTGCACTGGAGCAGGGCGTCTGTGTAAATGGTTTGCACATGGTGTAGCTCCACTGATGTAGTTACATGAGGGTGGATTTCTCTAAGGTAGACAGGGCCATATGAGACAACGAACACAAATCTGGTTAGTCCTAACTGTGACAATCTACCCCATTATGGTCACCACTTTTATATGATAAATTTTGTACAAAGTATGCCTTGCGAGGTACCATTTGAAAAGTCATAATCTGCTGAATATTATTATCCTGTTGAAATATGTGTAGCAGTATTATTTGTGAAGTGATGAGATTCTACTATATGAATGTTACTGAAATATGTTCACCAACCAGATTTGCAGAGACAAAGACCCACTGGCACCCTCAGATTGGTATCAACAAAGTCAAGAGGGCTATCACTGACTTAAGCAGCCATTCTTCAGCAATGGGAAGGTGTAAACAAGAAATTTTATATTTCATCACAGAGACGGTTCAACCCTCAGGTCTGCAAAGAGACTACTTGTCACCTGCACCCAGCTGGGGATAATCCTCAAAGAGGGGAGGCTGGTATAAGAGAGAGAGACAGTGGGCTCCATTTCACCTCTCTTCCTCCAACCACTCTGTTCATGACATCAACAACTCTCAAAGAACTGAACTAAGCAAGAGTTGGTCCCAGCCTGAAAGGAGACTCGGCGTGTGAAATTTACTAAAGCATATGGTGAGGCAAAGCCTTTGCTTTTAAGTTCATTTAGCTTAAGTTAGATATTAGCTTGCATATTACTCTTTTATTTCTTTGTAAGTAATCCTGACTCTTCTGTATCAACACTTGTAGTCACTTAAATTCTATCTTTCTGTAGCTAATAAACATATCTGATTGTTTTATCTTAGCCAGTGTGTTTGGATTAAAGTGTGCGGAAAGCTCCATTTGGGGTAAGCCAGGCTAGTGCATATATCATCTTCCTTTGATGAAATGACGGGTTTTCTCTGAACTTGCATTGTTCAGCAGTGTGCTGGACAGCACAAGACGCACATTTCTGGGGAGACGAGGCTGGGACTATGAGTCTGCGGGTGTGGCCCTGTATGTAATTCATGAGTGGCAGGTCAGAGTGCTCATGCATTTAGCTGGGAATGGATCTGCATGCTAAAGGCTGTGTGAGCAGGCCAGTGCTGCAAAGAAGTGTCAAAGGCACCCCAGGCTAGAGACGTAAGGGGACACAGTTGAGCAACAGTCCAGATTGTACCCTGGGGAATGTCACAGTAACCCTCGAGGTAGCTAGGGTCGGAACAGTTCTCTCCAACGAGCCGTGTAGCAGAAGCAATAAACGCAGGGATGACTGAACTAGCTAAGATTTGGCATCCTCCACCTTTGGTTTTCTCAGTTTCCAATGGGTGAAATTCCAGGGGCAGAAATTTCAGAGACCAAGAGAGGGGATCACCTTGGTCCCTCTTCCTTTGAAAAGGTCCGGAACAAGGACAAAGCCAAGATGGGAGAGAACCCAAAGCTCAGGGCTGAGCAGCCCACTGTTTTGAAACAAGGACCCAAGTCTGGGTCAGGAAGTAGTGATTAGCGATTGTCTCCAAGTGGTGTGATAGGTGCCCCCCTGTTCCTCTATTGTGACAGGTCCCCTCCCACACCTTATTGGTGTGATAGGTGCTCCCGCATCTATATGGTACAACGGATAGCACCCTGGCCTTGTCTATGATGTGAAAGTTGTTCTGTGGTGCCAGTTGTTCCCTCCACCAGGTATGAGAGACACCCTCTGCCTCTCTGGCACCATAGATGCCCTCCCAAGTCTCTCTACACAGAATCATAGTGCTTAGAAATGGAAAAGTCCCATGAGATCATCCAGCTGCCTCCTGGGTCTAAAGCACAATTCTGCATTTTCTTCAGGCAGTCAGTGAGTTCCCAGCCAGCGGGGAAAGGGGAAGCAGGGAGTCCTAGCTCCAAACAGTGCTGGCAGGGATCCTGCTCAGGTCCTCGAGTGAGAGCGCTTGAATGCAAGGCCCTGCGCTAAGCCTGCAGGGTGTTTTTTGGAAAGCTGACAGCTAAGTCGAAAAGAAAAGCAGACAAGTGACAAGTTACTCCTGGATGCCATGTGCTGGGGCCTCAGTTCAGGCGCGTGGTAATGAGGAACAGAGCTATTTTCATTCTGTTTTTTTTCTCTCCACTGTATTTTGATTTCCACAATTCTCCGTCTGCCTTCCCTCCTTCCTTGTGCCGGCTCCAGTGGGCATTGTCCTAGGCAATGGCTGTATTTCAGAGGATTGCTTTGCGATTTGGTGACTTGGCATTAGGGAACAAAACTCCTGCTTTGCAGCTTGCCTTCCTCCATGAAATGACCCTGTTAGGCAATGCAGAGATGCCAGCATATTGCTATGGATAAGTAGCTCTCCATGTATTGTAGTTAAACCATGATTGCTCACCTGGGTAGGTCAAATTTTGGAAACATTTGGTCCAAGGTCTACAACCTATTTTACATACTTGTATAGCCACCACCCATCCCAGTGGTATCCGAGCACCTTGCAACTTTCATGTATTTATGAGGATCAGCACCTCTGTGAGCAGAGAGGGATCTGTGGTACAGAGACTAAGTGACTTCCCCAAGGTCAAACAGGAACCAAACACAGGTCTACCCCCATCCCAGCCTAGAGCCCTAACCACTGGACCATTCTTCCACTCTACCTTAGAGTAACCACAACTGTATGTTCAAGTAGAGCAACTGAGCACTCAAAAGTGTTTTCGTACAGCACCTTGCACAAAGGGGTCCTGGTGCCGTAGGTGCTACCCGCATACAAATAAATAAAATAATAAAGATAATAAGGAAAGATCTGTTTACACATGCATTGATTGTCATTGTGGTGTGAGTACTGGGCGCAATCTGACTGCCAGTGGAGTCAAGAACAAAACTTTCATTGACTTTAAAAGGAGATTACACACATTTTTGGCACGTGGACCTTGGGTCGTCTGTTTTCAAAACAAGATATATTTTGCCCTTATCTTTCCCCCCTTAATCCCTTCCTTCTGCCTCAACTCCCCCCAGCCCGACATACAATAAAGACAAAATGATAATAGCAATCATACAATAAAACTGTCCCTCTAACCAACCATTCCTAACTGGCAAATTTTTATTTTAAGCTGTACCACAATACTTACAATCGCCGCTTTTTAACCCGCAGTTGACACCTGCATATTTCTATCTTACCCCTATTTAAAAAGTCTGCGTTTTGTTGGTTTTTCTTTGGGAAGAAAAGCAAAAGCAAAACACAGCCCTCCCCACTCTGATTATGAAAGTAGCAAAATGTAGGACAATGGAGGATGTGTGATTAGGCCAGGAGACAGGGCATCAGAACTGGAGGATTCTCTGCAGCTTGAGGTCTTCAATCCACAATCTGAGGACTTCAATAACTCAGACATAGGTTAGGGGTTTGTTATTGAAGTGGGTGGGTGAGATTCTGTGGCCTGCATTGTGCAGGAGGTCAGACTAGATGATGATAATGGTCCCTTCTGACCTTAATGTCTATGAGTCTATAACTCCTGGGTTCTATTCTCAGCTCTGGAGTTAAGCGCGTGCGCTCTTTGAAAGTATATGGGGCCCTCATCTCACAGCATCCTGCAAGGTCTAACATAGGCATGCCTGGATAATGGAAGATAATTACTAATAGGATAAAATGGAGATATAGAAGCTATTATACCACCATTTAGCCCAAGTACACTCACTTAGTTCTACATTTTCTCCATCTTAAAGTAAGACAAGCTAACCTCTAGCTAACAGGGTTATGAATCAGCTTTCCTTGTGGACAGGTTATTGCAAAGCTGCCTTCCACAGGGGTTCTTGGACCTTCCTCTGAAGCAGCGGCAGGTACTGGGCAATGTTGGAGATGGGATAGTGGATTAGGTGGACCATGGGTCTGACCCAGGCTGGCAATTCCATTGGTCCTAGATTTTCTAGAGCATCTACTAGGGAGTTCGAGGTATTCACCTTTGGGATTTGACTTCCCAAGCGTTTTTTAGCTCTTCCCCCATATTCCCCCTAACCTCATGCACCTGATACTCCCTGTCTCCCTATTTATTCACCTCACCAGCCTTCCTAGCCATCTGCTGCTTCTCCACTACTCATGGCCACTTCATAGGTTCCAAAGCCAGAAGGGACCACGGTGATCATCTACTCTAACCTCCTGTAAGATACTGGCCACAGAACTTCCCCAAAATAATTCCTTTTAAACTAGGGCTTATCTTTAAAAATAGCTTCCCTGACCTTTCTTCTCTCCCAGGTTTCTTGAATATCTCCCGAGTCCCTTCTAGTTCCCATAGCTGCTCTGGTCTCAATTTGTGGTTGCCTGCAAGAGCAGGGGTCTGAGTTTGATGACCCAACAGGTCCCTTCCAGTCCAATGTTCTTATGTTTCTGTTTGGATGCACTCCTATCTGCCCTTACAGTTGCGCTTATGATCTTCCCTTCTCCTCTGCCACCTTCCACTCATCCCCCATAAAGCCCTACAAGCCTCTTTGGGGCAAAGCTGGTTTCCTTGGGCTTGTAGGCAGACCCATCTCAGGATCTTTTGATGTCTACACAAATCACAGCCAATCCTCCATTCGACTGATGTTGGAAGTGTGGAATTGGTGCAGAATAGGAAGTGGTTTTATTGAGGCAGGTCTCTTTTTTTTTTGGAAGCGGTTATTTGACCTCCGAATGGGAGATATGAATATAGAAATGATTCTTTGCTGAAAGCTGCAGAGAAGCCGCAGGCCTCAGATCAAACAAGATTTTGTGCCACAGCAAAATTAAACCCTTGTGATTTCCATATTCTTCAGTCTACAGGCTGGCGCCCAAATTGTTGCCATGGAGATGAAAGTACAGACTGTCAGGAGTAAGAGGAGAGAGAAGGGAGACACGCTGTCCCAGGGTTAAGTAGCTTTTTAATTATTCAACCTGATATGTGGAAAGCACTCCAGATTGTCAGAAGGGGGGTTTCTTGTGATCTCTGGCTTGATGGATCACTGTAACCCTTTCCCTCCCAGTGCTGTTTGCCAACAGCTTGAGGAATGTGAACAGCGTTCTGATGAAAGGGAGAGAAACGTCAATTTAAAAAAAACAACTCAATTGTCTAGACTCGCTGAACAACCTGTTTGGTTCAATGAGCCACTGGGATAAAAAGACGAATGCACCATTTATTAATGAGGATAATAATCAATTAATAGTGATGCATTCATCCTGACACATGCTGTGCTACCAGTGACTTCAATCCAGGCTATGGGTATATAAGGGCTCCATTTCTGGCCAGCATCTCTTCTGGGTTGGAACCCAGAGCACCCAGAACGATGTATGTGGGGAACCGTTTGAAACAATGATATAGACTCCGACTCGGACATTAAAGCCAGAAGAGCCTATCATGAATCACCTAGTCTGACCTCCAGCACATTGCAGGCCACAGAACCTCACCCACCCCGTCCTGTAACTCTGGCTGAGTTATTGAAGTCCTCAAATCTTGACTTAAAGACAAAGTTATGGAGAATCCACCCTTTACTCTAGTTCAAACTAAGTGACCATGCCCCACGCTACAGAAGAAGGTGAACTCCCTCCGTCCCCCAGGGTTTCTGCCAATCTGACCTGGGGGAAAATTCTTTCCTGACTCCAAATATGGAGGTTAGTCAGACCCTATGCAAGTAGGTGATTAAAACTTTGAGGTCTCCAGGCTCTGGTTTGTAATTGAGTACTTTTCAGTAATGTGAAGGAGCTTCGGTTAATGGTTAGGGCAGGAGACCAGAGCCAAGACTCTTGGGTCCTATCTTTGGCAAACGACATAACCTTGCTATGCCTCAGTTTACTCTCCTGCAAAGTGGGGATAATCATTGCCTGCCTGCCAGGGGTGCTGTGAGGCTTAGCTTATTCATCTTTATGAAACTTTAAGAACTAGGCATGAAGGATTGCAGAGAAATGCAAAGTAAAATTCCTACGAATTGCAAAACACTCAGTTAACTGGAGAGAGAGAGAGAGAGAGAGAGAGAGGTCAGCAGCCTCGAGGACCCATCCAGTAATGTTTTTCTCGGCTTTGCAGGAGCAGCATATTGGGAACACAGAGCTTTTTTTTTTTTTTCTTCTAAATAGAGAAAAACAATGAAAATACTTGGAAGAAGTACAGTTATGCTGGTCAAGTCTCCCTCATTAAGGAGACTCTTGCCTTCAAATTGCCTTTCCTCCCCCAACACTACCTCCCTAGCAATTTAACTCTAGAGTATCCCAGCCACTCTCACATCAGGTCCAGGGATTTTCTTTTTAATAGCTTTTCAGTTTGAAAATGGAAATCAGTTTAAAAGAGATGCCCAATCAACCCCCTTTGCCAAGTTGGTAACTCTGCTGTCCCGTGATCTGAGGTAAGGCAAGGTAACAGCCCCAAATCCATCATTTAGTCACCGCTGGACATGAAAAACTGCATCAGTGATCAAACAAATGTGTCGAAAGTTAATATTGATGGCCTCTAGGGCTTTGACTACCTGGCTGGTGCCAACAGAAAGAGACAGATTGATGATGTCTGTAGCCAGTTGCTTCTGTATTCTTTTCTTAACCTTTATTTTCCAGAGGATTTTTAGACGGATAAAGGACAGCGCCTGGTTAATCATTTATCCATCTGCATATCCAGCCTCTCTTTTCCTATTCCTCTCTGGTCTCAGAGGGAAAATTAACATATTTATTTTCTGGTTTTTCTACCACAATTCTACAGAAGTGATTTTGGTCACAATAGGAAGTCTCGTCTCGTCCAACTCAGTAAAGAGTTGAAGACTGATTTGAAGAGTCCAGAGGTGATGGGGAGTGTCTCTTCCTTCAATTGGCGTTGTTTGAAATGCTTTCTGCCTTAGAGTATTTTTAGCTCCGGTCACAAGAATGATCTCCTCACCGCTCTGCTAGGGGTTTGTGTTGCGCTGCTGAGAAGCTGACTTGCTTCGCTGCAGACCTCCAAGTTAGACAGGGTTTCACCGCAAACTTTGCTCCTGATGTTTTTACATTTGCCTTGGGCCAAATTCTGAAGTCTCTCCTTAGTCACACAAGTGTTCCACTGGGTCAAATCCTTGTGCCGTTACTCATTTTTCACTCCCACTGAGTACAGAGGACTTCAGGGTCTGACCCACTGGCTTCCACACATGTTCTGCTTGCATGAAGACTTATAGACTCACGATCTGGCTCATTTAGGGGTGCTGGAACAATTTTTATAGTGGAGGTGGAAACCAGGGAAACCATATATGTGGTGTTTGTTATTATTACTTCAAGCCAGGGGGTGTGGCAGCAACCCCAGCACCTCTAGTTTCAGTACCACTGGGCCCGTTGGTCGTTTCTGCGGTATTCCTACAACGAATCATTAAAAACAGAGTCTGCACGAAATCCGGGCTTGGGGCCTGGCTGATACAGTGGAGGTCTCAGTCTGTTAAACTGGCACAGTCACTGGAAAGAACAGGCAGCACCATTCTAATGCACCCTGGAGAGCTGAGAGATGGGCATTTGGAACACCCAGGGCTCCCGGAGAGGAAGGCAAGAGCGTGCACAACAGAATGGGAGGCAGACGGCTGGGCAGCATCAGAGCCCAGCACAGATGCTAGCTACTAAGATGGCCCCGCTACCGTTCAGTGGCGAGGAGCCTAACGAAGCACTCACAAAAGCCTGATGCATCACTACTGCTCTGAGCATATTAATTAGCTTAGGGACAAGACAGGCAGCGAAAGGTAAGAGCATAACGGCAATGAAAAGAATGGGCCGTACTCACCCCATTAATTTAGTGATTTCCACGGATGTCGAATTTAGTTCACTGAGTATTGAAAAATATGATTTTGGTAAAACGTGTTTTATATCACTGATGTAATCTCACTGAAAGGTGATTCTGTATATGGTCCAGAGGCTGGAGCAGGGGACTGTTAGGACACCTGGGTTCTTACTCTTACTTCTGCTACTGCTCTCATGCAAGTCAATCTCTTGGGGCCTCAGTTTCCCCAACTCTAAAATGTGGATGGCTGCTTCCCTAGAATGCAAAAGTTTTTGTGAGGTAAAACAAATTAATGTCTGTAAAGCACTTGGAGATCGTGGCTGGAAGGCTCTGGAGTATTGCAATGTACCTTAGAGGTACTATTCCCCCTCTGTGTTTTCATGAAAACCTGTGCTCCAGAGTGATCGTGAAACACTCCAGCAAGAAGTGCCAATAATATCCCAGCAAATTTCCTGGCTTTTAATGTTAGCAGCTAAAATAAAGCATCATTTAAAGTCTCTTACTGGGACTACTGAGCTGTTTGGAAGGTCAACCTTTCATTTCCATTGAAGGCTTGGAACAGCCCATCCTAATTTCAAACGGAAGGCCAGAATAGATGAATTTATTTATTAGGAAAAGACACTGTACATGCGTACAGTAAAAATACCTCATGCATCCAGATGTCTTGAGGAAGATCCGAAACTTTGGGATGGATGAGGTTACAGATGAGGGGTTGCTGGCTGTCTTTCTAGGAGATTCTGGGATATCTGTACTATCTTGGGGGACACTGTTTAACTAGAGGTTGGTTAAATTGCAAGGCTCCCCTTTAGAGTATGTCACACCTGGACATGGGACTCCACCTAAGCAACCATCTGAGGGTTTTCGCTGCCTTCCTTCACATTCTTAAACCCCTCTGCTTGGGCTATTGCTTATCTTTTTTGTTTGTTTGTTTCTCTTCTGCTGATATTGTTGGAATCTAAAATAATTTAGTTCTGTACCCCAAGATTATAGCTGCCATATAAAGATTAGCGTTCATAACACATCTGAGTGCGCAGACACCCCTGCCAACCCATAAAGCTTCTCAATAGAGCTGGCCAAGATTTGAAAAAAAATTGAAAATTGAAATTTTAGGAAAAAAAACAAATCAGGAAAGGTGTCTTTTTTTTTGGTGAAAGTTTTCCCAGTTTTTGAGCAGTGATAGAGAAGTTTTAAATTTTTAAAAAACTAATTTTTAGTTTCAGATTTCAAAAAAAAAGGGGGGGGGTTTAAATGTGCATTGCTTTCTCTTGAAAAAAAAATCATCGGCTCTTCTTAGCCGCATTAAGGAGTGGGGTCAGTATTGCTCTGAATAGCCATTCTCATCCCCATCATCACAGAATGCCATCAGCTTCTTCAATGAATGGAGCTGCCAAGTCATTACCATGTGCCAATGCATCAGAATGTGCATAGCTGCAGAAAAGCCACATGGGCCTAGAACTGGGGACTACAGGGTCTGAGACAAGGTCTGCTGCAGGAAGTCCCGCCCCAAGGAGCATGAGCAACATCCCTCCCTGATTTGTTGGCACTGTCCATATAAAGTTGGGCTATGTCTACACTACCTCTTATCGCTCAGAGGTGTGAATAAGCCACCGCCCTGAATGACAGGTTATTTTGATTTAAGCACCAGCATGGACAGCATGATGTCAACAGTGCTATCCCACTGACATAGCTATCGCCACTCATTGGGGGGTGGATTAATTAAGTCCTGCCTGCCTCCTGACCCTGATCTTCGATTTAGGACCATTGCTAACCCTGGTGCAAGTCCCTGGCCTGGCCTGACCTTGATTCTCGCCTCATGTTCTCAATTTGGAAACTGACTATGGCTTGTGGTTTTGATCTGGCCTGGCCCTGGATTGATCTTTGGCTCAGATACTGAGCAGCTCACTCAGTTCCCACGGGCTGCCCACGACCTGCCCCTGACACTTACAATACTAGATATTCTCTATCTGGGTGATGATGGGGAATGATAATTACTGAGGATAATTTGTTATTATTGAAGATGATAATTTATTATTATGAACATCTACCATCTCCCCTTACATTTGTAAAACACCGAGTATATTTATTACATTGCCGTCAATGTGGTCACAATGGCTGTCTGTTTTGTCCCGGATGCCTTTTTCTAGGATCTCTCAAAAGCCCAGTTTCTATGAGGCATATGCACAAATAAAGGCCACACACTGAAAAAAGAGTTCTTGCCATCCAAATGATTATGAAAAGACAGGTCTGGAAATAGGAGGAGATCTTACTATACTGAACAGGAGACATTAATAACGTAAGGTTAAATTAGAGCTCCTAGCCACTGGCCCCATTGCCTTCTAAACCAAGACTCCAAATCTTCCTTGGCTTGTATTTAAGGCTTGTCAAGGTGGATGAATGTTTCCTAGGGGCAAAACAGAGAGCAGAGAATTCAACCAACAGCAAGTTCGTTCTGGCTGCAACTCTAGCCAGCCACTTGATGGCATCTCCCATGAAACACAGGGTCACATCTTTGAGTCAGACCCTTTCTGGTGCTTCTCAGCCTGCCCTCTGGAGGGGCAGTTTTTGTATGAAGTATAAAGCTGCAGAGCCGTTCAGGAAATATTTCCAGTAATTCTGAAGTCAGTATGATTGGGAAAAAAAAATCAGCCCTACTTATTCCAGAAAGAAAGAAAGAAAGAAAGAGAGAAAGAAGGAAAGCAAGAAAGCCCTTCTGATTTCACAGTGGAAGTCAGACTAACAAGCCTGTGAGCAGGACAGCATGTGGCTGTGTTGAGATTAATTTGCTTAATTGTTGCATGCTGTTAGCAACAGTCACCATGTTTACGGGCTGAGTCAGTAATGCTTGTTAAACACTAATTCAAAGGGACCTCAAGTAATAAAAAACAGCCTTGGAAGGATCTTACCCATGAGCTACTGTTGCTTTGCTACAACACCCCATTCTGGTTGAAACTCTGTTTCATTTTAAGAAATTATCTCCTCTGTGGAAGAGTCCAGGAGAATGTAATTAACAAAATCACTTCTTTTAGAACTAGTGCTTTGAATTTAAGGGGAACTGTATCCCTGCTATAGAATTCTATAGGATAGTTCAAAACCCTACAGAAAAGATCTGATTTCCTCTGAAATTCTATGACCCTGATTCCCCACTCCATTTCACCAGGATAAGGCCAGTTGGAGGAAAAGGATCAAAGACTAGGCCCCACAGGTTTTTAACCTTCTACAGAAAAGAAATAACTGTTACATTTGAATAGGGACATATTGATATAGCCCAGGGAAATCAATGGGAGGCTTTCCATTGACCTCAAATGGTCTTGGATTAGGCCCTTAATATTTACTCCATTCTATATAACATTTCCTTAAGGATCTTTGCATACAATCCAGAGTGAGAGTGTGTCTGGCCAGATATGTTGTGCATGTTAGTAATGCAAATAAAATATAGCACTGTTGCATAATTTCTGTGCATTTACTGCTCCCTCTGCTTCTATGGACACTGTAAGTGAAGGGATTTTCTTACAGAAATAGGCAACAATGAGGTAGCTTTTGACCCTGCAAAACCCACCGGCAGTTGGTTTTAATTTCTCCAGACAACCAAAATATCGTTGCTCATTTTAGTCCCTTGCAATCCCTTCTTCTGCCATCTCCCTCTCTCGCTCTTGAGGTGTACGTATGAAAGAGACTCGATTCCATAAACAGGAACCAGATTGATCATTATTTTAATTCATTGCATGTCAACCATAACTAACTTGTAAAACTGATCACCACGAGAAGCCACTGATGGTAAAAGCTTAGCAGCATTCAAAAGAAGATCAGCTACTTATATGGATAATGAGAACATTCCCAATTATTTTACACACAGTAAATGAAGAGACGGGTTATAAACCCCCATGCTTCTGGATGTACACCCACCACTAAAATGCTGGGCATGTTTTTTCCCTAATTATCCACTAAGGGGTTTCTTGCACCTTCTTCCCTAGTATCTGGCACTAGCTACTTGTCAGGGACGAGATGGAGCCCTGGTCTGATCTGGTACGGCAGTATCTGTGCTCCATAATGGCAGGTATTTGTCAAATGGAAATAACAGAGGTAGCAGGAAATAAAAGGAGAGAAGGAAAAGAACACAAAACAAGGAGTGAGAGAGCCAGAAGTCCTCCAGGTGACTGTGTTAACAGTGCCACAAAATAAAGACAACCTTACTGTAAACTGCTCCACATCTCCCAACTCTAGCACGCCGGCCGCTAAGCATGGTGCAGCAGATCTGGGCTGCTTTGCATTTTGTGCCCCAATGGACGTGATGTTTGTGTAGGGGACGGGATGAGATTGGAGGAATGTTTTTCACTGTCATGATGAGATCACCAGGAAGCATCCGCCACATTAACATTTGCTCCCAGCCCCCAGGTCATTATAAAACAGGTGATGCTGCCAAGGGAAAAAAGACCAAGGAACGATTACAACTGTACAGAATGTATAACCGCAAGGAGAAGCAAATCTTAGAAGGGAATCAATACGAGGTGGGTATCTGCATCTCAGCCAGAT
This sequence comes from Mauremys mutica, assembly GCF_020497125.1. Lineage (NCBI taxonomy): Eukaryota > Metazoa > Chordata > Testudines > Geoemydidae > Mauremys > Mauremys mutica. The sequence goes on along the minus strand of NC_059082.1, from coordinate 81,072,291 downwards.
GTTTGATGGGTTAACCCAGGGGTAGGCAACCTATGGCATGCATGCCAAAGGCAGCATGAAAGCTTATTTTCAGTGGCACTCACACTGCTCGTGTCCTGGCCACCGGTCCGGGGGGCTCTGCATTTTAATTTAATTTTAAATTAAGCTTCTTAAACATTTTAAAAACCTTATTTACTTTACATACAACACTAGTTTAGGTATATATTATACACTTATAGAAAGAGACCTTCTAAAATTGTTAAAATGTATTACTAGCACGCGAAACCTTAAATTAGAGTGAATAAATGAAGACTCAGCACACCACTTCTGAAAGGTTGCCGACCCCTGGGTTAACCCCTCTGCCAAGGCAGCAGGAACCTTGACTTTTAGCTGATGTTGCTCAACGTTATAATGAAAGGAGTAACAAGCAGAGCTGAGCAAACAATTTGCCACAAACAATTTTGTCATAAAATGTCCCCTTTTGTTGTTGGTGGAATATTCTCAGTCCGATCACAACATTCACCCGTGTATGGTTTTATTTGGAATTATTTGCCAATTCCTTTCACAAATTTCTCCCCACCCAGTATGAATTGAATTCGCTTCTCTTTAAGGTTCATACCATGTTCATCACTGTGGCATTTGAGGTCCTGGTTGTGAATGTTCTGTGACTGAGCTTACAAATTCATGCTGTGTTGGTTATAGTTATATAAGCCATATGGTATTGTTTCTGTTATCTGATTGGAAGATCTCTATAACTAATCCACACAGCTCACATTTGGAATACAGTCAAGCATTCTAGCTTATAATTCACTTTTCATGCTATTAAATATTGACTGCTCAGATGTCCTATCCCGTCCTTTGGCATACATTATCCTTGGGCTCTAGCAGGAATCCAGCGTAATGGGCTGGAAGGCCTATTCAGAGACTCCAGTTTCTGGGGCAGAAGCAGCCAAACAAAGGACGGCTGCACTGGCGTGGAAGAGGGGGTAAGATGGGGCCCAGCTGGGTCCACCGTTCTGCCCAGCGCCACCCTGGAGCCAGAACTGCGCTGGGGAGACACACTCGCTCTCTGGGGGCAGTAGGGCCAGATGGTGCCTGTCTCCTCTCCCCACAGCATGTGGTCTTGGGAGAAAACTGCAGAAAGGAGCCAGCTGGAGATGCCAGTCAGCTGGGGCAGAAGCAGCCAGAGCAGGGACTTTTGGTCCTTCGAACATTTGGAGAACTTGCTACAGTTTTGCCTGGACTGTCTCTGCCCTGTGCTGATTGGCTGTTTGCTCCATCTATCTACTCCTGCTCCCAGCCACTTCACCTCGGCTTCCCTCCAGGCCTTTTCTCTTCTCCCCTGCCATTCCCCTCACCCCCTAATCCCCTCCTAAGTCCACCCACCCCAAATATGTGGTGGCACTAACACGCTGTTTGTTGCCATCACCTAGTCACTCTGCTTGTGTGTTACACCCCCTTCCCTACCTGGCTTCTCTCTTGTCTATTTAGATTGGTAGGGCTTCGGTGCAGAGACCGTCAAGTACGCCCCCTCATAGCTGGGTGTGGTGTAGCATCTCTCCTCCTCCTTTGGCACCCCCTGCTGACAGCTGATGCAGCCCTGCCATGGTCTGCCTCTTCCTGTGACTTGGCCAAGTCACTTTTAATCCTCCCCCTTCTGGGAAAACCCAAGTCCAACACGCCACTGGGCTGACAGCATCATGCCCGCGGTCTGGTCCAAAGTCAGGCTTTTGTGGCCTGCCAGCCCTTGGCCCTGGGGTCTTCACACCCTACCCTAAATGGGCCAGTAGGGTAATGGAAGGAATCTTTGGTGGGTTCTAATCCCCTCTATCTCTAAAGCCTTATGGGGAATATTTAATGATATGAAGGCGTATTCTCAAATACACAGTAGACAGACAGACACAGGGAGAAAAATCTCATCTGAAAAGCAAGTTTCAATGTTCGGCATTTACGGCAAGATTTTCACTTACTTCCATGTCTGTGCTGTGGAATAAAGAGGCATAAGGCACCTCCTTGCGTCATTGGGTGGTTTTCTTGCATTACTAGTCTCTGGACAGGAGACAACATACTTGTATTTCTCCTCCCCCATCCACATGAGCTGAGGAGGGCTGGGTAATGTGGAAAGCTTTGACTCCATCCCAAAGGACTGGCCAGAGCAGCTGAGCTGGGCTGGAACAAGGGCAAGAAATCTGCTACTGATACGGTCCAGTAGACTATTGTTTCCTTCTTGGAAGAAGGAGGAGGCAGCACATCTATATGCCACTCCTTATTCAGGGCTAGAAAGTAAATAATAATCTGGTACCTGTTAGTACTAGTAGTGACCGGACTTTTTATTTAATGCTTTGATATTATATTTTCCACTGCAGTGATTGAATAAATACGTTTTAATTCCCCTGGACAACCTCTTGTGGCTTGAGATTCGGAAGCACGGGCCATGGCGGAAGAATTGAGACTTCAGATAAGGAACTGTGGGGCAAATACCCACCTGGTACAAGTCAGAAGTAGCTGCATTGACTTCAACATACCAAAGCTGGCAAGGAACCTTCCAAGTACAGATGTCTTGGAAAAGCCATGCTACAGAGAATTCTATTTAAATGATAGTAATAAATGGAAAACAGCTATAGGAAATGTATGTGAACCATCCCTAATCAGAGTCAGGAAATCAACTCTGCTAGAGAGGGGGCTCAGGATGGGAGCAAGAAAAAATTTAGAGGGAATCAATTTTTGCCACATTCTGCTGAGCAAACCCTCCCACTGACGGACGTGAGCCAGCTGCTAGCAGCAACACAGAATTCCTTCAGGAACAACCTTACCGAACTGTGCTGCACTTTAGTGCTATAATCCCATTGGCTGCACATCCACAAACTCGGGGTGGGGAGGGTCTATACAGCCAACATCATGTCCCTTATTACTAGCACTTAGGAAAAAAATGCCAGCAGGGCTGAGGGTGCTGTGAACTTGGCACTCCTAGGGAAGAGGGACACTGGGGCCTGTTCTCCAGGGATATTCTTCACTGGATGATGTAATCATCAATCACCCCTTCTCCCCAAGTAGGGTCACCCAGATACAGGGCCTAGCCATGATTCATTATTCATAGTTCCCTTCTCTGCATATGCTGCCCGACCCCCTTATTGCTTGCACGTGCTCACCTAACCCTTCTTCCCCTCACATTCCCTGCATGTGCTGCCCAGCTCCAGGGTCCTCTTCTTTGCATTAGTGATGCCAAGCCATGGTCATCCCTGCGTTGCTTCCCTGCGCTTTCTACCTGGCTGCCTTGTTCTCTTCTCCCTTGAACAGGACTTTCCCTCTGGTGGTTTAATTCCCAATGGCAGCTAGTGACTCCTGGTAGCTCCGGATGGCAGCTTCTACTCTAGTTCTGCTTCTGGCTCCAATGTCTGAAAGAAGCTCCATACCCTTCTATCCTTCTTTTATTTCGAAACAGCTCCTTTTGTAAGGAGTGAGATGGGCTCCTCCTCCTTGTAGCAGCTCCTCTTTGCATTGCCTCCTCGAGAAGGAGCTGGAAACAAGGACAAGCTGAGAGCAACATGTGATCTGCCAGATCTTCTCCTCAGACCTCCCGCAAACATGCTGGGAACTGCTACACTGAAGCATGGCACACTGTGGTGTCTGGAGATACACTACTGAGGTGACACAGTGACCAGCACAACCAGGTTACTGCTGGAAACAATGGTCTCTCTAAGGGCTGGTCTACACTACCGGGAAAAATTGATCTAAGATACGCAACTTCAGCTACGTGAATAACGTAGCTGAAGTCGAAGTATCTTATATCGAAATACCTACCGTCCTCATGGCGCGGGATCGATGTCCGCGGCTCCCCATGTCGACTCCGCTACCGCCGTTCAGGTTGGTGGAGTTCCGGAGTCGACAGGAGCGCGTTCGGGGATCGATATATCGCGTCTAGATGAGATATATCGATCCCCGAGAAATCGATTGCTACCCGCCGATACGGCGAGTAGTGAAGACGTACCCAAAGAAAGACAGTGGTAATAGAAATTATTGGTTGGAACTAGCCTTCAAAATTAAACTTAATATGAGGGGCTGGGCAGCAAAAAATAATAAACTTAATACTATATATTACTTGTATTGATAAATAATAATACATATTACTAGTATGACCATATTATGTGTATATAAAATCAATATTGCTGTTCAGCTTGGTGCTGGGTGGTATATTTTATTTAGTTTCATGCTTAGCTAACTCTTCTAAATTACGTGGAATGATCCTCTGTTTTAACACCCAAACTTCCACCTGGTCCCAATGAAAGAAAAGGGTCTATTGAAGAAATTGGCACTAAAATGAAGCAATCATTACACTGCACAGTGGATTCCAGCTGCATGGGACATCTCAGACGGGACTGAGACTGAGACTGCAAAGAGGGAGGACGTAGGGGACTCAGATACTACTGTGATGAACGGCACTATAAAATAAATAGAAAAAGCCTCAGGTGTTTCAGAATCCAGAGGTGAAGGTCAAACATACTTTAACGTCAATGATTCCTCTTTTATGAGATTAAAGTGGCTTGTGCACTAGATGGATCTTTATTTTCTTTTTAAAAAGCAAAGTAAAATCTGCCAGTTTTTAAGCTAAAAAATAAAGAAATAAAAATGGATCCATAGCAAAGTTCAAGTTTGGGTTGATTCATCAGCTGGTAGAAAATTTGCAAGTGAGCTGGAACCATCATTGAATCGGGATGTTCTATTTGTTCCACTGTTGTGTCTTTATCCAATGAACAAGGTTGTGTTTTAATACGACAATTGAAGATGGTTTTGCTAAGGCAATTATTGCATTAGTATGAGTCTGGAGCACTCTCATGATCGCTGGGCTTCTTGCTGTACGAGTTAATGTTCGCACTCCTTTCGGGTATCCCAAACCAGTCCTGCAGGCTTGTGGCCAAATTTTATTTTGACTTGGATCCGAGCATGCAAGCCAACTGTTTCTGCATTTCATTTCTGTCATATCCTGTACATTAAAACACCATTAATTCAAACCTTTTGTTTCTAAGAACAACTGTGCTGTAAAGCAACAGTAAAAAAGCTGCCAAAGTTCTCTTAAAAACAGTGTAATATCATGTTCATTCACCCAAACAAGGACCCAAAAACTTATTTTGGTCAAATACATATTGTAAGTAACATTTTTCTCCCCCTGAATTTTTAAAAAGAGATTAAGGGTCAGCCCATGAGCCAGTTTCTTCCCCTGAATGTTGGAGTATAAAGGTTCTTTCCCTCCCTTTTGCTGTAAAATAAAACAGAACAATCTGTTAAAAGATTTTTGTAGCTGTTGTGAAATAGATTAACCTTGGACTTGTGATGTAAGTTGTCCCGTACTACTTGTGTTGGCTTCTCATTGGTAACAGGAGACTCCTTTTCGGATTTGTCCTTACCTAACTGCTTGGAGAACTCAGGGTATGGATGAAAATCTATCCTATCTAGCTACATACGTATGCTCACCACACTATAAAAACCATGCAGGAGATACCTTCAGAGACATGGTCTAACGCTCTGACCACAAATTGGAGCCAGCAACTAGAAATATAAGCCTGATTCTAACACTGTGGCCTTTGGCAAGTCCCTTAATCTCCCTGCCTCAATTTCCCCCATCTCTATAATGCAGATTATGTTATTTACATCTAACACCCAGGGAGCTGGGCTTAATTAGCTCATGCTTGGAAGATGGAAAGGTCTATAAAATGCCTCCTGAAAAGCTGCATGATGAAATCAGGACGCTACCACCAAGACACAATTTAAACACCTTTTTCTTAACCTATGTGTTCAATGCTGCACCAATTGGTCTTACAAAGGCATAATAATGCCTTTGTCAGAACTTCTTGGCTCGGCTGCAGATTGTGCTCCTGAAGTGAGGTGGGAAAAGAAGATTAAAAAAAGATATGCCCCAATCAAGACTTGGAATTTTTTGATGGATTTGGCCTGTGATGGGCAGAAATGTCAAAGTCCCTGTTGAAAACTGATAACGTGGGACCTAAGAAAAGTGGCCTATGAAGAAACTCGCCTCCCGTTTTAAGAAGAAAGTTGCAGGCTGCTGGACTGATTCCCCAGCCCAGGTAGGAATAACACCATCCCCCAGGGTCTGGTTCAGAGCCTTTTTCTCAGGGCTTCAGCTTTATTTCTTCCACATAAAACAGGTACAGCACATCAGCTGTCTTTTCCTCAACCGGGGGTCTTAGGCAGGGGCCTATTTCTTCTCCACAGGTTTCACTCTACAGGCACTTACCAGCAAGTCACACTCTGCTTCAGAAAATCCCTGCAGCTGTCCCCCTAACTGGGCCACTTTTAGAATCACCTGACCCCTAGTTGATTTATGTCTGCGGGGATCATGTAGCTGATCCATCACAGGTGAGTTTGTACCCAGCTACTCTGTGGCAGTATTCTACTGTAATGATCCAAAACAACTGACCCAATTCACCATGGCCCTGCACTTTGCGTAGTCATTTATACCAGTGTAAAGTTTGTGTGAAGGGCTCCAAGTCTGATTTGGTAGAGGATTACACACACATTTCAGATCTCTGCGCATGGCTGCCCAAGGAAGTGGCGAATCAGGACCTATATTCGTTGCAATCGTCACATCGCAGTATTTTGGGTGAATGAAAAAAATGATTTTTTTTTTTGGTGAGAAATTTTTAAAATTAAAAAAAAATCCCAACTTTTTTTTTAACCTTTTTTTCAGTTAAAAGCCAAAATCAAAGCCTGGGGGGGAAAAAATCACTTCTCTAAAACAGTTTTTAGTCCAAATGTTCAGCTGTCGAAACCCCAAAACTCCCATTTCTTTTATAAGCTCCCAACACTTTTTACCAAAAAAAACAAAAAAAACAACCAACCCTGGAAATTTTCAACCCAAATGATACATTTTCTGCCAAAAATTCATCATGTTGGTCGAGAAGCCATTTTTTGTTAAAGAAAAGGATTTTGATGAGAAGGTTTTGAGCAGCTCTAGTGATCACTGTGGTTTGTTTTAATAAGGGCTGCAGTGTGTTCCGCAGCTACCTAAGCAGCGGTCTCCTCCCCAAGTCCTGCTGTCTAATGCCCTGATGATTCTACACTCTGCATTTGCCAGAGGGCTAGCGCAGTTGCCAGATGTTTTGAGCAGTTTCCTCAACAGTTGTTGCACGGGGAGAGACAGAGGGAGAATGTGTGTCCATGGCGCTAATTCGCAGAATGACGATAATCCCCTTTCATAGCAGGTCGGGGTGTGGGAGCTAGAGCCTTGTATTGTGCTTGCTCCCTGAGCCCTCCCCACTGATGGATTCCGTTCCCTTGTTCTCTCCCGCGGCAAGCGGCAAACGGGCACAGGACATGCCACCTGCTACTGGCTCTTTCATTCTGGCGAGTTCTACAATGGCCCTTGTGTGAGGTTTTCTGAGTCGGGTGAGAGATGTCCCCCTCCCCTCTTTTCAGAAACTTTTATGGACAGAATCGAACATGGAAAATTCCAGCCCAATCTCTCCCTTTTCTATTAGTCTTTACAAATCCTATTCCAGTTCCATAATTTCTCCTCCATAGTAAATCTGTAGCATGTTCCCTTCTGGCTTTCCTTACCCTGCATTAGCATCATCACCTCTTGGGAGTTTACTCCTGTGATGGGCATCAGACAAAGGCTTTAGTACCCCTGCAGAGCTAACAGGATAGACTTCCTCAGCCTTCTGATCCTCCTGGAAGGGCTAAAGTGATCAGCACTTTCCCTCTTCCCCCAGAAGCCTCTAGTATTTCCATCTTGACTTGCATCCATTGGCACAGATCTCTCTCCTCCTGAGAACAAGGGAAAAATTGTGGCCATCTTAGACAAGCTCTCCTTCTAACTTGCTTTGTAACCTTGACAAACTCACTCAGCATTCTTGCGCCTCAGTTTACTCCTCTGAAAAACGGGCTTAATACTCCCTGTGGGAAGGCCCAAGATTTGTACAGGGGTGGAGCTGCACTGAACCAGAAGAAGCACTGGGGAGACTGTGCTGCAGCAGGCCCGGCCTTTCTTGAGGCAGCCCATGGAGCATTTCCCAGACACAGGGACTGCTATCACCAGAGGCTGCTGACTCAAAGACAATCGCTTCTTAGGCACACCCCTCCTCTGGCTCTTTATAGCATGTTAATCGATTATGTGCTTGAAGATCAAAGAGAAGCTATAAGCTTGATGCAGGAATCACTGGGTGAGTTTCTCTGGCCTGTGTTATGCAGGAGGTTGGGCTAGATCAGTGTTTCTCAATGACTGGCCTGGGGACTGGTGCCGATCCCTGAGATCTGCCTCACACAGTTTAGGAAGGCAGCAAGCCGGTCCCTGGCATCAAAATGGTTGAGAAACACTGGACTAGATGATCATAATGTCCCTGGTCTGGCCTTAACATCTATGAATCCTCAGGTGAAAGGCACTGCAGAGAATCTGCTTATCACTAGAGTCTACTTATCTACTATCACTGCCTCTACGGTCACTGGTGGTTCTTGTACCAGAATGATGTTTTTTAAAGGTGTGTTCAAGCAAATTTAAATTAAAAAAAAATGAAAATTGGCATCCACTCAGTCTAGGCCCAGGATCAATCATGAGATTATAGACTCATAGAATATCAGGGCTGGAAGGGACCTCAGAAGGTCATCTAGTCCAACCCCCTGCTCAAAGCAGGACCAATCCCCAGACAGATTTTTGCCCCTTCAAGGATTGAGCTCACAACCATGGATTTAGAAGGCCAATGCTCAAACCACTGAGCTATACAGAGCGAGAATCAAAGTGGTTTGCAAAATCAGATTAGGTTTTAAATCACATACTCTTCATCTTTCTCCTCGGGGCTGATCACGGAGCCATATTTTCAATGGAACTTAAAACACTGTGAATCCAAAGCCCCACATCGCTAAAACTCAGCTCAGAACGAAAAAGAATAATACCATCCCACCCGGAGAGAATGAAAGATCCTTTCCCAGGCTGCAAATCCTAAAGAAACCAGATGAATTTATGAGCTGGTGGTTAAACTAGGGCACTTGGAGTCCAAGATATACCATGGAACAGGCTTAAAGTACAAATGAGCTATGTTTGGGGGTAATTATGCCCCCATTTGGTCTAGCCCAGTTTCTAAAATTTCCCATATCATATCCTGCTCTTTTTCTCTCCCTCTTTTCTCTGTGGTTTAAAAACCATGTTTTGGCTCCTGTTGCAAGGAATACTGCAATGTAGACAGGGAGAGGAAAAGAATCCCCCTCAGCTGCTAAATGTATAAACCTGCAGATTTATTTAGTAGTAATCCCTGAAGGAGAAACATATTCAATACTTCATCATCTGAGAAACTGCCCACATCTGTTCCCAGACAGCAACAGGCGGTCGACAGCATTTGCCAGCAGCAACAAGACAACCTGTTGCTATTTTTCCCTCCCTTTCCTAACACTGAACATTGCAAATAAGCCCAAACCCAATATTTCCCGATATTTTTCTTCTTTACACAAATTCCCGCTCGTTTGGGAGGGAGACTGCCTCAGCTTGTTAAGCAGTGTATTTCTCTGTCCCCTGGGAAATATAGTACCAGCAAAGGAACATTGGAAGAAAATGATTGGACAGTCCCTCCTCCTCAAGCTATTCTCCAACTCGGTTCATCTCCCAAGGGACCCAGAGAAGGACCTAATTTGTTCAGATTTCATTTTCAGCATTGGTTGAAATTTACTAGACAGTTGGTCACACTTATAAAAAAAGTCGTCCATCACCATTTTAGCTTTCACAACCAGGAACAGCTTTGGTTAGTATGATCTGAGTGCGTTGTGGAGGCTCCTGATTCAGACCTTAGAAGACAGGGCAAATGGAAGTGAGCAGTGGCCATTTATTCTTGGGCAACCTCCTAGTGGTCAAATCAAGGATCAGGCAGAAGGAGTGAGAGGTAGTGTTCCTACTTAGATACATTTGGCCCACAGGACAAACTAGTTGCATGACATCATGAGGTGCAAACAGAGTCTCATGCTGCGGACTTGTGATGTCATTGAGCAGTAAACCTTCATGAACATTATAAGATATTTTCCTGTAGTGATTTTTTGCTGCATCATATTGGGTGATTTTATGCCAGTGAAACTTTTCGTTTATTCATTAGAAACACGTTGTTGTTTTTTTAATTAGCTTTGAATTTTCAAAAGTCCTCAAACTCAATTTGAGCTCATTTTTGCTTGGAAATGGGTTTTGGTTTCACTGGAAAATGGGATCTCATCTATTTTAGTTTGTTTCGTACAGAATAAAACGAGGGTGAAATGGAACACACTGAGAAATAGTTTGAAAGATAAAAGCAAGAATTTTCATGTTATAAGTAAAGAGGTGTTCATGTGGACATATTGGAGGATGTTTGTCCAGATATTCATCCCCAGTGGACCCTGAAAGTCAGCATCCACTCTTTTTATACTCTAAGCAATTTTTGCATTGTTGAAGTTGGCTTAAAGTTTTAGCATTGATTCTTAAGATTTTACTCTTTGTCTGGTGCTTTCCAGGTCATCTCCAAAGGCAGATCTTGGTAGCCACATGCCTACCCAGGCTGGTGTGGTATGGTGTAGTGACATGAGCAGCACTGGAGGAATTTACAAACATTTGATTTTGGGAGTTGCCATTATTGTGCTCAAATAATCAATTGCTCAAATAATTTGAGACTTGAGATCTGAAAGAACTGGTCCCATGTGAGAAAACCTTCATTTGGGGGCATGTGTATTTATGAAGATGATCTTTCTTTCTTAATTTTATCCTGATATTAACCTCCTCCTGCCTGAATTATCTGATTGTGTATAATGGATGATGCAACGTGGGCAGGTTTCTGAAATTGTACATGACTTATTAATGGTGACCACTTTATCTTGTGTACAGACAAAACATTCTGTATGGGAGCTAGAATCTATTGTGTATTATGAAGAAAACTTCGAATATTCATAGTTAAAAATATTTTTCATTGTACGCAGCCAGCTAATTAGTTGAACTCGTAGTCTCGGAATCCTTTTTAGAGCTAATTGTTTCTCGCATAGCAAGAATCTGACCTGCTTTTGAAATCCAACAGCCCAGCAGCTCTGCTGCTGACAGTAACAATGAGACAGCATGGGTAGGATTTTGCACCCATTCAGCAGATTCCTGGCTGTCACTGACTCAGGGAAGTTCACTTCCCCTTCATGTGCCTATTTCCCCCTGCCCCTATCCTTTGTGCACCTTATCTTTTCAGCTGCAAGCTCTCTGGGGCAGGGGCTGCGTCTTGTCATGTCTATGTACAGGGCCTTGCACAATGGCCCTCTGATCTCTGGTATAACAACAAAGGAACAAGAACAATTCTGAGGACTGACTGACTTAGATCACTTCAGGAAGGCAAAATACTCCATGTAATTGCGATGTAAAGTTTCAGTTACCAGGCACGCAGCATTGTTTTGCATTCAGCTGTGTAAAAATCCTCCCATGTTCCCATTTCCATAGATTTATGAGATTTCTCACATTTTGTTACTGGCTTTCCCCTCTCTCCCCCCACCCCATTGGTGCAGCAGAAGCTGCTTAAAACTTGAACTGGAGCAGCTGAAGTGTGTGGAACTTTACACAAAGCGATCACGTTCGGCCACGCATTAGGGGGCTGGTATTCTTTAACGAGACGTTGTTGCAACCACCTGCCTGTATTTTGATCCTGTGAACATAAGGTATGTCTGCACTGCAATAAAATACCTGTGGCATTGAGTCAATTGACCTGGGCACACGAGGCTTGGGCTGCAGGGCTAAAAATAGCCGTGTAGACATTCTGGTTCAGTCTGCAGCCTGGGCTCTGAGACCTTCCCCCCTCATTGGGTCTCAAAGCCCAGGCTCCAGGCCAAGCCTGAATATCTACCTGCAGACGGTGAGTCCGATAAGAGGCACGTCTTAGGGTGCACTTCGCGTTATTTTCCTTCTGTTTACTGTCATGCCACGGATAGGTGAAGTCTGTTTATCCAAATTTCAATTAACCCCAGATCATAGAATATCAGGCTTGAAAGGGACCATTGCTCCTTGTTCTGTCATCTGCCACCACTGAGAACAGCCGAGCTCCATCCTCTTTGGAACCCCCCTTCAGGTAGTTGAAAGCTGCTATCAAATCCCCCCTCACTCTTCTCTTCTGCAAACTAAATAACTCCAGTTCCCTCAGCCTCTCCTCGTAAGTCCTGATGATCCAAATGAGCAGCGTTCCCCCTGCTCTGTCTTGTTGGGGGAATCAGGATTTTTCGTTCCGAGGGAGAGGTAGTAGCTGCAGGAGACAGGAGCTTCCATAGTCCTGCATGGGGGAAGCTGGGAGGAAGAGGCTGGGGAGCTGGGAGATGACTCCCCCAGGCCTGTCCCATCCATGCCTGGGGAATCTGTTGTGACTTGAGGATGGCCCTGCTACCTGGCCCTAAGGACGGTCCCACTACTCACCTCTGGCTGTGCCCTGGGCTCCTGGCAGCTCCATCCCTGCCAGTCCTGGCTGCAGCCTCCCCATCCAGAGCTGCCTCTGAGTGCTCTGTCCTGCCCCGACCTGCCTGGGCTGGCTCAGAGGATGCTCAAAGCCAGGGAGAGAAAGAGGCTGGCCTGGCAGGGGAGTGCAGGGGCTGAGGCCACCTGCAAGGGCCTTCCATTTGACATGCCAGGCCCCAGCTTTCCATCCTGCTCCCCGCTGGCGGCACCACTATCCGGCTACAGTTCACCCTGGGCTCCCGGCAGCTCCAGCCCCTGTGCTCCGCTGCTTTTCCTCCCCAGCTGCAGAGTGTCTTCTGAGCCGGTGGGTGTCAGCCTGGGCCAGGGGGACTCTCAAAGGTGGGTCAGCATGGGGATGCTGCGGCCAGAGCTGCCGGGAGCCCAGGGTGGAGCTGGAACCGGGTAGCAGGGATGTCCAATTCAGTGAAGTTCCCAGAGGGGAGCAGGACAGAACAGCTGACGCCCCACGGGCCAAGCAGAAGGTCCCTGTGGGCCAGATCTGGCCCCCAGACTGCTAACTGAAGAATACTGGCCTGGCCGCTCTCTTCTCCCTTCCCTGCTCCCTCTTCTTGTTCAGCTCAGTCCTCCTCTTATTATTGCTTTTTTTTATTATTTGCACTGCAATAGCACCTGGGAGCTGCATATTGGACCAAGCCCCAGTGTGCAAGGTGCTGTACAAACACAGAACAGAAATGCTACTCTCCAGTCTCACCACTGACAATGCAAGAGCCTTCTTCTTTGCTGTGCCTAGCATCTGGAACAGCCCATTGTATCTCCCTGTCTCATCCACTTTCCAGCTCGCTTCAAATCTCACTTGAAAGGAAATCCTTGCTCCCTTGCTTGTTCCTCTCTCTTCCCCTCCCCAATCAACTTTTTATTAAGTTTTGACATATATAAAGAAAGAAAACAGCTACTGCAAATTATACATAAGCTCCTCAGGATGTATTAATCATTTACAACCCAGCCTGAACTATGCTTAAAACATTGGCGATTATGTATATGTCCATCAAGTATTTTCCAAATAAGATCTAATTTTTGATCTTATATTCTATCTTATCCCCATTTTAGGTACAGAGATATTGAAGGTTAAAAGAATCACAGGTGAGTGCTAGGTGTAGCAGGATTTCATGGATATGCATGGGTAATCATAACCTTCACTGTAACTTTAATGAAACTTGTAAAACAGATAGAGCTTGTGAATATGTGTGTGGTTACTATCCTTGGTCTGCATGTATTCCTAGAGGCTCTAAATCAGAAGCAAGTAGCGGAAGTGACCTTCACACTGCTTGAAACTTTTGCCACCAGAGCTGAACCCATGGTAGTGTAATACCACATTATTACATGCACTTTAAATCAAATAAAAGGCTACGTGTGTATCGACTAGTCTGTAGGAGATTGTGTCAGAGTAAATGAATGTGAGTGCATGAGAACAAGCAACTGAGTGGGTGAGTGTGAATATGCGGTTGTGTATAAGCGTGAGCCAGCATGTGCTTGTGTGTTGGTGCCTGAGTGAGAATGTAGCTGTGAGAGCTAATGAGAGCTGTCTTGGAGAAGCAGCTAAGTGAGACAGAGCACGTCGCCCTTATCTCATGTGTCTCTAAATCCACAGTTTGTCAGTGTACTGACTTAGCTGGCCTCTCCATGCCAAGGCAAGTGTTGTGTTAGATGGATTATGTGGAGTATAATTTTGAAGCTCTGAACTAAATAATAAAGACACCAGTGCTGATTATGACTCATTCTACTTTTCTGTTCGACGTGGCTTCTCATACATACTAAAGAAACAAGGTACAGCTCATTTCAAGCAATACTGTAGTTTCCATGTGCATGCTTATAAAATGTACAGTACAGACAATATCAAACAATCGATTCTTCTTATATACGGAGTACATTAATGTGCTTGGCGGCTTGCAAAAGACAGAAGAAAACCTGCATACCTAATTCTACAATACTGTAAATCTAAATCAGACACAAAAGTGCAATTCACATACCTATACTATGCTTAATGACGGTTCAAACTCAGAGCAGAGCAGATAGCTTGGAAATCACTGTGCATGAGAAAGAGTAGGGATTTGAAGTCATTTGTAACATGGGAAGCCATTCTCTTAACAATTTTTATCCAGTATATGGATCATTGACCATTGTTGGAAAGGGTGTAAAGTGGCTTCCACATGCTGTAGTGCCCAACGTGGGGATCACATCTCTGATATTACTGGGGTGTGCAGTATCCTGTGTAGATCACGCTGCCTCTCTAGCCACCATTCATCACTGATCATTTGCAAAACCCTGATTCTTAAGTAGAGATGGGCTCAATAATAATTCCACATCCAAATACTCACAAGTTTGGGGCATCGATAATCCAGCCCCAAACCTGCATCCAAAGACTCGACCTGGCATCCGGAAGCTAAACTGTTTTTTTCCCCATTTCACACAACATAGCCAGTAATAAATATTCTGCAGACCAAATTTCTCCCTTCAGGCCAATGTGTGCTTCCCCATTGCCTTAAGATTGTGTCTTAAACTACAGGCTTTGTATGAAGACAGTGAAGATGGAATTTACAGGGCTGCTGGTTAGGAAAAATATCCCTTCACCTGCAGACCAAATGAGTTTGATCTGGAACCAATGACAATCAATAAACATAGAACCCTGAAATACCATTTTAACAGAATCATTTTCCAGAGTAGACCCGCATTTTAATGTTGTGTTTGGTCTGATCTCCATAATATCACCCTAGTTAAATGAATGGGAGAATCAGGATCCATCTGTGCCCCTCTCTACAGGACTAGGATGCGTGGGCCAAGGATTTTGCCTTATTTTTGTTAACCTCTGTTAACTGACATTAGGACTGATGGACAATATTCTGTTGAAGCAAT
Source organism: Mauremys mutica (assembly GCF_020497125.1). NCBI lineage: Eukaryota > Metazoa > Chordata > Testudines > Geoemydidae > Mauremys > Mauremys mutica. The sequence continues at coordinate 81,057,008 of NC_059082.1, read as the reverse complement.
TTTTTTTTAATTGGAAAATTGAGTTTATGGCTAACAAAAAAATTTCACAAAAGCATCTGCTTGCCTCAAAAATATTCAATTCTTTGTTAGAAATGCAAAAAAGTGAAAATTTATTTTGATTTTCAGCAGTATTGGGTTAAATTTTTTGTTGCGGGGGTTGGTCTCAGTGTTTCGAAGAGAATGTTTTCTTCATTTTCTGTATGTGTGGAAATCCCTCTTCTCCCATTTTCCAACCTGCTCTATCCAAGATGTCTGTTTCTGTCCATAAGCACATCCTTCCCATCTTCTTGATCTTGGTCCCTCCTCTAAAATGACAAGGGAAATTAAAGTAGCTGGAGTAGGGTCATTGATTTTTCACACATCCCTTCATGATGGATCTTATTTCTCCCCTTTCATTTCACAGTATCCCGTCTCCTTGCACCACCTACCAAAGCCCTAGCCCAGTGTTTGATGACCTCTTTGGACACTGCAATTCAGCAAGCAACAGACCATAGGTAGGAGATGTGTAAGGGCTTTGCACCTTTCCTTACCCTTTTTAAATTCTCCAAGCCACCCTTGCTCAGATATGTGATTCTCCCAGTCCCCCACTGGGTACTGCATTGCAGCCAAGCTATGGTAGTTCCCCCCTTCCCTTTTCCATTACACTTGCAATATAATTTCATGGTGAGCCCAGCCGCCAGCTTCCTCACTTTGCATTTTAATAGCACAGGGGTGAAATATATTCACAGAGCAAAAACCCAGTTGCCTTCTGTTCCCTTCTCTTTTTCCCCCCTCACATCTTCCTTGGAGACTGGAGTTTCTCTCAAAACTATTCCCTCTCTCTGCTCATGTGAATTAAGTGCCATCTAGGGTTTCTCATTGTCCCAGCCCAATTAAATTGAATGATAACTCTTCTTTGTAACCACTAGGGATGGGTGGAGGAAGCTGAATTTTAGGCTTGGGTTTGTAAAACCTCATTGGGTTTTGGTTTTCAAATCTCATATCCAAATCAAGAATTAAGAACAGAAGAACATAAGAATGGCCAGACTGGGTCAGACCAAAGGTCCAGCTAGCCCAGTATCCTGTCTTCCAACAGTGGCTAATGCCAGGTGCCCCAGAGGGAATGAACGGAACAGGGAATCATCAAGTTATCCATCCCGGGTCGCCCATTCCCAGCTTCTGGCAAACAGAGGTTAGGGACACCATCCCTGCCCATCCTGCGTAATAGCCATTGACAGACCTCTCCTCCATGAATTTATCTACCAGTAGTTCTTTTTTGAACCATGTTATAGTCTTGGCCTTCACAACATCCTCTGGGAAGGAGTTCCACAGGCTGACTGTGCGTTGTGTGAAGAAATGCATCCTTTTGTTTGTTTTAAACTTGCTGCCTATTAATTTCATTTGATGGCCCCTAGTTCTTGTGTTCTGAGAAGGAGTAAATAACACTTCCTTATTTACTTTCTCCACACCAGTCATGATTTTATAGACCTCTATCATATCCCCCTTAGTCGTCTCTTTTCCAAGCTGAAAAGTCCCAGTCTTATTAATCTCTTCTCATACGGCAGCCATTCCATACCCCTAGTCATTTTTGTTTGCCCTTTTCTGACCCTTTTCCAAGTCCAATAAGATGGGGTGACCACATCTGCACACAGTATTCACGATGTGGGCGTGCCATTGATTTATATAGAGGCATTTTTTATATTTTCTGTCTTATTTTCTATCCCTTTCTTAATGATTCCCAACAGTCTGTTTGCTTTTTTGACTCTGCTGCACATTGAGTGGATGTTTTCAGAGAACTATCCACAATAACTCCAAGATCTCTTTCTTGAGTGGTAGCAGCTAATTTAGAACCTGTCATTTTATATGGATAGTTGGGATGATGTTTTCCAATGCCCTTTACTTTGCATTTATCAACATTGAAAATTGTGTGCCTCCGGGTTGCATTTGGGGTCCCATCAAAGGTGAGAGGTATTCAGGGAAAAGGTTTTAGTTTAGTCTCATTTTTGTGATGATCAAACCAACCTAGTTTGGGGTTTGCCAAACCTAAACCAGCTTTATATGGATCCGAGTTCTATTTTATCGGAACTACCAAAGTAAGGGAGAGGAAGGAGGGTTCTGATAAAAGGTTCCAGCTCTGTTAACTGGATGGAAGTGACCAGAGACTGCTTGGCAATCGGACTTCTTAAGTTATTGGTGCTGATGAAAGCAATAATTCACAATTGGCAGCATAGGGAAAACTGCTCCAACCTTGGGTGTGTTCTTGGTTCCACTGAAGTCAGTGTTAAAAATCCCTTGGACTTCAATGGTCCTTCTCTGAACATGGGCTGGGACCACCGTAGCCTGCACAAATAACAACCTTTGGAGGAAAGTCTTTTATACAATCCTGACATAGAGAACATGAAAATGCCAGTCGGGAACAATGGGCTCCCAGGAGATATCACCATCACTGTACATGGAGAACAATCAAATCATTTGCATTTTATGTATTACCTGTTGAAATAGCCTCAGTTCTTTACAGTACAGTGGTTTGTTTAAATAGCTACAATAAATACAGAAGATTAGAACAAGTTAAGGGCCTGATTTAATTCCCGTTGAAATCAATCAGAAAGCGATCAGGCCCAAAGTGAATAGAACCCATGTGTCAGGTCCAAGGTAATTAAACACAAGGCTGAGTTTTCAATCATTCTGCTGCCAAAAGACAGGGCGTCCCATAGTCATGGGACCCCAAAAGCAAAGGATATGGCAGTCAAGCCTGAGCTGGCATAAATCAGCATAGCTCCATTGAAGCCAATGCCTCGAACACCAGTTGAAGATTTAGCCTATGGACAATATATTTTCTGCTCTACCTTCCACCCTGATACAGCTATCCAAAGTCCTCAAAGTCAGGATGGTGCTGTTTCTAGGAAGCTAGAAGCTGGATAAAGAAATATGCCCGTGCAATCAACTGGTACCTTTTCCAAACGGCTGAGCTATGAATTTAAGTGAACAGCTCCTAACAGCAAATGGAGTTTTTCATCGTACTCCCACTGGATTGTGTGTTTACATTAGTTGGTTCATATTCTGGAGGTTCTCAGAAGCTCCTAAAGCTGCACACAATCCAACAACGATCCTCAGAAGGACAAAAAAAAAAGTTACAGCCATCCGGGTCGAGCCCCTTTAAGAACTCTTTTATTACAACTTTACAAAATCCATTAATAATAATAAAAAAAAATGCTCCAAAAGATTACACCTTTGAAACGATAGCTACCTACAAAGTTCTAACACAGTAGTTCAAAGTGTTGGAAAAGGCACTTTTACATTTTGCAGAGAACAGCAGGTTTCAATCTATTGTGTTTCCCCACCCGCCCCCAGCATGTTTCTAGTCTGTTACATGAGTGTTATCTGTCCGGTTTCCAGGTTTTTATAATCCACTGGGGCCTATGTAAATCTCAGGATTTCCTCTGCAGACTCGGCTCATGTTCCACAGCTGTGCTTGAGCACATGTGTGAGGAAATTAGAAATGAAATCAGCTGATCCAGTGCGGATTATGGCAAGAAGATCAACTAAAGACTCTAAGACTGGCTGTACTGTCTTATATAGGGTCATCTGGAACCCCAGAAACATGTCTCGGTTGGTCTGAAGTCCCCAGAAAAGCTTACTGGCTTTCCCTAAAATACTGTTATAAGAGAAAACTGGACAAACACATTGGACCTTTTTCTTGTGGCTTGCTTGTCTGGCTGCAGTAGATATGTATTATCGCTCAGTCGGTTAAGTTAAATACAAACGTTTATGGGAAAAGTGCCACAAGGTGTCAGCTCAGAGAGCTCTAAAAGCGGTTAAGTGAGGTCACAGCTACAGCTGGGTGAAAATGGCAGCAGGCTTGCTGCAAACGTTGGTTTAAACTTCTTAACGAATTTGCTTGGAGTGGTTTGTCACCCTCTGTGTGCTTGGATTCTGGTACATATTCTAGCAAAGGAGCTGGCTGGCGGGAACGTTGACAGCAGCAGCAAATTTTAAATGAACGATGTAGGATACAGAAAGCATGTGGCCATTCCACATTTCCAAGTCTCTGCACCTGGAACCTGATTCTGAGTGTGAGGCTTATCCAATCGGGGAGAGAAATTTGCCACATGACATATGGATGAAATGTATCCCCTCCAGTGCAGAGAGCCAGCAAAAGGCCAATGCACCAGTAGGTTCATAGGGCTCATTCGGCATCACTTTGCAATGTGTGTAGTCATTTACACCAGTGCACAGTGGAGGTAAGACACAACCAAATCACCCTCTTAGCACTGGTTTAAATGGCTACACAAGTTGCAAGATGATAGCAGGAACTGGGACTCTGCACAGAGGGGAATTCCACCCCCCTCCGCCCCCAGGGTTTGCCTAACACAGCAAAACATTCCACCATCATAGCCCGAGAGCTGAGTTTGCAATAAAATCCTCAAACCAGGTGATTTTCATCGACTTCCAGTTTTAGTTCCAGGAACCTAACAAAGCTCATGGGGATGGAAATGCAAATAGAGCAGCTTGTGGCATGGGAGCTCATCCCTCCTGCCCCGCTAGAACCAAGGTGCACAGAACACATGCAAAAGAGGGGAGAGAATCAATGAAGTGTATTCCAGCCTTAGCCAAGGTTTGGTCTGAACTCAGTTCAGTTCTCATTCTATCAGCATCACTTCTCCCAGCCCTAATTATTATTACTATAATTCTTGCCAATTCAGCGAGGACAACACCCCCTCCCTCTCTGCCTCGTCTTGCATCAACTGCAGATGATCTCGCAAGCACTAGGTTAAATCTGCAGAGTGCCTGGCGCTGATGCTGAAGAAGATGCCACATACCACGGGGCTGAAGAAGAAAGAAGATCCATTAGCGAGAAAGCCCACAACATAATTAAGAAACAACGGATTGGCTGCTTTCTCTTCGCAGGCCTCATTTGTTCCCCCGTTCTCTCCCCTGGCTTTAAAATTCCTCACTGATTTGAATTAAGCTTGACCCACGTTATGAACCTGCTTAGAAAGACGGCACTGCTGGTTTTCCCAAGCTAAATCAGCTCTCATTTTCTAGGCGATTTGCTCTTTACAGATCATTTTGAATTTATTAAAGGCTGATGTGCCCGCTTGTATTGCCGTTCCAGCTAATGCTATAGAACTACTAGCTCCTCCAGTCGCTACCCAATTAGCAGCCTCTGAATTTTCTTCTCCCCTCCTTGGCAGCTCCCAAAAAACCAGAGGCCAGCTAGGCTGCTGCAAACAGCAAAACTTTTCTCTGTCATAGGTGCAAGGAGAAACATTCCATTCTGTCTTTATCTTAATGAGTTGAGGAATCAGCGAATGCCAAGAGGAAGCCAGAGGGATGTCAATACCAGCGTCAATGAGCTGGCAGTTGGTACGCTCTCCATTTCTAATCACGTCACCCCTGATAAACCCTTTGCAAATATTTCCCACAGGCCTGGGGGCTGCGATTCTTCAAAATGTCATGATCTGAGATAAATTGGGGGGGGGGGGAATGCCTCCTCCCCTGTTCCACACGGCCCTCCCTGCACTACCAGCACCAAACCCCTGGGCTCACTCATTCATATTGCTACATACAGGATCCGAACTGATCTAAATCCCCAGAACATCTGAGTTCAGCTAGGATGGTTCACACTAGCTGAGGCTCTCGCCCGGGGGGGTCTGACTGGACAAGAAATAACCATGTGGGGCCAGACTTTCAAAAGAGTTTGGGGCTCCCGTAGGGCACCTAAATTAGGGCCAGCACTCATCAGCTCCCACTGCCAGTTATTTAGCTGCCCAGATGGAAGCCTGACGATTCTGAACTTAGTGAGTGTTGCTTGTTATTCAACCGATGGGGGCGGGGGTGCTCTGAAAAATGGCTAGGAAAAAAAGGAACACGCTCTTTCCCAGGCATCTCACTTTGACCACGTGAGTGTTGCTACACCAGCTTACACCAGCTGAGGATCTTCCGGTCCAGGCAGTTTCTCTTCTGGAGCAAGGGGCCAATTTTGTGGCTGCAGAGTTACAGAATACACAGGGCCTTTGCGACTGGGCACCTGAGCCATGTGGTGTATTTATCTGCATCCTGGTTGGCGAACAAACTTTTTAAACAGGGTGTTAAGGAACTCTGAACAAAGCAGAAATGCTAGACAGTTGTAAACTGTACACTCACAAAATGGTCTGGACTTTCAAGTGCCTGGGAAAAACGATTAGTACACAAGCAAAGTCAACTCACTCCGTTTATTTGTGAAACTATTTGCAAATCACTTCTTGCGACTCATGGTTGTATCCCTTTGACACAGACCTTGTGTGGAAAAGGGGCTGGGGAACAATGGTAAACTACCGCTCTTCCACCAAAGTTCTCTCTCCAGTTGTCACTTATGTTCTACATGTATCTAGGTGTCTTAGATATTTAGCTGGCCCCTGCACCATAGTATCTGAGCATCGCCCAATCTGTAACATATTTATCCTCACAACATCCCCATGAGGTAAGAAAGTGCTATTATCCTCATTGTACAAATGGGGAAACTGAGGCACGGAGAGACTAAATGACATGCTCGAGGTCACATAGGAAGTCTGGCAGATCAGGGAATGGAATCTGGGTCTCCCAAGTCCTATGCAATCAACCTAACTACCGGACTATCCTTCCTGTGCTAGTGTAGGGGAGGCAGTGTGTTCTAGAGGACAGAGCACTGGATTGGGACTCAGGAGAACTGGGGTCTATTTCCATCTCTTCTGCTGGGCTGCTGGGTGACCGTGGGCAGGTCATTTCACTTTTCTATGCCTCAGTTTCCATCAGCAAAATGGGGATAATAATACTGACCTCCCTTTGTAAAGCACTTTGAGATTAACTGATGAAAAACACTATATAAGAGTTAGATATGATTATTCATACTTGTTGATTGCTTATTATAGCACCGTATGTGCTAGGCACTTTCCAGACATCCCAAAGTGATGTTCTCTTTCCCAAGGAGCTTCTGGTTTGAGAGACAAACTAGTAGACAGAAGTATGGGCAAGGGAAACATTAAATAGCAATTTTTTAGTGTAAGCAAGTAGATTTGGTGCATGCAGCACTATAAGAGAAACTTCAATGTGAACTGGCATAGTGAATGAGCTCTGGTAGATCATACCATCCACATGCCAATTAGCTGAATTCAAGGTCTTTTCTTTCCCTGGGATGCTACAAATACATTGGTCTAAAGATCTATGGGGAATTGGTATTTAGTGTTGTAGAAATGCCTGCATGAAGTTTAAATTCTGCAAGGATTTTTTTAAAGGGGTAAATGTTGCATTCTGTAGTCTGGCTGCAGTGTCTTCCCCTTTCCTGGAGCTGGAGACAAAAGGTAATGAGGCTTGAAAAGCAAGTTTCCCTCAATGCTGCAGTGCTGAAATGCAAATATCTAGCATATGTGGCTGGAAAACCCCATTCTCATTCCTTCCAGACTAGTTGGAGGAACAAGAGACCAGGAATCCAATCCAGGTCTCCTGCCCCTTCATGCAGAGTCTCTGCCTCCAGGCCACAGGCTTTGAATGGAATTAAGATAAAAATGTTACGAGTACAGCTGTCGATTAATCACAGTTAACTCACGCGATTAACTAAAAAAAATTCACCGTGATTAATAATCACACTATTAAACAATAGAATGCCAATTGAAATGTATTAAATATTTTTGGATGTTTTTCTACATTTTCAAATATATTGATTTCTATTACAACACAGAATATAAAGTGTACAGTGCTCACCTTATATTTATTTTTTATTACAAATATTTGCACTTTCTCTAGATGTCTCTGTGTTGTGTAGAACTCCAGATACAGGGTTTGGTACTTGGTAAAGGGGACAAAATTGGGATTCAGGCCGGGTGGAAGCCTGTTTGTTTGCCCTGTAGTTTGTAGCTGTTGTCTTTCATGAGTGTGTCATATTTAAGATGGGCTGTGATGTGTGTCTTAGCAATACTGAGAGACTGGGGAAAAAAATGAAGCCATTTGACCGGCTTTGGCAACAGGAAGATGTCTCCCAGATTTGAAGGTTGGCCTGCAAAGAGTTGTACCCTCTAGGGACCATCGTCTTCAGGCCCAGGGAAGCATTTCCAAATGGAGCAAGAATGCTCAGCAGAGGGCGCGTGTCAGAACAAGCTCAGGGTATCCTAGCACATCATACTAGTGCCTTGCAGAAAAAATAATGTTGAAGGCTCATGCTGGGTTGCAAACAGGCCTGGGAACAATGTTCCTGCTAACCTGGAGAAGGAAATTCCACCAATCCTTTTCCTCATTAGAAAAATCAAGCTAATAAGTGAATTCCATCCCCAGCTGTTGTCAAGCACACACACACGGCAGACTGACTCTGGTCCCAGCAGGATCAACCGAATGCAAGGAACTGCTTCTCCCCCGCCCCCACCAGGTAATTCACATATAAAGGCCAGACACGATTGCAGTCCCTGGGGTTGCTAATGATCCCAAAGGAGGCAAGGAGGGACAAGCAGGAGGTGGGGATAAGGATCTCCCCACACCTCATGGAGCTGGCTGGGTCCATTCATTCAAAGGAAGATGTATGCTAGGTACGTCCATTGCCCTGCATACTAGGAAAAGATTGTGCCTTTGGATGCTACATCCCCTTGGGCAAAGTAGCTCCATAATGTCCCCAATAAGGGGCCATTGCATGCTAACAGACTGGGGTGTGTCCACGTTTGGATAACATAGTCACCAGCCGTGCTTACTCACATACTGTCAAGAGGCGGCACGAGCCTTGGAACTCAGGGTCTTTGGCAACTGCCTTCGCCCTGAGCAGCCCATGGAGCCATGCCATAGCTTAGCAGGTAAGGAGAAACAGCGTCTGTCAGGCCAGGAGAGGGTAGAAGACTCACGAGACAGTTTACTGCTGAATTCCCTTCATTATTGCTTAAACCAGACCTTATCCACTCTCCTGGGGCCGCAGCACAAGCGAATGGTGCGTGGTCGCCGTTGAAATTTGAACTCAGTCCCTTGAGGCAAAGGCTACTCTAGAAACAGCATTTTCAGCCCCTTCAGGGAGGAGGGAAGGAGCATTTCATGCCACTTTGTTTCCAGGATTGTCTCCTCTTCTGAGGAGGGACAGCACTTCACTCTACTGAGCACCATCCCCCTGTCCATTTGATAGACCCGGGGCATCTACTGGAGTTTACGTCTACACTGCAAGAAAGACCCACAATGGCAGGTTTCAGAGCCTGGGTCAACTGACTCAGGCTCACAGGGCTCGCGCTACTAGGTGAAAAATAGCCGGGTAGATGGGTTTCAGAGCTGGCACTCAGCCTAAGCCCGAATATCTACACTGCTATTTTTAGCCCTGTGCCGCAAGCCAGTTGACCCAAGCTCTGAGACTCGCTGCCATGGGGTCTTTTGCTGCAGTGGAGACATAGCGCTAACCTCCATTTCAGGCAGCCCACAGCCAGGTTGGATGTGGAGCCAAAGGTTCAGGAATCAGCCGACTTGGACACAAGAACCCCAAGCAAAGATCAGGGTCCCATTGCAATAGGGTCTATACAGTGAAACCCCAAAGAAGGCAACCCCTGCCCCAGAGAGCTCTCAACCTACATGTCAGACAAGATATACAGCAAATGAACTAACCACACAAATGGAGTGGGGCTGGGGCAGTGGGGCTGAAATAGCCAAATGAACATTAGCGGAAAAGCAGAAGTGGTTGCTTGCCAATGGCCCAATCAAGCCCTCTGCTAAGCACTTCCTTTTCCAGTCCCAGGCAGACGTGCCATCAGAACAGCCTTTGCTGCTGGGTTCCAGCACTCCCGCCACTGGGCCCGCATAGAATCTGAATGTGAAAGGAACTTCCCTGAAGGGTTCTGAGCTTAGCAGAGGCTCTGCCTGTGATCAAATCTAGAAATCATGAGTAAAAGTTCAGCGAGGTTAATTTTTCCCCTGGACCTGTTTAGCCAGCCCTCAGTTCACTGGGTGTAGCTATTTCTAGTTTGGTGCTATGAAAATAGATTGTGTACCGGCTGGGACTGCATCCCTTGTAGCAAAGTGTTTTGCAATGTGGTGGCCCATACGTACATTTGAACTGCGACGGACCTCGGACATTGGGGACAAGCTTCCCCATCTTGGGTGAGTGTATAAACCTATTATGTGGCTTGTTCTCCCCTGCTACGGGCTAGACCACATACTGACTGGTATATAAAACTGCTCCCACCTGTGAGCTAACAGACCTGCTCCTTTAACTCAAGCAGTAGCATCTCATGCTTTTATAAAACCCTGAGGTCCCAAGTTTGCTCCTGTAGGTGATCCAACGTGGGTCATCATTACTTAGGTCTCCACTGCTGTCTCCAAGCTGTACAATGGGACCGCTCAAAACTGCACATGGAAAACCGGGATAAAACCTTCTACCTCAAAAGCACCCCCCCATAACCAGCTGAGCCAATGAGAATCTCCCATGCCTGTTTGCAGTACAGGACCCATGACATACAATTGAGCTGGTCCGATTCCATCCAGTTAGCAGGAAATCTACTACATTGGGCAACTCATTACCGTGTATGCTTTCCATACATTGTCCACCGACTGTTTCTTCGCAAGAGGCAGCATGGCCTGGTGGACTGATCCCTGGGCCAGGAGCCAGGAGCTCCTTAGCATTAATCCTATCTCTGCCATCGACTTGCTGTGTGGCTCGGGCAAAGTATAAAGGCTCTGTCTCAGCTTCCTCCTGGTCTGGAAGATGAGGATAATGATACTGACTTACCTACCTCATTGAGGTATCATGAGGATTATTAGTAAATGCTTGTGCAGTGCTTTGAAAACACAGAGGGTGCTAAAGTAGGTGTATTATAAAATCAAAACATTTGAAATAATCCACAGCAGTGAGAGCAGAGCAGATGAGTTCCCACTATAGTCTCCGAAGGACAGCAAGGAGCGAACAAAGCAGCAGCAGCCAAAATGTTATAAAACAGCAAATGCTGAATGTATGTGTGTGTATATAGAACAGCAGTCTGGATCCAGCTTGAATTGATTCATGTGGCTTTTTACTTAGATTAGCCAAGCTTTCATGGAAAGAGGCTCACATTTCTGCTGCCGATTCCTAACCCTGGTTTTTATTTTTTTTCCCTGGAAAGAACTCTTCCGAATCCTCCTGCGTTAGGTGGCTGGATGGATTGGCGTGTCCTGTTTTTCATCCCTTTGCCCCCAATGGCACTCTACCTCACTTCATTTAAAATCGCGGGCTAGGGGAATGAGAAAATGACTTTAAAAAATACGAAACAAAACAAAAAAACCCAACCCGTGCAATACATTTCTCCTGCAGCAAAAGCAGGAACACATCTGGAGAGTGTTTTGACAAAGCTGTTCGAGGAATTACCAGAACAGTATCCTTTGCTTCATATTATTACGTGACTACCACATTAAAAGTGATTGGGGGCGGGGAACCCATGAGAACTATTTAAAAAAAGAGCTAATTGGGGGAAAAAACCCACAAAGAAAGCCTCTCTCCTGTAAGGAAGAATTTCCATTCGGTCAGAATGTGAAACAGCTTTGCTAAAAGTGATACTGCTCAGGAGTCAGTAGTTACAGAACTTGCTATTTATTTAATCCTGCTTTTCCCATTAGGATAATTTGAGTGACGCATGGAAGTATGGTTAGGCTGGGGAGGCGGAGTCCGGTTCATGCTAAGAGAAGTGAAGCGCTTTGCAGTTCCAGAAAGACGTGAACATCAGACAGAACAGCAGCCAAGCAAATTGTGAAGCTATGGAGCTGGGTAGAGCAGAGACAAGTCACATGGGGAAGAGGCAGTGAACTCAGCAGAACCGGGGCAAAGAGCACCATGTTTTGACCTTCAGGGGGATTTCTGTTTTGTAACAATGGCTGAGGATTGCAACATTTGAATCTGGATCGGAATTGTTCTAGAGCTTTGGTTTGTTTTGCTTTGGGGCCATTTTTAGATTTTCTGTTCAATTATTTAGGACCTGATCCAAAATGCGTTGAGGTCAATGGGAGTGTTTCCATTGAGGGCTTGTCTCTTTTTGTTCTGTTTGTACAGCACCAAGCACAAATAATAAATAATAAGTTCTATGGGCTCTGGATCAGGCCCCTAATGAGTGAAAAAGCCTAAAATGTTGTCCCTTGAAGGTTTTTAATTAAGATAACAAGGAGTCCGGTGGCACCTAAAAAAGACTAACAGATTTATTTGGGCATAAGCTTTCGTGGGTAAAAAACCCACTTCTTCAGATGCAGATGGAGTGAAAATTACAGATACAGGCATAACTATATATTGGCACATGAAAAGGAGGGAGTTACTTTACAAGTGGAGAACCAATGTTGAAGGCCAATTCAGTCAGGGTGGATGTGATCCACTCCCAATAATTGATGGGGAGGTGTCAATACCAAGAGAGGGCGTTTCAAGTTCACAGGGCTCAGGCTGCAGGGCTGTTTGATTGCAGTGTAGAGACCCCGGACTGGAGGACCCTGCGGACTGGGAAGGTCTCAAAGCTCGGACCACAGTTGTAGTCGGAATGTCCACACCACAATTAAACAGCTCCGCAGCCTGTGTCTCATGAGCTCGAGTCAGCTGGCCCGGGCCAGCCTCGGGTGTCTAACTGCAGTGCAGACATCCCCTCAGAGAACATGTCACATCCGCTCTCTAGAGTTCCTAGGACAAATTCATCACCAGGGTTACTCCGCTTAAGTCACAACGGATGGATGTGTCTCTCAGTTACACTTTGTCTCACTTGCAATTGCTCCCCTGGTGTGTACATTACACTCCCTTTCCGCAAGGACACAGGGACTATATATCCCTCAGTGTGCATTTACTGTTCTGATCTGAAGAGCACTCTAGGGTTGACTGTCCGTTTAGAAAGGAAAAGTTTGATGGGACATCGAGGAGGCACAAATGAAAATGGAATCAAAACACAACATTGGTAAATAACACTTGTGCCAAAAGCCTTCTGCTTCCTGTCTCTCTCTTCTGCACGTTTCTTGATGAGCTGCATTTGGCAGAGCAAAAAGCACCTGAAATCCTTTATTGGATTGTTCTGGGGGGATATAAAGCATTTCTGGGAACCAATAGAAAACAGAATACTAAGAGCCATCATGACAGCTGCATTCCAAAAGCAGACTAATAGCAGAAAGACAAAGGAATGGTAGAATAATCTGTAGTGAAATAAAGATTTTAATAGCAAAACCAATTCTTCAGAGAGTGAATATGATCCAAAGCAAACCATATCCTTATATATAGGGATCTGGGAGAGGAAAAAAAAGGAGATTTTTTTTTTCTTTCTAAAACCAAATTACTCCGCACGGAGCAGTTTCAAATCTGCTGCTAAATTATTAAACTCCTGCACTGGGGAAAAGAGATAAAATAAACATCCACCATTTCAATCTTTTCATAAATGAAAGATGCTTGGGTGAGTGGAAAAGCAGATTGCCCATGAATTACCAGGCAATTGAAATAATATCATCAGATGTTTGGTGAGCCTGGGAAGATGTGCCTTCTAAATAAATCAACAGCTTTATTCTGCTTTTTTAAAGGAGGAAAAAAAAATCACTGCACTAGGCTCTTAGTGCCAAATTCCCCCCCCCGGTCGGTGTCTATGGCTGGAGGAAATGGATCGCAATGCATTTGATGTAGGAGGTGAAGAATTTGAATGTGGCTGAAGGAGTCTAGCGGAAAGGACAATTAGGAGGAAACAAGCAGTAACTGATATCGGATTATGTCACGCAGCACAATGTATGGGTTAGAATGTGTTTTGTGGCACATGTGAGCATTAACCTCCAATCAAGAAGACAACGTGCCCGGTGCTAGTGTGGTATTGCACATATAACTATAAGGTAAACGGGAACGATTCGGGCATGGAACCTAATCCCTTTAGTTGTGCAGAGTTATAAATTGCCAAGTTATTGTGTCTAGGAGCAGAACTCGGGAAGACTGTGTAGCTAAATCGGGGAGGGAAGGGGGGAGGGAGGACACGGCAGGCTCAGGGGAGCGGGCGGGAAGGGGTGGGGTGGGGGCAGGGCCTGTGGCAGAGCCAGGGGTTGAGCAGTGAGCACCCCCGGCACATTGGAAAGTTGGCACCTGTAGCTTTAGCCCCAGAGTCGGTGCCTATACAAGCAGCCGCATATTAACTTCTGAAGAGACGCATGTGGCTCCGGAGCCACCGGTTGGTCACTCCTGTTGTAAACGTTAGATTGTCAAACTTCCAGCTTCCTGCGCTTCCGCTTATTTACATGGTATGGCTGAAGTCACATGGTATTAGATCTGCTTCCTGATTGGGCAGTGTAGCAGGGTGGTCCCCTGCTCCTGCCCTGAAGGGCTTAAAACAGCCCAGGAGAGGGATGTGGCTGGGGCAAGAAGCCTGGGCTGATTGGGGAAAGCAGGCTCAGCTGTGGCCATGCCCCAGTCAGGCCCAGAGCCTGAGAGCCAGAAGCCCAAAAGAGTCTCTCTCTAGCTATAGAGGGAGATGGGCCTGGCTGCAGGGAGCTAGACACAAGGTACCTGAGTGAAGCAGGGCTGGGGACAGGCAGAGGAGCTGGGGAGCTCCAGCCTGGAAAGCCCCAGGCTGTGGCCTAGCATTGGGCTAATAGATACTTTGGGGTTGCAGGGGGCAGCCCAGAGGTAGGCCAAGTCAGCAGGTCCAAACCCTCCTTGCCAGTGATGAGTGGCTGGTACTGCAGTCTGCCCCCAGGGCGTGGGGCTAGACAATGACTGGCAGTAGCCATACACTGAGGCAAGGTGGGGATAGAGGGTGGGAGTTCCCCGGGGAGGGGAGACCCTGAGAGAAAGGGGTTACTGCCAGGGGGCAGCACCCCCATGTAATAGGGCACCGGGTCCAGGGAGGGACAGGTGGATCACTGGCCTGCAGAGGGCGCTCCAGAGCTGAATCGAGTTAATTCCCAGAAGTCACCAGCAGGAGGCGCCGCAGGGGTGAGTCCGCTCGTCTACAGGCAGCTTACGAAAGTAACCAGCGCAGTGCAAATTTTGAATATCGTTACAATCAAACAGACCATTTGAAATTTGCTTTCCACAAATATTCATGCTTAAAATTCACTTTTCACCGGTATTACTGCTGACAGAGTTCAACCACTGGAATGTTCAGACAGCAGCATGAAAGGGTCAAAAAACCACCCTCAAATTGACATTTATTTTTGAATCTGAACAATTCCCCCCACCCCACCCCACGCTATTGCCCCAGCTTTTCTTGCACTCACAAAAGCAGTGAGAGTCCACTGTAAAGGGAGCTTTGTACAGATCTTTGTCAGTATTTATTGACTTGTTGGGAGAAGAACTGGGGTTGAGATACCTGGGGAGATTTGGTCTGGAATCAATACTGTCAGAAAGTAGAAACATTCAGCATGACACGAGAAACGCAGCACATGGTTATTTCTTTATAGTTACTCAATAAAGTCCCTTTCTTTCAAGTAGGATTAAAATAAGGTCGAAAGTGGTCTTTGATAAAAGAAGGGCGCTTGAAAATGCTTTGGCAGTTAAATGTGGATGACGACCAATATTTCTTCAATTTTCTTGGTGCAATAATTTTACACAGCATGATTGGGAGTCGGAAATTAACTTTCCCGTGCTGCCTGTGTTGGAAAGCTATATAAACAGCCTCTACTTTTACCCTAAGTCACTCTCTTATAGGAGAAAGCTTCTTGATTCAAATTTCAAAGCGGCATATTGTAAACTTGCTCCTTCGCTGTTACAGGTAAATGGCTCTCAAACATTTCCAATACATCCCGAAAGAGAGAGCCAGACAAGGTGCTATTTACAGTATACTTACTTTGCTATCCTGCAGGATGAGGCATTGATTCATGCTGTTGATCAGGCTTAGAACAACGAGTGCCTGCTAGGAGATTTGCAGCTATTTGTATCAGTCCCCTGTTATTCCCCCCAGCCTCCAGGGAACATATTTAGGGTGAGTGAGAACATTGTGGAATTGCTAGAAAAGTAAATATGGTCTCTCCTGGTTTTAGTTGCTATATGTGTGGGCGTTACTGTAGGCATATAGGCAGGAAATGAAAGGAAAGCACAGTTCCACCTCCACAAAACATTTAGTGAGAAACAATTCTCTTCCCCAAAACTGGCTCTGCGGCTCTAGAAAGTCCCTAAACTCAAGTGTCCGTACTGTAGAGTAAGGGTAGAATACAGAGCAGTGCTCTTAAGTGGCAGAGGTTTTATTCCTTGGCCCTAGTCACCTGACCTGTAAAAGCATATGACAGGGCTCAATACCGACTGACCACAGAGGTTATTGTTCCACATTGTAAGTAGAATTTTAATAATCAAATACACTTAAGGTACTTCTACACTGCATGTCTCACAGCGGGGTGTGGAGTACATATACTCCATGCCCCCAGCATGGGTATAAACAGTAGTCTAGGGGATGAGGTACTGCTTAGGCCAGTAAAGACACACCAGAACACTCTCTACAGCTCTCTATATGCCCAAGACATGCCTCCCCTGTCCATACTGCTATTTTTAGCAGCATCCTGCTGCCTCCTCACTGCCAGAGTCTTTCCGTGCTGCAAAGGCTCCCAAAATGTTCCATTACCGTTTTCTCTGGCAGTTTTTGTTATGCGTCCTGCTCTCATTATTGTCCCAGATCCATAGCACTTCAACGCACTCTAGTGCAAACAGAATTTCTTTGGGCAAGCCCTGTGGCCTGTCACAGGCCCAAAGTCAGACTAGATGCTTCAGGCCTCTGAATCTCTGAATCGGTGAGTCTACACACCGGAATAAATTAGGCTCACGCACAACCACCTTTTCTGTGAAAGGGCAGGAAGAGAGGTCCTGCAAAGTTCAGCAACTACATAGAAGATATCTTAATTGTAGTAATTCATTCCTGCCCTCTAACTTTAGCCTATCACGGGCAAACACTGCCACTATGTCTGGGGGTGGGAGGTGGAGGCGGGGGAGGGGGGATAAGACAACTGCTGAACAGGAAAAAACAACTTTCACTTTGCTTGCGAGCCTGCAGCTGTCAACCTAACTGACACATATTCCATCCATAACAACAGCTGGAGCAGCCAAAAATGGAATACCAACAGAAG
This sequence comes from Mauremys mutica, assembly GCF_020497125.1. Classification (NCBI taxonomy): domain Eukaryota; kingdom Metazoa; phylum Chordata; order Testudines; family Geoemydidae; genus Mauremys; species Mauremys mutica. The sequence goes on along the minus strand of NC_059082.1, from coordinate 81,040,040 downwards.
GCTGCTGATTATGAGCTACGCAACTTCGGGAGGTATCGGTTACAACCAGCATCTCACAGATGCCACTTCCGTTCAAAAAATATAAAATGGAAAAAAAAAAACCCCACAGATGGAAAAATTATTCGCCTGACACTGGACATTCTTTTTGTTACATGAACCCTGACATGTGTTGCACTATAAAAGGCGAGAAGGAGAGAGAAAAAGAGACAAACTGGAGGAAAAAATTCCCCATGGACTTGATTTTCACCTGTTGTCTCAGAGTGTAGATGCAAGTGTATTTCTGTCATCGGGCTAGTAAGATGGACTCTTAAAATAACAAAAAGAAAAAGAAAAGTTTGGCATTCTGATGATCAGGGAGCTATTTATTAGTTTATCTAATAATGAAATAATACAACACTTGGTTCCTATTCAACTTAGCATATAGGAAACTTGATACTAGAGGCTTTTGTGAGCGAGATCTGTGTATACAGCGCTTCTTAAAAACAGAGCAGACAACCGCTGGGAAGAAGCTACCAAGCGAATCAATCAGAGGACCATAAAGTTGGAAAAGACATGCCAGAGTGTCAGGTACATTCCTCAAAAAGAACAGGAGTACTTGTGGCACCTTAGACACTAACAAATTTATTTGAGCATAAGCTTTCGTGGGCTACAGCCCACTTCATCAGATTACAGGTACAATCCTGTAATTATTGTGTCTCATCGTCCTGCCACTAATGCCCACCTCGTTGAGTGTCATCTCCCATTTCACACATTTCTCTCCCCACTATCTCTGTGTTGCTACTGAACAACACTGAAATCTCTCCAGTAGGGAGCTACCTCTCATGTTTGTCAGCCTACATCCATGAAGGAGATCCAGTGGCTGAAGTGTCATCAAACTGACAGCTTCCACTAAAAACGTCAATGCTCTTCGTAATGATGAAGATACCAATGTGATGATGAGTGTCTATATGATCCAGGAAGCATTAATAAAAACCCTTTACATTTCCAAAGCCCTCTACAAACAGTGATTAGTTACAATACTTAACCACCAGGGTTTTCCTTTGCCATGGTTTGTGTCAATGTTTCAATACTTTGTTCCGTGCATATTTTTAAAGCAATCCATTCAATAAAAGCCACCGTCATCCTGAACACTATGAGCCCTCAGAGCCGCTCAGAACTGGGACGATGGCTCAGCCAGCACCTTTGTGTTTCCACCTGAGCATGTGCCAATGGCTCACAAAACTTTAGCTGTTTAAAAGTGAAAGCCGTCTAAGCAGAGCGTGAGTCCATTTACCACACTGTAGGCAGGAGCGGCACCAGGGTTTTTGGCGCCCTAGGTGCAGGGCCGGCTCTACCCATTTCACCACCGGTCCCGCGGCTCTGGTGGACCTCCCGCAGGCGTCCCTGCGGAGGGTCCGCTGGTCCCAGGGCTCCGGTGGACCAGCCGCAGGCATGCCTGCGGATGCTCCACTGAAGCCGCGGGACCAGCGTACCCTCCGCAGGCACGCCTGCAGGAGGTCCACCAGAGCCGCCTGCCGCCCTCCTGGCAAAATGCCGCCCCCCCCAAATCCTGGCGCCCTAGGAGACTGCCTAGGTCGCCTAAATGGAAACGCCGGCCCTGACTGTAGGGATGGTTCCTGCATTGTCAGAGGAATGGATTACCTGACACTATTGGTTGTTTCTAACTCTAATTCCTGTGGTCTTATGCAAATCTTCCTATATATGTCTGGAAGGGAGACTGCAACAAGGACTCAAGTGGTAACCCTATAGTAAGGCACATCTGTCCCCCTTCCTTCTCTCGTCTCCCTACATATATATTTTCAACTAAATTCTAGGGAATCAAAGCTTTTCTCAAATGCAACAGTAATCAGCTCTGGGGTTCAGGTATTATAGAAATCATACCTGAACCCCATGACTGGGCTTTAGGGTGACCAGATAGCAAGTGTGAAAAATCGGAATCAGTGGGGGCCTTATAAGCACCTATATAAGACAAAGCCCCGAATATCGGGACTGTCCATATAAAATTGGGACATCTGGCCACTCTACTTGGATTTGGGCTGGTTCGGAACTTCCCAAAGCTTGGTTCTGTCCAGCCCCATCTCAATCAACCACCATTTATTTATTTCTACAACAGGTTCCTTCCCGTCAATCTCAGCCCTGAATATAACTCAGCAGATTCCTTTCAACTGCCTGATGGGCAAGCGCCTTTTGCTGCTTTCTCTTGTGCAAGGGGGTGAAAAGGCAGTGACGGAGTAGGTGCAGCGGTAACTGTTGCCAGGAACCTCAGCCTCCCTATTAAAGTGTGCTGGAAACATTTGTTCGTGGGAGAACGTTCTGGTGACAGGTCCTAAAATAATTCTGGAGGTGAGCTGAGTGAGCGACATTTGTAATGAGCATGAGTTGGTGGATCTGGCATCACTTGCAGCGGAGTGCTGAGCTCCCAGGGGAGGCAGTTACGCCCCCACTGGGCCTAATTTAACAGAAAGTTAGGGAGTTAGACTTCAGCCTGAAGCCAGCCAGCTTGCTTTAACTTTCCTCATTACTCTGATAAAAGATAAACATTAACTCTTGGCAGATTTAAGTCGAGATTTAATGTCTGACTATTTGCAAAGCCTTTAGGGAGACATAACTCTGTTGTGAATCACCTCCACTCAAGTCACAAACAAATGTGTACAGCACGGCTGGACAGGAGACATGCTGTTTCCTCCACTGCCCGGAGTGACATCATAGAAAGTTAACCCTCATCAGGCAGAACAGCAAGAGCCTTCCACAACAAGGCTACTGGTGCACAGAATCAATTGAATTCTTTGTGGCCAGTGATGTTTTATTTCCAGGGGTTTTTTTCAGTTGAGACAGCCATGCCAGAAAATCCACCTAGGCCTTAGTCCCCAAAAGGTAATCCATGAGTGCCCCAGCTTTGCAGGAAACTTATAATATTTGCCTGAGAAAACATCCAGATCTATAATAGTAAGACTTCAACCACCCATAAATATAGGAAGGGCTATGAATCCACATGCTTCTAGGTATAAGCCAACTTCTGAATGATGGGGTCAGGAAGAAATTTCCTTGGAGGCAGGTTATTCTATAACTCCCTACTGTATCTCCCTCTACAGCATCTGGTACTGGCCACTGTCTGAGACAGGATCCTGGACTAGATTGACCCCAGGTCTGAGCCAACCTGGCAATTCCTATATTCTTTTGGGTTTTATTACCAACTCACAACTCAGACCAGGAGAACTGAAAAGTTTGCAAATGTTTTCAGCAAACCTAGACCCGTTTCCGAGTTAACCTGGTCCAACTATGATTTTCTGCTGAAACTCCAGATGGAGGTGTGCCCCATAAAGTTCAGATTTGGATCGAGATCCAGAAGCTTTATCGAAGTTCTGATATTTTGGTGTGTAGAGCTGGGGTACTCAGATACCACATGGATGGGGCCATCTAAAGACCTGCTAGAGTGACAGATGGCTATGAAATTTGGATCAGAACCTTAAGTCCATGGGCATTTCGCTTAATGCAAACTAGGAACAGCATCCACATGGGGGAGCTACAGTGTCGCACTTTGGTGTGCGCTGCTATCCATGCTCCTGTAGTCCCAACTGCAGGGCAGTGTAGACATAGCCTGCGTCACTAAGTGGCAAGTAGAGATATTTAGAGACACAAACAGGAAGACACCTTTGTAGACTTCTTATTTTTTATTGTTCAGATCGCGGTAGCACCTGGAAGCCCCGTTGTGCAAGGAGCTGTACAAGATGGGACATCTGCCCCCGAAAGTTGATGACCTAGATTTATGGCAAGATGCAGCAAGGATTTTTTTCAATGGGAGGTTATTACGTTTATAAATATGTTAATATGATGCAACGCACAGTGATATAGCCAGACATGCAACTAGGGACTGGTGAAGCACATGTGCAAATACATATTGTCTACAAGCAAGCCATGGATTTAGGGGTGCTTGGTCATGCTTGAGTTGTAAAAGCAGAGACCCCAAACCAAAAGTGTTTGGTTGAGGTGGAGGATGAAAGGCAGTCGGAGGATGAAAGGATACAAGCGAGGATGAATCCTTAACCTCAGATTAGCCCCCAAAGCAATAAGCTCAACAGCTTCTAACCAACAGCTTCTAACATGTAGCTTTGCACTGTGACTCATCTGCACAAACCTTTCACACACTCACGCTCCACCAATATCACTATCTCCTCCTCCCCACTTCTCCAGCTTCCCAAACTACTTCTTCCTGTGGTACACTGGCTCCCTACACTCCGACTCCCTGCTCCTCCTCGCTCCCCCAACCAATCACTTTTCCTCTGTCATCACCCACCTCCATATCTACCACCTCCGATTCTTGCTGTCCAAGAAGCCTCCTCCACCCATTTCTTGTCTCCTACTATCCATTTAATCCTCCCCATCTGGCTCCCAGCTATCATTCCCCACCCAACTTCTCCCCCCTAGCCTCAGGTGATTCAAACATATACAGGGGGTAGGAGGACATAGCTTGTATTCATGGAAACCACCTCCCTAAGTTTTACTCAATGTAAAGGGATGGTCTGCAGATCTGCTCATGCAATAGCAGGTATTCGATCACACTTTTTGACTAGTGATGTTCTCAGATTCAAATAGCCATCAAACTTGAGGGAAACCTGGATACAAACTTTGCAACTTTTACCCATTCCTGCTTTTAGGTCCTGATGCATAGCCCCATGGCAGTCTTTCATAGATTCATAGACTCTAGGACTGGAAGGGACCTCGAGAGGTCATCGAGTCCAGTCCCCTGCCCTCATGGCAGGACCAAATAATGTCTAGACCATCCCGGACAGACATTTATCTAACCTACTCTTAAATATCTCCAGAGATGGAGATTCCACAACCTCCCTAGGCAATTTATTCCAGTGTTTAACCACCCTGACAGTTAGGAACTTTTTCCTAATGTCCAACCTAAACCTCCCTTGCGGCAGTTTAAGTCCATTGCTTCTTGTTCTAGCCTTGGAGGCTAAGGTGAACAAGTTTTCTCCCTCCTCCTTATGACACCCTTTTAGATACCTGAAAACTGCTATCGTGTCCCCTCTCAGTCTTCTCTTTTCCAAACTAAACAAACCCAATTCTTTCAGCCTCCTTCGTAGGTCATGTTCTCAAGACCTTTAATCATTCTTGTTGCTCTTCTCTGGACCCTCTCCAATTTCTCCACATCTTTCTCGAAATGCGGTGCCCAGAACTGGACACAATACTCCAGTTGAGGCCTAACCAGCGCAGAGTAGAGCGGAAGAATGACTTCTGATGTCTTGCTCACAACACACCTATTAATGCATCCCAGAATCACGTTTGCTTTTTTTGCAACAGCATCACACTGTTGACTCATATTTCCATTGACTTCAAATTAGCTTGGATCTGATCTTTAATTCCACTGGGTTAGGAGGAGAGCTCTTTGGAGAGACAGAGGGGAACATTAGTACAAAATTAGATGAAGAAATTCGATGGGCACTTATCAATGATCTCTAAAGCCATCTGTCTCGGATGGTTTTAGACAGAACAAATCCTTCATCTTGGCAGAGGGTTAGACTAGATGACTCTTGCAGTCCCTTTTAACCCAATGGTTCTGTGATTCCCTGATCCCCTTCCTGCACATTGCATGCTTTTATGTTGAAACAAACCTATATACAACTGTTTGCACAAAACCTGACAAAAGCAGACTGGTCACCTCCTACCATTTAACTACTAACAATGGAATTGTGATGGTTTTCAGTTCCAAAATGTATTTAAAAATATGAACAAATAATACACATTTATTTTAGGGCCGGTGTCATAGATCAACAAAGACTTTTTACACATGTGTCTGTCATGTTTAGTTCCCATTGCTCAGGCTGAAATTGTCAAGGCATCACTTTAAAATTCCTGGGTAGTGGCTAGACTCAATTTTAGGAAAGCATCTGGAGAAAGGCTACCTATCCACTCCTGCTACCAGGATGGTGTGAAGATACTTCTCTCTAGGCTTCATCTCCATGCAACCTAAGGGCAGAAGAGGACATGATTGCCTTTCAGAAATAGCTGAACTGGTTTGGTTGAAATAAGGAGTTCCCCTGCTCATGCCCTCAAAGTTTAAACCAATCCTGAGTTGAATTTTGGACAAATTGAATTGTCAGCAATTTCCCCCCAAAATGTCAAGAGTTTTTACATCATGTTCTCAACAAATCACTTGCCAAATAGAGGTTTTATATTGGTTTTAAGGTTAACAAGCTCTCTCCACCCATCAAAAATGTTCATATTTCTATACCTCGGGTAACTTAGAATGTAAGAACAGCCATCCTGGGCCAGGCCAAAGGTCCGTCTAGCCTAAAATCCTGTCTTCCAATCATTAGGGTAGGTCTACAAAAGAGCTATGTTGACATAACCTCTACCTTGCTCCACCAGAAGGACTTTTTCTGTTGATGTAGGAACACCATGTCAGGACAGCCGGGCGTCCGGCCATGGGTGGAGCCGGAGCAGACTACCAGGCAACTGGGAGTGGCTGCTGTCATTAGAAGCCTATAAACCTCTCTTGGGTTCACCTGGCTAGACCTTTGCTTGTGGATTGGAAAGACCCTTAGGACTCAGATGACTCACCAGGCTCAGAACAATCAGCACACACCACCACCCTGAACTGTTAGCTACGGTGACAGAAGCCTCTTCTGGTGGCAGAACTGCATCTTGTTGGACTAGCTATGTCAGGAGGCTGTGTGGTTTTTCACACCCCGGACTGACACAGCGATACTGGAAGAAATTTTAAGCATAAACCAGGCCTTACATAAACGAAGTTAGCTAATAACTAATTTGCTGAGTTCATTTTCATCAGGGACCTATCTGTACTGGGTGAGTTAGAAGCTATCCCTGTTAAAATCCTTGAAAAATGTTTATTTTAGGACCATAGCAGTCAGAGATGGAAAAAATCTATTTGAGCCAGAGAACTCCAAAACAGTGCAAAAGAATGATGCCTCTGTAATTAGTAACAGAATGATCAGATTATAAAAAAATAGCAGTTTTACAGTGACTGTTTATAGAGGATTTTGTGCATGATTTTTCTGAACACTCGTTCCAGAATCATTCCATTTTTAGGCTGGTTGTTGTTTACACACACACACACACACACACACACAGAATATCAAGTATCCAAATCAGAAACTGTTTCATTAGGAAAAAGATACTTTTGCTAATGGCTGGATTGTCCCTTCATTTCTCACCCAGATTTGGAGGCGGTGTATTTAATATAATCCCTGCATCCCTGAAAACAATCCAGGGAAGGAACAATATTTGCTTTCCTTCCGCTTGCTAGTGAAATATGTGATTAATAAATTCTATTGAGTTTATCCTTGTCAACAATTCAATCCAATCCAATCCAGCAAAAAAAAAGAAAAAAAATACATGTGTTGCCAGTATAATACTATTAGGATGATAATCAATATCTTGTGACCTGCAGATTATAGGTCAAATTTCAGGTTTCATTGCAAATCTAGGAAATATTATGGGTCTTTGTTCCCCTCTAGTGGCTGATCCACATAAGATTTTTATGATTCTGCTACACTTCTAGCTTAAACCTTTAGCTCAAGGGATAAAGGCTCATAGTTTTCATTTTGTTGGTCCCGTGTTCAAATGCTCTTGTAATTCCAAGCTGGGTTGTTAAAATACTGTCTGTCTTCCAGTCCCTTATAGCAGAGGAGGCATTTGCATCTGACTTTTCATCCGGAATTAGTTGATCAGCTACAATTGCTCAAAAAGCTGTTATCAGTCATGGAACTGTGTCACTTAACCTGGTGTAAATCAGGAGTCAATGCAGCAAAGTCACTTTGGAGAATCCTTTAAAATCAATAGAGAGAAATTAGTGTAAATGAGCAATAGGCCCTAGAGGTTCGTTTACAATACCAGAGCCATGAGCTTGGGAGAATGTTGGGATGGCAGAATATAGCTCGATGAGGACTTGTCAATACAGGAGGTTGACCAGAATAGCTATTGTGCATAAACTACTTCACAATGGCTATTCCGTTATAGCTCCCTGTATGTCCCCATGTGGGCACCATTCCAGGATACAGTGACGTTGAATCCAGAATAATATGCATCTTCCTGGGGTGCTTTTGAGAGAAAAAACAAAAAGAGAGAGACGTGTTAAAAAAATCTTAAAGGGGATGAGGGAAAAAGAAGAAAATGTCAAAGGACACTTTTAAAATATTTGATTTTCCAGCCTTGTGAGCTTTGCTGTTTTGGCAGCATCTCTGGCTAAGCTGAATGCGGTGAGCCTGATTAAAGGATGCAACAAATAGCAAACTCACGATGGAGGAGAGTCCATAGTATTGGTGGCTCACTCTTCCTGGAACAATTGTGAGTTATCCTTCATCCGTCCCGGACACTTGAACATATACAATCAAACCACCACATACATACATATATATATATAATAACTACCGATCTGTTTGCAGCAAGAATTCCACATGACGGTTATGTTAATCTCCGTGGGTCAGGAATGAGAATCATCCAGATCTCAAAGGCAGATAAAAGTCCAGAGTTCTGGGAAGAAACCTTCTAGCCAGCAATGGTGATGTCATAATAAGTACTCAATTGGTAGCACTGGTTAGACACATACTCTGCTTGTTGGCACAATACTTAGCACTGCTTATTAGAGACTAAGTGCAGGATGATAATCAAAATCTACAAGATTGAGTTATCCTGACTATCCAGGTGGGTAAAATTGCTACCTTGGGGTCATACCTAAACTGGGCAGGGGCAGCACAGGAATATTGATTTTCTTCCTCTGCTTTGGTCAAGATGTCAGCGGAGTGCCACTTCTTCTAGAGGGAAAACTAGAGACATGTATTGCATCACATCTCCCACCTCATTCAATATGTTGGATGGGCCTAAAAACACCATCACCCTAAGCTAAGTGGTCACTGATCATGAGTGTTGTATATGATTCAGTGTGTCAACAACAGCTCCTCCCCAAAGCCATGCTCAGCTAACGGTTTTAGGTGCCTTCGGTCATCAAGAGTTAATTAAAGTAACCTGACACCAGATCCTTAGAACAATTTTTAATAAAAGACCAGTTTGTTTGGACTCTATGCAAAATCCCCAAGATAATTATGCACACTCCATTTTTAGAGTCAAAGAGGAAACACAAACAAATGAAATCCATTATCATGATCCTATGTTCTATGTAAAAATCGTAACTAATAAAGTTAACAATGATGTTTTCCTTCGCAATTTCCCCCTTTTTTGCTGATCTAAATTACAACTGTGACCTCTAGTGGTACAACCTGTTAAGTTAATTTTTCACAGACTTATGGTCTGAGGTGAGTGAACATAATACACAAAGAAAATGTCTAGCACATTTTGGCATTGAATGTGATTTAATACCTTCAAGACTCTTTAAAGAGTATATCAGTTTTCCATTTAATACATCATGGTCCCTATTTCCCCAGTATCCCTGGGATATGAGGATTCAACATCAGCTTTACCTTACAAAATAGATAACTGTTATCAAATATTTAACAGGCATCTCACTAATGGGGATCTTTGGTTCCGAGTATGAGTGGACCCAAATCTGCTGCCATTACAAATTAAACTGGTCAATTTTTTTCTAAATATCAGCTTTTCAATAGAAAATGGAATAAAATTTTCATGAAAATGTCCCAGTTAGCTGAAAAACTGAATGCATGTTATCTATACAGCTGGTTAAAAACATTTCAGATTTTATTTAAAAAATATGGGAGAATTTTTCACAATGTTTATTCCTGTTTTTTGACCAACTTTAGGACCTAGGGCTGCAGAAACTAGTTTGTATAACCAATAACTGATCCGAGTCATCAAGCAAAACTCAAAGTAAATGTGTTTTGGAGAAGTTTGATTAACTGTATATATTTTTTTCATTTTCACCTAATCCTGTATTTCCAGAGATCGGCTTGGTAACAACTACATAGAAACGTGTCCAGATTATTACTGGCACCTCATTTCTCTCTGTCACAGGGTGGCTCATCCCTTCAGGGCTGGTGCTAGCCAACCCCGATTACAGAGTGAGCTACACCTGGAAGAGATCAGGGTGACTACCCTATTAAGAGCAGCAGGAGGCTGTGATGAAGGTGGGCAGGGGGTCCTCCAATGGTAATTTATATCTACTAAATGTGCACAAAGATGGGTTGTGCGAAACATGCAAAGTTATAGAAACGGTTGAGCATCTGCTATAGCAATGCAGGGTGGGAGAATAATGCAGAAAGAAAGATTCTTTATGCCGCAAGGGGAAAAAATATAGTCTGAAAGGACTGGCGTGAGGACCGGGAAAGTGGCACAGCAGGAACAGAGCATTACAGTGTTATGTTAAGGATACAGGACAGGGTGAGAGGCTCCGTAATCTGATTCTATTAAAATTGTGGTTGGTGGCTGTCATAGGCTGTGCCACAAAGCAACAGGAAAAGACAGAAAAGAAAAGAAATCATGGGGGGGAAAGGCTCAGGGGTCAGAGGCTGCTAGGGAAGAGCTTCCTCCAGCAGAGTCCTGGGAGTTAAGACTGAGACTGCAGACAAGCAGGGCTTAGGACTCGGGAGTGGTCTGCCAAAGCAGGAAAGACCCCCAGCAAGGCGACCTGGGCAGAGGAAAAGAAACCTCTGTTCTGTGTGGACTCAAAAATGTTATTTTGAATGTGTGTTAAATTAATGAAGCACAACCTGAGAAGAGAGGAGAATGGACAAAAGGGTTTGTTTGGTTTTTTTTGGAGTTTATTGAACAGTTCAAAAGGGGAAACTGAGGGAGGTGGCCTGTAGCATGACGCTAGGCTATGAGGGAGTGCACAGGAAGTGGCTGGCCTTGCTAAACTCTCATTTAAATCATTTCCTCCTGATCTCTTGTTTTTCTGAATCCATTTTATTATTGACGTAATTTGGGGAATAAGAATCAGTGTTTGCTCTTATTTCTAAAACCTGTCTAAGGTACGTTTATGGCACCCTATACCACAGTATCTGAGGACCTCACCACTGTTATATATTTCTCCTCACAGCACCCTTGTGGGGCCGGGCAGGGCTATTCTCCCCACTGTCCAGATGGGGAACTGAGGTTCAGAGACTTTTCCAAGGTCACACAAGGAATCTGTGGCAGAGCAGGGATCTGATCCCAGGTCTTCCAGCTTTCAAAGTAGGGCCCTAGCTCTGCTAGGAACAATTATCAGTGAAGGTGCTAGCAGAGACAAGCCTTAGAAATGAGAATTGAGGATTGCTAGGGCCCGTCTGTGTTTGAAAGGGGAACATTTGCCCTCAAAGTTAATCTTTCTAATAAGAAACAGCTCTCCTTGTCGGAATCCAGGAATGGTCAGCTTCTCATAAGCTTCTGAAACAAACTCTACCAGATAAGTTAAAGTTAAGGATGTCTATCTGAATAGAACAGGGGTAGGCAACCTATAGCACGCGTGCCAAAGGCGGCACGCGAGCTGATTTTCAGTGGCACTCACACTGCCCGGGTCCTGGCCACTGGTCCGGGGGGCTCTGCATTTTAATTTAATTTTAAATGAAGCTTCTTAAACATTTAAAAAACCTTATTTACTTTACATACAACAATAGTTTAGTTATATATTATAGACTTATAGAAAGATGCCTTCTAAAAACATTACAATGTCTGACTGGCACGCGAAACCTTAAATTAGAGTGAATAAATGAAGACTCGGCAGTGGCACGCCACTTCTGAAAGGGTGCTGACCCCTGGAATACAACCTCAAAACCTTTGAAGCTCACATTTCCTTAGGGGCAGGTGAGCCCAGGATGAGGATGGCTTATACCTTCCTGCGAAGCATGCAGGACTAGTTGCTGGATACTTAACTAGAAGGACCCGGCTCTGGTATACTGTTGCATTCCCTATGTTCTTCTGTAAAATCTGTCCAGCCCTAAATAAAATATCACCCCAGTCTGATGATGGAAATTGACTGTCCATGACATTCCCCTATCCTCAGTTCTTAAGTCTTATTCAATCAGACATTCCTCTCTTTCAGTAGCTCTGGTTTGTTAAATGCCTACTTGTGCTAAGGCGTCCGATATATCTATAAAAACAGACCCAGGCTGGCAGTGTTAACATGTTCCTGAACTAGGACAGTGAAATTTGTTATGATTGCTCTTGCAGGTGCTGATTTCATTATTCTCAGGGGATGTAATGGCAGGTTTCACAGTCAGTGTTATATACAAACCATATGCCCTACTCACTACTGGCTTTAAGATAGTCTGTGTGAAAAAGAGTAGGTTGACACATGTAAAGCTGTCACCCTCCCACTGCGGTCTGGACGGAGGCATAATGTTACAGAAATATGAAAGATATAAAGAATAAAATACAATTATATGGATACCGCCGATGGTCTAACTTCTTCACATATAGATCTGAGGCTGCAGACTATAAATATGTGAGTTTATTGCATTCACATGATACAATGACATTCTTCGAGTGAGCTCATTTATATTATACATGGGCTAGAATCGCACAAAACTTATTCATGCTATGCAGCATTTAGGCCATGTGTGATGGCCAATTGAAATCATTATCACTTCTTATGTGAGTAAACGCTCACTAATATGAGTCAGAGTTTCACAAACTGAGTCAGATACGTGGTTGGTGTAAATTGGTGTAGTCAGTTGCTCTGGGTGTCCCTAAGTGTTTGACTGCTAGATTCTGGGACTGGAGGACAGGGGCTGGATCAACCAATGGTTGCCCTGTTCTGGTCATTCCTTTGGAAACATCTGGTATTGGCCACTGCCGGAAGACAGGATACTGGGCTAGATGGACCATTGGTTGTGTTCCCGTGTGGCTGTTCTTATATTTAATTGAGCAATGTTGATTTACCCCAGCTGAGGGTGGAGTTCCACGGAATTATGCTGATTTACACAGGCTGAGGATCTGCCCAGACACTTTAAAACGATTTCTCTGTACTTTGGCTATATGAGAAGTCAAATAACCACATCAAACTTTTATGAGAAAAACTAGCAGGGATCACCCTTTTTTAAAATGTAAGGATATTCAAGGGTGTTACAAAGTGTTTCTGCCCCAAATCCCAAATTTTTACCCAATATCCTTTTTTTTCCTGAGGAATTGCTGGTATTCAGAAGCTTGCATTCTCCATTAAGGCCTCCCAAATACATGCAAATTGATGAATATTCTTTTGCCTTTGGTACGTGTCCTATTTTTGCTCTGGCTAAAGTCACTCTTCTCTGCAGAGACAAGGCTAGGCTCCACTGTCAATCATGCTATAGCCCAGATTCCGGGTACTGCCCGACAGGTGTTAATTCCCCACAGGTGTTATAAACTGCTGCTTCTATCAACCTTGTGGACCCGCTGAATATAAATTACTGGGCTAGGGTGGAAAAGGAGGATGAGAACCTGACACTCAGTGCCCAGCAGGTCATCTGCGCTTGCAGCAGATGCACGAGTGGGTGATGTGTGTTGTGATTAATGGCTCCTCGTGGGTTGGGATTGCTAACTAGGTTATATGCTTTCTGCCTCTTTTCAGCTATTACTGAGCTATGTGGGGGATGTGCTGTAGGGATCAGAAGAGACATCATGATCCAGCTACAGACTTCAGATCACTTTACAGGCATTGCCGAGTTAACCCTCACGCTCCCCCGGAGGGGTAGACACTCCGCTCATGGGGAAACCAAGGTGAGAAAAATGTCCAGTTCTAAAACAAAAGCCAAATCCTGGGACCTTGCACACAACCCAGAGAGAGGGCTAAATGATATTTATCGCTGTAGGTAGGGAGAAATAAATCCTTCCACAGAGCATGAAGTGGCCACAGAACCACTGTCAGGAGACCAAGAGGCTGAAATACAGTAGCCCTGCATTTCCCTCACTGTGAGCTGTACCATGGACTAGTTTGCTCCTAAGTGGAAGCTTGAGGTAACCAGGCTGTTCGCAGCAGCAGGCTCCTGCTTTGCTTCTGCAAGGAGTACACCTGAGTCTGGTCCTGGCCTGAGCTTGAACTAGGCATAATATTCCTCTCAGGCCTTCCTTCCACCATCTGCAGGTTCATGAAACTTCTATCCTTGAGCCCAGAAGTCAGGCTCTCTGCTCTCTACAGGGGCGGCTCCAGGCCCCAGCACGCCCAGCGCATGCTTGGGGTGGCAAGCCGTGGGGGGCGCTCTCCCGGCGCCGCGAGGGCGGCGGGCAGGCTGCCTTCGGCGGCATGCCTGCGGAGGATCCGCGGTCCCGTGGCTTCGGAGGACCTCCCGCAGGCCGAAACTGCGGGACCAGCAGACCCTCCGCAGGCAAGCCGCCGAAGGCAGCCTGCCGTGCTTGGGGCGGCAAAATGCCTAAAGCCGCCCCTGGCTCTCTAAGGTTAGCAAGGGGATGGTGGATTGCAGCATGTAGGTTTCCTTCTGTATATAAACCCTGCAACATGTCTCCAGATATCCCTAGTACCAGATACCATCAATATTTGCAACAAAATAATTACCCTGGCTTTTGGAGCCCAACGTTCAAGGGAATTCATAGCATGCTGCACTCTACATAGAGAGATGCCTTTTCAGTTTGTAGATCACACCTAGAGCAGGTCACCTTATTTAGAGGATTTATAAGACAGTATCACCACTGACACAGCTAACTTTCCTAGAGGCCCGCTGGACTGATATTGCTCCATGACTGAACAGGAGACGTTCAGCATGTCGTGAAGCAAGATCTCTTTGCCTAATGGACGGAGCACCCAGCTCTGGCAATGCCCTTTGAAAATGGACACCACTGTTCCTTCAGAGTCTGTCTGCCACTGTTACTGTCAAATCAAACACACATCAGCCCGGCAAAGGGTAAATAGACCCTGATTCTGCGAAGATTAGATCACAGCATTTGGGTAAAAAATAATAATAATAATTAAAAAATCCAACCATGCAGTTTTCTTTATTTTCTGGAGCAGAGTTTATTAGAGACTATTTCCTCTGCCCTGCATTTAACATGTTAAGGAGGGGTGGGGGACGACTAGTTTTCAGCTGAAATCACTATCAGCAGGAGTGTGAGGCTTAACATGAACCAGATGAATTTCTTATGGAGAGGCAAAGGATATAACACACTAGAAAACTGAAGAGTATTTGTTGTGGGGGGACAACTGCCCTACTTTGCCTGCGGCTCCAGCACTGTTCTCTAAACTATTCGTGCAAACAGAGAATTGCAGCCAATAGCACCAGGCAAAAAAGATACCAAAGAAAAACTTCAGAAATCCTGTCTTTCTACCAGCTCCTGGGCAGCCAGGTGCATTTGAAAAATCATTGTCAAGCGCTGTCGCTTTTTCCACAGGTGGGCAGTTTAGAAGGACCAGGCTCCCCAGGTTTATGGGGAAGGGAGATCATGCTTTTTAAGCAGGAAATGATTTCCCTACTCACCAACGCTTTGGGATGCCAAACCTTTTGCCACTAGAGGGCTGCTTCCCATCCAGCACAGCCGTCCGGGACTGAAAAAGAGCATCACGCAAAGGTTGTCTGGGTGAAATGAGTAGGTGGGGGTAGGCCAACCGGAAGCAGACAGTTTACACACCCAGACAATCCCTCCAGTCCTTCCTTACAACTCCCCTCTACTGTGATGCCTGCAGAAACCTTGAAATTAGGCAGCTGATTGTGACTGCTGGTTATCATGCTGACCAGCCTGGCCTCACTGTGTCCCCTTGCCCCTCTGTCGTAAGCACCTGTTGCCTCTTGTCTTCTACTCACTTTCTAAGCTCTTTCAGGGACTGTCCTGTGGGTGTCTATTTGTACGGTAATGGGACTTGGGTGATTGTGGGTCCCCAGCTGCTGCCACAATACAAACTAAAACTGCTGCTAATGAATGGATGTGTTACCACGGAGATGGTGAATGGGCCAGATTTGACCTCTGTTTGGCAGTCTGGGCAGAAAGGTTAAGGGCTGAGTTGGTTCTCACTCCTGGAGGAGTAAGGTCGAGCCAGTGCCAGGAATACTTTTAGTGCAGGCAGCTTGCATTGCTGCAGCTGGATTGTGGCTGAACAGAGGACACCGGCCTCCAGAGCTCTCAAACGGGGACTTGTCATGAGCTTTGCACTTAACTTTTTATTATTTTTATTTTTTGATCAATTACGGAGGGATATTTACCAACTTGTATAGTAAATGCACCATTTTCCCTCAGTCATTTTTCAGCCTCCTGTTCCCGCTCCGTCTCCTTACCACCGGTAAGTGGCAACGAGAGGGCCCCTGCATTCGGACACCGCACAGAGTCTGAAAACTGGGTTTGTTGGGGCTTCTTGCAAACACAATTCAACCTGAAGCCGTTTCCTCTGGAAATGCTTGTGCAGGCGAAGTCTGTTGCTCCAGCAGGTGGCCTCCGTGAGTCATCCACTGAAGCTTCCCTCCCCTTGTTATTAGCTGTCAAGGAAGGGGGCAAACCTTGAGGTGAGGCTAGGTGTGAAAATGCTTCTGGCAGGGCAGACTCTGCAGGTGGGAGGAGGACCAAGGGCCCGATTCCCAGCCAGTTCACGTCAATGGAAAGAAACCCACTGACTACGGTGGGCTTTGGATCATCATCACCTGAATGTAGAGAATGTTTAGGAGGGAAAATGGGAATAATTATCACATGGCCTGTCCCTGCAGGATCCTTGCAGAGCTGCTGTGGGTGTGGTGCAGACAGAAATACACACCAGTCAAGTGGGAAAGAAAGAAAGAAATCAAAGTGAAGTAGCATCAGGAAGGAAGATGATGGGGATGGGAAGAGTCCTTACAAGGTCTGATAGCAATTGATTATATTGATCAATATACTGCAATTATGGCACATTAGATGATAGACAGATAACTCGACAAACTCTCTAAAAGATGTGTTTTCAGATGGCGCTGATTGACGGGATCAGACCTATTAAGCTTGCAGGATGGAGGGGTGTGTTATGTATGCCCCAAAGTCACTGTAATCTCTCAGTCAATGCACTGATCACAGGATTAAGGTTAAGGACTAGCAACTTGACTGAACGCATCCATCTTGGCTGGAAGTCTACACAGAACTACACCACACACCTTCTCCGTGGCCCCCTGTCCTAGTCCACACGAAGGCTTTTATGGGGTGGATTCTGCTGTGTTGTTCTAATGCCACAGTGAAGAATATGAATGGGATCATTCCAGCCACTGCCACAGCGAGGCCTCACCAGTGCCGAGTAGAGTGGAGCAATTACCTCCTGTGTCTTTCTTATGACACTCCTGTTAATATACCCCAGAATTATATTAGCCTGTCTTGCCACTGCATCATTTGTGAGCTGATGTTCGATTTGTGATCAACGGTACCCCCTAGATTCTTTTCTGCAGTACTGTTGCATATCCAGTTATTTCCCATTTTGCAGTTGTGCATTTGATTTTTTTTTCCTTCCCAAGTGTAGTGCTTTCACTTGTCTTCACCGAATTTCATCTTCTTGATTTCAGACCAATTCTACAATTTATCAAGGTCCTTTTGAATTCTAATCTTGCCCTCTGGAAGTGCCTGCAACCTCTCCCAGTTTGGTGTCATCTGCAAATTGTATGAGTATACTTTATGGTGTCATCTCCAGATAAAAGCACTTTGGAAGTAATACCTTCATCATTTAAAAACCATCATCATGGCCTGATAGCTCTTACATAAACAGATATTTTGTTCCATTTAAGTATCAACATTATTTTAAAATTTATTGCCCTATATTTGGACGTTTCTCAAATACAACATTGAAAACCAGCCAGAATTAGAGGTTTCCATCAAGTACGACTATCAACGACATGAAAACAAATCTATATGAAATTGTTACATTTCTAGTAATGTAGAACTGAATACCCGTTTGATGACAAAATTTAAAAATCAAAACCAAAGAAACTTTCAATTTTATATTTTGTTAAGCTAAGGACAAAAATGACAATCATACAAAACTTACATTTGAAGTCAAAATTTGCAGAGGTTTAATGAGATTTTTACCTTTTTCAGTGTGTTCTCAAACAGGAAATGTAACAATTCTTGTTCTTGTGTACACCGTTTACCAAGAGGTAGAGATTCAATAAGTTCTTGTCCTGTTTGGAGCCCTGAGTTGTGGTTCTAGCACTGAGGGTTCATTAACCTAACACAGACTCAGTAAGGAGGTGCATAAACACCACGTGTGTGAGATTTATCGATCATGTGTGCCCTGCATAGCTACCTCATTTAACTCCCAGCATCTTTACACTCAGTGAAAGGGCTGGAGCACTTTAAAAGCCCTGGTTCGGCCAGGGGAGAATTCTCTCAGTGTAGGATACTGACAGCTGGAGGCTGTCTTCTAAAGACCACCATGTCTAGAGGCCGGGTTGGATTAGGAAAGGCATGTTGGGGATGGGGCCATAGCCTAGGGCTGCTTAGAACGCCCCATAGAGCTAAGTTACCCTTCTTGAATCTGGAGCAGCCCAGAATTGGGAGGATGCAAAAGTAGCTGAAAGCAACCTCAATTCTTCCTCCTCATTGGCAAGTTCTGTGCTGTGCCTCTTAGAAGCTTAGCATGGAATCTCACCCCTGGAGATCTGCTCCAGCATGCCCTGAGCCCGGCATAAATCCTAGGAAGGATTGCCTCTGTCAGGACTCTGGAGAGGGTGTCCACAGCAGCTGAGGTGGAAAAAAGCTTCAGCTCAGTTTAAGCTTGGAGATCATCACTGACACCCTCGCTGGACAAGTTCTAAGTACTATGGAAAGTGCCTCTATTCGACATTGGTGAGGCCTCATCTGGAGTACTCTGTCCAGTTTTAGGCCCCTCACTACAAGAAGGATGTGGAAAAATTGGAAAGAGTCCAGCGGAGGGCAACAAAAATAAATTAGGGGGCTGGAGCACATGACTTATGAGGAAAGACTGAGGGAACTGGGATTGTTTAGTCTGCAGAAGAAAAGAATGAGGGGGGATTTGATAGCGGCTTTCAAAGAGGATGGATCTAGACTAGTGGTACCAGGTGGCAGAACAAGGAGCAATGGTCTCAAGTTGCAGTGGGGGAGGTTTAGGTTGGATATTAGGAAAAACTTTTTCACTAGGAGGGTGGTGAAGCACTGGAATGGGTTACCTAGAGAGGTGGTAGAATCTCCTTCCTTAGAGGTTTATAAGGCCCGGCTTGACAAAGCCCTGGCTGGGATGATTTAGTTGGGAATTGGTCCTGCTTTGAGCAGGGGGTTGGACTAGATACCTCCTGAGGTCCCTTCCAACCCTGAGATTCTATGATTCTAACAGAGAGCTGCCGACATCAATCCTCCGCAGCCAGTCTAAGCTCCCGTGGCAATAAGACAGGATTTAATCATGCAGCCAATCATCTCAAATGACTACTTTGGATTGTTCAGATATTATTTCCCTTCCACAAATAATTTATCACCTCGGCTCTACATGTAACTGCTCTGTGATTCTTCTGGGGGCTCTCTTCCACATTCAGACGAAATTAAAATGATGATAATAAATAATATTAAAGATGACAGTGCTGGTGACTATATAGGAGAGTCAGACAAGTAGCAAATCATACATTGTACTCCCCAAAAGAAATAAAAAGCAACATGGTTTAGTGTTAATGTGGCTATTTCCTGGCAGAATGACAAGGACACAGAATTTCAGAGGGCTAAAAAGGTGTCATTTATTGCTGATTCCATGTCCTGTGTTTTAAAAAAA
This sequence comes from Mauremys mutica, assembly GCF_020497125.1. Classification (NCBI taxonomy): domain Eukaryota; kingdom Metazoa; phylum Chordata; order Testudines; family Geoemydidae; genus Mauremys; species Mauremys mutica. The sequence goes on along the minus strand of NC_059082.1, from coordinate 81,020,482 downwards.
AAGTTTTAAACTGCAGTCTTCCTACCACTTCTTGGACTTAAAGAAACACTGAGATATAGCCTGGGAGCCTCAAAATATGATCGTTTCTTCTTCGTACTATCTCTGCACAAAGTCTTTCCACTGTGTTACTGCTATTTGCCACCAGAACAAGTACTGCAGGACTCATTTTCACTGAAAGAAATTGGCCAGTGACCAACCCCCAAGGAGCATCTCTCCAATTATAAAACCATGTGTAAAATCCCACCCTTGTGCATGGCAAGGCCCGGCCCAGCTCGCTGGAGGATAGGGTTGCCAGGTATCCAGGTTTCACTCGCTGTCCCCACCCTCGCTCACCCGCTCCCGCACCCCAACCTTCTGAGCCAGCCCAGTGAAAATGAGCAAGTGAGTGAGGATGGGGAGAGCGAGCAACAGAGGGAGGGGGATGACGTGAGCAGGGGCGGGGCCTCGGAGGAAAGGATGTGGCAGGGGGCGGAGCAAGAGTGTTTGGTTTTGTGTGAGTAGAAAGTTGGCAACCCTATTGGAGGCGCATCCTTTCAAACAAATCAATGAGCGCAAAGGAACCCGACAATAACAAGCAGAGGTGTGAATGATGAGACAGAGACATCATCTGGTAGGTTTCGTTTCCAAACACCTCAAATAATAATATGGGCTATACTGGGGTTTACTCTCAGCCTTGAGTACAGGCCAGCTCACTCATAACAAGGCACTCCAGCAAATGGAGGAGGAGTCAGCTAAGGTTGGCCTCCATGTTTTGTGGTCAAAGACAAAGCTGCAAAATCCACCCATGACCTCAATCTCTTTGAATAATAAATCTATTGAAGCAGTCTCCAGCTTTTGCTCTTTGGGTTCTATACTCACCAGTTCCTCCAGCTCTCATGGGGAGGTTCCCCACCGGACTGGCATCGCAGCATCTGCCATGGGTCATTTACAACGAACATGGAATCAACATCATCTCGGCCCAACCACCAAGTTCAGGATCTAGTCGCGCTGCATCCCCTCCGTACTGCTTGTACAGTTGTGAAACGTGGACACTGGGCTTCTCAGACTGGGCAAAACTGGAGGCTTTCCACAAAAAATGCCAATATCTTATATTGGGCATAAAAGAGAATGACTTCATTTGTAATGCAGATGTTTACAGTCCCTCCAGTTTACAGACTACTGGAGCCATTGTCCACAGAGGGCGTCTTATGCTTTCCAGACATGTCGCAAGAATGCCATAAGACATTCTGTCAAACACTGTTCTCTGGGTGGCTTGTAACATCTGACTTAAAATTCCACCAACTGAGGGGTGGAGGCAGCCCAGAGGCTGACCCTCTATTACGTGGATGTATCAAGGCAGTTCTGACGTTAGATTCTTAGCCCGTCAAGCTCTTGCGGCCACACAGGAGTGGACCAAATGGTGAACAATCGCTATAGCCGACTTTTCAGCTAAGCATTGAAGAAGATAATCCCTGGTGGTGTATTTACCACAGTCCCAGAAAGGGGACAGTTTACTTCCCTACTGATGCTGACTGAGGCCAGGTCCACACTACACACCTATATCGCTATAACTAGGTCGCTCAGGGGTGTGAAAAATCTACAGTTATACTGACCTAAACCCCTGTGTGGACAGGGCTATGGCGACAGAAGAGCTTCTCCTGTCAGTATAGCTCCTGTCTCTCGGGGAGGTGGATTAACTACTCTAATGGCAGAAGCTCTTCCTTCAGTGTATGAATGTCTTCACTAAAGCCTTCCTTGGTGTTCACACCTCAACTGCTAGAAGAGGGCCTCATCCTCCCTGACTGAACTAACCTCATTAACTCTAGACTGATTCTTGCCTGCATATATGTATACCTGCCTCTGGAAATTTCCATTACATGCGTCTGACGAAGTGGGTATTCACCCACGAAAGCTTATGCTGCAATACTTCTGTTAGTCTTTAAGGTGCCACAGGACTCTTTGTTGCTTTTCACTAAAGCCAGCGGTGCAGCTGTAGTGCTGTACGTGAAGACAAGCCCTGAACTCCACTCGCCGGCAACAGGGGAAGGGGATGATGGGGAGCACAGCATAGGCTCCACCTAATTCCTACCCACTTGCTCATGCTGGGGTGATCCAAAGAGCAGGTGCAGACCCCAGCCCAAGATCCAGATAGATCCGGGAACGTATTTAGCCTCCTGATCCACACATACACTCCTTTAATACTTTGCTTGGTTTGGTCAAACAAGGGCACAGCGTAGCCCAGCAAGACTATTCTTTGTATTAATCATTGCAGTGAGATACAATGTCCTGTTTCTAGTAATCATCTCATCTTTTATCTCTGCTCCCAGGGTGCCATCCTCTATTGCTTTGCTTCATTTCCCACCCTCTGTGCCCTGTTTCCTGCCTTAGACATTGTCCCCTCTCTCTCATTCTCTCTAGGCAATTTCCTCCTCCCCAGGCCATCCTAGATTTCAAGTCATCCCAGAGACTGAATCATGCAACAATTCTTTCCCAGGGGGTTGAGGCAGGTCTTTTGATTTCGAACGATTGACTGACGTGAGTTTAATTTTGTCCGGCTGTATTACCCACTCCAAAGCAACAGACCAGGGAGCGTCTGCCAACCACGCCATCCCGCTCTTAATGAACTAATGGTTTAGTGAGAAGTAAATATTCTCTCTGCAGAACAATCATCAAGAGGGGGAACCGGGGTGTGTGATTTAAGCTGGCTGTGGTTGCTTTGGCGAATCAGGCCGTTTCGAACTTAGTCACTTTTTATAGCCACTTTGCACTGGTGTAAACACCACAAGGTTGCCCAAAGAGGAGACGTTAAGCCTGATTCTCACTGGGGTTATGACCGTGACTTTCACTCTTCATTCTTCCATAAACATTATCTAGGAGCTACTTTCCCCATTGAGTTCTGCTCTTGTTGCCTCTGGTGCTAGAAGCACATACGCATTTTGAAGCTCCCTAATGCTTTTCATCCAAGGATTTCAAAGCCCTTTTTGAACATCAATGGCACAACATCCCTGTGAGGTAGGAAAACCCTGTTAACGCCCATGTCAAAGATGATGACAGTAAAGCAGAGAAAATGCAAATCATGTAGCCACAGAGTGAGTCAGTGATAGAGCTTGGGAACCGAACCAATGAATCCGTGCTCTGTGGACCAGACACTGGGTCCTTCCTGTTGAGAGATAACTGCAGCCAATCTTTTAGCTCCACCCATCTTCCCAGCACAAAGTGTTCACAGGGTGCATGAGCTTTTGGATGAGAACAACTCCACAGAAGAGTTTCTATGACCCTGTTCTATAGCGAAAGGAACCTCCCATTTTAAACTATCCAGTTCTGGACCAACATTACTTATGTGAATAAAAATAGCACCAGCAGTTACACTTGCTCAGTTAAAAATGATAAGGGCCATCAGTCCTCCTGCTTCGGGCTTATAAGCTATTAGTCTGAGCACCAACTGGGCTCAGGACTCCCACTTAAAAATAATTAGGCATCCATAAACACCATTGCCATGGTTTTGCAGAAGACAGAATGGACATGGAGTGTGGGTGAGGGACTAGGAAGTTTACCTTTTGAAAGCTGTTCTGTGGCATAAAGAGCTTCCATCTCAAAGGTTGTCAGCCCAGGGTCTTTCACCAGCACTCAGTTCAATGAAGACTATTGAAAGGAAAAGCCAGAGCATTTCGTCAGTGCTGCTGTTGTTCTTTAATTAAAGTTGCTTATGCAGGATGCATGCTTTGATAGCTGGTTCCATTCATGTCCTTCCTCCTCCCTTCAAGATAATAGTGTTATGTAAAGTGCAACCACAATAAGAGGCAAAAGATGTAAAAAGCTTGAACTGAATGTAATCTCCCTTGGGAATAAAATACATTATGAAACATTCATATTTCTGTGTAGTTTAGCTTCTGAATCCCAAAGCTTCTGTCTAGAGAGGCACTGAAAAGGAAGGAGCATTTAAATTGTAAAGATGTGAAACCTACAATTAATATCCCTGTGCACATCCTGTTCTGATGTCTAGCACTAGATTTCTAATTAAATAATTGCAAACATCACTCCCCTTGTTTTAAATATTGTTCTCTTAATAAATTCAGCTTGCAGGGAATTAATTCTGATTTAAGGCTGCTGCAAAGATAATTTTAGTGTCAGCCTTCATTACCGCACAGTATTTTGCTGCAGATGGAAGTGGAGATAAAAGCTTTGTTTTACGTATCTTCCTGTTTTGCTAGTCCATGGCCCTCACAAAGGTAGTTGAAATAGCGTATGTAAATTTCAAGGTCAGGCAGCAGGGCTGTGTGTTTTTATGCACCAAAGCTTGGTACTACCTCAGAGACTGAGCATCGGGATTTATTCTGGCACTTGGATTTATTTGCTGCATTCAAGGACAGAAGAGTGGGGCACATGGCTAGAATAAAATTGTGGTTACAGCCCAGACCTTCGATCTCTTTGGAGCTCCTTCAGGCTGTTCCTATAGTCTTTTCAGAATGCAGTGTATGTATTCCCAGTAAATATAGTAAAGGGTTTGTTCTTGCAACTCTGCTCTGTGCCAATGTTCCCCTCAAATCCCAGTCATTTTATGGGGATTCCAAGAAATTACGAGTTTTGATTGCAGACGAAAATCAATATGAAGCACAACTCTCTGATGGCCAAGATTCAGGATAAGATTCGGGTCAAGCAATAACTTATGTGGATTAGACAAAACAATGAAATCATGTGCTAACCCCTTCTCTTTGTTATATTCAGCTCTTTTCTCTCATCACACGCTTAGATACTTTGTGGGCAGGAGACTGTCTTTTTTATTATATATAATGATGGAAAGTGCTACATAAGAACTAGATATTATTGGTATATGCACAATGGGGCCTCTAGGTGCTACCATAATGGAGATAAATAATAGTTCTAATAATAAAAGTAAGGAGGAGGATTTTGTAGCTACAGCACGGGGCTGGAATATGGATGATCTGGGTCCAATTCCCCATCTGACCTTTGGCAAGTAGTTTAATCCCTCTGTGCCTCTGTACAGTAAGGGTAACACTATTTCTCCAGTTCACAGGGGTGCTGTGCAGATTAATTAATTAATGTTGGGTAGGTGCTCAGATGCTACAGTGGCAGGGCTAATAGCAGTGCTTAGGTAGAAGATCTATAAGACAAAGAATATAAAGCAGGTCCTGAGGTCCGGTCTACACTACAGACCTGTCTTGGTCTAAAAACATCACTCAGCCCTGACTGACTTTGTTATATAGAACTAACCCCCCATGTAGACTGCACTATGTCGTCAGAAGATCTTTTCCCATTGACATAACTACTACCTCTGGGGGAAGTGGATTAACTACACTGATGGGAGAACAAAGCATCTTCATTGAAGTGCTACAGCAGTGCAGCTGCATCGATGCAGCTTCCCCAATGCAGTGGTTTAAGCCTAGACTTGCCCTGAGAAAAATCTGAGGGCAGTCCCTTCAGCCTGGTTTGGATTCACTAGGTTTAATTAGCAGGAAATTCTCTTAGGAATGACTTACACTGTCTAGCAGTTTTATCACCATTTTACAAGTGGGGTAGATGAGGCAGAGTGATATTAAGGGACTCAAACTTGAACACAAAACAAGCCTGTCATACAATTGGGGTGGAATCTAAGTCTCCTGAATGCAGAATGTAAAAAGATCCAGGGAATCCCAGCTCTGTGCCTAATCCACTAGATCAGAGCTGCTATAAACTGTATATTGTTGTCCTTGTTCATATGTTCCTCTTGCCCTTTTTTTTCTAATTAAAGAAATTGTCCTCATTCACGCACAGGATGATATAATTGAAAGAGCAGTGGCACTAGCCAGACTAATAATAAAATAATAACCCCCCACCAACCCTCAAGCTTCAGGGTAACAGCTAGTCATCAGTAAGGGTCAGGAAGATAATTCTTCCATGGTATAGTATGCTGTTGCACTTTCATTGCCATGGTGGGAGAGCAGATTCCAGAATGAGCTGATCATAGCTCTGTTCTGGAGTGTGGGGCAATAAGGTGTAAAAGGATCAGGGGAATCCTTTCAGATGTCATTGGCCATGGGAAGCCCCATGATCAGAACTTCTTTGGTGTTGAGATGCAGCACCACAAATGAACATTAAACATTTCCCTGTTAAAACCATGAGTCAAACCACTAATAGAACCCTCTGGCAGTCATTTAAATCACCTGCCCTCATGGTGTGGAACAAGGTCTTACTCAGGGAGCACTGGAGCAGGTCAGCTCAGACCTATTCTCATTTAACTTGCAGGGCCAACTTTACTACAGACCCCTACAGCTGACAGCATTCAAGCAGCATCAGGTCTGTTTAGTAATGACTGTGCAAATCACATTAGTGATGCTAATTCATGGACTTCTCCTGATAGGAAATCTCACATCTCCATATTCCAAGGGGCTCATTTGTGGATAAGCATAAGAAGCCTGAGGATAGAGAAACTCACAAACCAAATCACAAATGGCAGCAAATTCAACTTAGTTCTGTTGGGCCAATATAAATTCCTGGTCCAGCCAGAATATGGAATTCTCTAAGCATCAGTGGAGCTTCAAGCAGAACCAAGGGCTGCTCTCCCCTCACATAGCAGTCACTTCTGCTGCCAGTAGGGACTTAGTTACTATTTGCTTTTTAATTTTTAATCACTGGCCTTGACTGCAATGCACGGTCAGTGTCAGCAGCCCCAGTTACAACACATAAGCAGCCCTGATATTTAAATACCCAGCTGAGCTTTTATCATCAATCCACAAAAGCAAATAGCTCTTGCAGACAAATAAACCTGAACTACTCAAGCTCCCTGCCCCAGTTGATTATGGGCCAGCTCTTAGTCTCCACAATCACCACCAAGCATAGCATACCATCCCAATACACCCCCCCCAAACAAACAGGGGCCATCCCTCTGCCCTTATATCCTCACCATGGTAATTGCTCCTAGCAGATTCCTTTATTGCTGGGTTATCTCAATCATCCTCACCTGGAGGAACTTGATACTGCAGAAAGGGGATGATTTTAACCCTTTTATCATCAAGTGGGAGGGCAGGTGTCACCAAGATCAGCTGCTGAATGAGAGAAAAAGGTGAATTAAAGAATTCTATAGTCAGGTTGGATCAAGTCAGTTTACATCAATCCTACAATAGTAAGATGGATTTGCTGCCATCAGTGGATCCGCATTTTCCTGGCTAATTAAGTGCAAGGCATAAGCGGTTCTCTAAATGTCAATATAAGTATGCACCAGGGCTATTGTAAGCAAAGGCTACCAGACAACAGTCAGAGGAACGGGAAACAGGTTCTAAGCCCACCTGTGCCTTAACACCCCTGTATCTTAGATTGTTGACCTGTGAAGTGGTCATAATAATAGACCTACCTTTGGAAAACACTTTAAGGGTCCTGGCTGAAAGGCAAACACAAAGCATTAGTAACAGAGAGGCATTGAGCAGCAGCTGAGTTTTGAATCTGGGTCTGCTGTAGTCAGCAATCAAGAATAATGGGAAATAAATTATAGTGTGTGATGGTCTATCAGCACTTTGGTGAAATAAAATGTTGCCTCTGAAGCTGATTTCTAACAGCAGGGGTCACCAAATGTTGGTGCTTACCATCTGAGAGCAATATGCATTACCATGGGATTGTGACAATTCTCTATATTCACTACCCAGCCCTGGGATTCCCTGTATTCAGTATCCAGCCAGGCAGGAATTCCCTATACTGCCGCACACACTCATGTTTTTCAGACACCAAATGAAAACATTTGAATGGCACTCACTCTACATACTATAGGCTAGATTGTCCTCTAAACATATGGATGCAAGAGCCCACATGTGCCAATCTGCTTTCAGGTTATGGGTGCAAGTTTCTTCCTATCTATCCTAGGTATTTATAGTGCCCCCATTCCACCAGAGTATGTGAGCACCTCACAAAGCTTAATGTATTTTTCCTTACAACACCCCTATGAGGTAGGGCCATGTTATAATCATCATTGTACAGCTGGGAAACTGAGGCACAGAAAGTCACCCGAGGTCACACAGGAAGCCTGTAGTGGAGCAAGGGAGAGCACCTGGGTCTCCTGAAGTCTAGGCTAGTGCCCCATATCACTGCACCATCCTTCCTCTGTGTTGCTTCCCCCACCCCATTAAATAACCCATTTAGTTCCAAAGACCCTGTGTAACTCTTCTGCTCTTAATGATAGAAGCTCTAATGATTCACTTATTAACCCGCTGGGACACTGATTGAGCAGGACAATGAGATAAAGAGAAGTGCATTAATGCCAGACAAAAGACAGAGAGAGAAATTAACATCTGCAATGTGCTTTCCTCTCAGAATAATCCACAAAACACTTTGCCTTAATAAGAGACAATAATATGAGCTCAGTCCAATATTTCTGCGCACTGTGAGTGTTTTGGTGGGAGGTGACCCGCCCTTTACAAATGGAGGGAAAAAGAAAGAAAATTATAGTCCTTAGTGGTTCATGATCTGGAGAGGAAACATTAGGTATGTGCATTTTTGAGGTGACTAAAACACGAATGAAGCGGAGAGGTTGGAATGGCGGGTGAATTGAAGGGCGGTTCAGGACTTAGAGAAGGAGACTAGGCGCAAGAAGTCTAGTCACAGCTCTGCCACTGATTCTCCATGTGGTGTTAGGCAAGTCAGTTAATCTCGGTGTGCCTTGGTTTCTCCGGTTGCATACTTTCTTAGCTTCATGAAAGCTTGGAAATCTTCTGATGAAAGACACTATATGGTGGAAAGGCCAGAACCTCAGCTGGTGTACACTGGCATAGCTCCATTGATTTCAATGCTGCTACAATGGCTTGCACCAGGTGTAAGTACACACATTAGATCAGGGGTCTCAAACTCAAATGACCCCGAGGGCCGCATGAGGACTAGTGCATTGGCCCGAGGGCCGCATCACTGACACGCCCCCTTGCTGCCCCTGGCCCCACCCCCAATCCACCCCTTCCATGAGGCCCCGCCCCTGCCCTGTCTCTTCTCCACCTCCTCCCCTAAGCGCGCGGCTCCCCGCTCCTCCCCCCTCCCTCCTGGAAAGTGCTAAGCGCCACCAACAGCTTTTTCAATGCACTCTTCCAATCCTTGAAATATGTCACGTCCCGTTGTGATACCCTTCAGTGGCATTAAGTCTAGCAATTCTTCAGTTATATTCAAATTGCAGTCCACACCTCTAATGAACACTGCACACTGTGCGGTATCTGATACATCTGTACTCTCATCAAGAGCAATTGAAAATACTTCAAAGTCTTTTGCCATTTGAATCAATTGTTTTTGCACATTATCAGCTAAATCCGTTATCCTGCAGGCAACTGTATTTGCAGACAAGCTTATGCCTTCAAAAACTTTCTTCCTATCAGGACATAAAATTTCACTGGCCTTCATAAGACATTATTTTATGAATAAGCCTTCTGTAAAAGGTCGCGATGATTTAGCTATCATTTCGCTTATCACAAAACTTGCTCTTACTGAATCTTCGCTAGACTTGTTAATCCCTGAAAATAAATTTCTTTGCTTGGCAAATGCTGCTTTAAGTTGCTGAACTTTTTCCTCTCGGATTTTTCCGGTGAATGCATCATATTTTTCACGGTGCATCGTGTCATAGTGCCGACGCACGTTATACTCCTTGGGAACAGCAATCGTTTGCTGACAAATAAGGCATTGAATTTTATCTTTTACCTCTGTGAAAAAATATAAATATAAATTCTCCCATTTGTCTTGGAAAACTCTCTTTTCTTCCATGAGTGTTCTTTTTTTTGACGAAGTCATTTCCAAGCAGTTTTAATAAATATATACACTCAGTAATGCACCTCACTCAAAGGACAAAACACGCACTTAGATTTACTGCCTAAGGCTCTGGGAGGGAGTTTGGGTGGGGGAGGGGGTCTGGAGTGCAGGCTCTGTGCTCGGTGCAGGCTCCAGGCTGCGGCAGGGGGTGGGGGTGCAGGCTTTGGGACGGAGTTTGGGGATAGGAGGGGGTGCAGGGGTGAGGGCTGGGGGGCTGAGGGTGCGGGGTTTGAGGCATTGGAGAGGCTCGGGGCATTGGAGAGTCTCAGGACTAGGGGAAGGGCAGCCTGCCCTGGCCCTAGTGCAGGGGGGCGCTAGGACCCTGCGGCAGCAGGTGATGCCGGAAGCCGGCATAGCGGAGGAGGATTGGAGTCAGCGTGAGCTCCCGGGCAGGCTACCGGCGGTGAGGGGGCAGCAAGTGGGGGCTGGTAGACACTGGGGGGAGGCGCGTGGGGGCGGTAGGTGGGGCCAGGGGAGAGACCCGGCCCCAAACATTGGGGAGCAGCGCGCGGGGAGCTTAGGCACAGAAAATAACTCGGGGAGGGGGGCGGGGGTGAGGGGAGTTTGGCGGCGACAGGAAGTAACTGGGGGAGCTCCGCGGGCCGCAGGGAAGAGCTCCGAGGGCCGCATGTTTGAGACCCCTGCATTAGATCAAGGATTAGATTCTCTTGTTCCAGCCAAGCCAATCTCCATGCAAGACCAGAAGATTGGAACATAGGTGGTTTCAAGTCACCTTTCCTCTCCCCTGATTCATGGGCTGTCCAGGAGCCCGAAGGCTGCTCTAAGTTACTCCCAGCTGCCTCTAGTCCCAAGGCACTCTATGTTATGCCCTCTGAAGGGGGACTCCTTGGTAACTGCCCTCTGAAGGGGGACTCCTTGGTAACTGGCTAGGGGTGAGGTCTGCTGGCTCTATGGCTACTTTGTGCCACCAGAGTGAAGCAAAGCAAAGGAGCAGGCCCCAAGATTTGGCCCAACCTTCCAGGATGGTCTAACATTTGAGCCACCTGATCCAGAAATGACACTGTCTTAATATTCTTACATGAGTCTCACTCATCCATTTTTATCTCCCAGGGAAAATGTGATTGCCGAGGCTCACCCATCTCGGCTTCCTAATGAGCTGAAAAGCTTTCTACTGCTGAGCTCTATTACCCGAGAAATAGCTACCCAAGAGGAATGGTGGGAGCCTCATCACTTGAGTCATTTAAAAATAAGCGAGACCAGGCATTAGCAAATAAGGTGTAAGGAAGCATTCCTGCACAGGCTCAATGCGCTAATGGATCGTTTCCTGCTCTAACTGCTATCAACCAAACTGTCCTTGGATTCGTATGTGAATCTCTCTCCGTAGTGCAATGCACCCATGTCTGAGGATAGAATCTATCTATCTTAGGTAATATGATCACCCTCTCTCCCCCCTCCCCCCATCACCTTAGTATCTGAGCACATCACAAACTGTATTTAGGACAGAAATCCCCCAATGGTGGAACATGCACTGGGGCGAAGCTGGAGCCCACGGTGGCCGGGTAGGGAGTGCCACCCAGCTCTGCTCCTGGACCTGGCCCCAGCTGCTGGCCCTGCGCCCAGGGCCTCGCTACAGGCCCTGCTCCCACCTCCGGCTGCCGGCCCTGCGCCTGGGGCTGAGGCTCTGCTCCTGGCCTAGCCCTCAGCTGTGGCCCCAGCCTCCTGTCCGTGTCCCCCTTGCCGGAGCTGCGGACGCACTCCCCGGCTTGACTCCAGGATGTGGACAGAGGCAAGCGGGGGAGGAGAGGCAAAAAGTCTGGGGACCACTGATTTAGGATATATTCTGTTTTCCTCACAATACCTCTGAGGGGCAAGGCAGTGCTATTATGGCCTTTGTACAGACGGGGATCTCAGGCACACAGAGGCTAAGTGACTTGCTCAAGGTTACACAGGAAGTCTGTAAAAACAACAAGGAGTCTGGTGGCACCTTAAAGACTAACAGATTTATTTGGGCATAAGCTTTTGTGGGTAAAAAACCTCGCTTCTTCAGATGCATGGAGTGAAAATGACAGATGCAGGCATTATATACTGACACATGAAGAGAAGGTAGTTACCTCACAAGTGGAGAACCAGTGTTGACAGGGCCAAGTCTGTGGTGAAGCAGGGAATTTAACCTGGGTCAGGTCTCCCAGGTCAGCCTCTGAGCCTCTGGAGCACCCTTCCGTACTCACAGAAAGAGCACATGACCCTAGGCTTCCCACCCACCCACAAGCCATTGTCTGTATATCTTTGTAAAAGACTAATTGGATAACCGACCTTGCATTCTTCAGGGAAGTCATTCATTTGTCCATCTCAGGACTTGTCTACAGGGCAAGTTACCGTGTACCAAGGCAGGGTGTGAATCTACAGTGGGCCAAGCCGTAATGTCCCATGTGGATGCTGCGGCAGCACACTGAAAGTCCTGGTTTGGCATACTCCCCTTTCAAGTAACAGTACAGCAAGCCGCACTCCGGGAGCATTTTCAGTGCCTTGGACAAGTGTCCACATGGGATGTGTCTGTACGGCACACTGGTGTAGTGTCGATTCCCACCCTGGCTTACCATGACATGTAGACAAGCCCTTAAGGATACCCCAGGCTTTATGTTTTGCAAGAGGGCACATTTTCCATCTTCCAGATGGCCACTGCGCTCTCCCAACTAGGACCAAGTACTTAAATAGCTCTATTTTCTGCAACAGTGTCAGTAGAAATTAATATCTGGCTTCATGTTAACAGCCGCCTCTCTGTTAACAAGCAGGATCCCACTAAGATCAACTGGAAAACGAGATACCAAAGGACTAATCTGGTGTAAATGCCAATTCGTGATCAACTTTTCCTTGTGATCTGGTCGGATGCGCCTAACATGGAATCCCTTTGAGTTTCCTGACATGAACATCTTGTGACTAACTATGACACAGGTCACTACCAATTATTATGGCTTGGCTGTGAAGGTAGGTCCAGCAGATCCCATCTCGTGCACACCAAATACCACAGACTTCCTCTGGTAAGCAATGGATTTCAGTGGAATGGAGCAGCAGTGGCAGTGAAAGACGATTCAGAGCAGATGTCTGGCAGGCCGACTTCGCTGTTTTTAGGAGATCTGATGCTTCCGGGATGGATGGGGAGGAAGGGGCGATGTTGAATTCAACTCCAGTGAAGCCAGCCTGCTTACACCAGGGTTAAATCTGTCCCCAAAGCTTTCTTCTGTCTGGTTAAATCCTTTCCACTGTGCTTGCCAGCGTGAATAAATAGCATTAATGACAAAAATGCTGTTGGATTCTATAGCATCTTTCTTCCAGCCCAGGCTTATCAAGCACTTCTGGCCAGTCCCTAAATCCACTGGAGTCAGCAGAGGCTCCCAGGAATCCACCATGAACTTTGGAACAGGCCCATTAATAAATTAACCCTCACCCCACCCATTATTGGGCAGCTCCTCAGTAGCCTTAGGACAGCTTAACAATGCTTTTCCAGAGCCGAGGCCCTGGCCAGCGTAACCAGCCACAGACAGGTCTCTTCTTAGTAGGAGGATTGTTGTAGAACCAGAATAATAGCTCCTAAGCTCCCTCCTGCTTCACCCTCCCCATCTTTGTGGCTGACACAGATCGCAAGGCTGGGGAAAAGTGGTGGGGGTCCTGCTGCTATGAATTTGGTACAATATCTTGGTCCAGGTTCACCCCCAGGGTAACTCCTGGAAGTCAACGGCACTATACCTGGGATTAAATGTCTTTATGGATTTAAATTCCACTAGGGCCCAGCTGCTAACCTTAATTATTATAACAATCTCCAGTTTAAATAGTTTAAATTCTATTTTCAGTATAATTTATGTAACATCTAGTGCATCTTTGGACCTTATCAATGTGCCTCACTTTGAAATGAACTTTCCTGGGTAGCCGCTAATAAGGCTAAATTCCCATTGATTTGTAATGCAAGATCAAGCTCCATATGTACACAAGGCGGACAGCTGCAAATCAATGGAACCATAGTAAAAAATAAATAAATCCAGATTTACTCTGAAGGCAGAGGAAGTGCATAAGCCAAGAAAACACGGTGCCATTTCCACTTGTTTGCCTTGACGCTGGCTCTGAATCCTAATCTGCTTCTCTCCTTGGATCATCTGTTCGGGGAGGGGAGCCTACTACACAGGCTGCATTGCAAATGGTTCAGACATAAATGCTGAGGCCAAGAGCAAGAGGCAAGGCAGATTCCTATTAACCCCTCATTACAGCATCTCCTCCCTGCTCTCACTACAACAAGTAGGATGTCAGGACACGGCGAGGAGGGCCAGCAGCACAGGGAGTGTGTTGATTACTGAGTTAGCGGGGTCCATTCAGTAAAGACCTCTGGGTTAGGCTCAAAACCACTTAGTAGCCCTTTTATATCTGTTTCTGACTTCAACTCGGCAAGCGCCAAGGGCCAGATTCTGCCACCTTTACTCCTGGGGAACAAAACTTTGTGTCGTGAGAAGTTCCACTGAAATTAAAAGGACTGTTCAACTGCTACTCAACATGAACAAGGGTGTGATAATCTGGGCTTGAATAATCAGTGAAAGGGCTATTTTTCATATGTCTTCCTGGATCACTCTGCTTGCTTCTAGGCTAGAATGAAGTACTACCGAAATCTGGGTGAATTCCTTCTTTTACGCGTAAGAACGTAAGAACGGCCATACTGAGTTAGACCAAAGGTCCATCTAGTCCAGCATCCTGTTTTCCAACAGTCCAATGGCAGGTGCCCCAGAACAGGCAGTCATTGAGTGATCCATCCCCTGTCGCCCATTCCCAGCTTTCGGCAAACGGAGGCTAGGGATGTCTTCACTGCCCATCCTGGCTAATCGCCATTGATGGACCGATCCTCCATGAACTTATCTGGTTCTTTTATTGAATCCCTAAGAGAATTTTCTACAGGCGTCCAAAAATGCATCTGCTGAAGTATTGTGGGTGCAGCCGTTTGCACATGTAATCGTCGACATGTCTCAAATGTTACTGTTTGCATGTACCCAGGCAGGTGTCTTAGAGGCTCATTGAAACTAAGCCCTGAGGGCCTAAGTCTACACTTTCAACTGCAGGTGTAAATTCCAGCTCCAGGAGATACACCGGCACTAGTTCCCGTATCCTCAAGATGTCCAGCATGGGGGAAATGGCTGGTGGAGCCATCCAGAGCCACTGACCAACACCCTGGACATACGAGGGGCCGTGAAGATATTGGGACAGGCACAAAGGCCACTGCAGACCTGAGTGTGCAGTAGAGACCATGGGATGGCTTTATAGGCTGGGCAGAGGATTCACTTCCCTGCAGAACATACCCACCTAGTCCTATAACTTCAGCTTGGTACACAGGAGAGGATTTGGTCCTTAAGGGTATGTCTACACTGCAATGTTTGAAATCAGGCTCAAACCTAACCCCCCTGTCCATCTATACATGAATAGCACTAACCCAGGGTTCAGATCCAAGATCCCATAGGGGTGGAAGGTCTGAGCCTGAGTTAAGCCAGGATGCAGGGTTCAACCCCTATTGCTTTGCAATGTAGATGCAGCCCCCCTGAACTCAGGCTCTGGAAGGCTGCCAAAAGTATTCTGCAATCCCATGGGCTGACTTTCTTTGTCCTCTGGACAGTCAAGTTTGGTGGACAGTCAAGTTTTCCCACCCTGCACCACAAGCAAAGGGCTAGAGTGGCCACGTTTTGGGAGGGTGCCAGGAAGTCTGGGATACGGGTGGTTGGACTCAGGCCCACATAATGCTGAAGCCCCAGGTTAGGATCCAGGTTTCAACAGTTCCTAGCGTGGGGTTACAAATAGTTCCAGATGCTAAAGCTCCAAATGATGCTAGGTTAATGAACCCAGGGTCTGAGGACTCGAGTTCTACTAACCCTCGGCTTACATTGTAGTGTAGACATACCCTAAGACAACAGCACTGACACACTACCTATTAACAGGTAGCAATCAGACATGACTGGGGGGAACTACCTAGCAGATTCCCACTCTGCTTTGCCAGTGAGAAACAATAGACAAAACAGTGCAAGAACCACATCCTTCTAAGAAGAAGACAAATACAGGTTGCCATTGCTGAAGGCCTGATAGAGAGTCTTTCCCATGACTTGAATGGGCTTTGATTCAGGCTTGCGGTGACAAAGCAGAAGGGATGTGTAATGCAACCCAAGAAGACCCGCCACATGTTTCTGATGTTCTCCCAAGTTAAGCTAAATGACCTTTTACCTTGGAGAAATTAAATTACATTCTCCTTGACCAAAATATCCACAAGATCCCAAACAAGAGAGAGACAAACCAGTAAAGTTGAACTATTTTCTAGACAAGACAGAAAGTGCAGCAGCTTGTCCTGTCTAATTTGTTTTACAATTCCATGGATTTATTGGGGGGGGGTAACATTTCAATGCTGAACTCTGTGTTATGTACAACCCTGGCTCCATGCAAAGGCTACTTTGCTTGCAGAGCACACAGGTTCTGCCTTTCCGTGACTGGGGCCTTCAGTCAAAGATTTAAAGCCAGCAGGATGGATAAATTAGAATGCATGAAAAATGGAAGCCAATTAATTAAATATGTTCATTTGCCGAGGAGGACAAAAGCTGACTCCTTGTTCAAAGTGAGAATTTATCTATAACCTCTGGACAACAGAGATGCGAAATTAATATCCTAAAAGCTCTTAAAAATGGGCCTTCAATGTACCCACCCAATGGCAAAATCCATGAACTTGTCACAACCAAGGGTTGAGCAGTTAAGTCAAATGATCAGAGAAGTGGTGGTCAGAGGCCAGGAACAGGACTAAAAATTAGAGCTGGGAGTCAGGAACCAGGCATCAGGGCCAGGGATCAGATCTGGGATCAGGAACCAGGAGTCAGAGTGGGAGTCCACCTTGTTGTCCCAGGCTTAAATAGGGTACCTGGACCAATCAAGGGCCATGAGGGAAACTGTCAGTCTGGCCTTCCGGGGTGGTACTTCCTGTGGTGTTTAGCTCCGCAGGGTTTCTAGGATAATGCATCCTGCCCTCTCATGGCTGATGGAGGGTGGTTTGGGGGCACCACACAGAAGAGGAGACTATGGCTCCCAACTGTACCAAGCTCCATGGGGACAGCTCCTTAGCTGGTGTAGACTGTTGTAGCTCCATCGAAGCCAATGGAGAGATGACAATGTACATCGGCTGAACAGTTCACAGCAGCTGAAGATCTGCCTCACGGGAATAGAAGCTGCAGTCCTGTGACACCAGTACTCTTCATTGTCCACCCCAGCCAATGCCTGTGCTGTCTCCCTGTGGGGAGGGAGTGCTTCAGCATGGAGGTTTAACCCTGTTCTTAGCAACATTAGCTCCTGCTGGTGTTGCTGACTGTACTTCTGATGGTGCCGGCAGGAACCCTGCTGTATAAAGTTGCCGCTTGTTGCTTCCCACCTTGGTCAGGGAGTAGTCCCTAGTATTCTGGTAGCTTTGTCACTTTCTGTATAACAAAAGCTTTCACTTGTTTCATTTGGGGGTGGGTGGGTAATTAGGTTCTTATGGTTACAGAGAGATATGAACCAATGCAATCACATCTGCCTGTGTCCTTCAGTGGGTGAAAGAGATGTGAAGCAGAGGCGACACATGGGAGGGCCAGGCAGGGTCATATACCCGCCACAGATTTGTTGCTTGGTTTGTACTGAGCATGCTGAGACTGACAGAGCATGCTCAGTAACATCTACTGAAGCCACTGCCCTCACTCTGCCCTCCCACTATTGGCAGGTCTGGGTCCTCACTGGTGCGAAGTGCCTCCTTCATCCCAGTTAACACTGAAATCTAATGATTACAATTTAAATGTTGAGAATCAAGATTATTGACAGTTTAGCCACTGCTCATTTTAGCAGAACTGCTCTTGTGGTCAAAGCACTGGAGTTCTGTATTCAATTCTCAGGCCTGACACAAACTTCCGGTGTGATTTTGGAATAGCCAGTCGGTTCTCCATGTAATGGTGGTTAATAGTTCCCTGTCTCAAGGAAAATTGAGGTGATAAGTTCCATTAATGGTAGCGATAAGTCATAGAAACACCTGGATAGTTCTAGCTACTCTGGGATTATGGGCAGAGATTGGGATAGTGGGTGGCTTTTGTAGAGTATCACCAACCTTCTCCCCCATCTCTCTAACCATTGAGTACCACACAAGGGCAGCAGGTGTTTAAGAAGTACTTTTCTTATTGCTTTGTAACCTAATCAAGGCAAACACACATTCTGCCAAATTCCCTGCAAGGTGGGCATGACTTTTCAAAAAAAATTTCCTATGTGTATGCTAACTCAGTTTGGATTGTTGCAAGCCTATCAACAAACCAGCTGGGTCAGAAAAGGATAAAATAGAGGACTTATAGAAGAATTGCAGGAGATACACTTGACGATTTTTACAATCACTAGGTGCTCCGTTTGCATCTTTTCACGGAAATGCTTCTGATGGTTGCTTTGAAGCATTTAAATTGGGGTGGGGGTTGTTTGTTTTGCTACTCAGACTAGTTTATCACAAAACTGAGGCTGCCAAAAGTTGCTGGGCAGACAAAAATCTAATTAACGTATCAGTGACGTTGTAAATTTCAGGGCAATGTTTCCACTGAGATGAAGGCTGAGGTCAGTGTGTTAACATGGTCTGAAGCTGAGGCTTAGGGAATGAGTGCTATGATGGATGTCCTGTGGAAATGTATAGATTCAGCAGGATCTACTGTACAGGAAAGCTAAGCTAAACAGTACTTGCTATTCTTTTAACATACTAATTATCAGCTTTGTTAATAAAAAGGATAAAGTGCAGTGCAGTGCTATTTGGATTCCCTTCCATTTGAATCTCATTTCAGAAAGTCCTTATCAGTTCTGATATGGGCCAGATGTTTTCTGCCCATAAGCCAGTTCTATGTTGCTAATATCTTCAGCTGAACCACCTTGGCTGCTTGTGGCCTTTCAGATATCACATGCGTAGAAGAGTCTGGTGAATATTTCAGCAGAAGTCCCGTAGGAAAAGCCAGCATGCCTGCGGGAAGCTGGTGATTCAATATAGGGTGTGCTTCCCTCTGAGTCTATATAGATCCCCAGCATGGATTCGGGGGGGGTTCTATTCATCATCCACATGGGAGCTCTGATCAAAACACCTTTGCACCGTGGCACAAAAACCGAGAAGCACTTCTGCTTAATAGGATGGCACAGCTGAAGGTTCTGTGGTACACAAACTTTGGCGACAATTGTCCTCCACAAGACAGCTCTTGCAACATGGTGCAAATCCAACAATCAAGAAGTTCAGTCTGCATGTTAAGGAGTCATTGAGACTTCAGTGGAGAACTTTGAAGCACTTTCTGTTAAAAGAGGATTCTACTTTATGGGATATATTTTCTGTGTTCTCTCCCTAATAATATTTTGTAATTAATAAGGATATTTGCATCAAAATAGAGCAGGAGCCCATCTTCCGCGACTGCTTAACCATCGGCCCAACCTGCAGCCATAATGTTCCATTAGTGACAGCATGATCATTTCCACCACAACTGAATGCGATATTGAAAATGAGGCAGATTTTCAGACACTGTAGATGGACAATACTGTTCTTAGTTTGTGTCTGCAAACTATGATTTCAGGTGTGGCACAAAGTCAGCGGCCATTTAGGAATGCTGTTGCCTGATTTGCTTCTGCAGTTGTGATAGCGGCAAGCACAAATTAGATACACAGTTCCAGGGCTAAACTAACTGACAGTTCAGTGGTGTGACTTCCAGTGGCGCTTTTGTTAGGCTTGCCCTGAAGTTAGAAGCACTCTATCAGCTCCACAGGTGGCCCTACCAGAGCAGGGTTCAGGCATCTCTCTCTAGTTTTTCTGTGCTTCTCCCCCCTCTGGGCTATTGACAAAAATAACACCTGGGTGCACTAACACATGTGCCGCTGGAGGAACATGGGTGTTCCTTCACTGTCTCAGTAGCCTTAGTTCCTGTCTTGTGATTTTCCAGACACACCAGTTCAGAGCCTGCAATTCATGTTTCTCTAGAATTAATTTACTGGGCTAAGACCTAGGGAAAAGGGAGAAGGCAAAGGTGGACGCTGTGTTGGCCTCTGGCATTGTGTTAATGAGAATCTTCTCCAGCAAGCTGTCTCTGTCAACCGGAGATATAATTTTAGTCTCCTCTTGGGATTTGGCTCAATACTTATTATTCTCTCTCCACGATTTCACTGATTAAACACGTGTGGGAAGTACTTGGCAAATTGTACTTTCTGCAACATGCCCAGGTAGCCCTGTTTGGTTCAAGGAAGCCCCAAATCTCTCCCAGTCAGGCCACTGTGCAGTAGTAAAGCTGGTGGATAAAAGGAGGTAATAGCGGGTGGAAGTCCATTCTTTCACCTGATCTCCCGTCCATGATGTGATTGCCCCTTTAACGGATACAACTGAACTGGAGGGCCTCTCATCTGGCAGTTTCACAGAGGACGTTACTTTTCCATAAAATGACCATTGTCACAAAGTGGCTCAGAAGTGCACTGTGATGTTTATGCTGAAATATCATAATGCCATATTGTACGCAGTGTTGTTATAGCCATGTTGATCCTGGGGTATTAGAGAGACAAGGTGGGACCAACTTCTGTTGGTGAGAGAGACAAGCTTTCAAGCTACACAGAGCTCTTCTTCCTGGCAGAGAAAGGTACTCAGAGTGTCACCGCTAAATACAAGCTCAAACAGGACATTCAAGGTGAATGTCCCATTAACGAGTGGTCCCTTAGGGCATGGCTACTCTTGCAAATGTTGAGCGTTTTGAGTTAAAACAGCCTTTGTAGAGTGCAGTAGGGAAAGCACTGCAGTCTGTCCACACCGACAGCTCCAAGCGCACTGGCATGGCCACATTTGTGGCACTTGCAGCAGCATTGGGAGCGGTGCATTATGGGCAGCTATCCCACAGAGCACCTCTTCCCATTCTGGCGCTGTAGCTTGTGGGAAGGGGGTATGTGTGGGGGTGCTAACGGCTTATGCTAAACTCTCTGTTTCATCTTGTATTTAGCTGTGACACCCTGAGTACCTTTCCCAGACCCCAGGAAGAGCTGTAGCTCGAAAGCTTGTCTCTCTCACCAGCAAAAGTTGGTCCAATAAAAGATATCTCCTCACCCACCTTGTCTCCATGATGCTACATTAGCACGTGGCAATGTCACCTTGTTTCCACATAATATCTCCATGTTGTGATGTTCTGTGTTTGCTCTGTGCCTAGCACAATGGCATCCTGGTCCATGACTAGGGCTTCTAAACACTGTGGCCAAGACCCCAGGAGAGGGGACTGAATCCTGAGCCCTCCCGAGCCCCACTGCCTCGGGTGGGGGGGTGGACAAAGCTGAACCCCAAGAACTTCAGCCCCAGGCAGAGGGCCTGTAACCTGAGTCCCAATACGCAGCCTCAGGTGGTCGGGCTTGGCCTTTGGCTTCGGCTCTGGGCCCCAGCAAGTTTAAGCCAGCCCTGGTGACCACATTAAAATGGGGTCGCGACCCACTTTGGGGTCCTGATCCATCGTTTGAGAACTGCTGCACTCTGGTAATACAATGAGACACGTCTGATGATGTTGCTTGGGCCTTGAAACTTATTCTAGGACCCTTTAATAGCTGGCAAATGAGACCGTGGGATCATTGTAAGTTTTGAATGGATTGCAACGTGAATTAAGAATGCCACTTCGCCTTAAAGTCATGAAAAAACCCAATCAATTCAGAGGGAAGAAGAACACAGTGGAGTTTTTTGTTTCAATTCCATTTATTGTCTTGAATATTGTGATTTTTCTTGAAGCCATGACATAATCAGAAAAGCCCAAGGCAAAAGCAGACCAAAGGTGAGCTGAAGTCCTTCATCTCATCTTTCAATGGTCATATTTTTTCCAAAACAGACAGTAAAAATACATCTCCAAAGAAGGATGCAATGATTTAAAAGCGAATCAAGTGTCAAGCTTTATCACTGAGATTTTGCCACTTGACACAGCTTTCCACCTTCAGTTGTACTCTGGAATCCACAAATTGACACAAATACATTCTAGTGGCTCTTTGAAAACTATCTGAGGATTCTCTAACCCGGAAGTGTCCTTCCATCAGAGCGGTTACTTTCTCCCATACAATTCTCAAAGGGCTTTTTCCTTCATATGTCACCAGCTGCCACAGCATGCTGTTATGGGTTCTTTGGCACCCTAAATCCTCTTGATGTCCTTGGGATTTCTGCATTTAGCCCAAAAGTTTGTGTGATATTGTTGATGACAATGAGCTACAGTTTAGGTACAGTCATTTTTATAATGCAGAATAACCAAGGCCATATTTATTTGTTGACCTTGGTCAAGAAGCATATCCCCCATATTACCCGGGGTTCTTTCAACCCAAAGCTCTTGGTAACTTTTACTCTGTGCGAGGAGGTGTCAGGAAATAAATCAGGGAAGACACGGCCGTCCGACCGATAGCTGGCTGGCACAAACAGGACAAGACAAGAGTGCTTTCACTTAAAGCTAAACTTTACTTAGTCTCAAGCACTTACACACGTCCGCAACAAGTTAGTAAAACACCCCCAACCCTTGATAATTACCAAAGCTGAGTGTGGCTCTCGAGTGACACAGCGGAAGGCATCCAGTGGCCAAATCTTCCATCTGCTGGTGGGGACCGCAAGATGTATCCAGAGGGAGAGTCCAAAAGAGTCCCCTAATGAATCTAACTATCTCAAGCTTTTCCCCCTTATTTATACATTAGTGATAGAATGACATGTCCCTTAAAGAAACCTTGTTAAGTAAAGTATCAGAGGGGTAGCCATGTTAGTCTGGATCTGTAAAAAGCAACAAAGAGTCCTGTGGCACCTTATAGACTAACAGATGTATTGGAGCATAAGCTTTCGTGGGTAAATTCCTACTTCATTTGACAAAGTGGATATTCACCTACGAAAGCTTATGCTCCAATGCATCTGTTAGTCTTTAAGGTGCCACAGGACTCTTTGTTGCTTGTTAAGTAAGCAGTTTCAATGATCGAGCAAGAGGTTCCTTCTGATTATTGATTAACCAGGTGTGGGTTTTTCTTGAGACCCCAATAGACATTCCTGAGGGTACATCCTGCTCTTTTAAAATGCATGTATCAGCAACTTCAACACAATTCTTATCAGGAAGGACGCGGGGTCAAGCTGCCCTTTCTGAGGCACCCAAAACCCCCCTCCCCTCCTGCCTTGGTCAAGCTGCATGGCCACTTTACAGCCTGCTGACTAGGTTTCTTTTTAACAATAAGCCATAGTGGTTTTAGGCACTTTACTGGTTTGCCAAAGTCTCCCCGTACATCCAAAGTAATTTTAATATTTACATTGTGGTAGTGCCTAGAAGGAGTGGACCAGGACCTAATTTTGCTGAACAAACACAGAACAGAACCCGAAAACAATATTCTGAAAACACAAATAGCACCCCGTGACATTACACTATTCCTGAAATGTTGCAGGTACCCCAATCACTCTCTCAATCTAACTACATTCTCAGAGCACTATATCCACTAAATAGCCCGAGCGGTTATCCTTTAAGCATGATTACTATTCCAAGATCTCAGCTGGAGTGAATGATTCTAATGGAGCAACACCAGTTGACACCGGCTGAGGATGTGGTTATATTATGTACCAAACCATTATTTTTATTCTAAAAAATGATCAAGCACGGTCCTCTTAAATCATGAGCAATTCCACAAATGAATCACACAGATATAGAACCAATACAAGTGAGAACAGATAAGGAAATCCTCGTGAGGCTTTAGTGCAACATAGAAGCCAAGAAAAGAAATGAAAGAGCAAAGGAGAGGAATAGGAGTAAAGAAAATAATGCACCATAAATTCAGGATTCACTCTGTTATGTCTCTTGTGTATTTTTTATGGATGATATGATTGTGACCAACTCAATTATATCCTCCCTTCTGCTATCAAACCACCTCTCTCCTGCTAATCTAAAGTGGCATCTCAGAAAAACAAGATCAACTGCTGCACTCAGAGATGAAGTGCTTGTACTGAAGTGCTAATGCAACACACTGGAGGTGCTCTGCAATACACCGATAAATAATGTGGAGGAAAGGAGTAGATCAGTGGAGAGAACCGGAGAGGAAATGGAAAAGAGAGAGAGGCTGGTGAGGGAAGAAACAGGACAATGAGAAGGAGAAGGATGGAGCAGAGGATGGGATCATGACATGTGAGAGAATCTGTCAAATGTGCCAATTATAACCCTAACTCTAGGCCATTCATTCAAGGTGGTAGTGCAATTCCCGTGGAAAGAGCCGCGCCTTCCCCATCTCCATCCTGTTCTTTTGTTGCATCATTAGCTGAATTTAGGGCCTGACCCAGTGCCCGTTGAGATCAGCAGCAAAACTCCCATTGGCTTCAACAGGAGCAGGGTTAGACCACAAGAGTATCTCTGCACTGCAATCGGGCAATAGGATTGTGGCATGTGCAGACATACTGGAGCTAGCTTTGATCTAGCTAGACCAAACCTAGCTGAAGTGAGAATTGCAGTGACGCTGCTGGCAGCACAGGCGGTTAGGCTGACCAGACAGCAAGTGTGACAAATTGGGATGGCGTGGGGGGGTAATAGGAGCCTGTATAAGAAAAAGCCCCAAATATTGGGACTGTGCCTGTAAAATCGGGACATCCGGTCACCCTACAGGCGGTGGCTGTTGGAGTATGTACCCAGGATCCTGCGGGCTAGCCCATGCAGCTGCCCCTGCTGCCCTGGCTTCACACTGATGTCTACATGTGCTGCAATCCCACCTCCTGATTGCAGTGTAGACGTACCCTCTTGGGCTCAGGGAACCATGTCATCTTATCTGTCCTATCAGGGACCGAGCACACTTCTGGTGCTGCCAAATGTGAATAATTAATACATGGGTCAAGGGTTAATATTTTAATTAATAAGTTTAATTATAGACACTTTTTGTGGGCATGAAAGACAAAGGGGGTCTGAAGAAGGGCTGAAAGAAAGACGGGTAGCAAGGTAAAATGGGTTGCACGTTCCATTGATACACACAAATGTACTTCTAAGTTATAGTGATTGTTTTAGAAAGGAGAGACCAGCTTGCAATTAAGGCATTCAGCTGGGACTCAAGAGATGTGGGGTCAGTCCACAGTTCTGCCTGGCCCTCTGACTACCAGCTGAGACTAGGAATAAATTTCCCCACAATTAAGTGTATTATAAAAGGGGTTTACTCCTTCCTCTGAAGCATTAGTAATTGGCGTGTGTTCGAGACAGGATTTCAGCCTATGATTATTATTTGTATTACCATAACATCTCAGAGCTCCAACCATGAACCAGGACCCCAATGTGCCAGGTGCTGTACAAACGCAGAACAAGAAGACCCTCCTGCCCCGAAAAGCTTCCAATATAAGTAAGGACTAGACGGGCTGTTGGTCTATTCATGTACAAAACTTCCACTGTTCTAAATACATTCCACGGTCTAGTCCTAGTGTAAAAGACGTCTACCTTTCAAATGTGCAGACTCTTGAACTGAGCAAAACGGCTAGGTTGCCTTTAGGCTTAAGCAAAGTGCTCACACTGTCTGTCTCATCTAAGGCAACAAAGTTAAGTTAAATACATTGCAATCTGATCCAATTGAAACCAAGCCTCCTTGCGCTTTGTGAATTCTGATGCAGCGTCTAACCTTGCCCTTGATTGTATTACCAGGTTTCACTGAACACCTGCTGCGGGTGGCTGGTAGCCCTGGCATATTCCACATGCGGAAAAGAGAGGATTAAACAAACACAACTGGTTTGGAATAGTTGAAATGCACTCTATGGCGATGTGGATAACACTGCTCTAAAACATGATTAGTAAAGATTTAGTGGCAAAACTCTGTGAATATCTCATTCCCCTTTACACCTGTTTGGTCCCTTTTACTGAAAGGGAAAAATTACAGCACTGGCTAGTTCCAGGCACTGTGGCTGGGATTCTCATGTAAGAATAAGGAAGTTAGAGGCATTCAGATCCATTCAAATTCAACAGGGGCTGGGCACCTAACTCTATTAGGCTCCTTTGAAAATCCCTGCTAGTGTGGCCAGCACGCCATGCAAGCTTCCCCATGTTGCTCTGCCAATGGATATAGCTGAACTGCAGTATCTTCTCAAAAGCACCCATTGACTTTCAATTGGATTTGTGCTCCTAAACCCCTTAGGTGTTCTTGCAAATCTGCCTCCTGGGTTTTATACTGCAAGCCGCACATCATTTGAGTTCCTAAATCTGAGCATTTCAGTTCTAACCTGCAACACCCTCAACTATTCCAGCCCTGGAACTAAATCACTGGTCCCCCAACCTTATTATACAGGAGGGCCATGTAAACCTAAGCACAACCTTGTGTGGGCCAAACAGATTCCACGTATTTTAATAAGATTTAAAGTCACCTGTACTGATGTATATTTGAAGTTCAGCTTGTTTCGTATATATTTAGATAGGTTGTTTCTATGTACAGTATTGTCTATTTACACACTTATGTAAACTAAAATGATGTAAACCTGATGACAAAACTCTAATGAATGGGCCTTTAATATATTGTGTTGAAGCAGGTCACGGGCCTTATGGAAAGGCCAGAAAAGGCCAGCAGAGGTGTAGATTAAACACTCCCATTGAGAGAAACAACAAATCAGTATAAAGCACAAAATAAATGAAATTACTTCACTACAAAAGGAAGCAAATAGCAAAACGACTCAGCAGAGTGGTGGCCCGATCATTTGGCCTACAAATAGACCCTAATTGTGAGCTCAACTGTAATGAGTCTGCGAAAGTTCATAAGATGGCACAATAACCTATAACAACAAATGTTGATGGGAAAAGGTACAAAAGGGAAACAGAAAAACTGAATTAGTCCAAATGAAAAGACCTACTGATATACTCAAGGACTGTGTTAAGATCATGCTTGGTGAACAAGAAACTGTGGGTCCAGAAATTCATGAGCCAAAATTGCTTTGTCGGATATTAGGCCTAATTGGTGGACAAAATAATGAAGGGATGGGCTATTCCATCCATCACTCTCTTTTTGGGTTCTTGAAGAAAGAGACATTGAGGGGGGAAAAATATGGAAGAACAGATGGAGACTACTGAAGTGAGTTTTGCCACCATGGCTGCCACCCCCACCGTCTCCAGGGCCACTAAGCCTTCTTCATCCTAATCCCGAGAGATGTCCTGAGTGGCCGGAGCCAGAGAGAGGGAGCCAGATGAGATCGCCACCGGCTCCAGATGAATCCCAAACACCAGCTGGGATGAAATAGGATCGGACTGTAACAACAACAATAGCTCCTGTCCATCTCAGCTACCCAGACAAGGGATTTTTCCTTCTAAAGCCTCTCTCCAGCTAAAGGAAAAGGGAACAAAGGATGTTGTTCAAATGAAAGTCTGACCTAATACTTTACAGTTTAAATGTTTTATCTGTTTTTCCTTCTTTATCTTTAATAAAAGGTTTAAAGGGTGGTTAATGGTGTGTTTGCTATGGTACTAAGCAGGCTGAGGTCTCTGTGTACCAAACCCCACTCCTGAATGTTGGACAGGGACTGGGTTAGGTTACCACCTTTGTCCCACACATTCCCTCGCAGTTCACACAAGAGTGGTGAAGACCTAGCTGCTCTTTTGACTCTGGTTCAGAGCATCCGTGCCCAGTTCATCTGGAATGGTGAACACAATACACAGAATCATTTTATAAGGGATTCTTTATTGTATTTTTGTTGCAATTTAATTAGTCTGTAAAATGTTTCTTAGATGAAAAGAATTCCAAAGGGGTTAAGTAATAAAATTGTTACTAAAGATTTATCTGCTAAGGCCCTGTCTCAGCAAGGTATTTAAACATGTCCCTGATTTTAAGCAAGCACTGAAGTCAGCGGATCTATGCACATGCTTAAGTATGTTGCTAAATTCCTGTATTAATATGGCCTTTTCCCTTTGACAGGTGTAGTCCTGTCATGAACATTCCTTGCAATCCAATTATTGAAAATGCTCATTGCTTTCTCTTTTGAGCACAGTGTATTTTGCAGGGACACAAAGGCTAATTATTTTGTTTTGATTGTTCAACCCTTAGGATTGACACATAGTTTAGTGAATTCGCTCTCAGACATTGCTAGCATAATAATCCTGCCTGGATCTGATATTCCCTTACAAATCACAATCTGTTTTCAGACCTTTTCCCCAGCTAAGACTACCTTTTCTCTCCTTCCGTAGTATCCTTTGCTATGAATCTTTCTATCTTTCATGCCCAGTGGCTAGAGGTCGAGTCGGGCCTACTGGTTAGAACAGGAGTTGGTAGCCAAAAATCAGAGCCCAAGGTTGGAACCTGAGTCAGAGGTCAGGAAGGATCAGAACCAAGTTACCTGGATTGAAGCAAGGATGAGGCCAAGGAACCATTGTGCTGCTGAAGAAGGAAAACTGCACTGGCAAGTTAAAAATTCAATCTTCTGAGATCTTTTTGTGAACACACAATCAACTGCTTAAGTGTGTGTGGAGGCTGGAGGTGGAGAAATCCAGGAAATAAAGACATCATAGCACATTTTTAGATAGATAAAGCACAAAAATACTGTTTTCCCTTGACTGAGTCATCTGGATACACTTATCTTCAAATTCTCTTGCCTGGCTCATTTAGATTGCTTGGGGTGAGTCTTAGTTGTGCTGATGACCCAGGCAAAGATAGAATTTGGTGTATCCCCATTCACCCCATTTGCCTTGCTAGTTCAGCAGAACTCAGAAACCTGCCACACCTATTGGAATTAAAGTTTATTACTGGTTTTGTGCAGTCATGTGCTGTGTTGGATTGGAGCCTAAAGGCACCCAGAGTACTTAAGCAAGTGCTTAACTTTAAGCACATATGAGGTCCCCTTGACTTCAATGGGAGTTCTGCCTGAGTATAACCTTCACTGATGACTGTGTAATGTTCGCAAAGGACAGCAGAACTGGAGAACAAATCGCAGCAACTGCAAACACTTTTGCATGATATCGGGTTGGAAGTGAACACGTCGAAGATGAAGTGAATGTGGAACGAGCATTATGCAGAAGGAATCATCACTGTAAATGGGAAAGTAATCGAGAAGGTTGATAAATATATTTACCTGGATCAGCAGCTGAACTGAGACAACTCATTGGAAGGAGAATGTAGTAGGAGGAGAAAGGTGGGGTGGGCAAGTTTCAACAAAATGAAGATGACTCTAACGGATGATGAACTGCCCGTGAAGAAAAGCAAAGAACTGTTTAAATCCACGGTTCTACCAGCAATGATATACAGAGTGGAAAACTGGTCAGCAATGAAAGTGGAGGAAGAAAAATTCACTGTCACCCAGAGAGCAATGGAAAGGCGAATGTGTAAGATATCGCTCCGGGATCATATACCGAATGAGGAGATCAGAAGGCCTACAGAGGTGACCAATGTAGTGCAGATGATGTATGACACAAAGCAGAGATAAGTGGGTCATGAGGTCTGCAGGCAAGACAATAGGTGGACAACCTGCATTGGTGACTGAATCCCCAGAGACCACAAGCGACCGCTGGGCAGACCGAAAACGCGCTGGGCTGATCCCAGGACAGAAATGGAAAGAACATGTTCACAGCAAAACGGAATGGTGTGGCATTGACTTGCGTTCATTGGGGGATGGATGAAAACAAGCTAGACTAAGGTGACAAAGGTGATAACCTGGCGATCAGGATTTAATCCTAAAATAGCACACATGCTTCATGATGACTGCTGATTTCTGTCAGGGTCAAGCAAGAAATCTATCTACACCCATATACCTTGTACAGCTGTCCAGGTGCATTACAAGTTTTTTGTCTTCCTTGGAAACATCAGTTAGTCCAGAGGGATGATATGGACATAAACTACTGGAGGTCTGATTGACACTGGCAAAACTTGCGTTCTTACACTCTCAAAGCCTCAACATTCCCCTTCAACCAGCAAAGGAATTTGTTTTTACAGGAACTCATTGTCTTCCCATGGAACTCCCTTTGTAGAGTTGGAAACCCCCCTCCAGGAGGGTGAATGGAACATCCAAGCTATACCACAGTTGTAGTTAATCAACCTTTTTTTAATTTCAAATTTAGCTTGGATTTGGTTCAAGAATGAACATTAGGTAACCTGAACTTCTTTGCCTCTTCCTACTAAATATGAGAATAATTATTGAGTTGTTAAATTGCCTACATTACTGCTGGATTTAATTTTATTCCAGGAAGGGGTCTTGGCACTTTTTCAAAAGCTGGAATCAATTAAATTGAATTCTCATTATAAGATGGATTTGTTGATTATTCTGTCTTAACCCTCCAAGTGGGTCTATCTGTACTAACTCTTTGATTAGACTGGTGCCACTAAATCTACTCCAGCCTGATATGTTATGTGGGACAAATTTCTGCCCATCTTATTCTCATTGACTAGTAATTTGCTATTAATTTAGCACCATTGATTTCAATGGAATTACTTAAATGGTAAAGTACTAGTCAACATGAGAAAGACTGTCAGAATATGCCCCATAATTAACTGTAATTGAAGACCTGGGAAGGGTGGTGGAAAGCAACTGATTCATTTTTAAATAGCCTAGTTTCTGACAACTCAAACACAAAGTATTACAATTCCTTGTAAAAATCAGTCTCAAAGTCAGTTTCATATGGTGTACAAAAATTTAGAATGGCTTGATCTTAAATATATTCTACCCAAATCTACCACACGGCCAACCTTGTTCTAGTCTTCATGGTAACACTGATGAAGAAAGTTTATTTTAGTAATAATATCGAAGTCCCCATGTTAATGTTGATATTGTAACCTAATTTGTTCAAATAATCTTTGCACCAAGGCATCGTTTCAAGGAACGATGCATAGAACATGGCAAGATGATGTGAGGCAACAAACACACACACACGTTTCACTCTGGATGAAATTCACCCCTGTGCAAAGAGTGAGCACAAGGCCTATTCATCACTTAAGTCCCATTTAGACCCTATTCTGACAGCATAAATAGGACTGAAGTAGTGCATAGGCCTTGAGCAGGGGTGGGATTAGATGACCTCTTGAGCTCTCTTCCAACCCTAATCTTCTATGAGTCTATGATTATATAGTCCTTCTGGAAGGAGGTGAATTTCATCGTACTGCTCTGATCAACTCTTACTGATTACAAGTTACCTTTTCCAGACCTGAAGAAGAACTCTATGAAGCTTGAAAGCTTGTCTCCTCCACCAACAAGAGTTGGCCCAATACAAAAAATATTACCTCACCCAGCTCGTCTCTTTCATGTCCCGGGACGAATATCGCTACAACAACATGGCTAAAACAACACTGCAAACACTGATTACGGTAGGAATTTTGCTGAATCAGGGCTTCAGTGGTTGTCTCACACACAGAAGCTTGGAATCTTCAGGAATGAGCCTGGGCACGCCTAACATTAAATACCCCGTTCTATAATCAAATGCAACTTGATTCCACACGGGACTGAAAGTCACCACTATTCATTGACAGTTGTTGTTTCCAAAGAAAACGGAGGAAGAAAGTATCACTTAAATTGTATCCTATGAGATATGAAACGATTCCTTTGTGGAGACCCCTCAAGGGCCTGAGTCCAAAGCTACACCATCACCCAACTGTGGAGTGCTTCCCTGTAGCAACAACATGGTAAAACTCTGTTTTCATCTCCCTTCAGCAGAGGTCTGGCTGATTCCTCATTTCAGTCAACACTCAAGTCTACTAGCAGAGGTGCCTGACACTGTAAGAAAAATAAACAAGGTCGCTTCATCTATGGCACAGCTATTTCAGCTAAACATAGAGGTTTGCCTATCAAGGACTTAGGAAAGGAGGGCTGTTCTTGTGCATAAGGCACTCGGGTGGAACTCAGGAGGTCTAGGGTCCATACCCAGCTCTGCCACAGACTTCCTGTGTGACCTGGGCAAATCACTTAATCTCTGCATGCCTCAGCTCCATTTCTTTTCAGTGAGGATGACAGTACTTCCTGTCTCTCATGCTTTGGCTGTCCTGGCTATTTGCATTGTAAGCTCTTTGGGGCAGGGACTGTCTCTTACCATGTGTACGCACAGCACCCAGGACAATGGGGCTCTGGTCTCAGTTAAGGTTGCTATGCATCACTGTAATAAATGATAATATTAGTGACATTTCCCTTCGTGTTTCTTCTCCAGTGGGATTTAAAAAATGTATTAATTATTAGATTGATTAGTAAGTGGGAGGGAGTATTATTTGATGCTTAAATCCTAGGCTGCAGCTTCAGAGGCCTCTGTTCTCAGCTCTGCTACTGACTTGCTGAATAATCTTGGGAAAGTCCCTAATCATCTGTGTGCCTCCTCTACAATGGGGATAATAATATTTGCCTGTCTCCCAAGGTGTTGTGAGATTTAATGCTTGTAAAACATTGAGATCCTCAGTGGGAGACTGCTTTAGAAATACTATTATCATCCAGCTAATTACACAGCAGAATCCAGTTCCTCTGGACTGTTTTTTGGTGAGCTTTTCACCAAGCATCATTTTGCTGGTAACACCTTAATGGTATTCTGTCCCACTTTTGCTAATGAGGGAGGGTCTGGTTTCATGCTTTCCCTGACTCTAATCTTCATGTCTAGCAGTGGCCATAAAGCGTTCAAAAGCCACCGCAGGCAATGACATGTAATGCTATCCCAAAAGGTGTCAAGATCAGACATCGCTTACAAAGTGTCACAGGACAAACAGCTCATGAGAAAATGATGCAAACCTCACATATATGGAAACCCTTCATCTATGACTTAATGCAAGTCAACGGTGTGACGTTACACCCCATAGTCTCCATAGAAATAGTGTTATAATATGAATATGGCATAACTAAGATATGTTTTATACAAGATGGATCATGTGAGATATCATTGGAAAGGTTATGATTTACTGAATTTGATTATCCAATTTGTAGGCATTTATAATTTCTGTATCTAAGGTTAGGAATATTGACTATGTAACAATTATAACTGTGTGTATACTTGGGCGACACCCAACAGGGAGCAGGCCATCAGCCTTGATGGGCCATTAGTATCTTCAAAAACTTTCTTCCTAATCTTTCTCCTTCCTGGGAAGCATCCTGGGATGTTGCTTTAACACTACAAGGTCATGTGGTCATGTCACCTGGTACTAAACACCATCTTGGACTTCCAGTGATTTTCCACTAAACAGAGCGGGAGGTCAAGACTGGGAAAGAAAAGGTTCCCACATTATGTAAATTCTATTTAAGGATGAGGAGTAGCTAGGTTCACTCTTCACTGAATCCCCACCCAGGATGACTGCTGGAAACAGCTAAGGAACAAGGACACAGGGAAAGGGGCGGGGGAGTACTAACCCGAGCTGGAAAAGGGATCTGTTCTGTGAATAAGCTATCTAAAGATTTAAGCTGCACGCAGGGCAGGTAACCCTCAAGAATTTCTACAACCTGCCCCAAATCAACATTTAGGGTGAGAAATGACTACTTGTAACCAGTTTCTTTAAGATCTTAAGCTGAGTATGTGTGTTTTGTTTGATTTGCTCAGGAATCTGCTTTGCTCTGTTTGCTATCTCTTACAATCACTTAAAATTAACCTTTTATACTTAATAAACTTGTTTTTAGTTTATTTCAAAATCCAGTTTGTGCAATTCATATGGGGGGTGGGAGGAGGAAAGCTGTGCATATTTCTCTCCACATTGAGGGAGAGGGTGAATTTTTATGAGCTTGCGCTGTGCAGATCTTTCTATTTTGGGTTTGCTTCCTAAAGGGGGTGTGCACTTGAGTGCTGGGCAACGTCCTAGCTGAATCTTCCCACAGAGAGCTGCTTGCGGACTCTGTGTGATTCGACACCTGGTGGTCCCTACCTGTGTGTGTGCTGCCAGAGGCTGGAGAGCCTGATGCAGCAAAACAGGGAGAGGGAGCCCAGGCTAGTGGAGCAGCAGGCTCAGTGAAATCCCAGTACATCAGGTGGCATCCCAGACAGGGAGTCCAACCCATCACAAATGGAAGGCCCTCCAATCACTTGAATGTAGGGTGACCAGACAGCAAATGTGAAAAATCAGGACAGAGGGTAGGGGGTAATAGGAGCCTATACAAGAAAAAGACCCAAAAATCAGGACTGTCCCTATAAAATCGGGACATCTGGTCACCCTACTTTAATGGTCTCTGCCTTTGGGGAACATACTGCTGTGTCAGCCCATGGGCAATTGGAAAGAGCTGGCAGGAGGGCTGGCACTGAACCCAACTGAACGCACTACTGGAGTGCTGAGACCACAGCTGATCATGTGGATCAATGTTGTTCATCGTTTCCTTGTAATCCATCTGTCTGTATCCATCTGGTGTCTCTTGTCTTGTACTTGGATTGGAAGCCCTTTGGGTCAGGGACTCTTTGTTCTGTGTTGTACAGCACCTAACACAATGGGGTCCCCGTGTAAGTGCTATAATAATGCAATAAATAAATAAATAAAGGGGGCTATAATCATGCTGCCCTTCCTATGTTGCTAAATGAGAGGGACATCATGGCTAGACCCCAGCTAGATGGGACAGGGTCTGCAGCGGATGCCAGTATGAAAAAGGAGATCTTGGTATGGAAGAGATTGAGATCCCCTGTGCTAGGCAAATACCCATTTTACCCTCTCGGCAATTTGATTCCTACTTTCTTCATTGTGATTTAACATCATCCGCTCGGGTTACTGGTCTTTATCTCTGGTATCATCGGTGACAAGAAAACAAGCACCAGATGCAAACCCTATAACATAGATACTGATTAAGTGACTGCAATCTTATTGCTCCACAGTAGTTAAGTTATCACTGTCCTCAGGGTATTGTACAAACAGTAACAAACTCCAGATGAAAACGACTTCAGCCTGCAAATACATTTATTGTTCGTATCACAAGTAGTAAAACTCAAAAGCTTCAGGCCATCCAAGTAATTAAAATTCCAGCAAAGAAAAAACATTTATCACCCAGTGTTTCCGTGTACTAGTACGTCCATGTTAATGGGTGTCAAAGAAGCCAAAGAGATGATTTCCAGTAGTTTCAGTGTCTTCATTATCTCAAAACCAGCACTAAGTTTCCCTTCTGCATTGGGCCCCCAAAACACTTAAGCATGTGCTTAAAATGGACCTGATTCAGCAAAGCACCAAGGCTGAGGAGCCTAAAGTAGGTTGGGTCGTCGCAATGAATATCCAGGAGACTTGGGGATCTCGCTGCCTTAGGTGCCTTTGAAAAATCCCAAGACTGGGTCCAGCTAGCCCAGCATTCTGTCTTCCGGTAGCGGCCAATGACAGATGCTTCAGAGGGAATGAACAGAACAGGTCAATTTACTGAGGGATCCATCCCCTGTTGTCCAGTCCCAGCTTCTGGCAATCAGAGGTTTAGGGACACCCAAAGCATGGAGTTGCGTCCATGACCATCTTGGCTAATAGCCATTGATAGACCTACCCTCTGTGAATTTATCTAATTCATTTTTAACCCACTTATGCTTTGGGACTTCACAACATTCCCAGGCAATGCATAAAAAAATCCCAGCATTAATCATCTGCTGAACTTTAAGCATGTGTGTCAGTAAGTTCTAATGAGCAAAGCACTTAAACATATGTCTCACCTTACACTTGGGCTTCGTTTCCATTGAAGTCAGTGGTGCTTAAGTGCTCAAGCATGAGGGCTTTGCTGAAGTAGGGCCTCTGAGCTCTATCCAGAAGTTCCCGTCCCACAACCTAAAAAGTAGAGGCAAGGCTGGTCAAGCCTGGAAACCTAAAGTTAGACTCTTAACTCAGTTTCAAGTGTTGGGCGCCTGCAGTTCCCACTGCAGTCAACAGGAGTTGAGCACACTTAGCACTTCTGAAAATCAGGCCAACTTAGGCCCTGATTCAGCATGGGAGTCTAGCATTTGTATCACTTTAAACATGGGTCCAATCAAAAGGCCACTGCCCTCAGGTAAGTGACTCCACTGAAGTCAAAGGATTTCTCCCTTGACTGCAATAGCTCACTGGCTTGCTGAATTCAACCTTAAATCCATGGGTAGGCTCTGGTTTAAGACACCCAAGTTTGAGAATTTTGTCCAGAAAATGTTAAGTTGCCTGGGAGAGAAGCACTGTCTTAAGAGAAAGGATTTTATATGCAGTAGGGACCTGATAAATCACCCTTTGAGACAGAAGCAGCGAATAAAGGACGCGATCTAAAACAGCTTTATGATAAAAAAAAGTCTTTAAAAATGGACAGAACTTTTTTCAAGCTACCTGGTCTAACTAACTTAATTGAATTTCCTTGCTTCCTTCAAGGGAAATCTTGCACTGGAAGATGAGTTTAAAGTAGTCCCTGCTGGAATTTTTCAATAAGGGCACCATCCTTCTAATCCTCAGCGTAGAAAACAATCCAGAAATTGAAACTCTTCAAAAACTGGTCGCATTAGGGAGAAAAAAGATTGTGAAGAAGTTAAGTGATTAATTTAATGCTAATGTCCATTATCTAATGTTCTAAAGTGGCCAGATTAGTGCACGAGAAAGATTTTAATAATGAACAAGACACTGAAAGTATTGATTTTAAGAAAAAGAAGACATTGTCTTAATGACATCTGTTCTTGGGAGACTGTAAAATGGGAAGGAGATTTTTATTAACCTTGAGGTTGCTATAGTGTGGACTAGATTTAGCTGGGCATTAAAACATTTGAGTTTTCCAGGTATAAATATGGTTTAAAGTAAGCACTTGCATTTCTATAGTATCCTTCATCCTTAAACTGGTTCCTTCACATAGCTTGCATGTTAGCTCAGCTATATGCAATGAAATGCAGCCACTGCTGGGGTGCAATGTAGCAGCAGTTTAACAGAAGGGAGACAAGAGATTTTTAAACCAGACTCCTGGCCCACTGGTTCTCAGAGCACCATCCAAAAGGACAGAATCTCAAGCAGTACAGCAGCCCTGTCCCAGGCAGGGGGATTTGCTTAGCACTGTCTCAGAGGAGAATGCCTCCCTACAGAGTCACCCAGACCTGGGAGGTCCAACCAAATATTAATCTGAGTTGACCCTGATTATCTAGAGAGATCTAGTGGTATCAGAGAAGCCCATCCAGAGGACTAGGGATGGGAGAGCTAAGCTTTGCCTCTAGCCTGTGAC
Organism: Mauremys mutica; assembly: GCF_020497125.1. Taxonomy (NCBI): domain Eukaryota; kingdom Metazoa; phylum Chordata; order Testudines; family Geoemydidae; genus Mauremys; species Mauremys mutica. The sequence goes on along the minus strand of NC_059082.1, from coordinate 80,983,728 downwards.
ACCTCTTACCTCCTATTAGCTGCAGAATATAACACATTTTTATTAACAGAATTCCCGGTGGGAGTCTAACACTTAATGAAAACAGAATTTAAGTTAGAAAAATAATATAGCTCAATAAAGTCTAAACTTGGAAAAGAAAAACCCCTGGGTACCCATCTCTCAGCCTCTATTAAATGCAACTGTCCACCTACATGAAATGTAATAATGATTTCTGCATTGATGTAATTAAGAAAAACACACAAATGTATATTTGACTGTCACCCTCTCCACTACCCTTCATATGTTGGATGCCCCTTAAGTTCCGGTCAGGCATAACACAAAAACATGCGCGAAAGGGCTTTGCTAGAGCAGGTTCCTAGGTCTTCAGGGCAGGGATTGAGTGTAACTCCATGCCTAGTACAACTTCTTCCCACCCTGACTGGACCCTTTGGGCAATACTGCAATAGGGACATTAAGTGTTACTATAATACAAGTTGGAACCTGGGGCTAATGTGTGTGGCTACATTTGCAGGAGAGGATAGATCTGAGGCCCAGATCCTGAAAAGTAGACACCTAAATGCCTTTGAGGAGCCAAAGGGAGTTAGGTACCTTTAAGGAGCTGCACCTGAGTTTTTCATTATTCTAGATGGAGACAGGTGAGAAGCACTGAAGTACTTATCAACCCCAATCCTGCACCCGCAGAGGCAATAAAGGCTTCCTCACTGCCTTCTAGATGTGTGAGTCTGAGCTGTCAATGAAACAGCCATTTGAAATGAGCACTTTAACTCAGCCAGAGAAGTCAATTGAACGACGCAGATTCACAGAAGCGGAGGACTCCATTCATGCAGCTGTCAATAGATTCATTGTCACTTCTCCCAGTTGATGGTTGTCCCTTCTTGCTTACTTTCCCTCAGATTCATATTTCCCAACCAATAAATGCTATAAGCACAGTGGGCCTGATTCTTCATGTCCCTGTACCATGTGCAGCCATTTACAAAATCTGTGCAAAGGGCCAGGGGGACGAGAAGCAACATGCTAACCAATCAGAAGGGTGGTGTTTCACACTCACATTGTTTTGGTGTCGGTATTTCATGAGGAGCCAGGCAATGGAGAATCAAGGCCAAAGAGTAGACTGTTCCTGGACACTGCAGCTGGTTTGAAGATGTGACTCTGAAAAAGTCTGCTTGAGACAGCGGTGTAACCACGACCACATTCAGCACCATGGACAGAGCATCAGCACAAGGCACCATGACGGTTAGTGGCTGTAACTCCCTGTGCAGTCAAGTTGGCCAATCAATGCTCAAGGACAGTTGACTCCACTTTTTTTCTTGTTGCCTTTGATGATACATGTAAATCATTTTGCTACTTGGCCGGCTGTACAGACAGCTGAATAATGATAACCAGGCGAATTAGAGCTAGAGCACTTGAATAGGAGTCAGAAAACCAGGGTCCTACACCTGAGTCTGCCACTGACCTGCTGATTGACTTTGGGCAAGTCACTTTGCCTCTATGTGCCTCAGTTTACCTCTCTATAAAATGAGGATCATGATACTGACCTCCTTTGTGAAGTACTTTGAGATCTATTGATGAGAAATACTCTATAAGAGCTAGGAATTATTATTAGTGACTGTCAGGAAACCCACTGGAGTTTAGGCTTTGGGTTCATGAAAGGCATTTCCTTGACACAAAACTCAAATAATATTTTGTGGTCATGGAGGAAAGCTAATGCAATCATAGAATTCAGAGATAGAAAAGAGCAGATCTATTCCTTTCGAATGCAGGAGGTAGGTATTATGTTATTATTAATTATTAGTATCACTATTCACAACTTCCTCCTTCAATTGGCAAATAAATTAGAGAAATTACAGCTAAAAGGAGCCCCACTGCTGCAGAAGCCCAGGAGGCAGTGCAGCCAGTGCAGTTCTGCTGTTCAAAGAGGACCTGGGGTTGCTAGAGTCTCCACAGAGCCATGTCATGGAGTCATTGTGCCCTCATCGCCACTGGGTGAGAACAAATGTAGATGCTTAAGGAAGGAGCAGTAACAGGGCTTCAAGTGGTGTATAAACCTTGTACTGCCATGAGTGCAGGGGATGGACTAGATGACCTCCAGAGGCCCCTTCCAGTCCTATGATTCTACTAACCTTCTGCACTAAGCTCCCTGGTGGTACTGTAGTTAAGTCTATCATCCAATAGACAGGATGAGATTGTGCTAATTGTAGCAGAGGTGGAAGTGTCAAAAAGTTGATGAAAATAAAGCACATTTATGGCTCGATGGTACATGTTTGTTGTTTTACAATTCTGATTCTGACTCACATTCAATCTCTTGTCAGTGAAATGTATCTGTTTTTCTTCTGAGATCCACTTGACTTATTTCAGGGTTAAAAAACATACATGCAGAATTAAGTATAGACAGGTCATCGTGTTGTCAGCATCTGAAAGAAGGCAATTAGAAGAGCTTCCACGCTCTTAATTTCCTCTTCTAACCAGCAGCACTTACACACAAAAATGTTGTGACATTTAACTATAGTGTTGAATAGGATTTTAAAGCTGGGACATTCCAGGAACATTTGCTTTCATGGTCTTTAACTTAATAAACATCAACTTATTTCATAACACATAAATACACACCGGCTGTTAGATTCCACATGGAGTGAAATGGAAGAACTCCAACTTTCACATCCGGCTAGGGCTAGGTTGTGACTGGAGAGCCAGGGGACGTAAGAACCTCTTTCAGCCCTAGACAGGCTACTCAGACTTGGGTCCAAGCACATAGGAATATGTGGGTGAAGAGTGGGGGAGTGAAAAATGGGCAGAGGTTTAGCTCCATCTCCCTACTTGTTGGCTAAAGGAGGAAATCCAAACTACTACCCCTACTTCTGCAGGAACAAGGCTGAAGCAGGGAAAGGATTGTCACTTGGAGGGGGCTACCCCAGGAGAAATGCCGCTTATGCACCATCCTTTGCTTAGGAGAAGCTGTGCCAAAAGTCATATGCTAACACTTAACTACTTTTCCCATTGAGAGAGGGAGTGGCACATTGTCTAGCTGCAGAAATCACTTGCAGGTTGAGTTCCTTTTGGATCCTCTTCCTTACAGTGATGAAGCTGACCAGCAAAGCTGGGGAGGTGTGCACACTGGCTTCGGTTCGTTTCTAGTACTAATGTCTTTATTTCTTTTGCATCCATGTTGAACACCATCTTGGAGTCTCATGTACTGATTCATGGGAAGGTTGTAGGGCCAAATCCTCTCCCCTACACCAAGACAAGCGTAAGCAGCTAGTATTCCAGACCTGCAGGATTAGGGAGGCACTGGAGGCATCTGACATGAAGCACCCAACACCGGGCAGTCACTCTTGGGGACAGTATGCTAGTCTACATGGACCATTGGTTTGTTCCAACAAGCCTCTTCTTGTGTTCTGATAACTCCCAGCAGCCACACATATTGGCTGAAGCCTCAATGAACTTTATATAAGAAAGACTGTCCCAGATAGTTTTAAGCCTCACACATACTAAGCATCTCTCAGAAACACTGTGGTTCCACTGAATTCACTGAAACATGAGGAATGATCCCACAAGCACTTATGTCTAGCTATCCAAGGTGCTTGGATGGCCTCCATTACCTTAGTATCTGAGCACCTCATCATCTTTTTAATGTATTTATCCTCATAACATTACTGTGAAGTAAGGACATACTATTATCTCCATTGTACAGATGGGAAACTGAGGCACAAAGAAGCTAAGTGACTTGCCCAAGGCCACATAGGAAGTCTGTGGCAGAGCAGGGAATGGACTCTGGCTCTCCCAAGTCCAGGCTAGTGCCCTAACTACTGGACTGCTCTTCCTTTTATGCCAGCAAACTTACCTGAGCTGCATTAAACAAGCAATTCATGTGCAGTTAATGCCTTGAACACAATATCTAAAGAACAAATGCAGCAGGTGGCCACCAAACCAAACTGTCCCTTCTCCGTCGCATCGAGAGTCCCAAGAGCTATTCAACTTACTCCAGTTGTGAGAAATTTCAAAGTGTTCTAGTATACATTGTGTCAAGTATCAGAAGGGTAGCCGGGTTATTCTGGATCTGTAAAAAGTGACAAAGTCCTGTGGCACCTTATAGACTAACAGATGTATTGGAGCATGAGCTTTCGTGGGTGAATACCCACTTTGTCGGATGCATGTGGTGGAAATTTCCAGGGGCAGGTATATATATGCAAGCCAGAAGCAGGCTAGAGATAACGAGGTTAGTTCAATCAGGGAGGACGAGGCCCTCTTCTAGCAGTTGAGGTGTGAACACCAAGGGAGGAGAAACTGCTTTTGTCATTGGCTAGCCATTCACAGTCTTTGTTTAATCCTGAGCTGATGGTGTCAAATTTGCAAATGAACTGAAGCTCAGCAGTTTCTCTCTGGAGTCTGGTCCTGAAGTTTTTTTTTGCTGCAGGATGGCTACCTTTAGATCTGCTATTGTGTAACCTGTAGGAGAACACTTCAACCACCCTGGACACACAATAGCAGATTTAAAGGTAGCCATCCTGCAGCAAAAATCTTCAGGACCAGACTCCAAAGAGAAACTGCTGAACTTCATGCTCCAATACGTCTGTTAGTCTATAAGGTGCCACAGGACTCTTTGTCGCCTAGTCTACATTGAATGCACTCTAATAAAACACAAAAAAAAATACACTTGCAGAGAACCAGAACCTGTTGTCACTTACAGCAACATAGAACTGGAACATGTCCATCAATTTCAATTCACGTAGGGCAAGTGCTGCATATTATGGCATCCTAGGCTAATGCTGCACCTGTCAGTGACCAGGCCAGACCACTAAGAGGCACCCAACTATGAAGAGGGGCATCTGGGTTGGAGCTGCCCTCCCCCACTCCCCCCAAAGTTAGCATCCTAAGCAGCTTGTTCTGTACCAAATATCTAATTCTGACTCTGGCCTTGACCATTCCAGTGAGATGAGAATATGGCCCATAGTTTTTTCCAGTGTTTTGGGAGATACATCTGGGATAATGATAGCAATAAATATTGATGCTTAATAACCCATGTTGAAACACACTCATTAGCCATATCTTAGGGGCGGGGAGACAGCATGGAGGAAATTTTAGGCCATATAACAAGAGTCATTTCTCAGCAGCGAGGGTAGGCAGAAGCTTCATCATTTGTGACTTGAGTCATTTAGCACTAGAGTGCACAAAGCCCTTGAAACGTGAATATGCTCTTGGAAACAATCCGGCAAAAGCTGAAATTGGACGGACAAAATAACATGAGGTGGATTTTCCTGGCCAGATCATCAAATCGACACACACTCTACTAATTTCAGTTGAACTGCACTGAGTGACTGATAGAGGGTCAGATCTTTAGCTGTCCAATTCCTATGATTTTTTGGGGTCAACCACACCTCCGAGCCCCGCACCACAATTACAGCACTGGGAAGCCTTTAAGCAAGGTCTGCTTGGTAATATGAGCTCTGCAAACCCAAGGCCATTCAGGGAAAAGTTCAGCTTTGAACAAGAAGATTTATTGAGCAAAGGCTTAGCCAGCCAAACAGCCTCTCGGAACTACTTCCCTGAGTCCGGGCACAGCTTTGAATGACAGCTATCTTGCTTCTATGTTCAGTCATGGCAAACGCAGGTTTCTCAGGCTATCATTAAATGCGCAGAACCTCTTGGCAATATTTCTGCTAGACGGGGGTCTTATCAATATCACTCAGCCATGAATTTACGGAAGCAGAGGAAGGAGCTGTACAGGTATCCAAGGACATAGGAACCAGAAACCGGACAATTGTATGGCTAATCGCTAGTTACTGGCTTTGCTCCACCTATCCCTATGAGCACTTGTGTAGCTTCCCTTAAAACAATGAAGTTGCACCGGAAGGCATTTGGGAAGCGCAGTCTGTTAGAAGAATGAAAACCCTGTTCTTTCGCAGTAATTGAGCCCTAAAGGCACAGCAACTAATTATAAGGATACTAATACGGTGAAAGCACTGATAAGATTGAGGCTACTTGTTCTACTGGTACATTTCTGTGAGAATATTGATTTAGTCATTTTCTCAAGTCTTGAAAGCTCCTTCACGGAGGGGGAATGTAAAGAGCTGCAATCCCAATCCTGCCACTACCCATTCAAAAATACTTGGGCATCCATTTGTTCCTCAAGATTTTTTAAATTCCGCGTTAGCCACATTTTGTGATTGTAGCCAGGAAGTAGAAATGTTAAAATGTCATGCTAAAGGTTGCCACACTTTGGCCTAATCCAGATGAGGAGATACTGGATATTTTAGGAGAATTTACTATGATGTGATTCCCATGCTGATTGTGCATAGGGTGACCAGACAGCAAATGTGAAAAATCGGGACAGGGGGTGGAGGTTAACAGAAGCCTATATAAGAAAAAGACCCCAAAATCGGGGCTGTCCCTATAAAATCAGGACATCTGGTCACCCTAGTTGTGCAGACTCAAGAGTTTCAGGCAGTTTGAATAAGGTTTGACTAACCTCCCAACTTCTCTGTGACTTATCAAACATAACAATGTTATCATAATCCAAGGAACTCAGTCAATGTATGCTGACTGAAGGAACAAATAGCACAGAAGGCCCTTTGGCAATAATCCTTGGAGCTATCAGCATAATATTCACATCAGTCCTCTCCCATTTACTTGAAGTGATGCTCTCAAAAAGAGTTAGGTTCCAAAGTTAGGTTTGTGACAGGAAGCACTGCAGAACTTCCTTTGGTTAGAAGTTCTAGCAGAAAAGGGGACGGGGGTGGATTTAAACATTTCACTGCAGGGGTCAGACCCTCGGTTAAGGAGCCTGTAGCAAGGCTACATCTGAAATGGGGGACCCCAAAGAGATTAGGGTGCACGATCAGCTACCTGCGGAGGTGCTGATGGGGGATGGTTTGGAGAACTGGCCAGACGGCACCCTGGACCTTGTCCATGGCTGGAACCAGGCCACTTGGCCCAGCACCGGTGATCTACCCAGCAGAGGAAGTGGAACCTCCAACTTGTGAGTTACCAGGGACAGGGCTGAGACCGAGGCGTTGTCCAAGGTGGATAAACCCAAAACTCAACAGCACTGGGCTAGTGCATGAGAACCAGGAAGCAAAGCTGGCCAGTTCAGTCTGACTTTCTGAGCTGAGTGAAATGCAGAAGGAAAAGCAAACAGAAATAATAATGAAACATGAGGGCTGCTACACAATAGCTGCCACCCCAGCACTCCATTGTGGCCAGGGGTCACTTTGCGGGCCCGCTAGCCCCCTCTTGTGGGCCTTTGGAGCCCTCCACAGCTTTTCTTGGGGGCTGATTTCTGTATTAATGCAAAGTTTCAAAAAAGCAAACACGGGAGCCTCTCCTCCCTGAGGTACTGTCCCGTCCTGCTGCTTGAGCACCTGGGGAAAATGCAAAAACCTAGCCTGCCATCTCCCAAAAGAAAAACAAAACTTTCAGCTGGGTCTTCTTACCTAGCTCCAGCTCTCTTCTTCAGAGACCCCTGCAGGAGACCCTCACTCCCTGCAGTTTCCCTCTGTAGTTCCCCCTCTAGCTCTGCCCCTCACTGAACTCCCTCCGATCCTTTGTAACCTAGGTGTGGCCGTGCCAACCTTAACTGGCTCAACTGGGAGCACTTGCTCTGGCCCAGGGGGGCTGAGCCTATTTTAATCACAGGTGCCAGCCACTGTGCGACGAGGGCCAAGATGTTGGGTGCTTCTGTTTGGAGATGTTTCAAGGGCCGGCCATTCAGCAAGTGCTGAGCACCCACCCTCAGAAAACCCGGCTCCTCTAAGGTAGTCCAAGGTGAGCACCCAACATCCGTTCTAAAAGTCTTGGCCTAGGTGAGAATCCATCCCACCGCTTTATCGTATGAGGAAGAGACTAAAATCACCCTGGACATCTCTAAGGGAAAGACGATTAGTTCCATGGCATGAGGAGGTGGTGCAACAGCCTTCTTCCGTCCTTCAACCTGATTACTTCGGCCCTGAGGCTTCAGCTTGGGGGATGATCCCTTCTCCCTCCTCGGACTCAGGAGAAACTCCTGAGTGCATGACCTGGACTGTGGGCAGGGGGAAGGATTTGGGCCTATGTGCAGTATACAACCTATTGCCAATCTAATCAAAGCATGGAGGTAGCTAGGAAACACTGAAGAGAGACATGCTGTATATGTCTGTTCAGAGAACCATCCTGAACGCTAAAACTCTCTTCACAGTCATGAAAAAAAATCCATCTTTAGGTATTGAAATATGAGGCCTGATTTTGAAGCGTGAGCAGTGGGTGCTCATCAGAGCTGAAGGTCAAGGGCCAGAATGGAGCTGAGCTAATTTGCACCAGCTGAGGATCTGGCCTGAGGCCTCTTATTTGGGTCTGAGATTTTCAAAGGAGCCTAAGGGAGTTGGGCACTCAGATCTCTTTGAAAATCACTGGGATTTGGACGTCTAACGCTTTTGGGCTCCTTTGAAAATCCAAGCCCTGATGCTTAACTTCACATGCCCAAGTTTGAAAACATTGGCCTCTGTTATTTTTGGCCAATGAGTTCCATAAATTCCAGCAACCACCTCACAATCTCTCTCTCCTAAGGATCCAGCCTCAGCTACGCAGACTGTGTTAGGGAGCCCCTTAAACCAGGGAAAATGTGCTTGAAGAGACAAGTCCTGGTCCCTCAGACATGGTACCATGGGGGAAAGCCCAATTATCTTGAAATGTCATGAAAATAATATAATAGAGAAGATCAGGTAAAGGGCTGCTGTCAGTTTCTCATGACGGGGAAGAGACAGAGGGAAAGGTTCATAGTGGGAAATCCTAGAGGCCATGCGTAAAATTTTCCAAACTAAAAGGAGCCTAATTCAGATCCTAAGTATAGGCTAGAGATGCCTGAATCACCCAGGTACTTTTTAAAATATTTCCCCAGCTCTTCAGCTGACCTCAGCTGAAAATCTGGCCTGGGAATTTCATTCAGTCCAATGACTTCTCACCTGCAGAAATTCAGGCAGATGATAAACCTGCCAAGTATTTTCCATTCCTAGTGCGCATTCCGTGTAGCACAGAGTTTGTCAGATATTACACTCCTTACATTTACTGCGCTGGCTGACTGCTAAAGGTCAAGCATTTCTCACCATCAAGCAGCTTTTTGGCTGGGAATGTCTGGTCCATCCATTAGAGAGGGCTGCACTTCACCGTAGAGGAAGTTTTCCGCCAGCGTCATGGGTTTTTATAACAGTCGTCAACATCTTCCTCTTTTTAGGTTTCACAATGAGCTTGTGATGTGGAAAACTTTGCAAGAATGCATTTAGTGCTCATGAAAGATGGCCAAGACAGATAAAGGGATCTGCCCATGATTTATCATTGATATTAGACTGCAATTGTCACGAATGAATTATGAGACTCAGATAAACCCTGTTGCTTTCGATGCAGGCCAAGCTTGACTCAGTCTAGCACGTTAACATGCGAAAGCAGAAGAATTCGGAGAGAATGAAGGCAAATAGCTCAAGGGCAGGCATAGGGAGAGCCTCTGGTGTCATCTAATTCCTACCATGTCCCTGCAGCTAGCACAGATGTTCATCTGAGGTCTAGCATGTCTAGGTCACTAAGTGCCTTGGGGTCATTCACAGCTGAAGTAATTTATGGTGAGGAAGTGTCAAGGGGTGGATAAACCCCACGCTGGAGAGAGAAGGCAGCAGGAGCAACTCTCTGGGCCCAGGAAGCCCCGACCTGACAGGCCTACTGGGCATGCTTCAGTGGGAGAAGGAACTTCAAAGGGAGCATCTTCTGCACAGCGGGGCAGTGGGTGGAGAGAGGCAGATCTGGGCTCACTGATGCAAAGAACTAGACCAGAAGGGAAACCTCAGGAAAGGGCTGCAGCTGAGCTGCTTGTTGGTATTGTGTGGCCAGCTGTAATAATAATTGATTCTGTTGCTGCTGCAGTTGGGTTGGCTGTTGCTGCTGGTGCTCCACCACCTACTTCAGCAGTTTCTCCATCTCCACATTGCCCCTTTTCATTTTCTGCCTCGCTTTTCCACTGGTCACGTCCTTCAGTAGGACAAGCTGTCCTGCCTGCATGCTCCACCAGTTGTAAGCAGGGGTGACCCTCTCCCACTGGCAGCCAGAGTCTGCGGCAGCGGCCCTGCCTGGTGGCATGGGGACCCTTGACCCTCCCACTCCACTAGGTTTTGACTCAAGGGCCCTTGTGAGCACTGTAAGGTCCAGCTAATGCTCTCCCCTGTGTCTCTTCCTACCTTCCATGGCATAACAGGAAGAGACTGGCTTGACATGCAACAACCCCAGAATGGAAGGAGAGCGAAGATGGCTTAAAACCACCTTGGCGCACACACCCTCCTGAGTTGTGCTGGGTGGTCCTTGGTTATAGCCAAAAATCTGGAGCAAAATCTCTTGGACCTCCTTGATCAATTCCTCTTCTTCCTTGTCATTGGTCTAGCAAATCTATAGCATTTTGAAACTGCTTCCCACAGCAGAATCGAACCGCACCCTTTAGATACTCGTAGACAGTTTTCCTTTTCACTTAGTCCATCGCTTAGCCTAATGGTACATAATTCACCAAATCATAGATGTGTAGGTCTAGAAAAGACTGCACAGAGGCAGGACCAAGTAAACCTAGATCATCCCTGGTTATCCCATCTGGTCTTAAAAACCTCCAGTGATGGGGATTCCACAACCTCCCTTGGAAGCCTATTCCAGAACTTAACTACCATTATAGTTAGAAAGATTTTCCTAATGTCTAACTGAAATCTCCCTTGCTTCAGATTAAGCCCATTCCTTCTTGTCCTACCTTCAGTGGACATCTAGAACAATTAGTCTCTGACCTCTTTATAACAGGCCCTGACATATTTGAAGACTGTTTTCAGGTCCCTCCTTCCCCCTCAGGTCTTTCAATCTTTTCCGACAAACGAGTGCCTCTAACCTCTCAACCCCATTGCTGTTCTCTAAACTGTCTCCAATTGATTTAGATTGTAAGTGCTTCAGGGCAGGGATCTTCTGATTCTGGGGTGTATGTACTGTATATTTGTCATTTATTTATCTACACACACACACACACACACACACACACACACACACACAAAGACTTCACATATATGGAGGGGAGATCCATATGATAAATAGCATGGCCATGTGATAAATTTATTTGTCACCTTCACTTGACCATCTCGCCTGCCCTCTATTCACTAACGCAAACCCTTAATTATGACTTCATTCTTCTCCCATAAATACATAACCCACTGCACACATGTATCGACCATGAATATTTTCAGATGTTACTCAGGCTGTAATTGGGATTTTGCTTTGCACTGAGAGTTAGGCTAATGTATGCAGTGTGTACCCTTATTTCTTGGAAGCGGAATAAAGTCTGTCACAGTGGGTGGAAAAAAGTGCTGTGTGGGCATTAGGGTATGGTTGAACGGTGTTTCATAATTTGGGATCCACTTGCTTTATAGGGGTTGCTTTGGGAGGCCATGTCATGCTTAACAAATCTTTATTCCGCTGAAAAAAAGCTTTGCTTTATAGAATACATCTGCAAAATGCAAGTTACAAAATAACACTTAATTCAAATTATCAAAAATGAAGATCAAAGTCTGTCCTCAGTTACATCTCCAGATTCATTGGCTTTCATGTTTCTAGCAGAGGGCAGAATTTCAAGTCCTTGACAGAGTCAGAACTGGAACCCAGGAATCTTGACTCCCAGTGTTCAGCTGGAAGCATGTAACTCCCATGTATCCTTACTTACTACACTATGATATTTGACAGACACCAGTGAAATGGCATGTGGCAATATGTTTAAGTCTATGGTTGAAGCAGGCTCCTGCAGCACCAGCTCTTTCCTTGTTCTGGCCAAAAGACAAGCACAGACTCTTCCTGGTGCTCCAGCCAGCCATGTCTGGATGCCTGGGTGAATTCCTGGCAACCAAACCTCATCATCAGAGGCAGATAACATAACAGAAACCCCATCTCAGAAAGGAATGGAAGTTGCAGGGTTGTGTCTACTCAGGAACGCTCAAAAAAGTTAAGCTGAGTTAGCTAAATGTGTGAATCTACAAAAAATTAGTTAAACTGCATCAAATTCCAGTGTGGCCTTCGCTCACTTTAGCTTAATTCACTTTGGAAGCTAAGCCGTGGTCTACACTTCACAGTTAGGACAATGTAAGGTGGCTTATATTGACCTAACTCTGTAAGCATCTACACTAAAATGTCGCCCGCTACACTGACTTAATAACTCCATCTCCACGAGAGGCATAGAGTCAATGTTGATGTAGTTAGGTCAATGCAGTGCCAGTGTAGACACTGTGTTGCTTACATTAACTGTTGCTGCCTTTCAGAAGCTGTTCCACCACAGTGCCCCACGCTGACAGTTAAATTGGTGCAAGCACTCCTGGTGAGGATATACGCTGCAGACACAAGAAGTATATTGTGGACACATAAAAGCGATTTAATTACTGTGATAGCTGTATGTTGTCGTGACTTAGGTCAACATAATTTGGTAGTGTAGACATACCCTTATTCACTTTAGGGCATCAGGTTTACAACAAATAAAAGGAAGTTCTTCACACAGCGCACAGTCAACCTGTGGAACTCCTTGCCTGAGGAGGTTGTGAAGGCTAGGATTATAACAGGGTTTAAAGGCGAACTAGATAAATTCATGGAGGTTAAGTCCATTAATGGCTATTGGCCAGCATGGGTTAGGAATGGTGTCCCTAGCCTCTGTTTGTCAGAGGGTGGAGATGGATGGCAAGAGAGAGATCACTTGATTATTACCTGTTAGGTTCACTCCCTCTAGGGCACCTGGCATTGGCCACTGTCGGAAGACAGGATACTGGGCTAGATGGACCTTTGGTCTGACCCAGTACGGCCATTCTTATGTTCTTAGTTAATTCAGCTTAACTTTCTTGTGTGTCCCTATGTAGACAAGAACTTGTTAGAAGGCCCACAAGCTATGCTTGCGCAATGGTTCTGCATCGCCTAACGTCTCACTTTGTGATGTCTCAGCGTCTGTGTAATCTATTTTCACGTGTGAGATGCTGATAACTGGCCATAAAATCCAGACAGTGTACTTCATTAGGGCTTGATAAACCTGGTAGATGTGCAAGTATTTGACAAAGCAGCTTTAAGGGTCCTCCATGCTCATTACAGGGTTGTTTTGTTGGGCTCTCTTTGAAATATGGCTGTTGCTAGCAACAAAAATGATCCGGAGGCTCAGAGAATTCATTTATGAGGAAAGATTAACAGAGATAAAAACACATAGCTCAGCTAATCCTCTATAATAGAGGACATAATGGTCTACAAATATTTCAAGGCTGAAAATCCAAAGGGTGACATATTCTGCAGCTTTTAGTCATTGCTGAGGAACATTTACTCACAGTAGCTATTTTTCTGAAGCCAATATTACTAATTGCTGGTGAAATTCATCCCATGTAGAGGACCACCATAGGTCTGGTGATACCATTTAATTCACATGTAAGCCCTCTATGACCACCAGCCATTCCAGAGATGGCACCCAGAGTCACCATGGAAAGAAGGGGGAGGTGGGAAATGAAGAGAAGGTTGGAATTTTTAAACAGTTTTTTGAAACTATGAAACATTTTTATTTTTTTCCATTTTTTTGTTTCAATTTGTTTTTTTAGACAAAGAAAACAAATGGTCAAAAGATTTTTTTTCACCAGAAATTTCATTTTTTTTATTCAATTTCCTTTTTTTGATTGAAAAAATGTGTCGTGGAAGAAATGTCAGCTAGCTCTAGCACGGAGTTTGTGGTTAACTGATATTTGTTCCTTGGCTGTTGTTTTCCCTGTGTTTCTTGCCTAACTTTCCCATCCTTTCGATTATTTTGGGCTCTGGTATGGCTTTTAAGGACAGAACCAGGCTGCAGGGGAGGGACAGGGACTGGGGTCCCTAACAGATGAGCTTCAGATGTACAGTGGCTGTGTTAGCCCACCATGTCCACTCCTCTTTAGGGGACAGCTACATAAAACAACATTTTATTCTACATACATTTCTTCTTCCATAAAATTCCCCAGCGGGTACCTCAGGCAGCTTTGGGTTCACTTTGCACCACATAAGTATAAATGTGCAAAGTGAATTTGCTGGACCAGAGAATCCAACCCTTCTTGTTTTCAATACTTCAAGAGTGGGTTTGTATGTGTAGCTTTGTATGACAGTTTAAAAATCTCTGAAGACATCAGACGCAAAAGAAGAAAGTCTGAGTTGTGTAGAATGTCAGTATTCCCTGGCACAAGAAACTGACTTGCTTTTCCTGGTATAGAAAGAACTTCAGAACCACCTCCAATCTGTCTTGTCACAGGGTTTTTCACATCACCTTAAGGCAAGTGGAAGTGTTTGTAAGATGACGGATGGGAGATGCAAACAGCCCAACGAAGCTAGAATGCTTGAAAGATTTTTCCCTGACTCGTCCTTCACTTCTCTCTCTGGAGGCTTGAGATGGGCGGAACGATGATTTTTCATTCTTGCAGGCATTTGCTTGGCCGTTTCCTGCTTTTCTTTCTCTGCAGCTGCTCGTTGGAGATAAGCCACTGGGCAATGTGTCCTCAAAATAAATTAATTAATTAACTAATTCTGGTGACTAAAACCCAAGTGGAATGCAAAACAAAATAACTGTGAGCTAAAAGGCTGCTTCTTGCTTTGGCTCTGTTTGAAATCCCTGTGCAAACATCGCCTTGGATGGATTTCACAGGCTTTGTTTGAACATGGTTATCAATCCCTATGGCTGGAAGTGTTTTCTCATAGGGAAATCCAGAAGAGGAATCAGTCAAACTGCCTGAAGAGTAGAATATGCAAGTGGCTACACAGCCAAAGAAACAATTTGAAGGGAAATATCAAAGCCCTCTTGTGCGTACAGGAATTTCTTCTTATTATTATTGATTTTTCTACTCTTTGGAAGGAGAAAACATGATTTTTTGCTGGACGGGTCTCCAGGAATACTTGAGGCTGGCCTGAGGGATGCTCTAGGTAGGGTCCATAGCCTGCTAATGGTGCCAAAGGGCTGAAGCAGCACTGGGGATTGGTGGGTATAAGATGGACCATTTCCCCTTTGCTCCAACCAGTGGTGTAGGCACTGCAACCCCAGCTCTGTGTGCGGTTCAGTGATCACTTGATCCCAGATCCATGAAGGTTGATTGACAGATTGAACCATCAATTAAGTTCAATGGGACTTAAGTGCCTAAAGACATTTGGGGATCTGGGTCTTGGTGCGTAAGGAGCTTACAAGAGATCTGTTTTATTCTGTGTCCGGTTCCAACCACCTGTGCATAACAACAAGAGCTCCACAGCACCCCAGACAGACTCCCTGGGAAACTCAGGCCTTGAGGGCACAATCCCAGGCCACGTCTATACTTACCCGCCGGGTCGACGCGGCGAGTTCGACTTCTCGGAGTTCAAACTATCGCGTCTGATCTAGACGCGATAGTTCGAACTCCGGAAGCGCCGCGGTCGACTCCGGTACTCCACCGCGGCAGGAGGAGTTGCCGGAGTCGACCTTGGAGCCGCGGAGTTCGCTTCCGCGGCGTCTGGACGGTAAGTCATTCGAACTAGGGTAGTTCGAATTCAGCTACGTTATTCACGTAGCTGAATTCGCGTACCCTAGTTCGAACCAGGGGCTGTGTGTAGACCAGGGCCCAGATACCATGCTGGGCCTTTGGAAGACAGGGTGATCCTCCTGTAGCTGGTTAGACTGTTTTTTGGCCAGAATCTGCTGGCAGTGTGGTGCAAAGCAGCTGTCCTGCACCCTAGGATCTGGCCCTTAGAGATTCCTCCCTAAAATTTCGTATTTGAATTCCAATTAATGTGGAGGCTTCTCTCCTATTTCCTTCTAACGAGGACTCCTTCCCCCCCACCCCCCTTTTCAGTTGCAAAATGGAGAAAGAAGAAAATAGAGAAGGCGGGGAGGGAGAAATAAAAATAAGTCTTTAGAAGCTGTGAAAAAACTGAATATTTTCAGTAACGAAATTTCACAACATTTTTTCAAACAATCATTCCCCTTCCAAAACCTGTGGAGTGAGAATTCATTGACAATGTTCAGAATGTTTTGCTAGTATCATCAGCAGGATTTTCCCTGCCCTGTCTCTTGGACCGAGAGGTACCAAGAAGTGAGGATAAACCGCAGCGTTCCTGAGTCATGGAGTGACCTTGGGCAAATCAATTAATCTACACCATGTCTCAGTTCCCCATCTGCAAGGTGGGGATAACACGTTGCTGACTCCTATGAGTATTGTGAGGATAAAAGGCACTAATGATTGTGAGGTGCTCAGATGCAACAATACTGAGGGTCATATATGGACCTAGACAGAGTACGTGGAAAACCTGACAACATATTGTGTCCTAGCTCCTGAAAATAAATAAGGAGCTAATGCCTGAAAGCAGGTTAAATGCAAAGTCTAGGGGAAAATATGAAAGTTAATACACTGACTCACTCATCTTCTGAGCCCTAAGTAATAGAAAGTGGTTACTTATAAAAGTGACAGCACACAGTGTGGTTCAGCATCACCGCATGTTCTCAAATGAAGCTGGCAAAGATTATTGTCATAAAAGCAAAGTTGTCTTATGTTGTGGAAGCAAAATTACTACAGTAACTCCTCCATTATCACCGGGGCTGCAGATTGCATCCGCTGCTGCAGTATTCAAAAGAAGCTGATGACAAGAACTGTTGTTGCCTTGACTGTATGAGAATCTTGTTTGGAAACCTGCATCATATTGCGTGTGTGTATGCAGAGTTGTTGGAGCCGTGTCCGTCCCAGGATATTAGAAAGATAGGGTGGGTGAAGTGACATCTTTGGCCGAACTCTGCTTCAGGTCTGGGAATAGTACTTGTATGGGACATTTATTCTGACGATGGAAGAAAAAAATAAAGTTAAAAACACAGAGAGATAAACACTGGGGAAATTACACACTTTGGATTGTTCAGCAGTTACCACTGAACCAAAAAAACCCAAACCTTGGATGAAAGAAGACTATTTAGAGCAAGTTATGGACCTCAGAGTGCTTATATAGCATGTTATAGCATCTGAGTGAACCTACTGGGAAATCCTCTTTGGCAAGGAACAGTCCTTTTCATAAAGAAAAAGTTCACTTTCCTACCCTGATTTCCAAACCAAGGGGAAGTTTCATTGGAGTAAATAAAGTTAAAGGCAAGAATAGGACAATAGTTTATCACGAAAAATAACGTGGGCCAGATTTGCAGATACTCTCCAACTGTTTTGTACACTCAAGTGACTTAATGCCGCCATAAACCCACTATAACTGGGTCACCTGAGTGTCTGGAGCATACCAATGAGTTGGACTCAAAATCTTCATTATCCTAAGGATTTTAGCCTGGATTGTCCTTTCAAGCCATCTTTATTAAAGTCAGTGGCATGTTCTGTAAATGCACTGGAATGTGGCGCACACACTCAGGGGTGCACATCTAGCACCCGGGCCTGTAATATGGTCCTAGCCACTTAGCCATGAAGCTCCCTCAGCATTTCCCGCATGAAAAGGGCATAGGAATTGTGAGCCTGGGTCAGTACCCAAAGGCCCTCTAATTTAGTATTTCTGTCTCCTACATTGGCCATCACCAAGTGCTTCACAGGAAGGCATTAGAACCCTACAGTAGACAGATGTGGGATGATCTGCACCCAGCTTTAGGTCTCAGCCTCGTCTTTGAGGGTGTGTCTACACAGCAAGGAGCAGAAACCAGGACTGTAGACTCTGGCTCCTGCGATGGTGCTTGTGTAGGCATTTGAACTGGGCCCTGAAGCCAAGGGGGAGGGCTGGGCTTCGTAGTCCAAGCCCAAATGTCCACACAGCTATTTTTAGCACCGTAGTGCGAGCCTGATTCTGGTGACTGGGCTCTGAGATGCCCAGCTGCACGTTGCTGCTTGCTGTGCAGATGCACTCTACTAGCTCGAAATAGGGTTAAGGCCTGAAGCACAAGGTTTAACATCCCTTGCAAAACATTAATTATGCTAAAGGTGGATATTCTTGCTCTCCTTAGAAGTGACCAGTTCCTTTCTGAATCTTGCTAATTTCTTGGCCTCAATGACCTCCACATTATGCAAAAAAGTATTTCTGTTTATCAGGAAAAAAGGCAGACAATGTTCTAAATGTATTGATACAACTTTGGGACTCCACTCAGCTCCCGTTGACTTCGGAAGGACCAGGATTGGGCCCTAGCACGGTAACCATCCTGAGAGCCTGACTCACTAAGAAAGCCAAAAATGCTGCCCTCCTCCCCTCCAAGCACCCTACAGAGTCCAACACACTCTTCTATTGGGTTCCCTCCACTCCTTCTACGTAACTGGAGATTCTAGGGAGACTATATTTTGGACAAGAATTTCCAAGAATTTCCACATGTTGAAAATATTCTGGTTCTTGCTGCCTGGGCAACCAAATTTGCTCTGCTAACTATTGTCCACTGTGGGAGAAGAGAAGAATGATCATAAACTCTTGGAGATGTTCAGTATTACAGCTGGGGAAAAAAATTCCACACAAAAGCTCTTTTTTGGGTGAAAAATGCAGATTCAGTAACTCTAAAACATGTCACAGATTCGTGTCAATTTCACCAAATTGTTCATTTGTTTTAGGGAAAAAAACTAAAAAAAATTCTGAAAAATGAAAATGTTTCCTTTGGATTTTTTTTTAATCGAAACGACCTTTGATTTCAAAATTTCCTTTAATTTTATATTTTTAATTCAAAAGCCTTTTAACATGCTTGAAATCAAAACAAAAGATTGTGTTTTGGGTCGAACTGAATACTTCATTTTGATTTTGGGGGAATATTTTATTTCTTTTGATCCAAAACAATTTTCCCAACTTCCCAATTCACTGAACAATTTGAAAATTTTCACTTCCAGTCCAATTCTTAACTTTTTTTTTAATTCTTGAAATTGCCAAGGAACTGAAAAATACATGTTTTACCAAGCTCTAGTCAGTACTATCAGTGCTGGTTTCCTGCAAGTAATATACACTGACACGTCACATGAAATGCTCTGTATGGCAGTGAGCTAATATGAGATCTTCATTGCACCAAAAAGCCTGGGACATATTAGGTGGATCAAAGTAAGTGAAAGTTCTAAGCATCACATTTCATTGTCAATAATTCCACATGATCTTTGTTAGAAATCAGCAGTAAACGTTTCTTTTATTTACTTTTCTGTATCCTTTTTCCCTCTCCCCCTCAGGAAGCTGAAACACCATATTCCAATTTGTCTGCAGTATTTTCTCCTTCTGATACTCAGTACCTAATAGAAAGAGGTGTCGTTTCAGAGATTTATCCAGGGTTGTAGCCACCTGACTCAGTAGATGTTGCCTGGCTTAAAACCCAAGCAATTCCCACAAGCGTATCCAGTAGCATCTGAGACACAATACAAACCCAACCCACAAAAGGAGCAAACCACTGTTCAAAATAGCATTGAGGGCTCACGGAAGTGTCAAGATGGGTAGCCGTCTGGCAATGGCTTGTTCATTCTTTGCCAGTGAAGCAACAATAGTTACACTCATGTTCGGAATTAGGTCATGCCTGAGGAATCTCTCTGTGAATGTTACCTCTCTAGCGCAGTTGCTTAGCTGATTTGGTTCCATGTCATGGCTTTTCATGTTTGTACTGAGTAGGTAAACCCTCTGGCAGTGCCAGAAGACCTTCATGAATACAACTGTACAGAGCTCTCCAGATCTGCCACAACACTGGGGAAATAAATATCCTTCACTTCCCCTGCTTGTTGCTTTGCAGCCGGAAGCCTAAGATCAGGTAGTCAGCCAGGAAAAGGCTCGGCCTTTACAAATTAGGCCTTGTCTACACTTGAAATACGACCACGGCACAGCTGCTGTGTCACTGTAGCGTGTCAGTGTAGCCCTACACCCACTTGAGGGGTTCTCCCATCTGTATAGTTAACCCACCTCTCCGAAAGGCAGTACCTTGGTCAATGGAAGAATTCTTCCATTGACGTAACACAGTCCACATGGGGCATTAGGTCAGCTTAGGTCTTCATGGGGTGTTAGGTCAGCATAGTCTCCATGGGGTATTTGGGCAGATTTTCCACACCCCTGAATGATGTCACTGGGTCAACCTAACTTTTTAGTGTAGACCGGCCCTGAGTCCCTGTGTAGACAGCACTAGGTCAGTGGCAGAATTCTTCAGTCGACCTAGCTACCGCCTCGTCGGGAGATGGTGTAACAACGGCAATGGGAGAACCCCTCCCACCACGGCAGTGAGTCTCTTCACTGAAGCGCGACAGTAGCCCCCCTGAGCAGCTGTAGCATTTTAAGTGTAGACACAGCCTGAGAGTCAGGACTTAGGGAATAATTTGTTTGCTTTGCCGCTGATTCACCACGGCTACATCCACACAGGCTCACAGAGCTCATGCTAAAAGTAGCTGTGTAAACAGAGATTTTAAGCTGCGGTTGGTGCGGGAGCTCAGGCTCTGAAGCTCACCCCCATCCCGAGGTTTCACAGCCCGATCTCTGGCTCCTGCCACAACATCTGCATAATGTTTTTAATGCTGTGGTGTGAGTCCAACTCCGTGCGCCTGAGCTCTGAGAGGTGCTCCCAAGGGCTGTGTACAAGTACCGCCAGGATATACCTACACAGCAGGAAAAAAACCCTGGCTAGCCCAGGTCAGCTAACTGAGCTCACTATGAGATTGCAGCATAGCCTGGCTACACTGCAACCAGACAGCTTGGCGCCCAAGCCCCACGAGGCCGAGTCAGCTGATCTGGACATTTTCTTACAGTGCGGACACACTCCAAGTGCCACTGGGTGAGTCGCATTCTTTATGCTTCAGTTTACCCATCTTTCAGAGAAGCATCATAAGCCTCAGTGACTTTAATTCATCCATATTGGTCAAGCCCTTTGAGATGCCTGGATGAAAGGTTTAAGTGCAAAGCATCATAGCTGTCCAAAAAAAAATATCATGATTTAAAAAGGAATAAAAGGTAAAACAACATGTTTAAAACCCATAAAATGTCTGCTCTTCCCAAAGGAAGACATATGAAATGCCAGCCATGATACAAGAAAATATATTCCACTGATTAGATAATCATCCTAGCTCTGAATAGATCGCCTGCTAATGAGACAGGCTCACTCCAGTGTGCGAGCAAATTTGACTGTATGATTTCATAATGTTGCTAGGATATTCCACAAACATCACAAGCATTTACAGTTTGCTTTTAAAATGTCATTTTTTGCATCTGCTTGGTCATTAAATGCAAAGCTATAAAACTCAGTGACTTTGTCAGCTGCCTTAATTTTTAATAAGCACAGACACAGGGCAAAGTATTTTACATTAGCACATTCTTAACTGTCCATTAGTTAAAACCATGTAAAGGAATAAGTATAGAAAATGCTACTCGCCTCCAGGGATGGGAGCATCAGGAAGCACTCTCTGCAGGCACATAGAGAATAAGACCCAGATCCTCAAAGGTATTTAGACTCCTAAATCCCATGGATCTCAGTGGAAGTTATGAGCCTAAATGCCTTTCATGATCTGTTTGCAGGGTGGTTGTAGCCATGTTGGTCCCCGGATATTAGAGAGATGAGGTGGGTGAGGTCATATCTTTTATTGGACCAACTTCTGTTGGTGAAAGAGACGAGCTTTTGAGCTCCACAAAGCTCTGCTTCCGGTCTTCTTTTGGTTGTTGTTGTTGAGGATCTGGGTCTTTACGAGTCTCCTACAGTTACTAGCTAATGGAGACGCTCCTGTAGCTCAAGCAGCTGAGTCTCATTCCTCTTGCTTTGTAGGCCTGGAGCTAAAGTCCCCCAGTGAGGTAGGTTATACTTCCTCACCATGGCCCCAGTCCGTACTGCGCACCTGAGTAAGGGCAAAGCAGAATCTAGAAGCACAGCCTCCGAGGGGGGGAGAACTAGAGACCAGCCACTGCTCAATGAACTATGTTTTTCTAACACGTGAGAACTATGATGCCAGCACAAACCTGCCTTTCCTGCCACCTTTGAAAAATGCGACCACGGTTTTCTCAGAGCAGCTCATCCTTAAAAATCAAACTGTCACAGCAACGAAACGATCAGTTCAGATTTCTTACGCTGATCCCTGGGGAGGTGCGTACAGGCTCGGTGATGCTGGAAACACCTGCTCTGCTAGCACCTCAGCTGATCCCCATCCACTGTTGGAAGGGTTGTAATTATTATTATTGCTAATTGTTGAGCGGGGACTGTGTTCTTGGCACTGTAAAAAGCAAAAGAGACGCTGACAACCTCATTTCGGCATTATGATACAGTCTCTCATTATCTGAACATGTACTAGTTTCTTCACAAGACCCCTGCCTCATTCTGCCCAAATGGTTAAAGTGTGGCAAAGTTATAAGCAACTGAAAACAAGGTCTTATAATGGGGTGCATGGGGCAATCTTAATAAAAGGTGGAGCTACCAGCCAAGCCTATAATAATCTATATTCATAGTGCACTTTACACACGGATATGACAATATCTAGAGGGAAAAGTGGAGCAGCTTTTAAACAGCGTGCAGCCATATCAGCTGGGCCAAGACACCAGGGTGAATTCTCTTGCTCATGCAAACAGGTCCTGGGACTTTTCATTCTCACAAGTGGTCAGGATCTCACTTCTACGGCTCATTCAAAACCAACAATGTCTCATAGAACCATGCTGAGGCACCGGCTCGGACTCTGATTCGGCAACGTACTTAAGTACCTAATTAAGTCTCTCCCTATTCAGCAAAGCGGTTAAGTACGTGTTGAAGTGCTTTACTGAACTGGGGCCTCATGACCCAGAGAATCTCCTATTGAATCACTAGCACCTCTTCCTTCAGCACCAGGGTTTCCCTACAAATCTCCCGTCGAAGCCCTGTCCCCAGTTACCTTATGAGATCTGACAAGATCACAGCTTGTGTTGGTCTCCTTGTAGGCATATAATTATGTATTTTTAATTTAGTTTCATGTAGCCATAGCAAACTTCTCTAACACTATTCTGAGGCATGAAAGAATTTGAGGCCGCATTCTATTTGCCTGGGATTTTGTAAATATTGTTGCATGCAGTGTTGTTACAGCTATGTTGGTCCCAGGACATTAGAGAGACAGATATTAGATAGACCTGAAGAAAAGCTGTGTCTTGCTCAAAAGCTTGTCTTTCTCACCAACAGAAGTTGGTTCAATAAAAGCTATTACTTCATCCACTTTGTCCCTCGTAAATATCCTTGACAGCTACCAAGCTACTCTGTGTCATTGTGACTAGCCTGTGACCTCTTTTCCTTTGACATGTATTTATGATCTACTCAAGGCAGGAGTGGTGACATTTCGAAGAGTATGGAGAGACTAAAATTTCCCCTTGTGAAAAATAAAATCTGAAAACACCCAGAAAGGCAATCTCAGTTCTTTGCTTGGAATTATTTCTCTGGATTATGCATCATTTTTGAAGTCACTGATGAAACACCAGTTTAGTGTTTTCAAAAGTTAGGTTAAAAGTAGACCTGAGCTAAACCACAGCATCTAGATCTAAATCAAATGCTTCCAAGTTCTGGGGTGTTTTGGCAAAATTCTGCTCCAGTCAATCGGGATTAAGTCCTTGCACTTCAGTGGATCTTTGCTGTGGACCCACATCTTGATTTAGGTAAGCATTATAGTGTGACACTCTGTACTTTGGGGGAACACCTGCGCCCCCCATGTTCATCCTTATAATATGATTGTGTGGTATCCAATGCAAAGTTTGTCATGTTGGATGTCTTTGGAAGGCTCATGGTGCACTGAGCATTGTTATAGCGATGTTGTAGGTTGTAATTTCATGTTTATAGTTATGAGGCTGAAAATGTGTCCTCATGGCTTAAAACAAGCCCAGGCAAAAGTCTCCAGGAGCAGAGGGGCAGTTCATACCTCATCAGGGCATGTACGGGACAAGCCCAGTCCAGCCTCACAGAAACAAAGGACACTGGCCTAGGCAGCAACAAAGGATCTGTTGGACTCTCGAGTGAGTCACCCCCCTTCCCTTGGTCAGTTTGGGACTGCGATGAGGTGATGCTCACCTGCTTCTGAAGGCGGGGCAAAGACAAGGGTGAAGAAGGAACATGATAAAAGGGAGAGACATTTGCTAGGCTCTCTCTATCCCACCTCCATCTACAGACACCACCATCAAGCGATTGAAGCGCTGATCAAAGGAGAGAGCCTGGCTGAAGGGCAACCAGCCAGCTGTGGTGAGGAGCATCTAAGTTGGTAAGGGCATTGAAAGTGTTAAAGTCAGCTTAGAATGCGTTTTGCTTTTATTTCATTTGACCAAATCTGAATTGTTGTGCTTTGACTTATAATCACTTAAAATCTTTTGTAGTTAATACATTTGTTTGTTTATTCTACCCGAAGCAGTGCATTTGGTTTGAAGTGTGTCAGAGACTCTTCTTGGGATAACAAGCCTGGTACATATCAATTTCTTTGTTAAATTGACAAATTCATAAGCTTGCAGTGTCCAGCAGGCATAACTGGACCGTGCAAGACAGAGGTTCCTAGGGTTGTGTTTGGGACCAGAGATATTGGCTAGCGTCATTTGGTTGCACAATCCAAGCAGCGTCTGGCCAAAAGTGCTCACTCGCATAGCTGGGAGCAGCTTACATGCTAGAGGCTGAGCGTGAACAGCCCGGGAGTGGGGGTTCTCACAGCGGAGCAGGGTAAGGCTGGTCCCCAGAGTCAAAGATTGGAGTGACCTAGCAGATCACTGGTCCAGATAACACCAGGAGAATGTCACATATGGGTTGGGGTTCGGATTAGGACCAAGAGTTTAAAAAGTGACTAGTAATTTACAGTGCCTCTATTTTTGGATGCTCAGCTTGAGACATCGTTAAGGGCAAGATTTTTCAGGATGTGAGTATTCATTACTTTCTAAAAACCAGGCTCCCTTGGGCAACCAAATATTGAGGTCCCCAAAATCATTAATCACTTAAAAATCATGGCCTAGGGCTTGATTCTTCTCACAGTTACACCAGTGTCAATCAGACGTAAGTCCCATCAAGTTATCCATCCCCTGTTGCCCATTCCCAGCTTCTGACAAACAGAGGCTAGGGACACCATTCCTGCCCATCCTGGCTAATAGCCATTGATGGGCCTATCCTCCATGAATTTATCTAGCTCTTTTTTGAACCCTGTTATGGTCTTGATTTTCAAAACATCCTCTGGCAAGGAGTTCCACAGGTTGACTGTGCATTGTGTGAAGAAATACTTCCTTTTATTTGTTTTAAACCTGCTGCCTATTAATTTCATTTGGTGACCCCTAGTTCTTGTGTTATGAGAAGTAGTAAACAACACTTCCTTA
Source organism: Mauremys mutica (assembly GCF_020497125.1). Lineage (NCBI taxonomy): Eukaryota > Metazoa > Chordata > Testudines > Geoemydidae > Mauremys > Mauremys mutica. The sequence goes on along the minus strand of NC_059082.1, from coordinate 80,958,519 downwards.
TCTACTTGCTCTATACCAGACATGATTTTATATACCTTAATCATATCTCCTCTTAGCCATCTCTTTTCCAAGCTGAAAAGTCCCAGTTTTATTAATCTCTCCTCATGCAGAAGTCATTCCATACCCCTAATTATTTTTGTTGCTCTTTTCTGAACCTTTTCCAATTCCAATATATCTTTTTTTGAGATGGGGTGACCACATCTGCACACAGTATTCAAGATGTGGGCATACCATGGATTTATATAGAGTCAACGTGATATTTTCTGTCCTATTATCTATCCTTTTCTTAATTATTCCCAACATTCTGTTTGCTTTTTTGACTGCTGCTGCACATTGAGTGGATGTTTTCAGAGAACTATCCCCAATGACTCCAAGATCTTTTTCTTGAGTGATAACAGCTAATTTAGACCCCATCATGTTATATATATGGCTGGGATTATGCTTTCCAATGTACATTACTTTGCATTTATCAAGATTAAATTTCATCTGCCATTCTGTTGCCCAGACACTCAGTTTTGAGAGATCCTTTTTTAGCTCTTTGCAGTCTGCCTGGGACTTAACTATCTTTAGCTAACAGAGTTACACCACTGAAGGACTCTCTCACTGAAGGACTGTCTGGATATGTGGACACTCTACTCAGACCCTATGCCACCAGCACTCCCAGCTATCCCCGTGACACCACTGATTTCCTGAGAAAACTACAGTGCATTGGTGATCTTCCAGAAAACACCATCTTAGCCACCATGGATGTGGAGGCTCTCTACACAAACATCCCACACACAGATGGAATACAAGCTGTCAGGAACAGTATCCCTGATGATGCCACAGCACAACTGGTTGCTGAGCTCTGTGCCTTTATCCTCACACACAACTATTTCAAATTTGGTGACAATATATACCTCCAGACCAGTGGCACTGCTATGGGCACCTGCATGGCCCCACAATATGCCAACATTTTTATGGCTGACCTGGAACACTTCGTCAGCTCTCATCCACTCACGCCCCTTCTCTACCTATGCTACATTGATGACATCTTCATCATTTGGACCCATGGGAAGGAGACTCTGGAAGAATTCCACCACGATTTCAACAGCTTCCACCCCACCATCAACCTCAGCCTGGACCAATCTACATGGGAGGTCCACTTCCTAGACACCACGGTGCAAATAAGTGATGGTCACACATTAACACCACCCTATACCGATAACCTACCGACCGCTATGCCTACCTTCATGCCTCCAGCTTCCATCCCAGGCACACCACACAATCCAATGTCTACAGCCAAGCACTGAGGTACAACCGTATCTGCTCTAACCCCTCAGACAGAGACCAACACCTACAAGATCTTCACCAAGCGTTCTCAAAACTACGATACCCACACGAGGAAATAAGGAAACAGATCAACAGAGCCAGAAGTGTACCCAGAAGCCTCCTGCTGCAAGACAAGCCCAAGAAAGAAATCAACAGAACTCCACTGGCCATCACCTACAGTCCTCAGCTAAAACCTCTCCAACGCAACATCAATGATCTACAACCCATCCTGGACAATAGTCCCTCACTTTCACATGCCTTGGGAGGCAGGCCAGTCCTTGCCTACAGACAACCCGCCAACCTTAAGCCTTAAGCATATTCTCACCAGCAACCACACACCGCACTATAGTAACTCTAACTCAGGAACCAATCCATGCAACAAACCTCTATGCCAACTCTGCCCACTTATTTACACCAGTGACACCATCACAGGACCTAACCAGATCAGCCACAACATCACTGGTTCATTCACCTGAACGTCCACCAATGTAATATATGCCATCATATGCCAGCAATGCCCCTCTGCTATGTACATTGGCCAAACTGGAGAGTCCCTGCGTAAAAGGATAAATGGACACAAGTCAGATATTAGGAATGGCAATATACAAAAACCTGTAGGAGACACTTCAACCTCCCTGGACACACAATAGCAGAAGTGACACCAAATATAAACAGGATAATTAGTACAAAGTCTTGGTGACCTTCACCATAATTAAAAACTGGATAAGCTGCTAGCAATGATTGGTGCAGGTGCTATACATAACTGGGACAAGTATCATTGTATCCTGAAAAAACAATAGGTACAAGATAAATAAACGAAACAATGGTGTGTGCTAAGTGGAAAATTTTCCATTTTGTTGTAGCATCTGTGTGTGCGCGTGTATCCTGAAGTTAGTTCTTATTGTTTGGAGCAGTGAAAATGTAAAGCTGCAGGCCTGCTCCCTGGATTGGGTAATGGTATTAACTCTTTCTGTATAGTGCTGATTTATCTTTGACTGATAAACACTGATTGAACTGAGCTATCGACATCTTATAAACAAAATAATCAAGCCCATGATTAACAAGTATGGAAGTGAGTCAGATCTTTTTCAAGCCTATACCCTTTTGGAGCCATTGAGATGCCCAGTTCTGCACATCTCAGTGCCCTAATTAAGGAAACTAGATGAAATAACAGAGGGGTAGCCGTGTTAGTCTGGTTCTGTAAAAGCAGCAAAGAATCCTGTGGCACCTTATAGACTAACAGACGTTTTGCAGCATGAGCTTTCGTGCATCCGAAGAAGTGGGTATTCACCCATGAAAGCTCATGCTGCAAAACGTCTGTTAGTCTATAAGGTGCCACAGGATTCTTTGCTGCTTTTAGATGAAATAAGTCACAAGTGATTTAAGGTCACTACTGATGATAACCACCAGGGGAGTAAGAGGAGTTTTGTTAAAAAGACTATATCATTTAACTCTGTCACGTGATGGCAGCTGTTGTGTTAAATAAGTTAGTTATCTCAGTCTAGATCCTAACAGATGGGGGTGTCCACATCCCATCCAGCAGTAACTGACACCTAATTGGGCTGAATGGCCAAGGACTGAGTGGATTAAAGGGAAAGAGCCTCAAGAAGGCAAACAGGGTAGGACTGTCCATTCACATATATGGGCTCCAATAGCCTATTGTATAAGCACCTGTAATGGCATCTGCCCCACCTCTTGTGAGCACACCCTCCTGCACGTTCACACACACAACATATCCCTCCCTGGGCATACAGACCACCAGGGGCCTATCTCAGTACACCTCAGTTGGTGTCTCTCTAGCCTTCCATGGGCTCAGTCTTTAAGTAGTCCCAGTCCTGGTATGGGGCTCTACCACCCAGGCTTCCTGCCTGGAGACACTATCTTCCTGTGGCCCTCCCTGGGCTCAGTTTTTACTGTCTCAGAAGGCAGCCAGGAGCTCCTTCTTAGCTCCACCCACCCCCACTGAGCTGTCCATGGTGCTGCTGCTCTGCCAGCCAGCCAGGAACACAGTACTATCTTCTCCAGCTCCAGGCAGCAACTGACTGCTGCTCTGTTCTGCAGCATCTTTTATATGGCCCTGCTGGGCCCTGATTGGCTGCTCCCTGCAACCTCTCTAGGCTGCTTGGAGGACATCTCTTCTGCTCCTTTCTGGGACGGAGTGTGGCAGAACCCTGAGGCCTTCAACAGAGGGCCTCAGGGTCTAGTCCGTCCTGTCATAGCAGCTCACAAATATTAATGGATTTATCCTCTCTGTGAGATAGGGAAGTGCTATTAACACATTTTACACCTGGGCAACCAAGGCAAAGCCAGATGAATGACTTGCCTGTGTTTGTACAGTGTGTCTGTGTCCAGACTAGGAATTAGATGAGATTAAAAAAAACTGCTGAGTTGCAGTCCAGTGCCTTAACAATAGGAGCATGCTTCCTTCGGTGAGCAAAACAGTTTACACTAAAGAAAAATCTTTTCAAGGATGTCTTGTATCCAATGGAGTGATATGACAGCCACCCAATGCGTCTGGCTAAAGCTTGTACGTGCTGTTTGACCTCATAACTTTCCCACTGGAGATAGCAGAACTTTTTAATCTCTGCTACTAAATGATGCCTCCTTATTTTTCAAAACACTTCATTTGATGCCAGAGTCCCTGACAATTCTGCTAAAAGGCTTCAAGCCTATAAATATTTGGCATCAGAGCTTTGAAACTTTCAATTTAATAAAGCCACTCTCTTCATTTAATACAGACTGTTCTGTTAAATGGTTTGCACGTGTTTACATGTGCATAATGAGGAGTCTGGCAGAAAACCAAAGAAGGTTGGAGACTGGGAATGCTAAACTGCTGCTCACATCAGTAGTTACAAAATGAACAATGAATCACTTCACTCCACTCAACTCAACTCCAGCAATTACAATGCAACAAAAAGTCACCCCAGGAGGTCTCAGAGAGGCTGTTGACAGGTCCATCGGCAATCTGCAACCTGTGGATGATATTTCCTCTCTGTGCAGTGAGCCTGCACAAGCAACAGTAACCATTTAAATCCCTCTAAATCTTATTTGGGGGCTTATGTGACACATCTGCCACTTGCTAACCTTTTGCTCAGGGTGAATTTTGCCCCGTATGAGAATCTCGGAGGTACTCTGAAGCACCTGCTTCAGCTTTCTATAGAGTAATCTCAAAAGAGTTAAGCATTTCCCACCGTTCATAATAGCTCTCTCTTCACTGTAGTGCTAACAGGGGCGCACGTATGATTCAGGCTTGTCTATACTACAGGTTAGGTCGGTATAACTTATGCCACTCAGGGGTGTGACTAAGCCACTGCCCCCAGAGTGATATAAGTCACACCGACCTAAGCACCAGTGTGAACAGTGCTATGTTGGCAGGAGAGCTACTGCCTTTTGCAAAAGTGGTTTTATTATGCAGCTCTGCCTAGTCTGCATGCACTTACTTGGTTTAGAACTATGGCTCGAGTCTGACACTATTCCTGTAAATTCATAAAGTAACAGTACACCCATTTTACAGCTGGGTAAACTGAGCCACAGATAAGTCATGTGATTTGCCCAACATGACAGAGTCAGTCAGTGGCCTGGACCAGGATTCCTGCCTCTTATTCCCTTGTGATAACCAGCTGGAAATGCTGCCAATGAAAAATTATGTGGTTCTGACAGCTTCATATAGCTATAGTACTATCCCGATACAACCGTATAGTACTACGCCTATGCAACAGCTGGTTTGTAAAATATCAGCTCTCACACTTCCCCTATTAGTGGTAGTCACAAGGTTAGTCAGATAAAAATACAGCGTGAAAACAATATACTGCTCGGAAGTTCTGTCTCAAAACTCAAAAGACTTTTAATAACTGAAAATGCCGACAATTATATTTTATTATATCCTGTAAGAAGAAACCTATTCAGCCATTTCTGAATGCAATGAAGGGAGGTATGTTGATTTGAAACAAGAGCAAAGCAATATATTAAAATTCTGCCTATTAAATACTCTGTAATTGACAATTGATCATCTCACACACATTCATTTCATCCCTTGGTCCAATGGAGTGCTAGTAATCTGCACACCAATTTAGAGAAGAAACCCTGAAGAAGACCTCTGTGTAAGCTCGAAAGCTGGTCTCGCTCACCAACAGAAATGAGGCCAATAAAAGACATTACCTCCCCCACCTTGTCTCTCTAATATCCTAGGACCAACATGGCAGCAACTATCTTGCAAAGAAGAAAATTCTGGGCTTCTCTCTTGATTTTACTATGATGGTGAAATTTTCCATGGCAGCATTAGGAGTCTAGTCAATGGACTTCTATAAAATGCAAAATAGAAGTGAGAGAGAAGTAGGGGGTGGGAATCAAAGAATTGTTTTCTTAAGTGATAGTGGCTGACTTTTTTCAAAAACACAGTGGATCACTGGGAATCACAGCCTCTGCACTCAGTGGCTGCTACTGAGTTACCAGAAAGGCGGGAAGAAGGAGGAGGAAAGGGAAAAGGGAGGGAAATATGGAACTGTGTCTTCACCCTCTCTCCTTGTGCTGGTCATTTGTGTTGCTCTTGGAGCTGAAAGGAGCCCTAAGTGGCTGAAACCACTTGAACGTGAACAGCTAGTAACCAGTGTTAAAGGAGGATGGAAGCTCACCAATGTTGGTGGCTATTGACACAAGTAGAGTTGATAAAATCTCTTTTTTGATGGAAAACTTTCATCAAAAAAGTCCGTGCCTCAAAATCAAAATACTTCAGCTGAAGACAGAAGTATTGTAGCCAAACCCCAAAATATTTCACTTTTTCGACATTGCAACAGAAGGTCAGAATTTTCCAGGGAAAATTTAGACAAAATTTGGTAAAAAAAAAAAAATTGTCCCAATTTTCCATCGAAGCAACACTCTATTTTCTGACCAACTCCAGTCAAAGCACTGAAGGGCATGGATTGTGTCTTCTATGTTTGGAAAGGGGGTAGTGCATTTTGAACACAGCGGCAATTAAAGAATCGGAATAATACTGTACTCATTTGCCAACAGAAAAACAAATCCCCAACATTGCTCTATAAGTTTTTATATAGGTTTATCTTGATACAGGACTTGCTCAAGGGAAATAAATTTCTAACAACAGGATGGGTGGGGAACTGCATATGCTTAGTCCCTTGACAGCCTAGCTACTGAACCTAATATTAATACAAGAGGTTTCTCTTCTCTATCCACTGAAGGGAGTTGATTTGAAACACTCTTTTTTGTTTCCACAGGATTTTCTTTTCAAGTCAATTTCTAATAACCCAACAATCTGCGTCCAAGGTGGTATTGCGTCATAAAATCTAAGCAACTATTTGAACTCCGCATTATTCTTCTTCCTTTAAAGAGGGCTGTGAGTGCAGGGACCTCTATGGATCATTGAGCGCATTGTCACAGTGCATAGTAACTGGATACTAAGGTAATGAACAACTACCCAGAACTTTAGACTCCTTTGCCATAGGCACTACTCAGCAGGTGAGCCAGCAATTCAGCAACAGATGGGCCTATTAATGTCGATTGGAGGAGTCCCTAATGGACTAATTTGAAAGCCATTGATTTTTCTGCCCCCATCAGTAAAGCCACAAAGAAAATCTAAAAAGTATTCATGGATCCACTCTTCACAGTACACTTCTTGAAAGCATTTCAAGAAAGAGAAACAGTCAATGTGGGAGTGGGATTAGATAAAATAATCACCCCGCCTTAAATTTTCACACAGAATATGAACTGAACCAGATCTTCTCTGAAGTTCAGAAAAGTTTAGTTAACTTCTTGTGAGTCATCATTTTTTAATTCCCGTCTGCCTCTCAATTTCCTGGTAGAAGCATGGGAAGGGGCCCAAACCAACTCCTGTTGACTACTTCAGCAGGTGTTGTATTGGGCTCTAGAACTGGAAGGTAGAAGATTCTTAAATTGTTAAAGCTAGTTTAATCTGATTTACTGTATGATACAGAGCAAAAATTTACCCACTAATTTCTACAGCAAAATCCAACAACATGTAGCTAAACTAGAGCATATATTTTAGAAAAAATAACATCCATTCTTGATGTAAATGGTACATCTACACTACAGCCAGGGGTGCAATTTGCAGCTCATGTAGATGTGTCTGCACTAGCTGTAATCTAGTTAGCGCTCTAAAAATAGCAGTGACAATGCAGTGGGGTGGGCTTTAGTGAAGGATGCACAAATGAATATGGACACAGGGGCCTCATAATTATTGGGCCTACAAATTTACCCTTGTTGAAAGTGGATAATAGTTCCCCAAAGGTGCAAAAATGAGTCAGGAAAACTGAATTAGTCCAAACAAAAAACCCTCCTGATACAATTCAAGGTCTGTGTTAAAATCTTATCTGGTAAACAAGAGAATTGTGGGATCAATGAACTGCAATTGGTGTGTCAGAAACGAGGCCTAATTGGTGAACAGGTGAACAGGTGAGCTATCCCACCCATCACTCCTTTTGGGGGAGGTTGAAAAAGAAGAGACTTTAGTGGAAAATTAGCAGATGGGGATGCTGGTTGACCGAAAGATAGAAAAACAGGAAGTAGTGTGCTATGCCATCATGGCTGCCATCCTCACCATCTCCTGGGACTCCAAGATTCACTGGGAAATCATTGGGCCTTTGTTGTCCTGATCCTGAGAGATGTCCTGACCAGATGGGGCCGATTGACCCAGATGACATTAATACCTCCACCAGCTCTGGCTGAATCCCAAATACCACCTGGGATGAGAGACTTTGTCCCATACCCCCATTCCCTCCCTTGTGTGTCCTTTTCCTTTCCCACCTGATTCCTTCTCTTTCTTATCCATTCCTTTCCCCGCTCTGTCTAATAAGAGTCAGGCTTAGCTGGCCAAAACTGTATATTTTGCAACACTCCTGTAAGCCTGTGACTGGAAAGACAGATAAAAGCAATGCCCTAAACAGCCTGAGGCTGGGACAACTTTGCCAGCTTTCCGAGTGGCTGCTCAGATTATGGACCTGTGTTTCTCCAGCCGCGAGGTTGCAAGTGAGTCAATGCCAGAGACAGAAGCCGAACTTTCTAATGCTTTTGGGGGGTGTTTCTCTTGTTTTGTTCTCTCAATGGGATTGGACTTTAACAACAACTGTAATAACAGCAGCTTTGGCCCATCTCAGCTAACTTCTCCCCCACCACTACCCCAAAAGGAACAATTATTACCATTTTTTACACCATCTAAAAATGGTCAAATGGGTGGAGGAGGGAGGAATGTTCCTCCTAAAAGTGCTCTCCAGCAAAAGGGACAGGGAATGCCACATGCTGTTCAGGTAAAAGTCTTAATACTTTACATTTTAAATGCCATCATTGTTTTTCCTTCCTTTTTCTATAGCTTTAATAAATGGTTAAATGGTGGGTTTGCCATGGCTATAAACAACCTGAGGTCTCTGTATTCCAAACCCTGAACCTTGTTGAACCCTGTTTACTGTTGGACAGTTTCAGGGTCAAGTTAACGCTTTGACTCTTAGGGCCCATATATCCAATCTGAATTAATACAGCAGGGGTCAGGCAAGCTTGTGCAGCCACAGACATGGTGTCCTTTCTTCCAGTTTTAGCTAGATTAACCCGAGTGTGAGTATGTCTACAGGAGCTGCCACTCACACCCCAGTCAATGGCTCCAGCTGATGGAGAATTCATGATTGGGACTCTATCCCTGGGATTAATTGCCCTCACTGTTAAAAGTCGTGTCTGATTTCCACCTTCATGATTTCTGACTCCATCTTCCATTCGTTGGATCTTGTTATACCTTTGTCTGCTAGACTAAAGAGTCTTCCAGTAACAGACCCTTCGGTATCTACCCCTGAATAGGAATGTATAGACCATGATCAAGAAGCCCCCTAACCTTCTAGTCAACAAGCTATCATGAAAAGTCTGTTCTGGACAGATTTCAAATGAATTGTACAGACCTAGAAAGCTGAGATTACTCAGACTAGGTTCAAATGAGCATCCAAACATTTCTTAGGTTTGTCCAAGTATTTGTAGACAAAATCAAATATGCTTTGTCACATGGGCATGTTTTCTCGTTTTGGTGAGATGCTTTCTTGTTTTGCAGTACTTGGCATTTTCTTCCCTCAGGTATAAGCCAGGATTTGAACATACAGGAGGCTCCCAGATTCCACAGCCCCCAAGTATCAGATCTAATACTAGGAGCTCCAGACCACTGGAGTTCACCATGTTTCAAGGCCAGCAGGTCTGGTACAACAAGGCAACATGGTTGAATGAATAAGGCCCCAGACTGGGAGTCAGGAACCTGCCTTCATTTCCCAGCTCTGGCTGGCTACATGACCTTGGGCAAGCCACTTACCCGCTCTGTGCCTCAGTTTCCCATTTTTGTAAATAAATGCTGCTCACCCACTTTTATGAAGCACTTTAAGAGCTATGGATTATGGCTCCCATTCATCAAGTTCAGCATGTGTCTAATTTTAAGCAAATTACTAATTCCATTGACTTCAGTGACTGGCTCCATTGAGACTACTTGTGTCCTTAAATAAGAAGGTGAATTGTGGTCTAAAAGCACTAATTATTGTTCTCATGGTGGCTGCTGCGGCAACTGGCTCAGAGGGGCACAAATTTGTCCTGTGTTTCCTACTGGTCTGCACACCTCTCTGAGGTATACTTGGGTCAAGCTAAACCCACTTAGCCGTTCTAATTACAGAGAATCCCAGCCCCAAGCCCCCAGTCGCAACACCTCCAAAATGTATAAACTCAAAACAAAAGACTTATTCTCATTATTCTGGAATAATATTTCTTTCCCATTCAAGCAACCAGTCTCTGTTCTTTCCTCTGCTGCTCATCAATTAATTCAACAGGGAAAAAGAGCTGACACAGGTTTCCTGAGCATTTTTCTTTTAAAGCGATCCCAAAACAACCTCTATTTTTCAGCTGTGTTTTGACAAGTCAATTTCTAAAGCACAAAAGGTGCTTCACCTGCAACCTGTTTTTATAGCTCCCTCATAGCAGCCACCTTTACCACCCACTACACTTAAATTTTATTGCTAACCAATATAATTATCACCACTGTCATCATCATTCAAGATTTTGGTAGGAAATGCATTGTTAACAGACCATATCATGACACTACATTTCTGTGTGAGCAACGGCAAAACGAAAAGCACTACCTCTCAGAATTATGTCTCCTGGGAGGGTAGTTACATTAAAAAAAAAATTCACAAAACTGCAATATGGTAGCCTGATCTTTATCAGCACAACACTGAACAAAAACACATTAAAACACCCTAGGTTATAACGATGTCAAATACCATAAATACTGTCCACAAAAGAGATGAGCCCATTAGAGCAAAAAATCATGGTCATGAATATGAGACTTCTCTTATTTAAAAATGTGCTTGTTTTACTGGTACCCATCAACACACATAGACACACACACACACCAGCTACATTATCCATCCACCTGCTACATAATGTTACAAATTTGATAAGATCAGATGTTTTTCAAAAAGGTGTGCTCTAGGCATAGGCACTAGAACTAACGGGCTAGAAGTGGTTTCCATTACATACAGGCTTCACAATTTGGTTCAAGGGCCAGCACCCCCACTATATAAATTGTTCCAGCATCCTTGGTGCTAGGAATTATTTTGGGGACATTCTCTGGCCTGTGTTATACAGGTCAGACTAGATGATCACCATGGTCCTTTTTTGGCCTTGGAATTTAGGAGACTTGATCCTTCAAGCTCCTTCTCATGGCCAGATGCCTGCATTCATAGACTGCCCTGTGGATTTCAGTGCGCTCCCTGGCACAAGATGGCTTGCAGAACTGGGCTATTAGATGGTAATTTTTGTGAGGCAGGAATTGTCTTTTTCCCCATTTATAACAGTCAGCCCCTGGTCTCTCACTGGCCTAACTCCGCTCCCATTGGGAGTTTGACCATTGAAGTCAATGGGAGCAGAATTAGACCAATATTAGGTGCTTTTGAAAATCCCACGTAGGTGCTGGAGCTGTGGGTGCAGCAGCTTGAAGTGGATTATATTATATCCAGGGTTTATAGTTTGGTTCAACGGCTCTCAGCACCCCCACTATACAAATTGTTCCAGCACCCCCAAAATCCCACCCAATAATAATAAGTATTTGCAAGATCCAACTCTTTATTCAGAATACATGTCATTAATGAATTCAGTGTATTTTCAGCAGCTCTCTCTTTTTTTTAGAATAAATTAGCCTATGAGAAAAGTTCACTTGAAATGAATCCTCTTTTTATTCCTGTTGATATTCACAACGTGGCAAGTGTATCACATTTTATTTGACATGTTTTCAAAGAGGGCAATCAAAACCTCTGCTTCCTTTCTGGTTATCAACCCAACACTATTGTTATCAGATGATTGCCCCCATTGTCATGGCCAGAGCAGGCTGGAGCCTTAGTTTAATTTAGCGATACATGATCATAAATACATCAGCAGACTCCATTAGAAAGAGACATGCTGAAAACAGCCTTTTTCTCCTTTATGTTTTGCATTTATGCATCTGACTCAATGGCAGCTGTCTAATTGAAAAGCCATGGCAGGGGATTAAGATCATATAAGTTGTTACGAAGAAGGACATTCCGTGCATGTCGATGAATAACGGAGTGCCTGGAGGGGCCAGTCTAGCTCTGAACAGGGATAACAGCACAGTGTTCTCCCATATCACACAGGCTAATGCATGTCAACATTCTCAGCTTCCTCGCGGCACAAGGTCATGTCTGCAGCATGCAGTGGCATTGTGAAGAGGGCCGGGTGAGCAACGTGAATGCGCAGGACTGCAGCGGATGGTTGATTTCGGTATCTCAGTGGGCAAGGATGGTGTAGGGCAGGGGTAGACCGCAGACCGTGGGCCAAATCCGGACCCCCAGACATTTTTTAATGGATCATGACATCTTTTTATTTATTTCTTCTTATTAGTACTGTGGTTGCTTTATTATGATGTTCTCTGGAGCCTGTTCTTGATTATACCTTGACCAAGAAATCTGGACCTTGACAAAAAATAATTGACTACCCCTGGTGTAGGGGCGGCACTGGTGTGGGGGAGAAGGGTGCAGGGGGGAAATGGGAGAGAAGACGTATGTGTCATGTTTGTTCCTGTGCTGCACTCAAAGAGCCAAATACTTCAGCCACCTAATACCTAGTGCAAACCCTGGGGAAGTCAATGGGATGGCAACAGGGGAGCAAATCTGTGCAAAATATGGCCCTATAGTCTAATATTTTTTTAGATGTTCTGTATTATTGGGGGGTGGCAGGGAACAGATAGCTCAGTGGTTTGAGCACTAGCCTGCTAAACTCAGGGTTGTGAGTTCAGTCCTTGAGGGGGCCACCTAGGGATTTGGGGCAAAACCAGTACCTGGTCCTGCTAGTGAAGGCAGGGGGCTGGACTTGATGACCTTTCATGGGCCCTTCCAGTTCTATGCAATAGGTATAACTCCATATACATATTTTTGGGGGAGGGATAGCTCAGTGGTTTGAGCATTAGCCAGCTAAACTCAGGTTGTGAGTTCAATCCTTGAGGGGGCCATTTAGAGCTCTAGGGTAAAAATCTGTCTGGGGAGTGGCCCTGCTTTGAGCAGGGGGTTGGACTAGATAACCCTCTGAGGTCCCTCCCAACCCTAAGATTCTATGATTAGGGGCCTGATCCACAACCCATTGAAGTCAGTGGAAAGACTCCTCAAGGAGTCAATCCTTAGGGACTTTCCTGACCTGGTAGGGAGATGGACCCAGATGAGCTAATGGATTCTTTTCACCCAGATCTTCAAAATGATCTGCTCATTTATCCAGGAGGAAAAGAGAAAGATATACACTCCAAGCACTGGCTGAAGGCTATTAAGCCGTGACAGGTGCCATGGTGATGAATTGGGCTGGGGGGTGTGTGTGTGTGTATGTGTGTGAAAGAAGGATCTCCTGGAAACAGACACAGCATCATGAAGGAGAGAGGGGGACTCTATTAAAAAGCCTCCCTGCACACTGAGCGACCCGCCGGACGGGGGCTGGAGGCGCAAAGACCAGAGGCTGCGGCTCTCTCTGCATCAGCGGGACGAGCTTTGCCTACTTACCCAGAGGGCTGGGGAGAGAAGGGAGGAGAGATCCCCCTGGGGAGGGCTCGGGGCGGGGGGAGCCAGAAGGAAACCAGAGCCAGGGAGGCATTTCTGAAGCAGCAGGCGGAGGACACCCGGCTGCCGTGGGGATCCCAGAAGCAGCCGCCAGCCCGGCCAACCCCTCTCCCCACCCCCCAGATCTTTAAAAGCAGGGGGACGGGGGGGGGGTTTAAAGACAAGGAAGCAAAGGGATCCGGAGCAAAGGGAGCGCGGGTAAGCGCCGCTCCTTCGCCCATTCCTCGGCACCCCCCATGCCCGGGGGATCCCCGCCACTGAAGGCCCTGGAGCGAGCCCCCCCTGACTCGGGAAGGAGCCGGGCTTTCCCGATCCCAGACGGGGCGGGGCGGGCGGGGGGTTCGCTCTTTGCTCGGACAACTTTGCAGCCCGCTCCCGTCTCGCACCTGTAACTTCCTCCCCTTGGCACGGAGCGCCCGGAGCCTGGGAGGCTCCAGCTGATGGCTGGGGGCCGTGGACATTGGGATGTCACCCCGCTGCCCCCTTTTGCCGAGTGTGCCTCTCCCTGGGGTTTCCCAGCCCCCAAGCCCCTGCGAGGGACCCAGGCGGCGAGCGCTTTGCAGCGATCTCCCGTTCACACGGGACTTTTCCCACGCGGATCCTGGCACAGCTCAGAGTCGTCTTCTTTTATTTTTTTTTATTTTTTTGCAGCGTGTTACCCACTTCCATCCCCGCCGCTCCAGCAGGTAGGCAGCTGCTCCCCCGTCTGCATGGCCGTGGGGGGCTGAGCTTCCAGCTGCTTCCCTTTCACACCCGTTTTAAAGCCTGTAAAAAGGGGTGGTGGGGGGAAGCGAGGCGAAGATCTGATCCCCGTTTTGCTGGCTTCGGAGGGAGAAGAGGCGGCTCGATCAGCTGGGAAGCGGGGCCGGTTTATTTCAGACCTGGGTCTCACCAAGAAGAACCCACGGACATGCAGGTAACCCTGCCCCCTTTGCTTTCCCACTGCCCAAGGAAGCGGGGACTGGAAGAGAGGCACCTAGAGAGATGGACAGGGCTGGGGGTTGTGGCGGCGGCTACTGGCTATTGCCAGGCCAGTCCTGGGGCACGAGGGGTGGGCACTGGAATGATCGTTCTTCTGTTCTGGTCCCGTTTCATCTCCAGTTTGTCATAAGGGAGCCTGCCTTTGTCTCCTAAAAGAGTTAGGCGCCTGTTCCAGCGGAGCTGGGGGTCTAACTCCCTTAGACTCCTTTGAAATCCTAGCAGATCCACGGCCACATTTGCATAGACTTTCCCTCTGCTTCTTGCAACCTACTCGTAAGAGAAAAGACTTTAATAACTGATCAGGGAGGGGGTGGCAAAGTGCATCTGAACTGACCTTGCCTGAAGGGTAAAGTAAATAGGAGGCTGAGATCCGAGTGGTGCCAAGTTTGTATTAATAATGCAAATATTTGAACCATACCTAGTCCGGAGTTCCCATTTCCTTAAAACTTTCCTTCTTAGGGGAGATTTGAAATAACGGGGGAATTGTTTGCAAAGCCAGGTGAAAAGGGCCTTCTTGGTGAAGGACAAATACAATGTTGCTTCTCTTTATTTTTTTTCCCCAAAGGGGATTTATGCATCTGTCTCTTTGTGGGGTCCTTGACCAGAGCTGTGTTGGTCATTTTTATAGGACATTTATATTAAAGGCATGGAAGTTCAAGCAGACAATGTCACTAGCGTTCTCGGGTCCCCACTAGAGCTACTGATCAAACCTACTGAGAATGTAGGTGCTTAAAATAGTTAGAAAGTTTATCTTCCCTAAAGGACAATGTGTAGTGTGTGTGTTCGTGTGTGATAAATAGCTATGAATGGCTAAAAGTTGCCCTCAAATACAGCAGTGACTGCAGGGGAGTTACATCAAGGAATCTGAGCCTATCTGGACATGTACATTGCATAGGTGTTCACGCCCATGTACATATACACGCATACATGCATATATAATACAGTGACCCATGCAGTCCTAAGCAATCACCTTGCATACACCAAAACATGGAGTGTTTGCCTAATAGAGGTTAGTTTTTAAAAGGCAGCACAGAGTTGTTTAGGGATGCTTTAAAGTGGTCACTTCGAGGTGGGGAGAGTTGCCTGTAGAGGTGGTTGTTGAAGATGTGTATGTAGATCTTCTCATAGCAAATGAGCTCCACCTTGTTTGATCTTTGTAAGGAGCAATGACCTGGAAAGGTTATAGCAACAGAAGCTGTACAAGTGGAGCACAATGCTAGAGTCACCAGTAGATAGGCAGGGATTGCATGAAGTGAATTTGTTTACTGGGAAACAAATGCATGGAATTTTGTTTAGTTAGGGTTACAATCCAGCCTGAAAATATTTACTCTCTGTATGTGAGATCTAGTCAAATATTATTAATACAGTGCCTGCAAGTATATGTGTGAATGCCAAACCATCACTGCTCATTCTAATGTGATTGTACCATTTAACATGAACCTTTTCATGGATATTTGCATGAAAGCACTTTCATTTGTATGAATTATAGAATCACTGAATTGTAGAAATGTAGGGCTGCTGGAATGACTCTCACATGAACAAGTGTATTTGTGTACAAAGAAAAGTATTCACTGTTCATTAATCACTATTCACTATTCTTCTGTTTAAAACATTTTAGATAACCAGTCAGGGAGCAGAAATAATGCCATGTGACTTACGTGGCCACTCACACACCATGAACCATTAGTCAAAAGGACTAATTTATGAACATGCCAAAGTCTGAAAAATTTTGTATGAATTATTCCGCAAAGACTTGCAAATTGCAAATATGCATTTAAGAACATTTTATAAATGGAAAAGGGCACAGTTCATGGGATAATTTATCACAATGAATTATTTGTCCTGCTTTAATATGTATATAAAAGAAATAATGGCTGGGCATGAGGGTAATAACAGTAAAATTGTCAGCAGAAAAATATAATTCCTAAAAATGTGATACATTACCCAAAGCCAAAATGGTAACACATTGTATATTTGCCCTCAGAGTCAGTCAGTATTTGTGTTATCAACAGATCAAGTGAAAAAAGCTTTATTTTTTTTAAGAAGAAGAAGCAGAAGAAAAGGCTTTATTTTGTGAAAAATGTAGAATGGAACTATTTTTGTTTCATTAAAATTTTCCACAATTTTTTCATTTTTAAAAATTTTTGTCAAAGGATTTTACAAATGTTGGTTTCATTTCCACTGAGGAAAAAATATTTCTCTTGTTTTTTAAAATGTTTTTTCCAATGGGAAAAAAGGGATGTTTTAAAAAGTGAGAAAAAATTACTCTCTCTCATTTTTTCCCCAACTTTTCCATCCCTTTTTCCATGGAGGAGGAGGGGGGGGGGAATAAGCAAAAACTGTGAAAGTTGAATTTTAAAAAAATTGAAATTTGCTAAAAATAATTTCAATTGAAAATTGAAAAATTTCCACAAAAAATGGAAATTTCCATTTAGTTAAAAAAAAAAGGTTTTATTGCAAAAGCTTTGACCAGCTCTGTTTATTAAGAGAGAGACAAGGTATCATAGAATCATAGACTCTCAGGGTTGGAAGGGACCTCAGGAGGTCATCTAGTCCAACCCCCTGCTCAAAGCAGGTAGGGGAGGTATTGTCTTTTATTGGACCAACTCTGGCAGAATGTGGAAGCTTTCGAGCTCCTCAGGTCCGGGAAGGAAGCAGAGTGTCTGAGTTAAATACAAGGTGGGACAGATTGTTAAGCAGAAGGGGTAACATGGGGGAGGTCACTTGAAATGCAGTGGAAGACTGGGGGGTAGATTGTTATGCATAAAGAGTTTGAAGGTTGCTGGCAGTGCTACGGACTTGTCTACACTTAAAATGTTATAGTGTAGACTCTACCTCTGCCAACAGAAGGGTTCACCCATTGCCCTAGGTAACCCACCTCCCAAGAGGCAGTAGCTAGGTCGACGGAAGAATTCTGCTGTCGACCTAGCATGGGCTACTCTGGGACTTAGATCAGTGTAGCTACGTCTCTCAGGGGTTTTTCATATTCCTGAGAGACAGTTATACAGATGTAAAATCAGCCAGCTAAAAACAAGCAACGTTGGGCTTGAAATGTTAAAAGCTCAGTGATTTTTTTGGGCAGGTTGTGGCCCTTGGGTTTTTTTCCTCTTAATTAATGGGCCACTTTTTTGAGGGGGCTTTTTTTTTCTTTGGGGATGTGGGCAGCATGGCTTACCCCCTCATCCAGCGTGATGTTGTTTACTAAGCCCTCTCCCTGGCAGGGTAGTTGTAATGAACCAGTGTCCCTGTTAAGTCCTTGGCTGTTGGTGTCTAGCAGAGTTACACATTCATTATATTGTTTTATCTCCCTGCCTACCTCTACACACACTCCTCCTAAGGCCAGATCCTCAGTACTGTGTATTGGCACAGTTCCTTTGACTTCAATGGAGCCGGCTGAGGGTCCGCTCCTTCATTTCAAGCCCCTCCTCTTGCTTCACCTGTTAAATGAAGAGCTGAGTTTCCCTCTCTGCAGTCTTTGGTGGAGATGTAGTGTCCTCACCTGCCTGCCCATTCTCTTGTATTTGAGGAAGGGGGCAGTATCCTTGCTTCACAAAAGAACTAATCTTAGGAGGTAGTAGCGTAGCCATTTTTCTCCCCGTCAAAACCTGTAGCTCCACTGGCACATTGTAGGAAACTTTGAGAAACAATCAGAACTGAGGTACAATTCTACTGATGTGTCCTGGCTATTTGCCCATGTGGTTTTTCTATTACTACTGCCATCATTTGCTTTAAAACATGATCTATCTGGCAGGTTCGTATTTCATCTGCTCTTGCTGCTTATTCTTCACTGCAAAGCCATAACCTAACTTTCTGTTATCTTAATTCTCGTCACACCAAGTAAATTTCATGCTGTACAGAGAAGATTATGATTCCAGTTGGCGAATAAGCCGTAGGAGTCAATGAAATCCTCACCCGCAAAGATTCTGGTTTTTATGCAACTTCTTCCTGATCTCTGTTGTTGACAAGTTTATGTCCTGAAGTATTAGGCGTGTTAAGCCTTAGCTTTGCTATTGTCACTATAGTACAGTATATAGCACAATCTGGAGCAAGTACACCGAATTGCAAGCCTCATTTATGAATGAAGTTACCGACACTGCAAATTCAAACTGTGCCATTGAATTTGCAGATGACCAATTATGTGTCTGAATGACCATTTGCATGCACAAATATCTGATTTCATGCATGCAATAAAGGTAATTACACATCCAGATCATGCACATAATTGGACATGTAAAGTTTGGAGAATCGAGCCCTAGCTTATTAAAATTGAAAGAATTTTTAAAATCCTATTTATTGCTCTTCTCTTTAAGCTGTTTATTTACCTTCTACATTTCTCTCAGCTTGGAGTATGAAAAACAATAAAACCAGTTTTGCCTTGCTTATAGTCATTTTCATCCTCAGGTCCTCCGGGCAGCAATGGCTGGGTTTCAAATACATATACCAACCCCTCATATATCATCTCAGAGGTTGAAACCGAGATCTTCAGCACTGAAACCATATGAACCTAATGGTGCAGCTCCAGGTGTAACTCCATTAGCTGGCAGCAGTAGTAGGTTCTTAGTAATGGAAACATGTCTCTAAATCTGAAATGTGGGTTGTACCGGCCTATGATCTGAGAGAAACCCTTGGAGGCAGCTTTCTTGAATCCTTAAAAAACACAGCCTGAAGATGGGTGGTGAAATGGAAGTGACAGTACAGCAGAGAAGTAGCTGCTGCTGGCGAGGATGAGGTGTTTGTCTCACATGAGAGGAAGACCCAGGAGCAGGAGGAAGAGAAGAACCCTATCTATGCAGGAAAGGAGGTGGGAGAGAAGGTCCATCGAGTCTGGAGTGTAGAGATGAGGGAAGAAACATCTGTTAAACTGTAACATTTACTCAAAATGTCAGAGTAAATATTGGGCCACATTCATCCTTGGGGTAACGCCACTGAAATCAATCCTCATGCTTTTATGTCTGTGCATTTTAAGCACTGGACACATTTAGGTGAAATATCCCAGCATGATGTCAGAAATAGAGAAAGGCCAGGAAACTAAAGCAAAAACCAAAATAAGCTGGAAGAGAGACACTCCCCAGGAGCTGTGCATAATTTCCAGTGAACATGTTCCATTAATTTTGTTTAAAAAAAACAACAACCAAAAAACCGAAGTAAAAAACAAATCAGTCAGAATCCCTTAATTACCTATCGCCAGCCCGTGCTGAAGCTTGATCAGCAATTAATTACTGCAGCAACAATATTAGAGAAGTGGCCTTAGCCCCTTCAGTACAATTCTATCAGCTAGATGTAGAGCAAAATGATCTATGCTTGCCATACATCACTAGCTGGCCTAGCCAAAGCTGCCCAGTTTTTTTGTCATGCTGTTTGAAGCCCAAATTGTCAGTTGTTACATGGTAAGAGCAAAGTGATTCTTTATTTGGCTCAGTGGATAGGGTATTAGAGTGGGACACAGAAGACCTGGGTGTAATTCCTGCCTCTGCCATTGGCCTGCTGGGTTACTTTGAGCAAATCACTTCCCCCTCCTGTGCCTCAGTTTTCCCATCT
Source organism: Mauremys mutica (assembly GCF_020497125.1). Taxonomy (NCBI): domain Eukaryota; kingdom Metazoa; phylum Chordata; order Testudines; family Geoemydidae; genus Mauremys; species Mauremys mutica. The sequence goes on along the minus strand of NC_059082.1, from coordinate 80,938,588 downwards.
GTAAAACGGGGATAATGATACTGATCTCCAGTCTAAGGTGCTTTGAGATCTGTGGGGGACAAGTGCTATATAACAGCTAAGTATTATTATTGTTGATTCATTAATGATGCTGAAATAGCAGTTGGAAAGAGTGGAGCTACTGGAGTCTACAACAGCAAAACTCTTCTTTCTGTATAAAGGTATGCACTCAAGATCCATGCTTCCTCCATGCTCCTGCTTTCTTCCCCAAAGAAGAAAACATCCTTCCCCGGTTCTCTACCCCATGCCCCACTGAGATATGCCTGTCCCATAACAAACCGATAACCTCATGTTCCCTGCCCATTTCCTCATGTCTGCCAACTCAGCACGTCTCTGTGTGGTGCCATTCTGGACTGCATGTCTATAGTCCCCATCCCCAACTTGCATTCCTGATGTGTTCGATACCAAGCAGAGTGCCCCAAGGGTCGGTCCTGGGGCCAGTTTTGTTCAATAGCTTCATTAATGATCTGGAGGATGGCGTGGACTGCACTCTCAGCAAGTTTGCAGATGACACTAAACTGGGAGGAATGGTAGGTACGCTGGAAGGTAGGGATAGGATACAGAGGGACCTAGACAAATTAGAAGATTGGGCCAAAAGAAATCTGATGAGGTTCAACAAGGACAAGTGCAGAGTCCTGCACTTAGGACGGAAGAAACCCATGCCCTACTACAGAATAGGGACTGAGCGGCTAGGCAGCAGTTCTGCAGAAAAGGACCTAGGGGTTACAGTGGACAAGAAGCTGGATATGAGTAAACAGTGTGTCAAGAAGGCCAACGGCATTTTGGGCTGTATAAGTTGCCAGCAGATCGAGGGATGTGATCATTCCCCTCTATTCGGCATTGGTGAGGCCTCATCTGCAATACTGTGTCCAGTTTTGGGCCCCACACTACAAGAAGGATGTGGAAAAATTGGAAAGAGTCCAGCGAAGGGCAACAAAAATGATTAGGGGGCTGGAGCACATGATTTATAAGGAGAGGCTGAGGGAACTGGGATTATTTAGTCTGCAGAAGAGAAGAATGAGGGGGGATTTGATAGCTGCTTTCAACTACCTGAAAGGGGGTTCCAAAGAGGATGGATCTAGACTGTTCTCAGTGGTACCAGGTGACAGAATGAGGAGTAATGGTCTCAAGTTGCAGTGGGGGACGTTTAGGTTGGATATTAGGAAACACTATTTCACTAGGAGGGTGGTGAAACACTGGAATGGGCTCCCTAGGGAGGTGGTGGAATCTCCTTCCTTAGAGGTTTTTAAGGTCAGGCTTGACAAAGCCCTGGCTGGGATGATTTAGTTGGGGATTGGTCCTGCTTTGAGTAGGGAATAGGACTAGATCAGTGGTTCTCAAAGCTGGCCCACTGCTTGTTCAGGGAAAGCCCCTGGCGGGCCGAGACGGTTTGTTTACCTGCCGTGTCCACAGGTTCAGCCGATTGTGGCTCCCACTGGCTGCGGTTTGCTGCTCCAGGCCAATGGGGGCTGAGGGAAGGGCGACCAGCACATCCCTTGACCCACACTGCTTCCTGCAGCCCCCATTGGCCCGGAGCGACGAACCACGGCCAGTGGGAGCCACGATCGGCCGAACCTGCAGATGTGGCAGGTAAACAAACTGGCCTGGCCCGCCAGGGGCTTTCCCTGAACAAGCGGTGGACTGGCTTTGAGAACCACTGGACTAGATGACCTCCCGAGGTCCCTTCCAACCCTGATATTCTATGATTCTATGTGGCCTGCTTCTTCCTCCCCCAGATAGTTCTCAGACAGAGTGAGCAATTTGGATCCAATAAGGAAGGGAGGCTGGTCACATCAGAACAAGCCAGGGGAGGAGGACTGCTCCTGGCAAAGTGCAGACGTATCAACTCAAGCCTTCCTCCACCCTTGTCTCTTGCCTTGACATCGGAAAGCAGAGAGAACCTCAGACCTTGTGCTGAGCCCCGAGATAGCAGTCTTTGAACTGCTCCCCCAGCAAGGCATCCAGACCTGAAATGTAGGGATGACGGTGGTTCCTTGTGAATTTAGCCAGCGCTCAGGGTATCATGGATTGATGGAAATCTGTGAAAGATTGTGATACAAAGTGCAACATGATGAGTTTAGCAGTAGCATTTTATCCTGTAAGCAACAGCTACATGGTTTCCATGGAACCAAAAATACAAAATGCATCAGATAGAATTTTATCAGAGTGCCAGGGCTAAAACTCCTGCTTTTACACAATAAAATAAAATAAAAATCTGTTGGGGAATCTCTAAAGAAAAAAGGCATTAGGACCTTGTTTTTGCATCTCCAGTGAGAGACGTTCCTTCCAGCAGTACAAGTTCCTTTCCCAACCATGCTGGGACACAGTCAGAACTGGCATACTGCAGGGAAGAGTACCATTCACAAAAGCATCAACTCCACTTTCTGCAGAAGGTGGGTGGTAATGTATTTGGAGGTTCCTCAGCTAAATATTAACCTAGCCCACTCCTCTTTAGCTTGTGAGCTATACAATCTCAGAAGCTACTTACCTACTGTATCTATCAAGGCTCTTCTATCAGGCCCATCACTGCACTGTCAAAAACACATGGTAGTGAGACAGTTCATCAGGTACAGAACCTGCAAATTCCCCTCCAATTTCTTTTCTCCCATATTTGCTATAGTTTCATAGAGTTTAATGGCAGACGGGACCATTAGATCATTTAGTCTGACCTGTAAATCACAGACCCTTAAATTTCACCCATTTGCTCCTGTATGGAGCCCAGTAACTTGTATTTGGCTAAAGCATATCTTCCAGAGAGAGCATCCAGTCTTGTCTGGAAGACATCAAAGGCTGAAGACTAACTACAGCATGTGCTTGTGCTCTTCAACCACAGTCTCCTTAGGTTTTCTGTCCTAATCTTTGTGCATTTTTTGTCTTCGCTGGCACATCTTCCCTAATTGCAAATTATAAAGCAGACTGTTTTCTTCAGACATTGACTCCCCACCTGCGAATTTCAAAATCAGAACAAACTATTTCCTACTATTACTAAGAGCGGGAGGAACTTACACTATGGCCCACTGTGAATGTAGTGGATGAAAGAGAGAGAAATAACCTGCTGAGTTGACCGCAAGGTTCTTAATGTAAATTCTTCTGCAGTTCTACACTGTCTGCGTTGCACCTCATTACCCTTGTAGTGGCTGCTTCATAAACTAGCAAGAGACAGAGTAATAAATAACATCAATATGAGTCAGGCACAGTGGAGGCAGAAGCTTGGAAAAGTTCCCCCTACTCAGCTTGACTAATAAACCGTGACTCCTACTCAAGTGTGTGTGGCCTAGTAGATAGTGCACTGGGCAGAGACACAGGAGACCTGGGTTTTGCTCCTAGCTCAACTTCTGGGTGACCTTGGGCAAGTGGTTTTACCTCTGGGCTGTGCTTTCCCCACCTGCAAAAGGTTTGATAATGATGCTGGATGGGCGGCGGGGGGCAGTCAGGGGCAGGGGTTCCGGGGGCAATCAGGGGACAGGGAGAAGGGGTGGTTGAATGGGGCAGGGGTCCTGGGGGGCCAGTCAGGAATGAGAGGAGGGGTTGGATGGGACAGCGGGGGACAGTCAGGGGTGGGGGTTCCAGGGGCGGTCAGGGGACAGGGAGCGGGGGTGGTGGTGGTGGTGGATGGGACAGGGGTCCCGGGGGAACTGTCAGGGAACGGGGGGAGGGGGAGTTGGATGGGACAGGAGGGAGGCCGTCAGGGGGCGAGAAATTGTGGGGGCAGATAGGGGCTGGGGGATGGGCCACGCCTGGCTGTTTGAGGTGGCACAGCCTCCCCTAACCGGCCCTCCATACAATTTCTGAAACCCAATGCGGCTCTCAGGCCGAAAAGTTTGCCCGCCCCTGCTATAAGAGCTGGAAATTATTACTACTGACTGTCAGGACACCCATTGAAGTCAAGGCTCACGAAAGGCATTTCCTTGACACAAAGCTCAAATCGTAATTTGGGGTCATGCAGAAAGGGCATATGGGAAAAGTTAATGGACTTAGAATTTAGGCTGGAAATGAGCTGATCTGTTCCTTTCTAATGCAGTTTTCTTTGCATTCGTGAGTGCTATATCTAGTGCTTTGTCTATTCTTAAATGTTCCAAAATGTAGGACTTCCCGTCATAGATATCAGTGAATTTATACTCAGGCTTTGTTTGCTGTAATGGATGGTTTTATTTTTCCACACCTACACAGATGTTGATGTTTCCCGTGGGTTTTCAATTGGTTCAGCCAGACTGTAAGTAGCATCTGAATCTATCAGCTCAGATTGCTTCTATGTGAGCAGGCAGATCCGGGAAATATTTCAGGGGAATGAGCCTCAGCTGCAAATATGAGACCCAGGTTTTGGTCTGGATTTTAAAAACACCCTTCGTCCCTCAGGCATTTAGTTTTGGAATTTTGGTTCACACCTGTTGCTACTCACAAATGGATTAATGCATAGCCATTACGGAGCAGATTATAGCAAAAGACGGGTAGATTTTAAACCAATCAGCAGCTATAGCTGAGTCCAGATTTTCAAAAGGCCTCAGCCCAGCTGGTTCTATTGTGACACTTTGGCTGCAAAAAACCCTTTGAAAATCTGGCCCTAAATTAACGGCTAATCTCTTTCCGTAGGAGCTCAGGTGGTTTTTCCACACTGGAAAGCAGGAAATTTAACCTTTTTGGGGGCCCCTGGAAAGAGGTGAGGCATAAGGCAGATGGATTATAGAATCATTCAAATCACACATTGTCTTCGAGGTGGCATGAGACAATGAACAGAAATTAACAATCGTGATCGGCAGTGCTTTCTTGGGAAAAGATTGCTCATGCTACCCACCTGCAAGCACAATGTTATGAACAATGACAGGCAAAAAAACAATATATAAAACTCACTTTTTGGTTTCAAAGTCATGATGGGCTTGACCTAGAACTCTGGATCCAAATGCCCCTGAACTTTGGAGTGTTCAAAATCTGCATCTGTATTTGAATGTTCCATCTCGGCTTTTCAGACGCATTCCTTTCCAAACAGCTCCTGAGGATGCAACCTATTGTGATGAGCTATTGGTCTGTTCCAGCTTGGTGATTAATCATAGACTAGAATCATAGATTCTTATATTATTATTTATTGGGGATGCTGTATAGCGGAGCAACACCTGCTTGATACCAAAACGATTGTTGATTTCACTTGTAATTACATTTATGGTACACTGAGCAATGCCTACAACAGATGCTTAATGTACAATCCAGTTCTGGATGTTGTCCATCAAATGCATGGCTTTTAAAAATTCTTTTTTCTTCTCTTTCCTCTTTCCTTTTCTTATTTCAGGAACAAGATGTTTGTGAATGTTAATCTATCTCAGCCTTAAAAATATTGGGAAAGAAAAAATGGATCCTTTATATTTTTCCAGTGCTTTTGGCATGGAGGTCAGTGCCCAAGATGTAAATTCCTCCTCACTGATGAACATGACGAACAATAGGACTATGACAGGACTTCCTGTGTCCAAAGATGTTCACACAGTTCTTATCTCTATCATATACTTCCTTGTATGTGCAATCGGACTCAGTGGGAACACCTTGGTCATTTATGTGGTTTTGCGTTATGCCAAGATGAAAACAGTCACCAACATTTACATCTTGAATTTAGCCGTAGCCGATGTACTCTTCATGCTTGGCTTGCCATTCCTGGCTACTCAGAACGCCATCTCTTACTGGCCCTTTGGCTCCTTTTGGTGTCGGCTTGTTATGACCGTAGACGGCATTAATCAATTCACCAGTATCTTTTGCTTGACTGTCATGAGTATGGATCGCTACCTTGCAGTAGTTCATCCCATCAAGTCCACCAAATGGCGGCGTCCAAGGGTGGCCAAACTGATCAGTATAACAGTCTGGACTTTCTCATTCTTGGTGGTTCTTCCAGTCATTATATTTTCAGATGTTCAGGAACACCTTCACACCTGCAACATGAACTGGCCAGAGCCAGTAAACATATGGTCAGCAGTCTTCATCATTTACACATCGGTTTTAGGATTTTTTGGACCCCTGCTGGTGATCTGCCTCTGCTACCTGCTGATCGTGATTAAGGTCAAGTCTTCTGGGGTCCGAGTTGGGTCCACAAGGCGCAGGCGGTCAGAGAGGAAAGTGACCAGGATGGTGGTCATCATTGTGGTCGTCTTTGTGTTTTGCTGGCTCCCGTTCTATATACTGAACATTGTCAATTTGATATCCACCTTGCCAGAAGAGCCTGGGTTACTTGGTGTTTACTTCTTTGTGGTGGTTCTGTCCTATGCAAACAGCTGTGCCAACCCCATACTTTATGGATTTCTCTCTGACAACTTCAAGCAGAGTTTTCAGAAAGTTTTATGTCTTCGGAAGGGGAATGGCGTTGAAGACGGAGATCCAACCAAGCACAGGCAGGAGAACAGCAGCCGCTTGCAAGAAGCAATGCTAACCCAGAGAAACATGGAATTCAATGGACATATGCAAACAAGTAAGGTGTGAGGTCCTGACTTGAAAAACTGTAAATAAACTGCAGAGCTGAAAAACTGGTGGGGTGTGTGTGTGCAAATCAGAGATGAAACTGAAATCCTGAGACCCACAAGCTCAAACAAATGTACATAGATTCCCTCTCCCCATGAATTAGGGATTATATTGAATTCTGTGGAATGCCTAAGGCATGTAGCTAAAGCAATCGGACATGTTATCACTTTCTCTTTCTATATGCAGGGGACAGATTTAGTGATACGTTCTGGCTGCCATTCTGAAGATGCAAAGCAGCTGAGAGTCTGTTTTAACCATCCTATTTATTTTGCATTGCTGGATCAGCAAAAAGCAGAGAGTGGATTGGTTCATTTGACCCAAAGTATTCTCAAAAGTTTGCTAAGTGAGTGTTTTAAATTAAAAAAGGAAAAAGCACTATTTCTTAAGTGGCAGTTTTCAAAGTAACATAGCTCACAGCACTAATGTACTGATCTTGGAAGTAGGCATATGCCATAGTTTTGAAATGCTGCTTAACCATTTGCATTGTTTTACTGTAATTATCCCACATAAGAGACTCCAAATGCCCAGAAGTGTTTCAAGTCAATTGAACCTCCCCCCCCCACTCACAAATAAAAATACCTTGAAAAAGAATTATTAAATGAATGCGAAATGGAAAATTCATTCATAGTGCGTATGCCATTCTAATCCAAGCTGCTTATGAAATGTAACGCCGTCACTTTATTACTATGTAAATGACAGTGATTGTGAAGTCCTGAAAAGCTGTTCTGTGTCTATTTATTGGTTCTGAATGTAAGTCTGGATCTGAATTTAAATTGTATTTTCAGAAATTAAAACAAGTTGAATTCCCTCTTGGCTAGCAGGCTCGTATCTTTTCCTACCATTGTAAGTCACCGCATGCTGAAACGGATACAGCTTTGTCCTTGATGCTTAACTTATCATAGATCCAACTATTGTTATTATTATTTGTATGACAGTAGGGCCTATGTGCTTCAGCCAAGATCAGAGGCCCATTGTGCTAGGCACTGTACTAACACCTAATGAGAGACATTATGCCTTGACGAGCTTACAGTTGAAGTAGACAAGACAGGAAAAGAGAGGTCAGTGACAGATCCAGGAAGAGCACCTCAATCTCCTGAGTCCCCGCCCAGTGCCCTATCCAATGCACCAATCTGCTCCTCAGCCGAAAACGAGAAAGGAATACTGGTATGCTGTTTTCCTCTTTCCAAACTAGCACCTTGGTATTTTAATCCTGAAACAAGCTGTTTATTTTCCCTAGAGATTGCTTCTTGTCACTACTGCTGTTCAGATAACTGTAGCCCTCCCACAAGTACGTTTATTTGTATGAAATAAAGGACATGGAAGCATGGAAGTAAGAGATAGAAAAGACCTATTCCAACAGGCCTTCTAAGCCAGCCCTTCAAGCTTTACTGGATTGCTCCCTGCATTACATGGGCCTTTTACAGCTTATCTTGGGAAGCTTTGCTGAGCCCTAATACACCAAATAAATGTCAGCGTGGTATTTGTACAAGCAACGAGACAGTCTATTCAAATAGCTGTAAACAGAACATGATGATAACTTGCTCCTATTTATATTGCAAGGAAAAATATTAGAAGAGTTATTGTAGAGTAGGAGGGCTTATTCGGAGGTTCATGTTAAGTTTTACACACATAAGTATGATTTTGAAAAAATACGTTGGCAGCTTGAGATGCAAACGTTTTTCCTTACTAAAATGTAAACACCAGGTTGTTATTGTAGGGTTTTCCAGGGTTTTAAACCATTGGGAGAAAAACTAAGTCCATATGCAAAACTATGATTTTTTGTACCAAGCTAAGAGAGCTCTTGAGAAAAATGAGCCAATGGACCAGATTTCCTGCTGGCATAAAGAGGCATCGCTCCATTGACATGAAATGAACAATCTTGAGTCATGTCAGCTGAATGTGCATCCCAAGATTATTTTCACAGTCTTTCACTTTGGGATCCTAACCTTTTAATGGGGCGAAGATGATGCCACTTCTATATGGAATGAATCGGTAAGTGTCAGTCCAGTTCCAAGTGGACCCATGTCCAGGGCCGGCTCCAGGGTTTTTGCCGCCTGAAGCGGCAGAAAAAAAAAGTTGCAGTCCGAGAGGGACCGAGGGACCCGCCGCCGAATTGCCACCAAAGAGCCCGATGTGCTGTCCCTTCCCCTTGGCCACCCCAAGCACCTGCTTGCTGAGCTGGTGCCTGGAGCCGGCCCTGCCTGTGTCACTCGCTGATTGCCTGTTCTGTTAATTCCTTCTGAAGCATCTGGCATTGGCTGCTGTCAGAAGACAGGATATTGGGCTAGCTGGACCATTGGTTTGATCCAGTGTGGCCATTCTTATGTTCTTATATATTTAGGGCACATATAAAACCATGACCACATCTAACATTAAAGACCTGATCCAAAGCCACTGAAGCCAATTGATTTTAGGAGAGTTTGGGTCAGGCCCTTATTGAAAAGCTTCTTATTTCAGCAGAGAGAAGCCAAGACTGAATGGGCTTGGAGCAGCATTATCCACGGATCCCTGGATGTACTGGGTGAAATCCAGGCTGCAGTGAAGTCAATGGGAGTTTTGCCATTGATCTCAATGGGGCCAGAATTTCTGTCTGTCTACACGTTGTTATCTGAACTCTGCTGCTTATCCAAATTCATCTCACATGCTGTGTTCCATTCAGATATCCGTATACTGTATTATTTGTATGGGATGTAAAACATACAGTGCTTTTTATTGTAGATCTCAAAGCACTTACAAAGCAGGTCAGTATCATTATCCACATTTTACAGATGGGGAAACTGAGGCATAGAGCGGCAGAGTGACTTGCCCAAAGTCACCCAGGTGGCCATTGGCAGAGCTGGAAATGGAACGATGGCCTCCTACCACTCTAACCACTGGCCACACTGCAGATTGGACGAGATCTGCCCCTGTAATTTGACAATGGAACTATACCAGCTTAAGCACTGGCTCACAAAAAATTAATAATAAGCAAGTTTGGTTTCCATCTGACATTATGTCCAAGACACTGTGAGGAGCTCACCTTGATGTGTTTCATATCAATCAGAGTAACGCACACTCTAGCCTCCCAATGTAAATAAAACCCAAATATTAATTGTTAACTAAGCACAGAAAATGCTGGGTGATCAAAGCACTTACCCTGGGCACGCAGACGGCAGCTGGCCTGCCCCTGCAGTCCTGCGGCGTGTCATATACCAACCTAGCGCACACTTGGCTTTTTTCACAAAAAATATTGTCAGTATATTATGGAGACGTCTTCCAGAAATGCTTTTGCAGCAATATACCAGGTCATTAAATCACATCAGAGCATGGTTCCACCACCGCTTCAACAAAGACAGAGATACTAGGGGACGGGACGACCTGTGAGTTCAAAATTGAGACTAAAGTTACTCCCCCCCTTCCCCCTTCAGTATTCCCTGACAATATCATGCTCTACAAATACGGGGCAAAAATCTGCCGTGTAATATAAGTCTAACCCACCCAGATGGGTGCGTAAATGCACTGCAGATGCAGAATTATGTACAAACGTTTCCTTTCTGTTAATGGCTGAAAGGCCACCTTCCCGGGGCATGACTTTTCCCTTTTCGGAGGCCCTGTTAGAACAGGTTCATACACATATGTACATAAGCAGGGCTTGCTCTTACTGACTCTTCGGCTGCATCCCGTCAGCCATGGCTCCTCTGGAGCAGACTCGTGAGTGTGTTCGGGGGAGTCAGAATCAGGCGCTTTCACTCAAGGCCTGAGCATCAGCTAGGATTGTGTGTTACGTCTCTGGGGTGTAATACACTGACCTAGCGTGAGCTCAATCCCCGTTCATGGCCGTGGTGTGTACATAGCCACAGTTTGCTTCTCAATGTCCTCTTAGACAGACTTGAACTCCTGGGACCTCTGACACTCAGAACTAGCTTGTGGTACCAGGGAACTATGTAATACACTCCCTTGTGTAAGGGTGCATGCGCGATTATGTCTCCCTCTAGTGGCTGGTCTTGGTAGTTATACGACTTGCTACTATATGGGACTTATAGAGGTCAGTCTCCTTTAGTTCAAGTAGTACAGGTCTGTGGTTTGGGTGCTGAAAGTTCTGGGTTCAGCCTCTCCCCCACACCCCTGATGTGTGTGTGTGTGCAGGCACCATTCATAACACCTATGTCTAAAGTAGATAGTTCCTCCAGCCTAAGGTGCAAGCTGACTACCCAGAATGGCAGCGCCCTGCTGAGGAGGTGTATATAGGTATTTTCCTATGAATGTTATGACCCTGAAAGATGTCAGGTTCAGAGACTGAAGCCTTTTATTTAGCTATAGAATGGGCAGAGCAGAAACATCTTAGTGTCATCTTCCCTATCATGCGTCTCCAGCGCAGAGCTTTCTAAGGGTGAGGGGACAGTCCAGCCTCCGTGCCCATCCCGTCCTTGGCCCCTCAGCAGGGGCTAATAGCGAGGCTGCCAGCAAATGCCAAATGGGCTGGTAGGTTTGTGGATAGGGATAAATCTGTGTCCTGGAAACTGGATGGAAAGCAGCAGCTCCCATTAATGGAGGTGCCCCCGTTAAACTAGCCCGCGGTGTGTCGTAGGGTGTGTGCATGGATGTTGTTTTCTACATACATTCATGGCTGGATTAAAGCATTGGCAAACAAGGCCCAAATTCATGATCCTCACCCCCCAAAACAATCATAGGCCAGGGAGTGGGGCAGCCCACAACCACAGGATAAAAAACCGGAGTGGTGCTGTGACCCCATGCACCAGGACATTCACTCAATGTAGGCCCGGCTGTGCCTTCGTCATGGCGAAGGGGCGTCTGGGCCAAATCTGTGTGAGGGGCAACGTGACCTTGCATGAGTGGTGACAGCCCTGCTGAGGTTTGGCCCGGCTGCTAGGCTTACCACCTGGCCGTTTGTTAACCCGCCTGGCCCGTTGTTCTGCTGGTTTGGCCCACCGGCTGCCACGCGGCCATTGCAGTGTGGGTCACTTGGTCACTGGGAGCGTTCCTGGGGCGGCACTCGGGTCCTGCTCTGGCACGCCGGGACCTCAGCGTGCTGTCAAGGTGGCTGAGGCGCCTGCTCCCCTCAGTGCTGGGGGCTGGGAAGTGGGATGGATGGCCCCGAGGCTCGCCGGCAGGGAAGGATAAGAAGTGAGGACTGGAGTGGGGCAGGCCGGGGCTCCTGGGAAGAGACAGTAGAGGGCTGAAGCTACTGGGAGGGAGGGAGTGTAGGGGCTCCTGGGCCAAAGCCAGTGTGGGGGTGCCTGAGCAGGTGAGGGGAGGGTCAGGCTGGGCTACAACCAGTGACTACTTTCTTCTGTGCCTCAGAAGAGTGTTTGCACCTAGGGTCCAGTGATGGTGTTAGCCAAAAGGGCTCGTTTCCCCCTGGAGCTTACCTAATTACACCAAGGAGGCACGGAGACAGGAAGACAAGTACCACACCCTTTATTGATCGGTCAGCTGAGCGGGTGTTCCTCTCGGCTAGTGCCAGAGAAAGAGACACACCTTACATGGCCAGATGGGCTTACCTTTATACCCCGAAACAAACAACTTAGCCTACGTTTGTCTACGTCATTTGGTTGACCTATAGACCCTGTACATGTATCTATTAGGGGATAATTGGGTACGCAGGATACATATATCATTTTGTGGGGCCTACAAGATACATCTGTTGAGGATACATTTGTCATTCTGAAGGGGACACAAGATACATCCGTTGACCCTTTGTACTAGATACTTTGGATGCATACATGTGAACGCAGCTGCATACACTTGGGGAGCCAACATATACTTGGGGAGCCAAACAAAACTGATAAGCGAAATAGCTGACTTAGGTAGATACACGGCCTTCAGTCTAATGAGTTCTGTAAGCTTTCCAACACAGTTTGGACAAGCATAACATAACTTTGGTTTACTCAGGCCTAATACGGAAAGGCTTCATTAGCACTATGATTTTCCAACAACTCCCCCCTTTGAGAATACTCACCAAACCTTTTGGCTGAGTTTTCTCACACTTTGAGGCCAAAAAGCAATGAAGCTCTGCAGAAATATTTACAACTGCTTTTTTTTTTAAGCTTAGTCACCCCCAACCCAGGTATAAATGCATGGACAAAAGAGTGGAACCTTGTTCATTTAACAACGAAGGGATCGGGGCACTGACTATAACTCAGGTAGGTATACCCAGTGGTTTAATTTCCCAGATGTCTCAGTGAATAATTTAGTCCCATATGCATCCTCCCCATGGACCCGGCAGGATTCGGTATGTGGGAGCCCACACCCTAACCGGTCCATATGCTTGGAAGGAGCACTGTAAATGTTCACACTTCCATTTAGAAAGTGTCCAAGTATGTCTCCATGACCACAGATCAGATGGTACTTCTGATGTGTGTGTAAGGGCAGTGGGTCAAGTCTGGTGCTCAAGATCACTCCAAATGGCCATCAGCTGGTCATTCAGGAAATCCTGAAATTTTAAACATACTAGATCCCACTGCAATGCCTTCCCAGTCTCAGTGATTTTTAATACCATCCCTATCAGTAACTTCTGGGTCGTAGAACTAAGGGTGGAAATGACATGTAACTCACCAACTTCAGCGTATACTTGGGTTAGCTGAACTTCATAAATAAGGCTAGTGGCCCTTTCTAGTCGGCCCAATTTCTTATTATGTTCTTGGCCTTTGAAAAATAATTCAGATGACTGCAACACTATTGGCCCCAGCCCACAGGGATCTGGTCAATTCCCTTTCCTTCTATAGGAAATAACCCAGGCTCTTTGTTGTGCTAATCTAATGGCAGCCCCTTGTGAGCAATCTGGGTATGTAAAAGTGATCTGAAAACTGGATAAAGACAATACCATTTAAAATCCAATGAGGGAGGGCAAGACATACTAAAGGATTTATCCAAAACACAGGGCGCAGCCTGTAGAATAAACCCCAACATTCAATTAATACCACATTCCCAAGCAGGGGTCCCACAAGTTTGTTCCTGCCAGTGTATAATTCTTCGATTCTTCACCAGGGTCAGTTCTCAATGTCCTTTCTGGTCAGGAATTCCTGGACTTTGGCAGTGTCAGTGAAGTGAGTGTTTCTTCTAGAAAAGTTCAAAGGCACAGTTGGTCTGTCAGTGGACAAGGGAGAGGTTAGCTAGCACGTCACCTTGTCCTTTTTCCCTGCTGTCCAGAAGCACAGTTGAACTAGAAGAAAGAATAGGCTAATTATCAGTAGGAGAATTCTCCTGATGTGGAGGGGTCTTTTTGCAGTGAGAATCCTGGGTTCAGGCAGTCAGTCTCTGGCACTTCACAGCGGTGTTGGTAGTCAGCAGGATTCAATAAGGGCCTTTCCAGCATGGAGCCAAAGCAGTCTTTCGTTGGTGGACCTGTACATTGATCCGGTCTCCAGGTTCCATGGAGTGGCAGGGCTGCTAGGGTCTTCGGGTAGTGCGTCTTTACCTGTGTAAAAAGGAAACCTAACACATTGCATTAGTGTCTGTGCAGATTTTACATCTGCTTGGGTATATTCAAGCCCCCCTTTTCTGGTTGTTAAAACTTGGCTAACTGTGAACAGTGTCCTTGAACGAAGTCAGTGTATCTTTTTTTTGGACTGAGCTCGCTAATTAAAGTTTTTCTCAGTTAACTCGTTCTTTTTCCTTTTTCCCTTTTTGGCTTCCTTTTTTAACCTACAAAGGAAACTTTTACTTTTTACTTATACGCCTTTTGTTAACAATGAACACATACACATTGCTGTTATACAGTACATTAGTCTTATTATTTAATGTATGCCACATATACCCTTCTACTAAAATAACCTTATTACAGAGCTTTGGAACAACAAGCCAGGACAAGCACACCCACTTTGATGAGTTGATTCAATACAACCTCTAGTCCAATAGCTTCCCACCATCCCCAGCCCTCTGGCTAGAAATCTGAGGTAGCCAGAAGGATCCCATGTACAATATGGGGAGTGGGTTAACTTTTTATGTCCTTGCTTCCAAAGACTGTTAGTATGCAATTTGGCCAATGCAGTTTTTTTCTTTTACTTAAGAAAATACATAAGACTTTAGTATATCACATTTTTCTGATGTATCCAAACACTTTGTATTTTAAGTTGAACAAAACAAATATCTGCATTTCAATTCAAACCTTCTGCTTTATTTCAAACCAGACCATCCCATGAAAATATTAAACACAACAATTCTGACCACGAGACAGACACCACAAGACAGAACATAGAACACAAAACATAATTTTTACTCTGCCAGTAAATCATGGTACGTTGAATGCTGTTTAGCTGGCATTAGTTTTCTTTGATTATCTGAAAGACAAAAACAAAGGTCTACCCCTTCTGGGCAGTCAATCATTGCTTAAAATATACAAATACCCTTGTTGATTTCAGGCAAAACAAGGGAATTACCCCATATTGTCTTATATGTGTTTCATAGACAGCCCAGATTTCAGTGGCCTCTACCTTATCAGTTAGATAATTTGCATTAATACAGATGCTTTCTGGTTTGCTTTTTACTTTTAACTCCTGCTTTTAAACACTGAAAGAAAACATCACCACTTATAGTGCCTTAGAGCCTAATAAATTTTCATTTACATAGCACTGTATACATTTTTTTAGCTAATTCAACAAAATTGTTCATAGCCAAATGATTGCAATCTAATAATTTCTTTGCCTGAATTTATTTACAAACATTTAAAAAAAAACACCAAGAACTTTTCTCTTTAGCATTTTTACAAAGTTCAACTACTATTCCCTCCAGCAACTACAGAGTTAACTCTTCACTCTCCTTCAAATCACTTGCTCTTTCCTTATATCACTTGCTTTGTCTTTCAACAGCCACTTACCAATTCAAATCGCCATTCCAAATATCCTCCTGAGTATTTGAAATCCCCATGCTTACACTCACTTACTTCTTCCTTCCACTAGACCCTCAAAAGTTTCCAACCTGTTCTCCAAGCTCTCTGTCTGTTGCCTGCCTGCCTGGGCCCGATCCTTTTTTTTTTTTTTTTTTTTTTTTGCGCTGAACCGTTTCTTTCATGGGTTTCTGCCCCCACCCTTCTGGTTTTTTTTTTTTTTCCTAAAACATTTTATTCACAAGACGACCCGAGTCTTCCCTCGTGAGGCTTGCCACCTGGGCAAAACGCATGGCCCACTGGCGTTAACTATTTAATTGCCTCTTGTAGCAAACACACTGCTGTTACGGCATATGCTGAGCACGAATGGTTACATTTTAACAAGTCCCTGAAGGACTGGTACTTGCTTAGCCAGGGCTTCCTTTTCTAACTGGAAGTCCTGTCTCAAGGCCTGCAACTTGCCCTGGGCGCAGGTTTGAGTTGCTGCCTGGTTCATGATCTATGCTCTTAATTGCTTAATTCTAGTTATCAAATACACATTTTTTTCCTTTTCTCCAACTACTCTATTGCCCAGTCCTGCTACGACTGGGGGTAGATTCACCTGCCACCCTTCCTGGTCAACCAGGGTGGAGAGAGGAATGCTAAACCCTTCTCCAGTTCTCAGACTTACTGCAGCTGAGAATGGGCACACCTTTAATTATGCAATCCTCAACATATAACACCAACAGAACCAAATAAAACAAACATAAAACAACAAGGGTAAAACAAATAGATGGTGTAAATTCTACAGGGTTCCCCCATTCTCTATTGCTCACCAAACTGTGACAAATTTCTGTTACCAATTATCCCTCATGTCAGGTGATCAAACTGACACTGCAGGACGTTGCAGGAGGATAGAGAAAATACACCATATAACCAAATTTTAAAGCTTCATTAAAATGATAAAACAACAATGGAGAGTGTTGGGAACACTTCCACATCACTCAAAAAAAAATACGAATGCCCCATACTTACACATATCCAGACTGGCCACGTCTGTATACAACATTCAGAAAAGGGGAATAGGTGGATGGGAGATTATCCTGTATACAGCTTGTTCAGAATTTCCAACATGCTTCCGCTCTTGGGAAGGCTGTTCTTTTACACCCTGGAATCTCCTGCGGTGTCTCTTTCAGAGATTCTAGTCCAGGTCAGCTACCTCTGGCTTCTCCAGTGTCACCAAGCCACACCAGCACCGGCATCCGTCACAAAGTCAGACTGTTGGATCTCACCAAACAGTTAAGCTTTGCAAATGTAATCTCAGTTCTGTAACTTGTACTGCCTTTGGTTTGCTTGACCTTGAGCATAAAACAACTTTCTCTTTTTATCTCTGGGCGAAGCTGAGTTTTAAATTAACCCGTTTTTAGACAAATTGCTCACACTGTGTCAGAGGCTTTTCTTTGGTGATTAAAAGCTCCTCTGAGATACATGATCTTATTTAGATTAAAGGTACCTTTTAATGGGCATTGTTTAGATGGATCTTCACGCGTATAAAGATTCCAATTCTCTAAATACCTGCAGGTTTTAGAACCATAATGTACGTACATGTAATATGCTGGGGTACCCTAAGGGGGTGAGGTGGAATGTTTAGACTGTCCCTTACCCACACGGAAAAGAAGGGGGGGGGGAGAGAAGATGGGTTCACACGCTCCTAGACCCAGTTACAGTTTTGGCTTCCAGCATACCAATAGAACAAGAAACAAAAGTACCCCTACCAAAAAGAAAAGCCAGCCCTGGGGCTGCTCTAAGTCCCAGTAATTGTTCAGCACGGCCCACGGACTCGTGGAGTTAATGGAATTATTCATTAGCTGTGTCTGAACCTAGGTACCTTAACCAGAAAGCTTTTACCCACACACACCTTCCTATTTGTGGGTTCCTTTACCATTAGGGGCCCAAGGTCCCAACCCTCACTCTTCGGGGGCGTTAATCCTCAAACCCAGGAGGTAACGCACTTACCACGCCCGGAGTGGCCACGTCTGGCAGGTGGACTCCCCTCTTCTGGTACTGTCTTGCCTCCGTGTTGTTTGGAGTTCTCTATGGAGGGGGCGTAGCCGTCCCGGCCGATTGCGGCGACCCGGAGCTTGAGCAAACCAATAGCTCAAGGTGGCCACTCTCCTGAGCCGTCCTCGGCCGCCGGTCAGCGCCCCCAACAGGGAGAGAAGTCCCGGCGTGGAGTCGCCATTTGTTAGCCAAAAGGGCTCGTTTCCCCCTGGAGCTTACCTAATTACACCAAGGAGGCACGGAGACAGGAAGACAAGTACCACACCCTTTATTGATCGGTCAGCTGAGCGGGTGTTCCTCTCGGCTAGTGCCAGAGAAAGAGACACACCTTACATGGCCAGATGGGCTTACCTTTATACCCCGAAACAAACAACTTAGCCTACGTTTGTCTACGTCATTTGGTTGACCTATAGACCCTGTACATGTATCTATTAGGGGATAATTGGGTACGCAGGATACATATATCATTTTGTGGGGCCTACAAGATACATCTGTTGAGGATACATTTGTCATTCTGAAGGGGACACAAGATACATCCGTTGACCCTTTGTACTAGATACTTTGGATGCATACATGTGAACGCAGCTGCATACACTTGGGGAGCCAACATATACTTGGGGAGCCAAACAAAACTGATAAGCGAAATAGCTGACTTAGGTAGATACACGGCCTTCAGTCTAATGAGTTCTGTAAGCTTTCCAACACAGTTTGGACAAGCATAACATAACTTTGGTTTACTCAGGCCTAATACGGAAAGGCTTCATTAGCACTATGATTTTCCAACAATGGGTTAATCCAGCCCTGCATATGGGGCACTAGGGGGGTTGTGCCTAACCCTACATGCCTGTGTGTGTGCTGGGCCAGGCATGTTAAGGAGCCTTCCCCCTTTCTTTGACCTCATAGAGAAGCCAGGCAGAGTCTTGTTCTCCCAATGCACAATGACTGGGGGACTCTCGGGGCAGCACTCTGGGAGCGGAAGGAGTGGATTGAGGGTAAGGCCAGGGCTTTGCCTGCTGCGTGGAACAGAATACGTTTCCCCCAGTAGCAGGATATATTGTGATGCAGATACCCCCCCACCTCCACAGGGGGCTCAGACACAACACCTCCGGGAATTGCTACCATTGTGTAAACCTCCCTCACATCTCTCTTAGGCAGTAGCTTGAAACCACAATGCAGCCCTGTGTCAACTGGTTGATTTATTCATGCAATGCACATCTATTTCCTGAGTTATTGGGACATTGCAGGCACATGGCAACCCTCTCTTAGCTACATGGACCAATGAGCACACACATTTTATTCCCATTCCACCTTTCCCATCTGCTGCCACCAGTTGATTAGCTGGATATTCCTGTTGTACTGAGAAAACCCATGTAAGTCTACAAATACATTTATAAGTGGCAGTAATAATGAATTACCCCACACAGGGATGGTGTGGGGCTTAGTGTCTGTCAAATGCTCTGCAAACATGCAAAGCTAGGCAGTGCTATTCAATGTGCAACATCAGCATCTACAGGGTAACAGCTGGGGCCACCATGACATGGAGGAAAGAAAC
Organism: Mauremys mutica; assembly: GCF_020497125.1. NCBI lineage: Eukaryota > Metazoa > Chordata > Testudines > Geoemydidae > Mauremys > Mauremys mutica. The sequence continues at coordinate 80,919,662 of NC_059082.1, read as the reverse complement.
AGAGTTGGGTGTACAAGACTGGTGCTGACTGGCTCTAGTGATCAGTGACTTGTCTCTGTGAAGCCAAATACTAAAATGGTCAGAATAACTGGGCAGGGTGTTGCTGGGGGGTATTCCCAGCTCTGCCATGGCCTGCTGAGTGACCCTGGAAAAAACATTTTGCTGCTTTGTGCCTCAGTTTCCCCATTTTACAAATGACACATCTCCTTGGTAAAGTGCTTTGAGCTCTATGGATGAAAAGTGCTAAACAAGCGGTAGGTATAATTTATTGAGTGCCACCAATATGCATGGTGCTGTACAGAACACAGAGAAGCCAAAGTCCCTGCTTTCAGGACCTTATAGTTTAGGAGGCCAAGACAACATCCAGTATCTCAGGTAACCAGGGAATGAAAGGTGTTGCCAATACAGTGTTGCCAACTCTTGTGATTTTCTCATGAGTCTTGCAAAGTTTTTCTTAAAACTCCAACTGCTGGAACCAAGAGATTGCTTGAGAATCTCAGCTTTCATTTAAAACAAAAGGTAAGTTTCTAGCCCTCATGGTTTTGAAGAAAAACTTGAAAATGTGAAGCAAGTAAATCCTAAAGGTCAAGAAACCAGAAGGCAAATAAAATGAACCTCAATTTTCATTATCTTAAAAAATGTCCTGATTTTCAAGCCACTCTCATGATTTTTGAAGCCTGGGTCATTTTTTAAATGCTTGGGGATGGCAATTCTGGTTACATATGTGATTGTGCTACACAGCTAGAAAAGTAAGCATTTAAAGTGTTCTATCTGTCCTTTTATAGCTTAAGAAAATATTTATAATTGGACAGGGCCATTATAAGGGTTGGAGTAATTACAAATGAGAAGCTAGTTTGATACACAGGCCTATTTGGATTAGAGATGGGACCATTCTACAATTTTCAGATCCCAAACTGGATTCAGATTTTAAACTATCCCAAATTTGGCCCCGGGCTGGTTGGTTTGGCTCATTATAGAGAGAAAGGGGCCAGTCACACAATTCAGAATTAGATCTAGATTTAAAACCCAACTCCATAAAGTTCAGAGCTCTTCAGATCTGACCTCCATGTAATTGAGATGCATTTTCAGGTAGAAGCCTAGTGTTTCCAGGAGCATTTTGGAAGTGATGTTTTAAAAGAAAAAAAAGAAACCACTAGAACTTTTTGCAGTTCAAATCAAGCAGTGAGACGCAGATCCTCAAAGGTATCGAAGCACCTAACCCATTGGAGTTAAGTGCCTCTGTACCTTTGAGGATCCGGGCCCTAATGACTAGGGACGTGTGAAGAAACATGGATACAATGGACGGAAGAACGAGTGAGTTGTGTGTCTATGAGTGAGTGAAAGAGAGAGACACACATCATGTGCAAAGCAGCGTTTCACCAGGAAAGCAGCCAAGAACTTTCATAAGGACCAGCAGCTGAGGAAGAATGGAACTATCACTCCATGGGGTGACAACAGCTGGGAAGTGCTGACTTCAAATGCCAGCCTCTCTGTAGCAGTAAGGGCATTTTTTTTCTTTTCATGAGAAGCCAATGTCCAACATTTCAACCACTTTGAGCAGCGTAGGGAGCTAACAAGGTGCTGTAAATGAAGAGTCAGAATTTTATTGCTTTGCACACACAGATATAGTGCTGAACCCGGAGATAGCATGGTTACAATAGTGCCATGTGCTTAGGCATTATCTGCTTTTCTTTCCGTGATCATTTTATAACACCCCGAAAAGAAAAGCAAGTGATGCTTGATGCTAACATGCTTTACAAACATTAATACTTTCCCTGTTCAAACACAACCACCAGCTTTTACCCTAGAGGAAATGAAAAACTTGGGTTTCCGATGAAGTGGGCGGTAGCCCACGAAATCTTATGCTCAAATAAATTTGTTAGTCTCTAAGGTGCCACAAGTACTCCTGTTCTTTTTGCGGCTACAGACTAACACGGCTGCTACTCTGAAACCTAACAGAGCAAGGAATATGCTTACTGCATATCAAGAATTTTTATTACAACATTTCATTCCTCTCTCTGAGACATAAAATTGGGCCAACTTGTGTTGCTAGACTATTATCTCAGGATAAATCTCCAGCATGTGCTTTTTTCTTCAGACATATGTTAAAGAAATTCCTTTAGTCTCTCTGTTAAACACATGGTGGAAGAGTAGATTTTGTCAAGTAGTTTGCCCATCAAATGAAACAAGCCACCATTTTTTCTCATACCTTCCGGATTCTAAATACCCTTTATTAAATAATTGAACTGTCGCCATTGTTATTTGTGTTACAACAGCGCTGAGATCAAGGCCCTAGGTGCTGTACAAAACACATAATTAGAGATAGATTGTAAACTTTGTGGGGAAAGGACTAAGTAGACAATCCAGTCAAAAGGTGGAGAAAGGAAGTATTATTATCTTCATTTTATAGAGAGGGGAAATTGGATGAGATTTGTCCTTACTTTCATATTTCCTTCCTGTCTTTGTGTCACCAATGGATTTCCTACACTTCAGCTTTGCTCAGAAGAGGTGTACAACTAGAAAGCCATTTTGATTTTAACACAAATCACTCAGAAAACATTAGAAGTAGGGCTGCCAAGTGAATTAAAAAAATAATCGCGATTAATCGCACTGTTAATAGAATACCATTTATTTAAATATTTTTGGATGTTTTCTACATTTTCAAATATATTGATTTCAGTTACAACACAGAATACAAAGTGTCTTGTGCTCACTTTATTTTTTATTACAAATAGGTGCACTATAAAAAACAAAAGAAATAGTATTTTTCAGTTCACCTCATACAAGTGCTGTAGTGCAATCTCTTTATCATGAAAGCTGAACTTACAAATGGAGAATTATGTACAAAAAATAACTGCATTCAAAAATAAAAATGTAAAAAACTTTAGAGCCTACAAGTCCATTCAGTCCTACTTCTTGTTCAGCTAATCATTGAGACAAAGAAGTTTGTTTACATTTGCAGGAGATAATGCTGCCTGCTTCTTGTTCACAATGTCACCTGAAAGTGAGAACAGGCATTTGCATGGCACTTTTGTAGCCGGTGTTGCAAAATATTTACATGCCAGATGTGCTAAAGATTCATATGTCCCTTCATGCTTCAACCAACATTTCAGAGGACATGCGTCCATGCTGATGATGGGTTCTGCTTGATAACAATCCAAAACAGTGTGGACTGACGCATGTTTATTTTCATCATCTGAGTCAGATGCCACCAGCAGAAGGTTGATTTTTCTTTTTCGGTGGTTCGGGTTCTGCGGCTTCCATATTGGAGTGCTGCTCTTTTAAGACTTATGAAAGCATGCTCCACACCCCATCCCAAACAGATTTTTGAAGGCACTTCAGATTCTTAAATCTTGGGTCGAGTGCTGTAGCTATCTTTAGAAATCTCACATTGGTATCTTCTTTGCGTTTTGTGAAATCTGCAGTGAAAGTGTTGTTCTTAAAATGAACAACATGTGCTGGGACATCATCCGAGACTGCTATAATATGAAATATGTGGCAAAATGCGGGTAAGACAGAGCCGGAGACATACAATTCTCCCCCAAGAAGTTGAGTCACAAATTTAATTAACACATTTTTTTTAATGAGTGTCATCAGCATGGAAGCATGTCTTCTGGAATGGTGGCCGAAGCATAAAGGGACATATGAATGTTTAGCATATTTGGCATGTAAATACCTTGCAACGCTGGCTACAAAAGTCCCATGTGAACTATGCTCACTTGCTGGTGACATTGTAAATAAGAAGTGGGCAGCAGTATCTCCTGTAAATGTAAACACACTTGTTTGTCTTAGTGATTGGCTGAACAAGAAGTAGGACTGAGTGGACTTGTAGACACTAAAATTTTATATTGTTTTGTTTTTGAGTGCAGTTATGTAACAAAAAAAACTACATTTGCAAGTTTAACGATAAAGAGATTGCACTACAGCACTTGTATTAGATGAACTGAAAAATATTATTTCTTTTGTTTATCATTTTTCCAGTGCAAATGATTGTAATAAAAAATAATAATTTAAAATGAGCTGTGTACACTTTGTATTCTGTGTTGTAATTGAAATCAATATATTAGAAAAACCATCCAAAATATTTAATAAATTTCAGTTGGTATTCTATTGTTTAACAGTGTGATTAAAACTGCAATTAATCATGATTCATTTTTTTAATCGCAATTAATTTTTTTTAGTTAATTGCATGAGTTAACTGCGATTAAAGAACAGCCCTAATTAGAAGCATTGCAAACCTGTTAGGTTTTTTTTAAACTGGGGGGAAAAATGAACCTTTTTTTTCCATTGTCAACACAGCCTATAGAACCTCATTTTGTGACAAGTGTAAATACAATTCCTGCCCTTGAGTGGTGCATTCTGTGTTGTCACTGGAGTCTGTGCTGGAGGACTAAGATAACTCTTTGCACCAGCAGCTGAAGACTTTCAATGGATGAGATATAAAACAGCATATGCTGGGTTATCTTCATGACCAATGTCAAAGCACAGCCAGTGAGACTGTTCCACCAGTGCTTTATAACCAACCACTTCTTATCTAAATAGCACTGAGTGATTTTATTGGCTGCCAGCTGCTAATGATTGGCAAATAAAGGACCATGCTTTGAAAATGCAGAAAGGATTATACAGTGGAAGCGTGATCTATGTGACATAAGCTTCTTCTGTGTTGCTAAAATAAGAGAAAATAGCCAGGAGAATGTTTTTGCCAAATTCTTTTTATATATGTTTTTAAAAATTATTCTATCTAGCACTGGGACAGAGTCTGTTGTAAATGAGATGAACAGAGCATGCATTAGGGTTTTCAGATAAACTGACTCCTTCATATTAAAATGCATCCAGAACTAATTTGCAATCACTGTTAGGGAGAATTTTAAAATACTCTGCTTATGCTATTTTATATCTGGAACTTGATCGTCTGAGGCTAACAAAAGATTAAGAGTCAAATTCTGCTCCCAGTTACACCAGTTCAAATCCAGAGTAACTCCACTCAAGTCAATTGTTACTCCCATGTAACTGAAAACAGACTGTGGCCTATTCACCAGCCAAAGCTTTTCATGGCTTGGCTCTGCTTGAGGGATCATTATGAACCCTTCTAGTCTATTAGAAATGCAATCTGCCTTGCTGAAATTGTGCTTCTCTGATTTATTAGCAACTCAATGGATTAAAAAGGATAGCCACCCGCCTATCTCAGAGCACCAGATCTTGTCAAGATATTTCCCGTATGGCTGTTGAGCCAGATCTTTAATTTGTGTAAATCGGTATAGCTCCACAAAAGTCAATTTACAACAGCTGAGGATTAGCAGGAAAGAAAGTCTGGAAAACCACTGCCTGCAGCCCAAGCCCCATACATCTGACAAATATTTATTTATAAAAGATGTGCTACAGCATGTTGTATATAGGGTGACGGTCTCTATCTTGGCCAGCAGTGGCTCTCCGGAGTTATAAGCATGAGATTCTACAGCTTGAACTAAACACATGTATGCTGAAGCTAAAGGCAGTAACAGGTTCCTATCTGGTGTGGATTGGGCACAGAGGATGACACAAGCGAGTGCTGAATAAATCCCTAATCCCATTGGTGTCACCATGAGTTGCCTTTCGTCAATGCCTCACAACTGTTTTTTGTACCCACTGACCCTCTTTTGTGTTATCGGTGAAATACTTTTGGAAGTGCCTTGTCTTTTTATCAGCATTGGGAGGCTCCTAGACCACTTGTGGGCACTGGAAAATAATAATACTAGGGCCAGATTGTGAAGGCCCTTACACAATCACACAGGAAGGTGCGGAAAACTTCCTCTCACTTGCACGACTGCTCAAAGGCCATTCACAAGAACAGTTCTGGTCTTCTGTGTAGCGCAGGACTGCTTATTCTCCTTCTTCCCCCTCCCCCATCCCACAAGGGGGAAGTCGTCAAAAGAGAGTCCTGGAGGAAGATGCAGGAAGCTGGTGTCAGTCGTTCAAAGGGCAGATAAATAATAGTAATGTGAGGAGCTCCAAAATGCAAAGGTTCCTCTTGGATAAGCACTGAGCCTCCAAGTGTTTGGAAGCTTTTCTGAGCCTGAGGGAGCCGCAGGCTTAACTGGAAATCTCATCACAAGATGGTGTCTTGAAGGGCTCCATGCTTCCAGCTGGCTGGCTGAATAGATGGCACGATCAGTCATTTCCATAGCCTTTCAGCACTTCTGTTTATAAATAAGGGTACAAAGGTGGAGTGCAAATAACGTGTGTTAGAGAGAGCTTTCAAAACAGCAAGCTATAGGTGACGTTTCAGGTTCCTTTTTCTTTTTCATCTGGATGAGCTCATGGCACCTTTAGATTTTGAGTTTATGAAACCCAAGGGCTTGATTATTGGCTGAAATCAATGGAGGTTGAGGGTGTTCGATCAATGGAGTGGACCCAGTGACATTTCAACAAATGCACAACTTGTCTGTGGATCATCTAGTGACGATCTGATGAGTCTCAATCAAACTCAACCCGACTGTCGGGCTGGGAGAACATCGATTCAGTTTTGCACACGTGCTTTCGCAGAGATTTCTGTTGGATTGGCTTTTAACTTTCTCCAGCTCAGGACACAGATTAAGGGGAAAAGTGTTTTTGATGGAAAGGCCAGCTACTGCTCTGTGGTGTATTGAGGACTGCGATGGGATTGTAAAGCTATTGCTTTTGGGGGCGGGGGTACAGTTCTTGGTCCTGCTTGCAGGCTAGGGGACTCTGTAAGCAAAGCACAGCATCAGAGACTACGTCTACACTTATGGTGGCCTGCAGAGTACAGGCCCTACACGTGCAGCAGTGAAAGACAGGCTGTGTCCAAACTTGTCATTGCGGTGTGTAGCTAAACTCCACAACGAAAGGCTCCAGCAGCGGGCCTCTACATTGCTAAAAACGTAGACGTGGGAGGCACTGTTTGGCTGTGTAGAGAGCCCCTGTAGGATATATGCCGAGGGGATTCAGGCTATTCATCTAAGTAGTGCTTCACTGTCTACACTACTACGTATACCCATACTAGCTGGGTGTGTAGTGTCTGTACTCTACTCATCACCGTAAATGCCCGTGTACATACAGTCAGTCTGAATAGCCATTTTAAAGCAAGGTGGGATGAGTTGTGTCTCGCTGCCTTAAGGAGCAGCCTGTGTTCTCTCTCTGTGTATAATCATTCTGGATCCTAAGAAATAAAGTCACATTACATCGCAACCTTTCAGCTTGAGTTTTTCCTATGAGAGAAGGATTGGTCCTACAAAGAGCTTCTTCAATTGCACGCCAACATTTATCAAAGAGGGAGATCTACTCTATGTTGCCAGGCTTCCACAGAGAGGATTATTTGTCTTGGGACAAGTTAAACACAGCACCTCTTATCTTTCAGAGGGGCGGAGAACAGGTGTGCATCTGACGGAAAGATCGCCTGGGTCCAGTGCTCAGCTGTTATCTTTTTTTTTGGACTTTTGCCAGCTGCAAACTTGGCCCCACGTGTGGTAGCTGAGATGAAATCAGGAAAATAGAAACTGACACCTAATTACTGTTCTTTACGCGGCAACTGTGCAACTGAGCGAAAATATAAAGCAAGTCATACAGCAAAACAGAAGCCCTTTAATTATACTGCTGCTGGCATTATAGTGTAACACATGGATTTCATCTGTCGGGGTGGGGGATGACGGGGGGACATGCTTCAGATATATCTTTATTATCTGATTTTCCTTGCAGCCTGTGACCTCTTCATAGCTTTCTATCGGATTCTGTCTCTGCAAGGGACAAAGGCACTGAGCATGATTAATGACTCTCCTGTCCTTTCTGACATAGTGGTGACAGTGAATAAGGCTAAGTGCAATTAGGCGATTTCATTAATAAATGAAACCATTAAGGAAATAATGAAGAGAGGGAGTCTTGGTTTGGTGGGGGGATAACCCACAAAGTTGGCCGAGATTGGGAAAGCCATTTAAATAGGGCAGGCTTCATCCAGCTGACACATCTCATGGAAGCAATTAGGTGGCAGCTCCGTGGGGGATGAAGGAGCTGGTACAGCATGGGTATACATGGATGAACAAGAAAACGTTTCACTGGGACAAGGAGAAGGCTTGGGTAGAGGTTTACAGCTCACAGGAACAGGCATAGCTCCATTCAAACTGCCAGCGGAGGATTGGGCCATTGATTTCAGTGGCACTGTGCACATTTACTTTAGCTGAGAATGGGCTCCTTGGATTAGAGATGCCGGAGACATCAAGCAGCCTGTCCGCTCCTTCTAATCCTGCCCCGTCACCTGTAATTTTTCACTGCCGTGTTGCTTGTGGGTGTCCTGTTATTGGCTGGGAGCAGAAGTGCCCCAATATTACAAAATAGGCTGTTCTCCTTGGATTTCTGGCTTCACCTGGTACCCTGTTCATGGGAGATAGCCGGCCCACTTTTAAAAAGTCCAAGGGCTTGGGTCGTTCAGAGCAGGCTTGGACAAACATTGAGGCTTTGGGGTCTTTTATCTGAAGCAAAGATTCTGAGATTTGCCCATCCAAACAGAACGATACAGGAGGAGTTGGGAAACTTTTTTGGGGTAAAATTAAGTTAACTAATTAGAATATGAATAAAGAGACCCTAGAAGGAAAGAAGAGTTTTCCTTTTGTTAAATATTAACCATTTCAGTCTGAGCAGCTGTGGCCGGACTGGCCCATGGGGTTTGTGTCATGTATCCGTAAGCACCATAGTCGTTCCATTCAGCCCGGGCTCCATGTGCAAGCAGGATTTACATGCTCAAGGAGGAGAAGAGGGGTCTTGTTACTTCCTAAACCCCATCACCTCTAACGGGAACCTGACGGAAAAGATGCTAACGCCATTCTCGCCAATTCATGAGGCATCCCTCAGACCTCTATGCAATCCCGCTTTGCTGTGTGTACCTTAAATCAGTATTTGACCCTGTCATGTTCATGCAGAAGAAACTTAAATGTAAATAAATAAATAAATAAATAAAAGAAATGCTGGGGGGAGGGGAGGAGACAAAAAAGCCAAGCTTTGAGGAATTCTACAGTTTGCACGCTTTTCATCTTTCACCTTTTCCTTCTCCCATCTCAATGCAGCTATTGATTAATGTCAATGACTTACCACCAGCTCATTCCACATGTGCATAGTTTATGATGAGTAATGTCCTGCGCTTCCAGGCCACAAAATCAGGGCTCAATAAACTATCCATTCTGATCACAATATACATGTATAAGAAAAGGGCTGTTTCCTTTTAAGTGTAAATGGTCTCAGGGGGGGAAAAATTCAAACCTCTGATTTTTTCCCCTCGGTTGTATTTTATTTATTTATTCCGAAATTTAGGAATGGGAATAGCTTTGACCAGCCCTATCATTGATTGTAAAATGGGGGCGAATACTGAAAGTGTGGCGCTGACATTTACCAAAAAAATATTCATCTCAAAAGTTCTAGTTTTGAAATTTCACCAAAATTTCAAATTTCCCAAAATGGCGAGCAGCTCTATTGTGAGGTTAGTAAAGATTCCCTGTTTGCTTTCAAAAGCAAATGTGCCATGATGAAATGTTAAAGGGAAACTCAAATGATTGTTTTATAGATATTAGGGCTTGTCCAAAACCCAGAAGCATAGCTGGTAGTAAGTGGTGGAGCTGTTTTGGGGATGCTATGGATAAGTAGGTTGATTATAGGTTTCAGTGCCTCCCTATCTTGACTTATGCTTTTACTAAACCAGCTGTAGTTGTTGCTACAACCTACCCAAGCCATATAAAAGACGACTATGACTAATCCAGCAGTACCAGTCACTGCCCAATAAGAAAAAAAATCCATCCTTCATAAGCTGAAAAGCAGAGAAGGGAACTGAAAAACAAAATGCCTTATTGTGTGCATAACTCTCCTCGCAATCACAGCAATCAGGTGACCATTAGAAAATATCAGCTAAAAAGCCTGCTCGTTAGAGAAAGGAATTGGAACTCTTTGGCTTTATTCTCAAGTCTGCCACTGTCTTACTCTAACTTCTTATTAAAGCGATGTAACCAATTAGATTTTTCAGCTCACTGGCAAAGCCAACATAATAAATTAGAATAATTAGGGGTCATCCTGAGAACGAAATGTTTGCAAATTTTCAGTGAATCAAAAAACTGAAAACCTTTCATTTCAATTTGGAGCATTTTTAATAAAGTTGAAGGGAATTTTGAAATAAAAACATTTGTGGATTCCCACCCCACCCCCCCACCCCAAGTTGGCAAAACAGTCACAACTTCAGGAAATGTTTTGGTTTTGCCGAATCTGCATTTTTGCTGAAAAAAATGTTTTGGCCAAAAAATTTCACTCAGTTCTTCTTTTCATCCCGGAGCATCTTTGCACACATAGGAGCCAGCAGAGTCACCATCCATTCCTGCCCATGGCTTGTTTCTCCACTAAGCCTCGCCTGGTCATTTCTCTGCGTATGTCGTCCTTGCCTCCAGGTCAGTCTGACCTCGGTAGTGTTTGCATTATTTTCTTTCACATCCTGTTATCTGTTTGCCTTATGCAGTGTTCCCATTAGCTCTACTTATTATTAGTTATCTGTATTATAAGAACACTTAGCAGATTCATCTAAGGTCTGGGCTCCAGTATGCTAGGCACTGCATACAGAAGAAAGAAAGCACCATTGTCCTTATATTACAGATTGGGAGATGAAGGGGGAGGGCTAGCTCAGTGGTTTGAGCATTGGCCTGCTAAACCCAGGGTTGTGAGTTCAATCCTTGAGGGGGCCAATTGGGGAACTAGGCCAAAAAAATTGTCTGGGGATTGGTCCTGCTTTGAGCAAGGGGTTGGACTACATGACCTTCTGAGGTCCCTTCCAACCCTAATATTCTATGTTTGTCCAACTATGCCTGCCCTGCTCCACAGTTTGGATGATGGGAGTGTACTGTAGTCCTGTTTGAAGAGGACTATGCTAGTGCAATCTAGGAACCTTTTAGTTCACGCCCAGTGACCACACAGGAGGAGTTACAGTGTGGCACTTTGATGCGCACTGCTGTTCACACCCCTGTAGTCCAAAATGTGGGGCAGCATAGACAAGCCCTAAGTGAGTTTCCCAAGATGACAGCGGAAATCTGTGGCAGAGTTGGGAATTGTCCAGACTGTCCCATAGTTTCTCACTCTGTTAAATGAGCATAATAATAGTTGTTGCTTATCACACCAGGTGTTCTGATGCTTTGATTTTAATTGTTCTAACTATTTTAATATACTGTAAAAAAAATCAAGACTTGATCATGCTGTATTACCAAGTGATTTGTATGGGTTTATTTTACTGGCAAGTAAGCTAATCATTATGAACTCTGATTAATCGTTGTAAAATGCTCTGAGATGGTTGGATCAGAGGCATGACAGAAGTGGAAAGTAGTATTAGTAATGAGAATAAATATTGCTATATAGCTAGACAACAACAATCTACTGATGCTGGAATTATGTTCAAGTAACATTTATAACTAGAGAAAGGCAAATGGAAGAAGAAATTCAAACCTTGTTGGATTTGAATCCCCAGGTACAGATCTATTCCTACTGCTCTAGGTCCAAGCTGACCTGGCTGTTTGGAAAACTGGATTCAGGTTAGCTAACATCTCCACCTGCTTTTTTAATCAACATTTGTAATTTCAATTAAAAGTTCGACTGAAGTTGCACATTTTGATTTTTTTTTAAACCAGCTCTAGTTCTGTGTCAGATCCAAAACCTTTCCAGTTCTAGGTCTTTATTCACCACTGTGTTACTCCAATGGAATTACACAAGTGTAACACTTACTTTTATGGTGCTAGAGTTCAGAGGCAGATGAAATCTTATGACAAAGGTTTTTCTCAGGAGATCCTGGCTCTGAATGGAAGTAATGTTAGGAGAACAGCTGAACTGGTTAGCGTCTTCTCTAGTCCAGATGGCAGGCTTCACGATCAACTGTTCTGGTGAGGTTACAGCAATTTTGGGTTGAAATCTCACAAAACTTTTGCATCATCCAACCCAAGCCTGAAATCTAGCCCTGCTTCAGCTTTAAACCTGATTGTGGGAGGCAGCATTTAATGTACTAGCTTGGAACTTGGGAGACTTGGATTCAAGTCCCTGCTCTGCCATAAACTTTCTATGTGACCATGGGCAAGTCACTTAACCTATCCGTGCCTCAGTTTCCCATCTATACAATGGGGATAACAGCACTGCCCTGCCTCATTAGAGTGTTGTCAGGAGAAATACATGGAAGGATTTAGAAGTGCGTAGGAACTATGGTAATGGGGTCCATATATATGCTATAAATAGACAGAAACCCAAGTCAAACTAGATCCAGATTGGAATCATGCCATCCCTGGGTACAACCACTGACCTCAATGTGCATCTGCCTCCCTTTAAATAGTTCTGATACAAACACTTTGTGTCTGAACATTTGCACGCACACACACAAACTGAAGATGAATTATGTAGGTGGCTATTTGCTGATTTCTGCAAAGTAACAGTCACTGTAGACGGGTTTTCATTTTTAGAAAGGTCATTTTCACCCACCTTCCCGTGGGAGTTAGCAAACTCGCACCATTAAATGGTTCCTTGAAAAGCTCCTTCAATGCTCAGGAAAGAAAGAAAGAAAGAAAGAAAGAAAGAAAGAAGAGCCCTGCTTAACAGGTGGGTTGTACATTCAGAACTTTGGAGGGGACTGTGCTACCCAGACCTGAATATGGATCTCCTCCCGGTATACAGAAGCTACCTCCTGGTCATCCTTCTCTCTGGATCTCTGCATAGTGGGAATCCTTCCTTAAAAGGGATCCAGCCATCACCAGGGGTGGCTTTGGTAACACCCGTTCGCCAGAGAGTCTCTCAATTTCTATAAGACGCAAGCTGCGAGTATGTGCCATTGTGCCTGATGCTCAGTTTGCAAGTGAGATGTGGGAAGGAATGATAGACTCGTCCTCAAAGACCTGCCAAGAGGCTGGCTTCAGGCTTCCTCTGAAGTACGCTCCAAAGGCCTGACGTGTTTGCAGAGGTTAAACCCACACTGCGTTAGAGATCACAGAGGTTTCATCTGCTCTCATGGAACAGGGGAAACTTTTATCGCCCCTTTTAATTTTCACCTTTTGAAAGATGCAAAAATGTATCTCTTTCTAGCACAGCACGTTTCACTTCAGGATTGGATACGATAACAGCAGTTTCAGAGAGTTTATTCTCCCATTATCTAAATGGTGGAAACCCTCTAGCAGTTTCTGATTCACTTTCAGATCCGTTTCCTCTGGTCCCCACTTAACATTGATCTTAATTATGTCTCAGCTAATAAGCCTCTAAGCGTTTGTTAAACAGACTTTCATGCTCCTTAATTGAAACTCAGCACAATGCTTCACAATACGTCTTCAGGAGTCATGCAAGCAGCTTGACAAATTGCTACATGGGGTGGGTTGATTTATTTTATTTTTTGCAGCCTGCAGAAGCTGCACTGATCAAAAGAAGAAGCTGGAGAGATTCTCTGCAAGAAAAGAACTGCAACTGTATCTCTCAAACATCCTTGGAATCAGAGAAATGTCAGGCTGGAAGGAGCCTCAAGAAATCATCGAGTCCAGCCCCCTGCGCTGAGAATGGTGGCATTCTCCAGTCTGCCAGACAAACGAATGCTCAGCATGTGTGCACATATGTACAGACAGGACTGTGGCCAACTGGTTAGATCAGCAGGCTGGTAGTTAGGATCTCTAAGCTCTATTGTTAATGATCCACTATGGGTAAAATTCACTCTTGTGCAGAGGGCAAACAGAGGGGCTATGCACTACCTTTCTTACACTTAAACCACCGGAAGAGTTTTGCTGGATCAGAGCCTTAGACAATGTCTACACTACCACTTATGTCGCAAAATTTATGTCGCTCAGGGGGTGAATATTCCACCCCTCTGAGCGACATACATTACTCCAGCATAAGTGCTAGTGTGCACAGCGCTATGTCGGCAAAAGAGCTTCTCTCGGCGAGATAGCTACTGTCATTTGTTGGGGATGGATTAATGATGCCAGCAGGAGATCTCTCTCCCGTCAGCACAGAACGGCTACATGGGAGATCTTATAGTGGTACAGCTGCCATAAGCCCTCTAGCGTACGCCTAGCCTGAGGGCTTGTCTACATTACACGCTGGGTCGGCAGGCAGTGATCAATCCAGTGGGGGTCAATTTAGCGTGTCTAGTCTAGACACGCTAAATCAACCCCCAAGCGCTCTCCCGTCAACTCCTGTACTCCACCAGGGTGAGATGCACAGGCGGAGTCGACGGGAGAGCGTCAGCCGTCGACTCACTGCGGTGAGTATATCAAAGTACGTTGACTTCAGCTACATTATTCACGTAGCTAAAGTTGTGTAACTTAGATCGATTCCCCCCCACACACACACCCAGTGTAGACCAGGCCTTAGAGAATGCCTCTATAAGGAAACTACACTTGATCTGGTCACCCCAAGCTCTGTAATAGTTTGAAGACAGCAATAATATCCCACAGAGAAAGGCATCCTTATGGGGTTAGGTGCAAGTATTTAAACACTTGGCAGTTACTCTACTCTACTCTAAATAGAATCATTACATCTTGTGTAGGCTACTGGGTAATTATATCCGATGTTACCAAGATAGTAGTTGAAAGATTAATTGTCAGTGTTTAGACTGGAATGGGAAACTCTAGTTTCGAAATTAGCAGGCTGGTGTCTTCACTTAAATGAAGTGTAATGATCAGTTGACTTTACAGAAAAGGTCGGAACGGGGTTTGCTCATTTGAGCAAGATTGATGCATCTCTGCAGATAGGAACAGTTGGATTGACTGTGAATTGCTCCTTTTTATTCCCACGTGGTCCTCTTCTTCCTCAGATTCATAAGAACATAAGAACAGCCCTATTTCATCAGGCCAATGGTCCATCTAGCCCAGTATCCTGTCTTCCAACCATGACCAATGCCAGATGCTTCAGAGAGAATGAACAGAACAGGGGATCACCGAGTGATCCATCCCCTGTCGTCCAGTCCCAATCAGAAGCTAGGGACACCCAAAGCATGGAGTTTGTGACAACTACTTAAATAAAGACAGGAACTCAGTAGAGGAAGGAAGATCCTGGAGAGTGGAACAAGGGATTATCAGGCTGAGGCACCCGCAGAGCTCTCAGCACCCATAAAGATCAGGGAGATCCCCAGAAGTAAGCTGCTGGTGAAGTGAAGCAGCAGGTGAATCCTGCTGGGGAAGAAGCAGTTCAAAAGGATCTCTGCTGGGGCTCGGAAGCAGAGGGTTTCAGGTGAGCGCAGAAAGTCAGAAGAACTATACATTTGGACATTGTTTGTGAACTTTAAATTGGACCTTAAGTTAACCCAGGAGCAGGGTGAACTATTGTGACTTGGCCAGAGGGAGACCCAGAGAGGGGGTCAGGAGAAGATGCTGGCTGGGATTGGCCATTGCATGGCCAAGAAAGTGGCTGCCAGGAGGAAAGGAGACGTCCCCTTTAACACCAAGTGCAGGCACAAGGGGGTGACCTAAACGTGAGCACAGGCACTTACATCCCCTTAAAACAGAAAATCTGGCTTCCATCCAGTGCTATTCCAAACTCATTTCCCCATTCTATCCTTCTCCCTTTCTTTGCTCCATGCCTGCTCTCTTCCTCTGCAACTTCTGCCTTCTCTTAACACCCCCCCCACACCCCGGCCTCTACCTCCTCCCATTTCTCGCTGTTTTAGCTTCCTCCCTCTGCTTTCCCTTCCTGGGAGTTATATTAGTAATGCACCTTGAGCAAAGGAAGAACCAAACGCCTGTCCATTCTGCCACTGGAGAATTGTTAGTTCCCACCATCAAGTCTGAGGATTTGCAAAGGACATGAGTAGAACAATCAGTACCCCGGGGCCCCGTTCTGCTGCATTTAAGGGCACCTGGCAAGACCATCCCACTTGGGCACAGCAGTCCAGCCACATGCTACCTGTTGCAGGATCAGGGCTTTCGTTATCAGGAAATTAAGGCCGCATTTCAAGTTTCGGGCCTCTACATTAACATTTCGACAGTTATTATGGTAATGTATCATATTTAATTAGCTAGTTTAGGAAAGCTTTTAATGCATCAATTACCCGAGAAGACAGCAAAATGACCTTTTGAGCGAACAACTGTCTAGGGCATTTCATTTCAGAATAAATGCTTCTCCCTGGTAGGGAAACATAATGAGGGGGTCTCTATTTACTCTACAGTAAACAAAAATACCACGTAGGCTGCTAGCCTGACTCTTCAGTCCTGGAAGGATTAAACACCACACCCAGAGTCTGCTCAGGCCCTTTCTTCAGGGCACCATTTACTGGCTGCACAATCTTTAGAAAATCCCAAAATAACATAAATCCAACAGTCCCCTGATGCAGCCTCCCATGCGCTGAGCTTTTCCCCAGTCCTCCAACACACCATCTGTCCCCCGCCACATGAGTCTACCTGCTTTAAATAGCTCATCTTCTCGATCTGAGCGCTTTCAGCCTTTATAGAAATCAGATGCTCATCAGGCAATCACTGGGTCCTGATCCTCAAATCACCAGGGCCCAGATCAGTCCTCCCCATTGATTTGAATGGGGGTTGGGTGCCTAAATAACTTTGAGGCTCTGGTCCTTTCCCAGCTGGGTCTGATCATCATCTCTACCAGCCTCAAACATCTCTTCTTAAAGGAAGAACAGGGCTGGCTATCAACACACCGAATATGGAAATTCGGGAGTGAAGACAAAACCACACCCATTTGGTTTACCTCTGTACATTACACCAGCTCTCTATATTGGTGCTGCGTTGCCTTTTTTTTAGGTCCTGTATTTGCATACCCTTACTCCGGTCAGAGTACTCCCCTACATCCAATCAGCCAATCAGCCGCTCATGCGAATGCTCTGGCGGATAAAAAACTGGAACATTTTTCATGAAAAACTCCTCCCTTTTTTCCCATCCAAATCTTTCATCAAAATACTTTGACCAGAACTAGATCGGATTAAAAACCATGTTACATTTTAAACAAAATGTTCACAAAATTCCACCTCTCTTTTCTCCATCAAAATTGAACATAATGAATTCATTGAAAAAAGTGAATTTTGGAATACTTTGACACACTGTACTCTGAAAATGCCTTCAGGGTAAATGTTTATTGCCATCAACAACACTAATGACATAATTAGATCTGTTTCAAATTTGCACTGAAAAACTTTCAAATAGAAATTTAGCATTTTTGACCAACTCTAAACACAACATTTAGAAAAAACTTCAGCCAGACATTATTATTATTATACTATTTGTATTGCAGTAGCACATAGGAGTCCCAGTGATGGTCCAGGACCACAGTCTAAGGAGTTTGCAGTCTAAGAGACAACAGGTAGCGACAGACAGATGGGGGAGCACAATGAGACAATACTGATCAGCATGATAAGAACATAAGAACGGCCATACTGGGTCAGACCAAAGGTCCATCTAGCCCAGTATCCTGTCTTCCAACAGTGACCAATGCCAGGTGCCCCAGAGGGAATGAACAGAACAGGTAATGATCCAGTGATACATTCCCTATTGCCCATTCCCAGCTTCTGGCAAACAGAGGCTAGGGACACCATCCCTGCCCAATGGGTGATGGTCACAGCGCACCATCTGCCCAACCATTGTCAAGTTTTTTGCTTTCCCACCAATGACAGAGGAGGGGAAAAAAATCTTCAGGTCCCAAAGAACAGAAACCAACTACAACCTTTGTGTTGATCATGAGTTTTTCAGTCTTTTCAGCTGAATCTTATTGGACATTTTCTCCAGGAACCTCTTGATGCCGACTGGCAGAGAGCCCATGAAGTGCCTAGTGTTACAGGGATCACTTATATGCATAATAACTCACTGAAGGATGGGATATGAGTTCTCTACTGAGAGCCAGTACCGCACTGGTCATCAAAGCCATTGCCAAATATCCAGGAGGGTAATATTCAAGGAGCTGGGTACCTAGAGTAGAAATTATATTCTTAAGGTCTCGGAGTTAAAGCAGGTCACTAGGAGGTGACAAAACTATTCCTTTGCAGTGGTGTTGTAGCCGTTTTGGTCTCAGGGTATGAGACCTGTTCCTTTCAGACAGGCGGGAGACACTGATCTCTCTGTCTGGTTTTATGCAAACAGACTATTGTATATGCCACAATGGATACCTATTTGATACTAAATCACCAGCTAATCAAGATGAAGAAAATAACAAGAGATCACAAAATCTACAGGAAGGAATGCACAAGTGGAGGGTGCCTGATTTAAGCCCATGAAATAAATTTGTTAGTCTCTAAGGTGCCACAAGGACTCCTGTTCTTTTTGCAGATACAGACTAACACGGCTGCTACTCTGAAACCTGATTTAAGAATAAAGATCAAAGGACTGTTTTGATATGTCCGGGATTGCAAAGGAACACCAAGGAGGGCAGCTGACAGCGAGCTTGGTGCATGAACAGAAGATCACAGCCAAGTCTGGCTATAATATTCTAGAAGTCTTTGGGGTGATCTTTTGCCCTTATGACATAATAATGTCCTAGCAGTTAAGTTTAGGCTCGAGTATGCGTGTTATGATATTATTTTATATGTAATCCTTCATTTCCACTATTTCTGCTTGCTATCATTTGAATCTCTGGCCTTTGTTCAATAAATGTACATGTGTTTTCTCTATAAACAAATCTAAATGTGGTGTTTTGTGTGGATCTGTGTTTTATGGTGTAATGGGTGAGCTGTGGTGTTCTGTTCCTTCAGGAATGGACAATCTGGGAATTTTGTGAGTGTCCAGTGGATCAGGGGCTGGGCACTCCAGGGAGATGTGTGGAGGACTTGGGGGTTACAGTGTGCCTATTGTTAACCTGTAATGAAAGATCAGGGCCCGTGGAGTGCTTGTGTTGCCAGAGACTGGAGGTGTTGGGGAACTGGCTGACAGGAGGCAGAGAAAAGACTTCCCCACGCTAAGGGCAGGTGGTAGCGATGTGCCTCAACCCCAGGAAGCGTCACGGCTGCTAATGTGTGTTTCCCACACTTTTGGTTTAGACGTTTTATTAACGAGCCTTCTGTATAGCAGGGCTAACCCCAGGCCACCCACACTGGAAGCACAGAGTGCAGGTGGCCGAGGCTGGAGAAGCTGCCAAGGGATCTGCTTTCCATCAAAAAAAGTCTTCAAAATCAACACGTCCCCATGAAACTTTTCAGTTTCGAAGAACTGGCATGTTCTGATGAAAAATGTTGCATTGAAATTTTTCCAGCCCACTCTACTCGAAAGCCAGAAGACATGTAAAAGGAACCCAACATTTATTATCTTTAACTTTTTTGTGTGATTTTTAAGCCAATCTCAAGATTTCTGAGGGACTGGCTTATGATTTTTTAAATCTTAGGGCCAGGCAGTGCTCTAACTAGACTCTTTCCACTCCATTTGCCTTCTCAGTTCTTTGCGATCCCTGTGCCTTGTGAAAGCAAAACAAATGCTAGCAAACCGGTTCCACTAGTGAAGACTAACCCACATATATGCAAATGAAGTTTGAAGGGTGAAAAGAGGCCATGTCCTGTGTCCCTCCAACCTTCATGAAATGTACAAAAAAATACGGGCACAGTGCACTTTTCCTGTTTAACTTACACATCATGAATATTCATCAATGCAGATCACTTGCTAAACAAAGAGATGTTAAGTTGCCGGGTAATGTCAGGCTTGCTAAAGTATATATGAAAGGAGAAAATAAGAGATGAATTGGGACAAAGGACCAATTTCTTTTGCAAATGTAGCATTACTTTTCTTTGTGCAACCAAAAAAGGTGCATAGAATTTGATAGAGAAAAAAAATCGCTCATGCAATATTTGTAGAATTCAGTAATCATCTTTTGGCACCTTCCAACTGACCATTGCAAAGTATTTGTAACATTCCTGTGTCTTTTGCTCTTTACATAACAAAAACAATATGAAGAAAGCACACAGGTAGAGTTAGGTCTCAAATAATTGTATTTACAGTACTAGGTTTACACTTACATACCAGGCGTGGCTACATAAATACTGCTGGTCCAACTGGTTTCCGGGGGCTCTCTCAAACCCAGTGCCGCGAGAGGACTCTCAAACTATGCTACCCTCTTCCCATACACTACAAGTATTCCCATTTTATAGAGGGGGAAAGTGAAGCACAGAGTGACTGAGTAAGACTTAGCCAAGCTTAGGGGTTTGGAGAGGGTCCCATATGAGGAGAGATTAAAGAGGCTAGGACTTTTCAGCTTGGAAAAGAGGAGACTAAGGGGGTATATGATAGAGGTATATACAATTATATATATGAGTGATGTGGAGAAAGTAGATAAGGAAAAGTTATTTACTTATTCCCATAATACAAGAACTAGGGATCACCAAAGGAAATTAATAGGAAGCAGGTTTAAAACAAATAAAAGGAAGTACTTCTTCACACAGTGCACAGTCAACTTGTGGAACTTCTTGCCTGAGGAGGTTGTGAAGGCCAGGACTATAACATGGTTTAAAAAGAGAACTAGATAAATTCATGGAGGTTTAGTCTATTAATGGTTATTAGCCAGGATGGGTAAGGAATGGTGTCCCTAGCCTCTGTTTGTCAGAGGGTGGAGATGGATGGCAGGAGAGAGATCACTTGATTACCTGTTAGGTTCACTCCCTCTGGGGCACCTGGCATTGGCCACTGTCGGAAGACAGGATACTGGACTAGATGGACCTTTGATCTGACCCAGTACGGCCGTTCTTATGTTCTAAGCTCCAGTGGTGCAAGTAAAATAATTTCTTCCCAGTATGCTGCACTGATGGGAGGGACACAAAGGGGGGGGGGTAAGTGACCTCCCCCATGTGACTCCTCCCCACCCCGCCCTCAGCCTGGGGCCCTGGCACTTTCTCTGTCACCTCCCCAAGATCCACATACATCCCACGTTTCATGGTGGGGCGGGGGAGGGGCTCTCTCCTCCTCCCGCTGCACCGGAGACTTCTGCTGTGCAGACCCCAGGCAGGAGGACTCAGGAGATGCAGCTGCGTGGAAGGGCTGGGGCTGGTACAGCCACACCGGAGGAGCTGCCGGCGTGGGGGCTGCCCAGTGGCCCCACGTTCTGCTCCTTTCCCCGCTGTGGTTCCCGGGAGAGCCCTGTGGTTCAGCAGCGACTCTGGCGGCTGTACCATCCCCGGCCCCACAGCCCTGTCCTCCGGCTGGGCTGCTGTACAGACGGAGGAGACGCAGCTCCATGGAAGGGCAGGGAGTGGGGCTGGGGGCCGGCTCCTCCTCTGACTTTCCGGTATGCCATCCCAGCCACACATTTCTTACTGGTACGGCGTACCGTACCGTACCACCACACTTGCACCACTGCCAAGCTCACACAGCATGTCAGAGGTGGAGTCACGTCTACAACCCAGAACTCCTGATCGCCAGTCTCACCCCTTCATCTTTTCTGTGAACGACAGGCCTGGTTCTCCTCTCACTGACACCAGGGAAGGCTCCAGCAGAGGAAGGCACTGAAGAGGTGCTTAACTTCAAGGGTGAAATTTTGACCTCAGTGGGACCCGATTTCACCTTAAGTGTGTGCTTGAAGTTAAGCACAGGCCCAAGTGCTTTCCTGAATTAGCATCTTAATCAGGAGCGATTCCACCGAGGTCTCTGGATTTGCATGGACGTAAGTGAGAGAAGAATCAGGGCTATATTTCCACTTTGTTCCTTTCAAACTGTCAAACACAGCCTCATTTCCTTAATCAATATAGCTTAGTCACTCCTTCATTTGAATCCAATAGATCTGGAAAATTTGTATTGAAAACATACCTTCACCATCTTCCTTAGCCACCTGACCATCCTCATTGTTTCTCTCTGCTAGGGTGACCGGACAGCAAATGTGAAAAATTGAGACAGAGGGTGGGGGGTAATAGGAGCCTATATAAGAAAAAGCCCCAAATATCGGGACTGTCCCTATAAAATCGGGACATCTGGTCACCCTACTCCCTGCCCCGCAGAACACAGAGAAAGGATGGACCTGGCTCAATGGGATTATATTCAAAATTTGGCCCAGATTCCATACACACTTTGCACGTGCTTAATTTTACTCATGTGAATGAAGTGTCCCATTCACTTAGATTGTCCTGGCTAGAGCATGTCACCCCAGGAGTGGAAGAGCCGCAGATGCCTTTGTTATTTTATAGCCCTAAACATCAGATTGATCCACGTCTGAGCGAATGCAGTTTTCCAAAAGGCTACATATTTCCTGTGAATTCACAGTGCTTTGGGTTTGGGTCTAATTTCCAACCGACGACGCAGCAAAAATATCACTAAAAAGGCAGGCAACCTACCCGGCCACTTAGATCATTTTTTAAACCAGGCATTTTCCCTAACATGGTTATGTTGCCATTCCCCTTTGCCGTCAGAGCTGTGCAAAAAGTTGCACATTTAAAGCCCATTTGAAGAATGGAATATCTGCATTCTCTAACTCAGACATCCGAAGTGTCTTGGTCAGTTATATCCATATGCACTCATTTCTCCCTGGTTCCTTTCTGTGACATATGACTATCCCCATCTTAACCCAGCCTTGTTGCTACGAGATGGATAATGCTCTACGGTATCTGTGTTTTCGTTCTTTTTCCCTTTGTAATCTCATAACCCTTAATCCTCTCCATCTCTTCATCTTTCCCTGAAAAGTCACTACAGGTGAAAGCTTTCTCTCCTCGCTCTTACCAGATATTATTCTGAGCCTTTAAGCCTTTTGATCCAGGACTCTGAGGTCAGTGATTTATTTATGAGCCTTTCCAAACATCAGATGTAATCTCTTTCCTTGGACTCTCCTCTGCTGGAAAGATCTTTCAAAATTGCCACTATGTTTTTCTTTCAGACATGTTTAATTGAAGAGCATGGCCAATGCCCATTCAAATTAAGCAGGTGCAACAGAGGATGAATATTCCTGTATTCTGGGGCTAGGAGTCATCCGGAGGCTAGGTGATATAAGGTGAACAGTTTAGTTTTCAGGCTTAATTCACCTCTTAGGACATTGCAATGTATATCGAGCAAGGTCCAAACCGATCTTTGCAGTAAGTCTATTGACCTTGATGGAGATACCATAGGGATCAGATTGGCCAGGTCTTTGTGCACATGAATATATCTGCAGCTGGAGCTGTATAGCCCATATACTAGAAACCATAGGTAAGGCTGCCAGTCTGTCACAGAGGTCACGGATTCTGTGACCTTCCGGGACCTCTGCGACTTCTGCAGTGGCTGGTGCACCTGATCCCAGGGCTGCCCTGGCCACCGCTGGGGTGGTCCCGAACCACCACTCTCCCCCCGCTGAGCAGCAGCAGCGGTCCTGGGCTGCCCCTTCTCCCCCCAGCAGTAGCAGCAGTTCTGGGCCGTGCCCTCCCCCTGAGTAGCAATGGCACCCCCCGCACCCTGTAGCCCCCACCCCAGAGCACCAGCGGTGCTCCCAGAGTCCCCCAGAGCACCTAAGATTTATTCAGAGGTATTTATAGTACAAGTCATGGTCAGGTCACAGGGCTGTGAATTTTTGGTTACTGCCCATGACCTGCCCATGACTTTTACTAAAAATACGTGTGACTAAATCTTAGCCCTGACCATAGGTGCAGGAAGAATGTCTGTAGTGGGGTTGCTGAAAGCCGTTGAATTAAACTGTAAATCTGGTTAATAATAGAAACCACTTCAAGCCAGGGGATGCCCCTAGCTCCAACTCCTATGCTACAAACAACCGCGAACTGCAAAATATGGATCTGGACATTATACTCCTCCCAGATTTCATGGCTGTTTGGATCTGAGGTTTTGGTTCTGGCCCGTCTCTGACAAATAGCAGAGCAGTAGCAATGTCTGCTCTCATGCTTTCTCTGGCTTTGTCCACACTAGTCGTCTTTAGCTTAAAATTCCCTGCTGCGCTGTGGGCCATGTAGTTCCCTGGAATTACTGATCCTGGGGGTAACAGTTTGCCAGATCTGGATTTTTACACTCCGAATGACTCCCAAGGAATGACCCAGATTTAAATCCTCCACCTGCAAGAGATGAGACCCTGCTGGATTCATGGCCATCATTTATGGTCAGCAGGGTTCACACAGCCCATCAGCAGAGCTGCTGAATTGTCTGGCCGAGCAGACTTTAAATGATACAAGGCCATGTATCTTCGCCCCACGCAGTGCCAGCATATACACCCTGTGCACATCTCTTCCTGGGATGGGTTCTTTCCCTTCTCTCTCTTCCACAGCACCACAGACCTCTTTGGCAATTGTTGTCTTAGCCTTTCTTTGCCTGGCTTCACCCCCCTCCACTCCACTATCACCCACCGACTGAAAAGCAAAAGCCACGGGCTTTTTCATCCAGTGGCAAGGCCATATTCCCCATACTAGTCACTCTCTGATTTCTTCTTCAGTATCACAACTAACGGAAACCCCTCAATCTGACCCTGTGCAGTGGACATCTTGCTGCCTTGAGATAGTTATTACTCCAGTAGCACCTAAGTCCCATTGTGCCTGGTGCTGCACCGCACAGTGAGAGAGTCCCTGACTATCTAAATAGGAAGGACAGACAAAGAGTGGGGAGGGAATCAAGCTCAGAGACGTGAAGTGACTTGCTCAAGGACACACAGTGGTGCAGCCAAGTAAAACCCAGGTCTCTGGAGTTCTAACCCCATGCCCTATCCACTAGGCCACACTGTCTCTTACTAGCTACAGCTTTTGCTGTCTCTCTCGCGCTCTCTTTTCAGCTTCGATAGTCAGTCATAAACCCACAGTCAGCTGCAAAATGACAGAGTGCAAGAGCAAGGGAAACGGATTTAATCAAATTAATAGAACCATTTGTTGCACCGTATTTTCCTCCCGGTCTCAAATTGGTACTTAGGATTCACCACGGTCGCTGATATGTCTGGGCTGAAAAATGCTCGGCAGAGTGTAATAGATTTTGCATATTACAGACGCAGGCTCTTTTGCTGCACAAGTACGGAGTCGTTTTAAAAGATCACCTTGCCTGGATGCCAGGGTCCCCTCCAGAGCTGAACGGCGCTGTCAGATACTCCTCGCCATCGGTATCAAGATTAAGAAAGCGGAAGCGAAAAAGGCGAAGACATGATGGCAGTGGTGGGTAATGAAAGGAAATGAAACATCCTTTAGACTACAGAATTAACCAGATTGTTCTTAACTCCAGTTGAATCTCAATTAAAGCTCACACCATGGATTACATCTGCACTGTGCATTCGCCTACATCAGGCTGCGTTAGACAGGGGGTCGGACTCTAGATGATCTAATGGTTTCTTCTGCCCCTAAAACCTGTGATGCTAGGGAAACTCTTGAATATTTTATTGTCTAACCCACCCACCCACACAACCATAGATAGGAAGAAATGAGGCGGTAAATAGAAAAAACTGCATAACTCCATCAAAATGCCTTTAAGAGACAGGTGGGCCGAATTCTGAGGTCTGAACAAGTTCCTTCCTGCTCCATGGGCAGCAAAGCCTTGTGCTCAGGAGGTTGTGACACCTTTGCAATACCGCAGCCTTCGTCCTCTCCACCCCTTCTGCTCCAGGGCCCTTCAGCAGGTTCTGTAATGGTGGGAGCTGGTCTAAAACCAGACGGAATCTGGGCCCAAATCTACTGAGGGCTAGTCCACACTTACCGTCCAGGTCGACGCGGTGAGTTCGACTTCTCGGAGTTCGAACTATCGCGTCTGATCTAGACGCGATAGTTCGAACTCCAGAAGCGCCGCGGTCGACTCCGGTACTCCACCACTGCAAACGGCGGTGGCGGAGTCGACCTTGGAGCCGCGGAGTTCGACCCCGCCGCGTCTGGACGGGTGAGTAGTTCGAATTAGGGTACTTCGAATTCAGCTACGCTATTCACGTAGCTGAATTTGCGTACCCTAATTCGAACCCCCTTTTTAGTGTGGACCAGGCCTGAGACAGCTCATGTTGGGTGCAATTCAACAGAAGGCCAGCACAAGGTATATCACTACAATTCATGGATTTTGCCTTGGCTATCTGCACAGGGCTACATTTCATCCTTTATGAATCTCTGGAGACATTCTCTGGTATGATATGTTGATATATATTAACAAACAAACAACCTCCCTAAGGTGCAACAGGAAGAAGTTGGAAGATGCACTTAGTAAAGACTATTTACCATTTAATAGGCAGCAAGTTTAAAACAAACAAAAGGAAGTATTTCCTCAAACAATACACAGTCAACCTTGCCCTGTGGAACTCCTTGCCAGAGGATGTTGTGAAGGCCAAGACTATAACAGGATTCAAAAAAGAACTAGATAAATTCATGGAGGACAGGTCCATCAGGGGTTATTTCTGACGGTCCCTGGGGCTCAACTGCATAGGGAATAGATACTAGTGAGGCTGGGAATTGTTATTCTGAGACAAGAATCCATCATGCTGATTCTAAGCTCATTTATATCAATCTGGCTGTTACTCTTGATTTATATCAATGAGAGAAGCATCAACCCTCTGCCCCAGGGGTTCTCAAACTTCATTGCACAGTGACCCCCTTCTGACAACAAAAATTACGACATGACCCCAGGAGGGAGGACCGAAGCTTGAGCCAAAGGCCAATCCCCGCCACCTCAGGTTGGGTGGCCAAAGCCCAGTCCCCACCACCTCAGGAGAGGAAGCCAAAAACGAAGCCTAAGGGCTTCAGCCCCAGCAGGGAGCCTGTAACCTGAGCCCTACATTGGAGCCCGCAGGCTTCAGCCCTGGGTGGTGGGTCTCGGGCTTCAGCTCTGGCCCTAGGCCTCAGCAAGTCTAAGCCAGCCCTGGTGACCCCATTAAAATGGGGTCCCGACCTAGAGTTTGAGAACCCCTGCTCTACCCCTTGTAATTTGCCCCTATCGGTGAATCAGAGCTAGAGGTTGGTGCCTCTGAGAATGTGATGTCAGAAGCTTTTACTTAATGTAATTGAATGCAGCTTTTCCTTGATTTCAGGCTGCATTCTTCTGGGAGGGATCGTTTATCTTTCGCAGTGAAACCTTAGGGCTGAGTTAACTCATTATTATGTTTGCTTTCTAAGTTCTGCGATGTGCCCACATACTGAGATGATGAGCACAATACAAACTTGTTTATAAACAGACTCTCTCAGATAGTCAGACTTGATTTCAAAGGGAAGGGGAACCAAATCTACATGCCAGCTGTTATAACAGACACTTGACAATTCTGTGAGTGTCACTTCAAAGGAGCCGCATCCGTAATAAGCACAAGCAGCCTGAACAACTCCCCTGCTAAAGCTTCATGTTCAGATTACGCTGCTTTGCAGGCCAGTCTGTCAAATGCATTAAAGCTTGAAACGCCATAAGTGCCTTTTCAAAAGAGTTCTTTACGGCAGATCATTCAAACCTGAAGGGTGCACAAAAAAAATGTTTGCTTCCAATTATTAAAAAGTGGATGCCTCTCTTGATCTAGCAGGTGAAAGAAGCTGGAATCCCACAGCTGCAGGACCTGATGCCTAGAACCCTGAACACACCCCAGATTCAAAGGGCTGGCTCATGCTCCAACCCAATGAGAAAGGTTTGCCTTTACCTACAATGGTAGCAGAATCTGGCCCACAGCTTGCAAAGCACATCAGAGAGAAAGATGTTTGATAGATGTAGGCTATTATATGCTCTAAAATGGCATGTGGTAGCTAAATCTAGATATAATCATATAATAAGGTAATTAGTGTATGGGGATTAGATTAGAGATGTAGATTTAAGTGGTAAAGCATAAGAGGCTCACACCACAGGGTTATGGGACTAATAAATAGGTATCACTGAGGAGTGTGTATTAGGTATATAAGTAAGATGAGCAGTAATGCAAGGCCTGCAAGCTCTAGGTCTGTAAGATATGAGCTTGGCCATAGAAGGCCTCAGACTAGTTGACCAAGAGAGAACCTGGTACCATTAAAATGTAAGATCACAGTAAGAGATGTGCTGATGTTCTGGAAACTGTGCAGCAATCGACTGGAAAATATGTCGCAGTGTATCAGTTAATATTGCAAGATGACCTGTAGTAACATCTTGAGGAATTCTGCTATGACCACAAGTTACCGTAGCAACTCAGTGACATCAATGCTAATGAATGTAAGAGGAACTAAGGAATTTTAGCCTATGAAAAACAAGGTGCCCTAAAATGTGTGGGGTGTGGAAGTGCAGATAAGAAACGAGGCTGAAACCATAGTGCATCAGCATGAGGGTACAGAGGGCATCAGCATAATGAACTATAAAGGCTATATCCTGGCCCGTGTGCTTTGGGGGAAGGAGATGCTAGAATGACCACCACTGGTGGTGATGATGCGAATAATGGTTGACACCTCAAGATCCCTACCAGGAAATGTGAGTGATGTCAGTATTAAGACTAGACATGCTGTGGTACCCCTTTCTTTGCTGTTGGACTGTAGTAGTGTGTTTGATAGTGTGGATCTGTTTAGTAAGCTTCTTAATAAAAGGACGGTTGAGAACCTGTGAGTACATCTGTTGTGGTCATTGTTCCTTGTGTGATGCTAGAGTCTCCAAACCTAATGATATTCCTAATGGTGAGTCTCACCCCGATAACCCTGACACTGGAGCTGTTTAGGAGGCCGGACTCTTAACTCAGGTCATTGGGATCTAATACAAAACCAATCAATATATCAATCCAGAAATTAACATGGCTGCATGTGCACTGGCAATAAGTACATGGTTTTGGCGTTAAAGGTCCTGATTCCTTTTTACATGCTTTTTTGTAAATCTAATCCATCATTCCCAGACCATCCTATTTCCAAGCAGTGACACGTAATTAAGCAGAGTGACTTTGTGTATTTTTCCTTTACTTGGTATTTGTTAGTGAAGGATATGGGAGGACACCTGACAGAGCGATAATTTAGAGTGCTCCAGACCAGCTTATTCAATTTGCAGAATTTTAATCAGAGGGAAATTTATGCCTGCGGAGGACGCATCATGAGCCAATATCTTCTCTTGTCCAATCATAGTCTGGTTGGCAAGTGAATAGGTCATGCAATGGAATGGAAAGTGGTTTTGTGCCTCATCAGATTATTCTGCCTACAAGTACATTTCAGCTGCGGGCTTGTATCAAAATAGTCCTGGTCCAGGTCCACTGACCGCAGTGGGGGTGTTCTGAGCTGGCTGGCTGCAACACAAGGCACTCAGATACTATGGTAGGTCAGGCCAGATGGAAAAAAAGGGGAAACATTTCCAGGTGTTGACATTTTTGTTATGCTTTGAAACAAAACCAAGACCTTTCTAAACTGTTTACAGAAAATCCATGAGAGAGAAAGACGCAGAATAGCCTAGTGACTAGGGTATTCACTACAACCCAGAATCAGTCTCTCTCAAGCTTTCCTGCTGGAGCTGTTCCAATGTGTGTAAATAATTAAATATTCAGTGGGGTTAAAGAAAGACTGACTCTCTAGGCTGGTGGTTTGGGCACCCCTCCTTGGATGTTAGAGAGCCAGGTTCAAGTCACTACTCTACCTGAGTCAAAGCAGGCTCAGACCTGGGTCTCCCCCACCCTAAGGGAGTGCCATAGAACCATTGGTCTATTGGCTAGGGGTGGACAGGTGAGGAAGTTGGTTCTGTCTGTCAACCAGAAATCCCATCCTGGACCCGAGAAACTTTTCCAACAGAATCTTTGTCAAAACCGATATATTTTCCCCCAAAATTTTGGTTCTGACAAATAAGCATTTTCCAGTGGCGAAGTGTTTAGTTGAAAAAGTCAGAGCTTATATGTCAGGGCTGCTCATAGACTGTAAGGTCAGAAGGGGCCATCTCGATCATCGAATCTGACCTCCTGCAAATCACATGCCAAAGAACCTCCTCCCTCCTCCCCCACCATAATGGGCCTCTAACCTCTGGCTCAGTTACCAAGTCCTCAAATCATGGTTTGACTTGTTGACAGAAGTCATGCATTCAATGAACACCCACCACTTTCTCCTTGGAAGCCCCTAACAAATGACATTGTCTGTAATTAATGAACACAGCCAGCAGTTTTATGGCTACTAATATGACTGTTGGTCTGCATGGGCAAAGACTCAATTAGATGAAGTTAATATAGCGAATAAGTGATATTTGTGCCACTTCAATGGGAACTGATTGAATATCATCTGAAGTGTAATATCCCGTGCTGTCAGGAGATATTTAATAGTAACATTCTTTAAGTAACACAAGCTTGGGACTGATAAACTATTAGGGGGACTTGTGTCTCCAGGATCCCAAATACTCCAAAGACTTGAAAAGTATCAAATCAGGGGCCAGATCTTGATCTGGCATAAGTTGATGTCACTTCGTTGAAGCTGATTTACACCAGCTGAGCCTATAGCTAAGTCAGGAGCAGAATCGTAGATGAGCCCTCAATTAACTTCATTATTCCGGTGCCAGAAATGGTTTGTTACTGTGGTTATCTTGAAATCCACTTTACCCGCTTGTACAACACTCATGTTCTGCATCATGGCACTTAGCTCAGTGCTGACCGTGTGGTGATTCTCTCATTTATCATTTTGCTTTTCTAGAGGAGAGCTGACATGGGGACGTGTAATGGGGACTCATCCTGAGGAAGGCCACACAACAGATCCTGCAAACATTGAAACAAGAGCTCATTGCTAGAGCTGGTCAGGAAATGTCTTTTGCTCCGTTGAAAATGTGACAAACAATAACATTTTCATTTTCATCTAGACTTTTCTTCAACCGCCCAACTACCCCCCAAACATTTTCCTTTGAAACCTGAAAACAGTTTGGGTTTGGGCTGACATTTTTCAGTTTTTGGTTGCTAAAAAAGGAAAGTTGTCAATTTTCGGGTTTCTTCTTTTTTTTTTTAACCAAATTAGTCAAAAATGGACGTGTCTGGCAAAACGTCCATTTTGAAAATGTCAGATGAAAAATTTCAAGCAGCTCTGCTCTCTACCCTCCCCACGACTGTGAAAATTACATCCTTTTTGGTGTGTACAGTAGGAGAGTCCACAGGTGCTCTCCACTTTTGAAGCCTTATCGAGCAAAATATGAATTTTGTCTTCCACCTTAAACCCCCTGGTAGGTAAATTAACTGTGCTACCCATGGTGGGTATGGATATCTCCATCCATACTGCTTAGATACTTTGGAATTTCTCTACTACTTTAAGAGCTCAATTCAGGCCAGATGTATGCTGACTTCTGCTGCATTTAGATTTACTGTAGGCTGAGGTTCAGAGCTGGAAGCTGAACTAGAGCTAAGGTTCAAGCTGGATGGTGCCAAAATTTCATGGGCTCGTCTCATGAGACCTTAGCCACATGCAACTAGAACTGGAAATAGATCATTTCCAGTTTATATCCAGCCCAGGACCCAAATTGCATGGGCAGATTGAAATCCAGGAGTAGGAATCTCCCAAACCCACTGCTTACTTCTCTTGGCCCAAATTCAAAGGATTCAGAACTAAGGTTCTAGCTTTGGCTTATCTCTGGTTGTACCAAGCAAATATATTATTCTTATGCCGATCTATTCTACCTGTGCCAGCTGAGACCCAGGGGAGACAAGGCCAGGAACAATCGAAGTGAATGGGTTTAATTCATCCATGGTGTAGCTCCACCAGAGCTCATGGGGTTACACCAGGTGCACCTTCGGCCCAACATGTTTATCGTCACATCCCAGATTAAGTGTGCCTTTTATTTTATCTGCCGTTTCCTGTGTTCCTGGTCAGTTAGTGTCTTGGCACTGTTCCATCCCCTCAGTACATTTCCATGCACAGGAGAGCAGTAATGCTTACAAAAAACAAACCCCTCTGCACCGTACAATAAAATCAAGAGAATCGGTGGCACCATAACCATTATGCAGGCATGGAAATCTGTGCCTGTAGACACCTGACAGAAGCAAGGCTGAGTCAAAATACACATTCTCTGGTGGAAGAATCACTCCATCCCTACCCCAGTTACAAAATAATAATAATAATAATAATAAAAAAGTGTGGGAGACTTCTTGGACACCAAAAAATACTGAGAATGAGAATACGTGACCTGTGTAAACCTTATGAGGCTGTCAGCCTATCTACCTAGCTTGGGAAATGCTCATCACTTTAACATGTTGTGTGTGGGAGCCTTTCCTCTACAGATGGACAGATATAGGGCCAGCATCTGTTCCCAATTATCAGTAGAAGAGTGAAAACTCTCAGAATTTTTGTCCAAAGCCTAAAATCCTCAACCAAGCTTTTACTGAGGTTTACAAGAATCTGCTTATTTTTCTTTCCTCTTTCATTTTCGTGCACCTCTTTGCTTCCTGATTTGGGCCATGACTGCAGGTGAAAGTGACAAAATCAGAAGTATTGCTGAGCACCCAGAATGGCAGCTGAAGTCAGCAGGAGCTGCAGGTGCACCATGCCGCTGAGAAACAACTGAGGCACTGGAAATCAGGGGACATTTTTGATAATCAGGGATTAATTTTGAGTGAGGCACTTTAGAAAATCCCACTAGGCGCCTACATCTCTTTAAAAATCTGGCCTGTAGTGATTTGCCCAACGTTATGTAGTGAGTCTGTAAGCAAGTTCTCCACCCGTCTTATAACTTGATGTATGGATGTCACAGTTCCAGCCAGCTGCACCTGCATTTCCCCTCCATGGTCCATCCAGGGCATCCACTCTCAGGCTTCCAGCTCCTAAACCGTCACCTCCGATGAGTGGAGAGGCATCTCTCTCCCTTCTGCCTGAGCTCATTCCAGGATCCATGTCCCCTGCCTGCCCTGAGAGTTGCCAGCGCCTCAGACTGCCTAAGCAGGCCTGCTTTGCTTTCCCCTCAGAGGCTACAAACAGCCTAATTGCTTACATATAAGCTACCCTACAGCTCTCTCTAAGCAAGCACATGTATTCTTAAGGTACCATTACAAAGAAAACCTATTAAAACAATAAAAGAACCTACACACGTTAATAAGCTCACCAGAGATCACCCCAACCCCAACAAGAGCTTCTGGTAGGTGTTCAATCCTTCAAACTCCACCAAGAGGTTTTCCTGTGGTTACAAGTTTATAACTGCCTTAGCTCAGAACAAGCCCTCTCCGTGAATCTTGATTTTTCTCCTTTATACAGTATCGATCTTTGACCCTTAAAGACCGGGAACAGGTAATCCAGCAAACTGTGGGTTTCTCCTCAAGGCGTCGCTTCAAAAGATTGGGTCTGGAGGTGAGGAAGCTGCATTCCCTCCCCCAGGTATCTTCAAGGAAATCCACTTAACAATTGTTTATCCCAAAAGTTCATTCTTATTTGGCCCATGGTTTTCAAATAGCCTTTTGAAGCTCATAACACTTCCCAGGGTTTTACATTAGTCCTGTCTCCCTCCTAGAGACACTACATGTCAGTCCACAATAATACGTAAAGATTTGCATTTTTAATACACTGAACTCCTAATATCCTTAAACTAAATTCAATATGGTTTAATTTAATTTGGATTTAATTCAATGAAGTTTGGCCAGGAAATTGATATATCTGTCAGACAGCAATCCCCCCATGCTAATCAGAAGAAAAAAGGGACAAAATCTCTTTTCCGTTACTCGAGTGCAACTTTGCAACGTTCAGTGAGGTCAGTGGAAGCTGAAACCATGGGACTGAGCAGAATTTGGTTGAATTTTATTGTTTGTTTTTAAAAAAGAACCAACATGAAGTCTCTATGAGAGCACAGTGTGTGAGACTCGCTCTTTAACAGCAACTATCTTGGGTTAAATCCTGGGGGATGTGCCCTCGTAGACAGGCTAGGAAGGCTATCGATGTAAAAGTGCAGTACAGAGAAAACAGCCTCGGTGTTAAATAGCTACATTCATCACATTCAGCCAAGACTGATTTGGGATCTGTCACTGAGGTCCCGGGGGCCCACGCTGAGATTGCTCAATTAGGGCAAACTGCAAAGAATGGTGCAGACAATCCCCAAAACTGCTGGTTATTCCAATACTTGGATTTATCAAACTAGCAATAAAAGCAGTTTCCACAATCTTTATTGGCTACCCAGCAGCCAAAATACAGTTCCCTTAAAGCAACCCAGCCTTGGACTTCCACCCAGACTGCCAAGTCAAATATGATGAGGATTATTGAAAATCTTGATCATATAAAAAGTTCTACCAATCCCAAAGGATTGGACACATTATCTCCAAAGACATATTATTCATCTTTTTGTCTATGGGTGAGATCAGTCCTCTACATTAATGTCCTCTAGATCAGATCAATGGCTATTAGCTAGGCTGGGCAGGGATGGTGTCCCTAGCCTCTGCTTGCCAAGCTGGGAATTGGCGACGGGATGGATCACTTGATGATTCCCTGTTCTGTTCATTCCCTCTGCTGCACCTGGCATTGGCCACTGTCAGAAGACAAGAAACTGGGCTAGATGGACCTTTGGTCTGACCCAGTATGGCCAGTCTTAGGTTATTATTTGGAATCCTGTTCCAATCTAAGCAGAGACAGCCACAAAATAGGCCCAAACATTCAGTTCTGTATCCAGCTGGAGGCAGCTCAGTTTAATCAAGCTATTTCCTCCAGACAAGTGGAAGGATGTAAGGCTTGATCCAAATCCAGTTGAAGTTAGTGGTGAGACTCCTACTGATTGCAGCCTGAGCTGGATTGGATTGATACAAATAGTACAAGTTCTCTCTTGTGGTGAGAACAGTGGAAAGTTATGATGAGATATTTTTGCCCAGCCTCTTACTAAATAAAGCGTACACAAAGAACATTCACAACAAAGTGCCCTGGCACCGAGAGCCATCAATATACCTTCCGGGATTCTCTCAAACTGCAAATCATCTGTCAGATTTTTGAAAACTAATTTGAGAGTAATTTCAGAGATACAGCACCCAGGTCCTGTTAGGGAATTACCAATATCCTGATATACTAAAATGTAATAATGATATTTCCTGTTGTTGGGAATGCAGCCCACACACTGGCATGGTTGCACTTACCAGCCAGAAGGTTTTTTAGTGATTAAGTGTGACCACTTTAAATGTCGTTCTGCACAGCATTTGTAAAAAAAAAAATCAATAAGCACTAGAGACACGTGGGGTAAGTCTACACTGCAATGGAAGCCCAGGGTTCAAACTCAGGATCAAGCCTAGCCCCTCTTCCATCTATACAAAAATTGCACTAGCCCAGGGCTTAGACCCAGGGTTCTAGGAGCCCACGAGAGTGGAGAGTTTGAGTCAAAGTCAAGGTGGGACTCAGGGTTCAAGCCTTGTTGCTTCGCAGTGTAGATGCAGCCCCACTGGACTTGTGCTCTGGGAGTCTTCCAAGAGTATCCCACAATGCCATGAGCCAACTTTTTTTTTATCTGGACGGTCAAATTTGGTGGACAGACAAGTTTCCCCAACACTGCACCATAAACAAAGGACTAGAGTGGCCACATTTGGGGAGGGTGCTAGAAAGTCTGGGATATGGGTGATTGGACTTGGGCCCGCATCATGCATTGTAGCCCCAGATTGGGACCGAAAGTTCAACAATTCCTAACCTGGGGTTACAAATGAGTGTAGGCGCTCAAGCCCTAGGTTAACAAACCCAGGTTTGCTAATACAAGGTCTATTAACCCTGGGTTTACACTGAAGTGTAGACATACCCGTGGTGCTAAGAAAAGCAGCAAGACATGTGCAATGACTGTAGTTAAGAAACCTTGACATAACTTCAATAACAGTGTACAGTCTTACTGCAAACCATATCCTGCCTCAACTCTACTGTACACTCTTATCGCCTCTTCTATACATATGTTTTCAGGTTTTTATATACCCCCATCACCATAGTCTTGTAAACTTGATACCCTGCCTTTTACTGCAAACATAAGAAAAAATCTTACTCTGTATATTTGAAATAAAATTGTGAAGGACTGAGCAAGAATTGATTTCCTTTAATTATACCAAAAGTTGACTTCTGCTAAATCCCCATATTGTCAATAATGCATTCTCGGTGAGCAGGAGAGATCTGTAGCCATACTAGCCTCTTTTACAAAGAATTTTCAACCCTGCTAAATTGTGATTTCTAGATATCTTGGGAGTATGTTTTATAATCGAGTTTCAATTCATTTTTGCTTGGGTGGGGTTTTAATTTAAAACCTGTGTATAACAGACAGTAATGTGGCCTAGTTCTTTTCAGGGAGGGAAAGGGGCTTCTGGGAAAGAAAGGCAGTGAGGTGTAGTGGCTAGGGACCTGGACTGGGAGTCAAAAGACATGGGTTCTGTTCTTGGCTCCGCCTCTGACTTGCTGTGTGACCTTAGGCAGTCACTTCACTCTCTCTGACTCAGTTTCCACCCTCTGTCATCAGCCGTCTGTCTAATCTACTTAGAAAGTAAACTCTTTGGGGCAGGGAGTGACTCCTACTGTGGGTTTGTACAGCTCCTAGCACAATGGGCACATTATCCCCGCTGAGGCTTTTAGCCACCACCATAAGACAAATAAATAGCAACATTTAACCCCAAGGCAGCGTTCAGCTGCTTTGGCTTGGAGCCGTTGCCTCAGTAAAAGAAAATAAATTGTGGCAATCAGCTAATTGTTTCCTGCAACAAGAGTTTTGCTCTTTTAAATGCTCCTTAAACATCGCTAAAGCCAAAGTGAGATTTGCCTTTGCTGTCATTCAGCAGCATCCATACCTTACGCAGGTGCCTGCTCCGTCTGTGCCCGACAAAGGAAGCAATTTCTTTGTATGGTGGCTTAATGCAATTTCTTCTGGAATAAAGCAGCTGCAAACAGCATTATGTGGCCATGTCCAGGGCATGACAGCCATCGTCGCGGTGCCCGGATTGTCTGCCAGCGCATTGGCTTTGTCTGCAACTGTTCTTTTGAACAGCGCCTGAATCAGAGCTGGTGTCTATAAAACCTGCACTGATTTTTTTAAACAGGGGAGAAAAGAAGCGGATGGTACCGTCTCCTCAGGCGAAACGGGGGGAGGTGAGTGAAATCGCAGTGTGCCAAAACAAAACAAGTGTTCCCCCCCTCCCCAACCCCACACTCCCTTTCTGATCTCCTGAAGAGATGCCAATGCTGACAGATGGGACCCTTGTTCTGCCTTGGAAGCAGTGTGCAAAAGAGATGCTGAGAGCATCAGGTTCTGTCAACGTTTCCCTTATCCATTGTTTTCTTGTGAGGGTATAAGGCTGATTGGCTGCGAGGTTTTTTCTCCAAGACAAAGGAACCGTCCTGCTCGTCAGAGCGGTGGGTGGTGACACTGATGGACTGTGATGCCCATCTGCACAGCCTCACTGCCGTTTTTCATCCCTCCGAGGGGCCCGATCCTGCCAGGCACATGCCGCCTTGCAGGAAGTGCTCAGAACCTCACAGAACCCAGCCCTGGACAAAGATTGATGATGCCAGTCAGAGGCCTTTGAGAAGCTTTAATGGGGCCCCTTTAGATCGCTTGGCGGCAGTGGGGCTGTCTGCTTTCTGAAGGCTTTCCCTCGATCTTCGCAGAGAGCGCCAAGGCTGCCATGGAAGAGCAAGAGGGTGTGTGCCTGGGGAGGCAGGATGCAAGGAGTCAGCAGCCCATAGAGCTGTGCTCGCAGGACCTACCGTCCAACTCTCCCCACCCGCTCCTGGAGGAAGGGAATACAGCTTGACCAGGGGGCCTACTGTTTGCACAGAGACTGTAGCAGTTGCTGCAGAGCAGATCTAGATGGGTGGGGTTCTGTTCCCCCTAATCTCTATAAAAAATGTCTGCGTGCAACTCATCTGCTCTGTGCATGGGGTCCAGAATTTAGCACTACAGCTTTTGACGAAGTGCTGTTCAAACTTTTCCTATGCAACCAGACGAAAGGGCAAGGTTGAGAACGAAGACCAATTTCTATAGAGCATGTTCAGTCCAAAGTCTCTAGCGCGCCCTTTTAGCTCCATATTACCCCCGATATAGAAGTGGTTTCTATTTGTTTTAACACTTAAATATTTTATCTGCTACTTTAAATCTGTGTAAGCAAATAGGTTCATACTACAATCATTAAGTCCCATTCGACTCGTCTAATCACAACCCATTAGCTTTAGTCGTTGCCAGGTTGCCTTATCTGCATCAATGTCATCAGGCTGTGCCTGTCATAAAACAGAATTTCCTTGTTGATGGAAAGAAAGTGAAAACAGTTAGCTTAAGCCAGGAGGAGAGCTGTGTGAATAGCTCAATTTGGTGGCTAAATTGAGGGGGGAAGCGAGAAACCCGCACATGAAAAAAATACTGCATTTTGGGTCAACCAAAAAGTTGAACAGGGTACCAAAAAAAAAAAACCACCCACAAAAAGTTTGTTTTGGTTCAAACAAATTAATGGAAAGAGACTGATGCCAAAGAATAGTTAATAGCAATGCAATGAGCAGAAAGCAAAGAGAAAGAGAAAGCAGAGTGGCTTCTAACAACGGCACATTATCAGTAATCTCAAAAAGAGTCCATCAAATGATGAATATACAAGATCTTATTATCAGAAGTACCAAGCACCTGCAGCTCTCACTGGTTTCCACTGGTGTTCTTGGCATTCAACACCTCAAACATCAGACCAAATAGCATTTGTTTTTTTAAAAGTGGCCACTTATTTTGAACCATTTAATTGCCCAACACGAGACACCAAAACTGAAGCCCCAAATATCAGTGGCCATACTCTTAAAAATCTGGCTGTACATCTTTAAAATCGTCTGCTTAGTACCAATAGATGGCACAGTGCTCTGTGACAATGGACGTTTTAAGCAGCCGGGATCTGGTTACTAGCCGATGAGAAGCAAATTCTGATATGCACAAACTTTACTCTCAGTGGGCCAAATTCTGCTCTTCTGCAACCACACTGAAACTGACACTCCATGGGGACAAATCAGTAATGTTCCATGGGCATAAATGAGCATAGAATTAGATCTGCTGAATTCAGAAGGACCCCCTGGCTCAACGTGGCCTTTTACGTCCGTAATATAAAACGCTTTTGAAACCCTCATTGCAATATTAGACCTAATAAATAAATAATCTTAAACCACGACCAGCTCTTGAGTGTACCCTTCTTTTCTTCCCCTTTCCTTCATGCATTAAAAATAACAGCTAAACACACCAGAAATCCCCTGAGGATGGATAACTCATAAATGTTTAACAGGTATTGAAACATCTGACAAATTTTGGCAAACTGACTTTGAAAGGTGGAAGAGCTCATGGTATGTATGAGCTGACATCAATATTTTAGCATTACACTTAGGTGGCTTATTGATTTTTTCCATAGGAAGTTATCTGTACTCAAGAAGAGCAAACATTTAGGCTCAGAATACACAATGGTTTCACATCACTGTAATACTGATACTGTGTGGGCTAGAGCAAGGCCTCTTGTTCTTCCAATTCCTTTGACGCAAGTGGGGAAGGCTCCCTGACCTCCCTGACAGACGCAATCAGGAATTTTCTCTCAAAATGATTTTCCACAAATTTCAGTTTTGCTGAAGGTTTTCCATTTTCCATCAGGAACCATCTAAATGAAAATTTTCATTTCCAGTCGGTTTGACCTAAAAATCAAAATATTTCAGTTTCGTTTCACAGAACTGCCTCTGCCTAAGATGCTGAGGGGCCTCTTGGGAGCTGTCGTTTGGGTGCCTATTGCCCCATTATCCCCTATGGGCCAGGCTCCTTGGAAGGACTACATCTCCCATGATGCATCATGATGGCCTCGTCTCACAACAAACTCTGTGGTGCATCATGAAGTCACCTGATTCTGAGTGCATCCTGGGAGATACTGTCCAGCCTGCTCTGTAGGGGAATCGGTGGAGAGTCAGGAGGAAACCAGGGTGAACCATTGGCAACACACAAAGGGGCTTGCAAAGAGACAGGCGCTGAATAAGCTGGAACCTCACAGGGTGACTCAACTGTGATTCAAAAATGATGAGTTAAATTCCCCTCTGGTGCAGCAGCCCCAAGGGCAGAAGAGCTGCACTCTGGTATATCTGGCCCCGTACTACAGGGCTAACTCTTCGCAGCCCGACCCTAAGACCCATTCAGTATGATGTACAATTGGTCATTCTGCTTGCAACCTGTCCTTTGGCAGGAGATTTGAGGCATCCTGCCATTTACAGGGCAATCACACTAACAGGTGAGAGGGGAGGTGCTACTGCTGCCCTCAGCTGCTGGAGGGACTAACTATGCACCATGAAGGCTTATGAACAAGCTGGCAAGCACAGGAATCTGTGCTCCTGTGAACTGTATAAAGAAGCACGCCCTGGAAAGCATGCAGGGGACAGCCACATGTGCTGTCAGGTCCGGCTCTGATTATATAGAGGGAGGAATTTCAAGAGGCAAGGAATGTTCAGAGGAACATGGTAGCAGGATGGTAATAAGCAGAACGTGGATACAGCCAGTCCTTCTGAACCGAGTCATGAGGTTGAGCCAAGCCCACTTCACATCATTTGCTGAGCTCAGAGCCCTGGCTGCTAGAATCAAGATCAAGCATCTCTTACTTCTGACACTGAGTGATGCTATGCTACGACAAGCTGAAATAAAGTCAAAGGGGTTCCTTCTAAAAGCTGAACAGAGCATGGTCTAATTGAGCAAGGAAAGGGGAGTCAGGAGGGGCCTTTGATTCTACTCCTGGCTTTGTGAGGAAACTATGTCCGATGGCTAGAGCAGGGGACTGGGAGTCAGGACTCTTGGGTCCTATTCCCAGCTTATTTTGATGACTCACTACCAGTATGTAGCCTGGGCAAGTCAATTAACTTCTATGCCTCAGTTTATTCATCTGTTAAATAGGAATCCTACCTGTTGTGTTTCACCAGGCTCTTAATGCTTAATATTCATTAACTACTTGGCTCCTCCTGTGAAAGTACGACAGGAATCACTTTTAAGGAGATTAAGTATGATGTCAGAGTAAGAGTTACTTTGAAACAGGTAACAGGATTCCAAATCAGAGCAGTAACAAAGATAGGGCCAGCAGACCATGTCACTACATGCATGGGAAGTACTAAGCAGATGTAACAAGAGAGCACAAATAGGAAAATCAATCTGTGCTTATTAAAAACAAGGAGAAGCCCCCTGACTTCAACAAGCCTTGGGAAAATGTTTGGCCTGTAGATTGGGTATCGTGTACACAGAAACCAGACAGGGCCAGCAGAGACCATGTCACTACAAAAGCAATCCAAAGGGGCCAAGGGTGTGATAGCAGGCCAGGGAAATCAGGGGACAGTGGGAAATGAGAGTTCCTCATAGAAGCCAGACTCCAAAATGTAGCTTCTGTGCCATCGTTCAAGTTCTGGATCACTAAGCACTAGTTTGGGTCACACACTGTTCATCAGACATCGTAGGCCCCACTTGCAACAATTCTGTCAACTCTAGTATCCCTCATTTATTACAATTCTTTAGAGCCCCTTCTGTGAGTATCTCAAAGTGAGTCACAAACATTAAACAGGGAAGTGCCTAACACTTTTACAGCAGAACTTGTACGGTTGTTGTTTTTTTGTGTGTGTGCATAGAGTCAGCAAGGAAGTTGTAGAACCAGAAATAAAACCAAGGAGTTGTGATGATCAAGTGCTGGCTTTCATTACTGCTCCAGCTGATTATACAACACAAACCAATGCCTGGTGAAGATACCCCTGAGTTTATATGTGGCTGTATGAGACTGATTAGCTAAAACTGGACAGCATTAAACAGAAAAATGCCTTACATCCTATTCTGTTTTAACACACAGCTTTTAAAAAGAGTGCCCTATGTATAATTTCTTCTTACTACCCAACACACCATATCATCCCACTAACCTCTCAATTACTGCTCATCTATTCTAAGAATGCTGCCTAAAAAAGTAAGCAGCCTTTGTATCTGCCCTTTTATATACGCAGCCTGAAGCAGCCAGCTCAGGTGTGTTCTGGGTGGAGTGATGCCTCTCTATATAAATGGGGAGTTAACCCACAGCTGCCTTTAGTACAAGGCTTAAAAACATTCTGTGTACATGATACCCAATCTACAGGCCAAGCATTTTCCCAAGGCCTGTTGAAGTCAGGGGGCTTTTCCTTGTTTTAAATAAGCACAGATTGATTTTCCTAGTTGTGCTCTCTTGTTACATCTGATTAGTACTTCCCATGCATGACCTCGTGGCAGGACTTTCCTCCTCCATTCCTCTGCATGGAGTAGAACAGGGTGAATGAGCAAAGAGTGATGAAATACCCATGGTGATGTCTAATAGCACTATGGAAACACTCAAAGCCATAAAGCAATAGTACAGGTGTGTAAAAAAGGGTAATGGGTTGTTAAGTTTGCAAGTCAGAAGACCGCTTGAGCATAGTCTTTAGTGGTGCAGCTAGGGAGACCTATTAACTAACCAGCTATTTTCACAGGGCTTCACTGTGTGTAGGTGTCATTCAGAGATGACAGCAGGCATGCAGCACTTAAACAAAATGGGGCTTTCATGCTACTTCTCTGTATATGGAATTTCACCAGGAGGGGTCTCACTGTGCTCTTCAGCCTCCCCTCACATTTCGCAGACCAAAGGTCTAACACAACCTCAGGTTTTCTAAATAAATTAGGGAAGCCAGTGTGGTGTTGAGTCAGACCTTGATCAGCCTGTGAATGATAGCAAGTCATTAATTCCACCTTGCACTATGAAGGGGATTTGGGATTTCTGTCTCCAACGAGGCAGCATGAGGACACCCGTTAGAACATTTTTATCCCCTCTGTTACATGGGGTTTTGTCCAATAAGCACCTGTGTATTGCAGCGGAGATACGCTGCTAATGATGGCACCAATTTGTTTTCCTTCTGCTACCTTCTTTTTTAAAGCCCTTTTTAAACTCAGGGCTCGTGCCCAGTGATTACAAATCACTGCCTGTGAGAGGGCTTTCCCTTCTCTGGGGCTCATCACGCAGACAGAAAGCAGAACACCAGAAGTCCAAAGTGCAGGCAATTCCATGTTTATTGAGGTTAGTTCCAAACAAGCATGTCCATATCTCTACACGCTGGCAGAGTCTGTTTCCGGTGGTCTGTTCCCGGCTCTGACATCGCAGAGCCTGTACTCCATATCCCCCTTCCCAGCTGTGACATTGCAGAGCCTTCCCTGCATCCCCGTTCCCCATTCTCATTTCCCCTATTCCCACCTCCTCCTCCTTAGCAAGCCCAACTATACCTGCAATGCACGTCCACAATCTCACCCCTTACAACTTAGGGTCATGGTCCATTTTGGGCCTGGGGTGCTCATCCCACCTCTTTTGTGCCCCATGGGAGGGGTAAGGAGTGAGGTTGTGCTCCGGTCAGGGATGGGCATTTCTTTGGTCTTTTAGTGTCTTATACCTCTCCCACAAGCCCCTTTGCCCCTCCCGGCTGGTTGCTTGACTTTGCCTTGAGCTAGGGGTTGAGGCAATCTGAAAGTGTGCTCTGGAGTAACGCTTTCACTGCTCCTATCTGTTCCCATTGTACTAACAAATCCGGCTGACTAGGCAGAAGCAACATTGCCGTGTCTTTGTCCCTTGTCTACACCTTTTAATATAAGACTATGAACAAGTCAAACCCAAAATTCTACCCCAGGCTAACAGACAGACCAATATACCAGCACTGCCCTCTGGCATTGGCTAAACTGAGGTTTCTGACGCTAATTTTATTTGAACTGTTATAAGAGTGCGCTATGTCCATGTATGGGTTAGGAGTCAATAGATAAAGTGCCAATAGCTAGCATGTCTTCTTCTCAGCGTAAGCACAACATACCTGAGGTGGCACGTGATCAGGATTCATCACCAAATTTGGTCTGATTGGATCATTAGCAACCCGGGCCAGGTACTGACAGGGAGTGCGATGTGTAGCAGGTGTAGCATAGTTCCTTGGTATGCAGGACCAATATAAATTCTTGTGCTTTGCAATGGCTTTCTCTGTGCAGTGATTTATATCTGTCAATTACCTCATCCTCCCAACCCCATTGCTCTGTCTCCTCCACCTCTTGTGTCCTTC
This sequence comes from Mauremys mutica, assembly GCF_020497125.1. Classification (NCBI taxonomy): domain Eukaryota; kingdom Metazoa; phylum Chordata; order Testudines; family Geoemydidae; genus Mauremys; species Mauremys mutica. Next base: position 80,875,960 of record NC_059082.1, on the reverse strand, counting down.
CTGGCATCTAGATCACCCGTGCCCCAGGGAGTTCACTCTCCTCTCTGTTGCCTTACACAATGGGGCTCTGATCTTCGAGTGGGGTTCTCAGCCACTACTGTAAAAGAATAAATGTTACCAATCAAGCGTAACCAAATTCTTATCCTGGATAACGCAGTTGTATCATTTGTGTGCCATCACAGCTCACCGAAAGATTAGAAAAAACATTATGGCAAACCCCAGAGATGCACACTAGTTTCTTCAGAGGCTGTAACTAAATGTGATGAATTTTAGGAGAGCGGTATCTAAATTAAAAAACTATAAATGAGATGCTTCCTGCCCTTTGTCAGGGTCATTATAATTTAGATTCCTGCCCTTACCATCACCATATCTCAAAAGTATTAAAAAGTGACTTTTTCAAAGGCTTGTTATACACGTTGACTGCATCTGAAAAAAGAATTAAAAATCTACTCAGGTATTAGACCAGCTGCTGGCAAGTTTACAAATTGATGGGTGAGTTTCACATTTTCATAATTTGGCTTTGCCTCATAAAGCACCCCCAAATATGGATAATTATCCCAACATATGAAGTCCAGGAAGCTGAAATAGTGGTGGCTGCTTCTCCGGGGTGGCCATTTTGATTTCTACGTATTGTTTGCTTAGCGTTTCAAACACTGTTATGTTTGCTTATAGCAATCACAGCATTTATTGGAACACTGCAAGTAACAACTCCCAGCACCAAAGACAAACTTAACCTCCCATAGACTTCCTTTGTAACCTTAGCCAAGACGCTTAATCTCTCTGTGCCTCGGTTCTCTATCTGTAAAATGGGGATAATACTTTTTCTCCTATCTTTTGTCTGTCTTATCTGCTTACAGTATAAGCTCTGGAGGACAGGGCCTGTCTAACTCTTTTTTTTTTTTTTTTTTTTTTAATTTCACAATGGAACCAGTTTCAGATCAGACATCCAGGCTCGCTTGTTAATAATTGTGTAAATTGGAATGTCTTTTTTTCCTTTAAAGGGTTACACTGTCTCTGAAAGCAATGTGGCTTCATTGATTTAGCTATGGATAACATTGGTCATATCAGCAACTCAGACATTTTGAAATTGCCCTGTCAAACTGATAATCAGAGCCTCTCTTATTGTGTGCGTAGGTGTTATGGATTTACAAACATTTCTGTTCATTTCCTGGTAGAAAGTAGCATTTGGAAAAGTCAAGGTGGATGAACATTAGCAATCTCTGGGCATGTTTTCTCAGATCTGGATTATGAACTATCAATAACACCAGCTGGGTTATGACATTTTAAAAGAGGTTTAGGGTTTTTTTTTTCTTTTTAAGTACAGTAAATATGCTGAACTACAGAGGGAGAAAAAAAGCTGTTGTGAAATCATTGAATAAGTCAAGAACTCTGTTATAATTTGTAGAAGCAGCAAAGAATCCTGTGGCACCTTATAGACTAACAGACGTTTTGCAGCATGAGCTTTCGTGGGTGAATACCCACTTCTTCGGATGCAAGTCATGCACTTCTTGCATCCGAAGAAGTGGGTATTCACCCACGAAAGCTCATGCTGCAAAACGTCTGTTAGTCTATAAGGTGCCACAGGATTCTTTGCTGCTTCTACAGAACCAGACTAACACGGCTACCCCTCTGATACTTGTTATAATTTGAGCTTCATTGTGTAACGTCCACCCCTTCCCAGGCTCTCAGTCTACCATAACTTATACATCATCAGTAGCAGCTTGTCAGCCAGCAAGCCATGGTTGCAAAATTTACCCACATGGGATTTCTTCAAAAGTAGACCAGAAGACAAAGAGGAGGTGTAAAGCTTTTAAATTCTCCCAAATATGATAAGTAGCTGGGAAAACCTGAAAATACCTTTAGTAAGTATTGCGAAGTTGGAGTTTTTTCTGTGTGTATTTATATGTTCAATGCAGGTTTCTCTGCTAGTGCTTTCAATACTAAATGGCATGCTGCAAATAAGCAATGTAGCCATTATAGCTTTTATCACCATCCTAATGGAACGTGCTGATTAGAGAAGCCTTTTTAAATTGCGTAACGGCCCAATTTAGGTGACTGGGACTTTTTGTTTACTTACAAGGAACAATTTATCTGGTTGCAGGTCAACAGATAATCTGCACGAAACCCACACTCCGTCTCATGTGCTTTTCAAAGCTTACGAGTCTTCCCATTTTCATTTCCGGGGCTGTTCCAGCGTACAACGCAAAAAGGGACTAGAGAGCTGGCAATGAGATATGGAAGCCCCCCAACTCCTCTTTGTTGCTGGTTCGAATGTAGACCGGGATAGTGTAGTTATCACCCGCGTTGCAACTTCACTAAAGATTTGGGATTAGTCTTTCAGCTGCAATCAAGGGGGCAAAAGAGGGCATAAAGATGTGTTCCTGGCAGCTCCCGTCCAAAGGGTTTGCTCATATGATTACCCCTTATGGAAATGAAATTGGTCTAGTTTCTGGAGCACTTAGGTGTCCATATCACCAGCATAGTTGGCAATACAGGGCTGGATTTTCAGTTTATGGCATTTAGTTCGGCTCCGTGAAAAGCAAGGGAAACAAATCCAATGTGTTCAAAACACTAGCTTTATTACAGTTAATTCTCAGGTTAAATGATTGGTAACAGGAGATGCGCAGCAACAAGCAACAATTAGCCTAGCAGGACATACAGTACAATATAATTTAATGCATCCTCCATACAAACATCCCAAAGGGGTGCGTGTGCGTGCGTGTTGATGGGGACAGGGACTAACAAATGTATATTTGGTCTGTTTTCTTGTTCTAGCACATAGCATTTCACTGTTGTGTGCAGTGAATATTAAGAGACTAACACTGCAGACTGCGGAAAGGGGGTTTTTGCACAGTACAATCATTTCTAGACTGCCTAGAAAATCTGGTGCAGTAAAGTGCGCTAATTTTCATTGTTAATCCCTGGCAGTTTCCACTGGCTTCAACTGGAGCAGTATGTTCTCAGTAACTCTGACAATCGGCCTCTCGTTATGATGGTTGCCATTAAAAAGGGAAAGAACACCTTGTAATGCTCATCGATATCCTTATCGGCCCTGCTCCAGCATACCTATCCCAATGGAGCTACACACGTGAAGAAAGTTATGTGCCTTCTTAAGCGCTATGCTGGATTGGCGTGTTATGTTTAGCTCATTGTGATATTACATTCTAGGAAAAGGGGAAAAATCATGAATTATAGCAAAGAAGGTCAGCATCATTTTAAGGTAAATGCACTGGACCAACTAGCGCTCTGCAATCATGCTGCAACCCCACCCAAATCAGTGAGAGCAGAATATGGCCCTTTCTTTTTATTAGAAAACATATTAATATTATTTGTATTACTGTAGTGTCTCGAAGCCCCAGTCATGGGGCAGGAGCCCATTGTGCTGAACAAACACAGAACATGGTCCGTGTGCCATGCAGCTTGCGATCTCAGTGCAAGGCAAGAGACAACAGATGAAAAGAGAGAGATAGGAGACTCCAATGAGACTGTGTCAGTCAACATGATTGGCCGTGGTCTCAACACCCCAGCCTAATCATAGCCATGGCCTTGGTAGGCATCGTGGAAAAGGAAAGTTTTGAAGGAAAATGTTTGGTTTTGGATGTTTACGGGGAGCTCCTGCCAAATGCGAGGGGCAGCACAGGAAAGAACATGAAGATGGAGATGGGCATCGTGGGTGGTTGGGAGGGAGGAGTCAACATCTTGATACTGAATGGCAGATGATAGATAAGGCAGTGCAAGGCCATGAAGGGCGTTGAAAGTGAAGACAAGTAGTTTATATTTGATGTGATAGAGAAGCAGGAGCCAGTACAGAGATGCAAAGAGAGGAGCGACACAGTCAGAACAACAAACTAGGAAAACGATCCTTGCAGCAGCATTCTGAATGCATATGAGCAGTGCTGAGAGACGGATGTTGCAGGACTCAAGATGCCAGAGAACAAGAGCCTGGATGAGAGTTTTAGGGGTGTGGATGGATAGGAAAGGCTGGATCTTAGAGATGTTACATAGAAAGAACCCACAAGGTTTAGGCAGAGCCTGGAGGTGAAGCTAGAGAGAGATCCGAGTCAGAGATGGTGTCCAGGTTACAGGCCCGAGTGACAGGAAAGATGGTGGCGTTGTCCACAATGATCAAGAAAGGAGGTAGCGGGGATGGTTTACCAGGGCGGGCTCGGAGTGCAGGGAGGAAGATTTAAGAGTTATGTTGTAGCGACTTTGAGCTTGGGCTGACAACTAGGCCTCCATGAGATGTCAGAGAGACAGGCTGAGATTTTTGTTTGGACAGAAGGAGACAGGTCTGGAGTAGATGTTGATCTGCTGGTCATCCACACAGAGAACTGAATTTGTGTTTGTGGATGAGATGACCCAGAGATAAGATGTAGAGGGAGAAGAGAAAGGGACCAAGGACAGAGCCCTGTGGGACCCTCAGAGAAACTGAGGGGGGGGGATGAGGGAGATTTTTGGAGGACATGCTGAAGGAGTGATTAGAAGCTGGAGGAAACCCAGGAGAGGACTGAGTCATGGAAGCCAAGGGAGGACAAGATTTCAAGAGGAAGAGCCTGGCTGATTATGTCAAGGGCGGCTGACAGGTCAAAGAGGAGGAGGATGGAGTACTGGTTCTGAGCTTTATCTAGGAAATGGTCATTTTTGGTGACAGTGATTTCAGGGGAGTGTAAGGGATGGTTCTAGCATGGAACTGGAGGACGGGAACCACAGACAGCAATCGTAAACAACAACAAAGGCATCCTTTGTAGGCAAAGCAACCTGCAAACACTTTACTTCATTGTAACCGTTAGCTAGCTTGTCTAATACGATCCTCAGATAATTACAGAGTACAAAAATGAGTAGGTTAGGCCACTAAAACAGAGCTAATAGGTTACCATTTTTTTGTAACCGAGCTTATGTACTGAATGACTTTGGCAAGCAGTTCAGCAGAGACGTTACAAGGGGCCTGTGGAAGACTTCAGAACAGTGTCCTTCTGTTTTCCCATCTAGCTAACGATAAGCACAGCATCCCATGGGTCAAAAAGAGCTCAGGCCTTCTAAGTATTCATAAAGTTGGCACTGCCATGTAACTTTTGTTCATTTTGCAAGCAGTGCCCATTCCCCTCCCACGCATACTCACGCCCCTGCTCTGCACATTAAGATTGTTGCATGAGAAATATCTCTAATTGATTGGGAGGATTAGCAAACTGAAAAGCAGATCAGCTGGCTGCTAGCCACAATCAGACCATGAAAATATTTACTGCGTATTTATTTCCATGTTGACATAGACGTGCACTTTTAAAGAGGAGAATTAGTAATCTACCCAAGGAGCGCTACTAAAGCACCGAGCCCAAAGATGCAGAATATGCTACTCTATGGCTGGTTTAATTAAATGGCCATTGAAGGTGATGTAAATATCAGACTCCTCACTATAGATGCCATTTTCCCTCTCTCGTTTAAACATTCTCACCCAGACCTCATCCCCTTCCTGCAGCTCGAGCATGAGACTCTGGCTCTGCATGATGCTCCGATCACTGGGCTGGGCATAGAGGATGGCGACTTCCTTGTTGTTCTTCATTACGTGCAGGTAGGTCTCTTTGAAGTTCCAGGTGTGGACATTAAGGTTGAAGAAGTAGATCCCCGGCACGTAGCAGAAGAATTTCCCTGTGAACATGCTGAAGTGTTTGTAGAGGTTCACCAACTCCGTATCAAAAGTGACATGCTGGAAATAATCCGAGCTATGGAGAGGTTTTCTCCGGCCGACTGAAAAGGCAGCGTAATGCAGCTTGCAGGAGTTGCCTGGTGGGCCAACCTGGCCTTTCTGACCTTTCCGTCCATTATAACCACGTAGCCCTCGTTCTCCAGCCTTTCCAGCCCCTCCGGTGATCCCTTTCTCTCCCACGTCACCTTTTTCACCTATGATCACAAAGAGGAACTAAGTTTCAAACATATGCACACACATCACATGCCACAGAGATGTCTGGATGGAGATAGCCAGCATCCCAATTGGTAAAATAACACTTTCTCAACAGGTGCATTGAGAAATATTTGTCATAACTAAATCACATCAAGATTTGAATTCATGACCACTGTTGACAGCAACCCCCTGCCCACAAATGGCATGCTGCTAGCTAGCATGCATATTCCATATATTAACCACACAACAAATAAGATAGATCTCTCTGATACGTTATAGATTCATAGATTCCAACAGCAGAAGGGACCACTCTGATCATCTAGGGTATGCACTTTTACATTTGCATTATTATTTGTGACCAGATTATTGGAAGGATTAAATTATAAAATCCAAAAAGCGACAAAGAGTCCTGTGGCACCTTATAGACATATTGGAGCATAAGCTTTCATTGGTGAATACCCACTTTGTCTGATACATGCATCCGACGAAGTGGGTATTCACTCACGAAAGCTCATGCTCCAATACGTCTGTGAGTCTATAAGGTGCCACAGGACTCTGTTGCTTTTTACAGATCCAGACTAACACGGCTACCCCTCTGATATAAAATTCAAGAGCACATGGACATTTTGCCAGGGAGAGAAGGCTAGAGTCCTAATTTTTTCATTAATTGAGCTATAATCTATGTTAATAGGATGGATAGTGAGAACAATTATTCATGGAACCTTTGGTAACCGCTACATAGAATTTGTTTTAGCATGTCCATACGCCTTTTCATTCATGGGAGCAACATGGTTTTGGGGGGGTTTTGGTACAAATATTTGCATAAAGTGAATTTTCACCCCTTAGCTGAGTGATTTATTATATAGGTGACCAGCTACCTAGGGTGTGTAAGAGCAGGGGCGGCTCTAGGTTTTTGGCCGCCCCAAGCAGTCATGCCCGGGAGGCGCCCCCGAGCCGCGGGAGCAGCGGACCTCCCGCGGGCATGACTGCAGAGGGTCCGCTGGTCGCGCGGCTCGGCTGGACCTCCCGCAGCTGCGGGCGGTTCGCTGGTCCGGCGGCTCCGCTGGAGCTGCCGCAGTCATGCCTGCGGGAGGTCCACTGGAGCCGCCGGCCGAGCGTCCCCTCCGCAGTCATGCCTGCGGCAGGTCCGCTGCTCCCGGGGCTCTGGTGGACCTCCCGCAGGCATGACTGCGGCAGGTCCGCCGGCCCAGCCTGCCGCCCCCCCGGGAAAGGGCGCCCCAGGCGGGTGCTTGCCCCGCTGGGCTCTGGAGCCGGCCCTGTGTAAGAGAGAGGATGGCAGGAACAAAGGGATAAAAACGGGATGAAATCCTGGCTTCAATGTGTAAACAGCGTAGGTCCATGAACCCGACCCATATCATTTACCTATATACAGTTACACACACAGTCTCTCTGTGGCAGAGAAGGAGGGGGAAAACTATGGGTGTGGTTGGTGGGAAAGAGAACAAAACCTCCAAGTTTAATAGATTCATATGTTTTAATGCCAGAAGGGGCCATTATTACCATCTAGTCGAACCTGCATAACATAGAAACTCAGCCAATCATTCCTGTATCAACCCCATAACTTCTGTTTGAGCTACACCAGACCTTTTAGAAAGTTATTCAGTTTTGATGGAGAGTCCACCATGTCCCTAGATATGTTGTTCCAATGGTAATCACCCTTGGTGTTAAAAATATGCACCTTATTTCTACCCTGAATTTGTTTAGCTTTAGCTTCCTGCCATTGGAGCTCATCTAGCCATCTCCCGGTAGATTACTAAGCTGCCTACTCTCAGACATCTTCTCCACATATAGGTAGTTATGGACTGTAACCAAGTTGCCTCCTGACCTTCTCTTGGATAAACTATATAGACTGAGCAGCTTCGGTTCTTAAGAGATGGGTGTTTTCCACCTTGGAGGAGGAACATGGCTTGTGAAGTGATGGTAAATTCACCAAGTGTGGTCCTGGGCGTGACTCACCTTTCAGGATGGTGATATCTATTGTGGGCTGGACTTTGGGCACTGAATAGGTGGGGTCATAGCTCATCCTAGTGGATCGTGAAGAGGCGACGGAGACTGGCTCTTCTGAAGGCCCACAACATCGCACGCATGAAAGCCGCTGGGCTTCCCGTCTCAGCGAGCCCTTTTCTAGTAAGGTGCCGGCATTCACAGTGGATAACAAGAGCATCAGAAGCACAGAACTCATCTTCAGCTGAGCCAGCTAGAGCAGGAGAGTAATAGGAATGATTAATGTGGTGATTTAAGCCAGAGCAACCATTGGCTACGTATTCACTTACCTTAGGGTTCCCTTCTTTATTATCAAGCAACAAAGAGTCCTGTGGCACCTTAAAGACTAACAGACGTATTGGAGCATAAGCTTTCATGGGTGAATACCCACTTCGTCAGATGCAGACAAAGTGGATGTTCACCCACAAAACTTTATGCTCCAATACATCTGTTAGTCTTTAAGGTGCCACAGGACTCTGTTGCTTTTTACAGATCCAGACTAACACGGCTACCCCTCTGATACTCTTCTTTATTATGTTATTCTAGTGTAGCACTTAGTCAGGGATGAGGGACCCATTCCACTAGGCGATGTACATGCACAACAAAGGGATAGTGCCTACCTTTGAGTTTATAAAGTAAGTATCTCTGAAGAGACAACAGATGGATACAACATAAAGACTGGAGGGATCATGACCTAACAAAGAGATGATTATTAGTGTAGCGGGTACAGCACACCCACTGTGTAACCATTGTTGAACCAATGTTTGCCAAAGGCTTTGGATGGAAAGCACAAAATATTACTGGATATTATTTATTTATTTAATTATCAGTGTTATTTACTATTATAATCTCTAATTATTGCAGTTCTTAAAAAATGAAAATTCCTATGTAACAAACATAACTCTCCAAAATAAAGAGAGAGAGAGAGAGAGAGAGAGGAAAAAAACTGTGATTTCAGAAAAACCTTCAACTGGGCGGGGGGGAAAAAATCACTTTTTGCTCCAGTTAACCTTCCTTTCAGCTGGTTAGTTAACCACTGTAAGCCAGACTATGCTTTTATGACTATATTGGTTTGTTGCTTCCTGCAGAATTCTGTGTAGGTTTCATATTTGCATTGCTGAATATGTAGACTGGAAAGCCAAACTGCCCCAATGAATGCAGCCATAAGCGACTGTTGCTTTGCACAAACACTGGTTCTTGAATTTTAATGTTGATTTTTGCACTGTATTGTTGGCAAGCTCCAAAATCCTGAATTGCAAATGAGGAGTGAAGGGAAATATAGTAGACGGTGGATAGGAGGATACCTTCTAGCATACAGCTGTCAGTCTCCGTACCAAGAATGGAAGCAGAAACATCACCTTATTGGCAAAAATCAGTCTCCATTGACTTCAGGGAAATTACAAATTGTTTCTTGCAAAAATTATGCCCCTTCCCAAAGTCCATTGAAATCCAAGAAAAGACTCATTTACTTCAACAGACTTTGGATCAGGCACTTCATGAGCACTTTAGTATCGCAACAATCCTTACTAGACTATCGGGGGAAAGTGGGAGAAGTGATGGATGGATGCCCCAGCTATGGGGAATACATGATTTGCACAAAGATCCTGTTCACATAGATTTCAAACCACGGTAAGCCAGATTGGTTCTTCGGAGTTGGGAAGCATTATGCCTTCACCAGCTGGAGAATGGATTCATGCAGAGAATATGGAACAGATTTCCAGGAGGGCTGTCCTGGCACTTTCTAGGAGGCATTTTCCTCTGGTGTTTTTTTTTTAAATTTATCATCCAGAAAGAATCAGAACCCACACACCCTTATTATTCAGTTGTTCTGTTCTGTCTAACTCACACTGAGACTCGGGGAATGCTTATTAACACGCTAAACCAATTCTAGTCATTAGCATGGAAAAAACTACCCATTCATTTGGGAGGGATCAACAGTCCTGAACCAAATTTTGAATAATTTAAAAAGATTTTTTCATTCGTGGTATAACAGAAATCTGGTTTTAGGGATCAGTCTTATAGAACAGGGTTCTCATTTACACTAATGACCCTTTACATCACTCTGGCAGCACAAAAGTGGATGTGATTTAGAGTGCCACACACTTGAAGGACCCTTTCCACTGGCTGAATAGTGTAAAGGGGTCCTAGTGTAAGTGGAAATCAGGCCCCAGATAGGCGACCCATGTAAGTATATCATGCTTAAATGGTGTATGGCTCACAGGGGACACTCTGTTTATGGGCAACAAGTTTCTACGCTCACTTACGACCTGACCTACTGTTTACTGCACTACTGTATTTGCTCAACAATATAAAGATCTGTATTAGCTTCACTCTACCTACAAATTATTCAGCGCCAACTTAATTTCAGGAAAAGTTGAAGATATTTAGCTCTTCTCAGGGCCTTGCTGTCTAGTCAGTAACCTCCGAGATATATTATAGGACAGTGTCATTTCAATCTCAAAGTATTGAGTTTAGGAGACATAATTGCTTTACACCTGCTTTTAATACCTTATCGAGGACAATCAGAGTATTCATTTAGAAAAATATTTCTAATGTGGCCAGAGATGGAAAATTCATACACGTGGAGACTTTTTTTTTTTTTAAGTCTCAGAAAAAGAGCCGTGTTCTGGCTCTATGCACGTTGTGACACCACTGGGGAAATCAAGGAAGTCCATGTTTTCTTCCACAATCCCTGAAGGGTAAAAATGCGAGCATTTGGCTAGAATTTCCTTTTGCTATGAAAAACTGTCAGTTGAGAAAATAATCCATCCATAGACTGAACCTCTTAGATCTAAGCTGAAGAAAAAATTCCCCTGATGGCTCTTGCATATGCTTCATGAAGCATAGCCCAACGTCACTGACAATACTTCAATCAAGATTGGATTTTTTTTTTAAAAGATCTACTCTAGTTCAGACAGGAATTAATTCAGGGGAGTCCTAGAGCCTGCGTTATATACAGGAGGTCAGACTACTTGTGCACAGTGCTCCTTTTTGGCCTAAAAATCTATGAGTCTATGGAATCCAGGAAATACATTTTCTTTCACACCTATGGCATTTGGGCCTCACCCAGCCGTTCTACTGTGTCTTGGTGTGTGTATCCCTCTGCCCTCTTCTGGATGGAATTTTTAAGACCTGATTTAGATCCGAATGGTAGAAACCTGTGTATTTGAATGATGCGTGGGTCGTGTGTAGTTAGATGAGGCCACTGGGGTGTCTGAGCATGCATGTGGTTATAGATTGTTACGAATAGAGAGGAGAAGAGATGCAAAATAGAGAGCTGGGAGAAAGAGGCGACTGGAGGGAGAGGAATAAACCAACCAAATAAAGCCACAGTAGAGAATTTGAAAGTTTGAAAGCCGTTTGGTATAAAGACACACAGCAACTAAAGGAAAAAGGAGAAATCTAGAAAGCAGAATGCGTGAATAAAGAGAGACCAAGCACCGAGTTACAGGGAACCAATGTAATTCAGGGGGTGAAAAATAAGAGAAGAAAAGTAAGTAAGTCTAGAAATTGGATGGAAAAACCCATCAGAAACCTGGAGAAAGAGGCAAGAAGGTACAATACAAGAAAAGAAAAACATAAAAAGAGGGAGAGAGCAAAAACCATAACAGCCAGGAAGGAAATAGATGTGGGGAGGGTTGTGTGTTTTTTCTTATTAAAGACAGTTATTGGGATCTTACTGTATCAAGTATGGCGATAACCTGTTTTCTCTCAACAAGACATGTGTATCTTCTTCTGAACAGCCAGCTCTGATTGTTATCACCTTCACTTACAATAAAGATCTGGCAGTCTGTGCGTCTTCAGAAAATAAATCAAAATCCTGCACCAGAGGAATGTTTGTCCTACTTTCTGATACTGATCCGACATGCTTGCTTGTGTCTAAAATGATATATTAGCTCAACACCGAATGCCCGGAGACTGCAAAGCTGATCTCTTTCTTATTTGATCACCCTTCATGGTGCCTCTTGAGAGAGATTCATTTTCGAAGCAGCAGGTCAGAAATAGAAGTATAAATCAGCTTATTTCTTTGCTGTGAAAAATGTTTCCCTGCTATGAAAATAAGAATCCCCAAATGTCTGTTGTCCCACTGAGTAGAAAGCCCAGACATGGGATCATACACAGTCATCATGTTAACAACACCTGTCACTGAATTAAAAGAAAAATGTTATTTGTCTGGTATTCTTAGCCTCTACGCGCTATAGGAGGAGGCTCAAAGACAAAAGAGGACTTTTCCAAAACACAGTTCAGGGCGTTACAACCTTCCTACCAAATGATATCTTTCCTTCATTTTTGCTGCATCTTCAAGGACCCTAAAACAAAGGAGCAGAAATACATACAGCAAAACAAAAACAAACAAAGGAAAAGGGTATTTGGGAGACTTCTTGGAGAGAGGGACCCAACCCACAACGTTTACATCCGGAATTGAACTTTCTCACGTTTCAGGGAGCCCAGATCAGAAGGTTTGGGTCTGAATGTGAACTTTCCCAAGCTTCAAAAGTGTTTGGATCCTGGCTTTTAGGTTTGGGACCAATTCATATTTCTAGCCCAATTTTGCAGATGTCACCAGTTTAAATGAACTATGGAAAAGCATCTGAATTTTTGGGAGTTGGTCCATAGAGCACTCAACTTCTAAACTTTTTGAGGTTTGCCCATCTTGAATTCCTTCCACACATAGAATCATAGACTTTAAGGTCAGAAGGGACCATTATTGATCATCTAGTCGGACGTCCTGCACAACGCAGGCCACAGAATCTCACCCACCCACTCCTGTATCAAATCTATGTCTGAGCCACTGAAGTCCTCAAATCGTGGTTTAAAGACTTCAAGGTGCAGAGAATCTTCCAGCAAGTGACCCGTGCCCCACACTGCAGAGGAAGGCGAAACCCTCCACAGGGCCTCTGCCAATCCGCCCTATAGGAAAATTCCTTCCCGACCCCAAATATGGCGATCAGCTAAACCCTGAGCATGTGGGCAATACTCACCAGAGAGACACCCAGGAAAGAATTCTCTGTAGTAACTCAGATCCCACCCCATCTAACATCCCATCACAAGCCACTGGACATATTTACCGCTAATAGTCAAAGATCAATTGCCAAAATTAGGTTATCCCATTATACCATCCCCTCCTTAAACTCATCAAGCTTAGTCTTGAAGCCAGATATGGCTTTTGCCCCCACTACTCCCCTTGGAAGGCTGTTCCAGAACTTCACTCCTCTGATGGTTAGAAACCTTCATCTAATTTCAAGTCTAAACTTCCTGACGGCCAGTTTATATCCATTTGTTTTTGTGTCCACATTGATAAACTTACAAGCCATGAAATGATTCAGCTATGACCCTTGGACTTCTGTTTTGATTCCTTTTTGTTACAGTCTTGGTAAACCAATAAAAAAAATAACAGGAAAGTGGAGTCTTGCTGCCTGTGAGATCACTATGGATCTGAGCCTGATGGAAGACTTCAGTGGGCTTAGGATCAGGCTCTGTATGGACATGCTAAATGTGTCTGTGTTGGCTTTGTAAAATCGGATAAGATGTACTGTAGGAGCCGATTGAAATATAATAAGGACCCTAGTCTGCTTGACTCAAAGCAAATCTTTTCCAAGGCTCGAAAAAGCCTGGTTTGCTTTTTTTGTCATTTTCCTCTCCTGCTCTGCATTTCTGACTAGGATGACAATGTCAAAATAACATAAGAAGCTGTTCCTAAGGGATTTCTGCCCAGACCAGAGCAGGAAGTACCACAGTCTTATGAAAGTCTGTCTCCCCTATAGCAAATTCAACAGATTCTGAAAAACATAAGTGTCCAAACTTTGGTGCGCATTTGCAAACAGGACCTGCAATCTGAACCTTTATTACTGAGGTCTGAGCTCCCTTACATCAGTGGCAAAGCAGGTGTAGTATGAATAGCCGTGGCAGAGTTTGGTTTTAATGTTCTTTTATGATTTTGACAGATATCAATGCTTATTTTTAAAGATTATTTTTATTTCTATCCATTTAAATTGTCACCCTTGTCCAAAATTATGGGTTTTAAGCATTTTTATTTTTATCTATTTAAATTTTCATTGTTGTGGGAAATTATAGGGAGGGCATCAGACAATAATTATTTAATGACAGCAGACATCCAGAGTCCTCTCTGGATGAGGTGGTGTGTAACTCATCATATAACAAAGGCGAACACTGAATGTGTTTATGCAGCTGGGTCAGCTTTAATGAACACTGGCTGTTTCTTTTTCTTCTAGAGGGGAGGGTCACACATATGGTGCTAAAGTCTGTCTGAACATAGATTTAAAAAATATTAATAAAGTGAATGACATGCAAGGAAAGGGGGGTTACTATCCAAATGAACAACTCTCACTCCTCCAGTCTGACCATTCAGTTTGGTTTCTCTACAAGCTGAAGGCAAGTCAGCCTGGGGAAAGGGAATCTCTTTAGTTTATACAAGAGGCAATATGCCTTGTGGGTGGGGGCACGGTATTCTGGAGATGGGGGTTAAATTTCTGGCTCTGGCACAGACCTTGCATGACCTTGGCCAACACTTAATCTATCCTGTGCTTCAATTTTCCATCTGTAAAGTTGGGATAATATTTTATTTGCTCACACAGGTGTTGGGAGGATAAAATTCATTCATAACTGGGAGGAGTTTGATGAAGGCCAGGTAAGTAGGTAGATCTATTCTTGAGTCACAGGATGTCTGTTTAAATTTTTGCTAATATAATCCTCTCTTTATTCCTAGGATTTGTCCTGGTCACTTAAAAAAAACAGTTCTAAGATTACCTTTCCTTTAATTTACAGAGCCACTGCCCAATTCACTGAGGATAAACATCCTCAACTAAAACCCAGTAGCTGATTTAAGGTAAAGGCATGGTATAGCTGGAAAAGACACCGCAATTTGGTTGTACTGCAGGCTTTTGAATTGATCCGAGGATGGAGCCCTCTTCTAGTAGAAGAAATGTGCCTTCTGCTTTACCTTTTTTACCTTCTGGGAGGTCCTCAATGTTGGCTAACAGGTTCCCCGCTCCTGGTGGTGGAAATGGCTGGAAGCAAAGAACGTTAAGGCTGTTAGACTGTGAACACTAGACTCACTCTTGGAAGTTATTTGATTTTGCTGGAGGAGCTAAAGTTTCTTCTTGGATGATTTATTATGCAAAGGCCTTGCCACTCTCCAGAGCAGTTAGCACTGTGAGGTCTACAAGTCCAAACAGCTCAGCAATTTCTTCTTCCTACAGTGGCTCCTGGTGAAATGGGTGGGCAGCCATTCTTTGAAACTATAGCATTAGTTCCTCAGCATACACTGAGTAGTAATTAACATTCTTGCAGCCATGAATTGACTTGGAAATTCATGAAGAGAAAAAGTTAGATTAAAAAAGGCAATGTGGTTTAAAATACCTGTTATTCACAGCCTTGTGCAGATGGCCCACTGGTAACTTCCTCTGTTCACACTGTTTGCAAAACATTTTGGGATTAATCTGAAGAGGATTCCACAGCATTGCGAGCAGAATCTAAATTGGTTGAAATCCTTTTAATGCTGCTGCTTATAGCTTCTGTGACACAGTTCCTCCTCTACCTTGGTGGGTCCTGTGCTTATTAGCAGATTTGCTCACCTCAGTGACCTTCCCCTCTGGTGGAACCCACAGTCTGGGTCAGTTCCTCCTGTGTCTGATCAGGAGTTGGGAGGTTTGGGGGGAACCCGGGCCCGCCCTCTACTCCGGGTTCCAGCCCAGGGCCCTGTGGATTGCAGCTGTCTATAGTGCCTCCTGTAACGGCTGCATGACAGCTACAACTCCCTGGCTACTTCCCCATGGCCCCCTCCAAACACCTTCTTTAGCCTCACCACAGGACCTTCCTCCTGGTGTCTGATAACGCTTGTACTCCTCAGTCCTCCAGCAGCACAGCCTCTCAGCTCCTTGTGCCTCTTGCTCCCAGCTCCTCACACGCCCACCACAAACCAAAGTGAGCTCCTTTTTAAACCCAGGTGCCCTGCTTAGCCTGCCTTGATTGGCTGCAGGTGTTCTAATCAGCCTGTCTGCCTTAATTGGTTCTAGCAGGTTCCTGATTACTCTAGTGAAGCCCCTGCTCTGGTCACTCGGGGAACAGAAAACTGCTCCTCCAGTGACCAGTATATTTGCCCTCTACCAGACTCCTCTACCCTGCTGGCCTGGGTCTGTCACACTTCCTTGCTTTGTATGAATACATGCAGACACATACACAAAGAGCTTATATGGGCCTGAAGCAAACCCCTAGAATTGTGCACCCCAAAAGCTGGGCTTGTTTTGATCTGGATCTTAACACTGCAGAAGCTCGGATTAGACCCAAGCTCACCGGCTGGCTGGTCCCTCCTTTTAAATGGGCTACACAAAAGCTGGATCCAAACTTTGCAGCTCATCAAGTTTTGAATCCAATTCCTAATAAAAAGGAATAGAATTATTCTGTTACTATATTTATAGCACTTCAGATCCAGTGTAAGCAGACATAATTTCGCTGTGATTTAGGGAGTAGCACCTGGTTTTAAACCAGGTGTCAATTGCCCTTTGGTTCACGAATAATTTGGGATGGTAAACAGGTACTTTTACTTACTGAAGAAATAAAAATCCCTTTCTAGTTCACCTTTCCCCTGAGCAGGATTTGGTGTGTGCATCCAAAGTCGCTACTTGCCAGGAACATGATTGCAATGGATTGGAAATGGCCATGCTTTTTTACTAGGCGGGCCCTTGAAAGGAATCCCATTTTTGCAGCACGTCCAGACAATGATTCAGCCCTGCTTTGTGAAGAGAGGAGACAAGTTACAGCTAAATAATATGCAGGGCAATTGCTCAGGCAAAGCAAATTAACTGACTGTGTCTCATGCTCCTTTGCACTCTGCTGGTGGAAATATAGTTTGTCTCGATGACTCACCAGCAATGAGTCAGCTGATCTTTGGACTTGGTTTCAACTAAAGGCTGAAATTGTTTGGAGGGTTTGTTTGCTTTTTAAGCAACTAAAATGTTTTCACAGCACAGATTGACGTGTCGCAGCAGAACGGCACAAATACCCCGTTTCAAATCGCCACGCTCGTGCTACCTGTGAAACAGCTGAGAGCAGATGCTGACTCCCATATGACCGTCGGATCTCTCCTTCAATCCATGCAACCTGCACTACTGTGACTAACAAATAATCATCATAATAACAATTAATAACTGATTACTATATCTCTCTCCCCTGAGCCATTCTGGCACCACCATTGATTCCTGCCTGAGGCTATGGAAAAAAAAGCACAATCAAAACTTGTGAATTGCAGGCAAACTGGAGAAACCGAATTGATAGTTGTGGCTATTGTTTCCAGGCCTGTCTCCCCCTTCTTTCCTCCATCACATCTGTTCTAGCAGAGAGTTGGTCTGCAGACTAGTACAGCTGAAGGTCACCATAGCTCAGGAGGCTTTCAAAAGTAATGGCTCGCATCACAGAGCAGGGGCCCTGGTTGTATACAACAGGGTCATGGTGACTATTCCACCACTTATCCCAAACCAGACAATAGTACAAAATATATTCATGCCTCAATATCTGTGGTGACTAATGAAACACTGAGCGTTAAGTGGGAACAAATCAGAGCCAGTTCAATGACATTCTGGAAAGCCCAAGCTCTTCCTTTCACTTATTTTGCATGTGGCAGCAAGCAGAGAGTGAGGCAAAGTAGCCAAGCCACCCCTTTATAGTGACTCCAGAGAATAACCTGCAGCCGCTGGTTGGGAACAGTTCTGATTCCAGATCAATATTGTTTTGCCATCTATGTAGATCCATTTAACTTACCTTGTGACTCAAAATCCCCTTCTCCTTAGTTTCCTTGCTGTTGCCTAGTGAGCTTCATAATATGAAAGCCCCTGTTCATTCAGCTGTTGGTCTGGTGGCTTCTGTTGCTGCAACTTCCTTGCCGGTGTCCAAAGGAAACAGTGAGTGTCCGTCCAACTTCTTATGAAACTCAGCAGCTACAGCGCAGGCAGTTTGCAAGTGATTTTTCTTTGCTGCTTGTTTTCATCCAATTGTGCTGGATTGGGCTCCTGCTTTCTTGCTTTGCAGTAGCCTTCTCAGCATTTGGAGGAAGTCTGTCAGGCTGCACAGTTCCTCTCACGAGAATAGAGATGAAGAATAAAAAAAAAATTTAAAAAAACCCAAACAAATAAAACCAACAATTGGCCAGAGGGAAGATGAAAGTGCTAGAAACACATGAAACTGATTATCTTTTGGTAGTCTCAGCATCTTCTCAGGGGAAAAAAAGAAAAGTACCCCTGTCTCTTATGCACCAGATGCAGTGGTGAGAAAAGGAGAAAGTAAATAGTGTCCCTAGCCTCTGTTTGCCAGACGCTGGGAATGGGCGACAGGGGATGGATCACTCGGTGGTTTACCTGTTCTATTCACTCCCTCTGGGGCACCTAGGCCTTGGCCACTGTTGGAAGACAGGATACTGGGCTAGATGGATCTTTGGTCTGACCCAGTATGGCCCTTCTTATGTTCTTAAGGACCCGCCAGGCTCTACAATGTAATCTGCAGCTTCCCTTGACTTTAACCAGGAGGTGCTGTCCAAGAAGAACAAATCCCAGCATGCAAAGAACCCAGGCTGCTTGGATCAAGATGTACCCAGGGTGCAGGCACACATGACCTATACCATATCCTCTGAAGGATGCACCTCCATATTCTAAAAAAAAAAAAAAAAGGAAGATGGCAGCAATTTGTTGCATTTTAGTGCAGATGTGGTGCAAATCTCAGGAAGGAAGGTGTACATCAATGGACTCTTCCTAACACCCAAGAAAACATTATAATTTCCCTGTAATAATCCTTCCACCTCCAAAAATAACCCCAAAGCATTAGAGTGGTAATGAACAGCTACAGGATGTCATACATGCCACCTATTGCTCCTAAACTATTGTTGGCTCATGTCAGGGAGAGGAAGTTGAAGATGGAAGAAATGGCATGAGTAAAGTGGCACAATCTTTTTAACCATTAGTTCCTGAACTGTCTTTCATTTATACCTGTTTCCTAACAAAGTGTGGGTCAGGTTTATAATACCATGATTGTAATTACCCTGAAAGGACAACATAATCACATTGGTTTTGCTTTTCAGCAGGTAATCACCACCTTTTCAAATAACCTGAAAGTTCACTACGTGACTGAATTACTTATTCTTCTGATGTTATTTTCAATTACATTAAAAATAAGCCCTTCATTAGAAGCACATTAAAGTTGCAAAGTCAAGCATGCTAGGAAATGGCACAATTAAGGTTGCCTAGCCTTAGGCAACAGCTGAACTGTTTTTGCTAAATTGTCCTAATAAAGTCAGTTTTGAGCAGAAAGCCAGCCTGGAACATTGCAGCCCAAGAAGCTGGAGTTTGTCAAAAGATAGACACAACTGAAAACAGGGTCTTCTAATGCAAACTGTCGGGCAACCTTAAGCACATGCATTGCTACCTGTGTCACCTATAAGAAATATACTTGTCCTGTACGGATTGACTGTTTGCTCCAACACACTTCCACCCTCTCCCTCACTCTCTCTTCACCTTATCTTCACTCCATCTGCCCTCCACGCTCCCCTGCTCCTCCCCTCCTACCTATAGCCCCCCAGCCCAGCCCTTGGAGTGCCCTCTCTTTACTTTTCTCTGTCTCTCTAATCCCATGTTAACAAATCCCCACCCAAAGAATTAAGAAGGAAACAAACAACTCCTGCACCACAGTCAAGGAACTAACACAACATTTGTAGACCATCACGTTTACTCTGCTTGTATCGTCTATCCCTTTCCCCTACTCTTTGCAGTTGTCGCCTGTTTAGATAGTGAACACTTTGGGGCAGGAACTGTCTTCTGCTTTGTACAATGGGGGCTTTGTTCCTGGTCCCTATGCACTACCAGAATACAGATAGATGATATTAGAAACAAGGGATATTAACTACATTGTATTTACACTGTAGTTATTGTCAGATGTGCAATGAACTTTGTGGTTACATGGATTATTGGTAAATACAGGCGATGTCATGCCTAAGCACAGTGTAATTTGTTATGTAATTACAGCGTAATTACAGGCATTGTATTATACAATGCAACCCAAAATGGTTTGCTTACTGATTTGTACAGCCTTGGATTAAATTAGTAAATTGGTTCTCTGGGAATAACAAGTCTTTTTCGGGTATAGTGAGAGGGGAACAGGAGTGCCTGGTTGCGGGAAATCGGTAGGTGTTAGAGACCAGTCCAGAAGAAAGAAGCGCTTACCCATCACTTGCTGAGTGTTCTGCTGTGTTTAGCCTTGTGGCTGCACATTCTGTGCTTCTGCCTGCCCTGTGCATTCAGCTGCTGTCAGCTGGGAAGCAGAGTATTGAATCATATGCGTATGTGACTCCCCAAGAACTTCAGAGACCAGGGCTGCTGTACATTTCAGCACTCTGTGTGCTCCCAGTAACAAAGAAGATGAACAGAGGAGCATGACATGACATGCAGGTGTGCACTGGAGTGGGGTGAGCCTTCGACCAGAAGATATGGAAGCAGCAGCAGCAGTAGTAGCACAGGATGGTATTTTCCATAGCTCTCCGGAGCCAAGGGCAACGTCTCTTTGGGTACCAAGGGACCAGCATGTGCCTTAGGAGTGCAATAAAGTCTCCACATCGCCACTGGATTACCATTCGCTTGAGGCTAACCCCCTGCAGGCTGCTGTCCTGCTACTCTGCAATTTCAGACAGGTTGTTTTGTTACCATCTGCTGTAAATCAGTGTTTCAGGTTGGCAACCCTAAATTTGACAAAAAAAAATGTTCACAGCTCCCTTACATTTACTATAAAAAATGGATCAAGTGTACAATGCTAAGCCTATATAATACAATTGCTCCACCACATTTTAACATCACAAACTGACAGTTCTGGCCACCCTGAAGTTTTTTTCTGGAAATTTAATTCTCTTTGCTTTAAAATGATAAGAAAACATTCATTCCCTTACAACCCCACTCCCCCGGTTGCCCTTCATGACTACCCCAGGAGTTGGAACCCACTGGGTAAGAAACACTGCTCTAGATTAAGGTGAATTTATTATTAATAGGCTCTACTGGACTGGGGTTTTCCCATTCATTTGCACATCACAGGACTTGAGACCAGCACTTGTTCTTGTAAAGACTCCCACACAGTGTTCTAAACTCTAAGCTTGCATCAGGGAGCCGTTCTTTTTGGAAATGGTTTACACTTTCCTAGCTGAGTAAAGTGGTATGAAATTCACCGTTAAAATATATGCTAAAAACACTATCCAGCAGGAGATGTTTCCACTCAGTTTTTTAAACAAAATGTGTGGTCTCCACTGCAGTTTCTTAAACACGAGCTCTGTTCGTGTGATCAGTCTCCATCCATTTCCATCACCTCTGTACACACAATCAGTTTGGTCAACATGCTACGTTATGAAGCCGACTCTTGTCTTTGGAGCAAATGTGCATAGCAAGTGCTGGAGTAAAGGCCTTGAGCAAGCAATTCCAGTGGAAAAGTGGGATAGGTGCTGTAACGGGTTGCCGACTCACCACCGTGGCGCCTCCTGCTGGTTGCTCCAGGAATTAGCCCTGTCCTAGCCGTGGAGCGCCCTCTGTGGGTGGTGTCCCACCTGTTGTCTGCTCTGCTGTGCTGTCTGGGACCTGCATTGCTCCCTGGCTTGCAGCATCCTCTTCTGGACACAGCCCACTGGCTGTACCTCACTCGGTTCTCTCCCCTTCCGGGGGTATCCGCAGTCCTTGGTCTGCACCTGCCCTCATGGCCAACTGCAGCCCCAAAGTCTAGCCCGTGGCCTCAGGGCAAGCCACAGTCTGTATCGGGCCACGCTCCTCCATGACTAGGACAGAGCTAATTCCCAGAGCAACCAGCAGGAGGCGCCGCGGTGGTGAGTCTGCAACCCGTTACAGGTGCTTTTACAAACCTTTGGAGGCAGTGGAAAGAACACACACAACTAGAAGTGAATCACGTTTTTTTTTATAATAAAATACAGGTCTTATTTTTAGAAAATTCCTAGGTTCTGTGGGAATGTGTGTGTATATATATAAAATCTTTAAATTCTAGCTGGTTGAAATTTTCTAAATTTGGAATTTTTCTTTGAAAATTTGCATTGAATTTGTAGATGTTTTTTAAAGGAGAGGATATTAGTGAAATCTTTGATTTTTTTTTCTTCCATTTTTCAACCAGCTCTAAAAAGCATTAAATCTTATAGGGCGTCACATCAATTGATCTATTTTAGGGTCTGAGTGTCACCATTCATCCTCTGCCTCAGTACCCACCTTTCACAGAGTGGGCACTGAGGAAGGCTGAAGAGCAGCAGATTGACATTTTCAGTTTTCATCATCTTTGTCAGCCGCTGCATATTAAGTGGCTAGACAAGATCACCAGTGAGAACATTAGTAGCTGAACCAAGCCCCTGCCTCCGTCAGCACTGGTTTAGTTTTGCCAGCTTTCTTGGTATGGACATAGTGTTAGGATGGAAGACCAGTGAATGATGAAGCATGTTTGCCAAGAAATTATGCTACACAGCCAGCAAAAGCTTTAGTGGTGCGATAAGATTGCCAATGGCGGAGATAAACTGAGCATCTACCAGAGATTCTGAAGAAACCTAGCTAGAGATTGATTCAGGTGCTGCTCAGTCTGCAAGGAGATTGCATTTATTAGCCTTGGTGATGATGATTCATCTTCAGCTGGACTATTGGCATACATAATGCTCAGCGTGTTTTTGCAGGATAATGACCTCTGTGCTTCCCAGGTGAAGTGAACAGATGCAGTGATGACTTAACTGAGTCTTCTGCTTTTCTCTCTTCCTCTGTTATCAAAGGCCCTGGTTAATATTTGTAACTAAGGCATAATTAATGCATAACAATGAATTCTGTCAGCACCACGGACCTATGCAATCTATAGTGACTGGTTGTATGCATTTACTAGACACTTGTTCGATGTCTTCACTGTGTCTTTATTGGGAAAAGCACAAAAGTGAACTAACCGGAAGGAAAGATGGGTTTGTGGTTAAGCCACTGGGCTGGAACTTGGGAGATTTGGGTTCAGGTTGTGGCTTTGCCACAACCTGCTTGTACGACATTAAACAAGCCATTTAATCTCTCAATTCCCCATCTGTAAAATGGAGATAATTCTTTCTGTCTGTCTTGCCTATTTAGGCCAAGCTCCTCCGGGCAGGAAATGTCTCTTATTATGTGTACATATGGCACCCAGCACACTGGTTGGAAGTGACCTTTTGTATGAATACAAAAATACAGATGACAATCAGTAGATTTCAGGCAATGTAAAGGGTGTTTTGTGCCCTGAAAACTCCTTTAGCTGAACAGAAATTGGAAAAAATGGAATAAGTCCTAGACAGATATTTTTATTTTCTACTTTCAAGCTTTGTACACAAGGAAAACTGTTATGGTAACCAGCGCCTGGCATCAGAACAGTTCTCTCCAGACTAAACTGTTCCTTTGCCTACTGAATTGACAACTTAGTTTTTCTGAATAATAATCATATTCAAGGAAAGTGAATATTTCTGTTTACCCAGTTGATTTATAAATCTTGGCTTTTGCCCATGCAGGGAGCTGCTTTAAGAAAAAAAAGTCAGCTTCACAAACTGTACTAGGCTCGCAGCAAATTAATAAGACACTCCATATAATTTACAGTAATGAGTTTTTCAGGACATGCGGCACTGAGTGTCCTTCGAAAAACTGAGCTCCTCCTCTATGCTTCTTCTTATGTGTAGAGTTTGGGGAGGCTATTGCAATGCATTTTATCTAAAAAGTTGGGTGAGATTCAGTGAGGCTCGGCTGGAAAATGCACATCAGTAGCTTTAAATTTTCAAGAGAGCAAGAAAATGTTCCACTTGCAAATCATCGTCCGGTCTCTTTGCAGCCACTGCCTGGCAGGACTGCTTTCATCTAATGGAAAATAAATCTCTCTTTCTAGACAGAAAAAAACCTGCAATTGATTTAAAGTTCTGAGATGTTTTTGATGATACTGAGTTCAACTTATATGTAAGTTTTGCCCACTTGGACTGGAGGACTCAGACCTGGAGACTTTACTCTTTCTTCTTCCATTAGACAATGCACCAGACTCTGTGCTGTGCCGCAGAAAACAGGATGGGAAAATTCACACTTCTGCAAAGGGCCAGCCAGTGGCTTATGCACCATACCAATCCTGTCTTTGAAGACGTAAGCAGGACTTACATGATGCATAGGTCTTGTGTTTGACCTTGTGCATAGGGGTTAATTTCACCCAGAATGTGCATCTGGGATTCTTCATGCAACCTTCTGGTATGGACAGAGCAGCCCCAGGGCATTACAGTGGCTTTCTTGCAGCTTGGCTGCTCCACAGTCTGCACTAGCCACAGCCACCTGCCTTTCCCCTCTAGCCCCGTCAGCCACTCTAAACAGGAGAGTTATGGTTGATTTGCATCACTGAAGCAGCCAGAATGCACCCGTGACTCTGATCCCAGCACCTTACAGTGAGTGCAGAACAGCGACTGACCCAAGCAACAGTTTTGCTGTAAAAACAAACATACCCAGGTTGATTCTCCTCTCATTCATCTACTAAGATACCAAAGAACCGGACAGTCTCTATGCAAAAGAATAAATGGACACAAATCTGACATCAGGAATCATAACATTCAAAAACCAGTGGGAGAACACTTCAACATCTCTAACCACTCAATGGCAGACTTGAAGGTGGCAATTTTGCAACAAAAAAACTTCAAAAACAGACTCCAAAGAGAGACTGCTGAACTCGAATTAATATGCAAATTAGATACAATTAACTTAGGTTTAAACAGAGACTGAGAATGGTTGGGTCATTACAGTAATTGAATCTATTTTCCCCCTGTTAAGTTCTCCTCACACCTTCAATGGGTCATCTCGATTATCACTTCAAAGGTTTTTTTTTCTCTTGCCAATGATAGCTCATTTCAATTGATTGGCCTGTTACAGTTGGCATGGCTACTTCCACATTTTCATGTTCTCTGTATGTATAAATATCTTCTTTCTGTGTGTTCCATTCTATGCATCCGAAGAAGTGAGCTGTAGCCCACGAAAGCTTATGCTGAAATAAATTTGTTAGTCTCTAAGGTGCCACAAGTACTCCTGTTCTTTTTGTGGATACAGACTAACACGGCTGCTACTCTGAAAGAAATCAGACTTAATTCCTGTGTTCATAGCATTCTTTTGAAAGGATTAGTGTTGCTCTCTGTTCTGTTTTGGCCTGTGCCATTTCTCCAATTTTGTATTTTAAGGGTTTTTTAATAGTTCCACTGGAGAAGTTTGCCTTTCGGCCTCCACCAGATGCCTGTATTCTGGACTGGTTGGTTTAACCATTTTTGACTTACACAAGGTATAGAAAGGAGACAGAAGTCTGGCAGCCTAGCCTGGCCAGCCAGATGCTGAAATACCTTCAGTCTTTACAAGTGACGTTCTGTGAGCCACTCAGGCTAGAGCTCAGCTACGCCTGGTAATGCAAAACCAAAAAGGGACTAAAAACATTTGAGGTACGAACAGTTAGTTGCCTCTCAGAAACATCTAAGAAGAACCCTCTGGGGTTTTTTAAGTGAAGGCCCATCCTTCCTTTACCTGAAAACACGCCATAGATAGAAGCTTCATCTATCTGAGTAAGAACCATTTTCTTAAGAAAAAGGATGAATTTTCTCTTTCTCTCCCTCTTTTTTTCTGGTACTGCTGAGTGCTCAGTGACTGTGTTCTCTGTTTATTCTCTCTGCTTCTGTTCAAGGCTGAAGCTCTGTACCATGACAACCTGTGTATCACATGGCAAAACACACCCGGCTGTTTCCTATGGAAACATTAAATATTAAACTAACTTTCCTCCTGGCCTTCAGATGGGGAGTGATTTTTGTAACATGGCAAAACCCTCAATATTCACTGAAATCAGACATCTTTTGCGGTTAGTTGTCAGTGTAGATAATGCAAAGGTGGATGCAAATAATGTGATTAATGTATTGACAGTACTGAACTCTAAAGCAAAGTGGGGAAAATGAAGGTGGTTAGCTCTGTAAATATTACCATGCCAGCGTACAGCCAGGGGATTGACAGCAAGTGGAATTTGCAAAGCCTCTAACAGTATGAAGTCAAACTAGTTAGTTGGTGCTTTAAAAATTGGTGAATGATACTTGAGGTCTGTTTTAAGAACATTTTACCAGATGCCCAAAAAATTACAGTCCCACAATTAAGAAAGAAGGCTACACTGGTTGAAAAACAAACAAACTTCATGGCTTAAAGAGGATGTGCAAGTAACTATAACTAAACTATAACTATATATATAACTATACAACTATAACTATATATAACTATATAACTATACAACTATAACTATATATAACTATATAACTAACTGTAACTATATAGTTATATATATAAAGGGGAATTTGATAGCAAATATAAATCAGAAGCTAGTAATTGTAGAAAATTGATAAGGGAAGCAAAAGAACAAAAGAAATCTCTAGCCATCAGAGCAAAGGACAATAAGAAACAGTTTATAGTAACAAAAGGAATCCTAACAATATTGATCCATTATTAGATGGGAATGGTAGCACTGCCAATAATAAGGCAGAAATGTTAAATAAATATTTTTGTTCTGTTTTTGGTAAAAAAAATCAGTTGATGTAGTCATATCATATGATAATGATAAAATCTTTCCATTCTAACATTAACTAAGGAGACTGTTAAACAGCAACTACTATAGTTAGAAATGTTTAAATCAACAGGTCCAAGGAGCTGGCCAAGGACCTCTCTGGACCATTAATGCTGATTTTCAATAAGTCTTGGAACACTGAGGAAGTTCCAGAAGACGAAGAAAGCTAATGTTGTGCCAATATTTTAAAAGAGTAAATTGGATGACCAGGATAATTATAGACCTGTCATCTTGGCATTGATCCCAGGCAAAATAATGGAATGGCTTATATGGGACTCACTTGATAAATAATTAAAGGAGGGTAATATAATTAATGCCAATTAACTTGGGTTTAAGGGAAATAATTCTTGCAATCTCATCCAAAAAAATGATAGTTTAATTAGACAAGTTTTGTTGCTAAAAGTAACTGCGTTGATGTAATGGACATCTGTAAAGAATCTGAAAATAGAACGATATAAATAATTTGTCCAAACTTTTCAAGGGATAGTTAAAAAATAAATATGTTTTCAGAAGTCAAGATCCTTTTGCAACTAGAGGCAAACCGAAAAAAGGGAAAATGTTCACAATGATTATTAATCAGAATGAATCATTTGTCCAGCTCTAAGTGCAAATGGGGGCAGAATTTGACCAGATGTGTGCAAAATGAACAATGTGGTTGCATTAATTCATGTCATTTCAGTTTGCTTGGCTGCTCCTTAGACTTCGTGTAGCTAGACATATACCCAAGCCACAAAATTCAGGGGTGTTTGTATTTAAGGGTTCTAGTTTGGTCCATTGATTTACAGAGGCCCAGCTCTGAAGTCTAGATTAGGATTCCCACAAAGACTGGAACCTGGATTTTAGGTTAGTCCCATCTCTATGCTTAACAAACACACAATAACACAATCACAAAATGTACCTCTCTCTCTCTCTCTTAAAGGTCCTTTACTTGTCTAGGAAATAGCTATTTTAAAATCAAACTGTTAAGTAGTGTAGGCTTAAAATGTAGATTTTATTTTAAAAGATGGTTTTACTAATCCCAGTGTTTCAGAGTAGCAGCCGTGTTAGTCTGTATCCGCAAAAAGAACGTGAAAGCTTATGCTCAAATAAATGTGTTAGTCTCTAAGGTGCCACAAGTACTCCTGTTCTTTTTACTAATCCCAGCATAACAGTATTTTAAATGCACACTGGAAATTCAGTTAGATCTGGGCTGTGCATTATTCTGATGGGAAGTCAGCTAAATTTTGCATCCATTCTGGTGTCTGTGAAGTGTAGGGTGACCAGACGTCCCGATTTTATCGGGACTGTCCCGATATTTGCTTGTTTGTCCCGCGTCCCGACCGATGTTCGGTCGGGACACTGGACAAACAAGCAATTTTGCCCTCCGCTCCGGTGCATAGACGGAGCCCGGAGGGGCTTTCACCCCCCACTTCCCCCGACCATCCCCCTCCTTCCCCCATTGGATCCCTCCCCAACTCCCCGCCCTGGCCCCGCCTCTTCCCCAAGCACGCAGCATTCCTCCTCCCTCCCAGGTTTGCACACGGGCCATGGCCGGGGCTGGGAGCGCAGCACGGAGGCTGCTCCAGCCCTGCAGCCTGCAGGGCAGCGCAGAGCAGGCAGGGCCTGGGTGGGGGGCGGAGACACGTGTGGGGCAGACACGCTCCTGCCAGGAGGGGCCGGGCCCGGCTGCCTGGTTCGCCCCCTGCCCGGGGGGCGGGGGTCCCCGAGTTCCCTGCAGCCGGAGCGGGGCTGCCCGGGGCGAGTGTCCTGGGCGGGGCAGAGTGGAGCAGCCTCTGCTGTGGGGCTGGTGCAATGAAGCCCGGGAGCGGCTGGGCCGGGAGCTGCAAGAGGGGTCCGGAGCGTGGCTCGGCTGCACAGCTCGGGGCCCAGGAGCGAGGGGATGGGGGAGCTGGGAGTGTATTGGGGGTCAGAGCTGAGAGTTGGGTGGAGACGGGGCTGTGCCACTGCCGCCTGGTGGCGGGGGGCGCTCTGGCTTTTTTTTTTTTTTTGCTCCGTCCGTCGTCCCCCCCCCCGCACGTCCCGATATTTCATGTTTGTCATCTGGTCACCCTAGTGAAGTGTATTTTTTCAGATGTATGGGACACAGTATGTAGGTTTCCCACCATGTGGGATAAGAAGTGTTTTTGACTAGTTCTGCCAATTGCATTTAAAACATCAGCTATAACAGGCTATGAGATCTGCTCCTAGGTTTTAGACACACAGGTTCCTGATTGTGCTTTTCTCAGTAAGAACCATCCACAATCGCGATGCGTTTTGCAGTAGGGCATGTGGGGAATATTGCTGTTTACAGAACACAACTCGCCAGGATTGTTGCAATCTAGGTAACATGGACTGCATGTTCCTCAGCCGTATGCCTGTCACACTGTCTGAAGTAGCTTACGACCTTGAGTGTCTATCTCAGGGCAGACTGTCAAAAACAGTGCAGCTACTTCAAACTGGTGGCATGTTTTATAATTAGATAGTACCCAGCCAGTAACAAATGTGAACTCCTGGATAATTAGAACTGTCTTACCATGGAGTCACAGACAGTCCCCTTACACTCTCCAGTTTATCTTGCCACCCAGACAAACTGGACTTAGCGATAAATGGTCATTTTCACCAAAAATCACACAATATCCAGTTTGCTTCCAGTCCCAAGAGGCCAATCACTTACCCAGATCAACTGGTACCCTGGATCTTACACAAAATACAATGCTTGTGGCCAATCCTGTAATAAACTATCTAAAGGTTTATTAACTAGGAAAAAGAAATGAAAGTTATTTACAGGTTAAAGAAAGCAAACATGCACAAATGAGTAGCAATCTAAATCCTAAGAGTGACAGAGTTATAGTCATCTGTCAATTCAAAGTTTCTTTCAGGGCAGATACAGGTGCGGGGGCGGGGAGAGGGGGGGAGGAGGGAGCCCTGGCCGAGAATCCCTTCCCTGGCTAGAGGCGCCTTTTTAATTTTTACTCACCCGGCGGCGGTCCGGGTCTTCAGGGCACTTCAGTGGCAGGCCCTTCACTCGCTCTGGGTCTTCGGCAGCACTTCGGTGGCGGGTCCTTCAGTGCTGCCAAAGACGCGGAGCGAGTGAAGGACCCGCCACCGCCGCCGCAGACTCAGAGCGCCGCCCGGTGAGTACAAGCACTGCAGCAGGTGGTGCCTTTTTTTATGTCTGCTCCCCCGCTTTGCCCCAGGCCCCCTGAATCCTCTGGGTGGCCCTGCGCAGAAGATAATCCCTGGGAATATCTGGCTTCAGTTTGGTTTCTCTGGACCTGTGAGAGTTCAAACAGCAAAGAGATGAAAACTCTTCACATCAACTACTTTTATTTCCCTCTTCCAGCATTCAAAGCGAAAGGATGAGACCTTCCACACTTACTCCTCCATGGGTGAGATAGGGACCTTAAGTAATCCTTTGTATTGTGATGTTCCGTGATGGCCTATCTGATTTTGATAGTTCTTCTGGATGGGCAGGGTCGGGGGACAATTCCCGTGCCTGGGTTCACAAGTTCAGAACAAACATTTTCAAAGTTATAAAGCCAAAGTTACATATTTTCTTATAGCATAGAATACAGATGTGACAACAGAGATTAATGTATGCAGCAATTTACAAGCTTTTCACAGAGTCTAAACACTAAATACATTCTTATAAGCTTAATACTTAAGGCAAAGTGGTCTGGTCTCCAGCTATGAGTTAGTCAGTTCTTACTTCTTAGCTAATGCCTGCAGCCTGGACAAGACCTGGCGTCTGGCCTGTCATCATCACAACACCCTTTCTGTGTGCTGGTCCTTGGTCATTGCAACAGATGGCAAATGTGCTCCCTTCGCTCCTCACTGAGGGAAACATGTCAAAAGAGCTGAAGAATCCGCAATATACTATTTCATTCATAGATCCTTTACAACCTCTGTGCATGCATATAGAGCACCACTGAAATGCAGCCTCCTTGGGGTTGAGAACACCAGCCAGCTGGCACATTGCACAAGAGTGATGGGAGGAGGGATTTTTGCTAAAAGCACCATGGGAAGCCCATACTCTTTCAAAGACAGCCACTGGATCTTCAATGTCATGCCAAAACAGGCAGGACTTTGGTTTGCTAGGTCTTGCCTGAGATGCTCCTCTCCCCTAAATTGCATGTGACACAATTTTTCTACCTTAGAAGAATTAAGAGATCAGGTGGCCCCACTAATATCTGAACTTATGGCTGCAGGGAGCCAAGATGTTTCAAACCTGATTCTAAGGCCCCCTAAACCACAGTGCTTATGGACTACAAGAGGAAAGGTACAGATGCATTGGCGGAAAGGTATGAAAGAGATTCACAGTCAGTTACCAGAAATTTTGTCTTGGTGCTGAGTGTTTGCTTGATAAAGATCCTAGGCTGCATTTGGGCCACATTAAGGTCATAGCAGCAGAGGCAAAAAGTATATGCAATTGCCTGCCTACACTACGCCCACGGTTCCTGTTATTACGCCCCCAGATTAGGTAAACTCCTCTTCACTGCATGGACCAGCCACTTGGGACAGGCTGTATCCAGAGATGTGTGAGTGGAAGGAATTCAACCTCCAAGCCATGGAGCTGTTCTGTGACTGTTACTTCCTGTGTGAGCGCATGGGCAATGGAGGGTATTTTGGCTTCACCCATTCACCTGCTATCTGCACTGATTTCATTGCCTTGAGGGCCTCTATACCTGCTGAGTTTGCCCCGCAATTACCCAAGTGCTCAGTCATGGTAATTGCACATGCAAATTAGGTATGCAACTGCACACATATTTTGTTTCAAAATCTGGCCTGGTGATTGAGCCAAGTAGAATTAGCTAAGGCTAGGGTGTTGGGACCAGTGGAAAAATATTGATATTCAGGATCCTAGCCTCATCTTTTACATTGGTTTATCACATCAATTACATTTTCACTGAAACCAAGGGGGTAAAAATTCCCTCCCTTTGTACTTTTGTTTCCTGACTAAAGAAGGCTTTGATTATTCCAATTTCCTTTGCAGTTTTTAGATTATTTGCAATGGCATGGTATGGCGCAAACAAATGATGCTAAACTTTATAGTAAATGACTTGGAGGTTTGCTTTAATCTTTTGGCTAGGTTGGTAGTGGAATATGATTCATCACACACATCACTGTCCTGTGTTCCAGCAACTGAATTAATTTATTTTTCCAGGCTGGAGAAAATAGCTTTACCTATTTATACAGAAGTAGCGGCAGGCAGAATTCCACAGCACATGTAATTGTTTTTCACAAAAAGGGGCCTGTATGTTCCCAGATAGAGAATAATCTTTAAAACCTTAGAATCCCTAGGAATGCGGCAGTGAAGTTGAGAGTGAAGAAAGAAATGATTTAAAAATGGTGACCTTCTCCTGGTTTCTTAATTTTTTTATTACTACTTTTTAATCTTGTTGAAGGTTTCTAGCTTTCAAATGCAACCTGGTAGGAGCCGTCTCATGTATGAAATGACATTCCCTTAAACGATTGCTTGGTAAAGGAGCATTGCGCTTCAAGTTCCCAATCTTGAGAAGAACAATTTTTCTAGCTAAATTGCACTGTTATTTCTTCCCGCCCTGGTTCTGAGAAGGGCTGTGCACCGTCAACACCCGTTTAACAACTACGGGTGTTTGAGAGCATTCCAAAGCACTTTCTAGGATTAGGCCCTTAACACACAGACCCAGGGCCGGCTCCAGGCACCAGCCGAGCAAGCTCGTGTTTGGGGCGGAAAATTCTACGGGGTGGCATTCTGCCCAATCCTAGGGCGGCATGGCCATTTTGTTGTTGTTGTTTGTTTGTTTTGTTCGCTGCTCTGGCCGTCCTGTAGGGGGCAGAGGAGGGGAATGCCCTGCAGCAAACTCAGCAGGGCAGCCCGTGTCCTTCCCTCCCCGCCGACCGGAGCGGCACGGAACCCTCCCAGCAGGCAGCGCAGCAGTCGGGGCCGTGGGCTGAGCGCCCTGCTGAAGCGCTGGCCGACCCCCTTCTCTCTCTCCCCCCCGCTCCCTCCCCTCCACTAGACCGGGCGCGCACCCTGCAGCACAGGGAGTCCCCCTGCTCCCTTGCTCCAGCCGCCCCGTAGGGTTTTTTGTTTTGTTTTTTCCCCTGCTTTGCTGGCTGTGCCGTTTTTGTTTTGTTCCCCCCCACACACTTTGCCGCTCCAGCCACACCACACCCCCCACACACTTTTTTTTTTGTTTTGCTTGGGGCGGCAAAAAAGCCAGAGCCGGCCCTGCACAGACCCCTAGTTGATTGGCAGTTTTATGAAACCCAAGGCTATTGTGTCGGCTCCCAAATTGTAAAGGAAGCCAAAGTAAAGCTTACCACTGTTTTATTGCCAGGCGAAGATATGAATGCAGGGTTGCGTGAGAATGGAAATACAATATTGAACGGGGTCTCCAAGCAAAACTCTTTGATTTAAAATGTGTGTGTGAGAGACACATTTAGATGCTTCCTGGCATATTAATGAGTTCCAGTCACAGCAATGCTTGGCGTTAAATTAACCAGAGTGTTATATTCCGAGCACCGTTCCTGCAGACCTTTCCCGCCGCAAAACCCACACCCAGCCTGACCCTTGCCTGAGAGATTCCCCATCTTCATGCTTCCTTTTTACTAAAAATGGGTATCAATGATCACTGCGGAGTATTTTTGCTTTCAAGTGATTCAAAGCTCCTCTTGTAATGCCCGGTCCAGTAAGCGCCATTAAATACTCATTTATCATAGTCTCTGGGATTCCACTGTTAGTTCCTAGTCCATTCTGGGTGCTGTGGCTAACTGGCTAACTGTTGATTCTTGAATGACAGCTACTCTAGAGCCTGGTGAGAGAGACGGCCATGATCTCTATTGCCTAACATTGCACACACATTTCCTGTTTAAAATTGCTCACCTTCCCCCAACCTATGTATTATTTATATATATATATATATTAACATTAGCTTTAATAAAAATTTTAAATCTGTTCTTACCCACTGGATCACAAAGAATATTGCCTTCAGTTTTCATAAACTGGGGATCATTCACTGTTTTATGAGCTGAAGGACCTTAACATTTTGAGATATAGGTCTTCTTCCCTATTACCTTGCACAAGGGGGTAAATAGCCTAAATTGTTATAAAGTGTTCCCTCGTAAGGTTCATTTAATCATCTCAGCCTATTAGCATCTTTGGATTTCTTCAAAAAGAGATTGCAGATCTTTATTAAAAAAACCAAATAAAGTAGACGTTTAACTTCTGCCAGCTAACTGTTTTGTGCATAGTGCAGGTGTCTATCCTGTGCCTTTCTAAGAGGGGCGAATATGTCACCATACAATGTAATTGCATAGGCTGTTTGTTCTACCGTATATTTCAGTGTAGTTGTAAAACAAGTGTAATATTCTTATATCAAATGTACTATGCTCAATGAGCAGAGCGAGCCTTTTGTAATTAAGTATAATTGCTTTGTTGCCCTAGAGAGCATTGAACCTAATCTCAGGAATGCAGCCAGCTTGGTAATGGAATCAGAAGAGAATGCTGTATGAGAGAGTTGACATTAAGGACAATTTGGGCCAAATTCTCTGCTGGGGAAACTCCATTGCAATCCGCGGAGTTTTGCCGGCAGACATCTTGGCCATTCTGGCACAATCAAACATCTAGGTACTTATATGGCCCTTGTTATGACAGCTCATAGCCTCTCACAGTCTTTAATGTATTTATCCTCACAACTCCACTGTGCTTGAATCCCTGTTGTATAGATGGGGAATGGAGGCACAGAAAGAAGAAGGCCGAGCTCCACAAAAAGACGTAGGCACCTAACTCCCACTTAGGTGCCTAAGTCCAAAATCCAAAAGTCCAAAATTTAGGCACAACTGACATCCTGAAAAGCCCTGCTAAGCTGCTCCCTAACCCCGGAGGTGCCTAAAAATCCCTCAGCACCTAAATTTCCACTATTACACTCCCTGAGGCACTGGGGAGTGCCTCCTTCAGGCTCACACCTTATCCCAAGTGGGCTCTTCCAACCAGGTGAAACTAGGTGTGGTCCCACTTATCTCACTTGGGCCCCAGTCCAGTAGGCATGCTCAGAGCAGACCAAACTCCACACAAAATGGCCAAGGAGGCCTCAGGATATGGGAGTATCCAGGTTAATTCCCCTCTCTGCCCCGCCTCTCTGGTGAATGCCCTAGCCATGGGACTACAGAGTCATTCTCACTTGCTGTCTGATCCAATTCATATATAATTATTTACTACACAGTGAACAGCTTCAAGAGGAGAGACAGAGAGAGCCACATCAGAATCTCTCTTAGCCCATTAACAGTCTACAGACGCTTCCTTGCTACTGCTGGACACACAGTACCAGATATAGTTAACCTTTTGCTTTCCGTTTGGGTTGTCCTGTGAAAAGGGACAGTGGTCTGCCCAGCTAGGTCTTGGCTAGCAATTCGCATCTGAATAGCAGAATAACAGGTGTTCTCATGGCTCCATTCTTCTGGGTGCTGTACATACACATAGTAAAAGACAGTCCCTGCCCCAAAGAGTTTACAGTTTAACTAGACAAGATGGGCAAATAGCCGCAGCACGTTGAAGGAACTTGCCCAAGATCACGCTGATGGGCAGTGGCAGATTTGAAAATCAAACCTGGCTCTCCTGAGTTCCAATCCAGAACCCTGTCTACTGGGCTGTTTATGGGAAAGAAGACCTGAAGACAGCTGTTATATGCTCTCTAACCTTGCAGGGAAATGATCACACTCCCTTCAAGTTAAGTGTCCTGGTTCTTTCACCTTCTCCTGGACCCAAAGAGTAGCTTTCGCAAAGTAAACAACAGTCTGAAATAAAAAACGTTCCTGATAGTAAGCATGCCTGAAGGTTCAATTTATTTTGCATCTTTTGTAATATCCAGACATTTTCTTGATGGATGACACAAAGCTCTCATTAGACTCCTCTGTATAATCACAGTGATGCCAGAGACTGATGAGGTAGCAAGGACCACTCGGAGCTGTGATGGATTGTTAATACAGCTTTTGAATTCATACAGGCAGAGAGTTAAATTAAAATTACACTGCAGGTGACGACGTGCAGGGAGGAATGTGAACAATGGAGAACAGAGATGGGCAAGTTGTTGTTTGTGATCAGTTGATTTGATGATTCTCAGCCTTTTCTATTCCTATTTCAACATCTGAGATCAGAGTTAGATTTTTTTGCTCATTTGTTTGTTCATAATTACTCAATGGATCTTTTTTTTTCCAAATGTGTTTCAGCAGAAATATGTGAAATTAGGAGAAGCTTAACTGGGCAAGAGCAGAGAATTTTCATGATTTGCATTAGTTTAAGTGAGTTCAGAATCAGGCGCAGATGAATACAACAGACTTTTGGGAAGAAAGCTTCGATTTGCATATCTCCAATGAGAAACCAACCTGCCCTAGAAAATCCTGTCCTCTGTGACTGCTCAGACCCTGGGTGAATACCATAGTTACTGATTGCATCTTGTATTGTAGATAAAATCCTGTATTTAAAGTACAACTGGGTAGGAAAAGATTTTCCCGTCCCACAAATATTTTCAAGATTTTGAAAAATTTTCCCTCCCCACAACAACACAAAAAGTTGAAATGTCAAAACTTTTCTGAATGGAAAATAAATAATAATAACAAAACCAGATAAAGTCAATGGAAACATTTGTTTTTGATCATTTTGAAACATTTTGTTTAGATTTTGGACTTTTTTTTTTTACTATAAATTAACATATATTTCAAAATGAAAAATCATTTTGACCCCCAAAATGCCACTTTTTTGTTTCAAAAATGTCAAAATAAGACACTTTGAGGATATCAAAACTTTTTCCAAAATGGAAAATTTGTCAAAACCAACCCTTTCCCGCAAGCAGTTTTGGTTTTGACAAGTGGGCATTTGCTGATGAAAACATATTTTGTCAAAAAATTCCCAGCCAGCTCTAATTTAAAGTAATGCTTGCGAGACATTAGGGGCCTCAACCTGGTCTTCACTTGGGCAGGTACAATTGTGTGTACACAGGGTATGTGCATGCCAAATTTTTTGCACACTGTCATGTTCAGAATCCATTTGCACCTAATTTGCACACACCAAAGGGGTTTCTGCAGCACAGGTGATAATGCTCAGAAGTCCTGCAAGCTCATGTTTATACATCTAAGTGCCGCCCTCCCATGCAAAATGGGAACACAGCCGAGATTTCCAAGTGACTAGTGAGTATGGATACCTCCACTTTTCAGCACTCAGCTAGAAGCACCTTTAATAAGGTTTATCAGAGGGCAGGTTCTCAGCACTTCCTGAAAATCAGGTGTGGTAAGATGAGGCCCTGAAATATAAATTCTTGTATCAGAGGCCTGGTATGAGGCCTAAGGCCTGAACTAAAGTAATGGTCAAGACTTTGGTAACATAAAGCAAAGTTAAGCTGTGAGCCAGAGGCAGGCCCTGCTCAGAGGAGCTGGCAAGAAGAAGGCTGATGTTGCAATTATACACATACCTAACAGGTACTAAGCACTAGGGAGATAAACATGTGCCAGGATGGTACCAGAACAGTCCAGGACTAGTACATTCCACACAGATAACAAGGAACAGGCTGACCCATCCTAAAGACAGGGTCAAAAGGATAACATGGGGGATAGAGTTGTTTTGTTCGAACCAACATGTACAAGGTGAGAGATGACACCCTAACACGTAAAGGAGTTGCACCTATAAACGTCAGGAGTGTGGTGTAACTTGTTTGTACCTGGTGTGACAGACCCAGGCCAGTGGGGTACAGGAGTCTGGTAGAGGGCAAATATACTGGTCACTGGATGAGCAGTTTTCTGTTCCCTGAGTGACCAGAGCAGGGGCCGCACTAGAGTAATCAGGAACCTGCTAGAACCAATTCAGGCCGACAGGCTGATTAGATCACCTGCAGCCAATCAAGGCAGGCTGATCAGGGCACCTGGGTTTAAAAAGGAGCTCACTCCAGTCAGGGAGGGGGGAGCCAGAGGAGAGGAAGTGCGTGTGAGGAGCTGGGAGCAAGAGGCGCAAGGAGCTGAGAGGGAGAGGCTGTGCTGCTGGAGGACTGAGGAGTACAAGCGTTATCAGACACCAGGAGAAAGGTCCTGTGGTGAGGATA
This sequence comes from Mauremys mutica, assembly GCF_020497125.1. NCBI lineage: Eukaryota > Metazoa > Chordata > Testudines > Geoemydidae > Mauremys > Mauremys mutica. The sequence continues at coordinate 80,838,373 of NC_059082.1, read as the reverse complement.
AAGAAGATGTTTGGAGGAGGCCATGGGGAAGTAGCCCAGGGAGTTGTAGCTGTCATGCAGCCGTTACAGGAGGCACTATAGACAGCTGCAATCCACAGGGCCCTGGGCTGGAACCCGGAGTAGAGGGCGGGCCCGGGTTCCCCCAAACCTCCCAACTCCTGATCGGACACAGGAGGAGTTGATCCAGACTGTGGGGAGGATCACTGAGGTGAGCAAATCTGCCAATAAGCGCAGGACCCACCAAGGTAGAGGAGGAACTTTGTCACACTGGAATGCACCCCAGAGGAGTTGTCTTTGTCAGTCCTAGGGGGCAGGGGTGAGTCTTGCCACTGACTGAGCCAGTCCATTGCCAGGGAGCACAGATGTACTAGCAGAATTGTAGACATCTGATCCGGGGAGCTAGAGACTGTGTTTCATTTGACAATAAACCTGGCCAGGTGCCTTCGTACCTTATCGGAGTCTGTGGTCATTGGGGGTTCTCTCGGGGTCTGCTGTGTCAGCTCTCTGCAGAGCCGGGGCAGCACACAGAGGGAACACGCACACAGCCGACTGGTATCAACATTGAACAGAGCAGAGCACCACACCAGTGACGTCTGATGACATTAGGTACCTTTAAGATGCCTCCAACTGGGCACTCCACAAAAGGAGGCATCCAAAGTTCCCTAGTCACTTTGGCCCATGACAGAGCCTAACCACAACACATGTGAAGCAAACCTGCTTTTTTTTTTCCCAGCATAGGGAATATTTCATTCTGGATACAGCTATATCTCCCCAGTAGCTGCTAAGCTTCAGCACTGTGCTATGTAGGTATTTAGAATGTTTTTCAGTTCCTTGGTGCGGTTTGTGATTGAGTCAGATAAGAAGACTGAATGTGTCGTGATATTTAGACAACGTTAAGCACTAGTTACATGATTAGGGGAAATGCTTTGGCTCCTTGAGCTTACTGACAGTGATTGATTTTCATCTGTTTAAGGGCTGGTGTTTATGACGGAGCGTACAAGGCAATAAACAGTTTTGGAGAATGATAAAATGCTGAGACTAAGATGCAATATTTTATAATTGTAAAAGCCATTTCTTTCAAGAATACCCACAATTTCCATTATAGGGTTGTTGTTTTTTAACAGATTCAACATTCTGTGGCATTTTAAAGAAGACAGAAAAAATTGGGGGGGGTTGTTGGCTTTGACATTTCTTTCTCAGACTTTCTTTGGATGCCTCTGAGGCAGGGTGAGGAATTTGGAGCCTCATTCAAAGCTCACTGAAGTCACTGGCAGTTTTTCCATTGATGTCAGTGGGTTTAGGAACAGCCTATTGGTGAATAATTGAGGGAAGGAGTTAAAATGGAATGATTATTTCATAGAGTGGCCTGTGAGGAGAAGAAGGGATGCGATTGGACATGCATAGTGCTGAAAAAACATTTTTAGTGACATTTCTAAAGCTATAATGTTTGGTCTAAACCGACAGAAATTATGTGCTTGCCAGCGGCCTGTGGCTTCCTGAAGCTCCCACTGGCCAGAAACAGTGAACCACGGCCACTGGGCGCTGCGGGGGGCCATGCCTGCAGACGGACAATGTAAACAGCGGATTACTCTGACAAGCTGCACGTTGCCCACCACTGGGCTAGCGATTGGTTGCTGGCTGTGTAACTTGCCAAGATCTTGTATATATGACCTTGAAGGGAAGCAGAAGCAGCCCCTCCTTGGACTCAGAGCTGGCTGGAAGGGTTCTCCTGGGGATTTCTGACCAAGGAAATTGATTTTATGATGTATTTTCCTGTTGGGGAAACAGGACTTTACATACAGTTTTTGGAAATAAACAGATTACATCAAGAATAACTGATTTCTCATCTAAACAGAACAATCCCTCAAAGCCCCAAATTTCAGCTTTCTGAGTGGTCTAAGAAGCAATGTTATTGTGTTTGGGTCCTAACACTGCAGGGGAATGTTTATATCCCATTAATAAAACTCTTTACTTTTACATTATTGGGGAGAGGTTGTCCTAAAGAAAAACCATGACAACCCTTTCTGTATCTATTACATTTTGGGTGTATTCAAAATGTTGGTCCTCAAATAAGTTAACGTCTTTTCTTTTTTTTTTAAAGGCAGAGAACTTCATTGCAGGGGGTACGTCCAGACTACCAGCTGTATCGGTGGGTAGTGATCGATTTATCAGGGATTGATATATCGAGTCTCGTCTAGATGTGATATATCGATCCCCAAATGCGCTCCCCATCAACTCCGGAACTCCACCAGAGCGAGCAGCAGTAGCAGAGTCGATGTGGGAGCTGCAGCCATCGATCCCACACCGTGAGGACGGGAGGTAAGTCGGAATAAGATACGTATTCCCGTAGCTGAAGTTGCATATCTTACATCGACACCCCCCCCCAGTGTAGACCAGGCAAGAGTATGCAGATTGAAACTTCCCTAGGTTCCTGCTTCTTTTATTCTCTTCTCTGTGGTTTCTGGCAATTCTTGTAACAGAACGGCAAACAGGCCCATCGCATCAAGGAAGTATTCAAAAAAACAAACTGGTGGGAAAGATGCATTGGGAGGCAATTAATAAAACATGAAGATCTCCGTGCTAAACATTTTCTAGGAACATTTCAGAAAAGTTGGAGGGTCAGAAACATAATGACATTTGCTCTAATCAGAGCTGTGGTTAAATTTGTATAATTTTTTAACATTCAGATGATTACTGTTGCTGTTGCAAAACTGAGGTAATTGAAGCTGTCTGGCAAAGGCAAACCGCTGCATTCATTTTCCGGTTGACACCAGGCTTCCTATACTACTTTGATGCACATTAAAGAGACTCCCATTGGAAACATTTCTACGCAAAAGAATAAATGGACACAAATCTGACATCAGGAATCATAACATTCAAAAACCAGTGGGAGAACACTTCAACCTCTCTAACCACTCAGCGACCGACTTGAAGGTGGCAATTTTGCAACAAAAAAACTTCAAAAACAGACTCCAAAGAGAGACTGCTGAACTCGAATTAATATGCAAATTAGATACAATTAACTTAGATTTAAACAGAGACTGGGAATGGTTGGGTCATTACACTAATTGAATCTATTTCCCTATGTTAAGTTCTCCTCACACCTTCTATGGGTCATCTCGATTATCACTTCAAAGGTTTTGTTTTCTCTTGCTGACCATAGCTCATCTCAATTGTTTGGACTCTTCCAGTTGGTATGGGTACTTCCACCTTTTCATGTTCTCTGTATGTATAAATATCTCCTGTCTGTGTGTTCCAGTCTATGCATCCGAAGAAGTGGGCTGTAGCCCACGAAAGCTTATGCTGAAATAAATTTGTTAGTCTCTCAGGTGCCACAAGTACTCCTGTTCTTTTTTTGGAAACATTGGGAGTCTGAAAAAGAAACTTATTTAATCATTAGGGATATCCAATTGGGATCCTTCCCAAATACCATAATTAAAGATTCCCATGGCTGCTCTGGCAAATATTAAGGGGTTATTAGATGCATTGTCCTGACCAAACTGCAATTGTTGGTAGCTGATTCTGCTACCCAAACTCCCTCTGGTGTTTCTCATCTTCAGTTCCAGTCTGCCTAAGAAGACCTTAGTCTTGCAATGGCATCTGCTCATGCAGAGTTCACTGCAGGATTGAGGCCTTAAACCGTGGCTTGCTGCTGCTCTGTGATGTTAGGCTGCTGCTGCAGCTCACTCCAGTGAAATCTGCATTTCAGTGTCAGGTGAAATGATTCCTGTACATACTGTACCTAGTCAGGAAGCTTTGGAAGCCTTTGAGATGATCAGTGCCAGGGGCGGCTCTATAAATTAAGGCGCCCCAAGCAGGGCGGCGCGCTGCGCCGCCCTTCCCCGGTCCCGCAGCCGGGGCAGAAGTGTTTGCGGCGGGTGCGCTGGTTCACGGCTCCGGTGGAGCATCCGCAGGGACGCCTGCGGGAGCTCCGTCCGAGCCGCGGGACCAGCACGCCCGCCGCAGTCATGCCTGCGGGAGCTCAAGCAGAGCCGCGGGAAGAGGTGACCCTCCGCAGTCATGCCTGCGGCAGGTCCGCTCGTCCCGGGCTCCGGTGGACCTCCCGCAGGCATGACTGCGGAAGGTCCGCCGGAGCCAAATGCCGCCCTGCTCCGACAATGCCGCCCCACGCGCCTGCTTGGCGCACTGGGGTCTGGAGCCGGCCCTGATCAGTGCTATATAAATGTCCTCTTAGTTTGAAAACTCTCCACGTAGTACCTCCAGACTACCTCATGCATCTGTAGCCATATTGTGCCTTTGGTCTCTAACAGAACTCCCTGCTGAGTTCAATGGACAGTGCTGCTTAAAAATTGATGCCATGATATGCTTCCCTGTGCCTTCTCTCTCACCCTCAATGCAGGCTTGCTACTGATGGTGTAAGAGCTGTTATTTCTGTTCAGAACAATATATATGTAGATATAGGGCCCAATCCTCAGGTGGGCAAATTGGCACCATTCCATTGGAGTCAATGTATTACGGTGATTTTCACCAGCTGAGAATCTGGCCACAATGTGCAAATTTCAAGTCACTAGAGATGTCCTTGAGTGGGCTGAGTGAAAGAGTTATTTCCATATCAGGGGGTATTAATTAATGATACCTCTTGACTGAATAACCTTTCCACTGTTAAACATCATGCTGCCTGCTGAAATAAACCTGACCTACCAGGCACAACTTGATCAGACATGATGCCATTCTGAAAGGATAGAGAGAATGTAGATGTGTTTATACTCTGGAGATATCAGTAGCAAACCCATAGTTAAATTTGTATTGAGCTTTTTTTACTTAAATCAAGATTAAAATCTGTTTCCTAATTCGGTGATTGAATTTAATCTCCAAATGCACTCCAATTTTACTGATCAAAGGACAAAGTGAATTTGAATTGAAAGTGAATCAGAGGATAAATGTACCACAATTACTGATCAGAGGACAACTGCATTTTCTGTGATATTTTTGGGGATAAAATAATTACTAACTTTCTCAGAGAAAACAATTAAAATAATTCATTTCTTAGATTTAACCCTGAGTCTTTTTTTTCCTCCATAGCTAAAGAACCACAGTTTGCACAAATTCAATTTGTTTTTCTCTCTCTGTGTCTCATAATCACTCTCTCTCTCTCTCTCTCTCACACACACACACACACACACACACACACACACACACACACACACTATATCTTGAATCTATGCCACTTTGAAACTTTTAAACAGAAAACAGTTCATCATAACTCTCTTGATTTGTGTTAGGAAAAGCTGAGGGATGTGTCACTATCTGCAGGTATTTCAGTTTTCCCTGACCTTGCTGTCTGTCCTGGCTACTCTTCAGAGATCTCCTGCTGAGCTGTGTCCCATAGCATGTAAGCTAGGCTGTAGCACCAGGCAGAAGTTTGGATGCTTGCTTGACCTATTCAGATATTTTGTGTTTGTAAATCTGGATTGGATTACTCAGGATATCAGGGCCTCTTTCTCACTGGAAGTCAAGTGCCTAACCTGCCATAGCTCTTTTGAAAATTCCACTAGGCGCAAATCAGCATCTTTTGGCACCTAAGCATCTTTGAAAATCTAGCTCTAAGTCAGTTCACTCTTACCCACTCTTGTCCTCCTTCCTGTTCTGTTTTCCCCCAGTTGTTATCTCTTGTCGTGGCTTAGACCCAGATGCTGCAAACACTTACACTCATGATCTACTAATAAGCTCACAGTAGGGCAGTTAACTATGTGTGTAGGTGGTTGCATGATCAGAGCCTTAAACTGAAGGCTTTCTCGGGAACTCTTCTGGTTTGGAATATCCAAAGGGAAAACTTGGCCCCACTGAAGTCAATGGGAATTTCCCACAAGGAAAAAAGTAAAGAAGAGAGAGGAAAAGGGTTTTCCCTCCACCCTCCCAAGTTTTTAATCTTTTTTCTTCATTTCCAGAGGGAATTTTCAATTAAAAAAAAATCCAAAACATTAATTTAAAATCCCATTTTTCAATGAAAATATGTCGACTAGTTCTACTCTCTGTTTATCTTATGTGTGTATAGTGCGTAGCACAATGAAACCCTGATCCCTGGTTAGGACATCTAGGTTAAGATCTCTGAGGTATTTAAATAATAACGAAGGGAACTAAATTGTTTTTTAACCTCAGAATTCAGGCAGAGTCTGGGTTTAGAGAGGGGGTTGGCAAACTTATTGACCCAAGGGCCATATCAGGGTTGTGAAACTGTATGGTAGGTAGGGAAGGCTGTGCCTCCCCAAACAGCCTGCCCCCCCATCTGCCCCCTCCCACTTCCCACCCCCTGACTGCCCCCCTCAGAACCCCCAACCCATCCACCCCCCCTTGCTTCTTGTCCCTTGACTGCCCCCTCCTGGGACCCCATCCCCTATCCAACCCCCCTGCTCCCTCTCCCCTGAATGCCCCCCGGGACCTCCTGCTCCTTATCTAACTCCCCCTGCTCCCCACCCCCTTACCATGCCACTCAGAGCAGCAGGACTGGCTTATTGGAAAGCCTGGGAGGTAGGCGGGCGCAAGCCGTGCTGCCCACGTTGTGGCGTGGCTGCAGGGGAGGGGGGGCAGCAGGAGAGGGGCCGGGGGCTAGCCTCCTTGGCCGGGAGCTCAAGGGCCGGGCAGGATGGTCCCACGGGCCCGATGTGGCCTGCGGACCCTAGTTTGCCCACCTCTGGTTTAGAGTAAATATTTGGTGCATGAGAGAACGAGTAGTTTATTCATACTGATTAACTATCCCTAAATACTCCCCAAAGCTAATACCCATGTATCACCCTTGAAAAAATGGGAAGATATTGATTTTAATGGCTAGGTCTGAGAGGGGCTACTACAAAACTGGTTCCATTTATATGTCTGCTCATTATTGTCAATAACCAAAGGCGACCAAAATAATCTTGGAGAGTCATCAAGATGACAGTTGCTCTGCTCCCCAGTACTATTTCTGTTTTTCATGAGGCCTCAGCTGACATCTCTCTCCTCACGCACTAATCTTGTCCAGTTTGAAGTGGGGCAGCCACGTACTGTATTTGAAATTGCAGTCACAATGCCATTCTGAAGGGAAATTGCTTTTTGCTTCCGCCATCTGTTAAAGTTAGCTAATATGATTCACTTTCTATCGTCTTCCAACATGTTTGGAGACCTCTGCTAGGGTGTAGTCAGTTCTCCCTTATGTGGATAAGAGCAGCCGCCATTTTGGGGTTAGACTAGATGACGCTTGTGGTCCCTGCTAACCCTATGATTCTATGATTCTAGATCAGCAGATTGCAGTGCCTGGCTCTTTAACAGCCCAGGATTTCTGACTGTTGCCAACCACCAGTGTCTATGCAGCATTTATAAGTTGCTTGATGGTTAGTCATCTAGTCCGGGCCTTTGTATTATTTCCTTAGCTTTATATACGCGAGCTACATGTGCTGCTTCACTGGCAGCCTTTCATGTGCCAGCCAAATAATGAGGGGAACCAACTGTGCTACTTGGTTTGCTTCTCTGATCTCTGTTGGGTTTTTCCTGGGAGACACTGAACCCCTCTCTCTCCCTAGGCGTTTATACCACACTCACCTAATGAGCGCCCCAGCACCACTTCCACTGGGGTGACTGGCCTGCACTGGCAGTCGTGGAAGGGACTGCTGATGGCTGGAGCCGGTGGGACTTAATGGACAGAGCACTGGACTGCGGCTTGGGAGACCTTGGCTTCATTCCTGGCTCTGCCGCTGCCCATCCTGCTGGGTGACTTCGGACAAGTCATTTCCAACTCTGTCCTTCAGTTTGCCCATATGTAAAATGGGGATAATGGTACTGCCCTCCTGTGCAAAACACTTTGCAATTGACTAATGAAAAATGTGACATAAAAGCTAAGTATTAAGATTATCACTCTATTCATCTGTTCCTCTGCATCCTGACTCATCATTCCCAAGTACAGTATAAAGCGGTGAGTGGAATGGGAAAAAAAAGGTCTGATTTCAGGAGGGAAGTACTTTGATGTGACACGAGGGACTCAGAGGTGCAAACAAAGAAAGTATCAGAGGGGGAGCCGTGTTAGTCTGGATCTGTAAAAGCGGCAAAGAGTCCTGTGGCACCTTATAGACTAACAAATGTATTGGAGCATGAGCTTTTGTGGGTGAATACCCACTTGGTCGGATGCATGTAGTGGAAATTTCCAGAGGCGGGTATCAATATGCAGGCAAGAATCAGGCTAGAGATAACGAGGTTAGTTCAATCAGGGAGGATGAGGTCCTCTTCTAGCAGTTGAGGCGTGCAAAGAAAGCGTCTCAGTGTGTAACACTGGCCTCACTGCATGCTCAATAAAGGTCTCTTTCCTATCACTCTGCCTAGCTGCTGCACCACTTGTTGCTAACAAAACATACAGGACCCTGACTGCATAGTGGACTCTGGTGACAGGAAGCAGCTAACCTCCCAGAAGTCCTTCCGTGAGGGCAAGGGGATGGAATCCATCCCTGACTGAGGACCCTCAGGGTTTGGCCTCCTATTCATCACTTGCTAGAATATTTGCTCTGTCTTTTTTGCTTTATGCGGAGAGAAACTGAGCTCCAAAAAAGCCCTGCTCAACGGCCACTGCTGAAAACCCCAGCCATGGAAAGAGATGTCTGCATCCTAATTGCCTGTCCCCAGTTACATGCCATGGAGCTCGGATCTGAAAGGAGCACACCCTTCCTGGCATAGGAGGGAGAGCTAATGACTGAGGTGAAAATGAAACATTTTGGGAAGCTAGTGCAAGCCGGAGACAACGGGCCGCCTATTCCACAGAGGAAATCAGCAACATTTGTAACAAACGGGCACATTAGCTTGAACTCCTCCTTGTGGGATTGTGTGAGTCACATCTAAACACCAGGCCTGGAATTCACACCCAGAGGATCTTATTTACTGCCTCTATTGTGTTAAATAAAGAACAGACATCAGGCGAACTCTCCAGCCAGCTTCGCCTACCACAGCAGTTACACACAGGGCTGCATTAACCAAGAGCCATGCAACAGCCTGCTCCGATGAGCACGGGATAAACAAATCTAGAGAGACAGATGCACAAAACCCGCGCTGCAGGTGGAGCAGTTGCAGGGGTGCCGTTTTGGAGAAGCCGCCTGGAAAGCAGCAGCAAAGGGAACCAGTCCACAAGAGGACCTTGATGGATCCCCGCTGGCCAGAATATGGGATGAACAGCAACTGTGCTGGCCCCAGTAGAGGAGGGATGTGCTGACTGGCTGGGGGAGGGAGTAAAGAACTGGGCCCAGCTGAGGACAGATGGCAGTGAGGTGAGACCACCACAAGCCTTTCTAAATTGCCACGAACAGGCCACTTTAGTGGCATGTCAGAAGCAAAGAGGTAAGAGAGGGCAGGGTGAGGCAAAGCGTGTTCAGGCCATGTGACCTTGGGGGAGTCTTCATCCCCCTGTGTCTCTTTCCCTCCCTGCCCCAAAGAACTTATAGTCTAAATAAACAAAGGGGTGGGAGAGGAAATAGAGGTGAAGTAATTTGCCCAAAGTCACATAACAAGTCAGTAGCAGATCCAGAAGTAGAACTCAGGTCTCCCGAGGTCTGGGGTGAGGACCCTGTCCGTTGAACCACACTACCTCTCTATGAGTAGGGTGAACTCAGACTCTAATTGTTCTAAAGGGTCTTTCCAGGACACTGCAGAGCTGTCATTAGCCTTTTTTATTATGCCAGCTAAAAATTCTTTCACTGACTCATCAAGTCAAACAATTATTACAACGTATTATCTGAAAAATTGTCTGTCTTCCTTGAGAATTAAATATTAAACCTCTGAGACGAACAGGGCACTGTTGTTTCCATAAGAGGTTCATGCTCATAAATGTTGGGGGAAATTAAATGTGCTTTGAAAAATAGGCTAATTTCTGGTTATTTTACTGTTTATTCCTTTTGTTGTTTTCCTTCCTTCCTTAGGGCCACTCATTGAAGACAGTTGAAAAAACACAACCATGATTGTTAAACACAAAAACTTTTTTCTGTGAGTCAGGCAGAATGAAGTAAACACATCTCTATATACCATACACTCTCTCTGCACTGCTTTTAAGAGTTATTTTCATCATCATTTTGTTATTAACATCTTTCCTCTTGGATAATTAACCTCTCTCCACTGATGGGTTTGGAGAAATGTCAACACATTTATAATGTTCCAGGAGAGAGAATATTTAGGTGAATGTTCTTTCAAAATTAAATTGTGGGAATTAAAGATCATTTACAGGTGAAGGGGTTGGGGGAGAAATAACCGGATATATATGAAAAACAAGCGTTCTGTGCTACTTCCTGTTCTCGGTTACACCAATGAACGTAAGGGTAACTCCACTGATTTTCATAGTTACTTCAGTGTAAAATTCCATGGTAAGTATTATAATCAGAATTAGCCCTTATATCATTACAAATATACATTGTGATTTTGCTAACCATGAGTTCCATAAGACCAAAGAATTGATTTGGAATTATCTTCACTATAGGTAAATTTGACTGACACACTGAATAGAGTCTGAAAGCCCGGTGACACATTTGGCTTCAGAGCCATTTCACAAGCCCTGGTCTGAAAAGGGGTTTGTTTGGTTTTTTTAGTTCATTGCAAATTGGTCCCTCGGTGCTTTGAACCAGGGAACAGGGTTTGGGTAATGAAAAATCAAATTCCGTGTGTTGAAGCAAATTCTGTAGTGCCTTTGGCATGACCTGTATACTTAATACTTATACTTAATACTGTATACTTAATATTTCTCAGTATTTAATAACTGATTTTATAAGGACAGTTGTTGGAATTGGTTATTTATTCAGTGAATGAAGTGTCTGTTTTAACTGATATGGTTCTGTAATGGTTTCAGTGAAACAATGGTAAACAGATTCAATGAGAGGAATTCTTTGGAGCTAGTAGGGGCTTGGTGTGTGAAAGGAATGCAGGATATGGGGCTTTATTGTGCGCTAGATATCATAATTGACAAGCAGGTACTCTTCCAGCAAACCAGATGTACCATGTATCCAATTTATTGTGTCTGCTCCAGTGTGAGATGTGAGTTTTATCTGTAATAAATGTGTTGTAGGTTTGATGTTTCCACTTCGGCTCAAAGCACTTCAGAACTGCAGTGGAATCGTAACTTTGATTCCAGCCGTCTTTTGTGAGTTAGATTTAGGAATAGAGCAACTAACCTTACTCAAAAGTTGCAAATAAAGCAGTAATGTCCCAGATAGGAAGCGTCTGGTCCTTATCAATCTTGTTGGATTCCAAATCCTCCATCGCCATTTCCCTGCTGAGCAGCGCACAGCTTGATGTTTTCAATTTGCAGCTTTCAGATAAATCACAGGAGCATTCAGAAATATCGATCCCACGTGTTTCCAAAATTGGAGATGATAAATCATCTCTCACAGAAGGGCCTGCACCTGTCTCAGTTGGTGATGTGCTCTTTACAAGCTGCTCTTTATGAGATGTGCTCAGAATTCAGCACAAGAGGAGGATCTGGAGCTAATTTGAGCCTTTTGGGTCACTTCTATTCAGCTGCCTGCGGAAAGGGCAAAACAGGCAAAAGTTCATCCTTCAGAGAGTGATAAATTGAGTTCCAGACAGTTTTATGTGTGTGGGAATTTTTCAGATGAGTCCTTAAAGAGGGAAGCTTCAATTCTCTATTGCATCTGAGCTGTGCTTGGAAACAGTGGGCGATGGCAGCCTCAGGGAGCCAGCGGCTGCTCCCTGATCCCTTGGCCCTTCAGCTCTGGTGGTGGGTAGAGCAGCAGGGGGTCTACACTAATTTAGGCCATCGAGGACGAGAGATAGGGCTGCTTAAAAATGTTCCCTCTATATATGGAACATTGAGACTTCGACTATGCCCCTTTTATTTGTGAAAAGTGTCTGCTTTCTGTGAAAATTTTTGACACTTGGTCAAACAACCAAACACCCAAAACCCAAAACATTTCTGTTCAGAAAAGCCACTGTAGAACTTCATGGGAGATGTGGTTTGGCTGCCTCATAGCCCCCTGTGAGCTGCATTGTTCCATGATGCACCACAGCCAGGGACTCCCACAATGCACTGTGGCAACTCAGCAAGATCTGAGCCCGTGGTGCATCATGGGAGATGTAGTCTGACCAGGAAGCCCAACCCAGAGAGGGGTAGGGGGCATGAGGTAACTAGACTATAAGTTCCATAGTTTAGCCATGGCAGAATTCAATTTTTATTTTTTAATAATTCTGATGGATGATATCTAGGTTGTATTTTAAAGCATTTTTTAGATTTTTATCCATTTTAATTTTCATGGGCATGGGTAATTATTCAGGGAGAAGACAATGGGGTGGCAGACAATATTTAATGACAGTAGACAAGCTGCAAAAATTTAAAGTTTTCTAACCATTATAACACAAATTATCAACATCACATCAAACTGTGCCATCTAAATATCCTTAAATCAAACTCTAAGTTCTCAGGCAGCATTTTTCTTATTTTGCCTGACTGTAAATATCGATTTTCATCAATGGAAATATTTTTCTGACAATTTGTGTGTGTTTGGTGAAATCGACATTTATTGACATTTACCAATAAAAAATCTAATCCTTCCAAGCCTAGTCATGAGGCAGTGTGGCAGCATTGCTGAATTGAACTTTTGCTGTACAACTGAAAATCTTCCATTGAATATTTTCAGTTTTCAACAGTTTCTGCGGATTTTTTCTTCCTGACCGACTGTAATTAGATACACATGGTGAAGCTCTGCTGTATCCCCCTCCTTCTGTAATACAACCCAGCCCACCCCCAACATGTCTCCTTCTCACCCTTACAGCGTGCAAAGAGAAATTAGCAGATGAGAGAATCTGCCCCATAGAGTCTGACTGCTCTCTGTAAACATTAAAGATCCCATGGGACTTTAGATAAGGGCAGGAATTGACCCCTCTCTTCTGGCCCTCCCACCGTTATGTGCTGTACTCTAGTTAGCCACCTGACTGCCATCTTCCACCCCAGAAGTGGCTGCATGTCACTGGTGGTTGAAGTGATATCTGTAAAATATATATGTAAAGCCAAATCCATCAATTCCTGAGTAAGGATGGCAGGATTTGGCTCACTGTTTGTGTGACCTTTGCAAAATTACTTCATGGGCTCTCTGCAGTTTATCCACATATAAAACAGGGATAATGATACCTACCTACTTTTGTAAAGTGCTTTGAGATCCTTGCTATATGGGAGTTAGGTTTCATTATAACAACGCTTCCTCAGCTCTCGTCCCCTACCTCCCCTACTCTACTTGCGCTACATTGATGACATTTTCATCAACTGGACCCATGGAAAAGAAGCCCTTGAGAAATTCCACCATGATTTCAACAATTTCCACCCCACCGTCAACCTCAGCCTGGACCAATCCACACAAGAGATCCACTTCCTAGACACTCCCCCACCCCCTGCCCCCACTGTTCCTCACACCTTCTTGTCAGCTGCTGGAAATGGGCCATTTTGATTACCACTCCAAAAAGTTTTTTTTCTCTCCTGCTGGTAATAGCTCACCTTAACTGATCACTCTTGTTATAGTGTGTATGGTAACACCCATTGTTTCATATTCTCTGTATCTATATATATACCTTCCTACTGTATTGTCCATAACATGCATCCAATGAAGTGGGTTTTAGCCCATGAAAGCTTATGCTCAGATAAATTTATTAGTCTCTAAGGTGCCACAAGTACTCCTGTTCTTTTTGCAGATACAGACTGACACAGCTACTACTCTGAAACCTGTCATTATAACTCCTATGATTTTGTTTATTTTGGGGGGATATGTGATGTATTTCTTAAATCCACAGCTCTTGGAGTCATGTGAAAACATGAGATGCTCAGCGTTCATTTTTAAAATATCACAAGTTTCTAGCCCTCGCAATTGCAGAGAAAAGCTTAAAAATGTGTCCCAGGGGAGACGTAAACATTCAAAAGCCAAGAGGATAATGAAACCAAAATGGATTATTTTTAATATACTTAACGTTTTGGGGCGGGGGGGCTGATTAATTATTTCTGAAGGCTTGGCGTTGCAATACATTTGTTGTCATTATTAATTATTTATTATTATCCACAGCTTACGAGTTTGCAGGTGTATGTCTGACTAAGCACTGCTGCTCTCATTGATGTTAGCACACTTCACCTTTTTATACAGAATCCAGCCAGTTTCCAATCTCTTTCTGAAATCTTCTTGGTACTTTATTCCTGGATGAAAACTGTTACGGCCCCGGGCTGAAATAATGCTATCACTGCTCACCATGCAGAAAGGGAAACCATCACTGTCAAGGGATGATAGGGAAGTGGATACCATCAGTGTCATGGGATCATAGTGAAGAGCCATCCCTGTCTCACACACAAGGAGGCAACATTGCTGAAGGGAATGGAAGTTAGCACATCAGGTGAGCCAGTATTGGAGGACTGAAGCTGCAAACCCATATGTCACACACCTCCCCCTGCAGAATGGGGCCATCGGGCCAGCCTGCCTGTGTTATAATGTCTCTTCCTTCCCGGGGAAAGAAATCTGCATATCCATTTATACTTGGTCCTGCAGCAGGCTGGACTGGACGACTTGTCCAGGTTCCTGCCAGTTCAACATTTCTATGATGCTGTGACCCAGCTGGCCGGTGTCTGAATGCATAGGCTGTAGTGCCAGATACCTCCTCGTGGTCTTCATTGCCTGCATCTGCTGTAGGAGGGCATGGTCTGTTACCAGGCAGAGCGGGTCTCCTAGGCGATAATATGGTGCCATTATGGCCCTTCTTATAGCCAGAAATTGTTTTTCTATGGTGGAATTCTTGGTCTCCTGTTGTTGGTATTTCCAGCTCAAATAAACTATGGGGTGCTCCACCCTTTGGAAATTTTGGGACAATCATAGCTTCTGGTGCATCAGTTTGCACGTAACAGTAGTGTAGTCTCCAGGTCCTAGAGCACTGGTTGCTGATGTACTGGGTAAAGCGCCGAGACAATATTATATGTGATTACTTCCCTTTTCTTCTGCTCAAGCACATGTTCGAGCTCACAGGACAGAGGTTTAACGTTATACAGAGTTACACTTCTGAGAGAGGAGTAATTAAATAAAAGTCAATAAGTAGAAACAATCTACAAGCAATATTTGAACTGGTTGTGAATATTTCTCATAAACCATTATTATTTGAGAGCCCGGACTTTCACACGTGCTGCTATTAAACTACTGAGGAAATGGACACTTTGCACCCACACATTTTCCTCCAGCTTTCTCGCGTGTTGAGTTCTCAGCCCTTCTTCCAATGTGTGCATCACCTGAGGGCTGAACCAACTGGTGCTCAGTGAGGCAGAGGTTATAAATAGGGGATGTTGGAAATGGCCTGGGAGAACTGTACATATCCCTTGAGTTTCTGACAGCTAGAGACGGTGGCAGATCCAGAGCCTCCTCCTAAAACCTCTGTATCTCTTCACACAACAGTCAAACTCTCACAATCAGTGGTACCTTCTAGACTCTTTCTCTGGCTCCTAATGAGATAGCTTTGTTGGGAGTGCAGGGTAAGAAACTGCATCCATAGGTCCAGGGGCATTGCTGTGCAGAGCTTCAAAGTGAGAATAAGAATCCTGCAAGAATTGTAAACTGTCTGGGAGTAGACACCTGTCTTCCTAAGATATGCAAAGGGCACGGCTAGTGGAAAGACTCAGATGGAAACAGAAATGGGCTGATTGATGGGCAAAGAACATAGACCAAATTTTCAAAAGTGACTAGTGATTTGGGGGGTGCCTTAGATTTTTGATCCGCAACTTGTGATGCCTTAAAGAGCGCTGAGCATCCCCTCTAAAGCCACATCTACACTATTCACTAGGGCTGTGATTCCCAGCTTTCGTAGACAGATTTGTGTTAGCTGTTATCTGAGTTAGCACACTAAAAATAGCAGTGTAGCCATGGTAGCACAGGCAGCAGCAAGCGGTGGAAGGGGTTGGCAGCCCTGAATATAAACCAACCTGAATCTCAAGGGTATGTGATTGGGGCTGCTAGCACAAGTATGTCTACACAAGCTGGGAGTCAACCCCCTAGCTTGTAGTGTAGGCATAGCCTCACTGACACGTCTCTTGAAGGCACCTCATAAATTGGACATGCCCAAATTGGAGGCACCCCGAAACCATTAGCTGCTTTTGAAACTCTTGGCCATAATTTAGCAGCTGATTTCAGATGGCTCTAGTTGTAATGGCCAAAAGAGGCGAGAAGTAGGCTTGTGCTTCTAGAAATAAGCTTATTGACACCAAAATCACAGAGACAGAACTTGTATAAGAAAAGAACATGATGTACAGAGGGTTGAAAGTGGCATGCTTCGCTATTTCAGTCAGTCTTTTTGACACCCACTCATTCTGAGCTAAAGCATCACAACTAAAATATGAGGCATGGTTGTATGGCTGTGAAAAATCTGGTAAATTACATTCCATTGTGCTTTTCAATGACATTTACAAGCCTAAAAGTTATAAAAATATCAAATGTACATACATCCTTATTCCTGAGTGCGTGGAGATGATTCTCCGCTTCCAGCTGGAACTTAAGGGTGAACAAGGCAAAATCAAGATTTTTTTAGTACTCTCCTGGTAAAAATAGGAATCTGGGTTTTTCTAAGGCATTACTGTTTGGCATGGAATGGAGATGTCTGCAAGAGCTGGGAAAGTTTCCGGGGCTTCTGATTGTTGTTTGATCTAAGACCTACATGACTGTTGTATTTCAATAGGGTTTAGATGCTGTCAGTCAGGATCAAGTGCCATTGTGCTATGCCCCTGCACAAGCATGTATGAAACCAGAGGCCCCATCCTGGAGAGCTAAGAAGTTATTTCTGTACTTACAGATATAAGGCGCAGACGGTAAACTCAGATGCACTAGGATCAAGACACGGAGCTGCTGCTCTATGATTCAACTAGGTGCAACTCATCACAACGGCTTGTAGACCAGTGATATTCACGCTGTGGCTCGCGAGCCTGGAGTGGCTTTTTAATGCATCTCTTTGCAGAACGATATTAAAACGCTGTGTGATTTAATTATTAACCCATCTAAGTTATTAACCAGTCAGGATGCTTTTACTATGAAACAATTTATTCACACGTCTGTGGCTCTTTGGGTCATGTTGGCCAATAATGTGGCTCCTGAACCACTGAGGTCTGAGTATCGCTGTTGTAGACCATCTAACTAGCTGGAGGGTGAAAGACTCATTAAGGGCCAGCACTTTTGGACGTACTTAAGTCAGAGATTTGCTGGATCAGGGTCCAATGGCAGGTGTAATTTAAGCTGCCTGGTCACTACTAGATCCATAAAGCCTGGAGAGAAAGCAACCTGATCTATCTTCTTATCAAACCAAAATCACGCTTTCTCTCTCTGTGAAATGGTACCTATTTGATGTGTCTTGGTTTGGCTTTAACTAGTGATAGCCAAATCCATCTATCCCTAGTTAAAGCCATCTTTGCCTCCTCCCCCTCTTCCCATTCCCAGGCTGCACCTTTTGTGCTGTGTCTCTTGGAAGCACAAGATGATGAAAATTTTACAAGAGGATAAAACATAATTGGACGTGATTTTTATTTTCCTTTGTCTCCTGTCAGGCGTGTAAAAATGAAACAACAGGTTCCAGTTGCACTAATTCATATAACAGTGAAGTGCTTAGCCTGTGAAGAACTGTCAGGAAGAAAACAAATCTAACGGCTTGTAAATATTAAATCCAGGCAAATCATTTCTGACAAATAATCTATTTGACAGATTTTACCCTTTTTCTGTGTCACAACAGACTGTGCTTTCTCTTGAATGTATTTATTGTTCAAAATTATTTGCCAAAACATTGTAGATTGTTGAAGAGCAATTTGTCACAAGTATTCAATATTCAAAGTTTGAAATCGGAGCTGTTTCCATTGGATACACACATCTCATGGTATTTTTGCTGTTCCCTGCATGAATTGGCATATGGTAACACTAAGAATCAGGTTTCTGGTGTGAATACTCAGAATTATGAATTAAAACTTCACTTTCCACAAACATCATTCAGTATCAGCTTTCAAAGTCACCGGTTCTGTGACCGTGCCACCCAGGTAACTCAGTGGCAGACAGCAAAAACAAAAGTGGCATGGATGCATTCAGAGTGAATTTCTTTCAAAACATGAATGTTGAGATTTTTTGGCTGATGAATCGGCAAAGATTGCTATGTGCAGACTGTGTTGTGGAGAAAGCAAGACGATGTGTCACGGGCCAGGTCTTTCACTTCCATGTGAAAATGTTTAGATGGAAAGCAGTGGGCCTCAGTAGAAGACCTAGGTCAATATTTTAGGAAGAGCCCTGTAGTTTGCTCATGTGTGCCAGGGCACCGTTGAAGGTCTCCATCAGATCTGGGCCATGGCTGTTGAGCAGTTCAGTGTGGTCCTGCTGCACACATGTCCAGGAATTAAAGGCAGTTCTGAAAGTCCTCTGTTCTGGCTAGCAGGGCTGGTCTATGAAGCAATGCTGCTATAGAGCCTCTGGATGAAATCTGGGAGCAGTTATTCCACATGGATCCTTCCTCTTTTACTCTCTCAATATCTGAGTGGCATGTAGGATTGGGAGGCAGGTGAAATGATTTTACTTAGAAAAATAGTCAATCTTCAGAGAGAGGCAGTAGCCAGCTGCCCCAAGGGCAGGCCCCCCTCTGGCAGCTCTTACTCAGGCTGTCCTAATAGGGTGGTGAGTTCCCATTAGTGTGATACATTTTCTGAATCATGTCCCTTTGCACATCTTGTCTCTGCCCTGTGATGGGACTGTTTGCCCAGATCCTGTCTTTCCAGACGAAGCCATTGTGCAGTCCTGCCACATGGACACAGCTGTGTTTTCTTGTCGATCATGCACCCCTTAACCTGGACTGAGCCTATTTGACCACACCCGTTAGTGTCTCCCTGGGGTATATCAGCAGTCAGGACACAGGTGGAATGATTTTGGCTTGCAGAAATCTGCAGTTTTATGTTTTTCCCTACACGTGCACCTTGTGAGCCACAATCTGGACTTCATAATCCTGTTGTGACCTTGCAGGTCCTTGCTGTCAAAAAGATTATGATGGCCCACAGAGAATATCAGGGCTTCAGGTGAGGAATAAATAGCAGATGCAGGTGAAATCTTGAGACAGCAGGATCTCTGACAGAAGATGAGTGAAGTTAAGCCAACAGGAAAATAGAAAACCCATAGAAGCACGACTGTTTTCAAACAGAACATTTATTAAAGGTTTCCTCTGAGTCATCAGCCGCCTCTAAGGTAGCACAGCTCAGTGTTCCCATGTCAGCCACAGTAACTCCCATGGTTGAGGCAGTTAGCCCGTCCATGGAGAATGGTAAATAATGTTTACAGATAGATAATTCAATAGTTTATAACATCAAAACAAGAACTCTGCATAGTTGTTGTGATTGATGTGCAATAATTTACCAGCTGCGACACTCAAAACAACTCCGTGTAGCACATAGTCGCCAGCAACTTGTGGGAAAGTGCCACGATTATTCTTTTGTGTTATGTAACAATGGAAAACTACTAATATAGATGCTTTCTCGATAGCAGGTGGTTTAAATAATAAAAATGATTAAGAAGCAAAGTGCTGATTGTTGTGAACAGAAAAATGGAAGGGGTTTTCTGGTCAGTTGCTATCAGAGGACTGTTTTAAAACCAATTCTCAGTATAATAACACAAAAGAAAGGGAGACTATTTTTTTCCAAATACTTCCTTTGCATCGCATGGCATAGGAGCTCAGGACGACGGCACTGGTATGTATTGAGGAATTGACTGTTTTGCTAAGGGAATAGCTCTTTCAGAAGCATATAGTCCTCTTTTCTCAGTGGAATATACTATTGAGGGAGCTGAGGTTGGAGTGCTAAACATAGAGATGGCTTGGGGATGGCAGTGCTGAGTGTTATTATCCACAGCTTCTTAGCTGGCAAGTATATGACTCAATGAGAAGTACTGCTGCTGTCCAACCAACAGACTTCACTCTTTCATTCAGAATGTGGCCTGTTTCCAGTCCCTTTCTGAAATCTTCCTGGTGCTTTATTTCTGTGTTTTCTGGATGAAAACGGTTACAGCCGTGGATTGAAATAATGCAATCAGAGCTCACAGCAGTGTTCCTTTGCTCAGATCATAGGGAAGAACTGTAAAGAAACAGAAAACTGGAAGAATACAACTGACTTCCTGTTTAGTTGCTATTAGAAAAATAGTTTTTAAAAAATTCTTAGTGTAGTAGCATCAAAGAAATTTTCTCCAACTACTTCCCTTGGGTGGCATGGGGTGTCTGTGACAAATATGATGTGCCCCGTAACAATTTAATACTGTATGTTGGCCTGGTTATTGGGATGGTGTTTTCTGTATGAATACAGTAGTTTAAACTGCCTCCCCATGGGCCATCAGGAATGGACCAGGCAGGAAGGAGGAGATGGTTCAAGTCAGTCCCCTGATCAGCTTCTACTTGAGGGTGGTTAAGGGATGATGCCAGAACCGTTCACTCTGATGACATTGGCCTACGGAACCGGTTAGGCCAGGCAGGGCTCAAGCCTGCCAAGACTGGGAGAAGCCTCCTGGAGAACAAAAAATACTGTGAGGGCTTAAAGGGACACACTTTTATGGGTCCTGGGGATGACCCAGACTGAGAGGGATTCAACATAGGAAAGCCATCGGGATGTCTCAACAAGCTAGGCCTAGGTTACCATTATGGGCTGATAGTACTATGGGTAAGCTAGATGTGTGTACAGGCTGTTTGTTATAAATTCCTTTCTTCCCTCATGCTTTGTTCCAACTGCTAAGTAAAAATACTCTGTTTTAAGAAGTCACGATATCACTGACTCCTAAAGGGCGGAAATGTAGGTACCCAAACCCAGTTGGGGATGTAGGGTGGTATGTGGTGGGTGTACACTACGTAGCCTCAGGTCCAGGCCTAAGAGTGGGAGAATCAGGAGATTCCACCCTGAGACTCACTCAAGACCTGAGCTATGTGCTGTCAGAGAGACCACCGGGGACGACAGAGGTGCAGCTAGACCTCCTTCCCAAACCATGACAATATAAATTCAACAGTCTATCAGTCTATTTGTGCACTGAAGAAATGGCTGTTTTATTAAGGGAATAGCTATGTCAGATGCATAATATCCCCTTTTCACCATGCAATATACTTTTGCAGGGGTTGGGAGGAAGGGATAATGTAGAGGGGTGTCAGGTGTTTGGACACCAATGTAATGAGGAATGAACGGATACGTAGGGGGCTCTATGCTAGCAGTGGGTAACTCTGAGAAGCACCTAATCATCAATTTGGCTTGCATGAGCACCTTAACCATTGCATTCTTTTCTGTATGGATTAGGTCCATAAAACTGAGCTGGAGAGCTCAAGAGAACAGCTCTTCTTTTGCTCTGTTAGCTTTTTTAATGGTTATGAACAGAGCCAGGCAAGTGTCAACATGAAAAACACAAGGTGGGGTGATCCTTTAGATAGGCAGTAAGGTAGTAGGGTAGTGAGCCATGGCCTAATGCAGGGGTCGGCAACCTTTTGGAAGTGGTGTGCTGAGTCTTCATTTATTCACTCTAATTTAAGATTTTGCGAGCCAGTCATACATTTTAATGTTTTTAGAAGGTCTCTTTCTATAAGTCTGGAATATATAACTAAACTATTGTTGTATGTAACGTAAATAAGGTTTTTAAAGTTTAAGAAGTTTCATTTAAAATTAAATTAAAATGCAGAGCCCCCCGGACCAGTGGCCAGGACCCGGGCAGTGTGAGTGCCACTGAAAGTCAGCTCGCGTGCCGCCTTCAGCGCACGTGCCATAGGTTGCCTACCCCTGGCCTAATGCTTAGAAACGTCACATATGTGAGATTAATAGAAATGTTCTTCTAACATTTCTAACCACAGAAATGGTTTGGTTCAGGCCTAGGGTGAAGGGCCAGCTCAGTATTTCTTTTTCCCTGAACAGATTTACCAAGACCTTAACATGAACCCATCTATTTTGTATCTAAAATGTACCTCTATTTATTCTCTTCTTTTGTTATACTAGTCTTTTGTCTATCCATATCCTGTGCAAAAACTTCTTTTCCCTTGATTCTGTTTTGCTGGGCTCGAAAGACTCTTTTTTAAAGACATTTGAATTTATTTAATCCAAGCCATTATCAAAATGGTTCAGAATTTTTCATTTATCAGGTTTTCAGGCAATGAAAAATGTCTAGCAGTTTCAATAACATTTTCCATTAAATGTTGAAAATGGAGCTGTGCCAAACCCTGGGAAACAGAAATAGCTTTGAAATTTTCCTCTAAGTTAAAAAAAGTTGACTGACTCCAGTAATTATGAATAGTGAATATTTGAAAAGATAGTCACAGCAATAGCATGCAGACAATCCAGAGGCTGAAGTTGATTTGCATAAACATACTCTAGCTGAGAAAGCAAAGGATGAAAATCAAAGGTGTCAGGTCAACTGGGCTGACAATGCTGTTAGACAAAAGCGGGACTCCTGGTAATCTTTTCCCCATAATAAACCATAGGGTTGTGTTTTTTCCTAGTAAACTCTAAAATCTCTGTTTTCAGTGCACTGAATGTTCTTATCTGCAGAGCCCAATGTATTGAAGAAGAAAAAGGTTATAAGACCATAAGAACGGCCATACTGGGTCAGACCAAAGATCAATCCATTGCACTCTGTGTGCTGTTGCTGCAGCTAAGGACTTAGGCCATAAAGTTTATAAGAGCTAAGGATGATCATAGTTCATCTGGGGCTAGTAATGGGTGAACATCCACCCCGATTCAGATAATCAGACTGTCTTTGGGGTGAGCGCTTGTGAGATTGCATCTCATGCCCAATATTCGCAATGCTTCATAGTCTTTGGCATGCTTGGAAATACCAGTGTCTGGCACAAGAACCATCGTTCTTTGTGGCCCTTCTGTCTTTGTTTCTGAATGAAGCCAGAAAACACGGAGATGCCCATAAAAACTATAAGACGACAAGCAGAAAAAGTGGGTTGCACTTTTTTGAACCTCCAAAAGCATTCAGCCTTGTGTCTCCTTGATTTATGTATGTATGTTCGTGTCAGTTCTAGTTTCATCTGAACACGTTCACCCATCCATAACTGAAATATCACCAGCTTCTTCCACAATGGTTCACCAGACGAGGTCAATTTAATAATTACAGCTTTTATGCACATTCTGCTTGCCAATTTCAACTAACAACATCGGAGTTTCTTTGCTGTAAAACTCCCCTGATTGTACCTGACATTCAACAGCCAGGGTACAGTTGCAATTCTATGGGCTATGACAAAGCCAAAGCAATGGTTTCTAAAGAGTTTCTAGTCAGTGTATCATACGTGTCAGAAAAATGTCATTCAGGCACATTGTTCCAAGCAGATAGCATAGGCATGAACCCACTAGAGGAAAAGAACAAACCACTTGTACTAACTAATAATTCTACACTGGTGCATCACAGAGGGGCTGTGTACTCCAACATCAGTTATTGTCAGAAGCAAATTTACACCAGTCTGATCATGAGTAACAGAAAAGGGGTGAAAGCAAATGTTTCATATAAAACTTTTAGTTCATCTCAGTGTGATACTCGGTGGTATGAAAGCATAACACTAATCAGTGCTGGCAACACATAATGAAAAACATACATGTATGAGCTTTGATTACACTGTCAACGGGAATGTAAATATAGGTTGTTTGGTAGCAGGAGACTTTTCTTTCTTTAAAACTATCCTTTACTTTTAGGATAAAAACTATGGCATATATTTACTTTTCAATACACCCTCAGCTTGCGCTGTGGCATAAACTGATCATTAAGAGATCTTTGTGTCTATAATCATATAAGCATTAAAGCTTATGCTTCTAAACGATTTTCCCCATGTTTGGTAAAAAGGGATTTCCTGTTTGGAAAATGGGCATATTGCCAGCTAAGGCTGAGCAAAGTTTTTGTAGTGGAGTGAACCCATCGTTTGGTTCACTCAAGCCATGCTCTCTGTCAACTTTTTGACCAATCCAGTCCAAGTTTTGACTAGACGGGAATAGCTTTTCGAGTGAATTTGGAATGATGTTTGGGCTTTGGTTAGAAAATGGGGGGAAGTTGGTGGTTTTGCCAACCCCAAATTAGGCAAACTTGGAGTGTTCAGAAATTATGGGAAGTGAGCTCATAGGGATACATAATCAATGTTGGTTGGTATGAATCTATGTGGACGAAAAGTGGCAAGGTTTGCACGCCTTGTTACAAAAATATTTCTATTTTTAATCTCTTCCTGACTGTCTTTTACTTGCACTGTTCTGTCTGATACATCCATCCCATCATTCCGGTCACCTGTGCACAGGATTAGTTGGTCTACTGACTCTCAGAAAGCAACACTGGGAAAACAGGCATCGTCTAACTTTTTCCTTTCTTCTCCAAGCCATTATAAGCAGGTCTTTGAAATTGGACCATGTGGCTATAACAAGCACAATGCTTGACCTGTTCCCCAGGTCATAAACACGCCTCTAATTGTGTCCCTTGCCTCAGAAAAAAATATTGACAAAGAGGTGGTCATGGCCATGGAGGTGTAGCTATTGCAGCACAGCTGAGTGATAACCCCACTGGTTAGGACCATGGTGCCTTGACAAGGCTGTGTGTGGAAGCTTACAGAGCGCTTGTGTGGCCTCTGGTTCTAGCTAGTGCTATATTTTGCACTGCAAAAACTATCAGATTCACTCCCTTTTTAAACTAGGAGACATCTTGGGGCAGTGTTACATTACAAGCTCCAGAGACACAGAGGCCTCCTTCAGAAAGCAGCCCTGGCAGTAAAGCAAACTAAGCCTAGAATCGCAACACTGAACAAATATTGCTGCAGGAGCCAAAGCTGCAGAGTATGGAGCAGCAGCCTCAGGAGGAAAAACTAGCCCCAGTGTCTGTCAGAATGCGTTGCTAGAGAAAGTATTGCCGCACGTTCTTTTCTGTTTCAGAGCTCTCGCTCCCTTGAACAGGTAAGTGATTATCTGAAATTAATCAACACACACCTCATCTCTTTAGACCTTCCCTTTTCAACCTGTATCGCCCTGATGATTTACAATTAGGGGAGCTGGCAAGGACACTGCTTGTGATGATGGTGATATATGCGTGTGCATTAGTGGAGCATCCCCTGAAGGGAACTTTAATATTTTAACACCCTCACAGTTGCCGGACCACACTTGGGATCCGAGAGCCGGCCCAGCTGTTTATGAAAGGAACCTGTACGGCTGTGTGAAGTTCAGCTCTCATGTATTATGAAAAGCAGTAGGGAATTAACACAACTTCTTCACCCACTAGGGCTGTCACTCAGCCTTTCAGGTTCTCTTTTCTTTGACTTTTGGGGAGGCCTGCTATGTTTTGGGGTGATGCAGGGCTTGTGGAGACGCAAATTGGGAGGCTTGGGAGCAGCAGGAGAGTTGCCTGCTGCTCTGATTAGAGTCAATCCTCGAGGTAGAGTTGCTCCTAGGTAACTGGGCATTGGCGCTGGGTTGAGAGTCCTGGGAGATGGGCTGGCCCTGCCTGCTCGTTGAGCAGCTCATGTGTGGACTCATGTAAGTGTGTAAATAAAGCGAGCTGCACTTGGAAATAGAGCCAGGCTCCCTGTCACTGATCTTTCCCCTGGGACGCCAACCTCCAAGGCCCCAGGCATTGGCCACCCCGAGCAGAGGGTTGTCAGCCCATGGCATCAGAACAGGATGCTGGTGCCAGGAGAAGGGGCAACAAAAAACCCTTTACTGAAGGTGTACAGTGGACTAATGATGCCTGCTCTGTTCAGCCATCATCAACAGAGCTTTCTTGTCAACAGGAAGCGATACACTTGACTTATGGTTCACTTAGACAGTCAGTTCTTAAAGGCCCAGTACAAATAATGGTTACCATAGCACGTTACAGGGTGGGTTAAAAAAATGGGCTGTATGTCTCTTACAGGTGTCAGGGTGCATGCTGGCAGTCTGGGTCAATGGTGAGAACCAGGCTGAGGGTAGGGGGAATAGATCAGTGGTTTGAGCATTGGCCTGCTAAACCCAGGGTTGTGAATTCAGCCCTTGAGGGGGCCACTTGGGGATCTGGGGCAAAATCAGTACTTGGTCCTGCTAGTGAAGGCAGGGGGATGGACTCAATGACCTTTCAGGGTCCCTTCCAGTTCTATGAGACAGGTGTATCTCCGTATATATAAAGGCTGTAGAAGGACTGGAGCAAGGAAGAGCAATTGCAGCTGCCTGCAGAAGAATTGAGCCTCTGGTGACCAGCTACTGCTGCCATGCTGAAAAGCAGGTCGGCTGGCTCCCTTCAGCCAATGCGGCAGACTGGCCAATCAGGTGATCCTACCACAGCCCAGCTGAGCTCATTAATCAACCTGGAGGCTGGACTGGCTAGTCTTGTTCAGGCTCAGCTCTAGGTGCTTAGTCCTGAAAACAGGCCAGACAGATCTTTATAGCAAAGTATTTAAACATAAAGCAGACAAATAGAGCAAAGAACATAAATTGTTGGGCAAAAGGCAACATGGTTTCTGTAAAGGGAAATCACGTCTTACTAATCTATTAGGGTTCTTTGAAGGGGTCAACAAACATGTGGACAAGCGGGATCCAGTGGACGTAGTGTACTTAGATTTCCAGAAAGCCTAGACAAAGTCCCTCACCAAAGGCTCTTACATAAATTAAGTTGTCGTGGGATAAGAGGGAAGGTCCTTTCATGGATTGAGAACTGGTTAAAAGACAGGGAACAAAGGGTAGGAATAAATGGTAAATTCTCAGAATGGAGAGGGGTAACTAGTGGTGTTCCCCAAGGGTCAGTCCTAGGACCAATCCTATTCAACTTATTCATAAATGATCTGGAGAAAGGGGTAAACAGTGAGGTGGCAAAGTTTGCAGATGATACTGAACTGCTCAAGATAGTTAAGACCAAAGCAGACTGTGAATAACTTCAAAAAGATCTCACAAAACTAGGTGATTGGACAACAAAATGGCAAATGAAATGTAATATGGATAAATGTAAAGTAATGCACATTGGAAAAAATAACCCCAACTATACATACAATATGATGGGGGCTAAGTTAGCTACAGCTAATCAGGAAAGAGATCTTGGAGTCACCGTGGATAGTTCTCTGAAGACGTCCACGCAGTTTGCAGTGGCAGTCAAAAAAGCAAATAGGATGTTAGGAGTCATTAAAAAAGGGATAGAGAATAAGACGGAGAATATCTTATTGCCCTTATATAAATCCATGGTACGCCCACATCTTGAATACTGAGTGCAGATGTGGTCTCCTCATCTCAAAAAAGATATACTGGCATTAGAAAAGGTTCAGAGAAGGGCAACTAAAATGATTAGGGGTTTGGAACGGGTCCCATATGAGGAGAGATTAAAGAGGCTAGGACTTTTCAGCTTGGAAAAGAGGAAACTAAGGGGGGATATGATAGAGGTATATAAACTCATGAGTGGTGTGGAGAGAGTGAATAAGGAAAAGTTATTTACTTGTTCCCATAATATAAGAACTAGGGGTCACCAAATGAAATTAATGGGCAGCAGGTTTAAAACAAATAAAAGGAAGTTCTTCACACAGCGCACAGTCAACCTGTGGAACTCCTTGCCTGAGGAGGTTGTGAAGGCTAGGACTATAACAGGGTGTAAAAGAGAACTAGTTAAATTCATGGAGGTTAAGTCCATTAATGGCTATTAGCCAGGATGGCTAAGGAATGGTGTTCCTAGCCTCTGTTTGTCAGAGGGTGGAGTGGGATGGCAGGAGAGAGATCACTTGATCATTACCCATTAGGTTCACTCCCTCTGGGGCACCTGGCATTGGTCACTGTCGGAAGACAGGATACTGGGCTGGATAGACCTTTGGTCTGACCCAGTATGGCCATTCTTATGTTCTTATGTTTATGTTAAAGTCACCAGCGCTTTCCATCCAAGGGTAGCAAAGTACAGCCTTACCTGCCTTCAGGTATGAAAGTGTTATTGCCATTTAACTAATGGGCAAACCGAGGCAGACACATGTCTGGGGTGTCACAGTCAGTCAGTGGCACAGTCAAGTGAGAACCTACTGTTGATAGATGTTTGGCTGCGTGTGGGTGTTCTCTGTGTGCTGTCCTAGCTCTGTGCAGATAGTTGGCACAGCAAACCTCACTCAAACTGCCCAATGACCACAAGATCCGTTAAGGTACAAAGGCGCCCGGCCAGGTTCATTGTCGACGAAGCACAATGATGGCACCTGGCAGACTCTAAGAGGATACTAAAACATGGATGCCCATGACAATGGACACAGCTCAGTCAGTGGCGGGACTTTCCACTGTCCCCTCGGCTGGCCAAAGACACTCCCTCTGAGACGCCATTTTATACATCAGTACAAACAAGTTACGTATTGCCCCTCTGACGTTAGTTGATACCCTCTGCCATAGCCAGTTACCACCCATCACCTTGTACATCTCTATCCATTACACTGTTATCCTGACCTTATCTTTAGGAGGGGTCAGTGTGTTCCTGTTATCTTTGGGGAATGTGTTTGTACCATTCTTGGTATAGGATGTTCTAGTACCACCCTTCTGGAATGCATTTGCATGTGTGTTTTGTGCCTATCACTTTTTAGGAATGTGTGTTTCTGCAATATGAGCCCTGTTCTTGCCAGATTCTGTGAGCAGGGCCTGCCTCTTGCTAACTTTGCTTTATATCAGCAAAGCTTTGACCACCACTTTAGCTCAGGCCTCATACCAGGCGTCCGATACAAGGACTTATGCCTCAGGCTCTCTTCCTCCTACACCTGTTATTTTATCTACTAGACAACTCTGCCTCTTTGGAAGCAGAGTGACCCAGAGATGACAATTTGCCCTCTGGTTCCAAAGCAAAAGTTTTGAACGTGGCACAGGAGTTCTGCAATCATTCTTGCAGGGTCAGAGGCTGACAAATCACAAGGCCCAATAAATCCCTGGTGGAAGTTCGTTGTCTTCTGCAAACGTACACCGGGGATGAATTTGGCCTAATGCATGCAGTGCACTGATCCACATCATTTAGGCTTCTTTATGATCATCAGAGTCCAGCTAGAAAAAAAGAGAAGCAATGACCCACTAAACGAGAGCTGTTAGGCCTCTTTTCAAGGCGAGTGCTGTGACTGGTGGTGGGGGAAAGAACCCTAGGAAAGAGCCTTGGTTACCATAGATAGTAATAACGCAATCAGTGTGTTACAGGCTATCATTTCCCAGCTCACAAGAAACACCTAATTTCCTGCTTCATTGGGCCTTGAACACTGATTGTATGAAGTTCCTCCTCTCCCTTCTTCAGTCTTTAGAAAACAGAAAGAAAAAAAAACCCACCAGTAGCATTTTTCTCAGTTCCCCTAAGATTACAAGTAGTATGAAAAGTTGTGCCTGACTCAAAGGCTGTATGTGCAACAGAGGATCTCGTCATTCCTATTTTTGCTTCTCACTCTTGCGATTAGTTCCAACTCCTGAATATAAGTAGGTGATAGTTCCTAAATAAGAATGCCCAGGCTGATGTAATACAGTGATTACATGTGAGCCCAACCAACAGAGCGCAACGCTGGGCATCAGAAAGCCAGAAGTGTCCCTGACTCTGACTCGATCTCAGTTTGGGCAAGCCAATGTCTCATGTCCCACTCATAAAAAGGGGACAGTGTTATTGCAAAGCTCTTTGGCCCAGGTCCTCAAAGGTATTTAGGTACTTAACTCCCATTAAAATCAATTACCTAATTACCTTTGCAAGGCTGGGGCTTTGCGCTTATATGTGTTTAAGCACAGAGTATTGCATATTATTCCTTTTTGTTAAGCACCGACCGCTGGGGTTGTCACCGAATGCGCTGGCCCTTTAAGAGGGGTGGGGCTGAGCTGCACCTGTGCTGGGCTTTATCCACCTCCCCAGGGGAAGAGAATGAGACCTGGGATCACCTGATAGGAGCATGGGACTCAGAACCGATCCTGCTGGGAGTCGTAAAGGGCAGCCTATGTTCAGGGAGCAGCCGCTTGAGGAGGGAGGCTGCTGGGTGGACAGGCAGGGCGAGTGACTGGCCAGGAGCGGGAGCCTGTTGAGGGATAAGCCTCAGCTGAGGTCCCTGCAAAGAGCAGGAAGAGGGCTGGAAAAGACTGTGCAACTGGAGGGAAGGCGGTAAGGCAGGGGGGGCCTCTTTAAAGGATTGAAAAGACTTTTGAGCTGAAGGGAAACTGAGGCAGTGACTGGGCCCAAAGCCAGACTGGGTATGCTCTGCTACAACGGTGCTCAGTGCTGCCTGCACCCATAACAGAGTAACACTCAGTCCCTCCCTCTAGGAGTTGACCGCAGCACCCTTCTGCTGTTACACATGCAGAGGGTGAGAATTTCAAAAGTGTCTGAGAGAGCCCAAATCCCACTGACTTTAAAGGGGGAACAGGGGACAAACTGCCTTGGGGACATTTGAAAATCCCACTCCGTCACTTTAATTAGTGGAAGGAAGATGAGAATGTGTGTTCTGGAAACGGTGTGGGTGAGTTTTCATATATACTTGTCCTTAGCAGACATGGGCCTGGGACGCTCCCTGCACGCACGTATCAGAGGTTTCACAAAGTTCAGGCATAGTTTGATGTGGCCTTTGAGTGGAGGCTCCTCTCTGAGTCCATGTGAATGGAAGGTCATCAAGGGTTAACGACTCTCCATTGTTAGCTCTTTGCTGGGTGTGAGGTTGTCTCCTGCTGCCCCCTGTGTGTTTCAGAGCACTATGGAGGGTACAGAGCCAGGGTGAAGGCACAGGACAGTTCTCCAATCAAAATAGCCTTCTCCAGGGCCACCCAGAGGATTCAGGGGGCCTGGGGCAAAGCAATTTCGGAGGCCCCTTCCATAATAAAAAAGATGCAATACTATAGAATACTATATTCTCCTGGGGGGTCCCTGCGGGGCCCAAGGCAAATTGCCCCATTTGCCCCCCCGCCCTCCTCTGGGCGGCTCTGGCCTTCTCAGAAGAAAATGGAGGTTGCAGATTGCTACAGAAATGTGCAGACATCTGCTAATCCACCACAACCGTGATCATTTGTGGGATATGTGTGTGAGATGGAATTACCCACAGATTTCTGTGAATTTCAATTTATTCAATGTACAATCCTGCAGTTCAGTTAGCCAGGTCACAGAGCAGGCAGTGCTCTCCCGTGTCAATATGCTAACAGCAAGAACAGGCAACTCCGTGCACCGCTTTGCATGCTAGAACTGTGAATGCTATTGCATGTGCTCTGACGGGAAGTTAAACACTCCCATTCAAGCAATATTTTGCTGGTGACCATCATGAAAGCAGGAAAGGCGGGCTATTGCTGTGGGGTCCGCATCTGTTGGGCTGTTCAGGGTATGTTTACACTGCACACTAAGCCCCAGCTCTGACTCAGGTTTGAGCCCAAGCCCCCATTCCGTCCACACACAAATCAGTCTGACTTGGGTCAGCAAGCCCTCAGGACCGTGTTCTAGGACCCTCCTAGGGGGATGGGTCAGGGCCCAAGCCCTGCTGTGACTCAAGTCCAAGCCCTGTCATTTTGAAGTATGGAAACAGGGCAAGCCACAGATCCGAGCCAGTAGCTCAGACAGTGCAGTATGGACGCGTTAGCGTGACTGTGAGACCCGGGTCCAGCAGTTGGAAACCCAGGTTTACAATGCAGTGTGGACGCTCAAGCATGGGCTTGAAAATACCGAGTCCTATAGACCCAGGCTTAGTATGGACTACAGACATACTCTCCAAAATGACGTGTTAGGTGTTGTGAAATAGCGATATAGACCAGTAAATGGGTATAAAAGAATTTGTGTGTAAGACCATTTGGTTGACTCTCAGCAGTAGCAGTTAGTTTCTTTGGCATTGCTCCATTGTGGAACAAGCTGGGAATTCACACCCCAAAACAGTGGATTCCGGCAGATTCATAAGGCCTGTGCATTTGCGGTAGATTCTAGGTCCTCTGGCATATTGACCATATTCCTCATGGGGGAACCACACTACCATAGTTTGAATTCCTGATCCTCCACTATCACTAGAACTACCCCAGCCATCAGACACAGACCTGCTGAATTTCAGTCATCGGAGCCTAGGAATTGCCACACTGGATCAGACCCATGGTCCATATGTCCAGTATCCTGTCTCTGATGCCTCAAAGGAAGGTGCAAGAAAGCAGTAGCAGGTGTGGGGTAACCTTCTACCTGTGAAAGTCTCATCCTAATCCCTGACAAAGATTCTCTTAAATCCTGAAGCATGGAAATGCAAAGAACAATACGGCTTTTCATGTTTGTCAAGTGCTTTGTAGAGGAAAAGCACTGCAGGAGAAGGGCTGTGTAGTGACACAATTAAAGGTTCGCACACAACTCTGTGTACTGAAAACACTTAAACAGTTTGCCAGAACCTTTCTGCTTTAGAGTAAAAAAAGACCATGATCTTGACAGACAGGAGACTAGCTGTGTTTGTAATTCCCTGCTCAAATTATCCAGGCAAATAGGTTTTCAAAAGCTGCTACTTAACGGGAAAATACAAACATTCTCATTTGAAGAAAATATCATGGAGAGAACAGGCACTTGCATTCAGGAATCAGCGACTGCTGCAGTTCAGGACGGCAAATATAGCTTGAAAACATATGGTAGACACTGACCCCATTGTGACAAATCAAACCTAGTTGTTGAAGCACAGAGTGTAAGTTGACTCAATTGCACAATATATGATAAGAACCATCAGGCCAGAACCCAGGGCATCTTCCTAAATCTGAGAGGTTCAATGCACATGTCTTAGGGCAGGTCGATGGGGGAAAGTTGATCTAAACTACGCAATTTGAGTTACGTTAGTAGCGTAACTCAAGTCAACATAGCTTAGATCTACTTACCGCAGGGTCCACACTTTGTGATGTCAACAGGAGACGCAATGTTGACGGGAGCCCCTCAGCTGAAAGTGAAATCTTAGGGTGATTCATATGTATGGGGGTAGTTATAGATTTTTATCATCGCTTTTCTAGTTCCATTTACCCAGGGAGCAGAAATTGGTTTCAGAGGCTATATCTACATGACTGTGGTAAGTCAACCTAAGTTACACAACTCCATCTACGTGAACAATGTAGCTGGAGTTGACGTAGCTTAGGTCGACTTACTGCGGTGTCTACACCATGCTGGGTCAACGGGAGACACTCTCCCGTTGACTTACCATACTCTTCTTGTTCCGGGTGGAGTACCAGGGTCAACTGGAGAGCACTTTGCCATTGATTTAGTGGGTTTTCACTAGACCCGCTAAAACAATCCCCCATGCATCAACTACTGGAGTGTCGATCCGGCGGTAGTGTAGACATAACCTAAGTTGGATAAAATTCTTTGTGTCTCAATTCCAGAAAGAGACCAGAAAACGAATCCTCTTTTCATGCAGTTCCTGGAAGAATAAGGTTCTTGGCCCATTCAGTGTACTAAAGGAATGCATGCCAAAGAAAAGCTGATGCAATTGTTCATACACAGAAGCTGTTCAGGTAAAATATCCTTTATCTCATAACCATTGGAGACATATAATTACAAGGTAGGGAGAAAGCTAAATATCATGTTCTCCCTCTAGCTATCTCATTTTCCCCCCACCCCCGATGTGTCAATCCATCTCCCTGACCCTACTGCTTCCATTCTCCATGTATTTACACTGACAATAGACTGAATTAATTAATGGGGGATGGCGAAAGGAGGTGAAATAGTACTTGCTGGTGAAAAGAAGAAACACACCTGGAGGAATGGGGTGTTGTCCTTTATTTCAGTGTGATTGTGCAAACCCCAGACATTATCTACTATCCACATGGCGCTCAGCTTGAATCATAGTCTTCCCACATTGCATGGTATTGTTTGCACAGTAAGAAGCTGAACCAGCAAGGTGTTTAAGCCCGCTATCCTTCCAGTGGGAGCTCTGGGCCCACTCAACATTTCAAAGCATCAAGTTGTAAATAATCAGGAAGAGGCCTCTTGTAGCAAATGCAGAGTGTTAGCTGCAGCTATGTACCTGCCCTTATGAAAAAGTCCTATGTAATTTAAAAAGAATGAAACTAATAGGGTTCTATAGAAATTAGTCTAAAAACCCAATCCTACTGAATTCTATAACAGGTAAATGCTAGCAGATGGGGGAAAACTTAACCAACGATTGATCTACGATGGGAATGTTTCTATTATTGAATGTGCATGACTACTGGAAAATATTCTATTTTTCTTCATTGTTGGTATATTTATATATTCATTCTGAGCCCTCGATGAAATAATAATGTAAAAAAAGCAACAGAAAAGTTGCAATTTTTGTTAAATTGCCCAGGATTTTCCACCAGGGTGGGGATGTTCTGTTTCCTGTATCTTTGAGGCATTAGGTCAGAAAAAGGCACACAATGCTCTCTCTGGGGATGTTAGTCACATTGCTTAGCGCACCATGGGAAGGTGCGCAGGCACTCAGGTGAAGTGTAAGAACCTATATCGAATAGACTACAGCAATCATGTTTAAGACAGACCCGACACAGAATGTTCAAGGAGACCCGCACTGTCCATGTTTTCCCATGGAGAGTTGACTTATGTCCTTTTCTTTCTTGTGTTTCCCTAAATGTACAATAAAGGGCATTTAGAGTAAAAATCTATGGTGGTTATTTGTGTATGGAAAAATATGACAATGGGAACAATACGTATTTTTATTCCATTTATTGCAAAACCTAAAAGAAGGGAGGGAAAAACAGATGACACACTACCAAGTTTCTGTTGCAA
The DNA here is from genome assembly GCF_020497125.1 of Mauremys mutica. Taxonomy (NCBI): domain Eukaryota; kingdom Metazoa; phylum Chordata; order Testudines; family Geoemydidae; genus Mauremys; species Mauremys mutica. The sequence goes on along the minus strand of NC_059082.1, from coordinate 80,803,775 downwards.
CTGCCTTTTTTTGGAGAGACCCTTTGGGTCGGAATGGTACTTGAGTCGTAAGGTGGGGAGGTAAACTCCTAGGTATCATGCTTCAGAGGCTACCATGACTCAAAGAGGCATTCAGTCCAGCTGATCAGCAGACAGTCCCCTGGGAGCCTGGGAGTCCTAGGCTGGAGGAGGTGGCCAGTTGGCCAGGTTTCTTTCCTTTGCAAGAGTGAAGGGAAAATAAATGTTGGTACCAGAGGGGGAGTGAGACTGGGAGGGAGGAAAGAGAAAGGGTGGTGAACTAAGAATAAGTCAGACTTGGGTGGGACTGGGGGGAGGAGCCAGAAAAGGGAAAACTATGGGGTGGGAGAACTCTGTTTTGTAGGGAAGGGGAGAGGCTCTAGAAAACGATTCCACTTGGGCTGGCTCTGAGCTTTGGAGCACCTATTAGCGCTGTGCCATTAATCAAAGGAATGCTGTAAAGCACCGCTCTTCTCAGCAAATTCCATTAACTCCTTGGCTGGGGCGGGGCTGGGGCAAGAGAGGAGATAATTAATTACCGCATCCTGTATAAACAGAAATAAACTGAAATAACTTCGGGCAACAGAACCAATTATACAATTAGGCTAATCACTCTCCAAAATATTTTAAAATCACTCATTGTGTAACGAGCAAAGTAGCACCATAAGTGATCATCTCCAATGCAAATAAATAGGCAGAGGGCAGAAGCCTAACTCATATCACGTTCCGTTCTGCCAGGTTCCAAAATACATTGTCTTCTGACAGCTCAGCTAGCTGGGCAGACTGAAGCACGGTAGCATAGTCCCACTTTATACCAGACATTGCAATACACACTCGGGGGGAAATTAGTCCCTTCACAGAGGACCAAGTTAATACTCTATTTAGATAGACAGGGTTGGTGAGGTCCAATATCTTTTATTGCATCATCATCTGATGGTGAAAGAGGCACATTTTGGAGCTTACACAGAGCTTTCCCGGACCTGAAGAAGAGCTCTGTGTAAGCTCCAAAGCTTGTCTCTCTAATAATCTGGGACCAACACGCTACCCTGCAAACTCTGTTTAGAGGGTTCTCGTCTCCATAGTAACCGAACACTTCATAATCAGTAATGGATTTTATCCTCACAGCACTCCTGGGAGGTGCCGGGCGGTATTATCCCCATTTTATAGATGCTGAACTGAGGCACAGAATGGGTTAAGTGACATGGCCGAAGTCACACAAGACATCTGCAACTGACCCTGGAACTGAAGCTACACCTCCGTAAGTCTCAAGTCAGGGCCTTGTCCACCAGTTTGTCCTTCCAGCCCTGCTTTCAGCCCAGTAAAGAAGGCTAAAGTGGGACTTACAAGGCAGAAATATATGTGCCTGTGCAAGATGTAGTCGAAGCCAAAATAGCCCACTATATGTGTGACTTAGAGGCCATAGTGAGTTGCTATAGAAACGGCTGCATATATCACCCACAGAATGATAAAAACAGATTGTTTCTTCCCCTCTGAGGAATGGGAATAGGCTGCTCTGCAGTCAGGGTGTGATCCTGTGAGGGGTTGACAGTTTCTTGCGAGTGACTAGACTTCAATGGGGCCGGAAGGGCACTCAGCAGCTAGTGGAAATGGGCTCCTTGCTCCTGTAGCATCTGGAATGTTAAAATCTTGTTTTCGGAAGCCATGGCATCCTATTACTCTGTCCAGGCCAAATCCAGAGAGCCTGCTGCAGTCCTTCCTCAAACCAGCTTCCTCCGAAGTTAGCAGGTAGGGAACTATCTGGAGGATATGGTACTGAATTAGATGGACATAAGAACATAAGAACATAAGAAAGGCCGTACCGGGTCAGACCAAAGGTCCATCTAGCCCAGTATCTGTCTACCGACCAGGTGCCCCTGAGGGAGTGAACCTAACAGGCAATGATCAAGTGATCTCTCTCCTGCCATCCATCTCCATCCTCTGACGAACAGAGGCTAGGGACACCATTCTTACCCATCCTGGCTAATAGCCATTTATGGACTTAGCCACCATGAATTTATCCAGTCCCCTTTTAAACATTGTTATAGTCCTAGCCTTCACAACCTCCTCAGGTAAGGAGTTCCACAAGTTGACTGTGCGCTGCGTGAAGAAGAACTTCCTTTTATTTGTTTTAAACCTGCTGCCTATTAATTTCATTTGGTGACCCCTAGTTCTTGTATTATGGGAATAAGTAAATAACTTTTCCTTATCCACTTTCTCAACATCACTCATGATTTTATATACCTCTATCATGTCCCCCCTTAGTCTTCTCTTTTCCAAACTGAAGAGTCCTAGCCTCTTTAATCTTTCCTCATATGGGACCCTCTCTAAACCCCTAATCATTTTAGTTGCTCTTTTCTGAACCTTTTCTAGTGCTAGAATATCTTTTTTGAGGTGAGGAGACCACATCTGTACACAGTATTCGAGATGTGGGCGTACCATGGATTTATATAAGGGCAATAATATATTCTCAGTCTTATTCTCTATCCCCTTTTTAATGATTCCTAACATCCTGTTTGCTTTTTTGACCGCCTCTGCACACTGCGTGGACATCTTCAGAGAACTATCCACGATAACTCCAAGATCTTTTTCCTGACTCGTTGTAGCTAAATTAGCCCCCATCATGTTGTATGTATAGTTGGGGTTATTTTTTCCAATGTGCATTACTTTACATTTATCCACATTAAATTTCATTTGCCATTTTGTTGCCCAATCACTTAGTTTTGTGAGATCTTTTTGAAGTTCTTCACAATCTGCTTTGGTCTTAACGTTCTGATCCAGTGGGCTATCCTATAGTGCTATGGAAGGGAAAACACAAGGGAGTATGACATGTTAGTACTAAAGAAAGTATATTATAATGAGCAGAGCTCGTCAAATAGTATTAAATAAACCAACAATCAGGAGAATTAAGACAATTTTGGTTAGCAACCCAGTCCAATTGGCAGAGAACATGCTCCTCATTCTTAAACATTTGCTGATTAACTTGGTTGAATACATTTCAAATGATGGTTTGGTCCCAATGACGGTGGACAATTGGTCACTAGACTCTCTTCTACTTGCTGATTGACTTAATGCAACTTTCAAGAATTTTCAAGAAACTTTCACGGTTAATGAACTTTTCCATTGAATGCCAACGGCTGTATGGATAGTCCTGAAGGACAAACATGGTGATATCCTGAAGAACAGCAAGTCAAATTCAAGTCATTCACTGAGGCAGCTGCTCTAATTTACACTGGCATATTGGGGAACAATTAAATACCTGGGCCCTAAAGTTGAATAAAATACTTCAAAATGCAACAGGCAAAGTTATTGACAAGGCTTTTTAATGATTCATAAACAGAATGATAAGATTTTGAGCAAAAAATCCCCTGAAAACACGTTTGAAAAAGATGAAAACATGAGGACATTATGGACATTAGAGGTTTTTAAGGCCTGGCTTGACAAAGCCCTGGCTGGGATGATTTAGTGGGTGTTGGTCCTGCTTTGAGCAGGGGGTTGGACTAGATGACCTCCAGAGGTCTCTTCCAACCCTGATCTTCTATGATTCTATGACAAGGATCGGCAACCTTTGGAAAGCACCCTGGCGGGCCGGGCCGGTTTGTTTACCAGCCAGCACATCCCTTGGCCTGCGCCACTTCCCACAGCCCCCATTGGCCTGGGACGGCGTACTACGGCCAGTTGGAGCTGCGATTGGCCGAAGCTGTGGACGCAGCAGGTAAACAAACTGGCCCGGCGGAGCCGCGTGCCAAAGGTGGCCAATCCCTATTCTATGACATGGTAACCCCAGTAACTTTCCTACTCAAATAGAAAATAAGAGTTATGTTAATGGTTAATTTAGGATGATCCACAGATACATGTGAAGAAAATTGCTGAATGGTAGAAAATAAAGGACTAGGGTCTTGTTAGTTCAATGAGGTAATGTTAATGATTTATAATGACACAGAATGGTGAATGAAAAACAAATCATGAACATTTGGATACATGGATAACTGGGCACATGTAATGTTAAATGATGTTAATTGGGGGAAAGCTCTTGAATATGTAATGTGGAAATAGATAAGAACCAAGTGAATGAGGCCCAACTCGGAGAAATACCAGACAGAAAACTGAAGGAATGAGACTGAAGGACCAGAGCAGAGACTGAGATGATGATCATGAAGTGGAGGAGAACTCCCCAGTAACCTGGAACATGGTAACTTGGGTCCCTAACTCTTCCATCTTACCTGATTATTATCTGGCATAAATATATGATCAGAAATTATAAGTGACAATAATTCTGTCTGAAAATTTATAAAAGTGAAAACTGAATATGCCTAAATTGGGCGAACACGTGACTCAGTTTCCCACCTTCCAGGGGGCTGGGAAGGCCCTTGCATGGACCCAGAGAGTACAAAGATGGCCCCAAGGATAGGTACAAAGTAACTGAGTTTTGTTCCCTTTGCATCTGCATGTGTTACTATCACTAACATCCAGCATCAGACTCCAACGCATGAGGTCTGCTATGATCAACAACAGCAGAGCAATTGACAAGAGAACAATAATGATATTAGGAGGCCAAGCAACAAACCCTCTGCAATTAGCCCAGTACGTATTTTTGGCATCAGCTACATCTCATGGATGAGCCTCATCCTCCTTCTCAAGGAGAAATGTGCAATTAATAAGCATTTTATACAGTGATAAATATTGTTTTAATCCATATTACTCTGGAGACAGACATTCGAGATGTAATTTTACTTAAAAGGACCGGCAGAACCAAGAAACTACCCTGCAATTATGTAGCAAAATATCACATAAATACTTGCTCGCTCTGTGGAGACTACTTGGTAATTATACTGCAAATCACCTGGAACTGTACCACAAAGATTAAGTGAAATATCTTCCAGCCTTCAGATCACATCTTTAATGCTGTAGTTTAAAACACAGTTGGAACCACATATTGTAATCTTGGATAATCATGGTGTAGGCAGGATCAGGGATTACTAATTACAATGGGCCCAATTTTAAAAGGTATTTAAGCACCTAACGATGCAGACAGACACCTAGTTGTATTTTTAAAAGCACTTAGAATGGACAGAAGACAATACCCTCAGAGCCACATCCACATTTAAAAATCTGGCCCAGTGCTGTTATTAGGGGGTTATTTGTGACCTGTGAAAGGTGCGAAGCTGAAATTTATTATGCGGTGGTTCTAAGATTTACCTATGGATAACAATCATTATTGGTGTTATAATGACTCTGATAATATGTTCCCTGCCTTACTTTGGTAGTTTATGCAAACTTTTTTTTGGACTGCATAGGAATGCTGGGGAAAATGTAAAACTTCATTTACACTCCTGGAGCAATGGCTCCGATTAGTATATAAAAAGAAAATCAGTAATTAGGGAAACTGGAGCTACTGTATACATGGTTCATGCTCCTAGCACTTGCATCTATTCAACCATTAGCATGTGAATAAGACAGTGATGAGACTGTTACCGATGTGTTCCATTTACTGGAATAAGATTGCCTTGCTGAGTTTGAAGTAAAAGTTGAATAATTGGTTCACACAAGGTAAATGAAACCATTAGGCTTTAGCAAGTGAAACCTCCATCTACATCCACCATGGGGCATAAAGATACTTATATTCCGCATTCTGTTTCAGACAAGAAAACTATATATTTCATCTGTGTCGCCATTTAATGAAAAAACAATAGCAATGCAATGTTAAGTCTGTGCTTTCAGATCCAAATAGGACAGTTTAAAACTCTTGCATTGTATAATTATTTTAAAAATCCTTATGCTGTTATGACCCTGCTGCAACCTCTACATACACGCTGGCCCAGTCTGCATTAATTTAAAGTCCTGCTGCATCATTAACTCCAGATTTAAACCTGCCTACACTTAGGCTTGATAATAATAGGGACTAGTAAAATTTGAGTGAAGGGAAGCAATTCTGAGGCAAGCTAGAGATGAGTTAGAACATAACCCCAGGTCAAGTTGTAAACACGTTTGTGGTTTTAACACTTTTCTTAGACAAAATTTGAATATTTTGACAGAATGCTATCTGTATGGATAGTTATTGGAATGATAGTCACGCAGCTTTATTTTAGATGATGTGTATTATTAAACAGCCAATGAGACAGTAAAAAATATTTAACTACGGTAGCGGAAATATAGATATGGTAAAAGGTAGGTTTAATGCTAATTAATTAAGGGGTGTTATTCCAACTGATTATGGTAGCAGGCTAATTTTAGAGTTGCACTGCTCATCTACCATCAAGGTGCCATTAGAGAAAGGATTATATATCCATTCTTCTCATCCAGCGATTGATCACTCTGGGATGCACCATTTCATTTTGGAATGTGAATATAGATGGAGGACGTGGTTATATTGTAATGCCTGCTTGCTTTAACTAATTATTTGATTTTAAATACAATAATTAATTCTGTCATTCGTGTCATTCACAGTCCTCCATTAAATTAAATGATCTATATCTGTCCCAGAGACACAAACCTTCTAGAGCTCATTTTGGTTCTATTCCTTATCTTTAAAGTATCAGTTGGGACCACACAAATCTAGATCACCCCGGGGGTGGTGTATTCCTTATATCACATGGTGATATAAAGTCCTGTTCTGGAATTTTAATGTTGAATCAACCTTTATCCAGCTTCAGAACCTCTCTTTGGTCTCCAAGCAGAGGAAAGGACTCAGAACCTGATGAATGCAGAAGGGACAGCACATGAGCTTACCATCAAAGTGCTTCTTTTTTTAGTATATTGCTTTAGCTGCCTGTGCTTAGAGACACAAGGTAGACAAACTTTCCCTATTTTGCTCTATACCACCTACTTCTAATGACTGTGATTCAGGCTACAAAAATATCACTGCAAGGACAATGTTTTTATTAAAAAAAAAATTCATGAATACAAAACAACTGGAGAAATCGAAGCCACGGGCAGAATATGTTTTACTGATGTAGTTCTTTTCAGAGAAACAGTGGTAGGCTTTTATTTCAGGATGGTAACAGACCAAAGCTGAAATGCACCTCCTGTGTCAACATAATAGATGGATGAACAAATAACTGTCTGAGAGTAAAACAGTTACATGAATGTACTCTCATACTTAGGGTACTAACTGAGTGACCATGCAGAGTTAAGGAGTTTCTAAACTACCCTTTAAAAATAAAAAATATGTAATGTAGGAGACAATGAATTTGCTTTAATGGACATTGTAAGCGAGTGGTCCGGGGGGATGAGGGGAGCCACACCGGCCCACTACACTCCAGTTGGTCTGGGAAAATAGCCCGGCAGTCCTGGCGGTAATTGCCCGCCCGGTGGAGCAAGGGGCTCAGGTCCTCCGGCAGGGCTGAGCAACAGTAACAGTTTTAAGGCTCGGCCCTAGGTCAGGGCGGGGCAGCGAACTCCGGGCAGAAAGCTCAAGTCCTGGGGCAGGGCTGAGCAACAGTAACAGTTACAGTTAGTGGCCTCCTCAGGCCAGGGAGAGGGGGAGTCTGCCACCCCGGGGTGGAGTGGCCAGCGGGACGCAGGCCCTCCCACTCCACTGCGTCCCAGCCCGGGGCCCTAGCAGCGGCTATCACTCTGCTGGTCAGTCAGTGGGGATCCTGGCCGCAACACACTGACATAGGCTCCGGTAAGGCCGCAGCCTGACTGGGGTCGGCTGCCCCCGGGCTACTTCTGTACTCCCCCTTGGGGCCTACCTGGGTCCTGACGTCGGCCTCTGGAGGGTCCACGAGCATGGGCTCCTCGCGGCCGGGGCTGGGTGGTAGGCCCGGCAACTCCTCAGGATAGTCGGCCCAGGATAGCTCCCTCGGCTCCTCTGGGGAGCAGCGGGCACGGGGAAGCTCTGGCGGCTCCTCCCGGTAGCAGCAGGCGCGGGGAAGCTCCGGCGGCTACTCCGGGTAGCAGCAGGCGCGAGGAAGCTCCGGCAGCTCCTCCGGGTAGCAGGCACGGGGGAGCTCAGGCCAGTCTGGGTGGCTGCCCTGGGTCACAGGGGCTTCCCAGTCTCGAGCTCCCTGAGGGCCGTCTGCTCTCTTCGGCAGCTGGCACCTGACTGAGCTCTGAGGGCCAGCTTTTATAGTTCCAGGTCGCCGCCTGACGCTTTGAGGGGTGGGCTCAGAGCTCCGTAGCTCCGCCCACTCTGGCCTCTGGCTCGGCTCTCCCTCCTCTGGGCTGGAGGGGAGCCATGCCAGCTCACTACAGACATCTATTTCATTTATCCCCTTTTATCCTGTATATCACAAATGCAGCAAACTGGCACCTGTAACCTGACAGATGAATGATGTATGTTACAGGGTTCCACTGATGCAGCTGGAATTGATGTGTCTTTTGACTGCCCATCATCAGTTACATTTCACTATCTATCCACATACACCACTTCCACTGATGTCAGTGGGAATAGCGTCAAAAGATCAAAGGTAGACTCTAACGGTGGTAAAGGCAGTGGAAAAAGGAGCATTCCCTGTTCACTAGCTGTTTAGCTTCTCTTTAAAAGTAAACTGAATTGGTTTTGATTGTTTTAAATCATTTCATTCAATACCAGATTATACGTCCAGGTATCATGGGTTTGCTTTGTGTAGTTAGTATTCAGATTGTCACCTGACTGTGAAAACTGCAATTTTACTTTCATAACCCTTGGGCAGCTTGAAACTAAAATCTTTTTAATCTATTTCCTTACTGAAGTGCATGTTCTTCTATTTCCCAAGCACACTTATTTGTTCACTATAAAGTTGCTTGAAAACGATGGAGCTAGAAAAGCCTTTCTTTGTTCCAAAACCCCCACGTTCATTTATTTGATCTGAGGGAAAAAGCCCTGAAACAATACATACTGTATGAACTACGCAAGCATAAAGAAAACAGAGATCAAATTTTAGGTGGAATGCAAATGCAAGAATCACAGCCAACTGCGATGTTCTGCTTATGCATTTTTATTTAAATAAAGGAAATTAACAGCAAATTATGTTTCTTATTGACTATAATATTACACACTTATAAAATTAAATATCTTAGGTTAAGATTTTTTACCAATCTTCACATCATTAATACAGAGGGTATTGCTACTGGTAACCTGCTAGTTTAAGGACAACAGGGTATCGCGTGCGATGGGCCATGCACTTCTGCCTATCAATAAAGATGCTGTTCGATTTCACAGCGATCTCCTTCTCTAGACTCATCCGCGTGTCTTCCAGGTTCCTCAGAGACTGTTCAGCCTCCAGTAGTTTTTGCTTCAGAGACTCAATGGACTCTGTCAGTTCTTCAACTTCACTGATCAACCTGAATAGATTAAATAAGTAATCAAAATTAGAGGAAGGCTCCTAAGGCATGTGAGTTGTTAGTTCTCTGGTTAGCAGTCTTTATTCTTCTGAAACTCAACAGCACAGTAATTGGGTGTTAGTCTGTATAACGGCTAGCAGGGCCAGGTGGGTGCTAAAGACTTTGGGCCATAGGATATGAAATGAAGCTGCTCTCTGAGCTGTGAATGCAGTCTCTTCCAATAAACATCAAGTTTGGAATAATTTCAAAATGACTGTAATTATAAAGGTCTCCTAAAATTTACATTGTAAAAACAACAAACTCCAAGATAACCTTTCCCCATTTGGAATAGTCATGAAAGAATGATCCATTGTCCTAGATACTAATCCATTCTGCAAGCATCCCTTGTTAACAGCTGAAGGGCTAAAGATGATTTAGATGACTGATTGATTTTTGACTGTCTGAACATTTATGTAAGCCCATTTTTTCCCCCCTGTTCGCTGGTGTACAACTGGAGGAACTACTGAAGCCCATGGTGTTACTTCAGATGTAGGTTGATGTAAGTGAAATCACAACATGTTCCTCAGGTTCTTTTTAGAATGAATTGTAGAGAAGATTTTCAAAGCCATAAAAGGCAGTTAGGTGCACGACTCTCATTAAAAGTTCACAGGAGTCCCCCACCAATGTTTATTTCATGGGAAAAGGGGATGCTATATAAGGGGTATGTATTGGGGGGGAGAGGAGTAATGTGAAACAATATAAGGCCCCATTTCAGCAAAACAATTAAACACATCCCTATTCAGCAGAGCACTTAAGCATGCCCTTATATCCTATTATAGACAATGCATATATTTAAGAGCTTTGAATAGGGATGGTTTGCTGAATCAGGGCCTAAAAGAATGTGCCTGAGATAGCATAAAGCATTTGAATTAAGTAAACCTATCACATCACTATCCAGAGGAGAGAAGCAGCATGTTGGCTTTGAATGGTGTATATTATTGCTATAAACAACTGGGAAAGCTGATCACAAATTTTCCTAAGGGCAGGGGGAAAAAAAACACGTGGGAGAATCAATTACAAGCACTATAATGAGATCAAGAGTAACAAATTACATTCCGACCTTTAATTTGAAAGGATTTATTGCCCTCCAGTTTTTAAATGGATTATTACTGAAAATCGAATGCCATCGGCTAGTTCTTTGGAGGAGCTGATGAGTTTTCTCTGCTTGTGGAAATGCACAGCCCATTTACATTCACAGTGCTTGAAGCGTAATTGATTCACCGCATAATCCACCTCACAATGAACCTCTGCCAAGAGCGTACTGGCTGCAAATTATCTACAACCTGTCAGGTTATTTTGGATCAAGCTGGATAAGTAAAGAACCCCACTGTTCAAAGAAGAAAGCGGACAGATCTGTTTATGGATTCTCTATTTATAAACATGTTGGACCTGATTCAGATCTTTACACTGATTTCAATCGCGTAACTCCCAGTTTACATCAGTGAAAGGTACTGGAATCAAGCCCAGTAATTAAGAGCTGATGGTCACATGCTACAAAACTATTTCGTACAACAGTGGCAGTGACATCATTAAATTTGGGGATTAGATAATTGACATTTCAGAACTGGTGTCAATGGGTGAAACTCCATTGAATCTATGTCAACCCATTGAAGAAATGATACACCCATTCACAATAACACGTTACTGTGAATAAGTAAGCAATTTATTTCTTTGCCACTGTATGTCTCTGCCAGGGAGAAGTTCTCAAAAATGTCTTTGACATAATTAGGGTCTTTAAGGACTCTCTCTTTAATGTGTTTACCTGAATTGTGCTGGATCTCTGCAGAGCTCAACGTTGGGCCTAAAAGATCTGTCATACAGCCTTGTCTGAGCCACTTTCAGTGGAGCTTCTTTGTCCTTAATAGCTTGTTTGAGAGCAGCAATGTTGTTTTCTTGATCTCCAATCTCCTTAAGGGTCTGTTTGAAGTGAATATCCATGAGAAAAGACAAGTTTAAGACAATAAATTTAACTTATGGTACTATTCGTGTACAGACATTAAATGATGGGGCCTCTTCAAGCTCCCAAGAAATCAACAGGAGTTTTGCTCTTGCTGGGTAGCCCTCTCCTTGATGCCAGAATATGGGAGGTGCAAAGGTTGTATAAAGCTCTTTTGTCTCCTTATCTCTATTCCTACACTGAGCAGAATGGAAAATCTCATGTCTACTTTAAAGAGAAGCTGAAGAATTTTTGCAGCTGATTAAATATTACAGTCTATTTGTATTCTCATCAGAACCTGTTCATGGCACAATCCATCTCAGTGAATCATTTCTGGCACTGCAATTAATGTAAATTATTCAAAAAGTGACAGGCTATTTTGAATTAGATCGGACAGATTACCTATGCTTATGTTCACAGCTTCCTGGCATTAGTAAAGCTGGAATCACTATGAAAACGTGAGAAATACTGAGTCTCATCTCCTTAAAAACCAGTGAACTCCACAGACTTTGATGGAGTTACTCCAGAATTAAATCAGTGGAAAAGAGAGTAGAATCAAGGCCTATTTCAGGTTTTCTTTTTCACAGGGTATTACACATTTTCACAGAATTATTCAGTCATGAGTTGCTGAATGTCAGTATGTTGCACCTGCCCCTTGGTTGGACTTTAAGGAGAAAAAACAAAATGGAAATTGACATTAATGCCCATAGAACTTCAGTAGTATTACAGCGGATGCCCTTAAAAAACAAGTACCACACCAAGGGGACTGTCCTTACTCACAGTAGGTAATACATTTAGAATGCAGAGGGTACCATGCTAAATGCTCCCTTTTTAAGAGTGTAATAATAAAAATAATCTTGGGAAGCAAGTCGTGGTTACTGGCAGTAATGTATGTGATACTGACTACTGTAATCTTCCCTTGAAGAGGTACAGTCACAGTAAAAATATTCTGACTAGTGTATTAGACAAGTTATGGAAAAGGTACCATAATGCACACTACTGTAGATGCTTCTGCTTAGGAGTGACATGTTCATAAAAATGTTACCATTTCTCTCCCCCGCCGCCCCTGCCCGTCCTCTGCTAGCTTAGAGCTGCCCTTCAATGGGATCCAAAGCTTTTTACTTTGTCTCCAACAACATCTTGAAACATCTCACCCTATTAATAGCTTTTAAATAGGAGTCTATGTTGTATGTGTATATGTTACTGCATGTACAGCAAGATACACAGTGTGTACTGTTCACAGATGGATACAGTGGGGAAAATCCACCCCGGGTTAATTCCACTGACTTTAGTGGGGATACACCTGAGATGAATATTGACCTAGTACTTTACAGCTAGACAGGTGGGAAACACCTATTAGATCATGAAGTTCATCTCCTTGCCAGGGCAGGAGTTAGGCCCTGATTCAGCAAAGCACTTAAGCATGTGCTTAACTTTGAGCATGCATTTTAAGTCCATTGTGATTTAATGAAGCAGTGACGATAAGGGAATTTAAGCACACACTTAAATATAAGCATGTGCTTAGGTGCTCTGCTGAATTGGGGTCACAACTGGAAACCCTATCAGATACTAAACTGACACAAAATACTATTCTATACTCTAAATGGACTAAGCAACTCTTCTTTCTTGATCATTCTACTGTGATGTTCTCAATATGTGTGAAAACTAATGGAAGCAGCTTAGCCAATAAACTCAGGGGCATCCTTACTTTTTTCAAATGATGTTCCAGTTTGTGTTTTGCATCGTCCATCTCTTCGCAGCGCTTAGCAAAAGCCTCATCAACGGCAGCGCACTGCAAGCGCAGATCCTCAGCTGTGTCATGAAGGATATTGTCAATCAATAAACGGAGGTTGATGGAAGCCAGTCGCTCTCGCTCTGCCCTATAGATGTTGTCATGGCTGAATTTTGCCCAGGTTTCAGGCGTTGAGGCACTGTAAGGGATAGGGCAGAAATCACTCTCATGAAGAACTTTGTTCAAGTTGCTTTGGAAAAGAGAAGCCAAAGCAGAACTGCTCCATTTCCTTGGGTTTTATCATCCCATAGACTTTCCTGCTATGGCATGCACGCTTTAGTATTACTATAAATAAAACATGAGGGAACAGCAGGTGGGAGTACTCTCACCTGTCCTCTCACTTCTGAAGCAGGGAGAGATACACTATATAGAATCTCAAAAGTTCTATCACCTTTAGCAAACAGGAATAAAGGCAAAACAAAAAATAAGGATCACTCATAAATCATAACTATACTGAAAGTGGCAAACATTGTTAAGACAGAGGTACATAAGCACTAGGATTTCTAGCCAATTAAGCTTTACAATCCATGACTACTTTATCTACAAAGCAGATTGCAATATGATTCTGTGGTAATACTTTGCCATCTGTTGAGCATCAGAAGGAACTATACAACATTCTGCAAACTACATTGCAGGAATAGCGGTTGGAGGGAAAAAAGCGACAACATTTATAATAGTTAAGCAATAAAATTCTGTTCTATATAATAGGGGTGCAACTTTTCTTTCAACAAATAACCCAGGGCCTTCTGTAATTCAATCTAATCGAGCCTTTGCATTGACTTCAATGGGTTTTGAATGAACCCCCCCCCCAATGTTTATAACAAATTATTACTTAGAATTGATATTTTGCAAACATAACATGTATTTGTTTGGTATACAATAAATGTATATACAGAAATGGTGTGGTTTTAGCTGATACAGAGGATACTTTACATCTCAATGGCTTTCCTTGTATAGGTTAATAACAAGTAGTTCTCACCTTTCCTCAAACTTTGATGAGCTGGGATGGAACTGGATGTTGGTGCTCTGATTATTGTATCTTCCACATTTGTCATCAATGTTGTACGTTTCCACCTTATCAGACCAATCCATTTCACAAATCTGCTTGTGATCTCGATTTAATCTAAAAAGGTGAAGATTGCCACAAATCAGTACTGGAAAAATAATATGACCTTGCAAAAACATCATGAAAATGTATGAGTCCGGAGGACAGAGCCTAGGACTTTCAAAGAAAGCTGGGTAGGTAACCCTCCTCAGAGCCTTTGAAAATTCCAGCCCAAAATCTATTTCCCCAACCTTGCACAGCAGCACCACACTACCCACTTCCACAAACACCCCAAAACTCTCGTCTGTACTAACTGCAATAGCTGGAGCTCTCATGGTAAGGTGAGGAGCTGGACCTGGGGTTCACAGAGTAATCCTGGTGGGAAGGAGGCCCATATGGGAACTCCATAATGTGATCCACGTGGTTTTCTTAGGCCTCTTTCCCACTCACCCAAAGTTTTTATCAGGGAGACAGCATGATTTGATCCTCAGAAAACACAGTAATAATGACATTAAACATTAAAGCTGTTGCTTTATTCTAAATTAAATCTCTCCAGCCTACCACAATTAATGTAAAGATCTTTAGCACCAGTTAGCTATAAAAAGTACCATTTTTCTCTCGCCTGTTACCACCAGATGTCAGTATGAACTAAGGAATCAAAAAGTCTACAAATGTTAACCTATGTAATACTACACCAAGATGATCTTAAAACAATTACTAATGCAAAGTAAAGTCTGCACTCAATAGATCCTGTATTGTGCTTTGATGGAGGTTTTGATGCAACAGCTCATATTCTTCATAGAAATATTGTTATAATAGGATTATAGCATAACTATGATATGTTTTGTGCAAGATAAGGCATGTTAAGGTATCATTGGAAAGGCATATGATTATCCTATTTGTATGTATGCATCATTTTTGCATCTAAAGTTAGGAATATTGACTATACATCTTAACTACAGAAGTGTTTGCACCTGGGGAATGCCCACCAGACAAAATACAATCAGCCTGGCTGGTTAGCTGGGGACAAGTCAATGAACCGTTAGGGAGAACACTAGGTCTTTGAAGATGCTAATCTCCCACCTTCTGGAGAAGCTTCCTGCGATGCTACAAATGGCCTTTGACTCATGGCTGCTTTGACACTGCAGGGTCATGTGATCATGTCACCTGGTACTGGACTCCAATATAGAATACCAGTATTTTTCCACTGAGGGGGTGGGAATCACACTGAAAGACAAAGGATTCCCGCCATATGTAAATCCTATTTAAGGCAGGGAAGTGAGTTAATCAGGGTTCTTTCTTCACTGAATCCCCGCCCAGGATGACTGCTGGAAACATCTAAGGGTATGTCTTCACTAGCAGAAGCGCTTTAACGTGGCTGTGTAGTCGTGGCACCAGCGCTGAGAGAGAGCTCTCCCAGCTCTGTAAAAAACCCACCTCCATGAGGGGCGTGGCTACTAGCACTGGGAGCGTGGCTCCCAGTGCTGGTTCACTGTCTACACTGTCACTTTACAGCACTGAAACTTGGCAGTGCTCAGGGGGTGTTTTTTCACACCCCTGAGCAAGAAAGTTGTAGCGCTGTAAAGTGGCAGTGTAGACAAGGCCTAAGAAAGACAAAAGCAGGGGAAGAGCTGAGCCCAAGCTGGAAAAGGTGTCTGGCCTGTGAAAGAAATGCCTAAAACAACATTTAGGGTGAGAAATTACTACTTGTAACCAGTTTCTTTAGTGTATTAAGCTTAGATTGCGTGTTTGTTTTATTTGCTCAGTAATCTGCTTTGATCTGTTTGCCATCCCTTATAAACACTTAAAATCTATCTTGTGTAGTTAATAAACTTGTTTTTGTTTCCTCTGAACCCAGTTTGTGGAATTCATTACTGGGGGGGGGAGCTGTGCCTATCTTCCTCCACACTGAGGGAGGAGGCGAATTTCAATAAGCTTACGCTGTACATTTCTCTGTGCAGCGCAAGATGATACAATTTTGGGTTTTCACCCCAGAGGGGGTGTGCATGTGAGTCCTGGGCAATTCCCTAGCTGAGTTTTCCCATGGAGAGCTCATTTCAGTGTCCATGTCATTCTGCAGTTGAGTGTGTCCCTACCTATGTGTGCTGGAGGAGGTTTGAGAGCCTGGCTCAGCAGGGCAGCGTAAGGGAGCCCAGGCTGGTGAAATAGGCAGGATCAGTGGTACCCCAGTATATCAGGTGGCACCTCAGAGTGGGGGGTAACCTGTCACAGAGGTGATTAAACTATTTGAAATTGTTGAGTGATTGTATAAGCATTCTTTATTAAAAACAATATTCTGCTTTATATCTAACAAAATATGACAAATGCTGGCTGATAAGAATAGAAGATTTTTAAATGTAATGTGCACTATTAATTGTCTCACCTTGAAATACGTTAGAATTTAGTAAACATCTTATTTCCAGACTGGTATATTGTAACATAAAAGTAAACACTACTTTTCAAGAACAACACACTTCCATACTAGCAAGGATACTGTCAGTTTTTTTAGTTCATACTGACATCTGATGGCAACAGCTCCAGGGGAAAAAAGGTACTTTTTTTCTAACAAATTGTTTAAAAAGAGATTTTTAAATAGCTGTACTAGTCCCAATGCAATAGAGCGGTGACTTCAACAGAATAAAATATTTTTACTGTACTTCTATCTAAATGCAATTTTGAGCCATCACAGAACTAGACAGATATATTTGAAAGCAAGATGAAAAATTTGACCTAATGTTATAGAATAATGGAAACTATCATTACAAAAAGACGTGGCACTTCTCTTACACCACCTGGCTTGTTTCCAATGCTGCCTTTCCATATACGTAATTGTATCTATTTTGAGGGCTTAAATAGAATGGTAGGTAGTGCATAGGCCTTGTGAATTTCACCTACTGACGGTTGTGTCCATAGATGCCAGGAATGAATTTGGTCCTATAAATCATTAAGAACTTGGGAACAGTGAAAAGTATCTTACTGCATCTGGTTAACAGCTTGCATCAAAGTTCTTTTCAGAAGTTCTTGTACATTTCTGATAAGTTCAACTTCCTAGATAAAAATATAAAAATTATGATATTCAGTACATCCCATTTTCAGAGACCTTTGCTTTCAACCGCTACTGGTGCGTTGCTAAATTGTCCATTAATTATCCATTCTCTTTGTGACACTATTTTTCATTATTGTAAAGACTTTTTCAAGATCTTCTGCAGAGTTAGATATGATTCAAATATAAGGTAGATCAATCAACACTGAATTCACTCAATAAATTACAGGTTTGTGACACTTGTCTAAAGTTGAACTAATGCTTAAAGTATTTCCATTCTTTAGACTTTGTTGTTTTAATACTGCATGTATATTAAGAGGAAGGAATATGTTTTATCATATTTAATACAAGGTTTGCAGCTGTACAGGTTGCTATATAGATATTGGTGCTAGACCTTTTACAAAATTATTGTATGTTTAAATGGCTTTAAGGCACCCATTGAAAAATAATCTATTGAATTTCAAAGCCTTGTCATATCGGATCAGACCAACTTAGTCCAGAATCCTGCATCTGGTAATGGACAACACCAAGGAATATGGAAAAATCTCATAATGCATCTAGTCAGTTCAACAATGTTGTAGATGGAGGAACAATTGTCTCTTAAAGCCAAGAGGTGATTAGTTTATGCCCTGAAGAGTTGACCCACCTCCTTGATAATGGGACAGATGTCTAAAGCCCCAGGTTGAATGGACTTATCATGCTAATTTCATCGTTACATTTATTTGGATAGGAAACTAAAAGTCTGTATTTTAAAATATCCTTTACTGAACAAAGAAGCACCTTAGATTGTAAGAAGTTTGCTTTGTTCCTGAACTACCGATACCTAATGAAGTGACCTTTCTGACCTGTAAGTTTGTACACTGTTATTTATTAGCTGGTCCAATAAAAGATACCACATTTCCTACCTTATTTCCTCCACTTATTATTTGTGGCCTAGACATTAAAAAGAGCTAGAGGACATGAAAAACTCCTCATGAATGTTGCTATTCTACTCCAATGACTGTCATCTGGCCAGCAGAGAGAGAATGTATTTACTAACAAACCCTATTCTTAGAACTGGGCTTGCACCAGCTGCTTATATTACAATGTTTTAGACAAATAAGGATGTATACAAGCCACTGACATATCAGTTTATTCTCCATAAGAAACAAAGGAGGAAAATAATAAAGAACAATTTATTTTAAATGGA
The DNA here is from genome assembly GCF_020497125.1 of Mauremys mutica. Classification (NCBI taxonomy): domain Eukaryota; kingdom Metazoa; phylum Chordata; order Testudines; family Geoemydidae; genus Mauremys; species Mauremys mutica. The sequence goes on along the minus strand of NC_059082.1, from coordinate 80,785,470 downwards.
AAAAAGGACAAGTCTGATCAGGGTGAAAATGGTATTTTTAAGATTCTGAGATGCACAGTTCAAACGAAACCTATTTTAAAAAGTTGACAGTGTCTCTTTAATAAAATGCCCTTGCAATCAGGAATACCAAGGAAGGAAATGTTACGAGGGTTAAATTGTTAGCACTATTTTGTTACAAATATTTTAAAAGATTTAGCAAGACCCAATATTTGAAATGCCATTAAAGATAATTGAGTTCATGTTGTATTGTGTATTCCCAGTATAAATAAAGAGGCAATAAATAGTATTACCTATGATCAATGTTCAATTTAATTTCACAGCTTTGAATATGAAAAGCCTTCCATTACCAATTAATAGGTCTCTTACATGGAAAAAGAGATGCAGTACTAAAATAAAGGAGACTCTTGTTGAATGACCTACAATAAAACTAACTGCATTTCCGCTGGGGGAGATGTGCACTTACATAGAATACTTATGAAATGCAGAAGCGATACCCATAATCAGTGGCAGCCATAATGCTAGTGGGAAGTAGATAAACCTAATGTGCTCCAGACACACAGGTTTAAATAACAACCACTTCTGGATGCTGATCTGCCATATGATTTTTCATGACATTTAAAATAAACTCCATGCTAATTCTTAAGCTGCATAAACTGGCAGAGCAACCTTATGAAACATACAGCCAGAAACCACTTCAGTAACCAGGCCTTTTAGCTCTTTGGAAAGGTTTAGTGTTCCCGATTTAACGCCAAACCTTAAAGTAGATGAGCTTCCCTCTTACCCTGAAACAGTGTGTGCAAATAAAAATGTCGAGTATGTTCAAACTAGCAAAAGACACTTAAAGGCCCCCGAGTTTTCTGCCAGTGGGAGTTTTGCCTGAATAAAAGTTGTGGGATTGGATGTTAAATATTCCTGATTAAGGCCCCAATCCTCCAAAATGTATGCATATGCTTATCTTTAACCCACTAAGTTCAGTGGGCCTACTCAGTGCCTAAAGTTATGCACTTGTGTAAATCTTCACAGGCTCAGCACTGAAGACAGCTTACCAAATAAGAGACAGAGGGATAAATATGATTGAGCTATGTAGGATTCATGCTTGCCAATGCAGAATGCTCCCCTTCATATCTGTATAGGAAATGGAGCCAGTGTGGAGCTTCGGGTGACCAGGTGTCTGGTTCGGGATAGGGTTAGGATCCCACACCCCCAGTTAGAGCACTCACCCCTTCCCACACCCCAACCTCCTGCCCCAGCCCAGTGACAATGAGTGAGGGTGAGAGTGAGCGCGCCACCGAGGGAGGGGACATGTATTGAGGTGAGGGCGAGGCCTCGGGGAAGGGATGGGGCGAGGAGTATTTGGTGGTTTTCTGTGATTAGAAAGTTGACAACCCTAGTGGTGCTTAAAAAAAGGGGAAGTTTTGCCTCTGCAGCATGTGCCCTCTTTCCCCAACCCCAAACCTGCAGAAGCTCCTCCATGTGGCTCCACAGAGTTCAAGGCTGCAGATTTGGAGGGGGCCAGCTGGAACGGGTCAGAGGAGTTGGCTAATTAGGACCAAATCCTGCCATCACTCTGACTCCCCATGGGGAGAGGTTTGTGGTTTAACAAGTGGTAGAATATATTTATAGAATGTATATGAGCAAGGAAAAATCAAATGCACAGCTACAAAACAGGGAATAATTGGCTAGGTGGTAGTATTGCAGGAAAGGATCCAGGGGTCACAGTAGATTACAAATTGAATAAGAGTCAACAATGTGATGCAGTTACAAAAAAAGGCTAATATCTTTTTGGGATGTATTAACAGGAGTGTTGTATGTAAGACCTAGGAGGTAATTGTCCTGCTCTACTTGACACTGGGGAGGCCTCACCTGGAGTACTGTGTCCAAGTATAGGCACTACAGGTTAGGAAAGATGTGGACAAATTGGAGACAGTCCAGAGGAGAGCAACAAAAATGAAACATGGTTTAGCGAACCTGATCTATGAGGACAGGTTAAAAAAAAGGACATGTTTAGTCTGGCAAAAAGAAGATTGAGGGAGGACTTGATAGTCTTCAAATATGATAAGGGTTGTTATAACTATAGGGGTAGTTAAGTTGTGGAATAGGCTTCCAAGGTTGTGGAATCCCATCATTGTCCAACTGGTTCTTAAAAATCTCCAAACACTTGCCAGGGATGGTCTAGGTTTACTTGCTCCAGCCTCAGCACAGGGGGCTAGACTTGATGACCACTCAAGATCCCTTCCAGCCCGACATCCCTATGATTCTATGAGTCTATATTACCTTTATTTAGAGTGTGCATGGAACTGTAGTATTAATCAACTTGAAGGCCCTGCATATATTATGAGAGGAAGGGGATATTAAAGGATTTTAGTCACTAGCAGGACTTTTGTGGTTCAGACGATGACATTAATGTACATTTGTATTTCTCAGAGTTGTAAGTATAGGTCTTGATGGACGATATGTTCTCATTCCAATCTTTAATGTTCTCAAGTATATCTGGTCATCTCATCTATTAAAATGAACTGTTATGAAATCTAAAGAGATCTTGGTTAATTTTCACTTTTCTTTTCCATAGTTCATAATAATAATCTTCATGGCCATCATAAAATGATTGTCAATTAAAAACAAAATGAACATTTTACAGTTTAAAATTTAGTAGGTAATTAATTTTATTACAGTTTTTAGTTTTATGGTGTTATAGATGGTGTTTTCCTAAGTAGAATGACTCTAGTGATAAATCCATCACAATGCATAATTATGTGTATCTCATTAATATCACTTGGAGAAAATAATGGGAATTTTTAAAAGCAAATGTTTGTGAGTTTCTTAAACCAGGGAGGTATAAGCAGAGTTTCCTGCATAAACCAGAGTAGCATTAATTAATCAATTAATCAATCTGGAGACTGCATGTGTAGAAATACATTTTGACATGCAGAATATACACATCTGGCACATGACTTATACCACCATGTGACAAGCCCATGCTAGTACTTATAATATAATATTAGATGCAGACACACACAGTTATTAACCTGGCATTACAATGATGCAGAGGAGATTTAGAGTAGATGATGAGATGTGCTATGATAGTAAAATACATCACTCAGAGTTAGATGCATGTTTAGTTTTTCCGGAGTTCAGACATTTCACGTGCAGTAGTCTGATGTTGGAAGAAATAAAAATGATCATCTTTATTCATCAGGAAAGACCATTCTGCTCCTTCCTCCAACCTCCCTTTCCTAACCGGAACTGCCCTTAAAATACATTACTTCAATATGTCATCTAAGTTGATTCATCCCTTTCTAAGTAAAAGTCACCTAAGTACTTCACAGCTAATTTATATTACTCACCTGAAGAGCTTTCACTGAAACATATTCATCCCCCATTATGGTAGTAGTGAAACTGGCAGTATTACATATCACCCTAAGTGATCTTGATATGACTCCTCCCTCTAATACCACTAGGAGAGAGAGGCTGAAACCCTTTATATGACAAAAGTAGCGGGAAATCTACCCCTGGTTTCTTACTGTGGTCATCTGCTAAAGTGACTTCTGCTGGAAGGAAAAGGAAATCACCCTTCCATACAAAGGGTTTCCCCAGCTTGCATGTCTGATGGTGCTGTCTCTATAAACACCATTGCCCAGATCATCAAAGGTATTTAGGCTCCTAACTTCCATGTGCCCAAGCGCTGCTGAGAAGGTGCCTATCTTTCAGGGACTCTTCAAGAACTGAGAAATGCTTTCCACTGCTGAGCAGAGGAGAGCAAAGGATCCCATATATCAGTGAAAAGGCCCCAAAATGACAGGAAAAGGGAGCAGTAACCTGCTCTCCCTGTTTCCACCTCACCCCCACATAGCTACAGCTGTGTGGATTTGGGGGGCCAGGGAGTAACCACTCTACTTGATACATCCATCCCCACAAATGACAGATTTCCCAGGGGGAATGAACAGGGCTCCTTGCCAAGCACACCTGGAAGGAGAAGAAGCAATCAGCTTAGTTTGCAGAAAGGGAGATTTAGGTTAGATATTAGGAAAAACTTTCTAACTCTTAGGATTTAAGGACTGGAACGGGTTAGACAAACACCTGCCAGGGGCGAGCTAAATAGACCTTCCTGCCTCAGCATGGCCTCCTGTGGTCCCTTGCAACCCAACAAGTCTATGATTCTATGGAGATCAGTGCACCGCCATATTGGGGGTACCAACAGAAATAAGGCTGGAGTGTACCAAGCCTACTAGTAGGGAAGGAGGGCATAAAATCAGTGAAGAAGGACTGAATCAATTGGACAGACGCCCTGGAATTCAATTTCCCCATGTGATCAAAAAAACCTCTGCTTAAGGGAATGTATGTCAGACTCTCCACACAGCTGACCAGGTAGCGTCTTTGGAATACGGTTTCCCTACCTTTGAGTTTTCACTTGGGCGAGGAACATATGGACCACTGTCCCTGTCCCAGTTCCGAAGGAGGAAATGACAAACCGAGAGTGAGCAGCTCTGACCTTCCATTGCTTGAGAGAAGGGTTAGAGTGGAAGGTGGTTGGACAGGTGAACTGGATTTGGAACAAATTTTTAATAAAACTGCATAACTCCTCCAAATCAATATGCAAATGGCAATAAACTCACCAGCGAATCAAACCATTAACTTTGAAATCTGTGCAATGAGCAGTCAGAACTCATGGGCGAGTGACAAGTATTACTATTCTATGATTGGAAACAGCAAGACATACAAGATAGAGATTGATTTTGTGGAATGAGAGTGGGGCATTTAGCATAAAAAGCTGGGAAAGTCACAAAGAATTCATTTCAAATCATTCTATTTGCAAACATCTCTGCTGCAAAATTCATGCATTTCAGTTAACTCTTGCACTGTTGTTATGATTCTCATATTATTCATTCCTTTCCCTCGTTCCTCATTGCAAAGGTCATTGGCATGGTAACAGAATCTTAGCTTCTCAAGAGTTCATCTGCTTCTGGTGCTTATGCCTCATCTGAAATCACATCATTCTTTCTTTATGACATCTCCAGTTGGCTGTTGGTGCTTTGTTGTCAGAAAGAGAAGTACGATTTCAAGTGAAGAACTAGCAGCAGGAGCAGATGGACTCCTTAGAAAGGAACTAAGTATCCTTCATAATAGTGAGTAACAGGTGAGAAATACAGGAAATAAGCTATGCCAGACAAATATTTTTGTAAATGTATGTTTGACAAAGTTCTCCATAAAGCATCAACAGCTTGTTAGGAGAATTTCTGGGTTTAATCATGTTAATGTTTATGCAGCAGAAGGAGAGGCCACTGCATTATCTTTTATGGTATCTAATAGTAATCTCATATTTTTACTATCAACTAGAATATTCCCATGAACACTGGTTACAACATCTGCATGATCCCAATTAAAGAACTCCTATCATATCCTAATTGCTTCCCATCCACTATGGAGTCCAGCTCTGTTTTTTCTAAGTACTAATATTGCCATTTAATCTGATCAATAACTCATCCTGAATCAGTTTTGGCACCTTCAAAATATATTTTGTAGGTATTAACTGATTCCTTAGATGCAAGAATAAGGAGAATTCCAGAATGTAAAATGGGTCCAGAATCTGTCCTCAGTTACACCCGTGCAACTACAATTATTCATGGAATTGTACAGCTATGAGAGCAGAATTTGGCCCAGTGAATTTTGCACACAATATCGCATTGAAAATCCCAGCATCTCCAAAGAAGGTGCTAAAGTTTCTGCTGGAGGCAGGAGGCTCTCTTTGGGGAACATATTCTGAAACAGTTTAGTTCATGTTTGCTAAACTCAGTTTGTCAGAAAAGTACCATCTGTATATGCCCTCTGCCTGCCTGCCTGCCTACGCTGTCACCCTGTAATCTCAACACCGTATCCATCTTGCAGTATGATAAAGATCCTGCTTTGTGTTGAAACACCACCTCTCTCTTTCTTTCCCTCAGCAGGACAAAAACAATCCCATCTCCAGGAGTACAGTTAGGAGAAGGGTGGCTGGACATTGCCCACCCAAGGGTTGCAACTGGCAACTAGCCAAGAAACTAGGGTGGCGCTTAACCGTCACCTTATATGGCGGACAGCCCATGGATGTCTCATGCCAGCATGTGATGCTCCATGTCAACCTCAGAGGCCTCCCTTCTGATCTTGCTTGTGTAACCCTCCTGCCAGGTGGAGCTGGCAGCAACAGGGGCGGGATTCAATATCAAAAGACCAGGCTCAAGGGGGAGAGATAGCAGGCAAGGATCTTGGGTCTCCCTTTGTCCTGCCCAAGCAGTTAGAACCAAACCCTTCTGAATATGACCAGGAAGTAGAGCCAGGTCTGTGTTCTGCTGGGACACGTCTCCACAGGCTGTGAAGGCCTCGTGACCGGCCCCATCCCCGCTCACCTTCAGCAGCTCCGTCTCCACCTGGTCCCGAACCAGGTCCGCCGGCTGCCTCCTCTCGCGGCACTGCAGGTTGTCGGTGGCGATGGTGTAGGGCACCTCGGTGGCGTCCAGCGCCCGCTCCAGCCGCACTTTCTGGGCCGCCAGCAGGTCGGTCTCGGCCGTCAGGTCCTCGATCTCCCGCTGGAGCTCGGCCTTCCAGAAGTGCGTGTCCTGGAGGCGCTGGCCCAGCTTGGCGGTGGAGTCCTCCTGGGTGCGCTGGGCCAGGGCGGCGGCGTAGGCGGCCAGGCTCTGGGACTCGTGGCGGCAGCGCTCGGAGCCGTCGCGGTCGGCGAAGGCCTGGTGGTACTGGGCGTAGTTGTGCTGGTGCCACTCCTCGGTCAGGTACTTGGCGGCGCGGAAGCCGGCCGTGGCCAGGCCGCACGAGGAGTCCGGCCCCGTGTTCAGCGCCGCCTCGTACACCTTCATGGGCAGCTCGGACACCGGCACCGCCTGCGGCGCCGGCTCCCTGGTCAGCAGCACCCCGCTCTGAGCCATGCTCGCTCCCCGCCGCACAGCGGCCCGGCGCCGGGCACCGCGATCAGGAAAGGCCGCGGCTCACGGCGGGGCCTTCCCACGGCGCCTCGCTCAGCGTCCTCCCGTTGCCCCGGCGACGGCGGCCAGCCAATGAGCGAGCGGGTGGGAGCCTTCGGCAGGGAAACCCGAGACAGTGACGGGTTAGCGTCCCGGCCGCGCCCGTCGTTGCCCGGGCGACGGTGGCAGCCAATGGGAGAGCAGATGCGCCTAGGCAACGTTCTACGCTGTAGGGAAACTCGAGCCCGGCGACGGGGAGCGTGCCCGACCCCGGTTGCCTGGAGTGACGGTGCCAACCAATGGCGTTGCAGTGCCTGAGGGAACGTTCCATGAGAGTGGGAGGGGGAATTGTACTCCTGCTCTTAAAGGGCCAGAGCACCTGGTTTGGGGGGGAGCAGAGTGTGCCTTGCTTGGTGTGGAAGGACTGACCCTCGTGGGTACAGCTGGCTGGCAGGGGGCGCAGGAGCCTTTGGCAGAGGCTCTCTTCCCCTCCTCGGAGTCACACAGGGCCTGGGCCCTGTAGCATTTACTCTGTGACCTCACATGAGGTCATCCATGCCCTCACCGTGGGCGGCAAGACAGCTGCAGCGTTGGACGTACTGCCCATCAGCCGTGGCCATCTCTTTGTTTGCTTCCTGGAAGCAGATGCATCCCGCAGAGCTTTCGGAGACCCGCTGCAAATGCTGCGTTCCAGGGTTGACACTGTACTGAACGCTGGGAACTTCTTGGTGAAAGAACAGCCCAGTGCCGTGAACTGCTGGCAGTGCAGAGCCCAGGAGACATAGGCCGTGTCCACGCTAGAAACACTACCACTGTACCGCTATAGTGTAGACACCTAAAACAGTGACAGAAGTAAATCGCTGTAGTAAATCCACGTCTCCAAGATGCAGTAGCCAGGTCAACAGAATAATTCTTCCGTCAGCCTGGCACTGTCTACATTGGAGCTTAACTGTCTCCCAGAGGTGTGAATTTAGGTCAACGTAACTTTCTAGTGTAGACCAGCCCATAGCTGAGCAGTTTTGATTCCATCCAGTAGAATGCAGCAGTGTAGAAACACACTACCCAGCTCATTACACGCTTATGCTTATGCTAACATAGCTATGGTATAATGTTGGGTAACCTACAACAAAGCCCAAGGTTCGATTTCTCACTGATCTGCTTTAAAGAAAATAAAAAGACCATCCCCAGAACCCAACACCCTTTACCAATCAAGCACTTGTGAATTATGTCTACAGTTGTAGCACCTGTTTAATTTTCATTTTGAGAATTACAGCAGCATAAAATTTAAAATAAAATTTTAATATCTGGGTTATTACCAGGCACATAAATTAAATACAAATCTTCACAGAGTTAAAAGAAATGACCAGAAGGTGATGAATATTTCATGTTCTTTTTGTAATTTTGGGAAGAAATTCAATGAGATCAGCCTAAAAGAGAAGGTGATCATTCATCTGGCAACAGAGGGTGCTATTGCCCTTGCATTGCCACGAAACAAGACTCCCCTGATCTTCAATAGCGTTGTGATTTTTAAAAACCATATGCTCCTCATTCCTCCTGGTGTCATTCAGTGTAATCAGCTCTTCAAATGACATGTGGAGGGATGCTCAAAATATCCAGAAAAGTTATCCACTCTCATATACATGCAAATGGATGGATGGATGTTCATTTGAAATGAATCCGTGGCTGGTGAAAGGTATCTGAGAGCCCGAAGAGCCAATTCGCAGAGCAGGCGCAACATCAGCCACGGCAATGTAAGGCTCCCCCATGTTCCTGCTGATGTGTTTTGCCCTGCAAGTGAAGGAGCCTATGGAGCTGAGAAAGTGACTTGGTCCCAATCAACCATTCAGCCTTCGCTAATACAGGTGTCCATCAGTGCCAAATGTGGATGGCGTTTTCTTGTGATGCCTGATAGTCACCGCACTTGGAGCTGGACCTAGACCCAAAAACCCCATATTTCGCATAGGCCTCTGAATCAGAGAAATGTAGGTTTGGAAGGGACCTTGAGAGGTCATCTAGCCCAAGCCCCCATGCAGATGTAGGCTGAAGTATACCTAGACTATCCCTGACAAGCGTTGGTTTAACCTGTTCTTAAAAACCTCAAGTGATAAGGATTCCACAACTTTGCTAGGTAACCTGTTCCAGAGCTTAACTACCCTGTCAGAGTTAGAACATTTTTCCTAATATCTCATCTAAATCTCCCTTGCTGCAAACTGCAGCCAACATTTTGATGTATGCTTGTCTCTCTGTTCCATTTTTCCCTTTTTCCTGCATTGTATCCTCTCTTCTGACCCCTCTCTCCGCCCCTCCATTTCTTTCTCTTTCATCTTCTCATTGCCCTCTGTGTGGTGCAATATGCAGGTCTCACATTTTAAACATGCAGTGGGTGGACAGATTATCAAGCAGAATGAGCACCCACTGAGCTATTCAATGTCAAATTCTTTTACACACTGGCATGTTGCATTTCAGAATAGGGCCTTTAGAATATTTTGCTTTCTCTTAATAAAATAATACTAATAATGGTTTGCTGTTAAATAGCAGCTTTAAGAATACAGGAACATAAATACAGCCATACTGGGTTGACCAATGGCCTATCAAGTCCAATATCCTGTCTTCCAGCAGTGGCCGGTGCCACATGCTTCAGAGGGAATGAACAGAACAAGGCAATTTCGAGTGATCCAGTCCCAGGCAGTCAGAAGTTTAGGGACACCCAGAGCATGGGGTTGCATCCCTGACCATCTTGACTAGTAGCCATTGATGGCCCTATCCTCTGTGAACTTATCTAATTCTTTTTGAACCCACTTATACTTTTGGCCTTCACAACATCCGCTGGCAATGCGTTCCGCGACTGACTGTACGCTGCGTGAAGAAGTGCTTCCGTATGTTTCTTTTAAATCTGCTGCCTGTTAATTTCATTGAGTGATCCCTGATTATTGTGTTACGTGAAGGAGTAAATAAACTGCCCTAGTCACTTTATATTAGGGAATCCTAATCTCTTGATTCTAGGAACAATCAGGAGATTAGTCAATCTAGTCTAGGAAACATGGTGTCACCGCTATTTTACAGGACGGTAAATTCAGGCATGAGGCAGTGATGCAACTTGCCCACAGCTAAACAGCGAGCCTGTACCAGAACTGGAATGAGAATCCAAGGAGTCCCTATCAGGGAAAAATTCCACCGAGAACTATGCAAATCCTTACTGCCCCAGTGTAAACATTCCTTCAAATGGGGTTTTTATTACTATTATCCCGACTGGATACCATTTCCCAGGATCAGCCAGTCAGCCAGAGTTTGGAAAGTCTATTGGTCAGACCACTATTGCCAGTCCAGGTCTCATTTCAAATGTTTACAGCCGCAGAACGTCCTGATGGCCTGCACTTGTGTGTGCAGTTTCTCGAGTTGCCGTCATTTTTCAACGCAGGCTGGGACTGTGTTTTAATGCCATTCCAACAGCTGAATTGCCGCCATTTCATGTGCCACTGTGATGTGTAAATTATTAACAGCTTTTCAAGATGTTCCCTGAGCACAACAAGACAAAATGGACTGGAGGAAAAGACCAAAAAGCTCAAATCTTTTGACATGCAATATACGTAGGTCTGCTCTGGCTGGAATCCTTTGCTACCGGAAACTTGTTTCCTCTTCATACAGCAAAATGCTACACTTTTTGGATGTCTTGCGTTGTTCTTTAAGTTTAGTTTGAAGGACACTGTGTAACAATTAAAGTTTACCATCAATGGTATCTGCAATTGTCTAAGGGCCGTCTGTCTGTGCTCGGTTCTCTCTGCATATGTGCCCCCCTAAGGATGGATTCAGAACTGCTCGATGTAGGCCCTAGGGTGCTGAAAACTAAAGGGTTCAAGAAGCAGGGGTCTGTAGTTTTGTAGCAGTGAGGGACAGGTTCTATTCCCATGACGGTGCTAGAATGGGATTTAAACTCCTGTCATTCTTGAAGAAGAGCTTGTCTAAGGGTACGTCCATACTACCCGTCCGGGTCGGCAGGTAGCGATCGACTTCTCGGAGTTCGATATATCGCGTCTCATCTAGACGCGATATATCGAACTCCGAACACGCTCCCGTCGACTCCAGAACTCCACCACTGTGAACGGCGGTGGCGGAGTCAACGGGGGAGCCGCGGACTTCGATCCTACGCCGTGAGGATGGGTAAGTACGTTGAACTAAGGTACTTCGAGTTCAGCTACGCGAATAGCGTACCTTAGTTCGAACCCCACCCCAGTGTAGACCAGGCCTAATTAATTGAGCTTGCAATGAACTGGCTAGTGTGTGTATGAACCAATGCACTGCACTGGATGGAATTTGAACTGCTCAACTCTGTGTCCAATTTCCTATGCTTCTAAGAGCTAGGATAGCTTTTCCTTTAGCCCAAATGGTAGGGGCCTGGGCTTTGGGAGGATCTGGGTTCATACCGCAAATTTCTGAGTGGCTCTCTTGCGATGTCAGCTCTCACGATTTTATCCCGATTCTCACAATAATTGGTGTTCTTCTAAAGCCCCAGTTCCTGTAGCCATGTGAACGTGAGACGCTCAGTTTTCATTTAAAGTAGGTTTCTTGCTCTCGGGGCTGCAGAGAAAAAATTTAAAATGTCCCCCAAGTGACCTCTAAGGGCCTACAAATCTCATGATTTTGGGCATCTGCCTGACCATATTGGGGGAGGTGTGTGGTTGGCAAATCTGATCTCGTGCAACACAGCGACTGGTGTCCAGGCGAAGGTATCGATAGGAATTTTGGGTTTAGCAGAGGAGTAGAATGTGGCTCTGACCAGGAGATGGGTTGAGCAAGTGGTCAGTGGTTTGCCAGAGCAGCACTTCCCTAGCAGCCCAGTCTGTTTCTGAGTGTCTGTTTCATGTGCCTGGGAAAGGATTCCAGTGGAGACTGGAGACATAACATTTGGAGAGAGCACAAGCATTGCCTAGGGGAGGTACCAGTTTCTTACTCCCCTCTCTCCACCAGGGCACACTGCTCTCTTCCCCCTCCGCATCACTCTCCCACCACTCTCATGCCATCCCTATTCATCCTGTTTATAAAAGAAAAACCTGCTTTATTACAGCTGCTCTCTGCTTCAGCCACTTGGGGCATGGTGGGGTCCGCATGCAGCCCTGTTATTTTCACATTCATCGGGCCAGCACTGATGGAGATGAATAGAATTGAAATGTAAAGGATAATACAGTGAAAGAGGAGAATAAATCAGTGTCCAGCTAAAGCATCTCATAAAGAACACAGCCGAGATTCTAAATGGCTGTATAAATTGTGGTTTTGTCCTCAGATCTGCTCTTATTGCACAGACAGGCAAACTGCTCCATGGTTCTAAATGTTAGTCATTTTCAGGGGAGGGCAGTGGGGGTTGAAAATGTAGGAAATACGTTACACCGGGGGTGCAAACCCATTGACTCCCCAAATTTTATCAGGAGGAAACCGCAATGAGAGGTGCTGGGGCTTTGCAGAGATTTTATTCTGATTAAAAACGTGTTGTGGCTTTGAACCTTTCTCTTTGTTTGCATGGGTTTTTAGGAAGGTGAGGAGGGGAAGGGCTGCTCCATAAGTTTCACAGAGGCTCTGTAACCAAAGTGTCTAAGCAGTGCCTCTGGGTGGGGCATGACTCGTCCAGCTGAGAGTCTCTGATGGTTGGCTGACCCATCTCTGGTTCAGGGTGGTAGTAGCTCACCCTCTGCCCTTCCAGGGTTTTAAAATCTAAGAAAACAAAGGCAAACTGTGAACTCAAAAGTCAGGGTCATCCGAGTGATTGTGGCTAGGGGGTTGTGTGGCCAGTCACCTTTGACTGTCTCCTGGATTCAGTTGTCCTCTCTACCAGGAGGCTCTTCCAGATAACAGGTTGTCTCAAGCTTCAGGCTCAAACCAGGCTTCCCTCCCGGAGAGAGATGTGGAGCTCTGCACTCCTCCCTGATCAGCCCTGAACTGGGCTACCTCCTCCTTTTACCTCCACTCTCCACACCTGACACTGGCTGCAGTTGTAGCACAGCAGGGTCAACTGGGTCCACAGGCTTTTTCCTTCACCCTCTTGTCCACTGTGTGGAACCCACCTGGCTCGTTAACCCGATCGCTGCCAGCGTGGGGTCTATCAGCCCCATCACATGCTCTCTTATTCCCTTCCCTTAATAACACTCTTCTCCTTCAATTCTGGTGCATTTATGTAAATGTTCTCAGCTAAATGGAATCTCAGTGCAGAGACACATTCGCAGCTTCACATTAACAAGCACAAATACAAACTAAACACAGTCACATGAAGAGACAGATGGATCAGAAGCAACAGAGAGAGAGAAGGAAAGAGAACATAACTTCCTGCCATGTATTCTCTTGGAAAGATGCACTTGGTTCACACATTTAATGTATGGAAACCTAACTAGGAATGGCAGCAAAGAGTCCTGTGGCACCTTATAGACTAACAGACATATTGGAGCATGAGTTTTCGTGGGTGAATATCCACTTCATCAGATGCATGTAGTGGAAATTTCCAGGGGCAGGTATATATATATATGCAAGCAAGAAGCAGGCTAGAGATAACGAGGTTAGTTCAATCAGGGAGGATGAGGCCCCTTCTAGCAGTTGAGGTGTGAAAACCCAGGGTGCAGAAACTGCTTTTGTAGTTGGCAAGCCATTCACAGTCTTTGTTTAATCCTGAGCTGATGGTGTCAAATTTGCAGATGAACTGGAGCTCAGCAGTTTCTCTTTGAAGTCTGGTCCTGAAGTTTTTTTGCTGCAGGATGGCTACCTTTAAATCTGCTATTGTATGTCCAGGGAGGTTGAAGTGTCTCCTACAGGTTTTTGTATATTGCCATTCCTAATATCTGATTTGTGTCCATTTATCCTTTTACGTAGGGACTGTCCAGTTTGGCCGATGTACATAGCAGAGGGGCATTGCTGGCATATGATGGCGTATATTACATTGGCATATATTACATACCCACGAAAGCTCATGCTCCAATACGTCTGTTAGTCTATAAGGTGCCACAGGACTCTTTGCTGCTTTTACAGATCCAGACTAACACGGCTCCCCCTCTGATACCTAACTAGGAATGGATTGCATGTCAAAAACCTTCTTTGGCTGGTCCAGCGTAAAAAGATCTACTGCAGACAATGCCCCAGATTGATTATTCTACATAAACAGAATTCACCGGATGATGTCAAGCCAAAACTGGGCAAGCAGGCAGCAAAATTGTGTGTCCTGCCTGTACATATAAAATAACTCCAGGGGGGATATAGCATCATGTACCTGAGCTGCTGGATGGAAAACAAATCAACCAACAATTCTACTCTTGTGCCCCAATTCAGGAAAACATCCCTGTTCAGGGAGGTACTTATGCATGCATTTAATTTTAAGCATGTGTTTAATTCCCAGTAAAGTCAATGGGACTTAAGCATATGCTGATCTGCTTTCCAGAACTGCGACCTTACAGAACTTCTGCCAAAGACCAAAAGAATCTGTTGAACAGTGAGACCCATATTTCCATTAGGTCTCTAAAAATATATTCCCAAGAAGAAGGGGCACATCTGTCATGTGTACAAACCGAGAAGCTAGGCATGAAGGGACCGGATGTGGGCCCACAGGATTGTAACTGTGCAAAGAGATGTGCCTATAATTTTTGAGGATACATTAAAGGAGGCTGTCTGAAACTGTATCCCTGAATAGATAAGAACTGGCCACACTATATTCAACCGATGATTTCTGTTTTTCTGCGGTTGAATTGTTCTAGCAGCAAGTTTGTAAACTAGCATATTCTGAATCCTCTACAAAAAAGGCAGCCCCGGGTACTTCTGTGCTTCTCATACGAAACTCTATTCTTGTCTCTCAACTAATCTAATGGGTTTGCAAAGAGCGTAGCTTCTTTGTTGAGCTGCAAAAGGGGCGGTTAAGCTTTTGAAGCACTCTCCCCCAACAAAGAGCTAGTCATGCACAAAACCAAGCAATTGGTCACACAGTCAGAAAATATCTTCTGCCATTTAATTGTAACTCACCACTTTCTGATGGAAAAATCTTAGGTGAAATTGAGTAAGAGTACATTCAAAGCTTCAAATGTGCAATATAGGCACAACTAACTTGAACTGGCCTACCTCTTTCATTTCAGGTTTGCTTAAAACTTCGATCGCTCTCTTTTATTAACAGTAAGCATTTTTATTCTGTATTGTTTGTGAGGACCAGTTGCATGCTCAGAGCACGTGGGAGATATGAGCCCAGCTCTCACTGCATTTTCAATCTGAGGCCCTGATCCTGCAATCAAATGCATATTTCCATTGCATAGCAATACGCACAAATGGACAGATTCTCAGCTGGTAAAATCGGCCTAGCTCCACTGAAGCTTCTTGAGCTATGCAAATTTATACCAGCTGAGGATCTGGACCAGCGAGCCAGAGTCTCCTTTTTCACTAATCAAAATAGGTGTCAACATTTATTGGTAAATGTTGATTTCAATATACACAAACTGACAAAAAATATTTCCATCTACTATAATTGAAATTTGCAGCTAGGCAAAATAAGAAAAACGCTGCTTGAGAACTTATTAGACTTGGATTTACGATGATTTACATTGTAGGTATTGACGTGATGGTGACAATTTGTATTTTAGTGGTTAAAAATCTTTAACTTTTTGAATCTCAATCTCTATTGTAACTAAATAATTAGTGTCTGAGCCCCCTTACTGTCTGAGCCCTCCCATGATTTCCCACAACTGTGAAAAAGTAAATGAAGAAAAATTGAAAAAAAATGCTTAAAACCTATAATTTTGCAAAATTGTGAAAATGTAAATAGATCCAAGTTGAAAAAATGCTTTAAAATAATCATTGATGTTACCCATCAAAATTATATAAAAAAAAATTAATTCTGCCCAAGCCTAAATATAAATCAGGAGTAAATTCACTGATGCTAATAGAATTACAATGCTGCAGGCCTACAACTTTAGGAGTGATTTTGGGTGTTGCCAGACTTCATGATTTGATTGTGAGCCTCGCAATATTTGCTGCCTTTCTTAATGTCCCAGCTCCTGGAGTCATGTTATTGCAGGAGAACCTTCACTTTTCATGTTATAACAAAGCAAAATTCTAACCCATGTCATGGCTGAGGAGAAAAAACTCAAAAAACAGAAGACAAAAAGAAGATCCCCACATTTAATTATTTTAAGTCAATTTCATGATATTCTGGGTGCCTGACTCATAATTTTGAATGTCTTGGGTTGGCAATACTGGTATTTTACAGATGTAGAAGCCCTGAGGACAATGTGATGTTGCTGCTGCTATTAAAGATACTTCCAAAAGGTCCTGTGCTTAAATATGGAGGGTGAAATGCTCGTCTTGCGAACCCTCTCAATGCAATTTGTCCCAGTTTTACTGTGAGTGGAGCATTGATTTTCATTATAATATTTAACTTCATTATATTTGTATGTACTGCCTGCATACTATGATGACAAGCACCTTAGAAATGTGATAGATTGACAACATGGTGCATTCATTTATATGATAGATAGGGAGAAAACGCAGTGTGTTTGTTTAGAAGAAAGGAAATAGAGTTGCTTATTTTACATAAGGCAGCATATGACAAACACGGTCCCTGCCTGAAAACAACAAAACACATGAATAAAAAGATTAAAGCGTTTAAAAGAGAAATTTCACTTCCCATAACAGCATATTGGCAAAATGTTACATTTCACCTTAAATTAAAAACATACACTAGCCCCCAAAGCACTGGTTTTAAGAAATATACTGAGCCCAAAGGCTATACAAGAATATAGATTTTATTTTTGTATTGGCTCAACTCCACAGAAATTTGAAAAGACTGGACTGTTTGGGGGCATGTAGTCCCCTAGCTTGTTTAGATTTCACTGAAATAATCATTATTCTTATGATTAGCATAGTTTTTTAAAAGCAGTTGCTCCACAAACAAACAAAAGCGCAAATCGTGCCATTTCAGCATGGATTAAAACACCATTTAAAGTTTTGTTCCACCAGCCTCCCAGCTCTGAGGCAGAATGTGTTTGATTAGATAGTTCCGGGAGGTAATATCAGTCTGAGTGACAGCCATCTATTCCGGATTCACACTATGCTGACTTTGAACTTCCATCAGCACTAGGAATTCTCACTCTCTCTTTTAAGAGATTCAATTTAATGGGGGCGCATTAGGCAAATCATTTGAATTACAGTGTTTGGGCCGGGGGCTTTGTAAGGAGTTCAGGGACTTTATCTCCACATGTTTGATCAAAACCAGATGTGGCAACAGGCAAAAGTTAACCCAAACAAGCACAAGGATGGGCTGATGAGAAAAAGAAGAGGACCTGAAAGTAAAGCTTGCCTTACCAATATGACTCATTTGACTCTGGTATGATCGTGTAAGTAGTGAGTCAAGATTTCATACCATGTGACAATGGTAAGCAAGGACATTGCTGCTCACATAACACTGGGAAGATCAAACTGACAATTCATTTTGGGGGGAAGCTTAGAGGTTGATGATAATTAGCAAAAATCACTGCATTCTCCTCTCCACGCTTCCTCTGCAGCTTTAGACAGATGATCTGCAATAATTGAGGGGCCCAAGATTTACTTTACACTAGCCCGTTCCAGGAGAAAATTGAACGTCAATTTCAGTCCAAAGCCTCTGATTTGGCATCTCCTGTGTTAGCAAAGAAGTTCTCTCAATTTTATGCCATGCAGGGGAACTTAAAGGTGATAGCTGGCAAGTTCTTCTTCCAGAATCTGGCCTGGTAGACATGGCAAAGGGTTGCTAATATGTAACTGATACACTCTTTCAAGGGAAGAGTATGTTATTATGCCATTTCCTTGCTATTTGGCTTCAATTCTTGAATCAGAGGAAGGGATTGGGGTTGGTATTATATTACTTAAAATGGGGAAGATAGGCAGACTCATGATTATGAACCAGCTCCTCAGCCACTGTAAATCAGCTCCATTAAAGATTTACACCAGCTGAGGATATGACCCTATATTTATAGCTAGAATCTACATGAAAAGATACTGTCTCCTTAAAGCTTTCTCAGCCTTTGACTTTCAAATTCCATTTGGCTATTTTCTTTTGATGTCATTTTATTTCATTGGATTCCCCTGTGATCTTCCACACATCATCTTGATGTCTATTTTTAACACACGCCTTCCTTCTAAATCAAACACCCCACACCTGGGAGTAGATCCCATTGGTAGGTGCATGACTAGGGGTGGAGAGTAGTGAATCTTTATGAAGTCTTTGAGTTTATGCTGAGTCTCCTTGCATGACTTGTCTTCCAGCATTAAAGAGATAGTGATATGTCACCGAGACCTAAAGGAATAATGAGTCAGACAGAATTATTTTTGCTTTCCAACAATTGCCATGAATCAGGGAAGAGGTGGAAGTGTGTCCTGTGCTTTTGCAGATCCCGGCATTGGGTTTATACTTGAAATGCATACACTATCTATTGAGCTCTTCTATAGAAAGCAAGCCCCACGCAGTCTCTTTTATTCTACTTAAAGATGCCGCTTGCAGATAATCAGACAATTTATTGCCAGCCTTGTGGAGTTTCGCAGCTGGCTGCTTAAAATGGAGGTTGCGCTAAGAATCTTCCAACTAGCATTTTATTGTTCTCCAACTTCAGTCTGGACAAGGGGCCCTGGGCAAGGGCAGCCGTTTACAGTGCTGGCAAATTCCAAAGCTAACAGGAAAACAATCAATTTATCACCCAGGGCAGTTGCTTTCTTCACATGGACCTGAGAGTTTACTATGGTCTGGAACCACAGAAATCAATTTGAGTCAGTTTTACGTTACTAGCTTTTTCCAACTTTGTAGCTGAAAATAAAGTCTGCTCAGTAGTTTAGGCCTGTTTCTGCAGCAGAAATTATACTTCTGTAACTGAAGGGAAAGGCAAGGATGTTGTCTAGACAAACGGAAGCCTATTTAGGATTTCCTCAGAAACAACATGGGGCCTTGCTCGTGCATTGTGAATCACACAGACAGACCCCTCGAATGGCATAGAGCTCCACTGAAGCCAGCGAGGGCGCAAGGAATGCAGGATCGGGATGTAGATTTGGAAACTTGAAAATGATCAATAGCTGCCTAGATAGCTTCTGGTTTCAGAGTAGCAGCCGTGTTAGTCTGTATCAGCAAACACAATGAGGAGTCTTGTTGCACCTTAGAACTAATAAATTTCAGGCCAGACCTGAATAAAGACTGGGAGTGGTTGGGTCATTACAAAACCTAAACTTAATTTCCCCAATACTAATTTCTCCCTACTGTAGTCACACCTTCTTGTCAACTGTCTGTAATGGGCCACTCTCTTACCACTTCAAAAGTTATTTTTCCTTCCTTAGTATCCTGCTGTTAATTGATTTATCTTGTTAGACTGACCTCACACTTGATAAAGCAACCCCCATCCTTTCATGTATTTATACTTGCTCCTGTATTTTTCACTCCATGCATCTGATGAAGTTGGTTCCAGCCCATGAAAGCCTATGCCCAAATAAATTTGTCAGTCTGTTAGATAGCTTCTGTGTCCTATTACTGACCGTTTCAAAATCTGCACATATTTTTGTAAATGATTCATGATCTTAAGCACTTCTTAACTCTCCTTTAAGTCCTTTTATGTTTTTGTTTTTTCATAACATTCTTGGAGATGAGCACGGCTAGTTAGAAATATAAAGTCTGACTGATCCCCCTTCAGTTGTATGGTAGCACAATGGCTGCTCTCTTTGTTGATCTAGCGGGGATTGAACTGGGGACCTCCAGAGCTAAAAGCAGGAAATGCTGCAGCCTGAGCTAAATAGCCAAGCTGTATTAATTATAGCCTCTGAAGACTGGCATAGAGGGGAAACTATAACACACATTGATTGGAGAGTTACAGCAGCAAGCTCGTTACCAGTAAAACAAGGGCCGGTAAAATGTGTGATGACTTGAGATAAAAGTGTTGTGGTTGGTTTTTTTTAACCCATTTTTTATAGTCTGTAAATAGTTAAGAAATGTCCGTGATTCCATGCATTAAAACTTCCGTGCCATTCCTTCGCTGAATCACAAGCAGAGGTGCTTGGTGTTGCCACCTACTGCATGCATATGTCAGAAGGCAAAGTGCTTTATTTTTGCATTATGTAAAATATGACCAAGTCCAGACCTGGAGATCTTTGCAAATGCAAGAGACAAATGATTATAAAAAACAAACCCCCCACCCACCCGCAGAGGTGAGCCTGAACTCTGAGCAGCTAAACCCTGCAGGAGGCCACGACAGAGCTTCCAAACGCGCAGGTTTCATGGACTCCAAAAGAAATGGAGATCCTCCAAAGCTGACTGCGGGTGTGATTTCTTTTCAAAAGCCCTCAGCATTGACCTAACTCTGCTCCCACTGAAGTCAGTGGGTGCTTTACCAGTGACTTCAATGGGAAAAGAGTTCGGTTGATGATGAGCACTTCTGAAAATTCCATCCTAGATTTCCATCCAGGCAAGTGGCCCTCGGGGAGAACACCCTTTGAACATCCCCTTGTCCTATAATTCAAAGGAACTCTAACTCCTCTTCTGAACGCAGTTCAACAGCAGCGCATGGTAGAGAGAGGTGGTTCCTCAGATACGGGCCTTGAAAATTGGTGTTCTACTTTATTTTGGTGACAAGCGAAATGCCAAATGTCCCCAGTGGACAATGACCCACACCACAAATTTGTGACAGGAGATAGGTATCTGAAGGGCATAAACTGCAGCCCAGTAGCAAAATCATTTAGTGTGGCCGAAGGAGCTCTAACTAGGAGGGAGGGGATGAAAGGGAGCAATGGAAGACTTTGGTTGAGGATGAGGGTAAATCCGCTGGTGAGATCAACTAGATTGTTCAACAGTTTCTCAAGGGAAGTTGTGGAAGCCTCATTACTGTACTTCAGTTGCTTGAAACTGGCCTGGATAAAGTCTGGGAGAATGTACTGAAAGGAGTGATCTTGCTCCCTTAGGAGGATCTATAAGCCATATTCTGTTTGCCCTGCTCCCATGCGTAGTCCCTTCGACAATGGGTCAGTAGAGTGAGTGGATGAGTAAGGAATGCAGGATTTGACCCTAGATGATGAACAAGTCTTTCCCATCCCTAATTTCAATGGTTCAGTGTCCCTGATCTCTCCCATCAGTCTTGGACATAAAGCAGTTTTTGGTAAATCAGGCAGTGCTAGTTGAAAGCATAATACTGTTTGCGAATTTCAGTTTCATACTGGGGAATGAATCAGAACAGGAAAAAGCCGATAATCTGCATCACACAAGCTTTCACCTGCTTAAGCACCATTTGATGATTCACTTGGAAATTACTTTTGCTCAGATGCCACCCTTTGCTGAGATGTTGTTTGCTATTGGAAATGTACTGAGCACAAGCCCTGAGCAAACTGGCAGCAAACAAATATCAGACTGTGGGTAGAGTAAATTGATTTGGGTGTTAGTAACCTAAAATCTAGGGCCACACACTGGCACAACTCACACAGCTCTGAGGGGGGCATAGGAAGGGGGAAGAACCTGCAGGAGAACAGAGCACAATGTAACCTTAATGTTCCTTTGCATGGTAGGCGAGGAGCCCAGTGGACGCATCGATTATAAGGTCAGACGTAAGCACTGTGGTCCCCTAGTCTGACCTGTACAACCCAAAGGGAAATGTCCTAATGGGAATGAGACGTGCCTTGTACTCTAAAACCAGGACACACAGCACTTTACCAAACAACTTAGAAACATGGCCACATTGTAATACACTCAGAATGAGTCGGACCAGAACTATGGGTACAAATCACCTCAAACCGAGGATGTTTTTAAAATCTAGATGAAGGTTCATTCAGCTTGAGTCCATCCAAAATAATAACCCTTATAAGTACTACTCATGGTAAGTACAGCTTTAAATTTCCAAGCACTGTACATCTATGCTAAGTATTTTATCTAAAATTAATTATATTAAATATTAAGAGAGACTGTCTAGAAAGTATTTGTGTTCTGTCTATAAGCAGGTGATTATAGGAAGTAGGATATGTTATTGCAGGGGTCACCAGATGGTGCTGTTACACATAGACATGCACATTCTTTTTCTTATGGTATGTCTACACTACCCGCCGGATCGGCAGGTAGCGATCGGTTTATCGGGGATGGATGTATCGCGTCTCATCTAGACACGATATATCGATCCCCGAACGCGCTCCCGTCGACTCCGGAACTCCACCAGGGCGAGCGGCGGTAGCGGAGTCAACAGGGAGAGCTGCGGCCGTCGATCCCGTGCCCTGAGGACAGGAGGTAAGTCGAAATAAGATACTTTGACTTCAGCTACGCTATTCCCGTAGCTGAAGTTGCGTATCTTACATCGACCCCGCCCCCTAGTGTAGACCAGGCCTCAGTCTGCGAGCAAGTTTTTAGTCTTTGAGGAGATGCAGAATTCTGATTCATTTTATTAGTTTTCCCTCTGCCTTATTTTGAATATTGGAGGCTCCTTTTTGGACAGAGATTCCTGGAAATTGGGCACTGGTATGTGGGTTGAGATTTCTGAATGAGGGGATTGGCTGTATGCTGTTTGTGACTGTCTCTGCTCCAGGACTGGTATGTGTGTGTATGTGTGTAAAGACAGCAAGTTATACTTAGAATACACCCAGGATATAGTCCTCCACTGGGAAGCCAACCTGCAAGGCCCCAGACATCAGCAAAGGGTGATACTGGTGTCAGAAAGAGAACATTGGTGACATTGGAAGAAGGCAAGGCACCCACTCCTCACATGACTCCCAGCCTAATTTTGTACATGTGAATTTCAGAACAACTTCGCTGCAGCTTCCAGAATTCAAGGTGCCCGTCTGAACTGTACCACCAAACCTTCTGAAGTTTAGTCGTCACCAGCTGTGAATTTTCATCTTACTTTACAGAGACAGATCAGAGCCCCCCAAGAGCTCTCAGCATGGATAATAAAGCTGTTGTGCTTTAAGAGAGACAAGCAGAGAGCTGACTAGGGAGGAGTGAATAATTAAAAGGCAGAATGTAAAAATGAACAGAAATAAGAAAAGAGAATTTCTAAAATATAAATCCACAAACCAGATTATTTTTTTTTCTGGAAAAGCAAAGGGCTCTGACCTATGCTATCTCACTGGGTATTTCGCTCTCCAGCCACTGCTTTGCATGAAAATTCAATGGGAAGGGTGAAAAGTCCTTCCTTTCAGAGACACTGAGTGGAAGAGCATTGGAGGGAATAAAAACTTTAGCACTAATCGGTCAAAAACCTGACATAAATGTGAATGCATTTTGTGGGTGATTGGTGTCTTCTGAGCCGGTAAATTCCTCCTTCATCAGAGTGCTTAGCTGGCAGTCTCCATTTTAATAGGTGAGCCCAGGGTAATATTGCAACATTGGGCCAAAGTTTTAAAGGACCCCAACCTGTCCTCCATTCATATCCAGGCAAATCTACACATACAGACACCTCCACGCTTCCTGTTTAAGCACTTGTGCATTCAAATGATAGACTTCAAGAGCAAAGAGAATTGTGCGTGTGATTTTTTTCACCTGAGCACAGTTGATAATGTCTGAGGAGTGTGTGGGCAGATATTTGCGTGTGTATAAATGAAGGCCACTCTTTGAAAGTTTTACATTATGTTCCCACTGTGTCTTGAGTGGCTTCTAGTGGTAGTCCTAATTATACTGCTTAGCACAGTCAAATGATGAGGATAATCAGACTTAGCAATAATACTTAACAATAATATATCTTTGAAGGATGGGTCAGAGTTCAGTCAATAAATTAATCATCACACCTTTGTGAGGTAGATAGTTAAGTACTATCCACATTTTAAGGCACAACTCAGCAGAGCTGGTTGCTGTGAGTAATAGTGAGTAGGTGTATCCTTTCACGGTAAAACTTTCATTAATAGATCTTTTTCTGCAAATCAAGTCGTTATTATTACATATTTACTGAATAGCTTCACCAAATGGTTTTCAGCCTGTTTCTTCCACATGGACTCAATAGTTGTTGTTCATTATTCACATTGCATGATTAGGCAGCTGAGTTGCCACTCATTGTTTCCATTATCTGAGTTCATGACAAATGTTTTAAACAGCTGAGTCTCTGGTACATATTTTGGGATGATTAAATATTACTTCTAAAAGTCTGGAAACTTGATGGGGTTTGTGAATATTTTCAGTGCCCTTCCAATAGTTGTGGAGAACAAGTAATGCGGCCCCATGAAATCACAAAGCAAACGTGGTGCATTTGCAAATCAGTTAATGATCAAGCAGCTCTAAAAAGGAGGCAAAGAGAGGTTAAGTTACTGATGAAATGCCTGTTTGACCACATCACCCAGAATTCTTAGTGGAAAGCTGGGTGTGTCTGTGTAGGAAGAGTGAAAAATTAAAGTGTGGTTGATTGTTAGCAGCAAACTTCAAGATCTCTGTCTTAAAAAAATACATGTACAGCGTAACTCAGAACTGGTTGCTACTTGTCCAGGAAGTAGCATCCACTGGAAGAGAAGGGTATTTCAGCTAACTGCAGTCAGTCAGCATTGTCTGAGGTTGCGTCATCGATTTTGAAAGTTGCTTCAGAGGTGGCATTTCTAGGAATGGCGACGTTCCAGATTTCCAGCAGACTTTTGCAGACTCATGCGGCTCTGATAGTTCAGAGAAGATCTAGATAAGCTTCCAAATATTTGGGGGCTTACTGGGACACTTGGAACTTTGGAGGTTCACCCATCACTAATCATGCCAATTTAAGACAATCGGGTGGAGATGCTTTGAAAGAGCACCATTCACACTATGGGCAATGTATTGTCACACCAGGAATAGAGTTTAGGAATGTGTGAAGAGTTCAGACAACCAGAAACCCATATGAAATTAGGATGGGTTCCTGATCTAACTTATATTGTCTTCAGAATGGCCCTCAGCTGGCATTCCTGAATGACATACAAACCTAGACTGATGTTTTCCATCTTTTCCCCCACTTCTTCCAACCAACTTTCCATCAGCTAAATGGTTTTGGCTGTAGAGAGAAAATCCTCTGAGTAGATTGAAAAGGGTTTTCTTGGAGGTTCAGTTTAATGAAGAATCCAAACTGAGATGCAGGGTATGCTTCCCCAGCAGCCCATAAGAATAGACCATGGAGAGGACTCAAGGCCACTGGTTCTGAAACCTACAGAGCTATGCAGTGTGCTTTCAGTGGATTGCAGACCGATTGTGCATTGAAGTAAAAAAAAAATACTGGAGGCAGAACAGTGGGTCATAGGAGGACACAGGCTGAAGGATATTGCTCTGGAAACATAACAACCTTCTAATGCTTTTAATGGATTTCATTTTCCATGACATGGGTACAGTGAAGCGATGCCTGCACCTGAATAAGAGCAAGCAAAGGACCCTGTTCTGGATGAGTGCATTGAGCTATGGGATGAGCCTGCTGACTACTCCTCACAGAAATTCTCTCTGTCCATGCAGGGGGAACATTGTCCGAGTGGAGTCTGAGGTTGTGGCTTTGTGCCTATCTCACTTTCCTTATCGATCTCTCTCTTTCTTTCTTGTTGTAGTGAAGGGATTTCTGTTGCAGTGCAGTTAGCTCGAGTGGTAGCAGCCTCGGCTTGTGGAGCAGGAAGATCGGAGCTCTGTATTGCTGCTGCTGCATTCCATGTAGCTGTGCCGCTTACTGACAATGGTGAGGTCACAATCAACCGCAGAATTATCCGTTCCAATCCTTCTAGCTGCCTGTGCAACAGGGTGAAGGCTGCCAATTCAGGCCATGGGGAGGAATCATAGATATGGTCTAATGCTGTTTGGTTCAGTGGATGCATGCAGTCTTTATGGACCTGCTAGCCATGCCTCTGATCTGCAACCAATCCCACCTGCATAGGGAAGGGATGGAGACTCATCAAGGAGAGCTTCTCCAAGGTGGATAGGCACATGTTGAGTCTTCTTGCATGAGGTCTTTTCTACTGCCTCCATTGCACAGCTGACCGACAGCTTTTTTTGCCACTGCTGGGCCCTTCTGCTAGGGCTTACATCATTTTAGGATCTTAGGACTTTGTGACATTGAGAATGTTTGCAATAGACGCAATTAGAGTATCCCATACAGAATGTCAGGTGGAAGGTGAGCAGCAGGAGCAGATGAACTCCTAGGAAACACAGCTGATCTTTACATATAAATGGCCTTATTAATAAAGAATGAGGGATGCAGAATGCAGCAAATGTGATAGACACAGGATGATTCTGAAGGAAAATGCTTCCATTCTGGATAACATGTTAGGTATACATTGTAGGTAGGTCCTTCTCTGGCCCTCATCACTGTAGTATCTGGGGAATCAAGGCACAGAGAAATGAAGTGACATGCCAAGGTCACACCGGATGTGTTGGCTGAAAAGGAATTCAACCCAGATCTGTGGAGGACAAGTCCATGACCTTCACCACATGGCATCCTTTGTCCCTAACGGCTCAGTAAGGTAACATCCCATCAAAAGCTCAGCGGAATCAGAACACTTAGATGTTCCCTACAAAACATTTACTGCACCTCCTGCTTTTCCAAGCAGTAAAGGAAGGGCTTAAAGAGATGCTTTAAACCTAAAAGATGAGCTTGCATGTGTGGTGTGTTTTTTAAGATGTGGAAATAGTTTTTCTTTGCTGAACCTTTGTCATGTAGGGAGAGAACCAGAAGCTGCTTCAGAGGAGAAGGATACCCAAATTCAGTCTGGGATTTATCTGACTTTCACCAACAGGAAGCATCCATGTTGGCGTCAGGCGGGCAGAAGATCCCCTCGGTCCTATTGCTGCCTACATACGTTGTGTTTGATTTCTGTGCACACCCCTAACTAGATTCTGGGCCTGAGGTTTTTTTTATTGAGCTGTAGCCTGCTCATCCGGAGTGAAATTCAGCCCAGTGCAATGCGTTTGCATGGCACCCCAGGTGCATTCTAAACCCCCATAATGATGGAGCCTGGTAGAGCAGCCTGCACACTCACTGCACAGTGTGGAAAGTGGCTTCACGCTGAAGAAACTGAGGTGGAGATGACAAGCTGGCTCGGGCTGGAGTGGGTGTCACGGTCATGCTGATGGCACTGATGGCTGGAACAGAACCTCAGAGGGCACATTTCTATCAGGGAAGTGGTGCCATGCAGTAGGTTGCAGCCTGTAGGGCCATAGTGCAATCCATTTAAAAGAGACTTCTTTCTTTGTTTCAGTGAACTCAGCACTTGAATGGCACAAACAGAATCTAATTCTCATCTCTCGCTGGACATTAAGGACCTGGCGCTCTGTGCCAGCTGAGGAGCGCTCGGTGAAAGTGTGTGTATGGGGTGGGGGGAAGATAGTTTGAAGACACCTTTGTTCCCCTCTGTCTTAGCACAGTCTGGGTGCTGCGCTGGTCCCTGGTGAGTACTCAGAAGGCTGCTGTAAGCTGTGGTGGCTACCAGTGGCCCTCCCAGAGATCGGTTGTGGATGGGGACCTGGGTGCATGCTCTCCTTTCCCCAGCCATTCCCCCCTGCATCAGTAACTGGGTGACAGAGGAGCTGCAACCGCTGCAGTACACCGCCCAAGCATCCCCTACAAGAGGGGAATCCTCCATCGGACAGTGAAGCTGTTTAACGGTGGCTTTGAACTGGCAGCACAGACCTACCCAACCTCAGGAACTGTTTTTCCCTGCATTTGGGCTGTTCTGATTGGCCCCAGACTCTGCTTCCTTTAGTCAGCCTCCCCTGGCCTGCCAGGATTAAATTAGGACAATTATCCCCTTTCTCTTCTGCTTCGGTTGTCAGGAAGGTGAGCTCCTGTCGCAACATGATCTGGGGGCAGAGACAGTGAAGATCTGCAAAGCCATCTAGGCTATTTGGAGGCCCTACCCCCAACGGGGAGGGGAATGGAATGTCTAGATGCTCTAGGTGATTTTGAAAATCTTAGTGTACAGCTTTCTGGAGCACAGCTTTGGTCGATATTCAGGTTTGGGAGCACCAGGGGAGTTCTGAGAGCTGCCATGCTATGCCACACTGAGGGCCATTGCATTGCTTCAGGGGTTAAGGAATTGGGCATGATGCCTAGCTCTGACCTTTTAGATCGCTGAGTAGGTGCTAGGATGCTTGGAGGCAACTTCATCCTTATTGGTGAGATGTGAGACTGTGCTAGTTTCAAGCCTGCTTGCAGAATTCACTGGCCTCACGTATTCCCCAGACGCTGTCTTGTTATCATACCTGGCGCATTTCCTAGGACTGAGTCCAAAAATGCATCTGATCTTGATTGCTTGAGTATCAATTTAAATACAGAACACTGTACTGCCTCCAAGCACAATCCCCAGTGGTTTTACCATGGTTAGCCCAATCGGTAGCATGGTATTAAAAAGTCCTCCACTATCAGTGGTCTGGCTTTTAGAAAGCCCTGTACATAAACAAGCCCTTGTTTGATTTCTGATTGCACCCTGGAGAATGATCTACAATAGCTTTCATGTTGTCTTCAAGAGTGGAGTCTGCCCAGTGGTTAGACCAGGGGCCTGGGAATCAGAGGTTGGATTCTATTCCCAGCCTTGGCTACTGACTTGCAATGTGGCATACCATTCAGTTCACTCGGCTGGATAATGGGCATTTTAATGAGAGCTGGCTGAGGAATGGTTTTTTGTTTCTACAGAAAATTTCATGAAAACACAAAAAATGTGTCATTTTCACTTACATTTTCTGTTGGAATTTTTAGATTTTGTTTGCTGGAAAAAGTGACTGTAAATCTGATTTTTTTTTCAGCAATCAAAACCCGATGAAAAATATTTTTTTTTCAGAAAGCAAACACTTTCTGCAAAATGTTTGCCACTTGCAAAAACATAATTTCCCACTCAAAAAAATTTGACAAATGTTTGACCATCCCTAATTATAATATTAACCCTCTGTGATGCAGCTCCTGCCCCACACTGGGCTCTGAGGCCTGTGCTACACTGGTGGCGGGGGCGGGGGGGAGGAGGTTCGCAACTTCGTAGCTGAAGTCGAAGGATCTTAGTTCGACTTATCTGGCCAGCCTAACGGCGGTGAGTCAACCACCGCGGCTCCCCCGTCAACTCCGCTTACTCCTCCTGCCGAGGTAGAGTACAGGTGTCGATTCGGGGATTGATTTATCGCATCTAGACGAGATGTGATAAATCGATCCCCAATACATCGATCCCCGATACATTAATCAATCCAGGTTAATAGAGCCCTAGGGAAGTTGC
The DNA here is from genome assembly GCF_020497125.1 of Mauremys mutica. NCBI lineage: Eukaryota > Metazoa > Chordata > Testudines > Geoemydidae > Mauremys > Mauremys mutica. The sequence continues at coordinate 80,756,404 of NC_059082.1, read as the reverse complement.
GCAGGAGGCAGCCAATCACAGAAGAGCTTATAGGAGCAGCCAATCAGGGCCAAGCAGGCCCATATAAGAAGGGCTGGAGAATAGAGCAGCTTCAGTCACTCCCTGGAGCTTGAGGAGGGAGGAGGACTGGCTGCCTGCCTTGCAGGCTGAAGGTAGCTATCACCTCAGACAGAGCAGTGCTGCTGGCAGAGACCTGGGGAGCTAAAGACAGCTCCTGGCGGGGTGCAGAGATCTGCAGGCAGAGTCCCTGAGGAAAGGGCAAAAGAGAGTGCTGGGGCCCAGGGAAAGGTACTGAGAGGTTGGAGGAGATGCAGCATGTGGCTGCCATCTATGGGGTCCTGGGCCGGGACCCGGAGTAGTGAGCGGGCCCAAGTTCCACCCTCCCCACACCTTGCCACTGAGGAATTGGCCAGACAATTGGCTACAGAAGCCACTGAGGGAAGTGGTTAGACAGCGGACTGTGATACTGTCCCCCAGAAGGGGGGAAGCACAGAGTGCGGCACAGCCGGAGGGCTGTGTCACGAAGAGGACGCCGCGGTCCTGGGAGTGATGTAGGTCCCTGGAGCAGAAGTGACGGGGGCACAATAACAATAGAAGAGGGTGCACTGGCTAGCAGAGCTGATCCCCATGACATCCAGCAGGGGTCGCCACCATGGTGAGTCGCACCCTGTCACACCCTCCATCATTAATAAGTGGGCGGCAAAGCTTCCAGTAGCTAATCAATGTTAGCAAATCTTGTTTAGATCCTATATTTGGTATACAGGTGCAAACCACTATTACTTTCCAGTTCTTCTTTGGTTAGTTATCAAGGACAATAGCAAATCTTTCTTTGAACCTCATCCATATTATACTGCTAGGTTATATCTCCTCTCCTCTGCCTTGTCTAAATTATACAGCTACTTCACCCTCGTCTTTCTCGTTTGTGGCAGCTTTCTAGACTCATTCACTTTTCTATAGAAGATGACCCCCGTAAGCAATGAGTAGGACTGATAGCTGGGAACGCATTACAGGATTTTCTTCATTTGAATGGACATATGCCAAACGAACACTTCTCCTGGGGCCATGCACATTCATGGGGATACTTTTCACTGTAAGATGTTCTAGCAGTCCTAAAGCATCACTTCTTTTTTTTCTTGTTAATATGGATGGCTAATTTACTCTTCCACATTTGGTGCCAGATTTGCTTGGTCTTTATCCTCTTGCTTCTGTATTTACATTAATAATGGCCCAAATTGACAATCCCACCCAGACGGGAGAGTAGATCACCTGAGATTTCACACACAGAGATGTACCTGCTGCATTTGGAAATGTTTGCCTTCCCTAGCTATTACGCTACCAGCCTATTAGAGAGTGGGACAAGTATCTTTGCTCCATCTGATTTCGCAATACGGGGGATTCCGGTGTCTCTTAAAGAAACATCAGTCATTTACAAAGAATCTTTGTTTATTTCCTAAAGTGAGAAAGAGATCTGAGAACTGAGCAATCACCTGTATTAGCTCTCACCAAGATGAGATCTGAGAAACCTCTTTTCAAAAGGTTTGATTGTAGGAAGAAAGTTTTTCTATCAAGAAAACTGTCCCTCTAGGGCAGAACTTTGGAAAGTCTCCAGTGCATCCAGCAGGATTATTATCTCCCCTGTCCCCCTAGGCACTGCTGCTTTTTCTTCTTTCTCTCCAGCACCTTTCTCATCCTCTCATCTGTGACCGGTCTCCATATGGCCGACCTGCCAACCTTTCAGCTGCTTTGGGAGGTGGCGGGGAAGCAGTAGCAGAGAAATTTCATCTGTGCTGTCCAAGTGACAGAGTCTGTGTGTTTTAAATTATTATCCTTCCTCTTCTTGCTGCTTTATATTACTCCACTGCACATGCAATTAACTTAAAAGGCAAGAGTTTCTTCGGAATCCACACAGAAGCCAACCTCCAAGTTCCTCTAATTTTCCCTCCTCAGTTTTGAAGCTGGGAATTCTGCTGTTATAGTTGAACTGGTAATTTTGCATTCAGTTGCTAATTATGCTTTGCTAAGATGCTCCGGTCTCTAGACGCAATTTCTCAAAAGTCCACTCTGGAATTATAGGGATTGATAACTAATAGGCCCTGGGGGAGGTGGAATATGATAGAGGGAAGGATAATTACTTTGCTAAAGAAAAACCTCTCTGCACAAGACAGGTACGTTATCTTACAGGCAATGACAGGACAAGTTTTCCCCATGCCACTTGTCCAATGTGCTTCAACCTTCAGCTGAGGGAATGCTAAATCTAGGGGGAAAGGGTAGGTCAGCCTCCATGGCACAGTCGGTTCTTGGCCTCTGCTGAAGCTGCCAAAATGGGTACCTAGTGCCAATTAATGCCAAGCACAGGGGCAATTTTTGTGTTGTGAACAGCTGTACACTGGGAATACCAGTAGACTCCCCAATGATGATTGCAGGCAGGGTTAGTCTCTTTCCCATGTGGCACCAAGTGGTCATTAGTGATTCAGATCACATTCGATGACATCCATGGGGAAGGCTCTGTATTCTATTATCAAAATCTATCCACTATTCAAACCTCATCTTCAAAGCATTCACACTGGGATGTGAACTCTGCAGAGCAAAAGATCTCTTCTTTTCAGCACTAATAATTGCATTGTAGTCGTGGAGTCAAATTCTGTTCTCAGTGATGCCTGTGTAAACCTGAAGGAACTTGAAAGTCAATGGAATTACTCCAGACTTTCAGCTTTATGATGAAGAAGGTCTTTGCTACCATTAAGGAGCCATCATCCAGGTAAGACTTCGACACCCACACCCACCCACACAAGAAATCTTGGTGTTATCGTGGATCGTTCTCTGCAAACTTCTGCTCAGTATGCAGCAGCAGTCAAAAAAAGCAAACAGAATGTTAGGAACCATTAGGAAAGGGATAGATAATAAAACAAAATATCATAATGCTACTTTATAAATCCATGGTACGCCCACACCTTGAATCCTGTATGCAGTTCCGGTCACCCCATGTCAAAAACGCTATTAGAATTGGAAAAGGTGCAGAGAAGGACAACAACTAATGATTAGGAGTATGGAACAGTTTTCATAGAAGGAAAGATTAAAAAGACTGGAACTGTTCAACTTAGAAAAGAGATGATTAAGGGTGGGTATGATAAAAGTCTGTGGAATCATGAATGGTGTGGAGAACATGAATAGGAACTATTATTTACCTCTTCATATAACACAAGAACTAGGGGTCACCTGATGAAATTAATAGGAAGCAGGTTTAAAAATTAAGGACTTCTTCACACAGTGCACAGTCAGTCTATGGAACTTGTTGCTGGGGGATGTTGTGAAGGCCAAAAGTATAACTGGGTTAAAAAATGAATTTGATAAGTTCATAGAGGTTTTTGATGGCTGTTAGTCAAGATGGTCAGGGATGCAAGCCCATGCTCTGGGTATCCCTGCACCTCCAACTACCAGAAGCTGGGACTGGATGATACAGGATGGGTCACTCAAAATTCTGTTCATTCTTTCTGAAGCATCTGCTTCTATCCAGTGTTAGAATACTGGGCTAGATGGACCATTTATCTGACCCAATCTGGCTGGTCTGATGTGATACCCAATCTCCATCCCCAACTCTACCCCTGGAAATGCAGTTCCTTGAAAGTTACTAGTAATGTTTTACTCCCTTTAGTCTACTATGCAACTAAAATCATGGACCATCATGCAGAAGAGGCTGTTCCTCTTAGCTAGTATCTTAGCAGCAGCAGTTACATTACCAAGTCTCCAGGGACATTTCAATAAATGTGTTCAAATGGAGCACTGTAAAACTGCTTCTATTTGCTGTAAAAATATTTTCGCTATGTTTGTTCATTGGCTGCTCAGGGCAGTTTTATTTATTATTTTTACGGGGATCATGATGGGACTAAGAGAAAATCCAGAGAAGATGCTTGCAACACAGTACCAAGCGATTCTCTGCAGCACTGAGAAGAGAGCAAAACATTTCTCGATCCAAGAGGGTTTTTGTCATAAAAATTGAAGCTGAAATAGACTCAGGCTCACTCATGATCCACTTCCCATGCACTTGTAGAAATGAGAGGTGCTTGCACTGGGTCCTAAGTGGGGACTCCTCAGAGTTCCAAAGTGCCGTGAGGGTGAAAGTTGTCCTGATGTTCCTGTCAGGATCCCAATGGCAGAAGATTCCATTCTGTCCCCAAAACTGGCAGTTAGTTCATATGTTCCGATGGCAGGAATCACTGTGCCCTGGGTTCCATGTATACCCAAAGATAGTATTGGTATCCAAATAATTGTCCAGTAACTCCGGGGTCAGAAAGTTATGTCCTGTCAAATATAAATGAGAGCAAAATCCCAGTTCCCCAGTCCCCTTGTTTAGATAATCAGGAAATTGGTAGTTTTCAGGCTCAAGATTATAAACTCCACACTAGAGATGCTGCCTAATGCAGGAACTTAACGGTGTCTCCGAACTGGCAGGCCTACAGGACACTAAATGCACAGCACCTCTCACCACATCAGCAGGCCTCAGGCACCCACTGGGATGCACCGCTTAATAAGCCTGCTGCCACAGGCTGCGCTAGTTTCGCTTTCCTGCATGGATACGAGGTAGAGCACATGGCACTAGCCTAACTTTGTGGTGACAAAGGCATGGATGACCCTCGCCAGGTCCCTATCCATTGGAATGTGTCACACAGCCCCCTAGCCAGGCCCAGACGGCAAAAAGGCAGTGTGGTCGTCTCTCTAATCCAATTGCCTAAAAGCAACTGGGATCGAAGAACGGCGCCAAGGCCGGAATGTGAGTGGCCATCGCAAAGGAACTCCCTTGATCAAACGAGGCCGATATTGTCTCCATCATGTCTATTGTCTGCTTCAGTTTCACCTGTACAGTGGGCAATAAACATCCTACTCAGCGGGTGGTGCGTGAGTTGTATCCATCTACCTGGCCATTGCCTAATCAAAAATAAGAGCAAGTGCGCCAGCTGATGTCTTTTTTTTCCCCAGTCCCACCAGAAATTTAAAAAACTAAAAGCCACAACGGCATAACCCCAAAGTCATATTTGCCGCACTTGACATCTTGCCATAAGTATCTGGAGCACGGAGTTTATAGCCCCTGCTAGCTGGCTGCTGCTTTGTACTTAATGATCTCACGAACACGGAAAGTAACGAACTATAATCCCCAGTGAAGACAGGGGGCGGGGTTGGTGAGAAAGAAAAGATATTTTCTGTGTTTGATCTTTCAGTGGGTTGGGAATGAAGAAATGTAATTAAAGTCTAACTGGATGAGATCAGAAGGCTTTTAAAATTGGTAAAATGCGTAATCGACATCAAAACCAATGATATTTAAGGGACAGGCTCTGAAGTGAGTGAGACAGTGTTCAAATCACACGTAAGTTCTCTCTCTAATTATGTGAGACGATATGACTATATCTAGTGACCTGTGACTATATGATACTGTTGATAAATAGTATAGGAATTAAGGACCTGTACCCACCCACCCACTCCATTAAGTTCCCGATTCAAATCCCACACTCTTTCGACTCTGCTCTAATTCCATTGGCTAGAATGGAGTTACCCCCATTTACACTGGTTTAAAGTGAGATCAGAATCCGGCCCTACGTAAAAGGATTGTGGCAGAAGCACAGGACTTTGGGGATCCTAGCCCAGCTCTGTCGCTCACCCAACATTCAGTGGTATTGGATCTAAAATGCTAGTTTGGGCCTATCTGTCTAGGAAATTTCACTTGTTAAAGACAGCTAGAAACCTAGTCAATTTTAAAACCCATAAGGGTGTAGTTTCAGGTGCTTCACCTGCCCCACAGTCCAGACTCCTGGCCAACTTTTGTGGCTGTACAATCAAATTTTTCTAAAAGGATTTTTCTCTCTCCTGTTGCTTGGGAAAAGCCCTACATAAACAGTAGCGAATGGGGGGAGTGACTCAGGCCCCAATCCTGGAACTTCCCTAGACCAATGGAGCTCAGCGATGACACGGAGTGTGCCCACCAGGAATCAGTTCCAGGATGAGGGAGCAGCTAACTATACAGGGGAAACAGCAAAACTGACTAGGTACAAAATCCTGTAAAATCCACAAAGTATTGCCTACCCCAAATGTTCAAAAATCATGAGTCAGCGCCAGGGGCGGCTCCAGGCCCCAGCACACCAAGCGCATGTTTGGGGCGGCATGCCGCGGGGGGCGCTCTGCCGGTCACCGGGAGGGCGGCAGGCAGGGTGCCTTCGGCGGCATGCCTCCGGAGGGTCCGAAGCTGCGGGACCAGCAGACCCTCCGCAGGCACGCCTGCGGGGGTCCACCGGAGCCGCAGGACCGGTGAGCGGCAGAGCGCCCACTGTGGCATGACACCGTGCTTGGGGCGGCGAAATGTCTAGAGCCGCCCCTGGTCAGCGCCCCCCCCCCCCAAAATCACAAGATTTGTCTTAAAATCCTGAAATTAAAAATACAATAATAATATATTTTGGATTCTTTTCATTTGCCTTCTGTTTTTTGAGCCTTTAGGGTGAACTCTGGTCACATTTTCCAGCCTTTCTCTCCAACCATGGGTGCTAGAAACCTCGTTTTTGGTTTAATGAAAGCTGATAGTCTCACTTACTCACATGCTTCCAGAAGCTGGAGCTTTAAGTAAAACATCAAATATCATGAGACTCACAATAACATTGTGGGAGCTGGCAACTCTCACACACTGAAAAAATTAAAAAACGGAAAAGATTTTATTTCTCTCTTCCTTCTGGTCAAATTGATCAGTGTGATTTTGAATTTGATGGTGTCCCTTAAAAAAAACAACAACTCATTTTAATAGTAGCCAGTAGTTACACTAACCCCATTGCCAAATATTTTCAAAGGCTGCACCTTGGTCTAAAACAGCTTTGAAACATTTTCATCAGTGAGCTGTATTTTCCCTTTCCTACTCCGGTATATCCCCGGCTGGAGGGAACACTGCTGGCTTATTAAAATCGTAGCTGCTATGGAGAGACATAATAGCTCTGTTTCTGGAAGAGAGATGCTGAGGACAGTGACAGGCATTTCCAACATCTGCACTGACCCTTTATATTTTAATAGACATATTTTTCCTTTTTTAGGTTTTAAACATAAGAATGTCCCTACTTGGTCAGACCAAAGGTCCATCGAGCCCAGAATCCTGTCTTCTGACAGTGGCCAATGCCAGGTGCCCCAGAGGGAATGAACAGAACAGGGACTCATCAAGTGACCCATCCCCTGTTCCTCATTCCCAGCTTCTGGCAAACAGAGGCTAGAGAGGGGATAGCACGGGGATGGGATGCCTTTGGCCCCTCTAGGTCCCACTGTCCTTCATTTGCCCTCTCTACTCTCCCAGTGGCTGCACTTGCGGGGAGTTCTCTGGGGCAATCGCTCCCTGGCAGAGGGCTGGTTCTTCTTCCTCCTTTCGCCTTGCAAGAAAGGAGAGTCTGGCTGGGACAGGGGCCAGCCTCTCAGACAGACCCTGGATAGGACTTTACGAGCTCGTCATCTGCTACTTACAGACACAAGCCAGTCAATGAGAAGACAGCCCCTTTCACAGGATTTATCTCCTACCCCACTTCCTGGGGCGTGTTGCTTGGCTGTGTGCTGGATCGGATCTGGAAGCAGTGTGGTCTGGGGCTGTCTGCTCCTTGACTGGCTTGCCTCTGTAAGTAGCAATCGCGGCAGGGAGCAGCAGCCTTCTTTCTGGTACAGGTGAGCCTCCTTAGAGCAGCAGAGGCCCAGAGGTGCTCATTAGCCACCTCCCATCTGTCCCTTCACAGATATACAGAGGAGTTTACTGTAAAGGACCCATGTTTGTGTGCACCCACAATGAGAGTCTTTGATGCACAAGGAATCCAGGTCTGTGTCACTGACATATGATAACTGAACATCAGTGTTTTCTTTTAAACAGAAAATCTTCCCTATTATTACTGCAATGACATCACAGCTTGCATATTCCTCCTGCCTGGAGCTCGGGGCCATATGACCCTGGCAGCATAGCTCAAGACTGCAGGTTGCTTGGATAGGTTGTCCAGTTTAAAGAAGAGAAGCCTTGTAAATGTCTTACAGATCTTTCTTGTCTCTACCCCTGACCTTTTCAAAGATGAGAGAGAAGGGCAGGGGGGAAGGCCCTCCCTGGAAGTCCCATCCCATCCTTTCTGGCAGAGAAAGGATGGGAGGCAGTGAGCTATGCTGACTGTCACCTGGTGTGCATACTGGAGGAGAGTGGGATGGAAGGGTATATTTTAGCCTCATTCCACAATTTTTTATAATTACTTAGAAAAAAGAAATTAAAAAGCCCCGCTCCATGCTAAAGTGGCTATTAAGACAGATACTAAAATATGTCAGAAAAGTGACTGCAAGGTCGATTTTTGCATTAACCAGCTGATTTTTTGGTACTAAATCTGCAAATGAAGTCTCCATGGCTTTCTTTCCAGGTCTTTTTTTTTAAAACTCTTGTGCGGGGGAAATGCTTGTAAATATCACCTCCTTTTGTCATGCATTTTCTAAGCCCTGATTTTATTTCTTAGTGGGAAATGGACTTGGATCATCGTTGGGTTTGAAGTTTTATTGATTTGGTGCAAGTGAGAAGTTTTATTTTTTTAAACCCTTAAAACAATGCAGACTGTAGGGAGTGCCTTTTTCCTTCTGTGTTTGTACAGCACCTAGCACCCCGGGGGCCTGGTCCATGACAGGGTTCCCAAGGTACTACTGCCATACAAACAACAATAATAATCATAGAATCACAGGACTGGAAGGGACCTCGACAGGTCTCTAGTCCAGTCCCCTGCACTCAAGGCAGGACTAAGTATTATCTAGACCATCCCTGACAGGGGTTTGTCTAACCTGCGCTCAAAAATCCCCAGGGATGGATAATGATAATTAACGCATGCACCCGCATCAAACTACACTGGCCCAACCCTGCAAGGAGCCAAATTTCTGAAGACTTGATGGAACTCAGCACCTCTCAAGAGGTGATCAGCACCTTTGTAGAGAAGCCCTTGTGTTACTGCAGACAACGATAATCAACTGAGCTTAAAGAACCCGTCCCCCCAACCTAGTCTGCCTGCAACACGCAGAACAAGCATTCTCTTCCCTTCCCACTGTCCCCTGACAGGTATCCCACCTTCCTTCTATCTACTGAATGCTGGACAGCAACCTGACCTGTTATATCCTTGGGGCAGCCAGTGTAGGAAGCAATCACTTGAGGCCAGAGAGCAGGCAGCTAACCAAAACCTCCATTTTATTTACAGATATACAGAGAGCTCACTCAGCCGGTTGAAACCGGCTGAGCTATCCCTTAATAGTCTAACTCAGTTGCCATAGTAACAAAACCCATGACAACCAAATACACAACATGACCCACTCCCCACCAGCCGCTGTCCAGTCCTCCCACTCTGCACTGAAAATCATCCCGACTCCCTTCCCATCCCCTGCCCTTCACAGTCATTCTGCCCCCTCCCCACCCTGCCACCCACTGAACCCCCCTGGTTACATGATCAATAGCAATTCTGATTGGCCAAAAATATGTTGGCTCTCCTCTTCCCTGGCAGCGCCACCACTAGCAACCTCGGAGGGACGGGGTTTTGATTCTGCAGCTGCATCTATGCACTTCAGAAGTGGCGAGAGGGTCAGAAAGCCACAGATATAGTCATTTGCATTGGGCTCTATGTCTATAATCAATCCAAAGCCCCAGGAGGTGATTAAACTAGTGACAAGTTCAGTGATTCAATGGCTGTAGCAAATCCAAAATTCTGTTACATTCTTCCAAGGCCTAGTTTCTTCTCTGGAAAGCCAGAGCTACAGTTATTGCTAATGCTGGCAGAGTAAGAGTCATTCAAGGTTTATTTCAGAATTCACACTAGGAAAAACTGAACTGAGATTTCCCCCTCACTCCAGAAAACAAGATTTGTTGCAAACAGATTAATCCAACTGCTTGTTTAGCTGCTAGATGAGATAATATCAGATTTGCTGCTTTACGATGTTCAGCCACAGGCTGCACTTTGCTGGGTGGGTGGGAGAGGGGAGATGAGGAAAACAGACACAAAAGTTAACAAATGATCAAACTCCTGTTAAAGTAAATGGAGACTGCCAGTGATTTCTGTGGGAGTTGGATGGGACCCACAGTAATAGGAGGCAAGGAGCAGTTTGAGTTTTAAGCCTAAACATTTATAAGACATTAGGCTCCAGGAAGGGTGGAGAGTGTTTTACTGCCATCTCGGATCCTCCATCAAGTCCCTTCTTACAATCCACCTCTTCCATAATGCAGCTACAAAACTGCCTTCTGGTAAAAGCTAGGCACGTGGCCAGGTGCAGTCACTGTGGCCATTGCAACAGATTGGCTGTGACTTGTGTACCCAGCTGGTCTGTGCTAAAACATCCTGTAACCTTTGGCATGTCTCCCCCTGTCCATGTGTTTGTTTCCTCCACCTGTCATGTCTCGGCTTTCAGTCACCTGCAAGCCCACCCATAATGCAAACTGTAGCCTGGCCATGCTCAAGCATTTCACAATCATGAGTCGATCACCCAAAGATTATGGGACTGGTTTAAAAATCATGAGAACTTGCTTAAAAATATATATTTTTGTTTTGTTTTTTTTAATGTTGGGTTCTTTTTTCTTGCCTTCTGATTTCTGAACCTGATCTTTTTTCTTTTTGTTTATTAACAATGAAAGCTGAGATTCTCGTGTAATCCCTTGATTCCGGCAGCTGGTGCTTTAAGAAAAATACTAAATATCACAGTTTCGTTGCAGTGAATGGCTCTTGTCCCTTTCACTTAGACCCCTCAGCAGTGACAGAAAATTTCTGTGGGTCATTTCTGATGCTCACAAGCTCTGCAGGGAAATGCTTGCTTCGCGCACTGTTGAAGGAACAGTCTTTGAAACCATCCATCTCTTTCTTCGCGGTGTGAGTGCAGAGCTGAGCCAAGTGACTTAGACAAAAGTTCTTAACGTACATATGCCTGCAGTCAATTTCAAAGTGGTAATTAACATGTAATGTCTCCAAGGTGGCCACACACTGAAAAGCTGAGTCATAGTTTGGCAGGGTTTAGATAATTTGAGTTTGTATGAGCCAGACAGATCGAGCTTGTCTTACGATGGACTGTCTCAGCTTAGTCATTATTGCTTAAAACTTTTTAAGTTTTGCTATCTTATCTAATCTATCTATCTATCTTGGATGTGTCTGCATATATAATACAATGGATTTTTTTCTACATTTGGAAAAAAGTGAGAAAAATATACACATATTTGCGGTATATAAAAATATTTATACTGCCTTGCTATAATGTGATTGCTAGATCTCTCTGACTCCCTAAGTTATTGGCTCTAACCCCGTCAGAACAAGTAAACAGGGAATCTGTGAATTAATAACATCCACTGACCTCCAAGCCTTTACATGTGCAAACATCTGATGTGGGAGGTAATCCACTTTACTAACTGGAAGGCACTGTGCTCTCTTTGATAGCTGCAAAGCTTTGGGCCAGGCTGAAATAAATAAGTACATTAATTAAATGAAAAGAGGAGGAAAAGAAAACAAATCCCAGTGATGGGTGAAGAGCAAATACACATGACTGAGGGGAAGAACAATGTCTTTAAAAACAGACTGCTCTTGCCTGCAATTATTGGCTGCATGACGTATTTGGTTTATGCATTTCTGTGGATTGGAGATTTTTTTCCTCTCCCCCCAGGGATCACATGAGCTTTGTCAAAACAGTGACTCAGGGTTTCGCATTGTTGCAGGGCTCTCATTTTGTTCCCCATTCATCAGAGAACAATTTCCCCCCAATTTGCTTTCATGTGCAGGCCCTTCTGAGGTTACTACGAAGCATCCATGGGTGTTGATGTATCTATCCATCTTGTCATGTGGTCTCTGAGTGCCTTAATGAGCCACGGGGTTATGGAACAATAATTATAGGCCGATCTGGTAATGTTCCCTATAGTTAAAGGTATTTCCATTATAAGACCTTGTTCTCAGTTACTTATAACTTTGCCAAACTTTAACTGTTTGGGCTGAAATTTCCCATGCTGGGTCTCATTTCCCTCCCCCCTGAAAATTTTAGCTAAAATGGCTCAGCCATTTCCAAGAATGAGGTTAGGGTAAAAACAAACATTGTTCTGCCCATGTTAAAAAAAAAATCATAGAACCTCTTTTTTCCACTGAGCTGTTCTAGCACCTCCACACTTTGGAGCAGTGTCTTGACATATGGCATGAGGATCCCCTGATGTCAGGGATGTGCCTTTTGCTGTCCCCATGAAAATTTGCCCAAATTTGGCTACGTTACGAGCCTCTGGAAAATCTCAGTTCCCACATGCTCAGTAGAGATTTATTAGAGACTGACCGTGAAATTCTCTGAAGATTCCATCTGCACTGAGCATGCTCCAGTCCAGGGCTGCAGGGGCTGAGCAGGATTTTCCCTGCAATTGCTCCTTATGTCCTATGGGGAGTGCTTGTGCTGTCAGGCACCAGAACACAGAGCAAGGGCTTTATCTCGCCTGTGCTCACAATGCTCCCACGCTGGCACCCAGGCAGTGAAGGAAAAGAAGGGAGTGCTATGATTTCAATGCAGAGGGGTGAGGAAGTGGAGAGGGGATGGGACAAATTGAAGCAAGGGGTTGCAGGAGCCAGAGGGGCAAAGAAGCAAGGGCCAGGGAGGTGACAGGGAGGGTGTACAGGTGCAAGTGCCAGAGTTTGGGAGGGGGGTTAGGCACAGAGGGGGAGAGGGGCAGAAGCTGTGGGGTTAGATGGGGCAGAGGAGATGGGGAGTAGGAGTGAGGGGGTGAAAGGAGCCAGTGAGTAGGCTTGGGGAGTCTATAAGAGGAAAAGAGAATGGGCTCAGGGTAAGGGCACAGGGGAAGAAGTGTCTATAACCATGAGATAACATTCCCTTGGAGAACCTGGAATGGAACCAGGAGTCCTGAGTCTCTGCATTACTCCATTGTCAGCAATATTGTGAAACCCACTGGCAAAGTGTGTGCCTCAGCCCCTCCCAGGATTGGTCCACATAGAAGATAACAGCCTACTATTGCTACCAGTTACTTTGTTAGCTCAATCAGTAGAGTTCTGCTGTGGATCTGAAGGCCCAATCCAGAAGTTGACCCAAACTGAGGGTCAATATGGTTTCATATGAGGAAATTTCATATTTTTCAGTCTGTATGTAAAAAAGAAAAGAAAAAGAAACAACATCCCCCAAACTACATAAAGAGAACATTAGGGCTATGGAGGTTCCTCTCAGAAGTTAGGAAATGCGCCGGCTAGGTGAGGGTTAAGGCTCTGCTCTGAGCTAGAGAGCCCCACCCTGTCTGGCTTGGAGGGAGGAGGTAAAAGGCAGCAGCCCAGCTCAGTGGATGGTAGGCTGGGGAGAGAACTGGCCTTTAGTTCTTGGCTCCCGGGGAGGAGTTGGCAGAAGGCTGGAACTGCTCAGGTGACCACTGCCCCTTGGTCCCTTTCCTGAGACTTCTGATGCTGAACCAGCTCCACAGACTGTAATAGACACTGAAAGAGGCACGGAACGAGGGCATGGCCCTGCAGGCTACGTCTACACAGTGATAACAGAGCCCAGGTGAGCTGACTTGGGCTTTTGGGGCTTGGACTGTGGGTCTATAAACTTGCAGTGTAGATGTTCAGCTCAGGCTGCAGCTTGGACTCTGGCACCCCACAAGTGGAGAAGGTTTCGGAGCCAAGGCTCCAGCCTGAGCCTGAATGTCTACACTTCAATTCTGAGCCTCGGGAGCGGACTCAGCTGGCTCAGTCTTGGAGACTCGGTGTTAGACGTACCCTTAGAGACTCCCGGAAGGAAGAGAGTATCATCACAACCTTAAATTCGTTCATTTGTGCTTAATTGTCCTTTTGACCTGACAACCCCAGAAAGGCATGACTTCTGCAGACTGGGCTGGAGGGCTACACCCCCCAGGGGGCACTGTGGGAGGCCAACTCTGTGACCTGCCTGTATTAAGGTTGCCTGTGCAACTTGAATTCGGCCCGCTTGTGCGTGTGCATTATGATGCAGTCTTCGATTACAAGATCCCATCCTTTTTTTAACATGCGTCTGACAAAGTGGGTATTCACCCACGAAAGCTTATGCTCCAATACATCTGTTAGTCTTAAAGGTGCCACAGGACTCTCTCATCCTTTTTTTGTATGTGATGCCTCCACAGAACAAAAGATCCAAACATCTGCATTGGAAAATGACCTAAAATAAATGAAATTATTCAGTAGAACAAATTATTGTCTTTGCATAAAAGAGAAACTATTCCCCAGCAATACGATTTTGTTAATGAAATCTCGTGGTAATAGGCTAGATAATGGCAGAGTTTAGCCTAAAGGTGCCATTTTCTAACTGGTAATGTCAGTGAGATTATACCTAATCAGGGCTGGTGATTAAATAATGAGACCTAATTTTGCATTATTTATGCTATTTCCTCTAACAGTTATAGGTAGCAGCAGCCGTTCAGTCTGCCCGTAAAGGTCTTTCATTGTATTAAGTATATAATCCCGACAGATACATCTTTCCCTTTAAAGGTACGTTTACCTTTATGGCAGTGTATGGAGTACAGACACTGCACACCCAGCGAGCACAGGTATCAATAGCAGTGAGACTCTGCTTCAGTGAGTGGAGCAGTCGAGTGTGCTACACACCTGAACCCCAGGTTACGCCCCCTACAGAGCTCTCTACACATACAAGTTGTGCCTCCCACATCTCCACTGATCTTTTTAGCAGTATAGTGTCCCACTGCCTCCCCCCTGCTAGAGCCTTTCCTTGCCTCAGGGAATGGTTTGCTGCCGGAGCCTTTCCCCGCTGCCGGAGCTTTTCACTGTGGCATATAGCTACACGCAAAGTGGTTGTGCTCTCAGCGTAGACATAGCCTTAGAAACCTCTTCTTGGTCAAACACAAAGGAGAGAGAGATCTCGTCAACTCTGTTCTTCTGCGCTCACGGCAGGACAAAGCCCAATGGGTTGCTGCTCTCCATTCCTTCAGGCTGAAGGGTTGAACCAGAACCAGCCACATTTCAACAGTGCAGAATCTGAAGGAATAGCAAGGACCTCAGTGGGGTAGGAGCTGTCTTTATAGTCAGTCTGTGTTCCTACATCATCTAGTGCAATGGAGTCCTGGTCAATGACTGTTAATGACTAATAAAAATAATCATGATCTTACCACCCAGAGCAATCCTGCCAAGACATCCATCCCTAAGAGTGTTGCTCAGAAATCCTTTGGCCAGATTCTCAACCCATACACAGCTCCTCTTTACTGTTCTGATGGCCCAAAGGGCCCAAAAAGCCAGCTTAACCAGCCATCTGATAATCCCCCTGATGTAAGAGATTTCCTTCTAACTCTTACTTCTGCGTTCCAACCCCTAGACAAGCCATACATGCGGCCCCCCTGTAGAGAGATTTCTTCCAAAGTCCTTTTCAATAGAGAGACGCTGCAAAATACCAATTAATTTTGTGGGAAGTTGTGAAATGTTCCAGGTTTTTGTGTTTGTTGAAATTTCCCCAATTTTTTTTCCAGCCCATCCCTGCCTCTCCGCTACCCCCAAACTAGGTTTTTAAAAAATGTTTAGGGATAAAAAGAAATGAAAAAAACTAGTAAAAAAAATGCCAATTGGTTGAAAAACTGGAAAATGTCATTGAAAGAGATTTTTTTCCATTAAAATGTTTCATCTTGACTAACAGTCATTGTTTATCCAAATGACTTTTCTAATCATCCCTTCGATAGTCATAGCCACCGGCCTATGAAGTGGTATCTGCTGTCATGTTTTATGGTGTTGGTTACAGAAAAGACTGAATGGAAGGATGGCCTTGTTTTTCAGGCCCAGACTGGAATTCAAGAGATTTGGGGTGACTTTATGGCTCTGCCACTTCTTTCCTGTGTGACCTGGGGCAAGTTTCTTATGCCTAGAGTTGGGCGGGAAATGGTTTTCCTGTCCTACCAACGTTTTTGAGATTTTGAAAATTTTTCCCATCGAGAATCAGGATGAAAAGTTGAAATTTCCAAAATTGTTATGAATCAAAAAATGTTTTTAAAAAAGTAATTGAAAGAATTGAATGATTTGAAAGATTTTGTTTTGCTAATATCAAAATGTTTCATTTAGATTTTGAACGTTTCCTGTTTTTACTACATATTAACTTACATTTCAAAACTCTAAATCATGCTGACTTGAAAAACACAACTTTTCACTTCAAAAAAGGCCAAAACAGGACTTATGAACCATTTCAAAACTTTTTTTTTTAAAGATAAGCGAGAAATTTGTTGCAATCTGGTCCTTTCCTGTGAAAAGTTTCAGCTTTGAAAAAAATGTTTAGTCCAAAATCTTCCAAATAACTCTACTTAGGACCTGATTTTCAAAGATGCCAAGAACCTCTAGATCCTGCTAAAGTTAATGAGACATTTTCAGAACCTCTGAAAATGAGGACATTAATCTCTCTGTGCCTTAGTTCTCCACCTGTAAAAGGGGGATTGTGACAGAGTATTTGGGAGTTAACAGGTGAGCCTATACTCTATGATACTAATTAACTTCCCCAGAGAGGGCTGATTGGGGAATGAAATGTAATTGGGTAATCAGGATAACAAGCTGAGTGAGCTAAAGGATTAATTAGCTGTCAGCTGAGGACTGATAAAAAAAAAAGGGCACAGGAAAGACATGCAAGAGAGGGGAGCAGCTGAGCCCAGTGTCAGAGAGATCTCCAGGAAGGGAGACCTCTTCTTCTCTTGGGGCTGAAGATACAAGGCATGTTATTGCTGCATAAAGCTGCAAAGGAGGGAGGGATCTGAACTGAACAGCACGGAGTGGCTATCCAACCAGTGGAGTCTGAACAGGTTTCTATAGTACAAGAAGGCTGGATCGGAACATCCCCTGCTCCAGGGGTGCTGTAAACACTTAGATACACTGGTGATGGGTGCTCGCGAAAGCCCTAAAATACATGTATCCCCACAGTGTGGTACTGCCTGGAATGACATAGTGTTTGGACAGCCGGATAGTAGAATTAACGTTGGCCTGTCTTAAATCGCAACTTGCAGAGAAGGGACATCTGCGGAATAACTTGAAAAGATGGTAGCTGTCTTCAGGTTGTGGTGCTCATTTATAAGAGCAATACGTGGGAAATAAACCTGAGCTAATCCATCTTTCTAGGGTCACTGCTCCTATTGGAAATTCATAACGTGTGGCACAACTGCTTATATCCTGTCCATAAAGCAATTTACTGAACATGCACTAAATGGCCCAGGCCATGCCATATTACAGTTATTCATTTAAAAAACCCTAGTAAATATATCGATTTGGCCACAAACTGTTAAATGCATGTGTGGCTCTTACATAATGCATATAGCTGGCTTCCTTTAAGGTGGACTTAAGCCAATGTGCCGGGTAGCAACCTTCATTATTTTGATTTTGGATCTGAGTATTTTGAGTTAAAAGTCCTGACTTTGAAATCCCATAAATCTAGATAAATAACAACTCATTTTTGCAAATCATGTTGTTAGCTGATCGCTGCCCAACAGCCATATTTTAAAGACTATCCAGAAAGTGACACTGCCAATCAGCTTATATTGTGTCTTGTTGCTCCAAAATCAGAAACCTGCCATTGAGCGGACAACTGCATTTCAGCAATGTGATGCTATTTCACCAATAAATTCTACCAGTCCTCTCCCACACTGCCACTGGAATAAAACTCCACCCAAATATTACACAGCCAGGTACCGTTTCCATTTGTCCTTCACAAGCTCTTGTACCGATTACAACTGTAAAGGATGCATTTCGAAGCCAGAGGACGGAATGTAATGCAATTAGTAGATTAATTTGCCCATTCTTCACCTCTCTATGCCAGAGAGTTTTGCTCTAATGAAGGGTATCAAATGAGTATTTCATCGTGATTTAATAGAACAGTTATTTATTCCACAGAGACATCGACAAATTGTTAAAGGAGCACTTTCTGGGGATTCGTGGTGGACAGAGAAGCCAATTCACTGGGTTAGCGCACAAGGCTTTCGCCATTAGTCTCCTGGGTTCCAGCATGATTGAGATTATATGGAGGAGATATTAGATTAAGTTAATCCAGAATGGGAATTTATTGCACTCTTTGTCTTCCTTTAATAGTTGGGCTACATATAAGGGGAACTGCTTACCAGAACTACAGCTAAGGGAGTTACTCCTCAAGTTATCTCGAATGGTAGAGACTTATGCTTGCAGCACTGAAGGTCCCCAAGTTCAAACACAGCTGACAATTCAAGCAACAGATTGTTCTATTTACATCACCACCGTGTTAGTTACAATTCAACACAGCTAACTGTCTCTGAGTAGTGAAGAGCCAGGACTGGAAAAGTAGCAGCATTGCATAGAACAACCAATAGAGCCTTCCATCTGAGGATCTCAAAGCACTTTGCCAACATTAATGAATGAAACCTCACAACAACACAGGGAGGTAGGGCAGTATTGTTATCCCTATTTTACTGATGGGGAAACTGAGGCACAGAGCAATAGTCACAGACGTGACCTGCCCAAGGTTGCACAGGAAGTCAGAGCTAGAACCCAGATCTCCAAATGTTCAGGCCTGTGCTTTAACCACCCCTTCCTCCTAGGTCATGAGGAAGGTGCGTTGGCAGAGATGAATGTAGAGGGACACCATGATTCAACAAGCATGGAGATGAAGTACAGGAGCAAAACTGAATGATGGCCCGGGACTGGGGTAGCAGGAAGTGTTGAATGTGTTGGACTGGGATAGTAGGAAGTGTTGATGAGTATTAGGTGAGCTGTATGGGAGAAGCTTGTAGAACACCTATCCCAACTAACCTGGCCCTCAACAGCACTGGGATCTTATATTACCTGAACCCAGCTGACAAAAAAGAAACGAAAGACCAAAGAACACTTTCTAATGCAATCAGAACTCAATTTGGGCACCATAACCAAAAGGAAGAGAGAATTTCTTAAAACAAAGGACAGAAAGGTATTTTTCAATGGAGACAGAGTAGGATACCTTGGGCAATACCCACCTCTCTGTGTAGCTTTCCATTCTACCCCTGGGCGATGAAAACCCTCCTTTTTTCTGAGATGATATTGGTCACTCTGTGCTGTGACGTCACGTAACAAACTCCGCCTGGTGTCATCCTCTCCCATCGGCATTGTCCTGGGAATGATGGGATCCTGAGACAATAAAAATGACTGAGAGTTAAAGGCACATAAAACCAATTCCGCATCAGCAGTTCTCCATGGGCCTTGTCCAATCTTCTCGCATGGTGATCCATTTGAAAGAGGCGAACGCTGCCCTGCTTCCTGAATCACTTTAATTGTGCTCATTGAGTGGGTAGCCTAGGGGAATACATGTCTGGCAAGTCACCATTTGTCTTTTCCTTCGGCGCACACGCAGCACATGCTACTGTTTTCAATGCCTCTTGCACAGCAATTGCCTGAAGGGATGTAGAGATTTCAAACATCTTCATAAAGAAGAAATGATGGTGCTGCAAAACTGGACCTTCCTAGGGAAATAATGGGAAATTAACAAAGGGAACCATTTGTCTAGCCCCGCTGCTGGGAAGGAATTGAGGTTTTTAACGACGTTTTAGACCCGTTGTATGAGGACAGGGTTCTCAGATATCCTCGCTGAAGCTGCACTAGAGAATGGGCGACCCGCTTCAGATAATGGAATTGTAGGTGTGGAAAAGGTTTGCAGAAACAAAGCGAAGTGAGGTGCAAGCTTTCTTGCATTTTGCTACAGGCTAGACTGTGACTTGGCCTACACATGCATGTGGAAGAGCAAGACTCCCCCTGACGCCTCTGTGCAGGCTCCCGGGACCTTGGGCCTTGCTGTGTACAGCTGTCACAGGGTGGCTTGCCCTTGGGCTAGAGAGCCTGGGGCTAAAGAAACCCTGATTACCAGATGAGCCTGGTCTGTGAGAAATTAGGTGATTCCGGTAGAAAAGAAGCCAGTTTGCAGTGCTGGGAGGGCCCAGCTGGGGAAAGAGGTGGGGAGAAGAGATGGCAGGGAGTGAGAAGGAGAGTCAGAGCAGGAAAGGAAGCTCAGAACGGCGAAGAATGCTCTCCAGGCAGGGAGATCCTGATCCACCAGTGTCGAGACTGGGAGACCCAGAGGGGACGTAAAGGGGTGAGATAGGAAAACTGTTGTGGGTAAAAGAGCAGGTCTAGCTGCACAGTACAGGCTATTAGAACCTAGACCTTCCACAGACTGTGGGGAGCGGGTCCTCATGCCCGGGCCGCTAATTCGCAGGGCCCAAGGCCAGGACTGCATTTCATGCCTATGAAAGGCCCAAAGGAGAAAGTTTCCCCAGACTGATGTGCTACTAAATGGAGTCTGCCTCCTCCAGGACACACATCTCTTATTGGAGAGTTAAAGTGCTCTGCATTTACTTGGGTTTTGAAAAATGGCATTTTAAATAATGCATGCAGAGTGCTTCTTGGAGAATGGAGGGGGTTTATTGCTTTGTTCTTTCGAAGGGAGAAATGTGAGTACAAGCAAAGGGCCGGATAGTTTTTTAGATTGTATCTGATCCCTTCATTACTTTTTTTTAGTCCTAGGAACAGGAAAGCCTCAAGGTATAGAAGCATAAATGTTCATTTTACGTTCATTATATCATGTTCGTTATCAGTATCAAATTATAGAGGGTCTGAACTGTGCTGGTTTATGTCACTTTGCAAAGTGGCTTGAAATCATTTGGGATGAAGGTGCTATAGAATAGTAAATTGTTGTTTCATTAAACTCTCTGGCTTCATCCTAAGCCGTGCTTTCAAAGTACATCTCTTAAAGGTTAGACTCTGACACCAAGTAATATGTATATTACATTCCCGTGTGCCTTTTGTATTTAAAAATCAACCATTTCCATCTGAGAATGTGGGATTCAGACATGCTGATACTTTGACATTTAAATGTGAACAGTGAAAGATACACACTGCTTCGCCATACAGTAAATAGGGTGATACTGGGGAAAGTTAAAGTTCAAACATTCATTTTCCTGCTTCTGCCTGCTGTGCCAGTGTCTTCAAAAAGAGAGTGCTTCTGGGAATTAATTCCAGAATTTGGGACCTATCATATCAGGTACATCCAACCTAATCACCTATTGTCTATCTCTCTGTGTGTCTACCTATCTTAAAACATAATATATTGAAAGAACTGTACAAATATTAACTACTTAACCCTTTAGATCCCCCTAAAGTAGGCAAATGGGTATTACTATCCTGATGGATAGCAATGGAAAAACGGAAACAAGAGATTAAGGGCTTGACTTTCAACTACAGTCTCACTTTTGTTCCTGCAAGCAACTTTCCCACAAAGTTTTGCGTCTGAAATGAATAAGCAAGCACAACTATTAATAGTTAGCTATATCACCGTGGTATGTACACTTGCAAATCAGCAGTGCAGTGCCTGGTTACTAGTATTTGCCAAGCAGTTCATTGTGGAAGCAAAAATACAGGTGCGGCTGTCAGCACGTTTAAACATGAGCCCATGAAAATGGAAGCTGGGTTGAGGCCTGGAAGAAAATCAGGCCCTCGGGCCCCGATTCAGCAAGACTCTTAAATACATGACTAACTTTAAGCATGCAATTAGCCCTATTGAAATGAAGTCACTGCTTAAAGTTAGGCATGTGCTTGCTGAACGGGGGTTGATGTGACCTGTCCAAATCCACCCACCAAATCAGGAGAAATCTAAGACTAGAACTCAGGAGATTCTGGCTCTCAATTGCTTGCTTTGTCCACTGGACTGTATTTCCCTCTGCCACTTGAGAAAAATAACAGGGGGTGAATCCAGTGCTTTAACTAGCAACAGGTTTTTACCTCTTTGCTGCAATACTGTTAATTGCTCCCAGGGGCGGCTCCAGGCACCAGCGCACCAAGCATGTGCCTGGGGTGGCGAGCTGTGGGGGGCGGCCTGCCGGTCGCTCTGAGGGTGACAGTCAGGCTGCCTTCGGTGGCATGCCTGCAGGAGGTCGGCCAGTCCCGCGGCTTTGGTGGCAATTTGGTGGCGGGTACACCGAAGGCGCGGGACCAGCCGACCTCCCGCAGGCAAGCCGCCAAAAGCTGCCTGACTGCCGTGCTTGGGGCGGCAAAATACATAGAGACATCCCTGATTGCTCCTAACCCTTCTGCAGCAAAGCTATACTAAGGAAACTTCTTTCTCCAGCGATGGGGAAATGACGGTGCCACCAAAGGCTTTGCCTTCCTTGTGCTGATACAAGCAGGTCCTGAATTTGAAGAAAAGGCCTAATGATTGTTCTTTCATCTCTGCAAACAGCACCAACTTCTATCCAAAATGAGATGAATTTTCCAGGGGATCAGGATCTTGGACCTATGAAGAGTCAAGTTGGGATGGTGGCTCCATATCCTTTCAGGGAAGAAAGGGCAACTAAGGTCTTATTCCCCTATCCAGGCGACCTGCATTAGAAGAGAAAGCAGCCACTCAGGGATTTAGTACCCTGGAATGAGTGGAAACTTGGTTCCCTTCCAAATGTGCTGACCAGCACATCTGAGCAGGTGCACCAGGGGATGTAATCTGCACCTGATATGTGGTGGGCATAGATTACATCCCCCTGGCGCAAGGAAAGAAGCAGACTGTCTCTCTCATCTGGGTCCTGATCTGCTCTGGGTGCAAAACAACAAGGCACCACCTCTGGTTAGACTTGTAAAAAAGCCAGACTAGATGCCTACAGGTGTAGAGATTTTAAAAACTCTGTCTTCTGCCATAAATTGATCACAGTGTGACAGATATGGCAACTTCCTGCAATATCCTCAGAAAACCATACTGCATTCAATGCAAAGGGTATGTGTTATTGTGGGCTGGGATTGTGTGTATCCTCTCTAGAGGGAGAAGTGATGTGAGGCCTGGGCATTCAAAGGAGTATAATGAAATTGTGTCAGACAAGTATGGACTTTTGGGGCAATAAGTGTGGCATGGGTTTTCCAGGGAATTCCTAAGGAGAAGATAATGCCAATTTCCCACCTCCGGTTATGCAAAAACTCAGCCTTTTGAAGCTATGCCCTGAGGAGAGGGTGATTGTCTGCTGATTACCTGTTCCTAGAAGCTGCAGATGGAAACCCTGAGCTGTATAAAGAAACAGGCTGGTCTGCCTACTCTGGGTTGTGGTTCTGAACTTGTAACTCCAGGGACAAACCCAGTTGTGAATCTGGAAGAACTGATACCTGCCACAGCTTGAGGCTGGAGTTGGGGACGATCTCTGCTAAGCTTGTTAGCGTGTGTGTAGGTTCTTTTATTGTTTTTAATATGTTTCCTCTTTAATGCTTTCACCTTAAGAACACATGTGCTTGCTTAGAAAGAGCAGTGTGGTAACTTGTAACTGGGCGATTGCATTCTTCGTGGCCTTCCGAGAGAAACCAAAGGGTGGACGCTGGCCTTTTAGGCAGTCTGGCTTGCTGGGGATATCACAGCATTAGGCAGGGAACTGTGCAGCATGGAAAAATCCTGGTGGGAAGGGAGAGAGTTGTGGCTCTCCACCCAAGAGAGGTGATAGTCAGGAAGTGGGTGCCCTTGATGGACCACGGAGGGGGAATACAGGTGCAGGTGCCCTGAACTTTGACACCCACATACACTTGTGTGTGATGACAGCTCTGTAGTATCTTGAGTGTCTCTTTAAAGCCCTAGGGTGTGTGGGCAGGTTAAATAATGCAAGAGCAGTGTCATTTACCTAGTGCAGTGTTTCTGGAAACAAATCTAATGGTTTAATAAGATCTGTGACAACATACCACATGAAAGCGATTTTTAGTGACTTTCATTACACAAACCCAATTAGTGGAGTAACCTGCGAGGCCCCTGCAGTGGGAAGAAGTGCAAAATGAAATGTTGCCAAGGTGGGACAAGCCGAGAGAGAGAAATGCATTGCAAATCCACACAGAGATCAGTTACACACACAGAAAACAAAAGCACTTGATGAATAATGGAACATATAGATTGCGATATTAATGGCTCCTCATCTTTGTTTTCTCCTCTCTGAGCAGGCTAATAAAACGTAGTCTCTCAATCAATTGTTTTTAAACCACTTAATTTTATGTGAGGCAAAACATCTTGTTTTGGGTTTGTGGGTTGTCTGTTGTTGTTTTTTGTCCCAGGACAAGGTTTTCTTGTTTGAGTCCATCCTTCTTTCAATGGTCACGACAATTCCTAGGGGTATTAGCTACTGTCCACATTAAAACAGACTCCTAAGCAGACACATAAAAGTGAAACGCCTTCATTCCTCAACATCAGATCCAGCACTCACATATTACAGTGATGGGTGATCCAGAAAAACCATGGTTAGATTTACCCAAACTATATTTACAGCCATTTCTATAGCGCTTCATGGGTGAGAGACTGGGCGGTAGCACAGAACTCTCAACCCAGAACCAGAGGGAGGGAAGGTGACTTTAAGTCAGTTTTGCACCTTCATAGTCTTGGACTACTCTGGGGGCTGGAGAGTTGCCCAGCATAATATACACAGCCATAGGGTGGGGGGTGGGCTGTGTAGGTTATGGGAGCCTCCCAGGGCTGCAATATCCCTGGGAATCTGCACAGTGCTGCACTGCTGCCACACCCTTCCTGGCCCCAGGCCTTACCAGGGCATCCTTGGAAGGCAGCCCAATGCCTGTCTCCTACAGTGCCGGCACCCAAGGGTATCCTTCCCCCAGGCAGAACCAAGCCTCTTAGGACCCCTTCACACTGCTCTGGTACTTTTACCTAGCACAAAGGGTCCAGAATGGGGGGGAGGATTTAATGAACCATTAGGTTTACCCCACACTTGGGCAGTCTTTCTGATTTGTCAAGGGCACCCCAGAGATGTGGGAGCTGTGGTTCAAAAACCTCTGTCCCCCAACTAATGGAGAGCAAACACGTCAACTGGACATGGATGTATCCGGGGAAAGTGCCTTGAAGAGGCAAGCGGAGACTGAGTTCCCTTAAGCAGCCCAGTCGCTGAGGATTATAGAAGTTGGGAGAAACTCAGATGCGCTGTTCATTTTCAAGGATAAACTCAATCAGCAAAACCCATTCACGCCTAAAACATCAATTTATTTACACTGACCGTGCCGTTCCACAGGCAGGAGGCTTCATTAGTTTTTATAGCACTGGCTCAGGTACCATCCAGAATGGGAATGTGTGGAGATCAGTTTAGATCTGTCCTTGTGTTCTTACTGCAGAAGGACAATGGTATCACACAGTGTTCTGTAGGGGCATAGATTGTGATCTCCACTGTACATTATCGCCCGTCGCAAAAAGTGAGATGACATATCCATTGCTGGGAAAGGGGATTACATTGCAATGTACTAAGAACAGAAGTACTTGTGGCACCTTAGAGACTAACACATTTATTTGAGCATAAGCTTTCGTGGGCTACAGCCCACTTCTTGAGATGCATAGAATGGAACATATAGTAAGGAGATATATATACATACAGAACATGAAAAGGTGAAAGTAGCCATATCAACTCTAAGAGGCTAATTAATTAAGATGAGCTATTGTCAGCGGGAGAAAAAAAACCTCATAGCTCCACGTCCATTGAGGTAAGTGGGTTTTCTGTGGGAGCAAACCCTGGACAGCTCCATGCACCCAAGTATAAGACCAGGTGGGCAGAGATGTTTGAAATTGCACCGCATGCACCCAGGTGTCTTGCATCTGCAAAGTGGGGGCGCAATTACAGGAGCATGCAACTTTGCATTGCAAAAAGGAGACATGGCTTTGAAAACGTAGGCTGCAACATGTAGGATTCAAATTGATAATGGTTCTAGATGGAATAAAAATAGGAGGTCGGCCTGGCCATTAGAGCTGGTTAAATGAAAATGAGTGAGACCACTTGTGAGTCTGACCCATCTGCCCAAACTGTGACAATGGGTGGTGCAGTCTCTCTGTTGGGTCTGCGTCATTGGAGGGTAACCCTTACATTGATGTGATCTTCCATGAGCATGTAGTAAGGATAGATTATACTAGGGGTGTGGCACAAAGCAGCCACCGAACCAATCAAGCCCCCTCACACACAGCAAAACCTGTACAATAAAGCATCCTTTTGAGCTCACCTCCTGTCTTAAAATCCATCTCAAAGCATGCCCTACGGTTCCGAGTACGATTCTGCCAACCTGTTGTATTGGGAGGCCACCTTGTTTTTGGTGGGACCTTGGAGTGGTTGCTTTTGACAGGTGTCACTGTATAGATTCAATCCATTATCCATGCAGACTTCCTATACCCACCAAAATAAGGTCTGTTTATAAGCCATGGATGAAGTACATGAGCTACCTTCAATTG
Organism: Mauremys mutica; assembly: GCF_020497125.1. NCBI lineage: Eukaryota > Metazoa > Chordata > Testudines > Geoemydidae > Mauremys > Mauremys mutica. The sequence goes on along the minus strand of NC_059082.1, from coordinate 80,730,217 downwards.
CATTACCTGCCACTGCTGACATCTGCCCAGCCATAAAACACCAATGCACATTCCATGCAATCACTCACTATCCAAGGAATGACTTCAACTTCCTCCACTAACGTATCCTGACAAGACAATTTAGACATTTTAGCAATTGTGACATGCGCCAAGCATCTTGGGTTCATCTGACACAGTGATCTTCCTTCAGGGCGTCTAATTCAATGAGCAACAACATTAAGGAATGGATTTGAAAGTGGAACGTGGCTTCCTGTTACACAGAGTGTTGGTGATAAATGCAGCACCATGAAGTAAACTTAACATTGTCCATAGCACTAGTCTTTATTCAATGGACGTACCAGGAGCTTCTTCAGATGTAAGATATGAATGCTAGCTGTGTAATGCAGGTTTTTTGAAGTATTACATGAAACTTATAACCATAAAATAGTGCTTTGGGGGAAATAATAGTTGAAAGATCCATTCATTTGCATAAAATTCTCAATTGGTTTTACACTAGCTAATGTACACTAGCACACTATGGGTGCTACTGGTAACAAATAACACACTGATGTTAATAATGTGCAGAAATAACAATCAGTTATGATATTCCAAATAAGGATTGCATCTTTAAAATGTCCTGATAGCGTAGAATCCCGAGGGACATGGTGGAAGCTCAACTGGACGCAGTACTGGGAAATGTACTGTAGGGCTATTATAATGGTAGGAAGATGGAGGAGATGATCAAATAGGTCTTTTCCTTCTCTAGTAGCTGTGATTCTAGGATAAATGTTATCTAGGAAAGTGTAGTCACGATTGCCGAGTATTACTGTGGCTTCCACACTCAGAAAAGATCTGGGTATTAACCATGCAGGGAAGAGGTCTCCACAATGTTTCATTTCAAAATGGTGAGCTCCCATGAGTCTCTTGGGTGATAAAGGGACCGCAGGTCTGGAAAGGCTGCCTGAAGACTTTGAGCCTACCAATGCAGGTTAAAGGGAAAGCAGGCAGCTCCCAAGAAGATGCTAAACCAGAGATTTCCCAGGCTCTGCTGGCTTTTGAGAGGAAAGATATACCAGGACTTTTGCTCAGAATTAGTTAACATGCAATGATCTCATGATCCCAGGCACTTGTTTCTAAACTGATGGCTTAGTGGCAAACCTGGCATCTGGTTGCTGGTACTGATTATTGCACAATGAAGCCTCCTTCGAGAGGTGACAGGAAATTTATTTCCCAGCAGCTCATCAAATGGAGCATAATTCCTGACTGCATTCCAAATGGAAGTGCTGACTATGCTATATGCCTTGCAGGATGGTCTATGTGGATGGTGTGTGTGAATTATGAATTACTGTCGGCTGGAGTTAGATAGAAGTTGATTAAATCCTTGCATAGAGGAGCTCAACTGAGCTGCCAAGAAAGGGCACTGCTGTGTCTATTAACCCATCTCGTTTGCTACATATGTGACATATAAACTCTCTGTACATTGAGCATCTGTATTATGCCTTTGCAGTGCCAAGTGCAATCCAATTGGTTATGTTAATGAATTTCCCTTGGGTTTTCTGATCTAAACCAGTATTGTACTACTCCTTTCTCAGCTGCTCAAAAAACCTATAGAAAAGTTAATGTTCTCTAGGGCACTATACAGGCCTTTTCCATAATGGGTCTGAAATTGGGAAATGTTCAGGAATCCCTATTTGGAAAGCTGAGCTCTCTCCGCCCTACCTTTTAGCCCAAAGCAGGGGCCAGGCACAGACCCAGTCCTTGCAATGAGGGAGTGCAAAAGATTACTCAAGACGAGAGCTGAGAGCAATGCTACCAGGTCCAATGAGGGCAGGACGAGGCACAGTAAGGACAGAAGGATGGCCATGCACGGGTCAGCACAGCTGCGCGCTGAAGGGAAAGAAGCAAACACTTAACAGAGCCAAGACATTTGTGCCTGCGGTTACCTAATTTTTGTGTGTAAGCCTGGTACCTCAAGCCCAAATAGGCACTATTACTGCATAGCTGCCTTGGCTAACTCACTTCACAATCTGGCACAAATTTTTAATCAATTTTCCAGAATATGGAAGTTCAGTTTAAATGAATGTATATGCAGAGAGAGAGAGTGTGTGTGTGCACGCACATTCATGTAATACATATATGGGTGGGTGGATATATGTGTTAATACATATATAATATGTATATATGAATATAGTAATATTTCACTGCATGCATCTGATGAAGTGGGTTTTAGCTCATGAAAGCTTATGCTTAAATAAATTTTTTAGTCTCTAAGGTGCCACAAGTACTCCTGTTCTTTTTGCTAATATTAATATATATGTATGTGTGTCTGTATATAATGTATACAAAAATGATTAGGGGGCTGGAGCACATGACTTATGAGGAGAGGCTGAGGGAACTGGGATTGTTTGTCTGCAGAAGAGAAGAATGAGAGGGGATTTGATAGCTGCTTTCAACTACCTGAAAGGATGTCAGTCAAAGAGGATGGATCTAGACTGTTCTCAATGGTGCCAAATGACAGAACAAGGAGCAATGGTCTCAAGTTGCAGTGGGGGAGGTTTAGGTTAGATATTAGGAAACACTGTTTCACTAGGAGGGTGGTGAAGCCCTGGAATGGGTTCCCTAGGGAGGTGGTGGAATCTCCTTCCTTAGAGGTTTTTAAGGTCAGGCTTGACAAAGCCCTGGCTGAGATGATTTAGTTGGGGATTGGTCCTGCTTTGAGCAGGGGGTTGGACTAGATGATCTCCTGAGGTCCCTTCCAACCCTGAGATTCTATGATTCTATATATGAATGTGTGCGCGAGTTGCCAAGAGTTATACATTCCATTGTTACCCTTAAGATTTGGCAGCATTATTCTTATCGGGCTTGATCCAACTTTCCTGAGCATCTATACAAGTGCTTCCATTGACTTCATTGGCCGTTGGACTGAGACCTGTGTGACAGATACCCAAGAAATAATCACGAGATGTTTCATTTTGTGTTTGGCTAGATGGCAAAGCGCACACAGAGTTCTATTAAGACTGTCAAATTTTTGGCTTCAGCAGTGCCAAAAATTCCAGGTGATGTTCATTTGTGGCTTGCTTTTTGGATGGGAAACTTATTCCATTTCAGAAGGAGGCAAAACCAAGCAAGAAATATAGTATGCTGAAAATAGCTGATATTTTTTAACAGCCACATGAGCAGCTCTAAAGTCACACACAAATATCCAGCAAAATGTTAATATAAGATGTCAAAAGAATTTGATTTATAGTCAGCCCCCTTTAAACTATTTAGATTGCTCTAACTGGCCTAGCCACCACTAAATGGGGACAGGTTTCAGAATGGTAGCAGTGTTCGTCTGTATCAGCAAAAAGAACAGGAGTACTTGTGGCACCTTAGAGACTAACAGATTTATTTGGGCATAAGCTTTCGTGGGCTAAACCCACTTCATTGGATGCATGTAGTGGAAAAACTATTTCCCCATGCTAATTTTCCCCTAATGTTACTCACACCTTCTTGTCAACTGTTGGAAATGGGCCATCCTGATTATCACTTCAAAAGTTTTTTTTCTCCTGCTGATAATAGCCCACCTTAACTGATTACTCTCGTTATAGTTGGTATGGCAACACCCATTTTTTCATGTTCTCTCTGTGTGTATATATTTCTAGTGTATTTTCCACTGCATGCACCTGATGAAGTGGGTTTTAGCCCATGAAAGCTTATGCCCAAATAAATTTGTTAGTCTCTAAGGTGCCACAAGTACTTTAGAGGGGGACAGACTGCCACACTGAGTGGACATGCTTTACCTTACATAAGGGAACGGAGAAGCAGTATTTTCCAGTGGGAAGGGTACTGTCTCAGGATTCTCGTGCCCTAGGTACTATTCCTGGCTCTACCACACTACTGCTGGGATCACTTTATTTCTCTCTGCTTTTGTTTGCTCTCCTACTCTTTGTCTTGTCTATTTAGACTGTAACCTATTCAGGGGGAGGGCTGTCTCTTACCACTGAGTGTGTACCACTCGGGTGGGTCCCTGGGACACTGCTCCATTACTAATAATAGTGATATTGAAAGTTGTTTTGGCAACTAAAGACAGGACGCTGCATAGATCTGGCCCTTTATGAGATCTGGGGTGGGCCATGCTCACTCTGCTTCTATATCTCCTTCAGTAACAGAGCAATCAGCACAGTTAAATACCTCCATGTCCTTGTGTGGATAATGGTCTGAGATGCTCACCTTTCCTCCCACTCCCAGCATACTAGCTTAGTCAAAGCTACTCTGAAGAGGAGAATCTCCATCCCCTTGAAAGATTAGCTTTGAAAACTTCTGGCTGTTCCAGCACTGGGGTGCTACGTTGTGCCTATGGTCACAATTAAAAAAATTGGCTGGCTGGAAATGTATTTTCTTGATTTGTATATTTCATCCTCATTTGGGTTGCCTCCCAGACTTGCATCTTTTCACTAGATACTGTAGCTGCTGCTATCGTTGCAACCATTATATGCTTCCTTAAAACAACCTGATCCAGATACTCAGCTGCTGTAAATCAGACAATGGAGACTCACCTAAGATCAGGCTCTCTTAGGACTGTAGGTAATGATTGACAATAACACACCGATAACCCCTTCCACCGAAGTGTTTACAGAGATTTGGTGATGTTTCATAAATTGCTGGTCAAAGTGCTATAGACTCTTGCAATGAAAGGTGCGATGAAAGGACACTCACAGTAGTTGCCATTAAAATGTCCCATGTACTGACAGTTACTACACCATAGCATCTGAAAAGACCACCTTGATTTCCCAGTCTAAATATATCCCCATGTGGCATCTACATTAGCATTTAGACTTTGTAGTAACAGTTGCATTGATAAATGTAACAGATTAAATTAGATGAGAGTCAGATTAAATCAGATTGATGAATGATAGATAGATGTCAGAAGGCAGACAACTGTTAATTTTTCTCATAGCTACCATTGTCACGGTCAATTGTTATTAATATAATTTTGAACCTATGGGTGTAGCAGTCAGTAGAAAGTAAATGTGTAACAGTCGGTTGCTGTTCCTTTAAACGCATCTAACATTCTTCTTTTTTCTCTGTTTTGAATATATGCAGTTTTAAGAAATAAAGAATGGGGGCGTAATTAAGTGACTTGGATACAATAATGAGAGTAAATTCTGAAAAAGCAAGAACTAGCCATGAAAACATGCCAAGAAGAGCCATTAGCTGTACCCAATTCAGCTGTCTTGGGACATTATTAATTACAGAGACTGAGAAACCAGATTGTCTCCAAATCTTTGGCCATCCCTCTTGAACACTTCCCTGTCTTGTGCCTAAGGTCCTGGGCTGGGGTTCAGGAGATTGCGGGTTTAATTCCTGGCTCTGACACAGATGTTCTCTGACATTGCGCAAGTCACTTAATGTCACTGATCTACAGGATTGGAGCTACGCCCCAGCTTTTAAACTGTTTCTTAGAGGAACCTCTTTAGAGTGACAAACTCCCACAGGGTCTCACTCTCCCTTTAGGGGAGGTCATGCAGCCTCATGACCTAGATGGAGCCTCTGGGCTCCAGCCCCCCTGCTTCACATCGTGAGATCTGCCCGGAGAGAACCAGATTCCTGGGTAGAGACTTGTATGTTCTCCAAGGACTAATGCACACCAGCCAGTGTGCGCAGTGACACCCAAGCACCTTTTCAAAATGGAGTAGGAGGAACACAGCATCAGAAGCCCTTAAGTTAGAGAAATAAAGTTTGCAGCATCGTCCATTCGGGTCAAGCCAAAGCAAACCACCAGCCAAGCTGTCTCAGGCTCTGTCTCTCTGTCTCTCTCGCTCTGACTCTTTAATCACTCAGGCTCTGGGAAGAGCAGCCAACTTCCTCCAGAAGCCCCCACTTTATCCACTGATGGTTATGTCTCACTCCTTTGTTCTCGAGCTAGCCTCTCCTCAGATTCCCTCCTGGGAGGTGGGGGGGAAACCTCCTTTCGCTGAGTCCCTGTCCAATACTCTATCCACTAGACGATGCTGCCTCCCTTTAAGCTAACTGTCATAACTTTAATCCAATTATATTGTTATACAGTGTTTATATTAAATGAAGAATCCTGGCTTTACAGGGAATGTTTCATATGAAAGTCTTAGATTTCATTTACATTTTTGACAACATATTTGACTTTTTGATTTAGTTTAAAAAAACAGCTCTCCAGTACTATAGACTCTTTTTATATATATACACATTTTGAGAAAATTGGGAAAGTTAAAGGCAAATAGCATAGGCTTCTGCTAGGTATTATACAGACAGGCTGCATACAAACATTTTCCATACAATCTCTGGGCCATATTTCAGCCAAGATTTTCAAAAGAGTCCAGGGTTTGGGACAGAGCCCAGCTTGCTGGACACATTTTCAGAGGGCAGATGCTCAGCACCTTCTGTCCAGTGTCTCAGCTGGGCACCCAAAATCACTAGCCCCCCTTGAAAATCTAGGCCTTTGGTTTTAAAGACGCATCCAGGTCCCATTGACATCAAGAGCAGCCTCACAAACCTACTCAAAAATAAAATAAAGCTCTTTGCTGCAGCATCCTCACCTGTTCCTTATTCTGAAGTGAAACTGCTTTGTGAAGTGAACAGCCCAGAACTCACCAATGCTTGTCATCCCAGGGTATGTCTTCACTACTGGCCGGATCGGCGGGCAGCGATTGATCCAGCGGGGGTTGATAAATCGCCCCCCGAGCGCTCTCCCGTCAACTCCTGTACTCCACCTCCTCAAGAGGCGCAGGCAGAATCGACGGGGGAGTGGCAGCAGTTGACTCACCGCAGTGAAGACACCGTGGTGAGTTGATCTAAGTACATCAATTTCAGCTACATTATTCACATAGCTGAAGTTGTGTAACTTAGATCGATTCCCCCGCCCCACCCCAGTGTAGACCAGGCCTTAGAGAGGATCTGGAAATGTATTAGTCCAGGTGAAGGGGTAGTAGTACATTTAGCCCATAATGCCAACCAGCTCCCGTCCCAAGGCATATTGTCTAGGCACAAGAGTCAGAAAGCCTTGTGATTGTTCGGGATTAATATCTTCCTTCCCTTTGGAAGCTGATGGAAATCTGTAGTGCTCAGATGAAATGTGTGAAAAAGCTCCCTGCCGAGTCTGACGAAGAAGGATCACAAAGGTAAATGATTCTCAAGAAAAATGGCTGCGGAAAATGTACGGAGTTGGCAAAATGTCACCATCAATAACTTTTAAGGGTCTTCGTTCTAACCAAGAGAAAAAAAAACATTCCCATGCTGTAGAAACAGAAGGTTAGTAACCGTCTCAAGTTGCTGCTTAAAGGGGATAGATTGTTGGAAATGGTTATGAATCACATTCACAGATATTTTCCCTCTCATCTTCAAGCAGAAGAGGATAGGCCTTTGCCAGTGTCTCTCCATTGTATTCCCATTCAGTTGCTTCTACTCCATTTGGGAGGAGTTAAAGGCCATACTCATCAATGGGCTAGTCTGTTGCCAAGACCAATTGATCTGACAGATAAAACTACAAAGGGCAGAAGAGCTAGCAAGTCAAGTCGACAATGATTGCAGCGTGATTGCTCCAAAGTTAATTTCAAAGATCATAACTGCATTGGGTAATGTGCGAGAGAGGAGGGCACATATTTATTAGGCATATCATTACATCTGCTAGAAAGAATTCCACAGCACAGAGCAGAAAGACAAGACCTTTCTGCCTTGGGTATAGAAAAAATTTCATTCTCACTTTCTAAAGAATACTTTCCAGGGGAATAGAGGATTTGCCGTTTCATTTCCAGCATAATTAAAGCAGAGGAACCTTTCACAGGGATAGAGAGGCTGAATTTTTGCATTAAAATGATCACCGATTTTTCCAGTGGAGACTAATACAAAGTGACATACCTCCTAGTACACCTCTACCCCGATATAACGCTGTCCTCGGGAGCCAAAAATCTTACCGCGTTATAGGTGAAACCGTGTTATATCGAACTTGTTTTGATCCGCTGGAACGTGCAGCCCCGTCCCCCGGAGCGCTGCTTTACTGCTTTATATCTGAATTCGCGTTATATTGGGTCACATTATATCGGGGTAGAGGTGTAATATTATAAAAATATTATTTTTATTACCTAAATATATACAGAGAGCAAAGCATGGCAAGAGAAAAATGAAGGTTACATTTTACATTAAGGGTAGGTTTATAAAGAACATAAAAACAGTCATACTTGTTAAGACCAAAGGTCCATCTAGCCCAGTATCCTGTCTTCCAACAGTGGCCAAGGCCAGGTGCCCAGAGGGAATGAACAAAACAGATAATCATCAAGTGATCCATCCCCTGTCACGCATTCCCAGCTTCTGGCAATCAGAGGCTAGGGATACCATCCCTGCCCAGCCTGGCTAATAGCCATTGATGGACCTATCCTTCATGAATTTATCTAGTTCTTTTTTGAACCCCGTTATAGTCTTGGCCTTCACAACATCCTCTGGCAAGGAGTTCCACAGACTAACTGTGCGTTGTGTGAAAAAATACTTTTTTGTTTGTTTTAAACCTGCTTCCTATTAATTTCATTTGGTGGCCCCTAGTTCTTGTGTTATGAGAAGGAATAAATAACACTTCTTTATTTACTTTCTCCACACCAGTCATGACTTTATAGACCTCTATCTTATCCCCCCTTAGCTGTCTTTTTTCCAAGCTGAAAAGTCCAAGTCTTATTAATCTCTCCCCAGATGTCAGCCATTCCAGACCTCTAATCATTTTTGTTGCCCTTTTCTGAACTTTTTCCAATTCCAACATATCTTTTTTGAGATGGGGTGACCACATCTGCACACAGCATTCAGGATGTGGGTGTACCATGGATTTATATAGAGTCAACATGATAGTTTCAGTCCTATTTTCTATCCCTTTCCTAATGATTCCCAACATTCTGTTCGCTTCTTTGACAGCCGCTGCACATTGAGTGGATGTTTTCAGAGAATTCTCCACAATGACTCCAAGATCTTTCTTGAGTGGCAACAGCTAATTTAGACCCCATCATTTTATATGTATAGTTTGGATTATGTTTTCCAATGTGCATTACTTTGCATTTATCAACACTGGATTTCATCTGCCATTTTGTTGCCTAGTCACCCAGTTTTATGAGATATTTTTGTAGCTCTTCGCAGTCTGCCTGGGACTTAACTATCTTGAGTAGTTTTGTATCATCTGCAAATCTTGCCACCTCACTGTTTACCCCTTTTTCCAGATCATTTATGAATATGCTGAATAGGACTGGGCCCAGTACAGACCCCTGGGGGACACCACTATATACCTCTCCCCATTCTGAAAACTGAGCATTTATTCCTACCCTTTGTTTCCTAGCATTTAGGTATAACGGGTTAATAAATGCTTAACAGATATAGATTAAAAAATGAAGTAACTTGACATTTTATCCTGGGGATTGCAAACCTTGTTATTAGCATGTAGCAAACATCAATAAGCTATCTAAAAGCCAGGAGAGCGAAAGAGCCAGAATGTACAGATTGCTATAACATCGTCTATCAGGCATTTTTCGACATTTGCTCACATTAGCATCACATAATCTATAGCAGTTGATTAACCATTTATTAAAACATCCATTTATCATTTATAAACAAACACTTCATAAGTGTATTTGCAAACATTGTCATCACATACTCTACAACAATTTGCAATTGATTATCCATTTATTATAACGTCTGTTAATCTTTTGTTAACCCTTTATAAACCATCAATAAATGTCATCTTTAATATAAAGCAACCCTTATCGTGTGATCAAAATGAAATTTTTAAACAAGGCCATAAAGCTACAAATTGTAAGAATAAGAAACTATACATTACAGTTGAAAGAAAGATGAAAACAGTGGCCGTAGAGTTTTGCCGCTGGGCAGGCATATGCTGTGCTGATTCCAGGATCTGAGTTTACGTGGGGGTTGTTTGTTTGTTTGTTTTTAATGGTTAGGTGATACTGAGTCTCTTATCTAGAGGTCACTTTTTCAAATCCAATCTGCGTAGTTATCCACCAAAAAATACTACTACCTGAAAGTTGCTTGATAGCTTTTAGTAGGTGGTATGAATTTACTTACTAGAGGAAAGATGTCCATCTTATGAAATCAGCATGAAAAACAATACTCCTGCTGATAACATCACCAAACTATGTGGGACAACGGAGGGTGACGTACCTTCCTTTTCCTTCCAAAATACAGGAAAAATCTAAGGGAGGCAGTGTGGTCTACTGGTTATATTACTGGACTGGGAATCAGGGGACCTGGGTTTTATTCCTGTCAGAAACAAGGATGGAGATGGTCAAGCCTAGTGGTTGGAGCCAGAATCAGAAGTCCAGGGCGGGGTTGGAGCAGGACTAGGAAAAAGTCAGGAGCAAGACCAAGGCTGGAGCAGGCTAAAGCCTTTGAAGTCTGCTGCCACGATCAGGCAGGAGAGAGTTCCATGCTCAAGTGGTGTCAAGCAGACTGAGCTGCTGTTCCTCCTGTGAGGCTTATATATGTGGTTGGGGAGTCACACAACCAGTTCCTGGTTTGTGGATTGACTGGAACTGAGAACAAGAGTGACTCATCACCTTATGCTTCCTACCTCTGCCATTGGCCTGCTGGGTGACCTTGGGCAAGTTATTTCCCTTCTCTGTGTCTCAGTTTCCCCATCTGTAAAATGGGGATAATGTTACTGACCAGCTGTGTAAAGAGGTGTCAGATCTGCTGATGAAAAGTGCTATATAGAAGCTAGCTATTATTATGATTGATCCATGATATACCTGAGCTGGGGATAAACTGAGAATTCCATTTTCCAGAGCTGTCAATCTAGCAAGCCCTAATTTAATTTTTCAAAATTATATAGATGAAAAAGGGGAATTGGTTATAACTTATACCTGACCTGCCTTGTTATTTTTAGGTTCTTGTTATCTCAGCAGGCAATACGAGAGACACCCACTACCTTAGAGGGAGCAAGTGGATATCCAATAATCCTTAAACATGCTAGTTGACTACTGCTATTTTATTAGACGGGTTTTTGGTTTGTTTTTATTAAGAGGATTTATATTAAAAATAAGATGTAAGATCCAGTTTCTATTGTGATATTCCATGACATAATTAAATTTGATGTAACACAAAGAGAGGATTTATACAGTGACATAATACAATCTAGACAAATAGCATTAAATTAAAAACCAGGTGGAGCTTGCTCCCCTCCGAGATGTTGAGAGAGAACATCGAAGCCTAGTAACACTGGATATCTTACTTTTCACCAGAATCATGATGTGATCTTACTGCATTTTTTCTTTACAGTGGAGATAGAAAGAAAAAGGAATCGCACAATGAATATTCAGTTGAATTAATGGAATTCAATTGATCCAAAGGAGATGAAGAGACTTTTGGCAAGTTGATGCAATGGGGAAAGCTCTTGGAATTACTAAAGAATAAAGCCTCAACAAAGAGGTGACCTGTAGATTCAGCTGGATAAAAGAAAGTGAGCTTTCAGAAAAGTCTGTCTGCCTTTGGCATGTAGGAACCTGAATAATTCTATGGACTCTGAGGAGGTGCCTATCCCACACAAGCATTGAAGGGGTTAATCATGCCTGAGGGAGCAATAGAGGTGAATCCTCCCAAGGCACAGAGAGGCTTCCTGAAGCACAGCCAATCAGGAAGGAGTTGCAGAAAGTGACCAATCCGGGCCCAGCAGGCTCAGATAAAAGGGAGCTGCAGGGCAGCAGTAGAGTCAGTTCCTGTTGGTAGCCTAGGGAGTAAGGACTGAATCCCTGGAGGGCTGAGAGAATTGTAAGCACCTTGGACAGAGCACGGGCTGGTTGCTGGGATTGAGCAGGTGAGTGAGGGAAAAGAAGGTGCTGGGGCCCTGGAAATGACCCAGGGAAATAGAGTAGCATTGACAGAGGTTTCAGAGGAACAGCAAGAGGCTGCTATTTACAGGGTTCCTGGGTTGGGGCCTGGAGTAGAGAGCAGGCCCAAGTTCCCCCCACTCACCACTGAGGAAGTGGCTGGACTGGTGGACAGAGATACCTCCAACCCTGGAAAGGGGAGACGCAGATGGCGACCTTGCCGAGGGCTGAGAAGAGAATGCTGCGGTTCTGGGAACTGAGAGTGGAAGCAGAGACAAAGTGCTGATGTGCAGACTGTGGACCTGGGCTTTGGCTTTGAGCCAATTCCCAGTGCGATCAGGAGGAGGCATCAGTCTGGCGATGAGGGCTGCAGACCACGATGGGAGGCTTGAGGGTGTCTCTTAGGGTAACAGCTTGATGCCTTTTAACTGAGTGAGAGTTCATTCATAGGATTCATTATATTCAGTTAAGTTATTGGTGCATCTCTAATATCGTTCCCTTCAGCACTGGCCGATACCTGGGGACAGTTCTTCATCTGGGGTAAAAGGAGCTATGTTGTAAAGCTATGATAGTTTGGCCCATTGGTGCATGTAACCGGTCCCTATCTGCGCCTGATGTGCGGATGATGTGAACTATCACAACCACAGACAGAGAAGTTGGCTCTCTCGCTCAGTGGTTCTCAGCCAGGGGTACATGTACCCCGGGGATACACAGGGGTCTTCCAGGAAGTACATCAACACATCTAGATATTGGCCTAGTTTTACAACAGGCTACATAAAAAGCACTAGCAAAGTCTGTACAAACTACAATTTCATACAGACAATGACCTGTTTATACTGCTCTATAGACTATCCACGGAAATGTAAGTACAATATTTCTATTCCAATTGATTTATTCTATAATTATATGGTAAAAATGAGAAAGTCAGCAATTGTTCAGTAATAGTGTACTGGGGCACATCTGTATTTTAATGTCTGATTTTGTAAGTAAGCAGTTTTTAAGGGGGGTGAAAATTGGGGTACGCAAGACAAATCAGACTCCTGAAAGGGGGATAGTAGTCTGGAATGGTTGAGAACCACTGCTCTAGCTCATGCTGTAGCAGCTCATGTGTTAGCTCTGTTGGTCACTAGTTCAATTCAGTGTGTGACCCAAGATCCCACCTGAACCCTAGAGATGATCAGCCTTGAATTTGCATTCCCCAAGGTAATGGGTGTCCCTAGTAGTGTCGGCTTATTCCTCAAGTTCTGAGGGCTTAGGTGGGACTTCAGCAGTGCAGAGACCTTGTGTGGAGCCTTCTGCATAGGAGTGAATTTCAGTTCCCAGTGCAGAGAACAAACCTGAAGTCCTCTTCCCTGTTTAAGACCCATGAAACGCCCTACTTAAAGGGGGCAGGGGGCTATGCACCATGTCTCTGCACTGGATTGAACTTCACCCTTAGACAATTGAGCTGTGCTGCCTACCCTTCTAGTGTGAAATTTGCCCCCCTGTGTAGAGACACAGTCCAGGTAAGTAGAACAGGAGTGGTTCTCGCACACAATGCATTATGGTGCATTTAAATGTATCCAGTTACATACCCATCTTATCACTGTGTCCTTGTCTCTTTAAAAATATAATTTTAGTTATTTTTTTAAGGAAAACATTGTTTCCTGGAGAGAAACTAATGAAGAGGAGTTTCTTAGCTGATTTTTAATTTCAAACACAGAAGCCCTCTAACCCCAGCCATCTCTCTTCTTGAGGAGGAGGATGGAGGAGGCTGAGAAGCAGAGATTCCCATGTTCTTCACACTCTGAAATGTGTGAAAAACCTCTCCTAATTAGGTTTATTTAGTCTCTTGCAATAACCTAGCATTTGCCAGGGGCCAATTTAAATAAGCTACAGCTTGCTTTTCCTTCCCGATTGAATGAACAACCCTATTAACAGCTCAAGATAGGGGTACATGTTCATAACCTCAGATATTAACCAAAAAATAACAATAACATAAACCCCAGTTCATTTTTCCCCTCCACAGCAAATATAAATTAATACCAGCCAGTAAGCTATGCTACAACCTGGCATTCCTCGGAATGGCCATTTTTTGTGTGTAATAGATTTGCTAATATTTTTGTAGAAACGGGGCATCTGTGCACGGCCTCAATCTCTAACTCGCCTGCTGTTGAGAGTTTCATCTATTTCAAAAAAATAAGCTGATGGCATTGTATTGTCCCCTTAAATTAGGATAACAGTTAAATGCATTGCAGACGGGCAGGCGTGGCCCATGAATCTGATTCCACTCTTACCAACTTTTCAGCCGTGGGACTCCATTCAGTGGAATTCCTCTGTTTCCACCAGTCTCTGCATCAGGCCTCCTGTTCTTTGCTAACCCTTTGAGAGCCACAAGGGTTAAGGGACATGCAATGAGACTTCAGTCGCTTGAGGCTAGGTCGTGACTTTACACACCGCCTTGAACAGGGCCTGATGGGTACGCCGCACCAACTCAGGAGTAGCTCCTGAAGATACACTGAGACATGGAGACATCTTTCCTCTCCAGCTTTATCCTTGCTCCTGGGGAGCACTAATTTACTGCTGGCCTAGACTGTCAGTAAATTACTACCCCTTCCACCCTGGCTCCCCTCCAGAGGCCAGCAAGTTGAGGGGGCTGGAGTCAAGCCCCACCCATTCCCCGCTCCTGCCCACCCATTCCTTTCCCACCTGCTCCAAGAAAGGCATTAGCCAATGAGTAGCCCCACCTACTCCATGCCCCTGGATCAAAGGGTTGGTCACATATAGAGGTGTAAGGGGAGGGTCCTTAATCTCTTGTGCAAGTCCATAGTCTAAATCAGAATCCAGCCCTTAATGTGTAAGCACCTTTAAAAACTAGTTATCATTTGTAACGTGATAGCGCCTGCAGGGTCAGGACTCCATTGTGCTGGGCACTGTACGCACCTATCTAACGCAGATGGTTCCTGCCCCCAGAGGGCTTATGATCTAAGTCTGCTATGAGACTACAAACAAGCAGGGTACAAGGCACAAGGTAACAGTGAGACCGTTATGATCAGGGCATTAAGTAGCAGTTAAATCTTTTCTTTCTTTTGACTGGAAAGTGCCCCTTGGATACATGGGCCCAGATTGATTGACTCTGCTCTTCTGTACAAGTCAGCAAATGACATTGAGGGTAATTACTTCAGAACACACATACGCACACAATTCTGTAATTTGCTAGGGGGGATGTTTCCTTTTCAACCTGTGGCCCTCGGACACCTTGGGGTCTGCAGACTATGTCTCATATTTCCAAAGGGGTCTGCACCCCCATTTGACATTTATTAGAGGTCCGCAAATGAAAAATGGTTGAAAACCACTGGCCCTACAGTTTTAAAAAATAAATATTTAGGTTTTTACTGCCAACTCCCCACCTCCTACCCCAATCCCTGGTGTATCATATGCCTCAATTTGCCACCCCGTGTTACTGCCATCCCATGATGCCTGTTCCCTCAATGTCATTGTCTGGCACTCTGACATTACATAAGTAAATGCTGGGCCTAGCACAGAATGCTTGAGTGTGACCTTTCATCAGAAGGTTCTCTTTTGGGTTTTTATCTTTTAAATTATTCTGTAATATCCAAAAATAATTAATTCAGAAACGGTTAGAGGTGGAGATTTAATAGGCAGGTATTACAATTTACATATGAAAAAGACAACAGTTTTTGTAGGTAAGAGATGAAGACACATAAACAGATCAAACATAAATGAAGAGAAGACAAGTCTCAGATACTCTAGTTTTATATAGTCCAATGCCTATAGTCCAATAACGAGATCTGACATTTCTGTGGTGCCTTTCACCCTAAAGGCTCACAAACTGCATTACGAACTATAGGCTTAATCCTAAATCAGGAAAAATCCTATTGAATTCAATGGGAATATTGCCTGAGTAAGAAATTTAGTATTTTGCCCAGTGACTATGCATGGATAGTGACTTCTCCAAATGCTAAAATGCAGCCATTTCTAGGGTGGAATGCAGCAGTAGTGTGACAGCACAGTACAACACTGTTCAATAATTTAATTGGATTTGACCAGCTCTGTCCAGGATACTTGAGAAAAATCTTTAGATTCCCTTTCCATCTATCATAGGTTCTCAGCCCATAGAGTAAAATGTAACTTCACATGAAAGCTTCAAGAAAAAAGTTTATGGCATGCATAATCTTATCACATAATTACTGCAACATATCACACAACCCAGCAGATGAGACTTTTTTTTTCATCTTAACCAAAAGAAAAGGGAAAACTAGCCTAAGAGTTAAATTCTGCCCTCATTGACCTTGTATAGATGGGGAAAAGAGATTGTGATTAGCGCTAGGGAAAAATTTTGGGGGGGGGGGAGACTGGCGGGGAGTTAGCAAAAAATGTAGCTTCGGCAACAGGTACAAATTTTGTCAATTCATGTCAGTTTCAATAAGTTGTTGGTTTCAGGAGGGAAAAAAATCGAACAAAACCAAAAATACTTTTCAAAATGAAACATAATTTTTTTTGGTTCAAAATGACTTCTTGACACCAAATCTCTTACCATTGTATTTGAAGAAATGATTCATTTGACCTGAAATGATTTGATAATTTGCTGAAAACTTTAAAAAAAATATTCAGTTTAACCCGATACAATTTTTTTTCATAATTGCCAACAAACCAAAAAATCCATTATTTACCCAACTCTAGTTATCATCAACATGGTTTGCTAAGATTATTTCAACCATAGCTTTGTCTGTAGACAGAATTTAAAGTGTGCTCACTGATTATGTTGAACTCAGGCATGTGGAAGCCTCGAGTTGACACAGTAAATCCAGGTAAAAAGTATCCTTCTCTTTCTCTATGCTATGGGCAAAGTTGTGGCTGGCCTCATGCTGGCTAGACAAAGCCATCCACTCGCAAACGACTCAGGCTAGCTTCACAAATGGAGTAACAGGAGGCAGAACGTGATAAAAAAAATTCTCCTGATAAATGAGCAAAATCATACACTGATCCTTCATATGAATGATAATTTATGTAAATGCATATTAATGTATGCAGCTAAAGCTGACATTGCCCCCTATACTGTTTATCTCCAGAATTCCCTGACAGAATGATCAGATTATAACTATGAATAGTAAGAATGTTCCTTCTTTCAACCTCAAAGTGCAGATATTTGTTCTCTTATCTGTGTGGACAATTTGATTACCAATTCCCACAGCCAATATACTGTATCAGGTTATTCCACTGCATTGTACCACACTTACCGAACAAGATTACATGTGGGTTTTATTTAATTTCAACCCTATTTCTAATTTTGGTGTGACAAAATTACCTGGCCGAACATGACTATGGATTTTATCTTCAGTGTTTGTACAAGACTCAACACCTACTAGTTTATCCCTCTGCCTCAGTCTATAGCTCCCTGCCACAAAAATCTTGAGGTAAACATTTGTTAATTGATGTTCTTTGTCTATCCAAGGATAGAAATGAGGCTTCTTAGTCAAGCATTTCACAGCTAATTAAACGAGGGAACATACACAAGGGGATTTAATCTTTTTGTCCCCATGCTATTCCACGTCCTTTGTCCTGTAATGCTTATTCAAAGAGAAAGCATCAAGCAGTCTGAGGTTTAGAAATGGGTGTTAAACAAACGCATTTCAAACCTGAATAGAGACAAAAATGTCGGGAGGACACTTAAAAAACAAACAAACGTATTGAAACCTTTAAGGCACTGAGCTGGGACTCAGGAGATCTGAGTTAAATTACTGGCTCTGTCCCAGACACCCTGTTTGACCTTAGGCAAGTCCTTGAGGGTAACATTTTCAAAAGCTTATAAATGACCTAAGGCTTCTCTCAAAGGTATTTAGGCACCAACCTGCCACTGAAGAGCTGGGCCCTCTGTGGCAAAGTCACTTTTAAAAATGGGACTTAAGTTCCTAAGGCCACATCTACACCATTCCGCAGTTCAGACTCCAGGAGTGTGAAGAGAAGTGTGCACCAAAATGCTGCTCTGTAACACCTCCATGTTGACACTGCGGGCGTGAACTAACAGGTTCCTACTTCGCATCAGTGTAGCTACTTTAATGCAAACTTCTCTCCCCTAGCAGAGAACATAGGGGGGGAAACGAAGTGAAGCTAATCTGCTGCAAACTCAGCGCTGTTTAGGTGCTGTCTAGGCAATGGGTGAGGAGATCATGCAGATTCAGGTCTTCAGTCTTACGATGCTGTTAGTAACCTGGTAAGTCATCAGGGCCGGCTCTAGGTTTTTTGCTGCCCCAAGCAAAAAAATTGTTGGCGCCCCCACCCCCCTTCTTTTTTTTTTTGGCTTTTACAGGTTTGCATTTTGCAATGGGTTTTTTTGTTTGTTTTGGGGTTTTTTTTTTGACTGTTTAAAATAAAAAAAACAGCACCAGAAAGTCATTTTCGTTTTTGTCCCAGCATTTTAGCCCTATAACCACTGGCACCGATGTGACACGGAAATTGGCGTGAATGGTGCCGAAAGGGCGGCACACTACACACAAGTAATCATGATTCCTGATTTAATTAATCAATAACCATTAACGTTTACACATTTACGCATGTTCACATTATGAGTGACCGTGTCATGACGTGACACGATAAATTTAATGTCATGCTCCTGTCACACTACTGGAGATTTTTTTGATCTTCATGTATTATTTTTTTTCGTACATTGGTGTGGCCGGAATGCCACCCCTGGAAATGTGCTGCCCCAAGCACGTGCTTGCTTTGCTGGTGCCTAGAGCCGGTCCTGTAAGTAATATGTATTGAACAAATCCTCAGTTATCACTCAGTTCCTTTCTCAGATAAATCTCCCACTGACTTCAGCTCTGGGGCCATTATTTTTGTCTTATTGGGGTGTCTTTAAATTCATGTTGCTTCCAGTCTTCCATGCTAGGTAAAGTGTCTCCACTGGATTGGTCATTACTCTAAAAGGGAGCAGGTAGATCATTTGCTGAAAATGCTGCTTAGATTGACAACAATATTGTGACCTTTATAGCTATGCTAAGCATTAAAAGATATTTCACAAATACTGTACATGAGCAGAAAGCCTTTTAAAGTTCCCTGGCCAAGCCATTTGCAATTAGAACATGGTAATGTGTGCTAATTTGGTATGTCAGCCGAGCTTACAAACAATCTCCCTTTTTTTTTGTCCATTAACAAAACCACAGTATTCCTATGAACAAGTTCTCTTAATCTCCACACAGCGTATTCTGTGATATTATGCATAGAAAAGGTGTGCCATGTAATTCAGCACTAAAGCAAACAACAAGAGCAGCAGATTCTTGTAATAAATAGCACTAATTTTGGGAGCCAACTATTTGAATTCTACCTGCAACAGCTATCAGAGAGCAATATGACAGACATAGGTCTCAATGTTTCAAGTTGCAAGGGGCTCAAAATTCTCCTGCTCCAGTGCGCATTTATGGAAGCAATGGAAGAGCACGGCTCAGATGAAAGGAATTTGTATTCACGGTAGAAAGTCTAGTAAGTCTCAGATCTTGGGTGTTTGCTCACTTACTCTCAAAACCACATGGTAAAATAGATGGAGAATGGGGTGTGGGGGAGGTGTGGACTAGTCAATAGAGCACTGGACTGGGACTCTGGATATCTAGATTTATTTCCAGGCTCTGCCACTGGCTGCCTGGAAATCCAGGTTAGTGTTGAGATGACTCACATCACTGAGGTCTGAAGATGCAGGGAGAATGGTGACTGTGAAGGGCAAAGAGTAACCTAAAGAGTAACCTTGGGCATGTTGCCGTGCCTCAGTTTCCTCATCTGTATTATTATGGGGATAATAAGCTGTGACGCGCTTTGAGATCTGTGGATTAGCTAGGTATACTTGGCCCTCCCTCAGGGCAGGCAGATGCACTAGAAACTAGATGATCACCATATTTGCGGTTGGGAAGGAATTTCCCCTCGGTCAGATTGGCAGAGACCCTGGGGGAGGGGTCACATTTCTCTGCAGCATGCGGGCATGTGTCACTCGCAGGTTTATACTAGTGTAAATGGTGGCGTCTCTGTAACTTGACATCTTTAAATCATGATTTGAGGACTTCAGTAATTCAGCCAGAGGTTAGTGGTCTCCTGCAGGAATGGGTGGGTGAGGTTCAGTGGTCTGTAATGTGCAGGAGGTCAGACTAGATGATCAGGATGGTCCCTAAAGTCCGTAAGAGGACCTCGTAAGCTCCCTTCCGGCCCTACTCTCCTATGATTATGATATATTATTATCTAACAAGACATAAGCACACTCCTCACTTCACCTATCTCCCTCTGTCTGATCACTTATCAAACTGGGCTAATACTTATGATACTCACTGGGATGTTGTGAAGATACATTAGTTAATATCTACTCACCAGTGCAAAGCACTGCATAAGTTCTAAGTAATCCTAGTAAACCTGCACATTAGTATTCCTCTTGCTAAAATGCTTTGCATCAGTCACTAACATACTACGTCTTTTGTCAGCCAGGAAAATATGTACAGGCCATTTTAACATGTCAAAATACCAGAGAAGCAGTGTGTAAGTTGCTAGCAAAGTAAATGGGAGGAATATACCAAGATAAGCATGGGTTATTAATATGTGTCTTCAATCAGAATTGAAAATATAATCTTATTACATATAATTTATATGCCCTATCACCTGATGATCCAAGGGAAAAGATTATGGAGAGTAACTATCTTATACCTCTGTTATACTTGTCTACACAGCATGGCCCAGATGCCTGGAACTGATCCTAGATTGACTCTGAAATATTGTTTGCAGTAAACAGCTCTACAACTTCCAAAACAAACCCACAAGGAGAGAGAGCAAGGGAAGAGGTAACAGAAAACATACTCATTAGCTTTTTTTATGCTGAGAGTGGAGATTTCCTGGCCTGGGGTGACCAGAAAAAGAAACAAAACATCGAGATCAGCAGAAAAGACGGGGGCAGCGGGAGATGCTTCACACAGAACATCAATCCAGGTTAGTGTTGAGATGACTCACATCACTGAGGTCTGAAGATGCAGGGAGAATGGTGACTGTGAAGGGCAAAGAGTAACCTAAAGAGCCTTGAGTCACATTTCTTTTAACACAGCATGGCCCCAGCTGCTGGACTTCACCTGAGACTGACCTTGAAGTATACACTAAGGGAGACTATTCTGCAACTTTGGAAACAAGCAGGCTAGGCCAGAAAGTAAAGCAGGATGGTGAAGAAACTGACGCATTCACCTCCCCAAATGAAATATCTCCCCCACTACGTTCAGTTAAAAATAAGTTCTCACTTTTGAACAGTAAGATTTCACGAGCAAGTACCTTGTGGGGGAGGAAAGGATGTCAGCTCCGTTAAGATATTGCTAGGCTGGACTTGCTCGGTGAATTTATGGGAAGAGCTGGAATAGAATGATTAAGGTCTTGTCTAGAGTACAAATGCTTTGCAGCGTAGCTGTATGAGCAGAGCCCCTAGTGTAGATGGAGCATATGCTGAGAGGGAGTTTTTCTGTTAGCATAGTAACACCATCTCCGCAAACAACATTAGCCATGTGGACGGAAGCACTGCCCTGTTGGCGTAGCTGCATCTACGCTGGAGGTTTTGCTGGTGTTTGTTGGCCTTGGGAGTGTTTTTTTCACACCCTCACTGACAGCTTTGTAAGGTGGACCTGGCCTTATTAATCTTAGCACCTCAGTCTGAAATGTGTGATGTGCCAGTTCCTCTTTCTGCCTCACCTTACAGGTATTCCAGGTACTTACATACCCAATCAGCCTGAATCACTCTTGTGAATACAGTTGCTGTTACCTGTGGAAGCACCGTTCTCAAAAATAGTATTGCAAAGCATCACTCCTTAGCCAGTCCTCATATGGGCGTTGTGAGAAACCTGGTGATACCTGAGGTTATGCCCTGATTCTGATCTCAATTGCATTAGTAGACATTTGAAATTACACCAAATAGATCTGGCATCTGGCCATTAGACTGTCGCACAGAGAAGACTGAATGGTAAGTATTGTCTGCTAACAATTGGGAAAGAAACAGGAAATTCGCATTAAAAATAATTGTGCAGATTTTTTTCAAGAAAACTGAAAAGTTTTGGGGGTTTCATCCTTCTCAGTGGAATAAAAATGGGCAAAAGTGGAGAAAAAGAAAGTTTCCCTTCTTTCCTGAAATCTGAAATGTTCATAGAAAAACAAGCAAATTGCAGCTCAATTAGAAAATGTTCATTTCAGAAAAAAAGCCAGTTTTTCATTTGAAAAAATGTTTCTACAAACAAATTTAGAGCCATTCTAGCTCCTACATAAGGAGCTTTTACAAAAAGCTCATCTGTGGCCGTTAGTATAGCCACTACACTGCTGTATGCACAGAAATAAGAAAATGGGAGTCGATATAGTTATCTTCCCATCTGTGGTTCAGAAATGTTAATTGAAGAGAGGCCCAGACTGCAAAACCAGAGCTGAACTTCCCTAATGATCAGGGTGTTAGATCCAGGGGTTTGGCTTGCAGCTTGCCTCTCATATTAATATTACAGATCAACTCTTCCAGATGGAGGCCCCATGCAGGGACAGCTCTCTCACTGTACGGTCCCTTCGTGCATATTGAAGTAGGTGGCTTCAAAGCAGAATCATCATCAAGACATCATTGAATAGATCAGCAACCACAGCAGATCACTGAGCAGCACTTTCAACCACCCACTTCATTAAATGAGCATAGGTGGAGCTATTGCAAAGTGCACAAGTTCAGCTAGCTCCAGCTAAAATTCTAACCTAGAGCTGACCCTGATATTAACAGACCTTCTGATAAGTATATTTGGGCCCAGTCCTTCCTAATCATGTGACTTCAACCAGCCTTTTCACTGGAACCACAATGTCGGCTTTATTGTTTCAATTCCATGCCAAACTAAGAATCTCCTCAAGTCACAGTGAGCAGGATAAAGTGTAAGGCTTCCAGTTACATTTATTCAGCAAGGGAGATGATTTTAAAGGGCCGCATGGGTCGCATAGCTCATTTTTGAATGAATGGTGCTATGCCCTGTCATCCGCTACAGTTAACAATTTGTGACAATTACAGTAATTATTCTGCTACAGTAGCACTGCCGTTGCCCAAATGTGTTCGAAGAGCAGTTTAACTGAAAATAACAAGAATACCCTGAACCTATGGTACTGAATCATTTAATTTTCTGATTCTGGTAATTTACACAAATACGTTTTTAACTACTCCTTAATGAACAGTTAAGTGGAGTAAATAATTTACCTCATGCCACAGGAACAAAGGGTTTGTAATCACACTGGGAGAATTCAGTCACACAATATGGGAATACACCTCTTCTCCATGAGCTGGAAATTGTTACACACTGAGGCCTTGTCTACTCTGGCAAGTTTCTGCGCAGTAAAGCAGCTTTCTGCGTTGTAACTCCCGAGGGGAACACAGCGCCAAGCCACTTAGTGTGCAGAAACTGCACAGTTGCAGCACTGTAAAAAAAACACCCCAACGAGAGGTGTAGCGCTTTCTGTGCCAGGGGTACGGCGCTGCGGTGCCGGTGTAGACACCCTGGTCGATTACAGCACTGTGATTGGCCTCCAGGAGGTGTCCCACAATGCTTGTTCTCACCTCTCTGGTCATCAGTTTGAACTCTACTGCCCTGCCCTCAGGTGACCAACCGTTATCCCCACCCCTTAAATTCCTTGGGAATTTTGAAAGTCCCCTTCCTGTTTGCTCGGTGACATGTGCAGTGGTCTCAGTGCATCTTGCCAGGTGACCATGCCTGTTCCACGCTATAGGCGATCCCCCGCTTGGAGCAATGCTGAGCTGCTGGACCTCCTCAGCATTTGGGGAGAGGAGGCTGTCCAGTCCCAGCTGCGCTCCAGCCATAGGAATTATGATACCTACAGACAGATTTCACAATGCATGACAGAAAGGGGCCATGACCGGGACACACTGCAGTGCAGGGTTAACGTGAAGGAGCTGCGGAACGCCTACCACAAGCCGCAGGAGCAAACCGCCGCGCCGGTGCTGCGCCCACGAGCTGGCGGTTCTACAAAGAGCTGGACACGATATTCAGTGACCCCGTCTCCACTGCAAAGGCCACTGTGGATACTTCGGTGGCTCATGTGCCAGTTGAGAGTGGACTACGCTAGGAGGAGGAAATCTTGGATGAGGAGGGGGAGGGGGACCCAGAGGCAGAGGACGACTCAGAGGTCAGAGATGCATGCAGCCAGGAGCTCTTTTCTACCACAGAGGAGGCTAGCCAGCCAGCGCTGTCGGATCTTGGCGAAGTGCAAACAGGAGAGGAGGGCCCTGGTAAGTGGCTTTGATTCTGGGAATCAATGAAGTGAATTGTTGGGGACAGGAGGGTTGCAGAAAGCAGGCTTGTGTCTGTATGATGCACATAACACCACATGCCTAGGCGGAACAGGGTGTTGATTGACTCCCTCACTTCACAGGAATCTGCCTCAGAGATCTCCGGGAAACTCTCATGGAGAACCTGCAGCAGCGGATTGCCCAGTATCTTTGGCAGAGGTGCTTTTTCTTGCCATATTAAGGGTAACTTCCCACGCCACTCTGCCATCACTGGGGGGGGACCATTGCTGCACACAGGCGAGGTGCATAAGGGCTAGGGTGGAAGCCACAGTCTTGGAGAAGACCGTCCCTTGATTCCCTGCTCACCCTCAGCAGCAAGATATCTTCCATAATGAACACAGCCTGTGGAAAATGTGGGAGTGCTGGCTCTCCCCAGGAGCCACGTGCCCAGTGTACAGTACAGTTCTGGAACACTGATTTCCCCTGCCTCTGCGGTTACCCACCATTTTGGGGGTTTTGTGGCTCATATGTGCTTGCCTGGGGTCAGCCTGTTAGTGACAGGTATGTGAATAGTGGCTGTGTTTTAAATCACTGAATCAGTGCTCTGTGTGTTGCAAACAATACTGCTTCTGTAAAATGTTGCATTTTGGCTTCACAGATCTGACCTTGGGAGCCCAGCCTCCCTCTTTGTTATCACAGGCTGAGCAGTGGCACAGAATTGGAAAGCGGCCACAAAGAACTAAAGAGGACTTTCTGCATGAGGTCATGATGCACTGCACAGCCGAGAAACAAGAATTGAAGGAGTGGTGGGACAGCGAGAAGAGGGACTGAAAGGTGAGTGCGGTGCACCAGAACGAAGCCATGGAGCAGATCTTAAACACACTCCAGGTGGTACTAGCACTGCAAAGGTAGCAGCTCCACGCCCGCCCTCCCCTGCAGTTGCTGTCGCAAAATTCTTTCCCATGCGCCCCACCCCAGACACTGCCAACCCACTCTTATCAACCTCCTGGCTCCAGTCTGTACCCACTTCATTCCACTCCTCCCCCATCACAGTCCAGCCCTGCAGACTCCCAGTACCCACTGCACTCAACACCCGTCCCGCTGCAGTTCAGCCCTGCAGTACAGTACCCACTGCACTGTACTCCAAAGGCGAAGGTTGGATATGATACCCGGACATACACAAATATTTAACCGTCCCAGCACCCCACTTCCTCCGGGGACCCTCCCTTTCCCCATCCCCCTCAGTGCTGATGAGGTTTTCTGTTTGTCTCTCTCCTCCAGTGGTTGTTTTTTATTAAAATTGTTTTGGTTTGAAAAATCTTTATTCCAGTAATTGAAAGCAAACAGAGCCCTGCTAAGCAACAGGCAATTTTCTTACACCTTCATTGTGATTGGTGCAGACAGTCTCCGGCCGCTGAGCCTCTGCAGTCCAGCCCTGAGTGAAGCTTTCACTCTTCTCTTCACAAATATTATGGAGCGTACAATATGCGGCTATAAGCATAGGAATATTGACATTGGTCAGGTCCATCCTCCCATATAGGCAGCGCCAGCGGGCCTTTAAACAGCCACTCTTTGGAAATCCTGGCCCATATTGTCCAGATTTTTTTTTTTTTAAATTCTGGGTGGGGTTTTCAAGAACACTTGAAATGATTTAAGAGCACAAGTCCCATTGGTTCCCATGGATTTCCAGTAGGACTCGCACTCTTGAGTCACTTAGGCCCAGGTCCTCAATGGTATTTAGGTGCCTAACTCCATAGGAGGCGCCTAAATATCTTTAGTATCAGAGGGGTAGCTGTGTTAGTCTGGTTCTGTAGAAGCAGCAAAGAATCCTGTGGCACCTTATAGACTAACAGATGTTTTGCTGCTAAATATCTTTGAGGCTCTGGGCCTTAGATCTATTGTAAAGCCCTCCCTTTGCTTGGCTCATCCTATTGAGAAAGGAAACTTAGTTCTTTGGACTGGTGCTCCCTACACATGGGATAATTCCACAATATTTCTGCTCTAGGCAGACACTGGAGATGCATCACACCCAAATAAAGCCATTGTCTACAAACGTAGTAGAAGAGTGCAGCTCTTAATAAGAAAATCCCTGTAATTGCTAATGCTTTATTTCATGAGCTAAACGTTCCATCTCTGAACAAAACAAAACCATCTCTCCTTCCAATGGATATTTATCTTGGAGATCACAAGCTTTGGCCAGTTTTTCCCGTGAGGCTCCTTTTTTTCCCTTGCTTCTTGCCCCCATCTCTGGATGACCACTGTATTTTAACAAGAAGTAACTGAAAGAACTAGAGAGAGAATGATGCTGCGTACTCTACTTACTACATGGAAATTTTGCAAGGGCATCAGAGGATAGGGCCAGTCTTTTATTTCCAAATAATGTTGGATGAGAAGCAGGAAGATTAGTCTGTATGGGGCCACTTAATTCCCTTCCAAGGTCGAGTCTGTGGCTTTCTGATGCGGAGATGGCTGGCTGAATAGCTCCATCAACTATTTGCTTTTGGTTTAGTGACATCTCAGTTCTATTTTCCTCTGTGTTCTCCGGTCATTTGATATTTATCATTCCAGTGCTGCTATGGAGGTCAGCCATGTAATTATACAAAAAGGAACATATCCATAGCTCTGTCAACACTGTGCTATGCTCTGGCTTTTTATCCTAAATAATATTTCTTTGTGTTTTAAAAATAATTATTTCACACCCTCTGTTTCAGTAGCTCTGGCTTTCTTATTCTTCATAGCCCTGCTGCATTTGCTCATTTATCATCTCCCTTCTGACCTAGAGCCATGCAAACACACACTTCCCTCAAGAATTTTTAAGTTCTTTATATTAGAGCGTCATTCTTTTTCTCTCCAGTGGTTAGAGGCATCAGCATGGAAATAACTATTTGTGAGGTCTATGTCCCGCTCCACCACTGAGTCCTCACGGGACTTTGAGTAAGTCACTTAACTTCTGTGTGCCTCAATTTCCTCCTCTATAAAATATATAATCAGATAAAAATGTGGGTGTCACCTTTACTTTTAAATTAGATTTTAGACAAAGCCTCATCTGCTTCACCTCTCTGGTTGAGTCCAGTGTTGCCAAGTCTTGCAATTTTATCCTGAATCTTGTGATATTTGGAGTTTCTTTAAAGCTCCAGCTCCTGGATTCATGGGATTACATAAAACGCTCAGCTTTATTTATTTTTTGAAAAGCATGTTATTAGCCCTTGTGGTTACAGGGAAAATCTGGAAAACCCTGAAGGCTCAAAAACTAGCTGACACATAAAAAGAACTCTCAAATGTATTTTTTTTAATCTCATCATTTTAAATCTAGTTTCATGATTTTTGCTCAGGGTTTGGTGTTGACAATTCTGAAAATTGTTTCCTAAGGCACTTCATTGTTCAATTTTTGGACGAAGAAATGTAAGGCAGGTAGCATATGATTTTAGCTAGCTGGTTTTTAATAAAAGTAGTTCCTATGAAAAGGTTTTGCCACTGTTCTGTGTATTGTGGATAGAAAACCTTGGAGCTCTCCTCATGAGTCAACAGCATAACACTGTTGCAAAAAAAGCAAACATTATTCTTAGATGTATTAGCAGGAGTGTTGACATGAGCAAGACATGAGAAGTAATTCTTCAGTTCTACTACACGCTGATTGGAGTATTGTGTTCAGTTCTGGGTGCCACATTTTAGGAAAGATGTGGACAAATTGGAGAAAGTCCAGAGAAGAGCAACAAGAATTATTAAAGCTCTAGAAAACATGACTTATGAGAGAAGATTGAAAAAATTGGGTTTGTTTAGTCTGGAGAAGAGAAGACTGAGTGGGGACATGATAACAGTTTTCAAGTACATAACAGGTTGTTACAAGAAGGAGGGAGACATATTGTTCTCCTTAACCTCTGAAGATAAGTCAAGAAGCAGTGGGCTTAAATTGCAGCAAGGGTAGTTTAGGTTGAACATTAGGAAAAACTTCCTAATTCTCAGGGTAGCTAAGCACTGGAATAAATTGCCCAGGGAGGTTGTGGGATCTCCATCACTGGAGACTTTTTAGAGCAGTTTAGACAAGCAGCTGTCAGGGATGGTCTAGATCAGTGGTTCTTAACCTGGGGTGCACCCCCCCCAGGGGTGCAAGGCATGCCAGAGTGCGGGAGGGAAGAGGGTGCTGATGTGAGGGTATCCCCCTCCCCCCACCCCTGTACCCCATCTCTGTAGAACAGGGGAGAGGGGACAGCCTGGCTCAGGACTCAGAGCTTCTGAGGTCTGAACGGTGAGTGAGTGCCTTTCTTAAAGAGACAGTGGATGGTTCTGAGGATAAGTATTTAAGAAAGCATACTATATTTAAACGGGGTGGGGGATGGATAGGCAGATTTTTGCTTCTTACATTGGCATCTAGCCAGGAAACTGGAATGAGGATTTTTGAGCACCAGAGCGGTCAGCAGCGTCATTTTCCATCTCTTCCAAAAAGCTGCGTGTCCAGGACGTTAATTCCAAACTGACTCAGACAGAAGTGCTTCCTACTAAAACATCCACAGGACTCCCAACACCACATTGTTTTCTTTAGAGGTCACTTATCCAAGCACCAACCAAGCCTGGCGCTGCTTATCTTGCGAAACATTACAACAGCACACTACTCTATGGATGCAGACAACATGTAATTGCTTTTCCAGTGCTAAATATATGCACCCCTCTCTGAGGTTGTTCATGAATAAAGATAAACAGAAGATGCTATAATCAGTGTTTATCTGCTGCTAACTCACCCTGTCTCTCCCATGCTCTGCTTTATATAACTCTGCCTGCTTCTACCCTGTATTACTGCAAATTGCTGGTAGGTTGTTAGAAGAGAGAGTGGGGGAGAAGATGGAAAAGGAGGCAAGACAATGCACATGCTCAGAGAAGGAAGAAGGCTAATTTGGGGCTATGGATTAGGAGCCAATACTGGATAAATAAACTTCTCTGAGTAGCGTGTGCTTGTAAGTATCGCCTTATTATTCCAACTGAAAGTGAATGATAGAAAATCTGACCTAAGTTATCTTACTAGCAGCAGAAAAATGTATCGATTCATAGATTTTTTAAGGTGAGTAAAGGACCATTATGTCCAGCTAGTCTGACCTCCCGTATAACACAGGCCATAGAATGTCACCAAGTAGTTCCTTCATCAAACCCATAACATGTGACTGAGCCAGAGCATGTCTTTTGGAAAGGCACCCGCCTGGATTAGAGCCAGCTGGCTAACAGAAACTCTTTCTTCTGCAGTGAAGAGGAGTTAAGGGACGTGGAGAAGAAGAAAACCTCTAGTTGGGCTGTGACTAAAGTTAGAGCAGAGAGGCCAGGATGATCAAACCTAGGTCCCAGGACTGGCAATCAGGAGAGCTGCCATTTTCTAATCCTGGCTTTGTGACCAGGAGCACATCTCTTCACCTCTGTGTGCCGCTGTTTCCTCAACTATAAAAGAGAGAGAATCAAGGTTTCATTTATTATCCCCATTTTACAGAGTGGGAGACTGAGATGCAGTTGGGGCCTGTCTACACTACAGGACTGTAATGTGTTTGTAAGCTGCTGACCCCCACATGTTGTTCAGAGCCTGTGGATAACACAGCTCCTAAACATGTGTTTGTTCTGTGCTTAGTCCCTATCTAACGGTAGGGCTGGATGGCCTTTTCCCGCTGTGCTGTAGGGAGCAGGTACTTGGTATGAAAAGGCTCTCAAGAACTAATTTTTTAAAATAACTATGATCAATGAATTGGAAGAAAGTGAAACATGACTATTGATAAAATTTGTGGGTGACAAAGTACTGGCAGAGTGGCAAATAATGACGAAGCCAGGGCAGTCATATGGAGCAGATCTGGATCACTTGGTAATCTGGACCCATTCAAAGAAAACAAGTTTTAACAGAGCCAATTGCAAGGTCCTATACCTAGCAACAAAGCAGACCGGCCACACCTACAGAATGGGGAACAATCTCCAGGAAAGCAGTGACTCTGACAAGGATTTAGGGGTCATAGTGGGAAAGCCACTCAATGTGATGCTGTGGTGAACAGGATTAAAGCCGTCATTAGACATATAAGCAGAGTAGTGAGGAGGGTACGGAGGTGATACAGCATCAGTGAGGCCCATATTGGAATCCTGCCTCCAGTTTTGGTGTCCACATTTTAAAAAGATGTTGAAAAATTGGAGCTGGGGCAGCAAAAAGCATAAAACAAAATGTTTTGAGGGCTGGAGAAAAATGCCTTCTTGCGAGCTATTGAAAGAGCTCAATCTGTTTAGCCTATAAAAAAGAAGGTTGAGAGGTGACTTCACTGAAGTGTTTTAAATGCCTTCATGGAGAGAAAAAATTGAGTATTAAAGGGCTCTTAATCTCACAGAGAAAGGCATAAAAAGACCAAGTGGCTGGAAGGTGAAAACAGACAAATTCATATTAGAAACAAGGCACAAGTATTAATAGTGTGGATGATTCACCATTGGAACAAACTACCAAGGGAAGTAGTGGATTCTCCATCTCTTGATGTCTTCTACTGAAGACTAGATGCCTTTCTGGTACATGCTTTGGTCAAAAACTAGCTATTGTGCTATACAGGAGACATGTGATGTGCATGGGGGGGCAGATTAGATGCTCCAATGGTCCCTTCTGTCTACTAATTTTTGAAAAACTGAGTGTGGCTGGGGGAGCAGCCTCTGATGCTTAACCATGTAGTCTGCTTGATCCCCAGATTCAATAGTCATTGAATGGAGCGATCAAGTGGAAAGTACTAAAATATGCAAAGAGGCTGGCCAGGAGCAGGACATCTGTCTTGCAGGGAGAGGTGGGCATGATAGTGACATCACAAAGGCTGTTTGAAGGACCTCAGCCTATTGGGCAACAGTGATGGAGAGGCGGTGACCCCCCGCAGAGAGACCCTGACATCAGCAGGCAAGTCAAAGATGCAGAGGAGGGGTAATGTCAGAGATCCCTGTGGCTTTGCTGCAGCAAGTCTCCTTCTCAAGGTCTCTACTTGAGGACTGATTGAGAATTAGGATTCACATACATGAGCATGAGGAGGAACCTCTTCAGCATTTTCTCCTTTCCTGCTACTGATTTTGCTAGAAAATGAAGGTCCTTTTTAGAAGGTAAGAGCCTCAGAGAGGTTTGGAACCTGTTCAATCTGATCCACCTGCTGCCAGCTGAATTCTAGGTGCAGAAATCACTAGGTTAAAATGGCAGAATTTTATTTCCAGCCTAGGATTTTGTCCCATTGAATCACTGGATACACTGGGGTTTGCCCTTTTAGGTTTCCTTTTCCTCTTTCCTTTCTCTTCTTCATGTGCTTCTCTTCTCCTGTTTTCCTGCTTCCCTCCCTCCACCAAGGAAGTTTGTCATGGGGGCGGGGGTTGCTTTCATTGCGGGAGGCCCTCACAAAGAGGTGGGGCTGGAACAGTATCCCCTGTGGTGGTGACCTGGGCCATCCTTTGGGACACCAGAAACTATTGGCCGTGTTGGACCTCAGGGTCATTGGGGAATCCCCGTAGACCAGACGTGGGCAAACTACAGCCCGTGGGCCACATCCGGCCCAGTTCCTGAGCTCCTGGCTGGGGGAGCCTAGTCTGCAGCCCCTTCCCTGCTGTCCCCTCTCCCCCGCAGCCATGCCGTGGGGAGCGCAGCTGGCTCGGCCGGGTGTTGTGGCTGCAAGCTCCTGCTTCTGGTAAGGGGGGGCGGGAAGGGAGTGGGAGGTCCTGGAGGGCAGTCAGGGAGGAGGGGGTGGTTGGATGGGGTGGAGGTTCTGGGGGGGGGGGTCAATGGATGGGGAACAGGGAGGGTTGGGAGTAGGAGTCCTAGGGGCCTGTCAGGGGACGGGGATGTGGATAGGGGTTGGGAGAGCAGTTGGGACAGGGAGCAGGGGGAGTTGGATATGGGGGTGGGATCCTGGGGGGCAGGGGGTCCCGGGAGGGGGTGGTCAGGGGACAAGGAGTAGAGGGCAGTTGGATAGGGGGTGGGAGTCCCAGGGGGGGCTGTCAGGGGGCTGGTTTGTGGATAGGGGTCGGGGCAGTCAGGGGACAGGGGGCAGGAGTCCCAGGAGGGGGCAGTCAGGGGACAAGGAGCAGGTGGGGTTGGATGGGTTGGAGGGGGCGGGAAGTGGGAGGGGTGAATAGGGGGTGGGGGCCAGGCTGTTTGGGGAGGCACAGCCTTCCCTACCTGGCCTTCCATACAGTTGCACAACCCCAATGTGGCCCACTCCTGCCCTAGACACTACTTTAGTTGGATTCAATAAGGAAAATACATTGGCCTTGTCAAGGTTATTGGCCCAATGATTTACTAAAACAAAGTACATATGAAGTCAAGTTGATGGTTGTATTAATTCCTTTGCTGGACACAGGGCTGCTTGGTAAATTTTCAACAATATCTTTGGTGCCATCTTTGCTCTTCCAGTGACAGAGACTGGGTGTTCCCAGCAATAGTAATAGGGAATTGGGAGTGGGTTCAGAATTCGCAGATGAGTACTTCTCCTCTGGCATTGTATACAGTTTATGGTTAGAATCATCTTCCTTTGCAGCTATGTAGCAAAACCTTGCTGTAGTGAGAATATTTCCTGTTAAACTGAATGAGAAGGGCCCTACCAAATTCATTGTCATGAAAAACACGTCACGGACAGTGAAATCTGGTTTCCCCCCATGAAATCTGGATTTTTGTGTGCTTTTACCCTATGCTATACAGATGTCACGGAGGAGACCAGTGTTTCTCAAATTGGTGGTCCTGACCCAAAAGGGAGTTGCAGAGGGGTGACAAGATTATTTTATGGGTGGCCGGAGAGTGGCGGCTGCTGACTGAGGGCCCAGCTCTGCAGGCAGCAGCGCACCAGTAAGGGTGGCAATACCATACCAGGCCGTACTTACTTCTGTGCTGCTGCTGGTGGTGGCATGGCCTTCAGAGCTGGGATCGCGGCCAGCAGCGCTGCTCTCCAGGTGCCCAGCTCTGAAGGCAGCACCGCTGCCAGCAGCAGTGTAGAAGGGTAGCAGTACCACAGGCCCCTCCCACCCCGACAATAACCTTGCAATCCCCACACAACTCCATTTTGGGTCAGGATCTCTACAATTACAACACCATGACATTTCAGATTTAAATAGCTGAAATCATGAAATTTATTATTTTTTAAATCCTGTGACCGTGAAATTGACCAAAACGGACCATGAATTTGCCCTGAGAATGAGCAATAACTCAGTCATATTCAAGCTTATAGTGCCCAGTCTTGATGCCATTGAAGTCAAAGGTGAAACTTCCAATAGACCGGGTGTGTGCGTGTGCATTTGGACACACACGCATACAAATAGATCTAATGAAGCGTCATCAATGAGTGAGGGTTTTTCCAATGAAATCCTGCAGGGATTGGTTCTTGGCCCAATGCTATTCAATGACCTGGGGTGGCAAATAATGAGAACGGATCACAGAGGCGGCATGATCAGATTTGTGTGGCAAACTAGGCACAGTCCAAACACATCTTTGAATGCAACCAAATGTATAGACACAATTACCTATGTGTATATGCATATATTCATGAGAAATCAGTTTGGCTTGTAAATGCTTCATAGTGTGTAAATTATGCACATCCCAAGCCTAAATATTTGATTGTTGCCATGCTGTTTTGTAAGTATAGCTTGAAGTAGAATTGTCCTTATGCATTACTAAATTAATAAGAATAAAGAATAGCAACTGCCTGCACAGCCCATTATACTACAACCCAATGCTACCCAGGCCATGGGGCCAGTTTTGTCCCAATAAACAGTTCTGGAATAAAGCTTGTATCAAGGTGTTGCCACCATCTCCAGTAACATCCTGTGCTAAGTACTTGGGGAAGGAAGCTAAACCTCTGTCTGGAAGGTAAATGGTTCTGGTGGAGAGGTCTTCAGTCACTAGATCCTAGATCAGGGGTGCGCAAACTTTTTGGCCTGAGGGCCACATCGGATTTCTGAAATTGTATGGAGGGCTGGTTAGGGGAGGCTGTGCCTCCCCAGACAGTCAGGCGTGGCCCGGGCCCAGCCCCCTATGTGACCCCTCCTGCTTCTCACCCCCTGACAACCCCCTAGTCCCATCCAACTAGGGTGACCAGATGTCCTGGTTTTATAGGGACAGTCCCGATTTTTGGGTCTTTTTCTTATATAGGCTCCTATTACCCCCCGCACCCCGTCTCGATTTTTCACACTTGCTGTCTGGTCACCCTACATCCAACCTCCCCATTCACTGTCCCCTGACGGAACCCCCACCCCAACTTTCCTCCACTGCCCCATCCAACCCTTGCTCTCCTTCCTGACCGCCCCCTAGGGACCCCTGCCCCCATTCAACCCCCGTTTCCCGCCCTCTGACAGCCCTGATCTTATCCACCCCCCCACCCCCTGACCACCACCCCAAACTCCCCTGGCCTCTATCAACCCTCCCTGCCCCTTTACCGTGCTGCCTGGAGCACCAGTGGCTGGCAGCGCTACAGCTGCGCCGCCCGGCTGGAGCCAGCCATGCCACTGTGCAGCACAGAGCACTGGGTCAGGCCCTGTCTCTGCAGCTGCGCTGCCCCAGGAGCTCTCCACCCCGCTGCCCAGAGCAATGCACTGGTGGTGGAGCAAGCTGAGGCTGCGGGGAGGGGGAACAGCAGGGGAGGGGCCGGGGGCGAGCCTCCCAGGCTAGGACCTCAGGGGCCAGGCAGGAGGGTCCTGCGGGCCGGATGTAGCCCACGGGCCATAGTTTGCCCACCTCTGTCCTAGATCCTCAAAGGTATTGAGGTACCTAACTCCCACTGAAATCAAGGGAGTTAGGCACTTAAATACCTTGGAGGATCTGGGCGTAGGTCCTTGATTCAGGGATCTGCCCAGGTGGATCCCAGTGCACGATCAGGATTCCTTTCTGCCTCACTTTACAGAATTTAAGCTGGTCTAGTGGTCTGAACATTGAACTGGGCACCCGGACCCCTCGAGTTCTAATTCCTGCTCTGAAACTACCTTCTTCTGTGGCCTTTAGCAAGTCACAAAATCTGTTCCTTGGTTTCCCACAGATGGAAAAATGGGACAATTGAGTTTCACTTCTAACAGTATGAGAATTAATCCATTAATATCCCTTAATTACTTTGAAATCCGTGAACAGAAGCCAAAGCATTCAAATGGAGCCAAAGGTGTAACAAAGTGACTAGCCTCCGTGGAATGGCTGCTGTTAGGAAATAATTAAAAATACCGATTAAAAAAACTTTTAAAGGAGTATCAGAAAGTTATTGTGTGACTTTTATTACTATTGATTTGCATTGCAGTAGCTAGCACCTATAAACACCAACAAAGACTAAGGTCCAATTGTGCTAGGTGCTGTACATGCACACAGTAAGAGACAGTCGCTTCCTCAAGGTGCTTAAACAATCTAAATAAATAGACAAAAAGTGGAAAGGTAAACAGCAGCACAGAGAGCAGCAGTGACTCATTCAAGGTCATACAGCAGGTCGGTGTCACACCTGCGAATATCACCCAGGTCTTCTGAGTGCTTGGCTGTGGCTTTACCCACTAGACCATGCTGCTTTTCTAGTCAGACCTTTGTGCTTGTAATGAAATTAATCTGATTGCTAAATTTCACAACAACAAAAGGCCTGACATGCTAAGCTAGTCTGAGGTGGGCTCCCTTACTCATCAGTAGTACATTGTTCCTGTGTGTTTTCACTGGTATTATTATCTGCCTCCATAATTGAAATGGCTCTCTGGAGAAGTTGCTCCAGGTGCTGGTAGCTTTATGATTAATTGCAGTGGCAGCTTAGTCTCTGTTGTGTACAATCGCAGGGAAGTTTTGCTGTACATTTTTTTTCCTTTCTGCCTGACTCATGCATTGCGTCTGTGGAAATCTGCCCATCATGTCATGCAACCAGCAAGGAAACTCTGGGTAACTGAATTTCCAACTCACCTGTGGCAGAAAATTCATCAGTGCAGTCTATAATAGGCTGTTTTTTTTAATGCAGTAAATATCCACCAGAGACCTGCTGTGCACACTGAACTCTGAGATAGGTAAGGAAAACACAGCTCAGATGAGATTTGGGACAGAGTGAGGCAAACCAGCCTGCTTAACATGCCTGATGGGTTGTGCGATGGGGTGTCCACCCCACACTGGCAAGTAAGGGGTTAAGAGGCCTAGGGAGGCTGCACAGGGAAGCGACCAGTAGGAGGGAGGCTGTGAGAAGCAGCCAATCCGGGCCCAGTAGGCCCATATAAAAAGAGCTGCAGGGAGCTTGAGGAGAGAAGACTGTGTCCCTAGCAGGCTGCAACCCTATAGTACCTTGGACAGAACAATGCTAGCAGGGACCTGGGCAGTAGAGAAGGAGCTCCGGGACTGAGTTAGGATGCTGTGGCTATGGGGAAGTGGCTCAGGGAAGTGCAGCAGTAGTCAAAGCACAGGAACGCAGTAGGTGACTGTGTTTCAGAGGGTCCCTGGGCAGGCCTATGTTCCCTCCCCTCCAGCTACTGGGTAGCGGCTAAGGGCATCGGAGACAACAAGCAGACAGCAGGGTTAGGAAAGATTGTGATTCCCTGGAAGGGGAGGACTTAAGTGACCTGGCCAGATTGCCAAGCCACGAGGAGAGAACTGAAAATCCCAGAGAGAGCAGAGCAGCAAATTGAGTCAAGACGGGGAAACGCAATTGCAGAAGGAAGGAGAGACTCTACCTTGAGCTAATCCCCAAAGGGGTGAGGAAAAGGTGCCAGACAGCAGTGGATTCTGTGCCCTATGACAGATTGCTTTTAAGGTCGAATCTTGTAGCAATTTATACGCTATAGCAAATGCCCTTATAGGCCAGGAGGGTATGAAGTTTGAGCCAGACCATTCTAATCCTCTCTATATGGAAAGCATTAGCACAGCCTTTGAGAGAATTAGATTCAATGGGGTGTATCCAGCAAGCAAAGTACCAAGTAGTACTTTTTCCTAGCTCCATGAGCCAATAGCTTCCTGATCTTTTGCCGTCTTATAAATAGAGGGAAATGAAATCAATTTAATCCAAGCCCGGTGCGTATTGGTTCATAACCTATCTAAAGCACCCCCGAAAGAATAAACCAGCAAGGAAAGAAATCACCTCCTGCCCTGCACCGTCTGCTAAGTCTTCCAGCTCTTCGGAGCGTAGTATTTC
This sequence comes from Mauremys mutica, assembly GCF_020497125.1. Lineage (NCBI taxonomy): Eukaryota > Metazoa > Chordata > Testudines > Geoemydidae > Mauremys > Mauremys mutica. The sequence goes on along the minus strand of NC_059082.1, from coordinate 80,693,063 downwards.
TCTCTCTCTTTGGATCTGTTTGTTCATTTCAATTTTTACATGCAACCAAATTGCACTGCAGCCTGGTCTTATCCTCCAGTAACCTTTAGCAATAAACAAGGGTGCCGGGATAAGCATGAAAGGAATAGCGTAGCGGGATTGGAAGGAATTTGATTGAAAGGCTCATGCAAAGCAGGGCCGCTCAGAGGATTCAGGGAGCCTGGGGTCTTCGGCGGCAGGGGGCCCCCACTTTGGCGGTAATTTGGCGGCAGGGGGTCCTTCCGCTCCGAGACCTGCCCCCGAAGTGCCCCGAAGACCCGCGGCGGGAGCCTTCCACTGCTGAATTACCACCAAAGACCCGGCACTTTGGCAGTGGGTCCCACTTGGGCGGTAATTTGGCGGCGGAAGAAGCTCCGAGGGCCTGGGCCCCGTGAGGGTTTTCCGGGGACCCCGGAGCGAGTGAAGGACCCTGCTCCAGGGGCCCCGAAAAACTCTCATGAGGGCCTCTGTGGGGCCTGGGGCAAATTGCCCCACTTGTCCCCCCCGGCGGCCCCAGTGCAAAGCTGATCAGAAAATGGATTGTGTAATTGTGTGATCTTTGCCCCCGCTGCTCGGGAAAGCCATTGAACCAATGGGAAGATGAATAATATTAGAGACAGCAGGGTTTTTTTTGTACAGGCCAAAATTTTCAAACAGTGGGTGGCCCAAGTTAGGCCTCTAAATCCATGTCTGGGTACTTAACTAAGTGGCCTGATTTTCAGTGGTGCTGAGCTTCAGTGGGAGCCGCCACCTCTGAAATGGAAGCTCAGGAGACCTAAAATCTTGATGCCCAAATCCACATGTAGGTCGTACAACAAGTCAGGCTGACGGCTGCAAGAGGGTGGGGCCTGTTGAGTGCCAGGAAGTGGACGGGCGCAAGCCTGCCCACAGCTAAAGGCCCCTCCCCCAGCCTAAGGGGAGGAGATACTGAGCCCGGGACACATGAATATACTGGACAACAAAGGAAAAAACAAGGACAAGTGTGAGGGTCAAAGAGTCAAAATTAGGGAATCTGAAGGGGACACCTAGCAGAGAACCCGGACAGTGCCCACTGCTCCTCAAAGATGTCAAGGGAGCCAGCGGACACGGCCTAGAGGAACTCTGCCCAGATACTGTAAAAGTAGGATCAGGAGGAGCCGGAAAAGGGGCTGAAACCTGGCAGATAAGTGTGCGCCAGGGTCTCCATCATGCCGTACAAAGAACAGGCATTAGGGATAGTGGTGAACTGCCCCAGGTAGACACCCACACTCACGGCTCCATGAGGGAGCTGCCAACGAATATCCCCAGCAGACCATGAGACCATGGTGGAGTAGAGACTGGCCCACCGGGGTTCCTCACCGTCAACAGATGGCAGTAGGTCCCGCTGCTTAGTATCAAGGTGGGACACGAGGGTTGCAAGAGGGTGGGGGAAGGCAGGTATGTTAGGCCTACAATGATAAAGGCCCTTTTCCCTACAAGCTGAGAAGGGGTTACCTCAGGTCAAGTAGGGACACCTGGGTCAAATTAAGGGCTGCCTGAGACCATTTAAAACCCCTCCTCTAGCGAGGAGAGAGAAGTTGCTGCAAGGCTAATGACAGCAGGGAGATAGGCTGCTCTCCCCCCTGTAGGGACAACAACTAAACCTGAGTGATGGTTTAGGGGAAGGACTGACACCCTGGGACCAACAACAGTTCCACAAGGAGGCAGCAGGGACAGGTAACCCACTTTGTTTTGGGGTTTGTACATTTGTTTGGTGGAGGAGCACTCCTTGGGCCTGCCCTGAGCCCTACCTCAAAAATACCCTTAAGTAAACCCAGAGGGGGAAGACAAACACTGTTGCGAGGGGGCAGATTTACCCCAGATCCAGCCACCCCCAGAGGGGGAATTGCAAAGTCTGGCTAGACAGAGGAGGTGCCTTGCCACAGTAGTTAACCATAGAGCCTGATTCTTACCACTTCGCATGGGCAGCTCCTGCTGAGGGCTTGTACACTGCAGTGCTTACTTTGGTGTAACATAAGTCACTCAGGGGTGTGGAACAGACACTTTCCTGACTGATGTAATTTACACCAGTCTAAGCGCTGGTGTGGACAGTGTCATGTGAGCGGGAGAAGCCCTGACACTGAGCACCTCTGAAAATACAAATACTAAAACATGGATTTAGAGGCCTGAGTTTGAGCCGCCCAAATTTGAAAGCTTTGGCCACAATGTGTACAAGATCTCATTTATTTTTTAGAAAATATGGTGAAGATGCAAACTGCAATTCACTGCGCTCTACAAAACTGTGTGTTCATGCAAAATGCCTCCATGTCCCCCAGGTGGACAGTGGTAGGATGATCAGACAGGAGATGTGAAAAATCGGGACACTTTTTTGGGGGGGTGGGGTGGGGAGTACAGTTGCCTCTATAAGACCAAGTCCCTAATATTGGGACATCTGCTCACCCTAGAACACTGGGGTTTTGTGCATTCCCCCTGGTTTATGAATCCTGCATTTCACAAAAGTTTTGGTTCTCCATCCCTGTATGTTGGTTTTCCCAGCACTGCTGCAGCTTTGTTTCCTTAGCTGGCAGGGCTCGGGGCTAGCAATCAGCATAATATAGGGGTTGCCATACCACGTCAGACCTAAGATTTGTGTAGTCCAGTGTGTTGTAATGAGCTGTCCCAGATGCTTCAGAGGAAGGTGTCAGACCCCATGGTAGACAAAGATGGGACAATCTGACCCTTACGTAAAGTCTCATCCTGATCTCTAATAGCTAGAGATTGGATAATGCCCTAAAACATGAGTTTGAACAGCCCTTCCACAAAATGTTGTTGTCATGATGATAACTTTGGGAATCTTGACATCCACATAAATGTCCAATGTCTTTTCTGAATCTTGGCCATCTGCTTATCTTGCTGCTGGGCGAAGTCCTCAGTGGAGGGAGTTGCCCTGAAATTTTAGACCAGGGACTGTGCCCTGAATCAGAAAACCCATGAGGAAGATCAGTTGGGCTCTATCTCTAAATCTGTCTCCAATATGTACATCATACACAAATGCATGTAGTATATAATGTCTATATACGTAATTGGTCTCATCCTCATTTACACCAAGGCCTCTTTACACCACTTTGGCAGCATAAAGGGGCTTTCAAGCAGGCAGAAATGCAATTTACATCCATTCTGAGGCCAGAGTGGTGTAATGTGGCCTAAAGGTAAAGGAGAACTCAGGCCAGTGTGTATATAGTATGGGCTAATGTTAGCATATGTTCCCTAATTCAGAATAGCTACTGATCAGCAGCATAACCAAAGTGCACGGGAAACCCTGGTGTTCAACAGCTTGTTAAAGAAAACCCAGGAACAACAATAAACAGTGAAAGCAAAGTGATGTACTGCAGGAGCTGAGTACAGCAACCTATTTCCATACTGGGAAGAAATCTTAAGACAGAGAATGTGGGAAAAGATATCAGTGCAGCCACCAGAGCTATCAAGGTCAGTGTAAGTGAGCTGCATTTGATGCTAGCAGACTCCTTTCCAAAAGCCCCGTTCAATGTGTGAATGCTTCACTGGCTGTTCTCTTTGAGCCTGAATGAAGGCAAAATTACTGTTAATTAATGCTTCACATAGCAATTTAAATCAGCCTTTGCCATGGCGAATAGAGATATGCAAGCGGCCAATTATCTGTGAAAGTAAACTGTCTGTGGATAATTGCAAGTGCCCCCTTAACATGGGATTGAAGATCTGTCTTCTGAGTGTGCCTTATTAACGTATTTGCCCCATGTCTAATCCACCCCATGGATCAAGGTCAGTCACTTCAGTACATTACACCAGCAGTGTATATGGCCCAATGCATCGGGGGGGGTTCTGCTGTTACACAACACAGACCCCCCCCCAACGTCAGCAACTCTACGGTCGCTGTGGTTGTTTACATACACAGGATCAGGAGAAAGCGTTTTCCATTTAGGCTACATCTACACTCCACACCGCTGTCAGCGTACATGTAGCTACACACCGCAGGGAAAAGCAGGCTGTGTCCACACTGCAGTGTGTGGCTGTGTGTCAGTGAAAGGCTCGGCAGCCAGGAAATGCTCTGGCACCAGGGAGGCAGTGGGACACAACACTGCTCAGAACAGCAATGAGTAGAGAGCTATTTAGGGTGTGTACTGTGGTTTATACCCCTACCCTTCTGGTGTGTCTTTGCTCTGTTAATCTAAGCCAGGCCTCACGGTCTACACTGCTATTTATACCTGTGCTGAGGGTGGGAGGAGGCAGCTATACATGTAAGAGAGGCATGCAGCAGTGTAGACGTACTCTTCATCAAGCAAATCTACATTCAGATCCTCATGAGTCTCCTAAAGCTGGGTGTCATTTTTCAGCCAAAACTGTTTTTCAGTGAAAAACCCAGATGCTGCAATTCTGAAATGTTTTGCGACTTTCTCAGTTTTGCTGAATTGTTTAGGGTAAAAAGAAAATCTGAATTTAAATATTTTGATTCTTTTTGGGTAGCAATTCATTTTTTTGTTTCAAAATGCCCTTGCATTTTAGTTTTTAAAAATCAAAAATATGGAAAAATAGTCAAAATTGAAATGAGATGTTTTGATTTTGTTGTAAGAAGACTCTACATTCAAGCAGCAGTGACATTTTTCTTTCAACTCTTCAATGTGCCAGAATTTTTTTAAAAAATTGTTGGATTTGACCCAAAACAGTTTGTTTGATTATTTTTTAGAATTGCTGCTGACCCCAAAAAAGCTGTTATTCTCACAGCTCCATTCCTGACTTTGTTAGCAGGCAGCTACAATGGTGCTGAAAATGGCTTCACTAAAGCGGTGTACTGTGGTGAATTTGGCCCAGCGTTTCCAGGGTCAATAATAATGATACAATGAACTAATGACACAGGAAACTTCTCTCCCTGACTCAGCTCTATTCACATTAGGTGCCCAATCTACTTAAGTGCAACATGATACCAAGTGATGGAGCACACCAGATGCTAGACTGTAATGCTGACCCATACTCCTGAGGAGAATCAGCATTCTTACAGCCCTTAAGGGACTTGTGTATATTACTGTTGTGTTGGTCTTAAATAGCATGTTCAGTAACTGCTTGTAACACACACCATCTTTCAGCTGGGTTTTGTTGACCCAGGCAAGTCTTGCTAAAGCTAAAAGTCTTGACATCTGCCTGTCATGTAATTAATTCTGCCGAGACAAGAATAAAACGTGCAACTGCCCACAAAGCAGTCAGGTGAAGCTGCTGCCCAGGGAGTCTTACAAATCCCAAACTCTGTCCTCTTCCTACTCCTCTCCTCTGATTTGGGTATCTCTCTTTCTTTTGCCCCTCATTCTGGTTAAATCTACATAACATTGTCCTTGGAAAAAGAACATAGAAAGCCAGCACATCAGATTAAAGCAATGGATCATCATCTCTGTTGTGCTGTCTTTCCAATGTTTCGTCCTACTCAAAGCACCTGGCCATTCAAAAGGTAGGAGGATGTTAACAGGACTCAAAAGAAGCTGAGGACTAAGAACCCTGTAAAAATAACTATTGAGAGAGAGCAGGGGAGAGAATGCTTGTAAGATGTGAACAAGCACAAATAGGCCGGTGTGTGTGATATGCATCCTAGGGTATTTAATTTAATTAGCTCAAAAACTTACTCTGAGCCATTGGTTCAAATAGTTATGAAACTTCATGGACATCTAGTGCAGTACCAGGTGAAAGGAGAAAAGCAAAGCGGGTACTGATCTTCCCAAAAGGAAAAAAGGGCTCTCCTGGCAATTACTGCGCTGGGAGTCTGATTTCTGCCCCCAGGGAAATAATGGGACTAAAATGAAGGTAGAAAATAGCTTGTGTCTGGCCCTTACATGGCTGTGAAGTGGGGCAGGAAGGCACATGGAGCCTCCCCCACATCACACCCTAGTGTGGCAGGTATAAAATTGCAGGCACTGCTCGCTCCATATTCCTCCTATGGCCTATAGTGCCTCAAAGGGGTCAAAATGGAGTAGGCAGTAGACAAGTTTGTGAAGGGATCGGTGCACAGGGAGGAGTAAGCTAATTTCTATAAAGGCACGTGGCAGTCTGGCACAGCGGGGAGATGGGGAAGGTATTGTGCCTCTCATGGTGCTCCCTGCCACTCCACCCAGGACAAAACCATGTCTTAAAGGCACAATCCAGCCCCAGCTATTTAGGATTTGATCCTACAACCCCTGCTCACGTGAGTGCTCCCATGGGTTCAGTCACCCAAGTGACGCCCTAGCCTTTGACTTGAGAGACCTGGATTTAATTCCCTGCTCTGCCACAGACTGCCTTTGAACTTGGGCAAGTCACTTACACTGTGCCTCAGTTTCCCATTTGTCAATGGGGATAATAGCACTGCCTAATCTCACAGGGGTGTGTGAGAGTAAAGATTGCGAGGTGCTCAGGTACTGCAGTAATGGTATCTTAGACAGACCTGAGAAAATGTTGCAGGATTGGACCCCAGGAGGATAAAGCCACATAAGTTTGCAGAGAATAAATCTTACCAGGAAAACTTGATTGCTTTCATGTGATGTAATTACAGAGTGGCTGGATGAAAGGAAGAGTAGCTGTAATTGGGAATGTGCTGAGATTTTAGTAGCGCACTTGATATCTTGTCTCACAATAATAGTACATTCAAATTTGGTACCAGTTAAGTACTAGCTACTTTGTTGTAAGAAGCCCTTCTCAGCATGGCCAGGGGAGAGTCCAGGTAGGATGAACCTCTGCTGCTCTCTGAGAGGATGTACTATGCAATTACCTCATCTCCACCAAACGCAGGGCGGTAGATCAGGAGAGGAGATCACTTATCACCACGTGTTGACTAAAACCCTTGCTGCCATTTTCACCAGGACTGGAATTAAATGCAATCAGTCTCCTTAAGGAGAACTTCAGGCCAACTGGTGTAAACCATCATTGTTCCTCAGACGCCAGTGGAGTGACACTGACTTAGACAGGCTGAGGATCTGGCCCTTTTATGTTTTCTCTACGTTTGCCACTTGGATGTTCGTTTCTGGCTGATCCAGGATTGTCTGTGATCCATTGGGATCCACCCACGTATCTCCAAATAGTTTTCAAATGCCAAAGGTTCTGTTTGTGTTGTGAGATTGATATCTTGCTGACACTATGATTCAGGTTTCCAGCAGCAGGTATGAGGTTTTGCTGTAGGAAATGAGCTTATTTTTAGCTGATGCATTCACTGGAGCTTTCTGCTCTGAGCAAATGGATTTGTGTCGGGGGTCCTGTTTCTCAGATAATTGAATGTAAGATTTTAACTCTTGCTTTTAATACTGTCCTTGGCTTGCTGAAGTAGTGAATGTACCTCAACAAATGCAGGTCTTCAGTTCATATAGGATAACTACTACTCACAGTTTTGCTTATCCAAAGTGTTCTCAGACTCCTTGACCCCTTGGATTTGAAGTCCTCATCTTCCATTGAACCTCTCCTTTCTTTCCCTTGCATAAACAAATTTATCCTTGGGCCATATGTTGCCTGGTACGTAACCAAGAGGGTGAGCGCCTTGATGTGGAGTCTTTGTTTTAGATTTTCTAAAATGGATTCCTACAGATACGCTCCTAAAGTCAAATTTAGACATTTAAACCAGTGACAACCATTTTTTGAAAGTCTTGGAAACCATCCCCTCTCCTGGGGGCTGCACTCTGGCTTAGACAGGACATGACCCAGGGAGAAATTAGATCAAAGGAGAGAAGAAGCGATTGCTTGGGACTAGATAGGACAGCTGGGGGTAAATGGCATAACTAAAGTGACCAGGATTTAGTCTACAAAGAGCTCATTGAGACCCTATGTTAGAGCTAGGTAAAAATCAGAATTTCCATCCCACGGACCTTTCAATATTTTTACATTTGTTATGGTCCCAAATTGGTATTTCCTGTTTGTGTACCAAAGTTTTTCAAGGAACAGGAAGTTGCAACAGATTTTTATTAGGAAATGTCAAAAAGTTTCATTTCTTCACTTCCAAATTGAAATATTCCATTTAACGTCAGTTCTACAGTAGTCTGTGTTTCCCTGCACTGTCATGGTGCCTCCTGGGAATTGTAGTTCAGGTGCTTTGTGAGCCCGGTTTAATGGATTGGGCTCTCCAGATGAACTGTGACTCTCATGATGTACTGTGGATGTGTGACTTCCATGATGCACCACGGTGATTCAACCTCAGGTGAGCATAATGGGAAACGTAGTTCAGCCAGGGAATCTGGCCCATTGAGGAGAGTGGAGGTGTGAAAAACCCAAATGACAAGTCCCATGATGCACCGTGGTAGCTCAGGGGCAGGGGACAGAGAATAATGTCAAACTGACCCAAAACTCAACATTTTGATTCAGTTTGACCTCACCCCAAAGAAATATTTTGTTTTGATTTTCCTGATGGAAAAAGCAAATAATGCTGGCAAAATCGAAAGTTTCCTGCAGAAAATTCTGATTTTGTGTAAACCACGTTTTCAATTTAAAAAAAAAAAAGTTGACTGAACATTCCCGCCCAGCTTTAGTTAATGTACACGTGCCTCTGGGAGCTCACGTCTGATTTATGTATGAGTGGAAATAAGGAGGCTGGTCTCATCCTGCTCCCTGTTGGGGCACATCAAAAGAACTACCCCTTGAAAGCTAGTTTGCCTCTGCTTCTCTTTCTGTGGGAGCGTGTGTGAATTTCATGCTGGTGAAAGATGCCAGAAGGCCGGTCCTGACCTCCTCCTTCATCTCAAAACAGGTTCTCTAACTTCAGGCAGAATCAATACAAGCTTCCCCTGTCAAGCCCCTCATCCCTGAATGGGAGATGTTGCCTCTACTGGAGACCAGACGGATTAGTCCCCCTGCCTATTCTATTGAGTATTTTTATTACAGAAGTGCCTAGAGGGCCCAGCAGAGATTGCAACCCCATTGCGCTAGGCGCTGCACAAACAGATAGGAAGAGGCAGTGCTTATCCGAAAGAGCCTATATCCAAAAGATGGGACAGGAAAGGCATAGACAGGTGAAGAGATTTGCCTGAGGTAACACAGTAAGCCCAACCGGAGTAGAACCTAGGCCTCCTGAATGCCACTCCCATGCCCTATCGGCTACACTACCTTGCCACTATTCTCACATCATCCTGTTTTCTGACAATGTCCCTTTGTGACATGGATGTTTGTCCACCGGGGAAAGGCCTGAGACCTGCCACACTTGTTACACTGGCTGCTCAGGAGCTGGGTAATCTTCCCATGCTGTCCAAGCAGGAAGAGATGCAGGTCAGCGTTGGGGTGTGGCTTTGTGGGGGAGCTGGGGAGCTTGTGGCTATTTTGCACGGCACCTGGCTTAACCCAGTGCTTTAAATACCTCATTTCAATGAACTGTAACCTCACTCCTAAATCCTTTCCACAATGGACGCCTAACACCCTGTCCCCATGGACAATGAACCATGCAGCATGCTTTTTCCATCCCCTTTCTTTTCTTGTGCATCTCCTGAACAAAGAGAGGGTTAAAGGCTGAACTCTGGTTTGGTTGTCTTAGAAATGAGCTTGACAATCAAAGAAGGGGAAGAGACAGACCCACTTGCTTTCTGCACAAATATTTCCAGCATGCAAATGGCTAATAAAGTGGATAATGTATTGATTTAACCTTTAAGCAAGAAGGGATTTGCTGTACTTCATCAGCGGCAAGCCCCACTACTCAGTCTGAGAGCATACAGTGTGTGTGTGTGTGTGTGTGTGCACGCGCACACACACACACACAGAGTGGTACTCCAGTCACATGCCTCAATCCATGTGAGGGTAGTTCTGACACGGTGCAGGAGACATTCGCCCACGCAGATCTCATTAGTTGTCTAGAACAGGGAAGGAAATTAACATGACTGACTGGAAAAGTCTTAACCCTGATTTCTCCCCTCCAGCTTCCCCCTCCCCCCTCCACACACACACAAATTGGGGGAAAGAGAAAAGCTTTCAATGGAGGAAAATAATGAGGGACAGCGATGAATTTTTAATCTGGCCTGGAATGCAGTTGTAATGCATGGATTAGTGCCTTGGGTTATATATTTTTAAGCCGTGTTTCTTCGGGGGATACAAGGCTAGGCTGAGTGGTGTTTAGGAGGGAAGTGGGCAAGAGAAGGGTCACTCGAATGGAATCTGAGTGCATGACAGGGAAGATTTTTCAAATGCATCAGTGTTAGGCAAGTGCCTAAATCGCACTGATTTTTCTGATTAGGTGCCAAACTGCCTTTGAAATCACCCCCAAAGGGCTGTTAGGGAGTGACTTGTGCAGTTGCACTGCTCAGTGGGGGAGCTCCAGGGGAATTCTCCCTCCAGGGTGGGGGGGATGCTTCTTGGTGTCCCCCAGCATGCAAGGGCAGCGTGCCCCCGCTACACTCCTTCAGGAGATAAAGCCTGTAGTAGCTTCTTCTGGACGCCCAGTCAACTCTGCTGGCTGGCGTGGAATGGACAGGGGGACGGACATGCTCTGTCCTCTGCTCTTCTCTTTAGTGTCTCTCCCATTCTAGGAGCGCAAACCTCAGAAGTGCAAGGGGTTTCAGCTGCACTGGGCTGCTGCACAGGGGAGGTTCCTTGCGCCATTCCTGCTCTCTCGCATGGTCCTGGTGCAGCAGGGCACAAGTGGGCCCACACTGTGTGTGCATGTGGGTGTAGAGGCATCAGGGGTGACTCCAGAGTTAAGGCTCCATTGAATGTGCATAAAAAAAATGGGATTTAAATTTTGCTTTTTCACACTTAAATGACTGAATTTGATCTCTAAATTTGGCCCAATACCTCTTCAGACAGTTGAATTCTCCCCATGATTTTTCTTTTCTGCCCCAGAAAAAATACTTACTAACTTTTGCAGCAGATTTTTTTTTTAAAATGCTCCCTCTGTGATTTTTATCCTGTCTTCACATTTCTTCGGGTAACTCTAGCTAAAGAAAAACCATCCCCACAAACTCCCCTTAATTTGACAGACCTTGCCCACATTTCACCAAGATGCATTCCTGGAACTTCTCAGCTCCATCAGCTACCTTTCTCACCATCCCAGCATGGACCCCTGATTAAAAGCAAAATGTCAACCAAAAAAACTGAACACATCTTTCCAAAATCCTGACCCATCCCTTAAGAATGAGATGGAGCTAGATACATTTACGAATGGGATTATAGTATTAATATTTATTTATTCGTATTATTGTGGTGCCTTGGATGAGGGCTCCATTGCGCTAGGTGCAATACAAACACAGAACAAAAAGGCAATCCCTGCTCCAAAGAGCTTACAGTCCAACGGGGAGGTTGCCTGTATAGGAGGGGCTGGACTTGATGAGCCAGGAGGTCATTTCCCATCCTTTGTCCTCCATTCCTAGGAAGAGAATTGTTCCAAGAACTAGAGTCATTTGGGAGCATCAGCTCTGTGTGTGTGTGTGTGTGTGTGTGTGTGTGTGTGTGTGTGTGTGTGTGTGTTACTTGTGGGTTTGGGACTCTGCCCATCCATACTGACTGTACTGTGTACAGTAATTTGTTACAATCCTTGACATGTAGAGTAGTGAGACACACATGGGCCTCAAAACTTCAGCAAGGGCCCAGATTCCATGTGTTCCATCCCGTATATCAACTCAGGAATGGGAGGACATTAGGCATCAAAGTGGCTTGAAGCCACCTTTGGGCATCCTTCATTCTGGGCTATGCAGGGAACCCCCATGCTACTCTAAATGGCACCTCTTTATAATGACCTCCTATGGGCCACTTGGTTGGTGCACTTGGCCGTGCACCCTTCTGATCCTGTCCTTCCCCCACCTCCCGACATCTGCACAGCTGCTGAGACATGAAGGAGAGCTAGTGTAGAACGATTACATTGGCTGCTCTCCTACGATGGGAGGTGTTCTCTGAGGGCTCTTTAACCCTTCTACATGCCCATTTTACATCGCTGCTGCAGCAGGAGAGTAAGGGAGAATTTGGGTCAAGGTGAAGAACATATCAGCGCATCTAGCAAATGGTGATGCATATCATGGAGAAACGTATAGCTGATGAATGAGGGGGAGATCCATTCCCTGGGCTGGGTGGTAGTGAATACTTGGAGCCAGGGAAGAAAGAGTAGATGGTATAAAGATGGGAATACCACCTTTGATTCTCCTCTTTTAATGTGTGTATCCACACACCAGAACAGTCACATGCAGCTCTGCCCATTACTGAGACCTCTTCAATTCTGTGCAGAAATCTATACTGTAAACCTATAGGAGTTTACATGGTTTCAATATGAATCCTCAGATCAACTCATTTCTTTGCTTTGTAACCTCACAGCTTCCCAATCTCCTTCAAAGCATAAAAGCACACCATACTGAGCAAATGTCCCTGACCAAAGGGGGAAGGCACATTTAAAAAAAAATCCTGTTAAAAATTCAGTGGGGATTTTCTGAGGCTGGGGAAACATTACATCTCAGTCAGAGTTCTTTTGATTAGCCAGATTTTTAAGAGGAATGGAACACTGTAAAATTCCCCTGACAAAGAGGTTGGTCCAAATGTTGATCAATAAATAACCCCATTTTTTTAAAATAAAAGCAGAAAAATCTCCTTTTTATTGCATTAAAATGGTGAGGTATTGTCAGAAATTGCTGATACTGTTCGTTTCCTCGAGGCAGGGTTGTAAAAGGGGAAACACCTGAACATCAGATGATAAAAAGAATATTTCAGACTCGGGGGAGGGGTGTCTCACCAGGCCTGGGATTTCATTTAATGAATGTCAGACTTACACGCAGCATTTCAGGAGCATCAAAAGTATTTGGCTAAACAGACCAGTGGAAAACGACATGCAGGGTCCATGATTTGGGTATGAGGGTACTTCAGTCCGAGACAGCTGCATTAGGTTCTTTTTATGTTCTAACCTTGATTTTTATACGTAGCCCATCCCTAGAGTCCGTGGCTTTAATGTGGTTGCTTAGATTGGTGTAGTCAGTCAGCTGCTGGGTGTGGAAGAATTCTCATTTGCTTGGGACACTCTGGTAGGACCCGGCGTCACTGCCATTCTGTAAGGCACAGGGCAGATAGGGCCACGCCTCACCTGCCATTGACTTCAGCAGGTCTGGGCAGGTGCAACTGCCGTTTTTGTTGTAATGTAACCTGGCCCACGGGAGCCAGTGTTAAAACTCCCACTGATATCACTAGTGCAGAACCGGGCTCTTAAATAGAAACTGGGAACAGTGCCCTGCGGCTAGTGGATTTATTGTTCTCTGAAGGGTTACATTCTGCTATTCTGTTCCCCCCCCCCCACCCGCCGCAAGCCATCAAGGACCCAGCCTGCCGTGGGGATGATGCTATGCTATTGCAGTGGAAGGGGGTGGGAGTGAAGATGTTTGGTGTAGGGGTAAGTTGGGGATTGGAAGCAGAGAATGGAGGACAGATGGATTCACCACAGTGCTGATCTACTAACAATCATCCCATGCACCATGGAGGCAATTATAGGAGTGGCTATCGCAGCCTAAGGACTGATGGCCTGGAAAACAGAGAGCGGAAGAGAGGAGCGGAAAGATCTATTCCCTGACTAGGTGGATAGTGCATGTTTAGAGCCAGGAATAGAGAGTAGATAGACTCAGTGTGAGAAAATTTCCTTGGCAACCTGGGGGGCGAAGAGAATATCTTCTGCACCCCAGCATGACTGCACATACCCACGCTGACCCCGGGCCTTGATGTCCGAGCTGGATTTGTCCTGGAGGGTATTGTTAGGGAGCATGCCAAAGTACCAATTTATTTCCAGTGCTTTGGGCTAGATGGTCGCAAACCTTTATTGCTCATTGATAATGGATGGGTCTGAAATAAGTACCCATGCTATCCTTTGCCTCCCTGTGCACATAACTTTCCTGCACCATTCTGTGCCTCATTAGGACTGTATTATGGAGACTGGCCTTTTGGCATGGTTAGATCCAGATCTTTTGCATTAGTGCTGCTAATGCATTTTGTATTATTCTAAACCTTGCTTTTGAAAAAAGAGGCTTACATTGCATCAGTGTAATTGGAAAGTCAGAGCAGCTTAAATATTTTAAAACCATTTTTGTAGTGGGTGGGTTGCTTTTTTATATATATATTTTTTCCCTTGGGTCAATGACTCAGCAGAAAGCCAGTTCCTTTTACCTCTGGTATCACCAGTATGCAGGAGGCATGGACAGGATAAGAGTGGCTCAGACACTCACAATAGAAAGCAGGGTCCATGTAAAGTAGCCAGACAGGAGGACTGAGATTCTCAGTAATGGGAGCAGGAGCCTTTCACTTGACCACGGGCCATCTAAGCTGGGAGTCACTGACTGTTTCCCCCGCAAAGAGCAGTGTGATGGCCTTTGTGAAATTCTCCAGGAGCGGAAAAGGGGAGACAATTGTCCTGGAGCCCCAAGCTCAGGGCCCTCCCAAAACATCTGTATCGGCTGTGTAAATAAAGTGAAATGGGAGGGGGTGGGGCCCAGCAAACAGGGTGGGGCACCAGATTTCTCTCAGCGGACCTGGCGGTGGGAAGGTGTTTGCCTGCAGTTGTGCCTTCTGCCTTGTGGGGCTGCTGCGGGGCCCATGGAACAGGTGGTCTCTCTGCCTCCCCGCTCGCTGATCCCGATGCTGGATCAGAGCCTGAAAGAAGCAGCCAGCAGGGGGCAGCTGCTGCAGAAGGTTAGATTTCCTCATCTTGCAGCCTATTGCACCAGCCGCTCCCCTACACAAATCTCCAGCAATCCCAGGCACCTCTGTACCCACCTCCAGAAGTGGGCCATCTTACGTATTTTATTATATTCTTTGTATCACAGTAGCATCTCAGAGCCCTATTGTGCCGGATGTTGTACAAACACAGAACAAACAAGATGGTCCATGCCCTACCCCTCCCACCTACCACAGCCCATACCTACCCCTGTGCACCGCACAATCACTACACCCTGTTATACTCCAGCGTCCCTCTGACACCCATCCCCACCCAGCTACCTCCAGAGTCCCAGCTTACCCCTAGGTCTCCTTCACCCACCCATCTACACCCTACATTTCCAGCCAGCAACGGCCCCAGTAGGAACTCTGGTGGGGCAGAGGCTCCCAGCCACTTCCATAATATGACTCCATGTTACAACATGGAAAAGAAACACACGCCAATAGCTAACCATTAAGAGAAGGCGGGTGGCCATGACTCCCTGACAACTCCAGTTTGAGAACTCATGAGCTGGGAATTCCCACACAGCTTTTCTGGGCGCCAACACTCTTTACCACAGCAGAGGGCAGTCTAACCTCAGCAAGTTTCATTGGCAGTAACCGACATTTCTGTTCTACTTGCAACACTTTTTTTTTTTTTTTTTACAAGCCAAGTGCCAGTCTCCCATCAGAGGCAAATCAGCGTAGCTCCATTGAAGTCAACGGTTTTCACCAGCTGAGGTTCTGACCCAGACATTTACATAATGGGCCTTGTCCTCAATTGCTCTGCACCAGGTGTCATCTTTTATGATAAAGAAAGTGGGTGATAAAAGCTACCGAATCAAAATGGCAGCAGCGAATCAAGCCCTGTGAGCCAAAAATGAGGAGTTTCCCTTTAAAAGCAAGTGGTTTGCTCAATATAGCATATAGCAGGAGGCGTACAGGGAAAGGGAGCTCCTCTGTAAAATATTTCACTTGAGCCATGGCTAATGCCTTCTGAGAAATGTTGGGGAACATACTAATTAGTCTGATAGTTCTGCCTGTGTTTCTTATAACTCCTGCATTTTTCATTGTTTAGTAATAGGGTCTTTGCAGGACCCTATTTATCATGCCCAACAGGTTGGACAAACACCTGCTAGGGATGGTCTAGGTTTACTTGGTCCTGCCTCAGTGCAGGGGGCTGGACTTGATGAGCTCTCCAGGTCTCTTCCAGCCCAACATTTGTATGACACAACAAGATGTTTTGTTTCCTGAGGGGCTTATTATCCGCTTTGTTCTCATATGGGGGCATGGGGAGGGAGTCATTAAATCTAAGAGTATTTTCTTGAAAGAGGAGACTTGTGGGGGGGAGGTTAGAAAAATAAAGCCAGCACTTATGTGAAATGAATTCAGTCTCGTTGCTAGTGTGCAAATGTCCACAGCACAAAGCCACCACCATGACTGGTAACGCTCTCTGGCAGCATGAGTAGAGAGGCCAAGGATGGAGTGGGCCATGGAGATGGGACTCTTAGAGGTGGTCCGCTGGCTCCAAGTCATGAGAGACTGTTGGGAAGCATGTGTGTATGAGTGTGCAAGCACGTGTGCCCACACTAACTGAGCTGCCGTGGGTTCGGTTGGTGTGTAAAGCGTGAGCTGCCTGCAGGAGCGCTGGTGGAGATGCGTACCCCATCGGGGGTGGTGACTGGAGGCTTTCTGCCCATGCAGAGCTGAGGCTGGTTATGCAGAATGCACGTCCTCCATCACCGGTCAGTGTGCAAGGCAGGGTGGGCCATGCTCTACCCCACACATCTGTGTTCTTTCTAGGGCGCGTGGTGTTTTTGGTCACGCTAAGACTCAACCACACCTTGCAGGCAGGCAAAAGTCACCCCTCCTGCAGAGAACCATCATAAGACCCATGCACTGCTTAGGTCCCACTTAAGCCCGCAAAATCCGAGCTTAAGTGGCGATCCTTTGCACAGGGGTGAATTTCCCCCAGGAATAAGAATAGCTAGGATTCTAGCAGCCCACTGTGTAGCATGCAGGGTGAGGAAGGTATCCATCTCCCCTCTCACACAACATACATGGTGCTCTTGGAAGGTATCTCTGGCAGTGGCCATGTATGCTTTAGTGGCACCACAGTTAACCCTGAGTAGCAGCATTCCATTCTAAACCCTGATTTTTCAGTTAATCATTATTTTTCCTCCCTCTCCCTGCAAATCTTCATCTAGGGCTTACCTTTCTTCCTTTGAAGGTGAATTGTTTTGAACCTCTTTTTGGGGAGAAGGGGGGGAAATCCATTTTTGAACTAATCAATAATGAAATTTTTAAAAATCCACTTTCTCACTTTAAAAAACTGTTCATTTGGATTTTTTAAATGAGGTTCATTATGGAAAACAAGAGTTCTTTTGAATTGCCCTTGGAACTGCTTAATGCATGATTGTAAGAACATAATCCAATTCATGGCCAGCTGATCACATCTTGATCAATACGGATGCTTTGTCCTCTAGAGCAGTCTCTGTATTCCGCTTTTTAACGCTCCTTAACAATCTCTTCTGTGTTCTTTGCTTTCACCAAAAGCTGAAGTTAAGAGCAATAAGTAATAGAAAAACTGGATATCACAAGTAGATGTTTAACAGTGCTACCAGGCAAAAACAGCACACAATTTAAGGATCTGATCCTGCAGCCCTTATTTGCATGAGTAATCCTCATATGGAAAATCTCACTTCCAGTGAGACTGTTATGTGCTCAGATACCGTGGTGATGGGCATGGCATATTGACTTGAATAGAATTTGTGTAAGAAATGAGGTTCATTCATATGAATATAGGTCACAGGGCCAGGCCCTGCCTTAGATTCAGGAGGTGGGTTAGTATTGAGGACAAATCCTAGAACTCAGGCAACAGTCAAAGGATTCAAACTCTAAAACACCAGACTAAATCATCAGCCTCTAGTTCACTGCTTCCCACCCCCAATAGATCTACACCTGTCCCTCTGCCACTCCAGTATTGTTCCCTACCATGGACTTTCTGGGGAACTGTCCAATTTAATTTTAAAAGTCCCATGCAATTAGGCTTCCATCACTTCCATTAGGAGATTGTTCCACAGCTTACTAGAACTCAGCGTCAACTGGCCAAACTCAGAAGTGAATTAAGTGTAGAGAGAGTCTAAACCAATGTAACAATACACCTACTCCTGGTTCCCCAGTGTGTAACTTAGCTCATCCTAGACTCGTGCACATATCAGTAAGTGGGTATAAGTAGATCTAGGAATCTAAGAGGAAAGAAGTCACACTGAAGATATCTCAGCCGTGAGACTTTTCCCATAAATTCCCCACCACCCATTTGAGCTGCTCTGATGGTCACAGCGGTGGGAATGCAAGTGAAGCCTAAATGTTGGCACTCATCAGCATTTCAAGCCTCATGTCATATAGCTTTGCTCAGATAGAATTAGATGATGTGCTTAAAATGCTGCCCTGTCTACACTAGAGCTCCCCCTGCTGCTAACATCAGTGGAGCTGAGCTGATGGTAGGCAGGATGGGAAATTTGTTAGACATCCCCAGAGCACAAAGGAAAACTGACTTCCGCCCCTTTACAGGTCACGGTTGAACGTGCCCCAAGAAGTCTTTTTCCTAATATTCGTCCTCAAGTTCTTTCTTTCTGTTTGAAAGAAAGAACCTCCTTTAACAAATGTCTTTCCTTCTGGTGACCCCATAGCTTCATTATGGAAGATCAGTTTAAAAAAGAATGATCAGGGATCTGAACAGTACCCGCTGAAGACTTCTGTGATTGAGAATTTTTTTAAAAGGTGTAATCAAATAACTATTTTATAAAACTGGAACTTGCTAGAAGTACGTAATGTATTTTTCACTAGTGCTGGGCAAGAAAGTCACTGTAGACTTATGAGAGTATTAAATAACACATGGGGAGTGATGCACTGTTTCACTTGGAACCAGTTAAACAATGTGGTATTTTTTGGCGTGTAATTGGATGGCAGAAATTTATTGATGCTTAGGAAGATGTTGATTCTCCTCCTCTTTCATTGTAAGTGGGATTTGGGGAGGGAGTTGAACAGTGGCAGTGGCTGATATAGGTAATGGCTGCCCAATGCTTTTCAGGAGGCAACAGCCAGCCTGGTCCACCCTGATTACTCAAGGGCACTGCATCAATCCTAAGCAAATATATTTCCTTGTGAGGATCAATTCCAGTCCCGTCCTTGTGGTGCTAGGTCATATGTTTTTTTTTTTCTCCAAAGTAAAATGAGGCAACTGAGCAATATAAATTTTCTTCTTCCAGCAAGTTGGCAGTGGAAATAATATTGCATGGCAAGCCATTATGTATTTTTTATTAGCAAGATAGTAAAATATTGAAATGACTTCCGACAAAGTGAAGAGCAAAGGAAAACACCCAGGACAGAGGATTTTATCTCAAAGGCTTTAATTGAGTGGTGTAAAACATTTTTATGGGGAAAGAAAGAGAGTTTATTTTGCTCTTATAATTATCTACACTAAAGAGTGCCTCCTTTTGAAAAGTGTACTTACTTTGAACTGCATCCTTATTAATGTGTATTTACTTGGGGTTATATATTTTGGGGTGGTTACTGTGTAGAAGAGCATTGGATGTATATCTGACTCTCTCGTATCCTGTTCTTTTTCTCTTCTCCTTTTTTTTCCTGCCCCTTTAAGATTGTATTGACTATGAAATAATTTCATAACATAACACACCACATTAGAATATATTTGTCACAACACGTTCATTAGCCAAATGCACTGGGCTCTGCTGATCTTACTTATTTTGGTGTGTAAATCAGAAGTCTAAACACACTGTGGGCTTGATCCAGTGCCTATTTAAGCCAATGAAATGACTCCCATTGATTTCATTAGGCTTTAGATTGAGCCTCTAACGAATTCATCTCCCACTCTCTTCACACAAGAAGCAGAACCCCTGATAGAGACACTCACTCAGATGTTTTTGTTTGTTTGTTTTCATAATGTTCCATAAGCTCCCAGGTGAATATGTCCAGTGGTGACAGTTCTTCACATGATTTGATTCCCCTCACCCCCCTGGAGACTCAAAGAGATACTGTAATTTAGAAAAATATTATTGTAAAAGAGTCATGTAGGCCCCACCCCAGGTGGAAATGCCTGGTGATGGAAAACACATTTTATTTTGACATTTGGTGTATTCTTAGAATGCTTTGTGTATGTGTTCTTCTCCTCTTTACTAAGATAGTGTTCTTGCAACCACAATAAGGATATGATCCTAACAACGAGATTAGGAAAGCAGAATAGCTGGAACAAGGATGCTACATTTGCTGACAACTGTAGATTTTTAGAATCTAGGAACGTAGGGCCAAGTTGGGGTTTGAATGACCCGGGGGCAAATGGGAGAGGGGAAATGCTTTATTAGAAGATGGCAGAGAACTGCTATGCATTGAGAGAGCTTTACACTCCCATAGCATCTTTAAAAGTAACAGCAGAAGGTCCCATCTGCAGTACTCCATGCATGAGGGTGCAGATCAGCATAAAGGGACATGATTTGGTGGAATGGACCCAAGAAGTGGACATGGGCCATGTGAAATCCAGCACAAGCTAGTTGTCGCTGTCAGACACTGAGTGTCCTGGTCAAATGCCAGAGGAACGTGTTTCCCCTGTGGGATGGACTGTGTTAGGCACATGTACATGCATAACTGTTTTGTGAGGCCAGAGAAGATGTGCCTGAACTTTAAGGTGACCAGATGTCCTGATCTTATAGGGACAGTCCTGATATTTGGGACTTTGTCTTATATAGGTGACTATTTACCCCCACCCTCCTCCCGATTTTTCACACTTGCTATCTGGTCACCCCACTGAACTCTGAAACTACCAGTTTTGTTGAGACTGATGCCAGACTGGCTTTTGGCAGATTGTCTTGCACCACCAGTTTGGGGGAATAGTTTTTCCCCCAGTGGGCAGCAACAATTTTTGACCTATAGAGTTTTCCATTGGTGTGTCTCATTCAGCGTCTTTAGTGTGGCAGTGTCACAAGCTGGTCATAGGCAGCCAGACCTAGTAGTCAGAGCCAGAGTCCACAATGACAAGACAGGAGTCAAGAGGCCGCTGCTTCAAGGTACTGGAAGGTCAGAAGCGCAAGTTGGGAATCAGTCAGGCTGGGTCAGGGTACCAGGGGTCAGAGGCAGAAGACAAACTGGAGTCAGGAATCACAAATCAGATGCCAGGGTATTAGGAAGCACAAGGCATACAGCCTGGAGCAGGGCAGAGCCCAGTTGTTCAGACAGTTTCTGGTTCTTGCTGTTGGCTTAAATAGGGTCAGAGGGCCAATCAGCCACTCTGGGACACTGCCAATCAGACCTCGGGGTGGATCCTCATAATAGGGCTGGGCTTCATGTGTTGCCACTAAACTAGGCAGGCTTGTTTGCTGTCACTTTTAAGGAGGACAGCTACTCATCCTTTTCTGAAGCAGTCTCCCTAGCGCTAAGGAAAGATGATTGTGTATCAGACCTTCCCGTTTCTAATTTATACTTCATGGGGAAGATGATGGGATGAGTTACATCAGAGCAGCTGCAATCTCACTGTGGTGAAAAATCTATTTCTTTTAAGTCATTTTAGTGCTTGTGGAATGTGCCCCGCTGACCTCTCAAACTTGAACATCTCTGTCAACAGACATAGATACATTATAGGTGGTAATGGTGCAAGATTCCCTCGCTCCACTTTAGCAGCATCAGGGCATAACTGAGAGTGTGAGGAAGAAATTTCCCCTGCTGGGTAAATTCATCCCACAATTGCCTACTTTGCGGTTTCTTGCATCTTCTTCTGTAGCATCTGTTACTGATCACTGTTGGAGAGAGGCTACTGAGATAGAAGGACCACTAGTCTGATAGAGTATAGCGGTTCCTAGGTTCATAAGGGGCCCCGTTGTGGAGGGACCACACCTCTGAGTAATTGGACAGTTTGGCCTCTCAGCTGAGACTCCATCTACACAAAGGTAGTTTCAGTTCTATCGTCTTCCCTGGCTGAAGTGCAAATATGGATCCCATGGATGGTTTTCTTAATAGCCTTTTAGAGATTAGTCCTTCCAGGACCAAAAAAAATCTGGCAGTGAAATTATAAAAATGGATGCTGAGTTTTTAAGAATATGCACATTGAACATCAGACGACACCATTGCACTTCCTGCAGCAGCTGCTGCCTACAACCAGCAGCTCAAGGTGATTTTTGAGACACTGGATCCCTCTTAGTAGCACCATTCCTGTTAGCAGTCTCCTGCTTGGCTAATATAGGTGGTGAGGATTGCACTTAAAGGTATTTTATGATAAGTAATGAACCCAGCTCTGTTACAAATGCTTTTGGATCAGATCCCCTCTGTCCATATGCCTCTCTTCTGGATCTTGGCCCTGAAACCTTGCTAGTGTGAAAAGCCCTTATTCTCAAGAGTAGTTCCATGGAAGTCAATGTATGTACCATGCTTTGGTGCTACTGTAACGGGTACTAGAGGAAAACCATAAATAGATAGATCATGAGAGTCTCACTTTATTTCTACTGCTCTGTTAGACACTGACGCTGAAATCTGTCCAGCTTAAAAATGGACCATTTTGTTTTTAAAAAACAGTGAGATCAGAATCTGGCACTGTGTTTCTGTGGATACAAACTAGCCAGTACATTATGGCATGATGAGTCCCTGGCAGATCTTGTCAAAGGCTTCCTTTACAGCAGCTATCTAACCAGTTATCTTTGTGCTAGACACCTCTGAATCCTACATCCCCTGTAATTGCTGCCCATCTTTCATCATATATTTCCATTCACACTCATTGGATTCTGTCTGCTATCCCGCACCAGGGGCTGGTAGACTGGGAGTACTTCCAGCAGAAAAGACCTGGCTTACATTTACAGTAGGAAATCACTCCAGTTTGCACTTCATTTCTTCTTCTGACAGCTCTTTGCCATTTACTTGTTGCTGAAGGAAAACCAGTCACTTAACATGCTCCAGAATGAATTACCATTTAAGTATCGCACTTGAGGATTCACGTACACACATTATAAGCTCAATAAAAAGAGAATCCCCTTGACTACATTTGACTTCCATGTGTAAATTTGCACATTTTGCAAGTACTCCGCCTCCTAATTTCCAGGCAGCATCTGCATAAATCATACACTTCTATTTTCACTGGGCTAGGCATAACATGCATCAGTCGGGTGTTTTCTTGCAACGACATTATCCAAACTGACAGCTGTTCACATGGCACTCAGGGCTTTTCCAGTCAGAGGGCTCGCATGTCTTCCTCCCCCCCACCCCCAGTCAATTACATGTTATTCTTTTGCTTAGGCAATGTTTACCCTAGTGGCGAAATGGCCATGGGTCTTCAGCCTCTGGACATGTCTAACAGTCATTCTTTCCCGTCTCTCAAATAGAGCTGGATAAGGATAATTCAGGGCCCTTGGTGCACCTCACATGGGGGATTCCATGACCTCCACCCCAGCAGAAGGTGGATTAGTGGCTCCCCTTCCCACCCCCACGCAGTGATGAGAGCAGCCACCATGTCTCCCCTCTTCCTGCAAGTAGCAGGAGGTGGGTGGGATGGGAGACAGAGGAAGAGGTCTGCTCTGCTCTGGTGAGGGTTTGGGGCCAGTACCACCTTCCCTGATTCTAGTGGCTGTCACTTCGCACACTGCTAGAGGCTGTCTGCAGACTCAGACTGACAGATGTTGCTGGATCAATCCATGCTTGTTTCATGTTTTCAGGCTTCTCTTCACAACCGTGGAGGGGGCTAGAGGGCTTGAGACGCAGAACCAGATCCAACAGAGGAGCGGGATCCCTAAGCACAGGATTGTGCCTCTGCATGGCCCTGGCCATAGGATGCAGGTGGTTTATTCCTTCCCCCATCTTATCTTCTCTCCCTCCCTGTCATTTGTGCTGTTCTGCACCTCCCTGGGATCAGAAGGGAAAGGGCTAAAACACTGAGAGAGAGGCTGGTACCAATCGCTTGTTCCACCCCATCAGATAATCGGTTCTCATGAGATCTCCAGCTCTGTTCTCTGGATCCAAAGAATCCTGAGAGTTTATGTAATCTTTGGATGAGCGTCCAAAATGTTGAGTGGTTTTCTGAACCCAGGCCAAAGTCCATTCCTTTCGAGATTCACCCATCACACTCAGGCATGCCGTGGTACTATGTAAATCCACAATATCTGCCTCTCCTGATATTACATCTTCCCTTTTCTCTTGGATTTTCCCTTGTTCTCGGCATTGTCATTAACATAACG
Source organism: Mauremys mutica (assembly GCF_020497125.1). Lineage (NCBI taxonomy): Eukaryota > Metazoa > Chordata > Testudines > Geoemydidae > Mauremys > Mauremys mutica. Next base: position 80,669,250 of record NC_059082.1, on the reverse strand, counting down.
AGGAGCATGCAGACGGAAGCTTGCAGGCTAGACAGTTTCTCCATTCATGTGTCAATCACTCTGACTTTCTCATATGTCCAATACTTCATAATTCAGCTGCTTCTTCTAAAGCAAGGTATTTTTCCAAAGATCATCACAGAGGACACAATAAAGGGCAGCATCTCTTTCAAAATGATTGACAATGTTGTTTCCCCATTGGCCCGAGTGGTAAGCCAATATGTGGGGCCATGCAGGATTGTTTCCATTAGGAGGAAAACTTGATGATAGGAGTCAGGTCTATATTTGGGTGTAATCCTGATTATTTACAAAGAATGATCACACAGTCCTGTTTCCCTGAACACGGTAGAAACAAACCACAGCAGGTAATTTCCTTGTGCTTACAGTTTCTAAGCCTTCCTGTGCCCCAAGGACCTCTATCCAGCTGCAGGTCTGCCCCTCCTCTCTCTCATGCACAGACAGAGCTTGCCACACAGTCTCCGGCTCAGAAGTTGCCATGTGGCCAATTTTGCCTTGGGCAGTAGCTTCTATTGTCTCCAGCTATCTCACATAATAAATTGCTCCTTCCATTTCATCTGAAAGAATGGTGGTTAGCAAACCCATCAGCTTTAATCAGGGACTAGAACTAGCCTTTAGCATCACCACATATGTAATAGGCAGTGGGGATCGAACTTGGGACCATGTGATCTTAACACATGAACCTCCACTGCTGGAACTAAAAGACAGAGTTCTCTCAACCAAGCTTGAGTATAGCAGGTACATTACTCTCTAGTTGGCCTACCTACCACTTGAGGGGACAGAGCAGCACACCGAGCAGGCCTGGCTTACAAGTGTTAAGAATAGTTACACTCCAAGAGTGCAGAAAAGTAGCCTTGTGAGTGTGTACTCTGTACTGCAGGAGGATCAACTTCCTTGGTGTCTGGGCAAGTAGTGGGCTAGGAGCAATGTGAGCAAACAGTGTTTGAGGGAAAGGTGAGACAGGAATGGATCCCTCATGCAGCTGAACCACACCCTTTCCAGCCCTGTAAGGAGCTGTGCTCCTCAATAGTGATGCAAAACTCATGGGTTTGATTTGCAAGTGGTTTATTTGTTTACTTTTTGCAGTAAAAGAATGTCGGCTTTGGTTAAAATTTTGCAAAAGCGATAGCTGTGACCTTGGGCAACTTGAAGTCATCTTGTCTCCACCCCCAAGCTGTCCTTGTCCCACCCCTGACTTTAGCCTTGTAATTTGGACTGGAATTATTCTGAAGTTTGTCAAAAACAACTGCACAATGTCATCATTCTTACTGAGTCTTCCTAACTAATAGCCCAGCAGCCTAGACCTTCAGAAGGAGTAAGGTAGGGCTAAGGTCATATTGATACGCCGTCCTGTTGGGGCTTGGGTTCCTATATCTCTCTCTGTCTCTAACACTGCCTCTGTTATATTCCACGAGGAAAGAACAATATCTCCTCCCAACCCATTTTACCAGGCAAGCCAATTTGCGGGGGGCGGGGCACCCTTCTACTTTTAGGGTTCAGGGAAAATAGGGAATGGATAACAAGGAATAAAAAGAAACAAACAGTGAAGCAAGGGAGAGGATTATCATCTGAAAGGGAGAGTTACCACTGGAAATCATGTAAGAAGTAAAACCTTCCTCCACTTTCACATTCTATTCTTTAAAGAAAGAATAGTAAAGGGCTTTGCTCCATTTTAATGGAACATATGAAAGTAATACAGGCAGATGGGCATCCGGAGCAATCGCAAACACAGAACAACACTGAGATCAATAACAACTCAGCCATTGTTAGACATTCAGATGACCTTCCAGAATAAGAAGGCAGCACTATGTATAGTGTGTACCCAATTTGAAAAGACAGTTAATGTGCCAAGCAAATGTGAATAGGTTGGTAAGGTTGATTTTTAGTTGCGAGTTACTTCTACAGATGAGTGAATAAAAGAACAATAATATCAACAACAACAAAACAGAAAGCGCATGCAAAACATACCAGGGGCAGGGTGTGAGGGGAGAAATAATTAAAGAATGGTAGGAAAGAATGAACACGTAATACGTGAATCAATAAGTAGAATAACAGTTCTTCAACACCTAGGTTATCCAAGTACTAATACACTAACTTGACCTTGTACCACAGCAAATCATTCACCGTCAAAGAACATTACAGTTGTCACCCTGCTTGACGTGTGACTTCAAGCTACCAGCCAGAGTACAACTTCTATTGGTCCAAAAGCACGGGCCCCCATCACCTGAGATAAAAGAGAATCTCCATTTATTCTTAGCAGTATAGGGCTTTTGATAAACAAATGTGCAACTGTAATTCCATTCAGCAGAGGGCATTGCCCTTCCTAACTAACCTACTTATTACAATATTCTGTATCATGTAATATGGGTGTGAGTAGTACCCACAAATCCTCCAGTATTAATCATCCTTACCTCTGAATATATAGCTGGAGTCCCCTCAAATGACTCTCTATTCCTCTGGATTCAACTCCTGGTCTGTAAGATGCTAAATTCTGGTGCTCTTCCCATTGACTCAGATGGGACCAGGATTAGGCTCTAAGAACTGAAAAAGCAAAGCATCATTGCATCACTTGGTACTGAAGACGTCTGCTATTTCAGCAGCTGTGGCCAGTGGATATGCTTGAGTTTAGCAAAATACTTTGGGTGAAAAAATATTTACTAAGCATCTGGCTTTGGAACACATGGATGGTGTTTGATGTGACTTGAAAACTAGGCTTAGAAGCGGATGAAGGAAATCGGCACCATGAGTAGGATAAAAGTGGGATTGAAATTGTAGAATTTAAATAACTCAACCATGAAATGAAAAATAAACAATTCAGGAAAGAGGCTTTTAATAATCAAGTGGTGACTTAGAAATAAAGCTCTTTTGCAATAATTTAAGACTACATCATCCTACAACTACTGTATTAGGTCTAAGGAGTTGACTGTGTCTATTGTAACAGAGAGATGCATACACGTGTTGTATGGTATGTAAGTAGCTTTGCTGAAGTCAGAGTTACATCAGAGACAAGTTTTTGCTGACAATTATGAAACCATAATTTAAAAGATTTCTGGTCTGAGTTTCTCTCTTGGCTATGAGAAATATATAGCGTCTCCATCTTATCTTCCAAACACCCCGCAACTTACAACAAATGTTCTCATTAGAACACGCAGCTCACCACAACCTTCGCAGGAGCAAATCTGGGTTCCCTTGAATTGCCTTTCAAAGCGAGTTTGACAGGGGAATGTCATTTAACCATCAAGCTAAACCAGATGGCATTATGCTCCATGGCTGCATAACTTGACCTGAACTGTAGTGCTTGAAAGTTTCTGGGCTTCTAGTCACAACGATATTTTTGTTTCCTCTGTGCAGCCAATGAAGCTGTGGAAATGCTGCAAAATTAACGTGTTGTCGCATCTGCACATGCAAGAACGCTTGGAAATGCTCTCATCAGTATGCCACATGCTAGCAGCAAATGCTAACAAGAGTAAACAGCCAAATACACGTTGCCCACATGTATCAGAATATGTCAGCCCAGCGTCAGCTCCTTCCATTCATTTCCAATTTCCTAGAATCACAGTGCAGGACTCCAACAAGCAGCAAATTCTCTATAGGAAATAAATTTTTACACAAGATAGTCCATTAGACCGGAACATATGCACTTGTATTTTTATAGTTTCAAAATAGATAGCTACAGGTCCAACTGCTAAGATCTGGGCCTGCAATTCAGTATGTGGGGGCAAATTTTGCACCTGCAAAGAAAGATTTTTGGAAATTTCCCATCATACGTTTGATTATTACACCCTGTGAAGAAAAGTCAACCTATGGACTTCCATGATTAGGATGGAGCTATTTCTTCTGCTGAAGCACCTGGCATAGTAAACCCCAGGCAGTACTGCCTGATCCTGCTGCCCTTGTGTGGAAAAGCAAAGCTGGAAAAGCAGTGGAAATATTGCTATATTGTGCAGGAGGCACAAGCTATGCCAGGTGGCTCATCCCTTGCATGCCACGGAGCTATGTTCCATGGTGGCACTCTGTGGTGGCACCCTCGGGATGTGGGAAAATGGAAGAGAGGAAAAGCCTGGGGGTACACATCTGTATGCATCCCAAATCTCCATGTTGGGAACTTTTATTGGGAGTGGGTCTGCTGGTGCTCTGTGCCTGTGCATGGGTTAGGGGAATAGGCAGGGCCGGTGCAACCATTTAGGCGACCTAGGTGGTCACCTAGGGCACTGGGATTTGGGGGGCACCATTTTCTTCGGCAGCATCCGCGGCGGCCGGATCTTCGGCTGCCGCTGGCATTTAGGCGGAGGGTGCTGGGGCAGGGGAGCATGGGGAGGGCCGCCTGCAGCAAGTAAGGGGGGGCGGCACGCAGGGGAACTCCCCCCCCCCCACCTCACCCCTGCCCCGCCTCCTCCCCAAGCACGCCGTGGCTGCTTCACTTCTCCCGCCTCCTAGGCTTGCGGCGCCTAAGCTGATTGGCGCCGCAAGCCTGGGAGGCGGGAGAAGTGAAGCAGCTACGGGGTGTTCATGCTCGTGCGCGGAGCAGGGGTGAGCTGTGGGGGGGGGGGTGCCTCAGGGCGGAGGTGGGGAGCTGCCACGGGGAGGATGTCTCAGGGCAGAGCTGCCACGGGGCGGGAGGGGGCGCCTCAGGGTGGCAGCGCAGTCCGGGGGGGGCGCAAGGTAGAAGTTTTGCCTAGGGCGCAAAACATCCTTGCACCGGCCCTGGGAATAGGCCCTACTGATGGATACCACTATAAGAACATAGATGGATAGAATACTCTTATCTCAGCCCTTAGGTAGTTCCCCTATGCAATGCCTGAATCATTATGTGAGAAACCAGGAAATGGCCCTGAGATAGGTTTGGTGTAGGAAGGATAGTGCTGTGATTAGAGAGCTAGTCTGAAACTCTGAAGACCCAATTCACTTATTTGGTCACCTGCAGACTTGAGCAAATCATTTAGCCTCTCTGTACTTCAGTTCTCCAGCTGCAACATAGAAATAATACTTCCCTGCCTTGCAGGGATGTGGTGAGGGTAAATAGATTGACTGAGAGGCACTCCAGATACAGTGATAAATACTCCAGCATAGCAGTATCTCTGTTCCCAAATGATGGGAATGCCATTTAACCACGCCACCAACGTTTGTGCATAGAATTCAGACCGTATCAATGAGCATTCTACATGAGGAATCATCTACATCATACTACATGCATCCGATGAAGTGGGTATTCATCCACGAAAGCTCATGCTCCAATACATCTGTTAGTCTATAAGGTGCCATAGGACTCGTTGCTGCTTTTACAGCTACACTTTGTCACTCTGCCTTGAGCCGTCATGTTTCCATGGCAGTCCCTTGTAGTAGTAAATGCATTTGACAAGTCAGAATTACTAGTGAGATCAGGATAGTCCCGGAGAAGCTGAGAGATTACAGCCCAGATGTTTTATCACCTTGTAGCTGAAGAACGACAGTTTTGGGACCTCTGTTCCAGTCAAGATCCTGAATGAAGACAAAGCAGTAGTGATTAGAGCAAGGACAATACCTCCTCCTCAGAAATCTTGCTGCTCATCCACCCAGAACAAAGAGGCTTCAAGAGGCCTTCAGCGTCATGCCATAGCACTCACTGTATAACAAACAAGCAAACCCTACAGATGCAGTTCAAAGGGCAAAACCATATCACATTTGTGGGAGGGAGGAGCCAGGAATGCCTCTCCAGATGGTTAATAAAGAAGCTCTCTGGTAAGCATAAGCAAAAACCTGATCCTCCCCATATACTGATCCAGATGTTAAAGCCACTGCAGTCCAAGAATCAACTTCACTCATAGAAGTCTGGGGATTTCACTAGACCATTAGAGGCAAAAACTTTAACCAATATTATTTTTAATGTACTGGGGTTGCCAGAACCCAAACCAGTCCCTGGTGCTGGCCACAGCAACCACTAACTTGTGCTGGCTAGAATGACCCCCGTGGGCCATATAGCTTGCTGCTTACGTGCCCCATCAAACCTCTATGCAGGGAAGTAAGCAGGTGACACAGAGCCAGCTGTGCAGGTTTTACACTTCCCATGACCGGAATCCCCAGACAGTGGAGTGACACAAAATGGGACTAAGCGTCAGCCGAGGATCTGACCCAATGTAGCGTATTGGGTAAATAAAACCTAGTCTTTCACAGATGACAATGCATTAAGATTCAGTTGTACTCAACATCGGTCTGAAATTCCGGTCTAAGGAGACGTACTCAGGATGTTACTCGGACAAAGCTCCTGCTGACATCACTCTACCTGCTTACACCAGTGGTGAATTTTGGCCTTCGTCTCGTCATCCTCCTCCTCCTCCTCTCCTCAGCTCGGTGCCTTCATTCATGCCCTTACTCTTGGAGCTACCTGCTTCTTATGCACCAAGCAACTCCTCCCTTCCTTAAAGCCCAATCCTTCTAAAAATTCAGAGGACATCATTACCTGGTCATAGTGGACTATTTTTCCAGGTGTATATAAATAATGTACTGGAAAGACATAACATGTTGCAGTGTTTTTCAAGAAACTGAAGTGCATGTTTGCTCACTTCAGTATTCCAGAACAATTAATGATGGGCAATGGACCCCAACACATTGCAGCATAACTTGTCATTCCAAACAAAATATGATTTTGATTGTATTACTAGCAGCCCATATTACCCACAAGCGAATGGAGATGCTGAGAGAGCTGTACAGACAACCAAGAAAATCCTACAGCAGGAAGCTCCATTTCTTGCTCTTCTGTGTTACAGATCAACACCAATAGCAGCTACTGGGTATAGTCCAGCACAACTCCTGATGGGAAGACAACTCAGAACTACCATTACAACTTTGGAATTCTATTTCCAATACAGCCTTACATACAGAGAGTAGCCAAATCAGATACAAGGGCTAAGAGCTTATGAACATGTTTACAACAGACGTCACTCAGAGAACTGCCAAGCCTAGAACCTGGTGACCATATTCATGTCAAATTGGATAGAGGAAAAGGATGGACAACACCACCTGTCATAAACAAAAAAGGATTAATTGCCCAGATCATATCTGATGAAATCCGACTGTGGAGAGTTCAGTGAAAACAGTCGACATCTACAGTCTGTTTTTTCAGAGGAACAATCAACAGAGCAAACTCTTCAGATGGCAGGTGCAGAACAAGAAGACGAAGACTCAAGGACTTCAAACCGAACACCGAACACAGCCAGTTGCTGCAACGAATGAACAGCCAGATGACCAAGTGTGATGTGTTCCTGTCATGTAACTAGAAAACCAGTACAATTCAGAGACACGTAGACTGATACCTACTGAACTTCAAAGACAGCATGATGGTATAAATATTGTAATTGTTTGGAATGTAGGACTTAAAGGGGAAGATGGAATGGCATGCTAAACTGAAATATACTGTTCCACCACTAGGTGGCACAGTGTGTAAAATCCCTTATTTAAAGGAACCTACTATACCCAGCAGAGCATTAAAGGATCTTACAATGAGCACATCTGGTATGTATAGGCAAACTCTGTGACCAGTCCAAATCTGGTACAGAAGTACATGACAATTACAGCTCATACCTGATCAAGGATATCCAGAGAGGATAAAAATGGTCTCATCTTTTTATTGAAATTTACTAAGCTTTTGGCCTGAATGCCATCCCGGGACAGAGAATTCCCTTTCTTTTAAAATGTGTTGCCATTTAATTTCATCCAGTGACCTCTTCTGCTGTCAGAAGGTTTTTTTTTGTTTGTTTTTTTTTAAATGATTAATCAAAAAGGGTGTGATAGAACGATATTTATTCATTTTTTCTAAATGCTCACTAAAAGTGAGCGTATGATTACCGTGGAACGGTTTGCATGCTGATTACTGAATGTCATGTTGAAAACTACCACTAGTTACAACTGTATGTTTGAATTGTGGCAGAATCCAAAATGTGCCAGAAATTTTTAAAAACAGAGGCAGACACATAAAGTGCACAATCTGAAAAGATAGTATGGGGAACGGAGGTTACAATACAGGCACAGTGATGAGTGGGAGAAAAGGGCCAGATCTTGTCAGCTGCAAGTTCCTCATCATCAATATTTACAAAATCCTATCACATCTCAAATGTAAAATTATGTTATCTCCTTATGCACAGACTTTCTGTTAATGCGGATATACTAGCCACATACAAGAACTCTTTAAATCTGTTCATTTATTTCCCCCATAATCAAAGCACCATCTTAGGAGCTCATCTTCATTTTCCTTTTCTCATTACTACAGAACAATACAAAAACCCCAACTAATGCTAGATTCTGCTCTTTGGGGTTCCATTTTTCCATCCCCTTGCCTGTTGGAATGCAGCCTCCACTACTCCAGAGCTTTGTCTTTGTCCCTGTAACTTAGTGACTCATTTCTTTTCTGCAAGGTAAAGGCGTGTCTTTCATGTTAAGGATCTAACTGGGATGCTGTGGTTCCCTGGAACTGCAGCTCCCAGAAGTAGAACTACATGGATGACAGAGTGGCAAACAAAACCTCTGCTTTAGTTTTTCTAATCAGCATTCCCGCAACTGCAGTCTTTCAGGAATGGGTTTAACAGACGCTGTGGGCCTGATTTCTCCTTTAGCAGTGGTGTAAAACAGGAGTAACTCCACTGAAGTTGAGAGAGCTCCATCCGTGTAAAACCACTGTACAGAAGGGAGAGAACTAAGCCCTGGGTATCTAGTGCTTCCTGTTACCTGCAAGCAGATAAAAAACTTGGTGGCTTTGCACAGGGCCAATCATTTTTGTGAATTTAATGGAAAAACTGCAGATCTGCTGTGTACACTTTGATGTGTTTCAGAGTAGCAGCCGTGTTAGTCTGTATCCGCAAGAAGAACAGGAGTACTTGTGGCACCTTAGAGACTAACAAATGTATTTGAGCATAAGCTTTTGTGGGCTACAGCCCACTTCATCAGATGCATAGAATGGAACATATAGTGAGGAGATATATATACATACAGAGAACTTAGCATTTCCCCATGTTAAGTATCCTCACAGCTTCTTGTCAAACTGTCTTAAATGGGCTATCTTGATTATCGCTACAAGTTTTTTTTTTTTTTGCTGACAACAGTTCATCTTAATTAGCCTCTTAGAGTTGGTTGGGAAACTCCCACCTTTTCATGTTCTGTGTGTGTGTATCCTCAAAAATGATAAAAGGTTTTAAAAAAACTGGGCATGTTTCGTCTTGAGAAAAGAAGACTTGAGGTGAGACCTGATAAGTCTTCTATTATGTTAAGGGCTGTTATTAAGAGGATGGTGATCAATTGTTCTCCAGGGGCTTAATCTGCAGCAAGGGAGATTTAGGTTAGATACCCGGAAAAATGTTCCAACTCCAAGGGTAGTTAAGCTCTGGAATAGGTTTCCAAAGGAAGTTGTGGAATCCCCATCCCTGGAGGGTTTTTAAGAACAAGTTGGATATACACCTGTCAGGGATGGTCTAAGTTTAATTGGTTCTACCTCCGCACAAGGAGCTGGACTTAATGACCTCATGTGGTCCCTTCCAGCCCCACCACATTTCTATGAGTCTGTGCTCGACACTGGTGAAAACACGTTTCACTCCAGGCAGATGGCTGTTAACTGGAACGAGCTCTCATTTTCTGGCAATCCCACAACCTGTAGGGCCATAGCATACTTGTGCTGTGTCTATATGTAGCACTGGTCAGCCTTTCTTCACAGGAGCGGATCTGATTTTAATGGCCTCCCTGTCCTTGCTTTATCAAGGTCTGATAAAAATGCCTTAATAAAGAGCGATACATAAATATTGAAACCCTGTATTTACCACATTCAGTGTGCATTACTGAGCTGTTCATCTAATGTTACTCAAGTTGCATAGCAACCAGTGTTTAAAGGTTTGCTGACTCAAAGAGACTCTGTGCTTTACTGTATTTATTTGACAGTGTCTAACTTCAATGGGTAGTTTTTCATCTTTATGTGTAGCTGACATTTATAATGACTATGAAAACAATTTAATTTCAGTTTCCATAAACCCATGTGTATAGAATCTTCTTTTTTAAGCCTGTCAACAGAGCGGACGGGGTTTGTTTGCCACTTTACGAGTCTATTTAAATCAACCCCCATAGCAGTGTATCGAGTCGAAACATGCCCTTATATGGAGACCCTGGCTCCACAGTCACAAAAGAGCAATGGCCACAGGCTGCTATTGGTTTGCAAGCAGGTTCCTTACTATAGTTCCCTTATTGCTGTCCCACCTCTTCAGGCCCTTTACATCATCAGCACAGTAAATTAATAATTAAAGGCAACATATTGCAGCTGCATATTTTCAGGGCTGCTTTCCCAGACACCCCATGATGCTCTTCTGCAAACAAATAGAGCCATAAAGCAGCCTGTGGACTACGCAAAACAAATTGTAAATCACTTTTTAAAGATGCTGCAAATGAAGTGTGATGCTACCAATTAGAGGTTTATGATGACTTGAGGAGTAAGCAGACAAGAACGAATGACTCCAGCTTGCAGAGGTACCTGCTTTCTCACCAATTCATTATTCTGACATCATCTAATAAGGGGGTCGGCAACCTTTCAGAAGTGGTGTGCCGAGTCTTCATTTATTCACTCTAATTTAAGCTTTCGCGCGCCAGTAATACATTTTAATGTTTTTAGAAGGTCTCTTTCTACAAGTCTATAATATAGAACTAAACTATTGTTGTAGGTAAAGTAAATAAGGTTTTTAAAATGTTTAAGAAGATTCATTTAAAATTAAATTAAAGTGCAGAGCCCACCCCCCCAGACCGGTGGCCAGGACTCGGGCAGTGTGAGTGCCACTGAAAATTAGCTCGCGTGCCGCCTTCGGCACCCGTGCCATAGGTTGCCTACCTCTGGCCTAATATGTTTTGCTGGGCTGCTGGAAGTTCTGAGTCAAGCCAAACATTGCACACGTGGGGCAATAAGCAGGTTTTCACATCCGTTGAGTTGGGATTTCAAGCATATTGGTCAAGGCGCTGTGGGAACCTAGTGTGTTTCAGCTCACTGGGTTCATGGAAACTTTGCTGTAGCTAAGAGATGTCCCTTGGTGTTCAGATCCCAATCCAAACTTCCCCAGAGTCCATGGTGATTCTGATCTAGGGCCAGGATTTTGGTTCTAGTCTGAGTTGGATGAGCTGCCCTTTGTGTCTGGGTCTGAAAAAACTCCCAAATTCAGTTGAAATCTCCACATTCCAGTTGACTTCCTTCCCCCCCCCCCCCCGAAACTGAAATGGTTTGGGGGTTTTGCTCCAAATGGAGCAATGGCTGACGCAATAGGTCTGTAAGCCTGGGCTGAGTTCAGAGATTCACAATGCAAAAGGCACCAAAATATTTTTCTGTAACATCAGGGCATTTTCCAGTATGCTACTCCACACGGCTCTGACGATTCAGGGCGTGTTGCACTGTAGGTATATTATTCACTTGGCAGTCACTTTATTTCAGTGTATTACGTTATATTATTAAATGCCAAAACACTCTGCTGAGGAACACACTTATTTATATCTATTAACGGAATGAATATTTGATACTTATTTCTAAAGCTAATTTGTCCTGCATTGCTTTCTTTCCGCCGAAGGGTGTTTGCCAAGGGTTTGCTGTCTGCATGTTAAGAGAGAGTTAAAGGGCTTCAATGAGTCTTTATTTACTCCTCCCTCTGCTTTGAGTGCCTATGTTCAACCTGTCAGTGGGAGTATTTCCATTGACTACAGCAGGATTTAGAGCAGGCTGAGAGCAGCAATAAACACTCCTGGTAGGAGGATCCTCACCATGAGACACGAACATGGGATAACGTGCTGCATACTACCATTACCGTGAATGCTCCCAGAGGGACGTGGAGAACTCCAGCTCTTGCAAACTAATGCAGAACGGATCCTCCCTAAAGTAGAGAGCACCCCTCTCTCTCTTTGTAATACCATCATGGTTGCAGCCAGCTGGGGCTTTCTCAAGGTTACAGTACCTCAGTGTAAATGGGGGCGGGAGCAGCGCTCAACATTTTCACTGAAGGGATTTTGACTCTGGAATTCAGCATCCCGCTTGGGGCGGCACATGGAGTACAGACACCATGCCCAGCTAGCACAGGAATAGGGTGACCAGATGTCCCAATTTTATAGGGACAGTCCTGATTTTTGGGCCTCTTTCTTATATAGGCTCCTATTACCCCCGCCACCCCGTCCCAATTTTTCACACTTGCGGTCTGATCATCCTACACAGGTATAGCTGGTAGATGGTGGGCTGTGCTTTGGCGAATGGAGACACACCAAAAAATCCTACGGTATCTGTCCCACCCAGCTCTCTACATGCCCAAGCAGTGCCTCCCCCATCCACACGGATACTTTTAGCAGTGTAGCGTCCCCCTGCCTCCTCCCTCAGAGCCTTTCCCCACTCCAAGGAGAGGTTCTGGTAGAGGAGAGAGCCTCCAGCAAGGAAGAGGCAGTGGGGAAAGACTTTCCCTGCGGCTTCCCCCTGCCTGAGCCTTTCACTGCCGCACATGGCTACGCAGCGCAGTGAGTGTGGACACAGCCTGCCTTTCACTGCAGTGTGTAGCTACGTGTACCCGACATGCTGCCGCAAGGGTAGTCAAGACCTTAGTCAGGCAGAGGCCCAGATGTACTGGCTTCTGGGCACACTGTCGGGTGGTTTAAAACGTTCTTTCTTTATGTAGCAAGGTGTGCTGGGCGGGGCCGCCGAGAGCGGGTTCGGGCCCCAGTGAAAAAATTTTTTCAGGCCCCCCAGCAAGGGCGGACCAGCTAAACAGGGCCAATGAAGCCAGGCCCAGGGCCCCCTTCCGGACCACCGGGCCCCAGTAATTTTTACAGGCTTCCGTCACCTCTCGTCGGCCCTGGTGCTGGGTCCTTTAAGGCAGGCTTTCAGTGCAGCACAGGTCTGTTCAAGAAACAAGGCATTCTGGGGGTTGTAGTTGCAAGAGGGATCCTGGAAAATGTATATGCTACTGCAGGCAGTGCTGGGAAAAGGGGCTAGGTTATAAATAACCTCCTTATCTTTTTTATGAGGGAGAGACCTGAAGGGAACAGGAGGTTCTGTTGGGTCTATCCAGGCAAAGAGCCCGGGCTTTGAAGGAGACATGGGGACAAGTGAGACTTGTCATAGGTCTGTGTGAAGAGAGACAGAGACCTGGAGGGAGCAGCTTGTTGGTCCCTCTTATGGTTTCTATCTTTTGTGGAAAAATGTTAAAGATTTTTTTTTCTCCCCCACAGGACAGTGAGGAAACACCCATGCAAAATATTCCGTGACTAACTTGCAAATACTTTGCATCTAATTGTAATTTTCAGTTTTCAAAAAATTGTGTGGGGACTTAGCGTTGGTGAAGGCATCGGCTTGAGAGCCCCAGTGAATGAGATCTTCTCTTTATCTACAGGGCAGCAGCAGGCCAAGCTTCCCCAGTGCAGTCCCCTACCAACATGCTTCAATCCTGATCTGAGGGAGGATCCCCATCGAGAGGGAACAAAGGTAATTCCCTCTGCATGGCCCTTGCAGTTTCTGCTGAGCTAATTAGTGCAAAGGGGCGGGAGGGGGTGAGTTTGTAATGAGGGAGCTGGAACTGAGACCCACAAAACTCATCTTGTATGGGGGCCACCAAATATCTGTTAGATGTGAACGACCTTCAATCTGTGCTGAGTTGGGCTGCTTTCAAACTCGGGACCTGATAGAAGGCTAAGGCTCTGTAACTTATTAGCAATGTCCTGAGGCATCCAAGCCTCCAATGAGTGCTAATTTAGGAAGGAATTCCATCGATTGATATTGCATAACCTCCCCTCTCCATGTTTTAAAGAAAAACTGAGGTTGCAAAGTCAAGCACTTGAAGGATACGAAATTCCAGAATTAATGCTAGCCATGCAACCTAAATTCTGCCAGCTTGTGCGTGTACGTTCTGATACAGTCTTTAATTACATGATGGCATATCATTATTCTATTCATAAATTATCAGTCTGGTTTGAACACAGGACTTTTAGAGCCACAGTACAGACCTCTTCCACTGGAGCTAGAGGACTAACTGCCAGCAGAAGTAGGCTGTTGTCCTATATGTGATCACACATTTTGCCAGTGAGTGACTGCTACAAAGCAGTCAAATGCTGGTTACTGGGATTCCTGGGTTCTCTTCCTGGCCTGGGCATAGGAGGGTGACCTAGTGGTTACAGTCAGGCTAGCCAAGCCCATAGATTTGGCAGTTTCTTTCGGAAAAGTCGAGTGGGCGAGACTTGGATCTGCCATATCAGAGATGTGCTCTATTTCCAGCTTTGGCAAAAGTTACTTTAATCTGTCAAATGGGAGGACTGATACTTGCAGAGAGGGGGAGAATCACTGAAGGCTTATTCCATAATAAGCGTTGTGAAATTAACAGCAGTTAGTGGAAGAAGAAGAAGAGAGGAAACTTGAATTCATAGACTCCTAGCTCACTGTGCTGTCCCCTAGGTATTTTGTGGGGGAGTTTTATTTTTACTCTGTCTCTCTGTGCATTTGTTCCATTTAGACTGCTGGGAATTTAGGATTTTGTCTGTCCCAGAATGCAGTCTCCAGAGGGCACTAGCAAAGGACTACATTGGCCTGCATGAAGTACCTCGGAGAAAGGGGGGACGTGGTTCTGGCCTGCAGCGGGGTGTCAGTAACTCAAGGGGAGGCTTGAGGCTGGAGCGGCAGTTCTTTCTTTGATTTGTTTCTGTTAAGCTTTCGAAAGGACCCTAGGAGACAGAGCAGGAAATGAATAGACCAGTCCAATCTGGTGACCCAGGAAAGATTTTGTTTGGACCTTCATTACCCTGGAAGGGTTGAGCTCAAATTTAGCTGAAGGGTCAAACTAAACTACCCAACAAGCGAGAGGAAAATTACTTGCTAGAAAGGAAACTGAGGCAGTGGTACACATGATACCAGAAAAGCGAGAGACCTTACGCCACCTGGATGTTAATATGTTTTCACAAAGATCATCAAGTGCCTACTGCAGTGTACAAGAATAGGGTAGTATCCCTTTAAATAGTTAGTGAGCCCTCTGGTGAAGCTCACCGTGTTCTATGTAGAGAAGCAGCCAGTAGCCAGCCGAAGCCACAGTGTGTCTATAGCTAGGCCTTAAATGCTTGTACAGTAGATAAATATCTGTATTAACTAGGAATCAGCTGTGCTCATGTGATTTCTTCACATTGTTTTGTTTCATGAAGAACAAAAGACACAACACCTGGAATTCTAGACTGGTGATTTTAAGTTGCCACTAGAGCAGGGGTCGGCAACCTTTCAGAAGTGGCGTGCGGCGACTTCATTTATTCACTCTAATTTAAGGTTTCGTGTGCCAGTAATACATTTTAACATTTTTAGAAGGTCTCTTTCTACAAGTCTATAATATAGAACTAAACTATTGTTGTAGGTAAAGTAAATAAGGTTTTTAAAATGTTTAAGAAGCTTCATTTAAAATTAAATTAAAATGCAGAGCCCCCCCGGGCCAGTGGCCAGGACCCGGGCAGTGTGAGTGCCACTGAAAATCAGCTCGCATGCCAGCTTTGGCACGTGTGCCAGAGGTTGCCTACCCCTGCACTAGAGTGTTTTTGCTGGGGAAGGCATAGGCGAGAAGTGAAAAACTGCTGAGACACTGAGCAGTCCTGACTGAGGTGAAAGAAAAGCCTTTTCACGCTTTATGCATTTGGGAAGTTGTTGGAGGCTGTTAATCCGACAGTTAACTTTGCCCCTCCAAAGCAGTCAAGGTCATTGAGATTTATGGTAATCTGCTGACTAAGGGATGGTGGTGCCCCAGAAAGCTGCCTCCAGGCATCTTTAGCTGACACATCCAATTATTCCCATGAAATGGCACTTTTCCTTTCAAATTTTACAGAAGTCTGACACATGCACAGGATGAGAGAGGGCAGAAACGAAGACTAAAATGTGTCTCTGACTACTTCTTTCGTAGTCTGGCACTCCTGTCCCAGCTACAGTAAGTGAGGTCGACACCTGTCCCATTTTTAATAGGTCAAGTGAGCGTTGTAAGCTCCATTTTGCTTCCCGGAACACAGAGAGCTCATTTTGAGCAGCACTGGTATTATCTCTTTCTTTCTCTTTTTTTTTTTTCCCCCTGGGATAAAGGGGATCTTCTCTCTGGCAAAGCGGTACCAGCTCTGCAGGGTTGCAAAGCCCAGCACATGTGCCCTTCCTGTTGGCCTCAAAGAACTGAGCCAATCATGGCTGTAATAACCAGTCGCTTCTCATTGAAAATGACACCGGGGGGTGGAGGGGAAATTATACAATGGATGAAGATCTATGGTATCTATGTGTCAAGTATCAGAGGGGTAGCCGTGTTAGTCTGGATCTGTAAAAAGCGACAAAGAGTCCTGTGGCACCTTATAGACTAACAGAAATATTGGAGTATAAGCTTTCATGGGTGAATACCCACTTCATCAGACGCAATCTATGTGTGAAACCTGTGGTATTGCTTTGCCATTGCAATCATGCTGTGAAATCTATATTGCGAGGCTGAAACCTGTTCTTATACCTTCCTTTTTGCTCTGAATAGCGTATGGTCTTGAGCAGTGGCTCTCAAACTTTTTTTACTGGTGACCCCTTTCACATAGCAAGTCTCTGAGTGTGACCTCCCCTTATAAATTAAAAACACTTTTTAAAATATATTTAACACCATTATAATTGCTAGAGGCAAAGCAGGTTTTGGGGTGGAGGTTGACAGCTTGCAACCCCCCATGTAATAACCTTGCGACCTCCTGAGGGGTCCCGACCCCCAGTTTGAGAACCCCTGGTCTTGAGGAAAGGGTCATTGAGGACCCTGTCACTATGATACCTGATTCTGCTCTAGCCTTCTGAATCTGCACTACAGAAACATGGGATAATCGGTCACTTATATGTATTCTTTGCTTCATTTGAAAATGAAGTAGCCTGTCGCATTATTTTTGAGTGTCTTTGCTTTGTAATTTAGGTCTCAGCATCAAATCCCTTGAATCTGTAGCCACTGGGAAGACTGATGTGTAGGAGGCAGATTCATGCATTTTAGGGGCACATTTTACCTCATGCTGTTAGCTAAAGGCATTGTCAAAGAATGCCATGTTTAATTAATATTATATGCAAAGGTTACTGGAGAGGACAGTGTGAGTTTTGCTTATTAAAGAAGATTAATGTATCAAAGCAGGTATATTTTAATTAAAGGAAAGAATGTGTCCCTATGTTTCAAACCAGCATCTCCCATCAGCAGAAGGAAGTGGTTTCATTTGTATATTTTCCGTGGATTTTGACACACTGGGGCTCTTCGTTTTCCTCTAGAGAGAGCAGTAGTTTGTCAGACCTATTTCTCTATGCTTCTGCCTCAGTTCTCAGCCCTAACATGGACTGTGCATATTTGCAGTGTCAGTTTACTTGTTAAAGTCCTGAAGGGCTGGTTGTGTTTTACAGTCCATGAGAAATGGCTAATGCTTTACTTCCGGATACTCTTATCCTAGAAATGTGGGGCGGGAAAGGACCTCAGGAAGTCATCAAGTCCAGCCCCCTGTGCTGAGGCTCAACCAGATGACCTAGACCATCCCTGTTTGTCCAACCTGTTCTTAAAAACGTCCAGTGTTGGAGATTCCACAATCTCCCTTGGGAAACCTATCCCAGCACTTAACTACCCTGAGAGTTGGAAAGTTTTTCCTATTATCTAACCTAAATTTCCCTTGCTGCAGATTAAGCCCGTGATTCCTTGTCCTACTTCCAGTGGACATGTAGAACAATTGATCACCATCCTCTTTATAACGTAAACATAACTGAAGACTGTGTTCAGGTCCCTCCTTAGTCTTCTTTTTTTTCCTCAAGACTAAACATGCCCAGTTTCTGTAACCTTTCCTCAGAGATCAGGGTTTCTAAACCTTTAATCATTTTTGTTGCTCTTTTCTGCACTCTCTCCAGTTTGTCCACATCTTTCCTAAATTGTGGTGCCCAGAATTGGACAGAGTGTTCCAGCTGAGGCCATACCAGTGCTGAGGAGAGCAGGACAATTACCTCCCCTGTCTTACATACGATACTCTTGTTAATACAACCCAGAATGATATTTGCCTTTTTCACAACTTTATCATATTGTTGACACATACTCAATTTGTGACCCACTATAACCCCCGATCCTTTTCAGTGCTTCAGTATGTCTCTTGGGGACTGCAGCAATTACTGACATAATAGAGAAGCAGAGTTGAAGATGAACAGGCATCTACAAGGAGATATTTGAACTACATGGGCCTGATGCGAAGTACGTTGCTGAAATCTATTGATTGGTTTCAGGGGGCTTTGGAGGAATTCCACTAATAAGACAGGTCTTAAGACTTAGCCAGATAATTGGTTGCTTTGATCCTCCATCATTTGGGGTCTTTGTAGTAACTGCAGAAACTCCTGGCTTGGGGAGAGACAGGGGATAAGGCCATAGGATTCTCCATGGCTCAGACCATCTGTTCTTTTCACCCCATGAAGGTCTGAATGTTGAGCCTGGAGGGCCTAAATCCCTGGCCTCACAAAGCTCCCCATCACTCAAACCAAGTACTCTGATGACTGGGAAGAGGATTAGGTTCTACAAACACCACTGAACATGGGTCATATGATTGTTTAGTTGTTTGCCATCAACATGATTCTAGATGCCCAGTTGTATTGGCAAATTAGGAGCCAGGTTTGTCGTTAACATGTGCTCTCTCTGCTAGCTGGCTCTGCAGCAGTAGAAGTAAAATATTTTCAACTCATGGCCTTGTGCATAAAAAGTGACTTTAGACTTTTTGATTTCTCATTGCCTGAGTGGGGGGTTGACATAGAAATATTTAGGAACTAAGTAGATTACTGGGAGAGGATAACAGTTATAACATGTTGTACGTTACATTTTTGGGCCTCCATGTAACTGTTTCTTACTGAAATGACTTCTCCTTTGTAATAGCAGGTGTTGTTGCATCTCACAATGGCAAGGTGCCTTTTGCAGGGAGGTGAAGCAGTGGTATAAACAGGAGAAAATCAAGAGAAAGAGATCATGGGTCAATAATCCACTAGCAGGTTCACCTTCATTATTTCCCTCTTCAAACACAACATTAATCATTTTTGAAAGGAGAAAATGAGTTCTAATTATGCTGCATTCTAACATATAATATTTTCATGTCCTACCTACACCTTGATAATACTTCTTTGCTAGCCCACATAAAGGTGCTCTGGCAATCTCCACTTGATACCGTAATATTATTGCAAAACTTCTTGATAGGACCTGGGATTTCCTACCCATTGACTAACCCAATTGAAAAGGAGTCAAAACAGTTAGAATTAGAGGAGTGCACCAAACTTTGCCATCACGTGGTAATAAACAAGTCCATACATTAGCTGTTGCAAATCAAAACTCACTTTAATTGCGAGAGGATGTCTTTTTCTGCAGTGCAGTGAAACTGATGGAAACAACAATTGAACAGATGAATTCTGATGGAGGGAATTGATAGTAAAAATGTCCATTAGTTTTATTTAAACCCACAACTTTAAAAATTTGTCATAACTACCATAAATATGCTATTAATATTTCATTATTATTAATCTAGGTAATTTTCTCATCCTCCAATGTGAATCTATTCATTCAGTGTAAATAAATTAAACTTAGAAATGATTGAGTTTTCTAATTGAGTTTATTCTTGTAAATTAATCAGATTCTAGCAAATCTATGCAAAAATCATCTTTAAGCAGATCATTAATACCACAATATCAGTTCATGAGCTATTCACTAATTAAAACCATAGAGCTAAATTCATAATAGCACTTACCATAATAAATAATTCAACTCTACTTTGTACTTAAGGCCCTGAGTGGGCCATTGATATGGGGGTGAATTTCACACTAAGGCCCTGAACCTGCAGTGAACTCCATGTTTCCCCAAATGATTCCATTTGAACTACAGCATATATTTTAGAAAAACATCCCAATCTTCATTTAAAAATCGCCAGTGATGGCGAATCCACCACAACCCTTGGTAAATTGTTCCAGTGGTTAATTACGCTTTTTTCCCAGTCTGAATTTGTTTAGCTTCAACTTCCAGCCATTGGATCATGTTATACCTCTGTCTGCTAGAGTGAAGGGCCCATTATCAACTATTTGTTCCCCATATAGGTAGTTTAGACTGTGATCGTCACCTCTTAACCTTTTTGTTAAGCTGGATCGATAGAGCAATTTGTTTTCCAATCCTTTAATCATTTTCATGGCTCTTCTCTGAACTCTCTCCAATTTATCAACATTCTTCGTTAACTGTGGACATCAGAACTGGACAAAGTATTCCTGCACCAGTGCCAAATGTAGAGGTAAAATAACTTCTCTATTTCTACTTGATATTCTTCTGTCTGTGCATCCAAGGATCACGTTAGCCCTTTTGGCAACAACATAGCACTGGGTGCTCGTGTTTAGCTGATTATCCACCACAATCGCCAAATCTTTTTCAGAGTCACTGCTTCCCAGGAAAGAATTCTCCATATTGTAAGAATGGTCAACATTCTTTGTTCCTAGATGTATAAATCTGCAGCTTCAATTTGAAATGCTAGAAGAGAGGGAAGGGTCTCAAGGTTGCTTCCCATAAACTATATTTCTCTTGTGCTCCTGGTCTGGCGTTTAACCTTTGACCTTTTGTATTTGGGATTAATCATGTTGCCTATGGCTTTTTGAGTTTCTCTTTGTATGGCTCCAGCTCTGTTTGTTAGATCAAGCCAGATGAGGCTGCTGAGACTGACAGTCGTATTGTCAGCTTTTGATCTGGCAAGTTTCTCTGAAACCTCCTTTAGATTTTTCATATTCCTGGTCACAGGCCGCATCTTTTTGCATAATCTTCATTAGTCCCAACCTCTTTAAGGAGCATCAATGTGGGCTGGACGAATTCTGTACCGGCTACCAGTTCTGAGCATAAATGATAGCACATTGAAGTCCAGGGAGCTCGTGGACACATCCAGTCATTTAAAGAGGTAAATGTTCTTTTGTGCCTGCAGTGATTATAAAGGCCATGTTTAAAAACCTGTGGCCCTCAGTTTGCTCCCTTAAGGGCACATTATTGCAGGCAGGGCATGCCCCAAAGAACTTGCAATCTACGGCTTGTTGAGCCCTTTCTATGGTGGGGTGAGTTTCAACCTTTTAGAACTTCTCCTTGTCCAAATGGAAATTCAACACAATTCGTCAATGGAAACCTCAAAGGAAACCTGCAACACCTTCAAAAGACGAGCCTGGGAGCTTAAATTCATAATTTTGCTAGACACTAACTATCATGGGCTGAATAAAGACACTGGATTTATGGCTTAATTACATCAATCTATAATCCACTAAACATGCCCCAAGTTTTATTTTTTTTTCCTCCTTGCCCCCTCCCGCCCCCTGTCTCCTTTGGCTGGAGAGTCTTAACTGGTCCCTTGAGAGATATTTTAACTCCTCATGCTAAGCTGTCTGTTGGGCCTTGTATTTAGCTGTGATACTCGGAGTACATTTCCCAGACCTGAAAAAGAGCTCTGTGTGGCTCAAAAGTATGCCTCTCTCCAGCAGAAGTTGGTCCAATAACAGATATTACCCTCACCCACCTGTCTAATTAAAAAGTAATTAATTTTACTGGAATTAAAACGAAGGCCTTTTTTCTCCTGACTATGATAGTTCTGGAATAAGGACACCCATATGTCTCTTCTTACCATTATGCTAAATGTTAAACCTTTTTTCCTATCAGTGCTCTCCAGTCTTAATTAAAAGATTTTCAAAGAAAGAGGTGGTTTGGGGTGCCCAGTATGCTGTAAAAGAGACTGTTATATGTGACAACCTAAAAAACAAACAGCCATACAGGAAATGTTATTAAAGTCCACTTCTGTCCTTCCTGTTAACCATTTAAGCTACATGTGGATGTCTGATGTTTACCCACAAATACACAAGTGGAACTTTCATATCTATCCAATAGGTGGCATGAGAATCAACTTCTTATACCAAAATGAACATCTTAAACAATTCATAATTTGGGAATGGGGTTGAGAAAGGGGAATTGTTGCACTTTTTATTTCCTCCAATGTGCAAAATTAAAATTCAGCATCTGGTCCAAAACCGAACCCCAAAGATAACCCTACTTTAGGACCTCAGGCAGACCCCAGACCTAACTCTTACCAGCCCCAACCCTAATCATAGCCTGGTCAAACCAACCAGCCACAAAAATTTAACACGGAGAAACCTCCTGGCCTTAGTGCTCACTGGTCAGATACTGGCCCCAACTCCTAGCCCAATAAGACTGCCCACAACCACAGTAACCCTACCTTCAAGCCTCCTGCTGGGTCTTCTAATTCTAACCCAAGCCTGGAGCAACTACCTTGGCCCAAAACCAATCCAATCTCAGTGTTCATTTCAGGGTAACTGCATCTTTGTTCCCCCTCTGTGATCCAACAAGAGCACCCATTAGATGTCACCAATCTTGGGCAGAGACCTGCGTCTTGCTCTCTCAACAGGGTTTTTTTTAAGGCTGCTGCACTGCTCCATGATTTACACTGTGATATCCCCAGCAAGTCAGACTGCCTAAAAGGCCAGCATCTACACTTTGCTTTCTCTGAGGTCTGTGACTAGTGTATTGCCAGCCGTCATAAGTCGCTACACAGCTCCTTCTAAGCAAGCACATTTGTTCTTAAGGGAAAAGCATTTACTGAGAAAACATATTAAAGCAATAAAAGAACCTACACACTTGGTAAAAAGATTACCAGAGGTTACCCCACCTCCAACCTAACTCTCTGGTGGGTTTTAGTCCTTCAACACCCACAACTGGGTTTTCCCCTGTGGTTTCAAATTTATCTTAAAACCAGAATCCCAAGTGGGCAGATCTGCTTCTTTGCACAGCTTGGGTCTTTGATATTGGCCTTCTCTCCCAGGTAATCATGACTCTTCCTCAGGGCATAGCTTCCAGAGAGTGGGTTTTTGCATAATCAGAGTTGGGGAATTTGCATTAATCACTTTCTAGGGATTCCCCAGTAAATGCACTTCAGACTTATTGTTTCAAAAGCCCATACTTGTCTGGCATATTTTCACTATAGTCTTTTGAGTTCCCAGGTCTCACCTCTGTCACATCGCCCCCTCCCACTCCCCACCCCCAGAGGTTACATACGATTTCCAGCCCACAATAATACACACAAATAATGCAATAAGGTCTTTCAAGGATATTGCAGGAAATTGCCAGACCTGTCGCAATAACATCTTAGTCTGATACTATCTTCTTTTATTCTGTTTGTTTTCTTCTTAACACAATATAGTCCTGATTTTGTATTTGGTTCTTATGTGCTACTGGACTACCTGTGCTAATACACTACTGGGAATCAACAGGTAAAAGGCTCCATCTACTCCTCCCCTTAGATGTTTTTCAGATTGGAAACAATATATATTAATATTGATCATTTTCATGACATAGTAACTCTCTGCTGTGTGGAACATTGTAGACATTTTCTGGGTAGCAAAGCATCCCAGTTTGCTGGTCCAATTTTAAACCCGGTGCATTGAGTGGCGCAGACCAATCCAGCTCCTTTGGTGTTGGGTCCTCAGAACCCAGTTTTAGTTGGAGCCATCCAATATGATAGCCCAGCATAGACAAATTGACTGACCTAGGAAGCATGTTTACAGCCCCGTATTATGTATCATACTTAAATTCAGCTTCAGTTAATATCAGGAACATAAAAAGAATGGAAATTCATTCCCAAAAAGCTTTTTTAAAATCTTGAGGGTTTCTGATAAGTTTCTTGAGATTCAAGCTGGAAAAATGCCATTGATTAAATCTTTAAATCAAAATGTATATCAAAATTAAAGCCCACTATTTAAGGCTCCGTCATCAATTAGTCTTTGAGAGAGATTGAACTAAGACCAAGAGATTGATTGTGGACTTTCTTTTTCATGTGTTACCAGTTGATAACATCTATACATGAACAGTTTTATAAACCTTTGCAAACTAAGGCCAATTTAAGCAATGTATTATGCATTTCTCCATTAGGATCTTGCTGCATGAATTATCTCACTGAGCGTAATGGGAATGCTTGCAGAATAAGGTACTAAACCAGTGTTAGTAAGCGTGGCAAAATATGGTTCTTATTTGCATCAGTGCAGCTATTCACTTGAGCATGACTATCTGGATTTTGGATGGATGGATAGATAGATGCATCCCCATATACATATGCATGGGGATGCATCTATCACTGCAATGTTGTCAGGCCTGGAGCAGGATGTAGCAATTACAGCAATATTATAGGAGGAAATGAAGATTATTTTGTCCAGTTGAATGATAGCAAGGAAGCATTTAGGGTTAGATAGGGCAGATGTTACTCATGTTGTTGATTGTATTATTCATTATCCTAGAACCTGGGAGCCCCAAGCATGGATCAGAACCCCATTGTGCAAGATGCTGTACAAATACAAATAGCTTACAGTCTGTTTGTATTACTGTAGTACGTAGGGGCCACCGGCCATCATGCTGGGAACTGTATAAACATATAACACAGACAGTTCCCTTCCCTGAAGAGTTTACAATCTACACACATGCTCATTTGAGTAGTCCCATTTACTTCACTAGCCATGGGCTAGTGCTTGCCAGTGTGAGTAAGGATTACTCAGTCAGGCCCTTAGATATTAATCCAAACTGGAATTCAGTGAAGAAAGTGGGGCTGATATTAGAGATGGCTAGAAAATGGATTGAAATTATTTGTGGAATCTTTTTTTTTTGTTTTTTTTTTGCGGCTGCCAAAAACTGCTGAAAATGATTTATTTATTTTATTTTGGATATTTGTGAAATTATTTGGGAGTTTTGGTTTCCCAGTGAAAAGGTAAGGAGAAAAAAAAAGTTGAGGAAAGTGAACATTTTCCTTTTTTTATCAAAACCCCAGTTTTCCATTGCATGGACGTTTCAGTGGGAAATTTTTCACAGCTTACTGTTGTGAAAATTGCCACTGGATCTTTAATGACCACAGGGGTGGGGAGTTCAGATTTGAGTTTCACACAGCGGGTGGTTCCAAGGAGAGCAGAGCTCACCCACAAGCCTGTGCAGAGCCTGTTCCTCAATTCCTTGCCATGTGTTCTTTGGATCAGCAATTTTTTGTTCAGTTTGCAGCCATTCCGGTCTGTTAGATGGTTTCTGTCTTAACGGGCCAGCCAATGAAATCATTTCTTGTAACATTTCCACAGAGAGGAAATGCTAATGAAAGAGGGAGGGGGGAAAATAATCTTGATAAAATCCACATAATGAAATATGACTGAACTAAATGTGTGTCGCCACCAATTTCCAAACTTAACACCCGTGAACAGCCTAATACAGCACATCTGCTGGCTACGCTATATTAAGTGTTACTTCTCCAATTCATGCAGCAAAGGGACTTGTCACTTTCATTTGCTTCACAAGCACAATATTTGCTTAATAATCACATCAAATAAGGAAAGCATTTTTTATTTGATTCTTGTTTTATTATCTTTCTGATTATGCAGCATATGGCAGGATTTGTACCAGGTTTCAGATTTATGGGGAAATGAGGCAGAAGGTTGAAGATACATGCGCGCACACACACATACAGGTACTTGCACAGTGGCTACCTCCTGGTAGGGTTTGCAATTTCCTTGGGAAAACGAGTCGATTGGAGAGCGTCTCCCATTGACGCAGCACAGTGAAGACACTGGGGTAAGTTGACCTGTGCTCCGTTGACTCCAGTTACACTACTCCAGCTCTGTGAATAATGTAACTTAGGTCGACTAACCACCACAGTGAAGACAAGCCCAAATCTTTGATACAGTCGTTCAAAACTGAGGAATAGGCTCGGTCTATCCATTACATCAATGTTGGTCTTTCATTAGAGAATATTGCATTGCACGTGGACCCGCACTGATCGTCCTCAACTTCTGCATGCTGCTTAATGCTTCAAGCCTACAACTCTGCGTTATTGTCATTTACACGTAATCAAATGGTTTTGACTTTTTTGTTTATATAATATTGAAAACCAAACCAAAATATGTACAGACGCTCCAATGCTCAATATTATAATTATATATATTAGTATTATGCCCACTGTAGTTTTACTTTTTATTTGTACAACTCCAAATTAACCTACAACTTTACTACCTTATGTGGCCACAATTTGAATATGTAACTAAAACTAAGCCTAATACAGTGTGCACTAATAAAACAGCTTGTAAAATAAAAAATGCCTTCAAATGGACTCAGTAATTTTTCCTAGGATGGTAAAAAACCATGATTTACCTGACAAAAACCACCTCTGGTAAACATCATGCCATTAGGGTGACCAGATGTCCCGATTTTATAGGGACTAGGGTGACCAGAGAGCAAGTGTGAAAAATCGGGACAGGGGGTGGGGGGGTAATAGGCAGCTATGTAAGAAAAAGCCCCAAATATATGGACTGTCCCTATAATATCAGGACATCTGGTCACCCTAATAGGGAAAGTCCTGATTTTTGGGTCTTTTTCTTATATAGGCTCCTATTACCCCCCCACCTCCTGTCCTGATTTTTCACATTTACTGTCTGGTCACCCTACATGCCATCCTTGCCTTCCAGCACATTACTAGCCAGTGCAAACTTGACAAATTGTTTCTCACTTGTGTGAAATTCCCTGCCTTCTGTATTCCAGGCTTTGCAGTGGGAGGAGGGATGGAATCCGTTTAGACAGGTCAGCTAGGTAGTTGCGAAGAGCCCAGCTTTTTTAAATTTGCTTTGCAAGGGGCCTGGGAGATCACTCTCTGACTCTGTCTGCCCTGCAACCAGTTGATGTATGCAAGTGGAGAGTGCTCTGCTACCTACAGAATAGCACGTGCGCAATCTGCTGCTGATTGATTCATTGCTACGTTAGTGTGTATGTGTAGGAAGAAAAGCTTTACTGTGCAGGTCTCTGTGTGTCACCACTTTCTGTGTTCAGCCTTGTACACATTTGACGTCTAAGTCTATGTTCTGCCTTGATGAAAGAACAAAAGTGCTTTCGTTTGCCATGAACCTCTGTGTAAACAAATCACTGTACAAGACACATTGTCGGTATCAGCCCTTTGAACCCATTTCCTGGCTTTTCCCTCTTTTTGAAAGCGCAGTTGCCAACTTTCACGCTATAAATAAGCACCCTGACTTTCACAATAAGCCCCAAATCAAGCTAATCCCATTTCAAAACAAGGCCAAAACATGCCAGTCCCTAAGAACCCCAACACTCTGACTAGATCCCCGCAATGTGCGGTCTGGGACTGTGGTGGGCCCGCTGTGCACCCATGACTCTCTCCCCTTCTTGCCCCTGCTTGCCGGGAGCCGATCAAAAAAAGAAACTACTAGCCAAAAAAACTCACAAGCCAATTAAGCCAAAAACAAGCCCAATTTCTGCAGGGGGTTTTTCCCTCCAAGGTTTGGCATGTCTGTTCGAAAGCCATTGTAATTAGAAAGCTGTTGGAACAAAGCTCTCTTAATGTGCCAGAATGGGGAAATATTGCAAAGAGATGGGATTTAAAAGGAAAAGTAAGGGCAATGAGCTGAATGTTGGGATCATGTGAGGTCAAGTGAATGGAACATGAAACTCCGGGCCAGGAATTCCAAAATTCTAATCCTTGTTCTAACACTGATTTACCCATCAATTTGGTCAAGTTATGGAACCCCACCTCCCCATCTGGAGAATGGACATAATAGTTACTTAGCACTTGATATCTTCAATAATGAATCCTTATCACATTTCTGGAAAGAAGAGTTTTTATTATACAAGCTTAAGAAGGGAATGATTAATCTGAACACTTAGACAAGACTTGAACCAAAATGAAACTTCTCTGCATCTTGAGAAAGTTTGGATAATTTTATATTCTATCTACACCTATTAATAGGTCACTCACTTCCACACTTTGTTTTGGCATGAGCAAGACAGAGGAGCACCAAAGTGCCTTTAGAAAGGCTGTTTATATGACATCTGCAGCCTGACCAGGTGCAAAAGCCCTAGGAACTCCATCAGAAATCCTGTTTTCCTGCTTGATTTGCAGACTCAAGAGCCACCATTCACAGATTACTGGCTAGCATGGTTGCTGAGCTCATCTGCCTCTTTATATTCCAGGAGCAGGCAGCGACCCCAGTCAGGAGCAATCAGATATAGTACCAGGCACTGTACAGATTCTGAGGGCCAGAATCATCCCTGAGGGAGATGCTAGGGCAGGTTCTAAGGAGAGACAGCTTGTGCCTCCCTTATTCAGAGGGTCCCCATTAGGCCCTGCTGCAATCTTCAGGACTGTTCTAACCTGCACCCTGCTTCAACAGCCTCTGTGGGACTTGGCAGGGGTGCAGGATTGCTGGGGCCTAGGAATGCCCTGCTCTTCCGCCATCCCATCTCCTGTCCCGGTGGGGGTTGAACTGGGGATGCTAGGAGTACATAGAATACAGGTTATATGCAGTGTTGTTGTAGCCATGTCTGTCCCAGGATATTAGAGAGACAAGGTCGGGGAGGTAATATCTTTTATTGGACCAACTTCTGCTGGGTTTGAGGGTTAAACCCCCCTTTTTGTCCCAAGATGACAGGGGTGTTAATGGGCCACTTCACCTTGAATGGTCCCTTAGAATATGGGCTAACTACTTATGCATCCCAGACCTGAGGAAGAGCTGTGTGTAGCTCAAAAGCTTGTCTCCCTCACCAACAGAAGGGAGTACCTCACCCACCTTGTCTCTAGAATACAGGCTGAAAGCCCTGAATGACAGGGAGGCTGGTGTTGTCAGCAGTGACAGAGAAGGGGCCGAATGGAGAAGGTCTGGGATGTACAGATAATGCAAAGCTGCAGTAGACTCCCCCCACCCCCACCACCCGGTGTCAGCCCAATGTATTATATAGTTTAAGTGTGGTAACAACCTTCCTCACACATAACACCTGCTGCTGGTTCTCATTTCCATCGGCTTTACACTCCACTGATTTCAGTGACGTTACTCTGTGTCCCCAAGAGCAGAATCCCAATACTGTTTGAGAACCTCGGTCCTATGCTGGTCATGTATGAAACACTGGAAATCTTGACGTATATGCAACCTATCTTCCAACAGCCATTAAATATTTCAGAGTCACAAGTAGAAGGGTAAGTAAAAATTTCCAATGTCTGCCCTTCCTAGCTGACTCGGAAGCTATGTTGGCCCGAACGCTGTGGAATCTGTATCGATGCCAATTGCTCTCTCCCGGCCCTGTCTCAGTCCTCGTTTGTCTAAACAGACGTGAAAGCATTCGGCAGAAAACTCTGATCTCGAAGGGCTCCCCATGATGGATTGCTCAGGAGGGGTGGAGAAGGGTTAGCCCTTTCCATTAACACGGAATGGCAAATGGAAATGCGGATCATAAATAGTCTGAAATAATCTGCCTACTGTTCCACTGATCTAAACATTTGGAAAGTTTGTCATTTTTTTTTTATTCTTTTGATATTGCAGCTTCACAGCTCAGGCGCTTTTTCTTTCTGGGTCTGGAATTTCAAATTTGTGGGCGAGCTCTTCAGCTGGTATCAATCAGTGCGGCTTCAGTGAAGAAAGTGGGGCTATGAGGATTTATATCAGCTGAGGGCCTGACCCTGTATTTTTAAGTAACTCACCACCTCAAGCCAAATATTCAAAGTCATTAATTTCCTGTTGAGGTAATTGTCCCATTTCTGTTTGCTTTATTGTTTTGGGTTAATGTAGATTAGCTTGCTCTCTGCAGAACCCCCCTCCCACTCTCCAGATTGCAATCCGAGAGACTACAAAGTAGTTTAGAATGCTGGGCCTTTTGTTCTGGAACAGCCTCATAGAGGAAAGAAAAAGGGCTTACACTGAGCTGCTGTGAATGGTACCAGCAAAGAGAAGCATCTTATTCCATACTCAGTTATCTTCCACCAGCCACACTTAATCAGGCTGCTACGTGCGGCTAGGGAGGCCAGAGGGCTAACTTGCAAGTTTATTGCACCTATAAATAACCAAGAATGCAGGTCAATAGAGGATGCAGACACCAGCCAGCCCCACACTACCATTTGTGTGGTGGTGAGAAGGTTGTCCACATATTCAAATCGGCAAAAGAAACTGAGTGGCTGGGACATAAAACTAGCTGTCTCTTGATAATCTAGAATTAAGAATGGATCTCCTAGTAGAAATTAAGGGGCCCAGATCCTGTAGGCACGTCACGCACAGAATTCCCAGTGACTTCTAAAGGAAGTTCCATGTGCAGAGAATGCGTGTCGGATCAGGTCTGTAGTTGGCAGCTAGCATTATACTGAGATGGAAGTAATATCAAGTGGCTCCCTCGTGTGAATGGCCATGAAAACTGCACATACCTAGCAATATATGCCACAAACCTTTAGCCCTTTAAAACTATAGGGCCAAAGCCACAGCTGGTGTAAACTGGTGTAGCTTCAGGGGAGCTACATCAATTTTACACCAGCTGAGGATCTTGACCTTTGTGGCTTATTTTTTACTGAAATATTAAAAAGAAACACAAACAGCCATCTATAGCACAGTGTGATAATGATAGAGAACAGCTGCCAGTGGTTTTGAATTTAATGTTATGCAAGCATTGAAAGCATAACTTAAGATATACAGTATGCTGTTGACTTACAGACAAAATGAATAGCATTTATACTAATTTACAACTGCTTGATTGATGCCTTGATGCGTGCAACATAAAATTAAATTGCCCGTCATTATCTCTTGTAGTATGACTGTGTAGCCTGGAAAAGCGCCTTCCATTGTAACTTTGTTGGAGTGTGGGAAGTGGTTGGGGCTTCGGGCTCCATAAGCTCTCCTCGCTGAATCATGCCTTCTTTTATCGCTGCTTTATCTTTTGCTGTGTGAAGCCTGAGTCTCTCAAGCATTTGGTTTAAACTCTTCAAAATCTGATTGTGATTAACAGTACCATTTACTTCTTCAACCAGTGTAGCTGCTTGTCAGGAGAATTGCCCTGACGAAATTACCTTACATCACTGACTTTCTGGCACTACATGTTGTTAATCCTTAGGACGCTGGTATTCTCCAGCCTGCCAGCCAACTGCATGGCCTAAGAACTTTCATACGTCCAGACCCACTGCCTTCAAAGGGTTACCCAACACTGGAGCCAATGGTAAATACTGACCGGAATACATTTGTGTCACATTTCAATACATTCAGTAGTATAGATAACAATGAACCCAGGCAGGGTCTTATAATGGAAACATGGATGTGTTGCTTTCTTCCATTTTTAATTTCTCCCTATCAGCCAACATCTGGAAGGATGAGGTGTCTTGAAATTTATAGGGCCAGTGCAAAAGCAAATAATTTTGAAAGAGAGCATCTAAACAGATGACCTTGAGGCTCCAATCTTGCCAATAATTGTGGTGCTAAAAGGCTTGAAGTAGGAACCTGCAGTTTACTTAAACTCAGAACTCTAAGGAGATAGGACAATCTGAGAACTACTGTATTGAGGTAAGTACATGCTTAATGTGACTCACATGCTTTCTCCCCTCAAAATCAAGAGGACTCTTCACCTAAGTAAAATTAGGCACATGCTGAAATGTTTTTAAGATTGACGCAGGGATCCTTAGATCCTGGGATGGGGTTGGGGGGTTCTATCCCCCGGCTTCCTATGTTCCCCCATTTATGGTTGCAATCATATGTCTTGTAGGATGGATGCCTGCATTGAGGGTCACAGCCTGTTTGTACTGCTGAGTGACCCTCAGAAGGGGCTGATGGGAACATGGGATCCAATCCACATTTTTTAGAGAATTTAGTGCCTCAGCTTTCATGAAAACTCTTGCAGTAATTTCCATTATAGGATCATAGAATCATAGAAGATTAGGGTTGGAAGAGACCTCAGGAGGTCCTCTAGTTCAACCCCCTGCTCAAAGCAGGACCAATCCCAGCCAGGGCTTTGTCAAGCCAGGCCTTAAAAACCTCCAAGAATGGAGATTCCACCACCTCCCTAGGTAACCCATTCCAGTGCTTCACCACCCTCCTAGTGAAATAGCGTTTCCTAATATCCAACCTAGACCTCCCCCACTGCAACTGGAGACCATTGCTCCTTGTTCTGTCATCTGCCACCACTGAGAGCAGCCGAGCTCCATCCTCTTTGGAACTCCCCTTCGGGTAGTTGAAGGCTGCTATCAAATCCCCCCTCGTTCTTCTCTTCTGCAGACTAAATAACCCCAGTTCCCTCAGCCTCTCCTCCTAAGTCATGTGCCCCAGCCCCCTAATCATTTTTTTGCCCTCCGCTGGACTCTCTCCAATTTGTCTACATCCCTTCTGTAGTGGGGAGCCCAAAACTGGACACAATACTCCATATGTGACCTCACCAGTGCCAAATAGAGGGGAATAATCACTTCCCTAGATCTGCTGGCAATGCTCCTACTAATGTAGCCCAATACGCCATTAGCCTTCTTGGCAACAAGGGCACACTGCTGCCTCATATCCAGCTTCTCATCCACTGTAATCCCCAGGTCCAGTTCTGCAGAACTGCTGTTTAGCCAGTCGGTCCCCAGCCTGTAGCCGTGCATGGAATTCTTCCATCCTAAGTGCAGGACTCTGCACTTGTCAGTGTAGTGGCACTATTACAGGATGCAGTGGGTTGGATTGTTACAATGAAATATTCTAGTATATTTTTAAAATCAGGAGGTCTAGAAGTGGAACACTAAGCCCCATCCCAAACATGAATGGGAACTTCTCCATCCATGATCCTTTTGGCTTGGGTTCCTCTGTAGTGCATAGAGTTGTTTTTTTCTTTGAATGAGCTCTCAAAAGTTGAGATGCTTCTTGTAACTTGATTTGAGATGCAAAACCTCTTGAGTTCATGAAGTTGGGCTGGCACTGTCCCAGGAACAGACTATCCCTTGGATTCTTCCAATCAAGCAGAAGCCAGGAGATGTCAGAAGAGCCTTTTTGGTGATATTGTGGCACTTCTGTTCCTAGTCCAGGCTGTATCATGGAAGTGAGGAGAAGAGTGAAAGTGAAAAATCTTGGGAATGGAAAGTGATTTAAGCGCTCTCTCTCTCTCGCTCTCTCTCACTGTGTGTGTGTTTTCCATAAAGGTTCAATTCAGGTTTGGTTCAGCTTTTGGACAGAAGTTCTAGGGCTGTATCTGCAGTTGGTCTAAATCAGCGCAGCTCCATTGAAATTATTCATGCCACCTCAGGATCTATCCCCCTGCCAAAGAGTTTAATCTAAGTAGTTCATTGCAAGAAAGACTTAAGCTGTTTTTACAGCTTACCCAGAAGCAGGAAGTCCAAGAAATCCTTGTGTATGGTAGGGGCGGGGTTAGAAATCTTGGCGCACAAGACTCCCATCATTGTTTTGCAGATCTAAGATGTTCAAATAGCTCTGATAAACACAAGAAACTCATGACTATGTCTCATGCAAAGTGACTGGGATTACTCTGTGTGAAGATGGCTCAGAACAAGTGATTTTATGATGCGTAAAATAAAATATTTACAGTGAAACCGGTACAAAATTCCATCCTACTTTGGCAATCTCTTACCTAAGAGATCAACTCAAAATACTCCCAAATGTGCAATTCTGCATTACTTCTATTTTGAAGATCACCTGTGTTGAGTGACCTAGATTTGTGTCTCCCTTGAGTGGTTGCTTAAAGCGGGTTTCACTGCATTTAAAAAAGAAAGATACAGGTGGGTTACAGCTTCCCAAAGTCTTGTCTCTGATTGTTTTATCTCCCTACATCTCTGAGTTTAAGTAAACTCCAGGTTGCTGCTTCAGGCCTTTTATGCAGCAGAACTAGCAGTGCTGCCTGAATTTCTGCATTGTCTGCTTACTACTGCTCCAGCGACTCTTTATATTAGCTACAATGGTAGCAGCCACTGCTACAGAAGGGCTTATTACTTAGGAAATCCAGAATTTCTCTAGATGAAGCAACAGCAATGTCCTTGTCACCTAAGTTAGCATCTACAGCCATGTGATAATTGAATGAGGAGGGGCAAGGAGACAGAGAGAGAAAGTAAAGAAGTTAAGTCCGGAGATGAGTTTAAGTAGCAAGGTTTGGAATCCATATTCAAACAGCCTGGAACTCCAGCCAACTGAGATCCTGGGGGTCAAACCATGGCCTTATTTGAAGTCCGTCGGAGTTTTGCCCTTCATTTCAGTGGGGCCAGGAGTTGAGCCTAGGTTCTGGGCCATTACAGAGACGATTTGCAGAATTTGATTTCCTAGAGCCTGGGGTATTTGAATTCAAGGCTTTGTTTAGGGTCCACCTCTCGTTAAACACTAGTCACGCTGTTCGCTCATATCTCATGCACATGAATTTGTGTTCCCTATAATTTCCTCATTTAAAAATAAAAATATCTGAATATTCTAGGAAAACTGTGCCAGCCCTTGACATCTTTTAAGTGCTTCATTTTCACAGACTATGTAATGCGGTTTAGGAATGGCTAAAATTCTTGGAGAAAAAGATTGTCAATCAAAAAAAACCAAAAACAAGCCCCCTCACAATGTTGAAATCCTGTTATAGATAAATAAAAATTCAGATCCATATATAAAAAACATACTTGTCAATCAGAAATCTCGTTATGGATAGAAATTTCACATCCCATGCTGCATAACAGGAAAACTGACTAAATGACAGATTGGATGGAAGGCTTTCAGAAACATAAATGCCAAGCTTTAAAATTCAGTTGGCCAGACAAGATATCCGGCAGCATTTAGCTATGATCTCAGCATTTATATATTTTAAGTTTTATTTATACAGAAAACAACTTGCTTTCTTACCCACTTTGAGGGGTTTTTGTTGTTTTTTGCAAAGATACCATTAACTTTGGGATATACTGATGTCATCTGGCACCCGTTGACACCCACACCTAACACAGGGAAAGTCACCTAAAGATGAAATGCGGTGCCTTTTCTTTTTAGAACAGTTGTGATTGGATATTTGTGTGTGATGTATAATTGGGACTATATACAGGCAATTCAATGAATGGCAATGCAAAATGTTTGAAAATAACACCCTCCAGAAGCAATGCAGGGGATACATGCAAAGCAATCCAGAGGAATATGTACGCTACCCAAGACTAGAAAGTTACTATAATAATGAAGTGCAGTATCCCGGCTCTGTGGGGCAGCTGGGAACAATATTCAAAGGGTCAGTGCAGTCTTGTGTTGCATGGAGGTACCGACAGGGGAAAAGAGAGCTGCTTAGAACCTGCACAGCTATAGAGCAAGATTCCAACTAGCCCTTGAATCAAGGCCGCTTCCAGCCAAGTAGCATATACGTGGCAGGCATGCCAGCTGGGGTCACCTGTTGCTCCTTTCAAAGAGAGCAGCAATGTGTGCTCCCACATCCCCTCTCTAAGTGGCCCAGTCCAGCTAAGTGATGAGCACCCCTGTCTCCCATAGTAAAATCCAATTGCATTCAGGATAGTCTATAGGGAAATGCCTGTTTCAGAACTTCTGCCGCTTCTACGGTCCAACTTGAAGTGCTAACATTCCGCGTTCTTGCCCGTGACTAGTTTTGAACAAGGATTCAACATAGATTCAATAGGGTGGTTGCTTTAAATTAAAAACTAATTAATTATTCAAAATATATCAGAGAGCAAACTATGTACAAGTCAGCTGGCATTTGTGTAATATGCAATAACCACAGCAATTATTTGCCAGTCGATGTGTCTCTTTAGATTTAAAATGACAGCTTGCTCCTTCTGTGTTAAATACCATTTGAGATTATTAAAAACATTTATTGAAGCTTTAGCATCTCTGCAGTAAAATATGCCTCCCATATGTGCTTGTAAGGACTTGATACAGTAGATCTATTTTGAATAATCAATTGGCATTTTAAAATACCATAACAATCCAATTAGACTCAAATTAAATGTAAATGTCCTAAATAAATTATCTGCACTTAAAGTGTTAATTGAATAAAAGAATATACTGCCCTGAGATATTACGGGGTTTTTTGTTTTCAATTTTTTGTGGAACAAAGGAACGCCACCACAGTGCGGGAACCTTTGGTTTCAACGTCCATTCTTTCTGCACGGGTTTGTCTTGTGCTCTTCCATAAACGCAGTGAAAAACAAATTAAAGGGCCATTGCCACATGCCAGAAAACTTTTATTTTTGTTTTCAACTGAAAACGTAATTGAAGGTCCTATTCTGCAATTTGCCAAACTACTCATGCTTCATTGGTTCTTGGCACCTTGCTGAAGGAGCTCAGTAGCTAGCCAGTTCAGACCTTCGTCGGCACGCTAGTGCCAATGTGCTCCTTGTTATAGCCCAAGGCTTTGGTACTGGGCCAGGGAACCTTTCAACTCTAGGATGATCATTTCTAGTCACTACTGAGCCAAGGTTGATACCATCCGATGGCTGTTTGGTGGCTTACAGAAAAGGAGCTTGGTGAGTCTCTAATTCCCATGAAATTAGCAAAAGTCCACCTCACAGAAAGCTCCCGACCACAAGTGGCACTAGTTGACACTCTTGTTGGCAATCTTATCCTTAAGACAATGAGAAAATGGGCTGTGAAGACTGAATACCCCTCTCACCCTTTGAACGGGCTTTCGAAGTCAAGCTTCATGCACATTTCTGGGAAGGCAGCTTTAATTGCCACTGCCTGTGAGATGATACCTTTTCAGTGGATAAACAGAGGATTTTACACTCCAGGGTTCTCAATCTGACATCCTTGCACAGCACTAGATACTAACCAAACACAATTAAACTGCTTAAGCTTCATTTTGCATTCCCTTTCACACAGCTAGTGTGTGTTGAGAGAAGCTCTCTGTTATGTAGACCTCTCAACGCTGCATGATTCAGAGACATTATTCATTTTAGGCCAAACCCTTCTTCCATCCCTCGTAAATTTGGAATTGTTTCTCTTTTTCAAATTCTCTAAATCGTTGATACAATCCCCCAAAATGCCCTTTTCCATCTCTAGCTGGCAAGAAGACCCCCATCTATGCCTTTCGTTCAATGAACACACAGCAGTTCATAAATTTGTCTCCTCTGGGCATCTCAGAGACCCCCTGCTCTTTTCTGTCTCCTGCCTGGCCTCTGCAATCATCCTGCTCACTGGGACCAATGGAGCCCAGATATCAACTTGAGGGAGCTGGTGATAGAATGCTATGCTCTGGAATGATCTCCCAAAGGAGAGCCAAGATCCAGCATTAAAAAGCATCTCTTCATCATCACAGTCCCGAAAGAAACTAAGCAGAAGAAAATTCAGCAATGCACTCAAAGCCATACCTCGGCATGGAGGCCAGAAGCAGGACAGAGAAGTGACTCCCCTTTGGAGAATCATCGTTATTTTATAGTTATTGCAGAGACAGGCACTTAAGAAATGCTGACAGACAGACATAAACTATACATTTTGAGACTGAAGTTGTAAGAAGCATCATTTATGCTATAGAAATTAATCCAGCCTCATATTCTTCTCTGCTGCTCTGCGAGCTTCCGTTTAAGTCTTTGTGATGCTTTTAAAATGTGTGACAGAAATAAGATATGGAAAAGACCTACTAAGTCATCCAACCCGTCTCACTGACATGAGCCAACACAGCACCATTCCCAAAAGTGCATTTTCATCCTGTCTCGTTTCAAACATCCCAAGCAATGAGGGTTGAGAGACTATTCCATAGCCAAATAGCACGTTGAGAGAATCCTTCATCATGGGCCTTTGTAATGAGCCATTCCTCTTCTTCTTCAGATGCCTGGAGTGAAAATTACAGAAACAAGCATAAATATATATTCTATTATATTATAAATATATATTTATGCCTGTTTCTGTAATATTCACTCCATGCATCTGAAGAAGTGGGGTTTTTTTACCCATGAAAGCTTATGCCCAAATAAATCTGTTAGTCTTTAAGGTGCCACTGGACTCCTCATTGTTTTTCTGGATACAGACTAACACAGCTACCCCTCTGATACTATTCCTCTTCTGTGCACCCGATCCATGTAGTTACCGCATAGTATGTTACAAGCCCAGAGTTGGGTGCCACCAGAATGGAAACAATCCCAAACATCACAAGTACTGACCTTTATCGTCAGTTAAAGAATCCAGCAAGAAGATTAAGCCAGTTACCAAAAAAGAGAAGAGAGGGCAGCTTCTGTTAAGATAAAGGTACCCTGGGTAAATAAGCAATGAAAGGGAAGGCCAGCAAGACACCTAGAGTGGAGCATAGACGATTATGTTATGTATGGTTTCCTAGGCTAGGAAAGTTACCTCTAACCATAGTTTCATAAGAACATAAGAATCTAGCCCAGTATCCTGTCTTCCACCAGTGTCCCATGCCAGATGCTTCAGAGAGAATGAACAGAACAGGGCAATTTCTTGAGTAATCCATCCCTGGTCGTCCAGTCCCAGCTTCTGGCAATCAGCTTCTGTCCAGCCACATATAGTATGAACACGACTAGTAAGAGATGACAAATACTTGTAATTCTGTTGCCAGATTCTCTGCCCTCAATACTTTCCTGAATAGGGGGATTGCTCGCTGCTGACGCTGCCAGGACTGTTAGCGGAGAAGAACGGTGCTATATTGGGCACATTCCTTCTCTAGGC
Organism: Mauremys mutica; assembly: GCF_020497125.1. NCBI lineage: Eukaryota > Metazoa > Chordata > Testudines > Geoemydidae > Mauremys > Mauremys mutica. The sequence continues at coordinate 80,630,834 of NC_059082.1, read as the reverse complement.
ACCTATGTGAGGTTCTGTGGGCCGGTGTGATTCCAAACTCCCCCCTAGTGGGAGCATACTCAACAGGCATAATCAGTCTTTAGCATCCTAACAATTGGTTCAATTTATTTATTGATCCTTGGGCCTTTGACACAATCAGCATGCTGGGAAACTGCAGCAGATCCTTCAACTACTCTCTGTGTGGGTAAGGAATGAAATGGAATGCGCGTTGTTGTGAAAGAGGATCTTTTTATCTCTATCATCCTGTTCTGTAACTAGGCATCCCAGAAGTGAGTTGTCTCTCTTAACAGCAGGTGAGGGGAAAGGCTGCCAGATACTTCTGTTTGCAGGTAGATGTGATTTTATTCCATTTGGTCTGGTTAGAAAGGGGCAACCTTCCGAATGAAAGGCAAAAGGAGATGAAAGGGAAACCCACAGCCGAACAAAATACAAAGCTGTAAAAGAAACCTTAAGGGTCAAAATGACTTTTAAGTAACAAAGTGTTTGAAAAAAAAGAGAGAGCGAGAGACAGCTAGCACAGGATCACTGTTCTAGGGTTTGCTATAAGGCAGAACAGTAGGTCCGGAAGGGAAATAATAAGAGAGAGAGACAGAGGGAGCACATGTGAGATGGGATTCCCTGTGAAACAGTAATCAAGGCGTCCAGCGTCATATCAAAGCAGAACGTGATCAGACTCTTTCCTCTTAGACAGACGGTGTCTTAACCGTGGCAATGTGGTCGGGAAAAGAAACATTCTGCATTGGGTCAGTTTTTGTGAAAATGGGGGGAAATGTTGTCGGTTGGTCTTATTTATTAATTTTCTCTGGTTTCCACAAAGAGCTAGGGCTGGCTGAAAATTTTCCATCCAAGCTCTTTCTGATGGAAAATTGGATTTTCAACTAAATGAAGTTTTTTGCAAAGACGCCTCTGCTTTCTGTGGTCATTGTTTTCAGTTTCCCAACAAAAACTCAAAAACAAAAAACTTTTCAGTTTTCTGATGAAAAGTGGAAATTTTCACAGTGGGGAGGGGGAAACATTTTCCAGGAAGCTGTAGAAAGAACCTTAAAAGGGCAATTTATGCAGGTTAGAAATGACCATTTTGCAACTCAGAAAACCTGAGGATGTGTGGGGTCAGAGCAGGAGACTGAGGGTCAAGACTCATGGGGTCTGATTCTCAGTTCTCCCATCGGTCTGCTTGGGAGGCTTAAAATGGCTTAAAGTGCTCTTCCCATGTTCTGGGGCCAATCACAGGGTGTAAGTTAGGGTAGATATGACTGGGATTGGCACCTTAGAAATACATGCTTAGGACAGACTGGAACCAGGTGTACTAGTGGGAATGGGTATCTCTGGAGAGGAGATCTTTGATGCAAGGCTAAAAGAAAGAAGTGAGTTTTAAGGAGGGATTCGGAAGAGGGGTAAGAAGGTTGCTTGTGGCTCAGTTTTCAAAGGTGTTGGGCATTGATATCCATGGGTGAAATCCTGGCCCCATTAAAGTCAATGGCAAACTCCTGCTGACTTCGGTGGAACCAGGATTTCACCTCATGACTTCTGTCGGGGCAGGCGCAAGTCTATAGGGAGCAGCATTATATTTACCTTCCTCACAAGAAAGTCTTAATGTGTGTAACATGCTCTGAGATACTCAGGAGGAAGGGGCAACAGAAGGACAAGGACATAGCTACTCATTAAATAAATGGTCCAGTTTTCTGGGTGGCAAATGGCCCAGTGTCACCTGGGTGCAGATTTGGGAAGTTCATGATTCTTCCCCATCTGAGTCCAATTCAGACACTGCAATTGAATGCAGCTCAGAAAAGTATCAAACCCAAGTAGCCTTTTGGGTTAATAAAGCATAAAATGCATAAAAACGGGGGCAATATTCCCCTTGCAGTACAGAGCTCTGTGCTAGTCAGACCCTCGCTGATAAGGACGGTAGCTTCGTTATCAGAACTGTTTGGTCCTTGTCAGGTGAGACCGATAACATTATTTTAAATTAGTTTTTGCATCTTATCTTTTACATTTAATAGTCTTAGAGTCCAGCGTGGGTTGCTAGGCAACCTTCCCACCAGGTCTTGTCTTTCTTTCTTCTTACAAATGTGAAACAACAACCAAAAAAAAAATCCCTTCCTGTTCACAAAGATGAGGAAAAAGCTTCAGATTTATGGATCTTAATTGCATTCTCACCTCAAAGGGCTTGATCCTGCTGTTAAGGGGATAAGAGATGTAACTCCCATCAGAGATAGCAGGAGTTTCAAGCATTGAAATTAGACAATATCTCTGATACTGAAAGTACAGCATAAAATAGCATAAACATTTCTGCCACGAATGTAAATAAATAGATACACCTACACAAACGTGCCATGGAATAACCAGACATTTATGATTAGTACATAATACTGCTGTTACCCCAGGTTGAATTAAACTGCTTTTAAAAAACGCATTCATTTTTTTTTCCATTTCCCATTCCCATTTCTGCAGGGCAGAATTAAGGTTGTTTGGGTGCCTTAAGTCTACATTTTCATACCTTAACATATTTGGTTTTTTTAAGGTTAACCTTAACTGTCAAGATCTTGGATTTATAATGTTTGGTTTTGGTATAATTACAACTTCCTTGTAATGTATTTTACCCTGAATTATGTGCTCTCAACCTTAACTCTATCTTAATGTCATTTTTATTTGGAATTTTCTTGTTTCGTTCTAATTACAGTATTAAAAATTTCAACCATGAACAAAAATACCCCAAAAAAGAGTTATCATATAATATTTCTAATGACTTGAAGATCTGTAGGAGTGTTACAAAAATTAGTCCCTTTATATATTTGTCTATCCCTTAAAGTCAATGCCAAAATTTTCAAAAGTGGCCACTAATTTTGGATGCCATAGTTCTTCCATGCTCAATGTTCCTTGGGCCTGATTTTCAGTCATTGAGCACCTGCAACTCCGACTGACTGCAGTTGGAATGATGGGTGCTCAACCCTTCCGAAAATTAGGCCCAAGTCTCCTTAGGCTGGACATTCAAAAATGGAAGCACCCAAAATCAGAAGCCACTTTCTGAAAGTGTTGTCTCAAATGCCTGAATCAGCGAGTCCAACTGTGCGCGTCTCGGAGGAAGAGAAAGATGTCTCCTAACGCTTCTCTAAAACTGACCTAAAATTGTTCTTCTGTACAAACAAACATCAAAACCATCCAGTCTGATGTGTCAGGGTTAGAAGCAAGTGCTGGAGTTGGAAAATTGGGGATCTCCTCTTTCCAGTGATATAACGTTTCAATTCCTAACCTTGAATGGTCATTTAATATTGGATCTTAATCCCATCATTAGTACAGGACAGAATAGTACACTGGGCTGGAGGCCAACCAACCAAAAACCCAACTAAAACCAAAACCAAAATACTTCCCGTTCCCTCAGGCAGAGATTTTTACCCTGAAAAGGGAGACGTGCCAGAGGCTACATGAAGTTCACTACAGATGTTGCTATTGTTAATGGTTTTACATGGAAGTCTCTCGGTGCCAAATTTTTAAAGGTGTATTTAGGCCCCTAAAGATGCAGATACACATGTAGTGCTTTTGAAAATCCCACTAGGATCCTGCATCTCTAAGTGCCTAAACCCCTTTAAAAATTGGCCTTGACCTGCTACAGTGATGGGCGACTGTATAACCATAAGACAGACAGGTAATTTTTTGGGGAGAAAGCCCCCTTTTCAGAGAGGGGTGGGATAGGAGAATGGAAATATTGTTGTGGCAGGTTGCGTTTTATAAAATGGCGGCTCTTTGGTGAGAGCCTTTGTAGTTTTAGAAGTGAAGACAATAAATCCTGCATCTTGGCAAAGGGTTAGACTTGTGGTTCCTTCTAACCCTATGATTCTAATCCTGGTGGAGATGAATTACTGGGCAGATTTGTGAGTGGAGGCCAAAGGTACAAGATGACTGCAATTTATCACATGGCTCTGCAGCTCATTATGTAGCTGTCACGTCCCCATACATAGTGTGTACTCAAAGAGAGAGGGGAAACAGTTATGACGCAGAGATAAAATCCCATTTGCAGTTCTGATCGCAGTCTTTATATGGTGTCTTCACTGCACTACCCACCCACACGCTGGTCTTGGGTCCAGGAGTTGCAAAGCAGTTACAGATAGTGGGGCCGGGGGAGGAGCCAAGAGGTTTTGTTTTTGTTTTTCTGCAGTTCTGTTTGCTGCCTGTGGAAGAGAAAACCTTTGAGGGATACCTTTGATGAAGCAGCTTTATAAGTAAAACATTATGAAATACTATGTTAGTTTGGGATATTAGCATGAAACAATTGTCCTTGCTGAGAATATGGAATTATTCCTGGGCTCCCGACTGGCTGAGGATAGTGGGAAGGCAGAAGTTAAGCATTTAATGGCCCTAGTGTTTGGAGATTTTTTTCCCCCACAGCTAAACAAGATGGTTTTTACAAAGAAAGCTGTCTTAATTACTGCAAGCAGAAAGAGCTGAAAGTTTCTAAGGTGTCCTAGTTTTGAAATCAGAGAAGCCTCTGTGCTAGAATGTTGCTTCTGTTCTGATCAACCGTCCCAATCCAGAAAATCTCTAGAGCACGTGCTTAAATCCATCCCTATTCAGGACAGCACTTAAGCATGTAATAAACCATGTCTCTTTGTCTTTAATAGGACTTAAGCATGTGCTTATCTGCTGCCCCGAATATGAATGTTTTCCTGAGATGGGCTGGTGTTCTGAACATTCGCATCAAAGGTAAGTTGAAAAGGGTATTAGTGCTCATTGCTTGTTCTAGGACCTAGGAGCCTGAGACATGGACTAGGACTCCATTGTGAACAAAAAAAGACATTCCATGCCCCAGACAGCCTACAATCCAAGTATAAGACGAGACGACAAATGGACACGGACAGGCAGACGAGGGAGCCAAAGGAAGTAAGGAGACAATATTGGTCAAACACGATAGGCCATAGTCTCAACACACTAGCAGAGTCTAATGGTCCCCAAATGTGTTATAGACATCACAGAAAAGAGGAGTTATAAGGAGGGATTTGGAGGAGGAAAATGAGGGAGCTTTGTGAGTATTTATGGGGAGCTCCTCTCAAGGCTGAGGGGAAGCCTGGAAGAAAGCATGAAGATGCTTGTTTGAAAATGTAACGTGGGCAAACCATTGGCCGATCACAGGCAGGAGTTGACATCTCAATAGCGGATGACAAATGAGAGATCGGGTGGGGCTAAGCCAGGAAGGCCCGTGAAAGTGAAGACAAGTAGCTCAAAGTGTTTAAGTCCAACGTGTGCAGTAATGCATGAACCATCCCTTCAGCTTAGCCTGGGTCAAAACATTTCCCTCTCAGGGCAGCCAATCTCGGGAACAGACCCTTAGCAGGGATAAATTGTCATCGCTCCCTTGACCTCAGTGCTGACGATCTGGCTGGGGAGAATCTACTGCAGTGTGAGTAAATCTAAAGTTTTATGCCACACACAGATTGAGGTGGATTAAAGACGGGAAAGCAGCCCCAAATCCTTTGAGAAGTAGGTGATGAATAATCATGGATACTTTTAATGATTGTAATTAATTTTACTTAGTGACATTTTCAATAATTCTGTGGCATACACAATCTCTTTTCCTCTCAGTCCGTTGGGATTTCTGCTACTGGACTCATTATTTTCAGGTGCCTTTCATTTTTTCTGTATAAATAATGAAGATGCTATCAAAATAATTTCTGTATCGGAGGAGGATCTTGGCAGCACATGATTTAATAAAATACACCATTTAAAGAGACAGAGTCCAGGCTGGCCGTTCCCTAAATTCAAGGAATGTGATCAGGTACATTTGGCCCAATGATTAAGTTATGGTAAAACAAGCATTTGCAGCACCTTAGACCAAGAAAAACATTTCCACAGCATTTGCACCACAAAGAAAATCCAACAATTTTTTTTTCTAAACCAATCAACATGTTCCTCTTGGCTCGCAAATGCGACATTACGACCTCATTCTAGCACATGAGAACCAGCAAGTGAGACTGAATCCGAACAGATGATCACTGTCTGCAAATAACTATGTATGAAATTTAAACTGACCAGGCCCTGTGGCCCTGGCAGTCCCACCAAGGGAGGCTTGCCCATTGTGGACGGGGGAGCAGTTGGAGTTATTGCAGAGCCTTTCTGCTGTGTTTTATGTAACTGTGGGTTGTGAGTGGACTGGAAGAGAGAGAAGCCACCCCAGGCTTGCTGGGTTGTTCACTGGAACCCAAAACTCAAAGTGAAAGTTGGTGGGGTAGGTGCAAATGCCGTTGGATTGAAACCAAAGAAAATGCTCATGCAAACTGAAGTTGTGTGGCCTTTCCGTGGCTTGGAGCCACTCCCTCCCCAGCACTCCCCCACTGCAGGATCGTAGTGGTTCTCCTGAATTAGGGCCTTCCGCAACTATGTTCAGAGGCTGCAGGGTGTGACCCTAAGTGACTTTAGTGCTTAGGAAAAGTCCCAGTTTGTCATCTCAGGGAGCTGAAGTCACTTCTTGATGTGCCTGGTGCACGTTTATCTTTCCAACACTGCACTGGGGCACCTTACCTTGTTCTGGGTCTCCATCGCCAATCAGTTCCTGGTCTTCCTGCTGTGAGTGCCAGAGAGGCATGATGGTGGGTTTGGGGATGTGCCATCTGTCCACTAGGGATTGATTTGAGAACAGTGGCTCATTCCTCCAAGGCCTCCATGCAGGAATCATATGGCAATGACTTTGCTCACTATTCACATAGGTCCAGATCATCAAAGGTATTTAGGTGTGTAACTCCCACTGAAATTAATGGGAATTATGTGCCTAAATATCCTTGAAGATCTGGGCCATTTGGCCTTTGAGTCAGCCCCTCTGAAGTCAGTGGAAATGCTCCCTTTGCTTTCAGTGAAGTGGAAACAGGCCCCAGGGCTGGAACAGAAAAGGTAACCTGGAGAATAAAGATTCAGGGCCACATCCTCAACTGGTGTAAATCATTGTATCTTCACTGAAGTCAACGGAGCTATGATCATTTACACCATCTGAGACTCCAACGTGTATATCCCTTCCCTTCCTTGACTTCACCTTCACATCAGCTCTGAATTGCACAGCAGAAATCTTCATCTCTACCATGGGGAAACAGTCTTCAAACAGCTGCTCATTGATTCCCCAATAAAACTGTATGAATTGTTAAAGTATGTCTGAGTTGGGCTTTCATTGCTCCTTATCTGCTTGGTTGGTAATATGGTTGGTACGTTTGCTTGCTCAAAAAAAGTTATAAAAATGCACTTTAAAATTCTCTAATAAAACTGGAATTAACATTATTCACAGGTAGAGGCTTTGGGTATTGACTGTAAGGTAAAGGAAACCAGCTTCATGATACATGTCAACATTCTTTCTAAAAATCACCAGAACGAAATGCTAATCTTAACACAACCTTGGGTCCATTAAAAATCTTCCTATGCAAGCAGCACCAATAATGCATATATCATGCAGAATTTTAGTCTTTTGATTACAGGCAGTATCATTCCTGAACAAAGAGAAATAAGTTTATATTGTGTTACTGCAAATTGTTTTGCCAGGAGAGCACGTATTAACCTTGTGAATGACTAGCTATCTGCTAAAACAAGTGTTGAATGGATGCCGGCTTGAAATAGGCTAGAGATTAGGAAGGTAGATGAAAGAGGAGCTGAATGCACTGGTAATGTCTTGCATTGCACCTAATTGTGTCTTTTTATGTGTTTGATTTCACAGCAATTGCAGAACATTCCTGTGTTTTATGTGTTGCTATAATTGTTCTGCAGATTTAAAACACATCACGTGCTGCAATAGGTAGTATTCATAGAGACGGCCATGGCTTAGAGGTTAAACTGACAGCTACATGTTGGGAATTTGGGAGTTCCATTCCTGCTTCTACCACTGACCTTACGCAAGCCATTTAGCCTTTATTCATTAATGCTTGACCTTGTAAAGCTGAGATGTGGTTATTTAAGGCATTTACAGCAGGACCAAGTATTGTTAATATTAACCTAATACCAAAGAGAAAAATCCGTGATAAAAAATAAGTACCATGAAGGTTTTCTGTTGGTCCAGGACTGGGGCGCTTAGGTACTATGATCATGTTAATAATAATAATAATAATAAATTCAGCCTTAATGTCAAGTTGACTGAAAAGAACCTATCGAGAGAAAAGTTTATTACGATGCTTTTAATTCTCCCGTTGTTTCTAAGACGGCTGTGTGATCGAGTGGGGCTACATTTTCAAAAGGGCTCGCTGATTTTGGTTACCTTCATTTTTGCTTGTCCAGCTGAAGACCTGCTCTGCCTGTTTTCCATAGGCGCTGAGTCCCTATGGCTCAGTTGACCTCAGTTGGATTTGGGAGGGTCCAGCACGCCTGAAAAACAGGCCCTACATGTCTCAAGTTGGGAATGCAAAAAAAGGAAGTATCCAGAATCAATGGCCTTAAACTTGCCTGTGCCTGAGTTGCTCTATCTGTACAGTGCAGATAATGATACCAACCTACCTCCCAGAAGCCCTAATATGGGAAAGCATTGCAATGCAGGGTACTAGTAATGTCCATATCTAAATCCCATTCAAGTCAATGGGGCTTAGTGATTGAGGGGCTCAATTTATTAATGCATGTAAAGTGAGTAGACATAGATATGTGAAAAGTGATAGATAAGTGCCAAGTTTCATTAGTAGTAGGGATGAGCAAATCTGCTGCCTAATTTATACCCCCCCTGACTATGGTTGCTTCAGAAGTTTGACTTGAACTGGAATGCTTTGGGATTCATGTTCCACTTGGGGAAATACTACAAAAGAATGATATCATACTAACAAATATATGGCATCCATTACACCCAAACAACTTTTGAGGTGGGTTCTCTTAAGTGTAATGCCTAACGCATTCCTGTTAGCTAGAAAAACATGATTTCAAAACATGGATCAGATTTTCAGCTGGTGTGAATTCAGAGTTGATTACACCATCTGAAAATCTTGTTCATAAACTTCAAATTGCAGGGCAGGACAGGTTCATGCCCATAAGTACTAACAATGGTGCTAAGTCAGGCCGTCTAGTGAACCCCAAAATAGTTTGTGGTTTGCAAAGCTGCAGACTGGACAAGGTGTGTCTGTCCCTAGTTGCTGTTTACAGAGGAAGGTATCTCACCTGGAATCTGTCATTGCAGGGAGTTTTGTGCCCCCTTCCTCAGGATATACCATTCCCTGTCCCGGCCACTGTGGAGTAGGCTGACCAGATAGCAAGTGTGAAAAATCAGGACAGGGGATGGGGGGTAATATAAGAAAAAGCCCCAAATATCAGGACTGTCCCTATAAAATCGGGACATCTGGTCACCCTAGTGTGGCAGATGATTACATTTAAAGCCAATAAATGATTTTTAGGGCTTGATTCTACACAGGGCAGAGTTGTGTAATCTTTGCACCTGGCCCTGTAACTTGTATGGTCCTTCACACTTGGGCAAAGGGGCTGTAAACCACTAACAGACTGGACTGATGGCTTTACAGCCACTTTGCACAGGTCAGATTCGGACACCAGGTAATGCAGAATGAGCCGCATAGTATTACTCTGTTGTTTCCATGGATTCTTCAGCTCTAGTATGATATAATTCTCTAATGTAAGTACAATATTTAGGCAACAGAGAGAACAGAGGGGATTCTGGGACTCCAGGGTTCTACCCTAGCTTTGCCACGGACTCGTGGTATGACCTTGGGCAGCACTTTGTGACTCCGTTTCCCTATTGGTATAATGGAGATAATACAGAACAGCGTTCGTAAAGCCCTTTGAGACCTGTGGATGCAAAGAATGCCGTACGTGTGCCTATTATGATTCTGTGCTGTTTGTTCTCCCCTTACCAGTTTGTTCCACAGCCTAATACATCTCAGTGTTAGAAACCTCTTCTTGATACTCAACCTCAATTTTTCCTTGCCTAATTTCATCCCATCTCTCATAGTTATACTCCTCTTGTTTACTTTCCCAAGGGAAAAGAGGAGGGTTGCATTTTCAAGAAGCAACAACATTCTCTGGCTAGTTGTGATGCCCAGTAACCCTTTTTATTAACACAATCATTGGAGCTGCAGTGGCCTCGAAAACAGCAGTTATCTCTGTTCTGTGAAAGCTACCATGTTACCAAATTGGCCAGGAAAAGTAATTAATTTATGGGATTAGTAAGGAACACAATATGCAAAAATCCACTTGTTTTTTCTTGCTTTTGTTCAAATATAAAAACGATCAACCTCAAAGGTCCTCCAGACTAACAGTTATTACACATCCTCATTCTTCTAAAAAACAAACAAACAAAAAAACACTACCTCACTATCAGCAGGACTTAATACAATGTGTTAATGCTGCTCTTTATTTAAAAAAAACCTCTAATGTATTAATTAAAACTACCCTCAACTGTTTCCCATTCTGTTATTTTTTCTAACACATTTTCCAGCCATGTCCCCACCACCTGGCTCTTCAAACATTTATCCTGTAAAATTATGTCTGTGATATCACCAATATTTATTGCTTTCCAGGACAGTCCATTGATACTGGGAGCACCTGCCAAACTGCACAGTGGAGTTGAGTTGAGTGAGGCACAAAATATGCCCTTTATGGGGGTGTAGGAGGAAGATGGCACAAACAGAATGAAATTGACATACTGAATGGACTCATAGAAGATTAGGGTTGGAAGAGACCTCAGGACATCATCTAGTCCAACCCCCTGCTCAAAGCAGGCCCAGAATGTGTTGTGCTTTTCTCTCATCAGTCCCACCTCCCCCGCCCCCTACTCCCTAAAGAGACTTGAACTTAAAGGCCCCAGTCCTGCAATGTTCTTTATACAGAGAGTCCCTTGAGCCCCATCTACATCGGGGGAGTTCTGGCTGTGCAATTTATTGTGGTAACCAGTGGGGCTTTTGGCTGAAGATCATGAAAGGCTACTAAAAATTCAGAACTTATCAATAATTACCTCACATTTGTACAGAAAATAGAGGGACAGGGAAATACTCTGGTGTCTTACATGACACTGTGTTTCGTAACTGTTTGACTTTTTGATGGTGAGTTAGTGACTGCTTTGTATTCCCACTTTTACCACTTGTCAGTAAGCATGTAATTAACCATTGGAAGCTTCCCGTTGCTCATTAGATAGTTCCCGAGTGTGGTGTATTAATGACTGTCTTGGAATTTCAAACTATTGCTTTAAAGGGGGTAAGAGATTGTGGTCCTGCTTTCAGGCTAGTGGGCTTTTTACTGGAACCTGCGAACATTTGAGACCCACCAATCAGCCTGCAAAGAGCCAGCCTAGAACTCTGATTATTCATGTTACTTTTTCTCTCCCTCCACGTGGGGGGTCGGGGGGGGGGAATATTATGTACTGCGTGATTGGTAACTTGGCAAGAACTGTACAGCTGCTGATTGAAACCATCATATCCCAGCAACCTGCAAGCTCCTACAATTGTCCAGCTCTTATCAGGATATATGCAGATGAGGAAAATGAATAACACCTGCCAGCTGTTGATCTACAATTAGCTGCGGTAATGATGCCAAACTTATTTTCTGGCACCTGCAAAAGAGACTCTTACCCTAGGACAATCTTGATCAAACAGCAAACTAATATCAGGAAGTCCTTTAATCCAGCACCCAGACAGTCACTGTTCATCCTCTTTATCTGCTGTACTTGGGGAATTAAGAAATGTAGACCAGGTTGTAAAACTGCTCCCCAAGAGTGGTGAACCTTTCTGCAAGCTTGGGATGAATTTAGAGAGGACCAGAGGCAGGTTTTTTTTTAAGTGAACCTGAGTCAAGCTATAAATGTCTGTGGATCCTTCTAACCTAGCCTGAGTTGATTTGTGACTTCAGGTAGAAAGGCATGTGAACTCAAAACTGAAAAAAACTGTTCACCATTGAGGTTCCTGAGGTTTGCAGAGCTCCGTGCCAGGGCCGGCTCCAGACCCCAGCGCGCCAAGTGCGTGCTTGGGGCGGCGTCCCGCAGGGAGGGCGGCAGGCGGCTCCGGTGGCACATCTGCGGGAGGTCCACCGCAGCCACGGGACCGGCGACTGCCAGAGTGCCCCCCACGTGTGCCGCCCTGCTTGGGGCAGCGGAAATCCTAGAGCCGCCCCTGCTCTGTGCAAATCATTTGACGCAAGAACCAAGGATCATAGAAATGCAACTCAAAATACTTCTTCGGTCCCTTCTAGTACAGTACATCACTCTGCCAGAGGGTTATTCTCTACGGTATGTTTGTCAGGGTTTTATCAGCTCACCTTTAAATGTCTCAAGCATTTGACCTTCTATCGCTTCCCCGGGGAGTATTATTAAATGAGCCTCACTGATTCATAAGCTGAGCCTTTCACCAGCTGTGGATTCTAACTCGTTCTTGCTCCCTAGCCTGACATTGTGATCTAGCTTCGTGGGTTTTGATCCTTTGCTTCCTCATCCTCAGAAACAAAACAATCACTCCAGAGGGTGTCAGGTGCAGGTGGGAGGGGCACGCTGGGGGTTATAGGAGAGAAGTAAATATCATCTGTACTTAGGGACCACTGGCTATGCACCTGATCTTTCCCCAGGACAGGAACAGTCTCTGCTCAGGAGGGATCTGTATAAAGTGACACAAACCAAGCAAGAGGCACATCCCACCGGTTTTAGTCCATGGGGAGGAACAGTAGCAGTGTATTGGAAACGAGAGGAGAAAGCCCCAGGGACTCACTAAAGAGGAACCCAGTTCTCTCTATTTAAAAGAAAAGATGAAATGGCTGGATGAGAAGTGCATTATCATTATTTTTTATCTTATAAGAGTAGCACCCAGCTGCCCTAGTCGAGACTGGGACTCCATTGTCCTAGGTGGTGTACAGACACCGAGTGAGAGATGCTCCCTGCCGCGAGACCAAAGATGGGCCACGTTCTGCTCCCAGTTACCCTGGAGTTAATCTGGAGTAAGTTCACTGCAGCCAATGAGTTTCTCCCGGTTAACACACGTGTCACTGAGAGCCAAATGCGGAGATCCTGTGTCAGGCCAAGTCATGGTCTGGGTTTCTTTGGGGGGAAATCTGGGGGAAAGACATACTTCCTGTAGGTCATAGAACAGCAGTAGAGCAGCTGTACCCAAGATGCCTCTTTTGGTCCTGCTTCTCCCTTTGCCTGCCTAATTGGTGCACTGCTAGTCTAAGAATTCCCATACCTCTGGCGCTGTGCCAGACTCGGGGTGCCCACCAGCACTCTAGCCCAGCCCCCTGGCACAGTGGACCGGGCTGGATTTTCCCTCGAGGGTAGAACTTTTCCCCCCATTAATATACTGCCAGTCTTCCCAGCAGGAGTTTCCTTTTATTGTAGAGACTGATGGGTTTGTAATAAATGATGGTGTTTAAAGAGATTGAAAGTGTTTATGTGGAATCCAAATGCTAATTGTGTCTTGGTTAAAAGCAATGTGGCGTTTTATTAATGGATTTGCCTTCTCTTTCCTACATACAATGAGACTGTGGCAGGCTGTGATTATGTTAACTGACTAATGTGCATGGACATTCCTTCATCCTGGCTGGCTAACAAGGGGCCTCATGTCAGCAAATGAGTCTGGAAATACATGGGGACACTTGTGTGCCATATTAGTATTCTCCAAACAACTCCAGAGGGAGGTGGTGGTGCCGCTTTGAAACAGCAAACAAAGTTAAAATGGAAATGCAGACAGAAGTTGAACAGTCAGCTGCTAATGTGGTGCAACTAAATGCTGTTAAATATTTAATTTTCACAATCAAGCACATCTTTGTTTATTAGAAAGCAAAAGCGCAAGAGAAACCCCCCCAGGAGGAATTCTTGGTTGAGTCGTAAAGTGGGGCATTGACATTTCTGCATTCCTCTTCCCTTTTGGAAATAACTATAAATGGATTATTTGACGTGGAGGAATTTAAATCACCGACCAGGAATAGTGCAGTTATGTGGAGGGCAGTTTTCCCTTGACAGTTGTGATAATGCACCTTCTTGATTTGCAACAGCAGCAATATCTAGTATGCAGAAGGCCACATTCAGATCTAGTCTAAGTGGATGCAGCTTCTCAAAGGCCAGGCACTAAGGGCTTGTCCACACAAAGGGCTGCACCGTTTCAGTTCAAGGTGTGAATTGAAACTGGTTTAGTTAAACCAGTGCAAATCCTTGTGGCTTATGTAAGTTTTAGTTTAGGATCAGGTTTAAGATAAACTAACATAAACCAATCGGAATCCAAAATAGAAGTACCCATATAGGGATTTGCACTGGATAAACAAAACAAGTTTACTTAAACTGGTTGAATTTGCACCTTAATCTTCAATGTTCTTTATAGACACTCACACCTACTTAATCTTCACAAATCCCGTGTAAAGGAGGCAAAAAAGTATTATCATAGATGGGGAAACTGACGCAGAGATTAAGACTCAAATGTTTAAAAGTGGTTTTCCATTTTGGTTACCTATTTTTCTATTGACTTCAATGGACTTTGGACCTGGTCCAAAATGGGGACTGAGTTATTTTCAAAGTCATTTACTTTGAAATAGTGGAAGAAGTGAAAGGCTAGTAAACTCACTCACTTTACCTCTTCGGTGGCTAACACTCCCAGCATGAGCTGTGCTCTGCATGATCTAAATCTCCCTGCATGATCTGTGCTCTGTTGGTCTCTGTTCAGCAGACCCTAAAGACAGAAGGGGAAAATGCCTTTGGGATTTTCACTGGCGAAAGGAACAGCTCCTCAGAGTTCAGCACTTCCAAAGAACATGACATACTTTCAGAGGGAAAATCAACCCCTGTGCAGAGGGCCAGTACAAAGCCAGTGCACCAATTAATCCCTTAAAGCTTTAAGCCCTGAAGATTGGAAATATAGTGACAGATAGGCCTTAAACTGGCTGCTGGACTAGTCCATAATGGGAATATTAACATTTCAGTTACCTCCCTGACTGTTTATCAGACAAGGGTAAGAGGTATCAAAGAGAACTCCCCACAATAGTTCTTTAGATCATTCTGTATTTCACCGGTTACATTTTCTTCTTATTGATTTTTGCGTTTTAAATTCCCAAAACATTGATATTGTTAGCAGACATAATTTTTGCAAAAGCTCCAAATAATGATTTTTACAAGCAGTACTGCATTCCCAGCCATTTTGAAAGGAAAATGTTCATATTAACGCTGGGATAAATGGAATCTACAACCATTTGACACTGAACAAAGAGGAACAGTGTGGGATTTGTTCCGATTTAGGTTAGCACAGTTATGGATATATGTTAGCGCATACATGGTTTATATACCCAATGGACACACAAATCAGGTCTCTGTCAGATTCGTGTCAGATTCAAAAGTTTTGGATTAGGACTAAATTTTGCCCGATTAAGGGTGGCATTTTAAAAAGCACTTAATCTTGGCCGAACTGTGCTCCAAATCAAAGGGAGTTTTACCATTGACTTTAGCAGGAACAGAGGTAGGACAACATGACACATCGTTGAAAAGCTCAGGCTTAGAGACTGTTGAACAATTAAAAAGAGATGGGCCCCAACCAAAATCCTGGCTCCAAATACCACCTGAGTCTGGAGAAGTTTGGTTCTGAATCTGAACTTTGCTTCTTAGGCCCATAGCTACTCATACATTTAGACCAGAACTAAACAGTCTGGATTTCATCTGATTCTTGCCAATGTGAACTCTCATCTAATGGATATATTTAGGGGGTTTTTTGCATTTCATTTTATTTCCCTTGTAGCCCAAAATAGGGGGTGAGAATTACTTTAAAACAATAACCAGGTATTGTTTGTATATCACAGGCTACCAGTCCATTGAAAACATCGTTTTAGGGCATGTCTACACTGCCCCCGCAGTACCAACGTGCTGCTCTGGAACTCCCCCCACATGTGGATGCTGTGGACATGAACTAAAACGTTCCTACTTCACATTGACAAAGTCCTGTTTGAAGAGAACTACGTTAACGCAAACAAGGAACCTTCTACTTCGTGCCCACACCTACACCTGATATGCATCCCTCCCTCCTCCCCGTAGTCTGACCTGTGGAGCAGTGAAGATGTGCGTTAAATTTCACAAACAAATAATTATTTAAATGAAGGGGAAAATCCTTTATGAAAGTTATTTCAAAAAACTTGTGCAAAACCTTTATATTATAAAATATTATATATTATACTGGAAGCCTTTTATGTTAGTTTTATTATATTGATGACATGTCACTAGTAGTAGAGTACTAGAACACTGAGTGCTTATCTTATTTTCTGGTGGGAAGAGTCAGTCAAATTGTTTCATCATAACACAAACAGGAGACACTTGGATTTAAGAAATAAGATGTTTCCATTTTTTCTAAATACCAGCTGCCCTTAATGAATTTGAAAAGAAAATAAAATATTAGAATTGTTTGATCATTCCATTGCCATAATGTCACCTCATATAATGCACTGCTACTGTTCACATGTCCCAAGACAAACCTATCTCCTGCCGAACAATACATGCATTTAAACAGTCCCGAGATGTGTGCACAATAATCCATTGCACTCCCATGCTAATGAGCCGAGAAAAGAGAGAAAACCCGCAGTAAACATTCAAGATATCTCCTCTGCAGCAATATTTAAAAGGATCTGAACCAAAACAGAGAGACACAGGGGGGGAGTTATTACTGCTTTCAAGTGTGTAACATTTGATTCTTAGAGCATACCCCTCACACTTCATAAACATGAGAACATTGCCTACCCCGGGGGAGGGAAATCAGATCTGAAGATTACAGTAATGATATCTTAAGCCGTACCAGATGATATCACATGTTAAAAGTCACAGATTATGGAGGTTCTGTGTTCACTCTCTGGGGGGTCTCCGAACTCAGATGTATCCTGACAGCTGGTTGCTTTGAGTTTTGTCCCAAAAAGGACATGGTGAATTCTTTACCCCAAAACAGCCTATTCAACAAGGATGAGTGACCCTGGAAAATTAACAGCTTTGGTTCACTCCAAATATGTGCTGTACCCTTTTCTCCTAACCTCCCTCTTTGCATCTGCCCACTTGTCTGATGTGAGATTGTTGTGTGGGGCCAGAATTGTGGGTGAAATTTTCAAAAGTGCCTAAGGGATTCAGACACCCAGCTCCCATTGACTTTACATGGTAAATGGGCTCCTAACTTCTTTAGGTGCTTTTGGAGATCCTACCCTGTGCCTTATTTCTGTCCTGAAAGTATCTAGCAAATCTGGGTCATGAGCGGAGAACAAATAGGGGTAGATTTATAAAGGTACAAAAGCAAGTTAGGTACCAGATCCTCAAAGATATTTAGGTGCCTAACGCTCATTAAAAACTAATGGGAGTTAGGCACCTAAATACATAAACCTATGGAAGTCAATGGGAATTAAGTACCTAACTGCCTTTTGTGCCTTTGAAGACCCCTCCCCACCCCTGCCGGCCCATAAATAAAGCAAGCAGGGGGCAGAGGGAACCAGGAGGTCCTAGAGCAGAGGTACAAGGGTTCTATGCTGCTGGGGCTGGTCTCTGCATATCCCACTGCTCTGCAGTCCCCTTTGTCTTCTGGTGTGAGTGGTTAGGATGCGGGGAGAAGAAAACTCATGTCCCCCAGCAGAAGAATTTGTAAGAAACTCAGCGAGCGACGACACACAGTATCCTGACCCCTTAAGTGGGAATAACTGTCGTGTACTGTACGGTAGGTTCCATATCTCTAGTATGTTCCCCTTCTACACTGAAGGGCATTTCTGAGTATTAATAGCATTATTGGTGCTTGATCCAGAAAATGTCACCAGCTCTGTTTACAGACATTTGATCAGTTACAATGCTGGTAAGTGGACATTATTTCGTTGTGATGGGCAGTTGGATGGTGCAGAGAGAGAACGTTTGGTTAGCAATATCTTTGTTCCCTATGCTTACACAGAACAAAATCAAAGTAGGAGGTTGTACAGCGATCTGAGTGGTGCATGAATTCATTTGTTCCAGCCTCTTGAGCACATTGCTCCCAGAGGCAATATTTTGTTTTCCGCATGGAAAACGCTTCCATCTTCGCAGAGGATCAGGTGACCAATGTAGTACGGCCACTCTGCTACGGGCTGGCGAGAAGTGCCTGTAGGGGGTCAACGCAGTGATTGATAAGTGAGTGGCTTCATCCCATGAGGCGACTGAGAGAGGCATTGGGGACCCTGTGACACAGCATATGTTTTGCGCCCCTAGGCCTGGACATGCGAGCTGGGATTTTCATTTAGGGCCGCCTGGAGAGCTGGTTGAAAAATTGTGTCTACAAAGATTTCCAGGCAAATATAATTTTTTTTCAGAGTACAATTGTTATGAAACATTCTTTTCATTTTCTGACCAGCTTTAGCATCCAGTTGGCTGATATTTCACTGGTAGAGCAAATTAATTACCTTGGCCCTTAATGCATGATAAAGAGTCCTAAGTTCTTTTTCTCCCTCGGCTTCTGAGTCAGCTCTTTGCTAGCCTGCAATAGACCCAACCTATATCCTCCTTCCTTGCCTTTTTTAACCCCATTACACCTCATTTCCCAGAAGCAACCAACCAACCCTGTTCTGGAGAAGGACCCGGCAAGCAGGTGCTGGGCATCATCTGGTCACGTTGGGACTGATCAGTTGAAAGAGCTCCAATGCTCAGTTTGTAATGAAAGAGGTTCCGGGGCTCAAGCAATTACATGCCAGGGCTGAAGCAAATTTTTTTTTTAGTTTCATAATTGATGTACCAAGCCTACAGTTGCCGGGGCTATGAACTGCCATGCCCAGAGGCGCTGGGGCTCAGTCCTGGCAAGCCCTGGCACAAATTAAGCACTGGACAGGTCATAATGGTGAGGATCTTTTGAGAGTTTCTCAGAGCAGGAAATGGGGTTCATTCCAGGCCAGATTCCAGACCGTCGCCTACCCCAGGTGTCAGCTGCCGGAAACCTTCTCAAGTCCTCAGATCAGTGCTGCTTCCTGCCCATTTCCTCAAGCTCTTGTAGTTCGACCACAATGCATCTGGCTCCATGTGGCTTTGAAAAGAGGCAGTCCCGTTCGCTATAGGCAGTGAACTGCTGCAAGAGGCAGACACAGGATGTGTGAGGGAGATTCTAATTTCATTATTCTTCACTGTTATCAGAAAATGCCCAGTTTGTTGTCATTTCTTGGGCAAAGGTGGTCAAAAGAGACACTATCAAATAACAAAAGGAAAGGTTTAGAAAGACAAAATAATTAGAAATAGAAAAAGCTTCTTTGGTTTTTCTTTTGGTGAGGGAATCCACACCAGTTTCTCCTCTAAAGCCATAAAAATCTAGCTACTGGCACTGAGTGAATAGTGGAATCAGTTTCTCACAAATATATATGTGAATCCAAAACTCCTGGGGCTTATAAATAACTATCCCTGGGTGACAGGCCTGGTTCCTTAAGTCTGTATTTGTTTAAACTCCTCCCTCAAGCTGGCAGAGCTCAGTTTCCATCTTTGAATCACGTGCAATAACATCCCTGCTGTATTCAAGTGCCTTAGAAGAAAGAGCAGGCATGTGGTATGCTGGGTATGACCCACACAAAGAATTACTATACATCCCAAGAATGGGGCTTGGTCTGGCTGTTTGTGCACCCCACCTCCCACCCCACGGAAGCCAGTTGTAATCCCAGTTCTGACAACATGTCACCAGGTGTGTTGTCTCTTTAACAGAAGGCCCAGGTATAGCACATCACTGTTCTGAGTCCAGCCCTTTAAGGACAGGCATTCTGGGAGTTGTAGTTCCCCAGGGACCATGTGACAGCAGGCTGGACACATGGCCTGCTGGGAAAGGGGGCAGGACTATATAAACTCAGTTTCCCCTGGAGCATGGAGGGAAACCAGTGATAAGGGCAAGATGTGGTCTGGGCTTACTCCAGTAAGGGAGAGCTGGATGTGGTTTGCTAGTGAAAGCTGTTGGGGGACCTGGGTCTAGACACCCACCATTGGGAAAGAGCTTGTAAGGGGTTGTGTGGCAAGAAGCCTGTGTGGTGTCTCAGGACCGGGAAGCCAACCTGCAAGGCTCTATCCTTTGTACACTAGCTTGATTAGAGCTAGAGCGAGTATGTCTCCTTGAGCTGGAATTTATACCACCTGCTTGAAGTGTAGACACAGCCACAGAAGGATCTTGTCTTAATAGGCGAACATAAGGGCTGAATAACTCCACCTGTGTACACTCATTTCAGAGTAAGAGTACCTTAGACTGGTTTCACTTAATCCACTTCCAAAGGCACTCATATTTTAGAATAAGCATGTCCACACATGGAGTTATTCAGGAACAGCTGTTGCTCTTTGAACTCACACCCTACCTTAATCTGAATTAATGTTCAAGTATAGACAAGCTCTTTAAATTGGTTCAGTTGTGTTCCTGTGATTTACAAGGAAAGCCTCTCTAATTTATCTTGTAGTGAAGCATACGATTAGAGGAGGCTAAGTATGTCTGCAGGCCATCTGTCATCCTAAAATCCCCCTTTCTCTAATGCTTTGTTCCAAATGCTTAATACAAACCATTTTGTTTTAAGAAGACAACCAGTCACAGGTTCCTGAAAAGAAGCAACACCAGTGCCTGACACCCCGTCAGGCCTGCAAGGTGATAGGCAGTTGCTATACGCAGGCCAGTGTGCCCAGGTCCCAGTTTAAAAATGGAAGAATTGTGAGATTCCACCCCCAAGGCAGGTGATGCAAGAGACCAAACATTGGCTGGGTTTGCACTCAGAGACCAGACAGAGGTCAAAGAGGCAGCTCACCCTGAAACAGTGACAGCAGATTCTTCTCTGCCGTTTGTGCAGCCAATGCTGCAATTCCAAAAGGAAAACAACGTGTCAGTGGTGGACTAGTGCCATATTGCATCCAGGGCAAGCTTTGTAGCCAAAATTTACATCATCTGTCTGAAGAAAGACAGACTTTTAGATGTAGTGTTTGAAAACAGACATTTAAACTAGATGGAACACCAAAGTACAGGAGTGCCCATCAAGGCATGTATTTTTCCCTTCTGGATTAACAACCCTATAGCCTGTGACCCAGGGACATTGAGTAGGGTGGGTCAGTGCTATGAAGTGGCACCAAGCATTCTCTGTCTCAGGTTCTTGCCAGACTGGGTCTTGCTCACATGCTCAGGCTCTAACCCAGGGGTAGGCAACCTATGGCACGCGTGCCGAAGGCGGAACGCGAGCTGATTTTCAGCGGCACTCACACTGCCTGTGTCATGGCCACCGGTCCGGGGGGGCTCTGCATTTTAATTTAATTTTAAATGAAGGTTCTTAAACAATTTAAAAACTTTGTTTATTTTATATACAACAATAGTTTAGTTATATATTATAGACTTATAGAAAGAGACCTTCTAAAAATGTTTAAATGTATTACTGGCACATGAAACCTTAAATTAGAATGAATAAATGAAGACTCGGCACACCGCTTCTGAAAGGTTGCCGACCCCTGCTCTAACCGATCGCCATATGTGGAGGTCAGGAATGAATTTTTCCCCAGGTCAGATTGGCAGTGATGTTGGGGGTTTTCCCCACCTTCCTCTGCAGGCCATGGATGCAGGTCTCTTGCCAGAATCATCTGGGTCTCTCTCACTTAATTATTTCCTGTCCATTGCAGGGGCCTCGAGCCCTGGTGAACCTCAGTCCTTCCTGTGGCACATAATAAACTAGTCTCCATGGGTGTCATTTCCATTGTTGGGTTCAGTGTGCGGGGGCTGGATGGAGTTGGTGGCCTGCGAGACACAGGAGATCAGACGACACAATCAGGTGGTTCCTTCTGGCCTTAAACACTATGCCTCTAAGACAAGGGTCTCAAACTCAAATCACCAGGAGGGCCACATGAGGACTAGTACATGGGCCCGAGGGCTGCATCACTGACACCTCCCCTCGCTGCCCCGGGCGCTGCCCCGGGCCCTGCCCCTTCCATGAGGCCCCGCCCCTGCCCTTCCCCCATTCCAACCCCTTCCCCCAAAGTCTCCACCCCCAACTCCGCTCCCTCCCTGCCCTTATTCCAACCCCTTCCCCAAATCCCCGCCCCTGCCCGCCTCTTCTCCGCCTCCTCCCCTGAGCGTGCAGCTCCCCGCTCCTCCCCCCTCCCTCCTGGAAAGCGCTAAGCGCTGCCAAACAGCTGTTTGGTGGTGGGAAGCACCTGGAGGTAGGCAGAGGAGCAGGGAGGTGGCACACTGGAGGGGGAAAAGGGGTGGCGGGTGAGGGGAGCTTGTTGGCGGCAGGAAATAACTCGGAGGGGCGCGGAGATCTTGGCGACTGCAGCAAATAACTCCTCGGCCGCGTGTTTGAGGCCCCAGCTCTAAGATATGTCTCTAACAACCAACATGAGACACTGGTCACATATAAGTAATCTACTTGTTTTTATGTGCCTGGGCAGAGTTAGCCACCAACAAATATTGACATTGGCTGGAAAAGTCATCAACAACCTGAACAAAACCATTATTCAAACACTGAACAGAGATATGCAATACAGTCTCTGATCTCCTACCCCCCAGACCTGGCACAAAATCAGTTGGCAGATGGGAGGAAAACCTGTTGCAAAAACGCAACAATTTAAGCTTCTTGTGTTTGTGAGAGCCCTAAATGAAGACATTTTCATTGTGACTAACAGAGAAATCAGAGGTAGGCAAGACAGGTTCAGAAAGGTGTCTGATACCTGTGACAATGGTGGTTCATGGCCAGAGAGGGCTTGTGCTATATGATGATCATGTTCAGGCAGGAGCCGATTACATTATTCTGAGTGTAGTACCACATTATGCAAAGTCACACACTAGAACTCATTTGCCTTCATCAGCATGGGCTCATCTCTGAGTCAAAGCATCCCCAAGTGAAGGCAATGGAGCTACACCAGAGATGAGTTAGTGCAGCGGTTCTCAAATCATGGATGAGGATCTCAAAGTGGGTCATGACCCCATTTTAATGGGGTTGCCAGGGCGTTAGACTTGCTGAAGCCCAAGCCCCACTGCCCGAGGGCTTCAGCCCTGGGCGGCTGGGCTCAGGCTTTGGCTTCAGCTCCGGATGGCAGGGCTCAGGTTACAGGCCCCTCACCCAGGGCAGAAGCGCTCGGGCTTTGGGTCCCCCAACCAGGGAAGTAGGGCTGAGATGGGCTCAGACTTCAATCCCCCCTCCTGGGGTCATGTAGTAATTTTTGTTGTCAGAAGGGGTTGCTGTGCAATGAAGTTTGAGAACCCCTGAGTCAGTGATTTGCAGTTGCCTCCATTTTTGCATGCTTGAACCTTTAACAGGACCTGAGATGGAGACAGGGCTGAGCGCCCACTCTCAGAATATAAGGCCCCTATAGGTATAAAGTTGAGGAGCCAAAAACCAAGGCAGCCCCAATCACTATTCATGTCTGAAGATCTTGGCCTGTGTTTTTGGAATCTGAGGTCATTATAATAATTGTTCTTGTGCTTTACTAACTCAAAGCACCATGCCAGCATTAGCTTGTTAATACTCCCCACAGCATTGTGAGGTAGGTAAATATTATCGCCTTTTGCAGTTCAGAGAAATCAAGGCACAGAGAGGTTAAACATCACAGAAAGAGTCACTGTTCAACATGGATGGCTTACCTGGTGAGCATCAGGTTCACCTTTGCCTTTGCCTCAGGAACAGGGCATGCTGGCAAATTGGTCCTCTCAGTCCACAGCAGATGAAAGTCCAACACAAAGGACTTCAACAAATAATCCTTCACATTCCCCCTGGCTAGGTCCTTCCCCTGGACTGCAGAGATTCCATACCAGGATTTAGCCACCGTTTTGAAGGCCTCAGAAGCCCATTACCCTCCTCAGGCTCTGCACTGGTCTCGCCCCTTGAAGCAAGGCTTCTTCCCATCCTCCCTAGAAATTTCAACCACTAAATGAGAACAGGTTCCCATTCCAGGCCTCCATTGGTCAAACAGCATGTGAGCAACTCCTTCTTCCAAGAATCTTGGCTCAACACCAGTGCTAGGTTCCTACACATGAACTCTTCCCTAATAACTTAATCAGAGCCCAACGCAGAAAGAAAGCTCTCCTGTAGCTTGCACCATTCCCTCTTACCTGAAGCTGCCTCTATGCACCTCTTTCATAACTCAAAACTAACAATGCAACATGTGTTCCTGAGAGTCAAAAAATCATTCACATACTGGGAAACTTGGAAGACTGTAACGGCACCACTTGGTGATGTAGACTACAAAATTTTACAGGGGTTTAGGAGAAAACTTTCTCTGGGGGCAGAGGTTATCCCATAACTTTGCTGCAAGGTTTCTTGTACCTTCCACTGGAGTAGAGGAGAGTGACCACCGTCAGTGACAGGATACCATACTATATGGAGCATTGGCCTTCTCCAATATGGCAATTCCAGGCATAATAGCATTGTGAATGGGAAATAAGATTGAGTCCATATGTCGTCCCTGGTCTCTTTCCAGAGAACTGCAACTATATGCAGCCTGTTACTCAAGGTTTGTAGCAAAGTGACAATTCAGCCCTAAGAGGAATGTTCTGATGCCCTTATTGATATTGAATCGTATTCTGCTCCAGGAATAGTTCCCTTTAAATCAATCAACTTAAATATGTTGAATATCAGTAGCTGGCCCTCAATTAGTCACATATATCACACAGAGCCAGGTTCTAATATTCTTACTCATATGAAACAGTAACGTGATGTCAATGTGACTAGATGTGGAGGCAGGAGCAACTGAATAGGAGTAAGGCCTTTGGAATTCGGCCCATCCATAGCCTGAAACTGAATATCTGAAAATAAAGTGTGTATCCCAAATATCACGTGTCTTGGCTAACTGTGCGACTCCGGACCTGGTGAATAGTCAAGCATTAATGCTTTTTTAGAGCTTTTATGCCAATAAATCTTTCTGGAATATCAGAGGATAGTGAGCCCAAAGGGACACAAACCTAGTACAAGTGAACGTCTTGAATATTAGTTCACCTTTTTAGTGGGTTTTTCCCCCAGCATTTTCCCACTTTGGCTATTAAAATCTTCTTGGCCTCTTTATTTTATTGGTTGAAGCTATATCCCTATTTCAAATACGAATTTCAACGAAAGAGGAATACACAAGAACCTAATTTCTTTCTTCAGTTCTGGACAGGCAGTCTGTAATTAGAGACTATTGAACTGAGGACATGAAATAACGTCCTCTAGAGTGAATGAGTTCTTCTTCTATCACAGCATCATATAAACTAGGTGATCTGGACTCTACTACTGAGTAATTAGGTTTCTCTTTTTCTTTTCATTGCATCTTCATGTCACTATTTCAAAAGACAGTTCTTTTTCTCTTACAACTTTAAAACCAATTTACTGCATCTGAAGCTCAATGCAACATTAAAAGAGGTTTAAAGGAGGGGAAAATGCTAAATTAAGTCTAATCCCTGCCTAGCATATATAAATATTTCACACACATATATAAATAGCATTTCAGTAAATTGCTTCCCTAGAGATTTTCTCCCAAGACCATAACCACATATACATTTCAAAGATATTTTTTAAATATCAATAGAGTATTAGAAATAGAGAACACCAATTTGACAGAGACACAGCATGGTGCTCAATATAGAGTGGTTGCACTGAAATGTTTTTTCTACCGGTTTGAAGGGTTTTTAATCTGTTAGAGAGATTTCCTCTACCTATAAGGCCTGATTACTCCTTTTATGCTGGTGTAACTCCTCTGGAGTCAATAGAGTAACACTACCATCAAGCCAGGGTAGCAGAGTGCTAATCGAGCTCATAATGAGGAATTCTGGTTCAAACTGATTAAATTATTTGTTCCGATGAGATTAGACAATGTGTAAACGCAATAAATATTAAGAGAAAATAAGTTGACAGAGGATTAAAGGTAAAATTTTCAGAGGTACCTACGTGATTTTAGTCCCTTTTCAAAATGGGACTTAGGTGCCTTTGAAAATTTTTACCCCTAGCCTTTACTGACCACTAGTGGTCCATACCACTGGCATGCCAGAAGATAGCACCCCAGCTGCAGTATTCCTTAGCTACATTTGAGGACATCACACATGTTGCATAATCCAGCAGCAGCTTTCCTTCTGAATCCAGAGAACCCAAGAATGCTATGACTTGATTATTTTGCTTTGAGATCTATCATGCCATAGCCCCATTCTCTCAGACTGTTGCAGCCTCATATAGCTGAAGAACCATGTTTTTTAAATATTTAAGGGGAGCAGCGTTTCTTAAAAGCCCCGAACAGGTCCTTTCTAACCTGCCACTAGCTCTTCCTGTCATCTGCTCACTATCTGCTGAGATGCATGTGGAACAGCCATGCATCTTTTCAGCAAAAACAGGGAGGAGCAGCTCAAGTGAGAATGGCTGAGACTTTCCTGTTATTCCAATCTGAATGAGTATTAGTGCATCATAGGAGAGAGTAAATGGCATCTTTAAAAACCAATGTCTATTGAACTGAGATAGAACCAGAGGAACAGATCTTGAGAAGCCACTTTAAAAAGATAGTTGGGACGTAAGAAGCCAGTAATTTCTAAATACTTGATGTAGGACCAACATGCAATGAAGATCTAGCATGTTTTAAACCCTGATATGGGAAAGGAAGTTTGAAAAAGCCAATTCTATTTTGGGATTGTGTCAAGCTGTTGGTATCACTTTCACACACATTTTGAGGGCTGCTCATCATGTGACTTCTCTTTACCTTGAAGATAAGCCCATCAAGAACTAAGATCCAAGGAAGTTGTAATGTCCTCTTGTTCTTGTACTTACCTGATCAGATTTTAGTTTGTTTATCAAAGAGGTCTCATGGGAGGACAATTTCCATCAGTCCAGAAAAAGTTTCTTCACCCTCTAAAGAAATCCATTGTTCTTGTGGCTGCTGAATCTTGGAGTCCTACCAGCACATGAAATATAAGAATATAAAGAGTCTAATGAATGGAAGTTACGAGGGAAGAACGGGAGTTGGAAGGCATTCTGCCTACTTCTGACTTCTCAGCCACCATCTGCCTTCTCTGGGGGTGCTCACTTGGAGGTAGATCATTTCAAGAGAATTTTCAAGTGAAGTGTGAGAAATGCAGCCAGTCATAAATATTTAACTCCCAAGATTTTAGACATTAGAGATTAAACATGAAGGCCAAGATAAAAACACAATCTCAAATTTTATTAAGGCAAGAAGTCCTCATGTGGAATTTTTTTACAAGAACTCTTCTATAAATGGTAAAATAAACACGTTATCTGCTAGTGCAAATGGGTGACGCTCCAAAGGAGACAAGCACAATTGTTTTCAGTGGGGATCTACCCATTTAGAGTAGCAAAGAAGCTGGCCCATTGTTCTAAGTAATATCAAGGTCCGTTAAATGAATGTAGTCCCTATGAATGCTGTCCCATCGACAGCTCAGGAACTGAGATTCTTCTTGCATCAAGGACTGTTCTGGACCAGCAGCACAAGTGTATGATATGTCCCCATCTTTATCAAATTCACAGAGAATGTGAATTTATTACAACCCTTAGCTGAGCTTGACTCTGGCTCTGGAAGTTCCAGCTTCAAGCTTGGTCAGCCAAGATGGCAGCCATGGCATAAGTGTCTCCAAAATGGCCCTGTTAGTATGTCTCAACCATGAGTGGGAGCGGGACATAGATGAGCCTCGTCATCCAACCAGTCTCTAGCTGCTGAGCTGGCCGCCATGAAAAAGGTTACTTGAAATATGATGTGGACACTTGTCCATTTGGAACAAAACAGAAGCCTCCAACTCACTCCAGACAGGACAATGAATTGGAAGTAGATTATTGTTATTACTGACACGGTGGGGGTGTCAGTGTAACCCATACACTTCCTGGGTGTGGTGTTCTGTCCCATCTAGTTGCACCAGGCGAGGGGGAGAGAGAGAGATTATGAGTCTGCTCTATAGACATAACTAACAGCCAGTTGGCTTTTAGCTCATGCAGTAGATGCTTATGCACTAAGCTCTAGAGATCCCAGGTTCGATTCCACCTGCTGACAACCAGGGTCTGTCAGTGCTACATCAGGACCAGTGCTCTAGAGACGTGAGAGCCTGCAGCTCACTACCAAGTCCTGCAGCTGTCTTTCCGCCATTTGAGTTTGGTCTGCCCACAAGAACACTTTGCTCTGAAACTGTTAGCTAACATTCAAACTGTGCATTGAAGACTTTACAAAGCGCTCTGGGATCCCTCTCTGTGTGCTTTATTAAATGGATATTAATATAATACATGCTATATTATTCATAACGCTGTAATTTCTGTTATTGTTCCTTGTGGGCTTGTATTGAGCTTGCAAGAGACAACCTTACTTCACAGCCTGCCTTTGTTCTCATAGGCCACAATAGTTTTGGAAGAAAGAAGCTTATTAGACCTTCTAATCCATCATTTACCTGCCAGGGTGGGATAGAGTCCCTTGATGGAGACTTTATGGAAGATGATGCACCCTACAGGATTGTAGGGCACTGAATTGAGTCAGGATGTGCAGGTTCTATTCTTGCCTCTGTCATTGATTTCATGTGTGAATTTTTGGAGAAGTCATTTAATCTCTCAGGGAGGGAAACCGAGGCACAATCTGTAACCTAAAGATAATAGTTCTAGTTTTTCATCTCACACTTTGAGATCTGCAGACCAAAATTGCTCCTGAAGTGCTGAGTATTATTTACTATTCTGTTAAACTGAGACTAGACCTGATCTCTCTTATTCTCTCCATTTTATAGTCTTTCAGATTATGAAGAGAATTCAGGAATGACTTGATAGCTTAGGCTCTCCCTGCACCAGGAACAAAGGATAAGTAGCTATCTGTTTCATAAGCCTAGAGAGACTTCTAGCCAGAACTGTGAGAGCTTAAGAAAACCTACCTGGCAGGCAAGTTCTCTCTTTTTAAAACAGCATTTAAGCTCACAAGACAAGGGAGAGCTGAATTTAAAGTCAAATAGGAAATCTTTGAGGAAAACAAAGAACTGAAATGTGTATCCCTTGTTGTGAGTGTAACAGACGTGTGATCTTTTTCCTTCTTCCCGTCATCTGGTTTTACCCTGTCATGCTGTATGACAATTGAATCTCCCACTCTGGTATAAGGGAACCTATTAATATTGACAGTCTTCAGGCTCACTCTTTATCTCAGCCACTACCGAAGGCTCTGGCATGGAGTTCACAGTCTTTCTCAGCAAGCCTAAAGGTGCTTATTTGCTATAGCTCATATTTCTTGCCTTTTCTCCACCCAAACCAATGCATAATTGGCTTAGGGTGAGGCCAGCACAAGCTTTAGCCCCACCACTTAAGCCCCAGTGACCACGAATGGGGTTTTTCAAAAGTGCCTAAGTGACTTAGGTGCACAAGTCCCATCCAGTTTCAATGGGCCATTTGCACCTAACTCTCTTAGGTGCTTTTGAAAAATACATCCAGAGACAAGAGCTGGACTCTAATGGATCTGAGTGGTGGTCTCTCTGTGCTAGCCCCTCACACAGGTGAATTTCACCTGGGTACTGAAACTGATCAGAAAATAGGGTTTTTAAGGAAAAATCAGATTTCTTTTGGTGGAAAAATAAAAAATCTTAGGTTAAAAACAAAATAAGTTGATTTGGAAATACTACTGGGGTACCACATGCCCTCATTCTCCTTTATGGGCCAGGATTTATGGCAGGACTATGCTTCCCATGATGCTCTATGATCTCCCTTCCTGGGGAGCCACTGTGGTGGACCATAGGAACCCCATGGCTGTGGTTCATCCTGGGAGATGTAGTCCTGCTTCAGAGCTGGAAATAAATAATAGCAGCAAGGTAAGTAGCTGTAAATAAAACTTCATCAATAACTTAATTTACAATGGTGTGACAAGTTACTCTTCCCATTCCCCTTGCTCTGTTTTCCTAGTGTACGGTACCTAAATCCTGTGTCTCTCAATAGAGATGCGTCAATTAGTTTTGGATAAAATACTGACCTGAGCTTTCACTCAAAACCCAGGAGATCTTGAAATGAGGTGTTCTTGGAGTTTAAGACAATGTGGATATGCTTTTTAAAGCTTATTCCTGAACCTCTGGGGAAATGTGATGGGGTGCCTGCCCTTCACTGGCAGAAAAGGGGTTAAAAGCAGGCCTAGGGAGACTGCTCCGGAGGCAGCCAATCAGAGGAGGGCAGAAGGGAGAAGCCAATCAGGGCCAAGTAGCCCCATATAAAAAAGGAGCTGCAAGGCAGAGGAAGGCAGTTCTCTGCTGGGAGCCCAGGGAGGAAGGACTGACTGACTGACTGTGTCCCTGAAGGGCCAAGAGAACTGCCAGCACCCTGGACAGAGCAGTGCTGCAAACAGGGAGCCAGAGACTGCTCCTGGCTGGCTGCTGGGGGGTTGCAAGCTGAGGCCCTGATACAAGGGTAAAGAGGGTGAGAGAGCCACGTAGGAAGTGGTGAGACCGTGGACTGCAGTTTGCCATTGATGAGAAGTGGTTGAACAGCAGACTGCAGGTGCCCCGGAAGTGTTGGCATGGCTGGAGGGCTGTGTTGCTGAAGAGGACGCCACGCTCCTTGGAGAGTCATGGGTCCAAGAGCAGGAGTCCTGGTGGCAATGCACCACCTGAAGGGGGTGCACTCCACCACGGAGCTAATTCCCAAGACAGGCTGAGGAGGTGCCAGAGCGGTGAGTGAACCCATTACAGGGGGGAAAGTTGCTCCTATTCTATTTTTGGCCTAACCAGAAGCCTGGTTCCTCACAAGCATGTTCCTTTGAGAGTCCCAGCCCAGTATTGCTGATCCAAAAGGTTATCCTGTTCTTTATTGGCAGAGCAAATGAAGTCTAACACCACTGGATGGTGCCTGTCCATCTGGATGTGGCATTCCAAAGTTATCACATTCCAATCAGTTCCAAATCTTCAGGGAACGTTCTAGACATCACTGGGCACTAGACGGTTGGTTTTGTGTGTGTGTGTGCAAATCAGAACACCAGAAAAAGCCTGATTTGTCAGAGTAATCAAGGCCTCCAGGCTGCCTCGTGATGCAGGCAAAAGAATCTCTCCAGTGCCTCCTGTTGCTGCCTACACAGAGCAGAGGCAGCAGTTTTACTTGCTGTGGGGAGAAACTGTCTGTGGTCTGGACTCTAGCAGAAATACGACAGCCTTACAGGGAGAGTTGTGAGGACTTGGGGAGGGGAAAGCAGAGTGTAGGGTGAAAATTGGGGGGTGAGGGCAGTGTGAGGGACCAGAGGGATGGCTCATTGATTGGGGGGAGCCAGGGACCCATAATGGGTGATTTTGGGGGTGGGGGATGGGACACAGAGCCTCTGGCATGGGGGAGTAAATGGCACCCAATGGTATGGGAGAGGTGATTATTGTGGGCAGAACCCTTGGCATGGGGTAGGAAGACTTGCAGGGTGTCCTGAAATAGAGGGATGGGAGCGTGGCATACAAGGAGCCTATGGAGGGATCCAAGGAGGCCCTGCTTGGCTTATAGGTGCTGAAAAGTGTCTAAACCCCCCCACCCACCATAATATGGTGTATCTGGAGACCTGGATTGGGGATTGAGACCCCCATGGCCCTAGGCAACCTACAAACATACAGTAGAGACCCTGCCCTAAAGAGTTAACAGTCTAAGTGCCCACAATTCAAAAAGGATGTTGATAACTTGGAGAGGGTTCAGAAAAAAGCCAAGAGTTACCATTTCATGCTATTATGCCTAGCACAAATGCAGCCACTTTCAACTGTACAAAGCACTGTGCTATCGTAACTTCAATGGAGTGCATCAGACAGGTGCTGCAAGATTAAATAGACTCAGAAATCCTAAGTATGGACAGAAGTTTTGCCTTAAAGTGGTGCATTATTTCCCTTCCCATGGTCTATTGTATCTGATTCTTTCTGTGTCCTGGGCTGACCCTAATCTGATTATTACTGTGGATTTTACACAACCATGCTATTTTTTTGTGTGGACAATTTCTTGATTTGGAACAAAACACTCATTTGCTGCCCATTAGTGTTTAACATAAGAACATAAGAAAGGCCGTACCGGGTCAGACCAGAGGTCCATCTAGCCCAGTATCTGTCTACCGACAGTGGCCAATGCCAGGTGCCCCTGAGGGAGTGAACCTAACAGGCAACGATCAAGTGATCTCTCTCCTGCCATCCATCTCCATCCTCTGACGAACAGAGGCTAGGGACACCATTCTTACACATCCTGGCTAATAGCCATTTATGGACTTAGCCACCATGAATTTATCCAGTCCCCTTTTAAACATTGTTATAGTCCTAGCCTTCACAACCTCCTCAGGTAAGGAGTTCCACAAGTTGACTGTGCGCTGCGTGAAGAAGAACTTCCTTTTATTTGTTTTAAACCTGCTGCCTATTAATTTCATTTGGTGACCCCTAGTTCTTGTATTATGGGAATAAGTAAATAACTTTTCCTTATCCACTTTCTCAACATCACTCATGATTTTATATACCTCTATCATGTCCCCCCTTAGTCTTCTCTTTTCCAAACTGAAGAGTCCTAGCCTCTTTAATCTTTCCTCATATGGGACCCTCTCTAAACCCCTAATCATTTTAGTTGCTCTTTTCTGAACCTTTTCTAGTGCTAGAATATCTTTTTTGAGGTGAGGAGACCACATCTGTACACAGTATTCGAGATGTGGGCGTACCATGGATTTATATAAGGGCAATAATATATTCTCAGTCTTATTCTCTATCCCCTTTTTAATGATTCCTAACATCCTGTTTGCTTTTTTGACCGCCTCTGCACACTGCGTGGACATCTTCAGAGAACTATCCACGATAACTCCAAGATCTTTCTCCTGACTCGTTGTAGCTAAATTAGCCCCCATCATGTTGTATGTATAGCTGGGGTTATTTTTTCCAAAGTGCATTACTTTACATTTATCCACATTAAATTTCATTTGCCATTTTGTTGCCCAATCACTTAGTTTTGTGAGATCTTTTTGAAGTTCTTCACAATCTGCTTTTGTCTTAACTATCTTGAGCAGTTTAGTATCATCTGCAAACTTTGCCACCTCACTGTTTACCCCTTTCTCCAGATCATTTATGAATAAATTGAATAGGATTGGTCCTAGGACTGACCCTTGGGGAACACCACTAGTTACCCCTCTTCATTCTGAGAATTTACCATTAATTCCTACCCTTTGTTCCCTGTCCTTTAACCAGTTCTCAATCCATGAAAGGACCTTTCCTTTTATCCCATGACAGCTTAATTTACATAAGAGCCTTTGGTGAGGGACCTTGTCAAAGGCTTTCTGGAAATCTAAGTACACTATGTCCACCGGATCCCCCTTGTCCACATGTTTGTTGACCCCTTCAAAGAACTCTAATAGATTAGTAAGACACGATTTCCCTTTACAGAAACCATGTTGACTATTGCTCAAGAGTTTATGTTTTTCTATGTGTCTGACAATTTTATTCTTTACTATTGTTTCAACTAATTTGCCCGGTACCGACATTAGACTTACCGGTCTGTAATTGCCGGGATCACCCCTAGAGCCCTTTTTAAATATTGGCGTTACATTAGCTAACTTCCAGTCATTGGGTACCGAAGCCGATTTAAAGGACAGGTTACAAACCTTAGTTAATAGTTCAACAACTTCACATTTGAGTTCTTTCAGAACTCTTGGGTGAATGCCATCTGGTCCCGGTGACTTGTTAATGTTGAGTTTATCAATTAATTCCAAAACCTCCTCTAGTGACACTTCAATCTGTGACAGTTCCTCAGATTTGTCACCTACAAAAGCCAGCTCAGGTTTGGGAATCTCCCTAACATCCTCAGCCGTGAAGACTGAAGCAAAGAATCCATTTAGTTTCTCCGCAATGACTTTATCATCTTTAAGCGCTCCTTTTGAATTTTGATCGTCAAGGGGCCCCACTGGTTGTTTAGCAGGCTTCCTGCTTCTGATGTACTTAAAAAAACATTTTGTTATTACCTTTGGAGTTTTTGGCTAGCCGTTCTTCAAACTCCTCTTTGGCTTTTCTTATTACACTCTTGCACTTAAGTTGGCAGTGTTTGTGCTCCTTTCTATTTGCCTCACTAGGATTTGACTTCCACTTTTTAAAGGAAGTCTTTTTATCTCTCACTGCTTCTTTTACATGGTTGTTAAGCCACGGTGGCTCTTTTTTAGTTCTTTTACTGTTTTTCTTAATTTGGGGTATACATTGAAGTTGGGCCTCTATTATGGTGTCTTTAAAAAGGGCCCACGCAACTTGCAGGGATTTCACTTTAGTCACTGTACCTTTTAACTTTTGTCTAACTAACCCTCTCATTTTTGTATAGTTCCCCCTTTTGAAATTAAAGGCCACAGTGTTGGGCAGTTGAGATGTTCTTCCCACCACAGAGATGTTGAATGCTATTGTATTATGGTCACTATTTCCAAGCGGTCCTGCTACAGTTACCTCTTGGACCAGCTCCTGCGCTCCACTCAGGATTAAATCTAGAGTCGCCTCTCCCCTTGTGGGTTCCCGTACCAGCTGCTCCATGAAGCAGTCATTTAAAGTATCGAGAAATTTTATCTCTGCATTTCGTCCTGAAGTGAAATGTTCCCAGTCAATATGGGGATAATTGAAATCCCCCACTATTATTGGGTTCTTAATTTTGATAGCCTCTCTAATTTCCCTTAGCATTTCATCATCACTATTACTGTCCTGGTCAGGTGGTCGATAATAGATCTCTACTGTTATATTTTTACTAGAGCATGAAATTTCTATCCATAGAGACTCTATGGAACCTGTGGATTCGCTTAAGATTTTTACTTCATTTGAATCTACACTTTCTTTAACATATAGTGCCACTCCTCCCCCTGCACGGCCTGTTCTGTCCTTCCGATATATTTTGTACCCCGGAATGATTGTGTCCCATTGATTGCTCTCAGTCCACCAGGTTTCTGTGATGCCTATTATATCTATATCCTCCTTTATCACAAGGCACTCTAGTTCACCCATCTTATTATTTAGACTTCTGGCATTTGTGTACAAGCACTTTAAAAACTTGTCCCTGTTTATTAGCCTGCCTTTTTCTGATGTGCCAGATTCTTTTTTATGTGACTGTTTATCATCTGATCCGGCCCTTACATTATACTTCTCATTCCTCTGCTCCTGACTATAACCTGGAGATTCTCTATCATCAGACTCTCCCCTAAGAGAAGTCTGTGTCCGATCCACACGCTCCTCTGCAGCAGTCGGCTTTCCCCCATCTCCTAGTTTAAAAACTGCTCTACAATCTTTTTAATGTTTAGTGCCAGCAGTCTGGTTCCACTTTGGTTTAGGTGGAGCCCATCTCTCCTGTATAGGCTCCTCCCATCCCAGAAGTTTCCCCAGTTCCTAATGAACGTGAACCCCTCCTCTCTACACCATCGTCTCATCCACGCATTGAGTTTCTGAAAACAAGCTGTGCCAAGACTCAGGGTACCAATAATCTTTCAGCAGGCTGTAATTGCCTGTTGCACTACAATGCTAGAGGTTTAGGTGGTATTCTTTTATTGTAACCTGAGACAGCTAGAAGAGACTACTCTCTCCCCTAACCCACCTTTTGTAGCAAGGAAGAAAGTGGCCTCTCTACCCTAAAGTCAGTGCCAATAAACAATAAAGGTTTTGGTGATGTGAGCAACTGTCAACTCAGAATTTGACCGAAGTTGTACCCTCTGTACACCCATGGTCAAAGAGCCATCAGTGACCTGGGTTGGAGTTGAATCAAAATTATGCTAAGCTAAGACTCTCTATCCCAGTTCTCTTTTCTCCTGAGCCACCCACTCCCACCTCCTTCATCTATCTGCTTTAACAA
This sequence comes from Mauremys mutica, assembly GCF_020497125.1. Taxonomy (NCBI): domain Eukaryota; kingdom Metazoa; phylum Chordata; order Testudines; family Geoemydidae; genus Mauremys; species Mauremys mutica. The sequence goes on along the minus strand of NC_059082.1, from coordinate 80,595,251 downwards.
AAAAACTGAAAAGAATCATCATGAATGTATACATTGGTGCAGTGTTGCAGAGTCTATGTGGGTGCATTATGATCTGCAGACCCTATCAGAAGGTCCACTGGGACATGTGGGGCCATATCTTTGTTGGCTGAAATTATTTCAGTAGCTGCTGGGTATCTGTGGGGAAAAACTTCCAAACTCATGGGTCTGCAGATCATAATGGGAGTGAAAAGTTTCAATCCTCCATTAAAGAAACCTTATAATTTAGACAACCAATCACACAATACACACAAAGTTGATGGTGAAGTGACTAGTTCATCAACAAGCCCATAAGATGAACATTATTTGCTGAATATTTATCATAAATCCCTTTAAAGAATTCATATTGAAGAAGCACCTAAAGACCCCGTCCTAGTTGGAGTCCCTTTATACTGGGTGCTATATAAACTTCCAGGAAGACAAGTTCCGTACTGTAAAGAGCAATCAGATTAGACTGGTTCATGAATGACTCTCTAGCCAAAAAGGGGATATTATTTGTATTGTATACTATTCAAAATGAGGAGAATTGGTTGAACAATTAATAAGTATGCATGGTTTTAATTTCTAATTAATTTCACAGTCATAGGCTATAGACTTAGTCTCCTGTGCCTAGTGACACATGAGGCAACTCATTGCTCTCTGTCCAGAACAAGATGTTTAATTCTACCATAATTCATTTCCATGATGGCAGCATTCTTTGTAATCATCCTGCAATAGGTCATTTTTCTTTATCCTCTGTCTTCTCTTACCTAGAGGTAGAAGACAGATGTGCTTTCTATTTCTTTCTCACGGCAGCCTACTGACATGACCCAACCAGCCTCATTGGTTAACCAATCTTTCCAGTTGAGTCCCAAGATTTTTCTTACACAAAGCTAGTGAAATGTGTTCTGATTCCTATTGTGTAATTCCATCATCTGCCACACTTAATCAGCAGACAGTAGTGCCAGGAAGAAAATAGTCTTGTACAATCTCATTTTGGTATGTAGATGCATCATCTTACTGTTCCAGGTGTTTGACAAATGAGAAAATGACCCACTGGCTTTGCCGATTCTTGCCTTCACTTCATTAATGAGCTGGATATTAGCAGCTATTGTACTTTAAAGAGAGACAAAGTCATCAGTTCTTCCATCCTCTTCTATGTCAATAACACATCTGCCAGTGTTGACAGCATTCTCTCCTTTTGCTATGATCTTGGTCTTCTGCATATTAATATTAAATCCCACTTCAGCTTCTGCTTTTATACTTATAAGAGACTTTTGACTCCATCCAAGTTTTTATCCGGCAGAACTAGAACATCTGCAAAACTATCTCACAGCTCCTTTGCCCAGACAATACCAGTGTCTGTGATAAGATGACCGGTTGTTGCCAAAAAGTCTGACAATCCTAGAGAATTAGATGGAAATGAAACACTTCTATCTTCTCCAATATGAAAGCACTATATAGTCTTGGTTCCTTGCAAAGCTTCCTGCAGTCTGCTGAGACGTTCATTATGCATGCCTTGCTGCTTCTCTTTTCCTCCCCACTCCACCCCCCCACATACACCCTTTTGAGGAACTTGTTATTTCAATGCTTACTTCATTGCATTTTTTTAAATGCTGACTCAGTGGAGGAGGGAATCCCACTCATCAGAGAGGGACTTGAAATAGCACAGCTGCCTACTACTGCACTAGTCCCAGCCCATAGAATCATCATGCCTAGACTAACTTTTGTAGGCTTGAATAAGGATCTGAGGTGGAGATAACCTGAGATTGAGGGATACTTTTCTTGGATGTCCCTCTTACTTTCTGAGAAGATCCTTAGCACAGGAACTGGTTTTGCTTGTAGAAGATCTGGACTCTTGTCATTTAAATTCTGGCAGAATGCAAATGGAGGAGATGTGAATTACACTCTTAAACGCTTTCATATTTACACTGCCTTGGCCATTGGAGGTTAGGAGCAGCAAACTCGGCCTGTGGGAGTGGGAAAAGGAACTCCCTTCAAAGCTCATCATTGCTGTGCTACAGACATGCCATCACCCTACCAGCTGAGGAGAAATCAGGTGTGCCCTAAGGCAACCAGGATGCTGGGGCTGATGAGGGGGAAACAGAGGAGAATCCTTGGGGTTCAATGAGAAATGCTCCCCAGGAGGAGAATACAGTAAAACATATTATGTAGCACCATTCTTCCAGACAGACACTAAAGAGTTTAATCAAATATGTTGTTGGGTCATTTGCCAGTCACGGAAATGCAGTGACATCTGGGCTGGAATGCAGCAGCCATTCTACACTGCACTTCCGTAGCAGAGGGAGACCAAAAATTGCATCTCTAATGCTCACAGATTGAATGTTGAAGTGAACTCATGACCTATGTATCCTAGTCCCTTTGCCTACTCTCATCTACTTAGTCTTCCCTCATGTCGTCATGTTTTAATCCCTCATCCTTCATGAAGTTAAGTATTTGCATAATTCTTTGAATAATCCACTGAAGTCAGAGTAGCTAGTCAAAGTTATGGGGCTGGCTGCACCTCTGTGTCCTTTCTGGTTCTAAATGCACCCAACTGAGGTATTGAGCTTCCTGCCATTACCTGCCTAAGGGTGGAATCATGTGATTCTTCTAGTCTTAGACAGGGATGTGGCTACAGTAACCTGAATACACCAACTGCCTAGCATCAGGCAAGTCCAGCTGGGTTTGGGGCACCAGTTTCCTCCTCTTTGGGAACCTGTTGTCATAATGTGGTCCACTGCCCCTCTGCAGACACCAGTCTGCTGTGAACTGACCCAATCGCTGGATTCCATGTGCTTCTAAACCCCTTGGTGTGGGTAGTGACAGTTCCCTATTCCTAGCTCTGGGTCTCTTAGACACACTCACAGGTGCGGACTCTGATCTTGAAACCCTCTTGAGCTGTGGGACCCTGTAGTCTGACCACCTTAGAACCTAGAACCAGTTCCCCCCCATCCCTCCTGAACTCCTAATCGCTTACACAAGTTCCCCCAGAGTCCACGGGTCTGGGAGCACCAATTTTTCCTCCCTCCCTTCCCACACCCCGTACCCTTTGGGGACAATGTGGCAGGAAGGGAAGGCATACAGACTGAGCAAAGGAATTTCTTAACTGCAGGCACTTCACTTTTAACACAGCACACAAAACTTATGGATCTTTGAGGAAACAACCAAATCGGGAGTGCATTTTCCTCTGTCACACCTGTGACCAGTGATAATGACCATCACCCTCTGTAAAAACAAGTTGGAACAAAGTATTGGAGAAATGTATTTTAAAATAGCCTACTTACCTGTCTAGAGTCGTCTGAACTTAAACTTCATTGCAAGCTAAGTTGTTTGGTTTTTTTGTTTTTTTTTATATATAGGTTTTCCTCTTACAAAGAGAACAGAACCAACTTACATTCTTTATGGAAACCAAAAAGCTCTGGGGATCTAGCCAGCTCTGACAAGCTTCCAGAGCCTGTCTCGGCAGTGTTTCCCTTCTCTTTTTTTCCCTCAGGAAACCTGGGTTGTGATTTGTGTGTGTTTTTTTGTTTTTTTTGTTAAAGCTCCCACCCCCATGTTGAGGCCCAGATAATGTATAGCTCATGCCTTTATTACAGCACCAAGATATGAAGTCTTCCTCCAACTGTTCTTGTGCATGGTCCCTTCCTTTCTCTTCCCCCCACAATCCACCCAGTCTCTCTAGGAGAATCCCCCTGTTATGGTTCTTCCATTGTTTGGCAATTTGACCCACTCAGCCCTAAAGGCTTGAGATCCCTGGTCTTGATTGTATCTAGCTGTGGGGGATGGGTGCTTCTACCTGACACACCAGCTCTGAAATCAATCGATAAACTACACTTTGGTATGCAGATCAATTAATCATTAGAGAAGCCCTGTGATGAATATAGGGGTGCTCACAGATCTAAATAAGAACACGTGTTTGGAGGTTGTGGGGCATTGGCCTGTAAATTCATAAGGCAGAAAGGAGCTTTATGGACAACCATAGTGACACTAGGATACTGTGTTAAACAAAATAACTGCAGCCATTATAAGGCAAATACTTTATTTTTGGTAGCATATGAATAACCCTGCACATGAAAGTTTTTTTTTTTTAAATGCTTGAACATACTCCAATATCTTTTTGCGGGGGCGCGGGGGAGAGATGATTGACTAACTGGGAGGAAGTAAAGGCATCATTAGGAAAGCTGAACTCCCTACTCTGTTTGCGTAGAAACCAAACCTCAGTTGAGTGGCCAGTTGACAGCATGTGAACAATACACCGTGACTGTTATTGAGTGAGAGGCATCCTACCTATGTTCTGAACTGTCAGCAGACGGTGAGTTTAAAAAGGATATTAAACCTTACTGCTCTCGTAACAAGTTTAGGAAGCAGTGTTGCTGTTACTCCTCCTGTTCTCTGCCGACTAGCCCCTTGGTGCGCTTCATTGTTGTGTTCCCATATTTCAGGCTCCCAAAAAGAGGCGGCTGCTGCTGGAAGTGGGTACAGTTGGGGATATTGGAGGTGGGAGGGACAGTGTCGCTCCCTGTCCCAGGCTGCAGTCCCAGCTGTCAGTCAGTGTCTCCCTGTGGGACCCTTTCCCAAGGCCTGGGTGGATGGGATCTGGCAGCTGTGGTTGCAGGGGAATGGATCAATCACGTGCAAGGGAGGGACCAATTGGGAAGTGGACCAATCAGGGCTTTTTCTGAGCTGCAGCTCATGTGCCCTTCAAAAATCCTGGATGTTGCCTGGTACTTTAATTCCCCACCGGACAGAGAGAACACACGAAAAAAGAGGCTTTGTCTGGAGAAACTTGGACGTATGTTAACCCTAGCTGGAGACCCTGAATTAAAAATGCATCATGACCCAGGAAGCTGGATGAATGAACTGCTTTAACTGAACTTGTTTCAATGTTTGATTCAGCTAAATATTAAACCTGTTCAAATACTGGCACCAAGTTACAATGAAACAGATTTTACATATGTCCCTTTGTTCTCCTAGGATAGAGTCCCCTGAGACAAATTCTCAGTGCAGTCAAGTTCCACCTACTTGCTATTGTTAATATCAGTCCTAAATAAACACTGCCCCATCAGCTGTGCCCAAAAACAAACCCCCACCAACTTCTACCATGATTAGAGCTAGTCAGAAAATGGAATTTCTTTCAGAATTTTCCACAGAACAGAAACGGTAGAAATTTTTATTGGGAACCAGTGAGTGGTTTGACTGCTTTTGAATCATTTTAAATAGAAGTCTAAACTAAATGGATCAAACCAAGTCAATGATTTGTTTCAACTTTTTTCCTGTCAAACTTTAAAATCCACATGTTCCCGTGAAACATGTCGGCTTCAACAAAACTGCAATTTTCCCCATGGAAACTAGTGCAGTCAAATTTTTCAACCAGCTCTAATCATGATTATAGCTTTCAAACAAAATATTTGGCAATCACTTCCTCTCCTGTGCGTTGAACAATGACTCAGGTGCTGGTGTGTGGAAACAGTCTTTTGGTTTACTACTAGAATTCTTTTTAGTTAAGAATGGGCCTGAATCAAGCCCTGTGTCCACAGAATCCTAAAATATACTGATGTGTTTGAAAGCATAACCCAGATCCACATTGCTAATGACTCCTGTCCTTTTTACATGGGCTGATCCAAAACCCCTGGTCTGAGTGTCCCAAATCTTTGGCATCTCTTGGAGATAGGCATCCAAGTTCTGCACCTTGAGCTCATCTCTGATTGATTTATAAGTTTTAAAGTTACATATGCATTCTGTTAAGGGCCAATCTCACCCCTCCATTATGGGTGCCGAGGGCCAGGTGGCAACAGGAATGAATGGGTTCTATTATGTGGCTCTAGGACAGGACTTGGAAATTTGTCCATCATTAGAGTAGCACTGAGCTCAAGCCTGTAGCAGTTACCTGCACACACATCCATGTTGGGCAGATGGAGCTGGGCTGGAACCACAGGACCACAAACCTTTCCATCCTGTTTGGGGGAGGGGGGGTGTTTAGGAGGTTCTGGCTATAATAGCAGCCATGGAATACCTCCATAGCTACTCAGTGGCCTGGGTGAGAAAGAAGCCACACACACACACACCAGGAGAAATCTCCATAGCACAGCCTAATATCAGATTTATTAAACCCAAGTGTTCAAAAATCATGAGTTGGGGACAAAATCATGAGATTTTTAAAGAGTTGGGTTCCTCTTCTTTGCCTTTGGGTGTCACATCATTTAGGATTAATCTTTCTAAGCCTCTCTCTGAAACTTGGAGGGCTAAAAGGTGTTGTTGGTTTGTTTTGGTTTTTTTTTAACTTGAAACACTCTGGTAATCACCTGATTCCAGCAAACTGAGGCCTTAAATGAAAACCCCAAATCAAAATTCATGTTAAAATTGTTGGAGTTGGCAACACCAGAATTCAGGCAATGAACTGGCTGTGGAGACTTGTACCTTAATGGTAGAAGAGCTTAATTTTTTTTGTATTAAAAAGCATTTCATTTCACTTGGAAAATTAAAAACAACCCTCCCTCCCCCAAAACTTGTGATCATTGAAATGCAGTGAGAGCTTCTGGAAAACATTTCTTGCTATATAAAAACACGTTTTGGCCTCCAAAACCAAAGTTTGGGGCCTGAACTACTTGACTGATCAACTTGCTTCAAAGGAAACAAAATGTAACTGAGAATTACACAGAATGATGACAATATGATAGTAAGGTGCGGCTCAAATTACCCCCCACCCCCCGATAATGGGATGATGAATCGGACAGATCAGTTTGTTTCTCCTAAACACAAGCCTGTTATTAAAGGCCATCAGGCAGCTCTTTCAACACTTTCCTCTTTTTCTGTACATGAAGAGTTTAGGAGTCTAGTGAGCTGAAGCCTGATCCTGAAAAACCCTAAAGCCTGATTCCTTGCACCTTGTGTAGTCACTTACACTTGTGCAAAAGGCTTAAAATGCTACCCTACAGATTTGGTTGCATTTCATACTCATTTTGCAGTGGACTATGCTATATTCAGAGCATATAAACAATAGATAAAATAATAAAACACTCTTACTAGAAGTTTTTAACATAACGTAAGAGTGAGGGGAGATTTGATAGCAGCCTTCCCCTACCTGAAGGGGCATTCCAAAGAGGGTGGAGCTCAGCTGTTCTCAGGGGTGGCGGATGACAGAACAAGGAGCAATGGTCTCAAGTTGCAGTGGGGGAGGTCTAGATTGGATATTAGGAAAAACTTTTTCACTAGGAGGGTGGTGAAGCACTGGAATAGGTTACCGAGGAAGGTGGTGGAATCTCCTTCCTTAGCGATTTTTAAGGCCTGGCTTGACAAAGCCCTGGCTGGGATGATTTAGTTGGGGATTGGTCCTGTTTTGAGCAGGGGGTGGGACTAGATGACCTCCTGAGGTCTCTTCCAACCCTGAGATTCTATGAGTCTATACTTTATTTCTTAGAACTCAGAGCGATAAGACCAAATAACCCTAAAACAGAGAGAGAGAAAGCAGGCTGCTCTCTAAAACAGAGTAAGGTGAGGTGAATTGTGCCTAAATGCGCTGGATGAAGAATAACTCTGATCACACATTTCCCTACAGATCTCTCTAGCCTGCAACCAGAACCAGGAAACCCCTTAACTTAAAGTCATGGTCTATAATTTTAACACCGTTTCAATACACCATAGTGTAGATGTCAACACGAAGAGCTGGACTGAGGCAAATCTGAACTTTATTAAATAGTAAAACCTGTGCCCCTATGCTTGCTTTTCCCTTATGATTTTCATTGCATGGAAAATCACACAAGCTGGACCTTTCTGATCCAACATTCAGGATACTATGTGCACCTCTTAATTAAATCAATCAAGACAGGGAAACAATGCACTGTTTGTTTGGTTTTTTTATTCCCATTCCACAGAAAGCTCTCCTATTTGAAATCTTTTGCTACTATTAGATTTGGCTGAAAATGCAAATGCCGTTATACGGTCCATTTGCTGCTCTCAGCATATTTGTTATTAATTACAATTTCAGGGGGCTCAGAAATGCTTTTTAGTTTTTTATTCTATTTTTCTATGTGAATATTAGCCAGTTAGCAAACCCTAGGGTGAGATTTACCCTGCTGTAATGCAAATGTTAATGGTCTCTAACGAGCTTCCATTCAGCCCCCAGACTACAAAGGGAGCATTTGCACAGGCAGGGCAGATATCATTGGAAAGTTTATTTCTTAGCTATCTTATTCCCTCTTGTAGCTGGAGGCAGAAGTTGGAAAGAGAAGAACTTCAAAGGGAGAAAACTCCAAATTACACAAAAGTGCAGCCCATGCTTTGAAATAAGCAAACAGAACAAAATCCCTTCCTGGCTATTATAGTTTAGATGTAAGCAGATTTTCAAGGTCAGCTCTCTCCATTCCTGGCTCTTTGTCTTATGGGTTTCATGAGAAAAGCTGGGAAAACAATGAGGTATGGTGCAATGGCCATCACACTTACAATTCCATAACCCTGGAGGACTCCAGATATGGGTGGGCTTAGACTAGGCTCCTTTGAAAGCACAAAGGATCTGATTCTGCCACACTGCTTACATCAAGCAGTGCCCTACTCTTTAGGTACCTCCATCCATTTCAAGGGGGGTACCTATGGGGTCAGGCCCATCTCAACATGAGTAAGAGGGCAGAATAATGTTCACCTGGATGAAACTTTGTATATACTCCACTTTCAATGGGCAGGGCTGAGAGAACCTTATTTGTGCTAGAGAACCCTTACACCATAAGTCACTGAAGTCATTGGGACCACTCATGGAGTGAAGAGCTACTCACTATGAATACAGGCACCAGAAGTTGATCCCTTGTGGCCATGGGTAGGACAACTTACTTTCCTGAACAGTTCGTCAAGGGTGAAATTCACCCCTGTGCTGAAAGCTGGTACAAGGTCTAAATCCTACTTCAAAATAGAGTTCACATGTTATGCAGGCCTCTTCAGGTCTTCCATCTAGGGGCAAATTTAATCATAAATGATAAAAGAGCAACATGATTTTTCTTCCATATACGTCTTAAATGTGACCTTCAAATAGCTTTGTGCCCCTTCTTAGGTCTCTCATGTATATGGCAGATTATCTGCTCCATGGACCTATGACCATTAACATCAGCTGAGGGTCTACCCCATAACTTTAACACATTGGCTAAGGGCTTGTCTAAACACAGCTTATACCAATTTAACTATACCGGTGTAGCTAGAGCAGTAAACACCCTCCAGTGTGGATGCAGTTATATAAAGGGGTATTTTATACCAGTCTAGCTATTATCATACAGGTAGGAGAATAAGCTAGACAGTTATATGACACCTTTAAGATGAAAGACCTGTGTGTGTGCAGTAGGAGTTGTATCACTATAACTAGTAGTAAAAATTACACCCCCTAACCCAAATAGCTAGTTATACAGGTACAAAATCTGTGTAGACCCAGCCTCCATGTATACTTCTTCTCTGCCTTCACCTCCTCCTGTGGCTGGACCACCTAAGAGGGTAAAAACTTGCAAGGCCTGAAGGGGTTTGGGTCTTTCTGGCTTTTGGTTTTTAACCTTGGAGGTCTCAGAATTGTCTCGTCTTCCCTTTTTTGTGTGAGGACTTCTTTAGCACTTGAAATCAATCCGTTGTGTCTCTGTGTATAGCCTCTTCTCTAACAACCATCTGCCAAGTTCTCACTTCCCATTTACTGTTCCTCTATTTCCCTAGGGACTGGAGCGGACCATTAATCATGTTACAATTCCTTAGTAACTGTGAGGTCACAAACCTACTAGCTCTCCAGTCCTCTACGTAATATTCCAGGGCCAATAAGAATCAAAAGCCATATCCTCACTGGCTATAAACCAGTGTTGCACGATTGATACCAAGCAGGAAAAACAAACAACCGATTTTTCCAGGCCTCCCTTGTACATCTTAACACTGCAGAGAAGGGCACAAAGCCAGTCTGGTTCTCCTTTGCATGTCACTGTCAAAAATATATATACACATTGTCACTGCCCCAGTCAGCCAAAGAGATTGATCCTTTAGACAGTAGGAAAGCTCTTGTGTCCCACTGTTAATAAATTGCTCTGACACGACAGAAGCTTCTTCCTTTGAACATCTTGTTTATAAGATTAATGGCAAATCTGAAGAAGGTTGTGTGATAGGGGAAGAATTTATCTTGTATCTAAAAGAGGAAACACGTGCAAGTGAGATGTATGGGAGGCTGGTAGGGAGCTGCTGAGGGGTTGAGTAGCAGTAGAATGTTTTGCTGCTCTTGGTAGGTTTTTGTTTCAATGGTATTTAAAGATACTGATTGAAAGAGAATGAGTATAAATTGGAGATTTAAGCTATGCCAGAAGAGCCTTCTCCTTCCTTTCCAGATCTAAGTCAAGAAGCAAAGGAAAAATGATGCCAGATGCCAGTTCCCTGCTGGCATGGACATCTACAGAAGTGCATCATCATCCTCAGAGAAGCTGAAAGCCATTCTTTCCCACAGGAAAAAAAATACACTAGTGACAACTCCCATGGCATTGCAAGAGCAGGGATGCTTCTATGGTCTAGATGATGCACATGCTGTCAAGTGCATTACCACTCTCACCGAACTAGAGCAGAAAATCCTTGGAGACCTGTTGATCAATCCATGAAGGTTTTACTCACTTGCTGAGTGACCTCTGTTAGTTTGGGAGATTAATCAGTGAATGTAGCTGAAAGCTACACAAGCCAGGAAGACAATTAGGCTATTGATTGAAGAACCTGTCCTTGTTAAGAATCTACAGTCAGGCCACATTAATAAAGCTTTTTGGACTGATCAATGTTTTCTGTAACTTTGGATTACTCAGACTCATTTTCTATGCAAGTAAACTCAGTTTCAGAGAGAATAATACTTTTATACACCTGAACCTAAATGCCTCTCTGGGCAGGAGAGGCATACATTTATCTGAGGGCAGCTCAATGGGAAGAGTGTTTATATACTTAAAAAACAAACCTATATCTCAGGACTCCCCTATGTGAATGTGGTGTGTATTGATGCTGGATGGGCTCAGACCTCCCTCAAAATCCTGGCTGATACATATTTTTTTTTCCAAAGTACCTACGTAAATTAGTTTGTTAATGCTTTTTGGGGGCAGGGACTGTGTGTGTGCATCCATCCGTCCCCTTTACAATGGGGACCCAAAGGCCAGCAATATCACTTAAAAAGTCCAAGAGTATGTTCTAAATCCCCATTCTCGTAAACTATCTAAGATCAATGCCAGCCCCTGAGACTTTATTTTTAAACCTTGCAAAACACGCTTGAAATGAGACGTTGGCAGCTCATTGTCAGAATAGGCTGTCTATTCCACAGCCGTCTGGGGCTTATCAATTCTGAGTTCTGTTGCTGTCAGATAGGCAAAGAACTAGTCTCCGCTGGAGAAGAAACATGTTCTACAAGTCTGGTTAAGGGGAGATGACTAAGTGCTGGTGCTTTTATGCCATTCTGAGGTGGTGGCTTGGTGATGAAGAGTACAAACACACACCTGATTGATTCTATGCAGGTGTCCAGCCAGGTGTCTGGCACAGCTGTGCCTGACCTTAAGAATAGCTATGCTGGGTCAGATGAATAGCCAGTGTAGCCTAGTATTCTGTTTTCTGGCACTGGCCACTGTCAGATGCTTCAGAGGGAACAAACAGAACAGGGCAATTATCGAGTGATCCATCTTCTGTCACCCATTCCCAGCTTCTGGCAGTCAGAGGCTTAGTGGCACCTGAAGTATGGGGTTGCATGCCTGACCATTGATGGACCTATCCTCCATGAACCTCTCTAATTCTTTTACACCCCACTTATACTTTTAGCCTTCACAACATCCGTAGGCATAAGAGTAAAAACCAAGAGCAAAATGAGTCTAAAGTAGCCACCAGAAGCCAAATGAGAAATCTTGCAACAGAAGGCAACCAGAAAATCTGGCGTGAGCATCAGAATTTCCAAAAGAACCAGCAGCAGAAAGTGAGCCTGCTCAGATATTGGCACTATTTAGATGTTGACAATTAGTTAAATTAACTTTACCATGTAGTATGATGGTCCTAATGAATACGCTTGGCAGCTGTTCCATTTGTATGCAGACACTCATCTCAGACTGGATAGGCAGTAGGGAAATTGCAGTTCATTGCACCAAAAACTACTCGGGCATAATTGTGGATGAAAAATCATAGAATCTCAGGGTTGGAAGGGACCTCAGGAGGTATCTAGTCCAATCCCCTGCTCAAAGCAGAACCAATCCCCAACTAAATTGTCCCAGCCAGGGCTTTGTCAAGCCGGGCCTTAAAAACCTCTAAGGAAGGAGATTCCGCCACCTCCCTAGGTAAACCATTAGAGTGCTTCACCACTCTCCTAGTGAAAGTTTTTTTTCCTAATATCCAACCTAAACCTCCCCCATTACAACTTGAGACCATTACTCCTTATTCTGTCATCTGCCACCACTGAACAGTCTAGATCCATCCTCTTTGGAACACCCTTTCAGGTAGTTGAAAGCAGCTATCGAATCCCCCTGTCATTCTTCTCTTCTGCAGCCTAAACAATCCCAGTTTCCTCAGCCTCTCCTCATAAGTCATGTGCTCCAGCCCCCTAATCATTTTTGTTACCCTCCGCTGGACCCTTTCCAATTTTTACACATCCTTCTTGTTGTGTAGGGCCCAAAACTGGACCCAGTACTCCAGATGACAATAATTTTCTCCTCTGCTCACTGGGACTTCTATGAGCAGCATGTATGAAGAATAGACACTCAGTTATGTGTCAATGGGCATATACGATTTTCTTTTGATTTCTAGCTGCTGAGTATTTGTCAATAGCATTAGGAGGCTTTTTGGCCATGTTGCATTTTAGAAGTCATGGGCCTGACTTTGAAAAACCATTATTATACTGAAAGATGCTAATGGCTGCCAGCAGCTGGATCTTGGATCCAACGACTATCACAAACCTCACTATAGCCAATGGGTGTTCCAAGTACTCTTTCAGGCTCGACAGAAGGAGCAATCAGCCTCTCTTCTGGCTACAGCTACAGTGGCGCTGCTGTAGTACTTCAGTGTAGACACTCACTATAGCATTGGAACAGGGTCTCCCATCACTGTAGTTAATCCAACTCTCCAAGAGGTGGTAGCTAAGCGGATGGAAGAATTCTTCCATCAACCCAGGCCTTGTCTACTCTGGCAAGTTTCTGCACAGTAAAGCAGCTTTCTGCGTTGTAACTCCCAAGATGTACACTCTGCCAAGCCACTTAGTGCACAGAAAGTGCACAGTTGTAGCACTGTAAAAAAGCCACCCTGCTGAGAGGCGTACAGCTTTCTGTGCCGGGGGTACAGTGCTGTGGTGCCAGTGTAGACACCCTGGTTGACTACAGCACTGTGATTGGCCTCCAGGAGGTGTCCCACAATGCTTGTTCTCACCTCTCTGGTCATCGGTTTGAACTCTACTACACTGCCCTCAGGTGACCAACCGTGAACCCCACTCCTTAAATTCCTTGGGAATTTTGAAAGTCCCCTTCCTGTTTGCTTGGTGACATGTGCAGTGGTCTCAGCTCATTTTTCCAGGTGACCATGCCTGTTCCACGAACCAGGCGATCCCCCATTTGGAGCAATGCAGAGCTGCTGGACCTCCTCAGCATTTGGGGAGAGGAGGCTGTGCAGTCCCAGCTGCACTCCAGCCATAGGATACCTACAGTCAGATTTTATAATGCATGACAGAAAAGGGCCATGACTGGGACACACTGCAGTGCAGGATCAAAGTGGAGGAGCTGCGGAACTCCTACTACAAGGCACGGGAGACCCTGAAAGGAAGCCGAGAGATGGAGCTTTTTGGGCACAGATCTTGAAGGGGAAGAAATGGAGTTTTCTGAAAAATTATTTGCTGTTTATTTCTACTGGACTTTGTGTGCACTTATTGTAAATAAGCTATTCTGAGAATATGCCTGACGTAAGCCCTTTCTCATCCTACTGGAAACAAGCCTGCAGGGACTCAGTCTGGCTCACCCCTCAGGCCAAAGAGGCAACAATAACATTGGATTTAATATCTGAAGACAGGTCTGAGTACAGTTTTACCATTGCAGATAATTTAGGGTGCATTTTATGGCACTAAGACACCTAGCTATCTGACTGGATCTGCAAATCACTTGAAGATACCTGCAATTATTTCTGGGTTCAATCCCTAGGTCAATTTGAGGCTCTTCTAAAATGTGCCTGGTTTATTCCTTTATCAAAAATATTCTCAGGGTCACCATCTGTGGGATGGGGCAGGGGATGTTGTAACTTCCAGCCATGCCACACAGCACGGTGTATTTGGGATGCAAATGCCTGCCGTGGTTATTGCAGAAGAGTGCACTGTTTTGTTGGCTTTGGGACTCATTACTTGTGTGTCCTTGAGCATGTTACTAAATCTGTCCCTCAACTTCTTGATCTATGATGTAGGTATGATTCCAGGGCCAATATGTGAATTCATTAGCTGACTATGTTTGAGTTCCAGGGTGGACAGACTCTATAGAGTTTGCAGACTTTTAGTATCAATAAAACTGGCATTTTTTTTTAATGAACACAATTTAATTTTAGAACTACTGAGGTGCTCAAGTCTCCTGCATTGTCAACAGAGCTCTGGTACTCGTGTCATGTTTTGTTTTTCACTGCAATTCCTTCTAATGAATGGATGTCTTCCCTCAGCTAAATCACTATCCTAATATATTATGAGACTCAGACCAGCATCTCTTCTCTAGCATTGCCTGTGGCCCTGAAAATTTAAATCTGTCCCCATAAAAGACAGAAGGATCAGAATCCAACAGGTCACAGTGCTGCTGTTCATTAAAACTGCCTGCAAACCACAGACAGTAAAATTGGAGACCTCAGCTTAAGGAGTCCTCTGAGCAAATCATTAACGCTAGAGCTGGTCAAAACAGTTCTGCTGGCATGGTTTTCCATTGGGGAAAATACATCGTGACATCAAAGTATTGATGTATGGATTTTAGTGTAAATTTTTTATAAATATTGAGATGCTTCCTTCCTTTTGACTTCCCTCTTTTATATTCTAATGCAAATATTAAATGAAGTGCATTGCCCCTGTTTAAATGAAAATTTTCAAAAGTTTTGTTTTGCAGGGAATGTTAACTTTTTCTTTTTCTCTCTTCCGATTGGGATGAAGGGAAATCTCAATGTCAGGATTTCCTGTGGAATTGAAATTCCAAGTTCCAACCAGCTCTAACACTTCCTTTGGCTGTGAACACAAGGCCATTACCTAGGCTGTGTTCCTTCAGCGTTTATGTGGATGTAATATGCATTATTGTAAAGCTAATCCCATGGCTACTCAAGCTACTGTGTCCCAATTTCTCCTGCTTTTGTACCGCCACTTGAAAAGGGAAACTGCACCACTGACCTAAATAACAGATTCACTTATAAAAAGCTCTTGGATGAAATCTTGGTCCCCTTGAAATCAATGGCAGTCTTCTCACTGATGTCAGTGGAGGCAGGATTTCACCCCATGTATTCAAATGCAAGTGTGATCCCATTAAAGATAATAGGGATGGTGAATTTATATTACCAGTAGTGAAGAATGAGCCTCACAGTTTCATATGCTGCTTTGAAGGGCTTGGGTCTGGGCTGGGAATCTGATGAGAACAGAGTTTCTTGTGAGGCTTCCTGATCTGAGACAGAAACAACCCTGAGAACAGATGCAGTGTTACAGCTTTTCTGGTTCTGGCTGCAACTGGAACGTATGAACTGGGGGAGGGAAATCTAAAAATAAGAGACCTGTAGAACAGGTAGAAAAAATAAGGATAAGGAGAATTTCAATGAAAATCTTCTGTGAAACTTTTTTTAAGAAGCTGTAGCAAAACTAATCAGTTTTCCCCCATCCTCTCCCACCCCGCAAAAGAAAAGATCAGCTTAGTTTTGGGAATGAACTTTCTAGGCAGCAGGTTCTTGTTTGGGCAGGGAGATAATCTGTTCCAAATTCTTAGTCTGCTGTTCTGAGCACAGAACTAAGAGACAGGACTTCTAGGTTCAATCCCTAGCTCTGCCTCCCACTCCTTCTATGACATTGGGCTAATTACCTAAGGGCTGGTCTACACTGAAAAGTTACATAGGCCTAGCTACATCTCACGGTTGTGTGTGGGGTGGGAGGTGAAAAATCCACACCCTCGAGAGACATAGTTAAATTGACAAACTCCGGTGTAAACAGCAGTGCTGAACAGAGGAACTTGTCCTTCGACCTAGCCACCACATCTTGGGGAGATGGATTACCAGCAAAGTTGCTGTAGTAAGTATCTACACTGACGTGCTACAGCTGTGCCTCTGTAGCATTTCCAGGGCAGACTTAGCTCAGGCTATTTGTGTTTCAATATCCTCCTCTATCAAGCTGGGATGACCATACTTACACTACTTCTCTAAGGCACGTAAGAAAAACTAGTTACGGTTTCTAAAGCTCTTTGAAAAATGAAAAGTGATGGGGAAGAAAGCAACAGGATAGGGAAACTTTCAGAAAATTTCATGACTGTTTTATTATTAGTTCAGTGCAGAGCAGTTTTATTTTCATGGGGAAACCTTCCCCCTGCTGCCTGAAAACAACTTCTTGTAGTCCTATAGTAACCACGCCAGCTTTCCCTTAAAGCAATACAGAGAGAAAGTGAGCTTTTTTTTCTCCAATATAACATTTCACAGGTACAGTGGGAGGAGAAAAATAAGTGGAGGTGGACTAGATCCTAAACCCCAAATCTTAACATTGCAGAGATCGCAGGAAGTCTGGATCCACATCTTTGCAGCCCAGGCTCATCTCTAAAGATAAGAGATCCTGTCTTTTACACGCGGAAGTTGAGCATTAATGAGTTAAGGTGTTTTTGGCCAAATTTTTTTTAGCAAAAAATGCAAATTCAGGTTGACCAGAACACTTTGCAAAATACAGGGAGATTTTTGCAATTGCTTTGGTCAATTTTTTTTTTATATCTTGGATATTTTTTTTTCATGGTGATGTTTTTGAAATAAAACGTTCTGATTTTTATTTTAGTTTAAATTACTTTTTGTTTAGAAATTTCCTTCAATTTGTATTAAAGAAAATGTAAAAACATAAAAGTCCATTTGAATTACTTAAGAAAAAATTTTGGAATGAAATTTCAAAATTTTTTGTTTGGGGTTGACCCAAAACAAACTTTTTTTTGGGGGGGGAAGGGGAGAAGAGTATGGTGGAACAACCAGCAAACCAGAAAAATCAGTCATTTGCATAACTCTTGTTGTTTTATTGTATTTGTATGACCATATCACATAAGAGCCTAGTTATGAACTAGGACCCTACAGTGCAAAGGGCTACACAAAGATGGCCCCTACCCCAACGAACTTACAATCTAGTAGCGATGAATGTGCATTACTTTGGATGCCTACCTGAAACCCTTGGGGCTGCAGTTTTTGAGCTGGAAACGAGCACAAATAGATCTTGTTGTCTCCATTTTGGCTTCACCCTGGAATCACAGAAGCCAGTAATTGTTTTAGCCCAACGCATTTTGCCATTCCTAGAAAACCTCCTTCTGCTCTGTGGAGAAGAAAAGCCACTTGTCACTCGCACTCCACGTAGAAGATACAGGTTCTTATGGAAGGTTTAACTTAGATGACTTTCAGATCCTTTTCCCAAGGAGTGATATCCTTGAAATCCTACAAGTCATTCAGTTGTGTAGCAGGGACATGAAAGAGATACATGAAGGGCATGTAAACTTTAACAAAGACGATGGCTAGGAAGGAAAAAAACTGTTTCTCTCTCTGACAGAAAGGGGCCTGGAATACATAACAGCCTTTATCTCAACACCTTTTAATGTGCAGCGAACTTGTTATTCCAACCAAAGTACGTTGAGGTTCTTTACATTTCCTGTGAAGAACGCTTTGACTGTTGAAAGCTGATTAATTAATAAAAGATGATTAAAAAAATGTTAAGAATTGGAAAGGATTCAAAACAAGGCAAGAGAGTGTGGAAAAGGGAGGAAGTATCTAAACGTGATGTTTTATTTCATAAGCATTTCACCCTAAGTATATTTAGTACATGTGAGGTCTGTTATAAGGCCCCTGTATACCACACTGTCAGAGTAAAGGGGACTTAAAGTGGGTGGAAATACACCCTCTGATACTCCCTGTATACTCCCCAGATGGTATAGAGTTTGCATAGGGGGTGGATTCGGGGTTATAGCCAGAATCATCTTCACTACTTTTCTGTTTTCCAGGGGTTATGGCTAACAGAGCCTAAGTTAGAGCAGCCTTGTGGTTGCTCTGATTTACAAAGGGGGGCTGGGCAGTGTCTTGCATAGCCCCTGAATATGGGAGAAACAAAAGTGGCTTAACACCACCTTTACTCCTCTCTCACTCCATTCATACCCCAAGTGAAGGGACATAGGCCCAGATTTTTTAATGGTATTAGGTTTTGCAGCATTGAGTGGAGCTATGTCTAAATATCTTTTAAAAACTGGGCCATGGTTACTGAGAATCAGGCCCATATGCTGCACACACATGTGCGCACTCTCTATACACACACCCGCCCCCCCCCCCCAGATCACATAAGTGTATATTAGAGATGGGGACGGGGAGGGGAATCCCAGGGAGCCTGCAGTCTTGCAAATCCCTCAAACTATTTTCAGGAGAGGTCCCAAAACTAGTTTAATTTGAGTGAACCTTTCTGCCTCTGTAATTTAGAGAGTCGGACAGGCATTTCAGTTCATTTATCCAGAGTCCAGATGTATTTTCTGCTCATGCAGCACTTCCTAGGTCTTTCCTAGTATCTCAGAAGAAATGGTAACATAGGTCAAAAGAAGAGGAAAAAGAACTTGCTGGCCCACAAAGAGAAGCTTAAATATTTATTCACACTGGGCCATTAGGGAGTTTTGCTTTAAAAGGAGAGGGCCTGAGAGAGGCTACGGTAAAATTGACATTAAAAATTGGTTACTAACTGGAGCTTTGGAGCTATAGGGAGCTGCCTATATGACACCTAAGTCACATGATAGGGTTTCCACTCCCTGCCTGGATGACTGATACTTCTTAAACTGGAGAATAGTGGATAGCAACTTACTCCACCCACAGGTGTGCTCTTGTCTTCATACAAATACCTCAGGCATAGAAGGAACAGCTACTCACCAGGCAGTCTTGTGAACCTATTTACACAAATATCCGTGGATAACAAATACTGAGAGGTATTAACGTAGGCAAACCAAACAGCCGTTCAGAACACAAACAAATGTTTAGAGACGCTGTTTTTGCGTACACTGAGAGGCAGGACAGGACACTGGACTGGGACTTAGGGGATCTGTGTTTTATTCCTAGTGCTGCCACTGAGCTGTTGTCTGACCTTGGGCAAGTCACATCACCTCTCTGTTCTCCCCCTCCCACTCTTTGTCTTGTCTGTTTAGACTGAAAGCTCTTCAGGCCAGGGATTGTCTCATTCTGATTTTGGACAGTGCCTGGCACAAGAGGGCCCTGCCCTCAGCTGGGATTCTAAGTGTTACCATAATACAAGAAAAAAGGCCCTGTGTTTTTTCTGCAGTAACCCGCGGGCATTAGTTTTAAATGCCAAGCAATGGGGTTTCCACCACTTCCCTCTGGAGGTAATTCACAATCTAATTTGTCTCGCTGTCAAGAGTATCTTTCTGATATTCAGCCAACATTTTCTCTCTCCTGATTTAATTCCATTGCTCCCAGTTATACCCCCTCTATCCTACCACATAAATTCTCTCCCTCCTTGCCGTTTGCACTCTTCAGAGAGCTCTCAGCTGTTGCTGTCTCCTAATTAGCTATCTCTTAGTCAAGATCTACATGTTTCTCTTTTTAATCTGGCCTCGTAAATCAACACCCCCCCCCAAGCTCTTTGTTTCTCTTCTCTGAACCCCTCTTCAGTGTGTGTACATCTTTCTGGCCCTGAGGTGCCGCAGATAAATTCACCCAGGATTCCTGGGGCAGTCTGCTCAGAGCTGTGCAGAGATGCTGCGCGTTGTGATGCTTCAGCATTCGCAGCTCCAATTGCATTGGCATTTCGGTTTTGCTGCCTCCTGGCATTGTCAGGGTGGGCTGATCATGTGAGGGTTTTGAGCACCCTCCCGTCCCCCTGACTTCAGCGGGGATGGGTGGCTTGCTGCACCTTCCAGGACTGGGTCCTTGCTGAGCTTTCTGACAGCACTGGGTTTCTTTCAGCCATTGCTGCTCCCTTGCATTGAGTCTTGTGTTGTCTTTTTTTTTTTTTTTTTTTTGAGGGAATTATTTTGTCTTTCCTGCCCATGCTTGTTAATGGCCACAGAACAAATGTTGTTACAATATCTTGTCTCAAAATTCCTGCTTGTGCCACACATCTGCTTTTTGTTCAGTTTTGGACCCCGAGACAGGCTTCTGCTCCATGCTCCTCCTTTGTAATCTCTTGTTTAAAACAATGCGCTTTGTCAATCCTAACAATTCTTGCTGCTTTCTAATGGCCCCTTCTAATAGGAAATGGTCTTGGAGACAAGCTGTCTTCTGAATGGTTATCCAGGCTCACTCTGCCACTGGTTTGAATGGAAAAAAAGGCCTCAATGGAATAGATTGGGAAGGAAATTTGTAAACTTAAATTTTGTTTCGGAGGAGAAGGGGGTAGAATACCAAAATAAACCTTATTTGCTTTGCCGTACAGCTACAAATAACACCTTGGTAGTTGCTGGGGTTTTTTTAATTTTTTTTTTTGAGCGAACCCAACAAACAGAAAATTATTTTCAACCATTTAAAGGCCAAAAAGTCACAAAATGGCATTAGCACCATAGCACTGGGCAGCTTTGATCAGATGGGCATAAGTCTTCGGTAGCTGCTTTCAAAATACCTGTCTTTTGCTTTCCCCACTGCTCCTCCTCACTGCTTGTGTCTCACTTATTTCATGCTTAAATGAAAACCATCCCTAGAAAAGGGAAGGCTTGTCTGATCGATAGGTCACTGGACTGACTCGAGATCTGGTTCTATTCCTGCTTCTGCTGCAGACTCGCTGTTTGACTTTGGACAAACCACTTCAGGTCTGATTTCCTGCACCACCACCCCCGGAAGAGCTCGACTGAAGTCAATGGGCCTGATTCCCTGAATCCTGGAGGAGTCATGTAGGCCAGTGCAAAGTTGGTATCAAAGGCTACACCCACAATTCTGCATTCACTTTGCACCATTTTGATGAATACACAAGGCTTAGTGCAGTAGGGAATTGTACCCAGTGGATGCTCAGTATTTCGAAAATCAAATTCTTAGAGCCAGATCCTCAACTGGTACAAATAGAAATCAATGGAGATCTACGCCAGCTGAGGATCTGGCCCTTAACCTCTTTGTGTCTCATTCCCCAGGCTGATGATGATGATTTCCCTCCATCATGGAGTCTTGAGGATAAATCCACTGATGTTTGTCAGGAATTCAGATGCTATGGTGATATGCACCTTAGCCTAGCTCCTAATTAAATAAGATAGATGAACGGATGTGTCATAATCACTTCTCTCTGCTTCCAATCCAGTAGGGATCTCTGAGGTTGCACAGAGCCAAAGAACCAGTCTCAAAAGTTTAGTGCTAATTACCTGGGAAAGTTATAATGCCTCTGCTCATCTTCCTTGATTGATTTTTTCACTATGTTAGGAAACTTTTCTCCCCCTGATGATTGGCCTTAATGAACATGGCAAGTTTACAATAAGGACAACTGCCAGCCAATTTAGACTGGAATAGTGGAATTTTGTCAGGAATCTCTGGGATGGGGTGTTTAACTGTAGTGATTTGGGCTATGCCTTCACTTCAAAAAGGTGAGTGTTTACATCAACACAGCTCTCTTTGTAAAATCCGAGTGGAGACAAAGCATGGGCAGTTTCTACCTTTGCTATAGCTAGTTAAAGTCAACTCTGTCCCTTCTTGTGGTTCACGTCTACTATCTACATCCAGGTAGAAACTACGGTGCCTTGCCTCAACTAGGATTGTCCCTGGAGGGCGCTAGCTCTCTCCATGTAAAAAGACAACTTTGGTTTTTCACAGCGAAGACAGCTGTGAACCCGGTTAACTGAATGCCTTAGTTGAGGTGAGAAAGAGAGAGAGAGAGTTTTGTCTGGGGTCCCTTTTTGGAAGGGATTGTGGGCTGGCTTGCTGTTCGGACCATCCTCTGGAACTCTGAGTGGAGATCATAGGTTAGGATCTGGTCATCCCACTTCCTGCATGATAAGTGACAGGTGCAGAGTGGTGAGGTATTCGCCTTGATCATCCTTTTCTCTTTCTCTTGTTTCCAAACTGATGGTGGCGGGGGGTTAGCACAGTATAGACCAGAGGTAGGCAACTTATGGCACGGGTGCTGAAGGCGGCACGTGAGCTGATTTTCAGTGGCACTCTCACTGCCTGGGTTCTGGTCACCGGTCTGGGGGCTCTGCATTTTAATTTAATTTTAAATGAAGCTTCTTAAACATTTTTAAAAACCTTATTTACTTTACATACAACAATAGTTTAGTTATATATTATAGACATATAGAAAGAGACCTTCTAAAAACATTAAATGTATTACTGGAACGCGAAACCTTATATCAGAGTGAATAAATGAAGACTTGGCACACCACTTCTGAAAGGTTGCCGACCCCTGGTATAGACCCTCTCATCTGTGGTCAGCCATAATCTGCCTGCAGTGGCACCAATGTGGTTCTGCTACATGTGATATGACCAGGTGCCATGAGCCCATGCCAGCAGCTGGAACATGCATCATCCCCTCTACCTAGCCACCAGATTCCAGCTGCTCTGAGGATACTAACATATTGCCAGAGAGGAGGGGGTTGAGAGTTGAACCAGCAGCAGGCCAGCAAACCTATGAGAATCACCCCCTGGCTTGTAGTAGTAATAACAAACACCAAATGCATTTCCATCATCAGCACCCCCGCTATAAAAAATTGTTCCAGCACCCCTGCCTCAAAGTGGGAATCACTGACCCCAACCCACCGCCCCAGCAGATCACCCCTGGGTTCCCAGGCATATTACTGGGACGCAGCATTCACTCCTGTGTGTGTTTTTTAAATAAAATGTCTTGGGAACCGGAAGTGTATTTTACTGACAAGTGCTGAAGTGCTCTCTGTGGTTTTGCTTAATGCGAACAGAGTCTGTGAAAGCAAGGCACTGAGGCAGACCAAGGGGCATCTGATGAGGGCTTTGCCATGTGACCTGAGCACTTGTTAGAAGAACCTTTCTTTTCTTGAGTAGCTGGTGCCTCTGGGAATCTGTGCTGGATTTTAATTAGATGTGAAGGGAGCCTGGATAGTTGGAAAAGAACAGAAATAGTTTTGGAGAAGAATTAAAAAGATTCAAAGAAGAAATTTAAATGCAATTTAAGAAGGAGGGGGAAAAAACCCTCTAATTAGTTCACCATGTCCTAAAGCATGAGGAAAATCTGCAAATTCTTCTTCAATGAACATACAGGGAAGTAAAATGCAATTGCACAAAGGGCTGTGGAAAGCAAATGCACAAGCATGTGAAAGGGGCTGGAATAAACTCATTTAGAAATGTCAATGTTTACTGGTAACTGCACTCAGTATTTCCCCAGCTCTACGCATGGGATGCACTTCATTAGTGGCGTTTTCATCTGGTTTGGGTCCCATTCATCACATCCACAGGTAGGAGATGGTTTGGGGGTGCCACCTGCCTATAGCTTTGTACATGTCATCTGCTATCTCCCAGTGTGAGTTATATTCTAAAGACACGTCTAGGTGTGAATGGCAATCCATACCACTGGGATTAACGGTGAGTAAAACGCCAAAGCTTTGACACCATCAAATCTCATGCCCAGGGCAATTCATTCACACTCTGCCAGTTCAGATGTGTGTTCTGCTGTGAATGGTTATCATGTACAATGGCAGCTGAAAGATAATGATTTACTTTTAAAATGTATGTAGAAAATAACCCAAATTGAACTGGGAGACGAATGGGTACTGCTCAGCATCACATAGCAGCTTAAACGCTCTTGTTAAACCTCCATTTACTCTGAAGACCATATACGCAGGCATATCAGAACTGTGTCACTTGGAAGCAAAATTGTCAGCTTTCCGTCCACTGCCTTTGAGTCAAACTGGACGTATTTGCATTGTACATTCTCTGGGGTAGGAATTGTGAATCGTTTTTGTTCCTCCTGCACCTAGCACATTGTCAACATGATCAGAAAATAAGCAGCATTCCACCTTTGACTGTGTAGCATGTAGAAGAAGAAAAGCTGATTATTTCTCTTACTAAGATGATGATACTGTTGTAATGTGGGTTTTTGGGTTTTTTGCTGCTATTGTGGTTCTTCCCCGCCTCATTCACTGCTTTTTTCTCAGCCCTCTGCAATCCATCACTCAGTCCTAACATCCTTTGGCGCAAGAAAAAGGGCTACTTAACCATTGCACAGATGCAATGATTGGTGCCGGAGAGCATTTGAACTAACTGCATCTTAGTGTGAGCTCAGTATGCCAAGGGTTTGTAAATTCTGGCTGCTTAACTTTAAATCAATCATTCTGTCACGTGATTTTATTTTTAAATGCCCACATGACCCAAGAATTTTTTTTTCTGCTGTAGAGCCAGACCGCCAGCAGAGGGCGTACATTCTATTAAGAAGAGTATGTCCATCCCAAGTAGGACTTAATGGAACACTAACATCCCCCTGTTCGGTTGATCTTTGTTTTACAAATGGGGACACCGAGGAACAGGTTGTGAATTGTCGAGGGCACAGAGGTTGTGAGAGTCAGAACAAATAACAGAATTCAGGTCTGACTCTGGCTCCTGGTCCTGTACTCAAACACACTTACCTTTTACACGTGCCCATCTGTGACTGTATGAAGTGCACATGCTCTGTTTGCTAATACTCTCTCTTACTCTACACTGAATTTTGCAGAGATTAGTTTTGGGACATTCCCCACCACCATTTGCTTCATTTCCTGCTGCTGACTGCCGGTTACCTTTGGCCCAAACCGTTAAGGGCTGACATTTTTTAAAGTAATTCAGGATTTTTGATGGATAACTTGAGACACCTAAGGTCATACTTGGTTTTTCGCAGAGCTTGTGTAACACTGACAGACCCAGGTTGTTGGCAGGCAGAATCGAACCGGGGTCCTCTGGAGCTTAGTGCATGAGCTTCTACAGAATGAGCTAAAAACCAACTGCCTCTTAGCACACACACACTCTCACTCACTCACTCACTCTCGTGTCTTGGTGCCACTGGATGGGACAGAACACCACCCCCAGAAGGTGTAGGGGTTACACTTGCAGCCCAGAGGAACAGAGGACTAAGGTGGCTTGAAGCTACCTTTGCCTCCTCTTCATCCTGGGCTGATCTGAGGGCTGGAGCATCCCCGGGCATTATTTAGACAGCTCTGAGGGGCTACATTGCAGTAGCCTCTGTGGGCTGTAGCACTGGTCAGAATTACTGTAGCACTGTGTTGCAGTCCCCCAAAAGCCCCCTCCCATTCCCAGTGAGCCCCCTTGACCAGGGCTTGTGAGGTGCCTTTGGAAGGCTGCCTGTCCCTATCCTCACAGAACCTGTGGTATGGACGTTCTCCAGCCCTAAGCTGGGCGGTTAAAGCTCCTTTCCCCAGCATACAGGGGCTGGCGTGGCTTGCACCCATAGAAGGGGCACGATATTCAGAATGTGGATGCTCTGCCCTCTCTGAAAACTGGACCCCTTTAAAATGCCCGTATGTTGATGACCCAAAAATGGAGGCACCGCCAATCACTAGTCACTTTGAAAATGGGGGCTTTGCCATGTAAAGGTGAGATGCCCAGATACGCAGCTTCGACTTCAGCATCCCCCACTCTCCGTGCAGCTTCAGCGCACAATGCTTTGTGCATCTCGGCACCTTAGCAAACAGAAACTTCTTCGCTCCATTTCCAAGTTCTTAGTCTTTTCACATGTCAAGACTTTATAAGCGGCAAGCGTTCCTTTGAAAATGCTTAGTGAATCACAAGCTGCTGGCATCACTCAGTTAGTTGCTCCTGACTAGCCTAAGATGACAACATTGCAGCAGGTTTGTTTTCTCAGTATCATCTTTAATATCCTCATCCAGAAAGGCTCTGGAGACGTCATTAGGCACAGCTCTCTCTTTGTAGATCCAGGCTAACAACTGCTGAGTTGGTTGCTTTGTGTAAATCAGTTGTCACTGAACGTGGGGCATAAGCTGAGGATGGTGCGTGGCACAAGGGTGAGTCCGTGGAAGAGATGAGGTTTCTAACTATTTCAGAGGGCACTAAGAAGCCATTGTTCCTTTAAAGGCAAGCGCACGCTTACCGGCAGGGTGAAACTTGATTCCAGGTGTGCAAGGCCCAGGCTTGGCCCCATCGTAACACGTTAGTCCCATACCAGCTAGGGAGTCATAAAGCAGAGGGGGAAATCTCTTCATACTCCCATCGAGGATAACCTCGTGTGAGCTAGGGGAAGAGTCCTATGATTGTGCAGAACGCAGTAGCTCTGGCACCCAAGGGGCTGGAGAAGGGCTGATACTTCTACTGTTCTGCTCGTTGGGTTAAGCATTGGATTTGACCTACCCATCTCAGTGTATTAAACTGACGTTAAAGCTGATTACTCTGATCCTATGTGGAAAGGTGTCTTGTGCTGGCCCTTCCAGACAAGGATTGAGCTAGTTTTGGCAGGGCAGCTTCAGGGAAGACTCAGTCACATACCTGTTCTGTGGCTAAATGGATGGCTGAATTCCCCAATGCTGGCAATGCATCCAGCGCCTTTCTCTGAAGCTGGATCCTAATGGTGACAGGAGAGGGAGGCAATAAGGATGTTTGAAGCTTTCCTAGATATCAGACCTACCCCCAAAGATAATGCATGGTGTGCTCCTTAATGGAGACTCGTATTCATTCTCTGCAGTTAGTACAGTAAGTTCTGAGCAACAAAAAGACACCATGCTAGCGTAGTAATCAATTCCACAGCATCTTTCAGTGGAATAATTGGAACCCATTATTAACATTTGTTCTTTCCTTTATCAAGAATCTCTGAACAATTTTTTCCACCCTTTCCCCCGTTCCCATACGTGTTGCATTATAAATTAATCTCATCAACGATGAGCAGAGAATAAGCCTGAAAAATTGCAACAACTTCTAAAAAGAAAAGGAAAAAAATCCTGCAAAGGGCCTTTATACCTGTTACCTGAAAAGAATATTTGTGGGTGCAAATTAGCTTCCATTCACACGCTAGGCCTTGCATAATAAATCCTAGTGGACAATAGCTGATTGGAAAAACTCTGGTCCTTTTGATAGATTGTTTTAAATAAGTGTGCTCTGTCTCAAGGGAACTGTTAATGCAAGAGGGGTCAGTGGTGGATCCCTTTTGGAATGAAATATGAGCGGGACTGGAAAAAACAGAGGCTTAATGTTTTGCATTAGGCCTCAGGGGACACGAAACCCTGACTTATAGACCAAGTAGGAAGTGCTAACTAATAAAAATGTCTCCATCTGCAAATCTTCACTCCTGCCTACTCAAGGTGTCTTTTAAATTGCTCTAATATGAATGTGACACATGCTTTCTGGAAAGATCATTCACGCCGAAATCAGCAGACCAGCCCATGCAACCAAATCTGGATTGAAGATTTAGAGGTACCATAAGTTTCTACAAATTCAAGAATATTACAAATCTAGCTCCATCTCATCCTTGTCCCCTTTCACCACACCTCTAAGTGAAGCTGTACTTATTTATAGGCCTAAGAAGCATGTAAATAAAAGACCAGGTAAGCTGGAAGTGGCCGATTTTCAACTAACAACTAATTTTCCCCCATTCACAAATTCTTCATTAACAGACTTTTTCCAAATTTGTTTGTTCTTCTTATTTGTTCAGTGAACAGTGTTTGCAAACATCTCTCAGTCTGTAAATTGCTTGCAAAAAGTTTGCTGCAAGTATTCCTTTGGGTCATTTCTAGCTGTGATTCTACATCTGAGGTGTGAAGTTGGTCACGCAGGTCACATGCTAGTGTTTCTATTCACTGATTGTATAAGCAAACTGGAGCGGGTCAAAGATTTTTCCATAAAAATAGATGTGGGTTTTTCTTGGCACAAAATGACTTTAACAAAATGGAAATGTCACCAAAAAGTCTTTTTTGTTTAAAAAAAAAATCAGTTTGTCAAAAAACTAAAAATTCAAAAAGTGTCATATACATTTTTTGATTAAAAATAAAAAAATGGTCACAGACATTTTTTGTGGGGGGAAAAAAATCATTTCACAAACAGTTGCAAAGCTAATCTTTATACAGACGCTCCCCGACTTATGCAAGCGCTCTGTTCCGGAACGCCTGGCATAACTCACATTTTACGTAAGTCAGAAATGTATCTCCGACCATTACGCAAAACAAACAGACAAGCAAAACAAAACAAAAAACCCCCAAAACCTCCGATTTCTAGTTTACAGAACATTTTCCGTAAGCTTGGATTTGCCTATGTCGGGTTTACTTAACTCGGGGAGTGTCTGTATGTTACATTTGCTTCACCTAAAATGATCTCGGTTCAGTCATGAAAGTCAAGTACAGTAGCTCCCATTCTGTGTTGATACCATCTTTGTGACCCTCATCATGGGAGTTACATCAGCTTTAACTCCCCTGAGTGTGGCAGAACTTGAAGTTTTAGATGTTTCCGATCATGTGTTAAGTAGCATGACTGTGAATACGACCATACAAATAAATGTTGTGGCCAATCCGGAATTAGTTTGCTGCATCTTAGTTAAACCTGACTATGAATGAACGTTTGTGAAGTGTCTACCCTTGAATTTATAATTGGGTTTTAACATGTGAACCAACACAACTAAACATTTAAGTGTAGACACACTTTTACACTGTTAAGACTCCATTAGACCATGTCTACACTACATACCTCTGCTAGCATAGCTATGCCGGTCAGGTCTGTGAAGTGTGAATCCTGATCCACAGGGCTCTGCTGGTTGAAGCCCCTAATGTAGATGCAGTCATACTAGCAAATCTGCACTTTTACTGGTATAGCTTGTTTTGCTTGTGGGATGTGTGTGTGAGATTTTACTATTCTGGTAAAAACCAGAGGTTTGCTGGTGTGCTGTATTTGCATGAGGAGTGCTTTGCTGTTACAATATACCGGTGTCACTGTACCAATAAACCACTCCTAGTGCAGACAGAGCCTTAAACTTACATCCACTGACCAAAGCCTTCCAGCACCTTATACATCACCTCTGAATCTGGTTCCAAGCTGGAGAGATGGGCTACTAGTGAGGTGACAACATGCAACTACAGCACTTGGTCTGCTGATTTCAGCGTGAATGATCTTTCCAGATAGCGTGTGTCACATTCATATTAGAGCAATTTAAAAGACACCTTGAGTAGGCAGTGGGAGTTGGCTATAAATCTGCACAATGTTTTAGAATGTGTACCCCTTTTAGTGAACTGGCCTTCTCAGCTGTCTGAAAATTTGTCACTGCAATGGCTATTCATAGCAACTAGATGGTGGAAAAGTCCAACTGCATCAGCTCCTTCATGTGGCTTTGCCAATGCAGGCTTGTTCCTTTATAGGTATATTCTTGAGTGCTATCTTCAATCTACTTCTAAATTACCCAAGCAATGGTGCTTATGCTGCTTTCCCTGGGGAAGCTCTTCCACTGTCTAATACATCTCACCGGTAGCTAAGAGTAAAGGGATGAAAGAGAGCAATGAATAATGCAGGCTCAGCAAAAGCTCTCCCTTTCCACTTGGATCACCCTAAACCATTCCATTTTGCCAATGTGGTGCCATTCAAACACTGGTGAGATGGTCCTCCTTTCTCCCCATCCACTAGCTTAATCATTTTGTAACTGTGTGGTCCAGTAGGAGATCTGTCTGGGTTTGGTCGAGCAGCAGCTTCTAAGAGTGCTTAGCTCTCATAGCCCTATCCTGCTTTTCCAAAAGCCAGGTTGCTATGAGTTAAGTGATCATTATTTGGATGGAAATTTTGCAGACAGCAGACACGGATGGGGCAGCTTCAGAGCCAGTTCTATAGTTTTAGGTTTCCTTCATGGCAAGATTGTGCTTCACCCCACACGGATGCACAAGTGGAAGGAGATAGTACGAGGGGCATCCTGCCGTTTGTGCATGAGCTGATCACATGTGCAGTCCCGTTGGTGCAAGGACCAATGTTGCTGCTGGTGGCTGGCTCCTTAAAATGGGGTAGGGAGAGGCAGAGCTATTAGGAAATGCTGTGTCTTTTTCTAGGGTGGCACAGAGCTCCCACTTCCCCTGGGTTCCCCAGAAGCCTGTGAGAGCTTAACTTGGTTCAAGCACAATGTGTCCTAGAGCCTCCACTGGGATGTTCTGTTGCTGCTGCAGGGCTATGCGTTAAACTCACAGTATGGCCCTAAAACTCCCCTCCATTCCATTTCTGGTGCAATAGGGATAGCTGTGACAGTCTATACTGTTATGGTTACCACTTTTACAAGACTATGATAAATTTTTGTACAAATTATGCCTTGTGAGGAATCATTTGGAAACTCATAAGCTGCTGAATATTATTGTCATGGTAAAATATGTGTATCAACATTGTATGTAAAGTAATAAGTTTCTGCTGTACGGCATCTCTGTAACATGTTCCAGAATTAGAAAGACAGGTTCAAACCAGTTTTTAAGAGACAAAGAGAATCTAGCACCCCAGCCACAAGTTAAAGAGCGATCACTAGCTTAAGCAGCCATTCTTCAGCACCCGGAAGGTGTAAACAATAAATTTACATTTCATCTCAAAGATGGCTCACACCTCACATACACAAGAGATTGTTTGTCTGCATCTCGGTAGGGGGTAATCCTCAAAGAAGGGAGAGGGTATAAAAATGAGACAATGACCTCTACTTTACCTCTCTTCCTCCCATCTCTCTGCTTTTAACATCGACTCTCAAAGAACTGAACTAAGGCTGAAAGGAGACCCGCCTATGAAATTTACAACAACATATGGTGAGACAAAACCTTTGCTTTTAAGTTCACTTAGCTTGGTAAATTAGGTATTAACTTGCATGTTTATCTTTTGTAGCCAATTCTGACTTTTATGCCTTATCACTTGTAATCACTTAAAATCTATCTTTCTGTAGCTAATAAACTTTTCTTATCATTTTATCTTAACCAGTGTGTCTGGATTAGAGTGTGTGGGGAAACTCCATCTGGGATGAAAAGGCTGGTGCATATATCATTTTCCTTTGTTGAAATGATGGACTTGCTATGAGCTTGTACTGTCCAGGAGGGTACTTGTGCTGTACAAGATGTACATTTCTGGGGTCAAGGCTGGGATTAAGAACATGTGGGTGTTGCCCTGTAAGTAATTTATGAGTGGCTAGCTAGTAGCACTCCACACTGTGTAGCGGGGAGAAAGTGACATGCTGGAGGCTGTGTGCGTGAGCACAACCTGAAGAGGTGGCTGTTCAGCAGCAAAGCAGTATAAGAGGCATTCCTGGCAGGAGAGCTAAGGAGACACAGCTGTTCAACAGTCCAGCTTGTACCGTGGGGAATGGCACAATAGTCAAACATTCTATTTTCAGGTGTCTGTGTCCCCCCTCCCCACCTCTTTGGTCGGGGAATAGTTTTCCTAGGGTTTCTGTGACAGGATTCCCTTTGGACTTGCAATGCCAAAGGCGATGAGGGTTTTGCCTGGATGCTCTTCATCCTGTTTCCCTTAGGATATGAACTAGATGAGAGTGAGATTGCACTGGGCGAGCGTTCTTCTGCACCAGCTGTCGCAATCAAGTATGTCTCGTTTTTGCTGGTTTTCTAGATTGCTTCGCTTTACTAAGGGTATTTAATAGGGCTGGGCCAACAGGAGTCTAACCGAACTGAAGCAAATCACCCCTTTTGCGTTTGTGGGTTAGGAGATGTAGAGAAGTGTTAAGGTGTGTTGCCATATAATTATATGCGCATGGCACTCAGAGGACACACAGGTGGCTGAATCTGGCCCTAAATGAGGTCTTAAGTCTCTGCACCTGCATCTCAGCCATTTGTGTTGGAAATGGATAAAATGCTCCCGATGCACATGCAGCTCTAGAAATTGCATATGCAAAAGTAGGTGCACAAATGCACATGGGCCTCATGTCTTACTTTATGAATATCTGGCTTTTGATGGTCACTGAAAAGCAGGTTAGCTCCTGTTCAAATTCTGGGTATATTCTGGTTCTTAATCCAGAAGCATTAAGGTGAATAAGTAGTTATCTCACTGATTGATATGATCTGTTCTGGCCCAAGTTATGGCACTTTCTTCCCTGGATATATAAGTACCCTTGAGGGCTAGTTTTACAACCATTGTTCTTTCATCTTTGTGTTTAGTGAGTTAACACAGTTCTGTCAGAATGGTTCATATTACTGCTATATGCTTGGTACGGCTGTTTCTAACAATGCTAAACCAATTATTGATTTGACTACAGCTGTATAAAAAGGTTTTGATAGAATGAAGTATTGGTCTCACAATAATAAAATCATTTTAAGTGCTAAGGTCTTTATTCTGGGTTTGGTTAGCTGTCTGAAGCGATGCAAGGATTCTTTTGGGCAGATGTTGCTGCATCTCTTGTGGAGTCAGCTACGCCACTTGAAAACTGTCCACAGGGCTTCCAAATGCTTTTCATGGGCTTGCTGCAGCTTAATATGCTCTTGCACTGAGGGAACCAGAAGATGATGTAAATTTCACCAGGTCAGACTTCCTCAGACTCCCCTCTAAATATGTCACTGTGAATTAAGAGAGGAAGATTGTTCTTGTAATTAAAGGTTGGGACTCAAGGGACCTGGGTTCCATTCCTGGCTTTGCCACAGATTCTCTATGCAACCTTGACCAAGTCACTTAATCTATGTCTACACTTTTGGCAGCATTGGAGGACTGGCACTTTAGTGAAAGGCCCTGGCAGCAGGGAGATGCTGGAGACTGACTGAAGTGAGGAAAGGCTCTGGCAGGGAAAGGCAGCAGCAGGGAGATGCCAGAGCCTATCCCCACTACTGGAGCCTTTCCCAACAGGGTCCCCCCCCATGTCAGGGAAGGGCTCCGTCAGTGGGACATTACACTGCTAAAAATAGCACTGTAGAGATGGGAGACACTACTTGGGCATGTAGAAAGCTGTGCACAGTATAGACCCTGGGTGTTTAGGATTGTAGGGCACTCTGCTCTTTGTCTAAGCTGTGCCTCACCATCTATACTGCTGTTTATGCCCAAGTGAGGGGTCTGTGCAATGTGTGGACTCTCCACTCTGCCTCAGATGTAGACCTACCTTTAGGGTAAAATGGGAATATTAATATTTCCTTCTCCTACCCTTTGTCTGGTCTGGAAGGTAGGTGAGGGACTCTATCCTGGGAAGCAGTTACTCTGAAAAAGATTTGGGGGTCATGGTGGATAATCAGCTGAACAGACTGGAAACAAGACATACATTTTTCCATCACTGACCATTTTAAAATCAGGGTTCAATGTTTGTCTAACAGACCTGCTGTAGGAATTATTTTGGGGGGGTTCTCTGGCCTGTGTTATACAGGAGGTCAGACTAGTTGATCACCATGGTCTCTCTGGCATTGGAATCTATGAATAACACTACAGGGCAGGAATCCCATTGTACTATTTAATGTGTTGGTAACCTTCCCAAGTCATTTTGTCATTAGTCTGATATTCTCTGTTTCTCAAAAGACAATAATTAGGCGTGTATAATATTGTACTTACCTGTCTGTGTGTATAATGGCAACATAGAGATCTCAAACAAAATTAATTGTTTCCTGTACAAAACATTATTTAATAGAGTCCATCAGTCTGTTCCTTTTAACATCATCTTCCTTGGTAATTGGTTAAAACTAATAGCAGCTATTTAAAAGATTTTTTTCTCCCATAAGATTTTGTTCTTGATACAACAAAGGTCAGTTCATTCAGCAAATATAATTGAACTGCACCATCAGCACTCTGCCTCAGTGATTTCAAATTCTCTCTGTGGCATCATAAATGCATTTACAAACAAGAATGAAATCAGTTACAATAATTTCTCCTCTAAAAGGGGCTGACCCAGAATGAAAACCTTTGAAACACACAGCTAGGTTTAAAATTCTGTACAAGTTGCTTCTTCATTTTAATGTAATTTATTTCTCCTTAGAAAAGAGATGGAAAAGAGGACTTGATAAATGTATATAAGATAATGAATGGTCTAGAGCAGGGGTCGGCAACCTGCGGCTCCCGGCTCGCCAGGGTAAGCACCCTGGCGGGCCGGCCCGGTTTGTTTATCTGCCGCGTCGGCAACTTCGACCGATCGCGGCTCCCACTGGCCGCGGTTCGCGGTCCCAGGCCAATGCGGGAGGCAGGAAGCGGCGCGAGCCGAGGGATGTTCTGGCCGCGGCTTCCTGCCTCCCGCATTGGCCTGGGACCGCGAACCGCGGCCAGTGGGAGCCGCGATCGGCCGAAGTTGCCGACGCGGCAGATAAACAAACCGGGCCGGCCCGCCAGGGTGCTTACCCTGGCGAGCCGGGAGCCGCAGGTTGCCGACCCCCGGTCTAGAGCAGTGCTTCTCAAAGTCGGGCTGCCGCTTGTTCAAGGAAAGCCCCTGGTGGTACAGGCTGGTTTGTTTACCTGCCACATCTGCAGGTTTGGCCGATCATGGCTCCCACTGGCCGTGGTTCGCTGCTCCAGGCCAATGGGGGCTGCAGGAAGGGCGGCCAGCACATCCTTCGGCCTGCGCCACTTCCCGCAGCCACCATTGGGGAACCTTGAGGAGTGGTATGGGAAAGCTTGAACTGTCACTACTCAGACTGTACCTGTACTGTGGGTAAACAGATGATTTCACTCTGCAAGGCTGTTTGCCTTGTAATTTTGGTGAGCATTAAATTTGCACAGCAATCATTTTTAGCAAAAAGTTATCAAAAATACAGTTTTAGCACATACTGTACATACTTTAATACATAAGAATATAGAGCTGAGTGCTGACTGTTTTATGACTTATTCTGCACCCTTTTTATATTTAGCAATTCTAAACTTGATATGAAAAGTAAATACATTATTGGAGTGAACTCAAGGAAGGAGGAGAAAGCTGTGAAGCAATGTTCAACCCTGCCCGAAACTTGTGGGCTTTAAATACACTTATTCAGAGGGATGTATTTGAAATGTTGTATGTTCAAATTAAAAAATATAAACAGGCCTTTTATGTGATGGGTGGATCCAGCTCTTAAAGATGGCATGGTTTGGGCTTTGTCAGCACACACCCCTGAAAATTGCTAGAGGAAGCCACCAAGTGAAGAAAGAACCTTTTCCACAAGAAACTCAAAATGGTGAAATTTGACCCCATGGATCACTTAAATCTCATTTAAGCCCTATTTTAGGGGTTCCGGTGAGACTTCAGGTCTCTGCACTGCTCATGTGAATTTCACACACCCTGCCTATTGAAGGCAAAGCTCCTGTCCCAGCAGTGTTAGCTGTCTGAAAATCTGTAGGCTGCTCCATAAGGGCAGCAAAGACTGATATGAAACTTAATGAGGTAGAAAAAAATACTCACTAAAAATGCTGTAGGTGAGGAAAGGGAGTCAGCTCTCCTGTTACCATTGGATGCGGACATAAATAGTCCTAAGTAATCTTCCCCATGGAGCGAGTGGGGAATGTAATAGAAATCGGCTGTCTGGATAAGAAATCTACAGTGTAGATTGGAGAGAAGAGTTTTAGCTTCAATTTGTAAAGCAGTCTGAGATCCTCCTGTAGAAAGGTTTTATATGTATCGAAGATTAACGCTTCTGAACACAGTGGAGTTACAATCTGGATTTAGGAAGCAACGGGCACTTGGGACCTTGCAAAAATTGCTTCACTGACTATTGAAGTTCATCCACCTCTATTGGGCAGCTGTTAGAGAGGTGGTTTTGCCCAGTAGATAGAGCACTGGATTGGGACTCAGGAGATCATGGTCCTATTCCTGGCTGTGCCTCTGGATTTCTGGGTGACCTTTGGCAAGTCACTTCCCTGCTCTGTGCCTCAGTTTCCCCATCTGTAAAATGGGGATAATGATGCTTACCTCTTTTGTAAAATGCTTTGAGATCTACTCAGAAAAAAGTTTGATATAAGAGCTAAATATTAGTATTGATAGTTACAGCAGCATTGAAATGTGCTCCTCCAGAATTCAAGGGCACTCAACATCTCATAAGACATACTCAGCATCTTACAGGTTCAGCACCTAATTCTGTACAAAAGTCCTGCTCCTGCTCCTATTCAAGTCAACAGGTGGTTTGCCATTGATTTCAAAGGGAGGAGGAGCAGAGTCTGAGTGAGAACAGAATTTACCCTGTTGTTATGCTAGTGGATATATGCAGTTTAGCTTATTGAAGTGATAGACAAATTGTTCTTGATGGTACAGCCAATACATTTAACGAAATAGAAGAAATATCCCTGAGGATATTTTATTCTTACAGAAGAAATGGACGATTAGTGTTGAATCTGAAAAGTGAATGTCAGAAGTAAAAGCCTAACTTCTTCAGGGCACCTATTTATCTATCTATTTTTAAATGCATTTCAACATATTGTGTCATTTAATTAAAAATACATTTTAGCACCAGAGAAGCCAGATTATCATGTTGCTTGCCAATCTTTTTTTAAAAAAGAATTCTGCTCAACATTTTGAATTTATTACAAATTCATTGTTTCTAATAGAATTTTCCCTTCTCTCATCAATGTATTGTTTTTCATTTCCCTTCTCTTTTGTTAATCTTTCCAAATAACTTTTAAGTGGTCCTCCATCTATTTAGCTAAATGAATTCATTCCACAGATACTCATTATTTTGAGAATGATTTATGCAAGCACTATTAGCTAGATTGTCCCTTGTTTGAAGGCTTTTCTGCAATCAGAAAAACCCAGATTTGAGTTAGCTAGAATTAGATCCAGCAAAAATAATATTACATAAAGCACTCAGGACCTTCGGACTGAATATCTATAATGCCAGCTTAATAGGCATACAGATATAGAGAATCTTTCAAACTATGGGAATGGCCTAATGATCTCATTTTGGCTCCAGAAAAATGGCAGTGTCCAACCCTTGAAGTCAAATACAGAATGGTTTTTCTTCAGATTTTTTGAACTCGCTCTTGCAACTCTGAGATGAGGTTGCGAAATCATGTGCATTCAAAGAACAAGGCATAAACTCTGCTGCATTGGTTGATTTGCTGTCTGAATTTCACTGGACAAAACCAATCTACTGGCACCCAGCACATTTAGTAGACTTAAGAAAATACTCCTTTTGTAATTGGTGTAGTAGCAGAGGGCATGTGGTATAGTGGTAAGAACAGGGGATTGGGACTCAGAATGGTTGGGTCCAGTCCTCAGCTTGCTGTATGACCTTAGGGAAGTCAGTTTGATTCTTATCTGATCATGGTGTTAGTTCTGATTTAAACTATTGTAACAGAGCAGAACTCAGCCGTGTGTGCCTTAGCCTATCGGTCTGCATAGATTTCTTTTTACTTTAAAATCTGCAGGGTTGTTGTGAAGCTCAGATGATGTTTAATAGCCTTGGATGAAAGGTGCTGGGCAAGGTCACGGCAGGAAAGGTAAATATGTTTTTTCCTTAAGGAAAATCCCAGATACAATTGACAATTCTGTGTTAAAGTTCTATCCTATCCTATCTTTATCTTTAAAAAGGGAAACAAGCTTTAATTCCAAATAACTACAGTATATTGCAAGAGATGGGGTTAAGGACCTCAAGCAATATGTTGGATGTAGTTGTAGGAATAGAGGGCTGGATCCTTGGCTGTTGCAAATCAGCTACCCTCCCCCACCCCCCAGTTATGCCAATTTCCACCAGCTGAGCGTCTAGCCCAATATTTTTGCTGACAACTGTATCAAGTGCTGACTGCTTTGTTCCCCTGTGATGGTTTATTTTCCACATGGTGGAGCCTGGTGCCACTGTCTTCATTACATTCATGCATCTCAAACACTAGCAAGGACAGAATCCACCCAAACTCTCCCTTGGAACAATGCAGCTTTTGCAGGGGTGCTTGTGTGCACCAGTGGTAGTGCTGTATATGTTTTGCATCCTCGCTCTGCATTGCACACAGACTGAAACTGACTTGCATGAATGCCAGCTTGTGACTGTTTATTAAGACCAACTAAGAGCATTACACATCTCATTGAGTTCAACCATGATCTTGCAAGCCAAGTGCCCGTCCATTTTATACATGTGTATCCTAAATTCAGTATCAATCTGTACAAGCCTAGCAGTTCATTAACGAAACACCAGAAGCCAGCCTCTGCTCTGGGTTGCATGGCTGTAAATCTCTAGTGATTTGATTGTAGTCAACAGTTACGGGGGGGGGGTGTAAATCTGGAGTAAATGAAGGGAGAATTAGGCCTACTCTTTCTTCCCACTATGTGTGGATTAAAGTCGGAGGAAGCAAACAGTTTTGCCATCATCACCAAAAGATCTCTTTATATCAGATACTGACTCTGGTTCTTATCCTGCTCCATTTTTGAGTCAAAGGCAAAAATCCCCTTTGGACCAGGATTGGGTCCATTATTCACAAGGTTTATTCAGATCCTCCAGGTATACATAACAGTGCATAACCATTACCATTGGTGTATACAGTTTATTAGTCTTTCAATAAGACGATGTTAAAACCTTTAAAATGACAAACTCAAACATGCTCTGTCTGGCTATGGAAATGATTTCTAAAGGCTTGGGGTAGTGATCTGACAAGCAGTGCCTGCCTGGCAAAGGACAGGGGGAAGCTGTCTGGTATGGACAGCTGGTTGGGGAATACCTTTGAAGATGGATTTGTGAGTTGTTGGAGCTGGCACTCATGCTTTCATAGAAGACGCACTTAAAGAAAAAGTCAATGAAATGGAAAAGATTTTCT
Organism: Mauremys mutica; assembly: GCF_020497125.1. NCBI lineage: Eukaryota > Metazoa > Chordata > Testudines > Geoemydidae > Mauremys > Mauremys mutica. The sequence continues at coordinate 80,556,545 of NC_059082.1, read as the reverse complement.
TGCGGGAGACCATCACGAATAGCTTGAGCTCCTCCATCTCTTTAGAGTGGTCTTCGTTTCTGTTTCCCCTTTAGTAAACCTCTTTGGCTTCAGGGGAGGCCGGTTTCTTGCACAAAAAGGAGAGGGTGATTTACAACAGGAAAATCATTTGTTTAGGCTAGCAGCATCCAAATCAAATGCAATGCTTCCCTTCGAGGGGGTCGTTTGTTTGCCCTAATCAGCTTGTAAAAATGTGGGGAAACTCCAAGTGCAATCTCTTTCTCGCAGAGTTCATGGTTGGTTTACAGACCGTGTTTGCTCAATAATAAAGTCACCACATGCTGTTAATCACAACCTGCAAATGCCTAATAAAACAGCCCTTGAAAAGCAGGCGTGTGTGTGTAAAAAACCAGCTCTTGCTCTCTCCATTCCAGGTCCCCTCTTTCTGCTTTGAAGCCTTCCTGACCTCCCTTTTCAATCAATCCCCAGTTGTTAACCGTGAAGAATAGCACCAGGAACTGCATTTGCAAATTGAATGGGGTGGTATATAATGAACTCATCCTTTAAAAGATTCCAGCTGAGGGGAGTGCATCAGGCTAAGATCTTTTTATTTCTCCTGCCCCCTCTTTACATCTATCTATTATTCATGCAATTTGAAATAACTCAAAAGAATAGAACTTCCTAGGCAGAGTGTAGAAGGGACAGTGCCTCTAACAACTTTTTATGTTTATTCTGATCCCTGGAAGCTAAGCCCCTGGGGAAGATTAGCTACTTAGCTAAAAGCACTGCAATTTATTAAAATGCCCAGTCCTCCAACTTCAGTTTATATATTTATTTCTTTAAAACATTTACTGAATTAATTCCCATCTTGGTATGACAGCTGCAAAACAAGGGGCTGTGAATTCCTTGCAGTTATTCAAATTACAGGATTTTTTTTAAAAAATAAAATACAAACCTCCCCAATCACCCTCTCTAAGCCATGAAATGAATCAGGAACCATCTTTATGGAAACACAGACACTGATTAAAAACATGACGTGACCGAATGACCTCCTTCGGGGAGAAGATGCCGTGTTATGGTGCACAGATCTCAAGCCCAGAGTGCCAGGAAAGTAAAAAAACCCAACAGCCAGAGTGCTGGAAACATCTCCTATGAGTAGCAGTAAGTAATATAAGGAACGAGGCTCGCTTGATATAATTATAGCATGATTAATATGACTCTATTGTCTCCTCTCCAGAAATGTGCCTGGCTTTCCATGGACGGGGCCTGATTTTTCCTCTCCCTCGCATTGGTCCCGAGTGGGAGTAACTGTTCCGAAGTCAACCGAGTTACACGCCCGCGAGACTGGCCCAGGTCGGAGCAGAGGGACCCCGGGCGGGCTGCGGTGGAGCGTTACGAGGCGCTGGGCAGCCCCCGGCTGAGGACCGGGCAGGAGCGCGGGGGAGCCCCGCCTGCCCCCGGACCGCGCCGCCCGCGATGAACTTGGTGCCGCGGCCGCCCCGCGCCAGCGCCCGCTCCACGTGTTCCGGCGCCGGGGGAACAAAGGGCGGCGGCGGCGGCGGCGAGGCGGGGATGGAGAGACGCGCGGAGCCGGGCGCAGGGGGCCGCTAGCCGCACCTGGAGGCGGGCGCCGCCGGGGAAGCAGAGCCCGGGAGAGCCCCGCTCCGCTGGCTCGTTCTCTGCCCCCGCCACATCCCTCCGGCCCCGGCCCCGGCTGGAAGAGAGACGGTCCCCCCCGCACGCTGCCTGCCATCCCCGCCCCTCTGGGATCCCGGCCCCCGGCTCCCCTCCCCTCCTTCTCCTCTCTCCTCCCCCCGCCCCAGCTCAATCCGAAGTTTCCTGTTCGCACGGGCGAAGCTTCGCAAAGAAGCGGCGGGGCTGCGCCGCTTTCTCCTTGGGATTATTCTTGCACGAGGATCCGCCCGGGAAGATCCCCCCCCCCTGCCTGCACCCCGCTCCCCCCCCATCCACCCACCCCCCCTTTCGCCGGGGGGCTGCCAGGGGAGAGGGAGAGATCGCCCGCATCTGCCCAGGACCCAGCGCCCCGCCTTGCCCTGCCGCGGCCGGATTTACCAAGGTGCCGGCTCCCCAGGGCGCAGCCCCGCTCCTTCCAGCCGGAGTCCGGGGAAGTGAATTGCTGCCTGGTCTCATGTGAACTGGAGGTCCCGGCTATGCTGCTGGGAAACCAACCGTCCGCGAAACAAAGGTAAGCAGCAGCCCCCCACCCCCAGAGAGAGGCACCTGCGCCCCCCACCCCCCCTGAACAAGCCCTGCTGGCCCCCTCCCCGCTCCGGCGCTGGTGGATGCTGGCCCGGGAGGGCTGAGTCCCCTGTGCTGTGTCTGTCTGGGGGCGGGCGGGGGGGTCACTCCTCCGCTCAGGACCCTGACAAAGTTGGCTCCAGCAGGCTGGGGTGAGGATGGGAGCGGGGAAGCCCGTCCGCCCGCCCGCTGCTCCAGGTCCAGCCAGGGGGTGTCTTTAGCCCCCGCCGACCCTGCCCGGGGTGAGTTCAGCCGGGGGACCCCATATCCCCCTTTCTTCTGTTTTCATCAGCGGGGAGGCTGAAACCACGGGCAGCCCAGATCTCCTCTAGCCTCCTCCTCCGTCCCCTTCTAGCTTCTTCTTTCTTCTCTCCCCTTCTCCTCTTTTCTTCCTGTTCCTCCTTCTATCTATTTGCTCCCCCGTCCCTTTCTCTCCCTTGGATTTACCAGTGCTTGGACCTCCCCCCCCCAGTGCTTCTCTCATCCAGGTGGAGGGTGTGCCCCACCCTGGACCCGGGGGTCTCCAGCGATGCCTGAGTGACTTTGCCCCCTGCTCCTTGCCCTGCAGGTCCTGGCTGCTATCATGACTGATGGCGAGAGGAGAGAGCCCTTCCAGCCGCTGGCGAGCGACGAAGTCCGGGTGCCCATAGCCTCCCTCCCCAGCCAGGCAGCCCAGCCCGGGGAGGACGAGGATGCACTCAGCCCTTGCAAGTCGATCCAGGGCAGCCTGGGCTCTGGAGGCTCCTCTGCCCGGGATCCAGCCCAGGAGGACGAGGAACAGGTCCCTTACCCGGCCCTGGCACCCACCGTCTTCTTCTGCCTCAAGCAAACCACCCGGCCACGCAGCTGGTGCCTCAGACTGGTCTGTAACCCATATCCTTTCCCAGGAGAGGCTGCCCCATGCCCAGCTTGGGGCGTGGGGTGTGCTGCTGGGTGTTCCCCTCTGCCCCCGACCCCGAGGGCCATCTGTGTCCAGCACCTGGCGGTGAAGTTTCAGGCAGTGCTGGGGGAGCGCCGGTTGGTTTGGTTTGTTTCTCTGGATGGGTCAGGTTCCACCCTTGGAGTAACTCAGCTAAGTCCATGCAGTCAGGGATGATTATGGCAGACAGAGAAGCATGGCAGGCTGCCGTCTTTAAAGCCACTTGGTTTGTGAGCCCTTGAGGAAGAGACCTGGTTGGTTCTAGCAGGAGTTGGTTTGAGGAGCAGGTCCTAGCCTCTTTGACCTAGAATTGAATGCAGCTGTTGTTAGAGGTGCACCTTTCAGAGCAAACTGATCCTACACCTTGTGCTAAATGGAGTGGTCTTTGCTACCTCCCAGGGAAAGATGAGCAGCAGTGGCTCGCATCAGCAGTGGGATTTTAGTGTCTTTTCTATTGTTCTGATTATTATTTATTGTACCGCCAGGGAACCCAAAAGCCTCCAGCAGGATCAGCATGTGTGTCCTGGTTAATAGGTCAGGTATTCAGTTAAGGTTCTCCCAGTGCTGCTACTGTATAGAAAGCATTAAAGTATACTTCATGCTACAAAGAAAGCAAGCAAGCCCTGGTAAAATTCAAGAAGAAAAACCATCAAAGAAAACACACCTGGCCTTGTGCACTTTAAGTCTTTTCTTGGATGCAAATAGAAAACAAGCATAATAGGGGGAAACGATTGAAAGCTAACTCATTTTAGGACCTGCAAAGAAACAATAAAATCAGAATTCCTTAAACTTTACTTATTTGTCCAGGGGGTGGAAAAGAGTAAAGTTGAAAGATATATCTCCTTATTTGTGTTAAAAGCTTTGGGGAATTTGAGACTAGCAGTAACCCTTTAACTGTTTATATAAGAGATCTGTGAGTGCGTGTGTTACTTCACATTGGAAAATGAAACGTATTAGAACTGGTTTTGAGAAGCTGAGTTCACGCCTGCCTTTTCATTCTAGGTTCTGAAAGCTTCTGTTTGATTTGTATTCTTTATTTTATTCACAACTAGAAAGTGCAAACAGTCTTTCTAACTCCCCTTTTGTTCCCCAATTGCACCCCTCCAAATCCATTCTCCCCCCACCTCAATTAAAAAAAAAAAAAGCAACGTGTTCTTAGTTGTGACAACTAGAAAATTGAATTTCAGGAAAATGCAAGAGACGTCTTGTATGAAAGCAGAGTTGTTAGTCTGTCTTGATGATCTTCAGAATTGAGCTTTTAGCTTTGCTGCACATGTAAACGTGTCATGTAGGTGTAGCACTGACATTGTGCAGATAATTAATGCTTACATTTCCTTGATATCTGCCAGTAGATTGCTGTCTGTATCCTGCCATTGCTATTATAAGCAGTATTTATTAATATGGTTATTATTGATTTAGCTTTAGTTAACCAGTGTGCAACTGAGATCACTTTTTTTCCTAAGAATCAGCACCAACTCGTATGTTGTCATTTGAAGGAATTACACAATCCTCTTCAGAAAGCTGCTGTAATCCATTATTAAGAGAGATCCCTGGAGAGAAAACCCATCAACTTTATACCCCTGATTCTCCCCTCACTTAAAGTAGCTTTACTCCAACTTTGAACCGGGGGAGAGCAGAATTGGGCCGTGTAGCTATTAAAATAGAGCAGAAAAGTCAAAATAAAACAAAGTAATGGCTCTTTTCATTGATGATTTAAGCTGCATAAATATTAAATATACATGATGATTCTACACCAAAAAATGTAATAAAACCAATGGTCAAGGGTAGCTTTTTATATCTAAGCAGTACAGTGAGTCAAGAGAGATTCTTCCCCATGTCCCCCGAGTAGGTTATCATGTTTCAATTTTATGAGGAGAAGGGAGGGAAAATAGCCCCCTCTTCAGATTCAAGGACTATCTTTATCCTTTGTTACCTATCAGATTGATAATATCAAAATCCAAAAAATAGCCTTGACAAATTAACCTGCAGCTGTTTTAAAAAAAAAAAAAAAGAGAGAGAGAGAAACCACATCTGCCTTATGGAAGTGAGTCTTATGTAGCAGTGTTTTCTTTGGAACAGTAACTGCATTCAAGCCATTGTGTAGCATTACTGTACTTTATTCTTCAATGGAGCTTGATTTTTTTTTTGCAACTTTTCTCTAATCGTTCAATTGTATTTACAGGAAACAAAATTCCCTTAGCAAATTATTTGTATGACATAAATGTAGACTTCGATGGATAATTGTGATATTTGGTTACTAATGAGGCAGATGTAATCAAAACAATGTAAGCCTTATGCTATAGTAGTATTGGCAGGTGAGTTGGTGGGGGGGGGACTTTATTTTAACAGAACAATGTTTACAACATATAAAATGGTAACGAGTATCACTAGTGTAAATCTGTACTGGAATTTCTCTAGTTTTCACTGTTTCCAGTTGCTGGCAGTTTCATTCTATGTAGTGAAATTAATCTTTAAGTCCTGACTGTAACTTTCTTAAAGACGGAGGGAGGAATAATATTTATTGATGACCATGTCTCTGAAGATATTTGGCTAGGCTTTGTCAAGCACCATAAAAGTTAGTAAAGAGATCTTCATCTTGCCTGTGAAACAATGCTCAGTCCAAATTACTGTACTGAAATCTAAGGATGGCATGCATTTCAAATCACATTCAGTTGAAGGTCAAGCAGCTTTGGAAGGAATGCAACCAAAGCATTTTTGTGAAACTTAAAAAGCAGCCAGATGGAAAGACAGACAGATGAGGGGAGTGGATGGGTAGACGGAACAAGGGCCAGCACTCGATGAGCACCTGTCTTGGAAAAACTTAGCTTGAAAGAAATGTCCGATTCACAAAGGTGGTTTCTAACCAGTTATGCAATTTGTGACTCTCCCTGCCTACCAAAGCATGAATCCATAAACCACAATACTGAGCAGCTTTCATTAAAAGTTTCCTTTATTATGAAAAGAAGGGAAGCATCTTTGCATTCTTTTAATGGCCGAGTGAGAGTATCTCTGTGGATATGCCATGTCACCTGGGATGCACTATCCCCGTAAGCAAAGGAGTACGTTTCATAATTGTTATGCTTTTCCTTAAAGCAAACGTAGTTCTTTGTTCAATTTGACTTAGACAGTGATTTATTTGTAGGGAGGAAAACTAGGGAAGTCCTTTCCTGGCTAAATTATCTGTTTGTCGATTCTAAATATTTAATGACCCAGGGAATTTGTGCCCATCCAAGCAGGCAGTCCACCTTCCCATCCTCTGTATTTTTAGGTAGTTTGCATTATCATTTGAAGAATATATTCTGCTAAGAGTTCTTTATCCTGGCCTGCAGCTTGGAGACCTGTGTGTGGCTCCCCGCACTACTCAGCAAAGGAATTTCACCAACGTGCCACTGGCCTGTGAAGGATTTATACTTGTCCAGCAATCCACAAAGCAGTTCTTATTAAATTGAAGGCATCTTATTATATTTTAATGGTCATTTCCTCTGCAAATGAACCACCTTCTTCTATTACAGACCAGACCTTTCCTTTCTTGCAGTGCAGGCATGACTTCCTCTCAAAAGGCCCAATATAGTGCCCATGAAAGTCAGTGGGAATCCTTCCACTAATATCAAGGGAGCACTCGGTCAAGCACTATATGAACAGTGTATTCTATGTATATATTTGGATTTGTACTGAAAACACCAAATGCTTCTGCAGCTCAAGAAGATTTAGTGAGTCCAAAGTGTGGGTGGGCTTCTGACTTATTGAAACCTTTGTCAGTCTAGCTCAGTTTAGCTGTGAAACCAGCCCAACAGCTCTAAGTATTTGTGGATAGCATGGATCTAGGACTTACACCTGCTGTAGGTCATAAGTTATGGGCCAAAAGCATGGCTTGTTTCTGTGGCTTAAGCAGGGGGGGTTACCACAAGGCTTACCAATAGCTAAAAAAAGATTTTGCATGGTTTTCATGTCAGACAGGTGTGCACGGGATCAGTTACTGCAGGGGTCGAAGGTCAGACATTCTGAACATGTCTGGCAGGAAGCATGTGCCCCCTGGAGATGTTTGTGAATTGTATAAAATTTGGGGTAATGTGTAGAGTGCAGTTAATAGATGCCACATTTGTGGGGTTTTTTTTTTTTGTTTTTTTGTTTGTTTTTTCAGTGGTTGCTCTTGATTCTGCAAGTAAACAGCAGCTAGGAAGACCCTGCATAGATTCCCCTAAAAGCTTGAACGTTTGTCTCTTAATACGTTCTTTGAAGCCTTACGAAATCATGGAATGCAAAAGGCCTGCAAGTGAACTATGTTATTCCTATATGCAAGACTTAGTCAAACTGTTCTGTGCATTAAAGTTTCACCAAAAGTGGAAAAAACATCCTGACTAGATTTATGTTTGATTAATAGTGTGTTCCTATATGGTTGCTTTGTCAGGCTATTGCTTAATAGCATCATTCTTGTCCTATAGTTTAGTAAGTTATGTTTTGAATATAGGAGTAGAGTCCTTTTAAAAAAAACTCCAGCGTTACCTTTCAAACTCTATTTCAACAATAAATTCATCATATATGATAGCACAAAGCTAATAAACAGCCTGAAAGTAACTGCTGTGAGTCTGAGCATTGGTTTAAATTTAATCCTTTACTATCAGGTCTAAAGAGTTTTTCCCCTCTGTCATTATTGATTTACTTAGTTTTGCTTTTTTTAAAATATAATTGGAAGCAAACTTACTTATTTCTCTCAGTACTGGATCTCCTACACAGGTTTATTTATAGAGGTCTGTGGGTAGGACTTTGTGTATGGTAGCATGTTCTCTGGTATAGCGTTGGGTTTGCTTTTACAATAAATGGCAGCTCTATAGAAATAATCCGAGTTTGCTTTTTAATGTAGGTTTTACTACTGGTCCCATTTCAGTAAAAGACGTGTTGTGTCACCTTTGGGCAATCTGTGGGTATCTCTGCACTCTGTATCTGAGTTTGGATTTCGATTGTTTTGAGCTGTTGGCTGGCAAACATGTAATAGATGGACCAGTTTGTGTTGCTAATTTGCAGTCAACATGGGCAAAGTATGCGGTGGCCAGCGGTTTAATTTGCTGGAATGTGGAACACTGATTTTATGGCAATCGCTGTTATGTATGCAACTGAACAGAATACTTGCTGTATCATTGGCTGAAGGAAGATACTGTCACTCAACGTATAATCCCCAGTAGTAATTAAATCTGTGAATTTTGACAGAAAACTCTCTCAGCTTTGTGGTTCATATGGGTCTGGTGAGATGAGAACAACTTTTGACAACTAAATAGCTTCTGTAAAAGGCCCAATTCTGCATTCCTAAATCTGAGAGAATCCCCATTGACTTTCATCTCACAAGTAACTAGGAGTGTTATCTAAAGCTCATTGAAATCAAATGGACTTCAGTGGGCATTGGGTCAGTGTGCCTAGGTCCATTATCTTCAAATCCGAGCACCCCACTATCTTTAATGTCTTTTTCCTCACAACACTTGGTTCAAGCCCTAAAATACCTCTAGGAGCTTTCCATATAGGCATTGCAGTATCTGGCCCAAAGACTGAAGTGCTTTTCTGCCTGTTACTTAAGAGCATCCCCTAGCATCTAGTTCCTAATGCTACTCGCAGGACGGATGCAGATCAAATTGCTTCAGGCACTTTGGCTAGATGCTTTGTTTGGTCTATTTTGAGAAAAGAAAAAGTGACGGAATTAAGAACGTAATCAGTTCTGGATGGGGAAAAAGCATGTTTCATTCAACAAGGTTCAGTTCTTTCACTCATGAAAGACTCAAGGCTTGGCCTCCCGCATCCTCACAACAGCAGCCGATTGTTTGGGTTTGTTTAAGAAGTTTGCTGCTAGGCCAAGTTCACGAGTGTTTTCTGACAGGGGCCTTGAATTTGTGTTTCTTAGTTCCTTATCCCACTGTTGCTATGAACAGTGGTTACTATGGACTCTGATATACAACCATATACACGTGTTCTAACTACGTAATTGTTTAGCCTATACGTCACATTTTAGTTGAGGCATGAAGAGAGAGAATTGTCAATTTCCAGGAGTTTAAGCCCAAACTTCAGTGGTGTGTGCATGTGTGTTTGATTTTTAGAGAATGTTGTATCAGCCTTGATGGGCCGTATCATGAAATCTCTACTCCACTTTTAGTCCGTGCTTGCTAAGTCTAAACTCCTGCTGACTCAATGGGTGTTCTGCCTGAGTAACACCTGAATCAGAATTTGCCTAATATAAATATTTACATGTCATTTAAATAAAATATTTAAGGTGGCGCTAGAAGAAACCATCATGTAACAAATGTATTGACGGGCCTAACACTGAGAGCCGTTGAGCATCCACAGCTCCTGTTAATACCACACCCTTAGTTGAAATCGTCTGCTGGATTACAAGCAGTTACAAAACACCAATTAAAAAAAATCCCATGTAAATTTACAATTCTAAAAATATGTTGGTCACATGAATCTGTTGGGTTTTTTTTAAATTCATTAATTTCAGTGGTTTTACATCAAGAAAGGATGGGCTCTATATAACTAATCAATTAAGTAATTTTTGTAATATCAAAGAGAAGTGCGTTTTAATATGGCTAAATGCAAAGGTATACACCTGGGAACAAACAATATAGGCCATACTTACAGGATGGGGGACTCTAGCGTGACCTGACAGCAAATGTGAAAAATTGGGACGGGGGTGGGGGATAATAGGCGCCTGTACAAGACATAGCCCCAAATATGAGGACTGTTCATCTAAAATTGGGACATCTGGTCACCCTCGGGCAGTGGTTTTCAAACTGCGGGTTGCAAGCCAGTACTGGGTCACGGAATGTCAGGCACTGGGTTGCAGTTGCTCTGGTCAGCACTGCCGACTGGGCCGCTAAGTCCTGTTGGCGGTGCTGCCCGGCTAAGCCAGGCTAGTCCCTACCTGTTCTGACACCGTGCTGCACCGCGGAAGTGGCCAGCAGCAGGTCCAGCTCCTAGGTGGGAGGGCCACGGGCTCCACATGCTTCCCCTGCCCTGGGCACCGGCTCCGCACTCCCAGTGGCTGGGAACTGGCCAATGGGAGCTGGGGTGCAGGGTGCCCGTGGGCGAGAGCTGCGCAGAGCTGCTTGCGTGCCTCCACCTAGGAGCTGGACCTGCTGCTGGCCGCTTCCAGGGCGCAGTGTTGTCCTTGGTGCCAGGAAGTCTGCCTTAGCAGGCCCGCTGTGCCACTGTCCGGGAGCCGCCCAAGGCAAGCCCATGCCCGACCCCTGCGCCCTAATGCCCTGCCCCAGCCCTGAGCTGCCCCCCACCCCCAGAACTCCTTCCTGCACTCCAAACCCCTCATCCCTGGTACCACCCCAGAGTCTGCACCCCCAGCCCAGAGCCATGACTCTCTCCCGCACTCCTAGCCCAGCCCAGAGCCCCCTCCCACACCCTGAACCCCTCATTCTTGGCCCCACCCTGTAGCCCTCACCCCTGCACCTCAACCCTCTGCCCCAGCCCTGAGCCCATCCAACACCCCAAACCTCTCATCCCCAGCTCTGTTGGATCATCGGCATCAACAATTTTCTTCAACTGGGTCGCCAGAAAAAAAGTTTGAAAACCACTGCACTCGGGGGACTCTATCCTCTGAAAAAGATGTGGAGATTGTGGTGCATAGCACAAGCTCCCAGCATGACGCCGTGGCCAAAACAGCTAATGCAACCCTGGGAAGCATAAACAGGAGTAGCTCGACACGGGTACCTCTGTGTTTTGGTGCTTCTGTGACCATTGCTGAATCATTGTTCAGGCACCTCTCAGAGCCATTGTTTTAGGCTCTTTTCAGACTCACGCAGGCATCAGTTTAAATTCAGCTCCTATTTTGAGGTGTTATTTGCACCCATAAGGGCTAAAAACTTTTTTTTTTTTTAATGAAAGCTGAGATTCTGGAGCACAGCTTTGCAGCAAAGAGTGAAATTCTGTGGTAAATTTTGTGATCGTGGAATATGCTGGACCATATGTATGTAGCGAATCCAGATATAACCGTGTTTGTGCTGGTGCATAAGAATAAGAAAGTGAAATTTATTATTAAAAAAGGTGAAACTGACAAGACAGTTTTCATTATTTAAGCTGAGTGAAGCGCACAAAGTAAACCAAGAGCATAAATAATGAAAATTAAATGAGAGCTTTAATATTATTTTGGTGTTCAACATAGAAGTTGTTGTTAATAACACAAGTAACGTTTTTTTTTCCTTTCAAATATATGGCCCCAAATTCATTCCCGGTAGAACCTCATTGATTTACAGCAGTAATGAAGCTGATCATGAATTTTATGACCTTGACTGTAGCCTCTTCTCTATCCCTAGTGGATGTTTAATTTCATTACAAGACCACTGTAATGCATAACTGTTCACCACAGTTATGCATCTTTGGTCAGTAAAGGCCTGAACCCAAATTGCAAGAGGTGCTGCTGCTTAGTACTCATTGGCAAATGCACGTAAGAAACGTCTACATATTTCCCCAGCATGCCTTAATCTAGTTACCACTATTATTTCCATAAAGACCAATTCATCCAATGGTTAAAACGCGCACACACAATATTCCCCATTTCTATGATCTCATCAGAGAAATTAAATTTAATCTTTTACATGTATTTTTCATTATTGTCCTAGATTTTGAAATGGCTCTCTACTAAATTACCTACCGAAAGATGTTTTAAAGAGAATTGACTGCTACTCCAGTATCTTTTACAAGGTTACTCCTAATCTGCTTGCTGTAATTGTTCCATACTTGTGCTTATTTTTTCAGTGCATCTGTAATATTTCACATCGCTAAACCACAGAAAATTTAGCTGGCTACTCGTCAGTTCACATAGAAAACTAATCCTAAAGGATCTTGTTAAAGTTTTGCAATAGCCTGTTTTTCTGCCTCTCTGACTTGGTAGGAACCTATAAATGCAATCAAGTTTCATTACAACTGGTTCATGTGCGTAGGCCATGGTATGTTTGCTTTTTCCATTGTGTCCATGGGCCCGATCCTCAGATGGTATAAATTGGCACAGCATAGTCAATGGGACTACCCAGATTTATACAACCCGTGTATCTGTATGCATACATCTACTTTGTGTGTGTGTATATTACATATAGTAGTTATACCTTAAGAAGTTAAAGTCTAAATATTGCATTTACAAATGGATTTTATGCAGTACTGTCCCAGGTTGGGTATAGATCTTTTCCCAAGCATCATATGTAAATTAAATTGAATTTATTTTATTTTATTTATTTTTTTGCTTGCAGGGTTAGGGAGAGTCAGAGAATTTTTTAAAATGAGAATTAGTTTTAAAGAGATGCTCCATTGAACTTAGCCAAGGAATCATTAAGCAATCTAGCCACACAGAGATTGTTATAGGTTTTATTGCACTATTTTACTCTGTATTTCACTATTTAAAGGCTGAAGTAAAAAAGCTGCGCCCATCGAGGTCAATTAGCAATATTCTGATAGACCTCCTTGGAAGCGGGACCTAAAATTCAGCTGCCGTGTGCTATCTAAGCAGTAAGCCTGATTCGCTGCTCATGTTGGAATTACTCCACAGTTGTACCTGGAGTTATATTGGTTTATGAACTGCAGTGAGTTAGTGGTGAATTAGTCCTCTGCCTTTTGGAGTAGTTTAAAAGCCAAAGATCGTAGGCTGCTCTTCATCTCCAGTGCCCAAGCTTGTTGGCTTTCTACTGGATTATAACTGTGACTCTTGCATCTCCATTCACTTACACTGGTGCAAATCAGGAGTAGCCCCATTGAAATAATTGGGAGTTGTGGATGCTCAGTAACCTTTTTTTTTTTCCCCCAACCACTAAAGCGAAGCCATGACGCATTCCAGGGCTGAATTCAAACCAGGAGTGTCTCCAAACCATGCAACGAAAACCTTTGCCACTAGCATTAAAACTCATGTAAAAATATGTTAGTTCTATTTACACAGATGTTCTAAAAGAACATTGGTCCAGATTTTGCCATTAATTCTTAAGGTAGCATCTGGCATTACATCTAATCTTTTAATCCAGCTGTAGCAGCAGCCTGGTGTTTTTAAGTAAGATCATATTTGTCTTTACTTTTAAGTGACTATTTAGCTCCATGAGATGGAAGGGACATTATCTTCCTCCCCTAATAGTTAATTTTTCAATAACTTGGAACAACTTAAAATCATCAGGGTACATACTGTATTTCTGAGCCAGCAATTAGAAGTCACCAGCCTGCATAGAGACAAATTTTAAAGTGAATTATTTGCTGATTAGCTCTGTACAGTCTTCCACAACTATTCAGAGCCTCCTGTTGCATGAAATTTTATGCTGGGCACTCTGGAAGTGGTCTTCCTTGGGTAGAGATTTGACAAGATGCAACTGTAGGAGACAATTCTCTTTCTCCTTCTTAATAAAATCTGTTTTGAGCGCTGTACCAATCTGACTGGTTTGACAATGGTCTAAATGCCCATATTCAAGATCTAATTTTGCCCATTTCAATTGACAGATGGAAACTGTGTGCTTTTACAAAGCTAGTAGCGTCTAGTAATTTCACTCAGAAGTAGTGCTGATGAAAGCAGTCCAAAAAAGAAGTAATTGGATTTTTTTTTTAAGAAGGTGAATACAAGTTACATGTGCAAGTCTTGCCTCCTCTTTCCGTCATTGCCGTCCAAACGAGGAGAATGTTTGTTTGAATATCTAACATTCTGGCAAATTTTGCTGCAGGAAAAGTAAACCACAAGTTTTATGGTTGTTTGCAACATCTGTCAGGTTCCAGAAGGATGAAGATTTTGCGTAGCAATGATGTTTGATGAATGCTACAAATAGATAAGAGTAGGAAAATTCTTCCACCCTCCCACCCCCTTGCTCCCAGAAGCTCCTGAGAAGGTCCTGTGGCTGAACCCTTTGATTCCACCACACTTGTCTTCATCCCCACATTTGATATATTTGTTCAAACGGGCATAGATTAAACTCCAGAAGTTTCTAATGAATCCATTCCTTTCTTGGATGTAGCATGTAAATATGTTTCGGGACCACCGCCCAGGCCCACAGATTACCTTACAAACCTAGCAAAGGAGACCCCTACCTCTTGCAGTAGCAGACAAAACCACTACTAACTCTTGGTTCAGATCCAAGGAACAGGTTTATTTCAGCATAGGCACAGAATCCCACACTGCAGTGATCAAGTGGGATATGCCAGGCCAGTGGTTTGGCTACATTGATACGGAATTAAATTTCAGTACACTTTTTTTATACCCAAGATGACACCATATTTTTTTATCAACACTCCCTCCTCTGATTCGTTGCCTAATACATGTCTGTGTCCAAATATAAAATTCCATATTACAGACCAGATTATGTAATATGCTTACCTAGTTCTTAGCAATAATAAAACTATTGGCAGGGACTTCTAGGACTTTTCTTGTTTATTCGGATTATATTTGGTGGGGTTCCTGTAACCTTTCATTGTAACTTTCTCCTTGTCTTGTACCCAAATCAGGGACATTTTGAAGAACTGAATAATAGGATACTTATTAAACCTAATGGCTTTGTTTGCACATCTTCCCACTAGGTTTATTTAAATGCTGCACTAAAAACTAGGCCAACCATTATATTGGTTATGTACTTGCTTGTCTGTTACTAGCTAATATGTTTATATCTATATAATCTATTCACTACATGATTAAATACACTTAGGCCCATCCATTTTACATGAGATAAGTTCACCTAGTCACCTAATTACACCCTGCTGCTCAGATGGCATTTGGGAAGGAAAACATAAATTGACCCCTTTTTCATTGAAGATGACAGATGAGGAAAAGGCTGGAAAAGTAGCCAGGAAATGAACTAAACCCAGCGGTTTGAATATCGCGTCTGTCCCCAGGAGGAAGAAAGAGGGACATTCCTTGGGGCTTGGGTTTCAAGCACAGCTGATGAAAAGCAAACAGTAAAACACAGTACTATAGAGACACAGCCACCCTGCTCCCAGGGCCGTGGGGGTTTGTACCCCAGGGAGGCCCTCTCCCCAAGCAGCTGGTATGTAAGGGGATTGCACAGCCTTCACTGGGATTCATTCTGTGGGCCAGTGCTGAGGGGGAGCGGCCGTGGTCCTAGCACAGTGAAGGAGGAGCCGTTGTGTTTCTCAAGTCCTGACGTGCTCCTTGGATGTTCCTTCCCCTTCACCTCTGCACACCCATATCACATTCTGGCAATTTCTCTGTCTTAGGGTTTTATACATGTCACCTGCCATGTACAGCAACAGCAAAGTCCCTCCTGCATTTCATGCAGTCTCTGGACCACCCTCCTTCCTGCGATCACTGGAGAACCTCGAACTCCGTGCAGGGGCATCCATCCTGTAAACCCTTACTTGTGAGGAATCCTTCCTCCCTGAGCCATCTCGGTGATGTCAGCAAGATCAAAGGGACAATTCAATGAGGAAGGGCCACTCTCCCCATTGGCAGGTCTAGGCTGTAAGAAGCAGCAACAGGTTTTGTTTTGCACCTGCCCTGATATTTCTGGAAACAGTCCCACCTAATAGGCTGGGTTGTTTGCATGTCACACTTGGCTTATAAAGACGTCTAAGCACTTTTCATGCAGGAGGTTATCAACCTATTTTATTTCTTAGTGCACTTTTTAATTAAGGCTGCTAGTCCTAGGGTGACATCCTGGCCCTAGTGAAGTCAGATAATTTTGTCGTTGACTTCAGTGGAGCCAGGATTTCACCCCTGAAGTATAGGTTCTTGTACAGAGGTAATAAGCAGTTTTGATTTATTAAAATCGGGGCCCTATTCTTCCTTTGGCTGCACACACCTAGTTCCCATTTACTTTAATAAGACCCATGCCTATGGCTCCACGATCAGGATTTAGCCCTAAATATATTGTGTATCACCAGCCTCTTAAGTGTGTTTGTCTGGAGTCTCTAACTGTATATTGCACAGTATAATTTTGTTTTTTAAGATAGATCAACTGTGCTGTCGGTGAGGACTCGAAAGATTGGAGCATATCTGTTCATTAGGATTATTTAATTTCATAGCCTGGAGGCATCGGTGACACGGAACAACTGCTGAAAAAATTATCCCCTCTTCTTCTGCTCCTGAGCCTCTTATTTTTAGGAGTATAACAATTTTGTTCTTGTTCAACAGCCTCAGACCTATAGACACATGCAGGGGGCTGGGGAAGGCTAGTAATGAGGAGAAGCACACCATGGACTAGAACCTTTAGTTATATGTGTGTTTGCCTATTCAGAATTTCCCATCCGTTTCCCAGAGGACCGGTTAAATGCCGGGGTCTGTAAAAGTACTGGAAATTCCTTCGTCTCACTTTTCGAGAAAGGATTCAATTTCAGCTCTCTCAAAACCAGTAACGGAAGAAACAAAGCCAAAAGGCCCTTTTGTTTGAAATATATGTGTGTCATTTTTTCTCTTTATCCATGATGTTGAACATGGTTTCTGCAATTTCAAGCGTATGCCTTTCCTGTAAATGTGTTTATTAGAGTAGCTACAGCTTGCATCGTTATGCTGTAGCTAAGGGTCTCTCAGCCATTCCATTATGAACCTCTATTTCCTAATGGTTTTTAAGGCTGCAGTAAAAACTCACTCCACGCTGAATCATATTTCTTTTATGTGACTATAGAGTTTGTGAAAGGTACCGGATTAACAGCCTTGGATAGTTATAGCTCTTATGAAGACACAAAACAAGTGCAATATGCCGGTTTCACCACACTGCCCTGCCAGTATTCCCCAGATCTACGCTTCAGTCACGATGGACCATTCAGTCTGTTGCGTCTGTGCTGATGCCTCCAGCATCGTGCCGTATTGTGATAATAGCATTTTTGTGGGGTGGTCCCTATCTGCCCTGTAGGAACTGGACTGAGAAACCAATTCATTTTGTGGATCTGTTAGGTAGTTTTCTGATGGTAATAGCTTTTGGTCACTACTGACCAGGACAGTGTTTGAACTGGTCACTTGGAAATCAGAGTGAAATCCTGGTCCCTTTAAAGTCCAATGGAAATTTTGCCATTGCCTATAGTGAGGCTAGAATTTCACCCTCTAATTCTGGATCTGATTCTCCTCTTGTTTACACTGGTTTAACTCCATGGACTTAGAATCATAGAATATCAGGGTTGGAAGGGACCTCAGGAGGTCATCTAGTCCAACCCCCTGCTCAAAGCAGGACCAATCCCCAACTAAATCATCCCAGCCAGGGCTTTGTCAAGCCTGACCTTAAAAACCTCTAGGGATGGAGATTCTACCACCTCCCTAGGTAACCCACTTCAGTAGAGTCACTCCTGACTTACACCAGTGTAAATGAGATAAGAATCAAGCCCTGCATATCACCATTTCCAACTCCCTGGCATGCATTTCGTACATCAAGCTACAACTTTGATGTACAAGGTTGGGCAGGGCTGGCTTTAGGAAGTGTGGGGCCCAATTCGAATAGTTTTCACGGGGCCCCGGCAGGGATGACTCACCCAGCGGCGCTCTGGGTCTTCGCTCCAGGTCTTCCGCGGCACTGAAGAACCCACCACTGAAATGCCGCCGAAGACCCGGAGCGCCGCCGGGTGAGTAAAAATTAAACAGGCGCCTAAGTCAGGTACTCTTCTTTAGGGCCCGGGGCCCTCTTAGGCTCGGGGCCTGATTCGGGGAATCGGCGTAAAGCTGGCCCTGGTTACAGGCTGGGATCCATTTTATTATATTTTGCAAAACTGGTGGAAGTCAGATGCATTGTGATGGGGGGAAAAAAACAGATTCTTGGCTAGGTTCAGTAAAATCAAAATATAGTGGTTTCCTATGTTTATTTTTTTGCATCATTATTGTTCAGTAATTTTTGTTTCTCATTGACTGAAATTTCCCAGACGCTGCTGAGTCATGACTCTACGACTCTGGGATTTTATTTTAGCTGAACAGTGCACTTGCTGCTGGAGAATTTGATTCCCCACCCCCCAAATGCATATTGTAAGGGGATTTACGACATAGATTGGGTTCTCGTGTATTGACAGTCAATTAGGGAACTAATTAGCCTTTCATATTATTTATTTAGTTGTAATAGTGCCTCAGGCCTTACCCTAGATCAGAGCTCCGTTGTTCCAGGCCCTGTAAAGGTACTTAGTAAGACAATCCCAGCCCCAACGAGGTTACAATCTGTATAGAGAAGACAGATTAAAAAAGAGAAGGAAAGATACAGAGAGCTGAAGAGACTTGCTCAAGCACCCGGGATTAGACCCGACGTCTAACCTAGCACGCTATTCGCTAGACCACGGTGCTGCTTTAATTTTTCTAGCTGTCTCCAATTCCCTGCACTTCCTATAAGCGATTTTAAAATATTTTGTCTCCATATGAGCAAAGAGAAATGTGGTCTTACAAATGGGCACCAGTTATTACTATTATTTATTGGCAGTCGTATCCACTATGTTCCAGGCACTTTCCAAATGCTCGAGAAGGGCAGTCTCTACCCGGGAAGTTTACTGTCTGAAGCTGGACAAGCAGACAGAGGTTGTGGACAAGGGAACAGAAACAACAATAGGCAAACTGTATATATAAATACACCTCTACCTCGATATAACGCTGTCCTCAGGAGGCAAAAAATCTTACCGTGTTATAGATGAAACCGTGTTATATTGAACTTGCTTTGATCTGCCGGAGCGTGCAGCCCCGCCCCTCCCCAGAGCACTGCTTTACTGCGTTATATCCAAATTCGTGTTATATCAGGTCGCGTTACCTCGAGGTAGAGGTGTAGTGTATATAAACTATAGCTATTCTATATTGTGTATAGCTAACACGTGTGCCATCTTGACTCTCTGCCAACTTAATGAACATCTTAGCATTGCTTTTCTGGGGACAGTTGTGTGCCCAGCTATTAGAGTTACATAATACTTCTGCCATCTTAAGACCAGACCCTTCTGCACGTCCTCAGAACGATCCCACCGCACGTCAAAGGGACTAATCAATTGAGTAAGGGGTGTGGGATCTGGCCTCCGCCAAGACAGGAAGGCAAAATAATGCAGATGCAGGTGCCTGCTTCTTGTCACTTTGTTCTGATAGCTGTCAGTTTAGTTCTCAATAGGGGTGTCACAAAGATACATTTGAAGGCATCTGTAGTACGTTTCTGGTTATGCAGAATGGGACAGAATCATCCTTGGTTCAACGTCGGTGGACTTTTATACCAGGGACCAATTTAGCCCCGTGTTTGACCCACAAATGCATCAAAGGGATGGGGAAATCACACTCTGAACCACTGGTTGACAATCTGTGATCTTACTCAGGTAGGAAAGAGATTTACGTAGGACAGACTGACCAGAAATAATTTCATCAAGACAGCCCTGCAGTCTAGTGTCGGTGCAAATGTCAGATCAGACTGTGGATCGCATGCTCACTGAACCTCTGAGCTAACAGGAGCTGGGCATGTGCTGCAGACAAAGCTCCTGGTGGGTAGGGCTGGACAGTACTTTGTTACTATCTAGAGGTCACTGCTCTTCACCTGATGGCAATGTGCATAGCCTTCCTCGCCAGAGGGAGCGG
Source organism: Mauremys mutica (assembly GCF_020497125.1). NCBI lineage: Eukaryota > Metazoa > Chordata > Testudines > Geoemydidae > Mauremys > Mauremys mutica. The sequence continues at coordinate 80,536,917 of NC_059082.1, read as the reverse complement.
TGCCATAACAGGAGGGGAAGGGTTAAAAGTGGGGAAACAGGGGAGCCCTCAGAAAACCCCTCTGGAAGCTTATCTTGTGTAAAAGAGCAAATAGCAACCAATACCTCATCCCATTGAAGCCTGAGGTGTTGCAGCAGACCTGGCATCTTAACAACACACATCACCATGGGGTGACTTAAGGACCAAATTCAAGTCAGCCTTAACCCCGCGTTTCCTGGCTCTGACTGATACAAGCCAGACCCCGCATGTTGTTTGAACGCGGCCTTTGTGGTGCAGGTGATTAATTGAAACGTAAAAGCTTCCTCACCTTTCATCGCCGCTTCCTGCGCTCCTTCAGCCCGTTACATTTCGTTCCGTCAGTTTATTATAAATAACAAGTAGATGCCGAGCTGAACCATCCATGGCACACGTCTTTTTGCTTTGCAGTAGCCAAGCACGAATCAGCTTCGAGGCAATTGAGGTATTTTAATGTAACTTTTGAAACTTGTATCTCTACAAAATGTGACTTGTGTTTACGGAAATGGGCATTTAACGGTCTCTTGTCAAAACACGTGGAAATCTGTCATCACAGGGATTGCTCTATGCAGGTGCATTCCTGCAGACAGCTATATATTGCACTGTCCTACAATGTCTATAGACCTACTTAAGTTCCATTGTTCTGTAGCCTTGTTTCTCTGTGTCTAGGAGCTGCACTTTCTTCATTTCCTCCAACCAGCTCTGCAAAGCTCTTTGCAACTTCTTATCACTTTGATTCCTCCTTTCACTAGCATATGTTCTTGGCAGGCAGACCAATTTCATGATACCGAAAAGTACATCGTGCCAAACAGATAAGATGTTGGCGAAACAAAGTGACTGGGTTCGTTAGCTTTATGTTTGGGAGCAGCCAGTAGCAAATGGGATGGTTGAAACTCTAAAGGGATGGGCCAAATTCATCCCTGGTGTACCTTACTGATTGGAAATTACTCCAGAAATTATTAGGTATTATGTTGTGGTGCTATCTGGAGGTTGCTATCAGGGATTTCAGGCCTAGGCACAAATACGATGACCCAAAGAGCTTACAATGTAAGTCAAGTGTGTATTTGGTTCATGGAGTGTGTCCTGAATCTGGTCCAGTCGTATGCTGGATCCTGTCCAGGTTTCATGCAATTTTTAGATGCCTCTTGGAGAACAATGCCTTATGAGAATGACTGGTAAGGTTAGCCATTGCCTCTCACGGAAAAGGGATCAGACCTGTTCCTTATGTGCTTTTGTGTCCTAGTGCCTAGTTTTGCAATCCTGATTAAGGTGAGCTATTCACAGTCATGCTGGAAGGCCATAATGAGTGGGGTCCCGCAGGGATCAGTTCTGGATCCAGTTCTGTTCAATATCTTCATCAATGATTTAGATAATGGAGCAGAGAGTACACTTATAAAGTTTGTGGATCATACCAAACTGGAAGGGGTTGCAAGTGCTTTGGAGGATAGTATTAAAATTCAAACTGATCTGGACAAACTGGAGAAATGGTCTGAAGTAAACAGGATGAAATTCAATAAGGACAAATGCAAAGTACTTCACTTAGGAAGGAACAATCAGTTGCACATGTACAAAATGGGAAATGACTGCCTAGGAAGGAGTACTGTGGAAAGGGATAAATTGCAGCAAGGGGGTTTAGGTTGAACATTAGGAAAAAATTCCTAACTGTCAGGGTGGTTAAACACTGGTATAAATTGCCTAGGGAGGTTTTGGAATCTCCATCATTGGAGATTTTTAAGAGGAGGTTAGACAAACACCTGTCAGGAATAGTCTAGATAATTAGTCCTGCCACAAGTGAAGGGGAATGGACTAGATGACCTCTCGAGGTCCCTTCCAGTTCTATGATTCTAACAAGAACTTCTAATGAAAGCTCCAGTGCTCTCCAGTACATTACGTTTAATGGGAATTAGGCGTTCAACCCCCCTCCTAGGCAGCTTTGCAAATCTCAGCCCTTAGCTGGGTCTCAAATTATTCAAGCCTCAAAAAAGGTTCTTCATTTAGCCAGTTATCTGGGATGGCACTTTAAGTGCTCATTTTTATGTCATATTCCTTGTTCAGCTCTAGCATGACTGAGTGACTCGTTTATTTAAAAACATTGTTTAGAGAGTATTGTGGTTCACTGAGGAGCGATATAGCTCTATGGCTAACCACTATCAACTAAATTAATACTCTGGTGGTTTTGACACTGGGCAGAATCCAGTTTGCCTTACTCATAAGAGTAGCCCTATTGACACCAATGGGAATGACTCATGTGAATTAGGGGATCAGGGTTTGGCCAATTTGCATTCATCATGGTCAGGATTTGGCGCTAGTCACACATACCTTTTAAATGACTCTCAGGATCTGGGACCCAAACGTCCAGACCTTTTTGGGTCTGCTCAACCCCTACTCCTAGCATTTGGCGCTCTTTCATAAAGCCATGAAGAGATGATTCCAGCCTGTGATTATTTTTTGGCAGGAGGACCTATGAAATTATTCAGAAGGATGCTTCCCCTGATTTATGACAATACCCCAAGCATCACCATGTAAATGGCTTTTAAATGGAATGTTTCAGCGGCTTTATAAGAATTCCTCATGCGAGGAAAATAAACACTTTGTCATTTTCCAGACTCTATTTGATTATCAGATTTGTTGCTATAAACATCAAGCTACCCTTCCGTAAAGCGAAGCCACCTGAGATGTATGACTTAGAGAACTGTGCCATTAAATAAAAACTAGCCCGACATGGGAAATCCGTGCATGATTGATCCTACCCATTCTCCCTTTGAGTAGATTCTTGATGGCCCACAATGAATACCTGAAACTTTTGATTAATGTGGAGCTAGTTTTTCACATCTCATTCATAGTGCAGAGGGGATGTGAAATGAAACACATGCTAGGTGCTTTTTATTAAAATGTGATGATGTTTCTATCTCAACAGTACTTAGCACTGTCATTCTCTTCCCTCCCGCATTCGTGGACTTACTAGTGAATAGTATTGGGGATGGAATTCATTCCTTAACCTGTCTGTCTGGGACACCAGAGATACTCCAAATGTACGGCTAGCAGCTAATCTTTGCGGGCTGCTGATCTCTTCTGGTGCTTTCAGCAGGCAGTGTGGAGTAAAACAACAATGAAATCAATAAACAGCGGGTGAAAATGTGAAACTTTTCGCTTGCATTCATGGGGAAACAATGGGAAAGTGAAGGCCTGGCGCTGACTTATGCTGAGGCCCCTTTACATGGCTCCAGCAATGTAATGGGGTCTTAATTGGAGGATAAGTATAATTTATGCCCACTTCAGTGCACCTTTACGTTGCCAGAGCAGTGGAAAGGGGTCTTGGTGTCAATGAGGATCAGGCCTTGAGAGTTGCACAGGCTCCCACAAGGACAAGCAAGACAGGCTACCAGCAGGGGGATCGTAAGGATTTCCATTATCTGGGAGTTTGGCCTCATCTTCCTTCCTTCAGGCTAAAATTATTAAGATTACGAAAGCTGAGAATGAGGTTAGAAGCCGCTCATGAGAGACAATAGTGCCAAGGGATGCCTGGGTCATAAGAACCAGGAAAAACTTGCAGAAAGTGACTGAGCTGCTAATTTTGCTATGCAGGGGGTATTGCAATGAACAGCGAGTAACGAATTACAGTGGGGGGATGTTTGGTGGCTTTGAACGGCCGTGCACACAGCCTGACGCTCAATGCGCCAAAAGGACGACACTGTCGGATCTATCAGTACCAGTGCTCACGAATGAATGGCCTGGGGTGCTCTGCAGCGCACTTGAAAGGAAATGGCTGGGGGCGCTGAGCAGAGCAAACTACATGGATATTTCCATCATAATGAAGAAAGACCTTGTGTAGCTTGAGACTATTTCAAAGTCCCTGGCACAGTGTGCTCCTCTATGGCACAGAGTATGGGAACAGGTGGGGAAGACTAGAGTTATAAGCAGAGAAGAGCAAAGAGAAAAATCAACCATGAAATTGGTAATTTTATGAGCTTCACAAGGGAGGGCAATGCTTGTTGTTAGACACCGTGTAATTGTGTCTTGGTGCCCTGGGTTATAGAATCCAGACGGTGTCAGTTTATCCAAGAATAGTACTGAAGCTTTTTGACATAGATTTGCAAAGCATTTTGAAAGACTACAGTTAATAGGAAGAGAGGCTCTGCCATCCTGGAACAGACCAATGGCCCACCTAGACAGGCATGTCTCCAGTGGTGATACGGTGTTGATGCTTCTCAGTAAGATTTAAAAATTTTATATATAAAGTAGAGGAAAAGTCTGTTTCATTCCCCTCCTTATATGGTGATCAGTGTATACCCTGTAACCCAAGGACTGGTCGCCTTTGAGATTGTTAAACTACCTGGTATCACTGCAGGGGTTTGTATTCATAGAATCATAGGGATGTCGGGCTGGAAGGGACCTTGAGAAGTCATCAAGTCCAGCCCCCTGCGCTGAGGCAGGACCAAGTAAACCTAGACCATCCCTGATAGGGTGTTTGTCCCACCTGTGCTTAAAAATTTCTAACGACGCGGATTCCACAACCTAGGCAGCCTGTTCCAGTGCTCAACTATGCTTATCGTTAGAAAGGTTTTCCTAATATCTAACCTCGATCTCCCTTGTTGCAGATTAAGCCCATTCCTTCTTGTCCTACCTTCAGTGGACATGGAGAGCAGTTGATCACCATCCTCTTTATAACAGCCATTAACATATTTGAAGACTGTTTTCAGGTCCCCGACTCTGTTTTCTTTTCTCAAGACTAAACATGCCCAGTTTTTTTAACCTTTTCTTATGTCAGGTTTTTTAAACCTTTCCATAAGGGTCTAGTTCTGTTCCCACACACGCACACTGTAGAACTAGTCGAACTCTGTTGACTTTAGGGGTTGAACTGGGCTGTTTTGTAGTAGTTCCGGGAATTAATACTTTTTTTTATGGCAGTTGTCCCCTTGTTTTCCAGAATCTCAGCTTTAATATAAATACTCAAAATGTCTTTAGCCCTTTTGGTTTCAAAGCAAACCTGTGAAATGTGACCCAAGTGTAAACTGATGCAGCCATGTCTGCCTGAGTCTGCCTGCAGCCTGAAATAATCGCTCTGAATGGTGTGAAACGCCCGTATTAATTTCAAGCCATTGTTAAGACTTATGTGGGGTAGGGGCTGCCTTTTGTGGTATGTCTGTACTGCACAAGGTGGCCTCCAGGGCAGTCAAGGCTTCTGGGCTTTATATTAATATAAATAATTATAACGGTGATGGGTTAAATGACCACGTGGCTGCCTTTTGCTGCTGATTTAAGCACCCAAGGAAAGCGAGGGGTAGTCATCTTAGAGGTTTTTAAGGTCAGGCTTGACAAACCCCTGGCTGGGATGATTTAGTTGGGGATTGGTCCTGCTTTGAGCAGGGGGTGGGACTAGTTGAACTCCCTTCCAACAATGATACTTTATGATTCTATGAAGAACATCTCATTGTGGTGCAGTTTGATTTATGGGCGGAGCTTGGCATGGTACCTCTGGTTTTCTTTTCCAGTTCAATGCCTGTTTTACTTCAATGGGGTTATCTGTGAATACATCCGTGTAAGGTAGACCTGAAGTCTAGGGCTGTAAGTATCTAATCCTTTCCCCCCACCTAACAATATACTGAGGATGGAAAGGGCCTAAGCTAATATAGCATGTCATAGCTCTGATATGGGAATTACACCAGAGTTAGTGGCAGAATTGAATGGTATCTGCTTGTTTGGATTCCCAAGGAAATTCTTCCCTGAATGCCTGGTGTGGGTCTGGAACTTTGCCCTGTGACTGTCACAGTGGTAGACCCATTGTATGGGTTGATCAGATAAGGATTATTTGGCTCCAGGGTGAGACCCACACTGAAAGGAAAGCTGCTCTTCTCTACCTTCTCTCTAGGAATAGGCAGGCTCAGGGGTGATCTGGGAGGAGCAGCGCCTCTGATACTGTTTTGTAGAAATGGGAAGTCAGGAGGCACCTACTGCCTGAGGGTAGGTCTACCCAGAATTCCCATGCATCCTTCATCCCATGTGTTACAGTAACAGGACTCCATACGTGAAAGAACTGAAGAGATTTTGTTGTCCAGGATATCACTAAATCAGCACCTTCCCTCCCCAACTCTGAGCGGACTCTGCCACATTACAGGGGTATGCTCATTTATTGGGCTAGTTTGTATAGGATGCAATGTGTCATAGTGGCTAGAGCACTGGACTGGGACTTAGGAGCCCTGGATTCCATTCCTGGCCCTGCCGGTGGACAAGTCACTTGCCTGCAACGTGCCTCAGTTTCCCTATCTTTAAAATCATTCCTCCTTTGTAAAGTGCTTTGAGATCTATGGATGAAAAGTGTCACCGTATATAAGAGAGAGGTGTATTGTTAGCATTTGGACAGATAAGGATTCCCATCTTATGGAGCAGCACTATTGACATGCCCCTACAGCTGACATCTGGTCCCCCTAACATTCCCCTCCAACTACCGTGGGGATTTAGTCCCTGTTGACACAGGTCTGCTTGTGGGGATCAAGTGGGAGTATAAGTCCTGACTTTACACGTTTGTTTTTTCTCCTTCGTGTAGCGCCAACGCTGCCTGTGTTGTAAAATAAACCTGTGGCCTTTTGCGTTCTGAACAATGAAGGGCCAGCGTCTTAATATGAGTTCTGGAAGGGAAGGCGGGCGTGGCGGCTTGCCAGTACGATGTACTTATTCCCTGATGATCTGCTTGCCAAAATAATGTGAGCCCAACTCCAATAAAGGTTTCCTATGGTTACAAATTATATCTTGACTCAGTTTAGTAGTCTCCAGTCAGTTGCAAGTTAATAACAAACAATCCTCTTCCCCAAACGCCGAATGAGTTATTGCAAAGGAGGTGACGTTCGCCCTGCGGGGCGAAGGAGGCAGTTAGTGCAATAGTTCTGCTCTGTAGGGTGCTTGCAGTCATGTTCGCAGCCTGGTCGCAAATCAGAGACCCCCTCCCTTTGCCCGTAGGCACTTCCCTGTGATATCCCACCTGTCGCCCTCGCAAAAGAGATGGGTCGACCTACGCTTACGGAGAGACTGATTCTGATGTGCATCAAGGAGGTTATTGACCCCTTTGTTCAGGCTGGCTTCAGGGGAGGATGGCGTACCCAAGAGCAAGTCACCCACTGAACACGAGACATCGAAGATGCCTTTGAGGTGGGCAGGAAGGGCGGTGTCATTCTTGTCGACGTGTCAGCTGCATGTGATGCTGTCTGGTCCGTGTATGCTGATGACCTACCAACAGCTCAGTACGTATATGCAGGTGTGGTCACTCAGCCAGGACATGAACTCTCTGGCTGCTTACCTTTGTCAGTGGAGACTTAGACTCAGTGCAAATCGGTGCACAATCGCCTGGCCACTCAACCCCGACAGTCTGTGTTTGCCAGGGAGCCAGGTCAGTTTCCTAGCAACACACTGCGCATCACATTACTGACCCCGGCAGGGGCTGCCTGAGCAGTGGAGGGGCAGAGCTCTGCTACCACTGACCCAGCAGCAGCCAGAGCTCACCAGCTGCTCAACGCGTTCCACCCGATCCTGCTTCCTGCCCAGTCTGCTCTTGTGCCGCGTCAGTTCCTGCCTTCCCCTTCCTTGACGCCCCTGGCTGTGTGCCCAGTTCTGCTTCCCGACCCCAGCTCCAGCTCACTCGTTGGCTCTGGCATTCGGCTTCTGATCCCTGGCTCTGACCCTCACCTTTGCTCTTGACTAAGCCCCAGGGTGTCCTGTGGTCCTGATTCTTGATTCCAGCTTGAATCAATAAAGCTGCTCTTTAACCTCCAAGTCTGGCCACCCCCGTGGCGCCGACCATTAGGCATGACTGCCCACATCCCGGTCGTGATGCTGACAGCGTTGAGGATCGTCCATTTCCTTTCCAGCCAGTTGTCACTTATTTAGGAATCAGACTGGACCACAGTCTAACATACCGGTCCCATGTAGAATACTTAAAAAGATCACCTCCTACGCTGTCTTGATCCAGAAGCAAGCAGGAGCCTCCAGGAGAGCAGAAACAAGTGTTGTGCAGTCCTGATGGTGGTGGTGGTCGCTCCGGCGAAATATTATGCAGCAGTTTGGGGCAGAGAACGGCATGCGCATCTCCTTGATTTGGAGGTGAACACAGTCACCCCTATCATTAGTGGTTTCCTTAGCCGCACATTAACCTTTAATTTGTGTGTGTTGACTCAGAACAGCCCCCCCCAGACTTTGATGGGACGCCATGATCCTTGTAACTGCATGGGTGAGCTGCGAAGGATGAAAACAAGCTGCGGCACACAAGGCTGACAGTGGTTCCAATATGTGCGGATAAGTAGCCCACCCTTCCTGCAGGAAGTTCTGCCTGCCTCCAGAAGAAAACCCCTCCACCTGCAGTTCCTGCTGCCTTGCCACGACTGACTGTCTGATACCCTTTTGCAGCAGCTGTTCATGCACTGATACCCGGTGCCAATCTCGGGTGAACAGCGCCATCGCAGGGCCAACAGCTGTGTCCCCACAGCAGCTCTGGGATAGAGAGGTAGGCATGCTGATGAATTTCAGGAGCCCTAACTTACATGCACCTATTTGCAGCCTGGGACGCAGATCCTGGACTAGATTTAACAGGCTGCTGACTGGAATGGCAGAGCAGCTGCCGCAATGTGGAAATTTGGCCCATCTTCACAGTGTGACTGCGGGGCAACGACGCAGATGATCCAACACGTGGTGGAAGCAATTAGCGTATTGAAGGGTGGACGGCAACCCCTTCCTACCCTCAGTCAGAGGGCTGAATGATCTAGATATCGACTTGTGATGCATATGAAAGACGTCGTCTTGCTAAGAAAGAAGAGGTTTTTCTTTTTCTAACCACAATTTCATTTTTCAAAAATGAAAATGTTCATTGACCTTTTTCAATGTTTTCCATTTCTCAAAAAAACCCCAAAACCTGAAAATGGATTTTTAAAATTTGTTTCCATTTCTCTCCCTTCTTTCCCACTCGTTTTTTCCCCTGGTTTTCCATTTTTCCACTGAAAAGAGGGAGAGGGGAAAAACCGCAAACTGAAAAACATTTTTTTTGTTTTTTTAATTTTTTATTTTGTCAAACTGGAGAATTTAGAAAAAAGTGAATAAATTTAGAAAATGGGTTATTTTCCCCACAAAACTTCCTTAGCAATTTTCAGCTAACTCTCAACTTTCAGATCTGTTTTTAAGGCTTCTGGGAGTGAGGGTCTTATTTAAAATCCATTGAAGTTAATAGGAGTCTTTCCATTCACTCTCATGGGTTTTGGATCAGTCTCTGAAAGGGATTCCATTGCTGGTCAATGCACTGTCTCAGAAGACCTTCTGCAGATGTTGGTGGGTACATGCTTCATGATAAGCAGTTGTCCCATGAATTCATTCAAATGTGAACACATTTACAGAACTCTTCTAATTAATCTGTAATGACCCATTACAGGAGGGGATTATTAAATGTTGGATTAACACAAACAACAAAGATGTTATAATCCTGCTAATGCCTCTTCAAGAGTAGTTCATTTCAACACCATTACTGCAGGGCTCAAAGTAATCATTATGCAGCTGGCAAAGTGGAACGATGTTACCTGTTTTCACGGGGATGCATACAAATCACTTTTCACCTAGTTCATTTGCTGCTCAAAAGGGCACTCTCCTAATTCTCCCAGACTTCAAGTATTTTCTGAATTTCAAGCTGCATTTGCTCATGTTTTAACCCTGATCTGAGCAACTCTAACGTTTCTAAACAAGATAAATCTTTGCAGTAACCTGAAGTGGAGCTTCTCTTTTCCCATAGGCTACTTCTTGTGTAGTAGGCGGATTGCAATCGCTAGCCTTTACTCCCCTCCTGGGAGAGCAGAACAGAAATAGGCCAGGGCCTCTTTTCAGATAGCTCCATTTGAACACACTTACCCTTTAGAAACTCTCTCTCGCCTCAAGAATAGTGTTCCAGCGTGGGTATATTAAGAGAGCCTCAGAAGTGGTCATTTACTGATTTGGGTCACTCTTACCCCTCATCCTCTTTGTCTGATGTGTGAAGGACTACCAGGAAAATCTATATATCGACACTGGGAAAAAGATAAGGATGAAAGATGGAACCTATTTAATGCACAGCTATCATCTGTTATCGCCCGTTCCCCAACTGTTTTAAAAACAAAATACAGAAGTTCTTATACTCCAAGGACCACTTTCTGCAACACAGCTGTGCCAGATATAAAATGCAGTACATGTTCATGCTCAGAAACCCAATAAAACTGGTAATTAGCCTCTGAAACAAATTAAAACAGAAGATACAATTTTATTCAGCGTAGTTTGTCTTTTCTGCAAACTGTACCTTGAAACATGTTGGAGAGTTAAGTAACACAGAGCTTAAATAATAGGCGCGCAGGGAGAGCGAATTAAGAGGAAAAGATGTCTTGTGATGCAGTTAAGAAAGAACCAAAAGATTGTTAAAATGGGGAGGAGTAGAAGGAATGGTCTTGGTTATGGTCTTGGCTCTTCCACATGCTGCTTGTTTGTATTTGAACAGACCCTTTAGCTTGTGTGTGCCTCAGTTTCCCCCACCTTTGGAAATCAGATACTGGGCCCACGGAGATGGGTGGGTGATAAATGCGTACAGGCTGTTCTAAGTGATAGCCTCTTTCTCTGCAGGATCTTTCTCGTCCAAAGAGGCTAGACCGTGTGAAGGGGTTCAGGAGTTCGACGCTGCGTAAGCAGAGCAGGTAGAGTCCAGCGTGTGACAAGGTGTGACGGGACAGGCTGTAGAAACCAGAAGAGCGATTTTGAACCAATCTGTTCCTCTTTCCCTTTTGTGGTTGGAAACAGGGTAGCTACTGCCCAAGGGCACTTCATTCCGCTCTCGCTTCCCCCTCATCGATGCTCCAGTTCACTTTAGAGCTCAGCTGAAAGCGTAACTCTTGGTTTCTCTCTCGCTTCCTCAGCTATGACTTTGAAACTTCAGAGCTGTGTTATTTAACTGTGGCAGTACGCCGGGGATGCAGTGTGTGAGGAATAAATCTGTACTGCAGCGCCACGCGGCATTACAGATGGAACCACGGTGGGTGGTTTCAAATATTTCAGATGTTTCCTTACCTCCTTCCTTGCTGATGTGCCCACAAAACTGGTGGGTCATGAGAGCCATTTGTGAATCAATCAGTGGTTAATTTTAATGGCTCACAGAAACACGAATGCTGGCTGGAAAACCAGGGGTGCTTCACATGTCTTTGTCTGAGCTCTTGGGGGTCAAATCTGGCTCTCCTGCAAGTCAGGGGAAGTTTTGCCCTCAAGAAGCATGATTGAAACTTGTGTTTCTAATAATAAAGGCCCTGGTATAACCCAAAGATTAGAGTCCTTGCCACTAGCAACCCTGCTGGCCCCAGGAGGAGTGGGCAGAGGAATGTGGCTATGGAAGGTAGCTGTCACCCCTCCTCTCAGAGGTATCATAGAATCTCAGGGTTGGAAGGGACATCTAGTCCAACACCCCTGCTCAAAGCAGGACCAATCCCCAGACAGATTTTTGCCCCAGATCCCTAAATGGCCCCCCCAAGGATTGAACTCACAAGCCTGGGTCACTTGCTGGAGGATTCTCTGCACCTTGAGGTCTTTAAACCATGATTTGAGGACTTCAATAACTCAGAGATAGGTTAGGGGTTTGTTACAGGAGTGGGTGGGTGAGATTCTGTGGCCTGTGTTGTGCAGGAGGTCAGACTAGATGATCATAATGGTCCCTTCTGATCTTAAAGTCTATGAGTCTATAAGGTGTGGGGAAAACACCTCGAGGTTGTCTGTGCAAGTAGACGGTCCCTGGCTTGGTGTTTTAAACAGACCCTGCTGCACACTCCTGACACCTTGCCAGGCTCCCGGTTTCTGGCCCCAGCCCTGCTTCCATACCTGGCCTCTCTCCTGGTCCTCTGCTCTGCTCCTGACTCTTCACCCTGCCTCAGTTCCACTAACTCGACTTTGGCTGACTCACTTAGCGTTGGCTTGGTGTGGCTCATTGACCTTGACTCTGACCCGATCCTGTGGTGTGACACTAATACGGACTGTTGCTCTTGGTCTTGACCCTCTAGACTGAACTTGGATCACGTCCCCTCCAACCTAGGCCCTGGCCTCGACCCGTGGTCCGTATGCCCTTCCTCTAGGAACACCAAGAGAGGAACTATGATGACCATCTTACTGATGGGGAAACCGAACCATGAAGAACTGAAGTGACTTGCTTAAGGTCACACAGTGGGCTGGTGGCAGAGCCAGGAATGGACCCACATCTCCCAATTTGGCCAGGAGTAAATTCATCCCTGTTTATATACAGGGTGGAACTCTCTTTGAAGCTTAAGTTGAACCTGCTTTTTATTAATCAGATAATATCTATTTGTAAATGACTCTCCCTTACCATTTTGGAATTCAAGGGATCACTGGGAAAGAGCAAAGCCAACAGAAGACAGAAGGAAGCTCCAAACTCTAATGCCCATAATCCCGTAGGGTGGAATAAAAGGTAATAATTGGAGATATACCAATCTCTTAGAACTGGAAGGGACCTTGAAAGGTCATCGAGTCCAGCCCCCTGACTTCACTAGCAGGACCAATTTTTGCCCCAGATCCCCAAGTGGCCCCCTCAAGGATTGAACTCACAACCCTGGGTTTAGCAGGCTAATGCTCAAACCACTGAGCTATCTGTCAAAACTTTGACAGAGCTCCACCATTTTGGAGGTTATCGTGGCACATTTCCCATAGGGCCTCCCCAATGGTCCACTCGGCTCCGCTCCTCGTTGTGAGCACTCATATCCATAGTTCTATCAATGCCTGACGTGAACTCGCAAGCCTTGAGTAAGTAGCAATACGGCAACCAGACCGAACCTAATCTGGATTGATGTGCTCTCTTTATAGCCTCATTACAGAGCAAATCAATGTAGAACAATGTTAAATGCAAAGCAACTAGGCTTAAAATAACTTCAAGGGATTGACTCGAATGGGGAAAAAGGCCGGGGAAATCTAGCATAGATGCTGCTTCTTCCTTGTAACTTCACCAGAAGGGGCCAGATTCTCTGTTATGCCCCTTTTCACCCGCACCAGTGGCTTAATCAGCCTGTAAAACAGGCCAGTTTCCCTGCTGAGAGAAAGGCCCTGGTACAGAGGGAACCCTCAGGTGATGTACAGCCTCTATACCACCTCTATGCCCCCGCCACAGCCCTCACAGCACCCTGTCAGGGGCTCATGTTGCAGCAATGGCCATAGGGCAGCCAGATTTAAAGTTGAGTAGCCCTGACTCTTATTTAACTCACGCTGGGGCTTCGGAGGAAGAGGAAGAGGTGGTGCGATAGAAGTTTGGCTCTAGGTTTCTGATGCAATTTCGAAGTGCGGGGGTGGGGATGAGAGAGGGCACCCATCTTAGACTAGCCAATCCCTGGTGATTAGGGCTCTCACCTGGGGTGTGGAATCAGGTAGAGCAAGGACTTAATCCTGGGTCTCCTGCATCCCAGATGAGAGTCCTGGCTATTCTGGGGTGCAGATCTGGCTCTCACTTCTCACACACTATTTTGGAAGGCCTTCTTATTCGCTGAGTTTTGGAACAAAAGCAACTTAGGAAAGTTCATTGGTATCCACGGAATGGAATTGTTTTCCAGTCAGTCCTGTTGGTGAGATCCCCGTCCAGCTTGCGAATCGGGCAAGATCAAAGGGGGTTTATTCACTCTACTGCTCGTTAAGGGTCCCAGGCTGAGAGGCATAGACAGTGGTAATCCCAACTTCCCCCACACTGCGCACTGCCAGTGTGTCTCTAGCCTTTCCTGGAGGAAATGCAGCATTGGGGATTGCCTGCTTTAGTGCAAAACCCGAGTGCAGACGGGCAAAGCTGCAATTTTCACCAGTTGAGGGAACCACTTGCTTGAAACCAGGGGAAGCTCAACTGGTACAAATTGCATCTGTCCTTGTCTACAGTAAGTGTTTTTATCAGTGTAGCTATACCAGTTTCTGGCCACCAGTGGCTGAAATGGGGCTAATCCCAAGTGCAGAGAAAGCAAGAGGAAAGCTTTCATGAGGTTCAGAGCAGTGTATTCAGCCTGTCTGGTGGATGTGTTGGCAACACCAAGCATGATACAATAATTGATTTTTCTTGAACAGTTAGTTATGCAAGGTGTTTAAAGCGGACACCAGCCAAACCGCAGAGCAATCTGCATTATAGCTTAGAGTTCCAAGCGCATCGTATTACAGGCAGTTTTCTTTAACGGTCACTGCACCTGCAAGTTTGTTGATTTAGTGTATAGTAAAAATGCAGTGATTCAAATGTTGTTTGATACTTGGAGAGAGAAGCATGCCGCCGTTCCTGGTGTCAGTTTTCATTTGAATAGGGTATGGTCTTCTTGCTTCTGAACAGAACGAGTGACCAATAACACAAAAGATTATAATTTTGTCTTGATGCTCGGGGAACAGTATGAGCTTGTCCATTTAAATTGGCAAGCATCCTTAGAATAAATATGCCTGGCACCTGAAGCTAACCCAGGTATTGCAGAATATTAAAAGCTTCATTCTGAGCCAATTTACCACAGGTGTGAACATCTTAGACAGCACTAGCACATGGCTGTTCCATTCGGCTGGCCAAACCCAGCTCTGTTTCACCCAGTACAAGTCTAGAGGGACTCCAGTTATTACTATTATTGCTTGTATCAGTAGTGCCCAGAGGATCTAGTCATCAAGGGTCTATTGAACAAACACACTGGAAGAGACAGTTCCTGCCCCAAAGATCTGAACATCTCCGTTAAGACCAGATGCAACAAGCTGGTGTAACAAGCAAGCAGGAGGAGAGAGAAAGTGGGTGATGATAGGTACGTCTACACTGCGCAACTCTTCCAGTAGCCTGTAGAGGACATATGCTGCACATCCCCCTAGCACAGGTGGTGAAGCTCTGCTTAGGTAAGCAGAGTAACGACACGCCTGAACCCCGTGGGTATATACCTGACATGGCTCTCTACACGCCCAGGCAGTGTCCCCCAAGTCTACACTGCTGGTTTTAGCAATGTCATGTCCCACTGCCACAGGGAAAGATGCTGGGAGGGGAGGTGGCAGGAAACAACCCCAGCAGCGGAGAAAGGCTCTGGTAGCTCCCTGCTGCCAGAGCCTTTCCCCGCTGCCTCTCCTTTTGCCGGAGCCTTTCGCTAATGTGTGTAGTTATGCACCCGCAATGTGGCCACGACTTGCTTTTTACTGCAGTGTGTAGCTACACATACCCTGTATGCCGCTGCTTGTGCTGTGCAGTTGTAGACATAGCCAGAGAAAGGAGCATATGATTATGGGGACTGGCTTTGTGCAGGTTTTGAAGGACCAAAGGATTTTTCTGGCTGTAAATAAGCTGGAGACAATAAGGCCAACATTTTGAACAGGGGCTAGTGACCATTGGGTGTGTTTCTTGGGTGCCAGATAGATTCTTTTTCCCAGAAGTGCTGAGCACCCACAGTTCCCATTGATTTCAGCAGAAGTTGGGCTGCTCAGGACTTCTGAAAATCAGGTGCAGGGTGTCTGAAACTGGGCACCTTAAAGTCACTGGTCACTTTTGAAAATTCTGGTCTAATGATGGTCAGTAATCCTGACTGGCTTAACTGGTTCAACCCTGTTTTTAGTGGGACTAGCTAAAGAGGTTCAGAGACCAATCCTACATTATCACTAGCGTGAAATTCTGCGCTAGGTGCCAGTGGTGAGTGTCTTGAATCCCTCCTTTGTGCAATCAGTCCACCTGTATGATGAGTTGGGCCCTTGGAAGCAATGTATGAAATTGCATAAAGTGAAAGAGAAATGGGAAGATTTGGTTTAAAACCTAAAAAGTTCAATCTTAAAGGTAATGCAATTCAGTGAACCAGTCTTTCCCTGGAGCAATCTTTATTCTTTGCATGGAGATAAGGAATCTTGCCAATTTTTTGAATCCTTATTTAAACTTAGTTGGTGTTGGTCCTGCTTTGAGCAGGGGGTGGGACTAGATGACCTCCTGAGGTCTCTTCCTACCCTAATATTCTATGATTCCCATTGTTTTGGTGTTCTAAAAACCTCCGCAGTACAGAGCATTAACAAAGCCAGATACAAGACTGCTCATAAGAGGCCAAGCCCTGTCTCTGTTTTTGGCTGTGGATGTCTATAGACCTGTCAGATACTGAGCAATTAAACTGTCTCCTAAAGCCACCTGGTGGAGATACAGATTGGTTTGGGGAACCTTGAGTTGTTTGCACAGCACTTTTAACTCTTGCTTTGGTCTGATGGGATTTCTTCATCTCGTTAGATGGCAGAGAAAATGCCGCCCTTGAGGAAAGAATAAGAAACCACTTTCTTAGACGAGGACTTAAAATACTTTGATTTTTCTTTTCTTTATAAGCCTACGTGTTTCAAGTGAATTTGGCTGTGGTGGCAGGTGCCAGACTGACGGCCCTGGAGCCAGAAATCCTTTACCTTACAGAACAAGTGCAGCCAAGGACAAGCTGCCTCTACATCACCCAGCCAATGTGCCTCAACCCTGCTTTGAGGGACCATCTGAAGAGGTTCAGGGACCAATCCTGCTCCCGTTGCAGTTAGTGAATGATTTGTTATTGATGTCAATGGCAGCACAAGCGGGCTGTCATGCCAACTAAGGGCCTGACCCAGTGGCTGGCTGAGCACCTGGAGCTCCTGCTGAAGTCAGTGGGGGCTGAGAGTCTCTCTGAATCAGGGCCTGTCTCGCTTAGGCCTCAGCAACACTGCCAAAGAGGGTGCTAATTAATGCTGCTGCTCTGTTTTTAATGTTGAAAACCTATCCAGGGACAGAACTGTTACCACTACTTTATTTCACCAAATGGCCTTGAGATTAGAACTGGTTGAAATTTTTGGTTTAAAACAGGGATTTTCTTTAAAAAAAATTTTTTAATCAAAATGGGCTTTTCCTCAGGAATCATCCACTTATGATGTATTCTTTTATTTTTATTTTTTTTTGCGGGGCCAAAACTTATTTGATTTTTCAGCTGCAGAGAACAGACACATTTTAGCTAAAACCTCCCCAAAATTCAGGGGTGTTTTTTGTTTTGTTTTGTTTTTACAAAAACCTGAGTGTTTGAAGAAAAAAGTTCAACAAACACAAAAGCTCTTTTGTTTTCCTTGAAATGTTTTTACAAGAACAAAGATCAACCATTTTTACTTCGGCTCTGTCCATATTAGGTTCTTATCTGGTCCCTTTCGCTGTTGTATCTGAGCATGCTACAGTCATTTAATCCGTGCATGTATCCTCACAACGCCCCTGGGAGGCCGGACATGGCTGCTATCCCCATTGCACAGATGGGGAACTGAGGCACAGAGAATCGAAGGCCCAAAGGTATTTAGGTGGTGCTGGGCTCAGTACTGCAATGGCTGACAGATTTAGGAGCCGAAATCTCACTTTCAAAAGGGATTTAAGTGGTTAGGAGCCAAGATCCAACTGACAGTTGAGTGCTGGCACAGCAACGCCTAAATACCTTTAACAGTCTAGGTCTAACTGACTTGTCCAAGGTCAAAGAGGAAGTCTTTGGCAGAACAAGAGAATTGAGTCTGGCGCTGCTGAGACCTAGGTTAATGTCTTAGCCCCTGTACCAACCATCCCCTTTGGTAGTAATGATATTCTGAAATTGGGTTGAATTTGTACCAGTAACCCTAAGGAGAAAAGACCTTATAATGATCTGTCCTGTCCATATAGTCTATTTATTTATTGTCTTAAGATGTACCATGTGAAATCTGTCTCTGTGTCACACCCTCCCTTCAACCCACAAAATTTCTTTGTTAAACCAAAAAGTGACTTTGGGGCCTTTGTCCTGCTTCTTTTAAAACAGTGGTCTAAAATCAACATACTTCAGTTAGTTCAGGTCAGCATAACGTTTCCCCTTTGAATTTAGCAAAGCGGGTCATTAAAGTAAATGATCATATACAACAAATATTGCCTCCTAAAAAATTTAGCTCTCTAAAACCCTAGTTGCATAACGACAACATGTTTTTAAAGAAGGCCAGTATTAACCTAATAGCGGTGTTTAATGGGACATAATAAGTAGTGTTAATATATCCTAGTTTAATCCTACACAGGCTAAATTGTTTTTAATGCTGCTTGTTATACCAATTAAACACCCCTATTAGATTCATACTTTGGGCTAAGGCTGCCCTTTAAAAAAAGTGTCCTGCAATTACGGCGCTCATGCTTCTCTGAAGGCCACATTTTAGGAGACAATAGTTGCAATGAGTCCCTAATTGCACCAGCGTATGGGGAAGCTGAAGGAGACTCAGCAACTGACACTGATTTGTCACATCTTTATAGTTTCTTTTAAAAAAACAGAATCTGGGCCTGATCCTGGGTAGTGTTTGGGAACCTCCCACAACGTGGGATGCACACCTCTGTTGTCAGTGATGTCAGAAATAGTGATCTCCTTTTGTTCAGGTCTTTTAAAAATGGAACTATTTCAAAACAGCTCAGAGACAAATCCCAGCCTATGTTTATTGGGCATAGGTGGAGTGGGACTCATAACCAAAAACACTGATTACTTTAAAGTAAAAGGTGTCAGTCTGAACAAAGTTTCCATGAAACTTTTTAACTCCCTCCAAGTGTAGGATCTAACCCGTTGCAAGAAGATCTCTCTGGTACTGATTTGATCTTTAACAAGATGTTCTTTATGCTGAAATGTTTTGGCCACCACGACATGCTTTGGGATGCACCTTGTTACATTAAACTTGGTTGATGCTATAATAATAAAAATAGCATCTTGCGCTTATCGAGTCAATGTGGATTTGTATGTTTAGAGAAATCAGTGGGATTCTGAAAGGGCTTTGCAGACCATACAGCCTTGGTTATCAGAAGCTCTTGCGGGGGGCGGAGGTGCCTAAAAACTCAGGCAATTGATGATCCACCCTGGCCGACTTTGGAATCCTGGTGAGCTGGCCAGCCATGACGAAGCCCAATGACTTACAAAATGCAGGTGCTCTTGCTAGATCCAGCGGTAGCAATCAAGCGCAGGAAGCAACCATCTCTAGAGCATCAGTAGAAAGCTGCGTGTGTAGGCATGAATAGCCAGATCTCTGGGAACGTAACTGACACCCCGTTTGGTTAGAGACAATTCAGAATCACTGTGCTGCTTCTGGGGTGGAACATGGCGCTATTTGACAGCAGCCAGGAAACACACAACAGAAAGGAGCGGACCATTGTACTCACAGGTCACTATGTCGGCCTACCAGGGCGAAGACACTCTGCTTCAAGCTACCTCTTATCCCAGAGCCACTACTTCAAGGACGAGCTCATGAGGAGAGGCCAAATGAAAGGAAATTGAGATCCTCTCGGATCTGACAAGTAGATTCTAATTATGAGTCTGTCCTGTGGCGTTGCCTCTCCCAGTAGAGTGGCGTGAGTACTGCATTGCAGGACAGCAAGTTAGCGTCTTTTCCTCACTTCCCCCACACAGACACACAATTTTTCCAGACTCAGCATTGGGGAAACCCTGCAGTGCAGCTTGTAAAGGAGCAATAAATAAAGTAATTAATTCAATCAATCAGGCTTAGGGGGCCTTGTATAACTCTGCAGCTAATGGGATTGTGGGAGGTGCCCCAGGCCGCCTGGTAGGTGTTCCCAGTGCACAGAAGCTAAGGGCACTGAGCACTTTCCAGCGGTGCCTAGCGTCAGCCCAGTGACTCACGCTTCCTCCCTCTGAGCACAGCATGGCGGGGGCAGAACTCAGCCTGTTCTAGCTGGGCACTGAGTGCCTCCAGGGCGCTGAGCATTCTCCACTCGGCATCTTACAGGCCTGTGCCTCGGGCCACCGATGACTTTATGCTGATCAGCTGGACTGGACTGTGTTGAGCCAAGCAACTGCCTGCTGAGTACTGTTAATATCTTTCTGTTACGAGCTTCACAGGCTTATTATGGTGAATAATGAAAGCCTTTCCCCACCTTTGCCCTTTCTACCCAAATCACATTCTAACAAGTATATTTCCCCCCCAAGGGTCACTTTCCCAAGGGCCCTCCTGGTAAAACAGTGAAAAATATGGGACTTCAGTATTTAATGACAAGAAAGATTTCCTGTTTGTGCCTTGGTGATTGGCCTTGTGCCTTGGGTCTCTCCCTTTCCACTCCCTGAGTTCTGTCAAGTAACGTTATGAGCAGTCATAATAAAAGGTGGATCTGAAGATGATTTTCCTTTGTCATCTAATTGCTAAATGGAAAAACAGTTAAGATGAAGCCAGCTTTGATCGTGTCTGAGGTGATATTTATCTGCACCAAAACATCAAGCAATTAATTTAAAATTATATATGAGACTGTAAAAATCTTTGGGGCAGGGACTGTGTATTTGTTCTGCGCTTGTGCAGCGCCTGGCACAATGGTGTCCTGGTCCGGGACTTGGGCTTCTCAGTGCCACTGCAATGCCAGTAATACATCACAATAATATATATATACAATATTACATATAATTCAGTTAATTTGCTGGGGGCTGCTTTTGGTCATAGCAATTTTACACATTTGTAATATAAAGGTTTTTATTTAACATTTTGGAAACCTGGCAATACAGACAGGCATGCTCAACAGACATACTCGCACAGAGTTGACACCACTGAGTTGAACATTAAGATTTATCGACTGTGTAACAGGGTTTGGCCACCTCCATAGCGCCCCCCGCCCATGGCCAGGGTCACTTTGCTATACCCTGCCTCAGTTTCCACCTCTTCGGGGCCCTTTAAGAACTGCACACAGGCTTCTCTCTGGGTTAACACCATCCCTGCCTGGGGCCAGTTTAATAACAGAAATATTTCTTACCAGTCCACAGGGTCCCAAAATGAAGTCCATTACCACACAACAGTCCATACTTAGCTCTGGTATCTTCTCTCATGCTCAGAGCTCATCTTCTGTCCTATTCTGTTTTCACAGCTCATCCTCCCAGCTCTTCGTAGCTGGAGCTTTTCCTTCTGGCCTCTAGGCACCCAGATTTCTGGGCCCAAACTCTGTCTGGGTTTCCCCACAGGAGCCTCCTCTCTGTCACAGCTCCCTTGGTCTCAGCATCTTCCCTGCAGGAGACCTTCACACACTCTGCAGTCTCCACAGTTATCTGAACTTCCCCCACTTCATTGCAGCCTCCTGCAGCTCTTTACAGGGCAATCACCCTGGTCTCTCTCAAGCGTGCCTCATTCTGTAATCAGGGTTGGCTAGCCCCAGCCCTGAAGGGACAAGCCACCTTGGTATGGATTTAATGGATACACTTGTCAACCTTCACCTCGACAGCAACTAAATGTTGATATTTATGTAAACAAGAAGTCATTTTATCCATTACATATTCACATTGTGAATGTTTGTCCATGTTATTATTAATAGAGAGATTACGTACCTCTCCGGTTAATAATAATAATACGGACAATATTTTCAATAGTGTATCAGTTTTTCCACTTGGAACTTAAGTGGGAAGAGATTAGAGGTGTAGGAAATAAAATCCTCCTAATAGCCTTTACTGAGCTTGGTAGCACCCAATCAGGGTGCAACATTTGCATATGGGCCAACCCTATATCAATTCCGTGCTGCTTGTAAGTCCTCCAGGCATTGGTGCACCTGTTTGTGGCCTGTGATACAATAGTTTAGTCTCCTGATGGCTGCAATACTCTGATCTGATTCTGGTTGTTGGTTTGGTGTATGGACGCTGGATGATGTTTAGTTGCCTGTGATACACAGGAGGTCAGACTAGATGATCTGGCAGGTGGGGCTTTCTGACTTCTCGAACAACACTCCAGGCTTTCACTGAACGTCAGAAAAGGAAAACTGTAGAAGCACGTTGACTTGCTCCATGGCTATTTTAGCTGATCATCACAGACTATACTCATGGATGTAAAAATCAAATATAGAATCCAAACCCTTTTTTTTCAGGGGTGCTTTGTTGGGACAGTTGTAGTTTGGCACAAAGAGTTATAGTTTGCATAATGCTCCCTAATGCTCTGAACCCAGTTTTTATTCTTGCTGAATAATACCTACATAGTCCATGAATACTCTCAATGAAATCAATGAGTAAAGGTGGTAGAAACAGGCCGTGTTTTAACTTTATTGCAAACTGTAATTTTCAGGCTATTACTCAAAGGCCATAGCAATCTACAAGAGTATTCTTGCAGGGGTTCTCGCAACAAATTTTTTGGTGGTCTCTTGGTGGCTGCCCTGACAATTTTTCCTATTTAAGTAGGATTTTTTTTTTTGCAGACTCAATAATAAAAATGATGTGCAGTTGTCACTAGTCTTTACTAAACCTAAACAGAATAGAAACACAAATCAGGTGATTTGCACATTCTTGTCTTTTTTTCTTGTTTCTTTAGTGGTTTTGGTTGCTTTTTTTTTTTTAAGATACTAAGTCTGTGAAAAGTGATACTAACAAACATACAAATATGACTTACTTACTCAGCCCTGGCAAGCCCTGGACAGGGGGGTAGGTACGGAGGCAGCGGGGGCTATGGGTGAAGGGGCACTGGGGAGTGGCAGTGGGGGGTCTGGGGTGATGGGGGGGGCTGGTGAGCTTGGGGCCAGAGCCCACCACTGTGCAGCCGGGGAATGGAGCCCAAAGCCCACCCGCCACCCCAGGGCTGAAGCCCGACCCCACCGCCCCCGGGAATGTGGGGAACTCACTGGCTGCCTGCTCCTCTGCTTTTGTGTCGCCAGAGCGGGGCAGGGCCCAACCTCTGCTGGTGGCCCCAGGAGAGAGGCCGGTGCTTTGGCCCCACCCCCAATCACTGCCCAGGAGGCTGCGGCCGCAAGAAAAGCCCCTGATGGCCGCATGTGGCCACACTGGCTGCATTTGAGAAATGCTGTTCTAGAGTAGATGGAGGCCACAATGTTTCCTGCAGCGGAGGAAATAATTCTGCACTGTCTGATGTTTCTTCTTCTGTGCAAAAGATGAAACCCGACATCTTGAGCTGAGCCGGTATGCAAATAGTGTTAACAAAAGGATGTGCTTGACTTCTGAAAGAGTGTTCTCTCTATGCATGCTGCTCATCTGTAGCACTTCTTGGTTTTTCTGACCTAGTCTAAACACACTTGGCAAAAATAAGTTGCATGACTGATCAGTTTTTGCTCAAGATAAAATCTATTGTGACGTTTGAAATGGCTCTCCATGCTGGCAGGAAACGTCGGGTTTCATTGTGCCTTGAACTGAGAGGCAGTGTCATCCACTGGTTAGAGCAGGGGATTGGGAGTCAAGGTTTCTGGGTTCTTTTATTTGCTCTGTGAATTCGTTGGGTCTCTATTCAGAAGTTGGATGTTTTGAATATTAAGGAGTTAGCTTTATTACCAGGACAGCAAAGAGGTCTTTTTAAAATATATACTCATCTGTTTTACCATCCCCTCCCCCCAGAGGATTTTGACACCCACGCTCAGAGTTAAGTTGGAGGGGGGGGGGATTATTAATGAGTTTAGAGTGGTTGCTATGGGAACTTCTTGCTAATGAATCTCTGGGGTTTCCTTTCTGCCTTGTCAGAACTGCTAAAGGCAGGCACTCCATGCCGGCAAGTTTCCTAGTAATAAGGTTTCCATGGTAACCAAAGTCACTAATACCCAGCCTGGCTCCTATGGCTCACCCACATATGGACAGATAAAACTCCTCGTTATGTTAGACAGGAAGATTCCTTTTATTTAAGTTGGGTTTGGAGCTTAAAACACAATATTCCCCCTTCCCCAGGTAGGAGTTTGGAGACTTTTACCTCTCTTCCATCTCCCACAAAGAATAAAACGAGGTCTCAGTCTTTCGCTCTCTCCCTAATGTGGCACCTGAAGACCTATTGATGTGTTTTTCGACACGGGCACCATTTACTGCCTACATCTGCACTTGTGACTTGGCTTCCCGCTCCCCCCTCCTCATCTCTCCTTGACTGAGTCAGTGTTTCGTCCTAGATTACTGACAAGACGGCTCTGTGAGCACTATGGCTTTGGGTGGAAAGCCTAGGAAACATATGGGAATTTCCACTGAGTTCTGTGTGTCCGGCTCCACTTCGCAGAGCGGAGGCGCTGCCGGATAATTAGCCACAAGGTAATTAATTCACTTCCTTGCGTTTTCACTAGCTCTGTGGCTACATTTCCCATCTGCGCTTCTTGGAGCATTGAGTGGAATCTGTCTGATACAGGTGGAAAAGTTAAAATATGTCTTGAATTAATGGTGGGCCAAACAGTTCTGGAGGAATATGAGGCCAGCTCCTCATCCTGGATAAACCAGCATAGCTCCATTGATTTCAGCCTGACCTCTCGGGAGGGTCCAGTACATGGGTTCTTCATTTCACACATGTGGGCTGAACCTGTGACTCCTAAGTTCACTATATTGAGCCTCTCTTTTTGTATTAGGGTCTCCTTATACATGCACAGAGCCCTTCTTTTTTTAAACCCACTTTTGCATGACAGATCAGGGCACTGGTTCATAAATCAACAGGAAGCAGCTAGGGTCTGATCCTGTGAGGTGATATGCACCTCGTAGAAGGTCCTGGGCCCCTTCAACTCCCATTGTCTTTGCCTGGAGTCGAGAGCCTCTCCATAACTTAGAAGAGTTCAGCGTCAAAGGACAGGGTGCTTAGAATTGTGGTTATTATTACTTCGGTTTCAGACATTGGTAAACTGAGGCTTTGATTGGTTAAGTGACCTGCCAAGGTGACACAGCGAGGTGCTGGCAGAATCATTAGCAAACCATGTATCGCCTGACCTCCAGTCCTCTGCTTCCACTGACTCCTGGTGTGAATTCAGGGCCAGATTCACCAGTACACTCTGGGTGCTGTGGGCTGTTCCAATAAAGAAAAGCTGGTTTAACTGGTCGAAATAAACAGGATATACAGCGGCTTTGGATCTTTGGTGGCTTCTGGTGAATATGGTCCACATTGTTCCTCCATGGACACAGACAGTAAAATTATGATAGGGTCATGGATAAATGAAACAGGTGCAAGTTGTCTGTATCCATGAGGTTTCTCTTGCCCTCCAGGGCACCCTGTATACAGCAGTGCTCTTGAGTTGTAGGAAGGATTACAACTTTGTTTCCAGAACTGAAGTCTTTTCTCATGCACCATATCCATGGGTGGGTAGCGTCTGTAACAAAGTCACAAGTTCCTTTCTCATGGCTGACTTGTTATTCAGAAGCGTTGCAGTATCCAGATCCTGTATCAACATCTATAAATACACTTGGGGCGGGGGGAGCATATTGTATTGAGAGTCCACAAACTCCTACCGCCTGGTAAGTCTGAGCCCTCGTATAACAGATGGTTTCCGTATGGAACACAAAATCATGCGTCGAGTTCTTGCTCTTTATTTTTTCCTCAGTGTCCCCTTCTCCGATGCCTCGCTTGACTCCTGAAACCTTCCCGTTCCCCTTATGACATCAGCTGAGAGAGAACTAAAGCAGCTGGGAGCTGTATGGAGAAGTGTTGGGAGCAGCGGAAGAAAACGAGCTGGCGAGGAGGAACTGGCAGGAAAAGTCCCAACACTCTGGGCTCATCCTCCATTAATCTGAGGTCCCTTTACACCACTCTAGCAGCATAAAGGGGGACACAAGCCCCTGGAGAATCCCCTCTGTTCCAGCTGCTAGTACAGCACTAAAAACCAGCCTTGCTCCCACTTCCTGGGTCGGGGCAGAATCAAGGGTTATGGGCTATTGCTACTGAGCTATTGCTGTTTTCTGCTTCCCAGCACCCTGCTGTAGATATAGGAGCCAGTTGTTCAGATTCAGATTTGGACTCCACTTGCCTCGAGTTTTTGGAGTGTGCTGATTTGGAGTTTTGATTGGGCTCATTTCTCATCCAATCTAAACCTCTTCATGTTTGCCTGGCTGTGCTGTTGGAAACATTTGTAACTAAGGTGTCTAAACTCCTTGGGTTAGGGGTTGACTTTTTGTTCTGTATTTGTACAGCCCCTAGCACAATGGCATCCTGCTCCAAGCCTGGGGCTACCACAATGCAATTAATAATAATAATTAATAGTAGGCTATCAGTACTTGCCTCAAGCATCTAATTCTGTTAGCAGATATTGATCCTGTTGGTAAAGGGTTACGTTGACTCACTGGGTAGGTGGTTCATTTTATCCCAACGGGATATAAGGGAAGTGGGTGTGGCTCTCTGAGTATAGAGGATCCCACATGTGGGCTGAGCAGTCCTGAAGGAGGATCTATGGGAACCGTCGTACCCAGAGAGAAGGTTTGCATTGAACTTTATTTTCTTTATGGATAATTCTTTTGTTAATGTTAAACCCCAGGAAGGGAGCAAGTCTGGCATCTGCATTGTGTGTGGAATGTGCTTCAGAGCAGATTTGGAAAGGCCACCTGCTCACACTGCCTTTGTCTCTGCTGTGCATTTCTGCAGTCTATTTTACTGAGTTGAACTTCCTCTAATTGAGAGAGGAAGTGACATTTTGATTTATTTTCTATGCTGGGTTTCTGAAGCCTTTCCATCCTTATTGTCTGGCTCCTGCAGCATCATTTTCACAAGCTGGTTCCAATATTGCAGGAGTCCTGCAAAATTTCTTTTTGTTCTTGCTTTAGACAGCTCAAAACGTTTTTTCCTTCCAGAGGAGGAAAATGTTGAAGCGGGGACAAAGATTTTAAGTGGCCCAAATGGTATATTTCTCCCCGCTTCTTTGAGATTCAAAGACATCCCTGGCCTTTAGATGATCAACTAGCCTTCACTATTCAAAGAGTACTGTGGTGTTAAAACAGCTCTGTGTGTGTGGGTGGATGTGTGCGGGTTTGTACACATCAGACATTTTATAGGTGTATTTGTGTGAATTGCACACAAGTGGTATTGTTTTACTCTAGATAAAAGACTTTTCTTTATAACCCCCCTCCCATTTTCATATGCTTTCAACATACCAATAAATAAATAAAATCCATATCTTGGCTGAAATTTTTCATGTTTTGGTCTCTGGCCAAAAAAATGCAGTTTTTCTTAAATCTTAAATAAAAATTGTTCAGTAGAAAATGAGGCACTTTCCCTCCTGTTTTCAAAATGGATAAATAGATAAAATGTGACCACATCCTCTTGGGGGTGTCTGTTTAAAAAAAACAACAGTTGCACTTTGACATGTCCCACTTGACACAGACTTAGTTCCCCAAGGACAAGTACTGTAGGTCATTTGATAAACTATTTTGGGAGAAATGGTTTTAAAATAAGATTTAGAATCATTTGAATTAACTGGAGAGTTGCTTTGTTAGAGGTGCTCTTAACAGGGGGCATGGTAGGAGCAGGTGTGCCCTGCGGTGAGGTGAGGTCAGGATAGTTCTTCAGATGAAGCCAGAGGATGTCGTGTGTGTGTGTGTTACAAGTCTCCTGCCAGTGTGTTACAGTCCTATAACATCAAACATAGGCTAATTGTCTTCACTGTCACGGCTTCCACTCAACCTTTAGTTTCTCATGTGCTATCAAAATGTCAACTCCTGCCTCTGATCAGCCCCGGATGCCAGCTTCCATTGCCTGCTGGTTACGTTTTCAAACAAGCCTCTTAGGCCTGGTCTACACTGGGGGGGTGGGGGGTTCGAACTAAGGTACGCAAGTTCCTTAGTTCGAAGTACTTACCCGTCCTCACCGCGCGGGATCGAAGTCCGCGGCTCCCCCGTCGACTCCGCCACCGCCGTTCGCGGTGGTGGAGTTCCAGAGTCGACGGGAGCGCGTTCGGAGTTCGATATATCACGTCTAGATGAGACGCGATATATCGAACTCGGAGAAGTCGATCGCTACCCGCCGACCCGGGCGGGTAGTATGGACGTACCCTTAATGTTTTCTCCCATGCTGCCCCTCACGCTTGGGAGGCGCTCCCTGAAAATATCTGAAAAGCGACCTCAGTCTCCTCCTTCAGATCCATCCTTAAACCTCTCTCTTTTGTGGTGATGCCTACTTGAAATCGGTCAGGCTGCTGATGCTCTGCTCCCATTGCTTATCATGCGGCCCAGGATTGTCTCATTGTTTCTCTGTGCTCCCCCGTGGGCCTCTCTATATCCATCAAGACTGAAACTCTTTGGAGCAGGGACTGTTTTCTTCATTCTGGGGTTTTTACAACACCTAGCACAGTGGGGACCAGGCTCATGACATGCTACAGTAATACAAATAATACATAATATAATAATAAAGAATTGACTCTCTATCTCAAGTTGTAGCAGTACATGCGTTTAGCACTTGAAGTCACTCGTTCAATGGAGCCATCATGCTGGAAACTCAATGGAGTCTTGAACGCTTGGAGCTGATGGGTCTTCTTTCCTCTGCCATTTGTAAATGTTTTTTTCCTAATGTCTGTGTGTAACCGCACAGGGCTTGAACGAGGGTCCTTCAGCAATTACGGCCAAATTTTCAGAAGAGCTCAAAACTCTGTTGTTCAGATGCTCAGCCTGCTCAGTTAAGATTTTCAAAAGCTCTCAACCAACCTGCTGAATTCTTTTGAAAATACAGCCCTTTATTTTGGTGCCTAAATGGGAGCTGAGAAGTTCTGAAAATCTCACCTTACTAGCATGTTTCTCTGCCTTTGAGCCAAAGGACTACTTGTGCTAGCTAGAACAATAATACTGTGGACCAGTCACTAGAGAGGGACAAAGACCAAACTACCCTAGTATGGGTTATATTTGTAGCATCTAACACAGAAGGTTCTTGACCTAGTAGGGCTTTCTAGGTGCCATTGCAAATCAAATAATAACAAGGTTGCTCAGGTAAGCAATCAGATTAGAGAAAGGGAATGTTTTATGCGTTACAAAAGAATTCATGGTCACATATCATCCTAGGACCTAGATACATGTGTATGTAAGGTGGTAGGAAAAATGTTCAGTATTTATATGTGATTACCCAACTGAAGATAGTCATGATGCATGTACAGAAGGAGAAAAAGTTAAAGCTGTGTAGTCAGTCTTACCTTCCTTATATCTCATCTTCCGTTTTTAACTATGAAATATTAATGCAACTATACAGGCTTTTCTCCATTTAAAATACACAAAGTTACCATATCGTTCTGTTCCTTGTATGTTCCTAAAAGAACGTACAAAGCACTTTTTTGTTTGCCAACTAATATTTATATATATTTTAATTCATAGAATCATAGGACTGGATGGGACCCATATTAGTAGAGATTGTAGTAGTCTGTGCAAATTTATGTAGCTGGCGTATAGTAGCAAGATTAGTAATTAACTCTAGATTCATTTTCAAGCAACGCCATTTTTATACAGACTGTAGATTTGTGTTTAATACAAATTTTCTGGTAACAATGGTAAATGAAGTGCATTTCTTTAATAGGCAGTGTGCTTCTGTAGATGTTATAATTACCTTGCATCTTCTGTCCTATACAGAGAGCCAGCAAAGGCCGGAGCCATGAACACATGCAATGCACACTCATTAAGATAGGCCACCTCTTGTTCTGAAGCCGAGATATACGGTATTATTTTGTGTGTCAGCCTTACGGCTGGTCCAAACTTTTCCACATAAAAAACGTTTTTGATGGAAAATTGAGAGGGTCGATTGAACACATTTTTCATGGAGAATGTCTGCGTCCCATGGAAAAAATTGACTTTTTGTTAAAGAAACAAACACCGAAAAGTTTTTGACCAAAAGCCAACACATTTTGTTTTTTGTTGGGAAACTTCGTGGTTTTCAGGGCAAAATTTTCCATGGCGGGCAGGGGAAAACAACCAAATATTCAATTCCCTCAAAAATGTAAAATCAAGAGCTTTCTCGGTTCAGTGTTACTGTTTATTAACAGGAAAGCAGCATCAGCTGAAGTTTAATCATGGGGGAGAAATGGGGTCAGGATCCAATAATAAGACTGTAATGTAAACTCCTTCCCCCCTCTCCCCCCCCGGTGTATGATCAATACAACTGGGGGAAATCTCAACAACAGCAGCAATCTCTCATTGCCAAACAACAGAAGGATGTGTAATAGATTATTAGCTTCTTAGAGGGCTGGCAGTTGATCTACACCATGCCAGCTATAGCATAGCCATCAGCACTGATCGTAAACTGTTTACAAGCAGAGAAGCAAAATACCTAAGAACAGCTTCTGCTATTGCTGGCATAACGTACAGTGAAATCCATCACAGTGTATATTGTTTCACTGGGCAGCGTTTACAGATTTTTTAGAAAGCCAAGCCACCTCTAATCATGGAGTTTGGGTATGATATTTTCCTTTCTATAGCAGCTCTGATCGGAGGATCTTCTAGCACTTGACAGACCTTAAGTTTCAGACCTGATGTGCTGCAGGTATTATCCCCATTTTACAGATGGGATGGACTGAGTTACACAGAGGTTAAGTAACTTACCCACAGCGAAACAATGGCAGTGCTAGGAAGAGAACACAAGAGTCCAGAATCCTGGCTCTGTGATCTCAGCTTTAGACTATAGTAACACCAGTGTAGCATAGCAATTCTCAAAGGCCCCCTCATTTGCAGTGGTTTAGTTTAGTCAGAAGACATGAAATAATAATACCTGTCTCTTATATAGCACTCCTCATCAGCAGACCTCAGAGTGCCTCTACAATCCTTAATGTGTTTATCCTCACAACACCTTTGTGAGGCAGGGCAGGGCTAGGCTCTTATCCCCCTCTTACAGCTGGGGAGCTGAGACGCGGAGAAGCTAAGTGACTCACCCAAGGTCACACCGGAAGTCTGTGGCAGGGCAGGGAATTGAAGTCTCCCAAATCCCAGGCTAGTGCCCCAAGCAAGAAAGCGATCAAGCATTAATGATGACCGTAGAAAAACTGTTTTTGTGTGTGTGTGTGTACACACGTCTGACATAGAGTGACTAATGGTGCCTTTGTGAAATAATTAATAATTTATCTGACAGCTGTGAGGTAGGTACGAATTATTTATACCCATCTTACAGACGAATAAACGAAAGCAAATCAAGTACTGAGGATCTCATAAAGTGAATGAGCTGTTATAAGCAATGAGTGGAATGTGGCATTTATCTGAAAAAAGTCTGACTCTCAACTGTCTGAAATTGCTATGGCGCAGACTGCAATATAAAAAAAAAAAACAGATCTGAAGCCCAGCAGGTAACTGGCAGGATTCCCTTGACTTTGGTAGAAGTTCTTGAGCCAAAGGAAATCAATCCTTGCTCAAAGTCTTTCCAGATTTCCTGAATGAAGAGGACAGGAGTCTGCTTATGGTAGCTGTGTGACATGTAATTGTAGGGTGACACGGTGGACAGATAATCCACGGAAGTGAGAGACAAATGCCTTGCGGAAAAGGCACATTCCATTTTAATGTTTTGAGCTATCCTAATTTGTACCCAGTTAAAACAATCATTTAAAAAAACATTTGCTGCCCATACCATCCACTACGAAACAGGTCTGGTTTTTTTCCCCCCTTGCATCCCTCGTACTGGTACATGAGACATCATCGGAATGATTCTCAGAGGTGCCGGCCGAGTACCTGTCGCTCCCATTGTCTTCCGTGTGACTTGTAGGTGCTTAGCCCTTCTGAAAACCGGGTCCTCAGCAAATTGAAAGTACTCTAGCAGTATTGGTTGAACCTGCTTTTCTTTATGGGCCTAATCCTGCAAGATGCTGAGCCACTTCCTGGGAACTGCTGAGAGCTCACAGGTCCCTTTGATGTCTCTAAGAATTGAGGGGCTCAGCACCTCACAGGATCAGGCCCTGTCTGTATAGACGAGGTATGCTCTAATCAGCTGCAGCGGGAAAACCCTTTACCTTCCTTGACTTCAGCCCTGCGTGAAAGAAGCCTCATTCTCTACTGGGTTAGAGAGACCAGGCCCTGTGACAATTTGGCAAGCAGTGCCAAATGTGAGAGAGACTGTGGAGGGTGCTGGCTTGTTGAGCTAAGAACAGGAAACTTGTGTCTAAGGGTACTGCGGAGGAACGGCATGGCTGCTTTTTTCCCCTCCCATCAAGTCATTTGGTTGTTCTCCCCTTCACAATTTACATGAGGCTGTTTATCCTTGAAGATATCGTTTGGCTCATGTTGATTCTTTGAAGTAGCAAAAATCTAATCCAATCTCATTGTTAAACAGATGTCAGGTTATTACGGGAGTCATCTCATCTGCTCTAATGTTCCTAATGAATACAACGCATTGGAAGAGATAAGAATCAGATTGGTAGCTCTCAAAACTGTCCCCAAACAAAACCTTCTGGCTTGCAGCGAGAGTAGTGTATGTGATTGCTCTCTTTGCTGCACCAGACTTTCCCTTCAGTGTTTCCGCACGCTATCAGAACCAGGCAATGACAGCTGCATATTCTTAATGAGAGGGCTGGGCCACTGTTGACTGGCTCTCTATCTGTCTTCCCAACCACTCTTGTTCAATGTTGTCCTTTAAGGTGATTTTTGTTGTTGTTCCTCGGAGCTACCCCATACCACAAAGCCCATCCGAAAACTCCCCCTTTTTTCTCCTTTTGTCTTGTGTGATAAATATTTCATCAAACGCTGGCTTTCTGCTCTCTTGAGGCGCTTTTCGGGGCAGTATGTACAGTGGCTCTAAATTTATCATTTAGATTTGGAACCAATAGGGGAGTTAATGATCTTTCTCAAAGTGGCTTGAGCTTGGAGGTGGGTCCATCAGTATATACAGTAGCTTTCCCAGACCGGTAGAGAGGTGGCAAGCAAGTCCTAGAATCATTTAACTGGGTAAAGGGTAATTTGGAGTCACGGTGCGGTGTTTTGATCTACAACATTCCTCCTCAGTAGCTGCCTTGCTTTTCTAAGGGGCTCATTTTGAAATATGCGCCTTTGCTAGTGAGCTTGGAATGTTTTGATTCCTAATTTAGAATGTTTATCTCAAGGGGTTCTAAAGTTCCAAGAATGAAAGATACAAAGACTTCCCCCCCCTTTTCCCTGTCTTTTCTGCAGCAGTAATCCATACGCACTGTAATGTTCTCGCTGGGGCACCCATCTGCACTGAATTATTTTACACCATTCACGATAGGCTAATGTTGTTCTTCCCATACCATAAACCTATTTGATAAAGGCCTATTTTGAGCCTTCCACTGTATCGCTCCTGTGGCAAACGAGCCAAAATGATGTTCCACTGGTGTAAATCTAGAGCAGAGTTGAACCCAATAGGCCAGATTCCCCCTCATGGGTGCAGGGATTGCAAAAGGCACCCTGGAGCATAGTTAATTTCTGAAGGAGGAAAGCTTTAAAATCCAATTAGGATCCATAAAAGCCTTGTCAATGGAGCCTCCCTGGGAGATTCAGAGTGCCTCTCCTGTCTTCCCCATTCCTGGGCCAGAACCATTCATTTTGGGGGATTCACCAGCTAGACCCGCTCCCCCTCTCTGGAGCCACGGATTGAGGGCAGTTGGCACCCCTGTAGCCCCACTCCAGGGTGGATTCACCACCTCCAGGGAACTGCAGTCTGGGTTGCACTGGCTTAGACCGATCTGATGAGTCAGTCTGGCCCAGCATAGCTGAGAGCCAGATTCTTCCCTGCTTCTCTAAAGGACTCCGAGAGAAAAGAACCCCAAACTACAGTTTGTGAATGATCTTCTGCATTTCTCAACCATTTCCATCAGGTGTCTCACCAGCCCAGCTAGCAGTACACCTGGGACAAGCCTGCACTGGCAGGGTATAGACGCTACAGAGCCCTTTCCATCTCCAGTTTGGTGGGGTCGGTTTAACTCCCTTGTTCCTGCCCCCGCATTGAAACCTGCTGTGACACTCACCAGTCTTTGAAATCCAGACCCTGAGTCCATCCTCTAATGTCCAGAGAAAAGCAGGAAAACAAGACTACAGTTTGATTTTAGCTTCCTGATGGGGTGATTCAGAATGGCCTGATCCTGCTTTCCTTGCACAAACCGCTTCCATTGGTTTGGGGTGTCGTTGACATCTGTGGCCGCTCTGGGTGCATGAGAAGTGCAGCATGGATTTATCAAATACAAAATACCTTTCCCCAACGTTTCTGCTCTGCATCTGATTCTGCCTCCCTTAGCCATATTGACTAACACCTGATTTAATTGAGTTAACTGTTATTCTACAGGGCTACTGAATGTCACAGGTTAGACCATAGGTGTGAAATCCTGACCCCATTGAAATCAATAGGAATTTTGCCATTGACTTCAGTGGTACTAGGATTTCTACATCAATGGGCTTGATCTCTTCTCACTTGCACTGTGGTAAATCAAGAGTAACACCACTGATGTCAAGAGAATTGTATTACTATAAATGAGAGGACAATGAGGCCCAGATTTCTTTATCTTGGTAGAGGGTGGGGGGAGTTTAGTAGGCACCAATTTAGTTTTTTATTCCTGACTCCTTCTCTTATCACTTAAATAAAAAACCCAAATTCTGCTCAGGTAAAAGAGAATTAATATATTTCAGTTAGATCAAAGCCAGACTATTATTAAATACTTCAATGGTAAGGAATAGCCATTTCTGCAGCAAGATGTTAAATGGTCATCTTATGATAAATGCCACCTGTTATGAATTTAATTAGAAAACATGTAGTCTAATAATCTTTGACCAGTCTTTAGTCTAATACTGGACCACAATTCCTGTTGCTATGCCAACCCGATTTTTTTAACCTCTCGGATGTCATTTTTGATCACATCATTTTGAAAGGAGATTTTATTTTTTTTTAGGAATCCAGGCTACTCTGATCGGAGTGCAGGCTTTTAAGCTAATAGAGTTTGCACAGTTCTTGAAAAGCCCCTCTGCATTTCCATCTGCCCTCTGAAGAAAGTCACAGCATGGTGAATGGAGAACATCAGAGATAATGAAGACAAATGCTGTAAAATCACAGCAGAAACAAACAAGCTTCCAGTCTCTGTTTCTTCCTATGAATACACCTTTCCTGCAAATTTCAGTCTTGAAACCCTGAAAGACCTTGAGCTGTCTGCTCAGGTTAGTTTTGTGATATGTGATTATATAACAATGCTGCAAAGACAGTCAACATAGAGATTTCAGTGTGTGCCTTTGTTATTAAGGCCAGCTCTTTAGGCACTAAAGAAAGAACCCCTTGAATTGAGGAACCAGGAAATGATAGACAATACTAAGGCAGAACTAGAATAGTGTATTCTTGATTCAAGGCAGGCTTTGGGAGAATCTCTCTCTTCCTACATAATTGCCATCTGAAATTCAGACTATCTATTTTTAATTAGAATTTTCAGTGCAAAACACACAAAGCTTGGATTTCCTAATGAAATCTTATTAAGCCAAAACAGTTGTCTTACAGCAATTTGGTATTGCTCGTAATGATAGCTCAAACCTATCTGACGTGGCAGTTCTCTGTGTAAGGGTCATGTGAAGTAGAGTAACTGCGGGGTGGTTTAATAAAAGATGCCCTTATAGATTAATTTTAAATCCTCAGTACAGCTATTATAACCTATAGGTACAAGTCCTGATGTCTTCACTTAGTTCTTACTCAGGCAAAACTTGTATTATATGTTTCATTCAATAATCTTGAATTTATAGCGTATCCCTTAGGATCTCTGCGTGCTTCACAAAAGATAGATTTGCCCATCAGTGAAATGCAGCCACCTCTAGGGTGAAGCTCAGCATCCGTTTAACAGCCCACAGTCCTGCACATTAATTTCGGGCAAGAAGTGAAGAATATTGCATCCAAATGAGCCCAACTGGGGAAGCCGGTAGCTGGGGTTACTAATGTTGGAATTTGGGCCGAACACTGGGGAGGACACCCCTACTCTTGTGGAAAAAGGAGTGAGAGATCTTCACAGGTCATCAGGACATCTCTTTGCACTCATCTGAAAGATTGGTGCCTAACATTTTGCCAGGGCATTAGTTCTGCTCTGACTTAGGGCCAGATCCTTCTTCAGCTGGTAAAACTCCTGTTGATTTCAGTGGAACAGGATCAGACCCTTCAAAGGGCTGTCTTTTAAATCACCAACACCACATCCATCAGTATCTACATTTTCCCCCGGAAGTCTCCCATTCCAGCATGGTCCCAGCCTTCAGACAGTAGCAGTGTCAGAAGAATTCCTCCCTTGCTGCAGGCAGTAGAAAACATGACATTAATATGCATGTGGTATAGTGTCAATGCTAATGATTTTTTATTTTAATGTGAAGTGCTCACACGCACCCATTTCAGATGGAAATGTTCTAATTTTATTATAAAATTATATAAATGCAACAACGTCATGCATGGAGATTCCATTTTAGGTCTGCTCTTGTGATTTTTTTTTTTAAATGTCACCTTGATGGAATTATTGCTTTGGGTTTCATAGCTGCTGGTCAGTTGTTCTGTCTAGACAGCCAGAGAGAAAGGGAATAAGCTATAGAGTACATAAAAGAATTATAACTATGCTACAGTGATTTATAAAGAAATAATTCCATTGATTGCTTTCGGTGATGCTCCCATGTTTTACAGTGTCCTCTGAATCCCTTGATGGGATCAGCTCAATGTTAGATTTAGTTGCTTTTAAATAATGTTTGGATTGAGTGGCTGAGTTTTCTGTAGCACCTTCAGCCACACCCACCCCTCCCGCCACCCAAATTCAGAGAATGGACTGGATTATTATTCAGGCATGGGATTTTTTAAAAGCACCTAAAACCATTGAAAGTCCATAGGAGTTAGGCACCTCACTCACTTAGCCCTTTTGCAACTCTCACCCAAGCTCTCTTTTACACCTGGGTCACAATCTCTCTCTCTCTTTCTGCCTAAATTCTGTTGGCACCAGCCATCTCAGTACAAGACAATGCTAACTGACCAGTGCGCCTTTCACCCTTCCAGTCAGCAGTTCATTCTGTGTAAACCATTAGCATTGCGTCATCTTCGATAATGAGACAGAGTTGTTGTGTTATGGGAACCCTGTCACCTCAAAGACCGTTTTTTCCATCTGAATCCTTTGTATTCACTATTGTTACAAGCAACTCCTGAGATGACAATAGATGAAGGGGATTAGAGGGGGGGAAAATACCTGTTTGTTCACTTTCTGTATTTATTATTATTTATTCAGACATTTGGCATCTCTCTGTGTGTGGTCAGTTTCAGTGTTTTGCTTTGTCCATTACACATCCTGTTTCATGCCTTAATTACAGTGATGATTTTGCTTTCATGCTTTGGATTTGGGGAGCTCCCATACCTGTTTCTCCCCAGTCCCTGCAAGAGGGTGCTTACTGGTAACAGCAGCAGCAAGGATGAAACTGAAGAGAGAGCTGGGGGAAGGAGGTTGGTCTGAGCTGTTTTGTGGTTGCTCTCAGGCCCACCTGAATGACCCTTCTAAACGTCGTCTTGTTCTCTTTCTTTTGTGTGTGCCAAATAAATTAAATCATTTTTAAAAAGGAACTGGGAAAAAAATCAGAACATAGGCCCTGATCCTCAAAAGTGATTAGGTGCCTATTGTCGGGGATGGCATGACCGGGATGGTAGGCGGTCAGGCCGAATGGTCGGAGCCATAGGGGTGGTCAGGTCTGTAAGCTGGAGTGGAGCCGAGGTGAAGTCAAGAAAGTCAGGGCTATGGGACACCCGGGGGCGGAGTCGAGAGCAGAGCTGAGTGTCAGAACCAGGGATAAGAAGCCAAATGCCACGGCCATGGGTGAGCTGGAGGCGTGGCTGGGAAGTGGAGCTGCAGGCCAGGGGTGTCAAGGATGGGAAGAACGAGCGCAAGAGCTGGCTGTGCAGGAGCAGGTACAGGGATCAGGATCAGGCGCGGGTGCGGCGTGGAACGCATCGAGCAGCTGGCAGGGTTGCCAGAAAACTGGCTGCTGCTGGGTCAAGTAGTAGCTTAGTTCTGCCCCCGCGCCCGTCGGGAAGTTCAGTAATTCAGGCATCCTCTGCCAGGGTCAGCTACACCCATGGTGTTGCTAGGAGACTGACCCGGCTGCAGCTGGCTCCCTGATTTCAGTGGGTACCCAAATGCCATTTGAGGATCTGGCCTTGACTATTTAAAGGGCATGCTACCAAAAAATCATTATTATTATTTATTTATTTTAGACAAACTAGGAAAGAAAAACAGAAAGTCAAATTGGCAGAGTCCTTTTAAAATGCAAGGCTGTGCGACAGCCAGGTGTCCATGAATCATAGACACTAGTGATGGAAAAGACTGAGTATGAGTAGCAATGAGCTTTAGCCTTTAGAGCAGTGAACCAGGTGTCAGAAAACCTGAGTTTTCATCCTACTGCTGCCACAGACTTGCTGTATGATCTTGAGCAAGTCACTTACTAAACCTCTCTACACTTCAGCCTCCCCATCCATTAAAGTACTTTGAGATCTTCAGAGACAAAGTATTAATAATTAGGATGATCATTGTTAAATTTGGCCGTCTCCAAATGGACCAGTGCAAGACTACCCCCTCCGCTGCGTGATTATCTGCGCTGCTTACTGTAAACCTAGCATCTTATCTGGGCAGTGCACGGATCCGATGAGAATCTATCTGAAAGCTCAGAGCCCTCCTGAAGCAGCAATGCCCTGCTGGAGAATGATAGACTGAGATAAGATAAGAGTTGCCAGAGGAGACTGAATGACACTTGAAGAGCTGAAAATGGTGGTGAAGGAGCTGGGGCTGGAAAGGGTTGACAGGCAGTGCAAGACCGTCAGGCATCAGGAGTGGTGAGGGATGAGATGGTGGTGAGATGCAGCTGGGCACAGATGAAAGGCAGCGGGCAGAATGGAGCCAACCAGCGGCAGTGGTGGGGGCTAAACATCCTGCCGTGGAAGTTGAGTGATGCTGGTCCAAGGCGCAGGGATGCTAGAAAGGGAACTGGAGCGGGAAGTGTAAGAAGCCAAAATCCCAAGCGTGGCTTATGCAGCAGGAGGGATGGGGAGTCTCTGTGCAGAGAGACAAGTTGCACACCAGGCTGATTAGTCCTGGGAAAAAAGAGCAGGAGACCCACACCTGCTTTGGTAGTTAGGAATCTGAAGCTGTTAAAGGAACAGACCTCATGAGATGAGCAACTTTTGTTTTAATGGTTTTTGCTGAAGCCGCAAGGATTAATCCATAGTGGGTGGGTGGTCTTGAGGTTAAAGCACTGGGCTAGAAAGCAGTGGACTGGAGTTCAGTTCCCAGCTTTGCCTCAGACTCCTTGTGTGACCGTGGGCACGTTGCTTAAATTCGCTCGTCCTTATCTCTAAAATGGGGATGATGTGAGGTTTCCCACACACCTGCTTTATGCGGCCTTATGGAAGGTGTGGTAGTATATGTATGTACAGCGTCTAACACAACTGGGCTTGGATCTCAGCGGATGTTGTAATACAAATAATAGAGACACTAGTTGGAAGCAGAAATACTCACTGTCACAGAGAAAGATACCTGATGTATTCAAATGGTCTGAGCACAAGATGGATTTCCCCTCTCACCTTTAGAAAGACCGCCACCCCCAGCTGGAAAGATTAACACATTCAGCCATTGAAACACAAGATAGACTCGTTGCATCATCAGAACAGCCACCTGGATTGATCAGTGATTTTTGCACTACTGAGCAACTTCTGACAACTGATAACCCGTTTGTGGTGTCAGGTACATAGAATTTCTGTGTTTGAGGTGAAACCCATTAGAAACCTTCCTGATGTAAATACTTAGGGATAGATTTTTTAAATCAAATTTGTACAAAGAACATCCAAAATGATCCATATACTGACTGCAGCGTTGAATAGTCTTTCCGGAGGTGAGGTGGAATGGGGGACCCATTAGCAGAACTCCCAAAAGCAAAGAGCACCTGTTCTCTCTGGTAGCTTGTCCCTAAAAATGTAAGGCTTCAGAGCAGGGCTAGATTTTCAGAGAATGCCAATAAATAGCCCAAGTCCCGTGCTAATCATAAGCAGAACCTGGGTTTTCCAAGGTCAAATCTCCAAAAAACAGGCTGTGATAGACTCACTCATACTGATTTGCATCTTACGTCACATGAAATCCCATTGAATCAATAGCGCTATTCATGGAGTGAGTTATTACCAATCTGGCCCCAAACCACTTAGAAGTTTCAGTTCATGTTCCTAGACTGAACATTATACTGTTGGTTTGCATGAGGGGAAACTGTATTTCATCTGTGGGTCAACAAGATGGCCCGGGTCAATTTTGGTAAAAATAGTCCAGCTCTCACTGATCATTCAATGAAATAACCTCCTGTCAAAACATTTGAAATGAGTCCGAGCTCTGATCATTTCTCCCCAAATGTGGAAAATGAAAAGAATAAAGGCAGAATATTGAAATTCTTCAGGCTTGTATGCATTTAATTTCAAAATTAATAGCACTGATTTGGTGAAATGAAAGATGTTTATTCCTTGATGAGGCAAACATGTTAATGGACTTCATAAATTGATTTTTGTATTATACTTTCTCTAATCAAACAAAAGTGTCTAGAAAACACTGTAAGAAATTTCTGTCCAGCCAGGGTTTGCATTAGTGGCACACACTCATTTGTGCTAGACCCTAAATGTGTTATTACATATTGGAAAGAAATCATTAAACTGCTATTAATAAAAATGTGTTCATGAAGTTGTAACGTCAATGAAAACTCCTTCCCCAGTAAAATCAAGGGTTTTTTTTGTTTGTTTTTGTTTTGTAAACAGCATGCTTTCTGCTGAAATATTGCAGCATTGTGCTGGGACATGAGATCTAGAAAGTGAAATTGAAGCTCTTTATTAATTATTATTATCTAAATTGTAATTGGTTAGCTTATTTTTATTAATCACAGTCAGTGGAATGGAAAAAGTAGCGTGCAAAAATGATGAACATTGTGTTTGATTTTCTGTATGCATGCAAGACATGGACTGTTATGGCAGAACTTGAACGGAAAATACAGGGCATAGAGATGAGATACTTCAGTAAAATCCTGGGCATCTCCTACTTTGATAATGTCACTAATGAAGAGATCCACAACATCATCACCCAACATGCTGGGTCATATGAAGACCTTCTGACGACCGTGAAGAAGCGCAAGCTGAAGTGGTACGGCCATGTAACAAGATCATCTGGCCTATCCAAGATCATCCTCCAAGGGACAGTACAAGGGAAGAGAAGAAGAGTTAAACAGATGAGGAGATGGACAGACAACATAAAAGAGTGGACAGGAATAGACTTCGCGGAGACTCAAGAACTGACATTCGTCAGGGGTGGAGACAATTGGTTGATTGCTCTTCAGTGATGGTGCCCCAATGACCAATGCGGTTATGGGAGTGATGATGATGCAATCAATTTTACCTCCGATTTGTTTACCGCTACCTGCTGCTTGGGGTAGCGCTGACATGCTGTCTGTTCGGATGCTATCCGGCACCATGCTGTACACTCTGTCGTAGACCATTAGTCGGGGCTGCTTTTTAAAAAAAAAATCTTTCCAGCAGCATAATCCCCATTTCAGTTGACTCAGCTGCTGCCGCACAGAGAGGCAGTAGGCTCCTGTTTGTAGATGTCATCTAGTATTAAACATCCTCCTACCTTGGACTTTATTTATCTGTTGATTCCTGTGCTGTAATCACTGGACTGACAATATAGCAGTTGACATGTACGCTGATCTGACTCTAACGTTTCACTGTTTCCTCAGCTCCACCAGTGCATTCGCTTATTATTAAAAGTTGGAGCTGTGTGTGGCTAGATCCCTGTACTGTGACTTGCTTCTCCTCCCCTCCCTTGTATTTCCTTAGCCTTAGCCCTCCCCTCCCTAATTCCACATCTCTGGGAAATCAAAAGAGCTTCTGCTCCGGTCGTTAGCCAAATCCGAGAAACGGTAAGTAAGAGAAAACAAGCAGCTGGCTGCTTTCCTGCCTGGGAGGTTTCCATCCACTCCAAGAAAACCATCTGGCCTGACAGTTCACCTTTAGTTATTCGTCGTGCATACCGGCGGTAAGGACAGCCATCAGCAAAGACAACCAGTCACTGAGTGACCTCCTCCTGCAGACAGGAGCTTGGCATGAACAGAAAGGATCTAAGTCCTATTTGCACTAAGGCCATTTTAAGCCCCTTTTATGGGTAAAGTGGCCTTGAAGTGTTTTGGGTCCCAGTGTCTGGCTGAGAGTATTGACATCAAATCAGGTACCCAGGCCTATCGCAAAAGGCCATTGATTGGCAAGATGTGACCGAACAACCTCACCCATGAGAGTGGGCCAGGCGAAGGTAGCTAGATCTTTGAGGTTCCCTCCACCAACTTTCCTTGTACGGTTGTGATGGAGGGAGGGGAAAGAAGAGGGTTTGGGGAGCTCATTGCCTGCAGCAAATGCTCAGGGATCTCAGGAACCCTGCAAGTTCTGGGGCCCTGCTTCCCTCTCCATTCCACATGGGGCAGAGAAAGGGTTAAATCAAACAAGAAAACAAAAAAAACCCCAACAACAATTAAATTATTCCTACAAGGCTCTGTCGTTGTGTGCCACACCCCTTCCTACCTCTTTTTTTACAAAACCTCCACTTGGGGCCAAAAGTATTTTGACACTGTCCATTCAGTCTTAACGTATGGAGCAGGCTTAGGGGGCAAATGGGGAGAAATTGAAGTTAGTTTTGGAAAGAAAGAGGATTAAAGTTCTGCTTCTTTGTCCCTGGGAAATTCTAAGTGGCCTTGGTGCACATCAGGGTGACTGAGAACGTGAGGTTCCTAAATAGCCGCAGATTTGATGCATCTAATATATCGGCTTACCTCTGTTTTCTGTTGCCTGTCTTTGAGTCAAAACTGAAGCATAAATCTCTTACCATAAATAAATTGTCCCTTGAAAAGCTGCTTACACATTTCCCGGATAC
Source organism: Mauremys mutica (assembly GCF_020497125.1). Lineage (NCBI taxonomy): Eukaryota > Metazoa > Chordata > Testudines > Geoemydidae > Mauremys > Mauremys mutica. The sequence goes on along the minus strand of NC_059082.1, from coordinate 80,494,400 downwards.
ACTCCCAAAGTTCTCCCAGGGGTTTCAGAAAAACACTGGCTTTTCAAACCTCAGTGGGGCTGCTTTGCCTTAAAGGTTCAGTGAGACTAAATAAATAAACTACCAGCTACAGTGGCTGTAGGAGCAAGGTTCGCTAGAGCTCTCAGAAATGAAATTGCAGGCCGTGCCATTTGAACACTCCCCGTTCTAATAGCAGAATGCTGGGGGCATCCTATCTTCTGCAGTTCTGCTCCTGAATGCCCCTGTAAGAAAGAAACCCTGAGTAACTGCAGTAGCCTAATATCTCTCCATATGCGCCCACGAGTGGGAGCCCAGCAGTCCAGTGGGGACAAACCAAGGACTCTGATCTTTGAAACAAAACATTCACGTTGTCACTGATGGGAGGGAGGACGCAGTAGGAATGGAAAAGATGAAGAGGTGAACATGAAAATATTCTCTTCCATGATGGCAAGATTTTTGTTTGTTTGTTTGATTCCCTAACTCGGAAGCTGATTGTCTGACTGACCCCAATTCAGATCTGCCATAAAACCAGTTGTTGATCTTCTGCATTTCTGCGTTTGCTTTAGGAAACATATAAAATGAAGACCAAGGGCTACCTCTGCAGCTGATGCAAGTTAAGTTGATGGAGCCGCATGGATTTACACGGGCTATGGCTCATATTGTAATGTCCAGAAGCACTGATCATCCTATTGTTAATCTGGAGAGACATTTAGTAGTTTTATTGTGAATTACTTATTTAATCAGCAGCTGGTTAGCGCGCTCTCTCTGTCTCTTCATCTTTTGCACTCACCTCTTGAAGAGGCACCTTCTGAGTCTACAGGAAAAAAAATCTTTTGTATTTCATTTCTTTTACGGAGAGTTGTTATCCAATTAAATTGTACAACACAGGCCGGCGACAGAGACAGGAAGCCTTCAGCATGCTCAAAAGCAACAAAGAAGGTGGTAATGTTTTATAGCCTGCTTCAAATTAGATTAGCAATTCCTGCTGCTTTTTTTGCACTGACAGTTGCCCTTATATCTTAATCGATAGGATTGATTGGCTTGTAATGGTGTGTGCAGTCACCTGTAGCATGATTATTTTGGCCAGAAAGACAGTGATAGCAAACGCTGTGTTTTTTCCATCACTAATTTTTCCACGTGTTTGGGTGTGAGGAAGGGGGAGGTATAGAACAGTGTTGCTCATAAAGGGATTGCAGAGCCTATTCCATATAATCGTAGAGATTATTAGCTTTCCAGTGCATGGAAGGCAACAGCGAAGGGTGGAGGCGGAAGGGGGCAGCTCTGACCTGAGCGTGTTTGGGTGGCTATGCTGGAAGAGGTCTCCTTAGTGGACAGGCTGAGCATCTCGACTACAAAAGGGGCTGAGGAAGGTGGAGACAGACAGAGGGTGACAGTCTGGAAACGTAATAATGATTTGATTAAATGTTTGGATGCGTATCAAGAGAGCGCCACCGACGGCTCTCCAGCTAGTCAGGTAACTCAATTGGCTGTACACTGGCACCACTGTTATTGCTATCTCAGAGGAAAGCTTTGGATGCTGATGGTGCAAAGCCATATTCTGCATAGCTTTTTGGGCTTGGTGAAATCATGTAGAAGTTAGAGATGGGAAGAGATCAGTTCCCAATGGGGCACGTACATTGCAAATCCCAGCCGTGGCAGAAATGCTTACTTCAGCATACTTTCTAATGTTGTCCAGACTAGTATCAGTGGCTTACTGCCAGTTCCTTTGGGAGGCTGTTCTGCAGCCTAATATATCTCTGTGTCAGGAATCTCTTCCAGGTATTTGTCCTAATAATTTTTGTTTGATTCCATCCCATTGCTCCTGTGGAACTCACTGCCACAGGATGGTCATTGGGGCCAATAATTTAGTAAGTTCAAAGAGATTTGGACTCTTTTATGGATAACAAGAATATCCAGAGTAATAGCAGTTTGTGCAAAAGATTTTAAACCTTCTGCTTTATGTTTCAAGCCAGTCTCTAATTATTAGGGATTAGGATGCAAATTTAAGGGAAGGGGGGCAGAATATCCCACTTCTGCCTATTTTGAGGTTTTGACACCTTCCTTTGAGGCATCTGGTGCTGGCAACTGTTTGCCACAGGGTAAAGGACTGTATAGACATGGGTCTGATCCAGTCTAGTAGTTCCTATGCTCTTAGCTGTACCTCCTGAACCACCCTTAAGTAAATTCTCTCCTTTGGTGGTCATAACCTTCAGATGTTTGTGGACAGTTCCCGCATCCTTAGTTGTCACTTAACCAAACTATTTATTTTCTATAAAGCAGCATGTGTGAATGGTGCTTTATAGACCAATGAATAAGGAAAAGGTCTCACACCTGAGGAGCTTAGTCTTTCAGCCTGTAACAGGGTTCAACTTACTGCCAGGGCGCCTCCTGCTGGCCGTCCTGGGAATTAGCTCTCATTTCACCAAAGCACCTTTGTCTAGTGGTGTCTTCCCCCTCATCACTCTCGCCTCCACCTCTAGGACCCACGCTGCTCCCCGGACTGCAGCACCCTCTTCTGGACACAGCCCTCCACCTGTGCCCCACTTGGTTCTCTCCCCCCCTTCCAGGGGACCCCACAGTCCTCAGTCCAGCCACTCGCCCCGGTGGCAAAATGCAGTCCATGCACTGGCCACGCCCCTTGGTCACAAGTGGAGGGCAAAAGTGGTGGGGGGGGCACCCACTACTCTGGATCCCGGCCCAGGGGCCCTATAGCCGGCAGCCACCTATTGCACCTCCTCCTACTCCGCTCTTGTATCAGGGCCTCAGTCTGGCAATCCTCAGGCTGGAGCTCCCTCTTGCTCCCCAGCGACTGCTCTGTCCCTGGTGCTGTCTCGCTCAACCCTCCTCCAGGGCAACCAGTCCTCCTCCCTCTGTTCTGCTCATCAGCCCTTCTTATATGGGCCAGCCTGGCCCTGATTGGCTGCTCCACTAAGCCTTCTCCCTATTGGCTGGCTCAATAAGGCCTCTTCTAATTGGCTGGGTTCTGCGCAGCCGCCCCAAGGCTGCTTTAATCCTTCTTCTGCCTGTGTGAGGCAGCTGCCCCACCACACAGCTCGATCCTGCAAACCTTTGATACACATGATTAATCTTCACTCACATGATTAGTTCCATTGATGTCACTGGGAGGTACTTGCATAAGGACCATGTGGTGTAAGTTCCTTGGGGCAGAGACTGTGTTTTCATTGTACATGTACAGTACCTAGCTCAGTGGAGCTCCAGTTCCTAATAGCATCTAGCCAATACTACAATTCAAATGTTAAATGATCTAATCAAGCGGGTGTGATCAGCTACCCAATTAGAATCAGTTCCACAGTGGATGGCAACCAGTCCATGATGGAGAGGGGGTATGAGAAGAGGAGGCACTGAGACTGCGTGCACATCTTTTAAAAATATTTAGTATATTAAAATTTGAGAAAATATCCAGATTTGAGTCTGGGGCGAAACAGCTCATGGCTGGGACTTTACACTGAACAGAGACAATCCTTATATTTAATTCTTGGCAGTGGAATTAATGGGGTGGGGTGAGAGGCAGAAAGATTTTAACCCTGCCATTTAATTGATAGTTACATTGAATCGTATTGGCATTTTACAAATTAATTTTATAGGTCTTAGTTGCAAGTGCAGTCCTAGCCTGTCACTTCTCCCCTGGGCCTTTGCCTCGTTTTGTTTAGCTGAATGCTTCCCCTGAGAGATGCTTTTTGAACTACGTCTTAACTGTTGACAAGAAACCTTCCGGAGATCTGAATATCAGATAACGTGCCCATGTGCACCTTACTATGTGCTTGTTTCTTCAATGGGGCTCTAAGGAGATTTTTCTAATTAAATTATGATTGAAGAAGCGAGAACCTAGTGCACTTCCTATCTGTCCATAGCAACCAGTTGTTCCCATGGTTTGCTCTGTAGCTGAGACATGGATGCATTTCTCTGATATCTCAGAATGAAAGGCCTTAAATAAGAGATTGTTCGTTTGTTTGTTTGTTTGTTTGTTTGTTAGCTACATATCTACTGAGGGTTGTATTGTGGCTTCTAATTGTGGAGTCCAGGAGGCCAAAGGCTTATTGTTCTGAAAGCAACTCCTAAAGCTATGTGTGGCCAGGGACAACAACTGGCCAAACATACCTTTCCCTGCCTCTCTAGTCCCTGCTTCCTCTTTCCCTCACTCCCGAATCCTGTATGTTCCTGAACTGGAACCACAGAGAAGACAATGAGGCATAGAGTGTCTGCTTTGGTGCGGGGGTGTCTCAGCCCTTTTTACTTTTGCTCTGTAGCTGCAGCAGAGTTTTTCCGATTGAACCAGAGCTTCTGAAGAAGTTGACCAGAACTCAGGAGCATTTGGCAGAATGTGGAGTGCCGGAGGGCTGGGCTGGTCCAAACGTTCCCAATTTTAATTTTTCTCAATGACAATTTGTCAATTTTTTTAAATTCCATTTAAAAAAAAAGGAATTTTTTGACAAAAATTTCACAAATTTCCCTCTTTTTTTTTTTCCAACCAGCTCCATTTGTGAGGGGCATCCCCGTAGCGTGCTGCAACAGTCACAGTATCTGAACTTTAACTGGGCTAAAAAATGACCCAACCTTCAGCGTGAAACTGAAATCAAGAAGAGTCCTTTTGGGGCAAAGTGGCTCCATCCATTCCTGGGGGCCCCAACACCTCCCATTTTTAATTCTGTGCCTCTTTGCTCTTTGTGGTTCTGTTCAGCACGGGGATTGGAAGGGTTTGTAATAAGAGATTTTCCTAAAAAAATGCTTGGCCTCTGTGGAAATTTCAAGAGAGCCTGTTCTTGTGAGATTTCCAGCCAAGCTTGCAGACTTGGGAAGTCTGGATAGGCAGCCAAACTTTCAGGTGTTTTACTTGATCTCTGAAGAGTTTAACGTTCATTCAGCTCATCAGTGTTTGTGGGTTGGTGTTCTTCATGTACATCTCCCCCAGCAGGGATTGTGGGAGGAAGCAGCGTAAAACACTGAAATTCCCAGGGTGTCTCTATCCAAAGTAGTGGCAAGAGCCCCAGTCAGTGCTGTGTGGTCTCAGGGAGGGCTCACAAAATTAGGAGCCAAAAGATACTGACTTTAAATCCCAGCTCTGCCACTGATTCCTTGTGTAGCCTCAGATATGTTGCTCCATCTGTGTCTCAGTGACACCATCTGTTAAAAAAAACCAGGTATAACGTTTAGTCCCCTCCTGGTGATCTTGTAAGTGTAATGACTATTTTCTTGGGACATCAGCAGGGATTGAACCCACGTCCCGTGAATCTAAAAGAGTGAACCTCTGTTTTGTCAGATAAAAGACCAAGCCCGTTCACTAGGGGGAAGTAGGACGCATAAACCCCTTACATGGCCTAGACACTAGAAGGAGACAAAGACCCACACCAGGTTAACGTGGATTACATGGAGATTGATTCGCTGACCTTTCCATATTACCTTTTGAATATAAGTGCTAAGTACTAAGTTTCCAGAGTTCTCCAGCTATGCTACTTGTGGCGCACATTGAACATACTGTACTATTTGTGCTGAGAAAGGAGATAAATCTACTTACTTCATTCCAGTCTCTGATTCATTATTTATACCTCCCCGTTTACGTTGTAAAATATCTTACTGTAGTCACTACATTGCCAACTGCCAGAAACAAACAGACCTTTTGATCTACAATTTCAGTTTTGTCTGTTAACTTGATCTTTTGGAGGCGATGGGGGAGGAGGGGAAGAAATATTAAATTAACCAGCTCATCCTTACTTCATTTTCCACTGCTGTCAGTTGTGCCACTTTAGGTAGATGCTATCCTTACAAAGAGAGAGAAAGCGAGATCAAAACTAGAGGAAAAATAAATATATGCTTATATATGCTGTGTAATTGACATTTGTTGGTTCTTCTCCTTTGAGATGTATAAATTGAAACCCGTCTATTCTGCATGCTAATTATCTATTGTTTAGCTATTTTCTGTGATAAGGAAAATAAGGCAGACTTCAAAAATACATTTAAAACTTTTTCATGGCACATTAAGTTGCTTAGCATAGCATGTACAATTCCTAGGCCTGACATCTCCATTGGGAAGGGCATAGCAGAGTCTTTCTGGAATGACATTGGCATGTTCATCCATCTACTAAATGGAAAAGTTTCTCATGGCTTTTGGCCCAAAGGCTAACTGCATAAAAAGATTAGGATGACTCAGCAGGGTACCTACACTAGACTTTTTTCCCTCTGTAGCACAGATGTTGCTCCATGGGTGATGATGATAATGGAAGCGTTAGTGCAGCCAGCCCACGAGTGTTCTAACCACTGTGTTGCCCAGCCCAGTTTCATGACACCTGAAGTATATAATTATAGATGGTAAGATACTGCCGGGCTAACCACATCTCATTCTGAAGAGCTTAAGTTGATCATTGCAGCGGTCAGGAGGGAATGTTGGGGACACATGCATCCTTTTTTTTTCATTTAGATTTTTGTTCTTTTCCACCCATCTTCCTTCCATTTTTCAGACTGTTTTTATTGGACTATTTATTTCTCCCCCTTTTTTTTGTTCTCTCTTCCCATTTCTCTCTCAAACAGCCAACCCACCCCAGAGTGGGTTGAAAATCAGGCAAAATCAGTTTGCAGAGCGTAATGATCTGCAGAGGATTCCAATTTCTCTTTTCTGCTACCATGGGAATGAGCAAACAGTCCAAACTCTCATCAGGCGCATTGTGTCATAGCACAGACTTCATTTGCATCCTGGAAGGAAGCGAAAAATCTGAAATGAATGCAGACACAGGCCTTCATAGTCTCTATGCTCATCTGGGGATGTGATTCGCCATTTGCGGTGAATCAACAAAATATGAGCATGGACTGGAATATGCACAAGATTCATGATGTGCAGTTCCCATCAATAAAGTACCATTGGTTGAGATCATTTGGGAATTGTTGTGAGAGCCAAAGCACAAGTCCCGTGCTGCTTTGTATTACTTTTAGGTACCAACTTGGAATGTCTTGGATAGCCTCCAGCGGTATGTAGGTGTTGATCTTGAGTATCAATACGTTCATATTAGTTGTATTTTGTGACAGCACCAATTGCCCCTTTTCACTGCGTTAATTTAATTTGTAGATCTATATTTTTGGTTCATGAATTTTTATGATTGCAACCTACATTCTCTTGTGTAGCAAGCATGAAAGATTTATGTTGAAATAAACGGATTGGCTCAGGATATACAGTGATTGTACAGATTGCTACTTTTTAAAGCTACGCAAAGAGAATTAAAAATAACCGCACACACATTATCAAAATAATGATCCAGATGCAGCGCCACGTGTGTTTGCTCAGTCCCATGGAATTCTCTGGGCCTGTGTTAGTGTCATGGAGCAGAATCGAATCCATTATATGAGCTCTTACTTCATACTAATTGGTCCAGTTATCCAACCCATGAAACCACTTACAGATGTTACTGGAAAAGTTAAGACTGAAATTAAGGAAGAAGAATTTAAAGCTGAGATTCAGGTAAATTGTCCTGAGATAATTGAAGAGAGCTTGAATGTTAAAATAGATATGGTGATCTAGGAGAATATAACAAGAATTAATGGGAAAGAAACAAAAGAAAAGAAATTTTACCCTGAATATTGGGCAAATTTCCTATCAGTGACAGCAGGGAAATGATGGAAACCCCAATTACTTGACTGATCAAATGAATGGAGAATTAATGGAAAGGAACAATACAACATTGACTGTGGATAGACAAGATGGCATAACAGATCTCTTTCATCTCTGCTTCCTATAATTCTTGGAAATACAGACATAAATCATGAAAGACTGAAATAAAGTTTAGTGCCTTTCACTCTGAATTCAGATTTCACCTGGCTGTAAAATAGGTTTCTAAATCCCTATTTCCCTATATATAGTAAAATGTGAAATCTGAACAGCTTTGAACAAAAAGGTCCCCATGGCTTAATGCAGTCTGAAGTGAATGTTTTGTCTCTTTTAACATCTGAACTCTTTCTATAATGTAAAACACCCTGCTCTCAAACAGTCCTTTTGAATATTCCTTTGTTAGTTTTCTGGCCATGTTAATTGTCCAAAGGCTCTGCTCCCATTCATTTCAGACTGAAGAAAGTTCCATGTTAATATTCATCCACTTGTGCAGTGCTGTGGCTCCCAGCCACCTGAAGGCTATGCTGTAATGGAATCTAGCCTTGCCATCGGCAGGATGTGGCAGTACAGCAGTCACTCAGGAGGAGGTCAGGACATGCAATAAGCATTTTGCTTTAAAACAATCCAGGGGTGTTTTAAATAAATATTCTACGTTTTTAACCATTGAATAAAAAAAATCAGATAATTTCTTTTAAAATCCTTTTTCTGTCATTTTTAATTAGACTCCCAAGGGTCCTTTGCCTTAAGCACAGCATAAGCAAGTGATGGCAGATACCCTGCCCCACTCCAAGTGCAGCTCCCCCTCTGAGTCACAATTCTTCTCCTCTTTCCCCTTGCATGAAGAGGGTAGCAATTCGGTGCTGGTCTAGTACAGGGCTCTCACTGTTGCCTGCTAAACAGGTCCATATGGGGATTAAATGTGCCTGCAAAATCTGCTTCCTCTTGTGTACCTGGCCTGGTAGCCCAGGCAGGAGTCTAAGGGAGAAGTCTTAGCCCCCCATATTCCTTTGTACAGGAGTCACAGCTGCCATCTTTGCTGAAATACTAGGGATAGAACTGGGGAACCTCTAGAGAGAAACATGCACTGCTACTACTTAAGCTAAACTGTCCGTACACTGCTAGAAATGGGAGCATTGATCTTAGCTTTGGCTGAGACCTATTCTGCCATGTCATCCATCCCGGACCAGTGTTTGACTGGAGAAGCCTGGTACAGTTGCTGCACTTCAGAAACTTTTGAATTCCCCAGAGACTATGGGGGATGATACTTTTCTTTGGAATTATTCTTTGTCTTGCAGTAGTACTTGTTCACTACACTGGGTAATACTTGTTCACTACACTACACTGCCTTAAAGTGTTGACTTAATATTACCCAGGAATTATCCAAAAAAGTAAGAACCTTTCCCCTTATAATAATAATAAAAGTGAAGCTTTTTTTAAAAGGGACATAAATATTTATTTTAAATGTACCAGAGCTTTACCTTTGTAATCACTCACAGTAGATTTTCAAATAAGTTTCTCTTTGAAATGAGGAGTTGCCTCATTTCAGTGTGCAGACAATCAAAAGTCTTTTAAGAGCAAAGACTTTTCGTACAACTGGAATTTCTGTTAATCAGTAGTAAGACTCAGCAGAGGTCATTTGATATATCTGTTGTAGTGGCTGTGAAGTCACCTGCTTTAAATTAAGGATGGGTGAACTAGTTTGGGGGTAAGAACTTACCCAAATCTTCACCTTGAAGCCAGACAAACTTTTTTGAGCTTCACAAAAAGTTGGTATAACTCCTCTGTTGTGTCTTTCCTTCCTTGAAACAGCCAGGATGGGGAAAGGAAGTGGTGAAATACTGCTAATTATCATGGTATTTCTAGCAGAACAGAAAGCCAAGAAGTATAGAAAATCAGATGGGATCAGGATTCCTCTCCATTTCCTGCCCGGTTGTGCAGAATCAAGCGACCAAATCCTGGTTGCCTAAAACACGGGTATTCCCATTGATTCAGTGGAACTATTTTCATAAGTAAAGTAAGTAGGATTTGGCCGAAGGGACTCATCTATCTTAAGGTTCTGTATAACACCTTTCGCCATTGTACCTAAGCTCTTATCAGAAAGGAGATGAAATAAGGCAGTAGGAAAGAGTGAAATCTATATTCTTGGCTAGAACAACAGAAATAAGCTGGACTCGCAAAGTATCATAATTATTAAATCCTCCTTTTTTGAAGGCAGATTTGGGGATAGACTTATAAGCAGCACTTTCACTAAAGCTTTTCCTGAGGTCCCGCTGACCTTGAATTTTCTGAGATTGCTGTCATTTGAGTCCCCTGCGCTTAATGGATTCTAAATACTGTATTTTTTTTGGTTGCCTTTCTGCAAGTCAGATGGCATAATAACTCTGCAGGGATCCTCCAACAGGAGCTTAAAGTATTTCACCCCATTAAACAAAAATAGTATGGCGTTTGTAGTATTTGCACTGGCGCTGTTTGCACTAAACATTCAGATACTCAGAGCTGTAATTAACACCTGATTGGAAATGAGAATCAGTTGATTGAATGTCTTGTAAAATTAAAAGAGTTTTACTTAATCCTTTACCTCTAATGTTTCATGCTATGATCCTGGCAAACAGTCATCAAGATTGTAGAAGAAAGAGACTCCTTCTTAACACTAGACTTGAGAGGTGCATGTATCTTTGAGTGTTACCACTCTATGCAGTACAACTTGTTCTGCAAATGTAATGTGTCATATTAATTTAGGAGTGACTTGTGAACTACTTAAGGGCCAGCACTGGCTCCATGACCTTCACAAGTCTGTTAACTTCCCTTATCTTAGTTAATCTATAAAATCGGTGGAATCAGTAGTGCCAACCGCAAGCATTCAAAAACCCATGAGTCAAGTCCTGATAAAGATGTGTGATTTTAAAAAATAAATTTGGATTATTTTTATTTGCCTTCTGGCTTTTGAGCCCCTGAGGTTGACATTTTCAAGCTTCCCTCTACACGTGACTCCAGAAGCTGGGGCTTTTACAAATATCACCACCAGTACCATCAGAGAAAGCTTAATATTTATCAAGTGCTTTGATATCCTGGGATGAATGGATTCACATAAACAAAAGTATCATTATATAATTTTCTTATTATTAAATTATTTGATTTATTATTATTATTATTTTGGTTCTAGAAAGTTGCTGAGAAAGCTGGAGTGGAGAGTAGAATAGATCAGTGAGGACTGAAAGAGACAAAAAAATCCATCTTTGTTTCAGATATATTTGAAGGGAGATCCCTCGTGATTTTGCTGAGAAGCCTCGCACTTTAAAATTAAATGAGATAAAAGCAAAGCGAGCGCTAAAGAAACCGCTTGCGTTGAGCTCATGTGTCACAGCCAATGGTGAAGCCTTGAACTTAGCTGTTCATGCAGAACTGACAGTGTTCCTGCTACACCAGTCCCCTTTCAGCTAATGAGGTGCGCCTAACGCTGCTCTTTGTGTGACAGCAGCAGCTTCCACGTGTCCAGCTTGTTGACAAGCACATGCGGCAAACAAATCATACAAACAACTCCCCCAACGCCCAACTGATTTTAAGACCTCTGCTGAATTTTTGCAGGCACATACATCAGACAATGCACTTATCAGCTGTGGGCATGCTGGAGCAAAAACAGTTTGGGAAGGATTGTCTTCTCAAGACTCTTACACCCCAGAGATGGAAGAGCTGGTTCCGTTTGCTTGACCTTTTCTAACTGAGCAAATGCACAAAGCAAGATGAGGAAGATACTAGAATACTAGCAGGAGACTAGAATATATATAACAATTAGAGAAAGAAAAGATTTATACAGTAGATGATTTTGTCCATGCCCTACAGCCAATAAAAGAATCCATTGTACTTATCAAGAATAGGAGACTTTAATTTAAAACCCTCCATAAATAAATAAAATTAACTTACACCATTTCAGCGATAACATTCATAGGCTGTAGGTATTTTTCTTTAAGGCACAGTTTTATAGCCCCCATTACCATGGTACTGGAGTGTCTCACAGTCTTGAATCTTTGCAGCACCCGTGGGAGGTAGGGAAGGGCTATTATTCCTGTTTCGCAGATTGGGAGCTGGTAGACCAGGGTTTGAGCTACACTTGAACTATATATCAGCACAGCTGTGTCGGTCAGGGGGACTGCAGAGATTCAAGACGGTGATACACTCAGATGGTAATGGTGGCCATATAAGTAGTTGATGGGCTCTAATATGCTTAAAAATGGGGCTGAAGGAAGAGTACCTATAGCATAGGAATGTTATTACTCAAATATTCGTAGTTAAATTTATTTTATAGAGGTTTTTAAAGTAAGTCTCCTATTCTTGATACATACAGTGGACCCTAGGCTGGCATAGTCTTTGTAGTATAAGTGGAACCAGGCCTGCTGGGTGTGGTGTTCTGTCCCCATCCAGTGGCACCTAGACATCAACGAGTCTGCTACAGCCTGAACTGAGAGCCATGTGGTTTTCAACTGATGCCGTAGAGGTTCATACATTTAGCTCCTGTGGTCCCAGGTTTAATCCCACCTGCTGACAACTGGGGGCTGTTGGCATTACCTAACCATACCCTATGTGATTTACCCAACTTCACACAGGCTGTCTGGGGCTAGGGACTGAACTGGGGTTTCCCCACTCTCACAACCAGACCATGTTTCCTTAGTAGGCTGAGGTGCAACCAATATATAGTCCTCACCTGAACTAACCCATGGCTCTGGAAACTAGTTTTATAGTGCCTGCGCTCAACCTCGATTTTGCCCCTGCCAATCAGCCTCCTCTGCCTTGTCATGCTGTTTGTCCCTCATATGACTTTGTTTTTTTATAGTTAAATTTGGCCAGGAGGAAGTAAGGGCTCACCACCATCTCTCACCCAGGGAAGGCAGAACACACCAGATTTAGAACAAACCACCGCCATACTGAGACCTGGCAGATTCCTTGCGGGAAGTTGCAATGTTGCATGCCTAGCACTAGGTGGCACTGGGTGAGGATATAAACAGGAGCATTCCCAAGCCTCATCACATGACCTAAAATGGGGTCTATCAGTAGTTACTGCTGGCTTCTCCTCTGGTTCAGTGGCAGACTCAACCCACGCATGGCAATATGGCTGAGGTAGGAATGCTCAGATCTCTGTGTTTTCTAAAATAAGTGCTTCTGGGGAAAGAGAGCAGGAAATCAGTTCTGCATCTGGATACTCCTGCTCCATCAGTTCTGCATCTGGATTCTCCTGCTCTGTCATTCCCCTGGAGGATTTATACTCAACTACAGTGAAAGGTTTTGCTGTTTTGTTATTTGTGTTGCAGTGGTGCCTAGGATTGTTCTGTGCTATAAGCAGAATACTTCTGTGTATTAACCCTTTCGTAGCTCTGTCCCACATATAATTCCCTTCCCTAGTAGCAGCTTGCTATGTAACAGAGACAAACATATCCTGCAATCCCTTGACTGTAATTTTCTCTGGGAGATTTCCTCAGCTGAAAGAGAAAACAGGAAACCCGCACCTAGCCTCAGCAGTTTGCAATGTCTCTGAATATTTTGTCTTGGCCAGTGTATGCATTGTGGTACCTATCATCCATTTGCACTGTTTGCTCTGACCATTACTCAGGGAAGAGTGGAGTGCAACCCCGACTAAGCATTCAGGCATGGGGTATATGGTTTGCTTTCTCTCTAGCCTATGTATCTGGGACCTGCTGTGCAGAACGGCTGGATCTAAAACAGCCCCAAAGAGAGCAGAGTGACACCAGCCCATGTAGCACTGCTAAGAATACTATCAAACATGGGTAGCTGGTCAGGCACCCACTTTTGCTGTGTGTGTTGGTGCACTAGCAGGGAAAGAGAGGGTGTTTTCCATCAAGGCCAACCGCGAGGCGCTAGAACAGGGATGTGCAAACTACGGCCCGGGGGCCACATCCGGCCCTTCAGACATTTTAATCTGGCCCTCGAGCTCCCGCCAGGGCACAGGGTCCGGGGCTTGTCCTGCTCCAATGCTCCAACTGGGGAGCAGGGTCGGGGGCTTGCCCCACTCCGCGTGTACCGCGGCTCCGCACAGCTCCCAGAAGCAGCGGCATGTCCCCCTTCTGGCTCCTACGTGGACAGGCAGCCAAGGGGCTCCACATGCTGCCCCCACCCTAATCACCACCCCCGCAGCTTCCATTGGCCGTGTCGGGTTTTGTCCCATTATTCATGCTGTTTTGGCAGCCTTGCTATGTTTTCTGAAGGCCTGTTGTGCTAACAGTTGAAATCTGATAAGTCCCATCTTCCTAATCCAATAGACCTGAGGCACTGGGGGGGGTGGGGGGTGCATTTCGAATCATCCATTGGCTGAGGAGTGTGCTTCCAGCCTTAGTGAAGCCACAATCTACTTAAAAGGCTGCCCACCAGACCTGCAGCCTGCTGTTCACCAGAGACTGAGGCTGGCACACAAGTCCCTCCATGTTAGTCTGTAAGAGGAGCTATGCAAACTGACTGCAGTTTGCCCAGTAGCCAGTACATGAAAAGTCGGCCCAAAAGGTGCCACCATGTGTGTGTTTAGAGGGTCTGATTTTAAGTGGGTTTACCAAAAATAAAGACAGATGGCAATGAATTAACTAGGCTGCTGCCTGATTGCAAATGCAGCCGTTCCTGACTTGTCTCCCCCATGCACTTGGGCTGGAACAGAAAGGCCCAAAGAGCCCAATGCAGCTAGCAGAACCCTGTCATGTATCCTGCAGCTGCCCTCTAGCTCACTTCCTCTTCTAGGTAAGGGTGTGCGCTGTAGCAGGCTGTAGTCCAAGTCTGTTCTTCCCCCTTCTCCTTGATTTGGGTCTCATCACTAGTAAATTCAGCCACGAGTCAGTCTGGTTTTGTTAATCGAGAAAGAGATAAGAACAGGCAAATATTGTGGCTGTGCATTCATTTGGGAGTGGAAAGATCTGTAAATGTGACTGAAAGCTATGTAAGACCTTTAGGTGACTGTCAAGCCGCCAACATGGTCATTGGAGTCACTGACACTAGAATGTCCCCCTACAGAATTGAGTCATGTCGCCTACTGATCCAGCATGGGCTAATATATTTATTAGTGGCATTAGTATTGTTAGTATTAGTTAGTGGCTGCCATTAAAATCTTTCAGGACTAACTTTGCAGTTCATATCACCACAGTATTCTCAGCACTCCCCAGCTATAAGTATAGGGAATGCCGTGATTACTGCAGTAGAATAAACTGGTTGCAAAGGTAGCACTGAAAAGATTTTAAGGGCACCCCCTGCATTGAGGATGCTTATGTTAGAAACTTAAAGAACACTTCTACTTAAAATTATTTGTGAGCAAGACCAGCCAGGGGAAGAAAACCTTTCTAAGCACATGCAAATGAAGTTCAAGTAAGTGTTTGTTGTTTCCCTCCAGTCAGCTGCCTCCAATATCAAAGAGACTTTAATAAATTCCTCTCCATTAAAGTAACTTGCTGTCCTTTACCTTTCCAGTTTGAGTTGCAATGAGTTTTATTCTGTGGAAGAATGGGACACCGTCTGACATGCATCTGTGAAGAGTATGTAAATGTCAAGACTTCCTCTTATAGAAGGAGAAAAATATACTGAACCGTTAACTGTCTGAGATTTGTCAGGAGAATTTTCCAGTGACTTCACCCCACATCTTTGCCTTTAGCATGAAATGTAGATGATACAATGCTGAGAGGGGAGGGCATCTCTAAAGATGAATAACAATGATAATTTAACAAGGAGTCCGGCCAATTTTACTTTTAAATCAAATTTCTACCAGGCATGCTGCGCTGCTGTAAATATCATGGCTATTTATAGTACAAGTGGAGGAAGGGACATAACAAAGATTTTGAAAACTTCAGTATTTCAACATCTCACCAGAATACCATTTAATACAATGGAATCCACTTAGCGTGAACTAGGGCACAGTAAAACTCTGTTTATATTGAAGTATCTTACTTTAAAAGTTCCAAGTATTCAGTGTATTGCAATGCACAAACAGCCTTTTGGTTTATGCTCAGTTTCAACTTACTGTGAATTCAAAGGAAAGACCCTGTAGTTAGATGGGGAAGTTTCTAAAGGGAATCTGACTGAATTCTAAGCCTGCATCTGCAGTTGCTTAGACAACATGTCAATAGGTGCCTTAGCGATTCCTAAGACAGGCAACTAGATTTGTTCATTTCCCTGCTATTTTCCCAGCTCCAATACTGCAAAGGAGTCATCTGGGTACAGCTCCCATCTGCAGCTTGAAAGCAGTAGCATCCTGAGAGAAGAGGAGGTGAAGCTGCTGTGGTTCACTGGGGTAGTAACGGGAGGTGGCACCTTTCAACTCTAGGTTAGTTGTTCCAATCAGCCAAGATCAATTGTGACTAAAAATTCCCACCATCGGAGTGCTGCTCAGTGAGCTCTCTAAAACAGACCAGTGGGTGGTCTCTCACCACAGCTAATAAAAGACAGTGCCAACAGTGCAAGAACCACCACAATTTACAGACTATTTGGCTTTTCTGTTAGCAACGTAAGTGTGGAGGTGCAGTTCAGGGCCGAGGGCCTATTGGCAGAAGAAAGGATGGACTTTTACTGTACTTCTACCAGCTCTATGCATAAACAGGACAGTTTCATTACTGCCAGCCTAAACTTCTCATCAGCTCTCCGCTAACCCTGTTTTAAAAAGAGAAAAAAACGTGTGGCCATTCTTAGTCTCTTTTTGGCTGACCTTTGCATTCCTGCACCTAAGCACGTTTCCTGAACTTCTTAGCTACTGCCTTCTGCTGGGTGATGAAAGGGGAGCTGGTTGTTAGACTCTTCAAATGCAGTTAAGAGTGGAGAAAAGGACCTACTAAAATCCATGCTGTGCAGGTAGCCACAAAACTCTTGTGTGTGTGTGTGTGTGAGTGTGTGTGTGTGTTCTGCACCTTGAAATTTCTAGAAACAGCATCCACATGCAGAGCAGCCATTTTGTTTTTCGAGTTTCTTAGTGTGTTGGAAGACATACAACGTGCGCCCTTTCCACCTGAGACTTTGTGTTAATTTTTTGTGGTTTTTTTTCCCCTTAATTGAAGCCATTTTAGACTGAAAGTACATGGCGGTTCTTAATGTTTGAAAGAAATGATTAACTTTGTGAAGCTTCATACTGTTCCCCCTTGGTGACTTCCTCCTCAGCCATGCTCATTTCACTACAAGTGAGAAGGTTACCAGCTCACAGCTAGCCGCACTGTAAAATCAGCATGGAATCGGGAAATTAGGCTGTGTTCTTTTCACCAATCACATTAACACCAAGGATAAGGATTTTGCAACACCGCTTAGTCTGGATGACCTATACGGCAAAATAGAATCCTGCTTGCTCACCCATAGCTCCGTTAGCTTTTTAGTGAGAGAAGCGATATAAGGAGATCTGTGGTTTGATACATAGATCTATGCTTAAAAAGCGTGTGTAGTGACATGGGAGGGTGTCACGAGAGGTCGCAGATCTGGTTAAAAAAAATGGAACTGGGTCAGAGACGGATGGACTTTAACCACTGGCTAGTCAAAGCTGCGGCTTTTCAGATTCTGATAGCTACCCCCACATGTTTTTTTTAGACTACTTCAAGCACTGCAGTAGACTAAACAAAAGGAAATAGCAGCATGGTCTAGTGGAGACTGACCTGGTCCACTGAATTGGGACTTGGGAGATGTGGGCACGGTTCCCAGCTCCGACACTAACCATGGTTTCAGGCAAGTCACTTGATTTCTTTGTGCCTCTGGGTACGTCTACACTACGGGACTATTCCGAATTTGCATAAACCGGTTTTGTAAAACAGATTTTATAAAATCGAGTGCGCGCGGCCACACTAAACACATTAATTCGGTGGTGTGCGTCCGCGGTCCGAGGCTAGCGTCGGATTCTGGAGCGTTGCACTGTGGGTAGCTATTCCCTAGCTATCCCATAGTTCCCGCAGCCTCCCCCGCCCCTTGGAACTTCCGGGTTGAGATCCCAGTGCCTGATGGGGCAAAAATCATTGTCGCGGGTGGTTCTGGGTAAATGTCGTTAGTCACTCCTTCCTCTGGGAAAGCAACGGCAGACAAGCATTTCGCGCCTTTTTCCCCTGGATTGCCCTGGCAGATGCCATAGCATGGCAATCATGGAGCTTGTTTTGCCTTTTGTTGTGACTCTCACCGTATGTGTACTAGATGCCGCTCACAGAGGCGATTCAGCAGCGCTACACAGAAGCATGCTTTTGCTTTTGCATGACAGCAGAGATGGTTACCAGTCATACTGCACCATCCAAACCCTTCCATAAATTGGAACTGGTGAGGATGATTATGGCTACCAGTCCTTTTGTACCATTTGCTGCTGTCATAAGTGCCCCTGGCTGCTCTTAGCCAGGGGCGCAAAAGCCAAAATTGGGAATGACTCCCTGAGTCAATCCCTCCTTTTTGGTATCTAAAAATAGAATCAGTCCTGCCTAGAATATAGGCAAGTGTACTAGATAACCACTGTATCATAGAACCAGAGAGCACAGCTGCTCTGTGTCAGATCTTGCAGAAACTATGATCTGTATGCTATTCACAGGGGGTGCTCCTGTAACAACCCCACCTGTTGATTCCGTTCTTCCCCCAGCCTTTCTGGGCTACCGTAGCATTGTCCCCCCACTTGTGTGATGAAGTAATAAAGAATGCAGGAATAAAAAGACATGGTGACTTGTTAGTGAGAAATGAGTGGAAGGCAGCCTCCAGCTGCTATGATAGTCCAGACAGGACATTAAGCAGTGTGTAGGAGAGAAGCTGCTAGTCCAGGGGCAACTGAATCTGTTCTTTACACATGAAGGGTGGGGGCTGATGGAGCTCAGCCCTCTGTTGCTATGATGACGATGGTTACCAGCCATACTGCACCATCCACCATCCACCATAAAAAATTAGGGCCAGGAGCCCTTGATCGACCTGACGGATGCTAGTCAGCATGGTTACTGCCCCATGTGCCAATAGGCTGATGACGAGGACGGTTACCAGTCCTTTTGTACCATCAGCCACCCATGGCAGGGGGGGAGTGAGGATGTTGGTGTTGACGGCTGCAGCATCGTGTCTATCTGCAGCATTCAGTAAAGATAGGGTGACATGTAAAAGAGTCAGAGGATTGTTTTCCCTTTCGCTTCTGGGGGTGGGTGGGGGGGGTGAGTAGATTGCCAAGCTATGCCCTGACCCACCGCGGACACTGTGTTTGACCCTAGAAGCATTTGGAGCTCAGCCAAGAATGCAAATACTTTTCGGAGGCTGCAGGAACTGTGGGATAGCTTCAGTCCTCCAGTCCATGAGCGTCCATTTGATTCTTTGGCTTTCCGTTACGCTTGTCACGCTGCAGTGCGCTGAGTCCCTGCTATGGCGTCTGTCTGGAGATTTTTTAAAAAGGATTCTGAATTTCATCTTCTGTAACGGAGCGCTGATAGAACGGATTTGCCTGTCCTTACAGCGATCACATCCGCATGGTCCGTGCTGGAGCTCTTTTTTTATTTTGATTTCGGACTGCATCGTCACCCGTGCTGATCGGAGCTCCACGCTGGGCAAACAGGAAATATTCAAAAGTTCGCGGGGCTTTTCCTGTCTACCTGAGCACTGCATCCGAGTTCAGATTGCGGTCCAGAGCAGTCACTGCTGCACTGTGGGATAGCTCCCGGAGGCCAATACCGTCGATCAGCGTCCACACTAACCCTAATCCGATATGTTAATACCGATACTAGCGTTACTCCTCTCGTTAGGGAGGAGTACAGAAACCGGTTTAAAGAGCCATTAAAATCGATATATGGTGCCTCCTAGTGTGGACGGTTGTGGCGTTAAATCGGTTTTACGCTCCTAAAACCGGTTTAAACGCCTAGTGTAGACCAGGCTTCTGTCTCCCCTCCATGTCCCTCACTATGGGCATGTCTTTATTGCCAAAACTGTGTTTTTTACGTTGGGGTGACGGATGCATATGAGCAATCCTGAGGTAAAAGCACAGTGATGATGAGGCATTTTCATTTTATTGTGAGGTAAATGTTGCCTGTGGCAACCCTAGACCCCATGTCTTCAGTTTACTGTGCCTCGTTTACCTTGTGGTCAAACTAAAGTACCTTGTCTTTGCTGGTTTTACCTCAGTATAGTTCAGGCATATTAGTTGCCCTACAGTTAAAAAGGCAGCTTTTGTAGCAGTGAGGATGAGTCTAGTGGGTTTGCACCATGTCTAGCACAATCTCAGTTACACCTTGACTGTAATATCGATAATAAAAAAATATTTCTAGACAGACAACAAATATATGGAGTGAGAAGCTGCTGTTTCTACTTTATTTTTCTGACTGCATTTTACGGGCTTTTTAGGATGACAAACACAGATCCTATTTTCCGCCGCCCCAGTCATGGCCCACCAAACTATAGTAGACAGAGGATTCCAGAGGTTTTGTTTGGGAAAACTTATTTTAAGATTGATGGGCTTCCTTCAGCTCCATGCTCGTTTCCACAGAGCAGCCTCAGCCGGGGTCATTTGAGCTTATTGGTTTTTTTTTTCCCTTCTGTGGATTGAGAAGGACACCATCTTGATTCCAAAGTGCTTGAGAGCATTGCCCCAATCAATCAATTCAACACTGTTTGTTCTTGGCAGGGATATTAAACAGCCTTGGTCTTAGGTTAAGGTTTGTAATAGATATTAAGCAATGTTCTGCCAAAGTGTTCAATGTCAGGTAGAAAGAGAGACTTCTCTTAGTTGAACTGAACACCTGGAGGTTCTGTAAATGGTCTTTCAGGAGTAATGAGAACGCGGTTAAGGAGTTACACTGCAGGATTTGGCTCGAAGCAGCTTGAACTTATGGACCTTGCAAATAGGAATTTTTATACTCTTGTATTCATGCTGCTTTCAAATAAATGTCACATTTAAAAAGGGCAACATCTGTTCACTTATTTAAGAGTTGGTTTAAAAAGCAGAATGGCAAATGTTGACTTCTCCTTTCTACCTTTCTAAGATCTAACCTGACGCAATGCAGCATAGCAAATTTACAGCATTTAACTACAGCCCAAGAAAGTTGGTGTCTTAAGCTTTGACTTTTAGAAGTAATCAAATTCATGGAGATGCAAGGAGAGCCAGGAAGAACGGACAGGTTATAGGCATTTTATTAGACAGAGGGAAGAGAGGTTTCCATCCAGTCCAGTAATGGGCGGATAAGAAATAGCAACCATTAGGAGGTTTATGTAATGTGAACCAAACCTTCATGTATCCTCTGTATATGTATTGCCTCAAGCTGCTAGGTAATCAAGCAAATACCTGGAAGAAGGGGAGAGGTAATGTGTATTATCAAACAGATTTAAATTCCCCACATTTTCATGGTTCCATTTATTTTAAAGAATTCTTCCAGACCTGTCCTACTCTGCCAGCGGCAATCACAGGAACTCACCTCAGGCTGATGGACCGTCTACACTGCAATCAGGAAGTGGGATTGCATGCGTAGGTAAACATCAGCTAATTTGATCTAGATAGATCGCACCTCCTGACTGCAGTGTATACATACCTGGAGAGTTTCTGACAATGTCAGAGCTGCCCTACTCTCTCGCCTGCTCCTCCCTCAGAGACCAATCCTGGTGTCACCCTGCAGTGAACTTATCTCCCACTCCAAACCATGATTCATGCCAGAACGTGGGACTGGCAGCACAAAGCACTTCTGCAGCAGACAGATGTAAGTGCATTGAGCTCTCGGTTTAGTCATCTGGAAGTGTGTGCTAGCAATTAAGGATATGCAGTTATGGCTGCTGGGTTCCAAAACATTGCCCCCGTTTTTTTTTCCCGTTGGGGCTGTTGCAAAATTCATATTAGGGAGGAGTTTCAAAAGTTAAATAGTGTTTGTGACAGTTCTTCGGGTACCCAGGACTGTGAGTCACCTTGTTACACCCTGCTTCCAGTGTGAGGGAGTCTTGATTGTGCTTAGCTGAGTGTCAGTTCCCAGTTTTTCAGCCACTCGAGTACTCTCCTCTGGGCCATGTCAGCCCTTACTTTGCCTTGCAGTTTAAGAATAGGTGCACCCTATTCCCTTTGAAGTGCTCACCTGTGACATCCAGCCCGACACTGGCTACTCACAGAACTGCCAGGCTCTCTGTTCCCAAAGGAACAGAACACACTGTCTTGTAAGATTCAAGTCATGATATAGCACTTTGCTTAATACAACAGCCTTGAGCTAGATTTATAGTGAAAACAAGAATAAGATTATTATCAAAGATTCAAGTGATAGCGAGAGAGGATAATGGAAACAAATGGCTACATATAAAACACACTCTTTCTAGAGACTAAACTTAACTAATATGTTAACCTCCTGTCTAAAGAAATTTTCTCTCATTCAAAGTCTTCTGCAACGTTCTCAACCAAGGCTGGTTGTGATCCTGTTTTCATGAATGCAAACACGCTATCTGTTTACTTCCTAGGTGCAGGATGAAGGGGTGTCATCTTTGCCTTGCAGATATAGCCCCAAAATTCATTGTCCTTGCTCCCAGACAGGATAACCACCCGTGGCTTGTTTTTCTGTGTGCAGCTTGCCTGATGAAGCTAAATCTCTTCGTTAACATTTGACTTTGTATGTAGACGGACATCCGTTGTGTTAGCTTACAATGTTTAATTTACACCCTGACAGAGAGAGGGGGGAATAAGCATTTCTTGTCTGACGGAAAACCTGTTTTTCACCTCTGCTGGTGACTAACACTTTGATATAGAGTAAAAGAGCGTATTCTCAGTATACGTACAATAACTTCTTATATAGTTTCAGTACCCACCTTGTCTCTCTAATAGTATCTGTACACACATTTCACAATTATATTAATAACCAGTGTGACACCAGCTTTCATTTGAGACCTCACATGACATTCTTTGGTGAACCAGAATGTACATACCAGAATCAGGAGGTACCTGTCGCACTCTATACCCCCTTATCAGTTGGCATTAAGAGATTCTTGGTTCACTGTGTTCTATTATAATCAGTGACAATATCCTAGTACTCCTGAACAAGTATAAACTAGTGTGTACACAATCGTGGGAAGCCAATTTTGGTTGCAAAATAAGAGGTTATTAATAACAAGGGTTAAATATTTTTAAAAAATATGAAAACTACCTTAGAAATTTTCTTTTCAGCTACTGTGACATGATTAACAACATGAAAGGAAGAGAGCTCCAACCACTTGAAATACAGCTATGGTATTTGAGCTAATACCCATTACATTAATTTTTAAAGTGTTTTCCATTTTTTCTTTGATTGCTGTACAAACCTCAATGTCTGCTGCATAAATGACACTAGATATACACACAGAACTGTACGCAATCTATCCAGCATCAGGCAGTGCCATGTAGGCGCTAATGTTACTATGTTTATAATAACCTCAGACCAGGAATGTGCCTATTTTCAATGGTCTGGAACCTTATCTTTCCTTCCCACTCACAGGGAGCTCTACCCCTCTCCCACCCAAATTGGTATAATGGACAAATTCCAACATCCTGGTGCAGTGTACAAAGTATTGTTCCACATTGCATCAGTTTCCATAGCTAGATGTCACAAGCCTTCCAGCTGGAAGGCAGGCTGGCAAGAATCAATGCCTTTGTTGGCAGTTCCATTAAAGAGATCAAGGACTCAAGCTGTAATTCAGATCCTTGGTGTCCCCAGACCATGGTATAAATTAGCAGGTCTTTTGGCATGGATATTTCAGGCGAAGAAAAGCAAGAACTAGCCAGTAAAAATGACATGGTAAATATATTGGTTTGGAAATCTGGGCTCCCGTAGTTTTCTCATATAGCATAAAATGTCATTGATGTCATGCTAATGCAGCCATCTATGCAGCTATATGCAGGGGTACAAAGCAGTTTGACTCTGGGACGTGCTCACAGTGCAGTTTCTGTCCGTCAAAAGGTGATCTGTAGAACTGGTCAGAAAAGTTTTTTTTGATTGTGGGAAATTTCAGTGTTTCATCAAAAAACTGAAAATTAACCCGGGGG
The DNA here is from genome assembly GCF_020497125.1 of Mauremys mutica. Lineage (NCBI taxonomy): Eukaryota > Metazoa > Chordata > Testudines > Geoemydidae > Mauremys > Mauremys mutica. The sequence continues at coordinate 80,470,854 of NC_059082.1, read as the reverse complement.
AACGGGGTGTGTTTCTTGTGACAAAAATGTAGACATTTTTGAGAAAAGCAGACCCTTTCTGTGGCAAATTTTCATGTAATCAAAACTCCAATATTCCATCTAAAAAGATTTGGGTGGAAAACTTTCAGTCAGCCCTAGAAATTGTCCATTTGCAAAATGACCTTGTTTGCTGGGTTTGTTTGGTTTGCACTGACAGTCTTCTGCATCATGGTGAGAACATCAAGGTGTTTTATGCTTTCACAGTCTATGTATTTGTGTATCATGAATTAATTCATTCTTCTGGAAATGAATTGGTGGCAGCAACTGAAGAGGCTCCCTCGTCACTAATCTTGTTTTAACTGGCACAAATATTGCAGAGATGGGAACAAAGTCATGGCTGTAGCGTTTATAGAAAAAGAAGGGCAGTCATCAATGGTGTCTGTCTTTGCTATCTCAGGGACGTTCTTGGGGACATTATGTTTCAGATTAAGAGAGCCGACAGGCTGGCATCCGGTCTTCAAGCAGTAACGAATGACAAACTAACTGTGCATAGAGGCAGGGCAGGGTTTTGTCAGCAATGTGTGCCTTAGATTCATGTCTGTAATAGTGCACTGGTTTGCATGTTCGTCACTTGTTTTGTCTTTGTTTTGTCTGCTGCCCTGATCTGGGAGGGTCCGCAGGTACGTTAAATGTGTTTTGCATTTTTAGGATGGCTCATTCTTCCGTTCCTAATTATTTTCTTTTTATCTGCTGCATACTAACCTCTTTCTCAAAAGAGCTGTAGGCCAGATTTGCATGAGATGGATATTATGCTTTATTGTTTCTCCTTTTCCCTGCTGTCAAAATGCTCCAACTCCAGCTTTTGCGGGGCAGAGTGCACATACATACATGTATTTGTATGGGCGTGTGGCTTTTGGCCATGGGGGCTGAGGGAATACTTCCCACAGGCAGTCTAGACTCATGAATCTCGGTGGCATCACAATGGGGAGTTAGTTCCACTACTCAAGACATTGGCAACTCTTGAACATTAAAGACATTGAGCTTCGGGGTTTAACTAATGTGGGTTAGGAAGATGCTTCTCTGTGGGCAGGTTATTCCATAACTGCCTTCTGCAGAGGTGCTTGTACCTTCCTCTGAGGTAACTGGTGCTGGCCATTGCTGGAGACAGGCTATTGGACTGGATGGATCCTGTTCTGATCCAGTGTGACATTTCCTACCTACAAGAGGGGAAGGGTTCTTCAGTGACCTTGCAGCTACATTGAGAGGAGCACTGCCCTGCTGTGTTGGCCTTTCTCCCTCTCGGTCGAGAGGGTGGACCTAGCCTTAGCTAAGTATATCAGACATATCATGGCTGGAATGAGTGGAAAGCAGAATGTGTGAGCTGAGGGGACTGAACTTTTCATGTCTAATTGGGGAACAGAATTCTCCTCCTAGCTGGAAGCCCAGACAGGTGGCTCCATGCTCACTGCTAGGTGAATTTCCCAGTCACCCCCTCAGAACGGGAGGGTAGTCAGATTCCACTCCTCCATCTCTTCAGAGCAATGTAGAAGGCAGGGAACCCCCAGGCACTGGGAGAAATTAGAACTGCTGGAGTCTTGTTTAGCCTCTGAAGTTTTTGAAAGCTGCTTGGTTAAGATAGCACAAAATGCACTGGTGGAGTTCAGAGTTGCTTCAGTCTGAGCCTTTCCCAGGGGGCTGTGAGATTGCTGAACAGACACAAAACAGGGTCAGGCTGTGAATAGGAAGAAACTATTCCTCACACAATGTGCGAAAGGAGGAAAAATCCACCAGGAGGACAACAGCAATCGTTCTGCTCCCTTGCATTCTTGTTTGTTGAGTTTTAATAACAACAAGGAAGGTTGGATATTAGTCATTGGGGTCCTGGATGCCAAGACTTCTGACTGTTTTCTAGGTTCTCTGTGATTTCTTATGCATTTATTTTAGCAAACTCATGACTTTTGTTGTTGTTTTATTTTTTTTGTTCTCTTTTTGCCCCTGTGGTACATTTTTGCCATGCAGGGGCGGCTCTAGGCACCAGCAAAACAAGCTGGTGCCTAGGGCGGCAAAATCTAGGGGGCGTCCTTTGCGGCCGGGGGGGGCAGCAGGCTGGGCCGGCGGACCTGCCGCAGTCATGCCTGCGGGAGGTCCACCGGAGCCCCGGGAGCAGCGGACCTGCCGCAGGCATGACTGCGGAGGGGGCGCTCGGCCGGCGGCTCCAGTGGACCTCCCGCAGGCATGACTGCGGACGGTTCGCTGGTCCCGCGGCTCGGCTGGACCTCCCGCAGGCATGCCTGCGGCAGCTCAACCGGAGCCGCCGGACCCGCGAGCCGTCCGCAGCCGCGGGAGGTCCAGCCGAGCCACGCGGGACCAGCGGACCCTCTGCAGTCATGCCCGCGGGAGGTCCGCTGCTCCCGCGGCTCGGGGGTGCCTCCCGGGCAGACTGCTTGGGGCGGCCAAAAACGTAGAGCCGCCCCTGTTGCCATGAAAGGCAAACGAGCAAACTCCAGTCTTAACAGTGATGATACTTTGTGCTTAGGAATGATGCTTTTGGTCTCCTGCACTTATATGCCTCCCCTGATTGGTTGACTGTTCCACTATGCAGTGGTGTTGTAGCCGTATCGGTCCCAGGACATTAGAGAGACAAGGTGGGTGAGCTTCTGGACCAGCTTCTGTTGAAGAGAGAGACAAGCTTTCGAGACACATGCAACTCTTCTCCGGGATCTCCCTTTCACCAACAGAAGTTGGTCCAATCAGAGTTTATTAGCTCACCCAGACTTACCTCTCTTATTGTTCCAGTGACAGGGAGCTGTCATGGGAGATCATTGTTGCAGAGAGAGGGGGAACCGTGAAATCCCTCGAAGGGCTTAGACTATAGGACAGAAAGATGGAACGGGATTATCTTCTTTGAGTGATGTTGAACTGGACCATGTATTCTTTGAGGAGCTGGTGCAAAGAATGGAGCACTGAGGTGACATGTTCCTGGCAACCGATTTATCTGCGATACTTCTATATGGCCAGATCACCATAGTAACATAGCACCTCACAATCTTCAATGCATTTATCCTCACAACACCCCTGTGAGGCAGGGCAGTGCTATTATTCCCATTGTACAGGTGGGAATTGTGGCACAGAGGGAATAAAGGCACTTAAGATGGGGTATGAATCTCCCCTGCACTAACCTGCCCTGCTGTAACTGTCAACATGCAGCCTGCTGACATGAATTAACAGTTGATTAATGGGCTTTGAGCTAGTCCTGTGTCAGCTAGGGGTAGATCAAAGTGTCTAATGAATGGCAGGCTAAAGTCACTCCCCAGCTTAATTGTTCATGTAGACAAGCCCTACACAACTTGCCAAAGGTCACACAAGAAGCCTGTAACACAGCAGGGAATTGAACCTGGGTTTATCATAGTCCTAAACTAGCATCCTAACAGCTGGACCTTTGCTTCCTCCTAAAGGGCTCAGGATTTTACAGCGTCTCTGAGACAAGAGCCAGGATTTGAACTTATGACTTCTTGTAGACCAAGCTTTCCCCTACACCACACTACCAAGCCGCTGCACAGTAGAAGCTTGGTTGCTAAGCAAGACAGGATACTGTGTTTTGTACCATTTGGAGCTTTTTCTGGGTATGTTGTTTTGTTTGTAGATACAAGATATAAAAGCCATTCCTTCAGCTCTCGCTAGGTAGTTACCTCTCACGTGTCACCATGGTACCCTGTGCATAGCACTCTGATTAGCCACTAGGGAAGTACCGAATGGAATATGGATGCTATTTGCCAGGTGAGCTTTACTATCAGTGAGTTAGTTAACTCCTCTCTGGGGAAAATGTTATGCAGTATTTGGCTCCAGATCTTAGTCCAAACTCATTGACCCTGGCCTTGTAGTCACTACATGGTGCCTAGGCCAGAGAGGTCTCTCTTTCCAAAGAATCTGCACCACTTCAGCAGACTAGCTACAGCTGTTACTTGAGGCCATGATGTATGCCTGGCTAAGAATCTAGAGAGACATTTTTAGACAGAGGAAAAGCTTCAAGTAGATCTGACTTATACCTCAATGCATTTCCCTTTCACGTAGTTTTCATCACTTTGTTTTATGTCTACAGATGCGTAGGGTGAAATCCTCGCTCTGCTGAAGTCAATGGCAGAACTTTCACTAACTTCAGGGATTTTATCCATAGATTTAAGGCCACACAGGACCATTGCAATCATCTAGTGTAACCTAACACAGGCCAGAGAACTTCACCTAGTAATTCATACATCCAGTCGATAACTTCTGGTTGATATTTGTTATCTGCCAAGTATGTGCCAAAAAATATTTGTATTTTGACTCTTTTACAGCCTCCTCTTCTGCTACTAGTTGATCTTCCAGTCATTGTCATAGTCACAAATTTGGGATTATGACATCAGCGTTATTTTCGTGACACCAGATTATGACTTGGGCAGGAGAAACTGGCTAGGCAGGGAGCAAGAATTGAAACCCTTTCCCTTCAACAATAGAAAAGGCACATTGAAAAAGCTGTCCAGGTCCATTTCTTCCAGTGCAAATGTCATTTTTCTTTGCAGTTGTATTCAGTTTACAAATTCCTATTCATAATATGGTTTTGAATATTTCCTTTTTGTGTGCTTTCTGAACAGTCTGTGCCCTGTTTGCTTTAGAGAATATTAGTACAGAACTTCAGTGCACCCATCCACCCCTCTTCCCTGTCCCCTGACTGCCCCTGGAATCCCTGCCCCTGACTGCCCCCCGCCATCCCACCCAACCCCTGCTTCTTCCTGACTGCCCCCCCGGGACCCTTGCCACCATTCAATCCCCCTGTTCCCTGCCCTCTGACTGCCCCACCCCTATCCACCTCCCACGACCCCCAAACTCCCCTGCCCTCTTCCAACACCTGCTCCCTGCCCCCTTACCACGCTGCCTGGAGCCACTCTGCCGGGACCAGCACCGGCGCTGTGGGGCCCGAGCTGGGCCAGGCCGGGAGCCGAAACCACGGGGCCGGGACCAGCACCGGCCTCACGGGGGCCGAGCTGGGCCGGGACCAGTGCTGGTGCCGCAGGGGCCGGGCCGGAGCCGGGGGGCCAGGACCAGTGTCCGCACCGTGGGGGCCGGGCCGGGCCAGAGCCGGGGGGCTGGGACCAGCGCCCACACCGCGGGGGCCGGGACCGGGCCGAGCCGGAGCCGGGGGGCCGAAGCTGGGGGTGTTCGGCTGGGGCCGGGACAGGATGGGGCTAAGGGCACTCGGCCCGGACCAGGAGCCGGGCTGGAGGTAGCCACGGGGCTGGAGCCAGGGGCACTTGGCTGGGGCTGGACTGGGCTAAGGGCACTCGGCCGGGGGTGCCAGGCTGGAGGGAGCCGCTAAGCCAGCCACACCTCCCCTCCCCCCGCGGCCCAGCTTACCTGCCCCCTGCTTGTTTCAGGCTTCCCACGAACATTTGATTCGCGGGAAGCAGGGGAGGGGGAGGAGAAGGGGGTGGAGCATTCAGGAGAGGAGGGGGAAGTGAGCCGGGGCCGGGGCAGAGTGCCGGAGCTTTTGTTAAATAAAGCCCTTATAGAACCGGTTGTCCTGGAAAAACTGGTTCTAAAAGGACTTCTAAATTTAACAACCAGTCCCTGCGAACCGGCTCCAGCTCACCACTGGATTGCATTAGTCTGTTCTCTGCACCTGGCGAAAGAATAGCATCCTTCGATACCTTGCATAACAATACCAGTAAACCCCACCAATACACTTTGAAAACATGCAGGAGAAAGAGGCAATGTGGGGTAGTGGACTCAGTACGGGGTAGAGAGCTAAGAACACTTGAGATCTAATCCCCTCCTTGCCACCAGTTCACTGCATAGGCTTGGGCAGTTCACGTAAATCTCCGTGCCTCAGTTTCCCCATTTGTAGCAGAACAATTTTTACTACTTGTTTCAGACCTCCATAGGGATACTGTGAGGACTGACTGGATAAAGTCTGAGTTTGTTTGTTTTTTCCTGAAAAAGTAGGACTTGTTCCAAAGACCCTTGAAGTCAATGGAATGCTTTCCAGTCTTTTCACGAGCCTTTGGATCGGGCTCATGAAGTGATCAAGAAATAGATACGTGCTAAGTATCAAAAGCTTTCAAATGAAAATAGATTAAGACTCATTTGAGAAAGTAAAACTATTTATTTCTTCTAAGAGATCAGCTGCTCGTATTTTTAAAGGCCTGTCATGTGGGTGGACATTAGCCTTTATTTTTCAGTGTGCCGCTGACGAAAAGAAGAACCTCTGGATGATTCCTTGTTTTACAGAACTTTCCCTGTGACTAAAACAAAATGCTGCCGCCTCTGCTACTGGGAGAAACTATGTAGTGCAAACATCACCATCCAGCAGAAAAGCGGGGGCGGAGGGGGAACAGATTTTTTGTTTATTGAACTCCGTTGCCTGACAGACATGAAATTCTTTGAGTGAACTGTGTAGGGATTTCTCTGGAGAGCAGCTGGGTTTTTTCCCTGTCTCTCTCTCTCACTCTCTCTCTTTTTAAGTGCCTGGTTGCTAAGCAACCATTATGGGGACGGGGTGGGGGGGCTCACAGTAGGTTGCAGAACAGTAAATTTAAGCATGCTGCTGTTATTAATCGTCAATGGTATTTGTTTCCTATTGATGGTGTATATCTGGTTACACATCAGACCCGCTGAAATTAGAAAGAGGAGGGTAAGGGGTGATGTGATTACCGTCTGTAAGTATCTACATGGGGAACAAATATTTAATAAGGGGTTCTTCAGTCTAGCAGGGAAAGATACAATACAAGCTAACGGCTGGAAGTTAAAGCCAGACAAATTCAGAGTGGAAATAAGGGGTAAATGCTTAACGGTGAGAGTAATGAACCATTGGAACAATTTACAAAGGTCATGGTGGATTCTCCATCACTGACCACAGTAAACTCAAGATTGTATGTTCTCCTAAAAGATCTGCTCTAGGAATTATTTTAGGGAAGTTTCTATGGCCTGTTTTATGCAGGAGTGCTGACTAGAAGATCACTGTGGTCCCTTCTGGCCTTGGAGTCTATGGATTGAGTTGGTTGTGTGGTCAACCTCTCCCCCCACCAAAAAACAAAAAAAAACAATAATAGCAAAGCTTGGGTAGAAATGGACTTTTTAAAAGACAGCATTTTCCTTCAGCCTGGCAGAGAGAATGAACTCACTGTAACGAACAGTAAATAATGAGGTATTCCTGTTTTCTCCCCCCCCCCCCCCGCCCCAGCTGGGTTGTTTTTTTTTAAACTGAAGTAAACAATTTTTATGCTGTCTGGAGCTATCAAATTTAATAGCATAGTATGTGTTAGCAGAAATAAATACATAAATAAACACATTAAAAACACCACTGTGCAACATGATTGTGAGCATTAGAAGAAATGTTGACAATATAACGGGAGGTTGGTACCTTCCAGGATTTTCTAGCTCAGGGGTGAGTCAGATACGGGCAGTTATCTGATACTGCTGCCTTCAGGGAATAGGGGATACGTTTGTTAATATTGGTAAATCACTTTGCAAATGAAAAGTAGTTTATGGACTTTGTCCAAGGCCCATTGAAGTCAGTAGCAAGACACTTGTTGACTTTCGTGGCCTTGGGATCCTGCCTTATAAAAGTTAAGTGGGGCTTGCAACAAGGTGTGTTAATGTTTCCAGAATCATAAGTGCAGATGAGTTGATAAATTTCCTGGGCTCATATACTGCTGCTTTGCAATTTCAGAGCCCCACCATCCATGATCTCAAAGCCCTTTAAAAATATTAGTGAATCAAGCCTTCCAGTTCCCCCGAAGTATGTTAATTATTATCCTCTCTTTGCAGATAGGGAGACTGGTCCTTTTTTAATACAGTATCCTGCAGCAATGATCCCAATCACAGCAGTGGTATGGACCTTTACTGCAGAACATTCTAGGGTTTTATTTTGTAATTGGAGGCTAAGAGAAATTAAATGGCCATGCAGCAATTCCACGTGGCAGAAATGAGATCAGCTTCAATTCTGTTCCGGAGGGACCAGCTCTGGATCTTCCCCATGCGTTCATTGGGGTGGGTGGGATAGCTCAGTGGTTTGAGCATTGGCCTGTTAAACCCAGGGTTGTGAGTTCAATCCTTGAGGAGGCCACTTAGGGATATGGGGCAAAAATTGGTCCTGCTAGTGAAGGCAGGGGGCTGGACTTGATGACCTTTAGAGGTCCCTTCCAGTTCTAGGAGATTGGTATATCTCCAATTATTATTATTATTATTATTATTCCTCCAAACTACCACTTCCCACCTATTTAACTGGTGTCTTGCGTAACTTATCCATGTCATTTAAATACTGTTTTCTGAAAAGGACAACATGTCTAGTGAATTATGACATTAAGCTGGGAGTCAGGAGACCTGGGTTCTAGTCTTGGCTCTGCCATTGAGTTGTTGGGAGACATCAGGCAAGTCTCTTAATCTCTCTGCATAAAGTTTTCAAAACTGCCTAAGTGATTTAGGAGCCTTTAAAACCATAGGACTTGTGAGCGTGAGTGTCTCTAGAATTCGTATGGGATTTCAGCTTCTAAGTCATTTAGATGCTTTTGAAAATGGTACCCTCTGTTTTCTCTCTGTTAAACAAGGAGTGATCTTTCTTAACCACCCTGAAAGTTCTTCAAAAATCTACAGATAAATGCAAAGTCGTTATTATTACTGCACAGGGACTATGGAACCTCTCAAAAGGTTGGGTTCCACCATGAGCACATTTCATATCCCAAACAGGGCCGGCTCTAGACCCCAGCGCGCCAAGCGCGCGCTTGGGGCAGCATGCCGCCGGGAGGGCGGCACGCGCCTCCGGTGGACCTGCCGCAGGCATGCCTGCAGAGGGTCCGGTCGTCTGGCGCCTCCGGTGGACCTGCCGCAGGCATTCCTGCAGAGGGTCCGCTGGTCCCACAGCTCGGGTGGACCTCCCGCAGGCATGCCTGCAGATGCTCCACCGGAGGCGCGGGACCAGCGGACCCTCCGCAGGCACGTCTGCAGGAGGTCCACCGGAGCCGCGGGACTGCGCGCCCCCCGCAGCGTGCCGCCCTGTTTGGAGCGGCGCAATTGCTAGAGCATCAAGGGCCTTCAAAACCCACTTGACCATGGTTTTTCTTCATCTCTAGAAATCTCAGTAATAGAATCCAAGAGGCTCTGACTCTCTCTGTAGAAAGGAAAGAAGAAATTAATTGAAATTACACTTCTGCATTTTCTGTATGCAAATGGCACCTGGTACATCAGGGAATTTCTGCCTGTCTCACCCACCTAGGACTAGTTACTTAGCAAATTTTTATTTCCTCTTCACCTTCCACAATGTCGGGACAGTGGAAGCAGTAGTTAGTAATTTCCTGTTTCCCAGTTTTATTAAAAAGTTCCAAAATGAATTGCCTCATAGACAAAAGCCAACTAGGTATAGCAGGGACAATGCAAACTTCCCACATGCCAGCCCACTGATATGCTTCAGCTTTTCTCTCAGGGGGACCATCTCTAGTAGTAAGGGGTATTTCATTCTCCATGGTCTGTACATTTCTTGCATTAAAAATGCAAGCCAGTGGCACCAAATATTGTCCGTTTTTGTGGCATGGACACCTACCCACCAAGAATTGGATAGTGATCCCCTGCTTGATTCACACACATGGGAATGCTGTTTAGATGCAGCTCCTGCAAAAGGACCCAACCAACTGGACTGCCCTTGACCAATAGGACTCCATAAGTGTCTACATGGACAGGTCTCTTTGCAAGATTGGGGCCTAATCCAATTTAAGACGGGTAGGAACAGGTGACCTAGGAAGACAGAGGCTCAAAACTCATTGCAGACTACCTCACTCTTCATTTTAATGACAGAACAGAGAGAAACCCAGCCTCAGTGCAAGGGACCCGCCTGGAAACTAGGAAGCATTTAGAGGCTGTTAACAACAAATTTGCCATCGTTCCAGTGAGTGGAATGGAAAGTACCCTGGAAGTTAACAGTCTCGCCCAAGCCCATAGTCTGTGCACTACTTAATGGCTTTTCAGCTTGTTGTCCTCAGAAAAGCTGTGTCAGCCACCTGGTGCCGGTTGCAGCTGCTGTGTCACGGTGAGAGTCCATTTCCTCGGCAGCTGTTGGGTGGGGAGGATGAGTGGGGGGCATTCTAGCTGACTGCTTGGTGCTATGAAGGAGGCACTGGTCACCGATGAAGAGAGAACACAGAGGGTTGGGTTTCTAGAAGCAGAGACTGGCGTTAGTGCCCGAGAAGGAAGCGTTGACAGATCAGAGTGGGGGGGAAAGAGATCTGTTACCTACCACTGGCCATTTCCCAGCAGGGGTGTTACATTAGCTAAGGTATGTTGGCGTTTAAAGCAGCTGATTAAAAATGAAGGAGCAGATGGTGAACTTGGTGTTAAGTTGTTGGGCTTTTTTTTCCTTTTGACGATGGGAAGAAAATAAGCACCAGGTTTGCGGGAAATGTCTGGGACAGAGGGGAGACCTCCACAGTGGTGTGTGTATTCTCCATGGCTTTCTAGTCATTAGTAGTCCTGAGTAAAGCAGCATATTTGCCTCCACCAGAACATTGGGCTGACTACCATAGAGTGCTTGTATGTGTTGATATGGTAGAGTTAAACTGCCGTTCTGCTGGGTCTATTTAAAAGTCAATACCATCTTACTCAACCGCTCTGTTCCCCATGCATAGTCGGAGTCATAGATGCTTTGAGGAGGGTGAAATTCACCTCTGTGCTCCGAGCCAGCACTCGCTGTATATCCCATTTCAGCCCTCTGGATAGGGTTCAAGTGGAATTTCAGACTAGAGCTGTGCCAAGAACGGTAATTCCGTATTGCAGAGAATTTAGATGTTTCCTTTCATTCCGATTTGGAACGAAACCCAAAAGTTTCCAATCCCTCCAAGAAACAGAATCCAAAAAAATGTCATTTTGAAAAATCAAAATGATTTTGTTTCTATAATTTCAAAAAATGCATTTCCACCTGGCAGGCTGAGGGGAGCCTAGGGAGTGCCGGCCCATTGACTCTGAGGCTTGTGTCTTAACTGGAGCTTCCTGGCTCTTCATCAGCCAGGATGGCTGCCAACGAGCCGGGAAAGCAAGGATTCCATTGCACCCTCATCAGAATTGAGCAGTCTCTATGAAATGAATCTACACTCTCTGATAGAGAATTTCTGACCAGCTCTACCGACGACCTCATGTACACGGTCTGCATTGGCGAGAATGTCACCACTGGTGACTAAAAGGTTACTGCTTTCCGCCCATAAACTGAATGTACCCCCCTTTAATATACAGGAAAATGCTTTCTCCACCCAATCCCCGCACCCAAATAACAGATGGAAATCCTGGCTCCATTGAGAGTTTTGCAATTCCCTTGACTGTTGGGAGTTTGTCATTGGCTTTACTAGGGCCCAGATTTCACTGATAGTCTTTTAATATTTACAGGCACTCATCTGCCATAGAAAACTGTGGTCAGGGGCATATCTCTAACTGATGATGTGTTATAGAGATACAAGGGCACCATCTACATTACTCCAAGGCCTCCTGGAAGAGGTGTTCAACCCATCTCGCCTCGGCCTGTGTCCAGGTGCTATGTAGGTACAAATCACAGATCTCACAGCAAAGAGGCATTCTGCTCAATATTCTCAATCTCAACCAAGCAGAGGGTGCGTGAACTAGTGATAGGCACAGAATTGCTACTCCATTTGTCTGCACCGTCACTGGACAATAATATGGCGTCGCAATACACTCTGCCATACCTTGGGTATGAAAGATGCTCTGTGGAACCGACGCTTATTTGAGCCAGTTCTGTCAGAATGTAGGATTGTAACGCATGCGAATGCCCTTAAAATGTTCTTTTTCGGGGAAGCGGTTGGGACTGTGGCAAGGTAAAGCCAGAATCTTAATAAGTGAAGATAAATGATAACATACAAAGATCAGCTTCCGTTGCCTACACCAGAATTCCTGCTACAGTATATGGAGGATGTGAACTTTATTTAGCGATTTTTTTGGTGGGTGGGTCTCTTACATTTACTGCTACTAAAAGCAGGAGACTGGACTGAACAGACTTGATGCTTAGATCTTGTGTGGCTGCCCTGAGACAGGGGTTCTCAACCGTTTTTTTTCTGAGCCCCTCTCTGCCCGCCCCCCAACATGTTATAAAAACTCCACGGCCCACCTGTGCCACAGCAACTGTTTTTTGGCATATAAAAGCCAGGGCCGGTATTTGTGGGTAGCAAACAGGGTAATTGTCTGGGGCTCCATGCAACAGGGGGGCCCGCAAAGCTAAGTTGCTCAGGCTTCAGCTCCAGGTGGTGGGGCCCTGGGCTTCAGCCCCCGCATGGTGGAGCTTCAGCTTTCTGCCCTGGGCCCTAGTGCGTCTAATATCGGCCCTGCTTGGTGGATCTCCTGAAACCTGCTCACGGCCCCCCAGGGGGCCCCGGAGCCTGACTGAGAACGACTGTCCTAAGAGACAGGTTGAAAAGCTAGAAGAGAAGGGAGAATAAACTATGCTCTTAAATTCTAGTTTCTCTCTGTCTTCATAGGTTGGTAATATCCTGCAGCCAAAATCATAAATACACTTTCTGGCCATTTGTACTGGAGAGTTTTCTCAGCCATGCGAAATGCAATTTCAGATGCTATGCACAGTGCATAACCTGGCAACCCACCTACACACTGCAGGAGAACAAAGGCAAAGTTATCTAATAACAATTGAATAGTTGGCTGGAAGCAGCTTACTTTGCAGCTTTGAACTATTGACTTGCTGGGGAACGTGAGAATTAAAAAAATAAATTGTCAGTTTAAAATAGGTGACTGTGACCGGAAGAATCTGCTCCACTGAAATCAGTTTTCATCCTCTATTTCCTATACCTATTATGGCCCAAACAACCTGGGCGGGCAACCAATCAGACTGTTGTCAAGCAATAATGGTTACATTTATTATTATTTATTGCAGTAACGCTAAGAGGCCATGACCAAGTGCTGTATAAACATATAGGTGCTGAATAAACATATAATGAATGTCAATGCCTGCCTCAGATTGCTTACAAGCTATTTCTACAGAGCCTCTTATCTTGGAGGATCACAAAGCACTTTGCAAACTTTTTATATCCATGAGTCACCTGTCACTGAAGTGCAGCCACCTCTGGGGTGTGGTAGCTGTTTCACAATGCACAGCAAGGGTACACAACATAAAGTAAAGAAAAATGTCCTATCCCATTAAAACTGCAGCAGAAATTAAATGTAATTGAACAAAGTGAGATTTGACCCAGGACTCCAGAGTTAACATCCCTAGTAATATCTGTTTGTTTGCTTCTTTGCCAGTGACCTAATACCTTCCAGAAGCTTCCAAGCGTCGTCTTTCATGTTAAATCTTTTCTTTGACTAAAGAAAACCAGAAAGCAATCCAAACTGCTTCATGCAGGCACACAGGGCAGTGTTTTGCCGACAGGTTCCAGCAGTGCGTAGTGTCGATGTGAATTCTCTGCTCAGGGCTACCTTACAGATCAGGAAATGTTATATCCAGGAAAAATGTGTTCACTTGGAAACCTCACTGCTAAGTAGACTATTGCAAGGTAGGAGGTAATGAGCATGATTAACTGCTCTCTTGCAGCACAGAAGATGATGGCTTGGCAAGTGAGCAGAGAGGTGAATTTCAAATGAAATGTTTCCAATGGGGAATAGGCGAAAGTACCCCTTGCAATCAATGAGCTCCAGGACATTGTTGTAAAGAAAAATATACCAATTACGTGCACATAAAATATTGATGGTAATAATCATTATTATAACCATGACGCAATCTGTTAAAGTGGAAGGAATAAAAAGGAGGAGAAATGGGAAGCAGTGGCACAGTAGGTGGCCTAGCTGCCAGAGCCTTAAAGTTGCTGGCAGTGCTTATTAATAATCGTGTGAAACCATAATGAGTAAATGCAGCAAAGAGTCCTGTGGCACCTTATAGACTAACAGATGTTTTGGAGCATGAGCTTTCGTGGGTGAATACCCACTTCTTCGGATGCAGTAATGAGTAAGCGTGGAGCCCTTACCTGCCTGATTGAGGGGAGGCTCTCAGCTATGGGCACCAGAGGAACTGGAGGGACAGTAGCACTGGGTGAGAGATCCCCCTGTTGGTTCAATGCACCGTTGCCTGTGGTTTTCCTAGCTTGTTTCAGAAGGATCCCCATTAGCCACCTGGGCCTGAAGCTCTTGCCATGTACCCAGGTTGGACTCCTCTAGCCCAAGAGGGGTTGGCACAAATCAGGAGAAGGAAGGCTGCGAAAGTGCCCTGTTTCCCATACACCTTTTGTCCTGGGCTGTCCAGGAACTGGGCTACTCCCTGGTGTAAATTAAAACCATCTGCTGGGGTCAACAGTCCCTGGCGGCGGTATGGTTCCCAAGGAAAGTCAGGGTCTAGGGATGTCCTGGTCTTGCTCCATACCCCAGTGGCTTGTGGGAAAGAAGAGGTGCAATAGGAGCTGGTTTTGCTCAGCATGTACTAAGCTATCCTAATGTGTTTTAGAGGTGGGTACGGCCAGCGCACCCAGGTGTCAGTGAGCTTGGAGGTTACTGCATAGCATGTGGTTTCCTGCAGCAACGGTCGACTGGGTAGGGCCAGGAGGGCTCTGAGGAGAATGGCTGGACAGCAGCAAATTGGTTGGCTAAGGGAATGGGGTTTGATTGATGGGTGGCAGACTGGTTTATAGGCCGGGGAGAAGAGTGACGTCTTGAGCTGGGATTTGAAAATAATCAAGAGGTCAGTTAAATGCAGGGAGTCTGTCCCGGATGGCGGGGGTTGTATGTGTGTGGGAGAGATTGAGGCCTCAATCCCACAAGATGCTGAGCCCTTTCAATCCCCAGTCACTTTATGGAGCGTTGAGGGATCTCTCTGCCCCTCATAGGGTCAGATCCCTGTTGCCCAGTACTGCTCGTGGAAGACTAAGGGCTTGTCTGCACTCCCAGTGCTGCAGTTTAGTGAAGACGTTGCTTATGGAGACAGAAGAGCTTCTGCGGTTAGTGTAGGTACTCCACCGCCCCAAGAGGCGGTAGCTATGTCAATGGGAGAAACAGCACTGCATTGCTCAGGGGTGTGGATTTTCCAATAGAGTGATGCCGACATAAGTTTGTAGGTTAGACCAAGACTTAGAGACATTGTTCAGTCCAGAGACTCTCTTGCATGTACCTCTCTGATGACACCTCTGTTGGTTGCTGTGGGGGTGATCTGCTGTCAGGTGGGGAATAGGCAGCAGGGGTGGCTGAACTCATAACTAGGGCCACCCCTCCACCCAGCATCGCTCCCTGGATCCCAAACTGTGCAAGGGAGAAACACACACACATTCTGGGGAACCAAGACCCAGGTGAGGCCTCCATGTCCCTCCAACTCCCACCCCCATATGGCATTGGAGAGGGAAAACTACAAAGAGAAGCGTGCCACAGATTCCAGTCCGTCTCTGTAGACTCCAGAGCAGAAGCAGCCAAAGTAGACATTCCCCCTGGATATTCAGAGACCTTTCCACAGTTTTGACTGGACTTTCTCTGCCCTTTGCTGACTGGTTGTTTGTGCCAACCCTTTCCTCTTCACCTCCGCTTCACTCCACACCTGCCCCTCCTCCCCTCCCTTTGCTTGTCCACTTAGCTGGTCCCCTCCTAAGTAACCCCCCCCCCCAAAAAAAAGTTTGTGGAACTAATCTGCTGTTTGTTGCCATCCCCTTGTTCACTCTGCTCGTGTGTTACACCTCGCTCCCCCACCCTGTGTCTGTGTTTAGATTGTCAGCTTTTGGGGCAGTGTGTGGCACAAAGGGACCCATTCTTGGTTGGTCCTTCATGAATACCATAATAAACACAATTATAGGGAAAAAAAACCCTCGATCCTGTTCTCATAGGAAGAATGGATAAAAACAAAAACAAAGGGAAGAAAAAACTCGCAAAATGAGATGCAACATTGGAACCAGGTCTGAATCTCTTTTATAGTTTTCCAGGAGGTGTCGATGAGTCTTAAAGGTTGTTCTTTGGAGCAGTTGGGGTAACTGATAGGCCATGAAGAAAGTCAGATCAGGATTAATCCAGTAATTTTACTTGGGACTTTCTGTTTGGTGCAAAGCAGGGTTCAGCTCCAGTTGAGTCCAACCATGAATCAAACATACCAGATTTCTGAAATAGGAAAATTTTGATTGGGGGGAAGGAAATTACTCTTCCTGATAGTCTCATTTTGATCCAGGTCATTAATGATTTAAAGTTACCATGGTTTTAGATAAAGTTAAAAGGAAAAAAAAGGCATATCCTTCCAGTTTAATTTTATGTCACTATTTTAGATAATAGAAAAGTTTTGGTTAGCAGAGGAGTATACACTGTGCCTTATTTTGCATGTGATATGAAAAAATATATTCGAGTAATACAATGCTGCAAGTAGTTAGTGCTAAATGAATTCCTGCATTTGCTTGTCAGAAAATTGGCAACACATTGCCTCATTGTAAACAGCAGGCTTAATGACCATATTCTTCAATATTAATCCAGTAATCAATTCTATTGAATCATTGTCTCTATACACGCTACAGAAACCACATTGGCTTGCTTTTGGAAAGATACAAAACGTTGTGGGCTGAAACAAACAGTTTTGTTCCCCTCTTTCCGTTTGTTTGAAGGCTTAAGTGATGTGCAGAGCCTTGTCCCAGCCCTCTGGGCAGGGTTGAATTTCACCCTGAGTGGTTTGGGTCTGGGCGACATGGTATGTCCTGTTGCTGGCTCACATTGCTGATATGCTGATGGCTGTTTGGGCTATGGGACATGTTTTGGAGGCCTTATTTTGGTTGTAACTAGATAGATGTCTACATCATAAAACAGCCACGTCAACTGTACCCTTTCTTCAGCTGAAAGGCCATGGAGGGAATAGACCAGGGGTAGTCAGTTGTTTTTTGTCATGGTTCAAATTTCTTGGACAAGGGCTCCAGACTCCAGAGGAAAATAATAATTTTAAAAACCTCCAGTAATGATAACGAGATAATAAAAAGATTTCGGGGTCTATTCAAAAGCGTCTGGTGGTCCAGATTTGGTCTGCGGTTTGCCTGTTGACTACCCCTGGAATAGACTTTTAGTCAGGCTGAACTCTCTTCTCATACTTGGTGATCACTCCAGAACAGCCTTTGAAACACAATGCTAGGCACTTCCCCTGCCTGTTCGGGGGCTAAGAAGGGAACTCAAGTTCACAAAGCTTCGTTCTGCCTCCTTTCCCCAGCACTAAAATTCACTTCCAGAATTAATATATTTGTTCACCTTGTCGTCAAGTAAAAAGCTTTCTGGAATTTTATAAGGATCTGTGTCCAACAACACAGACCATCTATGGTAGTTCCTCCCCAGCAGATCTGATTTCTTTTGACAGCAGTTCAGGTAGGGTGGTAAAACAGTTCCGCCTTCAGAAGATGATGTGCCTCTTTCATAGTAAATATTTATTCTTTCTCAAGTGGCAGGGCAAATTCATTACAATATAATGATGCTACAATCCGAAGAGCTTCCTTAGTTAGCATTTGACGTCAGTGGAAATTTTGCAGAGTGTGGTGCTCAGCAAGAGCCCTGTACACAAGGAAACTTACATTCAAGCTCATTGTGGTATTTTTCCCATGAAGTGATCTTTAATATGCCCTGGGTCACCCAGCTTTAGTAGCTCACTGAGCAAAGTAATGTAAGCTGTAGTTGTTTCTGGCCATAGTGAATTCCTATATATAAACAAGCCCGATAAATCCATTTATCCCATGCAATCCTTTCACTTGTGCGTCTTGCTTTCCATATTCATCATCATGTTGGACCCAAATTTAGAAGTGGGCCTGGTGACACAGCTGTGTAGATTGACATGGATGAGAACGGCAGGTGACGTGGCTCCATCATGCATGTGTTGGAGAGGAGCAGGAGACACAGATGCATGTTACAATCAGACAAGCTTGATCTTCCCTTTCTCTCACATGGCGTTGTGCTGATATAGCACTCCAAGGATAAATCCAGGAAGGAATCAGGAAGAAATTCACCTCTTTCTGCCGGCCATCTTCATTAGTGGGACCCATGCTCATGCTGCAGAGGTTCATTAAGAGAGCGTCCTGTTCATAATGGTGCCTAATGACTGATTCACAACTGATACACAGTGTAAACCCATGAAGCTTCAATAGAAGAGAGCGCCACGCAATCTAGTGGTTCGGGTGCTGATTGGGGAGCCAGGTGACCTGGCTTCTTTTCCCACCTCGGCCACTGACTTGTTGGGCAAGTCACTTTACCTCTGTGTTCCTGTTCCACCTGCCGCCCTGGGTTTGTTCAGACTGTAAGCTCTTCAGAGCACGGGCTGTCTTTTACTGTGCATGGGCATACAGCACCCAGTACAATGGGGCACTGATCTCAGGGGAGACCGCTAAGTGCTACTAGAATACAAACGATCACCGTGAGTGTCCTACCTGTGTGTCCCCGGAACTTTCCTCCGCAGTGAAGCTGCCCGTCCCCTCAAGTGTTTGGTGGCGCTGTCTAGAAGCGTTGCTTCCTTCTGTGTTATGTGCCGTCCCTTTGACTGTGTCTAGGGACTCAGTGTAAACCGCACCCTGGAAACTGGACTGCAAGAGGAAAAGCGGGCAACTTATACAAGGAAGTAAACAGAAATGTTGCTGAGCTTTTAGGCCTGAGTATTTGCATGGTTCAATTTAAAAAGTTTTCTCTCTACCTTCGTAGATAAGCCCCCATCACAACGGAATGCCGTCCTGCTTCAGGGAACCTTGCCTGGTACTAGACTTCATCACAGAGAGGGCAGCTGCTTGTACCAGCCTATACACGTTCTTGTTCGTTATCAGTCTCTCCCTGTCATTCACTCTGCTCCATTTTTCCCAGTCCCTCTTGAGTGGAATTCAAACACAAACACAGTCAAGTTTGAGTGGGTTTGAAATGAGGCCAAATGAATTCTCCGCTCCTTGAGAGAGGGACATTTTTTTTAATTAGGAAAAATGCGTTGACGATGCCCGTTTAAGGTAATATTAAACAAGACACAATAAAGTCGGTCTTGGATGGATAGGAGCGATTGCACAATAGACTAGTTTATTGTGTAAATACATCTTTTTATGTTTTCAAAATCATGTGAGGTACTCAATAGACTGTAAAAACTCCAAAGGAGCCATTCCAGCCTGATGTATTGTGTCAATCTGTTAGTATGGATATACATATTAAAATGGGTATAAAAATGATTGCACATGATGCTGCACAGAAGGCAGTGTTCAGATCTTGAGCACTGAAGAAAGTTCCTAATCCTTATTTTTGGTTAGTGGCACTTAAAATTTCATGGAAAAATTGTAGATGGTTTAAAATCAAGGAGGAGAGAATAGATTGGCTCGGAAGATTGGGATTGTGGTACAGAGCCTTTTGGGTCTTGGATTCTTGGGGACCATTGCCATCTGACCGAGATGTAATAATAGCTTATGTGAAAGAAGTTGGGGGGCTGTCACTCTGTTCCTAGTGGACCACCCCAAATAACACTGATCTGCTTCCTTGTTGGCCATCTCAGCAGACAGGCTAACTCCAAAATGGGCATGAGGAATGAATTCTTCTCCCATACAGCTGATTCTTTTCCAAGTCAGAATAAGATATGGTTCTTCATTCCTACAAAGTAGCTTTTTATGGTGTGGCGGCGCTCCTATATTTCATTTAATGGCTTGAGATCAAATGGGCCCTGTTTACAAGAAAAAAACTATTCTTTTTTTTCTAATTGCCAGCCTTGCAGATTTATCCTGGGATCTGAGAGTCAAGCTGGGTGTTTTTCCCCATCTCATGAATTATTGACTGCATAATTCTGCAGGCCAAATTATGGTGTCAGTCTTGCCTATACAATTCCTTTGTCCTCAATGATACCTTCACAGTCACTGTTGCTTTTAGTGGCTTGGCACGGTTGTATCTGATGTGAACTTATAAGACAAGATGGGAGACGTTGAATTTAGCAAACAATTCTATTAATCATGCACAAGAAAAGAGAGCTTTTCACACCCCCTCTCATAGCTGCAATGGCTCTGGATGGACAACAGGAGTGAAAAGCTGGAAAAATGTGTTTGTCACTGAAGTCAGCAGTTATGACTCTGAACATGCACTAGGGCAAATCTGTTGATTTAAGAAGATGCCAGTTTTACAGGGTCATTTTTCAGCCTAGAACTACATGAAGTTAAACCAGTGTGTGGCAACTTGTGCTTCAACTGCCTGTCAAAGCTCCAGAAAAAAAATAGAAGACCCTTTCCCTGTTATAGAGAGCAGAGGAGTTGGTTTTAGGGCCTGATTCTCTACTCACAACAGTCTAACACCATTGGCTTCATTATAATATAGCCCTGATTTACACCAGCGCACGCGAGAGGGGACTCGTGTGGCGCCTTCAAATCCTAGGGCCCAAGCGTCAGACTGAAACTTTGATTTATTTCTTATGCAGCTGAAAATTGCCTCGTTTAACAGTTGGGGTGGGGTGGAGGTGTCAGAAGATGTCAGCCAAGAGGATGTGTTTATTGCAGAGTTATAAACTTCTTCAAAATAAGGACTTAAAAGGCAATGCTTACCAGAAACCTCCTGACTCTCTCGGCATTCTAGGGGGGTAGGTCTATTTTAAAATAAATGCACAGCCCAGAAACTTTGCTGCTGTAGAACGGAGCAAAAAGAAAAATTATTTTGAGTAAGATCATCTTAAAGGAAGTGATATCAGTTTAGAAACGCTGCAGCTATTTGTCTAAAGTCCATCTCCCTCCCCCCCCTCCAAACAAAATAACGAGTAATGAGATGACAGGAAGAAACTGACGAGCATGAAATATGTAATGACATGGATCAAGATCTATTGCTTTGCATTGGATGGAAGCTAAGCCTTGGATAAGTATTTCACAGCTATGGAATTAACAAAGAATAAATAGAAGACCCATTGCCTGTGTTTCACTCAATAGAATGCTTTATTTACCGTGTCTGATTCAGTTGCTGGAAGTAGTAAATGTCCCATTTGGCTTCCGAATGGATTTTAAAAGGGGCGAGAAAAGCACAGGGGTTGGGCCCTGACATCTCTAGTGTCATATTCCTACTGAGGTGGCCAACATACTAATTTATTAGTAACGTGGCAGCAAAGGAATACCATAAATGAGTCACCATCCTGGAAAAAAACATCAAGGCATAGCATTTTCAGCATCAGTAGCCTGGAAGAGACCCCCCAGACGGTGCAGTTTCTCTTTGCTTCCTGACTTTGAAAGCTGGGCTATATCTCACACAGAAGTTATGGGCTTGATGCAGAAATTACTGAGTGAGGTTTTAATGTCATGTGTTATGCATGAGATCAGACTAGATGATCGTGATGGTTCCTTCTGGCCTTAGAATCTATGCGTACATACATCAGTCATGTTTTCAGCCATTTAGATGTGTTTATTAATGTGTATGTATTCTCTGTATCTATCTCATCCTGTAAGGAAAGCACTTAAACGTGCTTAATTTAAAGCATCTGCTTAACTCTCATTGATATGAATCAGGGACACAGCACAGCATTAATGAAGTGTGCTGGCTACATGTAAGGATTTTATCCATAGATCTTAAAGAAAAAGACCTCCTTCATCTTTCTGACCCCAACCCAGACCCTCAATCAACTGACTTCCCCAAACGGGCACCACATAACCCTCTCCAGGAAATGCCAGAGAAACTGGTTCTTGTTTTGGGATTAATTGGCACAAATTCACCTTCAAAGTCTCATGGGACTAGATTGCCCCTCCCTGTAGGAAAACCCTAGTTTAGGCTCAACACCGATGTTTGTGGCCTGGAAAAAGTGTTTGCAGAGTGTCTAGATGAGCATTTACAGAGGTGTTAATTAACTGGAGTTAAGTGGAAGCCAAGTAGCTCAAGTTACAAAAGGAGCAAAAACTGTAATCTCCGCAGACCCAAGGCATGGGCTTTGCAGCATGCCGGAAGGTCAACTGCTCCGGGCTAGTTTGGACTGGGCTGGGGTAGCCATTTCCGAAGGAAACGAGCCCTCGTAGGGAATGTCCACCCTTCAATTAAACACCTGTGACCTGTGTCAGCTGACTGGGACTCGCTTTGTTTTGGGCTATGGGACTGTACCACTGCGGTGTAGTCATTCGGCACTGGGCTGGAGCCTGAGCTCCGAGGGGAGCTATTGAGACTGGAGCGGGCATGTGAAGCCCAGCGCCAAGCTGGAAGGGACATCCTATTCCTGGGTAGCTGGTGCCCAGTGCGTCTTTCCCCCCGCCCTCTGGCTTGGCAGCTGGTGCTCTGTGCACCAACATCCCCTTGCTCCACACCCTTGCTGGTGCCCTGTCCAGTCCTCCACCCTAATGGCTGGTGCACAAGCTCCTGCCCCTCCCCAGGGCTGGGTGTCTCTGCCAGGACCAGCAGTGGTTGAAAGGGAGGGCCAGGGTGGTCTGGGGAGTCCTCTCTGCTCCCAGCTGGCTGTCCTGACCTCCTGCGCTGTGGCAGCCGCTCCAGCCCCACCTCTGGGTCCCACTCTTGTCCCCACCCCCCCTCCCCTCCCACATGTGTGGGTCTGGGGTTAACATAGCTGGGTTCCTCTCCACTCCCAACTCTGCGAGAGTAGTGGAGATGGAAAACATTGGGAGGGTGGAAACAGATCTGCCCCCCATCCTCCCGCCAGTATTTCCACTGGGGGGGGGTGCTAGCCTGCCTCTGCCCCACCCCCCCAAGTTCCACTACAAATTATACAGCAGTGAGTCAGCCAAATAGATATTAGTGCCGTATTTACATAGTCCTTTGTCTGACCATAACCACACTTAAAATAAGCCCCGCTTTTTATGGCATCTGGCACATGTGTCATACAATGCTGTAGTTTTACCCTTGTTATGATTCCAAGCTGATTTCTTTTTGGGATGATTTCCAAGCTTTGCTCTCAGCAAGGAGAAACGTGGTTTTGTAAAGAGTCGCAGAGCTGACTTTTATGACTGACTGTAAATCATTCAATTCTTTCTTTTTTCCAATCAAACCTTTGTTGGACTAGTTCTGAAGGGAAAATATCACTGGAAGCTGTTTGGGGAACACAGACGCACAGAATCTTAAAATATCAGAGATGGCTTTTTGTTTTGTCTTCTCAAGAGATCTTTTATGGCGGAGGGAAGCCCCTTGATGTAACTTAGTTTTGCAGCTCTTCTGTTGTTTTACGTGTCATGATTTCAGAATTGCTCTAGAAACAGAGACATGAGCTTTGTGGAACGGTATCGACAGCTGCTTATTTACAGCTATGAGGCTGTTGAAACACCTGTGGATAATGAAACTGTCACCTGGAATCTGGAAGCCCGTGGGGGGTCTGATTCTGGTCAGAACTCGCACTCGGAGCAACTTGGATTTTCTCCTGCCGCAGTTCAAGTGGAAAAGTGGAATGTTATGTATCGGTCTGGTTACAAATATGCCTTGATGGCAGTTGCTATGCTGGAAATCTTGATTTGCTGTCCAGATTGGGACAAACTACCCAGCTGCTTGTACAGGGGCCATGTGGGCGAGACAGACAGGTCCGCAAGGGAGTCAAGAAGGCAGGGAGGGCAGGCAGGAATGGGTCCATGAAAGCTCCTATCCTGTGGTGAGCAAGGAAAGAGATAACACTCCTCCTTGAACCAGGGAAACACCACAGCTGCCTTTTCTCCATGTGGAGATGGCCACGTAGCCTGTGTGTGTCAGACACACGGCAGGGCACAGCTGAAAGGTAGCATGCCCTGGGGAGACTCCGTTTGATATGTCTACCATTTTCAGACACAGTTCGGAACCCTGGATAGCAGTAATTCCCCCCCCCCCCACTTAGCGTAGGTGGGTTTCCCAGAAGCTCCCTTCTTAGCTATCTGCTCTGCTGGACTTCCTGAGCTTCCTCAGCTAGAATATGAGACACCGAAGCCCTTCCAGGCAAAGGAACTTGATCAGACAATTTAATCCTGGGCTGTGACAGTGGAAATAGCAAGGTCAACCATGCACTGTCATAAAGGTTTTATTTCTCCCCTTCCCCCAATAAAACCTTCTCTTTTTATGGCATACATATGGCAGCTGCCTTCAAAGCCTCCTGATCTCTCTCTCTCTCTCTGTTACTATTCAGTGGCGGGGAGCATACCCCTTCTCTCCCGTACCGCCACCACGCCCAAGAACTGGGTACGGAAGCATTGCTTCTTCTGCAGACTGAGGGCACACATGGGAGGGAGTTAGGCATCCAACGCCGACTGAAAGTCAGTAAGGGTCAGGAGCCTGGCTTCTGCTCTGTGCTTTTGAAAATCCCTTCGAGTCATATAATGTCTTGTAGGCTTACAAAGACATCTTACCGCTAGGCGCACACAGATGGGTTGCATCATGGTTAGAAACAATGCCAAATCCCAAATTAGCATGAAGGTTCCAGCCCTGTTTAAAAATCCAGAGACAGAAAAAGGTTTTGATGTACACCTCTACCACGATATAACGCTGTCCTCGGGAGCCAAAAAATCTTACTGTGTTGTAGGTGAAACCGTGTTATATCAAACTTGCTTTGATCTGCTGGAGTGCGCAGCCCCACCCCCCTGGAGTGCTGCTTTACTGCGTTATATCCGAATTCATGTTATATCGGGTCGCATTATATCGGGGTAGAGGTGTATTTGTGCAATTAGCAGAGAGAAGGTTAAGGGGAGATATGATAGCGGTCTATAAAAGTGTTACTCACCCTCTCCCACAAACAAAAACCAGGGGTCACCTGAAGAAATTAATAGGCAGCGAGTTTTAATATGAAGAAGAGGAAGTATTTTTTCACACAATGCACAATTTACCTGTGGAACTCATTGCTATGGGATGTTGTGATAGCCAAAAGTATTACTGGGTTCAAAAAGAACTAGGTAAGTTCATGAAGGATTGGTCAATGGCTATTAGCCAAGATGATCGGGGCAACCCTAAGCTTTCGACTGCCAGAAGCAGGAGGGGAAGACCGATGGATATCTCCAAAATTGTCCTGTTCGTACACTCCACCTGAAGCTGTCGGAGGCAAGACACTGAGCTAAATGGACCACTGATTTGAACCAGTATGGCAGTTGTTATAGTCTCTAAAAGATCATTTAAAAGCCATCTCTTTATAAAATTAAAGTTCACCTCCTTTCACAGGGGAAGGTTTATTACACAGGGACAGCTGCAAATTGTGGGATTTGGCATGTCCTTATCAGCTGATAGTGCACATTTTAATGAAGCTTTCCGTGGTAGCTGTGCTTAATGTTTGAGGACAAAAGAAGAGAAAACAGTGAAGTTGTATACTCGACTGATCCTTTCATATTAGTCTTTTGTGCAAGGGAGGTCGGGGGATGATTTGTTCTGGGATTTACACCATTTTAAAGTAGAGATTTGGCTGCAATTCCTTCCTCATTCAAGCCCTGATTCTGCAGTTGTATTTATTTAAGCCCATAGCACTGTTGACTAGAGCTAGCTGGGAATGTTTCAAGTTTTAAATTTCAGTTTTTATCTGAAAAAGCCAATTCTTTTAAACTTGCCAAAATACTTAACGGGAAAGGGTCACGTTCAACAACATTTTCAGCTCGAAAAATTGTGGAAAAAAGTGTTGAAATTACCATTTGAAAAATAATTTTAAAACAAAAAAAAATCAAGCTTTCTGGTTTGAAATGACTTTTTAAAAGAAATGTAAGCTAATTATAATACAAAGTATAAAATGCTTGAAAATGAAACATTTCAAAATTATTGTTAAACTTTTGTAAAAAAATTTTCAGTTTGAGAAAAGTTTTGAGATTTTGACTTTTTTTTTGTCCTGGTTTGGGACAGGAAAATTTTCCAAAATCTCAAAATTTTATGGGACAGGAAAACTGTTTCCTGCACAGCTGTATTATTGACTTCACTGGGATTCTCCACACAATATTTATGCCAAGTAGGGTTGCCAACTTTCTAATAGCAGAAACTCAAACACCCTTGCTCCGCCCCTTCCCTGAGGCCCCGCCCCTGTTCACTCCATTCCGTTCTCCCTCTCTTGCTCTCTCCCACCCTTGCTCACTTTCACCAGGCTGGGGCAGGGGATTGGGTACAGGAGGGGATGAGGGCTCCAGCTGGAAGTGCGGGCTCCAGGGTGGGGGCAGAAATGAGGGGCTTGGGGTGCCAGGAGGAGGCTTCTGGCTGGGGCCGAGGGGTTTGGCGTGTAGGAGGGAGCTCCGGGCTGGGGCAGGGGGTTGGGGTGTGGGAGGGGGTGAGGAGTGTGGGCTCTGGGAGGGCGTTTGGGTGCAGGAGGGGGCTCAGGGCTGGGGCAGGGGGTTGAGGCACATTCAGGGTGCGTGCTCCGGGTGGTGCTTACCTCAGGCAGCTTCCTAGGCAGAAGCATGTCCAGGAGGCTCTGCATGCTGCCCCTACTGGCAGGCGCGGTTCCTGCAGCTCCCATTGGCCACAGTTCCTGGTCAACAGGAGCTGCAGAACTGGTGCCTTGGGTGGGGCCAGTGCACGGAAACTCCTCTCCCCTACACCTACCAGACATGCTGGCTGCTTTCTGCTCTCCTGGGAACTGCGCTGGGCCAGGTAGGGAGCCTGTCTTAGCCCCTCTGCACTGTCAAATGGACTTTTAACAGCCTGGTCAGCAGTGCTGACCGGAGCCCCCGGGTCCCTTTTCAGCTGGGTATTCTGGTGAAAAACTGGACACCTGGCAACCCTAATGCCAAGGTGGATCTGGCAACAGGATCAGCATCTTAGAGACCAAAAAAAAGGTCAAGATGGTGTTACTGGTGGCAGCAAGGACCTGTAACAATGTGTAAAAGTAGGGAGCAGTTCATAGGAAGGAACAGTGCTGTCTAGTGGTTAGAGAAGAGCCGTTGACTTGCTGTCTGATCTTAAACCTCAGCAGTGGAAGAGATGTAACTTTCAGGGGTGCTGGGGTTGTTAAAGTGCTTTGAGATGCTCTGATGAGAGGTGCTATGCAAGCGGTAAAAATTATATGATTGTTTTATTGCCCATAGCTACAGCATATCTGCTGTGGCCCATTGATAACGTCCAGCAATATTGTCTGGGACATTTCCATCCATAAGCATTTCGCTGTCCTAGATGAGTCAGCTCCTTCTGCAAGAGATTCATTATGAACCACATTTGGGCATGACGGTCGGTTTCACTCACAGAACCCCTATGGAGACCTCTGACGCAATCAAATCCCAACTTACATGCACATTTTAACAAAGCTTTCCATAGTAGCTGTGCTGATTGTTTCAGGACGAAAGGCGAGAGAAGCAGTAAAGGTTACTTGGCTGATCCTCTAATCTTGGTCTTTCGGGCAAAGGGGTCAGTGAGATGTTTTGTTTGCACCATTTTAAAGTAGAGATTTGGCTGCAATTTCTTTGAATTACAGAATGTTAGTGCCTGTTTCCTTTGTAAATCACAGCAGCGGCACATGCTGCTAAATCGCTGCAACAGCATTGTGTGCTCTTCTCCTCCCCTCCTGCCTAAAGTGCCATGGAGGTGTGGGGTCTGATTGTCAGCACATTGCAGATTTAAGGAAACACAGCTCAATTACAGCATTGGCTTTTCCCCCAGAGAGTTCCTGCATTCCTGACTTCCTTATTAATTAAATGGAAAAGGGCATTTCCACTGACAAAACAAGCCAAATACTCTTGTAATGCAATAGGGTTTAGAACGTGTGTGCATGTGTGAGAAATATATTTTGATATTAAACTAGAGGAGATTTTATTTAGCAGACTTACGGCACTGAATCAGCATTACTACAGCAAAGGAAGTGAGAAAAGGATACAGAACATGAGGCTCAAGTTTCTCTCTTGCTATGAGAAAATCGCTGACGGTCTGTAACTGAAGAGAGTCCCCCAGGTAACCCAGAAGTATCCGTACGTGGGTAGCTGAAATGCAACTTCATTTCAGGAGCCATTGTCCTCTGCAAAGCACTGCTTCCTGTAATACCACTTTTGCAGCAGCCGGGTGGCATTTCCCGCACCGTAGGGTCACCCTAGAATTAATGGGTGTGGGTGTAAACATTTATTTGTAAATGGCAAGTGAAAGTGTGACACAAAGGCTTGCCTAGCGGCTGTGTAACACCACTCTCTAGTGAATGGACTACAGTGATAGAAAAGTCATACTTCTACTTCTCATAGATAGGTGAAGGTGAATATCACCTAACTCAGAGGTAGACGCTGTTTCTTGAACCAAACTCCTGAACTCTGCCTCCAAAGCTGCATTATTTCCTACCTGGTCATACTCCATAGCCAGGGTTCTATAATCAATATGTGGTTACAATTACAAGGTAAATATGCTACAGCTTTGCTTTTCATGCTACATTTACCAATCATTCCAATAACCAGAGCTACATTAACGAACTATTTAATAGGATCCCTTTGCTGTACTACTTATTAAATAGATAATTAAAATCCAGGTGTACTAACTAAATTGCATTGACGTAATTATTCTCAGTCGTGCAGTGAACTTTGTTTATATGAATTAGTAATTACAAGTAACACAGTGTAGTTGCAATGTAATTACACAAATTACAATATCCTTATTAAGTGACTTTGTCATAGAAATCCATTTTTTTAAAATATGAGACTTAGCTGTGTCTATATGTAATGCATTCGGTACATAGGTTTATTACGGTGGTAGAAACACAGATCTTTTCATGGGATTCCTTCAACTCCATCTCCTGTCAGGCCTGCTTCTAGTTAAGGTATTGCTAGATGCAATATTGTGGTTCATGATACCGGCCATGCATACTTATTGATTTGTTCTGATGGTAGAAAGAAGGCTAACTGCAGAATCTCGGAAACGTCTCTTATATATGTATATGTGTCTTTTCAGATCCGTGTGCATGTGAAATATGATTAATTCCACCCCAGGGTGTAACAGTCATTACTTATGCAGGGCTTATCCTTAGGCAAAAAATGTCCCGTGCTGTTGGCATATTTTGATACACTTGCATTATGTTTCTGCACTTTAGGGTTGGGCTGTTGATTGCAACAGTTGAAAACAGATATAAGATACAATGGTTTTACACCCGGTACCCCAGAGCTGCACCCAGAGGATTAATTTCATAATGAAACTCACGCTTCCCCATTTCCTCCTCTCCACAAACTTGCCCTTGCTCCTGTCTTTTAGAAATTGCATTCTGAGTCCCATTGTGTGTGTGATCAGGAAGGGGATACTAATGGTCTTATGCTGGCTGATGTTCAGTGCTGGCTTTCCAGTTTAACCAACTGGCCCAGTAGGAAAGGCAATAACTCATATATAGGAAGGTAGTTTCGAGGGGATGTGTGATGTCCTGTTCCTTTAAATGTCTGCGCACTCCTCACTCTCTCTGTCTGTCTCTATCTCCTTCTCTGCTGGGTCCAAATATAACAGGGTGGATTACGTCGGTTGAAAGGTTTTTTGCTGAAGGCCCATCCTTCCGAGCTGTTTGTAGCCATGTTCCGTGTACAAGGAGGACAACTTCTGTGCCATTTCACTGAGTGTACTCCAAGTGTCCATATGTCTATATTTTCTCTGATATTAAGTCCTTAATACAAGGAATGGGTGACCAGGATGAAGCAGAAAAAAATGAACGAGTACTTGTGGCACCTTAGAGATGCCACAAGTACGCCTTGTTCTTTTTGCTGATACAGACTAACACGGCTACCACACAGAAAAAATGTTTACACTGAAAGCAATAGTTACACTGAAGGTCCACTACATGCATCCGACGAAGTGGGTATTCACCCCCGAAAGCTCATGCTCCAATATGTTTGTTAGTCTATAAGAACTCTTTGCCACTGAAAGCAATAAGATCATTTGGGGAATTAACGAGTTTGCAGAATCCTGGCTGAATAGAAAACTAGGTTGTAGGGTAAAAATGTGTGTTCTGAAGCTATTATACTCTACTTCTGTGGTAAAGCCCTAACTTCAGCTTGCCACATACCATAACTACTTACATAGGTATTACACGTTCCTGCAAATGACTTGGAAGCTAAGGGTCTGATTCTATAATCCTTACTCATTGTAAAGCACACAAAGAGAGGTTATTCAGCGGTTGTGATATGGACTGCAAGATTGGGCCCTGAATGTGGATGCAGAAGTTGATAGTTAAACCTGCTCTGTGGTTTTAGAAGTGTTTTATTTAAATGGCACTTAACATGGAAATACCCTGATGTGGTTAAGAAGACGGGAGCAGATTACCTCTCTGCCTTACAGTTGCCTCTCATATTGTAAATGAGCAACCACTCCAATACACAGGTAAAACAGTGAGATTCCCTTGAATTATGGAGGACTCCAATGACCCATAAATGAAAGCATTTCAGGGATTTTCTTTTCACTGTCACGCTTTGTAGCGTTTCCAGCTGTATTTCCATGCACTGTTGGTGACCTCCAGTAGCTAGTGAGCTTAATTACGAGAAAATATTTTCTATAGATCTTCCAGAATATCTACTTCAGGCTGAATTTAAAACAAACATTGCCATGTTTGGAAATGTCCCTTTTCCCTCCTCCCTCTACCCTCTCTGCCTGAGCTTTTGCTAAAGGGTGAGTCATCATAATCCAGTCTCTAACAACCGAAATACCAGGCAGAGCTGCCTTTTGGTTGATTAGTGTCTTCATTGAGGGCTACAGATATAAAAGAGAAAAGCAGTTCCTTTCCACTATCATACTAGTTCTCTTCCACAAACCCCTTGTGCTCTAGCATCATTCTACCACTCCTATCCAGTGACCTGTGTCTCATTATTGGTTAATGGCTGAAACGTTGGCTAATATCCTGCCCCAGTAAGATGTTAAACTCACTCCCTTACCACATGCACATGATGGTTTGCCATTTAGTTACACCATGTCTGCTGGGTGTCTGGGTTTTGCTGGTCCTTCAAAACAGATTTCACTGCATAACTTTGCTTTATCCTAGCAAAAAGCAGCAGTAAATGTTGACATGTAATTAACATGTTAAAATGCTCACGTAAGAATAACACCATTTAGAACACTCATGTTTCAGAGCCTAAACACCGATCCTGATACTTGCATATTCTTACCTGCTGTTTGTAAGGATGACTATCAAGTTATTAGTCTGGAAGTGACTGTGCTAATGATTGTGTTAAACCCTTAGCATACCTGTTGTGAGCCAGTAACTTGCAGAAGTCTGAGCAGGCTTGGGCTGAGCTGGGTGCTCATGAAGTGAATAAGTTTTGTGCCTTTCCTCCTGAGTGCTCATTAAACATTGCATTAGGCAAAGCTGAAAGTTTCTTTTCCTCTTTGTGTCAGTGGATTTAAATGTAATTGTTAACTTACGTCTTTAATCCTCCTGGGCAGTGGGTTTGGAAGGTGGATGAGAATAAAAATTAGTCAAGGCTATTATGTTGGATGCCCAGGCACTTTAATTAATGCTCTGTAAAATTACACTTGTATGAGAGATAACTTTAAAGATATAATTATAGTGGTACAATAATTAAACAAACCGATCTGGATGTGAGTGTTTCCAACTTACAGCCAACAAAATGCTCTTTCTCTGGCAATCAGTGGATAAAATCTATGAACTCCAACGCATGAAAGTGGACAGCACCAGTCAAATCAATCTCAATAATTCCTTGTTTGTTTTTCCATAAAAGGAGAAATAATATGATGGCAATGCAACACCGATGAAGATAAATTTCATTCAGCAGTGGACTTAATTAGGTTAAGCATATGTGAAGCATTAGAAAACCTTCAGTATAAGACACTAAATAAAACCAGTTCAGAAAAGTGCTAGTTAATGTTTCACGGTGCCAATCCATGAAATCTTTTGAAGTACAGGCATCAGGAAGAATTCCAAGGATTTATTTAGTTTTCGATAAAAGTCCCCAAAGATTATCCACAAAGTCCAGAATGTGAGAGCAGATCTGTTGGGCACTATGGGAGAGTAGCAAATCTTTAATTTTCCCTGCCTTCCGTATTCTGAGGAATTTTCATTTATTAAGGTTTGTGTGTGTACGTTGCTAGCCGGCAGTAGCCCACAATGATTCATAATTGTAACCTGCGGTCTGTTAGAGTTCAATTGTTTTGTAACTAAATTGGCCTCTTTGACAGATTTGTGCAATTAGCTACACGGGCTTCAGTGCCCTTTTATGAATATGGGCATTCATATTGTGGTGAAAAATGCCACACATCTTTTTTGGAAAGGGAACTTTGCACATGTCCGTGCACTCATCTGCCCTTTCTCTCTCTCTGTCCTGATTCAATGAGCAAGTGCTACTTTTCTGCCCACTGGAAAACCTCCAGTAAGAAAAATGAAAATAATAAAGAGAAGCAATGCCATTTTCATCATTTCGTTTTTGAAAATTACCTATGGCCAAAGGTACCTGTGGAGATTCAAGCTGCCAAGGTTTTCTTTTTAATTGTGTCAGAAATCTTCTAAATTAAAATTCAACCAGATTCCGCCCTTCCAAATTGAAATTAAAATTTAATGGTTTGCAAGAAAATTAAATGCATTTATATAATTGTAGTTAAACATTCGAGGCAATGACCTTTGACTGAAATAGTTTTGTGTCCATGTTCCCTATTTCTTGGTAGTTTTTGATTAAAGGCTAAGAGTAGGGTGACCAGATGTCCCGATTTTATAGGGACAGTCCCAATTTTTGGGTCTTTTTCTTATATAGACTCCTATTACCCCCACCCCCATCTCGATTCTTCACACTTGCTATCTGGTCACCCTAGCTAAGAGTGAGTTCTTCAAAAATATCTAGAAGACTCAATAACTTTTGGAAATTCTTATCTCAAAAACATGCCCCCTTATAATAATACGCAGTCATATTTGCGAGTTTGCAATGATAAATTCCAAATAAACAATATATTTGCAGTGGCTTATGTAACCACTGCCAGTTTACGTACACAATTGCATAATTTCTTAGCATGATTTAGACTCATATTTAGGTACATAGGGTAAAATTTGCCACTGGAGAAAGCCAGCAGAAAGCCTATAAACCACTTAAATCCTTATATTGAGGGCTTAAGTGATTCACCTCATTATTGTACATTTTAAAATGTCCCCTGGTTTCTGATACTGAGACAGAATGTGTTTGAGTGCGTGCAAGAGAAGAGAAAGGAACACTTAAAAGACCATTAGGGGATTGGTTAACTCTGTTATTCCTAGGAGCTCTAGTCGTGGAAGAGGAGCTCATTGTTCTAGGTGCTTGGCAAACACAGAACAAAAAGACACTCCCTGCCCCAAGGAGCCTACAATCTAAGTATAAGGCAAGAGACAACACGTGGGTACAGACAGGGGAGTACAAGGAAACCATGAGACAGTATTGCTCCATTTGATAGGCAGTGGTCTTCGCATCCCAGCGGCCTAGCCATTCTCACGATATTTGTATTTTAGCAGCAGATTTCCAGGTTTCATTCCAGCCGGACACGAAGTAAGTCAGCTGTGACCTCCAGCAAGAGATTAGGAAGCCTGAAGGGAAAGAGACCCTTACAGTATGCCACTAAACAAGCTAGCATTAACCAAGCTTGGCCAAACACGCAGGCTACTACATTTGTTCAAACTAATGAACAGTTGCTGAAGGAATTCATAGGGGGCTATTTTTATGCTGTTTTGAGGGACCTGAATGAGTTCTACCACTGCACAGTTAGTGAGGACATGGTTATTATTAAAATGGGAGCTGCTGGCTTAGGTGTGATATCTGTCAATGCGAGTCCGTGCTTTTTTCAGTTGTAGAAGGCTACGGTGTCGCTTGCCAATAGACTTTCCATTTGTATTGACAGGCCCTATGTCTTGTGCTAAATCTCCCTGTGGTAATTGCATGCCTATAAATATGTGGGCTCTACACTAAAATACAAATATTTGAACTCATGCCCCTCCCTGACGGCAGCCAGGAAAACACCAAGGCCTACTTCATGTGTTCTGCAGCGTTGCTGACAAAATAGTATTTTAAGGGTGCCCGCTCCCTGCAAATATTGACACAACCGGAGAACTGTTGTTTCTTTTATTGTTTTAATGTCTCTCTCTGGCCTCAGTGCAGTGAACCATGTAAACATGATGATTAAGGTTAAGCATGTGCTGAAGTGTTTTGTGGCATCGGGGCTTGTGCCCCTGGATTGGCATACACAATGTACTGGATGCGTGTCTGGTTAGTACCCCTCCTTGGGAAAATCCAGACCCTAGTGCTAGAGGTGATAAGTGAGTTGGATGAATGTGCTTAGCTACCCGCTGCTTCTCATGCGCTGACCCCTCTGCTCTCTGATGCAGCAAGTTTCAATCCCAGCAAGGGATTTCTAACAAATAACACCAAGGTGTTGTGGATTTCAGGATCTCTGCTGGAGATGTTGTCAGTGAAGAACGGTTGCTGGGGCGGGGAGAAATAAGACATCTCGTTGACTGCGTCCAGCTTGCACTGTTTGAGCCAGAGGCCTGTTCCTGAGCTGACGGTATTCACAGTTGTGCTACGGCAAGAAAATAAAGTTGTTCCGACATACATCTTTGTAAAGGGCTGGTTTTGAGGGGAGCAAGGGAAAGGGCTTGAGATCAGGATGTGGGTAAAATAAAGAAAGGTGACAAATAAGTTGGTGTTCAGAGCGCAAGACTGAAAGCCAGTCCTAGGTCCCCATCCTGCAAAAATGCTTAATTTTAAGCACCTGAATAGTCCCTTTGAATTCAAAGTGCTGCAAATCATAGTGACATAGAATATTAGGGTTGGAAGAGACCTCAGGAGGTCATCTAGTCCAACCTCCTGCTCAAAGCAGGACCAATCCCCAACTAAATCATCCCAGCCAGGGCTTTCTCAAGCAAGTGAAGTGTGCAAGTCAGTCTTTGCAGGATCAGGGCCTTATATCCTCAGGGCAAGGAACTTATCTTCCCCGTTAAACGCCTAACACGCAATTGACACTATCCATAGCACTAATCTCCCAGCACCAGCATGGGATCCCTGCATGCTTTTGAAGGAGCCATTACATTTCTCTGCCTTGGTTTCCAGATCTGCAGAGTGGGAGTAACAGAGGCCTACCTCCCAGGTAATAAACGGCTTTCAAGATGAAAAGCACTATTATAAATGTTGAGTTATTTGGATTATAAGATCCTCTGGGCAGGTCAGCATCCGACTCCATGTCTTGTACAGCTAGAGCATCATAAGCCGTTAATCAAGAAGCAAATGGAATTTCTGAGTTACTCTATTAAAAAAAGACATTACAAGGTGCATTTTAGGTCACTTCTCCCCACTCTACATCTGCTTCTCTTAATTAATAAGAAAAAAAGTGTTTTTCAGTCCTTTTATATTTTCTCAGCAAACCAAGATAGATGTGGACAATGCATGTAGTTTGAAGCACAGCGCTTCTTATTTCCAGTGGATCAGCAGTCCTCTGAGGTTATGTCTACACATATGGTGGCATGTAGATAACATACGTTGCATGTCCCCCTAGCACGGGTATAAAGAGCAGTGTGGATGGTGAGGCATTGCTTAGGCGAGTAAAGATATGTCAGACCGTTAGGGGATGTATCCCACCCGGCTCTCTACACGCCCAAGCCATGTCTCTCATATCTACAATGGGGAAAGGGGAAATTTCTTTTCCGGCCACTAGGAGCTGCCAAAGGCTTTCCCCGCCAGAGGGGAAAGCTCCAGCCGTCGGGAGAAGCTCTGGCAGGGGGAAGGCAGTGGGGAAACACTGGAGCTCTTCGCTGCCACATTGACTGGACAGCCTGCCTTTTCACTGAACCCTACACCCCCCCACAGGTGTAGACAAGGGGAGGGATAGCTCTGTGGTTTGAGCACTGGCCTGCTAAACCCAGGCTTGTGAGCTCAATCCTTGAGGGGGCCACTTAGGGATCTGGGGCAAAATCAGTACTTGGTCCTGCTAGTGAAGGCAGGGGCTGGACTCAATGACCTTTCGGGGTCCCTTCCAGTTCTATGAGACAGGTAGCTCTCCATATGTTATATGATTGGCTGGCTGGTTTGGGTAAGGAACATTAAATCATAAACGATGCAATAAAGCAAGCAAGGGGTGGTGCGTGTTTTGTTTTTTAATCCTTGCTATTCGATCATTAGCATGGAGCACACTTTAGTACAAAGATGCAGCAATTACTAACTTGCGGAAGAGAGGAAAACGAGAGCACCTTTTTGAGCTTGCCTCTGGATTTTCTTGCAATGCTCTGGTAAGCTCTTTGGGGCAGGGGCCGTCTGTTCTTCTTTGTGCAGTGTCTCAATCTTGGCTGGCCCTTAGGCATGACTGTAATATTAAACACGATTAATAGTAATGCTGAATCTGTCCATGCCAATGAGCCCAGAACATGATTGTACATCCCTTTCAGAGTGATTAGGGAATCACCTTCCATAGAAATCTTTTGGAAACCTATTTAATTGGACCCTAGGCAGCCAAGAGCAATAACGAAGAATCTTCATAAATTATGATGTACATGTGATTTTTTTTTATACCTTCTCAGCAGCTTGCAGCTATGGCAACAAATACAAGGATAAAAAAGAGAGAAACTTTATTAAATCAATACATCAGACAGGCATCTAATATATACTGTCCTTCACCCCCAAAATATACAATTTGCTGAGAAGTTAGATTCTAGACAGTTAAGATGTTTTTCCCTTCAGGGAAGGCAAATCATATGGGATAATTATATATTTTTTTCAAATATGACTTGTCCTTTTTAAAAAAAAAAAATCTCTGCTTGTTATTTAAATTGTAATATTTTGCATACTCACAAAGTTACACAAAAGAGAAGAAAAATGAGATGCATGAATTTATGGATTTCATTTGGGTAACTAGACGGTGGGACTAAAAGTAATTTAAATACGTTTTCACAAAAATGCACACACAGAAGTATACATACAGATCTAGTCATTTTTTGAGAGCTTTCTGTTATGTAATATTTAGGGTTGCCAACTTGGTAATATTTAAAAACCGGACACTCCAGCAGGAGTGCTAGAACCTCCCCTGCCCCGCCTCTACCCCACCTCTTCCCCACCTCCTCCCCATCCCTCACTGCTTTTCCCCTTGCACCCCTCACTCCTGCACCTGGATCAGGAGAGACTTGCCTGCAGAGCCGGGGCGGGGAGCTGCAGCCACCCGATGAATGTAGGTAGTGACCACGGTTGAGTAGGGGCTGGAGCCGGTGATGACCTGGCACCTCCCCCACTCACAGTAACTGGACTTTAGGTGTCCTGTCAGTAGATCTGACCAGACACTGTCAGGTCCCCTTTTCAACTGGACTTTCCGGTCAAAAACTGGGCACCTGGCCACCCTAGTAATATCCCAAAAAATCCCTACCACCTAAATTCACAATCTGCCTCTTATATTTCTCTAGCATGTTTGTACAAAGATCTCAAACAGCATTAAAATGTTAATTTAGCCTCACAGTGCCAGATAGGTCAATATTATATCCATTTTGCAGCTGGAGAAACTAAGATCCTGAAACCCCAATCGGATCCTTCAGGCACTTCCTGTTGTTAGTAGCTATTTGTGTTGTGATCACACTTGGGGTTCCTAATCCAGGATTGGCGCCCCACTGTGTGAGGCACTTTGCACATATGTAATGGAAAGATGGTCTCTGTCCAAAAGTTCTCTCAGACTAAGTATCTGAAATTCATTGAAATCAGTAGAACTACTCAAATGCATAAGTGTTTCGAAGACTGGAACTTAAAGCTCCATAGTGACTATTCATACGCAAAAGGGTTTGCAGCTTTGAGGCATAAGACATAATTCCTTCTGGTTCCCTATGATGGGTCACTGGCTGATGTGAGAATAGCACCCAGAAGCCCCTAGTGCCCAGCCTGACAATGTGTGCAAATAAAAAATACAGTTTGAAAGACTTTTTTTTATTCTTTAAAAATGTGTTTTGTTAGAATGCCTCTAGATTTTTTTGCAATGCTTTAGTAAGCTCCTTGGTGCAGTGTCTCATTCTTGGCTGGTCCTTCGGCACGATTAATATTAAACACGATTAATAATAATGCTGAATCTGCCCATGCTCATGAGCCCAGAACATGATGACAGCTTGGAAGGTCAAACTGTGAGGAATATGTTGTAAGGAGTAGAAGCTTGGTCCTGCATTCGCCATGCACCTCAGCTCACTGCTCTCAAAGGTATTATGGCAAAAGGATAAGTCTAAAAGAGTAACCTTCCACCCTTAGAGTATGTCTGGGTACACACCGAATGCAGCAGCGGGTGCTTGGGACTGAAGAACAAAAGGTTGAACAGGACTTTGCCAACCCTCGAAAGCAAACAATTTCTGTGTGTGCAACACAATTTTCCTGTCATTAAAATGATCTTCATGTGGAAATTTTAATTAAAAAGAGCATGGAACTAAATGCATCACCGTCAATTAAAATTCTTGGATCAGTGTAATTCCTGCTCTGCTTTTAGGCTGAACAGGAGATTGAATAAAAATGCAGAAAACCAGAATTCTCATTTTTGCTAGAAACAAACAGCATAGGCCCCAGTTTGTTTTAAAAAAGCACTTAAGTGTGTGCTTAAAACCCTTTGGCGTCCATGGGACTTAGGTCTGATTCAAAGGACATTGTAGTCAATGGAAAGAATCCTGCTGGTTTCACTGGACTTTGGGTGGGCTTTTCAAAAGCGCCTATGTGATTTAGGAGCACAAATCCCATTGAAAGTCATTCTTGGGGCACCTTAAAGGAACCTGTTTTTCAGACAGAAGGTGTTGAGTATTTTCTGACAATTGAGGCTCCTTTAAGTCTCAGTTTGGAGAAGTCCCAAGTCATGGGTCACTCTTGAAATTCTTGGTCATGCTTTTTTAGGCACTTTTAAAGATCTCACCCTTTGGACCAAGCACTTAAAGACATGTTAAAGTTAAGCACGTGTGTTGCTGCTCTGCTGAGTTGGGGGTCTCAGGCCCAAATAGACTGAGCTCTGTTCTAAACCAAGAACTTCTGGTCCAAGGAGGTTCTAAATTTTGCAAAGTGAGTTATTTGATCCCTTGCTCTCTCATCCACCTTCTTGCAACTCTGGAAGAACTTGATAGGACCCTTCCATGTCTCTTCCGTGATTCAGCGACCTGTAGGTGTCTGCAACATTCAGGAGGTAAAAGAGAAAAATCTGGTGCTCACACTAGACAAATATTTTTTTGAAGTGCACGGCATTTTTAGCTGTGGGAGGAGGATTTGCATACTGCTGAGCTACCTGCTGTGATATCTGTGTTGTTGCTAGAAATTCAATGAAAGTGGGCAACACTGTAAAAGCTTATTGCTTTGCAACAGGAATACTGATTTCTCTTACAGACTTGTTGGGTTGTTTTAAAAAAATATTGGCTTACAGAGAAGGCACAAGCGCCATTTCCTTAGAATTATCTGAAATAAATAGCCTAGGTATTTTCTATGACAGTAGGGCAAGAGGCCTGATATTCTTGCTAATTTCCAATTTGATTAATTTACTTTATGTTGACCTGTAGCTTGTCTGCAAATTCCATTATAGATGGTTGTCCTCTTCATTACAAATCTTAAAACACGGGGTAGTGTTGCTGTATTAAAGAGCTGTTGAGGTACCCACATTTCAAGATGGGTTTATTGGGGGCTTTCTTCTTTGGATGTGTATATAGATATACATGCATAAAACATTGAGGATCCTTGAATTGCAAGACATTATACAGTATTTTTCTTGGTCTCATTTCAGTTTGATATCTAAATATCTCATGCTATTTTGCTAATGTGATCATTGGAATAAGAATTAAATCTGCTCTGTAGACTGTTATCTTCTGCATATTTGTGTTTCTTAAGAAACACAAGTTTTCAAAGTCTCTGTAAATGCATTAGGCCTGTTTCTTTAAATAACCAGAGATAACATGTTATCACTTGAAAAGCCATCTGTTCCCCTTGTCAAAGTGGTGGAGGTGCAGATTCTTTTCGTGCTGCCCATCCTGCCTAAAGATTTCTTGATGTCTCCTCAGTTCATTCACAGTCCAATTGTCACATTCATTTTCTGACCTCTCTCTTTGATGTGCTTTGTCTAGCTGTTCTTTTACCACCCTTGGTCCTCCCTTGCTGTCCAGTTTTTTATTTTGGAGTATGGATGGCATTTTTCTAGCAATTGGTTATCTGGAGTCATATAACCAAAGGCTGTTTTCCTTTTGAATTTTTCAGTTGCTTGATGCTTCTAAAGCATATATTTGTATGGTCCAGATTGGGGATACCAGCTGGTCTTAACCAAAAGAGGCAAATGAAATGCAGTGAAAGAATTTTGCGGTGTTTAGATTTAAAGATCTGGCATTAGGAAAAGTGAGGTCAAATTGAGTTTAAACAAGACAATAATACATTAAGGGCCAAATTCATTGGTGGTATAAGCAGGTGCAAATCCATCTACTTTCTACAAAGAATTTGTCTGTTTGATTATAAATGCCAAATTCCTTTTCTGACTCACTATGCCTGATAAGTTTCATTGCAACTTGTTAAATAATCCACAGTTATTAGCGAGATTTGGATAATGCTTCATGCTACTCTCCTAGCCTGCCTTAGTCTGTAAGATTGTACATAGCCATGTATGAGTGTGGTCAGTTCTTGTGGTTTAGCCATTAAGTTGTGTGCTCATTGGCAACTCTAGAGTTCTTTTCTCTTCCGTCTGTCCCCCAACACAGTCTAGTTTTTCTGTGCATTTTCCTCATACCATTCTAGCATCTTTGGTTGTGGATCTATAGCCTGTCGACTCACCTTTGCTCATTCTCCTGCATGTAGTGTTACCATCAGTGTATACTCCCTGCCCATTTCCCCACTGATTTCCCCTCTGAGTTCAGCAGGATGCCTCCGACAAGCTCTAGTTTCACATTGTTCTCTCCCCGGCCCCTCATGGCTCTGGCAGATGTGATGTGCTTTCTAATGAATGATGATAGCTTTGGGTATATTGTTGTATTTGGAAAAATTAATTAAAAATACAAATATAGGAAAAGTATTTTCTGATATTGGTCGAGCCGCTTCCACTCGTGCGGGTTCCAGAGCAATGTAGACACTCCATGGGCAGTACCTACGGGAATCACTTCACCACTGAAAGACATCCACCACTGGCGTGGGGAAGGCTGTGTGGCCAGGTGGTCCAGCTGGAACACAGTAGGCTGAGCAACAGAGATGGAAAAGAGGATGTTTGCAAAAGACACGGGGAAATCCCCACTCTTACTTAAATGACTGTGGAACATTCGTACAGGACCTAAGTCCGTAAGGCATCATCTACGAGGTCTCCACGTAATTAGCCCTATGGACTCCACGATCAAGATTTCAAAAATGGCTAGTGCTTTGGGATGCCTCGATTTGACTGCCCAACTTCAGACATCTTAAAGGGGCCTGATTTTTGGAGAATGCTGAGCACCTACCTTCTGAAAATCAGGCCTCTTTAATGCTGCATCAAGATGTACACCAAAAATGACTAGTCCCTTTTGAAAATCTTCCCCCATGTGTGCAACGTACATAGGAAGGATGAAGGGCTGCATTTGCCTTGCCAGGAATCAGAAATGCAGTTCCGTTTTAGGTGTTTTAGATATAGAACCTTGAGGAATAGGGACCATAGTGCTTTGGCCATGAAGCTGTTACCTCCACTTCTTACTCTGAGGAACAAGAGGAGCCTGTCTTTTGGATTCTAACATACCCATAGTGTGTGCATGCTCGTGCTCTCTTCCCTGCAATTCATTAACTTTTATTAATATCAGACAAGCTAGAGATCTCTGTAAAATACAAGTCTGATCATGAAGGCCCTCTGACTGAAGCAACTTCTCTACTGAATGCAGCAGAGGAAACATGGAAATGTTCCCTTTCTGGAAGTGTATTGAGGTTCTAAACCTATCCATGTTCTTCCTCTCTGGTCCTTCCTTATGATGTGAATGCCACACCCAGGAAGAGACATGTGGTCATCTCATGATTGAGCAGAGATGTAGTTAGCATTCTTATGCCCTCTTATTCTGAGAAGCTGCTGGATAGATGATCAAATGATGGGAAAACTCGTTTGGCTTGGTGAGTGTGTGTTCTTTTGACATGTGCACCTAAATATGAGGTCTTCTAATGAGGATAAACGATGCTTATGTTACCTGGGATAGAAAAGTCGAGCTCGTAATTTATCATTTGTGAAGATAACTATATTGTTAATTATAAGCCCCAACAAAGTACCTGAAAGTGTCAGGATCATAAAGTTTATATCCACTTCACATGCCGCTAGATTACTTCCCTGGGTTACTGATTCAAAAACTGACCAGAATTACCCTACTCACATCATTTAACTTTAGACAAGAGAGAACCCTTTGAAGGCAGCGTTCATAGAATCATAGAAAATGAGCATAGTTAAGTTAAGCATCCTTAGTATTCCACGGATCGTAAGTGCAGAGGATCACCCTGGAAGAGAACATTAATTAAGACTGCTTATGAAGTAATTGACATTAAACATCAATAAAAGTCTTGCTGAATAGTTGTAATTATTCTAGAACATGGGGGCTTGAGGCTATATGCAAAATGCATTATCAAAAAGCCCGAGCTCTGCTCAGAGAAATAACATATGGGTCGTTTGTCTGGTAGAAGGAGGAGTGTGAAGGATAATTAATTGGTGTCCTGGATGCTCTCCTGACCATTATCACTGCTCCACAGTCTGGTCTTCAGGCCTTATGAATTTGGATGTGTATTCTACCGTGTGTTAAATAGTAGGGCTACTCCTCCAAAGAGCAAGTATACTAATCATTACATTTTAGTAGGGAATGAATTCTGGTATGTGCGGAGGCATAGGAGCAGGGATATAATTGCCCCTCTCAATACTGATATGACCTGGATTGTTGCATTCACTTCTGGGCATCCCGTTACAAGAAAGATATTGACAAATCGGAGGAAGCTCAGAAAAAAGCAACACAAACGACCAGAGGATGGAGGGATTGAAAAATCGAGAGCTAAATATGTCAAGCTTGGCTAAGCGGTGACAAAAAACATGTATGAAAACATTATGCAAGTATTGGAAAGGCATAAATACCAGGGGAGAGGAATCTTTAAATGTGCTTCACAGGGATAATTGGATAAAATTAAGATGCATTGGCATGGCTTTTTAATATAGCAGTCAAAGACATAACAAGATCCAGTTGCAGGACGTTGAAGCTAGACAAATTCATACTGTAAATAAGTTGCAGATTTGTAACAGTGAGAGTAAATAGCTATTTGAACAGCTTGCCAAGGGATGTTGTGGATTCTCTATCATTTTAAATCAAGCCTGGATGTCTTTTTAAAAGATCTGATCTACCTCAACCCAGAGTTATGGTCTTGATTCTGGAAAGACGGTGAAATTCTATGGGCTATGTTATGCCAGGGGTCCGCATAGCGTGATTAAAGACCCTTTAAAATCGAATGTGTGAAATAAAGAGAAAATTTAGACTGACTAAACGGGGGACAAGAGGGAGAGAGTCTTACCAGTGGGTCAGATTCTGATACACTTAACTCTGGCTTAGTAGCACCTTACCCCAATGAGACTTGATTTCCTGGGGGTTACTTATGGAGTAAAATACTACTCAGTGTAAAGGTATCAGAATCTGGCCCAGTGCCTTAGGCTTTGGAAGCTTACCATTTTGAATGACATAATATATTGACATCCATATATTCTTGTGTGAGAAGCATTCACATAAGACTGTCCGTAGGCTGAGAATGCCTATTTACATATAGTCTCTCTTCTGTATACCATAAAACAGTATTGTGAGCACGTGGCTGTTTCCCAGGTTTTCTTGTCTACCGCTCTGCCTGTAGTCACATTTCCTCGCCCAAAGACCACTATTCCGGCAATTACTCAGCTGTTTCCTTTAACCTGCTGCCATCAGAGAGAGACAAGACACTCAAGCTGCTCTACACATGGAGGTATTTTTTTCTTTTTATTGATGGGAGTAAGCTACCCCAGGGCCTGCATGGAACAGCTGCTCGTCTGGGATATCCGAATGTCTGGCATAACAATGGCCCAGATCACGAGGGAGCAGTGAATCGAGATCGCTTGGTTACTTGTATTTAATTATCTCGACATTTTCACATGTTCTGGAAACAACTCCCCGGCCTTTCGGAAATTTAGTAGTTTTTCCCTTAGTGCTCCCTGGGGAAGGAAAGGTGATTAAAAATTATTTTTATTAGCTTGAGTTTGAACAAGCTTCTGACACTTTACCTATTAAATAGGGATGGACAGTATGGATCCAATCTTATCAGTG
This sequence comes from Mauremys mutica, assembly GCF_020497125.1. Classification (NCBI taxonomy): domain Eukaryota; kingdom Metazoa; phylum Chordata; order Testudines; family Geoemydidae; genus Mauremys; species Mauremys mutica. The sequence goes on along the minus strand of NC_059082.1, from coordinate 80,426,885 downwards.
AAGACTCGCCCAACCCCTACACTTCAATCAATCCAGAAGCCATTTGTGGTTATTTTTAGGTTTTTGAAAACTCCCTTCCATTTCCCACCCGTTATGTTTTTCTCTCTCTCATGGACCCTGCTTTATAACTAAGACAATCTGATACCAATTTCACCTCATCTTTCCAAAGCCTGTGGCTGCAGTATCCTGTCCCCATCTTCTCTTCCTCCATCTTCTTTCTATTATTGTCCCCAACTCAAAAACTCACCTGATACCTTACCTTGTCCCAGTTCCCCTCTTCAAATGGCCTTTGCTTTTCCCAGCCCAGCTACTTGCAGCCTGAGCGCTTTGATTCGAAGATACGACCCAGGATCCAGTACAGAAACGATTCCTGCTGCACTGACTTGAAGCACTTTATCTGAAGGATTGTGCCAGACTGGGGGGCATCATGGAAGCAAGGCTGCAAGCAGCTGGGATGGAACTAGGACAGGTAGGAGGCCCAGGGGCAGAGGAGGAAATCAGCAGCAATGTAAGAACAAAGCTAGGGAGGGAGAGAATGGCAGGCTGTGTGCGGGCTGAAAAGAGGGCTGTGATTTAAAATGTAAGTGATGTGCCCTGTAATGAAGCACAATTGAAAAACAGTCTGTCCAATCCCGTATCGGTAGTACCCTGCCAAAGTGTGTGTTATGTCCCAGTCTGGCGGCTGGTCTGCTAGAAGAAAAGAGCTTACTGATGCTGCCCACCAGAAGCTATTCCTTTAGCTCAAGTGGTTGAGGCTTATGTTCTTAGTGATGAGCATCCAGGGTTCAAAACTCCTCATTAGAAATGTAGGGCTGGAAGGGAGCGCCAGAGGTCATCTAATCATCCCTCAGTGCAGAAGCAGGTCCAAGTATACCTAGACCATCCCTGACAGGTGTTTGTATAACCTGTTCTTAAAAACCTCCTATGATGGGGATTCTACAACCTTCCTTGGAAGCCTATCCCAGTCCTTTACTGTTCTTATGGTTCAAAAGTTTTTCCTACTATCTAACCTAAATCTCCCTTGAGGATTTCTTCTTGTCCTACTTTCAATCGGCAGGGAGAACAATTGATGCCCGTCCTTTGCTTGACCCGTTGAGTGATAGGGGTCCTTCTATCTGTGTACATCTCACTTCCCGGTATAAAGCATTGGATAACAAATCTCTGAGCATCAGTGGGGAAATAACAGGAATAATACAGGGAACCAGAGAAAGGCAGGTATCCTCTTTAGGTCCCATACCATGATACAAGTTATGTCATCTTCACACAGTCCTAAAAAAGAATCCATCACTGGTTAACCAGTGCTGTGTCTTGTTGGGGATTTTAAATTCTATTTTAATGCAATAGCGACTCATTTAAATACAGAGAGAGAAGTCGCAAATAATCATTTTCATCTGGCTGCTTGTGAGGTTTTAATTAAACCCCCAGCATTGTTTCTATTAACCTTTTAAAAAGCTGGCACCTTTCGTTCTGCGAAGCTGAGCTCCAAGCACAGCCGATGGGGGCAAAAACAGCTTAATAAGTTCAGCCTTGCCTTTCCCATTGGCTTCTCTGTGTTCTTGTCTTTGTCCTAAGTGGAAGCAGTCAGGACTTTTCCTTAAATGCCTGCTACATACTCTCTTGTACTTAGAGCTAGGAAAAATACAGGCTTTATCGTCCTTGGAGCCCAAAGGCTTGCGAACCGGGCAGAATAGTCCTTCCACAGCCATTCAGATGTTTTGTTCCCCCTACCCACACTGAGCTTCTGCTCACGTCAATGGACATTTAGGGCCTGGTCTTTCCCACTTCACAAGTGGCTGAGCTGGAGGCAGTGGAGTGATTTCAGGAGACAAGGGGAAATGCAATCCTCCCCACCTTAGGCTGGGCCGAGGCCAACACTACAGCCAAAAGCACGACTTTCCCTTGCTTCGCACATACACAGTTCTAGGCACCAGCTCCCCGAGTCTTGCTGCCCTCCACAGAAGACCCGCACTGGTGAGTTCAGAGTTAGTGCTCTCATGGTCACAGAAGTGATGGTAAGATAGAGTCCTTAGGCAGACCAAACACTGGAATAAAATTCCATCAGGGATATCTGAGACAGGAATTTTGCTCTTCAGCCTCACTTTGGGGGTTTGCACGTCCATACTGGCTAAGGACAGCGTGTTCCTATATTAAGACTAAACGGGGATCAAATGCCTTTTGGGCAGTGTTCCCAAATGTGTTTCACCCAGAGATGCACCTGTCACAGATAGACTGTGCACACACATAAGAACGGCCACACTGGGTGAGACCAAAGGTCCATCTAGCCCAGTGTCCTGTCTGCTGACAGTGGCCATGCCAGGTGCTTCAGAGGAAGTGAACAGAGCAGGGAATCATCAAGTGATCTATCCCCTGTCATCCATTCCCAGCTTCTGGCAAACAGAGGCTAGGGACACCATCCCTGCCCATCCTGGCTATAGCCATTGATGAACCTATCCTCCATGAACTTATCTACGGTGGTTCTTTTTTGAACCCTGTTATAGTCTTGGACTTCACAACACACACGATTACTATGTCAGTGTCCTGGGAGAACATTTAAATCTAAGCGCAGGACCCAACCAGTAAATAAGCAACAGGTTAATGTTGGATGATGTTTAAGAAAAGGTTTGTGTGGCCAAGAAAGCAAATTTGCTGACATTTCCTAATTTTGCTCGTAATGTTCCCCCTCTCCCTGGAAAATTCCAAATCCCAGTGTCCTGTGCTTCTAGTCCTTCTCCGGCTTTAAAAGAACTGTGCTCATCCATCTGGAGACCAGACACACTACTACTTCTCTTGTGTGACCCGTCACAGCTGACCAGTGCAGCCTGTGTCACTTACATAGCGTATCGAATATTCACACTCAACCATTTGCAATTCGCCCGGAGGGTTTAAAAAAGAAAACCCTGGAAAAATATTTGCGTAAATTCAAACAACAAATGAATTTGGGAAAATTGTGATCCATTTGTGGCATGTTCTGAAACCAGAAAGAGAAGCTAAACATAATGAATAAACTGTTTGCCTTAAATTAGGAGCTCTAGTCTGCTGAGTGCTTATATTTACAGAAAGTGAGAGCGAGAGAGAGAGAGTGTATGTGTGTATAAAGAGAGCACCATCTGATGACTGTGTTGCCATTTTCCGTACTTTTCACAAATGTAGCCATTTGTTGATTATTGCAAGAGCTATTTGTTGCCTCACTTTTCTGTGTTGAGTTGGGAGAGTAAATGGCTTGTGTCTTCGGCAGGGAGTTATAATGTTCCCACATTTCTTGGTTACGAGGCTGGGAATTGTGCAGTTAACTGTCCATGAACCGTGCTATAGGTTTGTCTCAATTTTATCCAGCCATGACATATGTTGAGGAACTCGCTCTTTTCTCTGTGTGTGTGGGATGCAGGACGCATTTCTTTTACTATCCATGCCCAAGGGGTGAAACATAATGTATTGGGTGCAAATAGAGGGGAATCTTTCATCGTTGCTTTCCGTGATAGAGAATTAAACTAGCAGGCTTTCTGTTTATCCAGATTGTGATAAATCAGATTCCATTTAATATGCACAACTGGGGGCGGAGGGAACAAATTCAGTGAGATATGGCTCAGTGACCCTAAACAATGGATAAACAGGGCATCTAGTCCACTTAAGTGGCACATCTTGCATTGACTGCAGACTTCTTCACTGTGACTTACCGGTGTGACAGATGTAACCCGCTGAATCCATTTCCCAAGCTCCAGGAGGATGCTAAATGAGTTGCACTTGCTCTAATAGAGTTATTTTCCCCAGTACACAATTGTTTTGTACAGTGCATATTTTTTCATGAAATAGAGGGGAAATATCCCTGCCAGTATAGGGTGTTCCTGGGAATCTCTGACCAGGACAGCTGCTGAACAGGCATTCTTTACATGGACTACAGCTAGTTGGAATGTTTGTATCCATTAAAAATGTAAATTAAAATGAAAAACAAAATCTATTGATATTATTAGTAGAAAATGTTGAAACACTAATCCCCCAAAATTTTCAGCAAAAACTGCTGATTTTTTTCATTTTGTGTGTGTGTGTGTGTGTGTGTGTGTGTGAGAGAGAGAGAGAGAGAGGGGCAAACATTTCCTGAAAGCATTTTTTGTTCAGTGGAAAATCCACTACATTTTCTGTAGGGGGGAGAAGGGGGGAAGTTTCACTGGAAAATTTCTGACCCTCCCTGTAATGTGATCTGTGCCATCCAAGAGTGGACTTGTTGTACCCGGGAAAGGGGAAAGAGAAGGAGACAAAATAGAAATGTGTGAATTATTTCATAAACTTAAGACAGCCGGAAGAACTCCATTCTACGACTGAGATAGATATACGCATTATTATATATATAATTTAAGTTTATTGCCCACTACAGCAACTCCAGCTGAAATGCAGACTCATAAAGTGACTCTATACCCTGCACCTGCTCTGAGTTATCTTAGGGTGACATTTCAAAGGGGAGAACTATGGCTAAATCATTTTTCCTTTACTGCTGCCTCTCTTCTGCCATCGAGCAAATTCACATTCTGAGTGTCACACACCGAGATAACTGCAAAGCTGTTCTGGGCTTGTTTAGCAAAATGAAATTATATCTCCTTCAGCCTTTAAGGAAAAGCCATGTCAGTCGTCAAGTATAAAGAATCACTGACCCTTGTTACAGAGATAAGGGCTATAATATCAGGACTGTTTTTTTTCTTCCTCCTCCTCTTGATAGAAGTAAAAAAGTGTGTCCGCCTGAAGACACAAATCAAAGAAAACATCATTTTTATCTCACATAAGGGAAGGTTGTCAGGAGCAGAAAGTGCCTCAGACAGGTGCTCTTTTCAGCCAAAAGAAAAGTGTCAATGTGGCTGCAGTACAAGGGAAGCCAATACGAGATCGCTGGGGTCAGTCTGAACGCAGACCAACTCTCCGACACTTGCTTTCCCTTGTTCGATGGACTTGACTGTTTACCTGCTGTTTTGTCTTGTTTCTGGCTATCATGTGGGTTTTGTCGGGTATTTATGGTCAGGAACGAATGCTGAATGATTAGGGTTGTCAACTTGGTAATGTTTAAAAACCAGCGGGAGTGCCGGAACCTCCCCTGCCCTGCCTCTTCTCCCGAGGCCCCGCCCCTCCATCCACTCCTCTTCCCCCATCCCGCCTATCACTCACTGCTTTTCCCCTCCCGCCCAGGTCAGGAGGGACTCTCCTGCAGAGCTGGGGTGGGGAGCTGCAGCCACCAGACGCTGGTAGGAGACACCCTGGCTAAGTAGGGGCTATTGCGGGTGAAGACCTGGCACCTCCCTGCCTCCCCCGCCCACAGTAACCGGACATTGGGGGTCCGGTCAGTAGATCTGACTGGACACTGTCAGGTCCCCTTTTCGACCTGACTTTCCAGTGGAAAACCGGGCACCTGGCCACCCTATGAATGATTCCAAAAGCAATATAGCTTCTTTAACCATTTGATGGGTGTAGAGTGCTCTGATGGTTTGCATCTCCCTGGGGTGGGCAGGCTGGGAAGTGAACAGCTGGTGGTGTGCAAAAGCAATATGGACGCCATTCTTCTTGGAAAAATCCTGCCCCGTGAGGGTAAACTACAGTATCTACCACAGTGCCTCTCTGCTGTGAAGAGGCTGGGGGGTGGGGAGGAGAGACTATTTGACCTTCAGTTTCCTGGAACAGAATCCATGCGCACAATGCAAAAAATGAGGCAAGACTTCTCAAGAGGGGCTGGTGCCCAGCCACTCCCAGCCCCCTAGGGAGGATTCCTCAAGCCAAATGCCACAGAAAGGGCCTTAGTGTGGGTTGCGGTGACATTCAGAACGAAGCCCAGCACTCTGTAGTAGGCTGAACGGATCCATCTCCCATTCCAAACCATGGAAAGACTCTCATGAACTCCAGTGGGGGGTTGAATCAGGCTGCGCTGTCTGTTAAGAGATACAAGGATCTCTCTTGCGAAGCCCTGTCTGAGGAGAGGAATGTAAGGGATGTAATATAAGCGAGTGCTTTCTATTTCTTTCTCACAGCCAATGAGTATTGGCAACAAATGATAGCTAGGAATGGAGAAAGATATGACAGGGGCGGGTAGTTCCCATCTCTTTGCCCAGGGAAGTTTAGACCGTTAACATTAATAGGAGCCGGGTGTGAGTTCCAGACAGCCCTCTGGTATGGAGAGTTTAGTCTGCTGTAAAATATGCCATCCGGAATGATAGGCTTGCATCGCAGCTCTGTGATCGCAGACAGATATGGATGTTCCAGCCTATTTCACTCACTCACTTTGAGGCATAGTCCAGTGTGTTTCTGGTTGTAGCAGCTGAAATGGGATGTACTGGACCAAATTCTCCCTTTAGTAACACACGCTCCACTTTACTGACCTCAACCCCATTGACACACCTTTATTTTGGGAAAAGTTAATTAACAGGCCAGCAAGCTGAGAAGGGGCTATGTTTCCTCCCAGAGTGCAATCTGGCGGGGGTGGGGGGAGCTTTGGATGGACAGAGGGATTAGCAATCGAGCCAGGATGTAAAGCCCTTCATGTTAAGTTCACATGCTTCAACTCAACCCACCTTTGTAGCTAGCAAACGTTACCATCTGATAGTTCTTCAGTAGCCTGTGTGAAAAGAGTTGGTGGCTTCAGGCCACTTCTAGCAGACAAGTGTCTACAGCACACACACACACCCTTCTCACTGAGCACTCCTGTGGTTATTTAGTAGAGGTTAGAGACAGTGTTGGCCATAGAAACTGAATTTCCCTCTCCACGTTCACAAATGGTCCTTCTGACTGAGGTGAGGCAGTGGTGTGCTGAAGTCTGTGGGAGAGGCTTGCGTATTTGCTCCCTGGGTACTTATTCTGTGGATAATAGGCTTCAAGACAGTCAATTCAACATCTTCCGTGAGCACTGAATGCACTCATAAAGAGAACTCGAAATGCAGCATTTTAATCCAATCCCAGCCTTTATAAAGTGCGCTGGAAAAAGCTGCTCTGGAATATGAACTGAAAGATCTGTGTGGGTTTATTGTTAAATTCACCTGTAAACGTAGAGCTCAATGAATTAGCAAGAGAGTTCAACATACACACACGGGCAGGCCCTCCCTGGCGCTCATCAGCCAGACTTTTGCCAGCACTGAAAAATTTTTAATAATGCAGCTGGGCAGGATGGTTGTAAAATCATTCAGAGGCGAAAGCCCTGGAAGGACAAAAAAAAAAAGGGGTCCGAAAGACCTTTTTGTGTTACAGCAGCTTAGAATGAGACTCTATTGACTAAAGAACTTAGGTGGGGAAATGCAGCTGACGAAGGGAGAAAGCCACCAGGAGTTTGAGATGTTCACTGAAAGATCTGAGGCTACAAATTCATATGTCTTCTCGTTTCGATGTGGTTCTGCTGTAGGACTGGAGTAGACAGTGTGCAGAAATGGGGGGAGGGACTCGGTTCCCCTTTATGAATTAAAAATAAACTAGATCAGAGATGGAGAGGCAGGCCCTTAAAAACTGGCCTGCTATATGAGCCCTGCTCACGGAAGGCTTGGTTTTCTCCTCTTGGCGTCAGTAGCTAATCTCCCACGATCTAAATGCAGGAACAAGCCCACAGCGTATTACTGTTCTGAGTGAGTATTAAATTAATAAGAGCCAAGAAGGAAGATAACGGGACAGGCAGTTTCTTACAATGCACCCAAGTCTTGATTGGCAACACTGGTGACACCTCTCCTGAACAGAAATTGACAGTCCATGTAGTCATCTTGTGATGCGAACAAATAGCCACTCAAGACTAGCCTAAAACTCACCTGAAACCTTTTCACTTGTCATCTAATGCTGGATTTGTACCCAGGCTTCCAGGAGAGGCTAGCATGTTAATTACTTGCTCCACCTAACTTCTAACACGCGCACAGGTTATCCTTTCCAATTTGGCAGCTGCCAGGCATTATTTTTAACGCTTCAGCACTGTTTCCTTGGCAACGCTTTAGGATACGGATCACCAAGTATGTAGGGGAAACACTGAACTCTGCTTCCAACCTCTTAATGATACGGCAAGCACCGTCCAGTCATCGCATTGAATGCATGGCTATTTCCGACTCCCAAATGTGAGTGCAGGCGACATGGCTGTTATTTTTAGACCCGACACGTTGTAAGTATCAAGTGATTTGCAGGATTGTATACTCGCTATATAGTTACAGGGGATTTACTACGGGGAACCCTTGGGAGTTACCATGTAAATTAAGAAGCTGGCACAACTGCCAAGAACTAGCGTGGATTTCAGCAGTCTTCCCAATCCACGGCTGCACTAGGGGAAGAGCTATCCTGGTCAGCAAACGTACCAGCTGCTCCAAAAGAGAGCCTTCCCCAGTAGCAGCTGCGCTTTCCCTTGGTTACCCTTACACCCCCTGTGAAGCCTCACCCTGAAGAAGACTTGCACCTTAGCTTTTATTTGGTCGGTTGGTTTGAAAACTTGCTGCGGTGACTTCTGGGCGGGGGGAGCCGAATTATTTCCACTCCTGCTGTCCCCACTGGTAGCAATTTTTCCAACTCGGATTGCGACCTAGTACAAGTGTCTGCACAGCCAACATGAACAGAAAGAATGTTACAACTGCCCTAAGCAACTGTGATACCGACGAGAGGAGCAGCCTAGACAAATGTATGGGCTAGTACAGTTCCTGGGGATACAATCCCTGATGACGCTGGACAGGAAGCTGTGCTAGGGATGAGCTAAGATAGTGGTCATTGTATCTGAATGCACGTGGCCATCATTATTCTGACAGAAGAGTGCTTGGCACTCAGCTGGGAATATACTTGGTTACTAGAATGGCTCTTCCCATGACAGAGCCTTTGTTGCTGGCAGTATTAACATTGTCGATCTTTTCTTCCTTGAATTGGACACCACCTTATGTGCCTCGATGCGGGTTATGGATTTTTTTTTTTACATCCTTCCTAACCAAAAACGTAAGCTAAGTGAATATATTTTGCAGTTTCCAGCTAGAAATGTTGGATCAGCTCTCCCAGCTGGAAGAAATTGAGGTAGCTCCATTTATAATAGCAGAGGGTCTGGTCCAGTGTTGCTCATGGATGGGCCTTTTCTCACTTTTCTGTGCCTTGCTTAAAGCCCTGCGAAATCACTGACTGAAAAACAGCTGCAAACACAGATGCAAAGGGCTAGATCCTCAGTCCTCTTCTGGCTGCTTTGTACTGCTGAGCATTTGGGAAAAGAATCTGCATTTTCCTGTTAGCAAAAATGACTCTCCGATACCGTTCTTGAAATTATAGATGCAGAAGGATTTAATAGTGAAGGGGAAAAATGAACCTGGCGTTCAGTCCCATGGTAATCTAGGTTTATTATAGCTTCCTGCCAGCTCTGTCCTCCGATCCACCACTCATTTTATTAATTTGTCAGTCTGCGTTGATGGAAAGTGAGAGAAATCACACTTGGGGTTTTCTTTTTTCGGTCTAGGAGACTGCAAAAATGTCTTGGAAATCTAGGACATTCCATTGTGGTATAACCTGCATCTTGAAACAATCAAGCTGGGTCTGTCTGAAAATATCTGGCCATCTCTCTTTCTCATACACACACAGTTTTTTCTGTCATCTGGAACAATCAGCCCCAGAGGGTGGATGAAAGCAGTGCAGGAGGCAAAAACACACTGATCATAGTTGTTCAGCGGCAGGTGGCTTATAAAATGGCTTCATCTGTGGGTTTTGTCCTTTTGGGGTGGGGGGGCTCCCTCTCTTATCAGTTTAAACAGCTTTGCAAATGAAATAAAAAGTCAGTGGTTCTGTCGGATGATCAAATATCCTGGCATTGGGTAGAAGGATTGCCCTTTTGTAAGGTGTGTGGTGCAAACCAAGCTGCCAGCTCTGCTTGGTAGATAGGTCATTGGAGATGTCTATTCATACTTGATTTTTAACAAATGTGGTCCGCAGAGGATAACTATGAGGTCCTTTGGAAGAATCAGCTGAGCTCTAGCCACTGCTGCTATTCTGACTTGATTGTTGCTCTGTTGCTCTCCTCCAGTTTTTACGTTGCCTCTACACTTGGGCGTTAACGTTAGCTATCACTGTATTGAAGAATTGTTAACTAGAATGGTGAGAATTTTTCCAGGAAAACGTTTTTTTGGTGGAAAAATGCCAAGTCGTCAAATCAAAACTTTTCAAGGGTTGGTTTGGACAAATTTCTGGACTCAAAAAAATTTGTAACAATAGTTTCAGAATTGTTGAAACAAAAAATGTTGGTTTTCTGGATTGAAAGAATGTTCTTTTTTGAAATGTGAGGTAATTATAGTACAACTTCTTAAAAAAAATTAGTTGACAACAAAACCCTTTGACACTATCAAAATGAAACGTATCAATTGTCCTGAACCAGACAATTTTTGTTTGTTTTGGTTTCCGAAAATTTTTGGAATTGACTTTTGGATCCAGTTCAGGATGGGAAAAAATTCCAAAATGTTGAACATTTTTGTGAGACAGGTAAACCACTTCCTTCTTTGGTCTATTATGAACTTCTGAGGGCCTGCTCCCAGTGAAGTCAGTGGAAGTTTTCCCATTCTCAGGATGAAAACATTATTAATTTGAAACCCTGTAGCCATTAAATGGTGGTTGTGCACACCTCAGCTTGTAGTTTATGATCAGACTCTGACTTGTCTTTGTATACATCATTTATCTGTCTTAGCTATAATGCTCAAACTCTCTCCCATAATGCATGCGATGCAGTTTTACTCCCATAGATCTCTCAAAGCTTTACTGTAGCTAATTTTAAGGTTCATGAGTTTCACTTATATTGACCGTGTTCTGTATTAGGAGGCTGCGCTTTGTTATTGATGTAAAGTGCCTACCATATAAATATATCTGTTCCTGATGAGTCATGGAAGTGGTAGACCTGCTGGTTTTAGCATGACTCTGAGTCTTCTTTATAGTATCGGCTTTCTACGTTCTTCTCTCATCTGTGCAGCTGGGACCACCTCTAAGTCCACAGCCTGGCTTTTCCCCTTTCCCTACCTAGTGGCAGCCAGGATTGGGATAGTCACTGTTAACATCAATTCTTCATCAGTTCCAAAGGTTCAAGAAATATTTATGGAAGCTATTTACTTTTCGGGGCAGTAGACACTGATGTAAAGCTGTCACTCCAGAGGTATCACATAGGTATCGCCCTGTGACACAGAGCATTCTAATGTAAGGTGGGCTTGAACCAGGGAATTCTCACCAGATTTCAGAGCTCACAAAGTTCGGAAGTCCAGGGGTTTTCTTGTCCCATAGCAGAGCTTGGGTTTTGGTTTGGGAACATTTATAATTGTAACAAAATAGCTGTCGTAATTGCTCCAGGTATCTTAGACCATCACTGAATTAATTAAAACTTAGACCAGCACATATTAATCTCGTGATTTTTAACAAAGCATCTCTTTAGGGACCCTAACCCCTGTACCTGTTATGTCTTCAAGGTGCCACAAGGTGGCAGTGTTATTGCTGTGCCACCATTCTGTTTTTTAGCTGTTCAGCATTGCATCCTGATAGTATACATGGGTGCTAAAGGTCATCTCTGGTACTGGCTTCAATACTTACAAGATAAGTGAGAACTACTAATAGTGCGTGTGTGAGAAAGAGAGAGAGTCCTTGAAAACACTCGTTCTCCATCAGGGAATTTTGCCACGTGCATTACTGCTCATTAGAGCAGCCTGAAAAAGGACTCCCCAGTAGCAAAACAAAATCATGTCTAAGTAGATGTGCAAAAAAAATCATCAAAAAGCAACATATTTTTCATTGTTACCTTCAGTTTCTTTTTTCTTTTTGCGAAGGAGCTTTGCGGGCAGAAAAGTGCAACTCTGCATGAAAAGGAAACCTGTTTATTAAAACCAGTTTTGCCTAGGGCAGAAATGTTGCTGTTTTTTCTCCATTGGAAAAGCTGGGTTTGATAGAAATAATAATAATAATAATAAAAAATCATGGCTGTAGATGAAGTTCGCTAACAGGAAGGGAAAGATTCTTATCTTCGTGTCACTCTAACACTGAATGCTGTGTGGGTCTTGCATAATTCTTTCCAAAGCATCCGACGAAGTGGGTACGTGCATCCGACGAAGTGGGTATTCACCCACGAAAGCTCATGCTCCAAAACGGCTGTTAGTCTATAAGGTGCCACAAGACTCTTTGCTGCTTTTACAGATCCAGACTAACACGGCTACCCCTCTGATATCTTTCCAAAGCAGCCTCTTTGGGTATGATATTGGCTGCTTACTGAGAGGAGGGATAGCTCAGTGGTTTGAGCATTGGCCTGCTAAACCCACAGTTGTGAGTTCAATCTTTGAGGGGGGCCATTGAGGGATCTGGGGCAAAAATCTGTCTGGGGATTGGTCCTGCTCTGAGCAGGGGGTTGGACTAGATGACCTCCTGAGGTCCCTTCCAACCTTCATATACTATGTCTAGGTTAGTACTGTGACATTCCCATAAGCATTCTGTGTGTGTGTGTGTGTGTGTGTGTGTGTGTCCGATGCACTCGTGCTATCAGCATTTACTGCCTTCCTGAGACATTACTCAGAACAGTGACCTGACACCATCAATATGCCCAGGGCTAGTGAGCATTTGGAGGACTTCCCATTGGAGTCAGGGCTGTCACTCTCACCCTCAACCAAGACATGGCGGCTTGTGCGCTGTGACGTGGTGGGTCCGGGATATACTAAAGCGGGACAATCTGAGATAACTGGCCTATATTGGGGAAGCATTCTTCTCCTGAAAGCACCATCGCATTTGGCACTAACACCCTCGTTGGCAGTTTAGGCAGAGAGCTCAGGAACTGATCAGGTCTGGGATGCTACCCCTTTGGGGGTGAGGCGCATCGGCGGGAGAGGGGATCCCGGGGTTATTTGAATGACTGCACAAGATGTAGGCTCTTGGCGTGGGGAGGCTGGGGAGCTACTGTAAAGTTAGAACGTGGCCTTATCGTCCACGAACAGGCATATTTTCCCCAACCCTTCAAAGCAGAGTCTTGGAATAAGGGACGAATACGCGGAGCCCAGAATGAAGCATTTTCATATAAGCAATGTTTTCCTGCAGTGATCTGCTGCGTCTCTGCCTCCTACGTTACTGTCTTGTGAATGCTTGAACTTCCTATTGTGTGGGCGTATGGGAACGCGGCGCGCTAAGGCCCTCGGTGCCAAAGACGTCAAGAATGCCAAGTAGATTGGATGGGTGACGTACGGTTGGTGGGGGTGTGGGGGGAGTGGAGAAGTTAGGGCATATTCAATTAAGGAGCTGCTTTTCTCTGTGACTGCAGAAGGAAGGAGTGTTGTCAGAGCAGGGAGTGGGAAGCAGGACTGCTGGGTCTCTTCTGGCTCTGACACTGACTCAGTGTGTGGCACTGGGCAGATCACCTAACCTCCTTATGCTTCATTGTATGCATCTGTAAAACAGCAGTCAGAACAAGTTCCCGGCCTACCAGAAGTCCTGGTTTTGGATGTCTTCCACAGCTGGAGATGTCATTGCAGTACTCAACTGACTCCTGCAGGAACTTGTAATTAGGGTGACCACCCATCCCAAATTGGGCAGGATGCTCCCAAAATGCAGAGTTCAAGTCCCAGCCCCGGGCTGAATGACTCTGGGAAAGCATCTGTCCTGGATTCCCTGCACCGCTGCTCTGTGCCTGCCCAAGTGGCGGAGGTGGGCCTTAGTCCCTCCTTGCAATGAGGCCCCCCACCCCTGTTCCTCCAAGGTCCTTCCCCCTGGCCAGGGAGTCCGGGCCACTGTGGGGAGCCCTGGACCCTCCCCTGCCCTAGGTGGCACACCCTGGGGACAGGGACATGGGCTGGGGGCTGTACTTGGGCACCCCGGCCCCCCCGCCCAGGGCAGGTGGAGGTTCCGGGGCTCCCCATAGCGGCCCAGGCTCTCTGGGCAGCTCTTACCATGACCGAGCTCTGGGTTCTGGCCTGGCCAGGGGGCAGGGCCTCAGGGGAAGGGGCGGGGCCTCAGGGAAAGAGGAGGGGCACATGCAGGGCCGCGCGGTGGGGCTCCTGCATGTGCCTCACCTTTGCCATTTGAAAATGTGGTCACCCTACTTGTAATTTCCTTTACCCGTTGAGGGTGGATAATCGTAGAGCACCTAGGATTCACTGAAGGCACTCTCTATACATGTCCAACATTAACAGTTAGAGGCGGGATTTTTAAAACACTTATGTGATAGGCGTAAACGTCTGGTTGACTTTCAATGCAGGCCAATTGGATGTATGCTCCTAACTCGCATAGGCCTTTTGAAAACCCATTGTGTATATCTAGTTACGTGCATGTACACAAAGTTGTATGTGGATTTTCAAATATATACACTCTCTCATACACACAGCCCCCTCCCTCCCACAGGCAGACGGAACAGACTACTCTCAAACCCGTTATTTTGACCAAATGTGGCAACTTTGTCACACAAAACAGACATATTACAGGCTTGGTGCACAGAGCAAACAGCCCTAAAACATTCTGTACCCAGGTCCCTGTGCAGAAGGGTAGTTGATGATGATCAAATGGTTTGGAAGCATAGCCAAAACTGGCTTTGTTTGGGACCAAACCCTGCTCCCCTCCCACACACAGGCTGGTCTATGCACTGCACTGAATGATTTGCAAAAGAGAGATTTAAAAGGGCTGTTTTCTTCTTCTTTAACCAGCTCGATTGGGCATGTGTGTGTAGGGCAAAAGTGTCTGTTCTAAACAGAGAACATTCTTATTCTCTAATTACATTCACAGGGTCAGATTCTGATTTTAGATACACCAGTGTAAATCCGGAGTAAATCTGTGGATTCCAGAATGATTTTTTAAACAGCAGAATTACTTCATATTTACCCCTGCGTGACTGAAATCAGAATCAGGCTATCCCAGGATCTTTATTACGTTCTGTATTGTCTTTAACCAGACTCCAAATCTAACTCTCCTCCAAATATATCCTTCGTGTCAGTGGTATGCATGGAGGGGAAACCCCTGTAATGAAAGCATCATTGTGTTTCCTATATATTACCCAGACATATTGCTCATATACAAACAGTATTTATGTAGCTTTTGTTATACAAATCTGGCCTCACATGATGAAGTCCATACCCCATGTCCTCCCTAGCTGCACCTGCAAAATTTTCAAGTGAATCGGTTGGTGCAAATCTGTGTACACAACTACGTATTTTGTATATGCAAATTCCACTTTTTGCACATGCAAACACTGCATTTACGGACTTTGCGGGTGCATCTAGAGAGCCATTTGATAATACAGCTCAGTGTGTTTGTCATGGGACAGCGACCGTATGTCATCAATATATGGAATGTATTTTGAAAATAACATGAGTTAAATTCTGTTCAGTTGACCAGGATTTCCAATGGAGCCCATTGACTTTCCATGAGGCCCCTTTAAAAAGCCCAACCCTAGGCTTTTGGTTCCTGTTTAAAAACCCTAAATGTTCATTTGCAGTAAAACCGTGAGGCCAGCTTTGTAAGTTCCACTTGCACTATTTAACATCTGTTGGAGCAGATTTCCTGCTCTCACACACCAGACGTGTAAGGAGGGGAGTCTCGAGTTTTTTTCCTAATGGATAGTCCTTCTTCTGCCTCTTATTTCCTACCCGCTCTCTCTGCTTTCTCTCCTTCCTCATTCCCATCCCCCTCTGACTCTGCTTTGGGAATCTGGGAGCAGAGGCATCTGGCAGCATCTCCTAGCTGAGCTTGTCATTTGTGTTGGAGTGAGTCCCTAGCTCCTGGCACCGACTGTATTCCAAATAAATAAAGAAGTGCATGTCCTTCCCCATCACGAGAGAGGACTGTCACAGTCCAGGGCAAATGCACCTGTCTTCCCCTTCCAGTGGTTCAGCAAGGGCACCCCCCACCCCGCCTCAGCTTTCAGCTCCCCTGCTGTTGCCTCTCTTGAGTGGAGACACTCATCCATCACCCTGCTGACTGGCTGCACAGTTCCTTGCTTTCACTGTGTATTTCCCAGCACACACAGATTGCCCAAGAACACCTGCTAGCTTTGTCTTCAGAGACTGATAACAGTGAGTGGTCAACAGCTATCAGGTACCGCACGGCACAGCCTGCTTCATCCCTAAGGTTAAAAGCATCACAGAGCAAACATTAAAAACAATAAAAGAACCTACACGCCTGCTAATTGGGGCCCTCCATAGACCAAGGTCCTGTCTCTTTACTGGGCCCAAGTCCGTTTAAACTCAGGTTGTTTATCCAAAAGTCTTTATTTGTCCATGAGTCTTTGGAGAATCCACTTTGAACTAGTATATACATATCTCTGCTGGGGGGGGAAGGGTTGGGTGACCAGGTACCAAATGTGAAAATTTGGGACACCTTTTTTTCCGGGGAAAGAGTATAGTTGCCTATATAAGAGACAGCCTCAAATACCGGGACATCTGATCACCCCAGGAAGGGAGCAGCTTCAAAGGCTGACAGTGGAGGCCGCACATTGATATCCCCCCCTCCCTACTGGAGATGGCCCACAACAGCAGGTTCACAACTGCATTGTCCGTGCAATGCACTCCCAAGGTGTCAACCCTAATTCAAGAAGGTTTAACTTCAATTCAATAAAGTTAATCCTGATTCCATGAGGTTTGTTCAGGATAGTGCAGGATGTTGTCAGTGCTGCCGCATGGTCATCCTCCACCTCTTAACAGACACCAACGCTCACCTGTATCTTCCTTCATCCTCCCTGGGATCCTGCCTTTGGCAGAAACAAACTGGCCCCAGACCTTACGCTTCTATAGGGCCACCAAAGCAAACCTTGGGAACAATACCAGTGAAACTCCTTTTCTGCAGCCTTGTAGGCTGCTACATCTAACTTGATGATGTAGATTGACCATGGCTTATTAGTTGGGTCAGGCTTTAAGTGCTAGAGATCCTGCCACATCAGGTGAGCTATCACACCTTATTAAGGAAGCCATATCCAGCTGTTTTGATTGACAGGGTGATAAGAAAATGCTGCTCTATACAAGGTTGAGGGATTTAAGGAGTTGAGGAGGTGGAAGACTAGAGAAGTCCCCAGGCTCCGCTCCAGTCTGCAAATGAAGTGATTGAAACCTATCTCATATAAGCTGTTGGTGACTCAAATGACCCCACTGGAAAGGAGAGCAGATGAAGAATTCAGTTTAAGCAACTAGTGGGAAGAGCACTCTCCAGCAGCTGGTGGCTGGCCGGAGGAAATGAGTGCCAGCCCGCTGCTAACAGTGAAGCAATCCATGACCCGGAAGCCTGCATTGCTCTTAACAACTGTGCAAACATAAAAATACATTCGCTTCCGGAGTATCAAGAAGTTTAAAGTTGAGCTGCACGTTGACCACAAATACACTGTGCTGTTCGCAGCACAGGCTCCTCCTAGCAGTCAAAGACAGGGGCCTGGACTGAGTTCCCATTCACGCCTGTGTGACTACGGTCAGAATCTAGCCCCAGGACAGGACCCAACAGGAAATCAGGCCTTCAGCCTCGGAGTTCAGTTAAGGTTTATAATATTTCTTCAGGTGACGGCTAAATGTAGGGCTAAGAAACGTGACAGCCACCCCACCCGCCAATCCATCCATTTGCTTAAAGGATCACAGGAGAGGTAACTGGGTAACTGCTCTATTTACTTTACTGATAAGCATTTCTGAGGCTCTGTTGCCATAGTATCTGTGAGCAATGGCCCCGATAAGCACTTATACTCATGTTTATCTTTAAGCATATGAGCAGTCCCATTTATATGATTTGCTGGGTCAGGGCTCATATGCCTGTGTGTGCCAGACTGTATTTTATGTAGAAATTATAACATGAACTCTCGGCCTGATCTTTAAACCCTCATTGACTTAATGAATCTACCTGTGTAAGTAAACGTTGCAGGATCAACCATATGGTAGTGCCAAGGGTCCATCAGAATGGCTCATGGTTAGTCTGTTAGTTACACAGAGAATCTTACTTCCCGTAGGCAAGTGAGACTCACTCCTGCGGCGCCTCCTGCTGGTGTCCTGGGAATTAGCTCTTGTTCCAGCCCTGGAGCGCCCTCTACAGGCCGGTGGCCCGCTTGCTGGTGGCCCCCATGTCCCTCCCAGGACCCAGTGCCCCTTGTCTTTGGGGTGCTGCCCCTGGCAATACCCCCGCAGTCTCAGGGTCTCCCCACCCAGGGGAACCTCCAACCCTCTATCCCCACCTTGCCTCAGTCATGGGCTACTGCCAGTCACTGGGGCAGACTGCAGTGTAAAAGCCACTCATCATAGGCAAGGGGGTTCGGACCTGCTGCCTTCCAGTATCTCTGTGGGCCTTGGACCAAGCCCTGCAGCCTGGCGAATTGCCAGCCTGGAGCTCCCCTGCTCCTCTGGCCTTTCCCCAGCCCTGCTTCACCCCAGGTACCTTCTCTCAGCTCCCTGCAGCCAGGTCCCTCCCTCTCAAAGCTAGAGAGAGTCTCTGCCAGCTCCTGGCTCACTGGCCTTTTATAGGGCCAGCTGTGGCCCTTATTAAGCCAGCCACAACTGTGACTGCTTTCCAATCGGCCCAGCCTTTCCCCTGCCACAGCCCCTCTCCCAGGGCTGTTTTAAGCTCTTCAGGGCAGGAGCAGGGTAACCACCCCGCTACACCTCCATTGGTGACTGAAGAACTGAGATGGAGGATCCAATGGCCACTTTCTAACTCAGCCTACCAGGGTCCAGTAAGGGGAGGAGCCCCCAGTGGTGGAGCGAAGGATAGCAAGCAGTGCTGGAAGGATCACAATGAGCTGGGATTCAACTTCACTTTCCTACAACTTCCCCAATTCAGAACTTCCGTTGTCACTGACTGACTGTAATAAAAACAGACGGGTCTAGTTTGGGCCCCAGAGTTCAGTTGGGGTCTGAAATCTTGTGAAGAGGGACAGCTCCAATCCTGGTTCCTCTGAAGTCAGTAGGAAACTTCCCATTGACTTCAACGGGATCAGGATTTGGTGCTTACTGTCGTTGGACTAGATTCCAAATATTTGATATGGGGCCCTGCCCTCCTGTAACGCGTGTGTGTGTGTGTGTGTGCGCGCGCGCTCACACACACACATATAAAACACACATGCGCACCTCTTGCAGACGCACCAGATGGGTGGCAGAAGTAAGCATCATGCATGGAAGAATGACTTGGGGAGGATGTTACCTTTGGGAAGGGTGTTGCAGTGTTAACCAATCAGCATTCCACCCCTGCTGTAAGATTATTCCTGGAATGAACAGCTTCAGGGGAGAGAGAGGGAAGTAATTGCCTAGGAAATGAATTAAAAATAAATGTCAGGTTCAGGGGTGGCATAAGGCATTAAACTCCATGACCTTAAACATGAACCCTTCTGCAATGCAGAATCTTTGATTTGATTCATCTCTATATTTCTGGGTTTTTTCTTCTTCTTTGGGGTACACCTATCACTTGAGCCCTTTAAGATGCTTTGTAAATAGATGAGGCCATTTAAACAGTGATTATGATGAGCAAAGAAAATGAAAAGCCGTATTCTGCATTTCCCTGCTCCTTGCCCAGTCGTTTAAACCTGTGCAAAGTGGATATAAGATGCTATTAAATGAACGTAACAATGATTTACATTCACTTTGCACTGGGGTAAATGACCACATGTAGGAATGGAGCATCAGGACCATTGTGTTTACACAGAGGAATGTAATACCTTTTTCCTTTCACACTGGAGATTTTTTTTTTAAATCCAGCTTTCTGCTAGTTTCCATCATTTCGCAGTATCAGGCTTTATGTTTCAAAAGAAAAACTCTTGCCTGTGGCATTATGTTGGCAATGGACCAATACTGAAATAATTCTGGGTAAACTCTGTATTCATGGAACTTTCTAATGATGATGCCCAGCTGCATTGCAGATTGGAACAATTTAACTTTTAATGGCAATGCAGCATAAGCAATTGGAGATCTGGACCATTGTATGAAATCATAATGGAACTGGTGCTTCTCCAATCTCCAGAGTTAGGGTTAGTTTCCAGACATGTGGCAAAGATTTTGATTTTCTTCACCAAGTAAAGATCCAAAGGGTCTTGTTAACATTTCCCTAATTAATCTGTTTACATATTTTTTTCATATACATGCATTATTTTACTACTGCATTAGACCGGTTAGCCTCATTACATTCATTACTAATAAAAATAATACCTTGTATTGATGTAGGCCAATGAATTAAACCTCACAACCGGAGCTGGTTGAATAATCCAGCGATTTTCATTCAGCTGCACAACTGCCAGCTGAGTCGCCTTTTGAGCTAAAGGAGAACTCCAATGGCTGCAGGTAGCAGCAGATTCCTTTAGTAGGGCTGTCTAGGAAACGAGAATCCCGTTTTCACAAAAAATGTCGGCATTTTGAAATTTGTTCTCATTCCGCATCAGAACAATGAGACCTTTTGAATTAATATTATTTTTGTGTGTGTGGAAAAAACATGAGACAGACACCCCCACCCCTGAATAGCCAATGGAATAGCCAGTGGTTGTCTTGTCTAAATGAGAGAGGTCCAGGGACTTGAAACCTGGGTCTCCCATATCTCAGGTGAATGCCCTACCCACTGTGTTCGTCTAAGGTGCATTTCACTCTCTCCCAACCAGACGTTCCATCCTGGAGCTGAGGGAGCTTAGTCGAAACTGATACGGTTCTGCAGAAAGTTTTCAGGTTCAACAAATTGGCATTTTTCCAACAACAAAAAAGTTGAAAAATTCCCAATGAACTCTGCTCCTTATCCTTTGTGTAGACCAGCTGTCAGACTGGAGCATCAGCCAGTGACTTGTGCACATGAAGCCGGGGCATAGGGTCTGTATATGCACAAAGTAATGGAACAACTGCCTCCAGCATATTCTGCTCACTTTTCCACTTTTTTTTGCGGAGGGGAGTTTCTCTTACTGATGTACAGAATGGAAGTTATTTAAGGAACCATACACACAGTTAATTTCCAACCGTTTTTCCTTTTTATAGGCGGAGCAGCAGCAGTTAATTCTGTATTAAGGTTGCTTAGCATTTTCCATTGTGTTGTGGTGGGAGTCACTAGGTGGGGCTGTTACAGAGTTTTAAAATTCTTTGCCTGTGAGCAGTGTACAGTCTTTGAAAAAATGCTGCATTGTTAGTTTTTGTGGGGCAGATTTTTTGGGAGTAGCTGTGGCAAGCAGCAAGAGAGCTTGTCCTCATCCGTGATCTCTCTAGCTAGAGTCATTTCTCGGTGCAGAATTTCTTCCTTGGAACAAGGCATTCATGTTTGGGCTGCAATTTCTTAAAGAGGGGCTTGCCTGAGTGCTGATTCTGACCATCTCTGTTTCAGGACTAGTGTATATAGTGTAAATAAGCAAGATATACTAAGAAAATACCCCAAATTTGCATTACTGATTTTTCCTCCAATGGGAAATAGATCTGGATGGCCCCAAAATCTGTAAGATCTACACACACACACATATAAAGAGGGATGGTTGTTTTCTGTGCTCCCGCAGCAGACTGAGAAGAGGAGGCTGGAGAGTGGTGAAAATGAAGGGACTGCTTGTAGGAAATATTCATTCCTGGAAGCATAAGTCGTGTGCGTATGCATGTGTGTGTATCTTGACATACATGTAAATTGAAAACGTTTAGACTTCTGCATTAGACTGCGCTATGTATTAGGAGCAGGACAGGCTTCATGGGGCATAAGCAGGTAGCTGAGATAGTGGTGTTTAGTTAATTATGCTTGAATTTAAATTGAGGAAATACCTAACAAAGACGTGAAGCAGCCATGACCAGTGCAGTGTAGCTAGGAGTTTGGGTTTGTCCTTTGCTTTAAGCTTAGATGGCTAGAAAAGCGACTGGATGCACTTCTAAAGTGCCTTACAACAAGCAGGAACCAGCATTTTATTACTTGGAGACTGACTGGTGTTTCACCAGAGTGACAGGAG
Source organism: Mauremys mutica (assembly GCF_020497125.1). NCBI lineage: Eukaryota > Metazoa > Chordata > Testudines > Geoemydidae > Mauremys > Mauremys mutica. The sequence continues at coordinate 80,405,086 of NC_059082.1, read as the reverse complement.
CAGCTTTGCTGGCCGCTATAAAAGTACTTCACAGTGTGACAAGCACAAGCAACTGAGCGCTTTTGACAGGTATTTTCAGCTCTGCTTTTGAACTGGGGCCAGAAATGCCAAAATGCCACACACAAGGCTTTTTTGCCTAGTGCATCCCTTTCCTCATGGCTTTTCATACTAGGAATGGATGCGGATGCAACAGGAATCCTCATCGGAAAGCCTTTTCTCCCAAGATTTCCATCCCAAATATTCAGACTCGAAACTTCAGGTCATTTGGAGAGAGAGAGCTAAATATTTGGCTCATTGTACATACACCTTCTGGGGTTGGCTGATCCCTGGGTAGTGCTTCCTAGATGATAAAGGGCTTGCTGCACATGGAAACAGGAGATCCGGAGAGTTACAGCAATGGTATTCGATTTCTGTTTAAAAATGAATCCCTTTTGCTCAAAGTCTAGTTCTTGTCTTTAAAATGACCATAAAAAGATGGCTTGGTGAGGCTTTGTGTTCGTGTTTTGTACAGCTCGGTCCTACCATTTGCCCAGTGTTTAGAGATGTTTTACTACTGATATTTATTTGTATTACAGTAGCACACATTGAGGCTGCAACCAAGATCCTAACTCCATTGTGCTAGGTGCTGTACTGAAAAGCTTACAGTTTAAATAGACAAGACAGACAAAAAGTGGGAGGAAGGATTTCCCCATTTTGGAGAAATGAGGAGGGGAGAGAGAGATTAAGTGACTCGTATAAAGTCACACAGGAAGTCAGTGACAAATCCAGAAATTAAACCCACGTATCTGAGGTCCCTCGCTCAGTGCACTACCTACTAGGTCATCTTTTCTTCCTAAATTGGTAAGGTATTTCAGAAGGATGAGCCTGTCTTCATAATGGGGAAATCATAAATGTGACCTGTGGTTAGATACAGTGGGATCTGAATAAAAACAGGAAATTGCAAACAGATTAAGGCAGAGAGAAGCCTCACAAATACAGGGGACTGAATGTTTTAATGAAGATTAAACCAATATCAACTGCATTAGCTTTCATGGGATTGCAGGAGAGCAATCTTATTATTAGAATATAGATTTTATAGCCCAGTTTGCATAGTTCTATTATTCTGGAATATTAAATGACAAAAACTCCTGTTGTGTTTTTGTATCTAAAGTAACTCTCTCTACGTGCCTTAAGAGGTCATGTAGTGTTGCTGGAGCAAAAGATATTCAAAGCATTCCCCTTCCTCCTCCCACCCCTCGAGAGGAGACTGTGTTTCATTGATGGGATAAGTTTGCTCTCTGATTTCTGTAATGTAAGGGAATATAGGAAATGTCATACTAGATCAGACTCAGGGTCCATCTAGTCCAGTATCCTGTGTTTTGACAGTGGCCAATACCAGCTGCTTCAGAGAATGGTACAAGAAATCCTACAGAAGACAGTTATGGGAAAATCTACCAATGAGGAAAGTCCCTTCCCAAGCCCCTTCAGTTAATGGTCGGCTTATACGCCGAAGCATGAGGGCTTATATTCTTTCTAGATCTCTTGATTTTTATTATTTTTTAAAATCCTTACTAGTATACATCTGGCTACTCAATCCTATTAAGAACTGGGCCTCAATAATATCCCGTGGTAATGAGTTCCAGAGGCTAATTTGACATTTTGTTTGGGGGGAGGAGATAGCACATTCTTTTATCCATTTCAAATAATTCCCACAGGGGAAAATATGTCAAAAACAAGATTCTGCATTATAGCTGATGTAATTAGCTGGAGTATATAGTATGTGAGGATGCTGTATGTATTTTAGTAAGGAAACGACAGTCGTTAGTTATCAGTTTCACAGTGGGGATGGTTACAGCATGATACTATCATGCACTTTGTCCACGGCCAGGAATGATCTGGGCCATATAGGGTTTGTCTTCACTACCGGCTGGATCGGGCAGCGATCGATCCAGCGGGGATTGATTTATTGCCTCTAGTCTAGACACGATAAATCGATCTCCGAGTGCTCTCCCGTCGAGTCCTGTACTCCAGCTTAGCGAGAGGCGCAGGCAGAGTCGACGGGGGAGCAGCAGCAGTCGGGAAGACACTGTGGTGAGTAGATCTAAATATGTCGACTTCAGCTACCTTATTCACGAAGCTGAAGTTGTGTAACTTAGATCGATTCCCCACTCCCCCCCCAGTGTAGACCAGACCTTAGAGATCTGGTGTGTGTAGGTGTAGCCAGTCTTTTCACTCCATGACAGCCTAATCCAAGCCAGATCTTTAGGGAGAACCTGTATTGTTACTTTAGGCAGTACAGGTCATGTTAGTTTAGGAGCCAAAGAGAACCACAGAGTCTGTTTATACCCAGCAGCCTCACTAAAGAACCTCCTTGATAGTCATTTGTTACACCCAAGCTCCATCTTTTTCCTGCGCCGAGGCTCTTTAGTGTCAATAGAGTGTAGCAACTTGAGGTCAAAGTCAGAATCGCGTTCAGTGCCATTGACTCCAGGTGTAAGTCCATTACCTGGCACCATTGTCCTTTGACTGGCATGAGATCTGAATTTGGCCCTCTGCATCTAGAGCCACAACCAGAGCGTGCCTTAGCCCTGGTTCCCATGCAGCCACCTCTTGTGTCAAGTACTCTGAAAGAATTTCAGCCCCATCCTAAGAATCCCTGAAAAGGCTGTGATGGAGTGAGCCATCATCCGAATTTTGGAAGGAGCCAGAGGAATATTGCTTTGCTGATTAATGGACAGGGATAATGAGTGGAAAAAACCTGTTATGCAAACTCTATAGTATGTTATTTAGAGTATCAATTTCCCTACTGAGAGACTTATAACAGGATGTTCAGAGAGGAATATTGCTGCTCTTTCATAATCATTTTAATGTCTTTTGTCAGACACATGCTGTGGCTGGATTTGAAAAAGGATGGGGGTATGTTTTGACTGTGGCTAATCTTTGCAGCGTGCAAGTGAGACAGTGAGCCGTACTGGCGCCCTGAACCTGCAGTAAGAGACAGGAGCCCAGAGAACTCCAAAAAGTTTGCCTCAGTGTTTCCTACCTAGTTTTCCCTTTCTGGAGGGAGGTGCTGAACGGGCTGTGGAATGGGTAAAGGGCATGGCCTTGTGAAAGCTGGGGATCCATGGGAGCCTCTCCCAGCTGTACCAAATCCATGTGCTATAGATATAGTTACTAACTAAATCCGCTTTGGATTCCTGAGCTTCTACCACTTGAACTTAAAGGGGTGCGTTCCTGTAGCTGCTAACAATAGTAGGTTCCTTATCCTCTTCGTGAATTTACGCTAGAGGGCAGTTCCTCTCACTCACACATGCGCAAAGCCAATCCATTACACAACTCTGCACACACCAAGCTCTCTCCACTGCTTTGTACCTCTCCTGGAAGGGAGGAGGGAAAGAGCTATGGCTGGCAGAAGAGATGGTCTTTGGTTCACTGGATTTTCAATAGGATGTGTCTGTAGCGTATGATTCAGTGTTTAGGGGGTTGACCTGAGAAGTAAAGTGGTGAATGGTAGGAGTAAGTCCGGGGAGCCAGCGCAGTTGGGTTTTATAGTAGGCTGTGTTGTGTGACCGTGGAAAAGTTCCTTAGGACCTCTTTGACTTGGTTTTGCCATCTTTACAATAGAGACAATACTTTCTTGCCTCATTTCCTCGTTGTCAATGAGCTAGCGGAGATGCTTTTTACAAAAGATATAGTATGTGATTGAAAGTAACCCCCAGCCACCTGGAGATTGGCAGAAAGCCTCCTCCTCTTTCCTTCATTGCTTGAAAGGATTTTTCTGAGTAGCACAGCTGAAACCAAAGTATTCAACTGAAGAAAGTTTCTTCCCTAAGCCAACTTTCTATGCCCCCACAATATCACTCGAGGAGGCATGTGGTCACCTGCTTTCAGCAGAAGAAAGAGCTTTCAGCACAGCATACAAAATGTATTTAACAAAAAACGTTTCTCTCCCACACTTCTCACCTAGAGATTCTTTGAGATGTTACATTTTTCCTTTAAACCCATGATTGTTCCAGGGGTTGGATTAATGTGGAAAATGCACAAATCTTGCTGTTTAAAAAAAAATAAATCTTAGTGCTGCGTAGGAAACATGCTTTAAAATACAGGTCGCCCTCAGTGTATTTATTATTCACTGGGACAGGCAGAAAAGCAAACCCACCAGAGTCAGCCCATAGAATAAGTTTCCTCTAGGAACGTTCTTGTTTAACAGACGGCCTGTGAAACAAGGAGAGATGCAGAGTGATGTTTCCAAAAATGCCAGTATGACTTAGGAGCCTAAATCCCATCTTCAGAAGCGACCTAGGCATTTAGAAGCCCAAGTCTCACTGAAAGTCAGTGGGACTTGGGCGCTTTTGAAACTTTTACCCGTGTGGATTGGAAAGCACCATTTATCAAGGATCCTAACAACAGAGGGAAGCCATCTTTCCAAGGATGCGTAGCAGTTTGTTTTGGCCCAGGTGATATTTGATTTTAAAATCACGTCCTTCTGCTTCCCATGTTGCTCCTCCCCGCACAAGCTTTAACTAAGGCCTTTTCTTGAGAGCAGAGTTGCAGCAGCACTGCACTGGCATTTAAGGTGGATGTAATACTTGAACTGGTGAGGAGATATCCACTGTAGTGTGTGTTTATCCAGCATCCTGGCCTGTGACCCAGACTGCCTACCCCTAAGTCTGACCTACTGTTACACAAGGTGCATGGGGTATAAACCATTCATGAAAAATCTTGTGTTCTGTGAGCCTGCTTCTGCTCCCGTTGAAATCAATAGCAAAACTCTCAGTGACACCAATGGGTATATGTAAAGAAGAACCTCTAAAGTTCTATTTTAGCTAAGGTATCATGTCACCAGAAATCTACTTTTCCCTAAAGTGTATTCTGTATCTAAGCTTTATTTCAGATTCAGATGATGAGTCTCTCTCTTACTTTTACCCACAGAGCTTGTCATCCATAATGTTTGTAATGTGATTTTATGTATTCAGCTTTGAATCCAGTTATCTGTTAGCTGTCCAAGAGTGCTTGGCAATGCCGTAGCTCTGGAAAAGGTCTCGCTGGTACTTTTGATGCGGTACTGTTGCCTGGCACTTTGAGGTTTACACGTTTTATTGGTTTAGACTGTATTTGATAGCAACGATTTGATTTGACTTATCGTAATGCTGTTTTGTAAGCAGATTGACTTGGTTTGGTTTGAGTTTGTTTTATAAAAGCCCTATTCATCTCTAATCCATCATAATACTATCTCTGCAGCTTTTAACATGATTAAGTGCAGCTTGTGACGACATTGTCCTGTTCAGCTTCCCAAAGTATATTGGATTAAACATTAAGTAAGGTACACGCTACTGGACCATGAAAACAATGCTCTTTAGCGGTACATTTTAGGACAGTCCTTAGTTGTCACTAAATGTCACCCTAGCATAGTTCTCCAAAATTAGAGCATGAGAAGGGTAGTTTCAAGGAATTTTAGCTTCCTATCCAGACCTCTCATTCTTTGGAGGGGTTGGTAACCTCGTACAAAGCACTTCCATGTTTCCATTCCTTATTGCATGATCTCTAAATATACAATATGTGCTTAATGGCTCGTTGGTGACCTTTGGATTTGGTTCTCACCCTCTGTGCTAGAGACCGTGGTTTCATGCCCCATGAGAATCCTGCCTGGTGAAGTGAAAATTGTATCGGACGTCAAAGTAGATGATCATTGTGGTTCCTTCCAGCACTGGAATCTATGAACAGGAGAAGAAATTAAATGATCACAGGGGCCCTAGATTCATTGGTTATTAAATAATTATTAACTAGAACTGGTCAAGACTTTAAATGCAGAAAGGTTTTTTCCCTGCCACACATTCTGATTTAAAATGTCAGGTTTTGGGCAAGAAATATTGAAACATATTGGTTTGGTTTTGAATCAACATTTCAAAAAAATCATTTTTGTTCACCGAAAATGTGAACATTTTTCAACATTTCTGGTTTAGAACTTGCTCGGAATTTTCCTTTCAAGTGAATGTTTTTTATATGGTTTAGTTTCCATTCGTATTCAGACTAGAAACTAATTTTGAAATGTCACGAGATGAAACTTCCGTTTTCCAAACAGTTCTATTAACCACATGCTGTCTAGACATAAACCATGTTTCCAATCAATTACATGCCTAGCCAGTTGTGACAGAAGAAATTTGCCATGTGGACGGGGTCTCTAAGTTGTTAGCATCTGGCTGTTGGGTGGCCTAATTGGAATGAGTTGGTGGATTTAAGTTCAGTTACTAGTAGATATGAAACTGAGCTGCAAAACTGAGCTGCAAAGCTCTCCTAAACATTCAGGAGTGTTTGGAGCCGGCATTTTAATTTGGTCTATTTTGGAGATGAGCCAAGTGAGAAAACCAGATCTGGTTCGGGATTTGGATTCCAAGCAACACCATCTATAAAGTTTGCAGGGTGTATTGCTGTGGCATATTGCTTCAACTAGCGCTCTAGTTCTCTGTGCCATAGTGTTCACATCCCAACTGGAACTCAGACCTGACACCAAGGATTATATGGGCACGGTTACTGAATGCTCCACTCACCCCTCCGTTGCATTGCCTCTTGCATTTCCCCATGACTAAGGGTGGAAGGATGGTCTTGTGTTTAAGGCAGTGAGCGAGGTTCTCAGGAGTTCCTGGTTTTACCCTAGACCTTGTGCAAATTGCTTAACCTCTCTGTGCCTCAGTTCCACCATGTGTGAAATGGGGATAATATTTCTCTACTCACAGCTTGTGTCCTCACGGGAATTATAAGGATAAATTTGTTAATGACAATGAGATGCGCAGATATTATGGCTAGGAGGCCAGATCAGTAGAGAGAATAAATAGATGCTCTGTTAATTGAGGATTTTAGTAATCAGGGTTCTCAATGCAGCATCTTTCACCATCAAAAAATTTACATGAAAAACATACTAGTTACTTATTGTTGTTACTACCAATGATGATAATTCAGCTCTCTAAAATTACATAACACTTTACAGACAAATGAAATCTCTGGGGCCAGTTCCTTGGTGATGTAAATCAGTGCAGTGATGTGGCCCATGGTCTCTGCTCCCACAGACCCTACATTTCTCTGAAGATCTTCCAAATAATTTTGAAACTCAAATACCATCTAATTTGGGACCAATTTTTGTTTTGCACTGAGTCTTTCTTTATCCCAGGGGTAGGCAACCTATGGCACTTGTGCCGAAGGTGGCACGCGAGCTGATTTTCAGTGACACTCACACTGCCTGGGTCCTGGCCACCAGTCCGGGGGGCTCTGCATTTTAATTTAAATTTAAATGAAGCTTCTTAAACATTTTAAAAACCTTATTTACTTTACATACAACAATAGTTGAGTTATATATTATAGACGTATAGAAAGAAATACATTAAAATGTATTGTTGGCACGCGAAACCTTAAATTAGAGTGAATAAATGAAGACTCGGCACAGCACTTCTGAAAGGTTGCCGACCCCTGCTTTATCCAATCCATTTCACCCAACCCCCCAAAACAACGTTACTTGTTTCAGGTAGCAAAGAGTTGGGATGATTTTGCCTCTATTCCACAGGGGGGAAATAGAAATGACTTTCACTGCTGGGCCTGAAAGAGAAACACTATGGAAGTTCAGATGTTCGCTGTCCATTTGGAAAGCAAGACACAGCTTGAATCAAACTGGGTGTCATTGCCATGTCTGCCATCACCTTACAAAAGCAAAGAGGGTTGTTATGGGATGGCTCCTTACCTCTCAGAATTACGGGTCCATAGCATCATTAATACCTGTCAGAGATAATGGAACAAGACGACAGCAGGATGAAGGCAGAGCCACGTCTTTTGCCTTTCTGAGTGTAGCTGCCCTTTAGGTGAAGGATAGTCTCCTCCATACCAATTAGCACTTGTGAAATGGATTTGATTACATTAGTTATCCCTCTTCCAAAAGGAGGAGTAATTAATCTACCAAATTACTTGTGTGCGGGGGACTTTTTGCATTGTGAACTTCCTAATGAGTTTTTTTTTAAAGGTGGGGGAGGTGGAACTTACATGGAAACTGGAGTTTGTTGCTTTATTTTGTGAGTACTCATAAGGCTAACGATTCTATGAAGCACCTAGGCACATGCTTAACTTTAAAAATGTGACTTAACTGGAAGCCGGTTGTGCTACTCTCATACTTAAACGCTTTGTTGAATCAGGACTATGGTGTATGATTGGTGGTCCCAGACTGATAGCACATGTACAACAGAGGCAGCAGCAATGCAAGGTTTCCCACTCTGGGTCATCACTGAAATGCAGAAGCCACCTCTAGGAGGTTGAGGGGGCAGTCGAATCTCCTTGCCTGTTCATCTCTTGGCCTTTTTGGTGAGACTGCCAATAAAAATGCCAATTAGCCCCAGTTCTGGTGGTGTGTCTTTTGTCATGTGGATTCCTGTTGTCAGGGAGCACCAGTCTCAAACCCTAGTCTAAGAGGGCTCTCAGGAGCTCATATGTTCCAACTTGCCACCCAGTGATCTGCTAACAGTTGCCAGAACTAGAAGCTGAACAATGACAGAGCACTGCAGTCCTGGATCTGATTGTGGAACTCTGGGCATCCAGATTAGTTCCCTGCTTCTATTTAAACCAAACACAGGAACAGGAAGTTGTCCGTGCAGCTGGGTTTCCCCTGGTTCCTACTGCCTGATTCTGATCTCCTGGTATGTTGTCCCTGCTTGCTTCCTGACACCCGGGCTGGTCTCTGGCATATCTCAGCCTCTGATCTTCCGGTATCTGACCAGCAGGTAGGACCACCTCTGCTCCAGTCATGACACCTGTCCACTGGGGACCAGACTGATCACACCAGTATTTGTCTTTGTTGGCCTGTTTTATTAGAGGAGAGATTGCAGGGGAGGTTAACTCATGACACACAAATGTGCTAACAATGAGGGAAGCATGTATGAAGTATAATTAAATCAAAAGCATATTTAAACTGTTTTCTAAGCACTACTTATGAAGGAGCAAGAATATCCAGAGCATATTAAACTGTCAGATTTAATAAATCTTAAGCATGGCCGTGGGCCAATACCAGTGCATATTTCTGCAGCACCATTTAATTAAGAATGAGCATTGTTCTTTAAGCCTGTTCATTGTTCAGAGTGCACGGTAAGAGCCATGGAAATGAGTTGATTCAATGAAGACGCAGGCTGCTGCTTTTTCATATGCTATCCCTGAATTTTAACTTCCTAGAAAAAGGAAAAACATGCAAAATATAAGCCATTAAAGAGAGAAAATAGCCTTGGAAGAGTGATGGGTGGAATACAACAGCCTGCTCGATGTGAAAGTGGCGTGTAGACAAAGGATACATTTAATACATTCGCTGAAATTAGTTCAAATGGCAGTGAGCCAGTTTTTCTATGTCCAGGATGGAGTTTGGCTTTGTTTTGGGTAGCACTGATTTGGGCAATTTAATACAAATTACTTCCATAGTTTTTCTCTCCTCCACACCCAATGTATGCAGAGATGTGATTCTTGAACTGGGGTTTCAGATGGGCAGATTTGACAGCCATTACATTGCATTAGTGAAAACACTCACTTTTTCCATTGGTTACAGGTTTCCTGTATCCTGTCTCGTTGACCAAATATTTAGTAGAAATGGCAAATAGCAGCCAACAGACCCCAAAGCTGCTAGCCATGGTTTGCTGGGCATCAAAAATCTTGTCTGTTCCCACTTAACCTTGTTAAATGTATTCCCCATTATAGCATAGTGCAGAGGTCCCTTAAATTGGTCAGTTTGCAGAAAACTAGGGAAAATGAGGTACTGTTTAAAATAATTTTAGTTTTTAAATATTATGCTTTTTAATACCCTTCTCTGATAAACGTACATGATAAGCTACTCTTCTGTTGGGCTCAAGTTTACATGAGAGAGATTGCTATTGAGCAGTTATCTCCAGTGGCACATATTAAGTATTTTTTCCACTAGGCAAGCACCATAAACTGTTTTAGGTATAAATATCTATCGGGGTGGTTTTCATTACAGAAAATCTTATCTATTGCCTCTTGCTTAATTAATTTCTCCCCTGAAGGCATAAAGCCTGATTAGGACAAGGCACTGAATGGCATCAACTCCCATTGAAATCAATCAGATGGGCTGTAGTGATCAAAATAATGGAGTATTCATGGCAGTCATCATGAAAGAAATGGATCTTGGCTCCAGTGCAGGGCCTGATTCTCCACTGCCTTGCAGTTTGTGGAGTCGCACTCACGCAAAGTGGGTGTAAATCTGATTAAATCAGAATGGTGGCATGTTACCTCTCGCTTTTCACACATATTGCAAAGGGTGTAATTAATGACACAGGCGACAAGGCCTTTTAGAGAAACAGGTTCTTAGAACTGCTCTTTCCCATTCTAAAGGCCTTTGTTTCAGCACCGGGGACAGCTACTCTGTGCAATGTACTGCTCCTGCTAGAGCTGGTTGAATTATGTGTTGCAAACAATGTAGCCATTGAATTTAGCCCACTTGCTTTGGAAGGCCTTTAGACATCTGTCTGGACCGTTGGTGGGTTTATATCTTTCACCTCCAAATGTTAAGGTGGAAATAATATTTGAGTTGACGTTTCGTAGTTTGGTTTTTAAGTCAGAGATTTTCGGTGACCAAATCTTGTTTACGTTAGCGCATGCAGCTCCCACCTTGCCAACTTGTGACTTTATTTGCTTATGGAGATCCCCATTGGCTTGCACATTACTGCCAACGTGTGTGAATTGACTTGCCTCCTATATTCCTTTACCTTCTAATGTAATGCTTGAATTGGGAATGGCTCTGGTTCTCATTAGATTGCTAACTCGGTCTTTCTGGCTGGACAGTCTTTTGGTCGTTGCTTGCATGTTGGTTGAGTTGTCACTTAGAAAAGCCACATCATCAGCATAATCTAAATCTTTTACTGTAGTGTTGCTAAACCATGCAATGCCTGTGTTACATCCATCCATGTTTTTTCTCATAATGAAGTCAGTGGAAATGCCACAAAGGAGAAGTGAGAAAATGTGTCCTTGTCTGACACCCGTGTTTATATTAAACCATTCACTCACGTCTGCATTTGCTTTAACTGGGCATATTGCCCCTTGATAGAAAACATTGATGATAACTATTTTTGTTGGCTTACCAGAACACTTCAGGATGTTCCAGAGTGAATTGTGATGGAGGCTGTCAAATGCTTTCTTAAAATCTATGATGTTTACGAGTGGTTTTTGCCATTCAGTGGTCTCTTCTATGATTATTCTTAGGGTGAAAATCTGTTTGACAAGTGATCTTCCAGGTTTAAATCTAGCCTGCTGTTCCCTTACCTATGCCTCAACTGCTTCCTTTATTCTATTTAATATGATACTTCAGAAGACTTGCCTATCGCTGAAAGGAATGTAACCCTTTGCCAGGTATTGCAGTGACTTAGGTCACCTTTCTTTGGTATTTTGACCATAATGCTATTTTCCCATTATTCTGGAGGCTTTTCCTGGTCCCCTACTCTGTTGAAAAGTTTGGGGATTTTAACAATGGTCTCATCACACCTTTTCAACATTTTCCCAGTGACTTAGTGTCAACTATAGCTTCCCGGGTTTTAACTTTTTTATTGTGTCTTTCACTTCTGTTTGGTGTGAGATGTTACAATGTCTAGTTCTCTGGGTTTCATTTCTTTGTCAAAGTCCATAATTTCTTATAGTGTTGGTCTGTTTAGCATCTCTTGGGAGTGCTCTGCCCATCACTCTTTTGCAGGTTATTAACCTGATTATGACATCATCTGCTGCAGTGGGATCTGTTGTGTTAATGTGGCATTCACACAGATGCATTTAGTTCTCCTTTCAACTGGTGTGAATGAGGCATAACTGCACTGAAGTCAGTGGAGTTACATTGGTGTAACAACTGCATTCCGGAGAGGACAGTCAGGCCATGTGTGTCAAATTTTGCAAACCCTAATAAAATCTGGGTGCAAACAAATTACTGTGGAGCGGTTGGGGGGAAGGGTTGGCAGTGGGGATAAGGGAACGCACTTCAATACAGAATAATGCAACTGTTTTACATTTGTTTCAAATGTTTCCAACTAAAAGGCACTAATACAAATAGTGGATGTTGGATGGAATGGCCACTCAGTATAAGCTCAGTTCCTGGGCTTTGTACTGCTGCTTTTTGAGCGTACCTCCTCAGACTATTCCCATAGTTTGCATCTGATTATTTTTGTACTTCTCTTTTATTTACGAGTATTTAAACAAATTTTGGAAACTACAAAATGTAATAACAGTGGAGGAAAGTTGCTGTATGAACTGGTTGTGTAATAATAATAACAACCTACATTTCTATAATGCTTCTGCCATCCTGATGGATCTCAATGCACTTTTACTTAGGGTATGGTTACACTGGCGAGTTGCAGCGCTGGAAAGCCTCCACCAGCGCTGCAATTAGTAAGTGGCCACACCTGCAGGGCACTTCCAGCGCTGCAACTCCCTGGCTGCAGCGCTGGCCGTACACCTCACTCAGCATGTGGAATAAGGATTCCAGCGCTGGTGCTGCAGCGCTGGTCATCAAGTGTGGCCACACACCAGCGCTGTGATTGGCCTCCAGGGTATAAGGATGTATCCCAGAATGCTTTTATAAATTACTCTCTTTGTTTTGTTATGCAGCCTCTCTTTGTTTTGTTGTGAACTCCGAGCTCCGTTGATCCTGGAGCTGTTTATCTACAAACACAGCTCCTGTTTGCTGTGATCAATCTGTGAACAATCAAATGAGATAATGAGGCAGGCAGGGAGTGAGTGTTTGCTTGACAGAAACAGCGGGGGCAGAGGGGAGAAAGGGAGTCGTGTTGGCTGCAGGCTGTTTGCAGTTAAGAGTTAAGGGTAAGGGATCGGGAACATGTTCTGATTTTTCAAGTCAGGAAGCTAAACACACAGTGTTGGCTCCAAAAATCCACTCTCTCTCTCTCCCCCCGCTCCCTGTCACACTACGCCCCACCCCACCCCCCTCTTTTGAAAAGCACCGTTGCTGCCACTTGAATGCTGGGATAGCTGCCCATAATGCATCACTCCCAACAGCGCTGCAAATACTGCAAATGTGGCCACACACCAGCGCTGGTAGCTGTGAGTGTGGCCACACACCAGCGCTGGCCCTGCACAGCTGGACGACCAGCGCTGCAACTACCAGCGCTGCAGATTTGTAAGTGTAGCCATACCCTTAATGTATCTAGTCGTGTGGTTCACCCATCACTGAAATGCAGCCCCCTGTAGACTGTAATGTAGCAGCCAGCAACACTATGCAGCAGTTCTTCTGTGTTCTGATGAAAAACCCATTGAAGTCAATGGAAAATCTCTTATTTACTTCAGTGCACTTTGGAGAAGGAGAAGTGAAAAATAACTTCCCAGGACACAGTGAGTAACTGTTGCAAAAATTGCCCTGGGGTCTTGAATTACCATGTAAACCCGGGACATAACTTTTGTGTAGGATACCAAACGAGGATGCAAACTCTGGAGTAAATCTTACACTCATTTACACTGATGCTAATCCAGAATAATGCTAAAATTACTCTAGAATTTACACAAGTGTAAATGAAAATTGAATTTGTCCCCTTCCCTTACAGACCACGCCAGTGTCCTGTTGGTGGATTACTGTCCCTGCATGATCTTGATGGAATTTCAGAATCTGGTCAGGGTTTCTTTTCAAAAACCCTGATTAGGATTAGCCTACAAATGTGTCTCTGATTACTGTTGATGCGCAGTCCCTGCACGGAATCCAGTATGTCAGGAGACACAGGGCTGTGATTCTGTCATTTAGGCTACACTGAGTGGGAACAGAATTCTTGAGTGAATTGCAGGTGACGCTTACAGGGTACTTCTGTCCATAACAGGGTTTGGCTGAGAAATGCCTTACAGCTAATGACACGGTATCGTGACACTTGTCTAAATAATACTTGCAATGAATCATTTCTCTGCCAAAATAAGAGTGAGTTAGAATAACTGAGAGCGGAGCTGAGGCCTTTATGATGCCTTTTGTAGTATCTGGTGAACATAAGTGCCGCTTGAGTTAATATCTTAAGGGCTACATCTAAATAGGCCACATGCTGCCCTGTATACTCGTGGCAAATTCTCTAGGCAGCTAAATCTTTGCAAGCTGTTTTGAAGCACTGGCTATGTGCTGTTGCTGTAACATTTTTGAACTGTATGTGTAAACCTAAAATGGAAATTCCCTTAGATTCCGCAGAAAGGGGTTTAAAACTTTAATGAATTTTAAAGCTCCACAGTTTGATCCCTCTAGTGTAGAAAATCCATCCATTCATTAAGCTTCACAAATGTACATGGCATAAAGTTGATAAGCTTCTAAGTCTATTGACTATGGTAGGAATCTTCCTTCCTACTGTTAAAATATGACTTGGAAAAACTAAACTTCCTTCCCTTTCCCCCTCCACCTCCCCATGGGTTTATTTCTCAGACTTAGGTCGTGGGTAGAGCTGGAGAATGGGAGTTCCTGGATTCCACTCTGAACTCAAACAGTAACTTGCTGTGTGATCTTGGACAAATTATTTACCTTTGTATGCCTCAGTTTACCATGTGTGTAATAGAAACAATACCCCTTTGAGCTGTGATGCGTAAGTAATGTTTGTAAAGCACTTTTGGGCTCCTATGAATTAGTTCTATGGACGTGCAAAACATTTTATAATGACATTGATGATTTGGATGATGGGATGGATTGCACCCTCAGCAAGTTCGTCAATAACACTAAGCTGGGGGGAGAGCTAGATACGCTCTAGACATTTCGCCGCCCCAAGCACGGCGGCATGCCGCGGGGGGCGCTCTGCCGGTTGCTGGTCCCGCGGCTCCGGTGGACCTCTCGCAGGCGTGCCTGTGGAGGGTCCGCTGGTCCCGCGGCTCCACCGAAGCCGCGGGACCAGCGGACCCTCTGCAGGCACTCCTGCGGGAGGTCCACCGGAGCCACGGGACCAGCGGACCCTCCGCAGGCATGCCACCAAAGGCACCCTGCCTGGCACCCTCCCGGCGACCGGCAGAGCGCCCCCCGTGGCATGCCGCCCCAACCACGCGCTTGGCATGCTGGGGCCTGGAGCCGCCCCTGGGTCCATTACAGATGAACTGGACATCTCCTACCAGTGCTGTTTGTTGTGTTCTGCACCTGGGAGACTAAATGCCACAGTCCATCAAGTGATTCCATGATTGTTTACAAAAGCAGGTTGTAGCATTACCATTTGTAACAAGAAGAAACACTGTATGCTGTATAAAGTGTTCCTACTTGGCAAAGCATAATGCTACACACTCTGTCTGTGCTGTTTTCATAACAGCAAACCAGAGGCATTTATGGTTCTATAAAAAATCTGCCATTTATGATTGTATATGTGAAGAAAACCAATAAAACACAATCATTCTCCCAGTGTTTACCGAAAGCTGGCTTGGCAAATCTGAGATGAAAGTACTCCTACTACATCAGATCTTCCCCATCTCCTTTAGAAGTGCTGGAATTAATCTCACAGGCCTAACAGCTGAGCGTTCATTAAGTTGGTGACACACCAAAAAAGAGAGAGAGAGAAAATAGTGTCATTTTAAGATGACAAATTATTAGAGAGTTATGGGTAGATTGTCAGAAGCAATTAGATGAAAGATCGACTGTGCCACACACACAAAAGACATCACAAGCCTTGGGAAATGGAGTGTGATGCACCGGGTGGGTGAATACTCTTCATTTATGAACCCGAATGAGGGAACTGGGGAAATCCCTCTCTTGCTGTCTTGCACTTCGTCATTTTTAATTGCTAACATGTCTCTGGAATTATATGTTCTATTGCCAGTAACCAACTCGGAATTTTGCAACGTGCTATTTTAAAGAACATTCTCCCCTCCCCGCCCCCCAGCTTTTGAAGAAGACCTTGAAATGGAGCAGGGAATACTATTCCCTTATTAGTGCTACATATTTCATCAGTGTCTTTCTGGCACCATCTACATTCCTCCAAATGCTCTGGAATATTTTTCAGAATGAGCTGCGCATGCTGAACCACGTCCGTAAGTTGACAAAAGGTGTTCCCTGAAGGGCGTTGTGGTCTCGGTTCTGATCTCGCCATGGAGTCATTCAGGAGTTGCTCCGCTTTAATCAGTGAATGTACACTGGTGCAAAGCCAGTGTGAGTTTAGAAGCAGACTCTGTGAATCCAGTGCATGGGGGTTGAACTGTGCCTCTCGGTCCTACAAGTGTATTGAGGCATCGCAGTGCAAAACTGGCTGGTGGAGTGAGCATTAAGGGAATGCTGGGGGGTAAATGGTGATTGAAGGCACAGCTCTGAGCAAAGGGTGGACATAACTGCTGCCCCCTGGGGGTAGCCCTGCCAGGATTGTGACTCAGGCCTCGTCTGCTCTGTGAGCTAGGGGTGCACAGACATACTCACGCTAGCTCGACGAGAGCCAGTGCGAGTATAAATCGCAGGGTAGCCACGGGAGCATGGGCGGCGGCGGCACGGCTTAGCTGTGCCAAGTATGTGCCCACGGGGTTCAGCAGGATTGTACTCAGCATGGCTAAGCTGTGCCACTGCTATCCTTGCCCGTGCTGCTGCAGCTACGCTACTGTTTGTACCCGTGGTAGCTCTCCTCCAGCTAGTGCACATGAGCTGGAAATCACACCCCTGGCTCCTAGCGTAGCTGCAGCCTCAGGAGCACTTTCCTTGCTCCAAAAGGGGTAGCAATTTACTGCTGGCCTAGACCCCAGCCCCACCTCTACCACCCTGGCCAGCTCTGCCCACTTCCCCCACGCCCGCTCCAGGGAGTGAGTGAAATAGGCCAGTAGTTGCATTTACTCTTTCGCTCCTGGACTCAAAGTCTAGGTAACCCCTGTAAAGGATTCAAGCAGGTTCTTACCCACTCTTGGAGTCCAAATCAGGGTCTGGACCCAGGGCTGTTCATTTGGGGTCTTTCACCAGCGTTACAATTCACTTGCCTGCAGCTTGCTGCTTCTGAACTAGTGCCTGCACGTAGCATCAGTTCCTGAAAGCAGTTTGCCCGTGTTCAGGCTCAGTGACACCTTTCTTAGCACACTCGGCTCCCCGGCTTTCACACCCCTGTCAGCCGTGCTCAGGGGCGCCGACTGCAGAGTGGGATGAAATGAGACGCCTCTTTCCTGTGCAGGCAGGCAAAGGACCGGAACTGCGCTGGGAGAAAAGGAGAGTGCTGTAAAAGTAACCGCCGCAAGCACTACGACTGGAGAGGTCAAATGGGCCCCATTGCTTACAGAGAGAATACATGTCTGAGGGGGGAAGCCAAGGGAAATATCTCACCATTGAAGGTGCCGATTTCTGACTCTTCTTTTATAAGCTGAACGTGTGTCCAGACAAGCGAAAATCACATCGCAGCCCCTTGAGTCAGAATAGCATTAATAGTCCCTTTCCCTTGTGCCTGGCTCCATAAGCCACGTGGCACCTGCAGGAGTGGCTTATATGTTGTTTCTTTTTCATATGGTCAGATTTTCAATGCAAAGATTTTCCATGCAGTTAGGACTGAAAACTCTACAGCTGTGGCAATGACTTTGCACTGGAACACAAATATTTAAGGCAAATATTCCGGCCTTTGAGAGCAAGAAGAGGAGGAAAACAAACAGATTAAAGCGATGCAAAGGCTAGATGAAGGAATCCCTGAGCAGAGAGACCAGACTCGTTTCACACCGAGGATAAAATGTTCTAAGTGGAGTGACTCAGTAGCATCTAATTCCAGTGAACTGCAGCCATCATGTGTGAACTGTCTCAGGTTCTGGCAGTCCTGGGGATTTTGTATGCAGGCTTTTCTGTTTTGTGTAGCTAGATTCACTGTCTTTCAGCATAGAGAGAATAGGCTTTCCTAAAGCAATTTTAAATGAACAGGGTGTGTTTAAATCTTGTTTTATTATTTGTAAGGTGGTAGTGCCTGGGAGTCTCAGTCATAGAGCAGGACCCCATTGTGCAAGGTGCTGTACAAATCCACAACAAAAAGTCTCTGCCCAAACAGTTTGCAATCTAAGCATAAGACAAGACAAGAGGTGAATACAGAGAGACCAATAGGGGAGAACAAGGAGCAATTAGTTCATATTGGACAGCATCATGAGCAGTGGCCTTGGCATACCAGCTGCCTAACCACTGTCCCTTTTTTTGTAGGCATGGCAGTTTTCTAAGGAAGCATGACAAGCCATGGGCAACCCCAAAAAACTGCAGCACCTAAACGTGGCCATGTAACCACAGCTTCACCGAACCTCCTGTGCCTATGTCATCAGAAATCTCACGGCTGTCAGACTCCTCGTGAAACTCCTGGTGCATCCTTCCCTGAGAAGAGCATTTGGCCTCACCTACGTGAGAAAATGGCACTGATATAAGTAAATTGGTTTAGAAACTGATGTAGTTAAATCAGTGTCCTTGTAGGGACGCTTTCATTTACATTTAAGAGTGCCATTTGGAGACTTCACTTAAGTCCGTTCCTTACAGACTTGAGCTAGGCTTGATCTACAATAAAAAGTTAGGTTACCCAGCTATGTAACTCAGAGGAGTGAAAAATCCACACCGCTGAGAGACGTAGTTAAGCTGATCTAACCCCCGGTGTAGACAGCTCTAGGTTGATGGAAGAATTCTTCCATCGACCTAGCTGACACCTCTTGCGGAGGTGGATTAACTACACTCACTGGAAAACCCCTGTCCGGGATGGTCTAGATAATACTTAGTCCTGCCATGAGTGCAAGGGACTGGACTAGATGGCCTCTCGAGATCCCTTCCAGTCCTACGATTCTATGATTCCATTGGCACAGATCATGTCTACACTGAAGTGCGACAGTGGCATAGTAGCATTTCCAGTGTTGACAAGCCCCTACTCTTAATAGAAAGTTAAAGCAAAAACAAGCAAACAAATAAACCCACCCTCTGCTACCTCCCTTGTTTTGCTCTTTTCTGTAACCTGAAGAATCTGCCTTCCCCCCACCCCAAGCTGAATCACTGACTTAAATTTCATATGCTGAGTTAGGTAGGTGGGGGGAATCTTAAGCAAGTTTCTATCTTCTCTTTTATTTTTAAACCTTCAGGAAATGTTGCATTCAAGATTCCACCCACCTCGCTGTGGAAATTAACTCAGATTTCTGTATATTCTGCGAGACAATATTCTTCTGTTCATCATTCATAACATGATTGTAGGAAACACCATAAAAGCAGAATAAATCATGAGACGGGGAAAGGGAATGGGGTGTGAAAATATTTTTTTTATTTATTTACTTCGTCGTCGTCCCTGGGTATTAACATTTTATGCCACTCAAATTCACTTCCAAATCTGAGAGACAGGGAAGTCGCATGGAGGGTTTTATGAAGAGACGCTGCAGTGAAGCTTTGTTTATTATTAATATTAATAATTCAGAGGAGTTTGCAGTGACTTTGGGGAAGTCTGGATGCGTGTGTGTGCGTATTTAGTTGGGTGCAGTACTTAGTTTTCGGGTGGGAGCCTGCAAACCACTTGGTGCGAGGCTAAAGGTTTGCATCGCTGACTGCTGAAAAATACTGTGCAGCTGGGCTCCATTTGGAACATCGTTCAGATGAGCAAACTTGTTCCACGGGAGCTGGAGACAATTAGCTACAGGTGACTAGATTTGAACTGGAGATTTTTAATGAGCCCCAAAGAGAACTTGTACTTGTTGCTAAAGAGACATATGATCTTGTCTGCTGCAGAAATGGCTTGAAACTGACTCAGACATGCTTAAGTAGCTCCTGAAGGCTGTGGGGACCCCTGTGTTCCTCTCAGCAGCACCTCCCGTTGTGCTGGGTCATTCAGTGCCCGAGTTTGTGCTTGGGGCTGATCAGGACACAAGTTCAGAGGCTTAGTCCAAGCAGTTAATGTTCTTAAAGGTGAGATGCAAGGGGGGAAGAGGGGAGGCATTTGCCCATGCGTCTTTCTTCTTGATGAATTCAAGGGGGGCTGAAAGGTTGGGATGTGGTGGGGGCATGTCTCGTTGGTTCTTTGACATCCAAAACTCAGCTCTTGCCTATTGTAGCTCGTACTGGTGACTGGAGAAGTGGTGAGACAATGACATAACCTGTCGGGAGAGTGAAAGCTGCAGCAATTTGGCAGAGAACGGAATTTTGGCCAGACTGTTTTATTTTCTCTGTGTGTGAGCTTTTGGTTAATGGTTATTTTACTTCCACGACTGACTAACTTTGGAGAAGGGAAACCTCCGTTAAGGAGCTTATGGCCCCTTCCCTTTCAGTTGTGCTGCGAGAACTCATGCTCTGAGTCATCCCATCAGCCATCCAGCATGTTGGTATTTCTGAGGTGCAAAGAATGCAGCATCCCCCAGCCCACTCTTGGGGGAGGCGAAGGAGCAGGAGGAGAGGGGGAAAATTGAACTAATCTGAAACAATTTTCAGGCCCTCTTTATATATCAGACACAGAGAGAGGCTGCAGTCCCACTTTAGTAAAAATCCCTGGTGACATCAAAGCCCCTGATCCAGCACATAGGTCATCAAGGACATGCCTCATGTCGTCCCGGTGCTGTTGATGGAGTTCTTCACAGGTCTGCGTGTCTGTGCTGGCAGGCTCGGGGCCGTAGCCCACTATGTGTGGCTGGGGATGTCCTGGGAGCAGGCTTTATTATTGCTATAGAGCCCTCAAGCCTGCAAGATGCTTCACAGGAAATTCATAGAAGACTGACTCCTGCTCCAAAAAGCAGAAAACCCGGGGCTTTGATCCAACAATTTGCTCGGGGAGGCGGGGAGGATCCCTGCGTTTGTGTGGAGACCCACTGAAGTCAATGGGGCACTGCCGGGGCTCAGTTGAACACAAGTTGCAGGACCAAGGTGGCAGAATCTGCCTTGTCACGCCGGTTGAGTACTGCCTCACTCGCCTTACTCACAGTACCGCGCGGTCTAAGTGAGAGAGGCCAAATATGTGCCAATCTCCTAGAACTGGAAGGGACCTCGAAAGGTCATCGAGTCCAGCCCCCTGCCTTCACTAGCAGGACCAATTTTTGCCCCAGATCCCTAAGTGGCCTCCTCAAGGATTGAACTCACAACCCTGGGTTTAGCAGACCAATGCTCAAACCACTGAGCTATCCCTCCCAGACAAGTGAGGAGTAAAACATCCACCGGAGAGGGAAGAGGGGAGGAAAGGACATGAGTTTTATGGGAATATGTGTTTGCTCAATTTTAATATACGTCCAGCTAGGTGGTGCTCACATGAAATGATCATGTCTATAGGCAGTTGGTGCAGAGATCAGGGTCTTTCTAGGGATGGTGTGAAATTCCCCTGGAAGACTTCCACAGCCCTGGTACCAAAAGTAACACAGAGAAGGATCAGCATAGGAGTTTCCTTATAGCATAAAGGTTCACTTTTCCCCTCTCCAAGTTTGAATAATGGGAAAGGACCCAGCCCTCCACCCTTGACTTAAAATAATATAAAATGATCAAGAAAAGGAGGCGACTCATATGTCTTAATCCGGACTTTCCAAACTGATGGTCAGATCCTTAGCTGGTGTAAATCGGCAGTAGTTCTACTGAAGGTAAATGGAGCAGTGCTGATTTACACCAGCTGAGGATCTGGCCCTGGAAGTTCCGGATAAATCAATTATTTCACCTCTCTCCTATCCTCTGCCCCTCCCTGTTGGTAAACTTCTACTGAAATTCAAGCAGTATGCAAAGGTATCTAGGTTTAATTGGTACTGTCTGCAGGCTGAGCTCACACCGAACTAGTCACTTACCCCTCCGGCAACCTTATCAAGAATCGAGTTCTGTTATTAAGGCTCAGCTTCTGGAGACTTTGATAAACTTATCTCAGATTGTTACAGTGAAATGAGAAAAGGATACACATGCACCTCCGTTTACTCACACTGCCACAATGGAAATACAATTTTATAAAGTCTTATTTCATTCGTTTTATGACAGTTTGATTTAGCTGAATTGCAGCGCTGTCCAGGTGCCGGAACATTCATGTGGGTTAATATAGGTTTGGCAACGTTTCCACATTTGCAATTCAGCAGGACTGACGGCTTTTGCTGTGAATGGAAATGAAATGGGTGCTGCTGTATTATTTTCCCACAAGGACCAGTCCCCAGCCTCCATAGCATTTAACTTCAAAAAGGCGGTAGGTTTAATTCACCTCTGTTGTACCCCAGCTTAAGGATGATGTAACTCCACTGTTTTCATTGAGGATGCTAGAGCAGAGCCAGGCAGCAGTGAATCAGCATCTGTGTCTGGATAAGAACCAAAAGTCTGGAACCCTTACAATGGGCAGTTAGGCCCCGATCGTATGCCCTTCCTTAGCTTTACTCACCTGAGTAATCCAACTGACGTCAATAGTGATTGCAAGATCAGAGACCTTACTTATATTTTTGTTGCCTTTAAAATGCCCCTATCCATCGTCCTTGGCAAATGCAGATTAGTTAACAAAACATGTGTGCAAAAACCCGTCCCTTTTCCACGCAAACTGGGCTCTCCTTTTTCAACCTCTCCCACCTATTCCGCCCAACCCACCACAGACACATCTGCCACCAGTAAAGCCTGAGAGAACACGGAAGCTTTGCAACATGCCCCGGACATCAAGGCCTTTTGGCTGTGGTGCGTTACAAGGTGAAAGAAATTCCATAGCTGCAAAAACCTCACCACTTCCCCACCACCGCCACCACCTTATGATAGCCTTCTCCCAGTGTTCATAGCATTTCAGGCATTTCTGTGTAAGGTGCCAACCAGAAATGCTATGAGAACACCCATTCTTATAAAATAACTATAAGCTTTACTTGTATCTAAGGGATTTTAAGGTGATTTGCACGTTAATTTAGCCTCTCCACACCCTTGTGAGGGTAGATTGGTATAATTATCCTGTCATATAGCAGGACTATATGAGGCAAGGCAGGTCAAGTAGCTTGCCCAAGGTCTCATAGCCAGCCGAGGGTAGAGCTGGGAGCACAACCCAAGTTTCCAGATCTCCAGTGCAGTGTGTCACCGTAAGACCCAGCCTTTCTCCCTTGTGATTACGGTCTTGGCAAGCAGCCTTTCCATCAGCCATTTGTCACCTTCACCTTTGGTCCTAGCCAGAACTAGGAAGTGCAAAGATAAAGCAACTTTGACTGAATGATTCTACAACTCACAGGTTGGGTGAGCGTTTTGTTGTCTGTATCAGAATCTCTGGGTTATTTTTCAAGCCAAAGAGGAATGTAGATTGAACAATTGGCCTCACTTGCTTTTTTTTTTTTTAGATGCAAAATGACCAGGAATGACATCTGTCCTATCTCCCACTCCCATGCTATCGGTCAGGGCACATTGCCATGGTACACAGCGTATTGGCACAACTTAATTGACTCTATTATCCCCTTCAGCTACTGTTATGACTGGAGCTGACATAGGCCCCTTCATCTCTCAGCGGCAGCCAATATTACAATTATGGGCTAGGGTTAAAGTCAATTATATCCATTATATCCTTCAAATACAGCTCATATTGCCACTCTGTCTTTTGGAGAGCGCTATCCTTCCAGCCCTCCGTTTATTATTATTTTCTTTAACATCAAAATTACACACCGCAGCTACTTTCCACTAAAGTAAATTCCTCCCCCTCTCCCCTGATTGGCAGTGGCTGCTTTTCGTTCACACGTCCCGTTATTAACTGCATCGGTGGAGACGCTGATAGCTGACAACTTTACCTCCATGCAGATGCTTGGGGCCTCACTAAGGTTCCCTTTTTCATTAACAAATCTAGCAAACAGGCTCAGCGTGTTACGGCAACACCTATGGAATAAATATAGCCGCATTGATAGGTTCCCAGTTTAGCCAGGGAACAGAGAAAAACACCTAAAGGGATTTTGATGTTTAAAGCACAGAAGAATCCCGAGGTGAGTGGATGAGCTGCTTTCAGTGCAGCACATGTGCTTGTGATTCTAACTCAGGCCTCGGGTTATGCTTATTTGAAAGGCTGTGGTACAGAATCTCTCTTGATAGCTCATCCCCATGAGGTAATACCTTCCCCTATTGAGCCTTAGGAATATAAGAGTAGCCCCCCTCACCTGCTGCTGTTGAATACATTCCTAACCAATGACCGGAGTGCTACTTTGCAGAGGAAGCCCTTCCATTACATCTAAAAGACCCTGTAAGGCTGCACATGAGTGGTTGTTCTCCCCATGTAAATCATTTTTGCATAGGTGTTCCATTAAAATCAGAGCTCACATGCACTCTTGGCTGGAGTAGCGTTGGCTGGAGCGGGGTTCTGCTGGAGATCCCTTTCCAAAGGGGAAACCACTTGAGCCTGACATGAGGGGATGGAGTAATAGAAACTCACTGCTGGAGTATTTCATAGCTTCATTGATTTTCAGGTGAGAAATGACCATTAGCTCATCTTTTGGATAAACAGTCCTCTTTCAGTGTTGCCTCTGGGTCTAGCTTTGCTCATGTATAGGAGCGGTTCCTCCTGCCAAGCGGTCCCACTGAAGTTAACAGGCGTACTCACACAGGTAAGTGTTAGTGTGAGTAACGGTAGTGGAACTGGACTCCTTGTGATTGTCTAACTCCTTAACCTCCAAAGTGCTTAGTGCATGATTAAGGCTTAGAACTCACTGCAGTGAGATAAAGAGGCATTTATAGAGGGCCAGACTCGTGATAGAGAGAATAAGGAATATGTTGCACTTTTATAGCGTGTATTCTACTAGACATCTCATTTTTACACACACTAATACATTGTACCATACAGCTCTTCAGTAAATTAGGCTAGGGCTAAGGATTCTGACTTTCAGAAACTGCTGAGCATCCGCACTCTGAAAATCAGGCCCCTTTAAGGTGTCCCAAGTTGGGCACCCAAAATCACCAGTCACATTTGAAAATCTTGGCCATTGTAAATAAAGGCTCCCTTTGGAATGCATCTGTTTGTTCTCTTCTGTGGTGTTCCTGTGTGCTGTTAGGAGGGCAAAGCCATGAAGTTTCGCTAGAGGTGGTCAGAGGGAAAAAGCAAGGAGGAATAATTTAGAAGGAGAAATGCTTAGAAAAATGTTCCAGGCTGTTACGAAAATGTATAGTCTTCTGTTTGAGTCTAGGATCGGAAATGCTCCTGGGAAAGTGCAGTCAGAATGTAGTCCCTGGACACACAATAGCAGATTTGAAGGTAGCCATCCTGCAGCAAGAAAACCTTCAGGACCAGACTCCAAAGAGAAACTGCTGAGCTTCAGTTCATTTGCAAATTTGACACCATCAGCTCAGGGTTAAACAAAGACTGAATGGCTAGCCAACTACAAAAGCAGTTTCTCCTCCCTTGGTATTCACACCTCAATTGCTAGAAGAGGGCCTCACCCTCCCTGATTGATAACCTCGTTCTCTCTAGGCTTATTCTTGCCTGCATATTTATTCCTGCCTCTGGAATTTTCCATTACATACATCCGACAAAGTCAAAATTGTAGTTTGTTTCTCTGTCTGCTTGAAAGGTGAACAAACCTGCTGCTCCTCAGAAGAAATTCCAATTAACTTTACTTATTTTCAGGAAGAATAGTCCAGTCAGTAGAGCAGTAGTTTAGGAGCTGGGAGATGTGGACTCAGTCCATGCTCTGCCACAGACTTCCTGTGTAACCTTAATCTTAATCTGTACAATAGCACTGCCTTACCTCGCAGGGGTGTTGTGAAGATAAAAATCTTAGCGTCTCTGAAGTGCTCAAACACTATGGCAACAGGGGCTATATAATTACCATCTATATATTTTTTTCATAATAACCTCTCTAGAAAATGGAAAATTAAATCTCTTGCCTTCTGCCTCATCAGATACAGAGAAACGAAATACAAGACACTTACATGCACTGGTTCGTTATTGTATGGTTGCTCAGGGTTGCCTGAGACTGTGCACAGCAATGAAGAAGTGGGTATTCACCCACGAAAGCTCATGCTGCAAAACATCTGTTAGTCTATAAGGTGCCACAGGACTCTTTGCTGCTTCCACAGCAATGTGTTATCAGGTTGTGTGGGGCAATGGACTCTTCACACTGGTTTGTTATTGCACACGTGTTGCGGACCCCTAATGTATGCACACTGGCTGGTTACTGTAGTATTGCTCATGGTTGCTGTCAAAGTTAGACTCAGGACTCAGGGTTTGTCAGACCACTCTGTTTTATTAGCACAGCGCTCTGCTAATAACACCCAGATAATGTGAGCACCATGCAAGACACAAACTATCTTATTTATACAGATAAAAGGGTGAGAATTTAACAACATAACAAAGGAAGCAGAATCAGATAACTTTACCTGGGCTAGGCATGCATATCTTACTAACTATTACCGATCTTCTGTTACTGTTTTGCCATTAGCACCATTGTTTATGCCTAATGTTTCTTTTCCTGGCACCTGTATTTCAACATTTCTTATTTCTGCTTAAAGGTACATACAACATTTCTTTAATCCATTCTTATTTTTACAATATAATTCATTCTACTTTCACATTGCTAAACTGGGCACTAATGTGTGTTGGAAGAACACAAATATAACCAGTATGTGTGAAGAGAGAATGTCTATACCTGGTCTTGGCAAATGGAAGGAACAAGAACTAAGAAACATCCGAAGAAGTGAGCTTTAGCTTTAGCTTTAGCTGACGAAAGCTCATGCTAAAATAAATTTGTTAGTCTTTAAGGTGCCATTTGGCGTAGGATATACGTCTAAGTGACAATATACTTTAATATAGCCCCATTCTATCTGGGGAGAAATTAATCTGTTTTTGAGGAAAGGATGACCTCAGCGTGTGAATACCACCTCCTTGCAGATACTGTTTCATAGATTCAGAGATTCACAGACTCTAGGACTGGAAGGGACCTCAAGAGGTCATCGAGTCCAGTCCCCTGCCCTCATGGCAGGACCAAATACTGTCTAGACCATCCTGGATAAACATTTATCTAACCTGCTCTTAAATATCTCCAGAGATGGAGATTCCACAACCTCCCTAGGCAGTTTATTCCAATGTTTAACCACCCTGACAGTTAGGAACTTTTTCCTAATGTCCAACCTAAACCTAAACCTCCCTTGCTGCAGTTTAAGCCTGTTCTGTTTGTCTCAATTACGTATGTAGTTGGGGGATTGCCAAGTGGCTCCAGCTCAGTGGTCCCCAACCTTTTTCATCTGGCGGGCGCCAGACGACGAGCCACAGAGGACCGTGGCGGCGGATGAACATCCGCCGAAATTCTGCCGACAAGCAGCAACATCAGTAGGCGTTGCCGCCGAAATGCCGCTGACAAGTAGCATCATCCAGAGGCGTCGCCGCCGAAATGCCACCGAAAATTGGCGGCATTTTGGCAGCGGCACCTCTGGATGACGCACCTTGTCAGTGGCATTTTGGCGGATGCTCGTGCGCCAGCCAGTATGCAGGTGCACTTAGACGCCCCAGCGGGCACCATGGTGCCCACGGGCACCACGTTGGGGACCTCTGCTCCAGAAGATGATTCATTCTGTGACTGTCATTGTCGTGCCTGGCCAATCGAGATGCATGATTGTGCAGTACCATTCCTGGAGCTCCCTGTTCGAGCAGGGCAGCTCTTCTAGGAGATGACCATGACAGTTGTGTGCTTGAGGGCACAAGGTAGCAAAAGCAGTAAATGTAAGGGATGGTTCACAAATACCTGAATTCCACCAAACTGACCTCAAATACAGGTCTGGACCTTTAAAATTAACCCTTGTCCTGCTGCAAGGAAGTATCTGGTTACAGGAAGTAAGTGTTTTTCATTGGAATTCCCCAGCAAGACAGGTAGAATGGGAAAGAGCCATGATGTAAGAACTCCTTTTTCAAAACAATTCTCTATTGAAAGCTGAAAACACCTTCAAAGCTTCCAGCAGAAAATTATGACCCTTTCCGAGCCACTCCATCTCCGAAATGCTGTGCTGTGCTGTGCTGTTAGTGCTGCAAAGCCTGTCTTGAGGACTCTGTTATTAGGGCCAAATTACAAGTGCTGTTTCAGTCAGCATTGCTTTGGGAGCCAAGGATATAATCAAAATCCAATTCAGCACCCTGCCTACGACAGCGTCAGTGCATCAAGAGAGGGTTCCGTATGCAGACACCTGATTGAAATAAGAGTATTTTCATAACGTGAAAGCAACTCTGATGAGCCACCTATATTGAAAATTCACTTTGCTTTAATGAATCAGGTCTATTACCTGACTCACGAGCTCTCATCGAGAGCATTTATTGTGAACTAATCACCATAGAATCTAGCTGTCCTGCCACAGTATTTTTTAACTGGTAAGCCAGTTGTCATTGCTAGGCCAGATCCTCAGCTGATGGGTAAATCAGGATAGCTCCATTGGTCTGTTTTGGCAGGAGCAGGTATCAAAGAAACACAGACACTAGAGATGCAACATATCTGTTAAAAGAACAGGAGGACTTGTGGCACCTTAGAGACTAACACATTTATTTGAGCATAAGCTTTCATGGGCTACAGCCCACTTCATCGGATGTTCTTTTTGCGGATACAGACTAACACGGCTGCTACTCTGAAACATATCAGTTAAGTTGGCTTATCCGTCTCCTGCCCCAGCCAAAACAAGATTCTGCTTTTGCAGTACATTTGCCAATGATCTGTTCAGTCTAATTGATTGTGCTCCATGCACTGGGACTTCCCCTACTTTTCCGGGAGGCAGTTCCATAGTCTAAAAGTCAGAGTTAAGAAATGGTTCCTGCTATTCTGCGTAGCCCATAACTCACTTTTCTTGCAAAACCCCATTGATACACACCAAAAACAATTGTTCACCCTTCAAATGAGTGTGCAAAGAGAAAACAGGGACTTGAGGCTTGCTGGGTTACACTGTGTTCCTTTAATGAATGAATGTTGCCAGCGTCACCAGACAATTTAACAGTCTGGTGATCTATTTGAAGGTGAAGAATTTACCACACAACAGTTTCTATGATAACAATTAGAACTAGTCAGGAAACTGTTACTTTTTGCAAAACAAAAATTCTCCTGTTTTTTTTTTTTTAAAGGTTTTCTGTGAAAAACCAAGAACCTGAAACTGAATCTTTGGGGGGAACCAGAACTGAAAAATGTTGGCCTACCGGGAAAATGTTTGGGGTTTTAATGAGAATTTTTGCCCAGATGCCTGAAATTTTCCAGTTTTAGGCTGATTACAATTTTTCAGTTGTTTTGTTTTTTGGCAATAAAGAACCTGGCGGTTTTTATTGACAATGGACATTTCCCATGGAAAAATGCCATTTTGACAGAAAAGCCAAACATTTTGAATGAAAAATTTCAGCGAGCATTACTCAATGCTCCCCTTTGCTCAGAGTAGGAAGTAAGTGCACTCACAATAGGTGCAAACACGTTTATAGAAAAAGGGGGATGAGAATGAGTGAGAACTTGATACGGATAGTAACAGAAGGGCATAAAGGTAGGGAAACACGTCCCCTTGATGAAGGTGCTTCTCACCAGTAGATGCTCCTATCTTTCTCCCTGGGATACACCCAATACCCCTGTTGATTATGTTTCTCATTGAATAGAAATGGAAACCCTGACAGATACTCTGTGTTTGTGGGAATCTGTGTGACTTTGTATACCACTCTGCTAGCATCTGAGAAGACAAGCTTCATCCCTCACTGTTTTCTGGTGCCCTGTGGTACCTCAGCATCCAGTCTGTGGCTCAGGACCATTCTGGACATCTGAATAAATATTGCCAGTTGCCTGGGAAGCTGCAGGACCTCACAGTCTACCATAAATCACTACCTGCCCTAATTGGCTCCTTGTTGGCAGCCTCACGCAGCGAGGCTAAGAGCTGGCTGGCTTCTTGAGGATGAGCTGCCCTGGAGCTGCTTCCTCCAGATCACAGTTGAGTCATGTTGGCAGGTGGAAGTGTGAGAGAAGCTTGCATAATTCCTTCTGTGAGTGCAAAATCCCCTTCTGAAGGAATGTGGAGGGAATTTAATCAGGCCACATAGACTCCTCTAGCAGATCCTGCAGCCAGGAATAAACAGGCATTTGAAATCCCTTATTCTTTGGGGAAATAGAAGATGTGAGTCTGCAAATTGAATGCTCCCTTATTACGAATCCCAGTCCTTCTATTTTGCATGGTAAATACATGGCTATGAAAGTTTGGCACATCCAGGAGTTGTCCTACAATGCAGCATGGGATTAGTATCCTGCTTCCTTGACAGGTTGGAAAATGTTCACCCTAATGGGAGGCGTCTCTTCCACTTCATCAGGTTACAGGCGGTAGCCATGAAGGCTGCTGTGTGGCACTTTACTCCCCTAAAAGCCGTATTTTGTAGGTTGTATATTTGCTCCACCAGGGTACAAAGCAGACTTAGTGCTTCTAAAACATTCTGTGGCTTGGTCTGTGGAAGAGGAGGCTGCTGCTCTTGAGTGAGGCTCAGAGAGAGCTTGGCTAAATGGATCCTTCTCCTGTTGTGATGGCTGAGGACTGTCTGTCTCGAACAGATAACTCATACGCATTGTTGTTGTTGAAGGCATGTAATGATGATATTACATCTAACCCCATTAGCTGAATTGCAGGTGTCTGCCTCCGGCCCACCGCTGCTGCAGTGCATATCCCTCGTTGCTAAGAACTGCTTGCTGTGTAGGGGTCTGCTTCTTAACAGGACATGACACTGCGTGTTATCAGGGGCGGCACCTATTGTGTGGCTCTCTCGCTTCGGGGCCGAGGGGAATTGACAACCCAGCAGAGCCCATGTTGTATGGCAGAGACACAGCTAGTCTCTCAGCTCAGTTTCTTCATGTCATATCCAGTGACAGATTAAAGCCTACAACGTCCAGCCTGTATCAAAATCACCCAACCCCAGCTAGGTCTCTGAACTCTTTGGGGGGCTATTTCCTCCCACAGAGGAGCCCTGATTGCTCCTGGCTTGGGGCTCACTACCTATCTATATATGATAACCAGGCCAGAGGCTCCAGTGGCCTAGGGCTCATTGAACCACGGGGGCAGATTTTTAAAGGTATTTAGGCACCTATCTGCAATGTTAGGCACCTAAATATCTGTTAAAAGCTGACTCCAAGTGACTAAAGGCTCCACCTCTCACTTCCCATGCCAGCCGACATCCAACTCCAACAGGAACCTCACGGCATCAGCCACGCTAGCCGCCACACTCGGTGTTTTCCCCAGCTCGGTTCCGGTCTCCCTATTTTGATAGCGTCGGCGTCCTCCCAACTGTACTGGGAGAGGTGTGGAGGTGGCGGAGGGCTCACTGCATCTCACCACTGATAGCTCAGCCTGGGCCTGATTTTATTTTGACCCCAGAACAGATTTTAATGATTTGGTGCTGGAAGGGCAGAAAGGACGACGGTGCAGAGGTCAGGGGGCTACCCTGGGACTCAGGAGACCCAGGTTCAATTCTT
This sequence comes from Mauremys mutica, assembly GCF_020497125.1. NCBI lineage: Eukaryota > Metazoa > Chordata > Testudines > Geoemydidae > Mauremys > Mauremys mutica. The sequence goes on along the minus strand of NC_059082.1, from coordinate 80,373,850 downwards.
TGTTCCATCACAGACTTCCTGTGTGGCCATGAACAAGTCGCTTAGTTGCTCTGTGCCTCAGTTTCCCCTCTATAAAATGGGGATAATAGTACTGCCCTATATCACGGAGGTGTTGCGAGTGAATACAGTAAAGATGGTGAGGTGCTCAGATACCAGCAATGGGATGAGTAACAGTAGGCTGTGTGAGTACCATAAGTAGATAAAAGGGAGGCGGGGAGCTGCCTAGATATTCCCTGCATTCTGGTCACGGCTAGACAAGGTTAGGCAGCTGGTATGCTGTGACTGCTGCTTATCGTGCTGTTGTAATTGTCTTCTTGTTGGATCGTCCAGTTTCTAGTCTTCGCTGGTAAGCTCTGCGGGGCAGAGACTGTGTCTCTTTGTTCTATAACTGTACACGGCCTGGGGCAGCAGGGCTGGGCTTTGCGGCACTAGCACAATACAAATAATTAATACTCTTCATCTGATGTACTTACATGGCTCCCATCACCTTAGCATCTGGGCCCCTGCACAGTCTTTAATGCATTTATCCTCACAGCCTCTCCTTTGTGAGGTAGGGAAGTGCTATTGTATCCCCATTGCACAGAGGTAAAGAGAAACTGTCTGATTTGACCAAGGGAAGTATGTGATGGAGCAGCGCACTGAACCCAGAATGCCTAAGTGGAAGGTTAGGCTATTGGCCTCACCACTGAATTTCAGTGACAGAAATTACACCCGGAGGAAAAAAAAAACCCTCTGTCAATTCAAAGCTGGATTGTTCCATTTTAGGTGGCAAGGAGCCTCTCTTTTGTGGATAGCATCGTTTCTGGAGGCGGACGAAACGGCCCCAAAGCAATGTGGTGTGGTTATTTTAAAGAACTTGAACAAAGTTGTAAATTCCCAGAAGGAGAACCATTGAGAGGAGATTGAGATCGTAATATATACACACCCACAGCCACACTACCTGCACACACAAGGCCTACAGACAAAGCAATGAAAGGCACCTATTTTCCAGCACAGCCAAAAAGATAACAAGCTGCAGCTAAACATTTAGATTTACAATAGACAGCCCTGCTTTCGCCGATAAAAAGGCAACTGAGATCTTTTAAGTAAAATAAAACCATTTGTTCCCAAAGCTTGCAGCAGAAAGTGCTATAAAATGTCAACTATTGTCAACAATAAAGCAAAAGGCCAGAATTGGATAAATGGGAGATTGGGCCAGAAACTGATGGGAATACACAATCAAGAGGGCTCTTTTTGTGAGGAGGATAAAACCAGGGACAGGAGCAGTGCTTTGTATAGCCTAGAACAGGGGTTGCCAAGTAGTAGCTTGCTAGGAGAATGAGGGAGGCACCTAATTTGCACATATTTGCATATTTTTAAATAAACAAGACAAACTGCTTTCCTTGTGCAGAAACTGTCGGTTGCATTCACTGGGAATAGAATCCTGCAGATGATCAGATTTGCTCTCATACATGGGAAGGGTGGCCGTCAGTTGCTTTGCCTTCTGTTGTTACAAGTCCTCGGGCTACAGTTTGGGCTTGCTTGCAGTAGAGGAGCCCTCTGCATTTGTTTTCTGAGACTCTGCTTTTCCTGTTTGGGCAGAGCTGGTCTAGTATCTAGGCACCAAACATGGGAGAGTTTGAGTATTAGCATGGTCCTGGTTGAGCTGTGTTCTTTGCTTCACCATTGGGAGGGGTTACACAGATTCACAGGCGTTCGTGTGTGCACTTCCATCTCTGCAGAGGGAAGGCACATGCACATGGATGCCTCTTTTGAGAAAATGACCACCTGGAACCCGCAATACTCTCAGTTTTCTGTCAAAAAAATTTTAAATGCTGATTTGTAAATGGCACTGCAGTGCTTCCAGAGAGTTGTAGTTCATCTGCCTCATGCCCCCATTTGCCTCTGTGGAGCGGGTCCCCAGCTGGACTTTATCTCCCATGATGCTCTGTGGCCAGGGACTCCTGTTGTGCATTATGGTGGCTCAGCAAGAGGGGGAACCATGGTGCATCATGGGAGATGTAGTATGGCTAGGGAGTCCAGCCTGTATTGGAGAATTGCGGGGGACATGAAGAAACTAAAGTACAACCCCCTCAGTGGTGACATTTACAAATCAAAGGTTTTGTTTGGGATTTTTCACTTAAGAAGTTGAAATTTCCAATGCCGCTTTCCAGCCAGCTGTACTCATTGTTGGGGGCTTTTTCCTGCCATTCATCCTTCATGAAACAGTCTGATTTCCAGCTGCATTAAACCCTGCAAAACTCAGACCTGCCAAACCTTTTAAACAAAACATCTGCATTGTTTCAGCTTCTGACCGCTCTTCTCTCCTCCACAGTCTGATTGTAACGCCGCTTGGGCATGGGGATAGCTAATGTCATTGCTGGCTCCAATTCCTTTCCCTGTGAGCACTTTACGCTCCCTGCCCCTGAGTCAAACAGCAAAAGCCTCTTGTAATTTCCTTTTCTGTAATCCCCCTCCTCCAAATTCCTTTTCTCCCCCACTCACTCATTCTTTCAGCAGGCCAGGTGCTTCCTGATCCAAACACCCGCTTCAGACAGTGTGCCCCGGGATTCCCAATGTGTGTGCTCCAGAGGTGTAAATCACGCTGCAGCTTCTCAGCCATTCCAGGCTCCTCCAGACACATTCCTCGCCTCTGTGCATGCTCCTCCAGACGCGCCTGCCTTTGCACTCTGCTCCATTAGCTGGGAGAGCCTGGCATTTGCAAGGGTGGAGAGCCTAGGAAGGAGGATGGTGTTACAAAAACAGGGATAGAAACTAAAATCCCACAGATGCTCAGAGTGGGAGAGGGCGAGTGAACGACATTATTGGCTTTAATAGAAACCTGAACGATGGGATGTCTGTTACTATGCTGTCTGCACAATATTTCAAGGGTGGGTTGCAAATGGCCCCAAATATTTCATTAACCCCAAGTGACACCGGCAATTTCAAGTCACTGATGGAGCTGGAAGCAGACAAGTCCTGGACTCCAGCGTCTCGCAGTTGCTCAGTAATTCTTGGTGTAACACTAAGGCATCCGTCAACGTTTGCTGTGTGTTCTCTCCCACCTCCAGCACCCATTCCTGGGGGAATCCTGCCCTGTTTCTCAGGGACTTTCCTGTTTCATGTCATGTTGTTTGTTGAGGACATTGCTCCAAAGAAAGGAATGTGTCAGAACCTGATTCAGTGGGGGAAATAAGGACTCCACTCTATTTGTAGGGCTGTGTTCAACAACTGCAATTGGCAGCACACCTGGGCAGACCTGGTGCCTTGGTGGGGGTGGTTTCTTGGTAGGCTAGGTAACCTTGAAAAGGGATTGGGTGCCTCTAGGAGGCATACGTATTGGGGGTGGATGTACTATGAATGAGGAGCTCCCATGTTTCAATGATTGATGGGATCACATGGGAGGACATATGTGGGGCTTGAAGGTAGCACATAAGGGAGGTGCGTGCAGGGTCAGGCAGGTGTCTGTGGGAAGTATTGGAGGATCCGGTATATCAGTGAGCAAATGGGGGGCGTGTATGGGAACTGGCTATGCCACAAAAGGATGGGAGCAGGTGTATTCGGTGGGGAAGGGCAGGAGGCCGGACACATGCTAAAGAGGAGCATCGCAGGAGCACTACAGAAATGTCTCTCCTATAGGAGAAGAGCAATGAGCCAGGGGATGTGGAGAGAAGGGGCGTGGGGGGGCAGACTTTCAGAAGCACGGAGGGGAGTTGTCTCCAACAGAAGACTCCCCTTTACAATCTGGCAGTTTCTGGAGAGAGAAAGGGGGACGGGAAAGACATTCAGCATCAGCCTGCCCTCTAACTATCCCTGAGATGGGAGCCTGGTGGCCCACTCCACCGGCTCCTCAGGCGTATCTTGTCTGGAAAGGCCTCAGCCAGAGGAGAAACAGAACAGGCCATTTTCTTGAGTGAACCCACATTCGTCCACAACGTGCACGGTGAGATACAACCCCCTGAACATTCTCCAAGTTGCTCCTGCAGCTCCTGGCTTCTAGACTCTCTAAAGTCTGATTGATGGTTGGGGGCTTTTTTTTTTTTTTTAAGTTCTTTCCTTGCCAACTCTTTGCAATTCCTGGGAGAGTCTCCCTTGATTTCCCTCCCCACAGTCAGTGAACATTCTTTCTCTCTGGCTCAGACAAATCCCCTGGCCTCTGGTGTAGCCTGTCTGCAGGAGGAGAGAGCCCCTCTCTCTGCATTCTCCTGCTCCGACAAAGTTTACAAGGAATAGTTAGAGGGGTCTGCAACACTTCAGGCAAGCTACTTGCCCTTGTTTATTTCCAGGCACTGAATCAGTCATCTAGCCCAAAGCAAGTCCTGCCAAAATGTGCAGGTACGATGGTAAAAATGAAGCAGGGCGGCTCGCTTTCTCTGTGCGTGTCTCACGCCTTTAACTTTAGGCAGTGTTTTCCTGCCCCGACTATGTCAAAGTCAAAGAGGTTTGCTTTCTTTGTATAGCAGACCTGCCGAAATAATCTGCTTGGAAACAAACCTCTTTTTGCCTGACTTATGGCTGATTCACAGAACAAGAGAGATTGTTTGGGTTGCTAGCTGGTTACTCATGTGGTTTTTGGTGACATCCCCTGCACCTTAGATTTCTAGCGCATCTTCCTTTCCAAAGTCCTTTGTTTGCTCTAGACCTCCTTTTCAGCCAACCACCTTCTGGTCTCTGATTTTGCCCACACAACTGACTGCACCTGGAAGATCAGGCATGGGGGTGGTGGTTGGGGGGAGGGGGAGTTGTGCGTGTGAATTGGGACAGCGAGTCATCAAGCTGCTGAATGTTCACATGGAATGGCTGTGTCTGCGCAGAATGTGGTTTTCTGCGCTCTCTCACTTTTGCAGGCACTATTGGCCGAGCGTGCAAAAGTGGACAACGGGGGTGACCATTTGGTCGTCTTAGTATAGGCATTACTTTGCCTGCCCGCAAATGAAATGCGGCACTTCTAGGATGGTAACTAATCATGGGGGAAAATGTTTGTGCATGACGAGACCCTGACCAAATTTTTACCCCTTTGTCTAATTAAATGCACACTAGATTTGTCGAGCTCAATTTGGTTTAGCTAAAGAGGCCTTCTCCAGCCCCACCCCCGGCTTGCCGTGAATCCTTTCACCCCTCCATCCACTGACTATTGTCTGCCTTCCCCATACATGCCTTTACAGGCGAGGGCCCATATTTTTAAATGTAATTAGGTGTAGCTGCCTTCAGTGTTGCAACACCTAACTGGTTTAGGAGCCTAAATATTTTCAAAAGGGATTTAGGTACTTGGGAGCCTAAATCCTAATGAAAGTTGACGAGATTTTGGCTCCTAAGTTCCTAAATCAGTTAGGTGTTGCAACGCTGAGTGCAGCAACGTCTAAATTTAAAAATCTGGGCCTAGGTGACTCTGCACCTGGCCCCAGTGTCTCTGCTTTGAATTCTCACCTGCAACAGGATCTGAAAGATCCAGGATTCATGTGTGAACCAGAAAGCCCAAGCTTAGTGCAAAGTCAGCTTGCTCCTGCTACTCATCGGTAAGACTAGTGGAGAGTGGGCTCCACAGCGTGTCGTGGATGGCTGGGTGGGACGGAGCCTTCTCTAAAGACGTCCACCTGGGGGAAGAAGCCACCCAGAGACTCCAGCTTAAGACTAAAAATGAGAGACGCTGCTTAGACCACCTTGAAAAGGCCCTGAACCAGGAGGAGGGTACATGAAGCAGGGCAGAGAAAGCATCAGCAATATTAAGAAGGGGCAGAAGGGAGGTTAGTAGGAGCATGGGAGACTTAAGATGCTCATTCTATGTAGTTTATCCAAGAGAAAGTTAAGAGGAGACTTGATCACGGTCTAAAAATACCTACCTGAGGAGAAAATTTCCAGTAGTAGAGGTTCCTTAATCCAACAGACAGTGGCATAGCAAGATCCAAAGTCTAGAAACTTTGAAGTTTGATAAATTCAGACCAGAAAAAATGTGCAAACTTAACAGGAAGAATCTGACACATCCTTCCTTAAATTCGTCCAGTGATTAATTACTCTATATTGTTAAATCAAGACTGGATATCTTTCCAAAAGATACGCGCTAGCTCAACCAGAAATCATAGGCTTGATGTAGGAACTGTAGGGGGAAATTCTACAGCCTGTGTTATGCAGCAGTTTGTTTGATGATCCCTTCTGGTCTTCAAATCTATGAATCTAGGAGGGAGGAGCCCTTCTAGCCATTGGGATAAATGTTATTTAGATTATTTGTAAAAGAGTGCATACTTTTATCAAATTATCCCAACTGCGTATACTGGGAATGTGGAAGCTATTGCATGCCATCATCACTGCACACCCTCATTAATGGGAATAATGTCCATGGGAATAAAAGTAAGAATGAAGATGGGCATAAAGACATTGCTTTGGGAATTTTTCCAGGACGATGGTACAACAACTTTCTATTAAGATTCTAGGGTTAGCCATTCCAATTGCCTCCCCAACTGGCTTTAAATCCACTTACATTTGTGCCTTAAACCTGGTCTGTACCTAGGTTTAGCAACATCTACAAGCTATGATCTGTTTTTATAGCGGCCTATTATAGCCTCAATGGTTGAGAATTTATTGCTAATGTACTTTATTGCATGATGATTTGCAATAAGCCCTTAAAGAATGTGCAGCCATTGCTTCTAATAACCATTTAATAAATATTCATAATGCACTTCTAAATGGCACCTTCATTTATAGATTCATAGATTCTAGGGCCAGAAGGGACTCTGTGATCTTCTAGGCTGACCTACTGCATAACACAGTCCCGAGAACTTCCCCAAAATAATCCCTAGAGCAGATCTTTTAGTCTTGATTTAAAAATTGGCAGTGTTTGAGAATCCAACATCAGTCTTGGTAAATTGTTCCAGGGGTTAATTACTCTCACTGTTTAAAAAAATTACACCTCATTTCCAGGCTGAATTTGTCTAGCTTTAACTTAGTTATTGGAATATGTTAATACCTTTCTCTGCTAGATAGAAGAGCCCATTATTAAATACGTCTTCCCCATGTAGTTACTTATAGACTGCAATCAACTCACCCCTTAACCTTCTCTTTCTTAAGCTAAATAGATTGTGCTCCTCGAGTGTTTTCTAATCCTTTAATCATTGTTATGACTCTTCCCTGAACTCTCTCCAATTTAGTAACATCTTTCGTGTATTGTGGACACCAGAACTGGACACATGTAAAATGTTCCCATTATTGCAGTTTATTGAAATGACACAAAGGCTGCAGTCTTGTACTAAGTTTGTTTGAGTGGTAACATTGTGTGGCTCTAGCATAAGGATTGGTGGTTTTTCTGACACCCCTTCCCCCACAGTGTAACACTATGAACCCGGATGTAACCCTCAACATCCTCAAAGATGCCCAATTCTTGAGCCCTATAGAAAACTGGGTCTAGTTTATGTGGGTTCAGAATTCAGGCAGTTTCAGGCTTTCTGTTCCATTGAGATTAGAGCCAGCTAAATAATGGCAAAACCACCAGGGTATGTAACAAAAGCAACTCCCTGCTATTCAAGTATATTCATGAATGAGCTAAAGCGAGTTCGCTTCATTACTGTTCAGAGGGTCATTTTGTTTGCCACGGAAGTATTTTGTCAATTCTGGGGTATTTGCGAAAATATTATCAGATCCCAATAGTTTCACGTGTTTTAGCACAAATGATTATTCATTTGGAAACAGATACCATCATGATATCTAGAATCCCAGATCTTCTCTAACAAGAGGCATTTATTAATGAAAACAACTTCAACTACAGACACAAAAAGTTTCCCACACGGCTCAATTTCCAGCTTCTTCTCCCTTGTTTACCAAGGGCCATGCTTTGCCTGGAACTCTAAAGAGTGCACAAGGACATCTGGTGGCTGAATACTATACTGCAAGTAAACATTTTGTAACACATACTAGAAGTGTTTGCCATTGTTGATGTATTCTTGTTTGCTGTTCAAAGTGTGCTACATAGGTAATTTTGTTAGCATCTATATAAATTCATTGTGTTACCTTGATATGTAGAAATCTTCAGGTTTCATTTATAATGTGTCCCTTACCTTTGTTCAGTAAGTGTGTTTGATAGGCTGCTTCTTTTTCCTAGATGTGCTAATAAGGGTTTCCTCAAAACTAGTAATTAAACTTCATGGCAAGATTTCATCCAGGAGTCCCAAAGCTATATATGAGACTCTGAGACTTTTTCTTTTGCTAGTATTTATTTAGGCCTGGGTGGAAGGTGTAGTTTTATTTCTGATTGGGTATTAGTTGGGGGCCCGAGCCAAATCCCTTAACTCTCTCCTGCCCAAACCTAGTTTTTGACTCAAACTTTGAAACTAGCCCCTATCTCTGTAAAGCACCAACTTAAAATCCAGCATCTGAACACCAGCATCTATCTTTCCTCCCAAACCTTGGGGGGCAGTGTGAACCGAAATGTGCAGCTCTATTGAACTTCCGGTCCTCATCAGTGAACAGATTCAGCTTTTCTCTTTTTCGTTTCTCTCCTAGACCTATTGATAAAAGAAAGGAGAGAGAGAGCGCGAGAGAGAGAAACCACCATTGCTAATTAGAATGAAGTGGGTTCACACCTACAACAGTGAGGCGGTTGTATGTAAATATTGTTGACAGACTCTCCAGACTCTCTGTAGTGTTGATTCATCAACATTTAGGAAACTGTGAATACTTAAGAAAAAGAACAAGATAAATCAGCATATTTTTAGCCTCCTTATTAAATGTCCGGCTTGGAATGCCGTGGAAGGGCTTCACGTAAGGGGAGTATCGAGTGCTATCTGAAGCAGGCAGCTCTTGGGTAGTAAATCACAAAGGCAAGGCAGTAATTGACTGTCACACTGCTTTCTTTCTTCTTTTAATTCCCATTATTCATCACCCAGAAGGAGAGAGTGAGGTGACAGCGCGATAGAATAAGAGCAAACACTGCTCTGGGGCTCTCTCAGAGACAACGCAGGTTTCCATAGAATCATCTCCTGAATTGTTCTTCCTTATGGCTTTGTGCCACGGATGGAAACTGCGGTTACTAGGTAACTGCACCGTATCAAAGAAAATAGTTACTTGTGTATTGTGTGAGTGCACGTGTTTGTAGGATGGGCATGAAATACTTTGATTCAATACTTTCCTATGCAATTTGTCAGCAGATAATGAAGCACGCAGTCTGCATTCTGCATTCATGTCTATTGCAATGAAACAATATTAGGCCGCATGCAAATTTTAGGTGACTTTTCTAAATCAGTTTAAGAAACATGGTTAAATATAACAGGAGTACTTGTGGCACCTTAGAGACTAACAAATTTATTTGAGCATAAGCTTTCGTGGGCTACAGCCCACTTCATCGGATGCATAGAATGGAACATATAGTAAGGAGATATATATACATACAGAGAACATGAAAAGGTGGGAGTTGTCCTACCAACTCTAAGAGGCTAATTAATTAAGATGAGCAATTATCAGCAGGAGAAAAAAAAATTTTGTAGTGATAATCAAGATGGCCCAATTCAGACAGTTTGACAAGAAGGTGTGAAGATACTTAACATGGGGAAATAGATTCAATGTGTGTAATTAGCCTCTTAGAGTTGGTAGGGCAACTCGCACCCTTTCATGGTCTCTGTATGTGTATATATCTCCTCACTATATGTTCCATTCTATGCATCTGATGAAGTGGGCTGTAGCCCACAAAAGCTTATGCTCAAATAAATGTGTTAGTCTCTAAGGTGCCACAAGTACTCCTGTTCTTTTTGTGGATACAGACTAACACAGTTGCTACTCTGAAACCTATTGTTAAATATGTTAGGCCACATGTCTGGCGTGACTTAGGGTAGGTCTATACTTACCTGCCGGGTCGACGCATAGCGTTCGACTTCTCGGAGTTCGAACTATCGCGTCTAATCTAGAGCGATAGTTTGAACTCCGAACGTGCTCCCGTCGACTCCGGAACTCCACCACCGAGTCGACGGGGGAGCCGCGGACTTCGATCCCGCGGCGTCTGGACAGGTAAGAAGTTCGAACTAAGGTAGTTCGACTAGCTGAAGTCGCGTACCTTAGTTCGACCCCCCCACCCTAGTGTAGACCAGGCCTTAGAAGTGCAGAAAGTTAAGCAGAGATACTTTCTGAATTTTATTTTATTCTTTTCAAATTCACTCCATTATCACAAACGAAATGTATGGGTTTGTGGGCATATAAATAGCCATTGTCTACCACTGTTGCAGACAGCCATCCCAGCAGAGGGGAGCACAATATAACCAACAGAACTTATTTCTCATGCTATGTTGATAATGCTGGAATACGCACGTAAAGGAGGTAATAGCAATATTGTCTGGTAGTCCATAAACTCACCCAGAAAAACATTAAATGGAAAAGAACTAAGGCAGAAGGGAAAGAAACTTGAATCATTTAGGATTCTGAGAGGCTTTTACAAACACCGATCCATGCCTTAATCTTCAACCACTTCGATTGTTCTGATTGCCTTCTCTTTGGCATCTCGCAGTCTACACAAAATATCACAGCAAAGTCTATTTTCCTTCCCTCATAATACAATCAATTCAGTTCAACAAGACTTTATACAAGTGTTGCCAAAGTGTAAGAAAACGACCGATCCCGCAGGTGTCTGTCAGAGGGTACGAATCACCCAGGACAGGGTTACACACTGGGTTTGGGGTAGGGTGACCAGACAGCAAATGTGAAAAATCGGGACAGGGGGTGGGGGGTAATAGGAGCCTATATAAGAAAAAGACTCAAAAATTGGGACTGTCCCTATAAAATCGGGACCTCTGGCCACCCTAATTTGGGGATGCCATTTAGTATTACTGTTCCTTTTTGATCTGCTGGCAGGTTGCTACATAGCATGTTGCCACCTCCATATCATGTTGCCACCTCTTTGAGCCTCTCCACTGACTGCCTTTCCAGTTCTTCCGCATAGTCCAACTCGTCGTCTTCACCTTTGGTACAGCTACCTGTTTCTGCATCTTGTCTCTCTTCTCCTCCTCCTGGCCTTACACTCCTCCTTGTCCTACTTTAACCAATCCCTTTATCATCTGCCTCCACCCTCAGTTTGCACCCTTTTGATTGATGTCAACAAGCACCTTCTCTTTGTCTTCAAATCCCTCCTTAAAAACCTGTGGATCTAAAGGCTCCCAATCCTTTATTCCTCCAGAGAACGTCTCCACTTGCTATTGACCTATTATTCCAAGAACTTTGCCTCTCTGGGTTAGGAACCTTGTCTTTGTGCACAGCAATCATCATTAAAAAGTCAGGTTACCACGCAGGATTGTCTGAAATGCTGCGGTTTTTCCCTTTCCTTAGAATAGGAAATAACTGTGGGATAGCTTGGATTACCACCATGCAGTGACTGTCTGTAAATGCCTAAGTGCTGACTTGGAGCAAGGGCATTTGCAGGTCTCTGATGTTATAATAAAGAACAAACACGTTTTAGAAACTTAAACCTCCGTGAAAGTAGTTGGCAGCAACCTGTTAACATGTTAAGCCCAGATTCTCAGAGCCAGTGCAGATAGTGACCTACCCAGGGACACAGCACTACAGACCTCTGCTGGAATCTGTCCCTAAAGCCAGTTCACCCGGCAATGGGAGGCTCATCCCCACATATGGAGACCATCCAGTGGCAAAGAGGGGAGCAGCTCCTACAGCCACCCCTCCTCCCTGCTGCCATGGCTTCCTTACTCCCTGGATGTTACATCAACCCTTCCACACCATGGGAAGCCAACCGTAATTTAGGGGGACTGGCTCAGCCTGAAATTAGGTGAATTGTAGTAAGGTAGAGTGGCCTCCCTCTGAGCCTAAGATGGAGGGACCACTACACTATCCCTGGTGGGCGGAGCCAAGCCGGCTCCACTGTCCCTCCCCCATGTTGGAGGGACAAGAAGTATAAGAGGCAGACCCTTCAGCTCAGTTGGGCCAGCAAAGGAGGCAGACGTCTCTAGCCTGCTGTAGGACTTCGGAGCAGACCCCGAGCCATGCAGCGCCATGCTGCCGGAGGAGACCGAGTGTGGAGAGGAGCTGCTGGGACTGGCGTGCGCCACTTAGCACAAAGAGACCAAGGATCCACATGCTACGGGGCCACATCAATGGGATGGGACAGGAAGTAGCCATGGGGAACCAGACGTTAGTCAGGTCGTGCTGTCCCAGGATGAGTCTGCGTGTTTTGGCAGGATCCCTGCTGACCCAGTGGCGGGATCCCCTGCCACTGTGTGGGGCTTGGGATGGTACCCAGTGGAGTAGGGTCGGCCCAGGTCCCCTGCCCTCTCCCCTGCTGCAAGCCCCCAGACTGTGTTTGCTGTCTGCCTTAGCCAGAAGACTCAGGCAAAAGATTGCCCTTTGCTCTGTCCTACCCGAGGGACAGAGCCCTAAACTGGGATTACTGTTTGCCCTAGCCAGGGGGCTTGGGCCAGAAACCTCTAACTAGCTTCTGTTTATTGCTGACACAGCGAGTCAGAGTAGCCTCCCTCTGAACCTGACATGGAGGGACCACTGCAGGAATGCATAAGCCACCTCGGCTATAGCTCAGGATCTGGAATTATCTGAGGTGAGAAAATAATAGCAAGATCCACATTTCAGTTCTTTGACCTTTTGTCTCATGAGAAGGGAAAAGTTTTTTTTCTTGCTGCAGGATTTGGGGCCAGCAAGGTATTCTTTTCTTCTAGATAAGGTCTCTTTGTTTTTTAACTTGGCCAAGACCAGCAAGTGCAAGAAGGAAACAGTAATAAAAATTACAGTTCTAAGCACAAAAACATGCCCTCCTACCCAGTGGAAAGGTATCATTTTCATTAGTTAGGAAACAAGATTTTCTCCTGCCGTCATCGCCAAGGGGACAAGTGACTGCATGGAGTTTGTATATTCAGCATCGCTGTGTTCAAAAGCACAAAATCATAGTGTAATATCCTAGACTAAGCAAGCTGGATAACTGGATCTAACAGTTTGGTAGAAAAAACAACCAGCTGAGTTTCTCACGAAGGTTAAGGAATTGGTAACGCTTGGTATTAAAGAAGAGCAGATCGTTTTACTGAGGAATTTGTAACTTGTTTTCTGCTTGCAAATAGATTGTGAAAGTCCCTGATAGGCTTGTTGTTCACAACAATTCATTAATTTCTTTAGTGACTAATTCTCAGTTTGCAGATTGCCTGCAAATTGCAAATGTTCACGATTCAGAAAGTGCTGTAAGTCGCATGGTATTGTTTCTGTTCTCTGATTGGAGGAGTTATGTAACTAACCAACATATTGAGAATTTCACATTCTATAAACATTTTGAAAACTGCTTTTGGCGAGTGTTCGGGCTTATCATTTGCATTTGTGAGGACGCGTGCCAGGCAAATTTGTGAAAAGCAAACACGAAAGGATAGTGAATAGAACTGACTGGGGGGAAACATTCTGATTTGGAACAAACCTCCAAAATTTCATAATTCTCCTGCAAGGGAATGGAGTTCCAGCCCTGTGGAAGTCTGCCTGGTGAGTTGTCCTGGAGCTGCGGACCCTGGAAGCCTTGGGCTCTCCAGCAGCTCGCCAGTCAAGCTGTGAAGAAAACCAGGCAGATGTCAATGAGGAACCTGCCTGTCAGGCAAGGTTCTGTCAGAATCCTGTCCGGTTTCCACAGGAACTTCATTTAAATCCCTCCACCTGAATGAAGTATTTTGATTTCAACAAATCAGCGAATTCCAACAAAAAAGGTCCTTCGCTGGAATTTTTCTGACTAGCTCTACTGGGATTCTTGGCTGGCTCTAAAGTTGAGTGGGTGAATGTCATCAAAATATTGTTACATTTCCCCCATTTTTTTTTATTTTAAAGTTTTTGACCCACTGCTGATACAAACACAGTAGAACCAACACTCCATTTTCACCTCAAACAAATATTCACCCCAAAAATGTCCCACGATTCATGCAACTCTGCTCAGAAGAAAAGTGTTATAAGGAGAGATTCTCAGGGGTCTTGAAGGAGGAGATGTGAAGCTAGTAATTGAGGAAAGAGATGAGAGGAAATATTGCAGAGATTTAGAAGAATGGGGGCAGCGTGGTGTGAGGAGCAGAAGAAACTATTTTGGCAGCAGCATTTTAGCTTGACTGAAAGGGGGTGCAGTGGGAGGCCAGAGATGAGTCGGTTGGAGTAGAAAAGATGAGAGGTGATCAAGGCGTTGAGTAAAAGCACAGATCTTTGAGAAGCTGTGGAGGAAGAAAAGATGTTCCAATATAAGTAGGGTGTCAAAAAGTCCAAATATGGAGCTATGTGGTGCTTAGGACCATCTTCCCTGAAGTTACTTCCCGGAGCGATGCTACCATGCCAGGCAATGAGATACATCCTGCAAGTATCAAATGTTGGGGCACTATTTTCAGTAGCAATCTCAAACTAGCTGACAGATGCAGCAGGCAACTAACACCCTCATGGGTATCTTCAGGGGTGGAGAGGGGTCCTCAGGCAGCCAGGAGAGTCACTTCCGAGCCTTCTCACACAAGCAATGTGACATCAATAGCTACACCATAATATACACACTGTTCTTTGGCATTCCTGTGTTGCTGGCCATCATAGCAGCTAGATGACTAGATATGGGTCACTTTATAATTATAGGAGCTCAGTGTTAGCTGATGTTAGAGATCGAACAGGCTAAATGTCAGAGTTTAACCTGGGCTTGTTACATGGACTCAATGCGATAACAGTACCTGGCCTAGGGTAAGAGACAAGCTCTTGTCAGGTAGCTCTCTGGAGCTGCCCATATTGCCAAGAGATGACTCGTTTTCTTAGTATTATTCCAAATAGAAAAACAGAGAGTCTGTTCTCAATAGAATCTGAGCTGGATGCTGCAACGCGTTCCCTCTCCCCGGTGGTGTAATTGGTGGAAGGTGTGTGGGCGTTGTTGAAAAGGCATGGGAGACGGGGGGACTCGCCGCTTGAGCTCAGACGTGAGGGAAAGGTAATTCGCCATCTCCTTGCAGCAGCCCTCGTTAGCATAAATCCTATTTCATCGGTCCGGCTCTGCGATAAGGAATATACGCACTTTCTCCAAGCAACGGGAAAAAGAAAAGGTTAAAAGCTTAGCTGTGTGAAGCACAAACTTCAGTGGATGCTGGATATTATTTGTGTTCTCTATGTGTGCTTGTGCGGTATGTTTCTGAGCTCCAGCTTCATTCGATGGCACTGAACTGCAGGGTGCTGGGATGTAGGTGAAAGCACATATGTATTAACATTTTGCCTCAGCTCTTTGGTCTCCCTGCTGAAGTATGCATGTACCATCCCTGTCCCATTTAAGTCCCAGGGGAGTCTCTGGCATATACCAATGGGAGAATGAGACCCCTTTATAATATCACATCCATTCTGCAATCCAAGTCTCTTGCTCTTGGGTAAAGTACACACCAAGGTGGAGCATCTTTTCAGAATCACATAAAGAACACAGGAGGAGAAAGCAGGCAAGTCAAAGCCACATGAGGTGCAAGCTCCATATTCATTAAGGCTGCCGTTAACTAGAGTAATTGAGCTTTGGGTACCATCTGGTCATGAGGGTTTTCATCCAGTCAAGTGCACTGTTGCTTGGTGTCCTAATTAGACTGAATGCAAGCATTTTTGGTGACCCCTTTTCCAAGATGTCTGCTACTGGAAAAGACCCCCCCCTTCCCCACTGTACAAGTGGTTTTGAAAATCCACCTCATCAGTTAACAAGATGGTAGTCAGCAGGTTAGTGCTTCAGTGTAAAGACAGGAACAGCTCTTCTGAGAGAAACAACTAGTACAGTATATAGGGTTACTCATTTCAGCAACTTTCCAGGATCACTTTTTAGTTGGTTTATCAACTGGGAATGGAAACCTGTCTTCCTTTCCCTCTTACTCTGTTTTCATGCAGACAGAACAGGGATGAGATCAAACTGCAGGAGCTATTGGCTGGCGATCTCTGGTCGGTGTTACAGAGGAGGCCAGATTAGATGACCATAATGGTCCCTCTGGCCATAAAAAATCTGTGAATCCATGAAAATTAAGATTTAAATTAAATAAGGAGTGCGGCTGGCTCAGGGGATTAGTCACTGGAATACGGAAGTCTTTTTATAGACTTTGGAAGAGGGGGATTGGATCGGGACCTAAATCTAGGTCACAGGTTTATATTTGGCCTGGATTGGTAGTGGCTAAAAGCTCATCACTGTCCGATGGCTTAGATATGAAACCTGTCTACCTCAGTACTTAGATCATGAATTCACCTGGTTTACTAGGGTGCTCCAGGAAGCATTTGTGTCCCCGTGAGTCCATCTTGAGACCTGCTCTGTTCCAGTCTGGCTAATTCTCTGTTCCTAGTAATCGTGTCACTCTCTGGCCCTAAAAGTCTGCTTCAAATTGATGTAAACCTGGAAATCCAGAGCTGAGAGTGACTTTCTCTCCTCTTGACCTTCCCTGTTGCATTCCCAAGTATTACTGTCGTCTGAGATCACACACTGTCCCGAGGCCCAGACCCTGCCCCACACAGGCAAAATACATGCCAAGTGCCCGTTCTTTGCTGCTGAGCCCAAGCCTTAACATTATGTGAAAGACAGGCTTTTGGGCCGAGTTTTTGGATATTTAATCCTCTTGCACAGCAGCAATAAAGGAGAGATTGAGTTCCTCCCAATTTCCGTTCAAATCTTTGTCACCCTGATGAATCCCCGTGGAACCACTGTTTGTCATTTACTTCCCTCTTTTGTTTCAAAGCTCTCTTTCTTTCTCATTACACTTGGTATCAGACAGGCAGGGATCACTAGGCCTGCTAACACGTTCCAGGTTTATACTGTTTCTCTCTTAGAGGTTTTTAAGGCCAGGCTTGACAAAGGCCTGGCTGGGATGATTTAGTTGGGGTTGGTCCTGCTTTGAGCAGGGGGTTGGACTAGATGACCTCCTGAGGTCCCTTCCAGCCCTGATATTCTATGATTCTATGATTCTCGCTCTCTCTTTCTCACATATGTCTCATCGATTTCACTCCGAATGACAAAACCTGACATGAGAGATAAATCCACAACTGCCTCCACCTTGGGAAACTCTGAGCTGCCTCTCTTTCCCTCTTTCAGGGCCACACTCTACAAATCATTGTGGCTTTAGTCTACTTGCTGTAGATAGTTGAGCATTTGGTCCAACTGTCTCCTTTCCACTGAACTGCTAAGAATCAGGCACCACTGTACTTTTACAGTGCTCAGTACATGTATGAGTTTACCAAATGAGCCAATCTATTTCAGATAGCTAGAGAGAGAGAGGGAATGAATTTCAGCTGTTTACCTCTTTAAACTCATTTCTGTTTAGATGTAATTATCCTGCCTCTTCTAAGAAAGGTGCCATTGATTGCAGAGCTGAATTAGCATTTTGTTGCAGTTGCCTGTGCTGTCAAGAACACTTCATAAATATTAACTCGTTCCAGGCGTAAATTACCACCTTTCCACTCCCCAATGTGGCACCTGTATAAGCAAAGACTTGGGTCACTTTCTGGCCTGTGCTCAGAGTTCTGTGAACCACTCCCACAGTGCAAACTACCTGAAAGCCGGGAACTCCCAGGTGACGTAGAGCCAGCGTAACTTCTGTGATCCAGCTGTCCCTGATTACTGATACTTGGCCCCAAAATGGTGCAGTGTAACACAGAGCCACCATTGTCCTCCAACTCCTCTAGGCCCTGAGCCAAGGACAACTTGACAGGCACAGAGATCTGGTCTTACATCTGCATCGGCAAGTAAGGTTCCAGGCACATCCTAGTCAGGAGAGCTTCAGTAAGTCAGCACGAACTTGAAGAAAGGCATTGACAGAAATTTGTGAGTGGCAGGGGAGTGTGGGAAAATGGGAAAGAACTAAGGCTATGTGGCTGGGCTGGATTAGAGTGGCCTGAGGGAAGCACAGCCGGGTGTGAGGGGTATTATGGATGTTTTGTGGATGTGTTTATATTTTGTGGGGGAGAGTGGGTGGCTGTTTTGTTTTAGGGCTATGGAGGCCTATTGAGCAGAAATCTCTTTAACTCTCTGCTTTTCATGTGTTTGATTCAGTATCGGTGGCTTACGAAAAATGATAAGCCATTTAGGGGGAAGTTTTTCAAAGCCACACAGGGCAGTTCTTCACCCAGTGGTGATCCATTTTCAATATGATCTGGGCACCTACCTGCCATTTGTGCCTGTGAAAATCTCCCCGTCGCAGGTTTTCGGTAAGTTCAATACAACTAAATCAAAATCAAATTGTTTAGTATGGTCCAAGAGGGAGTAAAATGGCTGAAATTCAGCCAAGGTTCATTTAAGCTGCATGCCAGGAAAATTTTCCTAACATGAAGGCTCTGTCTATGCTGGGGGATTTTGCACTTTAATAGCTATGCCAGCGTAACGATGCTGGTGCAACACCCCAGTGTAGGGTCCCGTAAGACACACCGGTCCCGTGTGTCTGCATTTGGGGTTTGTACTGGTGTAATTCATACATATAGAAATTCTCAGTGTGAATTTCTGTATTATAGACAAGCTGTAAGATCTGTTAGAACATAAGAACGGCCATACTGGGTCAGACCAAGGGTCCATCCAGCCCAGTATCCTGTCTTCCAACAGTGGCCAATGCCAGGTGCCCCAGAGGGAATGAACAGAACAGGTAATCACCAAGTGATCCATCCGCTGTCGCCCATTCCCAGCTTCTGGACTCTGGAAGTGCTTCATAATGGAATGGCGGGAGCCCCACCATAGGAGGCACTGAAAACTGGATTGATGAAGCAGTAGGAAGTATGCAGGGCACCTCTGCTCAAGATGGGCTGGAGGTTGTGTGGCCCAGTGGATAGGGTATTGGGCTGGGAACCAGAAGACCTGGGTTCTGCCACAGTCCTGCTGGAGAGTCTTGGGCTAGTTGCTTCGCCTTAGTGACCACAGCTACAAAATGTGGCTAATGTTTCTCACCGCCTTTTCAAAGCATTTTGTGGCCTAAGGATGACAAGGACTGTGTAAGAGCGAGATATTGCTTCTGTTAAAAGCAGTCAAGTTTTTAATAAAACCCAAACCTCTCCTCTTAGACCCAGCTGCCTGTACTAACCTACAACTGCCAATTAGGTGAAACGACAGGGGTGACCTGAGTTAATTATACCTGCTCTGACACCCAGACACGGGCCACTCTGCCATGAACTATTATTTCCATTGAGGAGACATGTTGTGACCTGTGACATGCAGCACCTGTTCTGAGATACTGTGAGTAAAGTAAATTGATTTCCTGCCACCTCTGGCTCTCTGCAGAAGCCCTCCATCAGGTGTTGCTATGCAATCAATGAGGTATCTTGCATCTCTGTCCCAGGGTTATTTCCCATGTTGCCCCAGCCAGGCAGCATAGATGACGTATCCAAGTGGATTTTCCTCTGGCAGGACGTATCCTAGATTCTGTATCCTCTCCATGGAGCAGCAAGTAGCCGTTCTGGCTAGGTTTACAACTTAGCAACCTTCCGTCCCTCATCACTGCAAACTTTATGACCTGTGAAATTGGCTTAAGTATTGATCGGTTGCCCTTGTTTATAAGGCAGAGGAAGGAATGAAAGTGTTTCCACTTTACTGCACTGTGAGTATGAGCTCCATGTTAAATCTATTCACAACAGTCACCCTCCTTGTGTGTTTCTTTGTCTTGATTTACCAAGGTGTCAGAGGAGTAGGAAGAGAGAAGGAGGGTTATAAGCAGACTCAGACACAGAGAAATGTTTAATGTACACAGCCTACCTGCATTAGTTATGTGGCTTTACTCAGGCTGAAACCCTAATAATAAACACGCTGCTCTACCATCTTACAAAGATTGTTCTTCACTATGCAGCATGCTCCTCTTTAGCTTTGTACTCCATATGGTCCGGAAGTTTTTCCCATTAAGTTTGTAGGTATATAAGGCATGGATCAGGAAGGACTCTCCCATGGAAAACGCAAGCTCCTACATACATCACTTGGCATCTCCGATGAATAGGAAGAAAAACTGCAATCGCAGTGCTTTGAGGTTCCTTTGATTTTCATCAACTCTCATAGAAATTGGATTCCATCTCAGCCATTCACAAGCTGTTCTCTTGAGCGGAGAAAGAGCTGCAGCAGGAATATGATAGGCCATGCAATGATAGTCATGCGTGTTGTATTGAAATAGTATTTAGGAGCTCCAGGCAGAATCTGGGACCCACCCTTGAAGTCCCAGGCTTCATAGATTCCAAACCCAGAGGGGTATTGGCCTTGGCTATTAACTAAGATAGTCAGGGATGCAACCCCGTGCTCTGCGTGTCCCTAATCCTCTGGCTGCCAGAAGCCAGGATTGGATGACAGGGGATGTATCACTCAATAAATTGCCCTGTTCTGTTCACTCCCTCTGAAGCATCTGGCACCAGCCACTGTCAGAAGACAAGATACTGGGCTAGATGGACCATTGGTCTGACCCAGTGTGGCCATTCTTATGACCATTGTGATCATCTAGTCTGACCTCCTATGTAAAACAGGCCATAGAACTTCCCTGAAATAATTCCTGGAGCAGGTCTTTTAGAAAATCATCCTATTTTAATTTTTAAATTGCCAGCGATAGAAAATCTGCCACGACCCTTGGTGAGCTGTTCCAATGATTAATTTCTCTCATCGTTAAAAATGTACCCTGATTTCCAGTCTGGATTTGTCTAGCTTGAACGTCCAGCCATTGCATCGTGTTAGACCTTTCTCTGCTAGACTGAAGAGCCCGGTATTAAATATTTGTTCTCCATGTAGGTACTGATTGACTGTAATCAAATAACTCCTTGATCTTCTCTTTGTTAAGCTAAATCGATCGGGCTCTTTGAGTCTAGCATTATAAAGCAAGGGTTTTTTATCACTTAATCATTCTCGGGCCTCTTCTCTTAACCCTCTCCAGTTTATCAACATCCTTCTTGAATTGTGGGCACCAGAATTGGACACAGTCTTCCAGCAGCAGTGGTGCCACTCCCCTTCCCCTTTTGCCCACATAATCCTTCCTAAACAGGTTATATTCATGGATTGTACCATTTGAATCATGCGACTCGTCCCTTCAGGTTTCAGTATTACCAACTATTTTGAATTTATGCTCATAAATGAGCAATTCCAGTTTGTCGTCTTTGTTACCCAAGCTCCTACTGGTGTAGAGGCAGCAAATAATTCCTTCTCTTCATGTCCTTTGGTTCCTTCATTTATTTTTGTTCTCAACATCTACATCTTGTGTTAAATAAGTGCTTGTGTCCTTAGAACACAGGGATGCTTGTGAATTCCCATCACCTTAGTGCCATGGTTGCAATGCATGGAATCTCGTTGTGGGGAATTTTGCTGTTCTAAAACCCAGCACTGCTCAGGAGGCCACTGACAAACTTCCCATTGACTTCAAAGGAAGCAGGAGTTACTTGTCTCTGTATGTGTGTCTGCCAAATCCTGAGATGCACAGGACATCTGCAGCTCCTACTGAGTTCAGAGGGAGTTGCAAGTGCTTAGGACTGCTTAGGACTTGACTCATCATGTTTGTGTGTCTTTTGCCTTGCTGACTCTGTGGCCACATCCCTGAGACAGGTGTAAGCGATCTCCCATTTTACTGGACACAGCAGTAGAAGGACTGGTAGGATACAGCAGCACCCTACGTTAACAGAAGTAGCAGGGATGCTACCATGTCACGAATGCTGTGTGCTTCCAGATTGCCTGTCATCCTCCCCACCTCTCATTCCCCCTTTCTTCTGGGAGCTGCATGCTATGCGGGTAGATTCTTCTGCTTGGAAACACAGAGGTCACTTACTGACACTTCGGTGCTGATTACATAATCGTGTCAGCCCTGTGCTCTCTGATGAATTTATTTCCCTGCTAGAGCCCACTAGCCCTGTAGGTGGATAATCCATCATTTTAATTACTCTCAGAAAACCCAGCTGATGGGCACTTGCAGCTGCTAGCTTACCACCCAGTGGGGCTGGAATTCCTAGGCTTTAGAATATTCATGAGCTAATTGGGTTCCTATTTGCATTTTGCATTGAGTGCATTCGTCAGGCCTGTCCTGAGCTGCTTGTCAGTGCTCTGAAAAGTTCTGCACACACCCTCCCCAGTCAGTTGCTTATGTGTCTAGCTCTGTGAAGTGGAACTTTTGGGGTGGTTTGTTCCTTTTGGGAATGGATCAGTTTTGTGTCTTGAGGGGCTGGGGGCAGAGGGAATTCAGTGGTGCTCTCAGGTGAGGAGGGAGAATGGCCCAGTGGTTTGGGCACTAGCCTGGGACTTGAGAGAGCTGGATTCAATCCCCTGCTCTGCCAGTGTGACCTTGGGTATGTCACTTGGGGAACCAGGCACAGAGAGGCCATCTGTACAATGGGGATAGCCCTGCCCTACCTTAGCTGGAAGTTGCCTTTGGCTTATGACCATCATTTCACCCTATTTTCCTCTGGCCTTGGCTATTTGCTGTAAAACAAGAAAAGGCCCATTCATCGGAGCTCAGATCTGCAGTAGTATTTAGTGGTGTCCTGCAGGGGTTTGTCACGGCTCTGGTACTATTCTGTATTTCATTAATGACTTGGGTAATGGAGTGCAGAGTATGCTTATAAAGCCATGCTGGGAGGGGTTGCACCCCTTTGGAGGTCAGGATTAGACTTCAAAACAACCTTGACAAATTGGAGAATTGGTCTGAAATCAACAAGATGAAATTCAGAAAAGACAAGTGTCAAATACTGCTCTTAGGAAGGAGAAATCAAACACAAATACAAAATGGGAAATAACAGGGTTGGGGTAATAATGCAGAAAAGGATCTGGGCATTATAGAATCATAGAGTCAGAAGGGACCGTAAGGGTCATCAAGTCTAACCCCCACCCACTCCCCACCCCCGCCAAGATGCAGGTTATAATTAAGGCTAAGATTTTGTCATGGATATTTTTAGTAAAAGTCACGGGCAACACAGAAAAATTCATGGAAGCCATGAATTGTCCCTAACTTTTACTAAAAATATCCCTGACAAAATGGGGATCTGCAGTTCCCCACACTACTTCAAGTGGGGCAGCTGCAGGGACTAAGGGCTGCCTGTAGCGGCTGGGGGGTATCCCTGCCGTCTGCAGCTCCAGGTGTCCCCTGCTGCCCATGGGGGCTGCAAGCCTGGAGGTTCCCCGCCTCCCACGGGGGCCAGGAGCTGCCGCAGTGGCAGGGAGCTTGGGGGTTTCCCCGCTGCCTCCAGCAGGAAGCTACAGGGTTCCCCGCTGTCGCTGCCAGCAGGGAGCTGCAAGGTACCTCCACCACCTGTTGTGGCTGGGAGCTGGGAGGGCCACCAGAGGCGGCAGGGATACCCCACAGCTTCCTGCCCCAGCAGGCAGCGTGGGACCCTGCAGCTCCCGACCACCGTAGGCTGAAGTCACGGAGGCTGCTGGAAGTCACGGATTCCGTAACTTCTGCGGCCTCTGTGACTAAATCGCAGCCTTCGTTATAATGGATCACAAATTGAATATGAGCCAACAATGTGAGGCAGTTGCAAAAAAAGGGCTAATATCATTCTGGAGAGTATTAACAAGCGTGTCATATGTCAGACATGGGAAGTAATTGTCCCACTTTACCGGGCACTGGTGAGGCCTCATCTGGAGTATTGTGTCCAGTTCTGGGCACCACTCTTTAGGAAAGAGGGGGACCAATTGGAAAGATTTCAGAGCACAGCCACAAAAATGATAAAAGGTTTAGAAAACCTGATCTCCGAGGAAAGATTAAAAACCTGGGCATGTTTAGTTTGGACAAAAGAGGATTGAAGGGGGACCTGATAAGGCTGTTACAGAGAGGCCTGTGATCAATTGCTCTCCATGTCCATTGGAGGGAGGACACAAAGTAATGGGCTTAATCTACAGCAAGGGAGGGTTTTATGAAGAGGCTGGACAAACACAGGGTTGGTCTCTACTGAGTGGCACAAAATCCTCCTCCTCTGCCGCTGAAGTTCTTTGCCTCTGCTTCTCATCAGTTTCACGTTCTCGTTTCTCATCGGTCAGGACAGGGCTGTTTTCTTTGGGTTGCAACCGTTGCAGAGGGATTTTAAAAAAACAAAACCGAAACATCTTTTTTTCTTAGTTTAGTTTTTAAAAAACCCAGTAACATTTCTATTAACATTAGGGTTTGTAAATCTTTTGTTTGTTTACAAAACCATACATTTGATTTTGGGCCGAACACTGCTTGAGAGCGTCCCTTTGAATATATGTTAAAACCAGTCTTGGTTTCATTCCATATTTTTTGGCGGGGGTGAGGGAGGAGGGATATGAAGCAATTTTACTTGTCATCTGTAACCAGGAGATGGATGGCTTTGTTCCCCAAATGGCAGCGATCATGAGGTGTTGGTGGGGAAAAGGGAGGTGAATTGGAATCACGGAGCAGAGGGGGATTTACCAATAGCTGCAATATAGCTTGATCTTTGATTCCTTTCTTTCAGCTGTTTGTGGTGTTTAGTCATGAGGATCTGACTGCGGTAACAGACTTTAAATGGAAAAATAACGCAGGGGGAGGAACCCTGTAGAGATGCTAAATTATTTTTGTACAGACCAGACTCCTTGCAGGTCACCCTATATATTTCATTTATTGCATCCCAAGATCTTGGGCCCTGTCCAACCCACAGAGATATTTGGAACTTGCAAGGCAGGGCTGAGTGAAAATGAGAATGGAAAACATTCACAAAATAAAAATATGCATTTCTCTGGGCTCCCCGCTACATTAAAAATGGGGATCTCCCCACCCCTACACCCACACTCACCCACTCCTCATGCTTTGGCACTAGCATCCAGAATGTTACACACACACACACACACACACACACCTTTCCACAACCCAGCTGCCTGCTTTTTTAAGTCAGGGTCCTATTTTGCACCCGTTGATGTCAAAGGGACTTTTCCCGCCCCCTCAGTGGAGCTGAATCTAGCCATACAAGTGCTTGTTAACTTGGATTTGTGTTGGCAACTCAGTAGAATGGTGCTTCCCTTCGCTGTCCTTCCTCCGGGGCATGTGCTGTGACTGCTGCACTAAGAACCCTTCCCTAGAAACCTTGGCCATTCCCCACCCCCACGCCTGCCTTTCCTTTCAGGGTGAGATCAAACCAGAAGTTGTCTGCACAAACGCAGGTCCAACCTGGTACGCTTGGCAGAGTTCCAACAGCCGACTTCACACCCTGCCACAATTTGAGCACTGTGGGCGGTTTCCTAACGGCCGAGCAAGAGCGCTCAGGCTACACAGCTGTGTGGTGCCTCTCAAGGGACAGGCCCTCACAGGCTTCATCCTTCCTCTTGTCAGTGTGATGGTAGTACTGAGCGCCAAAACCCATTTAACAGGGTCGTCTGCCCTGGAAAGAGCCAGGGAGGTAGGGAAAGTCCATTAATTGTGAGGCACTCAGATACCGTGGTGATGAGGGCCATAAAAGTAGATATGTTGTCTTTTGTCTCGTACTCAAATTGTAAACTCCTTGGGGCAGGTACTGTCTTTTCGTTCTGTGTTTGTACAGCGCCTGGCGTAATGGGCTCCTGGTCCATGACTGAAGCTCCAGGGTGCTAAAGTAATACAATAGATAGATACCTACCGGCCTAGTTTGTGGATAATCGGAGGACTTCAGTGCCCAGGGCTGTCAACCCAGAATTTATACACCATGAAATTCACTTTATACAAGAATATTTTAAACAAAGGGGGAAAATATGCCAATATGCAAATATAAACCAGGGAGGAAAGAGTTGACATGCAGCCTGCAGCTTCTCAGCACCATTGAAAATCAACATAGTCAGCACCAGCCAGTCACTCAGCACCTTCCTGCAGTGTCCTACGCTCCGGCTGAGAACAAACCTTTTCATGCATGGCACGTTGCAGGTGTCTTGTCGAGGAAGATCCCATCTGATTAAGGTTTCGTCACCTGACAAAACTGCCATTGCATAAAAGCCTGATGCAGCGTTACCACATGCATCAAATATATCATCTAGAAAAGACTTGTTGTTCTGCAGCAGAAGGTCACAGGACTGGCAGGTCCTAGGACTTCCATGTAGTACAGCTAATGAAATGTGCCTGTACCTATCCATACAGGTGCCCTTGAAGTGAGAGTTATCCAAACAAGGTGACCTTCGAGGTGCTGGGGGGCTGCACCTACTTTGCATAAAATAGAGTCAACTTCATGGCCATACAGGTTCCAGCTTGATCCAGGTAGCCTGGCCCTGCATGCTGAGCTTTAGGGTCTCTACCAGCAATTGAATTGTGTGGAAGTGGATGGCCATGGGACACGTCGCTAAACTCCAGGGGCTGCTTGTGGTTCATGGTCTCTGCTTTGGCCACTCCCAATGTAAATGAAAATGTATCCAGGGCACAATGCCCTTTTGCAGGACGGTCCTGGCCCTGATGTTTCTCCATAAGGCAGGCCCAAGACATGTGAACAAGAACACATGCGGTCGGGAGCAAGGAGCCCAGACAGGCTCCTGTAGTCACTACTAGAACTGGAAGAAATTTTTCAGCGAAAACATTTTCCTCATGAAAACAGCAGATTTGGGTCAACCGAAATGTTTTGTGAATTTGGGTCAAATTTTCCAACTTGTTTCTGCTGAAAACACCAGGAAAAAAAATTCTGAGAAAAATCGAAACGTTTCATTTGAACATTTTCTAAACACGACATTTCAGTTGTTCTATTCAACATGCCTTCTACGACAGTGTTTAGGTTCCTCCTCCGGCACAAAGCCAAATGGGTGCTGCATGCACTGTCCATCCTCTGTACAAATCCGGCATTTTGGCAGGGCATTAGGCTAGATGACCTTTGCCATCCCTTCTAACCCTGTGGTTCTATGATTCAATGGTTCTATGATTCTACTGTCTCTGCTCCCACTTTATTTTCCGTCCAACGCTCAGCACCTTGGCATTTGAGATGACTTAATAAATGAAACGCTATTGAAGACCGCTAAATGGGCCTGGAAGTAGTCCCCGAGCCCAGTGGAATACCTCTAACGCTCAGCTTCACATGGTGAACTTCTGTACAAGGCAGGGATCGGCAACCTTTGGCACCCAGTCGCCAGGCTAAGCCCCCTGGCAGGCCGGTCCGGTTTGTTTACTTGCCACGTCCACAGGTTCAGCCTAGCACGGCTCCCACTGGCCGCGGTTTGCTGTCCCAGGCCAATGGGGGCTGTGGGAAGCGGCGGCCAGCACATCCCTTGGCCCGCGCCGCTTCCCGCAGACCCCACTGGCCAGGGGAGCCGCGATCGGCCGAACCTGCGGACACAGCAAGTAAACAAACCTGCCCGGCCCGTCAGGGCGCTTACCCTGGCAGGCCGTGGGCCAAAGGTTGCCAATCGCTGGCATAAGACTTTAATGTCTCTGCTGCATTCTGTCATTTTTCCAGCTGCAGTTTCTTTTACCCCTTACAGCTAAATGACCTTATGCAGTAACAATCATTTTCCCTTCCGTCAGGGTGTCGTTAGAGCCAGAGGGCTGTCTCTCTTTCAGGATTTCCCTTGCCCACCTCCAACCCGCCCCCTCCCCCATGCACACACGCTCTTATTTTGCCTTTTCCCATCTGTTCCTCATGACCCTGCTCCTTCATTATCAGCAGAGGTGTTAATCAGCATTACCTTAATTAGGCGCCTGGATAAACAGTGCATTCAGCAGTCCTGATGGTGCTTGCATTCAAAGCACTCCCGAGCCCCAAACTGAACCAACACACTGCTCTCCTCCCTGTGGAGACTAGCAGAAAGAAGAGGTAATTAGCAACTGCAATAACCAGTTTTGCTGATCAACACATGGAGCAAAAGAGGGAGAAAGGAAAACAAAAATCTATTTAGTTGCACAAATTGGAGTTCTTTCCGTTTAAGAATTAGTAGATACATCCCTGCACCAAAGGTCTGTTGGTGAACAGCAAACTGCGTGAAGGTGTGGCTATCTGAATCTTATGGATAAACAAAATAGCCTAGAAATCTCATGAGAACAGGCTCACGTCCAGCGCTGCTTTCTCTTGTTGCCCTGAACATATGAGGATGAACATGAGCTTTGATTTTTCAGCACTTCCCATCACAGCCAGAAGCAAGAGAGAACAAAGGGGAACAGAAATGGAAAAAATGGGGGTGCGTATGTTACTCAGGTGGATTTTGGTCTCAGAAAAGATTTGGTTCCGTTTCTGTTCATGCTCCTGTGGGTTGGCTGGGTCTTGTTTTGTTGACACTAGTTAACTGAACCCTAGTTATGGGCATTTTTACCAAGCCGCCAGCTTTTCAGGTCCTAAGCAGCCAGTCGTGTCCTTTCCATATTGTTTGCCCTGCACCTGTCTCTCCTGTATTTGTAATGACAGGGAGGGCATTTGGCAATGCAGGGGACCAGCTCTTTTAAAGGTGCAGCCAAGTGGCTCAAGAAGAGGTGTGAGGGTAAGGACCCTTGGCTTCTACTCCTGGAACCGACACTCACTTTCTGTGACCCGAGTCACGTCAGCTCTCTAATACCTCAGGTTTTCTAATACCTCAGTAAAAAAGGTTGATATTCCTCAACTAATGCCCTTAAGTCAGGGGAGGGCAAACTATGGCCCACGGGCCAGATCCGGCCCATCAGGGCTTTCAGTCCGGCCCACAGGATTGCCAGCCCCGTGGGGCAGCGGGGCTAAGGCAGGCTTCCTGCCTGCCCGAGCCCTGCGCCGCTCTCGGAAGCAGCTGGCACCACATCCCCGGGGTAGGGGGACAGAGAGGGCTCCATGCTCTGCCCTCGCCCCCAGGCACCGCCCTCCGCAGCTCCCATTGGCTAGGAACGGGGAACCGTGGCCAATGGGAGCATCGGGGGCGGTACCCGCAGGTAAGGGCAGTGCGTGGCAGAGCCGCCTGCCCCACCCCACCCCCAGGAGCCACTACCGGACATGCTGGCCACTTCTGGGAGACGGTGCAAGGCCAGAGCAGACAGGGAGCCTGCCTTAGCCCCACTGCATGCTGCTGCTACCCCGGAGTTGCTCAAGGTAAGTGGTGCCAGGCCGGAGCCCGAACTGCTCCTGCACCCAGCATCCCAAACCCCTGCCTTGAGCCCCCTTCCCTGCACTCCCTCCTGCATCTCAACCCCCTGCTGCACCCCGCATCCCTCCTGCACCCCAACCCCTTACTTATAGCCTGCACGCTGCACCCCCTCCTACACCCCACACTCCTTCCCACACCCCAGCCCCCTGCCCCAGCCCTACGTTCATGGCGCTGCATACAATTTCCTCACCCAGATGTGGCCCTTGGGCCAAAAAATTTGCCCACCCCTGCCTTAAGTTGTCAGGACCTGTTTTCTGACTTCTCCAGAGATGGCGCAGTGCCCACTAATGCCATCCAGAGTGACTCTGCCATCTGCCAACTACTGCCCGAGAAGGATCATCACCTGGTGGAAAGTCAACATCACTCCTTGCATCACTCGGGTTTTTTTAAGATGACTTCTCTGGAAGTATTGGCCAGCTCTGCCCATGATGAGCGAGGGTTTTGGCAACCTCACAGTCTGCAGCATGGTTCAGTGGAGAGGGAGACTCTACTACATATAGACAACATGGTCAGGAAATTACCAGAAGCCACCCAACTACTCACAGGTATTTGATTCTTCCCATCTATGGGATTGTGCTTACAAGGCATTAAAAACCTGAACAAATTGTGTTCTGGTGCTCGCCCACGCCCTTCCATTTAGAGTAGGGGTGCCAATTTGGGTTGGATGTATTCCTGGAGGTTTCATCACATGGAATAGCCTTTAATTAAAGATTCGTCTTTAAGTCCTAGACTCTCCAGGACAATGCTGGAGGGTTGGCAACCGTAATTTAGGGTAGCTGAATGGGATCAAATTACTTTCAAGAGGGAAACCTTGAGAGACAGCATTTTCCTCTCAGGCTGGGCGAGGAGTGGAAAGCGGAAGCAAAATGCCATTGGCAAATCTCCGCCGCGGAGCAGACTTTGTGAAGCATGGAACTGGTGAAATCCACAGGCTTTTTCATGTGAACGTATTTGGTAATTGCATATGCAACTGGTTAGCTATGCATGGTTGATGCTATCTGGACTGGAAGACTCAGGCCTGGAGGGAGATGCTCTCCCCCACCCCGACAATAGTTACTGGTGTAAAACTAACGGAGCTCATCTGTGAACTCAAACTCACCTAGTGTGTACCATTATAAGGCTTAATGAGGCTGAACGCACAGTTTTATTTCTGTGGAATTATAACAATTAAAGCAGCCTCAGCTATCTCTCTGCCAAGTGACTCTATCATCTAGTGGTTGTCTTGTCCTGACTTCTCTCAATGATCTGCCCTGGGGCGCTGTCCCCTTAGAGTATTCTACGGGTGAATGTGTGTCACACTTAGGCAACTTTTCTGATATCCAGCTTAAATTTACCTGTGAGTATTTGCAATGTAAGTTGTGCTAAGGGGCATAATAAGAGTGAAGGAAGGATTCTTCTCTGTGAAAAATGTGTAACTGCATTAGACGTGTTAAGAATCCTCGAATGATTCTGAGGCACTTGGGTACGACCATAAAGAAGCTCATCAGTACCTAGATAGAAAAGCCACTTAGAACATTTTTATGGAGGGGGAAAATCTATATTGGACAGTTAATAAGTCATTATTTAGAATGAAGCATCTCCCAAATCTCAGACTAGTGCTGGGTGAGTCTCAGAAGGGGTAAGATATTGGAATTTGGCCCTGCGAAGAATCTAGAAGTTTAGATGTTTGACCAGGCTTCTTGAGACTGTAAAGCTAAGCTGGAAATCACCCAAGAGCAAGCTAGTGCTGTCTCCTCCCAGTTGGGCCAGAAGAATGATTTCTTTCTGGTATTTTGGTGCTCTGACTCTGTGTAAAGCACTTTGATTCAGTGGCCACAGTGGAAATCTTAAAAGATCAGAGTGGGAAGTCAGCAGAACTTTTTCACATCGCAGAGAAAGTTTGATTCCGGTTCATTTCAAGTTTGGGGCAAAGGTTCAGGGTTGAGTTGGTCTCATACTTCATCTTGGCTTAACTCAACTGGCTTTCTGCCCACCTGTACTCAGAACTAGTCTGAGATGACAAAGTTGAGAGGAAGCATGGAGGCTTAATGCTCAACAGGAATTTGTCAGCAGAAAGCATGAATTGGCCCTTATATCTAAGGACCTTATGTCTGGCTCCCATGTCAGTGGTGCTACTGACTTCGGTGGAAGCAGGATCAGCCCCTAAGTGCCAGTCTCCATCAAAGCCATACCTTGCAGCTTTTCCAGTGAGGAGTATTTGATGTATTATGTAAATGCTGTGGGTTTTGCCTCTATATTCCTGGAAGATGTTGCAATATGTCTCGACTGGCAACCAAAGGCACTTGATTGTGCAGGCTTGTTTTCCTGCACCACTGAATGCCGTTCCTGTCAGCCTTTTTAAATGAAGAGCTCCTCCAATGACAAAATGGGTCACTAAATCATTAAGGTCCATTGCCTTCTCAGATTATTGTAATTTGGGGAGTTATTACATTGCGAACATGGGGCACGGAGCTATTTAAACCAGTAAGTAGGAAATCACCAGCTGATAATAAAGCCTGGTTCAATCGGCGCTCATTTAAATGTTGATCTAAACTGCCCTTTGAATCAAAGTTGCTTAAAGTATTCTGAAAAATAATTGTCTCTATTCATCAGAAGAATGTTCAATGATCCCAAGTCTAACATGGGAAATTTGGTTGAGGAATTATTTCCTCCCTTTTTCAATTTTGCATGCAGAAAAAGCCATCTTCCCTGGTGCCACTTTTTTTTAATCAAGGGGTCAATCCATCAACCTGTACTATGGAGATGCGTCCCTTTTACCTGTCAGTGATGGATGCTGTTCCCTAGGCAAATATATCATGACATTCCTACTGTAATGTCACTCTGCTCTTTGGGGAATAGGCCTTCAGCCTCCTGCTGGTGAATTAAAATGCATGGCCAAGCTCAGTGAGAAAAGTAGGCACACGAGCTGCTTGGAACACAACTAGCAATACCGTGTTTCCAAAATAGTATTGATGCCTTCCCTAGGACTCTGGTGCTTTAGCAAAGATGCCTTTGGCTTGACTAAACAATGTAAATTTGCTCTGAGTGGGAAATGACTGAAAGAACTTGGAGCCCAGCTGACTTTTTTTTCTTTTTTTAGTTACTATTTGTTTTGTTACCTCCATGGCTTCTTGAGTCGTTAGATCTATCAGCAGCCTAGATCAATGTCTGCCCTGGGTCCTGCTGAGGGCTAAGCAGCAAACAAATGACAAGCCCATCTGGCTTAAATATTACCAGCTTAACATCCTCCTTCCCCTTTGCAGCCACCACTACGCAGTTTTGAAAAGGGCCCTCATGGACAGTGACTGAGAGAAGAATACAGGCGAGGTCAGAGGATGTGTTTGGCATGAAGATTCCACCACCATGCAGAGCTTAGTCCACATTCCAGCGATGTTACTGTGAGATGAGAAATGAAGTAACAAATGGCATTTGAATGTGATCTGCTAGGTTGAGGATGTTGCTTAAATCAATCAGCCAGAGGAAATCCCAGATGTTGTAGACGATAAATCCAATATCTCACTGCACCGACCACCAAGTCCAGAACTGGAGAATGCTGCAGTTTGCCAGCCTGTCAGACTGATTTCCCATTTCTCAGCCAGTCTCTGTTAAACGTAGTGCCAGACAGTAGCTACGTTTCATTTTAATTCAGTCTGAGGCGTGATTAGTTTTCTTCCCCTTAACTTCCCACGTACCCGTGGAAAGATCATTAGAACTGTCATGTGATAAATACATCTTCAAGCGGCATCCAGGAATAGAAGGCTTGCCAGCAGCCCGGCCCTTTCTTGAATTGCTGTATTAAACTAACGATGAAATCGAATGGATCCCTGTGCCCCGTTCTCCTTTCTGTCAAAGCATGTAGAAAATGTTCATCAGGGAAACTTTCAGAGGTCGTGTCCTGGCAAGAAAAGCTTTTAATGCGATCCTAGTGCGACAGCTGCATATACCATAAAAGCAGTGATGGCGGAGATAGATGCTTCTGCAAAGGCAGCATGGGTGACATGAAGTTCAAGGGCACAGCTATTGCTGGCAGGGCACAAAGGAGAAGGGGAAGCTGAAGCATATGCCCCATGTCGGCTGGAAGGGAGAGCAAATTCTACGAGTTGGCAGCACCTGCTTAGAGAGGATGACTTTTCCCACTCATTTCCAGGCTGCCCAGAATCTGACATGCTGATGTGCTCCTCCAACCCTCCACCCCTTCTACTTGCAAAATGCAATCAGACATATTAGCCTGTTCTCCGCTTGTTCATCTCCTTGGTCTGGAGACCCCTGTACTGAATCTGTGTTCCCTGCTTTTAGCCTGATTAGCTTCAATTCAAAGCACTTGTTACTTCATGATGCATTATTGCTCTCCTCTCAGTCCTGGGGGTAAGAGAGAACAAAGGCTGTTTCAGCTGCTGTTGCTTGTGGTGCAAAGAACCAATGTTCTTGCACAGCAGGGGGCCTGCGGCAGAGTATTTTGGCCAAGATCCGTTTACTTCCTGATGCATCTTCCTATATTTCTGTGAAGCGTCTGGCACAAACCAGGACTAAGTAGCAGAGATTGGCATCTGCTCAGCCTGTATCAAATGCCTGTTGCTGCCTCTTTGACGAAGGGTTTTTTTAATTTAATTTAATTTAATTTTTTTATTTTATGTAAAATAGAGATGGACCACAAGCTGACCAACCCTCAGACATTGGGAAATTCAGATTCTTCTCCAGGCCTATCCCTGATTTAACACTGTTATTGCATTTCCTAGCTACGCAACACATGTTCATGCGGGGCAGCATTTTAGATCACTGCTTATTGGTCCGGAGGGCTCTGGTGATGACGTCTCTAGCAATCAAGTGACATTTACATGGACACCAACATAATATCGGCATTGACAACAGCAGCCGAGTTTCTAACACAGCACTAGCTTTACAAGCCAATCATGATGCGGAGGCAGGAAAGGTAGCTTATGTGATTAATACTGATATATTTAAAAAAACAAAGTTGGTATTAAAATCCAGTGTCACTATTTCCAACAAATTGACAAGCGGGTCACGTAGGTCTGAACTCTTAATAGTTGATACAATCAACTATTTTGGGTTTTGAGAACTTGAGGGGAAATGGTTCAAACAGCCAAATGCACACCGCCTGGTCTGAGTAATGCTTGATACCTCTATTTATGTCAAACCCTCCTCCCCTGGCATGGGCTGAATTGATTTCTGTGGTACATTAACCGAGAACCAGGCATTTTTCTGGTGTATCTGTGGCATTTTCTAGTCGTTAGTATTGTTTGTGTGATGACTTATCCCACGTTATCATTATATACTGTATCACAGATTGCAGAAATCTGTTTTAGCAATCACCCCTTGCAATGATCACTCAGCTGCATGGGTCAGAGATTACTGTCCAAAAGGTATTTTCCATTGGTGATGGTCCCTTGCTTATTCTGGACAATGGAACATTTAATTATTTCTTCTGTTTTTCTCTCTCTGAGGCCACATCTACACTACCCACCAGATCAGCAGGTAGTAATCAATCTATCGGGGATCCATTTATTGCATCTCATCTAGATGCAATAAATCAATCCCCGAATCGACGCCTGTACTCCATCTCAGCAGGAGGAGTAAGCGGAGTCGACGGGGGAGCCGCGGCGGTTGACTTGCCGCCATGAGGACGGCCAGGTAAGTCGAACTAAGATACTTCTACTTCAGCTACGTGAATAGAGTAGCTGAAGTTGCGTATCTTAGATCGATTCCCCAACCCCCCCAGTGTAGACCAGCCCTGAGGTAGGAAAATTTCTGCACCATTGAGTGTCACTTGGCTGCAAACCAGACAATGCTAGTAGTTTCAAAGGCCTGGGAATGCCTGCACCTATCTTAACAGCAGGTCCAAGTTGCTGGGAGGTAATGCTACTGAGTCTCAGATCGCAAGGTGGCAGCCATTTAAATCAGTTTGCAATTGAAATGTATGTGGTAAGGGAAACAAGATGGGAATCAGAATGATGTGATTTTTAAGGTCTGCTGTCTCTCAAGTCATCAGTGCTAGAACAAATTATATACCGCAAAACTATAGATTAAATGATAAATTATATAGCGTTGGAAATATGGGACCCTGTCTTTTCTATACTTTAGTGCATTAGTTGTTGTCTCTGGTAGCTTATGAGATGTCACAACTTTTAAATGATGGCTGGTTCCTCAGACTGGGCAAAGACGCAGGCCATTGACTAAACAGGCCAGGATGCTTTCAGCCTCCCCAGGATCCTGGCCCAGTCTGTTTCTGGCTTCAGGTAAAGAATTTGACAGCTTGTGGAAGTGCCAATTAGAGCCAATTTTAAACTGATGAACGGTTTTGGCACTCAAGTACCTGGCAGAAATTGTTCCGTCCTTGCATGATGGAGATTTTGTTTTTCTGTGTTTTATGGAACAGGATGTTGTGAGCTTTCGGAGAGCTGGAACTGCCCAAATGGCATTCTGTTTCATTTTAATTTATACCATATCGCAAGAGGTACCACTAGAGGCAGCTGGGAATGTAGGCGTTGCCAGACTGGATCAGAACCAAGGTCCATCTAGTCCAGTATCCTGTCTCCATTTTGCCGTAGCCCTGACCTCTGGCCATAGATGCCTCCGAGGATCTTGTAAGAACCCCGCAGTAACAGATATGGGATAATTACCCCACGTTGGATCTCATCCTGATCTCAAAGAGCTGGAGATTGGCTTAAGCACTGAAGCATGAGGTTTAATATCCCTTCCAAAATTTTTGTTAGCATTGACTGTTATAACTCTGGATATTCTTGTTATCCATTAAACATGTCCAGTCCCTTTTTGAATCTTGCTAAATTCTTGGCCTCAGCGAACAATATTGTTTTGTAACATCCACACCCCAACCTACTTGCATTCTATCTGTAGCAGTGCCGGTATTATATTTTTTAAATGATATTCTTTATTTCACCATGGGATGCTATAAACGTGCAAAGATGAGGCTAATGTCAGCCCAGAACTTGGTAAATGTAATTCCCCTGGAGTTTAATGGGAATTGTAACCATTTTCATCAGGGATGAATTTATTTTGCTGTAATATTTAGAAATGCTGCCTAAGAATTAGTGAGAACATTATACTTAAAAATGCAACGAACGCTCTGCTTTCAATCTAGGTGACCCAGTTTACATGTGAAACACCCATATGCCCATGTAGAATCAAGTCAAGTGAAACTTTTCTCTCTCTGCCGGCAGCTTGACTCATTAGAATGGGGATCAACGCTGATCTGAAATTAAATATTTAAGAATTTTGAAGCTGCCTTGGCTACTTCTAAACTCTGACAAGATCATTTCTGGCTGTCGGCTGCTGGGGTGAGAGTCCATCTCCCGGGCTGACGATGTCAGCACTCTTCAGCTGTGACATGGACAGCAGAACCTGTGGGCGTTTGAAATGGATTTTGTCGCTGAGCTAGCCTGATGATGTGCCAGCTGAAATGAGGTGGAGATCAAAGGGTTGTTTCTCCAGTGAGGGAGGGTATTCGTGTGGGAGCCACTTTCAAAATCCAGGACAGCTGCAAAGTTGGTTTTGAAAGCCCAGTCTCCAAGTCAGGGTTGTCTGTTAACTTCTCTGCCGTGTCAGCTCCTCCTTTACATGCATCGTGAGCAGCAGCTGCTTTAGCCCAGCAGTCTGGACTGCAGCAAGGTGCTCCCAGTTCCTTGAGGCAGCTGTTCACTTGGGTAGTGGTCTGGGAACCCCAAACCCTCCAATTCTCTTTCCTGCTGCAGAATCGACTCCCTCTTCCACCCTGGACAAGTCACGTGGATTCTCTGAATCAAATCCAGCGGTAAACTGCAGCAGACCCTCTTCTCTGAGATGACCGATGTTGTGGGCAGTGGGACAGAACTTGACCTTGGGTCTGTCTCCTCCATCTGTAAAACGCGTATGAGGATTAACTCATTAGAGCCAAATTTTGTCCACTTCTGCGGAGGTGCCCAAGTAGAGAGTGATGGCACCAGGAGCTCCCGCATTGATTGACACTCCTCCGTAGGAGCCAGACCTGGCACTGGGCTAGGACTGCTGGTGCTAGCCGCCTGAAATGCCGGCCGAGCTGGTGGGATGGCCCCCATTTTGGCTGAGGCACCAGGGATTGAACCGGGGGCTTCTAGAGCTAGAAACATACGCTGCGGTAGCTTGAGCTAAAGGGCCAAGACTCACTAGTAGGGGCTCTAGGAGTCTCATGCTCTGTGGATCAGGCACAGAGCGCCTTCCTGGAATGCTCCCATCCAGTTCACGTTCACTCTGCCCATTTTGCCATCACTGGGTATCATACAACCATGTAATTGCTGGCTTACTGCATGTGCAGGAGAGAGAGCTGTATCTGGGAGCAATAATGCACACATTACCGGCAATAGAACCTCGCAGTAGTCCAGAGGGAAGTCACCTTCGCTCTCCCTTGTAATCTGCTCAGTTCCAGCTGCCTCTATGTTCTCAACCTTCCGGAGAGAGAAGGGGGAATTTAGTTTTCCATTTAAGTGACCATGTGACCCTAATGCAGGCTGATAGAATTCAGGACAAACGTGGCCTCAGCTTGATCCTTTTTAACTGGTGTAATAGTACATGCTGTTTCCGAGGGAGGAGCTGTCGGCTCCAATGAGTACATTTCGTTCTCTCTGTTGTGCTGCTGGTGAGGAAGGCAAAGTAGGCCTGAGAATAGAAGCTTGCTTCCAAAGCCTGGTTTTCTTGACACCGATGCCCACCTGGTGTCAAACTGCAAGTCTCTGCGTAGGACTTCGTTCCTGCAACTCCCATCGGACACCCGTAATGGCAGCTGTTCAGAACAGCCGGGAGGTCATTCCACAGGCAGTAACTCCAGGGAGGACTCTGCTGTGTCCAGTCTGGTAGTCATAGAGCTTTCAGAGGCCAGGCCTTTGCTGCTCTCAGCACACACTGTTCCAGAGGCCGGTCTGCAAACTGTCCTACCACCGGTATTGTTCTCAATACCGACGGTGTCTTAGGCTACGTCTATACTACCCGCCCGGGTCGGTGGGTAGCGTTCGACTTCTCGGAGTTTGATATATCGCGTCTCATCTAGACGCGATATATCGAACTGCGAACGCGCTCCCGTCGACTCCGGAACTCCACCACCGCGAATGGCGGTGGCGGAGTCGACGGGGGAGCCGCGGACTTCGATCCCGTGGCGTCTGGACAGGTGAGTAGTTCGAACTAAGGTAGTTCGAGTTCAGCTACGCTATTCGCGTAGCTGAACTTGCGTACCTTAGTTCGACCCCACGCCCTAGTGTAGACCAGGCCTTAGTTCAGATGGACCCAGGGCACCAACCGTCCTTTGGCCAGTTACATATCAAGTACTCATAGCTTTAATCTAGTCAGGCATTCCATCACAATTTTTGCCACAACAGCAATGATAGACTCCATGGTGAAAAGCTCTGATAGGCTAGAGAGCTCGGGTCTGTACTACAGGGCGATAACCTGATGTAGCAGTCTGCCCCAAGGTATGTTCACTGTGCAAATTCCTAGCTAAACTAAGTGCGGGACATTTGTTCTGCGTCTTTTGACCTATTAAAATTCAATGCACAGAATTATAGTTTGACTCCACACGTAAAAAAACAACCCTGTGTTAAAAGACCATTATAACGTTCTCAGAAAGAAAAGAACTGTTCTGGCTGAAATTTTCCAAACAAATTCAGCCTGAGGCAGACATCCGGTACAGAAAACTTCAGCCCAAGTGGCTAAAGTTTGGCAAAGTTTATAAGCAACAGAAAACAGGGTCTTATAATGAGAAGTGTGACGAAACCTTCATAATAGGTGGTGCTACCAGCCCCACCTATTATAAAAATATGTATGTGCGGTTGGATACCACATTGATACATTATTTAATAAATACTTAGGAGCAATATCCATGTGATAAATAGTAGAACCATGTGATAAACTGCATGCATCATGCACTTTTTGACTGGCTACTTGTCCATCTCCTCAGGGATTATTCAGATCAGCCCCCGTGATGGGTATGAAGTCCAACATCTCGCGATGTATGAGGGCAGGAACCAGGAGCATTATGCCACGGGGAAGGGGAGAGTCACAGCCTTTGGGTGCAATATGCAGCATTTTTCTTTCACCTTTGCTAAATTCCAAGGGAGCCAAACTTAAAATTGCAGCATCGTATGGGAAATTTCTTGGATAATTTTTTTTAATTTTTCTCCAATGTGATAATTAATCCTATGCCTTACCAGGCTTGTGCAGCTGAGTCCAGTTAATCAGAGAACATGGGATCTGAACAATAGCACCAGTAATATGGCATGTAGAGAATGTGTGATGAAGCGGCATGCTATAACGTCCTGACTGGCATTCCATTGGGAAAACCTGAATGATGGTCCACCCAAAATGCCTGTCAATAAAACCTCTTCGTATTACTCCTCACCATTGTGTGTTTGTTCTGTGCATTCAAATGCAGCTGCCCTGGATCTGTGATGTAGAGCATTAGTTTCATTATAAACTCTCAAGTAAATTTCTCTCCTGCTCACCAAGCATGCATGACCTACAGTTTCACTCCTGCAGAAGGTTTGTCTGGGTCCTCGGAACCAGGCAGTCAATGATAGTGCTGCAGAACTGAGAGAAAAGCCCTTAGAGGAGGTATCTTCTGAGTCTGAGTAGGTCAAAAGCTGCTTTCTTCTTGTGGTTTTAAAATATGTCTCTAAGCACCCGGTATTACATCAGACCAGAATCACTTGCATGTGTGTTTCCCTCCTTACTGTGTTCCAGTCTGAGGAGCTTTGGGCATGAAACACCAATAGAATTAAACACTTCATTCTTTCTCTTCTGAGAGTCTGGAATTCAGTGGTTTGATTTTACTAGCAATGGAGGAGCTCAGCATGGCGGGTGATCGCAGCTGCTCAGTCAGGAGATTGGAGCACAGGGATGAGCTGGTTTAGCACACGCCAATCTAAAGCACAGTGAGGAACAGAGACGCTGCCAGGCTGGATCAGACCAGTGTGCCCATCTGTTCCAATACCCTCCCTCTCACCTTCCTACCAGCTGCAGGAAGGTGCATGGAGCCCTGCAATAAGCAGTTACGGAATAATCTGCCCAATGGGAAAGTTTCCTACTAATCCCATCAATTAGAATTTGGTTTATGCCTTGAAGCTTGAAAGTTCATAACCTTTGCAATATGCTTCATGTGCTGTTGGAGGTTTGTTAACATCCTTACGATTGTAACTGGATGAAGGCTACGGAGAGGGACAGGGAATATATAACCATTATTCTTTTAGCCATCTTTCACCTTTTGTCCTTGCAGTTGTCGTTTGGAATCTGCAAACTTGTGTGGATTAAATCAGAACGGACCCATCCTTTCACATGCGCTGTAGGTAGCCAAGTAATTGTAGGGGGACGTATTATTCACAAGGAAACCTGTTCTTATGAGATTTGCAGACAAGTTTTGTGAATAGAAGAGATTCAGGGGCATTGGAAAAAGAACCAAAATGTAGGGGTGCTTATCCAAGATGAATTAATAACCATTTGAGCTTGATCCACTACTGTTCATTGAGTATAGCACACTTGTGGGAAATATTAACTATCACCTTCATAACAACATACACTGTTCCTTAGTCCTGATCTTCCTGCTTGGACTCAGACCTGAGGTCTTCCACTGTATCACTTAGTTGAAGACCTCCAACGGGGACAGGAGCTAGATATGGGAGAGTTACTCAAACAGAAAACTCCTCAATAAACTTAGGTGTGTCGGATGCACACCACGACGGTGGCTTAATCCAAATGATCTTCTGTTTTACCTGATTTATGGTCCATAACCACCATTGGTTTAACTGTAATTGTGAGTCATAGCATGGCTGAGTAGTTGTTTGAACAAGAGTGGTGTAAGTTAAAGCAAAGGAATGGGAGTGAGATCTGGGTTGACCTTTCCCAGTCAGACATGCTGCATGACTAAAATGCTGAGGGGGAGGGGGTATACTTTTGGAAGGGTGCCCCCCTTTTTGGATGTGCAGTTTGTGTCCGCACAATCTACACCTGCATTTTTACATCTCCAGCTGAATTGTGGATACAAATCTGTGCATTTTACACCTTCTAACTCTTTGACTGCTGATGCGAATCCGATAGAATTGCACTTCCTCCGATTTACACCTGCAATTTGTTTGGGGGATGCAAATTGCAGTTGGAAACCAGAATGAGGAGTCTCAGCCCAGCAGAAAACTTACCCCTTAACTTCTCTGTGCATCCGTTTTCCCATGTGTAAAATGGGGAGAACATAAGAACGGCCATACTGGGTCAGACCAAAGGTCCATCTAGCCCAATGTCCTGTCTGCCGACAGTGGCCAGTGCCCGGTGCCCCAGAGGGAATGAACAGAACAGGGAATCATCAAGTGATCCATCCACTGTCACACATTCCCAACTTCTGGCAAACAGAGGCTAGGGACACCATCCCTGCCCATCCTGACTAATAGCCATTGATGGACCTATCCTCCATGAATTTATCTAGTTCTTTTTTGAACCCTGTTATAGTCTTGGCCTTCACAACATCCTCTGACAAGGAGTTCCACAGGCTGACTCTGCGTTGTGTGAAGAAATACTTCCTTTTGTTTGTTTTAAACCTGCTACTTATTAATTTCATTTGGTGACCCCTAGTTCTTGTGTTATGAGGAGTAAATAACACTTCTTTATTTACTTTCTCCACACTAGTCATGATTTTATAAACCTCAATCATATCCCCCCTGAGTCATCTCCTTTAGAAGCTGAAAAGTCCCAATCTTATTAATCTCTTCTCATACGGAAGCTATTCCATACCCCTAATCATTTTTGTTGCCCTTCTCTGAACCTTTTCCAATTCCAATATATCTTTTTTGAGATGGTCGACCACATCTACATGAAGTAGTCAAGATGTGGGCGTACCATGCATTTATATAGAGGCAACATGATATTTTCTGTCTTATTATCTATCCCTTTTTAATGATTCCCAACATTCTGTTCATTTTTTTGACTGCTGCTGTACATTGAGTGGATGTTTTCAGAGAACTATCCACAATGACTCCAAGATCTCTCTCTCTCTTGAGTTGTAACAGCTAATTTAGACCCCATCATTTGATATGTATAGTTGGGATTATGTTTTCCAATGTGCATTACTTTGCAGTACTTACCTGTAGCACAACAGTTTTGCAAAGTTGAATTTACTCCCTTTTATAAAGTACTTTTGCTGATTGGATGGAAGACGCAGAGAAAGGCAAAGCATTGCTCTTTTCTTTATGCTTTTTGTGATTTCAGTGCTTCTAGGTAAATTGAGCTTCCTTGGGTATGTACCACTTAGCAGGCAGCCAGTAGAGTAATTCAGCAGAGCTCAGTCTAGCAACTCCATCTGTTTTGCTAGTGGAGCATGTAGGGAAAAGGAAGTTAAGATTCATTGATGAGCTGTTTCTGTGTGGATTTTCAGCCCCAGAGCTGCTTCATTTACCATTGACCTGGCTGCCCATTACATACGGAGAAATAGCTTCCCCTTAGCCCATGGCTCCTATGCTGTCCCTTATTTATGACAGCTCTGATTCATTTTACTCTGGTCCCTAATGGCCCTCATGTTGAGGTGGGGGGGGTGGCTTTCTGTGCCCACTCCAAGTTATTTAGTTAACTGAAATAAACAATAAAAGGACAAATATTTATACTCTCATTCCATGAAAAGGGTGGGTCAAGTCCCAGAACTGAGGGCTTATAAATTGCATCCCACTACTAAGTCACGGGATAGCTAGTTATTATGAAATACTCAGCATGGGGCAGATAAAAGCAATAACATTTAACTACCCAGAATAAAAACATTTAACTACATGCGATTAAAAAAAAAAGTGGCACTGTATGTGTATGGCGCCTGGGGACTCTTTGGTGCACATGCTGCTGTGTAGATGTACAGCAAACACAGCCCTTTTGAGCATCCCTTGTTGAGGAACACCCGGAGTACAATGGTCTACCCATGAGTTTCCTGGGTTCCCCTGCAGATCTCTTTGCCCCGGCAAAACTGGATAAATCACGAGCGCCATGTTGAGTACTCTCTCTGGACTCAGTGGAGCCTCTTGCCTGAGAAAGACATGAAAGATTTGGCCCTATGTCACTTTACATCATGTATAGAGAGAGAGACCATAAATTTGGGTGAGGTCCATGACCAAAAGAGGGCCTGATGATGAAGAATGAACTCCCATCCATCCTGCCGCCCTTCTCCCCAGCCCCTGAACTTGTGTCATGGCCAATCTGCCTGGGTTTTCAACTGTAACCGTAAAGTTGCTGTCATACAAATAATCAGCTTCTCCAGCAGGTGCCATTTCAGACCTTGGAGGGGGTAGAGCTATTTATCAGACTCCCTCACTAAAACCCAGTGCCGCCTTCAAACAGCATTTGAGCAGCTCACACTGATGCGTTAAGGATGAAGCCTTCAGTTGCCATGACACCAAACCATCCTCAAGGATACAGTGATGTCTGTTTCATTTTGCCCTTGCTGACCCTGTTCCCAGACGATGTGGTCTCTCGCCCACGTTCCAGTCTCTTTCAAGTAATTATCTCCTCTGATTGCTCATCTGGTGCTGTCGTCAGATATACATGTATGTATATTAATCAGATGAGTCACAGAAGGGACAAGGCAATACATCTCTGTTTTTGCCCAGTTTCTGGGTAAGGAGTGGTTTTGAAATGAGTGAGCATGACATATATTTATTTTAATTCGATGGCTGAATGTGGTGTACTTAAGGATCCATTGGGTTTATTCTGGGTAAAGCTGCAGTTAAGGTGATTTCTGACATTATGATCTCCATCTGGATCTTACTTATACCCCTGTAAATCAGGAACAGCTCGAGTGAAGTCAGTGGTGCTTCACTGGTGTAACAGAAGTCAGAATCAGGCCCTATGTGTGTTTCTC
This sequence comes from Mauremys mutica, assembly GCF_020497125.1. Taxonomy (NCBI): domain Eukaryota; kingdom Metazoa; phylum Chordata; order Testudines; family Geoemydidae; genus Mauremys; species Mauremys mutica. The sequence goes on along the minus strand of NC_059082.1, from coordinate 80,330,144 downwards.
TTTTGGACTAACTTTTCAGACAACTTCCTAATTTGTGTCCACAGATATTGCAGATCATTTGTTTAATGCTCACAAAACCCAGGTTTGTGTGCACATCGTTGAGATTTGCACATAGAAATGTCCATTTAGCATATGCGAGTGTGGGTTTTGCATGCACCAAATTGGGAAGTTGTAGGCTCTCTGTTGAGAAGGCCACTTGAAAATGGCTGTCTGTTTCTTGTGATGTTTAGCGTGGAGTGGCAGGGATAGAGATCTTCATGGATGACTTTCCATGGAAGTTCGCTTCTGTCCTGAGAGACTCATGGAAATATGTTCAGCTTCACTTCTTGATCTCAAATACAATATTTGTATAATTTCCTAAATAAATTCTTCTCCTCTGTGCTTGCTTGATCCCCACTGACCTGAATGGAGAGATGCACAGGTTGAGGAAGAATCAGCCCTGAGTTCTGGCACAGAATGTCGTTCTGGGGACTCAGAGCATGATCTGGGCTGTAGCAAGGGAGAGACCAGGGAGAATGGATTGATAACGGGGTAGGAAGCCTTACTCTCTAGATCACTGGTAGAAACCCAGCCCAGTGACTGACCAATGACTGTCCAATGACCATTCAAATGGCCTGTGTGAAATGAAACTGATCTCGGCTTCCAGAAAACACCAGCACAAAGGACAGTAATTGGCATTGTTCTTAGTCCTCTCAAAAAGAGCTTGGGCTATTGTGACTGGACTCTCGTCCCATGTCACCCCAGGAGAAGCTATCCTGCTTGGTGTCCCCGTCAGGTTCCCTTCATTTGACCCTTTGACCGCACTCCCGTCCCTGTTATTTCATCGGTTGTCCCCCAGAATCACTTGGCTTCCAGGTCCTGTGGATCCTCCCCTTAGGCTGGGGGGAGGTCCTTTAGCAGTGGGCTCCACCCACCCACTTCCTGGATCCCAATAGGATTCAGTTAAGCTATCTTGGTAGGGCTTCAAACACTGCTCCCGGCCATGTCATACCTGTCCATCAGATAAATAAAAGACTTTGGTTTCCCGGTCTATCAGTCCAGCTCCAAATTAATTTTCCGTATTAAAAATAAAAAGGAAATAAGTGTGTTAGGAGTCTGAAGGCTGAGTGATCCAAATCCCCGGCAGGATGGTTTCTCAAGGCTGTGTGTTGTGATTTAGATTTTTATCAAAAACTGGGCTACGGGTGATGAGGGGAGGGGACTCTTGGGGCATAGAGATTAATTCCAGGATAAAAGAATTAACATCATGCCGGAGGCAAGCAACAACAATAAATGTAAGTACAGCTGTATCGCTTTCTGTGGAAACCGATACCATCATTGTGTCGAAGGAATCCTAGGCATTCAATCATGTCACACTTTCCGACGATGCACTGACTGCTCGGTTTAAAAACATTCATCTATCCCTGACTCAGTGACAGACAGATGCTGACAGGAATGTTCGCTATGGGCCCAATCCTGTAAAGTGCTGAGCACTTCCTGGAAGGTGCCAAGTGCCCTTAATCCCACTGAGCTAAGGGCATTCAGCCCCTTGCAGGATTGGTCCCTTTTGTATCAATGTATGATTTGCAGTTCTGAATGATGATGCTCTTTCTTTTAAGTGTCCGAACCAGCAGAGTAGGACTATTTTGTGTCTGCATTTGACCTTTCAATCCAATCTGATTCAGTTCCTTGTGATCTGAGCTACTACTTTGCAAGCCTTAGTTCTCTAGAGATATAACAGGAATGTGTCACGCTCTGGCTAGCGTGCACGTCGGCGTGGCACCATTGCCATCTAATGGGTGCCCAAGAGTACTAGTACGGTGCCTCCTTGTGACAAGGCCACAAAGAGAACGTGAGCCCTGCTACTGTTCCTGTGAGTAAGGGGAAACAATACTCCATTTGTGCGACTGGTACAAGCTTGTTCTTCTGGAGCAGAAGGATGATCTCAGTTCTATCCCTCCTCCGACTGTGAAGTTCTGGGTGGTCATTGATTCATTCCAGCTGCTACAATACATTGCACTGAGTTTGAAAAACCATAAATAACAAACCATTCTGTGATTCAGACCAAAGACTGGCAATGTTTATTCTGTGGCTTTTGAGGGGAGCGGGGAAAGTCGTGAAATAGAAACTAAATAGCCGGAGATGCAGTTTAGTGGAAAAGCTTTAGTGGAAGAAACTTCTTGTCTTCAGTGGAATTAAATTGAAATAGCTGTATTTTATCTCATCCTTCATAATAATGCTTGCTGCTTATGTAATACTGTGTACTCATATATCTCAAAGCACTTTACAAAGGTGGGTATTGTATCCCCACTTTACAGATGGGCAAACTGAGGTATAGAGAGGTGAGGTGACTTGCCCAAGCTCATGCAGCAAGTCAGTAGCAGAGACTAGCATCTAGGACTCCTGACTCCCAGCCAGATGTTTTGGCCACTTGACCACACTAGAAGAACTTAAACCACCCAATGTGGAGCCTTCCATAAAGTAATTGGCTCTGAAATTCATGGGCCAGATCCTCAAGTGGTGTAAATCAGTGTAGCTTCTCAGAATCATTAGTGATTATCTTCAAGAAGTCGTGGGTGAGATCCCAGAGGAAGGGCAAACAAAGGTACCTACCTTTAAAAAGGGAGGAAAGGAGGACCTGGGGCTTTATAGATCCATCAGCCTACCTTAAATTCTTGGAAGATACTGGAACATGAGCCAACAATGTGATGCAGTTGCCAAAAAAGGCAAATATAATTTTCAGTGTATCAACAGGAGTGTTGAATGTAAGAGATGAGGTAATTGCCCCACTCTGTTCAGCACTGGAGTATTATGTCCAGTTTTGGGTGCTGCATTTTAAGAAGGATGTGGACAGACTGGAGAGAATCTGAAGGAAAGCAACAAAGATGATAAAAGATTTAGAAAACCAGATCTATGAGGAAAGGTTAAAAAACCTGGGCATGTTCAGCCTGGAGACAAGAAGACGGGGTGGCGGAGGGCCCCTGATAACAGTCTTCAAATGTGTTAAGGGCTGTTATAAAAAGACAGTGATCAATTGCGCTCCATGTCCAGTGAAGGTAGGACAAGTAGTCAGGGGTTTTATCTGCAGCAAGGGAGATTTAGGTTAGATAGGTGGAAAAACTTTCTAACTATAAGGATAAAGTACTAGAACAGGATACCAAGGGAGGTTGTGGAATCCCCATCACAGGAGGGTTTTAAGAACGTGTTGGACAGACACTTGTCAGGGATGGTCTAGATATGCTTAATCCTGCTTTAGCACAAGGGAGCTGGACTTGGTGACCTCACAAGGTCCCGTCCAGCTCAACATTTCTGTGATTCTACTGAGGTGAATTGAACTATACCTGTTCACGCCAGTTGAGGTCTCTGGCCCCTAAGTTGTATCGGTCTAACCCATTCACCCTCTGACTCCTTTTTCTAAGCTGCTTATCATAATTCTTTAAGTTTGCAATCAGCAGGATGACATATTTTAGGAGCTTGGTAACCGGATATAGACTCTTTTGCCTCTAGATTGCTGGTTCAAATCCAGGTTGGCTAGGGATTGAAGCCGATCAAAAAATGGAGTGAAAATTTTCTCAGACTCTCTCTTGTATCTTTCATCAAAAATTTCCAAACTCTCACAGCAGCCTTGCCGGTTATTATCCACTGGTGGCTTTTCATTGGCCCATTTTGGGAGAGTTAACGGTCAAACAAAATCCATTTACTACAATGCAATTTGGCACTAATGTTCCCCTCGCTGGCAATTGCAAGCATGTGCAAGGAGTGAGTGGACCAAGAGACGGAACTATTCTCTTACTATGGCGGAAGTCTTTTCAAGTCATGGAAGATGCTCGTTGGCAATCCAGTGTGGGGAAGCTTCCAGAGCGGTTACTTGCTCTCTGAAAGAGAGATGTTCAAACTCCTTTGACTTTTCACCTCTTGACCTCTCTTCTGAGACTGCCAGCAAGAGTGCCAGTTGTACTGGAAAAACTGAAAAGGTGTAAGGCGTGATTCAGCAGAAAACACTCCAGCATATGCAAGCCTATTCTTCAAGGCTTACAAAACGCAATGACCTGAACAGATTATTGTTTCACTGACTCAGGGTCATCATGAACAAGAGAGAATATAATGTATCGCTTGAGGTGCTTTAGAACCTGTGTTTATCCTTTTAGTTTGAAGTTTAATCCAAAAAAGCTGTGACTTGCTACGCTATCTGTCTTCTCCCTTAACAGTTTTACAAAACTCTGACAACAGGCAGAATAAATGAAGCCGCATGACGAGCAGCACAGGACAGGGACTTCCACTCAACTTCTTTTAATTTCTATATGGTTTTCAAATGTTGTGTAGAGTGAGGTGAGATATTGGGCAATGGATTTAGCCCCTTTTTCTGTTGGTGACATATCTGTGGACAGACTTTGATCTTTAAAATGTGCTTATTCCCAATATTTGCCGACAAATGGTTGGGTTACTTGAGGCCTGGTCATTGTGACTACTGCTTCAGTTATTTGCTACCGGCACTGATTGGTCAAGAAGGTCACATGGTATTGTTTCTTTTTCCTGATTGGATGAATCCCAGACCCTCTAAAAACTTGCAAAACAAATACCTCTAGTGCTAATATTCCTCATTTACTTATTCCCACAGGTACCGATGCACACTGAAAACAAGTCAAAGGAGTTGAAATGTGTGTGCAAACAGGTACCTGTGAATGAAGATTATTTTAGTGCAACACACAGTTCTCTGGTTTGCACCTGTAATAATAGTAACTGTGCACTCAGATTTGGCCCCTAATTCACTGCGTGTTTGAGTGCCTAATATGTTGGAAAATCTGGCTGTAAATCTTGTTAAAATGTTAGCAAGTTCCACTAAGGTGCATGCGCAAACTCTCTTCCAGCTAGCTGCTTGCCAGACAACTGCTCTGACACGGTCTTGCCCCATTATGTGGTGTGACTGGATTGCAACAGATTGGAGCCAGCTAACGAACCACAATCTCTATTCTCCCTTCCACTGCCCATCTTTGCATGTATTCTATTTAAAGAAAAGTGAGCACGGTGTGTGGAGAGAGAGCGGGGAAACTGAGAAGAACTTAGTCCAATTAAAATCAGGTGTTCCTTCTACTGGAGTGGCTCTCAAACTTTTGTATTGGTGACCCCTTTGACATAACAAGTCTCTGAGTGCGACCCCCCCTTATGAATTAATAACACTTTTTAATATATTTAACACCATTATAAATGCTGGAGGCAAAGCAGGGTTTGGGGTGGAGTTTGACAGCTCGCAACCCCCAGTTTGAGACCCCCCTGTTCTACTGCATGGATATATTTTGACCAAACAGTCACATTCTAGTCAACTCCTTCACTTTACAGAGTTCATCCCATCACGTGAGTGGCAGTGATGGAAGTGATTATAAAGAACCTCCTCCTTTGGGCCGGAACATAATCTAGTGGTTAGAGCAACTTTGGGGTCAGGACTCTAAATTCTAATCCTGACTCTGGCATTGCCTAGATTAGCATGTGTAAACTGCTTACCTGCTTTGTCACTCATTTTCCCCATCTGCTAAATACTTCAACATGCTCCAATGCAAGGAGCTATACAAGCAGCTGTGATCAAGGAGTCTGAGTGTTTCTATTAGAGACAGGCCTGAGTTACAAAATGTGGAGCCATCTTTTGGACTTGCCAAAAGTTAACATGCTGAGGGTCGGGTTTTGATTTGTTGCCATGATCGAGATGCGGGTCAGCCATGACGTTCAGATCACCGGTGCAGATTCTGAAGTCTCACCGGTGCAAGTGGAGAAAAAGGCCCTTACTCCTCTGAGTTATAATGTATGGCAGAAAAGGAGCTTGGTTTAGAGAAGCTCCGGAGAGCCAAGGCCCCAATTCAGTAAAAAACTGTTAGGACTTGTCTACACTTGAAATGCTACAGTGACATAAATGCAGCGCTGCTGCTGCACTGCTTCAGCATAGGCACTGCCTATGCCCATGAGCGGAGTTCTTCCATCGGCGTAGGTAATTCACCTCCCAGAGAGGCACTAGCGAGGTTGACAGAAGAATTCTTCCAGCGACCTAGCACTGTCTACACCAGGCTTAGGCCAGCTTAATACATTGTTCCGGGGGGTGGATTTTTCACATCCCTGAGTGCCGTAGCTGGCTCGGCCTCACTTTTTTCGTATCAACAAGGCATAAGGCACAGGCTTTAATGACGTGCAAAAATCCATCCTTCCTCAGCAAAAAGAAGGAACGCGTTCAGTGGTGCTTGATGATGTGCTTAAAGTGAAGCTTGAATAAAGATGGACTTAAGCCTGTCATTGAAATTCATAGACTTGTCGATTTTAAAGCTAGAAGAGACCGCTGAGTCATTTAGTCTAACACAGGCCATGGGACTTCAGCCACATTCCCCTGCACTGAGCCCAAGCTAAGAACGTGCTTTAGTGCTTTGCTGAATCAGGGCCTGCTTTTGCAAGACGCGGGGCACATTCGGCTCCCCCTGATCTCAGGGGAAGCTGCTGGTGTTCAGCTGTTCAGTTTCCAGCCCATATTTTAAGATGACTGATGGCAGTAAGCTATCCCTCTAGATGAATAACACCTTTCTTGTCTCTTCGAGGCTCTCTGGTTTGCAAACAAGCACAGTTGTGGCAAAGGGAGCTTCCATTGCAATGCATGCTTAGTGTGAGGCCGGTAATGTTCTTTATGCCATCCCATTGATTCCAGCAGTTCCTGGGGAACCTGTGTAGCAGCACAATGCTGGCTCTCCAGCGATGGACTTGCAAAGGGACAAAAGACGCGTGCTGTTGATCAGAATTGACTCAGGCGTGCTGCTGCCTGCAGAGTAGCTTTTAAGGATGCTCCATTCACAAACCACAAATACCAGCTCCAGCGTTACTCCACGGACCACAGACATACCACCTCCCCTGCTTTTCCTTAATAGCAAGAGCGTGCAGGAAGTGGTTTATGTCAGAAATGCCTAGAAAGGCTGCGGATGAATCATAGAATCATAGAATATGAGGGTTGGAAGGGACCTCAGGAGGTCATCTAGTCCAACCCCCTGCTCAAAGCAGGATCAATCCCCAACTAAATCATCCCAGCCAGGGCTTTGTCAAGCCTGACCTTAAAAACCTCTAAGGAAGGAGATTCCGTCTCTTCCCTAGGGAACCCATTCAGTGCTTCAGATGGAGGAGAAGCATCTCAGAGCAGAGGACGGAGCATCTTATGGTAACTAAAACCATTGACAGTGCAAGGCATAGAGAAGGAAGAGGGAAATAAATTACACAGCTGAGAAGTTAGGGAGCCTGATCCTATGCGGAGCTGAGCTCCCTCCTCTCCCCAGTCCCTTAATAAGTGTTCAGAGCCAGAGGACAAAGAACATGGCAGGGGTGGGTTCAGAAATCTTTAGCCTGATTTAGATGTCCTTATGAACAGCAGTGCACGGCAAAATGAGTTGTTCATGCTTTTGGAAAAATAAGACACATTCTTAGTGTTAGCTTATCTTTTGCACAACTGCCAGTGGAATGAGAATGTTGCATAAAGTGTATTTGGGTTTGTTAGGGGTGTGTGTGTGTGTGTGTGTATTTTTCAAACTAGTGGAATGTAATTACCAAGTAGCTCAGGCTAATCCTTCCTTTAACAAGATTTCTCTGCAACCAGCCTAATCTCAAAGGACTTGGAGCTTCTTTCTTTCTTTCTTTCTTTCTTTCTTTCTTTCTTTCTTTCTTTCTTTCTTTCTTTCTCAGAAATGTTGTTTCTGCCCTGTGTGTTTATGACAGTGTTTGGGAAAAGCATATATTTCTGAAACTGATTTTTAAAAAAATCGCAAACCAATGAACCCAAATTAATTTTAGTTTTATTAAAATGATCCTGTTCGGTGAGTTAAAATAGTTTTAATCCGTCAACTTTTTAAAAATAAAAATCTCCCTTACGTTATTCAAGAGCACTAGCAGCAAATGCCTCTTGGGAATTTTATTCCAACTGTTTTCCTAACTTCTTTCCTGCAGGGTTCCCCCCCTCCCTTTAATAAATATTGTTGAGGGGTGAGTATTTTTTCACTCATTTAGCAGCTAATATTAAACATCTAGACCTTTTCAACCTGCTTTTTTCCTATCATCATGCTGGTAGGTAAGGAAGGTTGTTACTATCATAAGGTATGCATGTACGTGTGCGTATTAAGGCAGCACCCAGATGCCCCAATGAAGTAAGTGCTGTACAGTCATACAGTTCTGTCTACTCAAGAGCTTACAATCTTAATACACCAAAGAGACAAAGGGTGGAAGAAAGGAAGTAGTATTATCCCCATTTTACAGATGGGGGAACTAAGACACAAAGAGATTAAGTGGCTTGCCCAATGTAAAATATGAAGTCAGTGGCAGAGGCAGGAATCTCATCCAGGCCTTCTAGGTCCCAGTCCAATGGTATCATGTTTATCTATCTCTAGGTGTTTATATTACACCAAATTCCTCATGGCATCAGACCTCCTTCCAAAAATTATAATGAGCCCAGTTCTGCACCTATATAAGTCAGTGGCCTAGCTCCCGATGATTTCATTGGTTGGGATCAATAAAGAGCTTAAACATGGTGGATGTACAGTTCACCCACCTCTTTTTCCCATTACTGACCAGTGCCCTGGGACAAAAGCTTCAGAAACTGGCCACTGATTTGGGGCGCCTCGGTGTTGTGGTGACTGACTTGATGCCTCTGGCCTGAATTTCAGAGGGCTGAGCCCCATCTACATCAGCTGGATCTGCAGATGTGGAGCACCTTTTGCAAAGCAGGCCCTCGCTATCCCAAGCTCGGCACACAAACTCAATGGCCACTTTTTTAGAATGGGCAGCCATGGTTCCCCGGGTCAGGAGTGGTTGCTAGGAAACTACGGCAAAGAGGCAGGTCTTATGCTTTGTTGGGAAAGTAGGGAGTTTCCTGGTTATTCTGATCCCTTGGTGAAGAGAGCTCTAGCTTTGGGCTGGCAGCTGTGAAAGTGCTGCTTCCTGGTACTCCAGGCCTCATCCTTGTTCTTGACAATTCCATGTTTCCTGACGGTAGCTGCCATGGCAGACTCTGAGGATGGAGGAAATTTGTTGGGGGGAGATAGAAACTTTAGGGAGGGATAATTAGAGGAAAGCAGAAAGAGATCTTTCCTTACTGTTCTCTCACTAATGTATTCTCCCATCTGTCCTAATCCTCCCTAAACCAAAGCAAATGGCATGTGTGGGGCTGTTCTGAGATGGAGCAGCAGTGGCATGCACACACAGCTGTGCACATCTGGCATGCAGCTCTTTGATTCTTTGTTTACTAGCTGGCCAGGGGCAGTCAGATTCTTAGATGGCTCACAAGGAGAGAGAGAGAAATCCAGTGGCACTAGTCCTGCCTCACAAGAACCTCCATGTCTCAGGCAGAGCTGCTCCTCTCAGTTCGTCTCTCTTCTTTCCCCACTGTCCCCTACTCTGATCCAGATTCTGAGTTACTCACGTCCTCTCTGAAATAGGTTAGGGGCAGTTGCACATAGGCACAGAAAATGCACAAGTGACATCTGCCACAAATTAGCTCTTGGGCTGTCAGAACTGGAACCTGATCTAATTTACACTGGCTTCAATCTGGAGTGACTCCATTGCAGTCAGTGAAGTTGTGCGATTTTGGTGGCTTCAGAGTCTGCCAAGGCGCTAAAGTTAAAGGTCCATTTCTCCCCTCTTCCCCACTCCACGTCTTATATTTCTAATTAAGGCCTTGATCCTGGTAGAACCACATGGGTGCAGGGAATCTGTCAATCTTATTCTTATAATGGGAGCTGGGCACCTGACTCGCTTACACCTCTTTGAAAATCCAGCCTTAGGCCTGGTCTACACTTGGCATAGTGGGAGTGCTGAGCCATTGAACCAAACTGTAAACCCTGTATAGGATAGAAACCACTTCAAACCAGCGGTTACAGCAGCACCCCTAGTTCCAGCACCTATGGTCCTCCATTTATTTAATTTTAAAAAATGAATTAAAAACACCTCCGTTGTACCTGGCTATGCCTGAATTTATCCTTTCTTGTAGGCATAACAAAGGAAGTGGCTCTTGGTTCTGTCCGGCATCCCCTTCAGTGTCACAATGTAAAACAATACTGACCATCTCAGAAAACAAGCTGGGGCCTTGTCTACATGGGAAAGTTGCACCAGTTTAACTTAAATCAGTTTAGCTAAACTGGTGCAAATCCTAGTGTGGACACTTATTTCGATTTAAGAGCAGCTTCTTTCTGGTTAGCCTATGTGTTCCCAAGCAACTTAAGCTAAACTGAAATAAATGTGTCCACACATAACTTTGCACCTATTTGACTATATTGCTTTAAATTCACACCTTAGGTTACAACAGTGTAACTTTCTCACATAGACAAGTCAAGGCCTCATTAACCACAGCACCAGAAGGACTAGATATAACAGCCCCCAGCTGGGCAGACTCTTCCATGAATTGGTTTGGTGGGGGAGGACTGGAAACCTCACACACAGCAGCTGCACAGCTTTTTAAATTATTATTATTTTTTATTTCAGTCAAATCAAGGATCAATAAATCTATGAATTAGAAGAAAAATAAGACCCCTCTTCTGGAAACACTTGTGGCATTAAGAAAAATGCATGTAAAATCTCTGCTGTACACCATAAAATGTAAAGTGTTGATGACAATCCATTTTGCTCCAGGTCCAATTAGGTTAATTTCAAAGACTAAAATGTTCTCTGCTGGTTGTTAGCCTGATCTCCTAATTAATCAATAATGTCCCTTACACAAGAAATGAGAGAGTTGTTGACAAGTAAGCCTGTCAGAACTCTTTCCATTTGAATAAGACAATGGCTGCTATCACAACCACCATGTGCCAAGACACACTCTGCCGGCATTCAAGACAAATACACACTGGGACTAGGGGGTTTCTTATTTTGGGTTGTAGTAAGCCTCCCTGAGCATTTTCCAGAAACACAATGAATCCCCCTAAAATTAATTGTTAGACCATGCTGAACTGAAATCCAATCCAATTTATTTTCTTTTGGCTACTTTAACTTAAAATAAGCCAATATTTCCAGAAGTAAAGTTGCCTTGTGCTAGTTGGAAAGTTGAGATTAAATGGACCTATATTATTAGTGTATATTATTAGGCTGGAAAATCAATTCATTACAAAATGTGTTTGCCAAGGAATGCTGCTACATGGTCAGCAGATCACGTGGGCACCAAAAGCTTTGATGGTGTGATAAGTTCACCAATGATAGACATAGATGGAACATCCAGCAAGATCATCTCAAGGACCTAACTAGATTGATCTGGGTGGTGCTTGTTCTGCAATGAGGCTACATCCTTTTGGGATTTGCCATGATGTTGGCGATTAGTGCAAATGAGTCCTTAGTATCAAGTCAGATCCTTGCCAGATAAGTTGACAAGGCTGAGGCCAGAGTGGAAAGATGATCTTGGTCATTGTACAGCAGTTCTTGATCTTCAGAACCAAGAGTCTTTCTTTGAGGTAATTCTGATTTTAATTAAGAAAGGTTAAAACCTTTGTTTCAGTGACTGAGCATCTCAGTTTAGCAACTGCCCTACCAGCCTGTGCACTGACACAACTTCCTGGAAGTAGCTGGTTTTAAAGCCTGTTGCTTCTAAGCTCTGGACCAAATCCGGAAGTGGAAGTTACATTTCAGCAAGTGAGTTTAAGTTGGTGAAATTTACACACTGAGGTAGGAATGCTGGGCTGTTGCAAAATGTATAAAACTGTCTAGGTGAAATCAGACCCTTCATAATTTAACTTACAACCTCATATCCCCGCTAGCCTTTGGCATGTAAGTTTCATTAACTTAGACTCTCTTATTTAGATTCAGGTGCCCTTACCAACATATAACGTACATATCACCTCTGAATTTGGCATTGAGTGTGGAAACTGAAGTCTTAGGTGCCCTTACCAACATATAACGTACATATCACCTCTGAATTTGGCATTGAGTGTGGAAACTGAAGTCTTGCTGTGGAGATGCATTCATGCATTAATGATAATTAGCACTCTGTAGCGCTTTCTCATCTGCAAAGTGCTGGAGATCAGGCTAATTGAATACTTGCTACCTGGTCTTGGAACATGATGGTTCTTGGAAGCCCATCAGGTGGAAACATCTCAGTCTAGCCAGAACAAAGCTCTCGGTAGTACACGGTAGAGAACAATCTTGCCTGGGATGGACGAGGTGACCCAGTGGATCTTTTCCAAAACCAGTCTCTCTGAGTCTAACAGCCTTGTGTTTGCAAGTTTAGGTGGGAATTGGAGATTGGCCTAGTTCTGGTTCAGATGCCATTATCCTGGATTTGCTGTGCAGACAAAAAAATTAAGCACATTTCTTATAATTATCATTCCCCCTAGTGACAGATGACAGCAGATCTCCCTATTGTGTCTTTTTATTTTTAAATCTCTGCTTAATCACTGACTTGGCTGCTTTGAAACTGGGTGGCGCTTCATAGGCAATAGTTTCTATGGTAACTAAAATGTACCGGCTTTTGCATGGTGATACTGTTAATGGGTCAGCAGCCATTACAGGTGAGTTGTGATGACATTAGCAAACTGAAGGGGGACCTGAAGAATTCTAATCAAGCAAGAAGTGTCTGCACATGGGGGCAAATTGAGACCTGGCAAATCCAGCCATGGCATCAGCTCTGGTGAGGCTCTGCTGTGCAGAGGGAGCTGGATTTGGGAAGGTGATGAAGCTGTGATAAAACAGGAGTGCTGGTAAGAGACTGAACTCCCTTTCCTGGTGCCAGTCTCCTGACATGGTTAAAGGTTACTGCCCCTGTTACATCTTCCCTCCCATCATTGCCAGCTCTCATGGATTTTAACATTAGTTTAGTGGTATTTGTTGTTTTTTCTTTTTGCCTGAGCTCCTGGAGTCATGTGAATACATGAGACTCTTGTGCTTATGTTGTTTTTTTAAATTCTATCTCCAACCCTTATGGGTGCAGATTGAAGTTTGAAATGTAGCCTCTAATTGCTCAGAAGAAAGCCAGCAAAAATAATTTTTACAATTTTTTTTTAAATCTCATGATGGCTAAGCCTCCCTTGTGATTCTGAAGGCCTGCTCTATGATATTTGAACCTGTGGGGTAGGCAATACTGAAAACACAGTATCATCCAAACATGCCAACTGCAGCCTAATACATCCAGTGAATAACACGCACAATGGAGATGTGTGAGATGGAGGGCGTGGCAGGCGATCTGAACCCATTGACACATGATTGCATTACCCTGCCTCTTGCTGAAAAGTTACTATCTCCTATCACGCAGCCATTTCTTATTCTGAGAACTGTCCCTTCTGCGGTATCTTGTTTAGCCACTGAAGTGGATCCATCACTAGGAAGCTGTCTTTGCGGCTTCTTTATTCTTTTATAGCCAGTGACTTTTTGTCTTGTGTGCTGTTCCACTGTCTGCATGGTACTCCGCTTTCTGTAATCCACTGGGAATGTAGTTTCCTCTCTTCTTTGTTTGTTATAAAAATGGTGGTTTTATTACTTTTATTCTCATTAGCGCAGTCTCACTTTCTTAGTTAACACTGTGTTGGTGGATGTCACTGTGCTACTTAATGTATGGTTTTAATAGTAAATAATCACAGAAAATAATAAGGGATGCTAGTAGCAATCACATCTTGTAGTGTTTTCTAGTATAACTTCTTCTGTTTCCATTGATCCATTGTGTGTTACTGCTGTCATGCACTGGCACTGTCTGCAGCATTCTGGATGTCTTCAAGAAACAGAGAGTCAGTGAATTATGTCCTCCAGTAGCACAGTCCCTCGGGGGTAGTTATCGTGTATGTCAATAGCACGGATAGCATAGGTGTCACCTGGGTACATTGTCAGACACTTTCTGTTTGGACTCTGATAATCTGTCCCATGTGCAGTGAATCAAGAAGCTTGTTATAGTAGATGGTAGCACTAAGATTTTTGTCTTTCCACAAGTCTCTGATCTGGTAGTCCCAGGCTCCCATTGTGGCGTATGTTGCAATATTCCGGTAATGCTACGTATGAATTACTTGTACCCAGTAGGGCTTTTATTTTTATCAACTCCTTTGCTATTTGCACTGACCCTATTGGTTGGTGCATTTGACTGTGTACAGTAAGGGATTGTTGAGGTGCTTTAACTGATACACCAGAAAGAATTGCTGAAATGAGCCGTTATTGTGTTGTGCACTGTTATTAAGTCATCTGGAATCTCACAGTAAGCAAACTGTTATTTACAATGTGTTATTACGGTGCCACTCAATGTGTTGTGCAACAGCTTGGGTTTAAAAGAGTAGTTTAAAAGATGTAATCTTTCTAATTTATTTTAAATAAATCTGTAACAACCTAAATTCCAGAATGTTCAGAAATCACACTTGGTTTTAATGATTCTTTTGCATTGTACTCGGCCTTCCACTCATGGAGAACTTTTCTTGGATGGCAGCATTCATGCCTGGCCAGAATAGGCAATCTTGGGCTTTGCTTTTACTCACTTGGATACGATGGGTTATGCTTAGTGTTTCCAGCTTGTGCTGTGACACGATGCTGGATTCCCACCATCTGCAGCAATGTCTGTCGACCCAGTACGGGCTCTTACGAGAGATTCTGCACTGCTCCCGAAACCTGACGCTACTTTGAGGACACTTGTACAAAATCAGCAGGCTATGGGTTAAACCTGATCCCAGAGCATTTCATCTACCAGGAAGCAAACCAATTTTCATTCAGATTGGAACATGGCCCAGTGCAAACTACCCTCGCTTGGAGCAAGGGACACAGCATTCTCAGTTTAGCTCATTGTCAAGAGAAATTGAGATTGAACTGAAATTGCCTCTGTCTGGAATTTCTGGGCACCACAGGGAAGGCAGATTAGTTCCGTTAGACCACAGCTCTCAGGGTAATCCCACTTTTGAATTATGGAACAAATCACTGTCATTAATCTGATGTGAAAATAAATAGGCCAGGCGCTTAATGCATTTGTACAAAACCCCAGCCACAGAGAGAGAACTCTGTCTGGTGAGACAGGCCAACAGCAGCAAACCTCCCCGCACCAGGCTGCAGTTTAAGTTCAGAGTGCTTCTTCAAGAAGGTATCAGTCATTAGTCTTTTTAAGGTAGGAGTAAAGAGGGAGGAGGAAGGAATATGCTCACATGGAAATTTCATAGCACTGCAGATGGGGAAAATTCCTTGGTGGTCCTACAGTGTATTCTCTACTGCTTTGCCAATCTGGGTTATGCATCCCAAGTGCTAAGACACCCACCACTTCTTATTCAGGTGTCCACAGCCTAAAAATCTCAACATTAGGAAACGTTTATTCATATTCAGACTACATTTTCCTTTTCCTAATTTCTTCCCATGCTCTACTGTTCTGCTCTTTGCTCCTCTTGGGAATTTCCAGTGATGCCTTTTGCTGGACACGGCTACAACTCTCTAATCTGCGCGGCTCGAGCTTTCTGTGCCACCGTGCGGTAGGTGTTCCTTCCAAAAATCTTCTGGTTTACTGCAAAATACCGAGTTCAGCTTTGGCATGAGATAAATGAGGGCCAGTAATGCCTCCAACTTCCAGGACTTGCTTGAGCTTATTTAAACTCTATGGACAAAATTTCAAATGAAGAGGGGGGAAGGATAGCTCAGTGGTTTGAGCATTGGCCTGCTAAACTCAGGGTTGTGAGTTCAATCCTTGAGGGGGCCATTTAGGGATCTGAGGCAAAAATCTGTCTGAGGATTGGTCCTACTTTGAGTAGGGGGTTGGACTAGATAACCTCCTGAGGTCCCTTCCAACCCTGATATTCTATGATTCTATGAAAATGAGGCACCTAAATCCATATTTAAATGAAAGTGGCCAGGTTTTTAGCAATACTGAGTTTCCTCGGCAACCAGTGAAGTCAATGGGAACTTCTGGGTGCTCAGCTTATCTGAAAATCAAGCCACTGACTTAGGTTTCAAAATATTGATTGGGGTGAAATTCTGACCCATTGACATAAGTGGCAAACTCCCATTGATTTCAGTGGGGCCGTGGTTTCATCTTAGATGCCTAATTTTTAGATACCTATGTTCAGGCATTCAATGGCAATAAAAAAGTCCGGACTGAGATAAAGGGCATTGGAAACCCATATGAATTTATTTGTCATGAGAGGAAGACCATTGATGTGCATAGGAGAGGAGCCAGAGAAGGATGAAAGCCCATGTTCATCAATAGAGCGTAGAGCATTCACTGTAGGAAACAATCCTGGGCTAGCCAGATATAGACAAAATGATCTACTGGATATTTTTCCACCTCTTAAACAGCATCTATTATTCTATTGTGGCCACAGAATCTATTACAGGGAAACGCTGGAAGCTGTTACGTTGCTGCTCCAGGAAGCTAGATGGAGTAAATTAAACCTTGGACAACCTTTGTGCTAGTTTGATAAATTAGTGCAATCTATCTACCGTTTTTATACTGTGCTCATTACTGTCATGTGGGCCAATGTTCCCTATAATTTTTTTCCATCCATGTGCAGAATGAATTTTGTGATGTGCACCAATATGGAGGTCATGTGTGGCGGGGGTGGGGCCAAGGGGTTCGGAGTGTGGGAGGGGGCTCAGAGCTGGGACAGAGGATTGGGGCGCAGGGGGTGGGCTACTGGTGAAATTTATGAGCAGACCTTCCTGCTTAAAACTAGGTGCTGAAAGTGGTTGTCCCTAGTGGTGGTGTTTGGTCAGAAGGGCCAAGTTCCATGCTATGATACAATGTCCCATTGATATTTCCTCCTCAGCGAGGGAGGATATTGCTTGCCTGAGTATGAAGAGGGATTAGAGCTTTCAAAATAGGGGAGTGGTAATCTCTACAGGATTGCTCTGAAATCCAGCAGAAGACAACAGTTAGCTTTAAAATGGTCATGACCGTCCAATTTACTACCACATCACTCATGACGCATTAGACCTCGGTACCTTTCTTTTCTGAAGGCACCGCCTTTCCGGGTCAGAGGGCAGTTCACAATCTGCGGGCCCATTTAGCTCTTGGCCTGTCTGTCGAGGCTGCCGACAATTGGGCAGCTGAGTGCCAGTTGTGGTGGTGGCTTTTATGGTGTGGTCACTTGTCTGCTGAGAGCTGGTGTGAGACTCACCAATGCACATCACAAAAGCCACCCAGCACGCCTCCTCGCATCCTCTCCTGAGCTCTCCAGAAAGCGACCCCAGATGGAGTGTGGGGTCAAATGCTTTGTTCAAGCGAGAGTGGGAAATTGCGTAACGGGCAAGTCCACATCATAAAATCCACCCCAGCTGACACTAACCAGAACATTGAGACCGAGGATGAACGGGGCCACGGAGAGTGAATTTCCCCTTATTCCCCTAGATGGCCTCTCTAGGAAAGGGCTGAGGCACGTTGGCAGGGAGGAGCATGCACCACTGTTGCTTGTTCTGAATCTTCTCAGTGTGGAAACAAGAGGTGCTATCTCTACAGCGCCTTTCACCAGCAGTAAATCTACCCAGTATTAATGTTTTTCAAGGAAAATACAATATAAAGAGTGAAACAAATGTGAATGCAGGCATCTGGGAGTAACCCAGGAGCTGTGTTAACACAGAGTTCTACATGAAACCCATCAAGCTAAGCAAACGTTGCAAGCAGACTGCAGCAGTGGGTTGGTTTTTGTTTGGGTCTGACATGATCTGTTTTCTTTATGGAACAGGATTCTAACTCTGCTTCTAATTAGCTCAGAGATGAGGCTGAGGTGGAGCCAAACATGGCTAAAAAATGCAAACAATCAAAACCGAATGGCATCTGGGGGGATAAAACCGAAATAAACTCAAGCTGGTATTTCAGCAACGGGCAAGCTTCTTGAGACTTTGGCCAGTAGCTGCAGTATGGGGCCCTTCATACCGCTCTGTAGGAGACATTGGCCTCTCCAGTCTCATTAATTGATTGGATTTTTGTTTATTGAAGCTCTTCCATTAAAAATCAAACACGTTCAACACAAAATGTTAGTTGGGCGATTCTCCCAGGCGCAGATTGTTCCGATTCAACGCTCTCTCAGGAAACCAAAGGCGTTGTACCCAGCCACTGATATCATCCTTCGGCCCCCAGCCGTTCCTCTGTGAGCCTCCTGACTTTCTGAACTGCGTGATTCAAATCCCATTTAAATCAATAAAAAGGCTCAGGCAGGAACATGTCCAGGAAAAATATCTTAAATGTACCAGTAGGTGGCAGTGTTTCAGATTATTGCTCTGATTTGCTTGTTTTCTCCCAGAGGGCCCTGTCTCTATGTTCTCCAGCTGTTGTCGGTGTGGCAGTCGGACAGTTCAGCCATGGGTTGGGCAGCGCTGCAAGGAGCGTGGAGCTACAGAAGAAGCCGGCAAACACACTGCCAACCCCAAGCATTCAAAAATCAGGAGTCAGCCCTCTCCCCATCAATTCAGGAGATCAGTTTACAAAGCAAGAGCTTTTAAAAATAATACAATTAGGGGGTTGGTTTTTTGTCTTCTGATTTCTGAGCCATTAGGATGCTCCGGGGGGGGGGGGGGGACACGTTTTCAAGCATCTCGCTGCAGCCATTAGGGCTACAAATGTAGTCATTGTTTTAAATGAAAGCTGACGTTCCAGTGTAATCACCTGACTCCAGGACCTGGGGCTTTAAGAAATACATCAAATGTCATGACTTGTGCCTAAAACTGCAAAAGTTGGCCCCGGGGCAGAAAGAGACGGCATGGGGCTGTCTTCTTTTAAAGACACTGAGAACTTGTACTTAACAACATTAATGCTACTTAAACAGTACCTACCACTGATACAGTTGCAACCAAAGCCTGGTGTTGACTGTAGCCTGCAGTTCCCTAATATCCAGCACCCCACCTCCCAAATTGGAGGATGACCTTTGACCTCTGCAGCCATACCCCATCCTTGCATCATACTAACAGTAGTTAGGCCAGGCAGGCAGCGCACACAGACTTCGTGGGCAATGACTCGTACAAACAAGGTTCACAGTCACTGAGTGATTTACCAGTTTGGCTTGCCTCTGTTCTCATTCCACCCTAGTGCCTTAACCTGTTGGCTGTCAAACCCTGGTCCAAGGACCAGTTTTGTATGGTGCTTTAGTCTTTTGTGACTGCTATTGCGGGCCACCATTCTCTCTTTATGCTGAGGTTCCACACTGGACCTGAGGCGCCGACGCTGTACGTATCCATTCAGTGGTGCTGACCCTAACTCTCCATGTGTCCTAGCTAGCCCGTGTTCTGTGGTTGCTGAAGGTGACCAAAACTAACAGGCAGCTGGCAGTCACGGCCTGCCACAGCTGTGGTGAGTGGTGGTGGGTTTTCCGGATAATCTGGTACATTTGTTCCAAAAGGTTGGAAACTCTAGCGCTGCCCTTGCCAGTTCTTCTGCTATGATTCTGTGACTTCGAAATCGGTGGAAACTGACAGTTTTGACTGCCTGGGAGGTGTGTCCTGGTGGGTGTAGCTGGAATATCGGGCTGTTAAAGATCTCCTCCAGACTGGCTCCATTAGGTTGCATTACAAATCACTACTGAGATCACGCCATTGAAACCAGTGATGTTTCGCCAGCAGAGACGTTAACCAATCATGTTTGTATTATGCTCTTAGATTGCTCTTGATCCTCTTGAGGTATGTCAACAGTGGCGGTGTAATTTTTAGCTAAGATACACCTACCTGCGTTAGCTCTGATTAAGCCAGCACTCTAAAAATAGCAGTGTAGGCTGGCTGTACGGGCAGCGAGATAGGCTTGCGGCAATGCCCCAAGTACAATCCCACCTGAATCCCTATGTACGCACTCAGAGATTAGCCTGCCCCACCACCTGTGCAGCTGCAACTACACTGTTTTTATTCTGTTCGTGTAAAGCCAACAGACCCCGGTTGTCGGCGGGCAGGATCAAACCTGGGACAGAGTTTAATGCATGAGCCTGCTGCATGAGCCTCTACTGCATGAGCTAAAAGCCAAGGCGCTCTTAGCTCAGACTGTAGAGGAGATTCATTTAAATCTCCCTCAGTCGGGTCTCAAAGTCCCAGCCCGCGTGCCATCTGGGGCCAGAGAATCTCCCCACTGCGGCCCACGGAAACTTTTAAAAAAGTTTTTTCATCCAGCCCTCGTGGCTGCCAGCTGATGGGGGGAGGGGCCGGAGGGAAGCGGGCAGGAGAGAGTCACATGCCCGTCCCCCCAGAGCAGAGACCCATGCTGCCACGCTGCTGGTTCTGTCTGCTGCAGGCACCGCCCCCCACAGCTCCCATTGGCTGGGGGAGAAGGACAGCGATACCATCACTAGTCGCTGGGCAGAGTCAGCCATGGAGGCAGCATCATTCGTTGCCAGGCCAAGTCAGCTAGGGCAGCATGCAGCCAAGGGAGTGGGGTGACATTATTGGCCTGCTGGGAGGATTTGAGGACTGGCACTGGCCCTAAGGTAAATTGAGTTTGAGACCCCCTGCCCTAAGTGGTCTCAGTGCCACTAGATGGGACAGAACACCACCCCCAGGAGATGTGTGAGTTACACTAGCTTGGTTACAGCTAGCGCAGGTACATCCACCCGCGCTAGAACCCTCACCTCCAGCTCCAGTGTATATTGACCCTGAGATGCTCAGATACCATATTGATGAGCACAGTGTGGAAACCTTGGGCCAGATCCTCGATGGTTGTCACTCAGCCGAAATCAATGGGCCTCTGACAGTTGACGCTGGCCGAGGACCTGGCCCCCAGGCTTCCTCTGAGCTCGCACTGATGTGATTTTAATGACAGTGCTCTCCGCTACGGCTTCATTTCGCCCTCGCTCTGGCCTGGGAGGGCGTCTGTGGCGGGACTTTATCACAAAAAGCTTTACAAGCACTTAGTGGAAACCAAGTTCTCCTTCCTTTCTGGTGCACGGGCTCTCTTTGTTTTGTGGCTTTTAGGGAGGCTGCTGGTCATTACGGCTGGAACGCTGCTGAGTTTGATTGAGCAATCCGGATGGTAGCGGGATTCCAGCTGCCTCCCGGGTGCATGGTTTCCATCCTGTCGGACACACGCACACACCGCCCGGCAACCCAGATTCCAGGCAAACCCAGGGAACGTTTTCAAAAAGTATCTTTGGGGACAATAACAGCAAGACACAATCATGGGTGGTATAAATAAAGGATAAAATGTGGGGCCAGCAGGGCAAACTGACAGACCCATTTCTCAAGAGATGAGAAGCCCCGATAACTCAAGCTCTAGTTTTTGTTGGATGCTTTTCATGAACCTTAGTTGATCTTCAGATTATAAACACTGGATTTATTACCCAGGCAGCTCTTGCAAACACGGAGCAGTCAGGCAGCCTGGGAGGGGGGTTGAGCTAGGGATGTTGTATAATGAACAAACCACTTACTGTATAATAATGAATAGGACAAGACATGGGAGGGTATTTTTTCTGAAATTATTGATGCAAATAGGTTTCAGAGTAGCAGCCGTGTTCGTCTGTATCCGCAAAAAGAACAGAAGTACTTGTGGCACCTTAGAGACGTAACAAATTCTTCTTTCTGTGTGTTCCATTCTATGCATCCGAAGAAGTGGGCTGTAGCCCATGAAAGCTTATGCTCAAATACATTTGTTAGTCTCTAAGGTGCCACAAGTACTCTTGATGCAAATAGGACAGTTTTCTACAGGGTTGTCTGAGGTAGAAGTGGTGATGGTTTTTTTGCATGGGAATATAAAAGAATCCTCATCCTCTTCCTCCGCCACATTCTCTCTCGAGGTCACATTAATTTTCTAATACACAGTTCTTTCACACACACTTGTGAAACCCAAGATTTTTTCCCCAAAAAATCTCTTTTTTTTTTTTAAATCATCCCAGTAGTAGTAATGAAACCCTCTGAATCCAATTGTGTTCTCATTTACATTGGTGGAAATTGGCAGTTACTACATTGGAGCTGCTCTGGATTTACATCCCTGGAACCTAGATCAGAATCTGGCCCTCTGGTGTGGTTGAACTATCAGTTAGAAGAAAATCAAGAGCCCTTTGCTTTCCTGACATTTGGAAGAAACTTGGTAGTTCCATGGTGCCACCTGTGCGTCCGAAATACAGCTCGGCAGGCCCAAATTACATATTCTCCCTCTGTTATTGCCCTGTGATTTATAGCCTAACTCTCAACTTGGCATCCCCTCTCCCTACTAGCATCTGCTGCTGACTTCACTTTGCTTTGGCCTTCGTTCACCTTGCCCGTGCTGTGGAGCTTGCATGGAAGTTCCCATCTCCCAGGGCCTCCGACATCGCCCTGATGAGGAGTTGTAGAAGTCCTTGGATTTGCAGCATTTGGTGATTGCTCTGAGAACTTCACATGGGCACAAAGGGAATGTATCAGTTTAAGTTTGAAAATTATTAAATGTAAATGCAACCGCTAGTCAAGTCTCAGGTGCATCCAAGGCACAGAAAAGGCCCAGGTCTCGGGAAAGTAATGAGGTAAGATGCAGTGTGGTTGGAGCAGGCAGGATTTCTGGGCTCTAATCCAGACTCTGTTACTGACTCACCACGTGACCTTGGCTAAGTCACTTGACTGTTCCTTCCTCAGTTTCCCCATCTTTGTAATGCAGAAGTTATTACCACTAGCCTGTCTTGTGGAGGGGGGCGTGAGGATTTGGGTGATTTATGTTGATAAAGAGCTTTGAGATGAAGGTTGCTATGGAGGGACAAAGAATTATTGTTGTGTCCTCGGCTGCTCTCACACCTGTATGAAAATTGATGACAAGGCGTGGAACTTCACCTGTGAAATCTACTAATTCGTCTCATTGCACTGTTCTGAAGCCCCTACTGTCCTTTCATCTCAGCAGAAGTCTCCTTTGCAGGGACCCTTTCCCCTCAGTTCCCAAAAACTCCAGCTGTCAGCGTATCTTTGGGGTGGTTTTTGTTGTTTGGATCGGGAGTGCTGGTTCTTTAATGTGTAAATGGTGCCATGTTTTTGCTGACACTTTCCATGTCTGTGCCCGTTGCTGAACAAGTGCCTGCTCCTTAACTCTCTGCTCTCACCTGGTTCGAGCATGTCAGCATGCTGGTCATCTTGCTGAACTGCGTCACCTTGGGCATGTTCC
Source organism: Mauremys mutica (assembly GCF_020497125.1). Lineage (NCBI taxonomy): Eukaryota > Metazoa > Chordata > Testudines > Geoemydidae > Mauremys > Mauremys mutica. The sequence continues at coordinate 80,307,202 of NC_059082.1, read as the reverse complement.
AGCCCTGCGAGGACGTGGACTGCAAGTCGGAGCGATGCACCATCCTGGAGGTAGGAAAGGGAATCTGATGCACTTTCACAACTGGGTGGTAAAACATTAGCCAGTGGAGGACAGTGAGCCTTGTAGGCTAGTGATTCATTCAGGAGCCAGCGCCCTGAGGTTCTGTTGCCAGTCATGAGCCTAACGATCTGGCTAGCGTGTACTAAGAGCCCATGCCTGCTTTGTTCTTCAGCTGAGGCTGCCAGCTACATCCAAACGGGCTGCAGATTATTGTCCACTGAGGACGGTGTACAAGTCCTGGGCTCATAAACCCTTTTCCTGGAACCTTAATAGCCTCCCAGAGCTCCAGGGGGCAGCATGTTGAGCCTGGCAATCACATAGCTGACATATGCCACTGGGCTGCCCATCTCTTAAGCCCCTTGCCCTTTGCAGCACATCACAGCTCCATCTGGTGTCAGAGCTGTGTTGTGACTATGCGCCTCCTTCACTAACTAGCCTTCCAGGCTCCAAACAGACGTCTGTGGAGACGCTCAGCCTTTGCAAAGCATTACGTGAACCTAGGCTGGCACATGTCTGTGTAATGTCCTGGACGTGTAGCTTTAATACCCTGCAAACCCTTCTGCAGTAAGGAAATGCCATTAGGATCCCTAGTAAATCATCACATGCATCCACCTCTAAGGACTGATCAAGGATCATATGCAAATGTCAACAACCAGGGATTCTCTCATCCCAGACCCTTCCAGCCTAAAGTTATGAGATGTTAGGTGCAGAACTGAACCAACCAGAGCAATAGAGAAACCACCAGAGACTGGTTACAGAATAAATTGTAGAACCGAGCTGAGAAAATACTGCAAATGGTTATCCACTGTAGGAATTGCTACACTGGATTAGGGTAGGATCTGGTCCCAGCTGCTTCAGAGAAAGGTGCAAAGAACAATCAACCAACTTTCACCCCTGCCCCACTCCAGCTTGCAGGGAGAATGGAAGCCAAAACATGACGTCGGAAGCATTGAGCTCCCTTGCAGAGACAGCTCAGGTGCCAATCATCAAATGAACTGAAACTGCTGGAACAAATTCAGGATAGTTTGTAAAGGAGAAGTGTTGGTAGGTAAGAAGACAGCTAGACTAGATAGATCTCTCTCACCTGCACAGGTGGACACCCAATAGGTATATGCAAAGGAAGCCAGTTTGCAGCTGCCTGTTTTCTGTTACGTTTGGCAATAAACCATTCAGGCCTCAAAATGAACGTACAAGAGACACAACGTAGGAGGCTCTGCTGACTGTTATGATCACAAAGAAAAGGGGTTGAAGGGGTGGATCTGTCCACGTTCATGTGTGTGGATCAAGAAGCTGCTGTAACTTTCCTGAGGACGTTTTTTTCAAAACAGAAAAGCTTTTTCCGTGTGACTAATAACGATCAATACATCCCACTGCAGAGTCATCATTTATGGGGCAACATATATTTAGCAATGAGTCCATTTCATAATATTTCAGTTCCTTTCCTGCAGCACATGTGGTCTGCCTGATCAATATTTCCTTCAGCCTGTGCATGATTCAAAGCCTGGACACCCCAACTGCACAGCACGTGTATCTAGGAGTTTCTCAATGGCAACTTGCCAGGACCCTGAGGGCCGCGTGGTATTTGCATATCGATTTGCATATGCTTTAAATGCAAAAGTAAATGCACAACAAGCATAACACGTTTGTGTGCTTGTATCTTTGTCACTAGATGAATAGAAATTGCTTATTGTTCCTCAGCAATAAAAACCCAACAGTTGCGTTTCAGTCAGTGTTATCATCACCCAGCAGGCAATCCAGGATGTGTTTTGGGTTTTATAGCTGACACTTCAGTACTCCATGAGCCATGGTTTGATCACCTCAGTTGTAGATACACAATATCCATACAGTAGAAATATACATATGCCTGGTTGGTTTTTTATCTCTACTATACAGAACCACAGTAGAATTCACTGCAATCATCTTTTTATGACCTAGGCATTTGACCATTTCATTTTCGCCTTCTTCGCTGTGGAGATGGTCCTCAAGATGGTAGCTCTGGGGATCTTTGGGCAGAAGTGTTACCTAGGAGACACATGGAATCGCCTGGACTTCTTCATCGTAATGGCCGGGTGAGTAGCCAAAGCTCATAAATTAACCATGTGCACTGGAGGCGTAAACAAATCCACCAGTCGCCCTGACTGCTTTGGGGTCTTTCTTCAGGAAGCTGCCAAGTGCGAGCCAAAGAAAAGTCATGTAAAACCTGATCTCGGAGGCAATAAAAGGCTCTTGCGTTCCGCTGTAATTGATTTTGCAAAAGCATCTGCAAAATATGAAACGGGGGAACTGCTGTTCATCAGCCCAGCCTGAACCTGAGGGTTGGGAGGGAGGGAAGGGGTTAGAGAAGGTGTTCTGCCGCAGTACATCCCCCTGAGCTGGCTGCGTTGTATGCTGTGTCCACACGGCAACTAGACACCCGCGGCTGGCCCTGTGCAAGCCAACGCGGGCTCGTGGAGCTGGGGCTGCAGGACTCTTCCTCTGCTGTGTAGACTTCCGGGCTCAGACTGGAGCCTGAGCTCTGGGACCCTTGCACCTCACAGGGTCCTTGAGTCCAAGCTCCAGCCCGAGCCCAGAAGTCTACATAGAAATGAAACCGCCCTGCAGCCCGAGCCCAAGCCAGCTGGCACCGGTCAGCCATGGGTTTTTCTTTCCTGTGTAGACATACCATGACGTTCTCTAGCCCTTGAAAGTTTGGGGTACGAAGGGATGGGGGCTAAACGATCGTTTAAACCACTTGATTTTGTCCTGCCACAAACTCTACGTCGTGTATCTGTCGGTGGATGTTGAAGCTTCTTCACCAGCAGGCATGCTCCCTATGGCATAGGGGAGGTCTGAACAGCAGTGGAGGGTTGCAGGGGAAGTGCCAACCTGAATGCTGGCAACCCGGGTGCTTCAGTACCAAAGATGTGCCTAAGCCCCAGCAACCATTGATGTGAACCTGTGTACCAAAATAAGAGCTGTCAAGCCCCTTATATAGTGATCTTGGCCGGCTTGATTTCAGTCAAATCAAATCCATTCAGATCTGGGCACTGTAGTAACCAGCATGTTCCCAAAGCTCGCAGTTAAGACTCAAGGACAGATGACCGGGTCCCTTCTGTGTCTCTTGCAGTGCGCGTTGCTGCAGCATTGCAACCTGTGCTGGTGCTTGAGCACCTGAAAGGGACACTGATTAGGAAACAACTGAAGGCAAAGGTGAAACTGACTGACTTTCTCCTTGCCCAAGCTCAGAGACATGCAAAAGTAAAGAGCAAAACCAGGGGAAAACACATCTGTTCCTCAAGAGTTCCGTCCATGCTAATAATCTAAAATGTTAGTAACACAGATACAGGATTTAAATTAACGTACGAGATTTTCAACCTGACACTGTCCCTACCTGGAAAGCGACCATGCTGCTGTAACCCACTGGCCTCAGTGGGTGCTGTTAGGGAGAACAAAGACAGCGGATTTCAGCTGAGCAAGAAGCATCTGGCTCAGGAAGGTTAAAGCATCAGCGGGGCTAGCCGTGGGGGGAGGGGCAGGGAGCTGGCTGTCTGGCACACTTTCTAATCCTCATAAATTATAAACACATGGTAATTTCTGCTTTAAATTTATGTTTGTTGACATTTGAACACACCTCGCCCAACAGCTGCTTATTCTCCAGAGACAAGTGTTTGGAGATGGTTATTTTACACTCCCAAACACCCTGGGAAGAGCTGATTCCTTTAAACGTCAGGTTCCCAGTGAGCTGTGGAGAAGTATTGGGCAGGTTAAAAAATGTCCTACAAATAAACTAAATAGGTCCTAAGACTGGACAATACCCGCTCAAAGCAATTTTACCTGCTTGGTGTACAACTAGGAATGGAAAATGTTTGGCTATTGCGTGTAACCTTACCTTTGAATATCCTGGGTTTATAGCACTTGGTTTGGGAGTAATTACAACATCCCTGCAATGTGTTTTACCTTAAAAGTAGTGATGCTCAACCTTAACTCCATCTTAATGTAGTTTTTTGTCCGGGAATACAATTAGGAATGGACTTACTGGTATGAATAAAACATAAAACGGTCTGAGCTGAGCCTCCTTTGACCCAGCCTTTGGCTACAGTTTAAGAAAAATCTAGTTAACTTTTTTTAGCCCCAGCATGTATATTTTTTTAGGATATAGTCAGGAACCAGGTGCGCAAGCATAATTCTGTGTAAGATCATCAATCCAGGAGCCATTAGGTCTGGAATCTGCTGCCACTGTGTGACTTCAGGTAAATCACGTTAGAATACAAATGATAACACCCACTCATCTTATCCTGGGAGCAGTGGAGGTTCTGCATTCCATTAACATTTGGGAGGTTCTCAGATGTTGTCATGATGAGCATCAGAGCAATGCGTATTACAATGCGCCCCACACACACACACACACACACACACACACATACACACACACACACACCCACCCCTCTACTGCTGCTTAACAATCAGACTTCCCTTGGCCACAGTATTTGTATCTCAGGAAGCTGGAAAGATAGGAACGCTTGCAAGTAAGTCTGTTGGAGGTAGTTTTCCAGCCCCATTTTATAAACCTAAAAGGCTGGTGGAGGAGAGAGGGGAAAATCAACCCACTATTAACACAAGAAAACCTTCTGGTGAGATGCTGTTAATGCTGAGGACTGACACAGAGAATGATCCATTTGCAAGCCAGTCTCAAGGGCCTCTCGAGCAGTTGGAAGGAGCACGCCTGTGGGAATTCTAACTTTGTCGCCCACAGGGGGGCCTTGAACTTGGGGTCCAAACATGAACCATTTCTCCTCTTAATTTGCCTTGTCAGTTTCTGCTTGGCTAACAAGCCCTTGCATCCCTGTCCTGTTCCCCAACCCTGCCTGGGTTTTCACCTTCAGATCTAAAGAAAGGAGAGCCTTGGAGGGTGACGTGAATCACAAAGTACTTTGGAAACTTATTTCTGATCTTCCTGGGCAACAAGCAGCAGTTTTACCAGGCAGCGTGTGACATAATAAGTGGGTTGTTTTTCTTGGCAAGCGGACCTGGAAGCGATGGAGCCTATTAAGGGGCCCTTCTGATAAGCAGGGAAGTGAGTGACAAATAGGCAATGCCCGCCATTCTATTTGCCCTATTCCGTTTCCTTAAGCGAGCTGATTTACACTAATAGCACAGTTATCGAGGAAAGCCGACAGTAAGCGGGAAAAGTACAAAATAAACAGATCTTCTGCTGACAGCAACAGATTGCATCTGGAGGCCGCTCCGGCAGTGAATACTCTCTGTCTCTGCTTGCCTAAGAAAAGTACCATGGGAAGTTTCAGCCCGGAGAAAGCTGGCTCCGTTTCCTCTGAGGACATGTCTATACGGCAATCAGGAGGCGTGACGGCGGCAGATGTAGGCATTCCCAGCCTAGATTTGAACAAAATAGCTCACTACAAATAGTGGTGAAGCCATGGCAGTGTGGGCTAGCTGCCCAAACGTATAGTCAGGCTCTCAGGCAGGCGTTTACTTGGGCAGCTAGCCTCACGTATCTGCAGCTTCACTCCTGTTATTAGTGAGGAAGCGCGATCATACCTCCCGACTGCAATGCAGACATACCCTGAATCTGACCATGAGCCTGGGTGAAAAACATTGTCCAAGCAGCAAAAATGTGATCTGCCATTTGACCCCTCATGACCGCTCATTGGAGCGGCCCCTGTATCGTGAGAGATGCGTTCGATGCCATTAATCTAATCGCTCTCCAGACCAAAAGAGCACTTGCCTTTCTTGGGAGAGCAGATAGGAAAGAGCGGTGACTTCTGTTCTCTGGTATATTGAGGCCATGACAATAGTTCAGTCTGTATGAACGAATGATGCTGCTGCAGGACAGGACACATGTGACATGCATGTGAGGCCGTGCCTGTTTCTTCCTGGTTGCTCAGGGTCTTTGCATGCCTATGGTCTTCCATGACTTTATACCCCACAGGCTGGGTGTGCCATCCTCCTCTATTATGCATCAGTGCATAATGGTTTGTATTTCCAACGCATCCCATCTAAAGCATCATTAAAGGCTACACAGAGAGAGAGAGACTCTAGAGCCAGCCTAGAGGAAGAGTTGGGTGTAGCAATTGTCCTGACAACAAGAGAAATACGACTTGGGGAAATAAATACAAGAGGAGAGGGCCAGGGAAGGGCTGAGGTGTGAAAGCCGCAATGGGGAAGTGGGGGTGTAACATGGAAGGGAGAGTGGCAGGAGGTGGGACGAAGGGGCAGGGTCACTGAAGATGAGTGCAGCAGTGCAGGGAGAATGGTAAGAAGGGGGAAGATTTGCGGGGAGCAGGGGCTAGTTAAAATAAGGGCAGATTGGATGATCCCCCGCCGAACTGATGATGGGTTTCCCAGCCAACACCCACCCCACGCTGCATGTTTTTAAATGTGTTTCTCTCTTCTTGCTTACCTAGAGCTGGGAGCAGAATTCTGGTTATTCCAGTCAATGGCTTTTTTTACCCTAGACAGAGTCCAATCGCTCCGTCCTCCATTTGATTCCCAGCCAAGGGTGCCTTTTCTCCCAGACAGATGCCCTGAGGGAGTCCCTGGGTTCCACCCTCTATCACATATAGGACGGAAAACCCCAAGCAATGAAACACATTTACAGGGTTGGTAAATTCACAAGGTTTGTTAATGAAGCCAATTCTTTTCCCGCCAGACCATTAGGAAACAAATCCCTTACTTAATCCTCTCTGGATGCAGTGCAATGAGTCTGCCAGTCCTAGTCTGTATTGACTATGCAGCTTCTGTAGAGCTCAGAGACTGGAGAAAGGATTTTTCCCCCGAGTGCTTTCTTGCTATCAGGTATCTGTCAGGTGCATCTCTCAGGTCTCTCACTTTACCTTGCAGTGAAAATTTAACGCTGAAGTTCATAGACTTAGATGGCCTGATCCTCAGTTACTCCATTCCTGTACTTGGGGCATGGATAGAGGCAGGGGGCAAAGGTAAATTTAAGCCAGTTTTGTAATCTGGGGCTGTGCGGGGATCTATCCAGCCATCAGGGTAACTTTAGAGTAGTCCCCAGGCTGCTCTAACTTCCAGTGTGCTTCCAATGACCCCCTTTGGGCCCAAGGAAGCAGAAAACAATCACAGTGCAATGCACTCCTGCCACAGCCCAACCCCCTCCCCAAACAGGGGCAGGGAGCAAGGCTGACATCAGCAGACAGTCTGCATAGAGGGAGTTCTCTGGGTGCCTCTTTCGCACCTTTTAAAGCCCCTTTGTTTTGCCAGAGAGATACAAAGTGTTTTTTGTGTAACTGAGAGCCACAGCCGCTGATTTTATAAGCAGATGGTTCAGAGATTTAGTACAGCGAATCGCTCAAAGCCCAGACAAAAACAACTAGGAGTCCGGTGGCACCTTAAAGACTAACAGATGTATTTGGGCATAAGCTTTCGTGGGTAAAAAAACCTCACTTCTTCAGATGCCCTCACACATCTGCACATTTGAGCTGGAAATGATGGGCGAATGGGCTTCCTTGCAAGAGTTTTGGTGTATCCTGCTCCTGGGTGGGTCAGAACTGAAGGGTGTGAAAATGAGAACCAGTGGCAAAAAAAGAAAAGTGATCTAAAGCACTTCACTCTTAAGAGAGCTTTTGTTTGGAGTTGCGTGTGAAGGTTTTATTGCATAGAATATCAGGGTTGGAGGAGACCTTGGGGGAAGTTATTTAGTCCAACCTCCTGCTCAAAGCAGGACCAATCCCCAGACAGATTTTCTCCCCAGATCCCTTAATGGTCCCCTCAAGGATTGAGCTCACAACCCTGGGTTTAGCAGGCCAATGCTCAAACCACTGAGCTATCCCTCCCAAGAGATTAAGCCAAGCCTCCTGCAGGCAAAGGAGACAAACTGAATAAAAGCTAGGTAGGGATCTGAGGATTAGTACCCACCCAGACAGTGCAGGAACTCTCAGTGGAGCACTTCCCAACTGCTTTTACGTTCTGTTAGTGGTTTTAAAACTGGTGTCCAATTACAGTAGAATCCACTTACTCAGCCATCTGATAAATTGCAAGTGTGCCTTATTAGGACGTCAGCCAGGGAACAGGTTCGGGAATCAGTGGTATTCATTTCAGTGACTTTAAACAGAGGTTTGTCTGTTCCTGAAAGGTCTGTTTGAAGTGCACACCTGGTGCTGGCTACAGGCCTAGTTACTGTAACTAGCAGGTGCAAACTGGTGTTTGTTATCAATTTCCCACTGTGTGGTCCTTGCTTCTGCTAAGCGCCACATCCCTGATATTCTGTGATCTGGCTGCTTAATGCATGCAGGTTAGTTTTCAGAACTGTTTTAGTGCAGTGCTAAATTTTAAAGCTATCCCTCTAATTTAAATTTAATTCCTAGAGCCAAACTTTAAGGTAAATTTGGGTTGTAAAGGTTTATTAAATGCTTCAAGAAAAAAAGTTATTAAAAACAACAGCAAAAAAGTCCAAAAAAACGCTAAATTAAAGCGAAAGGGCCAATTTCCTACCTGCTGTAATATTAGTTAAGTAATGTAGGTATACCAGGAATAACTCCAGCCAAAGGTGTGGAAAAATCAAATATCTGAAATTCTTGAAGTTCCAAATTAAACTTCCCAAATAGCCTTAACTCTGTCCTTTGCTGTATCACCAATCACTTGGAACAGATTTATACCCAGACTTACCTCTGTCAGACAGACGTACAGATTTACTCCCACTGGCAGAATGTAAAAAGTATGTTGAGTCCTTGGCAGAACTTTCAGATATTCAAAATTACTGGTGCAAATCAGGCCAAGTGTTACTTTGCACACTTCTCAATTGTCAAAGGTGCCAGTATGTTTGGAGAAGAAATGAATAAGCAACACTTTCAGTGTGTAGACCAAGCCGATTTTTTGTTCGCTTTGCACGAAAGTGTGAGTGTACGTGGACACACGTCCGTGTTCTTTATGAGAATGTTTATGTGAGTTAAACTCAGTTATTCAAATGATTGTGGAAAGTGAACAGACGGGGGCATAAGCCAAAGTGAATGCATGTTAAATCTGAGCAAGCACTCTAAGAAATGGGTGCAAATCTGTCACCTAGTTCTCCTATGCAATCATGATCACAGCTTCGTAATAACCCTCTGCACAATGCCTTCCTGTGATTCTATGTAATGGGGATCACCATAATGTTGCCACACTTGTCTTTCCATCTGGATGTTCCAGAGAAGAGGATTCCACTATATTGTAGCTTATCAGACTGTTGTAGCAAAACATGACCTTGTCTTCCCACATTCGTGCTAGCATAAAAATACCAATTAGAATCCTTGGGTTAATTTGCTGAAAGATGTGCTGTCATCATAAAGTGGAGATATTTAAAAAATAGAAATCCCATATCTGTTACCATATTGTACCTTTAGAGTATTGAAAGTACCAAATTTTTAAAATCTCAGGCCAGGTCCTTGGCTAGTATAAATCAGCATAGCTCAATGGAACGACAGTGATTTACATCAGCTGAGAATCTGGCTTCATCTTTGATGCATTTCACTCGACCTGGAAACCGAAATCAGTGTGCGGTTAAAACTAGGCTAAAATATGATTTCTAAAGCCTTGATGCTGCCAACCTTATTCTCGTGAGTAATCCACTGACATCAGTGGGACCACTTGCATGACTACTCTCAAACAAGCAATTTAGCTACTGTTTCTAGTTGGTTTCGGTTTCACTTTCACTCCCTGGTTCTGTCATGGGCAATCTCAGTGCCTATGTCCTTAACACGACTGTGGAATGTTTAAAATAAAAATGATTTCTACTGAAATTTTAAAATATTGGATGGAAACATTTCTGGGTATCTCCTTTTGTCAGGCTTCCCTCCTTCCCACTCCACCTTTTAATCTGGTATTATTTAAAAAAAAAAAAAGCCTTTCTGGTACCAAAAACTGGTTCACAGTCTTGCTCCTGATGCATTGTGGTATCTGAACAGGAGTAGTGAGAGAGATGTGACATATTTACAAGCGCTCCCCTGTAGTCAGTTCAAATGCTATAAATTGTAATTACAACCAAGCTAACTAGCCAGAACCCTATTTAAGAAAAGGAAAAAAAAAAAAAAGCCTGACACATGTTTACTACTCCTTGTTATAAAAGACCAATGAAACTGACTAAATTTAACATCTTTCTCAGGCCAGAAGAGAAACATGCGTGTGAAATGGCAACAGGATGTGAAAAAGAAAATGTTCCTTCTTTTTAATAATGTAATGCAGCCCAAACTACCTGAATGTCATTCCCCAGCTCTCTTCTGTACATTTTTATGGTAGGAAAAAAACGCCAAGCTGTCATGAAAATACACAGGGGTAGTACGAGGAGGTATCACAGGAGTAGTGAGAAAGGAATATCAGGAAAATCGTCTTGACTGTGAGCTGTGCGGAGCTGTGGAATAATCTCCCAAGCGAGGGGATTAAGCATTGGAACAGTTTACCAAGGGTCACAGTCCGTCTCCGTCACTGACGAGTTTTAAATCAAGACGAAATGTTTTTCGAAAGGGAACTATTTGAGGGAAAGCTCTCTGGCCTGTGTTATACAGGAGGTCGGATGAGTTGATCACAGTGGGCCCTTCTGGTCTTGGAATCTATGAAGCTGCATTGCTTGGGACATGGCAAAAATACTAGACCATGTACTGTAAAGACCAATTTGGCACTGACATGGGTATTAATAGGTTACCCTTCCCTTCCGCCTCCAATTTCTGTTGGGTCTAATTCTGCACCCGGTAGTCATGGTGAGTGGCACTAATGCATGTGGTTAGCCGCAGTGACTTCAGCAGGACGACTTCAGTAAGTAGCTGCACCTCAGTGTAATGCACCATGGCGGGTGCTTTTAGAGGATGCCAGATCATTCACAGACACCAGGCAGTGACACTTTGGCCTGGTCTACACTGAGAGGGTGAATAACGTAGCTGAAGTCGACGTACTTAGATTGAGTCACCGCGGTGTCTTCAGCGCTGCCGCTCCCCCGTCGACTCCACCTGTGCCTCTCGTGGTGGTGGAGTACAGGAGTCGACAGGCGAGTGCTCAGGGGTCGATTTATCACGTCGAGTCTAGACATGATAAGTTGACCCCCGCTAGATCAATCGCTGCCCGCCGATCCGGCAGGTAGTGTAGACATACCGTTTGGCATTTCATTCATAAAACTTCCCCCTCCAGGAGTAGGGTGACCAGACAGCAAATGTGAAAAATCGGGATGGGGGTGGGGGGTAATAGGAGCCTATATAAGAAAAAGACCCCAAAATTGGGACTGTCCCTATAAAATTGGGACATCTGGTCACCCTATCCAGGAGGCACTACCTCCAGCAGGTATATCACAGCATTAGGTAGGCAGCTTCCTCTGGTGCTGCAACAATCCTGTTCTGCAATAGCCTTCTGCTAATCCTGCAGATCATGATGGTGCCCGTTGTCTCACTTAATCCTGAGATAGCCAGGGCACGTACTGTCCGGCTAATTGACCCACCTGAGCAGCTGGGAACTGCCCCTTTTCAGCCTGCTCACACACTTGTAAGGCCTAGGAGATGAGACCCCTCTGTGCTGATTTCTTTCTCTCTTTCTTCCTTAGCATGATGGAATATTCTCTGGATGGGCACAATGTAAGCTTATCTGCCATCCGAACGGTCCGGGTACTCAGGCCTCTACGAGCCATTAACAGGGTCCCAAGTAAGTAAAATCCTTTTTTTCCCAGAGAGATGAACACAAGTGTGTATGTGATTCAGAACATGCCTGGGGAAAGTGGCACAGCACCAGGGAGCTAAGCTGGTGTGGCTCCTACTGACCTCCATGCAAATTTGATCCCTCATGGGTTCTTTGTTTATCCCATTGTCACAAGGTGTCTGACCCCTTAAGAGGAGGTGGGCCTCAGTCCAGCTGTGACCAGCTTAACTCACCTCCCCAGGTGGGGAGAATGAGGATCATGTGACTTATAAAGGAGAGGTCTCGAGAGCGAGCAGCTGGTAACACTCTAGCTGGGAGGCTCAGGCAGGGCAGAAGCTGAGGAAGCTGTAGCTGGCATGAGGAAGCAGCTGGAGGGAGCAAGACTGGCTCCTGCAGGGAATAACGGGATTGTTTGCATTATAACCCAGCCCTGGGAGGGGGCACTGGGAGCTCCTGGCTCAAGGAGAGAGAGATTGAACTGAACTCTGGAAAGGAAGGCTGAGGGTCTGGCGGGAGCCTGTGCTCTGAGACCCGGCGATGGGGGAGGATCCCAAAGCCATGTGACTGGCCATGGCCCCTCAGTGATGATGGCAGTGTGTGTCAGTGAGATCCTTGCCCCACTGGTCACTGGGAGGGGCCGCGTCCCTTGCTTTGAGGCTCTGTGATGGGTGAGGAGCTTTGACCGGAGACACCACTGTGGAGACAACAAATTGCCTGGCCACAGTGCTACACCATGGAACCCCACCGGGAGTGAATACGGCGTTGCACTGGTGGTGCGTGAATTAGACACGTTTTCTTTAAGGGGAAGGTTGTCACTGTTGTATTCTGTCCTCGTGAAAGTATGTGGTGATTTTTAGGGCTATGTGGGGGGGACACTGCGGAGCCAGAGAACTAGGGATTTCAGGTAACTGGCTCTGCGATGTGTTTATATGATCCTAGCACCCAAAGATCCCTATCAGAATTGTGCCCCTCAAGGCTGGGGGATGAACTAACACAGGAACAACCAGTCCCTGCCCTGGAGACCTGGAGCAAATCTACATGTAGACACCAAAGGCTCTGCCGGTGCCACTTGCCTCCCCCACAGCAGAGACCACAGACGCTGCCGAGTCGTGCAGCTATGAAGGCGTCCCAAGGATCTGGGTCACTCACAGTCATAGCAGTTTTCTGCCGTATGTGGCTTGTCACCTCTGCCTGCCCCCTTTTGTGGTGGTAAAGACCCTGGCTCCACCCACCCAGTGGCCATCCATGGCAATCAAGCAATGTTGTTGTGACACAATTCAGTGACTCCCCCAGGGTCTAAACGGGGTGGGAGGTGGGGGTTTCTTCCTTGTCTGACTGATAGCTGGGCTGAGGCCTCTCAGGGAGGCCAGTAAAACTGATGTTCCAAAGAGTGGGAAAAGCAAAGGCCTAGAATCTCCGGGGCAGAGTGCGAAAATCTACTCCCCTGCTTCCCTAGGGCAAGTCACATTTTTAGGAGTGAGTAAAATATCAGTAGTTTTAGCATTATCGTCAATCCTGGTGAAGGGCAGGGGTGTAGATTTTGTATCTAGGCTGGTAAATGTTCGTATCTTGATTTTAGTAAAGTTTTGGACGCAGTCCCCCATGACATTCTCATAAGCAAAGGAGGGGAATGTGAACTAAAGACATTACTATAAGGTGGGTGCACAGCTGATTGAAAGCTGTACTCAGAGTGTAGTTATCAATGATTTGCTGTTGAAATGGAGGGTGTATCTAGTGGGGTCTGCAGGGGTCAGTCCTGAGTCCAGTACTATCCAGTATTTTCATTGATGATTTCAATAATGGAGTGGAGAGTATGCTTATAAAATTTGTGGATGACACCACGCTGGGAGGGTTTGCAAGCACTGTAGAGGACAAGATTGGAATTCAAAATGACTTTGACAGATTAGAAAATCGGTCTGAAACCAACAAGATGAAATTCAGTAAAGACAAGTGCAAAGAACAGCACTTACAAAGGAAAAATCAAATGCACAACTACAGCAATGGGGAATAACTAGCTAGCTTGTAGTACCGCTGAAAAGGATCTGGAGGTTACGAGGGGATCACAAATTGAGTCTGAGCCAACAATGTGATACAGTTACAAAAAAGGCTAATGTCATTCGGGAGGGTATTAACAGGAGTGTCGTATGTAAGAGATGTTGTCCCGCTTTGTTCACCACTGGGGAAGCCACAGCTGGAGAACTGTGTCCATTTCTGTGCACCATGCTTTAGAACAGTGGTCTCCAAACTTTTTTGATTGCACACTCCATCAATTAAAAAATTTTGAGCACGCACCACCTGCTCCCAGCCAAACTGTTGAAGCAAAAAAAAAAAAGCCACTCGGACTCCCAGCTGAACTGCCGAGGGGGGGGGGAATAGCGCTCCTCTGGCAGCGCTCTTCCTGCTGCGTACCCCAAAGGATCCTCTTGCACACCCCCTGGGGTGCGTGCACCCCACTTTGGAGACCGCTGCTTTAGAAAAGAGGTGGACAAATTGGAGAGAGCCCAGAGGAGAACAACAAAAATGATAGAAGGTTTAGAAAACCTGACCTATGGGGAAAGGTTAAAAAAACAGGGCTTGTTTAGTCTGAAGAAAAGACTGGGAGGGAGGGGGAGTGACCTGATAAGTCTTCAAATATGTCAAGGGCTGTTATAGAGAGGACTGTGATCAATTGTTCTCCGTGCCCATGAAGGTAGGAGACATAGTAATGGGCTGATCTACAGAAAGGGAGATTTAGATTAGGTTAGGAGGAAAAAGTTTCTGATTAAAAGAGTAGTTAGGCTCTGGGTTAGGGCCATCCCCGTCACTAGGGTTTTTAAGAACAGGCTGGACAAACACCTCTCCGGGATGGTCTAGATTTACTTGGTCCTGCCTCAGCACAGGGGGTTGGACTTGGTGAATTCTCAAGGTCCTTTCCAGCCTGACATCTCTATGATTCTATGGATATTTTACAAGACTGTTTTAAACTCTCTGGGGCAGGGAAGATTGTCTCCATTCCTGTCTATAAAGTTCCCAGCACACTGGTATCTCAAGGCAAATCAAAATGTTCCTTTCAGGGAGGAAAAAAATTCAAGGCTAAGAAGATCCTGATTTTCTAGGTAGGCTCATTGCTCCTCTCAGATGTATAGGGTCTTGCCATTTCTTTGTGCTCGGGATTAGTGGCACAACAGTCTGTGCTTCTGGTGAAACACCAAAGAGCGTTCATTGCAATGTGGAACAAAATTGGGTTCACCCACTGTAGAAAGTTCAAGTGGTCCCTAAGCCCATTTCCAAGTGGATTCAGCTGTTTGTCGCCTAAATCCAATTTGAAAGATGAGCCAACCAGTTGAAATTGTTTCCCCATTGCTACCATCCCTCTTCTGAGTGATCCTTCACTGATATGCTAATTCTATATCCCTTTCATCACTCTTTAACTGAAATCCTCTCTTTTTGGAGAGGCAGTGTAATTGTTCGCAAATCCTCAGGTTCCCTCCAGAAATTGCTTTTCCTGCTCCTTTTTAAAAATGCATTTGAATTATATGGCATTACCACTGAGCATCCCACTTAGATTAATTGCCCATAATGTCGGCACAGCTACAGACAGCAAAACAAACTCCCACTAAATTGTTCCGATTCCAATACCTTACATGAACGGGCAAGAGAACAGATGATGTTTGCCTGCAGGAATATTCTTTGAAGTTTCTCTTGGCTCTTGCAGTTTTTAGACTTTCTTTTTTTTAAAAAAATTCCATGATGGCATTTTTTCAAGTCAGAAAAAACTTTGGAGGGCACACACAAGGACTATGGGGACCTCAGAAGCTTTGGATTCAGAATTTAATTATTTATCACGATTTCTCATCAGGCCAGAAATATCCCAGGGAATAGCCTTTCTCATGGGTTTTTGGCTCAGTTGTTTCTAGTCCCAGCTGGGAGTGGGAAAAGTACAGAGTGGAACAAAAATATGAGCTAGTTGGTAAGGGAGTTCTCTGAACTTCTTTGAACCACAAGAAAGTTTCAGGTTTGGGGGTAAAGGTTCGAATTAGTTCTTATTTTTTTCTGCATCCTTTGAGCCACCCCTAGCTGCCTTTTGAATTAGAGGGTGGTTTAGGCTGTAATTCAGGAGAACATTTAAACCTGTGCCTAATTTAACATGAAGTCAATCGAACTTAAGCGCATGCTTAAGTGCTTGGTTGAATTGGGGCCATAAGGACAGTCATTTCATTCTAAGAGCTCGTCTGCACGACAGAGCCTTTGCCAGTACAGCTGTGCCAGCATCATTATGCGGAGACGCAGCATATTCTGGCATAGCTGCACCACTTCCCCAAACAACATTAGCTATGCCAGCAAAAGCACTCTTCTGTCGATATAGTTGTGTATACATGGGAGGGGTTATCTGGCAGAGTTCTATCAGCTGGGGGGAAATGATTTTTTTTTAGCACTCCTAGCTAACAGAGCTGTGTTGGCACAACTTTGTATTGTAGACTAAACCTAAGTCAATGAGTCTGACCCAACACCCCGTCTCTAAATGCCTCCACAACTTTGGGAAAATTCTGATCCGGGTCCAAAGTTTATGGCTCTGCCCCATTTCTCTGCTCTCTGGTTCTGCTTTATGAGTTTGGAACTGAGGCTTTGAAGTGGGATTTTTGGGGGCACTTTGTGCCATAATCCCTGTTTTGATTTTTCTTCAGAAGAGGGGTAATAGAAATTCATCCTTTTTTTTTTCATTAATAGATGATGAGATTAAATTCAAAGAGCTAAACCCATGTTTCGAGTTGGTTGGCCTGATGAGCCACTGGGACAGCCTCCTAGTGTTAATAGCATCTTGAATTAGTGCCAAAGTAGGATTAGTATTCTTAGAAGTATCTCAATTCCTGGAGGGTAGATAAGCACAGACTGTTTCTTGTTTATAAGGCACTAACTCTGTCCACTTTTGACTTTGGTATTTTTAGTGCTCCAGCCTGATGTCTGATACAATCCAGGATCTGCCCTGGATGGACCGTGATCCGCACCCCTCCCCCCCATTTTTATTTTTTCAGAGCAACTGACGACCTTTATAATAATGATCACTTATGTTTGTACAGTTAGGCAGCTTTGATCCAGGGGGATTCCAAAGCTTAACACAGAGGGAAATTCACCCCCTGCTGAAACCCTGAATAAGGCGACTCATCCCGTAAATCAGTATAACAATTGGCACTAATCAGCCATGGAGACTAAGCCACGCTCCAGCCATAGAACGGAATTGAGCTGTATGAGCAAAGGGGTGGAGAAGGTGGGAAGGGAACCCTGCGCTGCGACTACCCATTCCGGCTCTGTGATTGATGAGGGTCATTGCACAACTTTCCTGAACATAATTCAACCCGCAAAACCCCCTTCCTGTGCCTCCCTGAGATGCAGCGTGTTGGCTTGGCCTCATTTGTCTCCGCCTGGAGTGTGTTAAAATCAGCCTTGCCAAATTGCCACAAATTGGGGGTTGTGGAGGGAAGGCGTAAAACATCTACCTGCCTGTCAGAAAAAGAGACTTCCCCTGAGTGAGTGGCGTGGGCTAGACCTTTGCAAAGCTGATCTAAATAGAGTAGTGTAGGAATAGCAGTCCTCAGACTTCCCCCTACTGGGACCCGGGGCTGGATTAGGTACGTCTAGAACATACCAGGCTACAGGACTCCCCTGGCCCACACCCCATACTGTGGTCCCATCCATCCATTAAGGGATGGGGAATATGTTCCTTTCGAGAGAGATGGGGCAGTAACATGGTTTCCCCCCACCCCCAGGGACATATGGTGCTTTGGGGCAGCAGGCTCACGTCCCCTGCACAGAGGCAGGAGAGCAGTCAGGGAGACCCCCATATTTAACCAGCAGCTGGAGTGCATCTGTTTGGGTGAGTGGACCAGGCCTGCTGTACATGTCTTCTAGCACACACACAGCCCTCTGTTGAAGTAGTGCTGGTCATAGCTTCTGAGTAGAGTTAACACCCCATTGAGATGTATGGTGCAGTTCGCCCCCTTGCAGCTGTTGTTTCAGGCTCTCTGCACATTCAGGCAGAGGTTACTGTGCCAGTTGCAATGGGGTCACATTTTTCAAGTTTTTCTTGCAATCATGAAAGGTAGAGACTTACTTAAAAAAAATAATAAAAAACTGGATTCTAACAGTCACATGATTCCAAACCTGGCACAGTTTCCCTTTGCCTTGATCCAGCCTTTTTGAGACCTCTCTCCATTACTTTTTCCAAACCAGGACCCCTCTCCCATTTTTCACATGGTAAGGCAGGGTGGTTGCAAGAACCCCTGATGTAGGAAATTTAGTGGGAGTGATCTAATAGGAAAGCTGGGTACTGAGATCCATTTTACCTCCCCCTAGATCCTCCAGTTAGGATGGAATAAGAAAGCAGGTAAGAATTCTTCTCTAGCTAGGGTGATCCCAAAGCCCTTTTGGAAAGAAACCCAAGTTGTATGTTGAGCTAGTATCATTTCACAGCATTGCAGCAGTGCCTGTAATTAAAGACAAGTGATGTATAAAGAGAGAGGTGGATGGATTCACGCACACACAATTTGGGCACCTTTTTTTATAGATTCATAGATTCTAAGACCGGAAGGGCCCATTGTGATCATCTGGTCTGACCTCCTGGATAACACAGAGCATAGGACTTTGCTGAATGAATTCCTCTGTGAGCTGGGGCAGATCTTTTAGAAAAAACATCCCATCTTGATTTTAAAATGACCAGTGATGGAGAATCCACCACAACCCTTGGGAAGTTGTTCCATTCACTGTTAAAAATGTGCCCCTTATTTCCAGTCTGAATTTGTCTCGTTTAACTTCCAGCCATTGATGCTTGTTACACATTTGCCTGCTAGACTGAAGAGCCCTCTGTTACCATTTTTTTGTTCCCCACAGGGGGGCTGGCACAATTGGCATAGTGGGGGTGCTGAGCCATTGAACCAAACTGTAAACCCTGTATAGGATGGAAACCACTTCAAACCAGGGGTTACAGCAGCACCCCTAGTTCCAGCACCTATGGTCCTCCATTTATTTAATTTTTAAAAATGAATTAAAAACACCTCCGTTGTACCTGGCTGTGCCTGAATTTATCCTTTCTTGTAGGCATAACAAAGGAAGTGGCTCTTGGTTCTGTCCGGCAGGCTCTCTGCCTGCAGAGTTATATGTGGTTTTCAATAATCATGAAGGGCCCCAAAGTTGTTGATGAGTTGCCTAGTTTGTTAGCGTCAGAAATCCAATGGAATCAAAGACAACTTGACCCAAAGCCCACTGACCTCAAAGGGGGTCTTGCTACAGACTTCAGTGGGCTTTGGCTCAGGCCCTAAAGGAGTAAATTGAGGAGATACGGAGGAGACAGAGAAGGGGGCAATCCTGGGTCAGTTCAGGGAGGGCTGTCAATGCATGGAGGCAGCGTGGAATGAAGTGCACAGATGTTTGTGAGGGAAGGTGGATGGCTGAATGGGAGAGGATGAGGGACAGTGAGAACAGAGACCAGCGTGCAAAAGTACAGAAGGGAACAGCTGTGATGGTCCTTGGTGACCAGAACAAAAAGCTTGACGTTGATGAGCCAGCGAGGAGGGAGCCAATGGAGGAATCCAGTGCAAGGAGAGGCAACCTGGTGAAAATGGTGGGGCCGGAAAATGGTCTTGGCAGCTGGTGTTTCAAAGAGACTGGTGGAAGGCGAATTGGGTATCGAGGGCTAACTGCATTGAGAGCTCAGCTTTGGAAGAACAACCGTCGAAGCAGATTTTAACTGCAGTTACTGCATAGTAGATAGAACTGTCCTCTAATTCCTTCCAACAGGGAACCAAAAGCCTCCACAGTGGAGATCTGTCAAAAATAGCACAGCAATTTATCCACACGACAACCTTGCACTTTGCCTGGCCCCCTCCAATTCTATTACCCCTTCGCTTTCATGTGCAATAAATTCATCCACAAGATATTTTTTCAAAGAAAAGAAAGAAAGGAGGAACCCAGCCAATAAAAACATCGTCTGTATTAGAAATTATTCTTTGGAAATGACTGGGAAAAAAGATAATTCCGCGATTTATGTTTTTGGCACGGGCTGTAAGGTTTTTAATAGTGGTCACTGTTTTCAAGCTCATTTCATTGCTGAGTAGTTGTTGTTTTTTAAATATGTGGTTTAAAATGGGCACCACATGTAATGAAATTGAAAAGAAATCATGAGGCTTGTTTTCAGCCTAACCGATGCTAATCATCTTTCCTATGGCACACTTGGCATTTTACTAAGAGGGTCCAAAGTGCCTTGCGTAGATAGCTAGCAGATGGGATCAATCTCTAGAGCGGTGCCACTAAACAACCAAGTTGTCTGGCAGAGGAAGATAGATTTTAACCATTTTTGGGAAAAAGAAGGTAAGATGGAGGAAAGAAAATTGGATAAGAGCAAAACTTCTTCCTACCACTGGGAATTACATGAGCCTTTTGCCTTTCCAAAGATTTGTTAGTCAAGTCTGAAGGGCAGTGTTATTGAATGTGTTCCTTGGGTTTAGAATTACAGAGTGCATTGGGAAGGAACGCTAGGAAATAAAAACTCATTGTGCACTCAAGTTAGTCTCCTACTGTATTTTAAATATATATATATATATATTTGTTGTGACTTTGCAGCTCCTCAAGCTTGTGCTCTTGAGTAACCTTAGGGAAGCAACACGTTGAATAGTTAACGCACACGACGGAGAGTTGGGGAAGACTGAGTTTTACTCTTAGCTCTTCCACTGACTCGTTCAGTGACCTTTGATGAGTTATTTATGCTGTCTGTCCATCGGTTTCTCCGCTTGTATAGGGAGTAACATCTACGTCACAAGACATTGTGAAACTAGTTATTACTGCTGAGGTTTATCGTACTGGTAAGGATTCTCTCTTCCTGACCCAGCCACTTTGCACCACTCGGACAGGGGAAAGTGATGGACTCTGGCCCCAACTAGTATAGGTTCCCCTACAGTTTATCTTGCCAGTAGTGGAGTTCTCAGGTAGTGTAAAGTAGCATAGCCATCTGCTACACTAACCACCCCCCTACATCCTGCTACGGGGGTGGGAGGCAATGTGTTGGGGGTGGTGTGGAGCATGTCTGCACTAGGCTAACTCACAGCTGATATAAGATCCCACAAGGACCAGAACCAGTCTATGTAGGTTGTTGTAGCCTCCAACCTCTTGTAACTTATGCCAAAAGGCCTGGGATGATGCAAATGCAGTTGGGGAATTAGGGAGGCGTCACTTGCCTCGCTACTCATCCCCTTCCCCCCGCATCAAGTTTATCTCCGTATAGGAGAAGAGATGAGCTGTTGTTTGTAGCTGATGAGATCCTTGGATGGAATGTGCCATACTGTAGCAGCACATACATCTCTATATGCTGTATATAAATCAGTGCAGCTCCATTGACTTCAGTGCAGCTACATCGATTTCCTCGAGCTGAGGGTCTGGTCCTGTCGTGCCAAAAAAGTGGCACTGCCTGGGCAACTGGGCCAAATTCTGATGTTCTTAGCCCACATGCAGACAAAACTCCCTCTGAAGTCAAAGAACATTGAGCTGCAGCCCTGTGTAATTAAGAACTACTCGGAGACGCATTAGACACGACTTGGGAGTTGGCTGGAAGAAGCAGCAACCTGAAAATTAAGAGGGTAAGAGAGAAAATACATCGGAATTTAAATGCCATTCTCTATCCAAATGGGATAACTAATGGAGGGTAACATCTCACAGGGGCGGGGAAATTAAGGGAGAAATAGCTCGACACAGACAGGGAGAGCGCTTTGCAGAGCAGCCTCTTAACGGGATAAAATGCCCCTGAAGACTGCACTGTCGCCAGCATTATCTGTCAGACAGACTGATGTGCCCCACGCTGTAATCACGCGCCATGTTTTCTGTAGGAATGTTCAGTTCCTAAAGCGCTTTCCTTTTTTGGAACTTAGCATTGTTGGGGTTTTTTTAGTTCGCCTTTTCTTTCTCTCAAAGCTACAATTATCAGCTGTTCAAATTATGGTTGGTTGGTTTTGCAAAGACTCATTTAACCTTTATTGAACCACTAATTTGCATGTCATTATGCCTCAGGGTGGTTTTTTTTTTTCTTGCTTTAACTTAAACTTGGAAGTCACCCTGACCTCTAACTACAAAGCACAGAGCAAAGGCAGAGTTTGACCCTTCATGTCTGAGCAGCTCAGGTTTGATGGGTAAGCCCCATCCATAAGTCCTTGACCAGTACAGTTAGGCTTGGAAGACTATGATTTCTAATGGTGACTGTCAATCAACCTCGATATCACCATGCACACACAAGCTGATGAAAAAGTATTCCCATCCAGAATAATCAAACTTTACAGATAGGCAAAGTCAGGAAAATGCTGCTTGAAAACTTCTTAGAGTTGATTTAAGGACATTTAATTTGTGCATTTTGACAAGTGATGTTGACAATTTGTGTTGTAACAGTTATAAAACTTTACCTGTTTATTTTGAATCTCAGCATCTACCGTCATTGAATAATGAATTATTATCTAACCCACACACCCACCCCATAATTTCCCGCAACTGTGAAAATTTAATTGGATAAAAATCAGAAAAACATGCTTAAAAATAAACAGCGATATTATCAGTCGAAATCATAAAAAAACCTTAAAATCGAATTCTGCTAAACCTAAGAATATTAGAGAGACAAGGTGGGTGAGGTAATTGCTTTGATTGGACCAACTTCTGTTGGTGAGAGAGACAAGCTTTTGAGCTTACACTGAGCTCTTCTTCAGGTCTGTATAAGCTCAGAAACAAGTCTCTTTTGGAAGCTGGTCCAATAAAAGATATTACATTATCCACCTTGTCTCTCTAATATCTTGAGACTAACATGGTTACAACAAGGTTGCAAAGCCTGCGTATAGTCAAGGAAACCATGCTAGCAACGGTCATTTTTAAACATGGTTCCTTCCACAGGGCCAAGAAGGACAAACCCCTTAATGGTACTAGTTTGCCATGGCTTCTTTAGGTGACAGGCTCAGCGTTATTAGGGAAACTTTGTGCATCAATGTGTAAATGAACGGTCGTCACCAGGCCCGGCTTTATGACCCGTGGGGCCCGATTGGAATACTCGGTGGTGGGGGGTCCGCTCCGGGTTTTCCGCAGCACCGAAGGACCCCCCGCTGCCGAAATGCTGCTGAAGACCCCTGGAGCAGGGCCCCCTTAGGCGCGGGGCCTGATTCCAGGGAATTGGGTGAATCGGCTTAAAGCCAGCCCTGGTCGTCACACACATACGCTTAGCATGGGACTGTCAGACAGCTCCAAACTCCATGCATTAGGAGAACTAGCCCTTGAAGAAATAGATATTTTGAATGAGGTTTCTTTCCCCCTCCCTGCTGGACTGCTGCACCGTTTCCACAGAGCAGAGTCTTTCTCCTAATTGATTGTGCTCCAGTTGTCAATCTCTGGCTCACCATCTTCCTCTGCAATATTACCGGGGTAGTGGGAGGAATAAATAGCAGGAGGAGAAAAGCTCACTTGTTGCTTTTTCACTTGCACTAACTGAAGCTACGATAGCATGAGACACCGTCACGGTGTTCAGAGGGTTTCTCTGCTGTCTGGCGCTCCAGCACAGCTGACATGACATTTCCACTGCTTTGGGGCTGTGGATTGGTTTGCAAGGACGCTGGTTCACTGTCTGGCCCTATTTCATCAGGTGAGGAATAAACAGTATTATTAAGAGGTAGCAATTTTACAATTGTCCATGCTCTTTGCAGAATTCTAAACCATATCCAAGTAGGGATGGGTTCCGTCACTCACCCCCCAAAATGCAGCCACCTCTAGGGTGGGGCACCTCAGCCTTTAAAATGACACCAGCAATATCATGCAACAGTTTAGTGCAGGAAATGGGGAAGAACCTTGTATTCAGAGTAGATTGCCAACTCTTTGGGGCGCAGTCTAGATCTTAATGCTACTTGTACTGTCAAGTGCCAAGCCCATTTCCGGATGTCATCAATATATAATTACTACTACTAATGATTCATTTCAAGATAATTCATTTTCATTTTAGGTAGGCAAAATATAATAACCCATATTGGTATTTGGCCCTGATGCCAGGTCAGATACCCCTAATTTTGTGAAAAACAACACGACTAGCCCAGAATCTCCCCCTAGCTGCCTTATTTGGGTATTTAAGAATAACAATTCTACCTAACTACCTTAGGAACTTCTATCCCCTCCCCCACCCCGTTACCATGGCATCTGAGTGCATCACAGTCTTTACTGAATTTATCCTCCCAACTCCCCTGTGAGATCAGGCCGGTCTCTTATCTGCATTTGACCGATGGAGAACTGAGACACAGAGAGGCTAAGGGCTTGTCCCCGCTGCAGTGTTAGCTCCAGGCTTAACTCAAGTGCTGCCCCAGCCTGACTCCCATCCACACACAAAAGTCTCTAGCTCAAGTTCAGTGGTGCTTAAACTCCAGCGAGCCGGCCCGGCAGGATGGAGGTTGAGGGTAGAGTGGCATTTGAGCTAGTGATGCAGCGGGGATTCAAGCTACTCTGGGCTGCTCATACAACCAGCCTGCTCAGCTGAGGGACTGTGTTGTCCTCGTTCGACCCAGACTAGATCAAGAGGAATCAACTCGAGTTGAGGCTTGCAGTGAAGGCAAGCCCTCAGGAAGACTCTGGTGAAATGAGTTCTCCCACTTCCAGGGCTAATGCCCTAACTTAGTGACCTGTGTCTGGCAGATCTTCCACAGGACTTTCCTATTGCCATGGCTACTAGAAAAGAATTATAGTCTAACTACGGCTAACCAGTCATCGGAAGTGTGGTGTAGAAGTGGTGATAGGTTCTTTATGCTGTACAGCAGTCCGGTTAATCCCCTCTGTCTCCACGATTCACAGGCACACTCTTAACATCCGCCTGCCTTCTTCCTGTTCCCGTCCTTGTAAATTGCATTGAAATCCTGGTTTGCCCCTCGGAGGACTCTACGGATCTGTCCTTTTACTTCTGGAACAGTTAGTGCCTTTTGAAAATGCTCGATATGGATGTCCCAGAATCCCCACCTCCAGCCTCCTGATAGTTCAATACCAATCAGCCAAAGGGATTACAGTGCTGTTTCCCTGAGGCAGCCAGACAATCAGTCAGGCATTGTGAAGGGACTGGCAGTCTGACAGCAGCACAGTCTGACAGCACTTGAGAGCACTCCGGGAGAACGGTGGTGGGCATGATGGGCTTAAAGTGTTGTCAACAAAGCTCCTGTATGGTTCAGGTAATGTTCACCCGTCTTGTTCATAGTTTGCACGCTCTGGGATCTTCACGTTCCCACCATTTTTCTCTCCTGTCACATAAATACTGCACAGAAACTAAAGTTTCCTCTGGCTGTGAAGAGCAGGTTTTGACACATCCATTGGCACCAGTGATGAAATCTTGGGCCCATTGTAAAGCACTGACTTAGTGTGTATGTCAGAGTGATGTCGCCCTCTGGGGGCTGGTTCAGAAAGAGGATAAAAGACCTACTGCTACCATCAGGTAGGGAGGTTCTTCTTTAGCTTCAGGGGCAGAGGTCTGTGTTTTGAAGTAGAAGGGACAGATTTCTAGCCCTGCTCCCTACATGAGTGTGATTGTTGACTGTAGGCCAAGGACTTGTTACACCGCAGCAGGGGCACTGACAGGTTGTAGATATTATTAAAATGCTTCTGCCCAGATGAATTTTGGGTAGGAAAGGATTCCTCAGGGCATCGGGTGAGTTACTTGTTAGCATGTGTTGGTTTCCCAGAAGGTAGTTTTTGAATAGAAGATGATGCTGGCAGGTGGGCTGAAGAGTAGGGACGTTTCTTTAGAAAGTTTATTGAGCCCGTAGTCCATCAGAGAGGCACAGCCTTTGGCCTCACATGTCCTCCTGCCCTGCAGTGTGAATTCCATTGAGTAACACTGAGTTCCTGAGTCGGGAGGGGGAACCCCCAGCCTGTAAGATGCAGCTTCAGTGGAGATGAGCCTTGGCAGCCCAGATTTTTAAAACTTTAAGTCTTGATTCTCCCACATCCAGAGCATGTTGGGAAGCTGCCTCGCAAGCATCCAATTCCGTGATTCATATGCAGTCCCGAGATGTTGAGTCTGTCTTTTATCCTACTCTCCTCATTTCTGTTGACTTCACTGACTCGTGCAGGGAGTGCCCCTTCCCCGCCCTGAAGTACTGATCTTGGACTTGGGTCCATCTTCCGTTGAAAAGGGAATACACTGCAGAAGATAACTTCACGTCGTCTGCCACCGTACACACTTAGAAGCGGCGAGCTTGCTTCTGAAGCTGCAGAAGTGATGAGACAGCTTCTCCTAAATGTGTGGAGCTCATCATAACACCTGCTCCTGTGTCTAGCTGTGTCCTGCTCCAAGGGCTCACAAAGGGCTCCCATAACCTGTTTTCTCCTTCTCCCCACAGGTATGCGAATACTCGTTACCCTGCTGTTAGATACTCTGCCTATGTTAGGCAACGTCCTTCTCTTGTGCTTCTTTGTCTTTTTCATCTTTGGGATTGTCGGCGTGCAGCTCTGGGCAGGGCTGCTCAGAAACAGGTGTTTCGTAGACAGCAACTTTGCAATGTAAGTACAGCGGAAAACTCACTGTCTCGTCTTTTCTCTCTCCAGCTATAGGAGAAACATGTCTATGTATCTAGCTAGCAGGGTTAGCATCAGTTGTGGGTTCCATACAAATATCTCCTCCTTTGCCCTGCCCCAGGCAGGAAAAGGAAGGTTGCCCCATTAGGAATAGGTGTGGCTAGCCGAACTGAACTGACCCGGTCCATTTGTTCAGTTCTCCTGCCAGGATTTAGCCCTGTATCTGTTCCCCAGCTGCTGTAAACTGGCGTTGTGTCACTGAAGTCAACTAGAGCAGGGCAAAAACATTTCAACAGATTATTTTTCATTGCAAATGCATTTTTCATTGCTCTGAAACTATTTGCAAAACTTGGGTTGAATTCAACCAATAGTTTCGCCCAGGAACAAAATGATTTTTTTTCCCCCCCAAAAACTCAGTATGTTTTGTTTTGACCATTTGTAAATGTCTCATTTTGACTTTTATGGTTCACAATGGCATTTTGAATTCAAATTTGACTAATTTAAAAAAAAAAAAGGTGGACAAGACCCCAAAATAGCCAAATCGAAATGAAAACGTTACAACAAAATTGATAGTTGTCTGAAACTTTTTGGTTGACTCTAAATGAATCAAAAAACCATTAGATTTCTGTCAGAGTTGACCCAAAATATTGTGATCCATTAGCAGTGAATTTTTTTCGAGATTTTTGATTCAATGAAAAAATTGGTTTTGGATCAAATCGAACTGGATTTTTTCCCTTGGTTTTTCAGATTGGTCCCAAACAATGAGTGCTACCAATAGCAGTATTACTAACCTCAAGCACTGAAAAATCATGAGTCAGGCCCCCCTAAAAATCACAAGATTTAAAATAATAATTGTACATTAGGGATTTTTTTTTTAATATTTGCCTTCTGGTTTCTGCACCTTTAGAGTTCACATTTCCAAGCTTTTTTTGTAAGCGCAGGAGACAGGCTCTTGCATTTTATTTTAATGAAAGCTAAGATTTACCACTCCGGGAGCTGAAGATTTAAGATAAACATCAAATCTTGTGAGACTCCAGAGTTGGCAACACTGCAATAGCAAATGCAGAAATGTCAGAGGGGTGTGTTTGTGTGTGTATGTGTGTTCTGAAACATGTGTTGCAGTTTATTCCTGGTGGGAAGTGCTGGTTACCCTGCTAGGCTGTCTGACTCTGAATCACATAGGGCCATTTTCCCTGTAAAGCATGTGATGACGATGTGTGCTCTGTTTCTTTAAAACTCCGTCAGGAATCCAGCCAGGAGGGGCTGGAGCCAGAAGGATCTAGGTAGCAGTTCTGCAGTGAAAGAGAGGCATAGTAGTTTGAAGGATAAAGCTGTTCTCCTTTTTCTTTCATCTAGCTCATTGTTCAGTGCTAGATGAAAGCTACTTCTGAGATTCTTTACCATGGTCACATGACAATGTCATCTATAGCATCACAGGTTCCTTCCGCCTCACTAGTTCCCCAAGTTTCTCTCCTGATCGGCGCAATTAAGCTTTAGCCTGAAGTGTGCTTGTCTAGGGTGCTTGTTCGGTGTCCTAATTGCCTCTAGGATGCTAGCACTTGTTCTGGTGGGTTGGCTTCAAGAATATCCCAAACGCAAATGAAAGAAACCCAGACAATTCCTTGAAAATGATAATTGCAGGTATCAGTCCCAATATGTGGCACATTCCTCCTCGACTCCTGCCAGGAGTTGTGCTGCATGTAGGTCATTTTCCCTAGATGGGCATAAGGCCTCTGTTTTGTCCTATGTCCTGGATGACACAATCATTTCAGCCTTCCGAATGAACCTATTCTTTGGGCAGATACCTTGACTACTAAACGCAATCTGGTAAACTCCTCTCCCCCAGAATGAGTAAACCCTCGTGCTCCATGAGGAAAGAGAAGGGGAGGGGAAATGCAGATTGTTGGGATAGGGCCTCCCAAAACAAGCCTCTGTGTTGCCCCAAAACACCAAAGCTAGAGGTGATTCCAGTCAAGCCTTAATCACATATTATCATATTTTACTAAAGGGCTCAGAAGATGCTTGAATGCGAATGCACGCGTACCCTGTGATGAGTATCTGCTCAGGCACTGGTAGCATTCAGTTTTGGAGAATGCCCTGGTGGAACCCTATGAATAAACCAAAATCAGACCCTGCTCTCTTCACACACAGAGTGCAAAAGCAATTTGCTGTGGGATTAGCTCTGTGGAAAACAAACGTTTTCTATAACAGTAGATCTGTTATAGAACGTGTTTGCAAATACACGTTTCACGCGGTGTAAAAAGTGGACGCCATGCGCTGTAGCGCAAGGAGGGTGAGGTTGGCAGCCAGGAACCTGAGAGCTCTCCTCTCGGTTTTGGCAATGACAGTGCAGTTTGGGGGTAGGTCACTTAGCTTTCCTGTGCCTCCATTTGCCCGTCTGTAAAAATGAGATACTGTTCTGCAAAGCTCCGTTACAGCCGCACAGTTTGTTGGTGCTTGCACAATGCTGTGAACATGTAGAGTGTCGTTTTATAAGGCAGTAGAGAGAGCAGGGGCGCCAGAACAGCTATGCCCTTCCACTTTTTCCAGCCAGATGGGCGAGCGACGGGGGTAGCGGGTGGAGAGGAGTGAGCGGGGCGTGGCGGGAAAGAGGGGGAGCGGGAGCGGGGCATCGGCGGGCGTGGAAGAGGGGGAGCGGGGCCTTGGGGGGGCGTGCAAGAGGCAGTGTGGGAACGGAGCCTCGGGGGTGTGTGTGTGGAAGAGGCGGTGTGGGAGCAGGGCCTCGGGGGGGCGTGGAAGAGGGGCCTGGGGGGGGCGCAGTTTGGTCACCTCTGGCCCCGCCCCACTTTTCGGGCACTTCCACTGCTCCTGATAGAGATCGTATTGCCACGTGCAAAGGGGGCTTCATTCTTATAATTAGTTAAAATAAGAGGCCTGGCACGGCATGTATTGGGTATGTTTGGATGTGTCCCTTGTGTCAGGGACACAGGAACAGCATCAGGAAAGTGGAGCACATGCGGTCCCTCTGCCACCTTCGACACCACTTGTGACTAAGAAGCACTGGAGAATCGCAGGGTGGAAGAGCCCAGCTTGACGCTAGGCTCAGTCACGGAATGGCAGGGGAGAGAAACACATCTGCGGGCCCTACGGTACTTAACAAAGGGAAGAGAGATGGATGTTTGAGGATCAGATCTTCCTGGGCGGATCAAAATCTCTCACTATACATGGATTTAACTTTGATCTAAGGCATTTTTTCCCCCTCTTTATGCCGCAACATGTCAGGGGGAAAAGTGAGGGCTTGAATGCCGTCAAAATCCATGTTGTCTTAGAGCTGGAATAGCTGGTGTTTTCATGCAAGTAGCTGTCTCCTATTCAAAGAAGGAGAACACCGATGAGAAACCAGGAAGGCCTACACAGAAGGGGACAATCTGGCCGAGGTGGGGGAGAAACATCGAGAGAACCATAAGGAAAAAGTCAAAAATCGGGGTGTGGGGAATAGAGAGCTGGAACCTCTGAGAGAACAAAACTGTGCCTTGCTAAGACGAGTAAATGGAGGCAGCGGTGATTATAAAGGGAGCTCAGGATATGAGTGCCATATCTGAGAGCCAGGATCTCCCCTGGCCACTCAGGTCAAGGTCACTGCTCCTCTTATAAGTGGTGCATATCACAGCTGGTGTCTTGAAATATAGCTCTACAAATGCAGTTGCTTTTTTCCAAAGATATTCAGCGTATCAAAGGGAAAACTCGGAGCCTCTAAACCTAGGCCTGAACCAACCTCCCCGAAATTTAGGGTGTTCAGGATCTGAATTTGAATCTGAGCATTACAGATTAAGCCCATATTTATGTCATATATGTCCTAGCACCCACCTTAACAGCCACACCAACCTGGATCCAGACTGAATGCATGAAGATTTCTGGAAACTCCCAGATGAATATGAACTGTGGTTTGGATTCATAATGAAAATCCTGTAGAAAAATCTCACTTCCGAGAAGGCTAAAGATGGACGTTAAGCACACAGGAGGGAGGAAGTGCCTGAGTTCAGCCTGCATGTGCAACTTTAACTCTGTCCCCTTATGTGTATGGATTATGACACCCCCTCAATTACCACATCATATCCTATTTGTGACTACCTAGTATTCACAGCATGTGTTGCATCTTACCCAGTGTGCAGAGACCATCCCTCAATTCTGATGCAGGACTCCTGGCGCCTCTCTCACTCTGATTCTGTGACTGCCTTGTTGCGTGATCTAGGACAAGTCACTTTACATTTCTGGGCCTCTGTTTATTATATAAAACAGGCATTGCAACATTTATTCAACTGGCCAGCGATGCTGAGACATGATGCTAAGAAGCCCTTTTAGAACCTCAAATAAAAACTATTATGCATGTTCAGATCTCTATGCATCAGCTGCCCTCTGAGTCTGAGATGTCACTTTCCCCCTCCTACGTCTTATTGCTCTGATACCGATGACCCAGAGTTCTCTAGCCAGTGCCAATCAAAGACCGCGCAGCGTTCTCCGGGACTTTCCATCAGTCATAAGATAATCACACAGTTGTCATTTAAAAGCTCATGAAGCTGTGTTAACACTGCGCTCTGAGAGGTTGCATTTCCATTTTACAGTGAACAAGCACAGTGTGAGTGCAGCGTTTTGGGCGCCTGGAGCAGAGCGCTGTAATTGACATAGGCGGCTCTCTCTAAACTCTTTGACCGGTTTGCGTCCCCATAGTCAAAATTATGTATGGGGGGGAGAGGGGGTTGCTGCAAAGTGGAGCCTTTAAAAATTAACCACACGGGGATCACTTGCAAAGTACGAAAACTAACCAGCACAGAGGAACAGGCTGTTACATAACGTCCATTAGCCGCATCAAAGGCACTGCAGGATTTTCTAATCAAGGGCTCAATTCTTATCATTAAGAGCTAAATTGGGTTCCCTGCACTAAGCCTGAGTCACCGGACTTGGTGCTGAGGGAGGGGGTCCTCGGCTCCAGGCATGGCAGCACTTCTGTGGCTACTACTTTTCCTACACACCTGGTCTACAGGGAACAGTAGCAGGTGGATCCAAGTTGCTGTGGATCAACTTTCCATATCTGCCACCTACAAATCCAGTTGCTTAGGGATGTACAGGGAGTCATGAGCAGCTGGGCTCCGGAAGGCTTAGGGATTGCAAATGCTCTGGATTTGATTCTGCTGTTAGTTACACTGGAGTAATAGTGTAAGGCCTTGCACCTCTTCCATTGTGTCTGGGGCCCTCTGCAGCCCTGAAGGAAGGGATGGGGCTCGTATATTTCCCCTTATGTCCAAATGTTGCTCCAGAACTTCCACTTTGACTCTTGTTCTCTATGGAGTGAGAGATCACTCCTAAAACTGCATTTGGTCTGTGTAAAATAGCCCCACTCACCCCCCTCCCCCCAAAGCTTGGCTTAAACTGGGAGTGAATTATTTCTGACGCTTGATCAAAATTTTTACCTTATCATCTGTCTTTTTCATTCCCCCGAGTCTGCACTTCTGGGTGCCAGCAAAACGCTCACAGAGGCAGACGCAGTGAAATCCCACAGGAAGGGATGTTTCTGGATGATTTTTTTACTTGACTGCAAATCTCAGAAGAAAGCTTCTTCCAAGAATCCAGTGCAGTTTTTCAGTCCCAAAGAATCCAACCCAGCGCCTGCTAAGGTTCATGGCAGCACCCACATTGACTTCAGTGGGAGCTGGTTCAAGACCAAGAATTCTGAAATCATCTTCTGGATTTTTGAGAGTGTAGAAGAATGGAATAGAACCCCCAAACCTTTTGAGGTTTGCCCTGCTAGATAGAGAACAAATCCCAGTGGAAATATTCATTGTGGTCACCCTGCTGATGGAATACTTGTCCCCTCGGGCATCCTGAAAGACTCTCGGAGGGCTAAATTCTGCTCTCATTTTTACAACCACCACCCCATGTATTTCAGCACGGCCCCAATAACTTCAGTGCCACCCGTGCTACTGTGGTAGACGTTGGCATAAGTGCATTATTCAGTGCTACCCCACTGAATAGCAGAAACAAATGGGGTGGCTCAGACGGGCTTGTGACAGGAAATTCCTACGTCATTGAAGTAAATAGGGCTGCAGGGGTGTAACTGAGGGGAGAATTTGGCCCATTTGCTTTAGTGCCCTTGGTAGGTTTTCCTCCCTTGCTGCTGTGAACTAGACGTGTCTGGCCCTCGGTCATGCCTTTCAGCTCCAGGGAGAGCAGTCAAAAGGAAGAGAAAACCCTTATGCATTGGACATAGGATTAAAATTAAGCTGTGGCTTTAAACAGAGGCAAAGAGAATAGACGTCTGTACTGAAAGGGGAATGAGATTCTGGTCGTTTAGTGTCGTTTGCCAGTAGGGACATTCCGTGTCCCTGATGCCCATTGTTGTTCTCCTCAGCCCAAGACAATGGTTGCTCGACCTTTGACGTGCCCATTGGGCAGAAGGACCCACCGCAGCTTTCCTCCCATCTGAGCCTGCTGCTGGAGGCCAAGACCAAAGAGGCGGGCATGAACTTTTCCCATTCCGTTTAGCTGCCAGAGGGGGACAACAGTCCAGAATAAGAGAAGGGGGCAGGTGCTTGGGTAGTCAGCAAAGACTAGAATCCTGGTTCTGATTTCCCAAGCGCCCCTGTAAATTGGGAGTGACTCCCGTGCAATCACAGAGCCCGAGTCTCTGCAGCCCTGCTAGCATTACACCACTGCGATGTAAAATGCTACCCGATGAGAATGGTGGGGTTTTAAACCCACTTTGCGCTGGTGTCAATGACTATACAAGGGGCAGGGAAGAATCAGGCCCATGACGTTTAACTGGAGTAATCAGTGTAAGTGAGATCTGCCTCTGGCCCTTTGACTACAGTTTCTAGTTAATTTCCTTTGAAGAAATTCGGCGAAAGAGCTGTGACGTGTCGTATTTAGCTCATGCTGCCAGACAGGTAGAACACGAGCACTTCAGTCTTAATTAACTCCGGAGCCGCTCCACGCTGCAGTGCCTTTGGCTGCTTGGCTTTTTTAAAGTGTTCAGGAAGTAGGTATAGGGCATTGCAGACAGCTCTGTGGGTTTGTGTGAAAGGTGCTTGTGAGTGTAGCTTAACTGGCCCTTCTGACTTTCCTTAAGGCAATGGATTTGTCAGTCTGATTTCCCCTGGAGAGGAATTTCCTCTTGAAGGGCCCAATCCGGTGAAGTGTTGAGTGCTCTCAACTCCCCCTGGCTTCATGGGACATCCAGGGCACTCAGCACCTGGCAGGAGCGTGCTCATCGGGAGCTCCAAAGCCTGTAGATGAAGATAAACTACTGCCTTCCTTCCTGGAGGATAGTTCCTCTGAGCCGGCACTGAGGCATGCTTGCAAGGCAGCGGGCGGGGAGGTTGGACTGCCATTGCCTGTGTTAGAACTGGA
This sequence comes from Mauremys mutica, assembly GCF_020497125.1. Classification (NCBI taxonomy): domain Eukaryota; kingdom Metazoa; phylum Chordata; order Testudines; family Geoemydidae; genus Mauremys; species Mauremys mutica. Next base: position 80,273,638 of record NC_059082.1, on the reverse strand, counting down.
CGGCGTTGTTAATCCTATATCTCCACTAGACGTACAACTGCAGCAAGCACGACAGACAGACAGGCCAGTTGGCAGAGAAAGAGGTGCTAATCCACTCTTCATTTCTGGTGCGTTTGTCCTCCCAGCCCAGGGGTCTAGTGGTGAGTGGATTCACAACCATTAGCAAGTTATGCAAAGGATATCTATTTGCAAATAACAATCTAACCAGCTGGCCTGTCCCACCCTGAACAAGGTAGGTGGTTTCAGATGAGTAGCTCCCATTTGGTTCATGGATCTCACTGGCTTTTTAACCATTGGATGATGGTTTTGCTTTGCATTTTTTTTACCCATTTGGAATCACTGACAGGCCACTTGGTACAACTGGACACCAAGAAAGGATCTTAATTTTGCTACATTGCTACCATGTCATGAGATTGTTTCTTATGGCCACTACAGTAAACGTAGAGCGCAGCCATTGTTCAGTGAGCAGCCGCAGTGCCAGCTTTCTGTAATGGGATGGGAAGGGAGGAAAGTGGAGTCTCAATTCTGTGGCCTCTTTAGCAGCACAGACCCAAAGGAGCAGCACTGGTTACTCAGAGCCAGCAAAGACTCTCTGTAGAAATCAGCGCTGGCATAAGTGGACACCACGCTGTGGATGCCCATTGGCTGCGTTTGGCCCTCTGTGAAGGATGTTCATTTTTTTAAAAGTGATTTTAGTGCAGGTGCAAAATTGCGCAAAAGAGGCAGAAGAAACCAGGTCTGATAATGTAAGAGCGAAGCCAAACTTCCCGCCAAACCTCACACGCAGACCTTTTCCCGGCTTCAAAAATCATTAGTTAACCGGGCTTCCCCCAGAAGTCTCCCGCCAATGCACTGACCAGATCTGACTCTACCTAGCTTGTTAGATCGCCGCCCAAGGTGGTACAGCTGCAGACAACATTTATCCTTTAGCAGAAATGTCTGGCATGGTGCCCATCTCTCTGCCCTCACCAAGCCTTTGTTTCACTAGCCACATTTACCGTCCTTCTGCCCAGTTTTAATGTACTGGGGGGAGTGTATCAAATCAAGAGGTTAAATATAACCCAGGAGGGAGAGAGGGTGCAATGGAAAAGATTGATTTGGGAAGACAAACATGTATTAACTGACTTGCAGCTGGGAGGACAGATAGCTACAAACTCGTGTGTGCCATAGAGCATTGCACTGTGTCTGATTACACTGGACTGGGATGGATAGTTTTCATAATAACCAGGGTGGAAGATTAGGGGGTTGGCATCACACGCATGCATCGGTCACACCTGCCTGGATCGCTCTTGAATCCTTTGTCCATGCTCAGTGATTATGGCATGTGTCTCTGTCCGCACATTTAAACATGAAACAACCGCCAGCAAGTGGGCTTTGGCATCCATCAGCTGCTAATTGTCCAATCATCAATGCAGCTGGTCTCTCCCCCTTTGGAAATCCAGCTCTGCTCTGGGTGGAATCCCAATTATAATTATCCATGAGAGATGGAGCCCTGACCCGCCCCCGCAGCCATTAGCAACCAGTGTGCTCCTGGTTCCAGAGTTGGAGAAGGGGGTTGCGTGTGGGCCACTGAAGATAATGAGCATCTGCTTATTTTGACATCTGTCTGGCTCATTACAATGGTTCATCTACTGCACTCCAGCCTGGGCTGGTTTTCCTGGGTGAGCAATTAGAGGCTGCTTCGAAGGGCATGTCATCTGAAATGCCACGAATGGATCAAAACAGATTCTGGTCAAAATTGCCTTCTTGGTTTTTAAGCTGGTGCCCAGACAGGGCAAATGTCTTGTTCCAAGGACACAGTCAGCAGAACTGGGAACTGAACCCAAATCTTCCAGGTCCCCTGCCAACGCCTAAGCCACAAGACCATCCTTCTTCTCACGGTGGCTCTCCCTGCAGCAGTACGCACGCCTATGTACTGAGCTCACCTGCCAGGCTCCAAGACACAGGTTTCCAACTCCCCGTCACTCTGGAGGATTTTACGTTTCTCCTCTGCTTAGTAGTTTTAACTCCGGAGGAGGACACACGAGAAGTCTGAAGAGTAACACACTGCCTGCACCTCGCTGGGTGGAACTATCTTGCTTAGCCCAAGCCTCTTTTGTTCTGTTTGCTGCTATATACTTGTCAGCAAACCCAGGAGTTGGAGCACATAGGGCTAAAATGCTCTTTTCTTCACCTGGTTAAGACCAAAGGCTGCTGCAATTCCAGGAACTCTCTGGATAACCGGGACTGCAAGATGAGAGAGCACTCAACGGCAGAAACTTCTCTCCTACCGAGGTGGGAACATGTAGATTTTCCTTACAGGTTCGAAGGCGTTTGCAAAACAGTACTTGCCCTATATCTGAACTCAGGAGACCTGGGTAACAAGGATGAGCTCGTTAACTACTGAGGAAAACTAGGCAGTTGCTAGGCGACCCCATGGTTTGTTACTGTCAGAGGCAGTGCTAGCCCATTGGGGGGCCCCCTACACACAACACATAATAGACAGCAAATAGGGGGACCCGTTGAGCTGCTCGGGGCCCTAAGGAATTGCTTAGTCTGCTTAGGCCTTGGGCTGGAGCTGATTACTGTTGCGCTTTCTAACACCGTCAAGCAGCTGAGGGTATCTTCCTGCAGCCCCGGAGTGAGACCAGGGGGATAAAGTCTCTTTATTAGATATATAACAAGCTGGCTCCTACGGACTCTGACCATGCAGACCATGGGTGTGTCTGCATCATGTGAGAGACCCCTTCCAATGGGAGGTGCTCTGGTCATAGCACAGGACTAATTTAAAAAAGACATTACCAGACTGTACTACAGTTACCTTGCTGCAAAGTCAGCCAGTGCACAGCACCATGCAAAGGGGGAAAGGTTTGGCCGGTGCTCTTTGGGGTGTTGGCTCCGTGTTAGCCGTGCCTGGTTGACACCAACCACAGGGTTGCTGAGTCTCATTTGCAAGACCCCGGCGCTAGAAGCTGCATGTTGCCGTCTTCCTCGGAAGGCTGAGGGTGCTCAGTCACTGCTAGTGGGTTTCAGGCGTGTGGCTCTATGGCATTTATGGTCTTTCATACCTATGGGCTGGAAGAGGAAAAGCTGTCACCTCCAGCACAGCGCTTGGAAACGCTGTTTCACATCGTGTTGTCAAAGGGAACATTAGGGCCAGAAATGTCGAGGTCTCAAACAGTAAATGAGAACGGCAGGAGGCAGGGGAGCTCCGGGTCTATTTCCATGCAGTAGCTGGAACTGCTGTTACATCAGGTTTGGTTTTTCTCCGTACGCTGCATCTAAAAGGTCACGGCAAGGAAGTCAAATGGAATTTATGGAGCAGTACCCGGAGCACCTTGGAATGTAGCGTGCTGCATGCTGAGCCACCAGGACGGGGAAAGTGCCACCGTCAATAACAGACTTACTAGGGCCGCGTGCGGATGCGGCTTCCCAGGGTGAGCGTATTGTGCGAAGAGCGCTGACTAATAAGAAAGTGAGGCCAAAATGGGGCTGTTCATGTCGCCCTCAGCTGCTGCTGCTCCCAGACCTCCCTCCGTGTTGTGCAGAGAGGCCCTACAATTGCTCCCTCAGGCCTGAGAGCCATGGCTGGCCCAATCAGCCCCCACAGCCTTTGTTCTGCGATGGCGCTGCAGATTCAGTATGCAGCCTCCCACGCGGAGCGGCCTTTTGCTTGGCAAAGTGACTCTCCGACTTGCTCTGCCCTAGCGTAAGCGGGGGCAGTTCCCAGTGCGTTTACTGGGGCTTGGACCCATTGGTGCTAGAGCTGCATTTAATCCAGTGTTTTGCAGGAACAAGCTAGCCGCTGCCCCAGCAGTGCCGTGACAGCGCTGAGACCGCCAGTGTGTTTCACCCAGAGCCTCTGAGGCAATGCCTCTCACTCCCTATCAGTCTGGGCTCCGACCAGCCAGTGACTGACTGACACAGCCCATTAGCAACCCCCCGAGCTGTCTGTCTTCTCTCCCCCTGGTCACCACTTCGTGTACTACAGTCATTCTCTCCCTGGTTATTTTGTAGCCTAGCGGGCTGCTGAAAATCAAACTCTCTGAGAAGGCCACGTTGAAGAGACAATTGGCACAGGATGTAACACGCCCACGCGGCTTCCACCCACACGCAGCCTCCAGCATATGTCAGGTGCATTCCTGTGCCTTTTGTTCCTCTAAGGCCCAACTGCAGACAGTGGGGATGTCTGCTGATTATGTTCCAAGCAAACTTTCGTCTGGTGTGTGGGGTATTGGTTTTTTTACTCTTCCTTACCCCCTCCCCAAATCTTTCAGCTACCTCCATGCGCTCCTGCTCTCTCTCCCCTGAAAACCTCCACACACTTATACACGTGTCTTGGCACGTTGTAATCCTCCACAAGAATCCCCCTCTCTCTGTGTGACGACGTAGCATTCGATCGCATAACAAGAACAGCAGGAATACAGCACTCGGACTGTTCTTCAGCCTGTCTTTGGATGGAAATTTCCCTTGGAACAAAAGAGGCTTGTGGGTGGGCAGGAGGAATTCGGGCAGGCCAGGAAGATGCAATGTTTTAATGTGCCGTCTCTGTCTCTTCAACTCAAGATGCAGATGCTCTGTATAGTCTGGCACGTCCTGTGGGCCGGAAATGGGGCCCAGCGTGAGGCCCTGAGACAGGGCACGGAGAGCTCGCCTTGGCCTTGGCAAATAAGGAGTTCATAGCAATCCGCGTTCACTCCAGCGCTCCAGTGAAGGGGCCATAAAACCAGCTGCTTCAAGAACAGGAAGGGAGAGACTGGGGTGGGGGAAGACTGATATCTGACCCTGGGGGTGATGGCTAGACCCCTCCCTTGAGCCCGGGAACAGGGTTTTATCTGATGCATTGGGGCCAAGCCAGAAGGAGAGGGATCCTCAGCGGGTGTGAGTCGTCCTAGCTCCATTGTGGAGCTGTTCTAAGGTTCTCCCTGGGAAAGGATCTGAACGGCAGAGCTTGTGTGTTTGCTATTTCTCCACGGAAAAGGCGAATTATACAGGACGATGAAAAACCAGAGTTTTGTGCTGAATGGTTTCACCGGTGTACAGGCCCCATAAATCTCTGCCATACGCAATAGGCAGCTGGATTTTACAGAGATGAGCCTCTGTACCTCTGTACCCCTATTTGACTTCAGCTGGTGTTGCATCTGCCTGTGCCATCCTGAAGCAAATCCGATAAGGGAGCGATCCCTGCCCCCACGCTTCTGTCTATTTCCAGGCCCTAGATTCCATATAAATAAGATGTCATTTATTTCCCCTGGGCCTCTTCAGCTCAGAGAAGCAGACTCCAGTTTTTTATTGCAGTGTTGGTAGCGATTTCCCAGCTTGGTTTACTGATGCTTCTCTCAAAAATGCCTGGGTGGATGAATAAGACAAACTGCACAGGAACCATTGGTTTAGCTGGGACTTCCCACGTGCTTGGTACTTGAGTTTTAACTGCTAAACCGTGCAGTCTCCGACAAGATTATGGCTGGTGCAGGCTCAGAGATTTGGCGAGTGAATAGCCCCTGTTTTGAAGCAATCATTTAATTGCAGGGATGAATGTTAGAGGAACATCTTCCTACACCCCCTTCTAAACTGGGCCTTAGATCTAACTGCTTAATAAATGAGCCTCAGTTTCCACACCTGTACAATGGGGATAACGCTACTGTCTGCCTGTGTAAAGAGCTTTGAGAACTACTGAGGAAAAGTGCCAGAGAAGAGCTAGCTATTTTTTGTTATTTTATAACAGAAAAATCTATTCTTTCTCCACTCCTGCCTCCAGATAATCTCACATTATTGCTTGCTTAGCTAATGGCTCCAGCAGGCCCCTGAAATCTGGAATCATGAGGAAATGGAGCTGAACATTGCGGTTCTGCTTCTCTAGCTGCAATATGCTCATTACCTCGGCCTTCCATCTTAGAAGCTTTGCTGTGACTTCCCCTGCACTTAGGGATTCCATAAGTAAATATACCTAGAGTTGCTGAAAACCTCACAGACATGTGTTCTCAGTTGCCCTCTGGTCTGATTTTCTTATTTAAGTTGTTCCCACCAGTCCTCCCCTTCCACACCCAAAGGTTGGTCTGGCTGGCAAGGACTTTAGCACTGGGGGTGGCAAATGGACGGGCATTACTCACAGAGCTAGCAGGGTTGTGGAAGGAGTCAAAGGCAGAACACCACTTTCCAAGCAGCAATGGCAGCAGTAGAGCAGAAAAATCATAGAATCCCGTCTAGAGCAGGGTGACCGATGGGTGGCTGGGTGGGAAATGACATGTAACTAGCTCAGTTCACCATTAAATAGCAAATTATCCATTTGACTCGCTCCATTTCCCAATCCATGGAGCGGATTGGATGTTTGTTTGAGAAGTGTTTCAATTACCAGGGGGGCAGAGGTGATGAACTTCACAGTGAATGATGTTCACAGCAAATCCTTCCGTCAGCGCTGCCCTGCGAAGTTTGTGCCGTCCCTAGAACACAGTTACTGAGTGCCATAACTTTGTAGAAGGACTTAGGTGAAGGCTTAAAGCGATAGGTTAAAAGGAAAGCAGTATGGCCGTGTTTACGGGATTTAATTAAATTCTCATTAGCAAGTACCTAGAAGTTCACTATGCACTTCACAGAAACAAGGACTAGCCCCTACCCTGAATGTGGGGATTGGTCCTGCTTTGAGCAGGGGGTTGGACTAGATGACCTCCTGAGGTCCCTTCCAACCCTGATATTCTATGATTCTATGAAAGTAAAATCTAAGTTCTCTCTGAGCCCTGTTGCTTTTTTCCTTATTTATTGATTGGTTTTATTTAATTATTACATTGCACCTTAGATGTGCATTTTGCTGTTCAGAGCAGATTGCGTGTCTGCGCTAGCACTTTTCACGCTAAACCAGTGGTAAAGTATCTGTGCTTGGTCTACACTAGCACTTCAACATTACTGGTTCTAGTGGATCTGCACGAGTGCTAGACAAACAGTGTGAAAAGTCCAAGGCTCTGTCACTCCATTGCTTTGCCCCAGAAATTACAGGTGGAAGTAAAGATTAGTGAAAAGGCACACACCAGCCATGCAGCAATTAAAGCCCCCAGTTATCTTAGCCTTCCAGAACCATAAACTGAATCCCAGACTAATTAAATCAGATTGGAGATAAGCATACAGCCCTCGGTAATGTGCTTTTGGTTTTGTTTTTTTTAAATTCTGCAACAACAGAAAGAGTTTGAGATGGCTGATTCGCTCCTTGTTAATGCTCGGCTTACTCTTCCCAGGGACGTGCCTGGAGATGGATTTATTGAAAAGCCAAATTGCTTTTAATTGGAATTTGGGTTTGTCTGAAGTTTGTTCTGTGCACCAAGAGGGGAGTTGCTTTTAGTGAGGCAAACTTGACTTTTTCAGCAAGAAAGAGGATTCCAGAGGAACCACAGAATGGCTGCTCCTGGCCATGCTTCTCTCTAGTTTGCTAATTAGTTAATTTCTGTTGTAAGCCATTTCTGGAGGTGGACCCAGGCCATGAAGTTTGAAGCCAGGGTTTTGTTTCGGACCTGTTGCTAGCTGACACCTATTGAAAATTGATCCTGCAGGAAAAAAATGAGCGATGTTGTGGGACTATGTCATGAGCCTGATGTTGCAATCCCTGCACCTGCAGGAAACGTGGTTGTGGTCTGTCAGCATGTGGCATTGTTGGGGCTTTGTATTGTGCTGTTGCAACAGTGCAGGATGATGTTGCACCATAGTGCAGCAACAAAATAACGTGGCTGCGTTGAGATGAAGATGTGATGAACTAGTGGACTGGCCCAACTTCCTGACCTGGCAATGTTGGGCTTGTGACGCACCGACATGACATCACAGTGGCGTGGCAACCCTTATTAGCAGGATGCAGCATAAAATTGAAGTTAACGAGCAGACCTTATGGTAGAACTATCCTAACCCCATTTGTGATGCTATTGGGGACAAAAAACACGGCCAGTCCTAGATTTCATGGGGCCCAATGCTGCACCTAAAACTGAGTTCTCCTACCTGCATGTATCCACATCTTGCCTCCTGTCCACCTGTGAAACCCTTTAGCCTTTGGCAACCCCCCCCACCCCCACACACACAATTATGAGACCACTGGAGCCTCACCACAGAAAGACATGCTGCAGAGAGCAGAAGCAGACTTTTGTAGGCAGAGAATGGGGAAGGACCGGGAATTGCATCTCTGCTGTGGCTTCCTGGTGCCAGAGCTGGATGGGACAAAATGACCGGAAACTGGAAACGGTGCTGTGGGGGTGGTTCATATGAGGGGAATGGAACCCCTGGAAGAGCCGTCTGGGCTGTCTCATAGGCTTCAGACTTCCTCTGACAGGTCAGCGCCTTTGAGCTCCCCCACAATTCTCAGGGCCTTCTTTCTGAGGTGGAAGTAGGTAGCCCTGGCAAAATCATGTTGGTCTGTGGTCCTTAAGAAACAAAGGAAAGCAAGCTGAGGTTTCCCCACAGAGAAGGACGGGGAGAGACACATTGTTTGGTGTTCCTCTTGGTTTCCTTCCTCCATGCTTGCGCCCCTCAGAGCTGCTGTGCTGCCGGAGAATAGCCGTTACCTCGAGACAGTTGCAATGGTCAGGTTGACAAACGGGCATCTTCCAAAAGGGCCTTCACTGGAGAGCAGCCCACTCCTTTTCCAGGGGTATGTATTCTTAGACCCTTCAAAGCACAGCTGTGGAGTCTAGCACCTGGTCTGCCATGTTTGACAGTCTCTGTTCTAGAGGGACCCAGGGGTGACATAGCAGGAGGGCTGCGAGGTGGGAATGAGGGGCTTTGGCTGAGCTGAGGGAGAGGGGAGACCCAGGGCGTGGGGCTACAGGCTGAGATTGAGGGGCATCAGCAGAGCTCAGGGGACAAGCCCAGGACTGGAAGCAGGGGGGGTTGCCGGTCTGAGTTCAGGGACATCGATCACGCTCTGTGGGTGTGAAGAGGCCAGGACTGGGGGCTGCCTGTCAGGTTGAGGTGTGTGGGGGACAGCAGGAAGCTACGGCCACTCTCCTCGCTATGCCTGACTGCAGTTTGAGTTGTTAATCTTTCCCTTTCAACAACTGATTCAAACACAGCGTTTAAACTTATTTAAAAAAAAAAAAAGCAGCATAGACAAGTGGGCAGCAGAGCTGGATCCCTTCCACGGCCAGTAATGATCAGAGAGCAGCAAGGAATAAATATTTCATTAAAGCCAAGCTGCGGTGGGCCAGCTTTTCAGGTGATAACTTGCCGCAGTATGCAAGGCAATCCCCCTGCTCCTTGCCCAGGCCTGACCTGCTGAATGGCAGCTGGGAACATTTCAGTGTCGAGCTTGAAAGGGAAAAATGTGAGGGCTTCTCTAGCAAAAGGAGGTGACGCGGGAAGGGGAGGATCCCGTGTGTGCAAGAGTTCAAGCAGCCGAGTGTTAGGGAACGTTCTGTTCCCGCCCGCAGCCAGAGATAGGGTGGCGGGCGGCTGGAGACCTGCGGCGGAGAGAACCTTTGGCGTTGGCTCCAGCTCTTTAAAAACGTTATCTCCCAAACTGTAGACTAATGAGTCTGGTTCAGAGACGAGTTCCACGGCCTGCCAGGTGGGAGACGGACACCGGGTCGCTGCTTAATTGAGGCAAAGGACGGTGCTTCGGGGAAGCTAGTCTAGTCTTAACAAGCCCTCTGAGTGAACAGGAGAGAGCCCCTCAGCCGTCGCCTCTCTCTGTGGGGCTGCGGCCTCTTCCCTCACAGGGTGCAGGGGGGCACTCCCCCTGAACGCTGCGCTGGCTCCCAGGTGGGGACCCGCCAATTTGGGAGGGGGATGAGAGGGTTGTTACTGCGCCGGCAGCCTTCCCAGCAGCGTTTACGCTGCGTGAGCAGCATTCCCTGTGGCAGCGCAGAGAGCAATGAGGGGGCAAGCCCAGGGCAGGGACCGCAGGTTCTGCATGGATATGGATGCAGCAAGCTGCAGGCCTCCCCCCTGCCGCTGCTATTCCTACCCATAGCTCAGAAGGGTCCTGTCAGGGGAGCTGTGCTTCAGCCCCATAGCCTGGCCCTGGGTGTGGGGGTTGGAATTCAACTCTCCAAGCTACTAGAATTCAGAGTTTCGCCCCCTCCAACTTCTATGCTTGGACTCAATTCCTCCTGATTCCAGGGCGGTTCCCAGGCTGGCTGAGTCTGTGGTCCCTAGACGGCTGGTGAGTGAGGAACTGGAGGCACGTCTACCTACTGGCTAAAATGATGGCAGAATGGTGGGATTATGCATTTGTAGGGGGTGCATTTCAGGGTCAGGACGTCACACCATTTACATGCAGCTTTTTCACTTCTCTAAGAAGGTAAATAAACAGATCTTCAAGCATTCGTCCTCCTTTGATGTTTGCCAGCTAGCGTGATAAATCCACTGCCCTCCCTGTTGGCAGACTCCAGCCTGGCTGGTTTCCGTAATGCCGCTGATCCTTGGTCATGGCAACACTTTTTCTCTCTGCCAATGAATAAGTATCATCAGGGTGACCCTTAACACCTTCTGGCCCTAAGGATGCTCCAAGGAATGGAACCATAGGGTGGACAGGGAATGTGTGATAGCCCTGTAGCTGGTTGGTAGTTTGGATAAAAAGCGGATCCAACTATTGAAATGCTGGAGGTGGGATGGAGTATGGAGGGGGCAGGAACAAACCCAGCTGGGTCAGGGAAGTGACTTAAATTCTGATCTAGGAACGGTGCCGGCGATTTAGGGCGTGATCCAGCTACCCTGGAAATGAATGGTACAACTCCCTCTAGCTTCAATGGAAGTTGTATCAGGCTCAATGAATAGGCCTACACTCAACATAGTGCACACGCACATTAGCCAGGGTAGTGGCCAAAGCTCTTCCCTGATCCCAGCATTTTCCTGTGTTCTTAAGGACCACAAAACATAAGCTTCCTCTTCAGCTTAGTTCTTTGTAGGGTTGCAAAACCTCCCTGCCCCTGCTCTGAGTTGCCTCTGCCCAAGAGGGAGACTCCAAGCCTTTTTACACTTCTGGGCTCCTGCAACTAATAGGACCCACCTGGTCTGGCAGTGAGGGTGCATCAGCAGATTTAATTCCATCTCTGTGCAGGATCCCAGAATTGACACTCTGTAAGATGCCGTTGCTGAGGGAGAGCTGTACGCTGTTTAATTCCTGTTGTCCTACATCTTTCTAAGTTAATGACTGACTTCTGCACTTTAATAAGCACGGAAGTGTTTGAAAGATGAGGACTGGATGAAAGGGGCTAGACCAGGATGGCATAACTGTTTCCTAATCTCAAACTTTGAGCACTAAATTCAGACTATTGGGGGATTTCGCAGGCTATCAGGACAGTCACTAAAATCGCAGGGCATCCAGCAGGGCAGCCAGTGAATAGAACAGAGAATGAACAGGAAGACAGCTGCAAAGAAGACCGTTGTGGCGACCCAGTTATTGTCTGGGTTTATAAAAAGGAGGAGTTAAGAAATCTGGATGTAATTAATGTCCATTGTCTGTCTAATTCCAAAGAAAAACTCTGTCTCTGGGCGGTTGGGCATGGAGTGGCTGAGATGGAAATCTCAGGTTTTTCAGTTTCCTGCTGTAGGCAAGAATTCAGGCCTTGCCCTTCTCCTCAGGTTTTCAGAGCAGACTTTTAGAGTTCCCCATTTATTAGTCATCCATATTTGCCAGTGGACTGTCAGGCTGTCAGTGTGCAAGGTCCGATGCACTAGGGGTATCTAATAAAATCCAGTCATAAAAAACTAGGGATGGAGAAGACTTATTAGGTCTTCTAGTTCACCCCCACCTCCAGGGTCCATTCTCCAGTGCTTTGAGCCTTTCCCCAGAGAGATGATTCCAGGATCAACTAGCCCTCCCTCCCAGGAATGCTGTTTGTCGGCTTTTCCCCGTGAGGCTGCTCCTGATGATGTCTGTGGCAAGGTTCCCACTGATTTCAGTAGGAGCAAGATTGAGCCCATACACATTTGAGAACTTGGAAATGCTTGTAAGCATTTTGTGCGGGTTTTTTTTTTCATTCTTTCCTCCATCATTACGGTGTTGTTGTCCTGGTCTGTGGGTCTGTTTCTGCTATTCCAAGAAATGACTCAGCCCTAGACACTTTTTCCCATCATCTGGCATTAGGGTACGTCCACACTACAGTGTAAACCCAGGGTTCAAACTCAGGCTCAAGCCGAACCCTGTTTTAATCTACACACAATCATGTTAACCCAGGGTTTGGTCCCAGGATCCCACGGGGAGGGTCCGAGCCTGAATCAAGCCAGGACCCAGGATTCAAGCCCTATTGCTTTGCAATGTTGATGCAACCCCATCAGATTGGTGTTCTGGGAGTCCGCCAAAAGTATCCACAATCCTATGAACCGACTTTCTTTGTCCTCTGGAAAGTCAATTTTGTTGACAGCCAAGTTTAGCTATATTGCACGGTGGACAAAGGGCTAGAGCGGCCACATTTTGGGAGGGTGCTAGGAAGTCTGGAATATGAGCGGTTGGACTCAGGCCTGCAGAATGTGGTGTAGATTCTGGAACCCCAGGTTGGGATCCAGGGTTCAACAATTCCTAACCTGGGTTTACAAATGCATGTAGACACTCAAGCCCTAGGTTAACAGAGTCTGCTAACTCAAATTCTACTAACCCGAGGGTTACACTTCCTTTTCTCACTGTATTCGCTACAGTTCCAAGACCGCTGGTTTAGAATAACGCTCTTAACTCCTATCCACTCAGATCTTTTTTTAGGTGAGGTTTTGCCACTCTTTCCCTGTGCTCCATCCATACCTTGTTTTAACCTACTTTGGGAGTCTGAGGAGAAAAGCAATTCTAAATCCTGTGTCAAAATCAGCATCTACCAGGCCATGGCATCTCCTTCTGATGAAACAAATGATGGTATCAGACACTGACTCTCTCTCATCTGCTTTTTTCCCATTAGGACATACAACATTACTTTCCTGCAGCCGTATTACCAGCCGGAAGAAGGGGAGGAGAATCCATTCATCTGCTCGTCCCATCGGGATAACGGCATGCAGAAATGCTCCAATATCCCAAACAGGAAGGAGTACAGGGTGGAGTGCACCTTGAGCATGGACTCCTACAACCAAAACTTGTATAACCCAGATTTCAGCAACAGGAACGCCTGCATAAACTGGAACCAATATTACAACGTATGCAAGGCAGGGGATGTAAACCCGCACAATGGAGCTATTAATTTTGATAACATTGGGTATGCCTGGATAGCTATTTTTCAGGTAGGATTTTGCAACTGTTTGCTTTATCTTGTTTTTTCCCATGTTGCTTGAAGGGGTTTTGACAGATGTTAGTTGAAAAAGGAATATGCCTGCAATAGAATGAAACTGGTAAATAGATGGGACGTGTCAGGTAAATGAACCAAAGAATAAACTCTGTGCTGTTTGGAGAGAGGCAAACTATGATATTTATTAATACATTTTAGAAAAGGGAGTGAAGATTTCTGATGATAGAAGGGTTTTTCATCTAGCAGACAGAGGCATAACAAGGTTGAGTGGCTGCAAACTGAAACTCAATAAATTCAGGCTAGAAATAAGATACATTTTTAATAGTTAAGGCCATTAACCATTGGAACAATTTACCAAGGGGATGTGATGGATTCTCCATCATTTGAAGCCTTTAATTCAAGAGTGAACATCTTTCTAAAAAAAATATGCTCTAGCTCAACCACAAGATATGGGCTTGATGCAAATATTACTGGGTTAAACTGTCTGGCCTGTGTTATACAGATGGTCAGATGGGATGATCCTAATGGTCTTCTCTAGCCTTAAAATCTATGAAAATCAGTATATTTAGGTGTTCTCCTTGTGCAGTCATTTACACCAGTGCAAAGTGCAATCAGGTCAGAATGGGAGTGTGTTATATTCACCATAGATGTTTAAATGGCTTCCCAAGCTGTAATGTATCAGATAAGCAAGTCCTTGGAGCACTGTTCCCTGAGGTCAAGAGCAATAGATAGTAAAGTTTCTGGTCCGGAGCCCGTTGTGGCTTAGGGATAGTCTACACACCAACTTTAACTTTTAATTCCCACCTTGTGTTATTTCAGTTCGCATCCATGCATGGGCATTGTTTTTTCCCAAATGAGTGTTCTGTTTTGATTTAGGAATATCAAACTATAATATACATTTATTCTGAAACAAGAAATAGGTTAGTTCTTTGGTGCGAGTTTCTGTGAAGACCAGCCCAGAGTAATACAAACCTGGGGAATAAGGTAAGAAGAGTCTGGCCGAAGCTGTTCCCTATATAAGAGGTACGGAAGGAACATGGTTTTTCTACACACAAGTTGCACTGCTGTAACTAAAGTGGTGCAACTTTGTGTGTGGACAGAGTACCTCAGTGTAAACTTGGCTTACATGTGCAAGCTGAACTGAGGCAAGTCCGGTTTAAACCAAAGTGTGCAAATCCATCTGTGACGTGTGCCTTCTGGCTGGCCTGGCCAGGATTGTTCCGGGGACCTCCAGAGCTAAAAACATGAGCTTGCTACAATTTGAGGGGCCGTAGCAACTCTTCTTCTCCGTGCATCAGCACACAAGCAGACTTGGAACACACACTTGTGAGTGCATTACACGTGCACAAAGTTACACCAGTTTAACCGAACTGAACCTTTAGTTAAACTAGTGCAGCTTTGTGTGTAGATTAGCCCAAAGGAGGAGTCACTTCCGATCCCAACAGCAGTGACTTCTAAGTAGATTACCATGCAGGAATCATCCGATCAGCTTACCATAGAGGCCTTGTCTTCCCTAGAAAAATGGTGTGTGCTTATCTTGTGTTAGCTAACGTGGTAACGAACACAAGGTAAAATCCTGGTTTGTAGTTTTCACGTTAGCAGGTTAAGATGAACCCCAAACAATTTTCTACACTCTGGGTCCTAGTGGTGCCCCCCCACAGTCTGGCACCTGAGGCGGCCGCCTCAGTTCACTTCATAGTAAGGCCAGCCCTGAACTGCCATATTTTGCTCCCCTTCACTGTGAGTAGCATGTTGGCATATATATTACACGGCTGGTAAATAACACATATGTATTGCCGAAGGGGGGAGTTTGTTGCAGTGAGACCTGCAATGAAGACGGGTGTGACATACCGTGGTTTTTAGCCGCTGCTTTGTAGTTTGGTGAATTATGTAAGAGCAGGTTAAATTGGAGAGTAGTAAGAAGAGAGGGAGAAGCAAAGACACAGGAGGAAGAGTAGGGAAAAGGTAAGGCTGGTGGGGTGAAGGACTGACCCAAATACTCATGGATAGGTGAACTTTGTTGCAAAGTTTGTGCTTTCCTTTCTCACATGACCTGGTCCTTCCACTTTCTGATATGCAGGAATGTCCTGATCGTATGGTCTTAATTCCCATCAACAGTGCTCTTCAGTTTCTGCCACTACTTATTTCTTCCTTTTAATTATGTTAATTGCTAATAATTACCTGTTGGCATTTGTAATTGGTGTGATTTTCTTTTCTAAATTTCCCTCTATTCTTCTATTCCCTTAGCATTCTAAGAAGCCCCACTCTCAAGGAAGATAGGCCGATGCACATATTTTCTTTGCTTTCAAATGCTGTCCCAGTGGCACATCTTGAGTTATGTTGCTGCTGCTATCTCTTGCTCTAAAATGCATCCAGAAAGGTTTAGCTGAGTCCCAGGCATCCACTATTTTAAAAATGCATTGGTACCCACCTGGAATTAATGTGTCAAAATAGGAGCGGCCTCCGTGACTTTTAATATTCCTGATTGGTGCCGCCAGTTTGTCTCCTGGGGCTGGGAATCACCTCCAACCTCAAAGCATAGATGTGCCCCAAGTCTCTTGGTTACGTCTACTGCACACCACTGGCGGCGGCGTGTAGGGTATGTGCAGCTACATGCCACAGTGAAAAGCCAGCTGCATCCACGCTGTGGCGTGTAGCTACATGTGCCAGTGAAAGGCTCTGACGGGGGAGGCAGAGGAAAAGGGGGGAGGCTGCAGAAACCTTTCCCCGCTGCTTCCTTCCTGCTGGAGCCTTTCCTTGTGGCAGGGAAAGCCTCTAGCAGCAGGGAGGCAGCAAGACACTACACTGCTAAAAATGCAGTGTAAACGTGGGAGACAGTGCTTGGGTTTGGTACAGTGCCATGTAGGGTATATACCGACAGGGTTCATTTATTCACCTAGCCAGAGCCTCACTGTCTACACTGTTATATATACCCATGCTAGGAGGGCGTGCAGTGTACGTCGGCTGCATGCAGCCGTCAGGAGCGTGCCGTGTAGACATATCATGGAAAGTCAGTGGGATGTAGGCTCCCAAGACCTAGTTACCAAAAGATGTTCAGGCACCTCACTGCAGTGGTGGTTGGCTGCTGAATCCCTTGGAGGGTCTAGGTCCCAGTGCCTAAAGCCATTTTTGAAAACGAGCCTCAAGCACCTAAATCAATCAGGTCAGATTTTGCAACATGGAGAACAAGGAGCAATGGTCTCAAGTTGCAGAGGGGGAGGTCTAGGTCGGATATTAGGAAACACTTTTTCTCTAGGAGGCTGGTGAAGCACTGGAATGGGTTCCCTAGGGAGGTGGTGGAATCTCCTTCCTTAGAGGTTTTTAAGGCCCGGCTTGACAAAGCCCTGGCTGGGATGATTTAGTTGGGGATTGGCCCTGCTTTGAGCATGAGGTTGGACTAGATACCTCCTGAGGTCGCTTCCAACCCTGATATCCTATGATTCTATGAAGCCTAAATGCCGTTACAAATCTGGGCCCAAAGGAACCCCAGCAAGGAGACTCAAGACCATCCTGATAATTAATTCACAAAAGACATAATAAGGACTATGGCTGCATCCATGTGTATGCGAGGATAATAATTCCTCATGTAATCCTACAAATTATTCATGTTTTGATTCCCTTCATTTGTTGTGTAATAGGCTAATTCATGTATGTATTTGTTACGAAGGCACGTTCAATGGCGAATTATGTGATCTAATTATCTTACTACAGAATAAATGAAAGGAAATGGAACCTAAATTAACTGTGAGGTTTGGCATGATATTAAGATCCCTTTATTGCACATGAATTTCAGTAGCAACAATAAGAGTTGTAATTATGGGTATTGTCGTACTACAAATGATGAATTACCCACCTAAGCAAAGTCTAATGTAATCTGAATTACAGATCCTGTTTCGCAGGACATCAAAACACTGCCACCATCTACACCAGAAATTACAGTACTGCAGGGCCTAAGCTAAATAAAAGCCTGCTGTGTCAAGGGAGCCGGAGTGTTGCTATGAGATACTGTGCAGGGAGAGGAGAGGTGGTTCAGGCTGCTTTGTTTGTATCATTTCATTTTCCAGCTTGAGCTACAAAGGGCAGGGCCCACAATGGATCCTTCTGAAGAAGGTATACTCTGGGCAAAATTATACAGGCAGTTTTTGGGGTGACCGTGACATCAGTTCTAGGTAGGAACTGATGAAGGAATGTAGGGGACAATCTGTTTCAATATGTCCTTGAATCTCTGATGAAACTGGAAAGGGTAAATTTTTCAAGCATCATTGTAGGGATTTAGTTCAACACAGGAAGGGAGTGTTGTGTCTAAGCAGTTAAGGAAGGGCACTGGGAGGCCACTCTTTCACTGTTGTTTGTGACTTTCTCTATGCCCTCTTACGTGATATGTTCCACCCCAGAGGTGGCTGTATTTCAGTCCTGGGAGAAGTTTACATACCATTTAAGGGCTTTTACGGTTGGAAGGCCCTATGGAAATTAGTCAGGCTGCGAGATTGGGGTGCAGACCTTAAACTTCGGGAGGGTTTTGGTTTCAGGCCCATCTCAAACACAAGGGCATATCGCTTTTCATGCACCATTTCTCCAAGAAGAAGAGTTAATCAAGTCGGATAAGCAGCGTGTATCTAGTCCTTCGTCAGAAGGCTCCAGTGAGGGAATTCTCTGTGGAGGCTGTTATGTACACTGCTGCTGTCACTGAAAAAACCCGGTAGCGTGCAAGAGAGGCTTGGCAAGCAAGCAGCATGACAAGAATGCCCAGGAAAGGAAATGCAGAATCACCTTCTCAGAGAAAAATGCCTGAAATACTGAGTCATATTAAAGGAGCTGTCAGCGACCACGAGAGTTCTGTGTGTTATCTTGATCACATGCCTAGGCAATGGAGAACTTCTGGCTGCCGTTTAGTTTAAAAAATGTTGTAGCAAAATGTTTAGGGTGGGGTTTTTTGCGGGGGGGGGGGGGGTTAAACAAATGATTTCATGAAACCAACTTAAATTTGCAATTTTGATTTCTGCATTTTTTGCCAAAACTTTTTGACCAAAAGCTTTCACCCAGCTCTAATGTAGTGTTCCCGCTTGATTTGAGTGGCCCCTGCTGCCCACATCAAAGGGAAACCAAGCACTAGAATCTACCAGTAATCAGAGTAATTTTGCAGGCATCCCACTTGTCATGCATCCCACTTGTGAGGGAGGAGTTAATTCAGAGTTGGGGGAGAATTCTAGCCCATGCGGCATGCACAGTTATTTCTGTGTGTAGCTGTAGTCAAAGTGAGGATCTTCTGTGAGTTCCATATTGGCTTGGATTCCATTTTTCTTGCTAAGGGAATTGCTCTGTGCACGCTTTGCCTTTCAGCTTTGATACCTTTTCAGACTGGTTTATGGTTCTCAGTTAAATACATTCCCTGTGCATAAAGTACTTTACAAAAGCAATGAAGACCAAGGATAATTATCATGGTAAATCAAACCTCATTAATATGTACTGAGATATGATTTGTTGTTATAGCCAGCATTCATCTAAAATTGGTGATCCTTGGGATATAAGGATTTTGCATTATTTAGTGCAGAATGGATAGGCAGTCAGATAACATCCTCCTCATTACAGAAGTTGCTGTCGGGATTAGATAATTTCATTCAAAGGCATCATTTTCTGCTCCTTGCCACCAAAGTTGATAAGTCCTCAGATTCGCTGACCATGGCTGCTATCAGGTTCAACAGCAAAGGGAGAGTAAGGGGCATTCGTTTTAAAGGGACAGGGTCTGCTATTTTGAAATCAAAATGTATAGGCTAAAATCCTGCCCTCGGTGGCAGAAACCACCTGGAAAGGAGGGAGTGGTGTTTTGTTGTCTTCACTGCAAAAAAGTGGGGGAAAGTGTGTCCTTAACGTATGTGTCCTTAACTCAGACCATGGTACATTGACCTAATAACCACTTGTTTATCAGAGAAAGCCGGCAGTGTATGAACCATATTTGCTGGAGCCATGGCTGTATACATCAAACACCGAGGTCATCGGCAGGCATCAAACTCAGGGCTTTCAACAGTAGAAGCACAAGCCCCTATAGTTCAACTTAAGGGGTGACTCTGTTAGCTGGCACTACATAGCAGACTTGGATCCTCACTGGGACCAAGAGCAAGAGGGAAGCTTGATCAAATGTACCCATTGAAGTGAATGGGAGTCTTTCCATAGACTGCAATGGGCTTTGAATCAGGCTCTAAGGCAGCATGTTAATTTCTTTCTTTCTTTTTCTCCAGAGTAGTTCCCCAGTTTTGCTTTTAAACTGAGTTCACATTGAAATTAGAAACTCCTTTTCCATGGGGAGCCACTCACTGGAGTAGAATCAAGAAAGAGAAGGTGCAGGGAGGTGCTCATAAGCTTTCAGGAACTTTTGAATATTTAGGTGCAAATTCTGCCCTCTGGGGTAAGCTTGCATTCTCATTGAGCTCAGTAGGATTGCATGGTTATTGGCCACAGAATCAGGTGGATGATCAGGAAAACAACTGGGTAAATAAGAGATTTTTGCTTAAATGGTCATTCTGAAAAATCAGTTGTTTCAAGTCAAAGCCGAAAATGAAGTTTTTTAGAAATGTTTTGTTTAAAAAAGTAAAAGTTTTAGGTCAAACAAAACAGTTTCAATTTTGAGCATTTTTTAACATTTATTATTTTTTAAAATAAAACAAAAGGAAACTTTGAAATGAAAAAGCCATTTTGAATCGAAAAATAGAAACGTTTTGTTTTGGAAAAAGTCAAAATGAAACACTTCAATTTTTTCTAAAGTTTGGGGTTTTCTTCCCCTAAATGAATGAATTTGCTAAATATTTTGGTGTCACCACATTTGCATTTTTCACTGGAAAAAAGTTTTGATTGAAAAATATCAGCTCTAAGAGGGAGCCTTTCTTTGAACAGGGCTATGGGAAAAAATGGCTGATGTTTGAAACTTGCTAGAGAAGCGGTCTGTGTTTAGCAAGAGGAGGGAAAAAGTTACACATGTCCCAAACAATCACTTCTGAGCATCTCTGGGTAGCTAATATGATTTTAATATTCCCTTTGTGACAATATTGCGCCATTTTACTGACCTTCCTGAGAGTCCTAGTGGTAAGAATTTCTGGGGCCCTGTGCTAGAACGGAGGCTGCTAACAGGCCACTCCTTGGACAGTCTGTTTGTTTTGGGTTGGGTTATTTTTTTGCCACAAGGGGACTGAGTCTCATGGATCTGAGAGTCAAGCTGGGTTTTTTCTATTTTGTGCATTTTTCTGTATTATCGCCAATCCTAGGCCCAACTAAATGTGTTAGAGATCTGGTAAGAGTATTATTGAGCTGTCCAGTGACATAATACATGTCTATTTGGGGTAGGATTCCATTGGCAGTGGGAGGGAGAAAGAGAACCCAGCTTAACTTTCAGATCCCAGTGTGACTTTGCAATTCTGGATATTGGTGGGGAAAGAATGACGGCATCCTTTTATTTGTAAATGGAGCAAATTTTGTTGGGAGCCATTGAAAGAGAATGAACATGCTCCACAATGCTGATTTTTTTGCAATCACTTTTCAGAGTAAATTAACGCTTTGCAAGACTCCCAAGTTCTAACGAGAAGGTTAAATATGCTTTGCAAAGTAAGACGAGCCTCAAAGTGCAGGAAGAAATACCTATTCAAAGGATATTACTCAAAGTAATAAAAGCTGTTTTTCTGCCCATAGAGATTACTTAACAGCGTGTGTCATGAGGAAATAATTAAAATTATGAAATGAACTTGAAAAATATAGTTCATGATTTGATTAGCTGCCAAGCACTCTGCATCGGAAAAGTAATACTCCATTATTCACTGGTCAGAGCTTGTTAGCCAAATCAATATGCCCATGAAAGGGCAAAATACATAGAAAAAGGGCCTTCAAAAATGCATGCTAAAGGCCGTGTAAATTTACTGAGAGCACTGTGGTAATTAATTAGCTCCCACAGTTTATGATATCTTCGAAACTCGTCTTGACAAGGTTCATAAAATCCTCCTAGTAGGGCCAGCAAAATTGAGAGATAAGCAGTGTGAAAAATAGAGCAGATCACAGACTCTCTGTCCAATCAAAATAATGGATTTTGATCCAGATAGTCTCCATCTTGCACAAAAAGAACCCAGCTTGAGCAGATAGAAAGGCTGAGTGCAAATGTGTGTGTGTGTGTATATATATATATATATATATATATAAATGTTGACTGATGCATCAATTAAGATGATCCTGGCATGAAGGATCCCAAAACATTTTGCAAACGTTTAGGATTCAATCCTGCGTTAGACCCTGATTCAGAAAGGCAAGCGTATGCTTAAGTGCTTTGCTGAATCAGGTCCTAAACTTTTGAAATGAACAAGCAAGGGACTTGACTAAGGTGTCAGAGCAGGAAATAGAACCCAGGAGTGCAGGCTTCTAGTTCCTTGATCTAACTATTAGGCAGC
Source organism: Mauremys mutica (assembly GCF_020497125.1). Lineage (NCBI taxonomy): Eukaryota > Metazoa > Chordata > Testudines > Geoemydidae > Mauremys > Mauremys mutica. The sequence goes on along the minus strand of NC_059082.1, from coordinate 80,252,058 downwards.
ATTTTCCTCCCAAACATCGTAAAGAACGGCTCTACAAGTCAAGCTAGCTCAAGTGATTACAAAAGCAGAGTTTTTCGGTGTTTAAGGTCTAGTGTCAGGGATGAGGCCAGAATTTCGTAGGCCAGGCATTTAGTACTTCGCTTGTAGGCGTCCCTTCACAAGGTAGTTTTTGCCAACTTCTCCATTGATTAGCAGGACTTCAAGGTTCATTTCTATCTGCAGCCGTCTGTCTGGCACTCACCCGTAGTGCTTTATATTATACAGAGAAGACTTAAGTGTTTCAAAAGTAACATTGACTTTCCTAGTTAAAGGAGTTTATGGGGCTTGGGTTTTTTTTCCCCTCTTACAAAAAGTGACACTAAAGAGAAGAAAAACCTGACCTCGAACTGGGCAGTGGCCAAGTCTCTGCATACACTTTGGCAGAGCTCGGAGACACTGCTTTGATGGTGAAAACTTGTAGACGCGCAGTAAGAAATAATTCCGGAAAGAGAGTTAAAGTGATCTGGCGATTGACAGAGAAAAACTAGGTAAACTGTCTCCCATTGAACAGCGAGGATGCCTGAGTTAATAGGTACTGGCTTTAATCTACATCTCTCCCTTATGACTTTAGATCTAAAATCTTAGGCTGATTCTGACTGACTTGAACAGAAGGCCTGATTCTGCTCCCACTTACACTGCTATAAATCAATGGCATTAGGACAGTGTAAATATAACAGGAGAGTCAGTCCCAGGATAACTGCGATTTCATCTTCACTACAAAGTTTTGCCAGCCTAGCTATGTCAGGAAGGGGTGTGAAACACTCATAACCCCTAGCAAAAACCCTAGTGTAGACACAAAGAATCCTTTTGCCAGTATATCTTACGTTGTTCAAGGAGGTGATTTAACTGCACCTCCAACACCTCCTTTTGTCGGTATAACCTGCCTCTCCACTAGAGGCTTTGCCGGCATAGTTTATCTCAGTATGCCTATGGCAGCAGAGCATTTGTAGTGTAGACAAGCTCTAAGGGAAGGATTGTGTACACATTGCGTTAGTCTGCACCAGAAGGGTACACATTTTAATCCGCACTAGCATATCGTGCGCCAAGTGGCCCCTATGAACCCTGGTGGCACCCACGAAAAGTTTCCCTACTGCACAGTAACATAGGTCTGTTTGAAACTGGGCTACATTAGTGCATACTGGGGAGCTTTTAGTGCATGCCAGCAGGATCCACATGGGCCTGTTATTGTGTGACACGCTAGTGTGGACTAAAATGTATACCCCACTGGTGTGGACTAAAGCACCGTGTAATCAGGCCCAGAGAGACTTTGTTGTTGTGATTCTCTTCTCTCGCCCATTGCGCACCAGTATAATGCCATTGAGTAACTCCTGATATAGGGCCGGATGCAAAGCTAAAGGAAGTCGAAGCGTGTCTCTCCATTAGCTCCAGTGAGCTTTGGGCCAAGTCCTTGCACTGATGTGAGCAGAGGATCAGGCCCTAGCGTGTCAATTGCTGGGACAGGATGCAGGGTTTTAGCACCCACTTCTGTTGGGGTTTGGGTGGTTTAATCCACCCCTCACCAAGCTGAAAACATACAGATGAGAGTTAAGGGAGTGGTGAAAGCAGGCAGGGATAATCCAGGCTCCGTCCTATAGGACCTTCATCTGCCTTGCATGACAGTCCCCATTTTCCGCCCAGGTCTTCATAACCTAAATCCCTTCCTAATGCTAAGGGGGCAGCTTTTCTTTCCCTCTCCATCTCCAGCATGTTATTGCAATCGGCAGCGCCCTAGCTTGCCAATCATCTTAATTGAATCTTTCAGCTATTTCCCTCCAGCTGCCGTTTTTGGTTTGCTGCGTATCTCGCACAAATCTTTTTCATCAGAGCAGAATTAGGAAACGTGTTTCTTGCTGCCTTATCTCTGTTGATAAATAATTGCATGTTGCATCTACGGGAGGCTTTGAACTGGTACATTTTGGAGGGGCTGTTTAATATGTCTGTCTGTGAACGATTCTGACTTGAACTGAATTTAATTATTGAGCATGGATTGCCATGATTGCAAAGCACAGGGAAAGGTGCTTTGGGTCCTTGGAAGATATTTAAAAGGGGCTTGGAGGAACAAGTGGGGATAGTGTCAACTGGGTTAATCACATTGGAGACTGGAAGTGGGAGGGGAGTAATTGCCATTGAATAGAGTAGGTGATATGACATTCAGGGTGCCCGAAGTGGGAGTCACAAGCAGTACAGTGCTGAAAAAAATCTGATTTTTACGGGCAATATAGAGTATTCTTGACCTAATCGCCAACTGTTTGGTCTGGGGACATAAATAAGGGATCAGATTCTGTTTTCCAATGGGCACCGTCAATCCAGAGCAATCCCATGAAAGTTAAGAGAGTTACTCTGGATTTACAGCAGTGTACTCTGGAATTTCACTATGGGCAGCTGAGTTTCTTCCTAAGAATCAACCTGTGTAGTTCATTTTATCTAAACCAGTGATGGACAAAAGCCTCGAGGCCTGATTCCCCCTATAAAGGGACATTAAAACAGGTGAAAATTCTATTTTGAGCCTTTACACTGCTAGTGTCGCCTAAAGGGGCCTTAATGTAAATGAGAGGCTCTAAAAGTATAGAGGCTTCTTTCAGCTCAGACAAGCATCCATGTGGTGGACTTTGCCCTACCTATATGATTAGAAAAAGTAGCTGGACATCTTGTGAGGACCAAGCTTGCTGTTGAGATTTCCAGTGGTTCCTGGTTCCAGCCACCTTAGAAATCCCTCAGGAATAAACTTTCCAAGGGCATTTCTGCACTTGACATTGTGTGTGCATTGTAAGAATGAATCCACCAGGAGCCAGTCACATCTGCATCACTTTGTTTTGCAAACGACTCAACAAGGTGAGTCCTAATGACATGTTGAATATTCTGGGAGTTGGGTGAGTGTTTTCGGCCCGCTGCAGCAGAAATCTGGTGTGTCGATTGATAGCAGTTGGAAATGATGTGTAATGCACGAGAAAAAAAACCCTCTATTAATGTAACGATTCAGTTCTCCCTCCACGCACACTCCTGAGTTCCTGAAGCTGTTTCTCAGGCACTGCACTTCATAGCACCTCAAGAATTGGACCGCAGAGCAGCCCTCATTGAGATGCCTCTGCCATTTAATCATTTTACTACATTCGATTTGAGGTTTGGCAGCCAAACTCCCATTCAGTGAAGAGGTATATCCAATATGTTTTGGGTCCCTGGGCTCATTTTTCATCACCAAGTGTAAACGGATAGAACACCTGTTACCACAGCTGTTACAGCGCGACTCCAAAAGACTCACTGAAAGAAGGGAGAGAAATAAAATAAAATCTTGAGCACTACAGGGGAGCCCGCCTTCTTGGGTAACTGGCAGCAGTTTGATATACAGTAAAAAACTGTGTTCTCTGGCACCTTATCAACCAAAAAGCTCTAGAAACCGGCATTTCTGATATCTCCCTATACAAATCTTCAATAAGGTTGCCAGGTGTCCAGGAACACCTGGTCGAAAAGGGACCCTGGCAGTTCCAGTCAGCAGTGCTGACTGGGCCGTTAAAAGTCCGGTTGGTGCAGGGCCGGCAGGCTCCCTGCTTGGCTCCTTATGGTTCTCCAGAAGTGGCAACATGTCTACTGCTCCTAGGCAGAGAAACGGCCACAGGGGGTCCGTGCGTTGCCCTGCCCTGAGTGCTGGCTCTGCAGCTCCCATTGGCCAGGAGCCATGGCCAATGGGAGCTGTGGAGATGGTACCTGCAGGCAGAGGCAGCGTGTAGAGCCACCTGACCACACCTCTGCCTAGGAGCTGAGGGACATGTCACCGCTTGCGGTAGCTGCCCGAGGTGAGTGCCGACCAGATTCCGCACCCCGAAACCCCTCCCGTGCCCTAACCCCTGCCCTGAGCCCATGCCCTGCACCCCGTCCCACGCCCCATCCCTAAGACCCCTCCCGCACCCAACCTCCCTCCCTCCATTGGTAAGTATAACACTTAGTCAACCAGAATTTTTGACTAACCAGAACCCCCCATGCCCCCAACATGCCAGATAACAAAGCTTTTGCTGTACTACCATGCTGCCTGCCAACTTGATCTTCTTGGATTCCCTGTGAAACAGCACAAGTAATTAGTGCTGGAGACAATCCTCTGCCTGGCATGGCACATGCCTGCCAGGGACTCAGATGAAAGAAATTTTGTTCTGTGCAAATGTTTCGACCACATTCAACACAAGGCAGAAAACAGCAGATTCAGAGCCTGAGCCTGCTGTCGTGTCAGATTTACACCACTGAATCGGATAGAGGTACTCTTGACTTCCAGTGACTGAAGCGAGAGGAGAATCAGGTGCATGTAGTTTTCTGTCTCTTTAAACTATCTCTCCTTCAGCACATGTGTAAAATAAGGGCGAGATATGTGAAGAGAGAAGATGATCAAAACTTTCTATTCCGCCAGGTTTGGGGTGAGCCTGGGTACAGTGTTGTGAGAACACTGACAGTCATGCTGTTGCATAGAAAATCAAACAACAAGGACCCATGTTTATTTCAGCTCCATTAGAAAAACAAAGGAGGAAAGGCGCTTGTAAGCTGTTGGTCGGGGCTCAACTCTCCGGCGGGCGGGAGGGGAGCCACACCGACTCGCTTCTTTTCTTCTGCTGGTCTTTTAGGAGTCACAGGGAACAACGTTAGACCGCCAGGCCCTCTGGTGCAGGGGCTGGCCAACAGCAGTTCAAATAGGCCCAGGCCCTCTGGAGCAGGGGCTGGGCAACAGTAGCACAGATAAGCCCTGGCCCTCTGGAGCAGGGCAGGGCAACAACAGTTCAGCTAAGCCCTGGCCCTCTGGAGCAGGGCAGGGCAACAACAGTTCAGCTAAGCCCTGGCCCTCTGGAGCAGGGCAGGGCAACAACAGTTCAGCTAAGCCCTGGCCCTCTGGAGCAGGGCAGGGCAACAGCAGTTCAGATAAGCCCTGCCCTCTGGGGCAGGGGCTTGGGTAACAGCAATCAGTCCTAATAAACCCAGGCCCTCTGGAACAGGGGCTTGGGTAACAGCAACCAGTCTCAATAGGCCCCGGCCCTCTGGAGCAGGGGCTGGGGTAACAGCAGTTAGTCCTAATAAACCCAGGCCCTCTGGAACAGGGGCTTGGGTAACAGCAACCAGTCTCAATAGGCCCCGGCCCTCTGGAGCAGGGGCTGGGGTAACAGCAATCAGTCTCAATAGACCCAGGCCCTCTGGAGCAGGGGCTTGGGTAACAGCAATCAGTCTATAAGCCTAGGCCCTCTGGAACAGGGGGCTGGGCAACAGCGATCAGTCTCAATTAGAAGGTTCACAGGTTCAGACCCTCAGGCAGGGGCTGAACACAAGGCACCCAGTCAGTTAGTGGAAGCCCAGGCCCTCAGTCAGGGCGGGGCAACAGCAGTTCAAGTCTATGAGCCCAAGCCCTAGCTCAGGGCGGGCCGCAACCAACACAGGGCTCAGACCCTCAGACCGGGCTGAGCAGTAGTTCAGTTTATAAGCCCAGGCCCTAGCTCAGGGCGGGGCAGCAACACACAGAGGGCTCAGACCCTTAGGCAGGGCTGAGCAGTAGTTCAGTTTATAAGCCTAAGCCTGAGCGCTGGGGTGAGGGGGAGACTGCCACCCGTGCGTGGGGTGGCAGGGGGGACACAGGCCCACCCACTCCACTGTGTCCCAGCCCGGGGCCCTATTAGCGGCTAGCACGGCCGCTGGTCAGTGGGGTCCTGACCGAAACACACCGACATGGGCACCTCGGTGCCTATAGCCTGACAGGGGTCGGCTATCCCCGGGCTACAGTCCATCTCCCCCTCCGTGGGTACCTTCTCCTCGGTCGCCGGGAGATCGGGCCAGTCCATCTGCATGGGCTCCTCGGGACCAGGGCTTGGGGGCAGGTCCGGCAACTCCTGCGGGAAGTCCGGCCCGGCTGCCTCCGACGGCTCCTCCGGGTAACAGCAGGGCGGAAGCGGCGGCGGCGGCTCCTCCTCGTACCGGGCGGGAGGAAGTCCTGGCGGCAGCTCCGGGTTCCGATCCCGGGGAAGTTCCGCAGGTTCCTCTTCGTACCGGGCGCGGGGCAGTGGGGGCCAGTCCGGATCGCCGCCTCGGGTCCTGGAGGATTCCCAGTCTGGAGCTCCCGCCGGCACGTCTGCTCGCGGCGGTGGCTGGCTCCTGACTGAGGTCTGGCGTTCTCCTTTTCTACTTCCTGTCCCGCCCCTTGACTTCCGGGGGGCGGGGACAGGAAGTGGTGGCTCAGCCCAGCTGGGCTTCTGGGAGGGAGCGCCCTCTGCTGGGCAGGAGGGGAGCCACACCGACTCGCTACAGCGCTACATACCGATGGGTATGTCTACATTGCAATGTAATCTTAGGGTTAGTGGAACTCGAGTCAGCGGACTCTGGGTTAGAGAACCCAGGGCTTGAGCATCTACACTGATTGTCAAACCTAGGTTAAGAATTTTCTAACCCAGGCCTGAACCCGGGGCTCCAGCATCCCCACTGCAGTACGCAGACCTGAATCCAACCAACAATATCCCAGATTTCCTTGCGCCCTCCCAAAATGTGGCCACTCTAGCCCTTTGTTCGTGGTGCAGCATGGGAAAACTTGACTGTCCACCAAACTTGACTGTCCAGAAGACAAAGAAAGTTGGCCCATAGGATTGTGGGATACGTTTGACAGGCTCCCAAAGCACAAGTCCAGGGGGGCTGCGTCTACACTGCAAAGCAATAGGGTTTGAACCCCGTATCCTGGCTTGACTCAGGCTCAGAACCTTCATCCCTTTGGGGTGCTCAGACCCTGGGTTAGCGCAATTTGTGTGTGGACAGAAGGAAGGTTAGGCTTGAGCTTGAGTTTGAACCCTGGGCTTACACTGCGGTGTAGACAGACCCTATATTCCTTGCACGTGCAATTCTCCCCCTTTAAGGCTATTTATGCAATACCAACTAAAGTGGAAGAAGTCAGACTCTCTCTCAATGGCTGTAACCAGAACTTTGCATAGAGTCCTTTTATAATCCAAGTATGTGCTGGTGTATAACCGAGGACAGAATTTGGCCCTGTGTCTAGTTTACTGCCAGTAAATTCATAATCAGGTGTATTGATTGTGCAAAGAAGGCAGGATCAGACCTAGCACAGGGTGTGAAATGTTGCAATGAATGTTAGCCTGCATTTTAATTAAATAAATAGCTTGGATGATGCAGCGGCTGTTACTTCTCTCTGAACACTGGCTGCTTAGTGTTAATTAAATCCTCAGCTCCTTTCCTAAGCAATAGGAGATTGAAAACACAAGGATGTAATTGATTCACAATTTAATTTAAGTAACTTTCTTTCGTTCAAACAGTTTGCCTCAGCACCAACAATAATGCAATTTTAACATTAAGCTTTGGAGTAGATATTACAAAGAACGGAGTTAAAAAAATAGAACCTCTTTAAAATCAGGAGCCTCTCACTTTAAGTGTAATGGAACCAATAGACCAAGGTAGATTTCATGTCCCTGTCTGTATCTTTGCAGCAGCTCCGTCTGTAAGTTCTGCTTTGCACTGGCTCTGAACCGGTGCTTCAGCTGTTTCATTGTGTTGTTTTATCAGTTTGAATCATGCTCGATTCCTTTGAAACCTTAGGCCAGTCTCTTGGCCCCATGTGTAGCACTTATTACTGTGATGCTAAGCCAGCTAGGAAAGAATTACTGCGAGAACATTGACAGACTTTGCAAAGTGATAAGTAACAGGCGTCGGCAGAAGTTTGACATTAACTTTGATCCTAATTGTAACTTGTTCTTTTTTCTTCTTCTTTCTCTCCCCGTAGGTTATAACCCTGGAAGGATGGGTTGACATCATGTATTATGTTATGGATGCACATTCTTTTTACAATTTTATATATTTTATATTGCTTATAATAGTAAGTATGACTCACTGGCCACGCGCACTCCCCTGCTCCTTGTTGTTAAAGTTGTGTCAGGGCCCTTTCTTGGAGAAGAGTCAGGTGCTGTGCTGATGACCCTGTCAGCGTGTCATTCGGGCTACGAGGGCAAACCCTGGGTGTCGTCATAAAGGTGGTTTTACTGCTGCAGGTGGGAGATTATGCCACAAAAAGCTCTGTCCTTCTTAGCAACATAAATATGATTGCTGCAGCTTGTCAAACCATACAGGCCCCTCCCCTCCCTCTCTCTCGCTCTCCGAGTCTTGATCTTATAACCTTGACTTCTCCTAGCTGTTGTGCCTCGTTGCCAGGACTGCTAACGAGAATAAGCAGCACACGTCTCTTGCTTCCCACTCCCCAGCCTCCTTGACATTCCAGAAGGCAATTTGTTTATATTAGAAAGGAACTACTTGTGTAGAACCCCAGATGCCAGATTATCTTTTATTAGCAGAAATGTCTCCTGCAAGATGTCCTGAGACATCTACGCAGCAGCTATAGGTGTAATTTCCAGCACTTATAGAAATACATGCACTTGCTTTTCAGCTACTATGCTCTAGTGGTTAGTGCATAGGACTGGGAATCAGGAGACCTGGGCTTCTATTCGGGACTCCCTCAAACATTTCTGCCTGTTCATAGCCCTTCAGAAAAACCAGAAGGTGACTAATTGGGGCTGACACTCTTAGTTCTTCCTAGAGGGCGCCCAGGCTGATGCTAAAGATTGGAGATAATCGCTGCATATCAGTAACGCATTGATTGCTCCAGAGGAGGCATGGAACAATGGCCCAAATTAAATCCATAGATTTACTGCAGAGCCCAGCACACAGGCAATGGCACCTTGAGTCTATCTCTTGACATCAATCACTTGTAAGTCTCGGTGCATTGGTTCTCGTAACGGGAATGCTGGACGTTTCCCCGAGGTTGATCTTTTGCAGTGTGCTAACCAGGGAAATGAGAGGGAAAGGCAGGGAGAGAAGGGGTGAAGCCAGAATGACACAGTACCCACCAGCATGGCCTTCAGCAAAGCAAAGAGAGGAGGCGTCAGTTGTGTCCTGTCCTTTTGGAGAACCTCACAATCCCTTATGAGCTCCACTACCCTTGACTAGCCCTGTCTTCCTCCTCTTAGAAGGATACTATGTGCCCGTCAGGCAATGTTACCTGAATAGAAGGCAATTAATCCTTCGTTCTCCCCAGGAAATGTAAGGCCAATCCTGGTCCCAGTCACCGGACTGGAGAAAGGTCTTAGGACAGTAGCTAGGATGCAGACTAACTCAAACAGTAAGATGCTTCGTTCGAGCACGTACATGGAAAGCCCAGACATCAAATGGTGCTTTTATTTTGGTTAATGGACTGATTTCAGTGCACCTGTGGCAGTGTCTCTGGGCGCCAGTGAAAACCACGCCCACCATAGATGAATATGCATATTTAGCTCCAAGTGGGGGTAAGCCAGTGAGTGGACCCACTGGATGGGGAAGGGCCAATAAAGAGCCTAACTCTACAGGTTATATCACCTCGCTTTCCTCAGGCCTTGCTTTATTTCCACAAACAAACCGCATCAACTCAAACTCTGGGTAACGACCACACAAGGACTTTCCAGCATCAGCCAGCTGGGAAGAGAGTGGGTGATGTCTGCACTGCAGCTGTAGGTGTAATTCCCAGCGCAGGTAGATGTATGTGCACTAGCTTTGCACACTAAAAATAGCAGTGTAGCCACCATGGCACAAGCAACAGGGTGGGTTAGACACCTGAGTACATACCGAGGGTTTTGGGTGGGATTGTACTGGGGCCATTACCCTTCCTGCTGGCCGCACCACCGCAACTACACTGTATTTTTAGTGTGTCACCTCGATCAGAGCTAGTGCAGGTATGTCTACCCAAGCTGGAAATTACAGCTCCAGTGTAGACATACCCTTTGTCTCCTTAGCACCAGCTTCCCCTTTCCTTTTATGACCGTGCCCGGATCAGCTATGTGACCGGCAGGCATTTATTAACTGCTGCTACACTGGAGCACCCTTACTCTTTGTTATGAGGGGCTAAACCTGAAAGGACTCCCCAAATGGGGGGTTGAATCCTGGCTGGTGTCTCAGAAATCAGAGCACATCATGCCGATGGGTAAGTGAGTTAAAAGGAAGAGGGGACATATTGGCAGTTCCAGTACAAGAGAGAGCGTGAAACACAAACTACAGAACTTCCTCTCTGCACGTTGGCCAGCTGCTTGCTAGTTAAATGATGTATTTCTCAGCAGTACTTTGGTTAAATTTTGTTTTGTAGGTCCCACTATAACCTATGTCAGTCTTGGGTTTGAGGGGCAGGCGTTTAAAAGTAAAGATCTCCCTTGTTGCCGCTGAAATAGCTTAGAAGAGCGTAAGTGCAAATCTGAAACCTTTAGTGTAATTAATACAGCACTTGGTTCTCCAGCAGCAGACCTGGGTATTCAGCATGATGGGCAAATCCTGATATTAAAATGAGCCCAGCAAATATTGTGACTCCACTGGGGGCAATTTGGTGTATTTGGTGGGTGCCTCTTGGTAAAATTGCTGATTCCTCTCTTCTTGGCTTCCCCAGGTTGGTTCTTTCTTCATGATTAACTTGTGCCTGGTTGTGATAGCAACACAGTTTTCTGAAACAAAGCAGCGGGAGAACCAGCTGATGAAGGAGCAGCGTGCCCGCTACCTCTCCAATGACAGCACAATCGCCAGCTTCTCGGAGCCGGGCAGCTGCTACGATGAGCTTCTCAAATATATCTGCCACATCTTCAGGAAGGTAAAGCGGCGGACGTTACGTCTGTACAACAACTGGCAAAGCAAGCGCCGGAAAAAGGTCAACCCCAACAGCGCCCCCAATGGGCAAAGCCACAGAAGCAAAAAACGCATCACCTCCATCCACCACCTCATCCACCACCATCACCACCATCACCACCACTACCACATCAGCAATGGGAGCCCTCGGGGGCTACGTTCCAACCCTGAGATCTGTGACCTGGAGCTGAAGGTCATGCAGTCTGGGAGCCAACTGATGCTTCCGTCTCCATCCCCCAACCTGCATAGCCCTCCTCCTCATCTGGATTCAGAGTCTGTCCATAGCATTTACCATGCCGACTGCCACGTCGAAGGACCCCAGGTGAAATGCAAGTCTTCCAATGCCCCTGCAAGTATTAAACTGACCGCTGGGCTCACCACCAACCATGGAAATATGAATTATCCAACCATCTTGCCTTCTCCAGCTAGCAAAGCCAGTTCTGCCCCAGTACCCAAAGGGAAGAAAGGTGGCAGCAGCCCTGTGGCCATGGTTAATAGCCCAGTGAGTTTGAATGCAGCTCCTTTTGAGAAGCTCCGTCAACTGATGGGAGAACATGGTAAGGACAAAGGACTTGATGTCCTGCTTGGAATCACTGGGCAAGGGGTGAATGGTCAGATGAGATTTGTAGGAAAGAGTCTTCAAGGGCTAACTGGAGCCCAAATTCATATCTTCATGGGAGCTCTGACCTTCCTTATAACTGGGGATGGGTGAACCTCACAGGGGTCAGGTTCAGGGTAGCCAAGCACCCAGGAGTTTGCATGCTTGTCTAAAGCCCGTCAGAATTAGCCCAACATTTTGGTTCTGCGAAATGGAGCCTGAAGAGAAAGAACAGGCTTTGTATGGGGCCCTATTGAAACCCAGAGGAAAATAAAAATCCTGGGGAGAAAAAATGAAGCCAGCGCTTAGCTGTGGGTGAAGGGTCAGACTGGTTCTTAGTCGGTCAGAATCAGTTTGACCATTTCTCATGATGAGCCACAGTCCTCACTTAAGCTAGTGGGGAATCCTGGGTGGACTGCAGGGTTTGGGTCAATGAGGTTGCATCAGGCTCTAGTGCAGCTGTAAACTTTCTCACCAGTCCCTCTCCCCTCTGATTTCCAGAAAGTTGTGCCCGCAAAATTGGGTTCAGGGCAGGATGTACTTTGGGCTCCTATTTTATATTTGTTTGACATATAAAATGCCCCCTTCCCCCACTGAGACCTGCAGCAACTAAATGAAAAAATCAGGGATTGTTAATCATGGAGGCTGTATTGGGACAAGGTGGGGGAATGGATGAAATCTCGGGAGCAGTGACATGAGGACAAAGCCAGTAAAGCCGCAGGGCACTAACTGGAGAGCAGATGAGCGCACACAGGAGATTTCCTGAACAGTGTAAGCGGAGAAGCCAGGAATAAGGCAAGTTCGGGGCTGTACACTTTGTTATGCTCTGCCTTCTGCTGGCTGGCTGGTTTGAAGTATGCAGTGTGAATGCGCAGACAGCAAGCCCTAAGCAAGACTGACCGCCTCTTTCTCACTGCTGCGAAACAAACAGCTTGTCGCTTTGCACCCAGAGAACAGCGTTTCCTGGACTTTCCCTCTTCGCTCCCACCCAAAAAGAAAATTCACTGCCTGGAATCCGGTCTCCAGTGCGGCAGTGATGAATGAGGATAGAATGGGCCTGAGGAAACCTCCTGTAAAGCATCTGGTCCTGCAAATCAGCAGCCTGGCAGGTTCTGCTCCGAGCAGAAGCAGCCGGCCCTGGTGGCTTCGTTTCTTTCTGAAATTTTGTCCCTGACGTTACAAGCCGAATGTGAAACCCTCAGTCTCACTCCTTGTCAGCCTCTGATAAACTGATTTATCAAAGTAAACCACTGCCTTTGGAGTAGCTTCTCTTGCTGTTCTGTGCATATCCCCCTGGGCAGCTAGCTTCCAAGGAAAGCTTGGATGTCAGCTGTCTACGCTGCATGAGTTTCGCCCTGTGTGCAGACTGCATTGCACCTCTTTTGGCACGTTTCTCGAGGCTTTGGTTAAACGGGAAGAGTCCACTCTACATGCTGGACCATTCCATGTGCTCATTCGCAAAAGGGGACAGGAAAATGAATCTCCGTAAATGAAAAGAAAGGTGGAAAGAGAAGAGACCCCAAACCCTGCTCTTGTTCCACAGGGGATCCCCTGGCAGCAGAACCTGTGGGGTTCTGCTGTGCAGTGGGGAGCGGTAGGGTTGCTATATGCTATTAGTCAACAGAGGGATGTGGGAGCAGCAGAACCACATAAGTCTGGATCCTCTAGTCTTCCCCTGTTTTCCATTTTTCCCTGCACAGGGGAATGTGCTAGGGCTGCAAAGCTACTGCAGACTCAGAGCTCTTTTAAATCAGGGAAACGACGGCATTAACGTTGAACATGCACATATCTTATGAACTCTTTCAACATACGTATCACTAATTGTACATTGTGTGTGGCCACATTCAGCAGTGCTGACTCTCACGATTTTATTGTGAGTTTCATAATATTTGTTGCTTTTCTGAAAACCCCAGCTGCTGGAATCATGGGATTATGAGACTTTTGGTTTCCTTTCTTTTAAAAAACTGTCTAGCCCTCATCGTGGCAAAGAAAAGATGGAAAACGTGAACTTTAAAGTCTAAAACTACAAAAAGTAAATAAAAAGACCCCACGTTATTAGTTTTAAAATCTCGTGATTTCTTAATCAGTCTTGTGATTTTTAATGTTTGTGGTTGTCAATAGAGTTTATATTCATCCATGCATGTACACACACAACTATTTAAACTAGTGATGTACATGTTAAAAGAGTTCTAAGTATGTCTTGTGGGTCAGAGTTAAGGTGTTTGTGAAATATGTTGGGTGACTTTTTCCATGTCAACATTGTTTTAACTGAATGCACAGATGGGTAAAGCTCATGAAATTATTTATATAAACTGATATAAAATTAAATTTAAATTATTCATATAAATTACCTTCACTGGACACTGGACACCTCCTCCCTTTTAAAATGCTCAGTGGTGGGAAGGGTTCATTGTAACATTCTTCTGTTGCTTTTGCAAGGGTTTTATATTCATCATCGGCATGGCCTTAACTCTATAAGTTAACGAAGGCTATAATGTGAGCAGGGCCAGCCCCAGGGTTTCTGCCACCCCAGTCGTGCCGCTGCATTCTTCAGCAGCAGTTCGGCGGCAGGTCCGTCACTCCCTCTCTTCCTCTTCAGTGGCACTTTGGTGGGAGCACAAAGAGGAAGAGAGGGACTGAGGGACCCGCCACCGAATTCCCGCCGAAGACCCGGACGTGCCACCCCAATAGCGGACGGTGTGCTGCCCCTTTGTATTGGCCTCCCCAAGGACCTGCTTCCTTCGCTGGTGCCTGGAGCCGGCCCTGAGTGTGAGAATATGTATTTACTTTGAGATAAAAGCCCACACTTTTGGAAGTTGAAAGCAAAGAAACTGTTCCACGGCTGTTGCTTGAAACTCACAGTTCAAGCCGGAGGTTGGTCCTGCTGATGTGCACAAAGAACCCAGTTCTCTGTGCTTTAATGGGAGATAAGGCAGTGCCGGATTCACCTTTCACTTACACCCATGTGAATTCAGGGGCATGCTAGTGACCTCGCTGGATTTTAATTTGGCTCAGCATTCTTCAAAGACCTTGCTATTAATAAGGCCATTAATAATAGTGCCCTGTGTTTATAGAGGCCCTTTCAACCCTAAGGATACCAAAGCACTTTATAAACTCTATCAGAATCATATCATCTCTCACTGAAGTGCAGCCCTCTACAGGATGGAACGCTGCAGCTGCTTGTCAGTGAACTGCAGAACAGTTGACAATGGGAAGTAAAGAAGAGGGTTATCAGGCATCTCTTGGTCACTTGGAAGGAGGGTGGTTCTAGGGGGAAGGACAGTCGAGTGGAATTCCCAGTGGAAATCCCGGTGACTCAAAGCCACCCAGTTGAGCACATATCTATTCTTGCCTCCTCAGGTTCTAAATCTGATTTCCAGCTTGACCAGTCTAATGTCCAATCCCTGTCCCATCGGTAGGGCGGCCACTCATGCAGCCCCAGAACACTGGACATTTTAGTACTTCCAGGAAGGGTGTCGGCCTTCCCTCCTACTCCTCCCAGTGTGACCCCACCCCTACCAACATGAGGTCACGCCACATGAGGGCGCCATTTTGAAGAGCACGCTGCCCCATCCCTCACATGCACGGCATCCTCCAGCCATGATACTGGATGAACCATTTAAAAATGGGATTGCCCGGCTTAAAACTGGCTGAATGGCTTGCCTTACCCAGCGGGGATGGGGGAGAGTGAGTGAGTAGGGGAGGGGCCTCATGGTAGGGGCGGAGTCTTGGGGAAGGGGCAGAAAAGGGGGTGGGACAAGGGTATTCGGTTTTGTGCCATTAAAAAGTTGGCAACCCTACTTGAAGGTGGAGGCAGACAGCAATTGTGTGGGGTTGGAGAGGCCTTGAAATGGGAAGAAAGGGAAGTGACCCCCTTCTACACCATCACCCCAAGAAATATTTGCAGGGACACTAAAACGGCTGGAGAGGCACCTTAGCAAGGCAGGGAAAGGAGTATTTAAATTGATCCAATTAAGCAAGAGCTTCATAGCCCCTAATTTCCTCTACTAGCAACTGCTGGAGACTAATAATTCCACCACTGCTGGTCCTTGCTTCAAAAAACAGAGCGTGGCGCTACGCCGAGGTGTCTCGCACCTGCTGAGAAGTGGCTCCAGCCTGTGCTCAGCGACGGACCCACGCTAGATTCCTGCCCCATGCTGGAGGGATTAGACACGGAAGCCGGTTGGTGAGCTCCATCTGGCATTCCTGGCTTCCAGCTCAATCGGAATAGTCAAAAGGGCTGCCTCACTTATCCCCCTGCATCTTCCCAGCTGGGAAGAAGGAGCAGAGTGGAATCCAATCCTGGCAAGCGATGTGCAAAACAGAAACACTTGAAGGATAATTGCATGCATTAGCAAAGCCGGGGAGCTCACAGTCCTGTCTGAGAGAGGGGCCTGGTGTCGTCGAGAAGGGATGTGATTGGGGGAGCGTATTCTCTCTTTCTGTGCCGTGGAATTGAGCAAAGTGAAGGTACAGCCTGTTCCTAAGAGTGCTTGTGCCCTGCAGTGCTGTGAGGTTGTTCGAGCAGGCAGCCAAGGAGACTCTGGTGCTCTGAAGACATCTGCGGTGCCTGTGTTTTTTGTATCATTTTTAACACTTTGATAGTGTTTAGGAGGTACAAGCCATGTGCTCTAGCATTCGTACTTCTGAAGCAGCTGCTTAGTCATTTCTCCTCGGATCTGCTTGTGCATTTCTAAATCACTGTGTAAATTAGCAAAGAGAGGAACTGACGTGGCCTGGCATGCGGAGCTGGGGGAGAGGGAAAATACCTCTGACCTCTTGGGATCTTTGGCATGATGACCAGAAATCTCCAGAGAACCCATTCTCCTGAGGTGATCAGCCCAGTTTTGCAGGCCTGTGATTTCTGGGTAAGGTTCAATGAAGCAGCCAGTCTTTCAATTTCTCCTTGTAACCCAACTTTCAGACCTTGTGAGTGAAGCGATGGCTTTTTCTGTAACCTCCTGGAGTATTAGACAGCAGGGGTCTAAATCACGACGGTAATACTGCCGTGATGCTCTTGTCTGTTAGGCCCACTGCCGTTATTATCTGACGGCTCTTGGGTGGCTTCTGTGAAATGAGTTGGTGGGTCGCAGTCTTTTTCCCAGTGGAGAGGGCCAAGCTCTTCAAACACGACTAGTGACTTTGGTGCCCAACTTGAGGGGCTTCACAAGGACCTTTAAGAAAGGGCCCTTGAAGACCAGGCTCCTTTATGGTGTCTCGAGGCAGGGACCCAAAATCACTAGACTCTGCTGAAAGTCTCATCTGCATCCAAAACCAGCAGTTAGCCCCTTTCTTGGCAGACTCAGCACACAGGCCACTATCTGAGCATGCTCAGGAGCTCAACTACCCTCTTCCCTCCAAGCTGATCCCTTCCCACCAAGCATGCTGTGGAGGAGGGGAGCGTTACTGCGCAGTTCCTGCCCGGTATGTGTTTGATTCTTGCGCAGGAATCTGGATCAGGTTCCATTCGGGTGAAGGTTCAGGTCAATTCTCAGTTCATCTCCGTTGGCTCATTGCGTTGGTCTGTGAAGACCTCCTGGTTGGGCACGTCCTCTCTGTACTGGGTAGGCAGCACCGCCAGTGTGCCCAGCTTCTGGGAGGGCTGCTAACTTTTCTCCCCCACACCAGCGAACACTGTTACAGATTGGATTAAAAAATCCAGCCCCGGCGTGCCTGTTCGAAATAGCCACAACTCCTGCTGTGCCGCGACTGCAAGAAATTCAAATGAACCTTTCAAAAAAGCTTGAAAGGCAAGGAGGGGTGAGGAGACATCAAAGCAGCCACTGCTGAGGTGTTCAATCTATAGCCGTCCTTGTTCCCCCGGTGCCCTTCCCCGCACCTTGTTATCGGAATTGAAGGGTCCTCTACATCTGGCATAACTTTCAGGCAGCACTAGGGTCGCCATTAATGATGATAGACCACTGGGTTTAATAAAAGTGAATGGAAAGCGTGCACTGTGCCACTCAATTGCAGCAGAGTGCAAAGAGATCACCATGTGCTGGGGGAGAACGGCCCTATCTAGGGCTAGGTAGCTGAAACAAGGAAGCTAAGGGATTCTTGGGGAACTTGAAGGAGGAGAGACAGGGATAAAAGGGGAGACTATGGAAAAATTGGACCAAATTAGAGACAGTTATAGATTTGAAGGCCAGAAGGGACCATTATGAGCACCCAGTCTGACCTCCTGACCAGCACGGGCTGAAGAACCTCCCCCAGTGAGTCTAGCATCAAGCCCATCATGTCTGGTGGAGCTAGAGCAGATCCATCCCGTTTGTTATAAGATGACATGTCCATGGAAAACAGGAGATTTGGGGAGTAAGGTGGGAGTTAATTCCGCTGCTGATCCTGTGCGTATCCCTTGGTTGTAGGTCTGTGTAGGACTTCCAGCAGGCTGTCGGGTTTGAACGTGCCATGCCCTCTGCCCAGCCCCCAGCCCAGCATCCTGACCTGCGAACTCCAGAACTGCCCCTACTGTGCTAACATCCTGGAGGATCCCGAGTTTGAGTTCAGTGAGTCCGACAGCTACGACTCTGACAACAACGGCATCTATGAATTCACGCAGGACCTGAGGCACGGAGACCAGAGAGATCAGATCCAGCAGCAGAGGAATAAGAAGAGGAAGAAGAAGAAACCAAAGGAGAGGAATAAAGTTGCTAGACTTTGGGTGGCTTTTGGCAACAAACTGAAAAGGATTGTGGAGAGCAAGTATTTCAACCGTGGGATTATGATCGCCATCCTGATCAACACGCTGAGCATGGGAATCGAGTACCACGAGCAGGTGAGTAAACTCACCCCAGTGACCACTGCTTTCCTTTTCTTTATTGGGCTGCGTGTGCTGCTTGGCACACAAAGGAAACGAACTCACACAGCTGGGACTTTGAGTTTTAGAGTCTGAGCGTGAACGGCTCACGTGATCTAGATGAAGCGCTGCTTACAGACGGTGGTAACGGGAATGGTTTCTGAACAGTGAATACATGCAAGGGAATTGTCAGCTGCTCACGGCTGGGAACAGAAAACAAGGGCACGGGTCCGAGCCATCAAGCCATGGGTGGCAGGTATCAAAGGCCAGGGCAGGCTAAGCCTCCCCTAGACCAGGCCGTGGCCCCACCCAGGTTCCACCCCAAGGCCCCGCCTCTCTACCCTGAAGCTAGCGAGGGCTCAGCTCCAGCCAGTGGCCTGGAGGTTGGGCCCGCCAGCCCTGGGGTTTGGGCCAGAGGGTTGGGCTGGTGCTGGGGCCAACGGCTCGGTCTGGAGCTCAGTGGCAGGGGGGTATTGGGCTCCTCCAATGGTGTGGGGGGATTGGGCTCCTCCAGTGGTGTGGGGGGATTGGGCTCCTCCAGTGGTGTGGGGGGGATTGGGCTCCTCCAGTGGCAGAGCCGGCGGGGTTAGCCTTCCCGAAGTGGGGATTAACCCACCGCCCATGCTTCAAACCGTTATGCAGGTGCTTAACTTTCTGTATATGAGTCCACTTTCCGATGGCAAGTGTATACACGTGTACAATGGTTTGCAGGATTGGGGTCTGAATTCATAGAATAAATTATGCTGTTCCTCAAATGCATGAATTGTTCCACTGCAAAGTGTCACCTATCCCTGGCCGAGATGGTATGCTGTGAAAGACCATCTGCATTTGAAACATGACTCTGGGTTTTTCTAGTGGATGATAGAATCTGGGAGAAATTCATTTTGTAACACGGATCACCAGTGCACAAGTTTGCTTCTGTGCATTGAAATAAAAAACAAAACTCCGAAGCCCACTGTTATGCCAGGCCAAAACCAAGGAAGCCAGTTTCTACTTTGCTCGTTGCGGGAGGACTCTTTGTTCAACCCCAAGAGTTGAATTTGATCTCCTTGGGCACAAGGTGATGTCTTTTAGGTGTTTGGAGGCAAGAAGAATATTCATTCTGTTCAGACTAATCCCGGGAACAGCATGATGTCAAGAAACAGCATTTGCCACTGAGGGTGGTGTATCCTCACTGTAGCTTGGCTGGAGCTGAAGGACAGTGAGATGAGAGAGATGAGTCATCTAACGATCCTTCAGTCAGGTCATTGTGTGGGAAGCTGCTCTTTTCTGAGTCTTCTTGGAAAAACTGGTTAACCAGCTATTTTACAAATGATGTGCTCTGAATTTTCTCTGCAAAGTGCAGAAAACGCCACCCTGTGATTTGGAGAGGAATTTTAGTGCTAATTTTCTAAGTGGCAAATGATTCACGGTGTTCCATCGAAAGCTCTCCCATGCTGCAGAACCATGAACATATTCTGCAGCCCAAGGCTATTAACCGGGGAATTAACCCTGTTGCCACTAAAATCTGCTCACTCAGAAATGACGGGGAGAGGCAGCACAGGGTAGGGGTGGAGCTTTGCGGTGGGGGCATGTAAGCATATGCACACAATGGTGGGGGGGGGCAAGGTTCTTTGTGTTCTCTTCTCCATCACTTCCCCTTGTTTGTGGTCCCGCACAGAGCCAGAACCCATCAGTGCCTACAAGTTCCGCCTTGTTATTTTTTTCACCTCTGTCTGTTTGCAAAACCCATGTCATTTATTGTGTGTTACTGTGTATGATTTCCTCCATCTCTGTTTGCAAAACCTGCGTCATGATTTATGTGTCTTTTCTCTTAAGATCAATTCTTAACTAAAACAACCTGACTAGCAACCCTACAGTAATAAACCAATTCATGTCTGCAACAGAGGAAGGCCAAAATTAAAAAAAAAAAAAAAAGGAGCGGGGGGGGAGAGAAGTGAATGTCAAGGGCAGATTTTTGTCTGATGAATTGTTCAACAAGAAGTTTTAAAATTAGGAAATACACCTAGACAGTCTCCTGTGAATAGAGCCGTATATTCATTGGGAAGGCTGTGTTGCAGCAGGGATACTTGGTCAGGCAGATAAAACTTTCACTCCTTAGATACTCTGGTGACGGGTGCGAGGGGATAACCTAAGCTAGACAGGCTATGGTGAGCAAGCTCAGGGTTTCCATGGAGTCTGTACCCCATCAATTATAAAAGGTAGATTGTGATAATTATGTCCTTGTTCCTAAGAAAGTAAATCCCTGTGGGTTTATTTTGGATTCCACATTTGCTTAAACTGTCTTAAAGCCAATGGTAATAAAAGATTTTTAAGTTTTTGGCTAAAGAGCTCCAGACTCCAGCCAGTTTTGCTCCTAGCCACTGGCCAGCTTGGGTGCAATAAAAAGGAAGAATTTTGAAGGAAAACCCTGTAAAAGTTCCTGCACATGCCTGACTGTGAAAAGCCTAATGTCTCTGGTGCACTGCAAGGATGACAGACGGCTGAGCTGTCAGACCAAGCTTCTAAGCACCTCAACCCAGCAGTCTGATATCAACAGGATGGGCCCTGGGGCCTTGTCCGGGGCCAGGACATGATGCTAAAGCAATAGGAAACAAAGTCAGACTCCTAAACTATCTGGCATTAAAGCCTTGGGCTTTTGTTAGCAAAGCGTGGGTGATTTCAGAACCCAGAGCCCTGTGAAAATTGTCTGTAGGATTTGGTGCAGAGATAAAGAGCAGTTGCCTTAGTGAAACTGACCATGGCTTTGGGCTGGGAGGAGATCTGGGAATGGATCGTTCTGGCTACCCCTCCTCCCGCTGCCGTGAAAAATCAGTTCAATCCTAACTTGCTTGATCGTTAAGTGAAAGGTGCTGGCCCAATGGCCCTGAGTGGCAAAACAGCTGCAACATTGGTGGCAGCGGTGGCAGCAGCAGCGTGAGTTTTCCCCAGGTTGCTAATGGGCCTCTGCCGTAACCTGACGATGCCAAGACTGCTATCCCATCCCCACTAGAGCACAGGGGAGGAGGGGACAGTCTGCATATAAAACTACTCCATAGAATCTGCTGCCAAGCGTCTCCTCTGCTGGGGAGTTCTGGAACACAGTGGCATTTACGGGGGGCAAGGTCTCCTAGCCCTGGGGATCCAGGAGGAAGGGGGGTACAGTTATAGGGCACAGGAGCGGTCTGCCTGGATAGCTCCTGCCTATGCTCTGCTCTGCTCTGCTGACTTTCCTCCAGGTTACATGGTTGCGGCTGGATCCCAGTGCCTCTGCACAGGAGCATTAGCCACAGAAGGGGCTTGGGAGAGCAACTGTGGCTTTGAACAGTGGTCACTCCCCGTTAGATCACTGCATGGGAACTCGAAGTGTCTCCAAGGGACAGTGCCAGAGAGGCCAACCGCTCCCAGCCCTGAAACGCGACAGAGCCCTTTCCATGCAGAGCGCAAGATGGAAGGGATTGTGCTGTGGGGAGGGAGGAGCGCTAGAGACACCAAATTCCCACACACCATCCCTTCAGCACAGACAGGGAGATCCATATACCGAAGGATGCTCCAGGCCTAAGGGAAATCCCCCATCCTGAAGTGGCTTTCATGTTCAGGATAGACTCCTGGAAGGAAACCCCCAGGTGTTGCCCACAGGCACTAGCCATCTGTGAACATGCAGCAAGGCTCCAGGATCACCTCCAAGAACCCTAGTTGAAGGGCTTTTCCCTCACCATGAAGGCTGGTGCCTCTAGCTGAAACATGAATCCTGGATGTCACCTTCTCAGATTTCCTTAATGTGGACCGAGCTCTGACCGGCTCAGCCTCTAAGATCCGTTCAGCGCACGGCTGCATTGCTGAGACAGCAGCCTATGTTAACCAGGTGTGCTAGTGGGTTCTGTGACACCCGGTGACACTTGTCCACCAGGAACTGCTCTGAAACTAACTTCATTTGAACAGCCGTTGCCTTGACCTGGCTGGAGTTCAGGCAGTGACCACCTCTAAGTCCCACTGCTCATGTCACAAACCATCCATCCCCTTCACTGGTCTTTGTTTTTAACATCATTAAAGAGCGTGTTAGCTTTCATTTCCCGGCATTTCGGTTCTGAGAAAATGATCAGAGGCTTTGCAGATGGATCGACAGGCGGTCCATGTTTTTATTGCACAATTATTCAAAGCCAAAGAATCGAGTCCTCTCATTTGTACGTACTGAAGAACATATGGCATGCAAGATAAAACAATAATAGTCCTTTGCACTTCTGTAGTGCCTTTCATCCAAGGACTTCAAAGCACTCTGCAAACAGCTAAATCTCACAGCAGCCCCCGGAAGTTAGCAACTATTACTGTGCCAATTTTACAGATGTGGACATTGAGGCATGGAGAGGTTGTGATCTGCAGGGCTGGGACTAGAACCCAGGAATCCTGACCCCTATTCTAATTACTATACAAATGCCTCAAGTTCCACGACCATCCTGGGCGGTGACTGGACAGGACAAGAATCTTGTGTCTCAACCCTAACTGTACATCATATCCATTAGGGATGAGCCTGGACAAAAAACCCACATCCAGATGGTCCCCAACTTTGGGAAGGAGTTCAGATTTGAAACCTACCCCAAACTTCCTCGCACACCCTCCTCGGCAGTGTTAATATGGCTGTTTTGCTAAATGTATTGGAACTAGCCTCGTGAATGTACTACAGGCAGTTTCAATGTAGGGTGACCAGGTATTCCGATTTTATAGGGACGGTCCCGATTTTGGGGTCTTTTTCTTATATAGGCTCCTATTGTCCCCCACCCCCATCCCAATTTTTCACACTTGCTGTCTGGTCACCCTATTTCAATGTCTTCTAGCGCCAGAATTCCACCTTTCAGCTGGAATAGCCCTCGCTTAATAGACCCACTCTTCTTGAAAGCAGTGTAAGATTTAATGGCAGGATGGCCTCTTTAAGAAAGACATTGTTGGCCTCGAAGACTGTTAGAAGTGGAGCTATTTGAGAGCCAAATAATAGAAACCAGCACGCAGCAGATAATTGGCAGAGTGTTTCTCTGGAACTTTAGTCATTATTTTGAATCAGATACTATGGCATAGCACATTCCTGGGACTGGCTGACCCAGTTCTGTCGCTGCCTGTCTTATAACATGTGAATACTAATTAGGAGGTTACAGGATGCTGCTAGTTAGTGGCAACATGACTTGTATTTTACAGGTTAATTGGCTGCTTTGGATTTTATTCTATTTTTTTCACATTTTATTTATTTATTTTTCTGCCTCCGCCCTGAATAGGGACTCCGCCAGGTAGGGAGAGCAAGCACAGAGAAGATGGCAATCCTTATAGCATTATTATTACCAGCGTTTTCAATAAGATGAATGCTTTGACTTGTATATTCTTCGTGACAGACAGCTCTCTGGTATACCCGAGCGCGTGCCTTTTTAAGCTGAGCTGCCAGTTCTGTCTCCAAAGCAACTAAGTACCCATGTCGTTTGCACGACACCTTCCCCAGGTCATTGTGGGGGATGACGAAGGGATGCACAGAACAAGTCTGGCAGGTTCCAGGGTCTGTCTCTGCTCTGGAAAGTGACTGTGGAACTGTGAACACCCTCTTACTCAATAGATATGCTCCCCATGAGGACCCAGAGTCCAGTATCTGCTGACTTGAGTGGCCACTACAACTGATTACTCCGTTTTACTGCGGCTATTCCTGCAGGGCTAGCGGACCAATGGGAGAGTGAGCCGGACTCTAGTCCTTCTCTTGGACCATCAACGCAATTGTGAATGAAATTCTGATTTCAGGGGCAAGCTCTGTCCTCAGTTACACCTCTGAACCCGCAATGAAAACAGCCTGCTGTTGATGGTCCATGAGAAGGATTATGCTCATTCATCCATTCAGCCCCACTGAGTTGCTCACCATAGAAAACTGAGTGCAGGATTTGCCTCCAGGACCTTTTATTGCTGCTGATGACAAGTGGGCAGCAGAGAACCCAGCTGGACTTCAAAGACCCAAGATGAGTTTGCAGGGGTGACAATGCTAAACTGAGCCTATTTGATGCAGAGCCATCTCATCAAACGGCACCTAGGGATGCTGTTTTATGGTCACTTTTCAGAGCAGAACTCCAAATTAATACTTGTTCCAAGCTTTTGCTCTTCCTCCTGATCCTTTCAGTTGGCTTTATGAATTGTGTTTCATTCAGACAAGCTTGGTTTGGAGTAGTCAAGAGCCGGTCTTTAGTAAACATTCAACAGTCCACGTTCATTGCTGTAGGCCAAATGTTCATTCTAAGCACCACACTAGCTCAGGTCTGTCTCCAGGAGCAGCAGTCACACCTCCTGACTGCCTTGTCGACACACCCATGGAGGCAGGGCCATTGTTCCTGCCTTGTGGGTCCAGTTGTAATTGGCCTTGATGGAGCTCCCTCTCACCCACTCTCTGACCGTTCTTTCTATATTAACCAGCCTTCTGCGCTCACCCACTTTCCACCCTCAGAGTTTTATGTTGTTGGTATAGTCTTTTTATTATTTTCTGTAAGAGTAATGGACCCTTCCATGCCTTGTGCCAGAAGGGAACAGCACCTCCGCTGTGCAATTAAGCATCCAAGGGTTGGCATTCTGAGAGGTCACCAAGGAGAGCGTGTGTGTGAGGTGCCAATACCACAGAGCTCATTGTGGGTGGGCCCATGGAAGTTCAATTTGCAGATTGTCACTGGTTTCTACAAATGTATTCATTATTCTTAATGATTCCCTGCCGAATTCTGCAGCCTCCTCATTGTTAACCAGCTGTTCCCTTCAGCTATGCCTTGTTTGTAGTGTGTGGTTGGTCGCATAAATCGCATGGCATTGTTTCTGCACTCTGATTGGATGACTGAAACTTTTTAAGCAAAAATATATTGAAGGGTGAATAATGCATGTCCTAGTACAAATTTTCAGGTGGGTCTATAATCGGTGGCTCTCCGATACGCTCCAGTTTAATCTGAAGCTGTTGGGGTTTGATGCAGGAGGTACTAAGTGATGTTCTCTGGGCTGTGTTATGCAGGAGGTCAGACTAGATGAATAAATGACAGAATGAATCCATTAAACACTCGTGCGCTGTAAACAGAGGTTATGGCAATGGGAGCCCTGTGAGAACCTAGTCTGTAGGTAAAATAGCCAAACACTCACAAACAAAGAATACTATAACCCCGTGAATCACAGCAGAGTGAGCTTGCCAGCTGCATTTCGTCATGTAATCACTGTATTATTCAGCCAACATCGGTGCGAAGGGGGGTTACGAGGCAGAGAGGTTTAGTGTAGTGGGTGGTGAGATGCTAGCTTTATACTAGAGGAAATGTAAGATGAGGGCAGGCCTTTAGTGAAGGTGGATCGTACAGATGAAGGACATGGTCTTGCATCTAATCCGCTGCTTATTGCACGTTGTCCACGAATAGATTTCACAGACAGGTGGCGTTTGGTTCAGCTCTGGTCAATGAAGGAGGCCCCAGGGAGAGCACGCTCCACCATCCGTAACAGACGTACCTGGTTCTCGTGTGTCTGAGAAATGAAGAAAAATGAGTTTGAGGCTAGGAAAGGTTACAGCCCATTGTTCAGAGTGTGTAGCAGCACCGGAGAGATTGCACCGCCTTCAGGCAGCCCACAAAGCCTCCTGCCGTGCAGTGGGAGCCCCGCACACAACTCCTTCTGTATCTCCTGCCAGCCACATGGATTTTTTTTTTAACTTCACACTAAAGCAAATTACCCTCATTCCGCATTCCTCCCTGTGTCTATGAAATGCAATCTGGCTGTATGGAATAGTAATGTAATTACCTGAAGGCTTTGGGGAGGAAATGCAAATGAGCAAGGCAATCAACAAATGACTGGTGAAAATAATGCTTGCAACATACCAGCACTAGTAGAAATGCAATGACAATGTGTACATGACTTTAAAGTGCTGGGAGCCTGGTAACTGAAAAATGCAAATTATCTAAATTGTCCAGGGTTGGTTGGTTGTTTTCCTACAAAAAACCCTGAAAGTTTTCAAAGAAAAGTAAAAAGGTTTGATTTTGTTGAAATTTTTCACTGAGGGGAAAAAAAATATTTTTCTGCTCATCTCAGAGGAGAAGCCACATGGAAAATGCGCCCCAAAGATGGAGATACTCTCTTGGGTCTCCCGATGGTTCCTCCAGCTAGTGATGCGGGTGGTGCTAGCCTATCCTATTCCGATCCTTAGACTGTTCCTTTCCTCCTGGCACCCAGGTGCTGTACAGAGTTAGCCTAATCTGCCCCTATACAGGTAGAGGATTTGAGTCTCCAAGACTATCGGTCTAGCACCTTTCATCAGCAAGAAATTCACTCCAGAAAAATAAGCCAGTGTATCTTCTGCTGCCTCCACCTTGACTCGTGACTCATGATTTTTGCTCGGGATTTAACCACATTTCTCCAGCTGTGACAATTTCAATGACTGCAATTTCCCAGAATTATGAATGAGGTTTTAAATGTCTCATTGAAACCTCCTTCAGACTCC
Organism: Mauremys mutica; assembly: GCF_020497125.1. NCBI lineage: Eukaryota > Metazoa > Chordata > Testudines > Geoemydidae > Mauremys > Mauremys mutica. The sequence continues at coordinate 80,225,523 of NC_059082.1, read as the reverse complement.
TTCATCACTAGACTGAGATGCTTTTATAAATGATCTAGGTTAAAATGCATCTGAAATAAGTGAGACTTTGGCTTGACAATGAATGAGACTTGGCACGTCTGCTTCAACTCTTTAAACCTCTTTTTGTTTTCTCTGTCTGGCTGCTGAACTTTACTCTCCTAAAGGTGGATTGACACCCTATTTGGGAACATTACAGCGTGCACTGGATTAATAGCACCCACAATAACCAACTGCAGCAGAGAATCTGCCACCAATGCTGCTGGGACGGGAGGCAGGGGGGAGGAAAGGTGACTTGGCCTTTTATCCAAATTGAGTGCATCACTGAGTCGTCTTCTCTCCTGCCTAATTGTCTTTGGGACTAAGAACCCTGCAGAATGAGATTAGCAGAATGAATCTGGAAGTCTTTACTGTAGTGTCGCCGATACAGAAAAGAGACAGGACTTGGGGGTAATTAAAGTGGGCACAGACAGACCCTGTAGTTCTCTCTGGCTCAAGTTCCCTAAGTGATGCACAGCTTGTGCTGTCTAGTGTAATTGTCAGTTTCCTTAAATCCTGGCCTGGACTCCACAGTCATAGAATAGCTCATATAGGTGGACACCTCCCCCTGCCCCCTCCCCCCCCCAAAAATCCTGGATCCAAACTTCCCAGACACCTTCCTCCTCCACTTCCTCTCCTCCCGAGCAATCAGGTGCAGGTCCAGCCCATCTCAAAGCCAAATGAAAACCACAGAGAACTGCTCAATAGGGAAGAAAATCAAAGTTACGTTTTGCCCCTAAAGAGTTTGGTGCCAAAACGCCCATAGTCCCAGCCTCACTTATTCCTGATCTGGGTGTACACCAGTGGTGCAGTACCGGTAACTCATAGGCAAGAACAGCTTGAAGTCATTTGCTTAAAGCAATTTCTGCCAGAGCTTCAGAAAGCAGAATATGTTGCTGGGCAATTGAGTCTTATTTAGAATGGCCTGTGGTATGCGGCCCCAACGTTGTGCTGAATAATCCTCGTTGCGCTGAAGTCTGGGTTGCACAGGGGATAGATCGGTGCCCTGAATGTCCCAGAGCCAAGATGATATCCTGTCCCTTTAACAGAAGCATGTTTATCCGTCACTGTATTGCAGAGCACCTGGGGTGTGCATGGGAGCAAAGAGATGGGCCAGACGGAGGCCAGAAATAAAATAGATAACAGAGAACTTTTAGGAGGTGGTGGTTCCACTGAGAGCAACATGAGCCAAACGTGAGCGCTGTATGCAGGCACCGGGATCCCTTGGTCGATGTCTAGCCCATCCCAAAACAGACTGCAAAGAGATCCAAAGGCTTGAATAACCATCCCCTCCCGCTTTCTCCTGCACCTCTCTCTCCCAACCCACTCCTCTGTCCTTGCTCCAGGTCCTGCTCCCGCTAGAATCTGCAGTGACTTCAGCCAGAAGTCCGCCAGAGTTACAAGCCAGGCAGATATTACTGGCATAGCAGTAGTGTCGCCCCCATGCTATAGCAGGTGGGAATGCATCATTCGAGGATTTCAGGCTGCCCCTGCAGCTCTGGTAGGTGGGTTCCCACCATTCCCAGGAGTGAATTTATGACAATGATGGACAGACTGGGATCGACAGATTGACAACAAACTCATGGCCGGGGGAGGGGAGAAGACTTCTCGTGGATTATGAAGGTCCTTTTAGTGTTGCCCTCTGAGCTATCTGTAAAGCAAACACTTTCTAATGCTGTTAATTTCCCCCTTTCTCTCCTTGTTTGTTTGTGTGTAATAGCAGGGGGCTTGGTGTGTGTAATTTTTTTAATATAATATGAAAGCTGAATGCAATATTTATGGTTGCAACTGTCACTCCTCTGAAAACATGGAGCAAAATAAAGGTTAACAAGTTTGGGCTCTCGGAAAAGCATGTACAACAGAGCTTTGTGGAGGAGTTTGTGTGTCACCACATAGCAAGGAACAACACGACTGCATTTTCCAAGCGTTCGCTCACTTTCCCTGGTGCAGGGTTATTTATCATACTCTGTAGCAAACTGTCTTCTGATTGTATGTCCTCATTTCAGATTCTCAAAACCCCAAATCACATTCCTTCCCTGTGTACAGCATAAGCAGGTTGTACAGTATAAATAGCCAGAGGGGATTGCTTAAGCATCAGGTTGGAAATAACTATACTCTCTGCAACCATATGTTCAAGTCCCTCTGGCATCAGCTCATTGGGAGGTAAATGGTGCTCCATATAATTTGTGTTTCCTTAGAAACAGAGGTCGCATGTTACCAGCATGGACACGCAAGATCCTGGGCTAGTTTTTGGAAGAGGAGGGGTTTTCCCTGGCATCTGTGGTTAAAATCCCCCCTCCCCATATTGCTGTGCACCTCTTCTACCCCTCGCTGCCATTCTCTCCCCACCCCAGAAGTAGCTGTATTCAGCTCCATACCTTGAGGCCCTTACTCAGTTCTCACTTGTTGATTTCAATACAAATTTTCCCAGAATAAGGACGACAGAATTTGACCTACTGTTGTTTTAGCAGCCCTCTGGAATGAAAGGTACTAGATCTAAGACGACGATTGTTCTCACCTTGGAATTCATCTGATACCAGAACTTCCCCAGCTCTCCACCGGTTGATGCAAAAGTTGACACCCTGAAGGGAGAGCAAGAGGGTGGCAAGTCATTTCTAATAACAACATCCCTGTTTTTAAAAAAAAATCACACACAATCTCCTCTAAAGTTATTTTTTAAGATGTGAAATTTAGACTCATCTGCCCAGGTTTTCAGATTCAAGAGACGCAGCTTGTTCTGGAAGCAGCCAGACTTCTCATAACCAAGCCTCTGAAATCAGTGATGTTCACTCATGCCTAAAAAATATTCCCTCACGCCCTCTTCCCTTTAATGTTCATGTTGTGAGGAAATTGAGCAGGCTATCCTCTTGCCGTATTAATACTCCATCTACTGCAGTTAATCAAACATCTAGATGACACTAAATGCAGCATGTCAATTTTGTTAACGCCTGTCATCCGGAGCTGTAATTTACTCCCATTATCCACAGCCCTGAATAAGCAATCATATTCTATCTCTCTAATTCAGTTCTCTCACTCTCGCTGCTCCCCACACACACACATTCGCTGCTCACACAAGTTCTCTCCATGCACAATCCAGTGCTCAGAAGGTGCTGTTCCATTTTCCATCATCACCATAGAAACAGCTTTGGAGTTCCAGGGTGCATGTGCTTTAACAAGCCTTTAAAAAAAATAAATAAAAAGGTAACAGTTGGGTTCAATTGAGTTGCAAGCTGCATTTTATAGGAGAGAAGGTGTGTTTCCATGATAAAGCCAAGGAGACAAATGGCAGAGATTGTCAAAGGCAGAGAGGTAATAGAAACTTCTGTGAAATCTGCCATGGAGGCACTTTTTCCAACAGCAAAACATTTATCTCCAGGCTTGATTTTTTTTTCTCTTTAAAACACCAGACAAACAAAAATCCAGGTAAATTATTTCCTAGGATCATACCTATTTGTATGCAGAGCTTTGTAATATTTTACTCCCATCCTCCATGGATTCAGTCTTTCTTAACAGGCACATGTTGTTGTGCACGTGAGATCTGATCCTGTGAGGTCTTGAGTTCTCATTACCCTTATTGGCCTTCTCAGGAATTGAGGGCTCAGCCCTACACAGGGGTGCTCAGCTTTCCTGAGGCGTGGGCCTTTAGTTTCCAGCCGACTGACATGAGAGGCCATCAGGGTTTACGTCAGTAGGGTTGAGAGACTGGTGGGAGCAGAGGATGCCTGTTTCTGTAGTAATTCAAACGTTTTCTCTCTCACATCCATATTGTGCTTGACTGTCAATTTAACGGTGACATTCCAGGGTCCAGAGTCACCTAGGCAATGGAATTCATGGCCTTGGTAACATCCACCAACTCGACCGAGAGGGTGTCAAGCAAGCCCTGGTGATTAGTAAATAATTATCGGGAGTCCCGTTGGATTCGTGCTCCTTGACACATTTTGGGGCTAAACACTAAAAGAACTTGACAGCTCTGACAGGGGTCTAGCCGTTTGGGAGGCACTGTGGCAGGATTGCCACGAGGGTAAACGTTTCCAGCCTCAGTTGCGCTCTTAGACCATCATGGTTTCTTGGGGATTATTTTTGTTTTGGTGGCTACTCAACACACTGCACTGGTACCTCCATGCTCCTAAGATTGCTCAGAAATTCTCTTCCCCTCCCACCCAGCATGGAAATAGAACCTCCGGTTGACTGACTGAACGTTTCATATGAAGACTGACTTAGCCAATGAGAGGATTAGGAATTGCTCCTTCTGGCAATGAGGTTTATTTCAGGGGTGTCCCTCTTGTATATGGATCAGTTTTCATTATCCTTCTACTGATCATGGGATCACTTGGGCAACGTGTTAGATCAAGGGGTGGCAAATGCTGGCATAATACTGAGAATCGATAAAACCAGGCTTTCAAGTAGCTCCATCCACTGCAACCCCTGCTGTTTCTGCTGCCCGTATTGTGGGCAGCAGCATCTTGCAGTTTGAGGCAGCCTGGCTTTGATATTCAGAGGACAAACGAGCCTGGGGGAGGAAAGATCATGACATGAAGTGTCATGGGCGGGGGGGAATTGAATGTATAAATAACGTTTGGATCTAGGATTCTTTGCACTTTTCATCTGTCACCGTCTTTGCCTCTGCCAAGTGCATTGCTATTGATTAGGGCTGGCCGCCACTCTGTCACAGTGTCACGCTCTTACCATAGCTGATCAGAGACGTAGTGGGCCTGAGTCTGATCTCATTTTTGCTAGCATGACTCCACTAACTTCCATGGAGTTACTCCTTATTTACACCAGCATGAGATCAGAATCAGGACCACTGGCTCTGTTCTTGCCATGGAAAAATGGGCTACCCAGAACATCCTGCCAAGATCCTTGGCCTCCCTTCTCTTTGGCTGGAGGTTCAGTAAAACCTTGGCATTTGTTTCCAGCATAGGCCAAAGCAGATAGTGGGTAGTTCTGTCTGCTGTCCAGTGCCTCTGACTCAGCTATTCCCCACCACTGAGTCAACCATGCTGCCAGTGGCAGAATCTTTATCATTGGGTGGTCATGTAAGAGGCAGAAGGACGCCAGCCAGAATTCTGGATTCCAGTTTGGGTTTGTAACTTATCACCTGCAGTCCAATCGTCTTCTGGTTTATAAACCAAACATGTTAGATACAGAATCTGCTGGCAGAGAAAAAACCAGGAGTAATGTGTTGCCATTTTTACCATCACTTTTCTCCCAGTATAGCCCCACTTGAATTTATGGCAATATGGGATCGTATCACTTTGCCATTTGAAGCACAAGTGCTTAGAACTGATGCTTTAATATGTATTATTATTGCTGCTATTAGTGTAATTAGCATTGGCATAATTAGTGTTGTTATGAGGGTGAATATTGATACTATTATTTTAATAGTAATTTATTAACAAATTAAATTACAATGGTTAACATGTTCTTGTTGTTGTATTATTTTCCTGTTATAACAAAAGGAACACACCAGACCTTCGTATCTTCAAGCCTGGAGGGTGCGCTTTTTTCTCCGTATTTTTAAAGCATAATTTTCTGCATATTTTTCTCTTCTGATCTTAGATGCCAATGCTTTCTGAGAAGCACGTATGAAAATAGATTTGCTGTATAAGAGGGAACATGAAGGAGGATTTTGCTCATGTGCAGCCTCAATCTAAATAATTCTGATGCAACTCAGCTAGTCAAAAAAAAATCCACACATTTTCATTGAAAACCAGTGATGCTTCCTCCATTTAAAAACTGAATTTTTGTCAAAAAAATGTTGGACATTGGAAAATTTTGACCAGCTGGGAACTCAGTGGTGGCTCCATCGAGGTCACTTACATGGGTACAAATAAGATATCTCTAGATATTAATCTATTCCCAACACCAGAGTGTCAAGACACCTGATCTTCGCACTAGCAAAATGAGAATGAATTGAAGAGATTCAGTCTATGGAATTCCTGGGTTGGTGTGTTCCTTAGTACTGATGTTTCTCCACAAACAACATGTCTCATGTCTGGGCACCAGGTGTCTCAGCTAAATATTGGATATACTGCTGTGCAGCCATGTTCTTATCCAATGCACAGATAGCTGATGTTTTTATCTGATGGCAGTTGCTACACTTAAGAGCAGCTTGCTATTTCTTTATTAGCGGGTTTGCATTCATTGTTGCCTTAGAAAACCAAAGTCATGGCCCCTTGGGATTATTGGGCGGGGGGGTCAACATTTCTGATGATAGCCCTTATTTGTATATTTGCAATTTTGCATGTGCAGATCACTTGCGTGTCTATTTTTGGTGTGTGCACTGGAAGAATCAAGTCTTAAACTTGGTTTCTGAACAGGTTGTGAACACGCCCTATCTTGGTCTATGCTTGCAGTTCAAGCATGTGCTGCTGATGGTCAGCAGTGGGTGATCTTTCCACTGCAGACCTGACCAGAGAGGCTCCAGAAGCCTGTGATGAATCAGAATCCAATGTCTGCTTACTTTTTGATGTATTTGAAATGATCTGGCGAACATCAGCCCTCTGCGAGCCACCATTGTTCAAACCCCTTTTTTCACACAAACGCAGTCTGCATCCTTCTCAGAATAACAAAAAAAGCCATTTAATTAAAATGCTGTAGAAGGGGTGAGTTTAATGAGAAAAAAAACCTCACCAGTCACTTTTCGCAACCTAAGTCAGATCTTCTTGGATTCTGTTTTGGAGCATTTTGAACATGCAACAGTGAGATTTCATAGGGTGCTGCTCGCAATGGTTTGGGTTGGGTGATCAGTTGCTGATGTACAAGATAGACACATCTGTTAGGAAAGGATGTGAGCAAAGGGGTCTGTGTTTTAAATCTTCTGAATTTTGGAGCACAAAAGAGGGACTAGCTTTGTTGGCTTAATTTATCTGTAGATCTTGTTAACTGCATCTGCAGAGGAGAAAATGTTGACAGTAGGGACACTTGTTAGTAATATTACACCAAATTCAACATTGGAGTAAACAGAGAAGGCTAAGGGGTGACTTGGTGAGAGTCTATAAGTACAGTAGCTCCTCACTTAACATCCTCCCGCTTAATGTTTTGAAGTTATGTCGCTGCTCCATTAGAGAACATGCTCGTTTAAAGTTGTGCAATGCTCCCTTATAACATTGTTCGGCTGACTTTACAAGGGAGCATTGCACAAGTTCCTCTTCTCCGCCTCCCTTCCTCCCTCCCTCTGAGTGCTTCCCCCACCGCCAAACAGCTGTTTGGTGGCGCTTAGGACTTTCTGGGAGGGAGAGAGGGAGGGAGAGAGCGGGGAAGCTCCCCCCGCCCCCCCGCAGGCAGGGCCACCCGGAATGCAGGGGCTGCAGGGCCCTGGGCTAAGGGGGCCCCAGGGCCCTGGCCTGCATCTCTGAGGCCCGTTTCGGAATGCGGCCCTGTGAGCACGGGACGGAGGACTCAAGAGGAGCAGGGGCAGCCGCGCAGCCAGCGGCTGGAGAGAAGTGGCGCTTTCCCCTTCAAAGCCGGCCAGAGAGGACAGAGACAGGCATGTTCTAGTTCTCTGAACATGAGATTGAGACCCAGAAACCCTGAGTTCTAAACCCAGCCTTAACTGACCCCTCCCTTTGGCCTTGTGCTTGGTGGTTAATGTCTGCCTCAGTTTCCCCAGCTGTAAATAAAGGAAATAATACCTCCCCTGTGAGACTCATGGTTAACATTTGCAAAGTGCTCTGAAAAAGAAAAGCATTAGCTTCTCTCTTTGCATATAGCTACCCTTTGAAATTCCTCGTGTGTTCCTCTTTCCAGCTGTATATTCTGCTATGTGACAGTAATTTCCATGGCTTGGAGTCTCTTTGTTCTTTTGCATCTGTCATCTTTCACTCAAGCCTCTGGGGTGAGGTGTCCATGGGGACTGGTGCTGCTATGACAGTGTTACTAACCATGTACACTGAGACTGACAGGCAGAAAGCAAGCAACAGCCATCCTCTTCCTTAATCTAGACCCTTTTTATGCCAGTAATTATCTGATTACCTTGCTCTCCCCTTGGGGTAAGGGAGACACACAGGACGTATCGGTGTTGCATTTCCCCTCACTGTAGTTCCGGCCATTGGTTCCAACTTAGGAAGAGGCTCTGCTGCAGATGGACTCATCACGTGCTGGTTTGACCAGCGATGGTGAGCCTAGTGTAGATTCAGCCTGCGGTTGATCATGTGTGTCCTGCTACCAGACAGTCCCAAAGAAGCTGGGTTCGATGTTGTATTTGTTAACAAGCAGCCAGCCAATGACTGAGTACAGATGTAAATGTTCTCAGATCGTCACAGTGCTGTGTGGTTTCCGCACTCAACATTCAGCAGGGGGTGAGTATTATTTGTTTATTCACTATGTGTCATTCTCGTGTTTAAATCTTTCACTGATCCAGTCAAAGAAACAGCACCATGTGATGCTGATGACCAACCACGGACCAGGAATAGCAAACAGCCCAACCCATATCCTGAAAATTGGTCACTCCAATGCTTCGGTAAATACTTGTGCATTATCACCATGTCGGTTACAAGGGGCTAAATGTGTAGTGAACGTTTTGCAACAGATTGTTCCGCCAGCCCTAGATGGGAGGGTGAGACTGGCTTGAATCTCCTTATTTCACACCTTCCTTTGAGGCGCATGTTACAGGCCATTGTCTTAGACAGGATACTGAACAGGGACCACAGTTGGCTTCACTGTGGCGATTCCTACATTCCTCAACGTAGCCTAACACCTGCAGTTGGCTGCTTAGAAATACAAACACTAGTTTATTTTACCCTCCACCTTTCATTGTAGCCAATTTCAATCGCCATTGGAATGTGGCATGCACAGCTGTGACAAGTGTATCAATAATTCAGTTCCAGGAACTGCATGGCGCTTCGGGACCTAACCATCTGCCAGTTTCAGTGGCAGGCGATTTGCTACATCGTGTACCTTGCGACAGAGGGGGAAGTGTCAGTGTTTGATTTGTGGTTTTTTGAACAGGCGGAAAGGGCGGTTTCCCTAGATACTAACTTATGTCTTACAAAGCACAGGCAGAGAGGAGAAGAGATGAGGTGTGCATTTCCGGACGTCGAGTTTTCCAGATGCTTGTACCTGTGCTGATGAAGCTGTAGGGTCCATAAGCTTTGTGAGAGTGTTTCTGTGCGGTTGCTGAGTTGTGCCCTAACCTCATTGCAACAGCGGTAAGCCTACGATATGGAGCCAGGCCCAAGCCTGTCTCTGAGGGAGGAAAGCTGGAGATTTCCCATCTATATTGTTGGGGCATCCCAGTGTGACTGTGTTCATCGCTGGACTCATTGGAGTGGGAGGACGAGCCTCCGTGGTGGTAGGTGGAAAAGTGGTTCTGGATTCTGACTGGATTCCAGAGTGGTCCAAGGTTCCCAGTTATGGGCCAAATTACAGCCCAGGTGTAAAAAAGATGAAAACTCCATTGATGTCAGTGGAACAGCACTTGCTTTTCCAGGGCTGAGCTGGGGCAGGGTGACTGACTTGCGAAAATAATTTGAGCAATGCAGAAGCCTTCACTGAGCTTCTTTTCCACATGCTCTTGTGGCTGTTAGACAGTGCCACCTGATTTACAGCCTTCATTAAAGAGAGAATCTTAATTCCTAATGGATGGAGACAAGATGTCCCCATCCTTTTCCCTCCCCTTCCATTCCTTCACCTTTCTGTTGTTCTGCCTTTTTCCCTCTGTTCTTATATTCGGGGGAGGGGGGAAATGTTTTCAATAAAATACAGACTTGCGGAAAAAGACAGCATCTAATGCATGTGTAACCCACACACCTCCGGGGTGTGGTGTTCTGTCCCATCTAGTGGCACCGAGACCACGTAGAGAGAGATTAATGAGTCTGCTCTACAGCCTTCGCTAAGGGCCATTTGGCTTTTAGCTCATGCAGTTGAGGCTCATGCACTAAGCTCCCAAATTCCCAGGTTCAATCCCACCCGCCGACAACCAAGGTCTGTCAGTGTTATACATGTTCCAGAAGTTTGTAATTTGCTTCTAAGAAAAGATGTTGAATTCAGACCACCAGAGGCTAGCATCCTCCGATTTATCCCTGGAGAAGGCAGGCCAAGGGCAGGGCAGTCTTCTCCAGTGGGTTAATCTTCATTCCTTTTTAGCCGTTGACTTCACTCACAGCAGAGAGCCTGCTTCCAACCCCCCTTACCCTGGTTGAGCACCATCGGCTTCAGTAGGGACACTCCTACTTTACACCAGCTTGTGTGAGGTCAGAACCAGCCCCAGAAGTGCTGCCATTTCTGAGGGTGACTGACTGTGATGTAGATACTTGTCCAGTAGGAGAACATCATGTCACATGTTACTGACATTTGGTCTCCTGTGGCCTGAGATGCATCTGAATTGGTGAGGGAGAGATGAACAGTTCCATATTTTCTAGCACATCCAGGCCCTCACCCCTCTTCATGACATTAGGGAACTTGAGACGCGCTCTCCTGTACCTGATCTTTGGGTGGATGATGGCAAAAGCTGGCTGCCTGCTTTTGAGTCAGTTGTCTAATTATCTATGGAGTATTTGAACATAAAGTCTGTTCACATCCCAAATAAAAACCTATTAAATTGGAAGCATCAGAACCTTAGCAGGAGGACTTAGAACAAATTGTAACTGAAGAACAGCAGCACGAAAATCAGCAAATATCAGATTTAAATTTTTTAACAGGAGGCTGAGAGCATGCAGATCCCATCTGTTCTGATGGGAATTTCCAGATTTGCAGAAAGCAGTTCCGTTCCGTAGCCCTTCATCTCCCTCATCCCTCGCTGCTCGACTGGGCAATCAGGCTTTCCCTGGAGGCATGTTGGAAAGGTAAAGGCGGACAGCGTTAGAAGATGGCATTGTGGAGTCACCGTATAGGCATTGCTACATCTCTTGTGGGAGAGAGTATGGCTGAGAGTCTGGCACCTGGTTGTTAGGAGTTTGTGTCTCGCAGCATGGAGCTTCCCAGTTGCAGTTTGGGTGTTTATTTTGTATTCTTATCCAGCACAGAGGAGATCAGAACCAACACAGAGATCTGAAAGTTGTGGTTCTCAAGACCCAATCTCAGGGTCTATCTCTGACACTTATAGAGACTCCCTAACCACAGTATCTGAACTCTCACCATCTTTTATGTCTTTCTCCTCAGAAGACCTATTACCCCCACTTTACTGAGGGGGAACTGAGACACAGAGAGGCCAAATCACTTGTCCAAGGTCACACAGGAAGTCTGTGGTAGAGCAGGGAATTGAGCCTGGGTTTCCTGAGGCCTACCACTCTAATCTCTAGGCTGTCCTTCCTCCCCTGTTCTTCCTTACTGAAAGAATCTCAGAAGCCCCTTGATTTAGATTATGGGAATAAATGACACGAGTTGTAATTCAGAAGAAAATTCTCCCAAGAAACCCCGCCTTCCTTCCTCTGGGCATTTAAACCGGCTAAGTAAACCAGCTAAGCCCGCAACTCTCACTAACTTTTACACAAAGGTCTTGGTGCCTGGGAAATTGTGTTGTCAAATGCTGGTTCGCTTCATTTTATCAGGTGAGCCTTGTGTTTGCGTCCCAGTGCACCTTAAACCCCATAGATAGATAGATCTCTTAGATGAGGTCGGCACTACCTCAGGGATGGCATGCAGGCTGGGATCACTGAGGCTTACTGAATGCTCGTTAGAAGAATAACCTCCTCTGTGCAAATTACACTCCTCTTTCCAGACTGTATAATTTAGCTGAGTTTTCACCATAGGAGTCATGATGTTTGTAAGCAAAACAAACATCTGTTGGGGGGAAAACTTCACAGGCAGCACCAAGGAACACAGGACCAAAACCATAGGGTATTCTAATACAGAAATGATCATGCTTGTAAACTAGGAGGCAGGAGAAAATGAGGTAGCAATCACCATGAACGCTGATGAACAGCTGTGAGTGTCCAAATCTCCAAGCCTGAGGGGTCCGCCAGCTATAGCTGATGGTTCACAGGCTGCAGAAAAATAGTTTTGCCGTGACTGGCCCTCATGCCCCTCTCTCTTCCATCCCTATGGTGACATTCACACAATCTCTCTCTCAATCCTTTCCTCCTGGCGTTTGCATTCTGGAAGGCCGGATTTCAGAGCGACCTGGAATTACAGTCGTCACTCTTCAAACGCTGTCTGATCCAGTCTTTGGAGGGCTACAGAATATAGGAGTTTTATCTCCCATGCCCCACAGAAGACCCGGGGCCAAATTCATCCCAGCTGTGACTCCTTTGATTTTTACATGGAGGTGGAGGTGGCCCATTGCTGCTGTTCAGCTAATGACAGAAACTCTTTGATCCGGTCTCTCTCTGCTAATGCAGGATTGTTATCCAGAGCTGCCGTATCCGATTCCTGATGATCGTTGTTCTGCTCCTAAAGCTTTCACATGAGGAGCCCAGTGCACTTTACAAACATTGCGTTTCATAAGTGCCCTTGCGATGTTCATATTATCCCCATGTTAGAGATAGGGACATAGAGGTGAACTGATTTGCCCATAGGGATAGGAAGGGTGGTCCAGAGGAGTAGGGCATGGACTGGGATCAGGTCCTGGCTTGGCCACAAACTTGCTGTGGGACCTTGGGCAAATCACTCAGTTTTCCAGTGCCTGAGGCCTTCATCTGTAAAGTAGGGAACATACTTTCCTACTTCAGATGCGTGCAGAGGATATAATCTGTTCATGATGGTGAGACACACAGATACGCCAATGGAAAGTACCTAGGTAGGCGTGGTCACATTGCAATCAGTGGCAGAGCTGAGAAAAGAACCCAGGAGCCCTGACACCCAGGGCTCTGCTACAGTCACTAGGCCACGCTCCCTCCCTAGCTGTAAATGATTGAAGCAGTGGGGAGCCCATCTTGTGCCGAGGGGATGGTATCCCATTATCTCAACCTCACCTGAAGGAAGTTTCTTCTAATACTCACCCTACATTTTTGCTGGTGTCAGTTCATCCTCATTAATGATAGTCACCTTGAAACACCCTATGCAATCTCTGTCTCCTGAGTCCTTTTCGCCTTCATCACAGAGCTTGCAGGCCGATTATGGCTGACTGTTCAGTCTCTCCTGAAAGATTACCTCCTTCTTGCACATATTTCCCCATCATCCCCTCCCAGGCTTCCCTCCAAGGGCCTGAGAGATGATGGAGCCGGCATGTTTGTGAGCTGTTGGACAGATGCATTCCACGTCCAGTAACACAGATGAGCTCCCCCAGCCAGGAGGCTGGTTTTCTTTGTGGTGGTTTGTTTTCGTGCTTTCTTCTCCTAATACCGGCCCACAAGCTTTTGTCAAAGGGACTTTCCATAAAAGTCTGTTAGTTGGGATGAGGAACGGCTTGACAAAATAGATTTAAGTGGCCCCTTGTGAATCATCCTGGCAGTATTGGAAACTGTGTCCATTTTTTTGATTAAACATTTCCAACGCCATTAGTGGGGGAGAAGTAAACAACTTCAATTGAGTTTGGCTGTTTAATGGGAGCAAAATGGCCTTTGATCTCTCTGTTATCAGGGAGCAGTCCATTGCCTGGATGTGGAGAAAGCTCACGTAATCGCAGCAAGAGGCATCGCCAGCAGAGCAACAAAGAACCCAGAAAGAGCTCTTTATTCTCTTGCTCCTTTATGGAAATGACCAGATCCTTCTGCGGTTGGCTCCTTATACATCCGTGGAATCTATAAAGGCCGTACTGAATAAACTAGCAGTTTGGCTCTGGAACGGTTCAGACACAGTACCAGGGAGCGGAGTTGGGGGAAACTTCCCAGCTTTGTGAATAAAGACATTACTTTGCTCTCCAGGGCTGACGATCCAGCACTATACTCACCTTTGTTTTATCTATTCTAACATTTGTTAAATTTCATGGAATTTCAAATCTAGCTGGCAGGGCTGATGGATTTGCAAAATTACTGGCAGCTGCAGTTCTTTCTGCAAGATTGTTGCACAGCAAAATCAGCCTTGTGTAGGTAAAGGATCTATTTAGTTGGTAAACTCCTTGGGACAGGCACAGGGTATTCCTGTGCCTGTTGTTCAGCGTGCAACATGTTTCAATGTTACCAACTCTCTCTGTTTTTTTCCAAGTCTCACAGTAGTTGGTGTTTTTCCTTAAATCCCCAGCTCCTGGAGTCCTGTGACAATGAGAGACTCTCAGCTTACTTTTTCAAATGTAAGTGTCTAGCCTTTGTGGTTGCAGAGAAACACATGGAAATGTGACTCGAGTGCATTCTTCTTTGCCTTCTGATTTTTTGAGCCTTTAGAAGAATCCAACATTTATTATTTTTAGAAATCTCATGAGTTTCAAGCCAAAAAAAGCTAATTGTGGGGGGCTTGGTCCCTGAGTTTTGAACACTTGTGGTTGGCAACACTGTGTTCACGTGACTAGTTCCCTGCGTGAGCATGGACATTTCTGATGAAGTTCATGTTCATTATTTCCATATGTTCTTTGCCCCCAATTCTTCTTTGGGTGGGAATCAGCATGGGGATTAGAGCAGATAGGAAATCAATTGCCCTTTCTAAAAATGTCTGGGATGTGGCAACAGTTTCCCTGGCAGCTAGAAATAAGCAGGGGGTTGCAATAGACCATTCCTGGATGTCTCCCCGTACTTGGCTGGTGACAGGCAGCCTTTGGTCTGAATATACAGTCCCTTTGGTTTTGGTTGCGTAGTGTTTTGTTTGTGCACAGGCACTGTAGAAGCGATTGGGTGCTCTCCCCCGAGAGGAGTGCTGGCATCCTCTGCGTCCTCCTTTTCTCCATAAAACTAATCAGTACATCAGCAATGACAGACTGAACCAGTTCATACAGAGTACACGCTCGAGCATCTGCCCCCGAAACAAATCATTACTGCTCTCGTGGTGCATTGCTGCCCTGCCTCGTCCTTGCTTCTTATCTGGAGACTTGACTTTTTCTTTCCCTGAGACCTCTTTGTTTAATAACTACACCTAGGCTCTTCACAAGCTTTCTCTGTGACCATCTGTCAGATTAAGCGAGTGTCCGTGGAGATATAATCTGGCTGATTGGCCCAGCTTTCAAGAATAATGGCTTTAGATTTGCATGCTGCTGATAGGAGTATTTCAGATTTCTTACCCGGCTTCTTTTCTCCTGTGGGGCAGCCAGGAATTGATCTAATCTAGCTTGGCATTTATGCCATTTGAAATGAGATTGCATTTTGCTGAGCAAAACTGAGGAGTAGGAAACTAATGCGACAAAGCACAGATATGTGATGTCACGTAAGAGACTGGGGGGGTCTCCTGAGAAGCTCTTGGCTGGGAACTTTCCTCAGAAAGCTAAAAGGAAGGGAATCGTATCATTAGCTGATACTAGAAAGCAAACTTGCAGATGTTTAACGTTGGCGTCTCAGGGGTGGAGGCTCTGCTTTCTGCTGGCAATCTGAGCTCTGAGGTTTCGCCTATTGAGTGGGCCCAAAATCAGCAATGGGCAAACCTCAACAGACTCCGATACCCCACCCCTTTAGCCGTCAAGCTTTTGTTACGCATGGTGGATTGCTGGGTAATGTTGGCTCTGATTGCAATTTTCAAACTTCTGAGCAAGGCTAATAGCACCTGTTTGCTTTCCTCTGATCTCTGCCTCTGTGGACAGCCTGTTCGCCATTCAGAATAAAGGAGGGGAGCGTTTGCATTTGGTTGGCCTTGTCATTCGTATCCATTTGGGTGAGTAATTATTAGCAGTGACTTTCATGCCATAGAGCAGACAGGTAGAAGCAATTCTGTGGAGCATTAGGGGATCTTTAGTTCAAATGGAAGAGGAAAATTATTATCCTATCTTCAATTAAACCATTATCACATCACATGAAGGAGCCTATATAGTTAAAGGGGAGGCATAAAGCCACAGAATAGAGTTGGCTTAGAGAATGATGTGTCCAATTTTAATTCCAAAAGCAGGAGGGAGAGCAGCCGTCCAATATTATTCCAGCCTGGTAGTATTTCCTTGTCAGATTTAATATAACGGAGTGTTTATTGAACCAGACTCCAAAGGAAGTTGTTTGTTGGTATCTGTGACTCTCTCAAAGGACAAAGAGAGAGTGAGCCCTGGTCTACACTGGGGGGGAGGGGCGGGGATTGATCTAAGTTACACAACATCAGCTATGTGAATAACGTAGCTGAAGTCGACTTACTTAGATCGACTTACTGTGGTGTCTTCACTACGATGAGTCAACTGCTGCCACTCCCCCGTCGACTCTGCCTGCGCCTCTTGCGGCGTTGGAGTACAGGAGTCAACGGCAGTGGGCTCGGGGGTCAATTTATCGCGTCTAGATGAGACGCGATAAATTAATCCCCACTGGATCGGTCGCTGCCCGCCGATCTGGCGGATAGTGTAGACATACCCTTAGATTCAGATTGTACAGACCTTGTTTACATGGCAAAGTTTCACTGGTATAACTTTCATTTTCTGGCAGAAACTGCCCTGTATCCATATACAAATCATCATATAATGATTTAACTCGCACCTGAATTTAGAATAATTAAACTTCCGTGGAACTGACTTAAGACAACAAGGACCCACTATGGATAATAGGCTTGATCAGAGTTATTTACAAAAGATTTATCTTAAAGGTGACCTTGCAAGGATTTTATTTAAAATGGCATTCATGTATCTTCATATTATATAAGAGAAAATGGCTGGATTTTGTTTGTTTTTAAATTGCTTGTCTTTTTACTTTAGAAATATCAGGAATGTCAGGTCTAGTCTGTGATCTCAAACTCAAGTCTTTTGTTTGCTGGAAATCTCCTTGAGGAGATCACTGATGCTAACTGTGAGCTCTCACACCACAACTGCAAGGGTCTGGGTGTTGAAGCTTTAACAAAGATGTCCTTTCTCCTAAATGTTCAGTGGGTGTTGGAATTAAATAGGTGTTCAGAATACAGAGTTTTTAACAGTCTGGGTAAAAAATCCCTTCCTTTCTCAAGTTTTTTAGTCTCTAAGGTGCCACAAGTACTCCTGTTCTTCTTCCTTTCCCAGTTGCTGCAGCTTTCAGTCTTTGTTTGTTTTTAAAGTGGCACAGTTTCACTAGTTCTCCAGTTACCATAGCATCCCAGGGTACTTTTAATTGGAATTTATAATTCCAATTAAAAAAAAAAGCCCAAAATTTTCATTTCATTTTTTTTGGCAGGGGAGGGGTTAAAAAAAGTAGACTGCCTTTATGTGTCATAGCAAGGTGCATAATCCCAAATTTCCCCCCTTTCCATCTTAATATTAAAATAAACAGAGATTTTGTTTGTGATGTTGAAACATGTAATGTATGTAATAATGTGACACTGTGGGTGACTTCTTTCAAATCCAGGGTAAAACTGCGAACCTGACCACTTGTGGTAATTTAAGATCCCACTTGACTTTTTGCAGTAACAGCAGCATTAACGCTGGCGCCCAGGTCAAATTCCAATCATTCTCCTGATATAAATTATTGCTGCAGATTCAGCCGGATACAGGATTTTGTGTAGTGTTGCAGTACACTATTAAATAGTTACTTAGTTCCAACCCAGAAATGGATACATCTTAGTGATGGATGAAGACATTTATCTTGGCATATACAGGCCCAAAATGCTGACGTCCTTACTCGGACTTAGCTCCCATTGGACCTGAGATGCACTGAAAGCTGTAGCCCACGAAAGCTTATGCTGAAATAAATTTGTTAGTCTCTAAGGTGCCACAAGTACTCCTGTTCTTTTTGCGGATACAGACTAACAAGGCTGCTATTCTGAAACCTGAAAACCTTTTCAGAAGTGGCAGGCACACAGCAACTTACAGTGGGGGTTTTGTGAGAGTACAAACTAAATAAGGACTTGGTCACTTCATCCCACGTATAGAAAGAGCTTTGGAAGGCAAAGCTCCCTCTAAGGAACCATTCTCATTTCTCCATTCCAAACTATGAATGCTGCAGAGGCTTTCTACAGGAAGGAGCTTTTCTAAGTATCAGGCTTGAGTTCTCTTGGACTTTCTCGTATTATTATTTTAAGTCGCCCCCGATTTTAATTGACGGGGATTGTGTCTCTTTGCCCGAGACATAAATGTTTGGTGGAGTTCTGTGTGGCGGATGGCCAAGGTCTGATCACTTTGCACTGGACAGGCAAATAACGTAACACCCCCATCAGCTCTGGCAGTGACACGGGCTCCCCTTTCTGGTCCATTAACCACCTGAAGGAGCTTTAGTTTGGGCCTTGACAAGCAGGTCAGGTTGCAGCACTGGCTTTCGAGCAATCGCTGCTTGTACGCACACAGTGATCCAAGGCAAACTGCTTTGCATGTCATTCAGCCAGCTTATGTCACGCACTCATCAAGCAGTTACAGACTGGTTGCACGTCTGGGGTCATTGAACGATAATGGGAAATAGAGGCTGATCCTTTGCAGCAAATGTCTCTTACATGCTTGTTGCTGACAGTGCCCAGCCTGTGAATGGACTTGAGGTGCTGACATGAGAAAACAAGGGTTCCTTTATGACCAACCCTACTGTGGACTAAATGCTAAGGGCCAGATGCACAGGTGTGCAAGGAAACCTCCCCTCCACAAGATGACCTGTCACATTTCTAGTCCTCGAGCTCACTTGAGCACAAGAACTTTGTGGGAGATTGGCACTAGCCAACCCAAAAGGACTAGGAGGGAGGGGAAAGCCAGAACCATGGAGTCACCCTCACCTCCTGTGCCTGCCACACAGAGGAAATGGTCCCAATCCGTTGCCCTTAGGACCTGGAAGAGTTCTGGTGGCAGCAGAGCCAATGCATGTTGCAAGGAGGGAGTGAAACAAGAATGCACCACTCAGCAGCGACTCCTCTTGCCACTTCAGCAGCACCATTCCTAGGCTCCAAAGGAAGATCTGGCTTGAGGAAAGTGAGGGCCACGCCAGTCACATTTGACCCATAAGGAAATAAATTAAACCAGTGCTGCTCTCTGGGCCACTGCCAGTGCTTTGCTGGCCAGAGATGGCCCTCAGGGTGGAGACTAGAAATACCCACCCCATTAACCCCGGGAAGTCAGAAGCGGCAACAGAACAAACGAGCTTCCCAACCACTAGACCACCCTCTACCTCCAGATCTGGGACTAGACCCCAGGAGTCCTGGCTTCCAGTCTGACAAGCGAATTCCCATCACTGTTTGAGAGCACGGCATGATGTTAGTTGCATCTTTTTTAAGGCGATGGTTAAAAATTAAAGGAGTATTTTGTAGCATTGAGCTCCCTTTAACAACTTTATTGATTCGCTCCCTTCTTGCGGTGCCAGCATTTTAAACCCATTTAAGCTAGTTTCTGCAATTTTGAACAACTCTTTTTAGATACTATTCCTACCCAAACCATCACTTCTGTCTCCCCCAAAAAGCAGGCTAGCAACTGCTTTCACAGTGACACGTAAACCCTAGAAATCTAATGTCGCGATGGAGCCCCATAATCCATCCGTTACACAGATTAGTTGCGCAGGAGGCTGCATAGCTCGCTGGGGAAAGCAATACGCTGTAATCCCTCCCCACGCACACACAACCAACTCAAGTGTAGCTCATGGGAGGCCGTAAGTGAAGTCAGCTTGTTCCTTCTGTTTACAGCTCCCCCTGCAAGGGTGGACTAGGGATACGCTGGCCCATGTCACTCGGTGTGCCGTTATGGATGAGTGAGTGTGAACCTGCTCTGCTGCGCCAGCCACTGAGGCTGAGAAAGTGTGTGTGTGGGGGGGGAATCTCAGTCCCACCCCCCTACCAGTGCCATTGGGGAGTGCAGTGAGGCGAGGAGAAGATTGGCCATTGATGACTGCCCTCTTGGTGCCTTATAATGACACGGTTTCTCCCCTGTAGAGCAGCAAAGTCTATTTGTGACATTCTGACATTAATGCTGAGGTGGCTGCCAGTCAGAGAACAAATGCTTCCAAAGACTTTAACTCTGTCACGAATAAATGTCTCTCAGAGCCAGGGGCGGCTCCAGGCACCAGCACGCCAAGCGCGTGCCTGGGGCGGCAAGCCGCAGGGAGCGCTCTGCCGGTCGCCGCGAGGGCAGCAGGCAGGCTGCCTTCGGCAGCTTGCCTGCGGAGGGTCCACTGGTCCTGCAGCTTCGACGGACCTCCCGCAGGCGCGCCGCCAAATCCATGGGACCGGGGACCTCCCGCAGGCAAGCCGCCGAAGGCAGCCTGCCTGCCGTGCTTGGGGCGGCAAAATATCTAGAGCCGCCCCTGCTCAGAGCAGCACCATGCTCTAGTGCACTGAGCACAAGTCTAGAAGCGAGGCTGTGGGGAGACAGGGTGGCTCCCCGCCGAGCCGGAGCGGAAACCGCCGCGTTCCCCGCCGGAGGGGGCGGGGCCAGGGCGAGTTCGCTCCGTCCCCAGCTGCGGGAGGGGCAGAACAGGGAGTACAAAGGGCGGGGCCCTTTGCTCCGTCAGGGCAGCGGCGCAACAGAGGGACGCAGACGCAGACGCCGCACTGCTCCCTCCCGACCTGGCTGCCGACCCCGATGAGGTGCGGGACCCAGGGAAGCCCGAACACGGGAACGGACAGGACTCCGTGGGACTGCCCGGCGCGGACTGCTGCGAGCGGCCGGAGGATCCAGAACCCCTGGAGGAGCTGGAGCTGCCCGCCGCAGTCTACCCGACCGAACCCGAGGTGCGTGTACCCGGACTATAGCCAGCGTCCCCCTATTAGAGGGGTACGCTAGAGACTCCTGCCGGCGCTCCCCTGCCTGAGGGGCGCGCTGCGAACTATAGCCAGCATTCCCCTGTTAGAGGGGTACGCTAGAGACTCCTGCCGGCGCCCCCGTCCGAGGGGTGTGCCACGGACCCCTTCCCCGCCGCCGGCGGCGGGAACCAAGGCCGCCCGGCTTACAGAAGCGTTCTTGAGTTCTGCCACTGATCCTCTATCTGGACTTGGGGGAATCTCTTAACTTCTCCATTTCTGTATCAGTACAATGAGGAAATGCCTTTCCTACCCCATTGGGAGGCTGGGAAGAGCAATTAGTTAATGCTTGCAAGGTGCCTAGAAGAGGTAGAGTATTGCAGCCATAGACACTTTAGTACTGTGGATACAGAATAATGAATAACTTCTTGTGAATAAGTGGAATGCATCAGACCTGGCATAAGCATCAGTGATGGAGAATCTAGGGTTCAGATGGATGAAGATGCAGAAGCTTGGATGCTGATCTGAAATACAACCATCCAGAGACCTTTAATCTAGAGATCTATCAAGAGGCTCATAAGAGAGCCTGCAATGCTGATGCTTCCAGGTTCTGATGATCAGCACCATCAGCGCAGGCTAGTTCATGGTCTTCACATCCCTGCTAGGGCTAGGAAATGCAGAGCCGCCTCAAAGTCAGAAATAAGAATTTTAAAATTTAAGCAAAAGAGTGTAGAGCCTCCGAAGAGCTCCTGGCCAAAAGTGGCCACTAATTTGGGTGCCTCCGTTTTGAACAAGCCAACTTGAGAGGCCTGGGGCCTGACTTTCAGAGGCGGTGAGCACCTGTATGCCAGCTAAAGTTACGGAGAGTGGCAGTCGCTCAACACATCTGAAAATCTGGCCCAAACGGGGAGATCCTGAAAATTAGTAGCCACTGTTGCCAATTTGGCTGCTGAGTTTGTACTCGGGGGAAGGTTCAGGCTGGTGTCAAGCTCTCCAGGTCATCCTGTGCAACTGAAGTGAGTGGGACTCCTGGGCACAGGTTCAAGACCTAGAACCTATTTAACTCAGGTATGTTTCTGTCCTCAGTAATTACTGTATGATTACCACACGGTATCACACACTCCTGCACAGTCCCTCCCATAACCACTGTACGCCACTTGCAAATGCTTCTGCAACCTATGGACATACAGCAAAGTAAAGCTTCTTAGCGCAGGGTGGGTTTATCCCGTATTGCGCTAATTGTCTTGGCTCAGGTTAAATAATTCAAACAGCTGTGAAAGCTGGATTTCTCCCCCCCCCCCAGTTGTAATTAGCATGAAAGGGCTTTTTTTTCCTCTCTTCCTCTCTCTTCTTTTTAAATTCCATGAAATGACTTTGCTGCAGGGCTCCCTAGCCAGGTGAAATATATTGCAAGGAAATATTCACAACCCAGAAAAAAAAGTTGGGGGAGTGAGAAAATGTCCAGAAGCAAAGCATGAGTTGATGGTTCGTTGTGGGAGAATATTACTTCCCATCTTTATGGTCGGTGTCCCTGCAGGCTGAGCTTAAAATATAAAACAAAGCCCCCACACGTATGCACACACAATCTCATTGACAGCTTTAGGCCAGGAATTCAAAATAAAGAAGAACCCAACAACAGAAATGCAAGGAATGTTTGTGAAACTAAATGTTCTGAATTTGTTTACAATTCCCCTGTGTCGGTGCCAGGCCTGGCTTTCGTTGTTCCACAGGATTAAATCAACTGCCTGTGGGAGGGGGCGGAATTTCTGACGTGAGTCACATTTTTTTAAATTTTCAAATGTCACCCAAACACATTTTCAGTGGAAGAATCCATGTGTCGGCTTTATCCCCCTGCTGGATTATAATTATTTATTTCACAGTAGCATCTATGCGCCCAAGCTAAGTTTAGGGCCTCATTCTGCTGGATGCTAAACATAAGCATGGTAAGACAGTCCCTTCCCTGAAAAGCTTGCAATTGAAATAGGCTAGGGAGAAGAAGGGTGGAAGGGGAAACAGGTGCAGTGTGGTGAAGTGACTTGCCCAAGGTCACGCAGTTGATCAGTGGCAGAGCCAGGAATAAATCCAAATCTTCAGACTCCTACTCCACTGCCCCTCCATCATTAATCTTAGCCACACCCATGCCGGACTGTGATTGGATTTTTCATTACTTTTTGATTGTTCAATTTCTCCCAACTTCCTGGTGCCTAACAGGCTGGAAAAGGAGACTCTCCCTTGGTGAAACATTAAGTGTAAGATTTTTTCTGAGAGAGCGCCTGTTCTTCCAAGATTTCCGGACCCAAGCTAACTAGAAAACTAGTCCCATCTTTGGCTGTTCATTTCATCCTGAAATGAACCTCTGAATCTTCTGGGATTCACTCATTGCTAATAAAAAACACAGTTTAAAATCACTGAAATATCTTGTAGAACGTGTGGTACAAATATGGACCTTCCACATGAGCAAAGGTGGTGGTGATTGCATCTGGGTTAGGTTTTGGCTAGAATCAGGGCTAGTGAGGGTAGCAGCTGCAGATTCAAGGTGCTGGAGGGTGGGAAACGTGCTCTGTACTATTCATCTAAACCAACAATAAATAGACAGTGGTCCCATCAGGGTTGAAACCCTTCTGTAAGAACGGGTTTGGATCAAGTGCAAACACTTCTGAAATTCGAAGGGGTTCTGACTTGAGGGGGTGGGGGTTGAGTCTTTTGTCATGGATAGAGAAGGCTTCATGTAACAGCCTCATGGAGCTGAGGGCCACTTGCTCGCTGGCAGCAGTGGTTGGGATCTTTGTGTGCCATGCAACATCAGGACGTCCCACTATGATCAGTTTGTGCCTCTGCTCTTCCATCTGACACCTCCCTCTGGCTCTCTCCTCGCTGCTAGGAGTGGGGAGGTGTTGTCCCCCACCCTTCCTGACTCTAGGGGTCCCTACTATTCCAATCTCTTTGGTTAGCACCATGCTGTACATGGGTCATGTGGCATTAGGGTTACCACCTCTGAAATGCAAAAAAAAAAAAGGCAACCCCCCTCCCTCCCACACACACAAGGCAAGCCCACCACAATCCCCAATCATAAGGCAAATCCGCAGCTCCCTACTTATAGTATCTAAAGAGGTAACACACACGGATAAGATTGATAACGTTTCACCTCTCCTCACTCTCCCGTGACTCTCACCCTCTCTCACACATGTACCATGCGCTTGCGTGTTGGTGAGCAGACAACTGCTGCATTTTCAACAGGTTTGATCTGTTATCGCTTAAACTGCAGAACGTGGGAACACTGCAGCATCTTTAGCTGGACCCAGAGACTTTTAACATTCGATATCCCAGTGTATGGTGGTGATAGTGCAAATCTTTAGACCTACATAAAAACCCAGCAGATTCAATTATCTTTCTGACAACTGGCAAATCCATTTAAAAAAAAAAACCTGGCCAGGCCAGACAAATACCGGCCAGGTGATAACCCTGTGTTGCATTAAGGGCTGCGTTGCTCCGCTCACTCTACCTGAGAACTGGCAAGAGCTAGAGGTGCTCTGACTCGACATGTCCACCAGAGCTGCCTGCAGAGCCTCAAAGTATATCTGTTTCTAGAGCATCACTCATTTTGAGTTTCCTTTCCTGTGTCTGAAAGATTGCAGAGCTGGACAGCTCAAATGTCACAGCAGGAAAAATGTGACAAGGTATCCAAAGCTAACAGAGTTGAAACCATCTCTTTTGAGGAGCATTTTGGTGTCCTATAAATGGCAATTCAGTAGGGCTGGGGGGGGTGACTTTTTCCTGTCCCACATGAGTGTTTGAGATTTAAAAAAAAATGGCCTGTCCCAAATCAGGACAAAAGGTCCATCTCAAAAATGCTTGGGATCCTACAAACCAAAAACAAACATTTCTGCTTGGGTCAATCAAAATGTTTAGTTTCAATAATTTTGAACCATTGCATTTTGATTCTTTTGGTCTTTTTTCTACCTTTTTAAAAATATCAATCAAGCTCCATTTCTTATCAAAAAGCCATTTCGAACCGAAAAAAACAAACTTTTCATTTTAAAAAAGGGCAAACTGGGAAGTTTTGACAATATGGAAACTTTTTGTAATGTTTTTGAGTCAGGAAATTCAGCAGAACTGATCCAAAACCACCAAAAAAGAGTTTCGGTTTGGGTTCATCAGCATTTGTTGGTGAAAAAAAGTTTTGTCAAAAATGTCCCAAATGGTTCTACAGTTCAGCTGAATTTGAGCGATGCAACAGTGACTTCTAGTGGCTGGTTCAGTTAGTCTTGAGTCTGACCTGGAAGATGATTGAAGGAGGCAAGCCAAATTGGTGTTGGTTTTGTATATCTCTGCCTTAACCTTCCTCCTTGATCTTTGCTCGTCGGGGAGATGAGAAGTGGGAGATGAACGACACTGTAAGCCACAAACCATTTCATAAGACATAAAAATACCTTTGTCAGACTGTTTCCTAGACTCCAGTTGGTGCTGAAAGGGAGTAATTATATTTGAAGGCAATATCACTGGTGCTTGACTGTGCTGTACAACTTCCACTCTGTGATACAAAAACTCACATGGGCCGCGTTAGCTAGCTTTCAGGGCCATCCAGCCTTGTCTTTGCCTGCCTGCGGGTTCCTGTGTCCATGTCATTGCGAGACTGCAACCGAAATGTCTCTCATTACAGCAGTCCTTATCACCACATTAGTCCTACCTCACACCAAATATGAGTCATAAAGGATAATGAAGATCTCTGGTTTGAAGCACAGTGGTTTTGCAATGTCAGCTAGGCTGGGGCATTGCTGCTTTGTCTGTAGCTATCTGCTAGAAGATCCGCTTCTAATTATGGCTATTGATGATCTCATTGGTGCTAGTTCCCTCTCCCGCCCTCTGTTCCCTTGAGATACCATGGCATCTTTTGTCGGCCAATCTCTGCACTGATATTGCAAGCAAAGGTTACGGTGCTTGAGAATAAGAAGTGATGGCACCAAAATGTTGACGCGAATTGGAAAGTAAATTCAAACAGCAGTGTTAGCATATTAATCTGTGCAGTGCTGCCTGCTCCGAGCTTTTGGAAATCAAGAGTCAGGTTACAAAAAAGTATGAGGTTGGCTTCAAAATTATGTGATTTTTTTTTAAATGGGTTCTTTTTGTTCGCCTTTTGTTTTGTTTTTGTTTTTTGAGACCATCTAAGTTTCAACGTTTTCGAGCTTTTCTCCACAACCATGAAGCCTAGAACCTTACTTTTTCTTAATGTCTGCTGAGATTTTTCTTGTATTCACATGACTCCAAGAGCTGGGGCTTTGCGAAAACAACAAATGTTATGAGACGCATGATAAATTCATGAGAGAAATAAGACCATGAGTGCACAACATTCTTGATGCTCTGTGTGTGATATGTGCTGTCAAGTTCCAGAGATACCACCAGGTCTTTACTCTCATTACATGAATTTACCTAGAGTTGAGATCTAAGCCGGGGTCCACACTGGGAGGAGAGAGAAGAAGAGGCAAAGATGGAGAGGAAAGAGAGAGGGCTGGTGGGAAATATGATTTTACATTTACTGTTAGTGCTCAGCAATGAGCTGTTCATAAGATAGCGGAACAGCCCTGGAACAGGCTACTGGTGCTAGAATAAGGATGCTGTGTGTACGCAGATAAGTAACTCAGCAATAGCTAGCCAAACACACATGCCCCAAGAAGTTGTGGAGACATTCCTAATGGTTTGTATGATTTAACCAACACCTGGACACGTGTATAGTTTTATCTGCAGGAGCTGGACTGGGGGCTTCATTTCTGCAAGAGGCCGCAGTACGCAATACTGTGTCTGGATCCCTAAAAATTGCTGGGTAATTTCATGACCTCTAACACTTGTAGATATGCAAGTTACAATCAGTCTCAAGCTGCTACAGGTCACTTGATGTCCTGAAAGGGTCAGGGCAGAACTCACACACTGATGCCATTATGGGGGTTTTCACCTCCTGCTGCTGCTGCAGTGGGGACTGGCTTGGGTCAACGGTCTGACCCAGTGTGACCCACCTAGTGGGCTCAGAAGGTCTGACTGCACTGTAAACATACGCTGCTGGTAGGAGCTGGGCCAGGATGAGATCTTGTCAGGATAGCCCATCACTAACCATTATTACAGATAGCCAAGGTGTGGGGAGCAGTGGTTAACATTGGGGATTCCCAGCTTCTGGTGCATAAGGGTATGTCTACCCTGCAATCGGAGGTGCGACTGCAGCTACCACCAGTGACAATAGCAGCAGCGTGGGGTATCCAAGCCTTTCCCAGACCCTGGGTATGTACTCAAGGGCTAGCCTATGCTGCCAGGGCTTCACTGCTATTGTTAGTCAGGCTAGCTAGATCAAAGCTAGCTCCGGGATGTCTACACGCGCAGCAGTCAAGCTACTGATTGCAGCACTGGCGTCCCCAAAGAGTTAGGGGGTGGAACCCTGGAGAAGTCTGTGCTCACTGCGGTGTGTACCCCAGTCACGTGAACCAGCATGCCGACTACTCAGAGCAAATCAGGCCCTTCCTTCTCTCTGCCCCTTGGGAAAGAAGGGAGCGCTGGCAGCCTGGTAGTTGTTCCCCAGGGGAAGCTCCCTTACAGGAGGGGGAAGGAGCCTGGCTTGATGAACACCGTTTTTGTGTAACTAAACTAGACACACGTGTTTATTTCTCCAGTGGCAGGTGACAAACGCAACCTAGCAAGTGTGATTCTGTAACTGAGCTGAGTGTCGTTGGCACTTGGCAGCTGAACACCCTCGGGGGAAGCTGCTTCCTTTAGATGGTAGCCAGGGCGGACAAGGGGGGGAGAAGCCAGTACAGATTACCGGGGCCCGGCAGTCTGGAAGGGGACCTGGGGCCCGGCTTCGTCGGCCCTGTTTAGTCGGTCCGCCCTTGCTGGGGAGCCTGAAAAAAATTTTTCACCAGGGCCCGAACCCGCTCTCGGCGGCCCTGATGGTAGCATGGTCCCGTGAGTAATGCTCATGTGGTGTTCAGTCCCTTTTGGTGACTGTCCGAATGGGGCTACCCCGTTGTACCGGAAATGCCTGTGTTGGACTGCGCTGCCCAGCACCCTTAGGAGGAAGTTGACTCCGTTTGGAGCGTGGTGATAAAGCATGCTGGGCGGATAGCCGCAAACCTTCTCCCCACAAATTAATAACTCGTGTGTCCAGCATACCACGTGCCATGGGCCATGGCTGGACAATCAGCTGGTTTAATAACCTGGCCTCTTTCAGGTTAGCTTCACTATTACTATTAATGTATTAATATTGCAGTAGCATCTAGATGCCCCCGTCTGGGATTAGGGGCCCACTGTGCTTGGCATTGTACGGACATAGAGGGGAAGATGGTCCATGCCCTAAAGAACTTACAGCTGGCGACTGCACACAAGATGAGAGTGAGCCCGTTACGAGTAGTGCACTGAGCAGCAGTCACCCCCCACTAGATGCCAAGCTATTGTCCAAATCCAATTCAATCTCAGGGGCAATTGCTGCCCTTGGCTGGGTTTCTACCCAAGCCAAATGCAAGGGCCACGTGTCCCCTCTTGGGGGTGTTCCCTTTTCCTTGGGACATTTACTTTGGTGGAAAGAGCCTATGCACCACTCAAGTCCCATTGAAAACCTGTTTAGAGGGGTTAAGTGATGCACAGGCCTTGCATTCTTCCCTCTGCTTGGGACAATTTCACCCTTTGTGCATTTATATCACCCACTGATAACAGATGTTATTGTGACGAGAAGGGACATTTCCTGTTAAAGTCCCACTTAATAGCCCTGGGGCAGACTGTTTCCATGGACATCAGTGGCAAAAATCTCATTGACTTGAGTGAAAGCAAAATCAAGCTCCTGTAATGTGTGGGAGTCTTAGCAGATGCTCTGGTGTTTTCTTACTGCTGTGTAGGCTTTCCCTTTTCCTTACTCCTTCTGGGGCTGTGCAGCCTCTCTCTCTCTCTCTCTCGCTCTCTCTCTCTCTCTCTCTCGCTCTCTCTTATCCCTTTTATTCTTTCTTTGGCAGGGTGTCCCTGAGGTTCCCCACAAAATGGAGAGTACAGAGCAGAAGTGGTGTTACTGGAGGCCCCATCCCTTTAAAGCACTCTGAGCTGCAGCTTTCATCTGAAGATGATGCTGTTAATTCTCCTCTGGCCAGCAATGTGCTGCCAGCGACTTGACTTTAAGAAGATAGCACAAACATTTTCTCACGTAATCTGCAGTAAACACTGTATCCCAGGGAGGCTAGAGAGACCAAGGAACATAACCCCTAGTTTCGCCTGTCCTCAAGAATGCTCCCTCTTAACCCTGACCAAGGAGAGAGGCAGTAAACACACATCCAATCTCTGTTCCTGCACAGTGTCTTGATTACACTGAGAAGTCTGGCACAATGTTCAGTTTGTGTCACATGATGGGGAGGACAGGACCCATGGAGCTGCCTAAGGGTGGCCTCGCCCCTGGGAATGGATGGAATCTGGTACGATCCTAAGGCAAAGTCTTCTGCAGCCATGTCCTTATGAACCCCAAAGATAAGTCATCTCTGGGCAGGATGGTTTAGCAGCATCCACCGGCAATGAGGCTGGGCAGAGCACGACTTCGTTATATGCAGGGAAGCCATCCCAACCGTCCCCCTTCAATTTAGTCACAAAGTTTTAACAAGGGGTACCAGAGAAGCTCTGCCAATACAGTCTCAGCTTCTGGCCCAAGGTGGTGTTCAGGCAACTGAGTGCTAAATGGGGATGTCCGGTTATAGGGGCTTGGTATGAGTAGTTGTATCGCTAACGTATTTTAGCAATCAGGTGTGCACTGATGATGATCAGGAGGTTGCTTGGAAACACTAAGCACAGTTAGTACTGTCTCTATGGGATAAATGGTTGAGCCCGTAGTAGGTTATTGCACAGAATGCAAGGCCTATGCGAGGTGGTTTCATAGACTCACAGGCCTGGTCTACACTAGGGAGGGGGATCTATCTAAGATACGCAACTTCAGCTACGAGAATAGCGTAGCTGAAGTCGACATATCTTAGATTGACATACTGCCACTCCCCCGTCAACTCCGCTTCTGCCTCTCGCCCTAGTAGTGTTCTGGAGTTGACTGGGAGCGTGTTCGGGGATCAATGTATCACGTCTAGATGAGACGCGATACATCGATCCCCGATAGATCGGTCACTACCTGCCAATCCGGCGGGGAGTGTAGACATACCCATAGATGATGAAAGCAGAAAGGACCCCTGTGATCATGTAGTTGACCTCCTTTTGCATAGAACTTCCCTGAATTATCGTCTGTTTGACCTAGATCTGTTAGAAAAACATCTTATCTTGATTTTAAAACTGCCAGTGATGGAGAATCCACCATGACTCTTGGTAAGTTGTTCTAGGGGTTAATTTGCAGCAGCCTGATGGTTTAATCAGCCTGGACAGGATGGGATCTCCTTGGTTACCACTGAATCCAAGTTAACTGCTGCCATTCCTGGCTGTTTGCTGAGTATTTGATATATAGTGCATTGAATTCAAAGTGTCTTTTCTATGCTGCACCATGGTACCACAAGCATCTCCTGTCTTCAGAAGCTCAGATAATGCAATAACCACCTTAAGTGTTTCCCAGCTGTTAACATACCATGAAAAATAAAGGAAGCTATTACCAGACAGGAGATGAAAATATCCCCTTTTCCTAGGCAAGATTATTGCACTGAGGAAATGGAAAAGACTCATTTTCTTTTGCAAGGCAACTGGTATTTAGCTTTAGAAATGTACGTTGCAGTTCCTTGAACTGTTGGATTTTCTCACTGGAGTTACTTCAAACTCAGTCCCTTCTTTCTCATTAGGTTTGGTGAGAGAGGAACTTGTAAAGGTTTCACACTAAAGACTGTAATTTGGAGCAAGTGTTGGTTTATTTGGGAAGGTCAATTTTCTATGTCATGGATCTGAGTTCACGCACAAGGTCTGCTCCAACTCCTGTTGGAGCGAATGGAGATCTTGCCATCGGTTTTAAGGGCCATAGTTAGGACATCCTAGAAAGATCCCCTCCAGGT
Source organism: Mauremys mutica (assembly GCF_020497125.1). Lineage (NCBI taxonomy): Eukaryota > Metazoa > Chordata > Testudines > Geoemydidae > Mauremys > Mauremys mutica. The sequence continues at coordinate 80,194,960 of NC_059082.1, read as the reverse complement.
TTCTGACCAGAACTTTGGATCAATCAAAACAGAGAACCCACAAAGAAACCTTCCTAGATTTTTAGTGTGGCATTTTCAAAGGCAGCTAAGAACACAAATCCCATTGACTTTCAGTAGCACTTGTACTTGTTAACTCTCTTGGGTGTTTTTGAAAAGCCCACCTTGCACTCAAAGCATGTAGTCTGCTACAGATAGACCTCTAGCCTGGCTAGGCACATCCTACAAAGCTGCTGACTTTTTGCCTTAATGCTTCATTTTAGTGCATTGCTTAAAGATCTTGTTATTCTGGGACACAACATGAGTGTGATTACGGTGCGTGCTTCAGAAATGGGCATTTGCTCTATTATAAGACCTGATAGAATGTCCTTCCAATACACTGCCTCTCTCTTTTCTGTCCCTTCTCCAGTTTTTAATGTATTTTTTGAAATGTGGACACTAGAACCTGATGCAGTATTCCAGGATTACTCATTGGAAGGGAAGGGTTGGAAGGGACCTCAGAGGGTATCTAGTCCAACCCCCTGCTCAAAGCAGGACCAAGCCCCAGACAGATTTTTGCCCCAGATCCCTAAATGGCCCTTTCAAGGGTTGAAATCACACCCCTGGGTTTAGCAGGCCAATGTTCAAACCACTGAGCTATCCCTCCCCCCTGAAAGTGTTTAACCACAGAAACATGTAACTGCCTACATCCCATGGCTGAATCACCTTCCTTTCCATACTCACTTCTCCATTTATCTACCCATGTATGGCGTTAGCCCGTTTTCCTAGAGCTTCAAACTGAGAGCTCATGTTGCGCGGTTTGTCCAGTAGGGCCCCTAAATCCTTTTCCGAGTCGCTGCTTTCCAGAGGACAGTCCCCATTCTGTAGGTGCCGCCACCCTCCTTTGTTCCCAGATGTATGGATTTGCATAGGGCTTTATTATGTGCAAAGTGAAACTGTGCAATAAATTCCTTGAGGAAATGAGTGTGTTGACCATGCGGAATAATTAAAAAAAATGCCATGTTTCTCCTTATGTATCAGCTTGACTATGTGTCTTTCTGTCTCGTAGCCGGATGAACTGACCAACGCTTTGGAGATCAGTAACATTGTCTTCACCAGCATGTTTGCCCTGGAGATGGTCCTCAAGCTCCTTGCCTTTGGTATCTTCGGTTACATCAAGAACCCATACAACATCTTCGACGGGATCATAGTCATCATCAGGTCACTGCACGCTGCATGATACTTTCCACCATTCGCCTCCAAGTAGCTCCAGGAGACTAGACAAGTCATGTCATGCAGGGGGTAGGAGTGATGTGGGTTAGTGTGAATTTAGAGCTCAGTGGGATTAAGAGCAGATTGACCTTTTAGGGTTGTATGTTTAGAAGTGCTGTCCAAACGAAATGGACGTGACAGACGAGGAGTTCTATTTCTGCCACACATCTGGCGGCGTGGTGAATTTTCCACTGAAACCCAGCAGAACTAGTTCTGGGGAAGGAAGTGTAACGACCCCAAGTTGCGGCAGTACAGTGTTTTCCCAGAACGAATACATGAATACGTGACCTGGAAAGGCAGGAACAGAGCTACACTGTGAGAAGGTGGGATTCAATAGGTAATGGGTGTGGTGGCCGCTACAGAGGGCTCCCAACAAGTGGTAGGGGTGCTGCAGATCTGGGGTGGCTTGTGCTGGCACATGTGCATGGGAGAGGCTTCTTCTGCGTCTGTCCATGCTGTAACTGGCTTGGCCTGCACCAGTCATCCCCCGAGCTTCGTGGGTGCTAAATTCACTCTAATTTTGAGAAAGAAAAACATCAGGCCAGATCCTCAGTCGGTGTAAATCAGCATAGTGTTGTTGACATCCATGGTGGGATGCCGTTTTACACCAACTGATGGCTCAGCCCCTGGAGTTGAAATAAGTCATGCCAATTAGAGAGGGGTCCAGAAGAAAGTCCCAGATCCAAACAACTCCAAACTCTGAGATTGTTCAAATGCCAAACCCAATTTTACACCTGGCTCCATCTCTTTATAATAATAATCTGAACTAAAACCCCCATGTTTCAACCCTCTGGAATTTCAGGGCCTTCCAAAATCCTGATCTAAATTTTGTGGCTGGAGCCCATCTCTGATTTGCAATGGTCCAGACCAACAATGCGTATAGAATACCATTAAGTCATTTACTTTATCGCTAGATGCTATAGAAAACAAGCAGGTTAAACAACACTATAGAGGAAATAGATTAAGCATATATATTGAAGGGGGCTAATTCTGAGATCTTTCCAAAGTCAAGAAGGAGGCAGAGCTGCAGAGGCAAATATACAAGTTGACCTCCCCCCACCCACACTACCTTTGTAAGTCCCATCTGTTCCTACAGCGCTCTCTGATCCCAGGTCACAGGCTGGGCCAGGCACCCTGTGAGCTACCCACAAGCCAGTTAGCTGCGGGTTTTGTTGTACTGTACATCAAACTGCTACAAGTCAGACAAGGACAGTGAGTTTGTTGTTTTCCCTCTTGTGCTCCCGTAGTGTCTGGGAGATCATTGGCCAATCCGATGGAGGCCTTTCTGTGCTAAGAACTTTTCGGCTGCTCAGGGTCCTCAAGCTGGTACGCTTCATGCCCGCCCTTCGCCGCCAGCTGGTGGTCCTGATGAAGACGATGGATAACGTGGCCACCTTCTGTATGCTGCTCATGCTCTTCATCTTTATTTTCAGGTACCAGCAGCTGCTGCTTTTCTCCTTGGATTAATTGTTTGGCTTGCTTAAATAATATGTAAATTAGAGTGACAATAGAGCATGTTTGCCATGCAGCCTAGATGACAGAAGTGCTCACAATAGACTGACAGGCAGATATTCAACAGATGATTTACCTCCTTGAGGTCTCAGTGTTTCATGCAATCCTTGTAATTCTGTAGACAAATGAAGAACACAAACCGACAACAACAGAAAAACAGAGTTCCTGAGAGGCACAGGACAGGAGTGGCAAAAGCTTCCTAAAACTGTAGGGGGCGGGGGGAAGAGAGCGGGCGCACCAGCACCTGAACCGTGGCCCTGCCCCCTCTGTGCCACCCCTATCCCCTGAGGCCCTGCCCCTGCACCACCTATCCCTCCTCCCCCAAGAGTTCCCCCTCTGTTCCAGCACTCCTGACCCAGGAAGTTGTCCACAAATGGAACTTGATGGCTTCATGTTTTAGAGGGAGGAAGTATGGGGTCCAGGAATTACCTTTTTAACACTAGACTGCAGCTGAATGGCTCAGGGGGTTGATAACAGGGCATGCAGCCTGTCACCAGCTCCGCCCCCCTGAGTTCTGGGTTTGACTCTGACCAAGGTCAATAGTGGGGATACGTGATCCAGAGAAGCAAGAAGAACTATGGAGGGAGAGTGGGGACAAAGTGGGCAGTTGACCTGATGTTCTTTTGAGGGGCTATTTACCCCACCTTGTAGAGAATATCAGGGGTCATTTCCAGTGCCTGTTTAGTAGCCAAAATGAAATAGATTGTTGGTCTTAGTTAATTTGGTAGTGGAAAACTATCTGTAGCACCAAAAGTCACTTCTCAGCAACTCCATGGGATCTTCTGTCCATGTCAAATAGAAGACTTTCGGAATAATAGTCCAGATTCTCAGATGGTTCACATTAGCTTATTTCCATGGATGTGGGCCCACTGGCTTCAGTGTAAATTAGCTGAGAATTTGCCCCAATACCTATGGCAAACATCTTGGAAGATGGTATTTTTTTATTAAATACTCAGAAAGCGCAAGCAATTTATGTTAACTGTTAAATCTTCTGAATGTTTCCCTTGGTTTGTGTAATTCCAAGCTGTTTTCTCTATTCTTTCTCTGTTTGATGTCATTCATACTTGTATATTTGTCATGCATATTGTATATTTGTCATGCTTGTGTCATACGGAATAGTTCCTGACCACATGTCCATTACGCTGCTTTGATAGAAGGAACTCAAAAGTGGGGGAACAGCTACCATTGCAGCTGCCACTAATTGGCCGCTTTGTTGGCATTATCAGCAAAGAGAATGAGGACTGAATGGTTAATGAAGATTGAGTAACCCTCTCAAGATCCTGGAAGTGGTCAAATCATCTGTAAGGTCCATTTTTCATAGAAGATCCCTTTCTGGGAAAATCTCTGGGACCTGGTTGGCCTGAGCCGTGACAGGTCAAATGTGCTTTGTTATACTCACATTTAGCGAAGGTATCCACTTTTTGCCTGAGTCCTAGATAATGAACGGAAAGTAGCCCTTCCAGCACCCACAGCCCTCTCCAGAAATTCCTCAGAGAGGATACTGGAGATGGAGATGGATTGTTTGAAGAGTCTTCAGCCATGTCACCCATAATTCCTTGGGCCAGTAACATCCATCCCCAGTCAAAGGCCGCATAAAGTGTAGAAAGCTCACCAACTAGTATTACAGCTCTGTCAATGGGAACCCAGAGGCCATCGGGCTCTGAAATGGTGGGTCATCTGTAGACATCTGGACTGAAATGGCAAGTAGAGGCTGGGGGCCTCAAGAACCAGTACATTTGGTGATAGTTCACCAGGAACATAAGGACAAAAGTTATATCTAAGTATGCTATTCTGCTTTCACCTTCTGGAAAGGCTCTTTTGTTGCATATAGGAAACCCGTGCGCTGATTCACCTTGTAGTTGGTGTTCTCCTCTAAGGAGGTCTCATTTCCTGCCTGCAGGAGCACAGATAGCACTCTCAATAGACCCACAATGTGCAGCAGTGACAAGAAAGTGACCCCAAAAGCCTTAAGATGCTCCCTTAAACCATGTGTCTCATGCAGTGATGTCTTCTATGTCGCTTCCTTTCCCTCTCCAGCATTCTCGGCATGCATCTTTTTGGATGCAAGTTTAGCTTGAAAACTGATACGGGGGACACAGTTCCAGACAGAAAGAATTTTGATTCCTTGCTCTGGGCCATTGTGACCGTGTTTCAGGTAAGATCTGGGACCGCTGATGAGTTTTATTCTCTACCAAACAGACAAATGTTGTTGCCTTTCAAAAAACTTTATTAACAGCATCACAGAGTTAATTGGACAAACTTACCTTGAAGAGGTTTGTTTCGGTTCTTCCCAATGAATCGACTGGTCTCAGACTAGCTCTGAGTGGGCAGATGCCCTTGTCGCAAAACCCACCACTATAATGATCTCGCTTCTTAGCAAAGGCCAAAGCCTGAGAAGGAATAGAGATTGAGCAACACTTTCTTATCATTACACTTGTGCAAATATTAGCAGATTTTCTCAGTTCAGTTTTGATTAAACTAAAAAGTAGGAAAAAATTCTGGTCGCCCAAAACACTTTGACATAAAACGTTTTGTTACATTCAGGGTTGTTTTTTTTAACTTTGTTTCAAATTTTATCTTGATTTTTTTTAGGTATAAGGAAAAAGCAAACAGATAGAATATTTCAACTTTGAGGGAATTTTTTTTTCCCCAGACAGAAACATTTCAGCAGATTCAACATGAATACATTAAATGTTTCAGTTGACCCAAATCTGCATTTTTTTGGCCCAAAATTCAAGAAATTTTGCCCAGCTGCAATCATTATACAAGTCAGGTTGAAACATATCGGTCATTGTGAAGGAGGCTTCTAAAACCATTCAGTGCTGTACCTGTTCCATGAATAGACAGAAGACTTCTGTCTCCAAGGATACCAATCCAACACCTTCCTCCAGCACTGAAAATCACTTTTTAAAAATACTGTGTTTTAGAATTGGGGGGAGAACAGACTGTCTCAGGTCAATCTAGCTCAGCAAATTTTGTAGGTACTGGCTACACAAACAGTGGATTTGGGATGAGGATTGCTGGACTGGTAAAGACTGTGACACAAAAGAAAAGCAAGGCAGAGGACTGGAAAATCTCTATGTAAACTAGCTGACTTTCCTGTGTAGACAAGATCTAAGGTATCATTGGAATGACTCAAATACTTCATAACAGAGCAATGAAGCAACTATTTCCAGGAAGGTATCTCTACGCAACATTAGCTGTCTTTCTGCTTAAGAAATCAGTCCTTATAATGGGAAGCAGAGTGAGTATATTAAAGGCCCCCTTACAACCACCAATATAGTGGAGGAGAGCTTAAGAATGCTAAGCATGATTCCTAGGTATAGGACAGGTGCACCTCATTAAATGAGTTGCAGTCCATGTGCAAACTGATCCAAACTCTCCATAATGCAGAATGTTAGCTCTCCCCTATATAAACAAAGACGGATTTTAGTTCATTGCGAGGGGAAACTGACATCACTTCCATGAGGTTCAGACTGTTTTAATAGCGGCTCATGTATTTATTTTTAACATTCGAAGTCGTGTGTGTAAGTAGATTCAGGGTGATGCACAAGGACGTAACCTTAAGGGGAGGCACAGGATTAAATGCAGCCAAATATGCTTTCCCACCCCCAGATGCCGCCAACTCGTTGTTCCTGTTTTACAGCAGTGCTAGAGGACATCTTCGTTGTAGAGTCTGGATTAATGAAGGGCAAGAAACCCTCGTCTTTTTTTTTTTTTTTTAAGTCCCTGGGTTTTTCAGCTATGGAAAAGTTGGCAGGCTAGGAATGTCTTGAGTGAATCTTATGAAGGCTCCTTATAGTCAGACTAGTCTTTTCAAAGAAAATCTGTTTTCCTGCCAGTTTATCATCTTTTTTCCACCCAACAAGCAGTTGTTTCCTTTCCTGAGTTTCTGGAGATCCCTTGTGTCAATGACTGTGAGGAAAACCTGGTGTTTTTCCCCAACTCCAGTTAACTCATAATGAGAAAAAATGTTCTGATGGAAGGAAAGCGTGGCCCTGAAAAAGTGTGACCATCTCTTGGCACAAAACTGATGGTGCCATGGCAGACCTATCAATTGGTAGCTGATCACCAGAGTACACGTAATCCTTTGGGAACTTCCCCACCATGTAGTAGAAGTCGCTGCTTGTGCGCCCGATACATTACCAGAGTGGAGATTTGAACTAGCAACCTTTGTGGGTCATAATGCCGCGAGGTGAGCTGAAAGGGGACCTAGTGCAGAAAAAGAGTATCTCAGGGGGCAGCCGCAGCTTGCAGATCTAGCTCATGGGCTGAGATCTAAATAAAGAGACCCTTTGCGGTCTCATCTGGTTAGCTCTCCAGCGGGTCAGAAAGGAGAGCGGGTGCGGCCCCTATAAAGGAGAAAGGGATAAATCAGTGATTCAATGTGCATTTTAAACCAGCTGCTCCCGGCGAGCAGAGAGGAGTAATCGGAAAGCCTTTCCTCCCCACTCCACGCAGATCCTCACCCAGGAAGACTGGAACGTGGTGCTCTATAACGGCATGGCATCCACCTCCTCGTGGGCGGCACTCTACTTCGTGGCCCTGATGACCTTTGGCAACTACGTGCTCTTCAACCTCCTAGTTGCCATCCTGGTAGAAGGCTTCCAAGCAGAGGTAAGGGGGCTTAGCAAAGCGATGGGGCAGGGAACTGGCAGCTGCACGTAGGGAATGGGTGAGGGGTTCAGTCTCATGAGCTCTTCATCCGTAGGGAAGTAGCAGCTTATCTCTAAATGAGCCTCCAAGGACCACAGCAGAACCTGGCCCCCCAGACCCTCCAATAAAGCCCACCTGATACAAGACAGGACGTTGATAATCCAGTGCTCATGGAGGGAAAGGGCCAAATTGAATTAAGCCTGGTCTACACTTCAAAGTTGGTGTCGCTGTGTTGGCTAGTTGCAGGTGGGGGCAGTTACTGACATAGCTATGTTGGCATAAGTCCTAGGGTGGATGCAGTTATACCGGTATAAGCAGAGTAGGAGTGATAAAGCTTGTGATGAGGTGCCCTTGTGATGCCTGGCTAGCTCTGATGGTTCCATCCTTGAGAGGATGATCCAGTGGTTAGAACACTTGCGTGGCATTCACAAGACCACGGTCCACCCGGTTTCCGGCGTGACCCTGGGCAAGTCGCTAAGGGTATGTCTGCTGTTTGTGCTGGAGATGTAAACTGAATCATCCTGAGCGTGGTCCCAGCCGAGACTTGAGGCACAGACTTGGGTGACTGGCTGCTTCCACCACTGTGACTATGCTTCTGGTTTTAGCGTGCTAGTGTGGGTATGTCCTCTCGCTGGAATTGACACCTGCCGCACCTGCACAGACGTGTCTACACTGGGAGTTGGGGATGTGGATTCCCAGCTCGAGGAGACATTCTCGTGCTAGCTGTCATTGAGCTAGCATGCTAAAAATAGGATGTGCCCGGTGGGATGGGCTCGCCGCTCTCAGTACGAACCTATGGTCTCTGGTGGCAAGTACTGGAGACAGGACCACTGGTCTGACCCAGTATGGCTGTTCATATGCACCCCCACCTGAAAATGAGTGCTATAACAATATATGTGGCCAGGGGACTGGATAATGTCCAATCACCTTTTCTTGGGTAAGGAAGTTTAAAGAAATAACTATTTCTTGGTCTGCTTTGAGAAGTTTCCAAGTGTCAATCCTGGAACCCGCTGACCTATTCTGCTCTTCTCCATTTTTTCCTTCAGAGCAGGACAGATCCATATGTAGCATGGAGTTTTAAATGAGAATTATGATCCCATTTCTGGTTTAATATCTTATGAAGAAGCTTTTGTGAAGTCGGTAGGGCATGGACATGATTTTGAGACTCGCCTAAAATCATCCAGCCTCCGTTCAAGTTGAAAATAAAGATCCAAAAGGCTTGAATCACATTTTTGGATTTTTGAATTTTTTTTGTCTCCCAAGGCATGCAAGAACAGAGAGGCTGCTTCGCGCTTTGGAATATTGAACCAGCGCTAAGCACATGGGAACTCAGAAACAAAATGAGGAATGGTTTTCAGTTTTCATTCTCTAAATTCCCAGGATGTGGAGAGGGAAAGAAAAGCTTTGATTTAGTAATTATTTTTGATAAGTTTTCATCTTTGTCCCCAGAAATCTCATCATTTTCATATTTATTCTGCTTACATTACAGTGAGGCAACACTGCGGTGCATTGTGAAGTACCGTTGAAATATGCATGCACCAGAAACACCCTTCTCCTAAACTGTTACAACAACATTCTTCCCCTTTAAGGTGATCTGTATGGTTTCCATTATTAAAATGTCCCTTCCCAGCTTCCTGATAAGTACCAGGACAGGCAAATTAATAGAAACAGCTGGAACAGAGCCCTAGTTTGAAAATGATCTTATCTTCATTGTTTATTCCCAGACTCTCAAAGCAGCTTTCTTGGGATCACGGATCTGTGTGACACGTGCACTTTGCTGGGGATGCTGCAACTCTTCTCATCCCTGCCTCTTAGTACAACTGGCACGACCCTGCTTCTATTGAAGTCTGTGGAAATTTTGCCACTGACTTTAGTAGAAGCAAGATCAGCCCAAAAAGAAGGAATTACCAGTATTCATGGAGAATCTGGCTGCTGTGTCCCAGCAGGTTGGAGTTTTGCTCTGCGGTGTTAGTTGTCTTCAAAGTCACACGTGCTGTGCAGCAAGCTGGACCCAAAGCCTGTTGGAAAGTGCCTGGACTCTGATGCAGCCGGCTGACAAGTCTGAGGCCCATTCATTTACATTGTAATATGGTAGCTTTTAATGGATTAAACATAAAAACAAATAACCCAATCGGTGCAGTAACCCTGGTGGTGTTTATTTTTATGTTGAACTCCATTCATTTGAAACTGTTCCCCATGTTATCCGTTTTCAGTGTGCTACAGATTTTTGCACTGACGGCTACATCATCGAAGTAGTCAGTTGAAGAGGGTTTGAAAACTGGCAACTGATCGGGGACACTTTGAGTGCTCGGCACCTAAGAAGGTGGGGGGAGGCAGTCAGAGATAATTGGCTGAACACATTAGCTGTATACTACTGTATACACAATCCATGGTGACGTAGTTAACAACACTGGACACAGAACATTCATTAGGAGGTTTCAGAGATACCAGCCAAATAGAAATGAATGAAAGTTTCAATCTAGACTTTCCCAGAGCTTGGATGTGTTTTGAGGTGGGAGCGTAATATAGGGAAAGGAACTGGGTACCTAGACTGTAAATTCTTTGGGGCAGAGATTTTCATTTTGTTCTGTTCATACAGGACCTAGCACAGTGGAGTCCAGGGGCCCCTAGATGCTTTGGGAATACAAATAATAATACTGTTATGTGTGTGTATCACTGCCCGCTGTCAGATGGAATCAGAATAGCTCAGATGTGTGTCATAGGCCCTGTATTGCTAATGAGACTCTCATTGAACTCAAGAGGCAGGGACTGTTCTTTTTTGGAGCTGAAGGATCTAAATTTTATCTTTTGCTTCTACCGCCAAGTCCTAAGCCGCTATACATTTGTTACAGTAGGTAGAATTTGAGTGATAAGTGTTTGTGTTTGCCTTTGCCTAAATCATTCTTCACCTTGGTTCGTTCCTGCAATGTTGCCCATATTTCATGACTCGTGCTGCTTTTGAAGCTCCTGTCCCTCAGGGTCCATTAATGTGTCTCAGCCCCACATCTCCCAGCCCTCGGAGAAGACGCTTGAGGATATTATAAGAATGCTGAATGTGTGCGCCAGCCATCTATGCTGGGGAAGGGCCACCGGCAGGGGCGGTTCTAGGAATCCCGCCGCCCCAAGCAGGGCGGCGCGCCGCGGGGCGCGCTCTGGCGGTCGCCGGTCCCGCGGCTCCGGGGGACCTCTGGCAGACGTGCCTGCGGAGGTTCCGCTGGTCCCGCGGCTCCGATGTACCTCCCGCAGGCATGACTGCGGAAGGTCCGCCGGAGCCGGCTGCCGCCCTGCCGGCAAAAAGCGCGCGCTTGGCGCGCTGGGGTCTGGAGCCGGCCCTGGCCACCGGTATCAGCCTTTTGATCTTCAGCAGGTTCCAGAGATAGGAGGTCAAAAACATTCCAGATGAAGCACGCAGGCTGTGCCAAAAAATGTAATAGCTAATTGAAATCCAGGAGTCTGCTGAGCAGTGCTCCTTTGTGTTCTGCTTGAGGTGTAGAGTAGATGCAGCCATTTGATGTTGCCAGGCAGACCCAGCCAGTCGCACTTTGCACTTTTCACCTGTTTTTTTCTAAGTGCAAGTCCACATTCATGCTCCGTATCCAGGCAGGCAGGAGAGAGGCCTTCCTTGCCCATTCAACTTTACCAGCTACACTATTGCTGTTTTGTTTACACCCTTTAATCCCTGGGTGCTGGGCTCCAGCTCCCCTCTATTTGATAAGACACTTGTCTTTAAATATGTTGTCATTAACGAAAACAAACAATGGAAAAGGACCCAGGGAATGGGCCCTGAATTATTCCCAAGCTATTCTTGGTGGGGGTGGGAAATCAGTGCTTTTGTTAGCCACTCTGCCTGGGAACGTTTTTAACTGTCTTGGGGATTTATAATACTTCTGCTTATTCCAAGCTGTTTCATTCAATACGAGAGAGCAAGCAGAGAAAAATCATATTTGCCCCATATATTTTTCTGTGATGACTTCAGTGAACAAATAATGATGCTTTAAGCGAGTCTGGTAAGAGTACCAGACAAATGCCTGGCTGTAAGCAGAGAGTTCTAGTTTGTCACTTAGAGTTAAGCTAAAGGATAGTCCTCTTCTCCCTTGGATTATACTAGGTCAGCTCTCTAAAGCTCCCTTCACATGCCCCTGGCTCCAGACAAGTCCATCTCCACTTCAAGTATCTTTTCTGGTTTCCACTTACCTCCTGAAGCAAATGTAACCACCTTCCCCTTTTCTCCAAAGCCCTACACAATCAATCTCCTACGTAGAATCATAGAAGCGTAGGACTGGAAGGGACCTCAGGAGGTCATCTAGTTCAGCCCCCTGCACTCAAGGCGGGACTAAGTAATATATAATACTGTACATATAGTGCTCTGGCTCTCGCCTCTGTTCATTTGTCCCCTCAGCATGACTGACAAGCCCCTTGGTTTACCATCTTGTGTTCTTACTACCAAATATAACACCCATTTACACACAGGCTCTCTGTCCCCCTCTAGTAGCTGAAATACTACGAGTCCACTGCAGCCTGGGCTAACACCTAACAGCTACTGTGTCTTCTAGCTTAGGTCGTCAAAACTCATGTTTTTTAGCTCCAGAGGTCACAGGTTGAATCCTTGCTGTGGCAATAATGTGGGGTTTGCGTTAGGAAAACGAAAATTCTCTCCATTCAGCAAACCTGTTTGTTGCAAAAGCCACTTTGACCTTTCCATAATGTCCTGTCTCCTGCTTGTTCTCTAAACGGCTGAATTGTGCTAATATGAAGACAGAAAGTGGTAGCCTTGTGCAATATTCTCTATAAATATGTAATTACAGTCTTAGCAAAATGGACCCTGTTTTCTTGCTAGTGTTTAATAGCTCCTTTTGGAGCTGTTACAGACTATGATTTAAATGTTTAAGAGACAGTCTTTAAAGCCTGCATCAGAACAGCCCAACCACCCCAGGAATTATATATGTAGCGTGCATTTTTCTTTCTGGTTTCCTTCATTAGGGGGCTTGGCAAAGCTTATGGTTATAGGCTTGTCAGTTGTCTCTTAGCTAGGTACAGTCTGCACTAGTGAAATCCCACCAGAGCCATATTTCAGCCACGAGGCCTCGTATCAAACTGCATGCTTATAAATGAATAACTTAGCTCTAGTTTTTATACAGCAAGGGCTGGCAAATCTTCCTTGGCTGCAGCTCGCAGGAAGAAGCATTCAGCAGAGCTGAGGGTTTTTTATTTTCCTGCACCTTTATTCTTTGATTCGTTGACTAGCTGTTGATGCCAAAATATGAAAAGTCTTTTAAACAGGAATCCACATAAAGTCATATACTGCAGAGGAACTTGTCTGAGATCTTTTGCCTTGCTCTTCTTCTTTGACACTGCGTGTGAGTATGGTCAGAAAGGTGGTTATGTACAAATGGGCCCTTCTTAGTCATCTGATCACTCCAAGTCACATGGGCTGACTTTACTGATAGAATTGGGGCGGGGGGGTTGCTACTGTTAGCCCTCCCCTACAGCTAAGGGAGCAAGCTGAGTTCTGTTCTATCCTATGTGTCGTTGACAAAATTGCCAACTGAATTTGATTGGGGGACTCCTTTTATTGATAATGCTGTCAGAGGCAGAAAAAACCCAGCTTGATCTTCAGATCTTGACTTACGAATGGTGCAAATTTGATAGGGACATGAAAGAAAAAGAATAGACAGGGAAATCCATGAGATCATGCTTTGTGTAGAGCATCCCTGACTTGCATGTATGACTGCAGAACTACGAGCAAAAGGGCAAAACTTATGCTTGTGTAGCTGAGTCACGCAGAGGTTCCAGATTGACTGACTGGAAAATTATCTCAAATCTGCTGTACAACGCCACCCAGAGCTTCCAAAATTATACAGCTCTAACAGCTATTGTATGTTAATTCTTCATCCATGAAACAAAAAAGATGAACAAAGGGACTCAATCCCCTCTCTTAACCTGTTGCTTTGGCTGCACCACTTAGCAAAACACTGCCAAAGAAATCAAGTCCATCACCACCTTGGGGAAAGCCGTGTGTGTCTACTGAGACCATGGTGGATTTGTACAGTTAAGAAACTGTGCTCCTCACAGAGACCAATTTGCACAACTTCTCTGTAGCCTTGCTGGGTCAGTTGGACAGCCTGCCAGAGCAGTTCTGTCCTGCTGACCACACACAGGATGGAATTGTTTAGGAGAACTTTACAAGACAAGCATTTGTACTCCAGCCTTTTAAATGAATTTAGGTTAGTCTCTTTGGTAGCATACCTGGATATAAAAAAGCAAAGAACCAGTGTTCAGATCTGGTAAAGACGTTTGAAAGAGGGTTGTGTGGCTTAGGGCTCAGCTTTGGCATGCCAAACCTCTCTGCAACATAATCTGCTGGTCAGGGCCCTGTGTGTAAAAGGAATCAAGGGTCGTCTCCCAAATCCCAAACTCCCTGTCCTCCTGTTGGCGGTCTAGAAGGAGACACTAGAGACAGAATCATCTGTGAAGACTGAATTATTCTTCCTCGCTAGAGGCGGTCCATGTTGGGGTAGCGTGTGTGTGCGTGTCCATTCACTACTTGTGCTGTGGATACCGAAGTGTCTAATCTGGGGTCTGTTCATGACTATATTGGGGAAGATGTACAAAAGCACTCAGTACTGGACTAACTGCTCCCACTGAACTCAGCGGTGAAACTTCCATCCACTTCAGTGGGCACAGAGCTAGGCCCGTGCTAAGGTGCAGATCACCAGCACAGTTCCAAGGAGTCCTCTGGGGTTAGGGTGACCAGATGTTCCGATTTCATAGGGGCAGTCCCGCTATTTGGGGCTTTGTCTTATGTAGGTGCCTATTACCCTCTCCTACCCCCATCCTGATTTTTCACACTTGCTGTCTGGTACCCCTGTCTGAAGTAGCGCTCTGAGCTACGACTTACCAGCTGAGTTTCAGCCCTGAGTGCATCTGAAAATCCCACCCTACCTGTTATAGTAATAAATGATTGTTCATTTGTTTCCTCCAAGGATTGCATGGTTTTCCATGTGGTGTTTGCATAATATTCCAGTATAGAGATGTGTAACAAAAAGCAACATGACTAGACAGAATTGTTAACTAGGCCCCCTGCATGAGATGCACCATAGGCAAGAAAGATGTTACAGCATGAAGGATAAAGACAAGATCGTTTTCCAAACCACTGGGGAGCCCAGCCTGATTCACAGAGATAACAGACTGACAGCACAGAGAGGAAAATCACTGACTGCTGCTCAGAGGTTTCCTCACGAGGCACAGACCCCCTGCTCTCCAGCGTGAAATGCCGTGATCTGTATTTGTTTGCTGAAGATATTGAGGCAAGAGTCAGCCAAAAAACTAGCTGTCATTAAATACTGATCTTTAAAAAAAATATATAGGTAGATGTTTTGGAAGGAGAGAGTGTTTTAACTGCACAGCCGGAGTGGAAATAGCCTGGAGAAAGGTGGTTACTCAGTTGTCATAAAACCACCAAGTCTTAAGTCTCCAGTTGTGGTTATCATCTTCACTTTCAACCCTCTCTCTCTGTCTTCAAGCCACATCTGCTGACTTTACTGACATAAATAAGCTCCCAGTACTCTCTCTCAGCCCTGCAGAGCAGGGATGCAGTTATGGAAGAGCAAGCGAGGTTCTATTCTACCTCATCCTACAATGCTGCCAGGTGGCTTCCGATTGCAGAATCTTTATAGTGAGGCAGGATGAAAGACAGAGCATGGCTTGATTTTTCAGATCCCTGGGTTGAGTTTTTCAGCACTGGCAGCTAGAAAAATATCCCTTTGACATCTAAACCCAGCAGCTTGTGATCATGGAGAGAGGATAGATACAGAAACCCGTGATGCCAGATTTTCTTAGTCACGTCTCTGATGGTAACAGCACTTCTACATTTTGCGAAGGGACTCATTGTTCAGTTAGACTAGACACTGAGGTGAATGCAGCAGCATTGATAGTAGCTATATATATATGGGCATTTCAAAGCAGTTCTAATACACATCATAATGCTTAGTGCATATAGTATGATAGTGCCCAAAGGCCCCTATCAAGATCAGGGCACCATTGTACAAACACAGTCGAAGAGAGAGTCCCCTGCCCCAGCTTTCAAAACACATTACAAGCATTACTTGATTAATACCCACAACAGGTAAGTATCATGGTCCCCATTTTAGTGAACAATGCAACAGCTGCAAACGTCAAGTTAGGGAAAGTGAGGCACAGCCGGGTTGAGAGATTTGCCAATGGTCGCTCAACAAGTCAGTGTAGAGCTAGAACTTGAAGCATACTCTTCCATGTCCCAGGTCTATGCTCTACCCACGAGATGACATGGCCTCTCTGATGGGATGGAATATGTGGGCAGCCACTGGTCTGGCATTAGTAACTTAAATGGATCAGGGGAATTTTATTCGGAAACTTCTCTTGGTCAAGAGCAAAACACTAATCAGACATTAAATTCACCCATCACCTCCCTGCAGGGTGACGCCAACAAATCGGACACGGATGAGGACAAGACATCTGCCAACTTTGATGAGGATATTGAGAAGCTGAAAGACCTCCATGCAACAGGTAGGAATAAGCTTGAATTTCCTTCTGCAGTGTGCATAGCTATGCTATAACTCTGCTTCCAGAGGCCCTGTAGATGGTTTAGGTCAGGGTTTCCCACATGGTGGGTCCAACCCACCAGGGGGCCTGGTGGTACTCCCTCTCCCCAGCCACCCTCCACCCCCATCTCTGGTGCTGTGACATCCCCAGGCAGAGGCACGGGGGTGGGAGGTATCTCTGTGGCAAGTGCAGTGCGAAGGAAGCTGCCGAAACCAGCGAGCAGACAGCCAGCAGCCTGGTAGCGATTGCAGCCCAGCTGTGGGGAGAGAGGGGATGGCTGGGGCACAGAAGGGGATGGGTTAGGGGGAGCCAACCAGGAGGTTTGGGCTTGGGACTAGAGGGCTGGGGAAGGGGAGGAGCAGGTGCAGTGGGTCCCCAAAAGACACAAAATACAACTTAGTGAAAAGTTTGGGAACCTCCAGTTTGGGAGCTCTATCCCTGTTCTCTCCCCCCGGGGGCAGTACATTTCATGCGGTGACTCTCCTGGCTGCTATGCTTGTGGGGCGGCAGTTTTGCATTTTCAACTATTCAAAAAGTGTTTCGAATACGAAAAAGACTTTCCAGTCTTAACAAATATGAAGAGAGAACGTGTATTGCTTTTCAATATATCCTTGCCTCAGATATTAAACTGTATTGGCTATTTGGTCACATTACATCTCGTCCCCTTTTAATTTTCAGGGTGGGGTTTTGTTAGGAGCATTTTAAAGTGTCTTTTGGGCCTGTAGCCAAAATTCATTTGACTCAATGAAATGACAGTCATTTGGCGGCCAAATGGAATTCATTTCAGGTAGAAAAAGAAGTATTTGAATGGTTGGGGTCACCAGTTGAGAGTGCTGGAGCAATACTAGGTGATTTAACTGCATAGTCATTCAGCTCAACTGGAAAATTCCAAATATTGGGTTATCAAATTCATCTTCGCTGTGGACGGTTGGCGAACAATCCACAGGCTGAAATTCCTTTGTATAAACTGTTTGCAGAACCACTTTGAATAACAGGCTCATTCAAGGGCAGGAAGGAAATTGCCACTTATTCTCAGGGAGCTCACAAATAGAGAAGGACTGAATTCTCAGAATAAACTGTGGACAAGGAATAACAGGACCATTTGCAGTCTCCATAAACCTCCTAAATGCCAACGTGTGTACAAACCACATAAGGGCATTAATGATCCCATTACAAACCCATTGGCCTGTAAAATGTGTATAGACAGAAGGATCTTGTGTGGTGCAGATTAGCAGATTTGGGGCTTAATCTTCCACCCCTTGAAGTGACTGGCAAAGCTTCTATTGACTTCAGTGGTTTATGGTCAGGCTCTTTGCACATAAGCAAATAAGCAAACTAATGCTAAAAATACAAAATCAGGCATTTGAGGAGAATTAGCAGGGGTAATAAAACCCTTGGCTTTCTCAGTGCAGTGGAGGTGGAATCATTTCCTGAACTACCTGTACCAGTGTAAAATTGTTCTTCTCTCCTACGTATGGCAGATGGTCTCATCCTCTCCCCTCCCCCACACGGCAGATTCTGCAATCATTAAACCGAAATCCACTGAGACAGAATAAATTAAGAGTTGCTCTCGACTCCAGACCTTGTATTTGAATCTAGGCTTTTGATGACAGAGTATTACTGCACTCAGTAGTGCAGAAGGAGTTTTGTTATATAGATTCTTGTTTATCTTCATCATGAATACAGTTTCTGCAATTTTAACGAGTACATTATGTTGCTTTCTGAAAAGATCTGATGCTGTGTTGCTGTGACAGCCCCTATGTCTCAAGGAGAGGTCCATTTTCCCTTGCAATAGAGCTGAAACAATATGATGTAATTGCTCCCTTTCTTTTTATTAACTAGCAGCAATTATCAGGGAAAAGTAGTTCATTAGATTATTCTGTTGTATAAGGATTGCTCCTATAGATGTATGCATGGTTGGAAACCCTTAGTGTTTCCTGTCCCTGGAATGGATGACTAACAATCACAGTGCACATTTGTACAGTGCCTTCTGCCCCAAAGGAATCCAAAGCACTTTACAAAGCATGAAATCTCTGCACCACAGGAAGAGAAGAATAATTTATCCGGATTGTAATTTGGCCAACACATGAGGACTAACAGCCGTTTCCCTTAGGGGAAAAATAATAGTCATGCAATCCACAACTCCAATCCTGATTGCTCCTGAGCACCTGAAACTCCTTTTGTAGTCCAGGATGAGTTTGTAACTCGGCAAATTCTGATGGCCTAGCGGACAGAGCACTGGACTGGAACTCAGGACACCTGGGTCCTATTCCTGGCTCTGCTGCTATCCTGCTAAGTTACCTTGGACAAGTCACTTCGCCTCACCATGCCTCAGCTTCCTCCATCTGTTAACTGGGGTTAATGATACCAACCCCTTTTTAAAGCCGTTTGAGATCTCCTGATGAAGAGTGCTAGGTAAGAGCTAGGGATCGTTATTAAGATTGGGCCTTCTGAATGCTCCTGCCCTTGGCCATCTATCTCCTACGAAAGACCGACCTGGCATTGGTGGCCCCAAGGAATTTCAATTTGATCTTCCATTCAGTGAAGTCAATAGGAGACAAACGGGGGTTGCCCATTTTAAAAGTGCTGGTTGCAGTCCTCAGCTAAGCTCCTGAGCGGAGGCCTAACTGCAGCTCGCCTTCTTTCCAGAGATGAAGATGTACTCCCTTGCCATCACCCCAAATGGTCACGTGGAGGGCAGGGCGAGCATACCCCCTCCCATCATCATGCGCACTGCTGCTACTCCCATGCCAACGCCAAAGTGCTCGCCGCACATGGATTCGGTGCACACCTTCGTGGACTCAAGGAGAGGGAGCAATGCTTCAGTTGATCCACTGAGCTACGATCAAAAGTCCTTGGTATGTTACCAGTATTAGCAGTTGCCTATGATCTGCCTTTTATATAACACAGAGGGAGATATAAATGTGTAATATTATAAGCAGGGCTGGTAGCACTGCCTCTGATTAAGGTTGCCCAATATTTCCCATTATAAGACCCTGTTTTCAGTTGCATATAGCTTTGAAAAACTCTAACCATTTGGGCTGAAATTTTCCATGCTGTGTATCTGCCTCAGGCTGAATTGTTTTGGGAAATTGCAGCCAAAACAGTTTAGCCATTTCTGAGAGGGAGGCTGGGAAAAAATACATCGTTTCTTCCCATGTTAAAAAATTCGGGTGACCTTTTCTTTGAGCAGCTTTAGTATCCCCGTGCTTTGGAGCTAGGATTTGAAATGTAGCAGGGGGTGGGTCAGGGATATGCCCTTTGCCATCCTTGTGAAAAGGCTGCCCCACAGACAGCAACCTCCTGGTAGCCCTGATTCATCCTCAAAGTAGGTCCAGCCTGTGCACTGAATGAGGCAAGCATCCTATGGGAAAAAATAGTAAGTGATCATGTAATTAAAGACGGTATCGTAATGCATACACACAAAACGACATAATTAAGGTTGCACACTGGCAATCTTCATTTTGGCATTTACTAATTTTTGAGTACTTGACTTTGCAACCTTTCATGCTCTTTTAACATTTTGGGTGGGTTTGGTAACGTATCTAGGTTGTGTACGGAGCTGATCACAAATCGGAATTGCCATACTGTGGGAAATTCTCAAATTTGTTTTCAGACAAAAATTCAAAATATCTAAACCTATCACAGAATGGGAAGATGTGAAAAATTTTGATTTGGAAATGTCATAATGTTTTGTTTCAGGTAGACGTTAATCTCTGCACGGCCTGACCTATCACGGTGTTTGATGGGATTTATAGTTCTGGGTCCCTAAGTCCCCATTCCCCTCTATTGCCTAGCTCCCTGGTTGGACTACATCTCCCATGATACATCGTGGTGACTTCCTATCCCATGATGCACTGCGACTCAGCAGTAATTTTTCCTACCCTGTGTTGGGTGGTGGAAATGTAGTGATCAGTGGGAAGATGAGATCAGACAGCAGGGGGCATGATGAAATAGGGCAGGATGGTCATAACAGTGGATTCGGGCTGCAGAGAAGCAGGGGGGAATCCAGAGTCGCAGACTGGACTGTCAGGTGCAGTGCTGGATAATGTGTTGTCTGTCATCAGGAGGGCTGACATGACAGGGAATGCCTAGAGCAGTCAAGGTGAGTTGCTGGTGCTGTAGTCACTGGAGAAACTAGGGTCTGGGGGCTTTGCTGCTTCATCTGCAGAAGGCTTAAGGAAGACGAGGTTACTGGGTGCTGCACAGGTGGGGAATTGGGACTCGGTGCCCCTGAACAGTTTCCCTTGTTTACGATGGAGGTGTCAGGAGAGAGGATGAGCTGGCTTAGCTGACTGGATGCAGGCAGCCCCAAACATTACACCTGGGCACTCTCTTTGAGGGGTTTCATTTGGCTTTTGCACAGGCAAACCACTATGGTAAGAAACACGTTCTTCCTGGAATGACTGCACAGCCCCCGGGCGTCTCAGAGATGAGCAAAGCATCTGTCAAGCAGAACTAAGGGGTGGTGGTTCTGCAGGGCCCTAATTCCTTGTGGCATTTTAATGATTGGCTAGATGTGAGGCCCACCTGTGAGGCCGGAATAAACCATCTTGGAATGACTGCGAAGGAATCTGAATGCTTGTTCACCCCTCGTATGGCTGCTCTGCTCTGTTCTTGTTTATTATGCAATGGCCCCTTCTTGAGGGGAACAAACAGAAACCAAGAGCTGAAATAATGGATTATCCTTAGGGAATAACCATCTATGGGGAGAGAGATGGCTGGAATTACTGAACAGGCAGTAGATTTTGTTGCGCTTACAACAGGACAGTGGGTGGGAAGGCGTGAATACAGAAGGACCAGAGTTAATGGACAAAAACGGGTTTCCATCTATGCTTATCGGCCCTGTTTTTCACTATGTAACTTCAATATCATGTCGAAATCAAAGCAGTGGAGCATGAATGCGCTTCATGCAGCATGCTGAGGTAGAACCGTTATCACCTTTGGTAAGTTGCTTAGCTAAGGTAATGCTTCTGAAAAGAAAACAGATGACTCTATAGTTTGTCTTGGGTTTACATGGGATTGCTGGCTCACGGCTCGAATCAGGACACAAGCAGCTACCCAATGGAACAGCACTGAGATGAACCTTAATCGCAACCAATGAGAATGCTTAAAGCAGTCAGCTCTGTTTCTGTGCCAGAAGGAAAACGTTAAGAGAAAAGTTTTCTTTCTAGGCTTCGCTGCTCTGACCTTGAACGCTTTCGTCCCAGGAACCATTCAGCAATGCAAATTGCAGTCACAAAATAATCATCTTCAGACATTTACTGGGGGGCGGAATCCATTTGAGGACATATTTAAGGGAAAATGAGGCTACTGCTTGGGTAAACTTTTCAAAAGCACTTAGGTGCCTAAGACCCATTGAAAGCCAATGTGATTTGGACACCTAAATCACTTAAGTGTTTAAAAAAATATTACCCAGTGGGAATAGAGTCTTAGGGCTGGACACATTTTTGCTGCCAGAGTGGTGTAAAGGGATCTTAGTTAGTGTAAAGGAGAGGCAGGCCCTTAGGAAGCAGTTGTGTGATTTTTACTGACACACACAAGAATGTATCTCCAGTGACTGATCCCAGCCCTGCCATCGAGTTGGTGTGGAGCAGTCCCACTGTAACTGATTTCTCTGAAAAACAGGACTACATCAAGTGTTCTATAAAAGGGCTCTGTGACCCCAAGAGGGGATTCCATAAAATCCTCCTTGGCTGGGCTCCTCCATGGATCTGGAGCAGATGCGGAGCCAGCCTTGAGTTTTCATTAGTTGTGCCCAGTTTACATGGGGAATGTTTTAAGAGAGGTGTTGAGTCAGGTATGTGGACTCAGACCCCAGGCCATAGTGTGTTGAGTGTAATTTCGGGGGGGAATCAGTAGCGTTTGTAATTCTGGAAAAGGGGAAGTCCTATGAAAGCCTTCTTGGAGCCTTTCTAATGTGGCTGGCATGCACAGGCAGGACCCTGGGTGCTTAAAACCTACATGGGATTCGGGAATCCTGCACTGTGAAGGGTTCTAGCCATGCAGAGAGTGCACTTGAAAGGAACAGCTTTGATGTGGGTACACCTGGGTACCCAGGTACACGGGAGTCAAGGAGATGAGAGAGATTGCAGAAAAGCACTCAGCTGGAACTCCGGTGCTCCCAGTGTGGGACCCTGTCCAGCAGCGTGATCTTACCTGTCTTAGCCCTTAACAACACCTGCAATGTTCCCTGGCTGTTCTTAACTGAATGCCTGTCTTGTCTCTGGAGCCGCCTGGCAGTTTGTGCCATAACCGCTGGGCTAAATTCCTTTCCCTCTGAGCCATTTCCTTCCCTCTTCTGCTTGAGGGTGAAATCTCATGTGTTGTTCCCATCTCTTAGTCCAGCCTCCGCAGCTCGCCGTGTGCGAACTGGGGACCCAACAGCAACTGGGGAAGCCGACGCTCAAGCTGGAACAGCCTCGGCAGAGCCCCAAGCCTCAAAAAGAAGAACCAGTCTGGGGAAAGAGAGTCCTTGCTCTCCGGGGAGGGGAAAGGGAGCACGGATGATGACTCTGATGATGCCAAATCCAGCACTGTCAGCAGAGCCACCCTGCACCGCCGGGCGGAGTCCCTGGATTACAGAAGTTCCTTGGACTTGCCTGAGCTTCTCCAGTTCCCCACCATGCGCCACTCCCTCAGCATCAACCCCATGGCCGTGCTGCCCGCAGAGTACCAGGACTGCAATGGCAAAATGGTGCATGTGCCCAGCGAGTTCTTCCTGCGCATCGACAGCCACAAGGACGACCCCTTGGACTACGACGACGACATGGACGACGTAAGTTGCCGTGGGGATCGGGCAGCTGTGGGGGTAAGGGAGCCTTTCCCCTGCAAGGTGCTTGTTCAAATCCTGGGCAGAGATGTTACCACCTACTGGCTGGTGTAGATGAAAGAGTCCAGTTCCTCGTGAATTGGCATCCACTTCCCAAAGAGTTTTGTTTGCCAACAGGGGGGTTCTGTTACTGTCTGATCTGTAGGCAAGGTGAAGTGTCCAGGCGATGGGCACCCACCTGGGTGAGCTACAATCCCTGGCTGTGGCTGACCCCCCATCTCAACCAAATTTCACCCCAGGCATTAGATCTTTACCAGCCTGCGTCAGTCCCAATCCCAGCTGCTGGTCTGAGCATCAGATTGCCCTGTAACAAGGTTTCTATTCTACCTTTGGCTGCACGTGTACAGTACTTCCGTTGTACTCCGTGGGACTCTTATTCATTTCCCTGCGAGCCTGATGGGAGGGTAGGAAAGATGGTGTTTTGGATAGGGCTTTGGATTGCGACACGTGGAAACCTGAGCGCAATTCCTGGCTTAGCCACAGGCTCCATTTGGACCTCTGGCATGTCACTTTACTGTGGTGATGGGGGCCAGAAAAGGACACAGATAGAATTTGGCTGTGAAAATGAAGACCTAACACTGCCTTGTTCAGAAACCATCTATAGAGCAAAGAATTCAGAGGGTCGTTTGAGAAGGGCAGAGGGACTCCATGGGCTAAAGAGCCGGGAAAACTAAAGAAAAGAGCAATTTCTTTGTTCTCTCCAGAGTTACTGCTACAGGATTCGTAAAGCCCTGGAGCCCTACAAACCAGAATGGTGCAAGAATCACGAAGACTGGTCCCTCTACTTGTTTTCTCCTCAGAATCGGTAAGAAACCCCAGTCCACTGGGTGGGCTGTCAGCTGAAAACTGGGGCTTGGGAGAAGCTCATTCTGTTCAGCAGGATACACTCAGCCCCAACTGAGGGAGAAGAATTCTGTGAGGGAATCCTCACAGGTCTTGTGTTTCTCTTTCCCTAGCCATTCAAGTGGGTTTTACCACAGGAGGGGCTGTTCCAGACTCCAGTTTTAGTCAGCCCTTCCGTAGGCAAAACTCTTGTATGGGGAAGGACTGAGTGAGAGCCTCCGAAGTTGGACCCCTTGTGCTCTAAGTAACCTTTCTGTGATAGGCAGAATCACTGGACCGGGCCATCGGCACCTTGGCAGGAAGCTGAGGTGACTTATTAATACAGTTAAAATTATGATTGTTATTTCTTGTTTCTTTCATTGATAATGAGTGCAGCAAACTGTGCACAGGAAGGTCCTATCTCAGTACGCTGAGGTAGTTACCATCGAAGGATTTAAAGGAGTCTCTCAGGAAAGGAAATCCCAGTCAGAGGGGTGAGTTCCAAGCTTGCTGACCTAGACTGGCTTCTGGCTATGACCTCTTCCTTTCTGCTCCTTTTCCCCCAGGATTCGAGCGATGTGCCAGAAGGTTATAGCCCACAAGATGTTTGACCATGTGGTTCTGGTCTTCATCTTTCTCAACTGCATCACCATTGCACTGGAGAGGCCTGATATTGACCCCCACAGCACGGTGAGCAGCCCCCCCATCCCTTTTCCTGCACCCACAATAACTTTTCCCCAGCCACATCGGGGAAGGAACCTGCGGGATGGAGGATGCTGGGTTTCTGCTGTTTAAATGACTTGCCTCCTGCTGTTGATTTCTGTTTTACAGGAGAGGATATTTCTGAGTGTCTCCAATTACATCTTCACTGCAATCTTTGTTGCTGAGATGATGGTGAAGGTAATTATGTGACTGCACTAAACCTGCCAACCCACAATGAGGTCTGGCCTCTGTGGTCTGAGAGCTAAGATGAGCTGTATTTCACTGCACGTCAGTGTCCGTCATGTACAGCAAATAGGCAAAAGGCATGAGGCCACAGCTTAAATATCTTTCTCCTGCTGGTTCTAGGTGGTGGCCCTTGGCTTCTTCTCTGGGGAAAATACCTATCTCCAAAGCAGCTGGAATGTCCTGGATGGGATCCTGGTCTTTGTGTCCATCATTGATATTATCGTCTCCATGGCATCAGCAGGCGGGGCTAAGATTTTGGGTATCCTTCGAGTCTTAAGACTGCTGCGGACCTTGAGGCCTCTCCGGTACTTTCACACTGGGCAAAATGGATGTGTGGGGTTTGGGCTTGTCTTCATGGCAAGCTATTAAGCGTCAAGCCATGGTCTGAATCTACAGTGGAAGTCCAAGCACACAGCTTGGCTGCTGCTACTTGAAAGCACAGTAAGCTAAGCTGCATTCCAGGACTTTCACTGTGTTGTAGCAGTGTCCACCTGGGACATTACTGTGCCGCTAGCTGGTGCGCAGTAGATTCACACCTGGACTTGTCACGCAGTAACTTGCCATGTAGGTGAGCCCTTTCTTTTGTTTTGATGAATCAAGAACTTTGAAGGGAAAGACTTGATTCCTTAAGCTACTGAAACTCTTCTGAAGCAAAATATCCTCTTCAAGCTAGCACTCATATAGCACTTTTCATGCAAAAACCTCAAAGCGCTTCACAAAGGTGGTGAACATTGTTCCTCCTTTACAGGTGGGGAAAATGAGGCATAGGTTGATGAAGTGACTCACCCACCAACAATAGGCCAGGCCTCCTGAGTCCCAGTAATCTATCCACTGGGACACACTAAAAATACTGAATGGTTTCAGTGCACAGTGCATGCACCGTGTCAATTGGAATCGTCATGATAGCTCATCTCACTTTATGGCATCCTTGCAAATTCATGATGAAAGTGCTCTGATAGAACAATAGCTGATAATGATGGGAAAACTAATGGTATTTTACTGGGCCATAAAAAATTATTCTCACTACAAATGAGTGTTAACAGAAATTGGCAACGCTGATTGTAGTGAATCTGCTCTGGGATGGAAAAACAAGTCATTGCTGTAGTAGAAGGTTCTTCCAAAGTTGTAAAATGTCAGTCACATTTCTGGATTAACACCAAGCCAGGATCCTTCTCTGTTTCAACATCAGAGTCATAAGAAGTTGTGTGTTCGTGAAGATTTCCGGGCCAGCTTTGCAGTCTCCAGCCTGGTATACACACAATGTTGAACCAGTTTAGCTAACGGTATGATTTTAAACCACTTTAGTTAAACTGGTACAGCCTCCTATGTGGACTCTTATATTGCTGTGAGCTTGGGTTTGATCTGTTTATCTGGCATTGACCAATATACAGACCCAAGCTAACCCAGTATAATCAGTCTGAAACCAATAAGAGTGTGTCTGCACAGTAATTTAACTAACTTGTTTTTTTAAACCAATTTAAAGTAATCCAGTGTAGACAAGCCATCAGCGGCGATGGAGAAATATATGAGCTTTCAATTGCTTATTATCAGAAGTGAATGAATGTGAACACCAAATGGGTTTCGGTCCATCTGTTGTATATGCACACACTCAGCACCTGTGAGGAAGAGCAAAATGACGGGTACTTTGTCTTCACCATTATCTAGAAGAGCTGATCTGGTTTGGGGCAGGACGTTTTTATCGGACTCGCACTGTGTGTATGGTGAATGCCTTCCTCACGCTGCATTTTTATCATAATTTTACATATCAGGCTGGCTCCCTAATCAAAGTGACATGTTACACTGCACAACCTCACAGCCATTCCCAAGTGAGAAGGTCGCATTGGCTGAGAGTGAATTGGCAATTAAACAGGTGCCGGCAATAATTTGATAAGCTCCAGCTTCTGTAGTCTTTCTCCTGTGTGTGTATATCTAATACCACCTAGACACAATGTAGCTGTTGGCTAGGAAGAGGAAAGGTCATGTTTTCAATATTTGAAAGAGGAATAAAGGGAATTTGCATTTTGTTTGATAGCACAGTAATAAAGGGACGAGGAGAGTATAAATACTTGGGGAATTCTTATCGGCTCACTTTGCCCATGCCCATTTTGCATCATGCCCGACAAAAACACATTCACTTTCCCATGAAATTTCTTTGGAAACAAGATAGGTGGCTCCAGAAACGTGTGGTCCTTAGGAAAAAGAGCCGTTTGCCTCTTTCCATCACACTAGTAAGCCAGAAACAATCCGGCCCGTTCCTACCTAAGCAATGGCTTTTGTGTATTCGCTAGTTATTTCCTTGGTGGCATTAATGTTTCCATCTAATTTGTTGCTTTGGTCTCCCAGTCTGTTGTCTGAATTTGTCTTTACTGCTGCCCTCTTAGACTGCAATCTCTTCAGAGTAGGGACCATCTCTTTCTTTGTGTATTTACAGGACCTAGCGCAATGGGGCACTCTCTTGGCTTGGCCTTTTTGGGCAGTACCGTATTTCACAATGGTTGTGGTAGATTCTCCATCATCGGCCATTTTAAACAGGAATGATTTGGGGGAAGTTCTACGGTCTGTGTCCTGCTGGAGCTCAGACTGGATGACCACAATGGTCCCTTCTGGCCTTGGAACCTATGAAGAATAATGGAAATCAGGGCACAAATGATGTATGAACAAATATAAGGGACAGAATTGGGAAGAATTAGTTCCAGAGAATAATTCAACCTGCTGTATTCACAAAGAGCCCACCATTGACTCTGGTGTTACTTACATAAGCCGTATGCACTATTATTCCAGAGACCATCCAGTTTCTCTGTCACGTTATTCATTGCTAGCTTGAGAGAACAAGAAGCTACTTAAACATGCCTCACTAAGAGGAAGTATAAACCACCTGATGTTACCTATTCACTGGGCAGCCCCAGGCTTACAACATCTACCTTTTATCCTCCGTCCCTCCTTCACACATCTCTGCTTGCCTAAATTATCAGCCTCCTGGGCATTAAAGTGTTAGCTTCATTTTGCATGGCGAAGTTATCAACAAGGATCCTGCACCCCACCTCTTAAAAAGTTTTGACATTTCTCAACGGAGACATCCAGACTCCTGGAAAAAGTCCCCGGGGCTTGTGGTGCTCTTTGGGCACAAACACATTTCTCAGACCCACACAGGAGATCCTTTCTCTAGGCACTCGCATGGAAAAGAAAAACATCCAAACTTTCTGTGCTGCTGTAAACCGTGCCTCTGGATCCACTGCTGCGCTCCTCTGTAAATAGAAGGCAGTCGGTGCTGCTCATTAATAGTGTGACCCCTTTTTGTTACGGAGCCTGTCAGCCACAAATCCCTTTTGTCTCTGAGCCAGTTCCCGGACCGTTTAGGTAGGAAACAATCCCACTCGGATGATAAAACACCCCTCCCCTTTATAAATGGTGTCTTGCAGTTCAATCCCGCAAAAGGGGCTGAGCACCATGGGCCCAAGGCAGCCTGTGCTTAACTAAGTGCTTGAGTGATCCCGCTGACAGCAAGTTGAACATGTGCTTAAGTGCCTGGCTGGATTGGGGCCAGGGTGCTCAGTACATTGCAGGATTGAGCCCTTGGTTCATTAGCCTTCCTGAGCATTTCCAAAGATGGAACATCTGAGTAACTTACGAAATAGGTGTGTTCTAAAGGTCTGAGCCCAAGACTGCGAGCCACAAATGCAGTCCTCTAAACCTGCCTCTGCCTTCAGAAATCCACCAGAAACAGACTCTCTGTGCCCTCGCTTAACCAGCCTGTGCTTGAGTTTCTCCATCTATAAAACGGAGGCTAAGACTGCTGTGAGTTACTGTCTATACGCTGCTAGAAAGATTTTACATGCTTGGTAATTGGGGGCAAAGTTCAGGCTTGGTATAAGGCCACTGAACGCAACATCTGCCATTCCAGATCAGACGAGTGGTTCAGTATCCTGTCTCTGATGGTGGCCAGTATTTCAGAGGAAAGTGCTAGAAACCCTTTAGTGGGCAATTGTGAGAAAGTCCAGCAGAGGGCAACGAAAATGATCAGAGGGATGCGGCACATGACTTAGGAGGAGAGGCCGAGGGACCTGGGCTTCTTTAGGCTGCAGAAGAGGAGTGAGGAGGGATTTGATAGCTAGGGTGACCAGATGACAAACATGAAATATCGGGACGTGGAGGGGAGGGGGGGACGGAGCAAAAAAAAAAAAAGCCAGAGCGCCCCCCGCCACCAGGCGGCAGTGGCACAGCCCCGTCTCCACCCAACTCTCAGCTCTGACCCCCAATACACTCCCAGCTCCCCCATCCCCTCGCTCCTGGGCCCCGAGCTGTGCAGCCGAGCCACGCTCCGGACCCCTCTTGCAGCTCCCGGCCCAGCCGCTCCCGGGCTTCATTGCACCAGCCCCACAGCAGAGGCTGCTCCACTCTGCCCCGCCCGGGACACTCGCCCCGGGCAGCCCCGCTCCGGCTGCAGGGAACTCGGGGACCCCCCCCCCCGGGCAGGGGGCGAACCAGGCAGCCGGGCCCGGCCCCTCCTGGCAGGAGCGTGTCTGCCCCACACGTGTCTCCGCCCCCCACCCAGGCCCTGCCTGCTCTGCGCTGCCCTGCAGGCTGCAGGGCTGGAGCAGCCTCCGTGCTGCGCTCCCAGCCCCGGCCATGGCCCGTGTGCAAACCTGGGAGGGAGGAGGAATGCTGCATGCTTGGGGAAGAGGTGGGGCCAGGGCGGGGAGTTGGGGAGGGATCCAGGGCAGGGATTTGGGGAGGGGTCCAATGGGGGAAGGAGGGTGATGGTCGGGGGAAGTGGGGGGTGAAAGCCCCTCCGGGCTCCGTCTGTGCACCGGAGCGGAGGGCAAAATTGCTTGTTTGTCCAGTGTCCCGACCGAACATCGGTCGGGATGCGGGACAAACAAGCAAATATCGGGACAGTCCCGATAAAATCGGGACGTCTGGTCACCCTATTGATAGCAGCCTTCAACTACCTGAAGGGGAGTTCCAAAGAGGATGGAGCTCAGCTGGTCTCAGTGGTGACAGATGACTGAACAAGGAGCAATGGTCTCAAGTTGCAGTGGGGGTGGTCTAGGTTGGATATTAGGAAACACTATTTCATTAGGAGGGTGGTGAAGCACTGGAATGGGTTCCCTAGGGAGGTGGTGGAACTCCATCCTTAGAGGTTTTTAAGGTCAGGCTTGACAAAGCCCTGGCTGGGATGATTTAGTTGGGGTTGGTCCTGCTTTGAGCAGGGGGTTGGACTAGATGACCTCCTGAGGTCCCTTCCAACCCTAATCTTCTATGATTCTACGATTCTATGAAACAACCTGCCCATAGGAGATATTCCTTCCTAACCTTCATCAGCTGGTGAGACTGGCTTGTGCCCTGCAGCAGGAGGGTTTATATCCCTTATACATTTTTATCCTATCTAATGTAACTGTGAATGTTCTCATTGTCTATATAAATGTCTAATCTGCTCTGAGGCCCTGCTACGTGTTTGATCTCAGTGAAATCTTGCCGCAGTGAGTCCCACAGGTTTAATTATGCATTGTGTAAACTAAGTCTTTCCTTTTTGGTTTTCAATTTCAACTTCACCCCCTCTCAGTCTGTTACGAGAGGGTAAATTGGAGCATGAAACTGACTCTATACCCAGGGCACCATGCATAATGTTGTTATGCAGCCTCGTTATTTTTTTTAATTGCCGCACAACTGTATTGTAAGTTGTTGTATAAAAACAAAGGCCTGATTCTCATCTATACTAAGGCCCTTTAAGCACACTTGCACTCTTTTTAAGGTCCCTTTATGGTACCTGAATGGTGGGAGATGGCCTTAGTGTAAATGAACACCAGGCCCGATGTTTCCAGCTCTCACGCGTGCAAAGAGAACTGTCAAAATGTGAGCCAAATGCAGCCGATGCAGAGACATCTGCCTGAGTGTACAAAGAGCCTTAAACACTAGCCCCGAGAGAAGGGCAGGTCCGTGAACACTTATCTCTTTCCCGGGGGTGTGGTGAGGCTTAATTAATTAACACCTGTACAGCGCTTTGAAATCAATTGATGAAAGGAGCTATAGAATAGTATAGCGTAATACACTATATGATAGGGGACCATACCAATACGTATGGGGGATAAAGAAGGGTTATATCAGCCTGACTGCCCACAAGGAGGAGGAGGAGGAAGAATAAAGATGGGATAAATGGAGGCTAGACTAGATGGCCCTGGCGGTCCCTTTTAATTCTATGGTTGTATGAGTCTAGGATGAGTGCCAAGCTTTGTTCTGCTGCTTTTTCCCCAGAGTCATCAGCAGAGCCCCAGGTCTAAAACTGGTGGTGGAGACCTTGATATCATCCCTGAGGCCTATTGGAAATATTGTGCTTATCTGCTGTGCTTTCTTCATTATCTTCGGGATCTTAGGGGTTCAGGTAAGACGCTCCCTCTGTAACCAAGCACTCATTCAGATAGTCCCTTCTCGCCCGCCAAGACAGAGAGGCCATTCAGAATAGGCTTTCCCCTGCTGTGTGAGGCAAGTCCCTCCAGGGACCTGAAATCCTCTAAACCCAACAGAGAGGCTTCAAGCTTTGTGCCTGAAGAGGGGTACCTCAGCTGCAGGGACCGGGGAAGGAATCCCAAATTCCAACCAAGGCAAACAATGATCTGTCATTGGAACAGAACCAAGCGCCCATGCCAGGCTTCCCAAGATATTTTTCCCCCCTCCTCTTCAATTTCAGCTTTTCAAGGGCAAGTTCTACTGCTGCGAAGGACCAGACACCAAAAACATCTCCACTAAAGCCGACTGCACTAGCATGCACTACAGATGGGTCCGGCGGAAATACAACTTCGACAATTTAGGGCAGGTAAAGTAGTTCTTGTTCTGTCTGATGGGCTCTTCCGAACGAGTCCCTCTCCAGCATTGACCTTCCAGTCATCTCATCGGCAGGTCCCCCGTTTAGGCCCTGGTCTACACGGGGGGTGGGAGGGGTCGACCTAAGATAGCATAGCAAATAGCATAGCTGAAGTTGGCGTATCTTAGGTCGACTTACCTGGCCGTGAGGATGGTGGCAAGTCGACCGCCGCCACTCCCCCGTCGACTCCACTTCCGCCTCTCGTGAGCTGGAGTTCCGGAGTCGATGGGGAGCGCGTTCGGGGATCGATTTATCCCCGTCTAGACTAGACATGATAAATCGATCCCCGATAAGTAGGTCACTACCCGCAGATCCGGTGGGTAGTAAAGACCTGCGCTTAGTTTTATTTATTTAAAGTTTTAACAAAACCCAGGAGCTGAGTCTGGTCCCGTTACTCACCCTGAGTAGTGCCATTACTTCAGGGCACCACTCCTGGTGTAAGGTACTGTTCAGCAGGAATAAGGGGATTGCAATCTGGCCCCCAGTGTGAAATAATACCTTGATTTTAAAAAAATAAATAAATAATTGAATCAGATGTTGTGTTTCAGTGGCATGTATAAATAAATAACAGCACTGAGCAACACTACACCTAACCCACAGATCAATCTGTTATGTAGCCCCCGGTGGGATCCACCGAGGATGTGAGGATGTTTCACCCCTGGGCTCTTTAACTCAAGCATTAGCAGTTGATGCTTTGGCTCTGGGGGTCCCTGGTTCTCTCCCCACCGTGTTGAGCCAAATGATGGCTGTCAATGCTCTGAGCAGAATCAATAGCATGACCTCACATTTTCCCTCATGCAGCATTGCCAACTCTTGTGATTTTTATCATGAGTCTCGTTCTGGAACAGCCTTCCTGTGGGAACAGTGGGGGCAAACAACCTCACTCGCTTCAAGATGGCACTTGGCAAAATTATGAACGGGACTATATTACAGGCTTGCCTGTAATAGGAGAGGACTGTACTCAGTGACTCAGGGGTCTCTTCCAGTCTCATGTCCTATATCCTATGTTCCTATTTTTTTCCCTTAAAGCCCCAGCACCTGGAGTCAGTTAATTGTGTGAGAATCTCGGCTTTCATTTTTTTAGAATATTTAGTTTCTAACCTTCGTGTTTGCAAAGAAAAGCTTGAAAAAAGTTACCCCCTCCAGATTTTTGTACACTTGGTATGGGCGATGCTGCCAGAGTAGCTGAGCAGAACCTGGTCTTTGTTTATAAGTGCATGAATGAATCTGAGTGGAACTAAAAATGAAGCTAACCAGTCAGCTTTCATTGTCCAAGCTCCGTTAAATGCAAAAACCAAACCAACAGCTTAAATGGTTAAAATCACAGTAAATTCCATTTTAAAAAATTATCTCCGTTGTGTTATGAATTGTTTTAGCAGGTCATTTGACTCTTGTTGGTTTCATTCCCTCTTTGAGGCTTGAAATACATTATGTTCCCCCATCAACATCGTCTGCAAACATTGATTGTTTTTCTCCCCTATGTACTGAAGGCAGAGGAAACTGACGTGACTAAGTAATTCTGCCATTTCTCTTTGGTCCCTATGGCCCTACCTTTCCACTGCTAGTCTGAGAAACTCAACGAGCAAATGAGTCCACCCCTTCCTCCCTTAAAAAGACCAAGAGGAGGTGAATAGCAGCAGGGCTGATCTTTATATTATTTCTTTTCCTCGCAGGCTCTGATGTCCTTGTTTGTCCTCTCATCCAAAGACGGCTGGGTGAACATCATGTATGATGGCCTGGATGCTGTAGGCATTGACCAGCAGGTAGAAACAAAAGACCTCAAAAAGTTTTACAAGTTTAGTGTTCGTGGTCCGGCTCACTACGCACAGATCATAGCTGTTAATGTAACTGAGTAACCCTCCCAGGCGCTCTGCGATGGCGCCGATTCCAGTAGAGGCCTCCAAAGTAGCAGCCTGGACCTGAACTGCCTGAGAACCGCAGCTGAGCACTGACGGGCACTTCAGTCAGGGCTCAGTTGTCCCCTGGATGCCGTCTGGGTGTGATGGGGCCCCAGTTCAGCAGATGTCTCCAGAAGGAATTCTGGGAATCTCAGCTGGAGGTCCCAACCTCCCCAACATGGCAGCTTCCCATCCCTTTAAAAAGCTACAGCAAACTCCTCACTCTATGCCTGGACAGCTTGGGTGCCTGGAGTACAGCCCTAGCCCCACCATCACCGCAACCTTCCCTACCCTCTTTCAGGCCCTGAGTGTCCATGGAGCCACTAAGAGGGAGCAGGGGCTGCGTCGTCCAGTGGGACTCTGGGCAGCCCCTATGCACCAAGGTGGGGAAGGATGCTCTTTGTGTACCTACGCAGGGGCTGGTCAGAATCTTGCTTCTACTCAGAAATGGTTGCAATGGTCCATCTAGTGCAACTTTCACAAGTGACATGGAGCCTGTCAAAATGGACATGTTTTTGACACATGAATATGCAGAAGATAGAACCCGCTGCCCACAGGCAGCTCTGAGTCAGCCCTCTTCCTCCCTCGGCATCGCTGAACTGCTGAAGAAAACACCATGCAGTGAAAGCTACAAATCATGTCCTAAGGACAGATACCTTGGGACCAGAACACCAGCTCCAAGGGGCCCTGAAAACATGTACCATTCCACTGTTGCTATAAGGAATGCATGGTGAACATGAATGTATTTACATGAAATAGAAAATAATTGGAGATGTTAAAAAGAGGTGCTACCGAATTTGGGTGTTGGGAGGCTTAAAGCATTAGCAAAATTGTCTCGAGATCCTTAGGTGAATGGTACCATGTCGTAACAGTGATAGCCCTTTGTACTTAGCATCTGCAGTGTTCAAGGATCTCAGAACAATGGGCCTCTCTTCAATTAAAACTATTTCCATTCCAAAAATTGTGATCTTGCGAGGGATTTTTTTTCCAGCCAAATTATGGTTTTCATAAAAGAAGGTAAAATTTCAGCAGGGGAGAAAATGGGTGAAAGGAAAACTTACTGAGAAACAGCCCATGGGTTCTCCAAGCCCTATTCTCCTACCCATGGGAATCCACCACTGACTTCCCACTGCTGCTGGAGACTTGACATGTCTGTTTTACAATGACACACACTTTTCTCCTCTTCTCTCTTGCCCTCTCCTGCCTCCCATCTCTCAGCCCGCCCAGAACCACAACCCATGGATGCTTCTCTACTTCATCTCCTTCCTGCTCATCGTGAGCTTTTTCGTGCTCAACATGTTCGTGGGGGTGGTGGTGGAGAATTTCCACAAGTGTCGGCAGCACCAGGAGGCAGAAGAGGCCCGTCGGCGGGAGGAGAAGCGGCTGAGGCGCCTGGAGAAAAAGCGCAGGAGTAAGGAGCTATACATGTCTGGTCGGTAGACTGCATTACAAACCAAAATCTTTCTGAGCTCTGCCTGCTTCCAAAGCAAGACTTTCGTTTTTCTTTGGTTTGGTTGACATGGGACTAAAAAGGCCGCTTTGTTTATTTACTCCTTTGGCGACGCCTTAAGTCTCAGGGCTACACGTTCCCTGGAAGTGTTCTCTATGAGCTTGATAAATGTTGCCCCTTTGTGTAGACGGTAGGCAGAGTAAAGGCCAGCAAGCCTGGAAAGCAGAGTCCTATCTGAATTACTAGTGAGCCCCTCAAGACATGATTCTTGCATTGTCTTCAGAAAGCGGGAAGAAGGCCGTTGGGCGAGTGAGGGCTTTACTGAGTAAACGCGAGCGACGTTTGCCTCCTGTGCGAAGGCAACTCACAAAGGCATCCCAGTGCCCTGGGGCTTAAAGTGTCGCCTGCATTTTGAAATTACGATGGTGGTGGTTTGATTTTTTTTTTTCTTAGATCAAATAGTTGCGATGCTTTTTAGGATCTCGGCGCATGGCCCCGCATGCCACGCACATGCTGCATGAGGGCATGAGCAAAACAGGCTTGGGGAGAGGAACGGAGTCCCAGCGCGGGGAAGTCTTCTTGAATGGAATCCATTAGACAGGATGCTTGCCTAGCCACCTATTGCAGGAGACCTTTAGCACAGAGCCGTGATCTAGGTCTTGGACAGGCCCTCTAAACACGTTGGATGGAAACAGTGGCCACTGGAGAGTCATTTGGGACCTACATAGCTTTGATAAATTCTGACCGTGGATTTCTTTTAGGGATGGCCAAACCAGACCAGAGAACATCAGAACCTGCCTGAGTCTTTGCCCATTTCTAGAACTGAACCTTCTTGAAAGATCCCAGATGTTTCAGCTCATTTTTTCCTGTCGTAATTTTTCACTTTCACTGTCCCTGCCAGGTTCCAGCTGCAGGTAGGAGATAGCAGGGAGTTGTTTGGGTAGTCCCAGCATGCCCAGCTGCAGGAAGCAATAGAAACGTCCCCAAGAACCTGTCACACGATTCCCAGCCACATTAGCAGACCCAGGAGTCTAGTTTTGAGTTGGTTGAAATTTGTCATACCTGAGTGGAGGGATACGCCCCAAGCAGCAGTTTCTTAGTGGAGCACAGACAGATCTAAGAGGCAAGGTGCTTTCAGCTCCACCAGGATCTCTAGCACTTCGTCACGTGGATTGTACCCTTATCATTATTCTGCCTCACATAACCTCCTGCAATGGCCAAGTGCCCCTTAATGACAAACTGCCAGCAGTCTCCTAAAACACAGAGCAATAGGCCTCTCAGGGAGAGCTGCTGTTAAATCAAAAAGTTATGTCTCCGCTGTAATGACATGGCAAGCAGGCGGCTGTGCTCACTGAAACCTCGGCCCCAGCCAGTTTCCTCCTTCCATCCCTGAATCTGATCTGCGCTTGAGCCAGAAGGCGGTCTGCCTACATCTCCAACAAAAATTTCCACTTCCCCCCTTGCTCTCTATTAATTTGTCACAGGAGGTTTCAGCGCGAAATAGCTACACAATGAACTCGTGCTGGGTCTTAATCAATGGCAGATTGACCTGAAACCAAAGCAAGGGCTGTGTACTTTGGATTTGTAGCTAGTCGTGGGTCAAGTGGCGTGGCTAAAATAAAACCCAGCCCAGCTCAAACCTTCCAGCCTCAAATGCCAACTGCACCTCTTCTGAGATCTGAAAAAGTTCAGAAGCAATCCAGCGTTTCTTGTTCAAGTGTATGAGCTTCCAGGTTCAAGCTGGGGTTAGAAGCAGAAACCTAGGGATCCCAGAAGGCTGTTCTTGCAGTATTTATAGCACAACAGGAGCAGTAGGTGATAAAAGTGTTGAGGGACAGCTAGTTTCCATGAGACTCCAACCCAGGAGGCTCAGAAAACTATCCGAAGCTCACTGGGTCACTGGGAGACTTTCCACTAGCTTCAATGGGCTTTCGGATCAGGCCACCAAACTCCTGTGCTTTAGAGGTTGCTCCTCATGCTATGGGGCTAGGTCCTGAGAACTAATAAACATGTACAATTCCCATTGAAGTCACCTGCAGTGCAACTCCTCTCCCAGGAAGTCACCTGCACCACCCAAAGAAATCAACACCACTCTGGATTTAGCCCACCGTAGTTTGCAATTTACTGCAAGAAATCTTTGTGTCCAAGAACACACCCAGTAGGATTGCCAGTCCATGTGCAAATACCGCCAGCTGTTTCCCAAAGAAATCTATAAATAATCAAATGTACCTCACTCTATGATGTTCAGGAAGATAAACTTCAGCTAAAGGAAGATGAAGGGAGGAAAAAGCGGATATTCCCTTTGTAAACTTCTCCTCCTAGACACTATAGAATTATCTTTAGCAGGCTGAGAGACTCTGGAGATAATGCCATCTACCTTTAAACTCTGGGATTAAGGTCTGATGTGTAATGAGTTTGGTCTCAGCGCTGTTCCCATTGGAGAAGAATCCATGTCATGAAACTCCTATGGCGCAATGGACAGCAGAGAGCTTCTTATGCTCTAGGAATTATTTTGGGGATGTTCTGTGGCCTGTGCTATACAGGAGGTCAGACTAGGTGTTCACAGTGGTCCCTTCTGGCCTTAGACTCTATGAATCTGAAAGTTGAATTACCTCCCTGCTCCAGAGGGTTTGGTTGTGCTAAGTCATTGTTAATTGCACTGGCAAAGTAATTTGGGGTATGATCACCCCACAGTTTCCTAACTCTACCTGGCCTCTGAATTTGGAGTTTTCAGCTTCAGTTCCTGCTAGCCCCGTAATCATGAGGACGATGGACAGTTCACTGATGTTTGCAGTTATTTTTTGGAAGGCTGACAGTGTATTTTCCTCGCTAGTAGTGTCGCTGTTCTCACACATAGCTTACCTCCTGCGGGGCAGTCCCTTATGCAAACTGACATGAGCTTGAAAACAAATGTGGCTGTGGAACGGGAGACAGTTTGGGAAACCACAGAATCCATGATACATTTGTGCAGCTGGATGCCTCTCTCTCTTTCAAGATGCAGAGAAGACTCGTCCCTTTCCCAACAGCAGCTGAAGGATTATTAAGGACTTTGAGTTTCCCTTTTAAGTATCTGCAACACTGCACTGCATGGCGAAAAGTATTGGGCTGAAATCCCTGGGGACTCATGGCCAGACCAAGCCTCGCCACAGGACTACAGAACAAAACAAGTTTCACCTACATTTTCCCACCAGCATGCATTGAGCCTGACGTAGATACAGCACATTTGGGAGTAAGAGGGAAGCTTAGCCTCCAGGGCCCATTCCGATCATGCAGCTCTCTGCTGAGATGCCAGGATGGGGTTGGGTTGGGTTTTTTTGTGAGGTGCACACTTCTCCATTAGGAACTGGCCTGAGACCCACCAAACTCATTTCACAGGGCCCACTACACAATCATCTGACCTCAGCAACTTGCAGTCAGCATTGGCTCAGGCTGGATTCGATATGACCCCCTAGAAGTCAAAGCCAAATCACCTGAACCAGGCCGTGCCCATTATTCACCAAAGTTCACTTGAGGCTCCCTCGATTGATACTCATTAGAACATAAGAACGGCCATCCTGGGTCAGACCGATGGTCCATCTCGCCCAGTGATAGAGGTCCATCTCTTCTGATAGAGGCCGATGCCAGATTCTTCATGAGGAATGAACAGAACAGAGCAATTATCAGATGATCCACCCCCTGTTGTCCAGTCCCAGCTTCTGGAAGTCAGAAGCTTAACCATCTTGGCTAATAGCCATTGAAGCATCTAACCTCCATGAACTTATCTAATTTTTCCTTTGTTCCCGGTTATACTTTTGGCCTTCGCCACATCTCCTGGGAACGAGTTCCACAGATTGACTGTGTGTTATGGAAAGAAGTATTTCCCTTTGTTTGTTGTAAAGCTGCTGCCTATTAATTTCATTAGATGACCCCTGGTTCTTGTGTTATGTGAAGGGGTAAAGAACACTTCCCTATTCTCTTTCTCCACATCTCCTGCTTCAAAACATCAATTCCTTTTTTCCTACCCTTGGAACAGGGATCCTGCAAGATCCTGAAGCCCCCTCAACTCCCAGTGGGAGTTTGGGTTGCTCAACACTTCCCGGGGGGCCCTTGGCAGCTCACACAGTTGGTCCAGAAGAAGCCTCCAAACCATAACAAGCGGCACTTGTAAGCAAAGAGCAGAACTCACCAGTAGTCTGTAGAGAAAATGGGCTATAGCACAGGCAAATGAGAACTATCCTAATCATAGGTGGTTGCTGTGTCTGGTGGTGGGTTAGGTTGATAACAGGTTGTCCCTGGCTCACTGCTCTGAGGCCGAGCAGAGCCAGGCCCTGTCTACGTGAAGGACGCTGTTGAGTTGCTTTCCCAGAGAACTCCACAACCCATCTTAATTCATATAGAAGCCTGGAAAGGTCAGCAAGGAAAGAGCGTAGGAGATATTTGTAGACCAAGGGCCCAGGCGCTGCACAGATGTGGAGTGTAACATTTCCCCCAAGCATGCGCAGTGAGGAAGACAGCTCTCTGGAAGGGAATCAAGGCAGACATAGCAGGCAAGTTGAGCTAAGTGTTTCATCACATGCAGGGCCTACAAGAGGTTACCTCAGATCAGCTCATTCTCGCGCGCGTGCTTGGAGGATCCCTTCCTGACCGTGTTCGGAATGGCGAGCTTTGGATCGGAAAATGTTTTTTAACTAAGTGAAATCAAACAACGGTCACTTTTTAAATTATCATTTAAATTTAAACTCTTGATTTAAACAGCCAAAATCCCACCCATGTTATGTCAGTTAATTTAGAAGACTATGGGTTTGGCTCAAAATGTTTGCAGACTCAGAAAGATATGAAGTGTGGCTGGTGCCGTGTGGACTCTCTGTGTGTGTACGTGACGTACCGTGCCTGTGAGGTGACGCAGTGGCCGTCTTGGCCTGCACAGTGCTGTGTGCTGTTGCCATTTTGTACCAGGAGGTGGGGGGTGAGGAGAAAATGGGCGGGTTGGCATTGGAAGAAAGGTGTATGCCAAACCCAGCCATGCGTGCGAGGGAGCGCAAGACCGAGTCAAGGTGGTTCAGCAGCCAGCCACAGCTTCACCTGGGGCTCAGCTGGGCTGCAGGGGCCATAAAAACAGGCAGAGTGTGAGAAACACTGAGATGTATCCTCTTCCCAGGAGGCCAAGGGGTGACACACGTAACATACTGTGGGCAGCAGAAGGAGGCTGTCGCTGGCAAATACAGAGTCTGGCCACCTGCCTGTCTGGGACTAGCTTCCGACTTGTGTCTGTCTAGTTCTCTGTCTGTGTATGTAAAGCAAGCCATATGTTGTGTGTCCTTAAGTGCCTGTGTCTATGTACGTAGGGATGTGTATGTACACAAGTGTAAGGTAGAAGCACATCGGGCTTTGGCCTACGTCTGGGACATGATTAGCAGTCTTGGGGGGCAGCTTGCTCACAACCTGCCTATGGCACAGACAGAGCTGGCTCTGCGATGAATGTTAGATAATTATTGACTAGCTCTGAGGGCACATCTGCCAAGGGTTACAATAGTTTGGAGACTGTGCGCCATTGCCACAGACCCTGCCCATACACTGCCACACCCTAGAAGGGGTTCCATGAACCCAGGGCCCAGCGCTTTGTTCCTGCGCCGACCCCCCGCCCCAAGCCGGTGGGGATTTGGATGCAAGATGGTCTCTTTTCTTCTCCCCAGACCCCTTTCCCTCCCCCCTCATGATGAGGCCCCTCATCAATCTCTTGCCGCTGTAGCTATCTAATCCCCTGCACTCCTCCCCTGCTGCCTGTGAAATCCCAGCACTAAGCACTTCCCTGGTCCCTGTTGAACATCGGCAATGGCGGCCTGCTGCCTGCCTCGCTTCCTCACCTGGCCGCCCCGTTGCACGCAGCCCGGCTGGGATCTCCCTCAGCTGGGCTGGGCCGCAGAGATTCAGCAGACAGTCTCTCTGCCTCCTCCCTCGCTAATCGCACAGCAGGATCCCAGCCAGGGATGGGCGGACACGGGTCATGGTACTGTCCCTCCAGCCAGCTGAGCCAGGGCCCTAAGCACCACGCTCCCCCTTGCTACTACTCACCGTCAGCTAGTGTGGCACCCTACCTCTCTCCAGCAGCCTCCCCCACCCTTCCGAGAGTTAGAATAACTGGGGGAATAGGAGGATGCTGGGGTGCCTGCAGTAGGTGCTGGGGCAGCTTGCTGCTTGCAGGGATTGTGGGGGAGATAGACAGCCGGATTGCCCCTCTCCTCCCCTTTCACAGCCCCCCATGCCAGCGGGGGGAGGAGTTGGTGGCTAGCAGGAGGGGAGCGTCATTCCTCCCACTTGCCCCAGCACCTTAACAAAAAACTTCCTCCTGTGACCAGTGTCACTCGAGAAGCACCTCGTGACTTGGCATCTTAATTCATATAGAAGCCTGGAAAGGTCAGCAAGGAAAGAGCGTAGGAGATATTTGTAGACCGAGGGCCTAGGCGCTGCACAGATGTGGAGTGTAACCTTTCCA
Source organism: Mauremys mutica (assembly GCF_020497125.1). NCBI lineage: Eukaryota > Metazoa > Chordata > Testudines > Geoemydidae > Mauremys > Mauremys mutica. The sequence continues at coordinate 80,153,683 of NC_059082.1, read as the reverse complement.
CCAAGCGTGTGCTAGTGGGTCTTATGGAGGCAACATTCCCAGTGAGATCAATGGGTGCTGGGTCTGACCGAGGTGAAGTAGCGACTGCAGGGACTGGCGGTGATGATTTGTATGCAGCATATTCAGCGGCGAGAGGCTGATATTGACCGGGAGAGTGCCAGGCAGGCAGTGATTGATATTTAATGAGTTTAGTGTAAGCAGGAGAGAAAGAGGTTTAGAATTCAGGACCAGCAAGTCCTGCACACAGCTGGCCTGACAAACATTGTTGCCCTTGTCCACTCTCCCCCTCCCTGTTATTTCTGTGCCCTTCTTACATCTTGTGTCACATTAGTGTCTTCCTGTGTATTTGTGCAGCGCCTAACACAACGTGGCCCCGATCCTGACTCGGGCTGCTGGGCATCACTGTCATGTATCTAATACGAAGTGTGAATATGCTCTTAGGTATCTTTGCCTACAGGTGACGCTGGTGGACTAGGGGTCAGAAGACCTGGATTCTAGCTTAACTTCTGCCACTGTTGCTGTATAACCTTGGGCTAGTCACTTCCTTCTCCGTGCCTCTGATTCTCCACCTGTGACAGTGGGGATACAGATACCACCCTTTATAAATTCTTTGAGATCGATGGACTAAAGGCACTGCTTAAGTGTTAGATATAATCGTGCTGTATATTTGCCAGCTAACTGCCCTGGAATGAAAAAGAGGGAGGGTGATTGAATAAATAGGCTTTAAAAATAAAATTTGGTGGCTTTTTTTAAAAGCAGAACTATGTGGTGCCACAATGGAATTGTTAATGTGAAGGTAAAACTTCAAGATAAGCTAACGTGTTCCTCCTGACTCGATCACGGCCTCCATCAGATATAGCCACTGCATAAATAAAAGTGCTGTAATTTTATTATCCTGCGGCTCCTAGCCTTTTGGTGAGGCTTTCCAAAGACATAAAGTGAAACTCTCCTCCCCAGATTAAAAGCTTTGATTAAAAACAAACGGATCAGTTTGATCTCTTCTGTGTTCAGAACACTGGGCCAATTTCAACCCTGTTGTCATGGCTGAAAAGCCAGTGCAGTTGAAGCTGGGGGCATTTGGTCCGTCAAATACAATCTGATGCCAGGTTAAAAGTGAGTGGTGCTATGCCCCTTCAAAGGCTAAACACAAGTACTTAAGACATCGCATACAGAAAGGAGAGAGCAAGCTGGATTGAAAACCAAACCAGTGGGCGACAGCACTGGGATGGCCCTTGGTCTAATGATGAAAAGTTGGAGTTCAGTTTTTAATACTGTGGCTAGTTCAGTGAACCATGGAAAGATCAACTACTGCTGTGGACAGCCTGGTTCTCAGTGCCAGAGCGTACACGATCACAGCTGACCTTTAATTTATGTCCATTCCCTTGGGGATCCTGGATGGACAAATTAACATCCAGACGTCTGTGGTATGTAGAAGGAAGAGGTTGGTTTGTTGAACAGACGCCAAAGCTGTTCCCTAATGAGACCTGCACTTCAGTGTGCTGATCGCAGACAATTCTCCCTGAGGACGATGAGGCATTGGGGATGCTAAGCAGCATTCAGGATCATGTCCATTCTTTCTAATCCATGTGGTGTGTGAGCTCTGTATTCTATAGCCTATTTGAGCTGTAACTGAAACTTGTGCACTGTGTACCTGTATGTTTCATGTCTGCCTAGGAACTTAAAAACATTTTGCTTATTTTTCCAGGCACCTTTCTTAATACAGGTATAAAACCAGCCTATGGGAAGCATGCACGTAAACCCACTTGGCTTTCTAATGTTTCATTGCAGAGCAGACTCATGGAGCAGCTTTTTAGGTAGCACTTGTAATGCCAACCTGAATGCCTTTTAAATAGGAGATGGTGCTTCATTAATTCTCATGTCAGCAAAATCTCAAGCAGAGCAGTCTAAATATTCCCCAGGGAAGGTGAGATTCTAACTCATGCAATTATTAGTCAATGTCAGGAAGCTGGGGGAGAGAAATGAGAACGGTTCACCTCTTGTATACCTTTCATGGTCTCTCTCTTCCCTCCCGTGTTTCCACCAAGTCAAACCTTCAGCAATAACTGATAGAGGTAATAAGACTGCTTTTGACATTTGGTCGCAGTCAGCTGGCTGCAATATCATCAGAGAAACCATTTCTATGGAAAAACCAAGGGAGGCTTGCATTCTGCCTGATGGTGTAATTAATGAAGAGCTTGACATTTTCCCACCCCAGCAATGCAGTGTTCTCCTCATCAAGGCTCTCCTGTAGATTCCTCTGTCTCCAAACCTTAGCAGCCTGTACAGTAAGTGTGTGCAGCGAACCTTCAGATGAAACGCACGGTAGCCTGGAGACTATGACGGCATATTCTCCTTGGATATTGGTAATACACACAAATGCATGTCTTTGATTGGACCGAAACCAAGCATGCAAATGACAAGCTGTCACTTTTTGTGCAGATGACTTAAAAATACTATGTCTAAAAGAAATTGGAATAGACAGTGATTCGGCAAAGCTTTGAGCCCATGTGATTGGTGACTTTTCAGGAACTCTTGGTGTGTTCCTACTGCACCGTTACATCAAAATACAAGCCTCATCATTGGTCAAAAAGAAATAGAAATGCAACAAAAAACATGGGACTGATTTTTCTCTCTTGTTGGTTTCACACCGGCTTCAGTGGGGTTACTGCTGATTTACAGCAGCAAACCTGAGAGCAGAATCTGGCCTGTTGTCCCCTCTGCACTTCCCTGCATGCCACATTTAGCAGTGCATGAGTAGCATCTCCTTAAATGGCCATTGCTTGGGTTACTGCACTCAGCATGATGTTGCTGCATGTGTTTCCAAATGTCATCAAACTTTACCCTTGGATTGTCTTTGTATGTGTCTCAAAGTTTAAAGTTCTTTTCCATCCATTAATTGGCTTAAAGAAGTTAGGGAACTCCAATAGATTAGGAGCTTTCAAGAGCTTTTTCTGTCTCTTTGCCCACCTCACATTAAATATCTCCCAGGCTTCCAAGCAACCAGCTAATCCTTCGTGTCATCTTCCCCACAATGCAGAACAGCACTACACATCTGCTGAGCATATCAGATCTATTGTACATACTGTACATGGCACCTTCATGCTGTACAACATCTATACACATACTGTACATCATAGAGAGGATCCCATATACTATACCTATAGCTCATCATGTATGTAGGGAAAGGTCTTTTTCAATAGTGGGGCAAAAAGCACTCCTGTGCGGTAGCAATTTCCAGGTAGAGTATTTAACTCTGGACTCACACTTTATATTAAGGTGCATTATATAAATAGTTGATAAAGAGTTAATAAATGATAATTGGTTCTTTTAATAAATTGCTAATAAATTGTTATAGATTGTTATAGTCCAAAAGGTCAATAGATGATCATCTGTAGTACCTTTTACTGATGTACTTATAACCAGCTATAGCACATACTATTCATGTCTGTCACATGCTTGTAAGAGCTATTAATCATTTATTAACAATAAATGTACCTTTAATATAAAGTTTGATCAATTTGGGTAAACCTTAGCCCTTCCTGCATGCTGATTTTGCACATTCCCCAAGAAGCCAGTTCCAAATTTCCACATGTGATAAGCCTGAACGCACAATGTGCTTCCATGCACAAACTTAAATAAATATTTTTTAATTTCAAATAATGCTTTTTATAGCTATACCATAGGATTAGCCAAACTCAGCTATACACAGCAAAGACCATCGCTCCAGTTCAACAAAATGTATGGGATTTATACCCGTAATCAAAAACAAAACACACAGAAAAATAATTGTTTGCTTTTGTGTTGTTTTTCCATCTCCACGGGCATTAAAATTAAGTCTAGGTGACCTTGATAAAAAAAGCGTTCAATATGTCCCCATTCCACATTTAACCACCAAGAAAAAATAGTAGCTAAAGGATATGGGTGGATCCAGTTCCTTCTAACCAAATTATTTCAGTTTTTGCATTCTGATTCTGGCATCATCCATATTACCAAAAAATAATATTACAAGTGCCACTCCAGCTGGAAGATATTAGCAAGGATGGGAAGATGAGCTCCTGGAGCCTTCTGAGTGTAGTTGTTTCATATTTCCCTTCTTTTAAAATAAACTCTCTCCTGCTTTCAACTCTTGAGACATTTAAAACTAGATTGGGCAAAGCATTAACAAAAACACTGTCAGAAACAATCCTGCTGTGGCTTGGATATATGGCCTAATAGGTCTCTAGATTTGGCCCTGATTTAGTTATTTGTATTTTTATGCTTATTAAATTTGAAACAGAATCAATCGGAAAGACCACAGTCAAAATCTATTACTACACACACAGTAAGTTTACTACACGATCACGGGGTTGTAGCCAGAAACTAGTTACAGTGGCTGTGCTCAGGCTCGTTACGCACAATAAATTTCTCAGTTAAAAAAGTTCTTGACCGAAGGCACAGATATTAAGTTCATGTGGCCACAGTCCAGCTATTTTCCTGGTTACTCCCCTGCCCTGGTTCTTAAATTTCAAAAGAACTTTGCACTGCATAACGTTAGAATTAATGTTTTAATATATTTCACTTTTAGCATGTTTCCTTTGGGTGACCCTCACTCCTGGGCAGTGGGACTTGAGTGTTGTCCTGCACAGGGTGAATTTCACCCCACTGGAGGCATACAGCAGAAAATGTCACACCTCCAAGCACCTGTCTAGATACAAAAGAGAGAAGGAACTAACACTATTACAGTCTGCACTATTTGATGTGCTAAGCCTCTGTCTTTGAATCATGGCCGCTTTCCGTTTGCAAATCTGAGTTACTTACAACGAAGTCATTGTAGGGACAATAGGTACAGAACATTCCACCCTACCTCCTGGGGACCGTTACCCTTAACCTGGTCCCCTATACTAATAACCATCCGCCAACATGTGTTCCTCAGCTGCCTCATCCATCCTTGCATTCCCTCATAGGCCATGCCTAGCTGGTAAATCCCCTTTCTCATAGAAGATGAGTCCAGGTTCCCATTCTCATTCCCATTGACTTGCAAGTTGTCTGACTCTAGCTGAGTGAGAAGTAGAGATGCTCAGCCTGGTCCAGATAAAACAAGAACTGTCCTGGCTCTTTGCCCCAAACTGGAATTGAACCTGTTGTGGGTGTGAAGACTTTTCCTTCTTTAGCTTCTGTTTCCAACCCTGCCTCTTGCACTCCCTGCTTCCAACCAGAGGGGGAAGTGCCTGAGACAGTATGAGTGAGGAGGCTGGTCTGACTAGAAGTGGTAAGTACAATGAAATCTTGCAAGAGAGAACCTGGCCTTCCAAGTTATCCAAGACATTTCTGTGGGCCCAAGAAGCCTGGATTGTTCTGATAAGGTATCTGATCCTTTTGGGTGCTTAGCTGAACTGAGTCTCCGAAGGGCCGTTGTCGCTAGTTGGGAGGCCTTTGTTCATTCCGTGTGAAGCTCAGTGCGTTGTGTCTGCTCAAAACTCTTTGGAAGCCTCTGATCCCGGTCGGTTCATAGGAGGAGCCCACCCGGCGCCCAATTGTGTGTAAGAGACAACAGTCAGGAAAGGATGTTGCGTGATACCCGCCAATGTGCCTCACCCTGGTAGGAGGGAAACGTGGTCATTTCCGTGCGTTTGCTTGTCTCTTTCTGCAGAAGCCCAGCGCAGACCCTACTATGCTGACTATTCCCCGACGCGGAGGTATATCCACACCCTCTGTACCAGCCACTATTTGGACCTGTTCATTACTTTTATCATTGGGGTCAATGTCATCACCATGTCCATGGAGCACTATAACCAGCCCAAGGTAAGAGCCTCGTGCCCTCCTTGGAGAGCAATCAGACAGTGTGTCAGCGCAATTAAGGACCATATCCTGTTCCCTGAATATCATGGGAGTATGACCATCGATGTCAATGGTATCTGAATATGGCCCTAAGCGAAAACTGACACGAGAGGGTTCCCTGTTCTTTGAGATGCTTCTGAGGACATCAAGTATTTGGTACAATGAATTTATTGTACCAATGAATATAACTGTAGCCCCATTTCCAGCTTTGATTAGAGCCAGCTGTACCGTACTGCCAGAAAAGAGTCACCTCTTGAAGCAAAGGGCTTGATTCTCCTCTTGTGTAAACGGGTGTAAATCAGGAGTAATGCCTTTGAAGTCAGTGGAGTTACACTTGTGTAGGGGTGAGATCAGAATCAGGCCCACAGAGGATTAAGTGGACTTTTCCCTCGAGAGCGATGAAAGAAAAATTGCCCAAATAATTGGTCTCCTGATTTTAGCAGTGTCCTATTGACATTTGCCATGTTAGTTTTTCATTACCAGGTGGAGTAAAATATGCCAATGTTTTAGAATATTCCATTAACTGATGTTAATATGCGATGAGTGAGCTCAGGGTGGCTTTCTTTCCTCACTGAATTTGGAGTAAATCAGCTCTGTTTACATGTAATGCTTTTGCCTCAGACACCATAAAATCCCTTTCTCTTGACGAAGCCTTAGGCATATGTGGCAGGGCACCTCCTGTGTCTCACTGGCTTTCTCCCTCGGGCGGTAGGGGGACTGGAATAAACCCACCTGACTCCAGAGGTTTTTCTCTTCACTCGGGTTGTTTTTTCCTTTATTTCCCTGGTGGGCCGCAGAGTAGGCCCAAGAAGTTCTCTTAAGCAAAGTGAAAGAAACCCCCAAATACTTCCCTTGCCTCTTCCAGGTGCTACCCCACTGCACTGGCTCCTCGTTGCCCGGGGTTCCCCAAGCTGCTGTTGTCTTGGTTTCTTTCCCTGTAGGGAGGGGAGACGGCCTGTCTCTCATCTCTCCCCTCCCCTCTCTCACCAGAAGAGGGGTTTTTAAAAGCCCCTGGCAGCCCTTACCTGGCCTCCCCTGTCTCTAGTTAACCCTTTTTCAGGTCCTAGGGCAGTGGGCCCCAAACATTTTTGTCTATGCCCCCCCTTACCTCATTGGTCGTTCCCCCCCAACACCCCGGGAGACACAGTCGGGAGCCAGGACCGGGGCCGACCCTGCAGCTGTGGCCTTGGCTGGGAGCGGGGCCACGGTCGGAGCCGGGGACTGTGGCAAGGAGCAGGCCCGTGGGTGGGGCTGGGAGTAGGGTTGCCAACCCTCCAGAATTGTCCTGGAGTCTCCAGGAGTTTAAGATTCATCTGTAATTAAAGATTATGTCCTGTGATGAATCCTCCAGGAATACATCCAACCAAAATTGGCAACCCTAGCTGGGAGCCAGGGGCCATAGGGAGTAGGCCCACGGTCGGGTCCAGGAGCTGGGGGCTGCGGCCGGGAGCAGGGCCAGACCTGCAGCTGGGGCCAGGGGTGAGGCCGGAGTGTAGCTGGAGGCAGAGCGGGGCTCTCTCTCCCCTCCATTCCCCTGTGGGAGCTGGTCTGGGTCCCGCCGCACCTCCCCAAATGTTCCTCCATGGCCTCCTAGGGGGGCATGTCACACAGTTTGGGGACCAGTGTCCTAGGGAACAGGGCCTTCACCCGTCTAGGGCTGATACATTTGCCCTTCACCACGCTCTTAGGACTTGTCAGGACTGACTTTGTCACACACAAAGCTTTTGGCCTGTCCATCTGTATTACAGGAGCATTACAGAGTATTATCCCTCACAGCTCTCCTGAGTCTGGGTTTGCTTTTTAATAATGTAGGGTTTGCCATGTCACCTGAAAATGATTCTCTGGGAAGCTAAGCCAAGATACACCAAGCCTGTGTGTGTGTGTGTGTTTTACGCCACCTGTACTTTTCTGCTCCTGTGATTCCTTTACACAGCAGCCTCTGTTTTATTTCTCCTGAATCCGATCTCACCTACACGTGTGTTGCATGAGTGTAAATCAGTGGAGTTCCTCTGGGTGTACATCAGTGTACATGATACAAGAACTGAACCCAGAGCGAGGGAGATCTTAAGTGAAATAATAAATGGCCACATTGTAAAAAAACAAAGGTGTCTATTTTATTTTAGCAAAGAGTCTTGTGGCACCTTATAGACTAACAGACGTTTTGGAGCATGAGCATGAGCTTTCGTGGGTGAATAAAACGTCTGTTAGTCTATAAGGTGCCACAAGACTCTTTGCTGCTTTTACAGATCCAGACTAACACGGCTACCCCTCTGATATTTTATTTTAGGCAATATAATTAGAATCAAAATAGAGCAAGGCAGGCGTTCAGAAATGCCAGGCCTATTACATCTGTACAACTTTCAGATCACATTTCCAAAAATCAGCAGAAGTCTATCCCACGCATCGGGGGAGAGCAGTCGCACAGATGTCAGTAGGAGAATTTTGCCCTGAAATTCAGCCATCTCTGAAGTTCTGTGTTCCCCTGTCACCGAAGCAAATGAGCGTTTCTTTTCTCTAATATTTCTGTTGCCTTTTTGTTTCCTATTGTGTTTGGTTTTGTTGTTCATTTTTCTGAGTTGTAAGAAACCTATGGCCACATTTGACCAGAAAACAACCCCAGTCAGAAAAAAAAGCTCTTACTCCAGGGCACTCTATTTTAAGATTTGAGCTGTGTGTTTTTTTGCTATTGTTGGCCTCCAACTCCAATGAAATCCATTATAAACAGTCATCATCTTAGAGTATAAACACTCTGGATTCCTGACTTCCGAGAGCGGCTTTATAGAGGGAGCGAACATTACACCAAATATGGAGATACTTTGCCCATCACTGGAGATGTAACGCATTTCGAGAAGGCAAGATTTCATCTGTCTCCATTATTATTTATTTTGCTGACTGTATTAAACTAAGCTGAATTCCTAGGAATAGCCGCACCGGAATAAAGCAATGATCCGTCTAGTCCACTATTCTGTCTCTTATCATAGCCAACTCTAGCTATATCAGAAGACAGTGTAAGATATTCATAATGCATCTTATAACAAAATTATAGTAAGTGGGAAAGGGGTTGAATTTCCTCTTGTTCCTCATGTGTTCAGCAGTTTATGCCCCAAAGTCTGAGGATTGATCGATAGCCATTGTAATTTTTGGACTAGCTGGTATCACTGCTGATTATGTTCTTATTCAGCTCAACGTCTAGTTGTTTTTCAAGTTTTGCTGTGGTATTTGATGCAATAATATTTCATAGCAATGATTCCACAGGCTCATTCTACTTTGAGTTAGAAATAGAGGGCGGATCAACCCACACAGTGCAGATCTGAATCTTGAAAACTCCCAAAGAGTCGGGGGTCTGGAGACCTGGTTTTGGTAGGGTCCATCTTTCGTTAAAATTTAACTATTTTTAAGCAGCATAGAAACTTATCTTCTCAATTTCCGTGTCAGAGTGATTCTTTTGGGGCCTAATTCTGATCTCACACTGGGGCAAATCAATAGTAACTCTTATGAAGTTATTGGAGTTATACTGATGTGAGTTGCAAATCAGGCCTTTAAACTCAGAATCAGGTGCTCTGCATATGAATGAATACGAGTTTCCAAGCATCAGCCGCTTTATCCCTCCATTTGTGCTTTGCCCTTTCTTTTGTCTCTACCTCTACCATCCTCCTACCTGCCAAGTGCTTTGTGGTGGGACTAAGGTAATGCAGTTGTATAGAACTAACAAGTGCCTTTCCTTTCAGTCCCTGGATGAAGCTCTGAAGTACTGCAACTATGTGTTCACCATCGTTTTTGTGTTTGAAGCTGTTCTGAAGTTGGTGGCATTTGGTTTTCGAAGATTCTTTAAAGACAGGTGAGATTATTTTCAACTCCTTTGTGTTTGGCCCAGGGTCTGAACCAGAAGCCAGGCAACTGAAGCATTGTTGTAAAAATAACATAGTTGGATACAAGAATCTCTATGCTGATTAGCTACCGGGGCTGTTTCGCAGCCGTCAAGACGTTAGCAAAAATGATGATTGACACCGCTGGTCACGCTTTGTAAAGGGAATAGGAAATGAATACAAAGGGTTTAAGTGTGTTCTTAGCCCCTTTCACTGACTCCACCAAAGAATTTATCACTGCTTAGTTATGCTTGGCCTTGAGGTGACAGTCAAGCCACTACCCTTAGTACATGCATGGAAAAGACTATTCTTAATAATCTAACAGCACCATTTCCTGCAGAACTGATGTCCTATCCAATCTAGACTAGTCCGTGGGCAACTTGCAGGATGCTAGCTAAGTAAACCCCCCAGCAACGGGCAAAGGAAGACGCCCTCAGCACTGTTGTTCTCTGACTGCAGCTACCCTGAAGCATAACTTCACATTTTGCTGCTCACTCATCCGGATACAAACCTATGTGACAGCGGGCTGTGATTTGGAGACCTGCTGAGGAGCCAGATATGTCAAAGAGCCTTATTTCATGCTCCTCTTCACACAGATAGGTCAGACGCTGTTCCATTTAGTCCTGGGAACAGTTTGTGTCCCTCATTTATCCAGATGGCTGATACATGGTTCTAGACTGCCATGAGCAAGCCTGCTTATCAGGAAAACTCCTTAGGAAAGTAGCTTGATCTCTTTTAGCTAAAACAAGTATGAGTTTTTAAGTTGCACATTGCTCTATTTCCAGGGAGGGAAGGGATATCAGGAACAGTGTAGCACAGTATGGTTCCAACGTTCCTCTCTAAGCTTTGGATGAAATCCTGAGCTAGAGTAAATCAGTTGAAATAAATGGTGTTTTGCCAGTTAACTCCAGCCGAGGTTCTGGTCCATCAATCCTGGATCTGAGAGGGGATGGGGTGCTGGAGAATACAATGCCACTGTTACTGGGCGCCATCCTAACAACTCTGTCCATGATGCTCCTTTGAAGTGTGTGTTTTTGTCTTTTCCACCTGTACCCTGCTAGGTGGAACCAGCTGGACCTGGCCATAGTTCTTCTCTCAATCATGGGCATCACGCTGGAGGAAATTGAAATGAATGCCGCTCTGCCTATCAATCCCACAATCATACGCATCATGCGGGTGCTACGCATAGCAAGGGGTAAGACTTGCCTTTCCGGCCTGGAGCCTCTTCAGTGACAACGCCTGATCTCCGGGGTGATTCCATAGAAGCCAGTGGGGTTGCATCAGGGATGAATTCGGCCCATTGTTTCATTTCTAGGTCATTTGAGTTTGATTCAGACCTAGGGATGGAGCCGGGCTGCAGGGTTTTGATTCAAAACTGTAGCCTGATCTATAGATCATGAATAAATATTCCCAGTTATCACTTTGAGGTTCTTGTCCCAAGATCTGGCCCAGTATTATTAAAATTATTGTATAGTTGTGACTCCCGATATGCACAGGTGCAACATGCACACTATAGGAACTCTTTTATATTTACAAATAAATAATTTATTTAGCAAATAATTTATTAATACATTTACACACACTCTAACTCAGTAAGGTAGGTGGAGATAATACAGAAAGTACATCGGAACATCCATACTCATACCATCCTTTGCAGAACAACCTGAAATGTTAGCCATTATCTTCCTCATCCGCATCACCCTCCTCATCTTCACCAGTGGCCATCATTCTGGCCCCTCCCAAGGGCTACATCTCTCTCTCCTACTGCCCCAGGTTGGGGGGCCACTTTTATAATATGTTACGCTGACGTTACCATGCCTAATGCATATTCAGTAGGGGTTTCTCCCCTCTTCCTTATTTGTATTTCCTCCCCTTACCAATGTTAAGGTGTCCTTCTTCTATAGGTTAGTCTATTTATGATTTCACCCCATTATCATGTACGTCAATTCGTTGCCATGACACTTTTGCGGTCGGATGTTTCGTCCAAAACCCACCAGAAGCCGGTGTCAGTTCATGTTCTGTGGTTGGCTGATGTCTTTATGGACAAAATTCCCCCTTACGCTCTACTTCCAATTCCCCCAAACTCACAAGTTACCTAAGTTTGTCTGTGCCAAAGTTCACAGGCCTCAAGCCTCATGCTAACTATTGAAGCCAATGACTTACAGGATACAAGCCTGTAGGTTCCTTGCATTGCTGCTGAATATAACAAAGCAGAATATAATGCAAAGCAGTGAATATAATAGAGGTAAGCTGGTCCACTGGGCTACAAAACCCAACATGCCCAGATTTCATGGCCCATCTCTAATTCAAATCCAAGGTCCTAGACCTCTTTTAGGAAAAGATCTGCAGTGGGAGCACACAAGAGCAAGGGCTGGTAGATTTCCCCCATCCTAGTCTCCTCCTTAGAAGAGGGGGATCATACCAAAAGTGAGGCACCTTTCCTAGACAACAGCTGCAATGGGGCAAGGAGGAGAATTGACTTTGAAGGTTACTGTCTGCTCCCATTCGCTTAGGAAAGGACAGGAGAGAGTAGGCCCAGAAGTTCCCCCCATTTTGTTGTCCGTACCATGGAGGGGAATGTACTTGACACTTAGATCCCTGTCCCTGCATGCTGTATTTATAAACGTAGGGCCTGATCCTCCTCCTTAATGGGTGTAAATGTGGAGTCACTCCACTGACATTAATGAAGTGGCTAGAGAGAGGAGAACTCACCCCGCAGCATCTGTTCCACTCTTCTTCCTTGAAGAGGTTTGTGGTGTTTACATGAAAAATGTTTCCCATCCCTGGTGCTTCAGCTTTGTTTCTCGTTGTAGTGTTGAAACTGCTCAAAATGGCCACGGGGATGCGAGCTCTCTTGGACACGGTGGTGCAGGCGCTACCCCAGGTAAGTCCGGGGACTTGATCCACGCCAAACAGGTACAGAAGAGTTTGATTTCTCTTGTGGATTTAGTTTTTGTGCTGCACCTTGTAGGAGATGCTGGTCCTGGTGATAGTCTTTGTATTCTCCATTGATACAAATGGTTCTGCTGAGAACCACAGGCAAACATTCTGCCCTCAGGGACTGCAGGGTAGATCTTGTTCCCCAATTTTTCTAGCCCCTTGCATGCATGGAATTCCCAGGAGTTCTGGGCTTGGCGACAAAAGCAGAGTGTTGGAGTTAGAGGTCAACCGTGCAGATCTAAGAGCAAAATCTACCCCTCAATCTTTGTAGGCAAAGTTCTTATAAAATACAGAGCTGGGGAGTCAAGGGTGGACCAGTGCTTCTCAGCTGATGCATCACGACTCCCGGTTCGGGCGCAGGGCACTGAACGTTTCATTAAAATTACAAAAGAAAAGAAAATTTCCAGAATAACTGCAGGGCAACCAAAATCTTCCATGTTTGTGAGGTCAGATGTTGTGGTTATCGTAGTACCTCTGTCCCTTTCATGTCTGCAAAGGTCACCCAGACCCACCACTCACTCCCCTACTCCCCGCACCCCCATATCCTGGAAGGTCAAATATTCTGCCAACTCTCAAAATGCACACCCCAATAATTACATAGGCTTAGCCAGGGGCGGCTCCAGGCATCAGCACAGCAAGCGTGTGCCTGGGTCGGCAAGCGGAGGGGGCAGCCTGTCGGTTGCTGTGAGGGCGGCAGTCAGGCTGCCTTCGGCGGCACGCCTGCGGGAGGTCCGCTGGTCCCGCGGTTTCGGTGGCAATTCGGCGGCAGGGACACTGATGCGGCACCGGTGGACCTCCCACAGGCATGCCGCCAAATCTGTGTGACTAGCGGACCTCCCGCAGGCGTGCCGCCAAATCTGTGTGACCAGCGGACTGACTGCAGGCGTGCCGCCGACTCTGTATGACCAGCGGACCCTCCCGGAGACGTGCCACCGAATCTGCCCTGTGCTTTTCCACTGCCCTGTGCCTTGTGCTCTCATTTACACCTGAGCAAAGTGGGTTTAAAATGCTCCCAGATCAGAATGATAGTGTCTTGCACCCACTTTATTACAGGCATTAAGTGCTGATACAAACCTGGGGAGAACTGGGCCTGGGTAACTCATACAACTTTGTTAGGGCTTATCTACACAGGGAAATTCACCATTGGAACTATACCGGTGTAATGATACCACTGTTGCTACTCTGGTATAACATCCTATGTGTCTGCTGCTTTCAGAATAAGTGTGTCTACATGGGAGTTGTACCGGATAGCTACAGAGGTTTAATTATACTGGGCTAGTAATCGAGGTATAATTGTACTGGCATCTGGTACATTTCTCCATATAGACAAACCCACAGTCTCTCCGACATGAACTGAAAAACAGAAGTTTCTTTTTCTTGGAAAGCTCTGTTTATCCTTCACCACTGCCTCAAAAGATGTTCTTAATCTAAGCCAATTGCTCTTTGATATTCAGACTTTGCTTTCAACAATGGGCTTTGGCTGAGAAGAAAGCCTGGAATTTACAAACCCGACCCCTGCGTTGGCATTTCAAAAAAGCAATTTATTTGTGTATATTCTTTTTCTTTTGAAAGCCCATGTGATTACAGAACTTTTTTAAAAAAAACAAAAGGGGAGCTTGAGGCCAGGTTTTTTGCTTGTGACATGCAAACCAAATTTTCTGCTGATGTGAAATCCCTGGAAACCTTGCAGGCAAATCTTGTGCTGATAAAACCGCCAGCTGTCATTAAAGTAAAAGTTGGGGAAAGGAGAAAGGGGACTTGGAAAATCTTTCTCCCCATCTTCAACCCTAATAATGTTGCACTGCTTAAAGCTGCACCTAGGATCTGAAGCGCAGGGAGACATTTCTTACCCTAATGTATCCGTCTGCGGAACTCTTTTGCGCAGGCTTGTTAAATGACGAGCGAGGGGAATTCCAAAAGCTGCAGCTTTTGAAGACGTCTGTCTTGGAGTTGGTTGAATTAGCCCTTTCCAGCACTCTCGTGCAGTACTAATTACAATTAATTACCAAATGTTGGCATTACAATAGATTTCTTTTCCTCTTTCGAGGGTGATTTTCATCAGTTTCCTATTTGTTTGTATTACTTATCGAGAGAGATGAGCTTGATCTCCCCCTGCAGAACAAAGCACCCCTGAACTTTGGGGATCCTGGCCTTTGAATGCACGTTTCGTAGCTGGCCCACTGAGACGGGGAGTCATCAAGATCCAAATGCATGGACTCAGCCTGTGCCAAAACCCACAATCCCAGTTCATTAATATTAATGAACGTCAGAATAAGTGAGCGGGGAAAAGAAATCCTGCTGCCACCATAAAATACCTTTCTCCTCCACTAGAACTTCCAGACTGAGCATCTAATGAAAACACTCCACCTTAAAGCCGGGAAGAGTTCCCATCATGCACTGCTCTTAAAGTGGTAGTCTAGGAGAAGTGAGGCAAAGAAGCCGTGGTCAGGGGAAAGACCTTGAAAAGGTAGCGCTCCCTCCCTCCCTCCGCCCAGTCACAGCCCCAATATTCATAATGGGTCAAATCCTCAGCAAACATTTTGGAGGTTCAAATCCAGATCCAACTCTGTGACGTGGGCCTGTTCCTGTCTGTCTGTTTTGCGGTGGTTTTACCTAAGGCATCATCTCTTTTCCAGTGATGAACCTGCGTTTTCTAATTTCACAGCTCAGTTGACCAATCAATAAAGATGTCTAGTGACCTGGCCAGGGTCACCACAAAGACATTATCAATCTTTGCCCTGCTGTGCTATGAGTGTCCTAGGAGAAGAGGAATTTTTAAAAATGCAGAATGCGCAACAGTGAAATAGCCTCATTGGCAAAGGAAGAATCCCTCCTCTGGACTTACAGCTTTAACATATATAGAGCCAAATTCTGCTCCCACCAGGTGTGTTAATGCAGATCCCAAAGTGACAGTGTTACTCCAGGTTAACTTGAGTTAAATGACATCATTAACTAGACATTACTAGCCATAGTTCAAGTTTTCCATCATGATAATATAGTCTGACCTCCTGCATAAGCCAGGGCAAAGAACTTCATGATGCAGTATCTGCATCAAGCCCATAACTTCTATCAGCGATATAACATCTCTTGTAGAAAGATATCTAGTCTTCATTTATAGATTGAAAGTGATGGAGAATCCACCACATCCTTAGGTAACTTTTTCCCATGAGGAGGTAAATACCCTCATTGTTAAAAATGTGCACCTTATTTCTCGTCTGAATGTGTCTAGCTTCTGCTTCCATTGGATCTTGTTATGCCTTTTTCTGATAAATTAACGAGCTGTCTTCTGTCAGAAATCTCTTCCTTATGTAGGTACTTGTCGACTGTGGTCAAGCCACTTCTTAACCTGCTTTTGAATCAGCTAAATAGATTGAGTTTCTTTTATCTCACACTGTGTGAGGTGGGTTCTCCAGAGCTTGAGTTCTTCTTGTAGCTCTTTTTCTGAACCCTTCCCAGTTTTTCCACATCCTTTTTCGAGTGCGGACATCACACCTGTACGCCCCCTCCCACTAATGATGTCACTACTACCGTATACAGAGGTAATACCACTGCCCTAGTCCTGGTTTGAAATTCCCCTGAGTTGCTTTTGCCCCTTAGCTACAGCATCACACGGGGAACTCACATTCACCCCAACTCCTTTTCAGAGTCACTGCTTTCCAGCCTACGGTAACCCATCTTATAAGTGTGACCTACATTCTTTGTTCCTAGATGTACGACCTTGCATTTGGCTGTGTTAAAACCCATGTTGTTTGAGTGAGCCCAGCTTACCCAGGTCAGTCTGTATAACTGTTCTCCTATAAATCGCCAGTCAGAAAGCGTTTGCAATCAGTTGCCAGCGTTGCTCCTGATGGAGGAGACAAAACGAAATTCAGTCCTAGCAGTGCTATCGGTAGCACAATGTGGGGCCTTTGCTGTCAAAAACACAAACAGAAACAGCTGACAAATACATAGGGCGCAACGGATGCGATTTTTACATACTCACTTTTCGGGCCATAACCACAATTTACTAAATACCATTAAAGAATCTACCGTGGAAGTGAGACATTTGCAGAACCATGAGGCACAATAGTGCAGCTGAAAGAGATCATTTGCTGCAAGTTGAACTGTTTGATTTTCCTTTGTATCCCCCCGGTGGGTTAGATTCTGCTCAGTCACGCCGCTCTGATTCCGTTGGAGCGACTCTCGATTTTCACTGCTCTGGCTGAGAGCAAAATCTGGTCCAATCTGTCTAGAAGATCTGGGTCCTTTTTTTTTAATTTCATCTGTGGAATGCACATTAATTAAACCCAGGATTGGACAACACACCCCCTTCTTCTCTTCAAAGCTTGGAACTCTGTACAACAGAGATTCTGTGCCAAGACAAACGTGAAGAACTCCCTGTTCCATGCTGCTTTCTGCTGAAGGACGGGGGCTACAGTTTGCTGCTGTCTGGGAGTTTAACTCTTCTAGGGGCAGCAGCTCCCATGGTGATTTCGGGTGCAGCTTTTAAAAGCGTCACTGCTGTTGCCTAAAGGGGATTATATGAGCTAAACAATAGTCGAGTGTTACCATACCCTGGAAATATACGGTGATCGTAAAGGCCCAGAGAAGGGGAACAAAAATGGCTTGAGGGTGGGACCTGCAGCTGACAACAGCTGGGAGAGGTTAAATACTCAGTGCTGATGTGGAGACCCATTGAAGTCAATGGAGTTGTTCCTAAGTCAGGTCCACACTTGGCCCTTAACTTTATTTAGCCAAAAAAAAAAAGGGTCGGGGGGAAGAGTCTAGACTGAGTGATTCCAAATGATACAGGCTGCAGTGAAAAATGACCAGTCCCTCTGTTTGAACCCTGTCCCATAATAGGGGAACAAAGGGGCTCAGGCCATTATTGGCACTAGAAGAGATCAGTGGTTAGCTCCCAGCTGGAAGGAGAGAAAAGTGAGGAGGAAAAGTCGGGGGCGGGGGGCAAGGGAAGGCAAGCAAAAATGTCAGCGCGTCTAGAACCGGGCCGAGAGACGTTGGCGGAGCAATGCACAGGGGGGCTTTGGGAGCAATGCAATGCAGTTGACTGCCCTGACGTCGTTGTGTAAATACGCAGGGCGCTGCAGCCTCCCAGGCTGTCGATCTGGCACCTTCGCCTAGGACTGGATCTCACACAGATGATGTCCCCTTTCCAGGCTGGCAAATGTGTCCATTTCGTCCTCTGTCTAGTGCGTAAATTAGCCGGCATTTCCCTCATTCCGGAGTTATTGCTTTGCGTGGCGGGAGCTGGCAGGAAAAGACCAGGACCCATTGTCCTGGGAAAGGATTGGCAGAGGCGTAGCTTTGTGAGACACTGCTCTTCACAGGCATCCCGGGGTGCCCCTGTGTGTTGTCTGCAAGGATGGCTGAAATGCCAAGGGGTGGGCTGGCAGTGTGGAAGTAATTGAGTCAGAGCAGCAAGAGGTCCTGGAGGAGCTGGAGCAGGTTTCAGGAGCAGGAGAAAGGAGGCCCCGCCTTTCATTAACGCCTCTCACGGAGCCGACCGGCAGAGGGTGGAGAGGAGGAGGTCAGTCACAACGCTCTGTAGGGCTTGGTTTTGACTCTACGTCCTGACAGTGGATTCGGTAGTGCTGTGGGCCGGGAGCCAGCATCCTGCTCTAATAACGATCATATTAGCACTTCTGGAGCACTTTCCACCTGAGTCTCCCAAACTGCTTCACCAGGAAGGTACGTCCCATTCACCCCTGTTAGATACAGAGGCGGAACTGACACACAAAGGGCCTAATCTAACATGAGACAACCCCTTTGACGTCACTGGGCTTTGGATCAGGCTCAGAGAGAGGTTATAAGACCCACTTGTGCCAGGTTCACACAACAAGTCAGTGGCCTCGGAGGGAGCAGAATATGGGCATGAGTCTCAGCCTCGACATCCTTTCACCAACAGGGTGGGCCCGGCTCAGAGGGGCCAACACTGCCACCTCAGCATAGCCTCTGCGCTGCTTGGGAGGCACTGGGCCTCCCCATGGCTCCCAGTGCAGGGCTGCACCTTCAGGGCACAGCTGAACCTTTAACAAAAACAGCCTCCCAAACCCCCTGTGAGGTAGCACACAGCTGTATCCTGGTTCTGTGGGTGGGGAAACTGAGGCACACAGTGGTTTAGGTCATCAAAAGGCACTGCCAGGAACAGAACCCTGATCCCCAGCCCTCTGGTGCTTAGCTACCACAGCAACTAGATTTGATTAAATAGAATAGCTGGAACCAAAAGACGCCCCTCGGTGCAGTACTAAGGACTGTGATGTCCTGAGCAGCTAAAGCAGAGAGAGGCCCCAAGCCATCCATCCCAGTGCATGCCAAGCCCAGGCCTTTGGGTGACGTACTCAGTTCTATGGAGTCCTCCAGGTGTCCTGGATGTGCTCAATAAAGCTGCTGGGCTCCCGCCTTGCTGCTGACCCGTAGCATGTTAGTTCAAGGCTCCCAGTGGTTGGAGATGCAAAAGGGAGGCGAATGGGGTGTCAAGTGACCTGCCAGAGCCATCCGTGCTTGGGTCTCCCTTGACTGTGTGGCACAGCAGCATCCCGCTCCCTGTTCCCCAGCCCCACGCTGGGGAAGGGTCCAGCCAGGGGGATGTGTCCCCCGTAGCCCCATGGGCAATCCACTGAAAAGGCCAGACAAGTTTAGGCTGAATTACCCTGTCTGGGAGCCTCTCTGTGCCCAGCGAAGTCCCTCTCCGACATATTCCCTAGCTAGGGAGGTGGGACCAGGCTGCTGGGGAGAGCCAATCCGGGGGGTTGGGGGAGAACAGGTGGCTCTGTCCTGCCCCTGATCTGCGGGCTCTGTGGCTGCATCCCCCGTTTGTTTCATAGGGAGCAGCTCCACAAGACAGACTCCTGGGGCTTCCCTTCCCCAGGCTCCTCCCACCCTGACTGCTCCCTGGCAGCGCGTGGCCTCTGCCCATTGACGCTGGAGCCACAGCGAATGACTGATGACGCACTGGCCGCCGGCGGGGGCAGACGGGTGGGTTATTTGTTGTTTTTTACCCCCAGTTAAGACAGGCCCAGCACAGGTCAGGGGAAGGCCGGAGGATAAACAGAGCCTGTGCTGAACTGCCAGGGCAGAACTGCCTTCAGTAAACCTGCCTCAGGTCACTGGCTGCCAGGCCAATGGTTGCTGGCTCTTGTTAGAAGATTAGCTGGATCACGAGTGTCTGTTGCTCCTGGAGAGCCCAGAGAAGGCATCCCAGGCCCTGCCTGCTGCGGAAGAGTTTCTGGACGCGATCTCACCTGCCTTGTTCATCACAGCAACAACAACGATTCATATTTAGCCCTTCTCGAGTGCCTGTCCTCTCTGGCTCTCCCGAGTGCTGGGCTGACCTCAATCACCTCCCTACGAAGGGACTGGAAACGGGTATGGTTAGCTACAGAGGTGAAATGACTCACCCAAGGCCACGTACACAATCCCCCTCCTGTGCTGTTCTGCAGCTTTCTTTGGCCAACTTCCTCCTTCCCTCCTTCCCTCCCTCCCCCACCTCCTCTGCTGGAATGGGCCTCTGATTTCTTCCTCAGACTTCGGCATCTGCAGGGGCAATGGATCACCGAAGCCCCCTCTCTCCAGTTGCTTGAGGCACGCTCCTGTTCAACACAGCGCCGTGACGTAACACACAGACAAGCTCAGGAGTAAGGGGGAAAGCTGCCCAGTTCATTGCTCGCCATGGGCAGCCATCAGCCAGACACATCTCTGCACGTCGGGAAGGCTGCGCGGCCACATCTGGCAGTTTGTACTGGCAAGTCTCCGCTGGAGTCGAGCCGTTTCTTGGCTCTCCTCTTTTGCGAGCCGGGTGTCATCGGGGTAGTGAAGCCAGGGCTCACTGTTAGAGATAATATCCCCACATGTCATCTTCAAAGCTCATAAACTGGTGACCACAAAACATGACTTGGCTAATTGCGCTGGCATTAGACTGGGAGATTTTCCGAGCTGCAGTTCTGGTGTTTGTGAGGAACCCTGTTGTTCATCTTTCAATTGACACATCACTGAAGCTACAGGCTGATATGCATATGGAGGGGTAGGATACCAAGATGGGAACTACGAGTCAGCTATCTTGGATTTGTAACCCTCTTCCTTATTCCCCTTCCCGACCTCTGCTTTGTTTTCCGTCATCACATCACGTCTCTGCTTAGACTGTGAGCTGGGTAAGCCAGGGGCTGCCTCTTTTGCCTGTTTTGTGGTACCTAGCACACTTTTAAGCACCATAATTAATAACAGCAGCAGAGCCGTGAAAAATGATTGAGAATCTACCACCTTGTAACCGATATATAAAATCCTATATATCAAACCGATACAGGAAATACAGAGCAATTTCTAAGGCTTCATGTGCATTAAGATGCAGGGTAGTTCCTACTAAGTCACACTTACAGGCGGGTTCAGTGAGCTCCAGCAAGCCCAGAGGGAACTTGCAATAGAAGATCTTGTGGGGAAGCCCCAGGAACAACCAAGCTCAGGTAGGAATCCTTTTGAGTCTGAGTTACCAGTTAAACCCATGCCCAGGACAGGGATAAGTTTGGACACCGATTCAGGGTCTGTGTTTCTTCTTGAGGAAGAGAGAGGGACTCTGCCCATTCTCAGCTGGCACTGAAATCCAAAGCTGGCTTCACGGGCTGCTTGCTTAGGCTGGGGTCCTGATTTTTTATTTTTCATTAGAAGAAACGCTGCAAATGAGGTTTAACCCAGAGGGTTTTACCCATTGGCTGGCGATTTAACCCACTGATTGCAATAACAGGACACAGCCAGGAAACAGGAATGGTCCCTGTTGTCCCTCCCCTGGGGTCAGAGGGAGCTTTTGAAATACGGCAGGTGCCTGCATAGGAATTGAGGTGCCTCACTTCAGTGTCTTATTTTTGAAACTCTTGCCCTTAATCCCCATAACCTAAACTTTCTCAAACCGCGAAAGGGCTTAAAATCCAAACCCAGGCCCCGATTCAGCCCAGCACTTCAGCACACGCTGAAGTCCCATTCTGGGCTTGGGGGAATTGGGACCTAGGGCAGCACAGTGAGCAGGTGGGGGTAGGAGGGTCCTACGCAGACACCGACACAAAACACCTGTGGGTGTGGGTGGCTGAAGTGGACAAAACCACCTGAAAGAGAGAGGGTATCTGGAAGGCTTCTCTAGAGATGAAAGACTCAGGCCGGGCCAACGATAAGCCACTGGCCATTTGTTTCCCTCTTTTTTTTTTTTTGCTTGTATTTAAAATGTAATGGAGCAATTATGGTTGTGACCTCAACTTGCCTGACCCTTGTTCTGCTTTCTTCTTGTGTAGGTAGGGAACCTTGGCCTACTTTTTATGCTCCTGTTTTTTATCTATGCTGCCCTGGGAGTGGAGCTGTTTGGAAAGCTAGGTGAGTAATGTGCTTGACACTGTTTATTTCATCCAGTCGATATTTATTTGTCTCTCTCCGTTTCCTTTGTGTTTTCTCTCTATCTCTCTCTGGTCCTTTATAGCTCTGTAGCTCTGAAGATTAAAGCTTTCTTTTGATCTTGGGGTCACAGCTGACACATGAGGATGTAACACAGACCCTTTCCGCACCACACATACACACACGCAGAGTGTTCTGACCCTGCTTCCAGCTGCAGAGGAACTGTTTACTGCCTAAATATAATAATCTTGCAGGGATATATTCACTAAGGCGGAAGTGTGCTGCTTACAGCCCAATAGATGAGTCTGCAGAGTTGGCTTAGAACCAGGTTTATGTTGGAGTAGCACCACAGTGACCCTCCCGCTCTTCAGATCTTCCGCTGCCCTTAATTATTTCCTTTTCCGATAGGTTTTGGGATTCTGTCTTGTTTATAGATTGTTCTCTAAGAGCCATTTCCCCCTTTCTCAATCACCACAAAGCATCAGCTGTTTTAGCGACTTACGCCACCGACATCGTTTATTTACCCTGCTCAGGGGAGGTCTCTGACACTGCAGATGAAATGGCTAAATAGTCACATACATACTGTCATCCAGAAGAAGAGCAGGAGGAGTTAGACAGGAAAGGCAGTGTAGTCCTGCTTTGCTCCCAGCTTTCTTGATGCTGGGAAGAGAGAATACCCCCATTCGCTCTCCTGGTCGGTGACTTCCCCACCAACTCTTGTTGACCAAGGTCAGGAGACATCTACACAGCGATCAGGGGTGTGACTGCAGCGCCTAGTTTTGATTGAACTAGCTCTAACTAACAATAGTGAAGCCGTGGCAGCATGGGTTATACAACACCACTCGGGCCCCTTGAGAAACTAGCTCACGCTGTTGTGGCTTTGCTGCTATTGTTAGTGAAGCTAGCTAGAGCTGAGCTAGCTCGGGCATGTCCGCACATGCTCCAGTCACCCCGCTGACTGCAATGTAGACATGGCCTCCGCTCTGTGTAACGCACTTTCACAATGTGGCTCTGTGGCTCCCTCTACTGGATGGACCACATAGAGGTCTGTGGGTCCGTGAACGCTGCAGCTGGAAGCATGTTTCCCAGCTTGGGTAGACAAACACACCCACACACTAGCTTGCTAAAAATAGCAAAGTAGCCATGGCGATAGCGTAGGTGAGCCACCCAAGTATATACCCTGGGGTCCAGGGTTTATACTCGGGCAGGTAAGTCAGGCTGCTACCCATAAGTTGCTGACAGAACAAGGAGCAATGGTCTCAAGTTGCAGTAGGGGCGGTTTAGGTTGGATATTAGGAAACACTATTTCACTAGGAGGGTGGTGAAGCACTGGAATGGGTTCCCTAGAGAGGTGGTGGAATCTCCATCCTTAGAAGTTTTTAAGGCCCGGCTTGACAAAGCCCTGGCTGGGATGATTTAGTTGTGGATTGGTCCTTCTTTGAGCAGGGGATTGGACTAGGTGAGCTTCTGAGGTCCCTTCCAACCCTGATATTCTATGATTCTATGATACCCCTGCTATTTAGCATGCTAGCATGAGCAGAGCTAGCACATGTCTGTCTGCCTGGGTTGGGACACATGCTCCCAGTTGCAATGTCGACATACCCTATGAGTCAGGTGATTGCTTCATGCTAGCAGCGCTGCATCTTTTAGCTCAGGAGGTAAAGACCATGCTTTTAGAAACGTGCAGGCTTTTAGGCCCCATGTTCAATCCTCACAGGTTGCAACCCATCAAGGGGCATCAACAGCCTTCCATTAAGCAAGTCCAGGAATGCCACAGAGAGAATCTCTCGTAGCCAGCTCCACAACACTGTCCCCTTTCAAGTGTGACAGGCCCAGGGGGGAAAATGTTAGAGTTACGTCCCGAGCGTACCCTCAGTATCACAGTCACTGATTGGGAGCCACGCACACGTTGCTTGGCAAGCCTTTAAAGCTTTGATTTAGGACTCACTTTGGCATGTTAGGACTCTAACAAAGCTTCAGAAACGTCCAGAGCAGCTGCTTCCTCAGCCCGTAGGGATGGAGAGGAGGGTCCCTAAGTTTTTTGACTCCAAGTCCCATGTTTTAGCCATTAGACACAATGCCTCTTGGGGAGTTATGTGATCATTCGCATCATTGCTCTCAACTGATATGTCTAAATGACGGTTGTTTTTTTAAAAAAATGGTATTATGGTAGCAGCTAGGGATCCACCTGAGATCCAGGTCCCCTTGTGCTAGATGCCGGACACATACAAAGTGAAGAGGGTCACTGCCTGGAAGGGTTTCCAATTTAAATAGACAAGACAGACAAAAGGAATATTTTTATATTCCCATTTTACAGATGGAAAAACTGAGGCCCAGAGTAGGTAAGTGACTCGTCACACAGTCAGCATGTGGCAGAGTCACTAATAGAACCCAGATCTCCTGGGTCACAGATCAGTGCGTTACAATTCTGTTCTCCCTTACCTGCCATTGCAGTTGTATATCTACAGTATAACATCTATGCCTGTGCAGCAACTCTTATAGAATCATAGAATCTCAGGGTTGGAAGGGTCCTCAGGAGGTCATCTAGTCCAAACCCCTGCTCAAAGCAGGACCAACACCCACTAAATCATCCCAGCCAGGGCTTTGTCAAGCCGGGCTTTAAAAACCCCTAAGGAAGGAGATTCCACCACCTCCCTAGGGAACCCATTCCAGTGCTTCACCACCCTCCTAGTGAAAAAGTTTTTCCTAATACCCAACCTAGACCTCCCCCACTGCAACTTGAGACCATTGCTCCTTGTTCTGTCATCTGGTACCACTAAGAACAGTCTAGATCCATCCTCTTTGGAACCTCCTTTCAGATAAGTTGAAAGCAGCTATCAAATCCCCCCTCATTCTTCTCTTCCGCAGACTAAACAATCCCAGTTCCCTCAACCTCGCCTCATAAGTCATGTGCTCCAGCCCCCTAGTCATTTTTGGTGCCCAGAGAGCATCATTGAAAATGTGCTGATTCCTGTGCCAGGTATCTCTGGTAGCGGCAGTATTTATTCACCCATCCTTAGACAGAAGATACCTGAAGACCTTTAAGACTATGCAACCCTCTCTGCAGTTCTAAATCCATGCTGTGTTTCTGTGTACACTCCATGCCAGCCCTGTGCGATAAAGAATTGCTGTGTGTGGTTTGAGATTGAGACTTGATCCCAGCTGCGACGAGCACCCAGCCAGCCAGCAGACCACTTCCTGACTTTTATTGGGAACAGTTTGATTTTCCTTTTCTCAAGCACGGCTGATCCGTGTCTGCCACAAAAAAGCCCAGCTCCCTCCTCAGTGAGGTTGGTGGCCGGGCTTTTTTTTTTTTTTAATGCACTTCAGAAATAAATGACTAATAATGAAAGGCTCTTGCAAGAAGGATTGCTGCCTGTCCTAATGAAAACTTAATGAGCCTGTGTTTTATGTACAAGGGGATGTTTGGTGTATGCAATTTACATTCATTAGGATATTAAATCTCAGGGAAAAAATATAAAAATTGCTCACGTTATTCCAGTAAAATATCCCTTATGGGAAATGTGCTCTGTTTAAAAAAAATAAACCAAGATAATGAACACAATGGAGAGGGTAATAGAGAAGGAGGCGGTACAGAGCAGCGAAGAGGGAAAGTAGTGTTTGTAGCCATTTGTGGAGAGTTAGCTTACATGGTCTTACTTCTTTCCACTTCATTTTCAGCATGGGATATAGTTAACACTGCCTGTTAAGTGGGGGGCGGGGGGAGCGAAAATGCAATCAGGTTTGTACCTAAGGCAAGTTACTTAATCTGCAAGACGTCTTCAGAGATTTTACACTCGTGCCCAGCAAGCCGGACTACTCCTAATCATAGACTTGGCTCTTCCATAGCACGTTTCACCAGTGCAGCTCATCGCTCCTTACACACGGGGCAGTATCATTATCCCCCTTTGTGCAGATGGAGAGACTGAGGTGAAGGAACTTGCCCTAAGTTGCCCAGCAGCAGAGCCATGAGCTGAACCCCAGGTGTCCCGAGCCTCAGTCCAGCACTCTGTCCTCTAGGCCACACCGACTAGAGTGTGACAGAAATGTTGGCTCTCCAAACCAGGACGATTGCTTGGGGGAGATTAGGGTGAGGGGAAAATCTGCTGCAAAAGAGCTTGTTGCCTCTGAGAACAGAAGAAGATAGAACCGTCCCTGAAGATCGGCTTGTGCTGCAAGTATGAGCTACGGACCACATCTGGGGGCACGTGAACATGCCCTTCTGAGCTCCAGGAGTACCTACAAAGCTAGGCTCCATTCCAAGGCTGCAGACTGTAAGCTCCTTGGGGTAGATGCCATCTTCGTGTTTGTACAGCACCTAGCACAGCGGGGTCCCGGTGATACAAACCGTAACATCCTGTACAAGATGAAATCATGGAATTGAATGAAAGAAAGAAAAACTCCATGTAGGGTAAAGTCCCAAGAAGTTTAGTGAAGGTCGGGATCTGGCATGGAGATGCCCCTACAGACGAAACCCATATGGTTCATCTTCCTCTTGTAACTCCCTCACCCTGCAGCACTGTTAACCCATGCTGCCAAATCTCTCTCCCTCCCCTCCACCTTGACAATGAAGTTGGCTCCATCAGGTGACCTGGTGTTACCCTCCCAAGAGCATTGCAAAGCACTAAATAATAATACCTAGCTCTTATATAGCATCTTAATGAGTCCATCCCAAAGCATAGTCGGTATCATTTATCCCTGTTGTACTGATGGGGAAACTAAGGGTGCAAAGCAAGGAAGCGATTTTCTCATGATCACGCAGCAGGCCAAGGGCAGGGCTGGGACTAGAACCCAGGTTTTCTGCATCTCAGGCCTGTGCTGTAGTTGCTTGGCCACACTCCAGTATTGTCAGTTGGAGCTGTTTGTAAACCATCCCTGTTAAGAACTGTCTTCACTGTGTTGCTTTCGCTTCTGTTCTGTGCAGACTGCAGCGAAGACAATCCCTGCGAAGGTCTGAGCCGGCACGCAACCTTCACCAACTTCGGCATGGCCTTTCTCACCCTCTTCAGGGTGTCGACTGGGGACAACTGGAATGGGATCATGAAGGTACGTGCGCTCTCTGGCCACACTGCTGCCAGCTTCTCCACGCTCCAGCTGTTCCCTGCCCCCTTTCCCCCATGGAACTGGCCAGTGTGAGTTTACACAACTGCCCTCTATGGAAGGAATCAATTGTGTGGTACAGGCCCTGTGCTTCTAAAAGGGGGGTTGTGGCCTTAGACAGCAGATCCCACTGCACCCACTGACCCCATCTCTGTTCCGTTTACTGCAGTAGCTCAGCTGGGTGTCTGGGGCATATTGGTGTGTCTCTAATGTCAGTACAAAATAAAAGGAGCTAAAACTCCACCCGTCGTATGGAGTGCTGATTCCTCAGCCTGTGTCTGGAATAATCTTCCCATTAGCTGCACAGTACTGAACAGGCCGGCTTTGGAGTCCGTCTGTGATTTAATGCTTGTTAGCAAAGCTCAGTCTGCTTCAAAGCCCTCTCTCTCTCTCTCTCTCTCAATCTCAGGACACACTGCGGGAATGCACCAGGGAGGACAAGCACTGCCTGAGTTACCTGCCCATCATCTCCCCCGTCTACTTCGTCACCTTCGTCCTCATCGCCCAGTTTGTCCTTGTCAATGTGGTGGTGGCCGTGCTGATGAAACACCTGGAGGAGAGCAACAAGGAAGCCAAGGAGGATGCGGAGATGGACGCAGAGATAGAGCTAGAAATGTCCAGAGGAGGGAGCACCCCGGCCACCAGCGGGGGTGGAAGTGGCACCTCTACCTCGGACATCAGGGCCCCCTGCGGGAGCCAGGAGGCCATGAAGCCAGAGTCCCCCATGCGAGTGAAACATCAAGCCCTGGTAATGATTGA
Organism: Mauremys mutica; assembly: GCF_020497125.1. Lineage (NCBI taxonomy): Eukaryota > Metazoa > Chordata > Testudines > Geoemydidae > Mauremys > Mauremys mutica. Next base: position 80,125,832 of record NC_059082.1, on the reverse strand, counting down.
CTCAAGGGCTGTGGTGTCGTCTAATGAGCAGGGCAGGGAGCTTCTGGTCAGGGTCTGTTGACCAGCAGCGGCTCCAGAGTCTGTCAGAACCCCAGTTATATCAAGCTAAAGGGACGTGCATGAGGCAGTTCAAAGGGAAGGCAGCTTTTCCCGTGTCCACCAGGAACTTAGGGCTTGGGAGAAGTTTCCATCCCCATCTCCGAGTCTTCCGACAAGTTGAGAGGCTCCCCGGGATGTAGGGCAGTCTGGCTCTTTGACCTCCACATGTGACCTTTCACCACCCAGCATTCCAGGGGGAGTTTTAACATCCATTTCTAGTAGGCATCAGCAATGGAGGAGCATCCCCGGTGAGTTTGGGCTCAGAGAAGTAACAGCCCAAGTCGCATTTTATATGCACCGCTCCCCTCTTTGTACGTCATTTTATCATGAACAGCAGCTGCAGGGCCGCTGGTAGCATAGGAGACCTTGCCCTGAACAATCCCGGTTCGAGGGCTAAGCAGATGGCAGGAATTTCTTCCATGCAGGTTCAGCAATCCAACTCAGGTTGTTTTTAGTCTTAGCACATCAGCCTCTTGGCAGGATTTACAAAGGAGCCGGTCGGAGTGAGGTGCCCGAATCACTTGAAATTCAGTGGGGGTTGTGCTCCAGTTTGAAAACCCCCATGCTTGACATTAGGGCGCAAATCCAGTTCTGACCGAAGCTCTCGCAACTCTCACTGACTTCAGCAGGACTTGTGCTCTGCTTAAGCCAGGCTGAATTTGGTCCTGGGCCTTTTCAAAGTCCACAGCAAACAGCTGATGCCGACTCCCTTGGTTAGTGTGGAGACATCCCCAGCTCACAAGTAAGCTGCACTTTGAACACTTTGATTCCTATTTAATCCTCCAGAAAAACAGGGCCATCAAAATTCAGGTAGGAGGGAGGTGAGACTTGTCCCATCTCATGGCAGACAGTATATTGAAAAGAGAAAAATACAGACTTGCCTTGCTCATATCATCAAAAATTAATCTACCATAAAATCAATGGGGATTTTATCCCTCAGACACTAACAAGACAGATAAAAAGTAACTTGGTTAGACAGTAGCAGGGGAGACAGCATTTTGAATCTAGAGTTAATAAAAGTTTCAGGCAAATGAAGCACAATAGAAGTGGTCGAATTTCTCCTTGGGCTTTGAGATCTTTGTTCTGGTCACACATTGAACACAGACTGATCACACTTTTTATAAACGTGGTCATGATCTGTCAATAGTCACTGAACAAATTGCAGCCCGTGGGTTGTTCTCAAAACTGCTCATCTCGCCTGCTCGTGGTGTGTGATTGGACAGCTGAAACTTTTTAGAATGATAACTGGGAGAGGTTTTCACATGACTAATTGTCAGTGCAAAAATTTGTATAACTTTCAGGCTTCAAAAACATTTCCATGAATAAACTGGTGGCCATCCAGTTATTGTGCCTAGCCTGTAGTACAGCCCCAGTGAAGCAGAGTTGCCATGTTGTTCAGTGTATTGGTAAAACACCCTTCCATCAGCTGGAAAACCCTCCATACAGCATGGTGTTAGTAGAGTGAGTTCCCACCGTGATCTATATCTCAGGTGTCTCCGGTTGGAACAGATGCCTCATGGAGTTCCTGCTCCAGGTACCTACAGGAATAGGCCAGAGGCCTGTCTGAATCCAGGTCAAGAAGTTGCAAGCTAATGCTTTAACCCCCACCCATTACAGTCCTACGGAAACCCTAACTGGATTACCGTGTCCATCTGGAGTGGAATTTGGCTCCCCGTCTAGCTAGGTTCTCTGACATTCAGTAACTTTGCCCTGGGCTGGGTTGCATGCACGCCTAGGAGATATGAAACCCCTGGGGCCCACGGTCCCATTCCCAATATCACGGAAGCCAGACTAGTGGCACATGGGATTAGACGTTTATAGTCCACTCTGGCTGCACTGGGGGTACAACAGGGAAGGAATGATCCAAGGAGCCTCCTCAACCATCTTTGAGCCCCCAGGAAGAGCCCAGACACAGTATAGTTTGGAGTGAAGCCGCTGTTCCCTGCTAGAAATGCCCCTGCTGCTGGGCTGTCCAAACGTGGCAAGGGTGGCGAGAGCCCAGCCCTTCCGTGCGAGTTAGTGGAGTTGGCCAGGCAGTGCCTGCTCAAGGCTGGCTGAGCTGCTCCTCCAATGGGCATTATCTGGGGAGCCCCTGGAGGGAGCTGGAGGAGTCAGTCAGAGTTCCTCAAGGCGCTACAGAGCAAGGGGGTGTGGAGTTCTTAGGGTAACGGGGCAGGAGACTCTCACGCCTGGAGTGGAAGGGGCTTTTACGATGTCTGGGCGTGATGGGACGGATGCCTTTGCAAGAGGTAATAAGACACTCCAGTCTTTCTTGCCATTTGGACCCTTTTCTGCCTTCCTTTTCTCTTCCTTCCCGTTTCACACGGATGGGGCAGGAGTGGGGAGAGCGTGTGTGAGAGCAGGGTTGAAGTGTGAACCCCATCCTTGCCCCGCTACTGATACCTTTTATCTTCCTAATTTTGTCCCCGAAGGAGGCACTGAGCTGTGAGAATGTGTCTTTAGCCATCCCAGACTCAGACCCGCTGGAGGGCAGAGAGACTCCCAGGATGGAAAACACGTCCTTCCGCTCTGTTCCTCACCACCATGTCCTGACACCTTCCCACAAAACCCCAGGCCGCGAGCCAGAGGTGAATGAACGACGGGCCGTTGCTTCTGCGTTGTGCCATCATGCTTTAGTGCTGTGCAGCTGGCCGATGGTGTGTTCATGTCTGCCTAGCATTGTCCTCTTCCTGTCGCTTCACAGCTAGAACAGCCTGTTTCCGTCCTCTGTCTTCCATGCTGCCTTTGCATCTGCTGAAGCTGGGCACGTTCTAAATCGTTCAGCTGGGGCAGGCCAAGGAGCCTGCATGGATTGCGTGTGACATGCTCTTTTTAGCCAAGAAAGCCCTGCACTTATTAGACAGAGGGGTGGATAGATTGTTAAATAAACAGCGAGTCCTGCAAGTAACACTGTTATGTGTCTCACGCATGGAAAAGCTGCTCCCCACTGCCTCGATATAGGTGCGACATAGATCATCCACAGCTGTTAAAATTGGCTTTGATTTTTCAAGTCGTCAGCTGGTGACCTGTGGATACTCGACCTGGCAGGCAGTTTGTTTCCACTGTGTGGCTCACGTGAGCATATTTTCTTGGTTACGCTGGAGGGGGACAGCGGATAGAGATTTCTATCGATTTCCTGCTTTTGGTTGAATGCCGAAATTGATTTTCTTGCAATTACTGGGAACTCCTTAAATCTGTGCTGAGAAGGTGGAATGGCACAACAAAAGCAACACATGGTACGTAACAGTCTGGGCACTGGCATAGAAAAGTGACATGACAGAAAAACTCCACAACTACTCCGTGGTTGGTTGGTTGCACCTCATCTTATGATGGGCTCTCAGCGGGTAACTGACAGTATAGTAAATGGCCACGTTTCAATGTGTCGTGGGGAAGTGACCCATGGACATCCCTGGGTGAGGTCATGCAACAAGAAAGACAGGAGTGAGTCTATTGCTGTTGAGAGCCGTTCCTGTGTTTTGCAACTGAAATGACCTTTGTAGGATATAAGGGGGGGAGGTGTTTTCCCACACTTGACCCTTCTTGCTTCGAATCGTCATTCAAATCAGTGCTCAGGCTGGGGCCTGTATCAGGTGAGAGCTCTTCTTAACCCCAAAGCAGGACTGGCTCTAGACCCCTTCAGCACCCATGACCAGGGACGGTGCTGTCTGCCAGCTGGCGAGGGGTCCCCTGGTTTAGTTGTAGGCCTTTGTTTTGTGCTGCTGCATCAATGTGCGACAGATGATACAGCATCGCACCTGCTCTGCACGCTCTGTTCTGGATGCCAGTGGACTCCTAACTGAAGTTCAGTGTACTAATCATTGCTGGGCCTAGGTTACCTTAAACTCTGCCTCTCCATCTCCAACCCTCTGGCATCCTGGGAGTGGCTGATGCCAGGGTGATGGTAGGACATCTTTCTCGTGGGTTCTGCATCTCTGGAACTCCCTCCCACTGGAACCACATTGACGTGTATCGCTGTTTCAGAGAGAGTTACTCTTTGCCCAGACTTTCAGCTGATTGAGGGCTGTGAAATTCTGGGCTCTTCGCCAAATGGCCAGAACTACTTCTATCAATCTTAAATCAGTAGGCTATTGGGTTTGCTCCTGTCATTTGGAAGTGTTAATCACTGGCCATGGAAAAGGGACCCAAACACCATTTGTAACGGGTGCCTTAGAATCGTGTGTGACAATTACCGTGTTGTGGCAGCCTTGCAACATGACAATGTTTTGAGACATAACACCACACGGCATGGGGAACCCCAAGTCTAGACTTGCATGGACCTCCCAAAATCAAGCCACCCTGGCCTCATTAGGGCCATGCTGTCTCTACGTTCGCTGCTCTACTGATGTTTGTAATTAGAGTGACAAAAAAGGCATGCGGCAAACATCTCTGGAAATCTCTGGGCATCCCATGGGTCAGTGGCATCTCCAGGCAAGTTCTGGGCTCAGACTGAGTTATTGATTGAGGGTGAGTTTTCAGTGGGTAAGGCAGGAAACAATCTGTATGAAGAGAAGCCACTCTGAGAAGCGTCTCTTGCTCTCTGCAGGGCTTCTGCTTCCTTGTCTCCTTTAACCTTGGCCACCTGGAAGCTAAGCTTTGATTTGCATCAAAGGGAGAATGCGGCAAGGGCATGTTGCAAAGAGAGGCAATAACTGACACGTTGAATGTGTGCCACAAGGGGCCGAGGGTTCCTGCTGCCGTGCGGATAAGGTCCTGGCCGGTCCTAGGGCAGACAGCTTGTTAACTCTGAGGAGAGTTAGAAAAAATGTCACCTTGTTCAGCTGTGAGAGTTTGAGATTTTTAAATGGCTCCCGGTTCTGGCATGTACCAGCAGGAGCATTTGTTTTTAGTTCTTGCTTTCCTCCTCCCTTCCTCACTGTGGAGCCTGGAGTTACCTGTGTGGGAAGTGCCTGAACTGGCTCTGAGTGTGAGCTACGTTTGTAGAGAACAAAAAGAGCAAAAGCCACTTATGTGCTTTCCCCGGAGCCCCCCTGGGGAATTCTGCCATTGCTTGCTTGCAGGAGCCGTGCTCCAAACTCCAGACCCACGTCTCCTGCCACAGCCTCCTTTGCTTATGGAGTATTTCTTTTGGTTTAAAAAACCATGGAGTCGGTTTAGGACTGTGGAAGAGTGCTAAGCTGACAGGGAGCCGGTGACGGGTAGGGAGAATGGGTGGGGCACACTGGTTACATTCCTGGCTCAACAGATTCCCTGTGGGACCCACGTAATCTACCCGCCCCTGCCGCGGCATGTGCAACTCCCATTAATGTTCTTTACTTAAGGCTTGATTATACCTTTGTCTCCATTCAGAGCTCCAAGAAGTTATTTCACACACGTACACACAGAGACAGGCTCTTCCTGGGACAGCGCACCTGGACACTGCCCTGTCTCGTGAAGACACGGTGGCATGGATTTAAGCATGGGCTGTACAAGCTTGCTCAGAACCCGGGGTACATACTCACAGTGCTAGTCAGTGCCAGGGTCTGGGCCACCCCATCTCCAGCTGGGATCGCTAGATGGAAGCTCGTGTGTGTATGCCTACCTGAGCTGCAGTCACAGCTCAGACAGCAGGGTAGCCATGCCTTAGGGTAAGCTCTTGGGGTGAAATCCTAACCCTATTGAAGTTGGTGGGAGTTGTGCTGTTAACTTCAATGGGGCCAGGAGTTCACCCTCGATCAGCACCAGAGACCTGATCCAAAGCCCATTGAAGTCAATGGAGGGACTGCAGTTGACTTCAGCGGGCACTGGATCAGACCCAGCGGAGTGCTAACTAGACACTTTCAAAACAAATATGAAGACAAAGGGAGCTTGTGTTCAAGTGTCATCGGATGTCACCATTTCTTAGAGTGGCATTACACCCTGGTTGGGCCAAAGTACATATCAGGTGTGTAAATTTAATATGTTCCTTATAAATGGATCTCTTCTGTTCCCAATGAAAAGGTCACGCATTGGCCCAGTGCCCAGTAGCCTCCGTTATTTCAGTCTTTTCTGTTAGGAAGTGTTCTTTGCAACCAATAGTCCATTTTAAAGAATTTTAAACAAGAGCTTAGCTTCTATAGACAATATTGTGACCATTCCTCAGAAAATGGCTTCATGAGCCACTGTTTAAAACTATTGATAAAGGGAAACGACTCCTTTCTTGCAAGCACTTTTCTTCGTAAATGACCTTCTGCATGCAGCTCAGGTGTTCACATGCTGTATTATTAACGACAATGACTCTGCTCTGGCCAAAATTGGCACAAACCTGATGCATTAACAGATTAGAACTGAAGGCCTGGGTTCCCTAGCGCTGTTGATCAAATCAGTATTTTGTTCCTGATGCCAGCTACCCATAAATAGTTGCTGCTTGATCCACTGTATTCTCAGCCAAGTTCAACAGTGTAAAAGCACAGAAGTAAGCTGTCTCAAGGATTTGTCCTAAGAGGAGAAAAATTCATGAGCTGGGGATATGGAGAATACAGATTTAACCACATCCTCGATGACATGTGGACAATTCAACTTTGAGACTTGAGCCCAGACTTTTCTAGCACGACTGAGGGAAACCCTACGGCCAGGAAGTAAAATGAATTAATTTAACATACATAACTGGGAAAATGTTTTCAGTCAACCACTGGGAGGCTGACATTAAAGGAAAAGTGATGTCATTCGTTGTATTTTAAATAACTAAATACATGGTGAGGGAACATGTCTAGTAGTTAAAACAGGGAGTCAGAACTCCCACCTCTGACACTGACTCACTGTATGCCCCTGGGCAAGTCACATAAACTTGTCTCAGTTCTTCCCTCTGGGGGTGGCATAACAATTAGGTAAGTAAAGAAATTTAAGTCCCTTGGATAAAATTTGCTAAATAAGGACAGAGTACAAGTGGTGTTATATAAATACATATTTGCAATATCAAGCCGTGATCCTGCAATGTGTAGCAGAGTCACTGGGGCTCAGCATGGGCTGTAGGATACACATCACATAGGACTGAGGTCTTAGTGTATCTATAGGAGGTGGGCTATGTGTATTTATATGCATGATAAATGAATTACCAGAGACTTGTCACTGCTTGTCAGCATGGGTTTGAGTGTCTCTGAGTGGGAGCAGCCATTTTACCCAAATATCATCAGACTGGATCCAGAGCTGGGGTGTAGGTTAAGATGTAGGTAATGCTTATCACTGTGGGAATTCCTAGGAATTGCAGGACACTTTCCGAGTTATTATTGAATTAACCGCACAATAAAAGAATAGAACTTGTCCACTTGGAAAGCCTCTTTCTTGTGCGTTCCCATGGTGATCTGTGTTTCCTGTGATGTCAGATGCGTGTCAAAGTGGTGGCTTCCTGACTGATTGTTCATTGTTGTTTTGTTATATTTCAGACACATTTTGAGTGATTTACTTATCAATAGAGCCAGTGCTGAGTAAAGCCTCTTTCACGTCCCACTGGAGCTTTCTTTTACCCAGGGGCACCAGAGACAGCAAGCGAGTGTGCCTCGGGTTTAAGCCTCAGTGCTATTTCCAAGGATGACTAACAAAAAGGAGCTCACGGCCAGGGTGCAGAATAACCCGGTTTTCCTTCTCTTGCTAATTTGCAGGAAGGGGCTGCCTGCATGAGAGCAAAGAGAGCGCCTCAGAACTTCCTAACGGTTCGCAAGATCTCAGTGTCCCGGATGCACTCCTTGCCCAACGACAGCTACATGTTCCGCCCTGTGATGCCAGCCAAGGCCCCGTTCCCTCTCCATGAGGTGGAGATGGAGACCTATCCCTGCAAATCACAAAGAGGTACCACGGGGAGGGGATGCATTCTCTGTGCTCTTTGCTCCTCCTCATGTTGTATTTGCTAGGAACTGGGAGGGTGTCAGGCAAACTATGCAAGGAACCAGAATCAGTTCATGCAGTGGTGTGATAGGAAGCCGAATAATGCAATCAGTACAGAATAAATCCTTTTTAACGTCATTTGCTACTAAATTTACTTTATTTTATGCAACTCTAGAATTTGCAGGGTGCTGTAGGATTTTGTATTTAAAATGCATAACTGCCTTGTTGAAGTTATCTAGAGGCAGCTGGAAGTTTGCGTGTCTAGATAGGGGACCAATGGGCACCAGAGAGGTTGCAGGGTGCAGGTTGTGTGTCATGGAATAGCGCATTATCTGTATGTTTCTTCTAATATGATCAGCAGTGAAATAGTTAACAAGGGTGCCGTTTGTATTGCCATTATCAGTTTTCAGAGTCAACACGGTATTGAGATGAATGAGGCAGCTCCTGCCTCTCAGACCTATACTTTCAGACTGTCTGTAGACTCAGGAAGTTGTCACTCCACTAGATTACATTTAGGTCACGTTAGGAAGGTTTTTGTTATAAAGGCTAGAAACCATTTCCCCCCCTAGGAAAAACTGAGATTCCGTAGCACAGCTCTGTGATGAGAAGTTGTTTGTGTGGTAGATTCTATGGAATCAGAAGCTACACGGGGGTTCTGACAACACATTGAGACAACCACATCCAAATATTTTTGCCCTAAGATTCCATTTTCTCCCCAGTTATTCTTTGTCCTGCAGGTTGGTTTAAAGGGGGAATGGGAGTGAACATCTATCTCCCCAAAAACATGTGTATCTTGAATTATTACTTTTTGGCTCCCAAGAACTGATCCAGACTGGCTTCATCTGATGCAACATATTTTAATGCAAGAACGACATGGACAGATGGGTGGTGGGATTACCTGGTGGGCTGGCCAGGACTAGCTGATCTGTTCTGATTTCTCCGGGTAAAGTAACTCTCTGTTTGTTAAAAAGCTCTGGATACAGCTCAATGTTCTCTGCTCAGTATTTATGGTTGTTCCACCTGCCCTGGAAAGGCAAGTGCAAGAGCTTTGCTAAGCAAAGTGAGTGGTTGTTGGATTTCACTGCCGACTGACTGGGGCTGACTCGGCAATCTCCGACGCTGATGTGAACGAGGAAGAATTCCACTGGTGTCAGTGAAAAACTGGCGTGAGGGGAGAATCTGGTCCACTATTTTGTAACCTTTTCCAGCTGGATTCCTCAGCAAATCACAAGAAATAGCCCTACGCCTCACAGAGGGACTGTTTTCCCTCCTCCAGTGACTGAATCCTACCAGTGTCCCCTCATGCTGTTCTGATCAGCCTACTGGGGGCGTATGTTGGGATTAGTGTTTGTTTCATGCATTTTCGTGGTCTTAGGAAGCCAGTTATCAGACCAGAATCAGCGAGAGTTGCTCTTCTTCTAGTGGTTTGGTTACTAGATGGGGAAAATGCCATGAAGTGGCCAGATCATGTGTTCTTTTGGCCACATAAACGGCTCCCGGACTCACTAAAAAAGCAAATGAAAAACACACAGATGCTGAGCGATTTTGGTTTTATTCAGCTCTCCAGAATACCGCAATTTAGGGCTTTCTTGGCCTCACCTCTAGGAGAGCGAGTTGGGAAATTTCCATCAGACGGCTAGCCCAAGAAAAGATGGTGGGGGAGGAGGAATGTTGTGAAAATGTTGGCTGTGTTTATCTGGTTTTCCCACCAGCTTCAAAAGCTCCGCCATAACGCTTGCTAAGAACGGAAAGATTGGTAATAGGGCGTCGGCCAACTCGTTGGAAAGGTGTTAGTGGCCAAGGTGCATCCCGAGTGGGTATTTATGGTCCCTATCCAAGAGGACTAGATTAGCAAGTGCAAACCAGAATTGAAGGGTATTGGCAAAGTTTTGTGGGATCCCGGGACGGGTCTAGCCAGAGGGGCTATGGGTCAGGACTTCCTTGCAGTTACAGAGCTGTGGAGGAGCGAAGGACTGTCATGGGAACGCCTGCCACATTCCAGAGCTGAGGAGCGCAAACAGCGCTATGCCTGGTTCTTTCAGTCCCTCTGATGATGAATAAAATTCATTAAAATATTCCGTGCATATTCTGGGAAAAGGTCCAACCCCCCACAAACAAAAGTGTCCAAAAAGCCCATTTTTCTCAACGCAATCAGCTAGCCGAGAGGCAACTGCAGATGGTCTAAATGGGTCTTGTCACAGGTCCAAGTTCACTGACCTCTGGGTGAGATTCCTTAGTGTGATGGATACTGTGCTTGTATGTGGAGCAGCAATGTCAAAACAGACATTGGCGCGTGCGCTAATGAGGAACAGTAAATCCTGCTGCCAAAAAGCAGGCGATTCTTAAAACAAACTGGGAAACTCTGGTAAAGCAGCAGAAGCTGAGAGGAGAAGGTTGCTTTGCAGAATGAGCTGGGGAAGCAGGAACTGTGAGTGGGGAAACTAATGACTCGAGGTTGATCCCTGAGATTAGGGGGTCGCTTTTCAGAGGGAGTAGGTGCAGACAGAGAGAATATCTGCACATTCATCAAGGGCTACGGAGCCAGGCTCAGCAGTCTCTATGCTGTTGATGTCATAGAGTTTTAGTCCAGAAGGGACCACTTGTCAGATCATCTAGTTCAGGGGTAGCCAACCTGAGCCTGAGAAGGAGCCAGAATTTACCAATGTACATTGCCCAAGAGCCACAGTAATACGTCAGCAGCCCCCCATCAGCTTCCCCCACCACCACTTCCAGCACCTCCCACCCCACCGATCGACGCCTCCCCCTCCCCTCCCCGCACCTCCTGATCAGCTGTTTGGTGGTGTGCAGGGGGCTCTGGCGGGGGGGGGAGGGAGGAGCGAGGGCACGGCAGGCTCAGGGGAGGAGGCAGGAAGGGGTGGAGTGGGGGCAGGGCCTGTGGCAGAGCCAGGGGTTGAGCAGTGAGCAACCCCCCCGCACCCTGGCACATTGGAAAGTTGACGCCTGTAGCTCCAGCCCCACAGTCGGTGCCTGTACAAGGAGCTGCATATTAACTTCTGAAGAGCTGCACGTGGCTGCGGAGCCACAGGTTGGCCACCCCGATCTAGTTTGACCTCCTGTATATCAGAGGCCACTAAACATCACCAAGCCAACCACTGAATTAGACCAAAATGTTACAACTCTCAGGAGACGAAACTATTGTGTGTCACAGGCGGACGGACCGATGCCTGAATCCCCTGCGACGGTAGCAAATTGGTTCAGTGTGACCAGGATCAGCCGTGCAGGATCTCCTGCATCAGTAACCATAGCAATAGATCATGTTTTGAGCTTATGTAACCGTTAGCTGAGGATCTCAAAGCTCTTCACTTACATTGGGTCTAAAGTCAATGGCGAAACTCTCATTGACTTCGCTAGGCACTGGATGGGACCATGAATTAAGCACCATTTAAGTGGTGGTGTCTCCAATTTACAGATGGTTAAGGGGCCGTAAGCAAGTCGTTGGCAGCCCAGGGAATAGAGCCCAGGTGCCCTGACTTACAGTATCCTGATCGAACCGCTAGTCTCCATCTGATCCAAATTCTGAACCTAGACCACTTCCCTATTCAGACCCAACCCACAGCCACATGGGGAGGTTGCAAGTATGGAGCTTCAGACCCCCTCTCCCTCTCCCTCCCAAATAAGCCCCTAGCACGTGAAGTGAAGAAGAGGCTCTGCTAACAGCTTAGGGCCTAGGACACCCCAGCTGAGCAGTATGCAATAGAGGGCAGGCCCACACATGAGACAGTTATCATTGGAAAAACCATCTGCATTTAGACTGGGGTCCTGGTCCGTCCCTAGGGCTTCTACATGCTACAGTAATACGAATAATGAACAATAATCACGAGCTTTTCACAGGCCCACCTAGGAGACGTGTTTATCCAGACGTGGTCTACAATTGCACTACACAAGTAGTGTGGTCTAGTGGTTAGAGCAGAATGGGAGTCAGGACCCCGAGGCTCTACTCCGACTGCCCAGGAGATATTGTGTGGCTTGATTTGGCTTGTCACTGAATTAACTTTTGTTTCCTTACCCCACATCTGTGTGCTTTGAAATCCTTGGAGCCTGGTTCTGCAGCGAACGCTCTCACAAACCCACACGTTACAACTCTTGTCCGGCAGCCGTGGCTAGTGTTCTCTCTCCTTTTGTAGGGTCTGTCACCTCCATCCGTTCCCAGCCTGTGGAAACATGCTCCTCTCTGAGAGTCCCAAGGGAGTCGCTTCAGGTGACTGCTGTAACTTCTCACCGCGACAGCTGTGACGCATGGAAGATCCTTCGTTCACAGTCCACGTCGCGATCTCCCAGCCTCAACAGGCTGCTGTGTAGACAGGTAGGAGGCGATGAACTCTCCTCTCCCATCAGACTTTTTCCGTCCTCCCTCCCCTTCATCATCTCTCTGGCTCTCTCTTCTTTTGAGTGGCAGCGTTGTAAAACAAGAACAGATGGAGTTTCCCAAAGGCTGCGAGCAGACCAGGATAGGACAGAGTAGCTATTTGAGCACAATATAATCCTGGCGACCTTTCCTATCAGTTTGGATGCCTTTATGATTTTGTATTTTTCAAATCGATTTCCAGTCTCGGTGCCCTGAGTGTGTCCGATTCAGTACACACAGACAGATTCCAATTTCAGATCGGCCATGTCGGAGAGGCTGGGTTGAATGGGCATTTGAGGAACGTGCTTCCATGTTGTGCAAAGCTTCTGTTAACCCCGCATTAGTCAAAATAATTGCGGAGGTTGTTTGTTGGGCCATCTCCAGGCCTCAGAGGCACACTGATAGTTCTAGCCGGAGTCACGTACCTGTGGCCCGCACTCTGAGAACAGAGCTTGCAGTGACTGATTTAGAGCAGAATGTTTCTAATTCAGGTGCCGTATGGCTAAATACACTTGGGTGACATCAAGTCAGTCAGCTGGTTTCCCGTTTTGCATGCAAGAGGCCTAATGGGCTCACTCTGACAATGATTGGGATTGTATTAGTCAAAGCTGCTGGTGTTTTACTCGAGGCGTTGCCTTTCAGTATTTGCTAATGGTGGTGCCACAAAAGACTACTGACTCTGTATAAGAACATAAGAACGGCCACACTGGGTCAGACCAATGATCCAGCTAGCCCAGTATCCTGTCTTCCGACAGTGACCAGTGCCAGGTGCTTCAGAGCAAATGAACAGAACAGGGCAATTGTCGAGAAAACCATCTCCTGTTGTCCAGTCCCAGCTTCGGGCAGTTGGAAGTTTAGGGACACTCAGAGGATGGGGTTGCATCCCTCACCATCTTGGCTATAGCCACTGATGGACCTATCCTCCATGAACTTATCTAATTCATTTTTGAACCCAGTTAGACTTTTGGCCTTCACAGCATCCCCTGGCAACGAGTTCCACAGGTTGACTTGTGTGTTGTGTGAAGAAGTAATATTACCCATATTAGAACAGAGACCGATGTTCCATCTGGTTTGGTACCTTAGCTCTGACAGTGGCCAAGCGCAGATGCTTCAAACCCAAGCTATGTAACTTGCATAATGTACCAAATAGTGCAATATTGTCCTCTGAAGAGAAATTCCTTCCTGACCCCCAGCTGACTCTGGTGCCTGTAGCATGAGAGTTGATAGCGTGTATTGGTACAGGACTTTATGCTGATTTACAGATAAAACAGGAAGGCTTAGAAGGCCTGGGAAGATCAGAGGCCTGCACATACAGGCAAGGCTGGAATATACCTGAGATATGACCTACCCACCGTGTGTCTGTCTGTTAGCCCAGTTGTTACCACGTTATACCAAATGAACCTCCACTAATGATAATTAGTCAGTGCGGCAGCTGCGGTGATGTTACCAGTTCTGAAACTCACTGGGCATAGGCTGATTCTGTCACATGCCACGTCCACGGCTAAAAGCGTGTCTTGTTAGCGCTCCTTTGTGACTCCTGAGAGACCTTTGTGCTCTTGTCCCATCTGTCTCTGCTTGCATTGCAGGAGGCCATTCGAACGGATTCCTTGGATGGGCAGAATACAGATTCCAAGGACAGTCTGCAAGCTGAGTCCAGCGAGAGCCTGCAGGCGAAGAAGCAGTCCCAGAGCAGCTTAGGTCCAGCTTTGCTCCATCCGAGCCCACTCGCCCAGCCGGGCACTCCCCCGCATTCCCCGACGTCATCCTCACACCATCGACGCTCGAGCGTTCGTACCCGCAAGCACACTTACAGCCAGCACAGTATTCCGAGCAGGCCTTCCAGTCAAAACAGCAACCCAGCCAGCCCCGAGAACTCTCTGTTTGAATCCTCAGACCTGGCTGACGAAGAAGTCAGCCACATAAACAGCTCGGTGAAAGATTGGCAAGAGCAGCCAGAAATCAGGACTCGCTCGCTCTCTCCTTTCATCTCCCCGGCTTCATCTCTAGCCCCCCTCAAGAACTGCAGCACAGCCAGCCTGGCCGGGAGCAACGGCAGAGAGAGAGACCTGAAGAAGTTTTACAGTGTTGATACGAAAGGGTTCCTGGACAAGCCCAACTGGGCAGACGACCAAAGGAGGCACTCCATCGAGATCTGCCCTTCCATTGACAATGGAGATGGTAGCTTGGAACAGCCTGCGGAAGGGAAGCAAAGGTCTCCTGTCCACGTTCAGTCTGAGTCGGAGTATATCCACGGGGCTCGGAGGAAGAAGAAGATGAGCCCACCTTGCATTTCTATAGATCCTCCCATGGAGGATGAAAGCAGCGCGGCTTCACGTACCAAAGCCTCTGAGAACAGCATGCTGAGGAGAAGGACCCCGTCGTGCGAATCCACCGCGTACAGGGACTCCTTGGACCTGGCCGACAATCAGCCCGGGGAGCAGGCCTCTAAAGCAGAACGGCGGGTCCAGCCCACGTGTCGAGGGGAGCACCTGACAATCCCAAACTTCTCCTTCGAGCAGTCCGACCCCAGCTCCTCGAGCAGCCTCTCGGATCTCCTTTCAGCTAGCGGCCAGGGCACGCCCTCCAGCGTGGTGTCCGGGGACTCCCGGCCAGACACCGCAGCGCTAGAACTGGAAAAGCTGGATCACTTAAAAACTCAGTGCAACAACCCTGAGAAAAACAAAGAGCTTCTAGGCGTTACTAAGAGCCCCATAAGGCGGCACGGACTGGTCCCTATGACTGTTGCAACAGATGAAGACATAGACGAACCAGTATAGCTTTGTAGGGGCGGGAGAGGGGAGTCTCAAGGGCTTGACACCGATGTGGTTTTGAAACAGCACCCCTGTGCGGAAGGGACTGCAAAGCCACATGTTCGTGGCTGATTTCCCCCCCCCCCAGTCACTCGTTCCTAAGCGCTGTTGGGGGCTGGGTTTGCAAAAAGTAATACAGAAATGACACAAGGTGCAGAGCGGGGGAGGGGGATATGCAAACGTGTTTCTTTTCTAAAGGGAAGATGGAGTTGCTTTTTTTTTTTTTTCCCCAGGTGGCCTCAATCACATTGATTTGGGTTCGGGCTGTGTTCGTTTGTTTTGTTTTTGTTTTTTAAACGTTCTCGACTTTTAAACCGGCACCATTTATCGTGCGGAGACGCCGCAGTATGCAGACGTGCCCAGGAGACGGGAGCTGTACATTGTCTGTCGACCGGCAGTGATATAAATAGAAATAATGTATTTGTGAGATACAAAAGCTACAAAAAAAACCACAAAAAAAATACCCACAAAAAACTCTCTCTTCATAATGCACATATTTTTATAGGGAAGCGATACTGTTTTTTGCATTACGTCCGACTCCCCAAACAGGAGGTGTTTTCTTGGGTTTTATGTGGGAGTAATTATTAAGGCTGGTTTTTTCCCCAAATGTTTCTCTTCTTTCTTTGCTTTCATTCTTCTTTTCTCTCCTTCCTCTTTTCTCCCTCCACAATCATCCTGCTGGCTTCTATTCACAGCTGATGCTTTTTTGAAGTCTCTCTTTCTTTCCATTTATTTTACTTTGGTACTTTAGAGGATGTCCTCTCTAAAGAAAAAAAAAACCAAATCACTACTGAATTGTAGCCAGTGCAATAATAAGTTATTCATTCTTGTCTGTACAAACTGTCCTTTTTTATTTTTATTTTTTTGCTTTTACTGAATTCAGGTTAAATGTTGCAATAATCTGAACTAATGTGCACAAGCAAAGCTGCTTGAGTTTAAAAAAGAAAAAGGAAAAAAAAGAAATTTACAGAGAGATAAAGGAAAAAAGAAAACAAATAAATAGTAAATTATTTAAGAAATGTATTTTGTTTACTGCAGTCAAAGTAAATTATTGATACAGTATGTAAAGGTTTTAAGAGTTGTCTTAGATAATGTTCTTTGTAAGCATTTAAGCTAATGATTTGTTTTCTTCATAGCGTGATGCCTTTGAAAAGAAGGTGAGATCAGTAATTGTATCATTTGCACTCTTTGTGTTCCTTTTCCCTACACACACACACACACACACACACAGAGCCACACAAGCCCACTAGCACTCTCAATCCATGTGGAAAGGCCTCTTTTCACTAGCAGCATAGGATCAACATGAAGCCACTAGCAGAATTAAAGTCATTTATTAACACCCCCAACTTGTATTTTTATTTTTCCTTTTTTAATCTTTCCTCCCCCACTCTCCATCCCAACCCCCTTTCTCCATGCGACAGCTCCACCAATGGAAAGCTGCTGCTGCTTAATGAAAACAATAAACCACGCGAACACCACGCGAGGGTGCGAGGTAAAATCGAGCGCCAGGCGGCTGCGACGGTGACAGCAGCAGCAAAATAATAATTCTCTCTCTTTTTTTTTTCCGTTCCATGCCGCCTCATATTTATGCATTCACGTATATCTTCTGTTATTTATGCATTCATTACTCAGAAAAAATGTATCTTGTTTCACATGTATTAAACTGTATAAACTGGACGCGTGGCTTGACTTTCTGCTACACGGTCAGAATTAGCTGTTCTGCAAAATCTGGAGATGTGCCAGTCCTGCAACCCTCACTCCAGTGAGTAGTCCTGTTGACCTCCTTATCAATGAAGATTGTGGGACAGTGGTGGCTGAAGACACAGCTGCCCCCCTGCTTGTGTCCGGATCCCCATCTCTCCGGTTCCCAAATTTTTGCCAGCACAACCCCATTTGGATGAAGTATTTCCTGGGAACCCCAGACTGCATGAAGAATGCCATTTGGAAAAACAAAACGGCATCCTCCGTGTCTAGTGACCTCGCATGCACCCTACGTGCTAGGTCACACTGTGCGATGCAAAATGGCGTCCTCCTTGTCTAGTGACCTCGCACGCACCCTGCATGTGAGGTCACGGGGTGCAAAACAAAATGGCATCCTCCAGACAGGAGGGATCGCTGCCACCCCATCTGCTGATGGCACGACCCCATTTGGGGTCACGACCCACAATTTGGGAACCACTGCTCTATAATAGGAGTGTCTTTCCCAGCCTGCCTTTCAGTTTGGCAGCTCCAAGCAGCTGCGGCTCAAAAGGGCCCATTTTGCCAGTGGCAGCTGCCTCCATCCAGAACCTGTCACATTTCCTTTTTCTTCTGGCTGAGAAGATGGCATGTTTTGCACAGGACTGCTAACTAGGGTCTACTCATGTGAGTAAGGTTTGCAGGACCCGGTTCCAAATTGCCTTTCCCCCGGCTATCACTGGCATCAAGTATTCTTAAACCAGTTCCAAGCTGCACTCATCTATAGCAATGCTGAACCAGTGCGCAAATCCCTTACCTAGCGGGAGGAGCCTTTCCATATGTTCCGGCGCCTCCGTGCCATCATTACACGTAGGCTGCCTACGAGCACCTGTGTTGTGTAATTAAAAAGCAGTTAGGATTAGTGTAAATAATGATCCCAGCTCAGCGGGATGGCGAGGACTTCCAAAAATGCACCATAAAAGTAATTATTAATAGCACTTTGGGGACAGTGACACACTCCCTTGATTGCAAATTAACCAACAGACTGGAAAAGCAAAAGCTCTCTGTTCTGAAGCGAATTCAGCTTTAAGGCAAACGCCACGTCCCGGTATATCCCATTTTTTCCCCTCCAAGCAGCTGTGCGTTACAGCATTTGGCTGTAATGATTGGGCTTCGTTGTAAAAGAGAATATTCCCCCTCTGATGCTCCCCCTAAAAACAAATGTGAGGAAAAACTATCCCCCCCCTTGTGTTGTCTGTGGATTTGTAATTACAGCTCTGCATCATTAGAAGACTAAGAGGTTTGCTCGTCAAACAAGGCAAACGGGTCAATTCCCCACACTGCTCGTGTTCTGGCATGACAGCTGACACCTGAGCGCCGCAGGGCCAGATTCTGCTGCGGTGTGGCAGCCGCTACTGCTGAGACCAACCCGTGTGTGACGGGCAGGAGGGGAAACGGGGGGATGTGGAGGGAGGAGGAGAAAAGAAGGAGGACTGGGAAGGGCGACTAATGGATGGGGAAGTGGGATCTGGGGGGAACTGACAGATTTGGCTACAGGGGGAGCTATTGGGAGCACCCACATTTCAGATTTTATACACATTTCATGGCAAGTTCACATATTGCTGCGAAGTTTCCTCAGGCGATTTACCTCATCAGTGTAGATGGGGCCAGGCCAGAGCCCTGAAAAGCAACTGGAGCTGAGGAGGGGGAGCCAGCCTAGCTGCCTCTACAGGGGCTGCTGCTCCGTCAGAGGGTATGTCTACGCGGCAGTCACAGAGCAGTGAAGCTGTGGCAGTGTGGACTAGCCACCTGAGTAATGACCCAGGGTCTGGTGCAGGCTGCTCTGAAGCCCGGCGGCTGCAGCTTCACGGGGCTGGTACCCGAGCTGGCTGGATTAAAGCTAGCTCGGGCAAGGCTACACCAGCTGCAGTCGCATCCCATGATGGCAGTGTAGACAGACCCACCGAAGGCAGGGTGGAAACAGGAGCCCATCAGTGGAGCTGGAGCTGCCAACCGCTGTGGCGGGAGATCAACCTCTCCAGGCAAGAAGGGAGAGTCAGCCAGGAGATCTAGACAAGGGGAGAGACAGAGACGGGGTGGGGGGAAGAGCAGGTGTGTGGGAGGGGAGACTTGGGGTGCTCGTTTCAGATTCTAGCCATAATGTGCAGCGACGCTGATCCCAAACCCCAGGCCCAGGGCAGACCCCCACATGAAGGCATCAGTGCCGTGGTGCAGGTGTGACACCGTGTCTGCCTGACTCACTGAAGTTGCAGAATCAGATAACTCACCTCAAATGCAGCCCTTTGCTCAGACCCAGATTCTCCCTCGGCAGGTCCCGGTCCTGAAAATCCATCCGTAGAGCTGCGGCACTGCAGGGCAAGCAGCCCAGGGGCAGGGTTAGGGTCCACCAGGAGGAGGGCTGATGTGTGTACCGTGTAGAATGGCTTTCTGGCAGTGAGCTCCCCAGCCCCAGTGTCCCATCTATGGGGTCTCGGCTGTATGCTGAACTCGAGTGTGCCTGTGTCTGTTGGAAACGTGGCCTTTTAATACATTGACTCCTTCTACCTGCCCTGCTCCTTATTTATCATCTGCCCTGGGGCCCGCTCTCCTTTGTCTTGTTAATGAGTTGATTCCATTACTGAGTAATTCACAAGGAACAGGCGGTACATTGACCCAAAGGCTATTACAGCAGTGCATGGCAAGTGTCTTCCTAGGACAGGGGGGCATGTGTTTCTTTCCCCCCCCATACAACTTCTGTGCTGGGCTGAAGGAGCTTAAACCAGGCCAGTAGTTATCAGCTGTGGCTGAGGAGTTCACTGTTGTTTTATAAATTATTATACATCATTGCGATTTTCTTGTTGTCATTCGCATTGCGATCGTGCCTGTGCAAACGCAGAACAAAAAGACAGGCCCTGCCCTGTGTTCAGGACTCGCTCAGGGATACTGTGAGCAGTGGCCAAAAGCTAAGTTGGAAACGCTCACTGCTGGGTATTGACAATGCCCCCAAACCCTTAACCCTCGCTACACTCGTTCCTAGGTAGGTGACGCTGGGGTCATTATACCTAAGTTAAAGCCCGGGAAACTGAGGCAGGTAAGCCCTATGTTTTCAAAAGTGCCCACTCATTTTCGGTGCCTCCATTTTGGGGAGTCCAGCTTGAGACACCGAGGGCCTGATGCTTCACAGGCTGCTGTTCTGATTGACTTCAGGGGGAGCTGGGGGCTCTCCACAGAGCTGAAAGTCAGACCCTGGTTGTACCAAGTTTGGGGCTCCCAGTGTTAATGGGCACTTATGAAAAGATACAAGCCTCAGTCACTTGCCCAGGGCCACCCTGCATCAGTGGCAGAGTGAGGACTAATATCCAGGAATCCCGTCTCCCACCTCTCTGCTCTGTCCCCTAAGCCACGCTCTACGAAACGGAGAGAACAGCTTGGTGTGTTTGAAATTGCAGTTCCTCCGTTGGATGAGTTTGGCTTGAGTGCAATGTTGTTAATAAATGCTGAGGGCTTTGAAGCAGATGTAGGAAGCTGTAAGCACCAGCCTGACAAGTGGCTCATGTTACAGTGTCACTCTATAGACGTGAACAAACACTTGTGAACATGTTATGACTACAAGAAGAAAGGAGGTAAAAACACCGGGAACGGAACAGGAGCAAGGTGTTTTGAAATGGACTGAGATCGTCTGAAATAGAGATGGCGAAAAGGCCTACAAACCTTCTTTTTGCCTTACGCCTTTCCCAAAACATTTTTCCCGTGACTAACGATGACCAATGTATGGTAAGCAGCTAGAACAACACTGGAGGAAAGAGAAAATGAAGTCACAGGAGATACCAAAGCAGCTTAATGATGTGGAGGCATGACCGATGCATCTGAAACTGGTATAGGACAGATTGGGGGAGAAATGGTAAAGGTCAGTGAAAGCCTCTATCTTGGCTAACTCTCCACTTGTGGAGCAGAGGCATTTCTTTAGGATCACCCAGGTTTTGTTTGTAACTTCTTGTTACCAGAGTTTTATCGCTGGGTTATAAAAGTCCATTCAAAGCAGGAACTTCTGGCACTTTAACGTCTTGGCCCTGAAAGGAAAATGTTGTTAGGCTTTTTTAGGAAAAAAAAAAGAAGTAAATAAATAAAAATAAATCTTGCCATTTAACCACCAAGCTGTAAGAACGTGAAGCAAAACGGGTTTCTAAGGCCATGTCTGTACGTACAGCTGGGCTGTTGCCACGCGTGTGATGAAGACACCATATGTACTGAGGTGAGAGAACTTTCCCATCAGCATAAAAAAGCCACCTCCACAAGCGGCAGAAGCTGTCGGCAGGAGAAGTTCTTCCGCCGACATACCGCTGTGCACATGGAGAAACTTACGTCGCTCGAGGGGTGGTTTAGTCTCACACAGAGCCTAAAAGTTCGCTTTCCCGTCCCACTTGTATAACTTTTCAATGGTTTTTATAAGTGTGTTTAAGTTGAAACCCTTGTGACCGATGAAGATTCACCGCCAGTCTAGCTGAGTGGTTTCTTTTCTCAAAAGCAAAACCGAGAATGAAATGCTCTGAATTCGTTAACTGATCAGACCATCCACTGTCACCAGTCCAGTAAGGATTGTTAAGGGCTAGTTATGAGGCCAACATTCTACTGATCCTTACCGGGTTGATCAACACGAATATACGAGTCCTGAATGCGGATTTATTACATTTGCTTATTAAAACTGCTGATTTGTTACCTTTGGAAACCAAACCAGGTGGGGTCTTTTCTTTGGGTCTTGTAGCATAACCCGACTCTCAGTCACATCTGCACATCTGTCTGCCTAGAGCCAAATGGCTGGAAGTTGAAGCTAAATAAATCGAGGTTGGAAATAAGGTGCAAATCTTTAACCGGGAGGGTGATTAGCCATGAGACAACTTAGCTAGGGAGGGGGTAGATTCTCCATCCCTTAAGTCTTTCAGTCAACACTGGATGTCTTTGGGGAAGCTGGGCAGGAGGTCAGCCAGATATTATGAGCTTGATACCAGAATCGCTGGCTGGATCTCTGGCCTGTGCTATGCAGGAGGTCAGACTGGATGATCATAGAGGTTCCTTCTGGCCTTAAAACTTAGGAACCTGTATTTTGTACATGACCTTTCCTACACACACAATGAAAAATCAGATCAAAACTGGACCTGGAGGGACTAATTTTCCACCTGGATTTAAGCAGATCTCCATTATTTATTTATTTTTGCAGGCCCAGTTATTTGCATCCTCACTTTCAGCCAATCGACACTGGGCAAATAATTTTAACCAGTTCAGCTAAACCAATTCTAAAACCAGACAGAGACATAGCATGGGCCTGATTTGACTCTCTCCTCACGGAACAGATGTCTCTGAGTGACGCAGCTGGAAATCTGGCTTCCACCTGAATCCAGGATCCGACAGAGTTTGTGAAAATCATTTTGGGAGGGAAAAAAATTATCCACCTGTTTTTGAACCTCCGGGAAAGTTTGGTTTGGATGGAGGGTCAGACTGGGTCGGGGGAGGGGTTAATCTCAGCCTGCTTGTCCAGCCAAAGGATTAAATCTTGCCATGCAAGAATAGTGGACCCTTCTGCTTGTTTCTGGGCAGCTTATTAGCATGCTAAGGGTACGTCCACACGGCAGCTGGGAGCCTGCTTCCCAGGTTGGGTAGACACACACTCTGCTCAGGCTAGTGCACTACAAACAGCTGGGTGGCTGGGTGTAGTACAGGTGGGAACTGAGGGTATCTGCCCAAGTACAGACCTGCCCCACCCCCTGGGTACATACTCAGGTAGCTCGCCCAAGCCACCGCTTGTGCCACCCCTAGCTACGCTGCTATTTTTAGTGCACTAGCTCGAACGGAGCTAGCACGTGTCTGTCTGGCCATGCTGGGAAGCACGCTCCCAGCAAAGACATCCCCTAAGATACTCCTCCAATGAGGACTCTTGTTGACAAGGCCTCAGCACCTAAGACATCCCACAGCAACAGAATATCAGCCAGACGCTCCGGTACCAATTCTTCACCTGCACCCATTCGTCAGCTGCTTTAACTCCCCGAGGGAAATGCTCCAGGCCGGGAAAGCTGAGCTCCAAGAGGGAGACTTGGCTCCTGACTTTGTGCAGCACAATTGGCAACATGCCGCTGCCTCCTAAAGCTCTGTGTTGTTCAGATGGCTCATCAGCTTCGAAACACTTAATTCACAAGGCTGTGCTGAGAGCCCCTGACTCAGGGGTATTTAATCCAGAAGTGAAGAGGTGTTTAATTGAACTCTAGCGCCAGTGGGAAAGCTTCACAAGTCGAAATTGCTTAGTTACACGTTCCGTTGCCTTTAGCATCTGTCAGAGCGAGTTGACAAACAGGCTCTCCACCAATGCTCCAGCTACCTGCCTTTCCGAGGCCTGCCTTGACCACCACAGATGCCGGCGAGTGAAGCTGTCGAGTCCGCTTGCACGTCTGCCGCGTCCCGCGCACATCTCTCTCGGAGCTTTGCTGCTTCCCGTGTCCCCAGCCAGAGGAGGTGGGTCTGATTTTAGGAGCATTGTCATGAGCGAAAAACAAAGCATCTGAAAGTAGGTTGCAGGAGCTGCTTTTGTGACCCAAAGAGCCACTGTGAGAGCGAGTCTGTCTGATTGCAAGGAGAGAAGTAATTTTAAACCGGATTTGGTTCAGATGTTGTTCTAGAATCCCTCATTACTGTAGTATCAGAACACCCCTGGGAGGTAGGGAATTGCTGTTATCCCCATTCTACATAGTGACTCTGTGCCTCAGTTTCCCTGAGTGACTTGCCTCAGGTGAAGCATATAGCAGACCAGGGATTTGAACCCAGGTCGCACTGGTGCCTAACCGCTGGACCATTCTTCCTCTCTAAGCACGGCTTTGTTTCCCAGAAGTCACAGCTAATTTCTGATCAGGCGACAGACTGGCTACATCTTATCTGTGTGAATATGCGGCTTTCCCCTCCCCCCCTGTGCTGCTGTAGCTAATTAAGCAAGCCATGAAAAATGTCCCGATAGTTTTGTGACACTGAAATGAATCCTGCGAAAGCACACTGTCGGGAGCCCTGGGGCACAGGCCAACTGGGCCTTCTTTTCACAGATGCTCTGCATCCATAATGCCCATTGATTTCCCTGGGAGCTGCAGGTGTTCGTCTGATCAGGCCCTGTGCCTTTTGCCTCACTAATTCCATGACCCTGAGTTTGCTGTGGGAGCCGAGGAAAGAAGCCAGAGAAGGTTTATCAGCCTGCCAGTGGGATCCTTAAAGAGAACCTCAGAGTGTTCCAAACTCTGGGATACATCCCTCTCCTGAATGCCCTTGGAAAGGAAGAAGTGCATACAGCCTCTCCTCCACAGTACTGTGTCTAAGGGAGAGGTTGCACCCCTCTGAGGGTAAAACCCAGGGGTGGGGGCATATAGGAAGAAATGTCCCAAGAGTCCGGCTCAAATCATTCCATCTGCAGAACCAGCCATCGCTCCACCAGCATGCCTGGTGCATCCCCGCGCTCTACGTCAGACAGTTCCATGGTGCCGCTGGGCTGAGGAACCCGTTGCTTTGATGTGGGATGGGATGGGATGGGGTCTCCTGTTCACGGGGGGGCCTTTAAAAACTGGCTTTGCTGTCTTAAACGGCAGCTCGCAGAAGCCTGCCCTCAGCTTGAAGGGCCTCCCATCAGGCACGAGCCCGGCTGATTTTGAAAGGCGAAGCCAAGCGCGCATTGTGTTCTCTTTCATGACATGTGAGGGGAGGACTCCATGCATAATTCAGCTGCAGCAATGCAGCACCTAGTTACTAGTGATGGAGGATGCGAGAACAGGGGCGATGCTGCTTCTGGTTGAATGGGCTCCAGCGTAGGGGATATAACAGCGTCGTTGGCTGCAGATGTCTCGGCAGACAAAGTAAGCTTGAGTTTGAAACCCTCCCCAATGTTGCATGTGCCAGCGCTGGCACTCGGATTCAGTGTCTTTCATCCTGCTTTACATCTGGCTCCTAAAGCCATCCTGTTCCTCCAGAGTGGGAGACGTCGGCCATGTTGCAAAATGTTGTCTTCCCCTCAACTTGTTCCTCTTCAGATCAAGGCACTGGACTCGAAAACAGCTCTGGGAGGTGGGGGGTAGGTCTCACTGGTGCCTTAGGAATTGAGAGTGCAGAGGAGCTCAGTAAGGTAAGTCATGAACTCACCTTTTGTTCGGGGTACAGTCATGCTGCTACAGATGCAGGCCTGTGCACACGGACATTGTCTTTCTCAATCTGTCAGGGCCCAAGTTCAGGAGTGCTGGAACTAGGGGTGCTGGGGGTGGGGCGGCACCCCCTGGCTTGAAGTGGGTTCCATCATCTGCAGGGTTAACAGCTTGGTTCAATGGCTCTCAGCACCTCACACACACACACACACACACACACACACACACACACACTACAAATTGTTCCAACACCACTGCCCAAGGGTGAGACACAGCAGCAATCCTGCCAAACCTCAAAATTCACCAGTCAGGCAGCAAAGAATCATGATATTGTCCTAAAAATAACGAGATTTTGGCCTGGTCTACACTGAACCATTAGATTGACCTAGCGCCGTTGCTGAGGGCTGTGTAAAATTTCATGCCCCAGTCGGCCTGATCCCAGTGTAAACACAGCTAGGTCAATGGACGAATGCTTTCATCAACCTGGTTACCACCTCTCTGAGAGGTGGATTAAAGCAGTGGTTCTCAACCAGGGGTACGCGTACCCCTGGGGGTGCACACAGGTCATCCAGGGGGTATATCAACTCATCTAGATATTTGCCTGGCTTTACCCCTCTTAACTTCAAGTCATGAGCCTGCACCGTGTCTCCTCCCAAAGTGTGAACAGGCCTTTCCTTTAAGGTTCTTCTGTGCAAACCCCATAGCTAATTATCTAATGTTGCTATTCTCTCTCTGGTGCTGCCTACCATGCCAGCTGATGAGCTCGGCCACGCCTAGAGAGCTGGCCCACCCCACTGAGACATCGCCCCAGAAGAACCAAGGTTCCAGCACGTTGACACTTAAAAGAATGCCCATGCCCAGCACTGCAGAAGCGCCCGGCAGAGGAGCGGCTAATACGGATGCAGCTAGAGAGCCCCCTAGCCTGTGCTCTGCAGTCCCAGCCCTCTTTGTTGTTTTCTCTCAATGCAGGAAAAGCATCTCGTACGCTCCCAGGGCAAGGATGCTATCCCGTCACAGTCTGAACCTTGGTGGATCCAGTCATCTCACAACAGAGGCTGTGGGAAATGACCTCGCCGGCACTGTTTCTTGCCTGCTGTTTTCTCAGGAGGGTTGAAGCATCTTGAAGGAGACAGATGCAAGTATGGGAAAAAAATATGCCTAGTTTTGCCTCTGACCTCTGCATCCTCTGAGAGCTGAAATCAGGATGCAGAACTGTCACCGCCCAGGAATCTGCTGTTGCGCAGGGCTGTTTTTAAAGCCGCTTGATTCACCTTCCTATGTGATTTGGCTTTTATTTCATATACAAAGCAGTTCCAGTCACGATGCCATTGGGAACCCATTTTTGTTGGGCGGGAGGTAACATGCTGAATATCCACCACTGGCTACTTTAGTGTCCTCTCAGCAGAAAATACCTCCGAGTGCAACTCCGATTGTGGGTGCGGCTACAGTTTGGTTTAACTACATGTTCTCCTTGTACCCCACCGATCTGTGCTCAAACACCCTGTTGCTATTGTTGCTTCAACGTCCCTCCCCTGGTACCTGCTTGTTTTGTCTTCACATTGGCTGGGTCTTGACTTTTTGCCTCTGACCTGCTTGGGGAATTGACACTATCTGTACAGAACCTAGCATGACGGGGACCAGCCTGGCCGATGCCTCTAGGTGCTACCGTCGTATGAACACTGAATAACGAACCTTTCCCCACAACATGAACACAACCAAATTGGACACCTTTTTTTTTTTTTTTTACTTTCCTGAAAGTTTGACTAGTGCCTGGCTTGGTTGTTCACCGTGATGTCTCAAGCCACTCTGAACTGCTTTGCTCTGGAAATGGAAATACCACAAGACAAGTTCTTGTGGCTCACTAAAGCCAGGAAGTCCTAATGCTCTGATATTAGCACTTGGCTGAATGATTTCTTCAGCCCCAATTCTTGCTCAAGCCGTTCAGGTAACTCCATAAAAGTTCCAGAGAACCAGCCAAGCGTTCGGTCAGTTATCTGATCCAGGCCAAACCTTCTGAGTCTGTCTGTCTCTCTCACATGTGCAGCTGGAGATGAAACTTTATGGTCATGTTTAGAATTTAGGTCCCCATCTGACCTACTGTTGATAGTCCCCTTCTGTGAATGAACCAATACCCAGCGTTCCAGGACAAAGGACCCAGCCACAGCAGCTTTGGACAAAAATGATTGTCTGATTAGGGTGACCAGATAGTAAGCGTGAAAAATCAGGACAGGAGGTGGAAGGTAATAGGTGCCCATATAAGACAAAGCCCCGAATATCGGGACTGTCCCTATAAAATCAGGACATCTGGTCACCCTATGTCTGATAGTCTGAGAAAAGGTGGCAAACCCCATGATTTGGCGCGTCGGGGGCAACCAAAGGTGTTTCAAGCCAAGCTATCATTATTTAATATTTTATAGCCCCCCCAAATGCATGCAAGGAGCTTCACTGCAGACCTAGTTTCAGGGACGTGGGCAGTGACACCTAGTGGTTGGAGCAGGAGTCGGTAGCCAGGAATTGGAGTCTAGGGTCAGAGTCAAGTTCCCTGGAGTGACGCAAGCCACGGGCAGAGTCGGGAACCAGCAGCTGTGGGTAAATGCTTTGAGCAGGTACCGAACAACTGTTGCTGCTGTAAATTAAGATCCAGTCTGCTGACTTTTCCCACCAATCAGGTAGCCTACTACAGACCAGCTGCGTGCGTGCGTTAGGGTGCCAAGAGACTGGCTCTGCCTTCAGGCCCTGATTCCTGACACCTAGAAAGGCACGGTCCCTGACCCAAAGAGCTTTCAAGCTGAACGTTACTAGAGATGGAACAAGGGGGAGTGGGGTAGGAAGGTCAAAGGGCACAGCAATGAGATCACATGCTTCTGTGTATGCTTTGGCGGGTCTCCTGGGCTGCTTCTATTGGTTTCTTGCATTTATATAAACCCGGAGGGAATCTAGAGACATCGGATGGTGAAAATGGTTTGCTACCTGCTACCTGGCCCTGTTTCACTCATAAAGATGCACCAAAGCATTTTAAAGACCTTCATTTCCAGCTGCTTCTCTGGCCTTTTGATTGGGGGGGCTAGGGGTTAGCACAGTTTTATCCAAAAGCTGGAACTTCCGGAGTGTCTTCTTAGGGTTACTGGCATATATCCATGCACTTCCCCCGCAGAACATACTCCTGCATGCCGACGGTGTCCTTTACACACCCGGGGAGAACAAATCTGCACAGAAATGGCTAAATCCGCTTGAAGGGAAAGCCTCATTTCCCAGACTAAAGTGTAATCGTTTCGTTGTGCTCTCAGTGAGAGACCCGCGGCTGTATCTAACTCCTGGGCGTGAAGGCTGCAGCAGCTCGGCTATTTGCACGGCTCCCCGGAGTGCTGTCGCCTAGCCCTGTACCGGGAACCACTCAATTAAGGCGAAACAGGAAGGATGTAGTATTGATTTTAGCGCAACCCTCATCAGTAAGTCACCACAATTGCAGTTGCAGTGCTCCTGGAAGACCTTTTACTCGGCCGCCCTTGATGCTGTGTGCTGCTCAGAAAGCGCGTAAGTGCCCTGGGTCAGGTACCGTACGTTCAGAAAGGATATTTTAAAAGCACTTGAAAATATGAGGCTTGAGAATTTGCTTTGGTGTTTTTAGGATTGAGCAATTCCAACCGAGCACTGCAAATAGTGGTCAAGAATTAATCTTGGTAGCAGAGGACAAGTTGCCATTTGCAGAAGGGATTTTGAAACCACAGTGCCATCGAGGGCACCGTCTGTTACATTTCAGAGCTTCGGTATCATATCTTAAAGGATTAGGAGTGGCACGCCTAAAAAACAGCATCTCGCCACGTGGCTCTGGTTGGTTTTTCCCCCTAGCCATCCTACAATTCTGCCCCCCTGCTCAGATCAGGAACAGGGTTGAAAACTTGCTCCTACATCAATGAAAATGGAACACTTTTTAAATATCAGGCGAAGCCACAAGAGCGCCTGTAAAAACAACTGGTCTATAGAAAAAGGGAAAAAAAGTACACTGTATGTGTAATACATTTTGCAGTGTAGATTACTGTGCACCGTGGCATAACTCACTGTTAACATTTCGCAGCACAGTGGCCTGCAAAGTAGGAAAGCCGGAGCTGGGCAAATGCTGCACTAAAATGTCTGTGAATAGCTGTTCAAACTGTTAATCGTTTTTATTTCACTCGTGTTTGTGCCCTTTTGCATTCACCTGCCATGAATAGCCCCGCAAATCAGCTCACTGGCTGGAACTTATGTCAAAACAGCACGTTTTCAGTGAATATTCAGAATGATCAGACTCTCAGCTTGAAACCGAAGGTGCACTCATTGCATCGGGAAACGGGATCATACATTGGAGAAGCTTGTGAGCTAGTTGCAGCCATAAAAGGTGGTGACATTAATCAAATCCATTATTTCTTCCTTTCACGCTTTTGATGCTGTGACAATTCTGCACCCGGACCACACTTTCTAATGCCTTGATGATTTTACTTCCCCATGATCCTCCCTTCTAAGTCACAAACAAATTGAAAAATCTCTTGGCAAGAAGTACAACTGGAGATTCAGCACCACCATTTATAGCCCAAGCTCATTAAGAGAGTCATTTAATTGAACACTTCATCACTGGAGGCCTAGGGGGAAGACAGTAGACTTCTCCCATGTAAGGGAAGTTTTCAGCCTATGCAACTTTCAGGCATCCTGTCAGTGCAACGGGAACATACATCATACGGCAGATGGAGCGTTAACTCTTGAGATAACCGTTAGTCAATGTCCAGCCAAGGTCTTTCCCAGGGACAGCAATGTTCCCTTTCCCTTCCAGTGACTGTGACTTCCTCCTGCATGCTCACGGCATATTGATTTCGCAGAGCACTCGCAAAGTGCAGCAAAACAGACGGTCATTCCCACAGCAAGACAGCCCACCTGAGCCTCAAACTCATCAAGTAGCTTTGCAGGATTCCATGATCTGCCAGTCCACAGGGCTTTTCTCGGCCTCTTTCTCGTGATCACACCCCAGTCACAGGGGTCGGACACCTTTTGAATGCTGTTTGGCATCAACTGTAAAAAATACGTTAATTGGAATCATCCTCATCCTCATCGTGGCAAATCCCAAAGGAACATGGCCTCCTTGCAGATCAAGCGCCACCTGGGTGAATCTCTAATATTAATTGGAAGCAGGAGCCTAATTGGCTTAGTCTAACCACACAAAGTTGCATTAGTTTAATGAAGGATGTGATGTTAATCTAGTATCTCTTTGTATGGCAACCTCCGTTTAAATAATATGTGTGTCCACACACCCAGTTGCGCTGTTTTAACTCAGTTTAACGTGACACCTTTAGTTAAACCAGTGCTTATTCTGTGCGTAGACCAGGCCCTAACTGTTACGATTCGTGGCTTCTGTTTGCGTCGCTCTCTTTCCGTTTCTTTAGAAGAAAGCTGGGCTCCTTTGTTGTGGGTGCAGATGTAAAATGTCCCCCTGCATTTTGGTTGCAGGAACAAATAGCACTGGCAGCTGGAGTGCGGGGCTCAGTCTGAGCACTTGTGCCTCCAGCGACGTGCTGGCAGGGTGCAGATGGGTAGCTGGAGGAACACGTATCCAGATTTGCACTCGTAGCTTATTTGTCCAGGTCCAAAATGGGGGGGCAAGTTTTTCGGGTACCCAAGGCCTTCTGACATACCTCAGGGCAGTGATAATTTTCATTCTGAGCCCGCCATTGTCCTTGCTAGTAGGGAAACCGTCTCTCTCTCCAGAAGTGAGTCTCTGAGCTCTTAGACCATAACTACTGCAAAGAAAACCTTATTTGGAATTTCAGAGGAAGCGCTGTCTAATGGTCTGAGCATAGCTGTGGGAGCTAGGAATTCCTGCGTTCTAATCCCAGGTCAGTCACTGACTTGCTGTGTGAGCAAATCATGTAACGTCTCTGTGTGGCAGGTTCCCCACCGGTAAAATGGGGATAACTCTGAGCTATCTCAGGGGTTGTTGTGAGGTTTAAGGTAATTAAGATCCCAAATGCAAAGCTCTGAGTAACTGCAGAATATTATTATTTAATTATATGATTAATTTCAGCTTTATGGGGTTATTTTACACCCCATCTCTGTCGATTCATCACCTAAAGCTGCATTTTAATAAATGCAGTGAATGCAGGAGGGTCATAATCCCTTCAGCCTATGCTTGACTGGAGCCATTTTAGAAGCCTTGAGAAATGAAGAATAAACAATACTTAGGAAACCATTTTGTAGGGGAAGGGGGTGGGAGAAGACCTTGTGAAAATTACTGGTTGAGGCTGAGCTACAGATGTTCCACGCTTCAAGGTTAAACCTTTGACTGTATCGATTTTAATTCTCTTTGCTAGGGTGGAAAATATCCCCAACAGAAATCTGAATCCATCCCCAGTGCAATTAGATGCAGCCTTTAATCTGTCATTATTACAAGATGGTACCGGCTGCATGAATACTAATAAACGTGTTTGATATTTGTACAAGCTTTTTTAGGATGAATAATTAAATTGACTTTATCCATTAAACCTTGCCTATTAAGCTTTTAATGCAGGGATGTATTTTAATGACTCAGGGCCATCTCTCTTCCTTTCTGGGGGGGTCTTAATTAGGATTTTTAATGCATCCTGTTACAAGCCTTTTGCAAAAGTATCATTCATCAGTAGCATGGTCAGAATGGCTGGAATCTACATCTTTGTCTAGTGTTTAGAGTATGTCTCCTGTTTTCCCTCTGATCCCCAAGGATAATTTGTAGTAGCAACAGTGATCAGTGTCCTGAGTGAGGGTTCTTTTCTCAGGTGACTGAGACCCTTGGCCAACAGATAATAATAGATGCCTAAGAGATCCCAGATTCCATAACAAATACACCTGCAGATACTAACTAGTGGCAGGTGACTGTTCGTGGAGTTGAGGGGGAAAAGCACCCAAACACATTGGGTTTTACAAACCCCTTTGGGTTTCAGGAAACTCACAGACTCCCTGCTCCACTGAAATAACAGGGTTGGGTTTTGTCTCCTTCAATGGCAATTTTGAATTTAAAATAGATTCCTAGACTTTTAAGGCCAGAAGGGTCCATTCTGCTCATCTAGTCTGACCTGCACAGCACAGGCCAGAGCCTTTCAAGCTGTGTTCCTAAGTAACCGGAAGCCTGCAGTAAGCAAACAGTACAGACTCTCACTGCAAAGTTATTCTGGCCCTGCTCCTGGCATGCCTGGGAGAATAAAATAGACACAAAAAACAAGCCATGTGGCAGCTCAGAACGTATGGTGTGACAGAGCCAAACAGAACTCGGACCTTGGATTTTTGTTCTCTGTCGAGAAAGTTTGGGGCCAGATTCCCATGTCCCTGCAGAACAGAAAAGGAGCCAAGAAGCCAGTTTAACGGGCAGGCCCATGCATATATCTCTATGCCTTGTCTCTTTGCAATCCCTGTTGGAGGGGCTGTGGCCAGGGAAAGGGGTGTGGCCAGAGCATGCTCCAGCTAATTTCAGCTGTTGGAATGGCCTCCCGGTGCAAATTAGAGCAACCTTCAGCCTACCCTACTTTATGCCAGAGGCTAGTCCAACAAATTACAAAGGTGTGGTCATAGAATATCAGGGTTGGAAGGGACCTGAGGAGTTCATCTAGTCCCACCCCCTGCTCAAAGTAGGACCCATCCTCAGACAGATTTTTTGCCCCAGATCCCTAAATGGCCCCCTCAAGGATTGAACTCACAACCCTGGGTTTAGCAGGCCAATGCTCAAACCACTGAGCTATCACTGTACCTCACTCAGCAAGCTAGACCCAAGGATCAGGGCCACGGGGGTGCTACAGTGACAGAATGAATTCTCCCATGGCGAGATTTTACCCTTTGTGTGACCGTAGCTATGCAGGGCTCATCCCCCCTGGCAGTGCCCCTAGCCTGCCCTGGGAAGGGTGACATGGGAGTTCGGTTTCCCCGGCCCATTCGGTAGCTACTAACAAGTGGGACAGTTGTCATGGTGGGGTTTGCGATGCGTGGCTCTGCATCTCATTTCCTCTCCATCACAGCAATGTAGGGTGGGTTTCTCCACCCCTATTCAAATAGGTGGCCTTGGCCAGAAGCTGGTGGTTGCTGGGCAGGGTTGGTTGAAGGTTGGCCGGATTTCTGGTTGTCCTCTTCTAGCCTGAGTCCGTACATGCCTGTGAGCACTTCAGATGCTTTTCCCATGCAGGGAGGTGAGCCCGTGAGAATGCTGGGTGGTCCCCTGGTCAGAGCACTAGCCTCTGACTTGCTTCCGTTCCCTACTCTGCCCCAGGCTTCCTGTGTGACCTCAGCAAGTCAGTTTGCCTCTCTGTGCCTCAGTTTCCCATCTGGGGAGAATAGCCCTGCCGTGCCTCACGGGGTGTTGTGAGGTTAAAAAGTGGGGTGCACTTTGAAAAGTGCTTTGTAGGAGGCAGGTATTATTTCCAATGAGCCTTGTGTCACCGTGAGAATCTGCACACAAGCAGCCAGACTAGTGAGCTCCCACCAGCAGCAGTCTCAGCCTTATCCTGGAGGCTCATGGGAACTCACTTCCCTACTGCACCCAGGTGTTATGACACGGTATCTTGAGCCAGGAGCTATCCTGTCCAGAGAGCAGGCGGGTGCTAGCTGGCTGGTACCATTCCCATCTCCCAGGCTAAGCAGAGCATGAAGGGCAGCAGAGTTTTACTTTTTTTGCCATTATCTTGTCAATCAACCCAGATTCTCACCTCTCTGCCAGGTGCTGCCTGTAATGGAACACACGCTGCGCTTCTCGGCTGCACCACCCTGTGTCCAGCAGAACGGGACCTACTCTGTACAGCAGATTGGTGAAATAAGGTAACGTAGCATTACACAGGATCTGAGGACCATGCACAATCTCTCCCTTGTCCCTCCTTTCTTAAAGAGAATGGCTCATTTGAGACTCAGATGCACTCCCAGACCTGGTGTTGCCTTATTTAAAAAAAAAAAAAAAAAGCATTAAGCAAAGCTCTGTGGTACTCCATAGTAATCCAAATGCAGCAGTAATAGCAGAGTAAGCTCTACTGTCTGCATTTACTATACAACACACTAGTATTCATTGAAAAAACAAGGCGTGTATGTTGGTTTGTCTTGTAATCATTACCTGTATTCATGGTAAAAATTCTTCATGGTGACACTGAGAAAATGTTAGTGACTCTAATATTAGTTCTTTCATATCTCAATGTAATTAATTATATGAAATACATGTAATATCAATTTAAAATTCCCTGAGCTGCTTATTTTTCTCATGTCCCTCCTGTTTTGTATTTGTCCCACTTCTAGGCATTAGTGGACTAAAGCCTGTGACAATGAATTCTAACACTATTTACAATCTTACAGCACCTTTCATCCTATCAGATTCCCCAGCACTACATATTCTGGCCATTGAAATGCAGCCAGCTCTGGGGAGGAACGCTGCAGTGGTGGAATGGTGTACAGCAACACTGAACAATATCTTAAGGGCCCCCATCCATAAAAACACTTCAACATGTACAATATTTAACCCTTTGTCCCGTGTCCCGATCAATGTACAGTCAGAACGTCATTTGTCCCGATATTCAGGTAAAGAGGCAAGCGGGAGGGAGGCACTGACCCCTAGGGTGCTCCGGGGCTGGAGCACCCACGGGGGAAAATTGCAGCCAAGCTCCACCCTCCTCGCCTCCTTCTCCCCCCCAACCCCTCAGCGTGCCGCGTCCCCGCTCTCCCCCCCCACCCGCCCAGCGCTTCCTGCCACCTAACAGCTGTTTGGCAGCACTTAGCGCTTTCTAGGAGGGAGTGGGAATAAGCGGATATGAGCAGGTACGCGACACGGCACGCTCAGGGGAGGAGGCGGAAAAGAGGCAGGGCAGGGGCGGGGACTTGGGGGAAGGGGGTGGAATGGGGGCGGGGTGAGGGCAGTGCAGAGGCGGGAAGGGGGGTGGGTAGGCGAGCACCCACCCAGCAGAGGGGAAGTCGGTGCCGTAGGGGTGAGTGGCGGGCAGGTGAGGAGGCGAGCGGTGGGTGGGGGACTGAGGAGGGACACAGCAAGCCAGCAGCAGGCCGGAGAATGAGGATGGGCATGGGGGGGGCAAGTGGGAAGGGGGCGGGACCTGGGGCAGAGTGGGGGCGGAGTCTAAGAGGAGCAGGGCTGGACTGTGGATGGAGCTGATGGCACCCCAATGGGTCCCGATATTTTAGTGTGGTGATCTGGTCACCCTAGTGCTGTAGCAGAGCCTAGAACAGGTAGTGAGGAAGCCTGTATCCACCTGAAACTGTAGGGGCATTTGGTGGGCAATATTATAGGGCAGGCACTGTCTTTTTGTTCTAACTTTGTACATGCCTAGCACAATGGGTCCATGACGGGGCTCCCAGGTGTTATGGTAATACAAATAATAATAATATATTCTACCTGACACCCACCTTGAAAACTCCATTCATTCTTGAACTGAGATTTCAGCCCCCCCGGTGCTCAAGATATAAAGCTGCAACAGACCTAAGGCATGATCCAAATTAAAACCAACTGAATGGTAATGAGAAACAGGGAGTGTTGCCAAGTGCTCAGTCCTAATTGGTTCCTGAACCCAGCTGGGTTAGGAACACACCTTATATAAACTTTCCTTCTTCGTAAGGAAAAGCTCCCAGATCACAAAGTCATGGGCTTGGACTGGAATGGAATGGAAGCTCATCTCTGCCTACCCCACTGTTCCTGAGCGCTGGCATGGCGAAACTCGTCATTTATAGTTCCTAGCGTCAGTCGCTTTGCCTTGTGTTAGGCTCACCTGCAGCACACACAAAACTGTATACCAGGATGGGAGTTTTGGTGGAACCGCAGGCTTCCATGGAGATGTGATCAAGTCCAACTGATGGTGGGAACTCCAGTGAGAAAGGTCTCACCCCCAATCCAAGACTCTTCTCCACCTGGACCTAGTGAGAGGTAAGTGGTAGTGTTTTGGGGAGATCAAGCCATGGGAAAGGACCCTCTTCCCCCAACATTCAGGTAGGCATCTCTCTCCTGGAGACTCAGTTGACACATAGCACCTCAACTCTTGTTCTAACCATGTGGGAGATAACAGCTGTGCAAGCTGAAGGAGCTAAGCTGAGTTGTCTTCTTAGGTATCTGTTGTCAATATTTCTAAGGTGCCCATCACCAGGGTGCCTAAGCGCTGACTTCCTTGGTATGATGGAATGGGGTGGGATGGAGGTTCCATCCGAGGCCATGTTTGTTGTTACAATACATGCGATGTTGCTCTGGTGATTGGTGACCACATACAGGTACCACAGTTATCAGCCATCCGCAGAAGTGCGGTATCTGTGAACGTTAGTACAAACCCCACCTTCTCTGCTGGCACAGGGAGCTGAGGGAACGGAGGACCACTTTCCGATGCACTCATTGAATCATAGACTATCAGGGTTGGAAGGGACCTTAGGAGGTCATCTAGTCCCACCCCCTGCTCAAAGCAGGACCAATCCCCAACTGAATCATCCCAGCCAGGGCTTCATCAAGCCTGACCTTAAAAACCTTATAAGTCAGTGAGGAGCATCTGGGCAGTGCAAATCAAGACGGGGCACATTTCAGCCTGGGAATTGCAGCCTCCAGGAGCTGAGAGACATTTATCCATCGGGGGAACTCTAAGTGACAAAGCGTGCATGTCCCAATGTCCTTCCAGGTACAGCATGTCCTAGCCACCCCTCATCAGCAGCTGCTCCTTGCTGCATTGGCTTTATGGGCGTGGCCCATTTCCCATGCCCTCTGGGAGTGACCAGATGGTGCCCACAGCTCTGCGTCCAATGCGCTACAGGACTTTGTGTCTGATTGGCACATGTCTGTCACTGCTGCCCCTCCCTCCTGTGACACAGTGGGTGGAGGGCGATCCCATTTCTCTCAGTAATGTTGCTCAGCCCATCATCTGATATTTATCATCCTTGTTACTGATCCACTTACAAAAGTCAATTGCCCAACTGGGATCCAGTATCTCAGCTACCTCTCGCCCTGCCCAGCATCCCTGGCTTCCAAGAGGTGATGTGTAATTTATTCTGACTGGCTCCGATGGAGACACTAATTAATTTTCCTCATTTAAAAAAAATTAAACAAATGGTCGCAAATTCTAATACAAATTAATTCTTCATGGAGCACCAGGCATTTCACAAATCACTGGCAATAACTCTTCCTGGAAGCCTGAGTGCTCTGACTGGGTTAATATATTCCAACAAGCTGCATAGCGGCACTGCAGTTCTGTCACTCTGCTGATTTGCTAGCCAGCTTTCCACTCTTAACCCAGAGTCACATCACCTTTATAACATTCATTGCCTGCACTTGTGGTGTTAAAGAGTATTCTGTGTCCTTCAATATACAAATCTTGGGAACTCGTGTAAGACGCACACATTTTCCTGGGAAAGTACTGTGGAATTTATCTGAAACCACATGTGCATCCCAGGTGAGGCCTGTAAAACTCATCCATGCTACTGGAATGTGAATACCAGGCAATACCAATTAACCCACCCTGCCAGCAGGTATTAGAATCCTGCATAAACTGTGGTGTGTTTAAAAACTGTGTTAAAATTACAAGCTACCACTTTAAGTTCTAAGAGGTTTCCTGTTCCTGCTTGCAGGGTAGGGGGCTCTTTAGGGAAGGGAGTGATCTGGGTTGGGCAGTGTGACAAAAGCCAGCCTGGAGCAAGGTGGGTTGAGCTGTGCCTCTCTGCCTTAGGGAGCAGCCTGCTTTGTCTCTTTCTGTTCTGGGTTCTTATGTGTTAGAGTTCTGGGGTCTATGAAATAAAAGAATCTTCTGTGGCAACCCTCCTGCGAGCTCATGTAATGTCTTTTTTATCTAATTTTTCTGTGTTCATGCCGTGAATATAACAGCAACCTGCTGACTCACTCCACCAGGCATGGCTCATTAACTGTGTCTGGAATATACGCAAGGTGAGAGTATCTCTCCAGGCAGAAGAAACTAGCAAGCTAGGACATAGGTGCTGGAGGGAAACCCTACCTGGGGGATAGCCAGGAAGCTGAGGCGGAAGTTTATGTTTTGTCCTTGTTTGTGTGTTACCAGGCCCAACACAAGGAAGGGGATGATTTTTGAAGCTAACTCAGACTGACGATGGGGTGGAGTGAGTGACTCGATTGTAGAGATGCGGAACATTCTCATTGCTCAGGGATGCCCAGGGCAATTGGAGGTGCTCAGCACGTCGGAAACCAGGCCACGGAAGTGCCCGATCTTTCCCCAACCAACTTGAACTTGTTGGCCTACCTACCCCTGGAAGCGCACCAGGCCTTCTGCCCTGCCATGCAGTGTTCCCGCTTGAATTCTGATGACGGCTCCGGTACGTGGTGAAGGCAGGACCGTAAGGAAAATGGCCGCAGTGGCTGATTTTCAAGGGACTCCAACTGTCATTTTAGATTTCATTTTGCACATCATCTATTATAAGTTCAATCAAGTATTGCTTGCCTATTGAGCTCACTTTGCAATACCCATCAGATGGTATTTAACCTCCTGTTATCATCAGTGTAGTGCACTTTGGGGTTTGAAAGATTTTTTACTAATCCACCGATCCACCTACCCTAATTCTTGCTTGTATTTCCTTAATCGCCCATCCAGCTCAGGCAGATAATGCAGACAAATTCCAGCTGCCTTCGTTTGGTTCTTTGCCCTTAGATTTTTGATGGGTAAGAAGGGCAAATATATTCATCTAGCAAGTATATGCCTCCCAAAGTTCAATCCTTTCCGCATACTTCCTTGTAAATTGGTTTCAACAGCAGGGGGGGGAGAGTTCTATGAACAGAAGTTAAAAGGCCATTAAATAAAAGGGCAAAGAATATCTTTGTATCTCTCTATTAGCGATAAAGGCTGGGCTGGGCTGAGTCAAACTCCCAGCTCTGTGCAAACAGATTCCAAATAAAACAACTTTATTGCAGGTTAATGACGCCATAAAAATGTATTTCACTGTCCATTTAGCAGATGTTGATCATAAATATTTTGGATTAAAAATAAACTCTCCAATGTGCCACTGTATTGTGATTTCTGTCTCTCCTGCCTCCCCTTGAGTGCTTTATGGGCAGCCATGAATCACCCTGGGGGTTAGTTTAATCACGGTTTAAAATACGAAGGCGATAGAGTCTCCAACTTTCTAGGCATCGGTCTCAGATTCAGAGGCTCTTCCGTTCAGGTAACAGCATGTAGCAATCATCATAACTGCTGCTCAGAGACAAACTTTGTCCCTGGTATTTGGTACTTCAGGGTAGGATTTAGTCCCCCTTTACTCACACTGAGTAATTAATAAAAACGCCCATACTGGGTCAGACTAAAGGTCCATCTAGCCCAGTTTCCTGTCTTCCGAAGGTGGCCAGTGCCAGGTGCCCCAGAGGGAATGAACAGAACAGGTAATCATCAAGTGATCCATCCCCTGTCACCCATTCCCAGCTTCTGGCAAACAGAGGCTGGGGACATCATCCCTGTCCATCTTGGCTAACAGCCATTGATGGACCGATCCTCCATGAATTTATCTAGTTCTTTTTTGAAGCCTTTTATAGTCTTGGCCTTCACAACATCCTCTGGCAAAGAGTTCCACAGGCTGACTGTGCGTTGTGTGAAGAAATACTTCCTTTTGTTTGTTTTAAACCTGCTGCCTATTAATTTCATTTGGTGACCCCTAGTTCTTGTGTTATGAGAAGGAGTAAATAACACTTCCTTGTTTACTTTCTCCACACCAGTCACGAGCGATCATATCCCCCATTAGTCGTCTCTTTTCCAAGCTGAAAAGTCCCAGTTCCTCACAAGCTAGGCCCACTGAACCCTCTGTGCCTTGCAGCAAAGGTGTGGGCAGGCAGGGTTTGCTGGCTATGCGCCAAATGGTGCACCCAGATTTTGTAGAATGAAAAGGTTACATGTAACGTACACCGGGAGCAATAGAGGAATGCCGTTCACAGCACTGGCACACCTTTCTTCCCCACACCCCTGAACAGCCAAAAAAGCCCAACCCCCAACCCCAAAACAAATCAATCTAACGCCCCCCCCTGAAATAAATTAATATTTTAAATCCAAACAAAAACCCTCCCCCATGTACAGTTTTCACCCAAAAGAGGGAGATGTGCCAGAGACTCCCTGAAGGCCCCTAAGGTCTTCATTATGGCTAGTGCCTTTACATGGACGGCACCCAGGTACTATAGCCATGGGCATCAGGCTACACTCCCCAGCAGATAGGTGTGCGTTACGACATAGCTAATGACATAGCATCTGCTATCCCCATAGAATCACAGGGCCAGACTCTGATACCTTTCCGCACAGTGAGCAGCACCTTAAGCTACTCCGTGTGATTTCAGTGGGACCACTCCAGAGAGCGGGAGGGTCAGATATAGAGCTGGATGGGCAACTATGCCCCGTCCTGCCTCAACCACTCAGGCAAATTTCTCCATTTCTTAATCGGTTCCTTTCCCCCAGTTTCTCCCCTGTGTATCCCACGACTAATTCCTCTCCCTCTTTGGTGTTTACATCCGAGCTCAGACTGCTCTCAGGGCTGGCTTAACCAAGCAGCACAGCGTCAGCTCTTTGGATAAGTCAGTGCCCTCCAGCACCTGGCTCCTTCTAGCTGCTCCTCCCTGATGTTCAAAGCTCTTTGCAAACATCAGCTCATTCAGCCTCCCAGCACGCCAGGGGAGGGCAGTGCCTTCTTTCTGCATAGTGAACGGGCCATAAAAGAACTGGGGGGGGGTTCTCCTCTGTGGGCTGAAGCCGGAAATACTTCATTTCAAGTCAGCACGTCCGTAGGCGCAACCCGCGCTCAGCCCAGTAAGGGCTGTGTAAAACAGGAGGGAGTGCCTCTGGGTTTGGCCCACTGGACCTTTAGGCTGAGTGAGAGCTGCTGTTATGACCATCCACACTCAGGGGGTTGCATATCATAGTGCAGAGATGTGTCGTACTTTTTTTTTTTTCCCTGAAAAGCTAGAACTCTGGCCGATGCTTCAGCTGAATGTTAAACTGCAGTGCAGGATAAAGGGGACTTTATCAGGGCTGCCCAGCGAATTTAGGGGGCCTGGGGTCCTGCCGCCAAATTGCCGCCGAAGACCCAGCACTTCGGCAGTGGGTCCCGGGGTGGAAGGACACCCCCCCCCCCCCCACCACGGGTCTTCAGGGCACTTCGGCGGCAGGTCCCGGAGTGGAAGGACCCCCCACCACGGGTCTTCAGGGCACTTTGGCGGCAGGTCCCGGAGCGGAAGGACCCCCCACCATGGGTCTTCGAGGCACTTCGGCGGCAGGTCCCGGAGCGGAAGGACCCCCCACCACGGGTCTTCGAGGCACTTCGGCGGCAGGTCCCGGAGCGGAAGGACCCCCCCACCACGGGTCTTCAGGGCACTTCGGCGGCAGGTCCCGGAGTGGAAGGACCTCCCGCCGCCAAAGACCCAGAGCGGAAGAAGCTCCGGGGGCCTGGGCCCCGCAAGAGTTTTTCAAGGCCCCCCGAGCGAGTGAAGGACCCCGCTCCAGGGGCCCCGAAAAACTCACATGGGGGCCCTTGTGGGGCCCAGGGCCTGGGGCAAATTGCCCCACTTGCCCCTCCACCCCCCCGAGTGGCCCTGGACTTTATCAGCATGTTTTGTGTTCTCGCAGACCCTGTTACACACAGACCAGCACAGCCTGTTGCCTAAGAATTCTCCTGGCTTTGGTGTATAGTATCCACGGTCAGGGTCTGATTCTGTCACCCTCATTCATGCTTTACTCACAAGAGCAATCCCAGTGAGCTCTTGTTTCAGGCTGTGGGATAGTCTCAGAGGGGAAGGCCTTCCTCTGGAAAACTAGACCCCTAAAACATCCTGCAAGGGGCACAATCGTGCATTAGCCATAGGGAGAATGGGCTGAGCCTTCGTATCTCTAACCTCTCTGATTCTGTGACAATGAAAAGTGCAACGTCACTATGGGTTTGTGAACACGTACTGCGCGCAGGTGTCAAGTACATGCAGTAATAGATGGGAGTTTATTACAAAAGCTTGTGTGGATTTTTTAGTGTTAATGGTGGGGAGGCCCACACCTGCCTTCCTTTTCCCACACACCAGGTGCTGGGATGCTCAGCTTTGCAGAGGGGATCCCTTTGCAGAACCACAGACAGGTTGTGCACAGAGAGAACTATTATTGAGCCAGCCAAAATTGTCCAACCCTTGAGCATTATCCATCCCTGTAGCCCATCTGTGCCTGATGAGCATAGCAAGTTGTATTTTAATCGCGTTTCCAGAAAAATGGTACTTGCCCAGGACTGGGAGAATTTTGCAAATCTGCGCTTCCTGGAGCTTAAAAGCCAGCCTTCTGTGACGGCCGCACTCAGTTCGGAACAGGCCAACTCTCTTTTTATAGCGTTTGTTGGTAGTTGTTATTCTCCATTAGCGTGTCCTCTTCGAGAGAGTAATTGACTGGACCTCTGCTGCACTGTACACACTTGACAAGCTCCTGCCTTTGATGTGGGAATGAGTCATTCATTAACTGCTGGGACAAGATGTGCATGCAAACACCAGAGGCGATTGTTCTGCAAAAGGGGAAAAGTCAGACGTCAACAAACGGGTCTCCTTTGTTCCTGATGTAGGAATTAGGATTGATACAGCACCCCTCTACCCAAGGGAGGCCTTGATTTATTTCTTTTACAAGAGGCAACATTGCATCACTGTAGGGAGAAGAGGGAGAGTAATATTTGGCCGCAAAGCAATACCAGCATCATTACATAATGGGCATGGAATCGCAGTGATACACAATTTTTCATTAAAGCCAGAGATCAAACTCCCTGCTGAATTGTTGTTTGAGTTTTCTGTCAAGGTAAAAACCGTTGCTGCTTGGGATTTCATTATATTCATAAAGATTAAAAATGAAGCTAATTAGAGAGAGGTTGGCAAGAAAAATTGCTCGCTGAGACCGGGAGGGGACAGAAGCCGTACATGAAGCATTTACAAATGACTCCGCTTCAGAACTGATGGCACCCCCTAGCAAGTGACTAACCCTGACACCACGCGTCGCTGCTATGGGGCAGATATCACAGTGCTGGTTTTAACTCCTCCCGTGGCCTGCTGATTTGAACAGTATCTTGACAAGGGCGAGGCTGTTGGTGTGCTGAGGTCACTGGCTGTCATGCTGATTGCTATTGTCTCCTCATAC
This sequence comes from Mauremys mutica, assembly GCF_020497125.1. Taxonomy (NCBI): domain Eukaryota; kingdom Metazoa; phylum Chordata; order Testudines; family Geoemydidae; genus Mauremys; species Mauremys mutica. The sequence goes on along the minus strand of NC_059082.1, from coordinate 80,082,835 downwards.
TCCTTCACCTGTCTGTACCCATCTGCTGATTCTTGGCTTGTACTTAGATCGGAAGCTCTTTGGGGAAGTGCCTGGCACAATGGGGTCCTGGCCCGTGACTGGGGCTCTGAGGTACTATGACAACACAAATAATCAATACGAATAATTTGCTGGATCTCCGAGCTTGCTCTCAGCTAGCTCTGCTGTAGCTGGTGGACAAAACAGCCAGTTCTAATGAAAGGCCATCATTTACGGCGACACAGCTATAGCTGTTTAGGAAATCTTTTCTTTTTCCCTGGGAAAAATGTGGATTGAAAATGGAATTTCATTTTCTTTGACCTTTTTTGGGATTTTTGTTGGGGAAAAAATGTTTTGGCTTCGGCGGCTGAAAATTGAGAGGAGGTTGGGGTGGTTTTTGGTTTTTTTTACCCAAACCTGGAAAATGTAATTGAAAATTGATACTTCCTGTGGAAATGCCCATTTGGACACACCTGCTAGTTTCCACCAAAAAAACCCCCCATTTTCAATGGGAAATTCTCAACCAGGTCTAAGCACAACCCTCACAGCACATCTGCTCCCTCGCACAGCTGTAGCTGGATGTGCAAATGAGACCCATCCTGCCAAATACTGGCAGCCCTTGGCTTCTAGTGAAGTGCTCAGCAACCCTGGATCAGACCCACATTGGGAAAAGGAGGCCCAGGTCCTTCAAGGGAGTTAGGTACTCGCTTGGAGGATTAGGGCCCAGGTGACTAACTCCTATTTGCACACCTGGTGCTTGGTTTCTCTCCATGCCATTGCGGGTATCTGCACATCCACATGGAAGGTTCACAATCTTTGCAGCACCTGCTATTACTACATGAAGCCTTCTGGAGTCAAGGTCCTAAACGGGCAATAGAGAAGCACCAGCTGGGTCCTTCTGCTACATAAAGACCAACTCACGCCCCGATTGGGCTGTGGAAGGAGTGATCCTAGCGTGCTGCCCGTCTTTCTCCAAACACTGCAGGTAAAGGAGGAGGCCAGCTGTGCTACCTGTCGAGACCATACGGGGGAGCCAGCAAGCCACTCTCCACCAAAACTCAACTCTCCCACCTTCACCTCCAGACAGAAGATGTTGATTCAATCCCACAGAGGAGAAAGAACCAGGTAACTGAGGCTCCTGAGGCTTGTGGGGAGGGCAGATCCAGGTGAGTGTCACTAATATGGGCCAATTACCAGGCCTTTGAGCCTCCAAAAGATTTTTTTTAAAACTAACGGATACAACAGCCTACCCAAAATGCCATGTTTCTGAGCCTCCCATATTCCAGAAACTGTTGCCTACACATGATCATTGCGGTAGGAGGGGAAAGGGAATCACAGCACATGCTTGCTTAGGTGGGCCTAACCCAAGCCCCCAGGCCTGATCACCCCGAAAGCAGGGAAAGTTTGGATCCAAATCAGAACTGCTGGGAATTAGGCACGAACCCAGCCCACATGCAAAGGATTCAACTGCTAAGAAAAGGCCAAGCACCTCTGAAGAGGAAAGTCACTAGAAATAAACTGCTGAACGATTTAGAGTGAAGCCAGCAACCTCTTCATTCAGGATCAATCTGACCCCATACAAGACAATGCAAAGTGCAAATCCCCACCAGACAGAGTAGAGGATTGGTCTCCTGCAATGATAGGTAGCATATCATCTGGCAGCACAGGTGAAATGTACCCAACTGCCTTTAATTACAGCAGGTAAGAGCTGAGCAAATGTCCAGTTCCCTGAGAGCCAGCAGCCCTTCCAGAGAGAGTTTGGGGTCAAGACTTCATTCAGATTCCTCAATATTGCTTGCAACTACAGGCTTCTCTCTGGAGCTGTGGGGGCGGCTAGAGAGGTGAGACTCAGCAAGGGACTTGCTAGATCTTATTGGATTTCGACCGCAGTCGAAATTGCTAAGCCTCCCATTGTGTTCTGTGACATTTACACAGATACGAGCGTGGGAGTGAGGGATTCCCGTGGCTAAAGGCTGCATATGCATATTGCTGCTGGCATCACCAGTGCACAGAGCACTTGCCCATCCGAGCCCAGAGGCTGTGTTCAATTCTGTATGGCTATAGAGAAATGGTAAAAGCACAGCCCTGGTGCATAGATTTCAATAGGATTCATTCTTTAAAAGATTGCTTTACCTAAGAAATTAAAGCACACAGAATATCCATCAGAACGTCTCTTGGGGTTTATCTATATATTAAAGTTGTATGTCTTTAATTATCCTGCTATAATTAAAGTGGTACAATCCCCCCTAATATGGATGCAGGTATACCAGAATAAAACTGCTCATGCAGGTATTGCTTATTCCCTTATAGGAAGGGGCATAAGCTATACTGGTATAAGGCACCATTACACTGATATAACTGCACACACACTAGAGATAATACCAGGATTACAATACAAATAAAAAACGACAAAGAGTCCTGTGGCACAGATCCAGACTAACACAGCTACCCCTCCGATACAATACAAATAAAACCCACATTCCTAACCAAAAGAGTTATACCAGTACAAAATTGCGTGTGGATCAAATCTTAGACAGCCATAGGGGAGTCAATGCAGTGAGATCACCATGCACTAATACATTCCCACATGACATTTGCATAAGTACACTAGCGAAATGTGGTCCAGATGAAATCACAAAAAAGGTGGGTGCAAAACTGGTTGAAAGAGTGTACTCAGGATAGTTGTCAGTGGTTCACCGTCAAACTGGGAGGATGTATCTAGTGGGATCATTTCTGGTTCTGGTACTATTCAGTATTTTCACTGACTTGGATAGTGGAAAGGAGGGAATGCTTATAAAATTTGCAGATGACACCAATGTGGGAGGGGTTGAAAGCACTTTGGAGGTCAGAATTAGAATTCAAAACAACCTTGATAAATTAGAGAACTAGTCTGAAATTAACAAGATGAAATTCAGTAAAGAAAAGTGCAAATAGCTTCACTTAGGAAGGAAAAATCACATGCACAGCTACAAAATGGAGAATAACTGGCTAGGTGGTCGTACTGCTGAAAAGGATCCGGGGATTATAGTGGATCACAAATTGAATATGAGTCAGCCATGTGATGCAGGCGCAAAAAAGGCTAATGTCATTCTGGGGTGTATTAACAGGAGTATTTTATTTAAGAGCGGGAGGTAAATGTCCACTTGGCGCTGGTGAGGCCTCAGCTGGAGTATTTTGTCCATTCTGGGCCTCACACTTCAGGGGAGTTGTGGGCAAAGAGTCCAGAGGAGAGCAATAAAAATGCTGCAAGCTTTAGAAACTCTGACATGTGAGGAAAGGTTAAAAAACCCCTGTCACGTTTAGTCTTGAAAAAAGGAGGAGGGGGGGGAACAGCTGATAAGAAACTTCAAATATGGTAAGGGCTGAGGTAAAGAGGATGGGGATCAGTTGTTCTGCATATCCAGTGAAGGTAGGACACAAAATAATGGGCTTAATCTGCAGCAAGGGAGGTTTAGGTTAAATATTAGGAAAAACATTCTAACTGTAAGGGTGGTTAAGCTCTGGACCAGGCTTCCAAGGGAGGTTGGGGAATTCCTGTCCCTGGAGGTTTTCAGGAACAGGTTGGACATGCACTGGTCTAGGTTTACTTGGTCCTGCCTAGTGCGGGGCGCTGAACTTGATAACATTCCTGCCTGACATTTCTATGATTCTGTGACTCCGACGATGAACCAATGCTCAAAGGCTTTTAAGCTCCTAACTCCCATTCAGAGTGAGTTGCTGAGCCTCAAGTATAGATCTCGCTATTTATAGGTGCTCATCGCCACTGATATCAATGAGAGGGCAGAGCAAAGGGTATCTGCACTGCACCGATTTGGGCCCCTGAGAAGCACTGCTTTAGGGATGGATAACGGCTCAGCCATGACAGGCTGTCCCATGCCCTGTCTGTGCAAGGCCCTTTGTTAGGAGATCTTGGGTGAGACCTCAAAGCTAGTCTGCGCTCTATGGACATTAACAATCAGAGCAGTAGTTTTCCCTGGGGTGCTGCTGAAAGCCACTGATCAGGGTGTGTTGTATGTCCCCAGTCCACAGAAGATGTGGAGATGTTCCAACTCCCCTACAGTGCATGGCTCTATAGCTCAGACTGTAAAGACTCAGGCTTTGTCTACATTAGAAAGGGTTTTCTGGTATAGTTATACCCATAACACTACAGCAGCAAACCCTCCTAGTGGAGACACAGTTTATGCTGGCCAAAGAGTGCTTCTGCCAGCAGCTTATCCCAGGTCCCCAAATGAAATAAGCAATACCAGCAAAAGGACTTTTTTTGCTGGGGTAACTGTCCACGCTCAGGTTTTTCTGGCAGAGCTGTTTTATGCCAGCAAAACTCTGACATATAGACCAGGCTTTTAGCACTGGACAATCCCAAATTCAGTCCCTGCTGTATCAGCCAAGCGGGCATGCATCACCCTTAGGCAAAATTTCCCTTCTCCCCACAGTTCCAGGCTAGCTGGATACCCCACTACACCCCTAAGGTGGCTGTGATGCAGTGGGATTGTAGGCAGAGTAATTGTGAAGCCATTTTAGCTTCTTCAGATGATAGGCCGTACATTAAATACTATCATTATGTTAATTTTATTAAGCAGTAAAATGCACTGTAAACCCTTTCTTTATAATAATATGCACCTCGTCGTAATTCCCATTTTATAACACAACCTGCAAGAATGATCCTGTAATGACAGAGCTCCTTAGATACCATGAGCTTATGGGTTTAACAATTACTGTACAGAAACTATATGGTTATTTTTGCCATGTAAAATATTGTGCTGCCTTTAAACTTTATTTCAACATTAGTGTGTAACATATTTCCTTTTAATGGGTCTGGCTGTTTGAATCTCACTTCTGTACTGCAACTGGTACAGCATTGGTGATATCTAGTGGCCATTAGCAGCGTTACATGTTTATAGAGTCATATACCGGTAGTTTGATTTAAGTGCTGGAGGACCAACAGAGACAATTGGAGACTTTGATCATTTATATTTAATGTAAAAAGGAAGCAGAAGAATCTTTAGTTTGGAATAAAGCAAACTTTGAGGCTGTCTTTACAATTTTTTGTGTACAGTTTTTTTCATTTGCAATTAATCTGTACAATGACTGCTAGAATCTGCACCGTATATGTAAGATGATGTGAATAGTTCACTGTTTCGTGGATCTGGTTGTAGTGATTATTTGGATATTCGAGAATAAAATGGAATTTGCTTGGACTGGTTTTTGTACTGGGAATATACTCTATGGGTAATAAATATTTATGGTAAGCTTGGAATCTTGTCTTTCGCCAACAGAAGTCAGTCCAGTAAAAGATATGACCTTACCCACTTTGTCTCTCTAATATCCTGGGACCAACATGGCTCCAACAACACTGCAAATAATAAATAGAAGTCAGGCCCTGTCCAGCTTCTATTAAAGTCAATGGGAAAACTTCCATGCAAGTTGTTCCTGTGATACCTAAATGCGACTGTGATTCTACATACTGGATAGGGTGACTAGCTGTCCTTTATTTTAAGGGACATCCCTTGACCATTTTAAACATTAAATTGAAGCTTGTGATAATTGCATAGTATACATGGGGGCAGAGGAAACGTACACTTGAGAGAAAATTCATGATATGCTAAGGGAAGTTGTATTTATCTAAAATGTCCCCTAAAATAAAATGTTGTCCCTTATTTTTCATGTGGTTTTCCCTTATTTCCATCCAAAAAGGTGGTCACCCTACTACAGGATAAATTAAATAAACTAAAATCAGAGCTGATTGGCATGTTCACATAGCTACATCATTGCTCTAAGCACTCAATGTAAGGGGTGAGGTCAATTTATTAAATGATCAGATTTCTACACATCAAATCCAGGCTGCCAAGCAGGAATCCTGATGTATCAGGCTGTCAGTGGTTAATAGGATGGATTTTGGGGGCCTGGTAAGATAAGGGTCACCTCACTTTCAAGCATGCCACATTTCCGATACCTGGGCCCCAACCTGCAAACTTTCTCTTTCTCCTCCTCCCCCAGTCGACATCCTCCCTCCCATGACACCCACTTTGGTCCGTCCCATGTGGTGCACCAGCTTGTTCGGGCTGGGGAAGATCTATTACCACAGCATGGGGATGACCCCCAAACCTTCTTTTCTGACTAGCTTATGGATGGGACTAGACTGGCTGTACATGGAGAGGAGGAGACAATTCAACAACTACTGTGCTGATTCAACTTCTCCACTGGCCACCATGCAGCTCAAGAAGTGAGAAACCATTGCAGAGAACTGGTTTGGTTTACAGAACTAGAGAAAACACTTTTTTTAAAGTTCTGACCAAAAGGCTAAGATAGATCCCAGAAACCAAGAGATTCCCAGTTTTCTGGGGTCTCTAGAACAGCTCCTCAGTGCTTACCATGTATAAAATCACTCCCTGAGCTTTGTAAATATTTTATATAGGGCTGAATATTTCTAAATGTCACAGGGTCTTTCCTGAAATGTTCAGCTGCAGAAAGTTTTGTTCAGATGAAGAATTAAGCCTCTTCCCTACCTCAGCTGTGATTTTTTGGAGAAGAGGGAAGGCCAGGAACATCATAACTGCTATGCAGGATCAGATCCATACCCCACCTAACCCAGTATCCTGTCTCTGACAGTGCACCAGTACTAAATACTTTGCAACAATATGCAAGAAACCCTGCAATGGATGATTATGGAATAAATCTCTTCCTAGCCCCTGACAGTGGCTGACTAATGTGTGGTTGGAATTTGCCCACACGTGGCGTAAGGCAGTTTATGAGGTATAAAAAACAAAGTGCAGGTCAGTGATTTTAAAATCAGGTCATGCCCTTGATATCCTGAGGTTTGCATTTCAAACTTGTGTGGGGTAACCGTGACATCTAGTGGCCTCCAGGGCTCATCACACATGGGTGTCCCCGTGGCTCTGCTAGTCACCTGAGTGGAGCCAGGCTACCAGGCAGGCTTGGTCAGCCCATGCTGCCTGGACTTCACTGCTATTGTTATTCAAGATAGCGAGAGATCAAAGCTAGCTCTGGTACGTCTACATAGGTTGCAGTCACACCTCTGACTGCGGCATACATATACTCTAACTCACTGTTGTGGAAATCGCTTGGGGGGAAGGTATCCTATTGAATGAAATTTTCCTGGACAGAGAAGCACTGAACCCAGAGTCAGAGGTAAGAGAATGACAGGGACTCCGAGGTCCATGGAACACAAGGCCCTGGCTATGTTAGAGTAATTGGCACTAGCATAGTGAGCTGTATGGATACTGGTGCAAAATCTCCTGATGCAGATGTACCACAACCTTGTAAATGGGGTTGGAAGGATCAGATTTTTATCGGTAAAGGTCAGTAAACATCAGTTTTACCAAACACACACAAACAAACCCATGAAAAATATTTTCATTGATAACAATCAAAATTTACACATAGGTAAAGTAAGAAAAACGCTGCTTGAGAATTTATCAGAGTTTGAGTTAAGAATATTTATATGTTGTATATTCTGACACGCAATTTGCGGTTTTAACGGCTATAAAGCTTTAACCTTTTCAATCTCAGCATCTACCTTATTAAATAATTACTCTCTGCCCCCCCAATAATTTCCTGCAACTGTGAACATTTAAATAGATAAAAATAAACGCTTAAATCCCATAATTTTGCACAACCATGAAAATTGAAATTGTTTAAAAATAGAAGAAAATGCTTAAAAAGAAACATCAATCTTATGAACCAAACAAAAAAATAATAATTTCTGCCAAGTCAGCCTGTAGAGTAGGGGGTTGCACTGGGGTCCTTTTGGTGCGTTTGCAGCGGCGCTGTCACAGTGTGGGTCCCAGGATGTTAGACACAGTGGGTAAGATAATATCTTTTATTGGACCGACTTCTGCTAGTGAAACAGACACGCTTAAGCTGAGCTTGCCCTTGTGGGTGACAGCCAGGGGGGTGCATCAGTGCAGATTGCCCTGCTGTAGCCAGGGCCCCTGCCTGGCACCACCTCCCCCATGCACACACACACACACCATTTCTGTTTGGGGTGAGGGACTGGGGGGGCCCTCTCCTTTTAGGGGTAGCACCCCCGTTCTCCTGGGGAGGGAACCCTCCCTTTGGGGAGTTATTGAGGTGGGGGATGGGAGCCCCCCTTCCCCTTCCTGGAGAGGCAGGGTTCTACCCCTTGAGCCCTTCGCGCTGCGCTCCGTGGCAGGAAGTTTGTCCCGGCCGCCCTGCCGTCCGCCGGGCCGGTATCCAAGGCGGGCCGGGAGAGCGGCCCCTAGCAACGGGCCGGAATCGGCCCCCGGCGCCATGGCAGCCGCCGCCGCCCCCACCGTCTTCCTGCTCATGGTGAACGGGCAGATCGAAAGCGCCCAGGTAAGCGGGGGCCGGCCGGGCCCTCGGGGTCTCTGAGGCCCTTTCCCCCGGGCTAGGCTCAGCGCGCGTCGTGGCTCGGCCCCGCCCCGCTTCTCGCCCAGGGGCCACGGTGAGGGGCGCGCTGGAGAGGCCTCGAACAGGGGCCTTCTGGGGCATCCCCCCTCCCGGTGCCATTGCCCGGCGGCCGCCTCCCCTGGCTCTGCTCCGTGCCAGGGCGGGCCCGTGGCAAGTCCCCAGCACAGCGGCTCAGCAGGCTGCCAGAGCTGGGGCATTAGCCCCCAGCCGGCCCGGGGTAGAGGGCAGCAGAAGGATGGGGCTCCCCCAGGCCAGTGACCCGCTCGTCCCTTTCTTCTCCAGTTCCCAGAGTTTGACGAGCTCTACTGCAAGTACTGCTTCGTCTACGGCCACGACTGGGCCCCCACCACGGTAAGTGCCCCTCTGGCGCCCGCTGCCTCTGCCCGTGGCTGGGCCTTGCCCCCTCCACCTCTCATGGAGCCCTGGCCCCAAATCCCATACAGCGCGGCTGCATTGAGTTCAGTGGGTTAGGCTGGTGGGTGTGGGAAATGTAACCCCCCCCCCCGGGGGCAGGGACTCTGTTCTGTGTTTGTACAGCACCTAGCACAACGGGGTCTTGGTCCATGGCTGGGTTCCTGGCTGCCACACTAATACGAATAATGAAAATAACTCAGGAAATACACACAATAGGATTTGGGGGGAGAGGTGTCTTTCCCTTTATTGTCTTGGAAAGGTGGAGTGGTCTAGTGCAGGGGTTCTCAGCCTCATTCTTTCTGAGACCCCCCAACATGTTATAAAAACTCCACGGCCCAGTTGTGCCTCAACTACTTTTTTTCTACATAGAACAGCCAGAGCCGGCATTAGGGGGTAGCAAGCAAGGCTGTTGCCCAGGGCCCCACAACACAGGGGGCCTCACAAAGCTAAGTTGCTCAGGCTTCAACTTCAGCCCCAGGTGGCAGGGTTCAGGGCCCTGGGCTTCAGCCCCACATGGCAGGGCTTTGGCTTTCTGATCTGGGCCCCTGCGAGTTTAACACTGGGCCAGCTTGGTGGACCCCTGAAACCTGTTCGCGGCCCTTTAGAACCACTGGTCTAGCGAACTGAGCACAGCCCTGGGAATATATCCTAAACTCTAATACCATCTCTGCCACTCAATTTTGAGCAAGTCACTTCACTTTTCTGTGTTTTATTATTCCCTCGTTTAGAAAATGAGCTGAATTATTCCTTCCCCACTTCACAGAGGAAGTGCAGAGATCTATTAATGTTGGTACAGTGCTTTGAAAAACTAGAATGCTGTGTATGTGCTGTGTGTTGTTGGTTTAGTTATACTTATCCTCTGTTTTGTGGTTTACATATTCAAAACACTTCTTTTAGTTGTTATGAATGCAGTCAATGCTCTTCATAAATGTTGATAAGATTAGCTACTTGCAAATTAGTAGGAATAAGGGTCAGATTTTAAATGGATTTAATTTTGCATCAATTTGTTTGCCCAACCCTGCATTTTCACATGCAAAATATTGTATGTACAAATTGAAGGTGAGGAGCTTTGGTTATTAAAAATGTAAGCTCTTTGGGGCAGGGACTGGAACTTGGCCCTGGTGGTCTGTCTGTAAACAGGCAAAGAAGTTTTATATTCGCTAAAAGCATATGCACTTTCCACTCTGTAATGTGAGTAAATAGCAGCAGCTTGTATTTGTACAATATGTAAGCTCTTGTTTTAGGGTTTGGAAGAGGGAATATCTCAGATCACCTCTAAAAACAGAGATGCACAGCAAGCCCTTGTGTGGAATTTTCCAATTGACATCACCTTTAAAAGTACCAACCCCTCTGGCTGTAAGTAAACCACGGAGATGTATGGCTGAATACAGGTATTTGGTACATGAAGATTGTAGTTCTGGAATGGTAGGCTGAGAGTCCTTTGCATCTTCATAGCATATGCTGGTATGACCTTCTGGATAAGGGAGACTATGCCCAGCAATTGTTGGAGAGTCACAAATATGCATGGTTCTGCATGTCACCTTTTGCCTTGTGAATGAAGGGAAGCCCAACATTACAGATTAATTTTTGACTTTTGTTCTGTTGAGTCCAGTTTGTTTTCTCTTGATGGTACTTTTAGGCAATTCATTTTTTGAAGTTTCCCAAGATGAAATTACTGTGGGCTCCCCCTTCATCATTTCTGGCAATTAAACTTGCTTGGAATAGATTCGGTGCACTCTGAGGGGTACCGTATTTCTTTTAATCTTTTTAAATTACCTTTCCGGAATGAGACTGTTTCTTAGAAACCAGAAAGCTTTACATTAATTCAATAATACAGTTAGCACTGTTTGCTTTCTTATACCCACTGGCTTTTAGTTCCCTAATACAGGTAAATAAATACATTTTTGGACCTGCAGTTCTTGACACTTGCTTTCAGGTAATGTTAAATAACAGTAAATTAACAATGAGCTTAAGAAATTATAGGGCCGTATCCATCCCCTTCCTTGTCCTTGCCCTTATATTAACTCCTATTTTCTTTTTAAGGGCCACAAATAGTGGTAAGTGTCTATGGACCTGATCTTTTTGGAAATGATGTCGTCCGAGGTTATGGAGCTGTTCATGTTCCGTTCACACCTGGAAGGTGGGTTAATGATGGTTATTGCTTTGGTTTCAAATGTTCCTCCCAACTACAATTTGATCTCAGCTCCCGCTTTTCTAAAGTAAAATAATCAGAGCCAAAATAAGTGCCTCCCAAGTGTCTCTATAACTTGCTTACCCCACAGGTATGGAATCTATTCTCTGATACAAGCCTTGGTCATTGGACCTGAGCCTTGTTGCTTTTTATTCAGTGCAGGTTTAGTTTTAATTTGTGGATGGGGGAGGGCAGTTGAACAAACTGGCCCAGATCCTCAAAGCGAGTGAGGCACCAAACCCCTATTGCTTTCAGTGGGAGCTAGGCACCTAAATGCCTTGGAGGATCTGGGCCTGCAAGTCTTAACTTCAGCACTGTCATGTCTGTCGGGGGGACTGCACCAGTTCGGGTTTGAAGGTGCTCCCCTAGCTGGCCTCTCTCTTGTGCCTTTTGCAAGTTCCCCATGCAAGCTGCACATAGGAAAGTTTGAGTTCATTACTTACAAGTTACATGTGGATGTCTCACATTTTTTAAATCTGTATTTGGACTTTCATTATCATAATAAATACAGGAGTATTGGAAATTGGCATTAGGTTTATTTCATCAATAAGTTCTCTCTCTTTATCAATTCCATTTCAGTCATAGAAGAACCATTCCTATGTTTGTTCCAGAATCCACGTCTAAGCTGCAAAAAATTACGAGGTAATAATCCAACGGTGTTATTAGTAACATGGGAAAGGACATTTTTGTTTTAATTGATGGTGACTCTGACTACTCAGTATGTGCACGCACTTGTGAGTTTTTGTAAAGTTAAAGACAGTCCTATGAGTTTCATGGACAATGTGGCTTTATCCATCAAAGCCTTACTCTAAAATTTAACATTAGCAATCTGCTTGGAGTAATGCTCTGTAACTTCATCCTTTTTGTTATCCATGGATTTGAAAGTGTGAATTTGAAAAGCACTTGCTGTATTGCTGCCAAGATAGAGCTGTGTCTTTTTGAAAAGTAGCCACCAAATGATAGCAAAGGCAAACAACCACGCATTCCCTTCTATTCGCTGAAGCTTCCAAAAGAAAAAACATTGACACTGATGAAATTGTGCGAGTAAGAGTTCAAAGCAAACTGGCTTCCTATGTAGAATTGAAGTAAACACATTCATTTCTTTCTAGAATAGATTTCACTAGTATTACACTTATTTTTCTTCATGTAATTCAGCAACATCTGCTGCAGGAATTACTCCATAATGAAAACAGTCATTATGAGGATGCAGAATGTTAAGTACAGCATAATATGTTTTAAAAATATAATTGGACTGTTCCACAAGGGACATTTTTACATTCTAAGAATGAGTGTCTGAATTTATTGGTTGTAATCAGTTCTTTTTCTTGAACAGTAACTGCCTCTTTTACCTCTATACATGAATTTTTATTGTTTTTCTCCCTTATTTTTTTCCCTCCATCCTGTCATAAAATCTCAGTATTTAAGAGCCAGAACTGATGGAGACCTTGGTCTTCACAGGAAATGCTTGTAGAAAATAGGACATCCCATATCCAACTGCAGTGGGCGCATGGTTAAGGAGTTAGTCCTGAAACCCATTGGGATGTCTTTGCGCACATCTGAGTCCTGTCCAAGTAGCTCTGGTTTAGGGAGCAGTGTGCCCTAGTGGGTAGAGCACTGGACTGGGACTCAGGAACCTGGGTTCTATTCCTGACTTGGTCACTGGAGTGCTGGGTGACCTTGGGCATAGGCACTGACTCCGTGGGTGCTGCGGCCTGGAGCACCCACGGGGAAAAATTAGCAGGTGCTCCGCACCAATGGCAGCCAACCTCCCCCAGCACCCACCCCCTCCTCGCCTCCTCCTCCCCTGAGTGCACCGCGTCCCTGCTCCTCCCCCTCCCAGCGCTTCCCTCCCACCACCTAACAGCTGTTTGGCGGCTCTTAGGGCTCTCCGGGGGTGGGAGAGGGGAGAGAGAAGTGGAGACATGGCACGCTCAGGTGAGGAGGCGGTAACGAGGTGGGGACTTTGGGGTGAGGGTGGGGCAGGTGCAGGGGGAGTCGAGCACCCACAGGGCAGACGGGAAGGTGGCACCTATGACTTTGGGCAAGTCATTTCACTTTTGTGTCTCAATTTCCTCATCTGTAAAATTGGGGTAATGATGCTTATCTCCTTTGTAAAACACTTGTGAGATCTACTCATGACAAGTGGTGATACAATTATGATGATGCAAGCTAGGAATTATTATTTAATTGAAGGGGACCTGGGCATTGAAATCCATTAGGCAGCTATGGAAATCAGCCTCCATGTGTAAAGAACGGGTTGAATTTAAAAAAACCTCTTGAGTTACTTGGAAGTACAAGTTTCATTGACAGTCACTTACGTGCTTTTGAAAATTCCATGCAATGGCAATAATTTGCCCCATTTTACAGTTGTGGAAATCTAAGACACGGGGACTACAAGACTTGTCCTTCATCTTGCAGCAAATTAGTGTCAAGACTGTCATTAGAATCCAAATTTTCTCTCTCCCAATGGGGGCTGCAGGAAGGGCAGGCCGAGGGATGTGCTGGCCGCCCTTTCCGCAGCCCCAATTGGCCTGGGACAGCGAACCGCGGCCAGTGGGAGCTGCGATCGGCTGAACCTGCGGATGCTGCAGGTAAACAAACCGGCCCGGCCCAGCCCGCCAGTGGCTTTCCCTGGTGGGCCACATGCCAAAGGTTGCCAATCCCATGCTGTAACAATCTACAATATGCTTGGCAACTGTGCACCTTGTCCACTTAAAAATCTAATCTGTTTTAGTAACTATATTACATTTTGTGCAATAAAATCAGAAGGCAACATGCATTCAATCAGTAGCCATTAATCCTTGTGCTGCAGATGGCTCTTTTATTGGTTTTTAGTAAATTGTCAGGTGACATCCTGATAATGATGCATTGATTGCTGGAAAAACTCGTATTCACTCTCACTCCAACTGGTTAATTCTGAATTTGTACTACTGACCAGCTGTGGTGGGTGGAAATTACACATTGAAACAAGCTGTAGATGGTTAGTACGTTGACAGAATTCGGCTTCTTGAAATTAGTGATGAAGTGGGATTGTTAGAGGTTTCTTGAGCCCCAATACTACTGCTCCTGTTATAAACTTTATCTGTTCTGATTAACTTATATTAACTATTGCGTGATACATGCAATTTGGTATGGCTTTTTGCAACTCTCTAAAGGAATGGCTCCTTGAGGTTATGTATAGCTGATCTAGACACTGCATTGTGCAGTGAATCCAGATTTGGTCTGCCTGTTCTTCAGAATTGTTCTAAACTGAATTGTCCACTAGTCCCTTTCTCCTTGTGCGGGAAAGGGACACGCATATTGGTGGAATACCCTCTAGTCTTTCTTAGTGAAGATTCCATCATTCATACTCCAGAAGTAACTGTTTTCTCTGAGCTAATTGAACATTTCAGACAGATCTGTCCATCTGTATTAAAAGCAGTGGTCCAGAGGGGAAACATTTTATAGAGTCCCAGAGTTTGTTTGTGAAATATCACAGGGTCCTGAGTTAAATTCAGCTGTTTTAATGTCTCTGACAATAGAGATTGAAATATATCAGCCATGCAGGATAGAAGCACCTTGTGGAATGATTTGGGCTATTTGTTGAATAGGTTAAGCAGTTTAGTAGTGCATAACGTGGAGTTGAGACGTAAAGTAGCAGGAATATAGCTGAGTTTAAAGAGAGAGAGTTGTAATCAGGTAAGGCAGGTTAGTCTCTGTATGTTTTAATAAACACATTGATGTAGTATAATCATGACAGCACTGCCACTACTTCTCTTTTTGCAGATAAAAACTTCTGGCACCAGAGAACAAACCATACTGCCTCAGATATGTATATTAAAGAAAGAAAAACAGGAATTCTTCCCAAAGTCTGGGCAGCTTTTTAACCTTCTATTGGCCTATTATGGCACACTCAGTATATTGTGTTAGAAATTGCATTATGGTAGAGTAGCGTAGAAATGCGATAGATAATAGGGATTTTAAAATATGAGTGAAAGGATCAGGAGGGGAGGCAGGAAAGCGTTTCATAATATTTCAATGACTGTTTCCTTTATGGGGCAGCTAAAACAGAACCAGTGGTGTGAGGACTTATTTTAATTTGTGATCTGTGGGCAAATTTAAACCCTGGTTTACTGTGGTTATTCAAAGAACTTCCACTGAGAGTAAACGCTTCCTAGTTTTAGCATGCTAATCTTTAATGATCAGATTGTGATAGAATCATAAACTCCTCAACATTAGTGGTACCGTACTCCACATATAAGTAGTCCCATTCAATTCAATGAGACTTCTTGCAGTATAAGATATTACTCAATGTATCTGATCCAATGCTCAGTGAAGTCAACAGAAGGACTTGCATTGCATTCAGTGTACAGTGTGAGCAGGTGTATCGCAATCTGTCCTTAAATTAGTCTTAAAATACTGCTGTAAATAAGTTAGCCAAAGGCTTTTATTTTCTGTAGGCCACCCACCCAAAGGACGATCTATAAAGGAATGGTGCAGCATATACTTGCACAAATTTCCCCCTGAATGAGGACTCATGGACATAACTTTTTCCTTGTCCAACGTGTATTTGTTATAGCTGTTAGGTCTCTTCCCCCTCCACCCCCCAGATCCTTAAAATTAGGTGTTATTAAAATATCTTTGACATAAACTGACCCTCCCTCACTCAGAAATAACTAAAACTTAACATCTGACAAAGTGGGTATTCGCCCATGAAAGCTCATGCTCCAATACTTCTGTTAGTCTATAAGGTGCCACAGGACTCTGTCGCTTTTTAAATGTAATAGAATGTAGGTGAAATTAGGAAAAAAGGAAAACTGGTCAATAATCCAGAGGTGACATTTATCGTTGATCAAAGTAGATAAGTAGCAAGGAAAAAAAATGTGTCAAGCTTTAAAAATTCCTACTATGAACAGGGGGAAACATATTTATTTTATTTCTGTGCATACGATGAACCTTCCTTATAACAATTCTAAATGCTACCAAGTATGACACACCACTGAGTTGTTTTCTTTTCTCCTTCTCCAAGTTGGCTTATGGGAAGACATCCAGAGTTCACTGACCCCAAAGTGGTAGCGCAGGGAGAAGGCCGAGAAGGTAAATGATCAGGAATTACTGTCTCTAACTCCTCTATGACTATGGACCAGATTTGGCCAGTCCGTTTCTTTGTTAATGCTGTAGGAGATTAATTGAGCATATTGAGAACAACCACGTCCTGGTATTCTGTGGGACATCTAATGACTGTTCAACCAGCTTTACTGGCTAATGGTGTTGTCCTCCTGTTTCTAGTGATCACGGTGCGATCCCAAGGCTTTGTGACCATTTCCTTCAATGTGGTGACTAAAGACATGAAGAAACTGGGCTATGACGTAAGCCCGTCAGACATGCAGAACCCTTCAGTAGTGTCTCTTACAGATGGGATTCATAACCATTAAATGATTGGGGGGAGGAATTTTCAAAGGCACACATGGGAGGCAAACACCATACTTGTACTGATTTTCTATTTTAATATGAAAGCTCAAGCCATAAGGTGTGTTGCAAAATACCTTTCTATCATAACCTTTTGTACAATTTTTAGTTAACAAATAGCCAGTTTACATTTGTTTTTAAAAAATGGTTTCATATATTCCAAACATCAATGCAGGCCTAAAATTGTTTACTAATGATTTTGAAGTGGTAGTGGGAAATTCAAATTGCAATACCTTCCAAAAGGAAGGGAATCTGAGAATATTTCAGTGGCACATTCATGCACGTTCTTCTGCAAAAGCAACCAAAAATGGTTTTTTTTTGGGGGGGGGGGGAATTCACTGAGAGTTAAGTGTTTAATATCCCCTTGCTTCATGCATTTACCTCTCATTGGCACCATTGAGATTTAAGTGCAGCTATTGAGGGAGAAATAGATCTCGGTGTGAGGATCTGGAAAAGAGCACCCAGCCTGAGTAAACAGGACGTGCACTCAGCCATAAGCAATGGGGAATCCTCTGGCCCACCCTGTTACAGATCCCCTCTGCTGTAAGGAATTGCCAGGAGTAGCAGTCAGGGCCACCTCTTCCTGGTTATGCAACTTTCTGGAATTTGTGCATTTTCTTTGTTTTTGCTGAAGGTACTTCTCCCCTGGTCCTCTTAGCCCAGCTCTTTCCTTTGCTTGATTCCACAGTAAGCTAAGTAATAACTCTGTGATGATGGCAATGAAATGAGTGTGCTCTCACAAATCCAGCATTCTAAGGGCAGTCCAGGATAGGCTGTGAGGCAGGTAATTGTTTATATGGGTCCTATACCATGGCTTTCAGTAACCAACAAACACAGTAAGGAAAATAACGTGCTGAATTTCAAGTTTGATTTATGAAGGTTTTCCTCACTGTTTGGATAACCTTAGAAATTGTCGTAATGTTGTTTCTTGTTACAGTACATGGCAACAGCTCCAAAGCTAACAGACTCTTCTTAGCGGGCTGCAGTTTGAGGGTACGAAGAAAGGCCTTCATTCCAAGGCATGTCTACACTGCAGTAAAAGAGCAGTGGGCAAGGCTGCAGCTGGCCTAGGTCAGCTGACTTGTGCTGCGGGACTATAAGATTGCTGCGTAGATGTTTGGGCTCGGGCTGGAGTCCTGGTTCTGAGACCCTGCAAGGGGGGGTGGGTCTCAGAGCCCAGGTGCTGGACTGAGCTCAAACATCTACGCTGCCAATGTTAGCCCTGCAGCCCAAGCCTGAATCAGCCGACCTGGCCGCTGAGACTCAGTGCTGCGGGTTTTTTACTTCAGTGTAGACAAACCCTGAATGTCCTCCCTTCCCTGACCTTTCACGTGACTCTCGGCTAAGCTGATATTAGAGCTCTGCATTTGGGTTGAATAAACCCAAATAGTTCAATATTTATATTTTTTGTCTTTTGTGGGCTTTTTTTTTCCTTAAGGGAACCATTTATTAGTCCAAAGTAACACAAGCTGTAGTCTTCTTATGATCTTTCCACCATCCGTTGTGTCCAAACTACAGAACTTAAATCCATAGCGAGACGTGATTATTTAGTCAATTTGAGAGACTATATTTGGGTACGTGGTTTGCACATTTTGACTTCAAGTACCATGAGAAGACCAGATTTAATATTATTTCACCCTATTTATAAGTCACTGAGCTATTAAAAATCCTTTGGAAAAACAAGCACAAAGAAAAACAAATTTTGAACCACTGCACATCCATAGTAATAAAGCATGCTATTTAGAGTACTAGCATTCCTTATGCACGTAAAGCTGTACACTATGAACACTGTGTTTTGTAAATATAAATGATGAAGATCTTGTAAAGCACCTTGGAATTTTGCTCTGTTCCTTAATCATTTTGTACTTTCATAAATGATTTTACAAATATGTGGTGTACAAATTATTTTTCATACATTAGCTCTTGTTCTCTGTCTTCGTTGTGCTTTTTGAAGTATAACACTAACACCCATTATAATTAACTGTTCTACAACAAAGCCATAATTGAGCTCAAATTAATCAGACTATTTTTCCTGTTTATTGGCTGCTGTAGGAGAAAGAGAGATTGTTGGGTTTTTTTTAAATACCTAGTCGGTTACAATGGTGAGGGTAGCCATATAAGTACCTTGATAGACCAGATTTGAAACGTTTGAAAAGCAGAGATAAATAATGTAGCACAAGTGAAATATAATATACCGGAGATTTTTACTAACTTGAGATGATTTAACGTCCCTGTCCAATTAGAGCAAAACTGCATGATGATTCCATGCATGGTACCCTATTAAACTGAGGAAAAAGTCCAAACTTCACTCCCCCAGTGATACAAGGAGTTTATTCACATCCAACACTATAGGGCATTGTGGATACATGAGCTTGTATAGTTACAAATTTTAAGGGGATTTCACATACAAATTTCACATAATAGTTTGAAGTTGCCATTTATGTTGTTCATTGTTCCTTCCTCCTGTTTCCATCTTCCGCTGTCTTTTCTTGGCTGAGATTGGTGAGGGCTCCTTCGGCTAAGGCTCTAAGAACATGTCTTGCTGGCCACACTCTCCAAGTAAAATCATGACTTGATGGATTGAAATAATTCTCTCTTGGCATTAGTGGCACGCAGGTGTTAACCACTCTAAACTGGCAGGGGGTGAGGGGAGAGGAATATTTTCCAATTCAATGTATTTTCAAAAAAATAATCTGATCACAGTACCTTAGAGACAATGTCTGCATTTTAGATGATACTGTGAGTGTCATATCTGTCAGCTATGTTTTTATAACATCGTTATATCTTTATATCTTTGTGCTTCTTGAGGGTCCCTCTTTAAGATCATCCCATTCTTTTAATCCTATCTTCAAAGTGTTGGTATCCTGTGCCTTTTAGTAGGTAGGCACTTCAGAGTACGGATGTTTCAATGTCTGGCGGTTTGCCTGTTGTGCAGCACCATGTACGTGTCTTGTGCTATCAAAATACCAAGTACAATGACTCCTGGCAGATCCTAGAACAGCTACTCCTGGGGGCGTTCTGCACCAAAAAAATAAAAATTCTGCACACAATATTTTAAAATTCTGCAACTTTTGTCAACATAACATGACATAATCACACTAGTTTTCAGTTATTTTGGTAATTTATTTCAAGATACCTGTCAGCAAGTATGCCTGTAACAATACAGACACACACACAAATTCCCCCAGGAGTAGAGAGTTAAAGAAACACCTATGACAGTCCAGTTCCTGTTTCTCTGTCCCCTTCCCCCACCCCCAGAGCCCAGCTGGGGGGCCAGACGCCCACAACACCTCTCCCCCCAGAGCCCAGCCACAGGGCCCTCCCTTTCCCAGATACCTGCACCCTCTCTCCCGCCACAAAACCCAGACACCCCCCACCCCTTAGTCCTAGACACACAAGCAATATATTTAACAAGATACTTACAGTTTGTGAGAAATCTATTGAGATTTCATCTCTGCAACTAATACAAATTTACTAAATATTAAAGAAGTCTTGTTATAAGAAGGAGGTCACCGTACTATAATAGATACCTAAAGCCATTTCGTTCTGCTCCCTCCTCAGTGAGTTGGAACAATACCAGTGGTTTTATTTATTAGATCTGGCCCAATGGGCTGGTCACCTTACTACCACCAACTGTGGCTGTAACCCTAAGCTTACAGACTGATGTCATCCAGAAAGTCAATGTGCAGGATTGCCAGTTGTGAACCACCCACAAGGTTAAAAATACACATAGCTCAAGCCAATCAGAAACCAGCATATCCAGCCTGCCACCAATGGGAGCAGCATTAGAAAAATACACTCTTCCCAAAGCCAGGTGAGTGTTCAATGAGCTTCAGCTCCACAGCAACAGAACCTTCAGCCATTGTCTCAGCCAGGACACTTGTCAAGGCAGGTTTTAGTGGCAGTGACTCAAGCAATGGGGTTTCCAGTACATCCCTTACACAATTATCATCCCACCCTGGAGTAGCTCTCGCTGTAAGGAATTCTTTATAGTCAGCCTCAGTGATGTTCTCCTCCAGTTCACCCCATTACTCCTGGTTGTGTGCCTTAAGATAAGGCTAACCCCTTCTTTTTGTCTACAACCTCAAAAAGTTTTTACACCTATTTGTACCACCTAGCCATCACTCAGCTAAGTCATGCAGGTTACCGCTAAGGAACCATGACAGAGAGTGCGATACAGTTGTCTATATTATGAGCATATGTCATGCTAAGATAGGTCTCCTGATTTGGCCCAGGACTTATTTTCACAGAGGGACTGACTTTCCCAGTGGCGTGTCTGTCACCTCTTCTGGCCTGCTGTCCTGGGCAGATTGCCTTCACCAGGTTCCTTTGGAAAGTGTCACTCAACACAATGTATATGAATGGGTTGATGCAGCTGCTTGCGTAACCCAAGCTGATAGCTACGTTGTAGGCATAGAGGAACATAATGGAGGGCTGGGTGACTTTGAGATGGACCAACTGCAGGATATAATAGGGCGCCCAGCAGATAAAAAAGGCAGAGCAGATGGTTATTGCCATCCGCATGATCTTCTTAGTCCTGGCTCGGAAGTTTCTCTGGGGCAGTGGCAGCACCCTGCATGAAATGTGCTTCTGTATCTTCAGGTACACAATGCAGATGACTGAGAGCGGGATGACAAACGCCAGGAAGAACTGGTACAGCGTGTACCAATAGATATCAACCGAGAGGTTGGGTAGGATGATGCCACACCCAGCTTTGCTGCCAGGCAGAGCAATGGGCTGGGTGTACATGAACACTGGCACAATGGTTAGGAGAGACAGCAGGTAGAGCAGCAAGATCACCAGGGCGGCTGTGCAGGGGGTGCGCATGTAGGCAGAGCGGATGGGGTCTACTGTGGCCAGGTAGCGGTCGATGGCCATTGCCGTGAGGATGTACGTGCTGGCGAACTGGCTGTTGGCGTCTAAAGCAGTGATGATGGTGCACATGGTAGCCCCGAAAAGCCAGACCCCATTCCCTAGGAGCTGATGGATAAGCAAGGGCATACCCAGCAGGAACAGGAGGTCTGTGATGGAGAGGCTCACGATGAAGACGTCTGCAGTGTTGTGGTTTCTCTTGGGTCTTTTGGTGATGGTGTAGATCACAATGCTGTTCCCCACAGTGCCCACCAGGCAAATTATGCCAAAAATGACAGGGAGGACGATGCTACCGTGGTCTTTCGTTTCCTTGGTGCCTGCTGAGAAAAAGAACAACATATCATTTGGACACACACCTCACAGGTAGAAGATGGAAGGGTTGTGAGCCATTCCTCTGTGGCTCTGCCCCTCACCCGTCCCGATAGACATACATTACTGGGAATTAAATAGCTAAATAATAATAGTAGAATAAATAACCAACCTCAGCTTCCCCCCAAGAATCAAACCAAACGTGCTTTGCGGTTGGAAAATGTTTAGGTAGCCTTTTAACATTATTATTTCTTAGCTGTATGGTATAGTAGGCCCAGAAGCATCAGATACTATTATTTTAGGGTCTCTCCAGCCCTATAAGAAGCAGGCCCTGTTGGCAATTGCATGAGAAAAATTGTTCTTCCTGTCTCCTACCTGGAAAATGGACCTTTTCAAAGGTCACTGCAAGGCAGCTCTCCTGCCCTTCCCTCGCCGCCCCGTGATCATCTGCCCAGCTCCCTAAGATACTAACTGTGAAAGCACTTTGGAAATACCTGTGCCCTGGCATAGAACTGCAAAAGTCTATGAGGGCTGTTGGTGAAGTTTCAGTATCGCGCCATGAGCCTCAGGGCCGGTGCTTCCATTAGGCGACCCTAGGCGGTCGCCTAGGGCGCCAGGATTCAGGGGGCGGCATTTTGTGCGCTCCCCACGGGGCACACGGGAGCTTCTGGTTCCACTCCCGTTGCGCCGCCGAAGAAGGACCTTCTGCTGATGTGCCACGGAGAACAGCGGCAGGCAATTGAGCAGCTCAATGACTGCCGCTGTTGCCTGCGGCATTTCGGCGGAGGGTCCTTCTTCCCCCGTGGGAAGCGCACAAAATGCGGCCGCCCGAATTCTGCCTAGGGCGCCAGAAACCCTGGCACTGCTTCTGATGGGCCTCCATGATAAATCTTCCAAGGATGTTCTCGAGGGAGAGAAATATTCAAGGTCAACTCCTCACCCTTCTAGCCTTAATTGTTCCTCCTGTCCCGATTTCTGCTGGCAGGCAGCAGCAGCAGTAGTAACCTTAATGGATGGGCTTTTGTTCATCCCCACATGCTACTTGTTGGCCATGCTAAGCCTTCTCTGGCTTAGCACAGCAAACGCAAAGTGACTTCGTGGCCTGCAGACACAGGGCTAATTGGGCACATCAATGAGACGTCGCCTTTGAAAAATGAACTTTTGACCAGAGCCAAAATATCAAGTTAATTAAAAATAAAATGCAACCCGCATCTGTCAGCGCAGACCAACCTCCAGCCCCGTGTGCTCGGTGCAGGTGACACTTCCTGCTCATCAGCCTGACTCATGCTAATCAATCGCTGGTTATTCCAAAGGTGCATGATATCTTTGTGCCCAAAGGCCAGACCCAACTGCCATTGCTAGGAGCTGGATTGGGCTGTAAACCTGGGTTCTTTTGGTCCTGGCTGATTAGCATCTCAAGAAGACTGCACTGTCATCATTTAATGCCTTTCACAGCATCCGTGCTTAATCAGCCAGCAATTATCCTCCATCTGAGACCATTGTTACTTCAGAATGGCTAAAGATCAAAACAAAACCATCGCTGCTTTTCCTTTTGAGGCGCAGGAGGTTAGTGTAAGATGGGCCATGAAGTACTCTGTTGGGTTTTGGGTTATTTTTTACTAGAAGAAACAAACTGTACTTTCCTTCCTAAGTCAAGTAGAGTCCTCATTTAGATATGGCTTTGCTAATTGGGCAGATGATGTTCACAGAAGACAATAAGGAAGGGGAGTCAAGCAAAGGAAACAGAAGCTCAGGTTCATTGCAGAGCTGTGATGAAGAGAAACCTAAGAAGCAGGAAAGGGGTAAGTTTACGAACCTGCCCTGTTTTTTAGCCAACCTGCACAGCATATCTGGAGCCAAATGTTGAAGCAAGCGCTAGCCCCTGTGCACTCAGATGACAAGCTTCTAACACCCATGCGATGCCTTACACGTGCAAGTCCACCTGGGGTCAGTGCATGTCAATCCTATGTCCTGTGTGCACAGAAAGGTGTTACGGTGTCATCTGTTTTGGGCATAGGGATTAAGATGTCCCACTCTACTGCCACCCAAGAGGTCATTAAAAAAAACAACTCAAGGGCCACTCTGACTGATGTGATGCACTTTAACAGGCCCGATCCAAAGCTCAGTAAAGTCAGTGGCACTTCAGTGGGTTTGGGATTAGGCCCAAAATACAGAGTCAAATGCTCACGGGACATCCTGACGCAGCCCCCTTTAGCCTGCAGCAACTAAAAACATGACGCTGCCTCCTTCATTGAAAGCCTGGAGCCCACACCGGTAGGCGTGCAAAGCTAGCATTCTAATGCCAGGCGATCCGGCTCCCAGGGGTGCACCGTCTCCCACTGCACCCCACAGCTTTCAAGGGCAACTCCTGCTTGCTGTGGTTCGAAGCCCTCCTGCCAATAAACAGCAGCTTTCTAACCCTCTGTACCATCAGCCAGTTAAAAGCCTGAATTGTGCCATGAAAAAAAGTCACCAACACACGGATTTGTTTAGTGCTTGGGGATGGGGAAAGCGACTGGCAACAGCACTTTGCTTTTAAAGGGTCTTTTACACATTAGCTGCCTGGCAGGGAGGAGAAGGGTACCCATGTTGGTACCGTCCCGTTAAAGTACAGTTCCGGCTGAGCTACAATGGCACTTTACATTGGCCTTGCGATGTCTGGCAGGGGCGTGAAAAATCCACACCTGCCACATGTAGTTAAGCCAACCTAACCCTGGGTGTAGACAGTACAGTGTAGACAGACTTCTTCCATCAACCTAAGGGCGGTGGATTAACTACAGCAATGGGAGAACCCCGCCCATCACTGTCACACGTGTCTACACTGCAGCCCTCCAGTTCTGCAGCACCAAAACAAGCGCAGGGAGGGTAAGGACCAACTCTTCCAAAGGGGCACCCTTTGAAATTCTACCCTAGGTCTCCAAAGCTGAGTCCCCAGCCCCCACCCCAAAAAGCCTGAGACACCCCCAAATTAAGGCCCACCTTGGAAAACATGGGCCTAGAGGACACTGCAAGTCAGTTCCAGAGCCAGATGCAGGACCCAGGAGTCCTGCTGCCCAGTCCTTATATGAGGGCACCGCCACCCAAAGCTCCCACTGGCTGCAGTTCCTGGCCAGGCCATGGTCGGGGCCGGCAGCCAGGGCTGCAGCCAGGTGCCGAGCCTCAGCCAGGTTGGGGGCTGGGGGGTGGGAACACAGCTGCAGCTGGGAACTGAGGCCAGGGCCAGACCAGAGCTAGGACCTTCCACACTACCCCAGTGTGCCCCCTCCCACCCAAGGGAGGCAGGCCTCCCAGTTTGGGAACCACTGCTTTACTTCCTGGAGACTCCAGGACAAGCTTGGAGAGTTGGCAACCCTAGGTCCTCTTGCATAGGCCAATGGTAAATCCACATTCAAGGGTCCAACCCAACGCTCATGCGGGTCAATGGGAAACTTTCCACTGACATCAATGGGTGTTGGCTCAGACTCTAAATGTTTAAGCCCAAGCTCACAGACATGGAAAACCCCCCAGACAAGGCTGACGTCAGTCCAACGCAAGCAAACTTGGCATCACAACAGCTTTGCGGTTAGGGCACAAAGCAGGAAACGTACAGAAACCTCCGAACTTCCAGCTCTTAAGATTCATTAAAGCAGGGCCCATTGTGCCTGGCCTCTGAAGGACGGGTGGTATGTGCAGTGCAGGTGTATTTTATGTTGCAGAGAGAGTGAGAGAGAGTGCGTGTGCGTGTGTGTGTTGCTTTAATTCACAGTGCCTGGAGTAACATTGCTCAGCACATTTGTGGCCCAAATTCCCCTCACAGCAATTTAATTAGTGCAAGTGTTGATGGCATTAGGGAACTGGAACATGTACTTAGTTTCTGCTAACCAAGAAAAACAATTATGTAACGAGGGTGATTAATCGTCACAAACAGCTGCCTGCCCCTCTGAAAATGCTCTGCCGCGTGGACGGGGCACGGTGTTTGCCACCACAAGTGAGCTCTTGGCCTTCCCAAGTGTCCTGGCTGAGACAATGACTGAAGGGAGGGGGGATGGCGTGAGTGGGGCCTTGGAGAATGGGGCGGGTGGAGCGGGGGCTAGGGTGTTTGGGGGTGTGTGATTAGACAGTTGGCAACCCTACTCCCAGGCCCACCCCCAGCTGTGGCCCCAACCTCAGCCCCTGGCTCCCAACCCAGCCACGGCTCCAGTCCCAGCCTTGGTCCCCTTATCCCTGTCTGTGCCCTTTCTCCCCCGCACCCTCCACCCCGAGGAGCTGCGGCCCAGCACCCGGCCCCAGTGCCCGCCTGTGGCTCCTGGGGGTGCATTGTGAAAAGTTTGGGCACCACTGAATTAAAGCGTAAACTTTAATTAAAGATTAGCTCATGTGACAAAACCTCCAGGAACACCAGCCAACCAAACCTGGCAACCCTGTGGGGAAGACGCTCTTGTCTGACCCCCTAGGAGGGGAAAGCAGCCCTGTGGCATGCAGCTCCCTGGAGTACAAGCTGTAATATCCTGTGGCACAGCATTTCCTACGGTGAGTAGATGGTGGAACCACGCTAGGGTAACAGGTCAGACTCCGACTCCTGGAGCCAACCCACCCCCCTCCTAAAAAAGGGGTGTTTGAAATCCGAGCCCACTTCCACCCTCCTTGATATTTCCGAAGGCTGCTACTGTGAATAACGCTGGCGGCTGGGTCTGGGTGAATGGCTTGGCCAGGCTAGGTGCACATGTCTAATGGCAAGCTAGGCCCCTGGCTTCGACAAATAGGCAGAGGCGAATAGCTGCATGGCAAGCTCAGGACTTGTTTCGCAGGAGGCTGCAGGGCAGGCCTGAGGGCCATCAGCAGAGCAGGATGTAGGGAGACCGGGAGGCTTCGTGTCCGGGTTAAAGCGCTGGCAGGACTGCTGAGGTGGGGAGCCCAGCACAGGAAAACCAAGGGGTTCAGATTGAGGCGCATCAGCAGAGCGGTGTATGGGGAGCCCAGAACTTGGCTCCTGGCCTTCCTGCAACACCCTTAACTATCAATCAACAGCCACATCAGAACAGTGTTTCCATTCAGTCCCCTGCACTAGCCCCCAAATAGAACGAAACAGGAGCTGCAGGAAAATACATGACCCGAGCGTACGTCAGTAAAGCAACCGATGCTGCAATTTCTATTGCTGGCTGCTTGTAACTGATGATTTTGCCAGAGGTAGCGTGTAACCCTTGACTGAGCTGCCCTGCCCCATCTGGGTGACCAGCTTTCCTGCACCGCCAGGAGGCTTGTGGCTACTAAAGAAGGAGCAAACTGCCAAGCCAGTTGTTTCAGGACAGGGTCTGTGACTTCCAACTTCCAACAGCAAAACAAGCCCTGATATTGCCGCATGAGAGTGGCAGCTGGTTGTAGTCAAAGGGTGAAATTCACTCCTGTGCAGAGGGCCTGCAGAAAGACTAGGCACCACTTCACTCCCGCTTTATTGCCCAGGACTAGCCCAAAAGTATAGGTTAGCTTAGATTGAAATAGCACGAGACCAAAGAAATACAGACAGACCAGGACCTTTGCCTGACATCCCAGGGTTACTTCTGAACGAGCTGCATTCACAATATTTCGCCGGTTGTTTTCCACTCCTCCAGCTGCCGCCACATTTCCTGTCTTTGGCAGGGGCTGCCATGAGAAGGTCTCAAAATTCCCCCTCACCATTGGGAGGTTTCAGGAGCATCTGATCATTTGGTCCTTCTCCCAACCAGCCCCACTTATTTAACTTCTCCGCGGTGTTTGGGCAAGGAAAGTCAGCACCTGTGTGATTTGCAAGCAACCCCTGCTTTTACCTGGGGGGGAAGGACTCCATACCCCTGAGCGTTGCAGTTAAACTCCCCAAATTCCCATTGTAGACAGTGCTATGGCAACGGGAGAGCTTCTCCCATCGCTATAGCTACCATCACTCATGGAGGTGGAGTTCCTATGCTGCCAACAGGGGACGCTCTCCCGTCAGCGTCGATAGCATCTTCACTGGAACGCTACAGCAGGGCAGCTGCACCGGTGCAGGCGTTGTAAGTGTAGACAAGCCCTACGTACAGATATTAGTTGTGGGTGTGTCCCTAAGCTCATATGGGCCTCCTGGCTGCCCTCAAGCAGGTCACTTCACTGCTCTGCACCTCAGTTTCCCCAGCTGTAATATAGGGATAATGACACTGACCTGCTTTGGGACGTGCGTTGAGATGTCCTGATGAAAAGTGCTAGAGAAGAGCTGGGTCGTGATATCCGGGGACTCAATGGTGTTAAACGTGAGACTTAAAATGCCAAATTTCAGGCCACAAGAAGCATTGAATACAGAACGTTAGTTCTGAGGCAACATTCTGGCACCAGTGATTGTGTGGCTGCAGGCAGAGTGTGGCTGTGCGTGGACAGAGCACGTGTGAGCAGATAACGGAGCGGCTACACGGCAATCTCACTGGGACAGCAGCTAGCCGTGCGCGTGACAGGCCGCAGCACAACGTCCTGCACACGGTGACATGTCAGATTTAGAGCTGGGGAAGGGACAGGAAAGGAAACAAACCCAAAGCGAAAGGAAGGCCCTTTACCTGCCCAAGGTGCAGCTGTCACGTTGGACTCATTCGAACCCCACAGGTTGCTGATGAAATCGCTCTTGGGCTCAGCCATGTCCCTAGGATTCAAGAACAAGCAGCCACAGCTCAGTCCTGGAGATGGGAGTCGCTCCGTAACACGGCAGGCTGGGGTCTAATATAAGTGCCTGTTTCTTACACTTCATGCCACGTTCCCCAGAGGACGCCAGACGACTCGGCTAGGCTCAAGACACGCAGCGATAGTACCCAAGCCATGGTTGACAAGGTGAGCACACCATTCACTATGGCTTTGTCTACACTAGCACTTTTGTCGCTCAGGGGTGTGAAAAAAACACACACCCCGACTGACGTACCTTTCACCGACAAAAGCGCTGGTGTGGCCAGCACTATGTCGGCGGGAAATATACCTACCGGCGCTTGTCGGGGGTGGTTTAATTATGCCGGCAGGTGAGCTCGCGTCTGTCAGGCTACACAGGAGACCTTTCCGCGGCGTGTAACCACAGCCTAAAAGGCACTTACTTTGGCGTAACATCGCCATAGAAAAATCTAAGCCCACTAGAGCAAGCCACCTACACAGAAAACACAGCCTTCTAATAATCCATTAGCTCGTTCATATTTAACTGTCTCGCTGTGCACCATTTAATCCTCTGTATGTGTGTGTGTTCGTTCTTACTCAGAGCTATTGGTTTAAGGTGCTTTGAGTCATCACATGAGCCCAGAAACATACTTAGTCATCTGTTCCAGTGATTAAAGGCTATTCTTTGGTATAAAATATATTTTCCGCACTAGGGAAGCTTATAAAAGATTTGAGGGGGGGTGCGGTTTACTCACAAAGAAACCAAAGCCACAGTGATCTTTTCATTTAGAATAGAGCTTTTGTCTGCAGATCTATTTGCGCTGAGCCATGCTGTCAGTTAAACATATGTAAATAGCTGGAGAACTGATTGATGCGTCAGAAATGATTTGACATGGAATATACACTGTGTATCTGCGGTGTTTGGCGTCGGTGATTTAAATGGACTAGATGTTACGGTTGGCACGGGCTCTACATGATGGTTAGCACCAGTGCTTAACTGAACTAGGCATGGCGGTTAGCACTGGTGATGAAGGCGGGTGATTACAGGTGCTCTGCATCATAGCTAGTGTCGGTGTTCGCGTGGGATGGATGGCCCAGAGAGCAGCCGGCACAGGACAAAATCAAAATGTTTCAAACTGCACTCGGATCCCAGCCTGTTCCTAATCTGCCCTCTCTAACGTTGGGCTAGTATCGGCGAGCAAGTCCTTGGCTGTAAAGAAAAGCAAGCAATTAGCAATACCTGTGAAGCTGCTTGGCACGTCCTCCGTTTATTCTCATCAGTGGCCACGGCTGCTGATCCCCTCCCGATGCCTTGCGTGTCTTGCTGCTGAACTGAGCTGCTTTACTAGCACTCCAGCAGCCAATAAAAAAACAGCTCAGCCGGAGTGATGCTAACACAAAACTGCACAAAGCTCGGTTCCCACTAGTCCGGCAGCAGTTGTCTCCCAGCTAAAACCTTTGGGCTTGAAACACCCACAGGATGGGGCTGTTTTCATTAGAAATCTTTAAGGCAACAGGAATAATTGCTGTACACAGTCGTCACCGGCAGATCTAGCTAGGACCATGTGATGCAGCCACTTTCTAGCCCCCACAGGCTGCGCTCAGAGCCAGTGCGATCCAGCAGCTGGGATGGGATGAAAAGGAGCCTCCCTGAAGGCTGAGCCGTAGGACTGTGGTCAGTGCCAGGCAGGGCGACCAGCCTGCTGCTGCTGTGAACTGATGGACCGATACTGCCCGCTAACAGCGCCTTCTCCCCAAGGATGCGAACGTGCTTTAAGGGACCGCCCCATCGACATGTACTCGGGGGGTGGGGGACACATGCAGCCCACAGCTGAATGACCAGCGCCTTGGGTTTAAGAACAACGCATCCAAACGAGCCCCACCCAGTGGTGCGTGGCGCCCTACGTGCCCTGGAGGGATGAAGGGACCCTCTAGATCTGGCTCTGGGATGGGGCGGCAAACTTTTTGGCCTGAGGGCTGCATCGGGTTTCGTAAATTGTACGGAGGGACGGTTAGGGGAGGGGGGTCATGGCCTGGCCCCCCACCCCCTATCCACCACCACCCCGGGACTCCTGCACCATCCAACCCCCCCTTCTCCCTGTCCTCTGACTGCCTTGGGAACCCCTGCCCCTGACTGCCCCCTGCCGGCCCATCCAACCCCACCTCTCATTCCTGATGCTCCCCCCCCCCCGGGACCCCTGCCCCCACTCAACCCCCTGTTCTTCCCGACCGCCCTGACCCCATCCACACTCCCATCCCCTGACCACCACCCCAAACTCCCCTGCCCTCTATCCACCCCCTCCCCCCCCGCTCCCTGCCCCCTAACGGTGCTTCCTGGAGCACCGGTGCCTGCCCCGGAAATCCTCACTCCGTGCAGAGCCCAACCCGGGAAACGTGCTCTGTGACCACCTGCTGTGGAGCCAGGCAGGGGAGCGGCAGCTCTGAGCAGCCCAGCCGTGCGTAGCATGAGCTAGGGCGCCGAGCAGCTCGTTACCGGCAGGGCGGCATCGGGCGGCTTTGCACGCTGCTGCCAGTGGAAACGGGCACCTAGGGGGTCCCTTTAGGCACCGACAGGGCCAAGCAGCAGCTGAGCAAAGGGCTTGAGAACATCAGTGGTCCCTAAATATTGGATTTAGGCGCCTGACGAGGCTGTAGCCCTAGGAGACTGAAGGCTGCAGCCTTTCTCCCCACTGCGGGCCTGTGGCTGGCATGAGACGAGGGCTGTTGGTCTGGTAGCCATCGTGAGAGGTGTATTCGTAAGCCCTCCAGCTCGCCCTCACCTGGGCGTGGAATCGCCCCCACAGGAGCTGAGGCACGTCTCAGAATGAGCCCCAAGGAGCTGTAAGCAGAGGGGCCAGTCTGGGGCCACAGCATGTGAGCGGCAGCTCAGCCCAAGCCACAGGTCAAACACTTTGCCTCAGCAATAGTCTGGCCGCATCTCACGCTGTAGGACAGTGCTTGTACGGCTGCAGTTAAGGCATGTGTATGTGCACGCCGGGGGGCCGGGGGAGGCTGTTTGAGAAGCCCCAGGCCTGGGACTCAGAGGGTATTGAAAGGAGACCGACCGTCCTTCCTGCTGCTCGTCGGGGTGGGAGCTGCCGGTGGGTGTTGGTTCGTTTCTATCGCTGTCCTCTCAAAGCCAGGGCAACCTGCCGGCTGGCGCAGTCCCCAGCGCCGGGCCTCAGCGAGCTCAGGTGCAGCAAACAGGACTCTCAGCTAGTCTCACATTAGCCACACTAGCCCCTGGCACTAGGTTTTATTCCATGTAATGGTAGGTGGAAGCAGGGGCTAGTAGTGAAAGCACAGGCCCAGGAGCCTGCGGTTGTGCCACTGACGCGTTATGTGATTGTGGGCAAATTGTGTCCCCTTTCTCTGCGTAATGGGCCCGTGATCATTACCTGGTTCAGGATGATGCATTTAAAGCCCTGGGTGAGAGTTTCCTACCAGCCCCAGTAGCAGCCCCTCCCAGCAGAGGTTATGAATGTAAATACCTGTTCCACTCTGGGTGCCCACAGCTGTTTGCAAACCTGCAGTTGGGCTCACCGTAAACCTCACCTTTGCCTCCTGCTGATCCAGCTGCTTTGCACCAGCCAGCAGCATAAAGCCGGCGTAGCTGGCTCAGCAGGACGTGCTGCCAGCCCCGGCTCACGCTGACCCTTGATTCCCTGTGCCAAGCAGTTTGGCTGGCCCTGAGTCTCCGGCCCATGGTACCCTCTGGATCTGCTAACCACGTCTTGCCATGGCAGTGAGAACCCGCTGTGCTGAACTCTAGCTGGACAATCCTCCAGCCACCTGAGTGGCCTTCGAAGGCGTGACGGGGCTCAGGGCAAACCACCAATGGCTAGGACCTCTGCCCTGCCAAGCTGATGACGGCCTGTGAGAGGAACCAGAGACACTGATCCACCTCACACACACACAGCTGCCAGAAAGACACGTCTCAGCCTGGGTCACGCGCACGCGCAAACTCGGCACATGTCTGTAACTGAGGCACTTCGCTGGCTACGACGTCCTTCTCCAAAGATCGTCCAGATGACGTGTCAAGTGCTCCAAAGGGCTACATGGGGCTTAGCGTCCTGCGTTCGATGGAGCCCGCTCACATGCTGCGTGTGCAAGGACGCACCTAGCTGGGATTTAAGTCTGAAGCTGGGCACTTGTCGGGTACAGAGGGTGGCCAGGGCAGAGTTAAGGTTGGTTGGGTGACTTTAGCTGTACTTTGTACAATGGTTGATTTTTTAAGGGGAGCCTTGATTTTTAATTTCCTGTGTTTCTAACATGCTCGTTATCTACAAGCCACATTTAAGGCAGTGCTTGCAAGCTGAACGCTGCATTAACACCGGCACACAGAGCTGCCCTTAACCCGCACCTGCTGCTTTGCGAACGCACAGCTTGAGGGCAAGCGAGGCCCTGGGGTCTTTGTAGTCCCAGCCTAACCCGGGTCCCCATTACAGCTCCTCAGCCAGGCCTGTGTGGCAAGAGGGGGTGGGTGGTAATTTTTATTGACGGAGCGTCGTTACTCTCACACGGCGCTGCCCAGACTCTGAGCTGCAGGGAGCCCTGGAGCGAGAGGCCGTGAGCGCCCACCCAGAAGACAGCCCAGTTCCCGGGCTGGGTTTGCTAATTTTAATGTGTAGCAGGGCCTGAGACCCAGGGCATTTTCAGGTTTCTCTTGGGTTGTTGGGTCAGTGTCCGGAGCTCGGGTCTTGACTTGCGCAGGGAAGTCAAAGGGAGTTTTGCCCGCACAAGGATGAATTGAAAACTGAGCAAGATCATCAGGGCTTGACCCAATAAATATCAGTATTACTGGGACCCGGGGGGACATACATCATAGCAAGGGTTGGCCTAGCTCATTTCACACCCCAGGGGCTCCTTGCTTCCCCCCCATGGGATCCCTGGGTGCCACCCTCCCCTCTCCCTCTATTTCAGGGACTCTCTGCAATGTCTCCCCCGCACCGTCACGCCAGTGGCTGTGTGTGCACCCCCATTCCCGTACCCCCCATGGCTAGGGCTCCATATGACTCTCTCCGTCCCCTATACCAAGTTCCCCCTATTTCCCTGCACCCCCTCATTCCTCCCCCCATAGCAGGGGCTCTTTGTTCACCCCCATACCAGGGTCCCCAGTTGTCTCCCCTGCCAGAGGTTCTGGCTGCACCAATCCCCCATTCTCCCCTCACCTCCATGCCGGGGGCTCTGCATGGTTGCCTGGCCCAAGGTCCCCAATTTTCCCTTCATGGCAGGGGTGCTGTGTGTGCCCTCATTTCCCCCCTGCTCTCCATATCAGGCTCCCCCATTCGCCTCACGCACACCCTGCTGCTGGGAGCTGTCTGCTGAGTTGCTAATAGAATTCAGGCCCCCCGAGGCGCAGTATCCTACCCACTAGGTCACGCTGCCTCTAGGATTAGCAGTGAGACCAGCTGGCGCAGTCATGGCAGCCCTGCATACAGACCCAAAAGCACCGTGGTGACAAAGCTGGGTGCTAGGGGGCAGGAGTGTTGCCACCTGGCCACGTTCTCCTAGGATCAGCCTCTCTTTTGAGTAGCAGTCCTGGGAACTCTGTGAGGCCACCCTGCCAGCTGCCCAGTTTGATGGGCTCAGGATCAACCCAGATGGCCTGGTTTTTTGTACCTCAGAGGTGGCAGCCCCATGCTACAGTTAGTTACTGAGAGCTCCTGGAAACCGGGTCAGTAGCTGGCCGAAAGCCCAGCAGAGCACCAGATCCGTGGCACTTGTCTAACAGATGCCTGAAAGGGGCTCACAGCCCTGCCAAACATTAATGGACTGTCCCGTCAGCTCGGGCAGTAGGAGCAGAACACAGCTGTCCTGGCTCCTGGGCCTATGCTCCAGCCACCAGGGTGCTGCAGAAAGTGACGTGGGTGGCTCCGGAGGGGGCCGGCTTCCCGTGGAGACTCTGGGAGATGGGCCCCACATGGTCTCTCCCACACACACACACACACACACACACACACACACACACTCTCCCCCTGGAACTAGTGTTTACTTGGCAGCTGATGAGCATGGTGCAGAACAGCGAAGACATCTCCGCGTCTTCCCCCATGCGCGGGGACCTGGGCTTTGGCTCTTGCAATCAACCTCCTTTGCAAACCCTCAGTGACCACAACAGAGCTGAGTTTTTAATGAATGGCTTCCCGGAGACACAATGGCCGGGGTCCCTCTCTTGCTGCTCCAATGCCCTCGCAATGGACGGCTGGGGGAGTCCTCAGGGCTCCAGGGTACTTTGGCACAGTCCCCAGCACCATCTGTCTTGGGCAACCACCCAGCGACAGCATCAGTTGGAAAACTTCATCTCCCAGCAGCTGGTGTGGAGCAAGCCCTCCCCATCTAGCCCCTGACAGAGGGACCAGGCAGTGGTGACTCCTGAGGGGAATCTGTTCAGCTGCCTTGGTTATTTCTATTCGGCGGGAACAAGGCCAATAGCACCCAGGCCGTTGCTGTCGGCGTCGCACAGGCTTGGGGCTGCTGATAAAGTGGCTTCCCGGCACAAGGGCACTTGCAAGCAGCTGCAGCTGGGTTTCAGACTAGCCAGAGATGGGGTGAGCTCAAGCTGCAAAGCACAGGCACCAGTGGTGAGTCTGGATTTCAAACCAAGCCAACTGCCAGGGCTGGTGGGCTCTGGGTCATTGGATCAATAACACAAAGGGGTCTGACCTAGGGGAAGGGGCTAGAAACAGATTCCAAAAATGGAGAGAGGCAGAGTGGAGGGCAGATCTGTGGCCATCTCCCCACGGGGAACATCACAGCAGTGGCACGCTCCAAGATCCCAGGCCCCGAGCGCCTGAGCTGAAGGCGAATCACCATTAGCAGTATGGAGGCTGTGACACACAGCGGGGAAGCTCTGGTTCCATGCAGCAGGGGGCAGTGCTACACCTACCTCTGGCTAGATAATCAGACTCAGCAGCCCTCGAGGGCTGTGGGTTTCCCGCCCCACCTCTCTTTCATCTGCCTGTGCTTCCCCTCTTCACCAATCCATCCTCTTTGCGCGCTCTGCCCGCCTGGCCAGCACACACGGCTGGCTGCGTTTGCCCCCGTCGCTGCACCAGCGGGGCTGGTACTGGGGCTGTGTTGCTGCCCCGGTTGTGTCATTCCCTTGCTGCTAATGAAAAAGCCACCTGCTAACATTGTTCCAGACCATTCAATTATGCATGGCCCTAGCAACTCCCGTTTCCATGGTGAGGAGGACATCAGGGGGGCTGCTTATTGATTTCAACCCTCGGCTCCATTCGGCTGACACCGCGCACCTGCTGCTCTGTGCCATGGGAGCCTGGGGACGGGGAGCGAGGGAGAAGGGCTCAGAGCGCTAGGGAGGGCTGCGGCCAGGCCCGTGCAGCGGGATCTGCCGGCAGGAACCGGGGTGAGTGCAGGCCAGGAGCAGAGCAAGGATGGGGCTGGCCCTTAGAGGTGAACCCGCTGTCCCTGAACTCACGCTACAGCCAGAGCGAAGAGCCCCAACCCAGAGCGCGCTCCTGTCCTCCAGCCGGGGGCCTGAGCTCTCCATAGCAACTAACTGCTCCCCCCTGCTCCGCCTGCAGCCAGCCCAGGGGCTGAGTACGTGTGTGCCGCAGGTGCAGCCCGGCTCCCGGCAAAGCCTCCTTCAGCGAGCGCCGCGGCCTCGTGCTCAGGGCCCTGCCTCTGCGGCCACACTCAGGTCAAGTTCTCGGGCCTGGGAGCAGCAAGGGGACAGAGCTGGGCTTAGCCGTCCGCTTGCAAAGCCCCTGAGGGACGATCCAAACCAGGGAGGGCCCTGCCCGCGGCCGAGGAGACAGTGTCCCATCCAGACACCTTCGCGGTAACACGTGACAGGCTCATGGGCAAGGCGGCTGCTTCTGAGTTAATCACTGGCTGGTGCTGCCTGGCCTGGCCCGGCCCCACACCTGCCACCCAGCAGCCCCAGGCCCCGAGAACGGAGGGGCACCCCGTGAAGCCACCAGCATGTCAGCTTCTCGGCGGGGAGGGAAGCGCGGGAGAGGCTGGGGCGAAGAATTCAGAACCGAGCCGGCACTCGCTTTGAATCTCAGCCCCTGAGAGTCCCAGCTACGGCTGCAGCTGGCCTCCAGCTACCCGGGCAAGCGTGCTAAGAACAGGCCGCTCGGCGCCTGCCCCCACCCCCAGACCCACTGGGGACACACGCAGGTGGCTCCCCTGCCTCCACTGCTGTTCTTCGCATGCTCGCTTGAGCAAACGGGGACTCCGGCCTGCGGCTCCGGCGTGCGCGGGACCCACCCTCCAGGCTTTGTACAGGACCATGCACATCGACACATTGGAAATATCTGCTTATGAATGGCAAAGGGCCCGATCCTGCTCAGGCCAGGGTATAGACTCCCACCATGATCAACAGGAGCAATCTGTGCTACATTGAAATCCCACCTGAGCCCTTTCCTCTAGCTGCAGCCTTACCTGTCAAACCCCAGCCTGGAACTGACCGTCACTGCCCCGGGATAACCCTCCAGTTAGATCTCCCTCTGGGAACCCTGCCAGGCCCTTAATGACCTGCTTTGCGAGATTTCTGCCTCGCTTCCAAGCCAGCCACATTCGCCCTGCTCCAGTAACCAGCACAACAGCCTGCAAAAGTGAAATTGAAAAACAAAGGGGCAGAGTAAAGTCCTTTTCAATGGCTTGAGTTCTATTCCTCTCCCGTATTGGAACCATTTCCTTAAAAGCTTGATGGCAGCTCTCTCCCCATGGATTGCAGCCATTACTTTTATTATTCAGCATCAGATCGACACCACTTTGCCTTCTTGGGTGTCAAAGCACAGCAAAGTCAGGCTCCTTTTAGAGATCCCCGTTTGTGCAGGGTTGGATGGAGGGAGTTAGTTTTTGGTTCCTAGCTAGAATAGCACAAGGTATGGCCACGCAGGACTGGCCGCACTGCACTAGAGACTAAGTAAGAGGAGGTCCTGAAACATAAGGCTTTGTATCAGAGGCCTGGGCTAAAGTAATGGTCAAAACTTGCTAATATAAAGCAAAGTTAAGTTGTGAGCAAGAGGCAGGCCCTGCTCACAGAATCTGGCAAGAATGGGACTGATATTGTAGAGAAACACGTTCCCAAGTAGTGCTAGGCATACGAATATATACACCAGGGGTCGGCAACCTTTCAGAAGTGCTGTGCCAAGTCTTCATTTATTCACTCTAATTTAAGGTTTCGCGTGCCAGTCATACATTTTAATGTTTTTAGAAGGTCTCTTTCTTTAAGTCTATAATATTTAAGTCTAAACTATTGTTGTATGTAAAGTAAATAAGGGTTTTTAAATGTTTAAGAAGCTTCATTTTAAAATTAAATTAAAATGCAGAGTCCCCCGGACTGGTGGCCAGGACCTGGGCAGTGTGAGTGCCACTGAAAATCAGCTTGCGTGCCGCCTTCGGCACCCGTGCCATAGGTTGCCTACGCCTGATATACGCAAACACACTGCAGAAAGGTACCAGAACACACTGGTTTCCTCAGTGGAAAGTCCCACCACTGACTGAGCTGTGTCCATTGTCACGGGCATACACGTGTTAGTGTCCCTGTAATCGCTGAGCCCCCAGGACATTAGCCCCGTGCTTCGTCGGCAATAAATCTGACCAAGCGCCTTTGCACCTTAACGGATCTTATGGTCATTGGGCGGTTGGCTCGAAATCTGCTGTGCGGCTGTCTGCACGGAGCTGGGGCAGCACACAGGAAGAACAAACATCTGACGGCAATTAGGAACTCACGCCAAGCTTAATGCTCTCAAACTCTCTAAAGCCCTCGGGGCAGAAACAAAGAGAAAGGAACTTAGACACACAAGCTCTAACTAAAGCCTCATCCGCAGAACCTGCCAAGGCTTCTTGCTGATTATTTTAAATAACCAACACGACTAAAATGAAATTAATCCTTTTGGCTAAGACTTCTCAAAGGGGCAAGTGACGTGTTGCCTGGATAATGTTACAGTTAAATCTACCTTTCTAAGGCAGCTCTCGGCAGGAACTGGGTTCTGTCCCTACGTTAGTTTCACCTTTGATTCTCTTTTTAGGACGGTGGATTCTTTATGAAATGTGGAGCCCAACCATGCTGGAAAGGCTTCAGCTATACTCATGTATTCCACTAGGGGGAAATCGTTGTCTCTGGAAAACAACACAGGACAGTTTTAGGGAAGTCTGTTGCAGTCTCAAGCCTTCAGAGCAAATTCAGCCACGTGGGTTAACAAATACCAGAAACTACTTAATTTAGGCCAAGATTTCCAAACCTTGGGGCCATAATCTTTATTCTGCACCCCCCCAGGAAGGCAATGCTATTTTCCCCATTTCACCGCTGAGGAACTGGAACACGAAGGCTCAGCCCTGGTCTGCACTGCAGAGTTAGGCCAACGTAAGGCAGCTTCCATCGACCGCTCTCTGTAAGCGTCTACACTAAAATGTCACCCATGTATCTCACCCACTACAGTGACTTAACTCCACCTCCACGAGAGGTGTAGTGTCAACGTGGACGCAGCTAGTTCAACGGACGCAGTGTCCGTCGAGACCAGCGGTTCTCAACCTATTTACCATCGTGGGCCGCATATGCGGCTGTGTGTGTGTGTGTGTGTGTGTGTGTTATGTGGGCCACATCCACACACATCCTGAGGCTGTCACCTGGGCGGCAGCTGTGTGCTGATTGGGCTGCAGGTTGAGAACCACGGCATTGCTTGCATTGACTGGCACTGCCTGGCAGAAGCCGTCCCACAATGCTCCACACAGAGTCCAAGCGCGCCTGGTGAGGACCCACACCGCCCACACAAGGAGCGCAGTGTGGAGCTGCACAACAATGTAATTACTGCGGCGGCCGTACTTCGACGTAACTTAAGTCGACAATCTTGCAGCATCGACTTGCCCTTAGGCCCAGCTGCTCAAAGGATTGACTCCAGTGGGAATTAGGAGGCTGAGCACCTTAGAGGACTGTGCCTAAGTGGCTTGCCCAAGGTCACACAGGAAATCTGTGGCGGAGCAGGGAACTGAGCCCTGGGGTCCCAACTCCCAGGCCAGCGCTCTAATCACCAGGCTGCGTTTCCTCTCCAGGAGCAGGTCTGGGTTCTGTTCCTAGCTCTGCCACAGATCTCCTGTGTAGCCCAAGCTATTCAGGCTTCTCTCTGCCTCAGTTTCCCCATCTGTAAAATAAGTTCTAGATTCTGGACTGAAGCAAAGGAGGGGCCCCCCTCCTATGCTGCAAACACAACAGCCAGGGTGCCAGGTTAAAACAAAGCTGTCCCTTGACCTCACAGACTTTAATGTCAGAAGGGACCATTATGATCATCTAGTCTGACCTCCTGCACAACGCAGGCCACAGAATCTCACCTACCCACTCCTGTAACAAACCCATAACCTATGTCTGAGCTATTGAAGTCCTCAAATCGTGGTTTGAAGACCTCAAGGTGCAGAGAATCCTCCAGCAAGTGACCCGTGCCCCATGCTGCAGAGGAAGGCAAAAACCCCAGGGCCTCTGCCAATCTGCCCTGGAGGAAAATTCCTTCCCGACCCCAAATATGGCGATCAGCTTAACCCTGAGCATGTGGGCAAGACTCACCAGCCAGCACCCAGGAAAGAATTCTCTATAGTAACTCAGATCCCAACTCATCTAACATCCCATCACAGACCACTGGGCATACTTACCTGCTGATAATCAAAGATCAGTTGCCAAATTAATTGCCAGAATTAGGCTATCCCATCATACCATCCCCTCCTTAAACTTATCAAGCTTAGTCTTGAAGCCAGATATGTCTTTTGCCCCCACTGCTCCCCTGGGAAGGCTGTTCCAGAACTTCACTCCTCTAATGGTTAGAAACCTTCGTCTAATTTCAAGTCTAAACTTCCTAGTGTCCGGTTTATATCCATTTGTTCGTGTGTCCACATTGGTACTAAGCTTAAATGATTCCTCTCCCTCCCTGGTATTTATCCCTCTGATATATTTATAGAGAGCAATCATATCCCCCCTCAGCCTTCTTTTGGTTAGGCTAAACAAGCCAAGCTCTTTGAGTCTCCTTTCATAAGACAGGTTTTCCATTCCTCGGATCATGCTAGTAGCCCTTTTCTGTATCTGTTCCAGTTTGAATTCATCCTTCTTAAACATGGGAGACCAGAACTGCACACAGTATTCCAGATGAGGTCTCACCAGTGCCTTTTATAATGGTACTAACACCTCCTTATCTTAGCTGGAAATACGTCGCCTGATACATCCTAAAACTGTAGGCAGTTTTTAGCTTTTTTAAACAGCCATATCACATTGGCGGCTCAGTCATCCTGTGATCAACCAATACTCCGAGGTCCTTCAGAG
Source organism: Mauremys mutica (assembly GCF_020497125.1). Taxonomy (NCBI): domain Eukaryota; kingdom Metazoa; phylum Chordata; order Testudines; family Geoemydidae; genus Mauremys; species Mauremys mutica. The sequence continues at coordinate 80,042,300 of NC_059082.1, read as the reverse complement.
TTAATATCTCAAATCCGGCCAGGACCCAGCCATGCTGCAAACAGGAACCATAACCAGGCACAAGGTATTGCCTAGTTACGTAGCACTGCTGAGGTCCCATTTGCACTGCAAATTTTTACATGTGCTCTAACTGGATCCCCAGGCTTGGCTGTTTTTGTAGTGCTGATGGGCACTGTCGCTAATCATATTATTCTGCACCATGAGGCACTAATAGCGAGTTCAAGACAGTCAACGCCTTGTAATATTGCTGGAGCATCATGTGCTTTATACCGTGTCTCAACATTATCCACAGAGGAAGGACAGTTTGTGGTTCTAATCCATGGATCCCAATCCTCTTTAGGCGTCTCTTTCTTTCTGAGCCAATATCCAAGCATGGCCCAGGAGGCACATCCTGCTAGACATACTAGACTTAGGTGAGTTTCAAAACCAAGGTCCTCACACAAAAGTTCAAGTTCCCAGAGCTTTATGGGTCAGAGCAGAGGTGCTAACACTGGTCACATTTCAGGCTGAGCTGGGCTGGGAGCCCACAACGCTAATCCTGACTCTAGCGCTGCCTTATTGCGGCCTTGTATAAATCAAATTCTCTGCCGATTTTTCCATCCGAGAATGGGAAATCACTCACCTCAAGCACTGAGAAATTATTTAATGTTTCCATAGTGCTTTTAAAATGCATAATGCTAAAATAGCATCGGGTAATTCTTTCCTGACTACCTGGTTTTCCCCTGCAGTTTCATCTGTACGCAGTACTATTCTCCACTTCCTCCCCCAAACACGCTGTGCATTGGTAAATAGCTGCGGCATTCTACTCTAGAGGTGGACGTTACCATACTTCATTGCTTCTAAAGTGTGTTAGAATACGCCGCTCAGATGTGCTATATAGAAGTGCAAAGCATTACACGGTTAGCCAAGATTTCAGTAATTCATTGGGTTTACAAGTGGAGTGAACCTGGCTCATTCACTTATGAGAGAGACGGTGGGCGAGGTAATAACTTTTATTGGACCAACTTCTGCTGGTGGAAAATACAGGCTTTGAGGTACACAGAGCTCTTCTTTAGGTCTGCGGAAGGAAGCAGCATGTCTGAGCTAAATACAAGTTGGCACAGACTATTAAGCAGAAGGAGTCGCGCACGTGGGAGGGGGGCACTTGAAATGAAGTATCATCGAGTTTGTACCATCGCAGCTTCAGTACACACACCCAGTAAAACGTTTTTCCTGCATCACTTAAAAGATCTGAAGTTACTCCTCAAACAGTCTCTTGAAACTGTGAGGCACAAGAAATCACAAATTGTTTTTTCATCAAATGAGATTTAAGGATTTATTTGGATAAAATATTACAAAACCGTTATAATTTTGAAGAGGTGGCCACTTGTGCCATGAAAGATGGTCCATAACACAGTTCTGTTAAAATTATACCAGTGGGAGAAAATCATGTCAATTACTTCATTGCACATCTCTAGCAGTTCGTTTCTTCTAGCCTTCCTGGGCCCACCTCTGTTGAAGGTGGAAGATGCCCCATTCCAGTAGCCTCATCTCAGAACTGCTCCCACCTTCCCACTCAGGTAACTTGAGAGCAAAAAAGTTAGAATTATATTATTGCATCTTTGTGATTACAGTTGTTTTAAAAAACATCCTGGAATTGAAGATCTGCACAGCTTTTACATTCGTGTTATCAGAACCTGATTGCTCGGTACATGTCATTTCCAATTCCCCTAGCCACTTACAATTTACCATTTTGACCTTTGCAGAAAACTCAGCTGGATTACACTGGTTGATTGCCAATCCCCTATCGATCCCAGACTGCTGCCTATTAACCAATGTAATGGGTAATTGCCAGGGATTTTTAAAGCACCAAAGGGAATGGGGACAGGGTATTTAAATTCATTGAAACGCCACGCCCCCAGCAATTACAGTTTACAATCGATTGACAGTCATGCATTACGAGCTGGGATCGTTACAACCATGTACAACGTTGGCGGTTAGCCATTTATAATCCTTAGCTCTAAAATAAACTTCCTGTATTTATTAGATCAATAGTGTCCAAATTCAAAGATGTCACAGTGAAATATACCTAGAAGGAGGCTGGCAGCCTACTTCAGAAGAAGCAGCTTAATCTCAGTGATGCATGTGAACTCGGTTCAATGGTCTCAAAGTAGATTGCAATCAGCTGTGAAAGTCTTGCCAAAGTATTAGCTCCCACAGTCCTAAGGCATTTGCGGTTAGCTCAATGCACACGGACATAAGGATAGGATACCGAACGCAGCAATGCGTCAAATGCAATTTTAAAACCAACAGAACAATGATGCTAATGTAACTGTGAGGGAGGAAGATATTTTAAGCAGAAGTGTTAATGAGGGGGGAGCTTTATGATAACTCCGGGTGTGCCCACAGAGCAAAGGAAAACCCAGGGCTGGCCCGTGCCAGCTGACTCAGGTTTCATTGCTGGGTGGATTCCAGGCTCAGGGACTCTCCCATCCTGCAGGGTTTCACACAGCCCCCGTCAACTCGCACAGGCCATCTGCAGGTGTCTAGCTGCTGTGTAGACAGACCCTCAGCGCTTTTCTTCCACTGATAAAAACATTTTTCATTGGCTTGGGCCTCCGAGGTGCTACCACAATACACATGATCACACACCCCCTTTTACAGAAGGAGAAATGGAAACAGTGGGTGAGTGCCTTGCCCATGGTCTAAGAGCTGGAAACAGAACAAAACCAACCTCCATTCCATTGCCCTAGCCACTCAGTCATGCTCTTCCCAGCAGCCCCTTTGGCTTGCAAAGGACTGTGGTGCTCCGTTGCTTTTTTAAAAATGCTATAAGCCATCATCAAATTTCCAATTCAAGCCCTTCCTAAATAACTGGGACCTCTGGCCTGTCGTAGGAAAGATTTAACAAACAAACAATGTAAATAGACCCAATTCTAGCTGATGTGCATTGAAAATGTATTCCCACAGTAGAGCACATGACAGAAATATCAGGGGCTGGCATGGGCACCAAAGCAAAACAGCAAAGAGCATTCACAAGAAGGGGAAAATGGCCAGAGGAATTATGAACACACAGAAGAATCACTGTCCATAGGAGCAGAAGGTAAGTGACATGTGAGAACAAGCAGCCCCAGAAGTGAAAGATATCTGGGCTGGCATCTTTGGTAGCAGATGGCTTGTTCATCGGTTCATTTCACATGCAGAGACTGAAGTCAAATGAATCAAAGAGGTGAGCAGAGGTGCCACAGGGGAATTGGAATGTCACTGTGGTGATGGATTTGTGGAATATTCACATCTACAGGCACAGGTGCCAGCAGCTTTTAATGGCCTACCCTCTACAACGCGAGACAAGATGTTACATAGAAAACTGACATTTCTTCCTTCCCACCCCCGCTCCTTCCTAACAAGAGAATTCCTAACAGCAATTTTAACATTAGCAGCGACTACAGGAAACGTGGAGGGTTTCCTGCCAGAGAGCTCTTGAAACGGCCTGGCAATGAAGTACACTTCCATTTAGAACATCCTGCATTAGAAACTGAAGTCACCAGGCAAATGGAGGCAGGCTCGGGGCTAACAGGTCTGCCAGGCCACTTCAGTTAAGGACATCAATGGGCAACGCCAACACTAAAGACAGGATCCATACAAAGGACTGTGAACATGGGGAGCGACAGCCGCCGATGTGAGTGCGCATCATGCCCATGCATTCCTTGCACATCGCGGAGTCCAGTACAAACTTCTCCTTTGCAGCCTTCAAGATGCTGCATAGACTCATGCCAAACTTTCCCTCCCTCCTCTACATCCCTCTTGATCAGGGGGGTCTCAAACTGGGGATTGGGACCACTCAGGGGGTCACGAGGTCATTACATGGGGGGTCGCAAGCGGTCAACCTCCACCCCAAACTCCGCTTGCTTCCAGCATTTATAATGGTGTTAAATATATTAAACAGCGTGTTTAATTTATCAGCGGGGTCACACTCAGAGGCTTGAGATGTGAACGGGGTCGCCAGTAAAAAAGTTTGAGACTCTGCTCTCGATCTTGCATCTATCTTTGGTTCAACATACACCCTTATTACCTGACCTCCTGGCCTGCTTGATAATACTCCTTTTAATCGCACATCGTGTGTACAGTGCAAGCACGGGGAGACTTGGAAAATGTTCTAGGCTATTATTCACTCTGAATTTTCTATCAGTAAAGTCTCCGACAAAGCCAGCATGTTGCCTTTCTAACTTACAGGCTCCATATCAAAGTCCCGCACCCATCCTCAGCCACAGGGATATGGTACTGGCCACGGAGAAAGGGGCATGTTGTCCCATAGTGGACAATTATGGACTAGCCTGCCCAGTTTTTTCCTACTGCATGTTGGAGAGGGGTTGGCTTCTGCCCCTGAACGATCCCTGGCCCCAATTCTGTGAAAACAGATGGCCCTGAACAAGGCTTCACCAGATTTTTAACATTTCACCCTTGGTATATTCAGGCCTCTTCTGATGTAACAGGTAAATATCCCTTTGAAAATGTTCTTTAAAAGATAGTGCAATTTAGAATAGCATTTTAGCCACATGGCTAGGGCCAGGCTACCAATATTTCTGTTTGACTGGATTACCAAGGACTCCACTGAATCTGAACTAAATGAGGATGGTCTCTTTAAAAAATACTCATTTTTCCCCAGGGCTTGCTGCTTCTGACCATGAAAGACACCAAAACCTGCAAGGGAAGCCAGACTCACAAATATGAGAACTGTTACTCTAAGCCAGTGGTCCCCAACGCAGTGCCCGCGGGCGCCATGGCACCTGCCGGGGCACCTGCCTGTGCCTGTGTACTGGCCTGCGGACAAGCATCCGCCGAAATGCCGCCAAAAAGCAGCAACGTCAAGAGGCGTTGCCGCCGAAAAGCAGCGTCATGAAGAGGTGTCGCCCTCTTGACGTTTCCGCTCCTCGGCGGCATTTCGGCGGATGCTCGTCCGCCGGCCACGGTCCTTGGTGGCTCATCGTCTGGCGCCTGCCAGACGAAAAAGGTTGGGGACAACTGCTCTAAACCATTGTTAGCTTTAGCCTAGGATCTGGATTTTTACCTTAGGCTTTTCAAGGTCGGATCCAACCCATTGACTTCCATGAATACTGGACCACATCCTAAAATGACATCCTTTTAAAAATGTCTCCCTTTTAAATGGGATGCGAACGCTACACTTGAGTAGAAAAGGAACGCAACTCTAGGATATAAGCAATACAATTTTAATTCTGACCAGTCACCTACAAACCCCTTGTCATTCCACTGTTCTGATGGCATTATTAAATATCACATTTGTGTGACATCACTAGGGAAAAAAATGACAGATACAGAACATTATGATACAATAGTACAAATGATAAATTATATTTATACAGTAAATAATGTCAACAGTCAGCACAAATTCATAAAAAGCAGCCTGCTCCCAGTATTATGAAAACAGTTTGGTAAATATTTCAATTCTAACACTTGTAAAGGAAGCAAGTTTTGTGAGATTCTGCTGTGAAAAATAAACCGTCTATTTCTCCACAATTTGTGCAATATTAATACATACAGTACACAGTAGAAACGGCAACAGTAAAGGGAAGATGGATAACAAAAGCGGTCTTAGCTATGGGACTTCAAAGAGACTGTAAACAGCACAACCCACTATGGTCTCCCTTCCCGGTCCCCTCAAGACATTTTAGTTTTTACATAGTATAAAACTGAATAAATAACTGAGCTTATTTTTGGGCTTAAAATTATACCAAGATGCTTTTACAAAATAATTAACACTATTTATCTTTGGTCAATTTGACCAGTAAGGCTATTTTGGGATACTAACATTTTAAATCAAAAGCACCGTATTATCTCGGAGAGAAGAGGGTGTCTGGAGAAATGGGAGTGTGAATGAGATCAGGTACACGTAATGTGCTCCATCAAAAAAAAAAAAAGAAAAGAAAGAAAATCAGTTTAACCACTGATGACCATGAAATGGATTTAACATTCTGGACACAACTGATGCTTTGATTGGCTAGGGCAGAAACCACCTTTCATTGTTGTTTATATGCCACCGGTATGCATGAGATCTTTGCAGACACAGGGATGCCTGCTATCTAAGAAACAAAAAGATATTTACCAAACCATCTGCATGTTCTCATTTTTATTTGATTTCGTATCCCGACACACACTTCAGGCTGGGGATCTTAAGGCCGTTAACTTCCTTGGCCAAGTGCTCTGTAGCACCATGAGACGTGCTTATCACGACTCAGACACAGGGTGCCTTGTCATGGTTTCTTGTGCAATGTATGTAAAAAGTAGTATCGCTCTTACAAAAGTGGGCTGGTAAAATCTACAATTTGCCACTCAGCAGCTTCATTCAACCAGGGCATGTAAGTTCCCTACCAGGCCAATAGTAAATTTTTATCACTCCTTGAGGATAGCTCATTACTCTGAGCTGCAGATGATTTTCAAAGAATTACAAAATATGACCAGCTCCATCCTGCCTCCAAATGAAGCTATCTAAAGTCTTTCAGAGGTTGCAGTCAGAACCTGTTGGCTGATGGATAATGCCCTCATCTACACTTTGCACATACAAGCAACTGACTGACTAAAGCCTGGGAAAATATCAAATGAACTAACTCCATAGTTGAGAAAATTAAACTGAAAACAACATGGAGTGATCTTGCCACAGACCAATTGGAAATTATTTTTTTCATTTGCTTATATCACAACCCGTAAAAGTTCCTACTGCTAGCAATAATTATGCTCTTCCTGGCCTATATTGATTAATAACGTCCAAAAAGTCTTTTCTTCCTTATTTTGAAAGACAACATGAATGATTTGGTTTTTGAAGACTTTCTGGGTGTGGACAGTCGTTTCTCCTCCTATATAAAAAATGAGCAGGTTAATATTCTGAATCCTATTTGTAAACCCAATAGCAACAAGAGGATAGAACAATCCATGCACTTAGCTTTCCGTACACTGAGATCTACTCCAACCTACACATCTAAAATGTGTGACCGTACCCCAGTTAGGATGGATTTTCAGCCCGTTTTACTCTGGCAAAAGCATACAAATCCCGTTCCTTTCACACCAATCAGTCCTTCCTTTTTATGGCACACTAATGGGGCTGTTACAATCCACATAGTATAATTACACCAGAAAGTGGAGCTCTGCCATTAATTTGTTTCAGCTTTTTCGTAATCCAGGGAAAGGCCACCAAAAAGGACATCAGTTCATATGCAGAGATGCCCCAATTGAAGAAGTTACAAGCTCTAGGATATTCCCCTAAATGTGCCCAGTGTATGTTTGCATACCATGTGAAAGCAGCGCTTTTAAAATGTTGCCATCTTAGAGACGGCCGGATTTATACCAGTAACGCTGACTGAAACCTGCGCATGGTTTAGTGCTGATGAATCCAAGACATTTGAGTTAAAACTATATAGTTCAGTTTAAATTAACAGTTGTAAATGGAACCAGTCACTGACATGGAGTGCACCTTTAGTTTAAAAAAAAAAAATCAGATTAATGAGCCACTTTCATAGATTTAGAATTTTTTAAAATTTCCAGAAGTCACTATTACAAAAAGAAAAACAGCCTCATGATTTTCTTAAAGAGGCTAGCAGTTTGTTCATGTTGGTAATCATCAGAAAATGGCGAGTAAATTAAAGGAAAGGCAGCATTAGTGTTTTCTAAATGTAGTCTTAAGTCATATGTTCAAATTCATTTCCTCTAAAAAGTAATTAGTCATGAGAATTTGTTTTAAAATTTCATTACAAAGTCTTAATTCAAAAATAAAATATTTTAGTGTTAATCTTCCCTTTTAAATTTTCTTTACAGAAACAAAGAGCTAAAAGCATAAATAAAAGGAGGGCATTCAACCATAAAAATGACATTGGCCAATATCTTAATTTTTCAGCCTGACCTGATAAAAGTCTATCAAAACTAGACAGTTAAATAAGAACCACATTATAAAAATTAGCAAAAAAAATGACTATTAGGTTATTCTGCAAACTCAAATATGAAACTGTACTAAAAACAAAATATGTGCAAAAGTGTAACTGCATATAGCAAGGTTAAGCCTGAATTAGTTTTAAAGCTTGCCCCGGTGAAACTGAATTCAAAGTTGTCCCACTGTATTTTGTTTTTCTTTCGTCTCACATTGTAAGTCAAATAAAAATAAAATACACACAAGCACTTCCAAACGAAGTCACTACTGGACAAGCACAGAGCAGAACACTCATTTAGCACGAGTGCAGCATGCCACTCACAGGAAGTTCCTTACAGTCCTTAGATAGTAGTGTACAAATGCAATACTGCATACAACAGCACACATTATACTTGACAACTTGAGAATTTTCTTCAGCTTTTTTTCCTTTCGAGACAAGCCTGCTTTGTCAGTCAAACCGCCGAGAAAGTGGTGAGATTTTGTGTTGCAATGTTTAATGCGTAAAACCAGCCTTCTGGGCCCTCTTCTAAGAATAAGGACTATGGGTGAACCAACAGTCTAGAACTGTATATAGTTATGTGCAAAACCATTCACTAGCACTCCAAGTCTCAGGTCTATCATATGAACAGCTGTAGGTAATAGTAATTTTAGGATCCAGCACATCATCTGACATCTACAAAATAGCAAATGGAGTTTAAAATGGCAGGTTCTCCCTAGAAAGTGTATTGAAATGGTTAACAAAGTAACAAAATGGACATAATCTAACTTTGGCAAAAAGTCTGAACATTTCATGTAATGCTCAACAAGCCAAAGTAAGGTACCATCTGTAGCAAAGACTAGATTTAGATTAACTGGTAAGTATAGACAACTCTTCAAAGTTCGTAACTGTAAACTGCAAATCTACTTCCAAGTCGCTTACACGCCATTCAGTCCAAGCAGATCCTGTTCATTTTCCCCCAAAGACTTCAGCTTGGAAACTTTATGAAAAGAAAGTTCCTTCGATTGGGTCTTTATAGGAGGAAAGGGTTAGTTGTATTTGTGGGCTGGGATGCCGATGGAGGGATTCCCGTACTATGAAGAGGCTGGGTCATTGATCCTGCAATGTTCATGTTCATCCCCTGGCCCATTCGAGTGATAGATGCCATGGTGCCCATAGCTGGTAACGGCGCCATTCCCACAGCCACTGGTGCCATGGAAGACAGAGGTATTGGCTCCATGCTCATTGCTGGCACAGCATTAAAAGAAGGACTCGTGCCCATCACGGGACTTGCTCTCATCTGATTTAGTGTGAGGGGCTGGGGCTGATTCACTTGGAAGGGGTTGATTGGAGTTGGTGCTGTAGCTGTCCCTAATTTGAAGAGAGAAAAAAAAAAGAATGCAGCTCCAAAAGAGGTCAAGGTTTTGCAGGCATGCCATGTATATTTACAGATAAGGTAGAGTTACACAATACTGCCCTCCCGCTCCCCCCCCCACAAAAAACCCAAAAGAACAAATGCCACTTCTAATGAAAATCTCTTTTACAATACCATTGACATATACTGGGCCACCTCTCTCTCAGTGGCACAAATTCCATTTACTTCAGTGGATATATAATTAGAATTTGTCCCACTATATCTTTATGAATGCCAGCAGGATACCACAACACCGATGGGTAGTTTTCAATTTTCTGTAAGACGAGCTGTACAAACAGATTCTGAATTCAATCAATCAGGAGTGTGTCCGAACAGGACATTCTGAGGCTATACTGCAACAGATAATTGCAGGTTATTTTTATTCATTTATTGCACTTAGGCTACTATAAATTTGTTCTCCCTTCCTCTGCTCCCAAGATTTCAGCCATTTCACTCAGTTTTAGAAGCTGTTCAGGTATTTGGCTCCGAAATTTGTCAGGAATTCATAATGTAAACAAGCCGGTTCCGAATTACAGTAAAGCTGGAAAAAGCAAAGAATTTTCCCAGCATTCAAAGTCTTTGATCCACTGCCAACAATACACATTCTTTATACCATGGATGTTTAGACTTATTTGGATGGCCCAGTGACCCCTTGTAAACTTGACAGATATGTAGACTTCCTGTTGCTGAATAGTGCTAAACTGCTCAGAACCATTGTTCATTCTGTTTTCCCCAATATTTTAAGGAATTTCATAAACAAATATTTTTTTAAAAAATATTTTAAGACAAATTACCACCATTTTAAATAATCTTAACACACCCCGGGTTACCATGTATAGAAATGTCAGTGCACATAAAGATACTAACATAAGTGTTTATTCCCATTTGTTTACCGTGGCAACACCACTTAGTCTTTACCATAAATAAAGAGTCATAAATGCTACTACAGTACAAGCCTTTTTGCAGGAGAGCTACAAGAGCAGATTAGTTTCCAAGTACACCAAGGGTTTCTTTTTGATCAGCTGAGGTTATTTCAGGGATGATCTATTTATGGCACTGTCTCATCCTATTAAAATGTGAACTGGAGTGAGCACGAAGGTTTTTTCCAGGCTTCGCCTCCCCTTACCAGTTTGCACTCTGTTACTGCTGGCAGCATTAATGAAAACAGTCATTTCCCAGGTCTTCAATAAAATTGCCTGGAGAATGGAACCAGGGCAGGGGGGGAGATACTGAGGACAAAAACAGATTTTGTAGAGAGAAGGCTGATGGTGAACTCTTCAGAAGAGCTTACAGTCAGGTCTACACTTAGAATACTGCCGCTATAGCGCTTCAGTGACAACGCTGCTACAACAGTAGAACCTCAGGAATGAAGGCTGTCCATAACTTGGAGACGTTCGTAACTCTGAACAAAACACAGCGCCGGCAGTTCACACTTGAGACCAGGTTCCAGAGGCAGCCTACGCAGCTTCCCTGCAGGCAACTTATTTCAGAGCAAGCTTGTCCTCCTCCCAACTGGGGTGGGGATGGGGTGGAGGTGAAAACAGCATGTCCCCCTCCTGGAGGGGTGGGAGTGTGAAAAAACAGCCTCCCAACCTCCCCCCAGCCAGGGGAGGAGGAGTGAAAACAGTACCCACAGCTTACAGGAAAGCAGTGCCACCCCCAGTGCTGCTCCTGCTCCCGCTCCCACTGCCTTAGGCTGGCAGCAGGGACTCAGCTTTGCCTGGAATCTCAGCATCTTCAACTCCTAGCTGTAAGTGGGTGCCCCGGGTGTGGTGTTCGGGGTAGGGGTGGGGACAGGCAGCTGAGATGTGCCTACCTTTAAGATACAATACAGGCACAGTACAGTATTTGCTTTTTTTTTTTTTTTTGGTCTCCGCTGTTGCCTGATTGGTTATGTCCAGTTTCACATGGTGTCTGGTTGACCGGTCAGTCTGTAACTGTGGTGTTCGTATCTTTGAGGTTTTACTGTACGCCAAGAGGAGAGCTTCTCTTGTCAGCATAGTTGATCCACCTCCACGAGAGGCGGTACCTTTGTTGATGTGGGATGCCCTCCCACTGACGTAGTGCTGTCTACACCAGGGGTTAAATCTAGTCATTTTTCACATCTCTGAGAGATGCAGTTATACCAACAAAGAATCCTGTGGCACCTTATAGACTAACAGACGTTTTGCAGCATGAGCTTTTGTGGGTGAATACCCACTTCTTCAGAAGAAGTGGGTATTCACCCACGAAAGCTCATGCTGCAAAACGTCTGTTAGTCTATAAGGTGCCACAGGATTCTTTGTTGCTTTTACAGATCCAGACTAACACGGCTACCCCTCTGATACTTGACAGTTATACCAACGTAAGTCTATAGTGTAGATCTGGGCGAAGCAATGCAAGTTTCTAAGTCCCATTTTCAAAAGTGCCTTGGGAACTTTGGAACTTAAGGGCTTGTGATTTCTGAAGTGCACTAATGTGTTGTGCATTAATTGGTCTGTGTAAACCCTGTTGGTGTGCACTTGGAGCTACCTAGTGGGCTTTAACATAGTCTGTGCAATATAGTTTTGATATTTTAATGCAATTCAGAATTAAGGGGGCCACAGGCATATTCTGCGTGAAAGAGTCCAGGCTTTAGATGGGATTTTTTTGTTTGGTTTCATTTTTCTTTTGTTAGGTGTGTGGGGGGGGGGAGGGAAGAAAGGGTTTGGGCAGAATGTTTTAATACTTTTGACTGAATATATTATTTTTAGCATTTATGTTCATGTTTGAGAGGCAAGATGCACACATGGCTAGCCAATGCCTGCTCAACAGCTGCAACTCCCACTGAAGTTGATAGTTTATCTCAGGGTCCAACCCTACAGGACTAGACTAAGAATAGGAAAAGACTATGAAGGCTTAGGATGATACAAACAAAGGAAGGTACTAGTATTTATTATTTGTGTAACAGTAGCGCCTAGGCACCAACCAAGATGGGCCCCACTGGACTGGACAGCAAACAAACTCATAGTACAAGATTCACAGCCTCAAAGAGCTTATGATGTAAACAAACAAGATGTTTGAGGGGAAACAGGCCAAAAAAAATCATGGAACTACCATGCCATTTGCTGCCATCACATTGTTCACTATGCTTGTGTGTTCTACCGCTTCCCCCGCCCTATGTCTGTCTTGTCTATTTAAACAATATGGACTCATTGTTTCTTCGTATTCCCCCATTTGTAGTCTCTTGTATTATACCTGGATTGTAAACGCTTACGGGTAGGGACTGTCTTGTTCTGGTTTTGTGTAACACCTAGCACAATGGGGTCCTAGTTCATGACTGGGGCTCGTAGGTGCTACAGTAATAAAAAATAAATAATAATGAGAGTTGAGGTCATTGCCGCCCCCTCTCCTCCCCAAGAGCCAGGACTAGAACCCAAATCCTTCCATGTATCAGTCCATTACCTTTCCACAAGACCATGCTGCCCTTCCCTCCTAACTGCAACAGAGCAAATCCTGCTGGCCAAACTAGTCTAGGATGGCAAGCAAGCCAGGAAGTACAAGTTTTAGATTGCGCTATGTGCACCAGAGGTGAGTAGAGTTTCTTCTACAAGAACAAATTTGGAAGACATGATATAAACAAAGTTATATATTGGAAAGGGATGTATTGAGACATACCTGGAGCTAAGAACGGATTCAATGACGGAACAGGCTGCGGCGGCTTAGACACCAATGAATCCAAATTCACCAAGGCTGCATTGGGCCCCAAGAAAGACTCGGGGGTTTTCCGAGCTGCATTTTGTTTGCTTGATGTCATGTTCGTGGGCTGAGAATCAAAGAGATCAGGACTTGTCGTACCACTATGCTGGGATGACAAAGTGGAACCCGACTCGGCTGTAACAAAAAGTCAAGAACAATCTGTTAGGTTCACAATGCTAAATGCTACAATTTACTAAAGCCAGTTATCTGTCTGTTCACTATGTATTATAATCATGCAAAAAAAAGTCTGATGATGGAAGCAAGTGATTTCATTCTACTACTAAAAATACATCCTTAAATCTGATTTTATACTATAATTTTGTTTAAATTGCCAAGTATGTTTTACACTTTTAGCAGGTTGTTAAATATATTAAATCTTAAGTATCCCATAGAAGTGTAGAACAGTAGAATTACAACTGCAGTGTAATATAAACAAAGCTTCTACACAACTGACCTTGATATCCTTCTTTAGTGTGCTGTGATATAGACGCGAATGAACAGCCTCTATGGAGAAGATATTCATGAGCATCAGAACTGCGGCCTCTGAACTATCATCTTGGTATATTTGTTCATTCAGTGTTAGCCATTCATCAATTAAAAGATTTCTTTTAAAAGACGAACTAGGGCCAACACTGAGCTATGTCATCAATCTTACAGAAGGTGCCCCTTATAAAGAGGTACAGAGTCTCAAAGCATTTACATTTTTGAAGTCTAGCAGTTTCATTTTCATTGGGTGAAATACAAACTTCCACAACAGTGAACTTTCAGTAATTCTTTCCCTATTGTTGAATACAAGTGTTTACATGTCTATTTGACAAACCATCACTCAGGTTACTTTGTCTCCTTGCCTCCTACCACGGCCTTCACCCAGTCACCATGACTCAGACCCAAAACACGGGCTGAAGATATGGTCTAGTTAGGCATAAGCTATTGGGCTCAATACAGGGGTAACACGATGAAGTTGTGTGCCCTGTGCTACCCAGAGGTCAGACTACATGATGGTAACAACTGGCTTTTATTGTTACATTAGCTATAAAAATGGCAACAAGTTCTAAGTACTCCCCAATTTGAATTTATCCATTGTGAAAGGTGGATCTTGTTTCTGTCATAAAAAGATTAAACAGCTGGTTTAAAAAAACCTGTTACTAAGATTACCAAAAAACCTGCCATTTGCCAAGTATTCATTTGATCCGTACCTGTCTTTTTGGAATTTCGAAGGTTGTCAAATTCAGAAAAGTCATCTTTAACGGTACCATTCAAATTACTGAAAAGGTCAAATGATGTGCTTCCTGTTCAGGAGAACAAACGAGACCTGTCATTAATAGATCTTCAACTGCATTATGTCCAGTGCTATTAAAAGCAATTTCGAAACCACTCACATTACTTGAGAAACATTTCCCTCTGTGTCCTATCATGGCCATTAAGGTTCAGCTGGGTGCTTCGACTGTCATTACCCCAGACCAAACTCTTTATGACTAGTAGCAGTGCATTTTCAGTATCTGGCCCTCACCTACGGTACAATCTTCCTCTGACTTTTCAGTATGGAAGGCCTTCAAGGCACATGTGGTTATGTGTCTTTAGGTTGCAGTGGAGATGGTCAGTGATTTTACTGCCCAATATAGAAGGTAGCATATATATATTAACTAGCTGTGCAATCAAGTGGTGCATCCAGATGCTGTGGTGACGGGCATCACAATTCTATGTAGTATTGGAATTAGAAGCATGGATAGAAGCCAGTGATAACAAGCAAAATGGAATGTAAGTGTGGCCATACTTGGGGTAAGAACTGGATTCCCAAATTCAGCTTCTTGTTTCACAGATTAAAGGGACTGGGAGGGCAACAGAAAAGATGTGCTCAGTACCTGGCGTAGATAAGGCGCTAGAGTGCTAAGCAAAGGGGAGCCTAGCTTTACTCTGCAATCAGTGAAGAAGACACATTCACTAGATGTGGAAACACCTTTAGCAAAAAGGAAGGGAAAAAAACCTATGTAAATAAAGAGTAATCATATTACCCCAAACCTAACAGGGTTGGAATCTGAAAGTCACTTTTTAAACAATCAGTTAGCATTAAGCTTCATTACATTTTGAATCATTACAATGACACTTAGAGGCAATTAACTCTCAGAAGTAAAATATGAAGACAGAATGCAAGTAAAGATTTTGTATTGCAAATGTTATTTATCTCCAGCAAAAAAGAGAAAGTTATAAAATATCTTTAGTCTCATGAATTTTACAGAATCATTTCTAAAACATTCCATTTTCCTTTGCCCATATAAAGCTAGATTAGACAATATCATGACATCATTCCACATACACATCCTTAGTTTATTATAAAATGTACAGAGATGAATGATTGCAAAAAATTCATTTAGCACAGAAAGTCATGGCACGTATCCAAAACCACCCTGTTATTATGGTTATTGGGAGCAGTAAGTCACAAGGCATAAGGCAAGGAGTTGCAGCAGCACCTTCTGCACTTCGTTACATAAGAATTTACAGAGGGAGCTTTTCAAAGGCAGGTAAGCATCGAACTTGCGTCTTTGAAAACCTCCTCCTCAGAACACCAGATGCTGATCAAACTCTGAACAGTTTACATCTACAGAGACACCTTTCTGCACAGCAAGTCACCACATTGACAATGTCAGTAGTTTTGAAGCTTTCAAATTGTTTTAATACTCTGTTTTTTGGAAATTAAATGCTTAGGTAATTAAAGAGAGGGCCAGTGGCAGCAGTGCAGTCACAGGTGCATGGCTGAACTGGGTGGCAGGTGTACCTAAAGTAAAGACTGGAGAGGATGTGGAAGGGAGTCTGGAGGAAAGAGCCACCCGAATGCAATGCTCTGACTCAAAATAATAGCACTGAAATGTCTGTTCTAAAGTCTATTATATACTCCTGAGGGCATTCTGTGCCAAAAAATTAAAAATTCTGCACACAATATTTTAGAATTCTGCAAATTTTATCAGATAAATGTGAAGGCTCCGGCCTGGCACTGGAGAGCACAGGGCACCAGCTGCACAGAGGAGGGAGATCACTGTGCAGCTTCGCCCTGGGACATGGACTCAGTGGTGAGGCTGCACCCAACCCTGACACAGCGCAAGGCCTGTTCCTGACCCAGAAACACCCCAGGGCCCTGCCCCTCCATGCCAGGTGCCCCAGGTGGGGGCAGGCAGGCTCAGCAAGGCAGGATCCAAGTGTGGAGGGGGAATCTACGTGCGGGTTCAGAGGATTCTGTGTAGGGCAATCTGGGTGTGGGCGGCTCAGTGGGTGATCTGGGTGTGGGGGTGCATCTGGATGCACAGGGGCTTGTTGGTGGATTCTGGGTCCAAAGGTAATGGGACTCTGGGGGGGGTGTCCAGGTGAAGGTGGTTGGGGCTCAGTGGGGGTGTCCAGATGGTGGGAGACTGGGGCTTAGTGGGGTTGGGATCCAAGTACAACTGGTTGGGGCTTGGTAGGATAGGGTTCTGGGTCGGGGGGAGGCTCGGCAGACAGGTCGGGGTATATGGGGATCCAGATGCACAAGGATTGGACGGATGGGGGAGCATCTCCCTATATAGTGACCCCTCCCCCTGCAGCTGAGAAGTGATGGATGCAGGAAGCGCGGGGGGGGGGGGGGAAGGGAAGGAGGAGTTTGCAGAGCTTCCTACAGCCGGGGGAGAAATCTGGGGGTGGGTCTGACCCAGCCCCAGATGCCGTGCAGGGGAAGAGGAAGTCCCTGGACTAGCAGCTGAGCCTGACACAGGGTAGGAGCCACTAGCCGTGTCTTCCCCAGTCCCGCCCACACCCCACAATGATTTACCTCTGCCCTGGGCACCCAAAATATACTGCTGGGAAGGGTCGCATGACCACGTTAGTGGCTTCCCTTTGCTTCCATGTCAGAAAGTCATTTTTCTGCAGGGAAACAAAGAAATCTGCGGGGGACAAATTCTGCGCATGCACAGTGACGAAGAATTCCCCCAGGAGTAATTATAGGTCTTATTTATTTTGAGATCCAGTACTACAAGTCCTTCAGTGCAACTGTTTCTTTTACCTGCTGCATTTAGCAATTGCCCACATCTCACCTTAAGTTAGTCAATGAAGACAGGCTGAAAAAATAACTCCCCTCAGTACAAAAAAGCAAACAAACACCTTTAAAGGGATGCACACTTACACCACAGGTTCAGTACAGCCTATTTACTGGAAAGGATGTCAAACGTAAACAGTCTCTTACCAGAAGTGGAAATAGGTTTGTTTGCAGCTGCTGGTCCCCACGGATCTACAGTAGCTTTTGTTGCTACAGAGGATGACTGAGAAGGAGCCCAAGGGTCTACATTTTTGGAGAGAGACTGAGTAGCGGATCCAGTTGGTGCTCCCCATGGATCAACAGAAGTAGCTGGCTTGGCACCTGCAACAAGAGACAGTTGAACCACAGATCAGAAAGTCACTCTGAAAAGCTTTTCTAGGAAATTAATTGTAGTAAGTTATAAATACTACCCCTGCAAAGTAAGCACTAAGAGAAAATTGTGAAAAATTAGATGCTGTGTTACATCAATTTTGCCATGCTATATGTACAGACAACTAATTTGTGGAAGACTCTTGAAGAATAAAAATAAGCTCCCACTTGAAGATTTAATTAAACTTGCAGCAATTTGCTTTCATGGCAAACTGTCATTCACCATGGCACAGAATTATTGTTCAGATTGAAAGTGACATTAAATCACAGGTTACATTTAAAATAAACTCAAGAGAAAGATGGTTTCTATAAGCCATTATCTAAAAGAAACCAAGAACTCAATGTAAAAACTCAAAGTGTTCAGGGGAAAACCTACTTAAAGGCTTAAAATGAGCTATTTTAAAACTCTCTCCTGTTTCTACCATATTTTAATTTTGTAAAACAAATCCTTCAACTTTCTCTGAGCTACAATTTTTCCTCCCGATTTGTGATTATTCCTGCCATAGGTCTTCTCTAAATTGTCCCCCATCTGTTTCCAAATCATCCTCTCTGTTCTTTTCCCTATTTTAATGACTACTATTGGCTGTAATTATCCAACACATCAACACATATCCCTTCTTTAAGGTTTTCTTCATATGATCTGCAAGTTCAGGGCTCTTCTTATTAAAGAAGGATACCGATACAGCATGTTTGATCCATCCTATTTCAGTACATTATGATTCAAGCCTGATTCTTCACTCCCACAGAACAAAACCCCCAAATTATTTATATTTAAGTAAAACCTAAAGACCCCAACCAGGGGTTGAATCGAAGGCAGAGTCTCTGCCCTAAAGAGGTTATGATCTGACAAAACAGACACAAACAACAAAATAGCAACGCATCCAAAGCAAAGTCAGATTTCTTGATAGTTTCATCCTCACATGAACCCCTTTCCCTGCCAACCTCCCTTGTGATCAAATGCCAGTCAAACTTCTTCACAATCTTTGCTCAGCCCAAGTGTCCTCCTTCCACCCTCCCCCACCATCATACGAAAACACCCAGGCTCAAATGCAGGCCCCACTGAAGAAGCCAAACTTGGGACTTCAGTGAGGCTGGGGCTTCACCCTCAGGTGGGGGCTACACTTTACAGCTCTACTGTACCAGCAAAGCACTTCTCGTGTACACATAGCTTATACCAGCAAAACTGCACTTGTGTCAGCATAGCATATTCCAGTCCTCTCCCCAAAAGAGAAATAAGCTACACTGGCAAAAGCAGTTTTGCTTGTATAATTGTGTCTGCACTGGAGGTTTTTGCTCTATGCTATGTTGGTCAGAGGCCCCATCTCGTCAAATGCCTGACTGACATAGCTATGCCAGCAGAAGTCTGTAGTGTGAACCTGGCCTCAGACTCATTCTAGGAGGCAAAAACCCAAACTGCCAGAAGTCTGAAAGGCCTGCTCTTGCCTGTGTCCCCTCCCCCATAACAGGGGGTGTGGGGAAGTGGGAGATTCTGCTCAGCCCTAGAAAGAGCAGTATTTCCCCACTACCAACGTCACCTCTCTCCTCCCACAAAACAACTCAATTCCACCTCTCACTTGCCCAGATCCAGTACTTGCTGCAGACCTCCTACCTGTCTGCAACAAGCAGTAGCAATCAGAAAGAGCATCCCCAGCCCTACCTTTGGAGTTTCCTTTTGGAGAGGCATTACTAGTGTTTCACACAGTTTTTAACAACGTTCTCTGAAAGCGTATACAAGCATCACAAAGAGAGCAGTATTTACGATGCAACCACCTACTCAACAGAAGCACTTCGGTACCTATCTTTATAGTCTGAAGATTCCAAGGAGCATCTTTAATGAAGCAACACTCGGCAGCAAGTGTATCAGATACATGCCTGCACTCAGCATGCAAGTGAGCGAACGGGAACCCCAAACCGAGAAAATTCTACTTACCAACCCAAAATAATAAAAGCAATAATTTTGCTTTTATAGCACATATCCACATAACCCTTTAAAGTGATCAACTATTTCCAAGTTAGAATGTGTGTTCACATACACCCTTTTTCCGAAAACTAGATTTCAACAGAGACCAAGATATAGTTGGCAACAGGAAATAAGTATAAAAAAGAAACTAATGCTTTAATACAAGAACAGGACAGAGCCACTCTTGTAGTAGACAGCTGTATCACCTCGGTTCACCTTGCTGTTTCAGTTTACAACCAAATCCTCAGTTTAAAGAGCAGCACCATGAAAGCCAACTAGGAAACTAGGAGATAAGCATACTAGCACAAGTTCCGATTTGCAGAGTTGTTAGCTCACTTTCATCAACAGGTGGCATCTTTTTGTTCCATCTACAGAACAGGAAATGCTGACGGGCTCCATTTGAATATGGCTACTCTCATTCCAGCATATACACTTCCTTCATCTGCATTGTGTGTTGAGTTACGATTGATGATGCCATGCAAGAAATGCTAATGACACTACTCCGGATAAACGGAAGCTTTCAAAAATGTCTTTTGTTCTTTCATAAGATAGATCACAAATTAGAACAGTTGTAACTAAGAGCATTGAGGAAGATACCTTCCCCCACCCTCCTTCCCTCTATTGAAATGTCAAAGCACAGTTAGGCAGGATTAAAATCCTCTATTTTAATGAGTCACTGTTTTACTAGCAGTCAAGATTCATAAACCTGACATCTTCAAGACTATCCTTGGGAGCCAAGTAGCTGGAAAGCAAGAACAAGGAGCTGTTATACATGGCATTAATAAAGTTGGGAGCCAAGGACAGGAAACTCAACAGCTGCAGCTAATACCATCCATTGACAAGTTTTTGCTTGTGTTTTAAATACAAGGTTGATGTAATTTTCCCTATAAAAAAATAAAAACAGTTTCAAAACCCCAGAACTTTAACCTTTTCTAATCTCATGTTTTACTGCTCATCATAGATGAAGATGCAAACTCTGTTTAAAACAAAACAATGACCCAGTGGCTAAGCAGCTGCACACAGTGCTAAAATCAATTCTTCAATTCTAAGCACTTTGCAACATGTAGATCAGCTGGAGACAATTGCTATCAGAACTTCCTGATCATAGGGAAGGGAAGAATGAGGAGAAAAGGAAGTGATTTTTCCTACCTGTCAATCAGGTTTTGTCTACCATCATTGAGGTCATATAACCTTCTGTGGGATCTTGATCACTGTGGCAGGATGGGAAGGGGAGACTTTGGCCAACAGGGATATCCTGGGGGGTTTTCATATGGAATCTAGCCAACTGGAGAATCTATACCTGGGACCATAATCCCTATAAGGTTCACAAGGACCTGGACCCAGGTTTCCCAAGTTGCTGATGGACCTCCTGAATGAAGCATTTCCTGCAACTTATTTTACCTCTCTTCTGAGGCACTGTTGTATGGTGTCCATTTGAACCCCCAGACACAAAATGGAACTAGTGGTATCTGGCTCCTGTTCCAGATGATCACGACTTGTACCCATATGTTTGAAAGATCTGTTGGCTAATTCACCACCACCCTGGCGGGGGCCCTGATCAGCAAGATATCTATGAAGGGGTAAACATGAACTTCCTCATGCCTGAGTGCCCCTATCAGGACTACCAGAACCTTGACAGATGGCTCTTTTTCCATGAGCATGAGCCAGACTTGTCCTGCTTTGCCTCTTTCGATTTTTAATTGCGTTTCTTAGGAGTCCTGTGTCTCACATAAGCCAGGGAATAAGAGGGATGGTCTTTTCACTTCTTTTTTTAAAATTTACAGTGGCACTGGGCATTGCCTTTTTCCCTACCCCCCCAGTAGCTGAGTCTTCTGGGTCACATTCAGAATGAGATATGACGCTGCTGGCTTTTTAGGGAGTCTTGATATTTTTGCTTTTATTTTGTTGGCACTTAGACTCATAGAATCTCAGGGTTGGAAGGGACCTCAGGAGCTATCTAGTCCAACCCCCTGCTCAAAGCAGGACCAAACCCAACTAAGTCATCCCAGCCAGGGCTTTGTCAAGCCTGACCTTAAAAACCTCTAAGAAAGGAGATTCCACCACCTCCCTAGGTAACCCATTCCAGTGCTTCACCACCCTCCTAGTGAAAAAGTTTTTCCTAATATCCAACCTAAACCTCCCCCACTGCAACATGAGACCATTGCTCCTTGTTCGGTCATCTGGTACCACTGAGAAAAGTCTAGAGCCATCCTTTTTGGAACCCCCTTTCAGGTAGTTGAAAGCAGCTATCAAATCCCCCTTCATTCTTCTCTTCTGCAGACTAAATAATCCCAGTCACCTCAGCCTCTTCTCATGAGTCATGTGCTCCAGTCCCCTAATCATTTTTGTTGCCCTCCACTGGACTCTCTCCAATTTTTCCACATCCTTCTTGTAGTGTAGGGCCCAACACTGGACACAGTCCTCCAGATGAGGCCTCACCAATGCCAAATAGAGGGGAAATCATCACGTCCCTCGATCTGCTGGCAATGCTCCTACTTATACAGCTCAAAATGTCATTAGCCTTCTTGGCAACAAGGGCAACTCATAGCCAGCTTCTCGTCCACTGCAATCCCCAGGTCCTTTTCTGCAGAACTGCTTCCTAGCCATTCGGTCCCTAGTCTGTAGCAGTGCAGGGGATTCTTCCGTCCTAAGTGCAGAACTCTGCACTTGTCCTTGTTGAACCTCATCAGATATATTTTGGCCCAATCCTCTAATTTGTCTAGGTCCCTCTGTATCCTATCCCTACCCTCCAGCATATCTACCACTCCTCCCAGTTTAGTGTCATCTGCAAACTTGCTGAGGGTGCAATCTACGCCATCCTCCAGATCATTAATGAAGATATTGAACAAAACCGGCCCCAGGACCGATCCTTGGGACACTCCGCTTGATACCGGCTGCCAACTAGACATGCCAAGTAGACTTCAGAGTCTACTGTCTTGTCCTAATGGAGACAGAGGGGCCTGAGGCCTGTAAAAGGGGATAAGGAGGGACTCTAGCCCATGAATGGAGATGCCAGAAGTTAGAACTCAGACCTTTGGTTTCAGGTTGGAGAAAAAAAGACAACAGATTATGGCTACTGAAGCTGGCTGCAGGTGGTAGACCATCTGAATAAGAGCCAGCTGAGTAAAACATCTGGTTAACGGCTGATATTGGAAGAACAGAAGTAGGAGTATAATGGCAGAAGGAGATACCTAACACGTCCCTTACTGCTACTTGGGATTTTTGATGGGTTTGAGCTGTTTAGTTACCAGTTGGTCTGAGAAGCAGAGGGAGTGGAATAGACAGTGGGTTAGGACTGCAGCCAGGAGCAGTGGCTGTTACGATGTGGCCCTCAGCAGTTTTACATCCTTTCACAAATTGTCTGCTTCCTTCATGCCCAGGGGAAAGAGGATGAGGGACAGGAGCACCTATAGCTGACTCTCCTGGATCTCTGAGCTAGACTAATTTGGTTCCTGCCCGAGTCATTCCTGGCTGGATTGAAACCACCTAGCTGTCTCTGGCTGCAGATTACAGAAAACGCAGAGGCCCCCCCCATCAATGCATTCAGTGATGAGGGATTTCAAAAGAAGCAATCCTTGGCCTTCCCCTGCTTTCAGGGCTTTTCTGCCATTCCCACACATCTCTCTATTTCTGAACCTCAGTGAACAAATCCCATCCAGAAAGCTTCTAGGAAATACATCCTCCACCCAACTACATAGCTCAGCAAATCAACCCAGATGATATGCGTCAGAATTTCAACTAGTAATTTTTGAGGGTCATTTGTTTTAATTAATTCCCCCTCCCCCCAATGTTTATAGAATGGGATCCTGTAAACAACTGCCTACAGCTGAGGAGGCAGAACTAAACTGTCAGGCACTTCAAGGAAAGGAGAAGCTTCTCTCTGCCCATGTTGTCTGGATCTGTCCCCAAAGATGAAGAGGTTTGAAGACTCACTGTAAGAGCTGTGGACTTTCTGTATGTCAGTATAAACACACTTTTCCATTAAGAACAGTAATAACACATTGTAATTCACTGCTAGTGCACTGCTAATTACAGCAACCTGACTTGGATGTCTGTCACTGCCTAATATAGTTTCTTAATCTAGGATGCTGAGCATAACTACAAGTCAGAGTCTGAGTATCTCCAACATGAGACAAGTAGTTTCTGCTGCCAAGGGAAAAATGGAAAATCTGTTACCACTTCCCTCCCTTTGGGGTACGAAGCCTCACTACAATGGCATAAAATCAAACTAAATGGATTAAAATTTCCATTACAGTTTTCTCTTGATGAAATAAGCTAGCCAAAAAATTAACCACATTAGATCAAAATACTTACGTTATGGAGTATGTCAGTCCGCCCACGTACAGAAAACCTTGGACAGAGTCAGCACCATGAAAGTGTTTTTCAGCACTACTTCTGGCAGTGTTTATTCTTACCAAATGATTGCCATGGGTCAGAGGTGGTAGCTGTAGCTGCAGATCCTCCCCAGGGGTCTGTTTGTTTTGCTCCAGCTGTGGGTCCCCAGGTTTCGGTTTTCGGAGGGGCTGGTGCTGATGAGGGCAGTGCATCCATGAGATCCAACAAAGTTGTGTGCTGTGGGAAGAAATGTTTTTTAAGCTTTAATAAAGAGGAGTACACTACCCTGAAGTAACATGCCCATCATGTCACAAAGCAATATTTTGTTCTGTTACACACCCTGCTTGATCAGCTGCATGGTCTTTAACCTGCACGGATGAATTTTATCTACCACAACAAAATCCCAAAAGCATATACAGGCCCAGATTAAGCTATATTTGACTGTATTTCATCATTTTGCAGCATAACCAGGAATTTCTTAATTGAAGGCACTACCTCCTTCTTTTTGGGAATTTTAATTGTGTCTCTGCGACTCTCCTCCAGAGCCATCTGTAATCTCAGATCATCTCCACGTCGGAGGCGCTCCTCCTGCAAAGGAAATCAACACTGTTGATACTGACTGTTGGGCTAGACTGTGCCTTTAAAATGGTGCAGTTTGCTCCCTCCATGTGCCTAGCCCACTTGGCAGGCCAGTGCAGGGAGAAGCCTGCTATAGCCTCAACTCTTGCCAGCCCCTTTGGAGCAATTTGCACCAAAGAGGTGTGCAGTGGGTTACAAAGGACAGATTGTCCCTTGCCCGTGATGTGATGAGGGTTCTTTGGGTATATCTCCCCACTTATGCACAAGCCAAAACAACCTGACCCTAGTTCACTAATCTTAAAGATGAGATCATTAAACCTATATACACAGTCCACTTAAAATCTTTGTTGAAAGCTTGTTTTTTTTTAATACCTTTCGCAGAATGAGTAAAACAAAGATGGCTTAAATAATGAACTAAAAGACGCGGGAATGTAAAGAAAGTAGATATTCCATCTTCAAATTATTATAAACCATTTCCCCTTTAAAACATTGAAGATTGAGACATCTGCTTTAACTTCAGATTTCCTGGCTTTTGTCAGTCTCTCTCAACATTTGATAGAATTGTTAGGTCTACAAGGAACCAAAAGTCGTTCTTCTAGTGAACTGTGCACTTTTTTGTGGGATTCTAAAATTTCTAGGCCATCTCTAATATGTTTATGTCAAACTGACTTTATTTCAAATGATTTTGATTCCATCACCACTTTCTGAATTTCATCTTATTCCCCAATAGTTATATCTTTTCCACTTTTAGTTTAAGTTAATTATTTCCAGCTTTACTGCTAAATGAGAAAAAAATCCTCTTCCTTATGATATCCATTTGCAGACAGAAGGACTTTCGTATTTAATGTACAGTTATAAACTGATGCTTGTTGTAAAAAGATTGAAGATCATTATGGAAGTGCCCGGCATGATTCCATAATTAAGAGTGAGTTTTGAATGTATAGCTGAGATGCAACCCCTTTGTTATGTATTAAGAATATAATATAATCTCCCCAATATTACAGCATTTACTGTGAATACAGAATGAATTTTCTGTGAAGTTACAAAAAATACAGTAGACTAGCTTGAGTTAAAATGAATTAAAAATGAGTGATTTAGGAAAATGAGCATTCCAGGTCAGACCATTTTTTCATTTTTTTTGTCCCAAATGATGGTAACAGAATAAAACACTGTTCAATCTTAGTAGTTTATAGGTTACAAGTCACTGAAATTTTGTACGCTTTTTTTTTTTTAAAGGATTTATTTTTTTTGCAATAATTTTTCATAACTGAAAGTTCAGGAGGGACTGATGAATAATGTTCTTCCACAGAAGATGGCTCATTTCAAAATGGCTGCCATGTCTTATTCTCAATGGGTCTGAAGCCTCAGCTGCCCTCATCCAAAATGGCTATTGCTTCACAGAGCTCCCCAACTGGAGTGAAACCGAATTGCGTTCATGGAAGATGGTATTCCCCTTTGCAGTTAGAGCACAGACAGAGAATGATTATAATACACAGGAAACTCACCTGCTCCGCAACTTCTCTGCTCATTGCTAATGCAAGCTGCAGTTGGAGCTCTTCCTCTCCACTTGTCTGAGGTCGTGCTTGCTCTAGCTCTGAAGAAACTCGAGGGGATGTAGCTGTTGAAGGAACAGAAACATATCGAACATAAGAGAGTATATATGAAGCTTTATGAACCTCTTAACATGCCTGATCAAATTCACTCTTCGCACTGTGTTTCACTTCTATACAGCTGCTCTTGCAAGCCAAGAATTACAAACATTGGGCCTTATCCTGAGAGGTGCCAAGGACTCACCACGCCCATTGACATCAAATGAGAGTAGAACATGCTCAGCTTCCTGAAAGATCAGACCCACTTCCATGATGTCAACAAACAAGATGACAGAAGTTATTAAGAGAGACTTCTGGAAGAATTTGATAGCTTAGAGGGAAACCGTGCTTGAAAAACAAGGGATTAATTTATTAACAAGGATTATAATATCAAGGAATACTGAGTATCTGACTACAACGGCTGCTAGATATAAAAATGCCACAGCAAATCAGAGCTTTAGAGATGGGGTTACTGGTTTCATAAACTGTGTGGTTAATCATTCAAGAGATGTTTCTCTTACTGTACTGTAATAACTTTGCTGAGAGCTAGCCAGTATGTAGGTAAAAAGGGATACCACCCACATTTTTATAAGCTAATGCCCAATCTCAGTCTAGACACATAAGTAATCTATTCACACATACAGTTTATAAAATAGTAATATTCTCTGCAAAAGCATTTCATTCAAACAGATTGGTAATTTAAAAAAAAAGATTAAAAATCTGGTATTAAGGAATATCTTAAAGGTAGGATGCAATATTTCATAGCAGCCTTGTTTAAAGAAAATGATAGCAGGTATAGATATTTGTATTATAACTACTACAGAAGTCTTCGTCTAAAGGTCAAGAATTTATCTGCTGAGAATTAGTTGCAAACCTATGCTGTCATGTCATTATATAGCAATGAAAAGTAATCAAAGATGAAAGACTACATGCTAAAAAAATGCTTGTGTGTGTTAAAGCTGCCTTTTTACAACTGTAACATTTGTATTACAATAGCAACCAGACACTCCTTTGGAACTCCACTATGTTCACTGAACAACTATTAACTAGCTTTTGTGCTCTGTCACGGATTATTATGTGTACACTGAAACATTGTTTTACCAAGGCATGACAGTTGCTGTTTAACGTTTGAAATATGAATTGTGATCTTGCATAATCCACTAACATTTTATTTAAAAAAGGTAAAAATTTATTTACATTGAAAGCTAAATTACCCAGGTAGTAGGAAAAATGAATGTTTCTTCTAAATAGCACAGCTTAGTGTTTAAAAGTTAAATGGCTAAATAGTCATTTTAAACACAGTTTTTAATCACCTTTTATAAGTGTATTACCCCTCCACCTGATTCTAGCCAATAACATTTCCTGAATTGGTATAAATTTTGACTTTACACCAACCCTTCTTTCTGGCTGGAAAGTCACCTTAAAGGAAGTCTATGCTGCAAGGAAAAGTTAGCTCCAGAGCAACATGAGGCAGTTCCCTTTCCTCCCTACTCTTAGACCCAGCATGCCATTTCCACTGCATTCCAAATCTAAAGGAGTGATGGATGAATTTAATACCTGAACTATGTACTCTGACACTGTACTGATCCTTCGACTTCCAAACCAGCCAGCCTGGCCCACTACTTTGAATTCTAACCATATCTACATTATTTAACTACTGCAACCTCTGCCAAGCTTACTACTTTCTCAGACCTCTTCTCCATATAATCCAAGTTTTGTCTACTTCAAAAGTACTCTTTACTCCCAAAAAACAAGGCCAAAAGAATCTTACACATGGGAAGAACCTCCAGGTCTTCTACAGATCTTAGCATGCCAATCACTAATCGAGATCTCCACTCTTCATTTACACATTTCAACACTCAGTTATATATGTACTCAGCTGAATTTCAGGAGAGTTGTATACTTACATCCCTACTTTTGGAGATAAGAACATAATTCCTCAAGATCACTGGTTTTCAACCCTTTTTCATTTGCGGGTGCCTAAAAGGTTTCAAATGGAAGTGCAGATCTCTTTGGAAATCTTAGGCATAGTCTGCAGATCTCCAGAGGCCCATGGGCCACAGGTTGAAAACCAATGCTCTAGATAGAAAAGCCAAAAGATCTGAAGTGCTCTGAAAATATAAAAGGCTCCAAAATGTTGCCAAGTGAATGAATGGCAAAGGGGAAGCAAAAAAGATACTAAGTAAATAACCAGCTTCATTCTTAATCGCAACGTCATTCTTGCTTTTTTCTTTAGCTCTCAGCTTCTGCCTTTTGATGTGCTGCCTGCGCTTTTTTTTGGTTCTCTGGGGATGCTTTGGTAAAGAAGCGAATCATGCACTGCAACCTCTGCCGCCCTCAAGTATATATTTGGGCTCTGTTAAATATAGCATGCCAAACAATTGCAGCTGCCACGGAAGATCCTGACAAAAGAAGCAGTCTGAGATAACAGGATAGGCCCATGCTAAGGGCTTTGCTGCGCAGTACCAGTATCCTACCAGTGGCTTTGGTGACAAGCAGGGAAACCTGTGAGTAGAATTACTCTACTGTGTCGTCTTAAGATAATTTTTTTAAAATGTAATACAAGGAAGCTGCAGCTTCCTTGTAAACTTCTAATACAATCACAGGTAGAGCGAATTACAATAGTCAGCCTGCAGTAGATGGATACTGTCGCAGCAGGCACAGGGGAAATGGAGTGTTCTGGCTGCCAAAGATGGAAAGCCACTCTTGATGACCAACATCAGTACAGAGCCCAGCAAGGTTAGGCGGCACGCTGTCTTGAACTTGGACAGCATCATATGCCCATGGATAGTCCTCAAAATGCTTCTCTTCCAAATAGCATCAGTCCAGCCTATTCTGTGATCATTTTAAACCAGCTGTTCCTCATCCAGGCTTTTATTTCCTTCATGTATCATGACAGACAGAAGACAGTTCTGTCTAGGCTGCAGGTAAAGGACAAAAAATGCTGAGTGCTGCTGATTTCATAGCCCTACATAGCTCATGTCTTGTCTTCTCACAACTGCCTCCAAAGGCGGAATATAGGTGTTAAACAGCAGCAGTGACAGGGGCATCAACATGGCTCTGGGATCCGAAGGAATGAATGTAGGCAGATTACTAGTACAGGAAAGTGACAAGGAAAATACAATTTTTTTTCTCCATACTACAAAGACTATTAAACCCTTTCTACATTGCAGATGAAAGTATACAAGCAATGACTGCTGTCAGCAAGAATCTAGCTGGGCTTCCCTGAATATTGTGCCCAATGATTTTTCCCCTCTACAAGTGATCTTAATCTGTGCTATAGAATATGGGGGATGCGGAGGAAGCTGTTGCTAGCATGGCTTCAAAATTATGTGGATGGGGCTCGTTACGTTAACTCCTTTATTATTCTCCCCATTTCCCCTAGGAAAGGGATTCTTAGAGCTTGTGTTCATAGTAATTCCAGCTTGTAGGGGCATACACGTCGCAATATCCCAACTATTTCCACAGTAAAAGCTTCAAGAACGAGTGGAAGAAATTCACTCAACTCTCCCCCTCCTCCCATCTCTGAAAAAATGTGCTAAAGAATGACAATCTTGCCTTATACCTCACTGTTCCCAATGGTGACCAGTATTCAGCAGTGCCAGGAACTGAACACAGCTCTTAACAAGAGTAAGCCATATAAAATGGCCTAAACATCTTGAAGTTTCAGTAATTCAGCATATTTGCTTTTATTATTTTTAAATTAAAATTGCATTTTGGAGGTCCCAAATTTATTTTATCTAATTGAAATTCTCAGCTGTACTTTCTATTAAACACTGATGGAAATTTAACATCTTTAATTAACCCATGTGAGGTGCTTATAAAACTGCATTTGCACTAATGTGGCCATCAGCACATTTTTCATGAAAGAATTAAAATAAAGTGCACCAGTGTTATTTAGTATTGACTTTTTTTTCCAGCAACTCCACTTTTAAATTCCCACATTATCAGAACTGTCCCTGTATATCGGCCGGTTACTGCATAATATGTTTTCATTGCAAGGATCCAATATAAAGGTTATTGCCTTAGTAACAGTATCTCTGCCACACAAAGAATCTCTTATACCAAAGCACATGACCATTAACTCAGATGTTTATGTAAGATGGAACTGAATAGATCAATTCTGACCTGTTAAGCTCTGCTTTGTTACTGCTTTGAGCATTTTCAGATTCAGGCATCTCTATGCCACATGGAAACAACTGTGTGGGATATTTGCGGTTACAGTGATAAATGCCATTGTTCTGCTTTCTCACCAAGTCTATCTACAGTATAAAGAAATAATTTCCAACTTCAGTTAATCACTGAGGCAGGATTCTGTTCTAGCATCTGTCTTTATTACCAGCTATGACGTCTTTCATATGTATTTACTGATCATTTATTATATTTTGGCTATACCTAAAAGCCAGCTGAAGAACCCCAAAGATTTCAGTTAATATATTAGAGTAAACAGACAGACATTGATGTAAACAATAACACTGCTGACACTAGTAGAAAATCAGCCACAGCATAAAAATAGGTCTAGCATTTTCACCCAAATACTTAGACTACATTTTTTGGAAAGCATCTCTATACCAAGCCATTTTATATGCTATGGGGAAGAGAGTCTGGTCTCTACCCCACTGCCCCAGGCACTCACTTTATGGTCTAGCTTGATTGTAAAGTCAATGGTATCCTCTGTGACAGGCATTGCTATGATGTGTAGATCATAGAAACTATCATGTAAAGAAAGGAGAAGGGAACTAATGCAAGACTAAAAATTTTATAATACCACCTGTGCATCATCCTACAAACGGACACCAATCCAGTAGTAACCATTCATAGATACTGTATGCTAGTCTAATTAGACAGCAATCAGGTAAACAGAATAAAGAAGAAGTGATACGTCCAAAGAACCAATATCTAATCTCTCCAACTGTGAAATGTAGCATACAAATAGTACGTTCTACGAGTTAATAGACTCATGGAATATAAATTGGTATAAAAGGGTACTTCGATGCCAGGAGGGGAATTATGGCACGTAAAAAAGTAATGTGTGAAGAAGTCAGATTTACTGCACAGTGTCTTCATAATCAACTTTGGAATGTCTCATTCCAGTTAGTGATTGACAGGAGAATAACTGATTTTATGGGTTAACCTTGAAACTTCTCTCATTCAGTATTCAATTTAGTTTTTGATCACTAAAAAAAGATTCATTCACCAAATAGCTCAAACCTGAGACCAGTTCACACCCGTCAGACTTTTTTCAGTTACTGTGGCTCATGAAATACTAACATCCTATCTTTTTTTGTAAAAATACACCTACATGGATAAACAGTACATGGATACATAGATTTAAAGCGTCACTTCTCTGCTTTACAAAAAAATTAACAGTGTTATCTGGTCCATTCTGAGAAACTGGTAACAAAGTGCATTTTGAAAATCATCTAATATTGAACAGATCCCTACAACTTGTTTCAATTAAGTAGTGATTTTTATATCAGTTCTTTAATCCTCCCTTAGCCATATCTTGAGAAAGGGGTTTAAAGCATTTATTGTTATTGAAAAGTTTGATTACAGTAACAATATTCATTTTTGGTTTTAGTCCTTGTGGTACACGAAGTAATATATAAGGGATAATTAAATCAAGTTATCTGTTAGGCATCACTTTTTAAGACTACACACTACATAATGAGTGGGGTCCCACAGTGATCAGTTCTGGTCCGGTTCTGTTCAATATCTTCATCAATGATTTAGATAGTGGCATACAGAGTACACTTATAAAGTTTGCAGATGATACTGAGGTAGGAGAGGTTGCAAGTGCTTTGGATGATAGGATTAAAATTCAAAATGATTTGGACAAACTGGAGAAATGGTCTGAAGTAAATAAGATGAAATTCAATAAGGACATATACAAAGTACTCCACTTTGGAAGGAACAAATCAGTTGCACACATACAAAATGGGAAATGACTGCCTAGGAAGGAGCACTGCAGAAAAGGATCTGGGGGTCATAGTGGATCACAAGCTAAATATGAGTCAACAATGTAACACTGTTGCAAAAAAGCAAACATCATTCTGGGATGTATTAGCAGGACTGTTGTAAGCAAGACATGAGAAGTAATTCTTCCGCTCTACTCTGTGCTGATACAGCCTCAGTTGGAGAACTGTGTCCAGTTCTGGGCACCACATTTCAGGAAAGATGTGGACAAGTTGGAGAAAGTCCAGAGAAGAGCAACAAAAATTATTAAAGGTCTAGAAGCATGACCTATGAGGGAAGACTGAAAAAACTGGGTTTGGTTGGGCTGGAGAAGAAAAGCCTGAGAGGGGACATGATAATAGTTTTCAAGAACATAAAAGGTCACTACAAGGAGGAGAGAGAAAAATTGTTCTCCTTAATTTCTGGAGATAGGACAAGAAGCAATGGGATTAAATTGCAGCAAGCGTGGTTTAGGCTGGACATTAGGAAAAAATTCCTGACTGTCGGGGTTGTTAAGCACTGGAATAAATTGCCCAGGGAGGTTGTGGGATCTCCATCATTGCAGATTTTTAAGAGCAGGTTAGACAAACACCTGTCAGGGATGGTCTAGATTGGTGGCTTTCAAACTTTTTTACTGGTGACCCCTTTCACACAGCAAGCCTCTGAGTGCGACACCCCCCCCCCCCGCCTTATAAATTAAAAACACTTTTTATATATTTACCACCATTATAAATGCTGGAGGCAAAGCAGGGTTTGGGGTGGAGGCTGACAGCTCGTGACCCCTCATGTAATAACCTTGTGACCCCGTGTGGGGTCCCAACCCCCAGTTTGAGAACCCCTGGTCTAGATAATCCTTAGCCCTGCCATGAGTGCAGAGGAGTGGACTAGATGACCTCTTGAGGTCCCTTCCAGTCCTGCGATTCTATGACATGGCAATGGAGACACATAGCCCAAGAAAATAAATGAGCTCTTCACACTCCCTTGGACTAATTAGAGTTGTTCGCATGCTGGTCCATTTTCCTCACTACTGTATACGCTCTGACTTTGCTAGAACACCAGGGATGAATTTGGCCTGGTGATGCTTTAGCATAGACACAGGAAAAAACCTTACAAACAGGAGTATTCTGAATTTCCTTTGGTGAGAAGTCCAGTTAACTAATTCTATTGACATTCTCTCTAGATTGAGTCAGAGAGAAAAGGCTGAAGTAGAAGAGCAAAAACTGAAAATCAAAACATTTCATATGACTAACAGGCAATGTTAAAACTAAACAGATTTCAGACTTAACACACATCTAAGATTACTTAGGAAAACTCTTAAAACAACCTTAAGACAGCTCCAAATTTTGCAAACTGTCACACACTCTTCATTAAAAATTGGACTGTAAAACAGAATTCTAAATTCTCATCTAGGAGACCCCTTTACTGCCTCAAAGCGAGAGGATTCTTTGCAACCGGGGCACCATGTGCACATCATGTTGTACATCTAGTCTGCTCTGTTCACATAGGCCGTGCCAGGGTGTTAAAACATGTAAGAATCCTGCTCTGCAAGTGCTTCGGAGAGCAGGATTTTTGTCCATTGTGACACACTGCCTAGTACAGATACAATCAAAATAAAGCAGAGTACACCTTGTTTTGGGCCTAACAGTTGTGTCCTTTAAAAGCAAGACAAAGTTTATTTCATTCATGGGGCAAGATGGGAAAGGAAAGAAAGAGAAGCTTTGTTTCAGAGTTCCTTTTGGCTACCAGCCCAACTAAATATCATATAGATATAATATTCTCCATAAAAATCAAGCAATTGACTTCTCTACTCTGTTTCTTCCCTCCAATTCTATGAATTTTCCGAGGTCTCTTAAAACATTTCACACACACCTGATCATGCCTTCGTACCTCCTGCTGCAGCCTACTGTGCTTCCTGAGTAGCCACAGCAGATTGACAATGACAATCCCGGGAAGCTGTGAAGATGATAAAACAATGTGATTCTCAGTTGCTGCTGGGAGTGGGAGGGAAGGAAAAGGGGGCTAGTTTGAGACAAAAGAAAGGTCTGACTCCCTAAACACCTATGCAACTTCTTGAGTCCTTCAGCAGCAGCTGGAGTGCCACACTGAAACATACCAACATTGTTTCACTCTCATTCTGTTGAGGACTGGTTGACACCAGTGCAATCCCAGAATAATGCAGGATTCCTGCAGTCTGATGTCTAATTTAGGCTCCTGTTCAAGGTGAACATTAAAAACATTGCTACATTGGAACAGTTGGTGGTTTCTGTCAAATTCTTAGAGAATAGATTTCCATGTCAAACACCATTGTCACTGACACTCATAATTGTGTTTTGTATTAGGAACACTGTTCCATTTATCAGCAAGAAAGCTATGTACTGAACTGATCAGTACATTTCTCACAGAAATTTTAAAATGACATACCTAAATTGGGCACCCAGATCCATAGTCACCATAAAAAACTGAACTGATTTTCACACACAGCTTCCAATCATTTCCATTTCCCGGACTAAACTTTCCTTCTCACCCCTAGAGGTGGCCCACTGGGTCAGGAATGAGGCACATTGGTGGGTGAGGTGTTACAGGTAACTGTGCGTCAAGATGCAGCTTTGGTTTCCAGTGCTATCAATCCAACACTAAAGCAAAAGTATTAAATTAACTTGAAATAAAGTAAAATTTTGATACAAGATTTCACATAACTCACTTCAGCATATATATAAGATTTTAATATTTACCATTTTTTAAGCAACTGCCCAAAACCTGAAAATTATCAGATGATTTAAAACTAGAAGGCAGCAAATCATCTTCGGTATCAAGGCAGGATCTGTCAACATAATTGCCTTTTTTTTTTTTTTTTTTAAACACACACACACACACACACACACACACACACACACACTCTAACTACATTGCTGGGCTTAATCTGCAGGTGACTTTACTAGGAAATAAAGCAGCAAAAATGTTCATACTAACTGCTGTTGCAAATACGAACATATGGATACTGCTACTATAATACATCCCCTAGGATTACTCCAGCTTTACAACATAATAGTACAACAGCCCCTGAAGATATCTAAAGTAAAGCTTTGGGGAAAGGATTTTATTTGAAATAGTGGATTGTTACGGATCAGCTGAATATACTTGCAGGGAGTTGGGAAATAAAACCTTTATAAAACATTCTCAGAAAGGTGAAGTGTCATCATCTTTCATATTATGGAGACAACTCAAATTCTCACCATGCTATTAATTTCCTTTGGAAATAGTATTTAACATACAAAATCTCAACTCAATATTGAATATAACATACCACTCAAACAACTCACTAAAATACCACCCTACAAGTCTGTGTAAGAAATAAGTACATATTAAAAATTGGGAATCATGATAAAAGTAATTTGACTGTCTCAAAAAGGTAATGATACATCAAGCATCAGAATTTTCCCATTTTCAAATCATAATATTGGTCCAATGAGAGAAAATACTTTGTGGCTTAGGACTTGTCTACACTTGAAACACTATAGCAGCACAGATGCAGCTGCACCACCATGGTGCTTCAATGTAGACGCTACCTACACGCTAATGGGAGAGGTTCTCCTGTCGGCACAGGTAATCCACCTCCCTGAGAGGCAGTAGCTAGGGTTGATGGAAAAATTCTTCTACAGTAGAACCTGAGAGTTACGAACACCAGAGTTATGAACTGACCGGTCAGCCATGCACTTCATTTGGAACCAGAAGTACACAATCAGGCAGAAGCAGAGACAAAAAAAGCAAAAAAGCAAATACAGTACTGTGTTAAATGTACACTACTAAAAAAATTAAGGAAAAGTTTAGAAAAAGACTTGACAAAGTAAGGAAATGGTTTCTGTGCTTGTTTCATTTAAATTAAAATGGTTAAAAGCAGCATTCTTTCTTCTGCTTAGTAAAGTTTCAAAGATGTACTAAGTCAATGTTCAGTTGTAAACTTTTGAAAGAACTTAAAATGTTTTGTTCCAAGTTATGAACATTTCAGAGTTATGAACAACCTCTATTTCCGAGGTGTTCATAATGCCAAGGTTCTACTGTTCTGATGTAGCACTGTCTACACCAGGGGTTAGATCAGCTGAACTATGTCACACAGGGGTGGGGATTTTTCTCACTCTTGACTGACAAAGCTGGGTCGACCTAACTTTTTAATCTAGACTAGACCTTGGAGCACTTTTCATCAGACCATCTACAAGCCCTTTACAAAACTTTGTATTATCTCCATTTAAAGATGGGAAAAAGAGAGGCACAGAGTTTGTATCCATTGGGGATTTTTGTACATGCTATAGCCACAAGTGTAAAAAGTGACCTTCCCCAGTGCATCTTACCCACATTGGAAACTGGAGGGGGAGGGGGAAAGAGGGGCTCTTCAGATTAATCCTGACCAGCTAACATTTTGGAACACCTCTTGTCTGCACTAGATAACATCACCAAGTCGGGTTTAACATGTTAGTTAACATGTTCTCCCAACACGGTGCACTTTCTTAGTGATATTTCCCCCAAGCACTAGTGTGGGGTCAGCAAACTAGAGAGGAAAAAATTTGAATCTCTGGGAATCCTAGGCATTGCTATGAGATTTCATGAGTATAAAAAAGTCTAGATTGTCTATTTTGGGGTCTGATTTAACTTCCAAAATCAATGAGAATCCTGCCAATGATTTCAAAATCCCATCAATCTGGCTCATAAGTACTTCCAAGGTGCCTATCACTGTGGTATAATTTCTAAGCACTGATTAAAGAGTGCATGAGATTGTCTTTTATTGGGCAGACACCCATCTAATGGCAAAAGAGACATCACAAAACGTAAACATCCTCAAAGAAGGACTAAAGCTTTTTTTGGAAGAAGCGATCAAGTTCACATGCTGTTAACTGGATGTTAATAGGAACATATATTAGCAATATCAGATAAAGAGCTGAGAATGGTAGATTCAGAATTATTTTAGTGTGAAGTACAATCATTTAAATGTCAGTATCTCCACAGGGCTGGGAAGTAGAGCTCAAGTCTGGTGTTATTTTAAAACTCGGAATTTGAGCTACAATTAAATAGTTCAGAGTTTAAACAGACATCAGCAATTTTCCAAGAAATGGAAATGTTACAGATGGTAAGTAGAGAAGCATTAACAGTGACTGCAAAATAAGACTATTTTCAATACAAAATGTTCTTGCAAGATCTTCCAATTATAAATTTCCAATTACAAATACAAATATTTGAACATCTCTCCTTTGGTGCCACATAATCCCACCACTGTAACCCTGAGGCAGCACCTCACAGATGCCATGCTTACTCGACCTTTTCCATCCCATTCCCATTGCTGCTATTGCTATTCCACCACCCGTCAGTCTACTGCCAGTCAAGCAATTTTATTTATTCAACACCACACATTTCACATCAAAGTACTAAGCTCTTGCTGTTTACCATTTGTAAATCACCTAATGCTTTACAACTATGGCTAAGCATCATCATCCCAGTTTTACATATGGAGAAACTGAGGCAGGAAGGTTAAGTGACCAACCCAAAGTCATATATTAAGTCAACAACAGAACTGAGAATAGAACCCTGGTTTCCAATACCAGATCTGGAGCACTGTCCACTGGACCCCACTGCCCCTGTTTTCATGACTACTCCCACATAAAACTGTCAAGTGAGCCCTTTTAGGGTCACTTTCATGAAACTCATCTCTCACAAAACCAGAATTATAAGTGTAAAAGCCCCATCACAATAAACTTCATCTCAAGTAAAAGGAATGTACACAAAAAGCATCTGATTAAAAATTCAGAGGTATTACCCAGAATTCCTATATGTTGTCTAGCAAGAATGAAGCAAAATATTATCTACAAATTCTCCAAGCCAATTACTCAAGGAACGAATCCCAAATATCTGTTTACACTAACATGGCTAGATAGAAGAACAAATGCACAAACTTCAAAAGTACAAAATATTTTGAATAGCAAAAAATGAAAATACTAGTAATAAATATATGAAGAAGTGATGTAGCTAGCTGTCTACCTGCACCTAAGTAGCTATGGTGGCCTTAAGCAGAAGTTTGGAACCATATAAAAATCCACCCATAGATTAATTGGCTATGTTGATGTGACCTTGCATTAAATTTTTGGAGGGATGTAACACATAAAAGTATAAGCAGCAAAGAGTCAGATTCACCCACGAAAGCTCATGCTCATGCTCCAATATGTCTGTTAGTCTATAAGGTGCCACAGGACTCTTTGCTGCTTTTACAGATCCAGACTAACAAGGCTACCTCTCTGATACTAAATAAAAGCATGATATTTGCATTGGGGTGGGAAGGGAGAGGAAAGAAGCTTTTAGTATGGAGAAGTAAAATATCCTATGGCTAGATATAAGGAAAGGTGTTGTATAGTTTTGGGGTCCCCTAGGTGCTACTACAGTATACAAAATTAAAAACAACCACTGTGCAAACTTTTATAATATACCGGTAGCACTATTTGATCAAAATGTTATTAACATGACTTAATAATTTAGTAATATTTAGTGAATGTGTAGATAAACTGTAAATGACACACATTTTTCTAGACGTAAGCTTCACATGCTACAGGGTGAGAAAATGCCTTCCAATTAAATTGGTTGCCCCTGTACTCATCTCAAGCAGAGACTAGGCAGCGGGGAAAAAAGATTATTTTCCTATTGGAATAGATAGTTCAGTGACTTCCTCCTAAACCTCCTTTCAAAGAAATTTCTCAATGGCTTGCAAAGTGAAACGTTTACTCTTTCAATGTAGTTTGCTAGAGCTACGTGCTCAGACCATATGAGAAGAAAGGATAATACGATAGACATGAGTCATCTTCCTTTGAATGGTCTAAACATGGAAACCAGGATTTTCCATTATCTTGTATTTATTTATTTTAAAGCCTAAATTAATTCTACACTAACAGGGAAGACGTTAAATTTCTGGGGGTTTGGTTTTTTTGCTCACAATATAATACTCTGTGCCCCACCATACAATCTCCCACTCCCCTGGTAACAGAACTGCTGCTTTGAAATAGTTTCTGGTTCTCTGGTCATCTGTAGATGTTGCTTTGGTCTATTAAGTTGAAAGGTCTGCTCAATAAAATGCAACAAATTTGTTGTTTGGATTGTTTCAAAAAAATATTTTTAATACCCAGCAAAATGTTTGATGATTAGCATTAAAGTGTTGGGGATGCTATAGCCAGAAGCTCCGGAGCTTCTAAAACGTCCTTACTAGAGGAGCTCAATAAATCCTTGCTGCACAAGTGGTTCTGCAAATAAAGATGTGGAGCACTCAGCTGCACAAGTACAAGACAAATAATGATACACAGGACACAAATATTTTGTTTTGAAAGAATGACCTGAACATGGTTCTGCTATCTAGCACACAATAAAATTCCTAAAACATAAAAGGAATAAGAATTCAGCAGGATACTTTCTCCTGCGGCATGAATATAGCAAAAGAAAGTTTGAACGCCTGATACCTGGTTTAGTATGGCAAATAAAAATGTTTAAATATACCAACTAATGTATCATTTGTTGAAGAATAGAACCATTATTAACATACCGTGGCGAGGATCAATTCAATAAATCAATTAAAGTTAAGAGCCATGACACTTCATCTTAATCTCCTAGCCAAGTATGTTTCAATTAGATTAGTACTCTGAAGGGAGACCTCAAAAGAAAACCTAATATCCTAGTGACACAATAAAGATGCTCTTCTTTCAGAGTCAGTACTGAAACAATGCTCCAGCATGATAAAAAGAGGTACTCAGTATTTGGATGTTCCATGTTTTGTTTTGTTTTGTTTTTTAATAAGAGGTAAAACAGAGGTTCTGAGTACTTGGGATCATTTAAGAGCCCATGGTAGTTTTCACAAGAAAAAAGTATTAGTTTGGTGCCTGATAAAATTCCAGTTTGGATAATGACACTTAACGTGCTTTTCTCTGCAACTTTAAATAGATAAAGTATTTTTCGTTGTCTATCCTAAACTGTTGTGTAATATTGCTATGTGCTGCTAAATTGCTGCTGCCTTCCACACAACAAGCTGGTGGCACATCACTGGCTGTTAAGGCAATTCCTGTATTTATAATTTGAGAGGTGGTAATAATTTAGGGATGAAGGGCCCGACAAATGTAAGATTATTGTTATAATTGACACATTCAATTCACCATTGACTCCTGTTACAGCACTTCAGATACTGTAAGTGTTCATTTAAAAAAAAAAAGAGTTTTCCTTTAGCATTATACCACAACCACTGAGATTTCAGCCAAAGCAGCCTTCAGCAGATCATTACTTATGTTAAGAAGTGCCAAACCAGACTTCATAACACAAGTGGGCCCAAGCAGCCATACAAAGAACCCATTCCCTTGGCATTGTATTCTCATTAATTTTTAGAATGAAACAGTATTTAGTACTAATATTTGTACACCAAACGTTAATACTAT
Source organism: Mauremys mutica (assembly GCF_020497125.1). Classification (NCBI taxonomy): domain Eukaryota; kingdom Metazoa; phylum Chordata; order Testudines; family Geoemydidae; genus Mauremys; species Mauremys mutica. The sequence continues at coordinate 80,001,986 of NC_059082.1, read as the reverse complement.
AAATGTGCAGAGTGGAGAATTAAGCACTGAAGTATTGAACTGTTACAACAGTATTTGTTTAAAAGAATGGTTGAGCAATGAAGTAAACTGTCATGCTCATACTAAAATAAAATAGCAACAAAATAAAAGGAAGTCTGGTCAAACTGATGGATGCAAGGGAATTTCCTGTGCTGATTTTATTAAAGTAGAATTCTAGAAAGAAACCTAAAAGGATGAAGTGTAAAACAAAACACACTTTTCATCACACACCCCTCTCAAAATTGGAAACGTATGGAGAACATTAACTGAAAGAATCCCCTTTGCTGCTCTGCCCCAGTCAGATGTGTCATATTAAACATTGGAATCCATTCATGGAAATGGCTGGATTTCACCACCTTTGGGACAAGGTAAGTAAAAATTGTATTATAAATCAATTTAAATCAACATATTCATCCTTTCCCCGACTAGCAATTAAGCCTAGTAATTTGTAAAGGCATTAGTACTTCCCAGAAGACCTATAGAGTTTCAGTCACTGCAAAAACCCCTTATGATCTGTACACTAATATTCTAGAAAGCTCCACTTACTCTCTCATCCAACTGCAAATCAGAATCTGAAAGCTCTGGAACAGATGTAGATTTACAGAACAAAACCACCCTCATTTTTACATGCATTTGATTATTTGTACTTACAGCCATGGTAAGATGCAGGAGAGCCTCCAGATTTGCCATATTCTTGCTCTGAATAGCTAGTGGATAGATTAGGCTGACTGGAACCTCGGCCAAATGTGATCTGGTTACTACCAACTCCAGTGGCCACCTGAGCCATACGCTCTTTGGTCTTCAGTGCTTGGGCCCTCTCTGTCTTGAGTCGCTCATCATCCTTCAGAAGAGAGACCAGCTGCTTGGACTTCTCCCTTACATTGATGCCCTGGTCTTTACCATCTCGATCGATATACTGGAAGTCCTTCAGTGTTTGAATAGCAAAAATATTCTCTTTACATTGCTGTGCCACCCTCTCAGAGCCTGTTTTAATCAGGTAATCTAACAGAGTAAGGGCCTTATACACATGCCGCCAGTTTTTGCCATGGTCATTCAGCCGTTTCCAGATCATGCTCATAATTTCAGAAAAGGCTACCACATTGTAAGTCAGATCTGCTATTTCAGTCATTAAGGAACTAGAAGGACCCCAGGGGTCATTGGAAGTTGCTTCCCGAACTTTTATTTCGGCCTCTGAATAATTGTTCACAATGTTTTTCATTTGCCGTCTAATAGACGAAGTCGTCATTTTCCCCCCCTATTAATAGGACAAACTTAAAAAAACCTTCAAAGAGATTAATTTTTTTCTCCCAATGCACGTTTCTGGACTGTGAAGACTCTATCAGTGATCAATTTGAAACATGTTCTGCTAAGATCATTTCCTCCCTTCAAAAAAAAGGTGCAAGACACAGGAAACCATAACCTAAAAAGAAAAAGAAAAAAATTAGTTGTAGCTTTAATTGTTCTTTTGTGAATAAAAACATCCAACAAAATTGTCCAAATCTTTTAAGTCAACTGAAGGTGCTTTCAAGGTCCCTACTGTATTTTATGTGAAGAAACCCACTTTTGCTCCTTATCTCAAGACTAAGGTACGATTAATTACTGGAAATTCACACTAAGTAAAAAAGCATTAGAATATACAATAAAAAGAGCATGATTATTACTATACTCTGATTAGTTTATAGGTTGTTTTGTCACAAGCATGCACATTGACAATGAGAGAAAGCTAAGCCAAAGAAATTAGTTGTGAATTTAGTTTTGTTGTGAGGTCTATAGTAATTATCTCATGGGAGCAAATTCCAGAGTCAGGTCCAGGTCCTTCAAAAGTTCTGTTTCCTGCACTCATGAGCCTCCCTCTGTTGGTTAGCAATTTCAATGTTCTAGTGTAACATACTGTTGTGGGAACTCGTGGTCATGGAGCATGTGTATTTCCTATAAACTAATCACACTATTTCTAAGGTATCCAGGCACAAATTCATGGGGGGCTCTGAATATTAGGGCAGACACCTTGAACTGGGTTCTATATTCAACTGGGAGCCACTGAAGAGGGGCAGCAGAAGGCTGCATTCAAGGCAACATGCAAAGCTAAGCAGATCAGAGGGAAAACAGTTTGTTTATTTTGTATATTTGACAGCACTGTGTGTCTACCAGAGTCACAGTTTCTGCTGCTTGGGAGCATATTTCACATAGCACTGAGGAAGGATGTGTTTTAAATTATACAAAAATGGAACTGTAAATCCAAAATATTGTCAGGGGAACTCAAGTGTAAGCTTTATAAATGCAAAACCTTTTAAACTTTTTTCTGAAGATGATTAGATTTCAAATGGGCACAGGTCCATTTAAGCTTTAGAATGCATTACTCAAGTGAACATTCAGATATTTACGCTATATGTTTACTATGTTAATTGTATTAATATTAATTATATCCTTTTATTTTCAAATTTAAAAAAAATCATTGCAATGTTTTACAAATAAAACCAGTTCAAATACTTAAAAAACACTGATTCCATAAGGGAAAAGTTACCACACTGGCTGAACAAGGATTGTACTTTTAAAAATGTTCTCCAGCAATGTTTCTCCAGACTTGTACAAGAAACTGCACTATCAGTAACAAAAGGCATGGGTGAGAATTAACACACTGATTGCAAGCTTAACATTACCATCATTCTTCAAATTACTATCATGCAATTTTGAATGAAGGCAGAATTAAGTTTCGACTTAGGAAGACAATTTTTCTAAGTCAGTAATAAACATACAACTTTATAACAGTGAAAGAACAGTACAAAAGAATATGTCCTTTCAAGATTACAATTCTCAGCAAATAAGATCACTAACAAGATTAATTAAGACAGATTCAAAAAAATCTGTAATAATATTTATTCTTGGAAGAATTAAGATAAAAACTATTATAGTTAAAGTATTTCAGAAAGTTGGCCATAAGACCAGACCTGTGTAAGTTTGAAAGCTTGTCTTTCTCCAACAAAAGTTGGTCCAATAAGGATATTACCTCACCCACTTTGTCTCTCTAACAAAAGTTAAAAACAGACTTCAAATAAAATGCACCAGCATAGTGTATTCCTTTTCATTTATTTAAATCCAACTCATAGGAAAAGAATTTTGATCTATCATCGGACAAATACCAGAAGGAACAGAGCTTGGTAGCAGCCTCTGGATAGGAAATAGAGTTTACACTGCTCCTAGAGGAGTCTCGTCAGCTTTGCAGCCCCAGAGTATGGCAGAGGAATCCCCATCTAAACATCTGAATTCCACTCCCTCCATAACTAGGAAAAAAACTGGTGAAGTTTTTTTGGGGGAAGGTTTGCCAGAAGATATCAATGAAGCCAATAGCTTAGCAGCATTCAGAAAAGGCTTGGATATTTACATGGATAACAAGAACATTCAGAATGATAACAGTAGGCATAAAAAAATTAATGAGATACTGCAATACCTGGATATAAACCACACAGGAAGTACAGGTTAGGTTAGAGGAGGGAATAGTACTATACTAAAAAAATCCATAGAATGAGAGACAATTCTGAGTGGAGAGGATGGATACAGCAGAGTCTGTATGGATACTAATCCTAAATCAGGAATACAAGTATACTAATAGGATTAAATGACTGGCCATCTGATCAGGAAAAGGCTATTGGGTGCTCAATGTTACGTAAAAATCAAAGAGGTAAGTAATAAAACAGCAACAAGCAGCAACTTCAACTACCTACATATAAACTGGTAGTGTCACAATGGTTTGGAAAAATAATATCAACATCCATAGCTGAACTACTAAGAGCAAACATAATTAAATTCAAGACCCTTGGAGGAGGATTCTTATAAAAAACTAGCATTGCTCCACTAAGCTTTAGAAAGGAGCATTTCAAAGTGAAGTAGCCTTTGAAAAGACTCTTAATTATTGCTTGACTTTTATCATGTGCATAAGAAACCATGCATCTTGCACTCAAGAATGTGCCCTAGAGTACCTATTTTAACCGAGAGGAAACCAAACAGTCAATCCTATGCCCTGAAACAGGACAAGAGCAGAGCTTCCTCTGTTGAGTCACCAAGTGCTTGAACCCCAGCATAGAAGTAAAGTGTATATGATGGTCAATCATACTAGCAGATGGACTGAATTAGCCCCACCGTGGCCATATCTACACTAAGAACATAAGAATTGGTCTGACCTGGTACGGCCAAGGTCCATCTAGCCCAGTATCTGTCTACCGACAGTGGCCAATGCCAGGTGCCCCAGAGGGAGTGAACCTAACAGGCAATGATCAAGTGATCTCTCTCCTGCCATCCATCTCCATCCTCTGACAAATAGAGGCTAGGGACACTAGGAAAAAAAACATTTCTTTTTGTAGAGAAGACAAAGCTCAAGATACAAGCGGGATTTGAAGCCTCTGTCAGTAAAGAGGTGGTTTTCAGGGAATCCAAAGTTTGGAGGGAAAGTTGAGGCTGAGGCTTATGTTTTGTTTATTTTTGAGTATCAGAGGGGTAGCCATGTTAGTCTGGATCTGTAAAAAGCAACAAGTCCTAAGTGGGTATTCACCCGCAAAAGCTTATGCTCCAATACATCTGTTAGTCTTTAAGGTGCCACAGGACTCATTGTTGCATTTATTTTTTAAAAAGCAGCAGAGTCCTGTGGCACCTTAAAGACTATTTTTGAGTTACCAATAAAGCCAAACACTGGAAATGAGTGACTTTGCACTATGTGTATACACTCTGGAATGTGAGGGGAACTCTATTTGATTATAGAGTAATGCTCCCAGTTTGAAGGATGTGCTGCAGTAGCAATAGAAAGTGACACGTTACAGGCACAAGGGATACACCTGCAGTAGACATAATAGAATAAAGGGATCTAAAGAGAAACACACACTTTGAAAAATATGAAATTGTTTGCTATATTAATAAGTGAGCACACTGAATTAGGAGCAACAGAAACAAAGGTGTTCTTAGCACTTCAACAAAATTAAAGACTTCATTTGATTATCTGTACTTCTATAGCAATTATAAGATTGCTACAAAGTGCAAACTCTAGCATTCAGATACTTTGCATAATTATTTCAAGGTATGAATATATAATTTCAATTGCTAATTAAATAGCTTAGTTTGATATGAGTCAGCAGAACAGTGCTGAGTCCAGTCATTAACATGGTACCTTTTTTGACCCAAAGGTAAGTTTAGAAACATTGTGTCTCCCTGGTACAGCTATTCCATTTTTTGCTATTAAAAAGCAAACTACAGTATTTTGAGAGACTTTCATTTTATCCTATTAAAATAGCAAAGAAGGGCTTGGGGGAACGATCACCTTGTGTTAATGATTTTTACCTAAAATAAAAATTTGCCAAGAGTTTAATTTCATTTTTACAGCTATTTTGGCACTAGCAATAAATCAAGTTCTTGGGCACTTCCTAAAGCAAACACTAAAAGATACACAACTCATCTGCTTCACCATTCCTATGAAATTAATATTTTACTTGACCTTAACATTTGGAGAATATGAGAACAGCCTTTGAGGTAAAAGTTAAATATCGCCATTTGATAAAGTAAGAAAACATTTTTAATGCATGATTAGTTGGTTTCACAGAAAATTTTTTTAATAGAAAATGTAGGATTCTTTTAAGGGGCCTTAGTGAAATAGCATCTCACCAATGAACCAATACAAAGTACAATATACTTGCAACTTCAGCAGAAATCAGCATCCCCATTGTAAACAGTACAATTGCAACTGCAGCACAAAGTAAAACTAATTACAGTTACTGCTCTTTGCAAAAAGCAGCTGCAGGGACCACCAACTTGAACAGATTTCTTAAAAGGGATAGCCAAGGTTTTTTGTTGGTGGTCGTTTCTTTCTTTTCACCTGAGGCCTCCAAAATTTCATCCACCTAATATTGCTGCCTATCACTTTGGACCACTTTTTCCTCTGTTTTCTAATAATTTTGTCACCTTTTGTACAAATAGGAATGGAATATGCAATTCTGCAGAGAGAAAAATTAATGTTTACCTGTAACGTAAGGCGTAATCTTGGGGGTGGGGTGATGAGAATATCTAATTTCTCAATTTCCTCTATGTCTTATTCAAACACTTTCATGATATGTAAAACCCTGAAGAATTCTCCTCATGACAGTTAGTCAGATACCGAATGCAGATGGAAGGACACTTGACTATTTCTGCCTATTAGATCTCTACCTAGAGACTAAATGAAATTCACAAGACATAAACCATCATCTTTAGTTTGCTAAAACAAACACAGAAATGAGGCCAACCCACACAGACATTAATAAAACTTAATTCAGAAGAGAAGCAATATAAATCCATCTAATGTACAGATTTCAGCAGAATCCATTGAGTTATCTGAAATGTAAAGCCACACACTGAAGTATGTCTACACTGATAAAAATAGCCTTCATTCAAAGCAAGAAACTCAATAAGAAAATTTGAACAGGGTCAGGTTGAATATGCAACTAAAACTGAAAAAAAATACAGGTGTGAATATCTCTTTCATATCAAGAGGACGTTAGTGTCAATGTTTTAAATATTACTAAAACAGCCAGAACACAGACACTAGATTTTAGCTGGAGGACATATTGGGAAGAAGAAATACACGAACAAGCTAGATTAGTCATTACTATCAGTACATATGAGAAAAAAATTACTTTTTTGAACTGCTGGTACTAATTATCACATTACTTCAGGAGAGAGTTATCAAACAGGTTAAATTGCACACATTCCTACAAACAAGATATTTTAACCCATATACAAAAATATCCAATTTGCCCACCCCTTTTCCTACAAGAAAGGGAGATCTGCAAATTTTCTCACAAGATTCAGATTACATTTATAAAAAGGGATTCAGCCAGACATAGCTAAAAATGTGTTCATATTCTAGAAAAGTGAAATACACAATGGATTAATGCAAGATCTGTACAGTGTTGTGCGTGCAGTTTCAAGTAGTGGTTTACACAACTATACAAGACAAAACAAATTTTATTAGTAATATCAGAGATCCTCAAACCCCAGCCCCATTCATTCATTACATGACTAACTCTTAATGTGGAAATACTGTATTTGTATTACTGTAGAACCTAGAGGCCACAGCCAAGATCCCTGTTGTGCTATGCGCTGTACTCGCAGTGACAGTCTCTGCCCCAAAGAGTTTACAAACTAACTAGATAAGACAGAGGGTGCAAGGAGAAACAGAGGCACAGTGAACTGACTTGCCCAAGGTCACACAGCAGGCAAGTGGCAGAGATAAAAACAGAACCCAGGTCTCCCAACTCTCAGTCCAATTGTTTCATCCACATGCTACATCCCGTAAGATATGCCTTATGCCACAAATTTTAACATCAAGCTAGCTCAGTCAAATATAGACCCTAATGTAAGCAGGAGCAACTCTACTGAAGTTAATGCTTATCTGTTATTATATTATTCCTAAAGTTTCACACACAAAATTAGGAATATTACAGTTCCAAAGTAAATTTGCAGCGTTATTGTAGCTGTGTTGGTCCCAGGATACGAGAAAGGCAAGGTAGATGAGGTAACTTTTTATTGGACCAACCGCTGTTGGTGGAAAGTACATGCTTTTAGAGCTAAACATAGCTGAAGAACTCTGTGTAGCTCAAAAGCTTGTACCTTCCACACCCACCCACCCATTTGTGTTTTATAACTTAAAGTAGCAACCTGGTAATACCAAACTGGAAGGACTAGTGATAACATCCACTATGGCAAATCCTATACTGCTATATTAAAATCCATTTTATAAATCTTCATGACAAGCCATGTTATTACACACAATTGCTTAATAAAGCTATTAACATCAGTTGCCAAATTTTGGAACATTGTTTTGCTTACATTTTAATGCTCCCTGGAAGATGCAAGTAAGTTGTCTTATAATTTAGTAGTTACGCTGTGTGAAAAGTCCTCACTTTCCACAGAGAAAAAAAGACTAACTTTACTTAATACATTAATATGTGCCGTGAAGGAGTTTAGCCAGAATTCACTAATAAGCAGGGTGGATAAAAATCAATTATTTAAAAACTAAAAAAAAAAAAAAATCTATTTTTTTAATTTAAAACTAAAAATAGTTTTAATTAAGATATATTATAGCTCAAAGATATCTCATCATGGAATAGAGATTATAAATTCTAATTCTGTAGTATGACAATATATTAATGTAATGTTTAAGAAAATTTTTGCAAATGAGTTCCAATAGTTCACGGATTAGGGACCCAATCTTATGGGGTTCCAGGGGCATCTGTATAGATTATTTAGATTAATCTTTCTATCTACTCAAATGGGACTCAGTGCTTAGTCTAGAACAGTGGTTCTCAAACTGGGACTGCCGCTTGTGTAGGGACCTGCCGGGTCTGCAGGTTCAGCCGATTGCGGCTCCCACTGGCCACGGTTTGCCGCTCCAGGCCAATGGGGGCTGCAGGAAGCGACGCGGGACATGAGATTTGCTGGCCACTGCTTCCCACTGTCCCCATTGGCCTGGAGCAGCAAACTGCGGCCAGTGGAGATGCAATCGGCCAAACCTGCGGACGCGGCAGGTAAACAAACCGTCCCAGCTCACCAGAGGCTTTCCCTACACAAGCGGTAGCCCCAGTTTGAGAACCACTGGTCTAGAAGATACCATCAGAGATGCTTAGTTTTGCAGTTCTCAAACTGTGGATTTGGGTCTCCAGAGATAACATGCTTGTTAACAGCAAAAATGTTTTTTAAATAAATTAATAAATAAATAATATACAGAGGTAAGAAATAACTGACCTCAACCTCTATCTCTGAGTTGAGAAGAATATGTATTAAGGTTATAACAACCAACAAGAACGCACTTTTATGTAGAAATCCATGATTAAATCAAGTCTTCCTGACAAGTGATTTAAATCGATTTGATTTAAATCAAATCCACCCTGCTAATAAGACAGTCCAGAAAAATGACGGCATGCAAATAATTTTCTAATACTGGATATATGCTTGTAAGTTCTATATGGCTTCAAATATTTTAGATTTCATTCTCTAACCCCACAGCACTTTGAAAGATATCCTAAGGCTCGAACTGGTTCTGTTTCACAGATTAGCCTTATTCATAAACAATTCTTACAGAATGAATAGATACAATGATACCCATTTGGTTATTTCCTAGTCCACATTAAAGTACTTTAACACAAACACTTGTTTCCACAACCAAACAGGAAAAGGAGCAACTGTACTTTGTAATGCCTCAGAGAAGAATATTAAAAGATGCTATGAAGCTTAGCACAATGCATAAAAGGCAATAAGGAGTACATATTAGCTTTCCAGTGCTATTGTACAGCAGAAGAAACCTTCCTGATTCATGAGACTAAAGCAATATAATGAAGACACTGAAATTACTGCCAACCCCACATCCTTCTTCAATCTCTCTCGCACATTATTTAAGAAAGCTAATTAGAGACAGGGATTGACCAAGGGCTCAATTAGAGAGAAAAATCAGTCCCCCTTTTCTGAAATCTAAACATGGGTCTTCTTTAAACTTTTAATTTTGAGGAGAGAGGAGAGAGACTCAAAAGTTACATTTTGGAAGCTTTCCACTCCCCTTTCACAAACAAGGGGACAAAGCCAGCTTTCATGAAGGACAGGTGGCCAAAGAGTTTCTTTAAAGAAAGAGTTAATGCACAAAGATATGCTTCTCCAAATGTATGCATATTCATGTTTTACAAGATTGTTAGATTCCACACTGATTTTTCAGCAGTGCCTGAGGCTTCAAGGGATAAATTAAATCTTTAATTTTATGGAGATCCATTGTGTAGCTAAATCCCTGCCCACATTAATCAGATATTTTATCAAACCCACTTTTTATTACATGTAATTTTAAAGGACCTATCATCTGTTATAATATCTGAGTCCTCTATATACAGTATCTCTACATACCTGTATAGTTTACTGAAAGGGAAAAAATGAATGGGAAGTTTTGCTTTGTGACTGAAAATAAATGAATCACCTGGCCACTTCCATTCAGGACTTCCAAAGTGAAACTTGCCAATGATTTGTATGTTTCATTCTGCAGCCTGTAACACAACTGGGATTATTGAAAAGAAAAGCAACTGTGTTCCAGAATGAATACTGTGCAACACTCTCTGGAAGAGTAGAGCAAATCAGGACTAATGATCCAAGTCGCAGCTACACAGGAGGTCTAATTTTAGACTTACAAGCTTTGGCAGAGTCTCTTTAAAAATAACACATTCCTTTGCCTATGGCTAGGTCAATTGTCACTGACAGTACACAAGCTTCATTTCATGTCTCGCTTTATTTCTCACTAGTAATACAGAGACTACTAGACAGGCAATGAATAATAGAATAAGGTAGAACTGTGGAAGAATATAGGTCAAGCCATTATGCACTGAGCCAAACATTCTAAATGCAGATTAATGCAATAGTAATAGTACAATAGAAAATACCTACCTGAAGGAGAGCACTTCCGTTTCTCTTTAGTAAAGGGTAAGGAAAATAATCAACATTATACTGTGTACTCCAAAATTACAAAAAAGTGTAGCAATGTGAAATAAATGCAGATTACCATGTCTACTTGGGTGTTACTTGAGACTGAAATAAAGGTGGAGGAAGACTTTCAAAAGAACACAGGGAGAGAAAATTAAGGCATTATACCTGCAAGAGGACATTTCCTTTAGAATATATTACTGGTTAATGAAGTGTGCCTGTCATTTCAGACATTAAGAAGCCTGCAAAGCAATGGTAAATCTCCTATCAAAAGAAACTGTGAATTAAAATGCAAACACATTTATCTGAAGTATTCAGTGTGCTCGCATCATATAATTAGCTCAACATTTTAGTCACTGGAAATTAGGTATATTTTCTGCTATACATTGGGCTTTCACCATAAAACTATTACTGTTATTTTGAATTGCAGCTACATCTGTGCATACTGAGGCCTTAATCCAGACAAAAACCAGTTTTTCTTTCTAGATAGGAAAGATGCTAGAACACTAAAGGAGCCTGTGGGTCAAACTTACAACTTCTGATAGTTTCAAGCCAGATTTTGGTTACAGAATTAATGCGATTCACTTGTCTTGAAATTCCAAATGAATACAAGGCAGATGTTTGTACACTATCTAGCATAATGGGGTCCTGGACCATAAGTAGGGCTCCCAGGCATTACAGTGATACAAATAATTAAATAATAAATGTTGCAATAGAATATTCAGAGGTTTAAAAAAGGCTTTACCACACTGAGTGAAAAGATCTCTTTTCATGCACTTCAGTGATATTTTGCAAAACCTGTACATCATGCCTCAGCTACCTGAAAGTGTCCCTTTAAACGGGTAAGAGACAGAAGGAGACCCCAAATGGTTAGTTTTCTCATCACTTATGAGGCAGGAAACTTTCCCTGGCAAAGGGTGGTGGGGATGCTAACACATTTTCTGGAGATTTTTTTTTTTAAGTTACATTTCTAACCTTTATAGCTGCTGAGAGACACTTCTGAATTTGAATGGAATTAACCCAATTCAGCGATCCCAAATGTGCAGAGAGATCCAGTGATGCAACTGCTCAGTTCTGTCAAGACAGTGCATAGTGAAATTAACAAAATCCAGTCCATCACTGCTGATATTCAGAAGCCTGTGGAGGCCAGAATGTGAATTGCAAGAATGCCAATTTCATGCTGCTATTGCTTGAGAAACCCGTAGTAGCAGCAGAGGCAGACACTGCTGGGCTTCTTAAACTGAGTGGTTGCCAAGAGCTGAATGGAAACCTGCTCTCCAACTCTAGGTTTTAATATATTAGCTTGGCTACATGCAGGAAGCTTGCATTGCTACATCCCACCCTGATCAAAGTTTTCAAAGGTGAAGAGAGATTTTAGGAGCCCAACTTGACACTATAAAGGGGCCCCATTTTCAGAAAGTACCTAGCACTGAGAATCAGATTCCTTTTAAGGCACTCAAAACTTGAGACACCCCAAAATCACTAGTCACTTTTGAAATATCTTGTCTTGTGTGTACTGGGGACTACAATCTCCTGGGTTTACAGTCTAATATCTTTCACAAGCACAAAATTCAATTAAAAATCCAGCAGGAATCAATTCAGCCTAACTATACACTCTGAGTTTTAGATTTCCTTCACCCAGTTCAACTGCTTCATACCATACAGGTATGGAGAAGAGCAGCAGCTTTTATTCGTCAAAGTAACTCCTTCTGACCTGGCCCATCCTAAAATGCAGAGCATAAAGCACTACCAAACTCAAGTCAGAGGACTGTATTTGTGGACAGGAGTTGGGTTGGCAGCAGCACCTGTGTAAAAGCCCAGGCTGACTCTGTAGTGAAGATAAGGCCTGGTCTACACCTAAAAATTAGATCAGCCTAGCTACATCACTCAGAGCTGTGAAAAATGTTGTGCCCCATGTATCATAGATAGGTTGACCTAACCCCCCACAGTAGGCGTGAGTAGGTCAATGGTGTCAACTTAGAGGACTCCTTTGACAAGAAAGCTTAGGCATGAAGAACAAGAGCTGCTGACCACAACTGACAGGATAAGGCGGAAGAGTAAGAATGGAAAAGCATGAAGCCTTTTTTATTTAAAAAAAAAAAGTTCTCTTTCACTCTCTTCCTCTTGTTCTGGAGATACTCCCAGAGTGTTAATTATTCTCTTAATCACAGATTTGTCAGATTCCTCCGACTGTCAGATTCCTCCTTCTCTGAATGAACTCTGCCCCTTCCTCAGCTGAGGAAGGGGCAGTCAAGCTTGCTCTTGTGCTTTTTGGACATTTTACTCTTTTGCTTAGAGACCCCTCCCACACGAGCATTCCATTACAGTTAGTCAAATCGCACAGGAGACTAACCCAGTGATTCTCAACCTATTTACCACCGCAGGCCACATATGCAGCTCTGTGTGTGTTATGTGGGTCACATCCACACATATATATACTACTTCTATGACCCTGAGGATGCCACATGGGCCACAGCTGTGCGCTGATTGGGCTGCAGGTTGAGAAGCACTGCTCTAACCTATTGATTGCCATCTACTGGCAGAGGGGCTATGAATCAGTCAATACTGCCCCTAAATGTGTGGGTACAAAAACATTGTGCTGAACCTGTTATTGACTGCATTTTAAGCTGGTAAAATTCCAGCATCTCTGAGTTAAGCTGACAGCAACCATTTCATTAAAGGAGGGAGAATGGGTGTATTAAGATCACCCTCAATTTTGTTATCCCCTTTGAAGTGCTTGGTAGTGTTTCCATGCCAATCAAATCCTTGAAAGAGCTGCAGCAGACGACATCTTTTACCTTAGTAGGGTCATCAGCCTGCTCTTAAGAAGCTGCCATTGTCCATTTACCTGCAAAGGGTATGGGGGACCATGCCTTTCCCTGCTTGTCAATGTTTAAATCGGATATTGTTAAATATTGAAGTGAGGTTTCAGTTTGTAAACAAGAACTCCATTGTTTCCTTAATACAAGGCTGTTGCAAATGTTACAGTGCCTTGGATTTTGACTCAACCTTCTTAGATCTGTCCGTGTTATCCATTTTACAGAGCTATGAACTGACAATCTCCTTGCTATACCACAAGGAGAGTTTTTTCCTAAATGCTAATAATGTTCTAAACACAAGAGAGCAGCTAAACTTAACAAAATAAACACTTACTTGCTGATGTTTCATAACCTAGCATCACAGAAAGGCAGAAGTACTTTAAATTCACTGTTGCTCTGTCCATACAAGTGGAACATTAGGATGGGAATAGGAAGGACAGGTTGTCAAAGATGGGAAACTGCCAGTGTCTTAAAGGTGATGTGAAAGGGGTCGGGGGGGAGTGGGGGGGGGAATAGAGAGGAGTAATTGGAATTCTGTGTTTCTGCAGGATGTATAAAGATTACCTGACAGGTCTTCCAACAAAAGCACGGAAGAGAGGCTATTCTGTTTTTTTAAAACCTTACAGATGTCAGGAATGTCAAGTCTGATCTTCCCTGGTTTTGATAGAGTACTTCTTGCAGGTCAACCTCAAGAATTAACTATAGTTTCCAAAGCAGTGCTCAGTCGAGCTTATTTCTGTTTACTCTTACTGATATCAGCACCAGTTCAGCTTATGCACAAAAGATTCAGCACCACTTATTCAATAAATAATAGCTTAGGACACATCTATAGCCTTGTGTAGAGTAAAACCTTGTCTACACTAGGGAAGTTCTTGGGGGGAAAACTGGAAGTACTAAAGTAGTCAGCCAGTGGCTGCTGGCATCATTTTCAGCACCATGCCATCTAACTCAGCTCACAAGATGACCAATCAACATGGTACTGAAAATGGTGTCAGAAACCAAGAGGCTGATTACATTAGCACTCCCAGTGTCAAAACAGGTAAAACTGAACCAATATTAGCATGAATGGTTAAATTTTCAAGAACTTCTCTGGCACAGACAATGCCTCTACACTGGCAGAGTTACAGCGCCACTGTCAGCTGCCTGCACAATAGCGTGTTCACACTTGCAGCAGTATTCGGAGTGGTGCACTCTGGGCAGCTATCCCACAAAGCATCTCTTCCTCTTCTGCCGCTAAGAGTTGTGGGAAGGCAGAGGGGGCCATGGGGCATCCTGGGTCCTGTCCCAATGCCCCATAATGCATTGCTTCGTATCCCAGCAAACCCTGTCTTTCCATCCACATTTGGAACCATCTTTCAACAGTTTGTGTACCGCGCACTCTGCCTCTTTAGTCTGCAGGAATGGATCCCGCACTGTTGACCAATATGCTGCTCACTCTAACACATCATGAGTGGCAGTGGAATTATTCCTTAAACTACAAAGGCAAGAGGAATGCCACATTGATCTCACCGCACGTAGTAGCTACAACACAAGATTGCTTGTGGCATTCACGGGAGGTGCTGACCACAATGGAACGCCGCTTTTGGGCTTAGGAAACAAGCACTGAGTGGTGGGATCACATCGTCATGCATGTCTGGGATGATGAGCAGTGGCTGCAGAACTTTTGGATGAGGAAAGCCACATTCATGGGACTGTGATGAGCTCGCCCCAGCCCTGTGGCACAAGGACACGAGAATGAGAGCTGCCCTGTTGTTGGAGAAGTGTGTGGCGATTGCACTGTGGAAGCTGGCTACTCCAGACTGCTACCCATCAGTCGCTAACCAGTTCATAGTGGGAAAGTTGACCATTGCACGTGTGTTGACGGAAGCATGCAGGGACATTAATCACATCTTGCTCCAGAAGACCGTAACTCTGGGCAACATGCATAACATTATGGATGGCTCTGCACAAATGGGCTTCCCTAACTACAGAGAGGCGATAGATGGAATATATATTCCAATTCTGGCACTAGGCCACCTAGTCACTGAGTGGAATCAGAAGGGATATTTCTCAATGGTTTTCCAGGCCCTTGTGGATCACCGTGGGTGTTTCATGGACATTAATGCAGGCTGGTCTGGAAAGGTGCATGACGCACGCATCTTTCAGAACACTGGCCTGTTCAGAAAGCTGCAAGCAGGGACTTTCTTCTCGGACCAGAAGATCACCATAGGGGAAGTCGAAATGACCATTGAGATCCTGGGACCCTGCTTACCCCTTAATGCCGTGGCTTATGAAGCCATACACAGGGCACCTTGACAGCAGCAAGGAGCGGTTCAACAACAGGCTGAGCAAGTGCAGAATGGCTGCTGAGAGTGCTTTTGGCCGTTTAAAGGCCCACTGGCACTGCCTATATGGGAGGTTGGACCTGGCCAATGACAATATTCCTATGCTTATAGCCGCGTGCTGTACGCACCATAATATTTGTGAAGGGAAGAGTGAAAGCTTTACTCAGGGATGGACTGCTGAGGCTCAGCACCTGGAGGCTGAATTTGAACAGCCAGAGACCAGTGCTATTAGAGGGGCGCAGCATGGGGCCACAAGGATCAGGGATGCCTTGAGAAAGCAATCTGAAGCTGAAAGCCACTAATATCTGTTGCTATGTTTGGGAGTGCAGTGCTTGTAATGCTAGGAGGTGATTGTGATTGGTGCAGACAATGCACTATGAAGGTGTAATAAAATTGCCTGTTGCTTTGAAGGGCTCTGTTTGCTTTCAATTAATGGAATAAAGATTGCTTTCAAACCAAAACAATTATTTTATTAAAAACAACAACCGGAGGAGAGAGAGAAACAAAAACCAAAAAACCCCATATCAGCACTGAGGACAGGGTGAAAAATTGGGACAGGGGTGGGAGGGAATAAGCACTGAGGACAGGGTGACCAGATAGCAAGTGCAAAAAATTGGGACAGGGGTGGGAGGGAATAAGAAAAAGCCCCAAATATCAGGACTGTCCTTATAAAATCAGGACATCTGGTCACCCTACCAGAGAGGTTTGGGGGAAGGGAGGGTCTCAGGATGGTTAAAGATTTGTGTATGTCCAGGTATCATATTCAACCTTCTCCTTTGGAGCACAGTGCAACCACGGTGTCTACACTGGCACCACGGCGCTGTACTCCCAGCACAGAAAGCTGCACGCCTCTCGTCGGGGGGTTTTCTTTTTTTAAACAGCGCTGCAACTGTGCAGTTTCTGCGCACTAAGTGGCTTGACAGTGTGTTCACCTCAGGAGTTACAATGCAGAAAGCTGCTTTACTGCGCAGAAACTTGCCGGAGTAGACAGACTGTGTTGGTCACATCTTGAGCTCCCACATCTTAACTGAATAACGTGTTTAAAGGTGACATCCAACACTTTTTAAATTTTTAACAGCTCTTATATGTAAGCATGTATGTCTTTAAATCCCTCTAATATTTTTAAATACTTTTCTTCTGACTTTCATTCCTCCTTGATGTTTGCCTTTCTGACACACCCCTATTACCTCAGCCGCTCTTGAAACTGTTTTCTGTGAAACAGTGACATTACAAATGCCACAAATATGTTAAACACCAAGCTGTAATGAGTTTTTTCCTCTCCCTTGCCCTCTAGGCTGGGAGTAGCAATGTAACAGCTTTAATCAAAACAATGTAGCAACCTGTAAGTAAAGAAGGTGTGATTGAGAGGGGAATGCTATTACATCTGCTTAGCATGAAAACAGTGGTTGTGTCAGCAGGGGGTGGAGCTTAAATCCCTCCTATTTGGGTATTCCATGAAGAGAAATCCATACAAGTGTCATTATTTTTAATAAAAATAATTAAAACAGGGGTTTTGACAAAAATACAGCAGAGATTGATCTTCATGGACCTCATGCATTTAACATCATCTCATGTTTATTAGGAACTGAAGATAAAAAGGGGCTTTAAGAATTTTTTTTTTTTTGTGGAAGAGTCAAAACAAAAGCCCTGGAGTATACCTAAAAGTTTTGCTGGTATAACTATGTCAGTTAGCAGCAAAGAATCCTGTGGCACCTTATAGACTAACAGACGTTTTGCAGCATGAGCTTTCGTGGGTGAATACCCACTTCTTCGGATGCACAAAAGCTCATGCTGCAAAACGTCTGTTAGTCTATAAGGTGCCACAGGATTCTTTTCTGCTTCTACAGAACCAGACTAACACAGCTACCCCTCTGATACTAGGTCAGTTAGGACTGATTTTTTTGGTTATTCTTGTAAAAGTCCTAGGGTGAATACAACTATACTGCTATAAAGATGACACATTGATAAAGTTATTCCCCTTCCCTTACAGGAATAGCTATGCCAGTATAAAGCTCCTTTATACCAATATAACTGCGTTCACACAAGGGGGGTTGTACTGCTTTAACTATAGTGTACACAGTACAGATGTCTAGCGTAGACAAAAGCCCTAACTGAAAATCCTTTTCCCTCCCAACTGCTAGACTTTCAGTCTGAATTTTTAATGTTAAAAATCCCCAAAAATGTTTCTGACAAAGGTTTCATGTATGCAGCGCTGTCATAGAAAACAGCACAAGGCTTCCCTTCCCTATCCTCCAAGTCATTTTTAAAAAAAGAAAGAAACCTCTGCATAGAAAAGTTAGTGGATATGATTTCAGAAGAATAAAAAAGGACTGCACAAGACTCAAACTTTGCCAACAGACCAGGAAAAGTTAAAAGAAGACTGGCTGAACTATCCTGTAGCATTCAGACCAGTTTGCATGTTTGGGTATATAGAACAAAATCCACTGCTGAATTCAGAATACTCAAGTATATGTTCTTTTATTTTAGCCATTTTAATTCATTATCCAAGATAATGACACAGGCCCCAATCCAGCAAAGTACTTACCTTTAAGCATGTCAGTAGTCCCAAGTCAACAGGACTACTCATATGCTTTAAGTTAAGCATATGCTTAAGCATTCTAATGATACCTAGACATTCTCTGTAGTGGAGTATTTAAAAAGTGATTTTGCCCAATCCTTCTCTTAATTTAAAAAATTCAATAAATTTTGGTGTGTTCCAAACTTTTAAACAATCACAGAAAGGTTTAAAACTTCAATTCCAATACAATCGTAATTCTGAAAACAAGGCAGAAATCAACTTAAGAATATTTGCATATTCCATACTTATACTGAATTTATATAAGAACTTAAGCACAAAAAATAACTCATATTAAAGTGCCACCCTAATAAAATGATTTATAATGTTGATAAAACAGTTCCTCTTCCTTTGCAAAAAGTGCCCCAAAAAAGCGGGCTGCACCATCAAAGTTTACAGCAATGAAAACAAACAACCTTCTGGATCTTTTGAGCAGCACGCAGCTATCGTGTATTAAAACAGATGGGAGTGCACTACAGAGATGCTCAGAAGTAATGGTTAAAGTGTTAACTAATGATTTCTGGTCTACATTTGCACAGTCCTAATGAGAAGGGTACTTGGCAACTACTTCATTGTTAATCTACAAAGATACCAACTAAGGCATTATCTTTACTTTCCGGGAAATGCACTAAAAAGTTAGTAAAACTGAACGTTTAACTTATGTGAACTTTGCAAAACAACAAAAATTAATTATTTCCGACCCCCATAACAAATGCTTCAAAGCCTTTTAAAAAGTCAGTGCATGAAACACAACACTAGTTAGCAAGCATAAAATAAGCCAGTTCATGCTTTAGGAGGAAAATATTTCGGTAAGTAAGAGAACAGATGTCAGTTGCATACTTCCAACTGGTTATTATGCAGAGAACATTTTTTTAAATGATGAAATACCTGGACACCAGTCCTTTTAAGACTCACAAAAATTCTATTAGTCTGACTTGATGGGTAGATGTAAGATTCATACATCTCCCCCTCTTCGCAAACAGCCATTCCTATTCACACTCCTGCAATATCACAAGCTAGCGAAGTGCTTTGCTGATTAGTTAGTTATCGGAATAATTAAAAGCTTGAAAGTTCTGGATTTCAAGTAATTATTTCACTGCTTTCCTTTACATATATTCCTATGACAGATCACCTTCTCCACAGACATTTAATAGAGAATATAGCCATATTGAAAGTACTGTTATACTCATGTTTAGAAGTGAAAATCAGGATTAATGAATGGCCAATCTTGATCTTTTAAAATTATTTTGACATTAATTTTATATGGTTAGAGGCCTCCAACCTACCCTCTCCTATTTCTGCCTTCTTGTTGGTGCAAGCCTTGCCCCTGCCCAGATAGCATTGAACATTTTGGGGGCAGGGGGGGAGAAAGAGAGAGAAAACAACTGAGGCAACAGAAGCTGCCTGGAGAATCACTGCTGCTTCAAACAATAGCACCCTTAAGAAAATAAGGATAAAGGCAAAGCTTCTGTTCACCCAGGTGCTAGCTAATGCTGCTTTTGACCAGCTAATGACATACACAACTGCACAAATCAGGGCAGGCTTTCTACCCGCAAAAGTAAGAAATTAGAGTATGTCACTATGCATGTGTCTGAGGGAGGAGGGTAGACATAAAAACATAAAATCAGGATAAAAATATTAAAGATCAAGAATGGCTATTTACTGTCCCTAAGAGCAATAATTCAGAAAAAAACGAAGTTCAGCCACATCATGTAGTGTGCTTTTAGACATTTCTTGAATACTTCTTGTGTGGGGAGTCCACGGTAGAAAATGTAAATAGATTAAGAACTGATTCAAGAAGAAAGAAGCCACCTCAGATATCACACTATTAGAATCTGGGAGACAAAAATCTGAAAGGAAGCCAGCTTTAAAACACTTTAGTTTGCCCTTCCTCATTGAATAGAAGACCTGCATAAATCAATTACTTGGAATTTTTAGTAGTACACCCCTTGCAAATAAAGGTCTCAATTGTGAATTGTGCAATCCATACTCAAGGTGGTGAGCAATTACTCATGTGAGTGGTACCACGGAAGTTAAAAGAACTATTTGTGAGGGTGATTGCTCACCAGAATGAATAAGGGTTGCACAATTAGAATAAAAGTTATTAAGTTACAAAACAAACTCAGAGTGGGATGAATTGCAATTGACAAAAACACAGACAAGAAACAGTAAATGAGACATTTTTATTTAAGTGTGCGGAAGTGATTTAAACAGTCAGAAACAGCTGTACTTAGATTATACAATTCTCTGCAAAGATCCTACTTAAAATGTTGTTTGTTCTAACACTATAGCACTTGTAAATGTTCAGAAAACTACACAACTGACCATAAGTCTCAAAATTAAGATTTCTAATGCAGTAAAGAAACAACAAGAAGAATTTAAATATCATGATTATATGCCATCCTTGATGCTATTTTAGGCTAATACAGATACAACAAATCATAGAGAAGTCTTTCAGAGTGGGTAACTAACAGCCAAATAGAACAGGCCCAAGGGACATAAACGCTCTTATTTTCCTTTTTATGTTCAGCTGCCGAAACACTTAAGACTGATAATGTAGTGGTTTCTAAAACTAAGTTATGTAAGAGAATATCTGGAGAATTTGGAGGAAAAGCTTATTAGGTCAAAATGAGGAGTGGGGTCATAAAGTAATTAGGTGAATTAAATGTTGGGGGAGGGCATTTCTTCAGATCTAAAAGATGGAGATGTGTCATCTTCTCCAAGATCCTCAGGCTCCACGTCTATCTTTATACAGTCACTTCTAGAATCACACACATGGTAAAAATGACCCTGCATTTAACTATCACCACATTGGACTCCTAACAATGCAAACTGACTTGCAGATTTACCAACCTGATAGAAGAAAAGATGCAACATCTTAGGGAGGTGCCTAGCACACTTTTGAGTGCAGTAAAATGATAAATAGAATCTAAGACAATCTAGCAAAAGAGTTTCGATAGTTGCTAACAGTGAATGCATTGATATAAAAAACCCCAAATGCTGTGCTACAGGCTAGAAAAATTAAACATAGCCTCTTAATGTGCAGATAAGTAGACTTATTGTAGGGTACCATGAGAGAGGATTTCTGTCAAGACTTTGGATCTAGATGCTTAGGGTGATGAAGTTTACAGGAAGAGGAAAAAGCATACCAGAACTCGCTCAGGTGTCAAACATTAATACAATTCAAAAAACACATATATGTATCCAACTGTACAAGATATGGTATGATTGTGGAGGCATAGGAGATCTTGAACAAAGACAATAAAATCTTTTTGTACCCTACTGTCTGTCTGTCTGGGAGTTGATTCAACTCAAGAACTCCTCCTACAGTATGGCTCCTGGAGCAAAGCCATCCTATACTTACTATGCTTTGCAACATTCTGTATTTATTAAAATAAACCTACATTACAGGGGACTCGGCAGCTGCAGGCAACTCTAATAAAACTAGCTACAAAAGCAGCACTGGGAGCACAGAAAGGAGCAGCTGACAATCTACAGGGAGAATAGTGCAACATCAGAGGAAGAAGTCTAATACGGGAATTGAGACCAACAAATATTAAGAAGCTCAAGGAAAACAGACATTTCTAAAACTTGAGAAGATTTATTTTGATGAAAACAAAATTTTATATATCTAGGAAAATGAACTGTGTTAGACTTTGGACTGTTCAGCTCTATGTGCCTATCACCACCCGGAAGCTAGGATGCTATTAGGAGGGATCCAGAAAATATTGCTTGAGAGACTTAACCAATTCAAACTGTTTATGCTTTTAATATATTACATAATATTTAGAAGGAAATCCTCACAATTTGGGGGCATGTATTATATAGTTAATAAATTGACCTGTATGTTTGACAAGTATCTTTCTACGTAAAAACACTGTAAAGATGGACTACAATCAAAATTAAAATATTACTGGATCCACAACTGCAAAGCAATCTGGAAACACACAAAAATAGTTCATAACATTAAATTGTCTCTATTTACCCGGGCCCCAATCATGCAAACACTTATATACATTTCACTTTACATGTGAGTAAATTTGAGCACATATGAAAGTTTGCAGGATCACAGCTCAGACATGTAAGTTACTTACAGTTAAAGGGAAACCACTTGAAACGTGGTGTTAAAAAAGTAGTTTTAGGTATTACATATGCCTAAGTACTCACATCAATGTTTATGATTTTACAAAATCACATTTGCCTATGACTTGTAATAGTCTCTCGTCAGTCGATGTGTGAAAAATCAGTACTAACAAGGGGAAAATAGCTAATGCTATGGGGCAAAAATTAAACTGACCATGCACACAGTGCTGCCAAATGCACAAAGTGAACAAATTGAAAAGATAGAGAATTCTTTCCTCTAATCTTTCAATTATGCTTCTCTAAGCTTGTCTATACACAGAATTATTCAGGAATAGCTAATGCACTTCAAAAATTCATAACCTACTTTAATCCAAATTACCTTTCAAATGTAGACAAACCCTAAAGAGTTACTTGCAACACTAGTAGGGCAAAATATTTTCAGACTGAAGCCTAATTTTTTTTTAAGTTGGTGTGCTTTTTAAAAGCAAACGTTGATAAACATTTAAGCTTCGAGATATGGACAAAATACCAATATTTACATTTCTTTTATCAGTTTGTTTATCAATTTATTGAAATGACAATGTTTAAAAGGAGCCCTTTTACTTAGATCAGTCTTGTTGAGGAGAGCAGCTCAATGGATGGGTTGTAAAAGCCACCTTTCTAATGGAATTTTTAGCTAACTTTAGAAGTTTAGTTAATCTCACAGTCTCTCCATTTATCAACACTTTAGAAACATTATCTAATAAAGCCAACTGAAACCTAGAGCTCTGAATCCATAACAACTGCAATAGAATACCAGAACAAAAAAAGTTGGTGCTTGCTTATTTTTCACCCATGCTGCCCCCTTTGCTAATGGGCTCAATTTTTAAAACTGTATTTTAGGGCAGGATCAAGAAAGCTGTGATCATTGAATTCACATACTGTCTAACAAGTGCGTGGCTTGAAAATATTCTTTTTTCACAGAACAGGAAAAGTAATCTTATACCAGCAACCCAAAAATCATGAATTCTGGGAGTTTTTAAGTATACTATGCAGCACTCACTGATGCTATAGCTCAATAAAAGGACATCATCAAGGTTGGGAGGCATAAAATTAGACCTATTCATTTTGTTTTACAATAGCATGCACATTGTTCCTCTCTACTTGTGCCTGTTGCATTCTTATGAGCTGGCAAGGTATTGAAATATACTAAAATCCTGCTCTTTGAAGCACTTAAGACAGCAGGATACTAGTACATTTTGATACCTTTCCTATCCACATCAAAACAAGGCAAAGCAGAAAGACAGCATTATTGTACTCATACAAGCCAGACACACTGGATTTTCTACCAGTGGCTCGGCCAAGAGAGTAGGTGGCATTCTGTAACTATGGTTTTGGAAGGCTGAAGGGTTGTTGTTTTTTCTGTAGATTATAACTTATCCTAAAATCTTTATTAAATTATATTTAATAAAAGCCTGGCAGTGACCATTACAAATCTTAACATTTGTTTTCATTTGTCAGTATCTTTAAAACTGGCTTAAAATAATCTCTTATCTTTGCTATGTAACACCATATACACCTCTACCTCGATATAACGCTGTCCTCGGGAGTAAAAAAATCTTACCGATTTATAGGTGAAACCGTGTTATATTGAACTTGCTTTGATCCACCGGAGTGCGCAGCCCTGCCCGCCCAGAGCACTGCTTTACCACATTATATCCGAATTTGTGTTATATCGGGTCGTTTTATATCGAGGTAGAGGTATAGGATATGATATTCCATATTAGTGTATGCTTCTATTTACTTTATTATATATCAGTCAGGCAAGTCACAGTCGGCAACGGTTCCTACGTATAGGTGCCAACTTCATCACAATGCTTTCCTGCTGGTATGAAATCTAGCTAACCTAGGGACATTCATATTTAGGGATAGTTTAAACCTTGGTAGCTTTGAAAACATTAAAATATTGATCTATACTTGAAAATTCGTCGGCCTGGTTTACCAACAGCTAAAACTTTTGACCATTCACTGGTATATGTTAGTGCTCTTCTGTATGAAAAGCCAATGCAAGGAACATTTAAGATCAAAAGAAATGAGGACATCTGAGTTTGTCTGAAAATAATTTATCACAAAATGAGTTGAAAACATAGCATTTAGGAAGTAGGAGTGTAATGATAGTATTCATCCATTACAGAAAAAGGATTACAAAAGATTTACCTTTTTCTATTTTGCCCAAACTAAGCTGTAGTCTAAAAAAGGTAAAACTTTGCATGCAAAGTTTTACATTTTACTGTGTTCTAACATCCCAATTTTCTAAGACCATGTTTTGCCATATTTTACACAGTATAGAATCATCCAAAAGAAGCTCCATATTACCATAAAAGAAAAACATGTTTGGGCAGATAATCATTACGCAAAGCTCAAACTAAAAGAATCAGAATGACTAGCATCCTGAGCCAGAAGCCCCAGTTTACACAATTCATGATGTCTGCAATATATCTGAAGAGTCAGAGCAAACAGTGATACTAAAATAAACAATGTATACCTTTGCTGAAAATACAAGAATAATATCAGTTTCTCAAAGAGTTGAAAAGAAAACCACAATAGTAACTAATTTTATACTTTATGTGACTAAGTGGAAAAACACATATCACACTGTTAGTGCTACCAGAAACAAATTATCAATAATATCAACACACTCTCTCTCTCTCTATATATATATATATAAAACCCACACTTCTGACCTAAGAGACTTTCATCATTGCTAATATGCAATAATCCTTTATTTAAATGACAATAATAAGATTTAACATAGTTCAAGCACAGCTAACTATGCACACTGACTACCTACAACTAATCTGCAGCAGCAAGTCCACCAAAACTGGGGGAGGAGAGGGAGAACATAACATAAGAACATAAGAAAGGCCGTACCGGGTCAGACCAAAGGTCCATCTAGCCCAGTATCTGTCTCCCGACAGTGGCCAATGCCAGGTGCCCCAGAGGGAGTGAACCTAACAGGCAACGATCAAGTGATCTCTCTCCTGCCATCCATCTCCATCCTCTGACGAACAGAGGCTAGGGACACCATTCTTACCCATCCTGGCTAATAGCCATTTATGGACTTAGCCACCATGAATTTATCCAGTCCCCTTTTAAACATTGTTATAGTCCTAGCCTTCACAACCTCCTCAGGTAAGGAGTTCCACAAGTTGACTGTGCGCTGCGTGAAGAAGAACTTCCTTTTATTTGTTTTAAACCTGCCGCCTATTAATTTCATTTGGTGACCCCTAGTTCTTGTATTATGGGAATAAGTAAATAACTTTTCCTTATCCACTTTCTCAACATCACTCATGATTTTATATACCTCTATCATATCCCCCCTTAGTCTTCTCTTTTCCAAGCTGAAGAGTCCTAGCCTCTTTAATCTTTCCTCGTATGGGACCCTCTCTAAACCCCTAATCATTTTAGTTGCCCTTTTCTGAACCTTTTCTAGTGCTAGAATATCTTTTTTGAGGTGAGGAGACCACATCTGTACACAGTATTCGAGATGTGGGCGTACCATGGATTTATATAAGGGCAATAATATATTCTCAACACTCAACACCTTTAATACCAGTCTATCTAGAAAAATATTATACTGGTGCCACATTTGATATTATCCATATATCTACTTTGGAAAACAAAATACAGTTTTCAAAACTTGTCTCCAAAACTTGAGAATTTTTTTTTAAATGGAGTAAACTGATGTGAAGTTAACCCAACAAAATTCAAGTGAAACCTGTAGCCAGGTAAATTTGAAACATGAAGTTTGCTTTGTGGCATATGCAGATGGAAACAGAGGCTCCAAACTTTTTGGTTTATGTTGAATCCCTTCAGGCAGTTTTTAATCAGTACCACAATATATGTTACACCACTAAAGGAAAACTGTAAGAAAATAATTTCCCTAGTAATAAAGACTCTGGCTAATCCTAGAAATGCTCTTCCAAGTCTGAAATCTGTGATCACAGACTTGGCTGCCATGATGGGAACTAGTTGTTGTTACCATCCTAACTGAGACAACAATGGCTGCTGAGAACCCAAAGGGCATTCATGACATTCAAACAAACCCTACAATTACCCCCACAAACTGCAGACCTCCCTCAACACCAACACTCTTTCCCCCACCCCACACACACACCCTCCAGGCCCAGAGCTACATACAGTACATCCCAGTCACACCCTTAGGCACCACTACTGCTCTCCAGACACACACACACACACAAAACACCAACCTCCCCCCAGAATACCCACAACCTGCCCTCTCCAAATACACACCCATACCCCCAAACTGCCCCCCAGACACACTGAACCCCTAACCTCCCACCCAAACCTCCCCCAACCAGCCACACCCCACAACCTCCTCCCTCCAAATACACCCCATAATCCCCAGATCTCCCCAAACTGCCCCAAACACCCTATACCCCAAAAGTCTCCCCCACTTCCAGATACACACCCCTACCCCCTCATCCCCAAATCCCCCCAAACTGCCCCGAACACCCTATACCCCCAAAGTCTCCCCCACTTCCAGATACACACCCCTACCCCCTCATCCCCAAATACCCCCCAAACTGCCCCGAACACCCTATACCCCAAAACCTCCCCCACTTCCAGATACACACCCCTACCCCCTCATCCCCAGACCCCCCTCAAACACCCTATACCCCAAAACCTCCCCCACTTCCAGATACACACCCCTACCCCATCATCCCGACCCCCGCAAAATGCCCCCTCCCAACACGCTGAACCCCCAAACCTCCCCCTCCAGATACACCCCCTAACCCCCAGCTCCCCCATCAAACACCCCGCACCCCCCCCTTCAGAGACACAGCCCTGCCCCCCGGACACACGCCCCTCGGCCCCCCTCCAGAGACACCCGAACCCCCTCAGCCAAGGCAACTAAGCCCCCTGCTCCCTTCCCAGCCCCCCGGAGCTGCCCCCATCCATCACCCCGGGGGGCGGGGAGCTGCCCCCATGCCCGGGACAGCGGGGGCGCCTGGCTGACCTGCTGCCGCCTCCGCCGCGGGGCTGGGAGCGGGGCCCGGGGGTCTGGCTGCCCGGCCGCCGCCGCCGCCTCTGGCTGGCTTTGACACCCACACGCACCATCCAACATGGCGGCGGCTGGGGGAGGGAGGCGGGGGGTAGAGGCTCCCGACTCCCGGGCGCGTCCCCGAGGCCGCCCGCCCCGCGGGAACGCGCGGGCGCGAGCGCGGAGAGCGAAAGGCGGAGCCGCGCGGCCAAAGAACCGCCGCCTTGGCCCCTCCCCTGCCCGAGCCCATGGGGGGGGGCGCTCACTGTACATGGGGGGAGGGCGGTAACGGACCCCCTCCCCCTCTTTGGGGGGAGGGGTGGAAATCAGACCCTCTTTGGGGGGGATCACAGACCCTCTCCCCTCTTTTGGGGGGGTGCATGGAAATCCCAGGGCCTCTGTCCCCTTGGGGGGGTGTGGAAATCACAGGCACTGCCCCTTCTTTTGGGAGGGTGTGTGGAAATCACAGCCTCTCTCTTCCCCCCTTTTTTGGGGGGGCAGGATTTGGAAATCCCAGCCCCTCTCCCTTCCCAGGGATCCCACTCTGTTAATGCACAGATTGGGGAGGGGGAACCCAGTCATTTTGCAGACAGGCTTTGAAATTTCCCCCCCGAGACCACAGCAAATCTAAGTCTCTCCTTCCTCAGGGCACCCACCTCTGACCTCCCCCATCACACACAGCTCCCCAATCCCCAACTCCCTTAAAGAGCCAAGAGTCCATCTCCCCTTTCCCACCGCAGTAGGTGGCTCACCCCAGGGTCCTACCCTAGCTCCCCATCATCATGGAAGTACACTCACCTGGCGGGATGTCCCCCAAGGGCCATGTATGGCAGTAGCTTCAAGGCAGATTTTTAACAGTCTCCCTCGTGTGAGGAAGGATTTTGTTGTGTGTGCGCCAAGAAGACATTACAAATGTCACTCCCACAGACTGTCACATCCTGACAGCCCCACCCTGCCAGGGGAGTGACCGAAAACCACCACAGTTCTTAGTTCCCCTCCCCAAACTCTACCACACCCACTCCCAGGAGTGACTGAAAATCACCCAGCCAAACAGTCCCCACTCACCACAAATCTCTCCCCTCTCCCCTCCACTCCCTGCCCCCACCCCAGGGACTTGAAAACAAATCTTTTTCCGCTGACCAAATTTCCTCCTTTTTTTCAGTTGGGGGGAGAAAAAAAATGATTTTCGTTCCCTGCCCCTTTGTCTCTAGTGCAGCAAACACCAAAACAACCTGAATTGTGATAAGGTTGTGTATCAGCAACATCCTTGACCTCAGGAGACACTTCCAAGTGGAACAGCTCTGAGAATATTGTTTGTTAATTAAAAGCAGGGGCCGGGGCTCTGTTCTTTTACAAGAATTCTTATTTTTTTTAGTGCTGTGGTGTCCATATCCCACCAATGGATGGAATTATATCAAATCTGTTCGTGCACACTAGACTTTTCCCTTCATATTGCCCACTGATGGAGGGCTAGTGGAGACAAGGCACCGGCAGCCACCATCATTCCTCACAATGCCATCTGCTCTGAGCTAGGTTAAAACACTAGCTCTATTCCCTGTGACACTGCACCAGTGGGAACTCAGAGGAAGAAAGTTCCAGTGTAGACACAGCCTTCATGTCTGTGTCAGTTCCCTGGCCTGGCCGAGCTCCTAGATCCCTGGGCGAGAGGCCCATATTTTGGGAGCTGAAGGTCATAAGTTCTATTTCCAGATGCTACAAGCATGCAAGGACAGCTCTGGTATTTGCAGTGCATTGGGTGAAGGAAGATATGCAGGATATCAGACAGACTTCTGTTAACCCACATAGCACATCTGGGAATGAAAGGCTGGGCAGCTGGGTGGTTCAAAGCACTGGGGATGTCTGCCAGGAATTCCAGAGGTTTTTAGCAACTCAGCTAACTGGGAGACGGTCTCAAGGATTTCATCAACTAGGGAGGAAGAATGGAATTGGCAAGGGGAAGAGAGCCCACCCCATGGTTTATTTTTAAAGCTAAGCAGTTCATGGCTGGCCACTGGGTGGGTGAGGTCCTGGGTGTCTGGTGGGAGGGCAGGGAAGGTGCTTAGTTGACTAGCATAGAATCTGTATACATGGAGTTGTGGATAAATCCACATGATCTTCCTTTTCCTGTGCTGAGTTAGTCAGTACAAACTAATGGCGTTATGCATCTGGAAAGAGTTCAGAATCACAATAAGAATCTTCTATTATTGGAGCTGAAAGGAGACAAATGAATGGTCATGACCCCTGATTATTGCGATGGCAGCTCACTTGAGGAAATGCTCAAGGTGCTTCAACAGTTGTCTAAATATGTGCCGAGCAACGTAAGGGGGTTAAAGCACCTGACTCTCACTTCTGAGAATAATCCTTGCCCAGGATTACAGGTCCAAGGAATTTAGAAGTCTCATTTTAGTCCTCTTTGGACCTGTGTTCCCATCACCAAACCATTAAACAATTCCAGGCAATTGGTGATCTCTGGCAAAGGCAGTGCTAGCCCATTGGGGGTCCTAAGCAGGAATATTTTGGGCCCCCACATACATAATGAAAAGCAAATGGGGGTCCCCTGGCACTGCTTGGGGCCCTAAGCAATTAGTCTGTTTATGCCTAGCACTGGTTCTGATCTCTGGTCAGCAGAGAGCCAGGGCTGGTACAGATCAGTAGTGAAGTGCATTAGCAGGGCTCTGCTTCCTCTGTGTCTGGCTCCAGCTACAGCTATTAGTCACCCACAAGAACCAAATTCCCCTAATTCTAAAAAAAAAAACAAAAAAAAAAACACCCCACCTTAGAACAAAAGTCAAGTCGAAGGTGTTGTTCTCCCAGCAAACATCACAATCTTCAGTGCAAACTTGGGGCCCAACCCTGTTTTCATCAACATCAGTGGCAAAACTCCCATTGGCCTTCGTGGTCGACAGATCAGGCTCAGTACAAAGGAGCTGTATGTGCTCTGAATCACACAAATCGTGAAATGCTCCAAGAGGCAGCCTGGTCTAGTGCAGTGGTTTTCAAACTTTTTTTCTGGCGACCCATTTGAAGAAAATTGTTGATGCCCGTGACCCAGTGGAGCTGGGGATGAGGGGTTTGGGAGGAACTCAGGGCTGGGGCAGAGGGTTGGGGTGTGGGGGTGAGGACTGCAGGGTGGGGCCAGGAATGAGGGGTTCAGGGAGTGGGAGGGGGCTTTGGGCTGGGGCAGGGGGGTGGGGTGCAGGAGGGGGTCAGGGCTCTGGGTTAGGGGTGCAGGCTCTGGAGTGGGGCCGGGGATGAGGGGTTTGGGGTGCTGGAAGGGGCTCTGAGTTTGGGGGTCTCAGGGCTGGGGCAGGGGATTGGGGCATGGGCTTACCTTGGGCAGCTCCCAGTCAGTGGCACAGTGGGGGGCTAAGGCAGGCTTCCTGCCTGTCCCAGCACTGCGGACCACACTGTGCCCCAGAAGCAGCCAGCAGCAGGTCTGGCTCCTGGGCAGAGGTGCACAAGCAGCTCCGTGCGACTCTTGCCCACGGGCACCCCCCCAGCTCCCATTGGCCGGGAACCAGCCAATGGGAGTGCAGAGCCGGTGCTCGGGGCGGGGCAGCCCGTGGATCCCCGTGTCCTGCCCCACCCCCCGCCTAGGAGCCGGACCTAGTGCTGGCCACTTCCGGGGCACAGCGCGGTGTCAGAACAGGTAGGGACTAGCCTGCCTTAGCTGGGCAGCACCACCGACAGGACTTTTAACGGCCCGGTCGGCGGTGCTGACCAGAGCCGCCGCGACCCAGTGCCTGATATTCCGCGACCCACTACTGGGTCATGACCCACAGTTTGAAAACCACTGCCCTAGTGGTTTGAAGATGGCTGGGGAGCCAGAAATTCCCAAGATCTGATGCCAGCTGTGATGCTGACTCTCACAATGAGACCTTGAGTGGGAGGTGCTAAGCACCATTAAATCCGGAACAGACGGAGACCTGGGTGAGAGAATAAAATGTTTTAAATGATGAACCATATCTGAAGGAATATGTCCCATTTTTCTTCTCTAGAAACACTAGCAATGGGTAAATGGAGGATGAAGCATAAGGTGCGTGGAAATTGTATATTTTTTTGCATGTGAATTTGATGCTATTGAAAAGGACCTGTAGAATGAGGTCCTCCATTAACAGAAAATGTGCAGAAAAAGTTTCCTCATGATGCCTTCTCCCCACCCCTTCTTCCTCCACTCTGGCCTAGAAGGGCCACCTTTGGGAACAAGAGGTGAGTTCCTTCTCCCTATCCAATTCAGTCCTTGGTCGCTCTACTGAGTCTGCCAGCGTGGGGGCCACTTGTGGTGCTGGTTTAGTATGATGGGGACACCCAAACTGAGAACAGAGCTGAGCCAGTCAGGGTAGGAGCCACATTAGGTCCTCACTGCCCTAGGCTGGGATCTGGACCTGTGACCTACTAGTGAAAGGCTTTCCAGCCAGTCCTCCTATGTTACCCAACCCCTCATTGGAAACATGTGGGAACTGTGCTTGGCAAGTTGCTGGGAACAATCTATCGAATATTGGAGAACTCACAACTTTTCAATGATGCAGGAGTCGGAGAGTTAGAAGCCATTCTTTACGATACCAATTTCTCATCAGAACCAATTTATCACCTCAGGGTCTGTCACAGCCCAAGAGCAATCCATGTGTGCAAAGCAGGGTGAGGGTGGAGCAAATAGACCTTTCCAGTTACTGTACTATCAAGTTACTTTCCAGTTACTGTACAAGGAGCCACAACAATAGCTCCCTTAACCCACCCAACAATATTGTTAATCTTTCCAGCTATTCTCTTAGCCCAGCAGAAGAATCTATCCTATCTCGGGGACTCTCCTTTTGTCCTTCCAGATCCACGAATATGATACAGTTTTGCGGTGACCTAGAATCCTACTTTCGCCGTCTCCGACTCAAAGAATACTTCCAACACACCTCTGAACTACATACTAACCCACAGAATCCTTCCTACCACCGCTATAATAAAAAGGATTCTGCATGGACTCCTCCAGAGGGTCGGAACAACAGACTAGACTTCTACATAGATTGCTTCCGTCACCGTGCACGGGCTGAAATTGTGGAAAAGCAACATCACTTGCCCCATAACCTAAGCCGTGCTGAACACAATGCCATCAACAACCTCAAGAACAACTCTGACATCATAATCAAACAGGCTGACAAAGGAGGTGCTGTCGTCATCATGAATAGGTCGGAATATGAACAAGAGGCTACCAGACAACTCTCTAACTCCACATTCTACAAGCCATTACCCTCTGATCCCACTGATGATTACCAAAAGAAACTACACCATCTGCTCAAAAAACTCCCTGAGAAAGCACAGGAACAGATCTATACAGACACATGCCTGGAACCCCGACCAGGTGTATTCTATTTGCTACCCAAGATCCATAAACCTGGAAATCCTGGACGCCCCATCATCTCAAGCATTGGTACTTTAACAGCAGGATTGTCTGGCTATGTGGACTCTCTCCTCAGGCCCTATGCTACCAGCACTCCCAGCTATCTTCGAGACACCACTGACTTCCTGAGGAAACTACAATCCATCAATGATCTTCCAGAAAACACCATTCTGGCCACTATGGATGTGGAAGCCCTCTACACTAACATTCCACACGAAGATGGACTACAAGCCATCAGGAACAGTATCCCCGATAATATCACGGCTAACCTGGTGGCTGAACTTTGTGACTTTGTCCTCACCCACAACTATTTCACATTTGGGGACAATATATATCTTCAAGTCAGTGGCACTGCTATGGGTACCCGCATGGCCCCTCAGTATGCCAACATCTTTATGGCTGACTTAGAACAACGCTTCCTTAACTCTCGTTCCCTAACACCCCTACTCTACTTGCGCTACATTGATGACATCTTCATCATCTGGACTCATGGAAAAGAAGCCCTCGAGGAATTCCACCGAGATTTTAACAATTTCCATCCCACCATCAACCTCAGCCTAGACCAATCCACACAAGCGGTCCATTTCCTAGACACTACTGTGCTAATAAACGATGGTCACATAAATACCACCCTATACCGGAAACCCACTGACCGCTATACTTACTTACATGCCTCCAGCTTCCATCCCGGACACACCACACGATCCATTGTCTACAGCCAAGCTCTAAGATACAACCGTATTTGCTCCAATCCCTCGGACAGAGATAAACACCTACAAGATCTCTATCAAGCATTCTTAAACCTACAATACCCACCTGCTGAAGTGAAAAAACAGATTGACAGAGCCAGAAGAGTACCCAGAAGCCACCTACTACAGGACAGGCCTAAAAAAGAAAATAACAGAACACCACTAGCCATCACCTACAGCCCCCAACTAAAACCTCTCCAGCGCATCATCAAAGATTTACAACCTATCCTTAAAGATGATCCCTCACTCTCACAGATCTTGGGAGACAGGCCAGTCCTTGCTTATAGACAGCCTCCCAACCTGAAGCAAATACTCACCAGCAACCGCACACCATACAACATAAACACTAACCCAGGAACCTATCCTTGCAATAAAGCCCGATGCCAGCTCTGTCCACATATCCATTCAAGTGACACCATCACAGGACCTAATCACATCAGACACACCATCAGGGGCTCGTACACCTGCACATCTACCAACGTGATATATGCCATCATGTGCCAGCAATGCCCCTCTGCCATGTACATTGGCCAAACCGGACAGTCTCTACGCAAAAGAATAAATGGACACAAATCTGACATCAGGAATCATAACATTCAAAAACCAGTGGGAGAACACTTCAACCTTCCTAACCACTCAGTGACAGACTTGAAGGTGGCAATTTTGCAACAAAAAAACTTCAAAAACAGACTCCAAAGAGAGACTGCTGAACTTGAATTAATATGCAAACTAGATACCATTAACTGTGGTCTAAATAAAGACTGGGAATGGTTGGGTCATTACACCAATTGAATCTATTTCCCTATGTTAAGTTCTCCTCACACCTTCTATGGGCCATCTTAATTATCACTTCAAAAAGTTTTTTTTCCTCCTGCTAACGATAGCTCATCTCAATTGATTAGACTCTGCCTGTTGGTATGCATACTTCCACCATTTCATGTTCTCTGTATGTATAAATATCTCCTGTCTGTGTGTTCCATTCTATGCATCCGAAGAAGTGAGCTTTAGCTCACGAAAGCTCATGCTAAAATAAATTTGTTAGTCTTTAAGGTGCCACAAGTACTCCTGTTTTTTTTTGCGGATACAGACTAACACGGCTGCTACTCTGAAACCTGTACTATCTACAGAATTCTAACAAAAGGCATCACCGTGCAATGTACCACGTGGAAGAGAATCTCCTAGCTAAGGAAAAGTGGGTGCAGATCCTGCTGGCTCAACCTAGGCAAGGCTCCTAGCCTAACAAAGTGCCTGCCAGAAAGCCACAAAGGGGCCCTGTTCCTGATGCCAGTGATGATATGCATATTGCTCACATAGCAAGTGCAGCCACATAGGGCTCGGGGACAGTCACTAATTAGCTAATGAGTCTGTTTTAGAGTGTCTGGCCATCGCTCAAATGACACAACAGGAACACCGCCCTGGAAGCATTTCACAATAGGAAGTGCATTTCCCCCCAGCTTGGCATTAATGAATAGGCTACAAACAACAATGCTCTATGATGATCTGATACTCCAGCCATATGTCAACCAGGCCAGAAAAAACCCTGTAAAAATTCTAAGGAAAACTTGATATATATAGCCCCGCAGTTTGAAATTTGATTTCCGCATTCTATTGTTTCCCATTTCCTGAGAGCTGGCTTGGTGGATCACATTTTCTTCTCCTGTCTCCAGGCCTTGCTTCCAAACAAGACTGAATCTCATTATACTGATGCATGACTCTAGCTGCATGCAATTCAATCTCTAAATCACAGTCATTTTGCTCCATTACTGGCTTGCTTTCCCCATTCCCAACCTATAGGTCATTAAAAGAATCAATTTAAAAACAGAGGCCAACATTGTCAAATGTAGGTGCCTAATGTTAGGCACCTAAATCCATATTTATGTACCCAAATAGAAGCCACCTGAGTTTTCAAGGTGCTTAACATCTTCAGTTCCCACTGAAATCAGTGGTGGTGGGGGAGCTGGGGCTGGTCAGCATCTCTGAACAATTAGGCCCATCTAGGTGCCCAAATATGGATCTAAGAGCCTAATTTGAGCTTTTGAGGCCCCCAGGTTTGGAAATTTTGAGCAAAGCTGAAACTACAACAAAATGCTGCTAAATTTGTCCATTATCATTAGAGCTGAATGAATTTGAAAGGAATGATTTGATAAGTGCAGCCTCTTTTTGGCCTTCTGAATTATCGACAAGGTGCTGACAAAGTTATTGAATTGATTTAGTATTCCAGGTCACTCACAACAATTTCCACCTCCAGTTTGTTCTGTAAATTGTTCACAAGCAGTTCGTTGCAAGTGATCACTATTCAAAATCTGAGCTATCTTGTGGTTAGTTTCGATTGGACACACCAGGTCCATATGGTATTGTTCCCTCTCCCAAACTGGATGAGTTTAACTCTTAGGCCCTTGTCTACATGTAACCAAAATAAATATATCACTTGTAATACGTCTCCTTACTATATACATCTCTTCTTACTATATGTTCCATTCAATGCATCTGAAGAAGTGGGCTGTAGCCCACGAACGCTTATGCTCAAATAAATGTGTTAGTCTCTAAGGTACCACAGGTACTCCTGTTCTTCTTGCGGATACAGACTAACACGGCTGCTACTCTGAAACCTGTCCTCAGTTATTTTCGTTTAAGTCTCAGAGACTTATAGACCTGAAGGCCAGAAGGGGCCATAATAATCATCTAGTCTGACCTGCTGCCCATCACAGACCACAGAACCTCACCCACCCACTCCTGTAGTAGACCCATAATCTCTGGCTGAGTTGCTGAAGCCCTCAAATCTTGATTTAAAGACTTCAAGTTACAGAGACTCCACATTTACTCCAGTTCAAACCAGCAAGTGATCCATTTCCCACACTGCAGAGGAAGAAGAAAAACCCTCAGGGTCTCCGCCAATCTGACCTGGGGGAAAATTCCTTCCCAAACCCCAATATGGCAATCGGTACTGTTAGACCCTGAGCATGTGGGCTTGGGTATGGACTCCCTTATTTCAGTATAAGGGTGACTTTATATTGATTGAGGTCTGGTCTACACTACAAACCTATATCAGTATAACTACATCACTCAGGGGTGGGAAAAATCCACATGCCTGAGCAACGTAGTTATACCAACCTAACCCCTTCTCTGCCCCCCCATAGACAGTGCTATGTTGGCAGCAGAGCTTCTCCCATCAACATAGCTACTGCCTCTCGGGGAGGTGGATTAACTATGCTGATGGAAGACCTCTCTCCCATCGGCTTAAAGCGTCTTCATTAAAGCCGTGTTTTAAGTGTAGACTTGCCCTTAGTTAAGCCCCAGAATCATCTCAAGTTCTATCAAAATAGGGCATTTTACACTGATATAATTATTTTGGTTTCATTCATAATATAGACAAGCTCTTGGAATCCTTCTTCTAGTGCAAATATTCATATTTACAAGTTCCAAATTTATTCTCTTTAAATATTCTCTAATGTTCACTTAAAGTGCATTCTTTCCGCACCCATTCATTCATTAGAACATTGATGGGAAGGGGCGTGAGAACACAGCCCAAGCAAATTGGGTGTTTTTCTTGGAAGGAATATTCACCAAAGACATTATGAGGCATGTACCTAGTTCTAGTCATAACCAAGTGTAACCCACACACCACCAGAGTGTGGTGCTCTGTCCCATCTAGTGGCACCGAGACCACTTCGAGAGAGATAGAGAGACAGAGGGCATGGCTATACTTGCAGATGTAGAGTGCTTTCAGTTAAACCACCCTTCGGCAAGCGCACCAGGGAAAGCGCTCCAGTCTGTCCACACTGACCACTGCAAGCGCACTGTCATGGCCACATTCGCAGCACTTGAAGCGGTGCATTATGGGCAGCTATCCCACAGAGCACCTCTTCCCATTCTGGCGCTGTGGCTTGTGGGAAGGGGGCGTGGGGTGCAGGGCATTCTGAATCCTGTCCCAATGCCCTGTGATGCATCACTTCGCATCCCAGAAATCCCTGTGTCTCCATCCACATTTGGCGCCATCTTTCAATGGTTTCTGTGCAGAGTGCGCTTTGTCTTCCCTTTCGGTCTGCGGGA
Source organism: Mauremys mutica (assembly GCF_020497125.1). NCBI lineage: Eukaryota > Metazoa > Chordata > Testudines > Geoemydidae > Mauremys > Mauremys mutica. The sequence continues at coordinate 79,964,465 of NC_059082.1, read as the reverse complement.
ATGGAGCCCGAACTGCTGCAGAACATGCTGACAAATCTCGCCAGCATGTCTCATTTGGCAGTCGAGTTATTGCTTAAGTTCCAGAGTGACAGTGAGCAGTCTGACAATGATATCGAGTCGCATAATGTATACGACACAAAATTGATTGTCTCATTCACGGACATGGTGGGATCACATCATCCTGCAAGTCTGGGATGACAAGCAGTGGCTGCAGAACTTTCGGATGAGAAAAGCCACTTTCATGGAACTGTGTGCTGAGCTCGCCCCCACCCTGCGGTGCAAGGACACAAGATTGAGAGCTGCCCTGACAGTGGAGAAGCGGGTGGCTATTGCAATCTGGAAGCTGGCAACTCCAGACAGCTACCGATCAGTCACTAACCAGTTTAGAGTGGGAAAGTCGATGGTTGGAATTGTGTTGATGCAAGTTTGCAGGGCCATTAATCGCATCCTGCTCAGACGAACCATGACTCCGGGTAACATGCATGACATTGTGGCTGGCTTTGAACAAATGGGACAATAGATGGGACGCATATTTCTATTCTGGCACCAGCCCACCCAGCCTCCGAGTACCTTAACAGAAAGGGGTATTTCTCCATGGTTCTCCAGGTGCTTGTGGATCACCGTGGTCGTTTCATTGACATTAATGCAGGCTGGCCCGGAAGGGTGCATGACGCACGCATCTTTCAGAACACATCATACCCTCCACGCCCAAAGAGCCCGTACCTAAAAACTTTCTTCCCGAAAAGAAAGCCGCTTACCAGGAACCTCCTCTGTTGTTTGTCCTTCCCCAAGCACCTTCCTCCTGGCTTGAGAAGAGCTCCTGGCTGCATGCATCTAGGGATTCCGGGGTGTCTCCCCGCGCCTCAGCACCATCGCTCGCACTTTCCTCCTCCTCCTCCTCCCCAACTCTTGCTGTGCTGGGCTCGGAAGTGTCCATGGTGGTCATTGCAGTGGAAGTGGGATCACTCCCAAGTATCGCGTCCATCTCTTGGTAGAATTTGTAGAATTTGCACCAGAGCGGCCGTTTGCCTTGTGGGCTTTGCGGTAGGCATTCTGCAGATCCTTTACTTTACCCCGCCACTGCACCACATCCCGTTCATGGCCCCTGTCCATCATGGCCCTTGATATGTGCCCGAAGGTATCGTAATTCCTACGGCTGGAGTGCAGCTGGGACTGCACAGCTTCCTCCCCCCAAACACTGACAAGATCCAGCAACTCGCCATTTGCTCCATACTAGGGATCACCTGCCGCATGGAGGCATGGTCAGCTGGAAAGATGCGCTGAGAGCACTCCACGCCTGGCTGAGCAAACAGGAAGGGGATTTTCAAAATTCCCAGGGAATTTGAAGGGTGGGTCTGACGCTTGGTCACCTGAGGACAGGGCAGCAGAGTTCAAAAGTGATGACCAGAGTGGCTAGAACAGGCATTGTGGGACACTTCTGGAGGCCAATCAAAGCCAATCAGAGCGCATTAGGTGTCCTCACTGGCACCGCGGTGCTCCAGTGAGAGCACAACAAACGTTATTCCTCTCGGGGAGGTGGAGTACCAGGAGCACTCCAGCCGCGGAGTCAGAGTGCTCGACGTGCCTTGCCAGTGTGGACGGGGAGCGAGGTAGAGCCCTCTCGGCGGCTTTCTTGTGCTATAATACGCAAGCGTAGCCAAGGCCCGAGATTAATGTGCCTGCTCTACAGCCTTAGCTAACAGCCAGGTGGCTATTAGCCCATGTGATTTAGAGGCTCATGCCCTAAGCTTCCCAGGTTCAATCCTGCCCAATGACGACCAGGGTCTGTCGGCGCTACACAAGCTCTGTGCTTCTTTAGAAGAAATAGGGACAATCTGATCCATGGTTGTGCCTCCTTCCCTGTAGATTCCCTTCCTACCCCTCCCTGGATTAAATTTGCCTCTGTGCATAAGGCCAATGCATTACTGTACTTACTGTAAGTCCCACATAAGCCCCATTTTGAGAGTCTAAGTGGGACTTCAGCGGTGCACGGTGGGCCTTAGGCTGGCCCATACTCAGGGTGACTTTGAACCCTACCACCACAGACTTGTTCGCCTTTCTTGATCCTGCTCCCTGAGTCGCAGGGCCGCAATCCCTCCCCAGTTCCCAGTGCTCTGGGCCTTTTTCCTTGTTGCATCACTGGTGTGAATGGAAGTCACTTGTTGCTCCTAAATTGCCCAGTTCTGCAGCCCTTATACACACTGGGTAGCACCCACCCACGCCGTCTCGTTGGACCTGTCGGCATCAATAAACGTTGCAGAATCAGCCCAAAAGTATTTAGTGAAGAGTGGGGTCACTTAATGCCACTTTACACTTCAATGGAGGAGAGAAAAGAGAGGAAAGGGAGACAACTCCGAGTCTCCATTTCTGCTCTAAAAGCGTAAAATGAACTTGTGGTTTCTGGAGTTTGCATCTTCTAGAAGTTCGACTTCTTGACTTCCAGCTTCTCAATGCTCTACACCCAAGAGCGCTTCCAGCCAGCAAGGAGGGCTGGACACAATTTCCTTCAGAGCTTCTCATTGCCAAAGAATGTCTCCTGAGCATTGAGATGCTCCCGCCTTGGCCTGGGGCTGTCCTCAGACCGCTGCCAGCTCCTTCTCACCTTTGTAATGAGGGACTAAGCTCAAGATGACCTGTTTTGTTCCACAGGTATCTCACGTGGCCACGGATTATGGAACCATAGAAATGTAGGGCTGGAAGGGACTTCAAGAGGTCAGCTAGTCCATCATCCTCCCTGGCTCCAGATTTTTCTTTTGAGAAAGACAGAAACTCACTATTAGCGAAAAGTCAGCAGAGCAAAAGGAAGAGAGAACAGAACTCCCTGCTGCGTAGCGCTGCCTTGAAATCGATCTCTTATCACCTTGGTGGGCTGGCGACTGTGCTCATTATTCTGTCTGATCCTATATCTGGCATGAAGAGGAATATGGGAGGCTTTATGCAGTCAGGGAAGTGAAAAAGAGCATGTTTGACTGACAAGCAGAAGAGCTTAATGAACAATCGATCAAAGCTGGTCAGGTAACAATGCCCCTGGGGCTGTTCTTAATGCTGTCTCGATGTGCATTTTAATCAAGGAGCCAACCATCCAGACTGCAGCACAGTCCATTAGAGCAGTTTCCCAGTGAACCTACAGAAAACAAGAGAGGATGCAGGAAGCCTTGCACTTTGGCATCAAAATCTAATGCCCAGGGGAAAGTACCATCTTAACTACAAAGAAGACTAAGAGCCTGAGTCTCCTGTTATCACTGATGTAAATCCGGAGGAACATTACTGAAATCAACATGGTTACACCAAGAGTAATATTCATGTAAGTAAGAGGAGACTGAGATTCTTGGTGGCTTCTAGAGGGAAGGTATCCGGGGCCCATTTAATCATGAACTGCTCTGCTACCAGTCACAATGCAAATCCCATACTTCTCTCAGAAGGGTGTAGAACAAGAATCTTCTATAGCATGAGCTCAACTATATGCAACACTAAGACCCAATGCCCACCCAAATATACAGTGGACTGTATCCACTCCCTCTCCTGTGGCGATTTCCCTGCAATTTATACTGAGAAAACCAGAACGGAATTTCACATCGCATTACTGTCGCAGTTTGACTGCAATCAGAGGAGTGATAGCAAACTCACACCTATGGCAACATGTACTGCAGTGATGGACAAATCTCAGCGGTTTGGTACATTTGTACAGCACCTGGCGCAATGGGTGCTACCGTAATACAAACAACAACAGTAGATATAGCCAAACCTCCTTATCCAAAAGTCAGGCTGGGAATCTGGTGAGATTTCTGGTGCTTCCTGTTTCTGGCCGGGGGCTGGAAATAACACAAGAATAGCATCTTTCCTGTAGTATTTTAGTTATGGAAGCCCCGGTGTTCACATGGTGAAACTACCCATCTAACCAAAGCGTTAACCAGAGTTTTTTGAACCTGAGAACGGGTTGGCTCGAGTTTCTGGGTAAATGTTCACATCTTTTTCTCCAGTGTGCCCCTCACCACAGCATCTGGGTGTCCACAAAATTCCATGACACTGAAGAAAGTATATTCTCTACCCACCCTCAGGTTTCACCATTAGCATGTATTCAGATCAAGGATGGGTTTGATTATTGCTGGCGTTTATCTACAGGGAAGCATTGACAATCTACACTTCGAGTGTTACAATAGTAAGAAAGATTTGCAAAGAAAAGAGTTTTAAGTCTCATCTGTACTGGAGATTTGCCCCGACTGCAGTTTGCTCCATCAGAGTTAGCCGTACCAGTGCAAACCCCTGGTGTAGACCGGATAAAACAATTCAGATAGGCATAGGTTAGCTTGCTTGCCAACAGGGGTAAGCTCCACAAGTGCAAATAGTGGCTTTTCCTGTCTATACTGGGGGTTGTACTGGTGCAGCTACTCCAATAGTGGGCCAACAATAGCTGCTTGTAATTGGAGCAAATCCCCCGTGTAGATAAGGCGTTGCCTTTCTGTCTGGGGCGGGAGTTTTTCCTTGGCCCATCCCTAAAGTTATCACTACTGACCATAAAAGCAACCCCAGGGCTGCAATGAGAAAACAGGGATTGGAAAACAGAGAGAAAGAGGCTCTAATTGCTCCTTGCCTAATGGAAAACTCAGCAAACTAAACTCTAGGCGCTCTCAAATTTCCAAGGGTGGAATATCACACAGATTAAACGAAAGAGGAGTGGGGTGGGGAGGTAGGGGCAGAAGGCCCTTTGTAGTCATCCATAAAAGTGCATCAGCTCTTAATCATTCACAGCCCCTCATCCCCAACAGTACAAACCAACCTGAGAACAATGCCGGTTCATAACTCGCGGTCCCCGGAAACAGGCTTTGTCTACACCAGCTTTTTTTTCTTCCTAAAACTTTCCCGCTGTTGCTCCCACCATTTCTGCTCTTTTGGTGGTAGCAACAATGGGAATCCTAGTGTAGACAAGGTGCTGGAAGCCACTGACATTTTAAGCACCGTGTCATTTCACCCAGGACTAGGTGACATGACGATAGCTGGCACCCATTCTACACTAGTGTCTCCATCACGGCCACAAACAGCGGCGCTGAAACCCCGATAGCAACAGGGGGACGTTTTAGCAAAATAATCCAAGTGTACACGAGGCCCTAGTGACCTCTGAGCAACACCCTAAATTCACCTCTGAACTAATATTACTCCTTCTCCCACTGAATACACTCATAAGTGTCCCACTTTCTGGAATGCAAATCTGGGGCAGAGACTGTCTTTTGCTCTGTTTGTACAGAGCCTCGCACAACACAAACAAATACATAACAATAGTGTAGAGTCATAAATAGATGGTTCTTAAACCTCGACAAGCAGACTGAAAATTCAGGACACAGGCTGGAAAAGATTCACCGTAAGGTGTCAGGAAGGTACAGGAACCAGACAGCACCGAAGGCAAGAAACACTCGCAGCATTATATTCGGTCCCAACGTGTTATTTGGGCCAGCCTCCGCTCTGAATGCTACCGCTGAACGATTGCTACACAGGTCTCCCTGAAGCAATGAGTTCAAGCCTGGTTCAGGCACGCACAGAAGAAAAATCTTTATCTTGCAAGCACAGCAAGTTTCAGTAGGTACCAGAGTGCCAGGGCCGGTTGGTCAGGTTATAATTGGCTGTAATGGGCACTCCCACGCGCTGCCAAATTCTTCTGAGCTAAGTGGCATGGAGAAGCGCAGGATTCCTTCCTGGCTGTAAACAGTAGAGGAAGTCAGAGGAATTACTTCTAGTTCAATCTTTAAAATCACATGTAGCACTGATCAGTGGAAGCAAAGCTCACACACCAGCACAGATGGGAACCGGCTTTGGCAGCACATGACCCTGTTTCTGGTGGGGCTTGAACCACGATAGCTGGAGCCCTGTGCGGATACAAAACTTTGGATCTGCATCCAATCCGTGATCTGCAAAGATGGCAAACAATACAACCACAGATATCAGCGGATATAAAGCCGATATCCGGGATCTGCAGGGCTCTAACGATAGCTTCAGCTGCCCTCAAGAACAAGTGGGAAGCATGTTTCTGCGGAAAACATGCTGGCTGCCGCCACTCTCCACCACATCAGTTAGCACTGCTGTAGTTCAGTTTCCCCGTCCGACGAGCAGGCTGACCACAGACAGGCCTAAGCCCCACAAGCCGCTCTAAGGCACTTTATTTTGTAGGGAATATTAAGCGTGGATGCCAGTGTATTCAAGGCTGGAACAGGTTAAAAATGGGATGACTACGGCTAAGATTTGATGCACCAGGTGCTAACCAGAACAGCACCAGCAAAAGTCAAGTAAACCTGGATTGTCTGAGCATTGACTCAAGTGAGACTCCACGCAGCTGGAAGAAAGCTTGAGACACCTGCTGAGCGAGGCGTCTGATTGCTTTACACCGAGGTTATGGCTACACTCGAGAGCTTACAGGGCACAGCTGCACTGCTGTAAGCTCTCCCTGTAGCTGCTCTAAGCCAATGGGAGAGAGCCCTCCTGTCGGCATCGTTACTCCAGCCCCCGCGAGCGGCCATAGCTGTGTCGGCAGGGGAAGCTCTCCCACTGACAGCACTGTCCACACCAGCGCTTAAGCCAGCATAAATTGTGTCGCTCAGAGGAGTGGCTAATTCACATCCAGGGGCGGCTCTAGACATTTCGCCGCCCCAAGCAGTGCGGCATGCCATGGGAGGCACTCTGCCGGTCGCTGGTCCGCGGCTCCGGTGGACCTCCCGCAGGCGTGCCTGTGGAGGGTCCGCTGGTCCCGCAGATCCACCGAAGCCGCGCGGGACCAGCGGACCCTCCACAGGCACGCCTGTGGGAGGTCCACCGGAGCTGCCTGCCACCCTCCCGGCGACTGGCAGAGCACCCCCCGCGGCGTGCCACCCCAAGCACGCGCTTGGTGTGCTGGGGTCTGGAGCCGCCCCTGTTCACATCCCTGAACAACATCAGCTTAAACTGTAGTGCAGCCATAGCCTGAGAAAGAACTTACATCTGGGCTGTGTCTTACAAGTGGTTTCCTCTGCTGGAGCCGCCAATTTGACCCTTGTGGTGATGCATGCAAAAGCCTTGTTCTAGCTCGGGAATAAAATGAGACTCGTAAGCACCCCAAGACAGTTGCTCTGTATTATCATTGCAATCCCTCCTTATCCGGCTGTTTATAAACAGCGAGCCTGGATCAGCATTGACAACTCTTGTCTCATGAAACACGGCATTTCCTCAAAGCCCCAGCTCCTGGAGCCCTGTGACTGCATCAGAATCTCAGCTTTCCTTTTTTTCTTTTAAAAAGAGTACGTTTCTAGCCCTCCTGAATTGGGACGAAAAGATGGAAAATGTAAACCGAAAAGCCTCAACATGCAGAAAACAAATAAAAAGAACCCTGCCTGTATTATTTTTTAAATCTCTTTTTTTTTTAAAGACAGTCTGATGATTTTGGGGAACTTGACTCAGTAGTTTTGAACACTTGGATTTGGTAACAACATGATCCCCCACTGCCTTGGACTCTGTGCCTTCGTTTTACCCCTGTACAAAGGGAGCGTCAACCACCAGCAAGCCAAACAGTGATGCTTTGCACTTGTCTAAGGCCTGATTCAGTAAAGCGCTGAAGCACTGTTTACAGGCTCTCCTGAACAGGGGTGGATTTAAACACACGCCAGAATGATTTGCAGAATTGGGACTTAAATGACACTGCAATGAAGAATCCAGGCCAGCCCCTGCTGAGATGATGGTGCTTCACCAGCTCTGAGACCAAAGGTTAAGTGCCAGCTTCACCTATTGCAGCTCAGGAACACACCTACCTTTGTAGAATTTCTGTATGGTCCTGCTCTAATGGGATTAGTTCATTGTTAGGAGACAAATTGAGATCGGTGAGAGAGAGTAACATAAGAGCCTGCATAATTTCTCATCCCCTCTCCCCAGCTCAGTTTCCCCGTTCCTGTTGAAATAGCTGGATGTAGGCTCCAGCCTGATCCTTAAAGGCATAGCCTGCTCCTTCACCAGGATATGGGCCGATGCATCTGTTTCAGCAGAGAGCTTTGAATGGGATCAAGGGAATGGCTAATACAAGCCTGCTCAAGGAGGAGGGGAGCTAAGAATGCTCCCTTCCTTTAAAACATACAAACCTGATATAATGAGGCTACCTTTCACTGCACACCACCCTTTGTAAGAAGCTTGCTAGCCCACAGAGGAGGGTGCCTAAATATTAGATGGCCATTGAAAAACCAGAGAGACAATGGTTCTACGTAACGCAGCCTGTATCAATCCCTGCATTGTTCCTATCTTGAACGCTATTGCTGTTTCCCCTATGTGCTGCACTAACACTTCCCTGCATCTGCCTTCCTGCGACCATATCCCTTCAGACTATGAACCCCTCAGTTCTCATACTCTAGGCAGGGTTGGGCCTAGTCACCACCTGAAGGGGAAACCTCCAAGGAAAACCCAGGGGACTGGCTGGCTGTTGGGGATTCAAGAGCGACACTGTCTACACATGGGGGTTAGCACTGATTTCAGTCATCAGCTTGACATCTGGGCTAGCTCAAGCAGTGCAAACGGTGGCATGCCTGGTTTGGGCCAGTGCAGCTACACTGATGGCAGGCCACGGATGGCTGAAAATGGGGTTAAACCTCTAGTGTAGACAAGGCCTAAGTGTACATAGGAGAGGGTATTGAGGGAGTTCTGTGCTGCCCTGCTGGTGACATGTAGAACGCTAGGCTCTAGGTGTCTCTAAGCCTCTGGCTGCCAGAAGCTGGGACTGGACCAGAGGGGATGGGTCCCTCGATAGTTGCCATGTTCTGTTCATTCCCTCTTAAGCACCTGGCACTGGCCATGGTTGGAAGACAGGATACTGGGCTAGATGGACCCAGTATGGCCATTCTTATGTTCTTAGAACCCAGGTCATCTCCTCTTGTGGTCATCAAATAGCTCAAAGTGCTTTTATCAGTAAGAATTAGGTGTACTAACTCCATTAGCCCCACCAGATTTTAGGCCAAAGCCTTACATTCTGCCTCCCTAAATTCCTGTCTCTGGTTTCCCCTGAGTAATCTATTCTTCTTTTCCCCTCCTATCAATTGTTGTGTGTAGTTGCGGTTGAGTTCTACCCTAGAGTTGGCTGCATTTCAGGGGTCGGGGAATGATCCCTACACTGTGTATAAAACAGGATCAAAACCATCATTAGCACAAGTTGGTGCAACTCAATTGACTCCAATAAACTCATGGGGACCATCAAAGAATACACAGTAATAAAGGCGCTGGGTTAAGGCTCAGCGGCAGGATTGTGCAAGGGGCAGGCTCCAGGAGTGCAGTCTCTGCTGTTTGACTAACTCTGTTCTACTGATTGGCCACCACTAAGCCAAAAGCTGCCAAGCTCCATGTCTGTTGGCTCATGCTGACTTCGGAGATGAACACAGCACACGTGCCTTTTAGGGTTCATTTGTGCTCCCGTTGAAATCAGTGGCAAGATGCCTGTTGCCTTCAGCTGGAGGAGAACTGGATCCATCTTCTGCAATTAATTTGGGAAGAGACCCCAGCCTCTCAGAGCGTCTTCGGGGGTGCACTGGAGCAAGTTCAGCCTTTTATACCCAATGCACTAAGGAGTGCGGGCAACAGCCGCTCACCGGGTTGCACAGGTGCAATGTTCGATTTCAGACTAGATCTCCTGGCCACCTGGCAAACCCCGTTATTATTTCCCCCAGTTTGGACCTCTGCACCATGCCAACCCCTGGAGGGGAGGACAATGACCTAACCCACCCCCGCGTGCACTGCCCTCTGTTCTATTTGTTCAGCTTGAAGCCAGGGCAAAGTTCACCCGAGTTCAAAACTCTGACGGAAAATGAAGACAAGAGGGATTCAACCTCCCTGATGCCCCATGTGTTTTTAAACCCTCTGCCCTTTGGAAAACCCAGAGAGAAGCCAAATTCCTTGGGGTTTAAAGGATGGAACAAGGATGTTCAGTGGTGCTGCATTCAAGATAACATACCATCTCTGAAACCTCCTCAAAGCCTATCGAACACAGCAGGAAACTCCCCAGTGACATTAATCCAACAAGACAACATGTGCGCACAACATGCTGTTCCATCCAGCTGTCACCTAAGCATCCGTATTTTGAAATGGCAGGGTGCTCTGGCACTGCAAAGCTTTTTATGACTAATAACTGGTAGTATTTCAAAGGGTGGGACTAATCCTGCATCCTTAACTTACCCAAGGAGTCCCATTGAAATCAACAGGAGTATCTGACTCGAGTAAGGACTGCTTGCATCAGAAAGGGGTGAAGAATCAGGGTCTTGTTCATCCTTGGAGTTTTCCATAAATATTGTGAAATAAACAAAAAATACAGATTTGCATTTCAGATGCTTTCTCCATCTACGCTGAGAAGCATGGTGTATCTGAATTGAAAGGAACACTCTGATCTCTCTCCATAGATATATATTAAAAACCATCCTTGCCTGTGTTAGTAAAAGTACCTTACATGATGATGGCTGAAAGAATTCTTCAAGTCACACTCCATTTGCACCTGTTGTGCCATTGTCTTACCTTTTGTATTTACATCAGATGCTGAAATAGATGGATCAATTCCACTTGGCTTCGGAACATTTCATGCTGGGGTTCTCATAAACTAGCTAAGTGGGTGCCGTAATGTTGGTCTTTCAAACACTGCAGGAGAAGAGTGTTTTCTTTAAAAAAACAACAACAAAAAACAACTTTAATAACATTTTATTTTAACATGGCAAGGAAACATTTCTAGGTATATTTTATAATTGTTTTAAAAAAGAAGAACTCAACAAACCCTATATTTTGGATCTCAACTAGGTGACAATATTCCTTTAAAACAGATGGGCCCAATCCCAATCTTATTTCCACAAATGGAAATCTGGAGTGGCTTCAATGGAACTATACTGGGTTTACACATCAGGTGTGACTGAAATCAGAATCCAACACGTCCCCGTAGAAAAGTCCAGCCGTACTTAAACATATTGGGTTAAATCCTATAATCGCTGCTCAGTTTTCACTCCGGGCAAAATCCTTGTTTAATACAGTTATAAAGGACCATATCCTCGGCTGGTGTCAGTCACTGTTGTACCGCTGAAGAAAGGATTTTTAATGTTACTGCAGCGTGACTAGAGCAGAATGAAAATTAAGCCACAGACTTCAGGGTTTGCCCATGGAAAAGTCAAAGGGCTTTTGGCTGATTCAGTCTCCCCGTTCAGCTCAGGAAAAGTGGTACCTACAAATCAAAGCACCCTGGGAACTGACAGCTGCACCTGCATCCGTTCTGTGCCATAGTAAGAAACAGAAGACTTTAGTGCTCCATCTTCCTGTTGCTCACTCTCTCTCTCCTTCCATATCTCCCCTCTGAATAGATCATTTCAAGAGGAGGACAGTGCTCTAATTCTGTGGGGTTTAACAGCCCATCCAGCACTCCATGAATGATAACAAGCCTGGGCCCACAGCCAGCAGTCTGTTTCGCTCTTCCTTCGCTGTACGCCTGCTGTACAGATTATTAGCAGCTAGGCTGGGGACGCAGGAACACACGCATCCTCATCCCAAGGAAATAACAGACAAGCAAACCCCATCCCGAGGGCTGACTTCGCCAGCTGACTCTCTCCATCTGCGCTGGCACTGGCCGGGAAGTCCACACAGGGCTCCGTTCTTTCCTGAGCCCCTTCCCTCCTGTCCCTTTGGAGCAATTACACTGGCAGAGTTCAGTGAGCTCTGGCTGACGCTTTGACCTAAACGAGGAAAATGATTAGCTGCGGAAGTGAGTGTTGCCGGTCTCTTTATGCCTGATTGTGAGTCGGTTCACTAGGCTAGTTCATTACTCCACCTAGACACGAAGGGAGCGGAGTGGGAAGCAGCTCTCAAGAGACAGAGGATCTAGGGTGTGGGCTGAGCAATCCCAGGGATGGAAGCTGAAATCAGCAGCCACAGCTGCACCTGGGAGAAGGTCTGAGCTGACCTGTATGTTATCGTATTGATAATTTCTTTGTTAATAAGGGCAGATCCTAGGACGGGGTTGAGTTTGGATTCTACCATTTGTGTGTGGACTTTGTTTTAGAGCATGCAGTGCCTACCCACACTGATCATTCGCAATTTCTCCCTAGATCTGTATTCTCTGAAGTCACAGACTTACAGCTGAGTCATCGCAGCGACAGCACCATTTCCGTCACCCACACACATTTTGCAGGTTTTTTTTTTTTAAAAGGCGTAGAAAAAATAACAGCTGTCATTGCCGGGGCGGGAGCTGCTGAGAATCTGTTCTAGTGTCAGGAAGAGTCTGGATGTCACCAGGTCTGGTAGCTCCAGGCTTTCCCTAGATCACGTTCCACCAGCAAAGCAACCCATCCTTCACCGTGCCCACTCACTGCTGAACGATTATACTGCGCTGGCTGAGCAGAGAGGAGACTTCCTCCAGGAAAAACAGCCCTGGTCCAAATCACAGGCCGCCGCTTCTATTTCTTCTTTCAGCTGTTAGTTGCACCAGTTAAGGAGACTGGTCTGACCTTGCTCCCACTGACGTCAATGGCCCAAGCGCTTTCCATCTTGCTTTCCCTATTAGATAATTTGCAGTCGTCTTACTTAGTATTTGTATTTCCATGGCTTTTGGAGCAGTGCACATATTTGTGCATTTGGAATCACACTGGCTTAGCTAAAGGTGTTATTTCAAACTCATTTCATTAGACTAGTCCAACAGGCGGCAAGGACTCTCAACTCAGCTGTATTTCGGTTTAGCTTGAACAACAGTACAAATACAGGTGAAACACTGGATCCCAGATTTATCACCAGACACCATGGTGCCAGGGTCCAGAAGAGTGATAGTAAAACCCCAGGCTTAGATCCAAAACTCCTGAGCCACGTTCCTAGAAAGCACCCTGAGAAGTGCCTCCAACACAACCAGTGCATGTATCTGATCAGGGTAATCCTGTCTGGTTTAGGTTGACCCGAATTACACACAGGTGGTGAAGAGTGAAGTCCAGGCTGGAGAGGAAGAGCATCTCAGGGTATCAGGCAACCACTTTTGGCCAGAGGGGTGGGCCCTCTATCCCCACCCTGAGCTTTGGAGTCCACATTAAACTAATTCCTGTCCTCCACGAAGCAGCTTGGAAACTAAACAAGGTAAAGTGACATTCAAGCTGAAGCCCAGCTGTGGACAAGCACAATCCTGAGGGAACCTCTTATCTCATCGGGCCTCATAGTCTCTAAATAAAAAACAAACCACACTTAAAATCTCTTGCATTTCCCCTGTGAGAACCAGACCTTCCCCCAGTCCATTCCAACTGGCCTGCTCAGTCCCCTCTCAGTTGTTGACCTATATCTCCTTTGACATGTCCCAGGGAGCCTAACGAGCTTCAGCTGTTTCCCAGCCCCACTGGTTAACAATCTCCTCCCCACACCAAACCCTTCTGAATCTCCCTGGTTTTCTGACCCATCCCTCCTCCTGCGTGGAGATGGGTAATAAACCTGTCAGTCACAAAGAGCGTGTGTCTAATCCAGAGTCAGACACTGTTATCCTTCACACCAGCATAAATCTGGAATAACTCTGGGGAAGTCAAAGAGCACAGTGACTCCTAATATTAGCATTCAGTGCCGGTCTCCGTAAAAACACGTGTTCCAGCGGGGAGTAACGGAACCCCTCCCGGCTGCAGTGCCTTGTCATTGTTCTTCCAAAGCCTCGCTCAAGCCTTTATCCAAGGCTATAGAGCAAACACTCCGGGGATCTCTCCCTGGAGGGCTATTCATGGACGGCCTGGTTCATTGACTTCTTTTCTCTGCTGCGAGCCTCAATACATTTGCTCTCCGCCATGGGCCTCAAGGCTTTTCAGGCCCCGATGACCTCAGAACATCATTTTCAAATGTAATCATCAGAGGTGGGCCCAAGTGGCAAAGTGCAGATCCCAACCCAAACTTTGGGGGTGTTAAACGTCACTATTTTGCTTTGGTCAATTATAAAGCCGGCCCCAATTCAAAAGCTCTGACCCAGATCTGAACTTCCCCGAAGTCTGGGGGTGTTCACATTGTCTGCTCCAGTTCAGGCCTATCTCTAGTAACAGCAGTCATTCATTATTATCATTTTACATAACGCACCCCATCCTAAGTGATCCCAAAGCACTTTGCAAACGGGGGTCCAAATCCTGCCCTCAGACTGGTGCACGTAACCCCTGGTGACATCAACAGAAGCTTCCCATTCCAGGAATCACTTCACATACCATTGAAATGCAACCACTTCTGGTGTGCAGCCTAGCAGCTGTCTGGCAGCTTACAGAAACACCACGCAATCACTCAGGAGAGGATGCAAAGTAGAACACAATATGCCTCTGAAACTCCAAGGCGGATTTTAGGTAGGCAGCATATGATTCTTACCCAGTTGGAATCTAGCCAGCGTACGCCCCTGCAAAAATGAACAGAGCAGATTAGTGACTGAATCACTTATTCTGCTTGCTAGAAGCAGTCTCCACCCTGTCGCTGTATTATGTCTAATTGAACAGCATCCCACATTCATTTCATTGATTTATTCAGACAACTTACAGCAGCATTGACTATATATGGAGTTAGTGCAAAGACCATACTTACAGCATTCGGGTAACAAAGGGTACAAGCCTTTGGAGCACCGGAGACAAGGAGGAATGGGCCCAATTCTGATCTCACCGCTGTCACTCAAGAGTAACCCCATTGGAATCACACTGGCATAGAGCCAGCATCAGGGGGTATAGAATCAGGCCCATTGTGTCCTAGGGCAGCCAGGTAGCACCCACAGGTCAGCGGAGTTCTTTGTGCACAAGTGTGACAATGGGACACCGACGTGGGAGGCAGGACGGAGTGAGGAGTGGTGTATATGGGCCATTGAGAGAAGGGAAGGGGAGCAGAGGGAACCAGGCCTTCTGTGAAGGCTGCCGCTATGATTTATATGCCATGAGCACTTTGAGGCCCCCAATTGAGAGGCAAGATAAAGGGCGGGTGAAGAAACGGCGACACAGAGCAGGGCAGGGGCTTGCCATGGGTCACATCACAGGGCAGTGGAAGAGCTGAGTATAAAACCCAAGTCTCCTGAGTCCCAGGCTGTGCCCTACCTGCTAGATCACACGGCCTCGGAGCAGCACTTAACCCAAATCACCAATCCGAAAACCTTGCCGGAACTGGGGGAGCCCTTCAATCTGAATGTAGCTGTCCCTCCGCTCAGTAACAGGCCAGACCAGGGGTGGCCAACCTGAGCCTGAGAAGGAGCCAGAATTTACCAACGTACGTTGCCAAAGAGCCACAGTAATACACCAGCAGCCCCCCATCAGCTCCCACTCACTGCAGATCAGTGCCTCCCCCTCCCTTCCTCCCCACACTTCCCAATCAGCCGTTTCATGGCATGCAGGAGGCTCAGATGGGCAAAGAGCAAGGGCATGGCAGGGGGGAGCTGGGGCAGAGCAGTGAGCACCCCCTGGCACACTGGAAAGTTGGCGCCTGTAGCTCCAGCATCGGTGCCTATACAAGGAGCCACATGTGGCTCCGGAGCTACAGATTGGCCACACCATAACCTCAGCTATGAACACCTAGATCTGAACTCCAGGAGATCCTGGATCCAAATCTGGACCTAACCTTTGTCACTCAGGAGGTCTCCCCCTGACATTATAGAATATCAGTGTTGGAAGGGACCTCAGGGGGTCATCTAGTCCAACCCCCTGCTCAAAGCAGGACCAATCCCCAGACAGATTTTTGCCCCAGATCCCTAAATAGCCCCCTCAAGGACTGAACTCACAACCCTGGGTTTAGCAGGCCAATGCTCAAACCACTGAGCTATCCCTCCCGCACTCTGGCTGAGCATGGCGTGTCTGCGCTTGGTGCACCCTCTCGCTTCTTTTCTGTTTCTTCCACTCTAACATTTCCCTCCCGGTGTGGCCTAGCGGCAGAACAGGGTTGGTGGGCCTGAGTCTCCCCTGCCTTCCACTCTGTGGAGTTGCTTACGCCAAGATGGAAATAATGACACATGTTCCTATGCATGGGTCGGGGGGGTTTTAACTCTCTCTATGCATAACACTGATAAGATGCTGACTCAGCCCCTGGCATCGAGTCCGGATGGAAAGTGCTGACTCTTCAAACAGAAACTTCTATTTAACACACATGCTGAGCCATTTTCTAGCCTCGGCTGAAGACAGCTCCATATGTGGGCAGTCACTTCCCCCCAGAGCATCTCGGGGACTGATTGAGTCACCGCTAAACCCTGCTGAACTCTAGGGCTGTGGGCATGTGTGCGTGTTCTCAGACAGGGTGAGCATAGTCATCTGGCGTGGTGAGGGGATATATGTCTGTGTGTGTGAGTAAATAGAGCGTCCTGCCTTGCTGTGTGTGACTCTGGGTGGGGGTATGTCTCCACGGCAAGCCGAGGTGTGATTGGAATATGGGTAGGCACCTGAGCTGCCTATAATCCAGCTCAGCGGGTCTCAGATGTCATTGCACTGCGAGCCTCTTCTGACAACAAAAATTACGACACGACCCCAGGAGGGTGGGGGGGGCCGAAGCCTGAGCCCCGCGGCCCCAGGCAGGGAGGCCAAAGCCCAAGGGCATCAGCCTCAGGTGCGGGGCTTCAGCCCTGGGCAGGGGGGCTCAGGCTTCAGCTTCAGCCCCAGCAAGTCTAACACCAGCCTTGGCGATCCCATTAAACCAGGGTCACAGTCCCGATCCCCAGTTTGAGAACTGCTGTTTAGTGAAGCCGTGGACGGTTGTCTGAGTACACACCCTGAGTGGGTTTGCACAGCCTGCCCTGAAGCCGGTACTGCCCTAGCTTCACAGCTATTGGTCCTCGCGCTAGCGAGATCAAAGCTAATTCAGGTATGTCTCCACATGCAGCAATCACTTCTCCGACTGCAGTGTAGACATGCCCTGGGGTGTGATCCTGCCCTAGGTCTGAAGTTCTGTATGTAAATGTGGGTGTGTGCAGAACCCATGTATTTCTACCAGGGCTGGACAAACGTCAAAGAAGACTTATTCGGGCCAGATCCTCAACTGGTGGAAATTGGAGAGGCTCAGCAGATTTCAGCGGAGCTGCAGTGACACACCCCAGTTGACGACCGGACTCATTAGGAATTGGCCTGAGTAAAAACTGAATGAGGCCCTCAAGGTCTGGTCCCTTCAGAACTGCTTCTTGGCCTCTCAGAACTCATTGCAAGCTGTGAACTGCTAAACGAATGTTTTCCAAAGAGTAATTCAGTGTTTTCAAATCCCGTGTTGCTCTAGGGGAAAGACCACCTGTGGGGCATGTCATATAGATACAGAATCCCCGCAAAGCTCAGCCATGCAGAATGCAGCTACCAAACTCTTTTCTTTTCATTTGATTTTTCTCTCTGTCCCTTTTCTCACAGTCTCTCTGCTCTGGTTTTCACTAGATATTTTTCTTGTTGGTGTGGGCTTTTCCTGTCTTTGCTCTGCACAAACCCAGCAGCATTACAGTGCCAGAGCCTGGGCTGTTTTGCAACCAGGCAAAAGGAATCGTCCCGTTCCTGCTGCACAGGATGTGCGTGTTTGGGTGCGTGGGCGTGGAATGCCTGTGTGGATGTGTTGCTGACGGACTCTGTGATGAGAACTTGCTTCATGAGAAGCACTGCACTGTAAGCAGCTCGGTGACTGGCTGCATCTGATGCGAATATAGTGCTAAGTTTACTTCTTAAATACTGTCACTAGTCCTATTTATCTTTAGCACAAACACTTCCCATGAATACAGCCCCAGGGCTTAGAGCTCAGAACTAAAGATGACCAGACTCCACGTGGCTGGCATTCTGTTTGCTCCATGTGGCTTATTCTGAATGGGGTGGTGTCAATCTGTGGATGTCCTGTTTCAGGAGGTAGAGGAAAAACGCTGGGTGCTCTGAGGAGGAGGGGTGTTGCATCACTGAATTCCATGGAAACACAAAGCTTTCCATAAGGAGAAAGTTTAGAATGAATTGTTATACTCTGTTCTCGTTTGCCGCTCATTCTGTCACGAGCTCAGTTCTAAACCGTGTGCATGAACATAGTGCCTCTGCAAAGGTGGGGATGGAGAACTCTCCCCAAACCACAGACGTGGTTACCTAGGGAGCACCAGATTCATCCTTGCACTGGTGCCTGGTTCATTCAGGGGCTTCAGTGCCTCTTATGGGGCAAAATAGCCAGGGTGCAGGTTTGCCCTAGACTCAAACTCCTCCCAGCCCCCCTGATCCTCCCCAACTCCTCCGCTGGCCCACCCTCAAATGCCCCTGTGCTCAGGGCTCCTGCGGACACAGCACTGGGCAATGATGACTAGGCCCAGGGAGGTTCAGCAATTTGCCCACACAGTCAGTCTGTGGTGCCAGGCCCTTGCAGAAGTGAGCCAGGGCAGGATTGTGATCAGTACGCAGGGGGCTCTGTACTGGACACAGACGGACCACTTGGCTCTCCTGTGGTATGGAGAAAACGCTGCTAGAGACACAGACAGGAGCAGAACCCATCTGATCCCTAGTCTAGCCGCCAGACTTCACAGCCTGCTCCTGATACTCAGTGGAGTTTCCAAGTGGTTTGGGGACCCATAAGGAGAGATGCTGGACAGTTATTAGTATCAGTGGGTGTGTCACAGAAGCGCTTTGGGTATGTCTACACTGCAGCTGGGAGGGAGTGTCTCAGATCTGGTAGACAGACTCACGCTAACGGGGCTTGAGCTGGCGAGCTAAAAACCAGCCGTGTGGATGTTCCAGCTTGGGTGGATGCTCAAGCTCTCAAGCCAGAACATCCATGCTGCTATTTTCAATGCACTAGCTCAAGCCAATGTCTTTAACAATCACTTCTGCTTTACGAATCAGCCCCTTGACATTACGATGACCATCTGGCACGAATTAAGGGCAGATCTGGGAGCCCTCACTGTTGGTGATGCTGCTAACTTAACAACTTTGCAGCAAGAGCAAATTCTTTTGTCAACAGGACATTTCCTTCCACTCTAGTACAGCGTGTGCATGAGCAAAATATAGAAACTTGTCACTGCGCTAAGCACAAAACAGTATTTTCTGAAGGCTCGGCCTCAGTCGATCAGTCAAATGTTCCAGTGCTTGTACGTTTTGCTAGCTCCTAAAGCCAAACGTTGTGTGAAAGTTCTTCAGATGATTCACCATTCCAAACAGCTGATCTCCATGGGGGCTTGCCAATGGGCAGGGAAAAACCCGCTCCCAGTCCCTGCAAATCCTGAGAGACAGGAATCCCAGTGCTCCCAGTTAGGGTGACCAGATGTCCCGATTTTATAGGGACAGTCCCGATATTTGGGTCTTTTTCTTATATAGACACCTTTTACCCCCCAACCCCCTGTCCCAATTTTTCACATTTGCTGTCTGGTCACCCTACTCCCAAGTCCCTGCAAGTCCTGAGAATGCAGGGGATCCTACTAGTGCCAGATTATTCGATGGCACTCATCTCCACTTGATGAGAACTCCACCCTCCAGCTACAAAACGGTCTCATTTGCCTAGGTTCAAATCTCTGAGATCTTGCATCAACCACCAATTCTGTTAGGGGAACAGCTACACAATCCTCTCCTAGAGCGTGTGGCAGGGCCAATCAGTAACCCCCTACGGAGGCCCAGAGACAGAGTCCTTCTCTTCACTGCTAAAAAAGGGTATTTACAGCAAGGTAACTAACATCTGTGACCTAACCTGAGGTAAAACATACTGAAGACAAGGCTCTCTAGTTTTACTGTGAGGTAAATGAGGTGAGGTCAATCCCAGGTGTGGGTCTGTGGCTGACCTTGCCTCATTTACCTCACAATAAAACTGAAGTGCCGTGTCTTCACTATGCTTTTACCTCAGGAGAGCTCACGTGCATTAGTTACCCTGAGGTGCCAGGGTGAGGCAGCGAAGACAAGGCCTTAGGTTATCACCGTTCAGAACGTCTCTGCTGGGACGTGATCATGACATCTGGATCACTGCCACATGGTGCAGCACCATCCCAGGGAGACAACGCGTCACGGTGCACAGACACGGTGTCAACCCCCACGAATACTTCAGGACTGTTTTAAAGGCCTTGGAAGCTCTGGCTCTGGAGCTGGTGACAGCAGCCCCCATCAAAATCGGGCCTGGCCTGCGAGAATCAGGGCACATGTCTTCTCTGGATGAAAAGAGGTCACGCTTTCGGAAACACTGGACAGTAACAGAGAGGCCATGCTGCACATAACAAGGCAGCTGGTAACAACACACAGTATTGTATCTCTTTGCTTCAGCCTGTTTTATGTGCACAGTTCACGATCTCCTAGGGCAGTGGTTCTCACACTGCGGCCCATGGACCATCAATAGCTTGTAGACCCTGTTCCTGGCGGGCTGCCGAATGAACCATTCTGACAATCAAGCAACAGGGAATGGGCATATTGGTCCATGAGACGGTCTCCTCCTTACAAACTTTGCCACCGAATGCCATTGGCGAACCATAAGAACATAAGAATGGCCATATTGGGTCAGACCAAAGGTCCATCCAGCCCAGTATCCTGTCTACCAACAGTGGCCAATGCCAGGTGCCGCAGAGGGAGTGAACCTAACATGTAATGATCAAGTGATCTCTCTCCTGCCATCCATCACCACCCTCTGACAAACAGAGGCTAGGGACACCATTGTCAAATCCTTCTGTCTGACAAGGTGCTTACATGGCTCTTGGCACCAAATGATGGATGACTGGGTCTCAGGGAGGGACAGGCCAAGGAGGAAGGGTCTGGAAGGTTGGTGAGGAGATATGAAAAGAAATATGTTCTTGGGGAGCGGAGAACTGTCCCCAGTGGCTGAGGGATGCAGAAGAGATGAATATTTTAGGGTGGCCCAAGAAGGTCTAACTACAGATAATGGTAGGAAATTAAGCCCAGGGGAACTTTGCCTGGAGATGAGGAGATGTTTCCTAATGGTGAAATTGATTAGACTATGAAATAGCCTCCCTACAGTAAGGGTAAGAAACCCTGATGCTGGAGGCCATTGCAGCTGGACTGGAGAAAGCCCTGCAGGGAACAGTTCTGCATTGCTCTGGGACTAGATGAGCTCATCGCGTTTTATGTCCTGCCTCGAACCTCTATGAATCTTTGAAATGTGATGTCTAATCTTCCCCCGGGGAGCAGAGAGGCTGCTTCCCTGCATCGATCCCTTTGTTCCAGAGCATGGTACATCGGGTTAATGGAAGGATCTGAGGTGGTAATGAACAGGCTGCCCTTGTAATTAGAATAATGAGCTCAGGTCTGGTGCACACAGGCAAAAGCAAACACGTGCAGGAACAGGCCCACCCAGACAGGACCAAAATCCCCAGGGAGTGGGTGTATCCGTCACAGCAAGGCTGGAGAATCCAGGCAGACAACAAACAGCTCTGAGCTCGGGGTCCCCTTCCTGAATATGTCCCAGCTCTGCTCCTGACTCCGGGGGAATTTCACAGCCTGCCGACTGGAAGAGCGGGAACAACGCAGTGATCGGGGGAGAATGGGAGAGAGGGCACTGGGTACGGAGGGTGGGGAGTGGGATGACAGAGAGAGGAGAGGGGACCAGGCAGGGGGCCAGGTAGGGAGAGAGAAGGGGGTGATGGGAGAAGAGGGAACTGGGGATAAGGTTGGGAGATGATGGGGGAGCGGGGAGGAGGCTCAGAAGGCAAGTGACACTGTGATGCTTCCTGGGAATCCCCGAAGGGCCCAAAGGGTCTGAGTTGCCGTGGCCAGGAGGAGTCCTCCAGGGGGGCCACAGCCTCACGGAGCTGGCAGTGGCCTCTCTGGTCCCGGTGTCCCCTTGAGAGCCCAGCAGAGCTGTGGCTCCCATCCTTGGCCATCAGAAGAGGCCAGCAGCTATCCTGCCACGCAGGCACCTCCAAGATGGCCGTCGGCAGCACCTCACCGCGTGGACAGCAATCCTTTCCAACGGGTCCCCGGACTGTAGCGCCTACCCCCAGGGCGAGTCTTCAGAGCCCTCCCTCGGGCACAGGAGGGGGCATTCGAGACCAGTGCCCCCTGGGTGCAAGGTGCTGCCTCCGCCACCTTCCCAGCTGGCGGGCAGGCGACTGCTGGATGGAACCAGTCCGGCTCAGGTTTCCTGATTCCTTGGCCCCAAGCCCTCGAACGGTTGCAGGGCAAGTGCCCGCGTTGTATTTAGGGGTCTCTGGAAAGCAGTCGTGTCCGATCTCTTTCTATGCCCAGCAGCTGCTGTTGACACTCAGGTGCGAGCCAAGGTAAAAGGCCAGTGTCGTGTATCTTCTAGCACTTCTTAAACGTTATTTCGAGTTCCCCCTCTGGCTTCTAATAGCCCCCTGGAAGCTTAGCTCTGGGATCTAATTTCCTTACAGAAATAGCTTCACTCCATTGCATGTGCACACAGGCTGGTTATCATAGGGCTGCATTACGGGCAGAGCTGTCCCTTGGGTATGGCGAATCAGGCAACCGCTCCAGGCCCCGCACTTTGGGGGGCTCCATGGGCCAGTGCGATTGGCTGGCGCCGTCAGTCCCAGAAGTGACGGATTTGTCACTTCTGTCCCGGGCCCTGCACCTCCCTAGGGACGGCCCAGACAATGGGGGGGGGGTTGTTTTTGCAGGGCTGCCTGGGAATGCCGGGCTGGGAACGCTGCTCTGTTTCTGTAGGCTTGCTCATAAATGCCGGGCTGCTGAGATGTGTGCCTTGGTGGTATTTTTAAAAGCATATTTGTTTGGAGCTGAAAACCCAAAACATCCACCAACCCCCCTCCCCTCCAACAGCTTTATCCCAAGCCAGATAAGCTGGGAGCTTCGCAGCGGGGGTGGCGTTCCTGTAATGTGCCGAGGTGGCGGATTCAGGAATGGAGCTCTAGCTCAAGAAATCTGGGTGCAGACCGGTGCACGTTTCTGCAACTCTACTGAGCAAGTTCTGCAAGGCAAGAGCTCCTCTGACCTCACTGACACCCACCTCCCCCTGTCCAGGAGTGTCACAGACCTGAGCAGTGACAGTTTGGGGCAGCGAGGCTGTTGCATCAGTTCCACCCCGGCCATGGTTGGAGACTTCTGTGTCCATCAGAGGCAGCACAGGCACAATCAGGCCTTGTGGATTCCTGAGTCTGATTCTCCTCTGACTCACGCCCGCTTTGCAGGGGTGTTGTAATGCCACTGACTTCAGTGGCATTACTCTGGATTTACACCAGGGCCCGTGGGAACAGAATTAGGCTCTCCGAGCAACCAACCACTTTGAAATGCTCACAGGTGACTCAGGAATGGAAGGTGATGCGTTATGGACCCCAGATTTGCAGCATGGTTTGGGATTTGACCTGTGACTGTGCTATCCCAGGCTACTGATGATCTCCGAGCAGGTGCAAACACAAGGACAGTGCTCCCAGATTGGCTACAGCATTATTCAGTGGAGGGGATGCACTCAGTTCAAGCAAACCCATGTCAACACCTCACACTAACCTGCTCTGGCTGAGGCCCTGCTGTCGTTTACGCCCACATGGCGCCCACAAAATAAAGCGAGTGCAGCCCTAACAGGCAGAGCAAGATGCTCCCACGTCGCACAGCAGGTTCCAGCCTGGCTCACTCCCCAGCTTCCTCCCCACACAGGCTGGATATCCCCAAGCCACAGCAAGGGCAGCCTGTCAAGCAGGGATTCCCTTTCTGACACTAAGCTGGCGTGATCTGCCTGGGGCAGCCAGTTGCACTTACAGGGCCATCTGTGCAGCTTTGCCAGACGCTCGTCTCTGTGGTCCCTGCGGGCCATAGCGCTCTGAGAACGTGCATGCAAGTCCACGGCCTTCGGCAGCATGTAATTACTGCTAAATACCAGCTCTCCTTGTGACCAGTTCGACGTGTCAGCTGGCTGCTTTCTGCACAGCGTCCTCCGCTTAGAGCACAGGGCTGGGACTTGGGAGACCCGGTTTCCAGCCCCAGCTCTCACTCACCTTGTGACCTTGGACAAGATCCCCCAAGGTATTTAGGCCCTAACTCCTTTTCATTCTCATGAGGTTAGGCACCTACATAGCCTGGAGGAGCTGGGCCTTAGCCTGCCTTTCCGTGCCTCAGTTTCCCCATCTAGAAAAGAGATGATAATACTTTTGTAAAGCGCTTTGAAATCCTGGGATTAAAAAGTAGGAGATTAGTTATAATCTATTACCATGCTTTAAGGATACTGGATGAAATCTGGACCCCACCTAGGTCAATGGCAAAATCCCCGCTGATTTCAACAGGGCCAGGATTTCACTAGAGGGATGGGTGCGATAGGGAACCCAGGCACAGAGAGATCTCCCATTTTCCTTCCCCTCCTCAAGGTTCTGTGACAAAGCAGCATGCTTGTACCTGTGGAGGGTCTGCCCAGGGAACCCATCAAAAATGGATGGATGGATTCAGCCCACCACCACACATTTAACCAGAGCAATTGCACTGCAAACGGCAGCAGCTGGACTTCACCTCAGTATGCAAGGAGGCGAATGATCCAATTAGCTTCTGCAATTAGCTGGGCTAACAGCCCGCATGTACGCTTCAGGGGCCTGATATGTGCATAAATACATATGGAGTTACACTGAATGCTTCTGTCGTCAGCTGTACAAGCAACCAGACCCCTCACCTCCAAAACAGCCTGCTGACTAATGACTCCTATACACCAACAGGACTGGAGCACCCACGGGGAAAAATTAGTGGGTGCTCTGCACGCACGGGCAGCCAAGCTCCCCACCCCCCCACCTCCTTCCCCCCCCCCCGAGCGCGCTGCGTTCCCACTCCTCCGTCTACCTCCCAGCGTTTCCCGCACCGCCGCCAAACAGCTGTTTGGCAGCTCCGGGGGAGGGGAGGAGTGGGAACATGGCGCGCTCAGAGGAGGAGGCGGGGAAAAGGCGGGGCCGGGGCAGGGATTTGGGGAAGGGGTTGGAATGGGGGCGGGGCCAGGGGCAGGGTCAAGCACCCACCGGCAGGAGCAGAAGTTGGCGTCTATGCTGGGCGGGCTTTGCTGTTGTGCGCGCGCGTGCACACACACACACACACACACCCCTGAATTGCTCAGTGTTCTGCCATCCCTACCCGTTATCTGCCCAACACCATCCCATTAGACATCATAGGCGGTTGGGTCAGCCCCTAGGCTATGATCTCTGGGCCCCTGTACATTTCGCATTGGGCAGATGCAAACTCAACCACATCTCTGTCGGGCGCTAGCGAGGACCCCCGGCGTTACCCGGTGGAAAGTGCTCCAGGAGGCCGCAGTGGGGCGCTGCCGCGCCATGCCAGCTCTCAGGGCCAGGAGCAGTGCTGGGAGGTTCGGTATAAAGGCTGTGGCGCAGCCACGCCAATGCCGTCTCAGAACAGAGAAGGCCCAGATTGGACTGATCTGCCGGTGACAATACAAGCTCCTGCAGCCCTGGCCGTGACCTCAATGGGATCCACACAGGTTGCCAACTTTCTGACCGAACAAAACCGAACACCCTTGCCCCGCCCCTTCCCTGAAGCCCCGCCCCACTCACTCCATCCCCCCTCCCTCCGTCACTCGCTCTCCCCCACCCTCTCTCACTCGCTCATTTTCACCAGACTGGGGAGGGTCCTTTTTTGGACACTGGAAAACCAGGCCGGGCCTGGGCTGCACCCAAACTCTCCCACCGTTCAGGGCTGCTGGGATCCAGAGTCTTGGCTCAGCCGATGTAGAGAGAAGGCCCAAAAGGTCACAAAGTTTGAGGTGGCTCCAGATGAGCAGGGGGTTATTGAGTCAGACTCATCTTGAGGCTGAAAACACAGGCCAGGCCTTGCTGCTGCTCTCGGCTCAGTTTGGGATCAGCCTCAGGTGCCAGTGGCTTCAGGATCTGTCCCCTGCCAGCAGCCCCTTCACGCTCTGAGGGCCCAGAGGTACCAAGTGGCCACATACCCATATGCTGTAATAAGCCAGGACCCTCAGACAGCAATCGCCTGCCCACTGCGGCATCCTCAGTGCGGTACCAGCGGAGAGATGTGACCCAGGGAGGCTTTCCACAAACAGGTCTCGGTTGCACCTGAGTCTGGAGTCAGCCGCATGCCACCCACCTTGATCCCGCCAGCGGCACTTCCTGATGTCGGCCACTGCCTGGCCTCTAAAGGCACCGTCCACCACATCCAGCAAGATTCAGTGTACAGGCCCAGCTGAGAGGCTGTAGCACACTTGTCTTCACCCTGCGCTGTTGTAGCACTTGTGTGAAGACACTACTGCACTGATGGGACAGCTTCTCCCATCGGCGTAGTTAACCCATCTCCCCGAGAGGTGGCAGCTATTGATGGAGAAGCTCTCCCGCTGACATAGCGCTGTCTACACAAGGGCTAGGTCGGTGTAACTACGTCGCTCGGGGTGTGGATTTTTCACAGTTGTACCCATCTAGGTCTGTAGTGTAAACCTGGCCACGGTTTTAACCCTGAGAGCGCTGGCCCTCCCCAGCTAGCCAGCCAAAGAGACACTTCGGCGGACGCATCTGAAACTCGTAGAGGGGAGACGGACAAGACGGAAGTGCCCTTGGGCTTGTGAGGATATTACCCCCCCCCCTGAGCTGGGTTCCCTGTGTCCAAACAGCCGTTGTCTGGGGAGTTTGGATGAATGCTTCTGACTTGGGCACGACCCAGGGTAGTTTCTGTAAAAATCCAAACCCATCAGAACGGCAGAGCAGGAGCCCATCTCGTCGGGACCATAGTAGTTAGGAACAAGTGCTGCGAAAGGAGCACCTGCATAGTGTGGCCAGGGCCCATGCTAAGAAATGAGTCCAAACCAGAACCCTAGCTCCACCCCCACCCCCCCTTCTCCCAAACTATGGCAAAGTTTCATCCAAATCTAGACCCAAACGTCACAGCTTGTGCCCCAGCTCTCCCTAGACGTGAGCAGGCTTCCCCCCTCCTCCACACACACCCACCCCCTCTCTGAGCTGCCAGCTAAATGTCAGCATTAATTGATCTTAACTTTGCTGAATGAGTCATTCCCTGGGCTGGTTGCAGGGGAGCCGAAAATACCTCTGGAGAGCTGGGGCAGATGGGCTCTGTAACCTGCCAGCGCCTCTCTCCAGTTAGGTTCTGCCTCATTACGCCATGGGGCAGCTGCCCTCCTGCAGCACTGAGGCACTAAGTGATTCTCCCAAGGTGACACGGAGGCTCTGTGGCTGAGCAGGGAATTGAGCGCTGGCCTCCCAAGTCCCAGACCACCCCCCAGACCCTCCGTCCACTCTCAGACCCAGCAAGTCTCCCAGCAGGACGCCGGGGGTCACTTTCACTTGGCCGGGGAGCGATTGCTCAGCATGCCCTACGGGACAGGAACTAGGGGGAAATGCACTGAAACTGAGCCAGTCACATAGGCCAGGCTATCCATTATTATCATGTTCCAGCATGTGAAACATCCTACATCCCTGTGAGACTGCAACACCAGGAGGCGCACACAGAATGGCCCTGCTGATTGCTTCTCAGGCTTCCTTTCACAGCAGTTACTGTTAGCTGGAGATATCCCAACATCTCTGGGAGAGAGGAAGGATGGCCTTGTGGTTAAGGCACTGGACTGGGACTCCGGGGATGCCTGTTCATTTCAATTCTCTGCCACAGACTCCCTGTGTGACCTCGGCACGTCACTTAGTCTCTGTGCCTCGGTTTCCCCATCTGTAAAATGGGGATAACAGCATGGCCTTTCAACCACCGCTCCTTGGGTTGCAAGAAGCAATGAAGTGACTTGCCTCTTGTCACACGGTCAGGAAATGACTCCAGATCTCCTGAGCCCTTAACCAACAAACCACAAGACCAATGTACAGTGCACTGGACTGCTGGGATTGTCACCTCCTGTCTGTGTCTCGGTAATTGCTTTACTGCTTTCTTCTCCCGGGCTGTAGCAATATCGGCCCAGGGCTGGGAGGCAGATGACTCAGCAGGTGACTCTAAAGCAGAACTACACTCGACAGCGATGACCGAGCGATGGACAAGGGGAGGCATGAGGCCTCTTCCCTCTCTAGCTAGTACAAAAAAGCTGGAGAGAGGAAACAAGCTGGCTTTGGGGGAGAGGCAGAGCAAGGGTGGGGTCTCGGGGTGGAGCATGGCCAGGGCCACAGCCTGGGTTGGGGAGGCTTAGCCTCCCCGGTCCTATTATTCCCGCCGCCCACGTCTGCCCTCCTGTGCAGCACAGGCTGTTACATTTCACCCCCGAGACCCCTGTACGGAGCCCCTGACGTGAGTCCTCAGGAGATCACTGTCAGCAGAGAACAGGCGAGGCCAAGGTGCCACCAGCATCCCAGGCCCCTGCCGTGGCAGGGAACTGAGTGGGTGAGAAATTCCCGGATGGCCCCAGCCTGCGAACCGCACCCCCCGCTGCAGAGGAAGGTGGAAACCCCCAAGGGAAAAGTCCCTGGGAGTTGCTCCTTGGGCACTGGCAGGGCGAACCCACACACGACGTGTACAAGCCAATGTCTCCTGCGTCTTTGCGTCCGTGTGAAACCAGAGGCCAGGACGGCAAAATGAAAACGAGGCTGGGATGTCCGGCAGCAGGAATTTACATGGCTGGGCTGACGGGGGGCACGTTTCCCGACTTCCGAGGCTTTAGCGTGGCAACGCAGGGTCACGCAAACAGAGCCCATTAAAGGGGCTCTGTCAAGATCAACATGAGAGCTCCTGCCACCCGGATCTCAATGGGAGGTTTGCCCGAGTGAGGACTGAGGCGAGGCCTCAGGATTCGGTCCATCTAAAATGAAAGCTGTTGAGACTGCACAGGGTGTTCACATCCCAGGGCAGGGGTGGGGATTTACCATCACCGATTGACTAGTGAAGGGCAGAAAAGTGATCAGAGCACCCAGAACACCCCACAGCCCTCTGGGGCTCCCAGCCTCATCTCAGTGCAGACCCCAGGACGCTCTAAGGATTGAGGGGGCCAGCTGCAAAGGGCGGGTGGGGGGTCACAGCACAAGCAGCAGCTGTTACTGGAAGGACTGGGGGATTCCCGGGGTGGGAGTGTGCACTTGTGGGGTGGGCTCAGGACACATGGGGGACTCCCTCTCTCACCCGGGAGAGACAAGCTCTGGAAGCTGTTCCCAGGAATCTCCGTGGGGATTGTATCAACTTTATTCCTTTCCATCTGATGCAGCCCTAGGCGTGGGAGCCACCCTCCCGGGGGGTTGGAATTTGTATAGCAGGCGGGTATAGCACCCCTGATTGAGTCTGGAGTAGAACTTTTCGGCTTTGGTCCTGTATGAGCCACCACTTTTTTCAAATGCTGGCTGCCCCCTGGTGACCAAACCAATAACTGCCACCTCCAAAAACCGCCCTCCTCGGCAACTGGTCCCTGGCTCTCACTGGGCAGAGTCTGGGTATCGGGCTCTCCGCACTCCCTTGCCCAGAGCCTGCCAGAGGCACAGGGCGAGGGAGTCAGGCTGCAGCAGCATTTGCCTATTTTCTTTGGCCTGGGTCGGTTTTTCCTTCTGAAATGGGACTTTGCATGTGCTGGCAGTGCCAGGGCTGCTCCCGGGTGCTAGATATAAACCTAAGCGAGAGAGAAGGGGAGCCAGGTGGGGTAATTCCCAGGCTGTTTAGTGACCCTCTGAACTGGCTAGTGCAGAGGTGGGCAAACTACGGCCCACGGGCTCAATGTGGCCCGCGGGACCCTCCTGCCCGGCCCCTGAGTTCCTGGCCGGGGAGACTAGTCCCCGGCCCCTCCCCTGCTGTCCCCACTCCCCTGCAGCCTCAGCTCGCTGTGCCGCCAGCGCTCTGGGTGGGGTGGCTGGCTCCGGCTGGACCACGGGGCTGCGAGCTCCTGCCGCTCTGAGCAGCATGGTAAGGAGGCAGCGGGGGGGGGGCGGTGTTGGATAAGGGACAGTGGGTTCCGGGGGGCAGTCAGGGGACAGGGGGATGTTGGATGGGGCAGAGGTTCGGGGGGGCAGTCAGGGGATGGGGAACGGGGGGGTTGCATAAGCGTGGGAGTCCCGAGGGGCCTGTCAGGCGGTGGGGGTGTGGATAGGGGTCAGGGCAGTCAGGAGATGGGGGGCGGGGGAGGGGATGGGGATGGAGTCCCAGGGGGGGCGGTTAGGGGGCGGCAGTCCGGGGGGGGGGCAGTCAGGGGACAGGGAGCGGGGGGGGATGGGGTTGGGGTCCCAGGGGGCAGTTAGGGGCGGGAGTCAGGGGACAAGGAGCGGGGGGGGATGGGGTTGGGGTCCCAGGGGGCGGTTAGGGGGCGGCAGTCCGGGGGGGGTGGGGAAGTCAGAGGACAAGGAGCGGGGGGGTTGGATGGGTCGGGAGATCTGAGGGGGGCAGTCAGGGGGCGGGATGTGGGAAGGGGCGGATGGGGGCAGGGGCCAGGCTGTTTGGGGAGGCCCAGCCTTCCCTACCCGGCCTGCCATACAGTTTCACGTGAGGGCCGATGTGGCCCTCGGGCCAAAGCACCCCTGGGCTAGTGTGTCTGGGTGCCACTGTCCTCTAGTGGATGGAATCGGAACGGCTCCTCTTTGCGTTACTATTTTAATTCTCTGTCTTATCAGAGCAGCTGGGAGCACCAGTTACAGACCAGGCCCCGGGCTGGGCTAAGGGGAGTTCATTACAGACACCACTCTTGGCAGGAGGGTTCTGCCTCCTGTATGATTGGGCTGCGGTGCTTAAAGCCCTGGAAAGTTCAGCGGCAAAAGCCGGCCTGAAAATGAAATGGGGTAAAAACCCAAATTCTTCTGGTGGATGACTTTGAACACGCTGCCAGCCTCTTAGCGGGCGAAACCGCTCGGCTGTTGTGGAGAACTCGGGTGGCAGCGAGCAGGAACTCGAAGCCGGCGCTGCGAATGGGGAAACGCCTTTCGCACGTTGCGCACCCCACTGAGGAGAGAGAGAGGAAGCGGAGGCTGTGCCTAGGGTGACCAAATGTTCCGATTTTATAGGGACAGTCCTGATTTTTGGGTCTTTTTCTTACATAGGCTCCTATTACCCCCCACCCCATCCGGATTTTTCACATGTGCTGTCTGGTCACCCTAGCTGTGCCACGCTTCGGTGGTCGGGATCCTGATCTACGTGACTGAAACGCAGCCCCTCGCTGTCAAGATTGGAAGGAATCGGAGACCTAAAATCGGATGGCTGGACGGCCTCTACAGACTCCTGTCCCACACAGCCATTGTACCCTGTAACCCGCCAGATTTGGCTGAGGGCAGATTTGGTTCAGCAGCCTCTCTGCGTCCCAGCGAACGAACGATGCTGCTCTGCGGACCAACAACCAGCAGAGGGTAGCAGCCTCCCGCGTCTCCGAGTCGTGTGTGTACGATGTACAGCTTGTAAACGGCCCAGCAGTGCTTTACACGGCATCAAGCGAGCTGGATCTGGTGTGAAAGCCCAGCCCCAGCTTCAGAGCGATTGCAGGCCCCCCATCCCGGGGTTCAGTCTGTCGCCTGGAATGCCCCTGGCTGCCTCAGGAAGCGGTTTCACTACAAACAAGCACATTTGCTGGATGCATCTGAGCCTGGCGCCGACCTGCCGTGACCCGCTGGGGATTAGAACAATTCCAGTTCCAGGTCACGCCAGGACAGGTCCAGACCCGCCAACCCTGGCACATCCCGGCCAAGGCTGTACAGACAACACAACCCTACAGTGCGCTGACATCATTCATCGGCACGCTGGCTCGCCCATTAGAGCCCTAAATGCCACCCTCCGCGAGCCACACTCATACACTGCTGTAGATCAGGAGTAAGTCTGCGGTGTTACAGGGGTGGGACAGGAAGGCCAGGCCCCACGATAATGCGGCACTGCCAACTCCCACGGTTGTACCACGAGTCTCACAATATGTGGTGCTTTTCTCACAGCCTCCGCGGCTGGAGCTGTGAGAATCTCAGCTTTTCAAAAGTACCTTCCCAGCCTTCGGGGTTGCAGAGGGAAGCGTGAAGCCGTGACCCCTCCGGGCCCCGCAGCGGAAGGCAAAGGACATTCATTGTTTTTTAATATCTCGTGATTTTTAAGCCAGTCTCCCGGAAGGCCCAGCAGGGGCAGCCGTGGGGGCTACTGAGCCAGGAAACTTCTGGCCGCGGTCGGTGTGTTCCGAGAAGCGGGACTGGGTGGCCATCCTTTGTAAATAAACAGGACCGGACCCAAGAACAGACCTGGCTCTATCTTCAATTTGTCCTCCTAACGGAAACAACCCAGCAAGGCCCCAAATATTGGCTAATCTGGGGGGCCCATGGGGCAACTCCGCACACCCCCTTCTCCCCCAGGCTGAGCAGCCCGGCTCTGACCCCTCTACTTTCTCCTCCCCAGATAAAGAGCCGAGTATACGAGCAACCTCTGTTAACGCGGCCTTCACAGCCCGCCATGGCCCCTCGGAGTGGTTCCCAACAAGCTGCCGGAGTTCCGGTATCCGTCCCTTGGACCCAGGAACGTTTTTGCCCACGTGCTTCTCTCCTTGTTGTCTTTTCCGCTTGGCCCAGACCTGCCACAAACACGGCCCGTCCCCCTGCTGCCGGATTTTGGTGACAAGGGACTGTGATTAGGGTCACCTTGGCCTCCCTCGCCCCATATTATACCCCGCCTGCCCCTCACCCTCTCGGCCTGCTCCAGGTGCTTCCTTTGACCCCTGGTCATGGCGGAGAAGAGCAGCAGGACAATTGCCTCATAGCCTTGAACCGCACTTAGCTGAAGGCCGCCAGAGAGGAGCTGGGGACTCCGGTCCCAGCGAAGCCTGTGGATGAGCTAAAGCCTAGTCCGGAGTAGAGCAAAGGGATCGGTGCTAACGCCAGGGGTTTTAAGCTCCGGTGCCGGGCGCCCTAAGCTAGAACAAGGGACCTTTGTGGCCTCTAGGTGAGGGTTGACCCCCAAAAGAAGCCTCCTAGTTCAGCTGCCAGGAGATTCCCAATCCTGGCGAGTGAAGGCACACACAGGGCAGTGCGAGCTTCCTCCTCTCCCTCTAGCCTTGCCAATGCCCCACCACCCGCACCCACAACCTGCCCTGTGATTCCAGCCCGGGGCTGCCCATTGCTGGGGTGATGCCAGGGGTGACATGAGCAGCAGCCAGACGAGGAAGCATAGAAGAGTGGGCATGACTCGGCACAGGGATGGGGAGCAGAAGAGCCCGAGCTCGGCCCCTGATTTTCTCTGAAGCCTTGGGCAAGTCACTCAGTGCCTCAGTTTCCCCATCTGCAAAATGGGGATTGTAACCCTGCCCTAACCCTCAGGGCATCTGGTGACCAGGCTCTGAGCTCCTCAGGCAGCAGGAGCCAGGGAAATGCACACAGTCTGATTCTCTTGGGCCCAGAGGGCAGGGGCTGGAGCATGCAGCGTATTTGCCTTTTACCCTGACTCATCATTCTTCAGGTCACATCCTCTGTCCCAGGAGACGCCATCATCGTCCGGCCCAGCGCCTCGCTGATCCCCCTCGCTTCCCTTTTCTTCTGGCCCCGAGTGAATTTTCCCACTGTTTGCAGGAAGTGCTTCCTGGGACGGTGCCAGACAGGGGGAAAACAAGAGGTAAATATTGTTTTCTTCCTCCCCGACAGCCTGCCAGTAAGGCTGAGGGTCTCTCCAGCCAGCAGCACCCCAGCGACCCCCTTCTCCCCCAAACTCTGTGCACCCACTCAGGAGGGGTCTCAGCCGATCCCCTGCAACTCGCCCAGGCTTCAGCTCGGGGCCCAGCTCCCCACACATCCTGTGCAGGAGGGCAGGGCATAGGGAGCATTTCCCAAGACTCTGACATTGCTCCTGCTGCCCCCTTCTGGGTTCACTGGGCATGAATTTTTCTGCTGGGCAAATATAGTTACCCTCATCCAATCAGGGAACAGAAAAAGGTACCATGTGGTTTGTCTAGCCAATCAGGAGCAAGCCAAGAGAGATCAAATGGCAAACATTCACAGCTGCTTCCCAAGGTGAAAAATCCAAATAGAAATTGGCTAAATGGGAGGAAACCACCATCTGCCCTGCCCCATCCACCAGCAGAAAAAAGAAAAACTCCCAGAATAAATGGCTGGCTGTGAATGACTCACTCCTTTCTCACAGCAAGGCCACTGTATTGGGTTTGCAGGCCTCTTAATATTGGGGCTCATTTCCCATATCCTCTGCGGTCCTGTCACCCCCTGGCACACTGAGCTCATAACATTTCCCCACCCTTTGTTTCAACTGTATAGATTGTAAATTCTTTGGGCCAGAGGCTGTGCCTCACAATGGGCCTGATCCTGCCCCATTGACATCAATGAGAGTTCTGCCACTGACTTCAGTGGAAGCAGGCTCCGCCGGATTACGTGTGTGTATGTACAGCACCTAACGCACGACTAGGGCTGCCACGCCACCTCTGATGTCCAAAACTCTGGGACATCCAGAATGATCCTGAGCCCCAAAACTGGGCAGCTGACAGTGTGTACTGAGCACCCTTACAGACTCAGCTGCCTCAAAAAAGGGACGATCCTGGGAAAACCTTGATAAGCTGACTCCCCTAGACCTGATCTCATAGAATCATAAAATCATAGGACTGGAAGAGACCTCGAGAGGTCATCTAGTGCAGTCCCCTGCATTCATGGCAGGACTAAGTATTATCTAGGCCATCCCTGACTGGTGTTTGTCTAACCT
Organism: Mauremys mutica; assembly: GCF_020497125.1. Lineage (NCBI taxonomy): Eukaryota > Metazoa > Chordata > Testudines > Geoemydidae > Mauremys > Mauremys mutica. The sequence goes on along the minus strand of NC_059082.1, from coordinate 79,930,077 downwards.
GCTCTTAAAAATCTCCAGCGATGGAGATTCCATAACCTCCCTAGGCAATTTATTCCACCCTGACAGTTAGAAAGTTTTTCCTAATGTCCAACCTAAACCTCCCTTGCTGCAATTTAAGACCATTGCTTCTTGTCCTAAAGGTTAAGAAGAATATTTATGTACTTGAAAACTGTTATCATGTCCCCTCTCAGTCTTCTCCTCTCTAGACTAAACAAACCCAGTTTTTTCAATCTTCCCTCCTAGGTCATGTTTCTAGACCTTTAATCATTTTTGTTGCTCTTCTCTGGACTTTCTCCAATTTGTCCACATCCTCCCTGAAATGTGGTGCCCAGAACTGGACACAATAGTTGAGGCCTAATCAGCACAGAGTAGAGTGGAAGAATTACTTCTCGTGTCTTGCTTACAACACTCCTGCTAATACATCCCAGAATGATGTTACACTGTTGACTCATATTTAGCTTGTGATTCGCTATGATCCCCAGATCCCTTTCCGCAGTGCTCCTTCCTAGGCAGTCATTTCCCATTTTGTATGTGTGCAGCTGATTGTTCCTTCCTAAGTGGAGTACTTTGCATTTGTCCTTATTGAATTTCATCCTATTGACTTCAGACCATTTTTCCAGTTTGTCCAGATCATTTTGAATTTTAATCCTATCATCCAAAGCACTTGCAATCCCTCCAAGTTTGGTATCATCCACAAACTTTATAAGTGTACTCTCTACGCCATTATCTAAATCATTGATGAAGATATTGAACAGAATCGGCTCCAGAACTGATCCCTGCAGGACCCCACTTGTTATGCCCTTCCAGCATGACTGTCAACCACTGATTACTCTCTGGGAATGATTTTCCAACCTTACAGTATCTCTTCCAACAATTTAGCACCCACCTTATAGTATCTCCATCTAGGTTGTATTTCCCTATTTTGTTTATGAGAAGGTCGTGCGAGACAGTATCAAAAGCCTTACTAAAGTCAAGATATACCACATCTATCACTTCCCCCCTATCTACAAGGCTTGTTACCCTGTCAAAGAAAGATATCAGGTTGGTTTGACATGATTTGTTCTTGACAAATCCATGCTGACTCTTATTTATCACCTTATTATCTTCTAGGTGTTTGCAAATTGATTGCTTCATTATTTTTTCCATTATCTTTCCGGGTACAGAAGTTTGAATCCTCCAGATGCTGCCGTAATTTATTATTGTTATCAGTAGTAATAACCTTTTATTGTTTCCTATGTCACCTATGTTTTTTCACAAGGCAATAGACGTTAAATAAACTAAGGAAATAGAAGGTAAAAAACTTTGTGAATGCAAACTTAGGGCTCCACATTGAAATGAAAAAACACCCTGGAAACTAACGTCTGCATTTCTAACATGCTTCGCTTCGCAGTATGTGAGACATTGAGGTTTTGTTCTGCCTCCAACCAGTTCTCTTCTAAAAGGCGCTGGACGCTTATGTTCTCAGAACATTAAGTCTTTCCCTTGTTTTGAATGTGCTTTGCATTGGTCTGTAAACTGGTCACCGCTTCCAACAGCGTCCCCTCATGGCCAGGGGTGGCTCTGCAGCAACCCGCTGTAGGTTTCCTTCTCTTCAGGGTTCCTCAAACAACTTCAAAGCTAGGTTTTGCTCTGTTCCCAACACCCATCCTTAGGGTCTGGGCTGATTCCCATCAAAGGTCAAAAGAAAAGTCAAAATCCCCCGTGTACAAAGTTTAAATCAATCCCTTGCTTTAGCAGGCCGCTCCCAGCCCTGCCTACTTGGAGCAACTCCCCCAGTTCCTGCAGGAGCCTTGCACTCGCGCTGCAATCCCTCTACCCAGGCCTCTCCCTGATTGAGTCATTCACCTGATTTCCCCACCAGGGGAGCCGAGTGGGGCCCACCTCCCCTTCAAGCACCAGCCACCCTGTGACGGGGCCCATGGTTGGTAACACCCGGCCCATCTCAAAGAGCTTTCGTCTGAGGATCTCAAAGCACTTTACAAACTTGCAGCCACCCTCCCTTGAGGGACTGTGGCTCATTGCTATCACCCGATTTTACAGAACGGTAAACTGAGGCACAGATCAGCCAAATGGCTGGCCCTTAGGTAGCTGCATACTGAGCTGCTTCAGTGCCCAATCACATTAGACTGCATCTTTCCCTTGAATTCAATGGGCTGTAAGTCAGACTCTGAGGCAGCAGGAGAGTCAGGAAAGGGACCCAGGAGTCCTGACTCCCAGCCCCATTCTCTCCTCCCCAGAACATTTTCCCCATCTCCCTATCTCCAGGGGCATCGGTTTCCATGTAACTTCTCCCCTTCCCGCCAGAGGCCGGGATCCCTTCCTGGCCCGCCCAACGACAGCCAAGTGGCTTCCTGCCTGATTTCTCACCAGGAAGAATCTCTCACTCAACTAACAAACAAAAGAAAACAAAAAATCAAAGCAGCAATGCCTGCCTGCAAGCCTGAGCCGAGAAACAGGAAGCCGAGGGCTTCATCGCCTCTTCCTGAGCATCGCTCGGAACAGCCCCCAGGTCTTTCGGGGCCAGCTTGGCCCCTCCCTTCCGCAGCTGCATCCTCGCTCCCCAGCCTCACACCGGCGGCGAGGGCAGGTGCAGCGGGCGAGAGACAGGGGACGGCTGCCGGGAGCCCTGCCGAGCCGGGGAGCGAAGGGGGACCGGCTGCTCTGGCGCAGGATGGAGTCTGTGGCTTTGTACAGCTTCCAGGCGACAGAGAAGGACGAGCTGCCCTTTCGCAAGGGAGACACGCTGAAGGTACCTCTGCCCCCTGTTTTCTTATCGAGGGAGCCCCAGCAAGGGAGACAGGCTCCCCCAGGCACAGCCACCTGCCCCTGGGAGCTCAGCCAGATGGCCTAAGCGCAGCATGCCCATTCCAAGCACTTGTAGGAGTCCAGCCCCTCTTGCTGGAGGATCCCGGTGCAGGGGAGGGCTAGGGAGTGGGGAGATCTGGGGGCAGATGAGGCTGTAGGATGCCTCTGAAATGCACTGGCCCAGAAGCTGGGATTGGATCGAGCCCGAGGAGAGAGCTAGAAAGCACCTGAGACTGGCTGCACCAGCAGGGAGAGGTCGTGCTGGGTGGGGGGGTTAGACTGTGCCTGAGATGCAGTGGCCCAGAGAGACGGGTACGCCCTGACTGAGGACACAGCAGGGCGCAGAAGCAGTGTCCAGTCCAAGCTACTAGCATCTGTAGTGTGGACGGGCTTGTTCCTTCCATGGCCTGGCACCCAACCACCCTGAAGGGCTGGGAGGAAGAGGAGGCATTGCTTGCCACTACCGATCCTAGCTGCACGGACGTCCATGGCCAAGCGGCCTGGGGACTTTACTGGGGAGAGGATCTGGCCCTTGGAGCACCTCAGTGATCCACATATGGGGCCCAATGCTGCTCCAGGAGTTGAGGGGGATCCCCGGGACATCTGGAAAGAGACCTGGCCTGGCAGTGGGCCGACTGAAAAGAGCAGATGAGCTTGGAATGAGGCGTCCTGCGACACAGCTGAGCTCCTCCGGGTAAAATGAGACAGAGGATGGGCTTGCAGTCTAGGCACGGGAGTAGGACCCAGTAGATGTGGGTTCGGTTGCAAGCTCTGTGGCAGGGTCCCCCTGTAATCAGGGGCAAACCACCCCATCTCTCTGGGCCTCAGTTCCCTTCTCCCACCCTTCGTTTTTACTGTGAACTCTTCTGGGCAGAAACCGTCTCTTACGTGTGGGCCTGCAATCACAAACAGCCAACTAGGGGAATGGGATCTAGGTGAAATGACTGTAAGGTGGGTGTGCAGCTGTTGAGAAACCAATGAGTAGTTATGAGTAGTTCACTGTCAAAGTGGGAGGATGTGCCATGTGGGGTCCCACAGGGGTCTGTCCTGGGCCTGGTACCATTCAATATTTTCATTAATGACTTGGGGTATGGTGGACTAGAATGGACAATTCTGAAATTGGTGGATGACACCAAGCTGGGAGGGGTTGCAAGCACTTTGGAGGACAGGATTTGAATTCAAAACGATTTTGATCAATTGGATAGCTGGCCTGAATTCAGCAAGATGAAAGTCATTAGAGACAAGTGCAAAGGACTACACCAGGGATCGGTAACCTTTCAGAAGTGTGTGCCGAGTCTTCATGTATTCACTCTAATTTAAGGTTTTGCTTGCCAGTAATACATTAACGTTTTTAGAAGATCTCTTTCTATAAGTCTATAATATATAACTAAACTATTGTTGTATGTAAAATAATAAGGTTTTTAAAATGTTTAAGAAGCTTCCTTTAAAATTAAATTAAAATGCAGAGCCTCCCGGACCAGTGGCCAGGACCTGGGCAGTGTGAGTGCCACAGAAGGTCAGCTCGCGTGCCACCTTCAGCACCCGTGCCATAGGTTGCCTACCCCTGGCCTACACTTAGGAAGGACACATCAAATGCTCAGCTGCAAACTGGGGACTCACTGGCTAGGTCGTAGTACTGGTCAAAAGAACCTGGAATCCCAAACTGAACATGAGTCAACACTGTGATGCTGTGGCAAAAAAGGCAAATGTTGTGTTGGGGTGTATTGCCAGCAGCATTGTAAGACACAGGCTGTGATTGTCCTGCTCTGCTGGACACTAGTGGAACTGCAGCCGGACTACGCAGTTCAATTTTGGGTTCCACACTTTAGGAAAGATGTGGACAAATTGGAAAGGAAAGATTGACTGCACTGGGCATGAGTCTAGAGAAGAGAAGGCAGGGGGCCGATAGTCTTCAAATATGTAAAAGGTTGTCATAAGGGGGCCGGTGATCAAGGGTTCTCTGTGTGCGCCGAGGACAGGACAAGAAGGAATCAGCTCTGTTCACCACAAGGGAGATCTAGGATGGATATCAGCAGAAACTTGCTAAGGAGAGCTGAGCTCTGGAACTGGTTATGTTGGGAGGTTGTGGAATCCCCGTCACTGGAGGTTTTTAAGCACAGGTTGGACAAACACCGGCCAGGGATGGTCTGGGTTTACTTGGTCCTGACTCAGTGCAGGGGGCTGGACTGTTTGAGCTCTTGAGGTCCCTTCCAGCCCGACATCTCTGATTTCTGTGATCTCAGTTGGGGCCGCTAGACATACCTGGAATACAAACAGGAGCAGTAAATCTCTTAAGAGATGTTTGATTCACCTGAACACTTATTTACTCCTGTGCTTTAGATCTGAATTAATACATGGCCCCAACATTTTGATCTCAGTAGAGCTCTGACTTACTGTTTAAGAAGAAAGTTTGTAGGAGCAGCCAAAAGTCTTTCTTCCCCAGGCTTGTGCTTGCGAAATTCTCCATATACCGTGGTGATATTTCCAGGCACTTTGTATGCGAGAGTTGACACCGGTTCTGTTAAAGTACCACTTGCAAATGACAAATTATTATGTGATAAATAATGGGGCCCACTCCGAGCTCGATCGCTCCTGAATCATGCCAGCATGCCGAAATCATGGCCGTAACAACATTTGCACGGCCTACATCACATAATGTCTCTGGAGACATGGCAGGGCTGGGCTGGGCTGAGTTTATAGAGGTAGCTATCAGGATGATGAGTGAGATATAAACACAGCTAGAGAGCTAGATACAAATGGGGATAGATAGATAGATAGATAGATAGATAGGGTGGATGGGGATAGATAGATAGATAGATGGGGTGGATGGGGATAGATAGATAGATAGATAGATAGAGGGGGTGGATGGGGATAGATAGATGGGGTGGATGGGGATAGATAGCTAGATAGATAGATTTTCAGCTTAGCCCCCTTTTTTGCAGATGTAATTTTGCACCCACAATCCATCGGGTTGGGTGTTTGGTTTGTCCCCCAGGATTTTCCAAGAGCAGCACCGATCGAATAGAAAGGGGAGAGTGCTGACGAAAACGACTGCCTCTTGCTCAGGATAACATGCAAAACTGGCTCACTGCTCCGCCCCTTGTGAGCAATGCCGCCATCTCAGACCTGTGGCAGTAAAAACCGGGCAGCACTCGTACCATGCAATAGCCTCTCTGTGTGGATGAGCAGGTTAACAGCAGCAGTTTGCAGTGACAGCACCACTGCCCTCTGAGAGATGGGCGGGTGGGTCAGGCAGTGGAAGGGGACTCAGGAGGCCCAGGTTCAAATCCCAGCAAGGCTCCACGTTTCCTGGGTGATGTTGGGCAAGTTGTTTCTTCTCTCCATGGGGCGGTTCCCCACCTGCCCGATCCTAACCCATCTGTGTAGACTCTCTCTTACCAGGCCCAGCCTGGATTTAGCCTTCGGGGGCATTAGCCCCATTTCACCAAGGAGGAAGCAGCAGCAGGGAGTGTTTGGCCCAAGGTCACCCGGGTTGCAGAGAGGCAGGAATAGAACCAAGGTCTCTGGGTACGTGCCTGCAGCACAAACCCTCGTGTGGGAAGGAAATCCCTTGTACCGATGTCGTTTGATGTCAGGCCGGGTGCTTTGCCTGTTCCTCAGCCAGTGTTCTCCAGAGTCATTTATGGATAGAGCCACGCAGCCAAGGGACTGTCTCTGCGGCGGGGAGCAGGGGGGAGATGGCTGGGAGGGTAGCACCAGCGCCGACTGTCAGTACAGGAAATAACAAAGCAACCGCCCGCCAGTTCCACGCGTTCGGCTGTTGCTAAGTCAGCTGGGAACTGCTGTGCAACGGGGCACGGAGCAGACGCTGCCTCGGCTGGGCTGTCACTGGTCTCCTCTAGCCCTAGGCCTGGTGGGCTCCTGGCTGACCCCTCAGTCACATCAGCCATGAGGCAGGGGCTCAAAGGCAGGGCGGGAGGACAGACCCTGCCTTGGGCTAAGCAGAGAAGACCAGTTTGGGAGCCGTTCCCTGCGCACCTGGGGTCTGTCTGCCTCTGAACTGCAAAGCAACGCCTGGAGAACTCACTGCGAGCCCCCGCGCCAGGGGCGTCTGGCAGTCCTTGCTCACCTGGGTGGCCCCGCAGAGCTGCTCACGAGACTAACGGCCGCTCACGTGCGTCGGCATGGGGCCACGCAGCTGTGGCACATTCCTCTGCCTCTCCTGCTGTTCCAGCCCTGGTCCCCCATGCAGCCCTGCTGATGCCCCTCAGATCTGCCCTGCTACCACCCCGGCTGTCCCTGGGCACCTCTGGAGAGCAGAGACCCCTTGCAGCTGGTCTGGAGAGGGACTAGGTTGTGGTACCAACTGCAATTCCATCAGTGTCTCCCTTCAAACCCAGGTCCCCAGGGCACCGCCTGGCAGTAACCACATAACCCTCCATCTCCCACAACACTCAGCACCCAGCTCAGGGCCATCCATGGTCCCTAGCGAATTGGGTGTCTGACCTGGTGGCCGAGCCATTGGCCAGCCAGCTCGTTTGCTAGCAGGCATTTAAGACATGACTCGGCTCTCGTTGGGCCGGGCCGCGAAAGCCCAGCAGAGGGGCCTGGGCACTGCCGGAGAGGCAGGTGCCCGCTCTGCAGGCAGCGCCGGCTTTTGCAGACACACGTTGCTCAGTCAAGCCCTCGCCGGGTTGGAAAGACGCAGCCTGGTCTGGCTTCAGGGTGGGGAGCGGTGTCCTTTTCCATCCGCTGGGCTGTGACAGGACTCGGCCCCTTCGTGCAAGGCAAGAGCTTTGCACTGCTTTGCTACAAACAGCTACTTCCTCTGCTATGCAACACTGGAGCCCTGAGGGGGGCAGGGGGTGCTGCTCCGCAGCGCCCCCTCTGGCTGGCTGGGGAATAACTTCAGACACCAATTCCCATCCAGGTCTCTCCTGTGTGGCTGGGTTGAGACAATCCTGACAGAGGGGAAGAGGGTCCCAAGGAAACTCAGCCTGCTACGAGCCCAGTGATTGGGGCTCAGGCCAGTGGGAGGGGGCGGGAACGGCGGCAGGAGGGCTGGTGTGGGACTGCACCAGCCTTTCCCTTCTAGAGACTCAGGTTCAAATGCTGGAGGAGGTCAGATGGGAACAGGAGTCCGACGGGTCCCAGCCTCGTCCCCAGTTGTACAAAGCCCCCAAACCATCACCATTGCTGATGCCAGGAGAGCTCATCGCCGTACCAGCCGGTTCATGCCAGATCAGGACTGAGAGGCACCGGCAGCCCAGGGTCGGGACGGCAGGGGCTGGGGTATTGGCAGAGCCATTGGTAAGCGTAATGTTTGGTTCAAGCCAGTGCTGGCATGAGCGTCTCATGTGCACGAGCGCTAAATTCACGAGGAAGTGTGCAAAAGGGCTGAGCCTGCTGCAGCCCCTGCCTGGAGAGCTCCCCAGCGTCAGTAAGGAGCGAGCCACCTGGCCCGTAGCCCCGATGAGAAGGGTGGAATTTCCCCATTGACGCGATTTCTTTGAAAGCCCCATGGCAGTGCAATAGGCTCCGCCCCTGGTAGCTCTGGACGCTGAGCACGACACCTCGTTCTTGGAAGGGATGCGTGAATCAGTCCAGAGTGGAAATTCCCCGCCTGCCCCACCCATGGATCCAGACACGAATTCAGCCAGACAGAAGGGGATTCCTCCGCCGTTGCTAAAGCAGTTCCCTGTCCCAGACTCCACCAGGGCACTGTCAATGCAGCTGAGACTCAGCCCAATGTTTCTGGCTGCTGGTGTCGGGCATAGAGGGCCACCCCCTCCCAGGAGAAGACAGTCGCCCCTCGCAAAACCTGATCTCTGGGAAAAGGTTAAAAAAAACCTGGGCATGTTTCAGCTGGAGAAAAGCAGACTAGGGAGCGGGGGGGACCTGATAACAGTCTTCAAATATGTTAAGGGCAGTTAAAGAGGACGGGAATATGTCCACTGAAGGTAGGATAAGAAGGATTGGGCTTAATCTGCCACAAAGGGGACTTAGGTTAGTAGGAGAAACTTTCTAACTTTCAAGCTCTGGAATAGATTTCCAGCGGAGGATGTAGGATCACTGGTGGGTTTTAAGAGCAGGTTTGCTTGGTCCTGCCTCCATGCAGGGGGCTGGACTTGATAACCTCTCAAGGTCCCTTCCAGCCCGACATCTCTATGATTCTGTGATTCCCACGGTCAGCAAGTCTCCTGAATCGGCTCCTGAGGGCCATAGGGGAATTCCCAGTTACGACGAGGCAGGAAACAGCAATAGAAAACGTGCCACAGGAAAGTGCCCTCCTCAGCGTCGCCAAGTCTTGTGCCTGGATCACAAGTCTCGCGATACGTGGTGGTTTTCTTAAAGCCTCAGCTCCCGGAGTCAGGGGAGCGTGTGAGAATCTCAGCTTGTGTTTGAAAGAACAAACCCAGTACGTGTCTAGCCCTCGTGGCTGCTGAGAAAAGGCTGAAAACCTGAGTGCTAAGAGCACAAACACCAGCAGGCAAAGAGCCCCACGTGCCGGATGTTTAAAATCTCACGGTGTTAAGGCCAGTCTCAGGATTTGTCCGGGGGATAGGGCGCGACACGTGATTTTTAAAGGCTTGGGGTGGGTGAGTTTGCTACCATGGCAGGGGGCTGGACTCATTACCCCCCAGACCCATTGCAGGTCTGTGTCTCCATGGTCGCAAACCCGCTTCCCGGAGGGACTCACTCAGACCCCAGAAGTGTCAAAGGCACCCAGTGCAAAGGGAGCTGGGACCACTCGTTAATGCCGCTCCTCACATCAACCAGAAGGGGCCACTAGAGAGCAAAGGGGGGGCTGAGCCGGCTGCCTTGGTCGTAAGCCAGGTGCCCCCAGCTGGCAGAAGAATGGGCCAGATCTCAGCTCCTCGTCCCACCCACAGGGGGGCGGCCCAGTCCATTTGCTCAGGCACAGCCTTGGTTGTACGAGGCTCCCCCCAGGTCCTAACCCCTTTGCCTTGCTCAGAAGCGTGTCTGGAGCCCTGGGTCTGTTCCCAGAGACCCCGGCATCCGCCCTTGGGCCTGGCCCCCCTCTGCAGGCCTGAGCGCTGCCGGCAGGGCGGGGGGGTTGCGTTTGTTCAGCGTGTTGCTGGTTGAAATGCCCATTCGCCTCTCGAGTCCGGCATGCAGACACGCTGCAGGTCGCAGGTGCAAATGCAGGTCGCCATCAGTACCAAAACCACCACTCAGCCCGACCCGTGGCTGGCAGCCTCTGTTGTGGGAGGAGCCATGTCTCAGCTGGCAGGGGGGCTGCGGGTCGGGGCAGCTGCAGAGCTCTGTATGGGGAGGGCAAGGGGGCAGTGGGTCAGGAGCTGCATGCGTGGGGAGGGAACCCAGGAGTGCAATGGCGGGGGCTGCAAGTGGAGGCTGAGGTGCATCAGCAGAGGTCCAGGGCTGGGGAGGGAGCCCAGAGCTAGCGCTCGGGGTAGCCACGTAAGCGACGTTTGCACAGTGCCTGGCCGCTCGGGGCTTGGCTCCAGCCAGCACTCCCCTCCCCGGCGGCGTCTCGAGCACGGCCCCGGGGTCACACCCATCTTCTTTCCCATGGCCTTGAAGCTATGGCAAGCCCACAGGCGGCGAGTTATAGGGGCCCGTGGGGCCCGGGCTCCACCAATATTTAGGAACGTGGGTCCGGCTCCACCAATGTTTGGGCTTAGATTTTCAGAGCCATCCTGGCCATAGGATGGACCGGGAAGGCCCCGCGCTTCAGGGGAATGCGGGGTTCAGGGCAGACTGGGAGGCTAGCGGGGGGCAGCGAGCGACCCCGGCCCCGGCCTGCCCCTGCTCCGCCCCCTCCCTGCCCCCATTCCATCCCTTCCCCAAGCCCCCGTCCTGCCTCTTTCCAGCTTCCGCCCCCTCACGGAGCGACACTGGGAGCCGGCGGGGCGGAGTGGAGCGGGCTGGGGCCGGGTTGTTCGCGGCTGTCGGCGCCAGGCTCCCCGCTAACCTCCCAAGCCGCCCTGGACCCCGTGTCCCCCGGAAGCACAGGGGCCCCCAAAGTGCGGGGCCCAGGGCGTTTGCCCCCGGCTCTGCTTGGATCCGTTCTGGGCGCCACCAAAAACTATACAAACCTGGCACCCAGGGTCAAGCCGATCTGAGCAGCAGCAGGGTCATACCCAGTGTGATGTGTACGGTTTCAAATCCTGTTTGCACAGCTGCACTGAACAGAGCTCCCCATTGCGTAGGAGTACTGGAAAATTTTGTGAAAGCTGAACCGGGCAGCGGCCCTTCTATTTATATGGGGACATTTCCTTTTGGTTAAAATAGAGATGCCCTGATTAACTCCACATCTGTCTGTCCATCTATGGATCTATTTATCCTTCTTGAGCTGCCCATGTAAGGTATTGTGTGTCACGTGAGGTGTTGGCATAGAACAGCTGTACCCATGGGCACCTGTGCCAATCTCTTGCAGGAGTATCCAAACTTTGCTGCACTGGCAACCTGTAACCCCAGGACCACACCTAATGTCTTGGCCCTTTAAAAATCCCACTTGTCCTCCAAGGGTTTTCCTGCCTGCAGGAGGCACTCCATTGAATAACTCTGAGTTCCTGTAACGAAAGAAAAACGGATACTCCCTTCCAACAAGACAGGGGGGATTTTAAAGGGCTGGGTATGCAATTTGCACAGGCTTCCTAGAAATCCCAAATCAATGCTCATGGCTGCCCATAATGTTCCCTCCTGCTTGTATCTGCCTGGGCAGCAGCACAGAAATTGCTGTTTGAGTTCATCAGCCATAGACCTAGCAATTGACGTGATTAGCAAAATCTGTGTCTGGATTCGGAATGTGCCGAAGTCCAGGGGAGTTCAGCCCCAGAACTTGGATCAAGCCTGTTTTAAAGACAGGCACAGCCAACAAACAAACAACCTCATCAAATTATCGTTGCAAGAAACAAAAAATATTGTTTTCCACAAAACCTCATTTTTCCTGTGAAAAAATATTCTGTTGTGGGCCGGCTCCAGTCCTGCCCCATTCAATTCCTGGAGCTGGCAGCACTGGGAGGTGGCAGTCATTTTCTTTGTTTGAAATAGCTCGGAGTGAGATCAACATTTCAACAGCACATTCATTCTCTTCCCTTGTGTCCTTAGATCCTGAATATGGAAGATGACCAGAACTGGTATAAAGCCGAGCTGTACGGCTCAGAAGGATTCATCCCAAAGAATTACATCAAAGTCAAGCCACACCCGTAAGTACCTTCCTGAGCTTCCACTTCGCACAGGCCTTGGAGGGTTCAAAGCAGGCCTGCCCTGGGCCACCAGGCAGCCAACCCCGCTTCAGAAGGTAGCAGTTGAGTGCAAAATGAAATGCCCATATTCCCCTCCTGAAATAACGAGCAATAGGACTTGGTACTTCTGTGCAAGGCCTCTTCCTTCAGAGGGTCTCAAAACACATTGGCAGCTGTGACCCGCCAAGCCTGTAAAGTAACTACGAACCCAATTTCACAAAAGGGGAAACTGAGGCACAGACCGAGCCAGTCACTTATGTCTCTGTGCTTCAGCTTCCCTGCCCCCAATGTTAACCCAGGGCTAATGACACTCTCGTTCATCAAGCGTTTTGTGATCTGTGGTTGGAAAAGGCGCAGTATTATTTCTGAGGGGCTGTCCTTTCAAAAGTCACCCGTCAAGCGATGTGCCACCTTTGGCACAAAGATTCCAGAACCCGTCCCCTGGCACAGAGGTTTCCCTTCCCAAGACGCTGGCAGAACAGCAGGTACCACTCGTTCGCCAATGGCACACAACGCCCACTAACGCCACCGCATCTTACACCACCTTCCTACTGGCCCAGAGATCCACGGCCCTTCGCACTGCTCCAGCACCACAAAGAGGGGTGAAAGCTGCTCCAAGAGGCCAGTTGGGGTTACCCCAGTACAGGTTAATTCTCAGCTGGCCCAGGGCTGCCGTCGCCAACTATATGCAGCTGCTTCTAGCTCCCACTGTGTAAGGAACGGGCCGGGGCGGGACTGGAGCACAGTGCACTCTGGTGATTCTGGCCAATAGAGCAGCTCCTTGGGAGCTCTTCTCCACTGGCACAAACTACAGCAACCTTGGGGCTACTCTAATTTGTGCATGGGGCTAATTAAGCCGCTGGCAGTTGCTGGGACTCAGGGCAGGACCAGGATCGGGAAAAGCAAACATCTCTGTGCCCCTGCGGGGACAAGGGGGAACCGGATCACGCTTCTCTCCTTGCATCCTGGCATGAGGCACCTTTACCCCCCACTGCCCAGATGCGAGCACTGATCAGTTGGGGTCTGGCCCAGAGGATGTTTCCTCTAAACTGTTCAGCCGAGCCGGCCAAATCTGAAGCATTAAGCCCCTTTTCCTGTTTGCAAGTCGCTTGTGCCCAGCTTTGCTTTTCACACCTGTACTAGTGACTCCCTCTTGCACCACGAACAACTGACCCCAGACAGTGCGTGTCGGCCTCAGGGACTGTCCCACTATCGGTTCATCCTCATCTGAGGCGTGAGATTGGGCACCTGAGTCACACAGAGTCATTTCCGCTCCCTGATTGGACGTCTGTTGTGCTGTAAAGGAATCGGGAAGGCTGGTGGGTTTTCCCAGCCCACCAGCACTCGTGTGCACGGACGTTCACGAGTGATAAGTGGCGAGAGGAACCGAGGCGCTGAAGGAGTGCTCCCCAAACTGCTGTGCAACGCTGCCCAGATGGGATGGCCGCCTGCTCCCCCAACATGCACAGTGGCCCTGGGACCCACTCCCACACCTGCACTGCCGACCCTGGTGGATGTGCCACCCAGATAAAGCAGCAGCCACAGGAAAGGAGAGGGCGCAGCGCTCAGCGTGGGAGAGGAGCGACAGGATGTGGCTGAGGCTGTCGGTGTATCTGCACAGCGGGCTTGCACAGCTCGTCTCTCTCAGCCGGGAGCACGATCACAGCCTTGCAAAATCACCAGGATCCGGCAGCAGCCGAGCACCCAATCCACTCACCGGCCCATCTCCTGTGCTGCGGCAGAGCCAGGGGTTATGCTGTGATGGACATAAAGGGGGAGGGGAGTAACAGGGGCTGGGGGACCTGCCCCACACACGGGACCCTGCGGTTCTCTCTGGCTCTCAGACGACGCCAGGCGGGGCTGGGCAGCGGCGCCACGTGGGCCATGGCTAGGTTTAGCAGCCAGGATCAGACTGGACCAGGATCGGGGAAAGCAAACAACTGCGCCCCTGCGGGGAAGCTGGATCACGCTTCTCCCCTTGCATCCTGGGGCCAGGGGGCCATGACTCCTCAGTGCATTCGGGGAGGAGAGGGAGAGTCGTGTGCTGGAGCCGGGGGAAGAGAGAGGACGCTGTGCCTCTCAGTAACGCCAGCCCAGGGCCGCTCGGCCGGCTCAGCGTTAGCGCTGGCGGCACCCCGGCCCCTGCTGAAACATGGGAGTCTCCCAGTAGACTCCATCCGTCTCTTCTGAGGCACGGCCTATTGGCCTGCGCGCAGCTCGGACACTGACTGCCTCTCTGAGCTGGGGCCCCGATCCTCACTGGGTGCCTAACTCCCATCGGCAGGGGCAGCCCCGGGCGGTGCTGAGGTCAAAGGGGGTGTTTCATGCAGGAAGCAATCAGCCCCTGGCCCTGCCTCCCTCTGTGGCTGAGTTTCCCGGTCTCTGGCCAGGCAGCGGGCAGGGTGGTAACCAGCTGGGATGGCAGGATGACTTGCCAGGCAGCCAGGCCTTCCCCTCCTCCGCGAAGTCACGTGTCCTCCTCCATCACACCCCTCCCCCACATCCCATGATGGGCGTAGGGATTTCGTGTGTGGGTTTCAGTGATGAGGCCCAGGCCGGGCATGGTCACCTGTCGGGTGCTGCGGCCTGGCATGATAAAATCGAAAGGGCCCGGCCAGCCAATGGCAGTGGGTCACCAGTGATCCAGCCCTGGGAGGGGCGGGCGTATGTCGGTTCTTGCTCTCTCCCTATTGCTTGAGTCGCAGGGAGCCCTCAGGCCGCTGGAGGCCCCGTTCTGGGACTGGTTAAAAAACTGAGCAAACACAGGATTTGCAAACCCGAGGCCCCACAGCCACGTCCCCTTCGACGGGGAGCTATTTTCATTCCGCGGGACAAAGGCTTTTGTCTAGATCTAACCCCCTCCGCAGCGTCTGCAGCCCCAACCTCAGGGACAGTTTTAGCCCCCGAGCCGGGGAGTGAAACAGACCAGAAAGAGAAGTGAAACTAACTGGTGAGCAGCACATTTGCCTGTCAAAATCGCCGGGGCTCCCATCATCCCAGGTGCTGTCGGCGGCTGGCGCGTCTCTGCAGTGAGGGCTCAAGCCACGCTTGGGTTTAAAGCTAATAGCACAGGGTGGTGCCCCTTCCCCATACACTGCCCCACCGCCTCGCCCAGCTAGGGACGCCGTCTCTTCCCTGCTCACTGCTCCGTAGGGTCCCCACCCGGGCCACTCACTCGCTGGTGCCCTCCCCACCGATCCCACCCCAGCTGCCCCTGCGCTCTCCCCAGCTCAGCCCGTCCTTCAGGATCGCTTAGCCCGACTCTTTAGAGCTTCAGGGACAACAGATCTGTCCCCTCAGCATGCACAGCCCTCGCACCCCCCTGCTAGGGGCAGAGGCTCAAAGGGGCTCCCCTCTCCTCTGCTACAAGCTCCCCCTTCTCTCCTCCTTCTTTGATCGATCCCCAGACACCCCCCTCCTCCCTGACACACCAGGAAGCAGGATCTAAGGGGGCGAGCGGCAGGAGAAACAGGACCCTGGTTGGAGAATATGTGGGGGGGGGGAGTCGCTGCCTTTCCACCGGGGAACCCAGGCTTGTGGGGCTCACTGTTTCCAAGCCTGGGCTTGAGTGTCCACACTGCACTGGAAACCTGCCTTTACAGTTGCTGGTCCCGGGTCTCACTGCCATGCTAACTGCACTGCACTGGGAGCCTTGATCTGCGTCCACACTGCACAATGACAGGGCTTGGTTCCCAAATCAGGCTGATTTGCATGTGGATGGAAGGGAGGGTTGGGCTCACACCAGAGTGAACCCGCCTTTAGGGCGCAGTGTGGACATATCTTTTGAGTCTTTTCTGCCGACCGGCCCATGAGGCAACCCATTTTCCCCACTGCTCTCTGTGCAGAGCAAGATGTTTGATTCCACCCTAAGTCGTCCCCATGACGGCAACATCCTTTGCGGTCGTCCTGCGCTCGGTCGTTCGCTGTCCTCCGCACGGTCTCCTCCCGCCAGGTGGAATCCAACCTAAGACACACCGGGTGCTCCTGCCGGGGGTAGCCGGATGACACAGCCAAGCTGTCTCTGTCTAATTGTCCACCCTCTTCCTCGCCAGACAAGCCAGCATCACGGCCCTGCAGGTCGTCGAGCCCTGCGATGACAGGCCCCAGCATTGGCCAGGCCTCGAGCCACGGTAACCACAAGATAAAGACATAAACAATGGGCCGAGCGGGGCTGGGTGCTGCACAAATAGCAACGGGGAAGCTGCTGCTGCTGTGGCCAGGACGCTACAAACCAGCACATGTGCACCAGCCGGCAATTGTGACGGTGCCGCAGAGGTGGAAGGGCTGCTCGTGGGGCTGTAATTATAGATTTGTGAGGCTTACGCAAAAGGGCACAAATCGGGCTCATCTTACCCACGCCCTGCTCTAACGTCTTCCACACCATTTCAACCAGAGACGCGCGTCTGCACTGCCCTTCCCACACAGTGCTGTGTTCCACCCCAGAGGTGGCTGCGTTTCAGGGACAGGTGAACAGAGTCAGAGACCCTCTCTGGGGTGAAAGAAGGTTGTTCAGTCTCCATGTCCCATTCGACCCTTCGAGTCTCCAGAGGGCTGCGTTTTAGAGCAATGCTTCCACACCGGCTTGTGACCAAGGTTCTGGCAGGTGCCTGAGCTCTAGGACTCCGAGGGGCAGCCTGGTCTAGTGGGTAGAGCACTGAACAACAACTCAGGAGACCTGGATGCTAATCTGAGCTCTGCCACCCAGCTGCTGCATGACCATGTCACATGCCTCCGTTCCCCAGGTTATTGGGCTCCATATGGGAGTCAACGGGGATGAATCTCTGGCCTGGGCTATGCAGGAGGGCTAACTAGCTGGCATTAAACTCTTTCTGCACAATCCAGCCAGAGACCCCCCCTCTTCAATGTAACTTAATGCCCAGCTTCATCTCACACCTTCCTGCCCCATCTGGGTCTGGCCCATGTTGTTGATGGTGCGGGGCGGTCACAGGCCTGCCATCTCCTGCTCAACTCCAGTTCTTTGTGTGACCCCCTCCAGGTGGTACGCGGGAAGGATCTCCAGGCATCTGGCCGAAGAAATCCTCTTGAAACGCAAGCACTTGGGAGCCTTCCTGATCCGCGAGAGCGAGAGCGCCCCGGGGGAATTCTCCATCTCCGTCAAGTAAGTTGCTGGTTCCTTTCTCTGGTGCTCACGGCTCAGGCCCGCAGCCAGTCCCCTGGCAGGAGCCCTGCTGGGTTGGACATGAAGCCGCTGTGTTTAATGCTGATGGAATAGAGCAGTAGTAAGCAGATGCAACTGGCACCTGGGAACACTAAAGGGAGCCAATGGCCCCACCCGTCAAAGGCGGGCGGTAATGTACTTCTGGTTATATACCCTCCGAGGAGCTGATTTCCCCGCTAGATCCCTCACTTCCAGCCCCTCGGTGGGTAAATGACACCCACTCAGACTCCCTTACAGAGGTGTAGCTGGCTCCCCCTGCCGCTACGTCCAGGCTGGCATTTAAAGGTGTCTTGTCTGCCCGGCTTCACCAACTCATTGCACAGTCTAGCGTCGCCAAGGCAGCGTCGCCTGTACCACGTCGGGTTACGGCCTGAGTTTGCCCGACACAGGCGGCTCACTAACCTCGCTCCCCCGGGAGCAGGGAGAGGGTTTTTCCCTGCCCAGGGCTCCTTGGAGCTGGCAGCGAGTGCTTTGACTTTTGAACAGAGGCCAACCCGGCCGAAGAGCAGAAATTCTGCCCTCGCATTTCCTCTGTTGTTTCCTGACAGCGCTGGTTGCACTTCACTGCCTTCTGCTCTGGGGCTTCGCCCTGCAGGGTCACACGACGCCAGCATATTCTTAAGGCGGCACGCTCCAGCCGTTTAGGTCACATTTGCTTTCCGGTATGCTGGGCAAGGCTATTTTCCTCCTTTTAAACACTCCCTGCCCCCGCCCCGACTCCCCAGGGCTTTAAACTCCACCTTCCTGGCCCCAGTATGATTTGTGGCTTCCTAGGCTAAGTGGTTGTGCAGTGTTGCTGTGCACCGTCGAGCAGCTGCTGCAGCCCACCCCAGAGGTGGCTGCATCCCAGTGGCGGTTGAGTGAGTCTGGTATACTGACTGTAGTCTGTACTAACTGTGCTCACTGATGTTTGACAAACATCCTTCGTTAGCATTAATTATTTCGATTTCAGCCGAGCACTGGAGAGGGCTGACCTGGGCCTCCCAGCTCCCCCTGGGAGACAGGCAGCATCATGGCCATGGTGCGCGGTGGAGAAGCTGCGGCACAGAGCGGTCAAGGGCAGAGACAGAGGCCGTGCTCGCGGGAGCCAGGCGTAGAACAAGGGGCAGGCCCGCTATGGTTCCTGCTGGGCCGATGGCGCATTCCTGTGCCCATCTGCATGTTGTTTGCTCCCCCTTGGAGAGGCACAGCAGGTGTCTGATCGAGCACCTGACGGCTGATGCGCTGAGGCACTTTGGACTGGGTACCTGCACCTGGCTTTAAGCTGTAGGTGTGATCTTCTGAAGCCACAAGCAAGGCTGCAGGGCAGAACCCGTGTATGGGGCAGGAGGGGATGCCAGTGCCCCAGAAATTGAGCTGATGGGATTAACACACACCACATAGGGGTTCCGGGATCCCCACACCCCCACCCCAGGATGAGGGTCCAGGGATCCCAGCTGTTTGTGGCTGCCCGGTGTGTAGGAGAAGCACCTTGGTTTGTGTATGGTTCAGTGGGGCTGGCTGTGTGTCTATGCAGTTGCAGATGCATGTGAAGAAGAGAGGAGGTTTGCATTTAGCTCTGAACAGACGCCTGTGGTGATCCTTAGCTCATGTGGCCGTGAGTTCCAGAGTCTAAACTCAGCTCCTGGGGAGGTTCCCACACATGGGAGCCTCCCCATTGCATTGTCTCAGTGGAGCGTAGCCACCTGGGAAAAATCACTGGCATGGGAGGAGCGAGAGACAATCTCCCAGGAGGCTTTGCCTGTCAGGACAGCTGGGAGCCAGTGCAGAGTCTGGAGCCCTTGGGTACTGTGTCCAGGGTGAGCCGAGCCGCTGCGTATGGTGCCGGCAGAGCAGGTTCAGGGTGGGCGGCTTCATTCCCACGTGCATGGAAGTGGGGATTGGTGCCACTGTAGGTATCGGGCCATGCGCTGGGGCAGACTAACGGGATCTGCAGGCAGATGCCCCCGCCCTTGGAGGACATGACAGAAAAAGCAAACGCCCCCCCCATTCTGGGTCTATTTCAGCGTCTCGGTGTTTTGCCTCCCACAGAGTATTGGTGTGTGATTCCCCTACACTAGTTGCATTTCCCACCCTGGTGATTTTTGTTGCCCGGGTTTGCAGTCTCTCCTGTTCACCCTAATGCACGGAGCCGCTCAGCAACATGGTCTTCGTGGCTCCCAAATGAGCCAAGATGGGCTCTGGGTTGGGAACGTGGGCAGGAGAAAGGGGCACTCATCTCGGGGGCTACCCAGCCCTCTGGTCTCCCATGCAATGCTGCTGCTTTCAGTGGGCTCCCAGGCACATGAGCAAAGCCAGCCCGGCCTCTGGTGTCCGTGCTGGGCCCTGTCACTTTGACCGCAGCTGGCTAGTGCTCAGAGATTGCCTGATCTCACCGGAAGAGAGGTGCCGTGGGAGAAGAGCCAGCCCACGGTTCAGCTGGTCGTGGCATCCTGCTTCCAGCACCTCCGTAACTCAGCACAGCAGCTAGCTCATTGCACAACGTGGTAGGATCTGGGGGGGGAGAAGAATTCTTCCTGTCCCTGTGCCCTGCCGCATGAGGGCTGTCACCCTGCCCGAGCCACACCGGGCAGGACAGCTGGTGGGGAAAAGCACCCCGGCTTGTTCTCACCTGACCGACTGGCCCACTGAAACCAGACTCTGGCTTTCTGGGTCCTTACAGAGAGCCTTCCCTTCCCCCACTCCAGAGCCAGCCAGCTCAGCCGCTTGCAGTGGCTGAGAGGAGCCACAGGGTGGCGCTGCTCCATCGCCCCTGTCTCAGCCTCTCAGTCACTGGGTTTCAGTGATGCCTCCCTCCCCTTGGGGGCTCTGGCCAGCACCCAGAGGGGACAAGGGGACCTATTCACCGGATCTTAGCCAGACTTAAACCAGTTCAGCTGTTGCTCTCCTGCAGCTCAGAGGCCCTGTGGTGGACTGGGGGACCATAAAGAATCCCCTGCAGGGAACCAGGGGGGTGGGGACGCGACTGCCTCACAACTAAGCAGTGTGACTGGTCGGAGCAGGGGACTGGGAGCCAGGACTCCAGGGGACAGCTCAGATCCCGCTCAGAGGGAAGGTGTGGGCCGCTTCTCACTTGATCTCACGCCGGTTGGCCCAGCCCTCGTTTTCAGTGTGTTTATTTTTTGCTCTGCAAACCTGTCCCCTCCCTCGCTGCAGGCCTTCCCTCAGCCCCAGATCCTCCCACGCACACCCAGGCACCGGCAGGGGGGTATGAAACCATCTGCCACACGTGATCAGATCCTATCTCTGCACCAACACAGCGCTGCATGCCAGCTAGAAGCACGCCAGGCAGCTGTGGGGGAGCTGGCGGCCGGTAGCTCCCAGAGCAGGGCACTGATAACGCGCCTAGCAAGGCGCAGCAGCAAAGGAACTGCGCACCAACCCCGGGAGAAAGTCAGTCACCCTGCGTGCCTTGCCCGTCACTCCAGGCTCGGCTGTGCAACGACTCTGCAAACATCTCCAGAGGGTGAAGCTGCCCCTCGGCCCGTCAGCCTTGACAATGACAGCCCCAGTCAGATCAGAGCCCCAGTGTGCTGGGTGCTGTACGAACAACACACAATAAGAGGCTCTGCCCCTTCCAGTGTAAGGTTCTGCTAAACACCCTGTCTCCCAAACCCCAGCCTGGTTCATGGACCACTCGGCCCTCAGCTTGCTGCTCATCCTGGCTTGGCCGTTCACCAGGACGATCTGGGTGCTTTCCAGCCAGGCAGTGTCTCCCGCCGTGGATCTTTAATTAAGCATTTAAGGAGGCTCTTGCTGGTAATGAAAGCAATTGCTCCCAGGCGCTGTGGCACCAGTATTAACTACAGCACCAGCCCAGCTCTGCAAACCTGCCCGGGCTGCATGTGCAAGCGAGGGAGCAGAAGAAAGCAGATCTTTGCAAGGGCCCTTGCCCCTTCTCCAAGCCCCCTCTCTTCTTCCGTCTGGCCTGGGACGTCAGTTTCACGGGAGTATAAATGTTTGGATCCATTTACCAGTAAGATGGGATGGAAGGGAAATGAAGTCCTCAGTGATCCGTCCACCCCTAGACATACCCATTGTCTATCTGTTTATCTGGACGTTACCACCACAGTCCCTAAGTGCCCTGTAAATATTCCAGTGGAGAAATAACAGCAATCGATGGTCCAATGTCTAGGATTCTAACCTCTTTCTTTCTGCCTTCCCAGCCTGCAGGAGAAAGCGTGTGATTAGTTGACAGGGTTTTTGTTTGTTTGCTTGCATTGTGCTTGGCGGCGGGAATGTCAGAGATGAGTTTGGCATCCCTTCCCCAGTGGTGAGGGCTGTGGCCGTTCTCGTCTCTTGTGGCGGTTAGTTCCACAGTCTAGGGCCGGTTCCTGGGCCCCACATGCTGATTTCAGCTCCTTTTAACAGAACGTTGGTCCTGTTTGTAAACCACACCTGGAGTGACGTCTGGCTGAGGCAGGCTCAGTCCCACCCCGACAGGGCGGGACTTAATCTGGTGAAGCTGCTTGTGGGGATCCCAGATCTCAGCCCGGGGGGTGCCCCGGTCACACACCAGGGGCCTGATCCAAAGCCAAGAGGAGGCAGTGGAAAGACTCTGGGACAGGCCCAGAGTGAGTTTAGCCCCCAAGTGCTTTGTTAACTTCCCTTCTTCGCCTCCTCCCCCAGCCCCCGGTTTGATTCCCAGCTGGATGAAACACAGCACAGCCCGTGTCATTTACTGTCCAAGCAGACAGCAGGTGGGAAGGGAAACAGCTAGGAAGGGACTTGCCCACAGTTACGCAAAACTGGGACCCCCAGCCCTGGTGTCCTGCCCCATAGGTCGGGGTTCTGTGCACTGGCCCGTGGTCCCCCTCTTACCCACATCCTTATCATGCCTGAGGCGTAGTGACCAGGCGCCCAAGGGAGCTTGTGGAATCCCCATCGCAGCCTCATTGCTGTGGGGCGAATCAGCTCTTTTCTCTGTTGCCGCAGCCAGTGTTTGGCCGGCTCCGGTTCCCCCTGGCAAGCTCGCTCTGGATCCCAGCTGTCGGGGACGCGGACGCGTCTCCTTTGCCAGCACCTGCTGCTGCGATCGGAAATTCCAGTGGAACCTTTGGCGTTACAAAGAAGCGTCACTGACCAATGGCCATCAAACAGGAGCCTGTGACAGCTTAGCCACCCCAGGGCCGGAGTCTGGGGGAATGGCTTGTCCATGTCCATTATAAGGAGCAGGCAGAGATTTTCTCAGCCTGCCCTACACTACAAGCTGTGCTGCCTTCCTGGGGACATTTCACACATGCATTTTAGGTTGAGCTGTTTTAATAACAACAATAATCCCTAGCTCTGACCTAGCACTGCTCATGGGTAGATCTCCAGCTACCTCACAAAGGAGGGAAGTCGCATTATCCCCATTTTACAGATGGGGAAACTGAGGCACGGTGTGGGGCCAAATCTTGCCCAAGCTCACCGCGCAGGCCGAGGAACTGAAGCCAGGTCTTCCAGGTCACTAGGCCGCGCCACTGCTGATTTTGCAAAAGCACAGCCCTGCCCCTGCCTTGCGCACTGAGGTTTGCCCACACGTTTCCCACTGGGGGCGCTCAGAACTAGGCCCAAAGCACAGGGTGGGAAAAATCAGGCCCAGGAAATCATTTGGCAAAGCAGCTCGTCAGCGGTGCCTTTGTAAAGCTTCGTAAGCTGCCGGCTCCAAACGGCTCTCTCCCGTGTGGATTGTTGTTTTGCTATCGCAGGAGCTGATTTTGCTGTTTGGTCACATGCCAGCCAGCCACTGGATGCCCCCAAGCCAGAGGAGCCAGTTCCATGCAGCTGGCTCTGCTCTCCAGCAAAACTGAGTCCGGCTAAATGGCCTGAAAGTATTTGAACCATGTGGCTGGTCTTGAAGGAAGGCGCCTCAGTGAGGGATCAACAAACCCCCCTCCTGAGGCAGGGTTTGTGGGGAGAGAGCTCCAACCGAATGCCTGATTCTGCAGCTGCTCTGCTTGTTGTTTTCGAGATTGGAGAGATAAGGCAGATGACTTACTCCGGCATTAATGCTCAGTCGCAGGCACTGGCGGCAGGGAAAGTAACAGGGGGAACCCGTTGCAACCAAGGGGAATTCTCTTATACCTCTGACTGGAAGATGGATTCGTGGATTCTTAGATTTCCAGGCCAGAAAGGACCATCGTGATCATCCAGAGCGACCCCTCGTATAGCTCAGGCCACAGAGCTGCAGCCAGCCATTCCTACAGCTGGTCTCATAAGCCAAGGCCCTATTTTTATTTTTATTATTTATGTCAGAGTCTAGGAGCCTCAGTCACGGATCAGGACCCCACTGCGCTCGGTGCTGTTCAAACACAGAACAAAAAGACAGCCCGGTGCCAACTTCCCTGCTGGTTTTGCTTTTCCATTTTCATTTTGCAAAAGTACTTGCAAATGCTTTAGGCCAATAGAGATGTTTCCCAACAACAAGGAGCACAGAATTCACCACTGACCATCTACCCAGAAATGACAGCGACCCAGCCAGTGGACTAATTGCCCAGGGACTCCAGGGCTTGCCGTGAGCACTGACAGCCCTGCCCCTCCCTGTGCCTGAGTTTCCCCATCTGTAAAATGGGGAGAATGATACTTTCTCCTCCTTCATACAGCAGCTTGAGATCTCCAGAGAAATGCTACATCAGTGCTTAGGATTAGTACTGAGCGGTGCAATCAGGTGTGAAAGTCCACCCCAAGGGAGACCCCCAAAGAGTCCACTGAGCTCTGCTGCTAGAAAGAAACTAGAGCACAGTTCTCATCAACCTGGCCACAGGAAAGGCTCCCTGTTAGCTAACTGGGCAGCCGGTCCGGCTGGTTTAATCTCTCCTGCTGTAACACGCAGGGCACACGCTGCAAGCTGCTCCGTGGGAGAGAATTCACTAATTAGTTCAATGCATTCCACTCTTGTGTAGCAAACACAGCAGCCGTCCCTGCACGAATCAACCCAGCTTCCCCTATGCACACTCAGCACACGTCTGCTCCTCTGAAGAGTCTCTCAGTCTGGGTTCTAGCTGCCTTCATTCAAACTAGCCTCTGTCCCTGGGATGCAACTGACTTTCCAAGGAACTGCCATGCCTAATGTGGCCCTGGGCTGGCAATTTGAACCTGCTCTGGGGGCAGGGATCTGTGCATCCTAATCCAGTTGTAGGATCGGGGCTTACGGTTTAATTTTAGGAATTGCTAAAAAGGCGTTTGGGGAAATTAGGACCAGGAAGAAAAGACTCAGGGATTCTCTCTCTCTCTTAACAACGTGGCCCCTTGAAGAACGCCCTGGAAAGGCAGCGATTCCAACAGTTCCCCAGATCATCCCCCAGCTAAACCAGCGTCAGTCTTCACCACTCAGGCCTGGGGGCGTTTCTAATTTACTCCTGGGCCCGAGGGTTTTTCAGAACATGTATGCACGACCCCCGCTGGAATCTAGGGGGAGCGCTGCTGACATAGAGGTGACAGAGGCGGCCTTCTCGCTCGGCCGGCGGTGGAAAGCCAGCCAGGTAGCTAAGAAAACACTGAGATCGGCTCTGCGTGCATCACCCAAAGCCACGGCCTACATCAGCACTGCTACTGTGTTATTACAGTGACGATTGCGCATTCATCACGAGCTCCCGGCACCATTTATCTCAGCGCCTTACGAATGCGTTAGGCCAACAGAGATGCGCGTCTCAAAAGCAAGGAGCACAGAACTCACCATTGACCATCTACCCAGAAAGGAGGGAGACCCAGCCAGCAGGCTAATTGCCCAGGGACTCCAATTAACAAATGATCTGAGCAAAGGTCTGCATTTGGCACCTGTCTTACTATATATACAACCCTTATACCTGAGAACATGGGCTGTGTTCCCACGCGTGCCACCAACTCACCGTGCCCCTCCCTGCACCCACCCAGACTCAAACGCCATGAAGGCAGAGGCATCAAATGTCCATGAAACGTCTGTCGGGGTTGTCCGTCATCCGCCATGGGCAGAGAGAGCTCCTCTCTCGGAATCCAGGCTGACCTTCTCTGATACTCTGCCAGGCTGCAAACAGCCACGGTGAACCAAATGCAATGGCTGGGACCCCAGTTAGTCTGCAGTCACTGAACCTGACTCTCCTCTCCCTCTGGGGTAAATCAGGAATAACTCCGTCCAAGTCAATGGAGGGGCACCAGCGTAAAATTGACATGAGACGAGAACCAGGCCTGGAAATCCATGGGGCCAGGTTGGGCCACCCTCCCACAGGTTGACTAGCTTCCCTGGAAATCCATGGGGTGACTTGCAGTGCTACGTCCTGCATTCTGTGCACCAATAGCACCCGGTGCTGCAATACCTGCCCCTCTCCGACGGGGAATCCCTCGCCGCCCGCTGCTGACTTGTTGCCTGGATCCCCCTTCCGAGTGATTGGAATTCTGCAATGTTACTATTTTGGGAGCATCACTGAGAAGCAAGAGGAGGTACTCAAGGTTTGGTGACCCTCACCAGCTTCCCTACCCAGAGAAGATGGTCAGGAGGGAAGGCAAGGAGAAGTCAAACCAATATTCCAGAGAACACCAGCTGTTCAAGAGGTCACTAGATGTTCCAGCCTCCCGGCAGTGGGGACCAGCCACCCAGCAAGTGCTGGGACAGAAGGTGTCAGTAGGACCGTGGGGGTGGGGGTGGGAAAGGATCAGACCCACCCCCACATCTGTCACCTCTCTGCTCCTCCTCCCTAAAGACTCCCACTGCGGGAGCTGGTTTGCTGTCCTTGCCCCAGAGCCTAGTGCAAAGCGAGTGACTGCGGGAAGGGATCTGTATATGCCATGGCAGCCTGGTATGGAGCAGCGTGCCAGCCAGGGTCTCTCCAAGCCCAGCAGGTGCTGGGAGCCCTTCATTGTTCACACAGTTAGTACTCGGCCATGAGGTAAAGGCCGAGCAGCTTTAGTTATGTTGCAACAGTTTGGTTTGCTTTTTAATCACTGTTCTCCTTTGCAATTATTTCTTAATTAACACACACAAAGCGATTAGCTGTAATACTGCATTATACAACTCCCCCTCCCTGTTTAACTTTCCAGTAATCAACTCAGAGCAGACACCCACCAAAAAAATTAATAAGAAAACAAAAAGGGAAAATTCACGATAGCAAATAAATCAGGGTTTTTTCTGTTATATTTTTTAATGTAGTGTGAAAAAAATGACTGAGGGGTTGTTTTATCAGTGAAAACCCAGACAAGTTTAAGATTTCTGTCTTCATTAATTTTGTGGGTGCCAATGTTCTTGAGTTGAAGCACCTGGGATGTAAACATATCAAATTTAAACTTTACATTTTTATCACTTTAAAACTTTCAAATTGATTTACTTCAAAACTGGCCTGATGTTTAGATCTTGAGAGAGCTACAGAAAAAGACACGTTTGAGGTTTCTAACTGTGCTAGTGTGGGCATAGGCAAGTTCAAAAGTTGGTCTCTACCTTGCAATCTGAGTCATGCAGGCAAATCCCTGCACTCATGAGGAACCTCAAGATTCAGTCCTCACCGCCGTGTTCTCTCCCCCTGCATCTTATGAGCCAGCTCCTCAGCTGGTGTAGCTCAATGGAGGTGGACTTCAATGGAGCTACCCAATTTAAATCAGGTGAGGCTTCACTCTACATCTCCCAACACAATCTCTTATCACATCACTCCCACACACACATTTCCTTTATTCACCAACATCAATTCCCCATTTCCTCCAGCTCTCCCACAACTTCCTCTGCACCTGGCTCCTCTCTGATCCACACCGCCGGGAACACGTTCTCCATTCCAGCCTGCCCACCATTCACTCACATCCCTCACAGCAATGATATTAATAATAAACAAACCCTAGTCCTGGCTTCCCCAGGGCATCCTGTCCCCCTGGAGACTCGTGGACATAAACTGCAAGATCTTGGGGGCTGGGGCTGTCTGGTTTGTGTCACGCACATTGTCAGCACCTAACAATTAATTATATTACTATAGGAGCTGAAAACATAACAGGAACTGACCTGGGTTGCAGGTATTACAATACAATATGCTCATTACATGATCTCCCCACCCTTTCCCAGATCCACACACACACACCCTCCTTTGTTTAGTCTCTGCCCTGGCTGTGCTGTGTCTGATTTAGATGATTCGCTGCTTGGGGCAGGGATACTGTCTTTTTATTTCCCTATAGAGAGCTGCATACCCCCTGAATGACACTGGCAGACCACGCCAGGATATCAAGAATGCCCTGTTCCACAAGGCAGCTGTGTGCAGCTGCTGGAATTTATACTTGCAATGCTTCCCAAATGCTTCGCATCATGCCATCGTCCCAGCCTGCCGTGGGATGTGGTATTTTGCTGTCATTTCTTTAGGGGTATTTATGCGCAGCTCCGCTGGGCGTGTCTGGCGGAGGCGCTGCTAGGAACTACATTGGTGTTTTGTTCTCTCCTGTTCCATCTACCCCCATTTTTTAAAAAAATTGTGCTGCTCAAGAAGGGAAATGGTGCCTGGTAGCTAGTAAAGGAGCGCAGACCTCACAGCTGGCCCGTGGAGACAGTTATCTGATCAGTCCACATATGTTTTCCACTGCCGGGCAGGAAGATGACTGCACCGTCTACACCACCTCTCAGCATCACAGAGAGATCTGCCCAGGACAACTCTGATTGCATCAGCAAACTCCAGCCCGGTTGGCACGGTCCCTGGGATTTTAGACAGCTGTCAGCATTAGCCCAACCCTGAACCCATGGAAGCCAAGGGTAAAACTCCCATTGACTTCAGCAAGGGCAGGGGTTCAGCCAACACAGAGTGCCTTGGAAAAGCCCATCCTTCATGCTGCAGCCCTTTATGCAGCAGACACGGTTGTTGCACTCCAGGTGGTACACGGGGATTTGGGAGAAGCACTAGGCATAGCCCTCCATACCGAACAGACGTCTCACACCCTCTGCGTGTCCATCCCCTAATCTCAAGAGCACAGACCATAGAAGTGACAGAGTGTAGGTGGAGAACAGGCAGCAGATGCGGCATGATGCTAAAGGAGCACTCACCAATCTATTAGAATTCTTTGAGGGTGTCAACCATGTGGACAAAGGCAATCCAGGGGATATAGTGTACTTAGACTGGCAGAAAGCCTTTGACAAGGTCCCACACCAAAGGCTCTTAAGCAAAGTAAACGGTCACGGGATAAGAGGGAAAGTCCTATCATGGATCAGTAACTGGTTAAAAGATAGGAGACAAAGGGTAGGAATAAATACCGGTAGTTACTATTCACTAGCGGCATTCCCCACGGATCTGTACTGGGGCCAGTGCTGTTCAACATATTCAGAGAATGCCCCACAGCAGGACTGGGCAGGATCGATGCCTCTTCCGAAGCTCTGCTCCCAGGCCCGAGTGCTCAGCGCAGGCTGGTAGCTCGCAGGCTCTGTTGGGAGGCTGCCTTTCCCGCTCGCTTTGGAAAGGACCTGACACATGGCAGCGCCTTCATTCTGGGGCTGGGCTGGGGGAAACTGGGGTAGAAACAGGAGCCTTTCCGCCATGTGCTACACTCTGGGTTGTTGTAATGGGACAGTGAACACCTTTCTCCGCAGGCTCCTCTGCTGCCCCTCTCAACTCCCCACCAGCCCTTCTGGCATTGCTGGGCGGGAAGGTGGGTGTATTGGCAGGAGGCCGAGCGGCGCCGGGTGCGTCAGCAGCAGGGACACCCGTCATGCAGAGGAGACTTAAATGCACCCAGCTGACTTTTATACACAACAGTCCACGAAGCTCAGTTTGCTGTTCGCAAAGCACTTGGAGAGAAACCCCCGGTTCTGTTCCCATGTCCCAGCTGGAATTCAGTGAGTCCCTGCCAGGACCAAGCCCAGCATCCCCATCCATAAATCTTCCTGATACTCCTCATGGCCCATCCAATTCAACCCCGGGGGCTGGTGTGGAACCCTCCCATAGTGCACCCAAAGGGATGTGCCCAGAGGGCCTGAACAGACCAACCCTCAGGAGGCAGGAGCTACCCAGCTGACTGGAGTAGTCGATCCTGGCTTCTTGCTGTCTCTTTTCAGCCGTGTGGGCAGGGGCGGCTCCAGGCCCCAGCACGCCAAGCGCGTGCTTAGGGCGGCATGCTGCGGGGGGGACGCTCTGCCGGTCGCCGGGAGGGCGGCAGGCGGCTCCGGTGGACCTCCCGCAGGCTTGGGGTGGCGAAATGGCTGGAGCCGCCCCTGCTTGTGGGATGGCAGGAATCTCTGGCTGGGTCTGAGTCACAGCAAATAGCGTTGGTGGCTAGTGAATGCCCAAGCCTGGCTTTCTCCTTTAATCTCCACCTTGCATTCGGGGCGTCTCCATTTCACTAACCCAAACGCTAACCTCTTGCTGTTTCCATTTCTGGCTCTAGCAGATAGACTCACACGGCTCCTCGTGGTGTTTTAATTTGTCTCCTGACTTACCCAAACTCCCTTAGGGGTCAGCTCTCTGTCAGCAGCCATCCGCCACTACAGGAAGGCACCCAGGGGCGAATGCTCTCCTCAGCTAGCCCTGCGCAGCTGGTTTGTCGCTCACTCCCTATGACTCACACATGGGGAGAGAGATTCAGTCACTAAGTGGCTGGCTTTGTGTGTGTGTGAGAGTGATATCGCCCTCTAGTGGCCACACCCACAAAGGATAAATGACCTAATAATGCCACTACGGAGGAGAGCTCCTTCAGCTCAGGCAGTAGCAGCCTGTATTTTGCAACTGAACGATCTGTGCTCTACCTGTTTCTTTCGGAGGCCCCCCAACAAGCTATAAAAGCTCCATGGACCCCTTGTGCCACAACTGGTTTTCTGCCTATAAAAGCGAGGGCCGGCATTCGGGGGCAGCAAGCAGGCAATTGCCTGGGTCCCGCGAGCCTACATTGCTCAGGCTTCGGCCCCAGGCGGTGGGGCTTTCTGTCCTGGGCCCCAGCGAGTCTAACACTGGCCCTGCTTGGTGGCCCCCCAAAACCCGCTCGCAGCCCCCCAGGGGTCCCAGACCCCTGCTTGAGAACCACGGCTCTACACCCAGCACTGTGTGTGTGCACCTGATATATGGCGTCATTGTGTCTGCCTAGAACACCGCTTTGTAACAATGCCTTTGTCCTGTGTGAACTTAAAGCAGCTTGGACATGTCTCTCGCTCTCCCTAAGGAAGGATTTTGCTATATGGGCCTCTGTGTTTTAACATTTCCTTCACTCACACTGTATTGTAACCTCAACAGCAC
Organism: Mauremys mutica; assembly: GCF_020497125.1. NCBI lineage: Eukaryota > Metazoa > Chordata > Testudines > Geoemydidae > Mauremys > Mauremys mutica. The sequence goes on along the minus strand of NC_059082.1, from coordinate 79,899,763 downwards.
AACATTTCACACTAGCCCTTCCTCAGCAAACTCCACCCCCCTCCGATGAGCCAGGCTGGCCTGGCCTGCCCTGCTTCCTATTTATACTGACCTGCGGCCCAGGCCACACCCCTGTTGTGGTGAACACCTGCAGCAAGTCCAGGCTCAGGCAGCTGTTAACTCTTTGCTGCCCCTGCCTTACAACTGGTCTCCAGCGTTTTCCACAGCGTGCCCAGACCCGCCAAGTCTCCCGGCCACAAAGAGCCGCTCCCTGGTTCAGCTCAGTCACCAGCCCTGTTATTCCAGGGCTCAGCCTGCCCTGGCCCCTGGGGACAGTGCTGACAAAGTCTGGGGGAGATTTTCTATCCCCCTGAACCAAAGCCAGGAGTAACCCTTGCCAAACAAGAGGGAGGGATTTGACAGCCAGCCTTAAGATTAGAGATGCATTTGGCTCCGGATCCAGATCTCCCAGAGGTTCGGGTGTTCTGAGCCGGGGCTTTGCTTTGTCCCACTGCAGAGTTAGCAATCAAGGGATAAAGGATTTGGAGCTGGATTTTCAGGGCTGCGGGAGCACATTGCACTATGGCTATTTTCTGCTTCCTAGGGTCCATGGGAAGCCGAGCACAAGTTAGAGCCACCCCAAAGCCAATCTAACCTACCCCACAATACCAGCAGTGTAAAGGTGGCTTAACCCCCTGCCCTCTGGTCCTGCCCCATGGAGTAACTGAGAATCCAGGGGGAGATTTTTACAGTCACAAAGGGCCTGTACTGCCCCTGTATTTAATCCAGGCCACGCTCTGACTGTGTCTCTGGGCCCTGACGTCATTACAGGAGAGGGAAGCAGGGCCAGACACGCTCAGCTCCACGCCCCTGTGCCGAAAGCTTCCCCGTTCAGCGGAGCTGTAAAAGGGAGATGTGATCCCAGCCGCCTGGGGACGTCAGCCTCCCGGGACAGCAAGTCAGTGACTCATTTCATAAAAAGACATTGTGTTGCCCATGGCATCCAGGTGGCTATTCTGTTTTATGGGCTTTAGCCACCAGGGCAGGGTTCTGATCCGCAGCACAGACCTTGCGGCGTAACAGGGCTGTTCTTTTCTGACTTTCAGCTGTCGAGGCTGCATATGGTTTCTGGGAAGGTGCGTTCCTTTCTTCCCCTCCAGTTCTTAAGTGCAACTGGCTGCTCTGATGCTTTATGATTATTTACAGAGGTGTCGCTCCTAGGAACGCTAGTCGTGGGCCAGACCCCCATTGTGCTAGGTGCTGTACAAAGAGTACAAAATGGCCATCCCTGCCCCAAGAGCCTCCAGCCCAAGTCTGAGACACCAGATGGACACAGACTGGGGTGGGAGCCCCAGGACACAATGAGACCATATTAGTCAGCAAGATAGGCCACGCTGTGTAGGCACTGTGCTGGCCCGCTGCACAAGGGTGAGCAAAGACTGCGGCTGGCTGGCCTGGCTGGCAGGTGCTAGCAGAGCACCTCTCAGGGATAGGGTGACCACACGTCCCATTGTGGCCAGGACAGTCCCTTTTTTAAGCCCTGTCCCGGCCATCCCAACTTTTTTTTTATTTTTTATTTTTTTTGGCAGAAGAGGGCATTTGCCCCGTTTTCTCTTGCCAAGTTGATCAGTTGGCAAGAGCAAAAGGGACAAATACCCATTTTTGACAAAAGGGGGGTGTGACGCGGAGGAATGTGCGGGGGGGGGAAGGGCCATGCCAGCCCTACGCAGCGGGGGAGGCAGGGCTGGGGGTGGGGGAGAGACAGGTTTCAGCACCCAGCAACAGCCTTGCCGGGGGGGAGGGGGCACACAGGCGAGTGCCTGGGGGGTGCCCCGTTTTCCCTTTGGGAATATGGTCACCCTACCACCCAGGGAGCACATTACACCTGCACTCCATCGACGGCACCGTTCATTTCCCCGGGCAGTGCGAGGTGTTAGCTTGGATTTATAAAACCCTTTGTGGTTTTTTTCTCCTACACACCTGAGCGACCCGGAGCCCAGGTTCTGATCTCAGTTACCCTGGTTTACATTGACTTATGCGGTTTACACTAGGTATGGACCTTAACTCTTTATTCCCGGGTGTTTAGAGGTTTCAGCAAAGCCCACTTGGCCTTCTGAGACATTGACGATCAGTGTTAACTCTGCCTTAATGGAGGGCAGAGAGTAGACAGACAGGTAGAGCCCAGTTCTGATCACATATTGCTAACAACATCTATCAGCCCATCGGTAGCATTAATGCAAATGTCCCTTCACAGCACAATAAATCCCACGTTTTTCATTCCCCCTTAGCTGCGTCAGGACATACAGCCCTGAGCAGACACTGGGCTCGTGTCGAAACAAAAACAAGTTTGTCCCAGTTCAGGCAAATCAAGCCATGTGTTGCCACTTGCGAATACACCCCTGCTTCTATCCGCAGACATGTTTAATCTCACTGGGCAGATCTAGCTGACGGTGGGAAGTGAATATTTGCTGAGATCGTCATGCCCAGCACCTCGCACAACCGTCGCTGGCCTGCAACGTCAATCCATAGGAATTAAGCATCAGGAATAATTACGAGCTGGGTGGGATAAAAGTGCTGATGCAACCCTCTGATCTATCAGCAACCCCATCAGTGTGTTTGTAACACACCTACCCAGATGTGTTATCTTTGGCCGTACTCTGCTTTACCACTACTAGGGCGCATGGGAAACAACCCTGTTGTCCTGTAGTTCACAACGGATATGGGCCTGTCTGCACCTCGGTGAAGTCGATACTGACCAGTCCTCTGTTAGCATGAACCAATATCTCCCCTTGCAAACAGAGGGGACTGCAATGGAAGGAATGGACACCACATCTGGGCTGTGTTGCCTTCTCTGCTACTGACTCACTGAGAGGCTGTGGGCAAGCCACTTATGTTCACCCTGCCTCAGTTTCCTTACCCATTAAATAGCTAGACAAACACTCCTCTACTCCTAGGGGTGTTGCAAGGCTTAATTCATTAATTAACAGGTGCAAAGCGCCCGGCGCGCCTCAGATGAAAGGGGCTGGTGAAGGGCAGGTTATTAGTTATTAGCATTGTGCAAGTGATGGGAAGATTCAAATGCAGGCAGGACGCCAAGCGGGTGATCTGAAGCCCGGGTTTTGGAACCCGCAGGTCCTCCCCATCAGGTTCGGCTTGCACGCTTGGGCCCCCGTTCTGCAGACACTTGGGCACACGCCGAGCGTTGTGTGTGCGCGAGTGGTCCCATCGTGCGTGTAAAATTGAGCAGGGGTCCGCGCGGGGGATTGCGGCCTTAGGGACTAGCTTGCAGAGCCGTGTTCTGGAACCACAGGTCCGATTGTTATAAACCAGGGTGTTGGCTTTTGCAACAGACAGGCCGGAAACAAAAGCTCAGATGCTGCAGAATCAGGTCCTGCCAGAGGGGCTGGATAAATATCCCTACAGGCTGGCTCTGGTGGGAGAGGAGGGGAGTTGTGACACCCCTGCTTTAAAGCCCACCTTTCAGAATAACCACCCTCTTTCTCTGAATGTGTCCACAGCTATGGGGAGCACGTCCAGCATTTCAAGGTACTCCGAGAAAGGAATGGCAAATATTTCCTCTGGGAAGAAAAGTTCAACTCCTTGAACGAACTGGTGGATTTCTACAGAACCACGACCATCGCCAAAAAGCAACAGATCTTCCTGAGAGACGACGACCAGAACCATGAGGTACAGGGCTGTTCGGCTGCCCACACAGGTCACGCCAGGAGGGTTGCGAAAGAAGGAGAGGGCAGTGCCCAGCCCAGCATGCCCACTGCTCACCAGCAAAATCACAAGGCAAGGCCCCAGTGCAGCCACTTCACAATACGCGTGGTATACCCGGCACAGGCTGTTAGAATTCTTTGAGGGTGTCAACCAACATGTGGACAAGGGCAATCCAGGGGATACAGTGCACTTGGACTGTCAGAAAACCTTTGACAAGGTCCCACACCAAAGGCTCTTGTGCAGAGTAAGGAGTCATGGGATAAAAGGGAAGGTCCTCTCATGGATCAGTAACTGGTTAAAAGACAGGAAACCAAAGGTAGGAATACATGGTCAGTTTTCACAGTAAACAGTGGGCTTCACCCAAGGATCTATTCTGGGACCAGTGCTGGTCAAGGTATTCATAAATGATCTGGAAAAGGGGGTAAACAGTGAGGTGGCAAAGTTTACACACAATACAAAATTACTCAAGATAGTTAAGTCCAAAGCTGACCGTGAAGAGTTACAAAGGGATCTCACAAAACTGGGTGAGTGGGCAACAAAATGGCAGATGAAATTCAATATTGATAAACGCAAAAGTAATGCACATTGGAGAACAGAATCCCAACTAGCCATACAAAAGGATGGGATCTAAGTTAGCTGTTACCACTCAAGAAAGTCACTGTGGCTAGTTCTCTGAAAACATCTGCTCAATGTGCAGCGGCAGTCAAAAAAGCGAACAATGTTAAGAACCATTAGGAAAAGGGTAGAAAATAAAACAGACAATATCCTAATGCCACCGTATAAATCCATGGTACGCCCCCACCTTGAATGCTGTGTGCAGTTCTGGTCACCCCATCTCAAAAATAATATATTGGAATTGGGAAAAGTACAGAGAAGGGCAGCAAAAGTGATCAGGGGTACGGAACAGTTTCCAATGAGGAGAGATTAGAAAGACTAGGACCGTTCATTTTAGAAAAGAGACGACTAAGCGGGGATATGATAGAGGTCTATAAAATCATGGAGAAAGTGAATGAGGGAGTGTTATTTACCCCGTCACGTAACACAAGAACCAGGATTTACTCGATGAAATGAATAGGCAGCAGGTTGAAAACAAACAAAAGGAAGTATTTCTTCACACAACGCACAGCCAACCTGTAGAACCCGTTGCCACGGGGTGCTGTGAAGGCCAAATGTGTAACTGGGTTCAAAAAAGCATTAGGTATGTTCATGGAGGATAGGTCCAGCTGTGGCTATCAGCGGTGCAAACCCGAGCTCTGAGTGTCCCTAAGCCTCTGACTGCCAGAAGCTGGGAATGGGCGACAAGGGATGGATCACTCAATAATCGCCCTGTTCTGTTCATTCCCTCTGAAGCATCTGCCACCAACCACCGGGCTAGATGGACCATTGGTCTGACCCAGTGTGGCCATTCTTGTGTCTATGTTCTAGTTACTCAGGCTGAACCCATTGCTGGGGGAGGGGTTCCTGCCTCTCTCTCCTCCCCCAGCTCTAGGTGAGACCTTTGCATGCTGCCAGGTTTGCAGAGCCCTGGGTGTTCTGCCAATCTCTCTCCTGCCACCCAGCTGCAAAGCCTGGCTCTGGGCCCGCAGCTTGTGTTGTGAAGCCAATCGCAGGAGCGCGGTGCAGCCCGAGACATGCAGAGCTCTCCTTAAACGTGCTGATGGCAGAGAAATAGAAAACAAAGCAAACGGGAGAGGAAGCCTGAATTCGGTGTATCTGAACACCGCTAGCTGACGGCTAATGCCCAGCACACCACTCAGGGCTGGGGTGGGAACCGGCAATATACTCAGTCCACCACCAACCAGAACAGCGCTGGTCCTAGGTCCACTTTTATCGGGCACAGGTAGCTCTGCTTCCGGGGGCACGACTTGCTTTTGCCTCTGAAGGGGCAGATGCCCCGCGAGGGTTTCTAGGTGGCCGTTCGGATAAAGCAAGGCCCCGGGCCGGTAAGGAAATGCGATGAAAGTCGATGGATTGTAAGTGGGCAGCTAACGTTGCAGGGATCCAGAGCCAGGGCGAGCAGATCGGAACAGCCGGATATCGGGGACCGTTCGGCTCGGGGCGCAGACTTTGCAGATTTTCAGTAAATCAGCCCGAATCTTTGGCTTCTGAAGAGTTCTGCGGATTTACCCCAGCTGAGGCTAGGACCCACGTTGTCAGTCGGGGGAAGGAGGTGATGGTGGGTCATGGACACGTCCGTGTTTGTACTCATCAGCCAGGGCATGGTCCCTTTAGCAAAAGCTTCCAGACGCCCACCTCCACCCTTGCCCATTCCTTGCCAGGAGGCTCCCAGTGTCCCGTGTCAGCAGTTGAGGGCAGAGGGGGGGAGCAGCATTTGCCTGTGCAGCTTTGATGCCTCCTCTGTCTTTCCCTCCTGACTCCTCTCTCGCTTGGTTTCACTGCAGGTGAAGAAGCCGAAGTTCGTCCAGGCTCAGTTTGACTTCTCCTCCCACGATCCGTCCCAGCTGGCCTTCTACCGAGGGGACATCATCGAGGTGCTGGACTGCCCCGACCCCAACTGGTGGAGAGGGAAGATCTGTGGGCGAATCGGCCTGTTTCCACGGAACTACGTCCACCCCATTCACATGTGACCTGCTAGCCAGGGTCTGCCTGGACGCCAGAGCTCCCTGGCTGCCCATTACAAGATAAACTGCAATCCCCTTCACCTGATGCCACAGAGCTTTTAGGGGACAAGTTACCAGAGCACCAAGGACCTTTCCTAGGCTTAAAGCCAGACTTGGGATGCTGCGCTGGACAGACCTGAACCTCTGGGAGCTGTGTGCCCCGGTGAAGCCCCCTGCGCTGCAGAAGCAGCCTGCGCTAGGCATTTGCACATGGGGTTTTCAGTGCGGCGAAGAGGAGGCGATTTACTCAGCCCAGCGCATAAAAAGGACGCGACCAGAGTGAACTTAACGGGGCTCCTAGCAATCCTGATCGCGCCATCACTTTGCTTACGTGGTGTATCCCTTCCTGGTCGTCCTCTGTCTAGCTGCACTGCAAGCCCTTTGGGGCAGGGACCTTTGTCTCACACCTTCCTGCTAAGTGCCAAGCACGCAATAAACCATCCTAATCCCACTCACTGAGCCTGCTCTCTGAGGGCGAGGCGCGGGGAGCCTGGCTTTTCCCAGCTCCGGGGCTTGCGAGCAGCCAGGTGACCTGGCCACCCCAGGCAGCTGTCGAGCCAAGAGGATTAAGAATAACCCTTCCAACAAGTATTTCCTTTGACTGGCCTCCTCCTTCTAGAATCAGCCCCTTGCCCTTCCCAGATCTCAGGCAGGCAGGCCCAGGGCCAGGGGCTTTCCCGTGGGGTTTCTCATACAGAGCACACTGACCTCTGTAGGTGCCACCATGCCCAACCAGCCCCAAACCTGCCCCTTGTCCACACCTCCACTCCACTCTGGAGCACCAGGGCCCTGCAGGCAGCTGTCCCGTCCCCCTTGGCGGGTCCCTGGGCATTCTCCCTCCATCCTGCCCTCCCTGCGTCCTGAAACTGCGGGGAGTTTTACTTCTACTCTCACAGCTGCCATTTCAGGAGACGTATCTTTGAACGTGGGCATCTCTCCCGTCTTTCTCAGCCTGGAGCCGCGAGGACCTGCTTGGACGCTCTCTGCACTGGAGTTATCCTGAGCCATCAGCACGAGTGCAATCCACAGTGATTAACGAGGAGGCCATGGGAGGGGACCGCACATTCCTGGCACCTTTAATAGGGCTTCACAAAACGATCAAAGAGGCCGTGCGTCTTTTACTGCACCTGGTTACGAGCTGACTCTGACGCGCTGCCAGCTGGGTTCCACCGCTCACCCAGGGTGGATAGATTTAATTCATTGTTTATGCAAATATCTCTCTGTCCCACCCAGTGCTGGTGTCGTCCCATTATCAAGAGATGGCTACGTTCTGGGCCAGATCCCACCTTGCCAGAGCAGGTGTGATGCAGCTGAAGTCAGTGGAGTTACGCCCTCACGCCAGGTGTGGATTCGGCCCAGTGATTAGAAACGGCTTGGATTGTGTGTTGGGCGGGCGGGGAGGCTGTTTTGGCCACCTTTAAAAGCCAGCGTCACCCTTGGGAATCCTGCCAAGTCAAACTCCAAGTGGGAAGGGAGGCTGGCTCCCTGAGAAGAACTGGGGTATTTAAAAAGCAAAGACTGGTGAAACCTGTTAGAGAAGGGGCTCAGAGGGGGAAGAGGCCCTTTTTGTTCTCTTCCAACTCACCACAAGCTGGGAGCTCAGGGAGATGCTATTAATGGTCTAAACTGAAGGCCGTGGCCTGAACAAAGCATATAGCACCGTAGACTCCTCAGCGATAAGAGGAATTTGTAACACGTGCTACTTCTATACTCACCTGAGCCTCAGGGAAAAGTGGACACAACAGTGGCCAGCAAACTAAGCTGAAGAAAGATAAGGGCTCAACCTGGAAATACTCGCCTAAGAAACATATGATGAATCTATGGAACTCACTGCTGCAGGATGTCATTCAGGCAAATGGTTTAACTCAGGGGCTCTGAAACTAGGGGCTGTGATCCCTCAGGGGGTTGCGAGGTTATAACATGGGGGGGTCACAAGCTGTCAGCCTCCACCCTAAACCCTGCTTTGCCTCCAGCATTTATAATGGTGTTAAATATATTAAAAGGTGTTTTTAATTTATAATGGGGGGGTCGCACTCAGAGACTTGCTGTGTGAAAGGGGTCACCAGTACAAAAGTTTGAGAACCGCTGGTTTAACTGGCTTCAAAAGAGGATTAGCCACTTCTGTGTATAAGCAAAATGTTTTGTAGCTAGGCTCAGAGCTTCCAAGGGTCATCCTAAGTCCAAGTGTTTCAGAGCACCACCGAAATGTCACCCCACGGGCACAGGTTGGATCAGTCAGGTGCATTATGGGGGATCATCTTCTGAGGCGTCAGGCCGTGGTCAATGCTGGCAGCAGGGGGCACCAGACAAAGGTCCTCGTCAGGTTGGCAATTTTATGTTTGTCCGAACTCAGGCTGAACACTGGCAGTAATGCCTTGGTCTTTCACTTGCTGATCGATTGAAACCCAGAGGGTAGCCTGGGACTAAAAGGCCACTTCATTCGTGGGCACTTAAGTTAAAGGCTCCTGAACTAAGCCTTGGCTGAAGAAGGCTTGAGGCAGGCCTCCTTAGCAACCAAGCGTGGGCCACAGAAAGCATCTGAGCCAAACCTGCGGGCTGCCTTGGCTTGTCAGCTGCACTGACGTCGTGACGGCACCGAGCTTCTGAGCCACAGGACTCCAGACACCGCATCGTGCTACAGTGTGAAATATCATCTACTTCCCCCCTCCCCTCCAATTGGCTCCAAGCCTGGCTAGACTAAATTCCACGAGATCAGTCTGAACCCAGAATACTCAGTGGGCTCCTCGTTAATATCCGGGGTGCATCAGGGTGTCACGTTCTGACTACACCGTCGGGGGAAGGAGAGGCCAGCCATGGTGTCATCAGCTCTTTCTAGCTTCTATTTCCAAACTACTATTCAATCAGTTTGATTTTTCATATATATATATATAGCTTGTTTCCTGAGGTCATTAAAGAAAGTAAAGCAGATCTCTCTCTCCACAGAGACAATGAGACCAGGTTAATGGTGACGTGGCTGGCAAATGAAACGAATCTCACCAATGTACCATGGTTCAATATCACCATGTTTCAGATATGACCATCTTCTGTTAGCCTGTGTCATATCCAGGGAAATCGGGTATGCACGCACACACCAGCTACTTCTGCAATGACATCATCCCATTAGGCCAGAGCTCATTGGCTAATATTGCTTCACTCCCCAGAAGTACAGCCTCCAGAAAGGCAGCGCTTGCAGGACTGATGGAACCCCCCCGCCAGATTTCAGTGCTGGAGCCGCACAGTTCAATAATTCAGTGATTGTTTGCAAGCAACCAAGCAGATGGCATCGCCACGGGGTGCCCCCAGGGGATGGTCAGGCAGATGTAATTTCTAGCTGCAAACTGTATTTTAATTCCAAGAAAATAAAAAGTTATTCTGAAGTAACACAAGGGAGGTGGGTATACACAGAACCTGCCGTGAGGCTGGTTTCCATTTCCAATTTTAGGAGGGCCATCCGGAGCTAGAAATACAGGTTACACAGATTCGCCAGGGCTGACATAACAGTCTACTGTGTGCATAAGAGAGCTGCAGGCCAGCTTTGTCCAAAGCTACTGCCCCATGCAATGTCTTTGCCCATTGTACCATAAGCTTCTTTAGAGTCAGGGGCTCAGATCTTAGATGCTATTCAATGAAGAAACCAAAAGTGTACAAGACTGGAAAAGCCAAGTTCTGTTTCGGAGCCCAGGGATGGCCCTGGGATGGACAGAACTCACACGCAGGGTATGCACGCTGCTCCCAGGCAGCTCTGTCAATGCACCTCAGTCCTGACCTGCAGCCCCTCTGCTTTTCCAGCTCTTGATCTTCCACAAATCTCTCCTCTCCCCCAAGCTGAAACACCCCCAAGCTGAAACACCCCCAGCTATTCACCTCCTGGGCCCCTCCCGAGCACCGCCTGCCCCTGCCGTGCGGAACCGGGGAGACCATCCGACACGTTTCACCAAAGAGCTATGGCGAGCTGTAACTCACAGCTCGGGGGGTGGAAAGACAGGCCGTAGGGACCTGTTGTGCCAACCCTGGTACTCCAACCTTCTGGCCACGAAAAACTTTGGGACAAGTTAAGCTGATGCAAAACCCTCCAATGCCCAGAATGGAGGGGGAGAGGAAGGGGGAATTAATCACACAACGGTCTCTTTCCACCTTCCCCTCACCCCATCCCTCCCCACTACACCTTCCTCCCCTCCTCCCACCCCCTGGCCCTGCTCCCGATCATCTCCCCCACACCACCTGGCTGCAGTAGTGTTAAGCGAAATAGGCATAGCAGAAGACATTGACACACAGCAGGATGACAGCATTGATGCAGCAGATCCTAGCCCAGAAGGGGGCCTCTGTGATGTCCCTCAGAGCCTTTGCTGGGGGTCCCTCAGTCTTTGCCCCCTGGGGACTGCAGAATAAATCCATGCAGGGGCAGATCCCTGGCGCCTCCTCCTGGGAATCTGTCACAGATGGAGAGAGACTATGAGGGGGACAGAGTCATGGGGACCACCTGCCCTGCACGCTTCACAAGGGCCAGGGTTGGCCAAAGAGAGCTGTGCCTGAGGATGTGCAGAGCAAGAGGGTCCGTGGGGGGCAGGGCCAAGGAGCCTGATCCCAGAACAAAGACCCCCAGCACCCTGATCCCTCCCCGGCTCCTCCCCAACCCTGGGAGCTGGGATTGGAACTCAGGACCCTTCTGTGCTCAGAACACGCCCCAGGCCACAGCAGATTTCCAGGTCTAAAGGCAAGTCTGCAGCTGGGATTCGCGGGTCGAGGAGACATCCCCGCCGTAGCTAGGAGCGAACTAGCATGCTAGAGTATAGCCCCTCCCACCACTCACACACCCACGTGCCCAAGCACGCTCAGATCTACATCCAGTACGTCTCCTTGAGGTGGGAATGACACCCCCAGCTCAAAGCGCAGACCACCCCTTCGTCGTTGGGTTCTCAGTCCTAGCGTTGGGTCCATCCCAAGCCCTGGCTGGGCAATATCAAATCACACGCACCCTCCTTTCCTCTCCTGGGTGAGTGGGTCCCTGCTGATGCGCTGGCCATGGAGCTCTCGGGAGGCAGGCGCCCCCGGGGAATGGTCCACCAGGTGAGGTTCTTTATCTGGAACGCAGAGCGGGAAGCTTAGAGAGGCCAGAGCAGGAGAGTGGCACAGCAAGAGATGGGCCGAGTACCCACCCTCTGCCGGGCCCCTTTCCAGTGTCTCAAGTTGGGCATCTGAAAACGGAGGTTCCCAGCGTCACCAGCTGCTATGGCAAACTGGCTCTGGAGTCTGAGGCCTGATTCTCCTGCCCCTCAGTGGAGCCACCCTCAATTCCCCCCAGGGTGGGAGGAGGCCATGCCTGAGGTCACGTGGCCTGTATTATCTGAGCACAAAGACAGTGCCCTCCCGCGGTGCGGCCACCCTGCGATCCCTCGGCCTGGCCTGGCAGCACTCGCCCTCCCGGCACGGCCCCCTCCCATGGGGGTTTGATCCCTCAGCGCCAGGGCCCCGCACTGGGTGCTGCCATGGTAACCCGAAGAATCAGCTTGTTGTGGGGGGTGTCCAGATCCGGGGAGCGAATGCAGCAGTGTCTGGGAAGCACCGTCTCACATCACCCCAGGGTGGGGACTGGAGGAGCCCAGTTATTCCTCAGCAAAGAGCCTGTGGTGAAGGACAACAGGAACATCCCGTGCCCGGGGACATGCCCAGCCCCCAAGGTGGGAGGTCACCCAATGACCTCCCCATGCTGCTCTACCCGGCCAGCGTCTCTGCAGAGACTCCCCCTAAACACCTGCCAGATTCGAACCCCGGTCTGAACTTTCCAGGCCGGATCCTCAGCTGGGTGTAAATCAGGGTCATTCCACCCCCTTCAGTGGAACTACACGGAGGTGACACCAGCTGAGGCTCTGGCCAGGGCCTGCGTGGGTCAGCGCAGCCAGCGTGAGCTCGGCCAGCGGCCAGCAAGCAGGAGGGTTACTGGCCGTGCTCGCAGCTGGGGCAGGTCCTTGTGCCCCCTGCACCCCAAACTCCTGCATGCTGCCTGGCTCCCCATGCTCTGACACCCACCACCAGCTCCCTGGCCCCAGACTAGGACCACGGGGAAGTCCAGACCCAGAGCCCATCTCCATGGCCGGAGCCTCTCTCTACGATGGGCTGAGCCCAAATGCCACTGGACCGGGGGAGGGGGGGAATTTCCACGTGCGTGTGGGCCCCTCCCCCCCCCGTAGCGTGTTCTGGGTGTGAGCTCATCACCCTTCCCTGCTCCGAAGCCCCATCCCCGCTTTCACGTGACATAACATCAACCAGGCATATGGCAACGCGAACAAGCGGAACACAGCGGGTCGGTCTGCTGTCAGGCTGCCTTCCGGCTGACAAAGAAAAACAGCCCAGCCACAGCAAATGGGGACCAGACCTCAGCCCTGAGCAGCCATGCATGGGTGGAGCAGAGAGGACATTGACGGCGGTTCCCCAGAGACAGCTATTCTGTGCCTCTTGCTGGAGGGTTTGGATAGGTCTCCCTGGCTCTTAGCTCTGCGATCACTGCCCTTGTTCCCATCCGGAGAAGTAGCCGGAGAAGAGAGAGAGCTGCCTTTCGCTAGCCACATACGCCTGCCCCAAGGAGACACGTCCCTTGCTGGACATGAGGGCTTCCCTGCACGAAGGAAGGATCCGCGTGCGTGGGTGCACGTAGTGGGTGGATCTGAATGCCACAGCAGTGACTGTGCTCGACACGTAACAGCCCCACTGCACTCCTTTGCGTGGCTACCAAACCGCAATCCCGGTCCAATAGCGGAAGCTGAGCTCAGGGCTGCTTTACCTGTACGTTTGCCCACGGGCTGTGGCTTAGGACTTTTGCTGCCAGCCACGTGCCCCTCGGCATCAGAGCTTCGCGGAGGGAGGGTGTGGGCTGTGTGTTTTCACTACAGGGGCAAGTGGAAATAGGAGACACCTCCTGCCTCGGGGCTGATGTGGCCACCTGGTACCCTCACCAGACTCCAACAACATCCGGCCTGGCCTGTGCAGGGGGCTGTGAGGAGGGGCGGCCACCATGGCCTCTTGGCAGCAGGGAAGGAAACAAGGGGCAGCTCAAACGTCAGCCCTGCCCCCCGTCGCCCCCTTTGCAGTCAAACTGAACAGCTGATCACTTGATCTTCACTGGGGCCATGCAACCCGACCAGGGCGACTTTACCCACCTGCGACTCGGCGGGAGGCCTGCTCAGCAAGCTGATCCCCACCACGGCGCCGGCAGTCAGAGCACAGAGGAGGATGGCAAAGTGGAGGTAGTGAACGTCCTTCACGAGGGAGGGGCGCTCGTCCGGGACGCCACAGCGGGGCGAAGGATACGCAAACTCCAGCCCCATCCTGGCCAGGCCTAGTGCCAGCCCCAACATCAGGCCCCAGAAAGCTCCCTGCAAAACAAAGATGTTCAGGGTGACGGCGCCTCTCCTGGAAGGTCTCGCCCGGCGGGAATCCATCATGTCCATAGGGCGGGTGAGGGCTGAAGAATGCACCTCTCTGCTGAACTCCTTTCCTGGCTCGCCTTTGTCAGTGAGCGCATCCTAATGTGGCCGCAGCCTGGGTGACCAGCCCAGGTCTTGTGGTTAAGGCCCTGGGGTGGGACTCAGGAGTTCTAGGTTCAAATCCCTGCTGTGTCATAGACTTCCTGTGTGATAAGTTGCTTTCTGCATAGCCGGAGGTGCAGCTCAGGTTCCTGTACACACGTTAGCTTTGATCGAACTAGTGCATTAAAATTAGCAGTGTAGCCACATGGGTCAGCTGACAGAGTGCAAGCCTGGGTTACCACTCCAGTTGCTACACTGCTATTTTTAGTGCACTATCTTGACCAAAGCTCGCCCAGGCTCGTCTACCCAAGCTCAAAATTATACCTCCAGCCGCAGCGCAGAGATATCTCCTCTCTTGCAGGTGCCCGTCTGTAAAATGAAGACAATGTCTCTTACTGTGCACGTACAGCCCCTAGCACCACGGGACCCGAATTGTAGTTAGGAGTTACAGTAGAGCCTCAGAGTTACGAACACCAGAGTTACGAACTGACCAGTCGACCACACGCCTCATTTGGAACTGGAAGTACATACTCAGGCAGAAGCCAAGACAAAAAAAAAAAAAGAAGCATATCCAGTGCAGTACTGTGTTAAATGTAAACTACTAAAAAAATGAAGGGAAAGTTTAAAACAAAGATTTGACAAGGTGAGGAAACTGTTTCTGTTTCCTCACCTTTAAATTGAGATGGTTAAAAGCAGCATTTTCCGTCTGCAGAGTAAAGTTTCAAAGCTGCATTAAGTCAATGTTCAGTTGTAAATTTTTGAAAGAAAGTTTTGTTCAGCATTATGAACAACCTCCCTTCCCGAGGTGTTCGTAACTCCGAGGTTCTCCTGTACTGTAATACAAATGTTATTCTCTGACCAGCCACAAGACAGCGCTGCACAGGTTCTGCCATTGGCTGGGTTCTTTCTTTCCAGGATGCTAACTAAAGAGAATGTAACAAACATGTATTTATGAAGTGGAAAGTCCCTCGTGTCCCAGTCTGCTGTTTGCTAGCACAGTTGCCTGACAGTTACTGTTTTCTGTGACACTGAGCTTAAAACTTCCCAGGCTACAGTCGGGCAGCGTTGCATGTCAACACCTGGGCTGTGCTCACATGTCAGCTACACATGACCCACCCACCAGTTCCTTGGGGAACCACCGGCTCGCTCTGGTCTCAAACGCAGGCAAGCGCGATTTCTGCTCTTCTTTGAGGGACTGGGACTCGGTTCCTCAAACAAGACTCTTCAGAAATCCCTGACGGTGCCAGGGGCTAGAACCGGCCAGCCAGAACTGGACTGGCCACATCCTCATGGGTGAGCCTGACCCCTGAAACCCTTGGCGTTGTCCTACCGAAGAAGCAACCAATGATCTTCAAGTCCTCAGGAGCGTAAGGCTCATGGGGCTGATCCTTGGCCTGATGATACTCGAGGTGCTCCTCCACTTTCTAGTGGCCCTTTTACCACTAAGGTAAAACTGGGAGGTCCCACTTGGTGGGAGGGTCATGGGACATTTCACGGGCACTCAGCTAAGACAACAGCATGGTGAGACTTTGCTACAACCCACAAATCAATGTAGGGCACGTGACTAGCCCAACGCCCTGCAGGAAGGCTGAGGTCCCAAGGCTATCTGCACCCCTCTGTTTATTCCAGGGAAGTCTTGGTGCCCCTAAGGAGAGACCCAACAATAGAGGCGTTTCCACCTCAGCTGAGACCCCCTGGGCCATCCAAACCAATCCTCTGCTTCCAGCAGTTACCAGCACCTGATTCTTCAGAGTTCTCTTAGAATTCAGGGGCCAGCTGTGCAATGCTGTGTATGGGCAAAAGGCTCCTCCCAGGAATTGTACTGCCCCCTGCTGGCCATGTGCCAGCACGGGGAGTCCCAATGTGGAGCCGGTGCAGAAATGCAGCAAATGGATTTGCCCGTGTGACCTCGAACAGGGTCTGACCCCAGCACGCACTGGAATAACAGTGGTGAGCCATGGCAACTGGAATCGCATCAGCTAAGACGGGCCAGTGCTCTACAGGAGACGCTCTAGCTCAGAGGCTTTCAACCTGTGGTCCGAGGACCGTTGGGGATCGAAGATTTCCAAAGGGGGCTGCACCTCTATTCAAAATGGTTCAGAGGGCTGCAAATGAAAAAAGGTTGCAAAGCCCAGCTGCAGCTCCACCAGAAGCAGTGGGGCCAATGCAGGAATCAGCAGGGGAGGTTGTCTGGCCCGTGATATGCAGGGGGGGTCAGATTAGATGATCGCAATGGTCTCTTCCAGCTGTAACATGTAGGTGTTAAAGACCCCCCCACACCCACGAAATGGCAGAGAGCTTACCTGCTCGTTGGCTCGTCTCCAGAAAACTGCCAGGCCGAACACAGCCGTCATGGGCGGGGCGAGGCAGCTGGTCACAGACTGGATGTAGATGTACAGCTGGCCGCTGTTGGAGCTCTGCAGGATGGGGATCCAGACCACGCTGATGGCGACCAGAACCACCGTGACTATCCTGCAAGAGGCAGCAACGCCGCGTGTGAAGAAACAGACGTTCCGTCAGCTGCAGAGAGGAGGACGGGCTATCCCCAGCGGGTGGCATGTAATGTAGCACACGCCTGAGGGAATGCACGTGTGACGCCTGCCCGGTGCATGCAATATACACAAGGGACAGGCAGGAGTTGTCTATGGTGCCCACATCATAGGGTTTAAAGCCAGAAGGGACCAGTCCAGGTGCCCACCCAGCCCAAGTAAGAACGGCCCAGGGCGCTCGGGCAGCTGTGGGGAGCCATGGACCCTCCACCTGGCCAGGGTCGGGGGTCTGAGAGCAGCCCCCGGGCTGTGTCCCCGCCTCCCAGTCCCCCGACCAGGGCAGGTGGAGGGTCTGCAGCCCCCCACAGCTGCCCACACAGATCTTACTCCAACCCAACTCCAGCTTCTGGCTAGCCCAAGGGGCGGGGCCTCAGGGAAGGGCGGGGCCATGGAGGGGGCGGGGCCTCGTGCCCCTCCATTAGGAAGAATCCGTGGCCCCAGATCAGTCGCTCACACACCGGGGTAGACACACACTGAAATTCAAAGCATAGGGCCAGCCTGGCCTTTACTGATTACAGACACTGGAGTGGACTGTGGCTTTCTCCTCGGGTGACCAGATGTCCCGATTTTGGGGTCTTTTTCTTATATAGGATCCTATTACCCCCCACCCACGTCCCGATTTTTCACATTTGCTGTCTGGTCACCCTACTTTCTCCAGTGCCAGGTATCTCAGTTGCTACTGGAAGGATCAGTGGATTGTACTGCAGCCCTTCTGTGCTGGGTGCGGCTGGCACAGCCCAGGCAAACCATTCGAAATGCCAGGCCCGGGCACCAAGGTTCCCAGTGTCTCGCTGGGAGCGGCGCGGCCTTCGTGGTACTCCCAGGTGCCTGCTGGCGCTGAGGTTCAGGGCTGGGACCCCTGCAGGGGAATGCAGAGCATGGAGCCATGCCCCTAAGCCACAGAGCCAGACATGGAGAAAAGACCCTCAGAGTTCATTTTATTCTTGCCTCTCACTGAAATAATAGGGGGCGTTGGCACCGGAGGCGAAGCGGCCTGCTGGCTCAAGTCGGGCATGCCTAGGGCTGCAGTTGTTTCATTTCTGAGTCCCAGCTCCATCGGCGCCTCTCTGCTCCTGGGAGACACCCTGCTCCCCCACTGCGCCTGGCAGACTCGCAACTACAACTCCTTGGCGATCGCAGCTGCGGGCTGGACACCGGCCACTCCTGAGGCTCCCCTGCTTTCCTGGCTACCCGGCTGCTACATGTCCCCAGCCTGCCGGGGTGGCTGCGTGCTAGGCCCAGGTTCCTGGGCCTAACAACTAACCCTGCCCTGAGCCCAATCCCTTTGCAGGAATAGGGCACTACAACTCACTCAATCCATACAGTGTTGTGTGCTCCAAGGGGCACTGAACACTAACCTGGAGCGGATCCAATGTCAGACTGCATCAGAGTCTGTCTAAACACTGCACGAAACCTGGACCGCAATCTGTGTACCGCCCGACGGCTCTGAGCACATTACCGGGGACAGGAGCCGCTCAGTGCGCTAATGACAGGCATACTTCACGGCCGACGATTTTGTCCCCAGCGCAGACCTGCTGCTGCTCGTGATTCATGCCACCCTAGATCCCTGCCGCTCCCAAAGCAGCTGGCAAGCCCATGCTGAAGCAGACAGTCGCCTTGAAGGTACCCAAACGCCTCCCAACAACAGGCTGGCTTACCAAGCACCCTGACTCTGTGGCCCCAGCTGCAGGGCGCTGCGTGTGAGGGAGAGGGCTGAGGCGTGCAGGGCTGGGATTGCTTTTATTTATATCCCAGCCAAAATGCCCTCCGTTTAATTATAGTAATCACAAGGCCCTTCCTTCTGGGTCAAATGCTTTGGAGAGCAGGCCTCTCAGACGGCGTGAGATCCAAACCAAGCCCTCCTCCGCCTCTAGACGGACTCCGGGCAGCCCAACGAAACGAGTCAGTCAGGGAAGCATGAGCATTTCTTCACCACAGGATTGGGGCCGCAGGGCTTGCTGGGATGCGCCCAGACACCTGCTGCAGCCGTCTGGCCTTGTGTCCTAAAGCAAACGAACGCCTTGGGGAGGAGGGTTATTCATGTGCAGGGATAGGTGAGGTTTGTTCCCCCGGTGGTACCCTGGCTTTGCATCGCTGTCAGCGCTCCAGGAAGATCTTATGCAGAAGGCTGGCTCAGCAGTTTAATGGCAAGGTCCTAGGCTGAGCTGGATCTGCAGCTGCCTGGACAGCGAGGTGTGGGAGCCCTGGAGAGGCAACACGCTAACCCCTGGGAGGGCGAACATGCGAGCTGTGGTCAGGTGACCCTCCCAGCCACAACAGCAGCCTCTGGCTGGCACTCAAAACGCGCGCTGACGTGGAAAGCGCCCTGGCTAGCTCCCTCGGCCAGGAGGGCTCTGAGCAGGCTCAGTCTTGCCAGGGGGACAGTTTTAAAAGACATCGGCTCTGGTTAACATGTTCCAAAGTGTCCAGGGGATTTAGAGGCCTTGGATTTAGGCTTGTTAGCCACTTGGGCACTTTCGAAAACGTTACCTTAGTTGGAGGGCCCAGTCCCAGTGTCCATAAAGCTCCCCTGACGGCTGGACAAGGGCCGCTGATCAGCCCCCTGGTAATTCCTATCAGATGGTTCCTGCGCTGGGCTCAGCTGGGGGGAGCTGCATGGCGCAGCTGTTCTCTCATCAGTCCCTTGATCGGCCCAAAGGAGCCGAATGGGAAGATTTTCAATGTGAGCCTCTCAACGATCAAATTCAAGGGCTTCCCGCGGGCTAAGCCACGTTCCCCGTGGAGAACCAACAAGGGGGTGTGGAGAGGCCTGGGGGGCTGAACATCCACCCACCCTTTCAGGAAGCAGCAGGGGCCAGTGGCCAGGACTAGGCGTCAGGGAACCTGGGCTCTATTCCCAGCCAGGCCCGTCTGTCATCCGTGTGTCTCTAGACCCCGTTCCCGTAGTGCGTGAGCACCTCAGTCCTTACTGTGTAGATCCTCCCAACGCCCCGGGAGGCTGTTACCCCCATTGGACAGCTGGGGGCTAAGTGACTCGCCCAAGGTCACCCAGGGAGTCTGGGGCAGCGCAGGCAATTCAAGCCCCAAGCTAACCGCCTGGTGACTTTGGGCAAGTCCCATCCCGCCTCTGCGCCTGTTTCCCCTCCCGCCCCTCGTAACCCACGCTCCCCAGGCATCCAAGGAGAGGCTCTCCTAGCGCAGGATCATTCAAGCTCCCGTTAGCTCTCGCCCCCAGGCCATGCTCAGCACCTGCCCTGCTCCAGTCATCTACCACCTCCCACCCAAGCGCCTCTCGTGCTCACCCCCCACGCTGCCCAGCTGCTCTGGTTTCACTCGCTGATCGCTGAACTGGAGCTTCCAACCCCTCAGATCCCCAGCAAACATGTAGCTCCAGGGACAAGATCCTGTGGGGGAAAACCCCTTCCCCGGGAGACTCTGGGTCCTGCAGGGCAGGGGGAGTCTGTCTCCTAGGGGCTGAGTGCAGGATACCCCAGGGAGCGGGACAGGCTCCGCCCTGTAACATACTGTAGTGAGGACGTGATGGCATGGGCTTCCCACCCCACTGGGGACTCTTGGTACGTAGTTGGGATGCTGCCACGTCTATGCCACCACATCTTCACTGCAATTACCCACACGAGCTAGATTAAAGCTACCCGGGCTACAGTTCCACCTTTGTTTGCGGTGCAGACACACCCAGAGGCTGCATCCTTCGGGCAGAGGCGGGCTGGCGCTGGACTCATCAGTGCTGCTCCTGGATCAGCCAGCAGTGGGCGCCACTGAGTAACACGCTTTCTCCCTGCGGCGCTGTGTCAGGGAGACGGTGGCTCGGATCAGGACTCAAACCCAGGTTCTCTCACCCGGCAGCACAAAGCAATGCAGATAAAAGGGGCAGGCCAGCAGCGGGACCTGCTCAGGTGATGTCTAAGGGTATTAGACACCTGCAGCTGACCGGGGCTCACGGGGCCTGGGCTAAGGGGCTGGTTAACTGCGCTGTAGCTCACTTCACAATGGTCCTAGTGCTTGTGCGCCAGCCCGCGGGCCCATGGGCCAGCCGCAGATTTTAACTGCGGTGTAGACGGACCCTAAGGGGGTTAGGTCTCATCCTAGTGTCAAAGCAGCGTTCTCCTGTTACAGCTCTGAGCAAACCTGCCTCGGGTAATTCCACTCCATCCTGAGTGCCATGAAACATACCAGTGCCTCATCCATGCAGCAACCCTCTATTCCTCTCCCATTTCCTCTCCCCGGCTCCGGCACACTTGACTTTCTGACTCTTTGAGGCAGGCTCCGGCCTGAATTCCCCCATCGGGGTTTGTCTGTGCCCATTGAATCACCTTGTGTTTAGTCATCTGCTCGTTAGTGCTGATAAAGCTCTGAAAGCCCCCCCAGGTGTGTCATTCTTAATCATCGTGATTGGCGGCGTTGTGCAATCGCCCGGAGAAGACCGCACCCCAGCTCGGGGAGCCTCTGTATCCGAAAGGGACGGGGGAACTAGAGGGAATTCAGAGAAGCACAAGAAGGATGACAAGGGGGAGAGAGGGCCGGGGGGACTGGCTTGCAAGGCAAGACCAGGAGAGCAAAATCTATAGAGCCTGGCTAAGTGATGGCTAAGAGACAGAGTAACAGGCTACGAGCAGTGGAAAGATGTAAATGGCCAAGAATGAGAGACATGAGTGTGATCCACGGGGGTGGAGGTAGGGGGAATGGAGTGACATTAAGAAAAGGAAGTTATAGCCTGAATCTTAGGAAGTATTCCCTGGAAGCGATACAGTGGATTGTATAGGGTATGCACAAAGCGCAGTCGATCTCTCTGTCTGCCCATCTGCCTAGCTATTATTAATGATCACTTGTATTATCATAGGACCCAGGAACACTGGTTATGCGCCAGGACCCTGTTGTGTCAGGTGCTGGACAAACACAGAACAGACAGTTCCTGCGCCAAACAGCTTACAATCGAGCTATGTTATATCGTGCCCATCACCGTGGTATTGGAAAGGCTGGTATCTCCAGGGAACCTGGGGAAGCCCCATCTCTTAGGCCAAAGACCCCAAACCTAGGAAACCCACCGTGCTACACGAACAATGGATTGAGCCCAATAACGTGTGTAAATGTACATAAGAGACATGTGCATTCTTGTCACGTTACTAGTGACGGTCCCGGATATTCCTCCACTGCAAGGGACAATCATAAAGTAAACAATTACACTTTCATCCCAAGATCCTGAAGTATTTTACAAAAACAAAAACAAAAAATGAAGCCTCACAGTACCCCTGGTAAGTATTAGTGAGGAAAGAGAGGTTAAGCCACTTGTACCCATCAACAGAAGAGCCAAAAATAAGACCCTGACTTCCTTTCTCCTCATCTAACCACAGCTGCAGATTCATAATTTTTTTACAGCACTTAACCATCCTCTGATGAAAGGTGTTATGTGACTGCAACATAATATCACTATTACTACACTGAGTTATGCGGCACAGATTCCCTAGGATAAGCCATGCCGAGTTGGCAGTATTATTGGCCTAGAATTAATCAAAACATTGTGAAAGAGCTAAGCAAATAAGTTGAATCATCTAGCAGGCGGAGGCCTCATCCGCGGGCTTCCTTTTGTTGCACGGTTTTTAATGACAGCGCCTTAGTTTGCAGGAACATTAGTTACTTCATTTTCTAGGCTCTCTCTTTCTGCTCACGCACCACCAGCAAATTGATTGTCACAAGTACAAAAATAGACGAAAGAAAAACAATTAGGCGAGGTATGTTCCTGTTTCATCAGATCTTGTCTCAGTTGGATGGACCAGCCAGGGGAATTGTCCCCGCATATTTACAGGTGAAAGTATGTGATCATTTGCAAAAGCTGGGCCGTGGTATAAAGGAGCTCCACCAGACAGCCGTCCAAATTTAGCTTTGGTTAAAAAAAAAAACAAACACTGATGAAAAGCCCAGGATGAAAAAAAATGTTGCCATCCATGTGTTTTCTTTTTAAAATTCATACGGAAACTTGCTTGCTGTTTAAAAATAAATACGCCTCTCTCTGTATTGTTCGCAACCCCTGAATTGCAGCACTGTGTTAGCCCAAGAAAACCACAAAGTGAAACTGTCTATAAACAGTGGCGAAACTGACTAGCCCAGTTTTAGTGCCAGAGCTGAGAGAAGTGCAAGTAGTAAACAAACAGCTTCAAAGTCACAATACCCCAACAAAAAAACTTCAAAAACAGACTCCAGAAAGAAACTGCAGAACTGGAATTAATTTGCAAACTTGACACCATTAAATTAGGCTTGAATAAAGACTGGGAGTAGATGGGTCATTACACAAAGTAAAACCTATTTCCCCATGTTAATTTTTTCCCTGTTGTTACTCACACCTTCTTGTCAACAGTTGCAAATGGGCCATCCTGATAATCACTACAAAAGTTTTTATTCTCCTGCTGACAATAGCCCACCTTAACTGATTGTTCTCCTTATAGTTGGTATGGCAACATTTTTTCAGGCCCTCTGTGTGTGTGTGTGTGTGTGTATATATATATATATATATATATACACACACACACCTTCCTACTGTATTTTCCACTGCATGCATCTGATGAAGTGGGTTTTAGCCCACGAAAGCTTATGCTCAAATAAAATAGTTAGTCTCTAAGGTGCCACACGTACTCCTGTTCTTTTTGCGGATACAGATTAACACGGCTACCACTCAGAAAATACACTGGTATTTTTTAATTATTTTGCTCTGATTAATCATAGGGGGTTAGTGGGAACACAGGAAAAGACACATGCCTGTAGGGTTTTTCCAGATATATGCCGTGGTGCCTACACTCACAACATTTGGTGTTTTTTCTTAAAGCCCCACCTCCTGGACTCAGGTGACTACATGAGACTCTCTGCTCGCATGTAAAACAAACTAAGTTCCTAGCCCTCCGGGTTGAAGAGAAAATCTTGAAAACATGCCCCCCGACAGCTCCGAAACCAGAATGCAAATCAAGACCTTCATGTTTATTATTTTTGAAATCTCATGATTTTTAAATGCATGGGGGTTTGTGTATGCAACTAACTTCCACGGTCTAGGAGAGCTGCATTCAGCACATGACCGGAGGGAGGAGGGGAAAGCTGAGTTTAAGGCCAGGTCTACACTAAAAAGTCAGGTCAACCCAGCTACGTGGCTCAGGGGCCTGAAAAATCCACATCGGTGAAATCGACCTAACCCCCAGCGTAGATGGCTCGAGAGTTCTTCCATTGATCTAGCTACTGTCTCTCGGGAGGTGGATTACCTAGAGCGGTGGGAGAACCCCTCCTGACGCTGTAGGGAGAGTGGATCCTGAATTCTGGTGGATGCTGTAACTCACACTGGCTGTCCACAGCCCCTCTCTGGAGGTGGTTCGGACACCTGATCCGCAATCTGTGCTGGGACGTGGCCTAGGGGGCCTCTAGGCAGCTCCATGCCCCTCAACGATTCCAGTGCCAGGGGGATTCTCACGGGGCCAGTGAAACTGGCATTGGGGTCGCTTTGTGCTGCCAAGCAGATGGTTCAGGGCTCAGGCTCTGGCTCTCTGGGGGAAATCCAGAGGGACTCTGTCGAGGCCAACAGAGCAAAGCGGGTGCAAGTGAGATCGCAATCAGGGCTATAGTTACACCCTTTGCTACGGAGTCTCGGGGGGCAGGTTAATCCATCCCAGGGACAGAGGGGAGACAGCATGCACCAACCCTACCCAGGGAGCCATCGCAGGGACCCACATTGCAGTGGGTCCTCAGCGCCTTGACTCACAGAGCTCCCAGGTGCCAGAGACAGTGGGGACTCTCACAAGGCAAGGCGCAAGGTGCTGCCTGGTTCAGCCCAGGACCCAGTGGAGCAGCAGGATGTGCCCGTCTGTAACAAGCCCTGGCAGCCTTACTCCCTCTGGTGCCAGGCGAGCTAAGCTCAGGGCCAGGGGGGCTGTGGCATGCGATCAGATGAGCTGCCCCAGATGGAGCCAGGCTCTATCTCCAGCCAGAGACATGTTACAACAACTGTCACGGGAAGCCACCTGCCCTGTTATGCCGCCAGCCCTCTGCCTGGCATCGCTTGCCCTGCCATCAAGTGTCTCCGACGACCATAATGCCAAGGAGGTTGACTTGGCACCAGCACCCCCAGCCACAGGAAATGGGGCTGGGTTTATGAGGAGTTGTCTAGCATTTGATTGGCATAGATTGCCCAGTAAAATGGGCCAGCATAATGGATTAGCAATTACCATGTGCATTTAGGGAGCACCTTTCAACCTGGGGCAATCAAAGCACTATGCAACCAGTAATTAATTGTGCTCACAAGGCATTTGTGAGCGTGGCTTCAGTGTCATTATACCCATTTTACAGGCAGGTAAACTGAGGCACAGGTGCCACTGGGGGATGAGTCAGGAAATGGGAATGTGCAGGGGAAAACAGGAGAGACCACCTGACCAGCTTGGCTGTAGGAACCATCCAAAGCTGAGTCATTTGCTCCATTAACAACCCGAACATCCTTAGCATACCAGAGCATTTTGCATTTCATAGCACCTTCCACATGTGCAGGGAGAAAGCTGGGGAGACGGCACTACCCCCTCAGCCTTCATGGGAGGGCTTCCAGGTCAGGGAAATCAGAGGATTTCATCTCCAGAGCCATCGATCCATCACCAGCACAAACATTCACAACAAAGCATAGACAAATTTAAGAACTAACCCTTCTGAAGTGATGACCTAGATTCCTTTATTATTATTGTCACCTGCATTCTGCCTGGCGGCCAGTTCTCAGAGGGCCCTCCCCTTCACACAAAGGAAATAGGTTAGCCATACGCTTTCCTCCTAAATTAATTCCCTGTCCTAAGCACAGCACGATAGAAAAGGGGCACACACTGGCTGGTCAAAAATCGGGGCTCAATACTATTCTTGCTTATACTGGTTTTACACTAGTATAATTCCATTGATTTAAGTGGAGTCACTCCTGGTTTACACACTGGTATACCCTCTATTGGCTGAAATGGAGTCACTCCTGATTTACACTGGTGGAACCCTATTGACTTAAGTGAAGTCATTCCTGATTCACACACTGGTATACCCTCTATTGGCTGAAGTGGAGTCACTCCTGATTCACACCAGTTCAAATGAGATCACAATCAGGTCCAAGCCCTTTTAGCTATTTTTAAAGCACCATTTGCTCTTGCACCACTTTTATAAATGAAATCATAATAAATAATAAAATACTAATCACTCCTTCATAACCACAGGGTTTTGCAGCCCTGCTGTGAGCAGTTACTTAATAGGCTGTACATTAATCTTCACTATGAAAAGGAAAATGTCTGTCTGGCTCTGTTACCCCCCCACACCCTGCCCCTACCTTCCCACCAGCAGCAGCTCCCGCTCCTTGGCATTCCGCCGGATCTTCAGCCAGATGTCCATGGTGAACAGGGTGCTGCTGCTGTTGAATACTGAGGTCAGGGAGGACATCAGGGCAGCCATCATCACTGCAATCATTAACCCTCGCAGCCCTGGAGGAGAAAGAGAAGGACCATCGGACTTCAGGTTTCATCTCAAAGAAGCCATTCTCTTTCCATTGACTTGTCTGGGCCTGGGATCAGGCTGTGTGAGTTTAGATTGTGAGCTCTTCACGTGGACAGAACTTCGGGCAATGGGGCTCTGATCCCTGGGCCCTCTGAGTGACACCATCATGTAAATAACAACACTAATGAGCTATAAAAAGGACAGACACACAGCACCACTGAAATGCAGCCAGCTCTGGGGAGGGAGGCAGCAACCCAGTTAGCACGCGGCACAGCAGCGAATTGCCAATCTCTAGCACTTCTGGAAAGTACCATGGGAGCGTTAGTTTCCACAAAGAGCAGACAAGAGCTCACTTTTTAAGATCTCAGCTGGCCTCATGGCATGGTACTCATTCATCGGAGGATTACCTAGTGGTTAGAGCAGATTACTCTGAGCCAGGACACTGCCATTAACCAGCTGTGCCTCAGGTTCCCTGCCCCTAACATAAGCTGGATAGGAGTCAGCAGTGAGCCCTTGTTGCCAAGAAGGCTAACGGCATATTGAGCTGCATTAGTAAGAGAATTGCCAGCGGATCGAGGGAAATGATTATTCCCCTCTATTCATCTGGAGTACTGAGTCCAGTTTTGGGCCCCCCACTACAGAAAGGACGAGGACAAATTGGAGAGAGTCCAGCAGAGGGCAACGAAAACGATTAGGGAGCTGGGGCACATGACTTAGGAGGAGAGGCTGAGGGAACTGGGGTTATTTAGTCTGCAGAAGAGAAGAATGAGGGGGGATTTGATAGCTGCCTTCAACTATCTGAAGGGGGGTTCCAAAGAGGATGGAGGTTGGCTGGTCTCAGTGGTGGCAGATGACAGAACAAGGAGCAATGGTCTCAAGTTGCAGTGGGGGAGGTTTAGGTTGGATATTAGGAAACGCTATTTCACTAGGAAGGTGGTGGAATCTCCTTCCTTAGAGGTTTTTAAGGCCCGGCTTGACAAAGCCCTGGCTGGGATGATTTAGTGGGTGTTGGTCCTGCTTTGAGCAGGGGGTTGGACTAGATACCTCCTGAGGTCCCTTCCAACCCTGATACTCTATGATTCTATGGCAAGGATTCTTATATACTGGGTGGACACCTGTTCCTGCCAATGCATCCATGGTGCTGGATGTGATCCCCAAGGGGTGACAGGCTAACCTGCCCTCTTGGGGACTGGGACCTGTGGGGCCAGGTATTATAAACCAGCTACTTGGCCCACCTCCTCCCCCGAAGTGAGAATCAGTGCCACACGGGTGCAACGTCCATGGAGGGAGAGAAGAGACAGGGCCAGGGAGGCGCTAGGGGGATAAAGGAAGGGTTCTGGATGCAGACACAGGCTGTTGTTCCAGCTGCGTGAGGTTCCCCCAATTCCTGGCCGGGCTCGCCCCAGCGCAGAAGGGACTGCTGACCTCGCTATGGGAGGGAGCCCATTCCCCCACCACACGTTGTCCTCCTGGGTTTGACTGGGCGCTTATTTCTGGTTTTGCAGCAATGGAAACAAAGAGGCGACTGTTATCAGTGCCTAGGAAGGACACTGCTGTAATCCTGCCAGGGGCTGGAACGGCCACTGCTTCCCCATTGTCACGCTTTCCGCTTCCTCATTTGGAACCCTCCGGTGGAAGCCCCAAGGCCGCCAGGTGGTTTTGCTGTTGGCAGAGAGCTCCCTTGGGCTTGGCTGGAAAAGGGAAGCAGTCCCTCAGCTCCCCCGACACACCCACACCCACAAGACAGTCAGCATGGCCTGGCACTGCCAGCAGCACGGCCCAGACTCACCACTGGGCATCAGTTCGACCACCAGCTTGGGGTAAGCGATGTTGGAGCAGCCCACCTCGGACCCGCACACTCGGACGCACTCGTCGGGATCGACGCAGCTGACGGCGTCTGCAACGACACAGAGAGAAGCAGCTCGACCCGGCTGCGGAGCTGTTCCAGGCGAAGGGAGCCACAGTGTGACCAGAAAAAACCCTTCCCCCAGAAGGGCTCGCACCGCACGGGAGCTCCAGTTGCAGGCCTGAGAGCAGAACTGGGTCCTGATTGCCCGCAGAGCAGCTACCGAGCAAGCTTCCCCCGCTGACGGGCATCAGCCCTGCCCAGAGGGACGCCCGCGAAGGCAGGGAGGGTGAAGTGTCATTCCCCAGGATCTGTTTCACCCTGGGCTGCCAATCAGCGTTTTGGTAATGGGGACTCTTGTCTTTGGGAACTGGACCAAGCCCCACCCCTGCCATTGGATAGCAACGTTTGGTCGCTACTGGCCTGAGCTGGATTTGAACCAGAAGCTTAGTGGTGAAAGACAGGCAGGATGACCTGGTGGTTCGGGGCACTAGCCTAGGATCTAGAAGACCTGGAGGACACTTCCCTGCTCTGCCACAGATGTGTGACCATGGGCAAGTTGTTTCGCCTCGCTGGGCCTCAGTTTCCCCCTCTGTACAATGGGGATAACAGCACTGCCCTGCCTCAGAGGGGTATTATGAGGATAATTATAGGAAAGACTGCGGGGTGCTCAGTTACTATGGCAGTGGGAAGGCATGGAGCAGATAAGTGTCATTGATAGAGGCAATGGCCTCTTAACAGTTTTCTGAGCTGTCCTGGTCCCCTCCAGAACTCTCCTAACCCACTTTAGCATCACTCCATCCGTTCGTTACGATCCAGACTGGCAGAGTGCGGCGTGATTGCCAGTGTCATGGCGTTTCAGGCCAGAAGGGACCATCAGATCAGCTAGTCCAACTTCCTGCACATCACGGGCCCTCAGCACCCACCCACCAAAATTAGACCAAAGGATTACAGCCCCCCGTGTCCTGCCTCAAAACCGTCACAGCGGGGCCATCAGCCTGGCACTGTGATCGTCACTGGAACCGAATCAGCACCCAGCAGCTCCCGTCATGACTCTGAGGGCAGAGGCCCGAAGGGCCCCGCACCCAGCACCAGTGAGCCAATTATTTAGGGGTTTACGTGGGCACCGAGTCTTTGTTTATTGTTGCTGCAATCACAGAGCCGAACCGACGGAAAGGAACAAAGGGCGTAAATATCAGCGCAGCCATCTACTGCTTCGCGCCTCTTCATCCTTTCAATAAAGGTAGGGAGTAGCCCACATGCATTTCCACCGCCCCTTTATGATCCTCAGCCACTCCCCTGATCTAGAGTCACTCCCAGGAACATCAGTGGTGGTTGGACTGGGCCTTTGGATTCAAGCCTCTCCAGCAAACCAGAGTGGGGAAGGTCTCCATCCTTCCAGCCCATGACTGATTTTCGTACAGACTGTTTAAAGGACTTTTGCAAAGAGGCCATTTCCTCCTCCCCACAACACCCAGCATTTCTTATACAGACCGGCCCGAAATATTCAGGCGGGGGTAACATAGGCAGCCCCAGCAGGACTGACCTAGCAGCAGCATAGATGCCAGTTAGAAATAAGAGGAACAGAATAGGCCCAACTCATCCTGGAGTCCAGTGGGAAAAGCTGAGCTAAGTAAGCCCTCCCGTTTGCAGGTGAGCAGACTCAGAGCCAGACTCTGCAGCTCACAAGCCGTCTGTAGCCAGCAAACCCAGGCTAGGCTGGATGGCATAGTGGTTAGAGCTGGGGTGGGTCTGGGCATTAGGAAACCTGGTGTTCTAGTCCTGACTCTGCTGTGTGCTCATGAGCAAGTTGCTGTATTGCTCATTTCCTCATCTGTGAAAAGCTGCTTTAATTACTGGTTGCAAAGGGCTTTGAGCTCCTTGGATGGACGATGACACTCTAGAAGGGCGAAGTGCTATGGCAGTATTAGTCCAGCTCTAGTAATGAAGCAGCAACAACAATAATGCTCTGCCCGCCCACAGTGACTTGCAAACAGGAGTTAACGAAGCCTCGCCATAGCCCAGGATTTTTCAGATGGGGACTCTAAGGTGCAGGGAGGCAAAGTGACATGCCCGTGGTCAGGCAGCACATCAGTGGCGGAGGTAAGAACAGATGCCAGGCCCCTCGCGTATTGATGCTTCACTTTGCGATTTCCAGTTTTGTTTCAGACGAAAAGCTAATGAATAACCAAAACGGCCTGTCCTCTAATTAGCATCACCCTTTACTCCTAACTGCCTCCAGTTTTTCTGGTCCCATTTGTCTGCTCTGTCTGAGTTTACTGAGTTTTCCCTGGGGCCTGGACTCCTGGAGCCAGGGAAGCTCCCAGGGAAAAGCAGCCCTGGCTGTCTCTCTCGGCTGTAATCAGCGCAGGGCGAGCCGAAGCGGATGCGGGTAAGCAGGAGGAAGGATTTAAGGGCCTGATCCTGAGGAGTCAGTGCTAGAACTCCCATTGACTTCAATGGGGCAGGATCAAGGAGACTATTCAGGGAGTGGGATGCGTTACGTCCTCAGCGCTAGACGGGGGCCCCGCGTGGGCGACCCCATTCTGAACTAAAGGGGCATCGTCTTCTTCCCTCGGGCTAGCTACGGGCTGCCCCTGGATTTGGGTCAGGGGCAGCGATCTCTAGGAGGCAAAAATAAATCCTACTACTCCTGAAGCCCTAACTCCTGAGCTGCAGCTGAGCAGCACAGACTGACAACTTCCCTTCCCAAACCCAGCAGGGGCGGAGCCCCGCTGAGCCAGCGAGGGGTGAAGGCGGCAGCCCCGCGGAAATGGGTGGAGGGCGCCTGATCACAGCACTCATCTGGGCCATACCAGCCATGCGGGCGCCCGCCCTGTCTCTCGGCACGGATTTAACTCGTCCCTACCAAGTAGGTGGCTAATAAATAATCATCAGAAGTAATTGGTGGTTGTAGGAAACACCCCCACGCAGAGGCGCTCAGAGCCCCGACAAACACTCGAACGCAGGACGGTTCCAAACAGGCCACAGCCCAGACCGCGGGGCCATTAGAAAGGGGGCAGGTTGGGTCCCACACAGGGGCAGGCGGTGACTGAACCCAAACAGAGGGCCAGGAAGTGGTGTAGCTCCACTGACTTCCAACCCAGATCCTTCGCTGCGGCCACAAAAGCCTGGAGGGGCCCCATTCTCGCCCACGGACACCTAAGGGAAGGGGCCCAGCTGGGCAAAGGGCTGTTTTGGTACCCAGTGAACCGGGTAGCCCCTCAAGTGGTGAGCTGAACCCCCAGATGTAGAACTGGGCTCCTGAGTCCAGATGTCTGTCCAACTTCCAAACAATCCCCTTTGGGCTGTTCCCCGCCTGGGCGGAGCATCCTCTAAACATCCACAAGGCCACCTCCTTATCCTCTTTCACACCCCTCCGTTGCCATGAAACCTCCCAGAAACTTGCTAGGTTGCTGGTGCGCTTAGACCCCCTCTCATTGATTCTGCCTGTGTCCACCTGCCGTCGCTTGTCTTAGACCGCAAGGGCTTTGGGGCAGCCTATCATGTTGTGTGTCGGCAGAGCACAGTCCTGCCCCGTGGCTGGGGCTCGTATGCACTACGGAAATACAAATCATTCAGAATAACACCACCAGATGCATCCTGGGTTAATGAACTCCATCGAGTACAGTACATGCAAGCCATAAGTCAAGGGCCAGACGCTCAGGGATGTCAACGGAGCTGCTTTACACGAGCTGGGGATCAGACCACTGGACTGTGCACGTCTTCTCCTATTGATGCTTCCTTCAAATAGATCCTTCCCCAAGACCATGTGACCCCATTGTAGGTTTTATGTCCTGGTGGATCCCTCTTCCCCTTAGCAGTTGGTCCAATAAAAGGCGTTATATCATCTACCTCGTGAGCTTTCTCACATGCATTAATGTCGGTGTTTTAAATCACACACACACACACACACCCTCTTCTAAAAAGTATTTGCCCCCATAATGGATATTCAATACAGCCAAAAAGCCACAGGGCTCCATACAGACCTGATTCACGTGGGTGATGCGCCAATGCACTCGAACAGAGTTCTACACCCAATTACAATAGCTTTGGCTACACCCGCCTATGCCAAGAAACGCAGGGCCCTGATTCAGTAAGAGATTTAAGCACATGCCTATCTTAAACCACACGTGCAATCCCACTAACATCCTTTGCGCTGCACAGACCCATAAAAAAGAGACCGTCCTGCCCCAAAGAGCTCAAGGTGCCTTGCTCAGTCGGGGTTGCAAGGGAAACAGGGGCGTCCCATAACGACGACACCAGCTACACTATTGTCTTAAGGGGGTTTTGTAACAGCCAGATATTATTTATTTGGGCTAAGGTAGCACCGTGCGGCCCCGTCCGAGATCAGAGGCTCGCTGTGCTTGGCGCTGTACAGAGAAAGCCCCTGCACCAAAGAGCTTACAGCCTAACGACCGAATACAGACAAAGAGTGGCTGAAAGGAAGTAATTCCCGCCCCGTTTTACAGATAGCAAACGAGATCCTGGATTTCCAATCTTCTGAACGAGGGGCAAGAAAGTCTTATTGACCTGACTGGGGAGCACTTTATGGTGGTGAGTTATTTCCAAGGGCTCAGGCTATCAGATGTGACACCAGAATGCCTCAAACCATCACCACCACCATCCGGTAACAGAGCAATTGGTTTCTTCATTGCCAGCCTAGAACAGATCAGAATGTGCAAGTGTGCTCTGCTTTCCCAGTGGAGCTGTGGGTTTATGAGAAATGCCCCTTGCCCCAGCCACGTGCAGTTGCCACTCTTCGTACCCTTGAAAAGCATCAGTCCCTCGTCACAGACTATACGGGTGCCACACGTGGACAGGTCCCGCAGCATGATGCAATGTGAGCCTCACTTCTGACACTAGAATCTTTGCAGCTCATTGGTAGAGAGGGGACTTTATCCTGGAACAATGAGCAAAATGATTGACACCACTGTGAATTGTCAGCTGGAATCACATCAGCCTAAGTGGCCATGGAAGAACTCCGGATTTACACTGGTGAGAGAACTGGCCCCCGTTTCTTGAAACCCCTCAGGGCATGGTTCTCAGCCAGGGGCACATGTACCCTGGGGTATGCAGAGGT
This sequence comes from Mauremys mutica, assembly GCF_020497125.1. NCBI lineage: Eukaryota > Metazoa > Chordata > Testudines > Geoemydidae > Mauremys > Mauremys mutica. The sequence goes on along the minus strand of NC_059082.1, from coordinate 79,866,980 downwards.
CTTCCAGGGAGCACATCAACTCATCTATTTGCCTCGTTTTACAACAGGCTACATAGTGAATCAGTACAAACTACAATTTCATACAGACAAAATGAGAAAGGCCGTGATTTTAGTACTAGTGGGCTGTGACCCTTCTGTATAGTTATGTCTGATTTTGGAAGCAAGTCGTTTTTAAGTGAGGGGAAACTTGGGATACACAAGACAAATCCGACTCCCGAAAGGGGGACAGTCGTCTGGAAAGGCTGAGAACTGCTGCCTGGGAGTTGGCAGAGTTCAGAGTGACCAGTTCCAAAGGGACTGGTGTGTTAGATGCTTTTGGTTTGCCCCGGTCTATTAACAGAGCCTGGGTATTTGTCTTTCTTTCTCCCAATTGTTCATTTAATTTACTCTGCTGCAGCAAGTTCTAGGAAGAACATGAACTCCTTGCCCTCCACCTCCCAGAGGCTGGTTCACCTAAAAAGATAACAGTCTACTATAGCTACTAGCTATGGGAGGTACTCTGCTAGCTCAGCTGGCAAGGACTCATCCTGCGGCCCTGGGTTCCAATGCTGCTGCCAGGATTGGCAGTACTTGGTACAGCAAGGGTTAACAATTACAGCCAGTCAGAAAATGGGCGGGGGGCGGGATCCGCAGAAAACTTTGATTTCTCCTATTTTTAAATGAAAACCAAAAACTTTTTGCCAACCACTGAAAACACTTTGGGGGCTTTGCTTTGTTTTCATGGCAATTCAAAACCATCCTGTCCTCAAACCCCCCATTTTCCACTCAAATAACCATTTCGAAGGACAATGTTCAGCATAAGCAGCAAAGAATCCTGTGGCACCTTATAGACTAACAGACGTTTTGCAGCATGAGCTTTCGTGGGTGAATACCCACTTCTTCGGCATGCTCAGCCAGTCAGGCTAGGCAGCAGCAGCGAGCCAGGAGCTGGTGGTAGGTCTAGGACCACAGGTGGGCACTGTACCAACACCCCCACAGAGCTTGCAGTGCACGAACCGCGAAAGCCCCAGACAGCCCCTCTCCTTTGCCTCGGGGAAGCAAGATCCAGGAAGCAGTGCTGGGAGCTGGGCTGTGCAGTGCTGACGAGTCAGCTTCCTGTCCTCCTCCCGCCCAGGGCTGGCTTTGCAGGCATGTGTGCACTGCTGAAGGAGTTAATGGCCTAGGCAGATATTGGGAATGTTTGAAGGCAGCAGCATGTGATTGCAGGTGGGGCAGGGCGGAGCTATGAATCACTTTGGTTTTTTTCCTTTTCTTTTCCCTTCTTGCTGTTACCTGTCCATCTCCGCACTGCCTACCGGCAAGAGCCCTGCAAGAATCCAGCTTCCAGCCCCAGGAACCCTGGAGAAACTGATCAGGCAGCAATAGGCAGGATTTTGCTGCAGGGAAACACAACGGCTGATCCCATTCAGAGAACTTCAGATCAAGAGAGAGAGGAATAAAGAGAGGAAGAATCAGACTGAGACACCCCCACGGCTGCTGCCTATCCGATTTGCTGGATTTTTTTTAAACCTTTATTTTCCTTAGTATTTTATTTTATTCTGTTCTCTATTATCATTGTGGGAAAGGGCAGGCGGCGAGAGGGAAGTGGATCTGGTGGTAGAAGATTCAAAGGGATTGTGCCACTCTCAAAGCACCTGTGCCTGCAAGCGAGTGGCCGGTCACCTGGCTTACAGCACTGGAGACCTGGGAGTCAGAGGAAGAATCAGTTTTTCTCTGGTTTTGTCTCGCACGGAGTTCGCCTGGGCTGGCCAGAGCCGATGAGTAAATGAGAAACCAAGTCAGCGTCTCCTGAGCGGAAATAGCCAAAGAGGCAGGAGATTTGAGGCAGAGCGTGGGAGCACTTTGTGGAGAAGCCAAGTCAGCCGGAGGAGGGAGGGGGGGACCCACCGCTGTGTCTAACGCAAGAAGGAGAAAAAAAGCGAAGTTATTTAAAACCCGGGAAATAATTAACTCCTTATTTATTGTCAGAGTCTAGCGTTCACTGGTGTCGCCGGCTCCCTTCAGTGTCTGACTGTTTGCCGGGGCTATGGCTCTCTCCCAGGTGCAGTGTCTGGATGACAGTCATGTCAACTGGAGATCCAGCGAGTCCAAGCCGGAGTTCTTCTACAGCGAGGAGCAGAGACTGGCTTTGGAAGCCCTGGTCTCAAAGGGGCCGGAGGCCTTCTACGAGGTCCTCAAGAAAGAGAACATCCGGGACTTCCTCTCCGAGCTGGAGCTTAAAAAGATCATGGAGTCGCTGGAAACGTACGACCCGGGTTCGGAGTATATCCCACGCCACGGGGGCGGGGACAGCGACGGTGACTGCACCAGCCAAGGGGGCGAGGGAGAGTTGGCACCCTCCTTGGAGTACTGGCCCCAGAGATCCGACCGCTCCATCCCGCAGCTGGACCTGGGCTGGCCCGAGACCGTCGCCTACCGGGGGGTCACCAGGGCCATGGTGTACATGCAGCCGCCCATCGACGGGCAAGCGCACATCAAGGAGGTGGTCAGGAAGATGATTGTCCAGGCTCAGAAGGTGAGATGCGCGCCGATCGTTAGGGCAGGTTTTCACTCAGCTATCCAGAGCGGGGCCAGATCCCAAAGTCCTCCTCAGCCACGCAGTGCCCTGCAAGGGAGGTCTGGCTGAGCGATGACTGCAGGGGCCAGCCCGGTGTATCGTCTGTTCTTCCCCATTAAGCTTCACATCCACACTTATGGCTCAGATTCTGCCGCTGGTGAGGGAAAGAGCTGGAAGCCTGATCCAGCTTCCCCTGGAAACAATGGGAATCTTTCCTTTGACCTCCCTGGGCCCTTGGCAACCCAGAGGTTGTGGGGCTAAGAAAATGCAAACGAGTTGAGCTGCTATCGCTCTCCAAGCCCAAGGTATCAGCCTTCTCCTGATAATTATCTCCAGGGCCCCAGGGAACTGCACGCGGCTCTGCAAAGTACAAAGGATCAAATTCTGCCCTGGTGCGAACAGGTGAAGGCTGCTGGCATTGTACCAGCTTACATAAGGGCTGAATCTGGCCCAAGGTCTTCCTGTTAGTCCTAGTCAATTGCATCCTGGTAAACAGATGACGCAAAATTGATTAGTGGCTTGCACAGTCCAGGAACGTTTGATCAAAAACAGTAGCTGCCCCCTTTCTGCAGCAAACATTCGGTAAGACCCACCCCAAGGAAAAGGTCCAACACCTGATTACGTCCAGCCTTTTTAAAAATGAGAACAAGCTGCTTTGCTGCGTCTTAGCATTTAATAACGCTCTGATCAGGACCTTGAGACAGACTTAGCCACAATATATTGGTGGAGGGCAGTGAATGGCAAATGGAGAAGTTGTGATCCGGAGATGGAGGACTGGTCTGGGAAGTATCTTCACCCAGAGGGAGGGTGATCGGGATGGGGGAGGTGGTGGAAGCAGGTAGAACAGGTATGTTTAAGGAAATGAGAGCTGTGTACTGAGGGCCTCCTATGACCAGAGTGTGGAAGGCCCCTCCGAATTAACGCCGGGATTGAGCAGGAATGGGGATCCAGGTGCAGCTGGTTGGGGCTCGGTGGAGTGGGGATCCGAGTGGCTCATCAGGGTGGTTCAGGTGAAGAAGGATTGAGGCTCATTGGGGGGGTTCTGAGTGCGGGGAGGGTGAGGCTCGGCAGGAGGGTATCGCTCTGAGGGGGGGTCTGGATGCCTTGGGGTTGGGCAGATGGGGGAGCAGCTCCCAGTACAGGGATCCCTCCCCCGCAGCTGAGGAGCGATGGGTGAAGGAATTGGATGGGAGGAGGTTTGCAGAGCTTCCTGCAGCCAGGGGAGAAATCTTGGGGTGGGTCTGACTCGTCCCAGATGCCGTGCAGGGGAAGAGGAAGTCCCACCCTCCCCTCCCCAGCCCAGCCCAGCCTAGCCTAGACTAGCAGCTGAGCCTGGCACAGGGTAGAAGCCACCAGCCGTGTCTTCCCCAGTCCCACCCCACAATGATTTACCTCTCTGCCGGCTACCCTGGGCACCCAAAACATACTGCTGGGGAGTGTTGCATGACCACTCTTGTGGTTTCTCTTTGCTTCCACATCAGAAAGTCATTTTTCTGCAGGAAAGCAAAGAAATCTGCAGGGGACGTAAATTCTGCAGGTACACAGTGGCACATAATTCCCCCAGGAGTAACCTGAGATGTACACACAGAGCCTTCTCTGCAGGCTGCCCCATGTGTGGCCACACGGACATTGGGGATCAGCAGCCACAGAGGTCACATCCCTGCGTCCTGATGTGACCTTGTCCTGTGCATTTGCCTGCTTCTCAGCTTGCTTTTCAGTCAGAAGAGCAAGTCAGGGAGCTTCTTTGATGCCTTAGATCCCAACGGGAATAACAGCCAATCTTCATCCAATTACAAAGCGCGCCGAGTGGCTCTTCCAGGCCCTTGTCGCCAGAGGGCTGTGTATTTGGAGAGGGCGGGTCCCCAGCAGGCAGAGAGCATGATCCGAGAACACGTTTGAACCAGTTCTGAACGCGGGCTGCCAGGTGCGGCCGGGGCCACGCTCTCGCAGACGTGCCGTGATCAGTCCACGCCGCCAGCCAAACAGCGTCTGAAACCAGTTTAGAGGGGAGCCATCTTTAAACCAGTCTGCAGACCTCTCACTCAGGATGTGCTTTCGGTAGCGGAGCAGCTTTGCGTTTGAGTGGGCCTCAGCCTGGCTTGGGGTGGGGGGAGGAGGGGGCTTAATTCCCCCTCATCCCCCTTGGCTGTTGTCGCAGCCGAGCTGGGGTCTCCTAGGTATGGAAGGGCTGGTTGAGGGAACCCAAAAACGAGGGGCGAATGTTTCCCATCCCCCCTGGTATGCTCAGCTCTGAAGGCACAAGCTGGGGCTCCGGGAGGCTGATCCAAGAGACGTTTTTGTCCTGCGCCCCTGGTATAAAGCTTTCCGGCCTGGCCCTCCATGCCCCCAGCGGTGTCTGGAGCCAGGGCAGCGTTCTGCTCACATGCTGCAGGGCTAGGCCAAGGCCCTCCAACTTCTACTGCGGCCGACGTCCCAGGAGCTGCTGCTGGGCGGGGCGGGAATGCGGATGCCCAGGGCTGCCTCGTGCACAGCCACGTCCCAGCTTGCGGAGCGTGGTCCAGCGCTCCCCAGGGCACTAGGGCCGGGCGGATGGGTCGACGCCTCGGCCAAGGGGCGCGATCGCCCGAGGAGGCACCGAGCATGAAGCCAGGGAGGGCTTTGAGCCAGCCCTCCCCCCCCGATGGAACGTGGACTGCGGTCGCCCACCTGCGCCCTGACTCTGTGACGCAGGCTGAGCCCCGCCGGGGGGTGCGCTGCAGCTGTTCCATCGCTGCCTGGCAGACCCAGCAGGAGGAGATGGACTATGGGACGAACGGACGCAGGCAACGCGTCACCTCACCATCAGTGAGAACGGCCTGTCTTTGGGCCTGGCCTATAGTCCCTGACCCTGGTTCATACACTCTCTGCTGGCTCTGCATTCTCGTCGCTTCCAACTCCTTCCCTGGGCCGCTGACTCAGAGACTGGCTGGGCCCCGTCCCTCCCCCAGCCCAGACCCCTTCACCTGGCTGCTGGAGGCGGCCTGTCTGGTTGGGACACCGACGCCGCATTTCGTTGACATCACGATCGCCGGCCACTGCTGGCCAGCCGCCTCTCTGTCGCCATCCCTGTGTGTGTGTCGGGATGGACCAAGTGCCTGTGGGGGCCTGGCCGTGTCCACCACTGCCCCATCCGCACACTGAGCTCCCAGAGTGGGGAAAGAAAGAGGCCGCATTGGAGCCTGGCAGCAGCAGGAGGAATCCCTGCTCCAGACAGAGAGAGATGCATGCCTGGCAGGGAGGGGGATCCTTTTGCAACACCATACCAATTCAGCGCCTTGCACAGTGACTTAGCTGGGGAGCAACATTTGTTCAGAGTGGGCTGGGGAGTAGGAGAGACAGGAAGTGTGATCCAGTTGCTCAGGTAGAGCACGAGGGGTCAGGAGATTTGGGTTCTGTTCCCAGCACTGCCACAGATTCCCGGTATGACCTTGGGCAAGTCACTGCCCCATTGTGCCTCAGTTTCCCCAGCTGATGAGGATAGTCTCCCATGCAGGGGACGTTGTGAGGCTCTGTTCATTACCCTCTGTGACGTGCCTTGAGGTCCTAGGACAGTAGGTGCTCTAAAAGGAATGGGGATTATTCGGAGTCTACGAGTAGCTGGATTTCTCTGGTCATTCTATTGTTTATGCCACTCAAGAGAGTATGAGCCAGATCCTGACCTGGTGTAAAGGGTGTAGCAGCTCCATCAGCTGTGGAGCAGGTTTTTAGTTGCTATCTCTGCAAAGTTAGCCAGGTGTGACCTTCTCTCTGCCATCCCCACGGTTGCTGCTTTCTAGCATCAGAGGTTTTCTTCTCGCTGTCCAGGTGCTGCCTTTATATCATCTGGGTCATCCCATGATGAAATGGAAAAAGTGCTACAAGGCATTTTACCTACATCATCTGGAATTTCCTATTACATCCAACATGACTGTCTCCTGCCGACAGCTTGTTGCTTCATGTTCTGGAAGGGCATTGGCCTGCATCTGGCTCTTAAGCAGCTGGGAAGCACAGCTGCCTTTCTTTCCCTGGCTTAGGGTAGCGATCCTTCCTGCAGACTCAGCACCGAACCCTGAGCCCAGCAGCAATTTGGAGACTGAGCACATTTGGCCCATTCAGAACTAAAAAAAAAAAAGAAAAATCCCAGCACCAAAGCAAAACGCCGGGACTGCTAATTGTGTACAGAAGAGCCAAGTTCCTCTGACGTCCTTACTGGGGCAGGTCGGGCACACACGCCAGCACAGCCATCAGCTTAGTTTGCATGCGCCATGTGACGCCAGGAGGACATACACCCCTTCCACTGGGTTTTTCTCACTTTGCAAAATCTCCTTTGGCGGAGAGGGAAGCAAACTCCAGCTATTTTGACTACAGCTTCACAGAGCTTGTTCAGGGCTAAGTGCTTCTGTCTGGGCTGATTCAGTCTGAGGACAGGGATGCGTTCCCTCTGGGTGCTAAGCGCAGGCAGGGCGGTGTTGTCTAGTGCAGCAGCTCTCAACTTTCCAGCCAGCTGGACCCCGTTCAGGAGCCTGACTTGTCTTGCGTACCCCCAAAGTTTCACCTCACTTCAAAACTACTTGCTTATAAAATCGGACATAAAAATACAAAGGTGTCCCAGCCCACTGTTACTGAAGCGTTGCTGACTTTCCCATTTTTACCATATCACTATAAAATCAATCAACTGGAATATAAATATGGTGCTTATATTTCAGTGTATGGTCTATAGAGCAGTATAAACTCTATTGCAGTTTGTACTGACTTCGCTCGTGCTTTTTGTGTAGCCTCTTGTAAAACTAGGCAAATATCCGGACGAGTTGATGTATCCCCTGGAAGACCTCTGCGTACCCCCAGGAGTACCCGTACCCCTGGTTGAGAACCGCTGGCCTAGTGGTTATGGGAAGGGAAGGGAGTCAGGACTAAATCCTACAAACACAAAATTAAGCCCTCATGTAGATGTCTGCAGGATCAGGGCCTACATGGCTAAACATTTTGCTGAGTTTAGGGACTAAACATAGTTTTGTGACATAGTTGGAATGGTCAAAAGGAGAAAAAGATGGGGAAGCAGGATGCCTGAGCTCTGTTCCTGTCTCTGGGTGGGAGTATCCCCTAGTGATTAAAGCAAAGGAAGGAACGCAGAACCCCTGATTCTATTCCCAGCTCTTCCAGTGACTTGGTGAATGACCTCGCTGTGCCTCAGTGCTCCCTATCTGTACAATGGGGATAATATAGACATGAGACAAAGAGGCACTATTCAGATTAGTTTTAGGGCAGGATTCAGGTTCAAGAACATGCCAGGATTAAAGCAGACCTGAGTTTTGACATGGCACTGAAATCTCATGGACTATTCTCATGAGATTCTGACCCCAACCGGCTGAAAACCTCACTGGCTCAGGAGCGCTCCCATCTCAAATGGGGGAATTCTCAAGCGATCAGTTGTTTTCACAAGACTTTGGCTCCAGCGGAGCTGAAATCAGAACATATCGAAAATACTGGCCTGGAACAAAACCGTAGGAAGTGGTTTTTGAATCTGCCCTCAGAGTTTGCATTAGAGATTCCAGGTTTGGTTCATATCTGGTATAATCAACCTTCTCTACCTGCCAAGGAAGGTGTGAGGTTCAGTTAATTACTGTTTGCAGAACGTTTCGTGAGACAGCGATGAAAGGTACCAGAGAAGGGACAGCGATTATTAATATTAGTCATCCCACTTACATCTTTCCCAACACATTATTGCTCTAATTGTGTGCTTACTCTGGGCTGATAATATATAGTCATTAAATAAACAGGCAGCAGGCCCAAACGCTGCTCTTTGATGATGCAGAAAGTAGGTTAATAAGAACTCCAATTTCCCCTATAAAAAAATGATCCCACAGTTCACATGTTGATCAAAGCATCCTGAAATGATTCTGACCTCCCTTGTGCTTCCTGGATGGGCACGGGATTTGTACGTGACACCGCAACGTCCATTAGATGGGCTGTGAGCTGGAAACCTATATAAACACCCCATCGTTTCTCAATACCTGATCCAGCCAAAAATGCTGCACGGCTGCATGTTCTAAATACCTCGCCAACTAGTTGGGACTGAGGGAAGACGGATCCAGCTGGAATCTGCTATGGAATAGAGACCGTCTGGGCTTGGATCTAGGGCTCTCCTTCTCCACTAGGGAGGGTTTTTACCTCGCTGAAAGCATTTCAGTGGGGGGAATTGTCTTGACGACACACCAGCGAAGAGAGGGAAAAGTCGCTGTGTGCAAAGGGTCCGATTCCCCACTGCTTTGGAACTAGGATCGTGCTTTCAGATTGTCAAATGCTCCAAAGTCAGGAAGGCAACAGTGCCGGGTCCCTTTGCAGGGGAGTAAATGCTTAGCCGAGTTACAAGGGGAGGGATGAGGGTTTTTCCCCCTAGAGCCGGGGAAGCAGCCTGTGCTGGGGGCCGGCACTCCCACTCCTCAGGAAGGGCTGTACTCAGCACAGAGGGCCGGCCTCCCGCGTCCTCCAGCCCACAGGACTTCATTCTTTGCAGATTAAACCCCGCAGCTGAATTTTTGCCCTTTTCGTACAGATTTCAACAGGTTCCCGCGGGTGGAGCTGTGAGCAGGGTTTGACCCCGGGCTTTTGAACTCCCACAGGAATGGGGGATGGGGATGATTTGTTATTAGGCCGCCTCACTCACCCCCTGCCGACACCCAATTGCAATCATGGGTCCTCGTATAATCTGTCTTGCAGCAGCGTCCGGAGACCCAAAGTGAGCGTGAGCCCCACCTTGTGCTAGGCTATGTTGTGCCAACTCGCAGCAAGAGACAATCCCTGCCTGAAGAGCTTACAAGCTACATGGACAAGAGCGCACAAGGGGAAACTGAGGCACAGGGCAGGGCCATGACTGGCCCAAGGTTCAACAGCAAGTCCGTGGCAGAAATAGAACTTGTCCAGTCAAGCCTGGGTGTCCTTTCTGGATGATGCGCTTTAGCCAAACACACGTTACTGGGTGCAATATAGGGGTACCTGGGTGACATTTCATGACCTGTGAGAGGGAGGAGGTCAGCCCAGATGATCTACTGGTCCCTCCTGGCCTTGAACTCTATGGAGCCAGGTCTCCTGAGTCCTGCTTCGCGGCCCTAGCAGCTGAACCTCAGCTGTCCCCTACAGCCCGTTGTCTAGGGCTTTGTTCAGCCTGGTGTTCTAGATCACTTGGGAGTCCCGTGGGAGGCTACCCCACAAGCCAATCGATTTCACCAGCCAGATGGTTCCCTACTATTTGTGGCAGGGCAGAGTCAGTAAACCTGGATGAAGCAAACTGGCCAGAACGTGCTTTGGGGTTTGGGGGGTTTGCAGCTCTGTGTCTCGACTTTGCCTCTGCAGAGAGAGAAACGCCCCCTTTCAGATTCCTGCCTTCAGAAACAAGCAGCTGATGCAAAGAGGAGATAGGACAGAGCTTCCTTTGGGGCTGGAATACCATCTACCTTGCAACATCATGACCCCAGGACACATGCTGCCTGGTGGCACCCATCACAACTCCACTGCCCGTGGCCAGCAGTCACTAGACGGGACCTGCATCATGTAGGGTTTGTTTCTTGTTGATTTTATTTTTAAAGGCGATTCCCACCCTACAGATTCTGTATGTGATTATTCCTTGGCACTCACTTCATTCTTTTCATTTTCAAAGCCCTTTGCAGCTAACGCTGGGAGGCTACTAACTGTTAGCATCCCTGTTTTCCACGGTCTCAGGTTCCATGTGGAGGAAGTGAAACAGAGAGGCTAAGGCCCAGATCCTCAAAGATCTTTAGGCATCTCACTCCCAGGGGTTAGGTTCCTAAAGAGACTAAGTGGAAATTAGTGTCAGAGCTGGGCTTAAGACACAGGCGGTTCTGGCTCCACATCGTGCTGGAGTAACACAGGACTGGGAATTTTCCCAACTCTGGCGTTATTCACAGTATGCATGTCGATTAACTGGGATGGAGCCACTCCTGATTCACACTGCTATAAGTGAAAGGAGAACCAGGGCCTCTTCGTTCTAATTGTGGCTCTGACATCGAGGCACCTTACAGCCTTCAGCAAGCCGTTCGCAGCCTGATATTCAGAAGTCCACATACCCCACTGAAGTCAACGGGAGCTAGGAGGGCTCTGTATCCTTGCAAATCAGGCAGTCAACCCTTCTGCCTCGGTTTCCCCATCTGTAAAATGGGAGTCATCATACTGCCCTGCCCACCACACGGGACGTGGGTGGGTTCATCCACTGGTGCTCATAAAGGGCTTTGAACCTTGCTAAGGGCCGGGTAAATGAGAAGGTAGAACACACTTGTAAATGATTCTTTTTGATGTCTGCAGTAAAAGACCCAGTGTTACATTTCCCTTCTCACAGCAACTCCCGGTCGCCAACGGGGCAATGAGGGGTGGGCGTGCACCCTAACATCTCCTGGAAGTGAGTGAAACACCCAGATTCCATTCCTCCTGGGAGCTGTGCTCCAACTCTCCTTGCTCCTCAAGGCAAAGTTCCCCAGCAGGAATGTGAAAGCAGGAGTTTAAAGATCCGTGTGATGTCCCTGCTCCGGAGGCAAAGTACAGCCAGGGAGCTGCAGCCGAGCTCTGCGCCTCTGAGTAAACAGCAAGCAAACAAACAAATCAGCAGGCCTAAGTCACTGTTTCTGGTGCCAGGTTTACTCGGTCTGCCTTTGCAATGTCCTCGCATTCATGCCCTTCATCACCGTATGGCAGTCACACCCCCGGGGAACTCCCCAAGCAAAGCCGCAGTGCCCCCGCCACCCCAGAGCTGCTGCAGCGCTAACAGCCGTGAGCACACGAGCCCCGGGCCTGGAGATTCGCGGTTCTGTGGAGCAATGGGCAGGAGGCAGATTTCCAGGGTGGCTTTTTCAAACCTGCTCGGGATTGGCCTCTTTCTGCTCCCACTGCAGTCAGCGGCAAAGCTCCCACTGGACAAAGGCCAATGCTGAGCTCCTTTGAAAATCTCTCCCTCCAAAGTCTCCTTGAGTTACACTTAAAATGCTCCTGCACCCAACAGCCCTACAATGAATCCAGATGACTTGGCAGGAGGTGCAAGCCCACATAGGAGCAGAGGATGGGAAAGGACCAATGTCTTGCTATCACAGGCAACCCCAGCATAGCAGCCCATTCATAAAGCAGAACAAACTCCACCTGGGAGTGCGGTCTAGATAACATAACCAGGGCGTGGAAATCAGGTCATGCTGTACAATCCAGTCACCGTGCCTTGGTTTCCTAATCTATACAATGGTGATCATCAAACTTCCCCGCCTGCCGGAGGTGCTGTGATGCTAAATTAATTCAATTAATTATGCTGCTTTGAGAGCCTTGGATGAAAGGTGCAATATAAGTGCCAAGCATAATTCTGATTCTCCTCCACCTGTATGAGGAAAACATTCCAGGGATTCTCTTAGTCTCAACATGTGTGTCTGGGTTTGGTGCACAGACAACGTACTCCCATCACAGCTAACTCTCACTGTCCAGCTCAAACGAATGATCTCCCATCCGAGCCTCACACTTCATTCGGAGTGGGGGGAACCATGTTACGCCCAGCAACCCTGTTCTCAGTCCTACAAGCAGTTACCAAACCCAGAGCCTCCTAGGAATAACTGAGGAGACAGAGAAGTAAAGTGTTGCAAGTGATGAACCAGATCAGGAGCCAACCGATTCACACCTTGGCACCTCTGTGCTGCGTCCCAACCCACAGCAACCGCAGGAGAATTCCCGAGCGTGCCGGGCAAGGCAGTGAATGGATTCCCAGTTTTAGCTGGCACCTCAGCGCAGCTTTCGCAGCTGAGTTGAATGGAGGTGGAGCATCAGCTGTTTGACGTGTGATTGTCATGTGTGCCGCCTACAATGGCTCTGGGAAAGAATAGCCTCTCTCCATGCAGCGTGCAAAGCCTCATGGGAAATTCAGGCTCCAAAATCTCCGAGCGTCAAAATAAATGCTGGGGTATTCAGCAGACAAGGGACAACACACCAGCTAGTATGTTTAGGGGTGAGAGGAAACTTTCCCCAGAGCGCCTCGCCCAGGGTTCTGTGCACCTCCTGGGCCTGGCCCTCTCAGAGGCTGGGTTCTGGACTAATGGGCATGGGTCTGATCCAGGCTCCTATCCCCGCTTGACTTTTCTGCATTGCCGGGCGGTTGAACAGACCCCGAATGGCTTTCGGCTGCGCTTTCCCCTCGCCCTGCCTGTCACTTGACTAACCCCATCCAGCGCCAACTGCTATTCTGCCGAGCTCAGCCCTCAGATCAGTCCCCGCTGGAGGGTGCGAATTCCCAGACAGACATAGGGTCAGATTCTGTGCCACGCCAACTCGCAGCTCCGGGAGAAGGAGGGAAAAGGGGACAGTAAGCCCCCGTCGTGTCCCCTGCCAAGCCTCCCGGGGCTGAAGCAAATGCCCGAGCATTAGTGAGGCTGGGGGCTGATCCAAGGTATGGCAAGCCTGCAGGCCTTGGAGCTACACACACCTCTCTTGCACCAGGGCTCGTGAGGGGACGGGCACACGGACGCCCTGTGCAACGCCTGCACCGAGGGAATTCGCCCCAGCCCAGCTGCAGGGCTTTGCCAGCACACAGGGACCACGGCAGGTGAGCTACTCTCCTCTGGACAGCTCAAGTGAAGCTACGCCGAGTGCTGCTTCGGGGTTTAAAACGACCTTGCGGAAGGAGGCGTTTAAAGAGCCGGGTAACGTCGCTGCTCCGCAGGGCAAAGCACAGTCATGGAGCTGCAGCAGCAGAGCTCCTCGCCACCGAACAAACAAGCCAGCAGGCCCGGCTCACCGCTGGTCTCGCCGGGTTTGCTCGCTCTGCCCTTGCACCTCAGCGTGACTGGACTGAACACAACAGGGCTCAGGCCCAGAACAGCAGCAAACTTCTCCACTCCAATGCCAGGACTGGAGCCACAAAGATGACGGCCTGTGGCTATTGACACAGTAACGCTGCACACGCAATACACGCCAGCAGCATCGCCCCCTACGGCTCAACCCTGCCCCAGCTCCTTCTTGGCCCCCTAAAATGACAGCTCATGCCCTGGCTGGATATGGGCACACGTCCCCGTGGGGTGGAACCGCACCCTGTGGTGGCTTTCGCTCCCATCCTCCCAGTGTCTGTTTGAACCAGCGGGGAGTCAGCTCCCCACCCTGGATCTTTTCCAGGGTGCTCACGGGTGTGTTTGTTTGCACATAGGGAATGGCATCCGAACCAGCACAGTGGGTCATATAAACAAAACAGGCCAGGCCGCAGGACGCGACACAACCAGCCATGACATGCGGTAGTTAGGCAGCCTGCTTGAAGGAACCCGTGCGTCTTTCCAGCCATCAAAGGAACGGTTGGTTCAACCCAGGGTATATTTCCCAGTGAGCCAAACTGCACAAATTCTCCTCAATCGCAGCACCAGATTAAACAGAGCAGCCAGGCGTGAGCCCTTGTAACTACGACAAACTGCCAGCGACTTTCAAGAAACGCTGCCGGCTTGCAGCCGAGTCAGCTTTTAAAAAGGAAGGTAACGTCACGGCCGATCTGACCTCCGGCCCTAAGTGCGTGGTTCCCAACCTTGACACTTTTCATTTCATTATTTTGAGGCACGTCACCGTATTGTCTCCAAATCAATTCACCCTCTTATTGCCTTGCTTTAAGCTGTTTACCGCCCTTGCGAGTCACAGTCGGGACAGTAAAATGAATGATGTTAGAGTCCAGCTCCGACACGAATCAAAATACAAGGGAAGGGTTTTTTTGTTCTCCTATGTCGTTTTTCAAAAAAATTCTGCCACACCCCTGTGGGGAAACGCTGCCCTAAATCATCTGGCCCATGGCTGTGGCTTTACGGCCACGTTTTCCTATTCCCCGCCTCCCCACCGCACCTAAACCAAAAGGGGAAGCCGTGAAACTGTAGCTGAGGCCTGGCCTGACATGAGTAATTAACACACGGAGGCCTCGCCTCGCGTTAGGGAGCAATGCTTTGTCCTCTGACATCCTTCGGTTATGGGAATCTTGGTTTCTGGGAGCAGCAAGCGGGAAGGCATTTGCAGACGAGGGTTGCCAACTTTCTGACTGCAGAAAACCGAACCCCCTTGCCCCGCCCTGCCCTGCCCCCAGACCCGGCCCCTTGCCCCAAGGCCCCGCCCTGGATCACTCGATCCCCCCTCCCTCCGTCACTCACTCTCCCCCACCTTCACTCATTCACTTATTTTCACCAGGCTGGGGCGAGCGGTTGGTGTGCAGGAGGGGGTGAGGGCTCCAGCGAGGGGTCCAGGCTCTGGGGTGGGGCCAGGGATGAGCGGTCTGGGGTGCAGGAGAGGGCTCAGAGTGTGGGAGGGGGCTCAGGGCTGGGGCAGGGAGTTGTGGTGTGGACTCCAGGAGGGAGGGGGCTCAGGCCTGGGGCAGGAGGTTGGGGCACGGGAGCAGGTTCGGTGTACAGGCTCTGGGTGGCGCTTACCTCAGGTGGCCCCGGGAAGAGGCAACATGTCCCTCCGGCTCCTAGGTGCAGGAGCGCTGGGCGGCCAGGGGGCTCTGTGCACTGTCCCATCCAGAGGCGCCGCCCCTGCGGCTCCCATTGGCCGCAGTTCCTGGCCAATGGGAACTGCGGAGCTGGGCTGATGGCAGGGGCAGTGCACAGAGCCCCTCTGTCCGCCCCTGACCTAGGAGCTGAAGGGACACGCTGGCAGGTTCTGGGAGCTGCGCGGAGCTGGCCACTGTGGCCCGGTTGGGTTAGCAGTGCCTTCGACCGAGCATTCCTGGCAACCCTACAACAGACAGAAGTGTAGATCCTGTCCCTTTCACACAAGGAATCGTAGCTTTGCCAAAAGAAATCAGCGACCTGGGCTTCCCGTGCTACATTCCAGTGTTAGAAAAGGAGGCTGTTGAGTAGGGAACAGGAGTCAAGATTCCCGGGTTCTGCTCCTGACTCATCCTCATGACTTTGGGCAAGTCATGTAAACAGTCTGGGTGAATTCCTGGCTCATTTGAAGTCAGTGCAAGTTTTGCCACTGACTTCACCAGAGGCAGGACTTCACCCGCTGTGCCCCAGTTTGTCAGTAAAATGGGGTTAACAACACCTCCCTCCCAGGGCTTAATGAAAGCTCATGAAGCACGAGACGTCGTCAGCCGCTGGTGGCTGGAAAGTACAAAGCGCTCTGCTTGGGGCCGGAAGGCTGGCTCAAATGACGCTGAGATGGAAATCTCAAAAGTGCCCTCATTTGCAGCCTGTCTCCCGAGCCAAGGGATGTGCACGCCACGCGGCAGCAGCATGGATACAGACGGGTGGAATATTACAGGGTAGACGTGGAAGGTGCTGCCGGCTCAAACAGCATGGTGCTACGAGATGGCTGGGGAGGTGAGCTCATCTCCCAGAGTTAGCAGGGATGTGCACATCGACCGTTCAGGCAAGGTGATGGAGATTTCCTTCCGAGGTTCAAAGACTTTGCCGGCGTGAACGTTTTTGTTGTCCAAGGTAGACTGAAGTGTGGGGATTTTCAAAGGGTGCTACCTCCATGGGGCTCTTCTGACCAGCTGTGGGGGAACAGGGGGTGCATTCGGCTCAAGCAGTCGACACTTGTGTTCCAAGAGCTAAAGGACCCGGGTTCTAGTCCCAGCATCTCAGAGAGGAGGATAATATATGTCTCCACTCTCTGCAGAGCATGTGTGAAGGCTGCCATCTTGGCCAACGCACCAGGGCCTTCCGGAGCTCAAAGCGTGAGCTGCTACAGTTTGAGCTAAAGAGTCAAGGTTCAATAGCTGGGGGCTGTACCTGGCCCATATCCTCTGTGTATTGGTCGGGGGGACCCAGCGTGGGACCCAGGGCTCTGTCACAGAGCGCTCACAGCAGGGGGCTGGATTTTCAAGGCACGGTAGGAGTTTGCTGAGCTGAGTAAGGTCCGGCTCTCGTAGAGACATGCACACAGGGGTAGTTCTATTGACTTCTAGGAAACTGCTTCCCTGGGTAAAGGTACCGCCGGTGCCTAAGTGCCTGCAGGATCAGGGCCCTGAGCTGGTGTGTATGTCCCCTGCTTGTCTGCTGTGAGTTCTTGGGACCTGCTCCGAGTGCAGCTCCCTGCCAGGGGAAGGTGAGGTCCTCACCTGGTGAGCCCAATTTGTTTGTGTCCTAGGCAGATCACAAAATCTTGGCAGTTAAATTCACATCACCCCAGTGACCGTCTTGCTATGCTTCCAACTTCAGCTCCAACGTGAGCTGAGCACACGCTGCGCCCCAGTCCGCTAGAGTTAGCGATTAATCATAGAATCATAGAATATCAGGGCTGGAAGGGACCTCAGCCGGCCATCTAGTCTCACCCCCTGCTCAGAGCAGGACCAATCCCCAATGTCGGATCTCATTTGAACGCGGGGGTTGCTGGCTTCCGGTTGGTACCACGCAGAATTCTACATAGCGAGTGTCAATCCAGAGGCAGATAAAATCATGTAAGAATTGCCTTGGTGGGGAAAGCAGCACGGAGGGAAATCCCACTTCCTTAGAAGGCTAGAAACACTTGGATGGCACCAGTACAACTGCACTGAGGACTAGTAAACATTTCACAGAGCTGGTCTTGCCCCAGGGATCAGAGAAGGCAGGAACTGTCTTTTTGTTCTGTTTTTGTACAGCTCCTAGCACCCTGGGGGCCTGGGGCATGTGGATCCTGTAATAAGTAATAATAATTTCAGTCCCTGACTTGAGGCGGAACAGCAGGGGTCAGTCAGTGAAGCGACTCGCGGCACTCTAGCCTGTGTATATCATTTGAACTCACCCGCTTCTGCCCCCTCCCCTCCCTCACCAGGTCGTGGCTGTTGTCATGGACATGTTCACGGACGTCGACATCTTCAAGGACCTCCTGGACGCAGGCTTCAAGCGGAAAGTCGGCGTCTACATCATTGTGGATGAGACCAATGCGAAATACTTCCTTCAGATGTGCGAGCGAGCACAGATGCACGCCGGGCACCTGAAGGTAAGACGGGCACCGAGGGCGTGGCGCCGTGCAGTGGGTGGCTATAGGCAAGCAAGATTAGTCAACTGGAAGCTCAGATAGAAAAATTGGGCTTGATTCTGCCCTGTCCTCGGTTACCTCCATGCACAGTGAATGCATGAAAAGGGATGTCGCACATGAGCCCGGCTGGGTGACGACGCACAGTGCCAGGTGCAGGAGAACTGGGCATCCTCAAGGCAATGGCACTGAATCGCAGCCGAGCGCAGCGTTAAGAATAGCGGGTGCCCTGGACGGCGCATTTCGCTCACGCCCACAGGATAACAACCTGAAACGGAGGGCTGCCTCCCACTCGGACGCCACAGCTGGCTAAACAAAGGGAGCTCGGCTGCAGCTGAGACCATTCCAGCTGGTATTTTCACCCAGTTTACAAGCGACGGCGCTCGCGCTGCCTGTAATTATCGTTTCAAAGGCCAAAGAGCCGATGGTGCCATGAGTCGTTGCAACGTCTCCTGGTTCGTTCTCAGAGCTCTGCCTTGACTCAGGAGGGGGCGGACAGAGGCCAGCTAGGCACGTGGTCCCCACAAGCACGTCTGAGGCCCAGCTTTCCTTCTGGGCACAAAGGGGGTGCAGATCTCCAGCCAGCCCCCTGCTAGCCCCTCTGGGCACCACCGGGGGAAGGGTGTGTTTGTATAAAATGAAGGGGGGGGGTGCTGGCTAAGCCAGGCAGTGGGACCTAGTGGCTAGGGTGCATCCATGGCACTAGTCCCAGCTCTGCCCCTGGGCAAGTCACCTCCCTGCGATGTGCCTCAGTTTCCCCAGCTGTAAAATGGGGATAACGATGCCTTCCTTCGGCTGTCTCTTCAGGGCACAGGCGTCTCTGAGGCGTGGGGGAGGCTGTCCATATTGGTAGCACATGTAAGACCCGGAGGCTGCTGGAGGAGGTTGGAAAGGCCTGGGGCATGATGGGGAAGTTAGCAAGGAGCATTGGCCCTGAAGGCTTAATCCAGCCCCATGTCCCCACTGCCCGCAGGCCAAAGAGCTGATCTGGGTGCAGGTGAATCGCACAGGGGGGAAGGGAAGGGCTAGGAATCCCCCCCCTCCAAGATCCCGGAGCTGCCTCTGCAGCCTCCCAGCCCAGCCATTCTGCAGGGGAAGATCTGTGGAGTCTCCGGCCCCGTACACCTGGTGCTTCCCAGCCAGGCTCTCTGGCCACCAGATGGGTAGCTCCGTGGCAGCCTATGGGGCATGTGGGATGATTGGGTCTGTCACTTACAGGCAACCCTGCAGCCAAGGGAAGAGATGAGACTGTTGAAAACAACAAGCAAGGCTGTCCCGTTCCAGGGCTCCACACCCAGCAACAGCAAGGAGGCGGGGTGGGGGTGGGGGAGGGATACACACATACCCAGCATCTCCCGTGCGCTGCCATTCCTGCCAACAACGTGTTGGTCCTTCCCATCAATGGTAGGCAGGGCCGGACGGCAACAGCAGAACGGCTGCTGGCTCCAGCCAGGGTGATGTCGAACACCCAGCCCGACACAGCACCCATGGAGAGAGAGGAACAATGGAAGGAATCTGCCCGCGCAGGCTGTGTTCACACTCAGGCAGGGAGGCAAGGAGTGACTTGGCTTTGATGTCCCTGTCCTGTCGCCTTATTTTAACAGGAGAGACACGTATTGTAACCAGTCCCCCTGGCAACAAGATCTCATGGCTGCCTCTGTGCTAAATACATCTGCCCCACCAGGCCCGACAGGGCTAGAACGCAGAGCCACCCGGCACAAGCCCCTGCCACTTGCGCTACAGGAGAAGTATCACTCCGGTGGGGTTTTATATTGACCAATAACATGTAGGATCAAGCCCCACAACTATGCAGAGCAAAGTATTACAGCCCTCCAGAGACTAAACTATTGTGCGCCACACGCAGAGAACAGGGAAGGTCAAACAATGTGTCCGAGGCCCAGGCAGTGGCTGGAATGGATTCCGGGAGATATACCCGCACGTCGGTTGTCTAAGCGCTGCACTGTCGTGTCCATTTACATTGGGTGGGGCGGGGATCAGATCTCCTGGCTGGACAGCACCACGAATGTCTGGGATATCGAAATAAGAAACTGGGCACAGGGCATCACCGCGGGTTTGGTGATCTCAAGCTAGTCCTTCCACTGGCATTTCACCTGCTCCTGCAATATCTAGCACTATTTGGCAGCCTCTGTTCTTGAAAAGCTCCAAGAGTGTTCCAGGCCAGGGATCTGTGTACTTTGGCAAGCCATGTAAGAAAGCTCCCGCTAGTGCTGCTGCCAGAGATCCGGACCCTGCTAGCCAGTGTTAGCAAGGCTGACTGGTTGCATAAGCCCATCAGCCAGCGCAGGCATTGTGTGAAGGCAAAGAGCGGGTGGGAGGGGTTCCCAGAAGTGACTAAAGCCAGCAGGGCACACCTTTGGTCCTACCTGCCTGCAGAGCAATGATCAAAAGCGGTCATGCACCAGGTGGGCGTGTGGCTGTTATCACGAATTCCTGATGCATGGGAATCTCCTGGTTTCACTTTCAGGCCTGCTGACCGGCCTGATTTTCCTGGTTGTACTTTAACCACCGGGCCATAAACCACTCTGCCTTTGCCTTGCTTGGCACAGCAGATATCTACCTTGAGGAATGCAGCCACGTGGCTCCAGCCACCAAGCAGCTCTCTGATTGGCATCCAAGCACCCTCATGAGCCTCCCACCTCTCGAGCTAGCCGGAGAATGGCTGTCACAGGAACTGTGGCACAGAGAGAAAGGAAAGTTCATACATACTTAGGCAACACAGCACTGGCTCCGACAGGTGCCTGGTGTTCTCCTACCCAGCACATTAACTGGCCGGGGCTGCATGTGGAAGTGATTTCCATGCATCTGGGCTGTGTGGCACCCAGCACTGAGATTAAGATGAATGTTCAGCTCAGGAAAGCTCCAGGCTAGTCGCAAGAGGTGATGCCGGTGAGACCTCTGGTGCATTGGCAGAGCTGTGGATGGGGCCAGGACCGGAACAGCAGGCGTGCACCAGCAGATCCCTGGAGACAGAGTCCAGGTTGGATTCTCCCACTGGCACTGAGCCTCCCGGCACCAGTGGACAGACTCACACTAGCCCGAATCTATCTACCTGGGTTGGGAGGCTGGCAGTGTAGAAATACCCATGGAAACCAAAACCAACAAGGAGTCCGGTGGCACCTTAAAGACTAACAGATTTATTTGGGCATAAGCTTTCACGGGCATAAGCTTTCGTGCATCTGAAGAAGTGAGGTTTTTTACCCACGAAAGCTTATGCCCAAATAAATCTGTTAGTCTTTAAGGTGCCACCGGACTCCTTGTTTTTGTGGATACAGACTAACACGGCTACCCCCTGATACTTGACACCATGGAAGTCAATGGTGCAAAGCAGCCAGGACATCCCAGAGAACCTGAGACGCTATTTGGAAAGTGCTTTGAGCCGGAGCATGGAGGATAAAAGGTGCTAAAGACATGTACGTTGTTATTTCAGTGTCTAAAAAACAGGCTCAATGGACTTGGTAAATACCGCACAAGCTTGGGAAAGCCACACAGTTTGTTAAGCAACTGCTGAGTGTTTGCAGTGATTCAGGGGTTGGGAGAAGCGGCTATTGTGTTTTCTGATCAGGCATCTATCTTTGCGTGCCCTGGCTTTTGTTTTCTTCCTACTGGAGATTACTTAAAGCAGCTGCTGCTGTGAGAGTGAGGAGGAGGGAGAATGAAACATACCTTGGGACCTGGGTGTTTTGCTCTGCTGGGTGTGACCTGAGAGCGTCTAATGGTCCTTTGTGAACTTATGAAAAGGGTTGGCCTAGACGGAGGAGCTGGATTAATGGGCGGTTAAAGGATATTAAGTTAACAGGGATGTACAGAATGAGGTCGGCCTCTAGCTTGTTTTCCTGGGCGTGGAAATGTAAACAACAACACTGAGCTTCTAATGCGCCTCCCATGCTGGTTTCTCAGGGCACATTGGGGTATTCGCCGCGTCTCTCCCTATGGGTCAGTCCACACTAGCGTTCTTATCTTGAGTTCATTGGCTGCCAGTTATTGCACGGTCGGTAACACGCTGTACAAGCTAGTCTGGAACACTCTCCAAGTGGCTGTTCCAGGTGACAAGCATTTGCGGCTCACCTGAGGCCGATCCCATCCCAAGCTCCAGCCAGTGGGTGACTGGGAAAAGGGGATAATCACAGCAGAAAATCCACACAAAACCAGGTTAGGCATTTTGGGGAAGCAGCAGACTCCTGAACTCAAGTCCCAGATGAGCCACTGACTCGTTGTGGGGCCTGGAGCAAGGCAGCTAACTTCCTTGTGTCTCAGTTCCCTTCTCAGCCACACAGGATAATACTTAGGCCGTGTCTACACTACTGGTGCTACTGCCAGTAAATCCACCTCCCTGAGCGGCAGTATCCAGGTGGCCGAAGAATTCTTCTGTCGACCTAGCTGCGTCTACACCAGGGTTCAGGCTGGCTTAATGCCGGCGCTCAGAGGCGTGAATTTTTTCACACCCTTGAGTGACGTAGCTAAGTCGATCGACATTTTACATGTAAACCAGGCTTTAGCCGCCTTTCAGAGCTATTGCGGGGATGAGTCAGCGTCTATGCAGAGATCCGAATGGTGCTTTGAAGATAAGGGCTGTGTCTTTTTATTGAGGCAAGGGGCCAAATTCAGCGCCAGTGTCGGTGGTGTGAAACCGGAGCAGCACTGTCGAATTCTGCAGAGTTAATCCAGATTTAGAACAGCGCCACTCAGAGCAGAATCAAGCCCAAGCTGGCCAACAGAGGGAATGGTCAATGGAAATGGCCATTTAAAAAAAGAGCAAATCAACAGGCAGAGAGACTCGATTTTTTCAGCCCTAACCAAGAGTCCATTGAGGCAGGACATGAGCCTCTCACTGCACTGCCTCCTCTTTGTCTCTTTTCCCACCCGCTGTCTTGCTTTTGCTTTGCAGAATCTCCGCGCTCGCACCACGGGGGGAGCGGAATTTTTCACCCGTTCGGCCACGAAGTTCAAAGGCGCC
This sequence comes from Mauremys mutica, assembly GCF_020497125.1. Taxonomy (NCBI): domain Eukaryota; kingdom Metazoa; phylum Chordata; order Testudines; family Geoemydidae; genus Mauremys; species Mauremys mutica. Next base: position 79,844,508 of record NC_059082.1, on the reverse strand, counting down.
TTGGCCCAGAAGTTCATGTTCGTGGATGGTGACCGGGCTATGTGCGGCTCCTACAGGTAATCCAGAGACAGCTCTGTCAGGCGTTCCCACATCTAAAGAGCGCGCCGGATGGGGTCAGCCTCAGCTGGGCCACAGCGGGACCAGGCGGGTCGGCGTTTTAGTTTTAAGGGGATGTGAATTTTGATCCTCATGATAGTGCAGAGTCAGAGCAATGGGTGGAAGCATGCAGCTGGGTGCACCAGCTGAAATATGCATGCAGAGCTCTGCTGCTGCATCCCGATCCTGACCTGCAAACCCTGATATCCAGTGAACCCCACCTGCCCCCGATACCCAGCAATCCCGACCTCTCACCTCCAGTCATCACACCCCAGACTTGCCTTGAGATACGTCTGCTGCTCCTGCTAAATTAGGTGGCAGTTTTGTAAGGCTTTGTTTCCGAGGCCCCGCTCCTGCCCCTTGGACATGTGTCTGAGGAAGCGACTAGGCGGAGACGCACATAAAGCCCTTGCAGCAGTAGAAGGCAACCCTTTGTGAACTCAGCCCACGGGGCGGCAGGATCTAGCCAGCCCCAGAGAGTACAGAACCGAGCCCGGGGTTGAGGTATTCACGTGTCAATAGCAAGCCAGGGAGCAGGGGAAGCCAGGCCGGGTTTGCCGCCATGCACTCAGACTGTTTCTGATTGGTTTCCGTTCCAGCTTCACCTGGTCCGCAGCCAGGACCGACAGGAACCTCATCTCGGTCCTCTCCGGCCAGGTGGTGGAAGCGTTCGACAAGCAGTTCCAGGAGCTGTATCTCATGTCCCGGGGGCTCAGCCTGAAGTCCATTCCCATGGACGAGGAGCCGGAACCCGAGCCGTTCACTCTGCCCTCTGTCATGCCTGTCACCCCGGCCAACGCAGTGGTGAAGAGGCTGATTAACCCAAAATATGCCCTGGTGAAGGCCAAGAGCGCAGAACAGATCAGCAAGATGTCGTCCGAGAGGCAGGCGGACGCCGGCAGAAAAAAGATAACGGACAGCAAAGACAAGGCCCTTCCCGAGGGCCAAGGTGCCGAGCGGCAAAACGACATGGCCGACCTAGCCCCACCCATCCACCCCGGCCTCCTCAACATGGAGAAGGCCAACATGTTCGACTACCTGCCCACTTGGGTGGAGCCAGACCCAGACCCAAGCGAAATCTTGGGGTACATCAACATCATCGACCCCACTATAAAGAACGTGAAGCTGTCCCAAATGAACCGCATCAAGGTCTGTGACGTCTCCCAGGCCAACGCCCAGCACAGGCAGATGCAAAAAAACAAGGAGTTGGAAGCCAAGAAAAGCCAAGAGTCTTCTCCAGCCAGCCGGGAGCAAAGAAAGGCCCCTCCGACCCCAATCGAGGAAGCTCCCAAGCCAGTCGAAAGCCCCAAAGCAAGGAGTCCTGGGGAGGACAAGAAAGGAGCTTTGGCTATCCTGGCCATGAGCCAGCACCTGAAGCAGCCCACGGCTGCAGAGACGCACAAGATGGACGTCAGGCCCCCAGTGCCAAGGCCGAGGACGGTTGACGTCGTGGACTTTATCTCCAAAAACAGCGCGCTCTGCAAAGACACGGCTGCCCTGCTCGGGGACGCCAAGAAGCAGCTGCGCCAGGTGGCAGAGCCAGCGAATGCAGATCACAGGCTGGGTGAAAACCCCACACAAGCTCAAGCCACAGCCAGCGATCACCAGCTGAGGAGGCAGGCAGCCGTATCCCAGGAAGCTCAGGGCACGGCAGCCGCGTGTCCCGTGAACGGGCTGGAAGGGGAGGAAGATGAAGAGGACTATTTGACACTCAGTGATCAGGAGAGCTATTCTAGCAGTTCTGCCACCCACAGCTACCACCACTCCAACGCCTCCTCCACCTCGGACGAACTCTTTGAGGTGAGAGGTCGCTTTGGGCCGCTCCGGAGAACCAACTCCGATCACATCCCCAACGGGGGGAACCTGCACTTGCAAAGGAAAATGAGCGACCCCCACATCAGCCGGGGCACCTACGTCAGCCCCCTGGGGAGCCTGCAGTCGCCGCCAAACTTGCGCTTAGAGGACGCGGTCCAGAGGCGGGACGATGTTACCGAGGTGATTAGGTGTGTGCTGGAAAAGGGGACTAGCCTGCGCGCTGCCCTGGATGGAAAGGGAGCACTCGCCAGCAAGGCCGGGCAGGTAGGACGGCTTGTCGGATCAGTCTGTTCTTTGCCTTGTTCTCCTGCCCTGGAGCCTGGCTGTGCTCTGCACGGGGGAGGGGCAGCTCAGTGCTTTGAGCAGGGGCCTGCTAAACCCAGGGGTGTGAGCTCAGTCCTTGAGGGGGCCACTTAGGGATTGGGGCAAAAATCTGTCTGGGGATTGGTCCCGCTTTGAGCAGGGGGTTGGACTAGATACCCCCCGAGTCCCTTCAACCCTGAGATTCTAGGCTGCTCAGGGCCGGCCTTAGGGAAAATGGCACCCTGGGCATATTTATATTTTGGCAGCCCTGGCCCTCTGCGGCCTCCCCCAGCCCCCCCTCAACCTCCCATCGCCTCTGGCCCCCCACTCATGCCCCCTGCTGCCTCCCTGGCCCTCTGCGGCCTCCCCTGGCCCCCCACTCATGCCTCCCGCTGCCTCCCCCGGCCCCCCCTCAACCTCCCATCGCCCCTGGCCCCCCACTCATGCCCCCTGCTGCCTCCCCCGGCCCCCCCTCAACCTCCCATCGCTCCTGCCCCCCGCTGCCTTCCCTGGCCCTCTGCAGCCTCCCCCAGCCCCCCCTCAACCTCCCATCGCCCCTGACCCCCGTTGCCTCCCCTGGCCCCCCCACCCATCCCTCCCAGCCCCCCGCTGCTTCCCTGGGCTCCTCCCCATCACCCCTGGCCCCCACTGCCTCCCTGGGCTCCTTACTCCCCCAGGCCCCCACTGCCTCCCCATCCATCCCCCTATCGCCCCCGACCCCTACTGCCTCTACGGGCTCCCCCTCAACCACTCCTCCCTGGCCCCTGCCTCCCCACCTTTGCCCTGAGCTCCCTTCTGCAACCTCGCACCCCAGGCCTTCCCCGCTCCTTGCCTCTAGACCACGGCACCCGGGTGGTTGCCCACGGGGCCCACCCGTAAGGCTGGCCCTGATGCTGCTACCCCTGGGGTGGCTAGACCGTCCTGCCACCCCTGCGGCAGCGGCGCTATTTATCGCGTGCGATCTCGATCAAAGCTAGCGCGCGTCTGTCTACCCAAGCTGGACGTTACGTCTCCAGCTGCTGTGCGGACGTAGCCCGAGAGAGCGGTGAAGGGCCATCTGGGAGCAGAGCAGAACCCCCCCACCCCCGCCACGCCCCTTTGTGAAGCTCTTTTCACCAAGCCGTATTTCAGGCTCCAGCAAAAGGCCCTTTCAGCAACAAACACGTGTGCCGTGGCATGACGCACAGGTGGGGCCAGGGTGGCCCATGCAGGCAGGTCCCTCCCAGGCTTGCTGTTTAGCTCCTGATAAAAAACCGATTAGCATCAAAGAGAACAGCACCTGGCGCGGCATGACTCAGAGGCACCCGGCGACAGTGCAGTGAAATAGGGATGGTGGAGAACATTGCAACAGTCCGCAGTCAGCACTTTTCAGGCCTACTCACTCTGCCTAGCCACAGCAAGGAACATGCTGATCATTTGGGCTTGGTTTTCGTTGCGGGACAGCTGTTCCTGCGAGGTGTGGCGGTGCCCGGACACGCCCCGCTTTTTGGCTCAAACGCTGAGGTTGCTGCTTCGCCGCTCAGCACTCGCTGCATTTCCTTTTCTAGAGGCACAGAAATTAGTCCAGGGCCAGCTTTCACATTCCACCTTTCAGTGCGTTCAGTCATTCGGGGCCTGATCCTCTGCTGGCAGAAATTGGAGCAGCTCCGCTGAAATCAGCGGAGCTACCCAGGTGTACAGGGTCTCAGGATCCAGCCCTCAATGGAGCTCTAATCCAGTGGGTCTCAAACTTTTGTACTGGTGACCCCTTTCACATAGTAAGCCTCTGAGTGTGATCCCTCTTACAAATTAAAAACACTTTTTTATATATTTAACACCATTATAAGTGGTGGAGGCAAAGCAGGGTTTAGGGTGGAGGCTGACAGCTCACGACCCCCCATGTAAAAACCTCGCGACCCCCTGAGGGGTCCTGACCCCCAGTTTGAGAACTCCTGCTCTAATCTGTCTATAGGTAATGAAATTTACCAGCCCAGACCCAATGCTCGCCCTCACGTCCCTGCGGAGATGATGCTAAGCTAACAGCCAATGCGATTTCACCCATTCATCCGAACATCACAGCACTGTGTAAAGCCGGCGGTGCCAAAGCAGTCTGCTCTGGCCCAGCCTCCCAGCCACTGGTCAGGGAGCTTTGTGTTGGGATTAGTGTTCTTGCAATAGCTTCCTCAAGACGTCTGCAGGGCAAAGAGACCAATGAGTCAAGTGCTCCTCATTAGGAACACGCCAGAAACCTCAACCAGCTCATTCATAAACAATAAGCTGTTATCAAGCTGTGACAGAGCGTGGGGGAGTCAGGGTCCTGCACCCCCATCTTCCTGCGATTTACCGTGACTCTCAGCCAGCCAGTAAAACAGAAGGTTTATTGGATGATAGGAACACACAGGGCCAGTGCAACCCATTAGGCGACCAAGGTGGTCGCCATGGGCACTAGCATTTGGGGGGCAGCATTTCAGGTCCTTCGGCGGCGACCGCAGCGGCCAGATCTGCGGCCACCCCGGTCGTCATTGGCATTTAGGCGGAGGGAGCTGGGGGAGGGGGGCGCAGGGAGGGCCGCCTGCAGCAAGTAAGGGGGAGGGCAGCACACAGGGGAACAGCTCTCCGCCCCAGCTCACCTCTGCTCCACCTCCTCCCCTGAGAACGCCGCCCCGCTCTGCTTCTCTCCCTCCCAGGCTTGCAGCGCCAAACAGCTGATTGGCGCCGCGAGCCTGGGAGGCGGGAGAAGTGGAGCGGCGACGGCTTGCTCGGGGAGGAGGCGGAGCAGAGGTGAGCTGGGGCGGGGGGCTGCCGCACAGCTCCCCGGGCCGGGGGGGGCTGCCGCGGGGGGGCGCCTTAGGGCAGAGGGGGGAGGCGGAGAGCTGCCACTGGGCTCGGGGGGCGCAAGGTGGAAGTTTCGCCTCGGGGGTGAAACATCCTTGCACCTGCCCTGGGAACACAGTCCCAAGCAGAGCTTGTAGGTACAACCAGGACCCCTCAGCCAGGTCCCTCGGGGGCGGGAGGGGGGAAGCTTAGATCCCAACCCTGGGGAGTTCGCTCCGTTTCCCCAGCCAGCTTCAAACTGAAACGCCACTGCAGCCGTCTCCTTCCACCCTCTCCCCGGCTCCTCCAGCCTTTGTCCAGTTTCCCAGGCAAAGGTGTCACCTGGCCCCATCCCCCTCCCAGCTCAGGTTACAGGCCCAGGTATCGCCCCTCAAGTAAAGTCACCCCCTGCTCTCCCATCCCCCAAGCAGACAGTCCCAGTAACACTAGACGACATTCCCAGGTCAGTCGGCCCCGCTCCCTCCTGCGTCACGCAAGCCAAATTCCAACCTGGCGTAACCTGCAGAAGCCCAGAATCCACAGGGTCATTCATGGAAGAGTTACACCAGATAGGACTGTGACCTAATAGCTACCGAAGGGCCTGAACTGCAACCCGCCTCCTCTGAACCATTGTGAACGTCAGTGGGGCATCAAGGATCCACGTCCCAAAGCTCAGCCACTCTGCAGGGTTTTGGTTCCAAACTGAACCCCAAATGGAAAGTCTGTTTTCCATTTGGATGCTGCTGAGATCTCACAACATCAGATGATCTTGCAAAGCTTGGGGCAAAGCCTCATAAGAAGAGCTGGTGCCACTGAATTTCAGCCCTAACCCCAAAATTCAGCCCTGATCCCCCCCCCCCACACACACACCCCTAGACCCAGCTGGGATCAAAACAGCCCATCTCTAACACAACAATATAATGCTCCTTCCAAAGCACTTCACTGGCTGTCTGCACACACCATCACTGAAATGCAGCCACCTCTGCGGTGGGGAAACTGCAGCCCACCGGTGCCCAGCACACACTAGGAGGGAAAAAAGGGAACTTTTGACCAAGGATACTCAGGCAAATCCCATGCCCTTTGAAGAGCCCCTGCGGGCTGGTTAGTGTCCATGCAGAGGGACTCAGCCTGCTGTCCCAATCCTCTATGCAAAGTGGCTAAAGCTGCCCTTCTGAACTGCAGCGGGTTTTGCTCAGTGACAGGCAAATTATAAAACCCTGCCGACACTTCCCCTCTGCTGTGTCTGTACCTCACCTGGATAGAGAACCCGGCTGATCATCCCCGGCATGATGATAACCCCCAGCGGCAGCATTTTCAAATAGCTCGCGAGGATGGAGCCGGCCTTGGCATGACTCAGGTTCTTAGCCGAGAGAGACCTCTGCACAATGACCTGCAAGAGAGAGGGAGACACGACCAGCTGCAGCTTAGTGCTTGAGAAATTGGGCCCCAACCACCATGTCATGTCCAAACTCCCCCAAACGCTGGGGACGTTCAGCACTCGACCCAAATTTTGCAGCCCAGGCCCATCTGGTCCTTGCATCCTGCAGGGCTGCTCTGAACAGGATCTGCTGGTATTATTCCAGAACATCAGAACAGCCCAGTGCCACCCATGGACTTCCCCTGCTAGAGACCCCAGCTCCTTGCATGCAAGGTTCTACCTCGCCCTCCACCGGGCCCGAGCGAGAGCACTGCATGCTGGGATACGACGTCTCTGCGGGTGGCAGCCTTGCGCAACAGAGCAGGAACGCAGCTGCGCTCGGCCGTGTTTGAGATCAATCAGGTGGGATTGCTGGGTTCCTGGCTAGCAGCTAATGCCACCCTCAGTCTGGCAAGGCAGGAGCGCCGCTCGGTGACAGGCTTTATTCTTTGTTCCCAGTGTTAGTATGGCTGTCTCCACACTACGCGCCGTTTAGCGACACAGACGTGCCGCTACAGCCGTGCCGCTGAAAGGTGCGCAGTGTAGCCGCTCTTTGTGGGCGGGAGAGAGCTCTCCCGCCGACAAAATAAATCCTCCCCCAGCAGGAGGCGGTAGCTTCATCAGCGGGACAAAGGGCTCTTCAGAACGGCGCTTTTCATTGGTAACACTTTTGTTGTTCAGGGGATGGGGGGGAGCAGGCTTCACACCCCTGAACGACAAAAGTTCTCCCAACGACAATGCAGTGTAGACAAAGCCTTCGAGCGAGGGGAGACGTTGCAGGAGACTGTGCCCACGTATATTCAGAGACAGAAGCATTGTTAAGTCCTCAGTTCAGTGTGACAGATTCCCGTTCACACTGACCCTCTCTATCCTATAATGAAGGAGCAATTTTCCCCCCACAATTAAATTCCAGATTCCCCTCAAAAATATAGATCTACGTAAAAAACAGTACTGCCATCCAACCCTACACAAACAAACCCACTAGTGCTTACGGTGTCACATGACCATGCAGGCCCATCATGCTTTGCGTGTTGTGCCTCTCCATGCTGTCCTTACAAGCGGGCTGAGAGCACTAGGCAGAGCATCTCACTGCTCCGTCACCATCCCCGCTGCTCCCAAGAGCCGAGCGGTGCTGTAGCAGTGAGTGGAGGAGGGGGCACAAGAGAGCATTCCCACAGCGTGCGAGGCGTGACGCTGTCATCTTCAAAGCACCAGACACCCGCCCACACAGCCTCACTCACAGAGCTGTTGCATTAGTGCTCCCATTTCACAGATGGGGAAACTGAGGCAGAGGAGTTAAGTGCCTTGCCCGAGCAACTCAGTACCAAAGCCAAGAACATAGAGCAAGAGTGGCTGGTTCCCAGGTCTCTGCTGGAACCAAGCTCCTCCCATTGACGGCAGGGCTGGATTCGGAGCCTCGCTTAAAACAGCCAAGTCAGTGGAAGAGCTGCAAAAAACCAGCTCGGCTAAACAGCCCCTGCCAACCCCCACGGCTTCATTGTCAGGGGCTCAGCACCACTCTGGCTTTGGCTCCATATTACTGGGCCGTGTGTTCAGAGGTGCCGAGCGCTCATGACCCCCTCATTGTTGTTGTAGTCTCGGGGCCCAGGACCTCCCCAAGCAGCAGCGTCGCTCTGGGGGGGCCCGGAAGCCTTGTCTCAAGTCAGAAGGGCCAGGCTTTCCCGGCCATTGTGCCTTTACCCATCCAGGGCCGGTGCAAGGATGTTTCGCATCCCAGGCGAAACTTCCAACTTTGTGCCCTCCCCCGTCCCCGAGCCCCCGCCCTGTGGCGCCCCCCCCACGCAGCTTCCCCCCTCCACCCTGAGGCGCACCCCCTGCGGCAGCTCCCCACCCCCCACCCTCCGCCCTGAGGCACCCCGCCACCCCAGCTCACCCCTGCTCCGCCTCCACCCCGAGCACGCCGTCGCTGCTTCACTTCTCCCGCCTCCCAGGCTTGCAGAGCCAATCAGCTTAGGCGCCGCAAGCCTGGGAGGCGGGAGGAGTGAAGCAGCCACGGCGTGCTCAGGGAGGAGGCGGGGCAGGAGTGAGCTGGGGCGGGGAGTTCCCCTGCGTGCCCCCCCCTTACTTGCTGCAGGCGGCCCTCCCCGCGCTCTCCTGCCCCAGCTCCCTCTGCCTAAATGCCGGCGGCGACCAGGGCGGCCAAAGATCCGGCTGCCACGGTCACTGCTGAAGAAAATGGCGCCTCCCAAATCCTAGCGCCCTAGGCGACCACCTAGGTCGCCTAAACAGTTGCACCGGCCCTGTAGCCGTCATCCAGAGCTGCAAGGAGCAGGCGTCTCACAGGCACCACGGCACTGAGCTACCGCTCGCTCACTCCGGCATCCGGGGGGCACCGCCGCTGAAATCGCTCTGGAGGGAGATTCGCCTCAGGCCCATAGACCCAAGAGCGCAGGAGGGCACGGGCTGGCCCAGGCAATCGAGTGGCTCTTTCCTGGCCCTTCTGTCCGACAAGCCAGGGAAGATGCCAAGTGCGGAGGCTGCTCTCGCGTCCCTGTCGCAGTGACTCAGGGGAAGTCACACAGCTGAATCATAGCGACGCGGCGCGAGAACCAGCCTGCTGGTCTCACCGGGGATTTCCCGTGGCAAGGAACCTAATTAAGGCTGCTTCACGGTAGATGGCACAGGGCAGGCTGGGGGTGATGAGGAGGTGCGAAAGCTCCCAAAGCTCTTAGAGAGGAAGGACGGCCCAGGGGTTGGGATGCCAATCTGGGCTTAGGGAGACCCAGCTTCAAGTTCTTGCCCGCCACAGACTCCACAAGACTGTGGGCAAGTCACTTCATCTCGCTGTGCCTCAGTTTCCCATCTAGAAAGCGGGGTGTCGGGAGGCCCACGCCATTTCAGAGTGGGAGGTGCTCAGATGCTATGGAAAGGAGGCCCATTGACGCATCAACCAGAGTGGCAGGGCCAGTACTACAGCCTAGTGGGTCACCTGCAAGCAGCCAGCGTGTTTCTCAGCAGTGCTGCTGTGGCTCAGAGCCTCGTGCCAGGGATCCTGTTTGCTGACGAGGCGTGGTGGAAACACGCACGGTGCGTTGCCCGGGTTCCTGGCAATTGTCTCTGTTATCTAAATATTTGCTCTTGTCCCAGCACGTTCAATGGGCTTTTGCACGACACTATCCAGCTGGGTCCTCTGGGTTTGTTCTGCATGGATCCAGCACCAAGAGGCCTCTCTGGCTCAGGCGTGGGGCCATATCGGCCTCAGAGCGGAGCCAGGACAAAGACACGCCCAGGATGTGCTGGCGCATTGTTCCTTGTCATGTACACCAGGGTTGAAGTGGGTGTGGAATGCGACCTCCCGCATGAGTGGAGGCGTCTGATGTGGGTGTGGTTTTACGTCCATTTTACAGGCTGGCATGGGAGCCCATGGCAAAGGATTGAGGCCAAAAGGAGCCATTCAGGGTATTTAACCAGCTAATAATATGGAAACAGAGGGAGACAAATATCCAGTTTATGCAAGTGGTGGATTAAGACTATTGGGGCCCGGCCCCAATGTAAAGGCCCCTCTACACACCTAATCAAGCCCCCCAATGCTACGGTGCTGCTGGCTTCCTGCCCCACCAATGTCACCTCCTGCTCCACCCTTCTCAGGTGGCATCTTCACCACCACTGAAATTCAAAGCTCCAAGCTGTGTCGGTCCGTGGTCCCCTCCACGCCCAGAGCCAGGACCCGCAGCTGCATGGATCTTGCCTTAAGGCAGCATGAAGCAGCCACACCGGGGTCATGATGGGTGTTTAGGCTACTATCCAGTGGCAGAGCACTGAAGTATCTCTGGAGGCCTAAGTGCTGCCGTGAATTTCTGGGTGAAACAGAGGGTGAGGTATCATAGGAGCCGCACTGGGAAACGCTGGGTTAAGGCTTAATTCTTTCTCTTGGGGGTTTCCAGTGACCCCAGAAGAATTATAGCTAGGGAACGGTGAAGGGACTCGCCCAAGGTTGCACAGTGAGTCAGTGGCAGAGCCAGGCCCACACATAGCGTTCTTGCCGGTAACCATTATTCTCTTCTCTTGTCTTTATCAAACAGGGTCAGCCTTTCCACCACTACGTATCCAGGAACCCAGCATGCCCAGCACAAGGCAAAGGGGGCATCCACGCCCCGAGACACGAGAAAAACCCAGGGCCCAGCAAATACAAGGCAGATGGAACCAGTGCTAAAAAACCCACCGCAGCCCCCAGCCCCCCACCATACTGGCAAAGCAAAGGTTTCAGTTCCACCAGGAACGTGCAGCCCGGCCACCTCTCGCAAGGCATCAGCAGAGCAACCGGCAAGCCCTTGTCCTCCCTCCCAGAAAGCCAGAGGACAGCGGATGAAGTGAGGACGCCACTCGGCATCCCGCTCACCAAACTCTCACAATCCAAGCACCTCAAGGCCAGGGCGGGCGGAGGCCAGCAGGTTTCCACCGACTCTAAACGGAGGCTCCCTGGGGCCGCCAGCCGCAAGGACCAGTAGGTACCGAAGCAGGTGGACTGCAAGTATTCAGAGGCCATAGAGCGGGGAGATGCAATTCCGCGTGGGAGGGGGAATATGTTTACATTTACCTGGTCGGTGCACCAGTACCAAGTGGCCAAGACAGACAGCCCGAGAGTCATGCCAGTCCAGGGAAGGTCTCCGGAGACGGGATCTCGGAAGAGGTGCATGGCGTCCGCTCTGGGCAGGTGGCAAGTTGTGTTGGGGATAATCTTGGCCGGAACAGCCTTTAAATAAGCCTCTGCCAGGTTTTGGTATCCTCCGATCTTGTTAAACGCTGGAAGGGAACAGGGAGGGGAGGCTGATTAGAGCACTGAAATATGAGCAGATCAGCTGGCAAAAGCCACCGCGACCTTCCCAGGCAGAATCTTTCCTCCCTTCCCGCTTGCCCCGAGAAGCGGGGCCGGGGAAAGAACCACCACACGTTGCGACGGAATTTTATTCTTATTTAAGAGACAGCTGGGGTTTTGCACAGTTGGGCCCGGTAGATTCCTGCTCCTCCCAGGGGATGCATCCCGGGTCCTGGATCCAGGCTCCCCATCGAGACGCTCTCTCCACTGAGTTTGTACTTCCAACAAGTCACTTTTATTAAAGCACAAAGGTCCCCAGGCAGCCCGACGTTCTTGTTGAAGTGGTAAACGCGAGCAGAGGAGGTAGCGACTGACTTGATCCGTGACAGTGCTCCGTGCAGGGTCCACCCTTTGGTTCAGAGGTCAGACCATTTTTTAGCGAACTAGGTAGTGACCTGATAGCCCCATAGTCTCTGGGTACCTAGACGCAAGTGCAATACAGACTCACTTCGCTGGGTTTTCTTAGGGTCCATCTACACTGCGAGCAGAGGTGACTGCAGCACGTGGAGACATATCTGAGGTCGCTTCGACCTAGCCAGCGTGAGCTGTCCACCCTGCCAGGTACTCGAGTGGCTAGACCGTACTGCTATTGGGAGAGGAGCTAGCTAGCGCAGGCATGGCTGGACGTGCTGCAGTCACCTTCACAGCTCCGGCTGCAGCGCAGATGTACCCTGAGAAATGGCATCTTCTCTCTGGAGCAGTTAATTCCCTGGGGTGAAAGTGACACCTGTGCTAAAGGCCTAGCCCCCTGCTCTCCCCAAACCATCCCAAGCCTGGGCAGCCACTGGCAAAGGACCGCAGACTACAGACCCCGCTTTCAGCGCCAGCACTCCACTCCCAGCCCCGCCAGTTTAAGCAGCGGCGACACTCATTGCGGCACAAGGATCTTGCAGAGCACCCAGCTGCCCGACAGCCACGGGTAGTGCTGCCATGCGGGAATCCAGGCTTGCTTCTTCACAGCCGCTGGGAGATGGAGCTAAATTCACCTTGCAGTTGCCCCACTGAAGCCAGGGGATTACCCTGGCTAGCCGGGAGGAGAATTTGGCCACGGATGCATGGGAAGGCAACATACTTGGCTTGCAAAAGGAGGTGGGAAGATGCCCCTCCCTTTCCTCAGCGCTTCCTTCCTAGCCAGTCCATGCAAGAGCACGAGCACCCCCTGTCTGTGGCCACTTCTCATGAGAGCAGGCGCTGCAGGTGTTTGCATCCCATCGGCAGCACACTAGGCGGCACAGCGACAGTTACTCACGCCCAAGAGGAGCTGCCAGAGTCTCCTCTTGCCCAAGCCCATGCCATGCCCCCACTGGGTGCCGAGCGCAGACTCCCGCGCCGCGGCGGACGGGGCAGAGGTGAGGTAGCCATCTGGGGGCAGGTTGAGGAAGGAGCCCCACTATGAAGGGCTGGGCGAACCCCAGGCCCGGATATCGGGGGCTGCTTCTAGCACAACTTGTGGTGTTTGGGGCTGAATCCAACTCAGCACCTTGGCATTAGCGGCACGTTAGATTCATGGGGTTGCCAGATCGGTATGGACCCTCCCCTCCGCCCCCCACACCTCCTTTCTGTGCCCTTTGAAGGGTCTATGCCAGGGCTGCCACCTTCATGACTAGCTAGTGCCCATAAATCACAGCGGCTGGCAGCCAAGAGAATTACCAGTGCAGCCCATGGAAACCGAACGCCCTGGTAGTGCTCCTCTGGGCTCAGGCCAGAACTGGGGGCCAGGTGAAAGGCCTGGGCCATCCGCTGGGTCTGCCCCATGGAGCCTTTCACGCTCCAGCCTGCTGCCGGATGCTCCCAAACACAGGCATCCTTGGCTGGGAATTCGTTACTGAGAATTCACACTCAGAGGTCCCGATTTTATAGGGACAGTCCCAATTTTTGGGTCTTTTTCTTATATAGGCTCCTATTAGTCCCCACCCCCATCCCCATTTTTCACATTTGCTGTCTGGTCACCAGGTAACAGTGGCACCGAGCCCAGACTTTATTCCTGGATTCCAAGGGCAGACGGGCCCATTGCGATCCCCTGCTCTGACCTCCTGCAGGACACAGCCCAGAACTGCCCTGGGTTCCTGCCTCTTTGAGCGTGAGCAGCTCTTGTAGAAAAACATCCATCCCCCCGGCCCCTTGCACTGTGGGGACACTGGGATGGGGCTTTCCCCCCCCCAGAAATGAGCCTGACCAAACTCTGATCCAAACACCCCAGAACTCTGGGCTGGTCAAAGTGCAGTGCTCTGTTTTGTCAGCAGTCCCCGGCTTTATAACCGGCCAAGGCAAACGGCCCCCAGCAGTAGACGTTTGAGATCTGGGTCCCACTCTCAAGTCTGTGGCGTGAGCCCATCCCGGTTCCCTTTGTAAGATGCCGCCCCAAAAATGCACATTACGCCCCCCTCGGTGTCTTTCCATTCCAGTGCAGTTCCGTGGCCATGTGAGCTGAGGACTTCAGTAACTCAGGCAGCGGTTACGGGCCCACCACAGGAGCAGGTGGACGAGGGCCTCTGGCCTGCGATGGGCAGGAGGGTCAGACTAGATGATCCCGATGGTCTCTTCTCAGAAGTCTGCGGTTTAGTCCTGGGACCATCAATCCCAGGCCAAAGTCAGAGGGGGCGGGTGGATGTTTTCAGAGCATCGCCTGGGGACTCAAACCCTCTCCCACGCACACACCGCTTTGAGAACAGGCCTGTCGCATGGGGAGAGGATCAGTGTTTGTAAGCTCACCCTGCCCTTGTGAAAGGGGAAGTGGCTACACGCCCACACCTGGTTAATCCCGGTGCGGGCGAGCCAAAGAGCGGGGTGGGTGGGAAGTAGCAACACATGCTCTCTAATAAGGGCGGGCGGTTAGCGAATGCTGAATCATAGTGGAAAGCAGGTAGATGCATTCCGGGCCCTGCAGTATTTCCAAAGGCAGCAGTTTGCACGCAGCACCACTGGCATTTGCACACACGGGAGGTGTGGCCCAACAGAGGGATGTTGCAGTTTGGGAGGCCCGCTGAGAATTTGCCCCACAGCTGCCTCATTAATGCCCAATGTGTTCACACACCAGGATTAACGTCTTTGTGGTGCACGCCAAAAGGAATCAGGGATTTAGGCTGCGATTTCAATGACTTGCCATGGTAACCAAGCCATGAGCCACAACAAGAGGGCGTGCACGCACGATGGGGGGAAATTAAACAAAATTGCGGGGGGGAAGGAAATTCCAAAACCTAAAGTCATTTCAACCCCCAAAACTGAAGCCTTTCTGAAAACGTCATGTCAAGATTTCGGGATTGTTTTTAGGGAGGTTGGTTTTTGTTTGATTTTTCTTGACCGGAAATATTTGCAGAAATCGACCCAAGTTCACAAAATGTTTCAGTTGACTTGGATCTGCACGTTTCAACTGTCAAAAATTTCAGATGAAAAATTTTGCCCAGTTCTGCTCCCAGCTATGTGGTCATGGCTCAGTTTTTGCAGAACAGCCTGGTAGGGGGTAGCTGTTTGTTACATGAACCCCGTGCGAACGCGGTCTCTATGCAATCATGTGGTTCAGGTGTTTCCCACCAGGATTTGGTGACTTGAGGCTGATCCTCAAAGTATTGTGCTGTTGAGTATTTCTACAACGACAGCCCAGAATGAGTAGTCGGCAGGGACTGAACCTGTGACCTCTGATTTAAAAGCACAGGCCTCTACTGCTTGAGCTCAAGGAGCAGCTATTTTGTAGCTGGCTGGTAGTAGCGGATTCAACCCTGTATGTGTGATTTAGCCACTAGAATAGAGTGACCAGACAGCGAGTGTGAAAAATCGGGACGGGGGTGGGGGGTAATAGGAGCAGAAAAAGACCCAGAAATCGGGACAATCCCTATAAAATCGGGACATCTGGTCACTCTACACTAGAGGGCGACAAAGAGGCGTTTGGGAATGCCAGCCCCACATGAGCACACCCGTGTGCATGCCATTCCCACACTCGCCCTCCAGATTAAAAGCCAATAGCCACAGAGGCCTTCCTGTTCGGCTGCCTGCTCCAAACCCCAGACAATACCCAGCATGCCAGGGCCTTTGCTTCTCTCTTCTCTGGCCCCAGCACAACCTGCGGCCGCCTTTCTGAGCTGCACCTCCGGTAGGGTCAGGACGGTGGGTCTGGTCTGGTGACTACTTGGGGGGGGAACGGTCCTGCCCCTTTTTGTGCAGTCGAAGCCTTGGCTGCTGTTTGCCTTTGGTTTGATTTCTGTCAATACACGGCGTCAGAGACGGTGCCCCCTCCCACCCCCCCGGAGAACAGGGGGGCCTGCACAGAACAGGTGCAGCAAGGATCGCGGAGACGTTGGCCGGGGAAGTGGGGGTGTCTGCGCTCTACCCTCGACTCTGCCCCTGACTCCCCAGCGATCTAGGACAAGTCACGTAGGCCAAGGCTGGTCAGGCTTGGGTGCTTCACCTGATTTCGTTGGGAGCTGCTGGCGCCCAGCACCTCGGAAATCAGGCCAGTTACTCAGGCTCTGAGACTTTTCACCATGAGTGTCCCCCCTCCCCCCCAGTGCAGACGTAACTGACTTTGGAGTTAGGGTGGGTACACTCGGACGGCTATAGCAGCACAACGGCAGTGTTGCAGTGCAGACACTCACTACAGCCCTGGGAGGGGGGTTCCCAGCAGCGTAGACAATCCATCTACCCGAGAGGCAGTGGATAGTTCAACACAAGAATTCTGTCAACCTAGCGCTGTCTGCGCCCGGGGCTGGGCGACGGAGCTACGTCCCACTCCTAAGAGCCGTAGCTGTGCCATTGTACGTTCCCGGTGTAGACACCCAGCTGTGAAAATTGTGCCTTCATCCTTCTGCACCCAAGTGCCCTGTCCATGAAAGGAGGAGAACGAGACTTCCCTACCTGCCAGGGGTGTTGTGAGGCTCTAGTCACTCAGGTGCTCCAGTGATGAGCGCCTGGAAATGCCTGTGAATGAAGTTAGAGCACAGCCGGAGGAAGACCCTGAGGAAGGGAAGTGAGTGCCCGACACCGGTTCCAGCTCCCTGGCTACATGCACGTGGGACGCCGACTCCCTCACGCCTGGGCTTTTGCTGTGCATGTTGCAGAGAAGATCAAAGGAAGTGGCATTCTGCTGTGGGCGGATCCCTTCCTGCGATGCCCCAAATAACACCCTGGGAGTCAACAGCTGGGAATTCCCTGGAGAAAAACTTGAAGTTCCACTTGATAGTCTGTTACCTAACTAGCCTGGCATCCTCTATCGATCACATGGATCCCGGGAGCTGCCCCGTAGAACAGTGAAGCAGGAAGGGCACTGGGTGGGGAATTCACCCCTGTGCAGAGACTCAGCATGAAGTCTGAGCATCCCTTAGCCCCACAGGGCGTGCACACATGGGATATGGCCACAGGGGAGCATAAGCCATCTGCAGAGCGACGAAGCTCACCCTAAACGTCTGGGCATGTGACTCGCTCGGATCAGGTATTTTAATTTATTTTGAAGACTGCTCGAGTTGCGCGAGGAAAGAGGTTTCCCTGGAGCAGGGGTGTCTATGCGGCTCCCTGGCCTTACCTGTTACTGCTAAGATGACGGCGCCGATGATCATGATGAGCGTCTGCAGCGTGTCAGTGTAGATCACAGCTGCCAGCCCACCTGCATGAGACGGGAATGAGATACAGGGGTCTCAGTCGGCACCGGGCCGGGCGTTTGTTGTAATGTCAACAATAAACCCAACCATTCACCTGGAGACTTGTCTGTCGTTTATTGATCCCTGCTGAGCAGGAGACCTGCCTGGCAGGCCTGGAAGTGCTTCCACCAAGGTAAAACAGGAGGGCCAGCTCCGTTCACTTCTGTGCAGCCAAGGGTTATGGGGCTGCCTGTCTCCCCGGGGGGGGCTGGGACCATGCATACTCCAGTTGCAGAGCAGGGAGCATAAGGGTGTCGCGCTCCCCCACAAGCGTAGAGGAGGGTGCAGAGGAGGCTGAGCGCTGGGCCTTGCCATCCGTGCTGAGCAGGAGATTAAAAAGGAAGGGGCGAGGGAGATGGGTTCATCTGGAAAGAGGAGCTGAAGAGAGAGCACCGTGTTCTCACGCTCCTGCGCAGAAGGCCATGCCGCGGCCACGCAGCGGCGCTCTCCTTAGCGCCTGAGCCGAGTCCCGGGCACCGATCTAGCCCCGCTCCTCTCTTTCCTCTTTGCACTTCTACAGGCAGGCCCCAGGGAGGAAGACAGCCTCTTGCGCAGTCCTCCTCCCCCAGCAAAGCAGGAATGTGCCCCCCGGGATGACAGTCCGCTCTCTCGGGCAGGGACCAGCTGAGCATTCTGGGTTTGTACAGCTCCTAGCACAACAGGGCTCGGTCCATTGGAGCCTCTTAGAACGGTCACAAAACGGGGCCGTTATTCATAGGTCTGTGCGCCCGTCCAGGCCTGGGGCGCACAGGTGCTAATTCCTTAGTGCTTTGCCCTGTTTGTAGCTAACCCAGCAACGGGGCTTCCCACACTCGGCTGCAGACCCCTTTCCAGCCAACGCGAGAGCACCGCTAAGAAATGGGTCCCTCCCTTTGCTTCCTGTCATCCCATCCTGCCTGGTGCTTGTTCTCACCCACCAGCTCCTGGCACTCTGAGCAGGCCCCCACTTAGTCACGGCCTAGCCAGGCGCTGCTTCCACGGCCTCTTTACCAAGCAACCCCTTTGCCTTGCGGTGTGGCCAGGCCTGCTCGCCTAGGGAGATGGGAATGCGGCCAGTGAGGAGCAGTGGCTTAGAAAGGTAGCTGAGCTGTAGAAAAAAGCTTTGAAGCGATTGACTCCCGTCTCATGGCAAAACTTCTGGGTTTCACATAACCCGTAACATCCGATTCGATTACACGGATTTTAAGAGATGTTCTCCTGGTTCAGTGGCTCAGTGACCCCACCCACTCGCTGAGCTCATAGAGTTAAATACCCAACAGCCACATATGCTCCATGGACTGAAAGCCATGCGGCCACACTTTGTTTGGGAGTCACGGTGACATCCGAATACCGTTTAGAGTGGGGGGGCCACATCGGGGTACGGAAATTGTATGGTGGGCCATGAATGCTCACGAAATTGGGGGTTGGGGTGCGGGAGGGGGTGAGGGCTCTGACTGGGGGTAGGGGCTCTGGGGTGGGGCCCGAAATGACGAGTTCGGGGAGTGGAAGGGGGCTCCAGATTTGGGGGGGTGAGAGCTCTGGGGATGAGGGGTTTGGGGTGCAGGAGGGTGCTCTGGGCTGGGACCGAGGGGTTCAGAGGGCGGGAGGGGGATCAGGGCTGGGGTAGGGGTACGGGGGAGGGTGTGAGGGCTCTGGCTGGGGGTGCAGGCTCTGGGTGGGGCTGGGATTGAGGGGTTTGGGGAGGGAATCAGTGCTGTGACAGGGGATTGGGGTGCGGGGAGGAGGGGCTCAGGGATGCAGGCTCCAGGCGGTGCTTACTGCAAGCAGCTTCCGGAAGCACGTCCCCGCTCCGGCTCTGAGGCGCGGCCAGACGGCTCTGTGCCCTGCCCCACCTGAGAACCGTGGCCAATGGGAGCTGCAGGGGCAACGCCTGTGGACAGGGCAGCGTGCAGAGCCGCCTGGCCATGCCTCTGTGTACTACATAGGAGCCGGAGGGGGGTCATGCCAGCTGCTTCCTGGGAGCCTCACAGGGCTGGGCAAGCCCCCAACCCCGCTCCCCGGCTGGAACGGGGCAAACCCCTGACCCTGCTGCCGGGCGGGAGCTGAGGGCCAGATGAAATGGTCTGACAGGCCGGATATGGCCCACGGGCCGTAGTTCGCCCACCCCTGGTTTAGAGGCACTGGGGTGGTGTATTGCTTTGATTGAGAGGAGAAGAGATTGGCCCAAACTTTCTGGGCTGGCGTGACTCCCCTTGGCACTGACAATGAAGGGAACCTCCACTCCTGGTAATAATTCAGGGGCCCGCCACGGAGATCGGACCCGGTGGTCTGTGCGGGGTGGAAGCCAGGAACTCATGAACTCTACTCCCAGCTCTGACCCTCACTGCCTGTGAATGGTTGGGGAAATCCCATCGATCAGCCCACCAGTAAAGCAGGGAGAACACTGGTTACTACCTCCCCTCCGTGCATGAATTAGCTGATAGTTGTGGTCGTTGAAGCCGAAGAGCACAGGGATTACGATAAACAGGGAAGTTGGTGGTGATGTGCGCTCGCTAAGGCCCTTCGGCTAAAGGATTGGACCCTCTTAGGATGGTCACGGTGTGGGGATGTCGCAAGGGTGGCCATTAATAATAGGCCCACCTGTGGGCACACGTACGGTATGTATACACAAGAGAGTCCAAGGCCCATGTGGGAGAGGGAGGAAGTTACTGGACATGAGAAGCCCGCTCATGCAGCCCTCACCCCGGTAGCTCTGCTGACTTCCCTGGCCCAGGCAGCGTCTAGCAGTGCAGCCGCAGAGGGCAGGGAATCCCGAGCCAACGAGCCGAGGGGTATTTCAGTAGCTAGAGGCTGGGTGCCCAACAGAGCGCCGGCCTGGGAGTCCGTCCTGCTCCAGCACTTGGCCGCTTACCAGTGATGGTGTAGAGAGCTGTGACCACCAGCATCAGGACGGTGGAGAGGTAGAAGTTCCAGCCCAGGCAAACTTGTACAAACAGCGCCCCCGAGTACAGATCTGTCTGCATGTGAAATAAAGAACACGGCGTTTGGGGGAGGCCCGTGGCTAGGCCCTGCCGACACCCAGAGAGGTGGGAATGGGGACATTCTACCCAGAGCTAACCCGGGTACCACAGAGCTTAGCACCTTCTGCCATGCGCCCAACTGGAGGCCAGTGCTTCCCCACGCGGGCACCGCGGGATGTGAGCGGGAGGTCTCAGCCCGCCTCAGCCGAGCGTAGAGCCACTGGCCGTAACCAGGGGACTGACCTGCCCTTCCCACCCGAGTAGTGCCCAGAGCTGGGCAGGCAACACCCAGGCAAGCTCCAAATGCCACTTCCCCGCAGTGGAGCCGTTTGGAGAGAAATTGAGTATTTCAGTCATCAGGGCTGGCAACCTGCCCTCTCTCACGCTCACACAGAGGTCTAGCAGTGTGGTCTAGTAGCGAGCGCACTTGCGTGGCACTCAGGACACCTGGGTTCTGTTCCCAGCTCTGGGGCTGGCCTGCTGGGGGCATCTTGGTAAAGTCAGTTGACTTCGCCGTGCCTCAGTTCCCCAGCTGTAAGATGAGGCTAATGATACCGACCGCCTGTGTGACGTGCTTTCAGGTCTCTGGAGGACGAGTGCTATAGAAGAGCTTGGGATTATTATTATCCCGCCAGGCGCTGGCCTGTCCCCATTCCCTTGAGAACAAAGGAGAGTTAAGGGTGCTCAGAACCTGCCAGGATCGGGCCTGTCACTGACCCATTAACCTCTCTTCCCTGCCCCATTGCTGACCCTACCGCTGAGAAGGCAGATGGTCTCTGCAGAACTGGACTCAGCATCTCCCCACGGCAGGTAACTCCTCACTAGCACACTCTCCTCCTGGCGCTACTTTCAGCCGAGGATCTCAAAGCACTCTAGAAACATTCACTCATTAAGCCTCATACAACCCCTGACAGGCAGGTGAGCACCAGGTGGGGAAACCGAGGCAGGGCACAGTCAAGTGACTCAGCCAAGGTCATGCAGCAAGTCAGCAGAAGATTCAGGAGCAGAACCCAGGAGCCCTGACTCCCCCCTGCCTCTGCCTCACATCTTTGTTGTTTCAGGCTAAGTGCAGGCCATGCTCTCCGAGCAGGATCCGTCCCCTGGTGCTCCGGGGAGAGGAGACGACCTCAGCAGGGTCACTAGCTCAGATACCTCGGAACTAGAGACCCTAATTCTCGGTTACGCTGAACTCCTGATATGACGCACGATGGCACAGAGTCTCTCCCATGTGGCACACCCATGCCCGGAAGGCAGCGAGCTTGGCGGAGCACCAAGGGGAGGACGGCCCAGGCGGATAAGAGGGGCGGGCTCCTCCCAGTCCCCGGGCCAGGCACTCAGTTCTCCTGTGAAAGGCTGTTAAGCTGCCTCATCTCTGCAACATCCACCATCGGGCCCTTCCCAAAGAGCGGCCGGGGAGAGCCGCAGGCGGAGTGGAAGAGGGCACGGCCCCCAGGAGAAAATGGAGCACAGGAAACACATGGGAGTTGTTCTCCCCCATGGTGGCAGGGTGCTGCAGAGGCTGTGCAGCATCCAGACCCCCAGAGACCCTGAACCTAGAGATGGCTGGAGGGGAGCCCTCAACTCCAGAGCCTGCAGGAGCTTTGGGACACAGCTCTTCCCCTCGCTCCCTGTTTTCTGTCTCCTCAGCAAACTCCTTTGCCGTCTCTGCCACCCTTCGGCAGGCCAGCGGGCACACGAGCCGGGTGCAGTAATGGGGGAGGGCCGGACTATCCCTCTCTGCTTGACTGGATTCGTTCCCTTGGCAGCCGCCGCCGCCTTTGAAAAGCCTGCCAAGCCGTTTCCCAGAGCCCCGCTCCCCACCAGCTGGAGTGGGACGCTGACGCTGTCTGAGCTTCGGGCCATCCCCGGTGCGGTGGTGAGCCACGAGCTGGGGCGCTCACATGGGCAGAGCGCGCTCAGGCCAAGCACATCACAGATAGGATCCACGCCAGGAGAGGAGCAAACGGGCTGAGTGCAAACACTAGAGGAATCGTTGGGTCTGTATTTCTATAACACCTCTTAGCCGAAGATCTCAGAGCAAACAATTAGCTCAACCCCTACACAAGCTGATTACGGATTATACCCATTTGACAGATGGAGAAACTGAGGCACTCAGCGGCGATAGGCGTTGCTTGCAGTTGGGCAGCAAAGAATAGCAAAGTGAGGGATCAAACCCAGCAACCCCGACTCCCAGTCCCCTGCTCTAGCCACCACACCAGATGTGCAGCCCCCATGCAGCTGTCAGGGTTGGGTGTATGCTGAGATCGGCCAAAGGAGCCGTTCTAACACACACCAGAGGTTCAGCGAGCCCAGCTTCTGGGGCACAAGGAGGAGATGTTGCCATGAGATTGCAACAAGACGCCTTGAGGGACCCCAGCCAGCCCTGCAGCTCTGCTGGTCACCTGGGAGAGACCTGTCCCGTCCCCCCTTCCCACCTGGGGAGGGACTGGTCGCTCCAAAACCCTTTAAACCTCGTCATTCAATGAAATGTCGCCTTTGACCAAAAGCCGGGGGAATGTCTCTTCCCTGGCACGTCGCTGATTGCACGGCTACCACCCACACGGAAAGTGCTCTCCAGGGCACCATCCTTCCAAGCCTCATTCGTTTGTGGCATCACACTCTGTTCGAATCACACGGCTCCGCGGGACTGGAATGGAAGGACCCAAACCAATGGCCGCCCATGGGCACCTTCCACTGCCCAGCAGAGCGCGCGCATGGAAAGGTAAGTGGGAGGTTAGTTAAACATGTAGGGCCAGATCCTCAGCTGGTGCAAATCAGCCCAACTCCACGGACGCCCATTTACCCCAGCTAAGGATCTCAGCCCTGAGAGTCAGCCTGAGTTCACAGGGCAGCCAGGCGGGTGCAGGAGGTGTCGTTTATATCTCCTTGTGCCAGCCCCCAGTCAGGCAGGCCTCCAAAGCAGAGCCTTGCAGA
This sequence comes from Mauremys mutica, assembly GCF_020497125.1. Lineage (NCBI taxonomy): Eukaryota > Metazoa > Chordata > Testudines > Geoemydidae > Mauremys > Mauremys mutica. The sequence goes on along the minus strand of NC_059082.1, from coordinate 79,821,726 downwards.
GGTGCCATGGGAAGACCTGCCGACGAAGGGCCAGAGGTGGTTATTAGTAAGAGACCCTTTCCAGGATGGAACTTGGTCCCAGACCAGACGGGCCCTGGGAGGCAGCAAACTAGGGGCCAGGAGACCTGGCTTTTATTCCAGTCCCTGCCGGGTGACCTTGGGCAAGTGAGTTTCCCTGTGAGTACAACATGGATAACCACAGTCACTCACCCAGCCTGAGAAAACACCCAGACCGACAGAGGAAAAGGCTAAATATCTAATTCATGCCCCAACCCCGCGCACACTTTCCACAGCCCCTTCCACGCCAGGATCTCGGCTTCTGGCCTGCGAGGGGCAGGGCCCCAGAGCGAGCCTTCTGTTTGGAGCCAGGGAAGGAGGAGCTGTCCCAGAAATGCAAATAGGATGGTGGAAGGAGCAGGAAGAGCCCCACGCTCCCCAGGTCATGGGGGATTGTAGCACCTCTCGCTGTTATACAGAACCCGGGTGCAGACGTCGTTCATTCACCAGCAGGATCTCCAGCATGCCTGCGGGCGGCATCTCCGTGGGAGCCAGAAGGCCCAACAGACATTACTGGAAGAGTCCCAGATTAACAAGGCCTTTAACTTGGGAAGTTCAGGAGAAGAGGAGGACTTGGTAAGACTCAACCCCATGGGAGCTTCACGAATGCGGCTTGTGGATGTTCTGCGAGCTGGTGGGACGCCTGCCGATTGAATCAGGAGGGTCCCGGCTACACCTGGTGCTGGGGCGCAGCCCGATCCATGCAGCAAAGCTGCGTCACGCTCAGCTCAGCAAAGCGGCCCATCAACATTCTCCACGGGATTAGCGGCTGGGTTGTGCGGGTGGAACCGAGGACAAGATCTAGCTCCTCAAGCTCAAGGCTTCTCCGAGGGGGAGGTGAAAACCGCAGCCAGGTGGGCCCAGCCTCATGCTGGGTGACGAGAATGAACCAGCCCTGTCTGACATCCCCGGGAGCCGGCCGGCCAGCCAGCCAGCCTGCGGGAAGGACACGCGCGGTTCTCTCATCTATGTCGGCAGCGCGTTCTGCCGACCTGCATGGAATTAGCCCCCTGGCTGGACCTGCCAGGCTCCATCCCTGCTGGATACATGTGAGCTGCTGCTGCTCTCGGTGCCCAAGAGACAGATCAAGCACCGGTGCCCAGCCCAAGCAATTGGGCTCTGCATTGCGGATCTCTCTCTGCAGCACCCTGGGGGTGCGGGGGGGAAGCAAGAAGGAAGCCTCCCACCAGTCTGCCAAGGAGTCCCTCCAAGGCCGTTACTGCAGCCTGGCTGGAAGAGCCCTTGCTCCCTATAGCGGGGAAATAGCTGGTGGATCTTTGCAGGTATGGACTCACCCACACTGTCCCCACATTCTGCCCTTGCGCCACTGCCCAAACCCCCTTGGTTTGGGGGGTTGGTATCCCCGACTCGGAATAGAGCCCAGCCCACTCCACTTCTACAGCAGCCAAGACCCTCAGGGAGGGGAACCAGGATTGTTCCCTAACATCTGACTCTTTTTAACGCACAGCCGTGCAGTTCGTAATTAACGACTGTATGATGTAATGCCCAGGCTGGGGCCAGAGCGTCTGCTGACGTCCACCGCGCTGTGCTGGAGTCAATCACGCTCTGCTGATTTCGAGGCTGGGGCCCATTCGTGGTGGGTGTTTTAGTTAATGGTTCTAGCTAGGTTACGAATTTGCCTCCACTCCATTCTGGCCAAGCCAGCTCTACAGGAGAGGCCAGGTCAGTACCCAGGGTCCATTAAGATCTTGGATTCTCTGCTGAGGCTGGCGGTGGGGAGGGGGAGGCATTGAATACTGGCAGTGCTTGATGTGGGCACCTTTCCACAGAGAACACATGGCCGAAACCACAACTAAGCCCTAATAGGACTTGGGGTCAGCTATCTTATGCAGCCCCCCAGGAATGGCGCCGGATGCCAGCATCATCTCTTGGACTAGGTAATTCCACTGCAGTGGGTCAGAGATCAGCAGAAACTCACCAATAACAATAATGATACCCAGGGCCATGCTCCACCCTGAGACTCTAAGCGGGAAGACACGGGAGCCGCTCACACTCCCCTAAGCCACTAGTCCCAGCACAAGGTATTATTAAGGTAGAGGGTCATTCTCCATTGGTAGGAGCATGAAGACGCGTCAGCTTCCCCCGACCACAGTTCCATCCCATGGAGCTGGGATTAAAGGGGCCACTGTCTGTCACGTTCCCTGGAGCTCCCCATGTTCTTCTCTGGAGTGATTTACCGTCTTTCTTGCCAGCTTCTAAGCCATCAGTCCTGGGACTGCCCCCACCCCAGCAAGCCTTCACTTCGCCCCCTTGTCCGGCTGATAGGACCCAGCCATGGAGAGCAGGTTTCATAACTGCTCCTCCTGGGTTCCTTAAGGTCTAATGATGTTTGCTTCCAGCTACAGCTGGTGCAAATGCCTTTAATTCCTGGCTCTGAAGAGGCCACGGCATCTCCACCTGCTTTGTAATTTTGCTAGGGTGGCAAACAATGAGAGTACATGTGACTGGTTAATAAGACGTCCCAAAGACAAAAACAAGCTCATTAAAAGCAGGCCTGAACCACGCACGAGACAAGTCGTTTCCATCGTATGAGGAGGGCAAAGCCTTTGAAGTCAGGCCCTGCAGCCTTGGCAGGAGGCTTGCCCTTCCCTGCACCCGTGAGTGACCTCACTTGAAAACTGGCTCTGACCCAATGCCGTCAGCACGGCGCAAAGAGAAAACAGGCACAAGGCAGCGTTTGGATTTAATGGGGTTCACCCCATGACCCTGGTGAAGCCAGGGCGGTGCTGGAATGCGGCAGCCAAGGAACATACATGATCTTTAAAGCGGGCTGATACCCACAGTGTGCCAACGTGGGCTGCCCAGCCAGATAGGGTGCTCCAGTATATTCTTACATGATGCCATGTACTAGCCGGGCACAAAGACCCCTGGGGAAGCCCATCCTGAGAGAAGTCTAATATCCCACTTGAGTTGACTGTAGGATTTGAACCTGAGACCTTCAGCTTAGTCGGGTTCATTGTAGGTTCATGCTTTCCTCTAAAGCATCCCGCAACAGTCCATGCAGGAGGCAGGACACTGGATCAGTTTGTCCCTGTGTGCTTGCAAACATTCATCCCAACATATGGCTGGCAACAACTATCTCATCCAAAAGCTCCAGGAATGGAGCTAGTGTAACACGGACAGACCGCAGTCGTCGGCGGGCTGAAATTTGGCCAAGCCACCATCGTAACCACCCCTAATTTCTGAAAAAGTGCCACGGGGTCATTAGCGACAATGAGGGGCCAAGATTGTGGTTTTACAGAATCATAGAGATGTCGGGCCAGAAGGGACCTCAGGAGCTCATCTAGTCCAGCCCCCTGCACTGAGGCAGAACCAAGTAAACCTAGAATAGCCCTGACATGGGATTGTCCAACCTGCTCTTAAAAACTTCCAGTGATTCTACAACCTCCCTTGGAAGCCCGTCCCTTAACTATCCTGAGAGCTGGAAAGTTTTTCCTAATCTCTCACCTAAATCTCCCTCACTGTAGATTAAGCCCCAGACTTCTTGTCCTACCTTGAGTGGACATGGAGAACAATTGATCACCATCCTCTTTATAACAGCCCTTAACTTATTTGAAGACTTATCAAATCCCCCGTCAGACTTCTCCAGACGAACCAGGCCAGGTGTCCTCCCAGGTCCGGGTTTCTAAACCTTTTGTCATTTGTGTTGCTCTCCTCTGGAATGTCTCCAGTTTGTCCACCTCTTTCCTAAAGTGTGAATCCCCGAATGGACGCAGTTCTCCAGCTGAGGTCTCCACAGTGCAGAACAAAGCAGAATAATTACCTCCCGCCCTTACATACGACACTCCTGTTAATACACCCCAGAATGACATTAACCTTTTTTACACCTGCATCACATGGCTGACTCATATTCAATTAGTGATCCAGTACAATCCCCTGGTCCTCTTCAGCAGTGCTACCACCCAGGCAGTTTTTCCCCATTTCGTAGCAGTGCATGTGAATTTCCCTTTCTTAATACTTGACACCTGCCTTTACTGAATTTCATTTTGTTGATTTCAGACCAATCCTCCAATTTATCAAGATCATTTGAATTCTAGTCCTGTCCTCCAAAGTGCTTGCAACCCCTCCTAGCTTGGCCTCATCTGCACATGTTATAAGCATACTCGCCACTCCATCGTCCAAGTCATCAATGACAGTACTAAATAGTACCAGGCCAGGACTGACTCCTGTGGGACCCCATCCTCCCAGTTTGAGAGCGAACCACTGATAAGTACTCTGCGTACAGTCTTTCAACCAGCTGTTCACCCACCTAGACCACATGTCCCTAGTTTGCTTAGCAGAATGTCACTAATCTCTTACCCAAAAGACAGCACCTCCATCAGCACCCGAGCATCATACTGGAGCATGGATTCTGGGACAACTCACTTTCGAGTGAGTCCCCAGCACCACTCCTGCTGGTTCTAGATACTCGGGGAAGCATCTATGCAGGGAGAATGGTGTCCCTTTTAAGGCGGATGTCCTTAATGAGCAATGCCTGAAAGAACAGCACCATTTTTAACGATGAGCTGTTTAAATTATAATCCGCATGGCAGCACTCGAAGGTTCCAACCCAAATCAGGGCCCCACCGTGCCAAGGACCGTGCAGACACAGCAGGAGACTGTTCCCGGCTCAGACCAAAGAGCGGGAGAGGGAAAAAGTGGCCCCGGAAAGGGGCCCACCCAAAGTCACACAGCGGGTCGGCGGGAGTGCTGGGAAGAGAAGCCGGGTCGCCTGTGTCCCAGTCCAGTGCTCGCTCCCCTGGCCCAGTACCATTCAGCGCTACCTCAATCAAAGGGCAGTTACTGATCGGGGAGTTTCAGGGCCGTCACATTTCCTCTTTGGAGAGCAAGGCTCCTTCCAGAAGACGGGCAGGCCCGGCCGGGCTGTCGTGGTTGGTGGATTCCACACCACTAAGTACTAGCGCCGCAAGCCTTATTGTAAGGATCTTCTGGACACTGACATCCTTATCTCGCTGAACAGGAGAGCAAGGGTACAGTGCGCTCAGATCCAGGCCCCAAACCAGCCTGGGGGCTCCTAGAAGCATATCCAGGGACTGAGCCTTTTCAGAGGAAAGCCACGGGCAGGGAGTAGGGCAGCAGTCACCACCCGGATCGGAAAAGGCAGAACACACAGAGCGAGGGTTGCCAGTTTTGGGTGGATGTATCCCTGGAGGTTTCATCACATGACATCATTTTAATTAAAGATTAATCTCTAATGCCTGGAGACTCCAGGACAAGCCTGGAGGGTTGGCAACACTACACAGAGCGGGCACAAGCATGAACTGGTTGTGAGTGCCCCCTGGTGAGGGAATAGCTACATTTCACCAGTAACATCCCTTGGTACAGTAGGCCCTGATAAAGGCCCAGTATGAGGCCTGAGGCCTGAACTAAAGTAATGAACAAGACTTGGCTAACATAAAGCAAAGTTAAGCTGTGAGCCAGAGGCAGGCCCTGCTCACAGAAGCTGGCAAGGAAAGGGCTGATACGTACCTAAAAGGTACTGAACATTCACATACTTGCACATTCCACACAGATAACAAGGAACAGGCCGACCCATCCCAATGACAGGGGCAAAAGGGTAAAATGATGGATAGAGTTGTTTTGTTCGAACCAACATGTACAAGGTAGAAGGCGGTGCCTTAATACGCAGAAGGGTTGTAACTTGCTACGTAGAGAGGTTGTACCTCAATACGTCAGGTGTGATGTGTAACTTGTTTGTATCTGTGTATAAGAATGCATTCGTGGGGAGGTGCCTTTTGTCCAGCCTAGGGGGCAGTGGAAATCCCGCCACTGACTGAGCTGAGTCCATTGTCAGGGAGTACATATGTACTGGCTAGCTGCACCTTAGCAGCACCTTGGACTACGTTTGCCGGGGAGCCGGAGGCTGTGCTTTTTTCGACAATAAACCTGGCCGACGTGCCTTCGTACCTTACTAGACTTTGTGGTTATTGGGGGTTCTCATCGGGTCTGCTGTGTCAGCTATCTGCGCAGAGCTGGGGCAGCACACAGAGGGAACTCACGCACGCAGCCGAGTGATATCAACATTGGAGAGAGCAGAGCACCACACCGGTACAGCTCTGACAACACAGTGCTTCACAGACCCTGCAACGCTATGCGAGTTGCTCTTGTTTCAGTTGTTCACATGCCAAGACCTCGTCAGATCCAGGCATTAGATCATCCAGTCCCTATCCCAGGAGGCCATGCAGGATTGTCCCCCTACAGCAGTGCTCCCCAAACTTTAACAACCTGTGAACCCCTTTCACTAAAATGTCAAGTCTCACGAACCCCCTCCTAAAAATGAATATTTCCAGGGATTTTCTCCTTACCGGAGTATAAATTATAAAAGCCGTGATCTTGGAAATATAAAATGTGTTTTTATGACATGATTACACACTATTTATTATTATTTATCATTACAGTATTTTTATTACATTATGAAAAAGGCAACACTCTTCCAGGATCTCACTTTCGTAGCCTGTATCACTTTGAATAAGCCTGTTATAAGACAAGGCTCCTATGTTTCCTCAAGGAGTATCAGATGTGAAACAGCAGGAAGGTATTTAAGAAGCCAACTCAAAGAGTTCCTCCTACACAAGCATTCAGGTCTTGAGCAGTCCAGGCAAACAACGCATGTTACAACAAAGCTTAAACTTGTTCTTCATAATCATTTTAAAACAAGACTAGCTGTCTATTTAATTTGAAAAACAGCAAAAAATATCCACCTCCCTTTCCATTGCTTCTAAGGAGTCTTGAAGTTTAAATCTTCTCAGTGGGATAGAGATGCTTGCTTTGATCTGCTTAGCTCTTGGAAATCCATGGGCTCCAGGCTACTGGCCCCATGCTGCCTGCGGTCCCTAGGGACAGCTCTGTCCGCCATTAAGGAATTTTTTCCCCAAGAATCCCCTGTAACATTTCACGAACCCCAGTTTGGGAACCACTGCCCTAGAGGACATTTCTTCCTCCACTCTGCACCTGGGCTATTTGTTTCCTCTCTGGGGAGTGCAGGATTGATGTGGCTCAGATCTGAGACCCCCCCTTGCTGCCTGCAGTCCCAGGTCACTCTGCAGTAGGGTTGCCAACCTTCCGGGATCGACCTGGAGACTCCAGGAATTAAAGATTAATCTTTCATTAAAGATTATGTCATGTGATGAAACCTCCAGGAATACATCCGACCAAAACAGGCAACTCTACTCTGCACCTTGGGCCTGGCCCCTGGGTGCGATGCTCCTGGCTGCGGTCATCAGATTACAGGTCAATTTACACCCAAGAAACTCACAACACACCAAGCAGCTCAGGAGGGTGAAGAGAGGAAGTTCTGTGTGGGTCTAGAAACCTCTAGAAACTCTGAATAAGGACAGGACTCAGCTATACCCGCCTGTGGGAATCAGACACTTCCTGCAGGTGTTTGGACCATCCACTGGAATGCAATAAAGTTCCCTCTCACTGCAACTCAATTTTACGGGATGATTCCAAAACCCCAGGGCAAGGATCTTGTTCTTAATTAAACTCTACAGGTCTTCAGGGCCGCCCAGAGGGGGGGGCAAAGGGGGCAATTTGCCCTGGGCCCCGGGCTCCGCAGGGGCCCCCCAAGAGAACAGCGGAGGCTCCCGCCTCCACCCCTCTCCTGGAGCCTCAGCGCATCAAACGCCGTGTCTCCGGCGGGGCCCCTGAGCCCCGCCCCGCTCCGAGCCGCGTGGTGAGGGGGCGGGGCTGGGAGCTCCGGGCTGAGCTCAGCTCCCTCCGCTCGGCGTGGAGCTCCCAGCCCCGCCCCCTCCCCACGCGGCTCTGAGCGGGACGGAGCTCAGGCCCCGCCGGCCACACGCTGCGGCTGTTCCGGCGAGGCGCTGAGACTCCGGGTGCGGAGGGAGCCGGGGGTAAGAGGCTGGGGCCGGGGGGAAGCGGGACCCGCCGCCGAAGCGCAGCCCGGTCTTCGGCGGCGGGGGGCCCCTTCCATTCCGGGACCCGCCGCCGAAGTGCCCCGAAGACCCGCGGCGGGGGCCCCCCCCCGCCGAATTACCGCCAAAGACCGGGCTGCACTTCAGCGGCGGGTCCCGCTTCGGCGGTAATTCGGCGGCGGGGGGCTTCCACCGCGGGTCTTCGGGGCACTTCGGCAGCGGGTCCCGGAACGGAAGGGCCCCCCACCGCCGAAGACCCCGGGCCCCTGGAATCCTCTGGGCGGCCCTGCAGGTCTTTAACTTAATTCCCACTGAGCCCTGCTGGTTTCTTCCCTACTACATTTGACATTCACAGCTACATTTTTCCACAAGACGAGCCAGAAGCGTCACTGCTTGAGAAGTGACAAGCGAGGGAGAGGGGAATTCGGTTCCTCAGTCCCATGTCCCTCTTTGCTGAGGCTGCCAAAAATGGGCCAGTTAGCGCTGAGCATGTTGTGGGTTCGGGATCCTGATCTCTATCCATCAACCTCTCCACAACATCCCAAATGTGCCTCTCATTCGGAAGACGAAGTACCAAACATCCTAGTTATTAGCACTGAGCATCTTCTAAGGGCTGATCGTCACTATAGTGTTAGGTCAAAGTATGACGCGAGTGTTGCCCCAACCCAAATTCTGTCCACACACAAAAATCTCTAGCTCATGTTACGTGGTGCTTTGAGCTCGAGCTAGCTGGTTCCCAAGGGATGGACTGAAACTCTGAGTGCTGCTGACTCTAGATTAGTGGTTACCAAACTATGGTACATGTCCCGCCGAGGGCACGTGAGACATCTCTCGGGGGGTTGCGGGAGAAATTGTGTAATGGTGGATTTTTTATTTTATTTATTGTATTTTCATAATAGGCGACTCAGACAGTGCTTTACAATTCTGTGGGCATTTGTTATATAAAATACGGTAGTTAATTTACTTCAGGATGTACCAATGAGAACACAGAGACACGGAGGTAAGGAGCCCTCCCCTCCAATCACCGTACAGCATGGGGTGCAGGTGTCCAATCTGAGCTCAGAACTTGGGGGGTGGGGTTTGATAATATACACAGCGCACTATCACTATATCTGTACGTACGTAACAGGGAAATACGGAGACGGCTAAAGCCAGGAAGTGTGAAGAAGGACATATGAAGGATCAGTGATGAGAGGGGGAGGGGTACGTGGGCAGCTGGTAGATTTGGAAGGGGGTTCGCAACAAGAAAAGTTTGGGAACTTTTGCTGTAGGTAGTGATGCAGTGGGGACACAGCAGCTGGAGGTAGAACAACTGCTGAGCCGCTAACCCAATCATTCTGCTCATCCCACCACTCAGCGTAGCCACTCGCTGGAGTGACGGGAGGGGCTCTCCCAGCAGTTAACGTGTCTCTCCGAGAGGCAGTAGCTAGGTCCACGAACGAATTCTCCCCTCAACCTAGCGCTGTCTACACCAGCGGGGTCACCTTAACTTTTTACTGCAGACCTGGCCTACCTGCTGGCGTACAGACAACCCCTCATTGGTTCCCAACTCTTCTAACTCCTCTGTGCTCAGATCTGCCTCCTCCATGACCTCTAACAGCTGCTTTTATAGCAGGGGTTCTCAAACTGGGGGTCGGGACCCCTCAGGGGATCACAAGGTTATTGCACGGGGGTCGCGAGCTGTCAGCCTCCACCCCAAACCCCGCTTTGCCTCCAGCATTTATAATGGTGTTAAATATGTAAAAAAAGTGTTTTTAATTTGTACCGGGGGGGTCACACACAGAGGCTTGCTACGTGAAAGGGGTCACCAGTACAAAAGTTTGAGAACCACTGTTTTATAGCATCCCCTGGGCTCCCTCCCAGAGTCCTGCTCTCCCTCAGTTCTCCCACCCTCTGAGGCCTGAGTATAAAGTTAAGTCTCCACTTGCTGGAAATCAAATCCCATCCCAGCAGCCAAGCCCCCCTCCCCGGACGAGTTTGATTATTTGCATGTCTCTTGCCCAGGTGTTCAGTGGCAGAGAGCACCAGACAGATGCCCTCTGGGACACCCCGTGTTTCAGAGCCCTCAGAGCGATACAGAGTCCTGGCTACTCACCGATATTTTGGTGAAGACGGAGAGCAGGAGTGACAGGGCTGAGAGGTACATCCGGATTCTCTCCCCTCCGAAGCGTCTCTGGAGATACTCCGGCATGGTGATGATCTGAGCGGCAGAGATGCAGGGGTCATTGCACGGCACGGCAGCCCCCTGCCACAGGCAGCTGCAGCCCAAGTCAAAACGGGGAAGCACCGGGACAGCTTATGGGAGCTTGAACAGAGCCCAGGAATTATGGCTGCGCTTCCTCTTAACCCAAGAGGGGAGGGGCTTTGTGGGGAGCCTGGCACCCTCAGCTCTGCCTCCACAAAGGGTACGTGCCACCCAGCAGGCAGGCACACGTTGCTCTCCAAAGGGCACCAGCAGGCAGGCTATGGGGCTAGGAGAGGGGCTTGGTGCCAGGCAGGGAGAGAGCTAGCTAGGACCTCATCCCTCTGGCTTCTCGTAGGGCCCTGCACAAAGCCAGTCTGTCTGGGGCCTTATACCCCTTGCCAAAGCTATAAAGCCCCTCAGCCTCTGAGATCCTGAAATTAACCAATGAGCCTAGGAACTGAGCTCGGCTTGCAGGTGGGAGGCTGATTTCACTGCAGGCACCACGGCAACACCAAAGTCATTGTTAGTATCAATATAACCAGAAATAGGAACACGGCTAATATCCCCGCCTCGGTGAGGAATCAGCGCTTGCAAAAACTGAACCGTGCCACTTGTGTGCACACACATACCCCTCTGCTCTCTCCTGGGCGGAATCAGAACTGCCCAGGTGTGTGTCATGGACCCCATCCTGCAGGCTGGTGGGGTCTATTTCACACCTGCTCAGGCAAAGAGAGCAGAGTTCAGCCAGGGTCAGGGTTCACTCAGCTCCTGCCCTGAGTCGCAGCCAGCCTGTGACAGGAAAACGGGGCTGTCCGGCTGTGTCCGGTGTACTCCGACTGTACTTACCCCCGAGGAGATGTAGACTGGTACAAACACCCAGGCCAATGCCAGCAGGACATAGGTAGCCTATGGAGAAACAGGGGCACAGCCTGATCAATCACTGTTCTGTCCACAGCAGGGCCTCCAGCTTAACGTTAGCAGCGTCACTGGGTCCCACGCAGGAGGCCCGAGCTGGGCCCAGCCCCGCCCTGAGATGCACCCTCAGATCTCCATGGGCTCCGTGGAGCATGGGTGTGCCGGAGGGTGGGATACAGAACTCCCCTATGGACACTCCCCATCTCAGCACTTAGCACCTGGCATTGCTGACTCCACAGGTGACCAGAGATTTCATGTTAACTCCTTAAGGCCTTACGTTAATGCAGAGCCTGACCCCCTTGTGGAGAAATGCTTGGAAAACCAGGGAGCCTGTTTCTGGTCTATCAATTTGCCATAACATCCCCAGTCGGGATGTCTGCCAGGGTTGGACGTGGGATCTCTGGATCTGGAAGCACGGGCTCCCAGGGCATGAACTAAGGCAGCTGGTCCATCAGCAGGCTCCTGAACATCCATACGAGGCCCCGCCAATAGAGGGACACAGAGAGCTTAGCACGGGTTACACATATTTTCCCCATCAGCCCTAATGGAGTTATGTGCAAATGCCCCATTAGGTGGGTAAGGCTTTGTCTGGCCCAGCTGGCTCCAGTGACCGATTAGCCTAATAAGGCAAAGTGACTCACATTCCATTCAAAGCCAGCCACGGCAATTCCCCCAGCAGCTCCAGTCCCAGCCAGTCCAATGAAGAGCCCTGATCCTTCGCTGCTGGCGAAGAGGGAGGCGCCAATCTGCAGGCCGAAAGCAAGGCGGCGCATTAGCACGCGGAGCTTAGCGAGGCATCAGCGTCTTTGCTGTGTATCCCATAGGGCTAGCCTGGTCGCTTGCTTATATACCTTCTCTTGTGGGCTTGACTGGTTGTTTTAATAGCTGTGTAGATTTGGACTAGATCATTCTTGGCTGTACCACAAGCACCCTAGAGGCCCCATCCTGTATGTTGAGCTAAAGCAAGTTAGCATACATGTGTTCGGGGCCTTTAGCCTAGGTAAGTGAGGATGAGTTAAAGCAAGTTAGACCTTTGGCACAGATAGAAGACTACCTAAGTTATGCCCTCTTTAAACTCAACAGGTACACCACAAAGAACATGGAACTAACATGGTTAGGTCAGAAATAAGAGAGGTGAGGATGAGCTAATGGTCATCACTAGGTATGAACGTGTCAGCCTAGGGGGTAAGCGTCCCCTGATGTTTTGTGGGTGAGGACATTAAGTTTGGACATGGAAGGTGGGCACATAGTGGTCAGGCTCAATACGACGGGCAAACCACCATGTTAGTTAGTTGGTTAGTTTTAGCTTCTATAGTCTTCCAATAGCTTTTCAGCTCTCCAGCGTCTCCTTAGTTCTGCACCTCCCAATCGAGAATTGAGGAACCTGGCCCATCGGACTCTCTTGGCGTGCCAGAGGCGAGACTGGTCCTTCGTCTCTTATCACCAGGTTACCCAGGGTGGGTGTGAGTGTGTTCGTCTAGGTGTATAATACCACATGTACCTCTAGGACAATATTATTTCCTTTGTCACTCTGATCGATTACTTTTCCATGTGATCATTGTTCCATTTATCTCCATAAAAGTCTGCAAGGCTGTATTTTGTTCTCAGTTGAGTCATACATCCTGAGGGTCCTTGCAAAACTCTGTGTAGCCTGATTCTGGGACAAGAACCTTATTATCTTCTGATCAGATCACCTGGCGAGCCTGTAACCCATATTATATAAACAAGAATATGAGTCCCCTAAAATCAGGCAACAGCAAGCACCTGCTTTTCCAAGCGGAACAGCGTGGCTCCCTCTGTGCCGCCAATGGAACCGTGTGAGCCGAACAGGTTTCAAACAGGGTTCGCCTGGATGGCAAAAGCAGGCTGAAGCGCCTGGCCAGGGCCGCCCAGAGGATTCCAGGGGACCCGGGGTCTTCGGCGGCGGGGGGCCCCGCTTCAGCGGTAAGTCGGCAGCGGCGGGTCCTTCTGCTCCGGGACCCGCCGCCAAAGTGCCCCAAAGTCCCACAGCGGGGAGCCCCCTCCACTGAATTACCGCTGAAGCGGGACCTGCCGCTGAAGTGCAGCCCCCACCGCGGGTCTTCGGGGCACTTCGGCGGCGGGTCCCGGAACAGAAGGGCCCCGCCGAAGACCCGGCTGCACTCCGGCGGCGGGTCCCACTTCGGCTGTAATTCGGCGGCCGGGGGGGGTCCTTCTATCGCAGAGAGGAAGGACCCCCCCGCCAGCGAAGACCGGGAGTGAAGAAGCTCCGGGGGCCCGGGCCCCGCGAGAGTTTTCCGGGGCCCCCGGAGCGAGTGAAGGACCCCGAAAAACTCTCGTGGGGGCCCCTGCTGGGCCCGGGGCCTGGGGTAAATTGCCCCACTTGCCCCCCACTCTGGGCGGCCCTGCCTGGCAAACGGCAAGGAGCCAGCTTGGCCACCAGGCATCTCCACGTAAGCTGGCGGGGCTAATCCACCAGCCAAAGGCGGCAAAGCCGTGCTCCAAACAAGGGCACCAGTCCAGCTCCTTTGCTCAGGGCTTTGTTCTACTGCCTCAGAAGCAAGGATCCAAAACAACACCCAGCCACTCCAAGCATCTCATTGCCCCTCAGGGTCTCAGCTAATCCTTGGGTCCACGTCTTCCCTGAACTCAGAGCCCAGCCGGCTCCTAGGAGCATCTGCTCCTCTGCCCTGAGCCAGGAAGACTTGTATGATTTCCTGTAGTCAGCAGGCCTGTGACGCACAATTACAGCGTCCAGTTTGAAAGGGCCCATGGGCTAGAAGAGGCGCCCTGGGACGTGCACACTCGGCTAATCCTGAGCTCACTCACAAGGCCGCTAACAGCATTTCTTGCAGTTGGGAGCCCGGGCTTCCTTTCCTCATGCAAACGCTTGTCAGAGAATCACACGTCGTTGCATTTGCTGCAGTGCAGAAGTGCCATTACCGGGCAATGCTGCCCAGACCTGAGCTGTATGTAAGGGGTATGGGGAGGGGATCAGCCATCCTGCATTTCTAGACAAGCACGAAATGTGGAGGGAATATATTGGTTGTAACAAATCTGGGGCCACCTATGACTTTGCGGGAGTCACTACGCTGCCGTCATAACCAGGCACGGCTGCTTGGCAACAGCGGGGAAAGAATTCAGATCCTGCTGCTCCAAATGCCCCTACCCAAGCTTAGACTGGCCTACAGGGAATTCTCGTAGGAGACCACAGGGTGGTAGGTTAAGCACAGATCCCACTGATCTGGGGTCTGAGTCCTGGTTGGCAGGACCCAACAGATCACAGATCTTCAGAGGGGCAGCAGCAAAGAGGGACCCACCACTGGAGAAATGAGATGTAGCTCCAAGTCAGGCAGGGGCGGGCAGATGCTGGCTGCCTCCAGGGTAGGAATCCAGTGTGTTCCTGTGTTATGCATTATGGGGCATGATCTGAGATGTCAGGTGATTCATCACAAGGTGTTTGAACTGAGTGCATTACAAGAGGTACCCTATGTGGCAAGCCAGGTACTGAGGCAGCTACACCCAGCAGAAGATTGCAACTCCCTGATATATGAAGAGGGATAATATTAGCTCCATCTCCCTGGGCACTGGAGGTGATGGTGGGTAGATACGGAGACCCCGCTTCCCTCCTTTTCATAGGGGCAATGGCTCTGCAACAGAGGCCCAAGTGTGAGACCCGACTGCTGGGACTGTCCTGCATAAAGAGACAGAAAAAAAGCCAGAGCGAGAGAGAGAGAGAGAGAAGGCATCTACTTACAGGCCACCACGCCATGCTCCTGCCAGCAAGGAAGTAGCCACTGAGCGTATTCCTATTCACCCTGCATGAGGACTGAGAGGAAATGGAGATCAGCATGGAAAGAAAGCAGCCCTGCTCCCATAAACCCCTCCTGGAGAGCAACCAGGAGCCTTTGGATGGCTAGCGAGAGCCATGTGACGGAGGGATGATTATAACACCACCACCTCACTCTTATCTAGAGCTATTCATAAGTACATTGCAAAGGGCTTCACACACGAGGGCCACATCATTATCCCTATTTTATAGATGGTAAAACTGAGGCGAAAAAACTTGCCCAAGTCTCCCAGCAGGCCTGCGCTAGAGCAGGTCCTAGAACCCAGGTCTCCTGAGTCCAAGCTGAGTACACTAGCTACTAGGCCATATGATTATACACCACCTGTGGCAGCAGCCTGAGCAGGATAGAGCCAATCAAGCATGAGTGGCCATGGAATCAGAGAGGATTGTCATACTCAGCCTCAGTGCTGAGCAGAAAGGCTTGGCCTGGAGGTACCATCATCCTACAATGGATGGACTCAGACCTGCTCGCACCCAATGGCTGGAGGCCAACAGAGGCTGAGGACCCTGCCTATGCTGAGGTTTGATTCAACAGCCCAGGAAGTTAACAGGAGTCCTCCTATGGACTGAAATGGATGTTAGAGCAGGCCCCTAATACTACCACAACTAACAGAGCTCCTCCTTTAGCTCAAGTGGGAGAGGGGTGTGCTTTCCTAAGCCGTGGATCCTCCTGCTGGGGTGGGTGTGTGTGTGTGGTGGGTGGATTGACTAACGAGCATATCAGACCCCAGACAGGTAGAACAGGCTGTTCAATTTGTTCCCATCTAGGAGACACTGTTCTGCTCTAACGTGGCCTCAGCTCATCTCACTGAGCAATTAGAAACAATTATTTCCCGTTAAGGATTATGTAGGGGCGGGAAATACCTTTGCAAATGCATCTATGTCTGTTAAAGCAGAAGCTATTGGACCGACTCCCTCTGGCCACACCTGCCATGTGTCCTGGCCTTCCTAAGACTCAGCCATGCAAGGCACTGAGTACTCCAGCCCCAGGCTTGCAAAACACTTAAGCACATGCTTAACTTTAAGCACACAAGTCCAGTGACCATCTTTCAGCCAGCATTTCTCAATGAGCGCAATTAGAAATAATCCTTAGCTCTTAAAGTCAAAGGCATAAGGGAAAAATACCATAAAAGCAATCTCTCCAGGGGCTGTTTAACGTATCTTTGCTTTATATATTAGATGTTGTAGTATTTTGACACCTCAGAGTATAGTCCTGGGCGCAGTGGAAATAAGATTAGATAGGTAGCCCAATCGATCTCTTAGAAGCACCTGAAATAAAAGACTCCACTATGCCAGGGATGGAAGGTGCGGGTCTGTACAATTATGAATGGGAGGTGAGGTGACCATGAAACAGATTCTGTATTAAAAAGTGGGTCATGCTCTGAAAAAAATCTGAGACTCTCTCAGGCTTCTTTCAGGTAAGCACCTCCAGTTACGTCCCAGGATCCCAGCAGACACACTCCAAGGCAGGCTCCTTTTTCACATGTTCTGAAAGCTGCAAGATTCACATTCTAGTTGGGCTGACTCAGCCCTTTCTATGCAGATAAGCCGAGCTCTCTGCAGTTTGCTGGGGTGGGGTCTCTCAGAGAAGATTTGAGAAGCCAAAACATTTTTAATAAGAGTAGAAGCTTTCCCTGGGCCAAAATTTCCCCTCTCCACCCTGTTGTGGTGCAGGATATGTAGGAGCAGACTGATTATCAAGGTGCTCAGCCCTTCTGATAATCAAGCCGCAGCTTTCTGCAATTCACCGGAGAGGCCTGGGACCCAATCCGGCAACCCTTACTCATATAAGGATCCCTTTTTAATTGTTTGAGGACTATGAGGTTGCAGGATCAGGAGTGTAGACCCTTATCTTGCAATCCAAGCCAGGCGCGTGGACCTGATTGCAGGATCAGGGCCTTAGTTTGCAATGCACTTTGGGAACCTTTGGGATGGAGTGAGTGGAAGCTAAGTACCCGCAGCACCTCGCAGCCTCAAGTCCAGAAAGGCACGTTGCTAAGGTGCAATAGTAAAATAAAACAATTAACTAATGAGGATTTCAAAAACAAGGCTCCCGGTCCTTTCAGGTGGCACCTGAGAAGCCAGTCCTGAGAGAGGAGACAGAAATTGTAAAGATTTAAGTACATAACAGCAAATTAAACAAACGAAAAAACCTCTTACCCATATTCCCACAGCCACATTCAAGGCAAAATAAGCCACGATGACAATAATGTCAGCAACATTGAACGGCTGCAGAGGGGTAACTGATCCAGTGGTAGAATTGTCGCCCATCATCCCGATGCTCCCTGCCCAGCCCCAGAGAAAGCAGCAGAGTGTCAGAGAGACAATCACTGACTCAGTAACTGATTAGCTTGCCGCTTGTGGGAATTGATCATTAAACAACCCGGAGCTGGGATTTTCGCTTTGCGAAGTGGTTTGTGTGGACAGACAGGTTGTCAAAGTACAGCCCAGCTTCTGCCTCCCTCCCTCTTTCTGCTAACTTCCGGCCGCTCAGAGCTCCAGGAACCCAAAGCCAAGTCCAGGGAGTTAGGCAGTTGTTGAGCTGCAAACATGGTTTCTGGCTGTCTGCAATCAACAGAATGTAAACTAGCTCCTCTTACGCCCAGCCTTGAATTGCGATGCCCTGAGAGCGATGATCTTGGAGGCATGGTTCCTCAGGTATTTAACCACAGGCTTTACTTTGCTGTTTCTCAAGGCAGAGCACGATTTAGTCACTCTCTCCTTCTTCACTCTGTTTCCAAGTGGAGGAGGAAAGCTTATGTGACAGAATGAAGGAGGTATTACAAGCAGCAATGACCTGATCTAAACGTGTCCTGCTTTAGCTTCAGACCACTGGATCTCACATTGTGGTCCCGTTGACATACAGAATGAAACGTTTCGGCTGCTATGGGGAGCCGTGGGTCTCAGAGCATCTCTCTCTCACAAAGCGATCCACAGAACAATAAAGTTTGAAACAGAGTAGACAGAAAAGTTCCTGGTCAGAAGAGCAATTGCACTAGAACAACCATCAAGGGTTTTGTCGAAGACTCGTTCCTCAATGAACGTTTCTGCTGATGAGATAATCCCCTCCAGGGTACAGTTGTGGGAGAATAGGTGTGCTAAGGCCAACATTTCGATGTAGTCACTGAAGTGCCTAGGGTATCTGCAACTCACTTCTGTAAATGTTTGTGTGCATACTCTTCCTATTTGACTAAGTTTTAACAGGCCATACCCTTGCTGGCCAATTACTATATAACCTGCATTAATACACTTGGAGCCCATGTAAGTGTTACTATGTCAACTTGGTGTAACTAGTAACACCGCTAAATTGCTTAATAACCTACTTTTGTTAAAGTATAACCTAGATACAGTGCTGTATTTTGACATCTGCCACATATTTCTGGACAGGAAATACAGAAATCAAATTTAGAGATAACCACCTTATGAAAGATAACTCCACAAGGTTATCACTGATTGCAGTAATATTTGACACAAAGGGATTTCCAAGTTTAAAAGCAAATAGAATTTGGATTTATATTGCATCTCATCTACTCAATATACCTTACAAGGCAAATGATAATTGACTGACTGCATGCAAATACAGAATTCTAACCTCAGCAAAGGCTCATTCATGCCCTTCGATGTTAGGAAGGCCTCTCGCTCTTTGCTGGAAAGAAAGTGACAGCAAAGGTGACCTTTCACTTCCCTCTGGCACTGCCAAAGATTGTTTGCAGCCATTTGCAAGGGATAATAAATTAGAGATTGGCCTGCAACAAAACCCCAGATTCAAATTCCAAACTCATTCTCCCTCTTACTGGTCAAAACAAATCCCTAGATGCAAATACAACTAACTTGGGAGCTCAGAATCCAGATCCAAATCCAAAATTTACCATCGCAGGTAAATCTATTATAGGAGGGCTGGTAGCACCACCTCTGATTGCCTGACACTTCCCATTATAAATCCCTATTTTTGGCTGCTCGGGAAGATTAGATTTTTTATCAGCAAATGCTGGTAAACGTCAATTTCACTGTAAACACAGAAACCAATGAAAAAATATCTCCTTAGATAACAATCATAATGAACTGATAGGCAAAGTAAAAAAACCCAATGCCTGAGAACTTATTAGAGTTTAAATTCTCGCAGGGCCAGGTAGGCAGGCAGAGCTTCAGAGTCTCAATGCATAGATGAGATAATGGTGCAGAGAGGAGGGGGTTAGATTTATTAGGAACTGAGGAAACTTTTGGGATGGGGGATCCTATACAGGAAGGATGGGCTCCACCTAAACCAAAGTGGATCCAGACTGCTGGCACTTAACATTACAAAGGTTGCAGAGCAGTTTTTAAACTAAGAGATGGGGGAAAGCCGACTGCTGCAGAGGAGCACGTGGATCGGACAGAGACTTCTCTTCGGGGAGAGTCTAGTGATAAAGATTTTCTAGGTTTTAGTCAGGATGAGAGGATGGAAGAGGATAAAGGATGGGCCAGATCAGATGAGAAACATTCACATAAAAAAGAATCTGACACATCAGAAAAGGGCAGACAAATAAATAGTGACAAGTTTTTAAGTGCTTGTACACAAAAACTATAAGTCTAAATAATAAGATGGGTGAACTGGAGTGTCTCATGTTAAAGGAGGATATTGATATAATAGGCATCACAGAAACCTGGTGGAGTGAGGACAATCAATAGAACCCAATCATTCCAGGGTACAAAATATATCAGAAGGACAGAACAGGTCATGCAGGGGCTGGGGAGTGGCACCATATGTGAAAGAAAATGTAGAATCAAATGAAGTAAAGATCGTAAATGAATCCACATGTTCCATAGAATCTCTATAGATAGTATTCCATGCTTTACTAAGAATATAACAGTAGGGATCTATTATCGACCACCTGACCAGGACAGTGACAGTGACTCTGAAATGCTAAGGGAGATTAGAGAGGCTATCAAAATAAAGAACTCAATAATAGTGGGGGATTTCAATTATCCCCATATTGACTGGGAACATGTCACCTCAGGACAAAATGCAGAGACAAAATTTCTCGATATTTTAAATGACTGCTTCATGGAGCAGCTGGAATAGGAACCCACAAGGAGAGAGCAATTCTCAATTTAGTCCTGAGTGGAGTGCAGGATCTGGTCCAAGAGGTAACTATAACAGGAGCACTTGGAAATAGTGACCATAATATAACAACATTTAACATTCCTGTGGTGGGAAGAACACCTCAACAGCCCAACACTCTGACATTTAATTTCAGAAAGGGGAACTATGCAAAAATGAGGTTAGTTAAATAGAAATTAAAAGGTACAGTGACTAAAGTGAAATCCCTGCAAGCTGCGTGGACACTTTTCAAAGACACCATAAGAGAGGCCCAACTTAAATGTAACCCCCAAATTTAAAAACACAGTAAAAGAACTAAAAAAGAGCCACTGTGGCTTAACAACCATGTAAAAGAAGCAGTGAGAGATAAAAAGGCATCTTTTAAAAAGTGGAAGTCAAATCCTTGTGAGGTAAATAGAAAGGCACATAAACACTGCCAAATTAAGTGTAAAAATGTAATAAGAAAAGCCAAAAAGGAGTTTGAAGGACAGCTAGTCAAAAACTCCAAAGGTAATAACAAAATGTTTTTTAAGTACATCAGAAGCAGGAAGCCTGCGAAACAATCAGTGGGTCCCCTGGACAATCGAGATACAAAAGGAGCACTTAAAGACGATAAAAATCATTGCGGAGAAACTAAATTTTTTATTTTGCTTCAGTCTTCACGGCTGAGGATGTTAGGGAGATTCCCAAACCTGAGCCGTCCTTTGTAGGTGACAAATCTGAGGAATCATCACAGATTGAAGTGTCATTAGAGGAGGTTTTGGAATTAATTGATAAACTTAACAGTAACAAATCACCGGGACCGGATGGCATTCACCCAAGAGTTCTGAAAGAACTCAAATGTGAAATTGCGGAACTATTAACTATGGTTTGTAACCTGTCCTTTAAATCAGCTTCTGTACCCAATGACTGGAAAATAGCTAATGTAACACCAATATTTAAAAAGGGCTCTAGAGGTGATCCCAGCAATTACAGACTGATAAGTCTAAGGTCAGTACCAGGCAAATTAGTAAAGAATAAAATTGTCAGACATATAGAAGAACATAAATTGTTGGGCAAAAGGCAGCATGGTTTCTGTAAAGGAAAATCACGTTTTACTAATCTATTAAAGTTCTTTGAAGGGGTCAACAAACATGTGGACAAGGAGGCTCCAGTGGACATAGTGTACTTAGATTTCCAGAAAGCTTTTGACAAGGTCTCTCACCAAAGGTGCTTACATAAATTAAGTTGTGATGGGATAAGAGGGAAGATCCTTTCATGGATTGAGAACTGGTTAAAAGACAGGGAACAAAGGGTAGGAATAAATGGTAAATTCTCAGAATGGAGAGGGGTAACTAGTGATGTTTCCCAAGGGTCAGTCCTAGGACCAATCCTATTCAACTTATTAAAAAATGATCTGGAGAAAGGGGTAAACAGTGAGGTGGCAAAGTTTGCAGATGATACTAAACTGCTCAAGATAGTTAAGACCAAAGCAGGCTGTGAAGAACTTCAAAAAGATCTCACAAAACTAAGTGATTGGGAAACAAAATGGCAAATGAAATTTAATGTGGATAAATGTAAAGTAATGCACATTGGAAAAAATAACCTCAACTATACATGCAATATGATGGGGGCTAATTTAGCTACAACTAATCAGGAAAGAGATTTTGGAGTCACCGTGGATAGTTCTCTAAAGATGTCCACGCAGTGTGAAGCAGCAGTCAAAAATCAAACAGGATGTTACGGATCATTAAAAAAGGGATAGAGAATGAGACGGAGACTATCTTATTGCCCTTATATAAATCCATGGTACGCCCACATCTTGAATACTGCGTACAGATGTGGTCTCCTCACCTCAAAAAAGATATACTGGCATTAGAAAAGGTTCAGAGAAGGGCAACTAAAATGATTAGGGGTTTGGAACGGGTCCCATATGAGGAGAGATTAAAGAGGCTAGGACTTTTCAGCTTGGAAAAGAGGAGACTAAGGGGGGATATGATAGAAGTATATAAAATCATGAGTGGTGTGGAGAAAGTGAATAAGGAAAAGTTATTTACTTGTTCCCATAAGAACTAGGGGCCACCAAATTAAATTAATGGGCAGCAGGTTTAAAACAAATAAAAGGAAGTTCTTCTTCACACAGTGCACAGTCAACCTGTGGAACTCCTTGCCTGAGGAGGTTGTGAAGGCTACGACTATAACAGGGTTTAAAAGAGAACTAGATAAATTCATGGTGGTTAAGTCCATTCATAGCTATTAGCCACGATGGGTAAGGAATGGTGTCCCTAGCCTCTGTTTGTCAGAGGGTGGAGATGGATGGCAGGAGAGAGATCACTTGATCATTACCTGTTAGGTTCACTCCCTCTGGGGCATCTGGCACTGGCCACTATCAGCAGACAGGATACTGGGCTGGATGGACCTTTGGTCTGACCCAGTGTGGCCATTCTTATGTTCTTAAGGATATTTACTTTGTATATTTTGATGTGATAATGACAATTTGTGTTTTAACAGTTATAAAGCTTGAATTTTTTGAATATCAATGTCTACTGTCATTAAATTGTCTGGCCCCCAATTGTCTGATCTCCCCGTAATTTCCCACAACTGCAAAAACTTAAATCAATAAAAATAGGAAAAAAATGCTTCAAAATAAACAGATATCTGTGGAAATTATAAAATAATAAAAACTAAATTCTGATACTAACAATTTGGGCTGAAGTTTTCCATGACTGTTTTTGTAAGTTTCAGCCATAGCAGTTCAGCTGTTTGAGAACAATGCTAGGCCCATGGTAAAAAATTTCTTGAGAACTTTTCTTTCAAATGTTCTACCATTCCTATGCTTTAGAGCAGGGACCTGAAGTGTGGTAAAGAGTGGCCTTTATGTCAGGAATGTGCCTTTTCCATCCCCATGAAAAGCCACCTGAATTTGGCCAAGTTATAAGCTTTTCAGGGGGGAATGCAGTTTGTACATGCTCAGTAGCGACTTTAACAAATCTCTGAAGACTGTCCTCCCTGAGCATGTTCAATTAGTGACTATTATAATGCTTACCCACAAGGAGGCTTAATTAAAGTTGCACAGGCAACCTTCATTCTGGCATTTCCTAACTTTTGAATGCTTACCTTTCTAGCTTGAATTATCATGCAATGTAGTTTATTCCTGCGTAACTATAGATAAGAGTTTGAGCTGGGAACACATCTCCAAAACTGGATTGAGTTTTCAAAGAGGTTATGGCCTTAATTCCCTCCTTGACAGAACCTGTGGGGTCCTTTAAGCTCCCTGACTTTCATACATTGTCTAAACTGACTGTGTATAAACTCACCATTACTCCTCCCTCCAGAGCATGCCAAACTTGCTCAAGGCTCCTGGTACCAGCACAATTCAAGGGCTTGGTGATTTAAGCAGTGGTAGAGGCCTATGTTTCTATTCCATAATATAAATGGCCTGAAACCTAAGATCAGAACCCACTATTGTTGCTTTGCATGCTTGTCTCTAGTCCAACCCTCCTCGCACACTGGCAGGCTGGAAAAACCCAAAGAAGCACTATTTTCTTGTTTTTGACGCAATGACTCATCGCTAATGAAGCATAGCAATATTTATTTGCCATTGCCTGTAAACAGCACTCAAAAAGAGTACTCAGCAAATGAATGGCTCTAGACTGACCTAACGAAGCGTGTGTGAAACACACACATCTGGGTAATGGAGGTTAAGGAAGGCCAAGCCTTCCAAGTTACAAACAGGTTGGTCAACAGCAAGACATGGAACAGAAATTGATACCATGACAGTGAATAATAAATAATGTACATATTTATTGTAGATGAGCCCTATCTACTTGTCTGTAAAGTACCTTGCACACCTCTGGTGCCATATAAACTACTTAGTGAAGTATGGGCAGTTCAACCAAAAAGTGGTAATATGTTTGTTTCCTTGCTCTTTTACAGTAAAGCAGTGACAATATAAAGCCAATTACCCTCCCGAATGTTTATGCATGCTCAGCTTATATTAGTAAGGAAAATGTACCAAATGTACCAAACCTTACAACTTTGTTCAACATCGCAACACCCCCAAATGGCAATTTTTGATAGGGCCACATTCTGAAATGCAAGTAACTACTGAATAAACATTTTTTAAAAAGCTCACACAAAACAAATCTTTATTCTTTGTTGCAGAAAATAAATACAGGTGCATATTTCATATGCTTTTCTATAAAAGCACTTCTACAAAATTTCACTTAACTGCATACAACAGTACAACCTTTTTGGCTTTTAAAATGCAAATATTATACAGTCACTTCGTTTTATCAACTTTTTAAAGCACTTGTAGCAAGCAGCTTCGGAAAAGGAATGTTTAGTTTATGAGCTAAATTCTTGCTTCAAGTGTTTGTTTTCCATATATAGTGCAACTAACCTAAAAGCAACTAGAACAACTTTTTTTTTTTCTTCTCTCTCTCTTTTTGGAAAACGTTTGGGACTTTTTCAAAAACTGCAAAGAAAAATAGCTCTCGAAATCTGGTTTAAATTTGAAGTTAAACCAAAAAAAAAAACAACCAAAAACAGAAATGACTCAATTGAAATATTAAGGTAAGCATGATGCTTCACAGCTTGTTTTCTATACAATTCCAGTTTGGCCCTTGGTTTTTCTTTAGAATAAAAAGAAAAGATTAATCATCTAGTCCTATATTTCTGAAAAGGTAAGACATGGACTCCCCGTTATGGATTCTGCGAATGGCTTCTGAGAGGATCATACTGATATCCACAGTCTTAATTTTGGGACACTGGAGTTTTTGTATTTCGTGTGGAATTGTGTTGGTTACAACAACCTAGAGAGAGAGAAAGAGAGAAACCGTCACAATAGAAATGATTTTTCCCCTGACCTTTTCCCTTCAGTTTCTGATCTGCACCCTATCACATCAGAGTCTGAAAAGGCAAGTTCTACTGTCCAGATCCCGAGAAAGTTAAATGGTTGATGCAAAGCAGGATCTCCTTTTGTGGCTGTTTATTGACAGGATTATAGCCTTATGAAAGGTTATACACTGCTGTTGGATGCCTACCTACTCACCTATCTACGAATGCTAAAGAAACAGTCCTTCCTTGCCTTCATCCTGTCAAACACGCGCAAGGGGATGCACTCTTAATTACTCTTCGCTTAAGGAGAATCTCCTTATGTTGACAATCCTTTACCTAGGCTCTTATTATTATGCTGCACCCATCACTAAAGTATTCATGAAGACTTGAAAAAAAGGAATAATTATATGTTAAAACCTTAATCTGTACTGAAAAGTGAAGCCAGGAACAAACAGCCACAGTATTGTTCCTGTAATTTGTAATTGATATTGTCATTAGTAATAATCCATATTAAAAATTTGAGGAGCCAAGCCAGCGGGGATTTTAAAGATGGCTGAATTTTCAGAAGAGTTTTCATCATTTTCATTTGCTTCTGAACTTTGAAGCTAGCCCATCCTGCCCACACTTACTTCATCAATAGCAGACTCTTCTATCAACCTGGGAGCATCTGAAGACAGCAGGCCGTGGGTCGCCATTACAAAAATCTTGTATGCTCCCCTTTCCTTGAGAGTCTCTGCTGCAGCGAGGAAGCTGTCAACATCATCTATGATGTCATCCTGTCAAAATAAGACCAGGCCAATGAAGACTCCACACTGCCTCAAACAGGCCATGCAACAGAGGCAGACAGATCTAGTGTAATTCTACTGGTGTCAATGCAGTAGATTTCTCTAGTCTACATACAAACCATATTATTAATTTACTGACAGTAACCCTTACTATCTTATATGGTGGCTCAAGGAACAGAGTGTGGGAGAGGAGAATTGCCACGGCTCTAAACATGACACCAAAGACTGCCCTATAGAAAAAGTTACTCCAAACATTAAAATCTCAAATTAGTAACATTTTATATTAAAAACCCAAAGAATAATGCAATTTCTCCAGTGTCCTTTAAAACATCATCAGTCTTTACGTCATTGGCACTTCTAGATCTGCAATGTTAATATCCATGATACTCTGTTTCTCTGAAATGATGCAACAGAGTCCAGCTACCAGGCTTTCACCTTATGAAAACTCTCATGGACAGAGTTTCAGACGACCCATTCAGTAGATACTATCAGGGCCAGATCCTGCTTTTCTCTATCACTGTGTATTTTGGACAATTAATTGCAGTGTTCTTCACTAAAGCACAAGAGGATTCTTAAAACCTATACAGCAAGATTCAGTCATGTAACCAGGAGGGTGCATGAGGGAAGAAACCAAGCATTAAAAAAAAAAAAAAATCCCAGAATGTATTTACTAACAAAACAATAATAAATATTCCCACAGGGCAGTTAAAAACCTGGCATATTTTTTTATTTTTGAACTTTGAAATTCAACAAGGGATAAAACATTTGATTTTAAAAAGATGTGGAAGGACTTCAGTTAACCATTAATTCAAGATGATGTACAGGGACCTCAAAACTTACAGTCATTATGTAAAGCTTTTCCAAATCACCTCAATTGTTACTCAAAGTTTAGTTAATATGGCAAAGAAACTGGTCCATCCTTCCTTCCATTTTATTCTTATACATGATATTTAGTCCTTTAATATCTTGCATGCAGCCCTGTTAACAACTATTAACTGTGGAAGATAATTTCTAACCAGCCCTTTTTTCTTCACTCTGCCTTCCCCAACACACTGACGTCCTCCTGGCTTTTAATACAGGAGCAGTGCCTGGACAGTCTATTAAAGTACAAGAGCTGGATTAACCAATCAGTTTCAGAAGTTACACCAGAAATTTTCATCAGCAAATTACACTGGCACCATCATCAAGAACTAAAACAGCACTTAAGTATTTTATTAAAAAATAAAAAAGACTTCAGAGAGATAGAAGGGAGTGATCCATTTTATTTTTAAACTCCCTCAAATGTCAGCCTGTGTGTAATTGTTATTAAAAATTCTTTTGGTCATTTAAATTATGAAAGTGGAAAGAAAATTGAAATTAAAGGCCTTAAATGCAATTTTTCCATTAAGGCTGAGCAGCTTGCCATTTTGCTCAAACTTATGAGCCACTACACACAATTACACCAATATTCTGAGCATAAGCTTCAGAGAAATCCAATGTATTTTAGCAGCATCTTCTACTCAATTATCTTCAACTACTTTACTAATCTTAATTAACCTCTCTATTCCTGTAAAGTAACCTGCTAAACTCATTTTATTGAAGGGGCACAGAGATATTAAGTCCATAATCAAGGAGATTTATACTGCAATTTCAGTTGCCCTCAGTTAATAGAGCCTGTCAAGGGTATTAGGAAAACCCAGAGCCAACCTAAATGTCTTCCTTATGTTCTTAGAATGTCTGTGTAGTGAGCAAACATCCAAACAATCCATGTTTTTGCACTAGTTAAAAGTTTTAAATGCCAACAGCTCAGCATTTAATAATGACCCTTCAACAAGACACTGGCAAGATTTGTGGAAGGCCATTTCAAGCTTATTATAAAGAGAGAGAACTAGAGTGTGATGGGATTTAAAAAAAAAATATCAAACAAGTTGCTTTCAAAAGATTTCACTTATATTTGGGAATCAGGACATTAATTTTTGAGGCTAAAAACAAAGATTGGATCTTCCACTGAATTCTTGCCCTGTGTATCCTTAATTTAAGACTAGAGTGACCACAAGCTCTCTTACATCTCAGGAGTTTGACAATTTTAGCTTAGATACAATAAGAAAACCTTCAAAATTAGCCCTACTTTAAAGGATACACACAAATATACACACACATTCCTAAATTCAAAGCTATCAGAGTTTTGATCCAAAACATTCACTTACCACAATGATGGCTATTCTTCCTCCTACATCTCCAACAACTGTGATGGGTGGTTTTTCCTTTGGAATCAGCACTGATTAAAGGATTTAAAAAAAGGGGGGAGAAAAATTGTACATGCTTAAATGAATGAGGAAATTCTTGCTTTGCACTAGTCATCATTTCTCATTTTTTCCATAGATAAAAGCAAAGCAGCAACTGTCTCCACCATCACTGCTCTGCTTCCTCAGGCAGCAGAGTCTCGTGCACAAGGCACTGAGTCTTTCCACATAGGATATCCACTGTAAATATTTAGGCTCTGATCCTGCAAGTTACCCTGTATGAGTAAACACCTGCACAGAGCCCCTCTGAAATCAGTGGGGTTCCAGATGGGCACAGGGATCCACCCATAAAATAATGTGCAGGACTGGTGCCTTAAAGGCATATGTTTGCTGTCTGCTAACTCATGCCATTAAGTCTTGTATGCAGTGCAATTTGTCCAGTAAAATTTAGGAATGCTGTGCTGACACTCAATTCCTAGGGAGGAACTGGGATTTCTGGGCTCAACCATGGTGTAAAATGCATATGAAAAAACGGTTACTTTCCTGCACAGTAACTGTTGTTCTTTGAGATGTGTTGGGCACATAGTCATTCCACTGTAGGGGTGTAACTGTGCCCAATACACGGGAATCAGAGACTTTTGCCAGCAGTATCACTAGGTAGCACCTGTGTCCCCGCTGTCCTCTCGCTCAGAGCCGAAGGGGACATGGCTGCCATCTCCCTTTCCATTCCTTCATATGCCCATCCAATACCCAAAGCAGTGGGGAATGTGGGATGGTCATGGAATGTGTATGTGCATGACATCTCAAAGAACAACAGTTACTGTACAGATAAGTAACATTTTTCTCCTTAAAGTGATTGTGCACGTATACATTCCAGTGTAGGTCACTCGTCAGCAGTTCTCTTAGAGGCTAGGACTCAGATTACTTGAAAAGAAGACTGCAGCACTGACTGGCTGAAACTGACACTGTCCCAGGAACCCTGAGTGACAACATGGTGTTTAGAGAAGATATGTACTTATGTCTATGTAGCAGCCTTGCAAATGTCCACTACTGGTATGTTACTCAGAAAGGCTGATGAAGTGGAACTAGCCCTAGTGCAATGGGCCATTATTCTCAGAGGAGACGCAACCTTTACGAGATCATAGCAAAGCTTGATACTGTCAGAAATCCAGTGAGATATATGATAAGATTAAAGGGCAGCCAGTCACAGCCTATCAGAAAAGGCTACAAAGTCTAAGAGATTACCTAAAAGATTGTTCAGGCCAGATGAAAGGAGAACCCTTTGAACATCCAAAATATGAAGCCTCTCCTCAGCTTTGCTACAGTGAAGCTTTGGAAAACATACTGTAAGAGGAATAGGTTTGTTGAGGTGGAGTGCAAATACTGCCATAGGCATAAACTTACAGGGTGGCCTAAGAGAAATCTTGTCTCTGTGAAAGAAGGGTCCTGCTACCACCACCTGAAGCTCTGACATGTTTCTCACAGACATAATCGTTATCAAAACCACTGTATTTACTGATGGCAATTACAAAGAATTTGTTGCTAGAGGTTTGAAGGGGGAACCCATTAAACAGGACAAAATTAAATTCAGGTCCCTTGAGTATATGTATAAACGAGACCTTTTAAAACCCTAGACACGAAAGGATGCGAAAAAACCAAAACTCATCTACTGGAAGATGTATCAGGAAATGGAGCCTAGATACACCCTTATAGAACAGATAGAGAGATCAGAAGATTTCAAATGTAGCAGGAAGTCTAATATATGTCTAATTTCAAGTGTTCAGTGACTACTGGCAAGACTCAATTCAGGCGGAGAATCTTTTCCAATTTGCGGCATAAGTGCCCATGGTTGTATCCTTCCCTTCTATGCACCAACCAGCTTCAACGTTTTGGGAGCAAATTCTTTCCTCATTTCTAAACCAGAGATCAGACACGTTATATGTTCCTTGGCTCAGTTCTGAGACAGAAGGTCCTCAACCAGAGGCAGAGCTGTGGGAGGTCAAACTGATAGTTGATGTAAGGTCAGTGTACCAGTATTGTTTTGGGAAGGCCAGCGCTACAAGGATTAAAGTTGCTTTGTCTCTTTTAGCTCCATGATCACCTTCAGGATTAGGAGGACGGAGAAAACATACATTGGAAGATCTGACCAAAGGAGAAGGAAGGTGTCTGTCAAAGAACCTGGACTGTGACCTGTTCTGGAGCAGAACTTCCTGCATTTGTTGTTCAGCGTGGTTGCAAAGATAATGCTAGCATCGGTGCTTCCAACCAGACCCTGACTTGGCAGCAGAGAGTTTTTTCTTAAGCACCTGTTTATGAGAAAAGAAGTGCAGCCTATCAGCCTCAGAAGGCTTTGAACGTGTCGAGGAGGCCATAGGTGAGGAAGAAGATCTCACACAAAGACTGCTTTGGAGCAGAGGCCACTGAAGGGGAAATCCCTGGAAAGGAATTCTCTGCTCTGTCATGGTCAGGGTCAGGCTCTAAAGAGGGATGCATTGCCTGTTCCAGAAGAGGAAACTTAAGACAGAAATCCCTCTGTTTCTCTGTCCACTTGGGGAACGAAGTACAGATAGGACATTTGTCCCTCACATACCACTCACCTAAATGAATTAGACTTTTGCGCCTGTGACAGGGATGACAGACCTGCACGTGCATATTGCCGTGGAGAAATCACCTGGATTTAAACCAAAATAACCCCCGAAAGACTATAAACTAATTGAACTAACTACGCACAAAGAAGAAAAATGTTTCTGAGGTGGATAACCATAGGTCAAGATCAACAGGGAAGCTCCAACTCTCATCACAAGCGATATGAAGGAACTGAGACGGAGGTGGCAAACATATCCCTTTTATGCCCTCAGCTCTGAGCACAAGGACAGCAGGGGTACATGCACTACTTAGGAGTAGTGCTGGCAAAAGTCTCCAACTCAAGTGCAATGTATATGTGCATAATCACTCGAAGGAGAACTTTATCAACTCCCCCCCCACACACACACACAAATCAATGCAATAGGAGATGTTAAGACATTTTATTTGTTTCCTTCCAATGAACTGCTAACAGAAAAGTCCCCATCTAATGACCAGGTACACATGAAGCATGCGTTCATTAATAAAGCTCAAGACTATCTGTTAGGACTCCAAACCTATTCATCATTTGTACAGTGTAAATGTAAAGTGATCTGCAAACACTTTCCCTTCTGGATTCTCTCACAAAGACTTGTGAGGCACCCTGGAGAAGTCTCTAACTCAGTTTCCCCATCTGTAAAACTGAGTTAATTAAACCTCCCAGCATCCTGGGTGTTGATGTCTATAAAATGCTGTAAGAGCCTCAGATGAAAGAGGCCGCAGAAGTACAAAGCATCATAAAGTAATATCATGATCACTTGCCCTTTTCTTCAGCAGCTTGCTTCAGTTGAAATGTTAGCACTGTTGCATTCTTTTCAAAGTTCTTTTCTGGATGTCTGACAAGGTGTACAGAGGGCTATATTTCTGACACAGGCACCTAATGCTAATGTATACTAACAGATCTCCAACTTCTGAATGGCCATCAGTCCTATGCTGTGCTGAGCAGCATTTCTGGAAGCAATGACCCTGACAAGAAAAGCAAGCGCTACCTTGACAAGAGTGGGCTCAGTGTGGCAAGAGCCAAGAGCCCTGCGGTTACTGAAAACCATGCAAACCTTTAAAGCTGGCAGTTTTAAATAAGGCTGCTGCTTTGCCTTAATTTATACCACATGCTCTATTGTTGGGTTTGGTCCTGCTTTGAGCAGGGGGTTGGACTAGATGACCTCCTGAGGTCCCTTCCAACCCTGAGATTCTATGATTCTATGAAAGCAGCACGATATGTTCTTCTGACAATTACTCATCCTTCACACAGGGATCACAAGAATTGGGAAGACTACAAGAAGGAATTGCCACATTTGAGACAGAACAAAACTGATATATAAAGGACAAACAGATGTATAAATAAAGCTTTCAGCCATTACAGGCTCATATAGTCAAACATACTTTAAGCATATTTGGGATCTTTACTTTTTTTTTGTGGCCATTTTCTGCTCTATAAGTTTGTATCTCCCTAAAACTTTTAGATCTCACTGACAGCAGTGACACCTGCTGGTGAATAAGTTTACAGTCTGTCCTTTTGCTAAATTATTCTCAGCTCCAACAACTAGCTGATATTAAAGGTTGTTAAGGGGTAAAATTTATCCCACAAAAGCAAGAAAATTCAAAGTTTTTTTTAAAACTGACATCCTCCATCTACTCAGTGCATTTTCAATTTTATTTTATTTTCCACAATTACAAAGGGAAGGGGAAAACACAAGCTAAAAGAAAAATACAAATGTTAAAGTTAAACCTTATCACAGTGCTGGTTATATTTGTCGTAATTTTGAAGACACTGATTGCAACTCCATAGTTAAGGTTCCATTCTGAGATTAGTTTAAAATGGAACGTAAGTTTCTGTTTTTCCTGTATTTGAGGTGGCTTTTCAGTGTGAAATTTCAATGTTCGAAACCTAAAGGGCATAAATACTGTCATTTTTATCCACAGATGCATTTCAGACCAACTTCAATCTGACTTTTTTGTCAACTGGTATATTTTTTTTAAAACATTGGTCTATCTAATCAAAATTAATAGAAGAATCTTTATTAGATCTGTTACATAAGGTTTTTTGGTTTTTGTTTTTTTTTAACTAATTTTTAGCACTAAGGGTCATTTTTTTTGCCATTGTTCATCATAACAGAAAGCTTATACACAACAGGTGACAAATTGACAAAATCTTCAGCATATACAAAATCCTCTGCACAGATAAAAATCTTTTCCATCAGAAGCTAATGTTTTTCCTATCAGTTTTTAAGTGACAAGAAAGCATAGCTGTTAATGGAGAAAGTTTTTATGCAGTGTTGTAGCCATGGCAGTTGCAGGATATTAGAGACAAGGTGTGTGAGATAACATCTTTTATTGGACCAAATTATGTTGGGGAGAGAGACAAGCTTTTGAGCTTACACAGAGGTCTTCTTCAGACCTGAAGCTCGAAAGCTTCTCTCTCTCACCCACAGAAGTTGGTCCAATGAAAAAATATTACCTCATCCACCTCGTCTCTCTAATGGAGAAAGTGGTCATTACCCACTGCTCTAGTACATTTCCAGGAACCACACTCCCTGGAGATCCATCAGCAATACCTTGCTCACAATCTTGCCCCTCCACCCCAACTAAAACATTAAAAAGCCTATGAAAATAATACATAAAAAATGTTGTGGAACTGTTACAGATGCTACACACATCATATGACAAAACTACTTCAACAAAGAAATGAAAAGTTAAGCCACGCCACTTTACAGTATATGCCTTCTACTCTTCCATCCACAGGAATGCACCTAACCACTACCACAGCTACCATACACACAACCATAACTGTACCCCAATATGGACAGCAACCTTTATCACTTTATTAAACTGCTACTCTAACAAATATCCAAAACTGGTAAGCACTGGGAGGAGTTACTTTAGCAGAAAGGTTTGTGCAGAAAGAAGAGCTGAAGCGGCAGAATTACAGATGCGGTCTGGGGTGTTCCCTTGCTTTTGTGGGTCTGAGTCTAATGCATTGTGCATATGTAGAAACCCTATCTGTTACACACAATTTTTATATCAAATTAGCTTATAAACAACCACAGAGCACTCCTTGGGATTCTTTTCAGCCAGCAATCTTTTCAGCCAGGAAAATCTCCATCTCAGCTGTTTAGTTTTCTCTCACTTTGTGGCAGTTAACAGATACTCTTCTCACCATGAAAAATTCCATTTAATTATACTTGACTCTTACATAGCATTTTAACTAAAGGAATCATGAGCAGAACCTGAAGCAAATGACTTGTCCAAGATCATACAGCGGGTCAGTGGCAGACAGGAACAGACTCCAGGTTTCCTGACTCACAATTCAATGCTCTATCTGCTGGATCATGCTACCTTCCTAATTGATTTATTTACCTCAAGTGGAGAAGGGAAGGGAGAAGAGGGTTTTTGTCTGGGAGGTGGTTGTTGTTGGTTTGTTGTTGTTTCTTTGTTTTTGGGGGTTTTTTGGGGGGTGGGCGGGAGTTATATACTGTTAACAAAAAATAAATATTTAAATAAATCAAACCTAAACAGCCTTAAAGTAATGTATAAGATATGAACCAATGAAATTATGAGGCAGAGGAACTCACTTGTCTATTTACCCAGGTCAGTGTAGATATTGCAAACTCATTCAGGACACACAGTCAGACCTAAAGAAGAGCTCTGGGTAAGATCGAAAGCTTGTCTCTCCCAAGAACAGAAGTTGGTCAATAAAAGATTCCTCACTCACACAGTTTTGCACTGCTGCAAACCATGGGCACCACAGGAAAAGGGTATCTGTAGTAATTCTTTGCTAGTGTATTTCTGACAGCCATCCCTTTTTAACATCCTCAAATGGGTTAGAAAAACCCAATATATAAGCAGTTACACACACATAAATTACTTACTGGGTATCTCCAAACTGGGATGAATAGCAGCTACACTTTTGGCTGTAGGAGGTGAATGTCGACCATCTACCAGGTCAGATTCAGCATCTTGAGCTTCCCCATGAATCACAGCAATTCCTAGCCTCAAGCGCTCAGCAAATGACTGTGCCCTGCACGAAAGAATACATTAAATTTAAAATAACCCAAACATTCAACACAAGCCTGTTTTTTTCTTCTGAAATAGAGGAAAAATTGAATGATTTCTACAACTGAGGGAAAGAAAGCAGGGACTACTTCTAGAAGACACCTTCGAATCATTGGGTTTAGAAAAGTTTGATAATCCTGAAAGCATTTGCACTTGTCTTGCCAAGTGTTTCAAGCCTTTGCAAGTAACAGAACAAGTGTTAATTGTTAAGTTCAGATTACCATCTTGCTTCTTCCATTTTTCTGCTGCAACATGAATTAAAAATCAACGTTAAAATCATACAAGATTATTGCCTTACGCTCTTCTGCTTCACTTCTGGCATGAGTTTAAGGGCCACAGTGCCAAGACCCAATGTTGCTAGAAATTAATGCTGTATACCATTGGAAAACTAGGGATCTCAAGTGAGCTTTTCCAACTGTATATATCCCTCATTTCTAGTCTTGAGGGAGTCTGAGATCTTGGGCCTTAAAACTGTCACTGGTCTCTCAGTGTTTTTGAAAGTGGTCCATAACTGACTGCAGCAGATTCAAGACTTCAGATTAACTTGCATTCCCTTGGTAAACATTTTTTCAAATGGGAATAAGTAAAACCCAAGTTAAAATTGAGTATATGAATAAAAGAGGTGGACTAAATGGGCCAGAATAACCTAGACAGTCTGGTTTGCAACTATGGATATCCTATAGGAATAACAAAAAGTAATCAGCTATTTAACCTATTGCCAGCTGAGTTTTAGTAAATTTGCAAAATGAAAAAAAATCCCTTACCATACACCATTTCTTCAGTTGCAATCTGAAATTACGTAAAGGGTCAATATCAAGGAGTTTAGGGTACAAATTTATATGTGTTAAAAAGAAAGCTTTCAATGAAATTTTAAAATGTCAGTGAACTGTTTGATTGCTTAGAGGAAGAAAAGAAGGTAAATATATTTTTTCCTGCAGTATTAGCATCTCAAATGCTGAGTAAAAGAGGATAACAAGTGAAAAACTAGAACTAACGAGTCCCGTTTCATTGTACGGGCCAAATGAAGTGCAATAAATAAGGAAGCAGCATCACTGGCAAGCTAGGTTAGATTTAAGAGTTTTTCACTTACAATCTATGGAGTTAATAAGGATTTTTTTAAACAAATATTTAAATACAGCTTATGATTTTTATTCCAATCACCTGCTTTTTTAATTAAAAATTCCAATTAAACAAATAAAGAGTCTTACGAAGTCTAACTGGCAAAATCAGGAACCACACTAAACTGAATAAAAGCTCAGACTGTATGCAAAATGACTTTTACCTGCATTTTGCAGTGAGACCAGAAACTGAACAAACATTCTGAATTACAACAGACTAAGCCATCTCCTGTCACAGATATGCATTCTAAAGAAAAAATTGTTTGAGTCTGACATTTGTCTTCCTTGGTTATTTTTTGTCAAGAGTTTATCTCCCCTGTCCAAACAATTTATTTTCTTACAGAACACTTCAGCTTTCTCAGATTTACAAATGACTACTTAAGTAAACAGTTGTAGGAACCAACATTTTGACTAACAGTTGCCTTCAGTGTTTTCTAGGTCATGCTATTTAGGCCAAATTTTCAGCCACAGATGCACATATAGAACAGGAGTATATGGCAAACCCTCATATATTCCTGTGAAAATTTATTAATTGTGCATTTAGGTTCTCTATTTGCACACACAATTAACTGACATGCATGAGCAAATGTAAGGACTTATATTTTCATTTTTGGATAGTATGTATAGATATGTCCCAATAATATATCTAGGGAATGGGGGAAGAGAATGCAGGCACCCATGCAGGAACTAGATGCTTCAAGAGGAGCAAAAAGACAGCACACCCACCTTTCCTCAACACCAGCCACTGGAGCCAGCCGGCTCAAGAGAAAAAAGGCATCATGTATCTCCTTAAGGAGTATAGCAGATATACTCTACACCCACATGCCTGAGAGCTCTGAAAAACTTTAAAAGCAGCAAAGAATCCTGTGGCACCTTATAGACTAACAGACGTTTTGCAGCATGAGCTTTCGTGGGTGAATACCCACTTCTTCGGATGCAAAGATATTTAAGACATTAATATCTTAATCTCAAAAGATATTAGATATTTAAGACATCATTGTCTTGCATCCGAAGAAGTGGGTATTCACCCACGAAAGCTCATGCTGCAAAACGTCTGTTAGTCTATAAGGTGCCACAGGATTCTTTGCTGCTTTTACAGAACCAGACTAACACGGCTACCCCTCTGATACCTGAAAAACTTTGTGCTTCCTTGATGCACAATGCCCACAGGAGCTCCCAGAAGAGAAAGGCAGCTCTGCCCACCTTCCAACACAAACCTGTGACTAACAGGCATGATTAAGCCCCAAGAAACACTAAGGGATTACTTTACTCATCACCAAAATGCAGCAGTTCTGGAATGGAAGCCCAAAGGCTAGATACCACTTCAGGACAGAAAAATAATCTTTTATTACATTGCACTGTTATAGCTTCACAGATTTAAATGCCTACTTACAATTTAGATATTTAAGACATCAAATTGATGCCAGAAACAGAATTAATATTTCACAGTGCTCATGGAACTTTATGTATGCTTCACTTCAAGCAATAAGGAGGTATTCCCAGAACAGTAAACTAAGAAATCAAAATGATCCTGTTAATATTGTTGTCAAAAGGATTATGCAGCTAACAGCTTATATGAAAAACAGTAAAACTCAGAGTTGAATTACAAGACAGGGATGCAGTTGGGGACCAGAATACTTATTTGTAAACAACTTCTATTTAAAAAAAATAAAGTGTATCCGATTATATAGCATCTGTCACATGGAAGGCAGATTAAAGAGGTATTTAACACAAGTAGTGGAATATTTAGTTCATATGAAGAATACTGCTAGATAAAAACATTAAATTGTTTTTCCTAGTACACTGCTACCAGTTAGAAACTGTTCTGATGTGTTACAAAACAAATGTTTCCTACTAACAAAGTCATAATACCTGATATAAAAGTCTAGGTAACACTTCCACAAGTAATTAGTTGTGATTGCAGAAAAGCCACCATTAATTCTTAAACTATCATCCAACTCCTTATCAGCTTCTTAAAGGAATGAAATTCCATCAGAGAGCAGAGGGATAGCTAGCCATAAATAAACAAAACCAGAAATCAATGATGATCACTTAATAAGCACGTTAACATGATAAAATACTAATCTCAATGAGAAGAGAAAGCTTGCCCTGGACCCTGCACACATCGGCCAGACTAGAGAATAAAGTCTCTATCTTTAGGATTTGGCCAGTCACTTTCTAATTGTGATCACATTAAGCAACCATTTTGGACCACTGGAGTTGTAATATTTGCCTTGCCATTGTTCTTTGTCCATAGTTGAAATTTTAAATACTAGATATTTAAATATAAATACATGTTTAAATGTAATAAATATTCCTAAAATATTTTTAGAATGCTAAACACTCTTTGTTCTTCCACTGTTGGATTCATTTTTTCATGCTTTCAATTTTTAAAAGACCTTCTAAAATAGCAATGAAGTTATAATAAAACTGGAAGAGGCTGAAGGCCGTATCTTAAATATTAGAACAAAGGTACTGAGATATGGACAATTTCACAAACATTCAACTGATTGCTTGCAATATTGAAAAAAAAGAAGAGTAAAGCAGAATGTCTGAGAAACAGCAATATGCATTAGGTAGTGAATCAGTTATTTTTGTCCATACTTTATTAATCAAAAAATATTTCATTCTACAGATTTGGCAGAAGATGGAGAAGCTATCCTTTTAGCCTGCGAACCTTGACAGTGTTCCTTTATACTACTATGCTTTTATTTATCCCCTTCACGTTGACTTCAAGTCCCACATTAGGACAGAGATTCAGCTATAATAAACATATAGAAACAGTTTCTATATCAGGGTTCGGCAACCTTTCAGAAGTGCTGTGCCGAGTCTTCATTTATTCACTCTGATTTAAGGTTTTGGGTGCCAGTAATACATTTTAATGTTTTTAGAAGGTCTCTTTCTATAAGTCTATAATATATAACTAAACTATTGTTGTATGTAAAGTAAATAAGGTTTTTAAAATGTTTAAGAAACTTCATTTAAAATTAAATTAAAATGCAGAGCCCCCAGACCGGTGGCCAGGACCTGGGCAGTGTGAGTGCCACTGAAAATCAGCTCGCGTGCTGCCTTCGGCACCCATGCCATAGGTTGCCTACCCCTGTTCTATATATTCAGACACACACATATAGCTCCACCCACATTGGTAAAACTTCAAATATTTTGAATAAAACTTCACTGAAAAACTAGTCATTGAGGCCACAATGATTTCCCAAGTATTCTATGCCCACATGGACCCAATGTTAGCTGCACAGTGCTGTAAATTATTAGTATTAGCAATACTGACTACTGAAACAATATGGAAAGTTTCATGTATAAATAAATTGGTCATCTGAGTCCTTCATTTTGAGTTTCTCATTTCACATGACAGTGCCCTGAACTTAATGCTAAAAATCAGGGACTATGTTCGTTACATATTGCTTGCTCCAATCAAAGAGAGTAGATCTTACTCACCTCTTTGCAGATGCAGGTGATTTGGCCACGATCACAGCATTCCTGTAATCTGGGATCTGTAGCAAACAAAAGAGATCAACTATGTCATATCTTTTATGGAAATTTAAGCTCATTAAGTGCCACGGATAATTTAAAATTTTTAAGAATTTAAAAAAAAAAATCTAAAGTATCAAATACTTCAAGTTTAAGTAAATAACCCTAGCTTTGAATGCCTAGATTTTACAACCTTAAAAATGTTCTTTTAATGTTGTTTTCTATGTGTAATTTCCTACATTTTTAAAAACAAACTGAAAAAAAAAAACAAATTCCGTCATGTGGCATCATACTGACACTCATATGGATCATCAGCAGGGATGGAATATTTACATCCACTCCACGGACCACTACCACTTGATCAAACAGAATAACTGATAGCAGTAGTAGGTTGTCATCTTATGTGGACCAGCACTAAAGGGGGATGGGAAACTTAACCAGAGGGTTTCACAGTTATTTGCTGACAGCAGAGGAATGGTGAGACTGAGGAATCTATTTCGGGTTCTGGAGGGGAGTGTGATGTAGTGGGCACAAATTCTTCTACTCACTCTTCCCAAGCATGACTTGCCACAGTCTGGTCTCTTCCCCACCCTTGGCTTCTCAGCCGAGTTCCATTCTCCACACTTAGCCAGTCTCTTTCTTCCCCCTCTCCCCACATCCCTGTTCTCCATCCCCACTGGCTCCGACCTCAGGCTCCTTGTCCAATCTCAGTGTTCTTACGCCCACCCATAGCTCCTTGTTCCAGTATCTTTCCCCAGCCAGTCCCAGTTCTCCCCCCCCCCCCCAACCTTGGCTCCTTATCAGTTCTCTCTCTTCCCCACTGGTTCTGGATCTCAATCTACTCTCCCCCTCCATCCCAATTCCCTCTCCCTGTTCAATCCCATCTTCCTCCAACCCCAAGGTCCTTGACCTGATCTACCATCCCCCCACCCCAACCCCCTTGAGTTCAGGTCTTGTCCCCTCCACATTTAAAATCAGGCAGCTTCCTCCTCCATGATACCTGGGCCCAATGGGGAAGAGGAGTCACTGAGAGCACATAGGCTCCCTGCCCCACAGTTCAGATGCCCAGACACCTTTGCAAGGAAAGTCCTCCTCTGCCCCAAGCTAGAACATGTGGATAGTGGGGAAGCAGTAGACATGGTATATCTTGACTTTAGTAAAGCTTTTGATACTGTCTCGCATGACCGTCTTGTAAATAAACTAGGGAAATGCAACCTAGATGGAGCTACTATAAGGTGGGTGCAAAACTGGCTGGAAAACCATTCCCAGAGAGTAGTTATTAGTGGTTCACAGTCATGCTGGAAGGACATAATGAGTGGGGTCCCACAGGGATCAGTTCTGGGTCCGGTTCTGTTCAATATCTTCATCAATGATTTAGAGAATGGCATAGAGAGTACACTTATAAAGTTTGCGGATACCACCAAACTGGGAGGGATTGGAAGTGCTTTGGAGGATAGGATTAAAATTCAAAATGAACTGGGCAAACTGAAGAAATGGTCTGAAGTAAATAGGATGAAATTCAGTAAGGACAAAT
Organism: Mauremys mutica; assembly: GCF_020497125.1. NCBI lineage: Eukaryota > Metazoa > Chordata > Testudines > Geoemydidae > Mauremys > Mauremys mutica. The sequence goes on along the minus strand of NC_059082.1, from coordinate 79,781,127 downwards.
GCAAAGTACTCCACTTAGGAAGGAACAATCAGTTGCACACATACAAAATGGGAAATGACTGCCTAGGAAGAAGTACTACAGAAAAGGATCTGGGGGTCATAGTGGACCACAAGCTAAATATGAATCAACAGTGTAACATCATTCTGGGATGTATTAGCAGGAGTGTTGTAAGCAAGACACGAGAAGTAATTCTTCCACTCTACTCTGTGCTGATTAGGCCTCAACTATTGTGTCCAGTTCCGGGCACCACATTTCAGGGAGGATGTGGACAAATTGGAGAGAGTCCAGAGAAGAGCAACAAAAAATATTAAAGTTCTAGAAAACATGACTTATGAGGGAAGATTGAAAAAATTGGGTTTGTTTAGTGTGGAAAAGAGAAGACTGAAGGGGGACATGATAACAGTTTTCAAGTATATAAAAGGCTGTTACAAGGAGGAGGGAGAAAAATTGTTTTTCTTAACCACTGAGGATAGGACAAGAAGCAATGGGCTTAAATTGCAGCAAGGGAGATTTAGGTTGGACGTTAGAAAAAACTTCCTAACTGTTAGGGTGGTCAAGCACTGGTATAAATTGCCTAGGGAGGTTGTGGAATCTCCATTGTTGAAGATTTTTAAGAGCAGGTTAGACAAACACCTGTCAGGAATGGTCTAGATAATACTTAGTCCTGCCATGAGTGCAGGGGACTGGACTAGATGACCTCTCAAGCTGCCTTCCAGTCCTATGATTGTATGCCCAGTGCGAGCAGAATTTTTGTGGAATTTAGCTGCTAAAATCTAAGAAGCCTCTACTAAATATATTTAAATTGATTTTTCAAAGGCTTACATTACAACTTAGCCAAATTTGGATGGATTTTCATGGCACAGCAAAAGGCACATCCCTGACACCAAGGTCACCCCTTTCCACATGTCAAATCCCCCCTCCAAAGCATGGGGTGCTAGACAAAAGATATCGAAGTTTTAATGTGGGCAAAACAATGTATTTTTCCCTAGCCTCATTTCTGAAACAATGATCCATTTTGGCTAAAAACTTCCAAATTATTCAGCTTGAGGCAGACACCCAGAATGGAAAATGTTAACCAAAACAGTTAAGTTTGGCAAAGTTCTAAGCAACAGAAGGTAGGGTCTTACAATGAGAAGCGTCAGGGAACATTAATAATAGACGGGACTACTAGCCCTGCTTATAATACAATAAACATGACCGGGGGGGGGGGGGGGGGGAATGCTGAAATTTCCCTCCCCCCCTGTAATTGTGCTCCTTTACAGACCTTGCAAAATTAGACAGGCCATATGAAAGAGGTATACAATGCAAGGTATGGACAAGGTAGGGCATGCCATTTAACATATTGAAGGCTCTATTTCTATTCAAACAGGATTGTCTCACTTTTAACTGCCAAATCTCCAAAGGTGATTTCCATTACTTAGTTCATGCAAAAGCTAAGTCAACAACCTGGAACTGTTCAGCAATGCCCTTCAAAACTTAAAATATGAGTACTGGCAACTCCTAGCAGCAGAGAATTATGATAAGTCACTAACATCTAATGTGCACGCTGTACAGTATGTGAAGGTGATATGAAATGTTCACTAAGTAAGCATGCTCAGACATATACACAAACATGAAGCCCATGAAGGCTTTTGCCACATAGTATCCAACTAATAGGTATCCTGGGATGAAGAAAATCCAATTTCATCTTTGATTCTCATAGGATCTGGGTGGGAAATGATCATGAAATGGCCACCAGCAGCTCCCAACCTTCACAATTTGACTTATGGTTTAAGTTCTTTGTAAATCTTCATTCTTATCATTCTTGTTTCATGCTATTCAATACAACCCATTAAAGATACTAACAACATTTAGCAGGCTGTAGTATTCAAAATGCATGACATCCAGAGCATATTTGGTAATCATGAAATTTACATGATGTATTAAGCTCTTCCTGATCAGCGTTACATGGCAATTTTATGAAGAGATACACATATAAAACTTAGGCCTCTAGATTGGCTAGAAGGCACTAAGTGTGCCTAAATCCTGAGAAACCAAGTATGTCAGGTCCTTTTAAGTTAGCTTACTTTCCTTTAAGTCATTCTATGAAGCAGAGAAAAGATAAAGGAAGTGAAATAAGAAAAACACCTTCTAAATATCCCACCCCCATTCCCCCAAGGAGTTTGCTAGGTTCCAAAAATCTGCAGATGAGTTTTATACTATTACCATCTTAACTTGACAGAATTTTCTAATGCCAAACATATATAACCAGCTAACCATTGGCTGAGAAACAATCACTGCCATAAATTTGCTAACTTCCCCACACCAGTTTAAAATAATGTCATAACAAAAGTGCATCATAGAGTTTTTAGTACAGACGAAAGCTATACCTATATAAAACAATCCCTTGGGTTGAAGAGTACCCTCCATTTGACAGGTTAGCTATGTGTCTGTTTTAGGGTGGGAAACATTCATGTTCTTCCAAAGCATTGGGTATTAACCACTGACAGAAGCAGGATGTTACAATAAATATTTTTCACTAAAACAGCACTTTACATTCACAAGTCTCTTGGCACTTTATAAAAGAGGGCAATACTCATTTTACAATGGAGAAACTGGGGTACAGAAGTTCAGTTTCCCAAGATCCCACACTCTAAGTAGGTAGCTGATCAACAGACAACAGATCAAGGTCTCTTGACTACCAGTCATCTGTTCTCACCATTAGACAATGCTGCCTAGGTGACCTCTAGTCTGATCTATTATAATTTTATTAAATGTCCTCAATTAACATTTGCACAATGCTCTGTACATTTACGCTTTCACAATTAAAGATCCCTACTCCTAACTTTTTATTTTGGTGTCTATAGAGTGGGAAGAATGTTGATGCCAAGAGTAGAAAAAAAAAACAAAAAAACCTACCATTTTAAAACTCTCAAAAAATTATATTCCTCCTCTCTTCAACCGACTTTAAAAAAAAAAATGTACTAAATTTCAGTTGATAGTATCTTTACTGATGTTCTAAACCCAACAAATGTAGGGATAACCTGAAATACAACATTGAAATGACAACTCTCATACACATTAGTAGGCCTTGCTCACCTCTTCTTGAATGTACTGAAGCAAGAATGGAGAGGCTCTCAAATTATCAACCGGAATATTAAAGAACCCCTGTATCTCCTTCTGATGTAAATCCATTGTAATAAGGTGAGTTAGACCTTTGAAAAGAGAGTAACACTTAAAAGCCACTGTATGAAAAACAAGCAGGACAAACCTAAATATTATCTGTAGATACAAAATTTACTCCTCCTGTAGTTTTCACTAAAGGCTGTTTAGAACATTAATATTTTGTTCTAGTGCAACAGAATATTCTAGTTTTTATTGCAATATACATGGTAAATAAATCTCCCATTAAGGTTTATGGGGTAACAAATAAACAGGAGTACTTTGCATTTCTATGGTACCTTTTACTAAAGGCCACAGAGCAATTTACAAAAATTGACTAAAATTCTCAACACCCCCATAACATAGATAAATGCCACCTTCTTTCCACATTTGAAGAAATTAAGGTAGCGATTAAGTCATTTGCCCACGGTCAAACAATAAGATTGTGACAGAGCTGAGATTGTAACTCAGAACTCCTGACTCCCAATCCCAAATTCTAATTACTCCCACACTTCTTCCCATGAAATGAGAATCAATATTTAATTAAATCTACAAGACCAGACTGCACAATTACACAGCATATCTATGAAATGTTCATTATAACCGTCCACATGCTCCCTGGCCAGATGCCATGGGAAAGGACAGGCAGGTGGTTGCCCTGGAGGAATCAGGGGAGTTTATCCCATTCTCAGATGACACCTTAAAAGTAGACGCAAGTGCGATCACCCAACAGAGAGGTAAGAGAGAAACTGACAGAAATACAACTTCCCAAGAGAGAGTTAGGAAGGGAGAGAAGGGACCCAGCAGCAGTATCACAGCAAAGGAACCCCACCTTCCAGGATAGTAGGAATTCCAGCAGACTTATCTCACCAACTCAGCTTGGCATGGACTCTGCAATGGATGTTATAAAGACGTGCTCGTTTTTAATGCAGCATTTCACTCACCACTTTGTTTTGCTTTTACGTTGGATTTTCCTCTCTAGGGTTTAAAATTTCCTCTTGCTAAAAATCTTTATAGCTATTTCTTATTAAAGTTCCCAGTTTAATGCACACAGCTGTCTAGAAGTTAAATATGACATCAGAAGCCCGCCATGCCCTGATTATTTCACAACATCCTGCATTCTTACCAGCTTTGCACATCATCGAAGCCAGTAATTTAGAGACAATGGAGCCCCTTTTCCTCATCTTGCACTGCTTGCTGTATGGGAAGTAGGGAATCACTCCAATAATGCTTTTGGCACAGGAGGTTTTACAAGCATACACCATGATCAGGAGTTCCATGATCGTAGTATTCACATCCCTGGAATGAGAAGTTTCTAGTTCTGTATCCACGCATAAATATCCTTTAGCTGAATTCAATGTGATACCTACATCTGCTTCAAGGGACTTGAAGAAAAACTGGCAATTGAAATATCCCTATAAAGAATCCAAATATGCACCCTAGGTAGGTCACGGCACTTGACATATTATTTTAATTTCTCACTAGGACTATACTTCATTATTTCTTCTCCCATTGCCTGTTCTCCAGCCTCATTGCTTAGAAAGTCATTTTCAGGACCATATCAGAACAACATGTTGCTGCAATAAGGCCTACATTGTAATTTGTCGCCCACATCTTTGCACCACAAGATAAAAATTGAGTAAATATGTTTTAACTACGGACAGGACTAACAGTTTTAGATTCCCACAATACATTCTCCTATTATTTTGGCCAAAAAAAGGCCTTGGCCAACACTAGGCTTTAAATATTTAGCAACTAACATCCTATCTCCTGTCTCTAATGAAAAAGATTGAGTGGCATATATTAATGTGGAAGGACTGATCATCAGGTAAACCAGTCCCATCATTTCTGCTGCTGTCAGAAACTAGAAGTATGCCTTTGAATTGTAGAGCTGTGTATGTTCTTGAGAACATACAATTATTATGTTGCTTAATGAGTCACATGAGCCATTTGCTTTGAAGAGAGTGCTCCCACATTTAAAAGCATTAAGTGGTGCTGCACTCAGCGTAGTCGATCACAAGATTTTAAAGAGAACAAAGTAAGGAACAGAGTGTACATTGCAAAAGAATGCAGAAACCCATAGAGCAAAATCCAGATTCATCTGAATATAAACAAAGTAAATGGTCAGATTATAAGAAGATCTCCCACATATACACCTTTTAAATCACAGAGACCAACTGGCCCATCTGTGAATCTCTCACACGTACAAAAAAAGAAGACAAAAGAATTCTTAAAGATAAACCATGTCAGAAAATACTCTAGTTTCTTTAGAATATGTGTTAGTTGTTACTCACTTTGAAACTGTTTGGATGATAAAGACATCTTTTCCTCTCACAGACTCTTGAATCTGCACCCTTGTTTCTGCCAAGAAGAGAAACATACAAAGATTTAAGAAACATACAACAGGACTTCATGGAATTACTCCATGAGGTCGTTATACGCTATAGACAAATCTAAAAAATAAATATATTTCTCCATCTTCAAACTGAAAGAGAAAAGCCTTATGAAGACAGTACTCATGGTCAAGTTTACAGACTTGTGTGCATTAGGTGCACAACTCCCACTAATGATGACGTGAGTCATGTGAGAAGTTCCACATGAGGACTTGAAAATGTATCCTTTTGGATTTAAGGAAGGTGATGATGTTGGCCAAATACATGAACCCTCTGACCAATAATATTACACCATGACAATACCAGCATTTAATGAGGATGAAGGAGCAATATAAAAAAAACTAATTGGAGAGAGACAGCATACGACAGTGTGTGTGAAAGAGAGAGATGTATGCTAGTGATCCCATACAAAAATAGGTGGTCTGGAAGAGTGACAGTCCTCAGAAGGCAGGAAGAGGAGAGGTAAAAGTTTACATGTATGAGAGAACACAAATGTGAGAAAGTGGTGCTTCGCTTTTCTGTAAATAAGTTCTAAGGAGGGGGTTAGGTAATATACTCTCTCCCACAGAGGCAGAATGAAAGGTTTATTTAACCATTAAATGCTCACCTCTGTTTGGCTCCTGATAAACCTGAACTTTGCCCATCTCTACCCCCAAGCGTCTGAAGAAAAAGAAAAGCAAAAATCAGTACATTACACCAAAGGGAATGGAAACCAGCATAAAGAAGCCCAACGCAATGTTCATAACACCGTACAAATCTACACTTCATAAATCACAGGACAAATGTGTTACTATGAGATGTCTCACAAATTTACATTTTGCAAGAGTTACATTACAGGTTGATCTAAGCCTGTCCACAAATAAAAACAACCACACAGTGAACAACATATTTTAGAAATTATGCAACAAGTTTCTCATCATCTACATGGTGTCACAGATGTGCATGAGGCTTTATAAGACTGAGTTTAAATAGGTCCTTTCCCAGCAAAATTTCCCATCGAGACTGGAGAAGAGGTGAAATGAGGCAAGAGCAGACAAAGCTGTAGTTAATAAGCTTTTGAAGGTTAAACTATGGTTTAATATGTCTGTATTAGCATAGAAAAGCCAATTACTAAAAAGGAACTAATAGCATGAATGATGCACAAATATCCCCATATTCAAACACTATGTAACCTCAGCCCTCCCTCAGCACCCTTCCTGTCTGTCCTTCCTAGGTCACGTCTAATTTAGACTGTAGGGAAGTGACCTGTCACATCTGATATTTCTAAAAGCATCTTGCACGCCTATGCTCATAAAATAGGATATAAATTTATTCAAGACATAACAGATCTGCCAAAGCTATTAGTGCACTTTATACTAAAAATCCTCAACATCTAAATAAATTTGTATTGAGCAGAAAGGACAAGCCTTGATAACTAACAAAACCATAGTACATATGGAATGAGAAAACAATGGATTTTTCTAACATATAGGATTATTTATCACTATCCAAATAAAAACCTTTGTAACTTATGTCTCCTAAACAACATTAATGGGCAGGGACGGCTCAGGCTTTGCTGCTGCCTCAAGCAAAAAAAAAAAAAGGGGGGGGGGGAGGGAGCGGAGCCGCAAAGCGGGGGGGACACAAAAACATGGAGCAGCAAAGCGGGGGAGGGGAGGGGGGACGACGACACGACGACACACAAAAAAAGACACGGTGCGGCTGGAGCGGCAAAGCCGGGGGGCGGGGGGGAAACAAAAATGGCGCGGCTGGCAAAGCGGGGAAAAAAACAAAACAAAAAACCCTACAGGGTGGCCGGAGCCAGGGGACTCCCTGTGCTACAGAGTGCGCGCCCAGTCTAGTGGAGGGGAGGAGAAGGGGGAGGGGGGCAGCCAGCACTTCAGCGGGGCGCTCACCCCGCGGCCCCGCCCACCGCGCCGCCTGCCGGGAGGGCTCTGCTTCGCTCCGGTCGGCGGGGAGGGAAAGATGCGGGCTGCCCTGCCAAGTTTGCTGCAGGGCGCTCCCCTCCTCCATGCTGCCGCCCCTACAGGGCGGCTGGAGCAACAAACAAAACAAACAAACAAACAAACAAACAAAGCGGCAGTGCCGCCCTAGGTTTGGCCAGAATGCTGCCCCGTAGAATCTGCCACCCCAAGCACGAGCTTGCTCGCCTGGTGCCTAGAGCCAGCCCTGTTAATGGGGCCTTTCACAGCTTGCAAACGAACAGGCCGAGCTTAAATGTTTTCTTTGTTATTTGGTGAATAAATTACAGAGTGAATAAAGTACATAGTATCTTTTCAAAATTCAACTACTATAAAGATTTTAGGTGAGGTATTGACAACCTATCGCTGGACATTGTGTTCTCTAATTTGCATATCCCACAGTAATGAAAAAAGGTTTGTCAGGGGCCATACTACCCTACATGTAGTTGTTAAATGCTATGGATGCCAGGGCAAGGTGATCCAACAACAAACCTCTCCCAGCTTGCTATACTGAGCTTCACAGTTAACATCTTTATTACATGTACTACAGACTGCCTTGGGGCACAGTTCCCTAATTAATTCTTTACAATGATAGCTCAAAACAAACATCTATAATATTTATTTTCAGGGCAGGTCCATACTCACCGCGCGGGTCGACGCGGTGAGTTCGACTTCTCCGAGTTCGAACTATCGTGTCTAATCAAGACGCGATAGTTCGAACTCCCCGCACGCTCCGGTTGCCTCCGGAACTCCACCACCGCGAACGGCGGTGGCGGAGTCGACCTTGGAGCCGCGGAGTTCAACCCCGCCGCGTCTGGACGGGTAAGTAAGTCGAACTAGGGTACTTTGAGTTCAGCTACACTATTCACGTAGCTGAACTTGCGTACCCTAGTTCGACCCCCGCCCTTAGTGTAGACCAGGCCTCAGAGATGCAAGTTTAGTTGATTAGGAACAAAGATTTATTGTAGTGACTGTGTACCTTGTAGGTAACTTTATTTTTCCAAACAATGGCTCAGTTTTACTAAGTAACTTTACAACATATTCTTATCTGTTGAAGATTGATCTCTACTCCCAACCCACTTACACCAATGTCCTACATGCTATGATGGCAGCAAAGACTAATCACAGGATATTACTTACTCAGCAATTCTCCTCGATAGTTCCGTGCATGATGAATTGGAATTAGCTGAAAACAGCACCAGCCCACTCTTTGTTATATTCATGATGGCTCCTATTTCAGTTGATGCCACACAAAACATCAAAACCTACTTTGTCTTTCCACTTCTAAAATACTGCAAAAAAAATAAATGACATATTAAGCATTACAATATCTACTGTAGAAACAAAGCAGCAAAGAATCCTGTGGCACCTTATAGACTAACAGACGTTTTGCAGCATGAGCTTTCGTGGGTGAATACCCACTTCTTCGGATGCAAGACTTCGGATGTAGAAACAAGTTTCCTTTGAATATGGGCTGCAGACTAATTTATCCTCCTGCATCCTCATACAGAATTGTTTAGTAAAAACATAAAGAACAATACTACAAAGATGTAATCCTTACAACAATCCTTTGTGCCACATAAGCATTACTCTTTTTAAAGATCTGGGCACTAAACAGTGCACCGAGCAACAAAACATGAGAAGCGTGAGTGGATCTGGTCTTCTCTACCTCGTCTTGTCCTCAGCATTCATGGCAGCATCTAGCAGAAAGGCACCAAGAATGGTTTCTTCAAACTCCCATCAGATCATATTACAAATTCTACAAATTTTTTAATCATCTTCCTCAGTTTACATCTGACAGGGCAGATTGTTTGCCTACTATTTTTATCTGCTTGTCTAATTAACTTTCTGCCATTGTCATTCTCCAGCTGGGAGCAAAGACTAAAATTAAGTGGTTTCCAAGACTACACCATCAAATTGGTGAATGGTTTGTTATTAGAATGGAGTTCCCAGTTCTGTGCTAAATCCACTACAGAAGCCTCTCTATGTATATACTATACATGCATTGTATATGTTTGCTTATTTTGCAATAAATTATAAACTTACAAATAACGGCTGAACTTAAGGAAGAGTTCAATAAAGTTGGCAGATGTAACTAATGCCCTCTTGTACAATGCATCCACTTGGTCATGTAGCTGCTGTCATTCTTCGACACTAAAATTGCTCCTATGGAAACACCACAGAGAAAACAAACATCAAGAGACAATTTAGACACTTTTATTCAATAAAGGCACACACACAAAAATCAATGAATCACTTCAGGGTTTCTCCATACTATTTATTCCAGTTTTTAATATCACATTTTTGTGCCACAAGGTAATAGAACACTTAAGTGACAGTATCACACTGAACTGCAGCCACCATTATAGAAATAAAATAAGTACCATCTTAATTATCGAAGTGCTAAAAACCAGGGCTTTGGAGTGGAGCCCAGAGCAGCTCCAGAGCAATGGAGCTGCAGGTTTTTCCCTGGAGCTGGAGTGGAGCCGGAGCACAGCTCCAAACCCCTGCTAAAAAACTCAGCAACTTGTTTTTTTAATATATAAATACTCAATATTACTCAAATAACTGAATGTATCAATACCAGCAGCATAACTCAAACAAAGGAAGTTAACTTAGGCCAATGTCTCCATCTCATACCTTACCACAAATGTTTCCCAGACAGAGATTGCAAGCATCTAGCAAAGGTACAGAATCCATTTTAGGACTGTTAGTACACCCTCTTCTTAAGTACTCTAAAATAGCATATACAAAAATGACTGTGTATTAGTCACATTTATGGAAGCAGCTGCTGGATTCAAACACTGACCAGCTATATTAAAGCTATATTAAATTTTACCAGCCTTTGCAACTAGACCTACTCTTACTCAGTTTGTCCAGGATGCAGAAGCTATATTTGGCTCATCAGCAGTTGAGAGCCAAAAAGAGGATGGGTATTTCCTACAAATAAAACACGCCACCACTGTGCAGCACTCTGCTCAGTTCTTGTGAATCAAAAACTGGCTCATGATACCACAGAACCTTTTAATAGGGAGCGGTTGCAACAGGTACAACAGTAGAGTAGACCCCAGGAGTGTGCCTCAATTCTAACCTTAAAAAACAACCTGTACAGTTAATAAGACAGAACAGACCTCAGGTCCTTTCAATCCCTGCTCTCAGCTGAGTCTATCAGAAGGAAAACTATCAGGCTATGTCTACACTAGCACTTTTGTCAGTACAACTTACGTCGCTGGGGGTATGCCCCTCTGAGTGACATAAGTTACACCGACAAAAGCATCAGCATGGACAGTGCTATGTCAGCAGGAGAGTCATAGTTTGGGGGGGTTCTCTATAAAGTGAGCCTAAAAACAATAATACTTAATATTTGTGCAATGCTTTTCAAACCTTGGCCTTGTTCTTATCAATTTTTCATAAATGGGGAAACCCAGGCAGAAGAGTTAAGAGATTTTCCCCAAGGTTATGAGTTCCTGGCTTCCAATTTATTGTTCAGATCACATCTCACTTTTTAGTAAGACAGGAACATTTTCATGAGTGATTTTGAAGCGCCAGTTCTGCAGGTCAGTAGGGTATACTGCAGAGGTAACAACTGGGCTAAAGTAGGGGAGGAAATGCTAGGTATATGCATAATGCAAGCTCCAGGATGGTAAATCTGTGGGTAACATTGACCTGGTCATCCTGAAACAGGTGTTGGGGTTACCGCCAACTCATTTGGCAAAACTATGAGTAAAATCATGGCCTTGAAACAAGTGCATATCTATGCACACACATAACCCAACAGCTCTGTCCAGACTGACCTTCGAAGTTTGGATCAGGTTTGAGAAAAGAACATTTACCCAAAATTGTCCTCCCAGCACCATCATACCCTCCCCACCTTCCCCGAGACCCCAATTCCCATTGTGTTGCTTTGGCTATGAAGTAACATACCACAGCCACTCAGGTACATAAGGAAAACAACATTGTCAGACTGAGCCCCAGTGAAAACTGATCTCAATTCATAATAGATTCTAGACCCCCCCCGGGATTTCAGGGCCCTTTCATAGAAAGAAGGGAATGGAGACAGAAAACACCCAAATATATCACAGCTTCCAGAGCATAACGGAGATGAGCCATTGCCACCAGGTCCAGTCCTCATTGCTCCTACAAAGAGGATGATGGACAGAGATGAACTTCCCACTCCCACCCCAGAGGGAGGCTGGGGATTAATCCCTTTCCTCACACACACACACACACACACACACAGACAGACACACACACTTCCCCTCCCCATTTGCAGTTGGAAATATTTCAATAGCTCGGACACAGGTTTGATACAGGAGTGGGTGGGTGAGATTCTGTGGCCTGCGTTGTGCAGGAGGTCAGACTAGATGATCATAATGGTCCCTTCTGACCTTAAAGTCTATGATAGAACCCAAAGGTCCCAGTTGGGATTGGGAACCCATTGCGTACAAATACACAAAGGAAATTCCCTTCCCTGGAGGGCTTACAATTTATTTCCTATGCTAGGAAAGGAAACTCCCCCACCACAGGATTTCCCCTTGGGAGGAGGAGGATAATGGTGATGAACCCATCCCACCTACCCAGAGAGGGGAGGGGGGAGAATAGGAATTAACCCATCCTCCCTCACCCCAAACCTCTTGCCCTGTGAGAGCGGGGGGAGGGGAAGGAAAAGGTACAGTAATGAACCCATCCCACACCTTACCTGCCCTGAGGCGGGGAGGAGGGGAATAGTGAACCCATCCCCCACCCCACCCAGGGGAACGGAGGGGGGAGTACGAATGAACCCATTCCCCACCCCACCTCCCCCCTCGGCTCATGGGGGCGAGGGACGGGGAAGGGAGGAGAGGGAATAGCAATGAACCCATCCCCCACCTTACCTGCCCTGAGGCTGGGGGGGGGCAGATAGCAGTGACCCCATCCCCCAACTTACCTGCCCTGAGGCTGGGGGGGGGGATAGCAGTGACCCCATCCCCCACCTTACCTGCCCTGAGGCTGGGGGGCAGATAGCAGTGACCCCATCCCCCACCTTACCTGCCCTGAGGCTGGGGGGGGGATAGCAGTGACCCCACCCCCCACCTTACCTGCCCTGAGGCTGGGGGGGCAGATAGCAGTGACCCCACCCCCCACCTTACCTGCCCTGAGGCTGGGGGGGCAGATAGCAGTGACCCCACCCCCCACCTTACCTGCCCTGAGGCTGGGGGGGATAGCAGTGACCCCATCCCCCACCTTACCTGCCCTGAGGCTGGGGGGGATAGCAGTGACCCCATCCCCCACCTTACCTGCCCTGAGGCTGGGGAGGGGGATAGCAGTGACCCCACCCCCCACCTTACCTGCCCTGAGGCTGGGGTGGGGGATAGCAGTGACCCCACCCCCCACCTTACCTGCCCTGAGGCTGGGGGGGATAGCAGTGACCCCATCCCCCACCTTACCTGCCCTGAGGCTGGGGTGGGGGATAGCAGTGACCCCACGCCCCGAGGCGGGGGCAGACTGGACCCGAGCCGCCCCAGGGGTGCTCACCTCGCCTAGGCAGGGGGACGTGCCGGTGGCCTCCCAGGCCGGGGGCAGCGCGGGCGGTGGCGAGCAGGCTGGTCCGCGCCGGAGGATGGAGCGCGCCCCAGGCGGAGATGGCGGCGTGGCCGAGCCTCTTACCTGCCGTTCAGCGCCACTCCGGCCCCCCCGGCTCCCGGGAGAAGGCGGCGGCCCAGCCGGCCGGCGGAGGGAGGGGAGGTGGCGGCTTGGCTCAGCCCCTCGCCGTCCGGCTGCAAAATGGCGGCGCCGTGCGAGGGGGAGGGGCAGGGGCAGCCGCGAGGCGCGCTACTCCCCTCAGCACCCCCTCGGGTAGTGGGGGGGGGGGTGGCTGTGGGGCATTACTCCCCTCAGCATCCCCCCAGCTCATGGGGGGGGGCACTACTCCCCTCAGCGCCCCCTCGGGTAGTGGGGGGGTGGTGGCAGTGGGGCACTGCTCTCCTCAGCGCCCCCTCGGGTAGTGGGGGGTGGCAGTGGGGCACTGCTCTCCTTAGCGTCCCCCCAGCTCATGGGGGGGCACTAGTCCCCTCAGCGCTCCCTCGGGTAGTGTGTGTGGGGTGGTGGCTGTGGAGCACTACTCCCCTCAGCGCCCCCTCGGGTAGTGGGGGGGTGGCTGTGGGGCATTACTCCTCTCAGCATCCCCCCAGCTCATGGGGCGGGCACTACTGCCCTCAGCATCCCCCCAGCGCATGGGGGTGGTGGCTGTGGGGCACTACTGCCCTCAGCATTCCCCCAGCGCATGGGGGGGGCTGTGGGGCACTACTGCCCTCAGCATCCCCCCAGCTCATGGGGGTGGCTCTGGGGCACTACTCCCCTCAGCATCCCCCCAGCTTATGAGGGGGGCTGTGGGGCACTACTCCCCTCACATCTCCCCAGCTCATGAGGGGGGCTGTGGGGCACTACTCCCCTCAGCATCCCCCCAGCTCATGAGGGGGGCTGTGGGGCAGTATTATATTGGGTATGGCAGGCAGGAGTATCCATGGGCGGAGATGCATGTTGGGGGGTAGGGTGACCAGACAGCAAATGTGAAAAATCAGGACGGGTGGGGGGGTAATAGGAGCCTATTAAGAAAAAGACTCAAAAATCGGGACTGTTCTTATAAAATCGGGACATCTAGTCACCCTGTTTGGGGGGAAGATGGTATAGGAGTAGTGACAGGGTCCATGTGTAGGGGTAGATAGATGGGAGCCCCTAAGCTGTGACTGCCTGGGGAGAAGAGGCAGGTGGTAGTAGGTGGATGTAAATAAGGGGGTGAAGGGCTGGGGGGGGCAGATTTGAATAGGAGTTGGGGAGTGGGTGGCAACAGAGGTAGACGTAAGGGGCCAGGAGTCAGGGTAGAATTGATTGCATAAGGAGGGCAGTGTGTTGGAGGAACATTACACTAAATGGGAGAGCAAGCGTAGGAGAAACCAAAGTTGTGTATGGTAAAACACCCTGCGCAGTGATGGAGCCCAAATAATACCATCATTTATTACAACCATTTCCTGAAAATAATGAGCCTCCTGTCTAAGTCACACTTTGGCAAGTCAAAAACACAGGGTCTAGAATCATAGAATTAGAAGGGATCGCAAGAGTCATCTAGTCTGACCCCCTGCCAACATGCAGGATTTGTTGCATCTAAACCAGTGAATTTCAACCTTTTTTCATTTGTGTACCCCTAAAATTTCAAATGGAGGTGCAGGTACCTTTGGAAATCTTAGACATGGTCTGCAGACCCCCAGGGGTCCACAGACAGTTTGAAAACCACAAGGCTTTGTCAACACAACAAACCTTACAGATGCACAGTTGTACCACTACAGCTGTGTAGCTTTAAGGTCTCCTGTGTAGCTGTTCTTTGCTGGCAGGAGAGAGCTCTCCTGCTGGCATAATTAAATCACCCCCATAGCAGCATTAGCTATGTCAGCAAGAAAGCCTCTCCTGCCCACATAGCACTGTACACACCAGCACTTTTGTCAGTGAAACTTATGTCCGCCAGGGGGGTGTTTTTTTCACACCCCTGACAGACAAAAGTTTTGCCCACAAAAGTGCTACTGTAGACAAAGCCTAAAACAGATGGCTCTCCAGCCTCCTTTTGAAAATCTCTAGTGAAGGAGCATCCACAGCCTCCCTAGGCAGTCTGTTCCATTGTCCTACTGTTCTTACAGTTAGGATATTTTTCCTGAGATTTCATCTAAATCTGCTCTGCTATAGTTTGAACCCATTGCCTCTTGCCCTGCCTTCTGTGGCAAAAGAGAACAACTTTCCTCAATCTTTTTTATGGCAGCCTTTCAAGTATTTGAAGACTCATGTCCCTCCTTAATCTCCCTTTTCTAAACTAAACATATCCAGTTCCTTCAGCCTTTGTTCGTATGGCTTGCATTCCACCCATTTGATCATCTTTGTTGCTCGCCTCTGGATCTTTTCCAGTGTCTCTACATCCTTTCTATACATTGGTGATCAAAATTGGACACAGTACTCTGGTGGAGGCCTAACCAGCGCTGACTAGAGTTGTACTATCACCTACCGTGACTTGTATGCTATGCCTCTGTTAATGCAACCCAAAATTTTATTTGCAACAGCATCACATTGCTGACTCATGTTGAGGTTGTGATCCACTTCAACTCCCAGATCCTTCTTAGCAGTCAGCTGCTGCCAAGCCAGTTATCCCCCATTCTGTATTTGTGCATTTGGTTTTTCTTCCCTAGATGTTGCACCTTCCATTTGTCTTTGATGAATTTCATTTTATCGTCTGTCTCCAATTTATCATGATCCCTCTAAATTTTAGCTCTATCCTCCAAAATGTTGGCAATGCCCCCAGCTTTATGTCATCTGCAAATTTGCCTGCCTGATTCGCTATAGCCTAGTACTGCCTTTACACTGCTCTGGTTGCACAAAGAGGTCCTAAACCTGATGGATCCAACCCCTGGCAAATATCCTGGAGCAGGGGAAATTTTAATGTGACATAGTGTGACATCAAGCAGGTATAACACATCTACATTAACTGCCTTCACCATCCCAGCGTAGAGGATATGGTAGAGGCATGAGTAGGGAAAGAGGTTGGGGCTGGAACACTGCTGAGCTCTGGCTATTCTCAGCTACAAGAATGGTCCTTTGAGGGCTTGACAGGCCCCGGAATATGTGAAGGCCTCAAAAGGTGTGGTAAAGTCACCCCTGCCCCCCACCCCAGTCTTTTTTAGTCACTTACAAACAACATAGAATCATGTAACAGAGGGGTAGCCATGTTAGTCTGTATCCACAAAAACAATGAGGAGTCCAGTGGTACCTTAAACACTAACAGATTTATTTGGGCATAAGCTTTTGTGGGTAAAAACCACTTCTTACCCATGAAACTTATGCCCAAATAAATCTGTTAGTCTTTAAGGTGCCACTGGACTTAACATAGAATCATAGAACTGGAAGGGACCTCGAGAGGTCATCTAGTCCAGTCCCCTACACTCATAGCACATCAAACACAATTGCACTTAATTTTGAGTTTCTTAGCAGGACCCCCTGCATTCTGTATCTAACATCGGCTGAAAAGGTCATTTAAATCCCCAGCTGCTTTGCAGAAAGAGGCAGAGTTAGCTATTCTGTCTTTAAGCCTCTATGTTTATCACAGCCATGATTTCAATGATTTTCAGATTTTATTTTTATTTTTTTATAAAAAGTCATGGTCTTTGTCATCCTGCACAGCCTGCAAATAAGTAAAACTACCATGAATTTTCACACGTTTGGATTTGTATCTTATATGAGGGATTTTTAAAATGGTTTTCGGTTTTTAAATGAGTTTAAAACTTTTTATTGTAAAATGGAGGATACTTTAGTTTTTTCAGTTTCCCATGATAAATAATGTTAATTATAATCTGTGCCACAATTTTAGCTTTTTTAAAAACCAAAGTTATGATTTGTGCAATTTTTGCCATGACAAAGCTGTGGGTTTTTTTTTTCCATGACAAGCAGCCAACCTCTATTTTTCATTACTTTGGAGTGAGACCTTGGGCTCCTAGGCAGTTATTAATATCAGTACTGAACCCTCCCCCTCTCCTTCATAGTTCTGAGAGCCTAACATAAAAGGGGAAGTGAAGTCAAGTGATATCCATTGTCTCCTGTCAGGCAAGTGGTCCTGCATTCAGTTTCATATCTTTAAATTACAGCTTTCACTAACATGAGATGGATTATTTATTTTTGGTCTGCATATAGCACATATCACTCTAGTATCTCATGGTTGCTCATTTCACTTAGATTCCATAACCTTTGCTTATATTTTTAAAACTTCCTTCCTTCCATCAACTAGTTTATCATCTCTCTTCATATTCTGGTAAAACTGAATGGAGCTTATCGATCCATTTAACACGTGTTCACACAGAACTAAAGCATTTATTTCTGCTGTGTGAACAAAATAAATTCCTTACTGTGGGCCTGATTCACCAGTCACACATTTTCTGTTCAAGTAACTTTGTTTACTTCTGTGGAGTTACTTCTGATTTTACACTGGTAAGTGAAAGGAAAAAATCAAGCCCTGTAAATGTATTTCTCTGTAACCTGACAGGTGTTTCCCAAGCTCGCTGAGCCCTACATTTCTTTAACTATTTTTCAGTATCTTGGGTTGATTCCCTCCCTGGTGCAGCATTGATTTTGCCCCTAACAGGAGCATCCACTGTAGCACCTCACTTCTAGCAAGCAGGGCAGGTCTGAAAGTTATTTCAGAAGTGATGGCAATAAAATGTCTTGGAGCACTTGATCATTGACACAATTGGCAACTTTCCCTAGAAACATTTAGCTACCTTAGTACACCCAGAATCTGCTGGTTGAGGGTCTGATCTGGACTGCATTGCTCCAGTTCCCTGACATTATTGCTACAGGTCCAAGCAAAGAGAGCAGCATTATCTTACCACAGGTCTGGGAACCAAGAACATCTGACTTCTGATCCCTGCTCTGACACCAACTGCTTTCTGTCGCTTTAGTCAAGTCACTTTACCTCTCTCTGTGTCTCCTTTTGCAAGTCTGTAAAATGGGAATAATTAACTCCCAGGGAGAAGAGGATTTGTTAATTTTACAATGTGCTATACAAGTGCTAAGAATTACTAATACACCTGTGCCAAAGGATCGGGCATGAGCATGGTTCTTTTTGTGTTTGTATTTTATAAAATATAATTATTCAGTTAACAGTCATTTGAAGGCCTATGCAAGACACCTCAGCTGGGACTGAGCCCTTGGTATAACCCTACTACAGTTCATACTGACTCACATAGGGAAGTTTGCTTTTGGCAGCTGTGACAGAATTGGTGCTCACTGAAGTCCCTGTTTGATTCTTGGGAGCAGTAACATGCACCAGGATGGGGGATTCTGCTAATTGGTTAAGTCTCCTCTAGAATCTGGCCATAACATAGACACAACAGTTCCCCTCTAACACCTGTCATCTAGTCCACAGTATCACCAACCCCAAATGTTCAAAAATCATGAGTCAGGCTTACCAAAAATCATGAGATTGGCTTTAAAGTCATGAGATTATGTACATATAATAAAGTTGGTGGTGGTCTTATTTGCCTTCTCTTTTTGAGCCTTTAGTGAACGGAAGTCACATTTTGAAGCTTTCTTCACAGCCACATGGGCTAGAAACTTACTTTTTCTTTAAGAAAAGAATGAAGACTGAAATCAGCACATAGCCACTTGACTCCAGGAGCTGGGGCTTTATGGAAAACAATAATTATAATAAGACTCATGATAAAATCATGAGAGTTGGCAACACTGAGTCCAATACTTCCCCCTCCCCTGGCTACCACCACCCAACTGTCTTCCATCCAGCAAAGCTCAGCAGCATGTTTTTAAAGTGTGTTTATTAAGCAATCTTTCTGATTATGATTGTTAGCAAGAATGGAACTATTAGGGAACCACAGATGTACTCAGAAACCACAGTGATGGAGCCATATAAATAGGATTCATCTTCCCCTGTAAATTGGAGTTCAACAGTGCACAAACACAGCCTCCATTACAATGCATTGTCTCCTAGAGCCTGCAAGAGTGGTCTGCACTGCTCAAATACTTTCACATGGATGGGAGTTTTCAAACACCACCATCTCTGCTGTGAGCCATTATCAGCCTCTCCCTCTTCGCTGCCTTGTAAGTAATGGACGAGAAGAGCGGTTCCCAAGTCAGCATAGTGGGAGAGATGGACAGTGGCCAGCAAAGGAGGCAGAACATACCAATGAAGCTATAAATACTGTTACAAGTCTAAGCAGCCATTGGTGCAATTTCCTCATTCCCTCCCCACCCTTGAAAACATTGTGGGAAACAGCATTTCCCACATTTTGATTCTTGACAACAGCCTGGTTCGCTAGACTCATGGAGCAGGTCTTATCTATGCTATGTTAAGTGTCATGTAAACACTATATAAATATTTTATCAACAACTACTGCCTTATGGTGACTTAATAGCCGAAGAGAAATAGGCACCCTAGCTATTTGTTACAGTCTAGTTTCTGCAGGGTTGGGTGACTTTTCACTGATAACATACCTTTCAGTCGTGGTTTTCCTGTTTGCAGGAGCTCTCAGCTTCAGGGTTAGTCTGAACTGACTCACAGATTTGCCGTGTTTGCAGGAATTAAAATGGCAGCATACGTTATGGGCACTTGGCTATTCCCTCTATCCGGTTTCAAGTGTTCGTGAGGGATGAGGGACTTGACGGAGTATCTAGTCTCTAACTAGAAACAGCTCACTGTGCACGCACGCACATACACACAATGTAAGTCTCACATCTGGAACGAGAGTTGGGAGAGAACAGATGTGTAACAAGTGTTGCCTTAAAAGTAGAACCTTTAGTGCAGGGGTGAGGAAACTTTTTGGCCCAAGGCCCACATGGGGGTTGTGAAACTGTATGGCAGGCCGGGTAGGGAAGGCTGTGCCTCCCCAAACAGCCTGGCCCCTGTCCCCTATCTGCCCCCTGACTGCCCCCCTCAGAACTCCTGACCCATCCAACCCCCCCGCTCATTGTCCCCTGACCGCCCCCTCCCAGGACCCTACCCCCTATCCAACCTCCTCACTCCCTGTCCCCTGACTGCCCCGATCCCTATCCACACCCCCGTCCCAACAGCCTCCCCCTGCCCGGAATCCCATGCCTAGCCAACTGCCCCTACTCCCCATCCCCTGACCACCCCCGCATCCAACCGCACCCTGCTTCCTGTCCCCTGACTGCCCCCCGGAACCCCCTGCCCCTTATCCAACCCCACCCCTCCATCCCCTTACCATGCCGCTCAGAGCAGCAGGAGCTCACAGCTGCTCGGCCCAGCCGGAGCCAGCCACCCCACCCAGAGTGCTGGCAGCGGGGGAGGAGGGACAGCAGGGAAGGGGCCTGGGACTAGCCTCCCTGGCCAGGAGCTCAGGGGCCAGGCAGTTTGCCCACATCTGCTCTAATGGCATCTGTTTCCCTCTGAACCAACTGATATTTCCACCTGCCAGGCCTGTCCAGGCCCAATCCTGTGATTTAGAGTCCTGTCATTTTGCAAAATTTTTTAGTAATATCATTCAATTTGCTATTTTACAGACACTTTTTGCACTCAAACTCATTTACAAAAGAGGGAAGTTCAGTTGAGCAGATTCACTGGAGTCATCACATTTTAGAATAGGGAAAATGAAAAGCCAAGTACTAGTGGTGAAATACCCAGGCACCACTTAGCACTTAATTTGCGTCCTCCAGTGCCTTGCATTCACTGCTTCACTAAAGATTAGGGCAGGAGTGGGCAAACTTTTTGGCTCAAGGGCCACATCTGGGTATGGAAATTGTATGGTGGGCCATAAATGCTCACAACATTGGGGGTTGGGGTGCGGAAGGGGGTGAGGGCTCCAGCTGGGGGTGCAGGCTCTGGGGTGGGGCCAGAAATGAGGAGTTCGGGGTGCGGTAGAGGGCTCTGGGCTGGAGCAGGGGGTTGGGGTGCGGGGTGGGGCAAGTGAGAGCTCCAGCTGGTAGTGTGGGCTCTGGGGTGCAGGAGGGTGGGACTGAGGGGTTCGGAGGGT
This sequence comes from Mauremys mutica, assembly GCF_020497125.1. Lineage (NCBI taxonomy): Eukaryota > Metazoa > Chordata > Testudines > Geoemydidae > Mauremys > Mauremys mutica. The sequence continues at coordinate 79,760,121 of NC_059082.1, read as the reverse complement.
GGGAGGGGGATCAGGGCTGGGATAGGGGGTTGGAGCACTGGAGAGGGTCAGGGGTGCAGGCGCCAGGCAGCACTTACCTCAAGCAGCTCCCGGAAGCAGCAGCATGTCCCCCGTCCAGCTCCTACGCGGAAGCATGGCCAGGCAGCTCTGCACGCTGCCCTGTCCATAGGCGCCGCACCTGTAGCTCCCATTGGCCATGGTTGCCGGCCAATGGGAGCTGCCTGGGCCGCGCTTGGGGTGGTGGTAGTGTCTGGAGCCCCCTGGCTGCCCCTACACATAGGAGCCAGAGGGAAGACATGCTGCTACTTCTGGGAGCCGTGTGGAGCCATGTCATGTGCGGAGAGGGGCAAGCCCTGGACCCCACTCCCTGGGAGGAGCTCGAGGGCCAAATTAAAACATCTGAAGGGCCGGATGCAGCCCCCAGGCCGTAGTTTGCCCACCCCTGGATTAGAAAATTCAGTGTTATGCCCTGAGTAGGCATTTGGTCAGTAGCATATTCTTTCATAGGAGTTGGTATGGAACAGGCTGTAATTATACTTGGATATGCTAATCCAGAACAGGTTTGTATTTTAGCATAGCAAGAATTTATACAGAGGCACAAAATTCACACAACATAGACAAAAATTCTGTTCACAGCACACGTAGTGGGGCGAGCAGAGCAGCATTTACATCTGGCTCCAGGGCGGCTCAGGGCAGCCTGCAGGAATTGCGTTACGGACTGCACTTTTCTGACCCTTACAGGAGCAGCCTGCACCGTGGCTAGTGGGTGCTGCACGCCGCATATGTTTTGGCCTCACCCCTGAGCCAGCAGACCACACTTCCTCAGGCCGCAATGCACTGGCAGGGTAAACAGACCCCTTCCCTGCTGCTTTTGAACACTGGGTGGGAATCCGACCCTTCTGCTGCACAAAGCGGCTGTGGTGCCGTTTCCATTCATTAGCTTAGCACAGGCCAAGCTGTGCCTCTACGCTCGCTGGGGTAAGGTCAATAATAGTCTTAGTATCCTGTGTTCTGCAAACGGAGCCAGGCTTCCTACTAACCAATCCTTGTCTAGCCACAGACAACTGCCCTGCTTGCTACCCCTTAATGCCAGCCCTGGCTTTGAATCTACTCTGCATAGGCAGAAAAACAGTTGTGGTGGCACAGGTGAGCCAAGGAGGTTTTTCTAGCACGTTGAGGGTGGGGGAAGCTCAGAAAGAAAAAGGTTCAGAACCCCTGGGCTTGCCTGCCTCATCCTCAAGTCTCGACCACGTCTCACTCATGACAGGAAACTGTAGCCTACATTTCCTGCCAAATCAGCAGGCTCTAAAATATGCTCCCCTTTCTCTGAGCGCCTGCGTACTATGCTGTGCTTGAACCCAGAGCTGGGCTATTCAACCAGTCCATCCCCCAGCCCAGCAAGGAGACACTTCTTTAAAAGGTTGACTTACCAGGAAAGTCTCATAGGAGGCAGCCTCTTAGCTCCATTGGGAGGTGGGGTGGGTGTGGGGGTCATTAGGTTTTACAAGAGGTTCCTCATGTCTGAGTCACCAAACAGCTTGTACTTCCTCCCCTGTCACATTGCCTCCCCTCTCCTTCCCTGGCCCTTCCTTCTCCACGACATCCAGCCCAAGCACCTTGTTCTCATCTTCAAGGCTCTGTGTAACTCCTCCCCTGCTTTCATCTCGGTTCTCAGTTCCTCTGGTGCCCTCTCTGGCTTCCTGTTCTGTGTCCCCCTCTACGCTCAGCCTCATTCCTTTCCTGGGTATTCCCCTAATCTCATGAAGGAAATGCCCTCTCTCCTCCAAACCCACTTTTCACCACTGCCTCCTTGATGGGTCTCCTGCCTGATGCTCACACCTGTACAGTCGCCACTCAGACCTAGGTCAGGCTAACGTCATTCCTGCCTAGGGGCTCACCATACGCTTCTGAATCTACAGTGCCCCTTCCAGCAAGAGTCATCCTCCCAGCCCTGCATAGCTCCCTCACCAAGCTACTTTTAATACTATATTTGCCTTAATCAGTTCACCAAACACTACCAGCCTTGCCAGATCCACCTCTGCTGTTAACCCACGTCACTAACCCACATTCATTCTTCCTATCCCCTGCTGAGGTTCATCCCTCACTCAGACCATTCCTAGCAGTGCAGATTTAACCCTCCACTTGGCTCAAATACGCTGTGCTTTCATAGGCTCACCCAGGGCGCTGCTGTCACAGGAACCAATCAGGTTTTCATATCGGTTGGGACAGCAGATTTAACACATTTTTCAGCTACTGCAAACAGTCAGAATGAACTCTCAGCCCTTTCTGAGAACACCTCTTCCTTTCCCCCCTCCCCAGCTGATTAAATTTTAAATCACCTTGAAAGTACAACTGCATCACGGGGAGGAGAGGGGGATCTATTGCCTGGACTCACTGGTCAGCTTTGAAGAAGTTTTATAGTTTTGGTGACTATTTTACGCTTTTTTCATAATTAACCTTTTCCGATAAGGGAGTGACAACTAAAGTGGACATGGAAGAAAATCAATAGGTCGCCCTTGGGTTACAAATGAGAGATCCTGTGATAGCGAGAGAGTCTGACATGGGAGAACTCAGCACAAGGGAAGATTTATGTTGGGACTGATCTTGTCTCCAGCTCCAGCTGCATTGATGTTACTGGGGTGTTTGGTTGCGTAAGGGCTATAGGATCAGATTATGATAGCACCAGATCTGTCTCCAGAGTGTTCATTAACAGAGCCATGACTGTGAGCAGTTAATTATTTTGTTAAAAAAATCATCAGTGCCCTTCCTGTGTGTGGCATTTTGCAATACCTACAATATTGTTTCGGCAGGTGTCACCAGGTGGTGCTGCTACACAGTCTTCCAAGTTCTCTTTCCTGACAGGCACAACTGAATGTTCAGTCCTGGGAAGACGTGTTGTGTTGTTGTTAGCTTTGGCCAGGCCCAGTACTGCATAGAAGCCAGTTTCTGTGCGAGCAGCAGGACAGTTTGATTTCTGGCCTTGGAATCTGATTTGAGTCAGTTCTTAGGGCAGAGTGTCCTGTGAGAATTGAGGATGGCTGAGAGTCCTGGAAAAAGGGATTGCCTGCTGTGTTGTTTGACCACCTCTGTTTCAGGCCTGGAGTACGTGTGTTAATGACACAAGTTACACTTAGCATATACCCAGGCATCACTGATTTCTTCTCTACTGGGAAGCCACCTGGAAGGCCTCAGACATCTGCTGCTGCTCAGCAGAGGGGCAACGCAGCTGTCAGAATGGGACAGTGGCATCAGGAGAAGGCAGTATATAATGGACTACAGAGGGAACATGAGGGTGCTCAGAACCTGTGAACAATCATGGCACGTGGATATTATCACTGGTACGCTGTGCAGAACGTGTGGGTTTTTGGAAGTGATTTGAAGATGGGGCACCTGGCAAGCATTATGGGGAAGCTTTCTGGAGCATACAGGGAGGCCTGAAAGAAGGCACCAAGTTCAGGGTAGGATGAATTGACAAAAAGATGTTAGGAGCCATGTTTAGGCAGAGGACAGAGTGAGTGGGAGTTAATGAGGGCAAAGGTAAACGATGGCAAGAAAGGAGGTGGGTCAAATGGGGACATGGGACTTGTAGGTAGAATTCCAGGATTCTGTTTCTGACTCTGTGTGACCTTGGAGCATTAAAACCTTTCCGTGCCTTAGTTTACCCCTAAGATTTTAGTCTGCCATAGGGTTTTCTATAATGCCTAACACTAACATCTAAGTTCCTGAGGGTAATAAAACCTACCATACAGGGGCATTGTGGGGCTTGGTTTACTAACATTTGCACAGTGTTTTGAGAGACACTAGTGTATTTTCTTTCTTTCTAGGCACTACTGCATTACAAAGAATAACTAAGCCTCACGGCACCCTTGAGACATGCTGCAGGGTATGTATTATCCCCATTTTACAGGTATGGAAACTGAGGCATAGAGCTGTTGAGTCCTACATTTTCATATTTGGGCAACAAAGTTAGGCACCTGAATAAGTTGCCTGATTTTCAAAGGCACTGGGCACCTGCTGCTCCCACCAAAATTAATACAAATCTAGGCAATTAATGTTAGGTACCCACGGTTGCCCAGTTTGGCCTAAGTCATTTTCTCTCTGTCACATGGGGAGCTGGAGTCTGTGGTTCAGAAAGGCTGCTTTGTGGTTGTGCCACTCGGAGGGACAACGGGCTGTTGTGGGGGCACCCAGAACCCTGCTGCCTGAATGCCCCCTGAAGGCTGCTCACTTTTATGTTGGGGACTGGATAAGTGCCCAGAGGCCTTGGGATTGGGGCCTCCTCCTCTGGATTTCTGCCATAGTGTAGCTAGTCCAGAGAATCTGTGTCAGAGTCAGAGCCGGGATCAGAAGTGCCAAGGTCTGTGCTGTGAGAGCCACTCCTCTGTAGGAATTACATGGACTTTGCAAACATAAGTAAAAAGCAAGGAGGTCAAATGCTGGTCTGAACAACCTTGATACTGCAGTTCACCTCTGGGAGTAAGTAAATATCCCCTCAGCTGCATGCTGCAGAACAAACATTGCACTTGTCGGGTGCAGTTTCACCTGGAGAACAGTCAGCAATTTCTGGCAAAGGTCAACTCTCTCTGAACCCAGCCCTGCAAGCGCTTACCAGGGTGCCTGACTTTGTGAATAGTCCCACTGAGTTCAGTGGAATTACTCACATGCTTAAAGTTAAGCACCTCTGTGGCATTGGAAGGATCAATGCCTACATTAATTCTGTTAAATACTGCATGAGCCAATGGACCCCTACTGGCTCCCTCCATGTATGTGAGTGACAGTGCTCATTCTACACAACCATACAATGTGTTCATATGTATGTGAACCATACTGACAAGTAGGGAGAGCAGAGCAGATATAATTTATGCTCTTTTTTCTCACTTGGATTAACAGTCTGGTATTGAACACCGGGTTTTCCAAACCTGCTAGGTGAAGGGAGAGCCAGCAGAGGACAAGTTACACAAGGACAGGAAGAAGAGAGTGACACCCTCCTAGAACAGCATCTCACTCTATACTGAAATGCCTTTCCTGATCATTGAGGTTTTCTCTTCTAAAAAATAAACCTGGCCAAAGACTGATCACTCCTGCTGAACAAAAACCCAAATCCTCATCCACAGCAGCTTCCAGTCTGATGCTCAAGCAGATACAGTCTGGAGGCATAAGGGGGGTATTATTTTGTCATTCTCAAGCAACTGGTTTTCCAGTGTATCACAACCACTGAGATCGACTCATAAGCGAGGACCTCAGTCTTGCACTTGGATCCACAAGCACAGATCCCTGAGCCCAGGCTGGAGCCCCATTTACTTCAGTTTTGCCCCTAACTCCAGCGGTCTCTGAATTCCAGATGGTTCAGCTGTTTTGGTTAGTTGTCCCATCGCCCAAGGTGAACTTGCACGGTCAGTTGTGATCACTGAGTATTTCCATGTATTTCAGCACAGGGTGACACAACAGTCATTAGATTCGCAGGCTGTGTGTTTTTAAATTTTTTATTGATTTTTAACATTCATTACGTGAAATACAAACTATCAGGTCTCAGCTATTTGAGGGACAGTAAAATGTCTAACATTGAGAGCTGCCAGTCAGAAAAACGTGTATTTTATATCAAACTTGAGCAACAGGGCACAGCTATTAGTCCATGTCCCAGTATACATTGGGAGGAAAATTATATAGTTTTACTACCTAGAGTCCTGGTCCTGCAAAAACACATCACTTTACTCACATGAGTAGTCCCATTAACTCTAAAGGGGATTACTCCTGGGAGTAAAGTTATGCTGTTAATACACCCGTTGAAGGCCTTTCTATTGACTTCAGTACATTTTGGATCATGCCCATACACGATAGCATCAACGAGGATAAGGACACAATGTGAAGAGGATCAATAATCCTTGTGGATCCTACAGTGTCTTCCAGCCACCTTTTTGCTGAACAGGTTATTTTCTCCTAAGCCCTCTAGTTCACTAGGACCAGTGCACCAGATAAAAATACATGACATGAAAAAGGATCTTCACATCTGCTGATCTAACTTATTTGTAAACAGGACGTATCAGATTATCTTCTGATATATATATGTGTGTGGATATATATATATATAGGAGCAGCAATGCACTATGTTGCCACTGAGTGGTGCCCAAGCATTTTGGGACCTCTGCAAAGAGCAGTTTGTAGGACACTTGGCAACAGTTACAGCTACACTCCTGCCACCGGACCAAAGTCAGGCTACACAGCTGTAAATATAAGTGGGGTTCGGCCCTGGGTGTATGCATCAGAATCCACAAGGTCACCCCCGAGGCGACGCTGGATAGAAGACATTTGTTAGACGAGTCACTGTGAAGAGGATCCTAATATTTCTTTATGGGGAACCCAAGTAAGATAAGGAAGATGCTGGGAGACCTGTCAGCGGATCAACAAAATAACAAAATGCACAAGCCATTAGGTCTAAAGGGCTGGCTCTTCACGTCCTGGACGTTTGTATAGAAGATGAGCAACGCAGAACTGATTACTGGTACCGTCTGACTGCTGGTAAAGGAAACCTGAAATGGCACCTTAATCTTTTAAACATGGGTATTGTGGAACACATTTTGCTAAGCAAATATTAGCTTTTTTCCAAGGCAACACTGCAGCGGGTATCAGTGAAGGCAGGGCAATAAAACAGACAAGCTTTATCTAGAAATAACGGGCCAGGTGCAGACTGGGTATAACCCGCCTGCCATTACATTCTCTGGGCCACATTCAGTGCTTATGTTGCAAGTTAAAAATGAGCAGAAGTGGCAAAAACAGAATAACTTGCACTGATCTGGTCCTCCATGGGTGTGTCAAAATGAGTGCAACTTACACACAGAGGGAAATGAAAAAGGGGGAAATAGCAGGAAAAGCAACCAACGGGAGAGTGTAAAGTGTATGTGGCAGGGGGTTGCTACTTATTTAACAACCCTCTGTCAGTTGCTTTTCATTCTACAGCCCCGCTCCATCTAGCTGTTTCACCTCCTTGGTGTGTAAGTCCACCTTGGGCTTTGCACATCCAAACTGGAGCAAATCACACTTCTTTATCACTCAGAGCCCATTTCTGCCTTCAGTGACACAATACAACTCTAACTGAAATCCACGGGAACTGCCCTGGTGTGGCAGAGGACAGAACTTGGTCTCCTGTAACTTACCACTAAAATTTGGGCCATTAGCTACTGATTAAACCCCTGGAACTTCTGCTTCAGAAGTGGCTCTGGATTTTCTCTTGCTGGCCAGAGTGGTCAGGATGGAGTCCTCACTGAAGGCCCCCTCGAAGGCAGAGAGGATGGACTGTCGGAACTTCTCCTTGAAGTCCTGCCCCACAAAGACATAGAGGATGGGGTTGATACAGCTGTTGAAGAAGGCAAGACTGGAAACCAAGGGGATCCCTATGTAAAGGGCCATTTTCAGTTCCTGATTGGAAGAGTTTTTAGACATTTCCAGCAAGCAGAAGACATGGTACGGGAAATAGCAGAGAAAAAAAGACACTGTGACAGCAACAATGATCCTGAAAGGCTTAGTAGACCTGGCTAGATGGCTCCTTTTCATCCTGACGGCAATAATGCTGTAGCAGACGAGGATCACGGTGAAGGGGATGAGGAACCCACATAAGAATCTGGTTACGATCATAGCTTTGTGCCTCATTCTCCACAGCCGACGTGTCGCCTCAGATTTATAGTCATCAGACAGGGCAAAGTTATTGTAACAGCTCGTGACGTTCTTCGAATTAGTAGCCGTGTCTCGAAAAACAAGATACGGAGAGCTGATGATGAAGGCTAGGACCCATGTGACCAGGGCAATGTTGGAAGCCAACTTTGGTGTCCGGTGGTTACGAGACCACACAGGGCAGATCACCGAAATGCACCGGTCTATGCTGATCACTGTTAGGAGGAAGACGCTAGCAAACATGTTGAGGAAGGCAACGGTGCTGTTCAGTTTGCACAGGAGTTTCCCAAATGGCCAGTGAAAGCCCAGGGCAGTGTAGGCGATGCTGAAGGGCAGAAAAAAGGTGAAGATGAAATCAGCAACAGCCAGATTTAGAAACCACACGGCATTAACTGTCTTCTTCATCTTGAAGCCAGCGATCCAGATGACAAGGCCATTGCCCGTCACCCCCAGCAGACACGCAATGCTGTAGACCACCATGGAAAGGATATGCATGCTCTTTTGGAGGCCAGAGAAGTCATTGGACATAGTGGAGTTTTCATGCTGAGTGGTGGAGCTGGTTGAGAACAGCGAAGAGGAAGAGACGTTCTCCATCACCATCTGGACTCCTGAAACTAGACAAGCACACTTCTGCTATTATTTGCGGCACTGGCAGTTGCCGGGCAATCAGTGTGAGGTGAGAATCTTTGCCAACAACAGCGCACCTAAAACCCGTAAGACCATGAATCTGGGAATTAACTGACATTTAGTATTGACCGTGCTTATCTAGAGCTTTTCATCTGAGGCTCTCAACAACACTTTACAAAGGCAGACCTATGTTACTGACGGGGAAAGTGAGGCATAAGGTATTTAAGTGCCTTGGCCGAGATCCCAGAAAGGCAGTGCCACAGCTGGGAGTAGGGAAGAGCTGTGTGTGAATATCAGAGGGCAGAAACTGGTCCTAAAGGAGCCCTGTAGCTGGTGCCTGATTTTGTCTAGCAGTTAAAATAAGATGTTCAGGCGTAAGCTCAGCCGCCACTGGAGCACCTTGGAGCCCCACTACTATAAATGGAAACTTTGAAAGCACAATACCCACCTCACAGGGAGAATCTCACTGGGACGCTTTTCTCCTCTAACAGCAAAAAAGAAGAAAGCCACACACACAAAGTCTCTATTTCCCTCCAAGCACAGTTGCCAACTTTCACGTGGTAAATAAGCACCCTCATTTTCACAATAAGGCAAAAATCAAGCTAATCCCATTTCAAAACAAGGCCAAAACAAGCCAATCCCTAAGAACCCCAACACTCTATGTGACTAGATCCCCCTGGCGTGCAGTCTGGGACTGTGGTGGGCCCGCTCTGCCCCCCTGACTCTCTCCCTCTTTCCCCCCTTTCCCCCTGCTTGCCGGGAGCCGATCAAAAAAAAAAAGAAGCAACAAGCTACAAACCAAACAAGCAACAAGCCAAAAACTAGCCAACAAGCAACTCACAAGCCAATTAAGCCAAAAACAAGCCCGATTTCTGCGGTTTTTTCCATGGGTTTGGCACGTCTGCCTCCAAGAAGGAGCACATTTTTGTGGAAGGGTTACGCGCAGGTGACGCCAGTTAGGAGGAGATGGTATTCCAAAGGCTGGCACTGAACTGGTCCTGGAGACCCTAGAGGTTTAGGCTCTGTGTTGACACTGGGCACAGAAACTACTCTTTATCTCAGTCGGTGTAATACGGTCACTACCAAGTGGAACATTTTAGGGTGGGCATGTGGTCTTGTCACTGCTCTAAACGTCATGGGTGAAATCCTGGTCCCCTAGAAATCAGTGGATGTTTTGCCATCTATTTCAGTGGACTCAGGATCATAGCCCATGTGAAAACTACCCAGGAAATTAATCAGACATGGGCAAGCTAGCAAAAAAAACCCTCTCTTGCCAACAGACCTCCCTTAATATGCTCTGAATGGCCCTGCATCTCGCCAGAGATGCTGGTAGGATCTGAGTCTCATGCACTGACATGCATCCGATGAAGTGGGTATTCACCCACGAAAGCTCATGCTCCAATACGTCTGTTAGTCTGTAAGGTGCCACGGGACTCTTTGCTGCATGCACTGAATGGTACCTTATTCTAGCCCTCAGTGATCCTGTTACCTGGTGCCAAATAATTGAATTCTGTTTCAGCAAGGTGCCTTCTAGGATACATCTTTAAGTACAAAGTATAATAATTTATTATAATCTCCCATTTACAAGCAAATCCCCCTTTGAAGTCCCAGCCACCTCCTGCTTTTTTCACTGCATCCCACCCCCATTTAATTCCTGGCACTCGGATTAAGTTGGGACCACTCACCGCTGCCTTATGCCTCTCACCGCTTCTCTGCTCTCAGCTTCTGGGCACAGTGAGCAGTGCAGCCGCTGGACTTATTGTCAAGAAGCTTTTGAGACAGTGAGTGGCTCTGAGAGTGATTCAGGTTAGCTTGTTTGGTCTTTCCATGGCCTGAGTTCATGGGGAATTTACGGGGCATCATTTATTCCACTGTCTTGTTCCTCACTTTACAGGGAGTAGAATTTAACCCATTGGCATCCCTGGCCATAGCCTGTCCCAAGATGTTGTCCTAAGCAATCACTTTGGTTGGCAGGATGAAAGACGTCTCAAAGGTGCAGCTGTGAAAATGTGCCAAGTGACCCAACCCCATCCCGAGCAGAAGCTGTAATGCTGGGGACATGTGGCCCAATTCACTATTGTATTGGGATCACAAGTCAAAGAGAATTCCCCAAGTGGATCACAAAGGGACAGACGCCTCGAGAGACCATCTGAGGTGGGTACAATCTGCCCAGAATGAGGCCTCACATTGTATTTGGGGGTTGATCCTCAGTGTCTATTTATCATCACTGTCTATTTGTGACCCGGGGGTAAGATTGCCCCATAGACCTCCTGTCTGTCCACATCGGGGCGGTTTTTCCTCCTGGCTTTTTAATCATCACTGAGAACAGGAGGGAACCTGCTCTTACTGCTTTCGATCGCCGGTCTCGCCGCCTCCTCTGCCATGTGAGAAGCACAGGCGCCTGCAGAAGTTACGGAGGCCCCCTTCTAGGATTCATTAATTCAAAATCACATCCTTAATCTTGCGTGACGGCTGCCCTCCTGGCTGACACACTGGGGACTGAACCAGTGACCCCGACAGCTATAAAGCATGGGCAGCTGCAATCTGAGCTGCAGCGCAAGGGGTGCACCTAGGCTGTGCAGTGCCGCTCCTAGCCCACTGGGGGCCCTAAGCTGGAATAGCCCCCCGGCCCTACATACTAATAATTAAGGGGGTTGGGGGGGTTGAGCTGCTCAGGGCCCTAGGCAATTGCTTAGCCTGCTTATGCCTAGCGCCAGCTCTGGCCGCACGGACTCCTCGTCTGCGCGGACTGGCACGGATGGGGGAGGGGAGGGGCTCTGCAACACACACTCGCCAGGGCGGGTAACAGTCGCATTAGTGCAGGTGCCCGCTGGGGGAAGGCGCGATGCACCGCGAGCCCCACCAGCCACCCACGTGCTGCCCTGGGGCCGGCCAGGCCCGGCCGGCGAGCTCGGCCTGGGCCAATCGTGTGGGGGCAGAGGGCGGGACGGCTCGCACCGATTGGTTGAGGCGCCTCCGAACGTCGGCGGGCTGCTCGGCGATTGGCTGAGAGCGAGGCGGGGCGTGTCTGAAGGTTCCAGCGCCGGGGCATGGGGCCGCGCTCGGGGCGCGTGGGTTGAGTCTGCTCCGAGCTGCGGCGGCCCCAGGCGCGCCGGGAGCCCGGTAAGTGCGGCGGCCTCCCAGCCGGGGGGCTGCAGTCCCGAGAGGCGCTGGGCCGGGGACTCCGGGATCCGTGTAAACCTGTGCTGGGGGTGACTTCGGTTCGCGTTAGCTCCGGGTGCACGTGGGGTTGGGGGGTCGCTGTGTCTCCCCTTCCCCTTCTCCTGAACCGCGTGGGCCTTGTGCCGGGGCTGGGCTGAAAGGAGTTCAGCAGCAGCTGCCTCTGCTTTCTGCAGGGGGGGCTGGGAAAGCAACAGGAAGTTGCACCCAGGGTCTTGATATGTCTATTTTGGGGATCCCTAGAATCTCAGGGTTGGAAGGGACCTCAGGAGGCATCTAGTCCAACCCCCTGCTCAAAGCAAGACCAATCCCCAACTAAATCATCCCAGCCAGGGCTTCGTCAAGCCGGGCTTTAAAATCCTCTAAGGAAGGAGATTGCACCACCTCCCTAGGGAACCCATTCCAGTGCTTCACCACCCTCCTAGTGAAATAATCACAGAATGCCTGCCTGTCTCTTTTATGCCTCCAGCACCTCGCTGGCTGGGGTGGCAGAATTGTAGTTGGAGGTAACATAGCAGAGGCTGGGGCAAAATCACTGTTGAGATGGAACTTGATTTCCTCCCTCTTTTGCAGCAGCACACGAAGATCTGGGGTTGTTTTAAACAATGGGTCTGTTGGGAAAGTGGGTTTCAAGTGTAAACTAAATTTCCTCTTACATCACAGTGACTGAAAGTAGTTAAAGTTTGCGAAGTGGGAGGGAATGGAATCTACACTCTCCTTCTGTCTAAAACAATCTTTTCTTTGAGGCCTACTGCAGATGCACAGGAAAATTATAATTATTTTACTGATTGTAATATTTTATAAATTGAATGGTAGCAGTCTCCAGCCAAAATGTATAACACAGACCCTAGCTGAAGGGCACAAAGTGAACTACATAGTGCTTTTCCTGAAGCATCAGGTGTCGGCTACTGCCAGAGTTGAGATACAGGATCTGATGGACCCGTGGGTCAGATATGATCCTTGGATCAGGGACTGTATCCTTTGTTTCCTATATAGCGCTGAATAAACAATAAGCACTTAATGGATAGCATGGTCCAGTGCTAGGGCCCTAGAATGGGAGGGAGGGAGGGAAAGACCCAATTTCGTACACCAGGTTCCACTTCAGCCACTTAATCTTTGTGACTTTTGGCAATTTGCTTAACCCTACCTTGCTTTCCCCCTCGGTGAAGTGGAGAGCACGGTACTTGTCCACCCACCTTCTGTAAAGTACTTGGGGATATGCCAGTGAAAAATGCTATACAAGAGCTTATTATTTGTTAGTTAATGATGATCTGGTCTGGCAGGAGCTGGGATATCAGCCTGGGTGGAATGGCAAATCCTACTTTTCCAACCTAAGCAACATTTAATTCTGACTCCATTTTTGCAATTCACCTTTTCTGAGGTGCAGAAGTTACAGTGCCACAAAGAGATAACAGCAGATTCATGGGGGAATAAAGGTACATTTAGAATTGCAGGGGGGGGTGGGGGGGGCTCTTCTAACCAGCTGCTCCTTGCCAAGCCAGGGCAGACAGATTTCCAGATGGACTTTAGTTATTTGACACTAGCAAACAAAATGCAATTGCCTAATTAGCTGTACATGGCCTTTCACTAGCCTTGAGGAGTTAATGTTTAAAAGGAGTTTTTGTTTTTGACTAAGACGTGACTCTGAGAGTTTATGCTTGTTAGCTTATGATCTCCACAGAAGTCACATTGATGGACTTTGATTAGTGGATGCGTCGCTTTTTGGATTGCAGTGCTCAGGCCTGATTGTCACGCTTACTGTAAATATGGAGCTTGGCATGGATCCAGTGTACTGTAACACACATGCTCTGGGCCTTTGACCTGCTCTGCGACCCTTATTCATATCGAGCCGAGCCTTGCTCATATGAGAAATCCTGTGGTCTTACATGGGACTACTCTTGCATGCAAGGTGCTATTTGTAAATAAGGGTGGCAGAGACATTTATCAGACATTGTGGTGAATTTAATGTCTCTTGTATGTTTCAAGCAGATTGTCCCTTTAAGTAGAGCAGTAATTAAAAAAAAAAATACTTCTGTCCAAAAATGTATTTACTAATTACTGTTACAAATAGGTCCTAATCTTTCTAGCACTAAGAGTTTGGAGAAAAACCATACCTTTTCTCTCTTCAGTGTGATTTTGACCACACCAAGTGCTGGCAAAGGCCCAGTTTCACTATTTCCTGTGTAAAGTCAGGTCAACAGTTTCCCCAGTTGTATGTGTGGATCTCTGACCCAGCAACAAGCGAAAGAAAAACAGCTAAAATAACCAAGTGATTGTAGAACCACAACACTTGGCGGGGGGGGATAGCCCTGAAATGACACTTTTTAAAAAAAAATTGACTAGATTTTAAATGGATGGGGTCTCTAAGAATTGTAGGGTTTTCATTATCAGCTTGGTCCCAACCCCACTGAAATCAGTTCTTTCCAGGGTTTTGGATCAGGCCCTGTATTCATAGATTTATTAGGATTCATAATTTATAACTCGGCATTTAATTCACTGCAGGCTTCAAACTGGAACGTCAGGTCAGAGCCGGGAAGGAATCTATTTAAAAACAAGACAGGGGTGCTACAGGGAGAGCTGACCTCCGGAGGGGGCTCTTTTTAACAGTGCTCTACAATCTGTCCCACTCCGTTTGTTTTCAGACCACGTTATACCAAGCAAGCAACCGCCCCCGCCATGGCTCACTTAACCGGTGTCAATGGAGAGCTCCCCAGTGCTGAACTCTGGGTGTCCCATAACGAGATGGTCATGGAGCCACTTGATACCAGTGACCCGGAGGTGAGAAGTGTTTGTGGTGGGGAAAGGGTTGCGTGCATTTTGGCAGAGGGGAAACCCAAGCAATCGCGGCACAAGAGCTTGGTTCATCCTCCCAGCTCTGGGACCCATGCAACCAAAAGGGATGTTGATCTTCCTGAGGCAATGACTCGGGCTGGTGGGTCAGTGCAAGTTTGGTCATCCAGTCCTGGGTTGTCACTTGCCTCTACTCACCTCGTTTCCCATTGCCTCTGCCACACGCTGCAGCCCCGGGGGGTGGCAAAGGAGAATGCTTGGTAGCTCTCCTCACCAGTGACTGGGAGCATCACCTCCATGGTGTTCCCAGCCCCTGCCGCTGTGAGTCTGAAGGTCCCTCCAAACCCAATGCTCCCGTGTGGTAACCTACAGCTGTGCCACATAATAGGTCTATTCAGCATCTCATCCCAGATTTCTCAGACCCAGGGTCTCTCTTTCCTGTGTGGGATCGGATATTATTTATATCGCAATGAGCACAGCTGTGGCCCTTGCAGCTAGCACCTTGTTCCATGACAATGGAGCGAACGAGAAGGGGAGATCTATAGACATTAGAAAGTCATCTGTTTCTTTCTTCCAGCCAGTTTTCACTTCCATAAGTGCCTTGCTCCGTTCAATTTAAATGTTCCTCCAAGTGCTCACTTTTGGGAAACATCTTCTAACATGCAGGCTAATGTGTCCTTAATTTCATCGTGTTAGGCCTAGGTTATTATAATATATGGAGATATATCTATCTCACAGAGCTGGAAGGGACCCTGCTTTCACTAGCAGGTCCAAGTACTGATTGAACTCACAACTCTGGGTTTAGCAGGCCAATGCTCAAACCATTGAGCTATCCCTCCCCCTGGCACTGCCCTAAAATAACTTCTCCCCATCCTGCGTATTCACATCTTTCCAATATTTGTGGATTTGTGTCTTCCCCCGTCTACATTCCCTTAGCCAAGCTCTATTTTTAACTGCAGTGAGTCAACCTCCCTCCCCGGGTCTCTCCTTGCTCTTCTCTGCACGCGCTCCAGTTTGTCGGTATCTTTCTGGTAGAACGACGCCCAGACCTGAGCCCAAATGGGCCAGGTTCAGAGCCACAAGAGAGGATTCTTGCCTCCCTTGTCCATGGTGGGATGTCTCCGTATCTTTCCATTCTACCGTCGGTCGCGAGAGAGCACCTCCCAGCATCCAGTGCTCTGTACAGAACTGATAAGGATGGGGCTTCTTCTCTCTCCAAGGTGTACAACCTCATCAAGAAAGAGAAGCGGCGCCAGAGGCTTGGGTTGGAGCTGATTGCGTCCGAGAACTTTGCAAGCCGAGCGGTTCTGGAGGCCCTGGGCTCCTGCATGAACAATAAATACTCGGAGGGGTACCCAGGACAGAGGTGTGGAACGTGGGGGGATTCACATCCTGTGCGTGGGAGAGAGTCCAACCCTCCCTGGCTTGGCTCACTGTCCTGGAGGAAGCGATTGCTGCTCCATTGCGGGCCCAAGCAGCCGCCGGCTGTAAATTGTTCCTTTCCCAAGGCAGCAACAGACCCACTGCACTTCGCTCCTCGCAAAAGGAGGCCAACATGGGCCGTTGCCCTGCAGCTTCCCTGCTAGGACTGTCACTTCCGAGCCTGTGGAGCATCAGGCCGGATCCTGCCCAGACCCCCGGGGGAGGGAAGAGGGGTCCGGTTCACTCTTGCTCTGCCACTGGCGTTGGGGATGGAAACACAAGGCGTCGCTGATGCTGTGAGACTCCTGCTCTTCTCATCCGTGTCGCAGGTACTACGGCGGGACGGAGTTTGTGGATGAGCTGGAGATCCTCTGCCAGAAGAGAGCGCTGGAGGCTTACGGGCTGGACCCACAGAAATGGGGGGTCAATGTCCAGCCATACTCAGGTAACAAAGCCCAGATCCTCCCTGGGAGTGGGGGAAAGGGGATGGCCTTGCCAGTTGCCGAGCCATGGGGACCCCTGCATTCCATAACCCGGTCATCTCTTCGTGGGCTGGGTACAAGCGGGGGTGCTCAGAGGAGACGGCTTTAGAAACCCCTTCCCAAGGTCACGGTCCGGATCTCCCCCCCCCGAGAGCAGCGGTACCAAAGGCTCAGGGTGCTCAGGGGCTGCCTTTCGTTGTAGGCTCCCCCGCTAACTTTGCGGTGTACACGGCCCTGGTGGAGCCCCATGGCAGGATCATGGGTCTGGACTTGCCTGACGGGGGGCACCTGACACATGGCTTCATGACGGACAAGAAGAAAATCTCGGCTACCTCGATCTTCTTTGAATCCATGCCTTACAAGGTGAGGGGGCTCCGCCTGGCTTCGTCAATCACGGCTGATTGAGAGGAGATCGGTGGAGGCCAGCAATTGTCACCCCTCTTCCATGCGAGCTACTTACGCTGGCTTCATGCCCTGCCTTGGGAGCTGGGATTTCTTAGTGTGTCCCGTATTAGCAAAGAGAGGGTGTGGTAAGACGGTGGATACCGAAGGGTTAAATAGTTTTCCTGAGGCAAATGGTGGTGCTGGAGGCTGATCCAAGACCCACTGAAGGCATTGCAGGTGGGGGGGTGTCTTTCTATTGGCTTCAGTAGACATTGGCTCAGGGCCTTAACCCTGCAGCTGTCTCTCCAGAGCCCTGATGGCCACCCAGCGTGTGCCGGCTCTGCTGAGCTCTGAGCGAGGCTCCGGTCTCGAGCTGGAGGCGTGCGGCGTTCCACCTCTGGTGCCACTGTCCCAAAGGGGGAATGGAACAGATGCTGGGCAGACTCTGGTGGGGGGGTTAAGCCAGCGTTTGCACTGAGAACCCAGCTGGCATGGGTGGAAACTTCTACCAGTAGCTTCCTCCGTGACTTGGATCCGCACCAGCAACGACTGCAGGGTTATTTCAGCAGCCATGGAGCCCCCAATGAAACGGTGCTCACCGGGGTGGAAGTACGAATTAGCCAGGGTCGTGCTGAGCTCACCTTTATATTCCAATCACAAGGGACGTGTGAGCTGAGCCTCCGCCCGGGACTCAAGAGATCTGCTTTCTGTTGCCAGCTCTGCCAGTGATTCAAGTGGGTGATCCTGGGTTAGTCACTTCAGTGCCACAGTTTCCCTGTCTATCAATTGGGAACAGTGATATTTACATCTTTCACAGGTTGGTTCCCAGACTGCGTTAATGTCTTCGACCCGCTCTGTAAAGGCTCCATCTTATTAAACAGGGCAAATTCTCTCGGTAGCCTGGTATTTGGGCTGCCATATTGAGCCTGAATGCCCGTTTTGTTACTGTTCAGTGGGACCCATGGCTATGACTGACTGACCTGGGGTTCTGTGTTTTCAGAGAACAGGTGAGGGGGCCAGCTGCTCCCTCTCGCACTTGGTAATGACTTGCTGTGTGACGTCACGGGGTCCAACAGCTGACTCGACCTGTGGTTCTTTCATGGAGGATGCCAGGGAGATCAGACCATGGCTGTGCAGAAAGTTCTCTCTGACAACCGCAGAGCAGAGAATAGCCACTGTCTGCTCTGCAGATCCGTCACGGAGCCGCCGTCGTTAACCCTTTAACTCTGCGAGGGCTTCATGGGACGGCTGGGGCGGGCAGTGCTGCTAGCTGCTGAGCTCTGCCGCAGAGCGAGATGTAGCTGTCTCGCCTCTAAGGCTAGAGGTGCATGGTGCTTACCCTGCACGTCTCCTCTGGCTGCTCCCTTACCAGGTCAATCCCAACACTGGCTATATTGACTACGACCGGCTGGAGGAGAACGCCCGCTTGTTCCATCCAAAGTTGATCATAGCAGGTAAGCGGCTGGGGAAGGAAAAACAGATGTCGGAGGCTCTGGGCAGCAGGTAGATTCTGTTCAAAACGCAGCGGTCCCCAACCTTTTTTGTCTGGTGGGCGCCAGACGACGAGCCACTCCATGGCGGTGGACGAGCATCCGCCAAAATGCCACCGACAAGTGGCAACATCAATAGGTTTTGCCGCCAAAATGCTGCTGACAAGCAGTGTCATCCAGAAGCGTCGCCACCGAAATGCCTCTGAAAATCGGTGGCATTTCAGCGGCGGCGCCTCTGGGTGACGCAGCTTGTTGGCGGCATTTCAGCGGATGCTCGTCCACCGGCCAGTATGCGGGTGCACTTAGACGTCCCGGCAGGCACCATGGCGCCCGCGGGCACTGGGTTGGGGACCCCTGCTCCAGGCTATTGAAGGATCCCAGCCACAGGGCTTAGTCACTGGCTAGACACTTGGGAGCAGCGTGGTGAATTTCAGCAAGCACGCAGCATCCCGACTTCTGTAGCTGGCTACTTGGGGAGGGGGCCTTTGTGGTTAGAGCCAGGATTCCTGTGTTCTGCCACCACCAATGCATTGCATGGCCAGCAGCAAGTGTCTCCCCCCTCTCCCTGTCTTCAGGCTCCACAGGGTGCACTGCTTTGGATCTGAGCCCAAGCACCCTGGGGGGCAGTTTAGCAGCTGCTATTTTGGTGGCCTGGACCAGGCCTCTGCCTCTCCCTGCTGGGCAGTCGGACTTTTCCTGCCACTTGTCTCACCCTGACCTCATGGCCAAATCCTGGGCCCCTCCCATGGTGTGGCTCCTGGGCTTTGAAATATTTCCTCCATGTGGGCTTGTGCTGGGAGAGCTGCCTGACTAATTGCCCAGGGTTTGGGCGGGTCGTACAGCCCGTGCTGCCGCAGCCACACCGCTCCTGATGCGCCAGCTAGCTCGCTTAGCACTCGCCCAGGGGTGTCAGTCACACAGCATAGACGCCCTGAGGCTGGTGTTTTCTCCTGGCCCAGGCGTCAGCTGTTACTCGCGTAACCTGGACTACGCCCGCATGCGGAAGATCGCGGACGAGAACGGGGCTTACCTCCTGGCCGACATGGCCCACATCAGCGGCCTGGTGGCAGCCGGCGTGGTGCCGTCGCCGTTTGAACACTGTGACGTTGTGTCGACCACGACGCACAAGACGCTGAGAGGCTGCCGGGCCGGCATGATCTTCTATCGGAAAGGTTTGGGCCACAGAGTGAGCAGAGGATGAAAGGCCCCGGGCTGGGCTGGGCGGGTCGTTGGGGAACTTTGAGCTACTGCGGAATAGGAGCCAAGGCTGGTCCGTCCTCCCTCTGGCTGGCGGGAGCCATGGAAGCAGAGTTTGCAGCTTTCAGAGAAGTGGGGGGGAGGGCTTGTCCTTCCCCTGGCAGTATTAGATCCCCAACCGAATGGGACAGGCTGGGTGAGCAGCTTGGTTGGCAGATGCCCAAGGATGAACTAGGAGTTCCAGGGAGCGGGGCGGGCGATTCAGTAGGGGACACGCTTCCCGTGAAGCCTGCCTGGAACCAGTTCCTCAGCGTGCTGTTCCGCTGGAGCAGCCCTCGTGTTCGATAAGAGTTAACTAAGTCCCAGGCTGCATGTGGTCAGCGATGCTCCCAGGGTGGAGCTGGACAGATTTATCATCACCCTCTTGCAAAGCGTCTCAGTCTGGCTTCCTCGGCTCTGCCCAGCCGGGCTTCCCTCTCTGCTCTCTCTCCCCTCCGCCCTGAGCCGGGCTTTGCCAGTGAATCCCGGTTTGCCGTTCCCTTGTGAGTTCCTCCGTGCTGCCCCCTGCCCGGCCCTCCCTCTCTAGCCCAGCTCAATTCCCTGTACAGGCCTGGGGCAGGGCAGCAGGGATTGAACCGGGGGCTGTGGATTTTAAGGCCTGAGCCTCTACTGCCTGAGTTAAAAGATCGACCTTCATCCGGCAGGGCAGTCGCAGGCTTATCAACCTCAGTCTGTGGCCCTGTCACCCCTTGAAGGGGACAGAGCACCACAGAGCGGGTTACACATTCACCCTTTCCTCATTCAAATCCCTCCTGAGCTCTCTCCTGCTAAGCCTGCCCCCCTCCTCTCCCACTCCTGCCTAGCACCGAGCTGGTGCCCGCGTGTCCTGGGGCACTTTGAGTTTGCAAGTTCCACAGGCTGTAGTGGGCTCTGCACAGCTCCAAGCACACTGCTGGGGCGTAGCCTTGTGACGGCCTGACTCCAGCCACCCCGGGGTTAAACAGAGACTGATCTAAACCCGCCCGGGTATAGAACCCGGGAGTGAGCTGTGCCCCTTACACAGTGACCACCCCCCTTCCCTCCTAGGAGCTCGCAGCGTGGATCCCAAGACTGGCAAGGAAACTCCATACAACCTGGAGAGCCTCATCAACCAGGCCGTCTTCCCAGGGCTTCAGGGAGGGCCTCACAACCATGCCATTGCCGGTAAGGGGCCCCGTAGGGCTGCTCCGGGGCTGGACTTTAGCGCTGCACCACCACACAGCGCCGGGGGGTGTCTAGTTCCAGCCGGAGTTGCAGGGCTTGAAGCAGGAGAAAATGCGCCCGCTGCAGCTGACGGCCAAAGGGATATTTGGCTCCACGCAGGAGTCCCAGCCAGGCCACATAAGCTGGGGAGGCAGGGCCCAGTGCAGGGCCCCACGGATGAGTGGGAAGGATGAGGTTGCAGCCCCCCCACCGCCCAATATTCTGCTGGCCTCTCGTACTTCCTCTTACCTTGTACCACATGAGAGCTAAAACGCCAGTACGGAAGGTGGTCACGGCTGCTGGCTGTGCACGGGGACGTGAAGGTCAAAGGCTAGCACCCCAGGGCTGACCCCACATCCACAGGCAGGCCCCAGCATGAGCGGGGAGCCCTGCCTTCCTGTCATTCGGGGTCAGATTCCTCTCTGCCTCTTTCCCCAGCGGTACAATGGCCCTACAGCTCAGAGGGCGGGAGGGTTAGTCAGTTTGCAGCGAGCTTTGAGAGCCGGCACTGAAGAACAGCAGAGCATCCTCCTCTGGCTGGAACCCTTCTCCCCTGGCCGAGCTTCCTGTTGATCAGCAAGAAGAGATTCCCACATTCCTCTCCCTATTGATAGAAATAGGCAGCAGGTGATTTTCCTCCAGTTGGGAGAGTGCAGATCCACGTCTTGGTATTCAGCGCTGGGGTGGGGGAAAGACACCACGCAAAAAACACAGCTGCACTCTACCCATCTGGCCACTGCACTGGAGAAATCTGGAATCCCTCTGGAGAAATCTCCCCCTGCAGTGGGCCTGTGACTGACTCATCAGACCATTGGGCATCAGCTAGTGAGATTTTGTCAGCTGTATAAATGGAATTAAATCTCGCCGTGCGGTTCACAAGCCCCTTGTGCCTCGCACTAAAGCGGGTCATTAGAACTCGTCGTAAAACACAGCTAGCGTAGACGTGGACTCTGCAGCACTGACGGCCAGTAGGTGCTTCGTGTAGCGAAGATCAGCTCTGGGACATTGCACTGCTGTGTCTTTAAAGCCTCGCAGCCATGATTCTAGTTCCTCAGCTTTCCAGGCCAGAGTTTCGTTGTCAATGCTCCAGGTCGCTGCTGACCGCAGGCACAGAGCAGCCTGGCTTCCTGCTGCCAGCCTGGAGATGCAACACTTTTCCTTTCTGCCCAGGAATCGCTGTCACTTTGAAGCAAGCCATGACCCCGGAATTCAAAGCCTATCAACGGCAGGTTGTTGCAAACTGCCAGGCACTGTCTGCCGCTATGATCGCACTGGGCTACCATGTCGTCACTGGTAAGGACAACTACTAGGTAGCCACTGCATTTCCTGCTACCTAGGGCCCGCTCCCAACCCTAGTGAAGGCCACGGACTCCCACTGACTTAGGCTGAGTTGGGATGATTATAGAAAGAGCCGGAGCTCTGTTATAACACAACCTTTTAGGATACACATGAAGGGAGATCTTCCTCCGGCCACCCGTACGGGGAGAATTTGAGCACAGAGCTTGGCGCACAGAAATGATACAGATGCTTAATACATTGTTGTGGCCCGAGCCATAGACACAGCAGCGAACCTCAAGCCAATAAGAGGGACACGTTAGCTAGTAGGCTGGTTTCCTTTGGACGCCAGATAGTTCCTGTTCTCCCAGCCCTGCCTTTGCTGGAGAACTTCCCTGCCCCATGGCAGGCTGTTCCACCACCCGGTGGCCTGACTCTTGCTCCCTGCAGCATTGTGGTTATAACTGCAATAGTCAGTGGGAGTAGGACTGAGCCAAGTGCCTAACTTCCAATATCCCAGCCTCAGCGACTTCCAACGCACTAGATTTCATGTCCTTGTATTCATCTCCCAGGTGGCTCGGACAACCACTTGATCCTCGTGGACCTGCGCAACAGAGGGACGGATGGCGGGAGAGCCGAGCGGGTGCTGGAAGTCTGTTCCATTGCCTGTAACAAGAACACCTGTCCTGGTGAGGGGGTCTTCTCTCAACTGACTACTTAGCGGAGTTTGCAGTTTCACACAGGTTGCAGCCTGATACAGGGCAGCACCCAGAGAGCTGAGGTTGCTCAGGATCCCTGGGGAAACAGAGCAACTTTGCTAGGTGCCAAAATATGGATTTAGGAGCCTTATCTTGAGGGCTGCAGATCCGAGGTCTTGGCTGACAACTGCGTGTTGCAGGCTTGGCAAGCTGTGCTAGGGGGAGGGATAGCTTGGTGGTTTGAGCATTGGCCTGCTAAACCCAGGGTTGTGAGTTCAATCCTTGAGGGGGGCCACCTAGGGATCTGGGGCAAAATCAGTACTTGGTCCTGCTAGTGAAGGCAGGGGCTGGTCTCGATGACCCTTCGGGGTCCCTTCCAGCTCTGAGATAGGTATAGCTCCATATATTAATTATTATGATAGGCCCCCTAGTGGCCACATTTAGAACTGTTTCAATCAGTGAGGGGAAGAGACTTCATTGAAGTAAGAGGTAAGGTCAAGCCAGACAAACCTGCTCTCACTTGAGAAACCTGCCCTTGGTGGTGAGGACAGATCACTGCTCTGGGGTAAGAGGAGGAAGGTCTGAGGCAGGCAAGGAGGTTTCCTACAGCGTAAGGACTGAAACGGGGCAGGTGGTTCTGTACTTGGTGTGTTCTGCCGAAGGCTGGAGAGCCACCCAGGACAGCACCTGGGAACGTTCCTTCAGCATGAGTAGGTCTTTCTTTCCCAGTGTTACCCCGTCACCTCCCTGTGCCCTTGGGGTTCTCGCTTGTGAGCTTGTTCTCTGGGAAGCACTTCAGGTAGAGTTACTCTGGAGTATTGTTGGTAAGGGTAAGATTTAGTCATGGGTATTTTTAGTAAGTCATGGATAGGTCACCGGCAATAAACAAAACTTCACAGCCAGTGACTTTTACTATAAATACCCGGGATGACTAAACCTCTGCTCCTGCGGCCCTGCTGTCCTGGGGTCCCCCTGCTCTAGCGGTGGGAGCTGACTGCCCCTGGGGGCCCGTTGCTCCAAGGCCCCCGGGGAACTGCTCTCCCAACAGCCCTCGGGACATGCTCGGGCATTCCCCACGGTTGCTGCTCAGGCCATCCCTGGGGCCAGCCGCACTGGCCAGATGTTGCTCAGCTGGCCAAAGGACACCCGAGCGGCTGGCCCCAGGGTGGGTCCTGGGGTCAGCGGCACCGGCTGCTGCAGCTGCGTGGGTTGTGGAATCTATGACTTCCGCAACCTCCGTGACAGAATCGCAGCCTTAATGTCTGGAGGAGCCAGCTTCACGCTGATACGTTTGGTCTGTGGCCCAAGCAGCCCCCGTGCCACAGTTCCAAGCCCAGGGCTAGTTCAGGGAGCTGAACTCAACTCCTCTTCTCTGCCTCATGAGCTTGGAAACACCGGGCAGGGATAGTTCAGGCTTCACTCTGCTAAGTTCTCTGGTGCATGTGCCTTGGGGGGGAAGCCGTTAAAACAGCACATGCCTAGCTCCTCTGCAGACACTCCCACGTTAGAGTACTTGTTGTCCTACTGCCCTTACCCCTCTGCCCTCCACTGCATTGCACTACACTCCACCCCAGAAGTGGTTGCATTTCCATGCTGGAGCTGCCTGTGTAAAAGGGACTACATAACCATGTAGCAGGTGCTCCTGCTCTCTCCACATCTGATCAGTGCGTCAGACCAGTGGGCTTGGGGGAAGCCTGTAGGTACAGGAGCTCTGCAGGCTGGAAGCAGGGGCAGGCTTCTCTCCCCCACGCCGACAGCGAATCCTAGAATGCAAATGTCCTAGAATGACTCAGCTCATGGCCTTGCTGGCTGGAGACGTTTCCCGTGGGGAGCATAGGTGGCAATGACAGGATGGAGCACGGCGGCTGCTCTTTCTTTTCTTCTAAGCTCTGGTTCCTGCTGGGGCTGAAAGGGAATTGGCACTGGCTGATCAGGACCTGGCTTGCAGTTCCCACCAGCCCAATGACCGTTAAATGTGCCTCTTCACCATTGCTTCCAGGCAAGGCCAAGTCTTGGGGCTGTAAACCTAGAGGCCAGTGGCTTTCCTGTTTCACCGTGCAGCCTCCTTATGAGAGCTGGGCAGGGAGGGGCATGTGGACAACCCCAAACCAAGCTAGAGAGAGCTCCAAGATCCCACTCTCCTGCCGCTCCCCCCCAAATAACTCCAGCCAAGACCACTGGTCCTGGGACTACGCTTGCTCCCTCCAGTGGTGCTTGTGGGAGCGTGGTTCTCTTGATAGTTCTTTTGACACAGGTGACAAGAGTGCCTTGCGCCCAAGCGGCCTGAGGCTTGGGACACCAGCTTTGACCTCCAGGGCATTCCGGGAAGAGGACTTCCAAAAAGTAGCTCATTTCATCCACAAAGGTAAGGCTGAGGCAGCCGCGGTTGGCTGAGAGAGGGGGAGCTGTGGCTCCAGCAGGTTACAGAGCAAAGGTTTCTGCTGTAGAGGCCTAAGCCAGCTCCTTTTGTGACTCTGCGGATTACACTGGGAGTTGGACCATGGCCTGGGTGAACACTAGATTTCAGGGTGGCTCTACTGTACCAAAGGATCCTAGCCAGTCCCTGGGCTGTGTCCACTCCTGAGCTAACGTGCCCATTTTCCAACTCAAAGGAGCTTTCCGAATGGTTGGTGCCACAGACCCCTTCAGGCCTGTAGTAACCTGGCACTAACGGTGGCTGCTGGGACGCACTCAGGCCTGCTCTCTGTGTGTCGCCCCGTGGGGGAAACAACCACACTTCCGCTGAGAGCAGCAGATCCCATGCAGGCTAGGCCCAGCATCTTCCTGACTCCCGCAGTTGCATTTGTTAGAGGAACGTGTCTTCAGCCCACCAGCGTGGTCCAGGGCTGGCAGAGCTTTGTGGGAGCAGGGCACAGCCTGTGCCATGCATTCAGACCCAATCTCCCCTCCCGTGCCGGGGCTGGAGAGCTAACGGGTTTGCGGTACATGAGCTATGGGGAGGGAATGTTTGTCAGTCTGAGCCCCCGATCGCCCACACAGGGATAGAGCTGACGCTGAGGATTCAGAACGACATGAGCCCCAAAGCGACGCTGAAGGAATTCAAGGAGAGGCTGGTGAGCGATGAGAAGTACCAGGCGGCTCTCAAGTCTCTCAAAGAGGAGGTGGAGACCTTTGCTGCTGCCTTCCCGCTCCCTGGCCTGCCTGTCCTTTAAAACAAGGCAGCAGCTGCACCCAATCCAGAGCTACCGGAGAGCTCTGGGGAAGCAAACAGGGATTGCGGTGCATCCACGTCCACTAGGAAAGCCTCTGTTGCCATCTGACAAGCAAAGAGACCTGAGAGAAACCGGTCACTTCCCCTCCCCCCCACACTTCTGTTAACCTCCTCCTCTCCTCTTTGTGATTTGTTCTCACAAGGCAGATGGCTTTTTAAAAGTTAATTTTTTTACCCGCCTCTCCCCCTAGGCTACCCCTGTAGGGCACTGCCCCAGGCTTGTGGGCATGACCCAGGGGCTGGTAAGCCTCCGTTTAGGAAACGGTTTCTTTTCTAGTAACTGAACGGTGCAGCACTTAATTCTTTTGAAAGGATTGAAATTGGCACCTGATTTTTAATACATCAACTGCACTTTTAATGAGGACAAACAGGGTAGCTCTAAAGTCCAATTACTGACAGATCTGCAAAGGTGCTGATGTGCCCCCCACCCACACAGTGGGGTTAAGGGGGGCTGCAGATGCTCAACTTATAGCTAGCATATTTCCAAACTACTGATTACTGGAATGCATGAACAGGCCTTGCTCTGAGCCAGGGATCTAGGCCATATTTTAAAGAGATTCTCAGCAACATAAGCTGTTATATTCAGATTTCCTATAGGAGCCACTTAACATACAGTCATATTTTGTATTTAAAGGTTGCAGTAGGAAAGCATCAGACTTTACTACCTTAAAACATGTCTTGCTAGTTTCAGAATAGCAAATTCACAATCCCACTCTCCATGGGAGAGTAACTCTGACAAGCAGGTTTCCATTGTAATCGTGATTGGCAAACATACTAGTCCAGATGCAATTTTGCAAGACTGAGCTACTGAAAGAAACACATTTCTGGTGCTTTTCTAACTCCAAAGCACACACCACAGACTCCCCCTATTAATCCACGTTCCGAATGAGGTCAGTATTTCAAGCCAGCACGTCCAGACAGTTTTTCAGATATCTGAGCCCAAAGCTTAGTTAGGACCATTTTTTAATAAGCACAGTCAAATTAGAATTTAACCACAATGTATGACAAGAATAAG
Organism: Mauremys mutica; assembly: GCF_020497125.1. Taxonomy (NCBI): domain Eukaryota; kingdom Metazoa; phylum Chordata; order Testudines; family Geoemydidae; genus Mauremys; species Mauremys mutica. The sequence continues at coordinate 79,733,422 of NC_059082.1, read as the reverse complement.
CTTTAAAAAATACAACCAACTTTTTTTGTATTTCAAAAATATCTGAACCCAAATAAATAATTCTTTTAAAAGTACATTTGTCCTACGATTCATTTGGTGTTAACATCTGTTAAGCTCTTGTGCAGCAACACCTACATCACTACACATTAGAACATGCGGCTTGGATTTCTTCCAGGTGACACTCCGTCTAACTACTGATGCAGGTGCTCTGTACCCAGGTACAGACAAGGAACTCGACATGCAGTAATAAGATATGGTGCTTTAAAATGAGACGAGAATTCATCACAGCCTACTCATGGCCCTCAAAGGCAGTTCTTAGCCCAGCCCCATTCATCTACTGACCTACCCTGCCCCGAGCAGCTAGTGAGCCAGATCCCCTGTGCTTCTGCCTTCCAGTTAAAATGCATCTCTCAGCAACCAGCATGTAGTAGGGTTATGATTTCTCAAGCTATGGTAGCGGGTTCTAGGCTCTCACTTGAAAATGTCTTGGCGGTCCAGTCTCTCGTCTGTCACTGGCTGGCTACGGCTACACTTAACACACTACAGTGCCAAAGCTGTAGTGCTTCAGTGTAGACACTGCTCCAATGGGAGGGGTTCTCCCATTGCTGGAGCTAATCCACCTCCCTGAGAGGCAGGAGCTAGGTCGACGGAGTGAAGAATTCTTCCATCAACCAAGGAATTTTTCACACCCCTGAGACGAAGTTATGCCGACGTACACCCTTACGTAGCACGATTCACTTGGGGTCCCGTGGACAACGGGAGCTCTGTATTTCAGGACCAACCTCCTTTGCAGCTCACTGAATTTCCAGTTGTAACGCTTGGTCTAGCTTTTCACTGGGACGGCTGGCTTTTGTAACTGCTGTAACCCACCAGCAGCCTCAGGTGTGTAGCAGCTCCCTCCCATCCACTGCGGGGGGGCCCAAACCTCCCAGGCACGGAGTCTGAAAGTGAGTTGGGCACTCAGTATCTTGCACCATCAGGCTTTCTGACCGCACTGATTCTGCTGCCTAATGAAAACCGAGAACGGCATGTGATGCAGAGCCCTCAGTCAGTCCTACAGGCTTTCAAACCCCAGCCACATATCCAACCCCTTAAAAAGTGATCGATTTCTATTGCTATAGCACAGGCAGTACTTCCCTATTATAGCTGAAAGGCAAAACAGCTTTTGAGCTGCTTAGAAATGATCACTACTGGCTTAAGGTAAATCTGAGCACTATTCTCTGAGAAACAGAGCTGGTAGAGGATTAACATCACCTCCCTCCATATGGCTGACCATCCTAACTGTTGTATCTGAAAGCATGAGGCTAGGTTAATTAAGAGTGCAAGCCAACAATACATCTTCAGACACAGGAAGCTAGAGGACAGTAATCGCAACCTGCTGTCCTGGCTAGTCAGCAGAAGGCCACGGGAGACCTTTGCTCTGATGAATTCTCCTGTGGGGTTACAAACCATGTCTCCCTGACACAGACAACACAAAAATAGGAAGTGGGAACCACAGCCAGCCATGCAATGTGTCATCGAGTGCATGCTGGTGGCACTTACAAAAGCACAATGTGACTCTGGGTCTGTAGGTCTCAGAGGGAAGGACTTCACTTAGTAACGTACAGCAGCAACTGCTAGCCCAGCAGGGTCTGGTACCACTTATGGTGTAAAAGGTGTGGCTGAATCTCAACGTGCACTGGTGTTTTACCGTGGCCTTTGCAGTGACAATTCCAGTACAAACCAGTTATTAATGTGCATGTCAGTATCAGCAATGGGGACCACTGGTGTTAAGTTCCTAATTAATGAATGGTTCCTGATAGCTGAAGGTATTGAGGCAACATGGTTAAGGACCAGGTAAAGTCTTAAAGTGCCTAAGCAGGGATTCTTACAATACGGTAAATCCAGAGACTCTGAAAGCTTTTGAACAAGAGAGAGGCAACTTCTCAGAGTTGCATCACTTTCCAACCACTGTCAGCCAGTTCAGCTGTCCATAGATTTCCTGCCTCACTGTGGATGAAAGGAAAAGGGAATCACAGGCAACAAGGATTTACCAATTCAGGTTTAAGACCCACTCCTGCTGTGCCTAGCTACTTTCAGTGGAACAGTCTCTGTGCTACAAGGTTGGCTAAGCCTCTGTTTCCTGAAGCAGGTTTACCTGCACTGCTCGCTCAACATTAAAGCAAATAAAAGTTGCATGTAGCATAGAGGTCCCTCTTAATCAGGAGCAAAAGGGGCAGGTCAAATGGTCCAGGATCACCCCCAAAGGGGGTGGGGGGAAGATTCTGAAATTAAGAAGAATTGCATTGTGGGAGGTCGCTCAGGGGAGTGAGATTGGTGGAAGCACAACTGCTGCTAACCCCACTTTGCAGAACCTTAGACCACTGCAGTTTTGCACGTAGAGAAAAATGAGAATCTTCATTTACCACCTTAGGAGTCTGATTACGAAGTACAGATAAAGGCTGCTGCAACTAGAAAGTCCCATAATACTGTATCCTGCAACCATCACCAGTCCTGCTCCACTGTTCTGAGTGGTCAGCTAGGGACAGACAAAAGTCTCCACGGACTTCAATGCGTCTTACCCTCCTCACTCCCAATTAGCGTCAGGTTATTTTTCAGTACAAAGATGAGGTCTTGAGATTAATATATTTCCACTCTGTCAATTAATAGGCAGAGAGGTTATGACTGAATCGTATTACCTGTACTATTCACTTACGATCCCAGCTGTTCTTTTTCTACTTAGAATCTTGTCTAGGCTTAAGGTTATTAAGACGTACCCTTGATTTAACAAGCAGTGGCTTCAGTCACCTAGTACATTACAGTGTTTTTATATAAGCATAAAAATAGCTTTCACTTAGCAGACCCAGTTCACATGCAATAGCTGCATGCAGGCGGTCACATTTAGAATCTGAGAAAGAAAAGTTCTTTAAACATGCTTTCTAAACGTGAAAACAATTCTGCAGCGTGGTGCGCAGACACATGTAAAGCTGACAGGACACATGCACACACTGCTCAGCCCTTCAGCAAAAAGCTACTTTACGCTGGCTCCCAACTGCATGCTAAAAAATCACAAGGAACCTCCAACTTTAGTGAGCCTGCGGTAACTCACTATTTCCTGTTTCACCTGGCCTCACTGTAGTAGTGATCCTAACACTTAAGACAGTCTTCCCTCTCCATTGCTGCCCCTGGGCCTGCTTCAGTCCTGTCTCAAAGACATTTCTCTGTGTGTGGAGGAGTCAGTGTTACAGCACTATGGACGCTAGGAACATACGGTGCAATATGTCTCTAAGGAGCTTTTCTTTGGCCACCCGGGTAGTAATCGATCCATCGGGGATCCATTTATTGTGTCTCATCTAGACACGATAAATCGATCCCCGAATCAACACCTGAACTCCACCTCAGCAGGAGGAGTAAGCGGAGTCGACGGGGGAGCCACGGGCGGTCAACTTGCTACCATGAGGACGGCCAGGTAAGTCGAACTAAGATACTTTGACTTCAGCTATGCAAATAGCATAGCTGAAGTTGCGTATCTTAGATCGATTCCCACCCCCCCGTGTAGACCAGCCCTTAGTTTGGGATGCACATTACATAAGAGCGCTGCTATCGCATCAAGTTTCAACGGAATCTAAAACACTAACAAACCCAACACTCTGCACTGCAGCTTCCTCTGGTACATTAGAAATTTACATTCAATTTCAGCACTGTCTCACATAATCACATTAGACAGATGTTTAAAAATATATATATACACACACACAGTTCAGCTACTCTAGTAAAACCCATGTTCCCCCCGAATCAGACAAGAACAGTGCTAAAAAGAAATAAAACCAAGGTGATCTTTTCCACCAAGACTTTTTTCTCACGTAAAAGAACTTTGGGGGCTGGCATCGGATGTACTGCAGTAATCTCTAGCCAAGGGGTGGCAATGGATGAGATGTAACCTCCTCGGAGATTCTCCTGGAAGGAGGAGGTGCATGACAAAAGCAGAGCATGAATCCTTCAGCAATCACCATAAAGACATTATGAAGGTTCTGGCACAGTTTGCAATGTGAGAGGAGCTTTGAAAGTCCTCAATATCGAACGAATAGGCTCAGTGAGATGCAGTACTGCATGCAGCATCCAGAAGTACCCAGGGGATGCTATGGGAGAGGTAGTAGAGAAGTTGCAAAGGCATGGCATTAAAAAATAACTAACTAACTTGGAGTGGTGAGCCAGAGCCAGAAGCAGCACTCGCTGCCGCCGAGCCTACACTCCTTTTCTGATCCAATGCAAATCTAGCCCCCGACACAAAACTACAAAGAATAAAACATTTAATCCAGTACATTCATTCCAGATCTCTCCTGAGTGCCTGCCCTAAGAGGCTCCTTGTTCCCATCCCCCCCTCTGCGTGCAGCTTCAGCCGAGTTGCGCTATTCGTTCTCTACACTCAGAAAGCAACCAACAGAGGCCCTTTTTGCTATTCAACTAGCATATTTCCTTCCAGGTTACACCACAGCAGTGCTGCAAAGTCCTAGCAAGCTTTAAAGTCTTGTAGGTTGTCTTCCCCATCCCCAGGTCATCAAGAAAAGAGTCTGCTGCAAATTAACAAGGCACAGTGCTCTACATTCATGCTGAAGGGGGAGCCTCCATGCAGTCTAAGATACAGGAGGACTCCTTACACCTTTTCGTCTTCCAGCAAAGCTGAGAAGTCAACAGAAGAATACATGCTTTGATCTCTAGTTCATAGGCTCAGCAACAATCAATTCCATGAACCATTAACGAGCACAGACAATGCAAAGGGGCACTGTGAACTATTTAATGTGGGCAGGTAATTTTTAGCCTCCATCATGGTTGGAAGCTTTAATATATATCTCAGTATCACCCCCACACTTGGGCAAATGTATTTTGCTGTATATATAAAACAGTCAAAACCCACAGGGGTCATACTTTACTCCTGTCTATGCACTAGCCAGGAAAATGCAAAGTTTTAACTTGAATATACAAGTTGTCATGCACTGAGGGGACTGGACGCTACTTGACAGATGTCACCCCATAAGAATAGCCGACTTCTCCCGCCCTCCCTGCGCCGTGAACATGAAAGGAATGGGGTTCTTGGTAAGGTTTTTAAAAGTTGACAGTGTCCCTTTAGCATTTAAGGATGGAGTGGCCAATATTTTTAGATCTCCTTTCTTTGCTGGGGTACAACACATCCAGTTCTCAGCTGCTGGGAGTCGCACAGAAATCAGGTTCCTTCAGACACTGTTTTCTACACAGCAGACTCTTGCTTGCAAATATGTTGACTGCTTTGCATTCTTCCCGATACATCAGATATTTGTAAATAGCCTAGTCAAGCACAGATGATCTTCATCAAAATCAGAGTCCACAGAAGGGCAGCCCAGGTGATGCTAAATTTTGTACAAAAAGCTGGGAACGTAGTCAAATCTGAGCATAGGGTTAATACCGCTGACAGGTTCCTGAACGTACTGCAATTTCAGCAGCTCTGCTAGGTACTGTACGACTTTGACATCTTCATTCACAAGTCCCAGATGAAGTTTCAGAAAGTTCATCCTGCGAGACACAATGGATTCCTCTGTTTCTGTCTCGTTGATGGGAAGGTGCAAGTGATGGCAGAAGGCGTACAGGAAGGCCTTAGAACACAGCTGAGTTAGAATATTTTGGACGTGCATATAATAGGTGCTTCCTCGTTTGATCTGAGTGCGGTGATCGGCAAGCCTGGGCACCAGGGTTCCTTTATAAAGGGGGCAGCGCAGAGTCTTACTGTCTGCATCCAGAATGCTGATGTACCGGCTGTATCGACCCAAGGAGTGCAGCATATTAACACCAGCAGGGGAAACCACTCTGCGAAAGAGAAGAGAGATACAGCATGCTAAGGAACACACGGGAAGCTGTGAAACACTGACAGACGATACAAAGACACGACGTTTGTAGAAACTAGATTGAAAGGTTTCATAAATTACAGTGTGATCATCTTTAAGAGGAAACTTGTCACTTGGATTTGGTACCAGAGATCGAATGTAGAGGAGCCTCTAAAGGTGTCTACAGTGAACCTTGGCTTACACGGAAATACCCCTGAGGGAATTCTGCGCCAAAAAATTTAAAATGATACGCACAATATTTTAAAATTCTGCAAATGTTGTCAATAAATAAATGTGGCCCCAGCATGGTATGGGGAGCAGAGGCCACTGGCTGCATTGAGGTGAGAGATCACCCTGAAGCCCCCACCTCTCCCAGTACAGGGGCTTGGCAGTGAGCCTGCACCTCTGAGCCTGACACAGTGCAGGGGCTGGGCCTACCCCAGAAACATCTCGGGGCCCTGCCCCTCTGTGCCAAGCAGGATCCTGTTGTGGGTGGGCAGGCTCAGCCCAGCAGGATCCAAGTGTGGAGGGGCTTAGTGTGAGGTGAGAGGTTTCTGTGTGGGGCAGTGTGGATGCGGGCGGCTCAGTGGGAGATCTGGATGCACGGGGGCTCATTGGGGGGTTCCAGGTGCAGGGGCAATGGGACTATGCAGGTGAAAGTGGTTGGGGCTCAGCAGAGCGGGGTGCTGTCAGGGTGTGGGGAGAGGGGGCTCGGTGAAGGCATAGGTGTGGGGGGTCCAGATGCTGGGGGGGGGCTCATTGGAGGGGTCCAGATGTAGGGTGGTACCGCTTGTCAGGGTGAGGGTTCGATGGACCTGCTTAACGGGGGAGCCGAGGGGATACTGCTTCCCACCCACAATTCCTCTATTCCCTTTTCTTCTCCATTCCCCTCCCTTCCCTCCCACATTCCTCTGCCCCGTCCTATTCCACCCCCCCTTCCCACACTGCCTCTTTCCCCCACCCCCTCAACCCCCCCACCTTGGGCACTCACTGCTGCACAAAAAACAGGAAGGCTCCCAGCACAGAAAAGGGTAGAAAAATTGGCACTAGGACCCAGGAGGCGGCATTCAGCTGCAGAGCAGACATGCAGCCTCCTTCCTTCAGCTGGGCAGCTCTGCACTTGCAGAAATGAGGGGGGGAGGCAGTGGCATATAACCTGTGTGCCCCCCCATGCCTCGCCTGTTGGGGGGGCAACCCCCCAAAACCTGCACCTGTGGTCATCCCCCCGCCCCGGGCGGCTTCCCTTCAGTTTTTGGCAGGGATACACAGGAATTCTGCAGGGGTGTGGGGTGTTCTCCGGGCGCACTGTCCCACAGAATCCCCCCAGGAGTAACTTAAGCGAAACGCCTCAACTGCTTCAATGGACTGTCAGTTCTCAGCAAAGCACCAGTTCAACTACAGCGGTGAGCCAGTGTGCTCACTGGCAATGCACAATCACCACCTGGAAGTTAAATACTATACCCCTAGGGGATTACTGCTTCCTGCTGAGTGGGGGATAAGAAGTCAAGTCACTACTATCCAGGGGTGTGCAAGAACTAAGAAGAAATCACTGGTGAACAGATGCAATTACTACTACTGTTCTCTACTGGAAGTGAAGGAACAGCCTTTAGAGGTCCCCTTTCCAACAGCTGACTATGTCCCCCGAATTATTTTTGCTAGATAGCTGCTTTGATGTTGGTGAAACTCTACTTGTAGAGAAACTGTCTGTAAACAATCCTTAGACAAGAGACTTCCACTACAGAGACTGGGCATTTCTCGCTGAGATGTGAAGTCAAAGGACATTCACAACATGCAGTCACCTAACAAGTGTGTGTGATTTAACCAAGATAATCATAACCCTAAGACAACTCTGCCCAGTGCTCCCAATTCTACGTGGTTATGGTCGCCTTGTCAGGAGAGGCGCACCCCACCCTCAAACCAGAGGAAAGAGTTGCTGATCTGTAATGGGAGGTACTAGCCATCCCTCCAAACTCTACTTTCCACCCAGATACCAATGCCGGAACTGGTAGCACAGTTAAAGAACTGTCATTTTGACTTACAGGGATGTTTGAATAAATGTACCATTCAAGAACACAGCTTAATTCTATAAAGGTAGGAAATGCAACATGCAAAGGCACTGTTGTATGGCTGTTTTTATATAGCAGCAAACAAAGTAATACTGTACGTTTTAAGAACTGAATAATTAGATTTTAGAAATATCTTACAGCCCCAGGGAAACCCTCTTCCAGTGCTGCTTTTCCACCAAATATCTTCACCTAAAGCAGAAGTTTCCCAATAAGCCAAACTGAAGTTTGAACCTTGCAGCACATGGAGCAATTTGGGCCTTTTGGGCCATTTTACAGTGCAGTTTCACTCTAAACACGTTCCACTGTATTGAGACATCACCGCAGGGCTCAGAACAGGACTTTTGCATCTCTCCCCATCACCTGAATGGCGGGGTTGCTAATACCAGGATATAAGCAGGTCACTTTCCCTCTAACTCAAACAACTGCTGTTGGTCAGATGGTCTAGCCTTTCATTTAATCGAAAGCACATTTCTTAATAGAAACCTAATGGAAAACTAAAGACTCATGTGACAAGAAAGACGGTTTAAAACAAACTTTAGCTAGAAGAAAAGCAGCCTTCTACCCAAGAGGTTCCAACTTCTCTGGTGGGAGCACAAGAAGGAATTCAAAGGGACACTTTAAAGTATTATGGCCCTGCTCCAGCCAAGCAGTGGACCAATACTCTTGCTTGAGTGCTTTGCTGGATGGGGGTCTTTGGTAGTTCAGCTGTATGATTTCCCACTGACTTTAACAGGAATCTGATGGCTAACACCCAACAGAATGCATTGGAAGTTTAACGCTTTAAAGGATTTCTGGGAAACTGGAGGAGATACCACCCTTTACACCAGTGGTCCCCAAACTGCGGAGCGTGCCACCAAAGGGGGGCACAGAGGAACATTCTGGGGGGGTGCAGCAGGTTCAGGCCCTCCTGCAGGGGGCAGGGAGGTAGTGCCAACCAGCTCCAGCCCCACCCCCAGCAGAGGCCCAGCTTCAGCTCTTGGCCCCCAACCGCAGCACTGCTCCCAGCCCCTGGGTGGGGTGCGACATAAAAGGTTTGGGGACCACTGCCTTATACAGACACACATGTACACCTAACAAGCAGAAATGCATAGCAACAAGCCCCGCCCAATGAACGTGACTACGGGGGGGGGGGAGGGCTGCTTCCACTATCAATTCCCCTTCAATACTTCCTTTTTTAACATAAGAAGTCTCAAAAAAGGAACTATTCGCTTGGACCTCTTGACATTAATAAGCCCATGAATCTACTATTTGAAGGAGAAAGATCTCTGTTAGTTTACCTCTGCAGTCCAATCAGCTTCCACTTCTGAAAATCCATGATATTCAAAGGGGAAGTGACCCAGTGTTTCACAGGCTTGGCGTACACCCCACAACTAGGAACAAAGATGGAGAGAGCAGTCACAAGTTTCTTTACCATTGCTTCATCTTCCCCCAGCACTATTAGCGTCCTTCCACTGAGCAGAGAATATACTGCAGGATGAGCAAAGGGATATTGCCTAATGAACTTCAAGGCATTCTGGCCAGCCTTTTTTTTGTGCCTTTCATTAATGTGACTGAGAGGATGAGCAGGAGAAGGAGTCTCAGAACATGTGGATGCTGCACTGCTCACATAGCTTGTGGAGTCTGAGTATTCATCCAGACTAATTCTACTGGCCTCTCTACTGCTTAAGTAACGCGGATCAAGTTCATATGAAAGCAGTCCTCCTGAGACATCATCATGTGAAGAGCAGTCTGTGAAGTTCACATGAAATCCCTGATCCACCTGTCTATATGGCTGTGGTGGAATGCTGACCACACCATCATCATCACAATGTTTGTGTGTTAGATCAGCTAGAGGTTCTAAAAAGTGTGGAGACTCTTTCCCAATACAACAGGCAGAATCAACTGGCAATAATTTCTCCTGTTCAGAATTGCCTTCCATCTCTTCAACATTAGATGGATTTAAACTTGGGCTGATGTGAATACCTCGACAGTCATCATCTGCATAAGATTCTTCATTAATGGCACTTGGGTAGCTTGCTTTAAAATCTTCAGGGATCAAAGATTCTGAAGGACACAAGCTGAGGACTTCAATGCTGTCCTCACTGATGGTCCTTCGGCTGACTGCCTTGCTCCTGACCACCTGTGGACTTGGGTGGATAGGCAAACTTGCCTGGCTCTCAGATTTTGTCAGAACAACAGTAGACTTTTCTGTTCCCAAAACCTCAATGCTTTCACCACTACTAATACTCCCTTTAATGTCTGCATCAAGGTATTCCAAATTCTCCTGGTCAAAAGCAATAGGTTCAGTCACTTCTGGTTCTTGGGAATCTTCAATCTCCTGCTCCATCTTGATAGGTACAGACTCCACACTAGATTTGTAAGATTCCAAGCTGATTAACACTTTAGGAACTGGAGATTCTTCCAAACACTTGGTGTTGACAGTGTCTTGATTAGATCCCTGGCAACCACTGTACTGTTTTTCAGCTGGTTTTTCATCTAAAACAGACTTATCTTCAAAAAGGAAGTTAGTTATACTTTGCTGCTTTAAAAGTGCTTTACAGATCTGATTTGTCAAAAGGTAGCACACATCACCTCTAAATGTTTTCTCTATTTGATTTAACTGATCAAGAGTTTGGGTGAAAAAATAAACATCACAGAGTTCCTCCAAGGTTTTCAGCTTCTTGTCAAAACATTTGGCAGATTTTGCTTTGATGAGTTTAGGGGTGTAAGATGGCATCCGTGCATAAAGATGCGTTTCACCAGGATCATCAGGGTTAGAGGTAGTAGAGTCTTGATCAACGCTTGCGTTAGCTTGATCCAGTGCACACTCTGGCTCATATGGATGGAAATCAGAATCCTTCAGTTTTCTATAAGGATATGACCTGATTTGCTTTAACAGGTCTTGATGCTCAATAATGGACTTTTCAACACTAGCCAGTTCATTAGCTTTCTCAATGGCCTGGGTTGTGTAAAATCCTTTGTCATTTGCTTTCTTCTGTATCTCTGTTTCATTGTGTAGCACTGTCCTGGTGTAATCAAGGTCTTTCAGTTTCTTTTCAAGTTCATTGGCAAAAGCTTTCCTGTTACCAGTCTTTAAGCACTCTGATGCTTTGGAGAACTCTGTAGAGAGTTCCTGAAACTGCTGCATGATTTTGTGCTCGTCAGTGGAAATGTACGCCATGCAGAAAGGCCTCACAAAGCCTCTAGCTTCAAGGTCATAAAGAGTTAAATGGTGCACATATGCAAAAGCCCCTTCCTTGGAATCTCCCAACACCACTTTGGAATCCTCCACAAAGTTTAGCTTTGGGTAGGAGCATCCAGGAGGGTGCCCCACAAAGGAGGCTTGATAATCCACAGACATGATCCGGAGGGAAAAATAGTTCAGATCAAAAGTGCCAGAAACTTTGGCATCATCCGGGATGGTCAACAAAGGCTGCGGGCCCACTTGCTCTGAGAACTCGGAGATGAGAATGAAGTCCTTGGTGAACTTGGAGCCTGAAAACTTGGACCAGGGGTTGGCACCATGGTTAGCAAAGGGGAACAGTGGCACAGAGTACTCCTCCGGCAGGGATGGTTCATTGTATGCCTCCTCTTCAAACTCTTCCTCTTTGGTAAAAGCCACCACATCAGGGGCGCTGATCATATTTATAGGTGGAGTGAAAGGACATGGAAAAAGGAACCCTTCCCCCAACCCAAAAAAATGGAAATATCAACCAGAACCCATCAGGGGAAGAAATGCTTCTCACACTAAAGGAACTGCCTCCTTTCCCAACCCCTGTCCAGGGCGAAGGTCTCTGCGGGGTGGGAGTCAGCCCTCCTCATCCAAGGTGCCTGGCAAGTTAGTTCCCCATATCCCTTGGTTCTCAGTCCCCGGGATCAGCTGTCTCAGCCCCAGCCACGCACTCAGCACCCCTAGGGATCAGCGTTACGCGTCTCCAGGTACCCCTAAGCCCCGCTCAGTCTCAGCCTCTCCCCCCACCCCAGGGTCACAGTCGCGAACCCAAAGGCCCGGGCCCCCCCGCCAGCTCCTCGCTCACGCTGGTCGCCTCCCGCACAGGGCCGGTTCTCCCCGCGACGCCGGACACGGGCAGGGGCAGGGGCCGGCTCTCCCCCGCCAGCTCGGGCGGTCCTGGCGAGCACGGAGGGCGGGTGGGCTGCTCCCCCGGCCCGGGGCCTCCTCCACGCCAGGCGCTAACGCCAGCCCAGCCGAGCCGCCCCGGCCCGCTTCGCCCCGGCTGGCGCTCGAACCAGGAACCGTCACTTCCCTCACAGGGCCCGCGGCCGGCAGCCATCTGCCGATCACATGACCCGTTCAGGCTGTGACCTCTGACCCGGAAATGGTTTCCGCGCCCGCAGGGGTTGTTCTGTTTACTGTTGTCAGTGTAACCTTCCAGACGTGATTTGAAAGGCTCGGCGGCGCCTCGCGGGCAGGAGCAGAAGCGAATCACCGTTTTAAAAATAGAAATGGAGCCGCGGCGCCTCTTGGGAGTTGTAGTTCTCGCCCGCAGCAGGCGGCGGTGTCACTTTACGGCAAGGCGTAAAATAGGTAAACGGCGCCCTTTCCCTATCTCGTCACGACAGTGTGCGCCACGGCGGCGTGGAATTCGGCTGGGAGGAGGGAAGGGGAAGTATTGGAGGGAATCGTGGCGCCCTGGTTCTAGGAGCCCTCAGCAAGCGGGGAGCGGAGCCCCTGGCGTTAGGCTGAGGGGAGAGGGGGAGTCCTGCGATTGGGCTGGGGAGACGGGAGGGCTTGTCGTTGGGCTGAGGGGGGACAGGGAGGAGGGGGACCCCTGCGATTGGGCTGGAGGGACGGGGGGGCTTGTAATTGGGCTGAGGGGGGAGAGGGAGGAGGGGGAGAGCCCTTGCCATTGGGCTGGGAGGGGACGGGGGGGCTTGTCGTTGGGCTGAGGGGGAGAGAGGGGGGAGGGGGACCCCTGCTATTGGGCTGGAGGGGCGGGGGGGGGCTTGTCGTTGGGCTGAGAGGGGGACAGGGAGGAGGGGGGAGCCCTTGCTGTTGGGCTGTGAGGGGGAGGGTTCAGGAGGTTGAGTCTAGTTGGGAAAGGACATGGGTGATGGACTAAGTACTGCATTGTTATTGGGGAGGGGACTGGAAATCTCTTATAGCTCAGATATACATCCTGAGCTAGCATCTGCTTTAACTTTTAAAAACACGTGAGGTGGAATTTACAGTGAGCTGCCAGCAGACATCAGTGGGGAAGTTTGTGGGTCTCTAATTACTGCCCCATCAAAATCATGCCAGGGGTACTTTAGAGTGGTTGCTCACCGTGTGAGATTGCCTCCTGGAGGTAGAATCCTTAAGCCAAGACTTTTACTGATACCTGTTGGGTGTCTGAAAGTGGCAGCAGCCTGAGGAAACGGCAACATGTCTTGGCAAGTTGGGAGCTGCTCTCAGCTCTCAGAATGAGCTTTCAGGCCAGGCTTTTTGCCCGCTGTGGGGTCAGGTTGTTGTCTCAGTCCTGGAGTCTCTTCTCCCAGGCTGCAGAGGATATGACATTCCGAAAGATTCAGAAGGTCCTCTGTGTGGCAGAGAAAAATGATGCTGCCAGAGGAATTGCAGATATTCTCTCCAATAGCAGAATGAGGCGGGTAAGAGAGTAAAAGCAACGGTTTCTTTTTGGGTCACTTTCTAGTTGGCTTTGTTTCCCCAGCTACATAAACAACTTGTTAGGGGTACTTGCCAATCATTCAGTTGTTTCTGGGTTAATTCATTTTGTCTTAAAATAGATATAGTGTAGCGGGTCTGCCCTAGAGAGTCTAAATACCACTGCTGAGACTGTTTAAAGCTGATGTTATTTTGTTGTGATCACATTAAAATGCAAGGCTTGCATGGTCTGCTTGAGCGCCCATTAGAGCCAGGAAATGTGCAAGCTGCATCCTCATTCTAGTGCCAATTTAAACCAGTCCCGACCTGCAGCTCCCCGTGGCCCACACTGCAGAGCTCTACCACTGCACTTCAATCCTTACATGCAACAGCTTGTGCTATTCCAGTCTCTGGCCTTTCCCAAACAGATTCCTACAGAAGATGAACTGTGCCAGGTTAGGTGAGATGGACAAATGCTTATTGGACAAGATGAGGTTGACCGCACCAGACTCATTTCCCCTTGTGACTGAAGCAATGTTGGAATCCTGTTCTTTAGTCCCAGTCTTTGTTTCCAGATGCACAGAAATATGGACTGTGTCTTGTCTGTTTGCAGTGAGGTGTTGCCTTGGTGAATTTTCAGCTGTCATTCGTAACTTGCAATCTGTTGTATATGTGAGAAATATTAGAACCTGAAACAGCCATGGACATCTCCTGCCATGTATTACAATTGGTTTAGCAGGTTAAAAAATGCTGCTTCTTGCAGTGCTGTTATTGCTTATCAAATTCCAGTGGCTTAAATTTTTAACACAGTGAATATGATTTAATGGTTAGAGCAGAGAACTCAATGTTCTGTTCTGCCATTGATATAAGGCAATACCTCCCTTTTTCCCCTTCCTGAGCAAGCTATACCCTTCTGTACCAACATTCCAGTCATGCATATTATCCCACCTCTGTGATGCCAACTATGTCATCGTTGTGTTCATTAACTAGCATTTCAAGTTCTTCCTGCTTTTTCCCCATACTTCTCACATTAGCATACAGATATCTAAGGGCATGGCTACACTGGAAACTTCAAATTGCTGTCGCAAGAACCCTCCCGTGGCAGTGCTTTGAAGTGAGTGTGGTCACGCGCTCTCCCAGCGCTCCTGGTAATCCACCTCCATGCGCTCCCAGCGCTCGGAGCCTGTTTACAATAGCGCTTTAAAGCACTCGGACTTGCTGCACTTGGGGTGATATTTCACACCCCTGAGCCAGCAAGTTAGAGTTCTATAAAATGTAAGTGTAGACAAGCCCTAAAATACTGATTTGATTTAACCCTGTATGTTCTCTCTTATCTCTCCCTTATCCCTGCTACAAAGCCCATGCTCCCGCCAGATCCGACCCTTTTCCCAGGTCTCTATATTTTTGACTTACCTGTGGGCTTTTGTCATCTGCCCCTGTCGAACTTAGTTTAAAGCCCTCCTCACTAGGTTAGCCAGTCTATCCAAATATGCTCTTCCCCTTCCTAGATAGATGGACCCCATCACTGCTTAGCAGTCCTTCCTGGAACAGCATCCTGTGGTCAAGGAAGCCATTGTTATGTGACAATGTTCAATTCATGTAACCTCCCAGTACCTCAATCTACCCTTATGTAAAATAGGTCTAATATCCTTATGGCAGGGTGCTGGGAGGCTTAATGCTTATAAAAATGCAGGTAGATCCTAGGTTGAAAGATGTGGTAGGAGTAAAAAAAATATCGATTACTTGAGAATTGATGGTCTGAATCAATCTAGATAACGACTCCTTCCAAAGAAGAGAATGTGAAATGTTTCCTGCTCTAGAAACCTCTACAAACCTTGATAAGTGGAGGATACCTTTGGAACAGTGTGTGCTGAATTACGTGTCGTTTTTGTAAGCTGACAGTTGTTCACTGGGAACTTGGAATATTTTTCAGTCTTCATCCAAAGAGTTAAATCTCAGCTGTGCCACTGGCTAACTGAGTGACTTCTTCAATCTCTCCTTGCACCTGTTTCCCCATCTGTAAGAGGGTGATAACTCTGACACGTCTCTCAGGGGTGCTGTCCAGTGCTCTGATGCTGTAAAGTACCTTTAAGTGTCAAATGTTTCTATAAATGGCCAGTGTCATTCCCATTCAGCCTGTCTTTCCTCTAGATCTTATTTAATTAACTGAAAAATGATTGGACCCCTGAACACCAGCAGCCTGTTTTTCATTTGTCATGTGTTTACATGGTTTCTGCTATAGCTGTTGTTTGTGTACATTGATTTGGGGTGGGTTTTTTTGTGGGGGAGCAATTTAACACCTTTTCCATTTTTTGTCTAGAGAGAAGGGTTTTCCAAATTCAACAAGATCTATGAATATGACTATCATATGTTTGGCCAGGTAGGGTTCCATCTTTTTTTCATAACGCTGTATAACCATTCTGGTTCAGGGAAACACAACATGCTGATTGATCATCTGACAAAAACATTAACTACAATGGTACAGAATTATGTAGTCGGTAATGGAGATATCTGCGCAAGGAATGTGTGTATGAAGAACGACCAAATTATTGTGAAACTGAGATCTCAAGTTTTCATTTGAACACGTAGGGGAAATGTCCTTTCCACTGTTAGTGTTGTGCTGTCTTAATCTCCTACCAATACAGCATGGTTCAGTGGTTAAGGGCCGGGAGATCTGACTTCTACGTCTGGCTCTGCCACTGACCTCCAGTGTGGCCTGAAGTCACTTTACATCTCTTTGCCCTGGTTTTCCCATCAGTAAAATAGCATTGTGAGATCCGCCGACGAAAAGCTCTCCATACATGCTAAGCATTATTAAGTCAAGGAGGCATTTTCCATCTGATCACTCATATATTCAGAATTCCCAGATTATATACGATAACGTGTACAATGCTCAGCTGTGGCTGGAAGGGAGAACTATGACTATGTCAGTAGAAACAAGGCAGATATTGACTAGAAACTGATGTGTCCGATCCAAATGAGAGCCATGTGTCTGGAGCTCATGGACACCGCCATAACCAGGCTTTAACAAAACAGAAGCAACTGTGAGAAACTAATTGTCTTAATCCATTTCCTGCAGAATGTTACTGTGGCGATGACCTCTGTGTCGGGACATTTGCTGGATCATGACTTTAAGATGCCATTTCGCAAATGGTTAGTACCACTGATCTGAGAGAGCTGGTGACATGCTGCTTTCATCTTTTTTGATGCTGAGATGTGCAGTGCAATGAGCCTTTTAGGTCAGCCTGTGAAACGTAACTTATGACAATTAATGAAGTGGCTAATGTGTATGTGTACCAGTGTCCTCATCTAAGACAAGGACGGTAATACTGCCACTGTAACCACCATTCTGGCACTTCATCGGCACACCAATAAAAGATAGAAAGCACCAGGTAATCACTTGTGAATGTTTTGATTTCTTTTGTACATTAAGTCCTGCTGTTTATCATCTCTTCCCCAGGCATAGCTGCCACCCACTTGTACTCTTTGAAGCTGAAATTGAGAAATACTGCCCTGAAAAGTTTGTGGATATTAAGGTATGTGCTTTTAAAAGGCTACTTGATACTCAAATATTAGTGACAGGTTCCACAAATATTGGTGCAGACAGAGAGAGGACTGGACCTCTGTCCATAACCTTTAGCTCTCTGGGACTGTAGCCAACATAAATATTTTCTCTCTCATTCTTCAGACTATACATGCTGTCTGCCTTTGAACTTAGTTTCCTAGCCTACGCAGTCAGGCTCAAAGGACTCATTTATTTAAAGTAGAATCCCCTCCATTGGAATCAATGTATTAATGGTCCCAGTTCCATCTAGATTACATCGGAAAGTCCTGTGTTTAATAAAAAATAATAAGGGACAGGATCCAAATTTAGATAATGACTATTTTTGTATAAAATGGATGCAGATAAGTGAGTATTTATATAGTCATCAAAATCTGTTAGCTCACTGACTAGCCTTGTGAGATACAAATCTTGTTATCATAAATAGTCACGTTGAGCTGCTCTCATACAGTGTTACTCCAGCAGCCCGTTACAACCAGGAAATTAGTACAATACCTGAACACTCCCCTAATTAGCTTAAGGAAAATTAATGAGATCCTACTCTGAGTGTTTTGTATGAATAAAAATATATTTTAGTTGAAAATTTGCAGAGTAGCCAATGCAGTTAATTTCAGATATATGCACAAGAGAGAAAAAGTACAGAACGCACACACATGGTGGTCTCGTGCACATACATCTCTGCAGTCAGTAAGGCTAAAATAATGGGCTATGTTGCATGCAATAGAATGGAAAATCAGAACAATTCACTAGAATAAATTTGTCGCTATGGATACGTGTTCCATTTCAAGATCTAGTTAGACTGTTGACGTTGCTGTTGGTGATTCACTCCTGGACTAAATTAGATGGCATGATAAGTGACTTGCAGTGTCTCATGCTGTGCCATTCTCCCATCTCAGAAAACCCTAGAACGAGAAGCCCGGCAGTGCCAAGCTCTGGTGATCTGGACCGACTGCGATCGAGAAGGAGAGAACATTGGTTTTGAGATAATCCATGTTTGCAAAGCTGGTGGGTGAAGGTCTTACTGTTTCATCCTTTGAAATGCTGACTAAAAAGATACCTTGTTCAGCAAGGTAACCCCAAAGGCTGCTGCTGAATGTTTGCAGGAGATCCAAGAAGAATGCACTGGCTGTGGTGTTGACTGTGCCAGGGATGTGTTAATGTAACACGTCTCCAGCAACGGGGCTACGTTTCCAGTCCATTGATTTCAATGGAGTCTTGGTGGGTGGAGGCAGCACAGCCGGTATGAACAGGGTTAACATTTAGTGAGGGGGTTTTTGTCCACAAATTTATTGCTGTGATAGCCAAAATAAGTTGGACAGAACTTGCAGTCAAGGTGTAAAAGCTCGTCTTGGCTCTCTGGTACTGGTGGGTATCAGAAGTGTTTACAATACAGCTGAGAAAATTCTATGTTCACATCTTTCTACCCATACAGTGAAATTCCATCTAGGCTTGCTTAATTGTCACTGGGCCAGTTCACTTCCCAGATACTGTAAAGAGATGAGATGGGGAGTGTGAATGTAGTCACATTAAGATGACCCAGCTCTCGAAAGTAACTGAGTTTTTTCCCTCTGTCCCCTCTCTCCCACTGCTAGAGGCCTTGTCAGCACTTTTCCATTTATGTTATGATAACTCTAGGCCAGTTTTGGGAGCTGCAACCTGCACTTGGGAGAGCAGAAGGGTGTAATTGGAAACCAACACCTGGATCCTTTTGACTGCAAAGATATAAAAATGGCCCCCACTTACTAGATGTGTGTGTGTGGGGGGTGTTTGTTTTTTAACTAGATTTACAAGAGTGAAATCAGTGAAACTAACATGGACATTATAAAGCTTCAGTGGGCTAAAAAGGACTTCATTTTTGGACTCCGGATCAGCCTATATATGTCATCTACCTTGAATGGGGTTACTTTGAAAGCTTAAACTGGTTCTGGTTCTACTACCAATAGTTTTAAAGGAAATCACTGAGTATTCAGTCTCTGCCATTGGGTTGAAAATCATGTTTGATCCCTCTTTCTGGTTGACAGTGAAGCCAAGCCTCCAGGTATTCCGAGCCCGCTTTTCCGAGATCACTCCTCGTGCCGTAAGAGCAGCCTGCGAGAACCTCATCCAACCCGATCAGAACGTTAGCGATGCTGTGGATGTCAGACAGGAGCTGGACCTTAGGATAGGTATGAACTAGGGTGGGCAGTAGCTAAGTTTTTGATGCTCTGTAAATCTCTCCTTAAAGGGATTCTGTAAAATTGCCCTGGCAGGTAATAGATGTTCGGGAGCGTTCATTGCTTTGCTATCAATATATAGCTCAACAAAGTCGAGGGGTTAAAGTATCTAAACTCCTGTAGGCTATTGTGTTAGTTCCAGGATAAAGAGCTGGTATCAACCTCTTGTTGTTTATTCTTCCAAAGTACAGCAGGTGATAGTGGTTCAAAATCATCTGTTTGCACATCCCTGTGACATGAGACAGAAATGCAAAAATTGATTTCTGGGGCAGGAGATTTAGTTCTGAGACAAATAGATTATGCATTCACTCAGTTGTTTCCAATAAAATAGTTGGTCTTTGAAGGAGCTGTTAGGTTCTTAACTATTTCTGTGACACTTGCTTGGCCTCTGCATTTCATGTTAGTTGAGTAACAGAAACCGAGCTTGCAGGTAGTGTGATTACTGTTTAAAATGATTATCCCAACTTTAAAATCCCTTTTCGTTTTCTTCCAGGTGCTGCCTTCACCAGATTCCAGACCCTGAGGCTCCAGAAGCTCTTCCCCGACGTTCTAGCCGAGCAGTTGATCAGCTATGGCAGCTGTCAGTTCCCAACTCTGGGATTTGTGGTAGAAAGGTTTAAAGCCATCCAGGCCTTTGTTCCTGAGGCCTTCTATAAAGTTAAAGGTATGTTCTGGGACATTAGTACAGTGCTCTCAGTGTCTGACAGGGTTCAGCGCTTTTGAAAAGGAAATGAAACATGGCTTTACTGAAAAATATGAAGGAGGGACATGATTCTGTGTAATGCACAAACATTGCTACAGATGTACGATTTTCCCCTTCCTTTGCCATGGTCATTCAGCACAGTTGGGAAGATTTCCCCAAAAGTATGCGAGCTTTCTATGGCCCCCTTTCCTTCCCATCTAGCCAGTGCAGTCTTGCTTTGTACCATCTCTCTGATGTAGTGACCTCCTTTTCAATGCAGTGACCCATGAACATGAGGACGGCATGGTGGACTTCAACTGGAAGAGGAACCGACTCTTTAACCACACAGCGTGCCTTGTCCTGTACCACATGTGTATGGAGGTAGGAAACCTTGTCAACCATACAGGGTCCAGCATCAAGCAAGCATTTCTGCCTTTTACCTTCTGGTTGGCAAAAGCGTTAGACAGCAACTGATGCCTCACGGGGACCTTTAAACAGCACTCCATTTAGACACTTCAGTTTGATTTTCCTTTCTGCGTGCTCTGTGCTTAGGATCCGATGGCAACTGTTGTCGAGATTGGGAGCAAACCGAAGAGCAAATGGAGGCCTCTGGCACTAGACACTGTGGTATGTTTGATATGATGATTCCAAAAAGATTTTTTTTTTTTTTAAAAGGAGCACTGAATGAGAGTTTTAGTGACTGTCCAGGTTTGGGTGGTGAATATTCCCATTCTTCTTTGTCTCTTTATTACACAGGAACTTGAGAAGCTGGCTTCCCGCAAGCTGAAAATAAATGCCAAAGAAACCATGAAAATAGCAGAAAAGCTCTACACGCAAGGGTAAGAATTCCAGACCTGGATGTGCTGGAATTAAATACCTTTTACAAAACAGCAGACCTTTAATCAGAAATGGGACGAGCCCATAAGAGGAACGGTGACTGGTTAGCATCCAGTGTGGTTTATTTGTTTTTCTTTTTGTCTCTAAGGTACATAAGCTATCCCCGAACTGAGACCAACATTTTCCCCAAAGACCTAAACCTCTCCTCTTTGGTACAACAGCAGACCCAAGACCCCAACTGGGGACCCTTTGCACAGGGGATTCTGGACCGGGGTGAGCCAACCCCTCGGAATGGGACCAAATCGGATCAGGCTCACCCTCCCATTCACCCCACTAAATATACATGCAACCTGCAGGTGAGTCTAACACAGAGCAGAGTTAAGTCACTAACATGATTTCTGCTATTGACAATGCACCTTACCAGTGACTGGGTAACATGGTGATTATAGCAGACAGGGGCTTGCTGTGCATTTATTAGCAAATTGAATTAGACTTTCCATATCTTCAAAAATGGGTTTCTCTCCTGAAAGATCCTTTCTAAAATATACTACCCTGATAATAAATGTTTCTGCACAGAAAACTGGCAGAAAATTACTAGGTGCTATAGAAAATCTATGCTGGAAATATGCACCTCTTACCCACTTCCAAGTTTTGACCTTTGAAGTCCACATCAGATTTTCAGTGGAGGTTCTCTTTGCTTATCCTAAAGCTGTTCACTGCCCTTAGTTACATTTCCTCATGAGTCCCAATACAAAGGAGATGCTGCTTTCAGTGCATACTGGACCTTCTCCTTATAGACACTTTTTTTTAAACATAGGGACCTGAAGCAAGTGATGTTTTAAAGTCCTGCTTCGTGTCTGAGTGGGGAGTAATTATCATAAGTTCCTTTCATGCAAAGATCTTGGTGCTTAACAGAGGTGTACAAGTACCTATTAGATGTATTTTAAAGCACAGAGGCTAAATGACTTGCCTAACAAGGACTAGAACCTACGTCTCTTGACTCTCAATCTCTTGCTCTGATCTGCACTTCTACTGGATTCCTTTTGATGGCTTCACTTCTGGTCCCAAGGGACTTGCATTCTGAAACCTATACTTGTATGAGTGTGGTGTCCTTTATCTGGAGGAGACACCTGACCCTCTTCTCGTCATGTGCCGTCTTAGGGGAATGAACGGCGACTATATGAATTCATTGTGCGTCACTTTTTGGCTTGCTGCTCCCAGGATGCCAAGGGACAAGAAACAACTGTGGAGATTGACATTGCTAATGAGCGATTTGTTGCTCATGGCCTAATGATCCTGGCCAGAAACTATCTGGATGTCTATCCTTATGAGAAGTGGAGTGACAAGGTAACCGTCTTGATCAAAGTGTGCGTGAGATGGTAAATTGGGGAGGGATCATTACAAGATGCAGCTGGGTTTAATGTTACCCAGTAGTTAAGCTTGCCTTGGCTATATGTGGATATGTAAAAACTTAAGGGCCAAATTCTGCTGTCAGATATACCTGCAGGACTTCCACTGAGAACTTCGTTGTTTCAATTGTTGTTCTACCTAGAGGTTCATCTCTCACCTGAAGACCTCTGCAGCTCATTTTGGCAGTTTTGATTGCTCAATTTCCTTTCCCCTCCCCCATTTTACCTCCCGAGGAAGGGACCATGTCACTGGTCTGCATGAGGGCCTGATTGATTATTTTTTTTGTTGCAAACTTGTTGGTGCTGTCCCTTAACTTGCCAAAAGGGGTCATTGTTGAACAATGCTGGGCCCACTTTTTCTTCCCAGGTATTGAGCATGCTATGCTCAAAACCTGTTAAACCCCCAGAACCTGTTAAACTCCTGCAGAACAGAACCCCATGGCCCACGCCTGCTTTGGATTTTTAAATTCTATCTTAAACAAATGTTGCAGAAGGTTGTTTCATTGGAGTCTGCATTTTTCTCCCTCCTTCAGGTTCTCCCAGTGTATGAGAAGGGGTCTCGCTTTCAGCCCACCACAGTGGAGATGGTGGATGGGGAGACCAGCCCACCCCAGCTCCTCACGGAAGCCGATCTCATTTCACTCATGGAGAAACATGGCATTGGTCAGTATCCGCAGCATGCCGAACGGTGTGACCTCATGCTGTCTAGCAAAATGGAGTTTGTATACCTCTCCCCCTTTCGTGGTCGTCTGTTAAATCTGTAGCTGTAATGGTCTCTCTCTTCCACCCAGTGGAGAATTCTCTAAATACAGCTGATACAAGATAAAAGAAATTGTGTGGACACTTGCATTCCCAAAGTAACTTATGGAGTAATGGAAGGGGGAGGATCTCCAGGCCAGGTCTGGAGTCTGTATAGGACTCTGCAGATTGCAGTTTAGCTCACTGGAGATACAGCTTTACTTCCCATCTCAGTCTATTTAGGGCCCAGTTGTGGCCTCCGAGGCTCCCTTACAACTGGCATTGGAGTCAGTGGGGGATGAGGGCAGCATAGGCCTGTACTTGCCCATTGTGATACATTTGTGCCTGTATTTAGCATCCCACATTTCTGCATTAGTAAATACCAGCTTGTAGAGCCCTGATGGTTTCTTCATGCCAGCTATTAAATGACTGTACAACCGCTTTCAGGGACTGATGCCACTCACGCTGAGCACATCGAGACCATCAAGATACGGATGTACGTGGGGCTTACTCCAGATCAGAGGTTCCTTCCGGGGCACCTGGGCATGGGGCTGGTAGAAGGTAAGGACGATGATCGTAATTAGGCATGCAGATCCCTTTGCTATCCCTTCCTTTCGCTTAAAGCAAGGTATCGTTCCTCAGGCTACGATTCCATGGGCTATGAGATGTCAAAACCCGACCTTCGTGCTGAGCTGGAGGCTGATCTGAAGCTGATTTGTGAGGGGAAGAAGGACAAATTTGTGGTGCTGAGGCAGCAGATCGAGAAGTACCAGAAAGTCTTCACTGAAGCCGTGGCCAAAGCCAACAAGTGAGTATCAGTAAAACTCCCGCTTCGCCTCTGCAGTCTCCCAGAAAGTGGAGGACTTAGCTTCATGTCTGGGGCTCTGATCATGTCAGAGCTTAATTCCGTGACATGTGCATAGGCATTTCCAAGAGGAGGCGTGGAGTCTGAGTGCTGATGCTGTGTAACAACCCTTCGTTTACATCTCGTGGGCAGCTTCAGAGCTGGTGTCCGAAGTTGCCAGTCTGTGCTGACCTCTGGAGTTGCACCCACACCAGGACTGAAATGGATGCATTTTTTTCCTCATGACGTTCCTAAACGAACTTGTGAAGTTCGTTCGAGCCCAGCTGGGGGAGCAGCTACTCACCCACCACCTCCGTCGTATGGAAAATGAGAGCAAATGTAAATGCTCATGGCAGAGGAAACCAATGCGACTGTGTGTGTTTCTTTCCAGGTTGGATCAGGCCTTGTCTCAGTATTTCGGAGAAGTAACGGCACTTGCGCAGCAAGAGGAGATCTACCCAGCCATGCCCGTTTCCATTCGGAAATGTCCACAGTGCAACAGTGACATGGTCCTGAAGAGCAAGAAGAATGGCGGGTCAGTGATCTCTGTTAAGCAGATGACAGCTCAGCATGTTAATATTGTGTGGCTCCCTTGTAGCTCAGCATAGAGCACTCTCCCAGCTACAGTGACAAGGTGTGTGGTTATGCCACCAGGCCCCTGGGCATAAGGCCAAAGTTCACATGCCGTCTGCTGTAAGAACTGTGCAACCCAGTTGAGCTGTGATTCTCGAAGCACAGGATCGCTTTTATAAAACAGCCTCATTATGCTTGTCTTTAACAGTGGGCTGCTGAACCCTGTCCCATACGCTTTGTAGGTGCAGGTGGAATGGCTGCTGAGTTCTCTTGATTATTCCGCTTCCTCATACTAGCCCTTTACTCCTCCACAGGTTTTATCTCGGCTGCATGAGCTATCCTACCTGTAAAGCGGCTGTGTGGTTTCCTGACTCTGTGCTGGAAGTCAGCAAGGATGACAGTGTCTGTGCTGTGTGTAAACCCCATCCAGTTCATAGGTGAGTATCATCAGTTACATACAGACACACACAACTGCCCTGGAGAACATACTGGTCGGCTGCAGTGGCCTGCACTGCTCTGTAGGAAGCCGTGTCCAGTTTTTGAGCTGGGCTTGGATTGCTACAGAGACCGCACATCCAGTCCCGGGACAGTCTGAGGAGGATGCTTCAGCTGGCTATGGCCGCTTTAAAAGCAACATTGACTGGCTTCCAAAGAAGTGCAGTCCTGGACTGGCCTTAGACTGGATGAATGATGGGTGCAGCACAAGCCCAAGAGGGCAGGTAGAATAGAGGAAGCCTGTTGAGCCTCAAGGTTCCAGCGAAGACATGGAGGTCCCAAGAGGGGGAGAACGCTGATCTGAGATACGGATTTTAATTTTTCATTTAGGCTGAAATTTAAGTTCAAGCGAGGTAGCGTCCCACCCCTGCTGCCCCTGGAATTTGTTGGATGTATTGGAGGTTGCGACGAGATGTTGAGAGAGATCTTGGACCTGAAATATTTACAAGGACCATCCAGACAGGTACAGTCAGTCAACCCGCCAGCTAAATACCTACAAGTCAACCAGTCCGTTAACCGCATGACCAGCTATGAGAATGGCCACGTGAGGCCTACCACAAACCCTGGTGCAGCAAGGGCACTCAGAGCTGCTAGTCACCCAGCTCCCGCCGCTGCTGAGAACAATGCAGTGGTGTGCAACTGTCGGGAGGAGGCAGCATTGCTCACGGTGCGTAAAGAAGGGCCCAACCAGGGCAGGCAGTTCTATAAATGCAGTGCTGGCAGCTGCAACTTCTTCCTCTGGGCCGATCAGCAATCAGATGATGGAAACAGCGTTACCCACAGGAGCTTTTCTGCACCCCCTGATTCCTTGGGTGAAAGGCCTCCAGGAAGCTTCAGGAGCCTTGGAGGAGGAAGAGGTCTGGGCCACTATGGAAGCAACGGTTTCGACTCGGGCGGAGGGGGCGGTGGCGCGATGTGTAAGTGCGATCAGCCGGCCATCACACGCACCGTCCAGAAGGAGGGACCCAACAAAGGGCGTCAGTTCCACACCTGCCCGAAGCCGAGAGAGCAGCAGTGCGGCTTCTTCCAGTGGGTGGATGAAAACGTGGCCCCAGGTGAGGCTGGGCTTGTGCTCGGAGTTGGGGTTTGGGTGGGATGCATTGGCAGGGGGCTGTGTTTTCAAGCTGAACTGAAGGGAGATACTGAGCACTCCTCAGGCACCATCTTAAAACACTTAAGATAAAAATAGGAAAAGGATTGTTGAGGGACTCGGGTTGCTGTAAAGTAACTCGTTTGAAATGCATTAGATGCGTCCTTTAAAGAACGGTCAGTTTATTCTAAAAATCTTACGTGGCTCTTTGTAACAAGAAGGAAACTCAGAAGTCCCTTTGACTGAGGGTATGTAACAGGTACACAGGTGCCCTGATACAATTTAGTTCTGAGCCAATGTATTCAGGTAACGGGACATCTCACAGCTGGCTGTGGTAGCTGAGTGGGTGTTCATTGCAAAGGCACAGTTCAGTGCACAGAATGGTTGATCTTTCCTAACCTAAACTGAATTGGTTGGGGACTGTCCTGCCAACTGGAAATACCTGTTTTCAGAAAAGCTGTTACTGAGTGGATGAGAAATTGAAAAGGGGAGTGGGCACCAATTTGGTGCTTATATGCCCTCTGCTGGCACTGAAGCTGCATTTCAACCCACCAACTGAGCTGCTACCTCTGATTAAGCTCCATTAAAAGTGGATCCTCCTCCCTCTTGTATTTCTTCTTAATGGGAAGAGCTAAAACTGCCAGATAGGGCAGCATCAAACCTTCCTCAGAGGGACAACTGGTGCAATCAGATATTAAAGGGACACAATTGGCTGTTTTTAAAAACTTTAAATCCTCTCTGGAATCCTTTTATTCCTGCTCCCTTTGATTCCTAATGGTCTCTTCAGCAACATAGAAACTGACCATACCAGGGGAAATGGTGAAAGTGACTATTCCTGGCAAATTACAAAGTAGGAGGAGCTGAAAAATGATCTTTGTACAGCTCCTTTCACTTATAGTAGGTACAGAAAGTTTTTTTTTTAAAAGGACTCAGGTTTTTAATGTGACCCTTAAAAAAATGGAAACAATCAGGATATTTTTAGAAAATTGGGGAGGGGGGCGGGGGCGGGGGAGTGAACTTAGCTAAAGTCAAGTACACACTCTATTTTTGCTGTTTACAGTTTGGACTTTGTATAGTTTAACAACTGGGATAGCTTCTCATTTTGATCTCGTGGACTAGCCCAGAGATGCAAGATGCTGCACAAGAACATATATATCCAAACAAGACAGAAGCATCTTTAGTTTCTTGAATGCTTTGAATAGTGGGATTAATAAATGGACCCAAACTCCCTGGCCATGTCCCCTCATCACTCTTCCCGTGGCTCACATGGTGTTAAACTGCTTAGAACCACCTCTCTCTCTCTCTGCAGGAGCCTTCTCTTCAAACCAATTCAGGAGCGAAGGGCATTCAGGAGGCTCTGGAAGCAAAGCTAAAAGACTAAGTAATTTCTCTTCTGAGAAAGGACCTACTGCCAAGAGACAACGGACCTGTGGCATTTGCCACCAGCCTGGTCACACCAGGAAGACATGTCCTCAGGACCACTGAGGAAGGACAGTAGATGAGATGCTCTTGTAGGAAATGCTGAAAAGCCAGAGTCCTGAAGGGCTCCAGGCGTGGCTGGCTGTAGAGATGCAGTGGATTTTTAAAGCAGAATGTCTCTGGGCTGGTGTGCAAACTACTTCCTGGAAATGCTGGCTAAAGCCAGTCTTCTCTTGGTGGGGACCAGCCTTGGAAAGTTTCATTCTGACTTATTCAGACACTGGGCTATCTTCTAAAGGAGGCTCAACTATGGAGGCTGCCATTCCTTGGTTTATTATTCTGTGGGATATTTTTATAAACACAGGCAGTGTGTTTTGAAACCCAAAAGACTGGGTCCCTTCTCAGCTAAAGCTTTGGACAAAAATACAGATGGTTATTGGGAAGTGGGAGATGATTTTCACAGAGCTGCAAATCCCAAATCTCAGCCAGCCTCCATTCCCCCAGGCCCTTCAGTCTAGGAAATAGTAGGGGGCCAAAAAGAGTAGCATTAAAGGAATTGGAGGAAACCTTTTACACACGCTGCTGGAGCAGCTGGTGTGGTTTGTTTGCAGACCAGGGAGCAGTTGGGGATGATGCTGTCCAGGAAACCACCTGTTGATGGTTGTGAATCAATTTTTCTGGCTTTTTACAGGGTGGGGTTTGATATTTTAAAGTTACCCTTCCAGGTTAGGGTTAGTCAGCCAAGGTTCCCTAATCCCCCTGGCCATCACCTCAAAGGAGAATTAACAGCAGAGAAAGTAAAGCCTCAATCCCTTGCCCTGAAGGGGAGCTCAGTGCAAGTGCTCAAACAAGAGAACCTGCACTTAAGCTGATACTGAATTTAGAACCTAGCTACTCCCTGGACACTGTGAGCAAGGGAACTTAATGAAGCTGCTAGTTAATGCAAATTATTTTGGGCAGATGGGTGCCTTTTAATAAAGAGGAGAACTCTTTTATTTTACCTACACTCTGTGTTTTAAATTATGCCCAGGAATGGTGTCACTCTCTCCCTCTCATTACTGCCTCTTGCCTAAATAAGTTGACTGTAGGCTCAGCTGAAACCTCTTTTCCTAAAAGCAGCTGTTTCCACTATTCTGTCCTCCCTCCCCCTCAGCTATTCACAGGAACAACGTGGCCACTTGCTGGGCAGTAAGTCCAGGGAGCTTTATTTAGAAGTGATCTGCAAAAGGAAAAAAGCCTGAACTTGTTCCCTGCTGGCTGCTTTTATTGTGTCTTCCATAGTCTAATGAAATGACAGTTACAAGCAGCTGAAAGTCAAATGGAAGGGGATTCTGAGAAACTATTCTTCCTTCCTTCCTCCAAACTGTTCAGAGGTGTCAAGTTTATTAGTCTGTACATGATCACCTGCAAAACAAGAGCTGACTTGATACTGCTCAGGAAAGAGGAAGAATTCAGGCTGCCTTTATACATCACAGCAGAAAAGGGCATACAAGCCTAGTGTGAAGTCCTTTGGCATTCAACATGCAGCTTGCCTGTACCTCTGAAAGAATCTCTCCCCCCCCACACACACACAAAAAAAAACCAAAAACCTCTGGGGGCTAGTGGAGCTGTTCAGAAGAGCCTTGACTTCCCTTTCCTTAGCAGGCACTGCAAATGAAACTCTAGAAATACACGAACAGGACTCCCTTTGTTAGTACAGAGAAGAGGCCAAAGGTTCAGCAGACAGGAGGGAAAGGATCAAAAATACTTGGTGGAGGTGACTTGAGTCAGAGAAGCTGATTTGATCAGTTATAGGTAGCCCTGGTCATTTCCTGGGGTGAGCACATCAACTGAAACCCAGGGAGTTCTAGCCAGTCCCATTTTAAAATGCTCAAGGATGAGGGTAGGGGAAGCACCCTTCCTCAAACTACATTACAGCAGCTTCCCCACCTTCAGCCAGCTTTGCAGTAATCCTCCTGGGATCAGGCCAACATACAAAGTAAGGTTAACAGAAATACCACAGCACATGTTCCATTTTACTTCTCTGTCCCTCACTCCTACTGGTAGGAGCAGCTGTGGCCTAAAAATACATCCCAGACCTGCTGGCTAAAATCGAAGGCTTAAGAGAGGCTTTGTAGCACAAGCACTGAGCTGGCTGAATACTGTAGCAGAACTTTAGTCAGCACTATTATAACTACAGTAGCAGTAAGCTGGCTGCAGCCTATTCAACCCACAGAAACAAGCCTCTGCTGCTTACTGCCACACAGCTAAAACATTACCAGCGTGATCGCAGAGCAGTTTCACTGCACCCCACACAGTGTGGTTTAAAGGTAGTGCTGAGTACTTCAAGTGCCGGAGCAATAGACACGCATTCAGCTACATGGAATGCAAGAGTGAGCTCAGACGGTTTTGAAACTCTAGTAGCACATACAGGAATCTTGTTCTCCCAGAAAACGAAGGCAGCAAGAAATGCCTTTTACGCTGTAGGTGATGGTGCAATAGAATTAAAGGCCTGAGCCCCTCAACTCGTGAACTGCTATTTCCCCTCAGTGTGAAATTTGTGTAGGGGCTGGGGGAGAGTGATAGAACTGTACTAGCTTTGAAGCAGCAGGGAGTCATCAGCTGGTAGCAAGGGCAGTAAGTCCCCGGATAGGCAGAGCAAATGCTGTTATCCAACACAAGAGACCCATTCTGCAGGGAGGTTTTATTCTTGTCACTAACATTTGGAACATGGTTTAGTGCCTACAGATCAAGTCCTCTTCAGATTAGAGGGAATCACGGTGCGCAGAGAAATAGATTATTCTCCCCTCACAAACACAAAAGCCCATCTCTGCGGAGAAAACTAAACACCAGTCGATACTCACAGTAAAAGGCTGCAGGTTTATTTTCTACCCATAGTGTGCAAAACAGGCATGGTTCTTAATTCATGAGAACAGTCAGAAAACGTATTCTAGTATCTGCAATAGAGCTGGTATCAAAGTAAATCTCTCAGCAGCACTATAAAACCAACTCATTCTTAACAGGAAGACAACATACAATCACTTCAGCTCTTGCTAACAGGGAGCCTGATTAAAGCATTGTCCCCTCCTGCCCCTTTCCGGGGTAAGCAGAGTCTTACTGGTGACCGAGAAGGGGCAGGATCTCTAGATAGCAGCAACACATGCATAAAAACACTTTCATCTGAAAAGCTGGAGTGGGGACTGTCCACATGATCCATTTTTAAAGCAGAGGGGGACTTGGCTACAGCACTGTCCTACCTGGCGGCCATGCCACAGTCTTGTGTGTGTCCACAGCTGTAGCAAGATTCAGGATCACTTAGTCCCATCTACACTGAAAGGCTTTGTGGAAACCCCCCTGTAGGACCCATCTCTCCCCCTCAATCACCACCACCCTTAATCCCGCGTGGAGCCCCTGCTGAAGTGCATAAGGAGGGAGAGTTAAAACATAAAAAAAAAGACTCAATCAGGATATTGAACCCCTAGTATTAGAGCTCACACGAACAGAACGAGCAACACCGGTTAGATTTAGCTTGTCCTGTTGGGAGCTACATTAGTAACACTGAAAGCGTTACTGGATTGGCTATGGCAATTTCTTGTGATGCTTAATCAGTTTCAACTGATCCGCCCCTCAGCCCTGTCCCTTCATGCGGCCAACATCCTGGGTTTGCAAATACATAGCAGGTTCCAGCACCACCCTCATAAGTTTAGAGCTGGCACTTTCAGAGTGAATTTTGTGCTCGTGAAAGGGGCTGGACTGAGAGCCCTGAAGACAAGTCCAGTTTAGACACAGCCAAGGTACAGTACAAGCAGTGGCAGTGTAACGTTCCCCACACTCACCAGTGAGGGTCTTGGTCTGGAGGGGACTACCTCCAGAAACCAGGGGAAGTTCAGGTTCCAGGGCCCATTCAGTCCTGGGCCACCTCATGTTACCGTGACAACCATGATGGCAGTTTGGTAGGGACAGGACGGAGACCAAACTTACTTCACCCAGGCCTCACCACTCAATAGATGGTACCTGACTTCTCGTGACTGCAGCCATGGGCTGGATTGGAAGTGGCGAGACCTGGTGGTGACGGGCTCCAGATCCCATTTCCCATCCCTTTTACTCAGGCACCTTGGGTCAAAAAAGTGACTACTGTGTTCACTAAGTGCAAGGATTTCACCTGGTAGCAACTAGGAAGTGAGAAGCTTTGCAATCCACTCAGCTTGGAGAAGTGGATGCAGAGAAGCGCAAAAAACCCTACAATCAGGAACTCCCAGGCTAGCAATTCATTTATCCACATGTTCCTGCAACAAGAGGTCTGGCTGAGATACAGCACTGTAGAGTGCGTACCCCATCTCATCTATCTCCTCTTCCAGCAGCTCACAGAAGAGATTAATTTGACTGTTGAAATAGCAGGGGAGGAAGCCTGTCTCCAGGTAGCCAACCAACGCTTCAAGCATGTGCTGGAACCTCGCAGGCAGGGCTTCCTCTGCCCAGTCTGATTCAGTTTCACTCAGGTGGAGGAGGACATGAGTCAGGTGGCTGCCAGTCAGTTTGCTCAAGAAGGGATGATTTTTACAGATGCCTTTTAGAATTTTGAGGCAGCACCGCCTGGCTCCAGAGTCTGCAGCATCCAGATCTTTAAGCTTGGAGACCTCGGACCTATAAAAGCTTTGTCGCCAGAGGTTTTCCACTAGTCCTTTTGGAGGCTTGGCAAGAAGAACCTTACCCCCAGCTTCCGTCACTGGGCAGAGGGTTATGTTCAGCTGGGTCTCGTAATGCGTAACCTCCAACTTCAGCTCCTCAGAAGCCATCACGGGTCTGATGAGGCACTCCAACATGCTGCCTATGGCAGGCCAGTTGACGGAGGCCACCAGCATTTTATGGAGCGCCTCATTGATCACATTGGAGGAGAGGTACCCGCCCACTATGAACTTGTCCCAAGGGCTGCTCCCGCGAGGGAAGTACCCCATGTCAGTCCGCCTGATCATCCAGAACTGGGGGTCTTTTACGATGGTGTCCTCTCCTGGGATGAGGCTCCAGAGCGTGTTTTCAAGTACCAAGGGCAGCATGAAGCAGACGTGGTCGGCAGCAACAACCTGGAGGTCATCGCAGAGGGAACCACTGAGGAACATGCTGCCGAAGGGCAGTTCTGGGCACTTGTTTTGCAGGAAGCTCTGCAGTTCAATGCAGATGTCCTTTGCCAGCTGCTTACCAAGGGCCACCTCCGTCTCCGGGATGGTGACGTGGTTTCTGTAGTAAGAGAGGAGTTTCTCCTGGAACGTGAGACAAAGCAGAGTCCTGGATTCTACTTGGGGAGTCTCTGGGGAGGTGGGACGGCCACACGGCTCGGCGGCTGGGAAGGAAATACAGAGATGCATTAGAGTCAGTGCTCCCCGAGGGGGCACTGCAAGTACAAAAAATAACGATCATCATCAGAACTGGAGACCAAATCTGTACCCAGAACAACAACAGCACAAACAGTGGCAGTGCCAGGTTCCCCCACGCAAGCTGCATCCGACCCTGACCTGGAAGGATCATCAAGACTTCAGCTTGATATCCAGGGTCATCCAATCCTTGGCCTCTTAGCTGAGATTGCCAGCAAAGTACCAGTGAATGCTTTCCCTGAGAGATCACAACTAAGCCCTATGACCATGCTGGGACAGGGATTACCCTCATATCTCAGACTGAGGAGCCACAGTAGGAAAGAATTTGTGACTTGCCCTGGGTCATCGATTCAGTGCCAAAGCTGGAAATGAGACCCAGGTCTCCTGACCCAGTCTGGTCCTTTAGAGACTCAGGGTACGTCTGCCTGCCATAAGAGTTGTGCAGCTGGCTTGGGCCAGGCTGACTGGGCTCAGACTACGTGCAGCGTAGACGCCTGGGCTCTGGGACACCCCCCCCCCACCGGGGGGGGGGGGGCGGTCTCTGAGCCTGAACCTCTACTCTGCAATTTTATAGCCCCGTGAGCCTCAGTCACTTGGCCCATGGGTCTTTTATCACAGCACAGACGTCCCCTCAAGTGCCACAGTGAGGGCACCCTACCCTGGTGGCTTTGATTCAGGAACACCCACCCCACGCCCCATTAAAAACTGGACTAAAACCACCACACAAGCTCTTGGGGGCAGTCACTGTCTGTTCTGTGTTTGTACAATGGTCTGTGATGGGGCTCCTCCAGGCTACAATACTACAAGTAATTGGCGGAAGCAGTGACTTGCAATCACTGCCAGACGGGCTGGCTTTGAACAGGCACCTAGATGAGAAGAGCTCCACGTTCCAGGACCACGGTCTGCTTGATGCAGCAGAGTATCTGAATTTCTACCACGACTACCTGGCTGATGTTCCAAGCAGTCTAGACCAACCTCCCACAATCCAGCCAGCTTTCCCATTTCTGGATTAAAATATGCCCTACCTGGTCTAGATGGCAAGGAGACTCAGCAGTGAGTGTAACCATTTCTGCCCGCTAAAGTGATGTGGAACCACCTGTGAACTGTGCCATCAGCTACCCACTAGCCAGCCAGCTGGAACACAGTGGGCCAAATTAACATTGGTGTAACACCCCGATGCCAAGCAAGGAGCCCACGGAAACCAGTCGGGGTGGCTAGCTGGAAAGGGTAGGCAAGGACTGGTCCCACGACAGGAGACAGGATGAGTTCCCCAGGAGCCAGAGGATGGAGGAGTTCTCATACGGTCGTGTAGCATAGTGTTGCGTAGGGAACACCAATCAGTACGAAAACAAGAGGTTGCCTGATGGCAGCAGTGAACACCTGGGACGGGTGTTTTAACCCTGTCTAGAACTTGGACACTAGGAGTACGGAGACGCAGCACAGATCCTGACCTTGGGCAGGAAGGGTCGCAGATGGGGACAGCAGAGACTCGCTGAGGTCTGCCCGGCTCTGCTTCTTTGGAGGCTTCGGCACTGCCTTGATCAAGCTCAGATCTTGCCAGCTCTCCTTGATGGACTTCTGCTCTGCCTTAGTGTCGTCCTCGTCAGGCGAGCTGGTGGCTCGGTCTATCAGCTGTGGGAGCAAATGGAAGAATGAAGGTTCACAGCTGCATCACTGCTCTTATCAGCTATGATCTCCGAGTGACTCACCCCAGCTCTGCTGCCAAAGCATCCATCCACCCAGAAGTGGATTGCTCTATAACAGTTTTATTTCATTTTCATGTAAGTTTTTACTGCTCACGAAAGACGCTCAGCTGCCAGCACTACAGAACAAAGAGTATGGACGGCAAGCAGCACTGCAGCCCCCGCACGCTGCCCCACACTGGATGTGGAGGGCGCATGTCTAGACATGCAGAGGGTAACATGAGGACATGTACCATAGATTAACTGGTTCTGCAGTCTGACGGGCTTGTTTCAGAGCTGCAGCCACAGATCAGCTTTTCTTCCCCCCTTGTGACTGTTACAAGGGATTTGCTGTGACTTAGTCTAACTGTAAGAAATCAGAATTTCCACGCCAGACAAACAGAGACTCTAGACAAATCACAGAGCGCTTCTGTCAGGGGTGAACACGTAGATACAGCACAGTCTTTCCTCGCCCTTTGAATCCTTGCTCCTTATCCTCAATCAGGAGGGATTAAAAAAAAAGATTTTCCTTATTTTAAATGAAAACACGGATTTTTTAAAAATAAATCGATTTAAAACTGGCAACCTATGTTAAGGCCTAAACTTCTTATAAGCATTTAAATTAGACACCCTAGATAATATTAAGCAGTGCACATCTGCTACCAGGTTTTAAAAAAAGTCAATTCACTGCACTGATGAAAGTCTCTGGCCCAGAACCTAGAGCCAGAGTTTGATGATGTGCTTAACTGCTTGTGACAGCAGTAGCCTCTTCTACAGACTCAGAGAAAATATTTTCTTTATTTCAGTTTATTCAACTAGTTCAGTTCAATGATTAGTTCAAAGATAAAACACCAATTGGAGCTGAAAAACCAGGAGAGCTTCACTCTATGGGTGAAAACTAGCTGTGAGAGGACCTAAAATCTGGAAGGATGCAGTGGCCAGAAATAATCAGTTCAAGTCACTAACTATAGTTAATACTTCTTTTGTTTAATACATCAGTTAATTAGTTATAAGGGGAGGGATAGCTCAGTGGTTTGAGCATTGGCCTGCTAAACCCAAGATTGTGAGTTCAATCCTTGAGGGGGCCACTTAGGGATCTGGGGCAAAATCAGTACTTGGTCCTGTTAGTGAAGGCAGGAGGCTGGACTCAATGACCTTTCAGAGTCCCTTCCAGCTCTATGAGATAAATAATATATGGAGATCTACCTAAGGGAGTTTTAGTTAATAAATGTAAATGCTGGTTTTGTGCATTTTAATTGAATTTGAATGTCAATCCAAATGGGATTTGAATTTGACTCAACAATACACAAGTAAAAAATTAATCTACTAAAGATGGAATGCATCATTCACCACTTTCTAACATAAAAAATGTAAGTTACGCTATACAATTGCATAAATAAATGTTTAGACACAATGTATCCTCCTGGTTAGCAAAAAAAGAACCACCAAATATACCTAAACTGTAACAGCTATATTTAATTTCAAATCAACGTAAGAACATACAATTACCAGTCAATGAAAAATCAACCTCTCTTTAGGGAAATAACTAGATAGTACAAATGCAAAACATAATCAAAATCATTTAAATCTCTTTGATTGAAAACAATTCACCTTGTTCTAAATGAGAACATCTTGCACTCCTGTTGTTGGGTTTTTTTGTTGAGGAAACTAAAAGGTTATTTTCCTTTTAACAGAAAGCCAAATCGCCTTCATAGGCAGAGTTCAGGGATATTTCAGTGTCCCAGGCTGGGAAGAATGATGGAGACAAGTCACTTTCTCTCCCCTCCCCCCTGTAGTAATGCTCTTCCCTCAAAAAAATACACTCAACAGGTTTTGTGATCTTTGATCACATGGGTATCACAGGCAGGGCTTCTATAGGCCGAGATCAGACTACTTAGAGGCGGCCAAGTGGAAGGTCTGCTGCACTGGTGTGGTTAGGGTGGTTTTGGGAAGGATGCATTGCAAGGTCTTATTCCTTCGCAATCTGGGAATATCGCTCTTTTGTTAATAAGGGACAGCTACTTCAGTTCCTGAAGTCCCAATGCATAAGTCACAGCTTGACAGTGAAGAGGACATTAGTCACGTGTCATGTTCCAGAGGGAACCCTGGCTTACCCGTTTCACCACCAGAGTTGCGATGGCCAGCACAGCAGCACCTCCCACCCCAAGCACCAGCCTGGCATTGGCCAATAGGAAGTCAACAGCACCGCCCAGCCCATTGTCGTCCCGCCTCTTCCCCCTTTTATGAACCAGGTCAGCCATGTTCAACCTGCAGAAGAGAAAGAAATACGCAAGGTTAGGAGCCCAGGCTGGGGTCCAAAGTGGCTTTGTGGAACCATTTGAGGATACTGAAAAATCAGGGAAATTTTTCTCACAAGAGGATCTACTAGTTTGTGGAACAGCCTCCCCAGGGAAGGGACGGATTAGGGTTGGAAGAGATCTCGGGATGTCATCTAGTCCAACCCCCTGCTCAAAGCAGGCCCAACCCCAACTAAATCATCCCAGCCAGGGCTTTGTCAAGCCGGGCCTTAAAAACCTCTAAGGATGGAGATTCCACCACCTCCCTAGGGAGCCCATTCCAGTGCTTCACCACCCTCCTTGTGGAACAGTGTTTCCTAATATCCAGCCTAGACCTCCCCCACTGCAACTTGAGACCATTGCTCCTTGTTCTGTCATCTGCCAGTACTGAGAACAGCCGAGCTCCAAATTCTTTGGAACCCCCCTTCAGGTAGTTGAAGGCTTCTATCAAATTCCCCCTCACTCTCCTCTTCTGCAGACTAAATAAGCCCCGTTTTCTCAGCCTCTCATAAGTCACGTGCTCCCAGCCCACTAATCATTTTCGTTGCCCTCTGCTGGACTCTCCAATTTGTCCACATCCCTTCTGTGGTGGGGGAGAGGGGGCAAAACTGGACACAATACTCCAGATGTGGCCTCACCAGTGCCAAATAGAGGAGAATAATCACTTCCTTTGATCTGCTCGCAATGCTCCTTCTAATGCAGCCCAATATGCCGTTGGCCTTCTCGGCAGGGAGGGCACACTGCTGACTCCTATCCAGCTTCTTGTTCACTGAAATCCCCATGCAACCAAATCTAGACTAGACAAAGCAGGAAACAGACCCAGTTGATCTCTTTGGTCTTTAATAGCTTCTTCATACTCACCTTCCTGGGTCTACATAATCGCACCTCCATCTCCCCTCTTAGATCCTCTTGCTCCCTGTCCTCGTCAACACCTTCTTACCACCGTCAGCTCTGTGCCCTCCTCCCACCAAACCTGGAATTGCCTCCAAGTTGCTAGAACAGCCCCAATAACCAGCACTCGGTGATCAAAGGAGAAGTTCTCCATTTAACATGTTTCTACTACAGTGAGAACACTGAGTCCTCTATAGGTTACTGAACCCAGCCCTGGAAACATGACAGGGATGGGAGAGAGATAATTAAACAATGATGGATGCTAACAGATGTCCTCCCCTGTTTCTCTTTACACTGAGAAAGGGAGTTATTTGGTGCAGCAGGATTTTCAGACTCTTGTAATGGAAAATTAACTGAGACCGAGATGGGCTCAAATTCAGTTTCTAGACAAGATCTTTGCTCTAAGATGGTAGGTAGAGCAGGGGGCTGGGACAGGCGTCCAGACCACTAGTGACTCATTGCAGTACCACAATCACATGACCTCTGTGACTCTGTTTACCCAGAGGTAAGTTGTAAAGTGCTTTTAGAGCTTCAGCCCAAAGGAAGTAGGCAGTTACAGAGCATCATTATAAAGCATTGGCCAAAGCCTAGACAGGACTCCCTTAAAGATACAGGGCAGGGGAATTGTCTAAGATTGCTCAAGCAGCTCAAAGTCCATTCAAGATAAAGGCACCTCACCCTGCCCTTTACAAGGAGATTCTGCTTCCCTCAGCCAGTGAACAAAACAAGGGCATGAGCTCCTCAGGCAGCACTAGCAATCAAGCAGCTGCCTTGTCCTATTTCCACCAGGCCCTATATCCATGCTCTTAGTTTAACGTTGCAATCCTCCCCTTGCCAAGCTGCATAGGGTGACCAGATGTCCCGATTTTATAGGGACAGTCCCGATTTTTGGGTCTTTTTTTATATAGGCTCCTATTACCCCCCACCCCCGTCCCGATTTTTCACTCTTGCTGTCTGGTCACCCTAAAGCTGCAGGACCACAGGGGCATTATTCTCACCCCACAGCCCACAGAGGAGGCCACCCCACACATCCCTTCACAGGCCAAGCACTACTGCTTTGCAGCAGAAATGGGCCGCAACCAAACGATTAGATCCTGGAACATTGGGAGTGTACACATCTGTACGGGAACGCCACAGCCTAGACCTCCCCTCCCCTAGAGTTTGAAACCCACACGGCATCTGTGTCCAATCCTCACAGGGCAGGCACAGCTCATGAGTAATTATCCCAATATGGCTCAGTTTCACTGTGTCACTAAGGGAACAGGAGAGATGCAAATCAACAGTTTATCAGGGGCTAGGATCTCAGGCTACTAAGAGCTGGAAATCTAGTTCCGAGCAACAGTTCCTGTTTCAGAACACAGGCACCACAGGGCAGCCTGCCGATCCGTTCTGGTGCCAAGCCACTCACTTTAGTATGCACCACCCTCAGGAGCAGGCCTGTGCTGGGAGCTGCTCTGTAAGTTCCAGCTCTCAGGTTTTTCCAATGAGTAATGGAATGGTTTTAAAGGGTCCCAACAGGGCAAACTCTAGATCAAGGAATCAGCAAGGCTGTGACCATGCACCAGGCTCACGGAGGTAACTGGGTTAAAAAGTAGAAATGAGTCTCTTAGTCCCTCGAGCATACGGCATTTATGGGAGCGGACAGCACGTCCCTGAATATGCCGGAGCTTGTTTTCTACAGACAAAAAACAAGAACCTTGTCCTGGGCACAGAATGTCTCCCTCTCTGTTTGGAGATGATCCATCACAAGCCACACATGGCTGCACTGAAGCATTAACATGCAATTAACTAGCACTGCCCATGCAAAACAAATTTAATATTAAGCCCCAGCACCACGCCAGCAGGCAAGCACCCCCCCCTTCCCCAATCTGTCTGCCTGCAGATAAAACAGGCCCAGCAAGCCTAATGGCTCAAATGTACACAGCCATTTAAGTTGCAGAGCTAGCTACACCAGCCACCCTTCCTGCTCTAACCACTAGACTACACTTCCGCTGGGAACAGCACAACCCACAGCAAACCCTGGTGGGTGGCTGCCCACAGCGGGACTGACAGGTGCAGAAAGTTTAGGACACCAGAGCAGGAGTCTCCAGGCAGGCACGGAGGGGGGACGCCACCTCTGCTAGCTCACAGCCCCAGAGCAACTGGAGCATGGCCGCTTTTGTCACTCTGCTTGGCTGCTATTTGCAGCCATCCCCCCAGCCAGAGCAGCGCCCCATTCACACCCTGGGGTGCAGAGAACGACACAGGGGAGGGGTGAAAGGGTCACACCGCCTTCCCCAGCCCCACTACACAGCAGGAGGCAGAGTCACCCCCACAACACCCACCCCGTAGGGCCCGGTTCGGTCTGGCCCCTCAGCTGTGGGCTCCTGTCCCCGCAGGGTGGGGGAGAGCGGGCAGCGTGGCAAGAAGCCAAAGTTGCCCGAGACGGAGGGCGCCTGCTCAGCGGCGGAGCCAGGCTGGAAGCGCTCACCCAGGGGGATCGGCCCGGCCTGAGAGCCAACGGCGATCAACGCCCGGTCCTAGGCGGCCAGAAATACCCATCGGGAAGCAGGAAAACGCCCCCTCTCCCCAGCGGCAACCGGACGCACCCGGTCCCCTACATCGGCCCGACCTACGCAGCTGCAGAGCGGGGACTCTGCTCCCGCCCGCACGTGCCCCCCCGCGCGCTGTGTAAACCAACGGGGAGCGCGCACACAGCGGTCTAGATCACCCCCCCCGTCGGGCCCCCTTCTAGAACTCACCCCCCCCCCCGCGCGTCTCCTCCCCAGATCCAGATCCCGGCGCCCCCGCTCTAGATCCACAGGCCTCCTTGAGCCCGGCCCCCGGGGGAGGCGCGACCGCGCTCACCTTGCGCAGCGAGCCCCGCTAGGTCAGGGCATGTTGAGGCGGATCCCGGCCCCGGGGGCTGGAACACGCCTCGGCCGGCCCCGCGGTTAGGGCAGCGGCCGGTTCTCTCCTGCGGCCGCCCCGCAGCGAACGTTGGCGGCCGTGAGATTCTGTCGGGCCGCGGCGGCGGCCAATGGGAGCGCCCGCCCGTTGTCTCAGCGTTCCGAAATGGAACGACCGGTTGGGTTGCCAATCGCACCCCGCCCCTGCTCCCGGCTCGTCACACGTGGGCGGAACCCGGCAGCTCTTCGCCTTAAAGACACAGCGGAGCCGGGGGGGCTCCGTTCTAGCACAAGCAGAGGATCCTACATACCGAGCTGATAGAGACTCTGGGGGGAGGGCTGAAAACCCGCCCCGGGAGAGACCCCCCCCGCCACACACTAGCATCCCTCATTCCTAAACTAGGGTTGCCACCTATGCAGGTTTTCCCAGGATTGTCCCTTTTTTGAGGTCGCTGTCCCGGGAGTGGGAGATCTGTAAGGGTGTTCGGTACACACTGCTACCTGTGCAGCTTTGTGGGCTCAGGATCCTCCCGGATGTCCTGGCTTTTGGGTAGCTCAGAGATGGTAACCGTAGCTTGCCCCAGTTGCGGGCCCACTGTGCTGGGCATGGTACAAACAGAACCAAAAGAGGGGCCCTGCCCCCACAGGATCTGAGTATGAGACAAGAGGCAGCAAGTGAATACAGACAGAAGGGGCGGGGGGAGCACAATGAGACAATTAGCATTGTTTTATTAATTAATATTGGTTAGTTATGATTAATAACCTGTCTCCTTTTGCCCACAAAAACAGCCAGTGTGTGGTGCAGACAATGAAATACATTGAAATCAATTAAAACAACGAGGAGTCCAGTGGCACCTTAAAGATTTATTTGGTCATAAGCTTTTGTGGGTAAAAAATCCCCACTTCATGCACAGAGCCTAAGGGAGACCTTAAAGGCTGAGGCTCTACATGCTCCATGTTGATGCTGAAGAGTGGACTAGAGTAGGACTTTGTAGACTTAGGTTCTAGTCCCAGCTGGGTGACTTTGGGAAAGCACCTTGACTCAGTTCCCCCTTCTGTGAAATGGGGCTAATGATGCTGACCTTGTTTGTAAAGCATTTCGAGATCCGCTCAGTATTATTTTCCTAGCAGTAGATGTTCGTCCCAGCATCCTTCACAAATACATCCCCTCTCTTTCACCGATTGCTGCCCTTCACCCCCGAAACGGCTGCGTTTCAGTAGTTTGGGGAGCGCTTTGGATCTTTCACGAGGACAGGAGCTATAATAAAAATGAACAAAGCACCTCTAATGACTGCAAACAACACGTATGAACAATAAGGCTGCGGTGGAAAACATTCCACATCACACATGAAAACAGTGAGGTTGCATCACTAGTGTTCTCTTCTCGCCATCGCTGTTACGGGGGGGCTCTGCCGGGATGCATGAGGGTGTGAGAAGCTATCTAAACAGCAGCACAGCTAGAAGAGTTCTCAGCTGTAGGCGAATGAACCGCAAAGGAGAATGGGGACAGATTTCCCCCCAGGGACCAAATAAAGGGGGATTTGCACCAAATGGTGTGTCTGCACAAGACAGGCAGCTGCAATCACTTCTCCTCCCGGGGGTGGGTGGTAAAAGCAGGCATCCTCTTTAGCACCCTTGTCAATGAAGGGGTTAAAAGAGGGAGAGCCCTGCCTCCATCAAGCTTGTCTGTAGGGTGCGAAGGGCCGGCCCCTGCTTCCTTTAGGGCTGTGTCAATGTAACACACCCTGCCAGGAGGAACAGGCAGCCCCACTGGCTGCAGCTGAGAGGAGCAATGGCTGCCACTGGAGTGCTCCCCTTTATCAGGGGGGTGGATCTGAGTGGGAATGACTTCAAGGTAACTCAGGGCCCCCCTTAAACCGGGCTGGGTGGGGGGGAGGGGAGTTTAATTCTGGGGCTGGGCGGTGGGCAAAGCCCAGGGCTGGGAGACAGACAGGGAGGTGGCCGGGCAGCTCCAGAGCCTGGGCCCTGCCTGCTTCCTGCCTGGCTAATTTTAGACAGTTGCTCACCCCTGTGGCTGCACCCTGGGGCCTGAGATCAGGCCCTGAGCCACTGCGGTGGATTTTTACCCTCCAGAGGCCCCCCAGGGATTTGAGCTGTGCCTGCCTCTGCCGAGCTGATTTTCGAGAGAGGAGGAGAGATGGTGCTTGGTTGGCAGAGATGTGGGGCCGTGGAGGGAGAGGTGAATGGGTCCCAGGGTAGGCCTGTGGCTGAAAAGCGCCATGGATTGGCACGTTGGTTCTGGCCCGTGCCGTGGTTAATGGCTGCATCGATGAGATCTGGCCTGTGTCCAGCAGTTTTAATCCAGGGCTCCATGCACTGAAACTAATCATGATCCCTGTAAAGGAGACAAGTGTGTAAAACAGCGGTTCTCAGCTGGGGGCCCGAGCAGGGTCCCGGGGGTTTGCCAAGCAGGGCCGGCCTTAGACTTGCTGTGGCTCAAGCCAAAGCCGCACCGTATGGGGATGAAGCCCAGGTCCCTGAGCCCCGACTTAGCTTCATGGGGGCCCCCGGTCAACTGCCCTGCTTGCTACCCCTTAATGCCGGCCCTGGCTTTTATATGCAGAAAACCAGTTGTTGTGACCCAGGTGGGCCGTGGAGTTTTTACAGCCGGTTGTGGGAGTCTGGGGCTCCGAAAGGAAAAAGGGTGAGAACCTCTGATGCATCCTGGAGAGCTGAAATGACTCGCCCAAGGCCACGCTGGCAGAATTGGGAATGGAACCCAGGCGCCGTTCCCAGACCCCTGCTCTAATCCTGCAATCATGTTTCCTCCTTGGCAATGCCGCTCTTCTGAGCTCTGTTTCCCCAGCCTAAGCTCCGACCAGGGGTTAAAATGCTGCTGGGGGCTGGCAGTCCTTTGGCCATGGTCACCCCAGTTTCCCTGGGCCCATTACTTGCCCTTGGCCACGAGTGGTTTTGCTTGTGTACATGAGACACAAGTGACTCCCCCAGCTTTGCCCCGTGGTGTGACA
Organism: Mauremys mutica; assembly: GCF_020497125.1. Classification (NCBI taxonomy): domain Eukaryota; kingdom Metazoa; phylum Chordata; order Testudines; family Geoemydidae; genus Mauremys; species Mauremys mutica. The sequence continues at coordinate 79,689,983 of NC_059082.1, read as the reverse complement.
AGACTGATATTTTGTGCGTGCATAGTCTGACTGCGCTACTCAGGAGCTTGACCCCTGGGATGACCCAGTGTGCTACATTTATACGGATTCCTACCGTGCGTGAGACTGTAACCAGGCCTGGCAGATAACGAGCTCACGCTGGCCCATGAGGAGCAGGATTGCAGCTCTGCCGGTCCTTGATGGGGCCCACAGAGATTTTACCTCCTCTGTGGTTAAAATTCAGGTTCTTGCTTTGCGATTACCCTGCTCCCCTCCCTCCCCCCGAATAACTGAGCCCTCCCATTCCAGTGTTGGCATATCTGACCTGGAAGGTAGGTAAACAAAATAATGGCCACTTAGGCCCTGGTCGTGCCAGCGGTTCTGTGCAGGTGGGCCCCCGTTGGTATGACTGGGGACGGGCACAGGGATCTGTCTTGTGAAGTGGCTGGCAGGGTTGAGGCCTCCGCCTGTCGCTGGGAGCCTACGCAGATACACAGTCTGGGTTAAGCAGTCTGCACATTAGAAAGGCCTTTTGCTGTGGGTGCGTGGATCTGCCCCTCCTCTCCCAGGAGGGGGCTCTGGAGGCTGGGTTGGTTTTTTAGAAAACAAATTGTCTTCCTAACAGAGGTGGCAACATGCCTGCTAAGGCCGTGATCCTGCAGTGACCGAACTCGTGCATGACGTCACTCCTGGGAGCAGCTCCCTTGAAGCCAGTGGGCAGACGCTTGTGAATGAAGTCACGTGTGTGCTTGGGCCTCTGCAGAATCAGGGCCGGCTGGTGGCAGTTCATGTGATTTATGCTACCTCCAAGCCCCCTAATCTCGCATAACCTGCCTGACCATTGCTCCATTCACACTCTGCTGTGGAGATGTTCCTCTCCCCTGTGTCCATTCCCAGGGCTGGGCATGTGTGCACTGGGCTAATTTCTCTAAAACCTGTAGACAAGGCACCTGTAGCCACCCGTGTTCTAAGCTAAGAGGGCAACCACGATCCTCAGCTGCAGAAGCGGGGAAGTAAATCATAAGCAGGGTGGGGGAGGGGAGGGGTCGAGAGCCACACCGGAGGGAGAGCAGGGGGCTGCTGTTGGGGTGGCAGGTCCCAGGGTAAGAATCCCATGTGGGAGCTGCAGGATGTTTGGGGAAGGGAGTCAGGGGCTGGGAGCCCGTGGGGTGGGGGCGGTGGGGTGCTGCTCAGAGTCCTGTCCAGCTGTCTCTGTGCCGATCTGATGCCTCATGGTAACTGCGACGTCCGATTGCATTTCATTACAATAAGTCCTACACTGTCAGAACAGCCTGTCCCCTTGGTATGTTTGGCAGGGATCTTGGGAAAGTGGCCTTGGTTGGTTTCACACCTGGGGTGTGGTGGAGGGTGTTAAGAGCACAGGATCTGTTTCATCTCAGGTGGATGAGAAACCCGGCAGTGCACATTTCTCTGCCCATCGGATGCCGTCAAATGCCTCTTTCTTTCCCCCTTCCTCTCAGGGTGGCTATTTTCCTGACCACGTGAAGGCCATGACCAGCTTGCGATGGCTGAAGCTGAACAGGACGGGCCTGTGCTACCTGCCGGAGGAGCTCTCTTCCCTCCAGAAACTGGTAAGAGCTGTGCAGAGACCCGCCAGCCCTTGCTGCTGCATGGATGGACGCTCCTCTTGGGAAGCTGGGCTTTTTTTGGGGGGGGGGGTGAGTTGTAATGCAGGTGATCGCATGGAGCAATTGAGCGCCTGTGAACAGAGCTGGCAGGCTTCAAATGGAAAGCGTTGTGGGCAGGCAGACCCACCCGAAAGCTTCCCCTACAATCATCACCCTCATAATACCTAGTTTTTAACTAGTGTTTTTCATCCATACAAACTCAAAGAGCTTTGCAAAGGAGGTCAGTGTGATTATCTGCATTTCACAGCTGGGGAAACTGAGGCACGGGGAGGTGCTGTGACTTGCCCAAGCTCACCCAGCAGGCCAGTGGCCAAGCCAAGAATAAAACCCTTGCGACTTGGTCCAGTGCTCTATCTGCTAGGCCACACTGTCTCCCCTGCTGTGCAGTCTAATGTGCGTGCGTACACACCCTCTTTAAGGGTGACCTGCAAAGGATCTTTAAAAACTGGGCTTTGGTCTTTTCTTTAGCCAAAGTGCTCATTAGATGTTGGAATGAAACCAAGAATGGAGTCCCTCTGTGTGCGGCACTGCACGGTCTTTCTCTCCCGCCGCTGCTTGGCTTTCACTGTCTTATGATAAAAGGAATGTGGTGGATTCACCATCACTTGAAGTCTTTTAAGTCCAGACTGGGCGTCTTTCTAAAAGATCTCTTGTAGCTCAATCAGAAGTGATGGGCTTGATGCGGGAACTGCTCTGTGGTTTTGTGTGGCCTGTGGTCTAACTAGGTAATTCCAAGGCCTTGGAATCTGTGCATCTGTGTCATAACTTAACTCGTTCTCCATAGAGCCTTTCTTCGTAGACACGATCTGACCATCTAGTGGTGTGGGCAAACGCACCTCCTTTCCGGCCTGCTTTCTACATTATCAAGAAGCAAAAAGAGCTTTACAAAGGAGGCTCTTTGTTCAAGGCATTTATCTTAGCCCCCACACAGTCTTTTCACGTATTTATCCTCACAACACCACTGGTGGTAGGGAATCTGGTAAACTGAGGCACAGAGACTGTGCTGTGCCCAAGACTACTCAGGAAGTCTGTGGAATAGCAATTGAAAGAACCTGGGTCTCCTGAGTCCGATTGAGGCCACCCTGCCGCTCAACAAAATGCTGCAATGTTTGGGATGCAGCAGGGTGAATATTTAAAAAATAAATAAATCCCAGTTTCCATTGGAATGAGAAAAGCAAACGCTGGGAAACTCTTCTCTAGCATCCACCTGCCTAGGGGTGTCTAGGGCCTATAAAAACAATGTTTTGGAAAATAAGCCGGAGTGTTTGGGACTTGACTGAAGGAGCCGGCCTGTGTTCGGAGCATGGTTGGATGCTCTAGCTCCTGACGGGGTGACGAAAGCAGGATGAGCCTTTATTTCCCTTTGGAAGCACCAAGACGCTGGCTAGGCAGTAGCCTCGGGCCAACCGCAAATGGGGTCCCGCTGAGCTGGCTCAGGAGTAGACGGTCCCTGCCCCAAAGAGCTGGACAGTCTAAAGAGACAAGGCACCCACAAGCCGGGGGGAGGGGCAGAAGGCTCAAGCAGAGTCCAGACGTCCTGGCAGTGCCGCCGTTTCTTTTCCTTGTGTTTGTAACCAGGCGTTTGTTCTTCGCTCTCCAAACAGGAGCACCTGTCTGTGAGTCACAACCACCTCACCACGCTCCACGGGGAGCTCTCCGGCCTGCCGTGCCTCCGGGTGAGTAACCCGCGCCGCGGGCCTCTGCTGCGCCGGGAGAGCGCGTTTCTCTGCAGGCGCTCGGCAGCCAGCCCCCAGCGGCTGGCCTCTCCTCTCCCGCTCAGCGACGTGGGCCCCGCTGGGCCAATGGAAGAGCTCGGAGAGCTCCCCAGTGCTGTCGAGTGGCACCCATCCGAACAGGGCCACCGAGCTCTTCAATGTGGCCTTAGAAACTCGCCCCGCTCTAGAGGTGGAATCCTCGAGCTGCGTGGAAGTGCTCCGGGGCTGCCTCGGCGTGGGGGTTGCTCTTGTCTGCAGTTACCGCACGCAGGCATCCTGCGCGGCTTCTCCTTTTGCAATTCCAAGAGCGAGTGCCAGTGCCTCCCCTGTGGCCCCCGTAGCCGCTCCGTCTCGATTGGCTGCTCTGGAGCCGGATTCTCCCCACGCCCTGGTCGGGGAATGTTTTGGATCTGCTGCAAACCCTGAAGGAGGGCTTAGTCCACAAAGATCCAACCCCCCTTTCCACCCCGCCGCCCTGTGCTTTGGTAACTTCCTGAACCGCTTGCTGTTCTGTAACCCGGCCGGCTTCCTGGCTGCCGCTCCTTCAAGGGGCTGGCACCCTGGGTCACTCTCGGGCGGAGGGCCAGGCTGCCGGGGCTGGGTGTCTTTTAAAGTGTCTCGTTGCCGGAGTCAGCAGAGCGATGGTGGGGCTGAATGGTTATCGCCCCACTAGGGGAGCGGGGCTCTGCCTTTTGGGGTTCCCTGCCTGCTGAGGTCCCTCTCGGTGCACCTGTGCCCATGACCATGCTGTCAGCATATTTAAGGCTTTAACCTCCAGATGGGGGTGTCACGTTACACTTGGGAACCCCTGTTAGCTAGTGGTGACAGGGGATGGATCACTTGGTGATTCCCTGTTCTGTTCACTCCCTCTGGGGCACCTGGCATTGGCCACTGTTGGAAAACAGGAGACTGGGCTAGATGGACCCTTGGTCTGACCCAGGGTGGCTGTTCTTATGTGACCCAGCATGGAGCAACTGTGGCGATGGAGCCTGGGGCTCTTTCCTGGTGGGGGTGGGTGCTTGTGCCCTTCTCTGGGGGGTGGGGGAGGCTGGATGCCCTTAACAGCCATTGGCACTGCTGGGAGCTGACAGTCTGGCTGAAGCTTTGTTTGGTGGTGGGTCGGAGAGATCCCTGGATGCAGCACTATGGCTGAGAGGCTGAATGGGTCGGTATCTGCCCCCTCCCCCCACCCACGGCTTCCCTTGCATGTGGCTGGAGCTTTTCTATTCTCAACTCTGATCCTACCCAGCTTCTCCTCTGTCTCCGTTAGCCCTCCCTTCCACATGCTCCCTCCCTCTGCTAATCCCCCCACTTTGGGCCCAGTGGGACCTGCTCACGTCTGGTCGGTCTCTGTCCCCGTCTGATGTGGGTGCTGAGTCAGGGGCTTGCGAAGGCCCAGGCCGTGCCTGGCTCCAGAGCTGTGACGATAAATCTCTCTTCCCCTTTTAAGGCAATTGTGGCTCGAGCGAACAGCCTGAAGAATTCAGGAGTTCCTGATGACATTTTCCAGCTCGATGACCTCTCGGTGCTGGTATGTGCTGCCTGTTCGCTCCGGGTCCCTCCTTGCTCTGCTAACCCAATCAGTGCAGTGAAACTAAAGAAGCAGAGAGATTCCAACAGCATCAGTGGGGAAGGGAAGGGAATCCACCATGTTCAATCAACCCAAAAGAGAGGCAGCATTGTCTAGTGATCAGAGCAAAGGGTGTGAGCCCAGACTCCAGGGTTCAGTTCCTGCCTCTGCCACTGACTTGCTGTGTGACCTCTGCCAAGTCTCTTTGCCTGTCTGTGCCACTTTTTTAAAATGGGGATTGTACCCATCTTTCTGAATTGCTTTGAGTCACACTTTGTATTAAGGGGACATTCATGAATGGTTTAATGCTATACAGGCTCAGTAAATCCGTGTTTTAATAAATGGCTCCTCGGTTGTTAAAGTCCAATAGCACCAAAGGTTGCTTATAAACTAGAGCTTAGAACTATCTCTAACCCCATCTACTGATGTGCTTATCCCCACCTATAGCTAGGCGAAGCAGCGTGGGATTTATTTATTTTTAAATTTATTTTACAATTTCAGTGAAAAATAATCAATGTTTATTTTTAAGCATTTTTTAGATTTTTATCAATTTAAATGATCTTAATTGCGTGAAATTATGGGGAGGTCTGACAGAAATTAGTCAATGACAGTAGATGTTGAGATTCAAAAAGTTAAAGCTTTATAACCGTGAAAACACAAATTGTCAACATCCCAGGTCAATATATATATAAATTCAATTTCATTCGATCAGACTCCCAAGTTCTCAAGCAGCATTTCTCTGACGTTGCCTATCTGTAAATTTTGACTGTTGGAAATATTTTTCCGGTGGTTGGTGTGTGTGTGCAGTGAAATCCATGTTTCCAGTAAAATCGAATCCTTCCAAGCCTACCTAATACCACATTCTACCTGATTGTTTGCAACATGCGTATCACATCTATTAATCCTTGATTAACCCTTTACAAATGTACGTGTGCCGCAAGGTGTGACTGGTTGAGATTCCTGGCTGTAAAGGCATCGTCCTGTTTACCCAGGGTGAGACTGTTAAAAAGTGCCTAACTCCCATTGACTCCCCTTGGGAATTGGGAGTGTAACTTTTGTCGGCAGGTTTGACGGTCCTGGCTCTTATTTAATAAAACCTGGCCAAAGAACCCAGCTACGGACAGTATAATGGCTTCATTCTTGGATCCCCTTTTTAAAGGGACAGGCTGTTAACTCTGGGGCAGGGTTTTTCTTATGTGCCTGTACAACAATGGAGCCCAGATCCTGATTGGGACCTTAGGCGATCGTTGTGTGTATTACGGTAATGCCCAGTTTGACCTCTGATCAGGACCTTAGGGCATCGCTGTAATACACTTTGCCATAATTCGCATCATAACCTGCTTGACCTCTAAATTAGTCTCCATTTTAAAGCTGATCTCGTCTGCTCAGGAATATCCTTGGGGATTTCTAATCTTTCTTTCATAAACACTATGATCCAGCTGAGAAATAAGTTAAAGGTGAAATAAGCAGCCACCATTTTGGTGTGAGACACCAAAACCCCAACGTGCGTGAGCTCCCCCCGGGTAGCTGGCAGTTGCCGACTCCATTAGCGGCGCTGATGCCCCTCCGAAGGGAACCGACGAAGGGCTGCTGCTGTCTTGGAAATGGCACAGTACGTGGCGTCCTTGTGATCTGCCGGGCAGGTGGCACAAACCACGGCTAAGTTAAAAAGACTGGCGGCCGCGTCCTGGCTTGGGATGGACGCACAGCAAGGGGGCAGGCGTTGAAATCAGTGGGAGCTGGGTGCATGTCCCCAAAGCTAGAATCTGAGCCTAGGATTGATGCTGGCCATGGAAGCTGGACTTCCTTGGACTCTTCAGCTTGAATTTTCCAGCAGGGAGGTCCCAGAGCTGGGTGCTCTGATGCAGGTGCAGTCATGGTAACTGCAGTTAGTGCACAATGCAGGGCGTGTGTTTGCCCTCGGGCCTCGCAGTTCAGCTGAAGACCCTTGCGGTGACGGGAGGGGGCTGATTTTTGGCCATGGGGCGGGGGGGCAGGGGGGCTGTTGCTGGGCAGGCCACTCCGTGCCAGCTGAGATGGAGGGGTTCTCCTGACAGCTCTCTTGCTTCCCCTCCCCCAGGACCTGAGCTACAACCAGCTCACGGAGTGTCCCCGGGACCTGGAGAATGCCAAGAACATGCTGGTGCTCAACCTCGGCCACAACAGGTGGGTCTGGCTGCTCCGGGGTTCCGCCAAGGCTGCGTGCAGGGGGTTCCTGGGCTGGCTGCACCAGCTGGGCATGCAGGCGGGGAGCCCCGGCTCACCAGGCGTGGATTTCCCTGTCAAACAACCCCCCTCTCCAGAGCTAGGGGAGGCCTGCGCCTCTGGGGGCTGGTGATGTGTGAGAGAAGGGAGGCGGGACTGATGCAAGGGGCACTTGAGAGCAGCTGGTGAAGATCACTGTGCGCTTGTCCCGTGCTGCCCGGCTCCTCCGTGTAAATGCCTTTGCTCCCCTAGCCGGGGAAGCCCCTGTGTCCCTGTCGGAACCTGGGAGAGCCCGAGTCTTGGCCTCGCTGCCAGGATCATGCCCCCGGCTGTGCTGGGTAGCTAGGCTGGGTTTGAGCAGGGGAGGGAACTGAGAGCCTGGGCTCTGTTTGCACCCAATTGGGGGGCAGGGTGACTGCTGCGCGTGGAGACCTGCGCTAGCGCCAGTAACCACAGCAGTGAAGCTGCAGCAGCCCAGGCTGTATGACCCTGACCTGTGCTGCTTCGCTGGCCAAAGATCAAAGCCAGCCCGGGGACGTCTCCTCGTGCGGCGGTCACGTCTGATTGCAGTGTAGACTCTTGGTACCCTTCCCAGCATGGTGCAGCGTGGCCCTGGGGAGCTCCCTCCGTCCCTCCCCCTCTCCTGGCTGGTAAACAGAGCGTGGCTTGTCTTTCTTCTCCAGCATCGATAACATCCCCAACCAGCTGTTCATCAACCTGACGGACCTGCTGTACCTGGACCTGAGCGAGAACAAGCTGGAGAGCCTGCCGCCGCAGATGAGGCGCCTGGTGCACCTGCAGACCCTGATCCTAAACAACAACCCGCTGCTGCACGCCCAGCTCAGGTAGAGGGGTGTCCTGCTGTGCTGCCAGCGCGCAGGCTGCCGGCGCTGGTAGGGGGCAGGACGTGCTCAGGAGAGGTCCCCTTTGGCTGGACTCTCTTCTAGCTGCTCTCCTGGGAAGAGCCTTGTCCAGCCAGGGGTCTGGTTTCTTGACAGGTTTCTGGTTGCATAGGGCCACTGACAGACAATCAGAAAGGCCTTCTCCCTAATAAACGCTCAAGAACCCAGCCTGGGGGGCTCCTTCGCTCCTCTCCAATGAGCCCTTTTCGAAGGGACATGGCCAGCCTCCTGGGGCCTGATGCAGAGCCCCCCCGTGCCATCAATGGAAACCCCACCCTTCCCCTCCACTGACCTTCTGAAGCTTGGGATCCGGCCCTTAAGTCTTTAAATAAGACCAGTTTCTTGGACTTCGTGGTGCTGGCCACAGCCCTAAAGACTGGTCGACTCTCTCTGCCTAGCTCTGGCAGACACAGGTCCTGTCCCCCGCCCCCCAGCAGCACGGCCTCTAGGAAGGAAGGGCTGAGCCGGTTCCCATGGCCCAGTCCACCCTGAGCCTCCAGGGATGGCTCTTGTGGAATGGGCTCATGTCCCTGGGGAGCTGGGCTGAAACCCAGCAAAGCTGAGACCAGGTTTAAACCAGTTCTGGTGTGGATGTGCTGCATCTCGCCTCCTTTTGAACCAGAGCTTGGGATTCTGCTCTGCTCCGGTCCGGGATCTCCCCTCCAGTCCCTGGCTCAGCCCAGATCTCCCCTCACTGCTTCTCTCTCTCTCTCTTTCCATGTAAAGGCAGCTCCCTGCAATGACGGCTCTGCAGACCCTGCACCTGAGGAACACGCAGCGCACTCAGAGCAATCTGCCCACCAGCCTGGAGGGCCTGACCAACCTCGCAGGTGAGCCGCCCGGGGGGTTTCGCTGCAGAGTCCGGGGCTGAGGGGGCACGTGTGGGGACAAGGTGGGGAAACAGCACCTCTCCAGGCCACCTTCCGACGGCTGCCGGGCAACAGGGCCAGTCCAGCGAGGAGGCCCTGCGCTAGGAGAAAGGTGTCCCACTCCCGGCGAGCCATTGGGTGAGCTCACACCACCCGCATGGCAACTCGTGTCCACGCTCGGTGGGTGAGCTGGCTGGGTGCCTCTCCCAGGACCAGGCCTGGCTGACCCTGTCATCCACAGCGGCATCTTCCCTGATGGCAACCCACAACTGTTGCATCTTCCCTGGGCCAGCTGTTCCTCCTCCCTCCATCCCACCATGCAGTGCCTTGTGTCTGGGGAAATTACCCAGAAGCCCCTGCTCCCAGTACCCGTGTGGGCAGCCCATGGCATAGATTCTCCTGCAGTCCCAGAGCGCACTGGGACCGCCACCTGGTTGAGCCGCACGGCTGGGTGGAGCAAGCTGTTGCAAGGATGAGGCCCCTGTAATGATCCTGTTGCTTCTGGCCCCGTCCTGAGCCCGCTGGCCAAGCTCCTATTGGTGGAGATGGTCCAGGCTCTGACGCTGGGAAGAGTGCAGCTGTTAGATGGGCTGCCTGCCCTGTCCCTGTGCAGGTGGATGCGTTCGGGCCAGGACCTGCTAGATTATCCTGGCATCACATCCGTGCGCTCGCAATTACTGTGTAACCCAGCCAGAGCCCTGGGTTCTCCGTCCCTCTCAGCTGACCTGGGCCCAGTCCGGTTGGTGGCTTCACATCCCTTCTGTTCTTCCCCAGACGTGGACCTGGCCTGCAACGAGCTGAGCCGGGTCCCCGAGTGCCTCTACACCCTCTCCAGCCTCCGCCGTCTCAACCTGAGCAGCAACCAGATCTCCGAGCTCTCGCTCTGCATCGACCAGTGGACCCAGCTGGAGACCCTCAATCTGTCACGGAACCAGCTCACCTCGCTGCCCGTACGTAGCCATCTCCCCCGAGACGACGTCCGGGAGCTGGCTGGCTTCCCACGGCCAAGCTTAGGGCAGGGTCTCAGTGGGACAGGCCTGGTGGCTTTCTCTGGAGCTTGGTCCTTGGCTTGTGAAGCTGTGAATGCCACAGCGGCATCACAGACCCGAGGGGATGGTCCCACCTTCCCACTGGCTCCCCATCCTCTGACTCAACAGGCCTGTGCTTTCCTCGCTGATTCAGGCTGAGCTAAGAGCTCCTAGGCCCCCACTTACCATAGCATCAGCGCCCCTTGCGGTTTGTAATGGGTTTATTCTCACAGAACCCCTGGGAGGCAGACGGTGCTATTATCCCCATGGTACAGTTGGGGAAACTGAGGCACAGAGCGGCTAAGTGACTTGTCCAAGCAGCTGGCAGGATGCCCTGGACAGTAGCCTCTGCAGAGCCCAGTGGCCCAGGCTATCAGCTCCCCCTGATCTGTGGCACGTGTCTCTCTCCGTCCCTAGTCTGCCATCTGCAAGCTGACCAAGCTGAAGAAGCTCTACCTAAACTCCAACAAGCTGGACTTCGACGGCATTCCCTCGGGCATTGGCAAACTGACCAGCCTGGAGGAGTTTATGGCAGCCAACAACAACCTGGAGCTGATCCCCGAGAGCCTGTGCAGGTGAGCGACCCGCCTGCCGCCCTGGCCTGGCGGAGTTGGGTTGGGTCTGGGAGGACAGAAGCGGGATCCTCCCCCACACCCTGGGGCAGAGTCTCCCCCAGGTGGCTGCTGTGTGGGGATAGGGAAGGAAGCCATTCGCTCGCTGTGGATCTGAGCGGCAAGGCCGACTGGTCCTCTCATCCCCGTGCGTGTCTCTCTCTCTCTCTCTCACACACACACACACACACACACACACACACACACACACACACACACACACACACACACACACACACACCGCAAAGAGCTGGTCTGCCCAAGGGGCTGACACCCGCCGCCGTCGCTGACCTCCGGTGAGGACTCAGCACCTCCGACATCAGCCCTGCTATGTGCTTTTGAGCTCACCTGCCGCTGACAGCGTCCACAGCCTGGCTGCAAAAGACCCCGCCCCACCCCCTGCGAGCTCACAGCCCCCTGCGAAGCCCAGCGGGGGAGGATCCCTTGTGCGGAGTGCTCACGACTCAGTCTGACTTCTCCAGGGCAGACGGCTTGGTGCAGATCTCTGAGCTGCCGCCCCCTCCCTGGCACGTCTGGGGGGGAGGGGGGGCAGGAGCAGGCGGGTGCTTTCTGCAGAGGGGAAGGGAGGGCTTTGCATTTCTTGCAGGCGAAGCCGGGCCTGAGCGCAGAGCGGCCTCCGGGTGGGACGGGACAGATGGACGATGTACGGAGCAGGGAAAATTGAAGGACTCGGCTCAGGCCGAGCCGGCTTCCCAGCCCCCTTCCATGAAGAGCTGAGCTGGCTTGTGACGGCCCCCCCAGCTCCTTCCTCTGGGTGGCGCTGTCCCCTCTGCCCCCTGCGTCCCTCCTTCCTCCCCTTCTGGGAGCCCCCTGCCCTGCAGCTCAGCATCAGCCCAGCGCGTCTCGGGAGCGGGGGCCAGGCTTCTCCTAGCGTCTCTTCTGCCCCTCCAGGTGCACGAAGCTGAAGAAGCTGGTGCTGAACAAGAACCGCCTGGTCACCCTGCCGGAGGCTGTTCATTTCCTGACGGACGTCGAGGTGAGGCCGCGGAGGGACGGGCCTCCGTGCTTCTCCGGCGCCTGCCGGGCAGACATCCCAGGCCCCGTGCTTCCGTGGGAGCCGGTCCCTGGGGGGGTCCATGCATCCCGGGGCGTGCGAGCGGAGGGCAAGGCTCCGCTCTTGACCCCTCTGCGGAGGGTAACCCCACCAGCAGGGCCAGCCTGTGCTCCCCACCCCCGACACATGGCAGGGGGGAGGCTCTCTGCGCCCCTTGCCAACCATGGGGTGGCCCGAGTTAATGTACTGCGTGGGGCTAATCCCATTGCACAGAGGTAGGAAACTGGGAGCCTAAACCCATCGAGGATGTGGGCCTGACGTGCTGCGGGTTAAGACCTGCGGCCGTGCAGCAAGGCACTGGGACTCTGGGGTTCTAGCCCCTCGTCCTGGCCCAGCACATCCCTGGGCAGGAGCTGCTCCGCTGGAGCCGCCTCAGAGCCCTTTGTTCCCTCTGCCGCCCAGCGGTTCGGTCTGGGGCGCCCAGCCAGGCCTCGCGAGCTGGTGCCATGCTGAAGGGGGGTTATGCCGTGCAGCACGAGTGAGTGGGAGACCCTGCATCACCCCTGCTGGGCCTTGCCTGGCGTAGACTCCCTGCCCGCTGGGCCTGCCTGCCGACGACCGGTGTGTTCGGCGCGGGGCCTGTTTCCGGGGTCGTCTGCTCTGTTCTGAATGGCGCTTGGCTGGCCGTGGGCCCTTCTGCCTTGATTAAGCCTGGGCCCCTGTGCGCCCGGTGCCGGACGTGGGTCTCGTGTCGGCAGGGGAGGGCATGGCACCCCGGCGCCTGGGAAACGAGTCCCTGCCCTGCCCAACTGCAGCCTTGCGCCCTCAGACGCTGACCCTAATCCCTGATGGGGCACAGGAGGATCCCCTCCCTCGGCCAGTGCCCCCTGAGCTCTCCAGGGCAGAGCGAGAACCAGCTGGTGCCCAGGTCTCTCTCTTGTGGCTGGTGTTTGGATCACCTCTCTGTCCCGTGCCTCTGCAGATCCTGGACGTCCGGGAGAACCCCAACCTGGTGATGCCCCCCAAGCCGGTGGACAAAACCTCTGAGTGGTACAACATCGACTTCTCCCTGCAGAACCAGCTGCGCCTGGCGGGCGCCTCGCCCGCCACCGTCGCAGCAGCTGCAGCAGGTGAACCAAGGGGCAATGGGGGGTGGGGGGGACGTCACTTCCAGCTGAAGCCTGGCTCCTGGGGAGCCAGGAGGCCTGGGAATCTCAGACGCTGGGAGCAGGGTACAGAACCAGAGAGCTCCTGGCCATGCTGTGGCATGTCTCTCCTGTCGTGGCACCGGCAGTGCCAAGCGATTCCCGCCTTGGGCTGAGAGCGCCCCACGGCGCAGGGTCCCCAATCCAGCCTGGGGTCTTGAGTAGGTGTCTGATTTCTGGGCTGTGATCTGCCGGTGCTCACCCATATTGCCCGTGTTCCCAGGGAGCGGCACGAAGGACCCCACGGCCCGCAAGATGCGGCTTCGCCGGCGCAAGGACTCGGCAGCGCAGGACGATCAGGCCAAGCAGGTGTTGAAGGGGATGTCAGACGTGGCTCAAGAGAAGAACAAGAAACTGGAGGTAGGAAGGGATGGGGTGGGGCGGTGGGTGCTGTCTGTCCGTCCGTTACACACACAAACCTTTCTCCACCTCGGCGACCTCCCTTCCACAGCCCACGTGCGCCCACCCTCGTCCCGAGGCCAATGCAAGCTGCCGGTGCTCAGTGCCTCTTGCCTGCCCGACCCTAACTCTCTCCCTTGGGCACCCAGAAACGGGGGCACCCGCCGGTAGAGGCCGCTCCTGAGAACGCAGGCCTTGCTGCCTTGTCCCAGGCCGCAGCGGGGAGTCCACCTCGAAGGCAGGATCGGAACTCGCAGCATCGTGTATGTTGTGAGCATGGGGTTCAGGACAAGGGCGTCCATCTGCGGAGGGCATAAGGACTGACCAGGCCCTGCCGGGCAGCTGGGCTCAGGACTGTCCCGACACAGCTGGTCCCTGGGTGTCTGAGTCACAGCTGCTGGCGTCACTCCCATGAGCCTGGAGGAACCAACGCAGCGGCTGGATCCCGCTTCTGCCTTGCGCGTGGCCGGCCAAGCTCCGGGGAGGAGCCTCGATGGCTGGAGCCTGGCGTGAAAGTCGGGTCCCAGCCCCGGTTTGCCCCTAGGAAGATGCTCAGCGTCTAGGGACACTGTGGGCTCGAATATGGCCCAAGGTCTAGGCCTAGGGCTGTGAGTGGAGAGAAGCCAGGCCGCGCCTCACCGCCCTTTCTCCCCGCCAGGAGAACGGGGACATGAAATACACAGACCTGAAGACGCGTCGCTGGGACCAGAGCCTGGAGAAGCCCCAGCTCAACTACTCGGAGTTCTTCACGGAGGACGTGGGGCAGATCCCCGGCGTCTCCGTCTGGCAGATCGAGAACTTCGTGCCCACCCTGGTGGACGAGGCCTTCAACGGGAAGTTCTACGAAGCCGACTGCTACATTGTGCTGAAGGTACCGGCGCACCCGTGCCCTGCCCCATGCCTTCCTGCGGGGTGCCTGGAGCATGGCCCAGGGTCCTGAGCCCCCAGTCCGCTGGGGAAAGTGAGCATGGAGCAGCGCGGTGACTCGTCTGAGGCCAAGCAGGGCCGAATTGGGAATAGGGTCCAGGGGTCCTGGCTCAGAGCCCCCCTGCTCTAGCCAGTAGGCAACACTCCCTCCCAGCTGCAGCTAGAACCCAGGGGTCCTGGCTCCCTGCTCTACGTTCAAAGGGTTTCCCGTGAAGAGGTTTAATACTCTGGGTGGGAGATAAGACAAGACAAAATCCGAGGTCCCACCGTCCCCGGGCTCCCTCGAGGCGAGTGACAGTCTGCAGGGAATGGTTCCCTCATCCCAGTCGCCCCTGCGTCAGCTCCAGTTCCTCCCATGCTGGGGGCCGCGAGCTGTGCCAGGCTGCAGGGAGCGTCCCAGGGCCGTGTGGGTAGGCAGGGCTTCTGTGGGTGGCCAGAGAGCAGGGAAACTGTCCCCCCCCCCTCCCCCCCGCCAGCAACCCACGCAGCTTCCTCCAGCCCCACCGACTGCTCTGCCCGTTGGCCTCTCCCCACAGACGTTCCTGGACGACAGCGGCTCCTTGACCTGGGAGATCTACTACTGGATCGGGCAGGAGGCCACGCTGGACAAGAAGGCCAGCGCCGCCATCCACGCCGTCAACCTGCGCAACTACCTGGGGGCCCAGTGCCGCACCATCCGGGAGGAGATGGGGGACGAGAGCGACGAATTCAGCCAGGTACCTCCCCCCTCGACCACCCTCCTCCCAGCCCCCCACCATCTCTGCAGCTGCCAGCTCCTCCACACAACTCCATACAGACCAATCCACCCCTGTATGGACCCCCCTCCTTCCCCAGCTGTCCCAGGGCTGGAGAACTGGGCACCAACCCCCTGCAGCCAGTCCTCGCCCTGCCGGGAGGGAGGCAGAGAAGCCTTTTGCTGCGGGCTGACCCCTTGTCCCCACCCCTAGGTGTTCGACCACGAGATCTCCTACATCGAGGGGGGCTCGGCCAGCGGCTTCTACACCGTCGAGGACGCGCAGTACATCACCAGGTAGGGCGCTGCGGGGGAGCCGGGGGTGCACTACCGGTCACAGTCACCCTCGGCGGTGCCGTGATTACATGGCTTGCAGGCACAGAGAAGCCGCCTGACCGGAGCAGAGCCACAGCCCGTCAGGTCTCTGGGCCCAGTCTGTCTCAGCACCCATCCGCGGGAGCCCGTCCACTGTCCTCAACGGAAGCTGGCTTGGGCCCTCCAGTCCTAGACACGTGCCCACAGGACGAGCTTCTCCAGGCCCTGTCTGTTCCCCTAGAGCAGGAGGCCTCATGAATAAAGTTGCTGTCCCCGGGGTCCCCGGCTGGAATCCGACAGAGCGCTTGGGGTGTTCTATTATCTTGTGGCAGTGAGTTCCAGAGGCCAGGCCACCCCTTGATCCATTCTGAGCACGTTGCTGCCCGGTCCTGTGGGGCGCGCCGTCCCCCTGCTCCCCTGTGAAGGCAGGTTCTCCTCCGGCGGTGGGCTCTCTCGTGACCCCCCTCGCGTACCGCGTGTCCTTGCAGGCTGTATCGCGTCTATGGGAAGAAGAATATTAAGCTGGAGCCCGTGACGCTTAAGGCTGCTTCGCTGGACCCCCGGTGAGTGCGGAGGGGGATTGGGACGCTCTGCAGACATGCGGTACCCAAGTCCGTGCCTCCCGGGCGGTGGGGCGGGGGGACTGGCCTGCCGGGATAGGTGTGGGGACCTGCAGACCCCCGTCCGGCAGCGGAAGCTGCAGGGATCGTAGTGATTCAGCTTGTCTGGACTGAAGCCTGCAGTGTTAACACCGGGGCGGCCGGGCGGGAACGCTGCGTCGGGCCCCGCGTGCGTCGGCAGAGGCTCTCGTCATCGCCCTGGGTTGGGACTCGGGTTATTCGGCTCCATTCCCTGCTCTGAACAGGCTTCCTGGGCGACCACGGGTGAGGAACGGGGCCTCTCTGGGCAGTGGCCCTGTGAGCCCTGCCCTGCCTCCCGCGGGCTCGGGGGTAAACGCACTCGTTGCCGGGAGCGGCTCGGGGGCTGCGGTGCTGGTGCAGACCCCTCCAGAGCTCGAATTGCCCGCCCCTGCCGGCAAACCAAGCCATTGCTATGCGTGTCGGCAGCCACCGGACCAGTAGCTCTCTCCTGTCCCCAGCTGGGGGGAGGGCGGGGGGGCGTGTCTCTGCCACTGAGTTCCCATCACAGCTCTTGGATTCAACCACGTTGACCCTCCACCCCCCACCCCTCCTGGCTTCAGGTTCGTCTTCCTCCTGGACAACGGCCTTGAGATCTCCGTGTGGAGGGGGGGCCAGGCCACGCTGAGCAGCACCACCAAAGCCAGGTAGCGTCCGCAGAGGGGCAGCCGGGAGGGGGCATGGCAGGGACGGAGCCAGTGGGCGCTGACGCTAGGGGGCGCCGAGTGCGCTCTGCCCCCTTCCGCTGCTCCCGCTCCACCAGCACCCGGCGGGGAGCAGAGTGACTGCCACACACGCCAGCTGGGAGCTCGCCAGGCTGGACAGGGATGTGTGAAAGGCACCTGCTGCCGCTCTGCCATCACCGGGCGTGGCGACCCCCGGCCACCCGCCCTCCCTTTTGCCATCATGGGCCGGGCGACCCCCACGCCGCCTCCTGCAGTCGCAGGGCATGGCATCCCCCGCCCCCTGGCCTCCCACCTGCCATCACAGGGCACGGCGACCCCCTGCCATCTTCCCTTCCTCCTGCCATCATGGGCTGGGTGGCCCTTCCCCCCCCACACTCACCTGCCGTTGCCGGCCTGGCCTGGCCCCAGCAATGCGGCTGGCCTGGGACCTAACTGGAGTCTCTCCGGCCCCTCCTCTCCCCCAATCGTCCCGCGTAGGCTCTTCGCTGAGAAGATCAACAAGAATGAGCGGAAGGGGAAGGCGGAGATCACGCTCCTGAGCCAGAGCCAGGAGCCGCCCGAGTTCTGGGAGGTGCTGGGGGGCCGGCCCGAGGAGATCCAGGCCAACGTCCCGGACGACTTCCAGCCAGCCAAGCCCAAGCTCTACAAGGTAGAGACCCCTTCCCGCTCCGCGTGCCCCCGGGGCAGCCTCTCTGTGGCAGAGGGGTGCCCGTGCCCTGTGACTGGGCTCTGCGTCGTCTCTGGCCGCCCCCCCTCATCCCTCTCCTCTCTCCTCGGCTCAGGTCGGCCTGGGGCTGGGCTACCTGGAGCTGCCCCAGATCAACTACAAGCTCTCGGTGGAGCACCAGAAGCGGCCCAAGGTGGACCTGCTGCCGGAGATGCGACTGGTATGGCGGGGTGGGGCGGGCCGGAGACGGAGGGGTCCGTTCCACCAGGCTGTGCGCCATAGGCCGAGCCCGGCCGGGGTGGCGCTGTGCCCGCTAAGGCAACGGGGGCTGGGTACGTGGATGGAGGATCTGAGATTTGCCGGCCCTCTACCGCCTCCTCCCCCTGCCCCTGTTCCCGCCAGGCTCTGGAGCGGGAAATGGCCCGGAGTTCAGGCCCCGCTCGCAAACTTCTCCCGATTGCTTCAGCAGTGGATGATGCCCCCGAGCGGGAGAGCCGTTCCCTGGGGCGGGGCCTGGGCACCCTCCCCCCCGAGCGGGGGAGCCGTTCCCTGGGGCGGGGCCTGGGCACCCCCCCCCCCCGAGCGGGAGAGCCGTTCCCTGGGGCGGGGCCTGGGCACCCCCCCCCCCCCCCGGGACCGCCGTTCCCGGGGGCGGGGCCGGGGCCCCCCCCCCCCCCGAGCGGGAGAGCCGTTCCCTGGGGCGGGGCCTGGGCACCCCCCTCCCCCCCCGAGCGGGAGAGCCGTTCCCTGGGGCGGGGCCTGGGCACCCCCCTCCCCGAGCGGGAGAGCCGTTCCCTGGGGCGGGGCCTGGGCCCCCCCCCCCCCCCCGAGCGGGAGAGCCGTTCCCTGGGGCGGGGCCTGGGCACCCCCCCCCCCGAGCGGGAGAGCCGTTCCCTGGGGCGGGGCCTGGGCACCCCCCTCCCCCCCCGAGCGGGAGAGCCGTTCCCTGGGGCGGGGCCTGGGCACCCCCCTCCCCCCCCGAGCGGGAGAGCCGTTCCCTGGGGCGGGGCCTGGGCACCCCCCTCCCCCCCCGAGCGGGAGAGCCGTTCCCTGGGGCGGGGCCTGGGCACCCCCCTCCCCCCCCGAGCGGGGAGCCGTTCCCTGGGGCGGGGCCTGGGCACCCCCCTCCCCCCCCCAGCGGGAGAGCCGTTCCCTGGGGCGGGGCCTGGGCACCCCCCTCCCCCCCCCAGCGGGAGAGCCGTTCCCTGGGGCGGGGCCCTGGTCTCCATCTCCAGCCCAGGGGGAGGTGGAGACTGTTGGGAAACCCCCTCCTTTTTGGAGCAGGGCGGCGGGAATCAGGGTCGGGAGCTGAGCTCGGGCCCTGCTCCCAGCTGGAGGATGCTGCCAGGGCCTGGCCCTGAGGCAGGGGGAGGGGCTGGGAGGGAGAGTTATCTGAAGGTGCTGGGCTGGCAGCCTGTACGGCTCCCTCCCCCTCCTGCTTAGCCCCCAGGTCCTGCTTTGGGGGTGGGGGGAGATCCCAGCAGGGGGCATCCCACCCGCTCAATTCCTCCTCTCCCCGGTTGCTCCGCAGCTGCAGAGCCTGCTCGACACGAAGGCCGTGTACATCCTCGACTGCTGGTCCGACGTCTTCATCTGGGTGGGCAGGAAGTCCCCGCGCCTGGTGCGGGCGGCGGCCCTCAAGCTGGGGCAGGAGCTGTGCAGCATGCTGCACCGGCCCAAGCACGCCATGGTCATCCGCAACCTGGAGGGCACCGAGTGCCAGGTACGGGGGCGCTGGGATCCGGGCTCGCCTTGCCCCTCGGGAGCAGCCAGCGGCGCTGTGCTGGGACTGGCTGGAGAATCCGTGCGCCCTGGGGTGGCCCGACCGGTCTGCGGGGTGGGAGACGGTGTCCATCACGCTTCCCTTCTAGCCGTGCCGGGAGCAGTCCTGCGGGGGGAGGGAGGCAGGGGGCTGCGCCCCCTGGGAGAGGCTGAAGCGCCCCATGCCAGCGTGTCTCCTCCCCCCTGCAGGTGTTCAAGTCCAAGTTCAAGAACTGGGACGACGTGCTGAAGGTGGACTACACCCGCAACGCGGAGAGCGTGCTGCAGGCCAAGGGGCTGGCCGGCAAGGTGAAGAAAGACGCCGAGAAGAAGGATCAGATGAAGGCTGACCTGACGGCGCTGTTCCTGCCCCGCCAGCCCCCCATGGCCCTGACAGAGGTACGACGCGGGGGTCGAGGGGTAAATGGAAGACCCTCAGGGGAGCCATCTGTGCCCTTCCTTCCTCCCGTCTGGGCTGGGACCTTCTCTGCCAACGCAGCTGCCCTAAGCTCCCCCTCCTGAGTCCATGGGCCCCAGCATTGTGTCCCCTCCAGCTGGCCATGGGGCAGCCGAGGCTGGGGTGGGAGAGAGATGGGGTGGGCTGGGGCTCTGGCTATGCCCTGGATATCCCCTTATTTGGGGGGGGAAGGCCATTGCAAGCCCCCCCCCCGCCCCATTCTCAGGACCAGGACTGGCCCCAGGATCCCCCAGGCTGCCATGCAGAGCGCTAACTGCTAGGCTGGCTTGCCGCCCATTGCAACGTCCTCCTAAGTGCGCGTCTCTTGGCGTGCGGCGCAGGCGGAGCAGCTGATGGAGGAGTGGAACGAGGACCTGGACGGCATGGAGGGCTTTGTCCTGGAGGGCAAGAAATTTGCTCGCCTGCCCGAAGAGGAGTTCGGACACTTCCACACGCAGGATTGCTACGTCTTCCTGTGCAGGTAACGCCCGCCCCTGCCTTCCCTGGGCAGCTCTCGCCCCCTCCCGCCGCCCCCTTTCTCAGCTGTCAGAGCCCCCGTCCCTCAGGCTGAGCCTCTGCCAGCAGCCCCCCCCCAGCCCCCGAGTGAGCGTGGCATGGGGCTGCTGGGTTGGGGAGGCCAGGAGAGCTCTGGGATATGGGGGGACTGGGGCTGCCCTCCCACCACATCACTGGGATCCCCCCACCCCCCCGTGCTGGCAGGTACTGGGTGCCGGTGGAGTACGAGGACGAGGCGGAGAAGAAGAAGAAGCCCAGCGGTGGCAAAGGGGACGGAGAGGGAGGGGAGGAGGACGAGGAGGAAGAGGAGGAGGAGAAGCAGCCGGAGGAAGACTTCCAGTGCATCGTGTACTTCTGGCAGGGGCGCGAGGCCTCCAACATGGGCTGGCTCACCTTCACCTTCAGCCTGCAGAAGAAGTTCGAGAGCCTCTTCCCTGGCAAGCTGGAGGTGAGCTGGGAGCCTGATTTCCCACCCCCAAGGGCTGGGAGCCTGAGCACCACCCCCCCACTCTGCTCTCAGGACCCAGACTAGGAGCCTCAAGACCCCTGCCCTATATGCGCTCTCCCATGGGCTGGGAGCCCCCCTTCCATACAGCCCCATGGGCCATACCCTGAGCTGGGCTGTAGCAGGCAAAATCCCATTCCCCAAGGCCGTTTAATCTCTGCTGCCTGGGGCGGGGCAGGACATTACCCGCCCTTCTCCCAGCTGCAGAGCTCAGCCTTGGTGCCAGGACCCTCTGGGGGCTGCTGTCCACCCGGGGGGGGGCACCTCGAGCTGCCCTGAGGTCGGTGTGACACATGCAGGTGCTCCCGTTGGCTGGGGCAGGTGATGCCGACCTGTCCTGGCTAACAGCAGAGGATCCAGCCTGGCTCCTGCAGGAGCCGGTGAGGGTGACGCAGGCCCAGCCCCATCCAGGTGGCTGGAGCATACGGCTGAGCATTCCTGGGGTCAGGCAAGCTCCTGCGCTCGCCTGCAGGGGGCAGCCTGCTCCTCGTGTGGCTGCATCCCAGAAGGCAGCTGGGGCAGGGTCTCATTTGCATGTAGGTACAGGAACTCCTCGCTTAACGTTGTAGTTCTGTTCCTGAAAAATGCGACTTTAAGCGAAACGATGTTAAGCGAATCCAATTTCTACATAAGAATTAATGTAAATGGGGGGGTTAGGTTCCAGGGAAATTTTTTTTCACCAGACAAAAAACTATATAGACACACCGTATAAGTTTTAAACAAACAATTGAATACAGTACACAGCAATGAATGATTGTGAAGCTTGGTTGAGGTGGAGGAGTCATAGGGAGGGATATTTCCCAGGGAATGTCCTACTGCTCAGTGCTGAACTAGCACTCGCTGAGCCCTCCAGGGTTAACACGTTGTTAATGTAGCCTCACCCTCTACAAGGCAGCAGGACTGGAGGGAGGGGAGACAGCATGGCAGAGACACACCCTGTGTGTGAGAAAGAGAGATGCCATTGCCCCTTTAAGTACGCTGACACCACACTCTTAAGTACGTTGCCTTTAAAAAGATCAGGAAGTTGAGATAGCTGCTTCAGCCAGCTCTCTCCCTCCTGAGCCCTGTTGTCTCCCTCCTGCTCTATATGGAGAAGGGGTAAATGGGGGGCAGGAGCAGGGGGGAGGGGGACACCCTGACATTAGCCACCCTCTTTCCCTGCCCCGCACAGCAGCAGGAGGCTCCCAGGAGCAGCTCCAAGGCAGAGGGCAGGAGCAGCACATGGCAGTGGGGGGAGGGACAGCTGAACTGCCGGCAATTGGTAGCCTGCTGGGCGGCTGCTGCACAGGGAACTTAGGGGAGCGGGGAGCTGATAGGGGGGCTGCTGGTCCACCCTGGTTCCAAGCCCCCACCAGCTAGCTCCAATGGGCTGCTCTTCCTGCAAGCAGTGGACAGAGCAGGCGGCTGCCAAACAAGGTTATAAGGGAGCATTGCACAACTTTAAACGAGCACGTTCTCCAGTTGATCAGCAACAAAACAACCGTTAACCGGGACGACTTTAAGTGAGGAGTCACTGTACCCAGGATGCTTTGCTAGCCGATGGCTCTCTGTCACTTGACGGGTCTGCACATGTCCTGGGGTCCCCTCCAAGTGTGAGCGAACTCCCCGGCCCTGGACGCCTCTAACGCCAACCCCTGGCCCCCAGGTTGTGCGCATGACCCAGCAGCAGGAGAACCCCAAGTTCCTGTCTCACTTCAAGAGGAAGTTCATTATCCACAAGGGCAAGAGGAAGTCCAAGGACAACAACCTGCAGCCCAGCCTGTACCACGTCCGCACCAACGGCAGCGCCCTCTGCACCCGGTGAGAGCCAGAGGAGCTGCTCTGCTAACCGGAGCCGCCTCCTCGCAGGGGTTGAATGGGCCGGCCCTGCTGGGGTGGGTGGGGATCCAGGCCGGGGCTGAGAACTCCTCCTCCTCTCGTCCCTTGCAGGTGCATCCAGATCAACACCGACTCCTGCCTGCTGAACTCAGAGTTCTGCTTCATCCTGAAGGTGAGCATCCCTGGGGCTAGTGTCTGCTGTGGGCTCTCAGGGCCAGCACCGTCTCCAGCTGGGCCCGCTGCAGCGACGGCTCACGCCGCAGCCCCGGGTCCACACGGAGCGAGGACAAGAACCTTTGTAGAAGTGGGGTGGCCAAGACCAAAGTTCTCCCCCCGTCTCTGCGGCTGGCTGCTCCAGGGGTGAGACCGCTGCCCTTTCTTCTGGCACCACAGCAGCCCCTGGTGGGCAAAAGGTGTAATTGCAGCACCTCCCCAGCAGAATGGATTGTTCTGTGAGGAGTGGGGGTGAAATCTGTGGAGGACATGAATTCTGTGCTTTATGTTTCTTTTGTTTAAAAAGTGGGGGCGGGCATGACCCCCTCCCCCCGAGTTCCAGCGCCGATGAGCAAGGAGGACGAGGTGGAGTCCTTTGAAGCTTTCTGCTGCCACCCTCCTCGTCTTGACTTTGCTCCAGCACATGCCGCTCGTGGGCATCCTTCTTGTGGCTGGTCCAAGGAGGCACCATGCATCCATGGCTGCCCTTGAAGGTGCTGGTTGCCCCACAGATTGTGGACAAGGAGCATCTAAGAGAGAAGAGGAATGGAAGCCTCAAGCTTGGGGGAGGAGGGTGTGGGGCAGGATCAGGACCCTGCATAGACTGGCTGGCAGAAGAACCTGGTTCGTGTCCGTGAAGCCACGTTGTGGGGTGACCTTGGGAGCATCAAGCTCTCTAAACTCCTGGTTTAAGCCAAAGCAGCACCTCCCTCCACGTGCAGCCTCCCTCCACCCTTCTCTCAGCGTGATTCCCCTGTCGACGGAGACTCCATCTGCTCCCACGTCTCCTCTCCTTACGCCCGGGCTTCCCATCCAGCCCAAGGGCTCTGCTCCTGCCACCCTGACCCACTCTCCACTCCCCTAGGTGCCGTTCGAGAGCACCGATAACCAAGGCATTGTCTATACCTGGGTGGGCCGGGCCGCCGACCCCGAGGAGGCCAAGCTAGCCGAGGAAATCATGAACCACATGTTCGACGACTCGTACAGCAAGCAGGTGAGGCAGGCCGGAGCCTCTGTGGGCGTGGTCCGGTGGCTGGTTCTCAGTGGCGCTCTGTGCCAGATGGGCAAGGCTGTTGTAGCTACGCTGCCAGCCACTGCTCTGGGGTGCAGCCATGGAGAGCGGAGCCGGGAGAGCTTGGACCTCTCCCTGCTTCTGCTCCCAGAACCCTAGAGCAGGAAGTGACTCGGGAGCCTCCTGAAACCCTCCAGCCCTCGCGGGCGCACCCTGACCCCTCCGCTCTGTGTGCCAGGTGATAAACGAAGGGGAGGAGCCGGAGAACTTCTTCTGGGTTGGCATCGGGGGCCAGAAGGCCTACGACGAAGACGCCGACTACATGAAGTACTCGCGGCTGTTTAGGTGCGTGCCCGGAGCCCACGCTGGGTAGACAGGTCCCCGGCTGGTCAGGGCTCCTGCCATCCGTTTGCTGGGTGCCTGTTCAAAACACGGGCTCACACGTCCCCTGCTCAGCCTGCTCCTTAAGCCACCAGGGCACCCCTGTGGGCTGGCCAAGGCGGGAGGAGACCCTAGGCACTGTGACATGCTGCCCACTGGACCAGCAGAGCTCGGGAAAATGTTCCCCAGGGTTTGGCTGTGATCTGACAAACTCATGGCCACTGGGGGCCTTCCCGCAGTCTGACACCCAGGATCTGCCCTGGACAGCCGGGCTGGCCCGAGGCAGGGCACGCCCCGCGCTAACGGCGGCTTGGCTCTCCGCTGCAGGTGCTCCAACGAGAAGGGCTATTTCTCCGTGTCGGAGAAGTGCTCCGATTTCTGCCAGGATGACCTGGCGGACGACGACATCATGCTGCTGGACAACGGCCGGGAGGTGAGTTCCCAGGGCCTGGCGCCCCCCAGTGCGGAGTGGGGAGGGGGGGCGTAGCCACGTGATTGTCCTCGGTGACTGTTCTGCATCCTGCAGCCACGTCTAAGCCCCTTGCAGGGAACCTCTCGCTGCAACCCCAGAGACCCCAGTCTCTCCCCCAGGACCTTCCAGCAGGGTTCCCTGGCCCAGATCCTCTCACTTCCAGGGGGTGCTAGATGCTGCGGCAGGGGATGAGCCAGGCCTGGGTGGGCTGCAGCGGATCTGCTCTTCCCGTCTCGCTCTCTGGCCAGCGCACCCCTAACCCTGCTGCCTCTGCTGTTCCCTGCAGGTTTACATGTGGGTGGGAACCCAGACAAGCCAGGTGGAAATCAAGCTGAGCTTGAAAGCTTGCCAGGTAAGGGCCAGGCCCCGGCCTTGGGATTGCTCCCTCCTGGGGCTGGGCTGGCGCATCTCGAAAGGCTTCCCTGGCTGTGAATGAAAGCTGCTGTGGAGGGAGACGCTCCTCCAGCCTCTGACAGCTCCCGGGGGGGCGGGGGAGGATTCTACTGCCCTGGCACATGGCTCCTGGAGGGTGGGGCCAGCAGCTTGGCCCCGTCCCCTTGAGATGCTGCAGCATCTGCCCTGACACCCGCTGGGGCCTGGGGGCAGCGGAAGGCCTGTTGTTTTGAGGCTCCAAAGCCCCTGGCTGGGAGCACAGCAGCCCTGGCTCCCCGGGGCCTCCTCCCAGTTGGTGCAATAGGAACGGAGCAGGATCGGGCCTTGGGGGGGGCCAGTGCCTGAGGCTGCCCCTCCCCCTCCTTTCAGGTGTACATCCAGCACACGCGCTCGAAGGCGGCCGAGCACCCCCGCAAGCTGCGCCTGGTGCGGAAAGGCAACGAGCCCCATCCCTTCACCCGCTGCTTCCACGCCTGGGGTGTCTTCCGCAAGCCGCCCGCCTAAGGAGCCGCGGGGGAGCACCTGCCCTGCCGGAGCGGCTGGAGCCGGCAGCCAGCCCGTGGGCCGTGGAGAGCACGGCGTCCTCCGCAGCGCGACGCTTCCCCAAGGGGAGGAACAGAACCTGCCTCTGCCCTCCAGGGCCGTCTGCCCCACCCCCTCCTCCCCGCTGCTTTGCTGCTGCGTGCTGCCGCCTCTCGCTCACGCAGGGGCTGGGTCCTAGCCGGGCCTGGCCTGGAGCTGCCCTTCTCCCGCAGAGACACCCCATGGGGCAGCCTGCGGTGCTGAAACTACATGACTAAAACTTCCCGGCCTGGCCTGTGTGGCTGGAGGGGGCTGCATCTCACCTGCCCCTAAAGCGACAAGGCCCATCCCCCCTCCGCTCTGGTACCAGCTCCTGGCACTGAAGAGGGGCTCAGTGTAACAGACTGGGGCCCATGGCTCTATTGGGCTGATAAGGTTATTTCTTCCCCTGCCACTGCGCCAGGGGCTTTGGGTAACTTTCGGCCAGGCCGCAGCTTCTGGTCTGACCCTAGCAGGCAGGGGCACGCTGTGGGGGAGAGCGGGGTGCAGGGCCTGCAGGGAACAGAGCTAAGCCGGGGCAGAGGGGGGACCTCAGCTCTAGGCAGGAGAGGCTGGGTGCTGTTAGCTGGCTCTGGAGAGGTGGCTGCAGCTTCTTGCTGAGCGAATGCAGGTCAGGGCTGGGCCCAGAGCATGGGCCTAGCGCCAGCTCCACAGCATGGAGGGGAGCACTACAGCAAGGCTGGGGGAGCAGTGGGTGTGAAACTGGGGCGAGGGGGGTTATCAGCCACAAGGCTACACAAGTGCCAGGAACCTCCTGCTCTCCACGGCAAGACGGTGGCTGTGTTTAAAATCCCTGAAGCGGCTGCCCCCAGGAGAGCAGCGGCCTGGTGCCAGCCTGCACCTCACGCTGTGTAAGTCCCCACCCTGCCGTGTGGTGCCTGTCGCAGCCTGCCTCTCTAGCCTCCTGCCTGGTAAAGGCACAGGCTGGTACCAGCCTCCTCTTGATTTTCCATGGGCAGTAGGTGCCTTTCACCTCCCTTCCAGCCCCTGTGAGGCTGCTGATGAGGGGGTTTCTTCCTGAGGGCAGGAGCCCCTTCTCTTGCCAGCCTGGGGGACAGTTAGAGGCAGGCGGGGGCTTTGCTGCTGTCTGTTATACAGCATGAAGTCAGGCAGCCAGAGCTGGGAGGGTAACCAGGATCCACACAGGCCAGCACCAGCTGGCACCAGTGACTGGCCCCTGCCCCTGCTGTGCCAGGCACCCGTGCAGCTGCCCCCTGCTGAGCCTTGCAGCCTGCTGCTGTGGTGAGCCGTGTTGTGGTCAGTGCAGGCCACTAGGGGGCACTATAACACCACCCTGAGCACTCGGGTTTTAGCACAGACTTTTTCCCACCTGCTGCAGCGATTGGAACCAGCTGGCTGGACCCCTGCCCTGCGCTAGGGCAGTGCTGCTTGCGGAGCCGCCGGAGCAGGGTTAAATACCCTTCCCTCCCCCCTCCCTTGGCACTCAAGGTTGAGAAGCACATTTTGCACTCGGTGCCCCCTCACAGTGACTGTAAGTGCCAGGGCCGTGCCTGGCTGCTGCGTTCTGTATCATATCAATAAAGATTGCACTTCACCGAGCCCGGCCTCACACGCGCCAGTTTAACTTGAAGTCTTTAAACCATGTGCTGAGGCCACCAGTAACTCAGCTGGAGGGTAGGGGACTGTTACAGGAGTGGGATCACGGTGCAGCAGGTCACACTAGAGCAGGGTTGGGGGTTGCTCCATGTGGGTCCCAGAAGCAGTGGCATATCCCTCTCCAGCTCCTATGCATAGGGGCAGCCAGGGGGCTCTGTTCTGCTCATGGCCCCCCACCCCAAGCACCACCCCCTTTGGTCAGGAACCCATGGGAGCTGCAGGGGCAGCACCTGCAGAGTCAGATGGGTGAGCATGGAGCAGAGCTGCCTGGCTGTGCCTCCACCTAGGAGCCGGAGAGGGGAACATGCCACTGCTGCTGGGAGCTGCTTGACATAAGTGCTGCCTGCAGCCCTGATTGCCCTCTGCTCCACTCGATCCCAGCCCAGAGCAACTGCTGCATCCCCCACCCTCCATGCCCCAACCCTGATCCTTCTCCCACCCCCCACTCCCAGCTCAGCACACCCTCCTACACCCCAAACCCCTCAGCCCCAGAGCCCCCTCCCACTCCTAATTTCTGGCCCCAGCCTGAAGCCTGCACACCAACCCCACATTCATGGCCCACCATACAATTTCTACACCCAGATGTGGCCCTCAGGCCAAAAAGTTTGCCCACCCCTGGCCTAGCCGGTCCCGTGTGCTCTCAGAGTCTGAGCGCAAGGGTAGCTGCAGCACAGGGAGCTGGGCTGGCGCATGAAGCTTTTACAAAGGTGTGACAGTAAAAAGAGCAGCCAGCACCTGGGCCCTGCTTTAAGTGGAAACGGGCTGTTTTAAGGTGCCTGGGCTCCCCTGCCAGCCCGGGAGCTAGCACCCTTAGGCCCAGGCCCCCTTGCCAATGTGTGTGTGTGGGGGGGGGTCACACAGCACTGACCCAGTTCAAAGGGGGGAGGAGAGGGGGGCTCTGGGCATGGGAACAAACCAAACAGGAACCTGCCCCCCTGGTCTTTACCCAACACCCGAGGAAGAGGGTTTTCTACCCCAGCTGCTCCAGGGCGTGGTTCTGGGCCTTGCTCTGGTTACACGCAGCCCACGGGGGGAGCACAAGGGTCTCACCCAGCCTTGGACTCTGGGTCCATCGGCATTGCCATAAAACCCGCGCGGCAGCCAGTCTCTGAGGCCAGGTCAGTGGCCTCCGGCTCCCAGGGCTCTGGCCACACGGCTACCGATTGCAGTGCAGGCCGGCGGCTTTGGGCTGGAGTCCTCACAGGGTGGGAGCGCGGAGGGGCTGAGCCCAGGCTGCAGCCCAAGGGGCCGCACTGCAGTTAGCTGGTGAAGGCTGGATTTAGCCATGCCCAGCTGGGCTTCCTCCCCAGGGAGGAGCTGAACTGGGGGAGGGGACGGCCTGCTTTTCCACCGCTTCCCTTTCTCCACCGCCCAGGGGTGAGAGGGTTTGGCCACAACCCAAGGCTGCTGCTTACCTGGGAATGTGGTTTCCCTTTTTAAGCTGGGGGGTGTGCAGCATTGGGGGCTGCCCAGGGCCCTCTGCATGCAAACAGCAGCCTCCGTGTGCAGGGCACATGCTCAGCCCCATGCAGGATGGTGGAAAGGCCCATGAATGCAGGCTCTGACTGGGAGCCCCTTCAGCCCTCCCACCCCCCACAGCTGCTATGGCTTTAGGCAAGCCAGACTAACCCCTCCCCCAAGCTGGTTTCCCTACCAGCCCCCACTCCGCCCAGCACGGAGGGGGGTGTATATTAACTTTGCCCCAGGGCTGCCACAATGGCCATCCCTGCACCAGGCCTTTGGCACACGGGTTAGCGACTGTTCGGACCAGGAAGGTGCAGCACAAGGGAAAGGAGCCAGGCCCAGCCTGGTGCGGGCAGGGACCAACCCCCAGGTCCTAGGGCTGGTGGCCCCAGTGGTGCAGGCATTGCATGGCACAGGCTGTGCTCCGTGCAGGCCAGAGCCAGCTCCCTCCCTCCCAATTCTGCCTTGGAGAACAGGCAGAGTTTAACTCTCTGCTCCCCTCGCTCCAGCAGCAGGTACCTTGTGCTGCCAGGCTCCGGCCCAGGCTCGGCTGCTGTGCGGCGAGTACACTGGCGCCCTGCTCCCTAGGCAGATCCCAGCCTCCTGGTTGGAATGCAGCCGCCCTCGACCACAGGGCTTCTGATGCCCGGCCCCCCAGCCCCAGCCCCCGCTTGCAGAGGGAGAGAAGTGCTCCGCTGGGTGGGAGCAGGGACAGGCACTGCCACAGCTAAGAGATATTAAATGCTTTATTTTCAATATTAAAAACCGGTATTTCATAACTAGACAATGCTAAATTCATCTTACCAAAAAGACACGGGGGGGGGGAGAGGAGGGGAGAACGTTCTACCGGGGCCACTGGAACCCCCCAGGGCTGGGTTAGACTGCAGGGGACCCCATGACAACTACATTTCTCCCCTCCCTCCGGCCCCTGCCCCCCACGGATCTAGTACCAAAACAGCCACACAAAGTATTGGTTCCGCGGCAAAGGTCGGGTGTAGAAAAATACTATTAGCAAACAGAACCGGGAGGGGTCCAGAGGGTTTGTGCAGTTCAGATGCTTCCCCAGCCCCAGCCAGTTCCTTCAAAGACTCAAAGTATCGGCCGCTGACTGACTGAGCCCCCCGCCCCGCTTCCGAGTAACAGCGTTCGATCTCCGCTACCAGGCTCAGACACGGGGCCATGCTCTGCCATGCGCCTCCCGATCAAAGAGCCGCGGAGAGAACCGGGGTCGGCCCAGAGCTGTTTTGGCACAAGGGGCCATGTGACAAGGCAGCAAGGGGCCATTCCCAGGCCGGCCGTTTGCGTGTGCTGGGGCTAATGACCCATAAAGGCCTGGTGAGGGGGCTGCAGGCGGATGCCCCCATCCCAGCCCTTGTAACTCCGGCTTTCAGGCCTCCAGGAGTCGGGGCCCAGCAGGCCCGTTGGCACTTTGGAAAGAGGAAAGCAGCCTGGATCAGGCACTGACGGGGTACGGCACTCGCTCTATCCTGGGCCTGCCCCGGCCTCCAGCTCCAGGCCCCCAGTCCTTGCAATGGGGGGCGGGGGGGAGAAGAGGAATCAATGCCTGCCCAGCGGCCCTGGGAGTGGGTGCGCACCCGAGACGAGGGAGAACGCTCAGGGGGCTAAAGCTTGGGATGAACGAGAGCTGACCTGGCTGCGAGATTCCCCCCCTCCCGGTGGGAAGAACAGAGCGGAGCAGGGGACGTTCCCAGCCACAACGCTGCTCAGGCAAGAATGGAGAGCTCAAAGCAGAGAGATGGCAGCCAGAGACTGCTGGGGAAGCCGGGCCAGCGTCCTCCTTCCCAGCCCCGAGGGGAGAGGCTTTGCCATAATGCTCCAAAGGCTGGAGCATTCGGGCCCAGGAGAGCCCAAGCCAGCTGGCTCCTTCGGTCCCAGACGTCACCTTCCAATCCAGTTTAGAGTCAGGAATCCCCAGCGGACACCGGGCTTTGCTCTACACGCCAGCTCAGAGCAACTAAGGAAACTGAGACTGCAGGAAACAGGACCTACCGCTCGACAGCGGCTCAGGCTCCGTTCTTCAGTGCTGTCTTCCCCCCACACACACCCCTGAATTTTAAGTTTGACCAAGTCAAAACAAACCATCTTCAACATTCGCCGAGTGCGGCCTCCCCGCCCCCCCATCCAAAAGCCTCGTCCCACCTGTGCAAAGAGCTCGAGCGGCGCTGAAGGAAAAACAGGAGCCTAAGGAAACGGATTAAAATATCCCCACTGAAACTGACCGGTCTGCCAGCAACAAGCCTTTTGATCAACAGGCACCTGCATTTCCGCTGCCTGGGAAATGAGCTTCCCGGACCCGCAGCCTCCTTTCAGCCCAGTGGACGGGGACGTTTCAAATGCCACATGGGGTTAAAAGTGTATCTGGGGCCAGGGTCCCCCCCTCCCCCCACAGGGGCCAGGGGCTGTCGGGTGGCCCAGTTAAAAGCCAGTTCAGAGGCTGCTTTGCCCTGAAGCAGAAGGAGTGGGCTGCGCCCCAGTCTGCTTGCTAAGCCTGGCTGAAAGAGGAGGAAGGGAACCTCCTCCAGCAGAACTCAGGCCCTGGCTCACACCTGGCTGAGGCTGCGAGCGGCCTGTAAATTCACACCTGCATGTCAACGGCCTTGGCGCAGGCAGGCAGACATCTGGGGCCGTTTTCATACAGAGGCGCTGGAAACCAAGTGTGTAATCACCAGGGACTGGGTTCCAGAGCACTTGCAACAAGCGGTGAGACCAAGAGGCAGCTGCTCAGCCCCTTGGGGGGGGGGGAGGGGAGAAGAGAGGCGTCTACAGCCCCTTGTTTTGGCATCTAACTCTTAGGCACGCCTGTCTGAAGGCACAGGCCTTGGGTCACCCATACCTGGATCAGCACGGCAAGGTCCCACCTTGGGCGAGCCGTGCCTGGTGCTGACTGGCTCTGCCCTGGTCTCCTTCAGCCCAAGGGAGGGGGGGAGAAAACCGCTGGAGCCAGATGTGAAGATGGAAGATGAAGGCCCCTAGAGGCAACCAGCCCCCAAAATAAAGGCTGCTAAACCAGAGCAGGAACTTGGCTCTCCTGCCCCCCCGGAGGAGGGAAAGGTGCTAAGAAAGGAGCTGGACCCTAGTGTGGCTGTTTCACCTCCAGGGCCGGTGAGACGCTCTGGAGTTGTGCTATTGTCACAGCCAACACCCGCCCGCTACACAACGGAGGAGCTGGCACCAGCCCTCTGCCCCCGCCAGCTTCCCCTGTCCTCCTGTCACTTTACAGCGAGAGCCAGTGGCTCCCCAGAGGGTGAACCCTGCCCCTTGAGACAAGTGGAGATCACTCCCCACGGGCCTTGCGGGGGTGAAAGCCGCCAACCCCACTGAGACACCAATCCGGTATTGAGCGAGAGGGCCCCCTAGGGGCAGATGGGTGTTAAGGCGAGTCCAGCCAGCCCTCCCGGACTTACCATCTGCGGCAGGCCAGCCGGTTCCGTGGAAAGTCGAAGTGTTCAAAGAGCGGCTGGAGTGAGGAGTAAACATGTAAACACTCCCCCCCAGGCCAAGCAATGTCCCTATTCCCCGCCCCCCATCCCAGATCAGAGTCCGTCTGGGAGCTCAGGTAACTGTGTAAACCCCTCCCCGCAGGCGTCCGTGCGATGCTGTGCCCCCGCACTGGGTCCCGGGAGCTGGATGCAGTCCCTCCCGGTCTAGGCCAGGCGGAAGCAGTGATGCCACCCCGCTGCCCCAGGTCCGGATTCTGCTTTGGGGCACGGGGGCAGAGCTGTAGTGTTGCAGTGCACTGGGCCCGCTGGCGGAAGGCGGCTCGGCTCGGCGGAGAGAGAGAACCTTCGAACCGGGGCAGAGCGGGGGGGGCGGCGGCGTCACGCTCCAGCTTCCCGGCCGGATGTTAGAGAGAGGAGGCGAGTCTAAGTTACGCGGAGGGTCTCTGGGGAGAAGCGGAGCCGACAGCCTGGCTCAGTCAAGTCTTGTGTCCATGGAATCCAGGCGCGGAGACGGGCCGGCACAGTCCCTGCGGAGAGCACAGGCAAATCCATCAGTACAGCATCCCGGGCGTGTCCTGTCAATTACATTACTAGCCACGGTGCAGCTGGGGGGGTGGGTAGGGGATAGGAGATGCCCCCCCCCAGGGTTATAGACAGCTTTCAAGCAGTCACCCCCCCCGACCTCCGTTTATGACTGGGGGCGGGGGGATCCGAGAGTTTGTTGTACTATGGGGTGGCAGCGTGGAACGGTAGAAACCGCCGAGCCTCGAGCAGAGCTTAAAATCAGCAGCGTCAAGAGGCTTGTCAAACAGCAAAACAACTGCATGAAAACCAGGCTCCTCTCAAGGGTTGTTGTTTCGCTGTGGTCTGCCAGCTCTCGGGCTTTGTTCTTCATTTAGAAGGGGAAGGGGGAAAGCTTTTATTTCTTTATTTTTTTAAACTGGCAAAAAATAGGGGAAGTTATCAGAAAAGGGCCACTTAGAACCTTGTGAAGGGAAAAGTGGCTTAAAAAAAAAAAAACCAGAAGTTTCCCCAGCTCTACTCATGAAGTGGCTAATGCAGGACGCTGCCCTCTGCTGGATACAATCAGCACTGGGTCATAAGCCCTGTACTGCTGGCAGCCAATGGAGATTCTTTCGCCCCATGGCAGCAGCTCTGCTCTCAGTTTGGTTAGGTAGCAAGCAGCAGAGTCGTGTAACCCACCCAGCCTAGCACTTTGCCCCCTCTCTAACAGTGGCTGGGCCATGGAGGTGATGCGCCTCCTCTAGGCATGGCTGACAGAGCTGGGCTTTTTTAAACTCCGGCTTTAAGATTCAAGGTTCAATCCCCACTGCAGACAACCCACCCCTGGGCACAGGCACAGAAACAAAGGACCGGGCAGTCCCCAGGCCTGCACTAGTGCAGTCTAAGGCTTTGGCTACACTTACACTTCAAAGCGCTGCCGCGGCAGCGCTTTGAAGCGCTAAGTGTAGTCAAAGCACCAGCGCTGGGAGAAAGCTCTCCCAGCGCTGTCCGTACTCCACCTCCCTGTGGGGAATAACGGACAGCGCTGGGAGCCGCGCTCCCAGCGCTGGGGCTTTGACTACACTGGCGCTTTGCAGCGCCGCAATTTGCAGCGCTGGAGAGGGTGTGTTTTCACACCCTGCTGCAGCGCTGCAAATTTGTAAGTGTAGCCAAGCCCACAGACTCTCCTGCTGAGCCCCACCTTGCACAGCTTCACCGAACCAGCCCGGAGGTTCCCCCAGAGCGCACCCCCCGCCCCTTGCAGGACCATGTGCTGCCACTTATTAAACCTAGACGATCCCCCAGGGGCCAGCTATGAAATTAACACACTGCCCAGCTGCCTTGATTAAATGAGGAAACGATGCAAGACAAGTGCAGCAGCTCCCGGAACGACATTAAGGCCCTAAGTGGAGCATTTCAAACCATTTCACAGCTGGGGAAATGGGGCCCAAGCTCGGCCAGGAACAGGACCCAGGAATCCTGATTCCAAGCCCCATGCTCAATCCACCAGCCTGCAGCAGCCCCGAGGTCTGCTCCCATGTCAGTCACCTGGGCAGGAGCGTCCCTCGCTGCAGCGCAGACGCTGGGACCGTGCTTCCTACAGGGGTTCCCATGCTGGGCAGCGCCATGTGCCCAGCTAAGGGGCCCCGCCCCCCAAGCCGGTGCACAGCAGACCCAGCATGGCTGCCTGCCAGGGGCGTCCGCACAGCCTCACCCAAAACCCAGCAGAGCCCGGGCCAGGTGCAGGAGGAAAAAAGGCAGCCACAGCAAGCAGAACAAGCCAGGCACTGGGCTCCAGCAGCCCGGTGAACAGGCACTACCGGCAGAGCGGCTCCCAGCAGCAGCACCAGGGCCTAGGGGGGCAGGGCGTGGGAGAGCGTGGCACCAAGTGCTGCCTGACCCGCAGGGCAAGAACCCCCTGCCTCCCCGCGCACCTCATTTAATCAGGATCCCCGGAGAGCGGGCCTCCTCCTCGTTCACGTTCCTCAGGTTCCTCTCCGCTTCCTCCGAGGAGCTGGAAGACAGACACGTCGACACTGAGACCGCAGCCGGGAACTGGGCCAGAGACGCCCTCCCCAAGCCGCTGGGCCAGCACAGCCGAGCTAGGAACTCCTGGGCTCCGGACTCCCCCCAGCCTCCCGGACGTTAAGGACAAGCCAAGACGATCCAGTGCTCCCGCTTGGCAGGGGATGCTGGTCGAATCGCCCACCTGCGTGTGCCCCACCAGAGCAGGGCAACGCAGGCCCGCCTCTGAGGCCAGACGCGGGACACGCCAAGCGGCTTCCCCACTAATGGAGACAGCTGGGCCTGGGGACAGAGTCCAGCTCCTAGGAAAGGTGCCTGCCCCACAGAACCATCCCCGGCCCCAGTCGCTCCTGTTGATGCCTGCTGGAGAGGCCGACTGGGCGGGATCGCTGACCCGCCGGCAGAGACGAGCTCTCCGGGTCTTGGCTGCGCACTGAGGCCTCTCGTCGTAAGGAGCGAGGCTCCCGCAGCACTGCCTGAAGACAGAACTAGCTCACGAGCGGGCCCAAGGCCGGCCGTGTCGCTGGGCAGGGCTGATTCCAGGCCGTGCCACGCACAGAGCGACACCGGCTGGGGCAGGCCGGCCAGCACTGCACAAACCCAGCTGCACGGTGGAACGTGCACAGAGGCGCAGGGAGCCCCTCGACCGGCCTAATCTCCCAGGCTCTCCATGCGCCCAGCCAAGGGGCTCCCAGCAGAGAGGCTGCACTGTCCGTACAGCCGAGGTCTGACCCGGGTGCAGGACCCTTATAGCTAGGGACAGGCCCTAGGGGAAGAGACCAGGGTGAAACTCCTCTGCCACCTCAAGGTGCACCTCTCCCCTCTAACACTGCAGAGCGCTCTGGCCTCAGGGTGGGCAGCTCTGAGCAGGCACAGCGCCCCCCAGAGGAGCGCAGGCGCCGTCTCACCGGATTCCAGTTTGCAGTAATCAAGTGCACGCTTCGATCCCTAGGCATGGCCGGGCGGGGCTGCGTACAGGGAGGGTGAACAAAGCCACTGCAGCCTGGGAGACAGGGACTCCTCTGTCTTGCACACATCCCCCAGGCCAGAGCGGACTATGCCCAGAGAGCACCAATGGCACAGCTGATGCTGCCAGGCCCCAGAGTGGAGCCCCCGAGCCGAGAACGCTCAGGCTCGTTGCACCAGTGACTCCCCAGAGCCCGAACTTACGCCAGGAAATCTTTCACTTCCTCCACGGTGATGTCCCCGGTGGTGTCCAGGGGGCTCTCCGGGCTGCTCGGAGAGTCGGTGGGCGCCGGGGAGAAGGCAGCCTGGGGTTCCTCCGGCGTCCCTGGAGAACACAGGCAGCACTGGGATCGGTTCCAGGACACACCTCATGGTACCAGCCCTGCTAGAGGGCAGGCCGGGCATCTGCACCCCAGCCCAGCAGAGCAAGGAGCTGACGACTGCCCTGGACAACACCCCCTGCCCTCAAAGACTGCACATCCGGAGCTGTGCCTCTTCCTATGCCAGGAGCGTCCCGACTGCCGCACCCATGGGATGAGCCTTCCCACGGGACCCAAACTGTCCCAGCGGCTGTTCGGACCAGGGGCAGGGAGGTCCCCAGTCCACAAGATGGGGCGTGCTTTGGGAACCGCCTGGGGCACTGGGTGGGCCACGCAGGACAGTCACTCTGCCAGGCTGCACTCCAGCCTCCTGGCTCTCAGCAGGGTGCCCAGCTGCCAGCCTGTCGGAGGGGCCTGCTTTGGCATAAGGCCTTTTGGCTGGAGATGCTGCGTGCACCGGAGAGGGAGAGATATTCACCACCCAGCAGCACTTCATCCCACCACAGGCCGGGGAGACACCCCGTCCCCTTGGGCAGCACATGTCAAGGATTGCCAATGCAGCTAGAGTCCACTGTCTTCCCACGGGCTTTGCCTAGGGAGGAGATGGGCAGCCTTGCAGCGAAAAGCACAGGGACCCTCCTTCTACCATGATCCCCACAGATCTTAGCCGAGTCCCAGCCCCCCATGCCTCGGTTTCCCCATCTGTATCACCGGGCAGTGGAGGTTCAGCAGGCTGTGAAGCCCAGCTCTGTCGGTGCCCGCAGCACACCGAGCCAGAGAGTCAGAGCAGGTCAGAGAGTCAGAGCGGTTTCCTTACGGGTGCCGTCGCCAGGGGAGCCATTCGCCTCCGAGCCCTGCAGCAGGTGAGTCCCGTTGGCCTGGGTCAGTTTTGGTGTCCCGGTGAAATTGGGGCTGACAAGCAAGAAGAGCGAGTTATTTCCGTCACCGCCAGCTCCCAGCCTGTGCAGAGGAGAGGGCAGCGAAGGGGGGGGGGGGGGAATGGGGACACTTTGCTGCAGGGGACCGAACTGTAGACGGGCCCACGGTCACCCCCAGCTTCTGCATCACCGCACTGGACAGAGGGCAGGGCCTTTGGGATCCAGGGGCAGTTAGCCGGCCCCATCAGGGCAGAGGGACTCAGGGGTCATGACACAGGCAGCAGCCAGTTTGCTTCGGCCAAACAGTGCTGGGAGGCTGCTCCCTCCCTACAACCCCAGCATCCCCCCCAGGGACACCCTACTCAAGGCCGCAGCAGCAGCTCGCAGTTCCTGCAGCCCAGGCGGCCGGCCTACCTGCGACAGGTGGTGCCCCGAAGCCGGACGAGCTCCAGCGAGCACAGCGGCTCGGTGATGTTCCGGGCGCTCAGGGAGAATCGCTCGAACTCGGAAGGCGAGATCAGGTAGAAGCCTGGGGAGAGGGAGCCCAGAGGGACTCAGCAGCGGGCACCCACTCGGACAGATTAACGAGGGCGGCTTACGCTCTCCTGGTGTCTCAATGCACCGGCATTCCCCAAGAACTGGTCCCCAAAGCCGCCCCCTCGGTGGCCCAGCTCAGCAGGCAGCACAGACGGAGAGTCCCTGCCAGCCAAAAGATGAGAGGGCAGGTCCCAGCGCTCTACCCACTGTGCAGCACTGTCTCCCACACCACGGTCGCCTGGAGCCAAGCGAATGGCACCGAAGGAGCCCAAGCCGGGAATCCACGTCCCGGCCACCGCCAGTCCCACCGGCGCAGTGCACTCACCTTGCCCGTGCTTGGTGAAGACGCAGGAGGCGATGCCGCTGATGTCCTCCTTGCGGATGCAGTTGTAGTGCACCTGCGGCCGCAGGCCGGGCACCGTGAAGATGTGGATGTCCCCCAGGTTGGTGAGGCAGGCCAGGCAGTTCTCCGTGTAGTCCTCGCACGCCAGGCTGGTGAAGCTCACCAGTGCCACCTTCCGCACCCGGCAGCCCTCGTGGGCCGTCAGCTTGAATTTGGTCTTGGCACTGACTTTTGGCAGCGTGAACACCTGGGTCAAGGCGGAGAGCAAGCCGGCTGGAGAGCGGAGACCTGGTCCTGCCTCCCCACCCCACTGCTGTGGGGCAAGGGACGCATGTCGTCCATGGCTACAAGCTCCATAGAGGCTCCAACCGCAGGCCGGCTGAGTCTTACCGGCAAGGATCAAGGCCGCCTGGTGTAGCAGGGCTCTAGCCACCAGCAGCAGCAATGGCTACTCACGCAGCCATGTCCACGCCCTTCACTAGCCCCTGGCCACCAGCCTAGAAAGCCCATGGCTGGCTTAAAGGGATCATTCTCCCAGGGTGGAAGCCACTGCCCCGCTGGGTTAGGGAGCGTGTTCCCGAGAACCAGGCCCAGCTCCAAGGGAGGTGTGGTCTGTGGAACGGCACATGCCCAGGACACCCACTTTTTTAGAGCTGAAATGCCCTGCACCCAAGCCGGGGCATTTCAGCTCTAAAAGCACAGCAGAGACCCGGGCTCCTGCCACAACGTGGTTCCACCCAAGCCAGGGTTTGCCGTGTCCGCCCTCCCGCCAGACACCCCTTTCCCTTGGGAATGGGAACATCCCCACGGGAGAAGCCAGCATGAGGCAGCGTCTCCTGCTACCTACGCCACCCGCGTCAGGGTAACGGCGGCAAAAGGCAGCAACTCAGCAGCGTGAGACGCAGCCATCGGCCCCTCCCCTCCCTTACCTTGAACTGCTCCTCCGAGGCGATGAGCACAGAGTGGCTGCCCTGCATGTCAGGAGCTTTGGCCAGGTCCCGGGACACCTCGTAGGGCTCCGGGAGAGGGTTCCCCCGCCCGTCCAGGACCGCGATCGACACCACCGGTGCCCTGTGCATCAGCTGGATCTCCTTGCCCAGCACCGCTTCCACCGAGCGCTCCGAGAACTTCTCCTGGGACGGGACCTCCAGGGCGTAGGCGAACACGGAGCCCGAGTTGGTCCCAGCCCACATGGTGGGCCCGTGGTGCGCGGCTGAGGAGCCGGGGGAAAGCAGCAGCATTAGCAGGGCTGTGCAGAGGCCCCCCCAAAAGACAGACCACTGAGGGGTGGCCCCAGGGCGAGGAAGTATTGGAGTCACCTCACCCCACAGCAGTGTTTCCTATCCCACGGGGCTGGGCCCAGATCCCCATTCTGGACACTGCAATCAGGCGTACGGGGTCACAGCGCCACTCAGGTTGGGGCCAGGCCACTCTGTTTGGGGGCCCTCGCAAATGGGGGCCACTGGGGCAAACTGCCTCCCCCCAGGCAGCCTGAGTATTAGCACAACATCAACCCACACCAGAGCCCTAGAGGCAACCCAAGTCAATCGGCACTTTCTGAGCTCGGGGTCTTTAGGACTGGCTAGTCTACTGACCAAAGGAAGAACTGCACAGGCAGTGCTAGCCTGGGGAACTCTCTGCCACATGGTTTTACTGAAGTAAGCAGGGTTTAAAGATTAGACCTTTCTGTGGAATAGAAACTCTCTCTCTCTGCAGCAGTACTAGACAGCATAGTTAGAAACGATTAATCCTCATGCCTCAGGGCATCAGGTGAGCACCAGACGAGGTTAGGAAGAAACTGCCCCTGCTTCTCAATACAGTGCCGTACCAGCTGGGGACCAGGGGTGTTGAACGCCTGCCTCTTGGGCATCTTGTATTGAGGGCTGGTGCAGACATGGGGTCCAGCCAGGAGAGCTGTCGGTCCAGCCTAGTGCGGCAGTGCTTGTGCCAACAGGCCTCATGGGATCCCCTCCCTGGCTACACAGTTGTAACCCCTCTCAGAGCTGCGGCCAGGCCTTACCGTCGCGGAGGAAGGTATCGGCGAAGTACAGGCAGCGCACGACCCCCGAGAGCGAGTCATCGGCTGACCGGGGTTCGATCCGCCTCTGCACGGGGGTCATCTCCACGTCGGTGGGGCCGGCCTGCTCGGCCAGCTGGGCATTGGCTTCCTGCACCTGAGGGAGGAGACACCGGTCCTGTGATCAGCCTGGATTCCAGGGGTCAATTTCTTTCCTCTATCAGCTAGGGAGCAGCCCCACAGGACAGCCCCTCCTGGGTCCCTGAGAGAGAGCAGGGACTCTCCAGGTGCTGGGAGCTAGAGCTAATGGTCAGGGCACTAGTAAGAGACACAGGAGGTTCAATTCTCTCCTCTGCCACAGACTTCCTGTGGGAACTTGGGCAGGTCACTTAGCTGCTCCAGGCCTCAGTTTCCCTTTGCCCGGAAGACTTGTGTCAAAGAACCGCAGGAGCAGGGATTCTGCTTGGTTTATATCTTTGAAACTCAGGCCCCACCGGCCCTGGGGGACTCTACTGAGTGGAGGTGGCTTGGAAGCAGCTGCAAGGGACGGGGAAGGGGCAGTTTTATTTTTAGACGGTCTGACGAACCCCCTGCTCCGTTCACATCTCACTCCAGTGCGTTGAACGCACTCGGGACAAAGGACGTCCGTGTTAAAGAGCCAACACGCCGCCCGGGCAGTTCAGGTGCGAGAGGTCACAACCCGCCACCCCAGGGGGCAGGAGCAGGATGGGACCGTCCCCCACCCCACGGTTACCTTGCTGGAGGAGCTGTTGGCACCGACCCTCTTCTTGCCAGAGACTCGGCTTTTGCGGATCCTGCGGAAGGACTGGCGCAGGGACTTCTTCAGCGACTTCACTCGGGAGAGGGGCCCCTCCATGGCCAGGGAGTCGTTGGGGTGGAGCGTGCACCTGGGGCGGCACAAACAGCTGCTCAGAGCCAGCCTGGGGTGCAGAGCGGGGACCCTCGGGGATTCGCCGTGTTCAGAGGGGAGACTCGTCCCCGGCCTTCTCCCCAACCGTGCCTAGGCCTAGCTCCGCCCTGGCGGCTCAGCAGGGCCTGCCATGTAGACCCCACCTCCCCCCCTGCCCGTGTCACTTGGAACAGGCGGTTATCAGGTAACCCAAAAACATGGGGGACTGGGACTAGACCCCTCCCCCCTCAGCAAGGCCCCTCTGCAGGCTGCGGCCACCAGAGAGCGTCTCTCAGCCACCCCATGACAGTAGGATCAGGCGTCCCCAGGGGAGCCGCTTTCATCCCAAAGCACTCCATGACGCTGAGCGCCGAGCAGCCCGGGTCCAGCTAGGACACGGTGTCTAGAACACGCCCCGCAAGCGGTCGAGTGGCCAAGCCAGTCAGGACGCCCAGGTCGGCACCTGCTGCCCCCCAATCAAGGAACTGCTCCATCGAGGGACCCTCTTCCTGGCCACACTCCCACAACGCGTCCCTCTGCCCCCTGGCTGCAGCAGGAGAAGGAATGGCCCTCCCAGTGCCGTCTGGAGAGGTTCCCGATGCAAGGATGGAGCAGCTGCTGCCGGGCGGGGGAGATGGACAGCTCTTCCGGGGGCAGGGACAACGGGGGGCGTGGGCCCTTCTGCAGAGAGTCACCCATTCCCCCCCTAAGCAAGCCCAGGCGGCCACATTCACTCTGTGGGAGGCCAGAGAGTGGCAGCAGAGGGGGGTGAAACCCCCAGGGCTTCTGCTGATCTGCTCCGTGGCTGGAGCCGGTCCCCTGGGAAGGAGGGAGTGCAGCTCCCGGGTGCCCCTACCGGGCCAGCACCGGGTTGCGTCGGTAATAGTCGAAGAGCCCGAAGCCGTGGCTGGTGCCGAAGGCCACGAGGCTCCACTCGGAGTGCAGCGTCACGGCGGTGACGGCGGCCGGCGGCATGCACTGCACCAGCACGCTGGGCTGGAAGCCTGGTCTGAAGGTGATGGAGCCGTTCTTGGGGGTGAGCCGGTCGTGCCCCTTCCAGGTGAAGCCCTCCCGGTCCTGCAGCAGGTCCACCATGGCCACACTGATCATGTGATTAGACTTCTCGTCACTCAGCTCCATGACGAGCACCTGGAGAGAGGCAGACGGGGCACTGAGGGCCAGTTCCACCCAGGCATCTCCACACTACTGGCAGAGGCGGGCGGTGCATGCAGCTCAGGGGAGAGCTCCTGGACTCCAGCTGGGAACCTGGTGCCCATGACAGCAAGGCACCGGCAGCCCTGGGTCTGGCAGACAAGTGCAGCCTCCAGGCTCTGGCAGACAAGTGCAGGCTCCAGGCACCCCTCTGCCCTGAGCCGCAGCACCCACCGTTATCCAGGGCTGACACCCGCCCTGGCGCCAATGCTCAGTGCCCCCGCCCTCCCTACCCAGTCCTGCCAGAGCCAGGTGGGGGCTGCAATGAGGGCAGAGGCTCAAGCCATGGAGTCTCATGTAACAGCTGGGCCGGGGGAACCTCTCCTCTAGGAAGCCACTGGCACATTCCTGCCGCCATCAGTGCGACGGCCCAGGGGCAGCTGGTCACTAACGAAGGGGTTTATCCCTGCTCGGACTGACGCCTTGCAGCTGGATGGCTCCCGAGAAGCAGGAGGCAGAGCAGACACTCCACAGCGAATTGGAAACGTACAAAGCTTCCCCAGCCAAGTCAAACCCACCCCCAGCTAGGCTGCCAAGCCCTGGGGCAGATCCCACCAGGCAAAGGGGTGCTGCCCTTCATCCTACAGACCAGGTCACTGGGACGGCTGGGAAACACGCCCTGGCATCAGCTCTCTAGCCCCGGGAGAATCCCTTTTAAGAGGCAGAGCGAGAGCATGGTCAGAATCCCACCCTCCCCACCAAATACTTGGGCTCTGCACCTGGCCCCCGCACTCCCTTCCCCCTCCCCAACTTTGCCCGTAAGCAAAGCCTGGCAACAGAACAGGGCTGGCTGGCTGTTCCCTTGGAACGTCACCCCCCCACCCGCCCTACCTGCCCGGCAGTCCCAGCCACCACCATCCGGGCCGTGTATTTACACAGCGCAATCTTCTGGATGCCCAGCCGCGGGTCGTCGCTGTACGGATCAAAGCAGCCAACCTGGACGACGGAGACAGGGCAGTGGGGGTCAGGGGCGCGAGAGGGCAGGACACAGCTTGCGTTCAGGGCACCGGCAAGCCACTGCACAGACCGACTCCTCCCAGTGCAGGCCCCCCCTCTGCCTCCTCCCTTCAGTGGTCTCAGGATCCTACCTTAACGCCCTGCCAGGGGCCCCTGATCTGTGACACTGGGCTGCATTATTAGACAGCTTCTTTCTACCTGCATTTGAGACGGGCCTGGACAGACACCCCAGGACTGATGCTCCCCACACAGCCTGCCCTGGCCCTGCTCAGAAGGAGAGAGCCCACGGCCTGGCCTCTCTCCAGAGGCGGCAGAAGGGTCCCCTGGGGTGGGTGATGTGCAGAGCGAGTCTGGCTCTCTGGGTGCCCCATCAGATGGCAGCACCTTGTCACCCCCCACGGCCTTGGGCTGGCAGCGAGCCACCCTGCTCAGGGGAGCTTATCCGATCCAGGGGCATCCTCAGTCAGCTGGGCCCAGGCTGTGACATGGCAGCACTGGGACGCTCCTGTGAAGC
Source organism: Mauremys mutica (assembly GCF_020497125.1). NCBI lineage: Eukaryota > Metazoa > Chordata > Testudines > Geoemydidae > Mauremys > Mauremys mutica. Next base: position 79,647,035 of record NC_059082.1, on the reverse strand, counting down.
GGCCCCACCCAGAGTTGCAAGGATGAGGATGGGCCGAGGGCGGTACCTTGCGGAAGGGAGGCCACTCCTCCTCGCTGGCCTGGTTGAGGCAGTCGCTGTGCTCGCAGTCCGTCTGGAAGATGTTGGCCGTGCCCAGTTTGTAGAGCGGCCGCAGCGACACCCCCGAGGCATCCCAGAAGCGGACCGTGCCGTCCTCATGCCTGGGAAGGGAGAGGGAGAGACGTGCCGCTCGGTGAGGAGAAGCTGGGAGAGCTGTGTCTGTCCCTTGCCTGGGGCCCTGACTCCCCACGTGCGACCTGCTAAGCTGCTCCATCCAAGCCAGCCCCATGCCGTACAGCTGGGCCTGCCACAAGGCCCTGGCCTGCCCACTTCTGCGAGGGAGGGGCAGAAGAGGGGAACAGACTCTCCATTGCCTCCGTTAGTGTGGAACTGGTTTTGACTCCTGTCCAGTGGCTCTGCCGCTCCAGCGCCATTGCACGCCGCCTCCCCACCCCACAGCCATCAGGGCTGATCTCCGCGTGCTCGGATTTCGGTCCCTCCTCCCTCCCGGAACGAGCTCAGGGGACCAGCATTCACGCCCAGCTGGCTCAGGAGGGTGGCGAGGTGAGGCAGAGATCTCCTTGGTCCACAGCACGTCTGGATTCTGGACTAGTCACTGGGCCACGGACCAGGCGATCGGCCGCTGCGGTGATACCCTCAGGACGGAGCCGTCACAGAGCTCGACGGGTCCATCAGGCAGGGGTCAGGAGGGAGGGATGTGGCTGCACAGCCGGCCCCTACTCAGCTTGGCTTAAGCCAGCAGCGCCTCGGTAGCACTAGACCATCTCACGATGGCGAAGGGAAGCAGTTCCTCAGCAACCACGGGCCAAGCTGACGTTTCCCTGCCAACGTCAGGGCTAGAAGCCACCCAACTCCTCCGTGCTTCACAACGGCTCGAGGTGAGCAACCGACAAGCCATAAACGCAGGTTGCTAGGCACTGGGAAGAGCGAGCGGCGTTCTGCGGTCGACTGCCCACAGCTCCCCATCCCGGGCACAGCACAGCGATGGGAGCCAGCTCCCCGAGGCAGCCCCTGAGCACACCAGCCTCCACTACCCAGGCCTGGCTCCTCTGTAACACATCAGCCCCCCACCCCACACATACCCCGTCCCCAGCCTGCCCCATCTAGCAGCAGGCAGAGCAGCTTGAGTGCTGTCATCCCCACCGGATCAGGTCTCTGGCCAGGGCTGCCCCAGGAAACGGGCCAGAAGTAACCATGCAAACGGGACACAGAGGCTGCCTGCCTCCCGGTCAGCAGGGCAGCGAGCCACCCAGGAGCCCCCAGGCAGGCGTGCGTCTCAGCGGGACAGCAGGCTCCGCCCAGCATGACGAAGTTCGCCTCGAATTTTCCTTCACCCCCACCTCCCCCGCTCCAGCCTGAACATCTGCGGCCACTAACAAGCCCTGCCTGCGTGTTTGGAGGAGCCGGTGCAGCGCTCAGCCAGCGATGCCTCTGGCAACACGTCGCCAACTCGGAGCCAGGATAAAACCACCACCAAGAGTGAGGAGAAGGAAAAACAAACAGAGTGACACATCCTTGCCAGGCTCAATAGGGAGGACTGTTAGCTAGCCCACCCAACAACTGAGGAGGGGCTTCCCCCACCTCTCCCCTGCCATCTGTCCACCCCCACACTTCTCGCCCGGCCTCCTGGCTTAACATGCCTCTTCCCTTCCCCACTCTCGAGCAGCAACGTCCCCCACCCTGCAATTCAGCAGTATCGAACCCAGCCCCCTGCTCTAGCCACGACACACTGCTCCCCTCCTGCAGCGGCAGAGAACGCCCTTCAGGACAATCAGGCAGGAAGAGGCCCCCTCACCCCCCAACATGCGGCTTTCTCCGCTGGAGAAGGGCTCGCAGAATCCCTCGCTGGCAGCATCTAGGGCATGACACAAGCCCCAGCCGGTCCAGCACGTTTTAGCCTCGCCCATTGTACGTCCCTGCGCCAGTCCCTTCGCTGCCCCTACTGGGCCCTCTGTTGGAGGGGTGGCTGCTAGACGGCCATGGGGCCAGCACCTGCCAGAGAGCTGCATTCAGGTTGGGTGGTTCTGGGTTTTCCCGCTTTGTGCCTGTGCTTTTATACCTCACGCCCCCTTCACGTACGTCCACACTGCAATTAAAAACCCAGGCCTGGCCCGGGCCAGCCGACTCGGGCTAAGGGGCAGTTTCATTGCCGTGTAGAGGTTCGGGCTCGAGCCGGAGCCAAGGCTCTAGGACCCTGTGAGGGGGGAGGTCGTTAAACCGCCCCTTGGCCCGAGCCTGCTGGCATGGGCCAGCCATGAGATTTTAATCAGAGTGTCGACATACCCTTCGATACCCCACACGCTGCTCCCTGGGACACCTGCCAGGGACCAAGACCCAGTGAAAACCCCAGCACTGGCTCGCTCTCTAGGGCGGGGCTGAGGAAAAGATTAGCCATTCGAAGGGGGGGGTGGCCGAGCAGCACTTACCCCGTGAGAAGAAGGCCCCTCTGGGTGGGTTCCTGGGCTAAGTTTTTCCCTCCACTGATCGGCCAGTTCTAGAAGACAGATCCCACCCACGCAGGGTGGGGGAAACATTAAGCAACAGCCCATTCCACAGGCCTACTGGGGCTCTCACCCCCGCGCACCCCTCCCGCCCTGCTGCTGGCATCCAAGCAAATCGAGATGGGTTTGTGCAGCCCAACTGGACGCTACTTGCAGAGCCAGGAGTTTGGCGTGACAACTCCCCGCAGAGGCTCCAAGTGTCGTCAGTCGCTGCATGGACCCCACCCACCTTCTGGCAAGACCCAGTTGCAGCTCAGTGGCTTTTTCTCCAGCAGGGGGCGCTCCCTTACCACAGTAGAATGCCGAGGGCTCTGCTGCTCCCCAGCGCTGATGATCCGCTCCCACAGCTTCAGGGGGACGTTGGAGATGTGATAGGAGCAGGTGATGGCGGAGGAATGGAGGGGCGCCAGGTAGGGGGCAGGAACCGTAGGCCAGCCGGGCGTCTGTAGGTCGAGAACCACCAGCTCTTCCTCCACCAGGACCACCAGGGCACTTGGGTTATCGAACTCTAGAAGGCAGAGCAGCGAGACATCAGCCGCCAGGCGTCGGGCTGCGGGGAGGGTGGGGGAGAATGAGACACGCTCAGTTCTGAAGCGCGGGCCGCCTACCCTCCTCCGGCTCCGTGTGGTGCACGGTGAAGAAGTCGATCACGCGCGACGTGAAGTCCAGGGTGACCAGGCTCTGGCCCTGCAGGATGCTGACGCAGTGCCGGTCCCCGTAGCTGGCGCGGGGCATGCCCCCGCTGAAGATGATGAAGTGATTTCTGCAGGCAGAGGAGAAGTAGCTGGCTATCGCCACGTTTGCTGCTAGAATTTCCCCCTACCCCACGGGCTGGGGCTTGAGACCTCACAGGCCCCTACGGGAATTCAGTGCCCCACTAAGACGCGATGGGGGTGGGGTGCCCAATCCCCTCAGGAAATCCCCAGCCAGACCCACCTCCAAGGACAATAGCCCAAGGCTTTATGGGCCTGGCAGGACACCACTAGCAGGGGAGCAGGGTGCCTCAGCCAGCCCCGGGACACCAACACACTCCGTTCTCCCAACGGCTTGTGTGACACCCAAACATTAGCTGCCTGTGGGGTACAAAAGGCGTCGCCCCCAGGGAGAGTTTTGCTTGAAGGTATTTGCTGGCGGCATTTGGAATGAGGAGCTGTTCCCAGGAGGGCATGGGTCAGGCACCCTGTGTCCCTGGAAGGGGCCATTCAGAGGAAGGAGGGCGCTGGAGTTGGGGCACTAATCTAGGCACAGGGAGAGCCGGGTTTAATTCCCTGTTCTACCCCAGGCTTCCTGTGCCATCTTGGGCAAGTCACTTGGTCTCTGGGACTCAGTTGACTAGCTGTACAATGGGGACATCAGCCCTGCCCTGCCTCCCAGGAACGAGGGGGACCTCACATGAAAGAGTGTGAGGCCCTCAGGCGTTCTGGTGATGGGGCCACGAGCAGAGAGGTTGCATAAAGCTACCACGCCCCATTTACCCCAAGCCCAGAGCCATTCCCCACACAAGCTTCCTGTTGCTGAAGGCACCATTCATGCTATTCCCCACCCCCTCTGTAGAGCGGCTTGGCCAGTTCTGCCGAGACGTCCTACATGCCCCCCGCCACTCCACACAGGCTGGGAGGAGCTAGATGAACGCAGCAGATGCAGGACACGGGCCATGCTACCCTGAGGAAGAGGCAGAGCACAGAGAGGCTGGTCGAATGGACGTTTCTCCAGAGAGAGAGAGAACGAATGCCTGGATTAACGGAGCCATTACGAACGGAACAACGATGCTCGCTCTAGGTTTGTGGTCCCTACCCATATCCCTCGCCTGCCCACTCAGGAAGGCCAAGACGCCGCCATTGTACATGCCACGGCTACCCGGGCTGGATGTTCAGCTCCTGTGGATTTGGGTTCAAGACAGCCCAGGGTTTTTAAATCCCCTCGGCAAAACTTCAGACCCAGGTTTGGATCCCATGAGCTCCCAGAGCTCCGGCTTGCTTGGATCCGGGCTCCCACAGCTCCACCTTTCAAACCTTCCCCCTACTTTGGTCCTACGCCTCGAGGCCTCCCCACAGCCAAGCAGCCTGTCCCTGACCGAGTGACTGCAGCTGAACTACACCAGTAGCTTCCCCAGGGCCATGTGCTCCAGGGCAGCGCTCCCGTTACAGGGGACTTGGGTGGACCGAGGCTCCTTCCTACTTTTCGGGGCTACCCCACTTCTGTCTTATTCAAGGGCGCCACATTTTAGCTAGTTCACAAGTTTACCTGCCAGCGGTGAAAATGTGATTTGCCGGGTACTGTCAGTTGTATTAAAGAGCGTTTAAAACAGGAACTTGGGCGCCTGTCCTGAAAACAAAGTCTCCGGCTTCCACTAAAGGTGCCCTCTAGTCGCCCCCGCCCCCATTAATTCGCGCACTGCTCCACAGCCCGGTGGGATGGTCCTCCCACGGACACAGCCCTTTGCTGCAGGAGCTGCGCCAGAGATGAGCACCGAGATCAGAACCAAGTGCCACCTCCCCAGCGGTCCGACAACATTCGCCTGCAGGGGACGTACCCAGAGTCACAGGTTCTCCACAGGATTTTGTTGATGGCTTTACAGGGAAACGGACCTGGAACGAAGACGGAGTCGTCACATTAAAGCCAGCCTCCCTGCTCAACACCAGCTCCGAGGAGCCCCCGTAAATCCACTCTGTCTTAGCCCCCGTAAATCAATCCACTCCCATTTCTTTGTACCACAGCAGCTCCCCCAGCAGGCCTAAGAGTACATTTTCTCTCCTAGCCACCTCAGCTGGAGCCCAGTTTGAGCTCCCAGATAGTCCCTTCTGTATCAAGATAGATGCTCAGCACAGCACAGCACTCTGTGCTGACATACACAGCATCCGCTCCCCCCCACCCCCATTAGAGCAGCCTTCACGGCCCGACTGGGACAAAGGACACAACCGTCACGAGCTGCTCTGGGCTAGTCTTGGATGTGGCATTAAATCGAAAGTTCCCAGTGATTCCTGAACTGCACTTCGAGCAGCCTTTACATCACCCTTCCCTAGCCTGCTGGGGTCTGCAAGGGATCCAAGCTCGGGCCTCCCTCCCCACCTGCACGCCACGCAGACGCGACAGGGTTCTGCCCACGGAAGGAGCTTCTGGGGAAACACCCCACTAGCAGCAAGTTGCTGGTCCGGGCTTGGTGATGCAGGCTTGCTCCATCCATCCAGGTAACGGGACAATGGCCAACTCCAGAAGGAAGCTGGAGCCGAGTCATCCTAAATTACGGGGATCACTATCCAGCCACAGTTATGTGACTCCATCTTGCACCACGTATGAAGCAATAGGTTTAGCCTCCTGTTCCCACCTCCAAGGGCCCAGAGGGGAGCCTCCATTGCTCTCTGTAGGTGGGCTCTTCTGGGGAATTCAACGTTTCCGGGATCCTCAAGGTGTAGAAGATGTAGCTATAGGATCCACTGACATGTCAGAGCCCAAGTTAAAGCAGGGAGCCCTAGCAGCTAAGACAACGTTTGCTGGCAAGCCAGGTCTGCAGCAGTTGTACGACACTTAGTGTCCCTCTCGCAAGCCCTAGGCCACCAGTGGTCAGTTTCATAGAGCATCCTGCCGAGAACAGGCACGACTGACCACGTGAGTTAATGGCTCAGTCAAGAGGCTCCTTGTGGCCCCATATCTACCTCCCCCTCCAATAAGGCGTTGGGGGCAAGCGTGACGTCAGAAGTGGTGTAATGACAAACCCTGTTAGAAGGTAAAACTGCCCTTGGGGCTGTTGCGAGAAGGCAAAGGAACAAGGCGGGTGGGTCACGAGGCAAAGCAAACTCACCATAGGGGATAGTTGACATGAGTGGCTGCAGAGTCTTATGGCAGCTACTGTTGATGGACCACACCATGTAACCTCCATCGCTGTGCGAACTCACCACCGTCCTGCCGCTCCGCTCCCAGCCCAGGCTCTCCAGCTGCTGCAAGGAACAGATGTGGCCAATAAACCCAAGGTGGAGAGAGACAGGAGGCAGCTGTGCCATCTTGTCCCCTCTGTGCATACGCAGCCCAGGCAGAATCTGGTTTTGCCAAAGGGACATGGGGTGCGAGGAGATGGAAGAGGAGGTCAGCAATGGATGTTTGGGGACCACTGCAATATCACAGGTGCAGCTGTAAGTTAGAAGAGTTAAGTCAAATGCATCAAATTCAGTTTGGCCACAGGTCATTGCCTGCAAACCCTCTTGTCTCCCTGACCCCGAAAGGAGGGAGTCTGGTTAAAAGCATGATGGACTCTGTAAGCGTAGCCTCTTTGACGAGGCCAGCAGCATTCTTTCAACCCCAGGCCATCAGCTTCCAGCAGGCGAGCCACCAGGTATGGCAGAGCCCGGGAAGCTGGCTTAGAGGGAAGCCACAGAACTCATCTAGCGCAGATGACTCGGCCAAAGCTCCCGTGTTCTATGTTAAGTGGGACTCCCACAGGCCACAGAGCGCTGTGTTCTCGGCTCTCCGTGAAACCCCATTCAAGGTACCTGATTGCCCAGGAAGAGGTGATGGACGTTTCTGGTGCTCTGGTCCCACACGATCACCAGCCCCCTGCTATAGCCAATCAGGATCTTGGAGGAGTCTTGAGGGTGTTCCTGCAGCGACTCCACTGGCCCAAGGGCCTTCCCGCAGCGGTAGTCGTCTGGCACGCTAGCATGGAAGCAGAGGGGTGGGGGAACACCAGGCTGGTTAATAGCCATGGAGCTTAGTACCTTGCTTTCTCCTCTCTAATCCCTCCCCAGCGCTGCGGGCGAGACAGCGCAGCCCAGCTGTTCCATAAGGGGGAGGAGGAAAATGGTGTCCTCTCAGCCCAGGATCAGGATATTTACATCCCCGACAGCCAGTGAGGACACAGACGGACCAGCCAAAGCAGCCTCTTCACACAGGGCACAGAATCAAGAGCTCATCCCTCCAATGGGCCAGGAGGAACGCAAGCACAGACAAGCATGTTAGGGAGCCCCTTAAATCAAGGGACAGGCTTGAAACTGAACATCTGTGGGGCACAAGGATACACCCAGCACTGCCAGTCCCCAGAGTCCTGCCCCAGCGGGACTAGGCTCCATGTAAGACCTGGGATGGATTCTCTGGTGGCAGTACCCACTCTGGTCTTTCCCAAGTCCTGCTTGGGAATCTGGGAGAGGACAGGGTGTTGTGAAGGTGGAGAGGTACTAGCTCACCACTATGTGACCTACGTAGATGCTACCCATCAGTCATGGGGCTGCGGCATCTCCAGAAACATCTCAGAGGGAGCAGCCTCCAAGCATCCCAGATCCACTTTAGGAAGCTGCTCAACACAGCCCTCTGAAGAGCTGCAGACTCTCTACACTTGCCAGGCAGCATCCCAGCTTTACAGCTAACATTTAACAGGTGCAACCGCAGCCAGTGCAACCCTGGGTCGGATGGCTCTTTCCACAGACCCCTGCCGGCAACCCGCCCCATCTGCCGTGTACCTTGGTGCCTACAACCAAGCTGATCTCCACTGGTACCAGTTCACGGAGCTCCCCAGGCCAGCTCACCTCTGCATGATCTCCTCTTGATACAGGGTTTTATCCTCCAGCAGCGTTAAGCCAGAGAGCTCCAGGAAGTACACGCCACCCCCTTCTGTGCCCAGGCAGGCCACATCGCAGGCCGATTTCAGCAGGATCACCGTCACCCGGGTAATGCTGGGAGGAGAGCTACCAGGAAGACGAGATTCAGACAATGAGAGCCACACCGGCTTACAGGCTGGATGTTTACACGCAAAGTTGCAATTGCTCGTTTTGAGAGGACTTCCCGTTCCCTCCAGGAGAGGCACAGGCTGCACCATGGGTCAAAGAGGAGCATGGGCTGGTTTCCTCCAGCCAATATTGGGTCGGCTAAGTCACTCCCTTTTATGGACCCCCAGGGTACGAGACGCCAGAGGGGCCTGAAGGAGGAGCAGACTGGTTAGAAGGAGAAGCTTGTCCACAAGAATCTACCAAGCAGAGCCACGTCCGTGGGCCCGAGCCTAGAAACGCAGAGCCCCCTCAACTCCTACTGACTTTGGCTTCAGTTCCTGCCATCAGCACATCCTCCAACAACCAAGACCTGCCCCAGCTACCAGTGCCCAGCAAGACGGTAACAGACCCTAGATGGTGTGTAGACATTTCACTGCAGTGGAGATGGACGGTGTGCACAAGAGTCTGGGGGAAACGAAGCTGGGAGATCTCATCCCTGTGGGTTTATAACCAGCTTTAGACCCAACGTGGACTATTGTAGGCCAAAGAGAAGCAAGCAGCTCTGTCTATACATGATTAAGCAGCGGTGTAGGACAGGTAAGAGACACACCCGGGAGAGGATCGCTACAGCCCCGGACAGCAATCGCTTGTCACTTAGATTCTAGCTTGTGTGCTCTTTAAGCTCCTGTGCATTATGAAAGGAGAATCAGAGGAAGCTCCCCCGCTGTGCCAGGCTGAGAACCGCCTGGCTGTCAAGCCAGCAGAGGCAACAAGGAGGGGAAGGAGTCATGGAACCCAGCAGAAGCAGCCACCACAGGGAGGCATTTGAGGGTCTAACAGAAATATCTCAGCGTTGGGGCAATTCTCGCCGGGTGCCTGCCATGCCTGGCCCCCAGCAGCCTCTGGAGTAAGTCAGCAGGCGCGGTTCTCCCCAGCCCACCCTCCATCATAGACACTTAGCCAAGCAGCCTCTTGCTCTCTATTAACACAAGCCCTGCATGGGCATGAGGGTGTTTTAAAAGGGGGTTTGGTCTTCGGCTTCTAGCACTGGGCCTGAATTCAATGCACAGCAGCTGCGGCAGTGGCATGCAGAGAGAGATTCCAGCAATAAAATGACACGCTCCAACCGAGGGCGTGGGTCTGCATGTCAATTAGTCCTGAAGACCCCTCCTCTGCCGTCAGCAGGGTTGCTCCGGGCCCTGCTGAATGAGGGCTGCTGGATGCAGCACCAACGCAGGGGCAGCAGGGGGCAGCGTTGCCTAGCATGGAAGGAAGCCAACAGGCCAGTGGAGCCAAGCCCCATCAGTATCTGGGCTCACACAGTTGTTTATTGGGGATTTGACGTGCCATGTGGTGTGGAGTCCCCGCCTCCCTGGGAGGTGCCAGCTCTTGGAGTGAGCCTCCACAGCAGCACATGGCCGTCAGGGATGTACCCTACCCCTGGCCTAGCGCTTGGGACTTCCTTAAGCTCGTTCAGTCTCAGATGTTGCCTTTTACTGTCACCTTCCATAGCGGGCGAGCAGCATCTCTGACCTGGGATCTGTAACCCTACAGATCCCACCCCATGGTCCTCTTCAACCGGCCACCGCAGCAGCTGGTTCTCTGACTGCAACGCTTCACTCCCTCCTCACCCCCAAACCGCCTTCCCTGTGGGCTTTGGAACCAGGAGTTAAGTTACGTCCATGGAGCCTGCTCAGCTCACTGGAAACCGGAATAAGACAAGTCTACTGCCAAGTTCAGTCATTCCAAGTTGTGGATTAGCTTCCTGAATTGCTATAGCTGGGCCAGTTTCTATTCCCGCTCTCTTTAGGAGATCTCATTGTCTAGGTAAGCGATCAGTTAACCTTTGCTCCGAGTCTGTATTGTTCTCGAAAGTCTGAGATCCAAATAAAGACGGCCCCAGGCAATGATCCAGGCAGTCTCTCTTTGTAAACCCAGATGCCGCACTGGCAGGTTGTGCACGTACTGAGAGGTAAATAGGAACAAGCAGGTATTTGTACGTACACTAGAATCCCGGAAAAGCCACGATTGTAAAGCAACTCACACTCCTTTTGCGTGCTGCAAGTTTTCACAGCCCCTTCACAGGGCTTTCCACCCAGAGAATGAATAATGCCACTGCCTGCACTCCATGGTGCAAACGGCACAAGAACAAAGCCTTCATTTAAGGAGACTGCTACACAGGAAGAGGATCTTGCATCTTCCAGAACTAGCCAGCGTTAAAGGGACACAGAATTTACCCCTTGATTTTTAATACTGCGATCCCCTCAGATGAGTAGCTGTAGATGCAAACCGCATCATTTGAGCATGCAGTTGTGGCAACCGAATGCTCAAATGAGTAAGTCTTGGCCCTGAGCATCTGCTCAAGTTGCACACAAAGGGATTACTTCCAGAGATGCTAAGCATCCACATCATCTGCCATTAGTTTCAACTGGAATTCTGGGTATCCAGCACTTCTGAAAATCAGGCCGAAGGGCGTCGGGAGTCCTGGCACCAGATGGTTTTAAGAACCATCTTGCTTTGCTGACGTTCTAATTTTAGAAATTAAAAAATGTCAACATTTTTTGAAATGTTACCCTTCAATTTTTGCTCTTCTTTATTTAGTGCCCAGAAACAAACAGGCTAATGAATTCTACTCTGGTTATCACAGGCTGTGCAGCAACTCGAGGCTTGCTGAAGTTTGGGGAAATGTCTTCCATTATCTTTCCAGAAAGATCGCAGAAGCATCTCCATCAACGGCAGGCGCCGCAAAATTTAACTCCCGACAGCGTCCATTTAAAAAAAGGAACAAGTGCTACCTCCCTAGAAGAGTTAGTATCAAGTTTAACAGAGTTTATTTGGGCTACATTCAGAACCGAAGAGCAAGATCTGCAGTCGGAGGAGTCCTTAAAATGAACTCCAACCATGTTTGGTTTATACTGATGATTGGCCAAAAAGATCCATCCCATCTCAGGAGAATTAGGCTTGTTTGGTCATTCCCCACCCTTGTCAGTAAAAAGCGGCCAAGCAGATTTAAATCATTTTTTAAAAGAATAAACGTTTGCATCTGGCAACACTGGAGCCAAATTTCACCCCAGCACAGAGACTTGAGAATAAACTCTGGCAGACCTTTCGCAAGAGCTCTGCTGCTATCCATGCTGCTCGTTCGGGAGGGGTTTTGTTTAAATGTAAAGACAAGAACGTGCAGAGTCCAGCAAGAGCTGAAACTCAGACATCAATTCATTGCCCTGTCAGTTACTCATCCATGCTTCCTTTCCCCATTTATAAGCCGAGGTGTTTGCAGAGCCAACACTAATCTCAGTCTAGCAGGCTCTATTTTCTCCACCAGTGCAACCATTCCCATGGTAACCGATTGATAGGCAAACTATACAGCTGGGTACAAAAGGGACAGCTTTGGAAACCACAGAGCCAGATTCCCAGAGGGGAGAAGGAATGAAACTGCATCTTGGGCGAAGTGATTGAACCAGATGGATAAAATTAAACTGGGGGGTTCGGCCTTTTAAATACTCTTTGGCTGTTTCCACAGAGTGGCACGTACAGGGCACAGACTGGAATTTCGATTCAGTTCAAACAGCCCAAGACCTTTTATGCTGAAATCAGCCTCACAAGGCAGAGCCATTAAAGATTTCACGGCTGGCATGCCAAGCCCGTAACGAGCGCTTTAAAGCAGGGCTCCATGGTGAACAGTGGCTCCAACACCTGCCTCACGTCCCAAAACGAGCAAGGCACAGTCAGGGGCTGCAGCCTCAAGTTACTCCTGGGTAAGTTGGCTCAGTTTGCACCGCAGCTGGTGAGATACTGGCTCTGCAAACGCAACCTAGGATCTGATAGGCCCATGCCGAGCTCGTTCTGAGTCGCACATCACCACCAGCAAGACTGGCAGGCCCATGGTTCCCCAATGCATGTGAGGTTAAAACTGGGCCCTGGTGCTGGAACTCGAGGGGGTTTTGGGAGGCCGGGGGAGGGAGGGCATTTGGATGATGCACAAAGCAGAACAGAGCCCAGGTCCCTCGGAACTGAGCTGATTGTGCAGCACTGCCAGCAGCAAGGGGCAGTAATTGTCACCGAGTCAACACGACACAGGTCTGGCAATGCTGGGGCAGAGCTGCACAAGGCAGCCTGGGTTCTGTGCCGGCTCTAAGCACCACCTACAGACAGGCCCTACCTGAGCCATGGCCGGGCCCGGATGGATTGCCGGGTCAGCCAATCAGGGGAAGAGCCATGGCTGGGCCCGGATGGATTGCCGGGTCAGCCAATCAGGGCCATGCACAATTAAATCCTAGGAGCACTGGGTACCCAGCAGAGCCCAGGAGCAGCCCCTGCTACAGTTAGGCCTGAACTCCCCAGAGCAGCGTGAAAGAGGAAGGCAGCAGTGAGTACTTAGTGCTGTCGAACCCTGGCCGGCCCGGGAGGATGAAGCTGCGGGTCTCCTCCAAGTGCGAGTAGCCATCCTTCTGGTCGATGTCCCACAGGTGCAGGGTGTTGTCATCCAGCAAGGACAGCAGCCGACCCTGGGAGAGAAACCGACAGGGAAGGAAACAAAGGATGTCACAAGATGACAAATTCAGTCTCCCCACCTCCACAGCAAGGCCCCTGCTGCGGCAGTGAGCACGCTGGACTTGGCCACCCCAGCCCATGCATCTAGATCAGGACATTGGGGTGCAGGTACCTTTACGCATCATCCCAATGGCACAGCCTGGCATCCACTTACTGGCCTGTTGGCCGTACCCACCCACTCCAATGCACTTGCTAAAAAGTCTTCCCAGGCCCTGCCCAGCAGAGCTATCAGAAAGGGGCAGAGGATTTTATAAAAGGCAGGAGGCCCCAGTAGGGGGATCAGCAGGCCAGGAGGAGTCCACGGGGCTTGGAGACATTGGCCTGCCGCCTTCCTTGCCAGAGAATGATCATGAGTCTGGCTAATTCAGTGGATGGGCTGCTGCACCCTGGTGACAGCGTGACATGGGTTATTCTCCTCCACAAGCAACCAGAACCGAAAGCAGCAACGTACCTGTCCAGGCAAAAAGTGTATCTGCGTGACGGCGGCAGTCTCCTTGTGCAAGCCAGTGAACTCCACTCCTGGAGCACCGTATCTGGCACGGGCGGAGAGTCAAGGAGGCAACGAGGGGACAGAGACAGCCCTGAACCGACCCCCCTGCCCTCCACCCCAAAACCAACTCTGCCAGCACCTGGGGAACTCTGCCTTTTAGCGCACCAGCAAGTAACACCAAGGTTAAGAACTGAGGACTAAACACTTAAGACCCAGCTATGTCCATTTTGGTGGCATCTTGCTTGCCGCCCAGGTATCCCTGCACCGAAGCTGGTACCTCGCCAGGAGATTTTAAAAGCCTGGCATTGCCATTCTGCAGCCAGGCATTCCGCCGGACTGCTCAGCCAGAAGCCACCCTCCCCCCAAAGCACCTGAATGAGGCATCAAGGTTTACGTGGTCCTCAGACTCCTCCAGAGAGTTTCACACCATCGTCTGCCTGCCCGGTCTAGGCACACCTACTGGACTGCACAACACACACCAGGGTGGTGCCTGCCAGAAGACGGGTCCCAGCAACCCGTGTGTTTGGGAGCTCAACGGGCAGCAGGAGAGGGACTGGGGTGATTCCGCTATACCCAGCAGCGGATGTACTGTCTTGGGGAGGGGGCTAGGAACTACCCGCGCTTTCCACGCCTGGGTTGGGTAGAGCAACACAGGAGAGCGTTAGACTGGTGAAAGCAGCACACCGGCTCCCACAGCTGATCCACTCCAGCGCCTCCGTCCAGGATGCTCAGAAAGGACTCTAGGGTCTGTCTACACTGCCATTAGACACCTGCGGCTGGCCCATGCCGGCTGACTCAGGCTCGCAGGGCTCAGGGGCTGTTTAACGGTGGTGTTGATGTTTGGGGTCAGGCTGGAGCCCAGGCTCTGGGACCCCACAAGATGGGAGGGTCCCACAGCTCAGACTGCAGCCCGAGCCCAAACATCTACATAGCTGTTAAACAGCCCCAGAGCCCGAGCCCCTTAGCCCGATTCGGCAGGCACGGGTCAGCTGCGAGTGTCTAACTGCATCGGGGGGGGGGGAAGGGGACACACAGAGTGGCTGCAGTAAGAGCATGTGGGTGGGATGCGAGGGCCCCCACAACCTGCCTGTTTAGCCGCAGCACAGCAATGAAGCCAAAGGTGCTAATTCTTTCAGCAGGATTAGAGTGCAGCAATTCCTGATCCCTTCACACACAGCCCCCTGGTAAGACCGGCTCAGGCAAAGTCCCATACCGGAGCCGACAGCCTGTGGCGTCCATCTTGGCTGTGTGGGCACACAGCAGACCCGGCCTTCTGCAGCGAGTCAGGCTGGCAGGAGGGGTTCTTGGGGCAACCACAGGTCAAGGTCCGCAGACAACAGCCGATGCAGTCTGGCCAGGTGGCAGTTCCACCCCACTGTCCTGGTCGTGGCGAGGCAGGGCAGGGGCTGCCCACCCACCTCATCAGGGAGCATGTTTACCTGTTGCAGACAGGCAGAACAGGGCTGCACAAGGACAGGGGTTCATGCTCCAAGTTGGTCTGGGCAGGGTGAGTCTAGACAACACTGTCATGCCCCAGACACCCCGCACTTTGGCACAGCCAGCAGCTGTTCCGGCAGCTTGCCAGGCACCCCAGGGCTGTTCTTTATTTGCATAAGGCAGAGCTGGTTTCCCCAGCCCTGATCTTCAGAGAGGCTGCTCATGTCGAGGCCTGCAGCCTTCACATGGTCCCCCCTCAGGAGCAGGACCACCTCCAAGGTCTGCACTGGAGAGCTCTGCTTTCCACGGACAGCCACCGGCAGAGGCTGGAGTTCACACACAAGTCTGACTGTAGAGGTGCACGACTGTTGGGCATCCTGCACCTTCAGCCCCACAGCAGCCAGCACAAGCGCTCTACTTTTCTCCTCCGGGATTTGCATCTGCTAGAACAGTACCTTAATTTGTCTCGCTGCAGCCAAGGGAGGAAGCTCCTTTAACATCCCTGGGGACGACAGGCAGCTGGAACTCAACGAGCACTCCTTAGAGGGCTCACTAATTCAAAAGCCTGTGTGCTCGGGAACTGTACACATCCAGGTGGGGAGGGGTTGGGGCAGATCCCTCCGCAGGCACGGGTTTGTCATCAGGCTGCCTGGGAGGCCCCACCCGGCTCTGTCTCTGCACCTTCTGAGAGGTTAATAGGGTGGGTATCACCTCATGAGCCCACAATGCTGCATCCTCCACCCTCAAGTGTTTATTCTTGCAGCATCCAACGTGCTAGTAAAATCCACCCAGCTAGCAACTCGGAAGACCAGAGTCGGCTAGCCCCAGAGCAGGCACCAGGACCTGGAAGCAATGCCAGATAGGCCATGCTGGCCTGGTATGCCTCTAGACAGACCAGTTCTCTGGACAAGCGAGTATTTCAGCCTCTGGGCCCATTCAGTCCTTACCCGCACCGCCGAAGTGCCAGCTGCCAGACAGTCACAGATCTGCCCGCTCTCTGGGGTGAGTTTGGATAAGTCAACCCCTGCCTCAGGTAGGCTAAGATGGGGTCTCTCGGGAAGACTGTCCCATTGCTCATGATGGATCTCCCAGAAGCACTGCAAGTGGCTTAGGGACAGAGAAAGTTGCACTGAGAATGTGCTCCCCCCTCTAATCAAGGCTAAGTGCACTGGCAGAGCCTCAGGACACTTGGGTTCTGCTGGTCTCCATCACATTCTTCTGGAGCCCCCCCGTCACAGCTGGCTGAGTGCCACAATCCCACCAAGACGTTTCCTGGGTCCCGCCAGTACCTCAGCTCCTGGAAAGGAACAGGCTGCCCCCGTTGAGCTAACCAGACTGAACTCCTTGAGTCTATCACCGTAAGACATGCTTTCTAACCCGGTAATTATGCCCACAGGTCTTCTCTGAACAATGCATCAACATCATTCTTGAATTGCAGGCACCAGAACTGGACACAGGATTCCAGCCGCAGTCGCGCCAGTGCCAAATACAGAGGTAAAATAACCTCTCCTACTCGAGATTCCCGTTTACACATCCAAGGATTGCACTGGCCCCTTTTTGTCCCAGCGTCACACTGGGAGCTCATGTTCAGCTGATTATCCACCAGGACCCCCGAATCTTTCAGTCACTGCTTCCTAGAACAGAGCCCCACTCCCCATCCTGAAAGCACAACCTGCTTTCTTTGTTCCTAGATGTACACATTTAGCCCTATTAAAATGCATATTGTTTGTTTGTGCCCATCTTAACAAGCAGTCCATTTGACTCTGTATCAGCAATCTGGCCTCCTCCCGATTTACTATTCCACCAATGTTGGTGTCATCTGAAAATCATTACTGATAAAGTTTGATGTTTTCTTTCAGATCACTGTTAAGTGTTAAATAGCGAAGGGTCAAGAACCAGTGCCTGCAGGACCGCACTAGAAACACAACCTCTCAATGATGAGTCCCCATTTAGAGTTAGATTTTGAGACCTATCAGCCAGCTTTTAACCCAGTTAAAAACGTGCCAGGTTAATTTTACATCATTTTAGTTTTTAATCAGAACGTCATGCACTACCAAGTCAAATGCCTTACAGAGGTAGAGTCCGTCGTCACCTTTATCAACCAAACCTGTAACCTCAAAAATATATATCAAGCTAATATAACAATTTATTTTCTGTGAACTCATGTTAATTGGAATTAGTGACATTTTCCCCTAATTCTTTATTCAATTCCATATCACACACTCCATTGTCTTGCCCAGGTTTGATGTCAGACTGTCACACCAATAATTGCCTGGATCAGACCATTTACCCTTTTTAAATACCGACAACTTTAGCTTTCTTCCAGTCTTCCCCAAGTTCCAGCACTCGCTGAAAGTCATCATCAATGGTCCTGTAAGCTCCTCAGCCAGCTCTTTTAAAACTCATGGATGCAAGTTATCTAGACCTGGTGATTTTAAAATGTCTAATTTCCATAGCTGCTGTTTAACATCCTCAAGAGATGTTGGAAAGGAAAGTGTTCTATTATATGACTACATCATCTGTGTTTGGGGGAAAACATAACAAATATTTATTAAACACTTCTGCCTTTTCTACATAATTTCTAATTCTACCATTTTCATCTAGTAATTGACAAATACCATAGTTAGGATTCTTTTTTGTTCCCAATATACTTTAAAAACTCCTCCTTATTGTCCTTAACGCTGCTGGCCATAGATTTCTCCTTGTGTCCCTTTGCTTTCCTTATCAATTTTCTACAATTCCTTGCTTCTGATTTATATTCATTGCTATTCACTTTCCCTTTCTTCCCCTCTAAACCAGGTCAGGTGGGTTTTTTTAAAAAAAAGGGGAAAAAATACCACTACAGCCTTCTTCCTCAATTGAGATGAAGGACGCTATTGACTAAGTAGCCAGAAGCAAGACTGCTATTCCATTCTCTGCAATGAGCCTGTAGCAGTTGGTCTTGGGTATTTAGACTGTGAGCTCTTTGAGACAGGCACTCACTATGTATGTGCAGCACCCAACACAACGAGGTCCTGTTTTCACTTGGGCCAGAGATACAAACCTACGGGAGCCATTACAAGGAGCACTATGCTAACAGAGTGAGCCTACAGTTTGCAGCAGGGACACTCCAGGGTTATTACCCAATGCTGCAGTCTCTCTAAAGCGCTAACGGGAACAGCAGCCCATGACATGGTTCCCCCAGAGGATCACCAAGACACGAGCAATCGCTCTGTCCGGGGAGAGAGCTATCGAGTAGCCAAACGGCCTTTTGTTGCCAGCTGAGGCTTAAAGTTTAATCGCAGAGAATCTGCTGCCCTCCCAATCGGAATGACGGTGTCCCTTTCAGAGCCCCCATGACTGCCTGTCACTTGTTTCCAGGGACATTTCTCACAGGCTTTCGCTGAGAGCAGCTTGAATGTCTCTCCCTGCAATCCCCCTAGGGGCAGAGTGCCCTGTAAGGAGTCCCTTGCTTCTCCTGGTGCCTCCCTCCCTTTCTTTTTGGTTTACTGTGGCCTCCCAGAGCTGTATTCTCTGGAATCCCTCACTAGAGGGTCACCAGGCAACCAGCTGCCTGCTTGCCCGTTGCTCGGAGCAACCACCTCTTCTAACTCCAGACTCCACGCTATGCTTATTCAGCAACTCTCCAGCGCTCGCTTCCTGTCCCAGAAAAACAAAGAGAACTTCTGAAAACACAAGGAAACGGAACGTGAGCAGAAAAATCCAGCGCATCCAAAATGGAGATGCAGCAGCTGGAGGATCTGGGCTCCTTCCTCGCTCAAGGGCCAGGGGTGCCTCCTTTGCCATGAGGTTCCCCTAGAAGTTTGGGGGTGGGTACAGATTAACCCTTGACCGAACGCCAGGCCACAGAACCTGGGGTACAGCTGATATGGGACAGCCGCTCCCCTTGAAGAGGATCATGCTATGTCTAAGGTATTGCAGAGGCTTAGTACAACACAGAATTTCAAGTGTAAACATCCCCAATGCTTGGAAGAAGATTTGGTCAGATCTTCACCAGAGACACTTTCCCCAGACAAGATTCCAACTAGGTCGACTCAGTTAGTCTGATGTGGGTTTATGTAAAGATGGAGGGGACTTGACCCTACCGCTTTGAAGTCGACCAAAGGGAAGGGGCAGGCTGGAGTTACAGGCTGCGTCTGGATTCGTTCCCTGGACCATCTGCACTCGCATGCTATTGTCCTGACTCCGTAAAGCAGCCGCCGCCGCGTCCGCAATGCAGCAGGAGCATGGGGAGGAAAGAGGGTGACATGATGAATTCAAGTCACTTTCATAAACTCGTTTCATTGCCCAATTAAAATCCCAAACCGCTGGCGCTCCCGAGATGGGTAATCCGATAGGCTGGGTATGTCTGCAATTAGCTTTGCTCCTTTGGGCACACACAATGGCATTAGCGCTCATGCTCTCTAGGACCCTGAACTTTCCGGTGGGTTCATTTTTCCAGCTTTCCTGCTGCAGAGGCCAAGCCGCAGTCTACCTGCGCAGTCAGCTGCCGGAGCCATGCTACTGCAGTCGCAGGAAGGCAGTTTAAGAGGGATTAGTGGCACAGGACCAGCCTGGGCTGGCAGGTCTGGGTTCAAATTCTACCACTAGGGAGCCAGGTCAGCTATGGTCCTGGGAGACATTAACCCACATGATAGCAGGGCCACACAACTCAGCCCCATCAGTGCTACCTCCGCCCATTGCAGGACAGGACGGACTTATGCTGACATAGTCCTGCTTTCCACAAGGCCAGGCTGCAGCAAGACACCTGAGATCAGGGATGGGCAAACTCCGGCGTGTCAGACATTTTAATCCGGCCCTCGAGCTCCTGCCGGGGAGCGAGTGTGGGGCTTACCCCACTCCGCACAGCTCCCGGAACCAGCGGCACGTCCCCCTCCGGCTCCCACTAGGCTCAAAAACAGACACTACGTACTGGTTAGGTGCTTGTATTCAGAACCCCGGGTCACTCTCATAGTAACCTGCAGAGTCCCAAGGATCAAGAGACTCCAGCCACGTCTACACTACAGGTGAAACAAACAGCAGCATGGCTACTGTGCACTAGTGCCGTGGTGCAGACGCACACTACAGTGAGGGGAGGGGCTAGCCCCTTGCTGGAGTAACTACCTCCCCCATGCCGGAGAAGACAGAGGCTTTAATGAGGCTGGCAGCAGCTGGAAAGCCAGGGTAACTGGTTTTCAATAAGCTGGCAATAGCTAGTAATTAACCACTCAGTGAGAGGAAACAGCCCTGAAACTCCCACTGCTTCACTGAAGGGGAGGAAAGTAGCCCCAAGACATGGAATAGAGGGAAGGGGTGGGGGGGGTTCAGATTCCCCCACTCAACTCAGTTTTGCGTGCGGGTTTCAAAGCTGATTAGCAGCCCAGAGAGCAAGGAGGAGCAACTTGGATTCTTAAAAGTAAATGTTTAGTGATACAGAGCTTGAACGCTTCCCATTCCCTTAACCCGCCACACCGAGCCCTTCCGACTCATCCAAGCAGCTGTTGCAGATGGAATACAGATGCCCGGAAACAGGAAGTCCCCTGGCTGGACGCCTAAGCCTGCTGCAAGGCAAAGTGCTCTAGGTAAGTTAGTGGGCTGAGCCCAGATTCCTCCTCCCTGCCACCCTCCTTCCCGCTCATGAACTGCTGGAAAGCCAGACACCCCTGGATGCTAAGCAAGTGCCTGGTCCCCCATCAAGGATCTCTGCTTCCTGCCCACAGGAGAGTCCTGCACAAGAAGCTAGTCCAAGCACCGCAGGCTTGGGTTGATTTGGAATGGTATAAATATGCTCCATCTGGGATCAGCTCTACAAAGCTTCCAAAGGCAACCAGCCAGAGCCAGACTGGAACCCCTTTATCCAGCCAGGCCAGTACAGCCGAAGTACGGTAAACATTCCATTCTTGGAGGGATTACAGCCCTGGCCCGTTGTGACAGCGTCCTACACTCAAGCACGGACAAGATCAAGCAAGTCTGGTAGGTTTCGTCTCCTGGCTCCATGGGAATTTGATACAAGGTGCGTTGGCTTGGTGACACAATAGAACCATGGGCAGGCCGGCTGTAGGCACGTGGATTTTGGGAACAGCGACTGCAGCCCAGCCATTTCATTCCCCTAAATACCCAGAACAGCGTAGCAAGATCCCACGCTCATTCCACCCAGGCCTGGAGATCACAGCCTTGCACCGGAATTGGAACGAGTCCCCTCCCCTGGCAGAGAAGCTGGTCACGAGAGGGCACAACACTTGCCACTGCATCGCTGCTCCCGACATCTCAGCGCTGCCTCATTCACACCTTGTGCCCACGGGGGAGGCCAGGGTCACCTTGCACTGCAAGAGCCCGAGTCAAGCAAAGCGGATAATGCCTACCTGACAGCCAGGCTCGAACCCACACCAGCCAACACTCCAAAGAGTCAGTCGTGCATTGGTGGGTGCCCCACATGGCAGACTGGGAAATGCAGATGGGCTCCTAGAACAGCTACCGGCTCGGTCAGCAGCTTGGTACAATTCAGGGGGTTGCACGCAGCAGCAGATTCCCAGATTGTAAAGCCAGAAAGGATCAGCATGGTTATCTAGTCCCACTTCTGGTATGACACAGGTCACAGAACTTCCCCAAAATAATACCTAGAGCAGATCTTAGAAAAGCCATCCTATCTCGCTTTTAAAATGGTCAATGATGGAGAATCCACCACCACCCTTGGTGAGTTGCTCCAAAGATTAAATTACTCACTGTTAACACCTTATCTCCAGTCTGAATTCGTCTGGCTTCAACTTCGAGCCATTGGAGCAAGATAGATCTTTCTCTGCTAGATGGAAGAACCCACTATTAAATATTTGTTATAGATACAGACTAACCAAATCACCCTTAAATCTTCTCTTTGTTAAGCTAAGTAGATTGAGCTCCTTGAGTCTGTCACTATAAGGCAGGTTTTTCTAGTTCTTGAATCATTTTTCATGGCTCTTCTCTGAATCCGCTCCAATTTCTCAACATCATTAATTGTGGACCCCAGATCTGGACACAGTATTCCTGCGGTGGTCGCAACAGTGCCAAAAATAGAGAGAAAATAACCGCTCTAGCCCTACTCGCAATTCCTCAGTTTATGGATTCAAGGATTGCATTAGCCCTTTCCGCCAGCGTCACAGAGAGTTCACGTTCATTTGATTATCCACTGTGATCCCAAGTCCTTTGCAGAGTCACTGCTTCCCGGAAGAGAGTCCCCCCACCATCCCGTAAGCCTGGTCTGCATTCTTTGTCCTTTGATGTATAACTTTGGCCTTATTAAAATGCATATTGTTTGCTTGCGCTCAGCTTACCAAGCGATCCAGATTGCTCTGTTTCAGTTTCTTGTCCTCTTCATTTATCACTCTCCCAATGTTGGGGTCATTTGGGAACTTTAGTGATGATGTTATGTTGCTTTCTTCTAGGTCATTGATAAAGGTGTTAAACAGAGTAGGACCAAGCAAGCACCAACGCCTGCAGCGCCCGACTAGAAACACAACCACCTGATCACTCTCCATTTACAGTTATTGACACCTAGCCGTTAGCTAGTTTTTAAATCCATTTAACGTGTGTCGTGTCAATTTTATATCATTCTTTAATCAAAATGTCATGGGACACCAAGGCAAATGCCTTACAGAAGTCTAAGTATATTACAACAACACTACTGCCTTTATCAACCAAACGTGATTCCTTTTTTACAAGCTTGGCTGACGGGAGCTATTCCTCATCAATCCACATTGATTGGAATTAGTTACCTGCCTTAAATTAATAGAGTCCCATATCAGCCAGTCCATTATCTTGCCCAGGATCTATGTCAAACTGCCAGGCCTAGAATTATCTGGATCATCCTGTTTACCCATTTTAAATATTGGCACAAAATTAGCTTTCTTCCAGTCTCCTGGAACATCCCGTTTTCCAAAAACTTATTAAAACAAAACCCAAAATTAACAGTCTAATGAGCTCCTCAGCCAGCTCTTTTAAAATACTCTTGGATGAAAGTTATCCGGACCTGGTGATTTAAACATGTCTAACTTTAGTAGCTGCTGTTTAACATCCTCCGGAGGAACTAGTGGCACCAAAAGGAAAGAGTGTCATATGGTATGACTACATTTGTCCCCCAAGCCCACCCTAGTACAGAACATAAATATTTATTGAACACTTCTGCCTTTTCCTGCACTATTGATGAGTGTACCATTTCCATCTAGTAATTGACCAATACCTTTGTTAAGATTCTTTTTGTTGCTAGTATACTTCAAAAACTCCTCCTTATCGTCGTCCTCTCTGCTGGCCACAGATTTCTTCATGTGTCCCTTTGCTTTCCTTATCAATTTTCTACAATTTCTAACTTCTGATTTCTATTCATTACTATCAACTTCCCCTTTCTTCTATGATCTGTGATCAATTCCACTTATCTGTCAAGAAAAGTCTAATATACAACTCACCTGTGCTGGATGCAACATTGTAATTTAGGAAACTGTCATTTCTAATATTTAGAAATATTAAGTAACCCTCACCTTCACACTAAGCTTTACGGTCAGGAAGGTGTGGAAAAGCTAGACCTGAAAAGCAGGCTGCAGAGTTGCAAACAGAAACAGCCCTTCTCAAAGGGAACCAACCAGCCACTAGCCTGAATCGCTGCAGCTCTCTGCAGCATTTTGCAAGCATCTCTGCAAGGAGGAGAGATCAGGCCCCATGAAAAGCCAGGCTGTGGGCTCCAAGGCACCACAATTAAACATCTTTTTCCTCCTCTCAGGCTCTCCCCTCCGGCAGGAAAGCAGCAATAAATTAGCGCAATCCCTGCAATGCCATCTACATAAATCACCAGCGGTCACCCATTGGTGCCACAACACAGGGCCAGACTTAGCCCCGGTGGATGAGTTTCTGGACAGGATGCAGTTGCCCCAGGCAGAAGGGTGTTTGAGGAGCTGTTCAGCCAGGGGAGGAGGCTGTTAGGAAAAGGCTTACGCTGCTCGTTTGACGGTGTCTGAGCCAGGCAAACTCACAACAGACCTGCCAAGGCTTTAAAAGTCTTGTTCTTTGAGGAACATTTTAAACGCAAGGCTGCCTGGCACCTGGATTTGCCATGCTCTCCAGGATGGTGGGTAGGGAGAGGTTTTAACCAGCTAGTGCAGAAACCCAAAGATAAAAGCCAAAACACCCAGGCTTCATTAGGGATTTTGCAGCCCAAGTGTAGGCTTGTCAGAGGGAGCTGCAAATAAATCCAAGTCCTGGACCGTTTCTATTTAAATTCCAGTGAGAGTTCTGGACGCAAGTATTCCCTCCACCCAACCTGCTACTGCACGTAGGATGACCAGACAGCAAACATGAAACATCGTGACGGGGTGTGGGGGGGGGGCAGGGGGGAGTAAATAGGAACCTATATACGACAGACCCAAAAATCAGGACTGTCCCTATAAAAATCGGACATCTGGTCACCCTAACTGCACGAGGCGGGTGCAAGAGAACTCAAAAGTGAAACCCACCAGTCTGTTGTTGGCATTCAAGCCAAGCAAGGTGTCAAAAGACATTCTGCTTAAGTCGCCCTCTTTCGGTGCCGCTTTAAAAGGTGTTTTAGTAACAGATAAGGCAGCATGGGAAAGACCAGCTCAGTGTGATAGCGCTTCTTCTCTAAAGGCATTTCCTCATTTGTCTATCTGACCTCATTTCCGGGGCTCACTTCACAGCATCCAAATGTATTTTCCTGTGTGGTTAAGCAACTGGCAGCAAACAATTTACAGAGGAGCCTAACGCAAGCAGTGGATTTTATTTTTTTAAACCCAACAGTTTGCATATATGTAATCACCTATCACAAAATCCTCTGCTGTGATACACTCACTGTGAGTGCCAGTGAATGGAGAATTTGCTACACTGCAAGTGTGTCAAACGCTTCAGCGTTATGCATTTGACGTCATCGGTATCTTTTACAGAGAGAAGCCTGTAAAGCTGGTCATTTATAAAGGTTTAGGCAATGTACTTGTGTTACACGCTAATTCGATATACACCATCTCACGGTAAGTGTCTCCACCAGGACGGCACTAGAGGCAAGGTGACTGTTCCTCTGCTCAAACTCGTTATCATAAGCCTCATTCTAAAACTCTGCTTATGCACTCGTTAAGATCCTGCTGACTCCTACATGAATCTTGGCTGGAGCTGCAAGCAGTGCACCAGCGTTAACCAAAACCTACGTTTCAGCTGGAAGCTTACAACAAATTCCCCCCCAATAAAGACATGGCGTGTTAGCAGGAGACAGGATCTCTTCAAGGGAGGCTGCCCACTCCACAAAGGCAGCCTTACAGCAAGGGGCACTAGCAGTGGATGCTTCCAGACTACCACAGCTGGAAGTCCTACAGACGCCACAACAGCAATTAGAGGCTGCCGATGGGAGGAGTTTAAAATGATCCCACGCTGGCAGTTAGCCTATCTGCATTCAGGATCACCAAAGAGCCTTCTGTAGCAGGAATTGGTGAGCTCCCTGCACAGATGGGGAACTGCTAATGCCCTAGTTGAGAAGGGGGCGTTACAGGGAAAAAGGCTGCTAGGGCTCCAGGACCAGAACTGAAGCCATGTGAGACAGGCAGGAATACAAATCCAGAAGGAATTTGATCCTCAAAGGCAGCAATCCCATGGCAGCATCTAAAGGAGCATTTGCTCTCTGCTCCCACTCGACAGCATTCTGTCCAGCCACGAGGAGGAGGATGGAGAACCTTTGTCACCTACTTTGCAACGCAACCAGGGACAGCAGCTAGTGCTACAAGGAATTGGAGAGCAGTGTCCTCCAGCCACAGAGCTGGTACCGAAGCAGTGCACGCCTCCCACAGGAGCGTACTGGCGTAACCCCACACCAGCTTTAACAGGAACCCCAATGGCAAGAGAAAGTGCTGGAGTGCAGGCGACGCGCTCATTAAGAGTGACACTACCAGGGAGATTTCCTTATGCTCTCGTTACAAACAAGGTGGACTGCTTTGCTTTTCACCACGCTGGTTACTATCTGCACTTCCCTCAGGTTGGGCATAGGCAGCAAGCCACTGACTGTTGCTTCCAGAGTCTCATGCACATCCCTGCTTTGTTTAGAACTCTGCTCCCATCGTTCTAGTGTTTTAAGTCTTAGGTTTGTTTAGTAAAGTTTGGTCAAAATTACCATTTTAGGTAATCACGGTCCTTCGAATACATAGGAGAATGGAGCAGGGACTACAATGAGCAACAGCTATTCGAGGCCAGTTAAGAGCAAATCTGGTATATAATAGCATCTGCATGGGAGATGCTAAGACTGCAGTTTCTTTCTGCAGACATCTAGAGCAGTGATCCAACAGTTAGGTGTCACTTGACCATCTGTACCGCTCTATTCCACAGGACCACGGACGCTCGCAACAGGAGGAGGGTTGCAGACTCCCTCCAAAGCCAGGCCGAGCAGATCAGAGAGAGAACTGTTGCATAATGAAAGCTTTCCATTGGCCACTGCAGCACGACAACACCACACATACCCCTCGCTTTTAACACCTTAAAACCAAATACACATTGAAACTCTCATTTACTTTTGCACTTCGCTCAGCTTAAGTAGGTAAAACAGATGGGTCACTTTCACTTTTACTGCTACGCAGTTCCAGCGGCTCATCTGACAGCCCAGGCCATAAAGAAACACAAAACACTTTTCATGGTAATTCTGTCTGGGGAAAGTTTCCATGTTCAGTATTCTCTTTTGTCAAGCGCAGGCACACACGCATCCTGCCAGTACTTTAATGTCTGGGGGAGAGTGAAGAGTTAACAATAGCAATGCCTAAAAAAAGACCCACTAAGCACTCTAGCTAAGCAGTAATATAGGGAATTGAAAGCTTTTAATATTCCTGGGGTAGATCCCTTGAATTCACCACACACAAGTGCCCCACAGATCCATGTACACGAAGAGGAGGGTTATTAGCTCTCCTCCCTTCCCCCCAGTGTCAACATTATCCACAGCGGTGCTCATTTGCATCACGCTGTGGTTTGCGCAGCTACTGTTCTACATTTCACAGCAACCCTGGAGCCAGTTGTAGGAGTTTAAAGACTGAGCTCAAAACAGTGTCAGAGCAGCCTGCCACGCTGCTGCTAGTTCTCCAGAGCTGCGTGAAGTGCTGAAACCACACCCCCAGAGCGGCCTTTTTTACTGCGAGTGTTTGCACTGGCTTTTCCCCCCTGGCATTCCCCCACTATTTCATTATTCCTTGCACAGCTTCACCGGCAGCAGCTCAAGAGCGAGCCTCCCTATAGCCTGGGTAAGCTGAGCCATAGTGGGTAAGACCACCAGCACCCTTTCCACACTGGCACTGCCAGAGAAGTTAAGTTACATGCTATCGGAGAGAAAACCTGCCCTCAAATATAGGGGGGTCTGACAGATAACCAGGCTGCCTAGGGACCACCGCAGGGCAGGACTATTCAGAAAGTGCCAAGTATTCTTGCAGGACCAAGCCATTGACATCTGCTTTCAACAATAAGCCTTATCCACTGAAGGTGAATTAGCAGTAAGAGGACGGCCAGTGAGCTGAGCCTCC
This sequence comes from Mauremys mutica, assembly GCF_020497125.1. Taxonomy (NCBI): domain Eukaryota; kingdom Metazoa; phylum Chordata; order Testudines; family Geoemydidae; genus Mauremys; species Mauremys mutica. Next base: position 79,619,803 of record NC_059082.1, on the reverse strand, counting down.
CAGACACAAGCCCAGGTGTGAGCTCTCGTAACAGGGTGCAATAGGTGCACGACACCCAGAAGGGCTGGGGAAAAAGGATGTCATTCCACCTCCCTCCCCCACCAGTCAGGGTTTTAAGGGGTTAACACCAGATCTGTGACACGGGCCAGTGTGCACCGTTACTGCTAGTGAATCATTTGGCGCACCTTTAGCCCTCATCTACAGGGCAGCCGTGGTGCGTCACCAGATTGGGAGGCAGCAAGACATCCAACGAAGGTCTATTTCTGTCCTCCCAAGCAGGCTTGGACGGGTCACTAACAGGTACCGCTAACCTAGGTAACTTGAGGCAACTGAAGCCTAGCCTCCCTGTGCCAATGGACACAGCTGCATTGTTCTCTTGGCTACACAAGTCTTCCAGCACCTCTCTCTACCCCACTGCAGTCCAAGAAGGAGACCCGTCCTCTGGAAACAGCCCCTGGAGAAGGGAAAGGCCGTTGTGCACGGGAATGACAGGCTTCCTTAATGGCACACGGCAGCTCTATACAAGGCCCAGGTATGTATCCAGATTCATTGGAATTTAGCAGCCTCCTGACAACACCTCAAGCCACTGGGGGTAGAAACCAGCCTTGCCCAGGGCCCAATAGGAAGAGGCTGATTTAAGTTATTTCTGTCTCCAAGTCACGCTAGGGTTGGGGGAGCCCCCACAACGAGGGCTTTCCCTCCGAGTGCTGAAGTCACTGCTGCATGGCCTTGGGCAGAACACTTCACCCCAGTGCCTTCAATCGTTGGATGGCCAGCGACGTAGGGTTGATCCAGACACCCATTCCCCAACCTCAAAGAAGTCTCCCCTGGGCATCTCTCTCTGCAAAAAGAGCTTAACAGTCATTCAGGGCCGCGGGCCAAAGGTTGCTGACTCCAATGTGGAACAAGCCCTTGGAGGAGTCTGCTGGGAGGGGGCTGCAGCTTTCTAAAGCTGAGTTCCCGTGAGAGGAGGGGAAGCTGGAACCCAGTTCTCCGATGGAGCCAGTCAGAGTGAAAACCAGGCCTCTGCATTTCAGCATACGCAGCTCGTTTCTTTGGCCGACTCAAGAGGAATGGATTGTTTTGGAACAAAATCGGACAATTAAACAGCAATAAGTCCCAGGACCAGATGGGATTCACCCGAGAATTCTGAAGGAACTCAAATATGAAATTGAAGAACTGTGGTATGTAACCTATTGCTTAAATCAGTCTCTGTACCAGATAACTGGAGGACAAATGTAATGCCAATTTTTACTTTTATTTTTTTTAAAGGCAATTACAAGCCAGTAAACCTATCATCAGTACCAAGAAATTGGCTGAAACTATAATAAAGGACACAATTATCAGACATAAGATGACCACAATTTGTTGTACAAGAGTCAACAGGGTTTTTGTAAAAGGAAATCACGCTTCACCAATCTATTAGAATTCTTTGATGAGGTCAAACATGTGGACAAAGGTGATCCAGTCACTTTCAGAAAGTCTTTGACAAGGTCCTTCACCAATGGCTCTTAAACAAAAAGTAAGCAGTCATGGGATATGTGTGATGGTCCTCTTATGGATCAGTAATTGGTTAAAAGATAGGAAAAAAGGTAGGAATAAATGGGCAGTTTTCACAGTGGAGAGAGGTAAATAGCTGCATCCCCCAAGGATCTGTACTGGGACCAGGGCTGGTCAACATTCATAAATGATCTGGAAAAGGGGGTAGACAGTGAGGTGGTAAAGTTTGCAGATGATAACTATCTTGAGTAATTTTGTAAGTCCAAAGCTGACTGCGAGGAGTTACAAAAGGGATCTCTCAAAACTGGGTGACTGGGCAACAAAATGGCAGATGAAATTGACTGCTGCTAATTGCAAAGCAATGCACATGGGATTATTTTTTTCCCCCAAAACTATACATACAAAATGATGGAGTCTAAATCAGCTGCTACCACACAAGAAAGATCTTTGAGTCATTGTGGACAGTTCTCTGAAAACATCCGGTCAACGTACAGTGGCAGTCAAAAAAAGCTAACAATCTTAGGAACCATGCTACTATATAAATCCATGGGGACACTGACGCTTTGAATACTGCGTGCAGACTTGGTCACTCCAGCTCAAAAAAGATATCACAATTGGAAAAGGTACAGAGAAGGGCAACAAAAATGATCAGGGGAATGGAACAGCTTCCATAGCCTGGGACTGTTCAGCTTGGAACAGACACGGTTGGGGGTGGTGGGGGGAATAGAGGTCTATAAAATCATGACTAGTGTGGAGAAAGCCAACAGGGAAGCGTTATCTACCCCTTCACATAACACAAGAACCAGGGGTCCCAATTCAATTGATAAGCAGCAGGTTTAAAACAAAAGGGAAAGAAACAGTCGGTGCAGCCAGCAGTTAGTTAGGATCTGGCTTCCGCCAGTTGCGCTGAGCTAGCAGGCGCTGACCCTTCCGGACCCAGCTCTTGCTCCCGTGGAGCTTGGAGATTGGGAGCAAGGGGAATGGGAAGCCGCTCACTTTGTCTAAGTTATCCACTGCCACTGGCAGATGTTCGGTCTTACCCAACTGAGGCTATTCCTTGCTGGGTACAACCCACCCAGCCGATGCTAAAGCGGCTCTAGCCAGCGCTGTCAAAAGCAATCGCTTCAGATACAGGCTACGTGACCTGGCAACGGTGGCTTTCCTTTGGCGGTGAAGGGAGGCGCTTTCATGCTGCTAACCCGAACCAGGATGGAGTGCGAGAAAGAGGCACGGAGGCCGCCCCTGCCCAGTTATTCGTACTGTTCCTGCGCGTCACCCCGTAGGGGTGCACAGCATAGAACAGAGACGGTCCCTGCCCCAAGGAGCTTACCGTCTAGACAGCTATTTGCACGCCCGTCGGGCAGTACCGCCAGCACACGTATGGTTAACATGGACCAGCCCACGTACAACTCCTGAGGAAGGGAATGTTTTATTCCCCCATCAAGTAAGGAACAACTCGTGCCAGGCCAGAGATGGTTCTCGAGAGCTAAACTCGACTGTAGAAGCATCTGTGCTCCGAGGTCAGTTTTGTGTAACTGGGGTGTGGGAGGGGGGCGAGTTGCCAGGGCAACGTACTGGTGCCAACACACACACACACACACACACACAGTCTGTTGTGCCTGTCAACTAAGCTCTCCGCTCCGGGGACAAACAGAGCCATCTTCTGGCTGCATGGCCAGCGACGTCGCAGCTGGGCCGGCATTCAGGCCTGGTACACAATGGAAAGAAATGCCAGCTTTGTGCTAGGACGCTGAATAAAGGGAGCCCCTCTCGGGTGCGCACACAGTGACTGGGTCTTCCATTTCCTCCCCCGACTCCCGTGCAGAGAGGCTGCAGTGGTGCCGGGAGGAGATCCTACGGCTAGGACAGGGCTAGTTCTGCACCTTGTCCTGTCCGGCACGTCCGACCAATTTCCAACTAACACCCCCTCGCATTCCTGCAGAGCGGGGCCCAGAGAACAGGGCCTCAAAACCCCTGGGACAAATTGATCCCTGGCCTGCAGCCAGCGAGCCCTCTGAAGTCCCTCCACACAGAAAGTAACAAAGGACGCTCTCTGCCAGGCCTCGCAGAACTTGCCAGCTCCCCTCTCCTCTGAGTGCCTTTGGCTACGTGCAGCAGACTGGTCAAGGATGCCCTGGATACAATGGGTCAGCTTCCCCCCGCCCACAATGGCTCGAGACAGACGCTCAATTCAGGGGCAGCCAGTTAGCCACGGAGCTGGGAAAAGGCCTTTTCCCAAGGATCCCTGTAAGGCTGTGCCCTGATTCCCTGAAAACGCCAGCCTGAGTCACTAGGCTGCTGTCCAGGGCCTTCCGGTCCATTACTGGGGCTCCCAGACAATGGTAATAAAAACAAATGCATAGCAGCATCCCTGCGAGAGATGTGCTGGCAGCCGCATGCAGACACCCCATTTCTAAGGCTGTGGTTTGGGCCCATATCTTGCCTCTAGAGGAGTCTTTCCTCTGCACTGGAGAAAAAACAAAACAAAACAGCATATTTGCTAAGAAGTGTTGTCCGAGCCCTGGGTCGTGATGCACAAGAATCGGGTGGGCCTCAGCATTTAACTGTTTGCAGTTTAAGCTGGACGTACATGTATTATTTTTTGAGAAAGAAATCCAGCTCCTAATTGGACACAGACTTGTGCGCTCCATGCATGGACACGTTTATTATTTGTATCAACGTACACCTCTACCCCGATAAAACGCTGTCCTCAGGAGCCAAAACATCTTATCGTGTTCTAGGTGAAACCGCGTTATATCGAACTTGCTTTGATCTGCCGGAGCGTGCAGCCCCGCCCCACTGGAGCACTGCTTTACCGCGTTATATCCAAATTCGTGTTATATCGGGGTAGAGGTGTAGCACTTATGAGCCCCCCATGGGTCAGCACCCCATTGTGCTAGGCCCTGTACAAACAGAACACAAAAAAACAAACCCACAGTTCCTGCCCCCAAAGTCCTGCTAATCTATGTAGAACCCAGATCTCCAGCTCAGGTTATTAGACTTTGCTAATAACTCTGCCCTATTCGTTTGGGGGAGAGAGGGACCCCTACAGCTTCTTGTAAGCCCACTTGGCGGGCTAGTGGTCCCCATTCCAGGTTCGCCTTCCCCACCGATTGTTTGCAGAGGTGGACGAACAAAAAGACAAACACCGGGCAAGGAGTTTTAAACACCAAGTACCTGGCACCCCAGACGGCAGCTGGCCCAGTGTCCCCACCAGCCCTGATCTCCCCAACCACCTCTGTAATTTGCCATCCTCAACCTGCAATTTGTGCTCCTTAAATAAACCCCTGGGCTGAAGGTTTGTTGGAGGAGGAGGAAGGAACACACACATCTGCTCCTTCTCCCCAGCCTGCATCACTGCTCAATCCCGACTTGCCATTGGCACGTATTCTTCACGGAGAGAGGAAATGAGCAGCATCACGGCACCGCGAAGAGAGCTGGAGGGAAGCAGTGGGGAAGCCGCCAGCAGAGGAGGAGTGCGAGCGTGAACGCTCTCCCTAATGCAGGCCACCAGCGGGATCCGAGAATGTCAGTTTTTAGTGCCTGATCGGCTGTTTCCCCTGGGCACCGCTCCACGGCAAGCGATGACACCACGTCTACTTAGAGCGGAGGTGGACTCCATTCATAAGTCACACGCCGTATTTTTGGAAGATTGAGCAAGTTCAGCTGTTTCCTTCCCCACTCCTTTGGGAATGAGGAGTGTGGATTTATCCTCTACTCAGCCATCCACACACACACACACACACAGTCAGACAGCCCAGCTGCTGCAGAGATCCATGTAGGCCCTGGGTCTGGCTCTCCATGGAGAGATCCCTGACGCCCAGGGCACGCTATAACCCGGTTATGCCAACGGGGCAGGCTTGTGCTAGAAGCAAGGGGCCGCAGAGAGGCGTTTGGTTTGCCACACTTGAAGGAAATCTAAGAGCTTCAATGAGGTGGCCCCTATGGCTCACATGGGCACTGTTTTACCCTGTCCATTAAGGGCAGAAAGTAGCGCCATGGCAGGAAAGCCACCGCCGCCGCGGTTGGAGGAGACCACAGGATGGCAAGGCTCGCCAGCATCAGACGCGAGGCTGCCGTTTGGTCACTGCCTCCACGTCTGCCCCTACCCACAAGCTGGTTTCTATGACCACTTTGCCACGCCAAGGCCCATACATTCAGCTATTTACCAGAGGGCCAGTTGCTAGGCACGGAGTAGGAAACATGCTAGAAGAGGAAAAAGCCATGCTCCTGCTGAGAGCTGGAGGATCAACTCTGAGTCACTGCTCTGCACAGACAGCTGAGTGCAGAGGCTGGAATCTTGGCAAGACCGATTTGCAGCAACACCCTTGCAGGGAGAGGGCGGGCACTCCCACCCGCCCACCCTATCTGGAGCACAAGCAGCCTTCCCCGCCCCCACCCCAACCTCCAACCTGGCCCATGCAGCCGTGACTTCACTTCCCATCCCCAAGGCGTGGTGACTAACCTTTACGGAACAACACCCCTGGGAAGCAGGTAAACACCATCATCCCTGTTTAACAGATGGGGAAAACTAGAGGCATAAGCGAGGACAAACGAACAGAAGGGATCAGTGTCAGAACTAAGAGATCCTGGGCTCCAGTTCTGTGCTCCAACCACTACCTCCAGTGTGGGCACCCGGAGAGGTAGTAGATTAAGATCTATACCCCTTCCACACAGACACCTTTCCCAGATGCTGGCTGTCCTCCCAACCACCTCGAGCCACTCTGCTCCACCCCTGTCCCCTCCACTCTCACCTGCCAAAAAAGGTGGGAACAGAACGGCACCTTCGTTTTCCAAGTTTTAGATGCGTATAAATAACCCGCACCCACAAGAAGCCAGGTACTAGCAAACTCGCATGCACAGCAAGAACACACCCATTCGCAGTGGGTTACAATGCTCATGACACAGCCTAGCCTTGCTTCCAAGAGGGCTCTGCAGCCTTCGGCCCTGGGTGGGCACCGAAGTGCAGCAGTTAATCCAGGCCTTAAGCTCGGTTGCAATCATTGCTGTGAGATTTTGCAGACACAAGAAAAGTAACTGAAAGTTCCGTGCTGTAAGCCTGAATTTTCACTCTCATCTGGACAACGCAGTCAGCCAGGGTCTGAGCCCCAGGACATCCGCTGGGAAGCTCCCAATACTCGAGGCTATTTCATGGGACAAGAAACCCCACTTTCCCGACCAACACTACAGGCTCTCAGCCAGAGGTTCCAGTTTTCAAAGCTGCAGCTGAGCTACCGAATCGAGATCAGCTGCCATATTAATCCCGGAACCGCAGTGGGCTGAGCTGAAATACAGCGCTAGCGCAGAGTGGTCCCAACACCTTCCCGAGCCAGTAAGGAATGCTTCTGCCTAAGCCAAGGCTGAATCATCCCCCCAGGTCCCAGCCGTTTGGCCTGCAAGGTATTTTGAGACACCGTACGAAATCCTTAGCTAGCACCTACCAAGGTGAACAGAGCAGACCAAGCCAGTTAGCCAAAGAGTTTGAATGAGACCAACACAACACCGGAGCCATGTGCAGCGGCCACGTCAGGCCCATTTGTAGCTCCAGCAAGTTTGCCCCCCAGCTGGCAGGAGGTGACCTTACCTTCCGCCCCTCTCCAGAGGGACCCACAGGAGCGTGTCCCGGAAAGGATACATTTTCACAGCTCCCGATTTGGTGCCAACAGCCATAATTCGCAGCTTGGGGTCGTAGGCCAGAGAGCTCGGCTGGTTGGGGAACCCATGTTCCACAGTCTAGGAGGAAGACGAGAGAAACGAGACAGCGTCACATGCCACGGAGTTCAGTGGTGCGAGACTGACTCGCCTGTAGCCCCCAGAGATGGTTACACGGGGCCCATTCCAAAGCCTTCGGCCGGCGCTGCCTCCATAGGCTTGCACAGCGCACGCAAAAGAGAAGTTCAGTTGCATCCCTATTACAGGGCCCAAGAAGATCTCACAAATGTACATGCCACCCTTCCCTGCAGTGCTGGGGAGAAGGGGGAGGACTCCCCCTTGAGCACCTGCCTGAAAGCCTTTTCAACGGGATGTGCCGGCAGTGCCAGGCAGCTCTGTTGCCCCACTGCCCAGGCGAGCTAGGCAAGGAGCACACACACGATCGCCTCATCTAACACTTCTGGGCCTTGGCATTGTCTGAAAACGGTCAGGCCTCGCCTTCCCTGCTCCCCAGAGAGGGGCTTGTGACTCAGAGCTCAGCCAAGGATCAGGGCCCACTGGGCTTGGCACGGTCCAGAACGTGGGAAGCCAGGCCCTGCCCTGGACACAGACCAGCAGGAGCTTTACAAGGAGACAGTAGGTCCGATCTCCGCCCAGCTTGTAAACTGCTGCCGAATTTCAGAGCCACAGCTCAAGACACCTTGCAGCTACCAAGCCTTGGGACATCCCTGGAATAACCAGCTAAGTGGGAGGTGGCCAATCACCGTGTGTCCCACTGACTTCATCAAAGCCTTTCAAACAGCCTGCGTGAGCCTTGACCGGGAGGCAGCACCGGATCTGCCGTGGCTCCGGCCCACGCCTGTTCTTTGCCGCGAGGATTCCCAGCAGCGGCTATAAGAGCAGCACTGGATAGACAGCACCACTCCTTAGCCTGCTGGCGGTCTTCTATTACTGGCCACAGCTTCCTTTCAGGAAGGTTAATAAGAGTCAACGCAGCCCACGCAGTGCAGGTGCAGCCTCCTTTAGAGCTGCTCCCACCCCAGTGGCCTCCTGGAAGGCCATGTTTTAGGAGAAGTGGAAGGGAGGAAGAAGAGAAGAGATTAATCAGGCTTGGCTGGAAGAGCCGCCTGGAGCAATCGCTCCCTCCCACCTCCCCTGAGCAATCCCAGCAGGGCTCCAGCCAAGGACTGGGGTTTTGTTGTGTTTTTTTCAGGACCAACGTGCAAGTATCCGAATTCCAGCTACATCTCTCACATGTCAGGGTCAATCTGAGCTCAGTACAGGAAGAGACTGAATCTTAGCTCTTGCTCAGCAAACACTCCCCGCTCCCCCTTGGCAATCAGTGTGCGGCTCTGAACGCGACCACCCAGGGAATATAGTCCTTACCCACAGAATGGAGTCCCCTGCAGCCGAGCAGAGGTGGGCAGTGGGATATGGGCATTCTACTAGGTACCCGCAACCAGAGCTGGGGGACAGCCCAGCAGAAAGGCTGCCGAGACGGAGGACTCCTCTTAGCTGCTGGATTGAGATTACTGGATGAAATTCAATCACTTGCCAACTCCGAGAAACAGAGGCTGTTTTTGTATAGAAAATGTTCATAACGGACAAGTTATCCAGGAAGCGATGGCAGCAAGAGACCCTATTACAGGCTCAGCGTACAGACCGGTTAATTCCTCCTACCGCAAGGGAAGGAAGCTCGCTCCGTCTCCGGCACCCCTTTCCCTAATGCTCACAGGCAGGACCCATCTCACCAAGCAGGGGCTCGCCCCAGTGCTTCACAGCTGGCTCTAGGAATAAGGCCATGTCAATATGCACAGTGCCGCTGCGGCCAGCCGTGCCACTGTAACGCGTCTGGTGAAGACGCTCTGTGCCGATGGGAGAGAGTTCTCCCGTTGGCATAAAAAAACCCACCTTCACAAGTAGCAGACGCTCTCCCGCCAATATGGAACCGTGCACACAATGCTTATGTCAGTGAAACTTACATCGCTTGGGGGGGGGGGGGCGTGGCATAGTCACACCCCTGAGCGACAGAAGTTTTGCTGACACAGGTTGTGGTGTAAACATAGCCATAGTGTCACCATATGGTCTGTAGGATCTTCCCAACTTCACCCTCCCCACACACACACACTCTCTTAACTCTTGCGTCCACTTAGCGCAGGGGTTCTCAAACTGGAGGCCGGGACCCCTCGGGGGGGGGGGTCACGAGGTTATTACATGGGGAGGGTTGCAAGCTGTCAGCCTCCATCCCAAACCCTGCTTTGCCTTCAGCATTTATAATAGTGTTAAATAGATCTTAAAGTGTTTTTAATTTACTGGGGGGGGGGGTTGCACTCAGGGGCTTGCTATGTGAAAGGGATCACCAGTACCAAAGTTTGAGAACCACTGGAGTTAGCAGATCTTAACCACCTGCTTCCTCATGGCTGCTGTGGGTGACAGGTGTTCCAAGTGCCCCCTTTAACGCAAAAGTATTTTCTCCAACAGTACGTAGCAGGGAGTTAGATGAGGACCAGACTAAGGATACTCTTGTACAAAAGAAAGGCCAGAAAAAAAGAAAAACAAAATTGTAAACTTACAGTCCAAGGACAACTAAATTTTTAAATACACGTTCAGATTGTAACAAGGCAGCTCGAGGAGGTAGTGGGAGAAGTTTGCCAGAAGCCGGTCAGAGGATGGCTTGGCAAAAACCCCTTGAGATATCAGTGATCAGCCCCATCTGAAACATACGACTTGTTCTGAAGACAATGCACTGCACAGACACCAACTGCAACACCACCAAATACGGCCCCCCTGAAATTGCGGCCCCATGTGGTTACTCTGCAAAGTAGCAACACAGACCAGACTCAGGAACTGGTCATGGTAAGTACGAATCGTAAAACCGCTGATTTGCTAGTGGCTGCTGGGCCTATTCTGGCATTTCGAGACCAACAGCTCTCTTTACGTGCGGGATATTCTGAAAGAGCACTACACACGAGGTGAGTGGAAAGACTCTGAAATGCCATGGGAACAACGCAACGCTCTAGCCCGACGAAGACTAGGTTTGGGGGCTGGGTCTGTATGCCAGCAGGGGCTTCACACTCTGGACAAGGGGACATCTTGTCACCTTGCACTTGACATGATACCACCACAATTCTCTTGGGAACGGGGCTGGGATCAGCACTAAAGTTTGCCATATTTTCAAGTGGAGAGTTCCAGTGCACAGCCGTCAGGCAAAGGCGATCCAGGGAGCAGGACATGGGTATCCTCTCTCCCACCCTGAACGACAGCAATCAGATAGCTTCGAAAGACTTGGGTGCCAATGTTACCCCTCCTGCGGGACACACCATCACCAAGCCAGACAGCTCTAGGCTCCCTGCCTTCATGCCACCCTGGCCAGTCAGATTTCTTAAGCTAAGCAGGGCAGGGCCTGGTGACTGCATGGATGAGACCAAGGAAAACAAATTCGGCAGCAGGTAGCTGTTAACGTGGTTGCTAGTGCTCAGAGTCAGTACTGCACCCACTGTCCCTAGTGCCATCCCATGGACTGAAGACACAGTCCATGGGAGGAAGAAGGGGACAGGAGTTGTACCCTCCGCAAGCCAGAGGAGTCACTGAGTATGAAGCAAGGGTTTGGAATGCAGGCTCCTTGGAGCTAGACCAGAGCCAGCCGACCCACCCTTCCGCCCTAGGGCTCTGTACTAACCACACCCCCTCCGCTCCTTCTGTCCAAGGGCCTCTAGTTAGTGCTCTGCAGCTATCAGTTTGCCCCCAGCCTCTCTGGGATGTAGGTCTCCATTCTGTAAGTGCGGATACATCAAAGAGAGGCTGAGTGACTTGCCAAAGGTCTCCAAGTGAGTAAGTGGCTGAGCCAGGAGAGTCTTTGCTTTAACTACTGGGCCGTTTTGCCAGCAGAGGAGCTTCAACACATGGGCTGGAGATAGCCAGCATATGACACCAACGAGCTCCTCACAAGTAGCGAGTGACATTTACAGTCCAACACCCGCTCTCACAGGGGAAGCGTCACCCACGGTCTAGGTTGGGAACAGCGCCCGAGGTCATAGGTCAGCATGAGCACTAGGAATTCAACCCAGCTCTCCCAAGTCCCTTACACAAGGAAATTCTTTGTTCCTGACAAGACATTGCACAGTCCTAAGGGGTGAATCGAGGGGAAACATTCACAAATCTTCTACATCAAGGGCTACGGGATCCCGAGTCCACACAGGACAGAAAGGATTTGATATCACCACTGAAATAAAACAGGTATGGAGTTCCCTCTGTAACTGGAGATTTCACCTCCGACTCCCTGAGAGGGGAATGGCGCACGGTGGTTAGGCCCCAGGAGACCCAGGTTCAATTCCCTGCTCTGCTACAGACTTCCTGTACAACCTTGGGCAAGTCACTTAGTCTGTGCACCACCTATATAATGGTCATTAATATTTCCCTCGTGCATCTCTCCTTGCAGGTAAAGACTGCAAGGCGCTCAGATATTATGGGACTGGGGATCATAAGCCCCTAAGACACATCACTGCATAGAGCAGGGGCAGGGGTGGGAAAACGTTTTGGCTCAATGGCAACATCTGGGTATAGAAGTTATATGGCGGGCCACGAATGCACACAAAGCTGGGATTGGGGTCGGGGGGGGGGGGGTGAGGTCTCTGGCTAGGGGTGCAGGCTCTGGGGTGGGGCTGGGGATGAGGGGTTTGAGGTGCAGGAGGGTGCTCTAGGCTGGGATCGAGGGGTTTGGACTGTAGGAGGGGGGATCAGGGCTGGGGCAGGGGTGTGGGGGGAGGCTCAGGGGTTCAGGCGCCAGGTGGTGCTTACCTCAAGCAGCTCCCGGAAGTAGGAACATGTCCCGTCCCCCCCATGGCTCCTATGCGGAGGCGCAGCCAGGCGGCTGTGCGCTGTCCTGTCCGCAGGCACTGCCCCTGCAGCTCCCATTGGCCGCAGTTCCCAGCCAATGGGAGCTGCAGAGGTGGTGCTTGCGGTGGGGGCAGCATGCAGAGCGGAGCCCCCTGGCTGCCCCTACGCGTAAGAGCCGGAACGGGGCCATGCCGCTGCTTCCGGGAGCTGCACAGAGTGGCTCTCGACCCTGCTCCCCAGGAGCACCAGAGCAGGGCAAGCCCCAGACCCCGCTCCCCAGCAGGAGCGCGAGGGCCAGATTAAAACAGCTGGCGGGCCGGATCCAGCCCACCAGCCGTAGTTTGCCCACCCCTCCCATAGAGTATTCCCAGATGATCAACCTGCCAGGCCAGGAGACAACTTTTCCCTTTCAGCCAAACGCAGGACATGCTGCAGATGCATATAGTACGTCCTCACGTTTCTCTTGCGCTACAACCAGCGGCAGATTAGCACGTTGTCCCCTACCACGCACACACAGACATTAGCCATCTGCCAGTTTATGTTCCCCCCAGCTCCCACCTCTCAAACCTCCTCCCCCGGTTTTCCCACTGGGAGCTGAAATTTTGGTTTCTTCCGAGCCATCAGCAGCAAACACACTTTATTTTTATCTCCCGCTCCAGCTGCTCAGAGCTCCTCCCTTGCACTGGTGTTCTCTTTTTGGATGGGTTTCCACACACCAATGAAGTGAGCTGGGTATTGCAGGTGCACAGCTGTTTAACAGCCACCCAAGCTGCATGTCTCACCCTGGTTTAATGACTCAAATATCAGATCAATCACTGTCCCGGGATAACTAGGAGCCCAGGAAGCAGTCCAGCTGCAGGATTCCTTACAGAAGCTAGTTAATTAGCTCTTTCCCCATTTTCCTGCAGACACCAGATTCCTAGCCTGGCCTATTTGGAAGGGGAGCTCAGGTGCAGCTACCCAGATGGCTCCTCCCCCTCACCAGCCAGAGGAACAATAATGATAGGGAGGGAACATCAGCTGCATCTGGTATTGAATTCAGACATCAAGGCAGGAGACAGGGCTGCTAGATTAAATTCCTGGCCCTGCCACAGATCTGTACATGACCTGAGGAGGGCGTGTGGATCTGTTTGGCCCTCTGAGCGGCGACAGTGTTTCCTCACCTGGGGGGAGGCTAGAATGCTTTGAAGCCTTCCAACAGGAGGAACTATGAACATTCAAATTAATAAAGAATTTGTCGAGGCCAAGCACGTGGTTGGGATTGTCCCCGGCCGGCCATTCCCATCTGGCCAGGGATTCATCATTTTCAGAGGGCCAGTGGGTCAGATTTTCTGTGCAGTCAGCCAGCTTGCAAACAGTCCTCTTGTTCCATTTTTCTCAACCTTTTTGATACCAGGGACCAGTTTGCTGCCTTCCTGAACCGTGTCAGGGAGATCTCAGGGACCAGTGCCGGTCCACGGACCCATCGTTGAAAAACACTGCTTCAGTTGGCCATCGAGCCACTAAGGGGAAGCAACACTGAACCAAGGGTACAATACTTCGTGCATCTTTCTAGGGAGCTTAGGGAGAACCACCCAGAGGGCTGACTATTCAAGCACTTTACACATCTGGAGAATACCGCAGCACCAGGACAATCCATGACGACTCTGGAGGCAGCTTACCAAAGCTCACGGGCCCATCCTGCTCAAGCAGATCCAGTTCTGCTTGTCACCACGACGTCCAAGGCCAGCCCGATTATAACTACTCCAAATATTACAGCAGGAATCAGTGGGGGCATCATGCCTGTAATTAGCCTGGCCTCCCCCACTCCCCTTGTCCGGTTTCATACAAAGCCTTTCAGGGCAAGAACTATTTCCTCTTGTCTGGTTGCATTCCAGTTTGCGTTCCTCTGCCTAGCTCTGCTCTCGAACCGTTCTTTGTGGTCACTTTTACAGCCAACGACTGACAAAGCAGAATCTTGGCACAGGGCTGCTGCCACCACCAGGCCCTACTTGGACAAGACGCAGTGCATTCTTCTGGTCAGGAGTCACCCATCTTCTTGAAAACGAGGCGCTTCATTTCTAGCTGCGTTGGAGATGGGTTATTTTGAGAGAGGACCTTCAGAAATTCATAACTGGCCTGAACAATCATATCTTCCCTTGGAAAAGAGACGGCTAAGGGGAGATATGACTGAGGTCTATAAAATCGTGACTGGTGTAGAGAAAGTAAATAAGGAAGTGTTGATTACTACTTCTCATAACACACGAGCTAGGGGTCACCAAATGAAATTAATAGGCAGCAGGTTTAAAACTAGCAAAAGGAAGTATTTCTTCACACAACACACAGTCAACCTGTAGAACTCCTTGCCAGAGGATGTTCTGAAGACCAAGACCATAACAGGGTTCAAAAAAGAACTAGATAAATTCATGGAGGATCGGTCCATCAATGGCTATTAGCCAGGATGGGCAGGGATGGTGTCCCTAGCCTCTGTTTGCCAGAAGCTGGGAATGTGCGACAGGGGATGGATCACTTGATGATTCCCTGTTCTGTTCATTCCCTCTGGGGCACCTGGCATTGGCCACTGTCAGCAGACAGGATACTGGGCTAGACGGACCCTTGGTCTGACCCAGTAGGGCCATTCTTATGTTCTTGTGTTTTTTTAAACACTCTTTCAGAACCAGAACGGAGAGGAAGAGACAAGGAGTTCTGATCCGCAACAGATCCCTTTAAAGCACCCGTTTACAAGTGGCCATCACTCAGCCGCAAGACATTCCTTCTTCCATAACCCACGCACCATTCTCTAGACTAGCGAATGCCCCAGGATGAGAGGCCACCTCAGAGTCATGCCAACCCTTTTCACTCTGTTGCCATTTAATGGGAAAAAGGGCCCAGGAGCTAGTTCCCCGTAGTCAGCCCTCCTTTAGAGGAAGCACCATTGCTGCTTGAGCCATCCAGAATATACCAGAAAATAGCTATAGGGCTCAAGTCACTTGCTCCTCATCCCCGTGTGATGGAACAACACTGGGGAGTCAGATTACGTCATTCATGACTTTGGGGGAGCATGGCCATGAGTATGACCTGGGGCAACAAGAAGGACCAAAGCAGATCAATAGGTGTGATGGGAGGGAGATGAGCTCCCTTCTCATCAATGAGAAGGTGGAGGATCTACAAACTCCCCCCAGATACTACACACTGAGAGACACCCAGTGCCACCAACCCCCTCCCCAGGTTTACCGAGCCAAAGCTCTGGTGAGTTACAGATTTCAGGGAGCTGTCATGCACCCCGAGGGAACTGAGTAAGTCTTGTGTTTTGACAAGGCTAAAAGTTTAGCAACTGGGCCGTGCAGAAACACAGCTTATTTGGGAAGAGCACTGGTCCTACCGCTGGAATCAGGACCTGTCACTGCTTGCGAGATGCTCTTCTCCCCACTGATCAGGGGCCCACCCCGCAACCTCCACCTGGTGTTGGAAGAGGTCTGTAGTCAGACAACTCTGCACTCCTCAGAGAGGAAGAGGAGAGCCATAGACATAGTGCATGACAGTGCCATCAAGGAGCCGCTGGTGCCAGTGGAATGGCTCTCAGAGGTACCTGCCACTCCAGTGCCAGGGCTCGTGCACGGGCTGCCTGAGTTATGCAGTGAGAGAGAGTCGGTGACCTCTAGGGATCAGATTCAGAGGCAACGCATTTTACTTGTTAACTGACAGGTCTCCAGGGTGAAAGGTTAGTGCATTAATCCTGCTACAAGCCTCCACTATTACCCCTCCCTAACATCTTCCTTCTGCCACTAAATCCACAGAGAGCTTTCAAATTCCTCGTCGGAGCGACAGCTTAACGAGCTATTCTGTACGACCCAAGCCCATATTACAGCACATCCCCTCCCTCGCCAGACGACATCCCCAAGAGCTGTATCTGGCACGCAGAGGCCGCCTTCTCCAACGCAAGCTCTGGGTCTGGTTACAGCAGATACAAATCAGATTTCAGGCAAGCTGAGAAGGAGGGAAAAAAAGTCTTAATAGAAGTCAGGTGGACGATCATACCCGCAGTTCAGAGCCGCTCCTCAGCAAGTTCCTGCTGCAGCGCAGAGACCCCAACCACATGCAAGTCCTGCATCCACAGAAAGCCCCTCAGAGCAACCTTGCTTCCCCCCCATGCCTCCCAGCACTAGACAAAACTGCCTATGGACTCGAAGCAAGAACTGCACCACGCTCCCCCACCCCCGCAGCTTGTAACGGCCTTGAACGTATCTGGTTTAACACAAAGATAAAAACCATACCCCCAATCCTGCAAACGCTCCTCCCGAGTGGGACTAGCCAGGCAGTGAGCGCTATGACGGGAACCGTCCGCAGGATCAGGTCCCGTGTCAGCGATTACAGAGGCCTATCTATAGCATGGGCAGGCCACATGGCCACACTACAACGGTCTGTTCAGAGCGTGGGTTGAGTCCGCACTTCAGTCTGCACGTGGAATGGGACCAAATCAGCGCCCCCCCTCAGCCCCGGCTGGGAAGGATTTAGCCATCTGCTTCCACCAACCATCCAAGGCGGCGAGCAGGCCCCTGGAAACGGAGGTGAGACTTGCCTCCGTCAAGCGCTTCGAGATCTACTGATAAGCGCTACGACACAGCGCAGTGCTATTCCATTCACCGTGGATGGGGCCGGCTGGGGTCCAACATGTGACCATATGTTGTTAGCCACACGTGCTCCCAACTAGACTATTCATTTATACTCATCTCTGACTTGACAGAGGAAGACAAGTTACTCAAATTGAAGGACCATCTCTTTATCCTGCAGTTTCACAGAGCAGGCTGCATTCGGCCGCCCAGCACCAGTATGGACAGTGCTATATCGATGGGAGAGCTTCTCCCACCAACACAGCTACCGCCTCTTATGGAGGTGGCATTAAGCGCTACAGCAGTGCAGCTACACCGCTGTATATTTGTAGCGTAGACCTGCCCTTATTCAAACTGAACAAATGTCTCTGTGCCCTGCAGTTTCCACAGAGAAAGCCACATTCGGCCTCCCAACTAGACACGAGCAAACTGATTTCTCAGTTGGGTGGCAGAACCGAGCAAAGTTTTCCTTCGGGTCAAACCCAACCTGGAATGTTTGTTTTTTCACCAAAATAAAAACTGTTTGGAGTTGAGCTAAATGATTTGTTTGACCCCCAAAAAACAACCGTGTTTACCCTTAAAAAAATTAAACCAATCTAATGCCCTTTTTAAATACAATGTTTCAGCATGAAAAGTTACATGCTTGGCTTGCAAAGTGTCAAAATGAGCTGTTGTGATTTTCTTTTTTTAAATTCAGCCAAAACTATTCACCAAATTCACAAATGGTTTCGGTTGCCCTGAGCGTTTTGGGGCACATAAGCTATTTGACTAAAAAGTTTCACCCAGCTCCATTTCCAACCCTTTAAAGGTGGAAGAACAGCGACAAGAGCTAGAAAAGCGAGAGCACTCATGCCTAGTTTGCTTTTAGCAATAACCCTAATCCAGGCACCCGTGGCCGGCAATGCCAATGCTGACCCCAAAGCACAGCGCCTGGGTTTGCCCCAACTGAGCCAATTGGCATTTGCCTCAACTCCAAGTGAGAGTAAACCTCACGTAGCTCTTCCAGTGCAGCCCCGTTCACGTCCTTGCCTACACTTCGGGGTCAGCACTGGCACAGCTGCTCCAGGGGCAGAGTTGGAATTATTCCCATCTGCAGCCTGACTGTGAATACAAAGGTTCTGTAAACACAAACTGATGTCAGGGCTGCGGGAGGGGACGATATAAGCTCACTGATTGTCCAAACGGTTTAGGATGGGTGCCCGAGCTCGGCCTCATTGCCATCTGGATTCCTTTGCAGATGTCTGCAAGCATTGATCAATCCAGGCCTTTCTCTCGAATGCTCTGGCCCAACCCCTAGAGGAACCATTGCCAACGCTGACATCCCTTCTTCCCTTTTTAAGCCCAGAACTCGCAAGGAGCCTCAGGAAGGAGACAGCCTGAATGAGGGGCAGATCTGGAGGTTGTAACTCTCAGCCAGGATTTCACAGCCCTGAATCCAGTGAGATCCAGTTCAAAACCCTAACCATGAAGTGACCCCCTAGGGTTTGTCACTTAACCTGCTTGGGGAGGTGACTAACGGGGCTTCATGCACAGGCAATGTAGACATCTGTACCCTCAAAGACTGGTCAAAGTTCAGGACATCACAGACCATCACGTGAGTAATTCAGATCCCAGTCCTGCGAGGTACAGAGCCCTTGCCTACACTTCAATTGGGATGGAGAGAACATCCTACCTCATGGGATCAGGCCCTGGACATGAAGGCAGTTAGCACCAAGAGACCAACTGCACTGGCCACAGAGCTTCTTGTACACAGCTCTGCCCTGCATCTGACCCACAGCATTTCCTGGCTTCTGTAGCAGAGGCTACCCTTTAGGGAGATCGCTGTGCGATTGGGTCAGGTATCCAGGCCAGACTGGTTTTCAGCTGCAGCCAAAACTGTCCCCAGGTCTGCAGAGGCAGAGGGGCTGGGCTGACCCATTTCTGACATGGACAATGCAGCATCTAAAGCAATCGGTTAGTATTCCATCCCTGATCATGATGATCTGGCAGAGACCCTGGCAGATCTAACCCAATCCTTTGCAAATCCAAGAGCTACCACAGCCAGAGCACAAGAGATGGCCATTGCGCATCTGTTTATGAAATTTGAATCTATACCAGCTCCGTTCGCTTCCTGCTGGCATCGGAATTCTATAGCTAGCTCCAGGCATACAGCCCATTAAGCTTTCTTATGCTAGCAGGAATGGATAAAACCAATATTTGCTCACAACTGTCAGCATGAAGCACCACAACAGGAGTCACTATCGGTTCAGACCACGCTCAGCTTCATGGTCACGCTCCCCGTATTGAACACGGAGCACAATGGGCCTGCCAGTTATAACGCTGGCCACGCCCACCCCAGGCCAACTACGCTTGTCTCATTGATAGCCATGCTCCTGGCCATTTAGAGACATCCCACATTCCAGAGCATCACGCAGAGTGGAGCTCTGCCTCTTTCCTGAGCTGCTGTTTACCGCCGCTCCCTCCGGATCCTTCATTCAAGGCAGATGGAAAACCCAACTGCAAGTCAATGGGCGTCCAGCATTTTGCTCCTCTGGGGGCAGGCCAGGCATCGGAAAGCACAGCTGCTTGCGGAGGTGAAGGCCGCAAAGGAAACTGCTTCTGGCAGGCT
The DNA here is from genome assembly GCF_020497125.1 of Mauremys mutica. Taxonomy (NCBI): domain Eukaryota; kingdom Metazoa; phylum Chordata; order Testudines; family Geoemydidae; genus Mauremys; species Mauremys mutica. Next base: position 79,600,618 of record NC_059082.1, on the reverse strand, counting down.
GCAGAAGAGATCGGGAGGTTCCGAGCCTGGTGCCCCACCAGTTGCCAGAGATATCCAGGCTACGTCCCAGAACCGGGAGCTGTGTGCCAATCCTATCAAACGTAGTTAGCTGCTGGGGGAGTGGTCCCTTCTTCCTGCTCAGGAGATTAATGGAAGACTGTCTAATTCCCTAGCGCAGCTAGAGGAGGAGATTATGTGATCACAGTCACTGTACATTTCAAATGCAGACTTAAAAGCCTCCACACACAGCTCATTTTTCCTATTTGACATCAATGGGAAATCCACTGCAGATCAAAGGTAGCACAAGACCCAGAATCCTTCAGGGCTCTGTCCCCAGCCCCACTGGGGAGACCCACATATTAAGGAGGGAGCTTTAGCAAAGACAGGAACAGCCAGTAAATTGGCTACAGGACTCAAGTGCTAGTAACATTCCCAAGCCCAAAACACACAGCTGGCTGATTTGGAAGACGTCTGCATCACTACACCCCTTTGAATCCTGGAATAGGAGCCCCAGCCAGGGCTGGCTTTAGGAATTCCCCAAGCAGGCTGTTCCTGAGCCACCTCTCCAAAGCTGCCTAAATTCACATACAGCACTAGTGTGCTAAGCCAGCAGCACAGCCACACAGCCTGACATGGGAAGTGTGGGACCACCAAGCACAAAGGGGGGCGGGCCTGGCCGTTTAGGCACCCAAGCTCGCGGTTTGTGGGTCCCCAGAGCTTGCTTTCTCACATCCCCTATTTCATTAGGTAAGTTACAGCTTCGCTTTGGGAACAGATTAACACCACGAGAGAAGGTGGGCAAACCCTCCACAACCCGACAGGACGAGCCCCAAGACAGGGGTGTTTTATCCCCATTTCAGACCCACTATGAGCTTTTCAAGGAAAAATCGTCCCCACTAAGGTTCAGCTCTACCTCCATTATAGGGCAACTGGGAGTCCTGTGAAACACACAGACAACACGCAAGAGCTCCGAGGCCCATGGGAGGTGGACAGAGCTCTGGACTGGGACTCGGATCCTGGGTTCTATTCCCCAACTCAGCCGCTGACCTGCTGCGTGCCAGTGGGCAAGTCATCACCTTTCTGCTGGCTTCCCCTTTCCACTCGCCCTGCCAGCTCTCTGGGGCCGGGATTGCACAGTGGGGCCCTGCTCTCTACTCCAGTATTACTGCAATCCAGGAGACACCGAAGGACAAGCACTAGGGAACAGCACAAGGCTGGGAAGAGACGGCCAGACAAAGTCATCGAGTCAGAGCTACCAGGTGTGACCTACAACTCCAGGGCAGTATAGCAGCAGGCATTCTTCCTTCAAGCATCCCACAGCCTGTCAAGCCACGAGCACGGATGTTTGCACAAAGCAAGTAAGGCTCCTACAGCAGAATCATGCTGCATTCGCTTCCAAGCTAAACAAGTGATAAGGTGGAACTGTATCAGAGGGGTAGCCGTGTTAGTCTGGATCTGTAAAAGCAGCAAAGAATCCTGTGGCACCTTATAGACTAACTGACGTTTTGCAGCATGAGATTTCGTGGGTGAATACCCACTTGCATCCGAAGAAGTGGGTATTCACCCAAGGTGGAACTGATCTCCCTTCCTTTAGTGTGCAAGTGGCAGGACAGAAAAAGCATCAACCTTTGATGTGCTCATTCGGGATGGACTCCAAGCAAGCGGGGAGATTTTATTTATCTTCATTTTAAAAAAAGCCCAGAGCGCACAGCTGTGCTGAGGGGGTGCCGCTCAGAAGCGCTGGGGGGTGCCGCTCGGAAGCGCTGGGGGGTGCCGCACAAGGGAGGGGCATCCCTCCACTTCCCGGATCAGCGAGCTTGGGGAGCCCCTAAAGCGACCCAGTGAGAGATGCAAAAGCAAAAGTGCAGCCACATTTACAGCATTTCTACCGAGGCGGCTTCTGGCTGCCTCATAAAATGTGTTTGTGGCCAGGAGGCCAAGGACTGCAGAGTCCCGTTTGGCCGTAAAGGAAGGAACAGAATGTCAGTTTTTTCAGGGAGAGCGCGCACGCATTTGTCCATGGAGCGCCGCCCCCCTCCTGGGATCCCTGGTCTTCTGTATCACTCCCCCCACCAGTCACTTACCAGGTTCACCTAAAGATCCCAGCGGGCTTATTAAGCCTGCACAATAAAGAGACAAAAGTCCAGGATGAAAAGGGCTATAAATCAAAGGGACACAGCTCTGCCCCTTCAAAGGGGAAGGGCGCACACCGCTCAGAAGGGAATTTGGCATTTTAAAGCCCCCTTTGCTGAGATGCATCAGAACTCGCTGCAGAGTTTCACCGCCAAACGCCACTTATCAGCCTCTGCACCAGAATAAAACTCAGGTGCCGATCTACATTTCAGCTCCATTTCCTCCCCTACAAAACGCCCCCTGAGCCTGTTTCCAGACCACGTCTGAGGACAGGAGTCAGTGAAATCTAACTGTTTCAAGCCAGAGCCCTACCCGCACCAGCCTGGCCTGTTGTCCTGTAAATCTGCTAGCTGCCTCCTACTGGGCACTGAGTGTTCCTCGAGCGCCCAGCCTACACCTATTGTTTCGCTTGAGCGTGCAAGACACATGCAGAGACCGACTCCTGCAAGGGGGGTGGATGGCTCGGGGAAGAGATGCACAACTGGGGGGGGGGCAGGGGAGGCTCAGCTTTTGGAACCGACGTGGTATTTCCCTGCCCCCGAAATTCAGCGGGGCACCCAGGGAAAAATAAGGCAACTCGCGCCCCCCGGCCAGTCTCAAGCAGCCAAGCTGAGCCCCGCAACGCTGCGAGAAAAACGCTCTTGCCACCAACTCCAGCCCCGTCCCCGTCCCCGGGGCCTGCAGGAGAGAGACGCGATGGCAAACGCCCCCGAGCGAGGGAGCAAACGCAGCCAACAGCATCACAGCGGAGCCCGGCTCGGCCCCTCCAGCCCGAGCCGCCCCCAGCCCCGGCCCCGGCTTTGCAACGCGCTCGGATCCCGGCCGGCCCGCTGGGGATGGGGGGGGGCTCCCTGCACCCCCACGCCCCGGAGTGCAGCGCCGAGCACCCCAGGAGCCGCTGGGACGGGCTGGGGGGGGTCTGTCTGTCTGCCCCCCCCCGGGGCCGCCCCCGCCCACCTTGTTGAAGGCGAAGAGCTCCAGCTTGAGCTTCTCCCGCTGGGGGTCGTGCCCCTGCCTCCGGAACCGAAACTTCATCATCGTGCCGGGCTGGGCGCTGGCCGCCGGGCTCCCCGCAACGCCAGCCAGGCAGCGGGCTCGCCTGCCCCATGCACCCGGCCGGCCCCGCGCCGCCAGCCCGCAGCCTGGATGCGGCGGGGGGAGGGGAAGGGGCCGTCAGGAGGCGGGGGGGGTGGGGTGAGCGACGTCCGGCCGAGCCAATCAGCGACCCCGGGGGGGGGAGAGCGAGCCAGACAATGGGGGAGAGAAGCAGGCCAGCGTTCCGCGGCCGGCCGCTGCTGGGAGCATGCGCCGGGGCGCGGGGGTGCCTGGGAGATGTAGTTTTTCCCCCCTCCCACCAGGGGGGCCCGATCCTGAGTGGGGATGCCGGGCACTCCTGCAGTATAAGCCATGAGTCCGCAATGAAGCACTTGGGCCAGATCCGAGGTACAGCTGCCTTAGGAGGGGAGATGCAAAAGACGGGGACTGTTCATCTTAGACGAGAGATGACTGGGGGTGGGGAGGGTATGACACAGGGCTGGAAAATCACGAGTGGTGTGGTGGAAAAAACGAGCAGGGAAGTGTTATTTACCCCTTCACATAACACAACAACCAGCAGTCTCCCAATGAAATGAACAGGCAGCGGGTATAAAACAAGCGTAAGGAAGCCCTTCTTCCCGCAACGTACCGTCAACCTGCGGAACTCCTTGCCAGGGGATGTTGTGAAGGCCACAAGTGTAACTGGGTTCAGAAAAGAATTAGATGAGTTCATGGAAGATAGGTCCATCGGTGGCCATTAGCCAAGATGGTCCGGGACCCATGCTCTGAGTGATCCTAACAGGGCTGCCCAGAGGATTCAGGGGGCCTGGGGCAAAGCAATTTTGGGGGCTCCTTCCATATAAAAAGTTGCAGTACTATAGAATACTGTATTCTCATGAGGGCCCCTGTGGGGCCCGGGGCCTGGGGAAAATTGCCCCACTTGCCCCTCCCCCCTCCCTGGGCAGCTCTGGCTCCTAAACCTCTGATTGCCAAAAGCTGGGACTGGCCGAAAGCGACGGGGGATGGATCCTTTGATAATTGCCCAGTTCTGGTCATTCCCTCTGAAGCACCCAGCACTGGCCACTGTCAGAAGACAGGACACTGGGCTAGATGGCCCTTTGTTCTGACCCAGTCAGGCCACTCTTACTTTGGCCTAATCCTGCCAATGCTTGCTCATGCAGCTTGCCTTATCTCACTGAGGTGACTCACATGCTGTACTGTTGGCACTTGGCAGAAACAGGCCTTGCTTTGAACACATCAGCCTCCCCAGTCCTCCAACTTTCTGCTGGGCTCCCCTCCCCCAACCCCATCGGGCTCAGGCATCTTGTCCTCAACCCCTCCCTAGCTCTTGCACACACGGCTCCATCCTCTGTCACTTACGCTGAGCATGCTAAGCAGAAAACTGCAATGGTCTAGGCCTGAGTTTCTCAACCTTTTCCTTTCTGAGACCCCTCAACAGGCTATAAAACAGGCCCACCTGTGCCACAGCAACTGTTTTTCTGCCTATCCAGTAGATTAAAAGCCAGAGGCGGAGTTAGGGGGTTGCGAGCAGGGCAATTTCTTGGGGCCCCACACCACAGGGGGCCCCACAAAGCTAAGGTGCTTGGGCTTCAGCTTCAGCCCCGCATGGTGGGGCTCAGGCTTCAGCTTTCTGCCCTGGACCCCAGTGAGTCTAATCTGGCCTTGCTTGCTGGTTTATTTGGAGGACCCCCTGAAACCTGCTCGCGGTCCCCCCGGAGCCCTGTTGAGAACCTCTGGTCTGTGCTTTGACATGCCAGGGTCGCACTCACATGGTGGCTAAGTCAGCATCATTAGTATTATCATACTAAGCAGCACTCGCCTACATTCGGCAGGGTATTACTTGCCGCTTTTTGCAGCACTCAGTAACTCCCAAGCTTCTTGTACAGAGATGAAACAATAAGGGACGTGCCTTGTAATAAGGGACTGCTGGTGACCCTACCTGAGGGCTAGAAAACTGAGTTTCTCATGCAGTCACCTCCAGGAGCTGGGGCTTTATGAAAATCACCAGCTATCCCGAGTCTCACAGGAGGTGCCGGCACTGGTTCCGTCCGGAGCAGTTTGTGGTTTTTGTGTCATGGGTGGTGGCAGCAATTTTACTGAGCTTGTAAACGCTGCAGAAGAAGGGAGAACTAAGGAAGGATCGTAGCTTAATCTTCATAGAGGCTCAAGCCCAGCAAAGCATTTAAGCACATGCTTAAACCTCTGCTCCTTAAGTAAGTGTTTGCTGACTCAAGGCCATAGGGTTCCGGTACGTATGCACAGACCAAGGCATAAAGCACTGGATGTCTGGCGTTTCTTTCTGTGTTTCAAGCACACGAACAGAGCTCCAAAACAACCTTTGGCTTCCTTAACCTCTCTAGGCTTCTCCCTGTACAGAGTAGAAATGGGGGCCATGGGGGCAGCTTTTAAAGTATCTCATTCACATTGGAAATATTCATCAGAGACACGCCAATAAAGAAGCCCATCGCAGGGCATTCGTGATGCTGCAGAAGCCAACTCTCAGGCTTTTGTCCTGAGTCTCATGGTAATTATTGTTTTCCCTAAAGCCCCAGCTCCTGGAGTCAAGTGGGAATGTAGTGATTTTTGCCTTCATTCTGAAAGAAAAAGGAAGTTTCTAGCCCTCATGGCTGTGGAGAAAGCATCTGAATGTGACCCCAGTGCACCGTAAAGGCTCCAAAAGCTGCAGGTGAATAAAACGAACACCAAATCTAGTATTTTTACATAATCTCATAACTTCAAAGCCAATCTCAGGATTTTTGGTGAGTCTGACTCGCAATTGCTGACCATTTGGAGTTGGCGATACCGCTGCTGACAAACCAGTGCAGAGCTGAGCTCTGCAAGGGGCGGGACTGAAGAGGAGCAGTGCAGTTTGTACCGGCCAGCAGAGTACAGGTCACACACCTGAAGGCACGCCAAAGCGAGTCACCATGATGCTGTGGGTGGGTGGTGTTGCTTGCACCGTTGGGGCTATTACACCAGCGCTGGCTGGCACAGCGTGGGTAGAGACTGGTATGGTGTTCCGGATTCATTCCAACACCCGCCTCGTGCTGCGCAGGGTTTTGCTCTGTGTGTGGCAAAGGGAGATGCGGAAGCTCACTTGTGTGGGTTTGCTTTGCTTTGATTTTTCCAAACATCTCTGAAATTGGCACAGCTTGACAGACCTAGTTCTCCAGGAGGTGTGTGGGAAGCAGAGGGGGAAAGCATGGAATAAAGCCCTGAGCCAAAGCCCTTTGAAACTAACTCACTGACCCTTTGGATCAGGATCTAAACAGGTGAAACTGCAGGCTTCTGGATGGGTCCTGCAAGATGCTGCCTGCTTTCACGGGCGGCAGTGGGGGCTGGAGGTGTGAACGCTTTGCAGGATTGCACCCCATATCTAGGGAACTGGGTTATTTTGAACTGGAAATAAGAGGGGTTATGATAGTGGTCTATAAAAATAATGAATGATATGGACAAAGTGAACAGAGAAGTGTTATTTACCCTTTCCCACACTACAAAAAACAGGGGGTCACATGATGAAATTAATAGGCAGCAGGTTTATTACAAACAAGAGGAAGTATTTAATCACACAAAACACAGTTAACCGGTGGAACTCCTTGCTGTGGGATGTTGTGATGACCAAACTTATAACTGGGTTCCAAAAAGAACTGGATAAATTCACGGAGGATAGGTCCATCAATGGCTATTAGCCAAAAGATGATCAGGGATATAACCTCATGCTCAGGGTGACCCTAAATGTCTGACTGCTAGAAGCCAGGAGGGAAAGACGGGGTAGATCTCCCCAAATTACCCTGTTTTGTACACACACACACACACCCGAAGCTCTGGTACTGGCCTATGTCAGAGACAGGATAGTGGGCTAGATGGATTGTTGCTCTGACCTAGTATGGCCATTCTTATGAAATGGATAATAAGAAACATTTGCATCTGGAGCTGTCTCAGGCATCTGGAGCACTACATAATTCCAATTCCTGTCCCTGGTGTCATTCCATTAGAGCCAGTGTCACAACGTGGATCATTAACTTTAATTAGCAAATGACTGCACAGCCCTGTGAAACATAAACTCCCCTATAGCTGCTAAATATGATCACAAGTGAGTCACATTCACCCCTGGGGTAAAAGCAGTGATTTGAGTTAGCCCAGGGACGATTTTGGCCCACAGTAGGTGAGGAAGAGCTGAATGCTGGAAAGAAAGGGAAATTGTAAGGCGAGAATAAAGTCAGCATTTTCCAAAGTGACTAGTGGTTCTGGGTCCCTCAGTTTTGGGGGAACCCAGCCAGACCCCAACAGCCTAATGTTCAGAGATGCTGAGCACCTGCAGCTCCACCGCAGAGGGCTATGGGGTTATGACTGATTGGTTTTGGGAGGTGTTAGAGCAGGATGCAGGATTGTACTGGATAGTTTGGGGGTGATTTTCTGGGTGGGGGTAGGAGCATCTCCCTCTGGTACACTCATTGGCCTTTGCTTTCTTTATAATCTCTCGTTAGTTTCACTTGGAGGAGGTGCCACCAAAAGTCATTTAAAAGATTATGATTTGTATTGCAGTAGCCTTCAAACCCAGCTCAGGCTCCTACTGTGCTGGGAAGTGAACAGCCCCAAAGTGAGAAACCCGAAGTGCCTGCAGGCTAATTGACAAGACAAATAAAGGTTAGGAGGGGAAACTGAGGCATAGCGGGTCAAAGTCGTTCACCCAACGTCATCCAGCAGGCCAATGGCAGGGCCAAGAATAGAATCCAGCTCTCCTGATTTTCAACCTAGCGCCCTACCCACTTGACCACACCACCTACTTAGTGATTATTGTTCACCTGAGGATGCCAGAGATATGAAACTATGTATCACAAGCACATAGGCCAGAAGGACAAGAAGATCTATTGCCTCATGATTGCTCCCGACTCTACTCTGGCTAGGGGCCAGTTCGCCATACTTTTTAAATTTACATCAGCCACAAATTCAAACATCCCCTGAGTTCAGCTCCAGGGTTTTGATTAATTCCACTGTAGAGATGACAGGAGCTAACTGAAAAACCTGGATTCGGATTTTGCTCCAGATCCCATCTTCCCCAGAGTTCTGCAGTGATTCAGACCTTGGGGTTGGGTTTGGTTCCAGCTAGAAAACAGATACCAGGAAGGTCGGTGATGGCTTGAAGGAAAGTTCAGAGAGGAGATTTTCACAGTTTTCTTGGGCAGATGGCTGTCCAATTCCCATTCGAACTAACCAGAATTGGGTCTCCAAATCTCAGTCTGGGGTTTACATCCAGTGTTACCCCTTTTAAAGAGAGCCAGAATTCGTGATCTTTCATGTTGTTTCCATTAGGAGGAGAAAATGGCGATGGAGTCGGGTATTTCTCTGATGCAACCCTGTTAATTTACAAAGAATGTACATAAAGCCCTGTTTCCCTGAACGCAACAGGAATCAAAGAGCAGGAGACAGTTTCCTTGCTCACAGTTCCAAGCCTCTTTCCAGCCAGCACTCTACCCACAAGCTCTTCCTTTAAGCTTTTTCTCAGGGTCATACTACAAATGCTTATGGAGCTGTTTGGGGCTTCCTTGCTGCCTTTGCTGTGTGCCTCTGTGGCGTTTGTGCAGCTTCTCTCTGTTTCTCCCACTTTCATTCACTCGCGCACATGCACAGAGCTGCAATCAAAACAATCCTCTGTCCCTGCATGCAGGGCCGGCTCCAGGCACCAGCGCAGCAAGCAGGTGTTTGGGGCGGCCAACCGGAAGGGGCGGCACATCCGGCTCTTCGGCAGCAATTTGGCGGCGGGTCCCTCAGTCCCTCTCGGAGGGAAGGACCTGCTGCTGAATTGCCGCCGAAGAATGAAGTGGCGGCGGTAGAGCTGCCGCTGAAGTGCTGCCGATCGTGGCTTTTCTTTTTTTTTTGCCACTTGGGGTGGCAAAAACACTGGAGCCGGCCCTGCCTGCATGTGTCATCAGAGCCCCAGGAAATCCCTTAGACCACATGGCCCAGCCACTGCCCCACATGGTCTAGTCCTTGGGCAGTGATTTTCCATGATTTCAGCTATCACTAAATAAAAGGGGATTTAATTGTTCCATCACTGAGGCTGCGTGGAAGGGAGCTATCACACTCAACTGCTTGAAAGAGGACTGTCACCGCCCAACCCCCGACATCACATCCATAATTGAAGGCATGATAGAATGAAGCACTTTGTGGCCGAGGAAAGAAAGATTTTTTATTATTACCACCCTGTCCCTTCAGCCCTGAGCACAATTAGTTGCCTTAACAAGGTCTCATCTTCAGGTGCCTCCGTCAGGGGTTTGCATCCTCCAGCTGCAGATCCCCGGTGACGCTGCTCCTCCGTGGCTTGATCTTTGCAAACCGTAGCACGTTCTGCAATCCCTCCCTGCCCCGAGAGAGACGGGACCCATGGGAGCTGGCTCCCAGGCCTAGAAACATGCCCGCTCCCCTTCGCCGATCACGCTGCTGAGCCTGCTGGGAACCCGCTCTTCTGATTAGAGATACAGCCAGTTCCTCAAACTGATAGCCCCCCAGCTCCACACAAGGGAGAAGAGTGTCTCCTAGGGGCTGCTACTTGCCCTCCACTGGGGAACACCCAGCCTGCCAGCACAGCCTGCAAAGTGGATGGCACTGGATGGGGCGGGAGCATGCGTAGGCTAGGTGGGAGATGCACTGAATCAGGACACCCCACGGGCAGCCTCTGCTGGCAGGGTGCCTTAGCAGTCCTGGCTGTCACCCAGTGCCTGCCCCTGGCAAAAAAAAACCCCAGGGAGAGCATGTGGCGAGTTCTCCCCATGGGGCACAGAGTGCTGGCAGGGGACAAATTCTGACCCATGTGCTTGTGTTGCTGGGAACTGTGGTTGCTGCTCCCTGCCTGGCCAGGGCAGATCACCACGCACAGGAAGGGAACCGAGCCGGGTGGCTCAGGTGACTGCAGCCTGATGTGCCATGTGCCAAATAACCAACGCAGAGACAGAAGCTGCTGAGTCGTGTACGTTCCTCCCCTCCCCTCCCTGCCGCCTAGTGGGGCCTTTGTGTGCAGTGCTGCCAGGATGTATTTACCTGTAAGTGCCTCAGGGCAGAAGCCCTTCTGAGTCCCCAGCAGTGCAGCCCCATGCACACCAGCGGCATTATCGAAACATGAGAAAGTAACGAGTCTTGGCACCCAGCTTATCAGAGTCCTGGCTACCCCCACCCCCAAGGAGGACTAGACAGAATTCCACTTGGGATCTGCATGGACCACCTGCTAACAGGCTGCAGGGCTCACCATAGAGCACGGCCCAGGCCCGTTTCCACCCCTGGGTGCTAAGGGCAAACCTCCTGCATTCCCAAAGCTGGGACCACACCCGGCAGCACCGAGGAGTACGGTGAATTAGGGTACCAGGCTGGCGGAGCTGCTGGCTGGTAACAAAGAGAATAATCAGCTAGGAGAGAGAGCGCTGTGGTGATTACACAGGAAGTGGATGATTCACCAGGCAGGTTTACCGGGCGACTGGTTGAACATGTCTGTGCCTCTGCCTCAGACGCTGACATCTCCTCACGAGGGCCCGCTGGATCCTGGGTGTAACTGGCGAACTCGGGCCTAGGAGGTTACCAAAAACATGTTCCATTTAAAGGAGAAAAAAAAATTCCCCTGCCCCGGTCTTTGCAACTATCCCAGGAAGGAAAATTTCAGCGTGTTACAAAGGCACAGTTTGGGTCCAGCTTCCCTGCTATGAATCCCGTCCCCTTCCCAGCCCCACCCAGTCACTCACACCCGACAGCGGTAATGAGCCATTTTCAGAGCCCTGCCACTGGAGGGGTCAGATTGGCCCAATGCAGCATCCACCAGCAGACAGAATCGCCAGCCCCAGGCATTCCAAATCCCTAGCTAGCCTCCGCCCCCCAAATGAGATTGGCCTCAGAACAAGGAGATTTAAAAAAATAAAATGGGGGGGGGCATAATCTTCGCCTTCTGGTGCCTTAGGCTTTTGGAGTCCCCTTCTCAAGCTGTCTTCACCCCCCGAGGGCTGAAAATTTTGGGTCCCCCCCCCCAGTTCAAGCTGATATTCTAGCATAATCACCAGAGTCCAGGAGCTGGGGCTTCAAGAAATTCACCAAGTCATCATTAGTGAAAAAAAAGGCTTCTAGCTGTTCTGGCTGCAAAGCCCAGCCAGCCAGCAGGACCAGCGGCAGGGCTGGCTCCGAATCTGCAGGCAGACAGTGCCAAACACCCGTCCACGGCCTGATCTTGCCGTGTGAATGTGGAGAAACTCCCTGCCCCTTGTAGACTAGCCTTCACTGGGTGGGTGAACATCAGTGCTAACAGGAAAGGGGGCAGTGAGTATGGTGCCTTCTGCTGGCTCCGGCTAGTGGCCACGCACTGGAGCAGGCAGCCAATTAGCATGTCGTGTTTGTTACTGCAGCCGGCTGAGTCCCCCCGGCGTGATGCTCAGGGGACATGGGGTATGGGGTAGCTGCCAGTGGCATGACGTGTCTTGTCTGTGCCTGCTGAAGAGCAGCTCCCTGACCGCACCAGCCTCTGGCAGCACAAGTCCTGCTGTCCTGGCCTCCACAGACCTGGCTCCCTCTGTCCAGGGAGCGACAGGCACACGCCGAGTCCCCGAAGCGTGCCCTGCAGCGTCCAGCCCCTTGGCCACTCGACCTAATTCAGAGTTACCCGGCCTGCTGGTCCCAAAGGAAGGGGACACACCAGCTTGTCAGGGTCCACTCCAGCTCATCAGTTTGCTTTGCACCGCAGCATGGAAATCTGGCTATAGTGAACACAGGAGTGTTTATTAGCGAAGAACCAAAATTCAAGCGATAGGGAGCAAGACTATTGGAAGCCAATGGTTACATAGAAAATGAAACCAGAACATGCTTCCTGGAGACTGAATGTCACTGATAAGTTACCCTTCTGGCTAACGCTTAGCTCACCCCGAGTTCTCTCCAGCATCTTCAACCATGCCTGGTTGAGACCCTTTTTCATGAAGCAAACTCACTGGTCCTTTACTTCCTCAGTGAAGGATGCCAGGATGTCTGCTTTGACCTTCAAATATACTTGAGCGCACCTTTGATGTGCACCTCAAGCTAGGCTCCCCCCCCCCCCGCTTGCTTTTCCTGTTACTTTCCTCTTTTGGAAGTTTTCACAAGCCTTCATTAGCATTCAGTTCCGACTGGTGAGAGGAGACGCACTGTGAACTGTACAATACTTAACTCAGCTAGAGAAACATTTCTTGTTGGACAGAAAACCTGGTGCCCAGTCCCTAGACACAGGCCCTAAGGATATAATTTTCAGTGTACAGACATCACCCACGGGCCTGCGTTTTGCGACTCTATTGAAGGCCAGTGCGACACTGGTTTTTATTAGAGACCTCTCTCTGGCGAATTAAATGTACATACCAGACCCAGGAGATCCCTGCAACCCCTCTGAACCCCCTCTGTGCCCCGAAGAGGTTCTGGGGTCCCACTGGACAGCCGCGCCGCCAAGTGAGCCAAAACCGGAGTGGGCAGCAGGAGCTGTGCCAAGCCAGTGCCTGTGGAAAACTGCCCTCTGTGGCCCTCGCACAGGCTTGTCACTGTGAGCAAGGCCCAGAGCCTCAAAGGTATTTAGGCTCCTAACATCCATTTCAAAGCCTAAATACCTTTTGAGGCTCTGGGCCCAGACACCTAGTACATGGGAGGCAGGTTTCGGTGAAAACTCCTTCTGGGGGGGGTTGTAGTCTGTGTCTGCGAGCATTTGTGTCCCGAGGGATCCCTGGCGCCAGTCAAATGCTGGCAGTGTGCCGCCTTTACTTCGATTGTGGGCTCATTGGGGCAGAGACCCACTTCAACTTGTTCTGGGTTTGTCCAGCGCCTGGCACCCTGGGGGCAGGCTCCATGCCGAGGGCACCCAACGGCTCTACCACTGCACAAATTAATAATAATAATATTGGTTTCCTGGTGGCACAAAACCACCTCTTCCTGCTTCCTTCGGTGGTAAGTTCTTATGGGGCCAGGAGTGGTGTTTCATCATATACATGTACAGCACCCACACCCCGAGCAGGGCCTCTCCACCCCACCAGAAGATGAGTAATAAAAGCAGCACTTGGGCTAATACTGATCCTGAAACAGTAGCCCTGGCGCTAAGGCAGCGGGGGTGCAGAATCACAGCACCAGGGCTGCACGGGCACCATCACCAGCTGGCAGTGGCCCTGGCCCAGCACCAAACTGGAACATCAGCAAGCTGCGGTCAGGCAGCACCTCCAGCCTGTAGCTAACACGTTGTCCCCGGCCCCTCGCTGTGCATTTGTTTGTCGTGTGCTGCCTGGGGCAGGAACGGGGCCTCGTTTTCCATTTAGAAAGCGCCTGGCGCTGGGCTAGTGGACACAACTAATGACAATAATCCGTGTAATGGCCACGCACAGTAAACCTGCTTTGCTGCAGGCACCCATGACGGCAGCTTCTGTGATGTGGTGAATCAGGGCAGTTATTTGAAGTGCTTACGTTCCGCTATGGCGAGGCCGTACCAGCTAACTGCAGCAGCAGTAGAGGTGCATCTGCTGCCGTGTACCTGGTGGCGCTGCACAGCGCAATTCTGATGGTGGAAGTGAATGATCCAGATGCATTCGTCACAGCCCTTTGGGATGGGCTGCACATCCCTAGCGTTTGCACTCACCTAGCATGTTCTGTATTATTGAACAGTGGCAGGTGAAAAGAGGATGGGTAACGTGGTGGCAGAAACCTGAAACTGTAATAAGTAGCCCTGGCCTGATGGGTGAAGGTCTCTGCACAAGGGGGCGCTTGTCGGGAGCAGGTTGTAACAGAAGACGAGCCTCACATTTAATAATGCACTTGCTGAGCAGCAGCAGGGGCAACAGAACTCCAGAGTCCTAGTCCCAGTTCTGACACGAACGCCTTGATCAAGTCAGCTCACATCACGTGCCTCAGTTTCCCCACCCATAAAATACTAATGTCCCTCTGCAAACTGTTTTGACTCATCCAAAGGAAGGTTGTTATAGAAGGGCAAGGCCTGATTAGTAACTACGTTTCCACTGGTGCCCAGAAGCGCGTTCTGAGGTTTCCAAAGCCTGCGCTACACCCGACGACTAAAGGTGAGATTCAGAACCGATTTAGTGCCACTGGTGCCACTGTGTGTGTATACACTGCTCGGTGGATTTAATCCTGCTTTAGAGCGGTTTAGATTGCACACACCATTTTTGTGCTGGTATAACTAGCTGGGTCAGCGAGCAGGGGATATTTACCATTATAGTAAATAATATACCACACCTTAGCATAGACAGTTAAACCAGTATAAAGTCCCCTTGTTGTACCACAATAAGCTATATCAGTATAAAGCACCTTCATATGATACCACTGCATTCGCACTGGCAAAGACTATACTGCTTTAACTCTGGCAGTACGCTCACAATGGTCCAACTTTCTAGCACAGACAAGGCCTGAGAAATGAACCAGTATAGCCAGTTTGAAACCAACAGAAGCATGGCCACACATTAAGTTGTCCCAGTTTAACGAACTGGGTCATTTAAACCAGTGGTTCTCAGCCAGGGGTACACGTACCCCTGGGGGTACCCAGAGCTCTTCCTGCGGGTAATCAACTCACCTAGATAATTGCCTAGTTGTACAAGAGGCTACACAAAAAGCACTAACGAAGTCAGTACAAACTACAATTTCATTCAGACACTGACTTGTTTATACTGCTCTACATACTATACACTGACATTTTAGGAACAATATTTATATTCCAATTGCTTCATTTTATAACATGGTAAAAACGAGAAAGTCAGCAACTGTTCAGTACTAACAGGCTGTGACACTTCTGTATTTTGATGCCTGATTTTGTAAGCAAGTAGGTTTTAGGTGAGATGAAACTTGGGGCTACGCAAGACAAATCAGACTCCTGAAAGGGGTGAATAGTCTGGAAAGCTTGAGAGCTACCGGTTTAAACCAACCAGCGTTAATTTGGGGGCCACTTGTCCAAAGGTTGCCTAGATGTCCTAGCAACAGGGGCAGAGATGGTCTGGATCCCGCCTCCCAATCAGAGCCCGCTGCTCTCTGGGGGTGGGGAGGGCTACGCACTCTTGTAGTTGTAATAGATATTCGCGGGTAACTGCACCTCAGTGGAGGTCACGCACCTGTCAAGCCACACAAAAGGTTGGCAGCGGCTATTAGAAAAACCCGCCAAGCCAAGAAGACAGGCCTTGTTTTGCTTGACACGTTCACAGGCCAGCTGCCTGTGTGAGTGCATGAGGCTGGGATTGAAGGGGGAGTCACCCACAGGGCTCCTCACAGTCAGACAGGACACAGCTGGCCCCTACCATTACATTGCAATGACTCAAGCTTCAGCAGCGTTAGCATTTAAATAGTCACCCCTGGGCTTTGAAGTTAACACCCCATTAAAAAGAAATGAGGGAGGTTTGCACTGCTGCTGGAGCTATTGTCCCAGTCCATCAGGATGCAGGACACTGATTTCCACAGCCTTTTCCTGAGGCTGGGGAGTGTTTAAGTGCAGCTTCGGGCCTGGTCTGTTTTCTCTGTCTACAAACAATAAACACATCCTCTCCGCCAAATCATGGCTGACAGCAAACCAAGAAAGAACCAACGTCAAGTGTCCATGGGCGAGAGCACAGTGTGCATCTCTCCTCTCTCTTCTCTGCACTGACCGGACCCAGAAATAACCCCCTGTTTCTGCTTCTAGCAGAGTCTCTGAGATTTAAACACATGACACAAAGAAAAGAAAAGGCATAACAGTTATGTCCACATCTGATTCCACAGATTCATTGAAATGTTCCTCTCAGGCCAGGCCTATACTAGAGATTTTGCCCAGTTTGGGGTGTGAGTCCCCCACCCCGACACTTCTATGCTGGCCCAACCCCTAGCACAGATGCCATTATACCAGCATGAAAGTCCTTTTGCTGGCATAGCTTATTTTGCTCAGGGAACTGGTATCAGCTGCACTGGCCAGAACACTTCTGTTGCTGGTATAAGCTGCATCTCCGCTAGGGAGGTTGGCTGGTGCACTGATGCCAGCGTTGCCCCATTTCAACCGAAGCAACTAGTCAGAAGTTCAGGGCTTTGTGGGTGGTCCAGCTGAGAGCAGAAATTGACAGGAGCTGGGTGATTTCTTTGATGCGCTCTGGTTTATTTACAAGGAACCTACAAAGTCCTTTGTCTCTGAACAGAGAAGGAACCAGAAACCAACGCAACAAGGTGGGTGAGGCAATGCCTTTTACTGGGCCAACTTCTGCAGGTGGGAGAGAGACACTTGTCCAATAAATGGTGTCAAGTAGCCGTGTTAGTCTGTATCCACAAAACCAACAAGGAGTCCGGTGGCACCTTAAAGACTAGCCGGTTTATCTGGGCATAAGCTTTGGTGGGTAGAAAACCTCCCTGATGAAAGCTTATGCCCAAATAAATCAGTGAGTCTTTAAGGTGCCACCGGACTCCTTGTTGGTTTTGTCCAATACAAGATATTACCTCCCCCGTCTCTCATATCCTGGGACCAGCATCACTGACTGCGTAGAAAAAGAAAAGCATCAGTTTCTTAGCTCTACACACCTCCCCGAGCTCCTTTGGCCAACACCAGACCCCAAAGCGCTCGCTCACGCGCTCTCTCCCCTCTCTTTCCTGGGTCACACAGGCTCCTACTTGGCTTTCTTGCCTCTCTTCTGACTGTCTCTCTTTTTGGTCTTGTCTGTGACCTTATCAGCTGCCTGTTCACTCCCACCCAAAACAACACGCAGCCCAAAAGCTCCTGGGCAGGTTCACACACACTTTTTGTCTTCAACAGGGGTTAGGTTTACAGTTATGTTAATTGCAGGCTGAGTTCGCGCCTACCATCCTCATTGGGGTTTTAACCCATCAATAAGAAGGTGTCACCCAGCTCATAACACCTGCCAGCCTGTAGTGTAGACCTGACCTGAGCCGGTGTTGATTGCCCCTGTGCATGCCCTGATGGTTAACACCGGCTATTGGAAATGGGCCTGGGATATGATCAGGGTGCTAGCCAGACACCCACGTTTAATTCCCTGCTCTGCCACAGACTTCTTACGTGACCTTGGCCACGTCTGTCTGGGCCTCAGTTTCCAGTGTGGAGATAACAGCCCTGCCCCGCCTGACAGGGGGTTGTGAGGAGAAATTAACCAAGGACTGTGAGGTGCTCAGATACCATGGGAACGGGGGCTGTGTATGTACCACTGACAGGGACGATTGCATTCACGGAAACAAGGTCTAGTGAGACGAGGATACTGTCAGGCTGTGATCCACATTTCAATTTTTTGAATGGTTTGACAAGGGGATCGGCTGCTTTACACACATTTGCTCCAAAATAACAGACAGGTGTGAATTGCTCCCAATCTTGTTATTTCCGGACTTGTCTGTGGGCGACCACTTTTGTTTTGGAATGAAAAGGGTTAAATTTGATTTAGCTCAAGTCAGTTTGTGTCCAGCCTAAAGCCTGGTCTCCATGGTGAAATGTCTCCAGCAATGTCACATCACTCCTGTAAATGGGAATAAAACCAGATACATTGGTGCAAACCCCTACCCTGGACACAGTTATAGCAATTTCTGAGTGGTGCGATTGGTTGCAAGTTTCAAAGTATTGTGTCCATATGATGCAAGCTGGTCTGAGAAAAGCTGAAATTGACGAAACTGATGTAAACACTTTGAAATTGATCTAACTGCATCCACTCCAGGCAAATGCACTCATTTAACTGGTCTGTTTTCATTCCGCTTTGGTGAGATCAGTGCAAAAACTACACATAGACGGAGCCTTAGTTACATTAATTTTAATCACTTTCATTCCAAAATAGGAGCATCCACATGTCGACTCAAACCGAAATAAACGCACAATGTCACAGTCTTACCCGTTCTCCAGTCATCCACAAAGTCTTTTCAAAACCAGACTATATGACTGCTGAATCTCAAAAATACGCAGATTCTAAAGCTGAGATTTGAACTCCGCTCTGCATCCAGGGCCTTAACCGCAAGACCAGCCTTCTTTTTTTGATCCATAGCAAGAGTTCATTTCAAGCGGCCTGAGACTGGGTGCAGAATTCCCAAGGGAGGGGGTTATACATGATGTGCAGGGGTCTCTCTGGCTACAGATGTATATTTCAACCCACGGAAAATACCGCTTCACAGCATAAAGCCATGACATGGGGGGGACACCGCAATTATGCAGCGCTGAGGGACAGCCACGTTAGCTAAATGCTGGCTGCGCTGCTGAGCTTGTCCAGTCTGGAGATAATCTTCTCCCGGTGCCAATGGCTGAGCACCCAGGCAAATCAAGAACCTGCTCCTCAGATGCCAGGGAAGGGATCTGGCCAATACACAGGCTAGTTTAATAGAGAATATTTAAAAAATAAACGAAACAAAGTGTTTGAAGCGTCAGTAATTGTGTCATTGGGGGTAACATACAGGTTGTAGGGGGATGTTAACGTTTTGGTGTTAGGCAGCATATACCATATACAGTCTGTCATGTCCCCAATGCGGGGTATACGGTGAGTGAGTTCAAGGTACAGCCAGTAAACAGTGAGGGTACATCACTCATACAAACGGGTTACAGATAGTCATGGGCATGAATAAGCGGGCTCAATAATGGGGCTAGGACGACCCTCACATGGTGGAGTATGGTTTGGTGGGTTCAGGGCTTAGGGGATAGAGTCCAATGGGGGGGTCCACAGGTCTCGTCCCCCCTTCGAGTGCACAGAGTCACGCCCGCTCACTCCTGGTATTGGCGGTGGCCGGTGATGTGCTCCGTGTAAATGTCTCTGGACCAGTGAATAGTGTCTGAGACCATTAGGCGTCTCATGAGTTGCGCGTAGCGACAGCCCACCCCACAGGTCCGAAGCACGCGTTCATTGCAAGGGTCCCAGGCACCCAGGGCCCCCATGATCAGGGCGTCGGTGCAGACCTCGTAGCCCTTTGACCACAGGGTGTCCGCCAAGGGGGCGTATTTTTCAAGCTTGCGGGCTCGGGCCTCGCAAAAGGCCGGGGTCCTGTTTTCACGTCGAGGAGGATGATCTTTTTCCATCCTCATCCGTGACGACGATGTCCGGGCGCAGCGGGCTGTCGGTGCCGGGGATGGCGCGATTGACAGCGATCTTTCCCAGGTGCGGGGCGATGGCCTTCACCAGGCGGTCCTGGACGGCGTTGTGGCGCAGCTGCCAGGCTCTGGCGTGGAGCTTGCAGCTGCATAGGACATGGGGCAAGGTCTCCATGGTGTATCCACACTTCCGGCAGCGTTTGTCGGGGTTCCCGTGGCGGACGGCTCCGTTGAGAGGGACACTGTTCAGCCGGGCGCGGTGTATGAACCGCCAGTCGGCGAATCGGGTGAAGCTGCCTGTGGGGAGGAAGTGGTTGCTGGAGTCCCACTTGCTGGTCACCTCGAAGGCCTTGCCCTGGTCAGGTTTTTTCCTCAGGATGTCCACGTAGAGCGCGTGGACGGCGGCCTTCAGGGACTTCTCCAGCATGCCTCTGGCTCCAGGGCTGACGATGGTGTTGTCCTCCATCCCGATCCGCGGTACCAGGACTCCTAGCTCCCGCCGATCTTCGCTCCATACCCAGCGGCAGCCCAGTCGCTTTCCCAGTCGGCGGGTGGTGTTGCGGGCGCGGGTCCACAGCGAGGCGACGTCGCCCCTGAACCGGCCGAATTCTCCATCCAGGGAGCCGCTCAGGAAGGTGGCCACGTCTTGGTCGGAGGGGGGTCTGCCGATTCGCTTCGCGGTGGCGGCGCGCAGGGCGGTCGTCGCGATGTTCTTGACCGTGGCATCCGGGCACGTCAGGAGGCGAAAGGCGTGCGTGACGACCGCGATGTCGCAGAGGTCTCCCATGCGGGGGACGTTGGTGCCCCCGTGCCGGTGGGCGACATAGACGAGCTCGTTGCTGGCTCTCTGGGGTAGGGACAGCCACTTCTTCACCAGCTGCCGGATGGTGTTGTCCACTTTGTTGAGGGGCACCTTTGCCACGGTGGACCCTCTCAGGACAAAAGCGATGCGGGAGATCAGGAAGGTGTTGAGGGCGTTGATTTTTTGCCACGGCGCCAGCAGGGATGCGTCGATGCGAGATCTCTGTGCTGCCCAGTCAAATTCTAGCTCCTGCAGCAAGATCACTTTGTCTGGCCTCAGACGCCTCCACCCGGTCATGAGCGCTGTTTCCTATTTCTTTGGCCTCAGAAGCGCTTCCTCCCTCCTGGGAAGGATTGGAGGTGGCCTACAAGCAGTCAGTCCCTCGTGGATATTTTTAGCAGGACTGATCACAGCCGCTCGCCATCAGCGGACGTGTGGAGAGCCCGCTAGGACCGGAGCAGGGAGATAAGCACCGCTGTGGTGCCAGGCCTCGCCAGCGAGTGGCTGGGGGGCTCTTCCCCAGATACCCAGCTGACCCTGCATCCAGGATGTGGGCTGTCGGCTGGCAGTGAGAAGGATATTCCCATCTCCTTCCAGCTGGGAGTTCTTTGGTAACAGTTCTCTCCCTAGCCCGCCAGCTCGGGGTTATTGACTAGAGAGCCGAAATGCTGTGGGGAGTTTCCTATGGGCCGGGCGAGTGGCCAGACGCGCTATTGCTGTGGGAGCTGAGCCAGAGAACGACCTGGTCAACTGATTCACAGGCTGCTCCGTCCCTGCGGCCTTGTGCCGACAGCAGTAGATCAGCCCAGGCCCTGTAGCCGGATGCACACGCACTGCCTCGTACAGCCCCCTGCACTCTGCCCGCCGGCACCGCACGTCACTAGCTACAGCCAGGAATCGCTCCTAAAGGCTGCTGCTGTTTAATGGTGCAACAGCAGGGTGTAGGGCAGGAAGTGAAGGAGGAGACTATCCCTGATTGAGGGGGGTTAGGTAGGTCCCAAGATCCTCTCCACCTCGGCCAGGTTTGGCCAGGACACAGGAGCCTCTCTCTAAACCCCTGAGCCATCCAAGTTCATCCCCCAAACTCCCGTCAACACGCAGACGAGCTAAAGCAGAAAGAGCCGAGCAGGTTAAGACAGCATTAGGCAGCTCTCTGGATGTTTTCAGAGTTTCTGAGAATAGTCTCACTTGGAGGCCAAAGCAGAAGCTGTAGCTGGAATTTCCCTGGGAACCCCTCAGCCCTGGGGAGGATGGAGAGGGCTAGGGACAGAAATGACATCGTGGGAGCAAGCCTGTGTCACTGGCTGAAAGAACAGCTGTGGCTGGGGTGGGATCTGATGAGAGAAGGGGAAAATAGCTGAGAGGAAACCCAGAGCCCCTTTGTCAGGGCAACTGGCAGCCCCCAGTGATGTTCCATCCCAGTTAACACTGCGAGGATTTGAGGAGGCATCATGTGGTCTAGACATTTATCATTGGACTGGGCGACAGGACTCTGGGGTTCTTTTCCCAGCTGTGCCCCAACATGCTGTGCAAGTCACTCCATTCCTTCGTGCCTCAGTTTCCCCCGCTGATGATATTCCACCCCTTTCTACATTGCTTTGCGATCTCTGGGTGAAAACGGCCCTCTTGGTGCCAAGCATTATTATCAAGAGCTAGTTATTAAAAGACTAGCTCAGGTCCTAAAATTCCCTGTCCATGGCCCACCCTAGAATGGCTCATTGCAACCGAGACCTCGATGGCGATAAAGGAGCTGAAAGGCCCCTGACAGCTAGAGCAGAGGTGACAGGGTTCTGAGCGACCGAGGGGCACAATTTCGAGTGGCGTGAGACACAAGGCCAAGGATCAAAGGCCTTTAATCACCTAGCTGTGCAGCAATAAATGACCAGGCTGCTGAGCCCTTCACACGGAGACAAAAATGCTCCTGGGATGACATCACTCAAGGGCTGCTATAAAAAGGACCATGATCAATTGCTCTCCTTGTCCGCTGAAGGTCGGACATGAAGTAATGGGCTTAATCTGCAGCCAGGGAGATTTAGGTTAGAGATGGAGGAAACTCTCCCGCTCTAGTGAAGCATCCGGTTCAGGTTAGCTAGGGAGGTTGTGGAATCCCCAGCATTGGAGGTTTTTAAGGGGGATGGGCTGGGATTACTTGGGCCTGTCTCAGCGCAGGGAGGCTGGACTAGATGTCACTCAAGGTCCCTTCCAGCCCGACATTTCCCTGTTTTTTCTCGCCGTCAGAAAGCTCTGGTAGTGAGGGAACGCCTGAGTTCGGGGATTTGGAATAACTGAGACAGAAGCCCCCAGCAGCAGCCGTTAGCATCTGACAGCTGCCCCCTGGGGGTCCGGTAAAGTCACCACTGGAGGCGGGGGCACAGTCTGCTGCCATGTGGCACGTGGTCTCCTCCCAGCATGATTCCAACCGCTGCCTCCAAGCACAGCGTGAGCTGGCAGCAAGGCCCCCCAGAGGATTCAGGGGGCCGGGGCAAAGCAATTTCGGGAGCCCCTTCCATAAAAGAAAAGTTGCAATACTATAGAATCCTGTATTCTCGTGGGGGCCTGGGGCAAATTGCTCCACTTCTCCCCGCCACCCCTGGGCGGCCCTGGCTGGCAGCCCCAGTAGTAGCCTCAGAGAGAGGCCAAGGAATAAATGGCCCAGGAGACTGAAGTCCCTTCTGAGCCCTAAAAGCAGCCGCTCCAGGGCACAGGAGAGGCACTCTGGCAGGAAGCTCCCAGTGCTGCTCGCATTGGTCGGAGCAGACAATAGCCATCGCCACAGAAAAGCATCCAGCCCAGAGCGCCGGCCCCAACAGCTGGGAAAGATGGAGCCCTGGCGCCAGCTGTGTGACCCCCGTCCCTGGGGAAATTGCCTCCGAAGCCCAGCCCGTGCCCTGGCCCCCGAGGAGTCATGGCCCGTGGCCCTCAGCCAGCAGCACTGCAGGTGCGCCTCTGACGCAGGCCTGGTTAACCCTTTACTCTGAAACGCTGCAGCGATCTGGGCACGGGACTGGGAACAAATGTTCTAATCCCAGCTCCGACTCACTCGATGGCCTTGAGTGAATCCGTTTGTCGCTCTGTGCCTCAGTTTCCCCCTCATGAAAATGGTTTGGCTGGTGCTCCCTGGCCAGCCTCCCCGGGGGTTCCCAGGATTGGCTAGTTAAGGAGGCAATGGTTAAGTGCTGCATTTTACCTACATACTGGGGCCCTGGTTTCAGCGGGGGCCTTTAGGCACTACCGTGACCCAGGCGTGATGCTGGTGTCTCTATAACACACTGCAGTGGGATACCCCAGTGCCTCTGCGCATGGACAGGCCTGTCGCTCACACACCTAAGCGGTATTCCCTAAAAAGAGACACCGTGGCACGAGGCGCTTTGCTCGGCTGCTTTCTAGCTGTGGGGGTGAGGTGGCTTTGCTGTAGCAAGCAGGCTCCCCGCGCCTTGGCAGGTGTCCGCTCCATGCTGTGGCTGGGCTCAGCAATCGGCAGATACAGCTGCTCTCCCAGGCCTGCTGGGCGTCCCCAGCCCAGGTACGAGCTGCGCTGGGGCCGGGCCACCACAGCTTTTTTAAATTAATTGGGTGGATTTTTCCTTCCTCCCCCCCCCTCTTTCCACCCACTCCCACGTCAGCCACATGCTGTCCAGCCCCATCCCGCAGAGTGTCGACACCTCCGCTCACAAACGACATCCAGCTGCAGCCACCAAAAGGTGGGGGGGTGGGGGGGGCTCACACCAGTTTCCACCAGGAGCTGCCCCGGCCTTTCACGCCAGTTTCCTCTGCTCCTCACCCCGGCGCAAGGCTCGGGGTAGATAGAGCCGGGATCCCCCAAGGATATCCAGCCCCCATTACTCCCGCATACGGCCCCTTCCTCCTAGTGTCACCTCCCTCTGCTTTACACCCTCCCCCTTAGCCTTCCTCTCGCAGCCCCCCAGCTGGGCGCTCGGTTTCTGTATCCTACAGCTCCGGCGAGAAGCAGCAGAGAGCGTGGGCGCTGCGTGGCGGGCGGGGGTGTGTGTGTGTGTGTCTGAATATGGTTGCCTGAGTGGCTCGAGCAGCTCCCCTCCCGTGCGAGAGGATGAGCTCTTAGCAGATGTGCGTGTGGTTTGTTAAGCAAAGCTGAAGACACTGACTGTATTAATCCCGGGGAAATGCTTTCATGTGGGGCCCGGGGATGTTTTGAAAGCTCCCAAGCACACAGGCCGGTGGCGCTGCCAAAGCAGACAGCCGGAATTTGCACAGGGCACGACTTGCCCAGGAAGTGCCCGCAGAGAGAGGGGTTTTGCCCCAGCGAACGGCCCAGTAACTGCTCCCCGCTCCTTACCCCCGGCCCTTCCGCCTGTCCCCAAACAGGCACGTTTCCAGGATTAGGGGTCGCATCTGTAGGGATCTTAGGAAGGAGCTGGCAGCTCTGCTTCCCCCTGCGTAGAGTGAACTGTGAGGAATGATGGTCTCTCAGCAGAGAAGCGAGGCAAGACTCTGCTTCCGAAAGGCCCTGCTCAGCGGCTTCAGACCCAGCCCTGAAGAAAACAGGCTGGTCCTGGGCCTTGAGAGGAGACATCGGCTCCATGCACCTAGAAACTCCATCTCTGCTGTGAAAGCCCCAAGCCTTTGCCTCACGTAAGGCCAGGAAGTACTTTGAGTGACACTGACATGGGCTAAGTGCTGATGGAGCATTAATTAAACAAGGCTCCGACAGGCCTGTGAGGTGGGGGTTATCCCTGTTTTACTGGCGGGAAAACGAAGCACAGAGCAGGGCCCGGCAGCAGGTCCCCCAGCGAGTCAGGAGCTGGCTTAGAACTCAGCAGCTCCAGGTTCCCAGTCGATCGACGTGTAGCTCACGAGACCATGCTCCAATTAAGGACAGGGGAAAAAAAGTGTTAGAATTGATGAAGCGAAGCTTGTTATGGAGCTGCACCGCCCTGGCTGGGTCAAAGCAAGCTTCCCCCAGGACCACTGACACACAGCGAGTGCTGGCCCTGGGTGCTGAGACTGCATGAGTCTACGCCATCCACTACGCCAGCAAAGCGCTCCGAGGGTGGACACAACGTGCTCCGGCAACGCTGCACTTTGCCCAGCGACTGGCAAAAAAAATATACTGTGTAGATGCTAGAGGCCTTGCTGGCACAGCCACATCCCCCAGAGACCACACAACCGTCTGACGGCTGTGCCGGCACAAGGGTGTAGCGCAGACCTGGCCTGCCAGCTGTGAGAGCCTGGTTGTGATATTGACGTACCTCTGGGGAAGTCTTGAGACCCTCAAACTCATTTCACACAGGAGCCAGCCCAGAGTGTTATCAGACAGGGGTGGGATTTGAACCGGTGACCCACTGGAGAGGTGAAAAAGCAGCTCCCATGCTAATTAGCTCACCCCTAGGCCAGCCAGCCAGCCCCTGCTAGGCTCCCAAAGCCTCAGAGCAGGGTGGCAGCACTCTCCCCAATCCAGGACTAATGGAAGGTAGCTCTGGAGCTCGTGCTGCATGTTGATCTGGAGGACGGACAGACTCTGACGGGACGTGAAGCCCCAACCACAAAGAGCCAGCCAGGAGATTTACACGCTGGTGCCGCTCGGCTGCAGTTTCCAATGCGGTTTCAGGCAGCCGTGCAAAGCATTAGCCGAGAGGACCGGGGGCTGGATTGATCCACGGCCCAGACACCTCACAGAGGGAGGCACTGGCTCATCAGAGGCTGTTCCCTAAGCAGACTCACTCTCCACGTGTCAGGGACCTCAGTTCACCCCGGCACTGAATTCCGAGAAGTGCGAGGGCAGCTCAGCTCTAGCACAGGGCTCAGGCCCCTGGCTGGGCCAGGCTGGGGAGCTTAAGCTGAAGCCAGACACTTCTCGGTTTCCAGGGGCCCTTAATGCTCTAACAGGTATGGGTGAGAGCCATTGTTCTCTCTGCCGATCCTGTTCCAGGTGGACCCTAAGGAGGGCTGAGAACTTCCTGGGGAATATCATCTCCCCCCCCTTGCTCAGTACAACAGCTCCTAAGCCAGGCTGTGGGGAGCAGGGGTTCGCCCACTTCATTTCTCAGGGTTTTTCGCTTTGTAGCCGTTAAGTTTCAGGGCTAGTTTCCAGGGATGGGAAATGAGAGACACATGGAGTCTTCCCCAGCTTGACTGCTCCTCTATGTTAAGTGCCCTTCTCGAAAACACCTGGGCACATGTGTAACCAACGCAGACCACAAACATTCAGCCTTTCACCACCCCTCCCACTGTAAGCAAGGCTCCCCCACCCCACCCCCAGCCCAGCCCCAGCCCCTCCTCCAGGAAAGGCTGATGGACCCTGCAGCATGGCCTGTGATGCTCTGGCAGACCAAAGGCAGGGGGCAGCTCAGGCTCAGCCTGCTCCCAACCCATCCTCAGAGCTGCTGGTTCAGGCACCAGGACTGTGTCTCCCTGCGGCAGTAGGTCACAAGGAGACCCTGGTGACACGCTCTGGAGGAGAAAGCCAGCAAAACCAGGTCGCAGCTTGAAGCTCACCACGTTTAAAGAGACAGGCCTCCTGATTTAGGCTCAGCTGGTGCAACCGGGAACCCTGACCCCAGTCCCAGCCACGCTTTGCACGGGAAGGAGACACGCTGGGAGCTTGGCCTTGGGGAAAGGTGCCGGATTGACAGCCCTGCAAGCGTCTATTTACCCATCTGCTGTCCAGCTTGGAGCCAGGAACAACTGCACCGCTCTGGGATTAGACCAAGAACAGATGCAGCATGAGCAGCCAAACAGCGAGCTCCCCCCATCCCGGGTTCCCCACTCCAGGCCTCAAGGGACAGCTGGGTAGCTCAGACTCCGTGGCCCATCCCATCTGGATCCTTCTGCTGAGATACCGCTGGGGGCTGGCGCTACTGGCAGCGGGTTGCTGTAGGCACAGAAGCCTGCATTAGATTTGGGTGAACGATGGTTCTGAATTGAATTGGGACATTGGCATGAGCAACAGGCCCAAAGCAAACAGGGCCCAGAAAACGCTCAGGAGAAAGAAGAGTAGTTGTGTTAAACTGGGGGTGACCCTTCAAAATACCAGTGTGATCTCAGGTAAGGATTGGGCTGAAATAATAGAAATAAAACACAGTTAATTGGCACCAGGTGCAGTTGCAGTAAATAAGTGCCCAGATAAGTCAGTTTAATGTATTACCAAAAAACTGCTTCCTCTGGCCTTAGCTAAGGTCTGATAATGGGCAAGGACATCACTTGTTTGTTAAAGGGGCAGAAAAAGGAAAACTGCTAATGGCTGCTGTGACCCGCTGTCTGAAGGCCACCCAGGTGGTGACACAACCTCTTACATTCTGGTTTTCAGTCCAGACCAGTGACCCCTGCCTGCCCACATCGGAGCCAACCTATATGGGTTTAGCCCCCCTGTAAGTATTTCTAATGCAATGCTCATCAGTGTCTTGGCACCGTTTTTATGTAGTACACAGCTTAAGATTTAGGATTGTTTTAGACTGTTTAGAGCAATTGTAGAAATGCTGTTCGGCCTTAAGATTTAATAAAGGAATGTTGGATGAAATGGATGTGGTGGCAGGATCCTACGTTGTTAATAATTCCAGCAGTTGCCTGATGACAGTAACTCGCCCACTAGGAGTTGGGCTGAGCCTCACCCAACTCACTGCACTGCTACCGGGGGACACAAATGGGGAACAACTTTCAGCCCCTACTGTACGGGGCTGGCTCGAAAGCCTTGTGAGAAGAGGTCACCACAGGGTGGATTTCAACAGCTAGTCCCAGGGTGGAGGGAGGGAAGAACCCTAAATGCAAAGGAGAATCCAGTGATAGACTCGGCCAGTGAGAGGCGGATTTGCAGCTGCTGTTGCATTGATCCCCAGAGGGCACAAATCCCTACCCCTCGCCTGCTCTACTTCCATAGGGGTCGTTTTCAGGGAAGCTGTCCCACCGCAGTGCCTTAGCTTTGCTTCTGACGCCACCTGGTGGAGGAAATGGGGCACTGCCGCTGTCAGGATGCAGGCCAAACCCCAGCCTGCAATTTACTGCGTTGCCAGGGTGATGTTGTGTATTATTGGAGAAGGCACAAAAGGCAACATGGCATTTAATTCTGGGAGTGTGAATCACGGCTGGATGACTCAGCCTTAAATTCCAGAGAGACAGAGGCTGGATTTACATTGCTTGTGAACCAGCAGCCCGTGGGGGCAGAACCAGAGTAGTTAAGGAGAAGTAAAGCGGGGAGGAAAGCACCATGTCACGGGGATGTCTCCGCCGAGAGCTGCTTGTGAGTCATCCTAGAAGGCCAGCACAGGCTGTGGGACAACTCGGGAACAGGACTGAAGGTGAAAAGCTAACTGCAAACGTCCATCACGAACCCGTCAGTCAACGGCGTATACACCAAGGTGAGCAAGCGCAGGGCGGGAGCGTATACACACGGCTCACCGTGCAATCCAAACTTCCTGGGATGTTTGCACCACAAACAACGCTATTAGACATGGGTGAAAAAAGTAATTTATATGCATATGGCAGCTTCCGGCCCAAATGACTTGACACAGGGATTTTATCGTCCCCCAGTCACTGGAACACAGCTAGCTCTAGGGTGGAGCACGCCAGCAGCCATTTTAAACAGCAGGAGGAATTTAGGTGGCAGGATAGCATTGTGAGTGGTCAGGATGTCATGATGAGCCTCACTTCTGTCATCATCACACACTTGGGGGGGACACTGATTGGGTAAGTAGCCAGCGAGCACCACCTGCTGACTTTCCTCCCACAGCCATCACTGCCTATTACACCACCTTTCCACCCAGGCCTGATACACAGTGCCCATTCCTGGCAGCCTCCAGTGCCATTCAGTGCTAGACACAACAAAGGAGCTGTCAGAGGACCAGGGTTTTTACATTCCCCCGTGCACTCTGCCTGCCCAGACTGTACCACATCTGCTCATCAGGGTGCGGGGGTGGGGTAATAGCCCTGAATCCCATCCCAACCCTGCATAGGGCGCTGCACTCGTTACAAGGCAGCAGAATTCAGTACAAGCACCAGGAAGCAACCACACTCTTCTTAGGTGGTATTAACTCTTCCCCTCCGAACCAGGCAACACCCGGAGACCTCCCAGGTCCTGCTCCCAGCCCTGAGATCCAACCTGCTTCTTACACCTTCAGCCTCCACGGGGCAGATTAACGTACAGTACAGTGTACCCCGTCCCAGAGATCATTGCAGTAGACCCCTTTTAAAGGCCGCTCTGAGATATAAAACTGCTGCCTGCCCAATTGCTTGCTTTGTATTGTGTTCCCGGGTGCAGGGAACGCCAGCAAGGACAATTCTACCTGTCCAACTCAACTAGATTGATGAGCGTCAAGATAAGCCCATTCTGGAGAGCTCTCCGGGAATGGAGGAAGAAGCTGACCCCACCCCTAGCAACCACATCAGGGTACAAGGAACTCCACCTACCTCAATCCCCTCTGCGGGGTCAACTGGATTCAGCATTTGTGCTAAATGACACTCTCTTCCAAGCTGGATTTTTGCTTCCTCCATAGACTGCCTCTGAGCATCCATCATGGAGGATCAGTCCATCAATAGCTATTAGCCAGTATGGTGTCCCTGGCCTGTGTTTGCCAGAAGCTGGGAATGGGCGACAGGGGCTGGATCATTTGATGATTCCCTGTTCTGTTCATTCCCTCTGGGGCACCTCCCAGTGGCCACTGTCGGCAGACAGGACACTGGGCTAGATGGACCTTTGGACTGACCCAGTCTGGCCAGTCTCATGTTCTTAAGTGAGGGCCAAGGCTGTGACAAGCCAATGAAGTTAGAGTTTCATTAGCAGGACTCAAGATATTAAGGCTGAGACAGCTTGTCTGGGGGCAGGGCGAGGTAGAGAAGCATTTTTAATGCAATATCAGAGGGGGAGCCGTGTTAGTCTGGATCTGTAAAAAGCAGAGTCCTGTGGTACCTTATAGACTAACAGACGTACTGGAGCATGAGCTTTCGTGGGTGAATACCCACTTCGTCAGTGTAGCGGAGGAGTGGATACCCAGATAAAATGGTTGGCTTTGCCCTTTGGGGGAGCCGCTGTGCCGCACAGGGACTAGCCAGGCCTGGCGCAATAGGACAAAGCACTCGTCTCCAGAGGGCAAACAGCAGGTCTGCCAAACCCATGAGAGGAAAGGGCAAAGGCAGGTTTATTTCCACTCTGAAAGGCTCCAGAGGTCTATGCCTGTGGCCTCTTGTGCCTGCCCATTGGGACCCAGACTGTCCAACCTGGCTGACTAAAGTCAGGTTCTTAAATCCATAGATTCTCAGGCCAGACAGGACTCCTGTGAGCCTTTGATCTGATCTCCTGCAGGGCACAGGCCATAGGACTTCCCCACGCTAACTCCTAGAGCAGAGCTGTAGGAAAACGGAAGTCTCACATTTAGAAATTGCCAGTGATGGAGAAACCACCAAAGCGCAGGCACCCACAACTCCCTCTGCAGCTGCAGGCTACCTATGGTAGGTGCTAAACATGGATTGAGGAGTTTAAGCTTGAAACCTGGGGGCAATAACCTTCAGGACTTCGGCATCCTTGGATGCAGTAACATGAGGAGCCTTGCAGGAAAATATCGTGCCTGGTGGCGGGCTTCCTCTTTGCCCAGGAGCAATTGCTGCGGCTTCTTGGTTGGATCCCTCTTTTGGGAGATTCTGAGATGTTGGGTAACGGCAGCCAATTGGCTTAGCCCTTTTCTCCAGCTACGTCTCAGAAAGGAACATATGGAAACATAGGGCTCTCTGCTGCTGAGAATTAGCCTCCGTCATCCTGTCCCCAACCCCTAAAACCCAGCTGGTGGGTCTCACTTCCTTTTACCTCCTGGGGGAGTGGTGGATGATAACACTGCTCCTTCATAGTACAGCCCCTCCAACTGGGGCAAGGGGGAGGGGGGGAATGAGGCACAGAAGGAACTTAATTCACCTTAGGTCACACAAGGAGCCAGTGAGGGAGTTGGGTGCAGAACCCAGGTCCCCCGACCTCTACCGCTCCCTAAATAGCTGGAGCACGTGTAACAGGTATCCTGTGATTGGCCCGTTACCTTTCAGCTATAAGGTATTTGGAGGAGATTCTGACACTATTACAGAGACATGGATACCTCATAGAGGGGAGAAAAGCTATTTCTCACTAATAATCCAAGGACTGGGCTAAACCATCCAATCCAAGAATTATCTTAAACCAAAACCCATGAGGTGGCCCCACAGCAGAATGACCACCAGCCACTCCGTTGATAGGACTGGGAGCCTGCAGACTGAATGGGGGAGCGAGCACAGCTGCTGGTAGTTGCCCCAAGACTTTGCATAGAGCCTGCAATGTGCCTGAAAAGAATGTCTGGCAACTACACGGCCTCTAGGAGTGTCTCGCCCACCTCTGATTTGACCATTCCCTTGGACCTTGCCCTTCCCTTCAGGCTCGAGTGGTCCGAGCTCCCATGCATTTCAGAAGTGCTCCACCTATCTATTTTTTCTTCTTCTTCCTGACTGACTTATGGGATACAAGGAGAGAATGGAAACCATCTTCCAAGCAATTTGTAGACTGTGGCACATTCTATCCAAGAGAAGTGAAGTCCCATTGTGACAAGATGCACTAGTAGCATACAATGGAGGCGGGAGAATGCTTCACGTCCACCAAAAAAGGTGGTTTCCAAGTCTCGATTCTAGCATAGCACCAGAGGGGATGAATTACTCCTTTGCATGTATGATGCTTTTTGTTCAGGCAATCTAGAAACTACTCCTTTGTAGAGGTGGTAAGTAATATTCTCTCCTTTCCTACTCATATGTTGGTATGCAAAGCCCAGAGATTAAGGGCCCAATATTCACAAGTGCTGAGTACCAGCAACTTCAACTGAAAAGCATTTGTTCCCTTAGGCTCTCTGAAGCAGTATGAGCCTAAGCAACTCATTGTAGACAACACAGTAAGTCAGTAGCCTACCTGGGATCAGAACTGAAGTGTACCCCGCAAAAAATCCCACAGAGTCAAGTGATGCTTTCTGCTTTTATTCAATTAAATGCAGCATTCTATACAAGAAAAAAAATGAAATCCATGAAATTCCAAACCCTGACAGTGAAGAACTAAATTCTTCCTAAGAATCAACCAGAATTAAAAGATTCCCCCCATGGTACTGTACATAAAATAATCTCTTCCCCATTTACAGCGTTCCACACAGTACTTTTTTGTATCTCAAACTTCAGAACTGTACAACTTTGTTACAAACTATGCTTTCCTATGAAAAACTTATTACAGAAAAAAATATTGCCACTTTTTATTTATTTGTAACAAAAAGTTAGAATCTTTTAAAAAACAAAATTTAAGTCAGCCAGAACTCTGTTAAGAGCGGGGGGTGTTTTGAAAATGAGGGAAGGGGTACTGTGGAGCTTGTCAGAGCATCAGATTAGCATTCCCTTTCTCTGTCTCAAAAAGGGAAACTGCATTTGGCATATAAAACTACTTATCACTAGAGGTGGGTCCAAGCCACAGGGTTCGGGTCCAGCTCTGAACCACCCCCAAATTTCAGGCCTGTTTGGATCTGAGGGTTTTGGTTTAGAGCCATCTCCAGTGAGCACTGCTATCAAAACCTCATACTAACAACATTACAAACCAAGAAACAGAGCTCTACCCTTTCCCTGCACAGGAACCCTGGGAAAGAGTTTGAGAACTTGGGGGAAAAAAAACAAAAAAAACGCTTACGCCCGCGTGTGTGTGTGCACGTGCGTTACAGTAGAAGCTACCTGATTGACTAACTCAGAAGTGTGCATGTCAGTTGCCAAAATATCAACTCATGGGCTAACCTTCAAGATGAACCAAGCCTTTGGATTACAGCTCATGTGTGCCACAACTCAAATTTATTTACAACAGCTGGATTAGAATTTAGCAGGTGGTAAAAGCCAGATGTGCCAACCCACATCTTCCTACCATTGTGTAATTTACCTAGATGCGGTTAAGTGGAACGGCTGAGGTTGCCAGATGCTTAAGAAGCAAAGCAATGTTCTAAAGAAATCCCCGTGCCAACGCTTCTCTTCTGTTACTAGCAAAGCTTTTCACTCTCTTCCTAGGGGGACACCAAGCCCATGCAACGGGCTCAGAATTTTGATTCCACCACTAGAAAAGATTAATTTCAGCTACATAGAGCCACGTGTAGCAAAAATACAAATTCCTCCCCAGCCTTTGTTTGCAGAGAAACAAAAAGCATCTACTTTCCTTAGGTAAGAAAAATACCGTCATGGTTGAGGTTGGGGGGCATGGGGTGTTTTTTGGGTTAATTTTACCGTGTCTCGGATTTAGATGATCTTTTACTGAATTATGCATACTACATGCAGATTTACAGAGAGGAATTGGGACCACATTACTGTACCAGACTATGAAAGATTTTAAAGCCAAGTTGGTTAAGTCTGTGAATAAGGCTTTGTTAGAAGCTACCTGGCTCTAGCTTCCATTTCTGAGCAGCTGGTAATGACCCAAGCTCCACCCCCTGACCCCGGAGATGAAAAAGAGGTGCGACTGGAGTGGCCATTAACCAAACCAGAGTTGCCAGAACTCAGCTCACATCTGGACATTCTCCAGGTTAGGAGAGTGCGTGCAAGTCTGAGCTGGGACTTGCAAGCAGCCCCATAAGCCACCGCAAGCCATCTACAGAGTACATGTGGGTGTCACTAACACCGTGAGCCATTGTTCCATCAAATAAAATACAGTAGGTTCTCTAGACATTAGATCTGTGTGAAAATGTAAAGTCTCCATTTTTTTTTTTTTATAATTCAAGGTTTCACTTTGAGTGATGATCAGTGCAAAAAGTTAAAAAACATGTATCTACAGATATACATACGTGTGTCTATATAAAATATCTGTACAACTGGGGAGGGTGGTCTGCCGATTCTCGTTAGGGCCGATGTCCCCCTGTGTAAAATGCCTCGAGTCCAATTAGTTGAACCCCAATCTCTCCATGCAACGTTGCAGTCAGTTTAAAAAACAAAACAAACAAAAAACCCCCACACCAAACAAACCCACCACCAGCTCAAAGATTTGAGACTAACCCTAAAAGGCTTTCCTGACCACTTGGGCAAAACCTGTACAACTGAACAAACAGCAAAGATGGAAAACAGGAAAAAGTTGCACTGAAGAATACAAAAATAAATCTGAAGTAAAAGGTACCTGTTGTCTACACAGAATGCATAAGAGTTAGAATGAGGCGTCATTTGTACCATGTTAGAGGAGAGACCTCTAGAGATAATGCATAAGTTGGTCTTGAGCTCCTTTAAGACAAATCCAGTACCTCGTTCCCATCTGGGTCACACAGCAAACCTTGCTCTATTAAGTGCTGCTTTGGGAGCCACTAATATCACATCACAAAGGAGGCACAATTGCAATCAACTTCATTTTAAGTTGGAGCCAGAACACAGTATCCTTACTGCAGAGGTAGACTTAAGATAGCGTGTTTAGGATGGGGGTGCACTGCATATCAGAAGAGGACTGTCACAGGAAATAGAGGCACAGATCACTATGGTTTCTGCTATTTATCCAGCCAGAGCTACATTTAAGCAAATCAGAATGCTACTATTTAGGAAAAAAAAAAGATGTACTCAGCACGGCACCCTAGAAGCACAGAGGGCATTTTAGCGGTATTTAAATTGTGAATCCAGAAGTGTTCTAATTAAAACCATTCCTCAGCCTCCTGCTAGGAGTCACCATCTTAAATCAGTGACATTCACGAGGCCAGCCCGAGACAGACAAGATTGCAGCAGATCCAGCATGAGAAACTGAAAGAGAAGAGTTTTTCCCCTTTCTGATTGTTAAGCTGGTCTTGGAGCGGGGTTGCTACTCTCCTCAGCAAGCTAGGAGACAGAGCAATAGCAGTTCTAATTTAACAGCTTATTTTCAAATGCAATTTACATTTTAAAGACAGCCAGAAGCACAAACTTTTAGAACTCTGCAGAGAGGTGGGGCTCTCTTTTAAAGGGCTGGCAAAAAAGTCTCTTCTCAACTTTGAGCGATGCCAACTAAAGTTTTAACCAGGAAAAAAACAAAACAAAGAAAAACACTGCAAAAAGACAAGCCTAGGATAACCTTTGAAAGACTTGGTCTAGTAATCCTTATGCAGATAGCACTTCCACTGATGTCTGTAGTTTTGTTTGCATTATGACCAATGGTGGATCTAGTTTTTAATAGACTCAGCATTGAAGAGGGACCACCTGTACACTTTGGGGTAAGAGAACCACACATGAAAAGTCAGAAGGTTGGTAAGCACATGAGGGAGCAATGCTTGGTTTCTGGACTGGAAACGCCTCATGACAGCACCAGACATGTTTCAAAATATATTAGATCTTTTTATTGTAAAGTACATAAACCATAGCTAGTGTTCAAGACACGATACCAAGGAAAACTATCAAAAAAAAAGTTTAGGGAAGGCAAAGCTGTAAAAAAGAAAAAAAACCGTTTAAAAATAAAGACCAATCTTTTTGCAATTGCTGACATTTGGATTCAAGGAATCAAATGGAGGAGAGTTTTACTATTTATTAAAATTAGGGTACTAAATAAGTTATTAGACCCCAAACTTTGACAACTCATTGAGGCTTCAAGCCAGGATAATGCAGATTGAATGTAGAAAGATGATCAGAAAAACATATTAGAATATCTAAAGTCTCCTATTAACTCCTGGAGCTCCAGGAGTCTTATTCGCAGCACTTTAAGTAGCTGGCCAAGAGGCTCACGGCACCAGAATTCCTATTGTCTCTCAGTAAATAGAAGAGGGACACAGAGCAGTTGTGATATTTGTTGAGGCTAGGAACAGACAGTG
This sequence comes from Mauremys mutica, assembly GCF_020497125.1. Taxonomy (NCBI): domain Eukaryota; kingdom Metazoa; phylum Chordata; order Testudines; family Geoemydidae; genus Mauremys; species Mauremys mutica. The sequence goes on along the minus strand of NC_059082.1, from coordinate 79,564,890 downwards.
CTATGCAAGTTAAATGGGAGGCATCTGACACCTAAGCAGAAGGTTCCTGCCTCAAAAGGCCAACCCCCAGACACCCCCAAGGTACTGAGGGAAGAATAAGTCTGCTAGTTCTACTGGGGTGACAATATCACACACTTCTTCTATGCATCAGCACATCTTTGTGGCGGAGAAGTTTGAGAGTTTCTTCAAGCTGCTGCAATGCTCTGAAGCATCCTCAAATAGGGTACTCCAGAGATAATGCAGTCTGGGGATCCTTTTCCTCCTGAACCAAGAAAGGAGAGATCCACTTCCACCAAGATGCCAGCCAGCATAAAGACACCCCTTCCCAGGGTGTTGCCAAGTCACATTTCCTCAAGTGCAATCTGCTAGCACTACACATTGTTCTGGCTATTCTCTAGCTTTGAGAGGGAAAACGCATGTATCCAAAACACACACACACACACACCATTTTCATACTCAAAGGCCTAGGGGGCCAATACAAATCTCAGTCCCGTAGTTTGACAGGCCTCAATAAAGCCAACTAAGACACTTATCCAGAGATTAAAAATCCAAACACAATATACTTCTGAAAAATTGTAATGATGCTGTTAGCGAGACGGGTCAAGTGGATGGAGCAACTTCAAGTCCAATATTCCTCCCTCCTTCAAACAAGCCTATTCTCTCCTTGAGGAGCCCCTCAGAACCACCACTGATGTGAGCAAGAGCTTATGTATGGCCTTCGCAGACAGAATACACCCTCTAGTCAGCAGTGCAGAAAACGAGATGCTTGCAAGCCCAAACTAGCTGAGGGGGGAAGTGGAGGGAAGCATAGGGCATTAAAAACTGTTACTAAAGTGCAACAAATATCCTAAATACTTTGTAATCGATTGCAGTAAGAGGTGTCTGCAAAGCTTCGAACTTCCAGTTGCTGCAGGACACCTTTAAAAACAAAAAACCCAAACTATGCAATAGCAGTCGTAGGAATTCAGGAGCCCTTTGGTGTAGCATGGAGTATGAGGCCGCTACAAAAAGAGTTTCAACTCTTGGGGTCGAACAAGATATTTAGAACATTTTAAAAAGAAACTTAGTTAAACTTAAAGCAAAGGAAAAATTAATTTCTTAAATCTTCAGTAACGAAAACAGTTAACTTTTTGGTGTTTTCAAAAATACAGACCAGGCAGCCTGCCACAGCGTTAACAATATCCACTTCATGAGGGAGGGGATGCCCATCTGACACACCCCTTTGGAAACTGCAGGTGACACCTTACATATTCCACCAATATTTATGCCTCAGTATTACTCCATTCATAAAAACAAATAGCCAGATCCTTCCCAATTACTCTTCAGCCTGAAAGGAAACAACAAAACTGAAGCTAGATGAGAAATAGCCGGGAGTGGGGGGGAGGGAGGGAGAAGTTTTCATAGACTGGAGGCCAATCTCTTCAGCTTTGAGACTCCGGAAAGCTCATGCCTCAATGTCGCCTCATTTTAACTTTGCGGGCTGGACTTCCATCCTCCTCCTCCTCGTCACAGTCCTCTGTATACTCGTAAGACCTCCGCCAATAGTTCTCAGAGCTGAAGTTGCTCCGTCTCCTATGTTTTGGTAAGAGGACCGAGCGCCTGTTCTCCTCCTTATCCATTTCTAAAATCCGTGGCCTAAGGAAAAGAAGAGAAACATTTGGAGCAGACACTCGGTTGTGAATTTAAGAGATGTCTCAGACTAGCTGTGTTATTTAAAGCTACAATTTCTTGAATATTTTGACCAAATGGACCACTTGGAGCACGTGGCAGATTGGACTTCCAACACTGTCAGGTTACAACATTGCAGTATTGCTACAAGTACAGAACGCCTGTGGAGTCCAACACAGGCAAAGCAGACTAGAGTCACATGAATGCTGAGGGGAGGATTTTGCCTGTAGTGATGCATGTTCTTTCTGAATCAAGATCACAAGTTATTAAAAGGCTCTTTATTTACTCTTGTCCTACACTGAAGCTGTTAAAGAGAAACTACCAAAATATGCAACCGCTCTGCCATTCCTTCCTAGGTGTACCTGGCTGTACCAATTACCACCCCCTTTTATGGGAGATTCTTACCTGTGCTTATCACAGTGGGAATGTCAGCATTAAGGGCATGATCCCTTTTAAAAACAATGGCAGAAATCCCATTGACTTAATGGGAGCAGGATTCCATATGCCCTTGCTCTTTTAGGAGCTAGTTTACTGGTTTTTTGTTTTTGTTTTTTTAAATATATAAAAAGTAGTTCCATCAGGGTTGGGTTTTTTTGTGTGTGTGGGGGGCAAGGTTTCTTGCTCTCTTCCCCTCGGGTCTGAAACATCTGGTACTGGCCACTGCCAATGGCAAAATCCTAGACTACATGGACCAATGACCTGATCCGGTACCGCAGTAGTTACTGTCGCCATAACAAACGCATCATGTTGACATCCACGGATTATGCATATACTATACTAGAGTCTCTTAGGCTACATAAGGGGACAGACCCAAACAGTGTTGGACAGAAGTGACAGAGTAAGAACATAACCTTCAGGTTAAGGAGAAACAACCTCCCACCACCACCCATGTTGTACTGACACAGCGACTCTTGCAGTTCCATAAACAGTTTTTCCTGTACACACAATTGCGTTTATGTCGTATATTTACTCCACATTAGTTTGTGGTATGTTTAGAAGCAACGCTACATTTGTAGATGAAGCTCTCTTCTTGGCTTATGCTCATACAGTTAGTCTGGGACTTGATTTGTGTAACATCCCACTAAGACTCCCCTCAAGTGACTGGCTGCAGCATGGACTGGACCTTGCTGTAGTCAAACCATGAAACCAGGCCAATCTTTTGGTTTTACATGATGTTGAGAAGTCTTAACCCTTGCTAAGGCTCAGACACACCCCTGGGTATCAGGAATACTGGTTAGACTTTACACGGGACAGCTGGCTTTGAACTATCATGATTCTGCACCAACACACAAGTATGCCAACATTTTTTTTTTCTATAATAGGAGTTATCACTACTGGCTAGAAACCATTATATAGACCAAATGCATCACTGTAGTCACAGGTAAAAATCTCATTATGGACAGGATTCCATAAGCACACTCTAAAAGACTGGCTCAGCTTCTGGCGCTGCTAGACTAACTGGACTATTTCCAAGAAGGAGTCAGTGTCCAAATCCCTCTTGAAACCAAATCCTGCAAGAGTTCACCAGGAGTTTGGGTACGGAAGGAACGCAGGATTGTGACCACAGCAGGTATGAGAAACATCGCACATTAAAAAAAAATACCCTCACTCTTCCCTGTGAGTGAAGCCTTTTATCCTTTTCAAGAGTCATTTCATTTTATACAATAGCTTGGCAATAAAGGTCAAAATTAGCTGCAGGGAAACTTGATTGTTCTGAATGAGTGCACTACCAAGAGGAAGCTGAATCTACTGCATCTCAATCCTGCCAACCATTTGACAAGAAAAAATAAACAGCTTAAAATTCAAGCTCAGCTTTATATTTACAGGTTTGGCACTAAAAAAAAAAAAAAGCCATTTTGATTAAACAGACTTATATTGCCTATGAAGCATGTGTGGAGTAAGCAGCCCTGAAGCAGGGAAGGGGAGAAAACTTGAGTAGAACTTTAATGCACAAGAAAAGAAAAAGCTAAACTAAATAGGATAGACAGAGTTTCAGTTGTTACACAATAGCATTATAGGAATGATGCTGCATTATCTTTGCAAGAATCACACCAAGACCTATGAAATGAGCGGTTCTAGCAACTGTGATTACTAACAGGCTGATGGGTGGGTGGGATTTACCATTGTTTTGCCATACCATGAAACGTTGCAGTTCACTGAGACCAGAAGCACTGGAGCCAGATCACTACTTTCACAAGCTCTCATCATACCTGTGAGCAGCATCAGGGTCTGCTTTGCGATGGGACCGCTTTGGTTTCAGGATCTGATCCCTGTTGCTTCCTGATAGACGGTCAGAGGTGTAACCTGGTGGCAGCACAGAGCTGCTCAGAGATTTTGTTTCCAATCGAGGAGCATCTAGTCTTGTTCTGTGAATGTTAAAAGACAAGTGTTTCCAAAGAGTCTTTTGGGGAAAGTACTGACGTAGCGAAGTAGCTATTCTGTCTACAGGGCCGGCTCTAACTTTTTTGCTGCCCCAAGCAAAGAAAAAAAAAAGAGCGCTGCGCCGCCCAATGCCCCCTAAAAATCAGGTCATGGGGTTGGGTTGTAAGAAAGGGGAAAATTAGCTTTCGGGTTATTCTTGAACTTAAGTTTTGCAAGCTTGATTTCAACAGGGTCTGAAAAAAAACTTCAGATCCTTTCAAACTCCAATTACAAACTGTTTGCAGTTGCAGAGGAAACCATTGTCTCCACCAACCCTCACCAGCTTACACTCTCTGCTGCAGGTACAATGTGTTGACACATGAATGAGTATGTAGGTTTGTCAATTACACTGTGCACAGGAAGTAGGTTTGTGTCAGACTAACAATAGTCTGGATTACCTGCCAGTATCCTACTGGAATTCAGATCCAAATCAATTTGTTAGAACAATGTATGCAGAAATGATGGCAGGCCCTATGCTGAACCACTTTATTGCCATTCCAACACTACTCACAAATATGCCAAACATAACACAAGTTGCAAAGAGTCCTGTGGCACCTTATAGACTAACAGACGTATTGGAACATAAGCTTTCGTGGGTGAATACACACTTCGTCGGATGCATGTAGTGGAAAATGCATCCAATGAAGTGGGTATTCACCCACAAAATCTTATGTTCCAATACGTCTGTTAGTCTATAAGGTGCCACAGGATTCTTTGCTGCTTTTACAGATCCAGACTAACATGGCTACCCCTCTGATACATAACACAAGTTGTCTGCTTCTGATTCATGAAAGCTACAATCAGCATTCCAACAAGGATTGTAAGCTGGGCAACAGAACGTTAAAGTTCTTCCTCACCCCCAAGCACTTCATGATGGCTCACACAAAAATGATTTTATGGAAGAGTCAACTTTTGGAGGGAGAATAAAGCTTCTGAGGGTGTGGGATGATATAGCCACCCCCTGAAGTTAATGGATTAAACAAAAAAAATTAAAAATTTTTGCAGAAATTAAATATGATTGGAAATGCAAGTCTCTAAGTTTTAATTGGATTACAAAAGAGCATAAAATCTTGGCTTGAGCCCTCTGAGTTTTTAGGTCTTCTAAAATGTAGCTAGGCAGCAAAGGACACTAAAAAGGAAAGATACGCACAGGCAAGTAAATTATGAAAAGCTGAAGTCATTTAACACAGTTTCCGTCTAATGTATTGTACAGGTACAATATGCAAGAAGTATTACAAAGAGCTTGAACTATCATTTGGAAGTTACTCCCAAAGCCTGTCTGAGCAGGTCTCAGTAGGTTGCACTAACACACTGCTTATTTCCCTGGTTAGAGTTATGCTAAAAAATGGGTAGGTGTTTTTTTAAATTTAGGAGTTTCAGCCCCCTCAGGGCCTCCAACCTCTTAAGCTGAAGATAAATTCCAGCCCTTTCTGTTGCCCTCATAGGCCTGCACTCTAGTACACAGGGAACGCTGTAAATATCATTATGTTCTTGCTGCACTGAAGCGTTTATGACCTACTTGGTAACCATGCGGCTCTCAAAATATTCCACAAAACTGACCAAACATCAGAGCATTTCTCCAATACACAAGTTTGTTCTACACTCCCTGCTAAAGTAGTACAGAGCTTCACACATACAACGTATTCAGGAACAGACTCAAGCCCAAAAGATTTGCCTGTTGGCCCCTTCACCACGTGACTAGATATACTAGTTCTTAACTATACCGAAGTCTAAAGCTAAGCACCCTTGCCATAATACATTTATCTTGGTGAGAATCATTCTCTGGCTGCCCAAGCAGACCCTGCAGAAAGAATGCTCTTTATGCCATCAATATTAGGTAGTCTGTTGCTGGCATAAAGGGAAAGTAGCTATTTTCCTGGTTGCATAACACACTATTTAAATCAGCAACAGTCACGATATAGAATGTGATAAACTTCACCATAGCAATCCACACTATGGGATGCAAGTGTTTACGAAGGTCACTGCAGTCCTGCGGTGTATGGATGCAGACCAGGTTCGACAGCGAGCAAACGTTTTAGCATTACAATGGGTATGCAATAGCTAAATAAGCTGTAGGGTGCAATGTCCATAGTGTACCCTTTTGCAGAGTGGTATATCTGCATTTTAGGGATCGGGCCTGGTAGGTGCTATAAAGACTGCGGGAAAAGGGGGATTCCACTCCTTCCTTTTAGGCAGATATACCACCACCATCCTTCACCACACCAGTCAGTCAAGCAGCTATCAGAATCTTACTCGGTAAAGGCATAGAAGTTCTCATTGTGCTCTCTCCTGCTCTAACCTTGAGTGAGGCAGAGTGTAGGATGCTCAAATACACAAGAGCATTCAATTTCACTGACTAAAAAGCAAGCTCTAGAGGCATTGTGATGCAAGCCTTCCCAGCACAGTTCTGCCAAGATATGTAAATCCCTGCACTCCTAGGCCTTCTCTAGTATAGACACGTGCACTGGTTTAATGTCAAGTTCAAATCTATTTAAACTGCAATGTAAAAAAAAAAAACACAACAAAACAAAAAACAAAAACAAAACAGTGTCATCCTTTGCTTACATTGATTTAGCTGGACTAGCTAGATATTGAACTAAACAAAAACATAACCAAGAGATAAAAACACTTCAAGCATTTCCACATTATAGGTTTCTGATAGTTTAAATCTAGTTCAGGGGTAAGCAACCTATGGCACGGGTGCCGAAGGTGGCACATGAGCTGATTTTCAGTGGCACTCACACTGCCTGGGTCCTGGCCACCAGTCCAGGAGGCTCTGCATTTTAATTTAATTTTAAATGAAGCTTCTTAAACATTTGAAATCTTATTTATTTTACATACAACAATAGTTTTGTTATATATTATAGACTTATAGAAAGAGACCTTCGAAAAAACATTAAAATGTATGACTGGCACACAAAACCTTAAATTAGAAAAGTGAATAAATGAAGACTCGGCACACCACTTCTGAAAGGTTGCCGACCTCTGATCTAGTTAGTTAACCCAATGCTCTTCTCTAGCACAGAAGAATCTCTAGGCACCAGCCACTCACGAAGATAGGATACCAGGCTAGATGGACCATTGGCCTGATCCAGCGTGGCCACTCATGTTCTGAAGTCTGGAAGGCCCATTTCTCCCATAATCCTGCCAATGCACCTCAATCCGGCCCCACAGCTATGAAGACATAGGTGTCCCATGGATTTATATAGTGGCATTATGATATTTACTGTCTTATTATCTATCCCTTTCCTAAGGGTTCCTAACAGTCAGCTTTTGACTGCCGCTGCACACGGAGTGGATGTTTTTGGAGAACTATCCATGATAACTTCAAGATCTTTTTTGAGTGGTAATAGCTAATTTAGACTCCATCATTTTGTATGTATAGTTGGGATGTTTTTCAACATGTATTAGTTTGCACTTACCAACACTGAATTTCATCTGCCTTTTTGTTGCCCAGTCACCCAATTTTGTGAGCTCCATTTGTAACTCGTTGGACTTAACTATCTTGAGTAATTTAGTATCATCTGCAAGCTTTGCGCCTCGCTGTTTACCACTTTTTCCAGATCATTTAGGAGTATGCTGAACAGCATCAGTCCCAATACAGATCTGTGGGGGACCCTGCTGTTTACCTCTCTCCATTCTGAAAACCGACCATTTATTCCTACCCTTTGTTTCCTGTCTTTTAACTAGTTACTGATCCATGAGAGGACCTTCCATTTTACCCCATGACGGCTTACTCTGCATAAGAGCCTTTGGCGTGGGACCTTGTCAAAGGCTTTCTGACAGTCTAAATACACTATATCCACTTGATTGTTGACACCCTCAAAGAATTCTAACAGATTGGTGAAGCATGATTTCCCTTTATAAAGACCATGCTGACTCTTCTCCAACATACCGTGTTTATCTGTGTATGATAACTTTGTTCTTTACTGTAGCTTCAACTAGTTTGCCTAAGGCTGAAATTAGGCTTACCAGCCTGTAATTACCAGGGTCCTCTCTAGAGCTTTTTTAAAAATCAGCATAACATTAGCTACCCTTCAGTCATCTGGTATAGAGGCAGATTCAAGTGACAGGTTACATACCACAGTTGTTAGTTCTGCAATTCCATATTCGAGTTCCTTCAGATCTGTTGGGTGAATACCATCTGGTTCTGGTGACTTATTACTGTTTAATTTATCAATTCGTTCCAAAACCATCTCTACTGACACCTCATTCTGGGAAAGTTCCTCAGATTTGTCATTTAAAAAGAATGTCTCAGGTGTGGGAACCTCCCTCACATTCCATGTAAAGAATTAACGTAACTTTTACGCTGCTGAAACTTTAAAGCTATAGGGACAAACACCGGCCAGAAGAAATGCCATCTATGGAATAACATGGTGTCATAAGATAGTGCCCTGTAAATTTTCTCCTCACCCATGACACTACTTCACATTGCCAATCCCTAAAGATACATGAATTACAGAACTAGGCCTATAAATGTGTGTCAGACATCAGCATTTTTATTTCCCTGTTGGAAATGAGTCATCTTCCTCCCAGAGGAAAAGAATTTCTCTGGCTTATTGTGAAAGATGCCCCATATAGAAATTGATATGGACAATATCTACTTGAAGGGACCATGTCAGGTCATTCAGTACTTAGAGATCATGTAAACAGGCCTTAAATTGAGGCCAAAAATTTAGGGTTTTACAAGGCTAGTTTTCTTTTTTTTTTAAATAAGGCAGCCAACCAAAGACAGCTGTTTGGATGTGAACATACCCTCTGCAGTGTTTTCAAACGTTACAAAAAATATGCTGTTGCAAGAGTCAGAAAATGAACCCAAGAACTTACAGTAACAAAGAAGAGATCAGAATCAGGCAGTCTATTTTCACTGTTAGAAGCTAGTGTAGTAAGTAATCAGATATTTAAGATTTAAAATGCTGAATAAACTAGTGTTTTATACCAAGTGATTTACCACCTGATATTGTCCTTTTAAAAATGTTCTGAAATGACAGAGTGCTATAGAGTCAACTTTATTCTGTCTTTCTTGATCACCCAAAATGCTTTAACACTTACTTTCTAAGGATGATGACAGCTCTCCTCTCCTTGATGTCCTGCGGTCGAATGCAGTGCGTAATTTCATCAGCTGCATATCCACTGGAAAAAAAAAACCAACAAAAACCAAAGAACTATGAGCAGGCTGGTAAACAAATGATTCCCTGTTTCAGAGAATCAAGCACTGCTACCTACTCTATAGCTTTCATGGTGCAGTTCCTAACTTAACATTAATTTGTTTTCAGAATAGTGTGATCAGCCTTATGGAATTTTTGCTTTAAAGTTCAGGCAGACCGAGAAACAGATGGACATAAACATTTTTTGCTCCTGGTCATTTTCTGCCACAGTGTGTAAGTACCCATCAAAAGAAAATTAACACGAGCCATATTCATAAATAAAGTGACATTTAAAGCATGACCACAGAATGTACAGTCAGCTACCTCATTTAGTAAAGTATGATCAGGATCATTTAAATGAACATAATACCACTACATTACCAAAAGGGATATTCCCATGCAATTCCCCCCATACAATTGCGATGGCTTTCTAACGGAGATAAATGTGAGCAAGCTGTAGACAAGTGCTGATTACTGGAAGATTCTGCTCTGTCTTTTGAGTTTCCCCTTAAGGGTTGTGGCTTTGGGATCACAGGTGGATTTTTAGCCTGGTGAAAAGCAGAGCAGCAACGAGTGCCCTTGTGCTAGAAAGACTAACCCTGCGTCCCCAACAAGTTCAGATACTTCCCTGCATTCCACAACCACTCCCTGCTCAGCTGCCCCAAGCAAGCAACACAGACTGCCCTCCTATGTAACCACAGAGAGACTCTACTGCTGGAGTTACCAAGGCCCAGGCGCATGCATGAAGAGGATTTAGCTAGACCTGTGTCTTTAGACTAATTTCTGTAAAACAAGATACTGTGCTAAGAGCTATATACTATGGGTATTCAGAAGCATTTGAGGTTTATTGTTGGTGCTATCAAGTATCAACATTCTCGTTAGAATCCTGTTCTCATGGTTGCCTTTTTGTTGAAAAGTACAGTTTTCAGAGTTCAGTGCAACCAGCAAGGTATGTAGTTTGAGGTTTCACTGAGCAGGGCCACACTTTACATTAATATGGATGATTGCAGGCAACATCCGCTTAGACAAATTACCTTGTAAGAACTTCTGGAAATAAAACCATTCTTACGATGTTAATTGAAGGTAAGGAATGAAGCTCACTCAGTCTGGGAGGGAAGGGAACACACCACGCCAATGCTTCTCCCGCTTTTTTTCCTAGAGCAGGGGTGGGCAAACTTTTTGGCCTGAGGGCCACATCAGGGTTCCAAAACTGTATGGAGGGCTGGGTAGAGAAGGCTGTGCCTCCCCAAACAGCCTGTTCCCTGCCCCCTCCCAGAACCCCCAACCCATCCAACCCCCCTGCTCCTTGTCCTCTGACCGCCCCATCCAACCCCCCCTGCTCTCTGTCCCAACCCCTATCCACACCCCCACACCCTGACAGCCCCCCCACCTATCCAACCACCCCTTACTCCCTGTCCCGACTGCCCCCCGGGACCCACTGCCCCTTATCCAACCCCGCCACCTTACCATGCTGCTCAAAGCAGCAGGACTGGCAGCCGTGTCTGCCCAGCTGGAGCCAGACATGCGGCCGCGCTGCCTGGCAGGAGCTTATAGCCCCACCGCCCAGAGCGCTGGCGGCACAGTGAGCTGAGGCTGTGGGGGAGGGGAGACAGCAGAGGAGGGGCCAGGGGCTAGCCTCCCGGGCCAGGAGCTCAAGGGCCAGCAGGACCGTCCTGCGGGCCAGATGCGACCTGTGGGCTGTAGTTTGCCCACCTCTGTTCTAGAGCATTCTGGAGACACAGAGTGAATCCCCATCCCAGCACAGATTGCCCCATGCCCGAATGAGGCTTAAGAGAGCCCTTCTGGCAAAATAAAAGCCTTTCAGACTGTTCTGAGATAGATGGCAGGGGCTTTCAAGGATGCAAAGGATTTCTAAGGGGACTTGAGAACAGATTGGAGAGATCAGAGTGGGGCACTATGGGCCACTCTCCCATCTCTTCTTTAAAACGTAACACAGACAGCTTGCACATTCTGCAGTGCATCCACATCATTCCATAATTCAGTGATTCTATAAGAGGCTTCTATTTTCATTTTATTTGCTCATTTCCCAAGTGCTTACAGGCTGGCTGGGAAGACACCGCAGACCCTCCCCAAAGTAAAGCCCTAACACTATGCCTTCCTCATTGCAAAGTCCAGTAGTCAGCAGTCAGCATTCTTGCACGGCCTGGCTCAGTGGGCTGTAGGTTACTCAAGCAGGTCTATCCAGAGGATAGATAGCACAGGACAGCCCCTCCTACATGCATGGAGTTAACTAGTAGATGGGACTGTAATTCTTCCCCCAACCTCCCCAAAAGAGAGGGTTCTACCTTTCACTCCTTCCAAGATACAGCACCTGTTGTTTCTAGGACTGAGAAATTCTGGAGAGACGATCAGTGTGTTTTATTCAGATGTATCACAAAGAATTAAGAAGTGTTATGCAAGTGGGCTTATTATAGGGCTCTATTATGTTTCAGTATCTTTGCTTCAAGCTCCAGTGAATCAATTAAGATCAGATCACCCACGTTAGCGTTCATCTTAACAGAACCCTAATAATGCCTTTAACTTAAAAGACCAAGCCAATTTCTAAACGTGAACACTCCATAAGACGTCAGGCTGAATGTTCTGATTATTTACTGGGCGGGAGCTTATTTCACAGAGGAGTTTAATGCCAATTTGAAACTAACAAGACTCTTGGCACAAAGATTATAAACCTAGATATTCTGCCTCCCTGCTTCAAGAGGCATGTGCCAAAAAGATGGCAGCAATAAGTATCCAAAGCCGGTCAGCCCAAGCTCTATGCAGACTGAAATGAAAGTTATATTTGAAATAGCAGAAAATGCTCTCTGTCCCTCAACAGCCCCATACTGAATACGATCATTGAGGTGAGATCTAACAAAACAAAGTCACTTTCTGTTTTGCTACGGTCAGTCTGCTACATCCCCGAGCCTCCCAACACCACTAATACTAAAGCTACAAAGCAAACATTCGTTCCTCATTGTATCGTTGTGAGAATATCTGGATTCTATTCCTTGTTCTTCTGAAGGCTTCCTCTAGGACTTTGGTCAAATCCCTTAACCTGTGTGCCTGTTTACACTGCTGTAAAATGAGGTCAATACCTACCACACAGGGGTGAAGAGAGGCTTAGTTTATTGTCTGAAGTGATTTGAGATTCTCAGCTACACCATCTACTATAAGTAGAAGTTTCACCGTAATTTTATAGGCAGGTGAACTGAGGCACAGCCTGGTTAAGTGAGTTGCCCATGCCTGGCATCCCAGTCTCATTCATAGAAGCATAGACTTAAGGTCAAAAGGGACCATTATGATCATCTAGTCTGACCTCCTGCACAACACAAGCCACAGAATCTCACCCACCCACTCCTGTATCAACCCCGGAACCTATGTCTGAGCTACTGAAGTCCTCAAATCATGGTTTAAAAAGACTTCAAGGTGCAAAGAATCCTCCAGCAAGTGACCCGTGCCCCATGCTGCAGAGGAAGGCAAAAACCCCAGGGCCTCTGCCAATCTGCCCTGGAGGAAAATTCCTTCCCGACCCCAAATATGGTGATCAGCTAAACCCTGAGCATGTGGGCAAGACTCACCAGCCAGACACCCAGGAAAGAATTCTCTGTAGTAACTCAGATCCCACCCCATCTAACATCCCATCACAGGCCATTGGGCATATTTACCGCTAATAGTCAAAGATCAATTAATTGCCAGAATTAGGCTATCCCATCATACCATTCCCTCCATAAATTTATCAAGCTGAGTCTTGAAGCCAGATATGTCTTTTGCCCCCACTGCTCCCCCTGGAAGGCTGTTCCAGAATTTCACTCCTCTGATGGTTAGAAACTTTCATCTAATTTCAAGTCTAAACTTCCTGATGGCCAATTTATATCCATTTGTTCTTGTGTCCACATTGGTACTGAGATCAAATAATTCCTCTCTCCCCCTGATATATTTATAAAGAGCAATCATAGCTCCCCTCAGCCTTCTTTTGGTTAGGCTACACAAGCCAAGCTCTTTGAGACTCCTTTCATAAGACAGGTTTTCCATTCCTCGGATTGTCCTAGTAGCCCTTCTCTGTATCTGTTCCAGTTTGAATTCATCCTTCTTAAACACGGGAGACCAGAACTGCACACAGTATTCCAGATGAGGTCTCGCCAGCACCTTGTATAACAGTACTAACACCTCCTTATCTCTACTGGAAATACCTTGCCTGATGCATCCCAAGACCGCATTAACTTTTTTCACAGCCATATCACATTGAAGGCTCATAGTCATCCTGTGATCAACCAATACTCCAAGGTCCTCCACCTCCTCTGTTACTTCCAACTGATGCGTCCCCAGCTTATAGTCCAAAGAGTGCTGCTGAGCAATGAGGTACTCATCTCTGCTGGAGCGGAGCATATTCCCTACACATGGCACCAACCTCAACCCCCTGCTGGGAAGACAGACATAGGCTGTGTACTTGATGCTGCCAGTACAAATCACTAGCGCACTAGACAAAGTGCGTTTGAAGATCTCAGAAGTGCTTTGCATCTTACCCCATCAGCATAACATATCTATAGATTTCAAATCAGTGGCAATTGGGTTTAAGACGTCAGCCTATTTTCAGTGATCAGTGGTTTTGAAGGAGCCCTCCCTCCAATCAGCTGAGTCAGTGACTCTACAGGTTGAAGCAAAGCTTGAAATATTCAGATGCCTACTCATCACTGGCATGAAGTTTCCTCTGATAAGGGGATCTACACCAATTTCTGAAGTTTAAGCTCTCTTCTTAAAATAAGTTTCTAGCCTGAACAGCTAAGAAGGATTTCTTGCAACCACAAGGCAAGCAGGCTCATTCTGAGTCTGCAGCCAGCTCTAGTGTTTCTGCTATTTAGAGCATTGCCAGCAGCAGGAGAATGAAACTAACATATTGTCAGTTTCAGAACTGGTCAGCAAGAAGCAAGCAGTGGAGCATGACAGCAGTTTTCAGGTATCTAAAAGGGTGTCGTCAGGAGGAGGGAGAAAATTTGTTCACCTTAGCCTCTAAGGATAGAACAAGAAGCAATGGGCTTAAACTGCAGCAAGGGAGGTTTAGGTTGGACATTAGGAAAAGCTTCCTGTCAGGGTGGTTAAACACTGGAATAAATTACCTAGGGAGGTTGTGGAATCTCCATCTCTGGAGATATTTAAGAGCAGGTTAGATAAATGTCTATCAGGGATGGTCTAGACAGTATTTGGTCCTGCCATGAGAGCAGGGGACTGGACTCGATCACCTCTTGAGGTCCCTTCCAGTCCTAGAATCTATGAATATACTGAGGAGGACAGCCCAAAGAATGGCATGGGGAAGGCAAGAGTGTTAGAGATCTTCCCCTCATAGCAGCCAGAAGGCGCCGGGGATCAAGAGTAGAAAGCAAGGTTCCCCCTCCACCCTTTTCAGCATCCAGATGGGGACTTGGTGGGGGCATCATTACCCTAAGACTGATACAAGTGATGTAGCTCCACCACCCCAGCAAAGTTCAGAGATAGCACCTAACTCCAGCTGCTGGACCTTTCATGTGGGCATTGCTCACGAAGCTCACTAGTGTCCATCCCTCTCACACATCTCTGTTAATGATCTCTCACTATTCCTCTAGTTAATAGCAACCTAATCAGTTGTTTTCCAGACCCAAGCTGAAAGATGCATCGTTTTTAGCAATCGAGAAAGATTTGCTTCTGCTGAATTTTGTACCTTGCAAAGATCATCACGGCACATTTATGAACAGTCTAATATTCATAGTGATACAGCAGTAGCTATCAAGACATATGGTTAGATATAATGAAGGTCCCCACTATGCTCTGAATTATTTTTTTTTGGCGCAGTTTAGGTATTCTTCTCCCCTCCCCCATCAAGACACATTCTCTTCAGAAAGATTGGGAAACTGTTCTATTCCCACTGCCTCATGCACACCAGTTCTATCCTACTGGTACTCGTCAGATTCCTTTAAAAAGGAAACGCTAATATGGCTGAGTCAGTCAGTAGTCAACAGCATCCCTTGCACAACTCTAGCCTACAAAGAGTGGCACTGAAATGAAAGGTACATAGTATTTCCATCAAGCTTGAGTTACACTTCCTAATGGGAAAAGAAATTCAGCTATGGGTTGAAAAAGGTCAACTTTAAACAAGAGAGGAAGTACCATTATACCTTGGAGGGAGGGATATGACATGGCAAGATGGAACTCTTCCTCCACCCCACAAAAAAATAAAAGCCTCAAAAAACTCTACTGCAGAGAGTGATAGAATACTTAAGCCAATGGAGCAGAATGAGCAGAAGGGGGAAATAGGTGGCTACAGAGAATGAAAACTTAACAGAGAGCTTTGAAAACCAGGAAGACAGTCGTAAATTGACTGTTGATATTAGTAGGAACACCACAGTAAAGATGACATGGGGAGGGACAAAGAGAGGTGGAAAAGTGAGTTAAAATGAGAGGGAGAGATGCAACTCCCCACCCCAGACTCTTTGATGGTTCCCACACAGATCTAATCCACACAGCCAAAGCAATGCTGTTACATTGGCTTCCCGGGGAACACAGCCCTGCTGAGAACAGCCACTGACCCAGCAATGCTTGAGTCACACAGACATTTTTACAAGCATGTTACTTCTATCCATGCAGTTTCCCAGAACAATTGCCTTCAGGAAGTATTTACTTGGATTCTTCCTCCCTCCCACTTTGGAGAACTGACTTTTCAATGTGCCTAAGAGGGATGGATCTTAGGCATCACCTTCAGCAGGATCTAGAAGACTTGCAAGTCATGTTCATTCTCTCTCTAACCTGGAAACTTTAATAAGTCATTACAACTTCAATCCAGCGTGGATCACAGTATCACAAACTAATCCCTCTGGCAGAATGTCCTGGACGTGCTAAGTATTTACTAACTGCTGCATTTAAATGGAAATAATCCCTATTTTAAAATATATTATTTACTAGAAACTAATCTCTTCTCTTAGATTAAGCAAATGAATTCCAGCAAGGGTTCAGTAACAAGAAACCTTCAAAGCACTATTCCAAAATCTTTTGTTTCCATTCTACGCTTGTCTCACCCACTGACATTATTTGTCAATACTGAGCTGACGTCCTCCAATACGAGGCAATGAAAGTTTCGCCATTAACTTAATTGGGAGCAGCCCATATTCTTTCCTTTTACACCTGTCCAGCTAGAATGCTTTGCAGCAATGTCAGATTTACTATTCCAGATCAAACTGCTGGTCCATCAAGGCTGGTTATCCTGCCTATCAGTCTCTAGTACCTTACCTCAGGCCAATATTCCCCACTGGAATAAGCAGGTGGAATTTTGTAAGCTCTCAGAGAGCTGTGCCCACTTACATGTCAATTTTCTATCCCCACCAATCTGAAAGTCACTTATCACAAGGGGTACTGGGGAGAATTACTTAATGTTTGTGCAGCAGTTTAGAGATAAAAAGCAATGAGAGTGCTCAGTATCTGTTATTAATGCACCTGGTCAATTGTACAATGCTGTATGTACATGAGGGGGGAAATTCCTTCCTGACCCCCTGCAGCAATTATTTTACAAGCCAAAACATGAGACTGAGTTACCCACAGACTGCCTTACTGCTAGCATGAGCATTTACCAACTCAGACATTAGAATAGCTAAAATACTTCCCTTTGGCAATGTTGAAAAAGTTAGGGATATTTGACTACCCCTGTCAAAATGAATTCTGCAGAACTGCCCTTAGCTTCAGGACTATAAATGTTGATCATAAAATTATGCAGCCCCAGCATGTGACTTCCTCCCGTCACTGATACCTAAAAGCCCACCTGCTCCACAAAGCCACATGCACCAATCCCCACATGCAATTTAACTGGCCGCTACCTGTGCCAGTCTCAACATTCCATATGTTGTTAGAGAGGCAGCATGACACAGGGACAGAGAAAGGGATTAGAAGGTTGGGACTTGGAAGTCCCAATCCTGGCTGTACCAGTGACTTGCTGCATGACCTTGGGCAGGTCATTTCACTTCTAGGGCTGTTTCCCCATCTGTAAGAGCGTGGGGGGACCTTACTGTACCTACCATACAGGGCTGCTGCGCACAGTTCGGACAGTGCTTTGAAGTGCTACATGATTTGCACTTGCAAACTATGTTTCACAGGAGATCTCGGAGCATTCTACAAAAAGGCAGCTAAGACATAATATCCCCACTTTACAGACAGAGCAAAACGAGGCCAGTCACCTCACCCTGCGTGACTGTAAACACGGTGAGAAGTCAGTGAACAAGCTAAGAATAGAATCCAGGAGTCCTAACTTCTAAATCAGCTGCTCTATCACAGACACGCTATTGGGCATGGGCTCCATTTTATGCCTTACTGTGTATTCTAACCGTAGATAGGAGTGAGCTTCAATCCACCAACGTTCCATGCACATTCTCACCGAGACCATTGCAGATGGGCTTGTCTTCCTCCCAAGCCTAGCTGCGTCACTGCCTGCTGCCCAAGCTGAATCACTGCTCCAGCCAGACCCCCACTGACCATAATGCCTCCGTCCCAAGTTTCCTTCCTTCATCCTCCCACTCAGTCAGTGGAAAGCCCGCTATATAAACAACTCAGGTTTATGTGTTTCTGCTGATGTTTGGTATTGATAAACAAACTACTAAGGAGTCTCAGTTTAGTCCCTGAAACTCAGAGGCCTTCCACTTAGTTACCTTAGCACAGTGACACTCCCTCTCCTCACTGGCAGGAACAAGACAGGTTCGGAGACTCTGATGGGCTTGAACTGGAACTTACAGCCAAAGCAGAGGGCAGAGTCGCTGAAGAAAGACACGGAGACGATGGGTCTCTCAAAGATGTGGATAGGGTCCACATGGGAGACAATGCAGCCACCAGGCTGGTAGTCGTTGATCACCGCACTGTTCACAAAGCCCTCAGGGATCACCCTGTGCTCCACGAGCTTCCGGATCACCAGGTCATGCACCCACTCCGGGATGGCATCCACCTCCCCCTGAGGGTACAGCCTTTCCTGACCAGGGCCTCGCCTCTGCAGCTGGGACCCATATGTGTAGCCCTCCCCAAAGAAATACTTGTTCCGAAGAGGGGCCCTGTCCACCGTATGCTCTTTATAGAGGCCTTTCTCAGCTCTAGATACGACATCCTCAATCCGGGCTTCGATCTTGGCACACTCGTCTGGGCTGAAGAGACGAAGCTGCCGGATGCCACTTTTGACTTTCCGGGCCTCCTCCTCCTCCTTCTGCTGCTGCTCCTCCTCGTAGTCACTGGGCTCAGAGTCAGAGTCCTCATGGTACTTGCGTTTTCGCTCCACAGCAGCAGCACCCCCCCCAACTGCCCCATAGGGGGACTCTGTAGGATCCCGTAGGCTGTTGCCTTTGTAGTTGTCCCGATAAGGCATCATGGACTTCAGCTTCTCTCGCAGGTCTTTGTAGCCACTCCCCGCCATGGTGTGCTCGCAACCCACCTCCTCTATTGATCTCCTCTGTGCACGACTCTTTGGGTTAGAGAGTGGGAAGTGCTGCTGCTATTCATGGCCTCCACCGTCCTGCTGGGATAGTTCCAAAGGGAAGGAGGTACACGGAGTGGATTCTACAGTCAAAACTTCCACATACAGGGGACCCACCCAACTCTCTCCTTTGGTGGGGGTACAGGTAGCTCAGCTCCACTCTTCCATAAGAGCCCTGACCCCTTGGAGGGGAGAGGGACGTGCTCTGCTCCAAAACAGGAAGTCCCCCCCCCTTTCTTTTGGGTAGCAAAACAAGAGACGTATCTTGTACTGCTATAAACTTCCACGTAGGGTGCCCCCTCTCTCCTTGCTGACACGCGTGTGCGTGTGTGTGCGAGGGGGGGGGATTAGGAAGCTCACCTCCGTCTACGCGTGCAGGCTCTTCTCTGGCTACTGCGTAGGGCAAGAGGCGAGGAGGAGACAGGCAGGCAACACAGGGCCAAGCCTCCCCTCTTCCTTCCTAGGGCCGGGGGAAGCTAGCTCGGTCCCCCCCGCCACTTTCTGGTTTGCAGGGGGGGGGGGGCTGGGTAGCTCGGGTCCCCGTGTCTTGCCGGGGCGGGAGCGCGCCGTTCCCCCCGCCGCCCGCTGCCAAACTCACGGCCGGGCCGGCGTGGGAGCAGGGCTCCGCTCTGCGGGGCCACGCGGCCAGCCCCGCTCCAGGCACGGCGAGGCCTCCGGGCCGCCCGCGGGCTGTCAGCGGCTGGGCCCCGCGCTCCGCGCTGGGAGCCCGCCGCCCATGGGGCGCTTCCTCAGGCAGTGGCGGAGCCTGGCACATGCCCAGCTGCTGCCCCGGCTCCCGGCAGCCCCCTGGCCGCCCCCTCTCTCCCCATCGCAGCAGCAGGGGCTGGGGGCGGGGGCTCCGACGCGCTCGCAGACGCTGCTCGGACTCCTCGCTACGTCACCAGGAACCAGCCCGACATTATAAATAACTCAGGGGCAGCCGAGAGCGCAGGACGCGCACTGCGCAGGCGCGGTCACTGCGCCGTCCCACTGCGCCCGCGCCGACGGCCTCCCCTCCCCCCACCGCCCGCCGGCGGCGCATGCGCGCTAGGCCCGTCGCGTCTTTTTGCTGCCGACGCACTTCGGAGCCGCCGCTGCCGCTTGGCAAGGCCACCGGGGCTCTTTGGTCGGGGCGGCCCGGAAGGCGGGTGGGGCCGAACTGGGCTGAGTGAGTGAGTGATTGAGGGCAGTATCGTTCTGTGAGGGCATCACCGATACCTCAACATCGCCCCCACCTTTACGGTACAACCTAACATACCTCCCCCCCCGGCTCGATGCTGATTGGGTGAGCTGCCCTGATGAGGCGGGCACAAAAGGAAAAATCTAGCTGATTGGTCGTTGTGAGATGGGGTCCTTCTTGTGCAGCAAGTTGCGTAGAGCTGTGCGGGATGCCGAGGACCCCTCTGAGAGGAGGTATGGGGGTGCCCTGAGAGGGGCCTGATTAGGTTGGAGGTGAGAGACGTGCCTAGAAACGCGCTCTTTTCCCGATAGCAGGATGGGCGATGGCGGATAGATGGGAGCAGTCTGGCGGGGATAGGCAAAAAGAATCAGGCATCAGGCAGGACACCCCAGCCCTGGAGCATCTGCTGCTCACCGTATGGCTGCCACATGGCACTGGCAGTTCTGCCAGGAGTAGGGGGGAAATGATGGGACAGACCACGTACCCGCCCCCTGGGCACAGGGGATAGTCACCCACCTTACCACCCCTAGGGCACAAGGAATAGGCATTCACTCAAGGGGATTGGTACCCACCACTGAGGTATGGATACCAGGTACCCACCCACCCTTGCTTTGGAGACTGAGCACTGACATGGGCTGGGGGCGTGACCTTTACAATCCTGGCCCAGCTCAGGGGAGTCTCTGCACTCGTTCATTCTTCTCTCGGCATCACTGAGCATTTGTGCATCACACCTTTATTACATAACTCAGAAGCATCAAGCCCTTTGGAGGAGCAAAGAACTTGCTTTTTAAGAAGCCCTGGTAGATTCAAGAGATCCGCTCATAGCATTGTTATAATTGTTATACTTGTTACCTTGCAGTCCACCTCACAGTGCTTTATCGGGATCATCCGTTCAGAGACTTAGGGGCTGAAGGATATAAACCTTTGTGCCAACATCTGCAGTAACAGTTTTCTTGAGCCCAAGGGTGTGAACTCTGAAGTAGTTACCAAACCCTGTACTAAGTATAGGGAACTAGAATAGAAGAAGGCCAATAAGAATTCTAAATAATTGCCCACATTGCCCACACGTCCCCCGGCCTGCGCCACTTCCAGCAGCTTCCATTGGCCCAGAGCGGCGAACCATGGCCAGTGGGAGCCGCGATCGGCCGGACCTGTGGATGCGGCAGGTAAACAAACCGGCCTGGTCCACCAGGGGCTTTCCCTACACAAGCGGCGTCCCAAGTTTGGGAAACACTGCAGTAGAGCATTAAGTGACATGACTGACATCTGTCACCTGTAATTTCCTCTTCCATCCTCTCCTGGGGGGGAGTTGTGTGTGCAGTGGAGTATTTTGGTGTGGTAGGGTTGCGTTTGGTTTTTAAATGTACATGCTGCTTTGTGTGAAAGCAGGCCAAAGAAGTGCCCCTTGCACTTGGAGCAGAAGGTGGGGAGGTGTGGGACGGTCCTTGGTTCCTGGGGGCATTCATTCCACTATTTTGGGCCAGCCCCCAAGAGCGCTCGGTCTCTTGCCACAGATGAGCTATATCCATACAGTAGAAAGTTCAGTGTGCAGGAGAAGCAGCATTGTCAATCATGGCTCTCATCCCAGAGCTTTAGATGATCTAGGTGTCTTGAGCCCAAGTGTGCAAGTCTTTAGATCCTAAGGGATCTGTCTGCAGCTGAGGAGACCCATGTCACCTGTGCCCCACTTTGTTCATTCCAAGGACTCTCAGTCTCTTCCTTGCAGCCATGTTTCCTTTCAAGAGGCTCTAACTCCTTTAACTCGCCCTCCAAGGAAATGCTGGGCAAAGAGAACTGATGTTTCTTGGTTTTCCTTTTCTCACAGGGTCTGTCTTTCATGGGATTTTTTTCAGCAAGATTTCTGACCTCTGCCTGTTGCTTCATTTCAGACTGACTCGTCCCAAAGGGGAGATTGCTGTCCTAGATGACATACTGAGCTCTGTCACATTGTCTCTTCTGGGACTCATGGTGTTAATCTGTGTGTGTGTGCAAACCCCAGCAACACTGGACAGCTAATTCTGTCCATGCCCGACTTGGAAGCTTTCAAAATCGCTAAGCTTCTGGATGACCTCGCATGGCAGCAATCATGTTTCTTAGAAGACCTCAGGTTTGAGGGGATGGTGGTGGGGATTAGTAGGGCACTGGACAATTAAATGGCTTCCTAATACTGCAGTGCCTGGAGAGATGGTTATTATTACCAGGCACAAACATGAAGCACTATCACCGTAAACCAGAAGGGGAGAGACTAAGGGAACTAGAGTAAAGGGTGTTTGTGAACTAGGAAGAGCATGGGGAATAACGTTCACTAACTGCATCACCTCAGGCTATCTCCTCCTCCTTTAGGCTAAATAATGCTCTGAAACAGATGTATGTATAGTTGTTATTTCATTTCTCTGTCTATAATTTCTCCTCTGCCTCACCCTCTAATAGTCTGGCATCAGTAGTTAATAATACTTCACACTTCTGTAGCACTTGTCATCCAAAGATCTCAAAGCACTTTGCGAAGTGGGTATTGTTATCCTCATTGGACAGTGGGGCAACTGAGGCACAAAGCGGGACAGGAAATCACCCATGGGGACACTGCCATTGCATGGCCAAACTGGGACTAGAATGCAAGTCTCAGGGCTCCTGGTGCCAGACTCTAGCCACTTAGCACATATATAGCGCTTTATATTTCTCAAAGCACTGAGCGTGCGGTGTGCAGTGGAAATCTTCACATACAAACAGTATTTGTAATATCTATAAAAGAGCGAGACCATGAGAGGAAAAACAGGTCACACGGAAAGCCCAGAATTTAATTTTGCCTCTGCCCTAGTCTCTTACCGCCCTTTGGGAATCATTATCTTTAAAGCTTGGAGCGCCAGAAATAAGTGACCTGCTAACCCCTGATCGTAGGTTCTGCAGCAGGCCTGCTGTGACCCTTGTAAAACTTCTTTCTTTCTCGCTTGCCTGCCAGTTCAATTAACACAGTGTAGCTGGCTCCTTAATATGCTCTGGCAGGTTTATGCTGCTGTCGTGCCATTGATGCCTCCATTGTGGGGAGACCCCACCCGCCCTCGGTAGAGTTAGGCCTTCCACTAGGGTGGTGGTGAGAGATGAACGTCTGACTGGGTTACCCCTCCAGCGTGGCTTGTTCAGTACACGGTGGGCGGTGGAGGTAAATGGCCTGTGTAAATCAGGCTGTAGCATTTGGATACTGAGTCATGCTTGGTTGCCCAGAAAGAGTTGAGGGGGAGGGATTGGCATCTGGGCGCTGTCATCTCCATAAAGATTAGACTGAAAATGATTCACACACCTACCCCTTGGCGGGGAAGAACTCTCCTGCCCTGGCTGCACCCGTCAGGCTCCACAGCTGATCTGAAGACTTGCCCCAGACTGAGAGAACCAAAAACTAATTAGGGGGAGGAGGTCAGGCTTTTAGGTCTCTGTGACTTTTAGGTTGACCAGCTGGTCTCTTCCCAGGTCTTCAGAAGTTCTAGATCCACGCTGCTCATTGAAAGAAATGTGACTATCTTTTTATAAATGTTTACTTTAAAACTTAAATCAAGAAAACATATCCGCAAAGCTAAGCTTGTGTTAAGCAACAGAGCTATCAAATCAATATCAAGTCGACAAATTAGTCTCAATGTTGGATTGAAGTGAAATCATCAAATTAGTTAAATGGTCAAATTAATTAAAAAAAAAACACCTTCAAATTGTAAAGAGGATTCCAAGGATGTAGCTGCCCGTTTGGTTATACAATTAAAAGATTTTACCAAAATCATCCAGTCTGGAACTTGGAGCTGGCTAAAGATCTTAATATGGAAACCAAATTATTATCTAAAGCGAGTCGGTAACCTTTCAGCAGTGGTGTGCCGAGTCTTCATGTATTCACTCTAATTTAAGGTTTTGCATGCCAGTAATGCATTTTAATGTTTTTAGAAGGTCTCTTTCTATAAGTATGTAATAGATAACTAAACTATTGTTGTCTGTAAAGTAAATAAGGTTTTAAAAAATGTTTAAGAAGGTTCATTAAAAATTAAATTAAAATGCTCAGGCCCCGGACCGGTGGCCAGGACCTGGGCAGTGAGTGCCACTGAAAATCAGCTCGTGTGCCGCCTTCGGCATGCGTGCCATAGTTTGCCTACCCCTGATCTAAAGGCTGAGCCACAACCTCAGACCCAATTATAAATCTTCCTCTTAGCTTTCCATTCTTGCCTGGTGACTAACCCTTTCCTTCTGCCCTCCTATAACACAGACTAACAAAACACTCTTGATAAACCACAGTTTGACAACCATTAGTTTCTAGAAATTACAGGTGACAATCACACTTTAGCGAGTAATTTTATGAGACAATATTTAGAGCTGTATAACCCTGGGGAACTTTTCTTTCAGATACCTGTCCCATGTGGACTTTCTGGGTGTTCACGCACACACACAGCCATGCTTTCACTTGCATACCCTAACAATGTAAAGGCTGAATAGCTAAGACGTCACTCAGCTGGTTAAAAACAAAAGACAAAACCAGAAAAAAGAGAGAGTAGCTACTTGAGGGACCAGGGGTTTAGGAGCTCTTGCAGTCTCCTGAACGCTCAGAGTATGAGCTGGGGCTGCCGTGAAGGAGCCAGACAGTGATATGCTGCTGGCGCAGTACTTGTCGCTAACAGGCCTCCTTCAGATGCAGGGGCAGACTGATCAAAGGAGTGGGCTGGCCCTTGATGTCATGACTTCCTCTCCTGAACTGAAGGTGGCTGCTCTTGGGGATTTTGGAAGGTCCCTCTTCCCACTAATGGCTTGTTGGCCTGAAGGCGAGGCTTCTTGGCCTTACGGTCTGCGAACTCCGCTTACTGTGCCTTGCGGCGCCTTCCTCCAAGATCTTTGCACAAATCAGGTACAAGGCTGACACTGGAGCCGTGGAACTTGGGCCAGTCAGGTTTGAATGAGGTCATCTGTAGTGAGCGTCAGTTTTGGGAAGAGGCCACTTAAGGCTAGCAATTACAAAAGTATTTGGAGTTTTGCATACTGCAGGGACTGGTGTCTGTGACTCCCCTCCAAAAAAATCAAAGTTCCGCACACACAAGACCTGTTTTGAGGTGGCCTTGAGATGACATGATGGGACCAGAAAGTTTGACACCAAAATCCTATAAAAACAGCCGATGTCTCAGGGGGCAGGGGGTTCCCCAACAACCAGTCGCTCGACATTCTGCCATCAACAAAATTAAAAATAACCTGGAGAAACTTATATACAATTGCCAATTACAGAACCAGTTTCTCCTCCCTTGGTTTTCACACCTCAACTGCTAGAACAGGGCCTCATCCACCCTGATTGATCTAACCTCGTTATCTCTAGCTTGCTTCTTGCTTGCTTATATATACCTGCCCCAGGAAATTTCCACCACTTGCATCTGAAGAAGTGGGTATTCACCCACGAAAGCTCATGCTGCAAAATGTCTGTTAGTCTATAAGGTGCCACAGGATTCTTTGCTGCTTCTGGAGAAACTTCTGATTGATGCCCTCAACATCGTACCGTAACAGTTCTAGTTTGGAACTGGGCTATAAGTCAAACTTTTGGAATCTTTCTCTTGGTGGAGAAAAGCTACTTTGAAACCGATTGAGAGAAAACCCACTCGAGATAGAACATTTTATAGAAGGTCGGGCTTCCCATAAAAGCTGTAGACTCCAGACCCAGATGATATGCTATTGTTCATTGCGCGCAGCCATGCTCTGGAATCTAGTTGGGAAACAGGACAGAACTATACTGTGACAATATTACCTGTCAACAGATTGATTTCCTGTTTCTAAATGAACCCATCCTGAGGCACGGATCGTATACAGGAAACGAGCACTGGCTGAATTCAGGCTAGGAACTTGATGACATTCTTGTCCTAGCTTGTCGCACCACCGTGTAAAGTTACACTAGAGGTGGATGATGTTGCAGTTTTGGTTCCTCTCCTTTCGCAGGCTGGATTGGGCACGCTGTACGCAAGGATGTTATGTGAATAGTAAATGATTAATTAACAGACACAGGAGAAGGACAAGTGGTGATGTTTAGGAGAAGGCAGCAATTAATCAGCATCAGTGACTACTGCAGAGATGATGGACTAGAACACGGAGAGGAGAACTAGGATTGGAGTGCGCACTGGCTCTGAGGGGCTACAAGGAGGCATGGATTGCTTCTCCTCAGCCTGCTAGGGTGAAGTATAGCATCAGCTGAACATCTAATAGAACCTCTCTTGGGCGACTTTATTCTATCCTTCTCTAGTACTTTCCTTCTCCATCTGCCCTGCAGAAGGCTGGTTAAGTTCCTCTCCTCACTGTCCATACCTAATGGGAAGGGAAGTGACAATGGTAAGGGTTGAGCAGGCCAGGAAAGTGACTTCAGAGACCTAGGGAGAGATCGGAAGACCAGTACCAGGCAGGTGGCTTCAGAACTTGTCCTGAGATCTGTTTTGTGAGCCGAGGATTCACCATAAGCAATAGGGATGTAAATACCATTTAAAAAGTTAAACATTTAAACAATTACAAATATTTCATTTAAACGGTTAACTGATTAAAGGGCCATCCGGGGCCGATCTGGCCAGGCGGCACTGCTCCGGCCGTGCAGTGTGGTTGGGGCTGATCTGGCCGAGCGGTGCGGCTGGGGCCGATCTGGCTGAGCGGTGCGGCTGGGGCCGATCTGGCCGGGCGGTGCGGCTGGGGCCGATCTGGCCGGGCGGTGCGGCTGGGGCCGATCTGGCTAACATGGGGCCACTGGGGTCGGCCGGCCAGGGGTTAACGGTTAAGACAGGTTAACTGGTAAGACTAGTGCTTACCGGTTAACATTTTACATCCCTAGTAAGCAATTGGGTCAGGCCAGCTGTCTCTTGTCAAACAACAGGGGGTCTGAGAGCAGGATGCAAGCTTGCACCCAAACAACTAAGCTGGTGGGAGCAGTGGTCTCAGCCCAGCGAGAGGAAAGATCAGCTCACCCGACAACCGTGTCTGGCTGTCAAGGCTGGCATCGTCCTCCAAAGGAGCAGGGTCAGTCTGTGGTGAAGGGGGGCGGGGTGGAGAAACACAAGGGAAAAGAGAGACACAATGATTTCCTCAGTGAGCAATTGCAGCTGAGCGGGGACAGAAGGGGGAGCTCGCTCCCTGCCCGGCTCTGCTCTTTCGCTGCTTACTGTGTCCAGCCCCCCAACTCTCAGGGAAGTGGATGGAAGTCTCTCTCCGCCAGCACACGGCCATACGCAGGGCTGCTTTACCAGGGAGCAGGAGAACAGACCCTGGGGGATCCAACCCCTCTCCTGCCAGTGAGTCACAACAGAAGTTGAGTCCAAAACTAGCTCCGCTCTGCAGCTGCCAACAAACAGTCCCACTTGTTGAGATGATCAGCGGCTGGGTGAACCAGCACCGCAACAGTCCTCTCCATCAAAAAGGCCGCACAGTCCAGCCAGCCTGGGAGAGGCGCCTGCAGTGACGTGCTGGTGTCCCGAGTTGTGGTAACACCCTATCCCTTCCAATTCTGGTCCCAAATTTCATACCAGACATAATGTACATTTTGGGACCAATGCTGCACCTGAGACCAATAAGAACGTTGTCCTGGACTTCAGTGGGAGCAAGGCTGGACAGGTCCTTTCAGGGTGCTGGAGAAGAGAGCTAATCTCTCTACCTGAGTACCTGGCTGGCTCTCTTCTCGGTAGTGTCGGAGCACCTCCCAGTCTCTAATTCCTCACAACACCCCTGTCAGGCACAGAAGTGCGTTATCCCCCTGACAGATTAAATGACTTGCCCAAAATCACACAGAAAGTTTGGTAAATGAGGAACCGAACCTTGGTTTCCTGAGTCACATGCCAACACCCATCCCACTAGACCATCCTGCCTTCCAGGCTGCCAAGACTGTGCTATAGGGGTTTGCTTTTGAGCTGGGTCTGAGCCAGTGCCCTTGCTCAGACTCTTCATCTCTCCCATCCTTGGGGGAGTTCCACTCCACTTGTCACACCCAGCCTCTAGCAAATCAAACCTACCCCAGCCCACTCTGTGCCAACAATATGATGTGAAACTGGAGCCTCTGCATTGGCCTCAAGGAACTCACTGGTTTATGAGCTCCTAGGGCCAGGATTTAGGTGCCTAAAGAGGCAGCTAGGCTCCTAGTGGGAATTTCAGAATTTCCAGGGCACCTGGCTGCTCACAGAGTACGGTTAGGCCTGTCCGTGGTGAACGTAGAGGTCATGCTATGCAAAGCTCTCTGGTTCGGTTCGTGGGAGCAGGGGCGGCTCTACAAATTTGGCCGCCCCAAGCAGTCATGCCCGGGAGGCGCCCCCGAGCCGCGGGAGCAGCGGACCTCCCGCAGGCATGACTGCGGAGGGTCCGCTGGTCGCGCGGCTCGGCTGGACCTCCCGCAGCTGCGAGCGGTTGGCTGGTCCGGCGGCTCCGGTTGAGCTGCCGCAGTCATGCCTGCGGGAGGTCCAGCCGAGCCGCGGGACCAGCGAACCGTCCGCAGTCATGCCTGCGGGAGGTCCACTGGAGCCGCCGGCCGAGCGTCCCCTCTGCAGTCATGCCTGCGGCAGGTCCGCTGGTCCCGCGGCTCCGGTGGACCTCCTGCAGGCATAACTGCGGCAGGTCCGCCGGCCCAGCCTGCCGCCCCCCCAGGAAAGGGCCGCCCCAGGCAGGTGCTTGCCCCGCTGGGCTCTGGAGCCGGCCCTGCGTGGGAGTCACTGTTAACGTTTTGGCTGATGCTGGTTCCGCCGAGTTTGTGGCAGCCTTTAACTTTGAGTCCCTTGCAGACAATCTGCCGTGTCACCAACCCAGGCTCGTCTCAGTTCTGCGTTTACATTAGGGCAGGGGCTCAGTTGGCAAACGCTCGCGATATCGCTGGAGCTTGAACGCGGCTTTAAATGCCACAGTAATCCCTAGGGAACACGTCCAAAGTCACGTGGAAAGTCTGGCAGGGCCACGAACATAACCCGGATTCCTGGTCCTGTGCCTTAACCACATGATCATCTGTCGTGTAAAGAAATGCAGTGATTCAGATGAAGGGCCTGGCTGGATTCAGTGAATCGCAGTGTAGAAACTGCAGTTTCTCAAGGCCTAGTTGCCATGGTGGTAAAGCACTTATGGCTGGTCCAGGCTAGCGCCGCCTCTGTTGCTAGCAGCAGAGAAGCTGTAGCGATCCTCGAATATCACCAGAACCTGAGTGCAAATATGACCATCGAGTGCTTCACTGTTCTGTGGGGATCCGTCCGGACTAGAGTTTGGGGGCCTCTTTTAACCTGCGTTAACTGACGGCCAGTTAATGAACACGACTGTAAATAGTCTAGTCCTGGCACACATTTGTCTTAGGATCCAGCCTAGGGTAAACCATAACCACTCGTGTCCTGGCATAAATGTCTGTGCGGTGGTCAGACTGGCATTGACAGTAGGGCTCACTGGCAAGCAGTTGAAACTAGACTGCAAGCTCTGCTCTTGGCTCCACACCAGCGGGTCTCAAACTGGGGGTCAAGACCTCAAAGTAGGTCACGACCCCATTTTAATGGGGTCGCCAGGGCTGGCTTAGACTTGCCGGGACCAAAGCTAAAGCCCCTGCCTGAGGGCTTCGTCTTTGGCCTCCCGGCCTGGGGAAATGGAGCTTTGGTTTGCACCCTGCTCCGGGGTGACAGGGCTCCATCGGACTCAGGCTTCGTTCCCCCCCTCTGGGGTCCTGTAGTAATTTTTGTTGTCAGCAGGGGGGCGATGAAGTTTGAGAACCCCTGCTCTACACAAATCCTGGGTTGAGGAAAGAGAAAGCACTTAGTTCCCCCGCACACCCAAATGACAGGTGGCTTTGGACTTAAACGGAATTTTTAATTTTGCACAAATTAGAAA
The DNA here is from genome assembly GCF_020497125.1 of Mauremys mutica. Taxonomy (NCBI): domain Eukaryota; kingdom Metazoa; phylum Chordata; order Testudines; family Geoemydidae; genus Mauremys; species Mauremys mutica. The sequence goes on along the minus strand of NC_059082.1, from coordinate 79,535,183 downwards.
CAAAATAAAATCTCAAAGCAACGTTGGGTGCAAAAAGTTACAAAAACGGGAAGCCATTTCCAGGGCTAGCGCTACAGAGCAGTATACAAATACAGGCGCCAATGACACTTATAAAAACGAGAATTAGCTCACCGGACAAACCAGACCAAAAAACCGGGAGCGAACACAAATAAAAGCCATCTGGTGTATGCAGCACGTGAGCAGTTAGATTGCCGGGTCCTTGGAACAGGCAGATGTGCAAAACTAGGCATGTCCTGCTCAAGGACAATCTGTTAATATGTTGCTACTAAAATAATGGATAAAATACACTTGATTCTGGAAAAAGGTCACGCCCTATGTCCGGGAGGGCAGTTATTAAATATAAATTAAGGCATCTGTGTTCACCTGTTAACTGGCCGGACTGCATTCCCCACACTCTTCACGCCTCAGACCTCACATATGGTCTGTAAAGCCCCCACCCCAGCCCCTCAGCAGATGTCCGTCAGCCCCAGCCGCTGAAATCAGTGGGGCTATGCTGACTCGAACCAGCTGGGAATCTGTCCCATCGGTGTCTATATTTAGTCTACGTTGCCTCTCCCAGGACACGGAGATATTTGCTTATCTCCATGCTGGCTTTCACTCAAGGGAGGGAGCGTGCGAGTGTGTAACATGCCTGATCAGAGCAGCGTAATCTCACTGGGAGGGAGGGTGAGTCTCTTCTCGCGAGCGTACAACAGACTTTCCATGTGGGTGGCGATCACGCGGCACAACTCTAGGCCCTGAAGAGGGAAGGAAGCACAATGCAGCATGACAGCATTTTAACTCGGGTTCCCCCCTGTGCTGAAATTTTGTTGTGTGGCGTCCGGTCTCGCAGTGGCGAAAGCCGAATGCCAAACCCTCGGCAGACACCTCCCGAGTACCTGCGCCCGGTAAAGCAGGGGGCCTCTGCTGCCTTTGGGCTCACTGTTTTGTTGCATTGGAATGAAAATGGTGCCTGCCTGCAGGGGCACAATGCTGTGTGAGCCAGTTGTACTCACAGGGCCCAATCCTGAGAGCTGCTGAGCGCCACCCACGCCTACTGCTGTTGCTGGGAGCACTTCCCAGGCCTGAGCCCGTAATGGTTACCAATACCCAGCTTCTCCGATTTTCTGCTTCTCTCCCTGCTGGTCCTTCCCTCTACTTACTGTTCTGCTGTGGCCTCCCATTGGCGCTTGATTGGACTCTCTATGAAACGCCCTCACACAGCTGGCCTGGAGGTGCCCTTTGCCCAACCCACCCATCACAACAGGCAGCACCAAAGCAGCCCCTGCTTCTCCCACGTCCCCCATATCTGGCAGTGCCGCTGAGCTACAAAACTACAAGCAGTTAGTGTAACACGGCCCTGGTCCATGCAGGGACATTGAGCAGCTCTGAACACTGGTAGCGAGACCGTCGGAAAGGTGTAATAACGAGCCCCAGTTTTCTTGCCTCCCAGTCCTGGGCTTTAAACCATGAGGCCACCTTCCCCTCTGCATCCTGGAGAGATGAACAGAAATTGCTCCTTGCAGGAGTCCACCAGCAATAAAAACCTGTAGATGATCTACTGGGTCCTCATGTTGCAGTTAAAAGGAGAATGCAGTGGTGCATTAGACTTTGGACACTGCTGGGCCAGCTGGTCATCTGGCAGAGCCAGGATTTCATTGGGTTTTAGACTCTGAGGATACGTCTGGATTGCAACTGGGGGCTCTGACTGCAGCGTGGGTAGACGTACCTGGGATAGCTTTAATCTAGCCAGCTTGAGTAACATCAGCAGCGATGCCGCGGCAGCCCGGGTGGCACAACCCCGCCCAAGGCTGTGGGTAGATACTTGAGCAAGTAGTCCATGCTGGAGTCTGTGTCGTCACAGCTTCACTGCTGTTGTTTCTCAAGCTGGCTTTGATCAAAGCTACCATACAGGCTGCAATCCCACCTGTGACTGCAGCACAGACGCACCCCAAGTTTTTTTCACTTGGATTCCCTTGTATTTAAGCAGCTGCCTCCATGCGCTGGTTGTCCAAGCAAGTTAGGCAGGGAAAAAGCAAACCTTGTAATGAGGAAATCCTTGCAATGATGTGCTTAGTTTGTGTACAGCGTTACCGGGACTGCATGTGAAAAGTGGGTAACTGCACACGCAGAGCAGCCTGCTTAGCACAAACGCACATTCACTGCATGTGCTGCTGCACACCTAACTTGTCTGAAGATGTCTCTTAGTTTGCCGATGCGGAGTATGTGGTGTGTGGAAGCACTTTTGTGCAGTGATCCTGGAAGAGACAGGCTGGGGACGGTGCTGGCTTTACTGTATTTCTGTACCCTCACCAAACACAACCCATGAGCACTCTCTCTGGGAGGCAGCGGCTACCTACCATCTGAAGGTTTAGCTTCAGAGATCCGGGTGAAGAAGCCAGAAGGAGACAGTAGGAAGAGAACATAAGAACATAAGAAAGGCCGTACCGGGTCAGACCAAAGGTCCATCTAGCCCAGTATCTGTCTACCGACAGTGGCCAATGCCAGGTGCCCCTGAGGGAGTGAACCTAACAGGCAATGATCAAGTGATCTCTCTCCTGCCATCTATCTCCATCCTCTGACGAACAGAGGCTAGGGACACCATTCTTACCCATCCTGGCTAATAGCCATTTATGGACTTAGCCACCATGAATTTATCCAGTCCCCTTTTAAACATTGTTATAGTCCTAGCCTTCACAACCTCCTCAGGTAAGGAGTTCCACAAGTTGACTGTGCGCTGCGTGAAGAAGAACTTCCTTTTATTTGTTTTAAACCTGCTGCCTATTAATTTCATTTGGTGACCCCTAGTTCTTGTATTATGGGAATAAGTAAATAACTTTTCCTTATCCACTTTCTCAACATCACTCATGATTTTATATACCTCTATCATGTCCCCCCTTAGTCTTCTCTTTTCCAAACTGAAGAGTCCTAGCCTCTTTAATCTTTCCTCATATGGGACCCTCTCTAAACCCCTAATCATTTTAGTTGCTCTTTTCTGAACCTTTTATAGTGCTAGAATATCTTTTTTGAGGTGAGGAGACCACATCTGTACACAGTATTCGAGATGTGGGCGTACCATGGATTTACATAAGGGCAATAATATATTCTCAGTCTTATTCTCTATCCCCTTTTTAATGATTCCTAACATCCTGTTTGCTTTTTTGACTGCTGCTGCACACTGCGTGGACATCTTCAGAGAACTATCCACGATAACTCCAAGATCTTTTTCCTGACTCGTTGTAGCTAAATTAGCCCCCATCATGTTGTATGCATAGTTGGGGTTATTTTTTCCAATGTGCATTACTTTACATTTATCCACATTAAATTTCATTTGCCATTTTGTTGCCCAATCACTTAGTTTTGTGAGATCTTTTTGAAGTTCTTCACAATCTGCTTTGGTCTTAACTATCTTGAGTAGTTTAGTATCATCTGCAAACTTTGCCACCTCACTGTTTACCCCTTTCTCCAGATCATTTATGAATAAATTGAATAGGATTGGTCCTAGGACTGACCCTTGGGGAACACCACTAGTTACCCCTCTCCATTCTGAGAATTTACCATTAATTCCTACCCTTTGTTCCCTGTCCTTTAACCAGTTCTCAATCCATGAAAGGACCTTCCCTTTTATCCCATGACAGCTTAATTTACGTAAGAGCCTTTGGTGAGGGACCTTGTCAAAGGCTTTCTGGAAATCTAAGTACACTATGTCCACCGGATCCCCCTTGTCCACATGTTTGTTGACCCCTTCAAAGAACTCTAATAGATTAGTAAGACACGATTTCCCTTTACAGAAACCATGTTGACTATTGCTCAAGAGTTTATGTTTTTCTATGTCTGACAATTTTATTCTTTACTAACAATTTTATTCTTTAAAATTTAAAAAAGAGAAGCGACAAGGAGAGAATTAAGGGGGCTGTAGAGAGGATGAGTCACATGGAGCATCCTCCGGGGGGGTACTGTCCTGAAGAGATACAGGCGCCCTGCCTGCGTTCCCTGCCCTGAGCCTCACCCTGCTGGGGTTCTGTGCTCCCCCAACCCACTGGCCAGGGACACTGCTGTCTTTACTGGGTTGTAATACAGGGGCTCAGGGTGTCTCACGAGTGCAGTGCAGACGGCCCAGGGGAGGGGTCAAGCTAGCTCCACACCCTTCACTCCCTGCTCCCGGAGGCCACAGAAACCCTCCCTGGTGCTTTGTGCAGTGAGGTGGGGTGGGATGGGCTCCTGGCATCCTGCCCCCTGCAGAGGGGAACCAGGAAGGCTGGGCCGCATCCCGCCAGCCCCATGGCTGGGGAGCAGGGCCTCGGCAGTGAAGGTCCGTGCCATTCGACCCACAAATCCCTGGGAAGCCAACCATCAGCAGTCACATTACAGTCTAAGAGCCTAAATGGCCGTGGGGAGGCGGTAACACCGTGGGAGCCTTTGCCATGCCCCCCCCCCATCCCCTAAGCACATCCTGGCATTACCGTGCGCCAGGCCTTGAATCTAGGCAGGGCCGAGGGGTTTAAAGAGCGGGAAAGGCAAGCTACTTAACTGCACTCCGTACCTGCTCCAGGTGCAGCTGCGTCAGCCTCTGTGACATCAAGTCTCCCAGCATGATCTCCACATAGGGGTAGCTGGAGCCGGCTGTGGACCGCTGGGTCCTCGTGGACTGAATCTCCTTCAGCGAGAACTTCGCAATCAGCTCCTGGGGATGGATGTGCAGCTCCTTCATACGCGCGTCCCACCAGGGACCCGGCCCCAATGTATGGACTACAAGCTCCTTCCTACCAGTTCGTCCCATCCTTCCCGGCTACTGTCATTTATCATTGGCACTGCAATCCCGCCTAGGAGCCCGAGCCATGGACCAGGACTCCTCTGTGCTAGGTGCTGTACAACCCCAGAAACACAGGCCAGCCCCTGCCCCAAAGAGCTTCCAATCTAAGCACAGGACAGGAAACAAAGGATGGATACAGACAGAGGGACGGGGGGGCACAAGCTATCCCTGCCTTGGGCCCCCTGAATAATACATCTCCATTAGTCTTTGGAAAAATTGCCGTATATCATGAGGCAATAGCTTTGCACTGAAAGGCAGACGAGAATGGGGTGGGCACTCTATGTACAGGACGGCCCCCCTTTCTGGGCCACTGGGGTTAGCCCTCTAGCCCGGTCCAACGGCCGGGGTCACAGCAACAGCAGAATTAAGCTATCACCTGAATCCAGTGCACAACAGAGTGAAGGCTCTGGTGTCTAACACGCGGGTCACTGCGGTACTATGAGGCACACGGCTGAGCCGGGGGGTGGGGGAGGGGAGAGGGGAGAGGGCTTCTCTGTGATGTACTAGAGCACACGGCCCCGCTCCCAACATGCATGATGCAAGTCCCGATGGGTTCCACTCTCGGATCCAGCCCTCCCAGGGCAGACGTCACCCGGCAGCCAATGGGCCTGGCCGACATGCTTCTGTCCTTTCCTGCTGGGCCCCTTTCAGAGGGGGAAGCAGGCCTGGACCGAACTTGCAGGGGCGGGGGCAGTTTGGCTCTTTCCAGGCCCAGTGAGCTCTCCTGGAGCCTCACCACGCTGGCGGGTAGCTCTCTGAGCCAGAGCCAGCCCACACGTAGACCATGCCCCGGCTGCAACTGTGCCCTGCACATCAGGAGCAAGCACCTCCTGGAGGGACCGGGTGAGGGGCTGGCCTGCTGCCCCCCACACCTACGTGGGTGTCCTTGTGGAGGAAGTGGAGGCCGTTCTGGCTGACAGCCAGGATGCACGGCGAGACGATGGCGTTGTTACTGCAGCTCTGGATGTAGAAGAAGGAAGAGCCGAACATGGGGAAGGCGCTCAGGAGCCCTGCGGAGACGACGGGCAGTCAGCAAAGCCAGGGACCTGCCCAGAACCCGACCCTGGCGCTGAGCCACGATGATCAGCTGGGACATACCCACAAGGGAAAGGGGGGGGTCCCCTCCAGGACAGGGAGATCCTCCCCATTGGGGCAGGTGGTAGTTGTTGTGTATTTGGTTGTCATGGGTTTTGTTACTATGGCAACTGAGTTAGACTATTAAGGGATAGCTCAGTTGCCATAGTAACAAAACCCATGACAACCAAATACACAACAGTAGTACTGCCCCTGCCCAGTAGGGGGAGGCAGCATTCGGTCCTGCAGCCCTGCTGGCGGAAGCTGCTAAGGGTGGGAGATGATCCATCATTGCATCTGGCCACACCCCCTCCTAAACAGCCCCGCCCCCTCTGGGCTCCCGCGTGCCCCCAGTGGAGGGGAAGATTGTCCCCCACGAGGCTCTTCGTGTGGGTTTATGCCGGTAGAGGCCAGGGCCTAGCCATGGAGGGCGGGAGGGGGGATAACTGGGCTCCTGGAGCCTGCTGGACAGGTTCTGCCGGAGATCTGGCTGACGGCTCAGGGCGTGGGGGGGGCACGGCCGGGGGACTCTAACGCGCCCCTCCCTCGACATGCCAGGTACCCAGCACAGCACACACTGTCTCTTCCAGAGCAAGAGCCCCTCCTGCTTCCTCCCCACCCTCTGCCACTGGCTTGGGAATCGGCCTGGGCAGCAACATTTTGCATCGCTGACGAATGAACAGAAGCCAGGACGCCCGAGGCAGCACCGAGGACATGGCGGGGGGGTGGGGGGGGGAAGCGCTGCCGAGACCCACCCAGAGCTGTCACTGCAAAGGCCCAGCCCTGGCATGGAGGGAGGGGGCTCGTCTGTTGCTGTGCCCCTCCACGTCAGGGCAGCACTCAGCTGCTTCCGCTCCTGGCCCTGGCCCACCTTTGGCCACGTTCCCCTCTGATCTAAAAACGCTCCCCCAATCCCCGGCTCGGCCGACTCCCAGCAGCGGCTCCCTCGCGAGCCTGCCCCCGGTCCCGGCGGAGGGAAGGCTTACCTAGGAACTGAGCTCTGGCCTGGTGGGCGCTCAGGGCCTGGACCTGCGGCATATGCTGCAGCACCGCGTTGAGCCACGACTGAGCCTTCAGCGCTTGGCAAAACTGGGGCGGGACGTAACCCTGCACCTCGCGGCTGGGGGGGGGGAGAGACCCAGGGGCAGGTCACAGTCAGCCCCAGACAAACGCCTCCCTGCCCATGTCGCAGGACAGAAAGCCCAGTGCAGGAGAGCGCTGCCCACCCATCCCCCAGCTCAGGGTACGTGCTGAGCACCGGGGCAGCAGAGAAACGGGGTGGGAAGGACAAAGACCCCCTCCTTGGGTAATAGCAGCCAGAGCTCAGCCCTCAGGGCGGGTCCTTACTGGCAAGTCCCACGGTGTCTTGCTGAAGTGGGGAGTCCCTCATCCCTGAATCGGTCTCATACAGTGATGGGGGAACTCCCCACCCCACTCCTAATGCAGCACATTCACCATGGGTATTGTCCAGCCTCAGTCCCATCCCCCCACCCATGCTGGGGCTCTGCCTCCATTAAATAACAAAACCGTACAGCAGGAGTGTGCTTCTGAGCATAGGTCCCCATCCTGCAAAGACCCACACACACGCTTAGCTTTATGAAACCAGTTAAATCACATGCAAAAGTCTTTGAGGGACTGGGGCCTCCTTCCTGAGCAGGCTGATGAGTGTTTCCCCCTGCAGGACTCCTGCCCTTCCCACTAGCTGTCTCTTGCAGCAGAGCAGATCTGCTCCTCAGTGGCACTAATGAGACTCACCTGGTCTGGTTACCAGGGAGAGTCAGCAGAACAGCTCTGCACCTCCCTGCAGGGTCCTACAGCTTGACATCCAGAGACAAGCACATATATACAGAGTTCAGTCTGAATACATTGCAAACCTAGGCCCAGATCCTGCAAGCTGATCTGTGTAGATGGACCCTGGCACCTGTTGGGAATCTCACTGATGTCAGTGGGGCTCTGCAAGGGCATACCCACATGGATCAGATTGCAGGGCCACCGCAGCTACACACTCAGTTTAATAAGACTGGAGGATTTTGGAGTTGAGCCACACGGTCACTGCTACCAGGAAACCCAAAGTCACAAAGCAGCCTTAGGCCAACAGCCCCTCAGTCCTTGGCATTTGGTCTGGAACTGAAATTCCTACATGAGTTCATCTTTCTTCTCATTTAGGTCTTATGTAAGTGGTAGAAAGTCTCCCACCTCTCCTCTCCCCTCAGGGCAGCAATTCTGCAGGCTCGCTGCACACCTCTAAAAGCTTCACCTTCCAGGAGATTTTTTGTAGTGACTCAAATTCCAGGAATTCCCCAGCCCCCAAAGTACACGTGGGATTTAATTCACGGCAACAGGACTAGCTAGTGCTCTGATTTGAGACCGGCATTTTGACTCTTCTCATTCCCTGCAACCAGTTCTCTGTGCAAGCACAGCTCAGGGGGGATGTCCTGTGCAGACAGCCCAGGTGACCAGCACCAGGGTCAGAGCACCCGGGTTTAGCGCCGCCCTGGTGTGAGCAGCCCCACTGCAAAGTCCAACCCGAGTTCCTGTGTCCATGCTGGTGCTGTGCTCTCCCACCTGTCTCACTAGTTCTGCTGGGGGGATGCCCATTGTTCTTGGTGCTGCAGTCAGATGAGCCGCTCTATAATTCTTTCCCAGTGAATTGTGGGAGAACTTCTCTGTCCTTCTGGGCATGGGGGGGGGGAATTGTGGGAAGGCACTGGAGGACTATCCACACTCTTTAGCCAGTGTCCTCGCTGCAGCGTGGGTGCGTTAGCAGCCTGCGTGGAAAGGGAACCTGGACTCGAACCCAGAGCCTCAGCCAGGCCGGCTAGCCTGGGTTGAAAGCACCACTAGACTCGGCTGAGAGGTTGTGTGTGTGTGGATGGGAGGTGGATTAGGGGCAACACCCAGATAAGACACTGTGCTGACTGCAGTGAAGACAGACTCCGGGGTGGCCTGTCAGGTCATACCGATGCCGATGACACCTAGTCTGTCTATAGCACGCGCCCGCCGAGGACCTGGAGGCACTCTGCAAACAATGGAGCCAAGCAGCTCTGGGAGGTGGCAGCATGTGTCACACACATTTTAGAGCAACATTAGGCAGAGAGAGGCTAAGTGACTCGCCCAAGGTCACATGACAAGTAAGCAGCAAAGTGTGGAGTTCTGGCTGCTCTGCTCCAGCCACTAGCTGGGGCTCCCTACTCACTAAGGTGCAAACACACCAGGATGGGACACAAGCCGTGATTAGCAGGGTAGCACCCAAGCGCCACCACGCCCAGGGTACCTACACGGTGGGCAGGTACATGCTGTCCTTGGCCCGGTGCTGGAGGGCTGCAAGTTTGGAGACCTGCTGGCACTGCTGTTCGCTGGGTTGCAGGGGAGGTAGGATGTTGAAAAGCCCCTTGAGATAATCGGGCAGGACCTGAAAGAAGATACAGAGCATGCCGGGCGTGGCTTTGTCACACTCTCTCATCAGGAGTCAATGGGAGCTGATCTGGGAGCTGTTGGGCTCCATGGGACGTGCCCAGGAAGTGCACATCCTGGTGTGAATGCGTTGACACACATACAGGCAGTCAGATACCACGGAGAGGGCCCCGGCCTAACAACACACGATGCAGATTGTGGCAAAGCACGTAACTTCGCATGGACTTCAAAGAGACGCGTGGGGGCATGAGTACTGACCAGAGATGCTTTCCTGAATCGCGGTCTTGGACTGTACAGGCACACCCACACACCCACTCTTTGGGGGACACACTTTGAAGAGTCAGGGAGGGATGCCCAGGGCAGAGGGGGGCACCTGAGATCTGCAGAGGAACTAGGGGGATTCTGGGACCGGCTGGGCAAGGAGACGGGGACACAGTGGGGCAAGGAGAAGAACGTGGACCTGTTGGAGGGAAAGGGACATCAGGAGTCTAGCTTGAGGGAAATAGGCATAGAGGCTGCGCCCATTAGAGAACACTCCCCTCCAGAGGCTGGAATGGAACCCAAGGTTCCTGAGTCTCACTTCCTCCACTGTCAGCAAATATCCATGAAACCTTCTGGCTAAGAGTTCCAACCCCCTCTAGTGCTGGTCCATACAGAAGATGACAACCTACTACTGCTGGACTCCAGTAACTCCATTAGCACACATGGCAGAGGTCTGGGCGATGGATCTAAAGGTTCCAACCTTGCCGATGACACACCCGGGTGGCAATATGATGCCACATGATGGAATTGCTGGGGGTTTTTCAGTTTGCTTGTCAATAAACCAAGTAAATCACAGACAGCAAATGACATTCAAAGAACATTGTTAAGGTTGCCAAGTCAAGCATACAAGTTAGAGAATGCCAGAATCAACAAATAAATACAAAGTACAGTTTAAATAATAAAATACTAAGAATAATCTCTAAAAGAAAAATAAAGTGCCAGAATTAAGGGGGTCTTTGCAGCCTTAATGTGGCTCCTTTGTGCATGCACAGTATGATACAGTCGTTAATTACACGGTCACATCTTATCCTTTCCACAAGCCTCCTGCCTCATTCAATGCCCAGGACGGATCTGCCCTGGGGATGAGTCAGGGTTGTGTAATGAAGGAGGCTGTTGTCTGTTGAATCCTGATTTATTTGCTGCAGAAGTGAAAAGGTCTGTAGTGACCGAGGCAGGGGACTGCAGGAAGAGAAAGGGAGGATCTCACTGTTAAGGCGGTTGAAAGCTGCCTTGGAGAACTGGATTCTATCCCTGCCTCTGCCACAGAATTCCTTTGTGATTCTGGGCAAGTCCCTTAAGCCAAACTTTTCAGAGGTGGTCACTGATTGTGTGCACTTCATTTTCTGGGGGCCCAACTTGACACCCTGGGGTCTGATTTGCAGAGGTGCTGAGCACTCACAACTGGAGCTGGGCTTTGAACACACAGAGCTAAGGACTCTGAAAAACCAGGGCTTAAGTGTCTCAAATTGGCCACCCAAAATTAGTGGAAATTGTTTACCTTAATCTCTCTGTGCCTCAGTTCACCAGCTGTAAAATGGGAATAATACCACCCCCACGTCACAGGGATAAAAATACATCCACTAATGTCTGCGAAGCGATCAGACACTACAGTGATGCGCACCAGAGAAAAAAGCCCACGAGGAAATGAATAATTCGGCCTTCAGAGCTGGGTTAGAATAGCATACAGCAGCTAAGGCCTGGGGCCAGCCTCTGAACAACCCGGAGAAACCGAAATATTGAATGGCTGCTCAGTAAGTGAAAACCATCCATCCTGTGCACTAAATGAGGCCGTGTCCTGTGGAAAAAAATAGTACGTGATCAGGTTAGGAAGGACTGTACCATAATGCATGGGCACACGCTGGCTGAATGACGATTGCACACGGGCCGCATCAGTTCTGGCATTTCCTAATGTTTGGGGGCTTGGCTTTGCAACCTGCCCAACGTTCCCTTAACGTCGTTTTTCCAGACAGGGGGTGCTCAGGCAGACAGAAGCTAATTACCTGGCAGTGGAAGCTGGCTGGGACTCCGGAGCTAACCCCACTGCTCTGCCAGAAAGGGGCCAGGGGATCTTTAATGACCGCGAGGGGTCAGGAGCTTGGTTTTATGACAGATGGCTCCTCAGACAGCCCTGAGCCCATACTCCAGGGAAGGGAGGAGGACGAGGCCCTCCTTAAACTAAGGCAACTGCCCCTCCGGCCCTAGCTGGGTCTGAGCTGCTACCTGGTTATAGTGCATGGTGACATACAGCTCATTGTCAAATTTCAGCGGCTGGGTCCAGGTGACGCGCCGGTACCAGAACATGTAGCTGTTGTCCACTTGCTCCAGCTCCGTGGCCACATCAAGGATATACTCCCGTCTGCTCAAGGGGCGGACGTTCTGACCTATGGGGAGCGCAGGGGAAGAGTCAGCTGCATGGCTCCGATTTTAAAGGCTGCTCTGGTTTTGCTCCTTTCCAATGCGGAAGGGTAAAGCTGGCTGGAGAACTGAATGGCGTATGCAGAGCAGAGACACTGAAGGCAGGAAATCGGATTCATTGCTACTCTTTGGCGCTTTGGGTTGTGTCCACACCTACTTAACCCCTGGGAGAACAGCTCGGTTTGTTTAGGATTCAACCACCCAGCCAAGCCGAGAACGCTGCCAGGCCCCATCTCTGAGGCTGTGTCTACATGACAGAGCCTGTGTCGGCGTAGCCCCATCAGCACCTCTTCGCCGGCGTTGTCCCTTTGTGAAGGCGCAGCGTACGCTGACAGAAGGCGATTGTCCTAACCCTGGCAGACACCACCTCCCCATACATTCGCTATGGCGGCATAGCTGAGTCTACTCTGGGGGGGTTGGCGGCAGGGGGCCATCGCTAGCCTGAGTGACATAGCTACGCCGGGGTAAGTTTTACGTGTAGACCAAGCCTCAGTCATCTGTCAAAAACCGGGAAGACAAGACTGACCATTCCTGATAGTTCTAAGATAAAAAACAGGCAGAAAAAAACCCATAAAACCCCTTTAAAATAGAAGTCCAGGCCTTCTTTACACGTCGTGCCAAAAGGACACAAGCTGAGTCTGCGTTTCCTTCTGCAGGTCGGCTCTAAATGCTTCAGGATTTGGGGCACTTGGAATTATCCATGGAACTCCTGACAGCATGTTATAATTCCAGAGTTCAGGAGAGCCCGTACACAGACAGATGAATGTGGGTGTCATAAGCCCCATTTTATAGATGGGGAAACTGAGGCAGGAGGAGGTGAATTGATTTGCCCCAGGTCACAGAACAAGTCAGAGGCAGGGCTAGGATTAGATCCCACGAGCCTGTGTCACTGGACTGTGCCGCCCCCTCTCACGGCACAGCCCCCCAGCCAGGGATCAGATCGACTGTGGAGAATCCACATTCAGAGCCCCAGGGCTCCGTTTCCAAGAAGAGGCTTCCAACTATCCTCATGAAAAGCAGCGGAGAGGGAGTGAGAGGGTTGGTGGGGCTAAGAAGGCGGGTGACATTCCTAGGGTGATGCAGTGCTTTCCCAGAAAGCAGGATATGACTCAGATATGCTATTTCCTGGTGGTTCTGAGCCCGTCCACACAGCCCTTCCAATGGTCCCTTTACAACCCTTCCCCCCACCCACACTTTAACTAGGCCAACAGGGCGGCCTGGAGCTGTGGAGAGGCACAGACAGGAAACGCTGGGATACGGTGAACAATTTCCTGGCTTTTCAGCATTTCAGAAGAAAGCCGAGGCCAATAATCCACTCCCCTCTCCTGGCACTGCCCTGGAAGCTGCAAAAATACCAAGCAGGGCACCCCTCAAAGGCAGCACAAGCCCACAGCCAGCCCCAGGGGATGGGATACTCCACTGGGGCAGGGTGAGGTGGAAACCTGCATGGCTGCTGCCTGTGCTGTACCCGTCCTGTGCCTAGTAACGCCAGGGCTGTGACCCTGGCACCATTCACCCGCCCTGAGCTCCGCTGAGGAAGGACAGCACTTTCCTCCTCCCGTCACTGCCTGTGGCTTTCCATCCTCTCTGTGCCTCCAAGCCCAGCAGCTCAGCACCGACGCCGTCTGGAGAGGCCTGGCGCTGCCAGAAGATGCCCAGAAAGAGATATTCTAGGACCACGCTCACGGCAGGCCTCGCTTGTGCCAGGGAGCATCACCGGGCGCTGGATCGACTGGCGATTGCCTCGCGCTCCCGCTGTCAGGCAGCCACTGGCAGTTAGAAGTAAACTACACTGGCACAGAAATGGCCGTCTGGGTCAGTTTGCCCGTTCTTCAGGGAGGCGGCGGGCTCTCGCTGCAGTATTTCACCTCAGCTGGGAATGCACATCACACGGGGCTTAGCCTCTGGACACACAAAGGGCTTAACCGGACAGCGTCAAGATAAAAACATCGCAATCCAGTCAGTGCCTCCTGAGCAGTCTCCCAGGGCAGCCGTTTAACTTGGCGGTGAACAGCAGCAACGGCCAGTTCATTAGGCAAGAGACAGCATTGTTCAGCCAACGCCCAGGAGCTGAGTGGTGTTTAGCCTGGTGCGAAAGCCTCCTACACTTGTCTTTTCACACAAGTTATATCAGGAGGCAATGCGGGCTAGTGGGCAGAGCGCTGCACTGGGAATCAGGAGGCCTGGGTGATATTCCCAGCTGACCTGCTGCAGGACAGTGGTCAAGTCACTTGTTTGCTCTGTGCCTCAGTTTTCCCTCCCACCCTCTGCCTGTTTACACTGTAACCTCTGTAGGGCAGGCCTGTCTGTGCCTAGATGCTCGCCCAGCGCCTAGCACAACGGCTCAACTGGGATTTCTAGGCAATAATACTCAACAGGCGAGGCAGTGAATCTCTCTCCTGTGCTTTCATTCCGTACGGGGTTTCATTTCTCTTCTCTTAATGGGGCAGTGTCTTGATCCGAACATGGCCTGTGCCGTTACTCCCCGAAGGAGGGGGGACGCCAGGGCTCAGAGCCAGGAGGCTGCTGCCCACAGCTAGTCTCTGGAGGCGGGCCACGGAAATCGGGTCAGCCAGGAAGTCCCCCCACAATGCGTTTGGGACCTGAGTGCCATCACCTGCTCTGATGCCACCTGCGGGCCTGGGGAAGCCAGACTCCGGTCAGCTCAGGCTGCCTGTCGGTGGGCATGCAATGTGGGAATGCCCAATGGCAGAGGCAGGCCACTGGGGGTGGGACGGGACCACTTCAGAGGAGAAAATGGGGAGAGCCACCCCCTGCCTGCCCCCAAGCCTCACCTCCGTTGGTAACGGCAAAGATGACATATTCGTCAAAGGCCTCGGGCCGATGCAGCCCCATTTCATCGCACATCTCCTCGATCACGTCCAGCGCAACCTAGAGAGAGGGGCAAACCACCCGGCTGAGCCCCTCCAAGGCTGGGAAGGAGGCTCTAGCGCTAGCATTGTGCCCCCACCCACCATGGTCTCTGCCCAGCACTGCTGGTGGGGCTTCCTGGAACAACACCCCTTCCTGGCTGTCTGGCAAAGCCCTGGATGGCCTGATCCCGCAAGGTGCTGAGTGCCCCGGTGCCTAGGGTGGGCTAAGCATGCAGGAGCAGGCCATGAGAAGCAGCAGGGGAATCTGCGATGGGTTCAGAGACATGGTCAGAAGTTTGGTGCTTTGCTGCTCCATCCTAGGGCTGGGCCAGCGACCCCATGGGATCTCTCCCCCCTCAGGTGAGAGAGCAGCCGGCTCAGCCTGAGGTAAACAAGAACCTGAACATGCCTTTGATGGGCAGCCAGGTTAACTGGGGCTCCGAGAAAACGCTCCACTCTGGGCAAACCTTAAACATCAGCCCCACTCCCCTGCCATTATCCCCTTCCGCCCCCTGAGCCTATGGACCCTGCAAGCCCCGGCGCTGACCTTTGGAGCCTGGGCCCAGCTGTAGGTGAAGCCGATAGCCCTGACACGTCCTGTCCCCGCCCAAGTGCTGCTGAGCTGGAGGAACAGCTGGCCAGTGCTGCAGCCACCTGGCAGGATTCCACCATGCACTGGGCCAGGGAGAGACGCTGCCAGGAAGCGGTGCCTTTCCCCCGTAGCCCCCCAGGGAAATCAGCGACTTTGGGGAGCTCTCCCTAATGCTGCTGTTGGGGAGGGGCTGAGCTCAGCTCCCGTTCGGTGCTCTCTCTGCTCCCGCACTTGTCTCCATCACTGCTCTGAGGGAGCATCCTAAGCGGGAGGGGGGGGATCTGGGCAGTGCCATGCCCCTGTGCTGACGTACCGAGCACGTTTTGATCTTCAGGTGCCTCTCGATCCCTCCCGGCAGGAGAAACAGCTGGCGTTTCGCGCTCCGGCCGGCCTTGGTTGGAGGGTAAAGCACAGAGAAGCAGGAAGGTTTCCGAACCGTTAAGCCATCCGTCAGCTCCAGAGGCCAGGCTAAAGACTCCAGGCTAGATTCTCCCACATTGGCGCAGGGAGATTTCCTGTGCGGGATCCTATTCTGCCTAGTGGAATCCCCATGTGCTTTCTGTCTGGCTCCAGCACCCCTCTGTTTCCTGCCCTGCGCGGGTAGGTGGGGCTCACACCACTCGGTTAGACACCGGGGTGTTTCAGGGAGGCGGGAAGCCGTCTTCACGATGCACTCGCAAGCCCCCAATTTGCAGAAGTGACTCGTGAGCCTGGGGCCCTCTGTTCCCGGGTTCCCGGGCCCCATTTCCAGAGGGCAGGTGCCCAGCACTGTCTGACAAACAGGCTCCCTGCAGGCCTCTTGAGTCACCAGCCCCGTGGTAAAACCACGGCCTGATCTGCAGAAGTGCTGAGCTCCCCAGAGCTCTGGCTGCAGCCAATGGGAGAGGGCAAGCAGGCCGAGACCATCCCCATCCTTGCAAGTTCCTGTCCATTTCAGCCCCTGCCACCACGGAAAGGCCTCTGCTCTCCTCCCCGCAGCCCTACCATAGGCATCCCAGGGGTTACACGCCCTGGCTGCAGCCACCCACAGGTGTAGCTGCCTGCCCAGCCCCGTTCTAGCCCTCCCAGCTGGAAGCAAGGCGCAGACAAACAGCGTAGGCCATGCAGGGGAGCCCGGAAAGCGGAGCCCCCTGGAGGAACTCGGCCTCTGTAAGCCCACGGAGCTCAAGGGGTACAGTCCCATGCCATCCCCATGGTGAGCTGTTTGTGACCCAGTCTAGCCCCTCAGAGAGCCTTCTCCCCACGTGCCCACCTGGTGCACGCTGACACCATTGCAGGGCCCCTGCGTGAGCGCCGGACTCACCACCATGGCTTTGAGCTCCAGGCTGCTGGGAAATTCGCGCCGGCCGCCAAACTGGAAGGTCTTCCTGAGGTTCTGCTCGCAGGTCTTGGCGATCCCTTAAACGTACGGACACCAGAGCCCCGTCAAAGCAGAGCCGGGCCCCAGGCACAGCGCGGGGTTCCAGGCCTCCACCTCCCCAAACGAGGGGAAGCAGGCCAGACCCAGAGCACGGCTTTGGCTCACTACAAAGACACTGGCTAACAGTGAAATTCAGGTCTGGTTCAGAGGGGCAACAACCCCAAAATCGTGAGGTTTTGGGGGGGGGGTATCGTAGCACCTGTCTGTAATCAAAGGTTACGTTTATTTCTAGGGCTGTCGATTAATCACAGTTAACTCACGCCATTACCTAAAAAAAATTAACTGTGATTAATTGCAGTTTTTCTACATTTTTCATATATCTTGTATTCTGAGTTGTAGTCTGTTGGCACAAATACTTCTACGCAAAAATAAATACAGTGAGCACTGCGCACTTTGTAGTCTGTGTTGTACTTGAAATCAATATATTTGAAAATGTAGAAAGCATCCCAACTATTTCAATAAATGGTATTGTATTCATTCTAACAGTGCGACTAATCACGCGATTAATTTTTTAATCGCTTGACAGCCCGGTTTATTTCATTTCCTGCCCCCACTTTTCCCCCCTTCCCATCCCCTATTTGCCTGGCATGTTGCCTCAGGCACTGCAGAGGCTCTGGTGCTCTGACTACCATTGTACTGCAGTAGCATCTAGTGGCCCCGATTAGGGATCAGGCCCCATTGTGCTAGGAGCTGTACATACACATATAATGACAAGACAGCCCCTGCCCTACGTGCCAATCAGCCAGCTAGTCCTGCAGCGCTGCCTGCACTGCTCCATAGAACAGGTTCGGATCAGGGTGTGAGCATCACCAGATTGGTCTCATTCATCGCCCTGGCACCAGTGGGCCCTGCCCTCCCAGCCGCTCCTGGATGCAGAGCCTGTGGGAGGAGGTCCCATTAATGGCAGCTGAAGCGGGTCTGGCCGGGAGCCAGGCTGGGGCAATCTATCACTGCAGACAATTCTCCTCCCCGAGAGCCATTTAAACAGCTGTAAGCCTGGAGCGTTTAATGAGGAAATAAGTGGTGGCTGGGCTCGGGAATCACGGGCTGGCTGATAAAGGCTTCACAGATGGGCAGCACTGCCATTTATTAATGGCTCTAGGACAGGCTTGGGCAAGCCCGCCTGGTGCTGTTTCCAAACAGGGAGCTGCCAGGATTTCTGAGGCTGTAAATGCTGCTAATTCCCCATCCTCGCAGCCCGGCTCTGCTGGGCTGGACAAACGCCACGATCCCTAGACCCCGCCAGTCACAGGGAACAGCCTTCACCTGCTCTTCAGCAAGGCTCCTCGGCCACACCTCTGCATGTGGGATACTAATGGGGAACGGGGGCAGAGTGGGATTCCAAAGGGATGGGCCAGACCAGAGCCAGGGACAAGACTGGGATACTGAGCCTTTGCCAGCTAGGCTGCTACCAGCAGTGACTCAAAGCCAGTGCTGTCTGAGGGCTGCTTGGGGGGCCACCCCAGGAAAAACAGGTGAGTGGGGCTCAGTTGTAGAAGACAAGTGTCCACAGCACCATGGCCCAGTGGTTCGGCGTTAGCCATCTGGCCTCGGGCATGTCAGGTTTTGTCTGACCTAGAATGCCAAGTGTGGAGGGCAGGTGCAGCTTTGTGTCCGGCACTGACAGCAAACCAGCGTTCAGACTCGTTCCCGATGCAGCAACAGGACTGGGGCAGCACCTGCTGCACTGTGCAGGCCACTATGATCCAAGTGATTCAATAAGAGAAGCCAGCCTGATATTCCCCCTCTCGCCAAGGGGGAAACTGAGGCACAGGGAGGGGACGTGCCTTGCCCAAGGTCGACGGGGAGTTTGGTGTCAGAGCTGGGTCTGGAATTCCAGAGTTCCTAGCCCTCAGGTTTGGGCTTAGGCCATGGCCCTTGTATGGGGCTGAGCTGGGAGGGTCCCTCTAACTCTCTGCCCCTGCCCCTCGTCTCTGCTACTCAGAGGAAAGGGGTTCAGTGAACATTCCTGACGCGCCCTGTCCCTCCCTGTGATTCTATTGGCTTTGTCCTGCTTCCGCTTCTCTTTCCATTTGGCAGGTGCCTGGTTCCAGTGTGCAATAAGTGCCTGCCCTGCTCCTTTGAAGCATGTTCGCTGCTATGGAAACTGATGTGGTGGCGACGGAGCATATTTCCAGGCAGTGTCGTCCTGGCTGGGACAGCAGCTGAGCTCGTGACGTCCAGCAGACAGAGGGGTTGGGTGCAGGGTTTACACTGAGCCTTGGCACACAAGAGGTGGCCTGATGGTTTCCAGGAGCAGGCCCGTGGTATCAAACACACACACGGGCACAACCAGGGAGGCGGAGGGGCACAGCCCAGGGCGTGGGGCAGGGCGATCTAATGGAGTCCGGAAATCCCGGTGTGACCATGGGCGAATTGCTCCCCTGGTCTGTACCTCACCTTCCCTGTCTGTAAAGGGGAGTGATGATACCTGACCTTCACCTTCAGCCTCCTCTCAGCTTAGCCGGAGACTGCAGGGTAGCGGCTCAGGGGCTGAGAGCTGCAGGCAGGCCCACGGGCCGAGCACTGGCCTCGCTATCCACCACCAGCCCCCCTGCTGACCCAGAGCGCCCCCCCCCGGGGGTCCTGCTCTGCTCCCCAGGGAGGGAGGTACCTTGATGTAGGTACCAATGACATAGGGAAGGAAAGGAGAGAGGTTCTGGAGGCCAAATTTAGGCTGTTACATAAGAGATTGAAGTCCAGGACCTCCATGGTACCGTTCTCTGAAATGCTTCCAGTTCCATGTGCTGGGCCAGTTAGCCAGGCAGAACTGCAGGGTCTCAATGCGTGGATGAGATGATGGTGTAGGGAGGAGGGGTTTAGATTTATTAGGAACTGGGGAAACTTTTGGAAAGGGGGAGCCTATACAGGAAGGATGGGCTCCACCTAAACCAAAATGGAACCTGATTGCTGGTGCTTAACATTAAAACGGTCGTAGAGCAGTTTTTAAACTAGTCCTGGGGGAAAGTCGACAGGTGCAGAGGAGCACGTGGTTCGGCCATCCCTTAGGAGAGGATCTCTAAATGTCCTAATAAGGAGGAGAGGATGGGAGATGACAAAATACCGGTAAGATCTGATGAGAACAGGCCCCCACGCCAGTCCAGGTCGGGGTTCCCGGCTTTGCAGATCGAGCGTCCTACCTTGGAACTGCGCCCCAGGGCTCCTGCAGGTCTCCTGGAGGTGCCACAGCAGGTAGGGCTTCAGGACCGCGGAGCACTTGTAGTAGGCGGTCAGGATATAGAGCAGCCGCCATCCCTTCTGACAGCTGTCCCTGTCCAAGCCATGGGCCGGGGGGAGAAAGAGGTCTCAGAGCGGGAGAGGCCCAGGCTTCGGCCCCAGAAAGTCTTTGGGACCTGTGCCCCGTACCCCCTTCCATGCCAGGCCTCCGGGCAGGCGGGTGGGACCCTGCCCAATCAGCTCTGGTATGTGGGGAGAGCGGGAGAAGGCGAGGAAGAGGAATTGGAGGAGTGAAAAGAAGACGCGAAGGAGGAGGAGAGAGCCGAGGGGAAGGGGAGAGAGCAGGGGCCCGGAGTGGGGCTGTAACGTGGAGGGGGGAGGCAGGGCGGGAGGGACCTCCAGTGGCCAAGGAAGGCTCTCCCAGCTGCCGGGGTGGCTAGGATGGCAGGAGCCAGACTGACCCATCCAGGCCCATCGTGCCGCAGCGACGCGATCAGCCAGTCCCAACCAGACTGGGGGCGCAGGAGGCTCCCTGGGATTCTCCCCCCAGACCCCGCACTGAGGAGGCCACGCAGCCCAGGCCAGGGAGGGGAGAATGGGGGGGGCCCCACACCACGGGAAGGGGAGGGCCTTGCTCACATCTTGGGGCTGGTGTTGTCTGTGGTCTGCTTGACGATCTGGCAATACACTTCGTCCCTCATGACCTCCTGGTCAGCGCACAGCTGGAGACAGAAAGGCACCGGTGGGCATCACTGCCCTGGTGCTGGGGAGCCCCCTGCCCCTCCAGCTGTACCCCGCTCCCCCACCGTGCCGGCCGCCATCCCGCCCCCGCTGCTGTGTCGGAGGGGGGCCGTTTGCAGCCTGCTCCTGGGGCCTCTCCGGGGCCATGTGGCTTGTTCCCTCGCTGGCCAATATGCAGCCGTCTGCTCCCACCTTCAGCCTCCTCCCCGCTTAGCTGCAGGCTGCGGGGCAGGGGCTCGGGCTGGGAGCTGCCCTCGCTACCCACCACCGGCCCTGGGGCTGCGGGGCAGGGCCCCCCCACTAGCCCAGAGAGCCCCCCGGCCGGGGCTCCTGCTCCGCTCCCCAGGGAGGGAGGTACCTTGAGCACAGCACAGACGACGTCCAGCTCCGTCTGCCCCTTGAGAGGCCAGTCGCCCATGAACTTCATCACGGCTGGGGATGACAAACCAACGCACGGTGACAGGCTCCGCCTCCCCTCGCCCCGAGCAGGGGGGCGGCTTTCCCGGCTCTGGACCCGCTGGGTCGGTCCTGGGACCCGCAGGAGAGCAGGTCACAGTGCCCCGGATGGGGGGAGGGGCTGAGGAGTTCCCAGCACCCCCACACCAGCGCGGGAGGAGGAGGATGGCCAAATGAAACCCAGAGCCACCAAACCGCCTGGCTCTCTTCCAGCGGGGTCTCCCGCCCCGGCCCCCGCGGGCTCACCCGCCCCGGCCCCAGCGGGGTCTCCCGCCCCGGCCCCCGCGGGCTCTCCCGCCCCGGCCCCCGCGGGCTCACCCGCCCCGGCCCCAGCGGGGTCTCCCGCCCCGGCCCCCGCGGGCTCTCCCGCCCCGGCCCCCCCGGGCTCACCCGCCCCGGCCCCGCGGGCTCTCCCGCCCCGGCCCCACCGGGCTCTCCCCCCCCCGCCCCAGCGGGCTCTCCCGCCCCGGCTCCCGCGGGCTCTCCCGCCCCGGCCCCCGCGGGCTCTCCCGCCCCGGCCCCACCGGGCTCTCCCGCCCCGGCTCCCGCGGGGTCTCCCGCCCCGGCCCCAGCGGGCTCACCCGCCCCGGCCCCCGCGGGCTCTCCCGCCCCGGCCCCAGCGGGGTCTCCCGCCCCGGCCCCAGCGGGCTCACCCGCCCCGGCCCCCGCGGGCTCTCCCGCCCCGGCCCCAGTCCCAGGGGCCTCCTGGAGTGCTGGCTCCCGGATTCCTAGTTTCTCACTGACTCACTGGTTGCCAGCCCCACGGAAACTGCCAGATCTGGGCCCACAGGCCGGCCTCAGCCCACTCCTGAGTAGGGGCAGCAGAGATTCCAGTGCCCCACCCTGGGGTGAGGTCTTTGAGCTTCACTGCCCCTGCCCCACATGGGGCGGAGGGGGGTGGAGGGCAGGCCGCGGCGCCCCACGTGGGGGGCAGGGGGGCGGAGGGCAGGCCGCGGCGCCCCACGTGGGGGGCAGGGGGGCGGAGGGCAGGCCGCGGCGCCCCATGTGCGGGGCGGAAGGGGGCGGAGGGCAGGCCGCAGCGCCCCGTGTGGGGCGGAGGGGGGCGGAGGGCAGGCCGCAGCGCCCCACGTGGGGGGCAGGGGGGCGGAGGGGGGCGAAGGGCAGGCCGCAGCGCCCCGTGCGGGGCGGAGGGAGGCGGAGGGCAGGCCGCGGCGCCCCGTGTGGGGCGGAGGGGGCGGAGGGCAGGCCGCAGTGCCCCGTATGGGGCGGAGGGCAGGCCGCGGCGCCCCACGTGGGGGGCAGGGGGGCGGAGGGCAGGCCGCGGCGCCCCACGTGGGGGGCAGGGGTGGGCAGGCTCCCGGGGGTTGAGTTTTCAGCTGGACTCTCACTAACAAACCCAAGGCTTTAGGGCATCCCACGAAACAGGCAATGGCACGAGTAGGCTGCCCCCTGCTGAGCACGCTGGTCTCAGACGCCCCTGAGCGGCCGACACCGGAGATCAAAGGCAGGAACGAACCCTGCCTCTGTGGGGTTAAACAGCACAAGGGGACATGCCAGGGGAAATGAACTGGCCCAAGACAAGTACCAGGGCCCCTCCCACTGTGGCGGCCCAGCACCCGCTCCCCCGAGCGCCCCGGGGAGACGCAGCGCCTCCCACGCACCTTGGAAGGCCTCGGCTGCGGCTCTGTTCAGGCAGCTGTCGGTGAATTCGATCAGCGACTCCTGGAGCGGGCACTGGCCGGGGAGAGCAGAAGCAGAGCTTGCGTTAGTCACCAGCGGGGAACGCCGGTGGGCTTAGCAGCTGAGCTTGCCAAGCCCTACGCTCAGTGAGCCCGCAGGTGCCCAGCTCCTGCCCCCGGTTTAGCAGAGCCACAGCCTCCAGCCCCTCACTGCAACTGGAGATCAACCAACCGGCTGATGGCACAGAGCAATACCCCGATCCTCTCTGCCCAGCCGCCCAAGAGCACCACAGAGCGGCACCCAACGACTGGCCTCCCAGGTGGAAAGAAGGGTTGGGAGGAAGGGGGGACACACAGAGCCCCTGGCAGGGAGGAGATGGGGGGACAGGAAGAATGAGGGTGCACAGAGCCCCTGGCATGGGGGAGGGTGCACAGTTCCACGTCAGGCGGGGGCCCCACCAGAAGGACACGGAGCGAAGAGCCTAGCCCGAGAGAGGCACAGGGCGCTACGGTCCATCCCTTGGTCTCATACAGTCTGAATGAGGAATGCAAACGGTGCATTGCTACAGATACCCTGCAGGGACCAGCAGCTCAGGCAGAGCCATTAACACAGCCAGGAAACAGCCTGGGATCTGGTTTGCATCCACAGCTGGCGGGCGTCCTCTGGAACCGCTGAGTGCCTATCCCACACTGCACAGGCGTCCCCAGCAAACCCACACTGCACCTGCCTGTGGAAATGGATCCTGACTGTATCAGACACCGCTGGAGACCAAGCTCCTCCACTGAGCCACAGATCAGGTTCAGTCTGACCTTCCCGCCTGCAGGGACCATCTACCGTCTCCTGTCTATGTGGCCAGCTCAGCCCCTGGCCTGTCTCAGCTCGGCTGATCGCAAATGACTGCAATGGACTTGCATCTCCTAGCAGCCAAATGGAGTCCACGTGTTCATTTCACAGAGGTCATCAGCTTTCTGTTCCCACCAGTGGATTCAAACCAACAGCCCAGAGGGGAGAGACTCTCTAGCACTTTAGCAGGGCCCGGAGCTAACCTGGCCTCCCTCTGGGTCGGCGCCATGTGGAGGCGGTAAGAGGGCCAGCAGGCCAGGTGCCCTTTCCAGCAGGGGCTGCTCTAACGCAAAGGGGGCAGGCAACAGCCTGAAATCGGCAGGTGGTGAGGCTGGGGGGCTGCCCTGCTCTGCTCTCCAGCAAAGAGCATGCGCAACGAGCTAGGGGATCCCCATTACCTTGGTGAATTTCAGCATCTCTGCTACGTCCGGCGAGTCCTTCCCTTTCCGGGATTTCTGCTTGCAGGAATCCCTGGAATAAATCGCAGAAAGAGAATGACAGGTCCCTCTCTGGGCACGAGCTGCTGGGGGCTGGGACGGGGGATCCCTCGGGGGTCAGCACATCTGCCTCCCCCATGGATAGGAGCTGTGGGCCCAAGAACAGCCTCCCTTCTGCTGCTGCAATTGCAAAATCCGTGCCTGAAGTTCTGGCACCCGCCACAAACCGCGGGCTCCCATATGAGGGTCTGATGAGCAGAACTACCCCAGCTGACACGCAGGCGCTAGCATTGATGGCTGCAGCTCCCACACAGGCCAATGACGATGCAAGCGCAGGCAGGAGGCTGCGTTGGGAACAGTGCCAGGTGTGCAGTAGCACGAGGGCCAGGCATGCAGCTGGACTGACCGGAAAGCCCATCAGTGCAGTTCCATAATCAGCCAGAGAGGTCGCTCTCAAGCCATACCAGGCCCCTCCTTCTCTGTATGCTGCCTCCTCAGGCAGCCCTTGGGCTGGGCACTGAGCCTGGGTCCGCAGTGGGGCAGTCAGCCCCAGGATGCCAACCAGGGGTCAGTTAGCGCCACGTAGGATGGTGCTTCCTGTGACGTGGCTACTGTCCCACTGGGAACTGGGCTGAGCCCCACCAAACTCATTGCACACAGGGTCACGGGAGGCTGGAAGGTTAAAGGTCACTCCCCTTCCCTCGGCCAGCACTCACGTCTTCGTCCTCTGCGCCTCCCGGAAATACTTCTTGGCAAACTCCTGCATGGGGAACTGCCTGCCCTGCAGGGCACCGTCCCCAGGAAGCTCGCCGCCATACTCCTTCACGCTCTCCGCATAGTCGCTGCCCGCGGGGGACACCTGGGGAGAGGGGGACAATGGGCTGCAGGGGATGCAACGCGCACCTGTGCCGCCAGCGTACGACTCCATGGGTCCTAGAGCCAGTAACCCTCAGAGGAGCTACAGACACTGCGGCTGCATTCTTCTGGTGCCCACTGATCAGTGCCTCACCCTGTGCCAGCTGCAATGCCTCCCTCCCCAGTCAGCCTCCTACCCAGCTGCTTAACCAGCCCCAAGGATCAGGCCCTCCCCGTCACCCACCCCGACCAACCCCCCGCCCACCCCAGCCCTCTGAGAGCTCCCAGTTTCCAGCACTGCAAGGGTTACTTGGGGACAGTCCCTCACCTCGATCTTCCTGTCCAGCTCCTGAGCCACGGCCGTGGAGGCCACGGCCACTGCCACGGCCGCCGAGGCCGCCACCTTGCCCTGCTTGTTCTTGGGCTCCTCTTTCCTGTCCGCTGGCAGGTGGATAAAATCTGGGGCTGCCACAGGCTGGACGTACTCGGCAGGGAAGCGCCCCGACCTCCCGTGGATGGCACCGAATTTCCACCCTGCACCGGGACATGTTGTTAACAGCCTAGTGCTCAGACACACACTCCAGCCAGGCTTAAACACCCCTCCCTGCCGTGACGGGCCCGGTTATCGGTCCATCCAGCCCCATACGCTCCTGCCTGCTGTGCCATGCACAGTTATCGGTCCATCCAGCCCCGTACGCCCTCCCTGCTGCGACGGGCCCAGTTATCAGTTCATCCAGCCCCGTACGCCCTCCCTGCCACACCGTGCCTGGTTATCAGTCCATCCAGCTTCGTACACTCCTTCCTGCTGCGCCATGCCCGGTTATCGGTCCATCCAACCCCATACGCTCCTTCCTGCTGCGCCATGCCCGGTTATCGGTCCATCCAACCCCATACGCTCCTGCCTGCTGCGCCATGCCCAGTTATCGGTCCATCCAGCCCCATACGCTCCTTCCTGCTGCATCACACCCGGTTATCAGTCCATCCAGCCCCATATGCTCCTGCCTGCTGTGCCACGCCCAGTTATCGGTCCATCCAGCCCCGTATGCCCTCCCTGCCGCACTGGGCCTGGTTATCGGTCCATCCAGCCCCATATGCTTTTGCCTGCTGTGCCACGCCCGGTTATCGGTCCATCCAGCCCCGTACGCCCTCCCTGCCGCACTGGGCCTGGTTATCGGTCCATCCAGCCCCATATGCTCCTGCCTGCTGTGCCACGCCCGGTTATCGGTCCATCCAGCCCCGTACGCCCTCCCTGCCATGCCGGGCCTGGTTCTTGGTCCATCCAGCCCTGTACGCCCTCCCTGTTGCGCCGGGCCCAGTTATCGGTCCATCCAGCCCCGTACGCCCCTCCCTACCGCACCACGCCCAATTATCGGTCCATCCAGCCCCTTACGCTCCTTCCTGATAGCATTCAGGGAGGGGAAGGAAGGTTCCTTCCTGACCTCTGCAGAGACCTGTACTGAAGCACAAGATTTGATTCTCTGTATCTCACCATAAACACAGCCAGCCCCCTTTGAAAATCCAGCCGCAGCGGTTGACTGGGAATGGCTGGTATTTAGACCCATATAGGCTTGCTTTTGCACAGCACTCTTAAACAAGGGGTCTGGGGCCCATGCACACTGCACATACCATCCCGTCCTACATGCAGCAACCTGCTGTTCGCCTGGGGTTAGCTAGAGCTTCCCCCCAGAGACTGAACGGGCTAGGGACCAGGATTACATGCACAAAGCAGATACAGGAGCGGGCCATGCATGGAGGAGGCCAGTAGGGGAAGCAATGTGGTTACAGTTATGGGCTGTTATCGAGAGCATGGCCAACGGCTTCTCCGCACACAGGGTCTGGAGGCCGTTGGGCAAATAACCCCCATGCCCTGCATTCAGCCTGCCCCCTAGAGTGCCAACCGCTGGAGCTGCGTGCCCCATATAAAACCACTCCTGGGATGGTGTAACAACATCCTCTCCAGATGCACTCGTGCCAATTCCTGTCCGTTCCCCATAAGCATCCGGGCGAGCGCACTCTGCTCAGGCTAATGCCCACGGTGAGCTGGTGCTAATGGGTTTCTCGGGGCCTGGAATGTGCTCGTCTCTCCTGGGGAGCTCTGTTTCTCTTTGGTGGACACACCAGGGGTCCAGCTTCCCCAATCTCTTGCCAGACCCCTGGCACAGACACCACTAGAGGAGCAGCTGGAAATCTGACAGCAGCCTGTGCCCTTAGGCCCGTGCATGGGAAATGGATCATCAGCGCCACAAGCACAGGCTTTTACAGCTCAGGCTAAAGCAGGAACTCCATGCGCTGGCAGTGATAGTAGGCGCTTGTCCTGTATATGGACTGGCCCCTAGAGGGCGACACAACACACTACGTCAATGAGTTACAGTGACAGAAAGGGGCAGGCCAGGCTACACGCCCTGACCTGGTGCTTTGATCCAGCCCCGGGCAGTGGAATGGGGTCTGGCCATGTGGGGTCCTTGGGATTCATCGCCTGGGGTAGGCTGGAGAGCACACGCTTCGTCGGGGGGGGGGAGGGCGGCGAGCTGGCTCCAGAGGAGAGAGCCCCGCAGGAGAATGGGTGCAGGGGGACAGGGCTCACGCAGGGACAGCACAACACGACACTCCAGAGCCACCCACCAAAGTCCTGGGTGCCCCTCTTCAGCTCCTCCAGGTACGTCACCTTCTTGCGGACCACACATCCGTGCCAGTGGTCTGTGGGGAGGGGACAGCCTCAGGGCACCGCGGCAGGACTAAGGGCACCCACCCAACCAGCTCCATCCCCCCACGCTGCCCAATAGTGGCCAGGGCTGGGGAGGGATCCGGGCAGCACTCTGCTCTCGGGGAGGTGGCTGGCAGCGTTCCCTTTGTGGGCCCCAGTGTATGCTATGGGGGTGGGTGGCCCAGGAGGTTATAAGCCCAGGACAGGGCTGGGTGGTCCCATTCAGCTCATCGCGCTCATGCAGGGGAAAGGGGCCCCCGCTAAGACGCCCCGTCCTCTCCTTTGCAAACTGCCCCGTGACACCCCAAGGGTGGCTCCCAGCAGAGAGTGCAGCAGCGCCAAGAGCGTCCCGCGCTGCTCACCTCTTTCGGGCTGCTCCAGCGGCTGCAGGTGGATGATGTCCCCCTTGTGGAAGCTCAGCAGGCTCCTGTCGTCTGTAACGTAGCTCTTCACGGCAACCACGTACTGCGAGTCCTGGCACGTGGGAGAGGGGCTGGGTTTGGTGCTGCTGCGGGAGGTTGTGCATGCACACACACACACAGAATACACTCATACATCCAACACCCTGCTCACATTCAGAACACAACGACACGAAGACACACCCTGTGCTCAGAGTATAACTGCACAATCAAACACACACACAGCCTGCTCAGCGTACAACACCCCCCTGCCACACACACACACACTACCCCTAGCTGAACACACTTATATACAACTGTGGCCAGGTGACCGGTTCTGGGGCTCTGTATGGAGGTGTAGAGCTCTCCGGCTGATTCACTCCGGCAGCCAGACCAGGGGGCTCTCATTGGCACCAAGACAGGAGTATAAAAGCTTGAGCTTTTCTAAGGCAAAGGTGAGCAGGGTGAGGGACAGGGCAGTATCCCATAGCATGTGTATGCTGGAGACCCTGCCCCATGGACTGAGTGCGGGAGATGCCAAGAGAGGCCATTCTGGCTCCATTCCCATGGTCGGCCTCTCACCTTCTTGAGCTCCGTGATGAAATAGTCGATCATGGCCTTCACCTGGGGGGCTTTGGGGGAGAAGAGGATGAGCTTCTCGTTGGTCAGGTTGAACTCCAGCATGTGCTTGGAGGGGATGGTCACGAACAGGATATCGGTGTAGCTGCGGGGGGGAAGGACGGGGTTAAAAACCAGGGTAGGAGAGCACAGCTGAGAAAGCCAGAGGGCTGGGCAGAGCAGCGAGGGGGAGATTAGTCTTACTGCCAGATCAAGGGCAGAACTAAGATGCCACATATGCCTCCCATGCGCCATGTTCTCCAGCCACTGGACCCTGGCTGTTTGCCATGGACTTGGATGGAGCTGAGGGGACTAGGAGTCCTGGCTCGTAAGGCTGGGCTCCATGGGGAGTGAGGGGCAGAGCTGGGGGGCCTGGGGGCCTGTCCTTTACTCCATCTCCGGGAGTGAGCCGTGGACGCACACCAGGACTGTATACAGCGAAGGATAAATCACACTTTGGAGCCTCTCCTCCTGGGGATCCCAAAGCGCCACAGGCACTGACCCCCTGGGTCGGCAGGCGTGTGTCGGTGTGTGCATAGGCGGGTGTCTGGGCTCGTGTGTATAGAGGTGTGTGCAGAGGTGCATGTGTGTGTCTATATGCATTTGTGTCTCTGTGCATCCACGCGTGCTTATATGTTTGTGTGTGTATATACAAGGGTGTGTGTATGGTTTTGTGTGTGTGTGTGTGTGTGTGTGTGTTACTGCTCACAGCACTTTGCAAAGGGAGCTCGCAGGCCTGATCTGCACAGGGAAGTGGCTCTGTCTAATTGAATCCATTAAAGCAATTCCTTCAACCCTGCACCCGCTGTTCATTGGCAAGGAACCGCCAGGCCCTTGGCTGGAGGCTGGAATTGCCTGGCGTGGTGTGACAGTGCCAGTGCCAATGCCAGGCAGCATGTGCCCAGCCTGACCCTCCAGCACAGCGGGATGCTGGCAGCCACATGCCAGTCCTTCTCCACAGGTACATGCAGGGCTGGCTCCTCTGCTCGCGTCCCCTTCCTGAGAGCCGCAGGAGTCCCAGCCCTGGGGGGCCGGCTGGCCCTGGCCTTACCTGTAGCCCCGCAGCACCCGTAGCTGCTCCCCTGGCATGTTGGTGCCCTTGACCAGCCGCAGCAGTTTAATCCCCGTGTGAGACACTGCCAGGATCTGCACCCCGGTGCCAACGCTGCCCTGGGGATAGAAGGAAAGAGGGTACAAGACAAACCAATGAGTATCAGCACCCACCCCGTGCAGCGATGAGCCCTCTTGGACTGGCACGCAGGGCCGGCTTCAGGCACCAGCTAAAGAAGCAGGTGCTAGGGGCGGCATTCCAGCCGCTATCGGGGCGGCATGTCCAGGTCTTTGGTGGTAATTTGGTAGCGGGTCCCTCAGTCCCTCTCGGAGCGAAGGCCCTGCTGCCGAATTGCTGCCGAAGAGTGGAGTGGCGCGATTGCGCTGCCGCGGCTTTTTTTTTTTTTTTGCCACTTGAGGCGGCAGAAAACCTGGAGCCAGCCCTGCTGTCATGGCAGCAGGGCTGGGCAGAGACCTTCTGCTGTGGAAATGCAGGGAACCAGCCTGATTTACCCCAAGGAACCCAGGAGCACTGACAATTCTGGCCCCTGGGATCTTCCTGGGGCCTGTCTCTAAATCCACAATGGCCTCAGGCCTGTGGACGATCTGACAGTCCCCGGAAGGACGTTTGCATCCCCTGGCCAGCACAGAGCAGCGGCTACGGGCAGCAGAGGCATCAGACCTGAGTACATCAGGGTCTGCTGCTGAGACCTGTCCCAGCCCCTGGACTATCCCCATGCTCCCTCCTGCTGGGCGTGGGGCAGGCCCTTACCGTGGCGGGGAAGAGGCGGGAGAAGTAAACCTCCCAGCCGTCCCGGGCTGCAGTCACAATCTCCTTCTTAACGCTGTCGTCGGCCACTGGGCTGAATGAGTCCAGCTTGTTTTCCGCTGTGGTGAGAAACACACGTCCCCGTCCCCCCCGCCCCGAGAGAGATGTCAGGTGCTGGCTCCCCCTCCCCGGCCAAAGCGGATCTGCTGCTGGGGCAAGGGAATCTGGGCACGGGAGTCCAGCTGGAGAACAAGGACTTCCCCGTGGGGGTACGAGCTCTGCTCCTTGCTGCGGTGCGGCCCCAGCCAGCATGGGACAGAGCAGGCGTTTCCCACCAGCTCCCTGTCGCTGCCGGGGACCCAACCTTCCCACGGGGGCTGGGAGACCCCTTAATGCCCAGGGCAGGCCAAGCACAAGCAGAACTTGTGACATTCGAGTCCCAGCTCAGACTAAACCCTGGCCCAAGAGGTGAGAGGCTGCGGGGGCCAAACCCGATGGGAAACCTCCCGTCGCCTTCCAGGAGGGCAGCTTTGCCCTACGCACTAGACATCCCCTGCCCCAGGGAAGAGCAGGGAAGTCGGGCTGGAGAGAGGAGGCCATCGTCCCCAGCGGTGGGGAGGCCAGCCCCTCAGCGTGACGCAGGACTCAGTGGGCAGGGCGGGGCGTTACCGAAGAGGGATCTCATGCGCAGCCGCTCCTCCGGGGTGATCCTGAGGCAGGCGTCGGAGAGCGTGTCGTGGAAGATCTGAGGGGGGAACCCACCACGTTGAGGTTAGGAGCTTCAGGGCCGAGGCCTCCATGTCCCTGATGCAGCCTCACTGACTCCTTCCTGTAAGCCCTATCCCACACCCATTGCCACAGTACAGGGGTCAGGAACACTGGCCCAGCCTCCCTGAAGCCTCTCAATCCTGCTGCTGAACGGGCTGCAAAGGGCAGAGTTTGCCTGAAACACACAACTCCCAGGTGTCAATCCTGCTGGGAAAAGGTTCAGTGGGTCCTGAACCCACCTGCGTTTAACAGAGGTGGGTGTGGCTCTTTACAGAGGACCTAGAGTGTGGGCTGAGCAGTCCTCATGGAGGAACCTTGGGAGCAACCCAGCCTAGGGACAAGGTATGGGCTGGACTGTACATTCCTTTTGTGAATAAGGCCAAGCCCTAGGCAAGGGAATAAGTAGATCTGAGCCACTACAGCTTGCGTGGCCTGTGCTTGGAACAGGGCAGGGAAGCTGCTGGCTCCCAGGGGCGTTGCTGAGTAAGAGGAGGCATTTCCTGCAGAAGGACAGACTGGGAAACAGAAGTCACCTTGCACATCTAGGGGTCTGGGTTCCTCCTACCCCAAGGTCTCGCTCAACCCATGATTCTGCAGCACGCCTACACCCTGCCCAGACTTTGAGGGAATACAAGCAGACTGAGCTGACAATGCTCTGACTTTCTCAAGTGCTCCCTGCTGAGGATCTCAAGGCATTTTCCGAATGTTCTTTAGCCCTCGCAACCACCCTGTGGGGAACTCTCTCTGCTGTACATATGGGGAGAGGGACACAGGGAGAGGAGCTGGTTCGCTCAAGTTCACACGGCGAGTTTGTGACCTAGCCAGAAACAGAACCCAGGAGTCCTGACTCCCAGCCCTGGACTTTAAGCCAGAAACTATCCTTCCGCTCTTATAATACAGACAACTCTACAGCAGAGAAAGCTCTGGATCTGGAGCCTGGAACCTGACCTGTCTGAAAATGAGATCCAGCAAGAAAGGGTTGTTGAAGTTATCCTTAGGATAGAACACCTGCAAGGAAAGAGATCAGAGGGGCATGGTCAGGTGCGGAAGGATCCATTAGTGAACAATTCCCTCGGCCTGTGTTACTAGCTGCTGAGATCAGTGAACCCGAAAGGATTTTCACTGCTTAGGCCCTTTATTTCATTCCTCCATTACACTCAAAGCAGGACAGGAACTCTGGGTGACATTTTCAAAGCGCCTGCGTAACTTAGCACTTCTGTCCCATCGAATCTGAAGTGCCTCGGCCACTTTGGAAAACAGGACTTAGGCTTTTAGGCACTTTTGAAAAGGCTACCCCAAGACTAGTCAATTTCACCTCTATTCACTTACCAGGGAACGCGTCAGTGAATACTGCAGCTAAAGGTGGGAAGATGCACAAAACTCTTACTGTTAATAACACGGGGGGGCTGTGGAGCTTTTTAATTTTAATAAAGAACTTAAATTTTAGGCCTGAGCTCCCTGACCAAATCGTTCATAAATCGTAATAATACCACTCATGTTAACGACACCCCCTCCCACAGTAGCCAGTGAGTCCTTCTGCTCTGGGGTCTCCTGCCATATCCACAGTAACACCTCTCCACTCTCTGTCACTCAATATCCCAGCCTTGCAAGCTCCCCTCCCCTTGTAAAGAATCCCAGGGCGGCTGGATCTGTTTGGAACATAAGTTCCTGAGGAGAAAACGGACCCTGAAACGCACTGTCTCCTCCATGGGGGCGCTTGCACCTCAGTAGCCTTAACAACCACTAGATGGCACTGTTCCCTCACAGAAACAGACAAGGGGTAGTTTTCAGGCCAGTTCTTTTGGGGCTCAGGATCTGGCCTGGGCACTGATTTCCCCTGGCCGGGTGGGTCTGGTGGGAGAGGGAGGAGGGGGCCGTGTGGAGCTGTGCCCCAGGCAAGTACCTCTTTCCTGATGTATATCTTCCAGGACACGTTGCGGTAGGCGTAGAACTCCTCGCTGCAGCACCGGTGCAGCTGCGTCTGGACCTGCTCGTGCTCGGCCGGGAGCTCCCGGGAGACTGGGACTGAAAAGAGATTGAGGGCAGAGTACTCACAGGCAGCAGGGTTAGGTGTTAGTACCATTATACGAGGCATGGTGAGACCTCATCTGGAATACTGTGTGCAGTTCTGGTCTCCCGTGTTTAAGAAGGATGAATTCAAACTGGAACAGGTTCAGAGACAGGCTACTAGGGCAATCCAAGGAATGGAAAACCTGTCTTATGAAAGGAGCAAAGAGCTTGGCTTGTTTAGCCTAACCAAAAGAAGGTTGAGGGGAGATATGATTGCTCTCTATAAATATATCAGAGGGGATAAATATCAGGGAGGGAGAGAAATTATTTGAGCTCAGTACCAATGTGGACACAAGAACAAATGGATATAAATTGGCCATCAGGAAGTTTAGACTTGAAATAAAATGAAGGTTTCTAACCATCAGAGGAGCGAAGTTCTGGAACAGGCTTCCTAGGGGAGCAGTTGGGGCAAAAGACATATCTGGCTTCAAGACTAAGCTTGATAAGTTAATGGACGGGATGGTATGATGGGATAGCCTAATTCTGGCAATTAATTGATCTTTGACTGTTAGCAGTAAATATGCCCAATGGCCTGTGATGGGATATTAGATGGGGTGGGATCTGAGTTACTACAGAGAATTCTTTCCTGGGTGCTGGCTGGTGAGTCTTGCCCACATACTCAGGGTTTAGCTGATCACCATATTTGGGGTCGGGAAGGAATTTTCCTCCAGGGCAGATTGGCAGAGGCCCTGGGGTATTTTCACCTTCCACTGCAGCGTGGGGCACGGGTCACTTGCTGGAGGATTCTCTGCACCTTGAAGTCTTTAAACCACAAGTTGAGGACTTCCATAACTCAAACATAGGTCAGAGGTTTGTTACAGGAGTGGGTGGGTGGGTGAGATTCTGTGGCCTGCGTTGTGCAGGTCAGACTAGAAGATCATAATGGTCCTTCTGACCTTGAAGTCTGTGAGTCACTATGGATGCAGGGGGAAGCCCATTAGCTGAGCCACAGCTATTTCCTACTGCACCAGGGCAAATCAGGCCTATGCTGTCTATCCATCCTACTTAACCTGCCCCCTACCCCGTAGCATCTGGGCACCTCGCAGCCTCCAGTGCATTTCTCCTCCCAACCTCCTGGGGGGCAGGGCAGTGCTATGGTCACTACAGGGGAACGAAGGCACAGAAAGACTAAGTGACTTATCCAAGGTCCCTCACAGGAAGTCTGTAGCAGAACAGGAAACAACCTGGGTTTCCTGAGTTCTCGGCCAGTGCACTAACCATTGCACCAGCCTTCCACCAGGGGGCTGGTATCAGTGCAGCTACATGTGTGGCAAAGCCTACAAGTTTCTGCCCCCATGGGATCTGGTATGTATTGGTGCAGGGATACCACCCAGCCTGTTCCTTCTCCCCTGTTCCACATTGTGCCCAGACTAACGCTCTCTTGGATTTATGGTGCATCTTATATCCTGAAGGATCTCAACGCACCTTACAAAGTTAAGATGATACACAAGGATCGGTTCACCCACCACTAAAATGCAGCCACCTCTGGAATGGAAGGCAGCAGGTATGTAACAGCAACACAGCACAACTGTTTAATACATGAAGTGATGGGGAAGGCCGTGTCCAACTGAAATTGCAGGGAGGGTTTAGTGAAGCAGGATGTCATTACTCAAGGGGGAAATTAATCTGGACATCAGGGTTTTTCCCTTTGATCCCAGGCTCAACTCTTGCAGAAGATACCAGGGGATCTTTAATGGCCATAAACCATCAGGAGCTTGGCTTAACCCCTCTTCAGAAATGGTTTGATACTCTCCCATGGGGGAGCTTTGCTTCCTGATCTCATCGGGGAATCGATCATATGCCCTGAAACATGAGGATCAAGAGCTCTGGTCACTTTATCCTGCCTAACGTCACTGCCTTCACTGCTAGGGAAACCTCTGAAAATATCCTGGCCGCAGGGCAGCCGGTGAGGGAATGGCAGCCACTTGTCCAGCCCTCTCCTTCAGAACTTGGCAGGACAGCGTGAGGCTCCGGCATCCAGCCCCTGAACCCCAGAGGAGATGAAGCTGCGCTGCCTCTCATGCTGTTACCTGGAGGCGACACTGGAGAAGACCTGGCCATGGCAGCCGGTGAGGGAACGGCGGCTGGTGATGGCGGCGAAGGCCTCTTGGTGCTGGTAACAGGCTTCACCATGGCTATTGCTTCCTTGGCCACCTACAACACAGAGGTGGAGACCAACTTCCTGTGAGGGAACAGGCCACTTCCCCGGGCTGGGGGGCTCTCCCTCATCACACCCATGGGCAGAAGTGGGGGACACTCGCTGGCCCATGCGGTGCCCTGCCAGCTATCACTGCGGTTCAGCCCAGGCAGTGGCCAGCCTGGGGATTATGCTCTCCTTGGGAGCCCTGACTCTGATCCCCAGCTGGTGGGGACTCTGAATGCTCGACTGCAGAGCAACACCCCATGCCCCTGCATTCGCCAGACAAGCAGCTGGACCTCCCCGTCCACACCCCGCAGCGCCCCAGGTTATTGACAGGGAGAACAGCCGCCTGTGCCTTCCAATCAGCGCTTTCGTACCGGAGCGGCTGTTGGGGGGGCCGGCGCCACTGACATCTGCCCCTTTAAGATCATCATAGCCTCCTCATGGGGATCCATCTTCTTCACAAAGACCTTCCCACCTTCCTTCCTGCAGAGACAAACAGCAGGGGCCAGAGCAGGCTCAGTGAGCAGCTTCTAGCACGCGTGCGTGCGTGTGTGTGTGACAGAGATATGCACAAGGCCTCATCCCCTGAGCTAAAGGGGTTGCCCCTTGAGCCAGCAACAGACTGTTACAGTTCCTGGGACTCTGCTGCTCCAGGGAGATCACAGCCTCCCAGCCGGTGCATCATCCGGGGAGCCCAGCCAGCCCTGCTGCTGCTAATGCATGGCTGGGAAATGCAACCCAGCTGCTGTCCCTGCAGCTTTAAGGGTGTGAGCGCTAGCCCAGCATCAGACGCTGATGTCCGCAGGGGCTCGGGCAGGAGATCCGAGTTCTGGCCCGTCTTTCGGGTCTGGCAGCCCAGGGTCTCACCTGATGGGCTCGGGGAGCCTGGCGGGCCGCTGGCACTGCTTAATGATGTTCTTGATGTGCTGGGTGGGCTCGGGGAAGTGCTGCGAGCTCAGCTTGGCCGGCCGCACCAGCTCACCAGCCCGCAGCCTGGAGGCAGGAGCTGTCGTGGAGGGAGGAAGCAAGCGGGAGGCTGGGTTGAGAATCTCAAGGAGGGGGGTAGGCTCCAGCATTGAAATCCTGCCCCCCCCCCCGAAGGTGGGGAAGGGCTCCTGCTCTGGTTTGCAAGGCTCAGGCTACAATTGTGACTTCTGTCCAGCACCATGCACAAGCCCAGTGCCCCCTGGGCCGCCTCTCCCTGCTGGGCTTCTATCTCCACCTTTTCAGGAACTAGGGTGACCAGATGTCCCGATTTTATAGGGACAGTCCAGATTTTTGGGTCTTTTTCTTAGATAGGCTCCTATTACTCCCCACCCCCGTCCCAATATTTCACATTTGCTGTCCGGTCGCCGTCGCAGGAATCTTCCACCACCCTGGCCTAGGCTCTGGGACACGCCCTGCAGAGCAGGCACAGGTGTCTGAGCAGCTCTTTGCTCCCGTCAAGTGATTGTCACGTGCCGGGGGAGAGCTTGGGGCTCCAGCCAGAGGCTGTGCAAGCTCCTGTCGCCCCTCACGCTTTCCCCCAGGCCTGCCGCCCCACCCCCATGCCTGACCTGCAGTCCCCACCCCCGCCTACTCCCGACTTCCTTCCCGTCTCTGCCCCGAAGCCTTAGCTGGAGCACCTGTACCTGTCCTGGGCTCCCCCCACCCCACTCCCCACCCACAGCCCTCCTGCACTCCCAGCCCTATGGCGGGTCATTTTCAAATAGCAGCAGCAAACCACACCAATGGGAACTAGACCCAAAGCCAGGCTCCCCTCAGTGCTAAGCCAGGATTCGAACCCAGGTCTCCAAAGGCAAGCGCTGCCACGTTAGCCCACGGCACCACTATGCACCTGGGCGGGGCGTCAGCTTCCCCCGACAGCTGCAAGCTCGGGGTTGGAAGGGGTTAGAAAGCTGATCTCGGTGTCCCTGCGGGGGTGGAGGGGTGAGATCCCAACCCAAGACAGGTTTCTCCAGGGGAGGCTGTATTTGTGGCTGATCCCTTACCGGCTTTCTGCAAGAGGGCCGCCGTCCTGGCTGGTGTCCCACTCACAGCCGTCCTCTGGCCAGGGGGAAGGAGAAGGAGTGTGTCACATCAGCAGGCTTTAACGGGAGGGGTGTCTGAAGCACCGCTCTAGGAATTATTTGGGGGAAGTGCTGCCCCAGGCAGGAGCCCAGACTATGTGATTCCTTCTGGCTTTAGCAGCCATGAAAACTGTCTTGGCGAGGGGTGGCCATGATGGGGCAGGGCTGTCCAGCTGCTACGGTGGCTTCTGGTTCAATAGGGTCTTTCGCCCCGAAGGATTCCAGAGCACTTTAAAGTGTACAGGGATCATTTCACCCCCCCACTCCCGAAATGCAGCTGCCTCGGGGTGGGAGGGTGCCAAGCAGCCCAGTGCGCTGTAGAACAAGCGTGGAGGCAGAAAGGCAATTCTGGCCCAGGTTCGATGGTAAATGCCTTGTCTTTCCTTGTCTGCCCAGGGGTCTTTAACGTCCGCCCAGAGCAATGAGGGGTGGCGGGAGGAGGGTGGTTAAGGCTCCATTGTAACATTTCCACCGTAGAAAGCTGCCTGGAGCGGAGTCATAATTACTAGCGTGGGCAGGTGGTATCTGGGCACCCCCCAGGATCCAAGACCTCCGGGAGGCAGAACACACTGGAGCCTTTCCCAGCGCGCAGCCCCGCCACCCAACAGCTGGGGGCAGGAAACGAAACGCGCCCCTTCAGCTGAGAGCGCAGAGGGGAGCTCAGGGAGCCCACAGGACTCATCTGTTGGAATCTGGCCAGGACTGGGGGCTGTGACCCCTCGAGGGGCTTGAATTGTCACCACAGGTCAGGACCTCACTTTTCTCTCTCCAAGCTGGGGCCTCGGGGTCAGTGCTGATTCCAAAGGGAGAGTGTCACCTACCCGCCTCCCTGCGGCATAGGGTCCCTTCGCACCACACCAGGCCCAGCACCGACTCCCCGAGTCACCTACCCGACTCCCTGCGGCACAGGGTCCCCTACGTAGCCAATTACTTTAGTTGATTACTCATGTATTGGGTGTTGTGTGAGGTTAGGGTTATAGAAGTAGAAGCCTGATCAGCAGTCAAGGGATAAGTGTGCATTAGGTAAGGAGGGTGAAATGCAAAGCCTACAGGCTGAGGCCTGTAAGATTTTAGCTTAGCCATACTAGGCCATAAGTAAGTGACCGAAGAATGACCCAATGCCATAAGTTTACGGGAAGAGAAGTGCCAAGGGATGGTATTGTGAAAAATTAGCCGTAAAATTAATTTTAGATCACAAAATGCTCTAGTAGCACAGTTTTTTCAAACACATTTCCTGAGCCTTAACCGCAGGATACAGGTCCAGAGGATAAAAGGAACTACACACAACCTGTGGGAAACAGGGTACCCCCATATTTTGGGGAGACACAACACAAATAAGGAAAAAGAGGGCTGATACTTTCACGCACAGGCGCAGAGGATGAGGTGCAGTCAGAATCACATGATAAAAGAGGGTGCCCAGAGTTGGAAAATCGAGCTTCCTGGAAAACTCCAGCAGAAGCCATCCCTCTCCTGATGATCCACGAGAGCCCTGGCAGACTCGAACACTCTCCAGGAGGAGGTGAGTACAACTGTAGCTGTAATTTGTGCCTGGACAGATGTAGGATGTATCTATCCTTGGATACTCAATACGCTGTTGGCAGCGTTAATACAATGGATAAAAGATATTAGACATTGTTCTTGTGAATGTCCATGTTTCTTTCCTTGGTCTTCGTGTGTTCCTAGCAGCTCTAGATCTGAGACTAGTGGCAGAGGTAACTCTGTTGAGACTGCTGCCACCGGAGCTGAACCCACAACGCCAGTCCTAAATTCACTTTCAATACAAACAAAAGGCTACTCCTAGCACCGCACTGGGGCCGGCACTCCCTCCGTGGCGGGAGTCCATCTCCCCCACTCCCTGGGGCTTCTATTTCTCTCTTCACCCCCAGGACACACAGCTCCAGGGAGGGTCCAAAAAACAGGGCTAGGGCCATGCCAGCCTGTGAGAGAAGAATGAGATGGCCCTGCCTGGGAGCCTGCCACCCGGTGTCCGGCAGCACTCGGCCTCCCTGGAGGGCAGCCTCACACCTTCTCTGGGCTCAGCCGCCCGCAGTGGGGACACGAGATCTGCCAAGAGACGCAGGGTCCTGTCCAGCCCTGTTCTACTCCTCACCGGGGCTGGTTTGGGCTCACAGCGGAGAAAAGGGATTTTAGGGCCATATGGTTAACTTCTTGCTCTGAACGCGGGCTGGGTGCGTTCCCATCCCCCCCAGCAGGGGCACATGAGACAGACCCACCTGCAGCGGCAGTGCTGTGCCGGGCACGCTCTGGACTGTGCTGGGGGCTCCGTCGGCAGGTCTGGGGCTGGTGGCCTGGGAGGCACTGGGAGAGGCTGTGCCGTCCGCCTGCTGCTGCTGCAGAGCTGTCGCCTGCCTGGTGATCTGACGAGCCTGCGCCGCCGAGATGAGGGAGCAGGTGTGAGCACAGGCTGCGCGCTGCCCCATGGCCGGATTCCACTGCATCCTCAGACACCCCCTTGCTCATCCCAGGGGCTCCCACATGCGAACCAGTGGCCAGGCCCCCTTCCTCCAAGGCGGCTCCAAATCTCCAGCCCCAAGCACATCCCGCTTGGAGTAGGAGGGGAGAGTTAAAACCCTGACGTCCTTGTGGCCTGTCATCTCTACCACCCCTTACTGCCTGGGGCCTCTGCCCCCTCCAGCACCCCAGTCACTATCCCGGGCAGGGATTTTACACATTTTGAACTAAGGCACTGGAATCGGCAAGGGAAAAGCCCCACAGCTCCTGCAGTACTGACATGCGTGTTGCGTGTGCTTTACACCTCACCGCTGCCCCCTACTGTGCCCCCCACGTCCCCTGGCCCCACTGACCCGGAGCAGGGCCTGCTGCTTGATGGGGTCGCGCTGCAGCACCAGGCTGGGATCCTGCAAACCTGCAAACGCAAAGAGGAGGGAGCTGGGCTGAAACCAGAACAGGAAGCGCTTGCCAAAGGCCGGTGGACAGAGCTGCTGCCTGGGCGTGCGCAGAGAAGGGGGCAGTCCAGCAAACGCAGGAGCCTGGAAGTATGCACCGCTGGGGCTCAGCCACCGCGGTGATGGGTGTAGGGCATGGACCTGGAGAGGACAGAGTGGCTGGGAAAGCAGGGGCAGAGTGCACAGCCCAGGGACAGGGGGGCGCCTTGCATTGCTCTCACCTGACCCTCTAGACCGTGGCTTCAAAGGGAGCCCTCTCCACCCTTCCCTGGCTGAAGGCCCCACGCTGGTTCGCAGCGCTGCCACCCTTACCAGCCGGGGCTGGATCCTGCGTGTACCGTGTGCCGAGGAGCCGCGTTTTCTGCAGCAGGACGGCTCGCTCACGGCCCATCTGACCGACCGTCCTGGGTGCAGCAATATGGGCATGTTGCGCCCAGAGGCGCCTGCGTTCTGGGCACCACCCCTCTTTGTGGGAGGGATACGGGAATGTCCTTGGCTGGCAGGCTGAGATCTCCACCCGCCCCACTGAAGCCCCCCGCCCCATTACTCCAGTCCCAGCCTTCAGCCAATCACCTCAAAGCTGGGGGTGGAGTGGGGAGGTGGGTAGTTAAGACTCATTTCAAGCCTCAGAAGGGGAAGACTCCATGGTCACTGAGCCAGCCAGACCCACTGAAATCAGGTGGGACGGAAGGAGCTAGACTGTCCCAGCCCCTAGTGAGTTCAACTTCCCTGAGGGAATCTGGCCCTAGCGGACCCCTATAGCGTCTCCTGGGGCTGTAGCCTCCCCTGGGATGTGCTCAGAGTCCCCTAACACACGCAGCCCTCTGCTCACAAGCATAGGGCAAGCAATCTCCTTCTGGCCACAGATCTCACACATCCACACACCTGACCTCGCCCCTCCCAGCTGAGGAAGGAGGCTGTGTGGCCTAGTGGACAGGACACTGGACTGAGACTTAG
This sequence comes from Mauremys mutica, assembly GCF_020497125.1. Taxonomy (NCBI): domain Eukaryota; kingdom Metazoa; phylum Chordata; order Testudines; family Geoemydidae; genus Mauremys; species Mauremys mutica. The sequence goes on along the minus strand of NC_059082.1, from coordinate 79,493,917 downwards.
ACCTGGGTTCAAGTTCCAGCTTTGCTCTGCCACTGCTTTGCTGAATGACCTTCAGCAAGTCACTTCCCCTCCCATGCCTCAGTTTCCCCATCTGTATAATGGGGACAGTGATCCTGCCCTCCTGTGTAAAGCGAATTAGATGCATGGATGAAAAGCGCTAGGCATGAGCTAGGTATTATGATCATCATCCCTACTGTGCAGATGGGGAAACCGAGGCCCAGAGCAGGGCAGTGACTTGCCGAAGGTCACCCAGCAGGCCTGTGGCAGAGCTGGGAATAGAGCCTCTGGCAGGCATTGCCCTGTGCAAGGCCAGGAGGCTCTGCCCACACTCACCAGTCTGCTGGGTCATCTCCATGGGTGCTCTGGCACTGCCTTGGTCCACATTGCTGCCCCCACCTCCTACCCGGCCTCCTCCTTTCATCTTCCGGGAGACAGCAGCCGGCTTCTCCAAGTCCTGGCACGGGAGAGAGGCGGGAACAGAGCACACAAAGGGTTCAAGGGCGGCAGGGGCGGGAGCCTCGGTGGCAGGCTGGAAAGTGATCCCAGCCACGGCAGACAAGTGCCAGGGAACATCCAGGCCAGGGAGATCGAGTGACAGCTCCTTCCCCACTAACGCTGCACTCGCAAGGGACAGGCAGGGAGCCGAAAGCGACCACGGCTGAGGTTGTAACAACTGAGGTTTCATGCCTCCTAGCTTCTCCCGGGCTAACTCGTCCCCGTGCCCCCATTCCAGGAGCCCACCTAATGGTTTTGCCTAGATGAGGGTGTCCATCCAGCCCTCCCAACTGCAATGTAACTGATCCCCGTCCCGGGGCCTGCCACCTGGCACAGCACAAGAGACAAGAATAGACTCCAGTAACATAATAGCGGGTGACGTTTATACAGCACCTTTCCTGCCACTCCCAAAGGGCCACCCCTGCTATGGAAATGCAGCCACCTCTGGGGTGGGAAGGGAAGCAGGAGAACAGAGGCCACCCAGCTCGGATTCTCACCAAAGAGCTGTGGGATCATAGGGGCCCACACAGGTGCGTAGGTGCCAGAGACTTAAAGCCGCGGTGCTTCCAACCTGGTGCTTAAGCCATTCAGCAGAGACAGCAGATTAAACCCGCCAGCCTTGCTGACACTGGGCGGGGGGCCTGGCTCGCAGACACAGACTCTGCTGCCCCGTGAATCTAGCCCCAAAGAGTTTTCTGCTGTGGTTCGTTCCCTTCTTACCCCCAAGCGCCTCAGGGTCCCGGGGGGAAACTGCTGCAGTTAAGACAGGGACTCCCTTGATCTATCTATGGTCCTTGCCTGGGCCCCATTTCCCTAGTTGCTGGGCCCCTCACAGTCCTTAATGACACCCCCGTGACGTAGGGCAGGGCTCCAAGCCCCAGCCGTCCTTCTTCTCATTCCCAGCAGGGAACTGTCCTTACCCCATTCCCATAGGACAGGACCGGGTCGAACAGACTGTCCAGGTAACGATCCAACCCCTTGTGCGTTCGAGCTTCGCTGGCGGTGTCGGAATCTGCTGGTGGGGTCACAACGGGCAGAGGAAGAGTTAGCTGAAGAGGAAGGTGTTGGCCGACTCGTGCCTATTGCTTCCAAACGCTTCCCAGGTTCATGGGCTAATGGCCCGTAACCGCGAAACTCCCTGCACTCCAGAGTCTATAGCTGGATAATTCCACGGCCACGGTGACACTAACTTCTCTGCAGGCTAAAGCGGGGGTGACCAAATCTCAGGCTTCAGGGCATCGGGTCAGGAGGGCCCTCAAACCCCTCTCCCCCACAGAGACCAGGAGTGGTCAGGTGCATTGTGGGAAGGGTTGCCCCCCCGAGAATATAGTATTCTATAGTAGTGCAACTCTTTTTTATGGAAGGGGCCCCCAAAATTGCTTTGCCCCAGGCCCCCTGAATCCTCTGGGCGCCCCTGTTCTAAAGCCCCAGGCCAAGATGGTTTTGAGCTGGATCCTGAAGTGAATGGGAGTTGCACTGCTTTGTCCGTGGAAAGAGGGGCCCAGTCTGGGGGGAGAAGGCTCCAGGAAGGAGAGTCTGACTCTTACCACGACTGTAATATCCATCTGAGTCAGGGGTGTTTGGAGGCGGCACAGTGGGGGCCTTTGTGAATGGGGGAGGAGGGACTTCCTGGTCCGAATCCAAGCCCTGTCCGAATACGCTACAGAGAAAAAAAGGGGGGGAGGCATGAAGAGGGACCAGCTGTTTAATCTCCACCCCTCACTGCTTTCTCTTCCTCGGCTGGGGACTGCAGGCGGTTGCTGGCATCATCGCTGCTGGAGACGCGCTGAGGTGGGGACCCTGCGTGCAGCCGGCTCTGAGGCAGGGCTAGGCTGAGGGTCTGGCAATGGGCTCTCACCCCACTCTGCCCAAACACTCCTGCCAGCAGCTGAGCTCGCACGATTTCTGCCCTTCCGGACGCCTAAGGTCAAAGTGAGCCAGTGGCCCTGATGTGATCAGATCCCAGCTGTTCCTGGCTCCCAGTCCTATGCTCCGCTCCCTCCACAGGCCACACCCCCTCTTCTGGCCACGCCTCCTTCTGATGGCCACGCCTCCCGCCTCTCAGAACGCATTTGCAGTGCATGCAGTGGTACGTACGCTGCACACTGTGCAGCTGAATGATCAGGAGCTTCAAAGGGGCCCGGCGCTCTGGTAGCTGTCCCTTTAAAAGCAGGGCTGCTGTGAAGGGCGTCCAGATGCTCCAAGCGGCTCTGGAACAGGTCTGCACATTGGGGTTCTGAGCTCCCCCGCAGCCCCCGGGCCCAGCCGGGCTCTCCCCCCTAGGCTACTCAGCATCCCCGGATACCTACGCACTGGTGGCACCGCTGCCCTTGTCCGCCCCCTCTGAAGCGACGATGAAATAAGATTTCTGCTTGGGGAAGCCCCTGGGCAGCTCCAGGTCGGAAACGAGGTCCAGGATGTAATCGTGGCCAGCCAGCTCGGCCCACTGGGCGCCATCCTTCATGGAGATGGCCCAGCCCCTCCAGCCGTCCGTCAGCCCCCTGCAGGCAAAGCACAGCCCCTGAGGCAGGAGCGCGCACTCCGGAGGGGGGACGCAGCGAGGAGGAGACAGAGCAGAGCCCGGCCTGCTCAACCCCACCACTAGGCCAGGCCCTGGCCCTCCGTGCATCGAGACCCAGCAGCCGCTGCTCTGACATTCACCCCCCAACACACACCCACAGCTGCCGAAATAGAACCAGGGCCCACCGGCTCCACAGCCAGCCGCTGCTGCGATACCCCGCAGCTCTGCTGGGGAAGGGCTCATTGCTTTGCGCCCAAGGGGCTGCGTATGGCTAGAGATGAGGCCTGAACGAGCCCCCTTGCTCCGCAGATCCGGATGCACCCTGCCCATTGGGAACCTGGATCCAAATTGTGTAGCGTTAGCTATTCACTGCTTCTTACATGACTAGAGAGCCCCAGCCTAGCCGGCTCTGCCTAGCACAGTGTGGGACAAGGGCTTTCACGGTCCCTGTGGGACACGGAGCAGACAGATCCATGGGGCAGGTGGTCGGGACGCCGGCAGGGCCAAAGCCCGCCTACCTGTGCTTCAGCACGTCCCCTGCCAGCTCCTCCCCTGTGCTCCAGGAATGGATGGGGCAGGAGGAGCGGTCACCTGAGAAGTTAAGAGCAGACGGTCAAATCGTTGCATGTTACCGAGCAGCCGAACCCCAGCCCTGACCCACGCACCCCCCACCTGGGGTCCGTTTGGGTACATGGGGCAGTGGGCGCAAAACTGCCCCCAGGGCCGGGGAGGGAAAGAAGGGCCTGGGGAAGGGATGGAAACAGAGGATGGTTAAGGCTAAATGAGGGCTGGAGTGCACCCAAATGTTGGGCTCCACCCAATTTCTGAGCCCCCCACTCCCTCACCCCCCATCCCATTTTCCCCTTGCCCAGCGCTTCCCACACTGCCTCTGCCTCTCAGTCCTGATCTCCCCTGCAAGCGCAGAGCCCAGCCACCAGCCTCCCTGCTTCCCCCACAGCCCCGCACTCTGGGGCCGGTTCCCCAAGAGCCCAGACTCTGGGCCACGTTCCGTCTTCACTAACCCCCGTGCGTCCCCACTGAGCCATGGGGGTGTGCGCGGGGTGCAAGCCAGGCCCACCAGTGTCTAGCCCACCAGGGCAGTGGCATCACCTCTCCCTGCAGCCGCCCTCGATCCCCCTCGCCCCCCGGGCTGAGTCTTGACCAAGGCCCCTGGGTTCGTCCCAGGGGCCCCTCACCGTTGAAGCAGTAGACGTCCAAGGCCATGCTTGCTCTCTGCCTGTTGGCCGTCCACTCGAGCAGCGACGGCGGGTAGGCCCGGGCCGTCTCGGGGCCAAGCTGGGACCGCAGCATGGCCTGCATCAGCTTGTGCTGGCACACCGGCTTGTAGCCATCAAAGGCGTAGTCGGAAACAAACCTACACAGGAAGGACGGACGTCATGGGAGGGGGCTGGGCCAGCGGGACATGCATCTGCACAATGGAGCAGGACCCAACCTCCTTTGACTTTCACTGACTTGCGCTCTCCAGGCAACGCCACAGGTCACCTGGAAGCCCTGATGGAGCCGCGAGGCAGGGGCATGTCTCCGGCTGTGCATCCAACAGCCCCAACCTTTCCAGGTGCTGATGGACTGCCCTGTGCTTAGTGTGAGTGCTGATGTCTCCCCCTAGAGGCCAGACCAGGGATTACAATAGCCTACTACTGCTGCATAGCTAAAGGAGTTCCTGCTTTAGCTCAAGGGGTACAAGCCAGAGGTTTTGAGGCAGAGGTTTGAGCCCTGCGGAGGAGCTGTATGTGCGGATGCCCTTGATTCCCATAGGGTTCGCTGGCAGCTAAGGGGGCTAGAAGAAGCCCAAGACTGGGACCATCAGCGGGATGTTCATCCCTGTCCCAGGGGCTCCTCTGGGCTCCCTCACGGCCTCTCCCCAGCCCCAGTGCTCACTTGAGCAGGTGTTTCTCCAGGCCGGCGGAGGGGGCAAAGCCGCTGAGGCAGGCGGCCAGGAGGAGCCAGCCTCGCTCCTCGTTGTTGACGTTGGTGTTGCGCCACACCTGGTTGGCGATCTGAGCCAGGATCTCGTCCCGCAGGCCCGGCGCCGAGAGCCCCTTCTGCACGATGTAGTTCCCAAACAGGTTCTCCGGGGTGCCCCCGAGGTGCGGGTCACCCATGAAGCGCAGAATCTACCGCCGAGAGAGGGGCCAGGAGAAATGGGATACCGAGCAAGGGTCAGAAATCTCTCCTTCCCTTCCCCCAACACAGACAGGCTTCCCCCCTCTTTCCAGGGGTGCCCCCGGAAATTTTTCTCCTGGGAGGCATCCTCAATCTCCATGGAGCCATCCGCGCTGCAGCTGCTGGTCCCAGCACCACACCCAGCCCCTGCCTTTGAGCCCAGCCTGCCCTGGTGCAGTGTCACTCCCCATCCCTGAGAGGAGACAGGGGTGGCAGATCCCCGGGCAGAGCACTGGTGCAGGAGCTGGCCCTCCTCCTGAAGAGCTCCCTCTCCCAGCCCCACCACCCTGGGCTCTGAGTGGGCTGGTTTCACCCCTTTGGAGATGGTGGGTCAAGATCTTTAGCATCACCCGTCATGGGCGCTGGGCTGGTGCTGAAGAAGCCATGAGGTCCCATAGCAATGCTGTGAACTCCTGGTGGTCTTTTTCTCTCCATCCCTGCTGAAAGGCCCCTCTGAGCATGTGCCTGTGGCCAGGTCAGCAGTCAGGCCAGGATCAGGGGCTGGAGGCAGGACATGAGGGGACATCCCAGGCCTCCAGCCCAAACTGATTTATGGACTTATGCCCATTGGCCACGAATCCTCCTACCCCTTGGATGGACGGAGCCTTGCTCCCTTCCCTCTGCAATCCCCAGACCGCAAGGGGACGCTCTGGACAAACCAGAGGCCTTGGGGACGAGGCCAGGAGACGCCGTGAACGCCGACCTACCAGCTTGAACAGACTGAGCGCTTCCGGCACCAGCTCCTCCTCCAGCTGGGTCAGCGGGGACGCCAGTGGCACGGTGAGCATCCCGAACGACGGCTCCTGCGGGGCAACAGAGGACAGGCACATTGAACTCTGCTGCAGGGATTCAGCAAAGCTCAGGCTATGGGCAGCCATGAAGGCCAATGATGGGCGAGGCCCATTGCAAGGTCCTGGCTGGAACGTGACTAAAGGAACGTTACAAAATCCCCCAGCACCAAACGTCTAATCCTGCTGGGAAGTGAGGGAGGTAGGGGAGCATCCCGCTGTAGAAATACAGAACGGTCTGTCAGACAGCAGCCCTACGCGGGCACACGCCACTTCCACGAGACAGGCACAGGCCAAATGCTGACCGAGGGGCCATATTCTGCTCTCAGACACAGAGTGACTCCATCACTCCAGGAGCAGTGCGGAGAGCAGGACACGGCCCCTGTGCACCAGCAGATGCTGTGCACAATCTCCTGGGAAGAGAAATGTGTGAGACAACAAGATCTTCTGGACAAAAATGCAAACATCTGCCTGTGGATTGTGGCATCCTGCTGCAAGCGTGAGACCCGAACAACACGCCGGACGAGAACAAAACCGGCTAGGATCCCGGTCCGGGCTGAGTGAAACCCAGAAGGCACATGGCACGCACAGGTCAGGGACGCTGATTCGCTGATCAAAGGGGAGCCGGTAGCACAGAGAAACATGCTTCCTTTCGCCAATCATCTGATCTTCTCTCAACCGAGTCCCTTTAAGCTCAGGCCCATTCACAGACGTTACAATCTGCCTGGAGGGAGCCCTTGCATCCAAGCCTCAGTGTCTTCGGTGCTCATTGACTCGGTGCTCAGCATGTCACAGGATCAGCCACTCCTAACTTCCCTGGGAGGTCAGTGAGCACCACCTGCCCCGTTTTGCAGCCGGGGAAAGCACGGGTAAGTAACTTGCCAAAGGTCACTCAGCAAGTCAGTGGCAGAGGCGGGAAGAGACTCCAGAGTTCTGACTCCCAGGCCCCTGCTGTAACCACTTAACACTCCCTCCCAGAGCTGGAGGAGAGCCCTGGAGTTTTAACTCCCAGCACGCCCTCTAACCACTAGGATTGACTCCCTCCCAGAGACAGGAATAGAACCCCGGTGTCCTGGCTTCCGGTCCCAGCTAACTACCGAGCATCACTCCCTCCTTATACTGCCTGTTCTTTAGAGGGCACGGGGTGCCTCAGGGGGCTGCTCGGTGCCTCCCTTACCTGGAAGTGGACCCGCACGTACTTGGCCATGGGGTAGGTGTTGATGTCGAGTGGCAGGGTGAGCTGGGAGTCCGTTTGCAGTGTGGGCGCAGGGACTGGAACGACGCACTGAGCATTCACCGGCTTGTGAGCTGGGGGAGAACAGAGGCACCAGGAGTCAGTGGGGTCGGGAGGAGGAGAGGCTCCAGCCCCTGCCACTGGATTAGGCAACAAAGAGACGCTCCCTGGGGTGTCTCGGCCTGGGATCCTTCGGCTCCAGGGCAGGGCAGAATCAAACCCATGTTGGCGCAGCCAGGAGGCTGGGCTGAGCCCTGCTGACTCTTTCTGGAGACTCCTAGACCAACGTGGCCCAGCTAAACCTCACAGTATTCCAGGGGGAAACTGAGGCCCAGAGGCCAATGACAGAACTGGGAATAGAACCCAGGCATCCTGAACCCCGTCCCGTGCTCTAACCACTAGACAGCTCTACCTAGAATCGAGTGTGGTTGGCCCCCTGCTGCCTCCTCTCTGGGAAGGGGTCGCTCTAGTTGCAGACTTGGTCATGATAACAGCTTCCATCTCTAGCCGGGTTTTCTCCCTGAGGGTCCCAAGGCATTTAACAGGCTGGGGGACAGGTCCTTTTTCTCCACTGCACCCTTGTGACTCCCATGGGGTGCTAGGGGTGCAGTACTTGGCTGGAATTTGACCCCCTAGATTTAGGGAGCTCCTCACCTACCATTGCAGGGCAACCACCTCTGGGGTGGAGTCTGGCATCTGAGCTGCACAAGAGCAGGCAGACGCTGAGCAGGGCAGTCTTGGGTTAACAGCCCTATGGGATCGTCCGCAGGGACAGGAGGCCGGTGCTGCTGAAGCTGACTTTGCTAGTGGCCTGGATCCCCACTGGACCATTCCCAGCCCTCTGTGGGAAATGAGCGCTTACCTGCTGCCAGCTCCAGCAGCCCCGCCAGCTCAGCGGGGACTTCCAGGTGCGTTACATCCACCACCTCCCTCTTGGTCAGCTCCTGAGAGCAGAGCACAGAGACACCTGTCACCGTCATGCTCTCCTCCGGAGCTGAGCTGGAGCGCTGGATGACCTAACAGGCTCCCCCGCACATCACCTCTCTAGGTCCAATCCCCTGTGCGGGGCTCCCAGACCACAGCCGTAGCAGGGCCCAGAGATGGAGAGCCGGCCACCTGCTTCGCTCAGCCAGGCCCTGAGCCCTTCGACTATCCTAGCCAAGCATAAGGATGAGGGTGAATCCAGCTGACGTAGGCAACAGCGGAACGTGACTCAGAACTGCTCCAGTGGGCAGCTACCGTAACCCCACCCTCAGCCCAGGCACACCTCACCCACCACACAAACAAAAACAAACACACACACACACACACACACAGAGTGGCACTGGCATGCACCCCCACAGCCGTCCAACGTGAGCCCTCTACCCACACCAGCGTGCATCCATCACACCCACACACCAGTGCACTCACGCACCCACCACTGCATGTGCTACACACACACTTCACACGTCCACACACCAGCATGCGTGCACTTGAACCCACCAGGCATTACCTGCTCAGCCTTTTTCTTCTCTTCCTCCGCCCGCCTGCGAGCCTCCTCCTTCCTCTGAAACCAGAGCACATTGGCACGTGGAGAGCAGCAGCGACACACACCCAGCCGACTGCTGTGCGAATGGCTCCGGTTGCCTGGGCCGGGTCACTTGCCCGCTAGGAATCTGGCCGGGATGGGAGGGGCGCGGGAGGATGATGCGGGAATGAAGCCAAACCAGCAGGATCAGAGGTCTGTACCGCGAGGTACAGCAGGCTGGGCTGGTGGCTGGACAGCACATGGACACGCATGACCTGGAGGGGCTCCCGTGTTGCCAGCACCGCCTCGGCAGAGCGGTGAGGGGGAGCCCAGCGCTGGGATAGCAGGGGGCTGCAGGTTGTATTGGCAGAGCTGGGCGTGGGAAGGGTGCCCAGCTCCTGCCTGCACCACGCCTGCCTCTATCCTCTCCTGAGCGCTAGGATCCACCCTGGCGAAAGGCAGCAGGAGACCGGCCCCGGGGCCCATCGGTCTCAGAAGACAGCCCGGTGCCTGCACACAGGAAAGCCCTGGGAGAGGGCACCAGGATCCCTCCTGCACATGCACAGATGCTGCCTCTAGCTCGCCTGGGCTCGGCCCTGTCACCCTGCTAGGCTGGGCGGACGCTCTTGCTGGTTACTCACCGCGTCCTTGCCATCCAGCTGGAACCGGACGCTCTTCATGGCCCCGACTGGCTCCCGGGGGCACAGTGCTGCTACTGCTGCTGGGCCTGGGGCAGGGGATGTGCCAGTCCCTGCACAGCTGGCCGGGGCGGGACTCGCTGCTTTGAGGCTGCTCTGTCTGTCTGCCTACAGAGCTGGCTAAGCCAAGGCTTAACCCATCCTCCTGTGCCGGCACTCGGGTGCCTGGCTCGGATCTCCCGCCCCCAGCACAGCAGCCAGAGCGTCTCTGCTCCGAACTGGGAGCACTGGGGGCCAGATGGTGAGGAGGGAGCCAGGGGCAGGGCTGGGCATTAGCACAGGCAAGTGGCCACTGGGGGCTCCTCACCCTGGGGGAGCATCTCATAAGCGCTGCAGCTCCCAACCCTCCATCCTTCCCTTAGGCAGGGGGGTCAGGCACAGCTGGATCTGTGCCCCCCTGTAGGCTACCCAGAGCCTCCTGAGGCCCCAGCCAGCAGGGGAAAACGCCCAGCCACCACCATGGGTAAGAAGATCAGACGGCACTGACAGTGGACCAGGAGCATACAGGATGCTCTGAGTTCCAGCAGCTGGCTCTGGCCCCCGGGATCCTGCCCTGGCCACGGGACTGGCCTCCTAGAGTCCAAGATCTGAATGCCATTCCCTCTGCAATCTCACATCTCTCCAGGGGCTTCTGGGCACGTGCCAGCATTGGGATCTTGCTCCCCTTAGGCAGACCAGTTCCTGGCCCATGTGACAGCCAGTCAGTGCCCCTGTGTTGGTGGGGCAGGGAGCAGACACACTTTCAAAGACTCCCATCAGGTTTGGGTGAATTCCGTCAATGTCGGTGTCTCCCACACGTCTGGTCGGAGTCACACCCGCTGGGCACAATGACGCAGCGTCGCTGGCCCTGTGCAAAGCGGCTGTCACTAACACCAGCCCCGAGTGGCACAGGCCCATAGCTTCTAGATGGTATGACTGCACCACCGCCACACAGTGCAGGAGCCGGGACCCGCCGGGACTACACGACAGAGGATGGATCACTCGATAAATTGCCCTTTTCTCTTCACGCCCTCTGGGGCATCTGGCGCCGGCCGCCATCGGAAGACAAGATCCTGCCCTAGACGGACCATTGGTCTGACCCAGCCTGGCCGTTCTTATGTCCTTACTTCTGCCTGGGCGATTGGTAACGACACCCCTACACTAAATACACTCTGGATTTTCTGGGTGAATTTGGTGCTAAAGCACAAGCTAGAGACAAGTACAGCCAGTGCAAGCTTCTGCCAGTGCCCCTCAACCCTGGCCTGCTATTCCACCCCCTGGGCCCCTCACAGTTCTGCTGTTGCCCCTTAGTCCTGACTGACGGAGCTCCCGGCGATACAGGCCCACAGCACGACCCCCTTCCCGCCCATACCCTCCCCCTGCACCACATCTGCCCCGGCCATCCCGCCGCGTCAGCCGGCGGCCACTTGCTCTCACCTTGAGGTACCTCCTGCGATTCACATACATGTGCACCAGGGACCTGAACCTGATCAGACTCTTCCTCAGCCGCTTGTACCTCTGCCTGCAGGGGACAGCAACCCCGTGGTTAGAGGGGGAGGGGGAAGTCTCTACCCCGGGCCCCGTACACGGATCCCAGCCCAGGGGGGAAGCCCCTGGCACTGCCCAAGCAGCAGGAGCAAGTAGCTCAGCTTCGGGAAGGTGGGAAGTCAGGCACAGGGAAGGGACTCTGGGCTCTGCCTGAGCAGCACTGGCCATAGGTGCGTGACACCGGAGTGCCCCCATAGCACCGAATCAGCCTGTCCCCCGTCTGCTGCCGGATGCTCCCAGTCCAGCTCCCCGTCCTCCCCTCCCCAACTTCTGGCTGGAATGGGTAGGGAGAGAACAGTGATTTTCAGCCCAGCCTCTAATTCCGGTGGGCAGCCTGGCTCGCTTGCAGGTGCCCCGCTGGTTTGGACTCTACCCCAAGGATTCTACCTACAGGTAACACAGAGGCTGGGGGCGCAAGCCGAGCCCCACTGATGCTGAGTCTTGCCTTTGGATCAGGTCCTCAGGGGTGGGGGTTGCCGTGGGGTGAAAGGTCATGCCTACTCCACAGGCCCTGACACCAGTGCAGAGGGGGCAGGTTTTCCCCTCTGTGTTTCACTTTGGAACGTGTCCCCAATAGTCTATGCTCTGCCCACTGAAACCGTTTGGCTTTGCATGGATCCTGCCTGATCCCAAAGCTCAGCCCAGGGGCTCCCCCAAGGGCTTGGGGCTTTGGTCCCCCAGTAGCTCGTGCCCAAGCAGGAGAGTGAGCGGCTGGCTGGGCCCCTGCACGGCAGGGCAGAGCAGCACCCCGGCAGGGCCCCGCCCCCCAGCACCTGGCCAGGTAGCCCCGGGACTGGCTTTGGAGGAGGATGATCTTGCGGCGCAGCGAGCGGAAGCGTTTCTTGATGAAGAAGGCGCGGGCGTAGCGCTGCAGGGTGAGCGCTGCCCGGTGCAGGGCACGGTCCCGCTTGCTCTCCAGCAGCTGGTACAGGTGCTCCTTCATGAACAGCTGGCAGCAGGGGGAGAGAGAAAAGGCATCAGGGGGGCAGCTTCTGACCAGCTCACCCACCTACCCAAACGACAGCAGCCAGGCTGGGTCCTGCTCCTGCCCCAGCAGCTCCCACTCACCTGCCCTGGGGATCTTTTCGCTTCCTCCTGCCCCTCCCTCCTGTGAGCACTGGGTCAGTTTGCTCCCTGCTCTTCACCCCCCCTCTCCTCCCCCCCCCGGTCCCTCTCGATTCTTGCTACACCAAGGCTGGGAAGCGAGGCAGTGAGGAGCCCCTGCACCTGCAAGTGAGGCTGTGGGGTGTGGGGGCAGAGCTGATGTGGGGCTGGGGGAGGGACAGAGAATTCATTAATTAGAATGTGGGGGTTGGGGAGAAGTTGGAAGCTCTGCACCATCAAGCAACAGCAAGAGCTTCTGCAGCAGGACCAGAACCACCTTACTGGCTCTACTAATTGTCCCCCACACCCCAGGGGGTGGAGCAGGGGGAGATCACACACTGTAACTGCCCCACAGGCACCCTGGGGGGGAGGGGGAGATCACACACTAACTGCCCCACACACATGGGGAATTCAAAAATCAAAGCCAAATCAAAAACATAACCTATTTTTTTTAAATCTCATAATATTGGGGCCAATCACATGATAGTTGGGGGGTCTGACTCATGATTTTTGAACTTCTGGGGTTGGCGATACTGGCGTGGTTTAGCACCCTTCTTCCAGGAGGCCTCTGGCAGGCACGAACTGATGAGATTCAGACAAATGAGTGTTGCACAATCTGGGCTGGATTATTATTATAATTAGCATTATTATTATTTGTATGGTGGTAGCATGTAGGAGCTCCAGTCAGAGACCAAGACTCCACACAGAACCACATGCAGCCCCAGCCCCGAAGAGCTTCCAATCTAAGCCAAAGACACAAGACGACAGATGGACACAGACAGACAGACAGGGCAGACCCAGGAAATATCATTAGGGTTAGGGTTTAATTTCCATATCGTGCATGTGCTAAAAGTGCGTGTGCAACAGTGTGCACGGCGTTGCCAGGATTGCAATGCAAGCAGGTAAGCATTCATGTGGAGAACCCACTCTGCACACCAGGGCCACCGGTGAGTGCAGTTACTTGATTCACAAGTGCCGTGCCACGTGCAAGCAGGGTATGCCGTTCCGTGGGCATGGCTGCACGTGCCCGCTGTGTGGGCACAACTGAAAATGTGACCTCAGGCCCGTCATTACGGTTTGGGATTTCACTCTGTTTGCTGGCGTTGACCCTCACAGTCCACCAACCTTGACAAATGTCACCCGGCCACCTAGGCCCTTCTCTGCCCTCCCTGGAGTGACTGGTTCATGCAGGGAACCTCCAGAGGTAGCTTCCCCTGCCAGTCCCTGCAAACAGACCCTGTGGCCCACAGGATACAAATGGTGCAGGGTTCCCCCAGACTGAGACATCATCCCATTCCCAGCCAGCCATAAGCCCTCACCATGGGCAGAATCCGCACAACATCTTGCCCTTGATTTCCCTTCCCCTGTCCAGGCTACTCAGACCTTCTTGGCCACGGTCAAAGGGAAAGGCAACAGCCGTACCTTGCTGACTCCAATGCAGTACGTGGTGGGACTCACGGCACACAGCTTCTTCAGCACCTCCACGCAGCTCGCACCATCTGGGGTGAGGCCAGGCCGGATATCTACAAGGCACCTGTACCTATAGAGCCCGGGAGCACAGTTAATGCAGGAGATCCAGACTCAACTCATGAGTAATTCCACCCACGTCAGAGCCAGGAACAGGGCCCAGGACATACTCCCCAGGACTCATTTAAATTAGAGAGGGAGGAGACCCGTTAGGAGCCGTCTGCGGGGGGGTGGAACTGGATTGCTCTCTACAGTGCGTTCCCCCTGTGTGGGGAACCAGCCCCTTTACAACTGATCTGAATGATGAGGAATCTACCTTGCCCTCCTTCCCCACCACTCCCACTGTCTGCTCGAGCTCACTCTTGGGAAAGGCCCCTTCCCACCCCCATCCCAAAGCTTCTCAGTCTGGAATCCGCAGCTCCAGGCAGCAGCACCTGTCGATGAAGATCTGGAAGGGGATGCGAACCGGGAAGCCCTCTTTGCGGATGCGGATGGTCTCGAGGATTCCAGAGTACCGGAGCTGGCTGCTGACAATGTCCTCCTCGAAGACAGCTGGCTCCTGAGCAAGGGGAAAGGCCGGGGGCGGGGGGGATGTCGTTACAGTCTGACTTTAATTGCCTGTTCAAGCCAAGGGGGATTGGGCAGTGGGGACCAGACAAACTCGTGAGTGAAGCAGGAGCAAGGAAGACAGGGCTGGTGGCTGTGTGGGGACAATGCAGCATCCTCGGAGCTTCGATTCAGCAAAGCACTCAAACACATGCTCAACTTCCGGCCACTGACTTCAGTGGGAGCAGAAGCTACACATTTACTTAAGAGCTTTGCTGAATCGGAGTCTGGGTGCGAGGAGTGTCACTGGTTGGGGAGAGGTCTGGGGGAGAAGAGAGAGGGTGAAATGGAGAAGGCGGCAGCGAGGAGGAGGAAGCTCTTGCATACGAGACAGCATGGCTAGAGCATCACATTTCCTGATGTTATTGAAATGCTTTTGTGCAATTCATCTGCTTGCAAACCTCCTGCTACCGGCGACTAAAGCCTGATCTCCAAGGGGGTTCTCCTCTCTGGACAGAGCTCCTTCGCCTCACTCTTTGTGACAAAGTGTTAAGCAAAGAGCTTATGTCTGCTCGGCTGTGACAAATGCTATTCCAGGAACAAAGTGGTTGGTGCCACCCAGACCGGATGCGTCTTAAGCGGCCAAACGCGCAGTCTGTGTGGTGATATTAAGGCTTATAGGCTCTCACAATTTCAGCCTCTAGAGGGCGATGTGATCACACACACTTAAGCAGGCCTGAGATTCCACCCAGCCGAGGACAGTTGGGACACACATTGCGTGAGGCCAGAGACAGACATCAATGCCGCGTGTTATTGGCTCTCTGGCCGGGTAAAGAGCAGGAAGCATGTTTGCTCGAGAGCAAACAAGCCAGACAATGGGTGAGGTCCGGTCTCGGTGCATTGTCTCCCTTCGTTCAATGAGACAGCTGCAGGCCAGACATCTCACCAGCAGCCTGTAGAGCGATAGGATCCAGGCTGGGGAACAGTGTCACTGGAGATGCACTGCAGGCCGCGTGGCACAGAACTGAAAGGCACTGGGCTACCAGCTGCCCCCTCCCTTTACAGCACCCGCTGTGACCCCAGCCAGGGTTGGGCGCACTTATCGCAATGCCCATACGGGACACCCAGGCCTTACTCCCTGTGCTAAGGAGAAGCAGGATCTAGTGGGTAAAGCCCAGGGCTGAGAGTCAGGAACTGCAGCTTCCATTCCCGGCCCCGCCACAGGCTCACAGGGTGCCTTGGGCATGTCACTTTGGCCCCCGTTTTTAAAAGCGGGATCCCTTTGTGGGTGCCTTGCTAGGACGTGATGTTCAGAGGTGCCGCTGAGCACCCACAGCTCCAGCTGATGTCAGTGGGCACTGCCATTGCTCAGCACAGGAACAAGACCTCTCGGGACACCGACCCCCTCTCCATACAGCCCGTTCCCCAGCCCACCATTTCCATCGCGCCCAGGACTAATGGAAACAGGGAGGGAAGGGGGAACTCCCTCTACGGGATTATGTCAATGAGACGTGCCTTTGGCACTGCTAACCCAGCATCCGGCCCCCACCACCACCATCACCCCAGCCGCATGGCGCGTTCTTACCTTCTTGTTGTTGGGTTTGAGGCAGCGGACGAAGAACGGGTTGCACCTGAATCGGAGAGAGAGAGAGACACATTTATCCGCTGGGGGAGCTGAGACAAAGGAACCCACGAGCTTGGATGCCACAGGGCTTCCCGGGAAGTGCTGGGAGGTCTCTGCTGCACACGGCGACCGTGAAAGCAAGCCAAGTAGCTCACCAGCTGTCTTCAGCACAGATCATTCTGGGCACATCAGCCACGCCGGCAGGAACTTCCCAAGGCACCTTACTCCCCTAGGCCCACTGAGAGTCTTAGCTTCTGGTTCTGGAGACCAATGTATTGTGACTATGCGGTTACAATGTCCTGGAAAGATCCCTTCCCTCCATGTTCCAGACCAGGACTCTGTGGGACGACTCTCTGGGCAGGTCTATACCCCACTCCGGAATGTGGAACGACAAGGAGCTGCCGGATTTTTCCCACCAGCCCATTTCCCTACCCCGAATAGGCAATTTCTGAATCCGTTTCTTTAAGCTCCCTGCTCACTCACCTCTCCATCTTCTCCACCAAGTCCAGGAGTGACTGCTGGAACTTAGCTGCCACCGTCGGTGCTTTATACCGCCGGGTGACTGTGCTGTTCTTCCCCATCATGGTCCTCTGCTGGGCCACCAACTGGGCATGGCCAAAGAAGAGGTTGGCCACCACCTTGGAAGGGAGGGGCACGGTTAAAAAGAAGGATGGAATAGGGCTCTGTTGAGATGTTTTCTGTGGTGTTGCCTAATGGACAGAGCACTGGACTGGGATTCAGGAGGCCTGGATTGATTCCCAGCTCTGCCAATGGCCTGCTGGGTGACCCTAGGCAAGTCACTGCCCCACTCTGTGCCTCAGTTTCCCCATCTGTACAATGGGCATAATGATACTGCCCTCCTCTGTGAAGCTCTTTGAGATCTACTGATGATAAGAGCTAGGGATTATTATTGTTCATTATGTCCACAGTGTATCCTCAGAGGGTTCACCGCTTAAAGCACAGGAATGGGAGTCAGGACTCCTGGGTTCTTTTCCCAGCTTGTCACTGACTTACTGTGTGATCCTGGGCAAGTCACCTCCCTGCTCTGTGCCTTGGTTTCCGCACCTACAAAATGGGATCACCCATACTGTGTCCTCATGGGATGCTGGGAAGCTTATTTGGTGTTTGCCACGTGATCTGTCTGAGATACTCAGACCAAAGGCGCCATGGAAGAGCAAAGTGCTATCGGCCAAGTTAGCTGGAGTGAGATAGGGCAATATGTCAGGAATGAGTGGAGTTCAGTGGCTGTTAAAGTCAGACTTGTCGCTAGCATCTGCGTATGAGTATTCTGCAAAATCCTAGAGTGGCCTCGTCTGCTACATTTTATCCACCCTGCCCAGGAGCACTGTCTTGGGGGAAGGTGGTACATTTACAAACCACGTTGGCCTTCTTGCCAGGTGGATTAACAAGTGCCCGTAGGTTGGCAGGTGTATCCGTGTTCTGGGGCAGCCACAGACCTCTCTAGTTCCAAGTCCGCTCACATCCACACAAGCTTCTTGAATGGACTTCAGCAGCTGGACAAATCCCTGGGAAACCTATTAGAGAGACCGATCCTGCCCCAAGCTCCGGGGAAGAAGGAGGTGACATCACAGGCCTTCTCTAGCTTCTCAAGGGCAGCCAGGACTTGCATTGTTCAGCAGAGAGCAAGCTGAACAAATACTGCCCAGAGGCATGACAGAGTTCCCAGGGGGGGAATCACATGGCAGCCCCGTTACGTTCACTGCAGCCACTGCTCTGCGTGGGAAAGGGAGTCCCACCAGTGGCAGTACATGTAACAATAACACCCAGCTCTTCTCATCCGTAGACCGCGACGCACTTTACAAAGGAGGTCAGTATCATCTGGGGACACTGAGGTCCAGAGAGAAGTCTATTCCTGATAGGCCAGAGACAGAGCTGAGACTAGAATCCTGATTTCCTGACTTCAGTCCACTGCTCTGTCTAATAGGTCACACTGCCTCTTATAGAAAATGCAATCCTGCTGTACCATACCATCAGGCAACCCCCAGATCCATCACCAGCGCCCCCCCTGCCACTCTCCCAGCCAGCGCTGCCAGCAATGGCAGCAGAGTCAGAGGCCAGCGTGAGCTCTTACTTTGGTTTTGCTGTTGACAAAAAGGTCCAGAACGTCCTGGCGAACTTGATCATAGTTTTTATCCAGGAACTTGTGCACCTGGGAAAATAAACAGATCCCTCCCCGGTTACTCAAACCCATCGGGTATGACATGGAAGATCTAGAAATGAAGGGCCAGATTCTCTGCTGGGAAACGCCAGCAGAGCACCACTGGAGTTGTGATTTACACCAGCTGAGGATCTAGCGCTCGCTGGAGAGCTGTGGGAAAGAGAGCCAGACTGGCAGTTAAAGAGCACTGGTCCTACTCCAAATCCCAGTTCTCCAGCCACTCACCTGGTAGGTTACTTTGCCAGCATAGTGTTTGATGGTGAACTCTGGGAGAGGCATCTTTGGTTTGGTGTACAATGCATTGGAGCCATGGTGGTAATGACACTTCTGGAGGAAGGTATGGTCTGTGGCCTGGAAGTAGGAATAGGGGTGCACAGGGTTAATTAAGCAACCTGACTGCCTGCAGGCTACAGCCACAAGCATGCACCCTCACAGTTTCTAGCCAGCCTTTATCACTGTTTAACCAGCCCCTGTGGACTGCTCTGCATCAGCAGGCAGCCAGATCGAGGGCTGGATGATTCTATGAGCATTGGTAACACTTGTAGCCATTCATATTAACTTTGGGGTGGGAAAAAAATTCATGCTTCAGGGCATGTAAACTGATAGCCTGAAGGGTCAGGAAGGAACTTCTGATACCTGCACTCATCATCACCATGTTCAGCATTGGCCTATAGGTGAGGGGTATTACATCACAGGGAGCACTTGGCAGAGCTGGCAAAACATTTGGAATGAAACCTATAAAACTCACCTGGATTTGGGGCACCAAGCTGGAAGGAGCACTGTCTAATGGCTAGAGCACAGAACTCTGAGTCAGACGGTCGGGTTTTGGGGATCTGTTCCTAGGTCTGCCACTGACTCACTGTGTGACCTCAACCAAGTCACCTCACTGCTGCATGTCTCAGTGTCCCCTCCTTCCTAGGGGGCTTGGGAGGCGTCATTTATTAACATCTGCAAAAGTTCTTTGAGATCCCTGGCTGGAAGCTACTCTAGACAATCTATGGCCACCTGGAATTTCCTGAACCTCTCCATGCTGCACAGGGATCCCATGACCACTCACAACTCCACAGCAACACAGCAGCTGAACTGCAGACCCTCCTGCTCGAAGGGTATGTCTACACTGGAGCTAGAGTGTAATTTCTTGGGTAGACATGCCCTTAACAGCGTAGCCACAGCTGAATGGGCGATGGGAGAGACTAGCTGCTCCGAGTACATTCCAAGGGTTTCAGACAGGATTGTACTCAGGAAAGTTAACTTGTCCCACCCCTCATAAGGCCACAGCTACACTGCTATTTTTAGCACGCCAGCTCTGTCAGAGCTAGCACAGGTATGGCTGCCTCAGTGTGGACATAGCTTGAAAGCCAAGCCCTCCTACCACGTGAGCTAAGGGAGAATCTCATCCAGCAGCACAGGGTCTGTGACACACAGTTGTGCAACTCTGATTCCATCCAGTAGGGGGCCCTGGTGTGTGCACATGCACCCACAGAGAGGAAATAATTCCTGTTTCAAGGCAGTTTTGCTCCAATCTTGCCCTTGCTCCAGTTCATTTGCCCTGCTTGGCCACCTTCATCCCTGGTGGGGAGACAGTGGAATTGCACCTGCTCACGCAGCAGCTCTGAATTTGAACCAATGCCTTTCATGTGACCATAGGATGCCTCCAGGATCCCTCTCTAAAGCTAAGGTACACAAGGATCAGAGTATATAAATAAGGCTGTCTGCCTTTACAGAGATCAAGGCATCAGAATGAATCCAGGGACTGGCGGATCAGCCCCATCATCAGTGAATCTGCAGGAGCTAATGGCACTCGCCTCTCTGGTTAGCTTGCCATGATCACTTTTTAAAATGAACAGCATTTTGCCAATAAGCAGCTGGCAATGCTGAGCCCTCTGCAGCGCCACTACCTGAGGGAAGGAGCTCTGATCATCCAGGATCCTCAGAATCCCGTGTGGCTTTTGAGCAATGAGATCGATGCAGGGCTGGTTGTCGCTGAAGGTGATTTCTTTCCACTCTATCTGTTCCCGGATGTACTCCTCCTGCAGGAAGCATATGCAAGGTCATGGGGAAGCAAAAGGCCTCAGTGATTCGGGCTTAATCTGCCGGCTCAATAGGCAGCAGGTTTAAAAATACAAGGAAGTTCTTCACGCAGCGCACAGTCAACTTGTGGAACTCCTTGCCTGAGGAGGTTGTGAAGGCTAGGACTATAACAGCGTTTAAAAGGGAACTGGATAAATTCATGGTGGTTAAGTCCATAAATGGCTATTAGCCAGGATGGGTAAGGAATGGTGTCCCTAGCCTCTGTTTGTCAGAGGGTGGAGATGGATGGCTGGAGAGAGATCACTTGATCTTTACCTGTTAGGTTCACTCCCTCTGGGGCACCTGGCACTGGCCACTGTCGGTAGACAGATACTGGGATAGATGGACCTTTGGTCTGACCCGGTACAGCCATTCTTATGTTCTTATGTTCTCATAGGTCTTTATTATGATTAATTGGCCTTGACATAGTTCTTACTAGGCCAACCTTTTCCAGAAGAACCCCCATTATCCAGAGGGCACAGGGACCAACCAAAGGCCTTCAGAGAATGAGGGGTGTCAAATAATCCTGGAGCCTGCCCTGCTGGCTTTGAAGTAAGCTCTGGGGACGAGGAATGGTTGCACCCAGCGTAGCTTTCCCTGAGGGGCTGGTGTTATAAAGGGGGACCGGACTGTTCTCTCACTTGCAGGTTTGGCAGGTAGCGTGCACTGAAGCAAGAGGCCAGGCGTTACCCCAATTCCAACCAGCTTCCCCAGCTCACCTGCTCCTCCTTAAAGATGATCTTGTTGAAGAAGAATTGCAGATATTCGTTTGCATAATTGATACATAGCTGCTCGAAGCTGTTAAAGCCGAGGTCCTGTGGAAAATACACGCCCACGTAAAGCATGCCTGGAAGCAGGCACAGCAGGGCTAAGGGATAGTGAGTGAGCACAGCAGACTTTCACCCCTGGACCTAGAAGTTTAATCCCAACGTTGCTCTGAACTGCAAACGCATTTGCTGGGCCGCAGCCTCGTTTCCATTGGTGTTCACCAGAGAAGGACCATGTAAAATGGCACCATTGGACACATCCAGCTGCATCTCTCGAGGAGAGGCCCAGGACTGGAATAGCAAGGGGTGCTGCAGGTCAGGGTTTGAGGGGCGAGCAGCAGAGGAGGCCCCATGAGGGGGAGAGAGTGGGATCAGGACTGAGATGCACTGGTGCAGCTGGACTGGAACGGCAGGTAATGATATACAGCGAGACAGCCCAGGGCTGGCATAGGAAAGAACTGGATTGTGTAGGTAGAGGATACTGACCTAGATGGTCTGATCCCTCCTGGCACCTCCTGTGTTCTTATGCATAGGAAGTTCGCAGGTGGGGCGCGGGGAGTTGTTGGAGGGGAAAGGGGGGATCAGGAGCTCAGGAGCCTGACAGCAGACAGCTAGAGATCAGGACGGGCTGGGGTAGTGGGTGAGGATCAGCGGAGCTGGGGTGGCGAGGCCAAGACTGGAACACACACAAACACCCCCGATTCTGGAGACATCAGTGCCTGGGGCCTGACAAACCGTTCAGGGGGATTTGCTCTGCTGAGGATGGGAAGAAACTGGGCCTGGACCTTACTGAGCCTCCTGCCCCAGGCAGCAAAACCATCCGAGTCTCCAGACCATTCCCGGATTCTCTGCCGCTGGCATGTTTACAGGACAACGAGGCATGTGTCACCCAGGCCCGTACTGGATTAAAACCCACAAGGCTGGAACCAGATGCATGTTAAATAGATCCACCGTTTTACACCTCGGCTGGTGACCCAACAGAGCAGCAATGATTTACACCAGCTGCGGATCTGGCCCTGAGTTGGGACTATTTTGAGTGCACGGCTGCAAAGCGCAAAGCATGCAGGGAAACGCTGGCCAGGCTCCGTGGAGGGGGAAGGGGGAGCCCTGGCCATTGATAACTCTCTCCACAGGTGTCATTAAAAAATTGGGGAGTGAAACGCCCTGGGGCCGCTAGCCCATGGGAGCTGGGGGGGTTGTGGCAGCATCAGAAAGCAGGAGGGTGCATGTCAGGTCATGGATGGGATTCCTGTGAATCCTAGCGGGGAGTTGGGGGCAGGAGAGTTTAATTTATGGTTTGATCATTTCCATTCACAATGTCTTTTGTTTCTGACCCACGGTCCCAGTAAGTCACGCTGTGGCTCCCAGTAGGTCACACTGGTGCCGGTATGAGTTGGTAACACACATTTGTACCACCAGGGCCTTCGGTGTTGTCTGCTGAGCTCATGAGGAGCCGGATTCAGGCCTGACCTGAGACCCGCGTTGGCTTCAGCGGGAGATGCCCATACGCACACCCAGGCTACACTTAGTCCCACGTTCTGATTCTCCTGATCTGCCACAGGAACATGAGGGACGGGCCAACATCTCCCATGCAGCCCTTCACCTTGCTTACCTCGAACCCATAGATATCCAGAATGGCTATGGAAAGAGCCTCCTTTTTAGGGTAGACCAGTTTGTTGATCCTGTCCGTGAGCCAGCTGAAGAGCAGGGAGTACAGGATCTTGGCAATGGCATCTCTGGGAAAAGGAGGAGACAAGCACAGCTCTTGGGATACAGCTCCCCCCCGCCCAGTCCCTCTGTCCCAGTCTGCCCTGGGCATGACCCGGCTGAAATCTGCCAGCCCCTCAGTCGCATTTTGAGCTACATGCATCAATAAAATGATCTTGAATAGGCTTGAATAGAGACTGGGAATGGCTGAGCCATTCACACATTGAATCTATTTCCCCATGTTAAGTATCCTCACACCTTCTTGTCATTATCACTGCAAAAGTTTTTTTAGTCCTGCTGATAATTGCTCATCTTAATTAATTAGCCTCTTAGAGTTGGTAGGGCAACTCCCACCTTTTCATGTTCTCTGTATGTGTATATACCTCCTCACTATATGTTCCAGTCTATGCATCCGATGAAGTGAGCTGTAGCCCACGAAAGCTTATGCTCAAATAAATGTGTTCGTCTCTAAGGTGCCACAAGTCCTCCTGTTCTTTTTTTAATAAAATGATTGAAATAGTTGGTGCATAGTGGAAAGTAACCAGATGGCCAGATCCAAAACCGTAGGATGTCTATTTCCACCTGGCAGCGTTGTAAAATTCTTCAGGCCAGCTCCTCAGTGGGTGTGAATGGCCACAGCTTCACTGAAGCCAAGAGAGTGACACTGATTTACACCAGCTGAGAATCTGGCCCTATCTGATGGGTGGGTAACACATGATTCATTTTTTCCATCGTCCTAGAAAAAAGAGGGCACGTCAATTGTGTGCCTGGGCTGGTAAATCTCCAGGGCAATTTTGCAAGGCTGAAATAATATAGCACAGGTAAAAGCAGGTTGTGCTCTGGGGCATTTCTCACACAAGTGTGGGTCCAGGGCAGAACAAAGAGCCTCAAAATGCCCTCAGATTTGAGACACACATTCAAAAAAACGCTCTCAGCATTCTCCGGGTTTGTGTCAGTCACAAGGGGGAAGGTTTCCTGCCTTTGCACTGGTTAGCCACAGGGTGGGATACCATGGGAAGAAGCAGGACAGTCTTACAATGGGGAAAGGAAAGGAAGGATAACACAACGGATAGAGAGGAAGGAAAACCTAGTGGTAAGGGCGCTAGCCTGGACTTGGGACACCTGGATTCAATTCCCTGCTCTGCCACAGGTGCCCTGTACAACCTCGAGCAGGTCACTTAGTCTCTCTGTGGCTCCATGCTCCATCTATTAAATGGGGACTATAACCATGCCCTACCTGACAGGTAAAGACTGCGAGGTGCGCAGATACTGTGGGAAGGGGAGGCGCATATAAGCAGAGAGGGCAGGTACAAAGTAGATTGGTCTGCTGAATCCCGCCTAAAGCAGGACAGCTGGGCTTGCCTGCCACCCTGTCCATAGCATCTGGCTGTGTTTATTACATGTTTTGATAAGCTGCCACTGCCTGCCAGCCTTTCCTCATTCTGAATCCCTCAGTCCCCATGTGTGGCGTGCTGACGAGCCAGAGACAGATCCCTGCATCTCCTCCTTTACCTGGCATCAACGGCACTTTCCACAGTGAGGGGGGTGAAAATCTTCTCCCTCAGCGTTTCCTGTTGAGAAGGGCAAAATCGAACAAACAGGTGAAATCCTCCCTAAAGCCGGTGTGGGGCTGCCATCACCTCTTAATGCAGACATGCGGCCCACGGGAGACTACAAGCCCCAGCATGCACTGCTCCATTCTGAACCAGGCAGATGGAGAGCGGGAGAAGAGGGATGAGATGAAACTGGGTGAAGGAAAATTCAGAAAAAGCGTCACTGTCAGTGAGGCCTATTAGAGGGTGGGACAGTCGTCCACAGGGAGCATCTCTTGAGTCCTTCGGAAATGGATGGAACAAAGGTCTGGTGACTGTCCATGGGGGGAGATGCCAAGACACACTTAGATGTTGTATAAATGGAGAGAGAGATGAGGGGGGCAGAGGACTCCACAGGGATGTTCCACAAACATGAAAAGCAAAGCAGCAGTGTCCTGCTGGCAGATCAGATACTGAAAATACACCGGTCCCCTGTGGGGCAATGAAGTGAGCAGGGTCTCAGAGCAGAGACTCTCTTCACTGCCGTCTACCTCCCCAAGATGTCCCTCTAGCCACAGCACCCATCTGTCCAACCAGCCATCTCAAATCCGTGGGCCTTACCGTCACTTTGAACGTGATGGCCTTCTGCAGCCCCTCTGGGGAGATCTGGAGCAGCTCGGCTACCGCACGGATCTCTCTCGCACTCACCACCGACGCAACCTCCTGGCAGTCTGTCTGTGAAGCGCAAAGACAGCCCGTTGGCAGGCAACTTCCCAGGGGCCAGCACAGTTGGTACCCAGGGACAACCTAAGGGACCTCGTACTGAAGGCCTTGTCCATCTCTCTTTATGACAGGGCCGCCCAGAGGGGGGAGCAAAGGGGGCAATTTGCCCCGGGCCCCGCAGGGGCCCCCAAGAGAACAGTGGAGGCTCCCGCCTCCGTCCCTCTCCTGGAGCCTCAGCGCATCAAGCGCCGAGTCTCCGCCGGGGCCCCTGAGCCCCGCCCCGCTCCGAGCCGCGTGGTGAGGGGGCAGGGCTGGGAGCTCCGGGCTGAGCTCAGCTGCCTCCGCTCGGCGTGGAGCTCCCAGCCCCGCCCCCTCCCCACGCGGCTCTGAGCGGGACGGAGCTCAGGCCCCGCCGGCCACACGCTGCGGCTGTTCCGGCGAGGCACTGAGACTCCGGGTGCGGAGGGAGCCGGGGGTAAGAGGCTGGGGCCGGGGCGGGGGGGAAGTGGGACCCGCCGCCGAAGCGCAGCCCGGTCTTCGGTGGCGGGGGCCCCTTCCGTTCCGGGACCCGCCGCCGAAGTGCCCCGAAGACCCGCGGCGGCCCCCCCACCCTCCGCCGAATTACCGCCGAAGACCGGGCTGCACTTCAGCGGCGGGTCCCGCTTAGGCGGCAATTCGGCGGCGGGGGGCCCCCGCCGCGGGTCTTGGGGCACTTCGGCGGCGGGTCCCGGAACAGAAGGGCCCCCCCGCCGCCAAAGACCCCGGGCCCCCGGAATCCTCTGGGCGGCCCTGCTTTATGACTATAGGCCCTGATCCTGAGCTGGAGTACATCAGTGTAGCCCCATCGACCTGGTGTTCATAGAAGCACTGACTTCACTTGGGCTACACTGATTTACACTAGCAGAGGATCTGGCCCATTGTTGACATTATTGTTTGGCGCTAGAGGAAGAATCAGAACGTCCCTGCCGTGGGAAAGGCTGATATTCTGATGTTGTTTTTTGACCCAGATGGACCCTTAAATGTCCAAATCTCAATTTGTTTTGCAGAACGGCAAGTTCAGAAAAGTGTTGATTTGGAAACATCAAAACATTTTGTGTCTGCTGATTCGACGTGGAACTGCGTCTGCCAAAGCTGTTGTGGGGCTTCCTGGGTGTTGTAGTTCAGGTGTCCCATGGTGCCAGGATCCTCTGTGGGCCAGGGATTTTTTTTGGATGCAGATTCCACAAAATGGAGAGAAGCTAAAATCTTGGGTTCAATTTTGTTTTGAGAGCTTCCTCCCTGCACAGGGGCTTAGGGTCTGATCCAGATTCCATGGAAGCTAAACTGGAATCTTTGCATTGGCTCCAACAGACATTGGATCAAAGCCTTAGTTGGCAGCATGCATCTAAAGTCCTTGCTATCAGTATCTCTTTGCACCCTGGGTCCCCTTCCCGTCTTCCCCCGGGAGACAATTACCTCATATTTTTCAAAGTAGACGTTCCCCAGGTGGAGGATGGAAGACAGAATTCGGAAGATGCTGTTTTGGTCTTCGGTGCTGAAGTTCAGGATCTCCATGGCGCTGAGCAACCTCCGGAAATCCTCAGCATCACTCTTGCCAGGAATCTCGCAGTTACCCCCCTGCGAAGGTCCCAATCAAAGCATATCTGTGGAACATGCAACCTGAGGCCCAGGAATTACTCACGATAGGGAAGGCAAATTTACTGGAACTGGGGATTTACCGATCTGGGGAGTGAAGCAACCGGAATGTCACAAGGACATGGCTGCTATCACAGCTCCAGAAATAAATGGAATTGCAGGTTGTCAGCTGTTTGAGGCGGGGCTGTGTCTGCCTGTGTGTTTGTACAAGGCCTTGGACAATGGGTCCCGGATTCTGATTGGGGTTTTCGGGTGCCACACCAGTAGACATAATAAATCAAGTGGGCCTGATTGCTGAGCTCACGTGCGGACGTGGGCGCCATACCTGGTTCAGGTAATAGTAAGTTTCTGCATCTTGAAGGCAGAATTGCTGCTTCTGCTGAGCAGGAAGGCCAGCCAGCATCTCATAGAATATGTGATAGTTCCTTTCGTTTTTGGCCTATGGAACAAGAGGGACCAGACTAAGGAAGCGTCGTGACATGGGGATGGCAGTGGGGGGTGGCACAATAAATGCTGGGACTCACCTGAAACACGATCCTTGATTTCTCAAGAAGGTACTGTGAGGTTATGGCACCACAGATCAAGCCTCTGGGAGAGACAAAGGTTAGCGCCTGGGGGCTGGGAATCTTAGCAAGGCATCTCGTCAGACACAAGCGAGCCAAGGAACTTGGAAGGACCGAGGATCTATCCACACCCAGCCCTCTGCACCTGCAGGACACTGGCTGTGTGGGAGGTGCCCAACCGATGCCAACCAATGGCTCCTGCTCATCACTCCAGAGGGACATGAATGTCCCCCAAGGTCCCAGCCTGTCTGCTCAGTAGGAAACATCCTACTCCAGTACTGTTCAGCTCCACAGCTGGCACTGCCAGCCCAGCGTCTCATCTCATCTCTCCCCTGAAGTACCTCTGGGTCCAAGGACTAGCCATTGCCCATTGTTTTCCCTTGAATCCGAGCTGAATCTGCCTCAGAGCTCAGCACTGTGGGTATCCTGCTACCCAGGTGCCCGTGCTGCAACTCCCAGCACAGCTGAGTGAGCGGAGAGCCACCGGTATGGCATCTGCCTGCTGCTGCCTCTGGTAAACAAAGGGCCAACCATGTGCAGCCATCAAAAACAATGGATTGGCTGTTGCAGCCTGGCAGACTATGTCAAATAGGCAGCAATTAAACCTCCTGCACTAAAAGCCAATGCGGAAGAGAACCTCCTCCTTGTTCCCAGTGGAGAGAGATGGATTCTAGTCTATTCTGCAAAGGTTCTTATGCTGCCCTCATCACCACAGTATCTGAGTGCCTTCCACCTGTGCATTAAGCAACGTTTGGATGGATGGGCAGACAGAAAACCACGATAGCTGCCCAATTCCCAGGCTAAGCGAGAGGACCAAGGAGAAGGGTGGAGGATTTGAGTTGCTGAGTGTGGCGTATTGAGGACTGTGTTGGAATTGCAAGCCATCACTTTAAGAGTGGGAAGGGGGGTAAAAGGGGGAAAGTGGTTCCTGGTCCTGCTTGCATGCTGGAGGGCTCTGTTGTGAAGTGGCTGGGAGCAGCAGGCAATCTGCAGGCAGCCAGCCTAAGAGCAAGGTGGGGTGACTTGTGCGTCTTTGTTTTAGGGAACAGCCTGCTTTGTCACTCTCTGGTTTTGGTTACCGAGTGTCATTCTGAATTCTAAGAAATAAAGTCATGTTGCATTGCAACCTTCCAGCAAGAGCAGTTACATTTTTGTCTAGCTTCTCGGTGTGTGCCATGAACTGAGGAAGCCACTGCCTTCTGCTGGGGAGCTGGTGCTCCCATGTCCTATATCCCAGCCCCAATGGAAGCCCTCCCCCGCCCCATTCATGTATCTGAATGAGAGACTGAGATGTATCCAGAGACTGGAGGAATGGCAGCCCCGCTACAAGGCCATGTCAGTTGGGACTGGGGGAGCTCAAAAGGAGGAATATTTTTAGGGCCTTATATTTGAAGCAAAGGCCTGAGTTGTGCATGTGGTTACCACGACTGCGGATGCAGCTCTAGCAGTTGGGTGTGCATGCAGCCAGTTATGCATCTATTAGGCAGTGCTCACAGTCACACAACTGGCAGTGCAAATTAGGTGTGCAATGGCACACACATGGTTTTTTTAAAAGCAGGCCCTTAAAATCAAACCACCCCTCCCCACACGCAAGAGGGACAAGGATACAATCTGTCTGGGGAGACACCTTTCCACAAAGTGTTGCCTGCGGCTGGGTTGGCTGACCGCCCAGCCCGAGGAGCTGAACTGGTTCCTGTGCTTTGAATGGAACCATTAAATCACAGCCACGGAGCACAAGGATCTAACGTCTCCCAGGGGTTCTGGTGGCCCCTCCAGTCAGCAGCCCAGAGGCAGGATCGTGGGGCAGAATTCCCTCGGGCTGGGGCTCAGTTTCAGACACACAGAGTGGGGTGTTAGAGGGACACTCATACGCTCATCATTACTTACTCCTCCAGAAAGATTTCCACAAATTTCCCAAACCTGCTGGAGTTGTCGTTCCTCACTGTTTTGGCATTTCCGAAGGATTCCAGCAGGGGGGTCGCTTCGAGGATCTGCCCCAGCCAGACAAAAAAAACCCACTAAGCACTGGTCAGGGTGAGACAGTCCAGCCAGGGATGCCAAGACGCTGCAGTGATGGGCACAGTGCAGAAACAAAAGACTGGCTAGACACATCAGATTAACCCTCAGGGCTGCCCTGGTGCCTCCACCTCCAGCTTGCTCCTCTTGGGGACGGGAAGTAAAAGCCTTCCCCATCCTTTGCATAAGAAAATAAGAAGGGCCACAATGCTCCAGTTAGCCCAGTATCCTGTCTTCCAACAGTGGCCAGTGCCGGGTGCTTCAGAGGGAATGAACAGAACTGGACAATGGTTGAGTGATCCATCCCCTGTCGCCCCGTCCCAGGTTCTGGCAATCAGAAGTTTAGGGACACTCAGAGCATGGGGTTGTGTCTCTGACCATCTTGGCTAGTAGCCATTGATGGAACCATCCTCCATGAGTTTATCTAATTCTTTTTTGAACCCATTTATACTTTTGGCCTTCACAGCATCCCCCGGCAACGAGTACCACAGTTGACAAATGTGCATCGTGTGCAGTACTTCCTTTTGTTTGTTTAAACCAGATGCCTATTCATTTCATTGTGTGATCGTCCGGTTCTTGTGTTACGGGAAGGGGTTAATAACACTTCCTTTTTCCCTTTCTCCACACCAGTCATGATTTTATAGACCTCTATCATATCCCCACTTAGTCCTCTCTTTTCCAAGCTGAAAAGTCCCAGCCTTACTAATCTCTCCTCATACGGAAGCCGTTCCATACCCCTAATAATTTTTGTTGCCCTTCCCTGAACCTTTTCCAAGTCCAATATATCTTTTTTGAGATGGGGCGACCACATCTGCACACAGTATTCAAGATGTGGGCGTACCATGGATTTATATAGAGGCAATATGATATTTTCTGTTTTATTATCTATCCCTTTCTTAATGATTCCTAACATTCTGTTCACTTTTTTGACTGCCGCTGCAGATTGAGTGGATGTTTTCAGAGAACTATGCACAATCACTCCAAGATCTCTTTCTTGAGTAGTAACAGCTAATTTAGACCCCATGATATTATACGTATAGTTGGGATTATGTTTTCCAATGTGCATTACTTTGCATTTATCAACATTGAATTCATCGGCCATTTTGTTGCCCAGTCACCAGTTTTGTGAGATCCTTTTGTAGCTCTTTGCAGTCTGCTTGGGATTTAACAATCTTGAGTAGTTTTGTATCTGCAAATTTTGCCACCTCACTGTTTACTCCCTTTTCCCAGATCATTTATGAATATGTTGAATAGGACTGGGCCCAGTACAGACCCCTGGGGGACACTATTATTTACCTCTCTCCACCCTGAAAACTGACCATTTATTCCTACCCTTTGTTTCCTATCTTTTAACCAGTTACCAATCTATGAGAGGACCTTCCCTCTCATCCCATGACTGCTTACTTTGCCTAAGAGCCTTTGGTGAGGGATCTTGTCAAAGAACATAAGAACAGCCATACTGAGTCAGACCAAAGGTCCATCCAGCCCAGTATCCTGTCTACCAACAGTGGCCAATGCCAGGTGCCCCAGAGGGAGTGAACCTAACAGGCAATGATCAAGTGATCTCTCTCCTGCCATCCATCTCCATCCTCTGACAAACAGAGACTAGGGACACCATTCCTTACCCATCCTGGCTAATAGCCATTTATGGACTTAACCTCCATGAATTTATCTAGTTCTCTTTTAAACCCTGTTATAGTCGTAGCCTTCACAACCTCCTCAGGCAAGGAGTTCCATAGGTTGACTGTGCGCTGTGTGAAGAAGAACTTCCTTTTATTTGTTTTAAACCTGCTGCCCATTAATTTCGTTTGGTGGCCTCTAGTTCTTATATTATGGGAACAAGTAAATAACTTTTCCTTATTCACTTTCTCCACATCACTCATGATTTTATATACCTCTATCATATCCCCCCTTAGTCTCCTCTTTTCCAAGCTGAAAAGTCCTAGCCTCTTTAATCTCTCCTCATATGGGACCCATTCCAAACCCCTAATCATTTTAGTTGCCTTTTTCTGAACTTTTTCTAATTCCAGTATATCTTTTTTTAAATGAGGAGACCACATCTGTATGCAGTATTCAAGATGTGGGCGTACCATGGATTTCTATAAGGGCAATAAGATATTCTCCGTCTTATTCTCTATCCCTTTTTTAATGATTCCTAACATCCTGTTTGCTTTTCTGACTGCTTTCTGAAAATCTAAGTACACTATATCTACTGGATCCCTCTTGTCCACAAGCTTGTTGACCCCCTCAAAGAATTCTAGTAGATTGGTGAGGCATGATTTCCCTTTACAAAAACCATGTTGACTTTTCCCCAACAAATCTTTTTGCTGTTTGTACAGCACCAGGCACAATGGGGTCCTGGTCCTTGACTGGGGCTCTTAGATGCCATGGTAATAATTTTAAATTAATAAGTACATTTTTTAAAGAAAGATGTTGTCTTGGGCATTGGCACCTCTGGCCCATTGGTGGACCCAGCACTGCTCGGAAGTGTTTTTCACCATCAGTATTGTGACCAACATAGCCATCCCAGGCGTTCAGGGCCTGAAAACTGGCGAACACAGCAAAACCTCCATTCTCCCCCAGACACAGCCTCAGGAAAATGGTGCTTCCAAGTTAAACATTTGGCTGAGTAATGAAGAGAGACCAGGGTTTTGCTTCCTTTAGTTCCTTTTCTATTTAAGGAGTGGAATACAGTGACCTGTCCACAAATGCAACAGTCATTGTCTACTCTGCAACAGCTCCCGCACAAGCCCGGGGGCGAGGGTCGGTTTTAATGCGAGAAGGGTTTTCTAGCCTGTCTGCTGAGTGCCTGGGGACCTGTAACTCCCCCCTTGATGATGGCTGAAGGAGGGCAGGAGGAGAGGAGGAGAGGAGAAAGGAAAGATAGTCACTGCAAAGCCATGCACACACACAGGGCTCAAGGCTGCAGGCAAAAAAAACCCCAATGACTCCTAGGGGAGTTCTGAGCTGCAGGATTTAGCCTCAGCAGAGATAACACAGCAGGCCACTTCAGCATCACTCTGTGAGGTAAGTGGAAATTTTACATCCCACACACACACCCCGTACCTCTATCTATGGTAGTGCAGCAGGGAACAACAACAGGTCAGGATCATCAACCCACCGGCAGTGAGAAGAGGATAATAAGCCACACTCTATTGCAAAGAACTGTACGTTTACCCAGGAATCACCTGGGGAATGGGAACTACCTCCCTAGAATGGGACCAACATCTGCCCATCCTGCTGCTGCAGAGGGGCTTTATGAGGCTTCCTAGAATGCAGACCCTTCTCTGGCTTTCACACGGGGTCCGTCTGATGTTCTCTTTGCCAGGCAGAACGAGGAAGGCCCCTGCTGTGGCAGGAGGGGCACAACTTGGTGTCCCCAGAGACCCCTGAGTTTAGCAACGGAGAGCAAGGGAAGGAGGGATTTGGAGGGAGCCGAGAGACCCCAAGTGGGTCCCAAGGAAAAATCCCTGCCTGCAAATGGCTCCAGGGAATAAGGCGCTGAAAGCCATCATGGGAAAAGGCTCCAAACAGCCTTCAGTTTTAACTGCCTCATGCTGCATGTGCCAGGTACCTCTGGAGGGAATGCTTGCACCTGCTGGGTTGCAAAATGTGCTGATTTTGTCCATGAGGACACATCTGCCAAGCTGCCGGCCAGGTTGGGACATCTGAGGGGGAAGGCACCTGCCGTGCTGCGGAGCAGGCCAGTACATCCTGGTCCAATGCACCTGCCAGGCGGCCGCTCACCTCCGGTACCTCCCACCAAGCTGCCAGCTCTCAGGGCACATTGGTGGCTTATGGCAGCACAGCAGCTGCAGCCGGCCAGGAGCCAGCGGCACCATAGCACGTGGCGTCTGGAAAGGACACTGTACCTGCTGCATCACATTGCGTTTCTGATTGACTGCTGTGAGGTAACGCAGGACCAGCTTGGTGGCTTCCGTTTTGCCAGAACCACTTTCGCCACTAGAAAGAGAAGACGCGAACATAAGGAAGGTCGCTGAGCGTGCAGTCAATCACCTGGAGCCAACCAAAGGTTACCGAACCGAGTGGCAGCTACACATGCTATGAGTACTGTGCTCGGCCCTGCTCCCATTGAAATCAACGGCCAAATTCCTACTGGCTTCAGCAGGGGCTGGACCAAGCCTGGCGGTTTTACCATTATATTGATTTGGTTAAAGATGCCAGCTAGAGATCGATGCGCTCAATCGACATCCCTTTGGGATTTGCCATGACGATGATGATAAAGATGCCAGCTTCGCAGCCCTGCAGAAGGACGTCTCAGATCTACCTGCAGGCCAGGTATGGCATGGGCGGTGGCTGGGCAAGCTGCCATGAGCGAGCTCAAGCCGGAGCTAGAGAGGCCAGCTCTTGGAACGAAAGGGAAGCTCCCTTTCCCCAGCCAGGCCGCAAGCTCTCACCTGATGATAATACACTGGTTGTGTTTGGCATCCATCATTTTGGTATAGGCGACGTTTGCAATAGCAAAAAGGTGCCTGCAAAAGAGCCAGACACACAGAGCGTTAGGGGAAAAACAGTCCCTGCAGAGGAGGGGTCCCCACCAGCCCAACACCTTGGCTGGGAGCAGGACAAGGCTTCTGATGCTCTGAGCTGAGCCAGCTCCTTCGCCTTAGGTCACCCACCGGCACAAAGGAAGTCGGAAGACACCCAGCAGGATCAAACCCCAGGCTTGCTACCCCTGGGCAGGAAAGATCTGGGCTGGGATCTCCACTCGAGAGAGAGGACAGCTGCTTCATCATCAGACCGACCGTTTGGGCCTGAGTGCCCTCTGCAGCACCTCCCCTAAGCTGCTCAGCACTGCCCAGGATCCTGCAAACCTTTACTGCCCCAAGTGGCTGTGGATTGCAGTGGGGCTACTGGGGTGAGAGAGGATTACTCCCTGGAGTAAAGCTCAGCAGGCTCGGGTCCCCGGCCATGACAATCTGAGCTCAAGGAGAGCGCAAGGAGCCTGAGCAGCCGGGCTGTGCAGCTGGGACACCAGCCGGAAGGGGACTGTAACATGCCAGGAGGAGATAGACAGCACACTGCGCTCTGGGTGGGGGACGTACTTACGGGGGATTCTCTCCCAGGGCCCTTCCTTCATACTGCAGCACCTGCTCCGTCCCGTAGATGTTGTACATTTTGTAGGGGTTCACGGACACTAAGATGCTGCCTATGTAGGTCTGCAGCAGCAAGAGACACACAGAGGAAGAGCTGCTTATGTTTTTACGCTCAGCCACCGCTCCGCAGAAGATGAGCGGCAGGCATCTAAGCTGAGTGACAGTAATGCCTAATGCCATTTACCAAAGGATCTCAAAGCACTTTACAAAAGTGGGGGAAGGTCCATCTCTGGGAAACAGTGGCACACATTGGTTAAGTCACTTGCTCAAAAAAATCACACAGCGAGATGGGGGTGAAGCAGACTAGAACCCAGGCGTCCTGACACGCTGTGCCGTGAGTGACCCACCCACCAGACACACACTCTGCACATCAGTGTCAGACAGGACCCTCCCCCTGGTAATGCCAAGGAGACCCTGAGGCCTGTAATAAACTCTGAGTGTGACTTCAGCTGCCAGGAACTTACATAGATTAACTCGCGGTCAAACCTCGTCTTGATGTTCTGCAGCACTGCGCCCTCCTGGAGGTCCCTGGAACACACAGCACAAAAAGGGATCAAGGCCACGGCCCTAGTGCACAGCACCTTCAGAAAGAGGATGAGGCTGATGGCCAACAAATCCGCTCCTGTCCTCTCCACCCAGCCAGCTCAGTGCCACCAACGTGCACCCCTCCCAGTCCCAGGCACAGGCAGTCAAAGCTCCGAAAAGCGAAGCTGGAGTCAGACTAAGGGAATCCACTGCCGAGGCTGGTGAGATCTTAAAGTCGGGGGAGGGCATCTGCGGGAGCTGTTCACAGCAGTGGGCACGGTCCATGCTAGGGCCTGGGGAGCACATTGTGCTAGTCACTCTACAGAACCAAGGAGAGACAACGGCCCTGCCTCAAACAGTTAAGACGGAGGGTCGAAGGTGACACTGAGACTCACCCAAGGTCACACAGCAGGTCAGTGGCAGAGCTGGGCCTGTACCCTAGATTCCTGATTCCCAGGCCAGTGCCCTGGCCCCTAGCCCATAGTGGTGCTCTGCTGAGTGACGCCAGCCAGCCCATGGTGATTAGCATTCCTTTTAGATCAGCCAGAGCATGCTGGCCAGTCACTTACTGCAGCTGGGTCATGTCCTCCACGCCATCTTCCTTCGGCTCCTCTCGGGCGCTCCTGGACGGCAGGTTGTGGATGGAGTGCATCTACACTCAGGGAGTAAGACATGCAGATCAGGCAGTTATTGCAGGGTGCAGCCGGGCAGCGTTACTCAGAGAACTTCTCTGGCCAGCTCGGGGGCCTCACGAGAGTTGGGGTCGGACCCCAAGCCAAGCTATTGCTCCCAAACTGGTCCAACTGGCATGTCCGTCTGCCGGGGCTGGGGACAAGATCCCCACTGCTCTATAGTGTCTGGACTGGCTCAACCTTCTCCCATCAGCAAGAGGAAACCCTAGGGAGCAATGAGGCTTGTGCAGGTGGAGCTGGAGGTTACAGAAGGGACTTTGCAAAGGGGGAGGTCTGACCCCAACCCTTTGCTGCCAAGTCCCTTCATCGCAGCAGGCCATCAGGTGGCATCACCCGGTACAGCCACCGATAAGGCCAGGGACTGTCTGGGGGTTGAGACACCAGGCCCTGGGGCAGTTCCTCTCTCCTCATCCCTTTCTGGGCATGGGTGTGTGACGGCTGCCATCTTGGCCAGCATGACTGGGATTAAAGTAGGGACCTCCAGAGCTAAAAGCATGAGCTGCTACAGCTTGAGCTAAAGAGCCCTTGTAGCTAGGGCCTGTCACAGGGCCAGATCTCTGCAAATTGGGACGTGCATAACACACTAACCGGTGGGTTCCAGTTGTAGCTATGGAGGCACAAAAATCAACTGCCTGATGGAGGTGGCTTTCCAATAAAGGAGAACAGAACTGGCCCTGTTCAGGGGTACAGGGGTATGGAGCGACCCCTTTGGGCAGGAGCTTCAGCAGAGAGATGTCTTGAGATCAGACCATGCCACTCGCCTCTGCATCACACCCCGGGCTCCCCCTCACTTACCATATCCAGCTCACACCTCTCAGCCTTGGTTTCCAAACCCTGCACAACTCTGCTCTGGTCTGCATCTCTAACCACATTCCCTGCCCCTCCACTTTGTTCCACTGATGATACCAGCCCTGCTGCCCTGTCTTTCCCCTCTTCACCCAGGCTTTCATGCTGGGCCCTATGTGGGACCAGCCCATCAACCCCCTCCCAAAGATTCATTTCTTCTACAAGCTGCACCCCCTCGCTCGCACACACACAGAATATTAGACTGAGGACTTGTCTACATGGGGACATTCAGGAAAGTTAATCCAAATTAATTCTTAAAGCAAATTCATTAAACCACAATCAATCCCTTTGTGGACACTCTTGTGAATTAAGCTAAACCAAATTAAGGCCACTTTAATTCTGAATGAGAGTCTCCATGCATGGGTTCAATGTGGTTTGACTAATCCACTTTTAATCTGAATTAACACAAGGTGTGAATTTATTTTCCTGATTGTTCCCATGTAGACAGAGAGAGAAAAAGAAAATGACCATTAATTATTTGCATTACAGTAGCACCAAGAGCAGGGCCTGAAACAGTCTCTGACATAAAAGGATCACAATCTAACCAGACAATGTGGCTGGGGAATCCATGCAGTGCCCTACCCACTAGACCACACTGTCCCTGAGTGTACTAAAGCAGCTCCTGCAGTGTATTGTCCCTCTGCATTCCACTACAGCGCACGCCTTGAACTGCTGGGTAACATACACAGGCCCCTATATTGTCACACTGGCACCTATTTAGCTTTCAAGAACAATGCAAAGGGTAGCTGAGGCGCTGCTACAATCCCCGCGTGACATTCAGAGGTGGAAGATACCCATTGGGTCCCCGGGTCACCTCCCCCCAGCCAGTGCAGGATTGGTCCCTATCATCTCATTCCCTGTGCTTTGTCTAACGTGATTTTAAACGCCTCGCGCAGCGTCAGCTGAATGCACAGAAGAGCCACAGAGCGTCTGTTACTTCACAAAAAGCCCAGGTAACTAAGAGTCACCAGCTTGGAAGAGCAGACAATAAACCCTAGAGCTTTTTCAATCATCACTGTAGCTCCTAAGCTGGAGAGCATCCAGCCCCGCGTGGGCTCGGGCCAGGGTAGGCAGCAAGCATGTAAGCAAATCGCCATCCACGGCAAGCCAGTCACGTACTGGGGTAGGTCTCAGATGAGCTCTGTCAGCCCGTGCGTGCCAAGAGAGGCCCCTCTAATTAAAACGCTCCTTCTGTTCCAATGCAGCTACCTGCCACAGATCAAGTCTCTGCATTTACATCTCTCTCTTTTGTTCCATTGCTATGACAGAGGTCAAACGGCTCCAAAAGTACCAGCTGCCACCCTGGCTGCAGTGGGGGGGCTTATAGTTTTACAGTGACAGAGCCCAGGGATAGCTCTGTGCCTTTATTAAACCTCAGTCTGGATTGGGCTGGTTTCCCCTTTCCAGCGTAGGTGCCAGTTCGCTAGCTGTGCCCGCACAGCCTGGCTCCTGCATCCCACTGTTGAGGAACCTCTTTCCAACAGGCCAGGTTTTTTAAGCAGCCAAAGCCAACTTTGTGGTGCCAGCTGTGGTCTCTGGGGGGTTGGCTGTCAGTGGGTAAGTCAGCCCAAGCAGGGAAGCACAGGCTGGCCACCTTAGCTTCTCTCCTGCTCAGAACTGCCATGTGGGTAGAGCCACGCTCCCGCTGGCATGGTCTGAATGCAACGGCGCGAGTCTCATCTTGCCGACACCACCGGGCATCCTTACCCCAGAGCAAGCAAGAGGAGCGTCAGAGCCAGGGCCGGATGGCACAGAGGAGAAAACATTTTTTTATTTTCACATCTGAGGCCAGCTCTTTTGCAAGAGAAGGGAGCCAGATCTAGTGGTTAGAGCAGGAGGCTGGCGGTCAGGACTCCTGGGTTCCTCGGCTGGCTGGCTGCAAGCACCTGATGTTCATTCCATGCTGTGAGGAGGGTGGGGAAGGGGCACAACCAGGGGCTACACATTAACTCTACTAATAGACAGGGTCTGGTTTTAACCCTTCAAACCCTGGTGTTTTCCACAGCACTCGGCCAATTGCCCAGAGGATTTTAAGAGAGCTGAACCTGCTTACCCATGGGGCCAATGTTGCTCACTCTTCAGTGTAAGGGCCTGATCCAACGCCCCCTGACATCATTTGGAGCTGGATCTTTGGATCCGGTCCTACATTCAGATTAACCCCCGTGGGTTTACTACAATGTAAACTGGCCCCAGGTCTGGATTCTGCTCCAAATGCACCAAACTGGCCCAAATCCCTGGAATTACCTTATCATGCCAGGGCGGTTTCTTGCCCGTGTTCCCACGCTCCCAGTGGTTCCCATCACCCTGGTTCTGCACTGAGGATCTGTGGGTCAGGTACCCAGCAGCGCTGTCTCCTCGCCGGCCCGACCACTTGTTCAGGCTCCCAGGGGGAGGGTTAGGAAGCAGTTTCTCAGAAGACCACGCGTTGGGTGACGCACGGACATTCACCATCTGCTGCTTAGACCAGTGCTGCTTGTGCATGTAGGACATCCTTCTGAAGGTGCCCAGCCTCTGGACCTGCGGCATGACAACAGCGTACCTCCCCGTGCCGTCCTCCCCTGACATGTCCTCGTTCTCAAATTGCTCAGCAGGGAGTTTTGCTGGTCTGCTGCATGCTTCCTGCAGGGATGGGGACCCGGCAAAGGAGGGGCCAGCTCCCGTCACAGAATGGGGGCCTTTGAAGGCCACAGTTCTTTGCGACTGAGGGCCCAGATTTGCTTTGCCTTTCAGCACAGCGTGGGGGCTGCAGGTGGCTGAATAAGACAAATTCCCACCCGGAACCTTATGTGCCCAGTTTGGGGTAGGTGACCGTGACCTGTTTGCTTCTCCCATTGGCATCGTAGCATGTTTTAGGGACGGAGCAGGGGAGGCCGGCTTCTGAGAAGGGCTCCTACCAAGGGGGCGTCTAGGATCTGTCGGTGATGGTGGGCGATGTCCCTGGGCTCCATGTCCGCCCTCTCTCACTGAGAATTTGAGAGCCGTGGGTCCTGATGTCTGACCTGCCACTGGCTGTCCAAATCGTTTCAGGAATGCATTCCCACCTCCTGCTTTGCTCGCAGGCATGCTGCTGGTTTCTGCAGGAGAAGGCCTCCTCGTGGAAGGGGTGTGGGTCATCCCAGCTAGAGGCTGACCGATACGTTTGATAAATGCCTTAGGGATCCCAGGAGCAGGGCTGGGAGGCGGAGGCAGCTTTGAAATGCTCCTCATGCTTCCGCCTCCTGCCATCTTGGGTGATGGAGTTCGCTGAGCTGGCATTTCGTTCCCAGACGCCCCGTCCCAACGTGGCCGTGCAGGCAGCTGCCCTGCTGGCCCATTAGCATCCATGGGCGACGGGGGCCAGCCAGGTAGAAAGTTAGGAGAGTCTTTGATGGTAACACGATGGCTTCCTTGGCGTGTCAGCATCTGAGGGGAGGGTGTTCTTGCCGATCCCCGGGGAGGCGGCTCGCCTCTGACGGACGGCATCGGGGATGGTGGGAGGGGAGACTGAGCTCCCGCTGGACGGCCCAACTGCTTCAGAAACGAGTTCCTCATTAAAGGCTTCACTGCTTTAGTTGGGGGCTCGGGCTGCCTGATCCAAGCCTGGGGGAGCCGCCTGTGCATTTCCACGGGTGAGCGGCTCAGTCTCCTTGATAGCTGAGGGGAAGATGACTGTCTGCTCCCAGTGCCCCTGACTGAAAAGCTAGGGGACCTTGCCTCAGGAGGAGACCCAAACTGCCTCAGGGATGGGTGAGGTGAAGAGGGATATTTCAGCTCCCCAGGGGCAGGATTATGGAGCCCCGGAGGGGCTAAGCTCCCAGGCAGGGTGGCTGGGGTGGTGCCTTGGGGGGTTGAGCCAAACATTTGAAACCTGGCTGAGCTGGATTTTAGGGTGGGCTGTGGGGATGGCAGGCTGGAAGGTGGCTCACCCTTTGTGCTATTGACGTGCTTTAGCACAGGCTGTGGAGACCAACTCCTCTGACTCATGAATGGGTTATGAGCTGTTGGCCTAGGAGATGGCATGGGCTGGAAGGTGGAATCTATAGGTGCTGTGCTCCCAGCGGTGGAGGAGTTTTGTCTCCAGGATAGAGGAGGAGAGGAGACATTTTCTCTGGCCACTGGAGACCCTGGTCTCCTCAAAGAGGGAGGAGGAGCAGTAGGAGGGTTCTTCATCCTCAGAGAGGATCGTGGTGAGGGAGGGGGACTTCTGGGTCTCATTGGTGTCTGGTAAGAGGGAAGCTGTGGA
This sequence comes from Mauremys mutica, assembly GCF_020497125.1. Lineage (NCBI taxonomy): Eukaryota > Metazoa > Chordata > Testudines > Geoemydidae > Mauremys > Mauremys mutica. Next base: position 79,453,628 of record NC_059082.1, on the reverse strand, counting down.
GACTTCCCAGTCATGTGACTACCGAACCGCTGCAGAAAGGGGTTGTTCATCTCTGGCTTTTGAAAATCCGGCTGCGGCTGGTTAAAGTTGAGCCTTTTCACACTGGGTTTTGGAGAAGGGGGTCTCTGCCACACAGAAGAATGAGACGGTGGCCTGAGGGGCTCCAGGCTGCTTCTGCTTCCTACTCTCCTTAAAGGATGTGGGGAGGAGGAGATGCTCCTCCGGGAAGGCTGAGGGGAAGGAGGCCTTTGGGAGTTGTTGTTGTTACTGGCTGGATAATCGAATTTCCTCATAGGCAAGAAAGGTGCCGAGTCCAAGGTCTCCATCCCTGCTAATTTATGGCCAAACTTTTTATAGGACGGCTCAATAAATGGATGCCGGTCATGCGATTTCTCCTGGGGGATGTCAAAACGTCTTACAGAGGGCTGTGGAGAAGAGTGATGAAAGCTCTGTCTCTCTGGACTCCTACGCTGCCTGCTAAGTTTCGGGGAAGAGGTGGAACTTGGCATGTCGCCGTGTCTAATTGATGGCTGAGGGGAAGGTGGCCTCAGAGGCCCGTTCTCACCAAATGACAGAGATGTTGCCCTCCTTACTGGAGAGGGTGTGGGGGGCCTGCCCTTCACCTCGCTCCCACGGTGTTTTAAAATGGGTTTTGGTTGCGTGAGGGATCTTTGTAAGAACTGCCCTAGGGGGCTCCCACATCCTCGCGGAGAGAAACTTTGCAAATGCGCCTCCTGGACATTGCCTTGCTGGCCACTAGGGTCGAACCTGCTTCCCATTGACTTTGGAGAGTGAGGCCTTGGAAGCCAGCTGCCATGAGCCTGGCCAACATGGCCGTATGTCACTGAGGGTTGGGGATCCCCAACGCTGAACTGGGCGAAGGGAGACGCCAGCGGCTCATATTCACCGTAGTCATCCTCATCTTGATCCACACCGCCAAGAGAAATATGCGGAGAAGGAGGGAGGGGAACATCAAGTTTGTCTCTTCCAAACAGCTTCACCTGAGGCCTGGGGAAGAGCCTGAACTTCCTGTTTAACGACAGTTTAGAAGGCAACGTTTCCTCGATGCCCTGCTGCTCAAAGAAGGAAGAATTAGGGAGCATAAAAGGGTAATCTCCATTCTCATCCACCAACTCCTCTGGCTCATCCATCTCTGTTATATCATCCAAGGGATACGCATAAGGGTTATAGGAAGACTGAGCTGGAGGGCCCCATTCGTATTCGCTGTAACTGATTTCATGCTGAGGGGAATAATCATCCAGATAGTCCATTTCATCTACCCTCAGGTTGTAGGGCCCTCCAGAAGGACCATATTTGTCTTCAAAAGAGCCATATGGCCCTGTTTGCTCTTCATAGTAATCCATATCACTCCTATATTGGTCATAGGGTTCATATGGTGAATAGCCAGAAGGTGACTCATAATCCTGGTCTTCATAGTCATAGTAGTCAGACTGGTTTTGCAGCGGATCATCGTAGTAGTCCAGGGGCTCTTCGTAAAGCCCATATTCTTCTTCCATATCATATCCAGGGTAGTCCTCGTAATCAGATACCCTTCTGTTATGAAAGTCGTGTCTGTCTGCATAGTCAGTTGGTGCCTGGAGGTAGCTTTCCTCCTCAGGGTAGCCATACTGAGCTGGGGCCTGCGAGTCGTAAAAGCTGCTGTCATCCTGGTAACAGTTGTAATAGTCCAGTGGAACTGCAGGGCCCTCATACCCGCTTGGCCTGGGCTGTGAGAACCTCCCAGAGGGCTGCCTCACAAGGCCGCCATGTTCAAAGTTTGGCTGGTAGCCATATTCCTCTTCCCCTTGGCCATAGAGCCTCCTGGCTCCAGAGAACCTTTTCATGTTGGCTCGGTGCCTCAGAATCTCGTCCTCTGATGGGAAGGGGAGTTTCTTAGCTCCAATCCTAGATAGCCAGGCCTCATTCATGGACCTCTCATTGTAGGTAAGCCTGGCCCGTTTGGACAGGAACTTCCTTGTCAGCCAGCTGGTGGCGGCAGCAGCTTTGCTCAGGATCTGAGCCCGGGGTTTGAATTTCTCTTTCGTTCTCCTTCGGCGGAAGAGGCTGCTGAAGAACCCACCCTCCTCCTTCGGTTTCTCGCCTCCCAGTCCCAGCCGTATCAGCAGGAAAGAGGGCTTTTTCGGGTTGCCACTGGCCTCCTCTTTCTTCTTCTTCTTCCCTATACTCTTGAAGCGCATCATGAGGTTGGAGGTGGATTTCAGCACTGCCTTCTTCTTCTTCATCTTCTTCTTCGTGCTGTATTTATTCAGCCCCCAGAAAAACCGGGAGGTGTTCTTGAACTGCCCCTTCTTGGAGCGCTTCAGGCCTAGCCTCTTGAAGCCCATGAAGAGCTTGGATGCACTCTTCAGGCTCTTCTTCATTTTGGACTTGGGCGGTTCCACTTCCCTCCTAGCTAGACCAGCCATAGCCTTGGTCGCCCCTTTCAGCTGAGCCTTGGCATGCTCCTTCTTCGCCCCCTTCTTCTTCCGGGCATCATCGCCCGCCAGCCCCATCACCAGGTGGGAGGCACCTTTGAGGTGCAGGTCCTTCTTCTTTTTCTTTGCAGAATAATCTTCCTCCTCCTCCTCCTCCTCTTCCTCCTCCTCTTCCGACAGCACCTTTTTCCCTCTCCCCTGCTTCTTACCACCCCTGGCTTTGGAGGCCTCCTTTTTGTCCTTCCCTTTCTTTTTCTTAGGGTCTTCCTCACTGTCCTCGTCTTCGTCCTCCTCCTCCACCATCTCACTCTCCTCATCGCTGTCTTCCTCGGCATTGCTCTTCGTTAGTTCAGAGTCCGAGGCCTCCTCCGACTCACTGAGGACCTCCTTCTTCCCCTTCTTGGCATCCTTCCCCTTCTTCTCATCCTTCCCTTTCCCCTTTGCCACTTCCTTCCCCTTCCCCCCTTTGGCATTGCTTTTCCCCCCCTTGACCTCGTCCTTGCCCTTCTTGGCATTGCCACCCTTCTCAGCGGTCTTTTTGGTCTCACCTTTTTTGCCACCCATGCTCCTGGTGTTTCAGGCTCATACTCTAGCCTCCAGGTGCGGCAGTGCCATACGTCACCCACGATCCTGAGTATAGGTGTGGGTTATAACCGTGTCCCCCTGGGTGGTCAATCCCCCCAAACCAGGCAGCAGCAGCAAGCCTTCAAAGCCAAACCTTCATGCTGCCCATGCACATTCGTGAGACAATTGTAATGTCTTCCCAGCAGCAGCAGGACAGCTTTTCTGCATTGCTCTGAAACAGGGGCACGCGGTGCCAGGAGCTGGTGCTCGTATACAAGTCTTGGTTTTATTTACCTTTGCAGGATTTCAGTGAGACAAAGCAGTTCTCCATCCTTCGCCTCCTAGGCTTAGTCGTTCCTTCTTAGTCCCCGCTACTGCACTTTAGAATGTGAATGCAGTGTCCCACCGGTGATGAGAACATCCCCTGATACTTGCAGCTGCATCCTCTGGGAGATCCTGCTTCATCCTTCCACTGGGAAGTCCCCAGTCCTGGCTCTTAACATTCCATACCGACTCCTCAGTCAAAATGTCTCATCCCATCCTGCGATGCACCTTTCTGCCAGGCACGGGGAGTTAAGAACTCAAGTTATTGCGACTGTTCTGCTAGACTGTAACTGTATCTCCTTGGCTCCCGGCCCTATGAATAATGCAAGTGGGCTGCCCTGCTTCCACTCAGAGACTCTTCCGAAGGAGACAGAAGAAGCGAAGGAAGAGAACTCAGAAATGGCCTCTGGCCAGCGCTCCAAATGCACTGGCCACAGCAATTGGAAGATAAATCTGGATGAGGGCAAAGAGTGGAACCATCCTTCTTAGAGGGTGAAATTCACATTCACCACTAGCAGCCGATGCCTCACGTCACCCAAAGGGCTTCAATCGGATAAAAAAGTGGTGCATAGTCTCTCTGCCTAGGGGGTGAATTTTCTCCCAGACAGCATAGGTCTTCTCTTGGTTTTCTCCCCACAGTATCGATCCCCACCAGGGATATCCGCATTAAAACAGGGGCTCTGATTCTCCTCTTGCTCACAGTGCCATAAATCAGGAGTAAATCAGGAGTCACTGGGAGACACACCAGTGTTCCTAGTGGGAACAGTGTCAGGAGCTTGTCTGCCTCTTTCTCCCCCAGGCTAGGAGGCTACATTTACGTGACAAAATTAGAAGACAATGATCCTGTTACAGAGGGTGGGCCAGATTCAACTTTCATCTACACTGGGGACGGTTGCTGAGAGCATGACCTCGGTTCAGAAATAAGCAGCAGGGATGGGTGAAATCTAGCCTGAAGACCCTGTTCTCATCCATCATCTTAGCCATTGACGAGGGGAGAACACAAAGGCACAGTCTTTGAATAGGACCTTTCCCATGAGACGTCAGTGACTCGCTCATGCTAGGAAAGCCCCAGCCCTTCAGAGCCAAATTCTGCTCTCACGGCCACGCATCCGCTGACTCCAGTAGGACTGCCTGGGTGAGAGGCCTTCACCCTGTGTTTGTTTTTAACCTTGCAAATCTGACAGCTGCGGTGAAATTAACCCTCAAGAATAACTAATAAGCATGTGGGTTTTCAAGGGAGCCAATGAAAAGAGCAGGACGGGACATCCTAGTTTATAGAGGGCAGCACCTTCCATCGGTGAGCCTGAATCCCACAGCGTTAGTGACACTGGATCTCCAGCCTTCTCCAACTGCCTAAGGGGACATTGGAGCAAGCAATACCACTCAGAGGGATTCAGGTGAGCTCCAGAGTCAATAAACAACAGAGAAAAGGACGGAAGGATTGGAATGATCATAAGCTGCTAGGCACATCCACGCAGCTTTCCACTGACAGTCTGAGCCCTACAGCAGTTCACATCCCAGGCAGCCTGCACTGACGAGACAGCTGTCCGCAGCCTACACACCGGCTAAAAGCATGAGCTGCTACAGATGTGCTTGCACTAAACCTGCCTGGCGGGGGAGGGGGACTGTAACAGCTCATAGCCTGTGTGGATCAGGCATGAAGGGGGCCCCATAACATGCACTCGCCAGTGGGTTACGCATGCAGTTAGCAGGGCGGTGCAGGAATGTGAACGGGCATGTTTGCTTGTTGTGTGCACAAGATTGTCTATGAAAGGGCAGGGGTTTGTGTGGCGTGACTAGTGTGTTTGCATGGCCAGGGAGTGCACAGGGACAGCAACTGTGGAATGGGAAATCAGAGCCCTGCAACAATTTGCAGCCGAGCCCCATTTTCCACCCTGCAGTTTCCCCATCGCCCCCTGCAGGACAATGGGGATAGTCTCCATGTGTTTTAAATTTACTTCCCAAGCGGGGTGGAAAGAATACAGAGATCCTGCCACCACTACCTGCACTGTTCTGGAGGACACTGGTATCTCCTCTAGCATAAGGCAGGCCCTAAGGGTAGCCAGAAAGCCTTGCCAGCTTTCTGCTGGCTGGTATAATGCTGAGAATGATTTCTGAACCTTCAGTCGCTGCCAGCTCCCTGTGACATTAATATCACTCCACGGCAAGCCCTGCAGCATGTTTTCTGTGGCCAGTAGCAAATGGCTTAATAGCACTGGGCCCTGCTGTGGTTTTTCTATCCCTTCCCCAGGAATGTCAGGCCCCGAAGCCCTTTCTAAGACCCAGAGGTCCGTGCTCCTGGCTCAGGTTTCATAAGGAAAGCAAAGGAGCACATTTCATATCAGAGCGCGACTAACTTGAAACCAGATACTCAAATCTTCCCCAGCCTTCGTGTTCGCTGCTCCGCTCCTATTGCAAATCAGGAGGGCTGCTCTCCTGTGAATTCAGTGGCGGGGGAGGCCCAGCCATGCCTCCTTGGGCAGACGAGCAGCGATCGGGCTTGCTTTTCAGCCAGGCAAAATCATGCTGAGGATACGTGTTAGCTTTGCAGCATGCTGCCTCCACTCCCAGATCCCCACGTAGTGAACTCTGCTCCCCCAGCGACTGTTCCTGCAGCGCAATGGGCAGCACTGCGGGAGACGCATTAATTGGTGGGTGCGCCGGAGCGCTCAGGGCCATGTACGTGGCGCCCTCTGCTGGGAGGATACCAGTCTTGGGCGTATTTCCCCTTTGCAATGAGGAGAATTGGTCCCCACAGAGACAGCAGGGGGCCCTGTTTTCACCTGCAGCCCTTCCTGACTGACCCCTCCTGAGTCTCTTAGGCCCAGAGCCACCAAGGTATTTAGGCTCCTAACTGCCACTGAAATCAATAGATGCCAGGAGCCTAAATCCCTTGGTGGATCGGGGTCACAGGTGTTACTCACTCCTAGCCTTCACTGAAGTGTGGCCTTGGGTGTTTCACCTGAGTAAAGGGCACAACATAAAGGGCCGAATCCTCAGCTGGTGTAAATCCATGCAGCTCCACGGAGGTCAGAGCTCCGTCACTTTACACCAGCTGAGGATCGGGCTCGTTAAGGTTTGGCCTTTACTCGGGATTCTGAAGGACATTTTTGTGCCTCTCTCTGTCCATCGCTGATCTCCAGACCCAAACCCAGCCAGGCTGTGCTGCTTGCAGGCTCACTGAAAGCCACCCAGCCAGCGAGCATCACAGCTGACAGCATCTCACGGGGAAGGAGCTGAAGCAAATGAGCATTTCGTTTCATTCAGGCCTCTCTTACCCCAGCTTCTTAGGGTCAGACAGCTGCTCCTGCTCCAGCTGACCTCAATGGTAAAAAGCTCCCATTGACTTAAGGATTCAGGATCAGGGCCTGTGTGAACAGAGAGATTCTTGACTATTTGAGCAGGGGTCACAAACAGGCCAGCTCCTCGGTGTGTGTACATGGCAAAGCTCAATAATGGAGCTACGTCAATCTAGGATCAGTGCAAAATCTCACCCCTGCCTAAAGCCCTGGGGAGAAATTCACGAAGAGAATGAAAATTGACCTTTTCTGGAAAGACCTGAAAGTGAGCGCTGCGGAGCTGGAAAGCTTGTCTCTTTCACCAACAGAAGTCGGTCCAATAAAAGATATTACCTCGCCCACCTTGTCTTCTAGGGAGATAGAGAAAGAGTGTAGAGCAGTGTTAGCAACTCTCACAATTTTAACAAGTATCACAATCATTGCTGCTTTTTCTTAAAGCTCCAGCTCCTGGAGTCATGGGAATGTGTGAGAATCTTGGCTTGTGATATTACCTCGCCCACCTTGTCTTTTAGGGAGAGAGAGACAGGGTGTATGGGGTGTGTATGTGTATAGGTTATACACAAGGAGTGTGTGTGGTGTGTGAACGCATAGTGTGCAGGAGAGTGATACGGGGGGAGTGTGGTGTGTGAATGAATGTATAGTGTGTATGGGGGCGGTGGTGTGTACGCTCACACTGGTTGTTGCACTTCCCTTTTCCACCTTCTATTCAGGACTCCCCCGCCAATCCTGCAGCTTGCTGCCAGCATCAACTATTAATGACGGACCTGGATTCAAGTGGCTGCAAATTCATGAAAATTTAAGCAGAGATGTTCTAAATTTGTCATTTGTTTCACCCACCTGGATCACCTTCCCACTGAAAAGACACTCAGAGCCACAGTCAGTCACCTTGACACTAGATTTCAAAGCTGGCCAGCTCTCCTGCCCCTGAGATGCTGCATCTCTCAGGGGTCAGAGAGATGATCGGCCAGCCAATATTTTACATGTACAACTGCTGAATGCTAAGTGCCAAGGACATTATCTCCAGACATGCTGGTGATTTACATGCAAACAGGACATGTTATGAAACGTACGAGCACGTGGACAATAGAGAGTTTTGTACAGAATCAAGGGAAATCAAGACACCATTCGTTAACGTCAACTAACAGCTTCTATGCAGGGGTTTGTGGCCACTTGATCTGGGACACTGCAGATCCACTAATCACCCTGCTCCTCAGCCTGCTCCCAACCCCTCTCCTTGCGCTGGCTGGAGGAGAACCCAGCTTCACCATGCAACAAGACAGTGGAATTCCTGCCTGCCCCTACTGCACTGCCACCCTTCCAACCCCCCGCGCAGCAAACCCCCCTGATCCTACTGAGCTGGAGCCTTCTGCAGCCCCTGCTGGCTGGCTTCTGGTTTTCCTCTGTGCACAGTGAGGCAGTGCCTGTCATGGGTACATCCCCTGGTTTTCTGCTGGTCTATTTTACATGGTTGTTGTAAAGAATGAACAGAAGAAACAAGACTGGAGCATTGCCAAGGCTGGGTTAAACAAAGACAGGGCAGGCCCATGCAAAGAAGCCAGCCTTAATGTTGCCAACCCCAAATACTCAAAAATGATGGGATTGGTTTAATAATCATGAGATTATTAAAAAAAATTGGGTTCTTTTTATTTTCTCTTTGGTTGGTGAGCCTTTAGGGTGCACTGGCTTCACATTTTCACGCTGTTTTCAGCACCCATGAGGGCTGACACTTACTTAAAAAAAAGCCAAGATTCTCACATATTCCCATGACTCCAGGAGCTGGAGCTTTAAGAAAAAGCAGCAATGATTGAGACACTCATGTTAAAATTGTGAGAGTTCCTAACACTGCTCTACACTCTGTCTCTATCTCCCTAGAAGACAAGATGGGTGAGGTAATCTCTTTTACTGGACCGACTTCTGTTGGTGAAAGAGACAAGTTTTCCAGCTCCGCAGGGCTCACCTTCAGACCTTTCCAGAAAAAGTCACTTTTCATTCTCTTCGTGAATTTTTCCCCAGGGCTTTAGACAGAGGTGAGATTTTGCACCAATCCCAGATTGGCGTAGCTCCATTATTGAACTTTGCCATGTACACACACCGAGGAGCTGGCCTGTTTGTGACTCTTGCTCAAATAGTCAAGAATCTCTTTGTTCACACAGACCCTGATCCTGAACCCTTAAGTCAATGGGAGCTTTTTACCATTGAGGTCAGCTGGAGCAGGCCCCTAGTACCAAATGTTGACGGACCCTAGGAAGCTCTGGGTAAGAGAGTTCTGAATGCAGTGGAAATGCCACCTTTCCCCAATGAATGGGATCTGCATTGCAGAGAGCTCACGTTGGGACTCTGTACTCCCCTGCTCTGTGGAGCATTGATCCATGGTATGTGTCTATGTATGGCCATGTGTACTGAGAAGGCTGCTGGTGGGTTGGAGGAGTGGCAGCGCATGGGCAGTGGATCCAATCAGTGCCAACCCCCTAGACCTGAGTGACACACTAGGGGAGTACCAAGGGCAGGGCTTTTTGGAAGGTAAAGGGCTTTTCGCCTGCCAAGATGGAGGCTCCTCATGTCTCCTGTAACAATGATAATCTCTCTTAGCAGCTACCACTATGCAGGGAGTTGTGTTCCTTACCCACCTGCAGAAACACTTTGCTTACCTGCAAATCTGACATCAGGAATTATAACATTCAAAAACCAGTAGGAAAACACTTCAGTCTCTCTGGACACTCAATAACAGACTTAAAATTGGCAATTCTTCAACAAAAAAACTTCAGAAACAGACTCCAACAAGAAACTGCAGAACTGGAATTAATTTGCTAACTGGACACCATCAAATTAGGCCTGAATAAAGACTGGGAGTGGATGGGTCACTACAAAAACTAATTTCCCCCCTGCTGATACTCACACCTTCTTGTCAACTGTTTGAAATGGGCTGCCTTGTTTACACTGGCCTCATTAGCACTACAAAAGTGATTTCCACCCCTTCTTGTTGAGAATAGCCTACTTCCACCTTAATTGAATTAGCACTGACCCCCCAACTTGGTAAGGCAACTCCCATCTTTTCATAGTCTGTGTACGTATACCTCCCTACTGTATGTTCCACTCCATGCATCTGATGAAGTGGGCTGTAGCCCACAAAAGCTTATGCCCAAATACATTTGTTAGTCTCTAAGGTGTCACAAGGACTCCTCGTTGTTTTTGCTTACTGAAATTCAACATTTACGCACAGATCTAGTATGGCAGCATGGGCAGCAGCCATGCTAGCCTTGAGGGCTGGTCTATTCTAGGGGGCGGGATCAATCTAAGGGCTTGGCTACACTTGAAAGTTGCAGCGCTGGGAGTTACAGCGCTGGTCATGCAGCTGTGCAGGAACAGCGCTGGTGTGTGGCCACACTCACAGCTACCAGCGCTGGTGTGTGGCCACATTTGCAGCATTTGCAGCGCTGTTGGGAGTGCTGCATTATGGGCAGCTATCCCAGCATTCAAGTGGCAACAACATGCTTTTCAAAAGGGGGGTGGAGGGTGGTGTACTGTGACAGGGAGCGGGGAAGATAGAGAGAGTGGATTTTTGGAGCCAACACTGTGTGTTAGCTTCCTGGATTGAAAAATCACAAAATGTTCGCAAACCCTTAGTCTTAATTGCAAACAGCCTGCATCCAACGCTGTTTCTCTGTCAAGCAAACATTCACTCCCTGCCTCTCATTTGATCGTTCACAGCCAGGTACAGATAGCTCCTGTTTGCTGTGATCAGTGTTTGTTTTTTTAGATAAGCAGTTCAACGGAGCTCCAATCGGAGTTCACAACAAAACAGAGAGGCTGCATAACAAAACAAAGAGAGTAATTTAGTTAAAAGCATTCTGGGATATCTCCTTATTCCCTGGAGGCCAATAAAAGCGCTGGTGTGTGTCCACACTTGATGAGCAGCGCTGGATCACCAGCGCTGCAATCGCTACACCCCAACCTGGCCAGGTGTACAGCCAGCGCTGCAGCCAGGGAGTTGCAGCGCTGGATGTGCCTTGCAGGTGTGGACGGTTACTAATTGCAGCGCTGGAAAGCCTCCACCAGCGCTGCAACTTGCAAGTGTAGCCAAGCCCTGAGATATGCAACTTCAGTTATGGGAGTCGACGGGGAGTGCGGCGGGGATCAATTTATCATGTCTAGACGAGACACGATAAATCTTTCCCCGATAGATCGAGCGCTACCCGCCAATCCGGCGGGTAGTGCGGACGTACCCTGAGTGTTGGCCAATTGTATCTGTCAGTGTGGCCCTTTGCAGGACAGAATATCTGACCTGTTCAATAGATTGTGCGTGTCGCCATCTAGAGGCCACAGCCTGCTGAGGCTACAAATCCTACGCAGCTAACGGTGATTTGATTTTGGTCAAATGGCTTTAACCTGTGTTTCTGGAGCAAAGGTCCTAAGTTTTGTCTCCAGTGCTGCGCGTGAGCCATTTGGCTAGCAATGGCAATGGCCATTGAATGGACCATGTGGCTTCCTTACACATTTAAACTCATGGTCTCATTTCATATAGGCCACCAAACAGCCGTCAGATGGCAACAACTTTGGGTCTCTATAGCCCCACACTGGGTTTGATTGGGTGAACTAGAAGCAAAAGGCTACAAATCCCCATATTAATGGCCAGGACCAGCTAGCCTCCCTTACATTGTTATTTTGAGCGCAGAGCTGGGAGATATTTTTCATATGAAACTTTTTTTGGCAAAAAATACAGAGTTGGTGACACCAAAATACATTGCGAATTTGTGCCAGTTTCACCAATTTTTTTTGGTTTAAAAAAAAAGCCAAAAAGTAAAAATGTTTCAATTTTTTTTAAATTACTTTTAATTTCAAAATTTCTTTTAAAAAATGCTCTGTGCGCCTGCCCCACACTGGGCTCTAAGGGGTTAATAGAGCCCTAGAGTGGCAGAGAGGCAGCCAATCAGAGAAGGGCTGAAGGGAGCAGCCAGTCAGGGCCAAGCAGACCCATATTAAAAAGGGAGCTGCAGGGCAGAGGAAGGCAGTTCTCTGCTGGGAGCCCAGGGAGGAAGGACTGTGTCTCTGGAGGCTGCCAGCACCCTAGACAAAGCAGTGCTGCTAGCAGGGACTGGGGGAGTGAGAGACAGCTCCTGGCTGGCTGCTGGGGTTTGAGGCTGAAGCCCTGAGGCAAGGGCAAAGAGAATACCAGGGGCCACAAGGAAGTGGCCAGACAATTTGTTGCAGTAGCCACTAAGGGAAATGGCTGAACAGTGGACTGCAAGTCCCCCAGAATGGGGGAGCACATCCTGTGGCACAGCCAGAGGTCTGTGTCACTGAAGAGGATGCCGCAGTCCTTGGAGAGACATAGGTCCTGGAGCAAGAGTGACAGCAGCGAGGCACCACCTGAAGAGGGTGCACTACCATGCAGAGCTAATTCCCAGGACAGCCAGCAGGAGGCGCCGCAGTGGTGAGTGAACCCCGTTACATGCTCAAAATCAAACCAAAACATTTTGTTTCGGGTCAAATTAAACTTTTTTTTTTTACCTGAAACAAAACATTTTTTGACTTTTTGATTTGCTGAAAATGATGGAAAATGTTGGTTTTGGTTCTACCTGAAACAATTACCACCCCCCTCCCTGTTTTTTGGAGTGCCAGCAAACCGAAAAATCCATTATTCTCCCAGCGCTATTTGATCAGAGTTCTCTCTCAGTGACTGAGTGGTGGGTTAAAGCAAGATCTGTATTTATGATCAACAGAACTCAGAGAAATCAAGATTAAACTGATTCCTACCTGTTACCCTTCAACATAATTCAGTCACAAAGACTGCAGCCTAGGGAATATTTTTAGTGAAGGGAAACAGGAGTCATCTGGACTCAGCTGGAATAGGAGGCTCCTGTGGAGACACCCTTAATTTCGTGCTTGGAAGCTTCAGCAAGGAGGCATCCGTGGAGAAGGTTTATCAAAGGCAGAGGATTAGCATAGCTGCAGAAAAGCAAGGGCATGGAGCAGGGAATAAAATTGCAGCTGGGGACAGTCAACCTGGGAGTGCATCTGTGCAGATAATTAGATATCAGTACAATGTCTGTAGGGCTGATATTAAGACTAATTCAACCAAAAATTATCATGTGGATCTAACAGACTCCAAGACTTCAACGGGGACAGGAGCGCGTCCTAAAGGCTTGTCTGCCCTACTGGGTCTACAACGGCATAGCTGGAGATCTACCGCGGTAACCCCATAGCGTAGACGCCTCCTACAGCAACAGAAGGGGTTTTCCCATCGCTGTAGGAATGCCACCATCTCAAGCCACGGTAGGTAAGCTGGGTCAGCAGGAGCGTTCCTCCATCGACCTAGCCACAGTTACACCTGGGGTTAGGTTAGCTTAACTACGGCACTCAGGGGTGTGAATTTTTCATAGATATGTCAATCTACATTTGTAGTGTAGAGCAGGCCGAAGGAAGGGGGGCGCTGAGCTGGGGAGTTGCTCCAGAGCAGTGCTTGCTGTGCAGGGGGTGCCGTATTTTGCATGCCCCCGGATTTACGCTTCTTAAAGGGACACACTCAAGATTCCAAGGCTGGAAGATCGACCTGATCTGACAAAGCCCATCCACAGCATCCTGCAAACCCAGCTGCTTGCCGGGCTGCAAACACCAATCTAAACCACACTGAGACACAGCTTACCAAGGCTCTCAGTAACCGGTGCTAGGCCCTGCCATAGGGGAGAAGGCCTTGGTGCCTGGAGAGTGAACACAACCTAGTGCACGGCACATAGCGACAGACAGAGCTGCACAGACACCTCCTCACCCGGCAGGACCAAGCCAGAAATACAACTCCCACAAGAGTCTGGGTCTGCCCCCACTGCAAACCCAGCTCAGTGGCGACTGAAAGGTATGTCCGTCCCCCCCAATACCTGCCTACTGGCCCTCCCTGTGGAAAATAAGTTTGCCAAAATGAGCCCAGTCAAATCCACCCTCACAATCAGCAATAACTGGTCCCCTCGTTAGCAGCTGCAGTAGACAGGCCAAGCGTAGGATGGGGCATGGAGACCCACAGTCCCTCTGATGCCTGCAGGTGAGCCCCATAGCTCAGGACTGAGGCTCCAGGGCAGGGTGCCTGTCCCTCACCACAGTGAGGTGGCCCATGCTCATGTTTTCTGAATAAAAAAGGGACTTGTCTCCAGCGCTCCAAGGATTTCCCATCAGCCTCCTGGCCAGGGGCGCAAGGAGGAGCGGGGAAGGAGGCCCAGCCCCCTGCCCCCTCCAGGCCACAGATGTCAATCAGCCCTGCCTGAGGTTACCTGGGGCTTGAACCCCAGAGTTGCACCCTGCAGGGGTCTGCAGAGAAACACTGGCTGGGTGGCTTCATGGCGCACGTGTGGTGTGTGGGATCATGGGCTCCGGGCTCCGCCTGAGGCTGCCCTGGCCCAGCACGGAGCTGCTCAGCAAGGCCAGGCTGCTGAGCTTTCCTCAGCGGCTGTGAGGGCGGCCGAGTCTGCAGCGCAGCGTGCTGGAGCGATCCAGGCCATTAATCCAGCACGGTGACCCATGGCTCCAAGGTGGGGACAGGTCAGGTGGGAGGAGCTGGTGTGGACGGAGGCTTAAGGAGATGATGATCCCTAACGGGGGAAGCCTCCCATACCTCTGTGCAATGGGCTTCCCCATCACACGCTTGGCCCTGGGGAGACACCCCCCCAGCCCCTTCCTTAGGAAAATCCTGGCTTGCCTGTCAGCTGTTGCCGGGCAGGGAGTTCTGTGACTGTGGGGCCCTCTGCTGTCCACGCGCACATCTGGACAGAGTTCCTTGGAGGACTCGGAGCAACGGGCGTTGTCCCGACTCTCTGCTCCCTGTCCCCTTCTGCTGCCCACATTTTGGCCCTATGACCTGCGCCCTGTGAGGTTTTTGTCCCCCAGGCTCAGCCGACTTCTGAGTTCTGTCGGTGGCCTCTCCCTCCTCTGAGGGGCTGGGGCTTTTCTGTGTTCTGGTTGGCTCCGCCCAGGATTTAAATCAGCCAGCACGTTTCCAAAGCACCAAAATGCTATGGACAATTTAAAATAAAGGCCCAAATTTAATTCAAACTCAATTTAAATTCCGTGTCCAACACCATCTTTTATTTTCTAGGGGGCGGGGGAATGGGACTTCGCGGGGGGGACTATGACTGGTATTCGATCTAGAGAAAACATTCTGGAGAGAAGTAACTACATAATGAAGGTAAATCAACTCCCCTTAAAGCCAGACTGAGTTCAATTCCATCGAACTCTCCAGCCAGCCACACCTGACATGCAAACCAGGATGCAATCACCTGGATGCTTTAGGCTGATTACAGTGCAGGGCAGAGAAAAGTGGCCTTTGGACTGCTTGGGTTTGAGACAGGGACATAGCACCCCCTTCCTGTGCAAGATGGGAGGGGAAGAGGGCGGGGGGCTCTGCCAGCAGATATAGGGGACACCAACCATTGGGCGGAGAACAGAGACTGTTCCACCTTCCCCAGGTCAGATGTCGTACTGATCAATTGCTGAGAACAATAAATGCTGCCGTGCCTTGGGAAGCAAGAGGATCGTTGCCCATCAGGGCCAGATTAAGGCAGGGAGACTCTAGGCCCATGCCAAGGGCCCAGCTGCTGGAGTCATGTGATCAGTTCAGAATCTCAGTTTCATTTAAAGAAAAAGTTAATGTTTCTGTCCCTCAAGGGAAGCAAAGAAACACGCTGTTCACATTTTAGTTTAACAGACACCTGCCTGAGTCTGCAGACAGCCACCCCAACTGCTCCAAGAGAAGTGAAAACTGCCCAATTCCACTGAACTCTGTTGCCATCCTAAGAAGGGGGCAGGCCACAGCAAGGGGGTGCAGCCATAGGGGGGCAATGTGGCTTGTACCTCTGGCACCAGATTGCCTTAATTCTGCCCTGGTAGTAGGGTGACCAGACAGCAAACGTGAAAAATCAGGATGGGGTGGGGAGTAATAGGAGCCTATATAAGAAAAAGACCCCAAAATCAGGACTGTCCCTATAAAATCGGGACATCTGGTCACCCTACCTGATAGTGATAACTAAAGGGGGAAGGGTCTGAGAGCCTACCTAGCCAGGCGCTGAGTTGTCAGCCGCGATGCATGTGACAAGCAGGCTGAGCCCAGACCCGCATACGGAGGGGGGGGAAATGCGCTATCTGCAATCTAAGAGCTCTGTGACTTTCTTGCACCTAACCCTAGGATCCAAAGCCCGCTAAAGTCAATGCAGAGATTCCCCTGGAGTCCAAGGGGCCGGGATTCCCAAAGTCAGGGAAGGAAATGGGGGCCTCGACCCTCCCATCCCGCCTCAGGGCTCTGGGTCCAAAGGAGCCTCTCCCCCATACCGAATTTGTGTTGCTAGCAGGGCTGCTTCCATTGGCCCTCTCAAACTGAGCAGCAGTGGGTGGAGGTGACCGGAGTAGACAGAGGCATCATGCCAGGACAGGGCCACTTTCCCACCTGCAAACCTTGGCAGCAGCCTATTAATCAACCCTCCCCAGGCTGGTGGCTGCAGTGTCCCAGTTCAGCATCTGTGGAGATTAGGGGACAACAGCAGGGTGTTTGGGCTGTAGGACAGAAACCACATGGTGGGCTGTCTAATCTGCTTAGCACATGGGGCTGGCTGGCACGTGTCACAGTAAGGATACAGGGGGGAACAGGCAGGGTTTACAAGGAGCTGTTTCTCACTGGATCTTTGCAGGTGTGAGAATTGGAGGACACAGAGGGATCAGAGGTCACTACGGGCCACTTTGTTATGGACAGAGTGGGATTTGCTGTATTGACCAGTCCCTAGAGTCAGGGATAGTCAAATAATGGTCTCTAACACCTCACTGCCGTACCACAATGGTGACACCCATTAAAGGGTTAATTTAGTGCTCTAAATTGCTAGGGCACAGGGCACTGCCCTCAGGGTAGGTCCAGCCAGTGAGCGTTTTCTAGCTGTAGTGATTCTACCTTGTGCTTCATAGGTGGAGGGTAGCGTCACTTACAAACTGTGGGTGGAGATCTGTGACCTGCTCACACCTGGAATTAGCTCTCTCCATGCTGCTCGCCTAGTGGAAATTAGCTCCTCACAGAGCAGCTGTTACTTTTCTAAATCACAGCTGGGTCCTGTTATACTTCTCCTCCAAATGCAAAACACTTATCAGTCATGCTTCTGGAATCTGATTGGCTAGTGCAGCCAGCCTAACGTTATTCCCAATAACCACCTGCTGCCATAGACAATGAGATTCCAGGCTCTTGAATATACCATAATGTATCGCATTTTATGGAACAAAACAAGATTGTGCCAGCCCACAAAAGACACAGAAATGCCCTCAACTTTCACACCACCAACAAAAAATCACACCAAAAAGTTTACAACTGACCAATGACCTCATCAGAGGCAGCAGTGACATCATAGCCTTGAAACGCAGCCTTGTAAAATGTAAATAAAAACCCGAACGTTTTTTACAGCTGTGCCTGAGATCCCTTTTCGGGCATGGTCCCGGCCACGAGCAGTTCACAGCTGATGCGTCCTAATGAAATCTTGTTCTGCACAATCCCTTGTGAAAAGGGCCGTGCCTGAGATCTACCTGATGGGATAGTCACCCTAGACAAATAAATGTGATCACGTCACCCTCTAGTGGCCAAGCTGTGTTGCCTTCTTCAAAAGAGGCCCTTCCAGCTGGGTGAGGAATGCTGCCACTAGGCTTCCAAGGAAACTCCAGCTACTTTTCCTTTGCAAAAACCCATGGGTGGGCTAGCAGAACTATTCTCCAGGGTATACCAGGGACTCCTCTGCCCCATTCCCCCCCCACACAAAAAAACCCCACACTGGTATAAGCCTCTAGCATCGAGCGCACAGCACGGTCTCTGCCTGCCAGAGCACATGACCCTGTGCTCTCAGTCACTGTGCTGTAACTAGGTCTGTATGCTGATGCCTTGAAACATCTGTTCCTGCAGGGAAGTGCCTCATCTCCTGCGAGCAATGATTTACTTCTCATTGTTGCACTTCTGTGCTCTGGGAGACCCCGGCCACAGGGCTGTCTCCCGCCTGGCTGCAAACTAGCAGGAAGCCCTCCCCCAGGGTAGCCAGTCCTAGGAGCCTTCTCCTCTAGTTCTGTCCAGCTGGATGTGATGCAGATCGCTCCGTTGCAGGGTACAGCACCCCGAGATCTGTTAGAGACCCTGCCTGAGCCAGCCAGGAAATGCTAAGACTTACCTTCAGGAATCAGAGCCACCGGGCCCCTGCCAGCCACCACGAATTACACCCTTGAGCCAGATACACCATCCCCATAGCAACCCCCGGCAAATCCGCACTGCCAGAGAGCACGAGGTCAAGGGCCCGTCAGGTGAGTCAAATCTGCCCCCAGAACCAAGGCAACAGGAGGAAGCTAAAAGCCCACAAGGGGCTGGGATCTTAAAATGGGTCCAAGGTGAAGGGCAGGGTGAGGCCAGCTGCCCTAAGGGAGCTCTTCCAGCGCTCTGGCTTCTGTCACAGGCTGCTTTCTGCCCCCACACCTGAGCTCTTAACAACTGGTGCTTCCCCTCAGACGTGCCATAGAATCCCCCCAGCCGGGCACGGCCAATGCCAGCTCGACGGCTGAAAGGGAGCTCTGCCGTCACAGCTGGCAGGAGTAAATAACAGAGACAATGAACTCTGACAAGCCGTGCTCTCCAGCCCACGCCGGGGCAGTCCAGCTATTCTCCTCTGCCTCAGGCAGCCGAACAGATGAGAGGGCTCTGGGGCAGCACGGGAGGGCAGGGCCTTGCTAGCCAGCCTTTCACAGCTTCTCCTCTGGGGTGCAAGGGTTTCTATTGTGCGTGGGACCAGTCACCAGGGTGGATCAGATCAGAGGTCCCTCTCTCCCAGTATCCTCTCTCTGGCAATGACTAATGCCTGATGCTTCACCGCAGCAGGCCGCTGTGGGATAACCTAGTGCTTTTAACGCTGCAATTGGGTTCTGTCCATGCTTACAGCAGCCGACCCATTAGACCTGCGAAGGGTTAACACATGGAACAGAGAGGTGAAGAGCAGCCCCCTGGCTGGGCTTTCCTCCCCTGTGCGTTCACACTGGCAAACCCTCTGGGTGACTCTCTCGCCAGCAGCAGTGGCTGCATCACAGCTGATCCACACAGGAGAGAGAAGAGACTTTCCCCTTTGGCCCCTGGGTGGACAGTTCCTGCAATCCCAAAGAGTTCACTCTTGGAGACGGGGGCATATGGCTACAGTGCCCTGCCTGGGGCATTCTCGTGTCTGGCAGCTTGGCAATCCACAGCACATGGGCTTAGACAGAGGTCAGTCATTCTCTGCAGCCGCCAGAGCCACTTTCAATACCTGGGAAAGGGTTAACTTACCCACAGGTCCAGTTCTCCCTAGTGCTAACAGTGGTGTCGTGCCCCGGGGTATGGTCAGCCTATCAGAGCCTGTTTTGACACTGCCATGTTTGTATTTTGATCCCGGAGTGGTGAGTCCAACTTGGCTGGGCAACCCGGGCACACGGAGAGTGCCAGGGGGTGGTGCATGGATGGAAGCGGAGAGAACTGGTGTCAGCCCTCGCCAGCTGGCTCCCGAGGTTCCCACTGAGCTCTGTGGAACTGGTCTTTCTCGTAATAAAATTGACTCTTTATTTTTTGAACTCACCTTCGGGCTCTTTGCTGCACTGACTCCCAACGCACCTCTCTTGCTTTCAGAAGTAGGAGAGACCCTGGTTTTAGACTCGCTGACTAGAGAGGAGATGGGAGCCACCCCCGTAACCAGGTCGCCTGATACTTTCCATTATAAGAGATCCTGTGCGCTGCATGAAGCAGGGCTCCTGGGGATAAAATAGTGCGTGATCATGTCATTGAAGACTGTATTGTAATGCATACACACAAGGGGACTGAATTAAGGTTGCACAGGCAACTTAATTCTGGCATTTCCTAGCTTTTGAGTGCTTAACTTTGCAGCCTTAATAACCATCTTTTAATGTCATTTTTAATGTAATATTAATTTAGATGTATTAAAAAAACAGACATTAGAAAGACCTTTCTTGAGCTCTGACTGCCTCTTCCAATAGTTAATGTTCCGTGATCAATCAGATCACATTAACCCATTCAAACCCACTGCCAGGAGATTCCCCACAGCTCTGCTCCAGTCAGCAGCCAGAGAATCTTTCGGACAGATGGCCCTCTACCATGAGCAGCTCCCAGACCCCGTCTGCTGTTCAGATCTATATTTTTCTAGAGCATTTTTGCTGGGGGATTTTCCCAGGTGTGGCAAGAAATATTTTTCCTCAAGGAAGACAGGGCATTTTCATAGTGCTGAAGGCTGGGATTTTCAAAGAACCTAAGGGAATTAGGTGCCTAGATATTCTAACTCCCTTGGACTCTCTCAAAAATCCCAATAAAATGTCTCTGTTGCTGCTTAATCAGGAAACCATTAGCAATGAACAACAGCTTTGTTGACCCTACCAGCTGATGAACCATGCTGCATATCCTGATGAATCAGTAGTTGGTGCATGCACTATCAATTCTTTCTCTCTCAACGCACACACATACACACAGACACAAAATCCCCCGCTTTAATTAGCACTCCTGTAATGAGATGGAGGAAACCATCAGTTTCCTTTTGAATTTAGAAACCTGGGTGAGGAATCAAAGGCCCTGGAAGGAAAAAGGAAAGGGAGAGAGAGAGAAATGGCGGTAAGTGATGGAGATTGCCACTGGCACAGCTACCAGAGCAGTTGCCATGGTTTTCCCCAGAAGAGCCCTTTTGCTCACCCATGATAAGGGCCCTCCAGGAGGGAACCAGCTGCCGAGAGATAGGGAGAGGCAGTGGGCAGCTGGCACAGCACGAGTTCCTGGACCTGCTCCCCCGCAGCTGCCTCTTTTATATGCGCACACAGAGGTTACGCGTCTCTCTCAAAGCCACCCACCCCTCACAGGTTAGACACCCATCCCACACCTGCTCCCCCCATCACACACACACGCACAATTCGCCCACCCCTCCCTTACACACACACACACACACACACACACACAACTGCTGAATGTTGCTCTTTCTCTACTTTCTGTGGCCTTTGTCGTTTCTGTTCACACAGGAAGCTGGAGGCCCAGTCCCACCAGACCCCTTAGACGCCCCTTCTCCTGGCCCTTTATCAATGTAAAGTGCTCACATGCTCTCCTAAGCTCTCCAGTTTCTTTTCCTCTGGCCCCCATCCCCACAGCACTGGGCACCTGACACACCCCAGTGATTTACCCTCCCCATGCCCCGGCAGGAGGCATGTCTCATCCTCCCCCTTTCCGGACATCCCCTAGGCCCCAGCCCTGGTGTCACTAGGCTCCCACTCACAGCAATTGTGCTACCATCGTGTAAGGTGCTGGGTACAATTCAGGCTCCTAAGTAACTCAGGTGCTGTTGTTTCCCCATCTCTACCATGCAGCCCCCAGCTCCTACATAGATTTTAAAATGCTGGGAAAAATGCCTCTAGGGTAAGTGCCAACGAGTTACACCAGGGGTGAGTTGACTCAGCGGGCCACATTCTGATCTCACAGCTGTCAATCCAGAGTAACTTCACTGACTCTTCTGGAGATGCTCTGGATTTGCACCGGAGTAACGGAGATCAGAATCTGATCTCGTGCCCTGAAGTACGGATGGTAATTTCTGGGTATTACACAGGATCAAAAGAACATCCTCCCTCTCAGCTAGCAGCCAGGATGTACCCAGTTCCCATAGCTTGTCTTGTCCACCCAACAGCATCTCCCCCCAAATCCCCACCACCACCAATTGCTAACCACAATGCAACTCCATCCAGGAGAGTGCGCTAGTGTTATCAGGGTAGGAGGGATGGGGGGCAAAGGGTCATTCCCCCCACCCCAGTTTTTAAACAGGGGTCCACGCTCCCCACTTTTGACAACCTGCACTCAGCTGGGGCTCACATGTGGCCCCGTTTGGTTGCTTGGCCCCCCATTTGTGCAGTGCTTCCAGTGCCCCTGAGTCAGGGCACCAGGCACTTTAATCACCACTTGATGACCTGGGGTTACAGGGCCCCAAGCAGCCACCTCGCAGTGTTGGGAAACGACAGGGAACATGCCCTAGTGTAGACAGAGCCATTCCGTCCCGTGGCATTAAGGCATCGGCCGCATGCGACTCGAGGGATAATCTCCGGGAGGATGGAATTCGGAGTGGAATTGCTCTGGCTGCTGGCCTCTGAGACTGCTGTCAAGGTGGAGCCAATAACGACTCATGGGGACACAAGGTCCCCGGGGGCTGCAATTGCTGGGAGGGTGATCAGGGTGAAATTGGGCAGCTGCATTTCTTCTGCGCACACCTCCGGGGAGTGAGGAAGGCATCGCGCTGCAGACACTTCTCCCACAGCTGGCCACCTCCCTGGGGTAAAGCTTGTCGCAGTTACCATAGACACGTGCGTCTGCCGCTGCCCCCTTAGCAACCGGGGCTGAGACCTCATCGGGGGGCAGCTTCCAGGACCCTTGGTTGAGCCTCGTGGCGGGAGTCAGCGCCGACGCCAGCAGCGCTGATGGGTTCAGAAGTTCAGGAAACGCGATCCGTGTGTGCACCTGCAGCAGGGTGCAGCTATTTTCAGAGCTGTCTGGGTCTGGCCATTTATATCAGACTAAACATGGATGGAAGCTAGATGGAGACGAGGGTGGAGCACCAAGCCCCTGGCAAGCTGCCAAGGCAGCCATAAAGCTTAAACCTCTGGATACACAGGCACTAAAGAATAATTAGAAACCCGATGGGTGCTCGGCCCTAGGTGCTGGAACTAGGGTGCTGCAGCACCCCCTGGCTTGAAGTGGTTTCCATCCTATACAGGGTTTACAGGGTTTGGTTCAATGGCTCTCAGCACCCCCAGTATACACATTGTTCCAGCCCCCCTGTGCTGTGTGAGAAAACTTTACCCAGAGATTCCCGTACGGAGCGGGTCCAGGCGGGAAAACAGCTCAAAAGTCCATTTCACGTAGAACAGCCTATTGCCCTATATTTGCATCATACTGAAGATTTAAGCTGAGGAAGGGGCTGTCAGCAGGGAGCCGGGGTGGTTTTGGGAAGGGAACTTTCCCACCGGAGCAAACACAAGAATACCAGTACTTAGCACTCCTGGCTTCCTGCCCCGTACAGACTCCTGGATCTCCCCGCCTCTCCCCGGAGAGGATGTCTCACCACTTACATTGACATGAGATTTTTTTGTCTCTCCCATCCCAGTAACAGCAGGTATTTGTGTTTGCCCCCAATGCAATGCGGCTTCTCCTCCTGCTCTGTCCCAAGCAAAGCCCTGCTCTTGTCTAAGAGACATCCCAGCCTGCAGCCATGGAACTGACCAGCATGTCCCAAATGCAGCATGCGTTGTGATGGCGCCACAGGATCGAATGGCAGAGATCAGGGATGGGCAGGAGAACAGTCTCTGCTGCACATTTTCAGCATGTCTAAGCACAGGATAGAGAGCCAACCATGGACAAGTCACTCCCCCCGCACCTCCCCCCCGCCCACACTGCTTGGCATTCACACTCAGCACTCCATATATGCTAAATGTGATAGATGCCATCGTGTGCCAGCAATGCCCCTCTGCCATGTACACTGGCCAGACCGGACAGTCTCTATGTAAAAGAATAAATGGTCACAAATCAGACGTCAAGAATTATAACATTCAAAAACCAGTCAGAGAACACGTCAATCTCCCTGGTCACTCGATTACGGACCTAAAAGTCGCAATATTACAACAAAAAAACTTCAAAACCAGACTCCAACAAGAGACTGCTGAATTGGAATTAATTTGCAAACTTGACACCATTAAATTAGGCTTGAATAAAGACTGGGAGTGGATGGGTCATTACACAAAGTAAAATTATTTCCCCATGTTAATCCCCAACCCTCCCCAGTTCTTCACACCTTCTTGGCAACTGCTGGAAATGGGCCATTTTGATTACCACTACAAAAAGTGTTTTTTTTTTCTCTTCTCCTCGTAATAGCTCACCTTAACTGATCACTCTCATTACAGTGTGTATGGTAACACCCATTGTTTCATGTTCTCTGTGTATATATATATCTTCCTACTGTATTTTCCACTGCATGCATCCAATGAAGTGGGGTTTAGCCCACGAAAGCTTATGCTCAAATAAATTTGTTAGTCTCTAAGGTGTGACAAGTCCTCCTGTTCTTTTTACTCAGCACACCGGGGACAATGTTATTGCTTGATTAGAATACCTCAGAGGTAGCAGGGGGCTGCCACAAGGAGGGAAACGCCACCAAGCGCACACAGAGCACAAGCAGTGCTGAGAGGCAGAGAGAAAGGAAGGAAACTTGCAATACCGTGGAGTTTGCCTTGTCCCACCCCAGCCAGGAACTAACACGTTCCCCTAGCACTGTACCTTTCACTGCAGCTGTGGTCCTTAGAGTACCTGTAACCCACACACCCAGTGGCTGCATCTATTTCTCGAGTGGCTCCAACGCTCCCTGTGTTACAGGTGCAGCCTAGTGTTGTCTCTGCTGTGTGCACACAGGTCAATGGTTACGCACACACATGCGCCCATCGTTTGTTCAGTGTCTGCTTGCAGCGTGTTTCATGTTACAAGAGAAGAGCACACTCCCACCTCTGTCTGTGTCCTCTGCCTCCACGGAAAGGCTCCTGCTGAAAGGCCCCATCCCCACCTCAGTGACAAGCCAGCTGACCAGCAACATCTCAGCACATCCTGAGCAGGTGGTTTGTGCTGCAAGTGGCTTCCCAGTCCCTAGAGGCCACTGTGTAGCCACGGGTTACGGCAGGTTATTAAGGAGAAGTGTTCCTGCACTAGCTGCTGCTAATCCTCTGGATGCTAACCTGGTCCAGAGTGACAATCCAAGCACACAGCAAGGGACAAGTTTTTAGCAGGTCACCAAGAAACACCCCCCCCAAATCTCACTAACAGACTTGAAGGTTTCCTTTAAGCAAAGGCTGGCCTGCGGGTGGAGACCAGCTTCTGCGGGGAAAGAGCCGCAGCAGCCAGGGTTCCGTGTGCTGGGGGACCTGGGGATGGCGAAAGGGTTCTAAGATGTGGGTTCAGCCAGGCCGTTTTGGCGGGAAAGGCCGAGAACCTGCATTATGGGGGCTGTGGGGAAGGGTGGAGGGCAGCAAAAGCAGAGATGAATGAGGCAGCCCCATAAATTAGAGAGAGACACGCCCTAGGCATGAGACAGGAGAGGGTTCTAGGCGGCAGTGCAACGGGCAGTTCAGGTTACGGCAGGCCTCAGGCCTAGCAAGCTGGCAGGTGGATGCATGTAGGGGGAACAGAAGAGCTTAGGACAGTGCAGGGTGAACACTAAAGTGCCGTGACCCAAAGGCATCTGAACTTTGCCCAGCCGTGGAGCAGACTGTTACCCAGCCTATAGCATCCCTGGGCCTCCGGGACAGAACCCTACAGCATCCTGAGCTGGCTCAGCCTGTCTCCATCGTCCCATGCTTCAGTCGGGTGATGTCTGCAACATACACTAACCACCCTGCCTGCCCCAACTGTCCATCTCCTTTGCCACCCTTGCCTCCGAAACACCTGCAGCCGGGTGGAGGGTAGTTGTGATGGGGCTCCTGAGTGACACGGAGGGAAGGAGACGTAATTCCACCACGCAAAGCCCCACGGCCCTGGCGGCTCGGCTAGCGCGATTCCACTCACCTGGGTTAAGCAGCCTCGCTCGCCCACATGCCGCCAGGGCTGCTCTGTGACAAGCTACACCTTCCAGATCTGCGCATCCCCGGGCTTTGCGGACATTGCCCCGTCAGCCTCTCCTCCAGGGAACTTCACTCCGCCGGACCCAGGGGAACCATGTTTGCTGCAAGGCGGCTGCCGGCTGCTGCCGCTGCCACCCGATGCATATTTGATGACAGCTATTATTCTCATCTCCACTCATGGACAGAGAGAGGGGAGCTAACCTTTCCTGCAGAGGAGCTGGGGAATGAGTGAGAGGCAAGGGGCAGCAAGCACTGCTCCCCCAGCTGTGCTGATGGACAGAACTGCAGATACCTCCAAGGAGGGAGAAGATGGGTGGGACAAAACCTGTTAACAGGGAAAAAGGAGGGAAAGGTGTCGTCAAAAGAGCAGCTACCTGCCAGGGGCACTAGAAAAGGAAGCCAGACTAGCCCGTCCCACTGCACCTCCTACTGGATGATGATTGAAACCGACACAGGTTTTGGAACAACAGTGCAGGGGGATATAGGTACTCAGTATCCAACAGTATCTGTCATGATGAACTAGCTTCTGTATGTCTGAGGGCCAGAGAAGAATTATTTGGGAGAACTCAGACCAATACAAAAGGGCGGCTATAAAGGCAGATGTTATATTTTGCCAACATAACATTAATCCCTCCACATGAACCAGATGTGATCTTTAAACCACTGAGGGCAGGTGTTGTCTAATGGGCTTAGCACAGACCTGGCAGGCAGAAGACCTGGGTTTTTAACCCCAACGATAGCACTGACCCACAATGTGAGCTCAGGCAATTCACTCCCCCTCTCTGTGCCTTTGTTTCCCCAGCTGTATAATGAGTATGTTACCTGCCTTTATAAATAAGGCTTTGGAAGTAGCACTGGCAGATGACAGCACTACAGAGGTGTTATTATGCACTCACTTCTAGCACTGGAGCAGTGATTCGTACCAAGGGCTGAGTGACCTGTTAGCCAGTTGTGAGAACTGTTTGCGTTAACAGATTGTGGTTTTTATGTTGACAGGCTTGGAGAGTGATGCATTGGGAGGGCACCAAAGGGTCTGAATTCAAATCCCACAAAAGGCTGAGAACCTTTGCAGTTGGTTGCATTGAGACAAGCTCATGGCCTTTCAGGCCAGAAGGGACCATCACGATCATCACCACAGAACTTCACCCACCTACTCCTGTAATAGACCCCTAACCTCTGGGTGATTTGCTGAAGTCCTCAAACCTTGATTTAAAGACTTCAAGTCACAGAGAATCCACTATTTCCTCTAATTCAAAGCAGCAAGTGCTCATCCTAGATGATCTTTTCTGCACCTGTTCCAGTTTGAATTCATCTTTCTTAAACCTGGGAGACCTGAACTGCACAAGGTGTTCCAGCTCATGTCATCCGAGGAAGGTCTAACGCGTCCAGCTCTTCTCCATCCTTAGAGAGCCCTTTGTTCACTCTTCATGATGCCACTTTGGTCTCGTTTCAGGGCTGGGCTAGCGTGTAGGTGCTGGGTGGTGTTGGTGGCCTGAGAGATACAGGTCAGACTAGATATCTAGTGGGTCCCTTCTGGCCTTAAATTCTATGACACATTCCGGTCAAAATCCACTCCACCACACAGCCCCTTGCCACCTCGTATTGGCAATACCACCCAATTGTGTGTCCTCTGCCAATTTTACTAACATCCTCCCACTTTTTGTGCCATGGTCATTAATGAAAATGTTAAATAAGATTGGTCCCAGGACCAATCCTGCAGGAACTCCCTTGAGCTGGACAGTGCACCTTTCAGCATGACCCACCGAAGTCTCTGCTTTAACCAGTTCCTACCCATCTTTCGAGTCTTGCGTTAATCTGCATCATCTCCAATTTCACTAATAATTTCCCAGGTAGAAGCTGTTACAGCCACACTGTTATATGAAGAACAACAGGGACAAGCTTAAACGGGCAGTTTTGTGCTCTTCTCTCCTGTTAGTGAACCTGCAGCAGCTTGCACCTGCTCCAGACTAATGGAATCTGTGGCCTTGGCTCTAATGCAGTGGGTATTTATTATGCCAAGTCTTCAAAAAGCAAGGGCTTAATTGCAAATTACAATCAATAACCCGCACAGGGTGACCTCCGCATTTAAAACATGCCACCAGAAAAATTCAAATGTATGTGCAGGCAAGCAATCCTCTCAGAATCTCAGGGTTGGAAGGGACCTGAGGAGGTCATCTAGTCCAACCCCCTGCTCAAAGCAGGACTAATCCCCAGACAGATTTTTACCCCAGTTCCCTAAATGGTCCCCTCAAGAACTGAGCTCACAACCCTGGGTTTAGCAGGCCAATGCTCAAACCACTGAGCTATCCCTCCCACCTCATCTCAGCAGCCTCCTGAGCCACCTCTGCTACAAAGGAGTTTCACAGGCCTAGCATATTTGGGGTGACCCTTGTCACGGTTTGAAACAATTAAGTTGTCACTGCAAGACCGTGACTGTTATATACTGCCCATGCAGCGCTTTCAATCTCACCAGGATGGCAGTAGCGAAGATGGCAGAGGAGAGCCCATGGCTGTAACTGTCTCACTGAATTAAACAAATGTAGCTGGAGTCAAGTCCCTTTTTATTACCTTGCAAATGATTCCTGGCTAAATTAAATGATAAAAGGAGCGTTCGGCCAATCAAAGGTGCTTGATTGCCTGGAACACGCACAGCCCTCTAGTTTTGAGCAGAATATGCTTCAAGCCGCAACCCTTTCCAGGATGACAATCTTGACGGAGTGACTGCTGGACTGTCTGAAACTGAAATCAGACTCATCAACATGTAGGGCTAGAAGGGACCTCAAGCAGTCCTCAAATCCAGGCCCCTGCGTTGAGACAGGACTGAGCAAAACTAAAAAACGCTGGAGTTCGTTGACTTTCTAGGGTACATAGACCATCCATCCACTCTCACTTTCATCAGACAAGGTGGCTGGGAGCTGCGTTTAAAGGGATAGCTTAACTTTACATTTGAGTTGTATTTAGTTTGACAGTGGGCAGTTGTATTTTGCAGATTATGTACATACACTGGGAGACAAATGGGAGCATTCTATTATAATTAATTTGCCTCTCCCCTCAACTTGCTGTATGGCCTTGGGAAAGTCTAACTCTCTGGCCCTCCGCAATCTCCTGTGTAACAAGGGCTAACAATCTCTCCCTTTTGTGAAATGCCACATTTGGCCTTTGAGCAACATGCAGAAGCAACTTTAAACACACACCTAATCTTTCCGTGAAGCAGATAAGGGCTATAACAGGGATTCTTTCACTCAGCACTGAAGTGCAGCTGCTTCTGGGGTGGAACACAGCAATAACACCCTGTAATTAGGGCAAGACACTGAGGAATACCACATCCCGTTGAAACTGCAAGGGAAGGATGCAGGGAGACTGTAACTAGCCATGTCATTTGGCCAAAATACCCTATTTGTGCTTAATGATACCACCCTGTTTTTCCAAGGGACTGGTGGTATCATTAAGCACAAATGGAACGAGATGTACAACTGTAATCTTACAAGAGACTGCATATAAACACAAAACACAGCCCTTCACTGTTACAGGGTATGAAGTTCTGCTGCTTCTAACCCGAGGGTTGTAATTCAAATGTTCAATTACTCACAAGAGATTTTAAGTAAGCTGCCTCATGAGAATCTACCACTCTATATGGGAACCTCTACACGGAAGCTGAGCGTGTGCTTCCCAGCTCAGACAGACACCAGAGTACACTCCCCAGGGGTCCAGTTGGGTTTGTACTTAGGCTGCCAGCCGCTGCGACACTATTATTTTTAATTTGCTAGGTTGAGCAGAGCTAGCCTGTGTACTGAAGATGGGAAGCATGGTCCCAGCTGCAGTGTAGAAATGCCCAATCCCCACTTTGCAAGAGTACCTCCTTCCTCACTGAAGGTCCCGCAAAACGTTCTTGAAATGTACTGGCTTTGCCTTTGATTTCCATGGGCAATGAGGTAACTAGGGGTCTGATCCAACGCCCAGTGGAAATCAATGGAACCTTTCCATTTCCTTCAATGAAAACTGCTGGGTTGATGTTAAATTGTTTGCAAGAATCTAATCTTCCCCTGCAGATAATTAAGCATTTCAGGATTCCCAGTAAAGGTTCTATATGTAGATCTTCAGCCCAATGTGCTCTCACAGCTGATACTAAACTGTAATGCTTGCAGCAAATGTGGGCTGCAGTTAATCTGAAAAGATGGAAACGTGTAAAAAAACCCGTATTTCCAGCTGAGTGACAGTGACCCATGCTTACTCAAGCTGCTCATGCATACAGCAGAATTAGCTGCTCTTGATCTGTTTCTGTTTTCTTCCCTGCCAAGTTTAATCAAAGTTCAGCTGCTTTATACACTTGGACTATGATGGGGGGAAAAATGATTGGCTTCCCCAGCTATAGGGAGAGTAGCTCAGATAATTTGACAGTGGTTCCAATATTGATCCAACAGATTATTAAATATGAGACAACCAAAAGACAGATGTAATGATTAGCCTTCTGTTAACCACAGCAAGTTTGGGCTGGGTTTTTTTTAAGCTTTACAATGTGAGTTTTGACAAGCTATTTTGAACATTTTTGTTCCCCCCTCCCTCTCCTGTTTGAGGAAGACGTGCAGTTCAGCATTCTGACTATCAAGTCAGGCACATGCTTTCCTCCATTGTCCTTGTTTAGTAGTTTAACGCCAGCACCCCTGAAACAGTTAAAAATGAAACAAGAAAAACTCTGTCGTGGTGTCTTGGCCTGCGCAACCTTCACGGGAAATTTAAAGGGTGAGTCAATGTGCTGGAACAGCATCCCACTCAATTAGCAGAGAGAAGTGCACGCATTAGAAAGCCAGCTCAGGCATAATGCAGCTAATTTGGAGATTTTTCTCCAGTAGCTTCTACCTGAGCCCTGATTCCCTCTGCATTCCAGCTGTGAGCAAAATCATTAACATAGAAGGTAACCTACAAAGCTCAGAGTCACCTTTGTGGCTTGGTTCTTGTGTAATTTATCCATGTCAGCTGAGGAAGGCCTAATGCGTCCAGCTCTTCTCCATCTGTAGAGAGCCCTTTGTTCACTCTTCACAATGCCACTTTGATCTCATTTCAGGGCTGGGATAGTGTGTAGGTGCTGGGTGGTGTTGGTGGCCTGAGAGATACAGGTCAGACTAGATACCTAGTGGCTCCCTTCTGGCCTTAAATTCTATGACACATTACAATCAAAATCCACTCCGCCCCTTGCCATCTCCGTTGGCCAAAAGGGAGGGAGAGGGGTGACAAAGCAAGTGTTCCCAGGTCTACTTCGAGAGACAAGTGTATCATTCACAAGAAATAGCAACTTTTATTTTCTTAAATAAAACGCTTCCGGCCGTTTCATCCTTAGTCAGTTTAGGAGGAGCACGAAGGAGGTGCTCGGGGTCACAGGACCCAGCCCTCCAACCAGGCTTCATGGTTCAGAATTCTGCGTTGGGACTGAGCTATTTTATCACAAAAGTAAAAGCTATTGGAGGCTCTTGCTCATGGAAAGAAAGGGCCGGTATCTAGCAGACACTATAAACTGTTAGCAACAACATTTAATAAAGCATGATTAGAAAAATCCAAGTTTTCTGATGGAAGATCTCCATTAAGAAGCACTATTGTTCATTTATTGTAGCCAAAAAAGGCCACAGCATAGAATGGGACTCGAGCCAGAATAGCTATCTCTGTGATTTAGGAGCCGTGGATGCATGATTTAGAGACAAGTGGTGTCCTGACAACTATACCTCAGGTACTACGGCAGAAAAGGGGGAAGGAGAAGGCAGAGGTTCCCCGCTAGGAACTCCTAATGCCATCTTTCTGACCTGTGCCATGGACACAAGTGAATCCTCTTGGTGCTCTCCTAGGATGTAGCTATGGCACCTGTGGCCTGGCCATGTGTCAATCCCGTTGTTAATAGGGATGCACTTTCCAGCTCTCTCAACAGTACGGATTGGATCAGGACACCCTATAGGCTATGTCAGAGGGTTCACAAGAGGCATGGGATGTTGGTTTTAAATTTGATAGAGTGGGACTTTCAAAAGCTCAGCCTAGGGCTGTCTCAGATGTGGGAGACTGGTGTCTAAAGCCACTGAGGTGCAGAACTAAGAAACCCGCGGAAGCTAGAAAGGCCGTGAATTCTAGCAGCCCTCCTATTGGGCGAGTGCAGAAGGGAAAGGTTTGCTTTAATGACACACTTACATTAAAGGACAGGAATGTCCAATGAATGGCAGGTAACATCTCTCAGTGCTGGTATCAATGGCACCAAGAGAAGAGTCACATTTGCATGGAGAAATCCAAGATTCCAATTGACCGAGAAAGCCGGTATAACAGACAGACGTGTATGTGAAATCTGCAGTGGTACGGGAGGCCGCCGGGGAGAGGATTCTCTTCTCATCATAACAAATGGGCTCCAGGATCCAACTTTTAGAGATGATAGGCAAGGTAGCTTGTTTGCACGAAATGTCACAAGGTGGGAATCCCCTCGTCTCCCCCATCCCCACCTGTTATAGTATATCCTTAGTCTCTTCCCGTCTCCAATGGAACAAGCTTCATGGAAGCCTACGTGGCTTTGGAGCACATATTTCTTTTTTTGGCTTTTATACGGTCACAATAAGTCAGTTCCGATTCTACAGCCTAGGGCAGGGTCAGGCACCAGTGAGCAGCGGCTAAGAGGGTTATTTCTTGACAATCTGGATGACATCTTCGTGCTCCATCAAATGCGTTAATCCTACTCTTTGAGGACTGTATTTTGTGCTGGTTCCCTTTAAACCAGGAGAAAGCAAGTTGAAACGTGTTAGGAGTGACACTTCAAATACAGGCTAATCAAATTCAGGGAGTATTAGTCACTTACCCACACCAAGGCGTATTTGAACTGGCTGGCTAACGTTCTGTGAATTCGATGGCACTGCAATAAGACAGAGTGTGTGACAGTCAAAGGATAATGCTTCAATATATATCAGCCTCTAGTCTATTCAGGTTGTTATGCTGTGCCCCTCACCGTGGTGTCTGAGCACCTGAGAATTAGACTTGAAAACACTGTTTTTGATTATTAGCGCCAACTAATCATGGCTCCCAAGACAAGAAGTGGAGATTTTCCCCAGACTTCCAGTACTCACTGCTGTCTTCAATTAACATCTACCCACTACAGACAGGAACACCTTGGGTCCATGCTGTATACTGCAAAGGCAACTTCGGAGCCACATTCAAAAACGCAGAAAGAGCATAAAGTAAATGTACTAGAATCGTGTTTTCTCCATACAAAGTTCCCAGGAATAGCGTCACAAAAGTCGCATCATTTCCCTCTGCTTGTTTGCTGAATTCTATTAAGTTACCTTTGTGACGTTACACCCCATATTCTTTATAGAAATATGGTTATGATACGAATATGGCCTAAGATATATTTTATGCAAGATGGGTCTTGTAAGGTATCATTGGAAAGGTTAAGATTTACTGAATGTGATCATCCAATTTGTCTTGCTTGTATCATTTCTGTATCTAAAGTTAGGAATAGTGACTATGTAACAATTACAACTGTGAGTGTATTTGGGAGACACCCACCAGACAACCAGCCATCACAGCCCTGATGGGCCATTAGGAAGAAACAATAAGACTGTGAAGATACTAATCTCTCTCCTTCCTGAGAGGTGTCCTGGGATGTAGCTGTGACACTACAAGGTCAGGTGGTCCTGTCACCTGGTACTAAATACCACCTTGGACACTGCTGGTACTTTTCCTCTGTAGGGGGATGGGGATCAAACAAAGGTTTCCCGCCTTAGGTAAATCCTTTTAAAGGCCGGGGAGAGGGTTAATCTGGACTCTCCTCCACTGCCTACCCAAGAAGAAAGACAGCTGAAAATACCTGAAGAGACAAAGGAACACACCTGTGGGAAAGGCAGGGGTCCAGTCTGCAAGAAGAAATAACTGGAACTCTAAGCTACAGAAACTCTGCAACTTGCCTAAAATAACACTTAGGGTGAGAAATTACTTCTTGAAAGGAGTCTCTAAGATTTTAAGCTTAGTATGCCTGTTTTGTTTTATTTGCTCAATAATCTGCTTTGTTCTGTTTGCTATCCCTTATAATCACTTAAAATCTGCCTTTTATAGTTACTACATTTGTTTGGTTTATTATTAAAACCAGTTTGCGCAATTTCTAACTGGGGTGGGAGGAGGAAGAAGTTGTGCACATCTTTCTTCACATTGAGAGGGCGAATTTTTATGCACTTGCGTTGTGCAGATCTTTCTATATAGCGCAAGACAGTATTATTTTTGGTTTATTCCACAAAGGGGGTGTGCACATGAGTGTTGGGTGAATCCTCTCACACAGAGCTGACTTCAGTCTGCGTCTGCAGCTGGGTGTGGCCCTACGTGTGTGTGTGCGCGCGTGCGCGGCAAGAGACCGCGGAGCCTAATTCAGCAAAACAGCGAGAGGGAATCCAGGCTGGTGGAGCAGGAAGGGCTCAGTGAAACCCCAGTCCATCAGGTGGTATGCCAGAAGGGGGGTGGGATGGTGTCCAACCCATCACAACCTTCATCACCTTTTATCTAGTAAAAATGTTTGTAAAGTACATAACCAGGAAAGAAACATTTGTTTCTATACCTTAGTTAGACCAAGCTAAGGAATGTTAATGGGCAACAAAACATCAACATGTGTTTTTTCATAGGACGACCTGAAATATACAAAATCCTACCAACAGTCTCGGGTAGGAAGTTTGCTTTGGACTCAGTGCTGTTATACCACCAGAGGAAGATTTTTTTTGTGTTATTTACTTACCACATGCTCTACAGAAGCCCCTTTCCGGAGAATAATGGCATCTGTGAAGTCTGGTCTCTCTAGAGAGTACAGAAAAACAAGAAGGGAAAAGATAGCATCGCTTTCCTGATCACTGTCCTTTAACATAATCTGACAATGCATTTGATTATGTGCAACTCCTGAATCCCGCCCGCTCCCCTGCGCCAGTTACACCTGACAGCAGGCTGGCATACAAAGCATCCATTCACCTGAGTTATATTGCCTACTTAGCTCCAGTGGGAGGAAATACAACCGGCTACTTACCCTGGACTTTTAAAGACCAATACATTGAATCAATTCATAATCTTCAAAGACAGTACTTCCAAGATTTGATTTACTCTCTCTCAGGTACCAAAGGTATTTCCTTCTATACTAAAACAACAAGGAGTCCGGTGGCACCTTAAAGACTAACAGATTTATTTGGGTATAAGCTTTCGTGGGTAAAAACCTCACTTCTTCAGGTAAGTGAGGATTTTTACCCACGAAAGCTTATGCCCAAATAAGTGGGACTGCTGAAAGAACCTGAAGGGACAAAGGAACTAACCTAAAGGGAAAGGCAGGGGTGAGTCCAGACAGACAGGGGTCCAGTCTGTAAGAATAACTGGAACTCAGAGCTACAGAAACTCTGCATCCTGCCTAATTCAACATTTAGGGTGAGAAATTACATTTTGCAACCTGTTTCTTTAGTGAATCAAGCTTAGTTTGCATGTTGTGTTTTATTTGCTTAGTAATCTGCTTTGTTCTGTTTGCTATCCCTTATAATCACTTAAAATCTGTCTTTTGTAGTTAATGAACTTATTTCTTGTTTATAACATAGCCCAGTTTATATCTGAGGGGGTTCAAGAAGCTGTGCATCTCTCTCCCCACATTGAGGGAGAGGGCGAATTTTTATGAGCTTGCGCTGTGCGGATTTTTCTATCCAGAGCAAGACAATATACCTTCGGGTCTGCACTCCATGGGGGGTGAGCACCTGAGTGCTGGGGCAAAGGCTGATCTCTGTGTCTGTGTCTTTCTGCAGCTGGGTGTGGCCCTGCCTAGGGGTGTGCAAGAGGAGGCTTAAGAGCCTGGCTCAGGAAGACAGGTTAAAGGGGGCCCAGGCTGGTGGAACAGGCCGCTCAGTGGTATCTCAATACATCAAGTAGCACCTTAAAAGGGGGCAACCCATCACACCAACTTCCCATTGACAGTCAATAGGAGTTGGGCACATAGTGCCCAACTCCCATTGTACTCCTGAAAATCTCCCCCTTGGACTCTTCTTTTGCCAGACAGTGTTTTGCTTACGTCCTCTCTTCTTAGTGAAGATACAGGTAAGAGCCAGGTATTCCCACAGCTTCTCCAGTAAATAGTCCAGGTTCAGCTTCATCCCACAGCTGCAAAACACCACAAACATCTCGGCTTAGTGTAATTCTATTCCCCAAAGAGCAGCCCAAATTCTGTCTTACTTGGAATCCACAAAGAAGTGTGATCGCGAAGCCTATTTAGTGCTAGATGACAAGGTGAAGCTTTCTGATGGGTCAGTATGGGAAAACAGACAATGCTTTCCAGAAGTACACCAGCTTCAAAGTGGCAGAACCCATCAGTTTCATAGAACAGATAATATAACCTAACTACCGCGAAGACCTGGTTCATGCCTGGTGTGAGGCAGCTTATAGCAGATTTGCCTCTCTCTGTGAATAGAGGCCACTGAATATTTTGTTAAAAATGACAGGGTACTTGTTGAGTTTCACTCTCAGCCAGAGCACAGGGCAGCTCTAAGTGGTGTGCCAAGGAGCGCACCCCTCTTTGAGAAGCAAAGGAAGCAGGTATTAATGAAATGTAAACTAACTTCCCTTAGTGCAGAGCCTGTAGGAGGCGTGGATTGACGGGCCTGTAAGCTCTTACCTGATCACAACACTGTTGGGTCTCCTAGCCAGACGATCTACTTCTTCCATAGATATCTGGTCAATCTTGTTATAAACCTAACTCAAAAGGGAAAAGAACATATTCTTTAGAAAGTCAATTCAAGTGACACTGCAAGCAAATACGAGACATACAAGTAGTTATGAGGTTCTGCAGCTTCCAGTCCACGCAGACATACAATAATGAGATGCTGGGGCTTGTTAAAAAATGTGGCTCTTATCAACATTGAGCAAAGATTTTTGGTAAATTGTTAAAGTTCATAAGCCTCAAAATAACTGACAAGGTTTCCCATTTTAACATTCTTTCCTTTGGGGTCACCCTCTGGTGTTTTGTTCTGGGACCGAATTATAAAAATCCAAAACATTATCAAAAGGGGCCCCTGAAATGAAAGGTGCATCTATAGTGCACCAAGGCTGCGCACATAAAGGCACCATGGCTGTTAGAGGAAATCAGCCATGGAACTTTCGGCACCAAAACACAAGTCTCTACACCGCCTGAGCTAAACGAGGAATGATCAGCTGTAGGTAGCCTGCTGCTATAGTCATTGGGGCCAGCCACAAGAGGGCGCTGGAATCATGTGCTAAATGAGCATATTACACAAGCACTCTGTTGGCACATGCGCAACAGGTTAACTAGAAGTTTTATGACAAGTGGTGGTTTTCACACAGAGCGATTCTCTCAATGCGAGAGGTCAAGATTGTTCTAAACTTAGGACCCCAATCCCAAATTTGGGAGGAGGGATAGCTCAGTGGTTTGAGCATTGGCCTGCTAACCCCAGGGTTGTGAGTTCAATCCTTGAGGGGGCCACTTAGGAATCTGGGGCAAAAATTGGTCCTGCTAGTGAAGGCAGGGGGCTGGACTTGATGACCGTTCAAGGTCCCTTCCAGTTCTAGGAGATTGGTATATCTCCAATTATTATTATTATTATTAAATTTATGTCCCATTAATGATACAGAAATAAGGCTGTTTCCGGGATACTCACATAAAGGCAGGGCATGTAGACTCTGTTACCGACAATTACATCGATAAACTCATCAGGAGAACAATCTTCTCTAAACAGAACCTCTGCATTGAAGATTTCTGAGGTGGACATCATTAAGGCCAAACTTCCTTTCTTGGTTAAATACATGGGATAGGCACAATGGGCTGGATTTGTTTAATCTTCTATAATAGGGGCTGCTAAGATGACACCCCCACCCCCAAAACAAACAAACAAAACCCCAAAACCAAACTCCTCCTACTGCTTTTAACCACACCATCACCCTATTGGCACGAACACCTTGCTCTGGAATTAGTATTGAAGATCCAATCCCATTCTAGGTCACCTTCACCTAGTGGGCTGTGGATCGGACGTGTGGGATGGTGGTCAAGACGAGCGGTTTCTGGGCTCCCCTTCAGGAAAGGATACTGTACTCATGGAGGATGAGCTGCACCAGCTTCTCGGAGCACTGGGTCAGCGTGACAGTCGAGTTAAAGGAGATGCCCCCACCCTTCTTTGGCTGGATGAACAGAACAAAGAACCTTAAAACATTCTGTAAAACGTGAAGTCCACATTATCTGTGACACAACAAAAGGGACAGGCACAGAGGAATTCGTGCTTCCATTGAATGAGCACAGGCAAACCCATGACTGTGCAGGGCCACTGGTAAGTCTCACCTTGAAGTAGATGTTTGGTTTGCATTTGTTCAGCCGGATTCCTACAGATTCCAGTTCCTTTTCCAAGAGAGACCTGCGTAGACACTGCAGATTAGTCGTTGGTACACTGGGCTTAGCGCAAGAGGAACAAATGGTCATAAGTTTGGGTTTTGACTGGCCAGCACCTTGAGGTTTCCCAGCTCCAAATCACCACTCTGTGGATCTTCTCTATACCACTGACTGGGGCCCTCTCATTCAGCAAGGCCTCTAATTGGGACTTAAGAACTCGGCCATGGGAGGAGGAAGCCTCAAATAAAGACACCACCATGTCGTCTATTATCCTTCCCTGGACAGGCCACATGTTGATGTTCTTCCCCTCAAGAAGCCAGAACTGAGGTTCCTTGCAAGCTTAGTAAACGCTGCGCCTACCTAGCCAGTAAGTATTTCTGTTGAGCACAACCAAGTCCATTGCCCAAGCCTGGGCTGCTTGCTCAGAAGCTACCAACAGGTCATCCAGCCCAGGCAATAATCTGCAGTAACAGTTAACTTGCTGCTAAAGCAATGGCCAAAAAGCCCCGATAGAAGTTTACATTTAAACTGAAACACATTAACAGAGTGGCCTCATGATGCACAAATTTTTGGAAGAACAATTTAGCAGAAATCAGCACAGGGAGTTCATTTTGGAATGCCTATGGAGAGAGGGATTAAAGTGAGAAGATGATCCCAGGAATATTAAAAAGTAAAATTATTAGCCTAAAATAGGTGACATTAGTAAATATGATGCATACGGGGTATGCTAGTTGGCCTCTGCAGCTGGAAAGTATCAAACCATCTGGATTCCTTCATTGGTTGATCAGCCCAGAACTGACTAACCTGCTCCTTGTGCTCACCTCTGTACTTCGCCCTTGGTGGCATCCAGCATCATGATGACAACATCAGCAGTCCTAGCCACAGCTATCACCTGACGTCCTCTCCCTTTCCCTGCAAAGGAAGGAGATGATGTTATCCGTGGGAAGGCAGAATAGCTAAAAGCTCTCTTGAACCAGGAGCCGTCCCATGGGACTTCTTCAAAGCAAGGAAGAATTTCATTCCCGCTTTGGCTGCACTAACCTGTTGGGAAGGCAGCCAGGCTAATGGGGTCAAGGCCCATTCAGAGCTCTTGCAGGCTGAAATATGTGCTTGTTCACAAAAGAAACACACCATATTTTGAAGGCCAGTCCAACAGAAAGCCCTATACAGACACACAAGGGACTTGGCTCTAAGCAACCGCAGGATCCATTCCCCTTGGTTGCATGGGGCTGGGATGTGACCCACTCAGCCTCTAGCACAGAGGTGGCCAAACTACGGCCCACGGGCCACATCCAGCCCGTGGGACCGTCCTGTCCGGTCCTTGAGTTCCCAGCCAGGGAGGCTAGCCCCTGCCCCTTCCCCTGCTGTCCCCCCTCCCCTGCAGCCATGCCGCCAGCACTCTGGGCGGCGGGGCTGTGCGTTCCTGCAGGGCTGCGCGGCAGCGTGTTTAGCTCCGGCCAGCTGGTGCGGCTGCCAGACATGCTGCTCTGAGCGGCACGGTAAGGGGGCCGGGGGTTTGGATAAGGGGCGGGGGATCCCGGAGGGCAGTCAGGGGACAGGGGGTGGTTGGATGGGGCAGAGGTTATGGGGTGGGGGGGGCGGTCAGGGGATGGGGAACGGGGGGGTTGCATAAGCGTGGGAGTCCCAGGGGGCCTGTCAGGGGGCAGGGGTGTGGATGGGGTAGGGGCAGTCAGGGGACTGGGAGCAGAGGGTTGGATGGGGGTGGGGTCCCGGGAGGGGGCGGTTAGGGGACAAGGAGCAGGGGGGGTTGGATGGGTCAGCGGTTCTGAGGGGGGCAGTCAGGGGGCTGGAAGTGGGAGGGGACAGATGGGGGCAGGGCCAGGCTGTTTGGGGAGGCCCAGCCTTCCCTACCTGGCCCTCCATACAGTTTTGCAACCCCAATGTGGCCCTTGGGCCAGAAAGTTTGCCCACCCCTGCTCTAGCATGAGGGTCATGTAGTTCCTGATGAGCAAGCACTCCCTCTGCAGGCAGACAGTGCAGAAGCATTGCAATCCCATCAGACTGCCTTCTTTCCAAGAGGCAGTGTGTGTGCAATTCCCTCTCTCTCCTGCACTGAAGTGAGGATACTCAGAATAGTGAAGAGGAAAACCCCGAGATCCCAGTTCAAATCAGCTAGACACACTTTCTGATCAGAAGTGAAAGGAGATGTTTATTAACCAAACTACACTGTGCTCAGACTGAAACATCAGGAGACTCCTATGAACCTCATGAGACGCTTCTTGCCACAGCTGAGCGACTGGCAGATGAAGCAAGAGGAAAGAGGTGGAATGAATTCCTGGCTCCCAAGTCAAGGAGCCACATCAGAACTCTCAGAAACACCCAGCTGATCGTAGCTGAACAATATTTCTTGCCTTGCTTAACCCTCCTCCCGCACATCTCCAGTTTCTTTCTCTAGTGACCAACACCAAAGACCTCCCCTTGTACCAGGAGAGCAGATGAGCAAAGCCAAGACTCCCCCTGAAGAGGGAGGTTTCTGCTACCCACCTCCAAAACAAGCATCTTCTACAACATAATATGCCATTACATAATTCAGGGACTCTTACAATTGTCCCCCACATTCAGGAGCTCAGGTTTTAAGTCTAAGGTGTTCACACAATACATGACCAGGCTGCCAAGGTTGGTACCATTCAGAAACTCTACACAATATTGAGAGCAATGGCACACATTAAACGAATGTAAGTGCTCACCAACCTTGTGCAGCTCCTTCGATGATTCCAGGCAGATCCAAAAGCTGAATGTTTGCTCCTTTGTACTGCAAGAGAATCAGGAAAGTGGATGATTCTGAGGACCTGCACAAAACCTTTTAACCAGCTTTCCTAACACCAGCTAAGCACTCAATGTATTGTAAACAGAGGACCAAATTCTGAAATCAACAGGGCTGCACCTGGCCCAGTAAGTTTAGCATCCCACTGAGCTGGAAACAATTTGCAGAGTTTTTACCATGAAGCTGTTTCAATAACTTTCTGAAAATTCCTCTTCCACCTCAAGATACATTTTACTGCAGCAGTTTATGGCCAAAGCTACTAAAATTCTAGACCATCTTGGTTTGACTACAAAATGACAAGACTAGAGCACACTATGGCTGTAATATTATTTTGGTCCTTTGTTCACCAAAGAAACTTGTCCATACAAGTAATAAGTTTCTTATCTGGTCCAACAGGTGAAATATTGTAATGAGAAGTGCAAACACCACTGCGTTCTCATGGCTGGATTCAGAATTACTCAGATGTGTGTCAAAGGCATAATATTACTACTGTTAACAGAGAATCTCCTTTAACTCAAGTGGTGAGGATCACTTGCTCATGCAGCAGGAGGATGAGAGTTCCATTCCTGCTGCTACAGTAAAGTTTCAAATGACGACATCGTGCAGTATAATGAAGTTGCAGGTAGATCTGTTACAATATTTATGTTTGTTTTGACATCAATGTGTTTGTTTTAATTATTTTCACTCAGCCTGAATTTTGACCCAAAAATTTCACATTATACTAGGATGCTTTCCACTTTGGTGCCTTTTATAATTTGCTTTACTGATGGATGTACAGGGCACAGATAGTAAAAACTCCTCAAGGATAGGAGTTGTCCTATTTGCCTATTTTGAAGCTTCATTAAAAACAAATCTGTCAAGGCTTCCAGCCATCTGGTCAATGGTGCCAATAGCTGTTATATATATATATATAAAATCAGTTGAGAATTATCTTATTGCCTGGTCCCTCTAAATGCAGAGTCAGATCCCCAGTGCATGCTGCCTGTCTCAGAGGAGCAATGCTGCCTGTAAAAGTGCCAGGCTCCACAGGCCTAACTGCAAATGCTTGAGACCTTCCAAGAGTTCAAAACAGAAATCAGCTGGGAAGCAGGGACCTTTGGATACAGCTGGTTCTGAGCCCTACCATACATGTAATTAGAATACACACATCAGGAACAGCAGATCCCTACATACTAAGCT
Source organism: Mauremys mutica (assembly GCF_020497125.1). Classification (NCBI taxonomy): domain Eukaryota; kingdom Metazoa; phylum Chordata; order Testudines; family Geoemydidae; genus Mauremys; species Mauremys mutica. Next base: position 79,412,036 of record NC_059082.1, on the reverse strand, counting down.
TTGGGTCTTGTCGCTAACAGCTTATGATTAAGACTATGTTTTAATCATGGCTATTTTTAGTAAAAGTCATGGACAGGTCACGGCAGTAAATAAAAATTTATGGCCCATGACTTGTACTATATACCCCTGACTAAATATTGGAACTGCGACCAATGGGCACTGCGAGAGTGGTGCCTGCAAGCGGAGGCTGCATGCAGAGCTGCCTGGCCACGCCTCTGCCTAGGAGCTGACGAAGGGGAATGTCACTGCTTCCAGGGAGCCCCCCAAGGTAAGCGCCGCCCAGAGCCCGCAATGTGTCCTGTGCCCCAACCCTCTGCCCCGTCCCACACCTAAACTCCTGCTGCTGCAGGGGGGAAAAAAAGGCGGTGGTCCAAGACTGCCTCAGCAGCGGCTGGTGCAACTGGCCCAGGGGCTGCCTGTGCTGCTCAGGAAGCCCCCAGGCCAGGCACACCAGCCACTGCAGAAGTCACGGAATTTGTGACTTCTGTGACAAACTCGCAGCCTTACTTATGATGTAGAATCCATCCAAATCACACTTACTTCTATGACACCTGGAATACATGTCAGCGTTGTGAATTCATATGAGGCAGCTTCACTGGCTGTGGAGGTCATTAAGCTCAGAAATGTGGACTGAAAGGCAAGATATGATAACGTGAAATATATAAACAAATTACAGCACCACTGAATATATAAAGATACATGGAAACAATGCACATCAATGACTGCTGAACTGGCATGGGGAGAAAACGACAGTAGTTTTAACAGCCATGTGCTCTGTTATGCCAGGCATGGGAGTTTTGCGGTGAAGTGGGATACTTGGCATTTTCTCTTGAATGTCAGTTACCAGACTGCTCTTACAGACCTTTCATAGTGGTGTTGCTGTCAGATGAGAACAAACAAAAGGTTTTGGGATGCACCAAGTGTGCTTTGCATGCAAGAATGATGAAAGACTTTCCACAGTTTTAGCCTTCAGGTCTGGGTGTGCGAGTAACATTCTTTCCATTCATTTTTGGCAAACAAACACTTAAGTTGTTTCTGGCTTTTTCTGTATTTCCACATTAGCAGTCAGATAACACAAGCATATTTCAAAAGACTGAAAACAAACTTAGGAACTGCACATGCTAGAGTCAACTCTGATAGTCACTGACCTTACCCACAGAGGGAAAGCCGATCAGTGCCACTCTGGCATCTCCAGATTTCATCACATCAAAACCCTCTCCTTTAGCAGCAGCAGATTTGGAGGGTTCTAGTAGCTGAGCTCTGTACTTTGCAAGCTTTGCCTTCAGTAGGCCAAGATGGTACTCGGTAGCTTAAACAAAACAGAAAGAACCGTTAGTAACCAAATAACCAGTGATGGCATCGGAACATGCACCTAGTTCACTATTAGTTCAAGTGACTTGTTTCTAGTTTAGGAATTGCAGCAAACTAGGGCATTACTACAAATTAACATTGTAGATCAAGTTTGGTGTTTTTAAGTATTTGCTCTTTATGCTTGATGTGGCACAAAACACTGAAATAAATGCCCAAATAAAGCTGTTAGTCTTTAAGGTGCCACCAGACTTCTTCTTGTTTTTGTGGATACAGACTAACGCAGCTACCCCTGATACTTGACACTGAAATAAAGGTAGCTCCTGCCTTAAGAGTGTCCATTCTCACAGAGAAGGGAGAGGATTCCTAGTGAGAGAAAACAACAGGGTTTTGTGTTTTCTCCCCCCTTTATTTAGTTACTATAGACTCATTTCTTGTGCTGTAACTTATGTCTTTATATTTAATCTATTCCCAATGACACATCATGACACAGGTGTAAACCACGCATGAGGCGTGAGTGCAAGTTGCATTAGTTTGCACCAATATGGCACCCTGTAGGGGCGTATAAAGGCATCCAGTCAATTCTGTGGGGTGCAAATGGAGCCCCCCCCCAAAGGACGAAAACAATCAGTGTAAGGGAAGGCACTGGCAGAATGGCCCCCCCCCACCTCTCCTCCCCGCTGCCCGACAGACGGGCGGGGCGAGCCCTGCCGCCCCCCTCCCACGGACGGACGGACGGGGCGAGCTCTCCCCAGCGCCCGCGGCCGGGCCGGGCCGCCGCTGACCTTTGTTCTTCTGGGTGCGGGCGATCTCCTTCTCGATCTCCGAGATCTTCTCCAGGATGCCCATGGCGCCGGCGGGCGGGGGCGCAGCCGGGCTCCGAAGCGGCCGCCAGAGGCCTAACGCGCCGCCTTCCAGCCACCGCGGCTCCTCGCCCGGAAACTGCCGCCGGCTCGTCCGTCGCACTAATCACCCCCCTCAGCGTGACGGGGTGGCGGCCGGTGCACCCGAGTTCCAGTCCGGCCGGGACACGCAGCGTCCCGGCCCCCGCTGCAAGAGTTCCGGGAGCATAAAGGGCCTCCCCCTGCACAGCGGGGGTTGGCCCCTCCTGTGTCTGGATAGCGCTGGGTCTCTCTGACTGGCCTGGCTCCCTCCCTCCAGAGGAGCCCCGGGGCTGGCCCTGCTCCTGCAGCACCCAGCCAGACACCCTGCCAGCTCAGACATGGGGGTGCAGCTGCTGTGGGGGGAAGGGGCCTCCCCCTGTCAATAGCTGCCCCCACGTCCCCCTGCCCATGATGAGCTGCTACCCTCAGTCAGGGGAAGGAAGAGTTTGTAACTAGCTTGTGTGTGGCAACCTTCCCCCCCTGCACTGTAATAGGAGGAGGCCTGTTCTCAACCCCCACTTCAGAGACTGCACAGTCCCCCAGGAGAAGGAAGACTGGGCAGACAAAGGAGGCAGGACTCGTCTAACTTAAACAGCTCCTCCTGCTCCAGCTCAGCCATCAGTGACATTCCTGTTACAGGCATTGCCAAGGGAAAAGGCTGAGGCAGCATTTTAGATTGCCTTGCACGAGTCACCCGCCTTGCATGTCCCCCCCTGCCACACACCCTTGCTAAACCAGAAGGTTCCCACATTCTTATCAAGCAGAAAGCTCAGGCTTCTGCAATGGTTCTTTCTTTTATTGTGCAGGCTGATTTCCTTCGATGCATTGTTCTGTTTGCCATGCCATTAGCTTCAAGGGCTCTGCAATTCTGTGCACAGATTATTTTCAGACAAGAGAAATAGCCACTTAGGTTGATTATATAAAGCAGTGGTGATTTTTCATTTGTACAGTAGATAAAAGAACAGATGGGGCATTTAAATAATTAGCAGTTAAGCAGATACTTCAAAGCCACTCCACAAAACTCTCCTTACCTTGGTCTAGCAAAGAGGAACGTGCTTTTTATACAGACTAATACTGATGGTTACTAGAGGAAAAAAGTTGATTCTATAGTATCTATTGGGGGACTGCCACAAAATGGTAACAAATCCTTCATCCTTTCCTAATGCACCAATTATATACTCATGCTATAATTACCACAAATACAGAACCTGTAGCAAAAGTACCGATTGAGCATGCCGGGAAAGTTGATTACAAATGTAACTAGTTTGATTGTTGCTTACAGTACTAGGCCTAGTTAGATTGTGGGGACTGGCCAAACATTAACCCCTCTGTGTACAAGTAGCCCATTGTCAGATGTGTCCTTCAAACAACATAGCTGTACTCCAATATGATGGTGCTATATGAGAACTAGCCTGATTGTGAATGCATTAAAATTAAGTCTTTTTTAACTGCTAATGGTTTAGATGGTATCCCATTAACATTTGGATTTAGTCTCAAAGCTCTGAAACTTTAAACAGGATGCCAGGGTGGGGGAAAACCAGCATTTGTCGGAAAGTCACCATGGGCTCCAAGAAGATAATGTTAGCACCTCTCTCCACAACCACTAAAGAAACAGCAAATGCAAACAGATGGACATTGTTATACTAGTCAGCAAACATGACTCCATTCCTAAGCCACAAAAAAAACCTTTCAGGCTTTCCAGGAAAGGAAAATAAAAATAAATTATATAAGCCAGAACAGCAAGATATGTAAACTAACCACAGAGCTAATTTTCCTGAAGTGGCCATGTTCCAGGTTTGATGTGTGGAGCTGTAAGAACTGTGTTGTCACCACTGTGTTTGGGAGGGGGCATCAGACTTTTCAGCTGCCAGTCAGCCATTGTTGCTTTGAGAAAGCAGCCAAGAAAGGAGGGGGCTTAGGTGCAGGTACTTAGAAGCTTTATATAAAGCTAACAATTGGGAAGAGTTTTACAGAGAACTTTCTCACTATGATAATTTGATTGTTAGAATGGCAAGCAGAAAATAAGCTATTCCAATTAAAGCCAGGGTAATTCACTTCAGACAATCAGTGGCTTATTGGATTCTCCAGCCATAAAGCTTGATCAGCAAGATGCAACTTGCTGTTCCTATGAAACAAGAATTGCTTTAATTTACAAACACACAAACAAGCGCTCCTTAAAATACATTTCTTTTTAATTTGGACGTTGATAGCTCTGCAAAATACTTCTCCCAGTCTCTTTTCCATAATTAATCATAAATATACTCGGACTCTGCACCCATGTTAGGTTTTTTGTTTTTTTTTAAACTTTCACAAGACTCAAAGACCCACCCTCCCACTTACTTTCCCCAAGAAGTCTCACCTTGTTAGTTTTCTTTCACCACAATGCAACATAATTAAGAGCATTTCCTCTTAGCTTAAACAGTTTCAGAAGAAAAAAAACCACAAGCAAATCAAGGCTTTAGAGAATAAAAGCTTCTCCTTTTCTGAATGTAAGACAATCCTTTAAAAAAAAATTTCATTCCTTTGCAACTTTTGGATTTCAGCTGAAATATGCTTTATGTGAGGGGGAAAAGAGCCCCGTCTGTCCCAAATCCCTCTCAAAAACATCAAGTCTCAGTGGTTTAGGGAACACATTAGGAGAGCTTCCTGATTATTAGATGACCCCAGGGACCTCCTGCAACCCCGGTTTCTGCATGTGGCCACCACAGTGTTTAAAGTTAAAGCCTAACTCTAATTGTCACACAAATGTCATAGTGATGGGTTTGGGTATCAGTGACAATATTGCACACTGCTCCAGAGGCACACAAACCAATAACAGATTAAAAGTATTTGCAAATTTAATTTTTGTTAAAAGGGTCTAAGGAGGCGTTACCGCAGATGGGCCTGATCAGTTTTAGTCTGGAAAAGAGAAAAATGCTCTATTCATATTTTGTGGCCACAACTGCCTTCTCTGAAATAAGACAAACCCCTCCCAGTACACAGGAGTGAGTCGGCAGCCCCTGTGCTGCCAAGGCGCCTTATTCAATCATTGTATCATCAGAATAGTGGCCCTAGACAAGACACTTCTCTCACCCACCCTGTCCTCTGGCTGTTATCGGAGATCATTTCAGCATTTGTCTTCTAGCCATTTTTTAACTCCACCGTTGCTTTCCATCAAGACCTACAAGAAATTAAGTTCCCTCATCCTTCACCTTTTTCAATATACCAGGTGGTTTCCCTTTAAGATGGAAACCTACTCCTTGCCTGTTTAGGCAACTTTTCCCAAATGTGTCTTGAAGCTGGGGCACAGCTAGGGTAAATAGGGCCACAGGACAAAACTTTGACTATTATGTCACCGAGCAAATTAAACCGGTTCATTTTCTTAAGCAAAATAAATCAAGTTCCCAATGTGGAATATACAAAGTGAGCCCACTGAGACCTGAATGCTTTCCCATTAAGGCTTAAACTATCAACTCAGCCTCTGCAAAATACAATACGGACACTGTGAAAAGGAAAAGTTAGTTAAAAAAACAACTTTGCACTCCATAAGTGAAGGGCTTTGCTTTTTGATTGCAAGTGGCAAACATTCTTTAAAAATGATTTGCTCTGTTGGTACAAATCTCCCTTTTCTTAATAGCTTTTTTTTTTGTATTAAATAAAACAGGCAGAAAAAAGCAAGGTAAGTTGTCTCACAAAAGCCCTGCACGCATAGAGTATCATATTAAATATACAACTGATGCCAACTTTTAAAATGTCTTTTAAAAAAACCTCCCCCCACACATACACGCACACACTTTGGCACACAAGCCTTAAGTTATTTCACTTGAACGTTTCAAAGTTGTAGGACAGCCACTGTTTTTTGTTGTTTTTTTTCTGCTTTGCCTGGTATAAAGGTATCAAGCAGTGATGTTGGTGTAGCATGAAAAATAGGTACAAATGCTAAACAGTTCACTAGCATCATTTCTGCAATGCTGCTAAACACTTGTACCAGGACGATTTTTCCAAAGCTGCTGGTTGATTACATACATATATATAAAAAACTAATGTAGACATTCACGGTTTTCAATGTGAAAACAGTAAAATGTAATTCTGAATAATTGTGCATTTGCCATAGGGTCCTTGGGAAGAGGAACCATAAAAATATTTTTTTTTATTAAAAGTCTTTTTTATTTTTTTACCCTTAAGTAAAGAGCAAATATACACTTAGTAAGCAGAGCTCAGATCCACTTCTACTGAGGGCCTGGAAGTCTTTACATTTAATCTATTCCCCATGGCATATCAAGACAAAGGAACAGCTTGCAGCTCAGAAGTGGCTAGCGTTCCTGAGAGATCTGCAGCTCCGGCTAACCTCATTAGCCAGTATGAGCTGGAGATTCATTAGGTCTTCAAGACTTGTCTGTCTCAGCCAAATGCTTCTGTAGTGGACTCTGCAGATCAGCAGTTCTCTCCGCTAGGCAAAGCCTCACTCATGCATTGACACGCCCAGGCTCTGGAAGTGGCAGAGCTGTCAGACAGAGCGACAAATGTGAATGGCCACAGTTCTTTGTATTTCAGCCCATACTAGGATGTAACATGAAACCATAAGTGCTGAGCTTATGTTTTCTTATTACTCAGAGGAGAAGGTATTGATTCCAGCTAGGACCAAACTTCCAGAAGGGGGTCAGGAGGAATTTCAGTGATAAAGAAACTAGCTGTGCAAAAAGAAAGTGCATTTAAAGGTAGCTTTAAAACCAGATTAAAGATCAAATTGCCATTTGGCAGGAGGGAGACTCCCAGCTCCTGCAGCCATGCTCCTTGGGTCGGATGGGCTGACATTCATGCTTTCTTTCACAAGTCCGTTGGGCAGAAGAGAAGCGCGTGTCCCTCCACTCCGACAGGGACACCTCTCTCGTGGCAGATCACGCTCTCTCCTGCCCGGGTTGTTTTCACTTGGTATCATTCTGTCCGCCTGTCATCGGAACTCATAAATGGGTGCACTGTGCTCAGGGACATGAGTTAGATTCAGAGACTGATACCTAAGAGGAAGGAAAAACAGGGAAGATAATGACAAGACACAATGAGCCATTTCCCCTTTCGACCTTTCCCTGAGCTCTGCAGCTCTTCAGCTGCTTACACTTTAGGATCTGACCATTCAACTTCAGAATGGACGCAAGCTCTAAAACATGCCTCTTTGATTTAATCCTGATTTTCAGCCCCATCACTTTGGATTGTCTACAGCTGGTTGTATTTTGCTGCAATTCACAAGACACTTTTAAATTAACGTCTGATGCATTCATTACATCCGGAGAGAAAAAGCTGCACCCGCATCAAGGGCTCTCAAACTCTTAGACCGTTTCATTCCTCGCTGTGCAGACTTCCCACCCATTCACAATCACCTAACAGCTCTGGCCATTGCTTACTTTCCTAATATTGCTAAAAATACAGGGCTAATAGTCTTTTCAAGCTATCTAGCAAAGGAGAGCCAAGGAGAGCTCACCATGCGTCCTTGGCAGAGGCTCTGCAGACTAGGATGAAATGAATGAAACCTAACTGAAGGTTGTAACAGCAGAACTGTTAGCAGGGAGAACACTCTTTGCTCTCTTTTCAGAAGGTCCTTGCCTGCCTCCTCCACAGATGCCTGCTTTTCACTTGGTCCTGCCCAGGGCAGATGCAGAATGTTGGGTGCATGGAAGCTCTAGTCAGAGAAGATGAGCAGAACAAATAGTACAGAGGAGGCCAGTCCTGGAGTGGCAAGACTGTATTGCTGTCATCCCCCCTCCCACCTCTTTTACCTTAGCATGGGAGCAAATATGAGAGAGGCTTGTGACTTGCTAGTGCAGAGGACACAATCTTACCGAGCCCACAGGCAGCCTCCGCGGCACTGCTCAGGAGAGCCCGTTGCTAGAAGCAAAGTGCACCAAGGCTGTAGCAGTGCAGCACAGGCATGGCCAGCAGTTTGGCTCTGGAAAGAGCCTCTTGCACAGTGGCTCCTCCATTCCTTCCCCATGAACTACAGAGATTTCCGGATAGTAAAGATGGAGCGGGGGATGGCTGTTCAGGAAGCCCGCACCTACTGTACGCGTGGAATTACTGAAGGGGTCAAGTTAGCAGCTACTCACAAGGCTTGACATCAGTTATTGGGATGGTGTTACCAAGATGGGGATATTAATATAAGGACAGCTCTATAGCCAGTAAGAAAACCCTATTCACAGCATCCAGCAAGAGCCCGCAAAGCCTCAGCATCCAGGAGGCAGCCATGAGCCCATGACTTTGACCTGCTGGTGAGCCCTGCAACTAAGCGACCGACACTGGGCATCAGCACACCATGCTAACAGGGTAAGCCGGGAAGAGAAACATCCTGAAAGTCAATCCTGAAGAGGTTAAAAGGGAATTGCCAGCATCACAGAGACAGTATTTTAATCTCAAGATGCTGAGTGTTCTTCACTATGCCATCATGTGAAACAAGTCACGGCTTCCTCTCAACAGCGGGCAGCTGAAGAATGAGTCACTTGGGTAGCATACGGTAAGTATGATGCCAGACAAGCAGAAGGAGGGAAAGAAAAGCTTTTGACATGTAGCAATAGTATTTAGCAGTAATTCACCAACAGCTGCCTGACCTCTCCACTTCAGATCTTCTGACCTCGATTTTACTGTGCTCCGTGGCTAGTGACAGGTATGTGAACGGGCAGAGCTGTCAGACAGAGCGACAAACGTGACACCACTTTTGGTGCTGGCACCTACAGCTGACCTAAGCACACACTGTGCAGAAACTCTCTCTCCACGCCAGCCCGAGTTTCAGATGCCAGGGGCTGTGAGTAGGGCTGGTAGATCATTGTAAGGTCCTCCATCTAATCCCAGGGCTGTGACGTGACAGGAGCCCAGACACTGCCAGCATCCTTCAGCCTGTAGACGGGAAGAAAGCTCCCCTTACCATTCTGAACTCCTGTGGTAGTAATAGCCCTCTATGGATGCTGCAGACTTCTGGAAGCTGATGTAATAAAACCCAGCAAAGGAAGCACCGCTGATGTCTTTGATCGTGTGATCTGGGACTAGGAACTGCTCCTGCACAAAAGGTAACAAGGGTTTGTATTTAAAATGGGTTTGAACCTTTGCCTCCCGGTAGTCCTGGGGTCCAGATTTGCACTTGTCATAAGTCAGAGGGGCCGGGCTCTGGAAACTGAGCAGAGAAAGATGCCAAGTGAATATTTCATAGCGGTGAACTCATTTGAGTCACACCAGCATGGACCCCAGGACTATTCAGCACGTATATAGTGACCATTGTACTCTTTCACAAGAGCTCCACTACAACGGTCTTAAAGGGACACTGTCCATTTGCAACCAACCTGTTTTAAAGAACACATTAGAAATCATTTCAGCTCTTTCACCTGCCAATTTGTGGTTTGACAATCACATTTTCCTATTTTTAAAGGCAGCGATTTTCTCCCACTGTAACAGCATGAAAGACCCACATAAATGGGAGGAAACAGACTTAGCTACCCAGTGGAAACAATGAAATTGGCTATACAGTGTGTCAAAAACACACAGCCAAAAAAGTTTCTTATTCCTTCCAGCTACCTACATGTGTGGAGGGGTGCAGAATAACTTGACAGAAGTGCCATTTTTAAGATGTTTATGTCTCTCTCAAACAAGGAGGGATACATTCTTAGTGTTGCTCCAGAGACACCCTTCCTGGAATTTCATTCTGTATGCAGCACCCATGGTGTTTCATGTTCTAAGTATTGGCAGTTTCAGACCAGCTGGCTGGGGGACACACATCTACAGGGAGTTTTTTACCTTCCACCTCATGAAGACATAGTCCCCGTTCTTCAAATCCTCGTAATCAAAATCATCCGAGTTAAATGTTTTCGCATACTGGTAAAAGGCCTGGAATTTCCCCTGAAAGCACAGAAAACACAAAAATCAATTCCTAGAGCACAGCCGACTTTCAGTTAGCAGAGTTTATGAAGGGAAGAACCTGTTACCAGGTAAGAGTCGCTGGGAACTGCACCCTGCACTGGCAGGAATGGGAAATGGATGATCCAGTAGGATTTTTTGTTTTTATCCCCAAGTTTGGCAATTTATGATTTCTAAGCCATTGCATCACAGATTCAAGCCAGACTAGCTAGCCAACTCGCCTCGATCCAGGGCAGGCATCCATATCAAAACCACCACTGCTACTGGGCCCTCTGTGGCAAGTCACAGCAGAGGCACTAGGGATGGAATGGGCCATGGAATCAGAACTCCCCGTGTTCTCTCCAGAGGTGGCTGAAGATCGCACCCTTACAGCTACTCCCCCTGTAACTGTTCTGTTGTTAAAGCAGTGGTCTCAAAACTTTTCAGGGTCTCCCCTCCCACCAAGCCAGAGATGGGAGTGGGGCCATGGCTCCCAGGGTGGGGGAGGAACATGTACCGGGATAAAGGGGATGAGGCCGGGGGTGGGAGCGGGGCTGGGCCAGGCACAGAGCCGCAGCCAGGTGCAGGGCAGAGGGGGGCTGCGTAGCGCTCCCTCCCTGCCCTCCGTGTGGGCTGGCCCGGGCCCTGCCGCACCATCCCTGAACATTCCTCCGCACCCCCCAGGGGGGCCCACCCTACAGTTTGGGGGACCTCTGTGTTAAAGGTTCTCAGTCTCCAGGACTGTCAAGCTAGCACCTTTCACCAACAATAGAGAACATTTTTAATGTTAATGACAAAATTCAAAAATATTTGACTGCAGAAATCCAATGTCCCTTCATCCCTCCCTACAGGAGAGAGGCAGCTCCAATGTCTAAGGCCTGCCACAGTTTGTGAAATGACTTCAATCAACCTGCAAATGAGACTGGGGTATAATCCGCTTTGGCTGCGAAACACACAGCCGCTCCTTATACTCGTTGGGTAGAGACATGAAACTCACTGCCGTGAAGATGGTAAGGGATTGGTGCCCAAGAGAGGCACACCAGCATACTCTCAGTGAGGAGAGAGAAGGCCCCCCACACAGGAGGGTGACTGGCAGAAATCCCCGAGCCTGCCTCTCCCTCAGCACAAGTACTATGTTCCATTAGGAACTGAGAGGCAGAAATTTCTCCTACTTAACTGGTATTGGTTGGTCTCTTCCACTCCACTCCCCCTAGGCCTTACTCCAGATGTGGTCCCATCAGCCAGAAGATTATCATCATTCGTTCTCAGGAACACATCTGGAGTAAGGCCTGGGGGGAGTAGAGTGGAAGAGACCAACAGCACTTGTAAAGTCTGCAAAGAAATCCTCCAGCCAAGCCAGGGAAGGTCAGAAATGACATTCCTGATCTATGGGCTTGTCTACATGGGTGATTCTTACATGGACATAGCAGCACAGATGTCACTGCACTGCTGGAAATCACTAGTGCTTCACTTGGGTAAAGAGCAACTTGTGCCAGGGGAGCTTCCCCCAGTTTCAAACCAGCTGAGTCATGCTGGTGCCAGTCACTTTTTTCACCAATACAGAGTGTCCACACCAGGGCTTTGCACTGGTGCAGCGACATCAGTGGAGTTACATTAGTAGGAGTGAAAAAAAGGAAAGAAAAGAATCCCTATGGGAGAAAGCGACCAGGAGTAAAGCCTAAGGAGAGAACTTTTCAGGCTGTCTTTGTATATCAACAACAAAGATACACCACAACAAAGCCTTAATTGTTTCTTTTTAAAAAAATCTTTTGCATATCCCCTTTAAACAGGTAACATGCTTGGGTTGGTTTTAGATCTGTAGTTGGTTGCCAATGTGTCTAATTACCCAGTGTTTACGATCGACGTCTTCATCTGCATCCCATTTCCGTGTTAAGAAGGGGTGTTTTTTACTGATTATCTCCCCTTCAAAGAAAGTGGTAAGGGTCGGGTATTCCTAGGAGGAGGGTAAAAAAAGATTTAAGATTAAGGAATTTTGCCAACAACAAAACAAAAACCACAAACCCGGGTCCTGTGTAGGAGAGGAGAGACACTCAGAAAGAAACCTGACAATCTGCATGTTAAACCAGTCATCTTGCTGAATGCCTGAGAGGTCAGCTGTTAATACAGGCAGGTCCTACATGAAAGGTGTGGAAAGAAGAACTTCAGGAAGATCTGGCTTGTCTGGAGGTTTGGGGCAACAAAGATACACACACAGCCAATTAAACGGTGATGGCAAAGTCAGGTCCACTTCAGCTCAGCCCTTGTGAGCTGCTATCAAGTTAAAACAATTTTTAATTAAGTTGCTACAAAACCATTTATACTGGGTTTACACTGTGTAAAAAAAACAAAGGAAAGGGGTTAAAGTACCCAACAGGCGTCTTAATTATGGGCTCAACCTCACAGACCTTCATACCTTTAGCCAGAAATCGGAGCAGAGGCTGCCCTTCACTCCCATGGAGTATAGAAAAGGAGTTTAGTAACACGTGCTCACCTCTGTAAGGCCTTTAATCTTCAAGTATCCACAAAGATAGGAGTTTTCCATATCCACATGCTAGGACAGAGAGCACAAAATCTGTAAGTGTGTGTATCCAGGAACAAGATCCCTAAATTGGCCCAATGCACTTTGGTCTCAGCTCTGTTAAGGATGGTATAGAACTGCATTGCCCAGCTTTGTTCATAGGTCATTCACGTTGATCACACAGTGGTATCTGGGCTCAGGAGAGAATCATTTAGGGGTATCCACTTCACCTTTTCTGCAAGCGGGCTGGGGAATGTCTCATGTGCTTTCAACTAATTAATAATATGTTCTACAAAATATTTGACAAAGATGGGTAAGCATCCCCGTTTTACAGAAGGGGAAGTTGAGTTGGAAGTGAAGTGATTTGCCCAATGTCACAGCACATCACCAGAACCAGACTTCCTGATTTATCTGTCACCCTCTCTAACCACATGCTACCAGCAATCTAGACATCTGCGAGTGACAAGAACAGAGGGAACATCCTCAAACAATCAGATCTTTCTCCCTTGCCACCTGAAACTCTGGTTTCATCCTTGGCTTTGATGGCGACTGTTAGTAAATCTGTCTCTCATCACTTCCATAACGTGACCTACCCCAATGAGTTCTCTCTACTGATCTGGCACTAAGGCCTGGTCCCTTCTAAACAATCCCATCACTGCTGCACACAAGAGCCTTCTCTGGAATATCTGCCATCCAGAAAAGTCTGCATGTACCTCTCTTCAAACTGTATCTTAACACATACCTGTCTCCCATTCCCAATGCCTTCGTTTCTCCCCCGCTTCTGACTGAATGTTCCATTTACTTGCCATGCAGTGTCTAGTTACTGGGATACTTCCATTTCTAGAAACTTCTGCTCAGAAATCCACAAATCACCAGATCAGCTCTCAAAGCAAAATGAAGAGTTTGAAAAACCCTGACTCAAAAGCAAAGATGCATCTTTCCCATCTGTAGCAAATTAAGTGCAAATATTTCACTGCGCTTATGCAGAATAACTGTAGTTAACTCCGCCTCTCCGATGACATGCAAAACGTCAGGGTTTAAGCTAAAGGACTGAGTATTCTTTGGGGGGAAGAAGAGCTGTAATGAAGCTGATCAGCCATAGGAGGACTCCATTGAACCTAGCTGTTCCAGGTCACTCTTGTGCTGTTGACAAATGTAGCACTGTATGTGAAGGTTGACAGTGTGGTTTAAATGCTACTCCTGTCTGCTGACTTTAGGACTTTGACATCATTCCACAACACTGACCAATGTGTCAGGCTGCATCATAGCTCGTTATTTAAACCTCCAGATCTTTTGCAATCCAGTTGGAAACAGAGCTGAAATATGCAGCATGTTTTACTGCAAGAGCGTATCAGATATCTGGCTTGCCACTTGTACACCACCCTACATCTCACCAGCTCTGCCCAAAGTGATCATGCCAGTGCCTACAACTAAAAATACAGCACAGAGAAACAATCCCTCTAAATAGGAATGGGAGGGGCTGCAGAGACAAGTGCTCATTTAAAGAGATCCCTGCAGCACAGCTGGGCCCAACAGCTGCTCTTGCTACACTCTGTTCCAGGACTGATTGCTAGGGTTTGCTCCAATGCCTGGTCTACACTTACAATTTATCAACCTCATTGATGGCTGTGAAAGAATCACACCTGAGCCCCGTAGTTAAGCTGACCTAGTTCCCAGTGTAGAAGCAGCTAGGCTGACAGCCTAAGTCGGCAGAAGAATTCTTCTATGTCTACACTTCAACCATTACAGTGGCATGCTGCACTGCTTCAGTGTAGATCCTCACTACAGCGATGGGAGGGTTCAATCCACCTTCCTGAGTGGCAGCAGCTAGGTCGATGGAAGAATACATCCATTGACCTAGCACTGGGGGTTTGGTCAGCTTAACTACATCTCTCTAAGCAACACAGCTGAGTCGACCTAACTTTTACTGTAGACTCGGCCTCAGCTACCGCTGCCTGCAGAGGTGGATTAACTACAGCAACAGAAAACACCCGAGTGTTGCATTAAGAAGGGCCCACACTATGGCCCAACGGCGTAGCTGCAGCGCTGGAGTAGACATGGCAGTTGTTCCCTTGTCAGCATGAGATCCAAAGGCTTCAGAGCCAGAACTAGACGTGCAGAGATGGTGAATCTCAGGGCTGGAGAGCTGAAGTCCCAAGGTGAGTCCCACAGGGCCAAACCACCTGCAGTGGCTGGAAAACCTGATGTCTGGGGCATCTTACACCCAGATGACTAATATCAAGTAGTTTCCTCCCCAGCCCTCCTGATACAGGCTGGCCTGGCATGCAACTACCCACTCAGCCTATTACCAACCCACTCAGCCAATCCCAGCTGCTTGTTTTTTCTTCCTCAACTGAAGCTGAGGGACGAGCCCCCAGACTAGCAAAGGGTTTCTTTCATTTACTACGTTCTACCCCCGTTGCTCCATGAAGGATGATGGGGAGACATCATTTGCTGAGCAGATTTGCTCTAGCTCATGCAGGGGCACTCTGGGGTGGGGGCCTGGTGGGTCCCTAGAGAGGTCTCACCTGCCTCGCCCAGCTCAGAGGTTGTTCTTGTCAGTATTACAGCTGCCCTTGTGTTGCAGGCCTGGACTGGGGGATCCACCTCACAGGTGCTGCTGGCCCAAGGTACATTTAGAGCCATGAAGGCCTTCACAGGGTGGGAAGGGTCCCTAACCTCCCCTCGACATCCACCTCACAGGCACTGATCTCTGAGAATGAAGCGTCCTACAGGCAGGGGTCTCAGAAGGCAGTAGGTCCTGATCTAAGGGAAGCGGTGCCCGGGGAGGGATGTGTGTCGCACAGGTGGGTGTGTGTTTTGGGGACAATGTAGATCTCGGTCTCTGCAAGAGAAGGTTTGCGAGGGAAGGGGGCCCATGTGGAGATCTTAAGGAGTGGAGGTTGCAAACTGAGAGAGAGGGGTATTTTAAGAGCAAATATTGCATGTATAGATGTTGGATCCTGATCTCTGTGAAATGGGGGGATTAGGGAAAGAGGTCCCCATGGGGTGGTCTTTGGGGGAGGGTGCTCAGGGGGCCGTGAGTGCTTGGGCTCAGGGGGGCCGTGAGTGCTTGGGGGTCCACACTCTGGGGAACAGGCATCATTCTAGGGAGACCCTGGTGAGGCAGGGGGTGCTCAAGAGGATCCCCAAGAGCTGCTCTAGGAGAACAGGCGGGATCTTAGGAGAAAGGCCCCAAGAGGCAACACAGGGAGTACTGGGGCAGATCCGGGGCAGGGGGGTTTGCTCACGAGGGTCCCTGGGAGGCACTCTAGGGTGGACTGAGGTGCCCCAGAAAGGAGGATCCCAAGGCGATGATCCTAGGGAGAAGTCTCTGGGAGGGGAGTAGAGGGTGCTCTAGGGGGGACCCCCATGGGCAGGACCTCAGGGGGTGCTCTGAGGGAGGGGGTGCTCTAGGGGGACCCAGGGGAGGACCCCAGGAGGCAGCAGGAATGCTCTAGGAGGTCCCCAGAGGAGGGGTGCTCTGGGGCCCCCAAGGGGAGGACCCCAGAAGGAAGTGGGGGGACACTCTAGGGGGATCCCTGGGAGGGAAGCAGAGGATGCTCTAGAGGGTCCCCAGAGCACACCCTGTGGAGACCCAGGAGGGGGCACTCTAGAGGCGTCCGGGGGGGACCCCAGAAAGGGATGCAGGGGGCGCTCTGGGGGGGTCTCTGGGACAGGAGCAGAGGGTGCTCTGGGGGGTGTTTCCAGGAGGGGGGGCTCAGCGGGGCGGGGACGCTCTGGGGGGGGTCTCTGGGACGGGAGCAGAGAATGCTCTAGGGGGTCTCCAGGAAGGGGGGGCTCAGCGGGGCGGGGACGCTCTAGGGGGTCTCCAGGAAGGGGGGGGGGCGCAGCGGGGCGGGGACGCTCGGGGGGGTCTCCAGGAGGGGGGAGCTCAGCGGGGCGGGGACGCTCTAGGGGGGGTCTCTGGGACGGGAGCAGAGGGTGCTCTGGGGGGGTGTCTCCAGGAGGGGGGGGCTCAGCGGGGCGGGGACGCTCTAGGGGGGTCTCTGGGACGGGAGCAGAGGGTGCTCTAGGGGGTCTCCAGGAAGGGGGGGCTCAGCGGGGCAGGGACGCTCTAGGGGGTCTCAGCGGCGCAGGGACGCTCTAGGGGGTCTCCAGGAGGGGGGGCTCAGCGGGGCGGACGCTCTCGGGGGTCTCCCGGAGGGGGGGGCTCAGCGGGGCGGGGACGCTCTGGGGGGTCTCCAGGAGGGGGGGGCTCAGCGGGGCGGGGACGCTCTGGGGGGGCTCCAGGAGGGGGGGCTCAGCGGGGCGGGGACGCTCTGGGGGGGCTCCAGGAGGGGGGGCTCAGCGAGGCGGGGACGCTCTGGGGGGTCTCCAGGAAGGGGGGGGGCTCAGCGGGGCGGGGACGCTCTGGGGGGTCTCCAGGAAGGGGGGGGGCTCAGCGGGGCGGGGACGCACTGGGGGGTCTCCAGGAAGGGGGGGGGCTCAGCGGGGCGGGGACGCTCTGGGGGGTCTCCAGGAAGAGGGGGGGCTCAGCGGGGCGGGGACGCTCTAGGGGGTCTCCAGGAGGGAGGGCTCAGCGGGGCGGGGGCGCTCTAGGGGGTCTCCAGGAAGGGGGGCTCAGCGGGGCGGGGGCGCTCTAGGGGGTCTCCAGGAAGGGGGGGGCTCAGCGGGGCGGGGACGCTCTGGGGGGTCTCCAGGAGGGGGGGCATCTGCGGGGCGGGGACGCTCTGGGGGTCTCCAGGAGGGGGGGGCTCAGCGGGGCGGGGCGCTCTAGGGGGTCTCCAGGAGGGGGGGGCTCAGCGGGGCGGGGACGCTCTGGGGGGTCTCCAGGAGGGGGGGCTCAGCGGGGCGGGGACGCTCTAGGGGGTCTCCAGGAGGGGGGGCTCAGCGGGGCGGGGACGCTCTAGGGGGTCTCCAGGAGGGGGGGCTCAGCGGGGCGGGGACGCTCTAGGGGGTCTCCAGGAGGGGGGGGCTCAGCGGGACGGGGACGCTCTGGGGGGGCTCCAGGAGGGGGGCTCAGCGGGGCGGGGACGCTCTGGGGGGGCTCCAGGAGGGGGGGGCTCAGCGGGGCGGGGACGCTCTGGGGGGGTTCCCGAGAGGCGGGGCGGGGGATCCCCGCGGGGCTCACCTGCATCACCACCTCCACCTCGTAGGCGTTGCCCTTGCTGCGCTGCTGGCCGCGGAACTTGGCCCCGCTGTAGAGCAGGGAGGTGGCGACCCCGGGCTGCGCCGTGTTGATGGGGGGCGGCGGCACCAGGCTGGCGGCGGCCCCGCGGCCTCGGGCTCCCCCCGGGCAGCAGCACTCGCTCCGCACCGGCATCTCGGGGGGGTCCCCGGGCGCCAGCGTGACACGGGCTGCGGGGAGCCGGCCCGGCCGCCTTACCGACCCGGGAACTCGCCGGTACCCCCGCCGCCTGGCTCAGGGCCTCCCGGCGGCGCCTCCGCACATGCTGATTGGCCCAGCGGGCGCTGCGGGGGGCGGGACGACCGTCCCATTGGGCTATTGACGTCACGTGGGTGGCCGCAATGCTCCCTGGGACTCGTAGTTTTCTCTAGGCCCCAGTGACGGTGCAGTCGGAGGGACAAACTAGCGATTATGATGCTGATTGGACGTGGGCGAGCAAGATGGCGGCGCCCAGAGGCAGAGAGGTTAGCCGAGCAGCGGGGGTGAGGGGGAGGCAGCTGTCCCTCAAGCCGCTTCTGTGCGGCTCCTACAGGGAGCGGGAGAAGGGTCCAGAGCCCTTATATGCGCTGTAGGGTCGCACAGGGGATTCCGTGGGGGTCTGTCCTGCTGTCTTTGGGGCCCACTGATCCCGGCGGGGGCGGTTCCTTTGGGGGCCCGGTGATCCCGGCTGGGGGTTCCTTGGGGAGCCCATTAATCCTGGCGGAGGGCTCTTGGGGGGGGCATTGATCCTAGCAGGAGGGCTCTGGGGGGGGCATTGATCCTAGCAGGAGGGCTATTTGGGGGGGCATTGATCCTAGCAGGAGGGCTCTGGGGGGGGCATTGATCCTAGCAGGAGGGCTCTTGGGGGGGGGCATTGATCCTAGCAGGAGGGCTCTGGGGGGGGCATTGATCCTAGCAGGAGGGCTCTTTGGGGGGGCATTGATCCTAGCAGGAGGGCTCTGGGGGGGCATTGATCCTAGCAGGAGGGCTCTGGGGGGGCATTGATTCTAGCAGGAGGGCTTTTTGGGTGACGTTGATCAGGGCGGCTCCTTTGAGGGGGGGCATTGATCCCAGTTGGGGGGCTTTTTGTGGTGGCATTGATCCTAGCTTGGGAGGTGAGGGGGGAAGCCATTGATCCTGGTGGGCGGTCCCAAGTCATTAGGAGCCTAGGTCTTTAACAGGGCCAGATCGTCCCCATCTAGCCGTTGCTCGCTGCCTCCCGAGAATGTGGCGCAGTTGTCAGCGGCTGTTCTACGCCAGGCCGCCCCAGGCCCCACGGCTGTGCCTGACTCCTCCTGTTGGGGGCCCCAGCCTTTCACTGCCGGGCACGGCACGGACATACACCCCGCCGACAGGTGAGGACAAAGCTGGACAGCGATCCTGCTGCACACACGGCAGATTTCAACATGCTCGTTTCCAGATTGCAGGGACGTTTGTCCGTGGTGGATTTAGCCAGTCCTAAAAGCTGGCTGCGACCACAGTTTATGAGAGGTGCATGATCCCCTGTTTACAGAGGAGGGCTCTGGCTTGTGGGGGCCCCAACTGAACATTTGTAGCAGTAGTTGTGGAGACCCAGGTATTTCAAGCCTGACAATGAACATTTATTATTCACATGTGTGCAGGGCACTGCAGAGGCAAAAGAAAACCACATCCCTGCCCCATCCAGCTTGAAGTCTAATGCCTCATGCCTGCTGCTGACAGTGTGTGAGTGAGTCTGCTGCTGTGCTTGCCGACGGCCGCACAGATGCAGCACGTGCTGCCAGTTCTATTTTAGGTACTGCTATTACCTCAGTCACCACGGTAGCTGAGTACCTCACGTTGTTTAATTTATTCCTTCTCACAACCTCCCAGTAAGGCTAGGCAGGGCTGTGATTCCTCACTTTATAGACAGGGAACGGAGGGAAAGAGAACCTGAGGTCACACACAAAGTCTGTGGCAGAGTAGCGAATCAAATCCAGGTCTCCTGAGTTACAGGCTAACACCTCCACCACTAGTCCATCCTTCCTTAGTCGTAGAAATGGCGCTTTAAACATCTTTCCCATGTGGGTTCAGTGGTTTCTAGAGGATGGTGAAATTTGACCCTTTGTTTCTCACAAGCCAAGACCCTGAACTTGCAATGAAATGCATGTCCTGGAGCCCCATTAAAACAGGACTAGGGGGTGTGTCTTGTTGCAGGATGAAGGTCATGGGCGCATGCTTGAATAGTCCTAACAACATGGCGTTCTTTAAGTCCCTTAATCCTGCAACTGTCTTGGTCTGGGCAGACTCCCTTTGCCTTCACTGGGACTCTGGAAACCCAGGGGCCTGCGTGTGCAGTCAGATGTAGGAAGGGAGCCATAGTCCAGGCCCAGTTTGTCACTACCTTAAGGACAAGGGTTTGGAGAGGTAGCCCATTCTCCCTGCTTTGTGTGGGAAATGGAGCCAGGTATCTGTCTGTCTGTCTCTGTAAGTGGTCCAGTCCTGTGTTAACACAGACTCAGATCTGGATCCACAGTACAGGCACGTAGCTCCCAGTTTGGAACTTGTTATCAGCTGTTGCTCTGCATGTCCTCAAAGAGCCTGTCTTCCTATGTTAATTTATTACTACATTATAAAGCCAGATGGAACCACTGTGATCATCTAGGCTGGCCTCCTGCGTAACAAAGGCCCTAGGGTTCCCTTGAATTCATTCATTAATGTTGCCTGTGGTTTTTGTTTGGAGCAGGGAATACGGTGGGTGTGACGGCTATCAGTGCAGGGATCAAACTGTTACATGTGGGCAAAGTCAGGGAGTTAGCAGGTGCTGTTCATGCCATTTAGAAGTCTAATGGTTGTGCCTGGCAACAGTGCAAGTGCCAAATGGAAACTGCTTCTAAGACTGGGGCCTGTAACCCCTAGCGGTATATTTGCTATTGCACCAGATGGGCTCCTGGGCATAACAGGTGCAGCTGGGAGGGAGATCCTCAGTTTAAAGGCCTGGGGAAGAGCAAAGAGATCATTGCTCCCCCAGTATATTAAATTGCATGCTGCAGTATACCTGGCATCTATGTGAACGCCCTCAGGAAATGGGTTCATGCGTTGTGGGCAATGCTCCTGGATCCAGCCGGAGGGCATTCAGGGCAGATGACAGGCTAGCTTGTTGCTGTAATTTAGGGGCTATTGTTGAGTCAGGCACATCATTGGCTTCCGTCTGAAATCACACCCGAGGGAGCTGTTTTAAAAGCTGGTTGGATATTGGTGACCCACCTAAGCTACATAGGAGTTGTAGCTCCTGCTGATCGGAGTTGCTGCATCACTCCAGCAGGTGGAACAGCTTTGACCAGCTGAGCAAAGCTCCTGCCAGGTCACATAACTTTTGTTTCCAAGACTGTGTCTGGAGAGCTGGTCGACTGACCCAGAGCTAGTTTATTATTCAGTCTGGCAAAGAGGGGCTTGGTGGTAGGGATTGCACCAGCCTGTATTCCAGGCCTGCTCTGTGCCCTCGTGTCTCACATCTGTTTAATATTATCATCCGTCATGTTTATTAAAATAGTACCCATGGGCCAATCAAAGGTGCCCCCACTGTGCAAGGTGCTGGACATACACAGAGTAGCAGATGGTCCCTGCCCCAAAGAGTTTATAGTCTAATTAGACCAGACAGATGTGAGTGGGGCAGGTAGAACAGTCAAGCAGAGTGGACACTGGGGTGACAGCAAATGACATGTTAGTGCCATGTTTTGTTTTTTTGTTTTTTGTGGTGGGTTTAGTTAGGAACGTATCAGCTAACTGGAGAGAAAAGGGCAGGGCAGGGGAGAAGAGGCGATGTGAGGCCGGTGTGGAGAGAAACAGATGAAGAGACTGGGAGAGCAGGTTGGAGCAAACAGCTGATCAGCACTGGCCACAGACAGTCCAGTCACAATCACTGCAAATTCTCTCAGTGTCCTGCTTTGGCTTTTCTGCCCTGATCAGCTGCAGTCTCTGGCTCCTCCTCCCTACAGGTGTCCCCCAAGGCCACCCGGTGTGAAGGAGGAGAAGCAGCACCTGGTCCTAGTGCCCCCAGAGTAAACAGCATTTGAAAGCTGTATGTAGAAAAAGATCTGGAGTGCGTAATATGCCAACACCGTATTCCTCTGTTGAAATACACAGGAAAAGGATTGCTTTTGGGTGGGAGGGAGTGGAAGAATGGTGCTGTAAGTTGGGTGTCTCCCTTCTACCTGGGCACAGGTGGTGCTTAGAAAGTGGGTGGGGAGAGGGGCTGAAACTAGAGTGGATGACCCAGATGCATCCATGGGGTGACTCTTTGGTTTCAAAGGGCTCACAGCAGGACTGAGCCTGACACGTTACTAAGCCAAATGAGCCATAACACACCTGTCGATGTCATGCTGTCACGGAGTGTAGGGGGATCAGGTCCTGCACCCCCGGACTCCCTGCCGATTCATCAGGACTCTCAGCCAGCCAGTAAAGCAGAAGGTTTATTTAGACGACAGGAACACAGTCCAACACAGGTTTTGCAGGCACAGATAACAGGATCCCCCCGGTTAGGTCCATTTTGGGGGCCTTACAGCCCCCCTCGGGGATCAGAGCCCTTTCTCCCTGCTCCCCTGTTTCCCCAGCCAACAACAGTCTGCCTAACCCCCTCTGGCCCCTCCGCCTCTTTCCCGGGCCAGGAGGTCACCTGACCCCTTTGTCTCCAACACCTTTGTAGGGAGGGGCCGGGCCATCAGTTGCTAGGCGACAGAGTGTCAGGCATCTGTGCTGCTGGAACTGAGGATCTGTACCCAGCCCCCAGTAAGACTAGTCCCACTTCGTCACACATGCCCATTGCTTTGTGTATGGGTGCCACACAACAGGCATGAGACTACAGCTGGGCCCGGCGTGCTAGAGGGAAGCAGCTGCTCTGCTTAAAGAGGGGCCCCTGGTTCATGGTGAGCTCCCAGGACAGGCCTCGCCCCAAAGCCCTGAGGCAGGTCCAGAGGGACTTGGGCACATGGGCTTGTGTGGAGGGACTCTGAACCAGCTAGGGAGGGAGGCCAGCTGTGCTATGCTCAGCACTGTCATGTCAGATCCGCAGTGGGCGAGGATGAGGAGTGGGGCTTGACTATTGTTCTCGCTGCTTTCTGAGTAGATGTAATTTCCCCCCCAGAAAGGAAGAGGTTTTACCAGAACGTTAGCATCTCCCAAGGCGAAGGTGAGTGCTTCTGCCAGGAGTCTGGTGGGGTGTCTGATGCATGGCCCTTTGTGTAACAGCCGGGCACAGGGAAGGGTGGTTATGGAACGCGGGCCCTGCCTACTGGCAGTTGCTGGCCAGGCCTGGAAACCAGACCTTGAGAGCCAGCTTTGTCACAAACCTGGTTTGCCCTTTCCCCATTGGCTGGCAAAACCATGGGAAGGGAAATGGCTTCCAAGAATGGTTCTTGGGAATTCTTTTCTGGTAGAGCAGGGCCCCATAGACCTTCAGTGGGGAGACTCCTGGGCCAGGTGTATCACTGGCGTTGCCCGGGCATGAGTTTGCCCTCTTCAGCTTTCTCTCTGAATCTGTCCCCTGCCTGGGGGTTGCACGTGGATCCCGCGTGTGCTTTACCCTGGAATCCCGCTGGGTTTCTAATCTGATCCCCCAGGTGGCTTTGAAATAAACCTTGACCACAGGAAGCTGAAAACGCCCCAGGCCAAACTCTTCACTGTCCCCAGCGAGGCCCTGGCTATTGCTGTTGCTACGGAATGGGATTCCCAGCAGGACACCATCAAGTCCTACACCATGCATCTGGTGAGTGCAGAGGTGGGAAGGAATCTAACAAGTGGTTTTGCGGGGGCCACTGCTATGGACAGCCTCATCTTGGATAAAGGTGGAGCATAGCATGCTGGGAGCTGTAGTCTGTGCGGGCCCCATCTCTGAGCTAAATACATAAACTAGATTGATGTATAAAGGGGCTGAGTCTAGCCATTTTTAAATTTTTATTTTTTTTTACACTTTCTTGGCTTTTGCCTGACCCACAGTGCTGGGGCAAAGCGTGCCTCACCCGTTAGCAGCTATTGGGTCTAACCCCAGGGTTAAAAACTGCCCCCTAACATGGGCCAAATTCCCATGTGAATGGGACCTGACTCACCGCTGGAAATGCTTCTCATCCAGATTATTTTACCCCAAGGCCTCCAGCATGTTCCCATCCTGTCACTGCTCACAGGAGCACTGTCTTTATGGGCCTGATCCAAAGCCGGGAAGATTCCCATAGTCTCCAGTGGGCTTGGGCTCATTAATCTCCCGGGCTAGGCTTTGCATCACTATCCCTTCATCGTCGCTAGCACAAAAAGGATTCTTCAGCTGTTGTCTGGGACCTTGTAAAATCAGAGCTGCCGCCTCCCCAGCACTCTGGCTGGTGTAATTGCCTTTTGTTTTGCAGACCACATTGTGCAACACAGTTTTGGACAACCCATCTCAGCGAAACAAAGATCAGCTAATCAGAGCAGCTGTGAAGTTCCTGGAGACAGATACTGTCTGGTAGGAGACTGACTGCACTTGCAATTCACTAGGGAAACCTCTGGCTTAGAAGCCAGGCCAGTCTCATTGCATTATTATGGGTTATTACATCTTCCAGCTGGGCAGACCGGAGGTTTGGAAACGCATTAAGCTGGGCGACTGGTTGGCACAAATACAGCCTTTGGGACAGACGCCCTGGCTTGAACAATGCATCTGCCCTTCTCTTTCTGTAGAGGTACAGCCCCCGCAATGACCCCAGTGTGTAGTACGTCCCCTTGAGCCTAGTAGCCCATGCGGATCAGAGGACAGGCCCCTTCTGAAAGGGGACCAGCACAAAGCCACTCCTTAGGGGTAGTGAAGCACAACTCACTCATAGTGTCAACCCGCCTTCTCCAAACTCACGAACCCCTGGGAGACTTCACCACCTGCAAGGGGGGGCCAGTTCAGGCCTGGCGTGATGGGGTTCAGCTCCATTGAGACTTTGCCCTAGGCCTGAATTGCTCCCCACAAGATGTTGCGGTCTGTAAGAATTTGGAAGAGCAAGAGCCTTGGATTTGGCTTTAAGGAGCATGGCATTTTCCGTGCTGAGCCTTAACACCTGGTTTGCTCTAGAATTCCTTTCTATTATATTTTATTTTTTCACTGAACCCATGGGCCTGCCTCGTTGAACTCCAGGAGCTCTGACCAAGGGATCGGAACTGTCTTTGAAAAGTGCAAAGAACAACTTGTGGCACCGAGTCTCTGAGCCCAGATCAATTAACTTGGGCTCATGCGGTGGGACTACAAATAGCTGTGTAGACATTCAGGCTGGAGCGTGGGCTCTGGGACCCTCGCCCCTTGCCAGATTTTGTGGAAGCGTTTTTTAAAACAGATAGCTAACAAGTTTGTGCTTCAGGGGTCAGTGCCCCTGCTCTGACCACTGGACAGCACTTAATCCCACTGCTGATTTAGGGCCTGATCCAGGGTGCACTGAGGCCGACTGCTGGCCCATTTGATAGCAGACAAGTAAGTGGCCTTCCCTGTGCCTCGGTTTCCCCATCTGTAAAAGTGACTCACCGTTAGTCAAAGTGCTTTGTGGCCTGTGGCTGCAGAGGTCTCTCGTGGTGTGAAGCAGAGCTGAGGGCTGGCACTCAAGCGGGCTGTGAACAGCCCCCACAGTTATTTCAGGAGGACACAGGCACAGACCTGGAAGTGATATCACAGCATCAGGCCCTACATTTGGGCAGGGCTGTTGGAGCAGCATCTCTCCTTACAGGGATCAAGAGCTGGCTGGTTGTCTGTCCAGCAGAGGGCTCTGGATCTGGGGGAGGGTCGTCAATGGAAGCTCTTCCTTTCCTTAGCCGGCAGCATCTGCTCAGTTGAAGCTTATGGTCAGTACCTGCTCTTCAAATACTGGGCTCCCCTTGCCATCACCGAAAAAGGCTTAGCTGCCCGGTGGGTTTGCTCCATGTACTGTGTGAAGAAGGCCAATAATTTGTCGGTGAAGGTTGTTTTCTTGTTGCAATGTTCTAGCTACAGGGTGGAGGAACCAGCCGGCCTAGTAGAACTTCAGAAGAATGAATGGGATCCCATGATCGAGTGGGCTGAGAAAAGGTAAGAAGTCAAAGATTTTTCCCTTCTCGTTGCTAGCTGCCCTCTCTGTGGAATTCCGAGGGTGCTCGTCACTGCACTATCCGTTGGGCCATGGAAATGGGGTAATGAGGAGGCATTGGAGGGCAGAGACTGTACCTAAGGGGTGTCAGTGAGGAGCTGCTGTTGGCCAGTCTCCAGCGTGATGTCTTGGTGACCCCTTCACTGTGTGTCTCAGCCCATTGAGGAGGAAGGGAATTATGCTTGTAAATTCCTTAAGCAAGACCAGATGTTGCTGCACATGCAACACTGCACTGACTGGCTCTGTGAATGAATTGGAGTGGTGCAGTGTGGGTAGGAAATGTCCCCACATAGACCCCGAGGGGAAAAAGCAGGTATAACCCCAGCTGACAACAGTGAGGGTCATACCTGCTCTCGCCAGAGCTAAATTTAGCCAGAGTCTTGCTTCATAATAATACTGAGGCTCCCGTGTCTCAAAGACCAATTGTTTGTCTGGTACCATCTAACTCATTCCAGGTACAACGTGGAGATCGGCTCCTCTACTAGCATCATGGGACCCAGCATCCCAGCCAGGACCAAAGACACTTTCACCAGCCATTTGGCATCTCACAACATGTGGGCACTGCAAGGTACTGAGGACAACTTATCTGGTGTGTCCGTTCATCCAGGGTACACGAAGCACCATTCACATATATGCCCTTTCCTCGCTCAGAGCAGCAACCAGCACAACAGAAATGTTTTGGGGAAGAAAGGGAGACTTTAAATCAATGGGGGAAAACAAAGGGGGATTGTAGTTTAAAATAAATAAATCCAAGCTAGACCTTTAGCTCTGTATCGCAGGGTCTCTCTCTTCACTGTACAGTGTCTTGTTGTATTAGGCCCTGATTCTCTCAGAACTACTGATATTTTTTTCCCCCTTAACATGACATTTTCAGGTGATTTCGGTCCAAAATTTAGGTGGTTACCAAGAAAAGGGGTTTGAAACCCCAAGTGCACAGAAACGATTTTATGGTTTCATGACTTTCCCCCACCTCCACCCCAGTAAATGAAAACCCCTTGAGTTTAGATTTAAAATGTAAGAGCTGTGGTTATTGGCAGCCCAGCTGTTCTACTCTTGTGCAACTGAACAGATCCAGAAAGTGAACGTGCCTGGAAACAAAGGTGAAACTAACTAATCTGTTCTCATTGCTCATCCTCCTTGAAGTGCAAGATGCAAATAAACAGTAAAAATGGTGAAAAGCGCCCAAGACTTTAAAAATTCTTTCAGGCCAATGGTAAATATTTAAAAATGGAGTTTTACCCCAACACGTCCCCTCTTTATTCCTTGTGTCATTCTCCTTTCAAAATAAAGATGTTTTAAACAAAGCAGATTAGAAACCCACCGGAATCCCTGGCTACCTCGTCAGAAGACAATGAGCGAGACCAAATTCTTAGTAGAAAAGTGTGCTCTGTTCTGATTTCAGGGCCTCCTCAATCCTTCCTGCAAACAGTTCTGGTCACCTTTTGTTTACAGCTTGTGTTTGGGGTAAGGTCGGGGATGCTTCTTTTAGTTGATTGGTTGGTTGGTATTTTGGCACGTCTGTCTTCAGCTGGGGACAGTAAGGCCCCAGGCCCCAGCTGTTGTATTCCTGGGCAGTCAGTTAACTATTGATCCCAAATCTGGCCTTGACTCTAGCTGATCGCTCAGCTCAGATTGAGCATGATTCATGCTTCTTTGTCTCCTCCCCTTGCCTTGAACATGGGCCTGATTTTCAGTGGTGCTCAGCACCTCCAGCTGTCACAAATGCTCATCATCGCTGCGGATCAGGCCCCTTTTTCTCTATCTCCCTCTCCTAGATGGTTGTGCGTGTTCTCTGATCTAATCCCCAGCTCTTCAGTGCTAAGATGTGAGCTCTGCCATCCTGCAGAAGAGAATCCTTCCAAATTTGTACCCAGGAGTGTGGCATTATTACGTTATAAGGGTGTGTTTCAGAATGAGAGAAAGCGGTTTGCAGTCAGTGATGCAGCCATTTGCATCACAGTAACAATGGATCCTGATTAGCAACGGAAATTTCATGTGTTTATTGACTGTGGACTTGACTCTGTAGAGTGCATTGATCCAAGGTGTGGGGGATCATCTACCCGTCTGATCCTGCTGAGCATGTTACGCCTTGGCTGCACCTTCAGAAGGTGTGAAGATGCTGACGTGATTTTGTATAAATAACTGTGGTTCATGTTTGATATTTTCCCCCCTCCCAGGTATAGAATATGTGATCACACAGTTGAAATCTCTGATTCTGTCCATGGGACTGATTGACAGACACATTCCGGTAGAAAAAGCCGTGCAGCTGTCTCGCCTGGAGGAAGAATACCAGGTAAATTATGTTCCAGAGCAACCCTATCATTCAAATAGCGATAATCTCAGCATGACAAGTGATCTCCCAGCACAAACGACTGGCCACAGATCTGCCTGCTATTACAGGAGACGTTCACTCCACCAGGCTGCCTCTGATCAATACGGTTTGAATGTTCAGCCACTCAATTCACGTGACGAACAGCCAAAGGCGCTCTGAGACCAACCTGCCGAGGGCTGGACTGCTGCTTTTCGGCCCTCCTCCAACCTGCAGTGCAAAGCCCAAGGATGGTCTTTATTCTGTGTATTGGCCAGGCCTAAGCACTTTGCCAAGGACTAAGCTAACGCTAACGTGATTGTTGTGAACAGAAAAAGCTCTGTCCTTGCACAAAACCATCCTTGACCCAAAGTCCAGTGAAGTTAATGGAAGTCTGACTTGAATGAGCTTTGGATCAGGCCCTAATATGTTGCCTTCTGTAGCCCCTTTCACTTGAGGGTCTCCGAGCGCTGGGCAGGCACTGGTTAGTGAGGCGTTGGTGCCACTCCTGGGAGGTATTAGCTCTGTTTTACAGACAGGAAAATGGAGGCCAAGAAGTCCAAACCCGTTTCTAACTAACTCTTGAGTGAGCTGCTTATTCTCTCTCCTCTCAGATCCAGCAGTGGGGCAACGTGGAGTGGGCCCATGACTATGACCTGTACGAGCTGCGTGCCCGCACGGCCGCTGGGACCCTCTTTGCTCACCTTTGTTCAGAGAGCTCGACTGTAAAACACAAGCTGCTGCAGGACTGAGGCTCTGGGGAGCGACGCATCAGGCAGAGCTGGAGAATGCCCAGTACAGATTACAAATGCAGCCTGGTGGATTGGAGCCATTGGCCGGCAATCCGCGCCTGCCAGTGTGGTGACTTAGCATTGCGAGGGCCATGACTTTATGATGATTCCTAGCGGAGGCGTTTCGTCCTAGCTTGGCTAGTGCTGAGGGTGCTGGTGACCCTTAGCAGCCCTGGCTTTTGTTACAAAGGAAGTACAGTCTGAGCTCCCTTCGGCCCCAGTGAAATGCCCTGTCCCTGGCAGTTGCCACAGGCTGCAGCTCAGCCAGTGTTTATGCTTACTCAGAGGGGTAGCTAGTCTACATTCTAGGCTCCCAGCCGTGGGACCAGCACCCCAGCAAAAGGGCTTCGGTAAGGCTAGGCACACGCTCCAGCATAGGTCCCACCTTGGCATCTGCCTGCCCATGGCCCATGTTTGTTGCTAAAATCCAGAGTCATATCCTTGGAGACAAGCCCCAGCTGTGCCTGTTCCTCACCCAGTAATGGGCTTCTGCCCCTGTGCAAAGCTAGGCTCAATCCCAGTTTGATTAAAGGCGTCTCCTGCTAGATACTGGAAGCCAGTGCGTGTGGTCAGTTATTTTATACTTCCCCACCGCACTGTGGGATGTGCGCTGCCTCTCTGCCCAAGAGCGCCCAGCCAGCAGCAGAGCCATCACTGACTGACAGCTGTCTGCTTCCTCGCCCGCAGGCTTCGTCTGTGTCCCTGCCTGAGGATCTCCGTGCTCTGTTGCAGGCACTGGCCTGCCCGCTGAGGACTGGACAGGAGCTCCCCCTTGTTTTTGGACTAATTCTAACTCCCCAACTGTCTGAGGCCCTGATCCTGCAAAGGCTTATGCACATGCTGAACTCGGAGCAAACCCACTGACTTTGGTGGGACTCCTAATGCATAATATGTATTGAGCAGGCACGTATGACTTGTGGGATCAATGCCTATGCCTCACTGACCAGGCCTGTGCTGCAAAGTTCTGATCTACCCTGCCTCTCTCCCCCACGTTCAGGGGTGTTTGGTCCCTGGGCTTTCATTTAGGCCTGTCTCTGAAGAATTCAGACTCTTAAAGGAAAAGAAAATGTCAGCTGGGCAGTTGTTATGGAAACCTCCTATGAGCACGATCACCCCTGGAATCCTCCTTTAGAATCAGCTTTGTTTCCAGTTAACACGTGGGGGAATCAGTAGCGCCAGCACTTTCATGAGTGACCGCAGACTTGGGGCCCCTTCATTTCTGGGTGCCCAACTACCCGTGCAGAGCTTGGCCTTCCAGAGGGGCTGAGCACCCGCAGATCCCATGGGTTTCAGTTGGAGCTACGAGGGCTCAGCTCTGCTGAAAAGCCGGAGCCCATGGCAGCCAGCCAGTGCCGTTTCTGGGGTTAGCAATGACCAGAGGAGAGCCCGCTCTCAAACCAGCCCAAGGGAGGACAGTGTTTTGTCAGCTAAACCAGAGCAACTGCAATCAGCCCATGGGCAGGGCTAGTGCCAGGAAAGGAGGAGTGGATGTCTCGGGGTATTTGTCTCTTTCCCAAACTGTGCACTGCCACATCCGTTCCACAAGCTTGGCTTTCCCTTCTTCCCCCTCTTCAGTGCCCTGCCTCCAGCAAGGAGTCCGAGCTCCCTGCCAAGCAAATGAAGCAGCTGCTGCTGAGCAAGGAGGGAAATTAATGACTCGGCACTGAGCGGCCACAGGTGAGCTTCTGCAGAGCCACTGGTCTCCCTGCTGGTCAGAGGCCACTCTGGGCACGCTGCAGGAAGCTGCCTTAGTGTGGGGCAGAGGAAAGAGGAGGCTACCGGGAGTGCAGAGCCTCAAACCTCAGGCTTGCTGGGCCAGAAACCCATGATTGTTAGGGAGGCAGCGGTTAGTCTGATGGAGAGTGTTCTCTTCCCTGCCACGTGCCAGCTGCTGCATGAGTCCCAGGCTCCTGACACTGCCCGCAGGTGCCAAACCTTCCAGCCATGGCCTGCTGTTGGAGAATCGCAACTCAATCAGGGACCTAGCTGTTTGTGAGCTGGCTTTGATTTGCACCATAAGTCTCAGAGGTCTTCAAAGTGAAATCCTCAGCTCCTCTTCAAGAGCTTTTCCAAACTCAAATGGTATTTTTATTTGCATATGATTTTTTTCGGGGAGGGGCAGTGGGTGACACCCCAGGATGAAACATCCCCGCCAGTGAATATTTACAAGGGGGCTGTCAGAAAGGGTGAGGCGCACCTGTTAGATCACCAAGGCCTGTGTCCTAACCGGGGAGCCACTGTTGGCCTACTCCATCTGCTCCAGGCTTTCCATGTTGTCCAGCTCCTCCTGCAGATGGTCGATGTATTGATTAATCTCTCTCACACGGTTGCGGTTTCTGCTGAGCTCATTCTTGTGAACCTGAGGAGAGTGCGATCAGACAGTGGGTCCTTGGGCTTATTTCAAACCTTCAGTCACCTGCTGTAGCCAAAGGGCCCAGCAGAAAGTTGGGAGATACCTCCCTCAGCCCCTCTGACTTCCTGGCAGTGGCCCCGCTACACTGGCTGGACCCTGGTGCCTCTCTGCCTGCTGCACTAGGAAGCAGCTGTAGGCCAACGTGCTTTCATTGCCTTGCGGCTTGTCTTTTCCCTGAGCAGAGTTTTGCTCCCCAAGCCGCAGGGGTTTCCTTACCTCCTCAATCACCGAAGATGACCAGCTATTGGCTTTGGTGATGATGTCATCTTCTCTGTTATCGATCTTCAGCAGGTGGACATCGTGGGAGGCATTCACTGCGTTGACGATGGTGTCTTTGTCCACAAAAAGCTAGGGAGTGAAATTGACCGAGCGATGGGAGATGGGGATTTCACATATAAAAGCAGCAGGTCTCAGAACTAGATGTGTCACAGTGCAGCACTTGATAGCACCATCAGAGAAGAAAATAAAAGCTCCCTCTGGTACATCTCATGCTTTACCTGTTCAAAGCCCTGTACAAACTTAGCCCCACTATGGCCTTGTGCAAGGACTATTTTACAGATGGGGAAACTGATGCAGCGCAGAAGTAACTCGCCAAAGGCTGCATAGCAAACGAGAGATGGGAGTAAACGCCTAACCCCATGCTCATTTCTCCAGACTCTGCTGCCTTCCAGCATCTGGCAAGCCTATCTTGGCAGCTGTCAGTCCCAGCTCCAAGCCTCTCCCAGCAGGTATGGTAAATGGAAAAGTGCACTCAGAAGAGGTTAACACTGCCACAAACTCCTGCTGTGTTGGAGGGCTTAGAGATCAGCCTGAGAGAGCCATGCTGGCCTAGGAGGGGGCACGACCGGGCCAGTCAGAACAGACACCTCTCCCAGGCAGCTTCCAGCAGCAGAGCTCTGGCCACAACACAAATAGGTCTTCATCCCTGGTGGAAAGCTGCAGTGCCATCACCATCTTCCCTTCCCCATTTCAGCCGAGCTGCCCTTGCAGGCCCAGGGCTGCCATTTTTCTAGCACTACTGCTTTTTGGGTACAGGTGTAAGAAAATTCTGGGCTGTGATTTTTATTGTCAAACATAACGTAACTTTTTAACAAACATGGCAACTTTTTATAATTGCTGCAACTTTGCATGGCGTTATGACCCTGTGCGCCAGCTCATAATGCCACTCACTCAGATTTGGCCTGGCTGCCCTTCCATCATGCTTGCCTTAGAAAGTCAAGGGGAGGGGTGTCACACGGTGTCTCTTCTGTGCCATGGAGGGGAGGCTGAATGCCTTGGAAGAAGTTGCTGGAGCAAGGGTAGTGCTACTTGGGGTGGGGGGAAATACCCAGAGTTTCATCAGGAAACAGGTTGAGGGGAAGCCTGAGACAAGGCTTGTGAGACCCCTAGGGAGTATCTGCCTCATGCCATGCTGATGTCTGACCATGCCAAAACCACAACTTCAACAAACTTCAGCCACAATGTTTGAACCGACAAACCACGACTTCCTTGCAGCCTTATTTGTGGGGAGGTGTGGGGGGTGTGTGAAAGGAAACTACTTCTAGATTTGGCAGAATAATTCAAAACGATATTGGGTTTCTAAAACCCAATCCTGACTGGGAACATGCTGCGCTCCCTTCCTCCTCCCCACTTGGGATCCCTGCTTCCTAGAAGAGCCTAAGCTCCAGACACAACTGGGGGCCTCACCAGTCGAACATCATCTGGCATCTCCTCATCAAACTCGCTCTTGACTATCTTCTCCAGAGTGTTGATTGCGATCTCCAGCAGTTTCTCATGGTGATGATTTTCTAGATCCCGGCATTGAGCCATCGTATGGAAGAAGGTTAAGAAACAAAGAACAGTGGCATTGGAGCGGCCTCTGACAGGCTGGACCTGGTGCTGAACATCAACAGAGAATGACGTTATACGTAAGCAAGCACTGCTAACCCTAAAAGGCGATTCGTCCACCTCCTGTGAAGCAGGTGGCCAGTAAAAACTCTGCTTCCTCGAGTTTGCATTGCAAAGCCCCAAAAGTAATTGAGCTGGCTGGTGGAGAAGGTCCTGGAGTGTTCAAAAGCAATCCCCACTACCCCCATTGTGTTACGTTATCCAGAACTGACACTGGGGGCCGTTGGCACAGGAAGTTCAACGAGGCCTTTGTTTGCATATGCAAAACTCTGAACGTGACAAGTACTTGCACAGGGCCCAGAGTTTTGTGTATATAAAAATCATTTCACCTGCCACTGCAATGCAACCACCTCTGAGGCAGAAGAGGGCAGCTGTTCTGGAGCACACAGCTGCACAACAATCTAGGGCACAAAGAGACAGTACATGAGGAGTTTTAGGTATTTCACCTCTTAAAATGTCAGCAATGCAGAGATATCACACGGTCAGATTTACCAAGAGTTTGCTCAGAAACAGAGGTGGGCTTTCAAAGGCACACAGAGCAGCAAGGAATCTAATTCCCAGTGCTTTCACTGAGAATTAGGTACCTAACTCTGTAATTTCATTACATCCTCATCACTGAGTTGTGTAGCAGTTCCTGACTGGGTTGTCTTGCTCAGAATATGGTAGAGAAGTATTTGAGCGGAGTCTGTATTTCATGAACAGGGAAATGTTTCCTAAGAATTAATCAATCAAAGCCTACAACACATTAATAAGCAACAATCCATTTCCATACAGTGAGTGCTGACTTCTGGGCCTTGCAGTAATGTTGTGAAGTGACGCAACACATTTGCAGCAGGTCAGATTTATACGACACAGAGTTCAGGCCAGTAGACTGCCAAAAGGATATATCCCTTGGACGTTCTCAATAAATGTTGACACCTGGTCGGCAATGTTTCTTTCAAAATCCTTTATTATTTCCTTAACATGGAAAAGAAAAGGAAAAGTTACCAAGTACTCACACACATACAACACAGATCAGAACCAGGGAGGAGTCTAAAATGCAATACACTTTTGATCTGATTCATCAGTTTTATCAGCACCGCTGGGGACTGAAGGTACCTCAGATAAATTAATTAAGCTGAAGCACCAAAAGGCATGTGCTTTTCTGCACTGGTATGCAAATGTCAGGGAAGATTAGATTCAATCCTTTTGGGAAGAGTTGATGGAGCGATGCATTTATAACAGACTCTAGGAAGTTCACTCCATCAAATCACTTCAAACCTTCTATGTACATTATGACTAGAGAACATTTTGTCTCTGATTAGAGCCAGGTGTCAAAGTTTCTCATTTGGTTTATGAGGCTGCAGGCTTCTTGAAGACTTTGCCATCAGGAGCATAACTAACAGCTGCGATTATGAGATATTTTGTTTAAATCCTGGAAGGTGGGTGCTGCTTCTTGCTGCCTCTTTCAAAACCAGAAGATAGTCTCTTAGAGCTTCTGCTTTCCCTAACATCCCTAATCAAAGGTTTAAAACATCCGGTGCCTCAAATAGGACATGTGAAAACCGCCTCTGATATTTCTGCAAAATCTATTGGTAATAATGAAATAAATAAATTAACCCCTCCTACCCGATCTGCTAAGCATCCGGTTTGAACTCTGCTATGAGCTACCATAGTCATGCTCCCAGTGGGGAGCTCAGGAAAGTGGACTAACTTGGGATTGGGGCATGAGTGTAATTTTTCAATCAGCAATGATCCCTTTGAAAGAATTACACCACTAGAACCTTGAAATCCTATACTAGGGAACAGCTTCCACAAAACGGCCCAATAACCTCCCGGATGACCCTTTAGCCAACGCCGATGCCTTCATCCTCAATAGCAGTGCATGAATAGTAAGTGCCGATGCAACATATAAATACACTGGGTCCAATTCTCCGCTGCCTTGCAAGTCATGTACTCGCTCCTGTGCAGAGTGAGAATAAAGCCGGTGTCAGACACTACCCAGAATGATCGAGTTCTATGCTCATTCTGCACAAGTGGGACTACGCAAGGCATAAGGCAACAGAGAAGCAGCCCTAGTGTTTTCTATCTGACGCTTAGCAGATATATCCCCTTGCCTTACCTCTAGCTGGTCAACTGTCTGCATTTCCAGGGTCATAAGTGTGTCTGACAGCTGAGTGATGTCCTCATTGTACCTTACGAGTTTAGAGTCCGCGATCTCAAAATTACTCATGTTTTGAATCACGTCCAACAGCTAAACAGAGAGAGACATACAATATCATTTATGCTCACCATTCCATTGCAATTTAATTAACTGTTATTGTTACATACATGAGAAAAGTTCTGGCTCACGATTGGCTGAAATGAAATGTGATGGCTTGCTAAGTGGCTCTGGTTTACATACTCAGAGGTCAGTAATACCAAGGTGCACTACAATGTTAACCAACAAGATTCCACTGCAGCAAGTTGCGTGAAAAGTCTAATTTGCTTGCCAGTCAGCAAATGGCTTTTTCCCTAGACCTCCTACTTCATCTCACATGTAGAAAGTCCATGTCAAAGGAAAAACTATAAGCCTTCTGAAATTCTTAGAGAGACTTCCAATTACTCCTTATTAAGAAATGCAGGTCTAAATCCTGATCTCTTGGAAGCAAGCAGAATTTTGCCTGACTTCAATGGGCCCAGGATTTTGCACTCAGAAGATATGTAATAGAATATCACAAGTGATGAGTTCTTGTTACAGTGAATGACAGTAAATCTTGCTCTTCAAAGTTAAATACTGACATCAGCCTCACAGCGGTCAACAATCTTAATATTGCTAAGCAATGTATATGCTAAGCAAAGGTTATTTTCAAGAAGTGTCTTTGTAATAAATCTTTCCTACTGAAATCTGAGCGTTAAAAATATATTTTGAAGGAGCCTAATGCACCTCGCAGTTGGAGCCAATAGAAGGGGCTAAAATTAGGCAAGAACCATTGCAGAGGGCTATCTGTAAATCAAACGAGATTATGCAGACACTGTAATGTTAAACAGGGCATTTCTTTATATAAGTAATCAAGCCAGGAGGCCCCAAGCAATTAAAACCGGGCTCCTGTTAGCAACACCTGCTGCTTTAGGGCTTTGGCATAATTCTTTGCTCCTTAACCAGCTTCAGAGCAAGCTGAGCTGTCTTGCAGTTCATATAGACCTGCATGATGGAATTATAGCTAGGCAAATGGAGCCTAGCAATGGTTTATACTTTATCACCTTCTAATCTCCTCCCACCCATTTTTAAACTGGTATTACTAAGCCTGCAAGATCCATTTAGCAGCAATTCTGACTGACTGTGACTCCCTCTCTCACCTTGACCAGCTCACTTAGGTCAGAATTTTTCATACGCCACAAGGTGCCTACATTCAGCACCTAAATTCGTATCTAAGCTTGTAAGCAGGCAGAGGAGTACACAGACATATTGCCTAAAATCCAAACTTACCCACATTTTGAGTGTGGATTTATTGGTAACTCAAATAAAAACACTTTGGGGCTGGGACTTTTTGTTCTGTTTGTACAGTACCTAGCACAATGGGGTTGTGAACATATTCCTAAGTGTTCTCCCCCCCAGCCCCGGATTTCCATTCAACACCTCTGAGGCCTCAACCCCACTTCTACCCTGGCTGGAGTTAAGTCCACTTGCTCATGAGTCAGTGTTAATATACGCTGCGCCTGCACACAGGCTTCAAGCACTTGGTAACAGAATGACTCAGCATCCTGCCACGTTGTTACAAAGCACCTAAATAAAAGCAGCCTGTTTTCAGAGATGCTGAGCACAGGGGATCTCACTGCCGCCAATCATGAGCGGCTTGTTCTATACAGCTGACAAAGCCCTTTACCAGAGTTTAGCCAAGCTGATATTTCCATGGACCTCTAGAAACAATAATAACTGCCCCTCTATTTTACATGGGTAGAAAGGGATGCAGCTAGAAGCTATGACCTTGCCTTCCCCAGTGATGTGGCTGCAGCTCTCTGGAAAGCAGAGCTGGTTGAAAAATGGTATTTGCTGCCAAAATATTCAAAGAAAATGAACTTTTTTTTCTGTTCAAAGTTATTTTGTGGCTTCTTTTTTTTTTACAAAATGAATTGAAACCAAAATGATTTGAATAAATCATTTTTTGCGGTGTCATTGTAGCCATGTTGGTCCCAGGATAAGGAGACAAGGAAGGTGAGGTAATATTTTTTATTGGACCAACTTCTGTTGGTGAGAGAGACAAGCTTCAGAGGTTCCCAGTCGGGAAAAAGAGCTCTGTGTGGCTTGAGAGCTTGTCTCTCTCACCAACTGACGTTAAAAGATATGTCACCCATCTTGTCTCTTGAATAAATAATGATCATCTTGTCAGGTTTTCCCTTTCTTTCTCCTTTTCCAGTGGAGGCACAGTACCTGGGTATGGACCAAAAGGCAAAAATAAAATGAAAACTTCTATAGCTCACTGGTTTTAGCACTGGCCTGCTGAACGCAGGGTTGTGAGTTCAATCATTGAGAGGGGAAATAGTTGGGGATTGGTCCTAATTTGAGCGGGGGATTGGACCAGATAACTTCCTGAGGTCCCTTCGGATTCTATACTAGAATCAAAAACTTTCATTTCAGTTAGTTTCATGAAAATTTTCAAAAGAAACTTTTTTTGTGAACATTGTCATTTTCTTAAAAAAACACCATTTTTTTGTGGAAAAAAATTTCAGTTAAAAATCTTTGACAGCCCTCCTGCCAAGCCTTTAGGAAGAACAATTAACAAGAAGACTTGTCTGTAGTAGGAAAAGACTTGGTGTTATCATTATGTTGAATACACAGAGACAAGGACTGTCATGTTTAAAACCACACCAGCTGGTTGTGCTTTGCCCCAGAGGCCAGATGATGTGATTTTAAACACACCAGCCCTTGTCTATAATGAGTGCTAAGTCATGCTCGACATTATGTTAGTTAACACAATGTCAATCCCTCCAGTGTAGACAAGCCCATAGAAACATATACAGTAAAATCTGGGGCCATATTCTGATTTCCCTTAACCTAGTGTAAACCTGGAGTCATTAAACTGTTCTCAGTGGAGTTACTCCATACATCCCTGAGATCAGACTCTGGCCTCTGATACACAGAAATCATTTCAACAAATAAAAGCTGTAATCAAATACCCCCTGGCTGTCATTTTCAAAATCTAGGATTATTTTTGTGCCTTGCTGTTGACTGTCCTGTATTGCTTCTTGAAGGCACTCGTAGAAGGTTGAGACTTCAGCTTCTCGCTTTTCATGCTCTTTCAGACCATAGGCAAAGAGGTTCTCACAAATTAATACAAATTTACTCTTGTATGTGAAACCAGAGTCAAGGTATATAATCTGTAATAGTTTCAATGAGTCAACCCACTAAGCATGGTTGCATGATAATCAACACTGCTCTATGATGTCCAGCTATTACCAACCTCAACGCGAGGCAAAGCATCTTGACTGATAACTCCACTGAGCTCACTGACAGTTGAGGTGCTGAGCTGAGCATTCACCACCTTGAAGGCTTGGGCCACATCATCGTTTCGCACTGGGGTTTTCCTACCTTAACTGTGTGGAGGGGCAACATGGCGGGCACAAAAGGAAACAACTTGTGCATTTGCCCCTGACTCTTCTCTGCCCTGACCCTGCCTCTCTGCACAGCTGTGAGTACAGTGTTTGTAAAGCTAAAAAATCCTCCTCAAGAGCCAGAGCCCCAAACACACTGATTTGGTAGCACCACAAAGATATTGGCTCTTGGGGAGAGGGGGGAGGGTTGAAAGTTGCTTGGCAATTGAATTGTTTCAAACGTCTGTTATATTTAGTCTCTGATGAACTTTCCTGACAACAGGAAAGTTGAGCGATGATAAGCAAGGGCAAATGTGGAGCCTTGCCAATGTTCCATTAATCTGAGCTAGAAAAGGAATGATAAAATGATCTGCTTTTTTGATCATTGTCCAGGATCGGTGGTTAGAAAAATGTACTAGCCGTGAATGTGTTTGTACTGGTCCTACAGGGTTAGTGTTTCTAACTGGCAGATTTTGAGTTTATAAGATCAAAAGCTTGTTTCTCTGACCAATGGAAGTTGGTCTGTAGTGGGGTGGTTACCCGCTCCGGCCCTGACAGGGTTAAGGCCAGCCCTGGGAGAGGACTGGGGCTGTAAGGAAAAGCCCAGGCTGCTTAGGAAAGCAGGCACAGCTGGGACCATGCCCCAAGCACAGCACAACAGGTCCTTATAAAAGGCTGCTAGGTTGGAGCTAGAGTAGCTCTCTCTCTGGTCTTGGAGGGAGTAGGGCCTGGCTGTCTGTAGCAAAGGTACTAGGAGTGAAGCAGGGATGGGGAAATGTCAGAGGAGCTCCAAGCTGGCAAACCCCCAGGTTGCAGGGCCTGGTCCTAGGCCCACCCCTGAGGTACTGGGTGGTAGAGGAAGACAGCAGGTCCTACCCCCTTGCCTGTGATGACTGGCTCTTATACTGCAGTCTGCCCCAGGGAGCAGGGGCTCATTGCTGACTGGCAGTAGCCCCTGGCTGAGGCAAGGTGGGGTTTGGGGGTCCCTGGGGAGGGGAGACCCTGAGAGGGAGGGGTTACTCCCAGGGGGCAGCACCCCAGATAAAAGGGTACCGGAGTCCAGGAGGGACATGGGGGCCGAGCGGTAGTTGGACACCAATCTGCAGAGGGTGCTCTAATAGCTGGAGAGCTAATTCCCTGAGATAACCAGCAGGAGGCGCTGCAGGGGTGAGTCTCACACGCTTACATGGTCCAATAAAAGATATTACCTTATCCACCTTGTCTCTCTAACATCCTGGGACTGACATGGCTACCACAACACTGCATATAACTGGCAGGTTGTGAGATATTTGACTAGAATAATCCTGAGTATTCTTACTATGCCCTACCACTTGAACTGAAACATGATTTTAGCAATTGCTATCTCACATTCTGCTGCAGATGTAAATGAAATCACTACGCCATCTGAAAGGTTGGATGCATTCTCGGCTTTAAGAGACTGTAAATGCCCTGATTTCTAGAGGTTCAGAAGGCATTGGCTTTTATTAGCAAGTCTGATTCAAGTAGAGAAAAAGCAAGATGGTAATCAGAATGATGTGATTGTAAAACTCTGAAATCTCATGACCTGTCAGTATTGGAAGCAAGCTTTTTATACAAATGGGATTTCCTAATTTGGGGTTTCCAGTTTGCCAGTGGGACAAAGCATTTGTTTATAGCCCTTGTGTTTCATGAAATATCCGACCTTAAAACTGTCAGTGGTCTCATGGGCTAGCAGTACTTTTAAGGCACTGGTCCAAGACTGAATACAGCAAGTCTCCAATCTCAGATCAATATAGCTTTCAGTTCTGCATAAAAAGAACAGATGAAGAGTCCCTGTTGATGCACATCCTTGTGAGCTGAAGTCATCAGCTTTTATCATTAGATTTTCTAACAGAAGGATATGTCTCCAGCAAGTCAGACATTCCAGGGAGGTAAGCCAGCTTGGCAGCTTCTGTATCTTCTGCGTACATACTCTCAAATAAGAAGGGTCCATTCAGGTACTCGACGTAAGCAGCCTTTGGAGAGAATCAGTACAATATTTAAAAAAAAAAAAAAAAGCACCAACTTGCTGCAGAACTAAAGTAACACCTTGCTTCTTCTTGCAAAGTGCTAAGGAAGGTTCAGTCAGGCTGAATGGCCCATTGAAATCAATGGCACCTAATAATGTCAGCCCAGATCCTCAAAGATATTTAACTCTCCAGTTCTGAATGACGGGTGCCTCCCGCTGTGGAATG
The DNA here is from genome assembly GCF_020497125.1 of Mauremys mutica. Lineage (NCBI taxonomy): Eukaryota > Metazoa > Chordata > Testudines > Geoemydidae > Mauremys > Mauremys mutica. The sequence continues at coordinate 79,371,101 of NC_059082.1, read as the reverse complement.
TGAATCTCCTAACAATGGACCAGATCATTACTACTATATAGTGGGGGGAGGTTTTTGGCTTTCCAGGGAAAACACTATACAATCATTGATAAGTCCGCTACCGGAATTAGACAGTGGCTCTTTCACCAAACAATGTGACAGAGCAGTTCAACTCCGCTTTGTGGTCCTGCGATGTGATATCTAAGGTATTCAGGCATAAACGGGACGGATTTTGTGAGGCCCTATGCAAAGGAAGACATGAAGGGCCCCATGCAGGTCCCTCAGCATCTATGACTTTTCCTCCTTGACCCCATCTCCATGTATTCGGCACTCCTCCACGTCAATCTTAATGCACAGGGATCTATGACTGTTTTTTTAGGGATCTATGTCATTGTGGAGGAGGCACAGGCCTCCAACAGCCACCCCGTGGAGGTGCTCCTCTGATCGCTATCTGCTCCTTGCTCTGCCCACGTGCTTAGAGGCGGGAGCAACGCTGATGTCAAGCAGAGTGCGTGGAACAAGCAAGTGGCATGGAAACAAACCTGCAGCACTCCCATATAGCCAGCAGATCATTGGAGGCAGGAGAGCAACACGCAGACAGCCTGAGGGTAGCTGAGGGCACCACTCTGCTCTATCCCATTCTCACTGCATATCTTGACAGTTTCCCCACTGTGATCTTGCAATCACTCGTAAGATTAAATTAACACGGCAATGTTATCCAGCCACTAAGTCTGAAGGGGGGAAAATCGCTGCACTGTGAATAATGCTAACAGCTCCATCAGATCTGATATTGTGTTAATCTCGCATCAGGCTGACAAGAAACCAAAGTATGATTTAGTCTGGAGCTTCCCTAGGTCCGTCATGTAGGTTTAGTTGTTCAGCCCAATGAATTATGTTCCTCCATATCATGCGTATGACATATAGGGTGACCAGATGTCCTGATTTTTTAGGGACAGTCCCGATTTTTGGGTCTTTTTCTTATATAGGCTCCTATTACCCCGTCCCAATTTTTCACATTTGCTGTCTGGTCACCCTAATGACATAGCAGCTTCTGTTTTCATTCAAAAGGTGAGATTTACAGACCCAGAGATTCACACTGACCTTATTTTTATCTCAATCAATGTTAACCTCCCGTTAAATCTTCTAACAGATAAAAGAGAAGCCGTTTGGTTTCTTTGCAGTGTGGTAACATACAGTCAGCTCCAGAACACATACCTTGTGGTGCTCCAACTCTTTCTGCTTAGCCTGCTCTTCCACCAGCTTAGCCAGGGCCTGTGCTTCACCTTGCTTTAGCTCATCAATGACGTACTGATATTTGATGTCTGCAAGTTCTCGCTGGGAAATACACACAAAGAAAACATTTGGGTTAGATTACCCTGCCTCCTAATAAATCTGGGTCAGATACAGCTCTCTGTGTAACGTACATCCAGACTGCTGTTGCTTTCCTATGTTAGGTGTCATCTACATCCTCTGCATGTTAAAAATACAGCCCATGGGCACATTTCTGATGGCTCTTATTTGTCTAGGTAGTATTTCAGAAAGAAAGCAACTGAGAAAAGAGTTACTCTAACCCTTTGAATGCTGATGTATTCCCAGAGTGCCAACACGATGAATGCTTTGGAAAGTGTGTGGCTAGTCTCCAAATGGTTAAATAAAGGGGAAGATGGAAGTACTTACTGTGTTCTCATCCACAAGCCTGAAGTCCAAGTACACCAGATCTGGAAGGTGAGCGGCAATGAACATTGAATATTGTTCATTTTCACAGACAGGGTTCCCAGTGAGATTCAATGTGCGTAGGTTTTTAAACTTCCTGAGGTAGACCACCTATGCCAAAAGAAAGGAGCTGCTGCATTCCCGCCCATCATCGGAACAACAAGCAGCAATGCCTTGACATTCGTGACATTTAGCATCTCCGTCCTAGCTCAGGACCTTGCTCACATCTCCATCCTTCGGAGAGAGTTGGCACAACACATTGGACTGACTGTCGAAGCACAGTTGCAGATTTAAAGCAGTGGCTTCTAACACAGTGTTGAATCATTTTATTTGAGAAAGAAACTGCTTTCTATATGGTTCTTATACATACAGTACAACTCTTATTGTGGGCACACAATCTGTGGGCCTGGCAATGTGTCCTTTATATGGATGGATTATAAGCTCCCAGGGGTCTCAGACTAGTAAAACTGCCCTCCATAAAGGCCCAAGCAGAAAAATCAAAGCACCCAAAATAAATCTCTGCCTCTGTTTTCTATTCACATAAGCTATTTCCACTTTTTCTGGAGTCAACAGGAGTTTTGCCATTGATTTCAATAGTAGCATGATCTGGCCCAATGAGTGAATAATCCAAAAATGGGAAAGGTAGCTGAAATAGGTATTTCCTACTTGAATATCTTACTAGAACCTTACTGCAGACTATACAGAAAGTGAGACTTTGAAGGGGAAGTCACTCCTCTAAAAAGATGTTCAGATTGAGTGAGAGGCAGAGACTATGTATGAGGGTGCGTGGATATATACAGATGGATAATGGATATATACGGGGATGGATGAATGATGGGTATATATCGTGAGGCATGAATGGATGGATAATAGGCATATATTGGGAGAAAGGGATGGATGAATAATGGATATATTTGGGGAGAAAGGGATGGATGGACAACGGGTATATATGGGGATGGAAGGAGGGGAAGACGGATATATGGATAGATAATTGGTGTGTATAGGGATAGATAGATAAGGAAGGAAACAATGGGAGTCTTACATTTTCCAAAGCAGTTAGATTATTGTTTCCTATAGAGAAGACCTGTAGTTCTTGTAGAGTGTCCAGATTCTCAATCTTAGATATTCTATTATTATAGAGGCTCAAATCCTGCAGTTTAACTAGAGCTTCCAGACCTTCAATGACTTCAATATTGTTGAAGGACAAATCTAGGGAAAAAAATTAAAGTCAAGAAGTTTTTACAAGCAAATTGTTTATCTTCAACTAAACATCATTGCTTGGGGCCTGCAGTTCAGTTTGTATCTTGCATCTAGCATATCTAGTAATTGTTTTCCCTGGCAGTGATCAGTATTCCCGATGAAGCCCTAAGAAAGGCTTTCCTCTTTACTCTCAAGGCTCTGCATAAAATCACCACTCTTTTGGCAAAGAAGGAATAGATGCAACTTTTTCTACCACTTGTTCATGTAACTCTTAAATCAGACAGAGGAGTCACTGAAGTCCTCCTCTGCCCAGAGGCTGTGTGCACGTCCAGCACACGACTCCTACCTTTTAGTGACACAGGGAGCAAGAGATGTAGAGACTAAATCCACCGACATCTCTTGTATGGAAGTGCATAGCACAGGGGAAGGGGGTAGGAAATGCCTAAAGAGATGCAATTTACAAGAAAATTTCTGCAACAAATTTGATAGCACCAGCTAGCTTTCTTTCCCTTAGACAGCTGCCTGCATCACAAAACCATCACCCTAGGGGTGATGCACCCTAGGCCAACTCCTGCTCTCAGTTCATGCAACCCCAATGAAATCAGTGGAGATACACCAGGGAAGAGTTTGTCCATTGTGGCTATTTGACTCATGGATACTTTCACTCATCTTATTCTTCAAGAACATCCCATTCAGCACCTAAACTTATATAAAGATCTAGTGTAAAAATTTCAAACGTGTATAAGTGATTTAGGAGCCTACTCATAGGCACCAACTTCTACTTGTGCCGGTGGGTGCTTGACTCCCCTCTGCTCCCTGCCCCGCCCTGACTCCACCCCTGCCCCTTCCCACCCTGCCCCCATTCCAACCCCTTCCCCAAAGTCCCCGCCCCAACTCTGCCCCCTCCCTGCCCCTATTCCGACTCCTTCCCCAAATCCCCATCCCAGCCCCGCCTCCTCCCTTGAGTGCATCACATCCCCACTCCTCCACCTCCCTCCCGGTGCTTGCTGCCGCCAAACAGCCAGCCAGCCCCGGAGCACCCACAGAGTCGGCGCCTATGAGCCTACTTCCCATTTTCAACAGACTTAGGAGCCTACATCCTATTGACTTTCAGTGAGACTTTGGCTCCGAAGTGCCTGAATCACTTTTGAAATTGGGACTTAGGCTCCTAAGTCAGTTATTCACTTTTGAAAATGACATCCTAAGATGAGACTTTCCAAGCCAGAAGATCGACAGGCAGCTTTGAAAATCAGTCTCCCCTAAAAATTTTTTCTTAAATATATATTTTAAATACTTTAATTTTTTTTTTATGATATTCATGTCCTCTGACATTTGACAATTAAATTGAGGGGCACTTCAGACAGCTGACTGTATCCCTGGGGAATCTCCCCCTGAGCAGTGTTTGAGACGGGGCATAACATCCTGTTTTCATTGTGGAGCTGCAGATGGTGAGAGATGCTTTTGTTCGCAGTAGAACTGAGCTCCACTGTGTTCAAGTTCCAGCTTCTTAGAGCCGCACGATGGCATCATCAGGATGGGTTTTGTTTTATTTCAAATAGGTCGATATGCCCAAAATAACGCTCTCTTTGGAAACTGATTCCTGATACTAGTAAAGCAGCTAGATCATAAATGGAAGCTAGAGTTGTAGGACTCTACTGGCAGACTCAGAATAGTGGCCAGAGAAGGATAAATCTCTCTCTCTTAAGAGTTTACTCTGTATATCTTAATTACTTGGATGCTACCAAACATAACAGGCATATCTGGCAAAATGCCCCCTACCACGATATCAGATTTATCAGGTGCATCCTCCTGAACATATCAGCAAATGACTGAGTCTGGGGTAGCAGCAATGAAGGTGGTCCAAACCTCTCCTCACAGTGTCCCACCCTGGAGTGTGCATTCAGGCAGAACACCCCTTGATTTACTTCAGTGGGTCTTTGCCTGAACAAGGACTGAGTAAGCAGGACTGGGCTGGGGGCCAAACTCCAGCTTCACCCTGGTGTACCACCACTGAAATCAATGCAGTAGTGAAGTCTGGCGTGGGCTTGCCTGAGGCAGTGGAGCGTCTCGCACCGTGAGCTCGCCTAGTCTTACAGCAGTCACGTTAATATTTGACTCCAAATGGCCCGCTCTGGGGCCTTACATTCCACTAAGTACAAAACAGGCTTTTGTTGGCTCAAACAAAGGCGCAGTCAGGGTTCAGCCAGGCTTCTTGGGTTAAGCCAGACAGACCTTCTTCTTCCTCTGTCCCAGCATCACTCAGAACTAATCCCTGGAAGCAGCCAGCCCTTTTTATCCTGCCTGCTGGGCCCTGATTGGTTTCTAGCTGCTCCCAGTCTTTCTGGCTGCTGGAGGTCTGATTTTCACTGGTTCCACCCATAGCTGATCCCAAGTGGCCTTTCTTGGCAGCTCCTGGAGGTCTAAACTCTGTGCTTTTTTTCCCAGAAGGACACTTTCTCTGGGCAGGGTGCACCAAGGTCGCAGGGTCTCCCTCTGGGGACAACAAATACCTGGTACATCCCATCATATTCTATCACCCTTCCCCGTGCTAGCATAGGGTGATTGTTGCCAGTATCTCCTTCCAAACACTGTTACAGTGGAATTTAAAATCTTGCGTAGGCATTTCAAAGTACAATTCTATTTCATTCTAGAAGTGCAGCATACTCAATCTACAGACACCAATTTCATTTCAACTATCAAGCAAAATACATTTAACATATAGTAAAAGCTGAGCCATCAACTGACAGTACCGCTGCCTTTTTCCAGTTATGACATGGACCTGAATCTGATCTCACTTACACCAGTGTAGCTCCACTGATTTTAATGGAATTACTCCTGATTTACACCAGTGCAAAGTGAAGCCAGCCTTATACCCCTAACTCTTACCAAGCCAGATTAGATGGACGAGACTATCCAATGCCTCTATCTTCTCAATGATGTTGTTGTCTAGCTGCAGTTTAGTCAGATTCACAAACTGCCATAGGTTATCAATCTTCAGGATATCTAAACACACACACAAAAAATACCGCAGTTCACCCATACCAGACTTTAGCTGCAACACACACTATATTGTACTAATGACACATGCCCAATATTACCTCTTTGAGCAGATTATGATGGTGCACTGGTGTGTGAAGAGCACCGTGGAGACTGCTGAAAGGTCCTTAGGCTAGATGAGGGTTTAGATTGAAACAGCTGGGATAACCTCATTGTCTTGCACCACTGCCCACTGCTAATCAGTACTGCCAGGAAGTCATTGAGGGGATGCTGACTGCAACACTGCAGACAAGAGTGGCTTTATGGATTCACTACAAGAAGGTCTTGACCTTCACTTTGATTTCTAACTTAAAGAGTGAGGCTTGGAATGAGACAGTACTTTCCTCTGAAGTTGCAGGCTACTGGTGGGTAGTAGCTAATTGTAAACAGCTACCCTATCACATTATAAAGTTACCCCACATTCTGTAATGCTCTCCACCTGCTGAGGTTATGGAATCATTGCATGAGAACAAGGTGGAACTACTATGAGAATTACAACGCAATTTTTATGCATCATATAGTCTTCTGTCTGGAGTGAAAACAAGCGTTATTGCATTTTGATTCTTGGAGAAAATTAGACACTTGAGGGCAGGCTGATATGGATTATAGCAAAACACTGGGGTCATGGTGATGGAATGCATAGGAAATTCTCATTTTCCCTTCTCTTTATACGAGTGGGAGTTGAGATAAAAAATAGGAGTAGAAATACAGAAGAGGAAAACAACACAAAAAACACATTTTGACCTCAGACAAACACGGCATGATTTTTTTTTAACATTACGTATGCAACCGCATCTGAAAAATGTGCAAACTGTACACTCCACTTGCAAGCAAATGCATGCACAAATCAGGAAATGGTGTGTGCAAATGACCAGAAGTCATCATTTGCACACACCGTTACCTCATTGGCATGCACACAATCACAATAACTGCATGAACAAATTAAGGGTACATTTTGCCCATCAATTTATTTTAATTTTTGAGTATTAATTTCCTGCTAATTTGACAGTGCTAGGGACCGAATTCCTATATCAACACTGTAATGGGGCACACTACTCCACACCACTTCTGGAATGTACCTAGACCTGTAATGGGAAGGGCAAGTGGGTAGTTCAGTCTCCTTCACAAATTAAATCCTTGGCCTCTTTGCTGAGCCCTTCAACAAAGCTGTCAATCAGTACCAATGGTGGTGCTGGGATATTATTTTAATATAGATGCTCGTCCACTCTGAACTGGACTGTGTCCACCATAAGCTACTCAAGTGCCATCAGATGAGGACAACTTGTGGTCACCAGAAGATTGGATTTGGCTTGGCCTACCACAACAGGGCCAAGCTTGGTTGTTGCCATTTTGGTGCCACCATGAGATAAATGTTAAATCGTAATAGTAATAATTAATAATAACAGAGTTGAGAAGCTTTATAGCCCATTCCCATTCAGCTAAGCCATCCAGCTCCTAATATTGTAACTTTCATATGGTTACAGCTAAAAATGTAAATTTAGTCACTTACTGTTTACATGACAAATTCCAGGCTAGTCACAATTATTTAATGGCCAATTTGTCACTTCAAACATACTACTATTATCCTTTAATGAACAAAAAAATCTGGTACTTACTTCTGAAATCAAGCTGTAGCTCTGTAACATCTTTGTAATCAATGCCTTCCCTTTTGGCAAGCTGTCCTAATTCCTCTTGGGGCCCTTGCTCTTCCACAGCTTTCTGAAGCATCTTTTCATCAATCACATTTGGCTCTATGGTATCATATAACCGACTCATTTTCACACGAAACAGGCCTTCAAGAGCAGAACAAACAGTATCCCATAGTTACCTTTTTCAATGTGTTCACTGAACTGCACGCAGTATACAAAGAAACAATAGCACAGTGGGATAGTTAGAGAGCCCAATCCTGCACCACTCAACTCTGACTTATTCGATTTTACTAAACAGCTACCCCGTGCAGGGCCAGAAGATTTTCAAACTCATGGGCCCGATCCAGACACCATGTAGAAAACCTGCACTGAGTTTAAGGAGAAATTTCCATGCAGAAGAACTGCAGCTTTGGGCACAATGAGTCATTCCACAAACATCAAGGAGCAGTTGCCACAGAGTTCCAAAGGAGCAGAAGGGGGCCCATCCCACTACAAGGATCTGCGAGTTAAATGCACCCTAGTGGAGAGGGCACGTACCAGGCTCTATGTTGGGTCTCCACACGGGGGTGAATGTCACCTCCTAATAAGACTAGATGTACCAGTCAAGAGATGGGATAATGTGCATGTGAGAATGACCGGTAACAGGTTTCTAAACTTTAAACACTCATCTGACGCTGCAAATTCTGGCATCGCTCAGACTGTGTGTGTGTGTGGGGGGGGGATTTACACACATGAGTGAGACGACCACACAGCCACCTGCCCAAGTGCCACCCATTCTGCCCTGCAACCACCCACTCACTGGCCGCCCAGCCTGTCCCGCAGCCACCTACCCATTCAGGCTGCCCCCACCCACAGCCACCTGCCCGCCTACCCACCCAGCCAGCCCCTGCTGTCTCCCTAGAAGCTCGGCCAGCCGCGGGGCCAGGCGATGATCCAGGCAGCCCGAGCCCCAAGGTGCCCTGCAGGGGGAGGGCGCAGAAGCTGACGAAGTGATCCCCGGGCAGCCGGACACCCAGCCCCAGTGACAGCGGAGGGCCCGCCAGCTTGTCCCACACCATGGGCACTAGGGCTCGCTGCTAAGGAAGCCTGCGCGGTTGCTAAGCAGAGTCATGTGATCTCAGGCGCAGGGTGACCTCAGACGCTCTCTCCGTCACGTGACAGACCGCGTCTGCCAATCGCGGCTCCGTTCGGGGGTGACTTAGAAAAGCGGGTCTGAAGCTTTGACACCAATCAGAACGCAAAGAAGCAGAGTCGGCCAATCAGAACCGGTTCTAGATATAGAAGGGGTGGAGCTTCCGCGACTGGTGTGGCCGTTGCCCAATAGAATTGGAGGCTTAGTGGAGGATTGTCCAATGGCGGGTATCGGTATAGGAGGTTCCACCCCCCCACCACTCAGTCAACGTGTTGGGGGGGGTGTAACTCTGGGGCGGGGGCGCTGATTGGCGGAGGGGCGGGGAGGCAGGACTGACAGTGATTGGCATGGTCTGCCCCCAATGCAGTCGGGGGAGGTGGGAGTCCTGGCCAGTGGGGGTTCGGTGGGCGGGCTAATGGCGGCGGCGGAGTCTCCGGTTGGTCAGTGAGGGTGCCGGTCAGGGCGAGGAGGAGGCCGCAGCTGGAGCGGAGGCCGGGCCGGGCCGGCTGTTTGTTGTCATCCCAAGATGGAGTTTCTGCTGGGGAATCCGTTCAGCACCCCGGTGGGGCAGAGCCTGGGTGAGGGGGGGCCGGGGCCGGGCCCGGCCGGGCCTGGGGAGGAGGGCGGAGCGCCCGCGGGCCGGGGGAGTAACTGGGGAATAAGGGGGCGCAGAACATGGGGGAGTAAGTAGGAGCAGAGCCAGGCTGGGTGGGGGAGGAGGGGGTAGAGCCCGGGGTGGGGGGCAAAGGGGGCAGAGCCAGGCTGGGGGGGGGGGTAGAGCCCGGGGTGGCGGGCAAAGGGGGCAGAGCCAGGCTGGGTGGGGTGGGGTGGGAGGAGGAAGAGCCTGGGGTGGAAGTAAAGGGGGCAGAGCCAGGCTGAGTGGGGGAGGAGGAGGTAGAGCCCAGCATGGGGAATAAGGGGGGGCAGAGCCAGGCTGGGTGCGGGATGAGGGGGTAGAGCCCAGGGTGGGGGGCAAAGGGGGCAGAGCCAGGCTGGGGGGGGGTAGAGCCCGGGGTGGGGGGCAAAGGGGGCAGAGCCAGGCTGGGTGGGGGAGGATGGGGTAGATCCCGGGGTGGGGGGCAAAGGGGGCAGAGCCAGGCTGGGTGGGGGGCAAAGGGGGCAGAGCCAGGCTGGGTGGAGGAAGGAGAGAACAGAGCCCAGGGGGCTAGAGCTGAGCCTGGGGTGGAGCCATGCCTGCGGCAGACCAAGGGAGGGGCAGATCTGCGTAAACGGGCCCCCAGCTGGTGGGGTGAGGGCGGACTCCAGTAGGGTTAAGCTTGGTGGAGACGGGAGGCCCGCCACAGAAGAGAGTGAGTGAGGCGGGATCCAAATCCTGGTGGGATCTTGAGGATCTGGCACCTTAGGGTGAGAGCTTTTGTGGGGAGGCGCTGGCCAGGTAGGGCTTGCAGAGCCCCTGTGGAGGTGAGTGCTGGGGTGCTCATGGCCTGTTCATTGCTGTGGTCTGTGTTTCCCAGGGTTGTCCCCAGGGCCTGGTTTGCAAGGTACGGGTGTCCTACTTCACAAACAAAATCTTGCTGAAATCCCCTTTCCTGTGGGGTTTCCAGTGACAGCTGAGGTACTAGCACCTGTGCTAGTGAAGGCAGGGGACTGGACTCGATGACCTTTCAAGGTCCCTTCCAGTTCTATGAGATAGGTATCTCTCTCTCTTTCTCTCTCTCTCTCCCTATATATATCTATAAAAGCAGGAGTATAACAGGGCAGGGCACCCTGATGCTGCCAAAGGATCTTGCCCCACTTCAATCTGCGTTTCTAAGCAACCAGTGTTATGGTGTCCCAGGAAGTCAATTCCTTCCTAGACCCAAATAACCTGTATTTGGGCTGCTGCTTCTTTCCCCTGAATATCTGCTTTGGGGGTTGTGTGTTTATATACAGGGAAGGCTGCATAGTCTGGAGCCGTAAGCACAGGCTTAGAAGTGAAAAAGTTCCAAGTTTTAATCCTGTTCCTGTTCTTGGCTTTCTCTCTCTCTCTCTCTCTTTTTTGACTCTGGGCAAGTAAGTCATGCAGGGTACGTGTTCATGTGAGAGGTAGCCCCAGGTGTTGTCCCAACCATCCTCCCAGGTGTGTACACAGGTTTTATTGATGTTTTTAACCCTGGCTAGCTGGAGTCTGGGTTAAAGCCTAGGTTCTGCTTTCACTCGGGCTGTGAACTCACTCACCTTACAATGAGGGCACAGACTGAGTGCTGATAGTCCTCCAGAGCCTTCCCACAATTCCACTGTGTGCCCAGTAGGACAGACACGTTCTTCCACGATTCACTGGGAGAGAATTACAGAGTGGCTTAGCTTACTGCAGCACAAAGAGCCATGGGGTATATCCCCAGAGGTCTAGTGACACACACAGGAGCGCAGCACCAGTGAGGGCACAGTGACTTGGGTAAGGCTTTGCTGTGTGGCTGCTCACCCCTGGGCTAGACTAACCCTGGTGCTCAGACCCAGCTGCAGATCTTCAGGGAAAACCTTACCCTTAACTATTCTGTGTCTCCGTTTCCCCGTTTGTAAAATGGGGATAATACTTCTCTACTTTGCCTGGGGGTTGTGCAGACTGTGTGAGTACAAAAATGAAAATCTCTTATAAAGTGGCAGTTCTGGCCACAAAACCAGAAAGTTCCTATACTTTACCTTCCCATGCCAGCACTCCCTATTAGAACCAAAAAAACGTGATCAACCAGATAAGTATTGCACTGTGCTTTGAAGATGACTGAACTCTGACTTTGGCAGAATGCACATAGCGTATGTATATCTGTCAAGCCAGCTGTCAGTAGCAATCTCAGGGAGGTTTGTTTCTCTAGATTATGGTAAGAAGTGCTGAGTGTTTCTGGATATAATAATGGTGGTGAAAGTTAAATGTGATCTTAAAGTGGATTTGCTTTCTTGCATTTATCCACCTGATAAGCATCTGCCAGGGCAGCTGTCTGCTTAGCTGCTTGGATTAGGGAGCTACGGGAAACAATGTTAGAGAAAGGAAGAGTGTCTGATCTATTTATTGTCTGATTGATTTAACATCAGTAAGTGATGTAACGGTGCCTTCCTAAGTCTTAGTAATTTTTTGTAATAAAATCTGTGTTTCAGCCTTTTTTCTTCTGCTTCTCCATCTCTTCCTTGTAATCATGCTCAGAGTATTTAAAGCTTCATATTAGTTCTTTCATCCCCTTCCTGCCCCTTGTTCTCTTGGAATTAATAATAGACAGTCACTGCCTGTTCAAAGTCTCTTATGACAGCAAAGCTTTGATTGAGCTATGTTTAAGTCAGTTATGCAGCGTTAGTGATATGTACATCCTGTAAGATTCTGTTGTATTTTAAGAATTTTCCTCCTCTTTTGGTGGAAGACATCAGCAGATTTTGTTCTGGAAGAAAAGTTTTGCTGCCTGTCTTACAAGTGCCAGGCATGCCTTTCCAAGGTACCAATACAACAAAAGCAAGACTTTCTCACAGAGCAGTGTTCTGCGGTTCTGCTTGAATGAGCTTGTGAGGTACAATTATTTGTTGTGCTATTTCTATTTCTATTGGTGATTTAAATAAACCCCTAGAAATGATTTCGTAGTTCCATTTAAGCATATTGTGTTGAACACTGTGTTGGTGTTTGCAGTCGAGGCCTGATGCTTACCATATTAGAGAAGTGTAGAAAATTATGGAAGGCCATAAGCGCAGGTGGAATGTGTGTTGTCTCTTCCAGGAAGCAGCAGTGGTTCACATGAAAATTTAATTAAGAGCATACAGAATGTCTTTAGGTAAATGTCAGGTTTGAAAAAGAAGATTTCGGAGGGGGTTTTGAAGAGCTGGGAGAGCTAATACAAGGCATTTCATCTTTCCTCTGAAGCTGGAGCAACCTTTCCAATAAACTGTTGCTTGAAGTATGGTTCTGATCAGGAAAATACTATTATTTATTTGGATTACTAGGATGGGACTCTGATGGACTCAGAGATTTAGTAATGGGGATATATAGCATCTTTCACATCTAAATTGGCCGATCAAATTCCAGCCAAGTTCATGGTGTGTGAAAGTTATTTACATCTGATTTTTGGCAAATTGCTTTGCTCCATTTCCAGTGGCCAAGTGTCCACTGCACAAAAACCACCACGGCTGCCTCTAACTGAAAACCACAATGTAAGTGTAAGGAGAGAGGCTATGGATTAGATGGGCTATAAAGAAAATGGACTGTGAAGGTTGAGCTATCTTCTCATCTCTAAAAATGGTCCCCGCAGAGCAAGGCTGAGGTGTGTTGGTAGGGCGTTGTGGGGAAGCTCACTCTGCGGTTGGGATACACCTGGATGCTGTGTGTGAATTTATTTAAACAAGTAATACTTGGTTCATTTTGTAATGCTTTTCATCTGTACATCTCAAATGGGGGTAGGAATCATTATCCCCATTTTATAGGTGTGGAAACTGAGGTACAGAGAGGTTAATATAAACAATATACTGCCTCTCAATACATGTTTTATGGGTAAATAGAAGATTACAGTGTCCCCACCAGGTTGTCAGATGACTAGGAGGTTGTGACCATCCCTTCTGGATGTGGTCCTCACCAGTTTTCTACTCCTTAGTAACATTCTGGTTGGATTAATGCAGCGCAATCTACACAGGGCTACTCTTGAAGATGACCTGGAAAGTTTGCTTGTTCAGAATGTGGCCTCTCACATGCTTAACTGTGCTTCTGGCACGGAGCATAACGTTACAGCTCTGCGCCATGATTGTACTGGCTTTCCAGATGCAGTTCAAACTGTTGGACTCAGAACTATAATACCCTTTTGTGATTTCAGTTCTGTATATCACTGCCTCTCACCTCAAATTCTACTCCTGTAGTTGAGACCAGCTGAGTTAAATGAGCTGATAGTGTCTAGATTTGTAAATCTAGGGCTGGTGCCAGAGTATTCTTAGTGAAAGGTGCTCGCCTGTGGAATTTACATCTTCTCATGGACTAAAAGAGCCTAAATGTGTTGACCTTCATGGAACAATGCAAAGCTTGTCTATTTGCCCAGGCTCTTCTGAAGGGGCTAGGTTGTGTGTGTGGAGGTTCTCAATGGTTGCAGAATGGCTGTGTTGTCACATCTGTTCAGATTAATTTTAGGTAGTGAACGCAAACCTAGATTTTTATTATAGGCTCACAGAGTGAATTGGGAAAAATAGTTTTATGTGGAAGGATGAACTCCAGGTAAATCTATATTCTGAGAATGCAAAACATTGTTTAGAAATACTGCTGACCTGAGAATAGGAAGAATACAGAAAAATGTGTAGTAAAGTGATGAAGCCAATTGCTTGGAAACTGGAGATAGCACTCTCCTCAGATGAGACTACCTTTTCCAATAATAAGAGTCCGTGCGTCCAGGTTGGGCATCCTCTCTTTAAATTGCATGCTCACTTTTGCTTGCTCAAGAGAATCATCTTTAAAGGGTCACTGCTTGATTAAAGGTTATTAAAACAAATATCCTTTCCATGTGTTGCTAAACTCATTTTAGATTATTAAAACTGATTGGATTACAAGAATCTGAAGTACAGCTGACCTTTTTGTTCATGCTTCCTGTCTATTTTTTGCTCTTCATTCTGCTTGCACAAGGAAAACAGTTCCATTTTCTACATCTCCTGAACTGGTGAAATCTTTGTAAACACTGCAGGGAAATGTTTAAATCCAAATCAAATCTTGCTGTGTTGAATTTTTGTTAACATCCTCAAGTGCAAAGGGCTGACACTGAGCAGTGATCTGTGAAATGGGCTCCTCACAGGTAGAACAAATAACGAATGTGCATATCCACCTTTGGGAACAATGAGGTCCATCATGAGAACTGCTTCAATCAGTCCTTTTCAACAGAGACCTAGGAGGCCTGATTGGCTGTGACCAAAAGGCCTTGCTAACGCAGATCCAGGATAAAACTTGAATTTACAATTACAGCTACCTAAAACTTCCAGTTTGACAACAATGTACTAGAAACGGAGAAGGGAGTTTCTGGAGCAAAACCTTGCGCCATGCCCAGAGTAATTTTGGAAGTTGTTTTTCTAATAACCAGGACTCCAAATGTTTGGCATTATAGTACCTTTATGGCTGTCATGCTGCATTTATTAGTCAAACACCAACTGATTCTAAGACCTTTGCCTGAGGATGGAGTGCGGGATTGGACCCTTGCCCGGGAATCCTTTTTCAGCAGGCTGCACAGTGCTAACTGTTGTGATTTACTAAATAGCATTGTTTAAGGAAGTTACAAAAACAGTGTTTCAGCAGAGGATACAGAGGCACTTTATTGAAGCAACAGTGAAACCAGACAACCTTTCAATCGATTTTTATCAAAGCACTCGCAGTTTCCATTTCAAGGCAGTTAAAGTGATGATGAATATGGTGCAGAGAGAATCTGTTTGTAGAGCTTTTTCATAAAATGAAATATTGGTGTAGGCTTCTTGGCTCTTAACATTTATTTTCCTTCCCCCCCCCCCCCGGAAATATTTAGCTGTTTCCTTGAAATATCCCCTAACATGTTTTATGACAAACTTAAACATATTTGTTCAAGAGCTATTTTTATTTTTAACAGCAAATGCAGGACTGGAAAAATGTATTATGGTGGCCAACAAAAACTAAAGATCTAGAGAAAATGAACCCATATTTCATTGTCCATGTGTGCAGTGTCTCTAAATTCCTTTCAGAGTAAATGTTTGTTTTGTTGTGGTATAAACCCGGTAAGAGTCATTCTTCAGGAAAATGCCTTTTCCCAAGGACAAAATCAAGGCTTTAAAGAGCACGTTTATCTGCTTTGCTAGTAAAGTGTTCCATTCTCATGAATTCTGTTGTAACCCCCCCACTCCACCCGCTCAAAAAAAAAAAAGGCCAGCATATGTCTTGGGACTTTATACAGAGACAGGTATGTACTGTGCATTGTTCTGAAGGTGGATTCTCCTCCACTACAAAATTGGAATAGCTATTTAGTGTCAGATTTCTAGACACAATATAGGGTACTTGAATACATCAAAAAGATACATGACTTGCCAGCCCACTGTGAATGGGATGGAGATGCTATTCTCTGTATAGGTACCTAAAATAACATGGACTGTGGTCAAAACCCAGTCTCCCAGTGTTCATACAGAATTATGATAGTCATGCAAAACAGTCTGATGATAAAGTGCTTTTAGTTTTATAAGATTACTTAGATCTGCTTTCACTTCATGATAATGTAACGTGTTGCAGAGAAAATCTCTTAGCAAAATTAGTATCTTGCTTTTAAAAGGAGCAAATAAATACTGAGTCATGAATCTGGTAGCTTAGGGAAACTACATATACGTGAGAGCTGGATAATTACTATAATACCATTTAATACCAGATTCCTAAAGCTGGATTGATTTTTATAGTCACAAAAGCAGATTGCCGCTCATGAAAGTATTAGACTATGTGTTTTTGAATAATGTAGCTTTATCTGCTGCAGCATAGCATGCTTAAATGTATATTCCATTTGTTTCTAAATATAAACCTATATGTACCAGGTTACAATCTGAGGATGGCCAGCTCACAGTTTGATATTGCTTCAAGTCCTATATCTTTAAAAGCGTGCTAAAAAACTAATGGACACTCAACATTTGGTTTTAGTTTTTAAACCTCCCATTGATGTCTCTTTATTTGAAACAATTTGCTCGCAGTACTATTTCTTGCCTTCTCTGCATATGTTTGTGGAATGCTGAATTAAGAAAACTTTCATAAAAGGAATGTTAGAATAATTTGAATTCTTAAATTGGGACCAGCCTTTAATTAAACTTTCATTGGAGGTGAATAAGGCATTTGATATGGCGCTTGGTGATACTTCTGTAAAATGATCTCTTACTGAGGAAAGAAACTTTTAGTATTTGGAGAGACAGTATTGTGTTTAGTTGGGTGGTGTTGGACTGACCAGCACTTCTTCCGTCTATTCTTGGCTCTGCCAGAGTCTTAGTAGGTGACTTTGGGCTAGGCACTTAATTCTGTGTGCCGTGGTTTCAGAATCTTTACAACATATAGTTGATGAGAAGCTAAAATGTTTAAGTGCTTTGAACTCATTGGAAGAAAGATTCTTATAGAAGCCCCAAGTATTATGAAATGTGCTCGCGGGCGAGCCTGTTTGTGGTGGCTAGTGTTTGGTGTAATATCAAAGGGATTTTTGTGGCGACTGGTGCTGTGAACCCACAGAGGTCCTGCAGCACTAGCATTCAAACACAGCTTTCTGCTTGCATCCATGCAAACATCTTCTCTGCATTTTAAAAACTGGTTTAATGTGGGAAGGCAAAAACCCAATCCTCTCTAAACTGCCATGTCTGCTGTGTTTTAGTCACATACTATGCTGCCAGAAGATCTGCTTTATTCCTGATTATTCTGTTTATTCATTTCAGATATTCTTCCTTGAAAAGGATTCTTTTGAAAGAGGCTGGTTCTTGTGCCCAAGAAAGCGTTAACCTGAATGCCTAGCTATGTCTGAACCCCTTTTCCCTTAGGAGCGGATGGTTTACTTTAGTTTAACGAGTTGTTTCTCCACGGTTCCAAATCTTTCAACTCTCTTATTTATAAATACTCCTAAAGCTGTTCCAGAAGGTGAAATGAAAGTGGAGTCAACCAATCTATCACTTCAATCTATCAGCCTCTTTTAAAAAACAAAACAGTACATTACGACTGTCCTGTACAATCTGGAGCAGTATGATGAGCAATGCAGGGATCAAATGCTATAGTCAATAGTGTAATAAAGTATCCCAAAAAATCAAGGGTTGCATAAATGCATAAACTAATTAAGTGTATTTGTATCAAGACAATGCTGAGGTCAGAGTATCCACACTGGACCATATTTGCCATTGCTTCTCTAACTTGGGAATCAGGGTAACCCAGGAACCCTCCAGGGGCTCAGCGTATGAACAGTGCCAAACTATGCCACGAGATGCAAAGAGGAGGCTGGCTAGTCACAAGCAGTGTCAGGAGACCGAGAAGACAAGTACACATTCCAGTTAAACCTGTTGTATGCTTTGGGTAAGAGCTTGTAAATCTGGTTATTGTATGGCAAGCCTGTGCAGACTATTTTCCCATTTAGCGGTCAGAGATTTTGGCCTAGAAAGAGTGGCTGCCTGGCAAGAGCTAGTCTGTTCAAATTCAGGTCAGAAGATGGCATGCAAAATGAGAGCAGATAATTGTTACAAATGTGATCAAAATGTTTTGCCACACTTCTAGGCTGTGTCTACACTTAGAATGCTATAGCGACACAGCTGTGGCACTGTAGTGTTTCAGTGTAGATGCTTACCTCTCCTGTTGCTTTGGGTAACCCACCTCCCTGAGAGGTAGTAGCTAAGTTGACAGAGAATTCTGTTAACTTAGCCATGTTGCATGCTTTGTATTTTTATGGGATACGTTTGCAGAGAGAAGTGTAGTGAACTCTGCATTTGACAAGAATAATGTGAATAAAAAAATCATATTCATGGCATGGCTGAGTTAATATGGCAGAAGGGACCTTCATGCTGACTTTTGAGTGCGTGTTTCTCAACTTTAACCTTGCATTCATTACAGCTTTCTTCATTTATTTTCCCAAAGGTTTTTTTTTTAAAGAAAAAAAGACATTCTACTCCTCCCCACGCCCCACCCCTCAAAAACCCAACAACTCATTATTAGACTTACAGAAATTGCAAGCTCCAGCGGCTTTGCCAGCAGAGCTTGAAGGTTCCTTTAAACCTAAATGGGTTGCAGTCCTGCAGCGCTTAGTAATTCTGGGCCACTTTGGCTTCCCAAGCTAACAAATGGATCCTTAAGTCTGCCCGTTCTTAACAGAAGCATCCTACTTGCATTCTGAGAACCAAATACTACTTTTAATGTGGAAGTAGGAAATTACTTGTTTTCAGCATTTGTAGTTTTAAAAAGACTGATCATGATGATTTCAAAGTTGGCCCTTTAAGTCTCTAATGAGAACAATCCAAGAGGGGAAGTCTGAAGTCTCTACTTTCAGTTATTTTTGATCTAGAAAAGCTGAAGAATGAGTTATACAAATACAAGGGGAAAAGACAACCAAACTGCTTAACTGGTTCCTTGTGGACTAAAATTTTGCCTGCTTGACTTCTGTCTAAAGGGTTAATTTTTGGAGCTGTAGAAGATACATTGATGGAGATAGTGGTTACTGTAGATTAAAATGTAATGGCGTTAAGAATGTTTGGCAAAAGAGTTTGCATTGACTCCTTTGTCAGTTAAGCCATCTGGAGTTTTGATTGCTTAGTATCAATGAAAGAGCACCCCTGTTGCGTGCTAAATTGCTTATCTGTATATTAAGCAGATGTTGACCACTACATAATTTGGCTACTTGATTTTCATCTCACTATTTAGACTTTTAGGCTCTGCTAGCACATTTTATTTATAATCTAGAAATCTGTCTTGTATCATTGTGAGCAGTTATAATCAGAGTGCTCTGGAGAATTTCCCAAGAAATCAAGTACATGGCAAGCGATGTCACAATAACAGGGACAAAAGCAGAAGAAAAGGTGCAAGCAAGGGACCTTGATTTATGGGTGCCATTATGTCTTGCCACTAGGGTCTGGTGTGGAATAGGCAATAATAAATAATTTGGTTTATGTCTGAACTGCCTTCTATAACGATGACATTTTAAGTTCTGAGTCAGGGGTAGGCAACCTATGGCACGCGTGCCAAAGGCAGCGCGCGAGCTGATTTTCAGCGGCACTCACACTGCCTGGGTCCTGGTCACCAGTCCAGGGAGCTCTGCATTTTAATTTAATTTTAAATGAAGCTTCTTAAACATTTTACAAACCTTATTTACTTTACATACAACAATAGTTTAGTTATATATTATAGACTTATAGAAAGAGACCTTCTAAATATGTTAAAATGTAATACTGGCACGCAAAACCTTAAATTAGAGTGAATAAATGAAGACTCGGCATGCCACTTCTGAAAGGTTGCCGACCCCTGTTCTAAGTAAAAGGGTATTTTATGGAAAAGAAACAGTGTATCACCAATATATTTTGCTAAGATTTGGTAAATACTGCTAAACATCAAATCATTTATTAACCAAGAAATTATTGTGGCAGCCATAAAATGGTTGGCTAATCAGAGTAAGATCAGTTTTTATTTACAGGCATAACAAGCAATTAAGTTTGAGCAGCTGTCAGACTTGGAAAGTGATTAAAGTTAAACAGAAAACAAAATGGGTCAGCATTCGGTTGTGATTGTTTTCTTGACATTACAGCTCATTAGTGTGTGTGTGTTACTATAATAAGTAAAGCAGCCTTTAAAATCTCCATCTAATGTATCAGAGGGGTAGCCGTGTTAGTCTCTGCATCTAATGTAGTGGCTTAACACAATGAGTGGGTGGTGAAAATCTGGTTTCCAACAAAGTTCTCTGGAAGTGTTAAATTTGTTTTTGATGCAGTTGGATGAGTTGGGAGTTCTTGTATGGACCTCTTCTGGGGATGGTGGCAGAGTCAGGCACTGCAATGCAAGATCTTATTTGAGGAGCAGACTGTGGAATGGTCTGTGAGGTCCTTGACACCATATAGCTCCATCCCAGCAGAAAGTGATGACTTCACCCACCTGCAAGACATCCTTTTCTAACAGATTTTTTATTTCATTGACCCAATCTGAAACTTTTTATGGATTTTTTTTGGTTCATAAAATCTTTAGGATTTTGGCTTTTTGTCCTAATTTGGGATGGGAAATATTTTTTTAACTTTGAAATCCTGCAGGACTGGAAAACTGTTTCCTGCCCAGTTCTAATGAAAATTGCAAAGACGTTTTCCAGATATAAAATGTAGCACCCAAGCTCTATTTTGGCTTCATAGCTAAACATTGCGACATAAAACCCAAGGGCTTTGAAGCAGAATTGAAATGGTTAACCCTCGAGTCAGTAGGGACTATTTCTGCCCATAACTTCCGAACAAGTGCTTTGAAAATGTAACCCTCAAGCATTTGCCCGACTAATGAGCTCGGCCTCTTGGAAGGGGCGGCTGACAACAGACTATCCCAGTGGAAACGGCTTTAGCGCAAAATTATTTCTTTCACCTGATAGGGTTTCATTGAACCCAACTTCCATAGAAAGGAAACCTTTAAAACTAGTGTCGGTGCTATACTGTTTAAGCCACAGGAGCTTGAGTGAGGTAGAGATTGTTGCCTTTTAACAAAGTCTACTGCGTTCTTTTTAGCGGTGTGAAGGAAGGCTATGGATTAGAGAAGCAAATTGATGCCCTTCCTGGTGCGTATTGCAACTTAGCTACCTCAAAAAGCTACAGATATCTGACTGCCTTGTTTTCTGCTGCTTGTTGGGTAACCCGCATCTTCCAGATGGCACTGAATTCAAGTTTTCTTATGCATAGAAATATTGGAGAGGGATGAGGTGCAATGTTTTTCAATCAGAGTAGTGCATAATTTGTTTGGTTCCACCAATGTTGTCATTACATGCATATATTTTAATGGTTCCACCTATAATTAAGTACATTGTTTTGCTTGTCAATCTGCAGCAGTGCTATAGTTGTGAAGTATGTCTGTTTTTATAACTAGTTTCTGTGTGGGAATGACAGTTTGCTTCTCTTTCTTACTAAGTGTAATTAATGTTTAAATTTATGGTGAACAAGTGAGAATGCAGGCAATTGACTTTAGTAGTGACCTGCAAAAAATAGAATACTGATGAGGGGTTCTGCAAGGTGAAAAAAATCCAGCAGTTTGTTGTTTGCAGCAAACAAAACTTGTTACGAATGGGTGGGCAGACGGGGGAGTTTTTTAAATATGAGAAGGGATTTTAGCCTTTTGAGGCTACAGTTGTTTGGAAATTCTTAGAACATTTCACCCATGAAAGGTAATTAGTTTTGTTTTATGAATATGAAAGACACATCGCTTGTAAGTACTGGAGTGAAGTCCCAAATGGGTTATTAGAACTTGCTTTATTCATGTAGTACAGAATTAACCATCAAGCACCGATGGATTTCAAATGTAGTTCACGGACACACTGATCGTCCATAATTTTCTTTACCTGTAATTGTTTGAAATTAAACACCCTCCAATGAGCGAGGAGGTGACAGAACTAAACACTGACACCCATCCTCACTCTTATTTGTGCTTTTAAGCTTGTCACGTAATGTAACTAGGTTGTCAAGCTCCAGAACTCTTAGATGTAATGTAAATGCTGACCTGTGGTATACTCTCCCCTCTTCCATACCTCATGGTTTCATCTCTTTGGTCTCAAAGGTAGTAATTTTTTTACTTTGTATGGATGGTGTCAGTCCAACCTGTATTTTTAAATGTATTTTAAACCAGCTTGTTTATGCAATTTTCCCTTTGCCATCTTATAAAAAGGACAATATATCCATTATATAGAGTATTTGTATATACCTGTTAATTGGAAAAAGGCCAGGTTGGAAGATGAATCCTTAGCTTCACCCCCTTGGAATTTTGGGCAAACAAATATTGGAAGTTCAGTTGTGTTTTCTAACCAAATAGGAAAGTTTCATGAACGTGAGTAAGAAGCTTGTTGAGGCTTTCATTGGAGCTTCTTGTCTTTATTGGTAAGGACAATATTTTCTGGCTATTAAAGGACATACTGGAAAAGCTTTTCAGGATTTTTTTAAAAATATCTTGTGATAGATATTCAGAGCTCCTGCCTTCCTCCAATCATAAATAATTTGCCTATGGTCACTCTTTGAATTAAGCAATCTTTTGTTCCCCCTAAAGGAAGCCTTTTTTAATACCTGCTGTATTCAGTTAAAACACCATGCGGTTCACCCTTGCATACCATGAGGAATCTGGCCTGCTTAGTTATCCAAAACCGATAGAGAACTGAAAACTGTACAAAAAATGTTTTGGCCAACAATTGGTGGAATGTGTACAGTAGCCAACCAAGATGCATGACTGTAACTTCATGACATCTGTACACAAACACGGCTGCCTTGTTGTGGTCAGGGGAAGGAGTGAAAGTTGATTCGATGTATCAGAATGGAGTTGGATGACTAATCCGAACTCGGCACTCAACCATACCACTCAGTCACAACTGTACTTTGTTGAGTAAGTCACAGCTTAGTACAGAAAAGGCCAGGGAGAACATTTTGTTATGTTTATACGATCCAGAAGGTTTTGATTTATGCTTCCTTTGTCACTTCCATCCACAAACAAAAGATGGACGCTCAGGATGTGTTAATACTAAAGCACTGGAAGTGTTGCTTAATCGATCACAGGGGTTTGCACACTGTAATAATAAATCAAGACATGAAGTTGTCAAAGAACTTGATTTTTAAAGGAGGGTGTAACCTGTCCTTTTAAGAGTACTTCAGCTCAGTGTATGAGGGCAATGAACTAAACAAGCATTACTTTCTTTATGAAATAACACAGTAAACACCTAAATTCAAGTAAATCCATAGAAGAAAAACTGTGTGTATGTACACGTGTGTGTACACACACACACACACCCGTCCAGAATTCCGATGGAAAGTTTCATTTGCACTGACTTCTGACATGAACTGGAATTCACTAGCCAATTCCAGACCCTGTTGGAAAAGTGCACAACCCTTGCAGTACTTCAGGGTCACGGTAAGGTAGGAATTTTGCAGAGGTCATCACTGAAAGAGCTAATGTAGCATATTGGTGCAATGTACGCTGCTTTTAAAGTTCCTAGTTCAGATAAATGCCTCTGGATTTTTGAAAATGGCTTGATATGGCAAGGAAACATTTTCACTTGACCTAGTTCTGAAGGACAGCTATTTACAGTACTTGGGTCAGTGCCTTAGCTTTAATGAGGATACAGCAGAGACAAGGGAAGCTTTTTTTTTTCTGACATGAGTGAAAATCCACTAGATTTCAAATGTTTTTTTTTTTTAAAAGCTATGGCCTCCTGCTTGTCCCTAGCATAAAAGACAGACAGGTACCCAAACGCACATTGCATCCCACCCTCAGCCAAGCATGACATCACCAGCAATAATTTCAAACTGATGGGAAGCTGCAGTGAGAAGATTAAGGATGTTTTTTCTGGCCTGGAAGCGTATTGCTCTGTTTGGGGCACAGACTCCACTTTACCCCTTGGGGCAGCACATTTAAACCATCAAGCCGCACCAGAAAATCTTGTTTTTAATTACGTGTCTATAGGTACCTCTGTAGGAAACTGTGTGGCTCCCATCACTGTAGGACGTGAGAGCCTCCCAAATGTTTAAAAATAGCTAGCACCAATATTTCTTTTCCTCTGCCTGTTGGAGAGAGGGGCTTGATTGATAGGGTTTTCCTTTGCCGTGTGTGGAAAGGAGTTTTGCATTCACTGCTGAAAGGGGTGAAGACTCTGGTCATTCTTATTTCATGTGACAGAGTTGTTGTGTCTACGTCCAGCTCCTGTGACAGTTCTGTCTCCCACACGCATGAGCCCTATTTCTCAACACTTTTATTGTTCCAATGGAACATAGCTGTCATGGGAGGCCATGGTCATGAAGGAAGAGTAGTGGTAGATAGTATTCAGAGCCCTCTCTGAAACTGCTCCTGAAATCTTGAACTGGGTTCTGCCTTGGTTGGGGAGTCGGTGCAGAGCATGAAACAGCAGCTTCAAGTTTTGTACCAAATGGGTATTTCAGGGTGTGATGTGGCTTCATTCTGAGACAAGAGTTCTGATAAAGACTAAGAGTCAGAAATGCCTGGTTGCTACGGCCTGGTCTGTATCTTTCTCCCTGCTTTTTCTACCTCAGTTCCCAGTAAGGATGTGTTAATTGGCAGGGATGCCTTACCTGCTCATCAGGTATAGAAATCATTGGCCCCTTTTGAAGGCAGCTGCTCACCTCTCCTGTTCTCTGCGTTGAAGAGAGGAGTCTAAGCGCACAGGAGGGATTTTACATAAAAGTGGCTTTCTTAAAACACAAATCTTTACAGTTTGAATGAGATCTGGATGCTGAGGCCCCACTTTTCATCACAGTCCAAGATTGCCTTGTTGGAGCCCAGCCTATATGAGTTCGTACTCTAAGGTTAGTCAGGGTTTTATTCACCTGCAAACATGCTGTGATCCTTATGGGATCTCATAAGCTAAGCCAGGTCAGGCTGATTAAAGAGACCTTATTCTGACGTGTAAGGATGTCTATTTTATTCTTCCTCTTGTCTATTGAAATTGTGATCCTAATGTAGGCACAAGGCATTCTCATTTCTATATAAATGTTAAGTTTGTTTAAGTTAATTATTTAATTTAATTTGTATATTAATCCTCTTTGGCATGGATATGGTAGGCTTTGCTTCTTGTTCTGTCTGCTGTTAAACAGGTGCTGTGTTCTGTCCAGAAGTGACTGGATTTCAGTGGTAGTTAAACAATACGCTTTATATACTGTACCTGTATCACAGGGATGTTGAAATGTAACCATAAAGCACCTTGAGATCCTCTTAAGAGACACAGTAGCAGAGCATTGTTTGTAGCTGTGCACTGTTTATTTGTAATCAATTTTGGTGGCTAAGTCCATAAATGGCCATTAGCCAGGATGGGTAAGAATGGTGTCCCTAGCCTCCGTTCGTCAGAGGATGGAGATGGATGGCAGGAGAGAGATCACTTGATCGTTGCCTGTTAGGTTCACTCCCTCTGGGGCACCTGGCATTGGCCATTGTTGGTAGACAGATACTGGACTAGATGGACCTTTGGTCTGACCCGGTACGGCTGTTCTTATGTTCATATGCCATATGGTGAGTAGTCTTCAAAAAGAGAATCAGACTGTTTATTGGGGAAATGACTGTTCCTCAATAAATTTGAACAGACTTCTTTCAAACTTGGAATGTGGACTAAATATTTTTAAGTTTGAGTCTTGAGCACGTGCCCATTCTTTTGCTATTTTGGTGTTTAGTCTGTCTGTGGGTTCAGTACAAACTGAGTATTCATTCAGAACTGCAAATGTGCATGATGCTCTAGAGACAAGACAGTCGGCCTGCCCCAAATAGCTTTCAACCCAAGCGTAGCTAAAACATGACGTAGGGTGACAATAGGCAGGAGAGAGGACCAGGGCTACAGTAATCCAATTCAAATCATGTTTTTTGGTGCTGATCCATTTTCTTTGGCGAGCCAAGCTCAGCAGTTTTAGAACAGGGAGAGCAGAGAGAGAACGGAGTAAGCAAGGTGACAGAGTGGAAAATGTTGGGCTTTTGTCTAGCAAAGAAACTGACCTTTTTTAATGACTTACTTAAAGATACCCTCAGAATTGATCTCTAAATACTGAATGGTGGTTCATATTCAGTTTTAATAGCAGCACTTTGATCAGAAATTCACATCAGCTGCAGTGATATCTAATAGTTTGACTTTAAAAAAAAAAAGTGAGCGTGGAGGAGGAAAGATTGAAGATGCAGTAGAACAATTTGTTCCTTAGCTCTGGCATCCTAGTTTCCCATGTAGGTGTTTTGAATAGGACCATGTCCTAAGCTTACCTGGGCGTGAACTCAAATGTGCTGAGGCTCATGATGTCAAATCATAGAACTGGAAGGGACCTCGAGAGGTTATCTAGTCCAGTCCCCTGCACTCAAGGCAGGACTAAGTATTATATAGACCATCCCTGACAGGTTTGTCTAGCCTGCTCTTAAAAATCCCCAATGATGGAGATTCCACCACCTCCCTAGGCAATTTATTCCAGTGCTTAACCACACTGACAGGAAGTTTTTCCTAATGTCCAACCTAAACCGCCCTTGCTGCAATTTAAGCCCATTGCTTCTTGTCCTATCCTCAGAGGTTAAGAAGAACAATTAAGAAGAACAAATCCTCTGATTCAGCAGTGTATCTCCACTTGTGGGGTAACTTGTGTAATTCTACACTCTGTTCAGAAGACTTGTAGTCCTTGAAAGATCTTTGTGTATGCTATAAAGCCATCACAACTGGCCCCAACTTGACAGCCTTTGCTTTATAAGAAGTGAACTGAGTAGGGCGTGACCAGTCAGGGTTAAGGTGAGTTAGGAGAAGGTATGATGAGGAGCCTGCCAATATTGTAGCTAGTTTTAACCATGACTGCTGTAATGACAGGGAGTGAAAATTAAACTGCTCAAAGGTTTAATTTGCTAAAATCAGTCTTGGGTCACTTCATTAAAGCACTGCTCTATCTACGACCACTGTAGAGAAGAGAGTTTTGAGATCTGCTACCTTGTGAACTACCAAGGGTAGAAATCAATGCTTTATACCATTTGAAAGCCAAAAGGGGGCAGGAAATTTGATTCACCAGGGATCTGGGCTTGATTTGAAATAAGAATGTCCTTGATTTCTAATTTCTGGAACAAGTACACCTGTATGCATTTATCTTGTGTGCACACAGGAGTTGCTCTTTAGAACAAACCTCTTGGCTCATTTGTTAGTTTGGGATGGTGAGATTCTCCATGTACAAAGAAATCCATGGGTTTTTCACACCAAGGGCTTATCTCGCTGTTGTCAGAACGTAGATCCGCATAGCAGAATGTTTACTATTCAGACTGGAGACCACACCTACATAAACATCACCCTCTTTCTCTTTGCATGCAGTTTGTACACAAGGCAGGACTTAAATGTCCATGAGCAATAACTTGCTGCCTTTGCCCAATACTGGCATTTCCACTTGTGTCTTCCAAGTGTGTTGTGCAGCACAATGACTCTTGCTGTTCGATACTTGGTAGACACTTACTGATCGGAGGAAAGGGCGCAGTGTTCAGAGAGCTCTATCCTAGCGACTGTCTTCACTGCAAATGAAAGGGGTGTTCTTAACTGGGGTTGGCTGTGGTGGGTGAAAATAGCAGTGAAGACACAACAAGTCCGCTTTTAACTCGGGTTAGCAGCTCAAGTTAAAGCCTACTGGGGAACCTGGGATTGGACTGTAGTGGTTAACCCGAGTTAAAGGCCACATTGCCGATGACCTTAAAGTATGAGAGTCTTGAGTCTTCACTGCTATTTTAACCCATAGTATGAACACACTTTTTTTTTTTCCAGTATAGACATACCCGCACATCAGCCTATTGCCTCGTTTACTGCATGCTGTCACCATTCAGCTAGGGGAAGTTTCCATAGCACTGCCTAAGACCAGCACTTCTTTCTCCAATCTAGAAACATGCATATGATACATGTATTAAATACAGTTCCTACCTGAAACCAGTCTTCTCCGTTCAGACCCTGTTGAAAGTGTTCGTCAAAAACCATACAGTGGCAGATGCAACAGCATGGTCAGATGGAGTGTGGAGATCGAACTACCCTCGTATTCATCAGTGGAGGTCTCTGAGGTCAGGGTTAAGGTGCATTGTCAGGGCAGGGAGCGGGAAGCTTGCACTGATGTTGCTTGTGCTGTATCTGTCCCGTCTCCAAGGTTATCAGGCCTGTAGCTTTAAAACAAAAGTACTAAGGGCTGAGTATGAGAAGATTGTGTAATAGGTGACCTTTTGTGCACGCTGTGTCAGCTTTCATTTGTTAGGATGCTACTGAGCAGAGCTTGAAATGAATGTTCCTCCTGAGGGCAAGCAGCTGTTTTGTCCTTGCATTTAATTAAAACAAAAGAGCACTTTCTACCTCTCCTGCATAGCCTGTTCCTACACAGTTTCTGGGCACTATTCCTTAAGAAGGAATAATCAATTGCACCAATACAAAAAATGGGAAATGACTGCCTGGGAAAGAATACTGCAGAAAAGGACCTGGGAGTTATAGTGGATCACAAACTAAATGAGTCAACAATGTAATACTGTTGTGCCAAAAAAACCACCATATCATTCTGGGATGTATGAGGAGGAGTGTTGAAAGCAAGAGACAAGAAGTGATTTTCACTCTACTCAGCACTACCAGTTCTGGGGACAAATTGGGGACAGTCTGGAGGAGCAACAAAAATGATTAAAGGTCTAGAAAACCTGATCTATGAGGGAAGATTGAAAAATTGGGTTTGTCTAGTCTGGAAAAAGAGAAGACTGAGGGGAGAGACAAGTCTTCCAGTATGTAAAAGGTTGTCATAAAGAGATGGGTGATAAATTGTGCTCCTTAACCACGGTGGACGGGACAAGAAGCAATGGGCCTAAATTGCAGCAAGGGAGTTTTAGGTTAGACCAGGAGCTCTCAAACTTCATTGCATCGTGACCCCCTTCTGATGACAAAAATTACTACACGACCCCAGGAGGGGGGACCAAAGCATGAGCCCGCCCGAGCCCCACTATCCCAGGCTGGGTGGCCAAAGCCCATGGGCTTCATCCCTGTAACCTGAAGCCTAAGCCTGAGCCCCAAGTGGTGGGGCTCAGGTTTCGGCCCTGGGCATTGGGGCTCGGGCTTCAGCTTTGGCCCTGTGTCCCAGCCAGTCTAACTCCAGCTCTGGAGACCCCATTAAAACAGGATCACGACCCACTTTGGGGTCCTGACCCACAGTTTGAGAACCACTGGGTTAGGAAAAACTTCTGAACTGTCAGGGTAGTTAGGCACTGGAACAAATTACCTAGGGAGGCTGTGGAATCTACGTCATTGGAAGTTTAACTGGTCAGACCATCACCTGTGAGGGATGGTCTAGATAATATTCAGACCTGCCTCAATGCACGGGCCTGGAATGGGGATGACCTGTTGAGGTCCCTTCCAGTCCTACATTTCTATGATTTTATGTCTAGCTTCATTTCCTTATGGTGACCTCATCCTGGTCATACTTTAGAGAGTGGGCATAGGCTTGGCTGGTAGATGATGTTCATGAAGATTGATGCACAGGGGACATTCTTAGTTGAGCAGCACCTTGTCTGAGTGCTGTAAAATGGGCAGCATGTAGCACTTTTACAGAGATTTCTCACCTAACAACCCACTGAGGTAGGATGGTATTAGCTGTCATTTTATAGATGGGCGAACTGCTTAACCCCTTTGCCTCCATTTCCCCAAGATGTCAGTGGCAGCCTGGAATTAGAACTCCAGAATTTCTGGCTGTGTCCTGTGACTGGACTTCTCTGAGATTTAATGTTCAACAGCCATGAGCGCCTTGGATGTAAGGTGCTATCGAAGTGCAAAGTATTATTCTTTCCCATCCCTGGCCCTGGGAACTAGAGACTTACGTTAGTATGAGGTGTTGTTTGTATACTGCCAATAAAAGTCTCCCAGAAATTATTCACTTTTCTTCTGACTTTTTACTTTGTCTTGGCTGGGGTGGGTATCAATTAAGATGTCCTGCCCCATCCCAGAGTTGTGTTGACAGTGTCTCCAAATCCTTTGCAAGCTAATGCCAATTGACATGTGCTGCAAACCTGTTGTGGGCAGTGGGGGAACTGATGCTTTTCTAATATATTAACTGTAGGTGCACCTACATGAGGAAAATGTGCCATTCTTCCAGGATTCTGGCACCTGCACTAGGTGTTGGAAACAGTTTGACCCTGTCAGTATTATCAGCCAACTATTTCCTGTCCAGTTTGAGAGGGAGTCGCAGGGAGATGCGTGATTGACACCTAATATCAGTTTTTTTCCAGCATTTAAAAACATTTCTAGTGTTGCTAGTTAAGGTTCTGCAGTTTCCCAGGTACAGGATGGGGATTCTCTTAGAGAAGCATGCTACATGACCCCTAGTTTATACTAATAGCACTGTTCTGATGTGTTCCTTGGGGAGCTGGAATCTATCCCTGCATTGCTGGAGCTACTTGTGAACATGGTTGTTGCTAATACTGTTTCAGTTTTGGTGTAGACGCGGCTTTAATGGAATCAAGGGACGTGCTTTCACAACTGTTAGTTCCTCTTGTCCACGTAACGTGTGCTGCTTTTGAAGTGATTTGTATTTAAAATCAGAATCTCAACACTCAGAAAGTCAGAGCCTCTTCTCCATGCTCTGAGGGGAAGAATGATCACTGACTAGCACAGTGCCACCAGAGAGAATAGTATGCCTTAAATATGGGGTGTTTCTAAGCATGGACATTTGACATGATTTGTAAAGAAAATCCAAAAATGTGCTAAAGAAAATTGTGTGTCCCCATAGCTCTTGCTCAGTCCCTGTCCTGGTGTCCGCTTTTGTACTGTGTGACTCAGTCAAAGGCTTGACTTCTCTTTAGAAATCATGTGGGAAAATGCTAACCCTGCACATGGCAATGCCAGCAGCCAATTCATTCATTGATCTTGTGATAAATATTTGGCCATGATTTATTTGGGCAAAATGTCCATGTGACACGGCTCTGTGACTGAGAATTGGGAAATCTTTTGAAACTCTTTCTCCATTTAGTGCTGCGCTGTCTCCACTCGTTGGGTGATGTTATTGGAGGTAGCAGAGAGGTTGGCCATTCAGTTAGGACCACCAACAATTTGATTCATGTGTTGTTGTTGTTTTTGTTTTTTGTCTTGTTGGTTTTGTGTGGCCAAGCTGGAGAATATAGATAATGTTGTGCCCCTTTAAATGTTTTGTTACTGACACTGACTATACTTTTATTTTACAGTTTGGTTATTTACTTGGCTTATATATGGTTCAGGGCTTCTGGTCTGTCTGTCTCTCTCTCTCACACACACACACTGACACAGAGTTGTAAATATTTAAAAAAGCCTTTGTGAGGGGTACTGATTCTAGAAACAATTAGAAGCTTATTTGCTTGTTCATCTTTCCTTAGAGAAAAACAGAATACAAGTTATTTTTGTTGTCCGTAGTCCTTTGTCCATTTCGGTGGTGCGACCCAGATTTGCTGCTGTGGTGCTTTGTGAAGTGCAGCAAAGGGGTTAAGATGCTGGAAAGAAGTCTCACGAGTATGCATCGGGTTTGTTTGAAGAACAGTATTAAACTTCAGTGACTAGAAACCACCTTGAAATCTTAAAGAATGCTACTATTGCTCAAAACACAGTAGGTCATAGTCTCTGAACTCCCTCGTTGAATTGCTGGGGAATGGGAATACTTCGTATGTGAATAGATTTTTGTGCTACTTGAACTGTACCAGGAGATAAGGTTGACTGACTCTTTCGAATCTGTGTCCCGAACAAAGATGGCACTATGGCTGTTTTTTTTTCCTCTATTCCTCCTTCGACCTGTGGGAGCCGGACAGAGATCCTTTGAGTGCCTTTCAACACTCCTTATGAGGCTGAAAGGGTCACTGTTGAGAAATGGAATGATCTCACTTTTCCTGTGTTCCTCCCACTCTGGGATTGAGCGAACCTCTCTTCAGCGCTTCTAACTTTGGCCATGTCTATGCCAGTCTTTGTTCTCAAGTTGCTACCGTTGGTGGAACTGCAGTGGTAGGAATACTGGTTGCTGGCATTTTAAGCACCAAGTTATGTGGCCCTTGCTCTGAGCTGGCACTTGGTCTGTGCTAACATTCCCACAGTTACTACTGCCAGGGGAGCTGTAACCTTGATCTCAATGGTAGGGGTTTTTTTTGGGAACAGTGTTACCATAGATGCAGTTTTCTGGTCTGGGAAGCACAAGGCAGAGTTATAGAATTGGTTCAGTCTTCTAAAAGTGAATCTACCCTGTTCAGGCAATTTTATCCTTTGAGACAAATGGGTTCAATTTGGGGAATTTGATCTAAAGAATTCAAGGTGACTACAAAGGGAACAAAGGAAATTGCACTTCTGCGGTTCTTGCTGCTTTATAATGTATAAACTGCCTGAAAGATTTATTTAGGAAAGTTTTGCTTGTGTTGTACTTTTTGTTGATTAGTTGGGTTTTTTGTTTTGTTTTGGGTTTTTTTATGTCAAAAATTCACGTCTTGTTTACCCTATTTTCCTGAAAGCTTGGTAGTAAGTCTGTAATTTCAGATGATAAGGGATCTGCAATAAAACCTGATTAATTGAGGAGGGAAAGTGATGTTTATCCAGACAGCTGAGCCCTTTTTGTTTGTAAGCATATTTAAATCAAATGTCCAACAAACAGGTGGAAGAAAACTCCTTTTGTTAAAGATTCAACACTATCACCCCTTCTGTTAAGATCTGAGCGCACTCCGGGTCCTCCAAGAAACACTTTCTGCAAAATAGGGAAGGCAGGAATTTTACATTTTTGACACTTCAAAGGTGAAAAAACAAGCAAGGAAAAACCCTTAGTGTACAAAAAGGAGCCAGGTCTTCCCCATGAAAAGAGAAATATGAATTCTGACTCCACAAAAATAGGGAGGGTTGACATAGAGGTGTTAAAATATAGTAAATTAGAACTTTGAATGATTAGCCCCTTCTCCCATCAAAATATCAGAGGTAAAGTAGGGTGATAGCTAAGAAGATAGGGCAGGAATTAACTGGCAGCCCTTCTGTGGTCTGTGAATATTGAGTAATCCAGCCCACAGGATTGATTTTTACTCCAGAAGCTTTTAAACTAGTCTCTAAATGAGGAAAAACAGTATGATAATGTCCAGAGTCAACAGTGCAAGAGCTTGGAAAATGTGTCCCTTCCTCATATGGGGAGTGCTAACTTGTGTACAAGGCACAGTAATAGAGTGAAGATAAGATGAACTATAGTAACTTAATCAAGGAGAGGTGACAGATTTTTGTGTTGGCTTCACAGAAAAGGCGACTGATGGCTCCTTGCAAAGTGAGGATTGGACACTTAACATGGAGATCTGTGACATTATCAACGAGACGGAAGAAGGGTATGTGCTATTACAGATAACTTGGGCAGTTCACACGTTTTGCTGTCGCGCTGACACTGATCTTTGTTCTTCAGCATGCTAGGTGGTGCAGTGGGCTAATGCACAGGTGTCCTCCGATTAAATTCCATTTTTAGGTAGCAAATGAGTTGTTTGGTCTCCTTATCCCAAACTGACACTGATCCACTTCAGACAATCAGCATGTCTCATGGCACTTGCTAGTGTAGACCTCTGCTCAGGAGAGTTGAAGGGTTAGAATAACATGGGAGGTGGCATGTCAGGATTGAGATTCATTAGCAGAGCTCTATGTTGGCCCAGCAGCAAAATGAGAGCACTAGATTTTCATGGTGCAATACCATCCCCATTATCCAGCCCGCTTATTCATGCCCATGACTGTCTGTAACCTGTTTGTATGAGTGATGTACCCCCACTGCCTCCTGACTATATCTTGATCCCACCCACCGTACACCCCACATTGGGGACATGACAGACTGTATATGGTATATGCTGTCCAATACCAAAACGCTAATATCCCCCTACAACCTGTATGTTACTCCTAATGAAGCAATAACTGACGCTACAAATACTTTGTATCGTTTATTTTCAAATATTCTCTAATTCCTGGGTGTTTCCAGAAAGCACATACTAAATGTGCTACTAGAGGGATCATTGAGCCTTTATTTTTAGGAGACTTGCTTGTAACTTTCAAGCCACCAAATGCTGCATTGCTACCAGATCCTAACGTTTGAAGAGAGGGACCTCTCCGGTATCATCTGCCCCTTCAGCACTCAGGCTGTGTTGCTTGCGCTACACAGCGGGCCTGTTCTCAGTGGTCTTATGCCTGTGGCCTCTTCCTGAGTGCCTGTCAGTCTTGCTGTCTCATTCATA
Source organism: Mauremys mutica (assembly GCF_020497125.1). NCBI lineage: Eukaryota > Metazoa > Chordata > Testudines > Geoemydidae > Mauremys > Mauremys mutica. The sequence goes on along the minus strand of NC_059082.1, from coordinate 79,337,077 downwards.
CATCGCCCTTGTATCTGCATTCACATGCTGAGCTTTCAATGATCATGGCTGGGTTATCTAAAGTTAACGCAAGTGCTCCTGCCCTGTCAGAAAGGGTTAGGGAAAGCCAATGTTCCCACCTTCTGAGGAGTGAAAATGATACGTTTGTTTCTCCTTCAGTCCAAAGGATGCTATCCGAGCACTGAAGAAGAGGCTGAATGGAAACAGAAATTACAGAGAGGTGATGCTGGCGCTAACGGTGAGTGTGGTGAGCTGGGAAAGTGCCAAAGAAACATACCACAGTAACATTCCCCTTCAGAAAAGGGAACTACACAAAAATGGGGATGCTAGTTAAATGGAAATTAAAAAGAACAGTCACAAGGGTGAAATGCCTGAAAACTGCCTGGAGACTATTTAAAAACATCATAATAGAGGCTCAAACTAAATGTATTCTCCAAATAAAAAATAAAAAAAAGTAGTAAGAGGACACCCCCCCCCCCCAAAAAAAGCCATGGTCACTAAATAGCAGAGCAAAAGAGGCAGAGATAAATAGAAAGCAGCATATACTCTGGCAAGTCAACTATAGAAGTATAAGGCAGGCCAAGAAAGAATTTGGAGAGCAACTAGCTAAGGGCACAAAAACTAATAGGGTAATTTTTTTTGTAAGTACATCAGAAACAGGAAGCCTTAAACTAAATCAGCATAAATTACTACATTGTGCATTTGCACAGCCCCGCCGGAGTGTGAGGTACTTTGGCAGTGACCTTTCCTGCTGATCATGTCAGCAAGGCTGTTGGTTGAAAAGGGCCTACTGGGTGACGTGGCAGATCAGAATATGTTTTGGTGGGTGAAACTTGCACTTCCTGAATGTAAGGGACAAATACCATTGACTAGATCAAGGCATAATGTGGGTAGGTGATCTCCATGTGTTTCCCCTGCACTCGGCCAGCACACTCCAGTCCTCCCTTGCTATAGCGTATGCTGCTCCCTCCTTAGTATAGATGGTTGCCAGTTGTGCTGACCTGTGTGGTGGTTGTCACTTGTATGAAGATGACAGTTCTAAATTCTTTTTCATTCTTTACCTACCTGGCTTTGACTCAGTCTCTGAAGATGAAGTGCTCTTGCACTAATCCATTGCTAGCTCTGTCTCCTCGTGGCCACTTCCTGCCCTGAGTTGTCATTTTGATAGCTGCCAGTTAAGGGTTTTGTTGGAGAGAATTAAAATAAGGCACTAGTGCCCCAAGGAGTAAAATGAGACTGCTGTGTCCATCATAATGTGGATATGGAATTATACGTTGTCTTGAAAAGAGGCTGAAATCTGGACTTGCCCATGTCGTCAGGTGTGAGGACATCAGTAGGAGCAGAAGCTTCTCGGCTATGGGGTCATGGCAGTTATTAGCCATGGTTATATGTAAAAGGTGTGTGTTGTATTTATCTCCATGTGCATCATGTTCTTCACAGAAAAGAGTCAATAGCTGCTGTTCCATGGTAACTGAATGTCCAAGTGAGAATGACTCCAGCTAAGTTATGGGGAAAATGTGTATTGGGGCATAACCTGTCAAAGAATTCAAAAGCAGAGTGTTTTGAAGGATTTAAGGTAATTTGGCATCATCCCCATGTAAAACTCTATAACATGGATTATAAATTGGGGTGTCCTGTTCAATCGCATTTCAGAAGCATTGAAAATGGGTCTCTCTAAACCTGACCCTGTGACAGGATATCCATTTGACATGTCCTTGCTGTAACAACCTGTGTGCTGAAATTTGGTGTACAAACAGCATAAGTGAGCAAACTTCAATGAAAATGGCAGAAACTTTTATTTCTTCATCTTGACAATGAGAAAAGTTGGATCACAAAAGTCTCGGGGGTGTTAATATTAGTGATTTGATTTATCACAAGACAAAAGGTATCAAGAAAGGAAAAAACTTGAATATGAATCAAATTTTGTCAGCATCTTTTGGTGCCCAAGGCATAATTTCTAGAGATATTCTCTCATCGGCTGGATCACCCCCTCACTGACTAATGTCCAAAAGCAAAGGTCCAAAATGATTAGTGAAAATTATAATGAGAAAGGGCTACATACTTGATCTAATTCAACTTCAGGGGACATCTAAAGGGAAATTGCTACACTTTGGCTATTAACCAGTCGACTGGTTCCTGGTAAAGGTGACTGAACCTATAAATGAATTCCTAGGGTTGTATGTAGAGGAGGAAGCTCTGTAGGGAGTGCGCAGGGGAAAGAAGCAAAAACCTGGTTCTAAGCCCCCCCCCCCCCTCCGTGCAGACACTTTGTACCAGGAGGACTCTTCCTGTTGTACACGTGATCAGACTTTGTTCCATCAGAGATTATTTGTGTTTCTTGTGTAGGTATTGGAGACCTGTGTGAAAAACTGTGGCCATCGCTTCCATGTCCTAGTGGCAAACCGAGACTTCATAGATGGTGTTCTGGTGAAAATCATCTCGCCCAAGAACAATCCTCCCACCATTGTACAGGATAAAGTACTAGCCCTGATTCAGGTATGCAAGTCAGCTCTTCAGTTCTTTACGCCAGCTCTGAGATGGGGGCTGTCTCGCTGAGAACTGTACAGTGCTGAGCATGGTGTTAGTGCTAAATGTATAATGGCAAACCCACAATGAAATGGGAGACGCTAATATATGAAGTTTAGGGGCAGAACTTACCTAGGGAAAAATGCCTTCTCAATTCTGAATGCACAGGATTCTTTAAAGACACCACTTTGGTGATGAGCGTGTTTTTTTTAAAGGCAGCACATCTACTGGTTAGACAGGTGACCTAGAAGTTGGTGACCTATATTCTGTTTCCAAGCCTAATTGACTCACTGTGTGAGGTTAGACAAGTCATTTTAGCAGCACATTCTGCTCTCAATGAAATAAATGGGAAAACTGTTGATTATTTTTTTAAATAGTACAAGATCAGTCTTTAATCTCTCTCTGCTCCATTTCCCTGTCTGAAAATGGGACTACTTTTCCATCTTTAATAAGCCCTTTGTACTTCTATAAGTAACATTCATCAAAAGATCTCATTTCCTCTGCTTGCTCTGCAGCAGCAGCTTACTCTCATACTGTTTCCTGAACTGTCAGCTCCTTACCCAAAGTGGTAAAGGTCAGAAGTGCACATCTGCCACTTTTTTGTATGCTGCACAAAAAGGTAAACAAAGCCGTGCTAATTTCATGTCCCATTAGAATTGCATGAAGAAACACTGGTGCTGGAGGAAGCTTGACAGTCATGGGAAGCTTTATTTGCAAGCTTTTACTAGGCTATTGCAAACACCAGACAGTTACAAACTTTGTATATTAAAAACTACAGTATAGAAAGGTGCTGTGGTGGTTCTTGGTGGGAATAGGTTTACAGGCACATAATACAGTTTTCAAAACATGTCTTTAATTTGAGCGGGGAAACGGGCTACTGAATCTCTAGTTGTTTCTCGGGTGGTACATATTTAAAGCATATACAGGAACATAAATGAAGCCACTAAGACTTACTAAATAAGTTATATTTTTTTTAAACAGAAAATAAATTGGGTGGACGACTTAGGAGTGGACTAGGTGCTTCAGAAGCCCCTTCGCCCTCCCTTCCACCCCACTGCTACTTCCATAAATAATGCAACTTTAATAGAACTATTTAAAAGAGACTCCTCTTAGTCCGAGTGAGCCTTCACACGTCCCTCCCTTCGGTGGGAAAGCCGACGGGTGAGGTCACAGTACAATAATCTGTATTATGTGCTATTAATAGAAACTTCTTAACACCAAAGTGTGTTTATTTCCTTACTAAGGCTTCTACAGTGGTTTTTTAGGATGCTGGCTAACTTGATACCCAGATTCACGTCGTTTCCATCCATTAATAGAACTAGAGTGGAACAGTGGTTGCAACGTTACCGTGAAGCCAGAGTCATTGCTCTTTATAGTTACATATATTTATATCTGAATAGATCTAGTTCGGTGGGGTTAAAAACCTTCATTGGTTCAGAATCCGAAATGCCTTTTGGCGTATGCAGAATGGAAATTGTGAAGAGTTGCCTGTGGTTGGCTCCTCTCACGATGGCTTTGTTTTGTCAGAGGTGGTGAGTGACTTTGTTTTCTAGCTTGCCGGATAATTCAGAGAAAGGGACTACGGAAGTACTTCTCAGCTCCCTGATGGGGGCACACACACATGGAATATCCTGCTTCTCATCCAGCTTTCCTCAGCTTTAAGACTCTACTCTTGTTCTCTGATCCAAGGGGTTGCTGTCTCTTCCCAGCTCCACTCTATTATAGCGTTTTAATGGCCCACACTTCCCCTCTTCTGTAGACTTATGATTTAATAATAGGGAATTTTAATGCCTATACAAGTGAGGACTAATAGCATAAGCTAGAAGTATGGGAATGTGCTGTGCAGACATCTCCTGAAGCAACCCTAGCTGTTATACTCCTGTGTCTTTCCTGAGCGTGGATTGCTGCAAATTGGATGGTGGCTTTGTGTCTCCATCTTAAAACTAGTTAAGTAGTTTGTGCCCCCTACTGCTGTTGGGAAGCTGTTCCAGAACCTCCCTCCTCTGATAGTTGGAAACCTTCTTCTAATTTCTACCCTAACTTTAGTCATGGCCAGTTTTATACTCATTTGTTCTTGTGCCAACATTGTTCTTTAGCTTAAATAGCTCTTCTCCCGCCCTGGTGTTTACTCCCTGATGTATTTGTCAGCCTTTGTTTTGCGAGGCTAAACAAGCCAAGCTGTTTTAGTCTCCACTAATAAAATTGGCTTTCCATTCCCCCAATCATCCTCCCAGCCCCTCTCTGAAGATGTTAGTTTGAATCCATCTTCCCTGAACATGCGTGACTAGAACTGTACACAGTATTCCAGCTGAGTTCTTCTCAGTGCCTTGTACAATGGCATTAACAGTACTACCCGTACTACATTAACTATCCCTGTCGGTACTGGAAATAACTCACCTGGCTGCTCTAGGTGCTACAGTCATACAAATAATGTTGTACTGACTAAGTTGGCCATAACGGGTAGTATGGCCTCTATAGTCAACCAACAGATTTCACAACATTTTTAATTTATTCATAGAGTGTCAATTAAAACTGTATTTTATAGAATACAGCTCTCGCCTGGATCAGGTGCTCACAAGATCAAATCTAGCAGGGCTAGGGCCTGCACTATGCCACACTACAACTTTTGGAAATAGGAGTTCAGTAGCTCAGCTATTTGGATGTGAGGTGAACTGAAGTTCCTTCTTCCCGGCTGTGCCATTGTCCAGGTGAAAGCTGGACCCCTCAAAAAAAAAAAAAAAGTTCAAATCAAAAGGCAAGATTTAAAGACTGGAGATGATTCAATGGGGAGGGAGATCCACACAGGCAGAGCAGCACAAATGAGTGTCTCCCCTTTCTGCAGGGGTGGAGAGTTGCAGAGGAAAGGCCAGATTAGCAGGTAGAAGAGTAGGAAGCCACAGAGCTGGGGGTGATGTGAGCTCACTGATTTTGAACTGGATGCAGAAATAGCTAGAGGAAGCCAGTGAAGCAGGGGTGCAATTGTCCCTCTTCCTGGGGAACCAAACCATAGTAAGGGCTCTGTGCAGCAATGCAGTGCACATGGGGTGGTACTGGGAGCGTGAGTCATTCTGTGCAATAGCTAAACAGAGCTCACCTGGGGCCACTTCCGTTTCACTCTATTAGTTAATGGTCAATAGAAAGACAAAGTGGAAAATGCTATTCTATAGAAACTGCCTCTCATGTACATTACAAACATCAGGACACTACAAGATTAGTTACTTCTGCAACAAGGATGTTTCTGTTGTAATTAAGGAAGCTTCCTTGAAACTGACCTTTCAAACCCGAATGGCTCTTGCCAATTGGAGATAGTTTCTCCTGCTGAAATGAGATCGGTGGAACTCCCATTGCATCTGAACAATCAGTGCAATTAATTTACTGTAACAGTACTGGGAAGCAGAACTGTTAGCCTCCAAGAAATGATGGATTCTTCACGAGGTATATAGGGTACTAAATACAATTTCCTAGAAGTGAGCAGAGTAAGAGTGTAATTATTTTTATTCTTATTTTTAATCTATTTTATCCTTGATTGAAGTGATGGCTGAAAACTTTTTTGGGGTGAAAATAGTCAAAGTATTTTTTCAGAAAATGACTACATAGTGAGCATTTGTGGAGAACTTACTCCAGTCTTACCCACATTTCTCTGAATAGCTCTCTCATTTAACAGTAGTTCTTTACCTTCCATGTGGCTTCTTCCACACGAAAAGCCGTGTGGACCAAACTTTTAACGAAAGTACGGTCTTTTGGAATATAACCCAAGAGATCTTGGTGTGTGCACTTAGATGATCCTTTGCCTTTTATTACATTTCTTAGGAATTGCTTCTGTCTCAACGTTTATTGCAGGGCTAGAGTTAAGTATGAGGGCAAATATCAATGTACCACCAAATGTAACTAAATGAGTGCATTAACCACTTCTGCCTATGTAATTATGTGGGACTGCTAGCCACTGTGAATCCCCATTTATGTTCTGTTTGATGCTTGACCATCTGGGTAGTAACTCAGAATCTTTCAATAAGCTCTAATATTGAAAGTCTCCTTTGAGACTGAAATGCATGAATGCGTTTCTGGTTTAGATCTGAGTCGTGTGACAAAAGAGGTAGAAGGGAACTTGCAGATCATATGGAAGTCTTATGAATAATCCTGTATATTGTTTTCCAGGCTTGGGCAGATGCATTTCGAAGTAGCCCCGATCTAACTGGAGTAGTGCATATTTATGAAGAACTCAAAAGGAAAGGGATAGAGTTTCCTATGGCAGATCTTGATGCTTTGTCTCCAATACACACACCACAGAGGGTAAGCTGCAGTGAAGCATTTTCCAGGGCCATATGAATAATTGGATACTACTCTTCTGCTCTTTTCCTCAGCTACTGATTTATGAAACTTGTCCCAAACTTTCTCAAACATGGATGGCCTTTGTAATAGTAAAAGGGAATGGAAACCAATAAGGGAACTGGGTTGAGAGGCTGATAAGCTACTGGCATCCCCTTGAGACAAACATCAGTGCAAGAACAGAATGAGTTTTATACACTTGTTCTGTACTGAATATTGTGATGTATCACCAAACTGCCACACAAATTTAACTAATCTGCTCAGGACCAGCCCTGTCAGGATCTATTGTTGAGTTAATTCTCTCTCCCCCAGAGAGGACAATTGTTTCTGTTGATATGGCGGTACTGCCTTCAATGAATGTTGTGCAGATGAACAAAGAAGGCCTGACTTTCAAAGGTTGCAAGCCAGAGTTCTGCATTTTGTGTACTTTTTATTTTGCTTTACACAATTCATGGGGGAACATCATGAGAAACCAGTAGACGTCCGCCACTTTCAAAGGTGCTAAGCAACCACAGCTCCCGTTGACTTTGTGTGAGCCTCAGGCACTCAGTACCTTTGACAATCAGGGCTTACAAACTTGACTCAGCTATTACTGTTGGAAAGTAAACGTACTGATCGCAAATATTCAGACTGTTCACTGTGAAACTATATGGCGATGTAATAATATAGCTGCAGATTTAAATACACAGAAAAAGGAAATGCACTTACGGTTGTGACAGCAAAGTAAATTACCTGCAATGTGTGTGTAGCAAATGATTTTGTAAAATGTGACTTCATTTCTAGGCTACGTTTCTTTCACTCTCTGACCCTTGTTTTTATTTTCCTCCTTGCCTTTCTTGTGGAGGAAAACTGGAACTAAAAGTTACGGATTGGGACAGAAAAGATGAACGTAGCTTGTCATTGCTATTCCACATTTGTGCTCTGATAGGTCGGCTTGTATTCCATAACAAAAATCAACCTTTTCCTGAAGGTGGAGCTATGGCTTGTATTTGGGCATATTGCCTTAGGGTTGATGCAAACCAAGCACTGTCAGCATTCAGCATTTGAACCCTTTCTTTTTCTGGTGTAACAGAGTGTTCCTGAAGTAGATCCAGCAGCAAATATGCATGTGTCCCAGTCCCAGCAAAAGACGAGCACGAGTTCCTATTCATCCCCATCTCCTACTGCATATCCAGCTCCTCAGGCCCCACCTCTGAATGTGACTGGTCCCATCACTGCCAATTCTGAGCAGGTACTGGGATATAATTCTGGTTATTTCAAGTGAATAGGTGAGTAAGGCTCTTAGCTCAGTAAATCAGCCTGTCGTCATAGTCATCTATTTTAATTTTTCTGAAGGTAAGTTTCAGTTGCAACCGAGACCTGGTTTTGTCTAGTGACCATTTCTCCTGTTGTGGATTGTGAAATCAATCTGCCTTTAAGGCTGTAAGAAAGTTGTGATTTTTGTTGTTGTTTAAATGTTGCGGCCACCATTGGTTAAAGTTGCAGTTCAAGGCATGTAGCCTGGCTTCCAAAGCAGGGCAGCAGCACAGAAGAGACATCGTGTGTCCTGCTTGGTTCTCGGAGGCAAGTGTGGCAGTGGCTGGAGTGGGCCAGATTTGAGTGGTGGTGTGACCTTGTCCAACAGGTTGCGACACCACTTGCTCAGATTACACCCAGCCACCCTTCTGCCATGGCGGGAAGGGAGGGCAGGCCTAAAGCGATGATTGGCTTTGCAACCTGGTGCAGGGGATCGTAGCATCTCTCAAATTTGCGGCAGCTGTAAAAGGTTTTAAAAGGTATTACAAGTTGTGCAATTTTCTTACAGCTGTGTCTATCTTAGATACACACATGTGAGCCCTATTACTGTACTATCTGAGCATCTCAGTCTTTTAATGTATCCATCCTCCCAGCCCCTGGGTGGTAGGTAAGTCTTACTATTCCCACCTCATGGATGGGGAGCGGAGGCACAGAGACTAAAGAACTTGGCCAAGCTCACAAAGGGAGTCTGTGCCAGAACTGGGAACTGAATTTGGGGCTCTCAAGTCCCAAGCTAGCACCCTAACCATTGGCCCCTCCTTCCTGTGAGATGAAATGAATGCAACTCCGAAGTGGAAAAGCCCTGATCCAGGGGTCATGCCTCCTTTTCCCCTCGTCCATCTGCATTTTGAGAGGGGAGTGTAATGTTTTGTAGCATAATTCGGTTTAATTTAGCTGCTCTTCTTGTTTGCTTCCATGTTTCCATCCGATTGTTAGCACAGCTGGCTTTGTCATGGTGATGAATAACTAAGCCTGGCAGGATTTGATTTCAATCCACAGAGGTCAGTAAACGTCGATTTCAGCTGACACTGAAATCGACAAAAAAAATCAATTGGCAACAGTTGGTACTGCCTTCAGGGAGAGGGTGTCCCAGCCCTGCAGTAGCACAGGGAGCCCTCTGCAGCCCTGCTGTCATGGGAGTGAGGGAGCAGGGTCACTGGGGCTCCCTGCGCTGCCATAGGGCCAATGAACCCAGACTCTGCAGGCACAAGGTGCAGGGAAGTCTGTTGTCCCGGCCCGGAGGAGCAGAGACCTCCTGGCCAAGACTGTGAGGGGGTGTTGTCGTGGGCCACCGCAGAGGCCACCTTGCTGCTGAATGGCTCCATCCCCAGGCAGGAGCCATTCAGCAACAGGAATGTCTCCGTCCTTGTGGCTCTGGTGTCTGTTCTGCCCCATCAGGACCGCAGCTTTCCCCACATCGTGTGCATTGTGATTCAATGTCACCAGCTTTCCGGCAGCACAGGGAGCCATCTGCAACCCGCCTGTCAGTGCTGCCCTAATCCCAACCCTGCCACCCCTTAATTTCCAGCAACTGTAAAAATAAAAGTAGTTAAAAATCAAAACAAGTCTTAAAAATAAAACTGAATATTAATTGTTGAAATTGGAGAAAACAAAAATCGAATTCTGTCAAGCCTGTGAATTCTGCCACGTCCTTCATAGCGTCTGTCTTCATCACCGGTCTAAAATTTACCTTACTCTAGATAAGTAATCTTCTTTATGATGACATGTAGCAGCCTCTCTGTGACCTCCAATGACAAGCATCAGATGTGCTGCTCCCAACTCAAATCGCAGAAGCAGGGGAGTTGCAGAGCCAGTTCTTAAAAATGTTCTGCTTAACTCTGAAAGGTAATATGGTCCTTGCTTTCCCTCCTCCCCAAAAACAGATCGCCCGGCTGCGTAGTGAACTGGATATTGTTCGTGGGAACACAAACGTGATGTCTGAAATGTTAACAGAAATGGTTCCTGGACAGGAGGATTCGTCGGACCTTGAGTTACTACAGGTAAGTGTGTTTTCCAGCAAATCTGTTCCTGCAGCCTGGCATGATGGGGTTTCCTTTTCCTACACTCCACTTCAATTCCTTGCTTTGCCTGGTTCTGTATTGGAGGTGTGCTTGTGTCTGGACTCCTTAACTGGGCAATAGTCACGCTTTTTGGATGCTGTTGTGCAATTGAGGTATGTGATGAAACACTCAAGGCAACTTCAGTCCTGTTCTGTGAACTTCGCGTGCTCCTTAAGCTTTCGCTAATCCTGTGATATGGAACCCGAAGAAAGAATTGACATTGGAGGAAGGCCAATGCAATCTGTACTTCAGCAAATACTCAGGACCATCTTTATAATGGCAAAAAGACCCAAATCCTGACAGAGCACCAACCTATTGTCTGTTCCAGGATGGATTAAATTTTACCCAGGGATACTGTCGATTCTTCATCTCTTTCTAAAAGGAACTCTAGCTCAACCAGAAGTTATGGGCTTGATGTAGGAAACTGTTTGATGTTCTCTGGCTTGTGCTGTGCATTTCAGACTAGGTAATCATAATGGCCCTTCTGGATCTGAATCAACAGTGGTCCAGATGAGCCAGCCTTAGTGGGACTAAGTTAATCTCTCAGGCTTCATGTCTTGTTCCCCAAGCCAGCAATGGTAAAGGGCGCTATTGGGGCAGTGCACTCAGTTTGGGGGCAGGCAGGTAGCGCTATACAAACATGAAGTAAACAAGGTCTCTGCCCTGAGAAACTGATGAGCTGACTTTCCACCTCCTGTCCCTGTTCCTGTAGTTGCCTACTTCGGAAGAGAAGGCATCGTCTCATCACTGGACCAGTGGCACAGTGGGAGCAAGGCAGGGAATTGCTTTCTGTGATGCACCAGAGTTTGAAGTTGGTCCAAACACTGCTCTCTCCGATGCAGCAGCAGTGTGTGTTGTCACGGAGCCATCATGGCAGCTGATGAGACACTTTACAATAGATAAAGAGCCTTTCAGCTACTAAGCCGTTTGGATTGGATTGATCAAAACAAAAGCAGCTTCCAGGACACCGTGGCAGACCAAAACAGCACAGAACCTTTTGTTTACATTTATAAACCCCCACAAAAATCCTGACCCAGTGTAATCTCAGTCTAGCTCTGAGGTTAGAGAAATGATCACACAGTGAAGTGTGACAGTAGTGATTCTTTATTCAGACTGTTTCTCTCCAGCTGATGCAGCCTAAATCTGGGTCACAGAGGAGAGAGACTATTTTTGACTTTTAAAGAAGGAAAGGTGTGAGCTGGATACTTATATGTGAAGGACTTCTTGCTTTGAGGTTTTATATAGTCATGCTTCTTAAATAGTTCCTGACATTTTCCTCCACAATTAAATGTAAACAGCCTGCCTAAGAGCCAAGTCTGAGCAGAATAGATAGAGACTGTCAGCCCTATCCACTATGGCAGCAAGCAAACCTCTGAAATGTCACAATCTGCTTCTAAAGTGATGGGATCAAAACTGACATTGGAGAACATGTTCCTCAAGCTGTTAAGGCAGCTGGACTGCATGAAGTGAAATTTATCCAGAGCTTAGAATGTCAGAGCAAGCAAGGAAAACAAACACGTTTTGCTTTCATCCCAAAGGTTATGTACCAACAAGTCATCCTTGTTTAGTGCTGAATTTCCTCTCTGGGGATGGGTGGGAGAAGGTGGGACATGATTTGGTTGAAAAGCTTATGCTCGTTGGAGTAAAACTGGGGTCTAAGCAGTAGTGCCAGGCAGCTCTCCTGACATGTCAGTTTTAACCTCTGGTCCGTGCCCTCTGAGACTGCCAGAGGTGAAAGAGTATTATACCCATTCATTGGTGATGGCAGAGAAAGCAGGAGATCACCTAACTAAGGCAGACTAGAACCCATATCCCTTGGGGTGAAAGACGTCTACAATGCACACATCTATGCAGCCTAGCCTTTAAGGTTCTCTCCTTAATCACTCAGTGCTCTGGGTTACATCCTATCAGTGGATACACTGACCATGATGAGACTCCACTATTTGGTGTTGCGTAATACTACTATCCAGAATGTGTCCGCATGTAGTTCAGCAATGTGTGTAGTGTTTGTTTCCATAATACATGGTCACACTTCATACTATGTGCCTCCATTTTCCCAGCTGCTGGGGTGTTCCTTTTTCACTGTGTCTAGACAAACCAGTGGCAAATACCAGTGATCGCTTCCCCATGCTCCTAAGCCCCACAGGACAATACCTTTGGTGCTTTGTGCTGCTAGGCAGAAAACCCAGTGTCTCCATTCTGGGAGGCCCGTGCTGTAGTATGCTTACTATTTATGAAAATAATCCACAGGTATTTAATTTTAAACTCTTTGCCATGTACTTATGATTAAAGAAGAACTGGACACAGAGTCGTAAATAGGCCCTCAAGGTTTTAGGCCATGGTCCTTCTGAAGTATGTGTTTTCTTGGGTGGCATTTAATCTTCCATAATCCACATTGTGTTGGTACTTCTCAGCTGACTGAGAATGCTGAGCCACTGATGCATGTGGCTGCAAACAGAGCCCAAGCAAATATACTTGTTCTTGGCTGGTTATCGTAATACAGGTGTGTGCAATTTATTTCCTTAGGAATTGAACCGAACCTGTAGAACTATGCAGCAGAGGATTGTGGAACTTATCTCCCGAGTGTCCAATGAAGAAGTCACGGAGGAACTGCTGCATGTGAATGATGATTTAAATAACGTCTTCCTCAGATATGAGAGGTGCGACACCTTTTCCAGTAGTCCCATTTACGCCCACATTTTGGGTTTTCTCACAAATGGAGGACAAATTATTAAGCAATCGATAAGATGAAACACAAAGCAAATGGGAGGAACTCGACCAAGAAACTTGTATGAAGAATTCATGTGTTCTCTGTTGTGATTGGCCTTAAATTCCTCCGCGTCCCCAAGAAGGCTTACAGATACTGGTTTTAAAAGCTGCTGAGATTTTTTTCATAGCCACTGAATTTTGGTTTCTTTTAGAATCGCAAAAAAGAGAACTGATTTGAGTGTAGCTGTGTCTTCTCAAAGCACTGGGTTGTAAAAATTGCAAATAAGGGCTGAGCTCCTACCTTTTAAATTCAAAACCAGAAATGTGTTTTTAAAATTAGGAGACTGATTGCTATTACATTACGTACCCTACTAACTGTAGCACTCTTGGGGAAAGTTTAATCTTTCCCTGACTGATTGGTGCAGGAGGCAAACCTGTTAAAAAAAAGGATGCTTGTCTCCCCTACTGATAACACCAGCCTCGTTTATAAAAAGATTTTTAAAAATAAATTAGACTCTAGCTGTGTGATTTTGTGCTGTCACAGGAAAACTGCATGTTGATGCAAAAAATCCGTATCCCCCAATCCATTTCACCTAGCCTTTTGCTCCAGACTCTTCACAATTTCCAAACTAGACTTGTTCCTCATGCTCTGAACTGGGACAATTCAGCACCTGTGAGCAGGACTTTACAAGTAGCGAATTGTAAATGTCTCTGATTAAGGCTCAGAATGAGACTGATCACCGGTAAAATGGTGAAACTTCAAACATTTTTCTCCATCTCGGATCTCACTGAATGGGGTTAAGCTTATTATTGCATTTTACACCTAAAGGTCAGCTGCACAGTTGAAAAAAAATGTTTGAAAAGAGCAAATAAATTGCAGAATCCTGCGTAGGTTTGAATATTTCAAGCATGTGAAAACCAGTTTATCCTCCTCCTCCTTTACCTCCGTTACTCAGCGTTCAAAATTCCAGATGTTGATTTCTGGTGCTACTGATGACATAAAATGCAATCAGTGGATGCAAGCAGGAGCTGACTTCTTGAATTTGGAGCTTGTTGGTTAAGAGGAGAAAGTGGCTTGTAAATCTTTCTAGTAAGAAATGTGTGCTGCTGTAGGGATGCTTTCATTTTTGGTAGTAAGCAGAGGGGGACTTGATATTCCAGCGAAGCTGAGCATGCACAGCCTCCACAGACACTTACAGAAATTTGAGCCTAAACTTCCCTTTATATTTGCACTTAATTAAAAATTTAGCTTCCACTGTTAGTTTAAGTATCAGAGGGGTAGCCATGTTAGTTTGGATCTGTAAAAGCAGCAAAGAGTCCTGTTGCACCTTATAGACTAACAGAAGTATTGGAGCATGAACTTTTGTGGGTGAATACCCACTTCGTCGGATGCATGTTAGTTTAAGAAATCTTTGCAGTTCACTCTGATATTATCTTGCTGGCAGAAGGCCCATGGTATTGAATGAACACGCACAGGTCCAGACTTTCATCCTGGGTGGAGGGGGTTGAAGTTTCTAATTAATCTTTATTCAGAAACAGGCTGACTTTAAAATGTTTTGTTGCGTTTCATAATAAGGAAGGAGAGTGATAGATGGCTTTTGTAAAGGGAAATCATGCCTCACTAATCTATTAGAATTCTTTGAGAGGGTCAACAAACATGTAGAAGGGTGATCCAGTGGATACAGTGTGCTTAGACTTGCAGAAAGCCTTTGACAAGGCTCTGAATCAAAGCAAGCACTCATGGGATAAGCTGGAAGGTCCTCTCATGGATCAATAACTGGTTAAAAGATAGGAAACAAAGGGTAGGAATAAATGGTTAGTTTTCAGAATGGAGAGAGGTAAATAGTGGTGTCTGTACTGGGACCAGTTCTATTTAACATATTCATAAATGATCTGGAAAAAGGGGTAAACAGTGAGATGGCACAATTTGCAGATGATACAAACCCACTCAAGATAGTTAAGTCCCAGGCAGACTGCGAAGGGTTACAAAGGGATCTCACAAAACTGTGTGACCGGGCAACAAAATGTCAAGTGAAAATCAATGTTGATAAATTCAAAGCAGTGCAAATTGGAAAACATAATCCAAACTAGATCTATAAAATGATGGGGTCTAAATTAGCAGTTACCACTCAAGAAAGAGATCTTGGAGTCAGTGTGATAGTTCTCCGAAAACATCCACTCAATGTGCAGCAGCAGTCAAACAAGCTAACTGAATGTTAGGAACCATTAGGAAAGGGATAGATAATAAGACAGAAAATATCATAATGCCTCTATATAAATCCATTGTACGCCCACACCTGGAATGCTGTGTGCTGATCTTGTTGCTGCATCTCAAAAAAGATATATTTAGAATTGGAAAAGATACAGAGCAGGGCAACAAAAATGAGGGGTGTGGAATAGCTTCCATATGAGAAGAGATTAAAAAGACTGAGATTTTTTAGTTTGGAAAAATATAAAATCAGGTCTATAAAATCGTGCTGGTGTGGAGAAAGTAAATAAGGAAGTGTTATTTACTCCTTCTCATAACACAAGATCTAGGATCACCAAATGAAATTAATATGCAGCAGGTTTAAAACAAACAAAAGGAAGTATTTCTTCACACAATGCACAGTCAGCCTATGGAACTCCTTGTCAGAGGATGTTGTGAAGGCCAAAACCATAACAGGGTTCAAAAAAGAACTAGATACATTCATGGAGAATAGGTCCCTTAGCGGCTATTAGCCAGGGTGGTTAGAGATGCAGTCCCATGCTCTGAGTGTCCCTAGCCTCTGTTTGCCAGAAGCTGAGAATGGAGGACAGCAGATGGATCACTTGATGATTATCTGCTCTGTTCATTCCCTCTGAAGCACGTGGCATTGGCCACTGTTGGAAGACAGGATACTAGGCTAGATGGACCATTGATCTGACCCAATATGGCCATTCTTATGTTCTTAGATCTGCATGAGGGCAACCCTGCAGAGTAGGGAAGACCCATTTTTAGTGACTGATAAGGCTTAGTCTGGGCTACAGACATACAGCTAGTGGAAACAAATGACCCTGCCCAGCCAGGCTTTTTCCTCTAATCAATCTGTTTTAGCTGAAGTGGCTTATTTTGTGCTTGGGGAGTGTCTGCCTAGGCATTGGCCCTGAGCAGCTGCTGAGTACTGGGGAGTGTTTAGACAAGGGGACAGACCCATGAGATGTTGAGAGAGATGAGGTTTGCAGAAGCACTGAATGTACTGTAGCGTGCTCCTTGGGCAGAGCTGTGCTAGGGTGCTGCTCTGCAAAGCAGGAAATGCTTGGGGAGGGGCGTGTACAGACGTTTTTTGGGTGATGGGGAGCTCCTAGATGGGAGCAAGACTTGTTAGTACTCAACTCTCCGGTCAGAGGTATTACCCTTCGGGCTCCAAGTTCTCCTACCCCGTTTCTTCGGAAAATCCTGTCAAGTGGCAGTTGATGAAGGGAAGCTGTACACTTCCCTTGACGCTGCTTACCCTGGATGTACTGGCCTCTACGTGCTGTAAGAGCAATTTAGTCAACACCATCCCTGCTGGAGCCCAAGAACACAACCTCTGTAATAGTTTCCTTTCTTCCTTCATAGCAGCTGGGAGATCCCACCAGAAGCCAAGGAAAGCTATCTTCACCCTCACAGACATGTCCTGGCTTTGTCTTGAACTTGACTGGCTCAGAGTGCATGTGTTTGATAGTCTCTTTTGTTTTATAACAGGTTTGAACGGTACAGATCAGGCCGTTCGGCACAAAGCGCCACTAATGGAGTAAGTATCCAGTTCACCTTCTACAGGCGTGGTACACTCAGAGGAAACTTCTGCCAAACACACGCTGAGTGTCTGCGTTGTAACACTAGTTATGGTGAAGAACATTTCCATGACTGGTTGGTATTGAATGTACAAAATGAGGTGAAAAAGAGAGAGGCCTTTTGGGGCTTAGCTCTTACTATTGCACGGCTCCAAAGCTAAAGGGGACGCAGAAACAGAAGGCAACTTAACTAATTCGGAGGTAATAGGGGAGATGTGTGAGCGGTTTTTCAAGGCTGTGTTGGATGGGATAATACCATAAAAGCAAGCCAGACGTTGAGCCTATACTGCTTTTTGGGCAGTGACCCAGCAAGATAGATATCTTTTCTGTCTACTTGTGTTGCATTCATAGTCTAAAAGCCTAATTAAAAATACTCCCATTTGCAACAGCTTTCCACAGAGGGCTGTTTTAGGAAGCATCCATCATTCTTCTCTTATTTTGTCTCTGTTATAATTGCTTGGCAGGAAGTATAACCTACCATCTTGACTGTCCCAACAGGTGCTGAGTGAAGTGACGGAGGATAATTTAATAGATCTGGGCCCTGGTTCCCCAGCTGTTGTGAGCCCAGTGGTGGGAAGCACAGCACCTCCAACTTCACTTTCCTCACAACTCGCAGGGCTTGGTAAGTACCTAGTTTTTAAAGGGCAGATCAGCATGGAACAGAAGCTACATACGACTAGTCCCTAGCCACTCTGTGTTGGGTCTACATTTGGGTCACTGGGTTAACAAGTGCCTGGATTTTGTTTGAGGTAGTAGTTACTAATAGCAGCCTGGTGACATTAAGAAGAGCTGTGGGTAAAAAGCATTGTCCAGTGGTTAGAAAAGGAGATGGATATGGGCTTTAGTCGGTCACCGATTCACTCTGTAACCTTGGGCTATTCACTTAACCTCTGTGCTTCCATTTTCCTATCTGTAAAGTCAGGATATTACTGATTTACTTGCTCCAAAGGGGTTTGAGACTTAGAAGCACTTTTACAAACTTTAATAGAAATCCTCAGATGAATGGTTCTCTCCAAGCGCAAAATCTTGTGTTTTAAACTAAATGAGAGGGCTCTTGATCTGGTCATTCCATTTGACCTCTGCTTTGGAGTCCCAGCCAATTTAACAATGGAGAAAAGCATAGGGCTAAGAACTACAGCTGAGAAGACTGAATCCTTGCGCAAAATAGTTGTCCTCTTCTGAACCTTACTGAACAGTAAATATTTCAGTGTGAGCATTTTTCAACAGAGAAATGCCAACATTTGGAACTTGGTGTTCTGTATTAATGCAAGGGACATTGGGGTTTAAAACCAATTAAAATATAAAATTTGTAAAACATGGTGAAAAGATTAAAAAACAAACACACCCCAAATCGTCTCTGATAAAGTTTGCAGATGACACAAATGTTGGGGGAGTGTTAAATTAAGAGGACAGGTCACAGATACAGAGTGATTTGGATCACTTGGTGCAAGCAAACAATATGCATTTTAATATGGCCAAATGTAAAGTCATACATCTAGGAACAAAGAATGGGGGGGATGGGGGATTTCTTCTGGGAAGCAGAGACTCTTCAAAATACTTGGGGTCACGGTGGATAATCAGATGAACATGTGTGATGCTGCAGCCAAAAGGGCTACTGTGATCCTTGGAATATCGAGTAGGGGTAAGGAGGGTTATATTACTACTTTGTTTGGCACTGGTGCAACTGCTCCTGGAATACTGTGTCCAGTTCTGCTGTCCACAATTCAAGAAGGATGTAGGTAAATGCACACTGAAAATAATGCTCACATTTTTAACAGGCTAATTAACCATTGGAACAACTTAACAAGAGTTGTGGCAGATTTCACCATCACTGGCAATTTTAAAATTGAGATTGGATGCTTTTCCAAGAGAGAGGCTCTAGTTCAAACAGGGAATTAATTCTGGAAAGTCCTTTGCCCTGTGTTACACAGGAAGTCAGACTAGATGTCACAGGAGTCCATTCTGGCTTTATCATCTATGAAAATTGTTTAAAATTAGCTATGTGGCTGTGATTGGTCCCTTATCACTGACAGAACCATGTGAAACCAATTGAATCTCAGTGCAAATTCATAATACAGAAAAATGCAAATGATTTTCTCTCATTCCATTAACTTTCTTCATCTCCTCACGTTCCTGCGTTTGTTTTTCCTCATTCCCTCCTTGCCTGGGTTCTCAAAAACATAATGAAACTGAGGGACGGGAGGAGAGAAAGCAGCTTTGTACTACTTACGTGGTATAGTCTATATCATGGTTCTTGAGAGATGGGAAATCTCTCTCTATGCTACTCAGAGTAAAAACTCAGCTACCATGTATAAACAGGACTGTGGCTAGTACAGTTTCAACCCTCTTGTGGACTGGGCCCAGAGGATGTCTCCTACATACTTCATCAGTGCTCAGTGCAACATCATGACTCATCTACTTTTCACTGTAACTAACTGATGATTTCCTGTGTATCCTAGGTATTCCTGACTGGTACTTGATCACAATTCACTATTCTATTGGTCCCTTATGCTCTGTACTTTGTTGTTGTTGTTGTTGTTGTAGACTTGGGCACAGACAGCGTCAGTGGAACACTCAGCTCCCTTCAACACTGTAACCCTCGAGATGACTTTGACATGTTTGCGCAGACAAGAGGCAGTTCCTTGGCTGACCAACGGAAGAGGTAAATTAGCGTTTGACCTTAATGCTCTTTATTCCTAGGGAACAAAAAAGTGAGGCCTCTTCAGATCAAAGTGATTTTATAGCTCAAATTATGTGGATTTTCGTCCTCTGACTTTACTTAATCTAAATTTTCTCCTGCTGGATTTCATCGGATTATTTGGGTAGGTGGAGATGTTGTTTTTTTAGGCTAAGGTCCACTGTAGATTGGTTCAGTAATTTCAGGTGCCATCTCATTTCACCTTCAATTTTCAAGTCACCTAGAAACTTAGGAATTAAGTCACTTAAATTATTTTTCTACACAGTGGGGGTGTGGGAATTAACCTCACCTAAATAACCCTGAAGGTATCAGAGCATGAGTGTCAACTTTGGGAGACTAGCAGTGGCTTAGGGTAAGTCTATACTGCAGTTAAAAACCCATTGCTGCCCCATGCCACCTGCGTTGGGCTCAGGCTGGGGTGCTATTTATTTGCAGTGTAGACATCCACAGTCAGCCTGGAGCCCGGGCTCTAGGGCCCTGCAAGATTGGAGGTTCCCAGAGCTCAGACTGCAGCCAAACTGGAACATCTGCACTGCAATTAAATAATCCCACAGCCTGAGCCCCACAAGCCCAAATCAGCTGGCACAGGCCAGCTGCAGTGTCTAATTGCAGTGTAGACATGCCTTTAGAGTCTTTCACCTATAGGTTATCGCTTGAAAACTGAATTACCATCTCACACTTAGGGCTTGTTCCTGCTGCTCCAGATCAAGGTATGTTGGCTGGGCACCTTGAAGAAGCTCCCACGCTCTATCTAGTCTGTAGAAAACAAGACTTCAGCCTCCAGGGCTGCAGATCAGGCACCTTTCCAGGCACTAACTAGACATGAATATTTTTAATGAAAAAGGAACCCACGTTCTTCTGAGAGCTTTTGATCTCTCTCAAGTGAGACTCATTAAGAGGAGACTGTCAAGTATTTTTGTTCCACGTAACCCTTCTCTAGGGCTCTCCCTGGTTTCAAATTCAAGGAGATACAGGTAGTATCAGAGATTGGAAGTGAGTCCAGCTATCACAGTAGGAACAGCACCAATATCCTGCAGTGACAGGCACCGTAGAAATGCAGCTAGATAGCGTCCCATGCACCTTAATTACCTTTCTCAGCTCGTAACTACCCACTGCATTCTATTTGTGCCTATTTTCTCAAAAAAATAATCCTCGTCAGGCAGAGACCAGGCCTGGAAAATCACAGCTATGAAGTTACGAGTCAAAGGTCCTTAAGAGCAGGAGGGCTTAAGCAGCCATAAATACAGATGTCCATGCTGCTCCAGCTGTAATAGAAATATATTTGATCAGTTGAGCATTTTAATTTAGAGTTGCTAAATTAGCACTAAGGGTTTCTGAATTCACACTGAGATGCTAAGCCTGGGGTAAATACATAATAGTGGGATCGAAATCCAGATCCCTTACAGGGTTTCCATTATGCCTGTTGTACTAAATGAAACCTGAAACTGCTCTTCTCAGTCTGTAACTCCATCTCCATCGTATGGGAAGTAATGGAGCAAAGAGCATACTGAAATCCATCATTTCAGAAGGGAGGATTATTGTACCTTCATTAGCTCTTATGCTGTTAAAATAGAGTGAAGCAACTCCCTAGACACTTGGCTGCAGCTTATTCTGCTGCAGAAGCAAGGCAGAGAGGTGCCACAAGGACTCCTCATTGTTAAGGCAGAGATTGTGGATCACAGGCCCTCAGGCTGTTAGAAGCAGGCATGCCAGGGAGAGGTGTTTCACCAAGTCAGGCATGTAGCACCACCCAGTGGCTAATTTACAGGTGGGTGTTGGTATCTGCTTGAGAGAGTCGATTTACTAGCCCTTGTGCTTGAAGGAGAAGTGCTGGGTAGTGCTCCCTTAGCTTAATAACTATGGTTATGATCCTTTTCAATAGCAATTTTGCTTATCTTTTTAAATACCCAGTAAACAGGCAGTGGATCTGGTGAACTGAGCTAGTGGGTTTTCCTGCATCTTTGTTTCCTTATACCACTTGTTGATTACTGAGGCCACCTTCATCATGACCTCCCCATAACTGGTAGGACCACCTTCCCTACCCATTGTCTGATGAGGTCATGTCTCCCCTTCCCTCCACTGGCTCCCCCTTCACATCATGTTCAAGCTTCTTGTCACCATCTTTTAAGGCTTCATAGAAACTTAAGTGCTCTCTATCCAGTCCCAGCATTTTGTGCCCTCCTGCTCTACCATTGATGACAGCTTCCAAGTGCCATGTGCCTGCTTCTTCCCAATCACCTTCAGGCACTCTTCTGTGCTGTCCTGTGCGTTTGGAATGCCCTTTCTGAGCTGACCGCCAAAGCCACCTGAAGGCTCACTTCTACCATGATAACTGTAAGAAACTTGCCGATTTAAATCTCATTCTGTCTCAAAAAACCCCCCCAATAGCTCCATTGTGATATGCCCTAGCCTTCAGTGAGTAACTTGGTAATCATATTTGATGCCTGTCCTGCCTCCCCTCTCACTCCCTACTCTCTCTCTTACACATCACATGTTGCGTCATATCTGAAATCCATTTGTAATCTCCTCGGGTCAGAGAATATATTTTTATCTGTACTGAGAGGCACCTACTGCACTCATAAACATGATGTGCTCCATGCTAGCCTCAAATAAAACAAAAGGCAGACTAGTAGATCAGTGCCTAATGCATTTGTCCTGGCATTCAATGACAGCTGGATTCGCATTGGTTCTGTTTGTTCCTTTGTTTCAGTGTGACGTATGAGGATCCACAGGCTGTCAAAGGACTGGCATCTGCTCTGGATGTTCGAAAACAGAACACAGGAGGGGTACGTCATTTCTCTGAATTACTGCCCTCTGAAACAAGCACTCCAGCACAAAACTGGGAGTGTGACATGTAATGCTGCATCTGTCTCTGAGTTAAACTTTTCATTTGGTATCCCACCAATGATTCGGAAGGTAGCATTGTCCAGTGCGTTTAGTGTGAATGCCAGTGAGGGCCATTTTGAAAGAAATATCAAAAGAGCATGTACTTGCTTTGTAACCATTCCTAAGGAGAAACTTAGTGTAATCAGCATAGTGAGTGAATGCTTCTGTAATCTTGCAGTCTGCCTGGATGTCTAGCTTTCAGGGAGGAGCTGCTGCAGAATTGAGTGTGGGTAACCTTCTATGAACGCTGATTAATTCTTGTCTGTGAAAATTAAGATAGTTGTTCAGAAGGAACACAATCTGTCTGAAGTCATAACAAACTAGATAGTGGTGACTTAGAGCGAGAGATCACGCTGAGGATGCCTTTAACTCCTTTGGCCAGCCCTATCTAGAGATGTGAGCTGAGTAAGGAGCAAGTGAAATGCTCAGATATTCCCTTAACCCCTTTTTACCTCTTTGTACTCTCATAGTTGTCAGTATAAGTCTAGTGATGGCTGAAGGAATTCTAACCTGGCTCTGTATTGACCACTAGGGAGCGTGGCAGAGCCAACGCAGCACACATCCTTCTCCATCAGCTGAGTTGCATCTCCCCATCCCATGTTGATCCCTTCTCAATTCTCTCACATGCTGGCAGATTGCAGTGCATTCTGAGGCATCTGGCCAGCCCAGCGAACTTTCACTCTGAGCCAGTGAGAAATGGGAATGAATGTTTGTGGGTGAGTCAGGCCAGGTGTGCCCAGCTGCCACTTAGACTATTGAGAACAGAATCTTTAATCCCTTCTTTGTTGCTGGCTGACTTTGGAATTACCAGTGGTGAGTGCTGATGTGAGACACAAGCCCTTGGCAATGGGGGCTCTATTCCACTGGTGGCTAAAGGGTTAGTATCCTTATTCATTAGCAATCTTGTTCTTATTTTATACCTGCTTCAGGCACTTCTGCCACCTGTCACTCACACCAGCGTAGCTGTTACTCTGCCTGAAGCGTTGTCAGTTCAAAGGACCATGTCTGAACTAATCTGACTGGTCAAAGTATTTGAAAACAGTCACTCTCCAGGACTATTGAACTTTGGGCTGTGGGATGTCATAACAGCTCAGATCTTCACCCTCTTTTCAAAGGTTCCAATGACTGTACCACGTAGTCAAAATAGCCCATTTTATGATTGTTAACATGGGCACTGCTTGTCTGGGAGGAAACGTAAACCCTGAATAGCTAGGAGACAAAGTACATGTTACAAAATGATGCAAGGCTGTTGGGTACTGCTACTTAGAGGTGATAACTTCTAGACGTTATTAGCATTTTTATCAACCCCTGTTGGTGTAATAAGAGTAAAGTTGTTGGTAGCTTCTTGTTCTCTATAAACTAATGTGTGGTTTAATTAGGACAGAAGGCTTAACTGAAGGATATTTCACTTATAGGGCATCCAGGGAGGAGCCAAAGCCTATTACAGCACATTCTTCTCATTTTAATGAGGTTTCCTAACGTTAAAATTCTTCTGATCAAACTGAAGAAGTTCAGTCGTTCTCAAATGGTGGTCCATGGAGAGATGGCCAGTCATAGCCAGTTGACTATCCTCGTTTCCAGCTGCTAAATCATATGATGACAGCTAAAAATATATTACTTTTACCTTTCCATGTTGGGAATTGCTGTAGTTGCCAGTGAGATGTTGCAGGATGGCAACTGGGAAGGGCAGTGCCCATGAGATAATCTTTGTTATCCACACTGTGGAGAAGTTGAGAAGATGGAGTGTTTCCACCTCATGATACGTTCTCCAGCCCAACTCCTGAAATGAGATGTTATGGTTTTGGTCCTCTTAAACTGTGAAGCCCTTAAAGATGTGCGTTTTGAAAGACTGCCAAAACATTTCATCCAGCTTGGATTATTTGCTCTCCCCTAGCCACTATCATCATGTCCTTCATAAGGTTGGCATTGCCAGGCTAAGCCTGGACAGTCTGTCTGGAGACCAAGAAAAATTGGAGGAGAAATAATGTTTGCTGTGAATTATAACCTCCAAAAAGGGAAGTTCCAGAATGTTTTAAACTTAGGGATTTTTGGGAGGTCCAACAGATTTGAGTCGTCTCATCTACAACCTGACGACTTTTAAGAAAAATAGAAACATCAGCCCCACTTAGAAATGGTTAGTTCTCTAACCTACTCAAAGGAAGGCAAGAGGCCAGGACTGCTGTTCCTGATGTACAGATCGCACAGAAGGGTGACAGAAGTGGATGGTGTCTTTAAGTGGGTATTACCAGGAAGGACCCTATGCGTAGTATATGCTTCTATTTTACTGCTGTTGTATTATTACCTTATCACGGGTGTTGTTGTGGTTTCTTTCTTTATGGGCATTTCTGTTCTCAACACAGAGGAGAGGTAAAGGTGGGAGCTCAGACGTGGAGCCCATAGACAAGTGGCTAATTACACAAGGAATGGTGAGGATTTCACCAATTAAAATGAACCCTGTTCCCCACTCCCATTCCTTCTGTAGAATAACCATCCTGTGTTTACCTCTCCCACAACCTGCTGAACGACCCCAAATCAGACAGTACAAGGATTTTATTCCCCACCTGTATAATTGTCTAGGGGATGGGGAAAGATTAATATTCAGGGGGTAGGTCTCCCAAAATTCATTTTTATATTGCCCAGAGACCTGCAGCCCCATAAGTCTCTTGTTGGCCCCAGGTGTAAGTTTCTACTGTCCATATTCACCTTCAAAACAGGGCTGGGGATCCTGTTAGTTCCTTTTACTGTCTCGATTTATATATGCAGTATCCACTTTTCAAGCATAAACACAAGCTCCATGTATTTAATTCAGGGATGGGTCATTTTCTAGGCTCATTTTTGAACTCCTTTAATAGCAGCCCACTCCTGTGGCACTTAACTTCATGTGCTGAGCTCACCATGGAGTTTGCAGAATCAAACCTAATTGGATTGAGTAGCATAGGAGAAGGGTACTTCTCTGTGTCCTTCTCTTTTTCTGCTTATCCTAAAACAAGGGAACCTGAGTGTGCTAGCTGGATTGATATGTTCCATTGGTACTGGCAAATGTCCCATTAAGGAATATTTCCTGCATTAAGGCTTTCAGGATTGGACTTTATTGGGAGGACCTGGTGCAGTGTTTCCAACTCTGGCAGTTTTATTGAGTCTCGTGATACTGGTGTTTTACTTTAAGCATCACATCCTGGAGACAGCTGAGCAGTTGAGAATCTCAGCATTCATTTAAATAATAGTTCTGTGCTCTGATGCTTATGATGAAAAGTTTGAAAGTGTGACCTGAGTGCACCTTAAAGGCTCAGAAACCAGAGGGAAATAAAGAGAACCCAACAACTGTTTTAAAATAACTCATTTTTAAGTCTGTCTTGATTCCGGGTGGGAGGAGAGGGACTGACTCATTTGTTAATGTTTGAGGTTGCAATACTGTTGTGACCTGCTTTCAGATATAAACACACACATCTTTAGGAGGAGTGGTCAAAGTCCTGACACGAGACTTATTGCAGGTTTGTAGGTATGTGTTTGGCTTAGATTTTTTTTTCAGGGGGGCGAGTGGGAAGAAGGGGGATTTTTTTTTGGAAGCAGGCTGAGGCTTTTTACTATTAAGCTTTAGAGCTGGGACTATCAAAAGAGCTTACAGGGGCTGGGTATCCAATTCCTACGGCAATTCAGTGGGGGCACCGAACTCCTGGAGGGGCCTTTGAAGATCCCAGCCTAAAGGGGACATATTGGGAGAAAAATTAAGGTCCGGAAAGTAAAGGGTGTAGGGCATCAGTACACATGCTATTAAATTAAATGAAATGGATGGATGCTAAATGGAAGAATATAACACAAGCCCAGGTTTTTAAGTGAGGTGTGTGAAACTGCACGTTGCCTAAAACATGCATGCCAGTGCCCAGTGGAAACACAGCAATCGGATATTTGGGCATGTACATAGCCAGTAAGGTGCCTGACTTGGTCACATTCATTTGCAAATGCCTGAGTGCGTGCTGGGTTCTCTGTGTGTGTGTCAGGAGCACACTATGTGCCTGGTTGTGTGCACCTAACTTTGAAATGGAACTCTGGTTCCCAGTGTTTGTCAGACCCACAATTACTGATATAAGCTTGAAAGAGCCGAAAAAGGAATGAAACCTGCTTCTCCACTGATGCCTTTGGAAGCAGTTCCCTGTGACGCTGGCTGGTCTGTGGAGCTGTCGCAGCCACTGATGATCTATTCCATTTTGTTTGAGGCTCATCCATTATGAATAATCCTGTGATTGAGTTAGTTCCCCATGTTTGCTCTTCCACTGTTTACAAGTGCAGGGAAGCATGAAATTAGTGCCCCTGCTGTTCAGTCCACTCAGGCCACTGCCTTATTAAAAACCCAAACACAATATCTGCTTATTGGCTTGTGGTTATTCAGCCTGGAAAAAAGGATACTGCAGCATTCATGGAGGCACGCAGGTTTGGGGGGGATCTGGCTGCCCTAGTATGAACAAGGTGCCAGTTTCTGCCCTCACAAGGTGCTCATCCTTGTTCGTATTATATCCCTACAATAAAACAGGACTAATCATTAACTCAGTTTCTCTCAACCAGCTGTCGTTCTTAACCATATTTATTAATCCCACTTCGTAGTATTTACAGTGTAAATGGAATAACTAGCATCCTAGTCCTGAACTGCTCAGTGTTCAAATTCTTTGGAAACTTTTTGTACTGTTGAGATATGGAAAAGAGGGATGATATTGACACACCTCTCAACTGTGTCTGTGCAACGTTAGCGATGTTAAAGGGGAGGTTTTTAAAAAGCTGCCAGAGCATCATTTAAACTTTTCATGAACCGGCACTTGGGGTTGCCTTTTTTCCAAACTGTGACAGCCGTAATTTAGGTTTCGTTCCTTCCCCCCCTCTCTCCCCCACCCTCTTTGTGCCATCCCCCAGCACCATACCCGCATGCATAAGAAGTTCACTCTAGGACTCTGTGCACACTGTTCTAGTGAACTTTGCACTATTTTCTCCTGCTTATGGTGCTAGCCCGTTGGGGGCACCAGGCAGGAATATTTTGGGGGGCCGCCCACGCAACACATACTTGAGCTGCTTGGGGTCCTAAGCATTTGCTTAGTCTGCTTACACCTAGTGCCGGCTCTGACTGAAGGTAGGGCAACAATACGTTAGTGCATGTAGTTCCAGCGTGTCTCTCCTAGATTTGAACAGCTGCCAAAGTGTAATGAAGATGTTGGTTTGTCTGAGTTATCTACACGCTACCTAGCAGCATGCCAGCCGGGTGCCTGTTACGTAAGTCAAAAGCTTACATCGCATAAGCCACCCGCTCTACTTTACAATTCAAAGCCACCACTGTTGCCAGCAGGTCAGTAGCCAAATTGTTTGGGATAAAAAACCAAACCAGAATTCACCTAAAGCTAAAAACAAACTGCTCTCCGCAGCGCGTGCTAAAAGACACGAAGCTGGCAGGGGAAGGGACGAGCTAGGAAAATAAACTTTCAGTGAAAATAGCTTCAAACGTGCCCAGATGAACTCCCTCAGCCAGAGTTTTTGGAGATCTTTATTTCCCTTAGCGGCAGGATCCCTCTCCCCGTCCTCAGTACACACAGGGCCCGTTGAGTCACTTCCTTCTGAAGACAATGTCAAGCTCATTGTCTGTCATTTCACTGTCGCTTTTCCAGGGATTCTGTAAAGCGCTTCCTACAATGTTCTGAAAAGGCTAATTCCCTGTACCCATGATGGCTTCGACTGCCTGGGCTTGCCTGACCCATAAGATGTTGCATCTTATTTACAACGGCTCGGGCACAACAGGTTGTGTTAGTGAACATACATGAGTTAAAACCTCCACTGCAGTATATGCAGTAAACACACACAGTTACAAGTTGCAGACAATCAAGTAGCCAATTGAATTGTTTAACATTAGGATACACTTTAGCTGCGTGAGGGTCACTGCAGCCTTAAAAAGACAAGATTGAAGGATTCCTCTGAAATAGGTGTTATCACACGTGCCTTAGAGCTCTGCTGCTACCATAATATATCATCCGAAGAATTTTTGATCACCAAGCGAGGGAAGAAATGAATAGCAGCTAAGCAAGTATTGATGTCAGTTGTATTAAATATCCAGAAAGGAACAGAATTAGCTAAGCTTGTACAAGGCTGTAGTCTAGCGACAAGTAGTATGAACCTTGTTGGACAGACAGTCTAAGAGCATTAATGAGTTCACCTAGAGACTCGAGGTGTCATTTCATACCTGCTTCTTTTCCAGCAGGATCCTATTGAGTAGAAACATAATTTATGTTGTTAACAACACTGCAGGGCCTTTTTAAGGGTAGAATATTGGATGTTATCAGCACTAAGGAAATGGTTTGGCAGTATTTCTTTGGTGGGGTCTTTATTGCTGATGAAACCACAAACAAAAACTGCCTTCAAATAATGGTGTCTAACTTTAATTCCAAGTTTCCTTGGATTTTATGGGTTGAAGGTTCATCCTCTGTTCTCTTACCCCTCCTTTTTCATCTTTCTCCATTGTCCAAGTGATCTCACTAATTTTGGAAAAACCCTACGAAATCGCAAATAATTTTAATAATCCGTCCTTAGTTTTTGAACTGAAGTCTATTCTTAATGTTGCTTGATTGTTTTATAGGTTAATTCCCATTTTCTGTTTGTATGTAGACTTTTGAAAAAAATGTATTGCAATAGCTTTATAAAATAACCCTCCTTTAAAACAAAACATCTTAGGGGCCACATAAATACACGAGAAAGCGAGACAGTAGTTTAAAACTCCGAGGATGGTTTTTAAATTGCCGCTGGCTGAATAATTGCACGGCTGGGGCTCGTGTCTGAAGTCAGTAATTTCCACAGCTATTAAACCAACTAGTCAGCTCTGCAAGACACAACTTGTTCGTGGAGGCTAGCAAGTCAAAAACTGTCTACAGAATCTCTCTCCCGGTTAATGGCAGTTTTAGCTAGTTCTCAGCAATTTGGAACCACTGCCTTCAGCGTCATACATGCACGATCCAATTTATTCTTGCAAATTATAAAGGGAGACTTGTCCTGCACAGAAATGTGGCCTATTCCAATCTAAACGGCAAGTGCTTCTGTGGTGTTCAGGATCTTCATACCATTACTGTGTCAGTTACTGGGCAAACTGCATCTGTGCCCCCTCCTGGTTCGGTCAAGTGCACCCTGGCCTCAACCCTCTAGCCATCACCTGTCTCTGGGTGGAATCATATGATTCTCCCACTCTCACACTGGGCCTAGTTTACCAGCTGTTTTACCATCATCCACACAGGGATCCTGGTAGAACTAACTTCCCTGAGCCTCTTCCATGGAGCTTTGCTCTGTCACCTTGTCTCCCCAGCTTAGTGACCTCTTCCTGGACAGCCCGTGGCAACTCACCCCCCTTCTTTTCCTCCGAAGGCTCTGTTTAGTGTTTAGTCTCCCTGCCTGACAGAACAGCTGTGCCACTTCAGCTTAGAGCCTGCAACATGCCATTGTCTTCCAAATGCGTGCTGGGGTGTGTCCTTATTTAGGTCTATTGCGTTACTGTCCTGTTTGCTCTTTCCACAGCCCCTCTGTTAAGTTAGATCCATACAGTCCTACAGGAACTTCTAAGAGCCCATTGTACAAGAACTTCCCTCGCTGACCAATCATACGCAGCATCAATACAACTGTTACATCCAAGTATCCATAACATTGTTACAGCTCAGATCCACTTCCGTAACCATTACAAAGCAGGAGATGGTGGTTTTTGTCCTAATCTGTGATAGCTCAGTGTTTTGAGCATTGGCCTGCTAAACCCAGGGTTGTGAGTTCAATCCTTGAGGGGGCAATTTGGGGATTTAGTTGGGGATTGGTCCTGCTTTGAGCCAGGGGGTTGGACTAGATGAGCTCCTGAGGTTCCCTTCCAACCCTGATATTCTATGACTCTATGGCTGTCTTCCTACCTATTCATAAACAATGAAGAGAGTCCTCTTTAGGCAAACTACCTTAGTAAGATTCGTGGAGACTCTCCTGTGGAAGAAACATTTTGGAATAATTTACTTTTGATTCTGAAGAGTTTATCCTCAATTTGGTCATTCTGGGTTACATTCTCTCTGGAAGGACTGATCAAATTGTCTTCATTTGCCTATGGGAAGACTGCAGTATTTGAGCCCCTTTGTTATGTTTGTTACTAACCTTAGACAATGGTTAATGTCCATTTAAAAAAAAAAGTGGGGGGTGGGGGGACATGGTTCTAAAGTTCAATATTTCAAAATGTAATCCATATCCAATATTCTATCCTCGAAAGTGTTACGTGATCCAGATTAGAGCCATCAGTCCGCATTGATGCCTTTAATGTGTAATAAAAATGTTCTCACATCTGGTCACATTCTCCATAATCTTTTGTTTTGGTTTTGTTAGCCTCACTGTTCATAATTGACCTTTAAGTGTTGCTTTATTTGCGTGCTATTTGTATTTTGTTGCTTTTTTCAGTGCATCTTACAGCTTATTTTGTGGTTTTTTGTTTTGTTCTTTTCCATCTTATTTCTGGCATTTTCCATCATTCTGTGGCCATGATTGTGGATGTATTTTGGTTTTGCCTGCCTTGCTGTGTCTCTTGCTGCACTCCATAGATCCCCGTTGCACAGTCCTCTGTCATGGATGACATTGAGGAGTGGCTCAGTACCGACTTGGTGAGACTTGACTTTTTATATTTTGTTTTTCATGTAGGAAGTAGCACTTGTGCATATGCATAACTTTTAATGCAAGCTATTGGTGCTCCTCTGTGGGAGGGAATGACACCGTATAAAACATATCTTTGGGTTTTTTCCCCCAGAGAAGGAGATCAGTAAGTACATGGACTTATAGTTGCCATTTGCAGTCACCTCATCCAAAACACGTTTCTGAGCTGCTGTTGTACTTTCACGTCTCCATTCTCAGTGCCACAGAGGTGGTATGATTGTCAGGAATTTGGATTTAAGGAGCCCAATTAAGGAAAGCATTTAAGCACATGCTGAAGTCCACCTTTATTTAACACAGTATTTAAGCACATGCTTAAGGCCTATTGAAGTCATTGGGATTTAAGCACATGTTTAACTTTAAATCTGTGCTCAAGTGCTATGCTGAATAGCTGGACTGCTGAATCGGGGCCTAGGTTCTTTACAGTTAAACAGTAAATCTAACCTGTCTCCATTTAAATTGGTTTGACAGCAGTGGCACACTTTCAGGAACTTTTAAATGTCTGTTCTCTGCCCCTGCACCCCTCTTCTTTTGGCTAATGTCATTTGACAATCTTGAAACTTCACTGAGGGAGGGAGGGGGGAGCTTCTCTGCTGATTTTTGCTTTTCCCTATTTCGACAAATGTTTAGTTCAGCCTCCTGTTCCCCAGTTCAAGGGAGCCCAAAGTACGTGACTAGGCCTTGTCACGGAATACTTCAAGGAAGTAGTACAGCTCAATTGATGGACACGACAGAGCAAACAATAGCGTTATACACTAAGCCCTGGCTATGTGCTCATTAAAAACTTCTGTACAATAGAATGATGCTTACACCTTACATGATGCTTAATCTTCAAAGTATTAGTCTTCCCAAAACCCTGGTAAGGCAGGTGGTATTCCCGTTTTACAGACGGGGAAAGTGAGGTAGAGAAGTGACTCCTCACTTCCAAAGGAGACTAGATTTTGGGGGGGGGGGGGGGTTAAAATACTTGATAGTGTCATTTTATTTTTTCATGTGGTAATTATTTGAAAATTACGCCACCTAGTTAGGATTTATTACAGTTTCCTTATTTAATCATTGTGAATTCTCAAATCCTGGTGAAACACATGCTAGATGTCTAAAGGTAAAAATGTACTAAACTTGTGGCATGTTAACCATTGCTGCTACTTCTGGCAACAGATGAGCTCCCTATCATTTTATTTCAGCCTACCCATCTTATCCTTGTCTTCGTTCGTGGCGTCACATGCTTTACAATCAGCTTTTTTTCCCCCTCAATCATGAATTCTAAATCCAAAATGAACCATCCATTTTATTCAGGAAAAATATTGTCCCTAAACACTTCATGGGGGGGTGTCTACCTCATTTGATTAAGCTTTTAAATACGATGCAATATTAACGAAAGCCTCAGCCATGATGTCCTAAAGGAATTGTAAACAGGTGAGGTGGCATCTCCTGTAGCTATTCAGTTTTGTATCAGGTTATGGCTTCTCTTGATAAGAAAAGGCCTGCTCTCTTGGAAGTGGAGAAGATGGCGATTAACTGACTTGTCACTCAGATCTAATGGGGAGTGCACTGATAATGGATGTCACCAATAATCAATAGCACCATCATTTGGACTATTTCTCTTGCTCTGCAACACAGAGAAATACTGGGTCGTTCATCTGCCTCCCGACATGAGCACCATGTGACTCATCTAGGTCATCTTGTTCCAGTAGTAGCTGTGGTTAAATAAAGGGACAGAGGCAATGAATGGTTTGGGTTACTTGTAAACATACTTAGGGTGAAACTGAAAGCAAAGTGAAGTACATATGTTCATACTTGTTTCTTTGTTCCAACTGCAGAAAGGAGAAGAACTGGAAGAAGGTGTGACAAGTGAAGGTAAGCAGGGAAGCCTCTGGCTTTCAGAGCTGTCTCAGTCCAGTGCTTTTGAGTAGAATATCCATATTGCTCTCTTCTGATACAATCACCCAGCAGAGATCCTCTTCCAATCCACCAAACTCATGGTAGCTGATGTTCCATAGTGCATCCTTCTGGAGCATCTTCCCTGAAATGGATGGGAAGTGGTGGAGAATTTCAGGAGGGAACTACAAAAAACCCACCTGTTTGTGCTGGTTACCCTGGTAGTTTTCTGTGTTTCACATCGTCTTCACTGTAGCAGTGTAGTGCCTCTGTAGCAACATATGAGACATTGAACTTCCTAAGCACTTTGAAATGATTGTCCCCTGTTTATATCAGGATGGGATGTTTCTGTTCCCAGTCTCCAGGACTCTTTTTTTTCTCTCGCCCACCCTGCCTCCAGGTGGAAGGAACTGAGTTTTTTCTTCCTTTTCATCTCACCACCTTCCCCTTTTATTTCAAATCTCCCCTCTGCTGATCTAACTGCCATGTGGCAGCTCCCTAGCAGATGGGCATAACAGTGTATATTTATCCTTCGTGCTCCTAGCGATCAGGCACCTTGAGCAGCTTTTATTAGTTACTTTTAGAGAAGTGGATTAATCAAGAGCTGTGTAAATGAGCATCTTAAAACGAGCTGTTTAAAAGGGTTAAATCAAGAGCCCAGAAAGCTCCTATTTTTAGCCTCAGTAACAGAAAAAATAATTCTGCAAAAGCAGCTGCACTGGCTTTGATGAGCAGGAGAAGGCAGGCAGACAGCAGGATATATCCAAACAAGAGAGCAATTAAAAAAAAAATGCAGTAGCCGTATCCGAGCAGTAAGACATGTTGGGGCATATTCTGTTGGCTCTGTGGGGGTGGATGCCATGCTTCCAGGGTGTTAACTAGTTAATCCTGATGTAAACAGTGCATCTGATTTCTGAACTTCAGTGAGACACCATAGTTAATGTATAAGTCGAGGGTTAATGAAGCATGCCCTGGCATGTCATAAAGCTGTAACGAGTTACGCGCTATATAGTGCTCAGTAAAACACAAGCCCAAGAAAATGTCCTCGCTGCAATTTTTCCACTTTCCCTGGACATGTACTGGGAACTTGTACTGTGTGTTCCCAGACGTTGTTCCTGCCCAACATGCCCGTACGCGATGCTCCGAAACCAATCATGGCACGTGATTTGCCCATGTGCTTTGCTTAGCAACTGAGTGTGTTGCAAAGCTCACTTAAGGGATTCTAAACTCCATAAGAATGGTGTAAAAATATTGACAGGCAGGACTCAGATACCATGCACTGGCGTGGGGAAATGTTCATTCATAGATTCATAGACTTAAGGTCAGAAGGGACCATTATGGTCATCTAGTCTGACCTCCTGCACAACACAGGCCACAGAATCTCACCCACCGACCCACTCCTGTAACAAACCCCTAGCCTATGTCTGAGTTATTGAAGTCCTCAAATCGTGGTTTAAAGACCTCAAGGTGCAGAGAATCCTCCAGCAAGTGACCCGTGCCCCATTCCTCCCCCTTTCCCCGCCCACAAGAATAGCACTTGATAGTATTTCTCCCTATATTTGGGATCGCACCCTTGACTGGCATTTGAGTTTTGATCCACTCTGCTGTCTAAACTGTATTACTGGGAGGCTCCTTTCTAAGGCTGTCTGTACCCTCGTGTGAGGAAGCCATACTTGTGCATGTGGCTTGTGTCTACGAAAGGTTGGCCCAGGGGATTGACAGTGGGGACAGAGAATGGGTTCTCAGCGTAGGGCTCGTAACCCCATATTGACAGCGTTCCCCCTCCCATGTAGCAAGGTGGGAGGAGGTCATTCCAAAGTAGAAAAAATTGAGACCCACTGGTACAGAGCCTTTCACTTTGGTCAGTGGTTCAAATCTATCCCAGATTGGCCGTGACCATAGGTATCTGTTACCATCAGATTGCTGTACCGGGGGCCTTGCGTGAAATGAGTGTGGGTCTCTGTGCTAGTTCAGGTAGTGGATTCTCTGGCATGGATACCTGTGCTCTGGGAACTGGACTAGCTGCTCACTTTGTTGGCAAGCTCAGCAAAGGGATGAGAGGTTTTGATGGCTCCTGGAGACAACTCTTATCCCTTGCGGGGTCAAGGATGGACCACCCTGGGGCAGGGGGCAGCATGAGGAAGCTTTCAGCGATACTGCCTATGCTCTGCCTGTCCTGTGCATACCCAGAGAACAGTCAGTGCACTGCTAGGTTCACGCAGAGGACGATCCCTAGTTCGACCTTAACTCTGATTCTTCTCAATGTTTTTTGCGTTGCAGAGTTTGACAAATTTTTGGAAGAACGAGCCAAAGCTGCCGAGACGGTCCCAAATTTACCTTCTCCTCCGCTGGAGGCCCCCACTCCTCCTACGAATCCTTCAGGCAGGAAGAAGCAGGAGCGCTCCGAGGATGCCCTCTTCGCACTGTGAGGAGCACTCCTGGCTGCCATCCCCGTGCTCTGCAGAAGAATGTCTCTGTACAGTCACATTGTCCTCTCACGGTTCTTGGCTAACCATGACTCCTTTGCCCTCCTGGTTTCATCAGTTGCTTCTCTTGCTTATCTCTAAAACACCCTCCCCCGCCAGCTGACTTTTGTATTAAAGGCCAGCTCTGCTCCTGCCAGACCACAGTTCTCCAGCTTAACCTGCCCCCCTCCCATTCCCATCCAAGCTGCATAAGAACAGCTCTGAATGCCGAAAACCCCTTTAAAACGCATGAGTGTTTCTTTACCTTGTTGATACGAAAGTGTAGAGAGAGCAGCCTTGCCTTTGACTTACATAGGGACCATCCCCTTCTGCAGGTAGGTGCTTCCGAATAGGCCGGTCTGAGTGTCAATCCGCATGTAATTGACTGAAACGGAATGGAAATGTATTTGAATTTTAGATACAAATGTCAAGCTATCAGCTTCTAATAGGTTTAGACAGCAAAGAACAACAGCTTTTCCCTTTCAACATGTGCTTCACAAGTTAAATTTTGCCCCCCTGCCCCCAAATCTCCTAGTACCGCATGGTGGTTGCTTGTCTCCTCTCTGAGGTGCTTCCAGTGTGTAGTCTCTCGGGGTTTTTTTCTCTGCGTTGATTTAAGCTTGCTCTGATTTGAAAGCAATTTGTTAGCTTTGTCCAGCAGAGCCATGAATAGGAAAATGCTGGGATAAATGGCTGTTGTAACACTAGGTATCATATGAAGTATTTCACTTATTGAGGGAGTTTTTCCCCTATAGTATTTTGTCTAGAATGTGTGCCTTTTTGAAACCATTACATTTCTCCCTAGCTGGAGAATGCTTCTCCAGTAATTAGCTCTGATGGTAAGCAGGCTCTGCCTTCATCTCCTCAGCTGTTTGAATAACATCCATGCAACTGGATGGGACCGAAAGCCGTAATGGGTGTGACATGTTTGCTGAATGTCCCTGGTATGCCCTGTAGCACTGGAGGGGTAAAAACAGAAATGTTGTTAGAGGTAGGTCATTAGAAAAAGGGGCCAGAGTTGTGATTTCTTGTAGGAACTTCCTAGACAAATGGATACTGGGGGAAAGATTTGAACCGGCACTTCGGCTGTGCATATTGGAGAGGCAGTTCTTTTATTTTCCTGCTAGAAGGTTTGGGCTTAAACACTGGCTGGCTGCGGTCCTATTGTATGTAATGTGAAATAGACGTGGGATGCCCTTTGCTGTCTCTGCCTCCCTAGTGTTGAGGTGCCTGTCCGTCCGTCCCCCCCCCGCCTGCCTGCATACTTGGATTCTGTTCCCTTTGTTCATCAGAGGAATAAACTAACAATGCTGTCCTCCTTGGAGCTGCCCCAAAGGATTCTGCAGTGTATGTTTACCTTGTGGAGACCGGCATTTCCAGTGTAGTCCTATGCTACTCTCCCCGACGCCTGCCCCCTCACATACCCTGCACAGATTCCTGGGTAGCAAGCCAGTGGAGCAAGATGGAACAATAGAGTCCATACACTTGAGAGCCAAGTTAACAGAGGTGCTGTATCAGCTAAGCACACTTGCACCTTGAACGCTGTTTCTCTCAACTCACAAGTCGTTGTTCCTGAGGGCAAGAGAATTTTTAGGCGGCAAACTGCGTTTTGATTCGGCACGTCATGACTTCCCTGCGTACTGCGCTGTGTGCGTGCACCACTCTCACCTGCTTTAGACCACACTTGGAACCATTCTTACAGTACAGTGTTTGGATTTAGCTAACGCTTCTCTCCCCCGTACCGGCTCCCTGAATGTTTATCTGAAATTGGTTTTATTCTGGTCAGTCTCCGTTAGCCTGCACGTGTAGGGTACTTCAGGCTTTGGCTAGGCCGTGATATATGCATGAAGCGTTGTCTGTCCCCTAATGGCCCACTGCAGTGTATTCGTCTAGAGACACAGCAGTGAAGCAGAATTGTCCATGTTGACTCTTACCCTGAAAAACAAATGTAGCTTGCCACTAGGGGCAGACCTCGGGACAGGACCATGCATGACTTGGAGCATCAGTTATAGAGGGGAGGGGGAAGCGCCATCTCAGCCTGCGTTTGTTGGCACAGAACAGCTTGGGTGCTGTTACGATCTCTGAAACAGGCCAGCTGGGGACGGTGAGTCTTGGAAGAGGAGCAAAGTAGGAAGTTGCAAGAGAATGGTTAGGGGGAGCGGGCGAGGAGAGAGACAGAGCAGGGGTTGTCAGTGATGGCAGCTGAAGGAATGTGACTTGTAAGTCTTGCTGGATAGAAGACCAGGCAACGTGTGATTGGTAATGGGCTGCCGAGAAGGACCATACCAACTTGCTTAAAGACTTTGAGGGAGTGTGTGGTATGATCTCTAGTCATCCAAGCAGGCGTGGTTTCCTGCCCTTTCGTTCTCCAGCTGCTGCCTCCCTCCCTTGCCCCAGGCAGCCGTCTTCCACGCCCCCTTTTTCTCTCTGCCCCTCTCCTTCCATTGCTTCACCCACCCTTGGTTCATTCCTCTTCGTTTAGGGGCTGAGATTGTCCTTCCAAACCCCTGCACTGGTCTAATGTTCCTTCCCTGCTCTGGATGTGCCTGTTCTCAGCCAGCCCTGTGCAGTGCAGAATGTAGGCCTGCCTGCGAATGGATTCAAAACTGGTGTTGGGACATGGAGATGGCTTGATCTAAGCACGGGGAATGAAACCATCCTTTGCCTCTTCTCTGCCACCCCACCCCCAACTTAAAATTCCAGCTCTGAGGGCTAGATGTGCTGTGCTCGGCTAGAAATCTGGTTGAGTGACCTGAGGAGGGGAGGGCCAGTGGGATGGGATCACTGTGAGGCCTGGAGATAAAATTTAGTGGTATTGGCATCACGTGATATTGCTATTGGAGATCTCCTGCGGAGTCCTCTTCCCCCAGAGAAAGACCGGTAATCTCCTTGCAGTTGTCCCTCACCTGCAGGGAAAGAAGGGGTTAAACCCCCTCCCCTCTCTACCATGCATAAACTAGAGTTGCTTCCTTGGGAAGAGACTGGTCCCTGGGGCACGATCTTGTAGAGCTGCTAATTGGCTGACTGCAGCCTCTGATAGGGGAAAAATAAAATGGAACAAAACAGATATGGCTGAGTGGAAATGTGCTGCGTGTTGCTGAGAGTCAAAGGGCCTCTGAGCTGTGCTGCTAACCTTACTAACCTCAGTCTCTGTGGGTTCCCCTTTGCCATCTGGTATTGTCAGGGAAACAGACGTAACACTGGTTTCAGAGGGCAGCAGGTGTTGCAAGCTAACATCAGTTAGTTAATGGAGTGGGCTAGACATTAGCTAGGAAAATATCCCACCTTGGGAGACATGGGCGCACATGTTAGAGGAGGAGATTGCGGATAGTTGCGTTAACTTGTCCTCGTGCTCAGTCTTGCTTCTGTTCGGACCTTTGATAGATAAATTATTTAAGAACCACCAGTTCGCTCATGCGCATTCACCCCTCCTCGCACCACCTAAAGAGTCCTGCTATCCAGGCAGGTCAAATCTGGATCCTAAAACCCTGGGGCCTGACTTGGCGTGCTGAGCACTCATGAGGGCTGTAGAAGTCAACAGGAGCTGCGAGTGCCCAGAATGTCTGAAAGTCGAGCCCATGGCCTCTGTTGCAAATGTCCGAGGTACTGCTGGAGCTTTCCAGTGTCCTGCATCAGGATCTCTCCTCCTCTCCATTCTGTTCATTGTGATTTGCAAGAATGGGAGCAGTGGAATCCCTTTGAGGAAAGGAATGGCTTGTTCCATTTGTCCTTGGAAAGTGGTTACCCCAATTACGCTTCCACCCCTTTATTGTAAATGCTTCCTCTACACGCGTGAGGAGAGAACTGACAGGGCTCTGGTATTCATGGGTGAAGGGGAAGGCCGTGTCAGAGAAGAGCAGCATGACTCAGCAGAAAGCCTTTCTCATAGTGTTTAGAAATCATAGCTACATACTCAGTGACACTAAATTAACGTTGGGATCCACTGTAAGTTCTAATGATACTTTATTCTAGGTTCTAGTATTTATTTTATCAAGATATGCTTTCCAGTGTGTTTTTTAACATCTTCTGTTAACTCCTTGTGTGCTGAGATGTAAAAAATGAATTGTTTCTATTTAAATATACCTCTTTTGGGGTTTGTTTTAAATGTTGCGTGTAGATTTCAGGTGCATCTTTGGGGAGTGTAATAGATACAATGTGCTGTACAGACTTTTAGGATGTTTAACACGTATGCAAGGTTCAAGGGAGAAAAAGCTCATAAAAACTTAGCATGGTCCCTCTTAAAGGGCAGAGAATGTATGTTAAGTGGTCCGAATTGGACCATCATGTAGCCTCCAATGTCCCTTTCTCCTGCCAACTTTAATAACCCTGTCCCCCAAATTACATTGACCAAATCAGTTCGGGTGCCAGCATTTCAGGTTTTTTTACACTTCCAGGCGGAGGGAGTTTTTAAGCTGGTTCCACCTTAAATGGAGGACTTCGCGCAGCCCGACACAGTGATGAGACTTGGTTTCCTCCAGTGGTGTAGCAGTGGATCTAGACGGGGGGGCTTCCAAAGGCACAGAGGGAGTTAACTGCCCAAGTCGTGTTGGATTTTAGTGGGAGCTGTGCACCTCCTCAACTCCGGTGGAAGCCCCAGCCAGTGTGACCTGTATCTGCTGCTTCCCATTCGCTACTCTTCTGTTTCCACCAGCGAGGATGGTGCATATGGTGGTGCTCCCATGTACCATTTTCTTTTCTTTCTTTTGGCCTTGTAAATTCTAGGGCCTCCTGTGTTGTAGGGATGTGCTGTGGGGCAGGGTTACACTGGTTGGCTTCATCCTTGGGCTGAGCTGATCAAGCTTGGTCTGTATTTGTTTACCTCCTCAGTACCAACCCCAAGGCTTGCAGAGGCTGCCCTGGGGGAAAAAACAAAACTCAGGACAGTTTTTTCATGGAAATAATGAAGCAGCAATCGGTGGGTAAATCGCATTCTTCTTGCTGGTAACCCTTTGACTGCCATAGGCATCCTGTTGGCATCTTCCTGCTGCCTTTGTCTGACTGGCCCAGTAGAAGAATGCTGGCAGAAAACCCCTTCCTGCATGCATTTGTGAGCACTCCGGTGCTGCTACCGTCCACTTATTAACCCTCTCCTGTCCCTTTCAAACTGACCCCTGTAGGCCCAGTTTGCCCCTGTGCTCACTTTCCACACACAGGGGGTTGTCCAGATCACATGCCCTTTGACATGGGACTTTCAAACCTCGCCACTCCCATCCCTGCCTCACACAAGCAGCAGCAGCAATTGCACTATCCATCTGGGCTAAGTGCAAGGCTCCATTTGACTGCGAGCTGGCTTTACCCACCCATTGCTCCCTCCTGCTGTCTCCACCTAGTCAATGGCAAGCATATGCCAAACGCACCCCCCCACCCCGCTCTGTGTTTTTATAAGTGTGAGCTCTCCTTCATTCTGTAATGTTGTTATGAGCTACCATTAACACTACAAATGTAACCTGTGTAATAGCATCTCTCTGTATATTAAAGCTGTAGGCTTTCCAGATAAAAGTGGATAATATTTATTTACTGAAGATATTGAGTATTTTTTTGTTTGGGGGAGGGGGTAGGGAAAGGGGACTTAACTGTTAAAAAAATATTGACTATGTAAAAACGGAAGAAATACACACTAAATAAATGTGTTGCTGTCTTTATGTAGAAAGCCAGTGTGTCTATGAAAGGATGATCCAAGTGTATTAATCTACCATACTTACAGAAATCATCTCTAGTTTGGCTCTTGCATGTGCAATACTCCAATAAAAGCACTACTAGTGTGAACTGTACAGTGATGGCTGTGAATCTGTCTCTTAGATACACCTGGTGTCCAGCTTTCCTTTTCTCCTGCTCTTCCTAAGCAGACCACTGATAACATTTATTTTTGTCCATAGCTGCCTTGAGTTGCTCATCAGCCCACCAAGACTCAACATATTTCCAGTGTTCCTTTCACATGACGCTCATTGTACAAAGCCGTCTTTCAGGTATCTTCAGTTGGTTTAAATGCACTAAGTCTCAGACTTGACCCGCTTTTAAAATTGCCCGCTGGTGGGAGATGTTCTCTGCATTTGTGTTGAGGTGGCTCTAGTTCCTGTGGGATGGTGTTGGATTGACAACCTGGAAACCAAAGATCTGTCCATAGACCTGGTATAATATGGGCGACAGCAATGCAGGCTTCTCTTCACTACTCAGACCAGACCTCTAGGGAGCACGAGTAGAATGGAGATTGAAATCCGCACATCCTTGGCATCTGAAACAGATTGCAAATTGGTGCCAGTTCTGTTGGTGACACCTGTCCACCTAGTACCAAACAACACATTCATTTCATAGGGACCACTGAATAGTCCTCAGATGATCACTCATTGACAATCTGATTTGGTGACCTAGTAGCAAGAGGGCATTATTAATCCCCTGTCCGTCTGGTTCCTTTTGTGTGCTGTGGATTCTAGGTAGACCCCTTCTTATAATGAGTCTTCTACCTTGCACCACAGACCTCACAATGCAAATGCTACCAGACCCCTATTCTAGGCACTTCCCCTGCTGGATGTGCAGGATCAGTAAACTGCTGAAAATGCTGTCTCCCTAGAGCTGTGTCCACTTGTACCATTCTATGGTGGCTGACAGCATACTTGGTACAGTAGTAAATGGAAGAGTAATTACTTTGCTAGTGTAGCACTAGAAATGCCATGAAATGCGTTTTCCAAATGCAAACAGGCAGGGAAAGAAATTGTGCTGTCTAGTAAAAGCAATAGTAAGTAGTTTAAAAACAAACAAAAAAATTAAACAAGTGTTTTTTAAAGTATGGAGTTTGCTAATTTGAACTGTTCTGAGAATTAAGCATTTCCCCTCATAGCAGCTGAATTAAAGTGAAACAGGCTAACTTTGAGATATTGCAAATAAAGCTGTAGTGAAGGTAAGGGCTCTGATTTTCTCCCCCCCCCATACATTCCCCACTGGTTAGATTAAGAGTAGGTGAGTGGTGCTAATAATTGATGCCTTTGACAGTTAGCTTGTCCCTACTAAAGAACTGAAATTTCAATGGTTGTTTCAGACTCATCCATTCTACTGCTAGACAGGTGTTTAGAACTGATGGGCCACACACAGCCCATCCACTGCTGCTCCCATCGCCTTTCCAAACGTTGCAGTGGTTTGTTTACTGTTAGTCAGATCATGTGCCAGACTCTGCGTGTGTCAAATGCTCTGGCAGGAGGTGTAGTGCCCAGTTCTATTCAGGACAAAGGTGCATAGCTACTGTTG
The DNA here is from genome assembly GCF_020497125.1 of Mauremys mutica. Classification (NCBI taxonomy): domain Eukaryota; kingdom Metazoa; phylum Chordata; order Testudines; family Geoemydidae; genus Mauremys; species Mauremys mutica. The sequence goes on along the minus strand of NC_059082.1, from coordinate 79,294,514 downwards.
GCCTGACAGAGCAGAAATGGCATGAAAGTCACTAAGTTGTACATTCCCCAAACAACAAATGCTGGACTTGCGGTAGCACATTTTAGAATGCAAAACAAACATCAGCAGGAAGCTTTGCCTGGCTGGAGAATACAGCCCCGTAGGAAGTACAGGGGTGTAACAGGCCTTTGTTCTGAAGACCTGGGTTCGAATCCCTATGCATATTACAGATGGCGATGAGTGGTGCCATCCCATCCTCCTCTGACTGCATGGCTGAGTCAAGCATGCTTGAGTCACTGCTCAGGAGAGGCCCACCGTGGGATGCGTGATGGGAGGAAGTTCAGAGCACCCATGGCGCCTGAGTCTGTTTGCTGTATATATTTTGATTGTGTACATTTTCCTATAAAAGAAAAGGCACCAACACTGTTCTAGCAATGGATACTGTAGATCAGGACTGAGGTACATTAGCAAAGCCCTCTAGGGAGTTCAGGCCTGCAGTATAGTGACGCTGCATACTGAGGAGCTGTGTGCGGACCCTGAAGTGGAATAGCTGGGTGTGCTGCAGGCCAGATTTAGTGGTGGAGCTGTTGGACCCTGGCCCTGGGGGTGCTGAAGTTTGGGATGGGAGGTGCATGGGAAAGGCTGTTTGTATGGAATGCCAGGCTGGAAAGCAGCAGTGCAGGGGATGAATGGAGGTGCATCAACAGCTGCATAGGCAAAGCTTGCATGTCTACCTGAGTTTGTCTACATAGTGTCTCATACATCGTGTCTCAGCTAGGATGACCAGCTAGCAACTGTGAAAAAATCGGGACAGGGTGTGTGGGGGTGTAATAGGAGCCTATAGAAGAGAAGGACCCAAAAATCGGGACTGTCCCTATAAAACTGGGACATCTGGTCACCCTACACTCAGCACTGGAGTCTCTGAGCGCCTTGTGGTTGTGTTTGCTCTCACAGCCTGCTCCCCCTGCTTGGCTTGGGGTGGGGTCAGTCCTTGAGGCACCTCGAACTGGCTTCTGGAACCCTGTCACAGCCAGCCCCGGCCTAACCAGCTGGGCCCTGGGCTGGGTGACTCTGAACCACGTGCCCCAGCTGCTCCATCCCCCGGGGCATCGACATGATGTAATCGCAGCCGGGCCTGAGCTGTGACGCAAAATCACTCCACTCTGGCCGGGCTCGCCCATTGGCTGCTTCCCACTGGTTCTACAGGCGGGGTTTCCCTGCTTCTCAACCAAACTTCAGCCGGGGAGTCCCGCCCCTGAGTGTAGCCCATTGGTCGCCTGAAACGCGTCCCCGCCTATGGAGACTCGTCCTGTTTTAACCCCTTCTTCTCCCCTCTAGCCGGCATTGTTCTACACGGGACCCTGAGGAAGCGTGTGTGGGTCTTAATAATCCCGCAATAGGCTGCATCCACATTAGAAGGGGCTGAGCCCTGCAAAATTCTGCTTCTGCAGAGCAGGGAGCTTTCTGAGGGCCAGGAACAATAAATACTTGTCACGGTAATTCCTCAGGGTGGAGAGCCACTGTAGATTTTGTGTGTGGACCAGTAAATGTTCAGGACCATCTTTTAAGGCTGATAACTCCTGATCTTTCCCCTGTGCTGTTTAAGTCCGAGATCAGCCTGAGAAGCTCTTACTACCCCTTGGGATACACTTCAGGAACAAGTATCAGAGGGGTAGCCGTGTTAGTCTGCATCTGTAAAAGCAGCGACGAGTCTTGTGGCACCTTATAGACTAACAGACTCACTTCAGGAACAGTAAGAGATTCTCTGAAAGAGAACATAAGAACAGCCGTACTAGGTCGGCCCAATGGTCCGTCTGGCCCTGTATCCAACAGTGGCCAGTGCCAGAGCTTCAGGGGGAGAGTACAGAACAGAGCATTTGGAGTAATTCATCCCTGGCTTCCCCTCCTGGCAGGCAGGTTTAGGGTCACTCCAAGCATGGGGTTGCATTGCTGACCATCTTGGCTAGTACCCATTGATGGATCTTTGTCATAAACTCATCTAGTTTTGGCCTTCCCAACATCCCATGGCAATGAGTTCCACAGGTTGTGAAGTGTGTGGAAAAAGTACTTTTGTTTGTATTAAACCTGCTGCCTATTAATTTCCTTAGGTGACGCTTGATTTTTGTATTGTGGGAAAGGATACATAACATTTTTCCCCACACACACCATTCATGATTTTACAGACCTCCATCATATTCCCGCCCTTCACTGTCTCTCTCCTAAGCTGAGCAGCCCTCATCTTCTTAGCCTCTCCCCATATGGAAGTTGTTCTATACCCTTGATCATCAGAGAAGGGGAAAGCTATTACATGATGCTTGCTACTGTGCCTTTTGCCCAAGAGGCTGAAGCAGAGGAATTTGTGTGCTCTAGATTTTAGAGCAGAGTGGTGAATTGGAACTCCTGGGTTCTGGTCTCATCTCCGCCTGGTAAATCCCCTACCTCTCTGTGCATCAGTTTCAAGCCTCTGCTGAAAGGTGCTGTAGGAAGAAAGGGTATTCTGCTGTGTGTAGGCCACCACTTTCAGTGAGATACATCCACATTCTATGGCAGGAGTACATCATGTGTTGCTTGTGTTTAAAACATGGAACAAACTGAAAGATGCTGTCTGGATTGGAGACAGGCAGGCACCTGCAGGTTTCTCTCTCTGTGCATTAATTTACAGCTAGCTCTAGACTGTGTCAGAGGGCTAGGAGCACCAGCCTGGCTGCTCATTACCGACAGGGAGTGAGGGGGCATGGAGGGATGCCAGCTAGTCATGTCTTTCAGAAGCAGGTGGCTGTTCTTTGATACTTTCCACTGAATGACTGATGGTTTGTTTCATACCTGGGAACAATGGCCCTGCCTGAAAGATACTTCTAAAGTCCTTTGCCACGGTTTTGGGTGAAAGCATCTGTTACGCACACTAGGGTCAGGCAGAAGGGTATCTGATTTCATTCCAGGCATTGAAATAGGCAGACTTGTGACACGTGCATATGGAAAAACCTTTCCAGTTCTGTCACCTCTAGACCATCCTTCAAGGCATGGTGTGAGACTGCATGCATAAAGCGTGAGTGCTTAGAGCCGTGCATGGATACAAAATTTGTATCCCCATCCAATCCGTGATCCGCAGACATGGTCTGCAGGTATCTAGATATAAAATTTGGGTCCAGATCGATCCAAAAACATAGTCCATGGGTGGCTGCAGATATAAAGTGGACAGCGGTAGATTGTCATGGCTCTACTAATGTCACTGACTTGATATGAGCTTATTAGATGATTACACGATGGTAACTACACCTCAGAAACACAGCCCTGGGCCTGTTCAGGAGAGTTCTACTTTCCAGGTTCACCACCACCTCTTGCTTCAGAGTAAGTCTCCTTCCAAAGGGTTCTTGCTCGCAGGTGTATGTGAGCACTGACTTCTGCAGAGTCTCTCAGACAAGCTTTGCAGAGACTAATTGTGCTGTCTTCCTGGGCTGTTGCCTCCATTAATTCAGACTCCTCTTGGTGATAACACAAGGGATTTCTTTGAGATTTGGGGGCCAGCTAGGTGGCACTGTCTCTAATCCTCCTCTTCCAGGCATTTGGAGTCCTGCAGCTCCTCTTTATCCTCCTTGTTAAACCTGCTAACTGTCTGTGAGGGCGGGGGAGTCATACCGGCAAATCATGCTGCAGAGCTGTGCACAAACCTAGGGTTAGGTTGCTACCCTGCAATCGCTCTCTTAGGAGAGGGCTACACATGACAAAAATAAATAGTCCCTAAAAGGCAGGCAGGGCTGGGGAAGGCTTTACTTTCCTCTGGGTCTCTTTCCTCACAGCAGTTCTATCTAAACCAGATATAAACCTCCTAGAGGGTGAGTCGACAAAGGACACGGGGTGGCTACAGACTGCACATAGGGATCATGTTTTCTCCCCAAAAGCCAGGCCTCCTGAATGTTTCCTCCCCGCCTGGCGGTGTGTTCTCCGTGCCTATGGCAAACAGAAGGGGTAGCAATTCTAGCGATTGTTTTTCTAGTACAAGGCTGCTGCAGGGTAGGCGAGACAGGCTGTGGCTGCACTGTGCTAAGCCCCAGGGCTTTCTGCTGTGAATAACGGTGGGTGGGGGATAGACTAGATCGGGATAGGGACGCTACCTGCAGAAGCGGAGACCCTGCCTGGAATTTTATATTCCCAACGTAGCCTTGTGCCTCTGCTCGCTATGATGGAGGGGAGAAAAACCCCGCTTGCATTTCTCCCCCTTTCGGAGTCTGCGCTGCAGTCACAGAGATTAGCCAAGAATCAGCCACGCGGCGCGGATTTTTACTTGCAACGTAGCAACACTGCAACGTATATCGAGGCGAGGTGGGAGAGTAACTGTACCCCGGGTCAAAGGAAGAAATGCAGCACCACCCCCACCACATGAAATCCCAGGCGTGCTGGGTCCTGCGCCCCGCTCCCACTGCAACTCCCCCGGCCGAGCCAAGCGGGGGGACCCCGCTTGTCACCCGGCGTACGCTGCTCGGTGCATCTGGAAGCGGAGGCTCGAGAAGTGCTGCAGCTCGCCCTGCTGCGGGACACACGCCCGGTCTCCAGTGCACACGGCGGAGCCCTGCGCGAAAGCCCTGCCCGCCCCCCCGCCAGCAGCCCTGCCCGTTGCATCCAAAATCCAAACCCAATCCCGCCGCTGCCATGGGCCGCTCCCTCCGGGGGCACCTCCGCGCCTGCTCCCCTCACGCAACGGATCCCCGGCGCTGCAGGCTCCCGCTCTGGTCCGCAACCCGGTTCAGCCCAGGGGGAGGGGGAAGGGTGCGCCTGCCCTAAAAGGCGGTGGCTGTCAATCAGGCAGGGGAGGCGGAGCCAAAAGCTGGAGCCCCGCCCCTCCCTCCCCTCTCCAGTAGCAGGTTTGAGCACAGTTCAATTGAGCAACTTTCCCCCCCCCTCCCCAGCCCTAGCCATGGAGGTGGGGGCCGCGGGCAGGCTACGGCTGCTGCCCATAAGTTGGGCTGCTCCTGTTTGCTGCTGAGTGGCGTGTTTCCATGGGCTTCTCCGGGGGGAGGATTTGTTAGCAGGGGGAAAAAAGGGGGGGAAGCCCCCAGAGCCCAGCAGCACCCGCCAAAGTGACCCCCCCAGCCGGGGGGGGACACTACCCCGCAGAGCCGACAATGACCAGCCTCGGCTTTGATGACACTTCCCTGGACAGCCTGGACCCTTCCCTGACGCTCCAGGAATCCAGCGAGATCACTACCGCCCTGCTGAGCGACATCGATGGTGGGTCGCGGCCGGGCACGCGGGGCAGGGCTGGGGGCGAGGAGCGGGCATGGCTGTGGGGCGCCTGGGGCAATGGACAGCTGGGTCCTGACCCCAGGGTCTGGGGACAGGGAGGAGCAGGGGGTGGGGATGGGGGGGGGGCTGAAGGCGCCTGTGAACCCAGACGCCTGGCTTAGGCAGGGGGGGCGGCGCTTTATTTCAGTGCTTTTCACCCTTCAGCGTGGTGGGGGTGGCTGGGAGGGTCCCCCCCCCCCCCCCGACCCGTGGCTCTGTGTTTCTAAGATCCGGGGTGAAGCCGCTGACGTCGCACACGTGGGTATGCGAGAGGGGCAGCGATCCGCAGGCTGGCACCGCCTTTCGGGGTCCCTCGGTGCATGGGTGGGGGGCTCGGTGCATGGGTGGGTGTGGGGGGGGGGTCTGTGATTTCCGATCACGCTGGGGGCTCCCCAGGTCATTACCCCCTGATCGATGTGGCTTTCCGGAGCCTGCTGCTGTCCCCTGCCCACCCCCGCTCCCCGGGCTGCCGGCTGCAAGTGGGGTGCACGCTCGGGGGGCTCGGAAGCCAGGCCCGCTAATAATAAACCCAGGCCGGCCGCGGGGGTGGGGACGCTCCGCTCCGCTCTGGCTCCGCGCCCGCTGCGGCGCTGAGTTGTGGCCCCGAGCCCCGCCCCTTTGCTCCCGGGGGCGCTGACGTCAGCGGGCGGGTTACTCGCGGTCATTTCCCTCTCGCCGAGGAGAGTTCAGCCGCGAGCGCGCGGGCGGCCTGCAGGCGGCGGGGGGGGCGTGGTCCGAGGGGTGGCCCGTGCCCCCGGGCCGGGCATCCATAGGCGGGCAGCAGCCCTGCTCCTGAGCCGCTCTGCCTGCGTGATGCACCCGCTGCCTGCTCCGCACCGGGCCCGCGGGCTGCCCAGAGAGCCCCCCAGGGCCGCTGGAGAACAGGGGCACAGTGCAATGGGCAGCCCCCCCAAACCGGCATCTTCCCCGGGCCGTGGGGAACCCTGGTGGGTGATTGGGTCACTGGCCCCTTTGCCCGAGAGGCTTTGGGCAGGATAAAGGCGTCTGGCGGAGCGTGGCGCAGTGGGTTGGAAATGCAGCATCACCGGTTCGCCCGGCAAACCGCTCCTTTGCGAGCCCTGATGGGTCCCGCGAAAGGCTGTAGCCCACAAAAGCTGATGCTCAAATAAATTTGTTAGTCTCTAAGGTGCCACAAGGACTCCTGGTCTTTTTTCCGGGCGGTAGGGAAACCTTAGGAGCCACTGCTGTGGTTCGGGCTGCCCACGGGTCTCCGTCAGAGCCTGTGTTCCTATGGGTCTTGTTTATTTGGGGAGAGCCCAGGAACGGGTCCCATCGTGCTAGGCACTCGCTGGAACGTTCGCCTCGTGAACTGCGGCTCTCCAGGCCTGGACAGTGCCTGGATTAGATTTTATCACATGCCCTTTTTTGCGTTCAGGGACAGTGGGGATGAGGGGGCACATTTCGGGGGGGGGGAGAACCCCCAAAGTAATCATGGGTGGGTGTAAGGGCTGGATCCAAAGCCCAGTCGGGTCAATGGGAGGCTTTCCGGTGACTTTGGATCAGACTCTAAGTGAGCTTGGTGTAACAGAGATGACATTTGTGTGGTTCTGCACGCTCAACCCGTCCTTTCCGACGTCCGTCAGTCCAGGAGTGTCGTCACATTCTGGTTTTGTGAGTGATCTGAAGCCCCTGAATCAGTTCCAGTGGGTGCTGCATGTCTAGCTAGTCAGAGGGTGCATTTTGTGTCTCAGAAGGGCACCTGTGGCAAAGCCACTGGAGCTTGTGAGGTGCTTAGGGCAGCTAGCTGTGGAGAAAGGCATGCATGCGGCTGTTGGACTTGTCAGCTGAGTTTGTAAGTGGTGGAAGGCAATTTCTTTTTCTGCCTCCACAAATTAAAAGCAAACAAACTGGAAAATAACCTGCCAAGAGGGCACTTTAATCAAGCAGTCAAAGGCAGGAGGAGATCAATGGCTGGAAGACACTGGACTAACCCAAAGTGGAGTTAAGGGCCACGTGTTTAACAATGAGGGTAAGTGACCATTGGCCAAGGGAAGTGGTTGCCTCTCTGTTATTTGGCATCTGTGGGTGAAATTCTCCTTCTGTTGGAGTTTTTCCATCGATTTCAATGGGGCCAGGGCTACACCTTTTATCTCCAGAGTGGATGTCTTTCCAAAAGACTCGCTCTAATTCAACCACAAGCTTAATGGGCTTGATGCAGGAATCTCTGCGTGGAATTGTCCGGCCTGCGTTGTGCCAGAGGTCAGGCTAGATGATCACAACGATCCTTCTGAGCTTTAAAATGGATGGAAAAGTGACAATTAAATGCAATCTGAAGTCTGTGCGATCGGTCACTCAAGTGGAGGATTGCCCAGTGCTAAGCCTTCTCCTGCCATGTTGCCTGGCTGGTAGTTTATATTCTCTGAAGGAATAACAAAGAGCAATACATTAAGGGTTACATTTAACATGGGAAAGACCGTGGGGGTGTGTGTGGCTAATGTGGCAAAGTTTTAAGATTGCACTGGCAATATTAACTCCTACCATCATCTCTTCTGGGGGGTTAATTTCACAGCTTAATGATGCAATCATGCTGGCTTTTTACATTGACTGTCCTTGAGCAGATTAGTAAAAGGCAGTTATGTTATATGGTCTATGTATTGCACACCCATGGGGCCCAAGCTATGGAGCTGAGAGCCAGAGCAGAGGGAGCTTTGAATCTGGTGTTCGTGGTCCAAACCCACCTCCAGTTAATTGCATTCTATTAGACAGTAAAACCTGCCTTCATTAACCACTCAAAGGACCTCCTGCTCCCCCATTCCCTGCCATATAGTCAGAGGTTTGGGGCATGTGCCCTTCTGCTAAAGGTGGAGATCCTGCAAGCTGCTGACCTGGGCAGACCCTGACCCGCTCGCTGAGTCAATGAGGGCTCTGGCTCAGGGTTTGCTGCGCTGACCTTTTTTGAAAGGGGTGCTTGAGTGGGTTCCCTGAGCACTGTGAATAGGTCACCCCTGGGGCCCTGCTCCTACTCCCGTTGATGTAAGGCAAGTAACCTCCAACATTGCAAACATCAGAAGATTCCACCCTCCTCCAATCACTGTGAGAGCTGGGGGAAAGGCAGGGGCTGCTCAGTGGGTCCCTTATCGCTCCCCCCACCCCCGCCCCCCGAGGCCCTGTGCACGCCTTGTCACGTATGAAACGAGCACTTTTGTATTAGCTCACGTGTGAGTCATGTATGCCCAGCACAAGCCTGACCCCACTGATTTTGTGCATTCAAGGGGCCCTGTTGTTCCGGGCACTGCATGGACATGCAGGGAAAAGCAGCCCCCACCCATGGAGCTAGCAGGCTGACTAGGGCCGAGACATGTCGCTCGGGTGGCATTCATAAATACAGTGAACCCTGCCGAGAGGCCACCCGTCCTGCCTGAGCAGCTCCCATGAGGATCCCTTCTCCCATGATCCGCTCCGGCATCTTCCTTAGGAGAGCCCCCTGCTGTGCACACCCCCTGCCTCGGTCCCTTAAGACTGTCGTTTCTTTCTGCCCCTCCCTGCCCCGTGAAAGCTGCTGGCAGCACATCTGACATCACCATCCTGCAGCGTTGTATGCGGCGATGCCAGTCGCCTCCGTGCGTCTCCTCACCAGCCAGCCCGCCTCGGGGGTTCTCCCCAAGCTCCGGCAGAGCCACTCAGAGATGGGGACAGGTTGTTTCTGCCGATGCCGATAGGAGCTGAGCTCACCTGCAAGCTTGGCTTGCTCTGAGATGGCCTGTGTGGTTCCTCCAAGCAATGAGTAATCCTGATGGGTTGGCTGCTGCAGCCGTGGGCTGGGTATGGTACCAGCAAATAGGCCCCACTGGAGTTAGAGGGAGCCCTGCTGAGGGTGTGGAGAGCCCCTGATGTGAGCTGGGGAAGCTGGAGCAGGCAAGGGCTCTTGCCAGCAACCCAACGGCAGGACTGACCTTTGCAAGGACTTGAGCAGCGTTGCATTGTGGGGTCAAGAGCCCAGCTTTACTGCCGCTGCCTCGCTGTGTGATTGTGGGCTAGTCACTCCCACTCACCTTTGCAACCCCCCTTGAGAGCTGCACAAGGAAAAGCACTCAGGGTCTGATTTTCAAAGGTGCTGAGCCCCCGGGGCTCCGCTTGATGGCCATAGGAGACACGGACACTCGGCATCCGTGGAAATCACTGCTGAGTGCCAGGCAGTAACCTCGCTCCCAGGGGAAAGATGGGTGCATCAGCAGCCTCTTCCGACGCAGAGAAGAATTGGGAGCTGGCGCAGAGACAGTGAACCCCAGCCTGGCACCTGTGAGCCTTGCAGGTGGCTGCATTTGCTCTTTGCCCTGAGGGTATGACTGGTGGAGCAAGACTCACTCTCCCCTTGTGTCAAACTGACATCCCGGCATTCCCCAAGGTGGGCACGATGCCCAGAGCTGTTTTAGACGAGAGATTGACAACAGTCTGAAAAGCAAACGTGCCCTCCTGCTGCTCGGGGAAGTCAGAAGGTAACTTCCGGTCAACTGCAATTCAAACGTGGACTTTATCCCAGGGCAAAGGGCTCGCCCTGTTTCGGAAATGCTGCACAGCTGTTGCTGTTATCTCCAGGAGCACAGTGTGGCTAAATTCCTGGCAGGGCTTCAGTTTTGATGCAGATGTCAGTGGCTTGCTTTTTGTCCCATGCTATGGGCCAGATCCCCAGTAGGTCAGTTGCATTCTGTCTGTTAAATTCCTCCCTTCTTCTGTTTTTAATTAGCTGCCGTGTCTCTTACTCCCTGTTCTAAATGGCTGTTCCAGTGTTGCTGTGCGCGGTTAGTAGCTGCCGTGTTGTGCTCCAGAGGTGGCTGCATTTTGGCGATGCTAGGGAGAATGTCATTCCTGGTAATAAATAGCTTGAGCTTTGGCAGCGGCAGACTATCCCATTTCACGTGCTCCCATTCCGCGGCTGGCTGGGATGACACACGTTCCCAAGGGGGGACGAAAGACAAGGGAGAATGAGGATAAAAGGGTGGGGAAGAGCTAAGGGGTCTGAACTAGGCTATTTTGCCACCCACGCCCATTACCCCTCATCCTCACAGCACAGCAGTGAGCTCCCGCCCTGGGGCTCCGCCGGGGATCCTGGACAGAGCAGTGTGGTATTTGGTGGGCAGAAATGAGGCATTGTGAGTATCTTCAGGGGAGTCTTGCTGCATTTCTCCTGGGTCCTGGTTCCCCGTTGAAAGAGGAGGGGGCATGAGCCGACTATGCCGGGAGCGCACAGCTGGTCGGAGATGGGTGGCTCAGGCCAGGGAGCTGACCAGAAAAGGGCCAGAGCTATCCAAGTACGAGGGAACCCCGCAGCACAAGCAAGTTTTCTCTGACCCTCTAACAGCGCATGGACTTGTCCCTTTGGGCCAGCGTCATTCCCTATGGCAGCTGGTTCCTCCGTGGGGCCTTTGGGTTCACGTATTCGGTATCGGCATCCTCTGGATTGTGTGTTCCTTGCTGTGAGGCAACAATAAAGAATTTCTCTGTTGTGGAGTTAGCCATTCCCCCCCCCCCCCCCCGCACACACACACACACACACACACCCAGCTGGGGTGACCTAGGCTCTCCTGCCCAGTCAGACGTGCCCTGGCGGCATGTGGTGCCCACTGACAGCAAGAAGCTTCGGGTGACCATATATCCGGAAGTGAAAACGGGTCACTGCGTGGGGCTGGCCCCAGGCCCCTCCCCCCCCCGATGGGCTGGCCCCAGCTGCTCCCCCAAGGAGCACCCCCCAGACTGTCACTGGTCACTCGAACCCTGCAGGCCCCCTGCTTGAGGCTGTCACTGATCACACTCGCCCCCCACACCACACCACACTTTTTTGACAGAAGTGAGCATTTGTCCTGTTTGCTGCTGCCAACCTGATCAGTCAGCGGGAGCCAACGAACGGGACAAATTCCCTCTTTTGCCAAAAAAGTCAGGACGGCCAGGACAGGGCTTAAAAAAGGGACTGTCCCGGCCAAAATGGGAGGTCTGGTCACCCTAGGACAGCGCCACCTCACATCTGGAGCGGAGGGCTGTGTGGAACTCTCGTGAAGCCACTTAAATCGAGAGGCTGCAGCTTTCTCCCAAGTTGCAGACCTGGGAGTTTGCAGGGTGTGGCACTGGGGCTCCGTGGGAGAAGCTGCGTCCTTTGCTCCTGATCAGCTCCAAGTCCCAGCCTGCTAAACAATCCTGCTCAGGCCCCGGCACGTGGCTCCCATCCAGGGATCCTCCAATTCTTCCATAGCGCGGATCGCACCTTAATGGAGGGACTGTCTCGTGGCCCCTCCGTTCCCATGCACCATCTCTTAGCCACCCCTCATGCATGACCCCATGACAGCCCTATGGCTACAGCAGTGACTGCTGACTTGGACAAGCACATCAGGGAAGCGTGGGATACCATTGCACGTGCTTCTAATGCTGTTCAGCAGCTGGGTCTGAGCAGAAGGGGCCAGCCCCATGTGACAGGCCAGCCCATTGGGCTGCAGACTCCCAGCAAGAGCTCCACGGGCCCTGGCCTGGGACTCTGCGAGCTAGTTCACCCCTTCCGTGTCTGCTGAGTGGTCCTCCTGCACTCCCAGGCAGTCACAGGTCTCTAGATGCCGCTAGACTTCAGAGAGGAGCTCTGGAGTCTCCAAGCACCAGGGCAGCGCCAGTTCCAGGGGAGGAGGCAGCTCGAGATTGCTTTCGCTCCAGTGGGTTTATTCGTGCGAGGGGGGCTGGAATCGGTGGATGCTCATGGTGTCCCTGCTGCGCGGTCCTGGTGTGAAAGGTGCTGATGGTAGAAGTGGGAGGGGTGGATGGGGACAGAGAGGTTACACGGCCGCGTTTTTGTTATTCATTATCTGTGTTATTGCAGTGCCCGGGCCCCCCGGTGCTAGGCGCTGTACAAACTTGTGCATGGTTGCCCGTTCCTCAAGCAGGCCACTAGGGTGTCTGGGGGCCAGGGGCTGGCTCCAGAATAGAGCCTCGACTTGTTTCCAAGGCCAGATGGGACCATCTTGGGCACAGATAGCTGAGGGCCTTGGCTCTGGAGGGTCCAGCAATCTGCCCTGCTGCCTTGGCGCTCAGGGCGCAGAGCTGGCGCAGTGCCACTGGTGCCAGCAGCCCAGAGGGCTGTGCACGCTGGCACCAGGGTGAGCAGGGCGGAGATGCAGCCCTGGATTCTGCAGCTTGGCAGGGTGGGGATGGAGGAACTGGTTCACCTGCCCTGTTTTCGAATGGATTTGTGCTATTCCCCCCAAAACCCGCCCCGTTGTCGGCCCGGCCAGCGCCGGGGGCTGGCCCCAGGTTTTTAGATTCTCACTGCGTGACTTGTCTCTGCTGTTTTTATGCCAGTCCCCCGGCCGCACCGCTGGGCTCCAGCTATGCTGCGTTTCCCGGGCTCAGTTGGGCTCCCCGTTTGGCCAGTGTGGCATGGGAGGGGGGCTCTGCTTGGAGCCTGGCTGGCAAACGGATGGGGCCACATGTCCCCTTGCCTCGCATGGAGATGCGGCACCCAGCTCTACCCCCGATGGTTGTCGTTGGCTTGAAAGGCACAGGGCCAAATGCCTTTGTTCCGAGTGGGCAGCGTCTGCCGTCCGCTCTGCCCACTGTCTGATCCCCGAGCCTGGGATCCTCCCTCGCTAAGGGGGGTGGGGGTGCAGCTGTGTCAGGTGGAAGGAGAGAAACAAGGCACTGCAGGGCAGCGTCCTTCAAAAGCGCCTGGCTCCCAAGGGGTTAACTGTGCATGACCGAGAGTAACCCTGGCTGGCAGCGCCGGGGTTAAGGCAAACGGCCTGGAGTAACCCAGCGCCATTCACCTTGGAGGCTGCGCGGGGAGGCCCAGGCTGTCTGGGGGCGGTTGGCAGGGCCGGATAGCGAGGCCGGGCAGGCGGGTGCTGATTGGCGGAGAGGGATCACCTCATGCAAGAGCCGTGATTCACAATTCCACCCGCACTCCTTCCCCGACGCCTGGGGAGGCGGGACAGGGCGGGCGGGAGGCACCCGGGTTTGAAATAACCACACACGGCCCCGCTGCCCAGACTCTGCCACTCTTCTCCCTCCAGCCGGCCGGGCTGATCTGGGCTCGTGGGCACCTGGCCTGTCCCTGGGCCACGGCTGGGATGGAGTGCACTTTCGAAGGTATCTCCCCCCCCTGCGCACACACTGCTTATTCGGTGCATATGGGCGTCCAGATGTGCAGTCTGCTCCCCCCCCCCCGCCCCGCCAGATGTGCACCTGTCTTGTGGGGAGACTGAGGTGGGACATGTGGGCGAGTGTCCCCCGCCTCCCCCCAGCAGGCGAGGGTCACCTCTGTTTGCGGTGCAGGGGGAGGCTGAAATCTCTCCTGCTTGGTTCCATTGAATGCTGCCCGACCAGAGAGCTGGGCACCCCCTTCTGTGGGGTGCAACCCATTGTTGGCCTGCAGCACTTGCTGAGCCCAACCGTCCCGGCGGAACTCCAGTGCCACTGGAGTGGAGTAAGAGCAGTGCCTGGCCCCGTCCCTTTGGAAGCTGCATTGAGGGGAGGGAGGGAGGATTGCACGATTCTGCAGGCGACTGAGTCTGGGGAGCGTGGGGTGAGCGAGTGGTGGGAGAGGCGGGGAACTACTCACCTATAACGGGTGACAGCCTGTCTCCTGCGGGATCCACTCGCTCAGGGACTTCCCTGGGCTGCAGGCTTTTGTATTTTGCCTGAGTCTGTCACTGTCCTTCTAGCAGCCCCCAATCCATGTCCCCACTGCCCTCCCACTTGCTTCCTGAGCTCTCCCTTCTTGCTCCGTTTGGAAAAGGACATTGACAGCATCCCTATAAAGCGGAATAAACGTGTTTGTGGAAGAGTGGAGTGGGGGGCTGTTACCTGCCAGCTCTTCGGTGACCACCTGGAAATGCGCCATGCAAGACCTCTGAATTATGCCACGAAACCATGGTGAAGGCCACATCGGAAATAGACCAAGTGCATGCTCCATAGTGTGCGTGCGTGTGCGTGTGTGTGTGAGAGAGAGATTGCGTTATAAGTATCTAATCACACTATGTGATCTCAGATAGTCCATAACCCCTACAACGTGCTTCCTAGCGGTGAGAGTATTGTGTTATAATTGTATAATGCTGCTCTGTGCAGATATACAGACCCAGAGTGCAGCCGTTTGTTACCTGCGCTGAGGCTCTGCCCAGCACCGTACAGGTGTGATCACAGCAGGGACAGGAGTTACCCAAGCGGTGCTAGGCTCTGCCAGAGTGTTACAAATCTGCCCTGATTGCACCTGTGGCCTTTTTGTGTGGCAGGGAGATGTGAGCAGTGTTCTCAGGCGGCGGGATGGGTCGGAGCAGGGGCCTGGGACCCAGGACTTCTGGCTTTTGCTGACATGGTGCATGAACTTGGGCAAACATTTTCAGCCTGGTTCTGGGTGTCTCCAATTTTGGGAGCCCAGCTTAGGACCCCTGGGGCCTGGTTTTCCCAGGTGCTGAACAACCACAGCACTTCAAGCAGGGTTAGAGGTGCTCAGCAGCTCTGAAAATCAGGCCCCACGCGGCCCAGGCCGAGCTCCCAAACTCAGTGCTGAAAATGTAGGCTGAGATTTTCGAAGCTGACTAGGAGAGTTAGAATCAGGACTCCCCATCCAATGAGCGGGGCTGTGAATCTAACTCTCCTAGTCAGCTTTGGAGACTTCGCCTCAGAGACCAACCACTCCGTGCCTCAGTTTCCCCAGGCACATGGTGAGGACAGTGATATCGAGCTACCTGGTGGCTGAGCTGGAAGGATCAGTTTGGTAAGAGCCGGCAGAGGAGGCACCAGGGCAGCGCACAGTGTTATTAGTGGCCGGTGCTAATTGCAGCAAAGCCGTGGCCATCAGAAGGCTGGGTTCCGCTCGAGAGAGGCCAGTGGCTCAGCGTGTGACCGGGGGCCATCTCCCCGTGCCGCACTTGTAAAACGTGGTGAAAAAAACCCAGCAGCTACTGCTGCGTGGGAGTGGAGTCGTCCAAGGTGAACAGATGCCACAAGAGACCCCGCGTGGCCTGGCTGGCTGCAGCTTTCTCCTTTCCCTGCTGGCGTCAGTGATGCCTGCGCAGCTGGTGCCTCCTGCAGCCCCAGGCCCATGTGGCAGCCTTGTCTAGGTGAGGAGGGAAGGGCAGCTCCCAGGATCTGGTGGAAGACTGTAGCTCTTGAACGCAGGTTGACCCTGGATGTTCAGAGCGTGCGTTTCCTGCCCACCTGCCAGAGGCTAGAGTAGCGTCCCTGTGGATTCTGGCCCTTTCTCACCTGATCGCTGGGCGTGGTGGTGGAGTAGCCATCCCCTCCCCCCCCAAACTGAGATGTTGGCCCATGGGAAACACTGCCACGGCAAGTGAGCGTGATCACCGAGGGCTGTGTTTACCCGGCTGGGGGCCCTGTCCCCTCCTTAGTTTGAGCAGCCTCAGGGCGGTATAGACAGGAGGGTTGCAGGTCCTCTCACACTGCAGGTCACGAGCTCATGCCGTGGGCCCCGATCTTGGTCCCTGCCCTGCACTCCCCCTGCAGAAACCCGGACGCCAGGCTCCATGGTGCAGGGAGAACTGGGGCAGCCTGCAGGAGACAGCAATACCTAATGGGATGGGTCCAGCTGACTGGAGACATCTCCTCTGTGCCGTGCCTGGGCTGTTTCCTTTCTGGGGGTACAGGATTGACATGGCTCAGACCCAGATTCTCCGCTCCAACTGCCTGCAGCTCCCCAGCTCTGTCTGCAGGTTGGGCCTGGCCCCCAGGTGCTTTGCTCCAGTGTTGGTGTCATTGGGACATTGGATCACAGCTGAATTTACATCAGAGAAGTCCACGACAGGGGCACTGAGCAGCCATGTGGAGGAGGAAAGGAGTGGGGCGGGGGTTGGGTTTTTTAGTACAGTTGGTCCAAAAAAGCCTCTGGAAGCCTGAAGCAAAGCCCAGACGGGGCTGTAAGTAGCGGGAAGCATCGATCCACAGGGAGAGGGAGGGTGATGGCTGCTGGGCTGGGACACGAGAGACCCAGGTTCCATTCCCTGCTTTGCTGTAGACTCCTTGGGCTAGTCACTGACTTGCTCTGCGCCTTGGTTTCCCCTCCGTACAACGGGGCCAGGACGATAATCCTGCTTTTCCCCTTCCCGTTGTTGTGGGGCTGGGCAGCAGGGCTCTGGCTCTCGTCGTGAGTACGTATCGCCCCTAAGCCAGTGGGTCTTTATTGACCCTCTGTGCTACCGCAATACAGAAAACAATAATAACCCTGCCCCATGTACAGCCGGCACAGGACGGGGCCCTGCAGCCTCTGCTCCAGCCCAGGCAGGGGGCTTGTCAGCAGCCCAGGACGTCTCCCTCCTCCTGTTCATTGTTTTCTTGCCATTCAGCCTAAGGGTCCCCTGTCAGTTCCCCCCGCGGGCTGGATGGGGTAGAATCCGGGCCCAGCCCCCTTGCTCGTGTGAGTAGCCCCCTGTGAAGCCAGGGCAGCAGCCCGCGTGAGGAAGGGCTGCAGGATCGGGCCCTCTGGGGTCCGGCCGGGCATGGGGCAGCCGTAAGAGGAGGGGTGTCTCCTCCCTGCGTCTCCCACTTCTTGCCTGGATCCCTAAGAGTCTCCCCTTGGTGGCTGGTCTTCAGGCTCCGCCTGCTGGCAGATGCGGTTATCACACCCACCGCTGACACATGCCAAGGACGGTACCCGACTCCCCTAGGCTGGCGCGCTGTGCGTGGGTGGTTTGTACAGAGCTGGGGTGGGCTGGCCAGGGCCCAGTGGGGCTGAAGGCTTTCAGTCCAGCCTGCCCGGCTGCCGTTCTACCCCCTCGGAAACCCCTCCCCCCCCCCGCGGTCCTGTGCGTGGCACTGATGCTGCAGCTGGGGGCAGCTGATGATGGGGACTTTGGCAGCTGGCCCTGCAGCCACCCAGTAGGAGGTGCTTGAGGAGCCCTGCCTTCTCCCCCGCACGCCGTCACTGAGCGCTGGCGGCTGGGACCCCGTGGGACAGGCCGGGATGGAGGGAGCTTTAAAGCACAGGTGCCGGAAGCCAAAGGCAGCCTGCAGCCACTGAATACGGAGAGGTGACCCGCGGGGGCTGCGTGTCCCAGCGCGCCCTGCTCTGCCCATCACGGAGCAACCTGCTTGGCCTGCTGGCAGCACGACATGGTCTGGGCGGGAGGGTGGGTATCCCCTGCTGGTACCTGCAATAGCCAGAGGAAGGTGCAAACGGGAATGCTGAGTGTGTGCAGTAAAACTCGGCCTTTGGCCCCAGTTGTTGGTTCGGTCCAGCCTCCCCTCTCCCCCCCCCCGGCAGCTGAGATGAGTGTGTGGGGTTCAACCCCGTTTCTAAAGGTGCCCACTAGTCAAACACCAGATTCAGCGGCGAGGCCCAGGGTGCTGTGCCAGCCCTGAGGCTCAGCTGGTGGGGCAGCATGGGGGAGCTGGCCTGGCTGGGGAGACAGGGCCTCCGGGTTCTGTTTTATCCAGCACCAGCCTCTACCCTGCTGGCAGTGTAATAACCGAGCTGGGTCTGGTTGCAATGTGGGCAGCCCTCACCCCGCAGGGTGTGTGGATCCCCCTCCCTGCCAGACAGCAAGCCCTGTATTCAGGGGGACGTAGATCTCTGTGGTACGTGGGATCCCTCTCACGGCTGGGCTGGCTTGGGGTGTTTTCCAGACATGCTCCAGCTGATCAACACCCAGGACAATGAGTTCCCGGGCTTGTTTGACACTCCGTTCGGCGCACCTGCCACCCCGATGCCAGAGGCCAGCACGCCTGTGGGGCTG
The DNA here is from genome assembly GCF_020497125.1 of Mauremys mutica. Classification (NCBI taxonomy): domain Eukaryota; kingdom Metazoa; phylum Chordata; order Testudines; family Geoemydidae; genus Mauremys; species Mauremys mutica. Next base: position 79,276,572 of record NC_059082.1, on the reverse strand, counting down.
CCGTCCACACCCGGCTCTCTCGACGGCTACCTGGGGCCCAGCCAGGCGCCCCCCTCCACTCCTGTGAGCATGTACCAGGTGCCTCCGCCGCTGCAGAGCTTCTCACCGCAGCCCCAGCTGAGGGCCGGGCCAGGCCTGGCGGTGTCACCTGCGTCGGACATCAAGGAGGAGCCCATGGCAGTGTCTGCCAGCCAGCCCCGGCCTCTGCCCCAGCCACAGCAGGGGGTGATGACAGCCCAGAGCTTCGTCCCGGCTTCCCAAGGCCAGTTCACCCCACAACCCTTGCTGGGCTACCAGGGGCAGCACGGCTTCACCGGTGAGGCTCGGGATGGGGGCAGGGCCCCTTGAGATGGGGCTGGGTCCCGCTGAGCTCCCCTGTCTCCTGTGGGACTCCGAACTGGCCCTGAAAGGGCTGTAGTCTATGGGGCAGCACTGGAGTGGGATCAGCTCCTGTAGATGATGCAATGTCCCCCATAGCTAATACTGTAAGGGGTTCATTTAAAGGCATTCTGTCAAGTAATTTAGACCTAATCTTTTGGCCTCAGTTTTTTTCTACCCTGGGTGGGAATATTCTTTTGGGTCTTTAAAAACATGAATTTAAAAACCAAATCTCACTGAACAGTGGGGTTTTTTTGTTTTGGAAAAAAAAGAAGTGGGAGACAGTGTTTATATAGGACCTATAATATTGTCACCTCTGCTGCTGACGGGGCAGCCAGCGGGAAGAGTGCAAGCTGAGCACCAGTCATGAGGCCCTGAGGGGGATATCCCCGTGGGGGGTCTGATTAATGGGGAAAGGGCAAAATGGGTGGGAGGCGTGGGTTGATTTCAAGGGTGTGATCAACTCTGGCTGGTCCCCTGGCAGAGTGTGGGGCGTGATGGGTGATTGACAGTCTCTGGAGCATCCCGAGTGAGGACAGTAGATGAGCTGGGCCCTTGGTCTGCCTGGCTGACGCAGGCTCCTGGGTGGGCAGGGCCCCTGGAGTGTGAGGAGCAGGCTCCACACTGCGTCTAACTCGCTCTCCTTTCCACCCTCAGCAGTGCAGCCCGGAGGGGCTGCCCAGTCCCCGGCCAGCCTCCCTCACTCCTCTCCACAGATCCAGCCCGTCACCCTTCAGGCTCACGTCCAGAACATCTCGCCCCAGCAGCTGCTGGCCACGGCCACCACCTCCCAAGCTGTCTCCTCCCAGATCCAGCAAGTCCCGGTAAGCTGGGGCCAGGAGCGTGGACAGGCAGCAGGAGATCCAGGCACTCCTGCCCCCCGAGCTGGGGGTGTGGAGCTCCTGCGCTAACCCTCTGCCCACCCTACAGGTCCTGCTGCAGCCCCACTTCATCAAGGCCGAGTCCCTGTTCCTGACAGCTGTGAAGACTGATGTCTCTGGGGCAAAGACCTCCAGCCACACATCACTGGCCACCACAGCGGCCGTCCAGTCTGCGCCGCTGCAGGTCCCGGTAGGTGAAACCCTCTGGGGTCCCTGTGTGTGAGTCTCCCCCACAAGCCCATGTCTCCACCCCCAGGCTGGATCTGCTGCTTGGCCTCAGGCAAGGGGGAGGGATAGCTCAGTGGTTTGAGCATTGGCTTGTTAAACCCAGAATTGTGAGTTCAATCCCTGAGGAGGCCAGTTAGGGATCTGGTGCAAAATCAGTATTTGGTCCTGCTAGTGAAGGCAGGGGGCTGGAGTCAATGATCTTTCAGGGTCCCTTCCAGCTCTGTGAGATAGGTATATTTCCATATATATATATTTTTACCTTCCCTTCCTCCATATCCTTCCTTGGTGCGGCAGCCAGGGCCTGGGACTGCCAGCCCCTCAGCGGCTCTGTCGTGGGGCATGGCTCATGGCACGTCCCCCCTGCCATCTGCAGACCCCCGCCAGAGGTGGGGACCTTCCCTGGAGACCAGCAGGGGCTCAGCCAGTTAAAGCCATAGATAATATCTGGGAGCGGGGTCAACGCATTGGCCAATTGCAGCTAGAGGGCAGAGCTCGGGCCCTGGCTCAAAGGGGACGCGTTTGGTGGGTCTCAGCAAGCTCCACATCTCAAAACTAAAATGGAGCTTGGCACGGTCGAATGTCAGCCCCAGAGCGGTTCACGGGTGGGAATGTCAGGAGGGGGCTGTGGGTTGGGATTGGGGGCAGGAGCAGGGGTTGGGGGGATGGAGCCCAGGGCTGGAACGACAGGGCAGGGGGCTGCTGTGTCAGGAGCGAGGCGTCCTGGCAGAGCTGTGTGGGGGAGCTGTCTGGGGTAGGCGGAGGGGCTCTTTCCTCCCTGCACTGTGGGAGGGTGGGCATAGTCCTGGCTCCAGCCGGCCCCAACGCCCTGCTCTCTCGCAGACCCTGGTGAGCGGAGGCACCATCCTGGCCACGGTGCCGCTGATGGTGGATGCCGACAAGCTGCCCATTAACCGGCTGGCGGCCAGCGGGAAGCCAGCCTTGGTGCAGAACAAAGGCGAGAAGCGCACAGCGCACAACGCCATCGAGAAGCGCTACCGCTCCTCCATCAACGACAGGATCATGGAGCTCAAGGACCTGGTGGTGGGCTCGGAGGCCAAGGTACCCGGGCAGTGGTGGGGCCTGTCGCGGCAGGGTGGGGGTGTCTGTCCCAAGACGCAAGCGCTGTGGTTCCCCCCTCCCTCCAGCTGCTGGGTGCTGGGAGGTGCTGCAGGCTGGGAATGAGGGGCATCGGCAGAGCTGGCTGGGGGTACGGTGGGGCGGGGGCTGACGGGGCTCCTGCCCGTCCCTGTGCTGCCTGGGTCTGGCGGCCATGTCGCATCCTGTTGCCACCGTGACACGGGCATGGCCAGTGGGTTGAGCTCTGCCGCCCGGTTGCTCCTCCGCAGGGACAGCACCCGACAGCGGTCGGCACGGGGGTGGGGGGAGGGCAGACCTTCTCCCCGGGGTTGGCTGCGTCCGGCGGTGGGGGGCAGCTGTGCCTGAGCACCCGTGTCCCTCTCTCGGGCAGATGAACAAGTCGGCCATTCTGAGGAAGGCCATTGACTCCATCCGCTTCTTGCGGCAGAGCAACCAGAAGCTGAAGCAGGAGAACCTGGCCCTCAAGATGGCCGCCCAGCAGAACAGTGAGTGCGGGGTGACTCTCCCAGCTGGAGGGCAGGCGGGGGGTTGGGAGTTGAACCCAGATTATGCCACCAGTGAAGTGAGTTTGGTGGGTCTCAGCCTGGCCGCAGCAGAGGCCCAGGACTACAGTAGCAGGTGTGAGGTGTCGTGGGGGCTGTGGGTTGGGATTGGGGGGCAGCAGCAGAGTGGAGAGGGGAGGTGGGACTGCATGAGGGCTAGGCAGGGGGAGATGATGTGTGGTGGCACAATGGGGAGAGGGGCAGTGGGAGGTGCTGTGGGGTGGGCCAGGCAGAGGGGCAGTGGGGTGGATGCTGTGGGGCACTGCCCAGCTCAGGGCGATGAATGCCCCAGCCCATTGCAGGGTGGCACAGGCTCTCCAAAGACACGGGGCTGGCTCAGCTGCCTGGCGGGAGCTGTAAGCGGCAGCCTCTCCTCATGCCCCCTCTGCTTTCAGAGTCCCTGAAGGACCTGGTGGCCACATGCGGCGGGAAGACGGACGTGCCCATGGAGGAGATCAAGCCAGAGATGATGGACATGCTGACGCCTCCGCCCTCGGATGTGGGCTCCCCCTCCCACAGCAGCTCCCTCTTGCTGAGCAGCGGCAGCAGCAGCAGCGATTCGGAGCCCGACAGCCCACTGTTCGAGGAGACCAAGGTCCCGTGACGGGGGTGCTGGGCTGGGCAGGAGACAGCTCTGATGGGACCCCGCCTGGATCCAGGGGTTGGCGGGTGCCCATGCGGACCTAGGGACGGTCGTGTCAAACACCTGACCCAGGGGCGAGCCCTAGTCACACTGCTTAGAGTCGGTCCCTGGGCCTGGTCCGTTACCCAGCCGGCAGACATGCAGGCTCCTCTCGGGCCCAGCTTGGTTTGCCCTGGGTGAGGGGGTGACGGATCTGTGCAGCGCAGACTGGCTCCCAGCCCCCCAGTCATAGCTGGTGCCTTTCACCTTAGAACCATAGAATCATAGAATCTCAGGGTTGGAAGGGACCTCAGGAGGTATCTAGTCAAACCCTCTGCTCAAAGCAGGACCAATCCCCAACTAAATCATCCCAGCCAGGGCTTCGTCAAGCTGGGCCTTAAAAACTTCTAGGGAAGGAGAGTCCACCACCTCCCTAGGGAACCCATTCCAGTGCTTCACCACCCTCCTAGTGAAATAGTGTTTCCTAATATCCGACCTAGACCTCCCCCACTGCAGCTTGAGACCATTGCTCCTTGTTCTGTCATCTGCCACCACTGAGAACGCCCTGGCGCGCTCCGTGGGTACCGTCCCTCCAGCTCAGCCGGAGCAGACCCACCGCCTGTAGCAAGGACTCACGCCCACCTCTGTGCTTGGCTTTCAGGGGAAGAAGGAGCAGCAGCTGTCCACCGGCAGCCTGGGTATGCTGGATCGCTCGCGCATGGCTCTCTGCGCCTTTGTCTTCCTCTGCCTCTCCTTCAACCCCCTGGCCTCTCTGCTGCGGGGCACCAGCCCCGAGGGCACCCCAGAGAGTGGGGCCTCTCCTGGCCCTGGCAGGAGCATAATGGGCCAGCCGGATTCCATAGGTAAGTGCTGGGAGCAGCACGGAGCCAGACATGCTAGAGAGTGGCAACCAGGGCCAGAACCCCCAGGCTAGGTGGCTGTGGTGATGGGGGCCAGGCCTGTGGGTATAGGGGCTGGGTGGCTGTGGCGATGGGGGCCGGGCCGGAGGGGAGCAGGGGGCTGGGTGGCTGGGGCAGTCGGGTCCAGGCCTGGGGGCAGAGGGGGCTGGCTGGCTGGGGCGATCGGGGCCAGGCCTGGGGGTAGAGGGGGTTGGGTGCAGTCATGTGTCCAGGGTGCTGGGAGGAGCAGCCAGTGCTGGCGGGGGGCCCTGCGTTTGGGGGGCGTCCCCACGTGGCCCAGTGGGCTGTGACACCCCTGCTGGGTGATGCAGTCCGTAGCGTGGGGGGCACTCCGGGCCGTTGATGGGGCTGGAGGTAGCTGTGATGTGCTGCTAACGCCGGCCCCCCCATCCCTCTCTGCCCCCTGTGCCCAGACGAGGCCTCAGGCTGGCCCACCCTGATCTTCTGGCTGCTCAACGTGCTGGTCGTGCTGGGAGCCTTCGTCCGGCTCTTCATCTACGGTGAGCCTGTGACCCGCCCCCACTCGGAGCCGTCCGTCCTCTTCTGGAGGCACCGCAAGCAGGCAGACCTGGACCTGGCCCGGGTAAGGAGCAGCGCTGGCTGGCTGTGCCCTGGGAAGGGGGCTCCAGGCTCCCATTGCCCCAGGGCAGGTCCCAGCCCGGAGCCTTGTGCATCCACCCCACGTTGGCCCTGGTTTGATTTCTCCTTCCTACTCACTGGGTGCTCAGCTGCTCCTAACAGCCAAAATCCTGCCCGCCTGGCACAGCCCCACCCCCAATTCCTGCCAGGAAAAGCCCCACCCCTTCCTGCCCGCCTGGCACGGCCCCACCCCCAATTCCTGCCAGGAAAAGCCCCGCCCCTCTCTGCCCACCTGGCACGGCCTCACCCCCAATTCCTGCCAGGAAAAGCCCCGCCCCTTCCTGCCCGCCTGGCACAGCCCCACCCCCAATTCCTGCCAAGAAAAGCCCCGCCCCTCTCTGCCCGCCTGGCACAGCCCCACCCCCAATTCCTGCCAGGAAAAGCCCCGCCCCTCTCTGCCCACCTGGCACGGCCCTTCCCTGGCCCTGCCCGCTTGCCATGCCCTGCTCCCAACTTCCCAGAAAAAGCTCTGCCCTGGCAGAGGCCTGATACTCAGTCGGGGGATTCCCCACCCCGCAGGCCGCGCGTTAACACCCTGCATCCTCTCCGCGTTGCCAGGGGGACTTTGCTCAGGCCTCCCAGCACCTGTGGACGGCCCTGAAGGCCTTGGGCCGCCCGCTCCCCACCTCCAACTTCGACCTGACCTGCAGCCTCATGTGGAACCTCATCCGCCACCTGCTGCAGCGCCTCTGGGTGGGGCGCTGGCTGGCCGGGCGGGCGGGCGGCTTCCGGCGAGACAGCGAGCTGAAGGCTGACGTGCGCAAGAGCGCCCGCGATGCCGCCCTGGTCTACCACAAGTTGCATCAGCTGCACATGACAGGTAGGGGGCATCTGAGGGCCTTGCTGGGGCTGTGATTAACTGGGGGTTGGGCCAGAGGGATTGGGTCCCCCATGGGGGGACTGGGGCTGGATATGTGGTTGCCCCATCCCTGAGCGGGTTCCGTGCCAGCCTCTCACTCAGCTGTGCCTGTCCCCGTCAGCCCTGACCCACAACTCCCCCCTACCGCGCCCTCCCCGCGATTCCAGCCCGTGCCATGCAGGGGGCAGAGGCGCCAGGTGTCCAGCTGCTACCCCCCTTCCTCCCGCTCGCGCCGCGGGTGACCTGAGCCCTGTGGGGAGCCAGGAGCCCTCGGGGGCCATGCCCCCCGACAGGACTGAGTGTGGGGGGCCTGGCAAGGCAGGAGCGCCCCCCGGGCCAGGCTGATGTCCCGCATCCCCTCGCCCACAGGGAAGCACGTTGGGGGCCATCTCTCCGGCATCAACATGGCGCTGAGCGCCGTCAACCTGGCCGAGTGCGCCGGCGACACCGTCTCTGTGGCGACGCTTGCTGAGATCTACGTGGCCGCGGCGCTTCGTGTGAAGACCAGCCTTCACCGGCGCGTCCACTTCCTGGCGGTGAGGATGGCTCGGGGGTGGGGCTTGGCTCAGGGGAGGCGGGGTTCCTCCATGCCCCGCCCTCCCAGATTGCAGACACCGACTCCGGGCCCACCCGCTGGGCTCCTCCTATCGGGGACGCTATGGGAAGCCATCTAGCCTGGCACCCCAGCACCACTGGTACCCACTGCCAGGAACCTATCCACTGCACTGGGCCCATGTAGCTAGATATCGCCTCTCCCTACCTTCCTGCTGCCTCAGACCTGCCCCTGGAGCTGGCTGCCAGCTCTGGCCATGGCTCTCTGCCCAGACAGCACCATCCTGCCTGGCTGCCCCAGCGGGGCTGACCCGTGTCTCTGCCCTGGCAGCGCCCCTTCCTGTGCAGCGCCCGGCAGGTGTCCCTGTCACACAGCGGCACTGTGCCCCCGGCCATGCAGTGGCTCTGCCACCCTGTGGGCCACCGCTTCTTCGTCGATGGCGACTGGTCTCTGAAGGGCACCCCGAGGGACAGTATCTACAGCTCCACCGGCAACCCCGGTACCCCCCCCCCCCCCCCCGCATCCCACTGCCCAGCTCCGTCTCTGCGGGGCACCAGACTGGGGGTGGGCACTGCCCCGGTGGGAGGCAGACAGGGGCTGTGCCCACACTTCCCATACTCAGCTCTGCCGATGCCCCTCACTCCTGACCCACAGCTGCCCTGGGTTCACCTGCGGCTCTGCCGATGCCCCTCACGCCTGAGGTTTAGACACTGTGGCCTTTGTCTCCAGAAAAATGGGCCTCTGTCACACGACCTAAAGTGAGCCTTGCCTGCCCTGCCCTTGGCAATAGGGATGCTGGGCGCCCTGCCAGGCTCCAGCCTGCCCTTGCCTTTATTAACATTGTGGTGCCTGGACCCCCTGTGCCTGGCAAGGGCCCCGGGGTCTGGAGATGCAGTGTTTGGGCTCCAGTGCCCCTCAGCTGGTTCCTCCCCCCAGCCAGGATGCTCCAGGCACGGGGAGGTGATAGGGCCTAATCCCCCCCTGCCAACCAACTAACAGGCCTCTCTTGGCCTTTCCCATGGGGCCCAGTGGACCCCCTGGCTCAGGTGACCCAGCTGTTCCGTGAGCACCTGCTGGAGAAGGCCCTGTGCTGTGTAGCCATGCCGGAGCCCAGCCTGCCAGTGGCCCACGGGGAAGGGTAAGTACCAACCGTGGGGCCCAGGGCAGGGATGCACCCAGCTTCTGGCTTCCTCCCAGCCTGCAGCACCCTGCCAGCGACCACTCAGTCCCCGTGCTGCAGGGATGTGGCCCAAGCATCCACCTGAGGGTCATGCCTGGTGATCCCTCCCACCAATGGCTCTGTGCCACCAGCAGGGCCCTGAGCACCTCGGCCCTGCTGGGGTGAGCCAGTGCCACCCCATATCACCCGGAGCCCAGCTGCTCCCCGCAGCCCCTCTAATTCCTGGGGAGGGGGTGGGGACCCAGGATGGTTCCTTCTCCTGGCACCCGTCCCTAACGGCTCTTCTCCTCCTCGGCCCCAGGGAGTTCTCCGATGCCCTGGAGTACTTACAGCTGCTCAACGGATGCTCGGACACCGCTGGCACCCCCAGCTGCACCCTCTCCATCAGCGCCGGCATGGTGGCTGGCACAGGTGAGGCCATCGCTGATGGGTGTAGGCAAGGGGCAGGGGAGGGGGGCCCGGAGCCTGGCATGTGGCCTGGCGCTGAGACGCAGGGCTAAAGCTGCGGCTGGGGCTCTGCATGGGAAACTTCCTGGAGCACACGGCACCCGGGGTGTGCAGGCCGAGGTGGGCACAGTGACCCCGGGGAGCGTGAAAGTTACCGGCTGGAGATCCAAGGTGGGGCAAGTGGGTATGGGATTGGTGTGGGGGGTGCTGTGCAGGGCAAGGCATCTGCGGGGGTAGGAGGGGGTCGGCCAGGGCAGGCGAGTGTCTGTTGCTCACCATGATAGGTTGGCTGATGCCATCGGTCCCGTGTCCCCCACTCGCAGGCAGCGACCCTGTTGCCAAGTGGTGGGCGTCCATCGTCACCGTGGCGATTCACTGGCTGCAGGGGGATGACGAGGCGGCTGAACGGCTATATCCGCTGGTGGAGACCATGCCGAGGGCCCTGCAGGTGTCAGAGTAAGTGTCTGCAGGGATCGGGAGGGGGAGCGGGGCGGGAGGTGCATTGCTGCGATGGGAACAGCGTCCCCTTGGGACAGCTGAGCTCTGCAAGAGAAATGCACCAGGGATCTCAGGGTGGGGGAGTGACACAGTGTCATGTGATCAGCTGTGCGGTCACATGATCTCCAAAAGGGGGTGCCCATTGCATCTCAGGGAGCCAGCTTTGGGGGTGAGGCCAAGAGATGGGGCAGGATTGAACAGGGGTCGGTTATCCCAGCCCACCCCTCAGTGCTGGGAGACCCCAGCCGGGGGCCCCATGATGACCCTCTCCCCCTCTGCTCGTGTAGGAAGCCCCTGCCCAGAGCCGCGCTGCACTCCTTCAAGGCCGTGCGGGCCCTGCTGGGGAAGCAGGACAGCAGCCAGGCCAGCCTGGGCCAGTGCGAGAAAGCCAGCGGCTACCTGCGGGACAGCCTGGGGCTCAGCTTGCCCGCCACTGGCACCCTTGACAAGGTGAGTCCCTGTGGCCTCGGCATGGGGGTGGGTGAGCAGCTGTGTGTGATCACTGACTGTTCTCAGGCGTGTAACTGGACTCTCCCCTAGCGTGCACCACATCCACTGAAAGGCAGCCACCTCTGGGGCAAAGCACGCAGGGCTCCAGGAAGCAGGGTACGGTGTCGTATGCAGTGGAACCATCTGGCTGTCTCGGGCCACGCATCTAGCCGTCCCCGGGGCCTGGCACACCAGACGCACGCCTCTGCAGGAAAGGACCATCCGGGGGGCGCAGCACAGTGGCCGCAGCTGTGGTGCATTGTAGTTGCATTGCATGTGTGAGAACAGGTGTGCAATGCCCCTGCAGTGCAGCCCAGATGGGGCTTCTTCCAGCACCGAACATCAGCCTGCAGCAAGGCGCCAAGGCAGCAGTGCCCCCGCTGGGTACTGCAGAGGGCTACTGTCCAGCACCAAGCACCGGCCCTGGCAGACCCCGGGGAGACGCCCCCAAGCCATAATTCCCTCGCACCGGCCATCGCCTGTCAATGGGGCATCACCGTAGCCACCAAGGGACTTGGAAAGATGGGACTCAGATGGGCCAACCAGTTCCATGGCACTGCGGGGAGAGGCAGGGGAGGGTCAGGCCCAGTCTCCCTGGGCCGCGCTTGCTCTCTGTAGTGTCTCTGTGGGCACAGCCCTGGGTGGCGTCTGTGTCACTCAGTCTGTCTCCGCCCAGCGTCTGGCTGCCCCTCCCCCTCACTGGTGCCCCTCTCTCCCCCCAGGCGGTTCAGCTCCTCCTGTGCGATCTGCTCCTCGTGACCCGCACCAACCTGTGGCAGCAGCAGATGAATGTCAGCCAGCAGCTGAGCTGCGTCTACCAGGCCTCAGCCCTGGAGCTGCGGGGCTTCCAGCAGGACCTGAGCAGCCTGCGGCGCCTGGCCCAGACCTTCCGGCCAGCCATGCGCCGGGTGAGCCTCGCGGGGGAGGGGCTTGGGGGGGGGGTCAGCTCTTTGATTGCTTTGTCTGCTGAGCACATGCTTCCCCCATGGCTGGCACTGTGCCAGGGGATGGGGTCAAAGTCCCTGGGTGCAGACCCTCCCTGGGGGCTGGCTGCCCGGAGGCTGACTGTCTATGTGGGCTGCTCCCCAGGTGTTCCTGCACGAAGCCACTGCCCGGCTGATGGCCAGAGCCAGCCCCACCAGGACCCACCAGCTGCTGGACCGCAGCCTGCGCAGGAGAGGGGCTCAGAGCAGCAAAGAAGGTGAAGAGGGAGCCTGTGGCCCCGGTGGTGTGGGAGCAGCAGGGGGAAGGGAGCCCATTGCCTTCTGCCCCCCAATCTCGGGGGGCTCCTCTGGGCTAGCAGGGACTGGGGCATGTGCCCAGCCCTGCCCTTGGGCTGGGAGGAGGATGCAGCCTCCATGGCCCTGTCTGTCCTGGGACTGCCAACCGGTGCCAGCTGTGGGGCTGTATGGCCGCCCCTTATGAGAGGGGCTGGGACCCAGCAGCTCATGACATGGAGAAGTCCCACCAGCTTAGGGCATGGGTGGGCTGGGCTGAGGACTGCATGCCCGAGTGGCATGGCACCAACCCACCCTGCCTGTGGCAGCAGATGGGCTCAGTTCAGCCTACCTCTGCAGCCTGCTTGGTACAGGACTGCGGGGGGCCAGCCCCAGGCCAGGCCGGCGTGTAGGGATCAGCAAGATCCCCAGTGTGTGGCTGGCAGGGCTAGCGCTGGAGCAGGTGTTGGCACCCTGGGGACAAGGGGCAGGACCAATCCCCCCGTCCATCTTTGCACATCCCCCTCTGTGCAACGGGCGCGTGATCATGGCCTGTCCCTCCCCTGGGGCCCCTCTGTCCGTGCTGGCAGCTAGCGCTGAACCAGCAGGGCCCTGTGTTTGCTCTTGCAGCCAGCGAGCCGGAGAGCCACCCCACCCCGCGGGAGCACGCCGAGGCCCTGCTGCTGGCTTGCTGCTACCTCCCGCCCAGCTTCCTCTCTGCTCCAGGCCAGCGCGTGGGCATGCTGGCCGAGGCCGCCCGCACCCTGGAGAAGCTGGGTGACAAACGGACGCTCCATGACTGCCAGCAGATGATCATCAAACTGGGCAGCGGCACCACGGTCACCACCGGATAGCGCTGTGGCCGGAAAGCCATGGACCATGGGGGTGGGGAGGCCACCGCTCTAATGGGACTGATCCAGTAAGAACTGCTCCATCAGGGCTGCTGTGCTGTGTCGTGGCCAATGTGTCTCCTTGCTTAATTGGCGGGAATGTTAGTCATTACTGCTGGGAGGGGCTGGGAGCCAGGACTCCTGGGTTCTATGCCTGACTCTCTTCTCTGACCCTGGGCAAATCACCCACGTGTGCCTCAGTTTCCCCATGGGTGTAATACACTTCCCTACCTCAGGGGGGTGCTGGCTGCCAAGTGGTGACACTGGTGGTGGGGGGCTGCCCTGGGAGCAGAGATGCTGTCATGGCGGGAGGAAAGGGCGGGTGCTCTGAGGGGGCAAAGTGTAGAGGTTGGGGCTGGTGGGTGGGGGGTTGCTGGCCGGGGGTGATTGCTGAGAACTGGCCCCCTGCACCCACAGGTGGAACGGGTCCAGCCTGGCCCTGGCTAGAAGAACGCCCCCAGCATGTGTGGGGTGCCAGGGGCCCCGTGGCCCAGGCTCTGTGCGGGCGACCGAGCGCTGGCCCTTGGAGACACAGCCAGGCCCGGTCCGTGGGCACCCAAAGAGCCTCCCACCCCTCCCCTGTGCTAGGGCCTGGACTCCCAGCTGCTCTCCTGCCCTCACCCTCCAGCACAGCCCCCCACCCTGCCCCAGCTCTCCCTCCCTGCTATGCTGGGGGTGGGCACTGGGGACCTCTAGTGGCACCTTCTCAGTATTACCGTATGGGTCCCTTGCTCCAGCCCTTCTCCCTCACCTCCAGGCAAAGCGTTCTAGGCTGCTGCCCCCGCCTCTGCCCCAGCCAGCGCCCACCCTAGAGTTCCCCGGTGGAAGGCCTCTGCCTCCCTCCCTCAGCCGCTGGCAGTGCCTACCCCGGGCGTGCACAGTGCTGGTGCTGGGCATCAACTCGGGGGGCTTCAGGGAAAAGGAAGAGGGCAGTGCTGAGGGGGTGGGGGGGCATCTCCCAGGGCTCACAGCATTGCCCCCCCCCCGCCCTGGCCCCTTCGCCTGCGTTTCCTTTTTAAAGGTTATTTTCATAGTTGGAGAGTTTTGTACAGACAATTAAAGCTGCTTATTTATAGCTGTGCCTGTGCTGGATTGGGGGGACCCGACACCCCACCTTGGGACAGTCACCGAGCGCAGCCTCGCCAGGGCCAGGCACATTTGGGGGTGGTATCGCCGCATCTCCCCAGCAGGATCCCGCCGGGGTGTGTTTCATCCAGCCCATCAGCTGAGCCCGCAATAAATGAGGATCAGGAGGCTCCCGCTGCAGCCGGTGCACCTCAGGGGAGCCAGGTGCTGCCCTCGGCCTTGCTCCCCCCTGCCTCTGGGGACGCAGCCTGGGTGCAAGGATCATCTGGCCTGGGCCTCTCCTGGAAGGGCAGGGGCACTAGCATGGACCCAGCAGGGAGTCCCTGTGCCCGTGGCCTGCTACTGCTGGCTCAGCGCCAAGCACTCAGAGCTGCTCCCCTAATGTTGGAGCCTTTGGCTTTTTCATGTTGCCATGGAAATCTAGGGCCAAATCCCCCCGGGTGCCTGGCGGGATGCAGCATGAATGTCAATTCCCAATGGCTGGGTGCCAATATGGCCCCTCTTGCTGTAGAAATTGGGGGACCCCGTCTCTGCCCTCACATTTCAGCTGAACAGAGGCTGACTTTGCTCCCGTCAACGGGGTTCGTAGCTCACTCCGCACCGCGTCCCCCGAGCACAGCCTGTCCCGGCTGGCTCCCATCACAGCCTAGGTGGTGCCTGGAGAGCCAGCAGCCTCAGAGGGCCGAGAGCTGCTCGGCTTTAGGGGTGGGGTCTCCAGCGCCCCCAGCTGGTTCTAAGTAGAGTCACCATGATCCTATCCCACCCTCCTCCAGCTGGGAAAGGGTCTTGCGCAAGCCAAGACTCCTGGGTTCTATTCCTGCCGGCCATTGCCTGGCTGCATGACCTACAGGGTACCACTCCCCCTCACTGGGCCTCAGTTTCCCTCGCTAAGGGCAGGAGGGACGTGCTGTGTCACAGGGGCACCACCTGTGATGCACATGGGGAGGGCAGAGGCACAGACTCCTGGGGCTGGGCTGTGATGAGAAGAGGGGAGGCCAGGGCATCAGCACAGGGGGGCCAGGGGATAGGCCCAGCTCAGCAGGGAGGGGAGGGGGACAGGGGAGCAAGCTGGCCCCTCCTCCACTCCCCCTGCTGCTATCAGGGACAGGGTCTCTTCCTGGGGGGCACATCACCCCACCTCTGAGTCTGAGCCTCATCCATGTGAGCTAAGCTGGGGCCCACATGACCTTCCCCCTTCGGACCCCTCCCCTCTTGGCTGGCTCTACTGCTACCCTACCCCCCCCCCCGCGCCGTGGCCTGGCGCGGAGCGCCCCAAACCATCACCACACACCCCATGGCCAAGTGTCACACGGGGCAGGCTCAGCCAGCCGTGGCAGCTCCGCCAGGGCATGCCCAGGGTGGTCAGCAGGGCTGGATTAAGCCTTGTAGGCCTGGCACCAAGAATGTTTGTGGGTGCCTATGGGGGTAATGGAACATGGCACCGGGGGGGGGCTGGCCAGGGTCATGGCATGGCAGGGGTGGCCCTACTCCGCCCAGCCCTGTGCGAGGGCACTAGTTACAACCCGACAGTTGCCAGATGCACAATGGGGTGCCCGGCCCTGTGCTGCCAGCATGCCCCATGCTGCGCCACACATCCTCCCCGCCCAACACTGGACCACCCTCCTCCCCGATTCCCCATGGCCAAAGCCCCCCTGGACCCACTGTGCCCAGCACCCCCCCAAACCCTGCAACAAATGCACAGTGCCCTGCACAACATCAACCCTGCCCAGCACCCGCCACAGAACCCTCCCCACCCAATCCCTAGTGCCCCAACACAGCGAACGTCCCTGCCCCCTCACAGCCCAGCACCTCCCCCCAGAGACCCACTCCCCCAAGGGCTGCCTCCCGGCCACACTCACCGGCTCTGCGGTGAGGCAACTGTCTGCCGGGCTGAGCCGGCAGCGCAGCCAGGGCTGGTCCCAGGGCGAGGAATCGCTCTGTCCCCTCGGGAGTGGCACAATCAGGCAGGCCAGTGCCTGGCCCGGCCGGGGGGGGGGTCCCTCAGGACCCACTTGCCTGGAGGCTGCCCCCCTCCCAGCCCCCAACTGACAGAGCCTGGCCAGGCTTGTGCACCGGTGCCAGGCGTCTCAGCTCCGGGGAGAGGTGGGGCCCCACAGGGGGTGGGAAGCAGAGCCTGCCCGGAGCTGGAGATGCCCTGGGGTCCGGCCGGGGGCAGAGAGAGAGAGAGGCTGGAGGGTGAGGCTAAGCGATGGGGTGGAGCCCTTAGCCGGCCGGCGAGCAGGCCAAGAGGAGCAAGTGGGGGGCGGGGGTCAGCGGGCTGGTGGGAATCTCAGGCCACAATGCCAGCAGAGCAGGACAGGGCCCCTTCTGAGCATGGGCCCAGCACCATGGCGCCATTGTAAAGCCAGCACTGGTGGGCAGAGACGAGCTGTGGGCCCCACCGCAATGACTGGGTTTCCGCCCATGGCCTAGGCACGGCTCGGCTGAGTGATGCTGGATGTGTGGGGTGGGGGTGGGGGTGTGTGCTGCTGGTGCGCGTAAAGCACAGGGTGGTGAGGCGGTCCCAGGGGGGCAGCCCTGAGCAAGGGGTGCGGGAGAGCAGTTTATTAGACGCTGGGTTCAGGCCCCAGGAAGTGGTGGCAGCCCCTTTGTGTGAGCTGTTTAGGGCTGGCTGTGGCCAAGACCAGGTTAGGGGACACCCACCCCCCCCCCAACCCCGCAGCAGCCAGGGAGCTGGGCTTGGCTAAAAGGGCTTAGCCAGCTCACCCCCTCCCCCCCCCGCCAGCCAGTAGGCCTCATGGGAGACCTCCCGTGGGGTGTGTAAGTACAGGAGCACCATGGGCACTCAGTGCCACCTGCACAGGGCAGAGCTGGCAGCTGAGCCAATGCGTTGGCGCAGCCCCATGTGTGCACACGCACCACCCCCCCACCTCCCCGCCCCCCACACACTCCCTGCCCCACCCTGCGCTCCAGCCCAGCACCACGGGGCAGGGGCTGCTGCTTAGCCTGCAGGCCCCAGGGACGGGGCACGGGCGATGGGCTCCCTGCCGCTAGCCAGACAGGAACGAGGAGCTATGGGCATGGGGCTGCCTGTGGTGTGGGACAACCTCCCCACCCCCCATGTGCCTGCGGGGGCGGGGGGAAGGGATTACGTGCCCCTCAGGTAATGGTAGGCAGGTGCCTGCCCCACGTGCCCACCTCCCAGCAGAAGGGCGGGGGCACCAATGCGGGGTCACTAGGCACAGCCTCAGGCTTCAGCTGGGTTGATGCTCGGGGAGGGGCAGGACTCTGGCTGGCACCGGGCTGGAGTGGCCCAACAGGGCCTGTGTCTGTGCGGCTTCTGGTGCAATGGGGCCTCCCCCCCAGTCCCAATTCTGTCAATGCCCAGTGCTCCGGTGTGGCACATCGCTCCCCCACCAGGGGGCATCACGCTCCTCACTGGCTCTGCAGCCCTTCGCGCTCCCGCCTGCCCCCAATCCACTTGGCTCCTTGCACTGGCCCACCTGCCCCATGCCCCCGCTCTGCTCCGCTGGATTGGCAGGGCAGGGGCCTGTGGGAGCAGCATGCGTTGGCGTTAGCGCAGCAGGAGAGCAGCCCAAGGACCAGCCCCCCCGCGCGTCTAATTGCTACAGAGGGGGGGTCTGACTGCTGAGCTTGCAGCACCACACCCAGCTCAGTGCTACCACCGTGGCATCACTGGCCTAGATCCCTGCATCCCTCGGCATGGGGCACATTAGCCTTGTGTGGGCAGCCCTCCCTGCCACCCCCACCCCGGTCCAGTTAGGGCAGCCAGGCCAGATTTGGAGGCGCTGGGACCTCAGGGGAGCCGTTTCCAACACCGTGTTGTGCCCTAGCTAGGCACAGCAGCAGTGCCCACAAGCAGCGGGATACCCCCTGCCAGCCCAGGGAGCTCAGGCCGTGCCAGTGCCTGCTATGCAGGCATCACCGTCGGGCAGCAATGCAGCCACACACAAAGCCGGCAGTGAGGCTCCGCAGGTGTGACCAAGGCTGGAGATGGTACTAAAGGCCAGCTCCTTCCAGCCATTAGGCTGTGAGCTCATAGCGGCAGGTGGCAGAGGGGGTCTGGAGGTGGCCTGCAGGGTGGCTTTGGGGCTCCCTCTGGCGGCCGGGGGGGCGGGTGCTGCTATGGCAGAGGGCAGGGCGGTGTTTGCATGAGCTAATGATTCCTGGCCAGACACAGCTGGTAGTGTTGGCAGGAGGAGACCTGAGGGGACCCTGGGCCGGGGCAGATGCAGGAAGGGGCTCCGAGCCCAGAAGCTGGACCGTGCTGGGCTGAAACAAGAGGAGTCAGTGGAGCGGGGGAGATGACACGGTCAGGCCAGGAGCAAGGCTGGGTTTTGTGGATGTTGGCGAGACCCCAGGAGGAGGACGCAGCCGTCAAGCTTGGGAGGCGGACAGGGAGCTTTGGCTGGCTGGGCCGAAAGAGACAGGCAGCCTTGCAGAAAGCAGAACAGCAACCAGGGCACCAGCCAACCACTGGGGTGAGCAATCCCCATCCCGTGCTGTGCTGCAGCCTGAAGACAGGCTCCCAGCCTCGCTGGCCCATGCGGGCTGAGCCATTCTGGCATGGGCCCTGAAGGAGGGCCAAGGGGGAGGAAAGGAACTAGTAAGGGCAGGCCAGAACTCCACTTGCTCATGTTAGCCTGGGGCTGTGTGCACAGAGGGGAGCTTCCTAGGAACAAACACTCCCGATGGGAATGGGGAGTCAGCGAGAATATGCTCTGACACAAGGCCCAGCGGGAAATCATTGTTGCAACCTGCATTCTCTTCCTCAGCTGTTGCCAGGGGAGGCGGGTCGGCGAGAGAAAAAACAGGCTACGACTGGACGTCCACATACTTCCAAAACAATTGTTGAATCTTTATTGACGTTCTGAATGCAATGACCTGTTTTTTACTCTTAAGGAAAATAAACATCTTTTAGAAACAGCTTGTTACACACAATCTTCAGTGTGAAGCAATATACTAATAAGTACACTAGTCTTAACATTTACAGTCTTCATATATATTATATATATGTATATGTATACATATATATACACTATATAATGAGGCAATATATAATACACACGATTTACCATTTTACAGTCATATGTACAAGATGCCACTAAAAATAGCCAGGATTTCAGGCAATGGTGCCAGGGACGCAGATAGTTTTTTTTCCCATGGTCCGTGGCAAGCTTCTGAAACAACAGACATTTCTTGGCCAGCAAACATTGAGGGTGAGGTGAGTGGTGGTGAGATGGCTAGCCAAGCGTGGCAGCATGAAACGCGCACACTACTACCAACAGACAGGTTACAATGGGTGAATTGGCTTTGCTTGGGGAGGGGTGCAGATTCTTGTCTGGCACGATGGAACAACTGCTTAGGCTGTCGGGGATAGGCCGGGGGGGGGTTGTTGCTCACATCCAACCATGTGTGATTCCAACCCGAGTGTGATGTTAAACAGCTCTCAGTTCTATATATATATATGTAAGTAGAACCTCAGCGTTACAAACTCAGCGTGAACGGAGGTTGTTCATAACTCTGAAAGGTTCGTAACTGGGAACAAAACGTTATGGTGGGTCTTTCAAATGTTTACAACTGAACATTGACTGAAGAGAGCTTTGAACCTTTACTATGCAGAAGAAAAATGCTGCTTTCCGTTCAGTAGTTGACGTTTAACACAGTCCTGCTCTGGATTTGCTTTTGTTTTGTTTTGTTTTTGGTCTCAGCTGCTGCCTGATTGTGTAATTCCGGTTCCAAATGCGGGGTGTTTGTCACTCTGGCGTTCGTAAGGCTGAGGTTCTACGGCAAGTCATTTTCAGACGGGCTCATTCTTTCTGGCGTAAGGCAGCATGGCCAATCTTCAGTAACAATGCCATCCAACACACTTGGGCAAATACCAACCCAAACTGCCTTTGACCCTTTTAAACTGTGCGTGCGGCTCTAGTTCGTGTCTCTACGTTGCTGACTATCATGGATCGGATTTTGGAAATCTCCCGTAGGTCATCTCATTGGTGTCAACGGGCCAACACACCCAAGGGCTGGGTGGGTCTAGTTCTGCACTAGTGGGCTGTTTCCGTCCCGTTCAGCCCAATCCATTTACTATCCCTCCAGCCCCTGTGATGGAGGCAGCATTCCCACAAGAACAACGAATGGGCTGTGACATCATGGAGTGAACCAGCTAAGTGGCAAAGGGGCCAGGTCATGGTTACACAAGTGTCTCTGCAACTAGCAATGCTGGGGAACCAAAGACACGGGGCGCCTGTATGCTGTTTTCATGGGGGGGAGTGTGTGTGCGTAGGGGAAGGAGCTGGTAAATTCCCACAGCTCTAAATGGTTGCTGGCTGCTCTCCGAGGGTGATTCTAACAAGGGGCGCTGGAAGGTCACCTGGTTAGGCGTCTGTGAGTTCAGGACTCACTAGTTTTAAAAAAAGGATGGGAACAAAGCTAGAACTGCTTCCAGCCCCAGCCGCCTCCAGCTGGAGCCCAGTTAGCCAGCCCCAGGGGTCACCCAACCCAGCAACGAGAGAGGGCACTGCAGAGCCCATCACCTCTCCTGTCACATGGGCCTGTTTCTAACAGCACGCTTTCAAGCGGGAGGTGATGCCAGTGGCTGTTTGGGCTGGCTCAGGCTACAGCTGCTCCGCGACTGAACTGCTGCTCCGCATGGTGGCTGCCAGCTCATCACAGGGTACGGTGAGGGAGCGCCCTTCGCCCACCTGAACTCCCACCAGTGCCTGGGCACAAGGGGCGGCTGTTGAGCAGCACAGAGCAGACGAGCTACGGCCCTTGCTGAGGTGAAAAATGCTAGGGGGGTCTGAGTGGCCCAGAAGTCCAGTTTCCAGCACGCCGGAGAGATGGGAGCTTGGCCCAGGTGTGACCCCCAGGGCAGGGTGCTGGGTGAGTGTAGGTGGCCTCTCAGCCGCGTACTGAGCCAGGCCAGCCCTGCGGAGAGGGTGAGATCTGACAAATCCCTGCCCAGCAGGGCGACTAGGACAAGTGCCAAAATCCACATCTGCTCCTTAGAAGCCAGCTGCCAGCCAGGCACCTTGGTCACTCTGTGGTTCCTGGTTATGACAACGATGCACTCTTATCTAGCCCAACAGCGGGGAAAGCGCAGCCGTAAAGCTCACCAGCGCACATGGCGGGGGGAGGAGGGAGGGGTTGGGACTCTTGCATGGCACACAGCAGCAGCAGGCAGCGTTGGGGACAGAGGGAAGAATGGCGTGCCGGGTTGCTGAAGCCAGCAGCCAGGGCAGGGTCCAGACTGGTCTAATGGTTAAGTATTGCTTGTCACTCCCTGCCTGAGCTGCTGCGGGTGCACACAATGCTCCCCCTAGAGCAGCACACACCAGTACACAAGTCCGGTCCAGAGGGAGAGGGAGTGGGGGCAAGAGGGAGGTGCTGAAGGCCCAGAGACAATGCAGGGAGGCGGGGTTGAGAGCAAACTCCCTTTTCCCATCCTGAAGCTCAGCCCAGCCTTCAGTGTCGCTGCAGCAGGGGAACCTCCGAGGGCCAAAACCGCGTTTCCGCCTCCCCATGCACACACCAACTTCCACCCCCCCAGCGTCTCCCACAGCAGCCTCTGCCAGTCGCCCCCCGCCTGCCCACATGCGCCCCCCCCCCCTCGGGGTCGCAGCAGAGGACCGGGGCTGAAAATGAAAAACCAAACCAAAAGAGCAAAGTGTTGTTTCAAACATCAGGCCATTTTTTTTCTCATGTCGAGCACATATATACAGACAGACACCATGAGGTTTGCTGAAGGCAACATCTCAGATCAGATCAGAGTGAGATATGGAGGACTGGAAAGCTCTCATTGTCCAGCTGTTCCAGAGTAAGACAACATCATCAGTAACCCTTTTACACTGTACCCCCGCCCCGCCCCGCTCCCCATCCCACCCCATCCCCACCCCTGTGCAGCTAATGTAGTTCTGAAACATAGTCTGTGTTTGCCATGGGTTTTGTTATTTGCATCATCTGGGACCGGGTCAGAGAAGCCACCGTCCATGCGCCGCCTTCGTTCTCTGGTCAAGGGAGTCCCACCGCAGCAGGTGTACCCAGAATCCACTTCAAAGGGAGGTGCTGAAAATGCTCCAGGCCGGGATTTACCCGGGGCCTTGTCCCAGGTGAAAGATGTTACTATCAGTGTCAGTTACAGGTCCTAAAGGGGAGAGGAGGAAAAACCTGGAACTGGATTTCTTTGCCCACTGGCTCCGGGGTAGAGTTCAGAGGGGGAAGGAGAAAAACGTGGAACTGCTTTTATGTGCCCACCTGGAATGGCTCTGGATAGAGTTCCAAGAAGACCCTGGAGCTGGATCTCCGTGCCCATCCGGAATGGCTCTGGTAGAGTGTTGGGGGGAGCAGAAGGGAAGAAGTAGAACCTGGAACTGGATTCCCACCTGGCCTGTATTCTGGGTGCTCCCCCGTCCCAGGTAAACACTATTGCCCGGGGGAATGGACGCAGATGGGTACATTCTGCACTTTCGTCCTTGCCTTTCCCTGTGGGATCTTGTCGCTGGCAGCCACCGCTGAGACAGGCACCAAGGAGCCTCTGGGGTGACCTGGGCCTGGCGGAGGGGCGACTTCCCGGCAGATGGATTATAACGGCTGCCTCTGCAAAAGAAGCCGAACAGGTTAATGGATCGGCAGCGAAAGGGTTAACTTGCTGCTCTGGGGGGCCCACCCCCTCCGAGGAGGAGCGAGAATGGTGTCGCCTTCCCGCTGAGCTGGCTGAATGCCAGGCCTGGCTTTGCCAGCACACGGGGAACAGGGTGGCATGAGGCAGCCGGAGCCACCTTGAGGACTCCCTGGGTTCACCCTGCGGCTGGCACTGCTCACCTGCGCCAGGCACAGTGCGAAATAACAGCACACTCCAGCCAGGCTGCAGGCCTGTATCTGCAGCCTGTCAGAGATACAGAGAACGGCCACCACCGGGGGGCAGGAAGACTCATCTCTCAGAAACCTGCCCTCCTCTGGCTTCTCCCTTTGGGTTCAGTGCCACGCTAGCCATCTGCTGGCTTGCGGGTATCCTGCCCTCCCCACGGTCTTCCAGAGAAAGGGATGCGTGCACCTCCCCCCGCTGGGACAGGTGTCCTCTTCGCCATTGGTCCTGCACCACAGGAACTGCCCTGCACGGCCTGTCCCTCCAGCCTCAGCTATTCACTCTGCATTCAGCTTCACAAATCCGCTAGTGGGAGCCCATTCGTCTACGGGGTGCTGGGCCCACAGCCCCTGGCTTCCCTCCCTGGACATCAGCCCGGAGCAGCTACCAGACACATCTGCACATTTCTTCCCACTCATCAGACCAGCTGGTGATAACCTGCCCGGTCTTGTCCCAACCGGATTACAAACGACAGCTGGGCCTGGCCCAATCTGCCCCCTTCTCCCCACCCGATCCAAACACTCAACCCCCAAGCTTAGTCTGGATCCGGGTTGTGCAGCCCCGACCTCCCGTCTGATTGTCTGTAATAAGGTGCACGTGCTGGGGAAGGAGAGAGGCAGGAAGCGCTTTTAGCGCTGATTAAATTATCTCCCGCCCCATCAGCATTTGGAAATGAGTTCCTGAGGGAAGACAAAGCCCTTTAGTCCCAGCCCTTCTCCCGTTGCTTTGTGGGGAGGTGGTGGCAGCAGCAGTGACACTCCCCACCCCCCCACTCACCTCTTCCCCTCCAACGCTCCCGCTTCAACCTCACTTTGTTCCCTGCCTGCTTACGCCAGGCAGAACAACGCCGACAGGCGCAAACGGCTCAGGCTGCCCGAGGAGCAGGAACCTAGAGGCAGCTTGAGGCCTTCTCTCTGGGAGCTGGAAGGGAAATCAGGGGGTGCGTTTCCCCAGGAGGGCAACAGACGTCTGGGACGAGTTGCCAGAAGCTGAAGCCAACAGAGCAAGATGTATAAAGAGGCTTCAGAAGGAGCTGAAATTTGGGGGCAGGAGTGGAGGGCGACATGGCCAGAGTGCAGAGGTGGCTTGGAGGCCAGGCGGGGTGGACAGGCCGTTGGGTTTGATTCCTGCTCCATTGGGCTGGCCATGAGTTGAGCCCCTGGGCTAGGAGGACGGCAGTGGGGCTACCCCAGCCAGCCTCCACTTCCCTCAGCCTGCTGGGAGCTGTGCAGGGGAACACACAGAATTGCCGGGGCTGTGGCCAGGGAAGCCAGGAGGAGAGGACAGATTCCTGGGTGGGGGGCTCTGGACTCACCTTATGTTTGGGACATTTCAGAGAGAAGTTCTCTTCAGTTAATAAGCAACCTGTGAACAGAAAGCAGAGCCCTACTTTAGAGGGTGCGGGTGAGGCAGCCGTGTGTCCCCCCCAGCCTCTCACAACCACTCACCATTAGCCCGCGGGCTGAGTGCAATGAGCTGGGGGCGGTGGTGGAGCTGTGAAGCCTTCTCCCTACCCCTGCTGATTTCCCCTTTGCCACAGGCATTGTCCTGCAGTGGCCTGAATGGGACTCACTCTAGTGTCCATAATGGCTCCTCCTCCAGCAGCCAGAGGGGCCGCTCCTGGCTGATGGGAAGCCCGGCTTACATCAGCCACAGCTAGAGCCCGGCAGGGGCCGTGCCAGGCCCCCCACGGCTCCCCCAGGACTCCTGACCCTCGACCTGCAGCACCCACAGAGCTCTGCCTCAGCTCCTCAGCCTCTTAAAGCCCCAGGACTGGGCTCTGCTCTGCTCTGCTCCCCCAGTCCCGCCATTGCCCCTCGGCCCCGAACTCGGGTCTCTCCTGCCAACCACACTTCATTGCGCTAAATGAGCAATGGAGTTTGCTGTGGCCACGTTTCTGCCAAAGAGCTAAGCTGAGACTGGTCATACGTATTCCCCTGGGGGCTTGAGTGGGATTTGACGCAGGCCGTCCAGAGGGTAGAGTCTAGGGAGATCTTGCTCGGTGGAGCTGGTCCTGCCCCATCCCAACCTGACACACGTGCCTGGGTGACTGCTGGGGGAGCTGGCGCTAGCTGGGAATAGGGCTGGCAGCAATTCCAGGCCTCTCCTCTCCGCGGGAAAGCTCCCAGTACCAGTGGATGTCTGCGAGGCTGCCAGTATGGCAGCACAAGCTGTGAAAGAGGCTGGGGCTGTTCACAGCCTCCTCCGGCTTGACAGCTTCCCCCACCCGGTGAGGCCGCCAGGGGACGGGACACAGAGAGACAGGGGATGGGGAATAACGCTCGTGGCTGCTTTGATTCGAAAGCGCCTTCCCAACACCAGGCCCAGCCGTGTGACTCCTGCGGAGATCTACAGGCTGACTCTGGCCCCTTTACCTTAACTGCTTACTGCCCACAACATCTCTGTGCGGTGGGGTCCTCACCCCCATGGATACACTGAGGCGCTGCGTGTGGCAGGGTGCGGATGGCAGGGATGGGATCAGAAGTGCCCTCCTCAGCCCAGCACCCCACACTGCTCTCTTCCTTTCACTCTCACCCTGCATTCCTTCTTGCCTTTCTCACCCTGCCTTTCTGCCATCGAACCCTCTTCTCCCAGCAGCCTCCAGGAGAGGGGCTGGGTGAGCTCTTTATAGCGCCCCCAACGGGCATCTTGCTGCCTACGACAAATTTGCGATATGGCAACAAACTCCATCATACTGCAATGCCCTTCCCTGCACAAGTCCCTCGGCCGGGCCGAAATCCTCCCTGAAATCTGCGGGACACAGAGTGTGGCTCTAAGACTGGCTGTGGCAAAGTGCCCAATGGTGCCACGCTGAAATTACCTTTAAGACTGGGTCAGTGGTTTTTGACTGCCCCATAAATACCGTCCCATCTCTCTGGCGCACGTGCATGGCAAACTGACACTCAGTAGTAACAAAATCGATTGCAGGGGTGTGCAGAATAACACACTTGGTCCTGGCCTGTTAAAAAGGCTTTTCCCTTCTCTGGAGCCTTCCCGATACAGATCACCAGTAACTCTGGCACCATGAACGAATGGGAGGTACCATTATACCCTTTCACAAAGGGGGAAGCTAAAACCCAGTGAGATCGAGTAACTTGCCCAAGGACATGCAACAAACCTACAGCAGAGGCAGGCGTAGAATGCAGACCTGACTCCCAGCCCCCCTGTTCTAACCACATAGTGCCACCCTGTGAATGATCACGAATAGGACATAATACAAACTAATCAGGCCACCCGTGGTTCCTGTGAAGTGGGGACTAGGCCTGGAATAGGAGGCACACTGGTCAGAACTGGCAGTGCACTGGCAGACCTGCTGAGGGAACTCAGGCCTGGCATGAGTGGCAGAGGGCCGGGTCTGAAGTGCATTGAGGAGCGCAGCCAAAGCTGGCTGCAATGCGCTGGTGCCTCTCATTTATGAACCCCCAAATCCCATGGAGCGTTAACGCTCGGAAAGGGGGTCTCCGAGCCAGCCGCAATGGAGGCTTATTCCCCATCTTGTATAACTCTCTTCATGCATAGGACTCGGGAATCGCGCCAGGAGCAACCGAACTCTAGGGAGCAGGAAGTTGAGGTCCTTCAAGCCCTCTTGACCCAAATCCCTCCTCTCCTAAGCGAGCCTTACCTGTGTCAATGGCACATGCGTAATGATAGGTTTGGACACATCCCTTGTGGCAGCACCCAACGGTTGCTCCTGCTTGTTGGCAACTAGAGCATCTCTTTAAATCCACCAATGGGGCAGGGGGGAAAAAGAGAGAGAGAATCCAGTGAGGTCCAGTGAAGTAAATCCCAGATACAAGAACTAGCTAGTCCCCTGGCAGCCATGGAAAGGCCAGGAAAAGCTGCCACCTTCACATCCCCACCAGGTTCAGATTTACCCCGTTCATTCCTCAGCCTCACAAAGCCTGGCTGAGCCCTACTAGTGTTACCAAACTCATTCACTTCCTCATGACGGTGCGATGTAACCCTTACTGCGGATTTGGCAACAGAGCATGCTTCCATTGCTCCCAATGACTTCAGTGGGCACATGGCTGGTCCCTGGAATAGCACTCCTGCCCCCTTCCTAGCCCCTCCAGTACAGGAACTCTGCCCCAGTTACCCCCTTTCCCCCCACAACCACTAACGAGTGAGCTATGCAATGGACATAGCCTTTAACCTGTCCTCTCCAAGGCCTACCACTGGGTTTTGTTAACCACCCCTTTTCCGTTGACTGGAACCAAAACTGCAGGCCAAAGAACACCTGTAACCAGACCCAAATTGGACCGCTCAGAGGCTGTGGCAACCCTTTATGTTCTAAAAGGGCATTAGCCCAGTGGGGTGCTGGGATGGGGTGGGGCTAATGCAACCTGACTGTGTGTCAGGGGAGGCAACTCCTCTTATTGCAGTGGCACAAAACGCTCTTCCGGTGACTGCCCAATGAACTTGCTTGATGTATAACAACGGTCAAAATACTCTGCCCTTCCTGGTGCCTTCCACCAGAGGATCTCAAAGCGGTTCCCAAATATTCATTAATCCTCACAGCCCCCTTGTGGGCTAGGTAAGAGTCGTCCTCTCCATTTTACGGAGGCACCCACACGTGGAGTGACCTGTCTGAGGCCACCCAGTGAGTCAGGGGCAGAGCTGGGTCTAGAATCCCAGCTCTCCATGTGCTCCTGTCTCTAGCTCGCCCTGCGCTGCGTGCAAAACGTGTATGGATTTTGGGTGTGCTCCTCTTTCTGCACCGTTCTGGGAACATGAGCTGTCCCTTACAAGGCCTGGAAAACTCGGAGTCTGCATACGCTGCACAGCATCGAACGGCCGTGCTGGAGAACCCTCCAGGTTCCCATAAAATTGTGGAAATCCATCACCCGTGGGGACTCTGAGATCCCAGTCTGCATACGCTGCACAGCATCGAACGGCCATGCTGGAGAACACCCAGCCAGGGACCTGCAGGTAGAAGGGGCAGGATAGAGAGGGCACCTTGCACTGTGCAACCTGCAGAAGCCCAGAGGGTAGGGTGCATGTGGAACATAGCCCAGAAGGGGAAGATGAAAACTCTGGAACTGCGGGGAATTGACTGTTTGATCCACCCTCCTCATGCTAACTGATCCCAGTTCCTAGCCATGACATGGGGTTCACTGCCTTAGCATATCCTCGGGCCATATCCACTCACTCAAGCCAGCCTGCTCTACAGCAGAGCTCGAGAGCAGAACTGGCCCTTTGCCTCTCCGCTGTCCTGAGACTCAGCAACTCCAAGGTACATCACTTATAACAGTACAAGTGCGAGGTGCAGGCGAATGGCGGTCCAAGACAAGGGATGGCCGAGCAAGCTGGACAGACCCACCCCTTCAGGGGCTTTGCAGCTGGTGATAGAGGGCGAATGGATGTTTAAAATGTTCCAACCCTGATTAATTCATAAAGCTATTTAAATACTAGTACTGACATGCTGTAAAAACACAGCAGAACGCTGTATGCCATTATCTGCACCCAGCGATACCTCTCCGCACTCTGAGGGCCAGATCCTCGGCCGTCATCAATCAGGTTAGCTTTGCTGAAGCCAATGGAGCTATGCCGAGTGACACCAGCTGAGGATCTGGCCCTGATTGGCTCTCCTTTGCCCAGCAGGTTCTGATGATGAATTATTACCAGTTCAGTGGCCCCGCTGCTGAGCATGGTGCTTCAGAGACACGGAAGAGGGCGCAGAAGAGATCTCTGCCCGGAGAAGCTAATAATCACTCTGCTTTTGAGCTTGTCTAGTCTGCTTGTGGAACGGTGTGTGTACAAATGAGGAGACACACTTAGGCACAGGTCTAAATGCGCCCAACAGTGTAAATGGCGCAGGCCGAGGGACATTGTAAGAACAGTCCAATGTGGCATATCCACTGACAGCCTCAAACTACTTGGTGTTTTGGGGCATGGCTGCCCCTTCGGTAAAACCATGGATTTACAGACTTTCAGCTGAACAAGGGCCATTATGATCCTCTAGTCTGACCTCCTCCATAGCCCAGACCAGACAACATCACCCACTATCCCCTGCATCCAAATTTGGCGGAGCTAAAGGTTTTTTTTAGAAAAACATCAAGTCTCGATTGAAAGGCTTGGAGCCTTGGAGAAGCCATCACATTCCCTAGGTAAATTGTCCCAGTGGTTAACTACCCTCACGGTGCGTCTTACTTGCACTAGATCTTTTCGGCACAGAAAAGAAAAAGGGTAGAAGTGAAGGAAGAAGGGTCCCTTGGCCCTCTACTCTGCCTGTCACTGTGGAATCTGGCCAGGCAGCTTCTGTTTCTTCATCCCATTTCCCCTTTCCTGTCCCTCCCTGTTCCCAGCTAGCATTGCACCTCTGAGACGCACGCCAAGCCGGCTGCGGTAAAGGTGGAACAGTTTGCTTCCAGCGGATCTCAGAGTCCCCACGGGTGATGGATCTCCACAATTTTATGGGAATCTGGAGGGTCACCTTCTCGCACAAAGAAAGTTTAATTTAAGGCCTAAATAGGCAACTTGAGTGGGATTTTCAAAGGAGCATGTGTCTCACCGAAAGTCAATGGGACTTGTGCAAATACATCACTTGGGTGCTTTTGAGAATCTCGCCCCTGGCTTTCAGCTTCTGCCTGGGCCTGATGCATGGTTACAGGACACCTGTCGCCAGACAAACCCCATCTATGCCTGTGCATTATTTTTAATTTCCTGGGAGCAACATTTCTTAAGACAATTGGCGGGTTTTCATTGTTGCTCCTCAGGCTTTTTATTAACGCACCGTTAAGCCTGGCTGTCTAACTGCACCCGTGGTGCTGCTGTTTACTGCGTGTGCAACAGCACGGGAACCGCCTGGGGGGCAAGGGCAGAGTGGTATGGGACACTGTTCTGTCGCCCGCCGCCCATCCACAAAGAGCCTGGGACTGTAACTAGAGCCGTGGAGACTGGTGAGGTGAAGGTGAACGTGCTAAGGTGCCATTTGGAGCCAGTCGACAGCAGCAGGTAAGGATCACGTGTCTGACTCAAAATGAGGTAGGTATTGGCTCTTCCTAATAAGACTCGGCTGGTGAATGTTTAAATCCCCTTTTCCTTCCACCTTCCTCTTCTACTTATTAACACTGTGTCAAGTCTGGGGACGCCAAGGAAAGCTCAGTACAGAGCCAAACCCTGCAGTCTTTACCCAGGCTGACTTCCCACTGGAGTTGGCAGGATGTGGCCCCAAATGAATACTAAAGACACATGGTTGCTCATTAATTGGTGTTCCGGTTTCCAATGGCTTCCCACCAGGGGGCACGTGGCGTTTCGCTGGTGAAAAGGGCCCTGTGGGGGGGTTTAATTGCCCTATTTGAAAGTCGGCTGTGTTCTATTGGGACGGCTAGACAACGGGCTCTATTCGGGACGAGCATCGAATGGCCAGAAGAACGGGAACACGTCATGGGGCTCAGTGCAGGGGTAACCGGGTGAAAATGCTCTGGCCTGCGAGATACAGATGATCTAATGGTGCTGTCTGGCCTTAACATTCTCTGAGCCTCTGACAGCCTCCCGCTAGTCTTCAGTCCTATATCAGAAAGGGTCTGCACAGGCCAAACCCCATATTTGCGTGTGGACGTTGCACTGCATGTCTGTCTATCTGCCCAACTGCAAAGGCGGATGCAGTCTCTGCGGGCAGGTTCAGAGAGGCTCTTTGGGAATCTGGCGCTAAGCACTGCGGGCGTTACCTGTTTGTTCCTGCGTTCAAATGGGGGCACCCAGCGCAGGGGCATTCAGGAGGATGCCCTGCCTAGGCGGGGCGTTAGCTATCTGGAGGGCCTAATCGTGTCAGGTGCAGTGCACCCTTTGCTCCAGCGGAGGGGGCTCGACACCTTGCAGGATGCAACTGCGAGGCACCCGGGGTTGGAAATCCGAGCCTGCCTTTCAGGCAGCCCCGTGCGCACTGGAATTCCTTTCCTAGGATGGCCTCCTAAAGGGCGACACCTCGACTCCCCAGCCAGTGACTGCAAAGAATGTGGTTAGACTTGTTTGGAGGATACAATCCTTATGTCTTATGGTAAGGCTCCTCTCCCTCCCGCCCCAAATGCCCCTCGCACAATCACAGCTGTGGGTTTGACCTGCCCTCTCTGATCTGGGCCATCCCAGACTTTGGCTAACGGGAGGCGGGTGTGTAGGGCTGGTGAGCGGGTGTGCACGTTCCAAATGGCCCTTTAGCCTAAGGAGAGGCTCTTACCACTTCAGCAGCCACCTTTATCGCCTCCTGTAGCCCATACAGCTTCCCTGCAACCAGGTAAACCCCAGCGGTCCATATAGCACAGGCTTCGTGAACCCAGTGCTCCTGCGTGTCTCCCACTGACTCCTGAGACGGGGACTCGGCTTTGTTGCACTCGTGCCGTCTGGGCTTCTCTGCCGCCTCCTCTCCCTCTGTCCTCTCATCACAGCAGTAACAGCTTTGTAGTTTCCTAAACATCCCCCTGGAACTCGACCGGAGAGCGCTCTGTTTCGCTGAGTCAGCGGCACTGTCCAGCCTTGGCGGCTTTCCACTGATTGTACTCGTTGTACAATTATTATCTGTCGTTTTGAGCGTTCGCTCGGCCGGCGAAGGCACGGGAGCCTCTTCGCTGGGCCCCTCCACTTTAATCTTTTCTTTCAGCCTCGATTTCTTTTTCGGCAGGCAGTGCTCTGGGTAATACGGACCACAGAGGTCCCCAAGGTCTTTGTAATTGGCTGGGTTCCGGCAGAGGCAGCAGACCAGACAGGCTGCGTTGAGGGCCTTGGACACCACTGGGCCCAGGTGCATTGTGGAAGATAACGGCAGCGCCGCCTTGGGCTGCAGGGAGGCCCCACCCGAAAGCAGGGCCTGGGCCGAGGACGAAGGCTGCTGCTCCTTGTGGAGCCGGGCCTCCTCCCCGGCTGAGTTGATGATGGTGCAGGTGGTGGTGAACTCGTTGTGCTTTTCCACCCGCACGTAGGGGGAGAAGGGCGGCGCTCGGCTGTCCGTCCGCAGCCGCTTGCACGAGATGTACTTGAGCCTGATTTCGGGCTCCGCGGGGTTAAGCAGAGGGGCCTGCTGCTGCCGCCGCCGCTGCTTCGCCCTGCTCTTACACCTGGAGGCCACGTTCTTGGCCTTGCTACGGGTGTGCCGTTTCCTTTGTCTCTTGGAGTAGCCGTTGTAGTTGGAGTGGTTCACTCGCTGCTTCTGCGCCCGGGTTTGGGTCTGGGAGCTTCTCCCCTCGGGGGGTTCCTTCTTGGCAAAGTCTTTGTCCTCGGTCTTTGGCTTCTTCCCGTCCCTTTGTCCGTCTTCCCCGTTCCCCAGCGCGTCCCCCGCGCCTGCCCGCTCTCTGGCCGTCAGGAGCAGAGCAGGGGCCAGATGCGCCCGCCTGTCCAATGGGTTTTTGGCCACGCTGAAGGCTGCTGCTTTCCCTTTTCGGTTCCTCTTCTTGGGCAGCAGGCTGATGTTCTTTGCAGCCATGCTGCTGCTGTTGTACTGCACTGTCTCAGGAGATGAATAGGCCTCACCCTTGAAACAGTCAGAGGACAGTTTCTTACTGTTCATTAGTTTTCCTTTTAAGGATCTGTTGTTCGAATTTCTGCATAATTGCTCTGCTACTGAAGCGGCAGGAGCCTTTTGTGCCATGCCCTGGTTTAATGGCCCCGCTTCTCCCACCGCTGGGGTTACACTTGCATTCTTTAAGGCCCGCTCCTTCTCTGCGCCGGCAGGGCTCAGAGGATTACTGTGTGCAGTAGCGGTGGCAGCGGCCGTTTTGCATGCAAACTTCTTTAAATTCGGCGAGGTGATCTTCTGCACAATGGCCTCCAGCTTGAGGCCCCTGCCTTTCCTCGGGGGCAGCACTTTTGTCTTCATGGCCCCCTGAAATGCTGCCCGGGAGGTGATTTTAATACAGACGTTGGGGGGTTCTTTAGCTGGAGGGGGCGTCATGGCCGCTTCGCAGGAGCTCTTTGTGGGCAGTTTAGCTCTTGCCTTTTTGGTTGATGGCATCCTTTTAAAGAGATTGGGGGAGGCTTCAGGCTTCTCCTCTTTTGTGCTGCTGCTGCTGCTCCTTAAAACTAAATTTCTCTTTTTGGTAGGGATAGGGGACACGAAGGTGGATTTTCTCTTCAGCGAATGCAGCGGCCGCTCAGACATTTTGCTGCCCATTCCGGGCCCGGATTTAGGGAGTTTAATTCTTTTGCTCACCTTCCCTTCTTTGTGTGGCCCCCCTGGGGGTGTGATCTTGAAGGTGGGGGGTAGATGGTTGTTTGAAAGGAGCTTCTTGGGTGTTTTACAGTTTTTGATCCTGACCTCTGCTGTCCTCTTCTCCCTTCTCCTTTTCGTATAGACCTCCTGTGTCTTGGTCCTAGATCGCAGGATCATGGATCTCTGGTCCTTCACCTCTGCATCGTGGGGCTCCAGGCCTTTAGCCTTCTGGCCAATAAAGTCCTCGTTCTGCACCAAGTTTGGGACCAGGAGAGAAGTGGGATCGCTGGGATTTTGGACAACTTTTGGGGCTGGTCTTCCGGTGCGTTTCCTGGCTTTGAAAGCAACTCTCTGCTTCATGCCACAAACTGGTTTCTTCCCTAACTTTTCTTGATGGGCCAACATCTTCAGTCCTTCCAGTGGGGCTGGCGTCCTGGGCTCGCTCAAGGCAGTGAAAGAGCGGGTACACATCCGAGCTGGCAAGCCTTCATTTGGAAACCTAGGAGTTTGGCCATGGGCATTTTTGCTTGTTGTTTCTATCGGGCCATCTGGCCCTACACATGTGTTGGCCACCATGCCAGCTGCCTGGATGTCTTTGAACGGGCTTGGTACTGGTTTTCTGGATTCCTCTCCTTCTGACAACCTAGAATGAACCCTCTTGCTGCGAAGAGTCTTGCCCCTCGAGATTGATTCTGATTTTACCAGCAAATTTTCCGGTAGCATTTGCTTCTTTACCTTGACCAACAAGGTTGTTTCGGTCTCTGTCTTCTCCTGGAGGACACTTTCACCTACCGTTGAGTCCTCCTCAGGTTTAATGTGAGGCAGGGAAGATTCAAACCAACTTTTCACCTTGGTTTCAGTGCCGACTGCCGGGCCTAAGAGGATAACAGACTGTCCAGATAAACGAGAAGAGGGACCTGAATTTTCTTTCTCCACTGTGCTTACAGTTTCTTCTGCTGATACCGGCACATCCTTGGAGGAGAGCACTGCAGCATTCTCAGGAGGTTTAGGTGGGGATGTATCGTAGATCACAGACTTCTGCTCTGAACTAGCCAGCTCACACAGAGATGAATATTCTTCTGGTTCCAAATCAGACTCCTTCAGATCTGGAGATGATATCATCGGGATTTCACTGAAGTCCCCACCTGAACAGCAGTGCCTGGTATCCTCCAGCCACCTCTCACTATCTGCTTTGGTGGCCTCATCATACGTCAAAGTGTCTTCCTCTTCCTCCCCCATCTGCTGCTGGCTGAAGTCCTCGGCTTGCTCATTCTTGGCTGGCTGTTCACCGTCACATATATCCATGCAGCAGGCATTTTTTTTCTCTTTGCAAGACCCGGCCAATTTGCTGTGGAACAAACCCTTGGAAAGATCTGACGATTGTAGGCATGGTCCAAGCTCCTTCCACCTCAGGCATGATTCACTGATGCTTTCATCTGGCCAGTCAAAAGTCTCCATGGTGTTTTCAGAACCCACTGAGTTGGCCGTGGTGTTTGAATAGCAGCTGTAACTGGTGGCCCCAGAACTCGAAGTAGCAGCTGGGATATTGGGTTTGGAATTATATGCTAGGGAACCGGTGACTTTAAGAGCATTCTTTGTTTCAGTTGTTGTAAACTCCACCTGGGCATTCTCATAAACCTCTTCACTGAAATCCTTACTGTTGTTTCCCCCAGAGGCTTTGTCTAATTTCAGGGGTTCGGTGTGGGTACCCGAGTCGCCTTGGTTGGACCAGGTGCTCTTAACCATTGAGTCCAGACACGTTCTGTGATTTTCTACGTGGAAAGGGGATTTCACGGAGTCTTTGTTTAAAGCAGGGGAGTTGGCCCAGGCTTTGTCTGCCTTCTCGTTGATAGCGTCCTGTAGCACAATGATTTCGGAAGCCAGTTCCTCCTGAGATAGCGTACTCAGGAGAAGCCTCGGGCACTCCCTTTCATTGGTCATGTACTTGGTGAATGTTTCCAAGGGCAGGCTAGCATGAATACTCTGGAAAGAATCATCGGACTTTGTGGACATGTCGTCTGGAGAAGTCACCGAGCAAGTAGAGACCGACTCTGGCTTGGCCTTGGAGTTGCTGTTGACCCTCGCTGGACTGCGGCTTTGACTGCAATAAAGGAAATTTCTCTCTAGCTGATCTTCAGACCCGCTCAGATAATCGGCATCCTGAGTTTCAGCATGGACTGACTGAGGAGTGCTAAGAGGGTCCGACAGGGGGGTCCCTACCTGCTCGGCAGAGTACGTGCTACTCTCTGGACTGCAGTGTTGGCCTTTTAGCTGTTCTGGTGTCCTAGGAGGGTTTTTGATGCCCTTTTTCTGGGGCACTGCTGATTTTGAAAGGAGAAGCTGCTGGACGGTGTTGGAAATATTCTCGACTTGTGAGGTGAGTGCAGTTAGACTTTGCAAACTGAGATCGGACAGAAGATTTTCAGGGATCTTCTCCTTCTGCAAGTTTTTGCAGTTCCCAGACTGAGCATCTGGACTCGTCCCATCTGTTGGAGAAGGATTCAATAAAGGCATGAAATGGCTGTGGTCAGTGATGCCTGCAGGGAAAGACCCTGTGCTGAGAGATTGCTGGCTGTATTGGAAATTCTCCAGGTTTGGCATCAGAGGGGATGGAGTGGAGCTATAGGATGGAGATCTACCAACAGAACGAGCTGGAGAATGACTTGAGCTAGGACTAAATGTCTGGTAATATTGCTCTGGGGTCCTCACTGGAGCATCAGTCTGGCAATAGGTCTGGCCTGGCTGGTTATAATGTTGGTACTTTGCTAGGTTTTGATAGTGAAGTGTTTCCTGGGCATGATGCCTTCCTTGCAAGGGCTGCTGCTGCTGTTGCTGCTGTGGTTGCTGCTGCTGGTCGTAGCTAATTCGGTTTGCCTGATAGCCATGCAGGTTCTGTACTCGCTGCCCAGATGCTAGGTTAGCAGCCCCTCCAAGAGGCCGCTCGTGCTGTTGGCTGGAGGGCGCGGTGCAGCTTTTATAGGAGTGAGCTGCCTGGCTCCCTCCTGGGACAGAGGAGTACGTCGAAGATGCTGGGAACTGGGACTGGGAGTGCTGGGTAAAGTGGCCGGTCTGGGAAAAGGACATGGGTGAGGAGACGTCATTTTGGATCTTCTGCCTTTGCAGCTTGGGATACGTCAAGGCAGGTGGCTGCGGCGGCGGCTGCTGCGGCAGGTGCAAGGAATGAGTTCGGAATGGAAGCTGAGCCGTTTGCTCGTGGTACTGCCTGCTGCCGGCGGGAGCCGGGCTCTTTTTCATCAAGTTTTCCTCATACTTTGCCACTCCTCCGGCTAAGGATTGTTGCTGAGCTCCCCAGGGCTGCAGGCTCTCCTCCCCAGAATAGCGGGCCGGGTATGGGCTATTCTCTTGGACTGCGTAATTCGAAAAGGCCGGCCGGCCTTGCAGCTGCTGGCCAGGCAATTGCTTATTTCCCCTGTGATATTTCTCCACGGCGCTGTTCTCGTACCCCGGGTAAGGCAGCTGCTGCTGACTGTAGTACTCTTTCGCCACCAGCCTCTGACGCTCGCAGTTCGGCCCTGCCTGACTTTGATGCCTGTAATTCTCCAGGCGTGATGTATCTTGTGAAGTCTGCTGGTAGTTCTGCTGGTTGCCATGGAAACCACACCTTTCTCGAAAGGACTGCATGGCTCGGGCTTGTTATCTGTGAAGAGAGAGAGAGAGGATTCAAATGAACCATTTTCTTTTACCTTGGCTTTGGGAAGGGTGGGGGTGGGGTGGGGGGGGAAGGTGCGTGTTATTTTGATGTTTGTTTGTTTAAAAGCCGGTGCGAGATTTTAGAGATTTGTGCCTGTATTGCAGCTGTTGTTTTGCAATGCAGGCCTCCCTACAGTCAGACACCCCCCGCCCCCAGCCTTTAAAGGGAAACAAAACAAAACCAAAAACCCCAATGACAATTCCTTTCCCCCCTTCTTTCTCCCTTACCAGCTGCAGTCTATTGACACCCTCTGGTTCAGGAACACTGAGCCCATCCTGCCAGCCCCAGCATCCCTGTGGGCTCAGATCTGCCAAGGACGGCAACCAATGCAGGCGGCATCTGGATGTGGCTTGAATGGTGTTAGGTTGCTCAGTGTTTCACGCACCTGTTTTCTCATCCCCCTCTGCCCCTCGAGTGCTGACAATCACTTAGCAAAACGATCCTCCCTCCTTTCCCCACACCCTCCCTTGGGATTTCAGGATCCTGTAATCCAGTTACAACGCCTCGGGTTTTTTTAAATTATTAATCATTATTGTTGTGTTATTATTTGACCTATCAGCACGGAGGACAGAAACACGGGCTCTGCTATGGAAAGTCATTTCAACTTCCTGGTTCTGCTTCTCTGCCCCCCCTCCCCCCCCAACAATAACCTCCTCAATTGGTGTGATCCCATCTGGACTCTGTCTGCCCCTTGAAGCAGACGTCTATCAGAAGAGCAGTGAGGCACAGCCATCATAAAACGTCCCCGGTTCCTATCCCCAAATCTGTCAGGAAAGAGCAGCGCCTGCCTCACGTCTTCCATCTTCTAGGTAGGCAAACAGCTAACGTGCCGTGAGACAATGCGTGCTCACGAAAGGGTAAAGGTACATCAGCATGGACCTTAAGGGCCCGATCCTGTGAGGTGCTCAGGGCCAATGGGCATAGAGGGGGCGTAGCAAGGAGCAGGCCCCACCAGTGTCTCTCTAACTTGCTTTCCTTGGAGGGGCCCAGGGTGAGGATTTACTGTTGGCTTATCTGCACCCTGCGCCGCCCCAGAGTTTACCGAATAGCGCCAGTGGCGTGTGAAATCCCCTTGGTGAGGGATACCGCTGCCTCTCCCACCCCAAACCACCCTCACAGCTTCCTCTATGGCCTGTTGCTGGGGCCAGGCACAGGTATATTCCCACACTGGAAATCACATGATCTATCCACATTAGAGAAGGATTCTGGTCATGCGGGTTTCCTTCTGACTCCTTCCAGGGGGAGCTAATAAACGCAGAGGGACCTTTCTGGTCACATCCCACTAAGGGGATGCGGTCACAGCACAGTTAACCCAGGATCTTACCTGGGGGTTTAGCCCCAACCCCCTACCATCCACACACCATGTGACCTGGGTTTGGAGATGCTTTAAACCCGGGCTGCCTGACACGGCTGGGGGTACAGGTGAGAGCGCAGGCTCCGGTTTAGCTCGGGCTGAAACACACCCGCTTTGCAGCAAGGCTGCATGCAAGAGCAAGAGCTGACAGTCCTCCAATGCCTTCCCACAATTCCCTTCCAGTTCTCCCACAACTGACGGAATGGATTGGGAAAGAATCCTGGAGTGTCTCAGCACAAAGAACCTGGGATACGCCCCACATGGGTGAGTGTAGAGACGGTGAGGGCGCAGGGCTCACACCACCCAGGCTAGACTAACCCCGGTGCCAATTGCCCGGGCTAACTGTGCAGTGAAGACGTCCCCTACAACGGGTGAGAAAGAGCTCGTTCTGCAGGCCTGTCCCCAGAGATGAAAGGAGGAGGAGACGGAAAGAAAGAGGAACGGCTTAGCCGTGTGCAAATGGGGAATCCTCCACGTGAGTTAGAAGGGTTGGTCTGACTCCCCTGGGAAGCACAAAAGGGAGGGGGCACCTGGAGGGGACCCACTAGTGAGGCAGCATCCCCATTCTTGTTGATTGACTGGCCCTAAACAAAAGCACCGTGAATGCTTGGGGGGCCCTGATCCCGGCCAGCCAGCCTGCTTTCCCCACCAGGCGTGGTGACAGAAAGGGCCAGTGCCCCATCGTAGAAGCTGGGGTGGGACACACCATAAGGCCAGCCCGGTTCCTCTTCATACCGCTCCCATTCTCTGAGGAGCAATCTCTCTCTCTCTCTCTCCCTTCTGTCCTCTCTCCGTGTTTATTAAGGAAATGACTTTAACACGGGGAACAGCCTCTCGCCCTAGTTCCCCACTTCGATTCCGGCTTTGGTTGGTGCATCTAACACATTACACCAGACACCTGCTGAGAGAGTCAAACCAGAGCTGTGCACAGAGGCGGGATTTTTTTCTCTCTCTGTTTTTTGACACGGGCGTCTCTCTCTCTGTGCAGATCTGAGCCGTCATCTGCTCCTTTCGCTAAAGACTTCAGGCTGGCTGTTAAAAACAAACCACCCCCACACAGACCCACACGCAGCCCTCCCGACACATGCAAAACACATGCACACACATCAAAACATGTGCACGCATGCACCCTCCCACATGCAGTCAGACATGTGTGCACGCCCGATCAAACATGTGCATGCACCCAGACACACAATTTCATTCCAGTCTCGTAACAAGCGCGGACACAAATCCCCATCACAATGGCCCCTGCAGCATGTAGCCCATGAAACAAGGTTACCCCCGCCCCTTTGCACCTTCTCCAGCGTGACCATAAAATCCCCACATTCCATGCAGCCCCATCCAGGGAAGGTTGCGCCCCCCTCGTTCTGTTGCACTGGGGGGGCGG
Organism: Mauremys mutica; assembly: GCF_020497125.1. Lineage (NCBI taxonomy): Eukaryota > Metazoa > Chordata > Testudines > Geoemydidae > Mauremys > Mauremys mutica. The sequence continues at coordinate 79,238,606 of NC_059082.1, read as the reverse complement.
CATATTTACGAGGCCAGAATGTGCAAAACTCTGCGTGGCTCTAAATGAAGCTGCCTGCACCTTTGCCTGTTGAGCCTTGTCTATCTGCACAAATTACATTTCTGCTTTTATTAGTCCCAGATTGCTCTCATTTCCTGCTGAGTGTCCTGTGGATATCATTAACATTTCAGCACCTTTTATTTATTTATTTTGAAAACCGAAGCCTCCGAAATACATGACCAAAAAACGCTGTTAAAAGCTACTAAGAAAGGTGGCATTGCTAATTTCCCAACCCCTCCAGCGCCCCGTTATTCCACTCCCCCTTCCCCTTGAATGGAATGCTGGCTCCGCTTAATCGAGCTCTTCTGTATTACAGCTGGATTTCCCAATACGCACAAGCAGCTGGATGCGGTTAAAGCATGTATCTCGGAGAAAAGACAGTTCGATTAAAATACGGTGAACCTAGTGCTCAAGTCACCCGACGCAGAAATCATGGCTTAACATTCCCCCGTCCCACCAAAGGGGTTAGGGGGGAAGGAATCGGGGAACAAAAGAACACAAATGAAAGAGAGGCCCTGGGGACACGGGGTGGAGGGAGAAAACGAAAGGGTGGAAAGGGCCCAAAAGCTACACAAGGAAGTGGGTTTGAAAAATGAAAGCGGCTTGAAAAAACACTGAGCTGTTGCTTTAATGGAAGACTCCTTCCTTTCTCTTTGATTATTAATTATTATTACTTTTCCAAAGAGCCCAGGGAACGCCAGGCTGAGATAATGACACCGTTTGGCTGTGGGGGAAGGAGGGACGTGACATTAGCACAGAGAGAGGGGAATGAACCGGGGGAGATGGCGAGGGAAGGATCCAATTAGAATCAAAGCGGGTTTGGGTCGCGGTGACATTTCCACTGAACTGATCCCCTGCTGGAAATGCACCGGGCTGGATGAGGATCCTCGCATGAGGATCTCCGGATTTGTCTCTTACCCGCCAGCCTCCAAAAGCAATAGTCTGTGAAGCCCCTGGAGCCAGCGAGGAAAGAGAAGGCCTGGAGCAGCCTAGCAGTGGGAACTGATTAGCACTGGGGAATGTGACAAGTGAGGACAGCAGCCGCCTCCTGACAATAGCTCCTCCAACAATTGATGGCTCTGACGATCTGTGCCTCCCAGACCGTAGGCTCCCCTCCCCCAGCCCCACACATTGGCCAACACTGAGCATCAAGGGCCCCATCTATCTCTGATGTAACCCCTTGGATTTCTATGGGGACCCCTCACTTCTTTGATACTCACACAGTAGCATTAGGCCCTGTTTGCATTATGCCACACATTGGTAGCACAAGTGGGTTGACACCCGCTTTGGTTCAGCAGTGTAGTTAGGGCTGACTTTTGCTACAGATCCTAAGCTAAAACCTGGCTTTCAAAACCTGGTTATAAACCCACCTGCGCCCATCCACTCCGGCTGTGCAAACCACATGATCGCGCAGGTCAGCCACACAGCCGAAGTCAGCGAAACGGGGTTGTTTCGCCTCTTAGCCAGGTCCTTCAAGCCAGTGCAGCAGCATGCAGCATTCCAGGACAGCATGCCCTGCTGCACAACAGCCAGGGAGAGGGTTGTGTCAGGGTGACACAAATACCGTAGGGCTTCATGCCATAAAGCGCCTTCCCTCACTCTCCCCTGGACTGAAAGAATCCGAATGCAGAGATAAGCGACAGCAGGGGGGAGAGGCGGATTCAGAGTTATGGGCAAGGGAGAAAGCTGCTTTCAGAGGAGACCTGAAAAGGGAGAGAGTCAATGAGGCCGAGATGATAAAAAGCGGCTGTTGCAGAGACTGTGGGGGGGGGGGGGGGAGAGACACAGGGAGGAGGCTGATCTGTATGAGGGTTGGAGCAGGGACGAGGCTAGAAAGGGGGTGGGGTCTGCGATACTGGCTACAGCAAAACCATGGAGGGTTTTAAAAACAAGGCCGATGAGCTGGTTCAGGTCAATGGGAGTTTCACCCCCGACTTCAGCAGGAGCAGGATTCAGCCCAAGGGGAAGCAAGGCAAATAAAATCGACAGAAGCCGTGGGCCGAAGCCGTGGGCGGATTTCCTCCTGAGTACGTCTCAGGGGCAGCCCATCAGCACAAGGAAAACACCCACACAACCCTGGATATTCCCCCTGGATCCTCTGCTATGCTTGTTACACACAAGGCTGCATTCTGCTCTCTGTTACTTGGGACACATCCAGAATTCCTCCCCCCAAGCCCAATTCTGCTCCCGGTGAGGCCGGTGTAAATCCAGGGAGGAGCTCTGTTTGGAGGAGTTCAGTGCTCTGGATTTATGCAGCACAGAGTTTGGCCCGTTTCCTTTGCTCCCACATGCTGAGGGTCCTGACCCGGGACACTCCGGATCAGATCCATTCCCACAGCCTGTGCTGGCTCCAGCGCATCAGACATTCCATCCCCCGGCACCTCAGCCCCCACGGCTCCAGAGCAGCGAGACCTTGGCAGTATGCAGTTGCCATGGGGACAACCTCTTATCTGACCAGTGGTTCGGACGATCACACTGTGCAGTGCAGGAGATGCTGTTCAGCTGCCTAGAGCCCCTCCCCCACACCGGCTCACAACTCTGACCGTGGGAGTCTCACAGAGGGAGATCCCCCAGAAATTATATTTCACGGCCATGGGAGAACAGCCATCACTTTGGAGGGGAACATTATTTGCCCGTGATTTTGACCTGACTCCTCTGAAAAGAAGTCAGCGGAGATGAAAATGCTGGAAAAACCTTTGCAGAAATCTATGTTGTTAAAAATAATATATAAATGTTGCCTTCCTGGAATGAGCGATGAGACCTAAAGTGCATCAATAATGTACAAATGCTTTGCCCTTCACAACCCCTCTGAGACAGGGGAATGTCATCTCCCATTTTACAGGTGGGGAAACCGAGGCACGTATTAGGCCCAGGAGGGTATGTAGGTAGCTCCCTGCAACACTCACCACAAGCCCCTTTGATGAGGCAATTTTTTTTCAGCTGCAAGGAGGAATGATGTGGCAGGGGAGCTTTTGAGGGCAATGATCACAGCATAAGGTGGGAAGGATGTTGCGATGGGCAGATAATGGAGGTCATGGCTGGAGAACAGAACCTGTGAAAATATCTCTGCTCCATCTTGGAAGGGGTAAGGGAGAGGGGAGAGCGTCAGCTGCTCCAGCAACAATCCCACTGAAATATGGAGATCCATAAATACAGTGGCGGACCCTATGGAAACTGTTTTAACAGCATGAGTCTTACAGACATTGAAGATGATAACTGGTGCCTCAGAGCGCCTGTACATCTCCCTGTCCTGCCCCGGTCAGATGGCGTCTGCACTTGTTGGACTGGTCCCAGTCTCTCTCTTTAGAGGGTTGCGTCCAAGGGCAGCTGAATTTTCCTGCTCATGAATATTAAGGAGCAGGCAAGACTGGCATGATAAGCAGTGATGACGGGAACTCCTCATATCCATCTGAAGCACCAGTGCCCTGTGTAAGCTGACCAAGAGTGACCCTCAGTGCCCCGGTTAAGATGTGATTTTATTCTTCATGTTAGCTCAAATCAAGGCCTCGCCCTTCCGCAGGCTGGCCATTCTGTTACAAAGCGCTACCCGGAGAGACTACACGACTGACACACAGGAAGGAGGAGCCCTATGGAGTCCCCATTCAGGAGAACAAACTCCTGGCAGTGTGTATCTCGTCCTTCTCTACTGCCGCTGGAAAGAGAGACCTGGAGACAAGTTTGGATCAGATCACGCGTGAAATAAGCTTACTGTGCTCCCTCCCCACCCTGCAAACTGTGCACACAAACTCAGCACTGCCAATGATCCCTGGTCAGGAGAGCTGGCCCAGCAAGCGGACAGGAGCAGAGCTGCAGGTGCTTTTAGGATGGGGTGTGGGCTCAGGACTGGCACAGCTGGCCACGCCTCAGGTCAGGCTTGAAGTGCATGGTGGGCAGGCCTGGGGCGGGAGTATCTGGCTGCATCTGCGGGTCAGGCTTGCGGAGCCCTGGCCGAGCTGTTTGGGAGAAGAGGGGGGAACATGCACAGCACTCACTCCCCAGCCAACAAACACTGAACAGGAATTCACTTTCCTCACTCCCACCCCACAGAAGGAGGCAGATGAAGGGGCTGACCTTACGAAGTGCTGACATCAGCAGGACTGGAGGATGCTCAGACCCAGCCAAGAGCAGCATAGCACCCTGCAGGATTGGTTCTAAATGCAGGTCCCAGTATCCCTGCTACCTGCAAGAGAGCCAACCCCTCCCTCCCTCCCTACGTCCCCTTGCTAGCAGTCTCCCAGCCTGTGCTGTACGGCTGGGCTTAGCCAGGCGAGGTCTGTCTCTTCTCAGCAGGTGCAGCTTTGACACAGCTCCATTCCCTCACCTCTTTCCCTCCTGACGCTCTGTCTCTCCTTGTGGCCTGGCTAGCGTGGAACTTAACAGATGCTCCAGCCTCTGATGCAGGCTGGCCTCAAGTCAAGCTGTCTACCGGGCTGAGACCTAGCCCCCTCACCCCCACATTCATGCTCCCAGGTGCTCCCCCTGCCCCCGCGAGACTGCTCAATGCCCTATTCTCCAGGATCCCAGCTTTCAATTAAGAAGTTTCTAGCCCAGCCCCGTGATCACAATCACAAAGGAAATCAATAGGCAGCTGTCTCATTGAGTCTGCAGCCTGACAGACTGAAACAATAGCACTGAGGCGAGGTGGGAACAGCCTCTCAGCTTAACCTCCACAGCCTAGTTCAGACTGTTGAACCAGCAGGCCCAGCTTGCCAGGGTTTTGACTCTGAGCCTAAATAAATACTGCAAAAATAAACCAAAAAAACCCCACAGTGGCACCAAGACTCAGAGCCCGGGTCAATTGACTCAGGCTCAGGGGGCCTGGGCTGTGGGGCTAAGAACAGCTGTGTAGACATTCCCGCTCAAGTGGAGTCTGGGCGCAAGGGGGAGGGTCTCGGAGCCGAGTGGGGCCAAGGCTATTTTTAGCCCGGCAGCCTCGGCCCCAGTGAGCCCAAGTCAAGTGATCCTGGCTCTGAGACTGGGTGCCATGGGTTTTTCTTTGCAGTGTAGACACACCCAGAAAGCCCATCCAAACAACCACCCCCGCTCTCCACCACGCACCAGCTGTGCACACCCAGGCGTGGGTCCGGGCCGCAGCCCACTCCTGCAGAAGGGGATATTTTCTGAGGGCACGGGGTGGGGGGCGGAGACCACCAACAGGGGGCATTCGCTTGTCAGAAAAGCAGTGTGACAGCAGTTCTGATGAGCGTGAGAAGCAGAGGCGGGACCCAGCAGCACTGGCCGGCTCCAAAGGGCAATGAGGAACACTCTTTGGCTAGAACGGCGACCAGGAAGGGGAAGGAGAAAAGCAGAGGCTCCGCAGAGGAGCCCCTTAGGCAGACGGAAAGCTCCAGGTACTGCCCACTACCACCTTTTCACGCAGGCGACAAACAAATGCCGGCGAATGGCAACTTGGGATATTGGAGGGGCACTTTCTGGAGGGTCCCCACACATTTCCCTGCTGAGTCGGAGACTCCACTCCAGCGCCCCTGCAGACATCAGCGGCACGCTTACCTGTCTGTCAAGTCCGACACGGGCGCGCTCGGCCAGCGGGACAGACGTTCCCCACAAGAGTACAAAGAACCCCTCTCTCTCTGAGGATCTCAAAGCACTTTACACCACTCCGGGAGTTGTGTCTCACAGCCCCTGCCCCGGCGAGGAGGTCAGGCTTGTCCTCATTTTACAGAGGGGGAAATGGAGGCACAGTGCGGGTCAGGGACACGCCCTAGATGCTATAATCCTATTTTCTAACTAAAGGACCTATTTTTACAGCCCGTTGCCCCCTGTAACTTCACTTCAGTTTTCACCTCTCCATTTTGGAGGGGGATAAGAACACGAATTAGCATTAAAACACCCACTTGACGCAGGGCTGGGAACGTGCAGTCACTGGCCAAATCCGCTACAATCCTTCACTTCCTTTCACAGGGACCCGCCACTTGTCATCAGCAGCATCCTTGTGAGTGGTCCACAGCTGACCCCTCTGTTGCACTAGGAGAGGTGGGCCCAGAGCTTGGGCTGGATGTGGGGCCAAGTGCTCCACAGATGGAAAAGGTCAGAGAGCCTCAGCCATTCCCAGCAGGCGAGCTGGGAACTGCTTAACTCACCGCCCATCTCATGAGAAACCTGCATACTCTGTGCGCACCAGCCCCTTCAGGTGCCCCAGACAAGGGGTTTACGCTGTCGGGCCGGACAAGCGAGATGGAGCCATGCGGTGGCGTTGAGGTGTCACGACACAGCTGTGCAGACGCTCGCGGCAGTGAACGCCAGCCGCTCAGATGCACTGAGCCTTCCGCCGCCGTTTGTGATGGTTTTCTGATGCCCGCTCGGGGGGAAGAAAAAGACACAGAACTCTGCAAACGAAGGCGCTGATCCAAAGCCCTCTGAAGTCAGGGGGACTCTCCGCACGGACGTCAGCGCGCTGAATGAAAGAACGGAGGCTGAGGGACGTCACCCTCTGACGTCACGCTCTCTGCTCGGAGGGGCGGCTACCGGGAATGGCACACGTTTTCACTGACAATGCCTTTGGACCTTGTCACTCGCCCCTCCAGCCACTGCAGTCCTGGGCTGCTCCAATCCTCTGCCAGCTCCCCGCACCACTCCAAGTCTGTCTCCTGCTTCCAATTCTCTAAGGGCCTGATCCTGCGAGAGGCTGAGCGCCTGCAGCTTCCACTGACTTCAACAGGACGTGGGAGTGCTCAGCTCCCCACAGGATCAGGCCCTCGCTGCTACCACTCAGCTGCTCCAGCCTGTTCTCTCAGTCTCTGGTTGCACGCTCTTCGGGTGATGTGACATCAGCAAGGTCTTGCAAACTAAAAATAACCAGTGCTGTTGCATGGTAATAATCTGGGGAAAGCACTGTCATTACGGCTCCCTGACTGTTCCCAAGCCCCCAACCCCCCACTTCCCCCCGGAGCTCTCCAGATGGAGTGTTACAAAATGCAGCCCCCTTGCTAAGCAGCAACCCCGGATGCCAGCTGTCAAGGCACCTAGGCAGCAGGCTGCCGACCATCTAGCCTAGATCCTGGGTCTGCCCACCCTCCGCCAGGGTAGTAGGGGAAACGGCAGCCCCATGCGGTGACCTGCCCCCGCCCCCCCAGCCCCACTGGGAAGAGAGCTGCAGTGGGCGGGGGGGGGGGCAGGTTTCACATTGCAGCCCGATCATCCTTTGCACGGGGAGCCGTGGAAAGGCGGCAGAGGCTGGCACGGTGCAGCCCTGCCCCCTGGGCAGAAAGCGCCTGGCAGCCCAGGAGCTGCAGGCTGGAGATGCCAGCAGCACTCCCCAAACCATGCTCTGGCAGGCTGCCACACCGCAAACTGCTGCGTGTAATTTGATTATTAAGGCGGGGGGGGGGATCAGAAATTGCCCAGCCCCCGCCGGGCTATGCTGCGCCGTGCTAAGATGGGGGCCCCTCTCCAGCTGGCAGAGGACAGAGCTAATTGTGCAGCCACTCTCTGCTCGTGGGCACTGAAATGAAGCCGGGGCCCGCTCCCAGCAATTAGGCTGCGACTCAGGGATGATGTCTGTTAGCAGCCTCTGAGCGAGAGATGCGCCGTGACCCCCCCCCCCCGCCCGCAAACTGCATGCACCCGCTTGGTGGGGGATCTGGGTGCACAGGTGCTTCCCTCCCCAGGGGGGTGGTTTGTGTGTGTGGGGGGAGGGGGGGTGCCTCCTGGCGCCCATGGGGTTCGGGCACCCATGGCTGGGATCCGAGCGTGGGGGAGGTGGCAGCCAGGGCGGCTGCTCGCGACAGCTGTTCCCTCGGCGTGCTAGACCGGCAGCAGCACGCCCTGAGCTGCCGGGGGAGTGGCAGGAAATCCGCAGGACTCCCCCGGGGCCAGGTAAAACTTCCTGGGGCTCATTTCTGCTCTTCGCAGCCCGCCCCCTTGTCCTGCCTGTGCACCGGCACCCAGTGGGCTACTTGGGGCGATGAGCAGGCGCCCAAAGCCCCTGTCCCTGCCCGGGGCAGCCTGGTGCAAGGTCACCCGGCAATCTCGCCACTGCCTCCCACTGCAGGGACACAGGGTGGGAGAGGGGCAGGGCAGCCCCGGACTTCTGCCCCCCCACCCCAGTATTAATTAGAGCAGAGGGGGAAGGATTCTTAAGCCACCATCAACAAGCCGCAGCAACTAGCCCCTTGGCTCGGCCTTTCCAGACATGAGGGCACGCACAGGGACGCAGGGGAAGGAGGGAAGGGGGGCGGCTGGGCGAAGGGGACCCCCCCCCCATAATGGGGAGGAGGCAAGAGAAAGCAGCTCTCCTCCCCAGCCTCCCTCATTCATCTTCCTCGATTCCCCGCTGTACGCTCCCTCGGAAATCAGCCGAGTGAAGCAGCTGTTCCTTGCACACTTCACTTGACCACAGATGATGATAAATGAGGCTGGGGCTGTGCCGAGAATGTGCGCGTGGGGGGAGGGGGCGGCTCACTCGCTGCGGCCACTTGCAGCCCCCCTCGCTCCCCCCCCACCCCCCCAGACAGCGGGGAATGCCCTAGGCGGGTTCCTCCGAGCTCAGCACAGGGCGCAGTGTGAGGGGCTGGAGCCTGCCCCACGCTACACCGACGGCACCGGCTGCGAGCCAGCGGCAACGCCAAGCCCCCGCGGGCTCCGGGAAACGCGGCGCGGGGCTCGGCCCCTGAGAAGCCCTGCAGGGCGCAGCGGTGCTGCCGGCAAGACGCCCTGTGAGAAGGGCCACGCTGGCTCAGCCCAGCAGTCCATCTAGCCCAATAGCCTGTCTCCGACCATGCCCAAGCCTGCGCCTGGGAGCTCCGCACATGGGGCTCCATTGTGCATCACTGCAGGCAGGCAGAGCCACCGCTTTGTCCCCTCCCTCCAGCTCCACTGCTGCTCCTCCTCCTCCAGGCTCCACCTTGGAAGCTCCCCCCCTTCCCACCCCCTAAAGGCTTTGGGTTGAGCCTCCCCGCCTCAAAAGCGCTAATGCCTGGGTCCCTGCTGAGCCCCTCCTCCGCCTGGCGTGCATCCCCCTACCCTGCTACCCATTAACAACCGTAAATAATGGATCTCTTTCCTCCAGCCGCCTGCGACGCGAGAGGTGGCGGCGGTGGATGGAGATTGCTGAAGGATGCTAATGATCAGGTGGCACTCGGTGGCAGCACGCAGGGCTCTTGGGGCGCTCAACCTCCTAGTTAGCAGCGCGGCTGGCGCTCTCCCGGAGGGCTTTGCAATGCTGGAAGCAGTGCTCTGAATTCAAGGGGGAGCCCTGTGAATGCCCGAAATGCTCAGTAACTTCCCGGCCAGACAATGCCTCCTCCCTTCTCCACTGGGGTATCTTCCTTCCTTTGATGTAATACATTACGCTGTCCACTGCAGCTTCTGCCCACTTCCTGCGTCTAGCTCGTCTTAGAGGCTTGTTGCTCTCTGCGTTTATGCTCACACTCATCCCTGTACCCATTTGGAAACCTCAGCCTAGCCCTCCCTTTGGTCCTCAGCCTGGAGACTCCACTCCTCCCAATCTAGGAATTTCAAAAGAAAACACTGGCTGGAAATCCGGATAATGACTCAACATTTCTTCCTACCACCCAGGATCCGATTCTCCTCTTGCATGCATCGCTAATGCTCCACCGACTTGCCCCACGTCCGTTTGAATCAGAGCGTTCTCACTCTTCTTTTGGAGAACGGCTCAGATGCTGGCTGTGGGGTTTTTCCTAAAGTAGCTCTGGTGCATTCAGTCTCACACCAGATGTGGAGGAGAAACGGCCTGGGTGTATTAATCCCTGTAACCCACACCTCCCCCCTTCCGTTTTTGATTCTTTCTTCCTCAATTTTTCCTTTCAATTCTCTACCTTTCCCAAGCAACTTAAAAAAAACAAAACAAAAACAACAAACTGTCAGCCCTTAATGTCGTCACAGGTCAAAAGGGCAAAGGTCCGTCCTTTTCACCTCCTCCCAAGGCCGCAATCGCCAGTGGAATTACAAATGAGTGAGGGGAGGCATGTTACACTGAACTCCAGCCATGAGAATATTGGGAAGATCCTGTGTTCTAAAACCCTGAGCAAGTCTCCTAACTCCCCAGTGCTTCAGTGAAATGCCAGCTGGCACGCTTGGTTCAAAAAAAGCCAGGAACCTCCCTGCAAACCAGATGCTCAACCTGAGCTGAGCATTCCCAGGCAAGTGATTGGTACAGGAGGGAAGGATGCAGTGGCGCAGAATGCATAGCCCAGGCTTAACATGTAGGGAGGAAAAACTCTTGTTTATTACTTTTCCCACCAATCCCCCCTCCCCTGGATTGGCATCAACCTTGAGAGGCTTGCAGGGGAACGGCAAACAAGCCGATCGTTATGCAGAAAACAGAACTAAGGGTAACGAGGGACTTGGCACTTCAGCCTCTGCACCTAAATCTTTTCGGCACTCTGCCTGAAGCTTGTGACGCAGGAAGACAAAAGCAAGGACAGCTGGAATGATATACTGACCCTCTGGCCTTCACGTCTCTCACTGTGCCTAGGTATTGCAGCAGGTTCAGAGAACTGATTTCAGACCAGTAACCACTGGAGGAACAATACAACGCCTAATGAAAGATAGTGCCTCATATACTCAGTACTGACCTGATGGCCTTCTCTTAACCGACGGACTTCACAAGTACTGTCCATCTCTAGTTTGGAAGTGTTCACACTAACAAGACTGACGCGAAATAGTGGCGTGGGAAGACTTAAAGACCCAGTGTTATGAGTTGTCCGTTCTCAACCTGCCCCAAGTGGAGGAAGAGAGACGGTGTATTAAGTTCATTCACGGGGGTCCCCACAACGCACCAGACAAAAGCATTGGCAGTGACTGAATGGAGCCTCTTGCTTGTCATATCCACTGAGGAGCGTATTGTGGTGCCAATCAAAGAACAGTTCCATAGGTGGACAGAAGGGCACACGTCTCCGTGTAAGCGCCAAAGCTTCTCTCTCTCACCAACAGAAGCTGGTCCAATAAAAGATATGACCTCACCCACCTGGTCTCTCTAATATCCTGGGACCAACATGGCTACAACAACACCGCATATGTCCCTACTGTCACACATCTGCTTGGCCTGTCCTGGCCCCCTCTGCATACGTACTCGCTTATGCAGCCTGCGCTGCAGCCCATGACACTGCATCCTGATTGCTACTTTTAGCGAGCTAGCCAAGTTAAATCTAGCACAGGTACGTCTACATGAGCTGTCTGATTACACATCCTAAGGCCTTGGCGGAGCCCTCCATCACCTCGAAAGAGCACCCGGCCTCTTCTTTCACCACCATGGCCCCACACCACTTCAACCAGGCTTCACAGGAGGATCAGACGGGGTCCCTTCAAAGCCCAGCAGTGCTGATCCTTAAGAAGTCCCTACAGCACTTTTGTCCATACCCCTGAAGGAGAAAACCTCCACTGGTTTTGTAAAAGACCCCACTAGACATGTTGCCTTTTGTGTGAATTTCACACGGAGTTCTTGGGCTCCTACCAGGTGGCATGGATGTTGAGCACACACTGGGAGCTGAAACGAGGGGTCCTCTCACCGCTCTAGATCTGAAAACAGGGAGTCCTAGTGAAAATGCTGACACAACTTTAACTATAAATTGCCTGAAAGTCTCCCACAACCATGATAAGGTTTGGATAACCCTCCGCTGCTACTCAGAAGAAAGCGATGGGCCGTCCGGATGGAAAGCATTTCCTTTTTTTTTTAACGTATTTTCTGTCTTATAGACTGTGACTTTCCTTCCTTCAAAAGAACTATGAGATTCCACAGTAGTTTAAATGTAAAAGAAAACACCCCAACAACCTTGTGTCTTAAAAGAACCAAATCATTCCCCATGCTTCTTTATAGTATCATTCTGTTTTAAATTACAGACAGTTCATTTACACATTTCTAGTTAACCTATACCTCACTCTCATTCACCATTTTCAAGCCATTACTGGGCAAGAGCTTATAAAATTTTAGGTGCATTCAAAATCCACACATATTTAATCATGGAATTAACTCATTTGCTTATGCAATCACAGTGAATGTCCTGTACGAAGGGAACACATAGGAGTTGTCTGATCACAGCTTGCCAGCAGAAATATTGGTCCGGGCCTAATAGAAGAGGGGAATGGTCTTGTGAAGCAAGGTGTGTGTGTGTGTGTGTTCTAGTCCCAGCTTTGTTATGGACCTCCTTAGGCGAGTCACTTCCTCTCTGCCTCACTTTTCCCATCACTGAAATGGGGATAGTAATGCCTACCTAGGAGGGATGTTGTGAAACCAAATTCACTGCAACTTGTCACAAGCGTTACAAGTGCTGTTATTACTATTAAAGCTTTTTTATCCTGCCTCTCACTCTAGCGCAGGGGGTCTCAAACTGGGGGTCAGAACCCCTCAGGGGGTCATGAGATTATTACATGGGGGGTCGTGAGCTGTCAGCCTCCACCCCAAACCCCACATTGCCTTCAGCATTTATACTGGTGTTAAATATATTAAAAACTTGTACTTTATAAGGGGGGTCGCTCTCAGAAGCGTGCTATGTGAAAGGGGTCATCAGTACAAAAGTTTGAGAGCCACTGCTCTAGCGCATACTGTGTATGGATCACAGAGTCTTCTCTGCCTGAGCTGATAATGGTGAATTGCTCTAGGAAATTTAGTTCTCTGCTCTCATGCAACTGGTTGGAGAGGCCTCCTCCATCAGACCCAGTTAAGTAGGGTGTGAAATGCCCTTTTACCAGCACTGTGATCGGACAAGCTGTGTCACTGAAACTATAGAACAGGGGTAGGCAACCTGCGGCACGCGAGCTGATTTTCAGTGGCACTCACACTGCCCGGGTCCTGGCCACCGGTCCGGGGGGCTCTGCATTTTAATTTCATTTTAAATGAAGCTTCGTAAACATTTTTAAAACCTTATTTACTTTACATACAACAATAGTTTAGTTATCTATTATAGACTTATAGAAAGAGACCTTCTAAAAACATTAAAATGTGTTACTGGCACACGAGACCTTAAATTAGAGTGAACAAACGAAGGCTCGGCACACCACTTCTGAAAGGTTGCCGACCCCTGCCATAGAAACAAAAAGGCTGTTTCATTATCACGAGGCCAGGTGAGGAAAGGAACCACCAGAGTCCATGGGCCAAATTCTGCAGTGATGGAAACGGCATGGTTAGGTGTCAATCGGTGTCAGTCAGAACCTCGACTGATTTGGCTTTGAGTGGGTATGCAAAACGAGGCCACCTAACCTGCCGAGGGGGCAGACGAGGGTGGGGAGGAGAGCAAGAAAAGCAGAAGGAGCGGGTATGAGAAGGTGAGCAGCTCGCTGGTTTACAACCTCCTTTTGCCCCCTGTGGCTGTCTTAGGAGCCAGCGTCCCAGGAACTGAGTGCCCACAGTGCTTCTGGAAATGGGATTTAGCCATCTCAGTCACTTAGGCCTTGCAACTCTACGCGGAGCAATGCCAAGACACCTATAAAAATCTAGGCCACAGTCACTCCATTACCTGTTTAGGCTCTAGATTTATATCTGTGTAACCGAGGGCAGAATCTGGCCCCGGTCTGTGTCTATTACCCTCGCTTTGCACACTCACTGAATGTCAAAGGCATTTGGTTTTACCCTGCTTCACCATTTCCATCCACTTTCTGACCCACTTACTCCCACTGAGTAAGTTGCACCATTGTTTACATCGCCTCTGAAGTCAGCTCCGAGGCGTCCATGGGCTCCGCTCTCGCTCCGTGCTGACTCTGGGCTCCAAGGGGACCACGCTTGAAATACTGGTTCTGTCTGTTTGACGAAGGAAATTAACCTTTTAGGAGTAAAGATCAAATCAATCCTTTGCTCTGTTTATGGATCACACTGCTTTGTAAGCCGCTTCCTCCTTTTCCGGGGCTAAGCACCTACCAGGGTCTTCGGTTCTGCCTTCATTTGCATTTGAGTGTTTCTTGCGGTTTGCTGGCTAGAGCTTTCAAGTCCTGTCTGAGGAAGCTCTTATATGCTCTGTCTACCAATACCCTGGGCTCCACACTGCTGGAAACTCCATGCTCTGTCTGGATGATGTGTTAAATAAAGACCAGACAACTGAAATCCCGGTAAAGACTTAGGCCAGGGGTCTCAAACACGCGGCCCGTGGAGTTATTTGCTGTGGCCCGCCAAGCTCCCTGCGCCCTCCCCGTCCCCCCCAAGTTATTTCTTGCGGCCACCAAGCTCCCCTCACCCGACACCCCCCTCCCACCCAGTGCGCTGCATCCCTGCTCCTCTGCCTACCTCCAGGTGTGTCCCGCCACCAAACAGCTGTTTGGCGGCGCTTAGCACTTTCCAGGAGGGAGGGGGGAGGAGCGGGGAGCCATGCACTCAGGGGAGGAGGAGGAGGAGAGGAGGCGGGGCAGGGGCAGGGATTTGGGGAAGGGGTTGGAATGGAGGCGAAGAAGGGGTGGGAAGAGGTGGGGCAGGGGCGGGGCCTCATGGAAGGGGTGGAGTGGGGGCGGGGCCGGGGCAGTGGGGGGTGTCAGTGATGCGGCCCTCGGGCCAATATACTAGTCCTCATGTGGCCCTCACGGTCATTTGAGTTTGAGAGAGGAGAGGGTTAACCCTTGAGGTGCCAGCCCGTGGGCTTTGCTGATTCGAAGCACTGTTTTCCTAACTCTGTGATCCCACCAGATCATATAAACTAACAGGGTTGCGCCAGGTCACGATTTGCACTGAGGCCTACGGCAGGAAGCGGCAATGATGATTCAGCAAGTGGTGTGTAGCAAGGCTGTGCAGTTGGAGGTGGTCTCAGATGAGGCTCTGGCCACTTGCGGTGACTGAGGAGCCTAGGGCATTTTTCGTAAGAGCGGGCGTCTTAGTGTCTGAATAAACTCCACCTCCAGTCATTGCGAAATGCCTGTTTCAATTCTACCGGCTGTTAACTGGAGACTTCCTCTCCTAAACTGATGTGGAGCGTTGCTGGGAATTGGAGAACAGCTGCTGAGTAACAACACCCGTGTGGGTGAACTGTTACCTGTGTGCTGGATCCCTTTCCTGTTGCTCCAGGACGTGGCCAGTCCTAGGCCGCCAATGTCTGTAAAGCACTGCCAGATCCCGGTGCTGTAGGAAGTCTAAGAGCTCATGCTGACTCTAAGGGAACTGCTCCAGTCGCACATCTCCACCAATTTCTCACTAAGAGAAACACCTTGTAAAAACCTAGAATTAGGGACTACGGGGACGACACTACACGGGGCACCAGAAACTGATATGGTGTAAACAACACAGGCTTGTTGGCGCTTTTCCAGGGGAGACCTCCCACTGGTGTCACTGGGAGCAAGACTGGCACCGAGGGTTCATTTCTCACCTCTCCGCCATCTCCAATCCCAAGGTTTGCCAAAGCAACTCCCGCATACAAAACAGAGAAGCCACAGGGCTGCTCTAAATTAGGCCCATTAGACTAATCCCCAGGGAGCTATTCTGCCTGCCCAGGATCAGCAAAAGGCAGAGTGCTTTGCCTGCCTTCCCACCTCGATAGGCCCCCTTCTTGGAGATGTGGCGAGACAGAACTGGATTCATGTTCCTGGGAGATTCCCCAACAACAGAGGAATCTCCAGCTGCTGTTTTACCCCACCAGAGGAGCACAAAGGGGACTTACTCTAGGCGGAGGATCAAGTCTCCACATGGGTCCAATGAGGAATCAGAGCCAGAGAGGAGATTCTCCCACACTTTGCACGAAACTTGGCTGACATCTGTAGAGGTTGGAGGTATTTTCGGACGGAATGAGGCAAGGAGCCTAAATAAACCTACTCTTCCCTTGTCTGTGTTAGACAAATATTTGTCCAGAATTCAAAGGACGATTCCTTTCAGAAGACAGAGGCGGCTCTGTGCATTCCTGCCCTCCCTGAACCTTGCTTAGGTCAAGTCTGTGCCCAGTTGTTGTTCTGCTCAACACTAGCCCAAACAGACACACGCGTTATCTCTCCTCTCTAACCCCTGCAGAAATGATTACACCTCAACAAGGTCACCGCTTAGCCACTCCTTTTCCAAGAAAGAGAGACCAGGGGCCTGATTCTGCCCACATGCTGCCATTCCCCGATGGACCTCAGCGTGGTTACATCCTCACTTACGCCACGGCAAGATCAGAATCTCTCAGCATGCTGGCAGCACTGTGCCATGTCTCTGGCCCTTCTAGTATATCATGTATTTGTATGGTGCATCCCCCATACAGAGCATCACAGAACAATTGAGAGAGGGAGAGAGCACCCTAATCAGTGACTGGAGAGAGAAGGCTGTTAAACTGCAGTTATAGTTTAAGGCTTAATCACCAATTATGGTCCCAACATTATTGCAATAAGGACCCCCCCCCAAAAGTCAATAAGGGATGTCTTAGGATGAGATTTACCCCTATTAGCGTTAGGCGGATGGGGACAGTAGCCTCCCATCCCCATGCTACCCCCGAGGCTGAGATCTTGGGATATTCCAATGCCAATTCCTTTTCTTCTTGGGCTTCTCTACACTTAAAATGTTACAGTGGCACGGCTGTAGTGTTTCAATGTAGACACTACCTCCCCTGACAGGAGAGGTTGTCCCATTGGTGTAGGTAATTCATCTCCCTTAGAGGCAGTAGCGAGGTTGACAGAAGAATTCTTCCATCGACCTAGTGCTGTCTACATGGAGTGGTAGGTCGGTATAGCTGTGTCTCATAGGGGTGTGGATTTTTCTCACCCTGAGAGATGTCGCTATACCACTGTCAAATTTCAGTGTGGACCCAAACCTCTGTTTCTCTAATGTTTGGAGCAGATTCGACAGACATGGCTCCAGTCCCCAGTCCTGTCCTTACCTCTGCTGCCTTCACGCCCATCTTTGCTTTCATTCTTGCAAATCTCTGAGCGGGAATCCTGACCCCATGAAGCCAATGGTAAACTCCCACTGACTTTGATGGGGCCAGGACTTCACCCTATGCCATCTCCATTCCCATCCTCGATCAGCGGTGTGTATCCACTGCTGCTTTTCCTTCCAGTCCCCTACGTAGCCACTGCAAACCAGGGAAAGATGGCAGCCTCTCCCCCAAAACTGAAACACAAACCAGTCGGAAGTAGGAGTTGAGCTAGGAAAGGAGGGTTCTGCTGGAGGAAGGCTCAGGGGTGGGATTCTTTCAGGGGAGAGGTTGGTGGGGAAAGCACTAGTGATTGCTTTAAACTCGGAAAGGTCCTGGAAGTGTGCAGTGGTGGATTACATCAACTATACACTGGACAAGGAGAGAAAGGCGGGAGGCAGGCAGCTACTGAACTGGAAGGGGACTGATGGCAGAGGAGATGATGGGAGGTAGAAATGGGACGCTGAGTTACAGGTGAATAAATGGAGAATGAAGAGTCAGTGAGCAAGGCAGAAGTGGGAGTCCTATATGTTTTTTAATCTTTATTCCGTTGATAACCCAAAGATCAGAAGGGCACCCAGTGCTCCAAATAGGGCCTCACAAATCCCTTAGTCAGAGCTAGAATGATTTCCACCAAATAATATTGGATGGGTCTCTCTGTGCATCACCATAGTACGCTAGCTGTCTAGTGCTGCTGCTGCCAAGCACTACACAAAGGGCTCCGATGTTTTACTCAAGGGCAGTGTGGTTGAATGGTTAGAGCAGGGAACTGACACCGTGTGACCTTATGCAAATCAACCTCACTGTGCCTCCATTTCCCTGTCTGTAAAATGGGAGTTAATGCCCATGCCAGAAGGCTACTCTCTAGCTTAATGAACTACAGTTGTAAAGTGCTTTGAGATCCTTGGATGGAAGTTGCTACGGAAGGGCAAAGTATTACTATGATTCCTCTCTTGTGCCGTGTATTTGCAGCGTATGGCCAAGCTGGATAAAGCCCTCTTCCACATCCACCATCTCCACCCTCCTCACTGCCAACCCATTTCAGAGGCCTGACTATGCCAGGTTCCATGAGGATCAGAACATTTCTAGTGCGCTCACCTCCCTTCTTAGGAGCTTCTGCTTGCAAAGCGCCCACTGTCTTTCAGAGCCGTGCCAGTTCTATTTCCACTCAAGCAACTTCCCACCTCTGATGTTCGTCTCCCTGAACTCTTGGAAGAATCTTGCACGGCATCAGAGGACCTGCATGAAAAATAGGCCCTGGTCTGTCTGTTCTGTGTTTCTGTAGTGCCCAGCACAACAGGGCCCCAGTCCATGACCGGGCTCTCAGGTGCTGTCACAATACAACTCACCACTAATAACAGTAAATTATAGAGATGTGCCAGGACCCAACTCCTGGGCCCACATGGAGCAGTTTGGCTCTGTTGCCAGTCAATTGTACCCACAGCTTTCTCCTTATCCATAACTGGATCTTAGATCAATGGGATTCAGGAATGACATTTTCCCAGGGACGTGATGGAAACTGCTCCCACTCTTTGAGACATTCAGAACTAGGCTGAACACAGAGCACTGCCTGAGAGGCCTTTCCCCATCTAACTTCTAAGGGTCAAATTCCGCTCTTGTTTTCAGCAGTGGAAATCCAAAGTCGCATCACTGAGTTCCAATGGGCTTACGCCGCTGTAGCTGAAGCCAGAATGTAGCCTTTGGACTCCGTAATGAGCATTCCCCAGATCTGCCCCCACTCATGCCCGTATCACTTTCCTCATGAAGACTATGCACCTGATTCCACTCACTGTGGCCGTGTTATACTGAAGTAAGTGAAATCAGTCCCTAGGTCCAGCTCTGCAGTTTCCTGGTCCTCCTCTCAATCACTCCTTGGTTACAGTCTCTTTACATTAACTTCTCCCATTTCCAAAGAGGTTTTAATCAGATGGAAGTCTGGGGCTGTGCATGGTATTTTGTCATTCTTCAGGCATCGTCATTTTTTGCTCACCTATACAAGCCCCGGCCTGATTTTCTTCAATATTTCTTCTCCTTCCCCAGGGAAATTTCTTTCTCCTGTTCCAGGATCCATCCTTTTTCTCTCCTTTGTGAACATGGAGGTGAAGAATTCATTTAATTTTTTTTTAAAGCAACGATTACCTCTTTTTGCCAATAAATTACCCTTTCCAACTCGTAGGGGCTCCTGCTGTCTCCTCCTCTGACCTCTTGTTTCTTGTGTACTTGGAAAAGGTCTTATTATTTATCTCAACCTTTTATGCAATTCTCCCTTCAATCTGCACATTTGCTTTTCTTACCATCATTTCACTCTCTTAATTTCTGTCAGTAACCTCCTCTGTTACCCCATGTCTCACGTCGCACACAGCCCCCCGTCTGACACTTGATTGCTATTTGCTCTCCCTGGCTCAATCCACATTGGATTTTTCAAAACACACACACACACACGCTTTTTTGCTCCCTCCCCACTGATGTGCAGCAGGATTTATGTCGACAATTCCCAATAGCATTATTAAGTTTTACCCACATAACCTCCTCCACCCTCTGCCACGTATCAATGTGAGACCAGACCACCCCAGAGTGTATTTATTGCTTGATGTTATACCATAACCCTTTGGGCATAAACGGATTTACCTTTGAACACTCTCCATTTCCCCTCTGTGTCCTTTTCGCTTTATTTCAATCAATTTCACCTGAGCGTGCTTTCAAAATGGCTCTGCTGAAATTCAAGGGCTCAAATCCTGCTCTTGGTTACATCACTGTAAATTCAGAGTAACATCTGGAAATCAATGGAGTTACTCCTGATTTACACCAGTGGAACTAAGAGCAGGATTTGGCCCCAGGTCTTCATTCCCTTCCCTGACCCCACCCACCCTTTCTTTTCTTTGCATTAAAATGGGCCAGAACCAAAATCCCAGAACTTGGCATCTCATTGACAGTCTAATGAGTTCATAATCACAACAGCTTGGCTGCTCCCCCATTGGTCCTCCCAGCCCTCTAGTCACATTGCTAGGATACGTAAAATCAAGGAGAGAGTTACTCCCCGCCTCATTTTCCTGTTTAGTTTAGTTATTTTTAAACATATTGGGCCCAATTTTCAACAGCCCTCTGAAAATGCCGCCTCCAGCCCCTGTACGTGCAGGCAGATAACAGGGCCTCTGTGCGTCAAGATCAGGCAGACGCTTGCCCGGATTTTCACCTGCTGGCTTTTTGTGGGCCCAGAGGAGCACCCTGCACATTTCAGCAGCAAAAGATTTTTGTACCTTTCACAGTCAGGCACCCAACTCCCATTTAGACCATTGAAAATGTCCCCTTTAGCGAATGCATTTTCAGAGGGTCTCATAAAATGTTGTGTAAGGGAGCTGCCTTGCGCTGCATCCACAAAAGGAATCTGAGGCCAAGTCGTGCAAATCTGGAGCCCCCAGCAAAGCCATTTGATTTATGTTCCCGATATAGTCCCTCCTGAGGCATCGAATGTTTGGATTCCCCTACACCTCCATCTGGCTCACCCTTGACCTGAGCCCCCCGCCACAGCGGGAGGTTTGGCAGCCTCTCTGGGCCGGGTCTGCTGATCAGAGTAATGCAGCCTTAGTGAAGTGTGTTGTAGACCCTGATGCTTTCCCCTGACTACACAGTCCTTCAAAACAGACTCCTGAGAATAGAGACCATCTCTAGACACAAAAAGAGGCAAATGCCCCTCTGAACAACCCGTGTGACGCGCAGTGTTCTGCAAATCACGCTGCGTTCGCTGCATTTCCTTCTCCCGGCGTTTAGCAATTGCAGAGACTATACTTCACCAACTAAGGAAAACCTCCCCCCCACCCCACCCCGCCTTCTTTCTCCTCCTCTCACCCGTTTGAGGCTGAGCTTTGGCGTCTGCCGGCAGACAGGTCTGTACGCCAGAGATGTATGCAGCTGTACTGCTGCCAGGAGAGCCCTCTAAGTCATCTCCCTGAGAGGAGCAGACAGCTCTGTAATGAAGCGTAATGCTCTGACGCTCCCATGAATGACACTGGCCAACACCAGCTGAGTCTCAGCAGCTTATCAAAGCCTCATTTTTCTTTTTCCCTGTTAGAAAAAAAAATTAACATAAAGCCCCCTTTAGAGCAGTTATCGTGCGTGTAACAAAAGAGGCATTTCTTTAATAGAGCCCCCGCCCACGCTACACGCAGCCCTTCCTGTGTGCAGCCAGGTCAACGTCTGGGTCTGGCTCGCTGACTCCAAGCTGTTGGCCATGGGGAGGGGGAAGGTGGGGCAGAGAAGACAGGAAAGCTAAAGGAGGAAGAGAGCGGGGAGGGGTAAAGGTGGGTGATTGCCTTCTTCCTCCAAAGGAGAAGAGAAGATAGAGAAGCGGGTCAGAGCTGCCTGCACAGCCAGCCTTGGTGGCAATGGAAGGAGATGGTTCTAGGAAGCAATTTCCTCCCCTTTCCCAGAGAGGGAGGGGATGGAGGACGGCTCTCAGCAGCGCTTGGGGGCCATTGGAAGGAGTAGGCGGCTGCTCCACAGGGAAATACCCCCCCTCCCCCCCAAAAGCTCTCTCTCACTGACAGGCTCAGCGGTGGAGTCACAATTACTCTCCTACTCTCCAGTCCCAGCCGGTGCTTTCCCAGTCCCTCCGCAGCCAGACGCAATCCTCACTGTGCACGCTGCCCCTTGGACGCGCTGCACCCCCAAATCTGCTCCCCCCTTTCCCTGGAGGCAGTGTAATGAAAAGACCAGGTGTGTGTGCAGCGGGGGGAGATTCAGTGGGGGAGCTCAGGGGAAATGTTACTGCAGGCTTAACCTATTTCACAGGACGCCAAGCAGGAATCCCAGGGAAGGAAATCAAGGTCTGCTGTGTGGGGAATTATTTCGGTATTATACATTCCCTCTCTGAATCCTGAAGACAAATACTCCTGCAGGTTAACTAGGAGAGCAGGTTTTCAAAAGGCCGCCTTCTCTTGCCCTTTTATTGACTCTGTCAATCATCCCAACCAAGGCCCCTAACCTCACCTCCCTGTAAAATCTTGGCTGTTCCTTTTGTTCCAGCTGGGGAAAAGAAGGGGGGAGCGTGAGGGGGAATTTGGGGCAGGGAACTTCCAAAAGGGATGATTAAGGAGTTAATCTGCCTGAGATAGATAAGGAGCTTAGAGCCGCTGGTATTTTACTGTCCAAGTTTGGATTCAGTGCGTCTTAAACACTGGCTGGAATGTACTTAGATATGACCAAAGTACATGTCCCCCTGGGGAATTACTAGGCTGCCAATTAGATTTGCTTCCTAGATTCACTCATCCCCTCACAAGCTTCTTCAGAGGAGGAAAATTGCTGCCTGTCCCCAGAGATGAAAGGAGGAGGAGGCGGAGAGAAAGAGGAATGGCTTAGCCTGCTGCTATACATACGCACAATCAGCGATGCTGCTTTCCTTATGAATGAATAAATCAAGGCTACTCGGATGCAACTTGGGGGACTGAACAGCTGAGTGGTGCTCTGGATGCATGGGCAGGCTGGGAAAGCTAGACCTGGGGCTTTTCGGGGCCTATGTCCTTTTTCGTTTCCCGTGAACGGGAGAGAACAATTATGGAATTCGAGCAGAGCCGGCTGACCTTTTGACCTTGACAGGTATTAGCTATGCTGTGGTCAAAGTGTAGTCGCTGCAGGAGGGGGAGGGAGCGAGGTGACGGGGGACGTCTGGTGCCAGGCAGACTTGCTCAAGAGACAAGCCGCTGTGACACGGAAGTGGCTGATTCCCAGGAGTAAAGGAATCCTAACAGTGAGTCACTTCGAGAGGCCTGTTTCTATGTGCTTTGATTTCCTGCCTATTACAGAGAGCTCTAAGTGCACACAAGCTCAGCCGCTCAGCCGTAGGAAAGTCAGTATTAATAATAATTATACATGTGCAGGACAATAGACAGCTAGACAAAATAGATCCAAACCTCTGGAGGCTTCACAAGCTAGCCCTGGATCCAGATCGGAATGCGACTGCTGGTTCCTATGTGATCACTAGAAAGGGCTCGGTTTCTCCCAAAGGAAGGAAGAGGGCTGCAGAGTCAAAATGTGAATCTGGTCTCATCTGTAATACAGATTTAACCCAACGTGCTCATGGCTGTGGTTCTCGTGCACAGACAAATCCAAGTGCTTCCAAATACAATGCAAATTAACCAGTAGAGACTCCCCACCTGAACGGGAGTGATCTGCCCCTCTCTATATGCCCTTGCACTGGAGCACAAGGTTGTATAGTGCGCAGACGCAGACCCATGGACACTGCTAGTTAAAGTCTCCAATCGTGAGTGCACGAGTGCACAAGCATCCTGCGGTGGAGCACCCACCAGGACACTAACTCAAAGAAGAACCAGAAGACAAAGCCAGCCCCTTTGGGCAAAACCTGACCAAAAAGAGGCGCTACCCTCCATGCTCTGAAGGTTGACGAATTCTGGTGATGCGACGGGGGAAGCGAATGTCAGAGTCAAGGGCCCGATGCTGAAAAAGCCCAGCCATTTAAATGTGGGGAACCTCTACTGAGAATACACCAGCTGACTTCAGTTGCCACGGCAGTGCAGAAGAAAGAAGCAAGGACCCAAACCACAATACACCAGCAGATATACATATATGCAGCAGGACCTCACTAATTGATACTCATGGCTAGGAGACGTACGGCAAATTACTAGGATTTGCGAGTTGGCAAGTAAGTGGAGAAATACAATCTAAAAAGCAAAATCCAAATAAGCAATAAGAAAAATAAGCAATAAAAAGCAAAGATTTTCCATCACAAAATATCATTTGTTCATTTATTTTCACTACTATAGTCTAGTTTTCATTATTTATGATACTCCGTAGTGAACTGGCAACGTGCTGGAGTCTATTTAGTAAAAGTAATGAAGTTTGGGGATTATGAGACTTCATTACAGCGCTGGCTTGGCCATTAAATCTTTTCTGAGCATGGAGAGAGAGATATTTGGGGGTAAAAACGAGAGAGCACGTGCATCAGCCATACAGAGAGCAATATTCACACACCCAGCCAGCCAATGCAAAGCGACAACATAATCTGAGCCGTTTACGCAGTTGGCCCTACCCAGGCTACTCGAAGTACGGAATGTATGTTATAAAACTCTCGGAGCTAGAGGGATGCGCTCTGTCTCTCGGAACATCTGTCTTCCCCAGTCCAGTTCTCTGCCCTTCTTTTTGCTATCAAGACGTGATCCTCCCACTGACTTCAAAGTGGGCAGGGTCAGCCCAAAGTCAGCACCACGGAGGCTGGCACCGGCAGCTGCTACAACAGCGAGCAGATTTAAGGCTAAGGGATTGGTATTATATGTAGCACCTAGAGGCGGCCATCAGGGATCACGGCCCCTCTGTGCTAGGCACTGCACAAATGTATAACAAAAGGACAGACCCTGCGCCCCAGGGCTTTCAACCTGAGAGATGACGGGTGGATACAACAAAGTGACGAGGGGACACTGACGATGCAGACGAGCCCAAGGTAACAGTGAGATGATGATGATTGGCGGAACAAGCAGTATTCTCAGCACATCAGCAACCTAGGACTATGTTCGCTGGAGTCCCGCAGAGCTCAGCATATGGCCGCTCTAGGCAGCTCAGCTCAGCCCATTTGGTTACACACGTTCACCACACCTTTTTTGCCCCCTCTTGTTCCAGCTCTAATTGTTGTTGGGCCCAATCCTGAAAGTCTCGAGTTAAGCTCTGGATCCAACAGGACAACTCACGTGCTTAAAGCTACACACAGGCTAAGGCTGCATCTACACTACGAGCTTGGGTGCAAGTCCCCTGCTCATGCAAGCGGTCGCACAGGTAGTGGCAGCAGAGGCACGGCTGAGCTGTGCCGAGTACAAACCCACCTGACAACAGCGGGTACGTACTCAGCACTGCTGTTTATACTCCCACTCTCTCCCAATCAGCTACCGCGAGCATGTGTGCAGGAGCCGGGGACTCACCCCCATAGGTCGGAGTGCAGGCAGCCAAAGAGAGGCGTTCACAGATAGTTGCATAGATCAAATCTGCAACCACAAAACAGGTGGACTTTTAAGTATGCAGACAGCTCACAGCTAGCTACTTATCCTGGCCTCATCGCCATAGCAACTGAGTGCCGCACAGTCATTAATGGATTTTATCCTCCCAGTGCCCCGGGTGAGGTAGGGAAGTGTTACCCCTATGGTACAGATGGGAAACTGAGGCACAGGGAGATTAAGCAATTTGCCCTGTCATATAGGAAACCTGTGGCTGAGTCAGGAATTGGTCCCCAGTCTTTGGAGTCCCAGTGCCATTAGACCATCCTTCCTGCCCAAACTTTAGTCACGTAAAAGGGGTCAGGAAAGGAAAGGGTGGTGGTATTGTAGTTTAAGGCACTGGACGGGGACTCAGGAAATCTGGGCTCATTTCTTAGCTCTATCACAGTCTTCCTAGGTGAGCTTGGGCAAATCACTAAGACTATGTCACAGTACAGAGGTTAGGCCGGCACAGTCCCCTAGTGCAGACACAGCATACACAAATAGGAATATTTCTGCTGGCACTCTTCTGTCGGCATAACTGTGTCTACCCGAGGGGTTTTGTCAGTGTAGCCATGGCGGTTGGAGGGTGGCTTTCCTACACCTCTAACAGACACAGCCATGCTGATATAAACCTTAATCTCTATGTACCTCTGTTTCCCATCTGTAAAATGGAGATAATTATCCTACCTTTTGTCAGTCTTGTGTATATAGATTATGAACTTTTTGTGACACATACTGTCTCTTACGTAAGTACAGTCCCCGGGAAAACGGGACTTTCATCACAAATGGGGCCTCTGGCTGCCACTGTCAGACAAAATAACAATGATCTAGAAGTCAAGGCAAGGAATTTGAAGACAAGCTTCTAACCCAGACTCCGCCACTGACTTGCTGTGTGGCCTTGAGCATGTCACGTGACCTCTCTTATCCTGCTGTAAAACAAGTATAACAATACATCCCTCCCTCCTGGGTATGTTATAAAGCTTCTTTCATTACCGCCCCTTGAAGCTCTCAGATGAAAGGAAATACATAAATACAAAATATTACCATTGTATTATACACTCACAACGATACCCACAGTAGCGGGTGGCGATAAAATGTCATGTCTCCAGGATCCTGACGATGTACTCCCCATGTATATAAATACATATATATAATTTACAACAAGGAGAGCTTGTATGGGCTGCATTTGCTAACTCCCTGATTAGTTTCTCTGATTGTTTTCAAATCAATTGAACATGTACCAGGAACACCAGCATGTTTCTTGCTGGGCCTGTCTAGTCATCGTCATCCACCGCTGGAATACGCTGCTGTGATTTAAAGTTGTTGGAACATCAGCGTAAGATGCAGAGTGTCTTGGTAACAGTTGCTATGTAAAACATTCTGAGGTAGAATTTACTGTCACAGTTAATAATAGATGAAGGTTTTAGAATTTTTGATGCTTTACATTTTAAGCCGTTTGATTTTTAATGTTTCAGAAAAGGGGGGGGGAAGAAAGGGAAAAAAGGCAGAAGTGGAACCGCAGCATGCGGTAAACACACTGAATCTTAAGACGACAATTGTAGGGGTCCATTTCTCCATTGCTACCCACATCTCACGCACAGTAATGCTGACAGGTATCACCTGTGCTCAGTAATGGGAGAACAGACACCGATTAGTGGGCCAGATCCTGCCTTTGGATATTCCCATAGAAAACGCCCCATTCAGTACCCTAGGGCAGAATGTGGCACAAAGGGTCAAATTCATCCCTGGTGTAACTGCAGCGAGGTCTTCAGGGCTTGATTCTGATTTCATTTACCCCAGCGTGAATCAGTGGAGTTACTAAACCAGCGTAAAACTGGTGAGCGAGGAGAATCAAGCCGGTAAGTGTTTAAATCGCTCACAAGGCATCACTTTCTTTCCCCTATGACATCTTTTATCTTTGCCTCTCTAATTCTGCAGGCACCTTGTGGGTGTTTTCCGATGGGAGGGCTGCTTCTGTCATTTATTTACGGGGTGCTTTTAGGTTCTCTCCCCTCTTGCAGGTGTATTTCAAGTAGTCTCCTGAAATAGAACAGGTCTGTGCACCTGTGGTGGCATGCTGTTGTGCTCTGTTGATTAGAAACACGGTGCCAAAGAAAAGAAGATAAGGTCTTATTTTCCTTTTGAGATGCTGTTGTGCGTCTTACAAGATCCACTGACGCCTCATGGTGGGAGAGTGCTGTGCTGGGGGGCAGGTTCTGATCTCAGCTACCCCAGTGCAAACTGGGTGTAGCTCCACTGAGTCCAGCGAAGTTACTCCAGATTTACACCTGTGTAACTGAGATGCAAAACTAGCCCTGGCCTGGAGACAATACAAGGTCCATATTACGGGTCAAAGGCTGAAATCTTTACTTCGTTTTTACTCTCTCCCTTCTTCGGCAAAAGTCTCATTTAGATCAGTGAGAGAACTCCTGAAATCCTTCCTTAGTTCTCACTCAGGATAAAACTCCTTTGGGGCTAAATCCCACAGTCTTTATCTGTTTTCTCTTGGTCCTCATTCAGGCTAATTGCCATTGACTTCAATGGCAGTTTGGCCTGAGAAAGGACTCAATAAAACCTGAGTAAAGACCTCAGGATTTGGCATCAAACATATTCTCAATTTTCTTCCCTTTTTAAAAAACAAAACAAAATAAACACACCGATTAATATTCAGGCTCAATCTTGGGGGCAAAAAAATTCATGGTGTCACTTAGTCGATTGACTGAAGTGAAGTTACACCAGGGAAACATTTGGCTCTTTGTTTTTAATAGACTGCAGAGCTCCTTGCTCACCTGGAGCTATAAATCCTGGTACATCGCAATTGGCTGCTGTGAAACCATTTATATGACCACAAATATTAAATCCTTGAAGGATCAGGATGGCTTCAGGAAGGGAATAATTAGCAGGAGCGGAGGAACTCTAATGACACACTCTTGCTGCTTTGGCACAGATCTCCTTGGTAATTAGAGCGAGGCAGGAAATTTAGAAAACTTTTGATAAAACCTGGGGAACAAATTATGAAAGACATTTTCTGTTTTCCAATCAGCCCTACCAGTAATAATGAGCGAAGGTAATACAAGGACTGGTCCAACTGAAGGCAGTGGCAAAGCTCCCTGGAGTTCAGTGGCACCAGAATTTGCCAACTGTGACATACAAAACGAAGGGAAATAATGATGTGGCTGGGAATCAAGACAGCTACGTTATACTCATGGTTCTATTTCATACTTCCCGAGTGACCACTGGCAAGTCGCTTAACTCGCCTGAGCCTCGATCTCTCCCGCTGTACAAGACGTATAATATTTCCCCTCCATGTTGAGACTGGCATCATTAATGTTTGTGAAGCACATTGAGAGCCTTGGATTTCAGGTGCTACCATATGGAAAGGCAAAGTGGGATTGTTCTACAAACCAGAATTGTTTGCAGGTTTCCATGAGGTCTCAGCAGTGCAGGAGGACCTCATGCCCATACATGTTCTGCCATGGCTGAATACTGATGTGGGACGCACTGTTGCATGAAGCTCTCACAGACACCCTGGTGAGTTCTTTGGCTGCTTCTCCAGACCTTGTGATCTTACATTATCTACAGGAGATAGATTTTCAACGGAAAGGGCCAAGTTCCACCCTTGACTGAACCAGGTGTATTACTCCCATTGAAGTCATCCTCGAGGATGGTCAACAGCATCATCTGCAGGAGATCACCCGGAAAATGAGGCCGTGACAGGTACATTTCCACCTAGATGGTGCACTGCAACCAGCTGTGAGTCCGCTGGAAATGCCTGGTGACTCATTCGAACACGTATCCATCTGCAGTTAACGGGAGCCTCCTTGAGCATCCAAGGGCACAAAGTTGGCTTTACACGTTTGCATTCAACTTACTGGCAAAGCCACATTACCGGTCATCACTGACAGCAACATTAAAGCCAAGTGAAAACTGACTTGCAGTCTTTGCCACGGTGTGCCACATCTGCAGAGGTCACCACCAGCAAGATGGCGAATGTGCAGCAGGTTCACATAAGCCAGCTTTGGGCCTAATTTTCCGTCATTGTATCCAATTTTACCTGCACAATCGGCTGCCCCTCCAGAAGTACTCATGGATTTGTTTGGGACATTCATAAAGGGAAGTGGAGCACTTGGTGGGTGAAAATGTAGAATCTGCATGCACAAAACAGGTGCTCACCCAGTTTTCAGGATGCAATCAGTTGCTTGCGCAAAATCAGAAGCTGGCTGAAAATTTGGCCCTGTAGTTTATTTACAGTTTATGAATTTGGAGACAAGTGCTCGTCCCCGTGTCAATTTCTAGGCGCTGCTTTTTGCCCTTTCAGAGAGCGGCCCCACATTTTCAGCTATGACATGATATGCATGTCCCCAGCCCTCTGTTACTCTTACCTAATTGCGGTATTTGGAATTCCTGTGAGCACCAAGCTGAATATGTACCCACTGATGTCTCAATTAAGGATGGTATACTGCCTACAGCGGGATTTGCATAGACACAGCCTCTACGAGGGATAGTTTCCTTATAAAACTTCTTTGACAGATAAGGTCTCTTCCCTTAATGAGGAGAATA
Organism: Mauremys mutica; assembly: GCF_020497125.1. Lineage (NCBI taxonomy): Eukaryota > Metazoa > Chordata > Testudines > Geoemydidae > Mauremys > Mauremys mutica. The sequence continues at coordinate 79,209,259 of NC_059082.1, read as the reverse complement.
TTCTACAAAGATCCATTACTAATGGGCTTCAGTATGGGTAGGAACTGGAAGCAAACTCCTACCACAAATGATGAACCAAAACCAACTTTATTATTTGTCTGGTTCCCACCAATCTCTTGAATTCAATTAAAGATCTCGCCTCCACTCCATTTCCTCTTTGGTCATCCTGCGACTGGTTTTTTTTATTTTAGAATTTCTTGACATTCAGAGCTCACATATTACATTATCCTCTTCCCTCCATTTCCCAACTGCATATCAATAGCACATCTTCTGGCTTCTCTTTATAGTCACCTCAAGTATCACCCCTCCATTGTCTCAGAATCCGGCTTTCCAGCACGGGATCCCTCCCATTAGCTTTGTATCTGTTGTTGCATATTAACCTCTGCTCCATGCAGTTCACTACCGTAGCCTCCTCTCCAAAGCTTCCACTCTCCCATGTCCCCCAAAGTCTCAGCTTCCCAGTTTCTCTTTCCTTCTCGTTTTGTTTTCCAGCTGAACAACAGACCCCACATTCGATGCTGTATTTGGGAACCTTTCAGAGAATACACTGTGCTGTGGGCAGATTGCTGTCTTTGCAGGAAAAGTATTTCCCAGTCCCAAGGAGTATTCGAAATATAACGCTTTGTCAGTAAGGTATGCAATTCCACCAAGTGCAACTGAAACCTCATAAGCAAACTCAAGAGGGACAGTTCCACCAACGCTCCAAACACGACATCGGGCTACAAACATTACATCATCACAACAAACCCACCATGCGGTCACCCTCAAAAAGCCCAACTCACATGGCAGCTGGTTCCTTTGAAGGTCCTGCACTTCCCATGATGGGGACTAACTGGCTGACTCTCTCCCCAGTGGGAAGAGTAGTCAAGTGTATCTCCCATGGTCTCATGCACAAACTAGCTAACTATAGCTGAGGTCTCTAGCCCAAGAGGCGCAAACCAGCCCAAGAAGAGCACTGGGCTGGCCAGCCAGTCTGAGCTATTTTGTAAGCCCTTCTCTCCATGAGGACTTCAGTGCCTAAAACTTTCCCCATAGAAACACAGGTGTTGAGGTCTTTAGGGGCATAACCCCCCAAGGGGTCAATGGATCACTGCTGTAAATCACTGCTCTCTGACAGAGAACACTGGCTGCAGACGCTACGGTAGCCGTAGGCCCGCAGAAGGGGCCGTGGAGCAGTTCCGCTGCCACTCCATGAAGTGTGTGTGTGGAAAATCCATAATCCCAACCGCACCGGGCCCTTTGCATCTAGCCAGTCAAGGTGCAGGAGGAGAGGATTTGCGCTTACAAATGGTAACATGTGTGACTGTATGTGCATTCATGTCACACGTGTGTTTGCTGGCTAGGAATGCTGAAGCAAAGGGAACCGCTTGCTCTGCTCCTTTGCATGTCAATACTCAGCATGTCTTTTCCAGCTCACAGCTATTACACAGCAATGCTGGTGCCTGAGCTTTAGGAACAAACGGAAAGGACTGAGTGTTGCCCCTGGGTGCCTTCCACTCTGCTCTGCAAGCCAGAAACAGAGCGAGCTTTCCTCTTTTCTAGCCTCCAGCCCTTTCTTGCAGGCACTGTCTACGTACAGCTGTCGGGGATATTACAAAGGGAACAGTGCAGTGGGCTGGTGACGGATCAGATCATGCCAGACGCAGGTAAAACTGCTGCAGAGGTTGAGAGCGTTCAGCCTGTTACCAAACATACGCCCTCTCCCTCTCTCAGGATTGAAGATACTTGACCCTACATCGGATCCTAAGCATATGGCGCTCCGGTAAACTGTATGTATTTAGGTATCTATATATAGCTCTCTCTAGTCCCTGAGGGTACCTCTGTCTGCAGAGGGTGCCTCATTAGCCTTTCTGATTCAGGAGATTTGGTGATGCTAAGTTACCGAGCTCAGTGTCTCTGCCCTAGACACCCTATAATACAAATATAAGTGCACTGAGTCCCAGGGCACTGTCAAAATATATTAATAGAAAGGTACAAAAAATAAGCAACAACAAAAATAAACTACATAAAGGCTATAGGCCTACTCCTGCTGCCCTTACTCGAGCAAAACTCCCACCAACTTCAATAGGGGTTTTGCCTGGGCACGGGCTGAGTTACGGCTGAAGAATTTTGACCTATTGCATTGAAATTACACACATTTTCCTTCCCTCCTTCCCCATCTCCATGTAACCATGTAAGATGGAAAAGGCTGGCAGATACACTAGGTCTGTCCATGAGCAATTAGTTCCAGAAGCACGAGGTACTTTTCTCTCTACGTGCAATTATAAGGTTAGGAATGTGGAGTCAGGTCAAAGTGAATAACTTGAGGGGGAAATCTTGCCCTGCTGATGGCGATGGGAGTCTTGCCCGTGCTGCTTGTTTGAACAGATAAACAGCTCTGTTCTGTATTGTTGTAGGCGACGGTGCTACCAAGAGATTCCAGGTGACATCCTGAATCACGAGAGGAGCCCCAACAAGCGGCTGTCCCTAGCATTACAAGATTTGCAATTGCTGAGCCAACCCAGTGATGCAGAGGCAGTTGGGTAATGGTGTAAGCAAAAGAAAAACTACCAGTCAGGAACTGCTCAGTTCTCATCCCGCTTCTACTGCGCACCCTGTCTGTGGTCTTGGGCAAGTCGCTTACTCGGTCTGCCTCAGTTTACCCATCTGTAACAGGAAGGTAACGATACTTGGCTCCCTAACAGGATCGGTGGGTATTTAAGAGCCCTGCGCACACTGAAAATGTAGAGCCCATGTAAGTGCTAAACATGAGGTTTAGTTCTGGTCCCCCCTAGAGGAAGGCAGCTTCCTTTCCCCTATTGAACCATCCTGCTCTCTTTGGCCTTAAAGATAAGTCAGCCCAAAATACAGGGGTGCCTGATCGGTTAGAGAATAAAAGAGGAAATGCAGAGAACATGCTTCCCCAAAAACCAACATCCGGCCGTTTCTATTTGGGAGGTGTGATGTGGGCACAGGGGTGGGAGTTAGGAACTCTGGCACGCTAGTTCCCATCACTCCCTCGCTCTGTGCCTCAGTTTCCCCACCGGTAAAAAGGAAAAGATAATACAGCCCTCCTGGGTGGTTTTCATGTCTCTAACGCACACTGAGACTCACTGAAGGGAGGTGCTAGAGACATGTAACGTCTTATCATCATGTGTTTAAAAAAAACCCATCAGTTATAGCGTCTGCCTTACCGTGGGTGTAGAGCAAGCATCAGCGCTGGGGTTTTAACCGGGAAACTGCAGGTAGGGGAGGCTTCTCCCGAATGGAGAAGGAGATTGATACGCCACCTCCCTGCCCCCTCCCCCCGAGAAATAAAATGCTTGCTCCTTCCATGGGAACCTCTCTCTATCCATCCAAATACATGCATTAGCCCCGGCGCTTGCAGGGCGGCTGGAATGAATGCACGTACATACCTCTGCCTCAGCATGCGTGTTTGCTCTTCTCTTCCTCGGCTGTGATTGATTAAAGGATCAGGGACATCTGAGAATGGAGGCAGCCGCGGCAGCCGCGGCTCCCTTTAGACTTGAAGAGCTTCCTTGCCTGCTGCTTGCTGCTGCCGTTGGCTGTCAGGCAGCTTTTAATCAAGGTTTGCTTATATCTGCAAAGGCCTTTCCCAGAGGGATGAAGGGGGGGGGGGGGAGAGTGCATTAACATGCCAGCCACCCTTCCTCCCCCTCTCCTTTGTTTATCGAGAGGGTCAGTGTTTAGAAATGCCTAATAGGGATGAGGAAAGGGGTTGCAGTGGGGTGACAGGGGGCACTGGCTAGGGGAGCAAAGCGTCTGGCTGAATGGTGGCATATCCCTGCTCTCGGCTCCCACTGAGCTTGGGGGATAAATAGGCAAGTTAGGGTACTGGACAGAAGGGCAACGTATTTATCTGATGAGGAAACAAGAGCCCAGATCCTGTTGGCCCTTACTCAGGGAATCAAAATCTCCTCCACTTCAACGTGGGCTGTGCCTGACCGGGGACTGAGGAAGGACCTCAGGGTTCGGCTCAGTGAGGGCTGGAAAAAGTCCAGATTCTTTAGGAAATGTGGTTACACCGTATGGAAGGAGCATGGTCTAGTGGTTAAAGCCGGGAGCTGGGACTCCGGGGTGCAAGTCCACTGACTTGCTGTGTGAAGGGGGGCAAGACATTAGACTCTGGGCCTCAGTTTACCATCCTGTACCATGAGAATAAAGCCTGCCTGCCTCCCAGGGGTGCTGGTGAGAATCGAGCCTGCGGGAGGAAAGGGCTCTAGTACAAAGCAGCGGTCTGACTCTACAGTTAGAGCTGGCAGCTCAGACCATCACAGGGGGAACGGGCCACGGAAGGGGAATTACTCTCCAGAGTCCTTAGGTGAGTATCCCTTAGGACCTGCCATAGACAGAGGGAGGGGCCTTTTCAAAGTGCTCTACAGACTTTATTTAATTAGCGCTCCCAACCCTCTCCAGACAGATATCCCCCTGTTTACTGATGGGGAAACTGAGGCAGAGCTGTGCAGCAACATGCTCCAGTTCCTAGAGAGAGTGAGTAGCAGAGCCAGGATTAGAACACAGACGCTCAGCCCTGCGCCCGCTCTCCATGGAGACGTCTCAAACAGATTTTCCCTGATAAAAGCGGGAGACTCAGGACTGCCATGTCTCTTTACAAAGAGCAGAAGCAACCTATTCGGGAACAAACCGGGGGGGGGGGCATGTTTTCCAGGTATGTCAACGTGCTTGTGACCCCCCCTACCCTGGCAGGCTTCCCTGGAAATCAATGGAGCAGGGTGCTGCCATCCAAGACAGGGCCCGCTAAGTCCAGTGGCATCGTCACACGCTTATGTGGGGGGGCCGTTTAGAACAAGTCCTCGCAGTAAGTGCTGGGATCTAAGGCTGGCCTGGCAGCGAGGAGGCGGCAGAACACTGTCCGGGCGGGAGGGGCACGAAGGCAGAGTGCCACCTGCTGAAGGAACCGTCCCATTGGTAAAGTGAGTCGGGCCGTCAACGCCGGAATCTGTCCCCGGCGCTGGGCCGCGTGGGTTAGCACAGCTAGGGGCCAGCCTGCCGCTTCGCGGAGCTGCTACGGGTCTCCCCATGGGCACCCACTCTGATCCCTCCTCCTGTAGGACTGCAGAGCTGGGGCCCAACCCAGGCTTTCTCCTTCCTCCAGCGTGGCCGTGAGGGAGGGCCAGACAGGGCTGTCTCACCTGACGCTGTGAAGTGGGTTGGCAGACTCCCCGTTAATCTGCACTGGGTTCTAGCTCCTCACACTGAGCCCACATGGGTGATGAGGACAGAGTCTGCTGGCTCCACCTGCCCAGCAGCAGCCTCAAGAGCAGAGCAGCAGGGGGGGAAACGAGGAGGCTCTTTGAAAGGCAGGAGGCAGGAGAGCTGGGCTGGAAATCAGGAGTGTTTACATGTGTGGCTCATTCCTGTTTATCCCTAATGCAATCTCATTTCGCCCTCCCCGGCTAGGACTTGCAAAAGGAGTGAGCTAGAGCTCAGGGATGGTGGACCGTGCCCGGCCAAATCTTTTCCCACTGCAGCTCCTGACTGTGCTGTAGCTCCCCAAGCAATGACTCAGGCCCATTATCCCACACGGTACAAAGGCAAAGGAAGACATGGTCCCTGCACACCAGCTAAACAGCCACCTCACACCTCTTCTTCCCGATTCCAAGCCCTGGAGGCAGGTCCCAGCTCACCGCCAACCCCTTCCCATTCTGTGATCTCAGGGCAAGCCATGCATCTTTCTACGGGTTGCCAATTCCCCCTGCCCCTGCCTCACCTCACCAGCTATGAGCCCCTCCTCCCCCTTTCCCTCTGGCACTGCCCAAAGCAGCGTGGACTGGCATATTCATCAAGCCATCTTAAGCTGCTCATTTTGAAGCAAGCCTCTGCCGTCTGCTCTGTGCCACCCCTTTCCACAGCAGCATCCCTCTCTGCCCCTCCCATGTCAGCTGCTGTAACTATGCAGCAGGCTGACACTCGGGAGGCTCCTGGAATCAGGTAGCAAGGATGCGCTAAAACCAGCTTCTGCCTCTGTGGGTGGATTGTGTCACAATCCATGATGCTCCCGGCAAGGAGCCAGGGAATCTGTCACTCCTCGGCCCACTCCTTTCTCTCTCACACACACCAAACTCGCTGCTTTTGTTTCTTGCTGTTTACCTGGCGATTTGGAAAGTTCCCGTCACATACACAGCCCCGGCTCATGCTCGTTTGCTGCCGGCGCTTGCATTAATAACCCTCCATGATTTATTTGTAGGGGAAATCCAGCATCACCCTCCCTCTCAACTATCTGCTCCCTGGCTCTCCACAGCCAAGAACTCCCCTGCCTGGGAATTTATTTTCTTCCCTCTCGGCTTGTCTGGGGGACTGATCCTGCTGCCGCTGGCGCCAATGGGAGCAGGAGCCGCCCCTATAATGGTCTGGGGCTGGCATTGTCGCGTATTCGCAACGGGCCAGCGCCCGCAAACGTGGGCACGCAGGAATGGTCCTGATTCAAGTGAGCCGTCCCGGGAGAGCCAGTGACTAAGGAACGCTCTCAGGCTCGAAGCACCACCCCCGTTTACCTCTGCCTGCAGCTTCGAGACCTTTGCCAGTCGTCCCACCCATCCAGGAATTTCACATGTAAATCACTGATAACCCCATGCCTGCAACAAGACTACAACAAGGTTCCTAAGCCCCTCAGTTCATAGCTTTGATTTTATCTTCCATGACCCTCTAGGGTACTTTCTACGCTTCTTTAACACACTGCACAACAGCAGTCTTCTCTCGCTCTCTCTCACACACACACACACACACACTGGACACATGGTTTTTATTAATTCCTACTCGTTTTGTTTTTTAACTGCCAGGTCTGGAGCAACGGCTCGGCCCCCAAAGGGAACGTCTGTCAGCCTGCGTCGCTCTCACCTCTGCTTCGCCGAGGCGCCCGCGGGCTGGCAGTGTGGCTGACAAAAACAACAACAGGACCGAAACCAAAGCAAGTCATGCACGGCAGCGAAAACAAGGGGGCAGATTAGCGGCTCGCCCAGCCTGCTGCTTTCCCGGGCTTGCGTTTGAGACAGAAACAAACCCGAATAATCTGGAGACGAAGAACCCCCCCCAAAGCGTTCAAATACCAAACCCGTGACCAAAACCCTCCAGTCCATTTCTCTCCTTCTGCCTGGTTTATCCTGACAAACGGCTCCAGAAGGGCAGGTCATTATCCACCCTCCCCCACATGCCCAAATGAACACAGTGTGAATTTTTCTCAGCTGCTGTTCTAGCGCATCACTTAGGTTCTCCATGTTGTCCTATTGCTCAGCTAATGACCTGCTAAAAGTATTATGTGAAAAACCCCACTCTTAGCCAGCCATTAAACTGGTTAGGACCAGCAGGTCATGCTTTATTGCCTTAATAACTGAGTTTATGAAAGGTCGTCTCATAACTGATAACATGCATAATTTTTGTAACTTAATTAATGCTGCTAATATAGTGAAGTCTCCATCAGTAGCTGTTGCAGCAGCTGTACAGTTTGCATACTGATCGCAGATTGTTACCGTTACCCAAACCAGATTGCGTCCTGCCTTTCTCACCCAAGGAAGGCATAAAAAACCTTGGACTGACTCAAAACTGGCCCAATCTCAGCGCTTACAGCAAAGATGCCATGTAACTTCTCACTTCAGCTGCCCCCTTACCAACTGGTCCTTTCAAAAGGGCCACTGGGCGATTTGGGTCGGACAAGGGGCTTTTTTCCCTTTCTTTCATGCACGCAACGTTCCAAATGTAAATGAAATCTCAGAGCCTGATTCTATCCTCTTTGTTCCTGCTAAGCAGCGTCTTCCTCACAAGCGCCCCAATGAGTAACAACAAGCCTTCTTGTGAGTACGGTAGTACTCCAACGTGAGTATGGATGTCGGAAGCGTGTCCTTTATGTTTGACACCTCTTGGGCCAAATACCGCTCCCAGTTACCCTGCTTTAAATCAGGAGTAACGCCACTGACTTCAGCAGAGTTTTAACCAGTGACTTCAGGAAGCATTTTGCCTGAGTAAGGACTGAGGGTCTGATTCTCCTCTTATACTGGTGTAAATGAGCAGTAATTCCATTAAGGCAATGAAATTTCATGGGTGCGCAAGTGACACAAGAGGCAAATCAGGTGCTGAGTAAATATGAGGAACCCTGAGTAAGGACTCCAGGGTTCAATCATATGGCAGTTTTGCCCGACTAAGGGCTTCAGGATCTGGCCTCTAGCTTACTTTTAATTTCTCTTGGTTGCTAAATCAAATCAAGATCCTGGAGGCCAGATCCTCAGCTGGTGTCGATCAGTGTAGCTTTATTGGAGTAAATGGAGCTATCCTGACTTACACTAGTGGGGGATCCGACTTGCTATTTTTCTCCTTAGTGCTTCACACTTGTAAGTACATCCTTCAGGGCCAGGATGCATTTTTCTCATTTTAAAAAAAGAAATCAACTTTTCCTCGTCAGCTCCTAGTGCCTGCACACCTGGAGAGCTGGAACCCACGTTAGGAAGAGTCTGACTGCCAGAAGCTGGGACTGGACGACTGGGGATGGATCACTTGACAATTGCCCTGTTCTGTTCATTCCTTCTGGGTCACCTGGCATTGGCCACTGTCAGAGACAGGATACTGGGCTAGCCGGACCATTCGTCTGACCCAGCATGGCCATTTTTATGGTCTGATTTTAATATGCTGGCAATTCTAGGCACTCTCCACTGAGCATTGTAACTGCACCCAGCCCTTGCAAAAGAATGTAAATAGAAAACCAGGTGCAGCCAATATGCAATTCACTGATATGCGGCAATGGGCAAATATGGTGATCTGCAAATCTGAGGCACTACAGCTAGTATATCTAAGCCGGCAAGTGCTAGCTTCTTTAGTACGTCTGCTTAGTTTTGCAAATTATTTTGTGCTGGCTGAGAAAAGCCAATATGTCTGCTGCTACTGTTACACTGCAATAATTGTTCTGAGCCGGTTGTCATACTGTCAGAAAGGCACCAGCTACTGCGGAGAAACTCAGCTTGCTTTAAAGGCATCTATATTATTTCGTAGCAAATTAAGTTTCCCAGGGAAGCTGGAGGAATCCTCAAGCCTTTCTGCTTTTGTTTTTTAAAAAGAGGTGCACAGGAATCTGCTATTGTACAATCCCCTCTGCTCTAAAACACCCGTACACACATGCAGAGTCGTCCCCCGGGGAGCAGAAGCTTTGCCCATATTCTATGCAATGATCCTGCAGAATGAGGCTATGATCTTTCATCAATCATTGCCTGAGCAGTCATGCGCACGCACGCACACACACACACACACACTCGCCCACCAGAGTGTGCACATTGCAAGTACAAATTTTGCAGCCCTTTTTTCCAAAGGGACAAAGCCACCTGGTGTAATTTCCCTGGTCCTGGTGAGAAACGTATTTAGAGATAGGTATATGCATCGGCTGTGGGGAAAGCAAATGAACCCAGACCCTCAAATTCAACTCAAAGGGTACCTGGGATTGGTTGATTGCTGCAGGCTGCTCATCGTACTGTCCAGTATTTTCTGTTTGAGCTACCGTATCTCCAATCACACACAGCATGCACTGTGCAAATCGGGGAGATGCAAAGGCTGCATATAAATCATAGCGAACACTCACATGAATACCATTATCTGCTCCAAAGTTACAGCACCTCCTCCCGTCACTGATCCTCATTAGAAACATCATCTCCCCCCCCACTCTCTCCCCGCCTCCCCTCCACCACCCTTAAGTCACAAGCCACTTTCTCGCTTCTCAAGAAGCCTCGCAAAGAAGGTTGATCTCTAGCGTTTAAGCCGAGTTAAACTGTGGCTCTGTACTCACACAGCTGACGTGGCCATCTAGGACTGTCGCTGGGGGAGCCAATTAGACAGGGCTGAGGCCCCCCCCGTGCTCCCCCAGTGTGGGAAGCGGAACCTCGCTGCGTAGGATTCCTAGCACCATCCTTGCTCACCTAGCGGGCTGAAAGCAGGATCCAGATCCACAGTCTTTGAGAGTGCAGCGCAGTCTGCGTCTGAGAGAGCGCGAACAGGCGAGTTCTGTGACTCTCAAACGCCTGGGCTCTCAGTTTCCTCTAATAACCAATAAAAGGCACTAGCCTCAGAATAGAAACAGGAGCACAAAGCAACAGCAAGAACAACACAACTTCTCTCTTGGAAAAAAAAAACCCCAACAGCTATTTGCTCATTCCATCACCTCCCATGTATTCATGGGTGCCTGTGCGGAGATCCTTGCTTTCTATTCTGTTCTGTTTAGGTTCTGGCACCACTCTAATCACGCTGCTAGCTGAGTGCCTGCTGTCTCAGGGTGTGCATGTCGATGTATACTCCAAGGGGAAAGCTCAGTTTTAATAGCTGATTCAGGATCTTTCCTGTCAGGCTGCTAATTATTATAGCAAGAAGGAGTGAGAAAAAGAGAGGGGAAGACAAGGAACCTGGTTCCAATCTTACTCGCACTGGATTTGACAGCAGAGTCACTCTGTTGACGCTAGGGGAGTTACTCCTGATTTACTCTTGTGAGTGAGATCAGGATCAGACCTACGGTTGGCGAGGAGGGAGAAAGCTGTTTCCCCATTTAAGAGAGGGAAAACGATTTCAATCTAGAGACTCCCCAATACTTGGAGAAACCTGGCACCCTGACATCCCTCCATCTCTCCCGTTCCCCTTTATTTGTGGATCTGTCTGCATCCATATATCTGCGAATACCAATTATGGTTTGGGAGAACGTATATCTGAGATGTGCAAACACAAAAGGCAGGAAATAAAAGTCATCTCTTACTGAAGAGGAGAGGTAACCATGACTACCTGGGACCTCATTTAAAACTGTGCTGGCCGCAGGCTAAGAGGCAACACTTCCTATTGTCATACGCATTTACGGAAAGCTTTGAAAATGCTAAACCCCTGGAAACCATCTGGGAAGTAAGAATGAAAATGAGAAAGGGGGGAAAATAGAAAAGATATGTATTTCTGTTGGGTTCTTGTTTCCCTACCCAGGAAAGCAAGCAAGCTTGAGGTTCAAATGAAAAACTTTGGAGGAAAACAGGAGCTGATCATTAGCTCTCTTCCCTCCATCCCCAAGGTGGGGAGGGACCAGAAAAATACTCATTTTCAGAAAAACAAGCTTATGCTAAAGAAGGGTTTGAGGGTTTAAGGTACTGGGAATAAATTCTCTTGACAATTTAGCCCTGTTTTCCAGTTTGTGACAGGATCCTGATTGCCAGAAATGCATTCATTGTTTGTATTTGCCAAATGGTTTGGATGAACAATTTTCCGCCTATGGGATGGTTTGCAAACTGTTTGCTAGTTGTTATTCATGGCATGCGATTGGTCACCTTGATCATGTTGCATGGTTTCTGCTTCCCGATAGGACAACCGACACTTTTAGAACAGGAGAATAACAAATGGCGAACAGTGAGTAATGACTACTCTTCTTCGCTCATGTGAATGGGGCATTCATACGAGATGTAACTCATTCCTCTGCAGAGAGACCAGGCACGACTGAAGTCCTTCGGAAGCCCTCACAATAGGCAGGGCCTCTGTACTGGGGTGAATTTCACCCAGGAAGAACAACCATTTCCCAGTGCTCACAAACATCAGTGCTTCAGTGCTCACAAACAGGTCCCCGATCCTGTGCGGTGCTGAGCGATTTGGCCGCAAACCAGCAAAGCAATTATCATTGCTGCCAGCTCTGGTGATTTTATCACAAGTCTTGTGATACCTGATGGTTCTCTGATAGCCCCAGCTCCAGGAGCGCAGTGGACAAGGCAGAATCTCGGCTTTCGTTTAAAACAATCGCACATACCAAAAAACAAACAAAAGGTAAGTTTCTAGCTCTCATGGTTGTGGAATTAAAGCTTGAAAATGTGAACCTCAAAGGCTCAAAAACCAAAAGGCAAATAAAAGGACCCCGAAATCGTCTTTTTTTTTTTTTTTTTTTTTTTTTTTAAAGCTTCTGATTTTTAAGGCAAATTCATGATTTTGGAAGCCTGGCTCCTGATTTCTGCATGCTTGAGGCTGGCAGCACTGACATGTGTGTGCTGAAGTTTAAGCACAAGCAGTGGCACTGAACTCAGTGGCATCACTCACTTGGAGTTCAACATGAGCTTAAGGACTTTGCAGGATCCGGGCCCAAGTGTTCGGGACCTTGCAGGATTGAGCTGATAGCGGGGGAAACAAACACGGTGAGACTAATTTTTTCAGAATTTGAATGAATGTTCACGATCTGGCAGCGTTCGACCGGCTCTAGTTTAAAGGCTACACACGCGGTGCCTTGCTCTGTGCAGGGGAAAATCCACGACAGTCTTCATTTATCCCCAGCCCTTACTCTTCTACAGGCCTCAAGATAGGGCGCCCTTATGGCCTCATCCTGCGCCCACTCAAGTGAATGGATGGACTCCCATTGGCTCCAATGGGCCTCAGCAAAACCTAATGGGAAGAGCATTCACAGGTCTAAACGCCTTCTGCCATTTCTGATCCCAGATGGGACAATATCATCTAGTCTCCCTTGGAAAGGGAAGAGCTCCGAGGATGGGCCCAGTGCTTCAGCTGTGTGCTCCCCGTTCTTCTAATATAATCCTGCTCTTCTTTTAAAACCTCAGGGAACTGCAGACCTCTTGAAAGTGAGCACAAGCAGATGGCAATCAGGTTTCTCCTACACAGCTCTGTTAATGGATCTTAGCACCCACCCCAACACACGCACACACACACACACACACACACGCTTCTAGATTTTGGGAAGCCTGGAGCAGACTAGGTACTGGGCCAAACTCTGGGAGGGTTTTGTGAGCTGGATGAATGTCTCCTAGAAACAACGGGCCTCCTCCGCATTTACACTAATAGAACCTTAGCGTAAATAAGAATCAGGCCCCAGTGAGAAATACCAAGTTTCCACGGACCCATGATAAAAGTTAAGAGGATGAACAGAGTGGCCATATGTAGACTAGGAAAATACAGGAGATCTTTTTTTAAATGTTAGCTCACACCTTTAAACTAACAGATTTTAAATGCTAGTGTAGACAGGACAAGTTGTGTTTGAACATGTGTTAGCTGCTGCTGGGCAACCTGGAGGGGCACCTAGGTCACCCATGACTTCTAATGTGTATTTACACGACCTGCCCTGTCTACACACGGGTTTGCTAACATGTCTTTAAAAACAACCTCCTTTCCTACTCTAGACAGACCTTGTGACATGACATTCACTGCCCCTCAGACATCTTACTTCAGGCAGTTATAAACTAGCTGATTCACCTACTCTCCCACTTCGCTCTGACAGAAGAAACTCTCAGCTGTCCCATAACGGGGATGCCACTGACCAACATCCTTAGGCCTAAACACAGTGCGAAGTGCCCTCTAATCGAGGCTCCTGTATGCCAGGAACTGGGTTTTTTTTAGCCAAGCACATGAACAAAGCGAAGGTTGCTACTTCTCGTTGCCCAAGTGGGCATTTGTAGCGCCTGGCCTGGTTGTCAAAAATGTTCATCCCTGAGGGGAAAGGTCAGAATTCCCTGCTCCACCAAGCCTGAGTCCAGCACTTCTCTCCGAGACGAATGTCCCAATCCAGTCACTAAGACAGACATTATTTTTAAAACCCTTCCCGTCTTTGTTCCCTTCATCTTTCCCAAAAATCGTTTGACGGGTGTGTCATCCATCGCCTTCCTGAAGAGTCCTGAGCTGGTCCTGTAGCTTGGCTGCATGGTTCAGGCCATGCTGTGAATGCTATCAGAGCAGGCTGCTTGGACTGGTTTCCTCTTTATCTGAAACAATCAGCGCACTGGTAGGGTTGTCACCTCGGAGAGGATAAACAAACAGATGTTTCTGTGAATCTGGAAAATACTGGAGGTGCCCAGAAGTCTCCATCCAGATAATAAAGGTCACAGTGCTGACCCTACTCCTTACAGTATTTTATATATTCTGTGTGTGATGCAGATTTGCCTGTATGTACATGGAAATGTAATATCTCACATGCAAAGACGCTATCAACATTAGCCTGTGTCAAGAGACACCAGATAGGAATAAAAGGAACAGTCCCTTAAAAATCTACAATGAGCCAACGTGTTCTAGTGGTTACTATATAAACATGAAGGATGACAGGGCTAGAGAAGTATAATCCTCATGCAGCCATTTATTTGTTGTTTGGCAACAAAGAAAATTAATGATCATCTTGTTCCAAAAACAACCTATGTGTAAAACTGGGCAGGAAAGTGATCCCAATGGCCAGAGCAGGGAACTGGGGGTCAGGGCGCCTGGGCTCTATTCGAGACTCCGCTACCAACTGGATGTGGGGAAAGACACTCTGACCGCCTCGTGCCTCAGTTTCTCCAGCCCACAGAATACTTACTGAACAGGGGGCTAAGAGACCTAATCCACAGATATCAGCAAAATGCTCTAAGACATGGGGTGAAAAGGGAATGGCAAAGCTCTCTGGGGCAAGGGCTGTGTCTGTACAATGCCTCGCACCAGCAGGCCCTGGTTCAGGATTGGGGCTCCTAGGCACTACTGCAATACAAATAAATAAATCAGTAATAATAATCATAATAATAAATTAATAATAACTAGACCCTCGTTTAAAGAGCAGGAATGTCACCGAGAACCAGCCGCTGCTTTTCAAGTGAGCTGTTTTGGTAACAAGGGTAATGGAGAAGATGGGTGTCTTGGATTCTGGGTTACTGGGTACGGTGGTGGGCACGGCAGCAGAAGAGACTCGGCGATTCCAACGCCAGAAGGGATTGCTGTGATCATTTAGTCTGAACCTCCTGCGTAACGCAGGCCAGAGAGCGCCCCCAAAATACTTCCTAGTGCAATTCCTTCGCTTTTACAAAAACATCCCATCTGGATTTAAACATTGTCAGTGATGGAGAATCCACCACGACCCTTGGTAAATTGTTCCAACGGTTAATTACGCTCAGTGTTAATAATTTCCGCCTTATTTCCACTCTGAATTTGTCCATTTTCAACTCCCAGCCATTGGCTCATGCTATCCCTTTCTCTGCCAGACTTAAGAGTCCGTTATCAAATGTTTCTTCCCATGCAGGTACTTACAGATGGTAATCAAGTCACCTCTTAACATTCTCTGGTATCCGTTCCATCTCGCTTGGGATTGCACAAGGGAAAACCCCAAGACAGCACACTTACTTGTGAGAAGAGGATACAGATACCTTGTAACTTCCTAGGGCGCCAAGACCAAGGGCCATCTCTGTGGTGGAGGTGTAAATCCAGAGAAACACTACTGACTCCAGTGGGTTTCCTTGTGCTTAGTCTGGTGTAACCGAGCGGAATTTAGCTCAAAGCACTTACTGAAGGAAGTTTAGCTTTTTCTTCTGCCTAAACCTAGCTTCTGCCAACAGCAACCTCATTCTACCCAGGGGTCTATTATTCTCTTTTGAGGAGATGGTCTTCCAAGGTTTCAAACTGGACTAATCAACTTGCTTTTATCCCTTAGGTGAGCTCCCCTTGGTCAGCCACCCCACCCGCTTCGCTGCGGGTTTCCTGGGGAGATTTCACCTAGGACCACACAAACTGGATTCTTCCCCTCCAGGCAGGCACCCAAGACAGGAATTATGGTCTGTACAAAAGACAATGACAGTGAATCTTGTTACTGGCTTTCCAGCAAATGTAATTCCTTTTTATTAGAAAATTAAAGGGTATGAAAAGCTTTCCAAAGCTGAGGAGCTGAAATGTGCTTTCATAAAATATGCGGTGTCTGATAAAACGGATTTGCTCGTCTGCCTTCCTCACCCCCCTCCTTATTATTATTCTAACAAAAAAGGTGATGCTTTTTGCCAAAATATTGACTCCTTGTTTGGCCAGCTAACACGTCAACACTCTGTTAAAAAGGATGTTGGTGCACCTCAGCCCCCTGAATTTCTGCTCTGGGATAACTACACAGGTTGGATTTTTTTAAACTAAATAAAATTCCGAAGGACAATTTCCCCTCTTCATCTTGATAATCCAAGGTTTCAGGTGAAGGCTGACAACAGCTACTCCAAACTGAGCAACAAGGAGGCAGGCAATTACAGAGAGAAAGATAGGTAAAGAGAGGCAATTACTGTGAGAAAGATATAGATTACCCCCTAGCCATCTCACAAAAAGCAACTATTAAAAACCTCCTAGGCAGTCCTCTCCCACAGAGAACTCCTTGATCCCCTCCCATTCCTTGGCAGAAATCACGACCAAGGGTCTCTCTCTTGTTAATGGGGCAATCCAGAGCTCTCTGGAGAATCTTCATATACAAAAGGTGATGAGCGCCTGGAAGCTGGAGTCATTAGAAACTGGGTAACTAAGGTAACCCGAGGAATCTAATTTTCTTTTCTTTAATGTTTCTCTCTCCTGGTCTCTCCTTTTTCCAATGGTCAGATTCA
The DNA here is from genome assembly GCF_020497125.1 of Mauremys mutica. Classification (NCBI taxonomy): domain Eukaryota; kingdom Metazoa; phylum Chordata; order Testudines; family Geoemydidae; genus Mauremys; species Mauremys mutica. The sequence continues at coordinate 79,192,946 of NC_059082.1, read as the reverse complement.
CCCTTCCACGTTTGGAAGTTTTAAGATTTCTTCTTCCTCGCGCTTTTTGTTTGGGTGTCTGTGTAACTCCCATTAATAACGCTGCCCTGCTTTTGTACAGGCTAATGGGAATGGCATGCAAGTGCTGTCCATGTGTCTGATAAGTGGATATTACAAACAGAAGACGGTTCATATGCAGTACTCCAGCCTCTCACCTTTCAAGGGCAATGTATTTCTCACCACCCTTCCACAGTCGACAACAACGCTGGATTTTTCCCCCTCCCTTTCACAGGAATAGGCTAGTTTTGCCTAAACTTTGCTCTGTACATTTCCCCAAAGCAACCCAGGGACTGTAACATAACCAATGCAGGACAAACACGACCACGGCAAAGGGAGGGTTTAAACTGAATTGCTGCTAAATGCAATCATCAGGAACAAAAACACCACAAAAGGAGCTTAATATTTGCTATGATTCTAAAAATACCTCCGCATGGCCTTCCTCCGCACCTGCCACCCCGTGGTCACAAATTACGGCTCACAAAATCCCTCGCTTTACCGATGGGGAAAGTGAGGCAGGGCGAGGTGATTTGACTTCCCTAAGATCATGACTGTGAGCCAATGGCAGAATCGGAGATTTGAACCCAGGAGTCCTGAGTCCTAGGCCCTCGTTCTAACCATTCGACAATGACACGAATTGCAGAGAAGCAGATAATTTGAGGGAATGGGTCGGGGGGAAGGAGTCCGTGTGACCAGAGAAAAGAGGGCGCTGTTTCTGCCCTCTACCCGGGTGGGCTGTAGTAATGAGCGATGACCCCGTCTCACAGTAACGGTAGGGTGGAGGGTGAGCCTGCTGTCCCTTTGTCTGGACTGAAGGTGAGTGGGTCGGTCTGTGTGGTAAGCCGGCTGGCTGGCTGCCTGCCATCAGCGCCTGAGAAACAGCACTAGCTGCTGTGGCACGCATCCCAAAGACAGTCTGTAGGTCAAGCAGAGCCAATGACAATTTCACTTCTGATGGAGGAGCTCCCTGGCACTCCTCCTCCCCATCACTGCAATAAACGAGCGAGCCCCCGGCCCCAGGGCTCTGTCAGCACCCCCCCAGCCACTGGCACCCACAAGTGAAGCAGCATTCAGAGGAGGCGAGAGAGGGCTAGCCTGCCATGGAATCCAAACCAGGGACTGGAATAAAAGACAGAAGGAAACTAACCTAACCTAGGGAGCTGATTTGATCCTGCAGCAAGGAGAGCTGGGGAGGGAGGGAGGAAGGAAGCTGGGGGGGGGAGGGGCGACAGCTAGCACTAGAGAGACAGAGGGTCACTTCCCAGCTACAGAGGTTTTATCCTCAAGCCCCGCAGACCCTCCCTTTTGGTGCACAATAGCCATGTCATTGTCCTGAGTTACTACCGGCACAGCCACTGGGGGGGGGGGGGGACAAACCCTCCCCCCCCCCCCCCCCCGTACTTTGCGATGTCCCCCTCGGTATGGCTGGAGAATTAATGCACACTCACTCCTGGGCTCCCTCAACTTCTTATTTTTATGCGGTTGCACCGCTGTGGCTTGCTAAGCAAATGTACCACAAATGAGATATTGGATTTTCATTTACACCCGGTATTCATTTCCCCTGCTTCCCCGGAGCTGACCTGTCCGGTCCCCCTCTCTTTCTCAAGCAGGGCTGTGCACGTCACTCCTTCTCGCTCACTATTACTACAGGAAAAGCTGTAACGTTACAGCCTCAGCGTTCAGCCCTGCTACAAATCAGGGTCAGTCAGCAGTGCTGTTAGACAGAGTCTCACCGTACGTGCTTCTGATCTTAATGTCTTCCTGAGCACACTTAATGGGGACAGGGAGGAGAGATCGGTGCAGCAATGGAGAGACTCATTCCAGCTGCTAATCCAGGGGTTGCTGCCCTCCACTCAGTCTCCATCACAACCACTCCAGCTCGGGGCCACACGCTCCTTTTCCACATTAGCTGTGTCTTGCCAGAGCCTTCAACTCACATTGCGATCACTACTGCATCACGGCCGAAACACTCCAAGTCATGGTCCCCGGGAGGCTGGGCGCACGAGCAGCGGGTTAGCGCGGTAACCTCTCACCACTGGCAAACCCCGAGTTCTACTCTGGGCTATGTCCTGAACTGGTCCTCATTTACACACACCGTGATGCTTTCCCGTACATCCTGCAGAGGGTTAAAGCTGGTGATGCTGGGGAGTGAGAGGGGGAAACTTCTGAAGGGCTCTGGGATTATTTTTCAGCTTCAGTGCCTACGGAGTTGGTCTGACTTTACCTTCACATCTGCAAATGTGGTTAAAAGTTTGTTGATCCTATTTTTAGAGCCTTTCACCACATGCAATTTCTCCACCGTGAGACAGGAAATGCTGATGAGGTCGTTCAAAATGTAGCTTATTTCTCCTCTCCAAACGGTCTCTGAACTGGTTCGATCGGTTCATTATTGCAACATTCTCTTGGCCTCCCTCCCGTCACTAGCACCCCCCATCCAGCCCCCGCCTTTTTTTTTTTTTATTCAAAAATGTTGGTGAACTGTGGTGCTGGCGGAGGTGAAAGGACTCGCCCTGGCAAGGTGTGAGCTCAGCGAGGTACTGTGTAAAGTTTCACCTTGCCAGAATCTGTCACGCCGATCTGCAGCAGCCTTCCTCCCTTAGCAAACGGGTTGGGTCTTGGCCTCCGTGAATAATGGAGCCAATGTTTAGGGAGCCGCTTCGTGGCGCAGACAAAAAATGTGCTAGGAACTTGAGTGCGAGACCACACTAGGAGCTAAGCTGAGACCACCCAACTCAGTTCAAAGGACTCCAGCCAAGCATCTAAAGGTGGAGAGATCCTGCCTCCCAGACGCAGTTTAAGGTCTTGTCCACTCGGGGATGGGAGCTTTGCTCACTACAGTCCTACTTAAACACAGCGGCTGCGAGCAGGGCTCTAGCACGGTTTACCTGACCACCGCAGACAGGAACTTTTTTTTATTGGAGAACCTGTCTAGCCAACCCACACGCCAAACCATCTGCCATGGTTCTAACACTGTTCTCAGACCAAAGCTCCTTGTCCATGGTGGTCTAGGAAACCATCATGGAACTATGTTTAACCAAGCATGAGTCTGCTCCTAGTGTGCAGATGGAGGCAGTGTGAATTACACCCAGTGGTTCTCTGCTTTTTCCATGTTACAAAGGGAAAAGGGCCAGGATTCCCGTCCCAGCTGGCCACACGGGAAGGCTAGACCTCCACGTTGAGAACCAATCTACTGGGTAAAGCAGAGGACTTGGAGTCTGGAGAACCAGGTGTCTATCAATGGCTCCGGCTCACGGTATAACATTATGCAAATCACTTTACCGCCATGTGCCTCAGTTTACCTATCTGTAACATGAAGACACTACTAATTGACCTTTGTCTAGCTCTTTGAGATCCTCCGATGCAAGGTGCTAGCTGGGCCCGATCCCGCAAGGCACTCAGGCCCAGATCCTCAAAGGTATTTAGGCTGATGGGAGCTGGGTTCCTAAGTCCCTTTGTCTCTTGAAAGGAGCCGAGCGTGCTCCGCTCACATGGAAGGACTGGGCTCTAGAAGTGCAAAGGTCAAGTTCTGAAGCCTTCCATCGGCCCAAGCTCACGCTGGCATCAGTGGGCAACTGACTTGATTAAGGATTGCCTAATTCGGCTTGGCTTTCCTAGTACTACTGTCGTTAATAATAAATGCTTCCCGAGTAGAAACCGAGAGCCCACCTGCCGTCCGTACTCCCTTCTGCTGCCTTTCACAGCCCCGGCTCCCCCGTGCCTGGCTCTGCACCATCTCCACAGATAGCAAACAAGGCTCATGCTATATGGTACAGTACCTGCTGTTTGAATGTCAACACCTCATTTGTATGGCTTGATTGGCCCTTATCAGCCATGCTGTGCTACACCTGATTGCTGGCTGTCATCAAGGGGTGTCGTGGCAGTCTTCAGATGATAATTTTATTTAATTGGCCCTCTAGTCAAAGCAAAAAAAAAAAAAAACCCAAAAAACAAAACAACGCCCCCCCAACCCTTTGTTTTAAAACATTAAAAGACAGCACATTATTAATAATAATACTAATAAGGCTGGTATGTCGGGAAGCCATCAGTGCCGCTGGGGGAGGAAATCCTTTTCCACAGCCTCATTAGGGAATGGCTGGCTAACCCTGCAATGGCTGTACCATCCCATGAGTTATGAGATCGTTTGCCCACCTGTGGATTCAATAAATTTCCTCTCCCTCTCGGACCATTACGCAGCCCTCCGTTTATGTCATGCTTGCCTGGGCCTCTTCCCTCGCACGTTCTAGCAAGTCACTGAGGCTGAAATTTCAATTAAGAAAGAGAAATAATTACCCACCGCTCCAGATTTTCCTCTAAAATGGTAGCCAATGTCAGTAGACCAAGTCATCACTTCCTGTTGCATCGTGGCATGTAAGAATGGGCTGGTACGCGTGACGTTTACAGGGAGATTTCCAGTCTACAGGCTGCTCGCCAGCAGCGACCACTTACAAAATAAATGAAACGAGGGGGGCAGAGCTATCTGGCTGTGGGAGGCACTTGGGAAAAAAAAGGCTGTTTGCTCTCTTTGAAAGAGCAGGAACAGCCTGAGCCAGAGTCCCCGTCTTCCCCCCATTCCCATCACTTAAACTCGCCTTCTTCCCTGTTCCTGCCGCTCACGCCATAAGTTGCCCTTTTGGTCTCCTTGTCACAATCTCCCCAACTGCAGGCTGCCACTGTTGTGGACTCCCTCTCGGTTGTGTGTCAGAGGCTCTCCTCTCACCTGAATGGCACTGCACGTTGAGATCTCTATAGTCCCGTGGGAGAATTACTCAAAGACACAGTCCCCAGGAGGCCGGGCAATGGGTTAGCACCCTGGCCTTTCCCATCTGAACACCCTGAGTTCTATGCCTGGGCTAGGTCACAAGCGATAACGAGTTGGCAGTTCTTATCCTAGTCCCTATTTAGTCACATCAGGGAATCTTCACACAATTTCCTATGACTGGCAGCTTCCGCTCATGAAAACTGGGAATTGTAGGAGGCTGCTGAGGGTCAAGATTGAGATGCACTGGCAGAGCCCAGCATGGCTTTCAGGATTGGCAGCTCAGGGATGCTGCAGATTAGGATTGAGGCAGAATGGCGGTGCTTTGTGGGGGGGTGCGGGGAACGATTAACGAGGGCTGTCACAGGTCAGGACGGAGGTGCACCGGCCAAGGTGGGAGACGTGTGTGAGGGGAAGACTCAGGCCAATGTGATTATCTGAAGAACTTTGTATTCACTCATTACCAATGTGTGCTCGCTGGAACGTGATATACCGCAGGATATTTTGCAGGAGCAAGAAATGAGGGACACCAAGAACAGGACAAGGCGGGCCTCCGGGAAGCTCCGAAGATCTTTTCTAATGGGTGCAAACCCCATCAGTCAAGATGGCTCATATCCCAGAATTTTTTCTTAACATTTCCCCGCAGTTCGGACCTTGTAACATACAAATGTACTTGTTCTACCTTAGAAACAGGCTGCGCACGTCTTCAGCCTCCCACAAAACAAGCATTGTGGTTGGAGAGCACAATCATCTACCAAAGTGAAATGGTCCTCTAGGAACTGAGGGGCTGAACATGAGCTCCCAACGTGATCCTTGGATGCATAAACTGGGACTCTCAAGTAGGAACTGGTTATTTTACCTCTGTATTTAGCACTGGGGCGACCACTGCTGGAATACTGTGTCCAGTTCTGATGCCCACCATTCAAGGAGGAAGTTGAAAAATTGGAGAGGGTTCAGAGAAGCGCCACAAGAATGATTAGAGGATTAGAAAACCTGCCTTATAGTGATAGACCTAAGGAACTCAATCTATAGTTTACCAAAGAGAAGGTTAAAGGGAGACCTGATCCCAGTCTTTGGTTAAACAACCGCAAAAAAAACGGTTACTAACCTTTCCGTAACTGTTGTTCTTCGGGATGTGTCGCACACGTCCATTCCGGTGTAGGTGTGCGCGCCCCAAGCACAGTCACCAGGATTTTTCCAACTAGTGGCATCCATTGTGTCAGCTCCAGCACCCTCTGATAGCGTGCGCTCATAGCGCCGGTATAAAGGGCCCGGCCAACCCCGCTCCCCTTCAGTTTCTTCTTGCCAACTGCCTCTGAAAAGAGGGGATGGAGGAGGGGTTTTGGAATGGACATGTCACGTGTAACACATCTTGAAGAACAACAGTTACAGAAAAGCTAGTAGCCGTTTTTCTTATTCAAGTGCTTGCACATGTCCAGTCCAATGGAGGTGACTCACAAGCGGTGGTCCAGGAGGTGGGTTCAGAGTTCAAGGACAGGCTGACGGCAAGGCTGCGCAGCTGAAACCGGCCTTGTCTCTATCCTGCTGTGTAATGGCCTAGTGAGTTGTGGATGGGCGAACCGAAGACCAGGCTGCTGCTCTGCAGATGTCCTGAATCGGGACTTGTGCTAGGAAAGCGGCGGAGGAAGAGGCTTGAGACGTCGTGGAGTGAGCCGTTAGATTAGCTGGGAGCGAGAGGCTCGCGAGTATGTAACATGCCCGGATACAAGAAGTAAGCCATGAAGAGATTCTTTGTGCAGAGCTAGGGAGACCTTTCATTCTTTCCACTATCGCTAGGAAGAGCTGAGTGGGTCTGCAGGAAGGTCTGGTTCTTTATCAGTAGAAAGCCAGGGCCTGCCTCACATCCAACGAATAGAGGCGCTGCTCCTCTCCATTCCCGTGCGGTTTAGGGTAGAATACTGGCAGGGAGACTGCTTGGCCGCAGTGGAATTGTGATACCACCCTTGGGAGGAATGACAGGTGAGGTTGTAACTAGACTTTGTCCTTGAAGAACACCATATATTGGGGCAGGCCGAAGTGATGGCTACCAGGAAGCCCACTTTCCAGGAAAGGTGTAGCAGTGAACACGTTGCTAGCGGCTTGACCAGGGACCCCGTAAGCTTTGCCAGGACAAGGTTCAGGTCCCAGGGGAGAATGGGATTGCCAATTTGCTGGTACACTCTCTCCAGTCCTTTGAGAAAAAACCACTAGGAGAAAGATTGCCTGAGCAATGCGGGATTCCAGCAACCGTCACGGGCGGTAAGAAGGAACTGACGGGGAGCAGCGTTGGCAGGGCCCTTTATACTGGCTGTATGAGCGCGCAGCCCAAGAGGGCACTGGAGGCGACCCAACGGATACCACTAGGGAGAAAAAAATCCTGCAACTGTGCTCAGGATGAGCACACACCTAACATTGGAATGGACATGCACAAGCACTCGAAGAACAAAGAGTAACTATTAATGGAAGGATGTCGGACTGGAGGGAGGTCTCAAGAGGGGTTTCACAGGGATCCATTCTGGGTCCGGTGTCATTTAACATCTTTATTAATGACCTGGATGTAGGAATAGAGAGAATCCTAATCAAATCTGCAGATGGCACAAAGCTGGGGGACGGGGGAAGGTTTGCCAACACTTTGGAGGGCAGAGCTAAAATTCAAGGGGATCTTGATACATTGAAGAACTGGGCTATAAACAACAAAATGAAATTCAACCAAGACAAACATATGGACCTACACTTAGGGAAGAAAAACCAAATGCACAAATACAGAATGGGGGGACACTGGCTTGGCAGCAACACTGCTGAGAAAGATCTGGGAGTTGTAGTGGATCACAACCTCAGTGTGAGTCAGCAATGTGATGTTGCTGCAAAAAAAAAAAAAGCAAATACAATTTTGGGTTGCATTAACAGAGGCATAGTGTGCAAGTACCGCTCTACTCGGCGCTGGTTAGTCCTCAGCTGGAGTACTGTGTCCAATTTTGGTCACCAATGGACCAATAGAAAGGATGTAGGCAAACTGGAAAGGATCCAGAGGCGAGCGACGAAGATGATCAAGGGGAGGGAATGCAGCCATACAAGCAAAGGCTGAAGGAACTGTGAAAAGAGGAGATGCAGTCTTCAAATACTTGAAAGGCTGCCATAACAAAGGTGTGGAAAAGTTGTTCTCTCTTGCCACAGAAGGCAGGGCAAGAGGCAATGGATTCAAACTACAGCAGAGCAGATTTAGATGAAATCTCAGCAAAAACGTCCTAACAGTTAGAACAGTAGGTCAATGGAACAGACGGCCTAGGGAGGCTGTGGAAGCTCCTTCACTGGAGGTTTTCAAAAGGAGGCTGGAGAGCCACTTGTCTTTGGTGGTTTAGACACAACAAATCCTGCATCCTGGCAGCGGACTGGAACAGATGACTTTTGAGGTCTCTTCTAACCCTATGATTCCAAGTATCTACCTGAGGAACAAATATTTGCTAATGGGCTCTTCCATCTAGCAGCGAAAGGGAGCTGGAAGATGAAGCTAGACCAATTCAGACTGGAAATAAGGTGTCAAGTTTTCACAGTGAGAGTAATTAACTATTGGAACAACTTACCAAGGGTCATGGTAGCTTCTCCATCACTGGCAACTCTTAAATCAAGATGGAATCTGCTCTAAGAATTATTTTGGGGAAGTTTTACGGCCTGTGCTATGCAGCAGGTCAGACTGGATGGTCTCTTCTGGCTTTGGAATCTATGAATTTTTAACAAAAAAACAAAAAACTCTCCCCTATGGAAGACAATTGCCATGGTGGTGGAATACTGAAAACAGCTGTCATTTGCCCCATCACACATTTTCCTCCCCCCTCTTCTGAACTGCTACATGTTGCTATCCCAAAAGACCTACCACCGCCAAAGAAAACAAACTACACACACCCCTAGGTAACCTAAGCTATACGACGTGCATACAGAAGAGAACTAAAACGAAGCCTCATATGATGATCTTTATTTTTAATCACCCAGAGAGTCGCACGCAACCGAAGTTCCACCAACACTGGTCCTGATTCTCATCACACTGACATCAAAATGTCAATGGCACAGGACCCAGCACTGAAAAAGCAATTAACACGAACTGGCTTAGCCCACATACTGTGAAGATGGCTGCTCTAGAGACATGCCAGACAGATAGATATAGATATGTTAGTGCTTGGCAACGTCACTGAAATCTGCCTGTGACATCCTGTACTACAGTAGCTGTTACCTGAGTGAATAATAATTACACTTTGCACTTCTACATCTGAGGATCTCAACACGATTTGCAAATATTCATGTTGCCGCACTATCATCTCAATATCGCCAACCCCAAGCCTTCAAAAATCATGAGTCAGGCCCAAAGCCAAAAGACAAGATTGGCTCAAAAATCATGAGATTTTATTACAATATAATAAATGTGGTGTTCTTTTTATTTGTCTTCTGGTTTTTGAGCTCCTGAGGGTTTCCACCTTTTCCCTGCAACCTTAAGGGCTAGACATTTTTTTTTAAATGAAAGCTGAGATCTAATGTAATCACCTGACTCCCGGAGCTGGGGATTTAATAAAAACATTGTGAGATATCATGAGACTGCAATAAAATCATGAGAGTTGGCAACAGTGTTAAGGCCTATGATGCAGATTATCCCCATTTTACAGCCAGGAAAACTGAAGCACAGAACGGTTAAGTCACTTGCCCAAGACCACCCAAAACATTTCTGCGGGAAAGCCAGGGATAGTACGTAGGGCTCCTGTCTGCTCTAAACCACATCATCATCCTTCCTTCCCTGGGAAGAGAGACCAAGGCAAGACCACAAGTCTCTCAGGAATTCCTGTAACGTTAGACCCCAGCATGTGACTTCATGGCTCACACACGCTGGAATTATTTTGCAAACGATTCCGTGTGCATTATGTGTACAGGGTATGCATTCAAAATTATAATACAGTGGCTTTTAAAGCCCCATCTAAATGCAAATCTAATTACGTTTTCCCCTGTCTGTTTGGCCAGCCAAACTGCAGAAACTAGTTTAACCAAAACACTGTTTAACTGAGTTTAAATACGGTTCCTTAACACCAGCTAAAACATGTAGGAGACTTAAATTGCATGGCAGCCGCAGCATACAGCCATTCATGTCCCTACAAATAGATACGTTCCTTTCCTTACCACTGCAGCTAAGTGCCGCACAGTCTTTACCCACCCTTCAAATGATAATTTATGACCCCTGACCACTTACCCCTTCTAAATCAACCTGATCAATAGAGAAATCAGACAATCCTTTTAAGAAACGAGCCCATCTGATCCTTCCAGCTAATGATCTCTGCTCTTCTTACAGCTGTTTGCAGATATGTGGCATAGGCTGCTGAGGAGGGAAAAAAGGAAAAGGTTCTGAAAGCCATGGGGCAAAATGCTGCTCTCATTTACATCCAGAGAAAACTGGAAGCGACGCCACTGAAATCAACTGAATCATTTCTGATTTACATGGGTGTAACTGAGAGGAGAAACTAGCCTGTTCCTTCATGAAAATGAGCACATAAGCTCCTCTCCCTGATCTATTAGGTGCTGTTCTGAACACTCCTGCAAACCTTATCTCAAATGCCAACTGCTGAGCTGCAGATTGCCTGAAAACGCTTGCTCCTAAAATGTGCCTCCTAATCAATCTCTCAGTCCCTCCTGCAAACAGTTGTGAACTTTCCCTTCCAAGACCCACAAATGTCTCTTATCTTGGACTCATTCATCCCTGCTCCTCCTGCAAATTGAAATCTCTCCTGATGGTTTTGCATCATGTCCCCTGCAAAGAAAACCCAGCGAAACAAAAACAAACCAACATCAACAGAATCCCGTCACCAGCTGGGCTTCAGCTGCTTGCTCTTGTGGTCTACAGCTGCACCTTAAAGACCTCCCAGAGGGACTGGCACTATGACTTTCTGCTTTGGATTTTATAAAGGGAGATCTAATAGGAGAGCCTCTCTTTCGGAGTAAGACCACTGGCATGCTATGTCCTCACAGCCCAAATTACTGTGACTGCAAAACCCCGTTCCCTCCCGGGACCCCTTTATATCTCTTCGTCTCTTTACCAAAAGGTTACAAGAACATCTACATTCTGCCCACATATTAACTAAAGCAGTTTGCTAAAGGGGAAAAAAATGTACAGTGCACTACATCCATTCAGAACATTTTAAAAAAAAAAGGCAAATTTATACAACAAAGCCTCTGTATGGCTTCACTGTCCACCCTGATGTTTGTATTTAAGGAGTAGGGTCAACCAGCTAATATGGACGCATCACAGAACCCTTTACATCTTCACAGTAAATCAGCTCCTGAAACGACTGCACTGAGCATGGCCCCTACTTCTTTACATGCATGGGGTTATTTTTACATTTATTGCACCGCTAGAAAACCAGCCAGAGGAATTTCCCCCCCACTTCTTTCTATCGAATACATACTCCATCCATTTCTCTGCCTGAGGCGTCGGGTAGGGATTTCACTTATAATGCAGGCAATATATGCAAACACAAGAGAGCCCAGTTAATCTGTGAACCTCCTATAATTCATCTCTCAAATGCTGCAGATGGAGCTTGAACCTGCTGGGTGCTGGATACTCATTCAGGGTTTGATCCGGCTCCATTGAAGTCAGTGGGGGTTTGCCACGCACTTAAATGGGAACTCGTCCCTATCCACCCCCAAGAATCACTGCTGCAAGGTGCTAAAGGCTCTCAATCCTTACTGAAATCAGCTGGAGTTGAGGGAGTGACGCAGCAGTCAGTATCTTCCAGGATTGAGCGCAGAATGTACATTCAGAGCCCAAGCCACTACCGACTTGACCTAAATCCTGCCCCTAGTTTCAATGGGGTATACAGCTTTTCACTTCCTGTTTTGTTTAGCAGTGTTGTTATGAGCTTTTAAACAGTGTCTGTTTCCACTCAAGAAGCAGATGCATTTAAGCACTGGGGTAACTGTCTCTTGCACACAAAAAGTTTCAGAAGTGGTCCTTTGGTGTGAAAGGTGCTGTCTAAATGTTACAGCAGCATACAGCTGAAGGAAACGGACATGTTCACAACATCCTACAGGGTATCACTTTGGTGTACTATATCCTGCGAGCCCAAGGAGCAAAGATAAAGGGAGAGAAGTATTATTACAGGGCTTGCTATGAAACAGCAATAAAACCACTTAAATGCCTCACTTTGGCCTCTACTGTGATTAATCTATGATTCCTTGGTCCTCTGCTTTGCTTCTTAGATCGTAACCTCTCTGGGTCCGGGCACTTTGTACGTGTTTGTGCAGTACCTGGCACAATGCGGCCCCCATCCTCACTGGGACCTCACAGCACTGCCGCAACAGAACAACAATAACAAACGGCACCAATGCACAGATGAGGCGTCTACAACTACCCATAGTGAATAGCAGTGATTATACCCTTTCTCTGGCTTTAGAAGGGAGACGACTCCATCGGACCACGTTATTAACATCTGCAGGGGAAAATTTATTTTCACTATAGAGTAGGTGCCCAGATTGATTTCAGGTAGATCAATCTCTACACACCCACTGAAGCCTTAAAGATCTCCTCACTTAACTCAAATTTACACCCCCACCTCCAAAATTCAGCATCATCGGATCTGAGCTGGACAAGACTGGGGTCTCTTCATGGGCATCAGTTCTGCAAGGCCTTCCCTTCTCTTTTCCCTCCCTTTCAGTGATTGCTTTACTTCTCCCTACTTTCTTTCATCCATCTTCTCTTGGTCTTCTCCCTTTGCCTGTATCCACTCTTATCTCTTGTCCCATTTTCTCTTCAGCTCCTTGCTTGGTTTCACATTTTTTCCCCCAGTGGCATTAGTCCTGGCTCAGAAGCCAGACAACAGATAGAGAGGATGCTAACGCCAAACAGTCTTAAAAACTGACACAACATAATACAGGGCAGGACTGTTCTGTGGATCACATCACAATAGTCACAGTGAATTACAAGGTATTAGAGGACTCTACTGTTGTGTGTCTCATATAGCAATAGTCACGCTGAAGGACATGGTATTATAGGACTATACTTTTCTCAAGCGCATACAGCAACAGTCCTGGTGATGGGCCATAGTATTACAGACTATACTGTTCTAGAGATCATCTAGCAATAGTCATGGTGAAGGACATGGTTTTATAGGACTATGCAGTTCTGTAGCTTATATAGTAAGAGCCATGGCGAAGGTCACGCTATTTGGTGAATACAGTGTTCTGTGGCCCATCTCTCAACAGTCATGGGGAGGGATACAGTATTACAGGACTAAATCATGACCCTTCCCCCCACCCCGTCTCAGCAATAAACCAGGTATTAGAACATTAGCGATGCATTCATTTTAGCAGTCAATAGGCAGAACCATTTTTAAAACAATTGTTCTTGTCTGTTGAATGCAGTGTTAACTTTTCATTTGCATGAACGCCTTGTCTACATGGGGACAGGGACTGGAATGGCTCTTTCAGATCAGCTCCCCACACAGACCTTCAATTGCGGATAGCGTCCACACGCGGCCTCACAAGGAGCTAGTCCGGAATAGCTTATTCCGCCATAGGGATTCTGGCCAATTTCCCTGTGTAGATAAGGCCTACGGGCACTGCCCTGCCAGTGTGATTTACACTCCCTTTAAGGTAGTGAGCACAACAGCAAGTTTTAGCCATTACCATAAATGCAGCAAAAAAGGTATCCCCTGGTGAGACATCAAGCCGTGACTAACAATAGAGATGCAGTTAAAGCGAAGAAAGCAAAGTCTGACTGTAAGAAAGTAAAAAATAACCCCCAAAACTCAAGGGGTTTTACTGAAGATGATATTCCAAATTAAAATGAAACCAGCCCTGTTTCATCTGAGCTTAAAACCTGGGGCTAACCAGAGTTTAGCCTCTTTGCACCAGGACTGAATTTGAACCACATTTATAAGGCATGACCCTACACTCCTGAAAAAACCACAAAGCTCCCATTGAACTCAATGGGAGTTCTTTTTGCATCAGGACTGCAAAGCTAGGTCCCTTAATGGAACAAATTTTACACACACACACACACACACACACACTCTCTCTCTCTCTCTCTCATTGGCAGGTGTGGTGTAAATCGTGCACGGCTTGACATATTTATTCATATTTACACTGCTTTAGCCCCAGTGACATAACCATTCGTGATTTTTGCTTTCCCCATCCACTTGGGTATAATGCAGCCACCACAAATGGAGCTGAATAACTCTTGTTTCAAATAAGTCAGCCCTACAGCATATTCCCTACATACCAAACACTACACAATGGGCCAAATTAATCTCCAATGTATCTCCACTGACTTCAACAGAAGGATTGGGCTCGTTCTTTTAAATATGGCACCCTCCATTTTTTTTATTTCTTTTATGCTTGTGAGTAGATTAAATAGATAGATAATCTATTTTCTATATCCATCCATCTAGATACACCGCTATCTCGATATAACGCCACCCGATATAACACGAATTTGGATATAACGCGGTAAAGCAGCGCTCTGGGCGGGGGGGGCTGCGCACTCCGGTGGATCAAAGCAAGTTCAATATAACACGGTTTCACCTATAACGTGGTAAGATTTTTTGGCTCCCAAGGACAGCGTTATATCGAGGCAGAGGGGTATATGATAGGAATTTCTCTGTCCACTCTCTAACTTCTTGTAGGCAAGTGGGATATATGCAAGAATGTCTCAATCAAGACATAATAATTTTAATTAGCGGGTGAATCATTTTCTGGGCTGATCTCCTTGGGGACAAAAAGGAAAGAATCTCCTTTAAGATTTCCTTTTGCCTCGCTGCTCTGGTCCCCCCCCTTTCCACTAGTGTATCTTCAATCTCAAACGCTGCATAAAAGGAAAAACGCCTTGATATTTAGCCTTGACTTTTGCTAAGACTGGGACACATAAGAGGGACTTGAGGTGTTTTGTTTGGTTTTTTAAACATTCAAGATCACCTTTTCCACAGGGGCTGGGGGAGGTAGAGGGCAGAAAGGAGAAACATTTTTTCCCCAGCTGCGATGCAAAGGCTGTTGACACCTTCCTTGCAGCCTGGCTGTTCCCCAAGGGCAGGGAGTTGAAAGGTTCACCTACATCAAGTCATAAGTAATGCAGCAGGAAGCTCAAGCATATTGTAGGCAGGGAGGACCCGTAGCTAGAGACCAGCATCACATCCTTTGCAATTGGTGCTTATCCTGCATCCTCCTCCTATTCCACGGATCCGGAGCATAGGACAACGTCTCTCTCTCTCTCTCTCTCTCTAAGTGAAAGTGTGATGCGGGAACTTCACAGGCACTGACTGACTGCAATTATTGACTGCCTGCTGCAAAGGCTCTCTCTTTCCTTCCCACTCTTCTCACTTGTTTTCGTCTGTGCAGCAGAGTGTGAGCCTTCAGAGAGTACTGCTGCTGGAAAAGGCTGGGACTCACGGAACGTTGGCTTTTAGCGATCACTTTCATGCGGGGAGCAGAGGGTGACCAGACAGCAAGTGTGAAAAATTGGGACAGCAGGTGGGGGTGTGTGTGTGTGTAAATAGGAGCCTATATAAGAAAAAGACCCAAAAATCGGGACATCTGGTCACCCTGAGGGAGCAGTACGTGTCCTGGTCCAGTGACAGAAGCTTGGCTATCTCCAACACCCCCACCCCACCCCGTTGCAATCAGGGAGATGCACTTAAGCCACAAGAAGCCTTCTCCTCTCGGCCTCAGCCTGCTTGTGCTTTTCTGACGCTCTCAAGATGCTAGGGGAGAGGAGAGAGTGGAAAGTAGCAAAAGGGGAAAGGATTCTTCTTATCTGAACAGTCCGCCCTTCTGTGGGATTTTCCTCAAAAGTTCTCGAAGGGTTTGACAAACGTGTATTGCCTACCTCAGGCCTAATTAGGTGTCACAAGGCCCATTTGATAGATGGGGAAACTGAGATGCAGAGCGACCAAGCGAGTTCCTCAAGATCACCCAGAGAGTCAGTGGCCTGGCCAGGAATGGAAGGTCTGAGTTCAGACGCCCCCTCTCCCTGCATTAACCACAAGAGACACTGGGGCCAAACACTGGACTCGTTAAAGTCAACAGGAGTTTAGCCATTGACTCAAATTTGGCCTTAATCAAAAGACAATTAAAAGCTGAAGAGCTGTTGAAGGACAGGTTCTTGTAGCTCACGTGCCTATGCAATTCCCACAGGTGACGTCAGGTGCCCAACTAGAGGTTTTCCTATACTGGAGATCTATAGAGATGACACAAAAGTGGAGTTCCCGCTTACGTGTCAAAGGAGAAGAACTCTAATAGGGAGGCTGAGAGACTCAAGGCACGTCTACAGATACAGTGCTGCGGTACACCTGGTGAAGATGCTCTATGCTTCCGGGAGACAGCTCTCCCATCGGCATAATAAAAGCCCCTCCACGAGAGGCGCAGCCATGTTGGTGGGAGAAGCACGGTCCACACCAGCATTTATGTCGGTGTAATTTGTCTCTCTCAGGGAGGTGGTTTATTCGCACCCCTGAGCAACATAAATTAAGCCAACATAAGCTGCAGTGTAGACACAGCTTTAGTCTTTGCAAAATGCTTTGAGATTGTCACATGACAGGCGCTAAGTAGTATTATTTTGTACAGCAGTGCCTGAAATTAAACCCAACTCCACGCCTGTGACACCCTGTAATGGAAGGACAGGGACCAATGATATAGAATCTGTAGCTTCTGATGCATCACTGTGAATGTCAATATGCAATCCTTTAAGTGAGCTGAAGTCTAGGTTAACTGCTTCCCTTCATTCTAAACCTACCTATTGATGGTATTTCTAAGGAAGCGTTTAAGCACCAACCTTTCCCCTTCTCCCTGTATTATGTAAGTCTGCAGCCTTGCAAACTGCAAATACCACAGAGCAAGAGCCGATTGCTCTCCTGATTTTTAAATCTACATCTTAATTGTAGCTGCAAAAGGTTTCTAGCGGTGGGAGAGGAACAAAAGTGGAGTGAGTCAGTGGGGCTTAAGAACTGGCACACCTAGGAGTCTGATCAGGCAAGCCTCTCTGCCGCACAAAACCCGACCAGCCTAGTCATTGCGTCCTGCATTGCTGTTCAGGAGATGCCAGTTCAGCTCCCAGGTTCGGCCCTGTTTTTACCCAGAGTGGCAAAGGGGATGCAAATGCTATGGACACTCAGTAGCAATCTCTAGCTGATTAAGGAGCAGCGTTACTAGGCATCTTAGTGGATCCCACTGTATACTCCTCGTTGGCCAAGTTGGCTGTCAAGCAGTGCCTGGGTGAGGGACACCAGGAGCACAGGGGGAAAGGACAGAATCACACTGGCGGTGACAAGGCTACTCTCAGAAGACCCCTTAAATTAATCCAAACAAATATATGACCACTCAGCAAAAGAGATCCAACATGCTCACAGCAGGGGCAGGAGTGGTGTCTATGGTTCTTCAAGAGGTCCTCCAATCCCCTAGAGAAAACTCCCCCCAAAAGGGGCAGATATTATTATATGGGAGGAAGCGATCACAGTGAGAAAGGAAACAGTGAACCGAGTCCTACATTATGGGCTAGATCCCCCTCGCCCCAGCTGTGACTGAGCTCTGCTCAGTGCAGAACCTGAGAAGGGGGCAAAGGGAGCTGTACCCCAACTTTTTGCTCCCCCTTCCAATCCCGGGGCTGGCCCAGGGCCAGTTTGGCTGTTGACGCAACTTAGAGCAGTCTCAGGGCTGCTACAGTTTGCTTGCAGCCGTAGCAGCCCCCGGGATGGCGGCACAACTCCGGCCTCACTCCCTTCCCCAGTTGCACCCCTGGCCCGCCTCCTATGCTGGCAGTTGGCCGTGCCAGCTCTATGCCACCGGTGAATTCCTGAACGCAAGGGGAATCCTCAGCTGGCTGCTTAGGAGAACTTTAAGTCTGCTTTGCACTGCTCCACTGGGGAAAAGCAGACTTGGTGAGGCTGAGGATCTGAGCCTATGTACCCAATAGAAGCTTTGCTCTGACTTGGGTCCCAGCTCCTACGGTCACCTCCCCTGCTCCGCCTCAGAAAGGGTGCATGCCTATAGCAGGGGCCCATGTAAATTTCACTCTCGAGTCTCATCATAGTTACCCTGACCTCAGTGAGGATCCTCTGCGTTTACACCACTATAACAGAGATCAGAACCTGGCCCTTAGTGTCCCACGGAGCCTGAAGGACACTCAGGCACGGAGATTGCCTATTTTTAACCCTTTGAATTCCAGAGTTCCAGGGTGTCTCTCAGCTGACCCTGGTGCATCCATCAGAAAACGCCAAGCCTACCCAACCTGAAAATAGCCTGCGTACTGGGCCACTTACACTGAGAAGATGCCCTGGCTGTGTACGGGGGCACCTTGCCTGCCAGGGGCCAAAGTGGAGGGTTTAAAAATAGCGCGTCTCTCTCACACACACCAAAAAAAAACCCCAAACCCAGACCGAGGCAGGAATAACAAAAGCAGTGATCAGTAAAGAATATCCCAAGAGGCTGTAAGTTCTTCAATTAGAGCTCTCATTCCAGGCCGAGAAACGCCACTCTCTTCTGTACGACGAACACATTTTTTTTTCCCTTTTAAAGAAAAAAAGGAGGGAGGGGAAAGAGGAGGAACGCTGCATCTTTAATGCCACAGACAGGTCTGCTGAGATTCACTTTGGCTCTTATTTTGACTTTCATCTAAAAGAGCTGCCCTGGGAATCCATTAAGTCCAATTTAAATCGACTCTCCGCCCCCATGCTTTCTCCCCGCCCTTCCCAACCCCCCCCCCCCGACTCTTCTCCCCTTGGAAACAAACAAACAAAACGAGCCGGGGGAGGGGGGGGGAGCAGAGCCTTGCAGGAATGGGGTTTTTTTTTATTTTGAAAGACGTGCTCCAAGGAGTTCACCCCTCCCAAGGCACTTAACAGATTTTTATTGCTGCACAAAAATAAAATCCAGAACAGTGGCCACACTTGGATAGGGTCTCAGTATTAGTATCTCAATCACCACCTTTCTCTGGCTGATAAGGTTTCAAAGTCCATGGGCTCACGCTGTACTTTTGGTTTCTAATTTTCACGTGTTTTTCCTCTTCTAGCTTTTTTTTTTTAATTACTATTAGCTGGCTTTGTAACAATATCAGCCAGTAAAGTTTGAATGGATCTGATTTCATGTACCACTTCAGTTCCGGTTTTCCTCTGCTAGTTCGACAGTTGCAAAAATCATTCTTTGCATTCAAAAAAATCAAATTCCATTCCACACACACGCAAGCCCCTGTGAGCTGCTCAGTAATGATAGCGAATGGACAGCCCCCCTTGGCTGTCATGTACTACACGGTCATTCAAGCGCTGCTTCTGTAGTATAAGCACTTTTCCAACCCCCCGCTCTCCCCCTGCGCCATACACACACATTCTGCATTGCATCCTATTCATATGTTTTCAATCATTGCCATTTCTTTATTTAAAACAAAAGCTTGCTCGCTCTGTCTCTCGCACACACACACATTCTGAAAAGTGAAATCTCTGTAAGGGGGCTGTGAGTTGGTTGTTTTTTAATGACAATGGACGGGTTTTGTATAAATTTGCCATGGGAAAGGAGGAGCAGGAGAGCATGTGAAAGTCTCACAGAGGGGGTTTCCGAACACCCAGCCAGATGTGCAAATCCTGGGATTACTCAGATCTCGGCTAGAACAATTTTTTCTGGCAGGCGCGCCTGATACACACCAAATCAACGAAAGACAACAAATCAAATCAGGGTTCTCACACAAAGACAACAGCAATGATTGTGGGACGCTGGGGCTCATCAGTGCTGGAACTTTTTAAAGTAGAAAAACATGCACACGAATAACTCTACCACTAAAAAAAAACCTCCTTGACAGACCTCATTCCCATATTCATCTATAAACCCCGGTTTTTATTATTATTTCAACTTCCAAAAAGTGGAGGGCGAGACTAGCGACATGAAGAAATCTCTGTCGTACACACACACACACACACACACAAATATTCGGAGTCTCAGCTGTATCTCTGTTCAGATGCCCATTACCAATAAAGTCACTACAAATTTGCAACAAATTCAACCCCCTTTTTTAATTACAGAAAAAAAACAACAACAAAACCCCCCCAAATATTGGAAGCAGGACACAGACAAACTCGGCAACGCCAGAAACGTACGGTGTCGTCTCAATTGGAAAGGGCAGCAAGTTGCACAAGAGAAAAATAAATCAGGAAAAAGCGCTAGAAATTCCCAAAGAACATTCTGCAGACCCTCCAGTAAAAAAAAAGGCACAAAGATGTAGCTGGTAACAATACCTGCAATGTTTCTTGTGCTCCTCTCTCTCTCTTTCCCTCTCTCGTGCTGTCTTTCTCTCTCCTTCTCCTCTTCCAGAACACAGTAGCCAGATTAGATCCTTAGGAAAAAAAAATGTGAGAAATAGCACAATTCTTTTTTTTTTTTTTTTTGCTTTCCTTCTCAGCAACCCCTCTAAGCTCCTTCAGTAGCCATTATTCATGGACCACTAGGGGATATAAGGTAATTAGAAACGGCCCTATAGCATCCAGCCTGAAAATTTAATGCCAGTGGTAGGAGTGGTTGGGGGGTTTGGCTGCAGGCTGCTACACCAGACAGGAGGGCGCTTTGGTGGAGCTAGGGAAGAGGTGAGGGTTGGGGGTGGAGGGGAAGGAAGGAAGAGAGCGTGGTTTGTCCAATCTCTCGATAGAGCTGTCAGGTCATTGGGCAGGATGGCCAGAGATGCAGAGGGGCTAGTGACAGTGTGGGTCTTTTTATTATTATTATTAATTATTATTATTATTATTATTGAGTGGGTAGCAGGCTTGCCTTGCCTGTGTGATCTATGCTAGGTTTGTGTGTGTGAGTGTGTGTGCGCGTGTTTGTGCCAGGAATAGCAATCAGCAGCAGAAGCAGCACACAGAGCACAAAAATGCCATCATGCAGGGTCAACAGAAAGCTGCAGACATTTTTTTTTTTGGCTTAATCCTCTAGAGGGGGAAGAGAGAAAAGGAGGAAGGAGGTTGCTGGTTCCTTTATAGTTTTTCATTTTTCTTTCCTCAGTCTCAAGTGGTCACATTAACAACAACAAAAAAAACAAAACCACCCACCCACCAAAACATCCCAGCTCTGAACTAAGCCTGCATCAGAGAGATACAGAACAGTCTTGGGGTCTGAGGCTGTGTTTCATTTTTGAATGCAATGATCAGATAGGTGGACGCGTAAGGTAGCTGGGAAAAGAAAGAGCGCGGCAGAGAGGGGGGCGGAGAAATGAGAACAAATCACACCTGCAGCTTTCTCTGTTCTGCGTAGCCAGCTGCAGCCAAGGCAGTGACTGACAGGAAAAATACAGAAGCTCGGACGCCAAGCTTTGTGCATCTGTTGGGATTTAGGTAGACGGTGGCTGGCAAATTAGATCTGACGGCAGCTAATCTCCTTGCATGGTGGTTTTAGGTTTTGTGTTTGGAACGAGGGACGGGGAGCATTAACAAAGAGCAATCCTTCCCCATGCACCTCTTCTAAATGAAAAATCATGAGAGAAACAAGGACGTTAGGCACTGCCAGGTTAAAGGAAATCAACGGCCCTATGAAAAGTTTCAAAACCAGAGGAATCACCATGACACTGCAGACCATTGGTCCCCAAAGCCAGGTGTCCTGCTTCCAAGTGTCCCATGCTGGCTGCCCCAGAGGAAGTTGTAAAACCCTCTCACTACAGTTCTTTGGGTCATACTCGCCCATGGGGAGAGTGGGAACTTTTGCCTGACCCCAGCTGGTGATCAGACGATGCCCTGAAGTATGAGGATTGATATCCCCTTCTGCAAGGGCTACTCTTATTTTTTTAACCTTACTAAGTTATTCGCCTCAATGATCTCCCATGGCAGCAAGTTTCAGGGTTTCATCGTACATTGTGAAAAAGAGAATTCACCGGGATCCATTTCCAGTCTGTTGGCTTTTAATTTCACATGGAACCCCCTGTTGATGAATTATGGGGTAGAGCACATGGGAGCCTTCTTTTCACTATTATTTTTTGTATATATTCAGAAGTCAAACAATAAATAGAGATCAATCCTCATAAGGCGGCAAAGGTTTGACTCTTAGTCTTCCATGAAGTCCAGAGTCATTCAAAATATCTCCTCCTTCACCCAATTTCCCACTCCTTGGGACTGTTCTTCTCCCAGCTGTCTCCTCCTCCTCCCCACTCCTCCAAGCTCTCTCCTAGCTCCAGACCCAGTTGGGCTGATTTATTCTCTAACATAATACACTATAACAAATCCGTGATCACTTAGGACTTCACACGTGTCACTTTGCTGTACACCCCAGCCAGTCAGAACTTCAAGGCAGTAGTGGGGCTAGCACTCAGATCCTCTTAATCCAAAAACACAGATCCCTTTCTACCACTTGACCTGAAAGAAAATCTCCTTTAGCACTTAGCAGCAGAGGGGCTATGACCCATAGCTGGACATTTTTTATTCCATAAAGCAGACGGGAGACACACACTAGTTAATTCATCACAAAAATATTTTTTCTAGTACCGATATACAGCTCCTTGGTCTATAGTTTTTATGTCACCTTTGAGTCCCATAAAATATGCAGTATTGTCAACTCTATCATGCTGTCTTAAATCCCCAGCTCCTGGAATCATGTGATTGCATGAGAATCTCAGCTTTTGTAGTTGTTAAGTTTCTAGCCCTCACACTTTCAGAGAAAAGCTTGACTATGTGAACCTTAAAAGTCCAAAAGTCAGAAGGCAAATTAAAACAATCCAAAATGTACTATTTTTAAAATCTCATGATTTCAGAAGTGTCTGCCTCATGATTTTGGGATGTTTTGGATTGGCAATGCTGACTATGGTTCAACATTGCTTACCCGTTGGTGTACTGGTACAGTAGCTATTTTAATGATACGTTACAGCTGTCTCAGCCCGATCCAATGGAAGTTTTGCTTGAGTAACGACTATATCTCACGCCTCTGCTTATCAGATTAATTACTTTATTCTTTAGCTCCTTCAGCGACCCCAAGTGAATTATACCGTCCAGTTGCGAGGAATGGGAGGTTGGGGTCCACCTTTGTTCCTGGAGTACTGCTCAAGCAGCACACGGGGATATCAAACAAAGCCCATTCTTTATTTTCAAGATCTTGCAACAGTGGGTTACAGTTCTCTTGCTTAGCACGGTCAGTGACCAGCACCAAGCAAATGACCGCCATTGCCAAGGTACCATGAATACAGGGAACGATAAGACACTCTAGCGCATGGTACAGAAAGAACCGCCTCCCTGCTTCACCACTTATCACGGCCCCTTGTTCCACACCCAGCTCTAGAGGGCAGAGTTCACTAGGCTAATAAGAGGCAAGGGCTTCCCTTCAAGTAACACATCCCCGTTGCACCATCACTTCTCAAGCTGTTAGAACAACGCCACCCGAGTTCTGTCAGCGTCTCAGCTTTGCCACCTACAAACAGTAACTGCCCTGGTTGTGATCTGCTGGGCTGGGAGCTCCACCGAGTCTCCCATGGGGCTTTCTATTTCCCAGATATTGAATTCATTTCTTGTCATTTCTCTTTAAGACATAGGCTCTTCGTTCTGCACATTTCCTCTTCAACTCCAGTTTACGCCTAACCTCACAAAGTTTACGTTCTGTTCTATCATCATTACTCAGTCTGGATTTCCATTTTCTCAGGGATACTTGGCTTGAAACAACCCTCGTACCTTGCCATCTCGCTGTACTGTTTACTTCTTGTCCTTTGATTCCTTATTTGTAGGGAATATTCAGCCCTTCTCTGACTCCAGTAAAGTATCTTATGCAGTCTCCAAGCTGAGCCGATGGATTTTCATTTCCTAACTTTGTCCTTCAGGCTGTTTTCTACTAGCTTCCTCATTCTGAAAAAAAATCCTCACAGCATTAACTCTCAGTGTGATTGCATCTGCAAGGATGTTGGACCTTAATTATCTGTGGTCACTGTTATCTGTGGCCAGTCACACCTTACTTCTTGGGCCAACTCCTGTGCATGAGTCAGAATTAGGTCACGAGTCACCTCTCCTCTTCCAGAACAAGCTGTTCCATGAACCAATGGCTCATGATCTTGAGAAATTTTTTCTCCAGATCATGTCCTCATGTGACGTTCAGTTTATATTCAGGTAGCTAAAGCCACCCATTTTTACTGTTTTGACTAGAGTTTGTTCCCTCCCTGACTTCTCACAGCACTCGGTATTCACCACCCATGTTCTGATGCAGAAATTGACAGCACAACTCACTGTTTTCATGACCTGCAAATTATATCTACAGGGATTCAGCCTCATGACTACACATCCCCTCCCCACTACGTGGATGCATTTGTGTAGCTAGGAATTACATCAGCCCAATGGTTATTCTCATCACAGATTTCAGAAATGCCAGTTAACGTCCAAGCCTTCTTCCAGTGCAGGCTGGTACAACTTCCCCTTTTGCTTTTAAGCTTCTCACACTGTGACAAATAAGGATGACAAATGGTGACAGAGCAATCTGCCCATTTTCCATAACTCTTTTTGCCAAACCGTTACCTTATTGGACGGCTCCTCCTGGACCCCCGCCTCCAACCATAGTCACTGCCTTATTCTCTGCCATCCAGAGCAGATTTCCTTGTCCAGCATGAGTGCGCCTCGGCACCTGCTTCTCATTTAAATAACTTTAATTTTCTTCATTTGTCAGCCGTCAAGCTCTCAGCTGATTCCAGTGGAGACTTTCTGTGCAACCTGTCCCTTCCTCAAAGGCGTTCCCCTATGTCTAATCAACTCAAATCCTACACTCCAGCTTCAGCCTAGCTGGGGCTACATGGAACCAGAAGCACGTCAGAGGAAGCCACTGTAGAGGCTTTGAATTTCAACAGTCACCATCAGAATGATCTAAATTTAGTTTCCAGGACTTCCTTTCTGCAGCTCCTTACGCCACTGCTGCTGACATACACTGTGATCACAGGCTCCTCCCCAGTCCTAAGGGACGGAGCCTGCACCTACACACGTCAGCAGGAATTTTGTCATTCACTTGAGTGTGCGTAGGATGGGATGTAAAAGGCTATGAGCCTGACGCTCCTCTCACTTACGCTGGTTGTACACCACTGACTTGAATGGGGTTACTCCAGATTTACACCATAAGTGAGCGGTGCGTCAGGCCCCATCTATACACCTTGTGAGAGCAGACACCCTTAAATATGGTAATCGGCTGTCTCTATGAGCCATACAATCTTTGTCACACACTCAGCTAATGATCCAACCCCCTGTGACCACAGCCTGTCCACTTAGCACAACCAGGTCCCCTGCTCCCCGAAGGGCTGCACTGGTGGGGGAGGAGTGATTATTTGTCTCAAAGGGTCTGTTATAATGGAAACCATCTCTCCATTCCTCCTTGGTCTCCTTCTGCCTTGACCCAGGCTTCCTTGAGTGGAGTTCTGTTCTGAGTCAGTACCTTGTTTCCATGGAAAGAATGAATAGCAGAGTTCTCCCAGTGGTTTATTAGAATTCCTTTTACTTCAATGGAGAGTCTAGAGTGGAGTAAAAGGCTTTAATGTGGGGCTAATGGAGCCCCTGGGAAGTCCAGGAAGGAAATCTCCCCTGGAGAAGAAGAGGCATGAGGGGAGAGAGGGGAACTGGACAGGTTGAAATTTTTGCAGAAGCCATCTCAGGCAGCGAGAAATGGAAATGAATGTTTGTTTTATTTTTAACAGATGTTACAAAAGACCTGCCAGTAATTCAGCGAACGATGCAAAACCTAGATCCCACTCACTTTTCCCCGCATGCCTCCCATCTCCTCCCTCTCCCTAGGCTGTGTGAATGCTTATTTGCATTTAGCAGATCTTTTTTTTTTTTTTTAAGGTAAGCAATAAAATAATCTTAAGCCATTTCATTTCCCCTCTCCCCAAGGTTTTGGTTTAGATCCTTGGTCCTCGCAGCTATTAATTGTTTTTCATAAATTTCACTGTCTCCTCACATTTTACGAAACCATGTACTTCCCCGCTTTGGCAGTTCACTTCTTCTCCTTTCCCCGCGTCCGTTTCTGTGCGCCATGTTCCCGGCACTGCAGCTTTCGAGTCGGCAAAGCGTTATGATGATAATCACACCTACGCTGCTACCTGAGGATCTCAAAGCGTTTCACAAACACCAGTGAAATAAGACTCACAACACTCGGGGGCGGGGAATAAGGATTATTCACCCCATTTAAAAGACAGGGGAAGATGAAGTATAGGGAGATTATACCTAAGATAATACAGCAAGTCGGTGGCAGAGCCATGATTTGAAACCAGGGGTGAGCCTGTTCTAACCTCTTTACACCTCAGAAAAGGGTCTGAAAGGCATAAAGGTCTAAAAGACCTCTCTCCTGCAGCAGGAGGGTTCTCCTGGGGCAGGCACCGTGTAATATAGCCTCTGAAGAGCCCCCTCATA
Organism: Mauremys mutica; assembly: GCF_020497125.1. Taxonomy (NCBI): domain Eukaryota; kingdom Metazoa; phylum Chordata; order Testudines; family Geoemydidae; genus Mauremys; species Mauremys mutica. Next base: position 79,166,807 of record NC_059082.1, on the reverse strand, counting down.
AGCCTTGGCCTAAGAGTACGTTGAGGGCAGGGCGGCAGCCCACAGTGCTGTGGAGATTCTGGGCAGACTCCTATAACAGACAGGCCCCTAGAGTGGTCTACGTTGTGCTGGCAGCCTCTCCAGAATCTCTCCCCCCCGGGCGCAGCACAGACTCTCAGCCCAAGGCGCCTGCCTCCCATTCCTGGGCTCTAACCACAAGACCATCCTCTACCCTAACTCTCCCTACAAAGCACTGGGTAAGAGAGTGCTTTATAGGGAACGTTCGCTCTCCCTCTCACGGGTACAATTATAACACACAGCACTTTGTTAGCACAGCTTCTAGGGGCTGCAGGTGCCTGGGCACTGAGCTCCTGAACACGGGAGTTTAATACCCAACACTGGCACACTGGAAAACCATGATGCAAAGCTAAGGACCTCCACTCCCGATATCCCGTACCAGAGCGTTACAGGAGAACAAACCACACACGCAAAAGCTGCCCCTACAAGGATGCCAAGAGACGCTGATGTTCCCAGCTCATCTTACCCCTCCCGAAGCCTTTTGCCGATTGCGATCTTTACCACACAGCAAGAATTACTCCCCGAATCAATGGCGTGATGTACATTAAGAGTTGCACTGCAGTGTCTTGAGTAAGGCCCTGATTTGAAGCTGCAGTGGACACCAAGAAAACGGCTTCAGACCTTTCCAATCGTGTACGGCCCTCTTTTCTAGTTCTGCAGGATTACGAGGTGTTGGGCCTTAAACCTGTCACTGACAGCACTAAATAGTGCCCATTCTGGTCCTTGGGCCTGCTAAATTTTCTGGGGAGGCAATTTTGAACCTGATTGTAAACTGAACAGAGTCCTAGTAGAGGCATTTGAGGATAGGTGTGACACAGTCATGGCTTTTGCTGCATGCAAGATGGCAAGAAACAGTATTGTACACACAGTGGAGTCTGGAGTTCTGAGATCTAGAGACGTTATGGAAGAGGGACCTCCAGAAATCATGGTCAGATGACATGAAGGCCTAGATAGGAATTCTAATTGTGCTGTTGTTTACATGGGTGCCAGGTTCCTAGAAGCTTGGCAGCTAGCACTGAAACTATTTGTTAAAATTTGAAAATAAAAAATAAACCAGAATGCCAGGTTTTTTGGTTAACGTTTAAAAAAAACAAACCAAAACTATGACCCCTGTCCTCCCTTCGTGAATCCAGCCTTTAGCAAAGCAGGTTCTGAAATGACAGTATATACACCTACCAGATTCTTTCCACCAAAGTTGATAAGCCCCATATCAACTTCACATATCCAGTGCATATATGGATAATGGATTTCAGCATTTCTCAGCATGTGGTAAACTCCCACATACTGCTGGGAAAAGCTCTGAGGACTTCTACAGATTTTAGTCACAGGGGAAGGGGGCTTGCTTTTCAAAGCAAGATTTGGTAGACAGAAGGGCAGAAAACCCAGAAGCCAACTCTGTCTAACTCAGTTCTCATGAGTTTTAATGTTGAAGTTGCACTGGTATCCCACTGAATGTATGGGTTCACTATCTTCATTTGGGAACAGAGGGTCATCATAAAGCTTAGCAATGAAAGGACCAACATTTTCCATTTCTAGCTAAATATAAAACCTCTGTATGTTGGATTTCTAGATGGAAAATGGAAATCATGTACATTCCCCAGGTGAAGTAGGAAAATTTGCTGCTATCTTTGTGCCTTCTCTCTGTCACCAACTTGGATTTTCCATCCAGGTAGTGGTCCCGCAAAGGCTAATTGTAGCCAAGGTTTATATGTTCACTAAGTTCGATCCTTGTTACATTGCGGTGGGATACGTGTCCGTATTTTGTGAGTAGACTGTAGCTGCCTCACGCTTGGGTGGATCACAAAAGTTTGAGTTTATAAAAACAAAAATAAAAAGACAACCACCACACAGGAACATGTTTATTTCACAAGCCGGGTCAGCTCCACGTGTGCCTCAAATTCACATGTGGCTTACGGTTAAAGGGAAATCAGTTCATGTGATGTTGGTACAGCTGTCCTTTCACGGAAAGTGCTTTTAAGGGGTTAGGATTTTCTAGCTGGCCTGCTTTTAATGCATGGTAGAAGGCCCCATCACTAAATCTCTTGTTTGTATAGGGACTGATCATCTGAGGCACTGAACACTCACCTCCAGTTGGGTGTGAAGATCACTCCGCACCTCACAGGATCAGGCCTTAACAGAGTAAAGGGCTGAAACTAGCACTCAGCTACCTCATTTTGTTGTTGTTGATTTCAAATCGCAACAAACACCTGTCCTACAGCTTCTATTTCTGGACCCCTCCTGGGATGATCACCCTCCGTTCTCAGCCAGCCTCAGAATATAAATGGTTTTGCAAGAGGCTTGAGTCCTTCTGAGGCGATGCAGCTGGTGCCGTGCAGGCTTTAGGGCTGCTGCTTCCACAAAACCCAGCAGCTTTCATCTCGGGGAGAGAGAGGCAATTGTTGTTTTCCTTCACTTCTCCCTACAAAATGGAGAGGAATTGATTCTAGAAGGAAATCGCTTTTGTTCTAACCCCCTCACTGTAACCGGATCTCCTCGCATTTCGGCGCGGGAGCCTGAGCTGATCACAGAGCGTTTATTTCTTCTCTTGGTGCCAGACTGTCATAGTCTCACAACGCTCCATGAGGGAAGGGGAGGTATTTCACAGAAAGCTTGTTTACCTTGGAGCCAGTACCTTGTTAATGAGGAAAAGCTGTGAGGAACAGCTTTCAAATTTGCAGCATCATACCAACCCCCCCCAAACTCTCAAGCTGCCCCTCATTGTCAAGGTGCCCCACGTGATCCCCCCATTTACCTCACTCTGGTACAGTCTTGCCATTATGGGTACATCAGTTTGTCTGCAGAAATGCTGATTCACAGCGCACAACTGGAAGCAAAGAAAACCACACAACCCCTCTAGGTGCAGTCGTCTACCTGATCAGTGTCTCAACCCGAGTAATCTCTTCTGAACCCCTTTCTCCCAGCCGCCCGGGCCTTCTCCAGGTGCTTTCACACTGGTGTTCGGCCACAATACTTGGATGTGAAGTTTCTGCAGATTCATCCACTTTGTGCTCATGTGACACCTTTTAGTCCAGGGGCTCATCATTCTTAGAAAGGTTTATTACATCACACAACCCCCCAGAGGGGTAGCGCAATAATTCTATCCTCATTTCCATAAAGGAAAAACTGAGGTTCAAAGATTTGCCCAAGATCACACAGCACAGGTCTGTTGCAAATCTAGGCCTAGCTGTCTCTAGCCACTAGCCCATACTCCCTCCATCCCTGTCTCTTTCTTCTGCTGCAGAAGAAGCCCTACCCTGGCTTGGCATGTAAACTTCAGAAACATGTCACGGTCAACGCAATGTGATTGCAGTGGCTGTGGCAACATGATACGACTCATATCAGCTTCTTAATTCCACCACACCTACTTTATGATTTGCCTGGAGCCCAGTTCACCTGGCACTGTGCTCCTGTCAGATCTCACACGTTAAATGGCCTCAGTCTTTGGATGGGAGGGTGGTGCAGGAAGTGGGCCTGGTGTTTCCATACAGCGGGAGGCTCTCTGCCCTCTGAGCATACAGCGAACCAGTTGTACGAGCTGCTGCCTTCTGGAAGGCCTGAGGATCTTGTTATCAAAGATCTGATGACAATTTTCATACGAGGCGTGTTAACCTCAAGTCGTGGCTAAGTTCCAACTCAGGGACGTACATTCAGCCCACTTAAATTCACCCTGCATTGTCAATTGCATGCAGCGTCATTCTGCCCTTCCTCCCCTTGGGCCTACACTTCACCCCAAAGTTGGCTGCATTTCAGAGATGGATGCAGTGACCCATATACGCTGACTGTAAAATGCTGTAGCACCTCGTGGGTTGAACGGCACTATGTAAATACAAGATATTACACACTCAGCCGTGCAACTTCTATATTGCATAAGTGCAGCCCTCTAAGCAGGGCTCTATTCAGGCTCGATCTCACACACTGCAGGGGACGCAATAATGCGCCCTCTGAGCAGAAGGCAAAAAGGGATGAGCAGGGCAGTGAACACGGGGCACTGGATCCTGCTTTGGTGAAATTGCTGCTCTGCAGCAGCCTAGCTCCTCCTGCCTGATAACAGGCAGGGGGCTATAAAGGGAACTGCACACCTAAGCCCAAGGGCATTAATAATTTTTGGATAGGTCCCCAAGACAGCCTCCATTCTATAGGCATATTCTTGCATTCCCATGATCATGCATCAGTGTGTGAATTCATGCATGCATGCACCATGGTGCACACGCTCATTAACATATGCAGCCGTGCACATGCTGATGATCACGCATCTGGCCACACACCTCCCCAGGCACTCACCCATTTAAGTCCCATTTATCCTGCAGCATGAAGGAATCTGCTGCCTCCGCTCTCCAGTTTCAACCCTCCCCCTGGCTCCCAGCACTGAAGAGGAGGAACCTGCAGGTGAGGGTGCAGAGGGAGGAGACCCTGACTGACCACTCAGCAACAGGCCCTGGTATAGGAGGGAATGGAAGCAGCAGCAGTGGCTGGAGCTGATAAGCTGCCAGCAGGCCTGCCTGCCCCGGCTCAGCCAAAACCCAGAATAAATTTGAATAAATTTACATCTGCAAGTGTAAAATCCACAAATGGGTACCCCAAAGCCATCAGTGACCCACACACAAATGAATCAGCTTCCTACTAATACGCCGTCAATTCTCCATCTTCCCGCTGCCATTATTCCTGCTCCATCTGGTCAATACACCTTTCTCCTTGCACTCCTTCAGTCCTACCCCTAGTTCTCCCCTTCCGCCCACCACTGATCCTCGTCCTCCTCCACTCACCCCAGTCCCTTACACACCTGCTAAGCTGGCAGCTTTCCTTCCCTCACTCCCTCTCTGCTTACCCTGCAGGCTGCTAGTGCTCCCTCCTCTGCTTCTCTGGCGGGACCTCAGGGCAGGGGTCTCCCTGGCTGGTGGGCACGGGAAGGAGGAAAGGGAGTTTCAGCCACTGGCTGCACCCACCCTGGCCCCCAGCCAAAAGCCAGCGTCACAGCAGGGGGAACAGGGAAAGGAACCCACAAAAGCTGGCGGTTAGGCAGGTCTAGATGCCAGAGCACTGCTGCTGGGCACTGTGCCTGGAGGCCCTTGCACCCCAGTGCTTCATAACATCCGGAAGATTAAGCCAGCTCTGACACACCCACTGTCTGCCCACACCCTGCCCCATCTTCACCCGTCGCTGAGCAGAGGCGTGGGCTGGCAGAGGGCTTGTGATTTATGCCTAGCGCTTAGCCCAGTCCCCACAGGCATCCTCCACTTACAAAGGCCATGCACGACCAAGGCCACGGTGTTCTTCCCTGGCGGCATCGCTAAAAGAAAACAGTCCTGCTAAAAACAATGTGCAAAGGGCTCTCCAACAGCAGCAGATGCGGAGACAGGAAACAGAGCTGAAGTCTCTGCATTAATCCTATCAAATCTCCTCCTTTTTCATCCATTTCGAGTCAGGGCAAGACGAGGTTCATACGCTCGCCTAGCAAACCGCAGAGGACGACACGGGGCCTGTCTCTTGCATTGCGAGCAGAGCGTGTCAAGCAATTAGCAAGTAATCAGGAATTCAGACACAGTGGACAGGACTGGGTCCCTCCAAAGACAGAAGGCAGCAGCAGGAGCAAGCCCCATCAGGGAGCTTTCAGGTCAGGCAGGGAAGGCAGCAGAGAGAGAGCAGGAGCTGTTGGTGAGACATCTGCAGTGAGAGCAGACAGCTACAGTGGCAGCACAGTCTGCTAGCATAAACCATCTCATGTTTAGCTTGTGCTGTAGCTAAGAGGCCCCAGGCATTCAAGCATAGAATTTCCCTCACTCATTTCCAACGTCAACCAGGAGCTAGGCCAACTGCAAAGTGTAGGTCCTAAGGCTTTCTCCCAGACACTGCATTCTGGGACACCTGAGATTCCCAGGATATTCCCTCTCTCCACCCCTTAGCCGTACCCTGCACCTTTACACCAAAAACCAGTGTTACTGCCCGAGGCCCCCGACCCCAAACACACACTGGATTTCACTCAAAATCCTCACTCAGAGCCAAATCCTGCTCTCATTGAAGTCGGCTGCAAAACGCCGACTCATTTCCATGGGAGCAGGTTCTAAGCAGTGATGAAAACAGGACGATCCCAACTTCATGAGAATGATCCCATTTCAAACCTCCCGTTTCCCTGGTGGATTCTCCTTATTTAGGCCTTGTCAAGTCTGGCCAAACAAACATTGGCACAGTGAGTAAATGCTGCCATTTTACGGCAATCTAGGGCTGGGCCCCAATCGCACCCCTTCGCTGGATTGGTAGAGCAGTCGCTCCTGACCACCCGGCCAGCGGGGGCAGGCTAGACCCACCCAAGAGAGGAGATGAGGGGATGGAAGAAAGGTCAGTGTGACGCAAGACCTTTTGCTGTAGTTGAGAATTTGAGGATCTCACTGGATCCTCCTGGAGGGGCCGGGGGAGACCATGAACATTGTTTCCAATCGTACCTCTCCCAGCCCCAAACAGTGTGTCACCCCTAGTCCCTGTGAACACACCCTGCAGCGGGGATGATGGGACACAGGCACAGACAGGGTAAGCGTCTTGGTTGAAGACCACACCAAGAGCGAGTGGCAAATCTGGGAACAGAACTCACCGCAGTCTGCAGCGAGGCTGCAATGCCACTAATAGAGATGGAGTGTCACGTCATGCAAGGAAAGCGGCTGGCTTTGTTGGTGACTTTCAGAAGGGATGTCTAGTCTTCCACCCTCCCTTCCTCCATGAGTCGAAGGTGACCAGCCTCCGGAGCCCCACCCCGTCCAATGAAGGAACGCGCTGAGGTTGCATCTCGCACGTAGCATCCTATGAAGCTATCTGCTGGGTTGTCAGCCTGACACATTCCCTTCTTCCCCTTCCATCTGTCTCCACATGGGGATTTTTACCACTCCAGCCAAACTAATACAAAAATGGATCAACGATGCTTTGCTAACAAAACAATTTTTGTGTGTCGAGCCCTCTTCCTTGTGGTTTTTCTGAGCCCCCACTGGGTCAGCTTTGTGTGGCGTCCTACATTTTTTGGTTTCTTTCACATTTTCAAGGCTCCATATTCTGGTACAAAAGGGGCCGGCGGAGCAGCCTTTATCTGGGAGGCGTGATTTGACACACGCGCATACCACAATTGCGGCAGGAGCTTTGTGATGCGGCGGTGAAGGCTAGTGTCAGGACCTTCCGAATGATTACGCATTATTTTCAGAGATTTGTGCCTCTGGGATAAATATTAGTGGTGGGCTGATTCTGTATATTACGTATCTATGGGGGCTGCAGTCATGAAAGGGATAGGATAGATGAGGCAAAAGAAAGCTGGAGGAAGGGACGGACGGCTTGTCTTCCGCCCTGGGACATTAAACCTTTGCAATGGTGTTTGCCACCCTTTGTAAAGACCTTTGAGATCTGCTGATGAACAGCGCTACACAAGAGCTAGGTACTCAGTTAAGGGCAGCTGTGAGCCATTCCCCAAATCAGGGGCTTGAGCCCCTACGTGAGGAGCAGATGTCCCAAAAGCTATATAAGGGTGAGGGGTTTAAAACACGAAAACCAGACCTAAGGCTCTTACTCTGGGCAGCCACGGAGACCCTGTGACCTAAACCACAAACCTTTCTTTTTTGTCCAGTAAGAACGCAATGGCGGCCTTGAAGCCTGAGCCCTCAATCCCGTAGGGTACGTCTACACAGCACTTTGGAGCGAATACCCGGCCCAGGATGACCAACTCTGAAGCTGCAGCTTGGGCTCTGAAGCCTAGGTATGGCTTTCATACCGTCCCAGGTGACTTCCCCCCAGGGCAAAGCCCTGCTCACCTCTCTCCTTTCTCAGGTGAGCGGCAGCCAGGATAGGGAGCCCTCGGTGAGTTCTCAACAAGGGCTGGCCTGGCGTGGGAATAAGAACTTTTGGTTTTGTGTCCATCATTTTTCTGCTCTGTCCGTCTCCTGGGACTGGCCCCTGGCTCAGAAATCAAGAGAGAAGAGGCCCAGATGTCAGTCATGTCCTCTTCTCTCCAGCTAGGACTCAGCTCCATCTGTGGCTCCCTCCAAAGCCACGTCCTATTGTTCTTCTACAGCTTTGTGCTGCCTCTTCCATGGCCTGTCTCTGAGACTGCTTTCCACCGCTGCTCCTTGCGGATTCCCCTCTCCCCTACAAAGCTGGGGTTGCACCCTTATCCTAGGGGCGGCATGGCACCCATTTCCACACAACCATGCTCAAAGAACGCTTCTCCCATTGGGTCCCTTCAAACTTGGCCGCATCCTAGGAACATCTGAATTGCCACATGGGATCAGACCCGAGGTCCTTCTAGCCCCATATCCTGTCTCCAATATTGCCAGCACCTGATACTCAGAGGAAGGTTCACAAACCCCAAACGCTAGGCAGATGTAGGATAATCTGCCTCCTTGAATGTCACATCTTAATCCCATACAGTTCAAGATTGTCTTGAACCCTGCAGCATGAGATTTTATATCCCTTCCAAAGTTTTTGTTAGCACTAACTATTATAACTCTGGAATATTCTTGTTATCCATGTAACTATCTGATCCTTCTTTGACCCCTGCTAGGTTCTTGGCCTCAGCTATTTCCTGTGAGTTCCACCGTTTAATTGCACGTTGCACGAAAAAGTATTTTCTTTTGTCGGTTTTGAATGTTGCCACCTGTTTATTTCATTGATTTCCCTTGTTCTTGTGGTATGAGACCAGGAGAACAGTAACTCTTGATCCACCTTCTCTAGACCTTCATTATTACAGGCAAGACTGGTAGTGCTGTCTATTATTAAAGTTGCCCAACACGTCTCATTTTAAGACCTGGTTTTCAGTTGTGCATAACTTTGCCAAACTTTAACCATCTGGGTTGAAATTTTCCATGTCAGGTGTCAGTCTCAGGGTGAATTTTTTTTTTTGGAAAATTTCAGCCAAAACAGTTCAGCCATTTCCAAGAACAAGGGCAGGGAAAAAAGGGTTTTGCGCTTATAAAAAAAATTCTGGTGGCCTTTTCTTTGAACACTTTGAAGCACTCCCATGCTTTGGAGCAGGGACTTGAAATTCGGCGGGGGGTTGGCCTTTGTGTCAAGGATGTGCCTTTTGTTGTCCCTGGGAAAACCCACCCAAGTGTGGCCAAATTATAAGCCTTTGAGGAGAAAAAAACATCACAGTTTGCACATGGTAGGTAGAGAATAATTCAACTGTAGCAGCTAAAATGGCTCAAGATTCTGTCCTCACTGAGCATGGTCCATCCCCTCACAGACCCTACTGCTGACCAAACTGAGAGTCTGCCATCCCCACAGGGACAGGGGTGCTGAAAGAATATGTTTAACTCTATTACATTCACCCTTTTTTCTTGCACCTCATCCTAATCCTTTGCTGAACCACAGGCCAGAGCTCTCTCTTTTCAGGACTTTCAGAAAGCATTGCCCACAGCTAAACCTCAGGGCTATTTATGCAAAACCCTGAATGCAGCTGCTCCAGCCAGTTGAATGTCTTAGTATGACATAACTACTTGTTAGTAAACAATCACTTACTACACACAAAAACATGGTTAATGGTATTTGGACTATTTCGGAATACTTTTAAAACATAAGCTATTAGGCAGTAAATCTACTGGTTCTTCTCCAGGCTTCCCTACTTTGCTGCTGTTACATATATTTAAATGCAAGGTTTTGATGGAACATTTACGCTTCTGTACTTTAGCATACACTCTCCCATCATCTTCTCTCAGAGATGAATGCTTGGTCTCTATAGTGGGGCCGTAACAGGTATTGTGTCACCTGGATTCTTCAGGGCTTGAGAATAACGGCAGCATCTATGTTCTTTTCCAAACATTTCAGCGCCTCGGCAGCAAACAGAAGTCTGGGGATCCTTGCAGCTCTTGGGTTAACTGCTGACTGGTCTCCTTCACTGCTGGGCCCAAGTGGGATCAGCATATAAAGAATCCATCCCTGGATTTCTATAAGACTTTCACTCAACAGGCCACTATCTTTTCCCCATAAGCCCAGCTAAAGCCAGGTAAGACTTTACATACCTTCACCTCACTGAGCTCTACCCTGTTCTCTCTTTAACTTGGACAAAATCCTAGTTTAAAGCAGTTAAATGCAAATTCTTTAGGCTCTGTAGCCTCGAGGAGTGAAAAACGCTCCCCTCCCAGCTCTCCATCTAGGTCCAGAAAACACACTCTGCTAGCCCACACCCTGTCTAAATGGAGGCTTTCCCTAGTAAGTAGATCTGGAATAGCACTCACCTAGATCCAGAATGATACGGATATTGTCCCCCCCGCAACAGACATCTCTTGGTCCTGCCTCCATCAGCAGCTGACTCCACAGGGCTTTCATTAACTCTGACATTTATAACCTTTTCCCTGAGCTCTAATAGGCTCTGCTCTCGGATGGTGAATATATGTGGGGCCTGGAAGACTGCATGTCCCAAATGAAAACTTTTTATACAGCATCTGAAACAGGTACCGAGTACGTCTCCTGACACCCGCATCCTAGCTCTGGGAATTGCTGGGCCTCTCTAGTTGATTGGCCTTCCCCCGCACTCTGCATATGCGCAGAGACACAGAGTATTCCAACAAAAATCCATGGCCCCTGCCCACTGCTTCACTCCCTTTCTCTGGGTCAAAGAAATCAAATGCTGCGGTATAATGCATGTGGGTTACACACAGAATCAAAGGGTTAGAAGGGACCAAAGGGTCATCTAGTCTAATCCCACATCTGCCATCTCCACGACTAAGCATGTTTCAGCCCAGGGCTACAGGAGCAAAGCCGGGCTTCGCCTGTAATGGCTGATCCCAGCTGAGGTGGGGCTGTGCAACCGAACTGAGAGCAGGGAGCCTGCCTGTCCTGTGCTCTCAGTGATCCCCCCCTCCCAGTACCTGCTGGCGCCTGGGCAGAGTAGAAGAGGATTCAAATTCAGAGTGGCCAGATGCCAGATCAAGTGGAGGGAAGGGAGTAGATTGAGCCAAGGGTTCTGGTGAGACTTGGACTGGACGGATGTAGGGGGAGTGAAAGTGGGATGGGCTGCATATGGAGACTGGGACTGGGAGCTGGAGGGGAGAGGAGGCCAAGAAAGGAGACTGGGACGGAGTGCCGTGGTGTGGGGAGACTGGGACTGGAACTGGCGAGGGAAATGGGCAAGGGGACCTGTTGGCTATGGGGGAAACACTCAGATTGGACGAGGAACTTGGGGGATGGAGTGGAGATGGGAACTTGCTGGACAAGGTGACTGGGAGTAGGAACCAGTGGCAGGGAGAAGGGAGGGGAGGTAAGAAGGTGCAGGGAGAGAACTGGGACTGGCTGGGCAGAGAGATTGGGAAGAGGAGCCAGGGAGCGGAGAACTGGGACAAGGAACTGGAGAGGGAGGACTGGGGAGATTAAGAGGAGCCTGGGGAGACTAGGACTGGGAGGCCAGAGACAGGTCTGACAAGAGCCAAGAGGAGGAGACTGGGGCTGATTAGGGACGAGATGTGGCCGGAGGGGGGAGCTGGAACTGGATGTGGGTGGGGGGGAGACTGGGCATGGCAGAGAGCGATTAGGACTCGGAGTGAGCCTGAGGACTGGCTGCACGAGGAGACTGGGATGAAAAAGCTTGAGGAGTGGAGACTGGGAGGGGCAGGCTAGGAGAATGGAACTGAGACAAGAGCCAAGCGTTCAGGACTGGGCCAAGGACAGGCTGGAGGGGGTGAAGCAGAAGAGGTCAAGCTTGGGGGAAACAGGCAGAGAAGTCTGTGCCCGTTAGCACGCGCCCCTCCTGAGTCTCACCATTCCGCTGCTGTCAGTAAACATCTGTTAAACTCACTGGCAAAGGGTGTGTCTTATCCCCTTCTAGTGCAGGTCCACGTAGAAGATGACAACCTACTACTGCTATAAGTTACTCTGCTAGCACAAGTTGCAGAGGTCTGTGTGGTGGATCTAAACTCTGCCGATGACCCATGTGGGTGTCAATATAATGCCACATGATTGAATTTCTGGTTTTTTCCCCAGTTTGATTTTTTTTTAACATTATTAGGGTTGCAAAGTCAAAAACTCAAAAGTTAGGAAATGCCAAAATTAAGGGTGCCTTTGCAACCTTAATTTGGCACCCTTGTAAGCATGAGGAGTCTTTAATTACATGATTGCATATTATTTTTTCCACAGGACTTCTTCATTCAATGCCCAGGACGGATCTGCCCTGGGGATGAGTCAGGGTTGTGTAATGAAGGAGGCTGTTGTCTGTTGAATCCTGATTTATTTGCTGCAGAAGTGAAAAGGTCTGTAGTGACCGAGGCAGGGGACTGCAGGAAGAGAAAGGGAGGATCTCACTGTTAAGGCAGTTGAAAGCTGCCTTGGAGAACTGGATTCTATCCCTGCCTCTGCCACAGAATTTCTTTGTGATTCTGGGAAGTCCCTTAAGCCAAACTTTTCAGAGGTGGTCACTGATTGTGTGCACTTCATTTTCTGGGTGCCCAACTTGACACCCTGGGGTCTGATTTGCAGACTTGCTGAGCACTCACAACTGGAGCTGGGCTTTGAACACACAGAGCTAAGGACTCTGAAAAACCAGGGCTTAAGTGTCTCAAATTGGACACCCAAAATTAGTGGAAATTGTTTACCTTAATCTCTCTGTGCCTCAATTCCCCAGCTGTAAAATGGGAATAATACCATCCCCACGTCACAGGGATATTGTGAAGATAAATCCACTAACATTTAAAACACAGTCAGATACTACTGTGATGAGCATCAGAGAAAAGCCCATGAGAAAATGAATAATTCTGTCTTCAGAGCTGGGTCTGAATAGCATGCAGTATGTAAGGCCTGGGGCCAGATATTGAACAATAAGGAGAAAACCAAGTATTGATCAGCTGCTTATTAAGTGAGTACTGTCCGTTCTGTGCACCGAATGAGGCAGGGATCCTGTGGAAAAAAATAGTATGTGATCACGTATCATAATGCATACGCACAAAGGGGCTGGATTAAGGTTGCACAAGCAACTTTCATACTAGCATTTCCTTACTTTCGAGTGCTAGACTTTGCAATCTCAATAAGGGTTAACAACAAACAATCCCAGTCTTTTCAATCTCTCTTCATAGGAGAGTTTTTCCATGTCCCTAATCCTTCTCTGAACCCTTTCTAATTCTGCCATATCCTTATGAAGATGGGGTAACCAGTACGGCACCCAGATGAGGCCCTACCAACTTCCCCTTTGGTGCTCTCTTAAGACTCCCCTCAAAGGCCTTTTATCGGCCCAGCCAGCCCCTTGGTGGTCTTTCCGCCATGTCTTTTATGCAAATCGGCCTCTGACAATAATTGTATTATGCAAATAAACCCCCTTACACATAGGAGAGGGAAGGGGGGAGCAGGGACGGTTTGTAGAGTGGCAGTTAAACTGCCATAATGGATTTTCTTGCTTACTATTAACCCAAGGAAAATCACTATGGGGAGAGGGCGGGAGGGGGGGTGTATTTGGAGGGATTTGAGCCCTGCCACTCATCTGAGCCCGGCTCAGCCACCATATCATACTACGCGATTCCTTTAGTTTCTAAAAACAGTCCTAGTGAGTTATGCCCATGTCTTTATTGCTATTAGTTAATGTTTGTAAAGCCTTAGGTAAGTGCTCAGATACCGTTGTAATATGTGTGGGAGGGATGGACAGTTAGGCCAAGTCAGCAGTTCTCAGAAGGTGGCCCACAGAACAGTTAGCTGTGAACCTGTGGAGAGCTACACTGGTTTCACTGCCTAACCTTCCAGTTGGTTCTTTGGGCCTGCAGGCTCTTCCTTGTAAAGAAGAGCCTTGGTATCTATAGAAGCAGCTGGAAACAAAGAGGAGCAGCCAGCCTTGCAACCTTCGCTAGGGGCAGGTCTATACTTAAAATACTGCAGCTTCGCCCCTGCAGCACGTTAGTGAAGACATCAACTTAGTGCTGTCTACACCGGGGGGTTAGGTTAGGTTGATTTAACTGTGTTGCTCAGGGGGTGGATTTTTCACACCCCGGAGCAACATAGTTATATTGACCTGATTTCCTAGTGTGGACCTGGCCTAGAAGTCGCCTCTACAGAATACAAGGAGGAGAGAAAACAGGAACCACCTTAAGGGACCAGAGCCACCAGCTGAACAGTTAAAGATGACTAAATACTTTCCTGACATATATTATTTTTCCATGTAAGCAATTGCTGTTATTGCCCCTGGGGTGTTGCACAATCACTGGGAGAGGAGGTTGTTCAGATGATTGTAAACGAGGGAGGAGGTGAACACGTCAGTGTGAAAAGAAGGCAGGTGTCCAAAAAAAGGCTCTGCCTCCAGTAAAATGTGGTCCACTCTATGAAAACACTTGGGAACCCTGTCGTGGGTATTAGGAATAGTCCCACACGGCCATGCTTTCCACTTCCCTTCCTCCACATGGAGGACTGAATGGGAATCCCTTTAGGACCCATCCACACCACACGCCAGAGGAATGACAAGCGCACTCTCTCCCCAGCCCCTCGGGCTAAGCATGTTGCCTCCACAACTCTTCTAGCATCTGCTGCCTCAGGGGGCAAGAGGGCGAAACTAGGAACTGAACCCAGGTTATGCTTCATGGCAACAAAGATGCAAAGGCTGCCATTCAGCCTCTCTCTCGCTCTGGACCTTCGTTTCATGCAGAGCAGCTGGTCTTTGATGCAGCGGGAGCATCACACGGAAGACCGGGTGGTTAAATTCCCGAGCGCTTTTATTACTGACGCTCAGACAGGGGCATCAGACTCAACCCTGAGTCATTTTTAATGTGATGATCGATGGCAGGACACAAAACAACACAGAACTAACATGGATCCTATTGTGCTTTCTATACCAGTCCAATGATATTGCAGGTAAAACACTGGCCACTACAGACACCAGCTAATCTGCGAACGTGCTGGATCCAGGCTAGATGTTCAAAACCGTCAGCTCCCAAAGCAGCCTGCTGCTGCTTGAGCTAAAAAAGAATCTCTGTTAGATGTAGTGGCAGGTCTTAAAGCTGCTGTGGGCCATTAGACGGCAGTGCTAGTCATACAGCGAGCAGGCATCCAGCAGAGAACAGTGCTGACGCACATGCACCTAGCCGCTATATAGCCATTCGTTAGCATTACCTGAATATATAGCACCATGCAAAGAGCAGCCTCCTTTTAGCAACATACCTCCTCCCCACCACACCCTGCCCTTAGAAGAATGACTTCAGCTCTTTTGCGGTATACCGGTGCTCGCATTCATTCAAGGCGCACGGATGGCACACGACGTTGCGAGGCGTAACTATACGCCGTATCTGGGACGCGTTCCTGTACTTTCGGGTGGCTCATCTTCATCGGGCCTCATAAATTCGTAAGGCAACCTCTGCCCATAGCTGCTTCTACAACCACAATAAAATTCCCCTGCTCTCCTAACAGATAGATAAAGAACAGTGTACCGGGGTGGTTCACACTGAGATCTCTCTTAAATCGCTTTCAGACAACTTATTTCGTGCCTTGGGATGAAAGGGGATGCATACAAAATGCCTTGTGCACCAGTGATCACCAGCTGTGTAATGCCCCGGGGAGTCCCTACCAGCCAGTGGGAATTAGAGCAGCCCCTAAGGCTGGTTGTGTGTACTCTAAAGACTGAATTTTAAACCACCTTTGCATTCCAACCTGTGATTCCAGGAAATCTAGGTGCCTTCAGTGGAGCTATTTCCAATGAGCACCACTGTAATGAGAAAAGAATCGTGCCCTCTGAGGTATTCAATCATAAGCCTTTGACCACTAAGCCTTCCCTCCAGTTCTGTCCGTTCTTTTATCTCCCTTCAGTCCCCCAAAGTCTGTCACTATTCCCTCCATTCCCACACCAGCCTTATCTCATTCCCCTTTCCACTATGATCGGGTCTTTGATTGCGTGATCACACAACTATAATGAGACAAATATTTATTTTGCAGCTATCGCTTAATCAGGCTGCAGGTATAGAAATATTTCATATACTAATCAGAGTATCTTCAGTAATCAGTATAGTAAATAACTCGGGTAAATTAACACAGGAGAACTTCCCTATCAGGTTTTAGCCTTACACATATGAACATTAAGGACTAATTTCCTCCCAGATTTGGGCCTGATCCTAAAAGGTGCTGCGTCCTAGCTCCCATTGATGTTGGTGAGAGCTGCGAGTACTCAGCCCCGGACAGGATCAGACATTGGTGAGGCGTATTTAGTCATGCAGCCGTTATGCTTTGTTTTCTGTGCATCTCCAAGGACTGTGCTGTTTGCATTCGTTTCATTGCAGACTGTCACCGAAGACACACTGGGGCAGGTTCTGTCCCCTGCTCTGGTCTCCATATGCCACTCTGGCCATGACTAGGGACCATATAGGAAACTAGCCAGAGGAAAAGTCCTCCTGCACTCGCAAAGTGCAGGGCAGCCATATGCAGCCCTATGCTGCACTCCTTGTAAGCCCTGGTGGAGGGGCCACGCTGGAGGTGGGGTTGGGAGGGGACAGGTCCATAGCACATGGCACTACAGCCACTCAGGAGGGGTTGACATAAGTTAGAGCAACTGGGGGTTCTCCATGAGAGCCAGGGAGTCTCTCCGCATTGAATCCTTCAGGTGAGACCTGAAACAGACAACCTGCCGGCTCCGCATGGACATTAATGATCCCAAATAACACTTTCTGTAAGTGTAGGGGCTGCCCAGGTCAAAATGCACCCCACCCCCACCCCCAAAGTGTGCAGTTTGCTGTGAACAGGCTGAAGCCTTTTAAACCAGTCCTGAGGCGATTCCTATAACTACAGAGGGCTGTATTCTGCTGTTCTCACTCAGTCACAACTCCCACAGAGCACAAACCAGGCTGGGACTTCAGGATTTTGCCCCTAGTGTGTGAAATGTTTTGGGATCCTTGTGACTAAACAGTACTAGATGAATGGGGGATATTAGGATAATGATGACTATAAATGTAATTAGTGCAGGAAGCTCCTGAGTGGATTTCAAACGACGTCGCAAATCCTTGTGTGAAAACAAGCCTCTGTATTGTGGTCTGGTCTTGTTGGTCAACACATGAGTCCCCACTGAGCTATCTGACCAAAATCTTTAGTGCATTCTTTAGTGTGCCTCCTTTAGCCCGAATTTTCCCACACACTGTCACATTCCCACTGTCTGGAAAACCTAACCATAGAGCTACAGATGTGCAACTGTCTGTCCAGAGTGTCATTCAAAAGAACCCTTCACTACAGCCCAGACACGCTATCCCGCAATCTTAACTAATACATCCTGGGGCCCTCAAGGAGTTGATAGATGTATACAGTTCCTCTTCCCTACAGCTGCAGCCCTTTAGAGTGGGTATCTAGACTCAACAATAGACCTGCTGTTGCTTTCAAGAAAGAACCTCTTCAGCCAGACTGAGCTAAATTCTGCCCTCGGTTACACCCTGGTGATTCTATGAAAGTTCAAGAGGGTTGCCAGGGTAGAACCGAAAGCAGAATCTGGCCCTTTGGAGACAGTGTCTGTAGTTTCACCTTGCGCAACAGCCTCAGAGAAGTCTGGGAAACTGGCTGGAATTGAACCACTTTGGGGACAAGGCAAGCAGAGAGGAGCAGGTAATAAGATTTCTAACTGGTGCCGGTAGAAAGAAGGAAATATAACAGTTTAATTAATCTGTGCCTATTAGCGTTATTAAAGAAAACAGGGAGCGATTGGAGATTTACCTCCGAGAATATCATCAAATGGGGGAAACATCTGCAGGGAATTATGTGTCTCAGTGCCCAATTTAAATACCAGCATGGAAGTGTGGTGTTACTGACAGGTAGTGCTCAAATGCCACAGTGCTTAGAAGTCATTAGCTGGGGAAACAGGGAGAAAGAGAATGGAGGAGGGGGGCAAGGGAGAAACAGAGAAGGAAGGAAAGGAATTAATTTAATAATTTAATTAAAAATGATCTTTAGAGTCTGCTTCTTGATTGGTGTGGTTTTGGGGCTTGGCGGAGCTGCGGAGAACGGTATGGAAGGAAAATCAAGGTTGCTGGGGCTTTTTGAAGCTGATAAAAAAAATAAGCACACTTTTCATGTTCAGGAAGATAAATCCCCATTTTCTCAGTCTCAAGACAATCCAGTTATTTACTGACAGTTTTACTGTGAAATAAAAAGGGCTTTAAGCTTCTTTCTACTTGATGTCTCCATAGCCTGAATATTATTAGATCCCACCCTGGTGCAGACCGAGTTTTGGTTAATAAATTTAACGTCATTAGACAGGAAAGCCTTCTACTGAATGCTGCAATTTTTTATTATTTTTTTTCTGTTGTTGCAAGTCAGGCTGTAAGTAGGTGGCAAGAATCAAAAGAGAGGAAGTGTGCTTGGCAAACGGGGGAACTCAAAGAAAACATTTCAGTTGGGCTAGGGTTCAGCACGTGGAGGTTTGTTTTGCCAGGGTGATACTCAGCTGAATCACAATCTGGATAGACTGAGCGCCTCTCCCGTCCAGTAATGTCCCCCCAAAGCTGAGAGCTGGTGCCTACTCTCTCTAAAAATTGAGCATTTGTAGAGCTGGTGTAAAATTGTGGATCCCTCACTTAAAGCATCTTTCTATAAATGCTCCTGCTTTTCTCAGAACCCAAAATCAAAATAGAGCTTTTTTTTTCTGTTGCAAAGGTAACATCCTTCACTATAATCGCCAATGCACTGCCGCCCTAGGAACCCAGCCTAAACCACACCCAGCGACAACCGACAGCAGCAGTAACGGTGGAACTATTAACCAAGTTACGGCACTAAAGGTGACACACAGCTGGGAAAAGAATGGTCTTTATTGCCTGGTGCTAGTCACCTGACAAAGGACAGGGTTACCCACCGCACATCAATATCTATTGGCTCCAGAGGCAAAGGCACAGTTGGGACCAATCACATCCTTTCTTACCGGCAGTCACTTAAACCAAAGCCCTGACCCTCGATAGTGAGATACGTAACTATGATCTTTACTGATCGCATCTGCACCGCTTGGGCATCCACACAGCTACTGCTCATACAGTCTCTCTTCATGGCAGGGCCCGGCTTAGGGTACGAAATGGGATGGATTTTCTGGGGAAAAGTCTCCTCTTTAGCGGATCCAAAGTCTTCATCAGGAATGTTGAGGGATTGCACCCAGGACCTTATAGGGTGGGCCATTTAATATTAAGGATTTAAGAAACAAACACTCAGCTTGAGTGTATGGACCCGATTCTTGGATCCACGACAGCCCTTTGGGGCTGCAGAACTAGTGAATCTGGCCAGCCCTGCCATGGCTTTTCTCCTTAAACGGAGGTTTCATCTCCCACAACACAACACTCCCTCTGCACGCAGGAAATGAATCAGCTGATAGGCAGGACCGAAGGACTAGAACCCTCTTCCCCCTTGCCAGTCCGGAGACAAAACCCACTTCTTCCCATCAATATCATCTCCAGAAGCTGAGGCGAGCAGTGCTGTTTCCCTCGAGAATCCAGGCCCTCCATGTGGCTTTCCCTGTCACTTACTCACCGATTTTTATAGTCTGGCCACTGTGCATTTGTATTATAGCAATCACGCAAGTGAACTAGAGGAGGTGAAATGCATCAAACCACTCAAAGTTAATTCAGGCAAGGGAGTTGGCCAAGAGCGGTATCAGTTGTTTGGGAGCAAGTGCTTGGTCAGTTACTGGGGGCATTCGCCTACCTGCTGCAGGAAAAAACAACTGGCAACTATAAACACAGACCTCTAATTCTGGGTCAAACCCTGATGCAACAGCAACAAACGTGTAAAAGAAGCCAAATCCCACAAATTTAGGGATTAAGGAAAGATCTTTAGATCTTTGGGATCTGGGCTCAGCTGAGTGTGGCAGCAAGTCCAGAAGAAACCAAGAATCAAATCCTGCCCTGACCTATACCCAGGATTGTGATTTTAACTTGTGTAAAAAGCATAAGAGCCTCGGGCAAGCCTTTTTAAAAATAAATACTTAAAGCTGGAGGATGGGGAGAAGGATAGGAGAGGAAGATCAAGCAGTGACGGGGGGAAGAAGTGGAAAGGAGAGTCTGCTCAGTGAACAGGACTTGGGGAGGAAGTGAAAGGAGCCCATAGGTTAGGGGACTGGGAGGAAGTGACTGTCAGGAGTCGGGAACAGTCTGTTTTGGGACACTGGGGGAGAGATCAGGGAGGCCAACAGGAAGCAGAACTGGCTGGGAGGAAGTGTTCAGGGAGTAGGATTGAGAGGAAGGCTCCTTTGGGGGTGGGGAGGAAGGGTGCATGAGTAGCGGGGGACCGAGGAAGAGACTGTGCTAGGAGCGTCATCGTTTTTGGATGGCCCCTGCAATACTGCTGGGTTTGGGCCCTATCTGTTCTCTGCACAAAAAGTGCTAGGTTCCCCCAAGTGCTTTTTCTCTGGTGAATAAAAACAAAACGAATAATTGCACAAAGCGAGTCGCGTTAATTAGCAGCAGATGGCTTGCAGTGACAGGCACCTTCATACCTGTGCACCCCTACTTAACCGCCTTGCACTTGGAGGTGCTCCCAGATTCTGCCGCTTTCGCCAGCGGAACAATCGCAGACCTGCGAGAAGCCCAGATACTGTAGCAGAGACAGCAGCTCCCCGAGCTGCTTTAGGGAAATCCAGTTTACAGCCAAGGCAAGGCATGCGGAGTCATTAATCTAGGTCTTCTGCCAACAGGGATGGCTTTGCATTAGCGCCGGGCCCCTTTGTAGTTCAGACAATCAGCCGTATTCAAACAGCGCGAGATAACACTGCAGAAAGCTGAGACCCCACTGCAGCTCATTCCTCCTGTAACTGGGGGGAGAGGATTTACAGGCGAAATAGCATTGCATTAATGGGACTGCTCAGTATTCTGCACAGACGCTGGCGGATAATGTCTTTGCAAACTAACTGCAATAAATTAATTAAATTAATCTACTATGCTGTGCTTTTCCCCACCCAACAGGAAATCCAAGGATGATCGGGGCTTGCCTTATTCTCCATAGCCTATGAAAGAATCTGATCTTACTTTCTCCGAGTTTCTGAGGCACTGAATTGCAAAGTACCACCTGCCTCACTAAACTAATCACCAGCCTGGTGGTTTAGATCACATCAGTTTTACATGTAATTAAGACTGTCCAGGAGGGCATGCAGCTGCTTACATGGTTGTTCCCTCTATACAGCAACCGTGCCTCCTGCTCAGATAGGTGCAATTAAACAAGCCTGTTCACAGTCATTAAGCATTAATGCACCTCATTAGCATAAGAACTGGAAGAAGCTTTGATGCAGGGAACCCCGCAGGAGAAAGCGATAGAGAGAGACGTACACATAGACAGAAAGGCAAAGGGCTGGCCCAGTATTTCCTTGTGGCACCGATCAGCCATTCTGGGTCCATTTCTCCAAAGCAATGAGCCATACCACGGCTCCCTCCCCAGAAATGCGACTGGGTTTTCTCCTCCCCTCCCCCTTTCTAAATTATGCTGGTGGGGAAAAAATAACTGTTGGGATATTAACCGAGTGAATCCATTAATAAGCTGAACTCTCTCTGTTGGCTTTGACACTACACACTAAAGCTTTAAAGAGACAGTGCCCCAGACACTGGAGACGGGTCAGGGACAACGGTGCTAACAAAGAAGCACTGTTGCCATCAGGGAGTACAATCCCTGGCAGGTCCGGTTCTCTTTGGAGTTATGTTTTTCATACACAAAGAGCAGCTCTATATTTTCAGTCTGAATGACTTATTTGATGTTAAGGAAAATGAAAGGAAAGAAAGAACCAAAGCAAAGTTTTCATTGGAGAGAGCACAGTGTGCGCGCGCCCTCAGTAACAAGCTGCGGACTTCGGAAGGCACAATGGCTGCTGTCTCTGCAACACAGGCGGCATGCTCTGAAATTTACAGCAGTGACGGTATCAGTGTGAGAGTAATATACACCTCTGAGAGCAAGGTTGGTGAGTGGGGACTTAGATTTACTTAGCTTACTTAAACTGCAAGTTCTCGTTATTGTGTGTTTGTCCAGGGTCTAGCTAGCACAACAGGGCTCTGCTCTGCTCTCTAGGCACTACTGTGATACAATAATGAACAACAACAATCTGCCTAAGTAGATTGGAATCTTCTTAAGGCCGCGACCATGTCTTCCTTTGCGTTTGTACAACACCTGGCACCAATGGAACCGCTCTGGACATAGGCGCCGACTCCGTGGGTGCTCCAGGGCTGGAACATCCACGGGGAAAAAATGGTGGGTGCTGAGCACCCACTAACAGCCAGTGCTCCCCCTCCCCCACCAGTACCTCCCGCCCACTGGCGGCCCCGCCGATCAGCACCTCCCCCTCCCTCCCAGCGCTTCCTGCCCGCTGCGGATGGATCAGCTGTTCCGTGGCATGCAGGAGGCGCTGGGGGGAGGGAGGAGCGAGGGATGGACGTGCTCAGGGGAGGAACAGGGTGGGAAGAGGCAGGGCAGGATGGGAGCTTGGGGGAAGAGGTGGAGTGGGGGCGGGGGGGGGGGCTGAGCACCCCTCGGCAGATTAGAAAGTTGTTGCTGCTGGCTCTGGACACCAGCACAATGCCAGTAAGTGACAACTCCTCAGCCACTGGCCACAGACACAGAGATTCCCAGTACAACTCCACAGGCGCTTGAACCAGAATCCCAAGCTCAGTCTGGGAGGGACTGATCTCTCTACGGTGGTCGTAACTGGAAACCAAAACTGAACTCTGGCACAGGGCCATGCAAAATCTAGACACTCAATTCAAATGTCACACTCGGTGCCTTGATCCATCAAGGGATGAGTCCAATACACGAGCGGGGAGGTAAATTAGAGATCCAGATTTCTCCCCCTACTGAATCTTTATCATGGGCCAAACCAGGACCCCACTTTGAAGTCGGACTTGAAATCCAGGTCTGAAATGTCCAGCTGCGGCTCCTATATTATAAAACCTTTGCACAGCACTGAATCATAGAAATTAAAGCTGAAACCTGTGAAATCACCTATCCCGCTATTGATAAAGTGAAACAAGTGCAGGCTTGTTCCCTACAGAATATTCTCTGGCTCAGTTTTAAATGACCCAAGTGTCCACACATTCACCTCCTCCCTGGGAAGAGCGGCACACAGCTTAACCAGATCTCACCAGTGGACAATATTTCCTAAGACGCACCCTGTACTTTTCTTTCCTATTCCTCATTCCATTGCTGCTCGTCATGTCCCCTTGCACCAGTCTCTCCCTCCTTGGCATTTATATCCTCCAGCTCTAGACAGTTATCATATTTCTCTGAGTCACCTGGCCAAGCTATGCACATTGATAACAGCACCTTCCCTTCTCTAGCACCTCCTATCTCGGGGTCTCCAAGCATTTTGCAAACGTTAACTGAATCAGTCTCGCAACCCCCTCGTGCAGTAGGTTAGTATCTCATCATCCCCATGTTACAGACGGGAGACGCTCAGGCATGGACTGGTTACAGGCCGGATCCTGCTAAGTTCTGGGTCACCTCAACTCCCACTGGACACAATGTGAACTGAGCGCACTTTGCATTTTATAGGATCTGCTCTTAAGTCACCTGAGATCACACTGGGAGTGAGTGGCAGAGCCAGATCTGCACCTGAACCACAAGACCATCTCCTCTCCTTAAGAACCTGACCCACAGCCCACCAAAATCACTGGCAAGGCTCCCATTGACTCCAGTGGATCAGAGCAGGCCCTGACTTGGATTAATGCGGCTTTTTTGGGACTAATCAACCAGCGAGCTGGGCTTTTAACCAGCAGTGGGCTGGGAGAAGGACTGATGCTGAGGATGATCCTTGGTGAACCCAGCATAGCACTGCTCCCCAATCCCTCCCCACCTGCCTTTTTGTTATTGCAATTGGGAAAATCACCCTCTCCGCCATTGTCTGGACCGAGGCTGGCTCGCATCTGAGCACTGCAGCGCCCGGCCCGCTGTACTGTTGAGAACGGGATAGGAGACGCTTCGGGTTTTATTGAAGGCAACTTCAATGGCACATGGAGGAAAAAGCCTTGAAAATCCGCACCTCTCCTCTCCCTGCCCCGCCCCCCCAAAAAGCAGAGACGGTCTTTGTTATTAAACCAATGCCTCCTTCCTATAGCTCTGCCCAAAGTGAGGAAATTTCTCGCCAGTAGCAGCCGTCCCAGGGCTGTGACATTGCTGTAATGCTTGGCGCTCAGCTCTCTCTCTCTGGCAGCAGCAGTGTCCTTTTGTCATTATTGGCTGTGATTGCAGGGGGTGCAAGCCAGCTCTCGCGCTGACACAGAGCTGCCTCCTCCTCTCCCCTCCCTCTGGACGACCTGCCCTCGGAGAGGGAGTCCGTCTGCCGCTACCTCCCCTCTGTGAGCTCCACAAGCCCAAGCCCACATGGATAGGTAGGAGTCCCAAAGGGGGCAGCTGGGACGCTCATTAGGAAAGTAGTGACAGATGCATTTGCTATTATAAGGGTGGGGGGAGGGGGGGAGTTTGCGATCAGAACTAAAAAAAAAAAAAAAAAAGCGTCACAATTTTAACACTGTCAGATCCTTTTCGAAAGGGTGTTGTGAAGCAGGAGGGGTTGGGGAAATCTCTCCCGTCCCCATACTTTCTCCGTCTCACATAACTTGCAGTCCAGACCAGTATTTAGCATGTGCCCACCAGCAACGTATCCAGCATTGACCATCCACTGTGGAATACCACCAGCCCTCACTGCTTGAGTTAGGTTTTTTAATGGGACTGTGTTGGGTCCCCAACCCCCACCCCTCCACATTGCCCCAGGTGCATCCAAGCCTCTCCTAAGCAAGGTCACTGGCACCTTGCTGGGAACCCAAAGACCAGCCATAAAAACAGAGATACCGAGGTGCAGCTCAGAGAGACGACAGGTCCCAGCATGAGACGCACCTTCTGGATCTCAGCAGAGGCTGCTGGGATTGCACAGGAGCATCGCGTGCTGAGACCTGTCGGCCGTACAGGCTCCAGCAATGTGTTATATAAAGGGACGGTCACAGGTCACATTGTATAACTTCAGAGTCTGTGCTTGGCCCGCCGCTGTGCTCTGGCCACCTCTGCATTGCCCAGAGCACGACTGAGAGAAGAGCCAGATCAGCCCCACCTAATGCTGTTAAGAGAACAGCTCTAGTGATAACCAGAGAACAACAGATGCTGCACCTGCAAGCCAACTCCAACACAACACAAGAGTCGGAATTCACATCGCAACCGCAACAGCAAAGACCCTTCTACAAACAGCAGCAAGAAGCTGGGATCAAAACGCTGCTTCCCAAAACTCACTCTCAGCACATCTATTGCCTTCACAGATTTTGTCTTTAATTATTATTATTCTACGACACAGAGCACTGCTAATACCGAATGCAAGAGGGGCTATTTACAGCTGCAATCATGTCTCCTGATCTTCTCTGCTCCTGCTTTTTAAAATAGGCTGAGATTTTCAAACCCAACTGTGGGGACTTTTCCCCTCCAACTCCCAACAGGAGCTGTGGGGCTAAATGCCCTTAGTTACCTTCAAATTGCAATCAGAATCTATAAACCTAGGTATAAAAAGCAAAAATCTCCCCACTGGTGAAATTCTAGCTGGCCCCCAGATGCCTTCCAACAACCCCAAATGAACCAGGCCTATTGTGTGCATAAATCTTCGCACGGGGCCCACACGCCTCCGCGCTATTGATAAAGTGAAACGAGACTTAAATATTTAATAAGCGAATAAACCTGTTAAGAGGATATGATTAACTGCATGCCACAGCTCTGCATTTAAGCTATCCCCACCGTACCTTTACAGGGGTCTTATTTTTAAGGGAAATCAGCAGCAGCAGCTGTTGGTAGCAAGAGGCCATGGAATGTGTGTGCTGTACCAACAAGAATGCTAACACAATGCTCCACTTTGGAGGCATAAATATGCCATGCCAGTGTATGTTATTAAGTGGGGGGAAGGGTGGGGCCTTACTGACTCACTCTGATACCAAAAGAGAAAAAAAATAAACCCTAGAACTGAAGAGATTCTACAAGAGGTGGCAGGAGCCAGTCTGCCGGTTAGAGAAAATGTCTGAACTCTGTGCACCATTTAGTTTTGATCTCTAAATGGGAGAAAGGAGGCTCTTGTGGTCAAAGCACCAGAGCAAGAATCAAGAGATCTTAGTTCCATTTCCAACTGTATCACAGATCTTCTGCGTGACCACAGGCGAGTCACTTGGGTCATAAACTGCCCTGACTCCAACTCTGTGAGAGACGGCTGGAGTCTTGTTTGCACAGGGTGTAAATCAGGGAAGTATTTGGTCCTTGATCTCGCTCTGCTTTACTTGCATCCTATTCTGCAATGAACACCAAGGATCAGAAACTGCAGTATAAAATGGGATCACAACACGGACCAAACTCACAGAGGGCTTTGGCTCAACTAAACGGTGTTTGTAAAGCACAATAAGATCATGAGATGGAAGGGTTTATAAGCAAAGTATTGTTATTATCAATGTCTTTTTACAACATTATTTTTATGTATGAAGATTATTTTGATTATTATTATTACTGGAACTAGGGGAATTCTGCAAAAAAGTCTCCATAAACCTTCACTCGAATTTCTACATAAATGAAATTCGGCTGCACTTGTGCCACTTTTGTGTTTACATTCTCTGAATGTTGATGCCAATGCGTTTAGCAGCAGGAATATTCGCCAAAGCAGTTATTTTTTGAACAGGGATTGCAGGATATTTGGAGAAAGTGGATTTAAAATTCTTACCCGCAAGTACTCGCACCAGAAACCTGACTCTAAGAGTTACACTCATCCAACCAGGAAACAGAAACATAGCATGTGACCTAAGAAGCCAATTAAAACACCGCTAATTTCTGAAATTGCATATTCACAATGAACGCCTCACAAAAAAGCGAACATCAAGAATTATTTGCAGAAATCATCTAGAGAATAATTGTGAATAACGAATACAATTGGGGGAACTCAGAAAGTAATTTTGAATAATGAATGCAACTGGAGGAAAGCACAAATGACTTGTGAACAGAAAAGAAGTGAAATTCATTGAATAAATTGTTATGAATTATTCACGCAGCATTAATTATTATATGATACCAGTGCCCAGATGCTAGGATAGATAGATCGATCCCACAACATTCTTGGTACTGTACAAAACACAGAAGAAAACACACACTACAGCTTCAAGATGTATAGAATTTTTCATGCAAACTCTAATCCGAAACACTTTCCAGAATTAACAGTAACAGCAAGATAAATTACGTATTGCAGGCAAGGGGGAAATTATTTGCAAACCAATGGCAAGTTAATGAAGCAACGAGATACAGGAAGGCTGCTCCAGGTGACAGATGCTCTTGCACCAAAAGCAGTTTGGTTGCGTGTAGGGACCAAATGTAGAGAAGCAGAGTGACGCTGAGGTCCCTGAGACAGGCTGGGCTGAGCGGGTTTAAAAACAAGGAAGACATTTCGGGACTGGGTCTTGAAATGAACAGGGCAGCCAATGCTGGCGTTTGAGATTGGGGTGATCTGACAGAGTCCTGGTTTTGCTTGAGAGAGCGGGCTACACCATTCTGCACGTGCTGGAGGCTAGACAGTTGGAACTCAGGGCAGCCTCAGAACACAGAGTTGGACGAGTAAGAGGAAAGGTAAAAAGCGGAAGGCCAGTGTGACAGATTTAGCCATTTCCTGCAGTATCCCGGACAAACCCGACTGAATTAAGTTAAACCTTATCAAACTATGTTTAAGCATTTTAGGAGTGCACTGTATTGAAAATGCAAATATTTATGTACAATTGTGGGATTATCTAGAACGTCTCTGGGGGGGGGGGGGGAGGAGACATGACTAATGTAAACCCCGGGAGGTGTTCTGAGTCTTTTAACCAATGGTGCCAGACACGAACGAACCCTTTGCTGAGTGGGGTTCCTAGGAAATACATGGGAGGAGGGGAATACAAATGCTCACTTCCAGACCAGACATGCCAAACCCGTGAAAAAAAGAGAGAAATTGGGCTTGGTTTTGGGTTAATTGGCTTGTGCGTTGCTTGTTGGTTAGTTTTTGGCTTGTAGCTTGTTTGGCTTGTAATTTGTTGGTTGCTGTAGCTTGTTGCATCTTTTTTTTTTTTATTGGCTCCCGGCAAGCAGGGGCAAAGGGGGGGGGGGAGAGTCAGGGGTGCACAGCGGGCCCACCACAGTCCCAGACTGCATGCTGGGGGGCGGATCTAGTCACATAGAATGTTGGGGTTCTTAGGGACTGGCTTGTTTTGAACTGAGAGTAGCTTGATTTTTGGCTTACTGTGAAAGTCGGGGTGCTTATTTACCGTGTGAAAATTGGCAACTGAGCTCCAGACCCAACCTTTTGAAGCTATGTCCAGAGGAGTTAACCCATCGTCTGTTCCCAGGGTCCCAAAATCAAAGGCCCAACCTGTATAAAGCAGTGACTCTCAGATTCATGGGGTGGGGGTGTTGTTCTGAGCAAAAGGTGTTGAGAACTTGTAACCACAGAAAAACCTCTGGGTGGGGTTTGAAGGACTGATCACCTGCCAGAGGCCATGTCAGTGTTAGGATGATCTCTGGTAAAACTTATTAGCATGCGTGCAGGTTCTTGTATTGGTTTTAATATGTTTTCTCTGTAATGCTTTCACCTGCAGAATACACGTGCTTGCTTAGAGAGCTCTGAGTGGTAACTGCTAACTGTGGGCAATTACGCTGCTTATAGTCTCTGGGGAGAAAGCGAAGCAGGCCTGTGTTGGCTGTCCGGCTCGCTGGGGACCTCAGTGTTGGCAAGGAGCTGTGCAACCTGGAAAAACCCATCAGGAGGGAGAGAGACGCAGGTCTCTACACAAGAGACGTGACAGCTTAGGAGCCGGGAGCCTAAAGTGGGTGTCATTGCTGGACCATGGAGGGGAAGTACCTGTGTGACTGCCCTGACCTGTGACAGATGGCCAAGTGAGTAAGGCTTCAGCCTGGGACTTGGGAAACCAGGATTCAATTCCCTGCTCTGCTACAGACTCCCTATGTGACCTTGGGCAAGTCACTTAGGCTTAGAGTTTCAGAGGTATTTTGGCACCTAACTCCAATTGATTTCAATAGGAGTAAGGCCCCTACATATCTCTGAGGAGCTGGGCCTTAGTCCTTCAGTTCCCTCATCTGCCTAATGGGGATAATAGCACTGACCTACCTCACAGGGCACGTGAAGATATATACATTAAAGACTGCAAGGCACTCAGATACTCTGGTGATGGAGGGGGCATGGTAGTCAGATGAGATTTTGTCAGATCCCAGCACAGCTCTGTACTTCCCGCTGTACCAGGCTGAGTCAAATCCCCGGCCTCATCATGTAAGTGGTTAGAGCAGCCTTCCAACCTGTTTTAATGTGTCTGTAGCGGGGAAGGGCTGAGCAGCCAGAGGCAGGCAGCTTAGCCTGACCTGTCCTTTACGCTAGGACTGAAACGCTAGGGGCTCACTTTGATTTTATTACACGGTGGGTTTTGTACGGCCGTCGCCCGGCTCGGCTGCTGAATCCCCAAGGGGGCTGGGCTTGCGCTGATGGGGAGGTCGGCCTGAAATAGGGAGCAGGGCGGTAGAGGGGCGGTGTAAAGGCAGATGGAGCTGGGAGCAGGCAGGCATTTCAGGGAGGCAGCAGAGGAAGGAAGGTGGGACTGGAGCCTGCCGTTTAGGGACCATCTGAGAGGAGAGGCACGGGGCACGAAGGGGGCCCTGGGCATGAGAGTGAGTTGGGACGAGCTGTTAGGGTACACGGCTGCAGAGGACACGGTGTGAATACAGAGCTGCGGCTAGGTCAGGGAAGGCTGAGGGTGTGTAGAGAAAAGGGCAAAAGGAGAAGGGGGCATGTTTGGAGGAAGGGGGCTGCACTCAGGAGCTGGGGGCGCTGTCACGACAGCCATGCCAAAGCTAGTCGGCTGGAACAGCTGACTGGCACCAGTGCGTCGCTAGGCTGATTGGAGAAACAGCATCTGTCAGTCACCAGCCAAGTGGATCCGTTAATTTGCACTGCCGCCTCCCATCGCTCCTTCTCTCCGTTTCTTTCATCACTGCTAGCTAGAGCCACTATAATGTGCCTTTCATTCCTTTGTGTTTCCCTTTCTTTTTCACCCCTTCTTCTGCGCTGCTCTGCTGGAAAAAATACCAATGAGGGGTCCTGGCTTTAGACCAAAGGGCTGGTACATCCTCACTCAGAGCGGGGGATTGGAGAACAGCGGCCTAAGCTGACAGGGCTTGTCCATCCTGAAAAGGATTAAATGTCTTTTAAAGTTCTCCGTGGACCTCCCCAGCAGGTGGCAATGAACACCACTGAGCCTCACAAGGGCTGACAGCTCCATGCGGCTTGGTTAACGCCATCGATAATAGCGCTGGTGGCCTGTTTCCCTGGCAGGCAGAGTGAACCAAGAGCAGCCAAGATGGCCCAGGCCCTTACATTTAACATGGAGGTCTGGGCCTTGTAGACTACATGACCCAGCATGCAATGCTCCAACTGGATCCAAGTGAAAGTCCCCTGCCTCAAGATGGAGCACTGAATGCTTGGAGCCCCATTCTCTGTGTAGGAACCTCACTGCTGTGTCAAAGATGGGAATTCTGCAATTGGCGCCCTATTTTTGCAAAGCTCTTTGCTAGTGGTTCACTTTCCCTCTGCTGGGCAAAGCCTGTTGGTACCGGGTGGATCACGGGTAACACTATGTGAGGATACGGACTTCGACAGGTATTACTGCTGTAATCAAGTGTGAGAACACGGGAGTGCTGGGCTGACAGGAGACTGGTTTTATTTCCAAGTGACATGAATGTCTTACCCCAGGTCACACGACAGGGGTTGGCTACCACTGCACCTTCCCTTTCTTGTGAAAAATCAAGTGCAACAAAAAAGTCAACCAAAACCACCCACCACAAACCAACGCTGGCAGTTACCAAGGGACACAAATAGAGACGGCCAGGGTGGAGGCCATCAAGAACTATTGCACCATCTCTAAATCTCAGGGGTTTTCTGATCACGCAGACACTTCTTGACAGCCAAACAATTCCTCTGGCTGTGATCTGGCTGGCTGCGGCGGCAGGTCTGCCACCTGGGGCCTACCTTTGCTGTTTTTGTCATTGTCGGTAAACTAGAGGGGCAAGTGTTACTTTGGTGAGTGCATGGGCACCTGCAGCACCATTCTGAACGTGCTAAGGAGAGAGCCCAGCTTTTTTTGGTTTGCTTCAACCGTCTTTTGTTCCTCCAGCAGCACTGACCCTCAGGGTGGGTTATCATGTATGACACTAATGTGGACAGTACAGTTGTTAGCTTGGC
Organism: Mauremys mutica; assembly: GCF_020497125.1. Taxonomy (NCBI): domain Eukaryota; kingdom Metazoa; phylum Chordata; order Testudines; family Geoemydidae; genus Mauremys; species Mauremys mutica. Next base: position 79,135,615 of record NC_059082.1, on the reverse strand, counting down.
CGCTTGCCAGCCATTCTCTTCCACTTGCAAAAGGGGTTTCTCCTCCTCTAATTTCCTGGTGTATAGCTCTTTTGCAGCTACTTCAGGGTACATGCTCGTTGGCTCTACAAGCTTGCTACAGCCAGATGCAGGCATTATGGTGTTTGTCCTCATAAGTCTCTGAACTGGTGATCCTAATAAAGCATTGTGAGATGCACTTTCATTGGAACTTGTTCAAGTATCTTCTATTTGTACCAATTTTTGATGAGTGTGCACAGAAAGGGCTTGGCATAATGTGCTTGGACTGATGCATCAAAAAGAACGGTTGAAATTCGCCATTCATGAATTGAGGGCCACTCATCTGGAATCCCATGGTGAGCAAACTACATTTTTATAATGTGGTGTTGCTTTGTTACTTGATGTGTAGTGCAACAGACCAAATTTTTAAAAAGTTGAGTAGCCCACTAATAGGAGGTAATCTTTCCTATTTAGTTCCCAATGACACCAACCTTGGACTAAGGGCAATTAGGAATCTCACTGTGGCTTCAATGGCTCTTTTTGCATTCTCTTTTCTGTGTTTATTGCCGTTTCATATTTGGATACATTATCTGGTCACAGTAGGCCATCTCAGACTCTGTTCTTACACTTCTCCATACCCAAGTAGGCACTGGGGATGACTCTTAGTATTTTCAGATTCACTTTTCACCTCTTTCGGCAGAGCCAAACAGTGTCCCCTGGAAGGAAAGTGATACTGCACCTGATCAAAGCTCACAGAAGATGCCGCATGGGGAAGGGGAAAAAAAAATCAGCATCTTTTCCTTTTCTTTTCAAAGAAAAAAATCAATGGAAAAGCTTCCAAAGATGGGAAATCATGCCAGGGAGACAGAGAGCATCCCAAACTCAATGGGCTCTCCCGATGTCTCCTGCAGTAGGAATGCCCAAAGGGATTAACCTCAGCAACAGCTTGGTGGCTATGGTGTTTGCATAATAAAACAATGTTATGCTTCAAATAGTGCCTTTAATCCAAGGCTCTCAAACCTTACAATGGTGGGTAGCTATCACCATCCTTGGTTTGCTGAGGGGGAAGCTGAGGCCTGGCACTGTTAACTGAGTGGTCCAACGTCACAGCACGAGTCAGCAGGAAAACCAGGGAGCAGAACCCTGGCATCCTGATGTTGTAACCATCACAAACCATCACAAAGCCTCATCTTCGGCCGGTCTCTCTCTCTAGACTGAGTCCTTGCTTTGCTACCAGGCGGGCCCGCTTCCTCTCTGCCATTGCGTAGCGCCCCTCTCCTGCCCCAGCGCCAGTCAGCTGGGGAGGGCAGGCGGTCACCAGGACTGCCAGATTTCCCTCCGCATCCCACAGAACCCTTCTCCGTTGTGACACAAGCGGCTTGCGTCAGCTTCGCCGTGGCTGGAAACAGCAGGGCTGACAATGACATTTGCTGCCGAGCGCCTGACATTGAACTCAGCCAGTTAGAACATCGGGTGTCTCGCTGGCAGGAGCAACCGCTCGGCTTCGACACCGCCAGCCAGCGCGGGGACAGGGGAGGGAGGGGAATGAAAAAGCAGAAGCGGCAGCCAGACAGCTGCCTCCTCCTCCTCCTTTTGTGCAGAAATGTGTTTTTGTTTGTCAGTCAAACAGATTGTTTCCCCCTTCTTCACAGGCCAATTGTTTCTGCTGCCACGAGATAAGGGATTGAAAAGGGCTATATTTTGATGGTTCTGAATCTGGGACCTCAGAATTGGAGGGTAGACATTGAGGGGGAGGAGATTCATGTTCAAATTGTCCCTTTTTTCCCTGTCTCCCTCCTTCTCCTGCCTGGAAGCTGCTTCTGCCTCCCAGCTCTCCTGCTATTTAATCTCCGCGTCTCTGGTGCACTCAGGAGGTTTATGCAATTTCGTCCTCTTTGCACCAGCTGCCGAGAAGAGTCCTTCTGTCACCTCGCTGGTCTCTCGCCACGGCTCCTCCCTCCATTCTCCCACTGAAAAATACCAGCAGAACAGAGCTGGACCCTCTGCAGACGTACATCAAAGGGCGAGGCCTTGGTGAGGTGGTCCCCACCATGGTGAAGATTCTGTGCAGGAAGCTCCTAGAAGGGTCAATGCCCTCAATGGGCTTGGACAGTAAATGGAGACGTGGAAATAAACTAGTTGGTAGGAACAAGACTTCATCCCAAGAAGATCAGGACTGGCAAAAGGCCAGCCTAGGACAGGCCACCAAAACAGCGCTGACGTCCAAGTTCAGCTGGAGGGAGCGTCTTCTGCAATGACCCATCTTGGCTGCTTCCCCAAAAATTAATACTGGCGATATTTAGGCCGATTACACCAAGTTTCTGGGACTGTGGAGAGATGAGAGGCTGGGGCTGAGACCCCCCAAACTCTGTATTATTAGGATAAGTAAATTATTTATGTTCTGGGAGCACCCAAAAGACCCAATCGGGATCAGGGCTTGTGGTGCTGGACTCCGAACAGACACAGATAAAGAGAGTCCCTGCCCTAGAGGCCTTCCATCTAAGATATCAGGTCACACTGGAGCTTGGGGGGGATCAGTCACTGATGCGAAGGCCCAGAGCGAGAGCCCCTTTGCTCCTATATACTGGTCACATCTTGTTTAATTATCCAGTGCTCAGGAGCAGAGGGAGGGGCTTTGCCTCCCATCCTCTGGGGATCACAGCCTGGAAGGGGCCAGCGCGGTTCATATCCAGCTCATAAGCCTCTCAGAGCTCAGGCTTGAGGAGTGAGATTCACTCAATTAATTTTGCTTTGGCAAAAAGTCCATTTTTATTGCTATTTCATGCCTTCAGTATAGATTTTCTCTGCTCGTCTCAAAGGGATAATAAAACCCGACTCGTTCTTTTTATAAGAAGTCTCACACTCCCTCTCACATCGGGCTGTCGTGTTCCCCACCTATACATGTAAATTTAAAGGCAAAGAGGTGTCACTTAAAGACAAAAAAATGACTCAGGGAGCCAATCTGTGAGCAAAACCCAGCATACCCTCAAACTAGGGCACCCAAACTTGGTGACATCAAGGGCTGCCCTGTCAACATCTAACTGGCCTAGAATGGAGCAGCCTGGAGCTGCCCGTCCTATTTATTAGGGTGGAGTGGCCTGGGAGACAAGTCCTAGCAGGCCATGCTCCATCTTGCTTCAAAACTACTAAGATCAAGATGGCCGAGGGCCTGCTGGGAGCTATAGTATTCATGGGCTGCACAACCACATTACAGGTGACGGCCACTTGGGCTGCATTCGGCTCCTTGTCCACACTAGGGCTGTCTTTGCTGTAAAAAGTTCCACCTGGATGTGCTAGACCTGATTCCCTTCTACCTTACGCCTCGGGCCCTAGTGACCATTGCTGTGCAGTGCTGACACAAAGGGGTCACAGGGCAGGTGCCAGGGTTTCCCCGGGGGAAGATCCCTGGTGCACGTGTCCCCTATGCCAGGAACAAGGAATGTTGCGGCGTGGGCTGAAGGAGAGGGGACAGGAACCCCCCCGCCCCAAGCTATTCCACCCCCCTGCAAAATCTTACTGGGGCCACTGCAGCAGGGTTGCAATTTAAGGGCATCCCTCAGAGTTGCCCTAGCCTGCATTAGAGGTCACAATGAATAAGGGAGGTGCAAATTGTCTCTCCTCTGCTGCTGCCAGCACATGGATGATTCCTGGTGTTGTCACTTACATGAACAGAAAGGGGTATAGGACTACACCATTCCGACGTGGCAGCGTTTTCACACTCAGGGTAAATGACAACCCAAGGTGCAGGGCAGTGGGGAGTCGGGTGGCAGCAGCTGATAGGAATAAGGAGAAGACTTCAGCTGAAACAAAGTCTGTGTTTCCCAGCTGTAACTGTATGTTTGATACAACAACCTGCATCTAGGGGCCTAACCCTGCAGCAGAGCCTACCTGAAAACACTGGTCCTGATTCTCCTGTCACTTACGCTGGCGTGAACCAGGAGTAAACACCAATGGAGTTAATGAGGCAACATCTGTACAAAATCAGGCAAGGCCCTGACTTCATGGTGGCGTTTTGCAGAAATGTAGCTATATCAGCGTAGCTGCATAAATGCAAACCGTTAGCACAGATATGCTGCGCTGATTTGAAACGGGGCTTCTCTCTGTATGGACCAGGGTAAAGTGAGAGGCAAATCAAGCCCAGCTGGTGAGGATCTGACTGTTTACGGTAGATTATAAATGTGGAAGTTTGAGAGGAATAATTGTTTTGTCTTTTTTTCCACCTAACCTGCCCCCGCACCTCCTTTCCCAACCCAGCCTGTCAGCCATCCTGTCGGGTCGCTTTTCCACTTCGTTCTGTGAATGCAAAGCCTCCGTTGCCAGGCATGCAGCACCCGCAGCGAGAGGAAACCCACAGATGGGTCTGCTCCTGCAGGTGTGGCTGCAACTGACAAAAGTTTTAAAGGTGGCCTGCGCTGGAATGGGGGAAAACGATAAGAGGAAACCCGTGAGAATAAAACCCTGGTTAACTGAAACTCTCGGGGTCCGGAGGTCGGTTACTGGCATGTCGCCTAGGGCTCAGATTCACGGTGCTTTCAGGAGTTCACGTATGTGAAGCTGCAGCCTGGTTCTACCAGTTAAACGAACCCTCTAGTATCCCAAAGGTTCGGGTGTTTCCACTGACCAGTGAATGAGCAGGATTCACAGCTCACCTTGTCTTTAACAGCCAAGCACTAGGTGGTAACAAAGATGTAATTTAACTAGGGATGGTCCTGAATGTAAAGCCTAGATCTAAGCAGGCCTGTATTTTGGAGAAGTTTGGGTGTGGAAACTTCATGGGTGAGCCCTATATGGAGTGGAACCAAAACCCAGATCTGAATATCCCCAGATAAGAACCTAACATTTGCAGCTCAGAAGGAGGTTTAATGCAAGAGAAAAGACTGGCTTTGAAGGGCTCTCAATGAAGTAACAGGTGAGGTCCCATCTACAAGGATAAGCCTCTAGGCTGCCTTCTTCCAGCCTGTGGCTCCCCCTACTTGGGATCTGGCAACAGTTTGTGGGGGAAATCAAAATGGACCCAGTTACTCAATCTACAGAGTAGTAGTAGAGTGACTCAGAGACAATGGGTGGTGGGGACTTTTGGGAGAGGCAAACCATTTACCTGAGTGCAAGGTGTGTGTGTGACAGATGGGCCCCTTAAAATACATGGTTAGCAGCAGTTGCCCTGCCTAGATGAACCCAGAAACTCTTTTCTGAGAGCTGAAGAGGAACACTGTGGATTTCCAACTATACTGGGAGATGCATCTTATGGGTGAGGCATTGGACACAGGTCCCCAGCATGGGTGATCTTTTCATGAGACGAGGATGGTATCCGTAGTTGTCTTGTAACTAAATTCCCAATTTAGATCTATTCTACTTCTCTAAATTTCCCCATGTAGCTTTGAGCGGGTGTAGTATTCTTCCTCATTTCCTGTTCTGAACAACTCATGTCCCACCCTAGAGGAAGCTGCATTTGGTTGCTGAAGTGACCTCAGTGCAACCTGCAAAGCACTTTGCAGGCCTCCTGGACAAAAGGCAGTAGAGAAACATTAAGTCATTGTCATTATATCATGCGGCTGCTATTTTTAAAGCCCTGTCTTAATGTAGTTGGGGACCTGGGTCATCCTTATGTCAGTGGGAGATTCAGCGGGGTAGGAGAGAGACCTACCATAAAACAGGTCCTTTTCTCCATTTTTACCGGCAGCTTAGTATCCTTTTCTAATCCATCCCCCAACATAGCTCAAGCTGCATTTTCATCAGCCATTGGGTGCAACGGCTGAGCGATTAAGTCACGACTACAATCCTGAAGGTTTGCATTTGAGTCTCGCTGGATCTCACACTGAAAGGTCACCTCCAGTTCACCCAGCTGCAAAATGGGTACCCAACCCATCAGGTTAGGGCAGTCCAAGGCAGTGGGATGTGATGCGGGCCACATCATCACTTCCTCCTGTCCCTTGGCTGGGACAAGGGACATGCTTCAACCACATCAGCCCAATGAGCCAATGGTTCAGGGGAACTTTGATTGGTATAAATGAGGGAAGTCCAGCGGATAGGACTGGGAAATCAAAACTTCTGGGTTTTAGACCTGTCTCTGCAACTGACCCCGGGGTGAGACCCTGGGCATAACCACTCCTGTCCCTCTGCTCTCCAGTCTTTAAAAGCAACCTTTTTATCCCCATTTGCAAAGTGTTCTTAGGAACAATGAAAATCCTTCCTGTTACAGTGCCCTGGGCGCGGATCATTACGTGACCCAAGAGTTGAATACAACTCACAGACCATCCCCTCCATCACAACAGCAAGGCCGATGTCTCAGGTTCTAGCACTACATTGGTTCTGTTCAGATGTTGGGGGGGGGGGGAGCAGAGCTGTATCCCTGGGGTGGGTAGGATCCTGCTCCTCACCATGTGCTGTCAGGGAGGCACTTTTACAGGTAGCGCCGAAGACACGCAGCATGAGGAAGCTGCCGGGTGCTGAAGCGTCTTTGCAGGCAGGAGCAATTGGATCTGCCTTGTGAGAGGCCCTGCACCTTTGGGGGCCCCAATGTGATCAAACACCGTGGCCATATGAGCCCAGCCCATCCTCTCCCAGGCCTCTGGGCCACTCCCCTAGCCGGAGTCCCCATCTCTGATTCAGGCTGAGTACATGGCTCCATTCTGAGCCCTCACAAGAGGCCAGCTGGAGGGGCAGGTTGCTTGGCAGCAGCTGCACAGGGAGCAGGTAGGGCCCACTGGCCGCCGCAGGCTTTTGCAAAGAAGGGATTGATCGTGTCTCAGGGGCCGCTTGGTTTTCCTGTCCGGGCAGCAGGGAGCAAACAAACACCCCAGCCGTTCTCCTGCTCTGACGTCAATTAAAGGCTCCGACAGGTCCGCGACGTCAGCCAAGATGTATTGCAAACAGATGGAAAGCCCTTGAAAAGTCTATTCCTCGCGGAAGGGAACTAATATACAGTGTCTCCTTCAGGCTGGCGCTCAGGCCGCCTGGTGCAGGGGGCTGTTTACTCGCCGTGGAGAGGCCTCAGGGCTCCCACTGCCTTTCCTGTCTGAGGATTTCTGTGCTGTAGCCAGCGCTGCACAAAATCAGGTCTGCGGCTGAAAAAAAATCTGCTCCAGCAGACGAGGTAGACTGGGGCTGCCAGGGCTCCCAGGCCGGGGGTCCTCAAACTTTACTGTGAAATGCAAAGTTCTGTCTCGGTGCTAGAGGGTTTGGTTCAGGGGCTCCCTGCGCTTGGGAACCGCAGCAGGAGCGGAGGGAAAGAGCTGATCAGCAGGGCTTGTCTTGTTCCTCTCCCCGGGAGCCAGGCACGGGCAGCTGCCGGGCTGGGCTCGTGGGGGTGGGTGCAAGGGAGAGAAGCGCAGCTCGAGGGCTCCCTGGGAAGTTGGCAGCAGGGCCCTGGCGGGGAGACGCCCCCGCAGTTAGGGAATCACCGGGGGGGCCCGGAGCACAAACCCCGCGCGCCCAGGGGTGGGCTGCGGCCGGTCGGGCCGCTGCGACGTGGAGTCAATTGCCGCCAGGGGCTCTCGCCTCCCCGCGGGGCCCCGGATCGGTCTCCGGAGCCGGGCAGCGGAGACGTCCCCGGCCCGGCCCCGGCGCCTTGTCCGCCAGCCCGGCCCGGAGCCCCAGGGCACGCTCGGGCCTCGCCTGCCCGGGGAGCCGCTGCTGTCGCAGCCCCGTGCGCTCCGCTCCGCTCCCCCCGCAGCCGGGCGAGGCTCCGCCGCTCTTACCTCGCTCCGCCGCCGCTCACCGCCGGCGCCAAGCGGGGCAGCCGGGCCAGGGACGCGGGGCGCGGAAGCTCCTCCGGTGCCCATCCATGGGAGCGCCCCCCGCGGCCGGATTTCCGCTCCGCTCCCGCGGGCAGGTCAGGGACTGCGGCCCCCGGCGTGGCCCCGCTCCGCCTGCAGCCGAGCGCGCTCCGGCGCGGGTGTCGATGGCAGCCAGATCCCACTTCGCACAGGAAGGGCGAGCGGGCGAGGAGGGGGGGAGAAGAAAGTTAGAGGCATGGCTGGATGCTGTCGGAAGTGCACGCTCATGTTTCCCTCCGGGGAAATCCAGGTGTTCTGCCCGGGCCGACAGCCCCATCTGCCGGCCGGCCGGCTCGCAGCCCGGCTCGCCCGCCTGGCAGCCCGGCCCTGCCCGCTGGGGTTGCAAAGCTGCCCCGCCGTGGGATGGGCCTGGCGGGGCGAACCTCCCCGCCGCCGCCGGGCCAGCCGCTGGGGGTGTCCCGCACGCAGCCTCCCGCAGGACGCTTGTGGCAGGGAGCCATCAACTCAGGAGGGGGGGTTGACTTAGGAAAGCCAAACTTCTAGCTGGAGACAGGGCACTGAGGCGTCTGGCTGAATGGAGGTGGCGTATTCCAGCGGTTTGGGAAGCTGCCTCTCAGTGGCAGTTTTGCTGTTAGAATTGAACAGGGCTTTCAGAGCCCAACCTAGGGGAAGGAGGGTGTATTTGGAGCTGAAAGCTCCTGTGTGGGCAGATGAACCTCTCCTCCGATGGAAGTGCCCTGAGAGGTGATAAATCCACAGCCAGGTGGGGTCACCATGCTGCACACGCTGGCCACTTGGAGGGGATTTCATATACTCCGGCTCCAATCCTCCATCCAAAAGAATAGTGATGTGAAGGAGAATCTCCATTAGCAGGGCAGGGGCCTAGGAAATCCAGGCCAATAAAGAACAGGTTTCTGTCTACACTTTAGCTTGAGTCCCAGAATTATAAACACATAAGGAAGTGGCAAGACAAAACGGTATTTATTTAGGTTGGCCTGGCAACTTGACAGTTGTGTATCTTTGCATGGAGTCAGCTTGAAGGAAATGGGGTGCGGTGGGGAGGCAGGGCAGAGGAAGCATATTAAGTGAAGAAAATTGGCTGTAGCCAGCTGTACTGACTAATGCTTATTTTGTATTTTCCTTGTTGTGGTTTTACAATCACATTTAAACAAGTATTTTCCTCTCCCACGTTTTTGCAAAAGCCCCAAACAAAAAGAGGGCAAAGTGCCTATGCTCAGAGTGCTGTGAAATGTGTAGAGCAGGGGTAGGCAACCTATGGCACAGGTGCCGAAGGCGGCACTCACACTCCCCGGGTCCTGGCCACCGGTCCAGGGGCCTCTGCATTTTAGTTTAATTTTAAATTAAGCTTCTTAAACATTTTAAAAACCTTATTTACTTTACATACAACAATAGTTTAGTTATATATTATAGACATAGAAAGAGACTTTCTAAAAACGTTAAAATGTATTACTGGCACATGAAACCTTAAATTAGAGTGAATAAATGAAGACTCGGCACAGCACTTCTGAAAGGTTGCCGACCCCTGGTGTAGAGGAAACGAAGTGAAATACAGAGGCTGTTTTTCCTCTATTTTCTTAGCGACAGCCGTTGTAGCTTTGGCTAGTAGCGATAGTGGGGGGAAACCATTTGTAGACAGATGTATGATTTTTAAGTTGACGATTTTCCTTTAATCACAGAGATGGCCATCATCTAATCTCTCTCCCCCCCCCCCCCCGTGCCTGCCTGCCAGCCAAGGCAAGTGATAGTGAGCAAGTGGTGTAGGGGTCCTGCAGGCCGAGGCCTTTGGCATGAATGTCCTGGCTGACTCACCTGTGCTGTCTGGCACTAGCCTGACAAGGAGAGGTTGTTTCTTTGGTTTGAGTTTTAACAGATCTTAGCAGCTGGGTGCATTTTGGGTTCAGCACGTCCCTTTTGAAACCAGCTAGACATGCAGATGGAGGCCAATAGCAGGAAATACCTGCAGCTCTGCTGCTTCCCACTGCGAAAACCAAACAACAGCGAAAGTGTTAACAGGGCTTCTGCCCTATTCTACGCTGCAGAATAGCAATCCCAGGCAGAAGGGGTCTCCAAACAGACAATACAAGCCATTGTTTCTTCAACTCTTGGGATGCTAATTGAGGTCAGCCTGTCGTTTGACTCCAGTTGCTATTTAGACTGGTCTAATCCCAGGCTTTTAATAGGAACCTAGCAATTGCCATACAGGGATCCATCTAGTATAGTATCCTGCCTGTGACAGTAGCCCAGAACCCGTTATGGGATATTCTGCCCCCAGGGAAATTTTTCTGCCAGCCCCCAATAGTTAGAGCTTGGCTTATGCCCCGGGGCTTATATCTTTTCCAAAGCTCTTGTTTATATTTCTGGTGTTTACTGTTAGAACGCTGGATAGTCTTGTTATCCATACACAGGCCAAATCCTTTTTTGAATCCTACTTAGCTCTTGGCCTCAGTGATACCATGTGGCAATGAGTTCCACTGGCTACTTGTGGGTTGCATGAAACAGTATTTCCTTTGATCAATGTAAAATTTGCCACCTCTCAATTTCCTCAAATGGCTCCTTGCATATATACCTTACATTTACATCACACCTGTTAGTCCCAAAGAGCCAAGAATTCTTTTTTTTAAAAGCACCACATATGTGATATTGCAAACCATTTTGTACTCAAGTAGTTCCATAGAAGTCAATGGGCTTACTTGTGTGGAAAAAGTATTATTCCTGTGAGTGAGGGTTTCCAAGCTCTGCCCTATGTGTAGTCCAGAAACAACAAAAAACATTGAAAGAAATAATCAAGGTTGCCAAGTGCTAACAGTGTATTTCCCTATCACATCATCTAGAAGAGCAAGGAAATTAAAATCTAAGGACTTTGTGAATCTTAAATTGGCCACATAATAATAGTGGCTATCTTCTCTTAGTTCTGTGTTTTTACAGTGCCTAACCTAGCACAATGTGTCCCTGGTCCAGACTGAGGAACCCTGGGCCCTACCACAATGCAACATAAATAAGAATAATACATTTATTATAACATTATAATATAATGGGAGATATAAGATAACATATTCTTGCCCCCTTTGGCCTGAGCGTTTAGCCAATTTTGGGGGCCTCGCTGGGTTTTTCTAGTGAGAGGAAAAATTGATGAGCTGAGTATTTATTTATAAATTGACAGAAGTTGTTTTTGGCCGACATAACTGCTGTTTCTTTAGAATAATGTTGAATATGTACAATATAACTCCCTGGTAAAATTGTGGAGATGTTCTGTATGGGCTTGTATTTGAAGTTGATCAATATGTGTTATTAATATGTACATACAAAATTTTGTATTTTGAGATTGCTGATGAAGGAATCATTTTTATTTTGGGTCAGAGATAAGGTTGTTGTATGTATATGCAATTCTAAGCCAGAACAACGTGTTTCTATTTATTATTTAAGCTATGCTGGATTCATGGTGTCCTTAGCTATTCCTTTCCTTGCTTTTAAGAGCTTCTGCTTTTACAAATGATGTGAGAGTAAATACATTTCTGTCGCTTAGTGACCTTAACTGGTTCTTTAAACAAAGTTTTTTTGGTTTTGGAATTTCCCTGGTTTTTTATTTTTAAACATCTTTCATTTTTTCTTGTGTCACCAAAGCTGAAGAGATCATTTATAAATGTTAACTAAATGGAATGGAAGGGTCAGATAGTTAAATTAAAGAAGTGAGCAGAGCTGTCCGAGTTAATGAGGGCTGCCAACCTACCTCTAAAATCCCCTAGCAGCTTTGAAATTGGAATGAAATGACTATCAGTGAAAATGCCCTGTCCACAAGCAACTCACTACCCCAGTAGCTTTGCTTTGGTCACCGAAAGACCCTGTTTTAATAGGGGCCATCATCAAATATATTCTGTATTCTTTCTTTTCCGCGACTGCTTCAGAGGCAGAGAGCCTCGTCTAATCTTCCAGCACTAGCCATGTCTAAGACATTTTCCTACTCGTGCCCTTAGAAATGGCCTCTTTCACCAACCAGTATCAAAGTCTACCTCTGGCTCAAATGTTGCGGCCTAACGTGACCTTGTTAGGCAGATAGAGGGGTACAGTGTTAGGGTCTGTCTTCACCGCAGAGTTAGCCTAGACACTGACTCAGGTGTTGCCCCTAACTCGCCTCCTTTCCACACACCAAACCTTCTCACCCGATTTCAGTGATGCTTTCAACCCAGGTGCCAATTCCCTGCGTACGCCTCGCAGGACAGATAAGAGCTCCTACAATTTCCTGGAAAAAAAATCCTAGCTCAGCTCAGTGTGCTGCAGCGCAGGGAGCCATCGGACACGCACCCCGAAATCCTAGCAACACACATGAGGGAGGAGAACAGCCCCAGTGTGGACACAGTAACTTGGGTCAGGCTGTGCCGTGGGGCTGTTCACCCGACAGCGAGGCCAACCCTGGTGCTGATCCGTTGGGCTAACTCTGCAGTGAAGACATCCCCTCAGGCGCTTTGCCAAGACTCTGTCGAGGAGCTCGGGGCAGCGTTTTGGGCCATTGCTGTCGTTTTGAAGAGAGGCTTTCCCAGCAAGGTGCATGGCAGGGCTGGGCCCCGGCGGCAGCAGAACGCTAGCTAACCTCTCTCTCCAGCAATTGCTGTGGCCATTTGTGGGAAGAGAGTCGCTTCCAGATGGAGGCTCCTTGGCTGGTTTTGTTCAGAGTGTGAGGGGCGGAAGTGTCACTCGCAAGGGGGCATCATCACCGACGTGGGGGCTGGGGGAATGAGGAGAGAGAATGGCATAGAAATGAGAGCAGCAGCAGATCTGGTAGATCCTATAGGAAAACAACCATCTAGCAACCATCTCATGCAGAGAGCTGGGGTCACATGTATTGTGTGGTGAAGACACTAAGTCAAAGCCCTGGAGTCCCTTCTCCTTTGATCTGTGTCCCAGGGCCAGCTTTGCAATTTGCAAGTCTCCACGCCCTAGTAGGGTCACAGGCTGCCAGAGGGGGTGGGTTTGGACCGGGAGCTCCCTCCTCCTTCTTCAAGGAGCAGTACAGAGCAATAACATAAGTCAAGGCTAGAGAGGGACCCAAGCCCGTATTTGTGTTTTAGGCTGCCCCTGCTGTGTAGCCAAGGGGATTTCCCCAGGCTTGGGAGGCTGAGCTCAGAGGGGAGGGAGACAGGAATCTGACAAGATTAGAGGGGTGAGGGCCCCAGCCGAGCCAGCGTGCATTTGAGTCTCAATAGATTTCAGAGGCTCCAAATATGTTTTCAGATGAAAGCTGCTCCGAGCCCCTCCCCCGCAAAGGCAGGTCAGTGCAGGAAGCTCCATGCATGGAGAGAGGCTGCAGGCACCAGATTTGTTTGACTTTCTTGTTATTTTGCTTAAAAAAAAAAAACACAAAAAAACCCCAAACCCACCACCACACCAAGAAAGGAAAGAGCTTTAATAAGCCCAGAAGATGTCACCATAGTAACAGAAATCAGAGCCACTCCAAGGATTCTGCCGCCTGGGAAGGAGATAAAATGTTTTCTATCGATCGCTGTCGGGAAAGTCACTGTTGATAAGCCATCCGAGGCGAAATGGGAGCAGACACAGGAAAACGGGAGCTCTTCAAATGAGTCTCCAGATGCTCCCACAATCTCCCCCGCTTTGCAGTTTGGGGTTGGAGGGAATCAATTGCTCCTTTGTAGCGAGAAGATTTCCAGTTCTCCCGCTTTGCTGTGTGTGTTTCTGTGTCCCTGGGTGGGTGTTTGTGAGAGTGTTTGTCTCTCTTGGGGTGAGGTTGAGAAGAAATCTGGGAGCGGGGGGGAGCGTGGGTGCAGATGTTTTATGGGTGTCTGTGCACGAGCCATAATTAACACACAGCAGAAAGCCCTACATAATTCTCCCGTTTAGCAGCTTTTCAACGTGAAAAAGTGGATAAACGCTCTGTTTTAGGACTGTCCTAAATAAAGAGCCTGCAGGTGACTTTTCACCCACGCTTCCCCCTCTGCTGTTATCAGGCATGTCACTGCCGTGTGGGAGGAGAGAGAGAGAGAACATGGCTGTGTCCACACGGAGGATATTTCCAAAATTACCCCACTCAGACCTCCTTTTACCACGGGGGTTAACAGCAGGTCAGTTGAATTGGTGCTAGCACTAGTGGGGAATTTTTGTTTGGTAAATTTCCCCTTTGCGGGCAAAGCGTGCATGACTCAGGCCTGTATCTCCTCCATATCACCCTCTCCTAGGTGTTTGGTTGTGGTGTGGGAGTTTGGTGGGGTTCAATCCAGCTTTATCTCCATCACAAAACCCATCCCCACGGCTAATACTAACTGTCCCCCTCCTTGCCGACCATCTCAGCCGGGAAGCCAGGGATGGAACGGGTCATTGAGACTGACATAGCCTCTCGGCTTTGGAGCGGATCAGTTCAGGTTAGGTTCGAGGCACATCAGCGGGGCAGGTCTGGAGATAGATCCAAGATGTTGGTCTCCAGGCCTGCTATCCTGGTCTCTTTCCATTCCTCTTGGCTGTGATCACCCCTTTGATATCCATCCAATATGCCCATCACTGTCACTTGGGCTGGGCTGTTCTGTAGCTGTCTTATAAATACTACTACTATTTGACCGTCTCCTTCCTGTGGCAATGCCTGGCAAGCCCGCTAGCTGCCTGGTGGCTGTTTCTCAGCGCTCTGCTCAGCAACGGGGGGGGGCTGGCCTGCGTGCCCTTTGAAGAAATGGAAAATCCTATTATCTGCTCATTCTTTTCACAGCATGAAGCCACAGAGCATTCACCAGGAATGGAGTGTGGTCTGCAGCTCAAAGCCCTGCACCGGCTTGGCTCCCACTGAGATGTGAAGGTGCCCGGGTCAGCACCAGAGGATGGGCAGCCTCTCAGCTCTGCTATCCATATTCATGTAGCTGGAGTGGGAGCTCTGGGTGAGGGCAGGGGGACAGATGGGGGCGCAGACCAGGAGAGAGCAGCTGAACCTGGGAGCAGAGAGCAATCAGCCAGACTTTGTAGGTCTCTGGCCCTTGCAAATGCCTGATCATCCCCCTTCATTGGGTGGCAGCACTGCCTATGGGGACCCAAGGGAGCTTGTGTATGTATGGGGGGGCTGGGTCATTTTTTTAACCCCTTGAGCACTGCAGCTGAGCATGTTCTGCCCAGGTAGCAATGTGAGAAACTTGAAGTACCTGTAAGGGTGCAGACATCAGTAGGGCAGGGAAGGAGTTAATGTTACATTCTCTGCTGTTGGCAATTGGCAGCAATAAAACGGGCAGTGAATTTGGGTCTGCGTGGAACCAAGGCACATTCAGTTCTGCAATGAAAACTGCACTGGCAGCAGGGGGCATTGGAGGACTGCGCTCCCAGACATGATTTGCAGCCCTTGAGAGCTGGTCAGATGCCACAGAAGGCACTTGCTAGGGATCGTGTTAACGACGCGGGCACAAGCCTTATGCCCTGGCCTGTGCTAAAACCCTGGCTCGCAGAAGCTAAAGAAGTTTGGCTTGATCTTATTCCAGGTGTTTGTCTCTGGCTTGTAGAATACTTGTCTGTTATTGGGGTGGCTCCATCACGGAGATAAATAAATAAGAGGTTAGTGGGTAATTTAATTTGTTTTTAAACTGATACAGGACACTTACCTTAGTCGTTTACTTCTGAATGTTAAAAACGAAGCCCAGTGACAATGACTGGATTTGTGTAACTATAGGAACGTGATATTTTGATAAATAGTGACATGTGCCATTCACCAAATACACTGGTTGTCTAGAGCAAGCCAGATCTGGTGATTCAGACCCATTGGTTGGAGTTGGAAAGTAGATGAAGGAGGAGTTAGGAAGGTCAGCTGAATTCCACTTCTGTGTTACTTGGATTATTAAAAACAAAAGGATTTATTTAAATTATCCAATTTCCTTTTCCACACTTGGCTCAGCGTGGACAGTGCAGAAGCCCTGGTCAGTGTTACCAGGGCCGGATTAACTTTTTGTGGGCCTGGCACCAAACATATTGGTGGGCCCCCCTGGGGAATGATTGTAAGAGGGGCTGGGGGTAAAAGCACAGTGGGGCGGGAGCTAGGGTTGGTCTCTGGAGCAAGGGAGGGGTCAGGGGTAAACTGCAAGCGCAGCAGGGCTGGGGAGGGGGTAAAGAGAATCCCCCCCCCCTGCCCCTGCCCACACAGAGTGGGTACCTACCTGGTTCTAGCCCATTCTCTGTGTCTCTCTCTGCACTGAGCTGCCCCTCCTCCCGCAGCAGCAGGACAGGTTCTCTTCCAGCCCTGGGGGGTGGGGTGGGGGGTTGTTGGGAGTGGGAGGAGCGGAAGCTAATGTGGTTACTCCTATAACCAGACATTTAGTTTCCAGTCAGCGCTGCTAACCGGACACTCAGGTCCCGTTTTCTACTGGAGTTTCCAGGCTAAAACTGGATACCTGGCAACAGGGCTGCCAGAAAAGCCTGAGGGGGGGGGAGAGGGGGAAGCAATCATTTTTAAAAGTAAGAGGGCTAAGCCTTAAGGGGGGGTGGGAAGTGGGGGGTGGGCTAGGGAGTGGAGAGGAGCTAGTGGGCAGGGCCATGTCTGTTGTGCTGCTCAGGTAGGTTGGAGACTGTGGGGATCAGCTGACACAGTATCCAGGGCCGGTGCAAGGATATTTTGCACCCTAGGCGAAACATCCACCTTGTGCCGGAACATCGCTTATTATAACTTTTCAAAAATGAATTCAGTGGAGTCACATCTTACGCGGGGGTTAGGTTCTAAGGTCAGCGCATAAGAGGAAAATCACGTATAGTGAAAGGTACAGTACACACAGTATACACTAGAACAGGGGTCTTCAGCCTACGGCACGCATGCCAAAGGTGGCACACGAGCTGATTTTTATTTATTTTTTTAATGGCAGGCTGCGGGTCCCGGCCGCCGCTGAGCCTGCTGCCAGCCTGGGTTCCGTTCACTCAGCTGCCCGCCGGGGTCCCAGCCGGCGGCTCAGCTCAGCCTCCTGCCATTCACTCAGTTCTAATGTATACTGTACTTTATGGTAATTTTCACTATACACGATTTTCCTCTTACATGGTGACTTTAGAACCTAACTCCCACATAAGATGTGACTCCACCGTAGTGTAAAAAAAAATTGGGAGGCACATGACAGCCAGTGGTGGATTTAGAGTTGATCAGCTACTAGACCAACAAATAAAAGGCCAGGTGTCCAATTGCTCCCCGAGTGGCTAATTCATGTTTTTCTGTGCCAGGTGTTTCTTTGGTGCAAATACAACAGGGATCAGATTAGAAGACTTGTGCCAAAACCAGAGAGGTAGCCAGCCAACGCCCAAGGGGCTGAACCAACCTGCCAGTCAGAGCAGTGAGAGTCGGGGAAGTGGAGGTGGGGGAAGGGAAGGCAGGATTCTAGCTCGAGTTGCATTAACCCTTGTTTCAAGAAAAAGTTCCCGTGCAGCCCCGTACTCAGGAAAAGGACTAGCCAGCACAGGCAGATAGTGGGCAGAGGGGTTGTTCCTAGAGCTCTGTGTCTTTTGCAAATGGAAAGTAACACAAAATAAAACAAACTGCAGCGGCGGCTTCTGTCCCACGGGGCTGGACCCAGCAACCCCTTCTGGGCGTTGTGATCTGGCACCACAGATCACAGAACTGCTCCGGTTAGGCCTGGCCACCCTTTGGTCATGGGGGGGGAGGCCAAATTTGTGTGAGTGGCTTTGCAGCCTGGCGCAGGGAGTCACAGCACCATTCACTCAACTTCGGCCCTGCCATCCCTCCGTCATCATTGCTCTGCAACACCCCGCATCCATGGGGCTCCCATCCTGGGGGCAGGGCCTACCTCCCCCACCCCCTGAGATCTCCCCCCCCTCAAGGGCAGGACCTGACTCCCTCCCCCATGATAAAGTGAAACAACACAAAATCCCCCCCCCCCAAGGAAAAAATAATTTGACAGCAGTGCTAGTGGTTTCCAACCGGCGCTTAAAGCACGTTTGTTTTCATCTTTCATTCCCAGCAGAGCTCATGTGAAGATATTTTGAACAGCTGCACAAACCACTGTGATTGGAGTCACACGTTCGTGTCCCAAGTAGGTGGGGCCTAGCAGGTGGGCAGAGCCTGGTCACGAACCACTAGTCCTGCCTCTGCAATTCAAGCCCTCTGAATTCTACTAGGACTTTCTTATGTAACTAAGCACATTTATTGTTTCAGGGAAGATGTGGGGGAGAGGGGGCAGAGGACTGGATTGAGACAGGAGGTGCCTAGATACTCTGGTGATGGGCAGAGACAGATAGATACTTGTTTTATCTGTAATGGTGTGTTTCTGTAAAATTACTGCAGTATTGTCACCCCAGTTGCTCCAGCTCTGGTGAAAGTTAATCTAGTGCACAAGCCATTCCAGTGTGGAGCAGACGCCTGGCACTCTGCAGTGTAAGGCTGGACAGTCTTAAAGGGTCAATGACAGAATATTTTACCACCATCCTGGAAACATTTTCTGCCCCTCCTTTTCCTAACCTTGTTGGTGACCAAAATATTCCTGTGTAAACAGAAACCTCTTTGGGGTGATAATCCCTGTCCTTCCATCTGACCTGACCCACTCATTAACACCACCATTCCGTGTTTATGACATCATAAAGGGTTCCATGACGGTTGCTTCCGAGGTCTCAGACACAGGATTCCATATCAAGCACCTGAATGGGGGTGGGGGAGCTGGTTATGAATGAGAACACATCTGTTCCAGGCAAAAGCTTTCTGGAGTCAGCTACATGAGGACAAAGGGAGAGAGTAAGAGAGAAAAAAGAGAGAGCGAGGAAACAAAGCTTTCCAGGATTCTGGAGACAATACAGGTGTAGGTTGGTGGATCCGGGCAGCTGTGTGCACCTCCCAGTATGATCTCATCTATTGATAAAGGTGACTACTAAAGGACAAATAAGGGGGTTGTGTCCCTTTTTGATGTACACAAAGGAGGCCTGGACGTTTTTTTTAATCGAACTACTTGTTTTTTTGCATTAGAAATTCAGGTCTCATTGACCCCCGGAGACTCTATGGATGACTGGAGAACTAGCATGTTGATGACATCACAGATCCCAATGAAGTGAAACCACATTCGCTGAGAGGGGAAATTGGTTTTATTCAGCCTCTTTAACCCTGGCTCCGGTTTGGTTTTTGTATCGCCCGTTTAACTCAAACACCCAGCAAAAAGATAGAAGAGATGACAGTTTTGTTAAAGATTCATATTCCCCTGACCCTTCCATTAAAGACTGAGAAAATGGCCAACGCACATGTGAGACCCCGCCCCTCAGAAGGGTAAAGGCACAGTGCAGAGGAATAGCATCACCACTTCAAGCTGTATACACAGCAAAGGGCTGACAATTGTTCCCTCGTGGTGATGGAAACGCTGCTCCCCCAGGAGAGCCAAAGGAGCTGAGAAGTGTATCCCAGGTGCCCTGTTTGCATCCTCTGTCCCCAGCATAGAAGTGTTGACCCGCAGGCTGCCAGGAGCTGGGGTGGGTTGATGGCTCTGACGCTGATGTAACTTCCCAGCTAGTGGACTTACTGTCCCTGGGGCTCAAAACTCACTGCCCCAAACTGAATTGAGCCCTAAGCCTTTATACAATCTACCACTCAGTTGCTGATAAATAAAAAAGACTCTGGGCTTTCTGTTGTCATTTACAATGGTGCAAAGTGAGTGTATAACGCCACCAAATCTTGGATGAGATTTTCAAAGCCCCCAAAGGACACCTATTTCCCAGTCACGCAGTTGAATGGGAACCGGCTGTTCAAATCTCTTCGGTGCCTTTGAGGATGTCAGCCCTACTCTCTCTCAGAAGGCAAATGAAAAGAACCCACTATTATTATTTTTTTACTCCCTTCATTTTAAAGACAATCTCGAGATTTTGACCCCTTGAGGTTGGAAATGCTGCCGTACAGCACTCGTGAAAGGGTTTCCTGCCACGTGACCACCCACCAGCTGAGAACTGGGAGCGTTCATGTGATCTGTCAATGTTCAGTGCTATCAGATGATTATTTTTTTTGGACTCCCCAATTTCAGATAAGTTGTGTTTCCTTATTAGGCTGTCAGTGCATCGTTTGAACCTGGAACCTTGGTTACTTTCAGTGCCAGGGTGGCGTTAGTCCAGTGGCAGAGGGGCAGAGTTAGAACCTTAGTGTAGTTCGGGGCGGGGGGTGTTAGAACCTGGGTTTGTTTCAGTGGCAGGGGGGCAGTGTTACCCCCAGGTTGATAAAGATTTTTCATGGAATTCGGGAGTGCAAAAGACCATTGTACCGCCAACATAGTTCAGAAGCGTTTTGTTAGCTCAGAGGCAGAATTTCCAGACAGAATGTTTGTTGTTTATGTTAGAGATGGACAAAGCTCTGTGGGAGGAGTGGGCTTGGGTCTGGTTCCTGTATTTAGATGAAACCATACCCCCCCCCCTCTCATGCCACAACCTTAGGAAAGTGGGAGCATTCAGAGAGATGGTTCAGGTGTTGCTCCAGCTGGTTTATTTATATATGGCTCTATCCCCATCTGTGCTGAATTACCAATCCTTTGAGTTGATTTATGTGTGTCCTTATTGCCTCATTCTCAATCAGGCTCATTCTTGCTTTCCTTTATTTTTCCAATCCTTCCTTCTGGGCTGCTGTGTTAATCACCTGAGATGAGAGAAGCTGTCTGTTGTCATGACGACTCCATCTCTGCTCTGGGCTTCCCGGTAAGTCACCTGCGGATGTTTGATTTGTGCTGAGTCCTTTTGGAGGCCAAAGTGCTAGGAAGTTTTTCTCTGTTAGAAAAGTTCAGTTGATTAACTACATCTTTTCCCAGCCATCAGCAAAAGCTCCAGAGAGCCATTTAAACGGGTCCAATCATGAAAGCCAAGAGGCCACTGGCATGGCCTCTGTGCTCCCGGTTGGGGCCTGGGGGTTAATGGCATTATTACTCTCAGTTTATTTTAAAATGTGGCTATTTGGACCCAGGAAAGTGAGGGGTTATGTCTGGAGCCAGGCCAGGTGCAGCCAGACACTGCAAGCCCCCTGCACACAGCTCTCCCAAGCCCAGCCCCACCCCCGCTCTGCCTATACCCCTCAATTCCAACCTGCAGCGCCCACCTTCCCACAGAGCTCTGCCAATGCCCGTGAACCCAAACCCACAGGCTTCCTGCTATTCCAGTCCTGCATTCTCCTCACAGCTCTGCTAATGCCAGTCAAGCCTGATCCATGGCTCCTCTGTTACTCCAAACCTGGGCCTTTTTGTGGTGTGGGCAAATAGCCGCTTGAGATTAGGCTGACATTGATAGATCTGCCCAAAGTGCCCATCACCGTGGTATCTGAGCCCTTACCACCTGTGACCTAAGAGAGGATCTCTCCCTGGATGAAAGACCTAGAGCCTGAGTCCATTATACCACCTTGGCCTCTAGCACATGAATTTATAGTAGAAATGGCAGAATTCAGATTTGGGTCCACATTCTGAACACCCCCAAGTTTGTTTTGGACCTGGGCTGAGGGCTCAGTCCACTCCACAGAGGAGGAGCTGGACTCTGGGGGTGACCAAATCATATGTAGTAAGAAAGAAAGAGTGTGATCCAGAGCCAAGCAAGCGCATCCCCATCCAAGTTCACCGTGGAGGATAATGAGCCTTAATGAGCAGGCCACACTAATTGGTAAGTGACCTCAGAGCCCCCTGTGCCTGAGGAGAGGGGGAAGATGAAGAGCCCAGGGGAACAGCAGTGGCTCTGCGGCAGGCTCTGGGTGAGTGGAGGAGGCAGACTGTGCCAGTGAACCCCAGGTGGAGTGGGGGTGCAGCCATCAGCTCGGCATCCAGCTAAGATCAAGTGGTGGGATTAGCTGCGAGGGGAGAGATGAATTTCTTTTAACCCTTTCACACCAGCAGGTGCATGGGTGTGAATGCTAGAAGGGAAGCAGCCTTTCCTGCGTGGACACCGGGGGTCTCCTACTCCACTCCAGCTGAGACAACTGCAGCACAGGAACAAGGGCGGAAGGCAGGGAGAAGTTGCTTTATGGCCTCTCCTCTCTGGGAGTCTAGCTGACCCCTGCTGCAAATCAGAGCAGCTCGGGGGCTGAGAATAGCCAGAGCACAGCAGCTTTCTGGCCACATGCCCTGTACCAGGGAATGCAAGGGGCTTATAGCAACTATGCCAGCTGGGAAAGGCCTTATGCTGGTGTATTGCCCAGTGGGCTGGTCTGTTGCCTGTATGGCCCCTTTGTGCACCAGAGCAGCATAAAGAGGCTGTAGGGCCATGGAGAATTGGGCCCTGTAGCCTCCACCCCTGCTTTCTAGCTCAGCTCTGGGCTGCTGCTCTGACAGGTTAAAAAGAAAAATAAAGATGCACGAGACATGCAGATCACACGATTGCCGCAACCACTCTTCCTTCCCAACTCCACTGCACCTGCCCCACAGTGCAAGGCCTGGATCAGACCCCGACGTAAGGCCCACCATGGTGGTCACCTCCCTATTGCACCTGCTGAGACCCCACAGCAATGACTGGCCTTTGGCCAGGAGAGTCACAATGCTGGTAGGGCCAAGGTGCATTGGGCAGCCCCCAGTTGCACTGAGCCTGGGAAAAGGTGGTGATCCCTGCTCCCCTTTCTTTACAGTCACATCTAACTTACCTTTGGGTAAATGCCTGTGACTGGAGGAGATGAAGGAGGAATTGAAAGCCGTAGCGTCCTCTTCCCAAGCAGGCTGTTGCTCTTGCAGTGATTTTAGTGGGTATCAGCCCAGTGGTCGCTGCAGGGCACTATGGGGGAAGTGCTGCACCCGCAGAGGTGAGGTCCTTCCAATCGGATGTTGGACTGAGATTGCTGCAGTCTGTATCTGGGAGATGTATCAGGGGCAAGTTACAGCTCTGACTGCACCATTCACAGAGGGCAGGGGCTACCCCCGGCTCCCTGCCAGCGGGCCAGCTCTCACGAGGTCAGGTTCGAATGTCCAAACCTGTGCATTATTACTGAGCACATAAAAACTTCTTGCAATGCGCTGCATTGGCAGGTTGCATTGCCATTGTTCGCCGGACTGCATGGTGTTGACTGGCCGCATTGCAATGCCTTTTGGGCTGAGTGAAGTAGCAAAGATGCCATAAAAAAAAATCTGTACTATTGTAAAAACTGAAGCGACTCTGAAAGCATCAGTAACCTAAGCTCGGGCAGCTGAAGGCCAAGGTGTGTGACAGCCTGTCATTTCCCCAGTGCTCTAAAATGCAAAGGAGCCCAGGTCCTCAGAAAATAGTCACCTGCAACAGTAATCCGGACAGTGCAAACTGTGGCATAGTGCAATGGCTCATGCTGCCACCTGCTGGTAGACTCTGGAATAAGTCTTTTTCCCCCAGGGCATTCTTTCAGCATATTGCTTCCATGTGCAGTTTTTCTGGCCACTGTTACAGTTGTTCCTGAATGTCATGCAAACAAAGCAGAGGTGGTGCTATTTCTGTTGCCCAGTATTTCTGCTTGGTGAATCCAGCTTGTATGGCAGGAAGCAGGGAGGGCTGACAAACAGAGCTGGCATTTTTGGTTGGACTACTCTCCTGCCTAAGGATATGGCTTGGGCCACTGGAGGTGGTTACATCTGCTTTTTGCTGCTTCCAGTATAGAGCCCTGTATCCTCCCCTCTCTGGACTGCATTTGACAGTGAGAACAGTCAGCACTGACCATTTGCAATGCAGACTGCAGGTACAAAGGGACAAGCATCCAATGAGGACAGAAAGTAACACTTTGTCCTTCTGTATCCCTTCCATCTAAGGGTCCAAGAGCACTTAAATAATAATTAGACAGACCCCTCCAGCTCCCAGGGAAGGAGATACAGATGGGAAACTGAGGCACAGGGAAAGGAGGTCACCTGCCCACGGTCTTGTAGAGTCTCTTTAGCAGAGATGTTATTAGGACCCAGGAGTGCTGTCTCTGCATCCCGTCAGGATGTTTTTTTTCCAATGTTTGCATGGGGGTGGCCCCCTCCTCTGCCCCTAGGGATACGTCTGGAGCCCTCTCCGAGACAAGAGGTCAAAGAATCAGTAAAGAAATCTGACCATTTATAAGGTGCCAATCACTCGAGCATCTTGATGCCAAGACGGTAATGGAGAAATAAGGCTCAACCAGAGAGGCCTTTCGTTAACAGCTACATGCAAGATTTGCAAAGATTTCTCACTGGATTAGCTACGGGCAGCTCCTACCTGTCCTGCCAATGGGAGACAGGGTCCCTGGGAGTGTTTTAGGCAACTGGGGGACTAGTTTTTTCCCAGTTGTCAGATGGGGCTAATTGTACAGGTTAAGAGCTGCTGAGAGGATGCCTCCTCCTGCCACCCCAAACACAACATCCCTGGATGGATTGATGGCCGTGGGGATTGAACCTTGGACCTTAATGCCTGAGCCTGCACTGCGTCTCCCAAAGCCGCAGCAGGCTCATTGACCTGTATATATGGCTCAGCCACCACTAGAAGGCAGGCAGAGCACCCAACCGAGTGGGTGTAGCTTACAAGTGCACAACAAGTTCTATTGGTCCTACAAAATCTGGTCTCTTCGCCTTGTCCTCGAGCGCTGTCTCTCAGCACCTGATCTATTAGCTAATAAACTACATATACACAGACATCTCGTTTATGGAGCACTGTTGTAACAATATTTATCTCCCCGCTGCTGGGAGGAGCAGTCCCTGTTTGCATAGTGCTTTGAACATGCACGGTCAGTGCTGAGTGCTGGCCAGATCTAAACGTAACAGAGGCCACGACACCCTGATTGCTAACAGGGACCATCAGTCCCCGAAACCAGGTCACTTGAACGGATGGAGACCTTTTTAAACCGTGAGCTAGTAGAAGGTAGTTACTGCTACTGAGACCAGCCACTAGAGGGAGACAAGATCACGACCACTCAGCCAGCGTATTACACTGAACTTTGACGGCTCCCAATACAGAGCTGGACCTGAATGTTGTTGCTGAATGCTTCCCAAAGGGAGAAACAGTCACTGGTGTTCCCTCACAGACCAGGGTGGCGCTGCCCCGCACGGGGAACTCTTGGCCATTGGTTAGTTAATTGGCTTTAATGTCTTTTCTTCCTCAGTGCCCAGAGGCCTGCTGGTTTTTGTGAGCTGTCATTGGAGAGAGATGGGTCAGCGGAGGAAAAAGAGCTGTGACAAATTAGACAGCAGTTGCTGTTCCAAAGCTCTTTAGCTGCTGATAAATGGAGCGGAGACTGCAAGCGACTCCAGAGGAGCCAGTGAGGCTTTCAGATCGGGCGTGTGTGTTGTGATTAGCAGATGGTGGGATGAACCCGGGTTTCATTTGTGTCCTCAGCCCTCAAGCTCGCTGTGATACAGACAGGAAGGGGTGGGACTGACTGGCCGGCAAGGTCAGGCAGAGATGTACAGTACTGATGAGGAGATCTTAATCAGAGATCATAGTACACTCTCCTCTCAAATGGACTGGAATAAAGCTATTAAGCTAATATAACATCATGGAGGAAGGACGTTCTGTTGATGCAATCTCTGGGGAATCTCAGCCGGAATGAGGAGAAGAGGCCAAAGGTGCCAAAGCTCTAGCAATAGACATGGCAGACAGCACATTTTTCTGTGTGTGTAGGGGTGGGAGGATGGTAGCACACTGTGAGGTGATGGAAGGACTAGGGGAAATAGCTCAGGACTCCAGGGTTCCATTCCCAGCTCTGCCACTGACTCACTGCACAACCCTGGGCAAGTCCCTTAACTTACTTTTCCTGCCTCAGTTTCTCCATCTCACACAGGGCGGGTTAGTTCACTAGTATTTGTAAAGTGCTTGGAGAGCCTCTGAGGGCAGGCGCTGTTGGCTGAGCATTCTGTTAAGGGGCCTGGAGCCTGGCAGTAGTTAACGTCCCCTCGAACCTACATGAAAGAGACGCTGTCAGCCTGGACGCTCCATAGTTGCTGGGGTTGTGGAGGGGCCTGGAGAGAAGGGGTTTCCTTGCACCTCTTCATATTGCAGCTGGCAGCTCTCTGTACAGTGTGTCTTGCACTGCTTTGCCAGTGGTCCCGAGTGCTGCTGTTAGGGTGACCAGACAGCAAATGTGAAAAACCGGGACGGGGGTAGGGGGTAATAGGAGCCTATCTAAGAAAAAGACCCAAAAATCGGGACTGTCCCTATAAAATCGGGACATCTGGTCACCCTAGCTGCTGTGAGGGGAGCTCAGATGCTCCCCCTTCCTGGTGCCCTGGCCCTGCTGTTAGGGGAGGGGGAGAGCTCACATGCACACTCCACCCCCACCCTGCTGTTAGAGGGGAGAGCTCATTTGCAGGATCCACTGCACTTTCCCTGCCCATTGTGCCCCAGGCCTGGTTGACCCCCGCAGGGGAGGGAGAGCTCTCATGCCTGCTACACTTCCCCCACCCTCTAGGCCCTGCAGCCTGGAGGTAGCTCTGGGGCATGTGGGGTTCAGGGGTCACAGTCCCCAATACCGCACTGCATGCCCCTTCCCAGGCCCCGGTGCCCCGTGGGAGCTCACTCACTCTGAGCCTTTGGTCCCAGGACTGTCCAGCCAGCCCCTTTCGCCAGCCCCAGACATTCCCTGTAACCTAAACTTGCTGCTTTTCCTCTCCCCCCATATCCGCTGATTTGCCTGGTCTAGGGAGAAGCTGCTTAGGAGCAGGGCCAGATTTAGGGGCAGCCGGGCTTGGGGGGGATACGTTTTTTTGTTGTTAGCGACAAAAGGGAAAAGAGAATGTTTGAAGTAACATATTTCAGGTATGCCACAGGTGGGTTCATTTTTCACTAACCTCCGAGAATGTTCCGGACCTTTGTAGAATCTCACGGAACCTTCCAGACTTTCTGAGAACTACATTTTCCTCGAGCCTTCTAGAATGTTGCCAGCCCTGCCCTCGGGGGTATATAAGAGGCGGGGCATCGCCAGTCAGTTGCATAAGACCGGGATAAATCATGCACACAAATCGTGCATCTAAGTTGTGAAACGGGCTACAAATGCAATAAAAAATAAGGCATTGAAAAGTTTAACAGATCGGGTGGGGGGCCGGCCCTCCTTGGGACAGTCAGGGAGACAGCTTGGCTTCCCCCGACCTGGTTACGGGGGAGCTCCAGACTGTTCTAGGGAAACCAATTCCCTTCTCCCATGGGCCCCTCTGCTGTGCTGTCAAAGCCACCCTAGGGTCAGCCAGGCCCTGCCCAATGGCTGCTGGGAGTTCACCCAGGGGTAGGGGGTTACAGCCTGGAGATGGTGGAGGAAGGGCTGGCGGCATTCATGTTCCAAATGTCACTTGGGCCAGGCCCCCTGCCCGCCTCTTGTTTGCCAATCACCAACATTCTCACAGATGGGGCTTTGTTCACGTTAACGTCTGGGGGATGGTCTGCTTTGAAGGCTGGTGGTTCGGCCACTAGCCTGGGCCGTAGGAGGCCTGCGCTCAATTCCCAGCTTTGTGTGATTGTGGGCAAGTGTCCCTGGGCCTGCATTCCCCACTGCCCTCCCTCATGCTGGGCTGTAAAAGTACAGATTGGCCCGCAGACATTATAATTCATTATTTGCATTAGCCTAGAAGCCCCAGGCATAGAGCAGGGCCCTATTCTGCTAGGCCGTCTACCAGCTCTAGTGTTGGGGGCCAGCTAAGGCCTACAGTCCATAGATTTGTGCAATTATGCATCTTGCAATGGAAAGAGCTTTTGAGTGCCAGTAAAGGGATCCTAGCCGCCTGCTTAAAGAGTTTGTCATCAAACCCAGTAAGCCCTTTGGGGAGAGACTGTCTCTTTGTTCTGTTTGTTCAGCTCCTAGCACAATAGGGTCCCGGCTTGATGGAGCGCCTATGGACTTCTACAATATAAATAATCCAATCCAGAAACAGAAACACTTCTGTGTCACGTAGGTGACCAAACAACATGGATAGTTGGAGGTGATCAACCATGAAGGCTAACTTTGGTGATAAAAATTCCCCTGCTCAATTACAAAGTGCAAATAAACCCCTAAGAGTCATGCACACGTGCTGAAGAAATGGGCTCTGTTTGTCAGGTAGCTGATTTGCAGCAAGTAACTTCTGATGTTATCCATGATGGGGAAGAGGATATTTACCAGGTCAGTGCTGCTTCTGGTTCCATGACTTCACCATGAGTTAGCAGATCAGCTGCCAGCATTTCAGAGCTGATTTTGCCAGTTCCTTTCATGCTCTGGGGGTTGCGGTCCTGGTTAGAGCTGGGCAAATAAAGGATTTTTTGGTTCACTGGCGATTTTGAACAGTAAATGACAACAAAAAATGTTTTTGGGGCAGACTGAAATTGAACATTTTTAAAACTCTGGGCAAATCAAAAAGTAAAAGAAAAATCATTCTGGGTGAACTCAAATGGTTCATTACAAGAAAACTGCAACATTCCGCCGACTATTTTTCAAAATGGTTGAATTTTTAAAAAAGAAAATGAAATGAAATTTTGAAACAATAAGTTGTTTCAAACCAAATAGTCTCAATGTTTCCTTTTGAAAATGTTGAAACAAAATTGGTATGTTTTTTTTTCTGAAGTTTTTCTTTTTAAACAAACAATTCAGTGAAATCAACAAATATTCATAGAATGTTTTGGTGTTGGCAAATCTGTTGCTGTTACACAAACACACTCACATCCTATTGAGTTTGTGCTTTTCCTTTGTATCAGCCTTTTCTATTTCCTACTTTCCCTCTGCCTGCAGCGCTGTCTGGCATCACGTGACAAGAGTTACAGATCCCAGAAGGGATCGCTTTCTTCTAACACCGAACAAAGGAACTTTATTAGAACAGCGTTATCCATAAAGTTACTCTGCCTTTCCCTCTGCTTCTCTTTAGAGTTTCCTGCCTAGAATTACCTTCTCTCAGCAGCTTGCTACACCTTTAAAGGAACACTACCACACATCCTCCTGCAAAGAGGGGACTTTTGGTGGATCCACTATGATCTCTGAGTGTTTCAGGAGTAACTGAGCTCTAGTACTAAATTTAAAATCACAGTGCTTTCCCTTTACACTTATAAACTAAAATATACCCCAATCACTGAAATGCAACTACTTCTGGGGTGGAACATGGCAGCTGCTTAACACCAACACTACACAACAGTTTAGGACAGGAAATGAAGGTTACTGCATCCAACTGAAGTCCCAAGGGTAATTTTAGGTAGGCAGAACTAACCTCAAGCAGTCAGGACCTTCATTTGACACAGAGCTACATGGCCAAACTCAGAGCTGGTGTAAATGCAAGTGCAGCTCTACCAAAAACAGTGGATTCGCACCCATTTAAATGTGATCCACATTTGTCTCATTGTCACAACTGTGTTTCCAAAGCCAGTGAAGGCTGGGGGAACCAAGGGTTAAAGTAGGAGCTCTTACATTTATACCGCTGTAGTGCATAGAGGCCTCACCCTGAGACTAAATGGCAGGTTCTCAAAGAGCTTGTAGGGTTCTCCATCTGGCTGTGGCATTATCCTCATTTCTTTCCCTTACCACCACCGAGTCTCAGTGACTCGGTTCTTTTTTCAGCCTTATCCTAATTTACATGCACATTAAAAGCCCAAACCCCACAGGCTCCTGGGTCCTTTGGGCTGGTAACGATGCTGTACTCATTAGCGTCACTCGGGCAGCATCTCCAGGGAAGCTCACGGAGAGAGACCTGCAGTTGCTTCATTTCTGGACTGTCCTGTCCCTCCGGTTTGCCATTTACTACACCCCGTAGGACGCTTTCCCTTTCGCTCAGAAATGAATCGCCTTCAAGAAAACAACAGAGCTGTCCTGACGTTTGCCCGGTGAGTCAAGCTCCGAAGTGCACATCTGGGGAAATGGCAAAGCCAGAGCAGGACAGGTCGTAAAAGCGTGTTGCAGTGATGCTGAGATGGCCCAATGCAGTTGTGTGGCCCAGGAGGAGTGGAAATGGGTCATGTGCGGTGAAAAGCTAGCCCTGAGAGCTGCTGTTGTACTGCCAAGGGGACATGATGAGTCAGGGAGGTGCTTAAATTAGCTCCATGATAGTGGAAGAACAAGCAGCCAGGGTCAGAAATAGCAGCTCCTCTCACCTCCTGTGACATGAGCCTTTGTCAACTGCAAGAAGCCGACACCGTGATGTGCATGCAAATGAGCGTGCAAATCTCTGTGCACTATCCTTGTGCACACGAGCATGGGCAAACACAAGGCTGGGGCCACATGGCAAAAGTAGGACCCCCAGTTGATCGGGGGCGCAGCTCCATTGGTGGCAGCGAGGCTGGAAGCTGTAACAAATGCAGGGCTTATCCCCACAGTCTTGTCTAAGCTGCTCTGAGCAGGCCGGGTCACAGATCTCAGAAGGAACAAACCCGGAGAGACCACTTCAAACTGGCTTTCTGTGAAAGCTTCAGGAAATACACGTTCACAAGACCTGTGGGGATGACCGGGGTGGGGAGCGGGTTGGAGCTGTCGTGTTCCACAGCAGACCTAACCATTCTGCTCCCCCTTACTCAGGGGCAAGCGGCACCGGACCCCTCGAGTAGCCCTGGAGACGGTGGTAGAATGCAGCCCTGAACTGGCTGAAACCTCCCACCAAATTCTGCACTCAGCGGCCGATGGCTCAGCCCTGCTGAAGTCAGCGGTGTCGCTGTGACGGGAGGGAGAGCAGCATTTGGCTGGCTGGCTGACACAGTGCAGGGCATTAACCAGCTGGCTTCTGTGTAGCGCTTGGACGATGCCAACTGCACTTTAAGTGCTGCTGTTATGTGACGACCGTACCTGCAAAGCTCTGCAGCCAGCATGTCAATGGACAAGCTTGAGCTCTGTAGTCAGCAGCTGTAGCTCAAGACTGCTGGGTTCGGCTTAGCGCCAACCCTTTGCAGATTGTAACGGCATTCAGCGTGCCGGGGGGATGCTTATTAACGAAGGGACAAGACGCCCATGTTCCATCATGTGCTGGGGAGGGAGCAACTGACCTCCAGGGCATTCCTGCCGCGTGGCTGACAGCCTTGCCTGTCCCTCTCCTGATGCACAACCAGCCAGGCCGGGACGGTAGGTCTTTTCTGCCTATGGCCCCCGTCACTGGAGCACCTGACGGGTGGGTCACACAAGTCACGGACATGATACCATTTGTGGCAGGTCTCCGGAGAGCCGGCTGCAGGATTTCTGCTTCCCAGCTGCTGATAGCACAGGCTGCTTCGGGCAGCTCCTGGCTGCAGCTTGGATTTCCTGTCTGCCACTGGACATTTCGGCTGCACCCAGCTAGGGCCCTGAGCCCTGGGGGCTTTAGTCTGCCCCTCAAGGTTAGCATCTCCTCTCCTTGTGTGTGCATTAGCACTAACGGGATGTAGCACACACAGCAAGGGGAGAATGAGCAGAGACATAAGACCCTTACTAGGAGCAGAAGAAGAGACAGCCCCTGACGCTAGCTGGGAGGGACACTAAACAGATCCTGGTCATTTCTGTATAATCTCTCCCTGCTGAGCTCCTGCCATTCTACACACCGGGCATTTTCTCAACAAACTCTTCAATCCCGTTAAAAAATCCTGTCATCAATGGAACGTTCACGAGCAACCCTACAATAACAAACCAGCGCACACCAGCCCAATGCTCACCAGCAACCCTACAGCAATACACTGCTTCATCAGAAGCTTCCCTGCCCTAAACTACTGCCCATAGGGTGGGTTCTAGTCCCAGGTCCGCCGCTGACTTGGTACGTGACCTTGGATAAGTTTCTTCACCCCTCTGTGCCTCGGTTTCCCTTCCCCACTCTGTTGACTATCCTTTCTACTTAGATTATAAACTCTTCAGGGCAGGGACTGTCTCTCACTGTGTGTGCACAGCTCCTAGCCCCGATTTCAGTTAAGGTCTGTACAGAACATAAACAATTGTAACTCACACAACCCGACTGTGACCCTACCATAACAATCTAGCAGTGCCGCATGCTATATTTATGGCAGTGGAGTCCCCTCTCTAGCTTCCATTAGAAGCAGCAGCCTTAGTGTTTCTGTGATGCTTTTTGTTTTTCAAAGGCCTTTGCAGCCGCTGCTATGTTAAAAGTAGATTTCTCATCATCTTGTTTCAAATCTTTCAAACACGGTGCCCTTTCAAGTCATCCGTGGCTAGTCCATAAAGGGTCCTCTTCCAGCAGGAAAGATGAATTTTGTTCAACATCTTCATTAATGATCTGGATGATGGGATGGATTGCAGCCTCCGTAAATTCACGGATGACACTGAGCTGGGGGGAGAGGTAGATACACTGGAGGGTAGGGATAAGGTCCAGAGTGACCTAGACACATTGGAGGATTGGGCCAAAAGAAATCTGATGAGGTTCAACAAGAGTCCTGCACTTAGGACGGAAGAATCCGATGCACAGCTACAGGCTGGGGACCGACTGGCAGTTCTGCAGAAAAGGACCTGGGGATTACAGCGGATGAGAAGTTGGATATTAGTCAGCAGTGTGCCCTTGTTGCCAAGAAGGCTAACGGCAAATTGGGCTGCATTAGTAGGAGCACTGCCAGCAAATCAAGGGAAGTGATTATTCCCCTCTATATGGCACTGGTGAGGTCACAGCTGGAGTATTGTGTCCAGTTTTGGCTCCCCCCACTACAGAAGGGATGTGGACAAATTGGAGAGAGTCCAGTGGAGGGCAACAAAAATGATCAGGGGGCTGGGGCACATGACCTGTGAAGAGAGACTGAGGGAACTGGGCTTATTTAGTCTGCAGAAGAGAAGAGTGAGGGGGGATTTGATAGCTGCCTTCAACTACAAGAGGGGGGTTCCAAAGAGGATGGAGCTTGGGTGTTCTCAGTACTGGTAGATGACAGAACAAGGAGCAATGGTCTCAAGTTGCAGTGGGAGAGGTCTAGGTTGGATATTAGGAAAAACTATTTCACTAGGAGGGTGGTGAAGCACTGGAATGGGTTCCCTAGGGAGGTGGTGGAATCTCCATCCTTAGAGATTTTTAAGGCCCAGCTTTACAAAGCCCTGGCTGGGATGATTCAGTTGGGGTTGGTCCTGCTTTGAGCAGGAGGTTGAACTAGATGACCTCCTGAGGTCTCTTCCAATCCTAAATCTTCTATGATTGTATGAGCTGCAAGACGCAGCACCTTGAAAATGTGGGAGGGATGTTAGGGGAAGGGTGTCTATTTTAAACTAAGATGGATTCAAGCTACAAAATCAGGTTCCTCTGACGTTCTGAAGATGCTGGAAAAGCCAGGATGGGATGAGAGTCAGGTTTTGAAAAGCTGGCATCACATTTTCCGTCTCCCCGCAACCAGGCTGTGACCCAGCTGGCGCGGAAACAGCTCACGTCCCAAAACGAAGCTTCTCGCCAGCCCCGCCCGGTGTCATTACCCCATGTGGGATCTCCGCTAGCAGGGCTGGCAGATGAGCTCATGCTGCTGTCTATATCAACCAGCTAACACCGTCCTTGCCAGGGCCAGGGGGACGTGCGCAGGGCGGCTGGGTCTGGTCAGCAGCAGCTGGGGCTGCTCGTTAGGCAGGAGGGTTTAATGAGTCGCGGCTTGAAGCTGGGTTGATTAATGCTGGAAAATGAGCTGATGGCTGATGCAGCCTGCCCCGGGCTGGAGGGGGATGGTAACCGGCTGGCATCAGGGGATGCGAAGGTGTTGTGGTGTGACTGTGTCACATAAGGTGTCACTGAACTCCGGTGAGCCCCATGGAGCTCACAGGGGGATGGGAGGGAGGGGCTCAGGACCAAGCCCGGCCACGGGAGGGAGGAGTGTGAACCCCACGGGTAAAATCAACGCTCCACGACCTGCAGGTTCTGCTGTACGGCTGATCGCCTGACGCTCCACGTATTCGCATGGGCTCCATGTGCTTTGAGAGAGGCTGGGTCGATGGCAAGCGAGAGGGAGGGTTGGGGGGCGGGGGCGATGCTGCTGGTAGCCAGGTCTAGGCCAGCTGGGTCTGGCAGGGTGAGGGCTGCACTAGTGAATTGTAGGACTGAGAGACAATTTGAATGCCCCTGCGGGAAGGGAACAGCGGAATAAGATACTTCTTGTCCTTTGCCCCAAAAGGGCTGGGTTTCCTGTCGCTTAGGATGGGCTGGAGTTTATGGACGCCCCTGAATGAGTCTCTGTTATTGGAGGAGCCCTGGTTGGCAGCCCTTCTCCTGCTCCGTTGGTGCCCCAGACAAGGTCAGAGAGGGGGCACACGGCTGGGTACAGCTGTTCTGGAGATCCGCTCTCCCCCAGGGCAACGGCCAAAGCTAGGCAAACATGGAGCGTGTTCCTTTTCTTCTGGACCCAGCTGCTGGAAGGGAGATGCACAGAGACGTCCGGCTCCCTACAACATCCTCCCCCACTAAATGAGAACAAACCCTGATTAGGAAATTCTCAGACCATTCTTGAAAACCCAAAGGCTTCTGCTGTGCGAAAGCGCTGGGCGCACAGGACTCTGGCATCCCGGGGCCGACGGGATGGTCATTGAGCAAATACAGAAGATGTCTGATCAGAGCTTTCCTCGGCAGGCCTGACCCCTGTAACGCTAGTGAGAAGCAGGGGCAGCTCCATCGAAGTCAGTGGATGTGATGGCTGACATCACACGCACCAGAGGAAAAACCATTCAGTCTCTCCCTGCCAGCATCTGCTTCCGACTCCCTCTCTTGGCAGTCTGGGCCGAAAACTGGCTCTTCAGAACACCCCCTTCACATTTGTCCCCGAGTGGTAGTATTAGTTCTCAGCACTAAGTGGCAGTCTTTGCCAGGTTTTGGGGGCAGAGTATGCAGAGCAGTGTAAACAGGGAAAAGGCCAAACTTGCTGATGGCACCGGATTACTTAGAGGAGTCAAGAGGAAGGAAGGCTCTACGGGTAGGTCTACCCCGCAAAGAAACCCCCGCGGCAGCGAGTCTCAGGGTCCAGATCAACAGACTCGGGCTCATGCTACAGTGCTGAAAAAGCAGTGTGAACGTTATCTCTTGGCACGGAGCGCCGCCTCTGAAACCCAGTGCAGGGTGGGTCTCAGAGCCTGAGCAGGTGCGTCTACACTGCTATTTTTACCACCATAGCGCAGGCCTGAGTCAGTAGATCTGGACTCTGAGACTCACTGCCCCAGGTTTTTTTTTTTTTTTTTTTTTGCAGTGTAGACGTGCCCTGATGTACTTCAGAGGGGCCAAGGGAAGGTAGGTGAATGGACAGCACAATGGCAGATGAAATCCAGTGTTGGCAAATGCAAGAAAAATGTACACTGGGAGGTGACATTTGAACTACTTTACTCCTACACATTACCGGGTTCTAAACTGCCTGGCCTCTCTCAGGATAGAGACCTGGATTATCACTCTGGGCAGCTCAATGGAAAATGTCTGTCCACTGTGCAACGCCAGTCACAAAAGCAAGCCCAGCACGAGGTGGGATGCATAAAGAATGCACCTCAGAACACGATGGGAGGTGAGATATGACAGTCTCCAATCAAAGATACGCATGCCCGATACAGACACACACACACATGCACATACAAATATAGATTACATGCATGCTAGTATCAATCAAAATTGTTGCGTCAATTTTTTGTGTTGAAAAGTGAACTTTTTTCTAAAAGAAACTGTTGCAGAAAATTTTCACTTTTGAGATTTTTCAGTTTGGTTCTTGGTTGAAAATCCAGAACATTTCCATGAAGATTTTTTATTTCTTTACAATTTTTTTACAGTACCATTTTCTGATAAGCACAAATATAATTATATATTCTATCATGTAACTAGATAACAAATATCATATAAATGTTATATTTAAGAATTATAATGTATAATCAAATAATATTCTGCCTCTATAAACTGTTACCTGTAGTTGTAAGTGGAGAAGCTATATACACCTGTTATTATAGCTATTATTATACACCTCTACCCCGATATAATGCGACCCGATATGACACGAATTTGGATATAACGCGGTAAAGCAGTGCTCTGGGCGGGGGGGCTGCGCATTCCGGCGGATCAAAGCAAGTTCGATATAACACGGTTTCACCTATAACACGGTAAGATTTTTTGGCTCCCGAGGACAGTGTTATATCGGGGTAGAGGTGTGCCTAGACAATGTAGGTGTATACATGTTATATAATAATTTGTGGAACTCATTGCCATGGGACGTTGTGATGGCCAAAAGTATAACTGGGTTCAGAAAAGAAATAGATAAGTTCATGGAGGATCGGGCCATCGATGGCTATTAGCCAGGATGGTCAGCGATGCAACCCGAAGCTCCGCATGACCCTAAACCTCTGACTGCCAGACGCCAGAAGGGGAAGACAGGGTGGATCTCCCCAAGTGCCCCATTCTGTGAACTCCCCTGAAGCTCTGTTACTGGCCACTGTCAGACACAGAATGCTGGGCTAGATGGACCCATATGGCAGCTCCTATGTTCTTCATATATTTCTATGTACTTACATATATAAAGGATTTTATATAGCAAGGTCATTACTCTGTATATATTTTCACATATATGGCATATAAAGATAGATACTTTCACTGTTTTTGTCTCCTTTATTGTACTATTTAGTTTGTAAAACCTGAACGGTTTATAAGGTGGGAGGTGCTCAGGGAACATCAGGTTCCTATCTATGAATTATAGCTTTTCCCATGCAGTCTAATGACAATGTCAAGGTATATGCATGCCCTAGACAGGGCAGAGTTTGTCCTGGCTGATGGCTGGGGGACTGTTCAACCAGGAGCAGCTGTTTGCCATTTCAGAAGGAGATGGGAACATCAGGTGGGCACACTGCGTTATTGTACCCGGGTCGGATAGTCCTGCGTCGCGATATGACTGTGTGCACCGGGCACGGAGTACATCTGCAAAACGTGCGTCGTAATTTTCCATTCAAATGGAAGTTCAGTTCCTGGACAAAATGTTCCTCATCAATTAACAAAA
The DNA here is from genome assembly GCF_020497125.1 of Mauremys mutica. Classification (NCBI taxonomy): domain Eukaryota; kingdom Metazoa; phylum Chordata; order Testudines; family Geoemydidae; genus Mauremys; species Mauremys mutica. The sequence continues at coordinate 79,099,169 of NC_059082.1, read as the reverse complement.
GTGCTGCTCAGCGAAGAGCACACTCCAGATTAACGTAAGGGGCGAACCTGAGACATACATCTCTGTCCCTTCCAGCTGCGGGACAAGAGGCAGTGCCTTCAGTACAGCTCTATGCATCCCGCCTAGATGGGGGAGCTTGTGTCTTAGCACTGCCTCCTGGCTGGGTAGAGGGAACCCATCTGACCAAGGCACCGCTGCAGGCAGGAGCCGTTCTGAGAAGTCCAGGGCAATAGGCCCTGAAGGGTAAATCAGTAACGACGTGAGAGGCTTGGGAGCGGGGTGTGCATGACTCAGATGAAAGAGCCGGCCGCGGCAGGAGAATGCCCCCAGTGAACTCATGCACCCACTGCACTTAGTGTCCCCTGAACTCATTACACCTGCAGCTGCCAGGAGCTGAATTCCTCAGGGGCAAGACCCTGTCACAGGGCTCTACAATGCTGCTTGGAATGCTAAGAGGCAGCCAAAGATTCTTGCATCATGGGGCCCTCGTTCGAAGGGGACTGCAGTGTAGTGAGGGGGTGTCCTTGTAGAAATGAACCAGGCAGCCAATGGCTGCAGATACGGCCGGGCTGCCTTCCTTCCCTGCTAACGGACATTTGCAGAGGGCTTTCACCAGCACCTCCCAATGCCCACCTGTACTGACCCCCATGCAGACATGCGTTTGTGCCGGTTTTGAGCACTGACCCATGGGCACCAGCGGTAGCATCTACCCGTTATTACCCTTCCGCCAGGGGCTTTCGGCGGCAACAGGGGCTGGGTTCAAATATCTAGGGGGTTCCTCTTGAAATGAGCACACACCACCGACTCGAGACACCACCCGGAAACCTGGTAAAAACTAAACACCTTCCCTTACCAGGCAATACAGCCCCACTCGCCCACACCGAGTCTGGGGATGAAACAAGGAAAGACTCTTAGTGGACAGAGCATCCACTCGGGAAAACACAGCAACAATGTATATAAATGGGTAAGTAACATCCCCACCCCGACGGTATGTGAGTTCAGATCTTCACTCAGCATGTCCAATAAGCGTTTGTGCCTTTAACAGGTCACATCCCACTCGGCTTCACCCCACTCATGGCTTGGTGCCGGGGGGCAGCATAGTCCCAGAGTCTGGGAGCGCACCCAGGCAAGCCTGTCTCCAGCCCCCTGGCCTGGTCTTCCTCCACCTGAACCGGCTATAGTGATTTCAACTTTCTTGTGCTTGGCTGGGGGGCCTTCCGCAGAGCCACCCCTGGGCCATCTCTTATCATGGCGTTGCCTCTGCACATCAGTGGAGCCCCTTCTCCCCCCTTCCCTGTCTCAGCTCAGGCCCACTACCCCACTAATTTGGGGTTCCGGTACGGTTCTGGTGAGTCTCCAGTGACACCTGGCAGACCTGGGATTGATTGGATCTGGTGTTCCAAAGTTCTTGTGGTAGAGACATGGTATTTTTACACCCTGCAGTAACACACCCACGGCTGGCCCATGTCAGCTGACCTGAGCTCGCAGAGGCTCGGGCTGCAGGGTCATAAAACGGCAGTGTAGACATCCGGGTTCGGGTTGGAGCCCTGGGTCTGGGACCCCGTGATGGGGTAGGGTCCCAGAGGCCAAGCTTCAGGCTGAGCCCACCGTCTACACTGCAATTGAACAGCCCCTTAGCCAGAGCCCAATCAGCTGACATGGGTCAGTGTAGACATACCCACAGAGACCTGCGGGTGAGGCCTTGCTTTGTTCAGCCATCCTAGTCTATTCTGCACCTATATCGTCATCCAGAGCAGCCACCACTGTCTATAGGCAGAAACCAGGGACTGCACTGGATGGACCACGCCACTCTGGTCTGGCAGGTCCAATGTTCGTGAGCCATTTGCAAAATCTGCAGATGCTGTCTCCTTCCTAACCAGCCTCTGCTTCCTGCCTGAGTCATTCAGTGACACCGAGGTTTCCTGGAGTGGAAGTGGATGGCGGCATCACAACGTGATGATAAAGGAAAATGATTTCCCCCCTCATCTTAGCTTTGTGATTAGCAGGAGGCTGAAAAGGGTGTGTGTGTGTGTGGGGGGGGGAAGTGGAGGGTGCCACCCGTATCACGCTCACCTGCAAACCAGAACAGCTGGGTATTTCTGCTCAAATGACCAGTGGTGAAAGCGTTAACAGTGTTGATACTCAAAGTGCTATCATTAGGCTCAAGAGTCAACACCCCCCATTGGGATAACTGGGGCAGAGCATGTCTGGAGTCTCTGGCTGTCTCTTTGCAGCCTCCACGCTGTCCTGGCTCACATGGCAGGTGCTGCTCACAAGCTAAGGAACTCAAACTCTATAGGCACCGACGGGGCGCTGGGAGAAATGCCAGGCTGGATAGAATGGGTCAGCCGGCTCTCTAGTGAGGAGGGCTGGAGAAGAGGTGTGGCCGCAGCCCCAGAACGCGTGGCAGAGAGAGTGGCCTTGTCTATTTGCAAAGCAACTCCGCCTCTGAGGGCAGCCGGGTAAAGCTAAGGGTGCATCACTGAGCCTGCCTGAGTCACGGGAAAGAAAAGCCACTGGAAAGCAGTGATGGGAGGTGAGTGGAAAGTGCAGATCAGCCTGGAAATCGCAAACCCACTACATCTACATATGGCCCCAGCCAGAGGCGGGTTAGGAGTTTGGGGGCCCCTGGGCCAGAACAAGTGGGGGCCCCTCCCCACTCCTTCTGCCTGCAGTCCCCCCTGCCCCCTCCCTGTTCCTGCTGGGGAGCAGGGTTGGGCACAGGGGCACCCATTTTTCCAGGGGCTCCCCAGTTGATTGGGGCCCTTGCATGGGTGCCACATTTGTATAATTTTTGGTGGTGCCCAGAACAGGCCCAAGCAGAACTGTCCCGTCCATAGGATGGACAGGTGCAACCACCTCAGGCCCTGTGCTTTGGGGGGCCCTGCACTTCAGGGGGATGCAGGGTCCAGGGCAGCCTGGGGGGTTAGCAGAGGGCGTGGCGCCAGCAGCAGTGAGAAACCTGGCTCCAGCCTGCCCCTGCTCTGCCCCCATTCCACCCCTTTCCTCCAAGCCCCTGCCCCACCTCTTTCCGGCTTCCACGAGGCTCCCCGCTAGTCCCCCAGTCCACTTTGGTCCTGCGTTCCCCTGAAGCACGGTAAGCCCAAATATTGGTGGAGCCAGGCCCACGTTCCTAAATATTGGTGGAGCACGGGCACCACGGGCCCGGACCCAATTGGCCCAGTGGCTAATCAACCACTGGCCCCAGCTCCATAGAATCTGGGCATCTCATGCTCTGTGATGGAGCCATTCTCACACCATCCCTTACTCTGGGGGAGGTCTAGGTTGGATATTAGGAAACACTATTTCAGTTGGAGGGTGGTGAAGCACTGGAATGGGCTCCCTAGGGAGGTGGTGGAATCTCCATCCTTAGAGGTTTTTAAGGCCCGGCTTGACAAAGCCCTGGCTGGGATGATTTAGTGGGTGTTGGTCCTGCTTTGAGCAGGAGGTGGGACTAGATGAGCTCCTGAGGTCCCTTCCCACCCTGATATTCTATGATTATGAGATATTTTCCCTCCTGGCAGATGAGCTGAAACAGAGCGATTAAGGGCCACAGTCCCAGCAGGTGTAAATCGGATGCTTCCGATGTGATCGTGGGCATTCAATGGAGCTTTGCCGATTGCTACCAGCTGAGGATCTGGCCAGAACTGGGTGATCTCTCAAGGTCCCATCCAGCCCTACATTTCTGTGATTCTAAGCGACTTGCCGGAAGGTGACGTAGGAACTCGGGGGGATGGGGGAGCGGGGACTTGAACCCAGTGTTCCAGAATGCCATGCCCGGGCCTTAACCTGCACAGCATATGCGCTTGCCTGGAAAAAGCACATTACAAACAGCCCTTCAAAGAGGTCTGTTGGGAAGGGCAACAAAGACACCCCCGAGTGTTCTTTAACCAGACGCGGGGCTGCAGGTGCTTCGGGAAAGATGCTAAATGCTGACTCCAGATATAGTAAAACCCCAGAGACAGGCATGCTCTGCACGTCAGATTTCTTTATTTCATTTCAGACTGACTGTGCCATTTACAGACATTAGCCTTTCTAAAAATAGCCTTGGAGCCTCGTCTGAGCATTGGAGGAGGATGTTAATTGCTCCCCCAGCAGCGTTCAGCTTTTGCTTTTCTGAGCCCAGCGCCAGCTTCGTTTGTGTCTAATGAGCCCCACGTAGCACGGCGGGGCTATTTACGGCTCTGTTTATGAGCACGGCGCAAATGGTCATTTCCCAGCTGGGCCCTCACTGAAGCAAGGTTAATGGGGGGGGTGCATGTATGATGCTGCAGCTGGAAGGTGGCTCTACAAACTGTATTGATGATAAGTGTTGAAATAAAGGATGGCACTGGAACAAACTATGCCTGGGTTCAGTTCCCGCAGACCTGGGCCAAGTGAATCTCTCAGTGCCTCAATTTCCCCCCCATGTAAAATGGGAATTATGCTTTCTTTGGCTGTCTTGCCTATTTGGATGGTAAGTTCTTTGGGGCAGGGACTCTTACTCAATTTATGTACAGCAGCCAGCATCAGAGGGTCCCAATCTGTGCTGGGCTTCTCTGGGTGCTACCAATTTTTTTTCCATGGAGTCTTTTACCCTGAAGGATCCCAAAGCTCTTTTCAAATTGCCTCCGACACTCACCACTGAAATGCAACTACTTCTGGGGTGGAACACAGCCACCGCTCGGCCCTAGCGATGCCACACAGCAGGGGGGGCGGTTAGGAGGGGAAGTGAAGAGACATGGATTTGCTCAGGAAACTAAGGCCTTATTGCAGCAAATGCAGGGACTGGAGCCAGGGTTTAATCAGCTTCTGTCGGTGGTTGAGTGACAACAATTGTCTCACAATGGAGCCTGGCCGGCCAGTGAGAACAAAGGTCTCCTCAGGCCTCCGGGCACAAGTCAATCCCATACCCAAATGGGAAGGTGGCCCAGTGTGTCCTAACCTGGGAACAAACCCAGCCATACCATCTTCCATGCAGCCCCAGCAGCGAACAAGGCAGGGGGGCAGAACCACCAGCCACTGGTCCTTTGGCTGCTGATGGTGCCGTTAGGCTGGTGGGGGAGAGCAGCCCCTTTCTGCTGCTGCTCAGACACCAGTAAAGCAAGTGGCGAAGTCTCATTTAGCTGCGGCTCACAGTGGCCCTTTCTCTGCCGAGCCATTTCCCACCTCTTCCCAAAGAGGCTGTGTGTGTTTCATCAGGGAAAGGTCAAAAAGGAGGTGGGGACAAAGTTAAAGCATCCTCTCCACCCCCCCAAAGGGGACCCACGAAGGAATCATAACAAGTCACTGCAAATAACCCCCCCAATAATTCACCAGGAGACCCAAACCAGGGCACAGCACGACCGGTTTCCTAGCACAAGGGCTCCACTGGGACACGCTGACCTCACCTGCTGAGTCCAAATCAAGCAATTACAGAATTCACCTCTTGCCAGTTGAGATCTATTGCAGGACAATGGAGACTCAAGGCAGAGGCGGGCACCAAATAAGCCCGTTTCCTGGAAAACTGCAGCTGCAGGAGGGCACCCAGCCTGGGTTGAACTGATTTTAAATTAACCCACAGGCTAGTGGAGCAGTGAGCATTCCAGGGGTCTAAGACTTTGTATCTTCCATTTCGCTCTCCCTCGTCTAAGGCTGCTTATTCTATGATCTTTTTGTTTGGTGGTTGTTTTACCGTGGAGAAATAGGGCATTGTACTAACAGTGAGAGAACCTGGCAAATCCTCTGCGGGTGTAAATCAGTGGTGCTGGGCTGATTGACACCAGCACCATTCAAAAGTGCCTAACTGAGTTAGGAGTCCCTTTAGGACTTAGGCACTTGCACTAATACATAGAATAGAGGCAATTGATCCATACGCTTTAGCGGACCCTTTGACAGAAAGATGCAGCAATTAGCTATTATCCTGTTGACAGTGAAATATTTACTAAGGGCCACTGTCCATCCCAAGCTTCAGCCTGAGCCCACCGTCTACACTGCAATTAAACAGCCCCTTAGCCAGAGCTGGGACAGTCCCAGTCCCAGTCCCACAGGACAGGACCTGCTGCAGCCTCACTCTACCAACCCCTCCTCTCCCAGGGCCTCCCATTCTGGGGAAGATGGAGGACTCCCCTAGCTCCATAGTGCACAGGGCCCCAACATTCTTGAATCCAACCTGCTGAGCACCTTAGCTGGTATAGATGATTTAACCCTCACAAAACCCTTGGGGGAGATGGGGGTTGTGAGCCCCATTTTACAGGGAGAGAAGCTAAACTAGGGACATTAAATAAATGACTTAGCCAAGGCCATATGGTGAGTTACTGGCAGAGCCAGAACTGGTACAAAGTTCTCCTGCCCACTAGTCCTGTGCTTTAACTAGTCCATACTATCTCTCCCCCCTCTTATAATGCAGACTGCATTTGGGGCATTTCTGCTAGAGCTTCAAGCTCACCATTCAGTGACTGGCACGGGGGTCACTACCATCGTAGAGCAGGGGGCCAGTCTGGTGGTGGAGTACAAGATGCAGAAGAAAGCCAAAAACAAGAGACTTGCCAAGCTGCAGCCCAGTGCCATACAGTCCCACCCCACTAGCCTGGCTTGCACAGTGTAGTTTTCTGCTGATTCCCTTTACTGGTCTATACTTCATCCTTTTAAATGTAACACGCTAATAATATATTTCTGAGACTGCATCACTCCCTCTGGAATGAGACTAAAACAGCTAGACATACTAGCAGCAAAGGAGGAAGGACTAGGTAACCTGTAGCATGCAGGTGCAATATGATCCCTGTAAGGCTACAGTGGTGTCTCTCTCCCAGATTTAAAGGACAAGCAATCAGCCAAGCATGCTGGGAAATGAGCTTATAAAAGGGTGAAACCAAAGTGATGGGATTAGTGCTGATCAGATAATGGTGGGGGAGGCTGCTTTTAGGGAAGTTGCTGTGAGTTCAATGGGTAGTCTGATCTCATGCTGGTAGAAATGTAGGGGGAACTGGGTGAGGTTCTCTGGGCTGTGATATGCAGCAGATATGATAGAAAGGTCTAGGAGTAAATAAGGAGACTCTCCTGGAACAGGACTGATGTAAAGATATGAATCTGCCTTAATAGCTAACTCAAGGTTTAATCCTGAGATTTTGTACTTACCTGAGCATGATAATAAGCACCTGGAAAGTGTCTAATGGTTGGAAATTGCTGTCTGATAACTCCAGCCAAGCAGAATGTTGCTAAGCTTCCCACACACATAATTCTGGCTCAGAATAAGCAGGGGATAGTCCCAGCTAAAAGACAATGTTTTATTTTCAAGTCACAAGTGCCTGCAATCTGGCTTGTTCGGATGGTGCCTCCTCACCCTTTGCCTTACCAGCTTATTCTGATGATACAACTGTGTTTTGTGAATGGAAGGGCTTGGCCAAAATCAGACAGGAAAATCTCCCCCGAGTGTAACTCCATAGCAAAGGTCTCCTATCCCACTGAGTCAGCTTGTTCCCCTGAAATGTGTGCTCACAATGGCACCAGCTCTAGTAGAGCTGTTTTCATGGCTCAATCTGGAGTCTCAGGAGCCCCTCTGGACTCAACAGATCAGACTGTCTGCAGCCTTGAGCCCATTTTTCTAGTGGCATTTCTCTTTATGCTGCACTGTTTGCACAGGGTAACGTCTCGTAGGAAAAGACGTCCGAGTCATCTCCCTGGGCAGCATGTCTTCCTGATAGACAAGCAGAGCACAACTGATACGCAAAGCTCTCCGTGCATCAGTCCTGTGTGCTGTGAATCATCCCCATGTGATCTAAGCAGCTACGTAGTCAGGCCTATTTGGATTGAGTCCAATGGCCACAATCGCACAAGTTCTTTCGGTGCTTTGACTCAAGGGCATAACTTGTGTTTGTGTCCAAGACCCAAAGAAAAATTCCAGCATTCTCTAGCGTCCCTCATCTTTTGTTCCTGCCTCACAGACGGTAGAGAGGGTGCGTGTCCACAACTGGAGCTGAGCCCAAAGTGGGGAGCTCTGTGTCCAAGATCTGATATTCTGGGGGCCCTGTGTGACCCAGAGGGTTGGAACCGAGCCTTTCACAGGAAAGTGACTTCTGACAGGTGTGAACTCACCCAACATAAACTGGTAACACCTGCATGGAGAAACCTTTGTACATTTCCCATGACTCTGCACACAGCCCAGTGCATGCTGGGATGGGACACATATCAGATGTAGAGAATAAATCTGCTAGTTCTTTGCCTTTATGGCGAGTCACAATGCTGCAGTTCCAGGCTCCCCTGGTCAAGAAACCCTTATGGATGGTCCCGTGGTTAGGCCAGTGGCTTAAGACTCTAGAGACTGGGGGTTGAATTCCTGGTTCTGCCACAGACTCCTTTTGTGAGCTTGAGCAAGACACTTGTATGTGGGCCTTGTTCTCTCACCTTCGCAAGGGAGATAATGTTAACCTACCTCGCAGCAGGGGCATTGTGGGGTAGTCAGGTGTGGGTTTGAGCCGTTCAGATGCTACAGCAATGAGTGCAGCTGTCTGAGCAGATAGATAGGCAGGTTGTTTCCCCTGAGAGTCAACTTACACCTCCTTCTCTTCGGTCTAATCCCATTGCTGCTAATTTTAGGCTCACCGAAGCCTAAAAAATGTCCCCTGCTGCTTGATGCAACCAGTTCCTGTTGCAGTTTATCATGCGTGCTGTATTTGAGTATGGGCACAGACTAAAACCAGCTACTGTTTTTACCTTTTTGTAGCACCTTTTCCCCCAAGGACTTCAAACTGCTTTATAAACGTGGAGAAAGGAAGCCTCCCACCGCACCTCTAATGTCCCTCTTCTACAGGAAGGGAAACTGAGGCATGGGGAAGTGAGGTGATTTGCCCCAGGCCACTCGCAGAGCTGGGACAAGAATCCTGGGATCTTTCCTAATGGGGGTGGAACTAGTCCTGTTACTCTGAGCTCAAGGGAGAGAGCTCTGCAGGGAATTAGCAGACGGGGGGGAGAAAAGTGGGGTGACTGGTAGGGAAGGAGGCTTGGCTGCTCTTTACATTCATGAACCTCGCATGCACCCACCCTCCCCTGTCACTTGTAGGAGTGTCAAAAACTTTGCTACAACCTGCCATGTTTATGCAGGAATCTGGTGGGTCACGCTTCCAACAAGAAGGCATCCACAGCACTGAAGTCCCCATCACTGCTGGTCTCAATCAGTCCCCCTGTTGGCAGCTCTACCAAAGAGGCCGAGGAGGGAATGGGCTGGGGAGACTGAACCAAGTTCTCCTTCTTGCAGATGGTCCCTCCAAGCCAGGGTTAGAGCACCTTGGTGGGGGCTGTGGAAGTGGTGCTTGCCCTGAGGCCACCAGGGCTGGCAATGGGTACAGGAGCCCAGCCCTCAGGGCTGTCAGTACTGCACTAAGGGTCTCATCTGAAGCAGAAGTTCATGGGAGTCTTCTTAAGTTGACCATCCAGGAGGAGAAATCCTGAAAGCCGGCTGAGAAGTTGTGTGGCAGGACCTCCCTTGGACCGACTGCCTGCGGCAGGGGTCATGGGCTGTGTACAGTTTCCCAGAGTGGCGGTCGCATTGCACAAATAACCATGAAGGGCTGATGGACTCTGGAACCTCAGATGCAGCCCTCAGGGTAGCACTGAGTTATTATATAACCTGCTTGGCTCACGCCGGCCAGGCTCTTATGATAATCCTGCATGACTGGTGGCTATTTTGCTCTGTGTCCTCATCTGGCAAGGCAGGGAGCGAGCAGGAAACCCCATGCCCTTCATTCCTGGCAGCAGATACAGTGCTCGGGCCTGTCGTCAGAGGGTGACACATCTAGAAATCAAGAGCTGGAAGGGGGGCAGAGGTTGGAATCTAAACTCACGCAGAGGCTGATGCTGCCAAATGGGACATGGGGCATCTCTCCTCCCTGTTTGTGAGGAAGGGATGGCTGCTTCGGAGCTGTTTATCAGGGCTGGGAACTGCCCCAAAGTTGGTGAAACATTGCAGTTGCAGGTTAATAGCCATGTCCTCTCAATTCTCCTCAAAGTGCAGAATGCAGGGATTTGCTGGCCATGAAGCAGGATGCCCTGGCACCAGATACCGGAGGCCTCTTGCTGGGTTTGTTGCTAGGGAAACAAGGAAGGCCTGGTTTTATCTCTACTCTACCCCGCTAAGTGGCTAGAGAATCTGCCTGACTGACAGGGTGGTGGCCATTTTGTGATGCCGAATTCATGCAGCATGTTGCAGAGGAGACGTGTCCTGCACCTCATTCCCAGGGAGACTTTACTTTGGGCCTTTCTTCTAGCTATTAACCTTAATCCAAAATAAAAGCCACCCAGGCTGAATGCATATGGCAGATCTGCGTGCTTGGGAAAACGCTTCATCAAAAGGCGGCTTCCTCCAGACTAGGGGTGTTTGGATTAATTTTGATGGGGATATAGAAGCCTAAAGAGTCAAAGGTGTTAGCATGACTCTATAACTAACCACTGTAGACAAGGTTTCGGGGTTGGTGGACAAAGACCTCAGTTTGCTCAGTTCCGTGGCAAACGCACCAAGACATTTATGCCAAAATTTGGAGATTTATTGATTAGGATACACCAGAGGAAAGGAACTAAAACAAGTTACAAAGCACTTGAAAATTGAAATGGAATGATTATATAAAACGTACTGAACCACACTCCAGGCTGTCAATTAGTCTTTCTGGTGGGGAGGAAAGTCTTCATTTTGTTGCTCAGTTCTGATGGAAGGATCAGATGCTTTTCCTGCTTTAGAGAAACTGAGGCCTGAGGGGAAGAAGAGACAGGATGGTGAAGATGGGGGAAATATGGCTTTCATTAATGTTCTCAGGATCCTGGGTGGCAGGTCAGTCACATATGGATGCTCTGGGCTGGTGGATCATCCACATCGGCTGTTGCTCTGGGCTCTGGCTCACCTCCCAGCCTGGGATATGATCTGACTGGTCTGGCACATCTCCTTTACTGGTCGGTCTTAGGCTGGGCAGAGCCGAATGGGCAATCTCGGTTCATTGTGCCGTGTGGTGCTATTGACCTCAAGATCAAAGGGAAACCCTAGAGAGAGAGGACAGGAGGGGGCGCTGCAAGGAACACACAAACGAAGGGAAGCCAGAGCAGAACCTTGCGTGTTTTCGGCTGGAGTCTCCACTGGTGGTGGTCCTGCTGATGTGCTGAGAGCTGGGCTTCATGCAATGACTTTCGAGATCCATGGGTGAAGGACAAAGTCCGTGGAGTGCAGCAGAGGTCTGGCGGCCTTCCCCCTGCTCCAAAAATCCCTCAGTCATTCCATGCCCTGCCCAAGTCTCTTTTTAAGGGCCCTGAAGGAGCGAATAGTTCAGCCTCTCATTACTTTGTCCTCATTTCTGACGTGCCATATTTGTGCCATTCACTTCCGGTCCCACACTCTTTTACTTTTTCTTTACCAGGGTTGTTCTCAGCATAGTCCTGGAGTTACAGCAGCAAAGCCCCTTGGTTTGGACTAACTTCGTCTTTCTGGTTTTCACTTTCCCTGAGTTTTATGAAGCATTTTATGTCACAAGCGGACGCGGGCTTTTGTTCCCTTTTCCTGTTAACGTTTGTTATGACAGGTGCTTGGGCCATTTCGTAAATGCTCAGCCACTTTCCCAGCCCGCCTCACAACTGGGGCAGGCCGACTACGCCCCAATGAACACTGCAGGGGCCACGTTGTCAGCTGGTGTAAATGAACATAGCTTACTGGGCGTAGCTTTGCCAAGTGACTTGTTGAACTGCCTTTTACCTCCAGACACTGAGCTTTCAAGTAGCTGAATCATCATTTGGCAGCCACTCGAGAGTAAGAGATAATTCACTTTTCAGCAAGCATGCAGCCAAGGCCTCTGGTCCTCCACTCTGCAGAAAGGAGCATGTTTGGTTTGATTTCCTTGGTACTTTAGGCATGCTCCTACTCCATCTCATCCACTTAAGCCAAGACCCTCATCTCTTAGCCGCCATCTCTATCATCTCACTCCTTGTTTAACATGGTTTCATGCATGCCCGTAGAATGACAATGCTCTCACATTCAGATGATTCACCACTGATTGGTTAACTGTCAACAGTAACCCTCGCACTATGGGAGGTGAGAGAGAATTTCATACATAACGTAGTCAATCATTTGGTCTGGATGCTAGAGAGGCGACAACATTGCTAGGCATGGGGCACATGTTATGAGATCTTTCTGTCCCGTTGTGATTATTAAACTTGGTTTTCGGTCTCGTCAGAAATGTTAGCACTTGCACACGTTTCCCCATTGATGGTGCTTGTTTCCTTTTGCTTTCACTGGAGACACACTAGATTGGTCAATTTCACATTCTGGGGATCTAGCACAACCCTGCTGGTTACTCCCCGATCCATAGAAGATGTTGGGATTTTGCTCCTTGGTTCCCTGTTGGAGCAGAAATCAGTGACGTGGAATCTAGGGATTTTCTTAGTGCAGTTTGCTAATTTACATTACATATGCCAGTCCTGGAACAGAGGTGGTCACAACCAGCACACAGGGGCTTTCACAAACATCAGGCAGGAAATCCCTTCATTCAGCAATCTCAGCCCAAACACCAATGCCCATTCCCCGGGAAGCAACTCTGTCTCAAGCATTGACTGTGGTTAGCAAGATTAAGGCAAGAGAGCAAACTCTCATTTGCCACAGCCTCCTTCCCCCTCCCGCTGAAAGGATGTACATCACAAAACTAATAACACTGCATTTCTTCAGAAATTAACAGTGCCACCTGGTGACTTCTGCCATTGGTCATCACGTTTCTAGAGGGAGACGACACACCTGCTAAAAGGGAAAATTCCAGCAGTGGGTAACCTAAGTCTACCCCACCCACCTAGCATTCCCTAGGGTTCTGAATAGCTGCATAGTGTAACTCCCAAGCCAGACACCCTTCTCCCTTGTGCTTAAGAAGAATCTCTGATGGCTGTTTGTCAGAGGATGGAGATGGATGGCAGGAGAGAGATCACTTGATCATTGCCTGTTAGGTTCACTCCCTCTGGGGCACCTGGCATTGGCCACTGTCAGTAGACAGGATACTGAGCTAGATGGACCTTTGGTCTGACCCGGTACGGCCGTTCTTACGGCTGTAACATTAGGGCTTATATTTGCCTTAAGCTGACACCACTAGAGGGTGACTTGATCACACAGACTTCAGTGGGTGGATCATTCCATCCACTAGAAGGCAGTCATGCCCCATTCACAGTCGCTGGTGTATCACAACCCTTCCAGCAAAATAAGAGTGCCATCTGACAGGAAAACCATGATTTACCATCAGAAAAGCTGTGGGTAAAGAGCCTCCCAGAGAAAGCATTAACTGAGATTAATTTCAACACAGGGGGAATTATCTGCACACATCAAATCAATCATACGAGGCTCTATCACCATCAATAAATTCCATTTATCTCCTGTCTGACATAAAGCCAGACGAGGCCGCTTCACACAGACGACACAGCCCGGCAGGTTATTGATGGTGCTTCTATCTCTGGAAGCACCATTCCTGGAAACGCAGATGAGGAAAAGGAAAGAGATGCATCTTTCTGTCTGTCATTGACTTCCCTAAAAGTCACCCTCCTTCTTGTCATAACTCTCTCCTGACTTCCCCTGCCAGCAATGTCCACCCAGATATCTGGGTATGATCATAAACAAAGTTATCTGCAAGGTTGTGTGACATGACTGGTGTGTGTTCCAGGCCAGAGGTGGATGCATGTCAGTGTTGGGTGAGCACTCCCTGCCCATGTGCAGTGAAATTCAGTCCTGGTCAGGAGGGCAGCACGCGCTCTGTGCAAAGCAGTGAGCGTTCTTCCCAGCTCCCATCCCTTCTTCCTTCCCTGGTTTGGGGAACTGTGTTTGCTCGTTTTGAACGATCAGGCAGACACAGTGACTGCAGAGAACAGCTTCCCCAGAGCTCTGGTCTGGCCCAAGGCACATTGTGTTTGTTTATTTAGCTCCTCCCTACTTCTTCATTGCTAGTAACCTCTAGTTTTCCAGCGGGGGCAGCAGAGAAGACTCTGGCAGTGGGAAGATGGCCTCCGACAGCCCATTCCAGCTGCACAGAGGAGCCATCTGGTTCCCAGGAGTGAAAGGAAACTAGAGTGGCCGGCTTGTTGATTATTCCTCTCACTGCCCCTTTCCAGCTACTGGGACCCTCCAAGCCACGGGCACTGTTGGAATAAACCTCCAATGGCTGCCCTAGAGGCTACGGGTGGTCCCAATTTCATAAGGAGAATGAGTAATGTTAAATAAAACCTCTCCTGGATTTCATCAGCTCATCCTCTCCCTCCCGCCCCCCACGCGTGGCACGCATCTCTGAAGGCCCCAGCGAACCATCCTACCGCTCACCCCGGCTCTTTTCAGTGCATGCAGAGGAAACCGTTGAATTACTGCTTGGAATGGCCAGGACTGTGAACAGAAACAAAGCCGGCACTACCCAGCCCTGCACTCTTCAAACAGCCACTCGGGAGCAGCAGCAAGCCATGGGCCCGCAGACCTGGCGCATCTGCCGGCAAACCTTCCCTGCTTTGCGTCAGAGGGCAGCGTTCTCCCTGTTGGACAGCAGCAGACGCTGGGCCAGAGTCCGATCAAAGGCGAATCCAGAGTAACGCCCTTGACTTTGCTGGAGTCATCCCGGAGGTAAAGCTTGTGTGAGAGGAGAACTGAGTCCCATATATCTAATCTGGAGGTAAGGCAGGACCTATCAAAATTCTCCCATCAGCTCCCAGAAGGGTGACAGACGAAAACCAACATCTCCTTAAACTTGGCCATCAGCATTCTTGAGAGCAGATCAGTGTCACCCGCCCAGGCCCCAGGCTGGGTACAGTGAAGAGATGGAGACAGCAGCTGCTTTGTTTGCCATCACTGGGGAAAAAACCTCCCTTCACAGCTCCATGAAACACAAGACGTGCCCTCAGGTCTCTGGGGAGCGGCAGCATTTCTGGGTGTTACAATGCTTTCAGTCAAAGAATCCCTCACATGCTTGTGTGTTCCTCTCCCCTTACTACGATTCCCCGGCCTCCAGGCTACCCAGCAGCGGCGGGGAATAGGCAAACGCCAATAGCACGTCACACACTGGGACCCTGTTCTCTGGGCCAGGCTCGTGCTGCTGAGTTCTCCTCATTCCTGTTGGCCAGCTCGCTTCCTGGTGTGAGCGGGGAGCTCGGCCTCCATGGCCCATTCACGCCTGAGCCTCTCGGATGAAGCTACTGCCAAAGAGCTGGGGTTGAGCTGTCGAGGAGCAAAATGTTGTCAAGCCCTTGAGGCAGAATCCTCCTCTGTGACCTCTGACCTTCCGCGGGTGCTTTGCACTTCTTCCGCGGGTGGAAGTTGTGTCTGAGTTTGGGGGTAGCGAGCGGAAAGAAGTTGGTTTCCCCCAATAGAGCCATTACAGCTGAATGCTGCTGCAGGTCTTAAAAGGAGTCCTAGATGATATATGATGCCAGTGCACATGTAGTATGGGTGTGTGTGCGTGCAGGAGATGGGTGCAGACCAAACTCCCAGATCCAACCCTTCCCTGCGTTTTTGAGTGTTCCAAATTCAAACGTGCATCCAAATTTTGCAACTGGCCCAAGCTCATCCCTGGTGCCACTGTCTCCATTGACTTCAATGGAATTACCCCAGGGATGAATTTGCATCCCTCCCTCTTCTCTTCGCTTACCAAATCCCTGCATCCAAACCCTGTGGCTATCAGCTAATCAAACAACATGCACAAACCTCTTAGGACACCAAAACCCAAAATCTGTTCTTAAAAAAGGTAAATTTTATTGAAAACAAAAAGAAAGAAAATACATCTTGAACTTAGGCTTTTGCTAGATTTTAAAAAAGCAATAAATAAAACCAAGCACCCAAAATATCTGTCTTGGGGGTTCAGCTTAAAGGTTACAGGCAAACAAAAGCATCTGGGGTTAGCAAAGAGGAGTCCACAACCAATAAGAAATAACAGAAATAACCCTAATCATGCCTAGCTAAACTTTCTGATCTACTTACACATTTGGAGTTCAGATAAGTAGTTCCAGGTATGATCTGATCATTTATGATCATACCTGCAGGAGCGGCGCCAGGGTTTCTGGCACCCTAGGCAGAATTTGGGGAGCGGCATCTTATGCGCTTCCCATGGGGCGCGCGGGAGCTTCCGGTTCCACTCCCATCGCGCCGCCGAAGAAGGACCCTCCGCCGAAATGCCGCAGGCGACAGCGGCAGTCATTGAGCTGCTCAACTGCCTGCCGCTGTTTTCCGCGGCACGTCGGCAGAAGGTCCTTCTTCGGCGGCGCGACGGGAGCGGAACCGGAAGCTCCCGTGCGCCCCGTGGGGAGTGCACAAAATGCCGCCCCCGAATCCTGGCGCCCTAGGCGACCACCAAGGGTTGCCTAATGGAAGCGCCGGCCCTGCATACCTGGCTTAAGGTGCTATAGCAGGGCTGCTCTGTCCCTCTAGCCCAGAGAACAACAGGGAAAGGGAAAGTTTCATTCCCAATTTTTAAAAGTTCTACTTTCCCATTGGCTCTGGTGATCAGGTGCCCACTTTTTTTTTTCTTTTCCTGGGGGACTTTTTAACCCTTTAGAGGTAAAGCAAGTAAAGAACAGCTACCAAGAGGGATTTCACAGCTAACTGGCTGGCTGGGTGTCCGTCCCCCTTTATTTATCACAGCATGTCTGCCTTCCTGGGCTCTGTTACCATTACTGTGACGGGCAGCAGCTGTGAGCATGGTACAATCATGTGACAAGGCCTCAGCTGCACGGGGGCCGGCCACTCCACTGGCGTAAATCAGCAGAGCTCATCCAAGGTCTCTGGCATTATTCCCATTCACACCCACCCCAACGTCCCTGGGCTCTGGCCTGAAATATTTAGCTAACGTTTAGCTAAATGGCACCCGAACTGCCAGCCAGGACTGCGCTGTTTCCCCAGCCAGGTGTCTCAGTTATGGGGAAAGCTCTTGTCTGCATGCTAGGAAGTGTGGAGAGTGTTTGCTCGTCCCCTTTGAGTCGCACAGCGCTGGGGCTGCGTGCAGAAAGGCTGGGCGGGAGGGATCAGCTGGGGGCAGACCCTGAAAGGCCAGAAGAACTAGGCTTGCTGCCAACCATGGTGGTCCTTCTCCTAGGGTGACCAGATGTCCCGATTTTATAGGGACAGCCCTGATTTTCGGGTCTTTTTCTTATATAGGCTCCTATTACCCCCCCATCCCCGTCCCGATTTTTCACGTTTGCTGTCTGGTCACCCTAAATGGGGGACCCTTGACTGTTTCTAAGTATAAGGGGCATCTCTCCACATGGGCCGGATCTTCCAACTGTTTCTCCGATGAGCAATTTTATTTGCAAGGGTCGTCCCGTCCCGTGGCACCGACTGCAGGGTCCTGCCCTCTGACCCCACTCAAGTGCCAGGCCTGTGGGAATGGAGGCAGCTCACTTTTCATCACCATTCAGGGATGACTGACACTGCTCTGTTGTGGCAGGGAGGGAAGAGAGGAGCTGGGTGGCATTCATCCCTAGGCGGAGGATCAGCACAAGACCTGCGCACTTGCAAAGTTCTCGCCTCACATAGGCCTTACAGAGGGGTGATCTACACAGATCAGCCTTTCCCGTGTTCTCCTCTCCAGCCTGTGTTGCAGTCCATTTGCCCTCTCAGCAAGGGCACAGACTAAAGGCAGCAGCAGGCAAGTGATCAAGGCTGCATCCCTGGCTCTGTGCATCTCTGTGATGAGCTAGGAGGATGCACAGAGCTAGTGGGAATAACCTGGCACCACAGCGTGGTCACCGTGACCGCCCATGTATCATCGCTCCATGTGTTTTCTTTTCCATGTCTCTCTCGAGTTGGCGCCGGTGTCTCAGCTGGATTTATGTTTGCAGAGCAGAGCAGTGTCTGGTACCGAACTTTATGCAAGCCTCAAGGTGCCTCTGTGAGCGTCGTATTATTGTTGTTAGATACCCCTTACAGCTGGGGAAACTGAGGCAGAGAAAGATTACATTTTTTTTACCCAGCAAGTCAGTGGTAGGTGAGGATTCGGGAAATAGAACCCAGGAGTCCCGATGCCCAGCCCTGTACAATGACTGCTAGTCCACAGCGTCTGCAAGCCTTCACATGTACACTGACCGGTGTGACTAGCTAACCACAGGAGAGCAGGGACAAAGTCACTGGCAGATCCCAGCCTTCCACACAGACACAAACGGCTGAGTCAAGACAGTTGCTGAAAAACATGTTTCCCTGTGCAAGGCATAAATCGCCAAGCTGGCACCTCAACGGACAGTTTAACTGCATTCCATTCTCCTGCGGGAGGGGGCAGCTCTGTTTTGCTGGCTTGCTGGACAATTGGCCCCGCTCCCACACTTTGTCTTTACTGTTTGTGTTTTCATATTTCTGCATCATAAAATTTGCCTAGGAGGCAGAGTTCACCCCAGCTATTGATCAAGCCATGCAGGAAAACAGCCACTGTTGGGGAGAGAGGAAACGCACCGTGTCTGGATGGGAGATCCCTGAGCAAAGATATGGCTGAGATGAGCGTGGGAGCACCGCCAGTTTACTCCCCACCTCCCCACCCCAACCACATAAAACTGTTCAGGACAGTAAATCTCTGCAGCTCAGTGTAGACAAAAGGCAGCTGCTCTGTGCCCAGCATTAGCTGCGGAGATGTTGTATTGAGAGGCGCAGCCTTGAGAGAGCCTGGAACAGACAGTCCATTCAGGCTGCGGTAATAAGGAAATTCTTTGAAAGGCCAGGCTGCAAGGCCAGCAGGCACAGGAACAATGTGGAGTAGCAGGATCTGTGGCAGCGTGACCTGGCAGGAGCACACGGCATGCAGGGAAAGAATGCGTGGGGAGAGGAGGTGTGTGGGTGGATGGGGATTCCCTGCTCATTGTTATCTCGGTTGAGTTTTCCAGCTCATGTCTGCCGTGAGCTCCCGGGTGCCCTGTGCATTGAACACGCTTGTTCCACTGACCCAAGAAGGGCAGGAGCAAACAGATTTGGTTGAAGACACCCACGGGACCAGGTGCATTGAGCGTCAGCTTGAAACAACGTGCAGAAGGGAGAGACTGAGCCAAACCCCAAAGTCCTCACTCAGTTCCCCTGGTGAGGAAAACCTCCTTCTCCTTGTAATCCTAGCTAGCGAAGCTTGCAGAGTGAAATCCTGACCTCACTGAAGTCAATGGCAAAAACTCCCATTGACTTCGAGAAGGGCAGGATGCCACCTTTGTGCGTCCACCCGGCACTCAGAGGCCGGCCTGCAGCACACCTAGACATTCCGCTAACTTTGATCTAGCGAGCTCCAGGGACAACCGCCGGGAAGCCATGGCAGCATGGGCTGTATCACCCGCACCCTGGCTACGGACTTGAGCAGCTCGCCTTTGTCTGCAGCAGAGACACACCCCCTTACTGACTGGGAACCAGGCAGTTCTAAACCGGAGTGCCGGCTGCTGTCTCAGCTTGGCTCTCGAGAGGCAAGGCACTTGGTTGCTGGTGCGGTACATGTTGTAGCCACCTGCTCAGAGAGCCCATACTGGCCATATGCCTATGTAACACCCACGCGCCCAGCTGCCGCCTGGTTAGATGGATGCCAGCATCTGCAGTTTTGCCTTCATACCCGCCCCTTCCCACAAGCAGTCCGTCTGCACCGAAAGTTTGAATTCAACAAAGGGAGCTTCTCCCTTTGTTTCTCCCTCCCGGGAGCCCTGGCCTTCATTTGGCCTATGAATAATAGTCGCAGTGTTAAATAGAAGCGTTTGACTCACCCAGCTCAAAGCCGCTCGCTTGCTGCTAATGAGCTTGACTAACTTGCCTTACACAGGATCCAGAGGGCACTTATTCCAGGCTGAGTTAATAACTCTGACTTTCTCCCCTTTCTTTTCCTCCTCTGTTTGTTTCTTTAACCCATCAGGTAATGAGCTCCGTCACTGGCTAATTCCAGATCCCAGTGACTCACTGGCCATCACTGTAGTAGCTAATCATTCCCAAACCCTGGCCCCGAGGGCACCAAACCAAACAAGTTAATGTTCACTGATGCTAAGGGTCTGATGCTATTGCCAGGCTCCGTCAAAAGGGGGCGCTGCTTATAAGGAGGCAGCAGTCTGGAGGGACTTTAATGACGCCTCAGTTGGACGGAATCTGCCCTTCCTCCTCCTCCTCTTCTTCCTGGCCACAGCTGAGATCAGGGCCCATGCCACAGACACATAGTAAAACAGTTCCTGCCCCAACGATTTTGTAATCGAAACTGACAAAGGACGGGAGAGGAAACAAACTAGCCAAGGTCCCTGGTGAAGCCAGGAATAAAACCCAGGTCTCCTGGGTCCCAGGCCAGGGCACTACCCAGTACACCGGGCTGACCTCTTGTGTAAGGGAGAAGAAGATTTGTGGTTAGAAGACACGCGCTGGTCTCAGTGGGTCAAGTACTTCTTTGTTCCATGCTGGCTGTCACGGCCCGTGCCTGCCCCTGAGAGTCAATAGCACCCCACAGCAGTGTGCATGGGCCCTGGGGGAGCAGACCATGGGGCTATGCCAGTGATCAACTACTCCACACCAAAACCAGCTGATTTCTCAAACCGTTGATAACTAGAAGAAATTGCCCAGAAGCCCCAGTCAAGAAGGGCCCAGGCCGGACCCTGCCAGCCAGCCCATGCTTTGGTGGCTCAGATTAATCCAACTGGGATATGAATCGCCCAGAATTGCTTTTTTCCTAAACCCAAAACCGCCCCTGTTTCTGGGACAAAACCAAACCCGCTAAGAGGGACCCCCGAGCTCTGGGGGTTCAGATACACTGGAACCAGGATTGGATCCAGCTTTGGCCCGGTTCTAATTCTAGGGCTTGGTATCATTGAAGGCAGCAATTGGCAAGGCACCTGGGGCCAAAGGCACCTCTGATGTAACTCCACTGAAGTCAATGTAGCTACACCAGGGATGCACTGGCCCAAGGAAGCTGAAGGGGACCCCCCCCCCCGACAGTGCTGACAGCCGCCCCTGAGCCAACACACACAATAGCCTCTTCTGAGCTGTTGTCTGCATGGAAAGAGTCTGGTCCGGTCAGATGAGCCTTCGGGCGCCTGGGCTCCCTAACAGAGCTAAGGGCCCCTGACAGGTCAAAGGGCCCCTTGCAGTCCTGACGGGCTCAGCACCCAGGCACAATGGACAGTTCCGGAAAGGCCCAGGAGAGTCTGATTAGCTCCAGTCGTCTGGGGCCTGGCAGAGTTACAGCGGCTGACCTGCCTTTGCTATCGAGCGTCTCAAAATGCCCCCAGTGTAAGAGCTCTCAGATCCTGCCGCAGGGCAGGGGATCCCTCGCCGCAGATTCTCTGATACTGCTGTGCCCTTGGCCTCTTCCTGGACTCTAATTCCCTGTGTGACCGGAGCTCTCTCCGGCGTTGACACTCTCCCCAGCTAGCCAGGGGCTGGCTTCCTCAGAACCACACAAGGGCGAGGAGCTTTTCCACTCAGACAGGTGAATCAGCCACGGCAGAGGACATATTGCATGTTTACCACAAAAACGGGTCTGACCTGTGTTACAAACACCACCAGAGACCATTCAACCTGGCAGAGCCTCAAAGGGCTCGTTTACTTTTCACTCTCTCTCTGCTTTTGCGTGACCCCGAGCACGGACACTAGATTAGTTACGCTAGATGTTTCTAGTCAATTTCCTGCTCCCGGGTCACCGCAACCCCCGCAACAGCCAGCGCTGGAGCTAGCCACAGCTGAGGAGCAGGGGATGAAAGTCATTCCAGCCACACAGGCAGCCCGATTGTCCTGGGGGAAGCTTTGAAGTGCAGGGCTGAGCAATGCTGCCGAGTAGAGGATTAATGTTTCCTGCTGACACATCCTCGGCCTTCACTGGTGTGCTAGGCGCTCGGGTTCCTCGGCGGGAGGCACTGCCACAGGGTGGGAGCGGGGGAGTGAGTCTGTCTGTCTGCAGTGCTAGCCAGGATGACAGGCGCATCGCACAGTCAGCTGCCTGGTTTTGCTAGGGATCAGCAGAGGGAGGACGATGAATAAAGGCAGCTGGGGTTGGGTGGGACAGGATAAACCAGGAAAGGGGGCTCCACTGGGTGAAGGGAGGCCCGGAAAGCCCTGATTTGGTACAGAACTCAGCATGGCGATGGATGTTCCAGCCAAGCTTTTACAGACAGTCCCCTTGTGAGGCCAGTCTCTTCCTCTAGCCAGGGAGCCCCCTCCTGGCTCCGGGAGGTGGTTGAGCATGAGCAGGGGTGGAGAGGGCTCCCTAGATGAGTGGCCTCCAGAGGCCGAGGTAGCTGGGGCCGAGTGGGTCTTTTAACTGAGTTCTCCCCTTCATGTGTGCCGGAGCGTGACTCTGCCACTTCCTCTTGGCTGGAGTCTCTGAGGAAGGAGCTGGGGAGAAAACAGTGGGTTCGAACAAAACGGTCCCAAGGGACGTATACGGGAGCTCGGATTCACCCCTTCTATGGCCATGCTGGTTAGTCCAGAGCCCAAGTGGTCAGGCATTGGCAGAGAGCTGGGCTGGGTGGCTTCCGCGGTATTTGTCTCTAGCTTCCCTGGGTCTAAGACACACGCGCTCTCTGCCACGCCTCAGACGTGAGCCCTGATCTGGACCTGGATGGAACCCAAAGGCTGAAGAGAGCTTCGACCAGGTGCCCCAAACACGCTTCCCGCCCTGGCTACGTTATCCCTACCTGCACCACGCTCTCTGCATCTCTCCACTACGAACCCTCCAGCTGGCTTTGCCATCCCAGAACGGAGACGCCCCTTCGGCCCCATCCGCAACAGCACGGCAGTCCTGAGCCAGCTCCCCTCATACCATTTCCCTCCCAGGCCTTCCCCTTTTGATGTCCCCACCAGCGCTCCAGTGCCAATAGCAGTGCTGGCGACTGAAATTCGGGACCTCCAAGCACCAGAAAACAGAGAGAACAAACGTCCAGGACGGGCCATTTATTTCGTCTCGCCGCCCACACTCCTCAAGGCAGCGTCCTTAGCTTCATACTCGCCTTTAAAGCACAGAGCATGCGGTTGGTGTTACACAAATCTCCCGCCAGCCCCCTCGAGTATTAATCACCTGGGTCCTTCTTAGCGGTTAGTGCTTCAGATAAGTGAGTCTTAAACACGGCCTGGCAGGATGGCTCAGCTGGGGCAGACCCTGAGCTGAAAGGCGAGAAGAACGAGGCTTGCTGCCAACCATGCTGGGGGATTGAGCCCCTCATGGGAGGGGGGGCTTTGACTGCTTCTAGGCATAAGGGGCATCTCTCCATAGGGGCAGCACTTGGTACCTCGCAGGATCAGGTCCTTATACCTTACCATGTAGGGATAATAATATGGTCCTTACAGCTTTGCCATCCCAGAACGGAGACGCCCCTTCGGCCCCATCCGCAACAGCACGGCAGTCCTGAGCCAGCTCCCCTCACACCATTTACCTCCCAGGTACATCCACTCTCCTTTTAAGCATCCCCTAAAGGCCCTTTCCTAAGGCACCTCACCAAGTAGCTGTCACGTTTGAATAGGACTTGACACAATGTTCCTCAGAGCCAGCGTAGCACGTACTCACAAGGCTCAATCCCTGATCTCAGCAGGACCAGGGGGCAGATTTGTAAAGGTGTCCAGGTTCCTAAAGATGGAGAGAGAGGCATTTCTGAAAACCCCACTGGGTGTCTCTCTGCATCGCCAGCTGCCCTAAATAGCTTTAACAGTCCGGCCCCAGGTTCTTACAGATTCTAGTTGCTAGTAATTACATACATCTACCATGTAATTAGCGCCGCTGCATCCCAGCCCCCAAACAAACATGGATGTGGTTATTAAGAACAAAAGAATGGTTAGCAGGGCCGGCTCCAGGCACCAGGAGCTTGGGGTGGCCCACGGAAAGGGGCAGCACATCTGGCTCTTCAGCGGCAATTCGGCGCGGGTCCCTCAGTCCCTCTCAGAGGAAAGAACCTGCCGCTGAATTGCCGCCGAAGAATGAAGCGGAGGTGGTAGAAGTGCCGATCGTGGCTATTTTTTTTCCTGCCGCTTGGGGCAGCAAAAACGCTGGCCCTGATGGCTAGGCTGGGTCAGACTAATAGGCCATCTAGCCCAGTATCCTGCCTTCTGACTGTGGCCGGTGCCAGATGCGTCAGAGGGAATGAACAGAGCAGGGCAATTTGAGTTATCAATCCCCTGTCGTCCAGTCCCAGCTTCTGGCATTTGGAGGTTTAGGGGCATCTGGAGCATGGGCTTGCCTCCCTGACCATCCTGGCTAATAGCCATTGATGGATCCATCCTCCATGAACTTACCTAATTCATTTCTGAACCCAGTTTTGGACATCACAACATCCTGGCGATGAGTTCTGAGCTTATAACCAGCAAGCCTCACTTCCCCACCCCCGACTATATAACAAAGGGGTGAGCTGGATTTGTTCCTTTTCCTGGAAGTGTCAAGAGATCCCAGCTTAACTCACAATGAAATGTTACCACATAGCACGGTAACGGGCACCCTAAAAATCCACATAGCAATAACCATAGCTACCAGGAGATCTAAGGTTGTCACAGGTCATGTAAATATCCAGCCACAAATTTACCCTTTAACTTAGCTTTATCATTCATACTCAAAGGAGTTACCTGAGGTCCATTGGAAACAGAGCAGTGCTGGAACTGATGGGACTTTCAGACACTCAATACCTCTGCAAAGCAGGGGCTTGATGTCCCAGGATGGGCGCTCGAAATCGGAGTCACCCAAAACTAGAGGCCCCTTTTGAACATTTGGTGTCTGCTGCACCGAGAAGAGCTGGGAGGAATCGGCATGATCTAATTGTTCATCGGAAAAGGGGTCTCCAGCCTGTTGAGGACCCATGTCAAACCAGAAAGAAAGAACCCAGCATGTGACTCTCCCGCTCCATTTGTAATATTTTGATTACATGTGGGTTAGGATATTTTAGTACTGGGCCTTCAAGAAGGGGCTAGCTTAGACAAACTATCTAAACTGGCTTAGATAAACTGTTCTGTTGGAGAGAACAAAACTTGAGCTAGATGAACTCTGGGTGCTTGGCAGAGCAGGTCTGTGTCCCCACTGTAATACCAAGCATAAAGAAATGATTTCTTTGAGATTGGAACGTGGGTGAAGTTGATGTCGACCTGGCTGGTTTATTAAACCACCACATTACGTAAAATGTCCATGGCTGCGTATATACAGACCCCAAGAGGTACAGAACCCGAGACGTTCCGAACAAGCTCCTATCCCCTTGAGCTAAAGGACCAGCTCCGTTACTGGGAGTAAGTAGCAGGCTGTTTGCCTCAATGTGGACCAGCCACTTGAGGGCGACGTAATCACACCTAGAGTCTGATGCGCCAGCAGGAGAGAGTGTTTTCCACTCTGCCACTGCCTCGCTGTGTCATCTTGGTCAAACCACCTTGGTTTCCCTGTCTGTAAAATGGGGCTGATGACCTTTACCCACCTTTGAGACCCTATGGATGAAAATATGAATCTCTGGAAGGCCTAAGAGCCATGCTAACTTCTATGCTGCACCAAGACTGCTGCTCCCCTTGCATTCATAAGGGCTGCAAACACAGAACACTGCCTCGCCTTTGTGCGCTTTAGGATTACGTTAATAATACCTAAAATAACAGGCTGAAAAATGGGCCCCCTGTGAGCTCTAAAAGCCAAGCCTCCAGGTTAAGTGTTTGCCGTGCAAGAACAGCTTTTGGGCTCTGCAGTGGCTTAATTAGTGTCACTCTGGCCAAGAAAAGAGTGCCAGGTCTAAATGGTACCACATGCCCCCAAGCCTATTTTCTTCGCCCCAGGTCCCTTGGAGAGTTGATGGATTGCAGTCTGATTGCCTCTGGAAGGGCAAATTCTACTCAGCAAGCAGCTGCCAAATTGGAGACATTCACACAGTTGCCAAGGAAACTAGCAGATTCTCCCCAGCCGGCTTTGCAGGTGCACAAGCAAAGCAGCCTAAACGATGCGGCCCCCGCGCTGCCTCTTCTGTGCATCACGTTTCTAGGAACGTAGCAGGTGTCTTTTGATCCGATCTGGGTGCCCTGAATGGTGAAGGATGACGAAGACAAGAACACATCCAGATGAGAACACTTCAACAGGCCTTACACCCAGGGAACCCCAAGGGTGGGCATACATAGAAGGCAGTGGGGGTGCAGAGGTACCAGTGAGGGTACAAAATGAAGCCAGAGGAATTGTGAAGGGGTCACTCTTTGCCCAATTTGGGCTACAGGTTGTTGATAAATACGGAAAGAACCCAGCTTGACTCTCGGAGCCTGAGATGAGTTTACAAGGCGGCCAGTTAGGAATTAAACTATCTCTTCATTAGTAAACTGAGCATCTCTGGGCTGGACAATAAGTGACACCATTTTTGCCGGATCAGTTTTCTGAGCAGAACTTGGCTTTGCGGCTGACGCAGCGTCTGGAGTGGCTCGGCACAGCAGCAGCCTGAAAACAGGCCTGATTCGGTGAGATTCAGAGCCTCAGCCTCAAGTTGATATCGTGGTACCTTCGTGGTATCTCCGCCCTTTGGGCAGCATGGCACCTTGTTCCATTAGGGCCCACTCAGAGTGAGGGCTAACTCGGGGGAGGGCGTGTGGTCCCCGGGTAAGCCGCTTGGGCGGTTTTGTCTATTTAGATGGGGACCTTTGGGGCAGGGCCTGACTTCCTGTGTCTGTACCGTGCCTGGCACAACAGGGCCCTGAGCTGAGTCCTTAGAACTCCCTGCTGTGATGCCTACAAAAATGTGACAGTGGTTAGAGAGGTCGTGTGCTGGGACCACTGCTTATTACACTCTTGTAACTGTCTCTCAGGTGATGGACTCCTCCAATTGTCCCTCATCTTATACATAGCACCTAAGTGCTCTACAATGCCACACGGTCCGGGCAGCTGCGGCTGGGGGGCCCGATGCGTAGGACCACCCTGACAAAGAGAATGGGCGGCAGGTCCAGGGCTGGAACTCCGAGGTGCTACCACAGTACAAATAATAAATGCCAATAATCGCTGGGCTATTCTGCTTCCTTGGGATGAAACAAGAGACAGAGGCAAAGGGGGCGAAGTAAATGACTGAGAGTGAAAATGAAGGGAAACGTTAACACACGTTGTCCCTGCTCTAAGTGCTTGACCCGCTCCCCGCTTGCTAAAACGGCTAGTCGGTTTCACACAGTAAGAGGCCGCGGGGGGTGTGTGTGAGAGAGGAGCCTGTGACCAGACACCCCTTCCTCCCAGATGTGGAGCAGAGCTAAAAAGGCCCCCCCGGGCAAAGAAAGCCCCCTAGAAATTCCCTACGCTTGGCGACAGGGAAGGGTGATACAGGAATGCAACAGACCAGACGGACAGATGGTGCTTATTGACGTCACATTCCCGGCCTGAAAATTAAACTCGCTGCAGGATGTTTGCGGAGGGCACTGTATCTCACCAGGGGTTTGTACAGCACCTGGCACCAAAGGGGCCTCGATCCTGGTTATACCATTAGCTTTTTCCCTGTAAGGAAATGACAAGCCCAGACAAGGATGAAGATGATGAAGGGGCTGGGGGCACTGAATTCTGAAGTGTGCCCAGCTGGTAGCGCAGCCATGTGGCTCCCTCTATTGGCGCATGACGTTCCCTGAGCCCGGTTCTGATTCATGCCCCCAGTGGCTGGCTGCAGCAGCGCACACATGTGGCATCATAGTTTCCATCAGATGCAGGGTTTATAGCAGGGATAGTCAATTTATTTTTTGTGAAGGTCCCAATTTCTTGGTCAAAGTACAGCCAAGGTCCAGACACCAGAGCAGAAAATAATAATAAAAAAAAGATAAGTAAATAAAAAGATTTTGGGGTCCATTCAAAAGTGTCTGGCGGTCTGGATTTGGCCTGTGGTCCGCCTACTGACTACCCGTGGTTTATAGTTTGGTTCAGTGATTCTCAGCACCCCCACTATACAAATTGTTCCAGCCCCCCTGATCATGGATAAGGGGGTTCCAATGCCCTGAGACAAAAGGCACAGGTCCCTGGTGCTCAGTTTTAATGCGATGCCAAAGAAAAGGGATGTAGCGTCTCTTTCCCGTTCAGGAAGACAGAGCATTGTCCTAGTATAGTGGTTTCCAACCTTTTTTCATTTGCGGACCCCGTTGGAAATCTTAGACCTAGTCTGTGGCCCCCCAGGGGTCTGCAGACCACAGGTTGAAAACCACTGTCCTAGTAGCTTGCAAAGGGGAAGAGGTGGGCAACCGCCATTCATCGGCCCAGCCCCCTCCCGGTTCCTGCTGAGGTGCTGTGTCCTCAGAGCTAATCGTAGCCGCGTTTACCAACAGGAGCGCAGCTTCAATGACGGCACTTCAGTCTCCGTTTGTCACACGCCGCTTGCCTTGAAAGGAGCTGCCGGGCTGGCTCTGGCTCTTCCCTGGTTTGGTTCTAGTGGGCGCATTGGAGGGTTCCCTGAGTTCCGGGTAGAGAGATGTGAAGATCCCAGCACAGTTCAGAAGGCTCAGATGCCAGGGGCTTGGCATTTCGCTGCCAGGTTTCCCGGTGCAATCTCATCTCACACATGGAAAGTCCTGCAGGGAGCTGCGGGTTCTCGGCCTGCAGCACGTCAGTCCACTGTGGCCAGCGCTACTGTCCAGGGAAGCACGGATGGCCTGCTGAGAGAGAAGGATTATGGGTAAAATTCACCCACGTGAAGTGGAGCCATATAAGGCCCATGCACACCGCTTACATCCCACTTAAGCCATATTTGGAGGGCTTGTGTGGTGCAGGGCCTTGTGCATGGGGGAGAATTTCACCCACCCTGTGTAACCCCCCCTCACCCACGCCATGTGGTACTCCGCCCCCCCTGTGGTGGTTGGGCCACAGATACAGGCTGATGAGCCTGCTACAGCCACAGCTAACAGGAGGTGGCTTTTTAGCTCAGGCAGAAGAGGATCAGGTTGTAAGATCTAGAGGTCAGAGGTTCAAGCCTTGCTGCCTATGACATGTTACACCTGCTCTGCCCAGCACAATCCTGTTCTAGAGACTCCTGGTCACGCCACATCTGCCCACTAGTGACTGGGTTCCTGAGTGCCCTGGTGGGGATTGCTTGTCGTTAATTTCAGAGAATACTCAGGGTTAAGGCAACGTGGGTATTGGGCGTGGCTTTGCACGGCACACCCTCACCCCCAGCGCAGCATCTCTGGGTTACAGCGTGTGGTTAGAAGAAGCCCTTGGTTCACGGTTCTCACTCTATTTGCATTCCTGCAGTTGTCCGAGACTCTTCCCCATTTGCTGAGTGCACCTTCCAGCCAGCCCCACCAGCCAGTCCTGGGCCTGAAGAGAAGCATCGCTCTCCGAGCTGTAGAGACCGGGCTATGCCCCAGAGTACAGTGCACCCGTAGCCGACAACAGGGCAAGCCAGAGTGGTGCTGAGCAAGTTGTGCTGCAGGTGTA
Source organism: Mauremys mutica (assembly GCF_020497125.1). NCBI lineage: Eukaryota > Metazoa > Chordata > Testudines > Geoemydidae > Mauremys > Mauremys mutica. The sequence continues at coordinate 79,069,926 of NC_059082.1, read as the reverse complement.
GGCAAGGTCAAACGGCCACGAGCCCAGAGGTGTGGAGGTTTGGGGCCTTCACCTGTGTAACCCTCCTGCCAGGCTGCAACAAGGGCTGGGGTAAAATGTCTAGGGATTTCGCTAAAAATTAACAAACGTCTGGGCTCGAGCCCCTACCCAGGAACCTGGGAAAAACTAAATACCTTCCCTGGCTTCCCTATGCGGGCAACGTTTTCCCACCTGCAAGCAAAGAGGCTATGTATGCAAGAAGGTAACTCGAGGGTGGGGGAGGGAAGAGGAGAACAACATTAATTTGAGAAAACACAGCCATAAATCAACAGTATGAATAGTAAGTAATCACCACCGTCCTCCCCGCTGCACACGCACGCACACACACACACACGTACATCGTGGGCAGTAGTTCTTTGACTCAGTTTCCCCACCTGCCAGGATGAAATTCCTAAGGCCAAATGTCCCTTGACGCCTCACTTCCCTGGTTCCCCAGTAGATGGCAGCAGAGAGCTCCTTCCCCTATGATGCTTGGCCCACAGGGTTACATCTGCAAACTGGTGTCGGATATAGGCAGCCAGGCAGCCCCTATAGCTATGTGACACGGTATCAGCCCTTCTTAACTCATAGCCATCGTGAGCTGCTTCTGACCCAGGGTGTCCTTCGCCGTGGAGCAGAGCCAGGACTCCGCCGTACTGAGTATAATGGGGATTCTTTATCGAGGCAGAGCCTGCGTTCCGTCTGGCCGCCTGGCACCCAGCCTGGTGTCACCATGGAGGAGTGCCCTAGATCCCGATGTGGACCTAGCAGACGTAGAAAGGGCTGCTGACTTCACTACACTCTTCGGCCTCCTCCGGGCGCCTGCCCTTCCTTCTCAGGCTCATGCTGAGTCATGGGATGACCCGGCCCGTGTAGTAATGTAGCCCCCATAACCCACACTCTGGCTCGGCAGGATGTGTTGCCATGGCTTGGCACCCCCGGGAGACTGGCACAGTTAATTACCAGAGCCCCCGATGCAACAGGCTCAAGGATCTGCAGGGACTATGGAGAGGCTGGTGTGATCTGCAAGGACCGGGCGATTTCCGCCTCGGAAGGGCGTGTGCCGCTGGTGCCGTCATCACCATCGCTGGTGGCGTGTGATTGCGGCCCCTGACGGACGCCCCCTTTCATCAGCAAGTCAGGAGGAGGTTTGGTTAGCGTGGTCACATTTGGTTGGCCCAGGCAACTCATGGGAGAACATGAGCCGATGACATTGCATCACCTTCCGTCCGCTTGGCCTCTAACTAGCCACATCTCCATACACACACTGGAGGGGAGGAGAAGAACATGGAATCCAAACTCCCAGGCACTATTTTTGTTGCCCTTTTAAGCAGCCTTGGTTCGTTTCCTTTGCAGAAAGCGAGGGGAAAGCGACTTTAGAAGACCCTCTAGCTCTTCCTGCATTCTGAAAGGGCGTTTGGCAGGTGCCCTGGAAATAAACAAGAACCACAGTTGCCCCAGAGATGCTCACTAATAAAAGATCAAATCCCAGCCCTGTACAAAAGCCAGAGTAAATGTGCTGGGGATTGCTGGGGAAATGAAATCCTCCCCCGAAGCTGGCCAGCGCCAATGGGCTTGTTACTACAGGAGATAAGCTGTAGCAGCTGCTGGGCCTGTATTCCCGCTGCACAGTAGGTTTTGGCCATTGGATGGTCATAGCCACTAGTCCACAGCCTGCCCGCCCCTCCCACAACACCCATGCGCGCTGCTGCAGAGAGGGAGCTACCATGCAGCAGCTGAGCTGTCAGGCCCCTGCTGCTGCCTCCCCAAAGCTTCCCTCCTCCAGTGGGATTGTGGTATTTCCACCATCTCTTGGACCGTGCTTGGGGCGGCAAAATACATAGAGCTCCTATGTATCCAGGAACCCATGGCAGACACTGGTTTGCCTACTGTGGATGCCCTATGGAGACAGACGCCGTGGCCATCAGCAAACCTGTACAGGTGTGGTAATGGGGGAGTAGCACCCAGGATGTCAGCTTTTTGTACTTTAAAGAGGAATCTTTGGTAGGTGTAGTAAGACCTTTAGCCCGCTTGTGGGCTGCAACCCGTAGGGGGCGACATATCACATGCGCACAAGCAGGTCTGACATTCCATCCAGGAGACAGGTGACACGGGCACATGGCCCTGCCTCCCCCATAACAGAGAGGCTCAAACCCACAGGAATGTAGCAAGGGCTCCCCTAAAAAAGGCTGCCTCTGTCCCAGTGAGTACTTAGCACCTCCTTCTCCTTCTCCCCTTTCCAGAGACTGTCCCCAGCACTGCTCACTGAGCATCATCTGCTGCCTAGATGGTAGCTGGTGCAGGCTGAGCTCTTGAGGGTCTGTGTGGGGCCCGTGCGGGGTGGCTTATTTGGTCAGAGCTGCTCTGCATGTTTATACATTCCAGAGATGCGCTCTGAGCCCAAACTCTGGGAGGGTCTGAATGCGAACCAGGATCCTGATCTGGATCTTGTAGGAGGCCTGTCATAAATGAATGAGGGGGGGAGGCGCTCCCTTTTATGGGCACCCAGCCAGCCAGTTAGCTATAAAACCCCTCTTAGTAGCTGTTCTCCACTTTCTTTACCTGTAAAGGGTTAAAAAGTCCATAGGTAAAAGGAAGGGAGTGGGCACCTGACCAAAAGAGCCAATGGGAAGGCTAGAACTTTTTAAAATTGGAAAAAAACTCCCCCTTTGTCTGTCTGTGGTGTTCTCCCGGAGAGAGGAGACAGGGCTGGACCTATGCTGTAAGAACTGCGCCAGGTACGAAAAATCATCAAATCATACCTAGAAACTACTCATTTGAATCCCCAGATACGTAAGTAGATCAGGAAATGTCTAGGAAGATGCGATTAGGTTTCTCTCTTATTTCTATATGGTTTGTGGGACTCCTCTGTGCTAACCCAGGTGCTTTTGTTTTGCTTGTAACCTTTAAGCTGGACTTCAAGAAAGCTATTCTTGCTTCTTAATGTTTGTTTTTGCTCTTTTTAAATCTAGCAATAGTCTGAGTTTTTAGGTGTGTTTTTTTCTTTTTTTGTTTTTTTAATAAAGTTTTTACTTTTTTTAAGAACAGGATTGGAGTTTTGTGTCCTAAGAGGTTTGTGCACATGTTGTTTAATGAGCTGGTGGCAACAGCTCATTTCCTTTGTTTTCTTTCTCAACTTTTCCCCGGAGCGGGGGTGAAAGGGCTTGAGGGTACCCCCATAGGAAAGAATTCCCAACTGCGCCTTCCTGGTTTCTCAAAGGGGTTCTGCACTTGGGTAGTAGCAGCATCTACCCATCCAAGGTCAGAGAAAAGCTGTAACCTTGGAAGGTTAATACAAGCCTGGAGTGGCCAGTATTAATTTTTAGAATCCTTGTGGGCCCCCCACACCTTCTGCACTCGAAGTGCCAGAGTGGGGAATCAGTCTTGACAAGGCCCCTACGGTGTGCACTGTGGGAGCGGTGGGGAAGCTCATACCCAAAGCCAAACACGGTGACCTGTGGAATGCTGAGCTTGCAATTGTCAGTTTCTCAGGCCAGTGTCCCTCCTCCTGTGGGTCACATGCCATCGGCCAGAAATGTTACAAACAATAAACGCCGAGCTGTTCAGGCAATAGCAGTGGATCCGGATTCTGAACAGCTCTCAAGATCTGTGGGAGGCTTTGGTCCATGCCCAGCTCTAAGCCACAGTCCTGCAGGCGCTCGGAACAGAGTTGAGTGAGTGGCAGGGAAATTAGGTCTATGCTAGAAATGTACATTGGCACAGCGGTGCCCCTTTAGTGCGTCTGATGAACACGCTCTAAGCTGACGGGAGAGAGAGCTCTCCCCTGTCTGCTTAATAACTCCAGCTCTAAGAGGCGGTAGCTATGTCGAAGGGGTGTGAACCCCCTGAGCAACATAGTTATAGAGAAGTAGTGTAGACCAGGGCTAGGTCTCTTGTCTTCCGCAGCCCCCCCTGCACTGGTACGAAGGGAGGTTCAAAAGCTGAGCAGTCAGTGCCTCTTTTCCCCTGGCCTTCCAGGAGATTGCGGAGCATGAGAACAAAGCTCGGGAAGGCTGAGTTCTAATTAATAAATACATAACAGCCGACCCCCACCCCCGGCATTGACCACTATGGAAACATGCTGCCCGGAGGACTCTTTATGCAAGACTTGAGGGACTCAGCAATCGCTCTGAGAGCAAGAGCTTCGTGTGTGCGCAGTGAAAGGGAGGGAGCGTTTCACAAGAGTAAAAGAACCAAGGCTGTAGTTGCTGGGCAGAATCTATTGGCTGGAGCATGGGCTAATGGTTAAAGTGGGGGACTAGGAGCCTGGGTTCCAGGCCCAACTCTGCTACTGACTTTCGCTGTGTCCTTGTGCAAGTAACGTCTCCATGCCTCAGTCTATCCATCTGTGAAATGGGAGTAATAACAGTGACCTACCTCCAGGGGGTTGTGAGGTTAAATTCATTAATATCTGCAAAGTGCGCTCTCAGCCTTTAATCACAGGAGGCCCATACAGTTGCAAATAACAATCCATCTATCCTTCCACCCTTAACCAACTTAGATTTATCATATAGCGTCTCTCACTGTTGAGTCTAAATGCTTCATAAAATTAAAGAGCAAAACGCCCCAGAAGGATTGATTAATAACAGTAATTATTAGTCTAGTAAATATCCGCGCAGTAGAAGATACCCGCTCCTGGGGCAAAATGCTGAGGAATCTCCACCCCTAAGCTGCTATTCTGTTAGTGACCTTCACGGGGAAAATATCTGTCCCGCGGAGCTGCTCCTCTGCTGTTTACCTTGTATTTGTTCCTAGGCTGATGCAAAGTATTTGTAATGTGATGCAAGAACTGGCCACATGAGATAAAAGAAGCATCCGTTTCAAGTGGAGGACAAAATGGTGACTAACCCCCCCGCCCCTGCCTGTCCTACCCAGGGCAGTGGCTCAGATCTGCTCAGCTCTCGTAGGCGGTAGGAATTCCCAGCAGCATATGCCGGCCCCTCCCTAGAAGCAGACTGGGAGTTGCGAGGCCACCTAATTCCGCGGTCCTGATTTGGGATCGGAGGGTGTTGCCCCAGGCGACCCCAGCTGAGGGGGCAAGGGCTCCTGAAAGGAAAGCATTTGGGGGTTTCCCGTTGCTTGACGGAGAGGAGGAGGGCGTGGAGATAGTGTTATGGACCGGCAGGTGTGGGGAGTTCACAGCCCCACCTCGGGGCCTTTGGTGGCTATTCTAAGCTTGGGGGTCATGGTGATGAGCAGTGATGTTTTGGTTTGGGGAGAGCACCTGTGAGCTGCCCCTTCCAACTAGTTCACTGCCGCATTGCGGACACAGTATGCTGGCCGTAAAGACACTAGAGGGGAATTCCCCTGTCCTATGGGAAGTCCCTGGTTGCTGTAGAGTCACTATAGCTGGACCTACAGTATCCCCAGTGTGGGGAGCGTGCAGGGGGCATTCCAGGGGGAAAGGAGTGTGCCTAGAGTGCTCTGGCTGTTCCCAGCTGCCAGCACAGCCCAGAGGCGATGTTGGACACTGGCTCCGCATTAGGGAAGAACAGAAGGTATCTCAGCTGCACGAGCTCCTGACACGCCTAAACAGACCCAAGGCACAAAAGTGGCTTCAAACCACTTTGTTCTGCTCAGCTGCACTGACAGATTAGGGCCACAGCGTCTCTCCTCCAGCATCCCAAGGCCATACAATGGAACGAAGGGTGGCGGTTTACTCATCTGCTGTTCTGAGCTTGGGCTTGACCCTGTAAAGTGCCTGGGAACGGCACAGTGGGGTTCCACGTTTATGGAGGCAGCAGATTTCGTAGGCAGTTCGCTCAGTTTCCAAGCCAAAATAAACTCAGCCAAGGAGCTGAGACTCAAGCTGCCTAGATGTGACTTGTGCGTCATTATTATCACCAAAAAACAAAAGGGCCACAGGTCAGGTTATCGCAGTGCAACTGTCTCCAGCACCTTCAGATTCTGCTTCACTTGCACCTAGCTGGGTTGTACAAGAGAAGGCTGAATGCGGCAGTGCAACCGGAATGGGGTTTATCGGAGGTGAGCCAGAGCAGAATCCAGCTCGCTCCCCCTTAACTGCTGCCCTGGCATCACTAAGAGCACTTGGAACCTCCTTGGGTCACTGAAGCGAGCAGATGCAATTCCGAGCATGTTCCGGGAGCAGCTGAAGAAGGCGTCGTTTTTATGCAGTCCCTTTCCAGAGTAGAACGGCACTTCGTGCCAGAGCCTCCGCTCAATTGACCTCAATGGATATTTGCCTTCAGTGGCTCTAAACCTCGGAGGACCTGACTTTAAGTTTGTCATTGAAAAGTTAAAATAAATTCAAGTAAAATCATGGCTCTTTTACTGGGGAGCGGGTGGAGAAATGTTCTGCATTTCTAGACCAGTTACACTTTAAAATCACAGCCTGGCTCTCATTAATTCTCTGGCGTTCGTTAGAATCTCATGAAGCCAGATGAAATCATTCTGTATTAGTGTGGGCGTCAGAAGTGCACTAGTATCAAGAGGCCACTTACGGTAGCTTTATTTTGTAAGTTACCCAGTTTTCCCTGGCTGTAGAGAGCTGACGGCAAAGGGAAAAGGAAACGGGTTTTGTCTCTCTTGGAGATGATAGATATGGGTTTATATAGCTCCCTTGCCACGGAAGGAATCAGAAAGAACACCGCAATTAGAGCCAGGTAATTACTGTGAAACATTTTCTATGACTGTCCATTCAGCTTTGTCATTGAATTCGCTTTGTGCATGTTCCTGCCCCTTCTTTAGAACCAAAGTTCTAGGGAACAAGCTGGCAGGAATGTTCAGGCAACCAACAAATCTTCTAGCAAATTAACCTACAACTAATTCTGAATTTGCAATTGTGACTATTCACATCAGCAACCTGATTCTACGGGTTCTGCTCCATCTCACTTCTCCAGTCAGGGAACAGAAACAGGATCATGTGATTGGTGTGTCCAATCAGAGCTAACCGATGTACTCTAATTTTGAAGCTTCGCAACAAAGGAGTTACAGGCCGGGAATCCTTCACAGAAATTGTTTGCACAAATATTTTGTATAATAAATACAGACAAAAAGTGCCTCAAACAAACTCTGTAAAGCTATTCGGGGACCCATTTGAGAACAAAGGAGAAATTCTTCCCACAAATGTTTTGCTATGAGCGGTTCACTAGGCTGCTTTTACAGAAGCGAGTGAGACTGTCGAGTGGCAGCGTGCTGAGCCGTGTTTTAGACTTTACAGCGGATTTGGCCAATGGTAAATCCCGGCCCAGTCACTGAAGTCAATGTGCAGTCGTTGCGTAACTCATTGAGTGTGTTACGGGTTCTCTTCCGTGCCTGATGCACAGAGGATACGAGTCGGTTACAGACCCAGCTGAGGAGCCTTGGGTTTTTATCTCAACCTCTGGCAGCCGGTGCCATTAGCGCTAGAGGTCCCTGGTGTTGGCCAGGATGGTGGCACCCAAGCAGCTTTCTTAGAGAGAGAGAGAGAGAGAGAGAGAGAATGTGAACTAGGACAGACACCGGGGTTTTCTCCCACCCCTTTCAAAAAATGCAGTTTGCTGCCCCATCCCACCCCGCCAGCAGCTTCCTGTCTCATCTGAAGGACGATGCCTCTGTCTACGCTACAAACCCTTAGCCCCTCCCTAGGACTCGAACGCAACGACCCCATTGGCTCAGAGCAGCCCCCGCAATGACATGCTGTCACCAGTTCAGCAAGAGACTGCCATGAAAATTCTCTCCCGTCGCCTCCCACAATCGGGGAGCCGTGGTGGCACAGAGGAAGGACCAAATGCCACCACCCTCACTAAGGAGGCAGGCAGCAACACGGCGCAGCAATGCGGTCAGCTGGAAATCTTTGTGCTTGAAAACCACAGGGCCAGATCCTCCGCTGGTATAAACGGGCATAGCGCCATGGAGGTTAAATGGAACTAAGCCAGTTGACATCAGCTGAGGATCTGGCCCGCTGTGTAGCATGGCACAGCAAGATGCCCAAGTAGGGTAATTAGATTGTGAAGCTCCTCCGTGCAGGCACCGTGTCTTCCTACCAGTACGTGACCCCAATACAGGAGAGCATCCCTATTGGGCACAGCACTTAAGCACATGCTTACGTCCCATTTAATCACATGCTATGTTTGCCAAGCCCCTAGCAAAATGGTCTGAACTGGGGATTCCCAGATTTTCGGCACTATTGCAATACAAATAAATAATAGTAATAAGTGACTGTGCCAGACTGGAACTCCAGATCCAGAGCGGTTTGTAGCTCAGGTCCATTGCTAGTTATTGACCCACCAACCCCTGATGGGAAACACACCTGATGGGGGACTGGCAAGCCCTTGCCTTCCCCTGTACTCCTGTTAATTAGAAGGCTCTAACTTTCCAGCAGTGACATCCAGGAACTGGTTTCCTCTAGAGCAGGGGTTGGCAACCTTTCAGAAGCGGTGGGCCGAGTCTTCATTTATTCACTCTGATTTAAGGTTTCACATGCTGGTAATACATTTTTAAAAGTTCTCATTTCTATAAGTCTATAATATATAACTAAACTATTGTTGTATGTAAAGTAAATAAGGTTTTTAAAATGTTTAAGAAGCTTAATTGAAAATTAAATTAAAATGCAGAGCCCCCTGGACCGGTGGCCAGGACCCAGGCAGTGTGAGTGCCACTGAAAATCAGCTCGTGTGTTGCCTTTTGGCACGCGTGCCATAGGTTGCCTACCCCTGCTCTAGAGGTTTGGCTTCCCACAGTAGCACTGACGAAGATTCAGCGTCACCCTTTGCCCCGGTTTCGTTTTTCTGCCATGTATGTTGATAGAAGGTAGGAATGAGAGAGACGGCCAAGAGGAGCAGTTACTGACACACACGCTCTGTGGATCCTCCCACAGTGAGACCAAAGCAAATCAGCACCCTGCAGAAGGAACACACGCGCCTGTGTGGGGTTTAGTGTTATACGTTATCTATAAAGCACTAACAGCTCGAAAGACAGAGGCAACACGGTCTAGTGGGTAGGACAGTGGCCTGGGGCTTAGGAGATCTACATTCTAGTCCTGCCTCTGGTACTGAGCTGTTGTGTGACCTTAGCCAAGTTACTTAACATCTGTGTTTCCCTCCCCCCCTTTCCTTTGTCAACTTGGATTGTGTGCTCTTTGGGGCAGGGACTGTCTCTTGCTATGTTACTGTACATCAGCTAGTACAGTGGAATCCTGGTATTGCAGGAGAAATAATTATAGCTTAGCAGCAGCTCTGCTCTAGTTAAGGCTGATTAACAGCAATCAAGGTTCCTGGCCTGATGAGATTAGTCTAAACCGAAAACACGGGGATCAAGAGTAGGATACAACAGAGCACAAACGGCGGGGCAGTGAAATTCGCTGTGCGGTTTGTTCCTATGCTGTACAGGGTTTAGGAAGTTGGTGTAGGGAGCTGGCGTTACCTTGATGTGTACGCTTGGCAACAGGGCCTTAAGGGAGGAATAGCCACATGGGCCCAGTGGCCAGTGTAACACAGATCAAAACGTGGTGCTTCACCGTGAGGCAACCTCTACGAACTGAAACTCTTCAGAGCAGGGCCGTCCTCCTACTATATGTATGTACAGCGCCTAGCACAATGGAGCCATGATCTTCACAGGGGTCACCAGATACTATCACAATACAATTAATAAATAAAGGAATAAAGGTTTAAAACAACATGCAGCCGAGTGAATTAAAGGGAAATGAATAATAAATTAAAAGGGAATGGAAAGGGTAACAGATCTGGTGTGTGCAAGAGAGAGCAGATATTTACAGCAAGCTCTTAAAGTTCCTCACAATAAACCCATATGGCTCTATAAAATCCCTTCCTACGCTCCCCAGGGTAATAAAGTATTAAGCGCTGCGGTTCACAAAGCAGTCCTTTCCCAGGGTTTTTCTGTTAGGGGTGACTTGGGTGGGAGGGGTAGCTGATTGGGGCAAATGGTTTTTAATGCGGAGGCCCTGGGAAGTGGTTTTTAGACACCACTTTGAAATGCAGAGATATTTCGGAAAGCTGAGCCCAGATCTCTGGCTAGCTGGATTTTATTGTATAAATGTAAAAGGAAAAAAAAAACCCAAGGGCCAGATCCTCAGCTGGGGTAAATCAGCGTAACGTGCCATTGAAAGTAATAGAGCTATGGTGACTTACACCAACTGAAGATTTGCTTCCCTCCCCCAATATTATTATTGCTGCCACCGTGTGTCTGTGCCACTCACACGCCCGCAGCAGAAGTTGTTGGTCACAGGATCAGCAATTTTTTTTTCCAGAGCCCTTTGCAAACACGCCTCTTTCCAGGTCATTTTGCAACAATCTCGCTTGCCCCAGCTGGAAACAAAGTGGGATTCCTGTAAACAGGAACACAAGACAAAGTCAAGGCAATGAATGTCACGCTGGCTGCTGTACAGTCTCTTCTGGGTGCCGTGACTCATACCCCCTTTTGTATCCCTCTGGATCAAGTGCAGGATGTTTGTCTGAAGCGTTAGCCAAACTCTTCCACTCCAGGGCCGGTGATATTAAAAGGCGCACGCTGTTCACTTGGGGAACTGGCTGAGCATCAGGCTGCAGATAAAGCAGGGCTTTGTAGTCAAAGACCTTGTTCCTTTTGTTTGAGAGGCCGCAGCTGGGTGATGCAATTCTCAGCTCTGGTGTCACTGTCACACTCTTTGTATGGGCACCACCTGCGGATTCTTTCCCTCTCTTCCTTGCTGTAATCTCTTTTGAGTGACAGCATTCGCTGGGCACTTCCATGTGTGCAACGGCCGTTGTTAGTCACGTGCAGGGAGCGGCGCGTCCACACTGCGCTCGGGAAGAAAGACCCGGGGACGTGATGGTGCTGAGCGTGGGTGGGAAGCTGCAGTTACATACACACCGGGCCTGACCCTCCGTTATGCCGAGGCCCCTTTGTGCAGCTCTGGCAGTGGGCATGGGGCTTAACATGGGTGCATGTGGGTCTCTAGGAATATCCTCTATGCAGGGAGCATCTCCAGCCAGTGTAGGCTGAGGTAAGGGCCGTATCCCAACCCTGCTCCGAACCCCTCGGGTAGGGCAGAGCCAGAATACACTGTGGCTATTCTGTGCGTCCCAGGACCAGGGGAAGCGCATCATGCATTAAAGCACCCTTGAAACTGCTCTAACTTACACCAGGCCCTGGCCAGACCCAGAATAAGGGGGCTTGGTGTTATCTTTGCCTCCTCTCCTGTCCCTGCCCCAAGTGCAGCATCAAGGTAACTGAAAACCAGGGCCACTGTTTTCAACTGGACCCCCACAGAGGGAAAGGTGCCCAGTCTGGTCTCTGCATGGGGCGGGAGGAAGATCCCTGCTTTCCAGCGGCTTCTTGGGCTCCCCTCCCTTCGGGTCCATATATTAGTACAGATGCAAATCTTCACCACTGCCCTGATCCGCAGGGTCACAGGGATCCACCCCGGATCATCTTACGGGATTGGGGCCTACGAGGAGAGACCTAGGTGAAAAGGGCTTGCTTAGCACGGTACCTCTCCTCGTCAGCATGCTGGAAGCCAGTGTCTCTCCTAACTCCCCGCATCAGGCACTGGGTGACTGTGTCTTTACCCACAGCCAGGAGCTGCTGTAGCAAGACAGACTCATCTTCAGTCCTTGCTGGGAGCAGCAGGGATCCTTCTTTAGCTGCCGGTGGGGGAAGCTTCCCCCACTGTGCCATGGAGAGTAGCCAGAGATCAGGCTTACCCTGCCGCTTCCTGCTGTCCCTCTCCTGAATCCCCTTCTCTGACTGCCCCTCCGTCCTGGCCAGAGCTGGGCAAAAGTTTTCGGATGGAACTTCTTTGCTGGGAAATGCAGATGGGGGATGGGCGAAACATTTAGCAAATTCATGGTGAATTTGCCGGATTGCTTCAGTCTAAAAAAACCAAAACAAAGCACCCTCCTCCCCCGCAACAACATGAGGAATAAATTGAAGTGTTTCATTCCAATTTTTCAATTTCTAAACGACTTCTCAGTTTGGATTTTACTCCACTTTTCTGTAATAAAAGGTTTTAGACAAAAACCCTCAAGCAGATGGAAACATTTTTGTTTCCGTTTGAAGCGACTGTTTTATTCAACCCCAAAGTATTTTGTTTGTCTGCTTTTTGGGTTCAATGGGAAACGTTCAAAGTTTCGTTGTCTTAGCCCTAAACGGTTTTTGTAACATTTCAGTTCCATTTTTTTTGCCCCAAAACTCAGTTATCTGCACAGCTCTTATCCTGACCTGCCTTGTTGTAGCAGTCCTGAGCCCCCAGACAGAGCTGCCCTTGATTTCTCCCGTGGGATCCCTCTTGCCCCCGTCCATTACACCTCCCCTGCTGTCTAGGCTCCCTGCCATTGTGCTGTCTGCTCCCCTTGTTGCATGGCTATAAACCCATATGGGGCCTGGATCAATGTGAGGAAACACTAAGGCTGCAGGCTGGTTTTTGGAGCACACGCCGACTAGAGATGGTCCTTCCGGTAAGGAGCACTGATGGGGGAATCTCACTCTGCCACTGCCACTGCCCGTGTCAATCTCCAGGGCTCTAAAACCCAGCCCTGATTTTACCCCCTGCTGTGCGAAGGATTAACTTCCTTCCCATGGCCCCTCCATTCTGAGAGCATAATGTCCGGTGTCAACAGGGTGATGAGGAATGGGCTGGTTTTATTTTAGCCGGCCAGATTGTTTAGTGGTAGGATAAAAAGCAGGCCACCAGCCAGAAGGGACTAGACTCTGCCTTAGTCAGCTGAGTCAGAGGATTTACAATTCCGTCTCCACGGCCACCTGTCACCAGACCCTAACCGGAGCGAGAGCAAGGCAATGGCTTAACAGAACTGGGCACCCTGACCTTCCGAGCGGCAGCCGGAGGGAATGGCAGCCTGGCGTAAAGAACACTTTGTCCTTCTATGTCTGTCTGTCTATGATACGTCAATAGCCCTTATCCGGCCTAATAGCGAGTGCCTCACAGTCCTTCATGGACAGATCACGCACCAACCCTGGGCGTAGGGAAGTGCTGTGGATGTTGACAAACTGGAAGGGGTTCAGAAAAGAGCTACCAGAATGATTTGAGGGCTGGAAAACCGACCTTGCGGTGAAAGACTAAAGGAGCTCAGGCTTTTCAATGTAGGTGAAGAGGTGATGTGATCGCACTCCAGAAGTACCTGCGTAGGGAGAAGGTGTCTGATAGGAGAGAGTTATTGGATTTATCAGACAGAGGCAGAACAAGATCCATTAGCTGGAAGCTGAAGCTAGACAAATTCAGAGGAGAAATAAGGTGCACATTTTTAAAAGGGTGGCTAATTAACCATTGGAACAGTTGACCTAGGGACAGGGGTGGTGCCAGCCTCTCCTGGGGAGGGCTGAGGCGGCCTAGATTGAAAATTGGGAGGGCTGTGCCCCTCGCCACAAAGCCAGGGCTGCGGCTGCTCCTCAGGTCCCCAACACCCTTCATCTGCTTGCAGCTGGTAACAGCCGCCAGGACAGGGCGATCCGGCTCTGGTGCTGGCAGAGCCCTCAGGGAACAGCGACTGCAGGGGGCAGGGCCCAGGCCAGAGCGGGTCAGTGTGGGCAGCTGTGGTGAGCCCTGGACCCTCCACCTGCTCTGGGAGGTGTGCCCTGGCAGGCAGGGACACAGGCTGGGAGCTGTTCTCAGGCCCTCCTGCCTCCTGTCTGGGTTTACTCCTGTGCTGCTGCTGGCAGTGGCATTTCCACCTTCAGAGCTGGGCGCCTGGTCAGCAGCCACCACTCTCTCTGCTCTGCCTTCAGAGCTGGACGGCCAGAGAGTGGCAGCTGTTGTGGGGGGGCAAGGTGAATTTTGGGGTGGCTACAGCCCCCGCGAGTCCCCCCAGCACTGCCCCTGCCTAGGGAGGTGGTGGATTCGCAATCATCTGAAGTTTCTAAATCAAGATGGCATAGCTTTCTAAAAGATACGCTCTAGCTGGATGAGATATTATGGGCTCGATGTGGGAACCACTTGGTGAAATGCTGTGGCCTGTGGTCAGACTACAGGATCACAATGATCCCTTCTGGCCACAAAATTAGTTATCCCCATTTCACAGATGGGGAGCAGAGTAGATTTAGTGACATACCCAAAGCCATCCAGAAACCTGTGGTAGAGCTGGGAATTAAACCCCGATCTTCTCACTCCCTATCCAGGGCACCATCTTCCCTACTCCAGGACACCGTTCATCCTAGCAGCTCCGTGTCTGCACAGACATTAATGAAATGAGCCTCCCAGCATTAGAGTGGAGACCGTATTGCCCCATTTTACAGCTGGGGACAATGAAGTGCACAGTGGTTAAGAGTGACTTGGCCAAGCCAGGAAGAGAACCCAGAATGCCTGATTCTTATTCCCCTGCTGGAACCAGTGTCCGCTGCTCCCGCCAGTATGTAAATAGCCCAGTGAGAGAGAAGGGGAGGCTAAAGGCGTGGAGGACTTTAAACTAACATGCAGCCACAGAAGGGAATTTTTCGTGGATCTGGCTTTTTCCTGAGTGGATATGATTGATTTATATGTTCATAGAATCATAGAATCTCAGGGTTGGAAGGGACCTCAGGAGGTCAAAGCAGGACCAAACCCAACTAAATCATCCCAGCCAGGGCTTTGTCAAGCCTGACCTTAAAAACCTCTAAGGAAGGAGATTCCACCACCTCCCTAGGTAACCCATTCCAGTTCTTCACCACCCTACTAGTGAAAAAGTTTTTCCTAATATCTAACCTAAACCTCCCCGTCTGCAACTTGAGACCATTACTCCTTGTTCTGTCATCTTCTACCACTGAGAACAGTCTAGATCCATCCTCTTTGGAACCTCCTTTCAGGTAGTTGAAAGCAGCTATCAAATCCCCCCTCATTCTTCTCTTCTGCAGACTAAACAATCCCAGTTCCCTCAGCCTCTCCTCATAAGTCATGTGCTCCAGCCCCCTAATCATTTTTGTTGCCCTCCGCTGGACTTTCTCCAATTTATCCACATCCTTCTTGTAGTGTGGGGCCCAAAACTGGACACAGTACTCCAGATGAGGCCTCACCAGTGCTGAGTAGAGGGGAATGTTTAGTATGTTTTTGTCCTCTGGCTCACACAAGTTTTAATATATTCAGAGTAATTTCTCTGAGTTCCTGGGGGGAGGGGGAGGGTGACCAGACAGCAAATGTGAAAAATTGAGACGGGGGTGGGGAGTAATAGGAGCCTATATAAGAAAAAGACCCAAAAATCGGGACATCTGGTCACCCTAGGGAGGGCGGCGAGTCATCTGATGGCAAGGACTTTCTCATTTCCATCCAGATCTGGTAAGCTCAGGCACCTCAAGCCTTGAGTTCATACTCTCCCCTGAGATGAATTATTAGTGATGGTGCAGTGAAAACAATCTACCTCCAAGACTGTGAGGGAGCATGCCTTAAAATAGACCTGATGAGCCAGAAAAAGGTAATATAGCAACCCGCATGGAACTTAGAGGGAGAAGCTCAGGTTGCAGGCGGGAAGAGTTTGAAGGAGCCACCAGCAAATCAGTTTATGTGCACATGGCTGGAATGCTGGCTGCAGTTGCAGCGTCTCTGTAAGTACGTCTCATAATAAAGACCAGTTTAGTTTTACAAGCATGGAGTCCTCTCATGTTATTACCCAGCGTGCGGTGCATGAAACAAATGGCGGTAATACTAGGTATTTTAGGCTCTGCTTAGGGACAGTGTGTTACATGGCAGATTATCTACACAAATCGTCACAGAAAAGATGGGAAAGAGAAGAGGCCACTGGGAAAACTGGCTAACCTGAAGGCTCTCAGGCACTGTTAAAGGTGATACATGCTTGTGGGATGTAGAGTTTAATCTGGCTTTATGCTGTTTGGCTTGTCTTCTAAAAAGACCATTGTTTATATTTAAAAAAACAAAAGGAAATTTTGAAATGCTCAGTAATGATTCCTGATGTCTGCGCGCGCGCGCGCACACACACACACACACACACACACACACACAATCAATGAGCAGTGGTGTCAACCCTAAGCATTCAAAAATCACACCCCCATCATGAGATTAAAATAAAAAAAAATTGGATTGTCTTATTTACCATCTGGATTTTGAACTTTTAGGTTGCAGTCAGGTCATGTTTTTAAACTTTTCTCCCAGTGCCGAGGGCTAAAAACTTATTTTTTAACAAGATGAAAACTGAGAGTGTCATGTATTCACAAGACTTGGGCAGCTGGGGATTTAAGAAAGATATCGAATCTTGTGCGACTCGTGATAAAATGGATAATAACCCAAAGCTCGTGGAATTTCTTCCCTGTCGAAGCCCTGAAGAATCCTCCCTTTTTACAACCCATTGGAAACCTCTCTGGAAGGGCCTGAGTTGAAGGCAGTGTTCTCCCAGGCTGTAAGAATTATAGCAAAGACTTCCTCTGCGTGCTGTCCCTTAATCAACCACAGGGGACTGCAGTTAAGCAATGCACAGTACCCCAGGAGCTGAGTGCACTGTTTGAGCCCAACTCATGCCAGCCAGGGGAGTGAGAGACCTGATTTCCCGCTTGGCATACTGATCAGGAGCAGTTGGCTCAGTGACCACTTAGAGTAATCCCCTCCGGTTTCTAAGAGGGCTGAATCTAGCCCTTGAGACTAGTTTTAAATCTACCCAAATCCTTGCTCAAACTTTTGCAGGGGCTAAGAACTTTGGCTGGCTCAGAGGATGGATGCTGCAAAGCCCCTTAAAACTCAACTCTGCTCATTTTGAAGCTTGCTCCCTTTGGAAGAGGCTGCAGCTTGGGCAGCAAAGGCCACAGTTTCAGTTTGTAGTGAGACCCGGGGAGGGCGGGGCAGAGCGAAATGTGCTGTGCTCAGAAAGAGGCTCATTAGTGATGTTGCCTGAGTTCCAATGCTCGCTCTTCCTTGCTCTTTTGTGCAGACTCTTGTGTGGAAACTGCTGTGGGAAGGTGGCTAAAAGGTTTTGGGAGGCTTGTGTCGAGCCTGGTTTTATTTCTGCCTGGCTCTTGATTAAATCGATACAAATCCCAGCTACTCTCCTGAATAAAGCAGTGAAGCGAGATCAGTGATGCTAATTCACCAGCTCCAAGCAGCTGTGATCCGAAGGGATATTTTGAGGTCGGCTGTGACTGGCTTAGAATCCTTGAGGGCCACGCGCCCATTGCCACAGCAACCGCTGGGCACCATGAGGGGCAGTGGGCATCACTGAATAACAATCATTCGTTTTTTCGGAGCTGCCATCACATATGGGGCCGCGTAGAGCCAGATTGATAGGAGTCCAGTGAAACAGACAAGCGGCCACAGCGCCCTGCGGTGAAATCAGCGACGATGCAGACCAAACAGCACCGCTGACATTTGGGGAGACCGGAGAGGATTTAACAGGGCAGAGGCGAGGGAACATGACCAAACGTGGCACATTACAAATGGCTGCAGAAAATCGCTGCCTCGGACAGAGTCCCTTAAAAATTCAGTGTTATGTCACCTGAGAATGCAGCAGGGCTGGGAATATCAGGGGGTTGCGTAATATGCGCTCTGTGCATCCTGGAAAAGTAAATGCACCGTTTTAAACGTCACTGCACAAAGGCAGGTCACTGCATGGTTATAGGCCCTTGGGCATAATGGAGTCCACAGGTCCAATTCCCCATTGGCCTGAGGCCCCTCCAAGCTGCTGCAGTGGGGTGAAGAGTTCTTAAGGGCAGCAGACGTCCTCTCCCAGGAATACACCTCATGTCAAGGGCTCCCAGGCCTGAACAGTGCCAGTGAAACGGCCCGGTGCTGGTCCCACCCACAGCCCCTGGTGCAGGGAGCTTGTGGGGGTGGGATTAGAGGGCTGCTGCTGCCTGTTAATTCTCAGCCACCCACAGTCTGTGTCCTAGGAAGAATGAACAGACAGCGATTTCTCCATCTGTTTTATGTGCATTTCTAAGGCAGTGTCTACATGTACAGCGCTGCCTGCTGCCGAGCAGATGTACCGCTGCAGCACGTCTGGTGAAGACGCTCTGAGCTGAGGGGAGAGAGCTCTCCCGTCGCATAAGAAAACCATCTCCGTGAATGGCAGAAGCTTCTCCTGCCAACATAGCGCTGTGCACACGAGTGCTTAGGTTGGTGTAACTTATATCGCTTAGGGGGTGATTTATTCACCCCCCACCCCGAGCGACATAAGTTATGCTGATATAGCCTAAGGCCCTCACCAACGTAGCCTCGTGTGGGCCAGATAACTTAATAATGACTCCTATGACTGTGTCCTCCTTGGTACTGCTCATGGGGGGCCCAATCCTGCTCCCACAGGAGTCAATGGTAAAACCCCCAATGACTTCAGTTGAGGCTGTGTCAGGCTCCTACGAAATCCATCCACATTCTCATCCGTTATTCTCGCTGTCAAGGAATCACTATTATGATGCACGAGTTAAAATAGCATTTTGAATGGCTGAGGGGCAGATATTTCCTTCTGTGCAGGAGGGACAGTGTCCACTGTGTTCCCTGGTATATTTCTGATTTCCCCTCTCTGATTAGCGCCCCCTATTGTGAGGTTTCCTATCATAGCCATGCAGCCTTCAGACAAGACCTACTGGGTACAGCATCATTGCCCTGCAATGCTGCTCCTTGAGTCACCTGTAGGGGGTGACATTGAGCACTACAATACATCTGTCTGGTTTTGTGCCCCGCACCAGTCTCTCTGCTGCCTACTTAGGATTACTCTGTTAGGTGAGGATGGTTACTCTGAAACTTTGCTCAGGCTGAGTTGTACGTACTCATGCAAGTAGTCCATTTACGTCAACAGTTCCCATTTAAGCCAGTGGAATTGGTCCCTCACACAGTAAGAAGCCGGGAGGAGCTGAAAGTCAGATGTGGGTTTTGGAGATGGGAAAACAGGATGTTACTTTGAGATGACAATCCACCATATCTTCTGTAAGGCAGCCGGGAGTACAGATCCAGTGGCGATGGCATTATTGTGAAACACGGGCTAGGGAAACGTGATGTACTCTTAGGCTGAACAACAGGGATCCACTAACCATGCATATTTAATGCCTTCTTCTCGCCACCTTTGTTAACTAGCATTTGAGGTCAGGGTCCTGTCAAGGATGGGCCATGGGCAGCCTGTGTGCACCCGTCAGCTGCTAAGTTGCAGTCAGTAGATGGATAACAGCGTCAGGAGTGAGCCAGGTAGTCAGGGTCAGGCACCAAGTTGCAGGTGGCAGGCAAATAGCAGAGTCGGGGTCGAGCCAGATGAGGATATCAGGAAGTCGGTGGCAGGTGCCAGGTTATAGACAGCAAGCAAATAGCAAAGTCAAGGACAAACCAGTGTCAGAAGTTGGAGACTAGGGTCTACAGTTAGCAGGGCCTGGAGTGGAAGCAGATGGACAGTCTATATTCTTGCTCAGACAGCGCCCCATGCCGCCTTCCTGCTTTAAATACATCAGCCAATCAGTGGGGTGTGAGGGGCCTTGCTGGTCACAGAGTCCTCCAGCAGAAATCCAGCCTAAGCTTCCAATGGTAATGCAGAAGTGTTATCAGCCCAGAACCTCCCAGGTTCTAGTCCCCCAGGTTCTTACAGGTCCACTACCTAGGAGCCCATCTTCACATGGAAGTAACAATGTTTCCAGCATCATACCAGGCACCTGCCAGGCGGAAAAGCTGGGCCCTGGGAGGAAGTGTAGATACAAACACAAATGTCTCCAGTAATTACTGAGAAACTGCTTTCAAAGGAGCTAGCCGTCTGCATGTGACACACAGAGCCCTTTGTGGAAGTCCCACTTTAGCTCCGGTTGTGTTTGAGGGTTGCTGTTTCGTTTAGAGCTGGGCTCAAGCCATGAAAACCAGACCTCTAACTCCCCAAAGTCGAAGGGTGTTTGGATCTGGGTTTCGATTCAGCCCAGTATAACGCCTGTGGACATGAACAAAATACGTTCACTCAGGCTCAGTTTCAGAACTTGAACATCTTAAGATTTTAGGGAATTCAGAAACGGAGTTTTTGTCCAGGCTAATCTCTGTGTTAATGGCTATACGTGGTGGATAATACAGGTCTCTGTACCTTTAAAGAAAGGGAGGGCAGGTGGCAGTGAAGGGATGAGGAGGAGGAGCTGTTACTCCAGATTTACACGAGTATAACTGAGATCTGAATCTGCCCTGATGCAGATACTCCAGATTTACACAGATATAAGTGTGAACAGAAGCTCACCATGCATTGTATGTTCCAAATTGCCAAGTACTATCAAGCCCAATAAAACTGATAAGGAAGCACTGAAAACCTGGTAAATTAATTCTTAATGACCTGTAATAGTGGAGCAGTATGCCAATTACCCTGGTAAATCATTCATTGTATAAACACAGCTAACTTCTTCCATAAACACTAGAGACCCCCACTAGGACTGCAGGTCCCTGAGGTACTAATGACAATAATTGTAGCTAATGGAGGATGGGATAATGTAGGCGATTTCCGAGCCAGTGACTGCGTTTTTCTGTTTCAGAAGTAGTGCTGAGTAGGGTTTGACGTCTCTTCCACTGTGCCTGTTGCCGACACTGGGTAACTGGGAGCACAGGAGCGTAACAGCTCGTGAGGAACCCTCCCGGTCTGGCATTACTCCACAGCAAGTTTGCCTTTTTGTGCCAGGACATGCAGTCACCAAGGGGAAGGATATGGTCTCTTGGAAGTGAACTGGATCTAGTGAAGACGGCCCTGCTGCTGACTCTGGATTTTGGGACTGAAGCCAGATTTCTATGAATAGGGCAGGTTGCAACTCCTCTTCCCCTCAGTAGTGATGCACAAAGCTGGCTCAGGGTAGTTCCCTGCTGGTCTAAGATCCAGGAAAGCAGGGTTGCTGGGAAATGTAGTCCTTCCTGGCAGCCTTTTTGTAGTCCTAGCCTGGGGAAAAGCATGTTGGGAAATCAGGGACGTATATAAACCCTGATCTGTCCTAGGTATAGAGAGACCTGAAAGGAAGTAGGTTATGTTGATGGGACTCTCCCAGTGCTTGATTTGTGCCAGGGCTGAACCTCTGGGCCTGGCAGCTCAGTGCCCCAGCACCTCTGGGCCTGGCAGCTCATAGCCCCGGTACCTCTGGGCCTGGCAGCTCATGGACCTGGTACTTCTGGGCTTGCCATGTCAGTTATGAAAATAAAAAAATTGTTTCAGGCCTAGCACCTAATTGCTCCATCCCTGACATCTCTTTCATTACAAATTAAGCACTGTGCTCCCTGAATGCTTTAGGTAAATGAAGCGACTTGGCTTTGCTTTGTAAATGTTTAGAGTCCAGCTCTGAGGATTCTGTTTTGTGGCGGATTTGGAAGTTTGGGTTCTGATTTGGAATGGAAAGCAAACACTTTGAAATTCTCTGTGAAACGGAACCCACTTAGTGGTCTGCCCTGGGGCCACGCAGATTCCAGGCTGCGGCAGAGCCATGAGCTTGGAAACGGGTTTTCTGGCTCCTGGTCAGCTAAGCAAAGGCAGGCGGCTGAGCTGGTAGGAAAGCAAGCAGGCTTGGAACCCTGCCTAGATTCTGGGGGGATTTCCTTGAAACTGAGCCACCTCTGTGAAATGTGTCGACTTTTGTGAATTGGCAAATTCTGATGAAACCGTCTCTTGTCAGCTAGCTCCACTCTGAAGCATGCTCCTGTGAGGGGAGTCAAGGCCACGAGTTCTTTATACTACAAGCTGAAACAAAGCCCCTGGGTCAGGACTTTCCTCTTCTGTCAGCAGCATGGGCCTGTCTGTCCGGGGCTTGCCCTGCTACATAGCCTTTATCAGCAAAGGGGCGTCTTTCTAGCGCGGACGAGCCCATTGTGCTCCATTGCCATGACTGAGATCCACCCAGTGGTTGTCGCAGTCAACCCCAGGATTTCTTTACCTGTGGCTGGGAAGAAGGGCCTTCAGTCAAGGGCAGGGTTTCTCAAACAGGAGTCGCTGCTTCTGTAGGGAAAGCCCCTGGCAGGCCAGGCTGGTGTGTTTACCTGCCCCGTCCGCAGGTCCGGCCGATCGCGGCTCCGGGCCAATGGGAGTTGCTGAAAGCGGCGTGGGCCAAGGGACATATTGGCCGCTGCTTCCAGCAGCTCCCATTGGCCTGGAGCCGCGATCCGCAGCTAGTGGAGCTGCGATTGGATGGACCTGCGGACGGGTCAGGTAAACACACCGACCCGGCTCACCAGGGGCTTTCCGTACAGAAGCGGCGACCCCTGTTTGAGAAACCCTGGTCAAGGGCTCCTGCCTTTGCACTGCATTTCCCAGCTCCCCTGCCCCCCGACCTGTTCACTAGACTCTGGGTTCGGGGCAGCCAGCAAGGACAATTTTGGCAGTCGACCTGTTTAGCTCTGGCTGGCGGATGATGACAAATGGTTGTGAGACAGATGCCTGGCCAAGTCCACCTTTGAGCTTATGCCTACTGTACTGACCACCGTTAGCTACAGAGACCAATGAATGAACTTAAACAAAGGGAGCGGCTTATTTCTCTTGACATTATAGCAGCACAACATCAGGCTGTGTTTGCTGTCTTCCCTTTGCCAGGCCAGTTCAGCAGTGCCATTAATGGCTGCATAATTTTTTCACCCATCTATAATTCCATTCCATTCTCATCAATGACCTCTCAGGGGCCATAATGGGAATTGAAATGGTGCGTTGAGTGTTCAAATGGGAAGGGGATTCAGAAGGGCTGGAGGAGGAAGGGGCTGAGCTTTCAGCCTCTGCTCTGGGGGAAGGAGAGTTTAAAAAAAAAACAGAAGAAAACATGACTGGCGATGGACAATGAAGGATCAAACTACGTGAGAAGTGCCTCTTTGTTTTGTTACTAGCTGTCAGGGTATGTCAGAGAAGCAGGATAAAAAGTCTAAGCTAGCGGAGGTGGATAGGGCCCAGCTTTGGATATACCATTCCCTTGCTATGCGGTAAATGCTCTGCTAACAAAGGACTAGACAGTACACTGGGATTAAGGGAAATCCTGGGGAGCTCACTCCTGACATGTTTCCCTGCCTCTGCTTCCTGGCAACCTAGTCAGCCTGGTGGCAAGACTGCGTTTCAGCCCATTCCAGCGCAGCTGAAGTTCTTGCAGCTGCCTGTTTGGTTCCTAATCAAGGCTTTCGGGTTGTCCCTGTCACCAGGCCACATCCCTGCCAGTGGGGAAGTGGCCTTCCAACCATAACAAGTATTAGCCTCCTCCACACTTGCTGTTTGGCTGAGGAACCCTGGCTGGGGTCTTGTGGTTAAAACAAGGAGCCAGGGGCCTGGGTTTGATTCCTGACTCTGCCACAGAGGACCCTGGCATATCACTGAGGGCCTGGTTTTCAGAGATGGTGGGTGCCTGCAGCTCCCATTGATTTCGTGCCCTTTTTGAAAATCAGGCTACTGACCTGCTAATGCTTCAGAGGGGTGACAAGGCAGAATTCAGTGGGCTTTGAGAGCCTTGCGTGGAGAGTGCTGTGGAAGTGCTAAATCAGGGATTGACAACCTTTGGCCCGCGGCCTGCCAGAGTAAGCCCCTTGGTGAGCCGGGCTGGTTTGTTTACCTGCCACATCCGCAGGTTTGGCCGATCGCAGCTCCCACTGGCCGCGGTTTGCTGCTCCAGGCCAGTGGGGGCTGCGGGAAGCAGCGCGGGACGAGGGATGTGGGGGGTGAGGGGAGCTTGGCTGCCGGTGGAGTTGGCGCCTCTGGTGGGCCACAGGAAATAACTCCGTGGGCCACTGCAGCCCAAGGGCCGCTTGTTTGAGTCCCCTGCTCTACAGTCCAGGGGCAGAAGGTAGGATCACAGCTTATCTCTGTGTCACTCCTTCATTGCTCTCTCCCAGCCTCAGCTGCTTCTTCCTCTCTCTACCTCCAGCCTGGCTGACACCTTCCTAATCCTATTCCCCCTCTCCTCGGAGGTGCCTTGCAGTCCCACAGTCTATGCTTCTATTCCCTTCCCCACTCCCCCATGCACACCACCAATTCACCATGCCCCCCCTCACCCAGCTCAGCTCCCCACCCACTGGCTCAGGATGGGGTAGGCGCACACCTCTCCAGAACCAGCACTCATTTCCTGCTTGCCAGCCAGGCTGGCCAAGACTGAGGGACATTCAGAGGTCGGAGACATTCTGCATTTGTTGCAGGGGGGTTTCTCCTTGCTAACTCCATTCCAGGAAAGGAGGGAATGGGTTACAATCCGCCTTCCCCACTAGTTCCTCTCTAGCCGCTGGAGCTTTCCTGACGCACGTTTCATTCCCCCGCCTGCCCAATCATAAGGAGCTAGGTGCTGGGACTGCAAAATAAACAACATCCTCCCATCTGCTCTCATATCTCTGCTTCGGAAATTATAGGGGTGCTAATTATACACTCAGTGCAAGCATCACTGCCATTTGCTGTGAGGAATTATCCAACTAGAGGGATTAAAGGCCTGAACCTGCTGTAGATTATCCATTTGGGTGGACATCTATCCCAGCCCACACCTCTCTCCTACTGCCTGCTCTATAGCCCATCAAAATCAATGAGTCTCCCTGACTGTAATGGGCCTTGGATCAGGCCCATAATTATTATTTGTATTCTAGTAGTGTCTAAAGGGCCCTAAGCAAGATCAGGTCCCCCTTGTGCTACATGTGCACACACACACAGCCACTAGATCTATAGACTGTGAAACCTTATGTGGTGTTAAAACCTCATTGAGATCAGGTGTGAACACACCCTTCCATTAACATAACTTTCCAGATGAGTTAATCAGAAGCTCCCTGTCCCATCACCACCTGACCCCAAGACAAAAAGAGCTTGTGTGAACCCACCTGGATGTTTGGACTGAGTAGGCAGAAGGCTTAAGTTTTGCTGAGTATTGGGTGAGTTCTCTGTGTGTGAAAAGGCAGAAGTTGGAACACTCAGGCACTGAGAGGAAGGCAGAGGCAAAAGGCACGAAAGCCAAGCAATAGCCTGTGAGTATTGTGTGACCCTGGAAAAAGCTAGAGACACACCATTTGGGTTGTTGGATAAAGAGACTTGGGGCTGTAAGCTAGGAAACTAGTCCTTTGGTCCCTGGTTCCTCCTGCGGGTAGAGAAGGACTTTAAACAAGATGGCATTCAAGAGAAAAAAACAACAGACTTCATCAAATCCCAGGGCCCTGAACTTTGACTGGCCATCCAGGTCCAAAAGGAGCAACATGGACAAAGTGAGAGGGGGAAACAGCAGTGAAGTGACTTGCCCAAGGTCACAGACGAGGTCAGTGGCAGAGCTAGGACTAAATTTCAGGTCTCCTGACTTCCAGTACTGTGCCCTGCCCAGGAATCTGGGCTACTCAAAGGACTACTGCAGGGATTTCCTCCTATGGCATCCTCGCACCTCTCCCTGTACTTAACACTGAATGCCCATGTGAGCCGTAAGGGCTCTGGCTGGTTGGCACAGGGCAGCAGAGTGGTACTAATTGGTTCTGTCACCTACTAGAACTTGACTACCTCCCGCCTCCTGCGGCAGAGCCTGACTGGCAGCATACCCATGAGCAATACTAGATGAGCAGTGAGGTGGTTCTGTTCAGGTTCTTATTCTTATGTCGCAATCCCATCACCATAGTGTCTGGGCACTGGATCCTCATGTGTATCCTTGGATGACATTGATTCCTCAATGCCTCATCCCCACCCATGGCATCCTGATATCATGTAGAACTATTGTCTTGGTCAATGTGTCCCGCTGTAGTCAGACGTGCCCAAGTGTTTGTCCGCTAGTGCCCAGAAGTGGTATAAGTCAGAATGTTTCTATAACTATTGGAGAACATTATTGACCCAAGCAAGAGAGTCTGTGTTTTCAGAGCAGGAGGTCTCAGGTGCTGTCTCTTGTGATGACCGGGTTGGCTGTAACTGTGGGTTCCTGACAGTGTCATTGCTTTTATAAAATATTTGTCATCACTCTTATGTCAGTAGTAGCTAAGGAGTCTGATGTGACAGCACAAGTTGGGTTACCCATGCAGTCAGACTCCTCATCAGCTAGGGTCTTCCTTACATAATGCCCACTGTTGTATATGCCTTTATAATGGCAACATGACTTCTTTCTGGCTGGCTATGGATGGGGCAGTGATTCATAAACCTCAATTTTTCCTCCTGGAAGAGGATTCCCAGCCTTCCCTAGACTGTTAAGATCACTGATGCTGCCAGTTCATGTGGTGTTGTGTCCTTCATGGTTTTGGGAGCTTCTTTTCCTACAACCTTTCCTAATGCTTTCCTGCTTGTGTGTGGGGAGAGGCGCTTCCTTGGTAGTGACCAGTGGAGGGGGATATATTGGTGGGTCTCTACTCAAGCTGCACCCACAACCGCAAATTCCACTTACAATTCAGAGTAGCTGAATGTTTCTAGTAAAAGAATTCACAGTGAAATAGCTAACAATGTTGACATTCCAAATATCACCATTAGGCTCCAGAGTAAACACTCAATTTAGAGGTATATCTATAAACGTGTATGGTTCAATCCGTCACTCTGCAGACTCAGGCAGACAGCAATGATTCTAGTCAAACGGAGGTTTCTTTCTTAACCATAAGGGCTAAACTTTTTTATTAAGTAAAAGCTTAAATTCTTTAGAAATTGAAGAGGCAACCAGAGAATTTGAGGGCATCTGAGTCCCATCTCATCTAATCTCTGACGGAGATGTGACTGCTTCAGAAGCAGAACTGGTGGGCTCAGGGAACTATTCCCGCTACTACCTGTGGCACTTTGGCTACAGCCAGATGGGTATATAGGAAAAATGAATGAATCTTCCTTAAAATAGCTGAGACTTGGTGGATCTGAATTTTATCCTTAATAAAATAGGGTTTTGTCACCAGCTCGCACTGTGCCAGATGGAACACTGTGTGTGTTTGCTGACACTTCTGATTCCAAAGCAAACACTAAATATAGGTTGTAGGCATTGCCATAAATTAAAGAGACGGCATCTCTGACTGGCTTGAGCCTGCTTAATGGACACAGATTCCGGCTGGAAGTGCCGGGATTATTCTATGGCTGGATATATTGCAGATCTGAATAGGTGTATTAGTTTGGGGTGAGTCTCCTTGCTTTTGTGTTCGGTGTCTTTAGTAACAGATGGTCAGTCTTTATTTTCAGGGAGGATGTTACACAGCCCAGAGGGGATGAGGGAACAGCTGTAGGACTCTGAGGTAGTGGGGGGCTGGGCGAGGCTGCCCTCTGAACCTAGGGGCCCTGGATGTATGATGGTGGAACATGGAGTCCCTTGGAGGAGCCTAGCCCAGCCCCCCACTATCTCAGCTGGGCTCTGCACAGTGCAAGGAGCAGGGCCGGTGCAAGGATATTTTGGGCCCTAGGCGAAACTTCCACCTTGCACCCCGCCCCCCTCCTCCCGGAGCATCGCTATTATAAACTTTCAGAAATGAATCCTGCATCATGTGGCATTGTTCATTAGAATTAATACAAGGGGGTCAGAGGAGATGATCTGATCACAAGGGTCCCTTCTGGCCCGGGGGAACCTATGAGCAAGGAGGAGGCTGAGAATGCCCCCAGCTCGCAGGGTCTCTAAACGTTCCCAGGCTCTGAGTACTTCGCCCTCCAGGGGGGACCCAGGGGCAAGGAGGGCAGAGCCGGGCTCTCCCAGGGAGCAGGTGAGGATCTCCCTGGGGATCAGGGCCAGCTCCCTGCATTGGCACAGTGCCACCGGGGGGGGTCGGTATTTGGAAGTGGCACCTGCACCAGCCCTTTCCCCTCCATTGCGCTGCAGGGTTTAGTTTCACTTTCCCTGGCCCCAGGAGGTGTCTGCGCCCGGCCCCAGGTGCGGCGCATTGGAGGGCAGCGCTCACTTGAGCTCCGGACCACGTCCAGCCTTCCCCAACGGCTCCGTCCCTCGGCCAAGCTGGTCGCTGCGCTCGGCCGGCTGTCTCCTCCTCGCTCCGCCGCAGGCTCCCATTGACCGTCCTGTGCGAAGTC
Source organism: Mauremys mutica (assembly GCF_020497125.1). NCBI lineage: Eukaryota > Metazoa > Chordata > Testudines > Geoemydidae > Mauremys > Mauremys mutica. The sequence continues at coordinate 79,042,168 of NC_059082.1, read as the reverse complement.
CCTTGCTGCGGGGGCGGGTTTGTTATGGAGGCCTCGCTCCCTGCCCCGCTCAGCTGACTCCCGTGACGCCAGACACCGCTTTTTGGCGTCCCCAAATCTTGGCGCCCTAGGCGGCCGCCTAGTTTGCCTAGTGGTTACACCGGCCCTGGCAAGGATCCACTTGCAGGTATCAGGCTCTGTGCTGTGCCATTTAGCTATGTCTGCAAATTTGGAACTCTGCTGGGCTTCCCACACCTCCCCTGCTCGACAGCCCTGGATGTTTGTGTGGCTTCCCTTGCACCGGAGCTCCAGCCCTTTTGTGGTGGCTTCCCTCTCGGGCAGCCTTGGCTCACTCCAACCCGAGCTTTTCTGCCCTGACTTTCCCCAGCCCATGTAGGAACTTCCTGTATCAATACAACTCGTACACAACTCAAAGCTCTTCAGTGTCTTGTTAGGTGCAATGAAACTGGCACACAGCACCACCTATAACAGGTTCCCTCCGCCCCATCCTGAGGATAGTGCAGAAGCCTGGAGGGAGGTTTGTGCTGCTCTGTTGGGAGATGGATAGGACTCTGCTCTTCTCACTGTCCATGGGGTCATAGGTGCCGACTTCCCCTCTGCCCAGTGGGTGCTTGACCCCTGCCCCGCTTCTTCCTGCCCCCATTTGACCCCCTTCCCCAAGTCCCCACCCCTGACCTGCCTCTACTCTGCCTCCTCCCCCCCCCCCCCCGGAAAGTCCTAAGCACCGCCAAACAGCTGTTAGGCGGGGGGGGGCACTGGGAGGGAGGGGGAGGAGCTGGGATGCGGCACGCTTGGAGGGGGGAGCTTGGCTGCCAGTGGGTGTGGAGCACCCACTAATTTTTCCCTGCTGTTATGCAGACAAAACTACATATGATGGTTTCAGGGGGCACGGCAAAGATGCCACATTTATTATAACACAATTTGATTTATAACCACTATCTAATCACACACACACACACCAGTTCTGAACGTAGCTTGAGTTCGCAGCTTGGGATCATAGCTTGTGGTGGCTCACTGGCCAGGAAAGCCGGGCACAAGGAAGGGCTGGGTCTGCCCTCCCACGTTGGCAGCAGAATGTTACACTTCAAAGTCGTCCATCTCACCCATCCTTTTTGTAGGCTTTAGTTTGAATTCAGAGTCTATAGGTCTTGCTGTGTCACGCTGCCTCTGGGTTTGGTGTGATTGATCACCCGTCAGTTTCAGACATGACTTTCAGACTTGGACCTGGCTTTGATTTTCCTTTTATTGTATCTTTGTTCTTTTCTTTTTAGGGTGGACTCTTTTTACTTTGTTAGGGCTGTTGTCTGCATCTTCAGCCAGTGGTGTTTGAACTCTATTTTACCAGGACAGGCTGGCGCTGGCGGTTGATTCCATCATTCATACATACCTCATTCACACATTTAAACTAAACTAATAAGATTCAGCAGGGTTTTGCAAAAATGAAGGTTGCAGCAAGCTTTTACAAAATGGAGTAAGCATTTTAAAATGGAGTTTGAATTACAATATGGCAAACAGTGAACGGAAGTTACAATGTTGAAACAGTGCAAGTCTCAGTGATTTAAGCAGGAATTGGATTAACAGTGAAAGTTACAAGGGCAACTGGCTGAACGGCTATGGCTCTTAACAAGCACCTTAATTGTCAACTAGCCAGTTATTGGGGTAACCGGTTTTATGAATGAATGTTGTTTCATTCATAAAACTTTACTTATGAACAATTTTGTTAATCAATTCTACACCGCGGGTCGGGTGCTCCAGCTCCGGAGCACCCACGGAGTCGGTGCCTATGCATGGGGTCTTGCAAAACATAAGGCTAGCCCTGCATATAAAACCACCAGATGAGGCCTGTCCTGCCCTGGGAGGGGCTGAGAGCCAATCACAGCAACCCTTGAAATCAAAATGAGTGGAGAGGGGTGGTCACCTCACAGGATCAACCCTCTTGTGTCATGGAAGGGCGCCAATCAGGATCGGCCCCGTCGGACTAGGTCCCATGCGTGCATGTTTGGAAGCACGGTCCCTGTTCTGAGGTGACTGTGATAAAGAGGGATGAAATCCCCAGCTCGGCTGCAGACTTTGGGAAGGACTGATTGATCTGGCACCGGCTGTCACCGCCACGCAGCTGGACAACTCCCTAACTACAGGGCGAAGTCCAGTGCAGCCTTGCCCTGCTGGAGCCCCACTGAGCCGGCCCCACCAAACCCCTCCAGCCGACAGAAGGTGGCACCGTCCTAAAAAAGGTCAGTGATTTGCAAGTTAATTCCCATCCCGCCCTGGCCCGGCTCCCTGGGGCCAGGTTTCAGAGGGGTCACCGTGTTAGTCTGTATCAGCAAAATCAACAAGGAGTCCTTGTGGCCTCTTAGAGGCACCTAGGGCCAGTGGCCCTAACCAAGGGGAGCATTACCTCAGCCGCACTGGAGCATGCTGCTCTGAGTCTGGAGGCTTTTGCTAAGCACTCAGCCGCCCTGCGTCCTCTGGGCCTTGTAGTTCTCTGCGGAGAAGCAGCTGGGAGGCCGGGGTGGAGGAAACTACGCTTCCCAGAATGCCTGGGGAGGGTTTAAAGTGGTAACCAGGAAGCAGGGCTGGGTGCTTGCTGGGGGAAGGGCTGTCACAGCTGATCAGGGGGTGAGGGCGTCCAGAGGTTCCACTGAATGCCCCTCACCCCCAGCCTGGGGATGGCTTGTGTCTATACAGGTTATAAAATGCTCAGGGGCTGGTCAGTTTAGGAGATAAGCTGAACTTTGAATGCTGGCAGGTGGTGCTTTGCCATCCCACTTGGACTGCTGTGGAGGACTGAGTAATTTGGATTATAGCAAGGTATTGGTTGCAAATTTTGCTGTTCGTTTGTGCAGTGGTTTTGTGTGTGTATGTGTGTGGGGGGAGGCATGAGGCGTGCATTCATTCGCTAGGATTTAAAACTAGGGCTTAGAGAACAGCTAATCATGTGCATTGACCAGCTTCCCTGGTCTGTAACATTGTCTCACGGTGAGGCAGTTAGTTTGTCAGTGGATTTCAGTTTGTGCTTCCTGATTTAGGGATAAATCGGTAAAATCAGGGGCAGTTCCCTCCTCACACAAGAGGCAGCTGTGTTAACAGGACTGTTTTGCACAACAGAATCTGACTGCAGGAAATCATAGTTATGACCTGACACTAACATACCAAAATATTGTCACCCATAAGCATTCTTAAGTTCTGTGCAGAGCTGCACTGATAAATATCTCCTCCTCCCCTTGCCCCTGCCCGTTATTCCATTGAAATTAGGGCAGAGCTAGGGACCAGCTCAGCTTTAGTGGGAGGCTGTGGAGGGAAAGGGCCTTTATCAGCCATTAGCTGCTGCTTTGGGGTTATGCTGACCTCACATAATTTGCTTTTGCTGTCAGTGCACTGGCAGTTACAACTAAGCCATTCATGGCCAAGTTATTTATTGTATCTTTCAGAAGTCTTTCTGCAGAGTTTAATAATAATTTGTATGGCAGCACTGCTCTTAGCATGGGGGTGGAGTGGGGGACTATTGCAGATGTCAGTGGCTTAGGAGGATTGAACATTCCTAAAAATGATCTGATCACATTTTGGCAGAGTAGTGCGTCTTGTGTTTACATTGTAATTCTTGCAGCTGCTTTGCTCTGTATTGAGAATCAAAGCAGGGAGGAGGGGGGAGGCTGTTTTCTCAGCTGTTCTAGGCAAGCCTCCTGCTTGTGATCTGCTGAGCACTCTCCAGTCCTGCTGACTTTGGTGAGGGTTGTTTGGGGGCTTTTTTTTAATTTTTAAATTTTTTTTAAATGGAGATATACCTATCTCATAGAACTGGAAGGGACCTTGAAAAGTTATTGAGTCTAGTCCCCTTGCTTCACTAGCAGGACTAATTTTTGCCCCAGATCCCTAAATGGCCCCCTCAGGGTTGAACTCACAACCCTGGATTTAGTGGGCCAATGCTCAAACCACTGAGCTAGCCTTCCCCCTTGATACCTTGCAGCGTGGTCAGAAGCCCATATTGCTGCAGACAGGGGCATGCTGTAACTTGGATTGTTGTAAAGATGAGCAAAAATGTGAAAGCAGGAGAGCTGTGTCACACAAACAATATGTAACTTCATCAAACTATGCTGAAAACAAACCAACACACATCTGGTGAATGCTACACTCTGGCTTTAGCAAACTAGTATAATAGTTTTTGTGTCTGCTTTCATATTTATTTGCGCTGGAAGAAATCTCCAGGCTATATTTAGTTCTTCCCTGTGCATAGATATATTTGTGAGTAGTCGCAGTATTTTAATTGCCTACGAAGCTAGTGACACATTATTTCATCCTTTATTTCAGTGACCTTTTAGGGTGCCAGTTCCACTATTTACCTGGATATATTTGGTCAGATGAAGCCCTGGTGTAAAGCAGGTGGAACTCCCTTAACTTCAGTGGAGGTACTTCCATCTGTTCCAGGGCTGACTGTGGTCCACTGTGTGTATTTTAGATACCATTGTCTTTATAAATTACTTAGATGGTCGAGCCCAATGGGAGTTGAGTCTGAGCAAGGTTGCTTTAGATGGGCACTGAGAATCCACTCCATTTAGCTTACCTGGTTTTTCCTGCGCTCCTATAACTGGAGTGTGACTCCCAGTGTAATGTTTACAAAAAAAATATCCAGTGGCTTGGCTGAGGAGCAACTGGGGAAAGCTGTTACTTATCTGTGTAATTACTAAACAAAATAAAGAATAGCACGTGTGCAAAAATGTGATCCTCTCTATGATATTTGCCTTTTTAAATTGTAAATTCATCAAGGCCGGGACCATGTCTACCTCTAGGGCTGTGATCCTACAATGGTTGGGCTGCTGAGTCTACGGGCATCCTCACTGACATCAGTGCAGTGACCCATTGCAAGAGTGCCCCCTCTGTACAGTGCACGGTCTGATGCTGGATCAGGGCCTGTGTCTGTACAGCACCTAACACAACATGGCCCTGGTCTTGATCCAGGCCTTTGGGCAGAACCATAATATAATCTAGGCCGTGTTTCAACTCTTCTATCCCCTTTTTTTTAGAGCACCCCTTTGCAAGTCCCCCAGGGACTGTGATTTCTTGTGCTATCTTTTGGAGGAAAGTGAACAGCCCTTTTGCTGAGATGAGTCTTTCTTGTCTTACACATACAGTTACTTAGTGATTGATATGGTGGCGAGTTCAGATTGTGCTGCGTTTCTTTTCATTTCATAACATTACAAACCCCTTGGAGAGACACCATCCTAATGAGTTCCCCCTTTGCCTGCGAAAGCACAGCCGAATCTGTTTTATGCTGGCCGCAATTAATTTGATTGTTTCAGGAGGAGAAAAGAAATTAACATCCTATTAATGATGTTACTGGCAATGAGTTAATAGGTCTGCAAGCCAGGATGTTGCTTGTTAGGTACTGACAGGGTGCTCAGTGCTGTACGAAATGGGGGGAAAGTCCCAGTCCCTGCCCCAAAGGGTTAGAATTTAAATTAGGTACAGCCCATACAGTCCGGACATGTTGTGCATTGGATTATTAGAAGACGGACCATTGGTTAATGCTGAGAATTCTTGTCTTTTAAGGAGACACTTGACTGAAAGGAGGAAATCTAACCAAGGGGCTGTCAGGGATGAGGGTGCAGCTGGTCTGGCCTAGTGTCCACAAGTCAAGGACTGCCACAAGGCAGTAGTCAGCAAGCAGGGATCACAGTAATCTAGGGTTGCCAATGCCAACTTGGTAATTATTTAAAAACCGAACACTCCAGCAGGAGTGCTAGAACCTCCCCTGCCACACCTCTTTCCCCCCCAGGAACCCACCCCTGCCCCGCCTTTTCTCCCTGCCCCCTACCCCCGTCACTCCCTGCTTTCCCCTTCCCCCGCACCTCCTCCGGCCCAGGTCAGGAGGGACTTGCCTGTGGAACTGGGGATGGGAGCTGCAGCCACCTGATGAAGGGAGGAGGCGGCCCTGGCTGAGTAGGGGCTGGTGTGGGTGATGACCTGGCACCTCCCCCGCTCGCAGTGACCGGACTTTGGGTGTCCGGTCAGTAGATTCATAGCTTCTAGGACTGGAAGGGACCTCGAGAGGTCATTGAGTCCAGTCCCCCGTGCCGATCTGACTGGACACTGTCAGGTCTGACTGGACTTTTGGTGGAAAACTGGGCACCTGGCCACCATACAGTAATCTCCAGAGCTAGGATTGATAGGCAAGGGTCAGGGTCCGAGTCAGGCTCGGGTTGGAGACCAGAGATGTGGACTCATAGCGAGCCAGACCGCTGCATGGTTACCCAGACAACTTCCTGGGGCCAGCCTCCAGAGTTAAATAGAGAACATGGGCCAATCAGAAGGCCACAGGGTGCTGTCGCTCTGATCCTTTGGGCGGTACTTCCTGGGGTGCCTAACTTCCACAGAGCTCCTTCGGGGTGGCTCTGCATGGCCTCCGGCCGTGATGCAGGAACGCCAGTTGTCCCAGGCTCTGCCGGTTCTGGTCCCATGGATCCTTAGGAGGTGCAGCAAGGAGGCTTGGAGAGGAATGGCAGACGGTGGTTGACATGGAGGGCAGCTTGCTGGGAGGAGTTAGGAGGAAGGAAGACGTGTAGGCAGTAATGGAGCAGGCCTGATGCCTGGAATGTGACAGAGAGACGTTGGAATGTGGCGTGAAAGGCGAGGCCTAGCTGGTAGAGGGGAGAGGAATATGGCTGTGCGACCGGGGAGAGGAAGATGGGTTTACTCACAGCAGTTTGTATAGGCTGTGGATGTGGAGGGAGAAATTAGATGCACGAAGCCTGGTGGATGGCATGAGTCAAGGCATGATAGAAGGGTTGCAGTGGGACTGGAGAATGGGGATGGATATTAGGTAGGTCTTGGTATCCAGTATAGGCCTGAGCCTCCACTGGGAGTTCTGTCTGGGCAGGGAAGGGCAGGATCAGGCCTTGTGTGAGCTATTCCTGGCTTAGGGTGACCAGATATCAGGACTGTCCCTACAAAATCAGGACATTCGGGGCTTTGTCTTATATAGGCACCTGTTACCACCCCACCCCCCCCCAATGCCGATTTTTCACACTTGCTGTCTGGTCATCCTACTGTAGCTCCTTCCAAGCACTGGTCATTTTCAGAAACACTCTGTGTAAGTGAACCCTTGCGGCCTCCCCCTGGATTTAGTAATTCCCCATTTGTCCGTGATTGTACAGCATCTGAAAGACGCCCCATGAAATAGCTTGTGTAATTCTAGCTTGAAAGCGAAAAGCGCGGAAAGGTGGCTAAAAGAGCAGAATGCGGGAATGGATTCCTGAGGCTTGAGAGAATTCAGTTCTCTGTGGTGCTTTTGCCTTGCAAAAACAGGGGATTGAGCTGTAAATAAATTTCATCTGATCTAATGGCCCAGCTCTTCACAGATCATACTGCAATTCCAGATAATTCAGAGGACCCATGAGGAGGTCGGGAGTGCGAGTGAGCTCCTTTCTCTGTGTGTGCGAGATGATGCTATTTCATGCTTGATGCACTGTGTACCCTTCAGGGAAGAGGCCTCTTTCAGTCATTGCTCTCATTTAAATATTGGTATGGCTTGCACGGTAGGGTCTGAGATGTTGGCTCTGAGAATCAGACTCCGGTTGGAGCTCCGATCTAGCTGTCGTGTGGCCCCTCCTTCACCATGGTGTCTGAGTGCTTCACCAACAGTGCGGTTCAAAAAGTGAAAACCTTTGACAGCTTGAAGTGGTTTTAGCTTCAAAACTGTTTGAAATGGACCCATTTCTCAGGTTTTTTTGGTCCTGAACTGCCTTTCAAAGTGGTTTGCAGAATGTTTTGGTTTTGCTAACCCCCAAATTGAGCTCTTTTCAATTAAAAAAAAATCGGGGTTGGGGAATAAAGGTGGGAAGAGTTTTTACCGAAAATATTGACAATTTTCTCTTTCAAAAAAGGCCTCCCCATCCCCCCCTTTTTTTAATAATAATAAAAAAAGTCTTGCTCAAAAGATAATGATCTGCTCTACTCACAAACATGGATGAATTTATCCTCCAGACACCTGGAGAGGCAGGTAGGTATAATTCCTACTTCACAGAAGGAAAACCTGAGGGCTGGGCTTGGGGTAGTGACTACCAGGTCACATAGGAAGCCGGTGGCAGAACTGGGAACTGAATCCAAATCTCTGGAGTCTCAGTCCAGCTTTAACCACAAGGCCACCTTTCCTCTCTGGTAGTGAGCTGAGGCTCTATGAAATACCATTCCTTTTTATTTGCCTCCGAAACATATTTGGATTTCCCCCACTACACACACTTGTGGTGCCTACCCAAATACCACCCCTCTCCCTTAAACACATTTAGTTGTGTCTGAGTCAAGCTGAGAAATCTACAGGACGGAAGTGGTTGATGCTCTTGTCTCTGTGCGCTTGCAGCTTCTGCTGGTCTGGCAAGCACTTGTGGCCTGATTCTCAGAAGCGCTCAGTAATCCAGTCAGGGGCAGGGGACTTGGTATTAGTTAGTCACACGCTGTCCATCTTTAGTACCTAGCATCCTAACGTCACAAAGCACTTTGCATACCTTCCCAACGTCCCTCGGGGGCAGCAAAAGGATTTGTCCACCAGTGCCACTGAAGCCAGTTCTGGGGTTACACATGGCACAGTTATGCTTTGCCACAGTTTAGGACAGGAAGTGAAGAAGAATATTATATCCAGCTGACACTCGGGAGGGAATCTAGAATGTGACATCTGAGTCCACATTTCAGCAGGCCGCTGGCGATAATGGGCCCCTTTTACCAAAATAAATAAATCAAGCCATGGATTCTTCATGATTTCAACTCATCTCTTTCATTGGTGCTTCCAGCAGCAGAGCATCCTTTAGTGGCTCCCAGCCGAGAGCTGCCTTCTACTGGACTGTAAGTTTCCTTGAATGTCCGTTGGAGGTCTCCAGTCCAAGTACTGACCCACTCCATCCCTGCTTAGCTTGTGGGAGCTCATGGGACCAGAACACACAGTGTTAGGACTACAGACATTTATACGACAGGAATATACTGCAGTAGACTCAGTTGCTGGAAGAATCTGATTTACCCTTCCCATGAGCCTCTTGCTAAACACGCTGTATTCAGCCTTCTAAAAGACGCAATCTAGAAGCTAGCTAGTGACAATGCGAGATGGATGCCCCTGCTGACTTTGTTCCTTTCCCGCAGGTTGATTCCTCAGCCATGACACTGCTGCTCGGCTATGTCCAACTGACCGATTCCACCTTTGCCGCTGCTGTCCTTTGCATTGCTTTTAACCCGCTTTTCTGGAACGTGGTAAGTGTGCTACCCAGTGTTCCCTTGAACTTTTCCCATGCGTGTGCGGAATGAATTTTGCGATGTGCACCAATATGGAGTCAGGTGTGGCGGGGGTGAGGCGAGGGGTTCGGAATGTGGGAGGGCGCTCCAGACTGGGACAGAGGGTTTGGGTGGGGGGGGAGGACTCCAGATGGGGGTGCAGACTCTGGGGCGGAGGGGCGAGGATGAGGGGTTTGGGATATAGGCTGCCCTGGGGCTGCAGCAGGGAGAGAGGACTCCCTGCCGTGGCCCTGAGCGCCTGTGTGGCCCTTGATATGGGGCTGGGCAGTTTAGAGGGAACTTAGGTGCTATCCATTCCCAAGCCAAGGTTGTTCATTTTGGATGCCATCTGTGTCAGTGGCTGCATTTGGTCTGGTTTCCCGACTGGTCATTTTGTCTCTAATGATTCCACTTGACAGTTGGCGTCTTTTCTTTTTTCTTAGTAGACGCTTGGAGGATATTCAGCCCTTGACTTTCTTTTTCTCCCTTGGGGGTGTGTTTAGTGCTCTGGGAACGTGGGAGGGCTGCGATGGGATGGGGTGGACTCTGTGATGCAAGTTGAGTGCTTTCTCCCTGAGAGTTTGATTGTGCCCAGTGCAGGTGTGGAAAGCTGTGCTTAGAAACACGCGATTAGTAAGGGGTGAATAAAGCAGAGACTTGCCTGCCTAGCACAGCCTTGCAGTTCAGGAGCAGCCTGGGCCTGATTCAGTAAAGAGCACTGCTGCCAGATTACTCCTGCCTTGGAGCATCAGGGAGACCCAGGAAAGGGAGTGCTTAGCTTGATGCCTTGTTTTAGCACAACAAGGATCACATTTAAGCTCATGCTGCCTCCGACTCACCTACCCTTCGCCCCCAGCCTGCCCCCTTGAACTCTGTGAATAAGGGAGAGTGGCTTGAAACTTACTACCCCTCAGTCTGGAGGTTGCTATCCTTACATGTGCCTGTGTGTTGCTGCTGCTTGCACTTGTGCTACAGCCTTGCACCCTCTGTCGCAGGTTGCAGGATCTAGGTCTCGCTGTCTGCCCACCTGGTTCTGTTGCGGGCTGCTTAGACCATTGCTAAGGTACATTTCTTCCCCACAAGAGGCCAAACAGAGGAGGAAATGAGTAACCATTTATCTTCATTTTGTTCTTGTTGCTTCAAAAATGCTTCATCTCCTAAGCCTGCCAGAGCTGAATTGTCTCTCTGTTACATTGGTGTGAAACTGGAGAATAACTCCCTGACTTTGGCACAGCCACTCCAGATATATAGATCTGCAAAGCAGAGACCAGAGTGTGGCCCCTTTGACGAAGTGAAATTAACGTCATTGAATGCTATGGAATTTGGAAGCTCAGGGACCATGTTCTGTTTGCAGCTGCTATGGTCTTTTGGCAATTGCATCAAATAACCCTGCGTTTCCTGCTGAATTACTGTGAAACGGGCTACTCAGGAAGCTGGCATGATCCCTCTTTAGAAACAGATTAACGCCACTTCTAATACCTTGAGATGCAGATGTGCAATAATGCCTTACAACCCGGAAGTCTCTGGCATGTCCTTTTGCCCTTGTTTATTGTGCACTGCCGCTATTCAAAGAAGACAGTCCCTGTCATGGGTTCCTGAAATCAAAGGCCTATTCCATTATTCCTTAAAGCTCCTGAATTAACTTCAGTTGGATGGCTCACATTAGTAAGGGCTGCAGGATTGGGCCCTGGCTCAGATGCAGACCGTACAGTAGAGGTAAGTATAAGACACCGGCTGGAGGATCAGTCGGGAGGTGGTGAAGATCAAGGCTCTTGCAGCAGAATGGTTTCCGAGGGGATCTGAATGAAGAGAGGGAAGGCTGCGCACTGCGAGCAGCGGGAGGCGGTGCCAAGTGTAAAGACCATGCAAAAGGTGTGAAGAAGCCGGAGAAGGATGGAGAGGGGAGTTAGGAGTGGGGCTTGGGAGGAGGTGAGCAAGAGGAAATGATAAACATTATTCAGTCCTTTATACAGCACCTATCACCATGGCAGCCAGGCACTAATAGTTACAAATATAAAAACGTAAACTTAATTAGCCACCCAGGATGAGTTGTTAGATAAGTCACCCGCTGCTGCTGCCAAAAATATGTTGACAATCAAGTCATGGGGCATTAAGGAAACAAAACAATCAATGAAAGACTAAACCAAGTAAACACGCTTTCCGTCATCTCCTGAAGTCCAGCAAAGAGCAACCGTTTTTTTTTGCATAGGCCGTAACTCAGTGCTCACGGACCCCGGCCATGGCTGAATGCACGAAACCAACATTGGTAGCTGCTGTTGTGTTATGCCCAGTGGCACCCGCAGTGATAAGCACCGTCCATCCCCGGATCACAAAGCTCTTAATAGGCATTAATGAATTTTAATTTCACAACACCCTTATCAGATAGGGAGGTGGTATTATTAATATCCTATTTTAGAAGGTCACACGGCAAGTCTGTGCAGAGTAGGGGCTAGAATCCATGTCTGACTATAAGCCATGTGCCTTGACTACTTTCTCCGTGGGTACATCTAGGGGCAAATCCTCAGCTAATACAAATTATTGTAGCTCCATTGAAGTCAGCGGGGGGATGTTTCTGTCTGGGAAGCGTTTATGGAAATTAGACTCAAAGTGGAATTTTGACCAAGGGTTTTAATAGTGACTAGTGATTTTAGGTGCCTTGATGTTCGGATGCCCGACTTGAGCTGCCCTAAAGGAGCCTGATTTTCAGCATGAAGGTGCTTCGCATTTTCAGAATATCCGGGCTCCTTAAAGTGTCTCAATTGGACAGCCAAAAAAAATTAAGGCCGTCCAAATCAAAATGACATTTAGTTCCCTAATTTTTCAGGTCATTCATTTAAAAACTCTAGTTGTGTCTGTACCTCTAAAATGAATATGCCATGTGAATTCCTTATTGGAATCCTTATTTAGCATAAATCCTGCCCCTGCCCCCCCCCCCAAATACTCAGACTCTGGTCTGTTGGGAAAACATGAACTCTAGGGGAAAACTTCATAAAAAAGGAGGAAAAAATTCTCCATGCTCTTGTTTTGTTTTTGAGTTTGCTGGCTAGGATTCCTGAGGGTTCGGATTTCTGACTCTTGGAAGGTTTGCGAATACCTTGAGGGATGGCTAAAGAACTAACACAGTTTTGTATCGCCAGCTTGTCTTAAAGGAAAGAGAGAGGAGATGCACCAGCAGAAACTTTAAGTGCTTTTTCTGGGTCCCTTCTAACAATTGAACCACTTTGTCTTCATCAATAGGTGGCACTGCAGGCAAAATGTGGAGGGTCTTTCTGGTAGCAGGGGGAGGGCTGAGGATGGAGCCATAAAAAGGAGCCAGACATAGGTGTTTATCATTTATTAAAGTGGAATTGGGTATTTCTTCGGGTGCAGGGGATCTGAAGGGGCTGTCGCTATCTACCGCTCTGCTGCAGATGGCCAGCCGATTTACACTTCTCGGCTTGCTGCTAATGCTGCTCTGGAATGTATCATGAGGGATTGTGGGTCTCAAATCCAGCTCTGGGGGGGGTCCCCAAGTGATACCCAGACCATCACCGCTAACTGACGGCTCTCTGGCACCAGCAGGGAGGGGGGCTGGCTGAACTCTGGCCTATCAGAGGCTCCAGCCCCACCAGCTGGCCCAGATGCACTACTGAAACCAGATAGAGGCACAGGAAGTTGTCTGAGCAGCTGAGTGGACTCTGGATCTGCCGCTATACTGGCCTCTGACTTCTGGCTGTGGTTTGACCCTGGTACTGTTCCCTGACTCCTGTTTGACCTTTGGCACTGCTGTCTGACTCTGGCTTTGGCTCTGGCTTGACCCATGGCATGGCTGTATGACTCCAGTCCTGACCCTCTCTGTGACTCCTTCCTGACCCTGATTCTGGCTCAACCTTTGGCATGACTCCTGACCCCGACCGCAGCCTTGACTCTTGGCATCCGCCTGACCCTAGCTCGGGTTCTGACTGTGTTTCCTGGGTTCCAGCCCTGGTTCTGTCCGCTAGGTCTGACTGCCCATGCTCCAGTCTCTACATGTATCCATGTACCTTCACTTCGCCAGGCACTACATACTCAGTATTGCCATGAGATGGGCTTAAATATTGTGCTTGCTTATTTCTGGGCAGTAATATCCAGTAACGAATGCTCCTGTGTGTTCTCACAGTGAATTCTGTCTGGGAACATGGCCTGCTTGAGGGGTTTCTACAGTAGTCGTTGCCATGATAACTGAATGCTTAGGCTGAGATTTTCAATGGACGCCTAAGGCCCCCAACTCCTACCGACTTGGGCCACTAACTCCCTTAGGCTGCTTTGACAATCCCAGCCTGGGACGATAGTGCTCAAAAGCCTTTAGGAGCACTGTGGACTCAGTTCGGGCCTGCTATGAGTGGGCGCAGTGCTATTGACTTCAATGGAGTTGCAACTAATGGCGCCACTTCTGGATTCGCCTTTGTGTCTGCTTAGATGAGTAAAACAAATAGGCTTAGAAATGGGACCTGATTCTCATTTGTTTGTCTTGCTGTAGTGCCCTAGTAATGCGCCAGGCCCCCGTTGTGCTTGGCACTATAAAAATACAGAAGAAGAAGAGGGTCCTTGCCCCCGAAGAGCTTCCAATCGAGCTTCCAAAACTCTGCCTTGGCCCTTCCCAGTCCCCTTTCTTTGTATCCTCCCCTGCCAGACTTGTCTTTGTCTTCTTCCAATGCCGCCTGTCTCCCCTTCATGCACCAAACCACCTGCCTTTCTTTCTCATTCCTCCCCAAAGGCCACTCCCGCAAAGCCTGTCAATAATGATCTTTGATTTCTGTACCAGCACCCAATGTACTATGTGTCTGAATTGTTTTGTCTGTGTCTGCGCTAGATTGCAAGATCCTTGGTGCAAGGCCTGTTTCTCTGTACAGTGCCAAGTATGCAATCTGCGCTCCGTAAATAACGGGATGCCGGCCAAAGGGCCGCGTGTGTGTGGTAAAATACCCACTCTGTGGTTAGAAGGTGATTTAGCGATTGGGTGCACCAATCACTTTGCCTGTCTCACTGAATTTCTTCCTGTGCAATTTCTTGCAGTGGTTGACCTGGGTTTTCCATCTTTGCTTTGCAGTGTGTTAGAATAAAGACTTGGGATGCCATCCTGGCCCCACTGCAATCAATGGCAAAACTCCCACTGACTTTAGTGGGCACAGGATTTCATCCTTGGTCTTGATACTTAGTCCTTCTGTATTTGGGCTGCGTGTGTTTTCATGACAGCAACCAGATGGCAGCTGGCCACCTTCTTTGTGTTATAACACCAGGTGTGTTTGAGATGCATTTGTTCCTGTAAGCATAAGTCTGTGTAAATACCGTGTGTGTGTGTGTCTCTCTCTCTCACACACACACACACACACACACACACACACACACACACACACACACACACACACACACACACACCATGCCTCTAACACAGAATCCCATAAAACTCATAGGGACAAATCTTCTCCTGATGTATCTCCACTGGAAGTCAAAGGAGATGCACTGAGGATGCATCTGGCCCATATTGTCTATCCTTTCAGCATCCACAGCTGCTTCTCCCTGTTCTGGTAGCCAGATGGATGAGAACTTAAAAAGCCATCCCAATTAAAAGCCAACTATGCCCAACAGGTGGTCGCAGAGTTATGTTGCTTCTGGACTAAACTTGGACATGTTCTTGCACTGATTTTTTTTTTCCATCCATCACCTCCGGTTTACCGCCTGCTGCTAACCATTATGAAATGAGCTGTTATGTGCTGTGATTCTGAGTCACAATCCAAGAGAAGAATGGGAAGGAAATACGGGACACGCTGGAGCTTCTGCTTCATATAACTGACTTCCTTGTGCGTTTTTATTGTGGGGCCAGTGATGGTATCTACTGGTTAGTACATGGGACTGGGAATTAGGTGATACGACCTAGATTTTTCTAAAGTGACTAGTCATTTTGGGTGCCTGACTTGAGACCCCTTAGAAGGGCCCTACTGTCAGAGGGGTGGTTGCTCAGTGTTTTGTGAAAATCAGGCCCCTTTAATGTGTCTTGAGTTGGGCGCCCAGAACCAATAGCCAACTTGGAAAATTGTGGCCATGGGTTCTAGTCCCACCTTGGGCAAGTCTCTCAAAAGTCACAGACTGGGATTTTTCAAAGGGGCCAAAGGAAGATAGATGCCCAAGTCCCATTGAAATTCACGGGAACTCCAATACCTTGGGCTACTTTGAAAATCCCCATTTCCTCTGTTTTGTAAAATTAGGGAAAGTGCTTTGAGATCCTCTTATGAAAGCTGCTGTACAGCTGTGATTATTATGTGCTTGGGCATGTAGAAGTTGTCAAATCTAATAAGGGTCTGAAAGGTACATTTGCGGGCCAATAAAGTGGCGAAGCATTTCTTTATTGGGGGAAATTCAATGATGGAGTCTCAAATCCATGCTGACATCTGTTTTTACAATGTGTCGCAGCGCAAGGTCTGATACGTTTTGTCATTCTTTGTGTTGGGAGAGAATTGCATAATCAGCAGCAGCAGCAGCCTTTCAAAGCAGGCAGAGATAACTGTCTTCATCTCCTACAACTCATGGCAGGACCAAGTAAAAGTTACTAGTGATTTTTATCTGTGTGGCTAGTCAAACCATAGCGGATTTGTGGTACTTTCCACCTGGGCGGGCAGTGAAGGTTCAGACAATGCTGCGTAATGCTTGTTGCAAATATGTGACCTCTATCATCTTGGCTAACTCATAACAAAACACCCCAGGATCTCAATTGTCAGGACCGTAACATTCTTTGTCTGTGCCAGCGCACCTGTTTTAGCAGCTAAATTTAGAGTTTCAGCATCTATGCACCGGCTCTGATACGTACAACAAGCACGAAAATCTGGGTCACATAACTCATCCTACTGTATTCAGTGACACAGTTGGGAGACTTGTCATCTTGAGACAAAGCAGTGCCCATTGTCCAAATACAATTGGCAGAGGGGGAGGAGTGTTTCTCTTTCCTATTATTTCCTTTCCTCTGTGCATTAAGTATCTTAGAGTGTGTGTGTGTGTGTGTGTTTAAATCTTCTAGAAAACATGCAGCATCTGTTGTTAAATACTTCGAATGGCTCAGAGTTTTACAGTTTGTATGAGAGGAGGGATGGCTCAGTGGTCAAGGTGCTAGCTGGGATTTAGAATCATAGACTATCAGGGTCGGAAGGGACCTCAGGAGGTCATCTAGTCCAACCCCCTGCTCAAAGCAGGACCAAGCCCCAGACAGATTTTTGCCCCAGGTCCCTAAATGGTCCCCCTTAAGGATTGAACTCTCAACCCTGGTTTAGCAAGCCAATGCTCAAACCACTGGAGGCCAGGGTTCAGTTTTCTGTACTGCCGCAGGTTATGTCTACACTACGAGTGCTATGGCTGCAACTAGGCTACTGTAGTGTGGACACTCGCAACAGTGACCGAAGGGGGTTTTCTGTCGCCATCCCCTCAGAGCTAGCATCAATACTGGGCCTAGCTTGGCTTAACTACGCTCTTTCACACCCCTGAGCAACGTAGCTAGGTCGCCCTATGTCTTAAGTGTAGGCCAGGCTACAGACTACCTGTGTGACCTTGGGCAAATGTTGCTGTAGCTGTGTTGGTATCCGGATATTAGAGAGACAAGGTGGGCGAGGTGATCTCTTTTATTGGACCAACTTCTGTTGGTGAGAGAGACAAGCTTTCCAGCCACACGGAATTCATTTACCTCACCAACCTTGTGTCTCTAGTGACCGTGGACATTTCGATGAGAGTATGTCTACACTGCAGCTGGGAGTGTGTTTCCCAGCACAGGTAGATGGACCTGCATGCTAAAAATAGCAGTGTGGCCTGGGCAGCGGCTCGTGCTAGCCACCCATGTACATAACCAGGGATTGCACTCAGACAGCTAGCCCCATCTGCCACTGCTCCCCTTTTGAGAACGCTGGTGCCTGTCTGTCTCCCTGCCTTGGGAAGCACGCTCCCAGCTGTAAGGTAGGCGTGCCCTAACTAACGCGTCTGCTGTTTGGCAGAGCAGTGAACTGAATCCTGGTTTTGTAGGTCCCAGACAGGGCTGGCTCCAGGCACCAGCGAAGGAAGCAGGTGCCTGGGGTGGCCAATAGAAAGGGGCGCCCAATAGAAAGGGGCGGCACATCTGAGTCTGCGGTGGGAATTCGGCGGCGGGTCCTTCAGTCCCTCTCTTCGGTGGCACTTCGGCGGCAGCTCAGTCAGGTTTTTCTTTTTTCTCTGCTTGCGGCGGCAAAAAAGCTGGAGCCGGCCCTGGTCCCAGATTAGCACCCTAACCACTGCACCCTCCTGTCTATCCCACCATCGTAAATATCTGGGCCATTAGAAGCAGTTAACAAAAGATGCTGCATGTCTTCTACAGGATTCTATTATTATTATTATTAATTTTTTTTAAGAAAGTGCTAAGATAATTAGAAGCATGCCCAGATGAAAGGAAGAAGAAACACCTTTCATTTTGCAACGGAAACGTGTATCGTTTTATGGTCTAGAATCCTGCGGCACCAGCTGAAAGTCCTGGCTTTGTCCATTTACATAGTTTAGATGGAGAAGCCTGTGGGGGAACATTTACAAAGCAAGCTTGAGAGGTCCACTTCCATTGGCACCCTGGGAAGAGATGCGCACTGTACCTTGGGGTCTCTAGTGGTGTCTAATGGTTTGAGACATCCCTGTCCTTACAACAACCCTACAGTGTATTTAGAGAGCAGCATACTGTATCATCCCCAGAACTGGTAATCATGGTGCATATTTTTGAACGGACAGGTTGTGTAAGAGCTACTTTGGTACAGGATGGAAGATGGTTTGAAGTACAAGTAGCGCTCTTTCTCGTCCATTCGCCACATGCTGCTGGCTTTTCAGATTTCATCTTCCAATTCATAGGCACTTTGTATTTGGCCGGGAGCCTTATGTGCTGCCAGTCGCTGGCTCCGTCATTTGCTTAGCAGAAGTACTAGACTCTCCGATCCCGCTTGGTTGGGAAGCGGGCGGTTTCCTTGTTGGAAGGGAAATGCGCAGACCCAAACTCAGGCTCTTTTTGCTTCGTCTGCTTTTGATTGACAAATTAATATGCGCACCACCTGTGCTGATTTGCAGAGGCACTGTGCAGCCGCAGCGACCGCTGGAATCTGACAATTTTGCAGCGCTTCAGGTCTGGCTGGCAGCTCCATTACGGCTTTGAGTGAGGAGGTGGAGGGGCTAAAACAGCAAATGTAGCCGCCAAGATTACACCATTGTAGCCTCAGGTAGAGCTGGGGCAGAAGCACTCTGTGATCATGTTCCAGCCAGACTGTAGATTTTCTGTGCCTTAATTCTGAGACTCCTGAATGCTTCTTAGGGCTTGGCTACACTGGAGAGTTGCAGCGCTGGTGGTGGGTTTACAGCGCTGCAACTAACTCACCGTCCACACTTGCAAGGCACATACAGCGCTGCATCTCCCTGGCTGCAGCGCTGGCTGTACTCCTGCTCCGCCTCGGGTATAACTATTGCAGCGCTGGTGATGCAGCGCTGCTCCGCCAGTGTGGCCACCAAAAGCGCTGTAATTGGCCTCCAGAATGTTCCCATAATGCTTTTAACTAAAGAACTCTCTTTGTTTTGTTATGATGCCTCTCTTTGTTTTGTTGTGAACTCGGGGCTCCCAGAGCTGCTTATCTAAAAAACAAACACAGCTCCTGTTTGCTGTGAATGAGGCAGGCAGGGGGATGAATGTCTACAGCTAGTGTTTGCTTGAGGAGAGAAACAGCACGGCGGGGGGGGGGGCGGGGAAGGGAGTCCCTCGGAGCAGCTGCTTATCTGGTCTGCAGGCTATTTGCATTTAAGAGTGAATGAGAGGTCGGGGAAATGGTCAGAATTTGCAAGGCAGGGAGCTGACACAGTGGGAGCATGAACGAGGAGGTCAGAGGAGCTGAGGGTTGCACTGATATTGCCTTGGGCAAACTTAAAAGAAAGGAAGGGAACGGAACTTGCAAGGCAGGGAGCTGACACACAGTGTCAGCTCCAAAAATCCACTCTCTCTCTCCCCCACGCTCCCTGTCACACTCCACCCCACCTCCCTCTTTTGAAAAGCACGTTGCAGCCACTTGTACATTATGGGTAGCTATCCCAGCGTTCCACTCCCAACACCGCTGCAAATGTGGCCACACTGCAGCGCTGGTAGCTGTCAGTGTGGCCACACTGCAGTGTTTTCCCTACACAGCTGTACGAAGACAGCTTTAACTCCCAGCGCTGCACACCTGCAAGTGTAGCCAAGCCCTTAGGCTCATTGGTGTGAGATACTGGCCACCTGTCAGCCTTTTCTACTCCTGTCCTTTGCTATTTGAATGCAGACTCCTACTACTGGACCAGATTCAGATTGGGTGTAAGAGGCAGCAGGTCCACTGAAGTCAATGGAATTGAACCTGCCTACACCAAGAGGCAGAATTTGGCCCATTGTGCTCTTAATAAGTTGGGAGGCAGGGTGGTGGTTTGTTAGCATAGGGGACTGATCCCATTGAAAGGAATGCAGCTAAAATCAGTGGCAAAATGGAGCCAGCATTTCACCCCAGGAATCTTGGTTTCTATTCCTAGTCTGTGCGATTGACTTGCTACATGACCTTCAGCAGCCACTTAGCCCCTCTGTGCTTCGTGTGTAAAATGGTGGGTGATGACACTGAATGATAAAGTGCATTGAGAGCGTCAAGTGCCAGACGCTGTGTAAGTGTGGAGTCTGATGATGATGCATTTACTTCTTAAACTTCTGTTGCTAAGGCATGAATTACTTTGACAACACAAGCACTAGGCAGTTGCCCAATGGTCGTTTTCTCGTGCTTCCCGTTAGCTGGTGGGACTCCTGCCATTTTTGAGCCATCTCCCTGATTTTGCCCTTTCCCCAGTTAGGCCTTTCGTAGCAGGGGGAATGAACTGGCCTTGTTTTGGAGCTAGCCTGTGTCATTTCTGAAGTTGGTCAGCAGGGGGCGATGAAGCAACAAGATTCCTTCCCCCTCTTCCCCCCCGTCCCAATTTTTGAAAAAAGTCCTATGTACCGAAACTTGTCCCCATTGATGAACCCTGAAGGATATTTGTTACCAAGTTCTTGAGCTCAGTGCAAAAGAGATAATAAAATATACTTGTCTCTACCTTTTCTCTGTCTCCTTTTTCTTTACCGTTGTTTCTCTGATGAAATAAGTAGCTTAAGATGACACTCGACAAAAGTATAGTGTGTTCATGTTGTATTGGGTGTGAAACGAGAGAGCTTGGATGACGACTGCATCTGTTGGGCACGGGGGTCCTGGTATCCATTAGGAACCTTGTCCCAGTTAAAAGGTGCAGGCTTCTTCCCTCCAGTCCCTTTTTCTCCCCGCCCCCACTTGTACTTATATGGCCTCCATCACTGTAGTATGTGACTACATGGCTTCTGGACACCTGCCGTTTCTCTCAGGGCTAGCTACAAGTCACTTTCTGAGAGTGTCATGCGGTCGGATACTACAGTGATTGGGGCCATGTAAGTACCAGAGAGAGAGAGAGGCTGGGAAAACACTTCTAAATTGACAGCTCCAGGTTGTCTTTAGATTAAAGATACAACCCTCATTCCTTTCCAGAACAAGTTTGTTTGTGAAGTTGGTTGTGTCGTATGCCTCGTTCCTAAGAATGAGCTTCTGATCTGCCCGGTATTTTGTGGGCATGGATTTGCCTATGACAAGAGTGAGCAAACTTTTTTTTGGCCTGAGGCCATGTTGGGTTTCTGAAATTGTAGGGAGGGCCAGTTAGGGGAGGCTGTGCCTCCACAGCCAGCCAGGCGTGGCCTGGCCCCTGCCCCCATCCAACCCCCCCTACTTCTTGCCCCCGATGGCCCCCCCGGGACTCTTGCCCCATCCAACCCACCTTTCCCTGTCCCCTGACCGCCCCTGGACCTGCTGCCCCATCCAACCTCCCCTCTCCTTCCTGACTACCCCCTGGGAACCCCTGCCCCCATTCAACCCCCTATGTCCCACCCTCTGCCCGCCCAGAGGGTTGGACCAGATACTCTTTCCATTCCCTGCAAAACCAGTGTAGCACCACCTCCCACAACCTGTTGCTCTTGCTTTGCTTACGGGGTTGTGAATTTCACTCCCCAGGCACCGCCAGCCTTGTGGCATGTGAGTATCAGGAATTCAGACTGATCAGTTAAAATACTAAAGACCCAGTCAGCAAATGTATGATATGAGCTTTCTCAGTTCCAAAGCGTGGCATCCTTTCCCCAGAACGGGGCACAGCTCCCATATGTGAGTGGGTGGGGTCTTTTCCCCTCTAGTCATGAAGCCTAAGATCAGATCCATCATGTAACTGTGCTGTGCTGACTCTGTGCCTAAAAACACTTCTGTACTTTTATGGAACAGGCAAGTTCCTCTGGCCCAAGTGTTGCTCTTCAAATGATCCTTTAGTGCCACCTTCCTGGTCTTCTCCTGCCCTTTTTCAGAAGCAAATGTGTGCGTCCCTTGAACTAATCTGTGCTCTTTGCTTTGGTCACCTTCCCCAGCAACCGTGAGGTGAATTCTATCTTTGATGCACAGACATTAAAGGGTTGGCAAAGATGCCTTGTAGTGAAAGACTCAAGGAACTCAATCAATTTAGGTTATCAAAGAGAAGGGGAAGGTCATGGTCTCTTAGCACTTGCATGGGGAACGGAAATTTTGTTAATTGGCTCTTCAGTCTAGCAGAACCAGGTATAACCAGCTCCAGTGGCTGGGAGTTGAAGTTAGACAAATTCAGACAGGAAATCAGGTGCAGCTTTTTAGCAGTGAGAGAAATTCACCATTGGACCAACTTACCCAGCGGTGGCTCCAGGCACCAGCGCTCCAAGCGCCTGCCTGGGGCAGCAAGCCCCGGGGGGCACCCTGCCAGACCCTGCGAGGGCGGCAGTCAGGCAGCCTTTGGCGGCTTGCCTGCGGGAGGTTCCCGGTCCTGTGGATTCGGCAGCAATTTGGTGGCAGGTACGCTGAAGCCGCGGAACCGGCGGACCTCCCACAGGCAAGCTACTGAAGGCTGCCTAACTGCCGTGCTTGGGATAGCAAAAAAGCTAGAGCCGCCCCTGAACTTACCAAGGCCTGTTTGGTGAATTCTCTCCATCCTGTTGTAACAGGTTTTAATTCAGGGAAGTCCTATGGCCTGTATTATACAGAAGGGCAGATAAGTTGATCACAATGATCCCTTCTGGCTTTATAATCGATCTATGAATACACGGCTCCCATTGATTTCCTCTGGAGCACTGCACATGCAGAACTTGCCTGGAGTGGCTGAAGGCGTAGGGTGGCTAGCTGGTCCTATAGGGTTTAACATTTAAAGCTAAGGGCACTATGATTGGGAGAGGAGTTCTGCTCACGGCAGGAAGAAGCGCTCTATCCAGAAGACTTCCGCAGGTGCCCATTCCAAAAAGGATGTGATTGCCGGTTGGAAGGCAAGTTCTTTGCCTTCATAGGTTAAATTGGGAGATATGTGGAGGAACATCAAAGCAAGCTAGAGAAGCAGAAGAGATGGGTAAATGCTTTGCCTACATGTGGGTATAAATGCACCTAAGGTTTGACCTGTTTTGTGCATTGATCACCCCCTGTGTTCAAGAGTTCTACCTGCATTTGCTTCCTATGGCCCCATTCTTATCTATGCTGGGGAAGCTATTTATGGGGGCAGGACATTGAGTTTCTTCCCAGTTATTCTGGTGGGCTGAAGATTCCTTGGAGAACAGGACCCCATGGAGTCTGGATGCCTGCCAGGGCAACGCCACATCTAGAAGACACATGACCATGTGGTCTTTAGCAGCAGACAATAAATCTACAAAATTCAGAACCGGGGAGGACAGGGAAGTGGTGGGGTTGGTTTCAGATCTGCAGTTCCTACTGTATCTGTTAAATTCAGGTCTGGGTTTGGACTTCAAATAGCCCTAGAGTTGGGATTGAAGGTTTGGGTGCAGAACCATCTTTGATAATAAAGATGCTCTATCTTAATGTCCGACTGTTATTGAGAGAAAATTGCAACATACTCAGACTATATCCCACGCAGGAAGATTACATTTCTCTCCCATTTCCATCATGAATGTCACCGCTACACTAGATGTCCCTGAAAGGGGGCAGAAGTAGGTTAATGCTTGTTCAGGTTGCTTTGCGGCTAACACAGCCACTTGTATTCAAAATGGGATTACTGCACCTTCCCCAAATTAGATTTTGCTCTTAACTGTGAGCTGTTCCTAGTAAGTGACCTTTCAGATGTATTTTTATCAAAAAAAATGTTTTTTGAATGACTGTATATCCAGTCATTTAACTCTCAAGGCTGGCAAACTAAATGGATCTAATATTGTTCCAAAACTTTCTCAAGTGATTTCTAGAGATGTGATTGCTCAGAAAGTAAAGCGAGCAACATTGCATGTGCTGCAGTAGGCGACAGCAGCATAGACAGGAAGCTTGGACACTGGCATTGAAGCTGTGATCTTGTTGAAGCATCTAGGAATTCCTAATCATTAGCAAGCAAGGGCTCGTACCATGAATTGCTGACTTGGTAAATAGTGATGTGCTCCAGAATAATGATGTATTTGGTGGCTCTTTCATATTCACTGACCCAATAGCCCAGAACAGCTCAGGGTCTGCCACTAAAGGCTTTCATGCCCAGAGCTGATTGGAAATACTTGGTTTCACAATAACTTGACTACTTAGTTGTGTTCATTTCCTCCTAAATAGCTTATCTTTTGGAGTTGTTATGGTGTAACAACGTGGCCTTCGGTGGGACATAACAGAGAGTATCAATTCAGGACAAATAGCTTATAGCAGGGTAGTCACAGCCCAAGGCAAACCACCCAAACAGAGAACTTCGGTTTTACCCCACTGGCTAACCAGAAGTCCCACAAGCAACCCTCAGATACTCCAGTTCCCTTGAATTACCACCAGCACCACTCCTTATAGGGATGAATGGTTATGAAAACCAATCCCCCAGCAAAAGGAAAAAAAGGTTCTCCTGATCCCAAAGGACCAAGCTCCAGACGCAAGTCAGATCTTACCCACAAATCACACTGTTGCCAGTTCTTTAGAATCTAAAGGTTTATTCATAAAAAGAAAGAAATATAGATGAGAGCTAAACTTGGTTAAAGTAATCAATTACATACAGCAATGGCAAAGTTCTTGCTTCAGGCTTGTAGCAGTGATGGAATAAACTGCAGGTACCAATCAAGCCTTTGGAGCACATCCACACCTTGGATGGGTCATTCAGTCCATTGTTTAGAGCTTGAGTGTAGCAAAGTTCCCCCAGAGGTAAGAAGCAGGATTGAAGACAAAATGGAGGGGTTTCCAGGGCCTTTTATATTCTTTGCCATTTGGAAGGACCCCTTTGTTCTTACTGTGGAAAATCACAGCCAGGTGAAGTTTGGGGTCACATAGAATATTAGGGTTGGAAGGGACCTCAGGAGGTCATCTAGTCCAACCCCCTGCTCAAAGCAGGACCAATCCCCAGATTTTTACCCCAGTTCCCCCAAATGGCCCCCTCACAACCCTGGGTTTAGCAGACCAATGCTCAAACCACTGAGCTATCCCTCCCCCCCCATGTCCATGCATGACTCAGTTCTTTACAGGTAGAGCAGCCATTGCTCACATGCTACCTTGAATGTCCCCAGGGAGGCTTTTCATATGTGGATTGGAGTCCCCCAAGGTCCATTGTCAGTTAAGTGTTTCTTGATTGGGCACTTAATCTGAAAATTCCTTTCTCAAGAAGCTGACCAAATGCTTCACTAATGCTACTTAGAATCAAACACATTGAGATACAAGTACATAGCCAATATTTATAACTTCAAATACAAAAATGATGCACACATACAGACAGCATAACCATAACCAGCGAATTACAACCTTTTCGTAGACACCTTACTTGACCTCCTTTGTACAAGATTTTGTGCAACTATAGGACCTTGGTTGCAACAATGATCTATACAGTCACAGTTCATGTCAATAATGTCACGTATGGTCTTGTATGTCAAGATCTAGCTACATAGGCAGCCTTTGATGTGGACTTCTGACATACTGATTATTTCTGGTGCATCTGTAGAAATGCACTAATACTATACTCAAACTCCAGTTTCTGCTTAATGACATTGGTTTGCCGGACCCATTACAGAAATATAGTGGCTTTTCATTTGAAATAATGGATACAGCTAATGTCATTCTATACCGTTCCACACTCTGCAATGAGATAAGTATGGAGGTACACAGAACCATGAAATGAGAGTATTGAGTGAGAGGGTCAGATTCTTCTTTTCATTTACATTAACATAAATCTATGGACTTCAGTGGGGGCTCTGTTATGCCAGTTTTATACCAATATAACCCAAAGCAGAATCTCCTTGAATCTTGTCCTCCAAGTTTGATGCTTCCAGCCACGATAGTTTTCTATGCATAATGAGTCAGCTGCCTATGTGTTTGTCAACTCAGCATTTCTTTATAACATGCCCAGCCTGAGTTTGTCCATTGACTGTGCTCTATCAGTTTTGTGTAGTGTAGTAAATGATGGGGTGAATCCTTGCGCAAATTGTTCCACGTGTAAAGCTCTCCTATCCATTTGCCAGGCATGCTTCTCAGATAAAAATGTGTGAAGAAAAAGACCATCTCCTGTATACCACTCTTAGACTTCATGCAAGGGATTTATGTACGCTTAGCATGAAACACCCATGCTATAAAATGAGAATAAACTCCTATGCAAGAAGATCATTATTTCTATTAAAGATTCTAATAGTTTTTGATTTTTGAGTTATATTTCTTGCATTGAGCATACACATATAAGTGCGTGCAGGCTAAAACTGGTGTCTGCTATAAAGATCCCAGTGATCAAAATATACCTGTTTCTTTATCCCTGTCACTCCTTTTCCAATCTACTTATGTATTTAGCTCTTTGGATTCTTTTTTGCAGTTGTCTAAAAAGCAACTCAACTCCTCAATCTCTCTCACATTGCACTGTGTCCTTCGGAGTCCAGTAATGATTCCATTATGATGAACCATTATGAAAAAAGTAAGGCAAGTCCAATTATTTCTGCAGTCCCTTTGAAAAAGAAGTTTAAAAAAAAAAAGACCTTTTCTGAGCTAGTCTCCTGCTTGTTATGTTGTGGAGTTTGAACATCTCATCCCCAAGGACAGAAGAACAGAATGCTGCACTTCGTGTATTAGATAAAGATCAAATTGTCCTTATCTATTGTTGGCCTTTCAGATGACAGCAAAATCATAAACATTCTTGTCCTCAAAGATCCATGGGAAATGTTCCAAAGTATAAGTTACCATGGAACATGGAACATGATATTTTGAACTGTGGTTGTACATAGAGAGAATCAGAAGCCTCCTAGCCGAATTTTGTGCTCAGTCGAGTGAAGCCAATACAATAAGTACTCTTTTCAAATGAACTCTCACTGCTTTGTGAAGGGGTATTAGATTTCTCTCTGGTTTTGTACTCAGTTTTTTTTTTCCCCTTAGCACCCTTTGGGAGAGCTTACGCCAAGTACAAAGTGTCCATAAGGGTGGACTTGTTATGAGCTCTCATTTGCAATGCAGAGAAGTAGTCCGCAGACTGAAACTAACGATGGCATAAAATAATTCGTTTCCCTTTGCATTTGTTTTTAATCTGATTATTTTGCCCTATTGAAATGTATGCACAGGATTCTAAACATCATTTTTTCCCTTGTTCTTCCTGCTAGAAGTATGCTGCAGATTAAGGCTGTAGTCAGCAAAGGACTGCACTTCCATAGCTACTGATTGCAGAGCCTCCTGAGGAGAGCACCCAAGGAGATGAATGCTGATTTAGCTTCCCGCCTCAAGGAGACTTGATGGCAAGTGGGTTTTTTCCCCCCACTTCAGCAGAACTGTGTGACTCGCTGTACACGGGGCCACACTTTGCATATGCTCACAGGGGATAAGGTACCCCATTCGTCACTGGGTATGTCCCTTTTATCGTCCTGACCAGGACTTCGGAACAGCCAAAGAAAAGACTGCTCCCTGAGAGTCCAGTGCATGCTGGGGCAGGAGTTTAGTGCTGTGTGGATACACAAAGCCCTTGTGCTTTCTGTGACTGTGTCTCTCTGCAGGCCCCTCCACTCCACCAGTGATGTCAGTCTGGGTGCCCCATTTGTCTGTTTCTCTGACAGCTGCCTGCATGCTGCCTTCAGTTACTCTCTGGAGTGTTAAATTCCTTTCCTGGTTCTACAGGCCACATTCTGATCCCTCCTAAAGTCCCAGGTTTTCCCCTTGATACCCCATAGAAAGGAGTCAAAAATTTCATAATACAGTATAAGCTTTAAAAACACACAAATCTGAGTTATTCTCTGAGCTTTTCAGCGCATCTAGTCTCCTCGGTGCCTGATTTACTCAGCTTGTGCTTGGGTGCAGGGCCAGGCTGAAATTCATGTCTGCAGCACACTCATCAAGAAGACCATTCCTCTCGTTGCGGTCTCATTTCTAGAGACCTGTGCGAAGTGCGCTAACACAGTGCAGTTCTTTGTCCCCCTCTAGTGGTCAGGCCGTGTATAGAGATTAATGAGTGGAGCTCTTGCCTCTAAATTAATAGTCTTTATCCTTTAGCACAAGCCGTGGAAATTAACCCTTTTTGATCCAGAGGCCCCAGATTCAGTCCCAAAAAATGATTGACCCAGGGGAGTCATTACATTTAATGAAGATCTATGATTTGTATAGCACTGAATATACGTTGGTGTGTCATTCTGAGAATGTGTCATTGAAATAAACAGTAAAGAGACTGCAAAATTAATTACAGGCTAATCTTCAATCATTTCCTTTCATTGCAGGGTTTTTTTTTTTGTTTTGGTTTCTATTATGGGGGTGTATTGTGTTTTTTATTTTACATGTCAATGTTTGACACCACTAGCGTTATATACATTGAGCAGTTAGAACACCTTTAATTGTTTCCTGTCGAATTAACTGTTGTGCCTAATTACAAACTGCTGCAGGACACACTCTGCATTGAAAAGAGAAATGCTAATGGAGAACATTAGGTACCATATTAAGGGTGAGCAAGGCTCAGGCTTGTTGAGATGTGTACTTGGTATACTAATCATGCCATCCAGGCTGTTTACATTAGGAACTGTGTTGCTATCCCTAATCAGCCACTGGCTGATGATTGTAATTTTTACTTGCTGAGGAGATGATGGACTTTGCGAGAGAAGAAAACAACCCCTGCCTGCACGGTAGGTAGCAATAGGAATGATCCCGATTTAGTATTGAATTCGACTGTGTGGCTAATGAGGTGGGCAGAGCTGGAATCTAAGCAGAACAATTAGGGGAGACAAATTGCAAAGCCCTGTTTAGATTTGAAAACCAACGTGTCAAACTTACAAAAGAGTAATATAAACAAATAACACAAGTATGTAGGAACAAAATTAGAAAGGCCCAGGCACAAAATGAGATCAAACTAGCTAGAGACACAAAGGGTAACAAGAAAACATTCTATAAATACATTAGAAACAAGAGGAAGATCTAGGACCATTACTCAATGAAGGGGAAAAACAACAACAGAAAATGCGGAAATGGCAGAGGTGCTTAATGACTTCTTTGTTTCAGTTTTCACCAAGCAGATGCATGGTGATTGGATGTCTAACATAGTGAATACCAGTGAAATGAGGTAGGATCAGAAGTGGCTAAAATAGGGAAAGAACAAGTTAAAAATTAGTTAGATAAACTAGATGTTTTTAAGTTACCAGGGCCTGATTAAATGCATCCTAGAATACTCAAGGAGCTGACTGAGGAGATTTCTGAGCATTTAGAAATTATTTTTGAAAAGTTATGGAAGACGGGAGAGATTCCAGATGACTGCAAAAGGGCAAAGATAGTGCCCATTTATAAAAAGGGAAATAAGGACAACCCAGGGAATTACAGACCAGTCATCGTAACTTCTGTACCCAGAAAAATAATGGAGCAAATAATTAAGCAACCAGTTTGCAAACACCTAGAAGATAATAAGGTAATAAGTAATGGCGTGGATTTGTCAAGAAAAAATCCTGTCAAACCAACCTGATAGCTTTCTTTCACAGGGTAACAAGCCATGTGGCTGGGGGGAAGCAGTAGATGTGGTATATCTTGACTTTAATAAAGCTTTTGATACTGTGTTGCATGACCATCTCATAAACAAACTAGGGAAATGCAACCTAGATGGAGCTACTATAAGGTGGGTGCAAAACTGGTTGGAAAACCATTCCCAGAGAGTAGTTATCAGTGATTCACAGTCATGCTGGAAGGGCATAAAGAATGGGTTTCCGCAGGGATCGGTTCTGAGTCCAGTTCTGTTCAATATCTTCATCAATGATTTAGATAATGGCATAGAAAGTACAGTTATAAAGTTTGCGGATGATACCAAGCTGGGAGGGGTTGCAAGTGCTTTGGAGGATAAGATTAAAATTCAAAATTATCTGGACAAACTGGAGAAATGGTCTGAAGTAAATAGGATGAAATTCAATAAGGGCAAATGCAAAGTATTCCACTTAGGAAGGAACAATCAGTTGCACACATACGAAATGGGAAATTACTGCCTAGGAAGGAGCACTGTGGAAAGAGATATGGGGGTCATGGTGGACCATAAGCTAAATGAGTCAACTGTGTAATGCTGTTGCAAACAAAGCTAACATAATTCTGAGCTGTATTAGCAGGAGTGTTGTAAGCAAGACACGAGAAGTAATACTTCTGCTCTGCTCTGCACTGATTAGGCCTTAACTGGAGTATGGTGTCCAGTTCTGGGTGCCACATTTCAGGAAAGATGTAGACAAATTGGAGAGAGTCCAGAGAAGAGCAACAAAAATGATTAAAGGTCTGGAAAGCATGACCTATGAGGGAAGATTGATAAAAATTGGTTGTGGTTGGGCTGGAGAAGAGAAGACTGAGAGGGGATATAACAGTTTTCAAGTACCTAAAAGGTTGTTACAAGGAGGAGGGAGAAAAATTGTTCTTCTTAACCTCTGAGCAAATGGCTTAAATTGCAGCAAGGGAGGTTTAGGTTGCACATTAGGAAAAACTTCCTAACTGTCAGGGTGGTTAAGCACTGGAATAAATTGCTTAGGGAGGTTGTGGAATCTCCATCAGTGGAGATTTTTAAGAGCCGGCTAGACAAACACCTGTCAGGAATGGTCTAGATAAGTGATTCTCAAACTTTTGTGCTGGTGGTCCCTTTTACATAGCAAGCTTCTGAGTGTGGACTCCCTGCCCATCAATTTAAAAACTCATTTTTTATATTTAACACGATTATAAATGCTGGAGGCAAAGCAGAGTTTGGGGTGGGGGCTGACAGCTCATGACCCTTCATGTAATAACCTTGTGACCCCCTGAGGGGTCCCGAACTCCAGTTTGAGAACTAGATAATACTTAGTCCTGTCCCCTGCAGTCATGGCAGGACTAGATGACCTCTCAAGGTCCCTTCCAGTTCTATGATTCTATGTCCAGCTGAAGATTTGGCCTGGTTTGGTTTTTCCTTGTTTGGTCATAATGGGATGGTTGTATGTTGATGTGTTTGCAGTTTGAGAAGCTTATGTTATAGTTTCTCCAAAACCTCCAGATTGTCCCTCCCCTCACCCATTAACCGAGTGTGCTGGAAGGGCTGTCATCTTCTTCTGAATCTTTAACAATTGTCCTACTTGACATCTTGGCCGGTCCATCTCCCCAACCTAAATTTTCAGGTGAATGAAGAGGGAAGTCAGAAATTAACCAGATTCCAAGCTACTTGCACAGTGAGATACAACTCAGCATGGCAAGATTGGTCCCTTTTGCAACCCCTAATGTCATGGTGCGTCAGAGGAACCACTGTGGTATGTTGCAATGTCCTATGGAAGAACAAGAAGCAACTCAAGTTAGCTCTCATGCCTTACTAGAGCAATGATCAGAGGATTTAATAAATGTCAGATTCCTCGGATTGCTTCGTTTCTATTACACCTGGAACCACTTGACCTTTCAAAACTGGCTAGGAGTGATTTCAGAGCTCAGTCACTAAAACACTGTGACACCTACTGATAATGTGACATTTAAAAGATTGGCAGATGGTTAAAATACTTACTGTTTCTGCGGGTGCCTCAATGGAGATACGTTTGTTAAGTGGCTGCATTTGCCAAGTGCTGCTGACCATTTTTAGTATAGCCAAACCCCCTAATTATATTTGACCATATTTGAGTATAATTGCTACTGCGGTGGTGAGTTTGGCTACAGATTTGCATTTATTATTTGACAGCATCCAAAAGTGTGATAGGTGCCTCACAATATAAAAAGACATGAACAAGCCCCCCAAAATCTAGGGCCCCATCCCTGCAGTTGATTCCACCTGGGCCACACCACTGACTTCAGAGGGATTTCATCCCGATGCTTGTTTCTGCCCATGTGGCCCAGATGTCAGGATCAGGGTCTGATTTCAGAAATGTCACAATGGAGCAGGGGGGGACAGGATAGGAGGGAAGGTCTATCTAGGATCTGTAAATATCATTGCTAAGTAACTTTTTAGATGTCACAGTAGAAGTAAGGCCTGTTTTAGCAAAGCATGCAGGCATCTCTTTAAATCCCATTGACTTCAGTAAGACTTAGGCACTTCCTTTGATGAATCATGGCCTAAACCAGGAGAGGGATGTCACTTTGTGCACTGGCTCAGGAAGGATGCTCCGTGCAGAGAGGATGGCATGGAAACAAACCCAGTTAAGCTTAAGAAAGAGATGGTCAAATAAGCTGCCGAGGGTGATATCATTGGTAAAGAGGATGAGTTGGGAGGGCAACATGATGCCGTAAGAAGTCTGCTAACCCGTGTGCGAGTGACTCTGAACATTGTTCTGCAGTGTAGACTCTGGGGCTAGATAGCGTTCACCAACATGGGGAAGAGTGAATTTATATTAAAACAAATGGTTCTGCTGACTTTCGTAATCAAGCCCGAAGCCAGGTGCTTTCAGAGGTTTAGGGAAAGATGTTCTGCCCTGATTTAGTTGATATTAACACTTGTCAGCAGCACTGAAATGGTAACAGTGATTTTGATATTTTTTTCTCCCAAAAATGTATTCTTCTAAGGCTGGAAGGGACCACTACGATCATCTAGTCTGACCTCTTGCCTAACACCGGCCATAGGAATTCCCCAAATTAGTTCCTGTTTGAACTAGAGCATGTCTTCTAGAAAACCATCCAACCTTGATTTTAAAAATGGCCATCACAACCCTTAGTAAGTCATTCCAGTTCTTTGGAACATAAACTGACTTGTATGAAAGCAAATTCAGGTTGAGGGATGAGCACAGTATTCTAAACCAAGTGAAAATCCCCTCCCCCCCCTTTGACCTTTTGTTATGGATTTGAGAATGAGCCTGGTCTCTGAATTTTGCAAGGAAAAATGGGCCTGTATTTGGGGGTGAAAATGGCTTTTGCATCAAAAATGGGAAAATACAGGGCTGGGGGAGTTAGTATGCAGAAGTAACCATTTAATTAGAGTTGTAAATAAAGTGAAGTTGTGCACAACTCAAAGTCGCTGAAACTGAAAGTCCCCCCCCCCCCCCCAAAAAAAGTTGGACAAAATTCCATTAAACAAACATCTGTCACTTTCTGTCCTAGGAATAACTGAAATAAGTAACTTCCAGCTAGCCCAAGGACTAGAGTTCTTCCAGGTTACCTCTGGTACAAACCCTAAATATTGATACATTCCCTGAACCCCTTCCACCGTGACCTGCTCCATCTGGGCCCATTCCTTTGCTCTCTCGTACTCGTTGAGGAAGATGAGTTTCTGCAGCTGGCTTTGTTTTTACTCCAAGAGACTCTGCTTGTGGTTGTAGAGGGAGTGAAGTGGGTATTCAGTGTATTTTAGCAATGCGGTCTGGTGACTTAAACACAGGACTGGGAGCCCAGAACTCCTCCATTATATCCTGCGCTCTGTCTCTGATAATATGATCTCGGCCAAGGAACTTTGCCTGTCTGTGCCACACCTTAAAGTGGGAGTTCAGAATAGCTTTCCACCTCCCCTAGGGTGTTGTGGATCAATTTGTATTTTTGTAGCATTTTTGTGTGTAAATGCTAAAGCCAGAAGGGACCATTGCAATCATCTAGTGTAATTTCCAACCTGGCACGGGCCAGAGGCCCCAACCCAGTAATTCTTCCATTGAGTCCAATAACATCTAGCTAGAGCATATCTTGTAGAAAGACACACAGTCTGGATTTAAAGACTCCACCACCTCCGTTGGGAAGCTGTTCCAACGGTTAATTACCTGCAGTGTTGTTGGTTTTTTAAATTAAGCCTTATTTACAATTTGAATTTGTCTGTCTTCAGCTCGGATCCTGTTATGCAAACAATGGGCTCTCTGCTCTGAAGAGCCACTGTTCAGATTTTTGTGATGGAAATTGCTAGTGAATGTGAGATTATATTCCGCATCATTTGTTTTTTGCTAAAGCGGAAGAGGATTCGGCTCATGGAACATTTACAAACTTATGCTGCTTTAGAGAACATTGAGCGGGGCTTGTTTTTATTGCAGCGGGCTAATGAGATGGGACTTCCATCACCAGAAATCACGTAAACACTATTAGAGAAATGAAATTATTATCAGGCTATTTATCATGGGTGGATTTAAGGTAAAAGGTGCCTGTGGAAGTAATCTCAAAAGACTACTCCGAGGTAAACTACACTCTCGTCCTTATGAAACCCTTCTCTGTTTACCTGAGGAACAGTTTTGTTTCCCCAGCTCAAGGCTATTAAACCGAGGTGACCTATGTCGTTTCAGTCCAATTACATTCGCTGGAGATAGTTCCTTTAGGCTAAACTCATGCATTGTTTAATTAACCCAGCTTTCTCTAGTAATGATTTTTTACCCCTTTTAAATACCCAGAGTAGTCTTACTCTGTCCCTGTTGCTGAAGATCTGACACCACCCTCAAATGACTTCTCTAGTATCTAACACGCACCAAGCTCTTTGCAGAAGAGACACCAGAGAAAACCATTTAATTTCTGGTGCTTAAATTGCCATTTTCAGCATGGGCTATTGTGCTGACAGCAGCTGGTGCTTATGTAGTCATACTAAACCCTTTCAACACAGAGAGATGGGCTAGTATCGTCAACTGGGAAAATGAGACCCAAAAACCTGGTCAAAGTTCCAGCCGAGTTAGGGCCAGAGCTGCTCCCGCTGCTAGGCCAAGCATCTCTCCCAACAAGACACATACACAATCTTGATTTTTGCATAAAAACCCCTTGATAAGTCTGCTGTTTACTGGGATTTCTCTTCTTCAGTTTTCTCAGGTGCTAGTGTCTCTCATGTCCTTCCTTGGATTTCTTGCCTTCTGCTCTCACAGGAATTCTGCAGATCCTTATTTTCTGTGTGAAACTATTTCTTCACCTGCTGGTTTAATTCTAGAGGAGACAAGAGTTAGTAAACTGATCATTCATGTGCCATTTTACCAGGCTAGGAAATGCTACCACGTGTGTTAACTCTCCACTGCAGTTTCTTTTGGCTGAAAAACAATAACAACAAAAACTCAGGGCCTGTTCCAAAGACCAATAAAGCCAATGGAATAACCTCCCTTGACTTCAGCGGCAATTGGACCAGCAGCTTCCACCTGAGGATCTCTAAACTGTTTATAATTATTAATGAGTTAAGTCTCATCATCCCATGAAGGGGAACCTGGAAAACAGAGGGCTTGACTGGGTTAACCTTCTTGTTTAACCTTGGACTTGTCAGAGTCAGAAACAAAGCCCAGATCTTTCCAGGATCTAGTCTGATGCTGTAATCACAAGGCCAGCCAGGTTCCTGAACAGAAGGGCCTATATTTTTGCATTACTGTTAGGCCCTAGAAGCAAAACCAAACAAAAACCGTATACTAATTCCATAATGAAAGTTGATTACTCTGATTCATTGCTGGATAATGTCATGAATGGAAAATAAGAAGGGACGAGTCGTATGTCCTATCAAGCTACTGGGAATTACACTTTTCACTGTGAAATGTGACGGCATGAATTTTGCTATGGTACATTTTATACCTAATTATTAGTATTATTGGCATAGCACTGTAAATGGACTTGGCTCTTTACAGCATGTGTAGAAAGATGAGCTGTCCCGCCCAGAGGTCCTGACACTCTCGGGTTTGGCTACACTTGCAGCTGTACAGCGCTGGGAGTTAGAGCTGTCTTCGTACAGCTGTGTAGGGAAAGCGCTGCAGTGTGGCCACACTGACAGCTACCAGCACTGCAGTGTGGCCACATTTGTAGCATTTGCAGCGGTGTTGGGAGTGGTGCATTATGGGCAGCTATCCCAGCGTTCAAGTGGCTGCAACGTGTTTTTCAAAAGAGGGGGGTGGGGTGGAGTGTGACAGGGAGCGTGGGGAGACAGAGAGAGTGGATTTTTGGAACTGACACTGTGTCAGCTCCCTGCCTTGCAAGTTCCGACCCCTTCCCCCACCCCTCTCTCATTCACTAAATGCAAATAGTCTTTTTTTTTTTCCTCACAGACCAGAAAAGCAGCTGCTCTGAAACGGACACCCCCCCACCCCCGCCGCGCTGCTTCTCTCCTCAAGCAAACACTAGCTGTGGACATTCCAAAGGGATCCCCCTGCCTTCCTCATTCACAGCAAACAGTAGCTGTGTTTGTTTTTCAGATAAGCAGCTCTGGGAGCCCCGAGTTCACAACAAAACAAACAGAGGCATCACAACAAAACAAAGAGTGTTATCTTTATTTAAAAGCATTATGGGAAAGTTCCAGAGGTCAGTTACAGCATAGTAAGATTAATCACTGTTTACACTGGCACCCCAGCGCTGCAGCACCAGCGCTGTTCTCTTTATTCCTCTCGTCGGGGTGGAGTACATGCAGCACTGTAGCCAGGGAGATACAGCGCTGTATGTGCCTTGCCAATGTGGACGGGGAGTAAGTTACAGCGCTGTAAAGCCACCACCAGCACTGTGACTCTGAAGTGTAGCCAAGCCCTCAATCGGACCATTCACTTAACACCTTGGGAAATGTTTTCATTTGCTTTTTTTTTTTTGGTAAGTTGCATGCACCGGTTGGAAGCTGGTGATCCACTAGCTGCTAGTGGAAGATTCTTGACTAAAATTGCTGCATAGGTTTATTCTTTTATTTTTAAAAAGCTCTTTTAGAAATCCATTGCCAGCTCATTGCTGTCTGTAAGTGACCACCTTGCCGCTACAGAAAAGACTTGCAGTACAGAGCTGCTGTTTGACTCTGTGCAGGAGGGAAGCAATTAAATAGCTTTTAGCAGCTGAAGACATGAGCAGAACCTATTAGTCTGAGATCAGCTGGTGGTGGCTTCCTCAAGGGTGCTGGAAAACAGGATGGATCATCCTGTGTTTATCAGAAACCCTCTGATCGATACTGGGAGTGGAGAAGCACTTTGTCTTCGTGGCCTCTCTGAGTTAGCATTTCTGGGAATGGCCTTGGCATGGCAGCACTCAGAGCCATGGCAGGAGTGAAACACCAGCTCTCCAGAGTTAGAGTGTCAAAGGGTGATGCCCGGAGTATTTGCAACGGCCAATGGAAGCAAAATACCTAACACTTTCCATGCCCCCCTGCCCCCCTTTATGGAGAGTGCATTTTCTAAATTTGGTTTGGGACTTCGACTTCCCTGGCCCACCCACACCTGGATGCAGTACTCCAGATGTGGCCTCACCAGTGCTGAATAGAGGGGAATAATCACTTTCCTCGATCTGCTCACAGTGCTCCTACTAATGCAGCCCAACAAGAGCACACTGCTGACTCATATCCAGCTTCTTGTCCACTGTAATCCCCAGGTCCTTTTCTGCAGAACTGCTGCTTAACCAGTCGATCCCCGGCCTGTAGCGGTACATGGAATTCTTCCATCCTAAGTGCAGGACTCTGCACTTGTCCTTGTTGAACCTCATCAGATTTCTTTTGGCCCAATCCTCCAATTTGTCTAGGTCACACTGGACCCTATCCCTACCCTACCTTTTCTCAGATGGCTGCTGGACTAAGAGAGGAGACAGGGTGTATAACCCATAACCACCCAACAACAAACAGGGGTAAGTAGATATCTGCAGTAGGTCGGATTATATTTAGCCGTGACTGTTACTGTGGACTGCATTAATAAATCACCCCAAATTGTATCACTTAACTGATCCAACACCAATTCCCCCCCTCGGACTTGTTCACTGACAAGGCCCAGCAGGCACACTTTCACGTAACTGAAGGAGGACTTGAGAATGAAATGGATCCTCAGCCAGGATTGGACATTACTAATCCCCGAGTGTTGTCAAAGTGACAGCTGTCTGCCGTGAGAGAATGGAAGCATTAGCAACGCTTTAACTAGACATCATTGGCAGCGGGAGACTCAACCAGCAGGAGCTCTTCTAAGTCTCAATCTACATTCATCACAGTTTGTGCCTAAGACATCACCTGCACCCTCACACCAGGGGGTGTTCTCATCCATCGGCAAGCGTTCTGAAGGCATTTACTACACTGCCATCAGGACTCATGTTCAACTGTCAGCAAGAACGTGATCAGCAGCAGCTCTGGGCAGTCAAGGCAAGAAAAAAAAAAAGAATAGAAAAAAACGCAAATTAATTTGTACAAGCTGGTAATTGTAGCTGCTATCTGTATGAAATCTCTAATGAGTTTATTTAAATATGTTCTCCGTGCAGCTCATACAGGAATTATCAAGGTGTTTCTGCAGATGAGATATTGCCATGCAGTCTTCGAGGGACCAAGTGCTGATTAGGAGACATTAATTAGCTGTTTAAACAGTACTTGACTTGTTCTTACAATTAGCCATCATCTCACCTCAACAGTATTCCATACTATAGTAGAAGAATAGATATCAAGAGCCCATCTGAGGGTCTGGTTTTCTGAATTAAATCTTTCAGATTAAGACCATTCCCCCCCTTTAGGTGCACGTCTGCCTCCCCCGGTGCCATTGAAAGAACGGGCACGAGAGGAAAAGAGGGCCAGATTGCCTTGAATGAAAGAGGGTGTTCATATCCCGCTGACTTTCTAAAGGGACATCAGCTTTTCCAGCACATCAGATACAAATGACCGGTTTTCACCTCTTCCCCGGCCCCTGTCGACCCTTGTGCACTGCTGAGCGTCAGCTCCCAACCATGCCTCATCAACAATGCCAGTCTTGACCATTCAGCCGTCCCATGCTTCTTCTAACGCAGAGGTGGACAAACGTTTTGGCCCGAGGGCCACATGGGGGTTGTGAAACTGTATGGAGGGCTGGATAGGGAAGGCTGTTCCTCCCCAAACAGCCTGGCCCCTGCCCCCTATCCGCCCCCTCCCATTTCCCACCCCCTGACTGCCCCCCTCAGAGCCCCCAACCCATCCAATCCCACCCCCGCTTCTTGTCCCCTGACCGCCACCCAGGGACTCCTCCCCCTATCCAACCCCCCATCCTCTGACTGCCCCGACCCCTATCCACACCCCCCGGGACGCCCACGCCTATCCAACCCCCCCCCCCGTTCCCCATCCCCTGATCAAACCCCCGAACCTCCACACCATGCTCCTTGTCCCTTGACCACCCCCCGGAAACCCCTGCTCCTAACTGCCCCTCAGGACCCCACCCCCTATCCAACCGCTCCCTGTTCCCTGACTGCCCCCACGACCGCCTGCCCCTTATCCAACCTCCCACTGCCCCCTTACTATGCCGCTCAGAGCGGCAGGACTGGCTTATTGGAAAGCCTAGGAGGTGGGTGGGTGTAAGCCACACAGCCCGGCAGGAACGGCAGGTCAGAGTGTTTCCTGCGCGGCAGCAGGGGATGGGGAACAGCAGGAGAGGGGCCGGGGGCTGGCTTCCCCGGCCGGGAACGACGGTCCCGTGGGCTGCATGTGGCCCACTGGCCGTAGTTTGCCCACCTCTGGTCTAAAGCCTGCATCCTTTCTCCCATGCTACCCTTTATGCACAGGCAGTGCTCCTCATAAACACCTGCAAAGCCACTACAGTGTCACCCTCCAAGTCTCTTATTAGAGCTCACCTCTACGGCGATGCCTACATAACACTGAATGACAGCTAGGCAGCTGCTGTTCTACCACTGCTGGGTATTACACTGATCACAGTCGTCTCACGGTTACCTTGTAGGCCCCACAGGTTCGTTGAATCCACCTGTTGTCTGTCTTAGCCTTAGATTCTAAGGTCCTGGGGTCAGGAATTGTCATTTCATGGTACGTGTACCGTGCCTCGCTCAATGGGACCCTCCTTCCTGACTGGGGCTGCTAACGCAATGCAAATATCGACTAATAATGTCATTGAAAAATTAAGATTTAAAAGTAGTTTCAGATGATCCAACTGCCCCTTAGTTCTGCCCACCCCAGATAACTTTTGTGCCTTCGCAACCACACTTTCTTTATCAGCAACTATTTTTCCCCTCACCCGGTTGCGGTGTGAAAGAGCCACACAAAGCACAGGGGAAATGGGCAAAGTACGACCCCAGTCCTGTAATGGCACCTGCTGGCGCAGCTCCTGCTGCAAATGGGTAGTGGCACAGCAGTAAACCTGAACTTCAGTTTCACTGGCTGCCAAATACGTCCAGGCCTTGAACTGCGTGGGCAGAGGTCTGCGTTGCGTAGAACCTTACCCTTCTTGCAAGCAAGGGCATCGGAATCTGGCCCCAAGCAAACAGAAGAGTTTGTTGAGGAGAAACACACACACGGCAAATGAAGTGAACCCTGGGTGTGGGTTCACACAAGGAGCAATGGTCTCAAGTTGCAGTGGGGGAGGTTTAGGTTGGATATTAGGAAACACTATTTCACTAGGAGGGTGGTGAAGCACTGGAATGGGTGACCTAGGGAGGTGGTGGAATCTCCTTCCTTAGAGGTATTTAAGGCCCGGCTTGACAAAGCCCTGGCTGGGATGATTTAATTGGGAACTGGTCCTGCTTTGAGCAGGGAGTGGGACTAGATGACCTCCTGAGGTCCCTTCCAACCCTGATACTCTATGATTCTATGTGCTGGTTCATTGGAGCCTCTAGACTCGGGGAGGGGGGGAATGAATTATTCAAGGAAACCATCCAGCAGAAATCAGTATTTTTTGTCATAGCACACATGGGATTTGGGGGTTCAGAATAGCCAGATATAGGTGTCCTCTAGGCCACAAAAAGCACAAGCACAAACAGCTCGCTTGAAAGGTGACTCCTTTCCCCAGATTTGCACTGAAGTCTTGTGTTTGACTTATGAGCAAGGTAATGCCAGATACTCATGAGCTATGTGCAGGTGATGTACAGGCAAGCAAACCGTGCATTGCTAGGGGTCTTATGGTAGAGTTGCAAGGATTTTATTAATATACAAGGATCAACTGAGATGCTGTGCTGCCCTCTACTCCTGCGAGGTGTAGATAGCAGGGCCCTGAAGATTGGGCCCATAAAGAGATGTTTCTGCCTTCCCCTCTAACCATATGGAAGTCAGA
Organism: Mauremys mutica; assembly: GCF_020497125.1. Taxonomy (NCBI): domain Eukaryota; kingdom Metazoa; phylum Chordata; order Testudines; family Geoemydidae; genus Mauremys; species Mauremys mutica. The sequence continues at coordinate 79,001,610 of NC_059082.1, read as the reverse complement.
GTGGACTTAGTCTGCCGTCACTCCTGTGGGTTCACTTGCCACAGACTAAATCCATCCATGAATGACTTCTGGGATTGTGCTCCCCTATGGCTGCAGTGTGGCTCTGATCTTTGGCAGATCCCCTAGGATCCATGAGTTCAGCAGGACACTCTGCACCCCCCCCTCAAGCCCTCTCCTTTGCATCCCTTTGGGGCTAACCCACCTAGGAGCAGCTAACCCTCAGTAGATCTTCTTATCATTTTAACTCAGTCGCACTGACTACAGCTTAGGAGCCTAGGAGTTGCCACACTGGATCAGAATCAAGGTCCATCTATCCCAATGTCCTGTCTCCGACAATGGCAGCACCAAGTGCTTTGAAGGAAGCTGTAAGAACCCTGCAGCTGGCAGATGTGGGGTGATTTGCTCCCCTGCCCCACTGGGTCTCATCCTGGTGTCTACTAGTTAGAGAATGGCCTGAAACATGAAGTTTAATAACCCTTCACAACCTCTTGTTATCACGAATTATGTTAATGACACATCACGCTAATTATGCTTGTTTTACCTGCCTGTCAGCTGGACCGTGCCTCTGCCGGTGTGAAAAGAGTTCTCTGTGTCTTGTTTCCTAACCACCACATAGGTAGATTTCCTTGTGCCAGTGAATGATGCAATATACACTAGGTGTAGGGACAAATCCTTCCCCTTCACTCTTCCTCCCCTAAACCCAGGTAAAGAGGCAGAATGAATTGGAGACCAGCTCAGGAGCACCCACAGATCCCAGCACCCCTTTCCTTACATGTGCCGTGTGCTGGAGCACACCTCTGCAAGCGGGAGAGGGTGCTTCCTACGCTCCATGGGAGAACACGTTAAAACATACAGGCCACCCCGTCTGTCTCTTATGGGCATCAGGGTGGCCTCGGAGTGAAAGCACCAAACTTCGGTCTCAGGGGATCTGGGTTTATTTCCCAGCTCTGGCACGTGCTCCCTGTGTGGCTGTGGGCAAGTCACTTGGGCCTTGTCTACAAGGCACCGCAGTCTGGACTATGGGGATGTGAACTGTAGAGCGCTGAACCGTGTTGCATTCTGGTTGCCCCATGTAAACCCTCCTGGTGTGAACTTAAACTTACCTAGTTTGCATTGATGTAGTCGCTTCTACACAATGTTAATCCTTCCTTACCTCACTGGTGCTTTGTAAGGCTAAATTCACTAATGATTGTGAGGGGCTCTGATACTGTGGAAAGGGGAGTCAGATAAGGACCTAGACAGATGGATTAGCATAGAGATGCCAAAGATCTCTCAGGCTCAGAGGCATCTGGTTCCATGCTGTGCATCTATGGAAAACCAAATATAAAAATGGAGTCACACAAAATAGAACCAAGCCTCTATTTCATAGCAAATTAAAATGTAACACATTTAAAAGTCAGCTCGCTTGGATGATGGAATAAAATCCAGTTCCCTGGAACAAACACTAAATATTAATGAAAGGATATTGTCAGCGGTGCATGCAAAGCAATAAATAGCATTTCCAGTTGATTAAATGTTTAACCAAATTTGAGAGCTGAAGCTGCTTTTGGAGTGGATGTCACATTTGTAATCTGATTTTTTACAGTCCTGCTCAAATTAAATGATTTAGTTGGGGATTGGTCCTGCTTTGAGCAGGGGGTTGGACTAGATGACCTCCTGAGGTCCCTTCCAGCCCTGATATTCTATGAAATAAATGCTGTAAGATTTTTGCCCCTATAAAAGACCAGGTAATCCAAATCAATTTCTTGTTCACTTCAGTGGCAGCCATCTGAGGGGTGTGTGTTGTGTTTTGAGCATTTGTACAAATCGCTGGGGAAGGGCTCAAAGCGAGTATGAATCACGGTTTGTGGGAAACGTTGGATCACTGGTAATATTGGCATGCTGTTCTGGTCAATGTAAAACAGTTTAAAAAGAAATGATGCAGAGTACATGGGACCCTATAGCACGCTTTCTAGAGATGTCCACTGAATTATTTTTATTCTGAGTGTTGGAAAATGTTACACAAATAACTTTCGGTCATTGCTGGATTTATCAAGAGCAGGGGAAGCATTACAAGGTAGTGAAAGTCTTGGGCTGTGTTTCCACAAGAGGCGCTGCAGTTGTGCTGCTATTGTTTAGACCAGGAACGGAGGAAGTACCCTACAAGTGTGGGGGTACCTCTCCCCGCATCGCTCGCCCTGATGGCTGGTAAAAGTGGGAGGGCCCTGACCTCCCCTGTTCTGGCGACCCTGGTTTAGACACTTATCACAGTGATGGAAGAGGTTCTTCCATCGCTGTACTAAACCCACCGCTCCAAGAGGCGGTAGCTAAATTCTTCCATTGACCTAGTGCTGTCTACAGAGGGGCTCAGGCTGGCTTAAATCTGTCTCTCAGGGGTGTGAATTTTTAAACACTCCCCCAGAGGGACATCGCAAGGTCAACCTACATTTTAGGAGACCTGGATTTTACTGTTGTCTAAACCCAAACTTTTGTTGTGTGACCTTTGGGCAAGTCACAAAACCCCTTATTCCATCTGTAAGACTTAGCTACCTCCCTCACACGGGCTCTGTGATATATAGAGGTAGGGTCAGATTCTCTGCGGTTGTGACTTCAGCGAAGTAAAAGAGGGCCTGGCAGCAGAGAATTTATGTGATTAATGCACTTTTCAGATCCTTCTAGCCACTCCGTGCTCCCGTATTGCTGAGGTATCTGGACAGCAGGAGGAGGTGCTATAGAAGTAATAGTAATCTAAATAGTCCTTTAATATACCCCAAATCACTTCACGTTAATTTTTGTGGTTTGTATCATCTATTATTTGGAGTGGGGTAGCACCTAGAGGCCCCCAACACAATTGGGTGGGGCCCCAATGTGCTAGGTGCTGGGCAAACACATAGCGAGAGAGAATCTCTACTTTGAAGAGTTTGAAATCTACCTGTCAGGTGTTCGTTCTCAGCTGAAATTCATTGAAAATGTATCAAAGATGCAGAGGGTGTTTTGTTTGGTAAAGGCCAGAAGGGACCACCGTGGTCACCTAGGTGGACCTCCAAAGATTTGTGTTTCAGGAGAGACTAACTGATGCACTCCACTCTGATCCAGCAGGGGCAGCCTTGCCAATCTAGGTGCTGTGGGAAAAGTGTGTGTCCTGATTTGCGTTTGACCTGCTCCCTGAGTGAAGTACTCTGTGGATGTGTTAAAGGCTTCCAAAATAAGCCTCAAGTCACAATCCAATTGAGTGCAGCCACAATAATTCCCATTGAAAGCATCAGTATTAAGAAGTTTGCATAAATTACCAGCATATAACTACCCATCCCTCCCGCCCCAATGACTCAATCATCTGTTGTGGTCCCTTAAAAAAAAAAAAAAAATCCAAAAGGTAGTAACTCATCCGACCTTGTTTCTTCCTTTGACAGAGTCAAACAGCAGATCCCTTTTTAGCAGCAGCGTGACGCACTGTGCTTTAAATTCAATTTAAAATACAAACTATTTATACCAGCAAGCAAGAGACTATAAATCTGATTTCTCAGTCATTAGTGGATCTATAATTTCAGGACAATCGTTGCATAACTAATTGAATCAACTCTTGGCATGCAAAACCGGTGCCCTGCTTATCTGAGTGTTGCATCTCTTCGCCTGCCGAAGTCTGCCTCACTCGCAAGAGGTCACACTTTGTGCTTTTGGATCAGCATTGCCTTCCAAATTCCCTCCTCTCTGCTTCTAAGAACTGGTCATTTATCAAATACACCTAGAATATATACATAGCTGGAGTAACAAGACACATGCAAGGCAGGCCATGTTCAGCCCTGGTGTAAATAGGTGAAACTTGGTTGAAATCAGTGGCACGGCATTCCCTTTTTACAGATGAATTTGGTCCTAAAAGTGCCACTGACATAGCTGCAGCCACTTCACAAACACACAGTTATCTGTACGTTCGTGAATCGGGCAGGTGCCAATCCTATGCGTGTGGGCCTGATCCAAATTCTGTCGAAGTCACCGGAAAAAATTCCCATTGGTGATTCATTGATGAATTCCCAGATGAGTCAGGGGCAATGCTCTTTAGATCATAAGATCTTTGGGGTGGGGATCCTGCCGTCTGTTTGTCTATACAGCCTCATTGCATCTGTCCTGCCTCAGAAATCATTGGAAATTGAAAACAGAATGTGCTCTACTGGGTGTTAATTCATCGTCCAGGGATACATTGTGCATGCGTGGGTGCGCGTGAATGAATACAGAACCACTGCTAACAAAAAACATATAATAGAATCTTGGACATGTAGGGCTGGAAAGGTCATCTAGGGTCAAGAGGTCCTTAACTCCATCCCAGTGTGCAGAGTCAAGATTAAGGGCTGGTCTATGCTGAAACTTGTATCGGCATAATTACATCTTTCAGCATTGTGAAAAATTCACCCCCAAGAGACGTAGCTATGCCAACCTAGCCTAGGGTGACCAGACAGCAAGTGTGAAAAATTGGGACAGTGAATGGGGGGTAATAGAAGCCTATATAGGAAAAAGCCCCAAATATCGGGACTGCCCCTATAAAATCGGGACATCTGGTCACCCTAACTTAGCCCCTGCTGTAGACAGTGCCAGGTTAATGGAAGAATTCTTCTGCCGATCCAGGAGGTGGATTGTGACGGGAGAACCCCTCCCTTTGCTGTACTGTCTACACTGAAACGCTACAGCAAAGCAGCTGTCCTGCTGTATAATTTTAAGTGTAGACGGACACTAAATATAGCTAGATTATCCCTGAAAAGTGTTTGTCTAACCTGTTTTTAAAAGCTTCCAATGACAGGGATTCCACAACCTCCCATGTAACCTGTTCTAGTGCTTAACTATCCTTATAGTGAGAGAGTTTTTCCTAATATCCAGCCTAAATCTCCCTGGCTGTAAGCTAAGCCGATTCCTTCTTGTCTTACCCTTGGTGGACATGGAGAACACTTGATCACCATCCTCTTTACAACAACCCTTTACCTATTTGGAGACTGTTATCATGTCCCCCCTCAGCCTTTTCTGGACTAAACGTGCCCAATTCTTCCAACCTTTTCTCACAGATCATGTTTTCTAAATCTCTTCTCTTCTATGTAATGGTCCTAGATAGCAATGGACAAAGATGACACAGGAGAATAGACAAGACCCCAGTGATTAAAACTGGGAATCATAAACAGGCAAAGGCACAATGGACATGCAGAGATAAGCCAGTGGGTTTATCTGAAGTGTGTATCTGTCATTTAAGGAATAGATAGGCTCACAGGAGTTTGAGATAAAATGTACATCTGGCATCAGACCCCTGAACTCAGTCTCGAATTACCCTGCAGAGGATCAACCTGGAGGAGCGATACCTCAGCAGGGTTGGGGCCCAATACAGAGCCTTTGAAGTCAGTGGGAAAAATTCCCATTGACGTCAGTGGGCTTTAGAACAGAGTCTTAGTGAGGTGCCAGAACTGGGAGGGGAAACTGTACAACCTGAATGTCTCCCTCTTGGCTGCTTGTGTTTTCCTTTGCACAGCCCGAGCCCAGACGTACAAGCTCACTTCATGTGACCTAACTCAGTCACTCGGCACTGCTTCTCTCCTCCTGGTGACCAGAGTTTTAGCTTGTGAGGCCTGGAGTTTGTATCTTCTTATGGCTTCAAAAGCCAAAATAAAGTATGGGAGCAGGCAAGGAATTGTAGTAAATTGGGCCATGGCTTATCTGATCCAGGGCAAAAGAATTGAGAAAGTTTGGAAGGATTGGCATGAACAAGGAGCAGCAGCAGAAAAAGAAAATACTACCCTTAATGTTTTCCTCTCTCTACACAGTAGCAACAGTCCTGGCTAGTGTATTTTAGACTTTCCATTCCTGGCTTCCCTGTGAACAAGTCATTGAGGTTCTAACCTGATGGAAAAATGTATACACTACTGGGGTTTAAGGTAGCTCCCGAGAGGGTTACAGAATTTAGAAAGGGGTGTTCTCTAATGTGTTCTATTTAAGCCAAGTCCGTTCAATATCTTCTGCTCCCTTCTAATCAATTCTTGAATGATCATTCGGCTTCCGGTACTTTTTAGTTCTTATAAAAAGGTTGTGTCTGTTACGGGGATAGCATTGTCAGCACTAAAATAAGTAACCGCAACATGTGTCTCTCTGCCTCAAACACCCTTTGTTTTTTGTTCGTTTAGGTAGCAAGATGGGAACACAAAACCCGAGTTCTCAGTAGAGTCTGTGGCTCTCCATATACTGCATGTTACTGCCTGGGCGCTGTCATCCTGCTGCTTAACTTTATACGGAGCCATTGGTAAGGAGCCTATTTTATCACTTCACGTTAAAGCAGGGATCGGGCTAGTGACTATGGATCTGGGGCTGGCTATATCATGCCCCACCTCCCTTTGAAAAGCCATTTGCCTATTATGCCAAACCAGCCAAATTTAGCAGCCAAACCCAGTCCCCGTTTTTTGCCGCAACTACAGCAAAAATAAAATCGAAGAAGGAAACAAAAATATTTCTATTTCCAAGGCGGGAAGGGAGTAACTAGGAAAATCAGAAATATTTCAAGGTGGCCTCATTTAACTATCACTCACTGAGGGTCAAACTTCCTTGCTTTGTATCCCTGTTCTACAGAGAAAAGGGATGGCCCAGTGGTTTGGGTACAAGCCTGGGATCTGGGCCTTTGGCTCTCAGCTCTCTGTTTGTACACCTGAGCCAGCAGTCCTGCCCTGCCTCTCAGGGGGCATGTGAGGGTAAATACATTAAAAATTGTGTTCAGGTGCTACGATAAGGGGGCCCGAACCCTATCCCTATGTAAGATCAATAGATTTCGCATGTCTTTCCACTGACCTGATCGTGATTGATAACTAGCAGATTATTTTTAAAAAGAGCATTATACAGTTCCTTGTAAGTTTTATTTTCTGTATTACTATTTCATGAACTGGATGCTGGCCAAGGATGCCGGACTGCTGGTGTTTGGAGAGTAAAGTCTTGCAGGCGCAGAACAGGTGTGGCATAAGCATTGCCTGGACAAGGTTTTCCCATGCTGCCCCGGCAAGACCTTCATTCTCCCTGAGGGGGTCTTTCTGAGGAGACCCCAAACAAAGGTGCCTCTGACTCTGTGATCTGAATGCCTGTTGACTAGGCGCTGCTGGCTGAGATCAGCAACTCATTTCACATGGGTCACCACATATAGCCCTTAGGTTGTATCAGCTTTGGGGGACCAGCAGCCTGGGCTAGATTTGAAATGGCAGAATTGGGGAGATGACACCAGCTGGGTCCTAGTGTCCCCAGAGTGCGTGTGTGTTGGGGAGTTTCTCCCCTGCACAGTGCTGGGTCAAAAGGAGCATTGCGGGGAGAGGTGGCCCAATTTTATCCACTCCCTTCCCAGTGGAGCAGCATAAAAAGGCAATGCAATGGAAAATTCGGCCCACAAAGTTTACATCATGGTCTTTGTGGTTCTATAAGTATTTAAATCTGAAGTTGCTTCTTTTGGTACATCTGCTACGGCAGCTGACTAAACAGACCCAGATACATAGTGTATGTGTCGGTGTGATGCTTCCTTTCCTGGTAGGATTGTTGAGGCATTTTTAGCTTCCTTTATTTCTCAGCTGCCTCCAATTAAAAGATTTCATAATCTAATCACATGGAGTCTTAATGCTGAGATAGTTCAATAAATTCTGCCTGTGATTGAAATGCTTAACTGGAGAAATATAAGGACTTTGTGAGAGCTTAGATGCCTGGTGGGAAGCAACCGACCTGTGCTAGGCTGAAAGGAATCATTTCATACCATGTTAGATGATGTTCATTTAGGAGGTGTGTCCATGGACCAGGCATTTAGCAATATGGAGCTTTTTGCCTTTCACTCACTGGTTGGAATCCAGAAGGAACCTATGGGAGTGAAGTGCCCAAATCCCACTGCCTTTGAAAGCCTCCCCTGAGCTATTTTAAGTACTTGTGTGGTCTCTGTTGCCACAATATTTGAGCACTTCACAACAGGGTGGTGCTGTTATCCCCCTTGCAGCACTAGAACCTGGGCCTGAGGCGCCTGGGGCAGCCGATGTTCCCATGTTGCCACCAGGAGGCCGTGTAGAGCCACATCCAAGGAACACCGTGGAGATTAGGCGCCGCAGGAAGAACCACCCAAAGGGGTCAGAGCAATAGCAGCCTGCAGCCCTCTGAGGGTATGTCCACGCTACAATTAAACACCCACGGCTGGCCCGTGTCGGCTGACTCAGGCTTGCGGGGCTCGAGCTACGGGGCAGTGTAGACGTTCAGGCTTGGGCTGAAGCCTGGGCTGTGGGACCCTCCCCTTTATGGGGTCCCAGAGCCAGGGTGGGGATGGGGTGGAGTGGGGGGGAGCATGCCCCTGGCAGATTAGAAACTCTGCGCCTGTGTCTCAGGCCCCGCCATCCCCTAGGGACGACTCTGGGCATGCCGTGACTTTCTTCCAACTGCAGTGCGTTGAGTTGGTGGCCTCTCTCTCAGTGGACAAGAGTCCTTGTGGCAAAGATCCCTGATAAAATGGATCGTAAGGCTGGGACGTTGGGTGACTGGAGAGCTGTGTGCTCTCCTAAGCCCTGCCACTGACATGCTGTTTGATCCTTGATAAGGTACTTAATTTCTCAATGTATCCATCTGTTTAAAAAACCCCCAAAATAAAGCACCAACTCTCCGGGGCAGGGGGCTTCCTTGGTGTTTGGAAAACACCCATGGTGCACTTTGTGTGCTGTAGCGGTGTAAAGAATAACTCACCCGTGGGTCCTTGGCAGGGATGCACAGAGACACCCCTGGGGTATGGCCAGTCAGGGTGACCGCCCCAGGCCCCATGCTTTGAGAGGGGGCCGCGCTTCGAAAAAATCATGAGCTGGCGGATGGGGAGGTGAGATACGGGCGGGCTGGGGCGGAGAGTGGCAGGCGGGGGGTGGGTGGGCAGGAGACAGCAAGGAGGAGAGTGGTTGGGGGCGCGAGGTGGAGCCCCCCTACCAGACCCTCCCTCTCTCCCAGCACCTCCTGCCTGCCAGTGGGCCCTGCTGATCAGCACCTCCCACTCCCTCTCAGCGCCTACCACCTGCCGCAGATCAGATGTTTTGTGGTATCAGAAGGCACTGGCGGGGGGAGGGGAGAGGAGAAGGAACTGGGTGGGGAGGGGGTGGGGGCAGGAAGAGGAGGCCTGGTGGGTGCCCCGGGAAGTTGTCTGGGCAACCATGCAGCCATTCTGGCTTGCTGCAGCTCTAGGCTTGCATTGCCTCGCTTTCTGACCTCCAGTCTCTGTCCCTGACTCTTGCCTCCTGACTTCAGCCTGATAACTAGTCCTGATTGCTGGTCTTTGACCCTGGTCTTTTGATCCTGGCGCTAGCAGCTACTCTGATCCCTGTTCACCTGCTGCCCCATGGCCGTTCTTGACTCGGTGACACTAGCCCAGCAGTGACCACTAGGCAAGACTGCCTATGCTCCAGTCCTATACACCCATTTTGCTGATGGGAAACTGAGGCACAGAGAGACTAAGCAAATTGCCCAAGGGCACAGCAGGGAACTGAACCCATGTCTTCTAAATCTGCGGCTAGCCCTTTAATCATTGGACCATCCTTCCTCTCTGCTAATGTCACCTGAAAAGTCAAAGAATGGCATGGCGAATGAGAGACCCTCTCGCTCTTAGAGATGATCCCTCTAGGTTAGGACTGCAGTACACTGGAAAGGCAGGATGATTAGGGAAGCTCCCATGGTTGTGGTCTCTGTTGTCTGGCTAGAGAATATCTGTCTAGCATCTTTGACCAATGGGTTGGGATGTGTGTGTGGAGGATACGTTTTGAATTCTGTATTGAAACAAACGAGGGAAAGCAGAATCACGTTGTGTTCAGTTAGTAGAATCAAGTGATCTCTGTTAGCAGCCTTTAAACATCATGTTTTCTTGCTCTGCTGTCTCTTATGGTTATTTACCCTAACTGATTTCGTACTGGAATGATTGGAGGGTCTTCATCGTGATCTGTTTGCACAGTACAGTGCATGTACAGCTGCTGCATTTTTTAATCTTCAGGACCAGAGGAAACAAATCTATGCATCCTCATTAACAGTTACAGTATTTCCTGTGTAGAAGAGTGGGGATTACCTGTGCATTTAGCAAGCAGGATGTTTAAACTCTTATCTGAGATCTCCCTTGATAATGCCTGTGTTAGCTAATAATATAGAATGGATGAGATACTGTACATTATGGTAATATGTCCTTAAATGCTAGTTCAGTGAAGGTAACACAGATTCTTACAGACTTCCCCCCTTGCCACATTTTGTCTAGGAGTTGATAGGTTAGAGTCACTCTAGCCGCAGCGCGGTAATTAAAGATGGGTCTGAACTAAATTCCCAGATCCGGTTATGCCAGGGTCAGAGCTAACAGGTTTGTTAGTACTTCAGATAATTTCAATGGCATAAAAATCGGAGTGGAATTTGTACATGGTTTCGACGAATTTTGCTTCTTAGAAATGACACTGCCCGCTGCCCCCCACTCTCCTGTATTCCTCACGGCCACCGCACGTTGCTGAAACGCATGTAGGGAAGCTTGTAATTAGTTTAGACCATAATTGAATTTAAGGCCATAAAAAATGTCGTGTGTGTATTTGGCTTATGTAATACAGAGATAAGTCTGTTTGGATTTCACAGGGGAACGGTCTCACCAACCAGTTTCACAGCTGAGCTGGTTGCCGGCTTTCTGGGATGCAGCACGATCTGGTTTTTGACATGCACAACAGCCAGTTCAGCGGTGGAGGATTCCCCGTTTTCAGAGGCTGTGCCAGCTACTAAACTTGTTGGCATGGCTTGACCACTGGCATGCACAGCCCTGGCAGAGCTCCCTTTGTGGACACTGTTGTTAGGGTCCCGTACGCTAGACCCGCACGCTCCTAACCTTCCCTCAGACTGCAGCACTCTCTTTCCCCTGGCGTCTCTGGCACATAGGCACAGGCTTTCCGTCTGTTACCCCTTCAAGGAAATTGGGTTCCACGGAGAGAAATTTAAGGCCGTAATACCTCATGTTCACAGGGCCTCCCCTCCCATTTCACTGTATTTACACAGACATTACAGACGTGGTGGGGGCCTGAACTGGGGCCTCGCTACAGGTGTCCCCTGTTTCTCCCCCTCTCATCAGCCCTGCCCCAGGACCAGTGCTGACCCCTTAGATTTCCCAGTAGCTTGAGCACACCGTCTCCTCGGGCTCCAGCTGTGTGGGCACTTTGCAATTTAATCCTTCAGGGCCTGTGAGAGGGAAAGCAAACAGGCCCACACGTGGGCTTTGCAGAGGTTTCTGAACACAATTACTCTTTACTTTAGAGAGTAAAAACAATAAACAGATCCAGACAAAAATAAGAGACGCCTACATGCGTTTCCCCGCCTCAGTTTCCTCACCACTCTTCTTGTGAGCACCCTTTGGGCTTAGGTCAGAGTCCTGTCGGGTGTCTAGGATCCTTTTCCTCCAGCTCATCACTTCTCCTCTGAATGACGGAGTCTCTCGCTCTGACCCTGTAGTCAATGCCCTTCCATTCGCGCTCTCAAAATGGCTGGTGAAAGACCCTCTCTTTTATAACCTCCGGTCCCCTTTGTACAGTGATCCTCTAATCAGCCTCATCAATTGATCAGCATCCCTCTCCAAGTGATCCGTTGCTTAGTTAGCTTCCCCCTCTGGAGTTCAGACTTGAAAACCTGGGCCTGAGTGGCAGCCCTCTCTTTGTCCCCAAATGCTCTAGCTGAATGGACAATTGTCAAAGTTTAACGACCTTGTTATTGCCAGCCCTGTGCTGGGTGCAAGAATTTCTCCTGTTACCTCCTGTGGATTTTAGCTCAATATGGAGGCAAAGGCTAGCGTTGCAGTCAAAATAGAGTTTTCAGTCTGACACAGATACGTAGGGAGTTCCCACTATCACCTAGAATTCATAAGCGTTACCTAGACACAGTCTCCAAATCACCACACAGGTCATAATGAAGGCTTGAAGGAAGGGCCTGGCTTTAAATCCCTGAGTAAAGGCCTCGCCATGGGACAGCCAAGTTACTCGATATCACTAATGTCACACTGAACAAATGTATGTCTCTGTCCAATTATGCAATAATACTTAGCATGTATATAGTGCTTTTCATCTGAAAATCTCAAAGCACTTTACAAAGGCGAGTAAGTGTCATCATCACTAGTTTGCCGAGGAGGTAAACTGAGGCACAGAAAGATGCAGTTACTTGGCCAAGGTCAGACAGCAGGTCATTGGCAGCAACCCAGTTTCATGACTCATGGACTTATCCACTGGATCAAGTCCATCTTAAGTGACCTATTCTTGTAGTAGGTTTTTTTTTTTTTTTAAGTTGCATGGCTTCCCAAGATAACCATGTTTTTGTATGTGTGTAGTTTTGGTTTTAACCTCTGCATTTAATTGGTACCAAAGTAGGTTCAAAAGGTGCTGTAGTCCAAACATAGATCTCTGCCAGGTAATCGTGATTGGCGAGAGCTGTGGCTTCAGAATGGTGGTGATGCGTGCAGATGAGTTTTGTTAAGAGCCATCGCCTGTCCAGAATGAGCCTGCTTTCAGCATGGCAGGGCCCCTAGTGAAAATGCTGACCTTTGTTTCTTTGCTCAAAATCTGATAAGTTCCGATGGCCTTCACTCCTCATTCCTGGCCCCTGCACGTCCATAAAGACATCAGCAGGCCCAAAAGACTACAGAGCACAGATGGCAAAAGAGCAACAAACATGATTGTGACAACATAAGCAGTGCCCCGTTGCCTAATGGAGATGCTGTAATCTCAACAGCTGATTATGTCAGGAAAGTGACTGCAAAACCCTGTCTTGCTGTTTCATTCGCGGCTCCTTTCTTTTCTTTTTCTGAGTCATGTCTGCTTCAGCGTGGCAGAGCCAAACTAACTAGTAAAGAGCAGGCTGTGCCTCATGCATTAAATAAATTACCAGGCAGGTTCCTAGTCCAGAAGCTTTGGCGATGGACGGTGGTTAGTGAAGCAAAAAGAGAACATCTTGTGGTTTGGGTGGGGTTGGGGGTGGTTTCAGATGCCAGGTTGAGACGGTAATGCTGGCCATTTAAAAAACAAACCCATCAAATGTCTTATGTGGGCAAGTGGTGTCTCTGAGCAAGAATGAACTGTGGACTCCACCAGGTGTTAATTTTTTCAATAGCTGCAGTTTTTTATTTTAACTGCAGTTTTAAAAGACTCTCTCAAAGCCGGGGGAGAGAACAGAGCATCCCTGGAGAAAGCACAAGCGGTTAAAATAAAGCTTCGCAGCGTGTTAGCTTTTCCTCCAGTGTTGGAAATAAATCCTGCTGCACTGGACAAGAGAGGACAATGAAAAGCAACGAGAGCCTTGTGTGTCTTCAGTGTAGTCAGAAATGAATATCTTGGGTCTAAATATATTGCGCACCTTAGTCAGTAAGTGCTTCCTAACTGGAACCTTCTTTATCAAACTCAGCTCATTTCTTGGAAATGGCTCCTGGAAGGCCTCTGACCTAGGGAACTGTTTAGCAAACTGCGTAAGAGAATTAATTGCTTTTGTGCAATTGTTATGGCCGTTAGATTAAAATTCTCTGTGATCAAAGTTCTTTGTTCTCGCAGGACCTCTCTTACCTGTAAAAACCTTTTCTGATCTTCTGTTTGGCCGCCCCAGAGGTTTGCGACATTTATTCTGAGAGTGCCTGACTTGACAAGCCTTTATTCTTCCCTTAATTTATGGCTAAAATGACTCTCCAATGCATTAGCCTAATTGTTGATATCTTTCCCCCGTGTGGACTCAATACAGCCTCCCTCCAGTGCTGTCACCTGCTCCCTCTAGTTTCTCTTTTTGCAGTGCTTTCTGAATATGTATGCTAAAATCCCAGTTACTTTCCTCTCTCTCTCTCTTGGTTTCTATGCTGTGCCCATCACCTTGGTATCTGAGCACCTCCCAGAGTTATGAAGTGAACATGCACATCTAAAAAGAGAGAGAGAGAGAGAGAGACTTCTCTGGCTATCAGAGGCTGGATTTTGGTTGTTTGTGTTATGATTTATTTTTGGATGGAGTATTATGGTTTGGGGGCTGGGCAAAGTAAGTGGGGTTTACATTTTGCTCTGCTGGCACTAAGGTTCCTGGCCATCCTGATGTCTTCTGGGAAGGAATTCCAGATCTGTGAGCCAGTTGTCGAGCTCTGTCTCCTGCACGCTGGAGTTTCTCACCTGAACTTGCCAGTTCCAGGAGAATGAAGCCATCCCAATGGGATCTTACCAACCCCTGCCACATCTTTCAGGCAGGACAGCAGGATTGACCATCTCAAATGCTGCGAAGAAGCCTAGCAAGGAGTATTGGATGCCCATGGCCAGAGGAGAAATCCCGTGCCAGCTCAGCTCCATGCCCTGGGCTGATCGGGAGAAGTCCAGGATATTGGCTGTGTCTAGACAGAGCTGGAGGTGAGCCTTGGTGAGCTGCTCAATGAGCTCGCTCAGGAATGGGAGGTTAGACACTAGGAGAGGATGGTTGCATTGGGTCATTGTTTCTTAAGCCCGGGTTGGATTGCAGGGGGATGGTCTATCTCCCTCCTCAAAGGGCACACTGACAGTCTTGGTAGGAGGCACCCCAGCTGCTCTCTCATTGCCCAAGAAGGGCATGGAAGGGAGGCCTCTCTTTTCCTGCCCTGCTTTGGACTTCCTGTTGCGAGCGGGCTGAATTCAAAGAGATGTGTTATTGGGCCGACATCTCGTACGCGGTTCCTGCTTTCCTGAGAAGCCGTCTCCGATGCAGGTGATTTTCTCTGAGAAGTAGGTTGATAATTTGTCACCGCTGGAAGTGCTGATGATTCATGATCCGCCCTGGGTGTGAACGAATAACCTGGGGGGAATCAGATGATCTAACATTGGGCCCTGTGGTATCATTTAAACAGACACTGTCAACTTGAATTTCTTTTAAATGGGCTACTTTTTGAAAATGCATGTCCCTTTAAAGAGCATTGGGCAGGAGTATTTAAAATTCCTCTTACAGACACATTTGATAAGGCTTTCTCTCCTCCCCTGCTGCCGTTGCTGGTAAAATACAGCCTTGCAGGGTTTGGAGGAACAGTATCCATGAGCACTGAATGCATCTCCTAGAGCAGGACTTGAGAGAGTGATGTCTGCCACACTTCAGGGTACCTGCACCTGTATTCCCTCTCCATGGTCCCTCAAAGGTACCCACTTAAGGTTTCTATCTCCCTGCCATAGGCACCGACTCCATGGTGCTCGAGGGCTGGAACACCCACGGAGAAAAATTAGCGGGTGCTTAGCACCCACTGGCTGCCAAGCTCCGCCCACCAGCACCGCCCACCTGCCAGCAGCCCACAGTGATCAACTCCTCCCCCTCCCTCCCCCTCCCTCCTGCATGCTGTGGAACAGCTGTTCCGCAGCGTGCAGGAATTGCTGGGAGGGAGTGGGAGGAGTTGGGACAGGGTGCGCTCGGGGGTGGGAAGAGGCAGGGCAGGGGTGGGGCGTTGGGGGAAGGGGTGGAGTGGAGATGGGACCTGGGGCTGAGTGGGGGTTGAGCAGGGGTCGGAACCTGTGCTCCCTGCCATTACCCCTCTTGGGTGGAGACGCTTATCTGTCTCCTTCCTGACTGGAGGGGTTTAAGGCAGCATTACACTGTAGGATGCCCAGCAAGCCAGACTACCTAACAACCAGTGGCTGTGCTTTGCCTTCTCTCCGAGCGCTATGAACAGTGCATCGCCAGCAGTTACAAGTTACCTCACAGCTCTTTCTGAGCCAGCATCTTTGTTCTTCAGATGAAAGCATCACAGAGAAAACATTAAAAAAAAATTCCAAGTTCCTAGACGCAAGGTACATGCTTACCAGAGGTGTCCTGTGGAACTCGAGGAGGCCAGAATCTTTCCTGTCCTTTGGCACGGGTAGGGATGACCCTTTAACTGGAGGTCCTGTTCGTTGGCTGGATCAGGGAAAAGGCCGAGTCGGTTTAAACAGAGCCCTTTTATGCTGGAAGCCCTCTCTTTGGCCACTGGTCTGTGGAAAGCCTAGTTGGAACCAGTCTATGCAAGTCTCCCCGGGGTCAGATACCTGTCAGGAAGCGTTTACAACCTGCGTGATTCACCTTATTCACCCCCCACTGTTTTGAGTTTCTGGAGGCGCTAAAAGCAACCCTTTCCCCTCCTGTTGCTGTGTACAAACCCTGGCCCACTGTGATACATAAACCATTCATAACCCTAATACAATACATTCCCCCAAAACTACTGTATGCGCGTTGCAATAGCTGTCCCAATTTTGTTGTGCTAGGGCACAAGGTAGGAAGTGCAAATGACCGTCAGCAAAACAGAGAAGCTGTCTGTATACACAGTGCTGTCAAACAAACAAGGGGAGCAAACTTTAACGAAAAGAGACATTTTTTTGAGGGTTCCTTGTAGAAATAGTAGATATGAATGGGCTTGTGGGCTGCGATTGTCAACACCCCCCGGAAGGAGTTACATACTGACCTAAATAATATGCAGGCAGGTGCTGTTAGTAGTTATCAGTGAGAAGAAGCTGGGAAGAAAATGATGGACAAAGGAGTTGTTGATGGTAAAGGCAGGAAGAAATAATCTGCTATTGTGACGCTGCTGGTCGCAGCATTCGCTGCGAGTGAATTATTGGATCCTCCACCACAATCGGCCCCCGTTGACTGAGAGGAGCACTCACTGCCAGTCTAATTATTCCTGTGTAGTGGGACTGCTCTGTGAATAGCAGACTCAGTGGCAGTATCGTTACAGCCGCTTCCATATTTGCTGCACCTGAAACCTTTGCCAGGGAAGAAACGCTTGCATAATTCTCACTGTGATCTCCCTAAATAACCTCCCACCTCTGTCTAGACTTTCCCGTTATTAAAAATCTTGCTCGATCGTGCAGAGACATCCTCTGGCGATGCTCTCTGCCTTCCTATGTCCAGTTCTTTCACAACCATTTTTAGTTCTCCGTTTTAAGAGGGTGACTAAAATTTGTGGGGCAAATAGTGCTCATTCTCACAGCAGCAACCCAGCCTTCTTGACCAGGCCCTGGAGATCTTCCAAAGGAAGGTGCTCGCACAGGGCTATTACTGCAGCTCCTAGGATGACCGGATATCCCATTTTTATAGGGACAGTCCCGTTTTTTGGGACTTTTTCTTATATAGGTGCCTATTACCCCCCCATTCCCTGTCACCCTAGTCAGGCCTGAAGCCAGCGTGGAAGATTCAACTAGTGCAGATTTCAGTGCCCAGTTAGCTGGTGGAGAGTCACACGCCTGGAGCATCATGTTGCAGTTCTGCTCTGGAGACTGTACAGGCTTCCAGGTGGTTTCTGAGTGTAGATCAACAGGGAGGGCCGAGCCCTTTTGAAAATCAGCTCACTGATTTCACTAGCCTAAATATGGATTTAGGAGCCTAGCTTCAGGCTTCTATTCTTGACAATCTTGGTGTTTGTCCCCTCTGTACCTGGCTGGATTCCCTTCTGCAACCAGTAGGAGAGACCTTCCTTTCCCATTATGTCTTTGTACCCCTGTTCAGGCACAAGTTTGAAAATCATTCCCACCTTTATGGGCTTTATTCTCTGCAATTTCACACCTCGTTGGTTAGTTTATTTCCAGTCCATTTGTTTTAGCCCACAAAGTTAGCGTCACGTGCAGAGCAACAGATGGATCATCTCAATGAGCTTGTCTTTCTTAAGAGAACAGGTGGGGAGAACCGGGCCTGTTACCTTGGGCTCTTAATTTAAAAACCCCCATCCATAACAACCTACAGAAACGTGTTGTGCAGTGCTATTTCTTTGTACCCTATGCAGGCTCTCCAGATGGAAGTTTTTGGAGAGAGCCTTCAGTTTTATAGACTTTAAGGTCAGAAGGGACCATCAGGACCATCTAGTCTGACCACCTGCACATTGCAGCCACAGAACCTCACCCACCCATCCTGTAATAGACCCCTAACCTCTGGCTGAGTTACTGAAGCCCTCAGTCAGGTGCTGCGATTAATCAGGCAGTTCCAGATCAGTGCAGCTGGGCCGATTAGTTGCCTAGCAGCAGAGTTAGCAGGGAAGCAGGCCAGTAGCTGGTCCTAGTTGGCCAGACCTGTGATGCAGTCCACCTCCCCTCCCCCCCGCAGCAATTCTTTGTATGGGAACATTAATATTGGGGAAGCATTTAATGTCTCAGTCTCGGTGTTTGGAAATGCAGTCCGGCAGGTGGAAACAAGAAGCAGCCTGAACCAGGAGACCTGCCAGCACTTTGCACATCCCCAGCGAGTGCATCACTGCTCCATGAACTACAGCTTGCGATCCACTGGGACGGTCCAGACACTATCTTGCATTAGGCTGCTCTGAGTGTGCTCTGATCTACAAGTAGGCTGCAGCTGACGGAGCCCAGGATGGACCTTCTTGGGGGCTGAGGCAGGGCATTCTTTTTGGAGGGCCCTTAGCTGTGTGCTACCCTTCTGCCAGAGGTCGAGTCGGCTGAGACCACCTCACTTCCAGAGTGCAGTGCAAAACTAACCCCTGTACACAGACCTTCCCTTGATAAGAGTTGCTGAAAAGTGGCCCAGGGATGCAGCTTCCTCTCCCGTGCCATTCAACAGTGCCACAGAACATGTTCTTCTGTCAAAAAGCAGTAGTGACTTCTTAATCCTTCGGATCGGTCAGGTGCTTGGATCCCACGGTGATCCGTGCTTTAGAAATGCATACCGTAGATAGGTAATTGGCTGTTAGGTCAGTGGATCTGGGCCTCCATGCATGTGCTTTGGGGTCATGCCCAAGGCCCACTTCGGTGGTGGTCCACCCTCCTTCCCTGCCCTGACTGCATGAAATAGGGGGAAGTTCTCAGGTCATGGGGTTTACAGCAAGAAGGGTCATAGGGTTCCTATTTGCAATGGATTTCAAACCTATCTGGACACCGCGTGGAGTTAATTGTCTCCTCCTCGTAACAGATGATATGGTGCTTTGGTAGGACACTGGGCTGGTACAGTAAAGATGACATGTCCAAGACAAATAGTGCAAGGAGCATTGCAGAGACATATGTTAAAAGGGTCATTTTAATGATGCATCTACTACTTTTCTTTCATCCGAATGAAGGGTGGTTGGCGTGTGCCTTACCCACACAACAAGGGTACCATACAGTGAGATAAGATTGTCTTGCAGCTGCCAACGTCATGTTATAGATGCAAAAATGATTAGAGTTGCTGAAGACTGTGTGTTGATTGTCATAGCACAAGTTAATAAATGCTTAAAAGGTTTATTTACCAATTCTGAAAAGTCCTGCGGTCATCATGTATAATGCAAATAGAGATTCTGTGTAGGAAGATATAAAACTTTACTACAGGGGAAGACAGTCCATTATCTCAGTGCAAACACGTCCCTCTTAGCTGTAAGCTAAACACCAGGGGACCAAGCAGACATGCCGATTAGAGGAACTGATGTTTGCATGAGTATCCACGCATGAAAAGAAAGGTTGAGATCATTTGGAGATAACGGTAAGAGGCAGACCCTGCCAAAACAAACCACATCACATGCTGGCTGTGGCTGGAAAGACCTGAGGTCTGATTCTCAGTTACCTCATCCTTGTGCTTTAAGCCACCTTTGTGCTCCTTGTACTCTGGGGCCATGCAGGGTCCCCAGTGTAAGTTAGAGCAGCCTTGTGGTTGCTGTAACATAAGCTTTAGGAAGCAGAGAATAGCCTTAGTGTAGTGTGCGCTAGCCATGCTGCTGCTATGCTCCCAATGCACCTTTTATGCTGGGGACTGGGAGTAAGACATGCAGAACCTTGACACTAGCTCTGCGCTGGCCAGAGAGGCCCCCTGCACCGAGAGTATCTTTCCTGCCCACTTTGATACCTCTTTGCCTGCCAGAGCACTGTAGACAGGCCCTAGCACAGCTAAGGGGCAGGCCCTTAATGCTGTGCAAAGACATTAGCGACCTAATCCGCAAACATCTGCATGACTGAAGAGTTCTGAAGCATCCCTAGAGGGTTGCTTTAATAGGCTGTATGTTACTTTGCTTAGTGATTTTATTTTGAGGCGAGCAGCATAAATGACAAGAGGTTGCTCTTTGCTATGGGCAGTGTCCCTTTCTTGCTGTCATCCTCCTTGTCTCACTCTGGGGTTTGTGCAGATCATTTAAGAAAAACTGGCCACACCCGGCCTTACTAGCCTGCTTTGAACCAGCTGCCCCTGGGGCCATGTTTACCCTGCTCAGCCATATCCTGGTGCTGTTGAAGTCAGTGGCAGTTTTTGCACTGACTTTGGTAGGAGCAGTTCTTGGATCTATGCACACAAATATTACACCAGGGTTGTAAGTGGAAAGAGGTGCTGCATATAATGTTTTCTGTCGGGCCTATTCCCTTTATCTGCCGTGGGCAAAATATTTGATCTGGCAGATGACAAACCTGGTTGAGATGTTCTGTTTGATGTAACTTGCTGACGTACTCCCGCTAATACTGCTCCTTCCACCTGGGTGTGAGTAACCAGCTTGTCAGATAATTGCAACCATTGCAGAGAGTTTTGGAGTGACCTTGAGCTGTGCGGAACAGCAGGAAGGAGATGAAAGCAGCAGAAGACGGAAGAGATGATAAGATGCAATATGTGAAGGTACAAGCGTTAGCCTGTAATGTTAGAAGACGCCCACATGACCACTTTGTGTTTTCCATCTGCAGCAGTGTACCTGATTCTTTTGCACAGGAGAGTATACCAGCAGGGCCGGCTTTAGGCCTATTCCACCAATTCCCCCGAATCGTGCCCTGCGCCTAAGTGAGCCCCGCACCCAGTGAGAATCTACCCTGGCTAGAGGCGGCTTTTTAATTTTTACTCACCTGGCGGCGCTTTGGGTCTTCAGCGGCACTTCAGCGGTGGGTCCTTCACTCTCTCCGGGTCTTCGACGGCACTTAAGCAGCGGATCCTTTGCTTACTCTGGGACTTCGGCGTGGGTCCTTCAGTGCCGCTGAAGACCTGGAGCGAGTGAAGGACCCACTGCCGAAGTGCCGCCAAAAACTCAGAGCAGCGCCGGGTGAATACAAGCCCTACGTGATTTTTTCCATGTTTTTTTTTTTTCCCCAAGTCATCCCTGCCAGGGCCCCATTGAAACTGTTTGAATTGGGCCCAGCACTTCCTAAAGCCAGCCCTGCTTAGGAACCCTAACCCTAGCTCCAAGTGCCCTACCCTTAAAAACCCTAACCCTTCGGGCGAGAAGCCCTACCCATAGGAACCCTAACCCTAGTTGCAAGTGCCCTACCCCTAGGAACCCTAACCCTAGCTCCAAGTGCCCTACCCCTAGGAACCCTAACCCTAGGGCGGGAAGCCCTACCCATAGGATCCCTAACCCTAGCTCCAAGTGCCCTACGCATAGGAACCCTAACCCTAGGGTGGGGTGCGCTACCCATAGGAATCCTAACCCTATCTCCAAGTGCCCTACCCATAGGGACTCTAACCCTAGCTCCAAGTGCCCTACTCTTAAGAATCCTAACCCTTCGGGCGAGAAGCCCTACCCCTAGGAACCCTAACCCTAGTTGCAAGTGCCCTACCCATAGGAACCCTAACCCTAGGGCGGGAAGCCCTACCCATAGGAACACTAACCCTAGCTCCAAGCGCTCAACCCTTAGGAACCTTAACCCTAGTTCCAACTGCCCTAATCGTAGGAACCCTAACCCTAGCTCCAAGTGCCCTACCCTTAGGAACCCTAACCCTAGGGCGGGAAGCCCTACCCATAGTAACCCGAACCCTAGCTCCAACTGCCCTAATCGTAGGAACCTGAACTCTAGCTCCAAGTGCCCTCCGCATAGAAACCCTAACCCTAGCTCCAAGTGTCCTACCCTATACCTGAATCCTAATTCAGGGCTGTTTAAATCACAGCATGGTAGTAACTGGGCCGCCCAGAAAGGGGGTAAGTGGGGCAATTTGCCCCAGGCCCCCATCCCCGCAGGGGCCCCCATGAGAGTTTTTCATGGCCCCTGGAGTGGGGTCCTTCACTTTCTCCAGGGGCCCCGGAAAACTCTCGCGGGACCTGGACCCGGAGCTTCTTCGTCTCTTGGTCTTTGCCGGCGGGGTTACTTCGACTCCGAGGCAGAAGGACGTCCCGCCACCGAATTACCGCCAAAGTGGGAGCCGTCGCCGAAGTGCAGCCGGGTCTTCGGTGGTAATTCGGCGGCGGGGGGTCCTTCCGTTCCGGGACCCGCTGCCGAAGTGCCCCGAAGACCCGGCTGCGCTTCGGCGGCGGGTTTTGCTTCGGCGGTAATTCGCCGGCGGAGGGCCTCCGGGGCAGGTCTTCGGGGCACTTGACGGCGGGTCCCATAGCAGAAGGACCCCCTACTGCCGAAGCAGGGGCCCTCGCCGCCGAAGACCCCAGGCCCGCAGAATCCTCTGGGCGGCCCTGGGTAGTAAGTGGCCACCTTGCCTCCCTCCTTCCCCCAACACACATGTACAGTTAGGGGGGCACATACTGCTCTGTGGGGAGTCTGAGTTGGGTCTGAGCTCAGTTCCTCACTTCTGAACCAGCCACTTCCCAGCAGGGCTGGGAACTCAGTGTGATTGGTCCCTGTAGGAAGAGCGCCTCCATCTGACTGGCACAAGGAGCCCCATTAGCAGGAGCCTGACGGAGCCCTGTCTAGTCGCCTGTCTAGATGAGGAAGTTGCACTGGATTAACTTCAGGTGTGGTGTTGAACTGATGCAAAAAGCTGTGTGGCTACTATTGTTTCAGTTTAAGCCAGTCTTTTTTTTCAGCATAGTTTAAACTAGCAATTACGAATCAATTTAAACTAAACCAAAACAAGCCTGGCTTAAGCCGAAATGACAGTGTCCACACAGCCTTTTGCACAGGCTAATTTTAAATCGGTTTAAAAAACTATTGGTGTAACATCTGTGTGTAGACATGGCCCTGTGCTTCTTTACCAAATGGGGGAAAGAGGGACAAAAATAGCTTGGAGAGGGAATCAGAGGGTCAGGACACACACTCTGAGGCTGGCCTGCTTACCTTTCATGCACATTTGCAATTTAAGAGAAACCGTGTGTTGTGCAGGCTAGTTCATGGCATGTACAGCCCCAGGTGCTTTTGGGGCAGCACATGGGCTGAACAGAATCACCATGGATATTCTGTCTGTAGACAGCTGAAGTGGGCTGAATGCATCTGTGCACACCCAAGAGTGGTAACTATTGACCTTTCAAAATGATGTGTTTTAATGCTTCACCTCCTAGTTGTGGGATTGCTCTCATGACCCTTGTGCAGGCTGGTTTATTTGTGTCAAGAAAGGGGTATGTTTAGGATGGTTAAGAGAGTGGGGAATGTATGTAGGTATGTAACTGATAGGAGATGTCATTCCGTGCCTTTGACACAGAGAATCCCCCCCAGGCCTGCTGTAGTGTCAACCACCAGTTTGAATAGCAGAATGTTATAATTAGATACTGTGCACTTGCTGTCGCATGAAGACTTTACCTTTGTTCTTTCATTGTTCGTTGTTTTCCTTCGTCTGAAATAAAAAATAAATATATAAAGACAGAAGAATGTACAGTTTGCTCTTTGTTCAAAGGAAAACAACAGCCATAGTTAATTTAAATGGTACTGGCAAACTCAAGAGTTCAAAAACCATAATTTCTGTCCCCAAAAGTCATATGATCAGTTTAAAAATCATGAGATTTAAAAAATTCCCAATAAATGTTGGGTTCTTTTTATTTGCCTTCTGGTTTTTTCAAGTATTCACATTTTCAAGTATGACGACTAGAACCTTTCAGCTTTCATTTTAATAAAAAAAAGGAGTCTCGTGTACTCACATGACTCCAGGAGCTGAGGCTTTAAGAAACACACCACTGTCACAAGAGTCACAATAAAAGCGTGGGAGTTGGCAGCACTGTTTAAGAGCCGCATCAGAGTGAATGGGAAGAATAAAGTTGTTCTCAGTCCGCTCACAGAAATTGGGGCCATTAGGAAATGTAGCTAAGATATGTTAGTGAAGGGAGTTATGCAGAATAGGTACAGTGTCACATGCACAGCTCATAGGGACCACTTTGTAAAAATAATTACTTGGGACTCTACAGCAGCCAGGGTGACCTCACATGGCAACAATTTTCATAGAAATAATGTGCATAAACTTGCAGGTTCTCTTTCCTTTTCTCCATTTCTTAATAATAGCACTATCTCACATTGCAATGTAAATGTGTTCCATCAGTACTACCTGGGAGACTGATCCTGCCAACCTAGGGTGACCCGACAGCAAACGTGAAAAATCCCGACGGGGTGGGGGGGTGATAGGACCCTATATAAGAAAAAGACCCAAAACTCGGGACTGTCCCTATAAAATCGGGACATCTGGTCACCCTATGCCAACCCCCACTCCTGGGCATAGTTTTTAAGTCAGTAGGGCCATAAGTATTACACTCAGTAATAAATCAATAGAAGATTGGACCCTAAATGTCAAAGTCAACATGTAATTGTAAACCTGTGCTTGCTTGAAGTTATTGTAGGCTATGTGTATCACGTATATTCTGGGAAGAATTTCCTCACTGTCTTTTCACCAGTCCAGATCCACCCTCCCTCTTGAATTTCTAATCTCACGTTCCAGCTGTGAACCATTCCTGAGCCTGTGTCTAACTCTGCAAAATGTTTTGTTGAGGGCATACAGGGGAGGATGGACAGGATGACCCTGCAGGTCTTTCACAGCTCTTAATTCTTGTAAAAGTCCTGCCTTCCCGTCAGGCTTTACAACCCGAAGCAATAAATGTGACAAGGCAGGTGACTTTTTTTTCCCCAGAACCTCAAGTGCGTGGGACAAAATGCATTTAAACATGCTAGTATTTTTAGCCCTGTGTTGGGTTCCAAGTAAAAATGACTGTGTCAGCCACTGCTCTCATTGCTCATACAACTCTGGCATTTGGCCTTTCTCGGGAAGTAATCAGCACGTACGACGAGCTGTATTCTGAGCTTAACTCCAGATGGGGGGAAAAAAGAGTCTTTCTACCAATTTCTTTTCCGTGTTCTATTCCCTACCGATGCCAGGAAAGCTGCTAAAGAGATGCTGCAACTAAAAGTCTCCCTTTTATTCTTCCCTCCTACAGTTTCACGGAAGCCATGAGGAGCCAGCCGAAGCTGGAAGGTCTAGATTGCCTCTCTGTCTACTATGCAGGCTTGGCTGTTCTGGGAATAGGGTTCTTGTTCGTCATCTCCAGTTTTTTAGCACTGGGATTCATCGGGACATTTTTGGGTAAGGCTGCCATTGGGCACGCATGATGCAGTTTTCACAAACCATGTCTACCCTATGAACTAGGGGTGGTGTTCCCAGCAGGCCGACTACCAACCATCCGGAACCCTGTAGGTAGGCAGTTGGCACGGCTAAGCCGGGCTCCTGCTACCTGTGCGACTGAATCTCCACTGCTGTTTATACTCACGCTAGCTCTCCTTGAGCTACTGCAGGTCTGGGAGTTAGATGTAGCCACAGAAAGTGGTCCTGGGGGCATCTAGCCTGTATTCTTCAAAGGTGATTGGATACTTTGGATGGCTCGGTGGTGGTTGTTGGTTTTTGGCGGTCCAGCTCGAGACGCCGTGAAGGAACAGGTGCTCAGCCAATTCTGAAATTCAGGTTCCTTTCAGGTGCCTCAACTGAGAAACAAGCCCCCCAAAACTACTAGCTACCTTGGCTATCTGACCCAGGAAGAGCAGACAGGAGCCGGGGCACAGAGAGATGTAGTGACTCGCCCGAGGTCTTGCAAGTAGGAATAGAACCCAGGGCTCCATAATGCACAGTCTGGCCACTAGTCGGTGCTTCCTCATTCCTTAATAGATTGTCCTCCATGTTTGTTGGTCACCCAGCACGCACTGGCTTCCCACCAGCCTTTGTCTGACAGCCACCTTGTGAATAGCTCCTCCTTCACAATTTCCTCTTCCAGTAGACTCCTGATATCTAGAGCCTTGAAACCAGAGAGCCAGAGTCCTGGGGGCCTTATTTCCCCTCCTCCCTGTGTCCAGGCGCTATGTAACTATGGTTATTTGGTCAGGAAATATGAGCCCATTAATAGTTTGCAGTGCTGTTGTAGCCGTATCGGTTCCAGGATACTAGAGAGACACGGTGGGTGAGGTAATATCTTTTATTGGACCAACTTCTATTGGTGATAGAGCCAAGCTTTTGAGCTTACAAGGAGCTCTGCTTCGGGTCCCTAGATTAACAGGACTCTGAAGAAGAGATATTATTACCTCACCTATCTTGTCTCTCTAAATCCCCTATTACTCAGCCAGCAGGTGTCACTCTAGAATGAAAATGGGAAGAATTGACAATTGTCCAAGGGGAGAATAGGGAAGGGATGAGCAGTGCCATTGAAACAGAGCATCCCAGAAGGGAAATTGACTTGTCTGGTTTCTACAGGACCCTGAACTCACCTCTGCAGTAGAATTACTGGTATGTGCCACCAACTTGAACTATAACAAGTGCAGTGCTGGAGCCCTGCTATTCTCTTTTGAGACTCATAGACTTTAAGGACCATCATGATCATCTAGTCTGACCGCCTGCATGTTACAGACCACAGAACCTCACCCACCCACTCCTGTAATAGACCCCTAACCTCTGCCTGAGTTACTGAAGTCCTCAAATCATAATTTAAGGACTTCACATTACAGAGAAACCATTTACACTTGTTTAAACCCGCAAGTGACCTTTGCCCCCATACTGCAGAGGAAGGTGAAACCCCCCCAGAGTCTCTGCCAATCTGACCCAAGGGGAAAATTCCTTCCCGACCCCAAATATGGCACTCCAGGATGGCAAGGAAATGTTTTTCCTCTCAGTTAGGGAGCTGTCTTTTGAGTGTGCATTTCTGCTCGTTCCTTGAAACTATGGGCACCTTTATCTATGAGAAAGAAGCGGGGTGAGTTCTCTAGCGCTGGTGGGATCTACATTTTGCTTTGGGTAAGGAAGGCTGTGTTTGATCCCTAAGAATGAGGTCATTGCGTTACATCCAAGGGAGAGGAAAGCTTTGGTATAACCTGAAACACCCAACGGCCTCGAAAACGTATGGGAGTAGGATTCAACCCTTCAGCAAAATCAAGTTCCCTTTTGTCTTCTGCTACAACGATGGGGACCAGATAAGCATCTGGCTAGGCAGATAGCTTCTGGACTGGCCTCTTCAAATAATACATTTAAATTGCTTAGAAATGGCGAAGCATTTTGCCTTTTCAATGTAGGTTAAACTGCTGGAGCCTATGGACGACAATGAGTCACTCTTCCTAAACGAGTTTTTCTGTGCCACCCAATTTTCCACCCAGCAGTGTTGGTTCCAGGCTCCATTTTGCGGCTGTTGAGCTTGTTCATTTCAGTTCATGCAGCTTCATTTTCTTTCCTGCTCACAAAATAATTCTTCTCAGCGGTCACTGGGGCTGGCTCGCCAGCGTTTCCTTTCCTCATTGTGCCTTCACAATGGGAGCAATTTGCAGAGCTATAAACACTTGCTGGAATTCTAGTTTAATGTTTGCTTCCAGTGCGGTTTGCCCTATTTTCTGACATGCATAGTGGTGGATAGTTGCCTTAAATGAGGTAATGGGGTTTTTTGCATGAGGGACGGAGTGTAGTTTTCAGTCCATCTCTCTCCCATCTGTGCATTATTCCTTCCAGCAAGGAAAGCATTGACCATGGTTTCAAGTAAACCCAACTTGACCAAACGCTGTCAGGTGGGTTACATTGAAACTTATTAGTCTCTACAGAGAAGCAGTAGTAGTGAGGCTTTATAGCCAGCTAAAGCAGAGGTGGTTTCCAGAGGAGGCTGTAGAAAGCCTGACATATACTAAACTGCTCTTGAACCACAGAGATCCAAAATAACCCCTATGGGTGGACGGGCACCTTTAATTCTTTCCTACGAACATAGGAAGTCCCAACCAAGACTGCAGATCCCAACCTCCCACTTTCTGAGAAAGGATGGTTCCCTATTTTGGGGGCTTCCTCAAGACTCAAGTGGTGCCCAGGGCTTGTGCGGACACTCAGCACAGGGGTAAATTTCACCTTCAGAGAAAGAGACGCTCCAGTGGACAGTCCACCAGAAGTTTCAGGGCTTGGAGACAGGCAGTATTGCCGAGTGGTTAGAGAACTGGACAGGGACTCAGGAGACTGACCCGGATTCTAGTCCCAGTTTGGCCACTGGCCTGCTGGATGACCTTGAACAAGTCATTTCTCCCTGCATCTTTGTTTCCCCGCATGTAACATGTGCCTACCTCCTTTATAATGCACTTTGATCTCTACTGAAGAAAAGTGCTTTATAAGAGCTGGGGTTATTTATTGTTATGTAAAGCTTCTCCGCTCCCCTTTGGCTGGAAATCTTACCAGACGTGTCCCTGAGATGAGCAGGTGATATCGGCATTGCTCCACCTGGAAATGCTGCAAAAACTGCCCCCATTTTGGGATTTTTGCTTCCACTTTTGGCTTAAACCAGGAACTGCAGAAGCACCAAATATATATAAAAATCACAGCTATGAAAACAGCAAACCAAACTTATTTCAAATCTCAAAACAGTCCCAAGAAGTTTAGTCTGAGATTGGGAAAAGGTTCAGTCAAGTTCTTCATCCATCCAGATCGATGCCCCCAAGCCTCATAATCTCTACCATCCTATTATTGTTCATTAAAGGGAGAAACCTGGAGTGAAACCTGAGATCTGAGCCCCATTGAACATTGGCACAGCCCTAGCAGAAGGCTTCCTATGGACTTGGAGGCAATGCTACTGATTTCCAATGCGGGGAGATATTATTTTATTAGAGATTTTAGAAATGACATTTACCCAGAACCTGGAAAGTATCTGAGCCAGAGATCAGTCAAGCTCCCAAACACCCCACAGTTTGAGTCTAAATTTCTGGGGTTTAGATATAGCCCATTAGCAAGACCCAGGGCCATTTACAAAATTGAGATACATAAGAACGACCATACTGAGTCAAACCAAAGGTCCATCTAGCCCAGTATCCTGTCTTCTGACAGTGGCCAGTGCCAGGTCCCCCAGAGGGAATGAACAGAGCAGGTAATCATCAAATGATCCATCCCCTGTCGCACATTCCCAGCTTCTGACAAACAGAGGTTAGGCGACACCATCCCTGCCCTTCCTGGCCAATAGTCATTAATGGACCTATTCTCCATGAATTTATCTAGTTCTTTTTTGAACCCTGTTATAGTCTTGACCTTCAAAACATCCTCTGGCAAGGAGTTCCACAAGTTGACTATGTGGTGTGTGAAAAAATATTTCCTTTTGTTTGTTTTAAACCTGCTGCCTATTAATGTCATTTGGTTCATGAATTTCATTTGCCATCCAGGTTCATCTTTCCCATATTTTTTTTTGGGGGGGGGGAGGATGTTTGGATCTAAGATTTTAGCCCATGAGCCCTCTTTTGTAAAGTGTAGCCTGGCTGAGGGAGGACAGTATTGTGTCGGGAAAGGCTATCTTGGACTGCAGAGATTGCTACATCGCTGATATTGACTAAAAGCTTCTTAGTTGAAATGGTCCGTTCAGTGTTCTTAGATTTGTTTTTCCTTTCTGCACTGTGCACATTCTGATCTTTGATTTGTTACTTGTTTCAAGGGTCGGCAGATGCTCTCTCTCTTCCCATTATCAGCGCTGCCATTGATTTAGCCTCCATACTCAGACTTCATCTCCATTGTGATTTGTCCCTGCCAAAGATAAAACATACCCGTGCAGCAAAAGCATTTACCTTCTCCAGAAGCTCCCAGTACAAGCAGCATGGCATTGCCGGAAGCTTTCTTTGCCTTTGCCTTCCTCTGTGTGAAGTATTCAGCTGCAGACCAGAGGCTTTTCTCCACAAAGCTTCAAGCCTCTTAGTGCAGGAAGAATTAGTTTGAAAGCAGGGCAAGGGAATTGATTTGCTGTGGCCCTGTGACAAAGAACATGTTTTGCTTAGCAGAGTTGTGCAGGGAGTGGGCATATGTTGTTGCCTCCATTAATAGAAGCCCAAATGTACTTTAATAGTCAACAATAAATAAATGTATTGCGAGAGCAAATAGATGCGAGTGCCAATGTAGATTTAGAGAGATGCCCCTGATTCAAGGCATGTTCACATAGCTAGGATGTCTAGTTCTCCTTATGCGTGGGTATTTGCAGGCACATTATTATTTATCTGTACTATGATAGTGCCTAGAGGTCCCATCTGCGATCACGGCCCCATTATGCAAGGTGCTGTACATACGCATAGTAAGACAGCCCTTGCTGTCAGACCCGACAAAAGGCGGATATAATTTTGCAGGCCTTAAAAGGAGGCAGGTTTAGAAAAGAGATGACTAAGGGAGGAACGTGATAGAGGTCTAGACAAGCGTGAATGGTGCGGAGAAAGTGAACAGGGAAGCATTATTTACCCCTTCACATAACACAAGAACCAGGGGTCACCTGATGAAATTAATAGGCAGCAGGTTTAAAACAAACAAAAGGAAGTACTTTTCACTGTGGAACTCCTTGTCAGGGGATGTTGTGAAGGCCAAAAGTATAACCGGGTTCAAAAAAGAATTAGGTAAGTTCCTGGAGAATAGGTCCATCAATGGCTATTAGCAAACATAGTCAGAGACACAAACACAACCCCATGTTCTGGGTGTCCCTAAATCTCTAATGTCCAGATGCTGGGACTTAGATGATAGGGGAAGGATCACTTGATAATTGCCCTGTTCTGTTCATTCCCTCTGAAGTCTCTAGCACTAGCTGCTGTGAGAGACAGGATACTGGGCTAGATGGACCATCGGTCTGATCCAGTATGGCCGTTCTTATGTTCTTATATTTTAAAAGCCACGCCTGTGTTGTTTTTTGCTGCAGGATGTCAGCATTCAGGCTGGCCAAAATGAATGCCGGTATGTTTTTCCTAGGACTTGGCTTGCTTTTGAAGAAAGGTATTCAAGGTATTGCTCCTTTTGTTTTTTAACTGTAATGGTTTAGGTTAGAGCTCCCGCTGAGCAGCGATTCAGGCCTGAGGAATGTTAATAACAGGCCCCGCAAACACATGGGGCTGCGTGTGTGTTTATTTGTTTGGAACAGGGATTCGCAAATTATGCAGCATTTGCCTCCCTGGAGATCTATGCACTACAGCCCGCACAAGGCATAAATCTACCGATAAGCCAGAGCCAGCAAGATAGGTGCATTTTTTTGCCATTGACCTTTGGAGGAGCTAGCATTGTGCAATGAATGGAGACATTGACAGCCAAGTTCAAAGACAGGAGGGTAAGAAAAAGTATTTGGCACCTGGATACACCCAAAGAAGGTGCAGGAATTGAGTCCATGGCACATAAGTATCAGTGGTATTTTTGGTGAAGCCCGGAGCATTTCAACGCAGCCTATAGAAGTGACTCAGAAGATGATTGCTGAGCAACCAAGAGAACAGCTCAAATGTATAACATTTGTACCAAGCAATTATTACACTTAGTCGCATATAGGCAAAGCCATCAAGCCTGGTCTAATTGGCCAGGAGCTGTTTAATCTTGGAAGCAAGTGTTTTGCACTGTGTGAGGCCAAGGAAAGTGCAGCATGATCCAGGTAATAACAATAATAATAATGATAATGGCTTGCCCTCCTATAGTGCTTTTTATCGGAGGATCTCCAAGCACTTTACAAATGTACATTAAGCCCACTACACTCTTGGGAGCTATGGAAGTATTATGACGATGACGATGATGATGATGATTCTACTAAAGCACAGAGATTAAGTGGCTCGCCAAAGGTCTCAGAGCGAGTCAGTGACAAGCGCTGGGAATAGGACACAGGAGTCCTGCCTCCCAGGTCTAATCATGCTCCGGCCTGTTTTATTCTGATTAACGATATTGCTCCTCTGCCCTGATGGCCAGCAACAGAAGCTTAATTGTGCCTTAATATGCTTATTTGTTTTGCAAATTAAGCCATGGAGGAGTGAAATTTCCTCCTATATCAGGGCCCTGAATGAGGAGAGATGTGTTGGAGGTGGAACCAAGAAAGCATTTCAGATACCGGTTCCGTAATCTGACCGATTCTTACCTTAAAGCTTCCGGGATGTGCTTGAGGTCAATGTGTGATCAGACAGGCTGCCATGTACTGTCCAGCCCTCTTAGGCTTTGTCTACATGGAGAAATTGACCAGAACAGCTGTAGTGGAATAGCTTCCCACCTTGAGTCTTGGCAGTGTGCTAATTATTCTGGAGGAATAGAGCAGTTTTTATTCTGGAATACGGTCCACATGGGAAGGTATTCTGCAAGAACTATTCCAGTCAATTTCCCTGAGGAAGACAAGCCCAATACCCTGAAATCATTTTTTCATTTAGTCCTTCATTCACTCCAAGCGGAGATCTTGCTTTAATCCATATTACAGTCTGCACTTGATGCAAGTTGAGACTTTTTTGATTCTACTTCACTCTTGGTGGAGTGTCGCTCTGTCCCGCTTCTCTGGAGGCAAGTAACACTGGATTTCTTTCTAGGAGATTATGTTCTTCAGAGCTTCCATATATACAGCAAACATTCTCCTCCCCCCCTCCCCCAAACACAAACATTTTAAGGTCCCACATGAGCAATAACCCTGCATTCCCTTCTGTATCCCAAAATAAAACTTAGAAGCAATTCAAGCTTTGCTTTGCATGCCATTTTCTTTCCAGTCCGTTTTCAAAGCGATATGGAGGAGTCACCATAAGATAGCGGTGTAAGATAGCTGTGTCAGTGCTCACCTGCTGCTAATTGGATCTGACAGCTCTGAAAGCTTTTCATCATCGTCACACACAACCATAATGTCCCTAACCAAGTTAGTTCTAGTTGAAATCGTGAGGCATTATCCGAGCTAAGAGCTCAGTGTGACGCGGTGTGATGACATTGGGTGGTGATTATTCTGATCGTTGTAGCACCTTCAGATACACATTCACCATTCTCCCCCAGGAATGTTTTTTTCCAGTTAAGGATTTCTGCTTTCGTGTGTTTCCTTTCCCAGTCAGCTGCTTCTAAACATGCAGCTTTAAAATCAGTGGGTGAGGGTGCTGGAGCAATGTGTATAGTGGGGGCGCTGAGAGCCATTGAACCAAACCAGTCGGAGAACACTTCAACCTCCCTGGTCACTCAAATACAGACCTAAAAGTGTCAATTCTCCAACAAAAAAACTTCAAAACCAGACTCCAACGAGCAACTGCAGAATTGGAATTAATTTGCAAACTGGACCCCATTAAATTAGGCTTGAATAAAGACTGGGAGTGGATGGGTCATTACACAAAGTAAAACTATTTCCCCACGCTAATTTCTCCCCTACTGTTACTCACACCTTCTTGTCAACTGTTGGAAATGGGCCATCCTGATTATCACTACAGAAGTTTTTTTCTCCTGCTGATAATAGCCCATCTTAATTGATTAGTCTTGTTAAAGTTGGTATGGCAACACCCATTGTTTCATGTTCTCTGTATATATATCTTCCTACTGTATTTTCCACTGCATGTATCTGAAGAAGTGGGTTTTAGCCCATGAAAGCTTATGCCCAAATAAATGTGCTAGTCTCTAAGGTGCCACAAGTACTCCTGTTCTTTAAACTGTATATGATGAAAAGCACTTCAAGCCAAGAGGTGCAGCAGCACCCCTAGTTCCAGCATCTATCTCAGTGGGCCAGAATCATCCCTGATCTCACTGTGGGCTTCAGGAGCTGGGTCAGACTTGCATTGGGAGGTGCTGCAGTTCGGGCTTGAGGCGCTTTCGTGAAGTTACATCCAGCATGATTTTGACCCAATGTATCCGTTGTGCCATGGCATTGAAAAGCGTATGGTAGATGCTTGAAAGGAAAGCCCTAAGAATGCTGTATTACAGCTCTCATCAAGGACAAAATGGAACTTAGAGTGTTGGGTTTTCTTTGTGAACTTCATGAATAGTAGTGGCTTATGCCTGCGAAGCCCCCACTAGACACAGGTACAGTGTAGGCTTCCCTGCACTCACGCATAGTCAATACACATCAGGTATTCCGGTGATAGGTGACAATATGAAACCCTAAAATGGAGCCTGAGCTGCAGAATTCTCTTGTCCTGCCCCACACTGTGGTCCTCACCAATGTACCTAAAAACTGACCTGCAGCTCCAGTACTGTCCCAGTTCAGGTGACCCTCATGAGCAAATGTAGTCAGCAATGTCCCATTGTGAGATGACACTGCGAGGTGGCTAAATATCCTGACAGGACTCATCTGAGCCCATTTGTAACCAAGTCTTCAGAGGAGAAAAGTTAGTCTGTTAATTTTCTGGCATATAAACTGCAGGAAATAAAATACATCGCTGAGGGTTGTTAATGCACTTTAATTATTAATTTCCAGATGTTCTGAAGATGTGAAGTTTAGTGATATTAAAAACCACAGAAATTGCCATATCAGAACAGTTCAATGGTCCATCTGGACTTGTTCTCTCTGTCTATCTATCCATCACATTTCTAAGGTATTTTACCATCATGGTGTCTAAGCACTGACCATGTCTCTGGCAGTGACTAATAGCACATCCTTCCTAGGAACTGACAATTCTCATAAAACATGCAG
The DNA here is from genome assembly GCF_020497125.1 of Mauremys mutica. Lineage (NCBI taxonomy): Eukaryota > Metazoa > Chordata > Testudines > Geoemydidae > Mauremys > Mauremys mutica. The sequence continues at coordinate 78,967,247 of NC_059082.1, read as the reverse complement.
TTCTGCACTATTGTGTCAACGGGGTCAAGTTCATCCTGACCTGCAGCTGATGATTCCCCTGAAGCCTAAACATTCATTGCTCTTGTGTTTTTCATCCCATGTAGTGTCACTGCAGATGCTATTCTTAATCCTATAAATGTCGGGTATTATAAAATCAACCTAGAGGACTTGAACATAAGAACGGCTATACTGAGTCAGACCAAAGGTCCATTTAGCCCAGTATCCTATCTTCCGACAGTGGCCAGTGCCAGGTGCCCCAGAGGGAATGAACAGAACAGGGAATCATCAAGTGATCCATCCCCTGTCGCACATTCCCAGCTACTGGCAAACAGAGGCCAGGGACACCATCCCTGCCCATCCTGGCTAATAGCCATTGATGGACCTATCCTGCAGGAGCTTCTAGTTCTTTTTTGAACCCTGTTATAGTCTTGGCCTTCACAATGTTCTCTGGCAAGGAGTTCCACAGACTGACTGACTATGCTGTGTGAAAAAATACTTCCTTTTGTTTGTTTTAAACCTGCTGCCTACTAATTTCATTTGCTGACCCCTAGTTCTTGTGTTATGAGAACTAGTAAACAACACTTCCTTATTTACTTTCTCCACATCAGCCATGATTTTATAGACCTCAGTCATATTCCCACTTAGTCATCTTTTCCAAGCTGAAAAGTCCCAGTCTTATTAATCTCTCCTCATACGGAAACCGTTCCGTACCCCTAATAATTTTGTTGCCCTTTTCTGACCCTTTTCCAATTCCACCCCTCCTTGGCCTGACAAAAGGGTGGAAAAGGGATTGCAGAGGAAACCCCAGAGCCTCCTTCCCCTACCAAAAAAATACCAGCTCAGTACATTGTGATGAAGTTGGTTCTGTTAGAGTGGAAATGAAAAACTGGGCAGCGAGTGTGCTGGGTAAGGGCTGTACAAACTGCAGAGAAGGCAGCAGAGTGGAGAGGAGAGATCCCAGGTAGCTTAGCCCAGTGATGTATGTAATGACCCAGCTCCCCTTGAGACCCTGCTGCCTCCCAGTGACCCTCCGGGGTGCCTGATCAATATTTAACAAGAAACTCTTTTTCTTGTTCACAGGCGATTACTTTGGCATCCTGAAGGAGGAGAAAGTGACAAGCTTCCCGTTTAATGTAATGGACAATCCCATGTACTGGGGCAGCACTGCCTGCTACCTCGGCTGGTCCATCATGTGAGTACAGCTCCCGGCAGTCATGGGCCACAGCGTCTTCACCCTGTTATTTCATCATTCTCTAGGGTCAGTGGCAGTGTTCACTGGGGCTGATCTCGTGACATGCTGGCCAAGTTAGCTGGGGAGGGCAATTGCCGCTTTGCAGGAACTGGCCCATAAGTGCCACTTGGTTATTACACGCTCCTTGGTGTGTAGGTGAAATCCTGCCTTGTCCTGTTACTGATACTCAGGGAGGAGTAGGGAAGGATGTGAGGAGTCTCTTTCACCCATAAAAAGAACAGGAGTATTTGTGGCACCTTAGAGACTAACAAATTTATTCGAGCATAAGCTTTCGTGGGCTACAGCCCACTTCATCGGATGCATAGAATGGAACATAGAAGAAGAGTATATATAGACATACAGAGAAGATGCCATACCAGCTCTAAGAGGCTAATTAATTAAGATGGCCTGTTATCAGCAGGAAAAAAAAACTTTTGTAGTGATAATCAAGATGGTCAATTACAGACAGCTGACTAGAGGTATAAGGACAGTTATCGTAAGGAAATAGATTCAAGTAGTGTAATGACTCAGCCAGTCCCAGTCTCTATTCAAGCCAGAGTTAATGGTATCTAATTTGCAAATCAATTCACTCATGTAAGAAGCAGGGAGGGATCTTTCCAGAGAGGGCTAGGAGGTCCACTAAGGCAGTGCCCCACACACCACGTTCTTGGAGTTCCCAGCTGTTGAGCATGTATGATGCAGGAGGCAGCCAGCATTAGCTAGGCCTGCACTGCACTCCTCAGAAAAACCATGAGAAGTGTGAGGAGGCCCGCCTGGAGCCATCCTGCCTTGCGGTGCTGGACGGCTCTTGTGCCAGCTGCAGCCTTGGGAGGCTGGAACTGACAGCAGTATTCCTACCAGGAGCACAATGGCAGACTATCTCTGGAGACAGAGGAAAACTCCTTCAGGGTGGGATTGTCCCAGAACATCCACCCGGCATGGCTGCTCATGTCTCCCCCTAGTGGCTGGCCACAATGCCTAGAGCCAGCCACTAGGGGGATACATGAGCGGCCATGCAGGGCGAATGTGTTACACATGAAAGTGGTGGAACTATTTACCAAGTCGTTTCTGCGGAGAGACGATGTGGAGGTGGCTCATTAAAGGTACTCCCAACATCCTGGAGAGGTGGCATAGGTAAAAGCTCACGATGGGAAATTATCTAAATGTTCTAAACTGTGGGGACGATCTGGCAGTGACGGGAAAGTGCCATGCATTCTGGCTTTTAATTTGCCGAGTATTATCCCACAATCACAAAAATCACTCGTAAGCCACGGCTATATTTAGCACTAATTTGAGCAAAGTAAATAATCTCCACATTCTAGAGAGACGAGACCTTGGCATCTGCTCTTCTGCAGCGTGGAGTCCTTGGCAGACTCTGCCGAATGGAAAAAAATCAACATCCAGGGCCAAATGTATTCCTGTCATAACTCTACAGAAGCCAAGCAATTGACACTGAGAATCAGTATGGTCCAATAATTACCTTTAAAAAAAAAAAAAAAAAAAGACTGGAGGACTATGGGAACCTTGCAAGAACACTCCTTGGGTAGCATAACAAAGTTTAATAGACTCATCATGGGGGAAATGAATAGTATGTATTCTGGTAACTAATGAACAATATGTTCTGTGCTGTATTCTAAGTTTGAAGTGGTTTTCGTGTAATATTGTGTTTAATTTTAGTTGCCCAGTAGCAAACGACAACCACCACAACTTTACATCGGGAACTCAGATCCATACAACATCACAAGCTATTTAGTATTTGTTACTGTACCTGCCACACAGGAGTATGACAAAACAGAAACTAATTTTGTGATTTTATGACTATATAAAGCCCTGTTTCTTCATTTTCTGCCTTTAATGTATATTGTACTGGTGTAACTGAGGCCTGGGCTACACTAGCAGAGGGAGCAAAGAATCCTGTGGCACCTTATAGACTAACAGACGTTTTGCAGCATCCGAAGAAGTGGGTATTCACCCACGAAAGCTGATGCTGCAAAACGTCTGTTAGTCTATAAGGTGCCACAGGATTCTTTGCTGCTTTTACAGATCCAGACTAACACAGCTACCCCTCTGATACTAGCGGAGGGGTTCGAACTAAGATACGCAACTTCAGTTATGCTATTTGTGTAGCTGAAGTCGAAGTATCTTAGTTCGACTTACCTGGCCGTCCTCATGGTGACAAGTCGACTGCCACGGCTCCCCCATCGATTCCTCTTACTCCTCCTGCCAAGGTGGAGTATAGACGTTGATTAGTGGATCAATTTATCACGTCCAGACGAGACACGATAAATCGATCCCCGATACATCGAACACTACCCGCTGATTCGGCAGGTAATATAGACGTACCCTGAGACACAAGTCTTCTCTCCTGTGTGCTTCTCTACTGTACATTTTGCACCTGGGCTGCCCATTGAGATCAGGGAGAGCTCTGTTCAGAGGGGCTGATCCAACTCCTGTTGAAATTGATGGGACATGGTTTGGGTCTCAAAAGAGTGAAGACTGTCTACTGGAGATGGTGTCAGAGGGAGCTCTCTCCACGGGTGATGCAGTGGGGATGTTGTTGGTGAAAGCTCTGCATACGAGATCAGTGCATGCAATGCAATGGGAATTATGTTCGCGGGAGCTAGCAAGGGGGACCAGGTGCAGAAGATGCAACAGAGCCAGCACTGGTAGGAGCTCCAACAGCAAGACGCAACTCGGATGCCACTCATGGGCGCAGGCGCAGCCCATGCAAAGGATGCAGGGGAGAGCCACATGATAGAGTCGAGAAGAGAGCTCAGCTATAAATGGGGTCGGCACCAGGGGTTTTGCCGCCCCAAGCAGCCAAAAAAAAAAAAAAGCCACAATCGTGATCTGCAGCAATTCAGCGGGAGGTCCTTCGCTCTGAGCGGGAGTGAGGGACCCTCTGCCGAATTGCCACCGAATACCTGAACGTGCCGCCCTGCTCTGGAGTGGCCGCCCCAAGCACCTACTTGCTAAGCTGGTGCCTGGAGCTGGCCCTGGCTATAAAGATACTTTTTAAAATCAACTTAAACATTTCCGGGTCTCTTAGGAAATGAATCAGACTTTGCAGAGCTACTGCAGCCTCGGCTCCATCTCTAGGGTCGTCTTCTGTCAGAAGCAGAGAGCAGTCTCATATTTTTTGTATGTTGCTTAGCTTGATTCTCAGCAATATTGGCCCTGATTCTCCAGTTACGCACATGTTTTACTTATGCAGTGCAAGCAGTCCCATTGCTAAGTGGAAGCAGTAGTTTGCTTGAGGGCTATCTGAAAAGGCTGCCCCGATAAATGATGAATGAAAACCAGTTGCTTTTAGTGCAGACCAGGCCTTCGAAATCTGAGTGTTAGAGATGTAGGAAAACACCCTCACCTTCCTACAAATATTGTGTAGTGGTTAATTATCCTATCGTATGGTCTTTAAAAGGTGGCCCACCGGAACCTGAAGACTAAGGGCTTGATTGTACATGCAGTGTGTGTCACATAAGACAGACTGTATTTATGAGTGCTTGAGTTATAGATGATTTTACGAGGTGTGTTGTGGATGATTGTCAGCTTGAACTTCCAGCAAGTTCAAACTCTTAATTTTGAGAAAGCGACAGTATCCAGTCATATGACACATCCCGCAAACTCTCACAAGCCTTCTCGGTTACAATTTCTGCTCTTTTAATTAGCTGCTAATGGGAGCTATGATAAGCTGCTGATGCTTCTTAATGACTCCATAAAATAAAGACAGATAAGGCACCAACAGAGCCATCCAACGTATCCTGGAGGAGTAAATGGAAGCAGGCACAGGACTGAGCAGTGTGGGTGCAGGCTTTCAGAGCTGGTACAAGGACTCTCTCTGAAGGCTGGAGAAATGGCAGGCAGACTCAACGGTCATGGATGCAGAGATAGCTGAGGGCAGTGTGCTGAACCCCTTTGCTCCCGCTGGGTCCTACCTGACTCCTTGAATAATGGGACTTCTTAGAGAGGAAGGTGAGGCTCAGCATGAGTAAGGGGGTCAGAATCTGGCCCTGAATTTTTGAATTCAGCCACTGAAGCAACACATGTAAAGTTTTGCCTGAAAGAGCAGTAGGACTGGAGGAAGCCATCTGAGATTGCACCGGGAAGCTTGTTTTCCTTATTGCCACAGCTGAGTTTGATGCTATTCAGAGTCATCTCTTTTTGCTCAGGAATGCCTAAACCTCTGGCTTACAGGGAGATCAATTTCTCTCAATCCTAAAGATGAGTCTGTTAAGGAGAGAGAGAGGAAGCTAGCCCAGGGCAGCTGTACCGCAGCTTTGGGCAGTGCTACTTACCTGTGGGATGGATACTCAGAGGACATTAGTTATTAGTGTTCCTATCTCCTTAGGCCTTCTGGTCAGCGTTCCCCTGGAAGAAGAAAGCCTGAGATTATCTAGATATACTGAAAACGTGAAGCCACGGCTCCACATGGCAGGCAAGCATGAGCCATTAATTGCCCAGAAATAGCAAGAAGCAGTCAGAGGAAAGCTGTTTCTCGGCTAGAAACAGAAACGTGTTTCTTCACTGATGGCCTCTTTCCCTAATGAGCTTTTCTCCCTCCTTAGCTCAGCAAGGTCAAAATCGGGTCAGGCCCATGAGAAATAGCTGAAAGTTAGAATTTAAAATCCTACTTTTGCTCTTTGGATTTTAATGCTGTCTGCTTGGAGTATGCTCTTAACTTCCTGTCAGTCGCTCTAGAGTCTTGCTCAATAGATAGCAAGCGGGAGTTTGTCTTCTCTAAGGCTGTATCAAGCTAGCGAGAGTATAAACAACGGTGTAGTGCGGTAACGCCGAGAGCGGCAGGGGAGACATGGCTGAGTACAGACCCACTGTTTTCAGGTGGGTGTGTAATAGAAATCATAACATAACAGCCCAGCAGACTGAAATCCTTATCGCAGACATAATAGGCTAGAGCTAGGGAAATAACTGATTTTATGGTTTGCTGGCTGCTCAAAAAAATCATGGAAAAATAATGATTTTGAGTTGACTCCAAACAAAAAATAATCATTTTTTTCCTGCAAACTGGAGGGGGGAGAGAGAAAAAATCATTTTTGTGTCAAATCGTTTTGTCCAACCGAAAACGAAACGTTTCATTTTCTCGTTTCTTTTTTATAAAACGAAAGCAAATTTTGAAACAAAAAGGTGTTTTGAATCGAAAAATTGAAACGTTTGGTTTTCAAATGTCAGAATGAAAAGTCGTTTTGATTTTTGAAGGATTTTTGCTTATTTGGTTGGTTAGGTTTTTTTATTGAAACAATTTGGCAAATTTGCAAAATCTTTCAGTTGACCCGCATTTTTCGGGGCAAGGGGGAGAGTTTAATCTGAAAAGTTTTTGCCCAGCTGTACAATCGAGTGACTAGTAGAGTCTGCTTGATTTGATTTTTTTTTTTTTTTTTTTTTTAGTATTGTCAATTTTCTTTATAAGTTGCTCAAACCAGCAAGTCTTGTTACTGCGCAGTGGCTTGAAAAGTAACCCAAGTACATTAGGTTGGTACAGTCCAGCCTAGGGACTCAAGTGACAATTCCTACATTACAGAAGCCATGGCCATGCTAAGGCCAAAACATACTAGCTATGTTTATAGCATCTCACCCTTCTGTTACCACATAAATCTGTTAAGCTTTCAATAGGAACTGTGTAACTTCCCCATTGAGGCTTTTTGATGCCTGAGTCAAGCAGCCATGTAAATGAAATGTTAATTATTTAGAGAATGTTTTGTGTATCCTTTTCAAGTGAAATGCTTTAATGGTGACACCCCCTTGTAAATCAGTGCTGGAACTGCAGCCACATGATACAATTAGAGCTCTCGTTGTCAACAAATGATTATGCAAATTTGTTCCCTCTGATATGAATCAATAAGGAAACCTGAACAAGCATGTATTGATATGGGGTTGAGGGGTGGGGAAGTGGCCACGTAATCCTAATGGGTGGGGGCTGGGGGGGATTATAATGATATAAGGATGATAGTGTAATGATATTATAGTACGATAAAAGGCTGTTGATCTGTGGAATCGGTCTGTAGCTCTAGCAATCAGGAATGAGCTAGACCTGGTTACAGCCCAGTGCTTTACCAGGGTTTGCAGGCAGAATGGCAAGATCCTCTTCATTCCCCCAGGGCATTATTAGAGGAGGAGGTGATTCTGGGGATGGGGCTAGCGACAGAGAGCTCGTCTACAGGAACAAGTAGGTCGCAGCAAGCTGGGGTGTGAATCTACCCCACACTAGCCTGCTGCTCACTAACTATCCACGGGAATCCGGCTAACGTGTGTTAAGAGTTTGTTAATGTGCTTTGATTTAGTCCTCTGTGCGTCAGCAGAGTGCCCACAGACAGTTAGTGCGCGACTGGCTAGAGCAGCGTCAATTCACACCCCAGCTTGCCGCGACCTAAATGTTCCTGTAGACAAGCCCTGAGCCTTGTGTGGCAGCAGCTGGCCGATCTGGAAGCAGCATTGCGGTGTCTCTCCAACCTGCTGGAGAACAACCCTCCCCGGCACTAGAGCTTCGGGCCACCATTGTAAATTCAGTCCTGAATCTGTATGACTGCGGAGTCTGCAGCTATGCTCCCAGGCAAGCGGTCCAATGCCATGGTGATGGGCAAGGTATGAATGCCCAGATAGACAGTTAGCGAGGTCTTGGGAAGCCCCATATTTGTGGGGGGTCAGCTTTCTGCACTTCACTCCCTCCTGTTCCTCCTACCCTCACTCTGCCCAATCACCTCTCTAACTGCTGTCTTCATCTCATCTCTTCTCTGGGCCTTACTCAGTGTCCCCTGGGGCGGGAGCCACCTCCCTCTTCTCAGATGCCAAAAGCTCTCCTTCCCCTGCTCATACCGTACTGGGTTTGGGGTGGTGTCTAGCATGGATCTCAGTCCCAGTTCAATAAACTAACTCGTGGCTTTGCTGGGGTTGAGACTTCAGCCCTGAGACTGGTGCTTTTCATAGATTTTTAAGGCCAGAAGGGACTGTTGTGATCATGGAGGCCATGTCTACACTAGGACACTTGACCAGTAGAGGAGTACCACCATACTAGCCTGGCAAATCACTCCTGGGGTGGACGCAGATAGCTTGGCAGCCCCGCCCCCTAAACGAAACAAGCTACACCCATAAAGTTTGCTAGTGTAACTGTATCTGTCCATGGGACTTCTGCCAGCACACTGATGTCGGTCCGAGATCACAGCTCTTCATGCCCCTGAGCGACCCAGCAGGACTCCGTAGTGTAGACATAGCCTACGTCTGACCTCCTGCGTAACACGGGCCTTTCTGGAAAGGCAGGAATGTTTCTGGGCACGACAAGGAAAACGTGCACACCTAGCCCATTGGTGAGTGTGAGTTACCGGCCCCCCGTGGTGCCTGATCTGCAGAGGAGAGAAGTCTGTGAAGCCTGGGCTCTTAAACTCAAGCTGCAGCAGCTTGTGCTTTTAGTTCTGGAAGTCCCTGGTTCAATCCCTGGTTTGTTAGCCAAGAGGGCAGCTGTCACGCTGGCATCCTGCCTGGCTACCGCTGCATCTTGTACCACAATACCCGTGCGATCCTGGTTTGCCCCCCGTCCCTGTCACTCTCTGAGTACAGTCTTTCTGCAGATTCTGTGCATGAATGCTTGCCAGGAAAATTGCCTTCGTGACCTTTTTTTTTTTTCTTTAACAAGAAGGGAGCAATTGCCACTTGTCTGCGCAGTCAACAAGGAGGAAAATATATTCAAGGCTGGAGATGAGTAAATTACCCGTATCTCTTCAGCCCTGAACAGCAAGCGGGGTGCAGAGGCTGTTTGACTATTCATAACGCTGGTTTTATAGACTGCCACGGGCTGAGGTTGCATCATTACCATTGGACAGTCTCTTACGTGAGGTGGAGAAGCGGTGGGAGCTCTTCTCCACCTTGCTTTTGATTCTTCTTCTCCCTGACCTCTCTGTCGTGTTCTCAGATTCATACGCCGTCGAGTGTGGTGTCTTTCCCGACGGAGAAGAGACGGGACCCCGCTCTGACAAGCATGAAGAATAGTTTTGATGGACACAGCAGCTGTCTGACTCCCAGACTGATTGACACCGAGGCTGTGATTTTTCAAAAGTGGGGGGGCCTGAAGTAACCCCTCTTTTGGCACCTAAATCTGTGGCTTGATCGTCAATAGGGCCACGCACCCTGCAGCTGCCACTTGTAACTGATTTAGGTGCTTAAATATGGACTTGGGAGCCTAACGTTAGCCAGCCTATTTTGAACACCGTAGCCAGCCTACACTGCTGAGTGTCACCATGCTGAGGGCGTGTCGACACTGCAGTCAGATCTGTGAATGCAGCACATGTAGGCCGCCCCACACTAGTTTTGATCTAGCTCGCTCAAAAGACAATAGCAGTGAAAATGTGGCAGCACGGGTTGTACAAGCCCACCCAGGACCCTGGGTTTGTACTTGAGTGGCTAGCCCATGGGAGCACCTGTGTTCATAGAATCATAGAATATCGGGGTTGGAAGAGACCTCAGGAGGCCATCTAGTCCTACCCCCTGCTCGAAGCAGGACCAACACCAACTAAATCATCCCAGCCAGGGCCTTAAAAACCTCTAAGGATGGAGATTCCACCACCTCCCTAGGGAACCAATTCCAGTGTTTCACCACCCTCCTAGTGAAATAGTGTTTCCTAATATCCAACCTAGACCTCCCCCACTGCAACTTGAGACCATTGCTCCTTGTTCTGTCATCTGCCACCATGGAAAACACCCTAGCTCCATCCTCTTTGGAACCCCCCTTCAGGTAGTTGAAGGTGGCTTTCAAATCCCCGCTCACTCTTCTCTTCTGCAGACTAAAGAAGCCCAGTTCCCTCAGCCTCTCTTCATAAGTCATGTGCCCCAGACCCCAATCATTGTCATTGCCCTCTGCTAGACTCTCTCCAATTCCACATCCTTTCTGTAGTGGAGGACCCAAAACTGGACGCAATACTCCAGATGTGGCCCCCCCAGTGCCGAATAGAGGGGAATAATTACTTCCCACGGCTTCCCGTCTATTGTGAGTCAAGCTTGTTCGATCACAGTTAGCTTGGATATATCTACACATGCTGCAGTCATGCCTTGACTGCAGCATAGACATAGGGTGAAATCCTGCTCCCCCCAGAAGTCAGCAGCAAAACTCTCATTGATTTCAAAGGGCCTGGTCTTTCATCCGTTGTCTCCTTACGTCCTAGGTTCAAGTAAACAGTCACAGATTGGACTGCTGCAGTTCACTACATGCAGCGAAAGCTTTTCTGGGTCAGAAGGTGACAGGAATATTTCAGTTCCAACTGTCTTGCCTCACTGTCCGTGATCCTGATGTAAAAAAAAAATCCCCCACCTCCTTTTTTGGGCTGGGTGTCTGATGTACCCAGCTTTGCTTGTTTGAACTGCATGTGCATCTCTACAATCTAATATTACAATAACTGGATGCTGTCAAGTGCTGCTGTGAACGTCATTCATTCATTCATCTCTGCACGGTGACCCATTTCTGAAGGACAAAGCTCAGGTCGAGCTGGAAGGGGGAAATTGACCCTGTTCTCCTTTAACTAAAACATTTCTAAATGGATTTAAACACAAACACAATCATTTCTTGGTCCCCGTTCACTAACGGCGCTGCACTACACAAAACCAAAGCTGACAACAATCTTGAATGGCAGCTGTGCTGGCTGTAGAATCAGGAGCTGAGCTTTCTAGAAGAACAGGCTCCCCGCTGGTAAACTGAGGGTAAACAAAAAGTTCCGAACCTCCGTGTTTAAATTCAAGCGGTGTTGGAGGAGAACCAGACTGATGAGCCGTTGATTTTGGGAAGCGTTTGTGGAAGACTCAGGTTGAGCTTTGGGGCAGATCCCCCGCTGCTATAAAGCACCTTAGCTGTGTTGACTGTCAGTGGTGCTATGCTGACGTACAGCAGCTGGTGATCTGGCCTTTTTCATGCCTACCGCTGTCCTTTCCCAGCAGTTAGTCACAGCCAGGGGCGGCTCCAGGCCCCAGCACGCCAAGCGCGTGCTTGGGGCGGCATGCTGCAGGGGGCGCTCTGCCGGTCGCCGGGAGGGTGGCAGGCGGCTCCGGTGGACCTCCCGCAGGCGTGCCTGTGGAGGGTCTGCTGGTCCTGCGGCTTCGGTGGAGCATCCACAGGCACGCCTGCGGGAGGTCCACCGGAGCCACGGGGCCGGCGACTGGCAGAGCGCCCCCTGCGGCATGCCGCCGTGCTTGGGGCGGCGAAATGGCTAGAGCCGCCCCTGGTCACAGCTTTCCGATCCCTGATGGAACTGCAGAATATCGCATTTGAAACGTTATGTTGTTGTTACTGTAGTACCAAAAGCATGCTAGAAGCTTTACGGACAAGTCAGAAGCTAAGCTCCCAACCCCAAAGAGCTTACAATCTACCCAGATCAGGTCTCGCATCCTTTAAGAATACTCATGCAATTTATATGGGTGGTGGCAGTGCGCCTCTAGTCTCTACTCTGCCCTCCTACATGTGTGATTTAACAGCTAGAAAGAATCCCATGATTCACTGCTGTCTCTCCTGTAATACACATCAACCTTTACTTGATGGGGGGACCAATAGGTTGAAACTCTTGGATGGGCGGATTTGGAGGTGAGGTTCATCTGGCTGTACAATACTTACATGATCCATTTTGATGGGCATAAGACGGAAGTGGCAGTAGGCGGATCTATCAAAACCAACTGGTCCCCTTGTAAAGCCTGCTTTAACTTGAAGGAGTAATGGAACAAAGTTGGTTGACTGATCTGTCTCCACTTAAATGGATTTTGAAATAGCCTGTTTACAACTCCCTGGCCCATTGTCACCTCTATCAGTTATCGTAATAAGATTGTCAGTTGCCAGGAGACGTGAAGTTTCATGATGCAGCAATTGTCATGAAAGAAGAGATGAATCCCAAACTAATGTTGGGTCCCAGCAGAATATGATCATCCATTTTGTTAGGGCAGATAGGCAAAGCTAGAATCTAACCTCGCTGGGCTTTCTTTCATCAAGGGTTTTGTGGCAAGCTGGCTGATTGAAATTCGTCAGGACAACATTATCTTTAAACACACACACCTCCCCACACACACACACAAGATATGACAGTAGAACTCTTATTTGACTCACTGGGGATTGAGGAGCTCATAAAATCAGAAAGGTCATAACATGCAACACCTCCAAATTACAGCTGTAGCGTGATTGCTATGCTGTGTGAGCGGCGAACAGCTTTTCAAGAGCAGAGGAAAAAATAGAGAATCTGAGTCCCAGTGGAGAAGTTTTTTGAATTACTCCTCCATGGAATTACAGCAGGTGGGGTGCATAGCATCACTTTCTTCTTGTTCTTCACACCACGGCAGAGGGATTTCCAACAAGGCATCAGGACGTGAAAGATTTTTGACTTGTTCTTCATCAATGCCACTTTCATAATGTGATTTCTTTGTTTATGTTCACCATCAGGAAAAATGGCCCAGACAACTGGTCATTTGGAAGACGGGTGTTCGTAAAATTGACGTTCTGCTTTTATTATCATTTAAGTGTTTTACTGTAGCACCTAGACTCAGATCAGAGCCCCTTTGTGCTGGGGGTGTATGGACAGGTAATGAGAGACTGTCCCTGCCCTGGAGTTTACAATCTAAACAGGCAAGGCTGAGGCACAGGGAGATTAGGGAGGGGCATTTCAAAGGTGCCAAAGTGATTTAGGAACACAAATACCTTTGTTCCTTTCGGTGGGACTTGTGCTCCTAAGTCACATAGGTGCTTTGGAAAATTCCACTCTAAGGGTATGTCATACTACCTGCCGGATCGGCGGGCAGCGATCGATCCACCGGGGGTCGATTTATCGCGTCTAGTCTAGATGCGATAAATTGACCCCCGAGCGCTCTCCCGTCGACTCCTGTACTCCACTGCCACAAGAGGCACAGGCAGAGTTGACGGGAGAGCGTCAGCCATCGACTCACCGCAGTGCAGACCTCACGGTGAGTAGATCTAAGTACGTCGACATCACCTACGTTATTCGCATAGCTGAAGTTGCGTAACTTAGATCAATCCCCCCACCCAGCGTAGACCAGGGCTAAGTGACTGAATGGGACCTTCCTAATTCATGACAGTTTATTGTAACTGCTAGAATAGAGCCACACAATAGAGTGTTTAGAAAGGCCCTGGGTGTCCTATGTTACACCTGTGCCATCAGCCTGTGTTCTAACCATTTCAGTTCAGTAGTTCAGTCCCAGCCTTGGGAGCAAATGTCCTTAGGTTGGTCTGGCTGTTATTTCCACGTGTCCTGTACACACTAGTGATATTTCATCTCCCAGGAGCTTCTTCCCTCATGGGTCTGTGGGCATCAGCCATTTCCTTTATGGTGCCGGGGCTCTGTGCCCAGTCTTATGTAACAGAGTTTTCAACTCTTAAATGGCCTTATAGTCTCAGGACTTATCTTCCAAGCAGCAGCGCTATTAGCACAGACATAGCTTACCTGAAAGAAGCTGGTCAGGAAATAACCTTTGCCAAGTGACATCTGTCTAAGTTTACATTCAATACAAAACAATAACCCTTGCCTGTTGTTTATTTAAGACGGGCGTGCTCTCGTGGAGTACATCATCCCATTTCACTTACTAAACCACGTTATGTAATCCCATTGACTTACCCGATCTTTCACTTCTCTCTTTTGAAAACAGGCATGCGAGCCCAGCTGGCCTTTTACTGACAGCGGTAGTAGCGGTTTCTTATATGATTGCAATGCTGTACGAGGGGTAAGTAGCTTTTCAAGAGCACAGGATAAAATAATTGAAGATAAAGCTGGAGTCCCAATGGAGAGGTTATTCCACTTAGCCCACCATGGAAAAAAAGAATGTTTATTTTTTTCAGTCACCTTGATAATGGACAGATTCAGGTTTTAGGACAGCTTCTAAGGAAAAAGGAGATTCGATATTTTTAATGGCCGCCTCTGTCTTGAATTTACATGGCAACGACAATAAAGAAGTCCACAGGAGTAGAGTGGGTATCCTGATGGTGCACTACAAAAATTAGTTTGCATTCTGTAATTCCTTTTCTGGGCTCCTCTGATCTTTTGCACTGCACTCTCCAGGCACATGCTAAACGTGGCTGCCTGGAATAGCCACCAGAGGCATCAATTGTACTTTAGCAATGACATATATTTCAAATGGCCTTAAAGGTGATCCGCAAAGGATGAAAATGGTAGGTTGGGCGTTTGCTTCTGATGCATAAAAGGGAGCCTGAAAAGCGAGGGGCTTAGTGCCCTGAAGCTTTGTTTCCCACTCGGTTGTTCATTTTTCTTTACTTTCATTTTTGTCTTGAAGGGGAGTGAGAATAGATTTAAAGGGCTACCTCCTCCTTTGGCCATACTGCCCACAGCTTGAGCCAGAGCATGTGAAACAAAGGGGGCTTCGAGCTCCCCTCTGTGCTGCCCTCATCCTGCTGCAGCTCTGGGCAGAGCCAGTCCGCCTGCACCAGGTTAGAGCAGCCATGAGGACTGCTCTCATTTATGTCAGCAGCCAGTGTTCCGAAGAAGCCGAAAAGCCCAGGGTTTGCACAGCACATGATAGTATTTTGGCCACACCCTGCTTCCCAAGCTACACTAGCAGTCAGCAGAGGGTTGTGTAGGAGCCCTTATGCCCTCTCTGTGCCACCAGAGGATCACCATTCCCCTGGGGTGATCCTTCTGGGACTGGCCAGCCGGCTGTAGGGCAGGAATATGTATGTCTGCAGTGAGAACTTAGCCCAGGCTCTGCACTTGGAACCAGTCTCATTTGTCTCCCTACGAGGTGAGCCTCTTGCCTCCCCACAGTCAGGGATTCTGGGCATTTCCCAGGGTCCTAGGAGCTGTCATTAAAGCTGGATGGATTTTGAAGACCTCCAAGTCTTGTCTCTGGCTGCCATTGTCCATTTCTCCCTTTGCACACACCAGCGGTAGCTGCAGTGGGATATTACTGAGCCTGCTGCAGAGGGAGCTGGCAGCCTCCCTTAAGGCAGCGAGGGGCACCTTTGCAAAGCTCCTACGACGGTGCAGGGGGCTTAAAGTGACATTGACACCCTGGGCCTTGTTTTGTCACAGACTTGCATGCTGCAGGCAACAGTCCCAATCACTAGATGAATCACACACGGGGAGAAGGGGCTGGAACCTTGCTCCTAAAACAAAGGCTAAAGGAGAACTTTGTTAGCTGATGCTAGTAGCAGGTCCCATACTCTCTCCGTAGGCCTAGCCACTAAGGGTTACACCTACCTACAAAGCCAGTGCATTAGAGAGTGCCACCCACACTGCTGCATTCCAGCCAATAGGTATGGGAATTACCAAGACTGCTGTATTTTTCTTGTTCCAAAGCAGAGTCTCCCTGATCTCTAGGTGTTAGGAGGAGCCAGGAGCAGAGATCGTGGTATCAGTTTAATGGCACATAGTTGTCTTGAATTTTTTTCTACCTTTCCCCACCCCCAACAGACCCTTCACGGAAGAAATCTATCAGCAGAAACAGAAGGCGGCAAAGAAGAAATAGCAGCGGCAGCAGGTGTGTTTGCAGAGTACTGAGGAGAGCGCAAGAGCCGGGTGATTTCAATAAGGGGAGTTGGTCTGCTGGGCCATCCACCTGCGCGAGATAATTTGATGGGATAAGAGAACTCAGCCTGACTTCTAATTATGCCCTTCCCCGAGCTTTGCATTCGCTGACTCTTTCTAATCCCTCTCTCTAGTTCTCAAGAGATTTTGAACTTCAAACCCCCACAAAACCCAGCTAGGAGGGTTTCTTCACAATGCGTTTTGTTCCCACTTCCCAGTTGGTTCCAAAACAGCCAAGGCAAAAGTGTTTTGATTATAGGCTTGAACGTGAAAGAAAGGCAAAACCGGCAGGTAACCTTGAAGTTAAACATTTAACCTCTATAAAGCCGCAAGAAAAACCCAGCTACTGCATAAGGCCGAGGTTCAAACGTAACAGGCGCGATTGTGCAAAAGTGCACACACGCTCTGTGAGCCTGCATCGTGGATGTGCAAACCAGGTAAAGCCATGCCTGACTGCCCCATTGCAAGTGGAGATCAGGTCATTCCAGACACACATTTGCACCTGCTTGTGTTATGAAAATTTAGCCCAAGCGGCCTGATTTTTAGACTTGCACGTGTAAAGGCCTGTGCCAAAAGGCTTGGGCAAGTACCTGACTGGTCTGCATGCACAGTTACTGCCACTGCACCTTTCGCTAGTCTTAAATACACCAAAATTTGGCCAAGATTTTCCAAAAGTGACTAGTGATTTTGGAGGCCACAATTTTTGGATGGCCAGAGTGAGACATCTTCAAAGGACTAATGGTCAGGAAGTGCTGAGTGGCCATCAGGCCCCGTCAAAGTGCCTCAGGTTGGGCATTCAAAATCACTAGTCGCTTTTGCCAGTCTTGGCCAAAGCCCACTTAAGCTTCCAGCCTACTCTCTAGCATCAATGCGCATCAGATTAGACCTGCCACTGGTCCTACAAAGCATGCCTCATCGCAGCCAAAAGGAACCATGCAAGAAACGGTTCTCCAAAGAATTCTCTTTTTCACTTGCAAACAGCAGAAGTCAGAGAATCCCAGGATCTTGGTGTGGATCTGAGAGGTGCTCAGATGGTGGTGACATAACAATCTTTTTTATTTTTCTCTCTTTCTCCTTTTGTGAGACAGTTTCTCGGGCTGCTCCACACACGACATGGTTTGCTGGTCCTCTGGATGTGTGATTTGCCCATTTTCCCTTTGAAATGTCTCTTGCTAATTAGCCAAACAAACCCCATCCTGCCAATGAATTCTACCACGGCAGTTGTAACAATCAGAGAAACAGCCAGAATAAGAGAGCTAAAAGCACTCGCAGGAGCCCAGGAGTTCTGTATGGCTCTCTCTACCCTTTATGTCTCCTCCTATTGCCCTGGCTCACAAAAGCTGAAGCTCAGACACACAAAGAAAGTAACCAAGAAGAAGGAGATTAGCTCAGAGGACTATCATGCAGCACCTTTCAACCTTTCTCCCACCCATCTTGGGAGGAAGCAAAACCAGTTTTTAGAAACCAGCAAAACAACACACAAAAAAACCCCCCAGCAAAACAAAACTCAGCTGTATTTTCTAATTACAGGGCCCATGAAATAGTAAACAGGGCCCCGGGGGGACATTTGTAAATAGTTTCTCAGGACAGCAGTCGCCTGTTCCAGCTGATCTTTCCTGCAGATGTCCCTGGAATGAGACGGTTAAGTAGAGTGACTTTCAAAAGGCTGTACTGTATTGATGTCCGTAGTATTCAGCTGACACTCTGCACTTTTAATATGGTGCATTTAATCCAGGCATGAGCTGTAATTGCACCATTTGCTTGAAAAGTCGACACCTCTGACTTTGGCAGGCATCCCGGTTTCTCTAAATCCTGTGGTGACTTTGCAAATAGCCTCTATTGTGAAGGAGCGTGAAACACATCATGACTCCACCAATCAGTGGGGGCAGAAGCTCCATCCTCGCGGATCAGCTGGTGTCCCACAGAAGGTGGCACTCTGCCATCTTTGAACCAGCAACGGAGAAGGAAGGGAGGTGTCTGCAAAGCACTGTGACCTGGGATCATGTTCCTAGGGGAACAGGGCGAGCAGAAGCACCGTGCGATGAGCGTATTTCACCAGGGGGAAATAATGCAGGCACCTCCGAGAAGGGAAGATGGCAGTGTTGTCTGGGGAGTAGCATGAGGGGCTGGCAGTCGGGGCTCCTGAGTGCCTGAGCTCTGCCACTCCCTCAGTGGAAGTTTGGCATCTAAATACCCTTGAAGCTCTGGGCCTTAGGGCTCAGGTGTTAGAACTGTTGAGCCCCCGTAACTCCAGCTGAAGTCTAGGGGAGCTGCAGGTGCAATCATGGCCTGTGCCTCCTATCGGTAACGCTGACCCTACCCTCACAGGGCTTTTGTGAGGCTTCATTCAAATTAACATGCGGAAAGTGTTTTGAGATGCTGGGCTGCAAGGTGCCATGGAAGGGCACGGTGTCTCTCCGGAAAAGGGTCCCTGCAAAGAATAGAGCCTTGATTCATTGTAGTCTCTATTGAGCTGCCTTTTGACTGTCTCATGCCCTCCGTCTTTTCATTCCACTCACTGACTTGCTCCATCGTTATTAACGAGAGTGCTCGATGGCGGTGCAGGGACAGCGTCTACGTGTTCGGTGCTTGATCAAAGGGCAGGCGGGGTTCACTGTGCAGAGTGAAAGCTCGTCAGACGCCCCTCTTCTCTCTCTCTCTCTCTCTCTCTCTCACACACTCACACTCTCACTCTCTCTCTCTCTCTCTCTCTCTCTGCTACAAAATGTTGTACCCTGGATGAGCCAAATGACCTCAGACAGTGTTGCCGAAGCACAGCGCCCCAACAGGAATGTTCCAATTTTCCTCCATTATTTTTTGCAGAGAGCCTGCATTCCTGACCGCCATCGCTGATGCTACTGATCTTTTCATCTCTGTCCCGCTGCGGGGGTTTTAGGTTATTTTTCTTTCTTCCCTATTGTTTTCATTAGCATTGAGCCATTCAGCCATCCCTTCTGCACACCAGGGATTGAAATCCCAGCCCTTGTGTCTAGTTATTCAAAAGATACTAGGGTTCAAATTCATTCTGAACGGGAATGGCAAAGGGTTAAAGCTCCCAGCCTGAGTGAATGACGTGTATGGACTCCTGTGATGGTTAGAGGCACTCTGAGAAGAAAGCCATGTGAAGAGTCAGTTTTAATGAGGGAATGGAAAGCCACGCGAAGGGGAGCTTGCATTGTTACTGAGAGGAATTGGGATTAAAGCTAGAGATTGGGAGTTAGGACTCCTGGGTTCCTAGGACACCACTGACCCACTCCATGATCTCAGGAAAGTCACTTAATCTCTCCATGCCTCGGCACCCCTGTTTGTGCATTGGAAGTAATAATCTGACCCACGGCCCAGCATTGTTGTGAGTATTAAGTAGTGTTTGTAAAGCGCTGAGATCGCTGGCTGGAAAGAACGTCAACACGTGGTATAACCAGGGGCGGCTCCAGGCCCCAGCACACCAAGCACGTGCTTGGGGCGGCACGCCGCGGGGGGCGCTCTGCCGGTCACCAGGAGGGCAGCAGGCGGCTCCGGTGGACCTCCCGCAGGCGTGCCGGGACCGGCTACCGGCAGAGCGCCCCCCGCAGCGTGCCGCCGTGCTTGGGGCGGCAAAATGTCTAGAGCCGCCCCTGGGTATAACTGAGCATGATAATGTCTTTAGTAAATGCCAGTGGTCCTCTTACTCCCTATATTGTCTGCCATTGTGAGTCTGCCGCCACCCTTGGTTCCCCCTGGATTTCTTCTCTGTCGCATCCAAACAGTCTAACATCCACCTGATTTAGTTCCTCTGCACATTTCACTTCAAGTCTCTGGAACTCCCCACCTCCCTTTGTTTTTACTTTCTGAACTGGCTCCAGCATCTGGGAATCTTTGTGCAGGTGCCAGGAACGGGGGGGGGGGGATTGCCATGGCACAAACGTTGATTTTTCTGCAAATAAAATGAAACCCCCAAACTGTGCCAGACCATGTGTCACCTGTTGGTGCTTCTGTTTCCTCCTTTTGAGTCCACCCCTGTAAAATAGTGGAACATGCTGTAGCTTTTGCATGGTTGTAATTTGCTCCGTTCCCTTTATATGTCACTGCCTGATGTTCCCAAAAGAGAATTAAATCCGTTTTTGAATCAAAGCGTTGTTTGCATCCAGTCTGTCTTGCGGACGCTGCATTTCTGTTTGCGTTTCAAAACCATTCAGTCGGGGGGATTCTTCTTTGTCAGCAACCTTCTTTATAAAGACTTTTGCATAGTATTTTATTTTTAGCAAAGTTTCCACATCCCCTTCACAGCTAATGTTTACAGTCAGATGTTAAAGTGGCCCTGTACCCATAGCAACCAATGAGGGGAAGATGCATTATATTATGCAGCCGATTTATGTCAGAGCTGCTTGTTGTGGCTTCAAGTAACTGATATAAACAATCCCAAGTTTGCGGATGGATCGTTAGTATTTTCAAATGAAAAGATTCTTTCCTAAGACGTAGACATCTAACTAGAATAAAGATAGGGCCTGGTTATTATTTATTTGTATCACCATAGGCCCAGATCCTAAAAGTTTATTTATCCCCTACTGAAACCACTGGAGTTAGGAGCCTAAATACCTTTGAGGATCGAGGCCATTGTGCCTGGGAGCCTTAGTCATGACCCAGGACCCCAGCGTGCTCGGTGCTGTACTGTCCTCTTGTCACTTGGTCCCCGTTAAGGGTTAGATCATGTAGCCTTTATTCTGGGCGCTCAGCAGCTGGACACCTGGGGCTGGCCTGGGCCAGCCGACTCGGGCTGCGGGGCTGTTTGATTGGTGTGTAGACTTTGGGCTTCGAGCTAGAATCCAAGCTCTGGGACCCTTCCCCCTCGCAGGGTACCCGGACGTTTACACAGCGGTGGAACAACCCCGCGAGCCCCCGTCGGCTGGCATAGGCCAGCCACAGGTGTCTAGTTGCTGCGTAGACAGACCCTTACCCTGATTGTCCTGGTCACATCAGCGGGGCCGGTCGTGTCAGTGCTCACCCTTGGGAGACGGGGTTGCACAATCTCCTCCTGAGCCGGTGCAATCAGTGGGGCAGGGACAGCCCTTGCAGCACCCCGCAGAGTGGGACCCCTGAGCCTCAGGGCAGCATCTCAATACAGAGAAATACATTCACCAGCCCCCTGCAGCAGTCAGGGGAGAGACTCTGGGTAGAACAGGGGTAAGCTCAGGATGAAACCAGAGGAGCTTAGTCTCAGGGAATCATAAGTCAGAGTTTTCTTTAGATGAAAACAGAGTGAGGGACAAGCAGAGGCTAAAGACACTTCAGAGCATGGTTTTGCATCCCTGCCCCTCCTGGACCTATCCTCCAGGAACTTATTTAGTTCTTTTTTGAACCCTGTTCTAGGCTTGGTCTTCACAACATCCTCTGGCGAGGAGTTCCACAGGTTGACTGTGCATTGTGTGAAAAAAACCTTCCTTTTGTTTGTTTTAAACCTGTTGCCTATTAATTTCATTTGGTGGCCCCTAGTTCTTGTGTTTATGAGGAGGAGTAAATAACACTTCCTGATTTACTTTCTCCACACCAGTCACGATTTTATAGATCTCTATCATATCCCCCCTTAGTCGTCTCTTTTCAAAGCTGAAAAGTCCCAGTCTTATTAATCTCTCCTCATATGGCAGCCGTTCCAAACCCCTAATCATTTTTGTTGCCCTTTTCTGAACCTTTTCCAATGCCAATATATCATTATTATTTTTTTGAGATGGAGTGACCAGATCTGCAGGCCGGGCGTACCGTGGATTTATAGAGCGGCGGAAGAGAAATGCGCGGGAGTGGCCCTCAGGGAAAGCCAAAGAGCAGTGTGCTGGGCTCTTTGCTGTTTTGGGGGAAGGAGGTGGAACGGGGCCATTGCACGAAGCTGCATTTTAGCCTTGCTAACTCTTGTGAGGCACCTGGCACTGTGATAGGTACAATAGCAATCAGCAGCAGGGCAGGCCTTGATTAACTCCCCACCAGTCACTGTGGGGCTGAGCTGATAGACCCCACCTGTGCTGCCTGCCCCGCCCCTCCCATCCCAGGCAGGTGTGGTCCATTGCTCTGAGGCGAGGCCATCCCTCACTGAGTCACTCCCTCTTGCCTTCCCTTAATTACCTGGTCTGCCCCTTGACTGTGTGCCGCACACCTGCAGGCTATAAAGAGAGGAGGCTTGGGCCTGCTCCATGTTTCACTCCATAGAGATATGCAAGCCAGGGAGGGACTAGGTGGGAAAATGAGGCCTAGTTTGCTACATAGCAGAACAGGGACCTTTGTGAATAGGGACAGTTTGGGAGTGGGTGTGTGAGAGGGAAGGAAAGAAAGAGCCGAGCTGGGATGCCGGCCGGCTTAGAGCACAGGGCAGAGCAGGGACCCGGTGTCTGGCTGCTCCCCCACCCGCTCACAGTGGAGGACTTTGCCTGAGCTTAGGCAGAGCAAAGGGATCGTGCTGCCTGGGTGCATAATGCCAAATGAGGGATGGGAACAGCCAGCGCCTGAGAGGTGGAGACAGAGCCCTGCGGATTGTGGACCCCTTCCCACGATGTGGGGCTTGTGCTGGACAGAGGGTGTGGAAGAGCCTGGAGCTTCCCTAGAGAAGCCGAGAGGGGAGAATTGCTCCTGTCTTACTGGGAATTCCTGCAGCGCTGTAGGGCTGGCTCAGGGACGTAGCTGGGATGCTGGGTTGTGGGTGGGAAAAGGTCCTGAAGCAGAAGGGCGTGGACTGGGTGCATAATTAGCCCGCTTCCTTTGCATCTCAAACAGGGATGCTAATGATACCTGACAGCCCTGATCTTCTGGGCTATTCAAGACCCAGAGCCAAGTCTTACAGCTTGAGACCAGTGCTACCGTTGGGTCAGTTAAAACTGGAGTCTTTGCACTAAACTATGAAACCTCTTTCCCAGTTGGACAGCCCGAGAGCTAAGTCTGATCTCGTAGTAGTGGTGTAGCGCCATTGGCTTCAGTAGCATGAGTCTGAGCTTACACCAGAGTCAGTGTGTGCAGAATCAGGCCCCTAGTTGCTCAGATTGCTTTGCACAACTAAGATCTTCAAGCTCTCACCCCACCACCACCACCCCAAAAAAACCCAAGCCCCACCCAGTGTCTAAATGCATGTTCCTGCCACTCTCCGCCATGGCTGTTATTACATTTAACATTCAGCTTCTTGCCATGATCTTTCCTGTCCCTGGCTATCCCTGCTGTCTTGCTCCAATTACCCAGACTTCCCTTTCTTGACCTTTAAATATACAGTAGACATTTTGTTTTTCACCTACAAATCCTGTCTGGAATCCTTAGCATTCCTTCTCTGTATCTTTTTTTCTTTTGTTGCTTTACCCCTCTTTGGTGTCACCCCAATGCAGCAGTCAGATGGGGAAAGTATGCTGACGCTAGCTACAAAGGACCCGCTTCTCCCATCAGTTTCAGCAGAATCTAAGCTTCCGTCTCTCCTTTTTTCCCCTTAAATTAGTTACAAATCCTTGTTGTGGTGCCGTCTTCCTGAATCTGCTAATGAACAGTCTGAAACACTAGTTCCGAGAGAGCTGAGCTGCCCTATTTGTCTCTCTGGGAGTGTTGACTCTGAAACCTAACAATGTCACTTTAACTGTTCATTTTTTTCTTTTTTGCTGACCACTTTAAGAGAAATATTCAGCTACTCTAGGTTCATGGGAGGAGCATGGGTTTGTGGGCAGAGTGTGATTCGTGTACACCACCCTGCCCTCCCCCACTCTGACCATTACCCTCCATTCATGCAAAAGGTCCTTTATGACAGTGCAAAGCCATAGCCATTGTCACTTTAGTTTTGCTTGAAAATAGTTTACAAACAAATTTAATTATGATTTAAAATCAGAATATTCTAAAAGTTGGGGTGAGGGGGTTGGACCTCAGTCAGAACCAGCCCTGTTTGAGGTTTTGCAAAACTACTTCCACCCTTCGATTAGCCCGTTTTAAATCAAATTCCAGCTAGTTTGATGCTTGCACATACCAGTCATGCACCAATTTTGTCCAAAAAGGGGGACATAAGATTTCTCTGATTTATGCTAAATGTGTCCTGTTTTTTTACTACCTCCATCTAATGGCGCTGACATCTACTAATCTACTCTGCTGTATGTTTGGAACTAGTTTTGCCTGCTGTGAATCTGGGTTTTGCAAAAGTCCGTTGGTAATTCATAGCCATCTGCTTTACTCCTTTAAAAAAAAAAAAAGTCTAAAGGTTGTGTTATAACAAAATTCTGATTGGGATCCAAGGTTTGTCTTTTTTTCCATACAGGTTATCACTTAGATTCCATGAGTACCTGCATGGTAAACTCAGGTGTGGCTTGGGTGGAATATTCTTTACTACGAAGGCCGCAGTGGAAAAAAAAATACAAAGGCTCCATTTAGAATTTGTGGACAATGTTTGACTTTCAGGGAAAGATTCTGAGACTATCCTGGCCATTTCGAAGGAAAGGTTTAACTCCTCTCTGATGAGCTAGCGCAGTATTTCTAAGAAGTTGAAAGTACTGGTTTGACATCATCTCTGTGTCTGGCAGCCTAGTTCTCACCATGAAAACCACCCAGTAGGAGCCAGTAGTTATTTCCTCCATCAGTGGGGAAACCTACTTAGAACTAGATTGGATAAAGTGCTAGAAAACAGAACTGGAAGGGAACAATCTTTCAATAACTTGGGGATGGACTAGATGACCGAATAGATTTGGTAGATGTTTGGCACTTTGTCTGAGCTCCTACATAACACAGGCTGAAGCAGTTCACCCAATAACTCCTGCAGAACATCCAACAATTTGTGGTTGATCTCCAGCATCTCTGTTAGAAAGACATCTCGGCTTCATTTGAAAGTTTCAAATGATGGAGAATCCAACACCTCTCTTGGCAATTCATTCTAGTGGTTAATTACCCTCACTGTTAACAGTTATTTCCAGCTTCAGTGTTACTGGTTGACCTTAAACTGCACAGGAGGTGTTTGTTTAGTAAGGACACCCAGGGTTGGGTTGGGTTGGGTTGTGTCCAGCAGCCTCCCCATTAGAGTTAGTGAGGGTGTCTCCTGTCTCTCCCCTACAACAAACATCATGAGAGGCAAAGTGAGACACGACGTTTCAATCCTGGCCCGAACATCCCCTGAGTTCAGGCGGGTTGAATTGGCATGGTGGGCCCAGCTCTGTTATGGAGTAACTATTTATTCAGGGATCGGAGGCACCTGGCATCTGCCAAGGCACTAACCTACAGTCCTTTCACTTCAGGTGACTGCGGCACAAGCAGGGCACCGCATGTTGTTCTGAAAACCAAAGACAGACCTCCAAGCCCTTCCTAGCAGCTCTGGGGCACGTGTGATCAGTTGCTAATATTTGCTTTTTGCCCCCGCAAGCTGCATTTCTTAGACTGAGCTGGCATTGGGAGGGAGGGTTATCAGGCATTCACCACCTTAAACAAACACTGTTAGCCAGTGCAGACCTTTGAAGAATAAACATGGGCTGCAAGGTAAATAAACCCTGCTCGTCTCATCTGAACTGGCACGAGTGGAAAATGGTTTAAAAAGAACTAGAATTTACTCTGCAGCACACCATGTGCTGCCCCACAGCACGGCTGCACTTGCAGTAACAGTATTTGAGAGGCCAGAGGGAAATGAATGCTTCCCACTGTTTGCCCAGCTTGACTGCATTTTAGCTCCAAGACTCTGTACCAACATCAGCTAATTCATCCTTATATCTCCCCTAGGAGTCAGGTTGTGGTTCGGGATCTCGGGGAAACTGAGGCACAACAAAGTGACAGGTCTTGCCAATGGTCAGACCGTGAGTCAGTGGCAGAAATTAGGAGTCCCTGATAGTGACCCGTGTTTTAGTCCACTAGACCATGCTGCTTCCAAGCTGAGGGAGATGCAGTCACAACAGCTTTATTAAGAGAGAAATCCTCCTGTGTAGGCAAAGGCATTGGAGTGTTCTCTGCGCCAGGCGAGATCAGTTCTGAACAGTTCTACCCACAGGAAGATCCCCAGGGATTTTGCAGGGCACTTCCTACAAACAGAGGCCCAGGCGTGCTCCCCTGGGCCAGAGGTTGTTGTAGGCTGATTAGCACAATGGGTTCATATTTGAATCCCTATTAAGAAAGTAAATGGACAGCAGCAAATTGCCTGGCAGTGATGGGATTTCACCTAGGGTATAATCCAGTGGTTCTCAGCCTATCTACCGCTGTGGGCTGCATATGCAGCTCTCTGTGTGTCATATGGGCCACAGCCACAATATATATATATATATACTATCTGTATGGTCCTGAGGATGTCACATGGGCTGCAGCTGTGTGCTGATTGGGAAGTGGCCTGTGGGTAGAGAACCCCTGGTATAATCTGGATTGAAACAGTCAAGTGTGCATGTCTATTTGCTGGGAATGAGTGACAGGGGATGGGTCACTTGGTGATTACTTGTCCTGTTCATTCCCTCTGGGGCACCTGGCACTGGCCAGTGTCGGAAGACAGGATAGTGGGCTAGATGGACCCTTGGTCAGACCCAGTAGGGCCATTCTTATGTTCTTTTCCTTTTCTCTGCTGGCTGGTATAAGAACTGCTCAGTCATGCATCATCCGCCTTATATTGCTCACAAGTTATTGCAGATTCTGCTTTGGCCAGTGCTTCTGGAGTGGGACGATCTGAATTCCACCCTTGATGGTGACGTGAAGTTCCAAGCGGCCAAGGTAGTGCTGCTAAGCGGTTGTGTTGCTGCTGTGCCACCAGCTGTGCGTTACGGGCAGGTCCCGGGTCTCGGGGCTACCAGCACACGTGGTTCTTGGTGGCAGTGGCATGCACAGGAGTGACCCGCCACACTCAGCAAGAGACTTTCAGAAAGTTCCTGCTGTTCAAAGCTCCCAAAGCACAGAGTGTTCATTTAGAGGCTGCAGATACATCAGCTCTATACGCTGTTCTGTGCTAAATGTGAGAGGCCACTAAGGATCTCTGACTGAGACACTCTTCAGCCATCCCACTCAGCTGAGCACAGCCAGTACATTATCAGGGAAAGAATCAAAGTGACAGGCTTAGCTCTGGCCATTTTGCTTCCCATTAACTCCCTGAGTCCCCTGTCAAGAACAGGCACCGGTGTAAATCAGCGCGGAGATGTCTGGGAGAGGAAGGAAATTCATCTTCAAAATAGCATTCATTGGCACATCAGCTGCCTGGATGTTTGCCTCTTGCCGATGAATTTCACTGGGGTCAGAGGGTTGGTGGCAACACTGACACGCAGTTAACTACATGCAGGGATATTGTTTTGTGACTGTAAGTAAATAGCAAAAGATGGGAACCTCAGCTGCTTCAGAGGGAATCCTTCTCCCCAGGACACAATAATCCCGTGCTGCCAAAGTGTCTGCTAGGCAACTCCACAGATGCAGCCACATCACGTATTGTGCAGGCATATTTGAATCACTCAGTCTCCAGCACAGGTGTTGGGCTCGTGGAAGTCTATGGGCCATTACCCCCACCTACCTTGATGTCATAAGGGACCTACAAAAAGAGGAAATTGTCAGGAAGAAAACTGACCCTCCACGTTTCCTCCTGGGTAGTGTTCCATCGGCTTTGCATTGGAGCGAAGGGGCCGGTAGCACCAGCTGTGTTAGTACAAGATGCTGCCCTCTTGTGGAAAGCTCAGCTGGGTGAAGAAAATGCAGCCATTCACCCAATCCAGCACAGGCCACAGAAAGGCCGCCAGCGTCCCCACTGATGTGGGACACGCCCTATTACCCTATCACAACTGGATGGTCTCGGTGGGGCACGGCTGACTCGGACTGATGGCAGCCCAAGAGTAGGAAGGACCAGATTGTTCCCCTCCGAGCCCCTGTTCTTGTCCTCTGTACCTCCCACCTACCCTGAGAATCAGCTGATTGCCTGGAAGGCACCTGATAAATCCCAGA
Source organism: Mauremys mutica (assembly GCF_020497125.1). NCBI lineage: Eukaryota > Metazoa > Chordata > Testudines > Geoemydidae > Mauremys > Mauremys mutica. Next base: position 78,939,635 of record NC_059082.1, on the reverse strand, counting down.
ATCGCCCCAGCTTGAGCAGAAAGTTCCGTTTGAGTAACCACCTCCACATCCCATTTGCTTTGATCTCACCAGCCAGGCTAGGTCAGTACTGGGATGGGAAGTGCCCTGCTCTCCCCCACAACCCTGCCATGTGTTGTTAGAGGCCTGTGCATGTTAGTTGCTGCATCATCCTCCCCGGCTAGTCCTTCATGCTCCTTCCACTTAAGGAGCTACTGGAGTACATCTTCCTAAACTGATCCTTACTCTCCTTTCTTACACGCTGTGATGAGCAGTGAAATACTTTAAATGTCAGTACTGTTAACTAGCATCATTGGCCTCGGAGGCAACTCCCATTGAGATGAATGGAGCACTTCTCACCTCATATCTGTTGTTTCAGGCTCTGTGCAAACTCAAGCAAACATCACTGCTTCACATTTACAAGTTTTTCTTCGCCATCATAAGAGAGAAAGACTTTCAATTTTCATTTTTTAAAGTGACTCTGGAACAATTGAGACTCTAGCCACACACCCACAGCTAGACCTTCATGCCACCCCAAGAGGAGTACACTCCCGCTTTGGGAAACACTGCATTAGCGGGATGTGTCAGACAACACAAATCTCCCAGTGCTCTGTGACATTGCAATACACCTGATAAGTTTCCTGCCTGGCCAAATCAATCCATAATCTGATTTATCTGTCTGCCTCCTTAGACACACCGGCTAGAGTGTGGAGACCAGATTGTTCTTCAGCTGGCACAGTAGGGACAAAATCCTAGATCAGGTTGGAGGGTTTTACGTTTCAGACTTTAATCCTATTTTGTCACTAGTGTTGAGACGCTTGGGATTTTTGATGCACGTAGAGGGTTTGTTTATTTATTTGAGCCATTTTCTGTTTCATCGAGTTGGCGCAATGAGCTTGGAACGTGTTTGCTCTTTCGAACAGCTGGCCACTGAGCTGAGCCACTGCAGTAAAGGGTGAGTTGCTTTCCAATCTCTGTCCAGCTGGTGCCGTCTTTCTCCTCCTGCAAGGCCTTGTGCTCTGTACCACTGAAGTGAGACATGGTCTCTAATATTCGACAAGCCTGGCCAGTACTGATGGGGGTATTCTCACGCTCTGCCGGCGGAAGACATGCCCCAGCCATAGGAACGGACGTTGTGGCTGACCCCTGGAAAGTAAATCAGACACACTTTATAAATCCTGATGCCTTGAATAGGCTGGTAGGTGAGGCTAGAAAAGACGTGGAGGAACTGAATGACCATGACCATTTCCATACCTGTGTGTTTGGGGAAGGAAAGTCACAGCAAGAAGCGGGGGGTCCCCTTCTTTTTTATTTCCTTTCTAAAACTACAGCCACTCCACCTCCATGAGAAAGTCTTGGGATAAACACAGCCTGTTGCTGGGCTTAGCTCCATTACAAAGGCCATGAGAAGGGGAGGCCTGGTATGGCAGGCGGGCTTTGAAGAACAGAGGTTGGTGCTGGAATGACTGAAGCCAACAGCACAGAAAAGTCCGCAAAGACGCTGGTAAGTTAGAGCTGTGCCGATGGAAAACGAGCACAACGCAATGATGGGGCCTCCTAGCAGCCACGTGCCCAGCTGAGCTGGGTGTAGGCCAGTGTCTTGAATCCGGAGTCCTTTGAGCTTCGGAAAGTTGGGGAAGAACAATTTGAAGCCACCTTCTGAGCTCAGACTCTGTTCCGATGGCGCGGTTCCAAGCTGTAGGGGCCAGTTTTCTGGTTGCGATCAATACATCCTTTGGAGCTACCAACCTTGCAAGAACCGCTGGTGAGATTTGGATTCTTCAAATCCCAACCCTGGCCCTGACTCAACCTAAACTCAAACCCCAAACTCTAGCCCTGATCCCAACTCAGACCCCAAAACTCTCGCCCTGATTTGACCTTGAACCCCAAACCCTAACACCAAGCTGAGCTCGAACCCGGAGCATAAGCCTAACTCCTGTCTTGGCTCCAACCTCCTCAGCTATCTCTAGGCAGCGGGGGGTAAAGCGAAGGACTTGGGGCAGACAAGTGACACGTCTAAGTCTGTAATACAGAGAGCCTGGCCCATGCAGCCCTTGGCACAGTCTCGTAGTGGTGAGATTGATGCGCCCTGGTATGCTACTTCTGTGCTTTTGAAGGGCTTTGTTTCTGAGATGTTCCATTGGTAGCAGCTGATATTTCCACAGGAACCTGCTTGAATCCTGCAGCGACTTGGCAGCCGGCTCCCTGCTCTCCGTGCCCTAGATTTCAGGGAGAGTTGTACTTTGCTCAGGGTGTCTCTGGTTACAGGTGACATTTCCTCCCTAATCCCAGGTAGGCTGGGATGCTTTTAAAGCAAACAGAAGGTACGTTTCTGGGTACAGCTCCGGTACATGTTAATGCCTCCCACCCCACTGGCAGACGGACACTGAGCCATTCTTCTAATCACAGCAGCACAATAGTGAATGCTATTTCTAAACAATCGGTCCTGCATAACCACTGCCCCAGCAGTCTAACTAGGTGAGGCTCATGTGAACTGGTTTCATTCAGTGCATCGCTTATAACCAGGTAGGTATAAAGCCTCTGGTTATGGGAGACAGAACAAATCAAGGTACATCGCATCTGCTATCCATGTGCCATGCAAACAGCTGTGGCGTTAATACCAGCACGTGGCCCGTGTTGGTGAGCTCTCCTGCAAATGAGGAGCCGGTCTCTGCACCTTCAGTTTCAGGGGAAAGGGCCATGAGAGACAATGCCGAGCACAAGCAGATTCCTAGGGCACGGTAACATAGTGGGGAAAGTGCTAAGTGCACCTGGGCCTTGTCTACACTACAGCTCCCAGCAGCTGGGCTGCGCCCTTTGGGAGTCTCAGTTCCGAGAGGGCCTTGGGCAGCCAGAGAATTAGAGACAGTCATGGCAAAGGTCCAGCTATTGCCAACATGGTCAAAAGATGCAACCCGATGCTCAGGGGGACCCTGAATCTCTGACTGCCAGCAGCCAAGAGGGGAACTAGGAGTGGATCTCTCCGGAACTGCCCTGTTCTGCACACTCCCCCCAAAGCGCTGGTAGTGGCCACTGCCAGAGACAGGATGCTGGGCTAGATGGACCACCCGAGCTGACCCAGTCTGGCCGTTCTTATACTGAGCGTTAAAGCCCTTTGACGCTGAGATATGTTACCATAACCAGCTCCTGCCCCGCACCTACTACCTGGTGTCCCTTCAATATAGCAGCCTCATCCATGCACCACCACTTGCAAACCAACGGTGCTGAGTCACTCTGCGTGTGTCTCCTTTGCGCCAATCTCGCCAGCATTCCTAAAAAACTCTTTAGTCAACTGACACTCTGCACCCAGGACAAGTGGGCCGTGTGTTTCCTCGCAATACAAACGGGAGGGAGGCAGCGCTGATAAACAGGGGCTGGGCAGTGATCTAAGTTATCAGCTGTCCCTTTCCAGCTAGAAAGATGACTGGGCCAAAGAAAAAATCCACCGCCTTACGCAGAGGCCGTCGCACCCCAAGTGCTAAGCACCCAGGAGGGCTCCTCCTACTTGCCAATGTTTCCTGGAGGACTGATGATTAGAGTGAGCAAATAATTGATTTTTCGGTTTGGGGGCCAAACTGGAAAAAGAAAATCACTTCGCTTCGAACCAAAACTGAATTTTTTTTCAACATTTTTTCCTGACAAAACAATGGAAAAACAAATTCATAATGGTCAAACAAAACATTTCCAATGCCGATTCGACTCAACATTTGCAAAGTGAAATTGTGAAGCGTTTCGTTTTGAAAATGTCAGAATGAAACAGTTCAGTGTTTCCAGGTTCATTTTTCCAGGTTGTTTGTTTGTTTGTTTGTTTGTTTCAGGGGTGTGGAAGAGTATGGCTAAAACTATTGGCTACATTTAACCCAAATTCATGAATAATTTCACTGCCCCGAAACAATTATTTTTGGGCAAATTCACCAAAAGAATTCGCCAAGCTCTGCTAAGGCCAATTTTTTTTAAGCCTTACAGAACAAGAAGAGGTAGATCTCGCCCCATCTCCCTGGCTCCTTCACAACTGCCAGCCTCTGCAGTATCCCATCTGGCCAGGGGGTAGCGTGACCAGATAGCAAGTGTGAAAAATTGGGACACTTTTTTTTTCCAGGGGTGGGGCAGGGTGGGATAATTGCACATATAAGACAAAGCCCCTAATGTCAGAACATCCGATCAGCCGAGGCAACAGGTAGAGTCTTCGCTACATTCCGCAACCGACCTTTGCTGCTGACATCACCCGAGTCTAATAAGGTCACGGAATAATTTTTCAAGTTTGTGGGGATGCTATTGAGTTAAAGGCTGTTTAGACCCCAAAAGCTGCGGCCGGCATCGTGTGCTTTGTTAATAAACATGAGTTTACCTACCTAGTTGTGGACATTAAAAGCACTGAGCTAGTGATCACAGCAAGTGTGACTTCCTTATGCGCCAACATTTAGAGACAGTAGGTAAGTCCCTTTGATGTGTTTGTTAACGATAAAAAAACTTGTTTTGAATGTCACTCGTGCTGTGAGCCTTGAATTGTCAGTGGCTGTCACTCCTGTTCACACCCAGCCCGATCCCTCGCTCCCCGGATGGGAACCAATAAAGAAAAGAGAGGAACGCAGCAGGCTTCCAGGTAAAAGACCTATTTGAGTCCTAAAGACATTCCCCCCAGGAGTGTGTCCTGTCGGATGCAATTTAATAAGAGTCTACATGGTTCGACTGTAAGCTCTTACTCTAGGCACGTACACCACCTTGCACAATGGGGCCCCGACCTCATTCGCCTGTGGGCACTACCACAATATAAACGCTAACTTAGAATACTTTAGTGCCTTTTACCCTAATGCCTCTGGTGCTGGGACTGGGAAAGGGGCCCAGGGGGCCATGCCCCCCCCCACTTTTTAACAAAAGAAACATAAGCGCAGAATTCATGTCCCCTGCAGATTCCCCCTTCCCCCTGCAGAATAATCGATTATGCTGGGGAGGTGCGGTAATTACACCTTTCACCCACCAGGGGCTGCCATGGTGCCAGAAGGGAGGGCAGCCTGAGCTTTCCCTCCCCACACACAAAGTTTCCGGTGCCCTTGCCTAAAGCGCGTTACAAACGCTACATCCATCATCATTGAAATGCAGCCACCTCTGGGGTGGAGGATTATGGCCAGCAGATGCAGAGCACAGCAGACGGGTAGAGGGAAAATGTTCCGGGGCAAATCCCCATATTCTTACAATATGGGCCAGGGGTTCTGTAATGCTCACACAAAGCAGACAGGACCCTGGTTCTTAAGGAGCTGCACGCTGTGAACTACACAGAACTCATTTTGTCTGCCTCAGAAGGATCAGCCATCCCTGCTGGGGTTTGGGCCTGTGTTTCCCGGGCAGCCTGATTTGCAACTCATGATGCTTGTACCGAAGCCTGAGTAAGTCTGAATAAATCAGTGGCAATCTTCAGTTCAGTGCCAATAGCCTCTTAAAACTGCCAGCTTGGAAAGCCACAAGACAACAAATTGCCAATTCAGACAAGAAATAAGGCATGCCTAGCAGGGTGCAGCTGTCAGTTTGAAACTCATATGCTCAGTGGATGATCTGTTGTTTCCCAGACACCCAGGTCTGCACTAGAAGCGTGTGATCTCCCAAGGCAGACATGCCATTGCACAGTCTGATCACTGACACAGCAGGGAGAGCTGCAGAGAGCATCCAGCAGGGAACTGACAAGAAACAACACACTCTGCAAATGTAGGATAAGCAATGCAGGAAGCTAGCACTTGTCTCTGTGCGGTGCAAGGTGTCTGTCTTCCAACACTTGGGGTACATCCACACAGCAGAAAAAGACCCATGGCAGACAGACTGGGGTTCATGAGATGGCAGTGTAAATGTTTCTGCTCGGATTGGCACTCAGGCTCTGAAACCCGGGAAGCAGGGGAGAGGGGGGACTCAGAGCCCAGACTCCGTCCTGAGAAAGAACCGCTCCACTGCTAGTTTTAACACTGTAACGTGAACCCAAGTCTGTAGCCCCAGGCTCTGAGACTCACTGCTGCAGATTTGGGGTGGGGTTTTTTTTTTTTGCAGTACCTGACGAGTCCAGAGCCAGCCTTCAACAAATTAATAGCAAGACTTGAATTGACTCCACTGGGAGGTGGCTGGAACCTGCAGTACTCACTGAAAGTAGGTCTTGGGTGGTCAGGTTGGAGTCACCAAAGCACAGGGAGCCAGAAGTAAAGCCCAAACGAGGTGCAAGGTCTTGCCTCCATGTGCAATCAGGCAGAGGACGACCTCCATGGGCTGCCGAACTCATGGAAGCTTTGTGCAAGCTGTGGATTGTTGGCAAAATGCTCAGCTGGCAAGAGGCCTATCCAGGAAATTGTGACGGGGAATTCAAAATGTAACAGGAACTTACCGGAGGTGGTGGAAGGGAGTTTTGTGGAAGAAGATATGATGCCTTGGAAGTCTATTGGAAGGGATGCTGCATGTCTAATGCTCTCTTTATGGCAGACAACTTCTCTCTACAATACGGTGACTGTGCTAGTGTAGACTGGCACTGCTTTGCCTGCACAGTGCACTTCTGCTTTTGATATCATGCTGAAGCTTCTTTGTAGAGTGAGCGTGCATCCATCTCCAGCCATGGTATCTTCCAAAGTCCTTCCACTGTGACTGCCGTAGGTCTTCCTTGCCTAGCCTTGTGTTCTTCCAGGCTCTTCGATTATATCATAATGTAGCTCCTTGCATCAAAGAAGGGACTATCCTTCACTGTGACACACCAAAGACCAAAGGGCCCCACAGTCAGTAGGGGAAGGGGCCTAGAAAGAAAACAGCATTTCCACTTCTGAGCAGTCCAAGATGGGTTTGAGTTTCTGGAGTGGGCTAATTCTTTCCTGGGAGAAAATACAAGGGACCCAGACTGCATGGAACCTGTGGGAGAAGGGAGGAGTTGCAGTAGGGAAGAGTTTGGAGGCGACATCAGGAAATCAGTCTGTGTACACATGGCTGGAATGTTAAGCAGCAGCTGGAACAGCTCTGCAACCAGTTGCCAATGAAGAGCCTAGCCAATGCTTAACCCCTCAAAATAGAACTTTCCACATGTGGGTGAATGGCACGCAGTAGCTGCACAGCTCCCATCCACCTGGAACATTATCCTGTGATGCAGCAAAAGGCAGCAGCTGAGCTCAGACACAAGTCACTCCATTTACTCCAGCTAAACAGCGTTCTGGAGTCTAGTTCCCCAATTCCAGGGTGCCTCTCTGTGGCTGTGTAAATCCTGTTTCCCACAGTTGGGTTCCACTCAGACTGTCTCAACCCCACCCCTAGCCAATTCCGCGTTAGAGGGGCCACCCTTGAAGTCACTGTCTCAGTACTGCCAACCCCAAACATTCAAAAATCAAGAGATTGTTTTAAAAATCATGAGATTTTTTAAAAAATGTGGGTTGTTTTATTTACTTTTGGGTTTTTTCACCTTTAGGCTGCACTAGGGTCTTGTTTTTAAGATTTTATCCCTAACCATCAGGACTAGAAACTTTTTTTTTTTTAATGAAAGCTGAGAGTGTCATATTTTCACATGATGTGAGTGGCTGGAGCTGTAAGAAACAGACCGTGTCTCATGAGAATCAGCAGCACTGTTTCCTCAGCCAGTCAGAACCAGTGCCCAAGTTGAGACACCTCGTCTTAAACGCGCCAAAGCAGAGACCCAACCTCTTTTCTGTTCTTATTTGCAGTGGCCCTGTACCTTCCTTCCCACCGCCCCCCAAATCCCAGCAAAATGACAACATCTTGGTAATAAATGCAGTGTGGCTGGAAACAATGTCGTGCTATGAGTCTGATCCAAAACCCATTGAAAGAGTCTCATTGTCTTCAACTTGCATTGGATCAAGATCTGTTTTCAAGATGATTAGTGATTTCCCTGCTTCGATGATTCAAGAAATTAGGGAATTTAGAGATGTCTCAGGCTTTCAAGGTGGTTCTGTACAAAATCCTAAGTAGCGGATGAAATCGAGATACACAGAAAATCACTGCCAGAGAAATGGGCAAAGCCCCCCCCCACACACACACACAATCCACTAATGAAATACTTAGAGTTCTGTATTGCATCCCAGCTGGGAGAAATTATATGCTGCAAACTACATACAGCTGTGGAAGAGCCTTCCAAGGGGAGTAGTGGGGGCAAAAGACATATCTAGCTTTAAGACTAAGTTTGATAAGTTTATGGAGGGGATGGTATGATGGGATAGCCTAATTTTGGCAATTAATTGATCTTTGATTATTAGCAGGTAAATATAACCAATGATCTGTGATGGGATGTTAGATGGGATGGGATCTGAGTTACTACAGAGAATTCTTTCCTAGGTGTCTGGATGGTGAGTCTTGCCCACATGCTCAGGGTTTAGCTGATCACCATATTGGGGCCGGGGAGGAATTTTCCTCCAGGGCAGTTGGCAGAGGCCCTGGGGGTTTTTCGCCTTCCTCTGCAGCGTGGGGCATGGGTCACTTGCTCGAGGATTCTCTGCACCTTGAGGTCTTTAAACCACAATTTGAGGACTTCAGTAACTCAGACATAGGTTAGGGGTTTGTTATAGAAGTGGATGGGTGAGATTCTGTGGCCTGCGTTGTGCAGGAGGTCAGACTATAAAATCATAATGGTCCCTTCTGACCTTAAAGTCTATGAGTCTATGGGTCTAGAGGTGATTTAATGAAATGAGGCAGGCTAATAATATATGGAATTAATAGAACCAATGGCGGTTGCATCTTGATTTAATCAGATGCTTTCCCCTAATGGATTTAGTTGTAGCACCACAGCTGGGCCTCCCGTTCCCTAACCAGCATCTCTCCTCTTCATTTTAAAGCTCTCTCATTCTTCTAGCCATGGGTCAGTCCTGCAGCGCTGACTTCAGGCTAAATCCAATCCTCATGGATAGGAAGCCAGTAGGAATTGCATAAAGCCGAACGCTGAATGTTGACCTTTAATCTGCACTGATGGCGCTGATTTAGGGCAGCAAGATCTAACCCTATTAGATTTTCCCCAATTGTAGCTTTGGGAATGAGGAGGCTCATGGGTGGAGACGGGGGAATGAAATATACAGCATCCCCCCCATGGATTCACAGAGCCCTTCCAGTGTCCAGCTTTTGACAGAGATGACCCGTAACGGCCGTCAGGGCAGGGCAGGGCGGCAGAGTGAGGGCAGCGGCTTCAGCGGATTTAACTGAGCATGCTCACTCCGTGTGCTCACTCACCGCTGGCTTTTGAGGACCAGTTACTGCTCCTGGGAAATACCATTGTGTTATTAATTATTATTATTATTTAGTATCCCTATTGCAGTAGTGGGTGGGGGTCTCAATCGCAGACCCCATTGCTCCAGGCACTCCACAAAGGCAGACCCAAAAGACAGGCCCTGCCCTGAGGAATTCACTCGCCCCCCCGCCAAGGAGACGTACAGCCCTGTCGTCACCTCCCGCCCCCAGCCCGAGAAAGGACGGAGGTGCAGAAAGTTGGCAATGTTTCTGGAAAGCAAGTGACAGAAGCAGCGGCCCTGGGGAGACGAGCAGAAGAAAGAGAGAGCTCTCCTGTTAAGAGGGCTCCGGGGAGTCATAGCTCATAACTGGCTCCAGGCTGACGTCAAAAGATTGGTGAGAAAAAGCCCAGTGTAATATTTACCAATCGCTTTCCAACCCCCGCCCCTCCCCGTTCCAGCAGGGAGAGATGTTATTACAGCGCTTCGGACGGAGCATAACAGAAGGCCCTTAATCAAGAGAGATGAAAAACCCTCTGACACACAGTGCATTTTGGGCTCTTTATTAAGCTAAGTGAGGGGGGATGATAGAATCAATGCGCTCCTCGTAACGGCATGCTCTGATGAAAGGAGCGCCTTTTAGAGAGCCGGGGTGAGTCAGCAGCACAAGCCAGTGGGGAGACATCAGGACTGAAGTCCCTCCCATTTCAGGTGGTCTCTAGAGGCTGCAGCAAGGGACTGGAAATCTGGCCTCCAGGATTCTGTTCCCAGCTCCGGGAGGAAGTGCCGTGAGCCTGGGAACCAGGATTCCATGCCCAGCTTGCGGGAATTTGATCTGGTGGTTAGACCAAAGGGGGACTGGGAGTCAGGACTCCTGGGTTCTGTATGTGTCCTGTCATTGGCTCTCACGTGTGATCTTAGGCAAACTGCATAAGCCCATTTGTTCCCCCATCCAGCCATCTGTAAAATGTGCAAAAGACGCAATACTGTCCTCCCCGCGCTGCAGGAGCCAAACTGGCCAGCCAGGTAATAACAGCCATGTTATGCTGATCAATGTTAACGGCTGCCAGCAAGGGGCTGTGTGTCTTAGATCCAAAGACACTCACGAACCTTGGTAAACCCAATGGCTGGGCCACATGCTTGCTGTGCGGTTCAACATATGGTCACCTGACGTGTGAGTTTGTAGGGACTCAGCAAGCTCCCGCCGCCCCACGCCCCCATGATCGAATGCTGCTTTGAACACTGGTGAAGCCTCATGAACTCCCACCAGCTTTTGATCCCGCAGGGTAGAAATCTCACAAAATCCTCCCTACGCCTGCACTTTCTCCTGACTCGGGCCCTGCGAGAACGGCATCTTGGGGGGATGGGTGCAGCCAACCGTGGATGGGAAAACAGGTCGCTGGAGAACAGATGAGCTTGGCACCGTACCCTGAAAAACAACACAGTTGCGGTTTGTCTGACCGGAAAGGTCAGTGGATCTGATGGCCCTGCCTTGAGAGCTCCCTGGCTCTGAATTGTCGCACCTGGGCATGGTTAGCAGAAGTTACCTAGGTGTCCTCAGCCATTTCAGTCCGAGGACAGGGCATCTCAACTAGCTGCCGACTCATGGAGGGCCTGAGGAGGTCATCTAGTCCACCCCTCTGCACTGAGACAAGGTTAAACATAGTGAGACCATCCCTGACAGGTGTTTGGCTAACCTGTTCGTAAAACCTCCCAGCGATGTGGAGTCCACAACCTCCCTAGGTCACCTGTTCCAGAGCTTAACTATCCTTAGCCTTAGAACGTTTTTCCTAATAGCTCACCTAAATCTCCCTTGCTGCAGATTAAGCCCATTACTTCTGCTCTATCTTCAGCCGAGACAGAAATCAATTGATCGCTGTCCTCTTTATAAACAACCTTTTACATCTTTGAAGGCTGTTATCATCAGCCTTCTCGGCTCTAGACTAAACACGCCCAATTCTTTCCTCATAGGTCATGTTGGCTAAACCTCTTATCATTTTTGTTGCTCTCCTCTGGACTCTCTCCAATTTGGACACATCCTGCTTGCAGCTTGCACCCGAATGGAAAACTCAAGTTCATTCCTGATCCTAGCTGCACCTTCAGATTTCCATGTGCCGGGTTTTGCGGTTCAGCATGTGTCGATGGGCTGGAGCAGTGTCTGGATGAAGAACACGCTGCTTTTCCTATCACCGAGGAGCCTCACAAAGGGAGCAAATGGATTTCCCATATACTGAGAAGAGCTAACTAGAGAGGAGGCTTTGAACAAGCTATTTTTATCCCCCCTGGGCGTGATTATTAAGTGTGTGGTTAGCGATAAATTCTGATCGAGATGTTCGATTTGTCTATCCCCAAGGAACAGGCACTTTCTAACTCCCTTGTTATTTTCAGCCAACCACTTCTATTAAGTGATCTTTGTTATTTCGGGGCTTGATCAACTTGTGTTTTAGGACCATCCAATAAACCTCCTGGCACTCTCATTTATAGATCAGGAACATTCCCAATTTGGGAATTATACGCTCTCTGCCTAAAATCCCCCTTGCGGCTTCAACTGGCTATGATGTTTCCCAACACCTGGGTTTCTGTGGGCTGTTTAAATAGCTGCTGCATTCCCCCCCAGAGGCAGCAGCATTTTATAGCTGTAGGGATGGCCAGTGTTTACAATCGCTTCTGGATTAGGCTTCGGCTAGAGTCTAGATTTACGGCCAATGTGGGTTAGGTTCAATGGTATCAGATTTTCATGAGCTGTTCTTGTGAAACATCCATCACCTTAAATCTTACAAGGTCAGATATTTGGGGCGGGGGAGATTTCTCTTCAGCCACATCTGAAAATAAACCCTTCCAATACAGGGTCTGCAATCAATGGGATTTTAATCCAAGCCAGCTCATCTCTGTGCCCCAGCTATGGTGATCCTGGCCTGCATCATAGCAGCAAAACATCCATAAAGCACCAGTTCAACAAGGATAATACGTCACCATGAGGGTCCTGAATTGATGGGGTACTTAAGCAAGCACGTAGGTTCTATCCCTTTCTCCTCTGTCTTGTCTGTTTAGATTATAAACTCTTTCTAGGCAGAGCTATCAATTGATCTGTATTTGTACAGCACCTAGCACTCTGGGCCCTGCTCTTGGGTGGCACTACTGTGAGCAGTATGATTAACTGGAGAACTTTAATCACATGGATAGTTCTAGTGAAGCAACTGACTTCAGTGGCACTGCTCCTGCTCATGTGCTTGATGCGTATACACTTGCATAAGTATCTCATTAACTCAAGGGCTACATAAGCCGTCCCAAGGGAGCAATGGAGCCCAGGGCCATATGGCCGTGCCAATGGGTTGGAAAACTGCCATAAAAGGCCTGACTGCAAATTGCCATCTTCAGCTTAGGCAAGAGCTCTGTTCTGCTGGCTTCCCCCGGCCCCTCTGACACGCTAACGTCTCCCCACACTCTCACCTGGCAATGACTGTGGCTCACTTTTTGAGCTGCTTGTGGTTCCATCCTGGCCCAGCGCAATTTTGTTTCAAGCACTTTTTCATTTCCTGCTAACTCTGTCTTTTGGCAACTGATGCGCTACAGTCACCTGCGTGGGTGACTGAGTTTGTGGGGTTCCATCTGCTCACCTAACATCTGTTTACTCAGGTGCTTTTTTGCCCTGTGCACCCTGCATAAAATCTAACATTGCGCCCAGGAAAAGGGACAAGCAAGCCGCACCCGCTGCTGCCCTCTAGCGGAGACACTCCGCATTACAAGACACTTCAATTTGGCCACTTTCTGATCTCGGACTCTCGTCTTGTCGTGATTCGTTTTTCCCTGTGTTTCGAGGCACCGGTTTTTTTTTCTTTGCATATTTTTTAAATGGGCAGAATAACAGCCCTGCTGCAGCAGCACATACATAACAGCGCATAAGGCGTAATGAGTCAGTGGCGTTTACCCTTCTGGTTTGTTAATGCTTGTTGACGATTGCCACTGCTCGCCCAAGGTGAGTGAGTGGCTTTTAGGCTGGGAAAAGCAGCAGGCGATACAGAGCCACGCTTCAATAATGCACCACAAAAGCTTCCAGCCAGCCGCAGCGGGAGGGACTGGAAAGTGTAATGGATAGTAGGAGCTGACCCGCAAAAACCTGTTACTTGTGTTGTGAGTCCTCGTCCCTGCAAACTATTTCCACAGAGAGAGGAAAATACACAGGAAATGAAACCACAAGGGGAAAACAAAGGAGCGCAGTTCCCCAGCCACCCACAGCCTGGACAGAAACGGGAAAATGGCCCTAATCAGAATAGACAGAACCCGCCGGAGAAAGGGAACGAACCGGGCTTTGGGCGGTGGGATTGGGAGGCCAACTTTGGTAGCTACATTAGCGCGGAAAAAATCGAGGAAGCTAAATAAGTTTCCCTTCAGTGTAAGTGACAAAGGGCTGAAAGAGACACCAGAACTGGAGCGTGTGTCAACCACAATCCAACGTGTCCCGTTCAATCGATGGCCCCTTTTCAATGATTTGAACGGCAAATATCACACATCCCCCCCCCCCCCGGTGTGTTAGGCTCACAAAGCCTTACCCGGCATATGTGTATGTAATTGACAGACAATAGCCATCGATTTTCCCCACCCCACTTCTGCCCGCAGGCAGGTCCCCGAACTGCCCCGGGATCCCCCTCTGGGCTGAAACAGACCCGCCCGGAGCCGGGGCGCTTCTGGCGGAGCGGGGAGCCGGGCACCGTGTATCCAAGAGGAGGGTGGCACCGAATCCAGCTGGAAGTGGAGGGGGGGGGTCATTGCAAAGTGCCCAGGGAAATTGCACGAGCCCCGTCTCACCCGGGGGTGGGGGGCTCTGCCTGCCCCGGGGATCGGGCTCCGGCGCTGCAGCAGGATGGTCGCCCCCCCCGCCCCGCGCAGGCAAACACAAGCGGCCGTGCACCAAGCCGCGCCCCCGGGCTGTGACGCCGCCGAGGGGCGGGCACGGCCAGCTCTATATAGAGCCAGCGGCGCCCGGAGCCGCTCACACCGGACTCGCAGCCTGCACAGGAGAGGGGGCGCCCAGTGGCCAGCCGTTCCCCAGACCCCCGCTGCCGCTGCCGCCGCCGCCTTCCATGAGACCCGCCGCCATGATCAAGAAGCTGTGCCAGAGCGAGTCCGAGCTGAGCATCCCGGCCAAGAACTGCTACCGCATGGTGGTGCTGGGCTCCTCCAAGGTGGGCAAGACGGCGATCGTCTCCCGCTTCCTGACGGGCCGCTTCGAGGAGCAGTACACGCCCACCATCGAGGACTTCCACCGCAAGTTCTACAGCATCCGCGGCGAGGTCTATCAGCTGGACATCCTGGACACGTCGGGCAACCACCCCTTCCCCGCCATGCGGCGCCTCTCCATCCTGACAGGTACGCGGGGGCCGGGGCCATGCCGGGGCCGGGGGGCTGCAGCGCCCCTCGGGGAGCCGCGGACCGTCCCAGCTGCGAATGCTCCTTGTGCCGGGCTCAGGGGACAGCCCCAGCTCTCTCTGGGCCGCTTGCCAAGCGATGGGGAGGATTTTATAGGGGCCACTGATAGGCCAGGAGGGGATCGAACCTGGGACTCCTGGAGTTTAGTGCAGGAGACGCTATCCCATGAGCTAAAAGCGAGAGGGCTGTTAGCTAACGCTGGAGAGCAGGCACATTACTCTAAGTGGTCTTGGTGCCAGTAGCTGGGACAGAGCACCATACCCAGAAGGTGTGTGAGTTGTACTAGGAAAGTGAACCAAGCAAGGGCCGGGTGGGTGTGTTTACCCAACACCCATGCAGGGGGGCTGGAACCATTTGTATACTGGGGGTGCTGAGAGCCATTGAACCAAACTGTAAACCCTGTATAGGATAGAAACCACTTCAAGCCGGGGAGTGCGGCAGCCCTCCTACTTCCAGCACCCATGTGTCCCGGGTGGTTTGCTCACACATGGCACGCCTGGCAATGTAAATCTAAAAGCAAAGCAAAGCCTGGAGCTCGGGGGGCTGCTTCTCTCCGCAGCTGCACCCTCACAGTCGAGCCAAGCTCCTCCACCCAGGCTGGAGTTTGCATGCAAGCTCAGCAAACAGCCTGGTGCAGGGAGTTTGCAAACTTTATTTCCCTAGGCAAAGGTGGCAGCAAATAGGGACTTGCAGAGCACTGCTGCTGGTTAGTGGCAGGGTTAATTAGGGGCTGTCCATAAATTACCTAGGCATATTTTGGTGATTTTGTTTTTGAAGAAGACCGCCCCCCCAACTCTGAAACAAACACACAATTCCACCCTGCAGTGCAGTCATTTATGGACAGTGCTGAGGTTGGTGAGCTGATTGGGGATAGGGCTCTGCCTCCATCCAGGACCAGGTCCTAACGTGCCCTCTCTCTGTGCCCCCTCTCGCCTACAGGAGATGTCTTCATCCTGGTGTTCAGCTTGGATAACCGGGACTCCTTTGAGGAGGTGCAGCGGCTGAAGCAGCAGATCCTGGAGACCAAGTCGTGCCTGAAGAACAAGACCAAGGAGAACATGGAGGTGCCCCTCGTCATCTGTGGCAACAAGGGCGACCGAGACTTCTACCGGGAGGTCGAGCCCCGGGAGATCGAGCAGCTGGTGGGGGCAGACCCTCAGAAATGTGCCTACTTTGAGATCTCAGCCAAGAAGAACAGCAGCCTGGACCAGATGTTCCAAGCACTCTTTGCCATGGCCAAGCTGCCCAGTGAGATGAGCCCGGACCTGCACCGCAAGGTCTCGGTGCAGTACTGTGACATGCTGCACAAGAAGGCGCTCAAGGGCAAGAAGCTGTTGAAGGAAGGGGCCGAGGGCAGTGGCGGGGAAGCCTACGGCATTGTGGCCCCCTTTGCCCGCCGGCCCAGCGTGCACAGTGACCTCATGTACATCCGGGAGAAGGCCATCGGCGGCGGGCAAGCCAAGGACAAGGAGCGCTGTGTGATCAGCTAGGAGCCTCCTGCTGCCCCCTTCCCCGACCTCCCCAACAAGGGAGGGAGATACATGGGCGGGGGGGGAAGCTTGTTTGATAATAAACTCTGGCTGCCCAGGGGTGGTATGTGCCCCGGCCAGGGTGGCATCTGCCCCGGGGGCAGGTTACCTCCCACCCTCTGCCCAAGGGGATGATTTGCATCTGCTGTCCTCTGCACCCACTTTTGGGGTGCAATGGGGTGGGGGCTGCTGCTGCTGCTGGGGACACCCTCCCCC
Organism: Mauremys mutica; assembly: GCF_020497125.1. Taxonomy (NCBI): domain Eukaryota; kingdom Metazoa; phylum Chordata; order Testudines; family Geoemydidae; genus Mauremys; species Mauremys mutica. The sequence goes on along the minus strand of NC_059082.1, from coordinate 78,923,284 downwards.
TCTCCCCCCCAAGGGTGAGAGACTGAGGACCTTATGAGCACAGACAAGGCAGCTGAGAGTGAAAAGACATTGACTCCAAGGCACCTCCCCACCTTCGCCAGCATGGGCCAGTGCACTGCCTTACAGAAGAGACGTGGGGGGTGGGGGGGGATATGGTTTGGACTTGAGAAACCAGCCAACACTGAGCTCTGGAAAGGGGCTTTGTGTGTGCATGTGCGTGTGCATTTCTGAGCCAGGAGAGCTGCAGGAGGACACTTCCGGCCGTTGCAATCGTCTGGCAGGCCTCTCTACTGGCCCCTCTTACAGAAGCAGAGATGGGTGTGTGGGTGGGTGTCAAAAACTGACTTTTGTTTACATTTGTCTTGTCTGATTTGGAGGAAAAAAAAGCGCATTTTTTTTTTAAATAGGCATTTTATGTAGGGTCGTGTGTGTGTCCTGGACATGAACAAAATCTTATACAAGTGTTTTCTACGCTCCATGTTTTATGTTTACTATTTTTTCTACAAAAATAAAACCCGTTTTTTAAATTAATCTGTGCTGGGTTTGTCTTTGGTTCTTTGGTTCCTCACTGTGTTTCTCAGCATTATCAAAGCCTCACCCTATCTGCTATGGAACATCTATACTGAAGCTGAGCAACGGTGTTTACTTATGATAGCTCCCCTCAAATCAAAACCTTTCCTCTACATACTTCCCTTCAGCCCCAGAGCAAAGGTTCCCGTTACTGAAAGTGCTTGACAAGATTTATTTCAACACAACAAAGTAATTAGGGGGAGGGGTGAAATGAACTGTGCTGCCGAAACAGATCACTGATTGGACTAAAACTTTTTCTAATTACTGTACCTTACATTGAACCATAAAGTGACATCTAGAGGGCAGATGGAAAAGTGAAACACTTCAGATCCTCGCCCATGAATGCATGTGATCATAAATACTAGCTGGGCATTTGTCCTAGGAAATGTGAGTAAAATGAGACATGACACAACTTCATAATCAATTAAAATCGCTTCTAGGACCAGGCATTACGGTAATAGAATAATCTCTTAGCCTGTTTTTCACACTTGAAACACATGCAATTCAATCATAAAAGGCTTTTTTCAAATACTAATTTGCACTCAATTCAGAGAGATCTCTTCTCCTTTGCAACACACCTGAAGGAAACATTCCACTTAAAAAAAAACAACCCATACTTGCATTTGAAAGAACTATTGTTCCAAGTAGCCAAGATTGCCAGAAATGAAAGAGAATGGGGAAGGAATAAATTCTCATTTGTTCTAGTTTGTTTACTTGGTGATTTTGAAAACACATTAGGGACTGGTTTTTCAGGGCTGCTGAATACCGCTAGCTCCCACTGAACTCAATTGCTCAGATCCTCTGAAAAATTAGGCCTTTTGTGTTTAGCCAGTCTCCTTGTTTCACTAGCCCGTTTTCCCTGTTATTTCCCTTGCCCTCTACCCTAGCAATAGGGGCCAGAAATATATTTTTAATTTAAAGATAAGGAAAATGTGCGTATGAAACCATAAAAATAGGCCAGGAAACTGATGTAGCATCTGAAACACCTTTTAATACATTTAAAAACAAAAAAACCACCTGACTGGATTTTAAGTTGAAGGGGTCACTTTCACCTGCAACTCCACATTTCTCTGGACTTATACTTGATTCTTCCATCTCTTCAGTACGTGCACAGTTCACTGGAATGTACCGGTATATTGAAAACAAAATGGATTATTTCACCATCTGAAACAGATGCCAGATGTACTGATCTTAGACAATGGCTGGCAGAAATGCACTGCCCAGGTTCATTTTCTGGTGTGTATTTTAGAGTTCTGTTTCACTGACACAAGAAAGGTTTATCCCAGGCCACATTTGCATCTTCCCAAAGAAATGAGTTTAGCACTATTTAAATGGGGTGCAGAGTGGCATATAATAAGCAAGCTGCTGGTAATTTGGACTATCTCACCAGCATGGTGTCCCTGACCTTACCAGAAACACTTTCCTTCTGGCTGGCAAAGGGAAAGCAATTTCAAAACAGAGCTTGTGTTGCTCTTTATAGGAATTAGCTTTATCTCTCTTCCAGGCACTCGACTGGCTTCTCTGTGTCCTTGTGTTATATGCAAATAACCTGCATTCTAGTGACTGTCACAGTATTTCATCATAATTTATAAGAGCACTTCACAAGAAAGGCTGGGACCCAGCCAACCCTGGGTGCACATGCTTGAAACTGTACACATACTTCTATTAGCCAGAGAGATCCAGTGCCACTTACCGAGATCTCCTACGATAACCGTGTTTACCTCCATTTCCCATGGAAGGGGCAGGCAGGCAGCAGGAAATTCCCAGCTAGGACTCAGCAAGCTGCCCCTTGCTCTGTTTGAACATGATCCAATGGTCAGCAATTTTCATGAGTTGTAACCGGAGGTGCCCCTCAGTTACTTCCATGGAAACCCACTGGGACGGATTCTCATCTCCAGGTCCAGTGCACTGAAGCCAATGTGTTTACATCAGGGATGAATCAGAGCAGCCAGTGGCCCAATCCACCACCGCCCAGATCCCCCATCTGAGCACTTCCCCGTCAAGTCTACTTCTCCTCCTGCCTCTAGTTTCTACAGCTGAAATACTGGGGGGTGAATTTGCTTCTCGTGAAAGCGAAGGTAACGCAGGCCTGGCTGGCACTATCCCCGGCCCAGCCAATACATCTCAGTCTGGGTCAAGTCCCAGGCTCCCCTTGAGCAGAGACCAGCTCTTATGCTGCAGTGTGTGGTGGCCGTGGGGTGAGGGAAACGAACCCACAACTGGTTTTATACTGGTGACCAAGGCCTGGATCCTGCAAACCTCACTTCCGTGGCAGGGCGGTGCTCTTACACCGGAGTTGCACCCAGGACTGAAGAAATGAAAGGTTGGAGGCCTTAATCCAGAGTCACCAGCCTATCTATGGGCTAAATTCTTCCCTGGTGCAGCTCCACTGACTTGAATGGCCCAGTTGCTGCTAGTTGGCTATAGGGCCAATCTCCCTTCCCATCTCCATGGGGCTGTTTACCAGATACTTGTCTGGGTCCTGCGCTGGATCTGCACAAAGCACTTCATCTCCATCCATAGCTGGGGGGGGGGAGGGTGTAACACAGTAGTGGACAAGCGTCCCAAATGCAGGAAGAGGCCCATGTAGGCAGGCAGTGGATTCTGCCCTTGATTAAAGTACTCCGGGGCATGCAGCCGGCCTCCGAGAGTCTGCCGGGAGTGACACTGCCTATGTGAGTTGGGAATCGAGGTACCTAAATCCCTGTGACATTCACTCAGAGCTGAGCACTGACCACTCCTTTTAAAATTCCCAGCCTAAATCTACTAGGCTATTTGGCCCCAGCCCTGCTTTTAGAAAAGCAATGGAAGGATAAAGCACCCAGACAAGCTCCGCAGTCTCCCGGGCTTTCAGAATATCCCTGTGCCAGCCTCGCAGGCTCAGTACAGATGCAAGTGCCACTCAGGGTTTTCAAATCTTTACTCGGATCATCTCAGATACAAACATCACTTATGCAAAAAAAAATAAAGGTGATAAATACAAAAGCAGGTGTAACCAATCCTGTCTCTCCAGACACACGCTCTGCAACCGGCGCAGGGGGAACCGCATCCGCTGCCTCCTGGGAGCAGGACAGGGAGCTTCATTCTGCTCCTTTCAGTCCCGTTCCCCCCCACACTTTGCCCAGTGCCGATTTCCACAAAAGGGAAGAAAATGCCCCCTCTTTCTGGCTGCAGGCAGTAATGTCAGCACCAGATCATTTACTCCTCATAGCGAGGGGGAAGCGTAATCCCTCCTGCGCGCTTGCATTAAAAAAAAAAGACGCACTCCAGAACAGAGATATATATAAATACACGCAGTCCCACAGCAGATCAAAGCAAACGTACCGCTGCAATCATCATACGTCAGGTACACAATGTTCTCCCGGGTTAATGTCACGTGGCTGTGATCCACACAGCAGCAACCTTGTAGGAAGAAGACAGAAAAGAAGGGGAGATGTCTTGCTTTCCCCTGGGGCCACAGTTCCATACAGCGGAGTCCCGTCCCGTCCCTTCCCTCCTACTCCTTGGGGATTTCAAACATGCAAAGGCTCTTGTATTTCTGCAGCAGTTCGTTCTTGGTCCTGACTTGCTCTCTCAGGCTGCGCAGCTGCTGTTGCTGCTGCTCGGGGCTCACGCCGATGCCGGGCATGGCGCTGATCATCTTTCTCATCTCCTGGAATTTGGTCTTGAGTTCGTTCAGCACCTGGTGGACATCCTGGCTGTCCTTGTCCATGCTGCAGGGAAGCAGAGAGCAGATACGACAGTTCACACCTTGCATCAGACTCACTCACGGGGCTACGTCCATCCCTACACAGACTCCTCTGCAGCCACCCACCGGAAGCCATCAGGGATGAGTTCGCTCTACTGCGCCCGCCCACGTCCATCCATCCACCCTGAGAAGAGGGGCGCAGGCACGGGCGGTTAGCTACATATGCCCAACTCTGACACGACTGCCGATATTCTGGGAAGCCCCCGTTAAGTGACGTTAGCCCTACAGCCACTTGACAGCTCTGGATCACTGTGTCTTGTTGAACGCACACACCCAGGGGGTAGTCACACTTGTCAGGGGCAGACGGCTTGAGGCTCTAACGTTTACCGTGAATCAGGCCAACTTTCCCCCCTGTTAAGTCCCCATCCCTCTCTCTTTAAAGAAGTCCCATATCACCATCACGTTCCTCTGGCTAGAAAGGCTGCATGGGATCCCTTCTGGAACCTCTCAACGACATTCGTTGACCAGCCAGGGTGTGTCACCACAATATGATGCACATTGTCCTCTCACCGTAGAGCTGGCCATACCCACCCTCGCCCCTGGGGCTTTTCTCTCTTCCTAGCCCAGAGGGTGAGACAGAACCAGCGCCCCCAGCTGTCCTGGCAGCCGAGCAGCAATGCTGAAGGACCCCAGGCCTAGATGGTCTCCCCCAGCTTCTGTGACTCATGCTCACAGGTCCTGCCTCCTGTTGCACTTTCCAGACGGGATAAAATGGTTTCAGGTTGAATGAGCAGGAGAGGGGCTGGGGGGAGGAGGAGGAGGAGGGACCGAGAGTCGACAGGAGCCAGGCTCAGGGCAGGGAAGCTGTGGGTGCACGTCCCTCAACGCAGCTCTGCTAATGCCCCTCACTCCTGACCCGCAGCCCCAACACGCCTCCGCCTCGACCTGCAACACACCTTGCTGCCTTCAGCCTGCCATCCCCACCCCCTCCACAGCTCTGCCAATGCTACTCTGCAGCCTACGTCCAGCTCTGCCGCCAGCATCCTGTTATTCCAGCCCTGCGTAGCATAGGGTCAGATCTGTTTTGAGGCAGCACAGTCCAGCGTACAAGGACTCAGGAGACTTGGCCTCTATTCCCAGCTCCACCACTAACCTGCTAGGGGACCTTGGGCAAGTCACCCCCTACTATACCTCAGTTTCCCCTCCCTCCTTTTGCCTGTCTCCTCTACTTAGACTGTGCACTCTTCAGGGCAGGGACTGGCTCTTACTACATGTATGTACAGCACCTAGCACAGTGGGGATCCGATTTTGGTTTGGGGCCTGTAATACAAATCATTAATAAACAACAGCATCACTGGTAGCTGACAGGAATCAGATGCATTCTGCCATTCAAGCTACAAACAAGTTCCTTGAACTAAAAAATAAGGAACGCCAGAGAAAACCATGCTGCACAGACTCTCTCTCTCGCTGAGGGGACAGTAACGCACCCAGGAAGGAGAGACGGTGCCCTATTTTAAAAACAGCTGCTTCCTCAGCATGCTCCATTTTTTAAAATAGCTGCTTCCTCTCACACCAGGGCAGCTCATTAGTATCTGCGATGCCATTGTTAACACTTAGAAAAGTCTCCCCTGGCTCAGAGGAACAGGCAAGAATTTGCTTCCCTGCTTTGGAAAACAATTGCTAATGGGTTGTGGTTGGAAGGCCTGCTCAATAGCCAGCTCTAAAAATAAAACCAGCTTGGCATTGCAGGGGCAGAGGAGGACTCAGTCATTTGGGGAATAATGACACAGCCCAAAGGGAAACGTTGAAGCAGATGGTGCCCGTTGGTTTGAATATTAATTCTTTCCAAGCTTACTCAGGTAGGACATTTTACCAGCAAAATATTCATCAGGCTCTTCGTACGTAAAACTGCAGCTGGATGCTGGGACTGAGCTGTCAGTGAGCGAGTATCTAAATCGCGATCAATCATGAACGCTCAGGTGGAATTGAATGACTGCGGGTAGGCCCTTTCCGAGAATCAAGTTCATCTAATCATTGACTGGCCTCCTCGCTCTCCCGCCGGTGTAACTCTAACTTCAGCGGGATCGCTCCTGATTTACACCACCACGAGAGCTTAGAAATAAGGCCCTACACGTCTGCGAGGAAAGACGCCCACTAACTCAATGACATTTGGATCAAGCCTCGAGAGCGGTGGAGCTTTTTAGACTGAGGGCAAAGAGCTGGCAGAAATTCCAGGGATTGAAACAACAGGCAAGGGTGTGTGTTCTTGGACGTCTGTTAGCTTACAACACGCACCCCCAACGACACTGGAGATCCGAGACACGCTACCTTATGTTCAAGTCCCGACTTCGTGATAAGCGATCATTTGACAGGATGAGACATTTGCAACCTGCCAGGGTTATGAACGAATACTCCCTAGCACAGGAAAGCTCGGCTCCCCAGCTGCCAGTTGGATGAAGCATCACTCTCTAATGCTAGCAGTTAAAGAGGCTGGCTGCTAAAATCATGCTGGAATTGACATAGGGACAGGTGAGTGGATAGTGATCAGAAGAGAGTGGATAGCCCAGGGATGGGCAGTGGGACACCGGGGGCCTTTCATCAAACCTTCTCACTGAAGACACGCACAGCCTCCCAAACTCGCCTTGTATGGCCACCACCGAGATCCTTCCTGAAATCCCCCCCTCCCAGGACACCCACCGGCCGGTGAGTTCAGAATGATCACTTCAGTTATTCCCCCTCCAGTGTTCATTCCCCAGTGTGTCCTGCTCTCCCTAGGCCTGCGCGTCATGCAAAGTCTCTGGGCATGTCTACACTGCAGTTAGATACCCACGGCTGGCCCGTGCCGGCTGACTCGGACTCGGGCTAAGGGGGTGGTTAACTGCAACGTAGACGTTCGTGCTGAGGCCCGCGCTCTGGGACTCTCCCCCCTTTACCGCCAAGTGCTCCCTGCAGAACAGGGTTAAGGCACCAGGGTGGGGCAGCGTGGCAGGAGCTGGCACTGCCACCCGCTGTGCTGACCCTGTTTTGTGCGGACATGGCAGTCTTCAGTGTCCAGGGCTGTTAAGCAACCCTGACTTCGCGCAAACAAAACATGTGAAAGGGGGGCTATCAGAATGTCAGGGCTAGAACTCCTCAGCTGGTCCCAGATCTACTCAGGACCAATCTACTGTACTTGTCCAGACACTGATCTTGAATCAGAAAGACAAAATTCCGATCGCTACCATGAGATGATCCACCACCCTCTTTTTAAGGAGCTAGAGCAGGAAAATGTTCCTGAACTGGCCTGCGCTGACCAGGCCTTTACTGTGTGTTTGTCTGGCACAATTAGATGCAACTCAAATCCAAGACGGACATTGATTTTTAGATCCCAGGTTTACACTGCAGGCACGGTTCAGCTACTGAATCCGACTGACCTATGCTCACGAGAGAAACAACGCCTGATTTAAAAAGGCATTTCTTGAACGCCGGAGATCAGCCAACTTGAGACAGGTTTCAGACTGGCAGCCGTGTTAGTCTGTATCAGCAAAACCAACGAGGAGTCCTTGTGGCACCTTAGAGACTAACATTTATTTGGGCGTAAGCTTTCGTGGGCTAGAACTTTCTCAGAAACTCTCAGCCAGATCGTCAGCAGGTGTAAACGCCACGGCACCTGCCCTGATTTACCCCAGTGGAGGCTCTGGCCCACAGTGTCAATGCCAGAAAGGTACAAGTAGATCAAGATGGATCAAAAGGTAACGAAAATAACTTAAAACTAATCAAGCCTGGAGTTAAACGGCCTCATGAAATCAAAGCAGCAGGTAGAACCGAAGGTGTTGCAGAAGGAATTCCATCACCCTCAATGCAGGAATGTTACTTGCATTTTACCACCCATGCAAGGGGACTCCCATCCCCTTCCTCGACCCTAGTGACTCATGGTACCCACCCGTGCTGCCTGGCCCCAGAATGCCATGCTGCTAGGCTCCAGAGAGCAGGCGGCTTGCTAGGAACACTCATCTCTGCCAGGGATGCCCTCCCTGCTGAGGAGGAGGGCAGCCCAAGCCTTCGCCCTGAATGGCTCCACAAGCCGAGCTTTGGCCATCCTCTGTAGTGTGGCTGGTGGCCTCGGGCGAGCAGGGGACCCAGGATGGAGGGGGTGGCAGGAACCCTAGCGAGCTCAGCCCTCTGGACAGCAAGGTGTGGATCATCCCCTCATTCTCTGTTTGTGAGATGGGGGGACACGGGCGGGGGGGATCCCTAGTGATCTCTCTGCTCCGGGGGTGCAAGGGGAACCCCGGCAGGACCCCTGGAGCTGTCCCATGGGTTATCCCCAGTGATCTCTCTGCAGAACGGGGCGCTGGAGGGGCCCCCGGGTTCTCTCCCCGGAGAGGGCCAGAGGGGGGACCCCAGAGCAGCGCCGCTGGAGGGGTGGGGGTGGAGCGGGCACGTTACCATTTGATGGTATCATGGACCAGGGGCAGGAAGGAGAAATCCCCCTGCTGCTGGGACGGCGGCGGCGGGGGCGGCGGCTGGAGCTGGGGCTTCTGCTCTCCCTGCTGCTCCGGGGGCTGCGGGGCTTGGAGCTGGGGCGGCGGCTGCTGCTCCTCCACCGGCCGCACCCCCACACCGGCCCCGCCGGTAGCCATGGTCCCCCTGGCCCCCTCCGGCTGCAGCCAGTCGCGGCTAATGCGCGTCCCCCAGGCCCGGCCCCTTGCAACCAGAGATAGGCCGATTGCAGCCGCGGCTCCTCTCTAACACGTCAGACGCGCTGGGGGTGTGCACAGGCCTGGCTCGCCCTGCCTGCTGCAATGGGGCTCGGCTGGGGGCTCCGCTGCCTGCCTGCTGCAATGGGGCTCCGCGCTGCCTGCTGCAATGGGGCTCGGCTGGGGGCTCCGCTGCCTGCCTGCTGCAATGGGGCCCGCGGCTGGGGGCTCGGCTGCCTGCTGCAATGGGGCTCCGCGCTGCGCTGCTGCAATGGGGCTCGGCTGCCTGCCTGCTGCAATGACCGCGGCTGGGGGCTCCGCGCTGCCTGCCTGCTGCAATGGGGCCCGCGGCTGGGGGCTCCGCCCTGCCTGCTGCAATGGGGCTCGGCTGCCTGCTGCAATGGGGCCCGCGGCTGGGGGCTCTGCTGCCTGCTGCAATGCCCGCGGCTGGGGGCTCGCTGCAGCAAGGGGCATCGCACCGGGGGCTGGGCTGCAGCCGTGCACCGGGCGGCTCCCGCCTGGGGGTGCAGGAGCGTGTTTGCTGGGGGTTGCTCTGCTGCAGGCATGAGACAAGCGGCGAGGGCCGGGGAGTTGGGGGCGGCTGGGGTACGGAGCCATCGGCTCGGCCCTTTAGCTGAGCTCTCTGCCCATTGCCCGAAATGTTGGCCCCGCCTGGAGAGAGTGGGGCACCCCTGTGCAGTTCTCTAGTTCAGTGGTTCTCAAACCCCTTTCACGTAGCAAGCCCCCGAGAGCTACCCCCTCCATACATTAAAAACACTTTTTTATATATTTAACGCCATTATAAATGCAGGGTTTGGGGTGGAGGCGGACAGCTCACAACCCCGCATGTAATAACCGTGTGCAGGGGCGGCTCCAGGCCCCAGCATGCCAAGCGCGTGCTTGGGGCGGCATGCCGCGGGGGGCGTTCTGCCGGTCGCCGGGAGGGCGGCAGGCAGGGTGCCTTCGGCAGCATGCCTGCGGAGGGTCCTCTGGTCCCGCGGCTCCACCGAAGCCGACTGCGGGAGGTCCACCGGAGCCGCGGGACCGGCGAGCGGCAGAGCGCCCCCCGCGGAATGACGTCGTGCTTGGGGCGGCGAAATGTCTAGAGCCTCCCCTGACCGTGTGACCCCCTGTTGGAGAACCCCTGTTCTAGTTGCTTGTGTGCAGACACCCTCTTAACTCGGGGGGTTAATTTTAAGTCGTTTTAAAAGGCCTTCCCTTGAGGGAGGATTTTTTGGCCCTGCACAGGGATCCGTTTTTAAAATCACTCATTTGCTGCCTTATTTTTGTGGCTCCCACAAAAATTAAAGGGAGCTTGTTCTGTAGCAGCGTTAACCAGCCCCTCTAGCTGGGGTAGTATCAACCTTGGGGTCTAGTGTGTAGTGCCTGATTTGTGTGTTAGTGGGTTGTGTTCAACGCTCCAGAAGACAGAGGGTGTGTGTGAGTGTGTCCGTCCGTCCATGATGACCAGATGTCCTGGTTTTATAGGGACAGTCCCGATTTTTGGGTCTTTTTCTTATATAGGCTCCTATTGCCACCCCACCCCACCCCCGTCCCGATTTTTCACACTTGCTGTCTGGTCACCCTAGTGTGTCCGCACATCACACACACACACACAGTGAACAGAGAGCTGTTAATAAACAGTTCAGTTAGGAACCCACAAGGAAAAATTAAATTCACCGATACAAAATAGGGAATAGCAGGGGAGGCTCTGGTACTTCAGAAGAGGATCTGGGGGTTATAGTGGATTATATAATGCATATGAGTCAACAACATGATGGTGTTGTGAAAAAGGCAAATATCATGCGGGGGTGTATTAACAGGCGTGTTGTGCGTAAGACATGGGAGGTTATCATTCTGCTCTGCTGGCACTGGGGAGGCATCAGCTGGAGGATTTTGTGTCCAGTTTTGGGTGCCACCTAAGGAAGATGTGGACAAATTGGAGAGAGTCCAGAGGCGAGTAGCAGAAATGATAAAAGGTTTAGAAAATGTGAATTATGACAAAAGGGTGGGGTTTGGTTTGGTTTTGTTTTTTTAAAAGGGCATGTTTAGTCTAGAGAACAGAATGCTGAGGGGGAACCTGGTGACAGGTTCTAATATGTTCAGGGCTGTTATAAAGAGGTTGATGATTGATTGTTCTCCATGTCCAGTGAAGGCGGGAAAAGAAATAATCAGCTTAATCTGCCACAAGGGAGATCTAGTTTAGTTATTAGGAAAAACTTCCTGACTACAAAGGCGGTTAAGCACTGGAACAGGTTACCTGCGGAAGGGGAATCCTGGAAGTTAGACGAACAGGGAAATACAACCTGGATGGAGCTACTATACGGTGGGTGCATAACTGGTTGGAAAATCGTTCCCAGAGAGTAGTTATTAATGGTTCACAGTCATGCTGGAAGGGCATAACAAATGGGGTCCTGCAGGGATCAGTTCTGAGTCCAATTTTGTTCAATATCTTCAGTGATTTAGATAATGGCATAGAGAGTACACTTCTAAAGTTTGCGGGCGATACCAAACTGAGAGGGGTTGCAAGTGCTTTGGAGGATAGGATTAAAATTCAAAATGATCTGGAGAAATGGTCTGATGTATATAGGATGAAATTCAATAAGGACAAATGCAAAGTACTCCACTTTGGAAGGAACAATCAGTTGCACACATATAAAATGGGAAATGACTGCCTAGGAAGGAGCACTGCGGAAAGGGATCTGGGGGTCATAGAGCATCACAATCTAAATATGAGTCAACAATGTAACACTGCTACAAAAAAAGCAAACATCATTCTGGGCTGTATTAGCAGGAGTGTTGTAAGCAAGACACGGGAAGTAATTCTTCCGCTCTACTCCGCACTGATTAGGCCTCATCTGGAGTATTGTGTCCAGTTCTGGGCGCCACATTTCAGAAAAGATGTGGACAAATTGGAGAGAGTCCAGAGAAGAGCAACAAAAATGATTAAAAGAATAGAAAACATGACCTGTGAGGGAAGATTGAAAAAATTGGGTTTGTTTAGTCTGGAGAAGAGACAGCTAAGAGGGGACATGATAACAGTTTTCAAATACATAAAAGATTGTTACAAGGAGGAGGGAGAAAAATTGTTCTTAACCTCTGAGGACAGAACAAGAAGCAATGGGCTTAAATTGCAGCAAGGGGTGGGTTAGGTTGGACATTAGGAAAAACTTCCTAACTGTCAGGGTGGTTAAGCACTGGAATAAATGGCCTAGGGAGGTGGTGGAATCTCCATCATTGGGGATTTTTAAGAGCAGGTTGGACAAACACCTGTCAGGGAGGGTCTAGCTAATACTCAGTCCTGCCATGAGTGTAGGGGACTGAACTAGATGACCTCTCGAGGTCCCTTCCAGTCCTATGAATCTAAGTTTTTAAGAACAGGTTAGACGAACACCTGTCATGGATGCCAGGGTCCTGCCTCAGAGCGGGGGTGGGGGGAGTGGACTGGATGACCCTCAAGGTCCTTTCCAGCCCTGTAATTCTATGACCAAGATGTTCTAGCAACACAGGCGTCTGCAGACAAAGCGAGTACATTTTGGCATTTGTTCTTTATTAACCAGTTCCTTTTGGTGTGACTTTGACTTAGCCTGGGATAACCTGTTTCGATGGTCTGTAAAAGTGCTGAGATGTGGTGCTCGAAGTGACTCAGAGACGGGCATTTTTACTTTAACCTGGGAGGAAATTATAGTTAAATTAGTTCAGGGGAAGAAAACAATGGTAACAATTTAGGGCCCGATCTGGAAGCCTTTACAACCCCACAGCTCCCAGTGAATCAATAGGAGTTTTGTCTTTTGCAGCTCAGGCCCCAGCTGCACTGGGCAAAATTACAAACGCTTCCCTTCTGGTTCTGCCGAACTGGGGTTAAACTGATGGGAGCTGTCCTATAGACACAGCTCCAGTGGCAGGATTGGGGATAGTGAAGTTGTATGGAAAAAGTCAGGTGCACAAGTGAGTGCAATATAGACTGATAGAAAGGAAAAACGACTTTCACTCTGAAGCCTTGATCCAAAGCTCAGTGAAGTCAATAGAAGGCCTCCCCTTACTTAAAGGGAACTTGGATTACGACCTAAGAAAGATGGTTCTACTGCATTTAAACTTTGGATTCAACACACCCGGATTATGTTTCTCTTTTGGTACAATAACACTAACAGTCACTGGGGTTTTTTCCTTCCTGGAGGGCTATACCTCTACCCCGATATAACGCGACCCGATATAACACGGATTCGGATATAACATGGTAAAGCAGCACTCCAGGGAGGCAGGGCTGTGCACTCCAGCGGATCAAAGCAAGTTCGAATAACGCAGTTTCACCTAGAACGCAGTACGATTTTTTGGCTCCCGAGGACAGCGTTATATCAGGGTAGAGGTGTATATAGAAAACATACAACTTAGTCTCCATCAGATATTTGCATTTGCCAATTATCACAGGAAGAGTAGGGGCAGGAAAGCTACTTTCTTTTTTTACACTCATTTATGTATATAAATAAATATGAACAGGCAGATGCTAATTATATATCAGTTGCAACCCTATTAAGCAGATGTACACTGGCATATTGGCCATTTGCTCTAAAAATAACTAACGCAACCGGTGACTGAATACCTAATGTTGGAAATAAACACCAGCTACGACCCTGATTCAGAAAAGCCCATGTTTAATCTTGGGCCCTCAAGCTAAGATGTTCAGGGCAGCCGATGGGACTTAGGTACCTAAGTCCCTGCAATCAAATTGATTGTTCTCCATGTCCAGTGAGCACCAGGGTGTAATCCTTTGGCACTGATTAGAAAAAAATATGATAGCTACTTTCGTTTCCTTCTGCTTGATCAATAGGCAGATAAGTTTATTTTTACGTATTGTTCTATGGGCTGTTTTGAAAATGTCCATTGAATTTGACAGAAGGTTTTTTTTAATCTTTTGTACAGTGACGATTTTTTAAAATGTGGGCTTATTTTCTTGAGCATTTTGTCTAATTGCTAAATTGCTTTATTCATATATTTGGTGATTTGAATTTGATCAATAGGTAGGTTAAATATCAATGGAGCATGAGGCTGTGTACGCACACACGGAGCTGAGCTCTAATGGCAGAGCTGTAGACTCACGTTTTTCTCTGCCATTTGGTTTCCGTTCTCGTTTCTCCTGTGCAGTTCGTACCGTATCGGTCACACCGCAGTCTGGTTTATTTCTGCACCATCTCTTTCTCACGATGTGGCCCATCCAAACCCAGTCACTGCCGTGGAGAGATCCCGCATCTCTCATGAGCCCAGGATCTCTGCTCTGGGGATCTCTCTGTGCCCAGCTGCAGAGGGGGTGAGGTTGAGTCCACTAGCTGTTCTCACCCATGGAGGGGATTGTACCAGCTACTGCAGCCTTGAGGTGCAGGACATGGGTGAATTGGGCCCAATGGGAATTACGCGGTTGATGAGCTCCTTGCCCAAGGATACTTAGGCATAGTGCCTGCCCGTTGTGTATTCTGCATTCATTCCATGGACAGGTCACCTATTGATGTCCATGCCTATTCTACCTGGCTAGAATGTCCCATAGAAGGGGGACTGGATCTCTCAGGGGACTGAGGAGTAATGAGATATGGAGCCTTTCAACTTTAGGAGGCATGTTCATAGCTATCCTCTGAGACAGTGACCCAAGTTCTTCCCATGGGATGGCTATTTGGTGAAATGAGTTTCACCCTCTCAGTCCAGTTCCCAACAGATCACAAAACACAGAATCACAGATCACATCACAAAAAGCACCTTCAGGCCTGGTGTTAATTGGGTCCCTTCTCGACAGCCTCAGCAGAGGTCACAGATTGAATGGGCCATGGAGACTGAACTGAGCTCTCTTACGTGTATCCGAAGTGGTCCCTCCAGTTTGGGGGTGGGGCAGCCTGGCAAAAACTTGCACTGCCCACCCCACGTTGGGTCACATGGGGGGCTAAACATGGGACCTCGGCCCCCATAGTCATCAGTCTGGAACTTTTCCCATACATTGGATTCATCAACAAAAAGGGATGGATGGTATGGGCTACAACAGCCCATAACAAAGCTTTCAGACAAAGACAAGAGTATGTAATAGCGTGGACAAAAGGTGCTTATTAATATGAGCAGGGGAGGATAATTTCACCCTTGATTTGGTAATACAATTGACCTGCAAGCCAGTATGTCCTATTTTTTCTCTGTATAGTTTTGATTGTCATTTTTAATGTAATTCAGTTGGCCGGCGCTCAATTCCTGGAACTTTCAAATGTCTCAAAATTGCCTGATCCTTTATGTCTTAAAACCCGCTCATAAACTCGTTTCTCAGTCAAATGGTTACTTAACCTATTTTCCTGGAGACCAGCTGAATAAATGAACCTTATTATATTACTAATATCACTTCCCTTTCTGTCATCCCATTTTAAACTGCTTCCCTGCCTCCCAATTCGATGTAGTTTCAGAGGTTGCTTTCTTTCTCTTTGGATTTATTATCAATCATTTCATGCAACATCATCCACTTCTTTTTGCAGCTCCCCTATGTTAGATTTTATTTGTTAATAGCCTCATATTTCAACTTGATCCACTTCTCTTTGCGTTGCTGTCATGGTTTTACTCTATCATTATCAGTACCATTGTGATTTTTACTCTTTGGCTATTACCATTTGCAGCTTTATCTCATCCCACTGCAGCAGAGTCACACCTTTGACCTGGAAATCTCACTGGGTATTCTATTTAAAGCGTGCAAGTCTCGAAGATTCTTCAGAGGTTGTGTTCATTGAAGGACCACAAAGCCTTCAAATGTTCACCAGATACTGGACCTGATTCGGGTGCCATTAAATTCCATGGCAAAACTCCTACTGGCTTTGACAAGCACAGAATTCAGTTTCTTGAGACTCCAACCATCAGCTTGCAATGCCACAGGAACTGGAATTTGCATGAGATTTCTGCTATCCCCAGCTCCTGATGGGTCCAGAATTACCCTGAGAAGTAATATTTTGGCTTCCAGATCCAAGGAACATAACTGTGAAAAAGCAGGGATAATAGGGGAATAAAAGCTTTTTGTTTGGTTCCTGAAAGATTTACCTTAAAATTCAGTGCAAGATGGGCCCCATCTTCAGGAGCTGAGCTGCTTGAAAAGCATTTGACGGGACAGTTTTCCATCAGAACATGCAGCGGAGTTGAAATGGAAACATTTTGCGGAGCATGAATCTTTCAACACAAATGTACCTGGGAGAATGTTGAAATGAATCTGTCACGGCGTAGCTGGCCCTCGGAGGGGGTCAGCCCCAACCCTGCCTATGACAGGCTCCAGTAAGGAGAACATGGCAACCCAGCCTTGAAAAGAAAGCCCCCAAGTGGCTTGCAATAGGCTACTTGGACCAGGCGGGAGCACAGGACTCAGGTGACAGAGTAGAGCCCTGCATGGGACTATTTTTTAATCCCACTGTTATGGCACCGGGTCCTGCGGGATCCCAGTCCTACTGCTAGTACCATGCAGGGCTCTGTCCAAAGGGGCAGCAGCCAGCCAGGGTTCCAGCCTCTGTGACTGGCGCAGGGCACGTCCCCTTGTCACTGAGGATGATAGTCAACAGGGAGAGTTTGATGTTTCCCAGCTCAGGCTTGTTTTGCACATCTGTGATTTTCTCCATCCCAGTGAGAGAAGAGGGGGGGAAGTCTGGAATTGCAGGGGGGCTTCCCGGGGAGGGGCAGGGGAGAAGAGGGAGCAGATACAGCCACGAAACCAGGCGACTCTCGAGAGAAATGGGCATGGAGGTCATGTCAGCAAAGGGAAATTAATATCCATCATCAGAGTCCCCTTGTGAAGGATCGCACAGGTGTACACACATGGCACTTCCCTTTTCACAATGACAAATGAGCCTTGTAACCTGCACAAACCTGAGAGCTCAACCCTTCAAAGGATGGCATTTTTCCAGATGGTCAGTCAGATGAATGCCTATGCAAATGTCAGTACAGCATATTCCCCTTCTCCAGAGTGTATGGCATCTGGACAACATAGGCAGCTTGGGAGCTGTTTTTAGGTAGGGCTCTTGTTCTGCAGGTTGGTGCAATTAAGGCTGTGATGTTTTGTTTGCTTGCATATGTATAACCAGTAGGCAGCAGCTGTACACGTAGGAATGATATTTAGAGACATTTAGGCAGGGTAGATAGACATGTTCAGCTTCTTCAAAGAACCTGGACCACAGCTGACAAATGACATTCTCCAAGATCTAACTGCTTATTCATTCAGATAAACAGAACTTACAACACTATGTAGAATCATGCTGTCTGATGACTTCCAATATTGTTACGTATGCTCTGTGATATTCCCTGGGTTCTTTAATAACCAGAATATGAGAGAAACAACACACAAATGTAAAGGTCCGCAGGAATTAGAATGGCGTGAGCAAGCCAGCTATGCTCTTCCAAAACACTACTGGCCACTCTCAGGACCGTCTCCAAATTCACATATTGAAAGTCTGAACATGTTAAGGGAGCATTTATAAACTCTAATCCTTTAACACGTATCCCTCGGGCTGCCCATGCTGGGGAGCTGGCATACGACCACCATACAGACAACTCCTGCATGCCAGTGAGTATGGAGACGGTCAAGATGCCCATCCTCTGGCAAGGTGGATGAATGCTGTATTCAGAGACGTTTGCAAAGGATCTGGCCAGTTTTTGCAGCACAGCTGCTCTGGTGGGAGCTGAACAGCTAATCATCCTCCCCAGGGAATGCTTTGAGGGAGTGGGGAAAGGATTGTTGGTCCATAGAACGAAGAGGTGGGGTGGTCCCAGATCCCCCATTCAGGCGTAGAACAACTCTATCCAGTCCTTGGCAGAGCAAGAAACAAGCACGTGCTTCAGCGGGCCTGAGAGTGGGGAGCTGCTGAATGTTCCTTATCTCCTTGGGGTAGCCGGGAGTGGTAAGGGGGTAGGGATGAGAGGCAGCTACTGCAGTGGGGACAAGTGAGGGTAGATAGAGGGCACTGGAAGCCAGTACAGCTACTATTTTAGGTGGCACCAGGCCTGCAAATCTGGTACCGGATGTAAAGTGCCAGCAGAATCTATACAGGTAGAGGGTGTCCAGTTCCTGGCAGGTACCGGGGTCCCTTAAGCTGCAAAAACAAACCATCAGAACTCAACATGCCAAATGCCTTCTTGGTGAGACTACACTGAGGCCTGTGGCGTTCCACCAGCAAAAGACTCGGCCCATTGTCCGATGCTCACTGTCAGGTATTTACATCTGCCGTTCATCCTTCCACTCAGCAAACCGGCTTCTTAGCCTCTGCGACAGTCTTTGCTGCAGCGCTCCCTGGGCTAAGGTGCCCCACGCTGGTTGCCTTCCCCGCTGTGCATGTTTAACGCCTCTCGAGCATGCTCATTGCCTTGGTTAGGCGTGATCCTGCTGGCTGGGAGGGCGAGTGGTGTCTGAACTGAAGAGCTGTGATGCTCACAGGTGAATGGAAGTGCTGCTGACCCAGACCTTTTGCAGCAGCACCGTAGGTCAGGGGTGGCCAGTCGGTGGCTCCGGAGCTGCATGCGGCTCTTCAGAAGTTAATATGCGGCTCCTTGTATAGGCACCGACTCCAGGGCTGGAGCTACAGGTGCCAACTTTCCAATGTGCTGCGGGGGGAGGGGGGTGCTCACTGCTCAACCCCTGGCTCTGCCACAGGCCCTGCCCCCACTCCACCCCTTCCTGCCCCCTCCCCTGAACCTGCCGTGCCCTCGCTCCTCCCCTTTCCCCAGAGCCTCCTGCACACCACGAAACAGCTGATTGGGAGGTGCTGGGAGGGAGGGGGAGGCACTGATTGGCGGAGCTGCTGGTGGGTGGGAGGTGCTGGGAGCGAGGGAAGAGGGGGACTGATGGGGGGCTGCTGACGTATTACTGTGGCTCTTTGGCAATGTCCATTGGTAAATTCTGGCTCCTTCTCAGGCTCAGGGTGGCCACCGCTGCCGTAGGTGGTACAACAGCTGGGAAGCAGGGGTGGGAGTGGAAAGATTGGCCTGGCTCTGGTGGCACCCTGAGAGCCCCCCCAAACTGGTCACATAATCTTGCAGGCAGGGGTACTCGCCATATGGGCTGACGGGGAAGGCCAGCCCACCAATGCTGTCAGTCACTAACTACTGCAGAGGGGATTTAGCCAAGGCCACAGCAGTGTCTAGAGGGCTCCTGCTGGTCGCTGCCCAGAGACAGCCAGACCACATGGCTTCCATCCATCCCCATGATGAAATTGTTCCTTACCGGGCTGAGTCCGGTGTGTGTTGGAAATGTTTGTGACATGCTGCTCAATGCAAACGGAGGCAGATAGCAGCTGGCAGCAGCTTGGAATCATGGATCTGGAGATGTGTGTGATAAGAGAGGGGGCTGTGATGTAGCCATCTGAGCACTGATCTGGGACCCAGGAACTACTGGCCAAGTCACTTACCTATTCTGCCTCAGTTTCTCCACCTGGAGGATAGGGTCAGGAATACCAGCCTAGCTCCTGGGAGAGAGGCAGTCGTGAGGATCAGTTAGTGTTTGGGAAGCACTTGGAAGAGGAAAAGTGCTACTGGAAGTGTCACTGTTACAGTCATTTCTGATTGTCAACCCTGGGCACCAGCACAGCATGTCTCGAGGATACCACCCAGGGACCGTGTTCTGTGATCTGCTAAGCCTCTGGGAGGATCCCTTAGGCAACAATATCTGATATCCCACTGCCCTGATAGCTTAGAGCAAGTCACTTTCCCTCTCTGTGCCTCAGTTTACTCATTGGTAAAATGAGGTTTATGAAATTTACCATCCAGGCGGGAGTGTTGCAAGACGTAATTAATTCACATGTGTGAACTTTGGGAGTCTCAGAAGAAACCTGCTATAGCAGTGCAAAGTAGTGCTATTGTGGGGGCAAATTCACCCCGATGTAACTCCCATTGGCTTACTCCAGGAATGGATTTGACCCATTATTCTGATTTGGCAAAATCAGTCTTTAATTGAGAACTAATTGATCCAAGGATGTGTAAAACGTGCCCCAGTCAAACAGCAGCCATTAGGTGACTGTAATAGAGAACCCTGTGTAATCCCAAATACTCAGACCTGGGGCTTCCTTCTCTGCGTGAAGAATGCACACAGCACGTGTGGCAGATTCTGTATCATCACCCCCAACATGTACCTGTGAGAACTGTTCTGATTGCACTTTATGCACAGGGAGAGTGCATCCTAATGTGCTGATGGATGTGGGTGCATGCTACCCACGCTGGGATGGACACATAACTGCTCACCTGTGTTTCATAGGCAACGACACACCCAGCAATACATTTCTTTTCCGCTGAGTTGGTGGTAGCCTGGGCTTTTGGAGCTCCAAGACCTGACACATTGCACAGGGCCATCTTGGAATGGCTTGATGCCTGCAGGTTTGTTCCAATGTTTCCATGATCCACCCATTGGGTTTGGCCTCTCTGTGCTCTGTCAGTCAGGCAGATGCCAGCCCATGCTTCACCGGCATTTGCTCAAGTCTCCTCCTGCTCTGACTTCCCTCCCATAAGATCCAGGGGGGAGGGATTGCTCAGTGGTTTGAGCATTGGCCTGCTAAACCCAAGGTTGTGAGTTCAATCCTTGAGGGGGCCACTTAGGGATCTGGGGCAAAAATTGGTCCTGCTAGTGAAGGCAGGGGGCTGGACTTAATGACCTTTCAAGGTCCCTTCCAGTTCTAGGAGATTGGTATATCTCCAATTATTACCTTTACCTATCCACTGCTGCAAAGGCGTGTGGTGGCCCTAGCCCAGGTGTACTCCTAGAATTGAGCCGACCAGCTCTGGGCCTAGCCTGGTGGTTGCTGTTTATTCTCACTAGTGGCTGCAGAGTGAGGAGGAATGCTGGCGGCAGTCCCTTCTCTCGGTGAAAAGTAATTGCAGGGCAGGGAGTACCCAGGCTGGTCAGAACTGGAACTGAGCAAAATCAGCACTGGCCTGGACACTGTCCTCCTCCTCGTTATTTATGGGCCTTTTGTTTTGCAAACCAAACGGCCTTGCACAAAAGCCTCTGTCTGGATATGCCCCCGGGCGTGTCCCCCAACACGGAGCATGGCAGACAAGGTTTCCTGTGAACAGCAAGGGGGGAGCTTTGCTGCCCGGCTCATCCACCATGTCTCAGCAGAGGCGATAGCAGGGTCAAGCCAGTATTTGCCGTGACTTAGATGAGCTTTTCTTATTCTTGTCTCTTCTAGAGTCTCCATCCTCTCTCCATCACCAACCCTGATGTTCCTCCCAGGGATCAGCGTGGGCCCGTTGCAGTTACAATGGCACAACCTTGCTGGGTAGTTTTTAAGCCTTGGGAAAGTTCTCCCAAATGGGAGGAGACAGCAGATGGAGCAAATGAATGGGCCAGTGCTGGCTTCACTTTGACACCTCGCTGAGTGTTTCCAGTCCCGGTGGGGCATGTGCAGACGGAGTACTGCCGGCTACTGCTATTTGTGTAAACGAGCCTGGCACGCCTGATTGAATGGGCTCAGGACACAAAGAGGCCCAGTCGAATGCCTTTGCCCTGGAGTGGAGATTGCTCTCCCAGACTGCATGTGCCCAGGTGTGGGGCTTTCAAAGCAATGCTGGTTTTGACACAGAAGCTGGGAGGTGGAACCAGAGAAGTTTGGGGCATGCCTCCCATTGCAAGATTGGGGCCCGAATCAGTTGCAAAACCAGATTTGTAACTCGGGCATTCCTGGCTCCCAGGAACACATTCATTCCACTAGACTACATTGCTTCTCAGTAACCCACAATGTAATGCAAACTGGTGTATTCACAGCAGCCTGAACCCAGTAAACCCTTCTAATGAAACCAACCTGGAAATGAAGTTGGATTTATGATACCATAAAACGACTTCTTGCCCAGTGTGAATTCCCTCTGCTTTCACATCGTGTTTTTTCCAGGCAACGACACTGTACAAAGACATGTTTGTCTAGATCTAGGCGGCAGGGACTTGATAATGGGGCTCTGTTATTTTCCAGGGTGCTGTTGAAATCCCACAGGCTTCTTGCTATTGTCCTTATTTTGCTGAACTGGGTCAAGCTGAGTGGGAGTGTTGGTTTTCTCTCAAGTCCCACAGGCAAAGTAATCTCAGAAATACATTTTCACACAGTGAACCCTGGGCATTCCAATTCGCAGTGAGCGGGGCAGGAGACGGGTTTTGTTTAGACTTTTCTTGGCCATTGCTGAAATGGGGGCAGGCGGTATTTCAGCCGGCGCTAGGCACACAGCCTTTCTCCCTTTCATTGCAAATATTGTGCTTCAATAATTGGCCTAATTACTGAAAATAGACGAATATTATGTACTCTTTGTAGAATGAATCAGGCATCTTTGGAGAATATGTTTTATATGTCAGGGCAAGGGGTTTCTAGGACAGCTAGGCGCCTGGTAGCCGACAGAGGCAGAGCCACCTCTCTGCACTTTGTTTTATGCAAGAACGTCTCTCATTTTTCACCCACTTTTCTCTCCATCCCACACAAGCCTGGTGCCCTTGTGGCTCTGCTAGTCTGCAGATTATTTACATCAGAGACGTTGAATGGTCGACATGGAGTTAGGCTGGAGATGGAGTCTAGAAGTTTCCCACTTCCTGTGAGAGTAAGAAAGAAAGGGATAGATAATAGGACAGAAAATATCGTATTGCCTCTATATAAACTCATGGGACGCCCACATCTTGAATACTGCATGCAGGTGTGGTCGGCCCATCTCAAAAAAGATATATTGGAACTGGTAAAGGTTCAGAAAAGGGCAACAAAAATGATTAGGGGTATGGAATGGCTGTGTGTGAGGTTGGTTACCCTGCTCCTGCCCTGAAGCGCTTAAAACAGCCCTGGGGGAAGGTTGTGGCTGGAAGCTGCTAAGCTGGGCTGATTGGGAAGTGGTTGCAGCTGGGCCACGCCCCAATCAGGCCACAGCTGGCCTGTATAAAGAGGCTGGGAGCCAGAGGTTCAACAGTCTCCCTCTGTAGGCAGAGGGAGATGGGCCTGGCTGCAGGGAGCTAGACACAGGGGACCTGAGTGGAGCTGGGCTGGGGAAAGGCTGGGGAGCTCCAGCCTGGAAAGCCCCAGGCTGCGGCCTAGCATTGGGCTAACATGTACTGGGGATTGCAGAGAGCAGCCCAGGGGTAGGCCAAGGCAGCAGGTCCAAACCCAACCTTGCCAGTGATGAATGGCTGATACTGCAGTCTGCCCCAGGGTGTGGGGCTAGACAATGACTGGCAGTAGCCTCATACTGAGGCAAGGTGGGAATAGTGGGTGGGGGTTCCCCAGGGAGGGGATACCCTAAGACTGAGGGGGGTACTGCTAGGGGGCAGCACCCCAGGTACAAGGGCACCGGGGTCCAGGGAGGGACACGGGAGCCAGAGGACAGGCGGATCACCGGTCTGCAAAGGGGACTCTGGGACTGGAAGGAGCTAATTCCTGGAAGTCACCAGCAGGAGGTGCTGCAGGGGTGAATCCGCTCTTTTACAGGCTGCCACATGAGGAGAGATTAATAAGACTGGGACTTTTCAGCTTGGAAAAGAGACAACTAAGGGGGTATATGATAGCGATCTATAAATCATAACTGGTGGGGAGACAGTAAATAAGGAAGCGTTATTTACTCCTTCTCATAACACAAGAATTAGGTGCCACCAAAAGAAATTACTAGGCAGCAGGTTTAAAACAAACAAAAGGAAGTATTTTTTCACACAACTCAGTCAACCTGTGGAACTCCTTGCCAGAGGATGTTGTGAAGGCCAAGACTATAACAAGGTTCAAAAAAGAACGAGATAAGTTCCTGGACAATAGGTCCTGTTTGCCAGGAGCTGGGAACAGGCTACAGGGGATGGATCATTGATGATTATCTGTTCTGTTCACTCCCTCTGGGGTAACTGTCATTGGCCACTGTCGGAAGACAGGATACTGGGCTAGATGGACCTTTGGACTGACCCAGTATAGCCGTTCTTATTTAATCTCTTGTTAAACTCAGACGCTAACTCACCTCTGGGCCCTTTGTGACTCCAAACTAGCTCTAATGGACATATGGGGATGGATTCTCCACTCTGCCAAGGCCACATCTGCTCCCATCACCCCGCCCCCCCATTTGTGGTGTGAGGGGGATGTAAGGGGCATTCCAGGGCAGGGTATGGAGGGGATATGGTGGAGTAGAAGCAGAACCTGAGCAACTCCAACCTGTGCTGGGGTTGAGACACAATCAGCTCCTTCCAGCCCTCCTCTCCCCTCTGTCCAAACCCATGGGGTTTGAATGAATGGGCTAGCTAGTGGGGTAGCTCTCCGTCCAGTGCTGCTTAGGGCAATGCCTTTTGGGATGAGCTACCCAGAATCCGTAACGGGACGTTAGGTGCGTCGGCCTTGGGAGCTGACTTCGGTTGTAGTTGATCAGACCCACGTTGGGCTCCCAGAAATGGAGGCACCCAAAACCAGCAGCCGCTTTCGAAAGGCGGAACCTTCGCCTCTCTGGGGCAGTGTCCCCATCCATCAAACGGGTTTGATAACGCAAGCGTCCGACCTCTGTGCAGTGCTTTGAGCTCCTCAGATGAGAATGCTCCAAGCCCCATCAATGCAGAACTCACACTAGGGAGCCAGCTGGTGCACATCTGCCTGCCTGATTTGCAGGCTAACCGGGCTCTGCAGACCTTCCTTTCTCCAGCAGGCTTTGCCAGCATCCCCCACGGGCAGCCCTGCTCCCTCATTGCCTCTGGCATTCCTGGGGTTATATTTTTTAATGTTGCAACAGGTCTCTGCCCTCAGTAAGCGGCTTTCATGTGGCTCTGAACTCAAACGTGACTTAGTGCCGGCCGTAATCTCTCTCCACAACGGGGTGTCCATCCACCAATTACAATGGCCTGCCTTGGAACAGGATTTACTTTTAATTAAGCCTGGGTGAGTGCAAGCAGTGCAGAGAGGAAAGGGCAGCTTTGTCAAGGGAACACTCTTCTGTTTCAGCGGAGATCTGAGTCTCCGAGCGATCCTTGCCCAGTACCCAAGCACTAGCCTATAGCCCCAGCCGGGTCAGCTAGCCTGGGTTGAAAACACCACCAAACTCGGATAAGTGGGTTTTGTGTGTGGACAGGAGTGGAGACATATGCTGTGTGGAACGGGGACTTCCAGGTTCTTGGGAAGTGACAAAATCAGCTGCTAAGATGAATGATGCAGGGAATGGGTGGGCTCCTATGTTAGGATCCCCAGCCACACTTTGGACTGGCTAAGCTGTGCCCTCCACTCACACTTCCTGTGCTTCTCCCAAAGTTGTGGTGCTTTTGGGGACAGTGTTTCCGTCTGTCAAGTTTATGAGGTGCCTCTTTCTCACACACACACTCTCTTTCTCTATCCCATGATCTCCACAGACAGTTCAAAGTTGTCTTTGTTCCACCATTCAGTGTAAACTGGAGCAGAGGTGTTTTGGGATGGCAAAGAATTTGCCTGTAAGAGGTGGGGTCCAGCCCCAATCAACACCTGCCCTGGCTGCTCCTGCAAGTTGTGAACTTTTCGAGCTGCATTCGTGACCCCTTGAAGTTTTAATTCTTTGCAAGTCTGGCTGGCAGCTGCAGTGCATTGCAGACAGGTGAAAAACTCTCTGTCTCTCCGGGGAGCTGCCGCAGACCCAGTTATGGACCACTAGTTCAGCGGTGAAGGCAAATAGAAGTCGGGCAGATGCTGCCTCAGACAAGCTCCATTCCCAGGATCCTCCCAGCAACAGCAGGAGACTTCCTAATCTTGCTGCCCTTCTGGGGAGGCCAAGCTGGGACAAGAAGAGGAGTAACTGGCAAAAGCAGGGGTCCAGGAAATGGCTTCCAATGGGTCCTGGGCAAGCCCCCCGAAGAGCATGAATTGGCTCAGTGCCCAAGAAGTTTGGATGCAGAACTGTATCTGAACCTGTATAATAGGCAAAACTGCAATTACCCTAAAGCCTCCTCCCAGTCCAGTCACCCTCAGACGTTTTAGGAGGGACTGAAATCAAAGCCTGGATCCCATGTTGGGTCCAGCCCCCTGTTTGATTGAACCCCTCCACGTCCGGTCACGTGCTCCTTCCACCCTCCTCAGGCTGGAGAGTGAGGCACTGATCCTGTAGTTGGGTCTCAGGCCCGTCTGTGGGAGGAACGGGCTCTCTGGTGAGATTTGAGCCCCGCCAGCGCCAGGGAGAGCAGTGGCTGTGGAATAGGGAGGGGAGCTGAACTTTTCCAGCCCTCACAGAAGGTCTAGTCCAATTCCTGAGGGACACTATGGGTCAGTTCCTACTTTAGCCCCTCCTAGTGTGTATCCCTGGGCTGGTGGGAGGCATTTTCCCATCGTTCGTCAGCCTCACACATTCCAACCCCGCCAACGGAGCTGGCACAGTGAAGGGGGTTTTGCTCCAGACACTGCCCACCAGGGACACTCCATCCTGCTTCTCTTGAGTACGGAGCTCAGTGTGTTTAGCAAACACAGGGAGACGCCCTCCTCCAACAGGGGCTGGTCAGGGCCCATCTCTTATTCGTCGTGGCTTCCAGACCTAAGGCTGAGCCAGGGCACCCTACCAGGGAGAGTTTGCTGCCAGAGCCAGGCCACCGCTTCCTGAAAGCCCTCTGCACTACCAGGCATGGGGTCTGGCTGTTCGCCAAGGGCACTCTCCCTGAGGAGGGGATTGGCAGGAGGAATGATGGAGGGAGAAGAGTGGAATGCAAGAGGGAAGATGGGGAGGGGTGTGAGGGGAAAGAAAAGGGCCAGATCCACCCTTTCTCATTCAGGCAAATTCCATTGCTGATCAGTTCCAGAAAGGGGGGAGGGGAAAGAGAGGGGGAGAGAAGAGAAGATGGTGGCACAGAGTGAGACGGAAAGAAAAACTAAAGAGGAGGAGGGGAAGCAGGACAAGAGGTCACCTCTGCAGCATTCTGCTCTCAGTCGCACCGGTGTAAATCAGGAGTGACTCCACCAACTGCAGCAGAGTGAGTCTGGAGTGATGCTGGTGTCACTGAGATCAGAAGTTGCCCCTCTGTGTTGCTGGGCAATGCCCATCGCGACAGTTCAAAGCAAGCACTGCACTTGGGAAACACAAGGCTTGGATGGTGAATATACTTTCCATTTCTGTATCATCCTTCACTGAGGATCTAGGCAGATATTAGTGACTAAAGCAAAGATCACTTGGGTATGTCTACACGGCATTGTAGACTGGGCCCAGAGTGAGGTTTGAGACCAAACCCTCCTACCATCCACACACTAATCTGTCTGATTTGGGGCACCAAGCATCCAGGACCTAGCTCCTAGGACGCATCTGGAAGGCGGGGGAGGTCTGAGTCCAAACCCTGTCATTTTGCAATATGAACACAGCTCAAGCCACAGACCCGAGTCAGAAGGTCTGCGCAGTGCAGTATGGATGGTTAGAATGGCTGTGAGACCCGGGTCCAGCAGCTGTAAACCCAGGGTTACATGCAATGTGGACACTCAAGCATGGACTTAGACACTGAGTCCACACGCAGGAAGCAGGTTCACAATGCAGTGTAGACGTATCCTCCGAGGCCTTGAGAACGTTCAGATCTGAATCATGCTTGACCTGCAGGTCTATAATGGGCTGAAGAGAGCTGCTCTGTACTGGTGCAGTATCCTCCACCGCATGCACCCACAGTCTCCCCTTCCACGTCTCTGATGTGTCAGTCGTGTCAACCATGCCCTCTGGCCCCTTCACTCCCCACACTAGCCTGCTGCCCAGCTCTTGTGGTAAAGCTGTGAGGGTGGAGAGCCCAGGCCATTGACCAGTTGGATTCATGTGTTATTGTCTACCTGGGGCACATCACTGTGCATTCCTATTGCTCCCTTTGCTACCCTAAAATGTTCTCAGTAACTCATTCACAGGTGACACACGTGTGTGCAAAGAGGCTAAACCAGGGATCATCAACCTTTGCATGCGGCCCGTCAGGGAAAGCCGCTGGCAGGCCGGGACAGTTTGTTTACCCGCAGCGTCCGCAGGTTCGGCCGATCGCAGCTCCCACTGGCCGCAGTTCACCTTTCCAGGCCAATGGGGGCTGCGGGAAGAGGTGACCTGGCCTGTGCCTCTTCCCGCAGCCCACAGTGGCCTGGAACAGCGAACCGCGGCCAGTGGGAGCTGTGATCGGCCGAACCTGCGGACACTGCGGGTAAACAAACTGTCCCGGCCCGCCAGCGGCTTTCCCTGACAGGCCGCGTGCCAAAGATTGCCGATCCCTGGGCTAAACAGCTGTCCAGAGATAAGCGTGTTGTCACCCAGGTGGAATCTAAACAAAGGAAGATGAGGCCATAGAAATGCTATCAGCAGGGTTCTCAGCTACTAATCTCTCTATCGTAGTGATAATAGCAATAAAAAGGAATCACCGGGAATGTAGAGAGACTTAAAGGCCATGGGTACGTTCTTTAAAAGAAACTAACACCACAGCTTAAAATAAACAGGCATCTATCTATCTATCTATCTATCTATCTATCTATCTATCTCTCTCCACAAACCCCATCTGTCTGTCTGTCTATCTATCTATCCAAAAAGTCAGGCTGAAGCAGGCACGCACTATAGCAGGTGCCGTGGGGCTGCGGTCAATACCATGCCTTGCAGCAGGGGAGGGCTGGGTCATGAGGAGAAAAGGGCAACGTTTTCCCAGCAAAGCCCGATGCAGGAAAGGCTCGGCTGGGTTGGGCATTTGTCTGTAAAGCCGAGAGTCAGGCTAAGTTCGTTGAATGCACTGTGGAGGTTTGCAAACCAGCTCAGGGCCTGGGAGAGGAGCAAGCCTGGGGGGTCTGGGTCTGGGTTTGGGGTGAGCCCAGAGCCTGAGGAGGTCTGGGTTTGGGGCAAGGCCAGAGGCCAATATAGGTGCACGCCTGGAGCCTGCAAGTTGGGCCTGAGATAAGAGGAAGCCCAAGTCCCATAGAGGTGCAAGCCCAGAGCCTGGATTCAGACTGTGCAAAATGCTCAGGTGACACATCCCTGCGCACTGTGATATCAGCGCCATCTTACAGAATTAACCACCCCGGCACTTTCCCACTGGTGGCTGGCGTGAGGCGCCCTCCCAGGCGGAGAAAGCACTGTGGGACCAGCACGCACCCTGGGCCTCGCCTCGAAGATCACTGAAGCCAGATGACCCAAATATGAGAGTGAAACTGGCACATGGAGCTGAACTCAGAGCCGTGATTAAAGATCGGAACCCCTCTGATCCCAGGCAGGGCTGGCGACCCCATCCTGGCCTCCATCGCCACAGAGCTGGCACCAGCCACATCCCCCTATCCTCCCCTCCCCCCGGCCCATGGCGTACCTGGCTCCAAACGCCAGTGATGCAGAGATCATTCCCCAACCCTGGCTCCCAGCCGGGCTGTGTGACCCCGTTGCCCTGTCCTGCCCCACTTCTCTTTTGTGCCATGGTGTCACTGAGTTCTGTTTGTAAGGGGATTAATAATTAGCTGCCAATAAATAAATTACATTGGAGACTCATGGGTAAGCACTTGCTGACCCGGTAATCAAATTTTCCATGGAAGTTTCCCGTCTCTCACAGGGTGAATAGCCCCAGGGCACTCCAGCATGGCTGCCTAGCACAGACCCTTGCTGATCAAGGGGAAACGTTCTGTGTTTTCCCCAGCTCTGCTCCAGAGATTGCAGGAAAGTCAGGCTCTTAAGCGATGAGGAATGGCATTTCTCAGGGCCAAAGAACATCTCATGCGTCTCCCCTGATACTTCGGGGGGGAGGAGGGATGTGGCAAATTTACTGACTGCCCCCCACTTCACCCAATCTGAGTGAGCTCTGCCTCTCCAGGCATGACACACAGTTCGCAGTAGAAATGTGCTGCCCTCGCAATTAAAACTTATAAAGGCAGCTCCAAGACTAGTGGTTAGAACAGGATGGCTGGGTCCTATCCCCAACTCTGCCACTGCCTGACTCTGTGTCCTTGTGCCAGTCAATTAGCATTGGTTCCCCCCCACCCCCCGTAGATGGGGATAGTAATACTGACCTGCCTTCGAAAAGCAGTTTGAGAACCTTGGACGGAAGGCGATAGCTTCTCGATCAGGTAGAACTGGAACTGCTCAATTGTGTCTCATAGGCTTTATACTACTAACAGCTAATGAAGATTCTCCTTTGGCTCAGGAAGTGGGGGATCTGTGATTCTGAAGCACACGGAGTCACCATGAAGTTCCAAGTGGCTTGTATGTGCAGCAGAGTGACAGTCGTGGGTGGATGTGGATGTGTTATAAGACAGGGTTCTATAACATTCCTGCAGTATAGATAGGGTTGAATCCAGCTTGGCTTGTTCGCAGGAGTACTGCTGGTGAAGTTAATGGAAAGGGATGGTAGTGTGTTAGAGAAAGCAGGTTTTTGGCCCATAACATCATTTTCCAGATCTCCAGCAGAGCTGTCAGTTACACAGATCCGCTTTTCTAACTCAATTGCCAACAATTAATGGGAAGAAATGCGTGCTTGGAACTTTTTTTATATAGAATTCAACATGTTCCAGGTTCTGGAGAAAGACTAGCTAGAAAGAGAGCTGAGTTTCAAAATTAAAATAAACTTCCCCCACCAAACACCAATCTCTCTCTCTCACACACACACACACAAACTCCCAAACCTTCAGGCATTGCAGGAGAAGATCATGGCATGTTACATTTTTTTAATGATAAACACAGCTCCTAACAAGCCCAGGTAACATTCTCTGTTCAGAATTATAAAAGCAAGCCGGCTGCCGGCTGGCCCATTCCGGTCTCTCTCAGGAACTGCAAAGGTAATTGGTGTGAGTCTAATTATTCCTGCTAGATAATGAGCATTTTGCATGCTCATCACCGGCTGACCAGAGCAGCATTCGAGTTGCTATTTTGGGGTGTGGCATGCAGCAGCTCTGAGTTAGGAAAATGTGCACAAAGCCAGCTTCTACCATTCTAAAAAATAAAAGCTTTCACTTAACCTGGAACTGCAGAGCATAGGACATTGTGAGGAAAGGCGCTCTCTCTCCATCCTGACCCAAGAGGTGAAAAATAGGCCAGATTCTCTTCTGGTATAAACCAGTGCAGCCTCATAGAAATCAGTGGAGCTGCATCAGTTTATGTGCACCCGAGAATCTGGCTCAGCTGCTCTTTAGTAGACCTGGCAGCAAGTTATGGATCCTTCTTGCACTGCTCAGGGTCAGCTGATGCAAAAAGGAAGGGAAGTCGCTCAGATACAATGGGGTGAGTCCCATAGAAATCCGTTCCATTCTATGCATCCGATGAAGTGGGCTGTAGCCCACGAACGCTTATGCTCAAATAAATGTGTTAGTCTCTAAGGTACCACAAGTACTCCTGTTCTTTTTGCGGATACAGACGAACACGGCTGCTACTCTGAAATAGAAATGCTTGTGAGTAAGGAAAAGTAAAGACTGGACTTTTCAAAAGATCACATGGGCGCTCGGAGACAAACTGGCTAGAGGGTGGCTTCCCTGTGGCGATGGTCTGTTAGAATCCTTAGCATTTATTAATCCTCACCGTTCCTCTGAGGGAATGGGTTATTGTCCCCTGACACTGAGGCAGGACAAAGTAAACCTCGGCATCCCTGAAAAGTGTTTGTCCAACCTGTTCTTAAAAACTTCCTGTGACAGGGGTTCACAGCCTCCGTAGGTCACCTGTTCCAGTGCCTAGCTATCCTGATAGGTTACAATGGTAGGCCACAGAGATGGACTGTAATATTTGGGTGTTCCTGAGAGGTCCCCTGTCCGAGGGCTGACCTGCTACAAGGTAGCGCGACTGCAGAGGTTTTCAGACTGATGTTAAGACGTACGTAATATCTCTGACAATACATGTTATTGTATTGCCTTATGCTTCATCCCCCACCTACGGCATTATGGGTTGTCCCTAAATGCAGCATCAGGAGGGAGCAGGTGCCTCAGCTTTTGCTGATAAGGCCCCCAAGCTCTGGACTCCTTTGAATAATGATTGAGATGAACGAGCACTGTCAACCTGAGTTTCGAAGCAGGCCAGTGATGGTTTTGTTTCCCCAAGCTTTCCAATCAATCTAGCGGCACTCGCGGAGCCAGGCCCCAAGGGCCGTGGATGAATATTGACCCCGGGAGCTGTTCTTTAGCAGCATTTGGTCCTGTGAGACTTGGCAGAGCAAACGGGGGGGTGGGGGTGGGAGCTGTTGCAAGCAGCAAGAGTTTGCTCCTTGCCTGAAGCTCTCTAGATAAGAGTTAATTCAGTGGGTCAGAGTTGCTTCCTGGCACTGGTTTGGGACTGAGCTTTCTGGAAGAAGGGTTTACCTGCATGGCATTTGCGACCACCTCTGTTGCAGGACAGGTGCGCATAGTGTAAACAAACAAGCTGCATTAAAGAAAACACCCTGACTCCATGCCACTGATTTCTCCTTCAACTGCAAACAAACAGCCCTGCAAATCCAAGGAACCTGCTGCCCCTTAGGAGAGGGGGTGCCAATAATCAGGAAACACTTTGCTATTGTATGCAAAAACTATCCTAACTGCAGGGCGACTGGGGCAAACATTGTACAGGGGCGAGGAAGGGGAGCATTGTGCTTGGAAATATTTGGGATGTCCCGGCTCGAAAGGACTACTGCTTTGCAATATCTCAATTGCTAGCTGAGAGCACGAGCATTTCTGGCCCATTGTTTCTCTGCTACCTGTTCTGTGCCCACAGCCCCACGTGGACACTGGTAATTGCTCCACAGATCAGCAGGATGTCCTTGTTAACCAGCGGCGGGGTTCCTGCTCTGCCTCTCCCCCTTTGTTTAAGGAAATAAACAGGTTTCTGATGCCACAGTGGGAGGGCTGGCTCCGTTTGGCTGCTCCCTGCTGGGTTCCTTTGATCTCTTTATATTGATTTGTTTTAATGCCACAAATCAGGAGATTGCAGCTGGGTGTCGAGAGCAAACCTTGCTGTCTCCGCTGTTCGCCCCAAGTTCACCCTTTGGCCCTGTATGGGCAAACTCACCTATCTGCTTCCAGGCGGGACCATGGCTCCCTCTGAAAGGAGCCAGCAATGGGTCAAAAACTTCAAAAACCCCTCCCGGCGCCCATCATCGAGGCAGCCTGAGCCAAGGCCCTGGCCAGTGGAGCAAGACTCAGCACACCTAGAAGAAGGGTGATCCTGGGGTTGGCGTGCTGCCCTGGGCTGTGGGAGACCTGGGTTCGAGTCTCAGCTCTGCCCCTGGATGACTTTGGGCAAGTCACTTAGTTTTTCTGGGCCTCCGTTCCTATGGGACTAGCAGCCCTGCCTCAAGGGGTGTTGTGAGGACAGATGCAACAAGGACACACCTTTGGCGGCTCCTCGCCGAGCCAACCTCTCTGAGGGGGAGAAGGGTTCTGTGGCGCCTGTTGTTGCTCCCTCATTGCCTGTGGGGTCAGGGCGGATACAGGCCATTAGCCATTATAGTGAGGGTGAAATAGCAAAGACCCCCCCCCCGGTGAGGGCCGGGAGTAGTGACAGACCAGGGCGGGGGAAGGGAAGGGCGGAGGAGCCAAGTGGAGTCCACCATCACCTGAAAACACTCAGTGTGCTAAAGAGTGAGAGCTGGTAACGCCCCTCCCCCGCCCAAGAAGTTATTCTCACACTCTCCCTCCGTCTACACGGCAAAATAAAACTAGCCTGGGCCAGCTGACTCCGGCTCCTGCCAGGGGGCTAACCAGCAGTGTTCACAGCCTGGGCTGGAGCCAGGGATCTGAGGCCCACCCCCCTTGCTGGGTTTCACCGCCCAGCTCCAGCCCGAGGGGGACTGTCTGCACTGCTGTTTTGAGCCCCGTAGCGAGCCCCCCAAGCCTGAGTCAGTTGACCCGGCTACTGAGACTCGCTGCCTTGGGGTTTTGGTTTGGGGGTGTTTTTTTGTAGGGTTCTGTTCATTCCCTCTGGGGCCCCTGGCACTGGCCGCTGTCAGAAGACGGGAGACAGGGCTAGATGGACCCCAGTCTGGCCGTTCTTCTGTCACTGCTCTCCCCTTCCTAGCAGGGATCATCCTCTGTGTCGAGTTCCCAATCGTACAGTGCTAGCTAGTGCAGGGGTTGTCAAACTGGGGGTTGCACCAAGGCTGGTGTTAGACTTTGCAGGGGCCCAAGGCCCAGCGCCCGGGCTGAAGCCGAAGCCCGAGCCCCACCACCCAGGGCTAAAGTTACGTGCTCCCCGCCCAGGGCAGAAGCCCTTGGGCTTCAGCTTGGGCGGGGCTTGGGCCGGCTCGGTCTTTGATCCCCCCTCCTGGGGTCGTGTAGTAACGTTTGTGGTCAGAGGGCGGTCACGGTGCAATGAAGTTTGAGAACTGCTGAGTTAGTTTATGTATTGCAGCCCGCTGCTAGGCAATATGTTGTGGGGGGGAGGGGTTCTAAAGACTGCAGACACTATAAATAACCCTACCACTCCCAGAGACTCTCCTTTAGCTCAGATCATAGGGGGTGTACGTACGTGGAATAGGAGGTCCTCCTAACCCCAGAGGTGAAAGTAAGCCGGTATGGGCCGGTACGGCATACCTGCAAGAGCCAGTACGCCGTGCTGGACCAGACCGGCTGATGATTTAAAGGGTCCGGGCAATTTAAAGGCCCTGCCTCTTCCAATTGAGGCCGTGCCTCTTCTGGTTGAAGCCACACCCCCTGCTCAGGAATCCAGAGTACCGGTAAGTCCTTTAAGTTACTTTCACCTCTGCCTAACCCTCAAAAGGACCTCAGGGCCAGGTTTTGCTGGTAACCAGAGTGGCTTGTACCCTCCTCTGTCATCTCTTGGAAATCCTGGAGATGCTTTTGAATGTTACTGAGCTGAAGAAGCCTCAGCAGAGGCACCCAGGATGATTCAGGGGCTGGAGAAACCAGGCCTGGACTCTGTTAGGACAGCAGAGACAAAGCAAGAGCCTGCAGGGAGCAGGGAACAAAGAGGAGACAGACAAGGTGGGTGGCTGAGCTATCGTCAGAGGAAGGAAGTGCAGAGCCTTAAGGAGCATGAGGCATCTGGAAAGCAGTTGACAGACGCATGAAACAAAGCAGAGTCTATTAACTGAGCAGCAGCTGAGCCATGTGGTGGAGGAGGGTGCTCTGAGGGTCTTATAGAGGGGGCAGAATGACCCCCCTACCTCCTATGGCTTGTGGAGAGGAGCAGATCTTCCGGGGACATGACTCACTTGTCTTGGGCCGGCCAAGTAGCTTCTTTGAAGAGGCCTGCAGGTTTCTCCAGCTGTTGAGCTTCCTCTGCAGATGAGCGGGGGAGAGAGACGGGCCCTTTCGGGGGGATGAGGGATGGATTAGCCAGGAGGCCAGGCTGGGGATGTTCCTTTGCCGTGAGCCTCTTGGGGCTCCAGGAATGTGCACAGAAGGCCTGCTACGTCAGTACAGTGTCCCAGGGCAGCGCGCCAGTGACGTCCTGGCAAACAGGCTTTTAATCGGGAGGCCGAGGGAGCCAGGCAGCATAGGCGGTGCAGAAATCTAGCTGGTTCCTCTGCAGCCAAGCCGCAGCAGGGAGCAGTATCTCTGGGAAAGAGAGAAAACAAAGGAAAGAAAGCCAAACAGCCAGAGTGTCACTGTACTGCACGCTGGAGAAGGCAGAGAGAAAGAGACATCTGGTATGCCAGGGTAATTGGAGAAGCCAGCGTGGCAGCTTGAGGCCAGGAGTCGTGCAGCAATGCCAGTCTCTGTCTGAAGCAGCTGGCGCATGCCCTGGTGCCAGCTGGAGTTATTCCCGTCCAGGTTCCTGGCTGAGGTTTCCATGGTTGTTCTTGGACAGGGCGAAGTCACGGGCTGATTCAGTGCCTCTGGTTCGTCTCTTCCCTTTCAGACTCTGAAAGGGTTTAAAGAGCTAGTGATGGAGGCTCCTCCAGGGAGACTTGCCTCTCCCGTTTGGAGAGCACTAAGGGATCACTGCAGATTTACTGTGAGGGGAGGGGCACAGAGAGAGACTAGTGGAAAGCCCAATAGCTGCCTTTCGAGTCCTTCTGCCGGTCGCTGTGAAGAACCAGTAGCTCCAGGAACCCCAAAGCCCCTTAAATCTAGTCACCAGCTGGAGTCACTCGATAGCTTTCAACTGGAAGCTGAGGAAGGAAGAGGCAGAGTTTTCTCCTGGGAACTCTGCTGAGGGGGTGAATTTGTCTGGTGGCCCTAGAGCAGAGACCGTGTGGCGAAAGGGCAGCACAGATAACGTGCTAACTCTAAGGATAGTTAAGCACTGGGACAGGTTACCAGTGAAATAAGAAAACATGCCCTCTGTGTGCTGGAGTGCAGGGATCTGTCCCAGGGCCAGGGGGCTGGAGTGTAGGGATCTGTCCCAGTGCTCAGAGAGCTGTGTGTGCCAGTGGGACTGAATATATGCAAAGGTAGATGGAGGAATGCAGCATGGATGTGGGGCAGATGTGTTGGTGTCAGGGAGCCAGGACCAAGTTCATCCCCAGTGTCATTGCACTGAAGCCAATGGGCTTACACCAGGGAATAATCTGGGCCCCAGGGATCCCTATCTCAGCCGTTCCAGAGAGCTGTGCTTATAAAATCCAACATCCCATTCCTCCCCTCAGACTGATGCTTGAGATGCAGCCTCAGCATTGCCCGGACCTCATGGGACTAGACCAGATCTGCCCTGCCCCCCAGAAGCCTCTCTTCATTCCCCCTGGGGGTGAGACTCCCTCCAGCCTTTAGAAGGTGATTCCTCCTCCAGGAGGCTTTGCTGGGGTGGGGAGAATCCGTCCCATCACTGACTGATCGCTCCATTGCATTCCTTCCTGCCCATCCAGGCTTCGCTATTGGAGAAGGGACCAAAGAACCCAACACTCATCATAGAGGGATGTGACAGGTCTCTGTGTGCCTTGATGTTCCCAGGCAAGGTTTTTCAGGAACGGTGTCTCCCCAGAGCAGCTGTTTCCTGAGTCCCATTGAAGCACCCTTGCGGGTGATTAGCCTACACAAGACTCCGGTTCCAATCTGTTCTTATCAGCTCCCATTCCTCAGCAGCTGGTGCAGAAGAGCTGCCCCAGCTATAACATTAAGCTCCTGGCACCATCAGAAATGCCAAGTCTGGTCCCGAGGTCATGGCGAGGAAAGGAAAGGTGAGACGGGTCAAGCAATTTTCTTTGTCTATGAGGAGCAGGTGTGACAGTGGCAGAGGAGTCAGTGAAGAGAAGAGCAGGGCATCCCACAGCTGGGAAGGGTCATTTGTCAGCAGAAGAGAACATAAGAAGGGCCATACTCGGTCAGACCAAAGGTTCAGCTAGCCCAGTGTCCTGTCTTCCGACAGTGGCCAATGCCAGGTGCCCCAGAGGGAATGACCAGAACAGGGAATCATCAAGTGATCCATCCCCTGTCATCCATTTCCAGCTTCTGGCAAACAGAGGCTGGGGACACTATCCCTGCCCATCCTGGCTAATAGCCATTGACGGACCTGACCTCCATGAATTTATCTAGTTCTTGTTTGAACCCTGTTATATTCTTGGCCTTCACAACATCCTCTGACAAGGAGTTCCACATGTTGACTGTGCGTTGTGTGAAAAAATACTTCCTTTTGTTTGTTTTAAACCTGCCGCCTATTCATTTCCTTTGGTGACCCCTAGTTCTTGTGTTTTGAGAAGGAGTTAATAACACTTCCTTATTTACTTTCTCCACACCAATCATGTTTTTATAGACCTCTATCATATCCCTGCTTAGTCGTCTCTTTTCCAAGCTGAAAAGTCCAGTCTTATTAATCTCTCCTCATACAGCAGCCGTTCCATACCCCTAATCATTTTTGTTGCCCTTTTCTGATCCTTTTCCAATTCCAATATATCTTTTTTGAGCCGTGGTGACCGTATCTGCACACAGTATTCAAGATGTGGGCGTACCATAGATTTATATAGAGGCAATATGATATTTTCTGTTTTACTATCTATCCCTTTCTTAATGATTCCCAACATTCTGTTTGCTTTTTTGACGGCCGCTGCACATTGAGGGATGGATGTTTTCCCACTGATCTCTTCCCTTCCGGCCCCAAAGTAGAAGACCCAGGGGACACTCCAAGAATGGAATATGCACTAGCTGTGGCGCCAATCCCAGGAAATGCTACAGTGCATGGTGTTTATTCTGCCATCAGCCTGTGGGATTCACTGTCCCAAGGAGATGGATGTCCGAGGGGTGAAGAACTGTTTGACTGCCAGTAATACTGGTAGCTATGCAGAGCTGAGATGATTGGGGCTGACCCACTGTGGGCCCTGTGCAATATAACATGTGCGCTCCTCACCTGTGACTGGCTTCCCCCAGCCTCTGTGTACCCAAAATGCTCCCTTCCACCCGATCTCTGCACCTGATTATGAAGCTGCTTTGGCCTGCTCTCCAGAAGAGATCTGGGAAGCCAGGAAGTGGGGCCAAATAGCATATTATCCAGAGGGGAACCAGAATTTAGAGCAATGTTAGGAAATTCAGTCCTTGCCACGGCCCAGTGCCATCAGAGAGGAGCCCTGCTAGTGAATTGGGGGTGCTGCTGTGGCTAGCACACTGGGTTTGCATGGTGGTGTCGGGGCTTACATATCTGCTTAGGTTTCATAGGCATAAGGCTCCCACTGCTAGATAAGGGTAATCAAATCACATGCTTCAGGCCATCAGCTGATCAGCACCAGGTCAGGAAGTAATTCCCCTCCTCCCTAGTGTGTACAGCATAGCACAGTTAGCTCAGTGCATCCAGTAATGGCCACTGCACATTCTGTATTAGATGGACCAATGTCCTGATGTGTCAAGCCTAATCCTATGTTGCAGAGACGCTTAGGGAGGTCGCTACAGAAGGCGGGATGCATGGAGGATTATTTAGACAGACTATCAGCAGAGGTAGATATGTGGGTTATTCAGTTCACTATACAGAAACGTAAAGGCTAAGGACAACAGAGAACAGAATAAAGCATTGAGTGAGTGGGAGAAGGATCAATACTCGATAGCCCTTGAACTTCCATAGCAAGGCAAATGGGGCATCATTGCTCTTATATAAAAGGACAGAGAGAGGTCTGCCTTCCATTTGGAGTGTGTTACGTAGTGTTTGTTATATAATAAATGGGCCAGGAGCACAGCTACCCACTCTGCAAGCTCCAGCTGTGGAACACCGGCCTTTTAAATGTGTGACAAAGACCCCAAATAATAGCTGTGCTCCTGCCTCCAAACCTCCTGGCCTTCAACCACTAGGCAGTGCTTCCTGGAGAACTATCACTAGGTTGCAGTGGAAGACAGGAGTTACATGCCTCATAAGCTGATCCCAGTTGAGAGGGCTGGGTGGGAGGGAATGCTGCAAGTATCGGAATATGGAGCCATGGAAAAATATGTTGCTGAGCGAGTGATTCTATGGGGAGCTCCAAGAATAGGTGTTAAATCATAGAGATGTCGGGCTGGAAGGGACCTCGGGAGGTCATCAAGTCCAGCCCTATGCACTTAGACAGGACCAGGAAAACCTAAACTGTCCCTGACAGGTGTGTGTCCAAGCTGCGCTTAAAATCTTCAGCGACGGGGATTCCGCAACCTCTCTTGGAAGACTGCTGCACAGCTTAACTATCCTTACAATTAAGAAGTTTTTCGTAGTATCTAACCTAAATCTCCATTGCCGCAGATTAAACCCATTACTTCTAAATGTGTTGCAGTAGCACTTGTGCACTGTCATCCTCTACTGGATGGACTCAGAACTGCTCAACTGTGTGTCATCAACCTTATATTGTCCACAGCTAATGGAGAGTCTCCTTTCACGCAAGTGGTAGAGGCTTGGGCTTCAGCAGCAGCAGCAGGCCCCTTGTTGTCACAATGGGGTTCCCGCTGACCATAGAGTGCAGTCTGATGATAACAGTGAAGTGGCTACAATTTTATTATTGTGTTTTAATATTTGACTCTGTAAAGGAAAACAAAGGGTGTGAATCTATCGATTGTTACCACAAGCATCAGCAGGTGAGGTATTGTTACACATACATAGTCTTCCAAGCTCTTTTTCTTATTGTGTGAGCAAGTTTTGACACTTGGGGAGACACACCGTGCTGTTAGTTTTGGGTTATGCAAGGTTTGGGTCTAGAGGCACCTTTGAGGCCTCTAGAAGCCACAGGATAGTTTGCTCTCTGCATTGGTCTCTGAGAGGAGTCGATTCTTAGAGCCACATGTTTTATGCAAATGCAGAAGAACATGAAGTAAAACTCAAAACAACATATGAAACAAAATAAAATGAAAAACTCAGCCTGCAGCGGTGGTATCTGCAGCTCCCATCCTGCGGGGCAGGGCCCGGCTCCCTGCGCTGGGGGTTGTGACATAGAACATGGGGTCACAGCACCACTCCAGTTTGGCCCAGCCCTCCACCATGATGCTGGGGTGGCTGGCCCAAATCTGAGTGAGTTGGCGTTGCAACCTGGCACACGGTGTGGCAGCATTATTCAAATTTGGTCCAGCCACCTGGCCAGTCATCATGATTCCCCTCCATTGGAAAGCCAACCTGCAAAGCTCCAAACATCTGCTACTGTTCTGCAGAGAGATAACACTGGTCTCAGAAGAAAGGGTGGGTCGGTCTATCTATCGATCTACCTATCTGTCACCATGGCCCATGCCTGAGTGAATCTGTGCATGAACTTCCGAATGCATCTGGCCAAGGAGCATGCCACCAGACAAAGCTTTCCAGAAAACACTTCACTACCAGCAAGAACTCCCTTGTAAGTTTCCGCGCACTCTGGTGTGTGTGTCCTTTTACACAGGAGAGAAAGCTGCTTGTTTAGTTCTATTAAACAGCTAACAACTCATGTTCTCTCTGCGACAGTAATGAATGCCCTTTGGGGGTTTAAACATTTCTGCCTTTAATATCAGCGCTTTCTCTCCATCTGATCTGTGGGGGGGCGAGGAGGATGGACTTTTTGTACTGGAACAACCGCTGCTGATGCCAACAGGCTGTTTTGGAAGAAGGGACAGGAGAGAAGGAGCCGTCCCCCAGCAGCTGGTTGAGCGCTCTGTGGTTGATTTGGGTATATTGCCTCCTAATTACAGTTCTTGATGTTCTCTCAAAACAAACTGTGTAATTAGCCAGAGGACAGGAAACACATGGAGCTGGGACCAACGTGTAATAGCACAGGATCGCATGTAGGGCTGGATCTGAGAGGGCGGCTCGCAAAACACAAGCCTGGAGGTGCCACTGCAGGAGAAAGATGTTTTTCTACATTTCTCTGTGACTTTTAAGGCATTAATAGTAGTGCCATTGGCTTGACCCAACAAAGGCAGGTGCTGTGCAAGTTTTCTCCATCCAGCTGTATCCCTCAAGCCTGCCCCACAGCCCTCTGCTAGTTCAGTCCTTGGATCCTCCCACACCGCGCAGCTGATGCACCTCAATCCTCCCCTGCACCCTGGTATTCTAGTCCTGGGCTCCCCAAACGCTACTCTACCAATGCACCTCAATCCCAATCCACAGCCCTCTGTCCTTCCAGTCTGGCCTCCCCATACACAGCTCTGCTGCTGCACCTTTGTCCTGGTCTGTAGCACCCCCTGGCTAGTGCAGGCCAGAGCAGACTCATTTGTGAAGTGGGTTTTGAGATGAGCAAAGAGGGGGACCAACATGATCATTTTCAGCTGCATCCCTCAGCTTGATTTGAACTTGGATCTGTCGTCGAGCCACTGTGTCGTCTGGGGACCCTGAGAATCTGTTTTTAACAGCAAAGCAGGTGCTATGGGAACAGAGTACAGTACGATGCAGGAGGCAACACGAGACACAGTGCTGTTTACCGTTAACCCCTAAGAAAGTGCGTCTTGTGCAGATGCTGCCTCATGCAGCAGGGAAGCGTGTGGTGCGCAGATACTGTGCTATGTAAGGGCCCTGTGGTACGTATACTAGACACGCAATCAGAGTTTTTGCAATCAGATGATGCGTAGCATTGGAATACACCACCTGTTTGCACCGGCTCTCCCCTCTCCGAAGCACATTCAGAACAGGCCAGGCAGCTGCAATCCCACATGAAACAGCGGGAGGACGGTGCTGGTGGGACAAGTCAGCAAAGCAAGTACAGGGAGCATCAGGCTGTGCCTGACAAACCCAAATGATGGTGGTCGGCTTTAGCTAGAGCTGTACCCTCATCAGTCTCTCTTTAAGCTAGTGTGGCAAACCCAACCAGAGTGGATATGTGCATACAAAAGCCACGAATGCAGAGCCCGTTGCAAGATGCAGTTAGGTGGCCGCACGGGACTCCAGCAGGTCACAGAATGAGTATTTGGGTAGTTATCACATAACCTAACCATGTAACAACCATGCAACAGTGGGTGATATTTTCCTCAACTGAGTCAAACAGTTCTTTTTTCAAATGTCTCCCTTCTCGTCCCTCCAGTTTGCTTTCTGTTCTTTTCTCTTTCAACACCTGTGAGGAAAGGTGATGTGATGACATGATGGCTTCTGTTTCCACATATGCACTCTCTCACACACACACTGTCTCTCTCTCTCACACACACACACACACACGCTTCTCTTGCAAGATCCGTCTTTGCCGACACTATATACCGTATAATCCACCCACCCACAGAGCGTCAGAGCTGTACTGAGCTCTCCAGGACAGAACATCCCTTGTGAGTCCAAAGGTCAAAACACCTGTCAGCGCTGGTGCATTAGGCCTGTGTCAGTGGGAACGTCAAAGCTCCTTCAGCTTTGAGTGCTTGGAGCTGGCTTTGGTAACCTAGGGCCGTATGATCCCTGGGAAAGGAGTAGCAGCATATGGGCTGGGGAAAGTCTGTGGAAATGGAGAAGGGTTGTGATCACATTGCTGGGATAAGGTCAGGTGGGCGACCCATCCATGACTGCTGGCCTGTGATTGCAGGGTGGAGCTTACCTATAGCCTGGCTAATAAATCTGTGAAAAACAGAGGGCCTGAATCCGATTTGGTGTGCACTGCTATGAATCGGGGTAACCCCCCTGTGGCAAATGGAGCTGCACAGCAGGACAACCAGAGGAGTTGAGATCAGAATCAAGCCCGTAATTACAATGGCTGGGATCAGATAATATTATATCGGGGATGCGAACAGAAATCTCTCCCTTCCCACTCTCTCAAAGGAGCAGGCATTCTGCCTCGCCTCCCGCTACATGGACCTCACGGCTCAGAGATGCCCTTTAGCTTGTCTCCAGGCTGGGAGCGCACTGCCTGCTCGCAATCCTCTTAGCTCCAGCAGGCAGCCTGCTTGTCCATCGTTGGGTGCCAAGAATGGAAATTCGGCATCTCTGGAGGTTCCCAGCTGCCATCTGTCCTGCAGAGACG
Organism: Mauremys mutica; assembly: GCF_020497125.1. Taxonomy (NCBI): domain Eukaryota; kingdom Metazoa; phylum Chordata; order Testudines; family Geoemydidae; genus Mauremys; species Mauremys mutica. Next base: position 78,880,263 of record NC_059082.1, on the reverse strand, counting down.
CCCAGAGTTGGGCTATCTGTCTCTTGGGTGTCCCCCCTACAACCATCCACTTCTGCAGTAGAGGTTGCTTTGACGTTGCAACTCAGACTGGAGCTCTGGCTGGAGAGTCCAAACCACCACCTTGAGCTGCTATTTTTGGTGCAAGAGCCCTGCTAGCACAACCTGAGGTCAGAGGCTCGCTAAATCGGAACTCACCATGACCAGTACTGTAATGGCCACAGACAATGCAGGTGGTGCCTGAGCACCAAGGACAGGAGGCTGGCAGGACATGGCCCCTGCCCCTGTGCCAGTCCCAGGGTGAAGGGGCTGGCTGGGCATGGCCCTTGCCCCAGCCCTAGGGTGAGGAAGCTGTCCAGGCATGACTCCCGCCCCAGTCCCAGGGTGATTCCTACACAGTGGCACTCCCAAAGAATAGGACATTTAGCCATCTTCTGTTTTAGGACAGACACAAGGTAGCTTGGCCTGCTGAAATGTAGGACAGTCCTATAAAATGAGAGTATCTGGTCAAACACCCACGAATGTTGGGGACAGTACAAGAACCCAGCTAGACAGACATCTGGTGAGGGGTGGGTCAGTCTATACAGAAGATGATACATCGGGGGAGCAAGGGGACAGGCCAATGAGATAGCTACGTATAAATATTGGAAGGAAAGCAGCATGTAGAGGGGTATAAACTGTTGACCCCATGCACCTGTATTAATGCCTAGAACACAGGCATTTTCCAGACTCAGCCAAATGAAGGCTGGGGGAGGGGGAAAAAGATCACCATAAATGGTGGGTGCTCATGTATCATAGGCTTGGCTCTTCCCTGCACAATAGATTAACTACAGTCTCCACTTCCTGCCCTAAATTGGTACGCAATGTTATTATGCGCTGTTAAACAGCAGCCACGTTTCATCTCAGAGGTGGCTGCATGTCAGTGGTGGGCGAAGTGTCTCCCCCAGGTATCTTCCTTCCCTACAGGACCTGACAGTGAGGTGGGGAAGATGACTCATTAGTTCACGTTTGCAAGGTGCTTTGAGATCCTCAGGTGAAAGGGCTGCTAGGAGTCCAAATTGCCATTATTTATTTACCTTACCTGCTCCCAAGGACACACCCCGCCTTCCTCCCCCACGGGAAGGGAGCTGTGAGAAGGAACAGGGCGAGTCAGCACCTGGACGTACCAAAGAGTGGATGAGGTCACTGCCGGGAACGGGGAGCTGGCAGGTCCCATGCTGGGCTAGCAGGGTTGTCACGGCCCTGACCACGGGGTGTTTGAGTACAGAATGGGAATGAGATGGACTCTTGTTTTCGGTTCAGCAGCTAACGGGAAATGTGACTTTCTTGCAGCACTGCCAACTCTGGGCCATTCGCGCTGCATTAGAGCAGCCCCTTCTGCCAGAGAAGCGCTAGCACCAGGGAGGGGCCAGTCCGTGTTTGGCCTTGTCCTTAGGCTTTTCACATCTAAAGCGAGGCTCCAGTGGCCAAATGCAGATGCTGAGCCAGATTCCAAACACCACAAACTTCAGCGGGGAGGGGGTCCAGAGCTGGGGTTTGGATTTGGCCCACTGTAGAGATAGGGACTGTTTTCAAGATTTGGCTCCAGATCTGGGGTTGGATCTTTGAACCTTTTGTCCCCACATCACCCAAGAGTTCCAGGGTGGGGTGGGTGGGACCTGGGGCTTAAGGGTGCACCGCTCTCTATTACAAGCACTGGTTCCTCACTGAAGCAGGACAGACAAGCTCTCTGTTCTAGGAACACTCACCCCCACCCCACTATGCAGCATTTTTATTTTAAGATACCTGAGTCCTGGAACCAGCTGTTTTTTATGGTTCTCCTGCTAGCTCCAAGACCTCCTTTGGGTTTGGTCAGTAACTTTATCTGTATTCTGTTCTAAACACTTTAGCTCTGAGCCAATTCCACTCTGAAGAGCGCGGGCCTTACGAAGGGGCTACATTCAAATACAAGCCTCAGGAGCTTTTGGGCTACTGCACGTGATCGTTCATCCCTGGGAAGGTGAGGCAGGGCAGCTGGGTGATGGATAGGCCAAACCCTGGCTGTCCTCCTCTTTTGCAGTGCAGGGCAGTGAACCACAAAACCACTGGTCAAAGAACATGGGCCTTAATCCGGCAAGGACCCTGAAAGCCTGTAGCTCCCTCTTCAGTTCGCGTCACTGAGCTTTGGGAGGTCTCTGCCCATCAGGTGACAATTCCTGGGCCCAATGGGGTAAGTTATTGACAGAGTTTCACTCTTCACTTGGGTCAGTTCTACACTACAGACCTATATCGGCATAACTATGTCAGTATTGCAAAGACTAAACGTAAAAAAATCATGTCAGGCCCCCCCAAAATCATGAGATTGGTTTAACAAATCATGAGTTTTTGGAAAAAATAATACATTGAGATTTTTCTTTTAAAACGTGTCTTCTAGTTTCCAAGCCTTTAGAGTGCACTGGAGTCACATGTTTATGTTTTTCTCCTTAACTACGAGGTCTATAACCAGTTTTTAAGTGAAAGCAGAGGGTCTTCCATATTTCACATGACTCCAGGAGCTGGGGCTTTAAGAAAAATGTCCAGCGTTGTGAGGCTCACAATAAAATCCTGAGAGTTGGCAACACTAACTTGGGGTAAGGGTTAGAGTTAGGGTTAGCAACATAACTACCGACCTAACCCTCTGTGTAGACAGCGCTATGTCAGTGGGAGAGCTGCTCCCTAGCTACCGCCTCTTGGGGAGATGGATGAACTACACCAGCAGGAGAAGCTCTCCCACTGGCGCAGTAGCGTCTTCACTAAAGCGCAACAGCAGCACAGCTGCACCAGTGCAGCTCTGTCCATGTAGACAAGCCCTCGGTGTGTCCTCGCTCTTGTGTTTTCCTACACCAGTCCCTTCAATCGATCTGATTTCACAGTCCAGCAGATGGATTACACCTCACCTCCCGCCGCCAAGCGCAGCATTGCTGAGGGGATTGTGAAACGGAAAGGCAATGAGCGCTTCGGATGCACAGTCACTGCTGTGATTAACGAGAGAACATGCGGGGTGCACATGGAGAGCACAGTCGCCGCATATCAACCCTCAGCAGGCTGGGTTGAGAGCGGGGTCGCGGGGCTTATGCAGATACAAGGAGCTGATGCCTTAGCCTGTCACCTCTGGACGTTTAGGGTCAAATCCCAATTTAGGTCACAAGCAGGAGTGAGTTTATTGATTCCACCCTAGTGCAGTGAGAGCATCGGCCCCTTGATCGGCAGCACTGCCATGGAATGTGGCACACAGCTGAGTCTCTGCTCAAGGAAAGTCCAGGCCTAAACTAGAAGGAGGAAGCATGGGGCAGGCTAGAGGGACACCGACAAAGCTGTGAGCGGGACTCCAGGGTTGGAACAGCAGGGAGGTGGCTGCAGGTTAGGTTCACTGGCAGACTTGGATAGCCGGGGGTGGTAGTGCTGCATGTCAGGACTGAGGGACACTGGTAGCTAAATGTGGGGACAGGATTCAAACATCAGAGGATGCTGCCATTCAAAATACGGGTGCCTTGGCAGGGCTGCACGTGACGGCCCGAGGCTGGAGGAGAAAGGGGTGATGTTGATCTGGACTGAGGTATGTGAGCACTCTTGGGCACCCTACAATAATGAACTGTTGTGCATGTTTAACCAAGGAAAAATTAAAGGCTTGATCCTCCTCCCATTAAAGTCAATGGCAAAACTCCCATTAAAGACAACAGGGGTGCCAGATCAAACTGGAAAGCTGTCAGAGCCCTGGGGGTGGGGTGGGAATCACAGAGCAGGGAGGAAAACTCATGATTATTTTAAAACGATAAAACCTCCCTGGACAACGCCCCTCTAAATAATAAAGAGCATGTGCAGGGCAGACACGGGGGGGGGGGGGCGGCGCAGGGGGAAGATTTACAGTGATGGGGCAAGACCTTGTGACAGATGAAGGTTGCACTCGAGTAGGACGTAAATTGCTGAGGTGAAAGACGGTATCTGTCATAGCCTTTGCTGGGCCATCCTCTGCTCATAGAAAGCACAGCTGAAATAAGGATTACACTGTTCTGTTATTGTCCAAGGTGACCGTGCTTAAGGCTCTAATTAGTTAATTGGTTTCCCTGCTCTCCTGGCTCACCCTGGCCTTGTCTCCTTTTCATTTGATATATTGTTTCCCAATATCCAGCAATGAACTATCACATTCAGTGACCCCAGCTAATATGACCGGGAGCTGGGATTTCAAAGGAGTGTAATGGTTAGGATTAGATGCCCAATTTCAATGGGAGTTAGGTGCTTAACTCCTCCAGGCCCTTTAAATATCCCAGTCTAGATAGACAGACGAAAAGGAATCGAGACCTTCCAGAGCTCATGAAGGATGCAATAAGCAAGAGCTGTTTCTTACATTGCCCTAGTCCTTACAGAGCTCCATAGAACCTCCTGATCACGGCCAGGCCTCACTGCTGAGGTCGCCAGGCTTCACAGCCTAGATGAATACAGCAGTCAGATTGCAAAGACGAACGTTAAAAAAAATCATGTCAGGGCCCCCCAAAATCATGAGATTGGCTTAACAAATCATGAGTTTGTGGAAAAAATAACACATTGAGATTGTTCTTTTAAAACGTGTCTTCTACTTTCCAAGCCTTTGGAGTACACTGGAGTCACATGTTTATGTTTTTCTCCTTAACTACGAGGGCTATAACCCCTTTTTAAGTGAAAGCAGAGGGTCTTCCATATTTCACATGACTCCAGGGGCTGAGGCTTTAAGAAAAATGTCCAGTGTTGTGAGGCTCACAATAAAATCCTGAGAGTTGGCAACACTAACTTGGGGTAGGGGGCAGAGGACACTGGATCAGGTTTTTTGGACAAGGTTTTACCTTGAGAGTTTGGAAGAAGATCTGAGATGAGAGCATTGTTCAGTTTAGAATCACTGTAAGGGGAAATTTACAGTGCTCCCATTGATACCCAATGATAATTGGGTAGCTAACTACTTCCTGTGCCTTTGAACCTATCAGGTAGGGGATAATAGACCCAGTCACGTGGCTTTCACTTTCACATGCTGATTCCTTCTTATCAAGTTCCCAGCTATGCAAATAGAGAAAAGAGCTCGATTGTTCTTGTACTAGAGATTGCAGAACCCACGTTGACGAGAAGTTACGTGAATACTGCCAAGTCCATGCTGAAAGGAAATCACCGTTTCAATAGAACCAGGGGTGGTTTTTTGTTGTTAAACACTTTTGGTAAATACTTACAGTACTGCTGGCTCAATGATAACCTAGTGCTGGCCTCTGGATTTGTACTGCCTGGTGTTTTCCTGTGCTGTATGATATCCAAAGAACACTAAATCTTGTTCATTGATAAATTCATCTCACCCTGAAGGTTCGGAGAGGGAGGAGTGATGTGACACTGGCAAGCCAGGGACCAGCTCGTGCCAAGGACTCGGTGTCTCAACTGAACACTGGCAAATACCTGGCTGGAATTAGGCTGACTCACCTGTGTGCTAGTATTGTTAAAACAGATGTTAAGTTTATAAGTCTGTGTTTAGTGTAGACTTTGTGAAACCCTTCCAGGAGGCAACATGTGTTAATCTTGTTTATAACAGCTGTGCCCCATGTGATAAAGTGTTATTAAGTGTTTGCATTGTCATCCTCTTTAATCGAGTAAGTCATCAAACAGGAAAGAAACATTCATTAATGTAAAATGCTGGCTTCTTACAGAAGGTGTTAGGTTCTGCCCACCAAGAAGGCCATTGAAACCAAATTAGCCACTGTGAAACATCAAAGAATGAAGGCTTTGTCAATTGCCTTCCTCCCATTCCACCACCCCAAGCTGCTCCAATGAAGAGGAGACACGAGGGTGAACTCATCCCATCAGCTTGAACTCTGAGGGGAAGGGAATACAAATCCCTAACCAAAAGGAACTGTATCACCATACTGCTCGGGCTTTGGGAGGGCAAGATTTCTAAGCATATGCAAGGGATCCCCAGCTGCTTAGCCTGGGTTAGCACTAAAGGACTTCTAGAGCTTGTCCATTGCAGTAGCTTCGATCACCTTTTGGAACCTATGACTGTAACCAGGGCCGGCGCCAGGGTTTTTGCCGCCCCAAGCAGCAAAAAGAAAAGAAAAAAAAAAAGCCGCGATCACAATCTGCGGCACTACTGCCGCCGCTTCAGTCTTCGGCGGCAATTCTGCGGCTGGTCCTTCACTCCGAGGGGGTGTGAGGGACCCGCCGCCAAAGAGCCGGAGATGCTGCCCCTCTCCATTGGCCACCCCAAGCACCTGCTTGCTGGGCTGGTGCCTGGAGCCAGCCCTGACTGTAACGCATTTGTGTGTGTATGTTTACTTGCTTGAACCTTGTAAATACTGTAACTCTTTATTTTTCTGGGTGAATAAATCTTTAGATAGTTTATTATAGGATTGGCTACAAACCTTGTCTTTGGTATGAAATCGAAAATGCAATTAACCTGGTATAAGTGACCAGTTCTTTGGGATTGGGTGTAACCTGAATGTTGTGATTTGTGGTGGACGAGACCATCTATCACAAGGGCAGGCTTCCCCAGGTGCAAGACAGACTGGAGTACCCAAGGGGACTGACTGTGATGCCATGTTAAGGCTGCTGTAGTGCCGGAAGAGTTCACACTTGGTTAGCAAAAGCAGCTGGGGATCCCTTGGTTAGCAAAATCCAAGTATGGAACTCACAACCAATTTGGGGTGTGTGTCCTGCTTCTTAACAGTCTGCCCTGAGGTTGGTTCTCACGCTTTTGAGCTACTCCAGATAGGCTTCAGGCAGAATCAAACTGGTTGGCTGACTAGGGCCCAGTATTGCCACCTCAAGCATCCCAAAATGATGAGTCGGGCCCCAAAATTCATACAATTTTTTTTAACAGCACCTTTTGGGTTCTTTTTCTTTGCCTGATGGTTTCTGAGCCTGTAGGTCTCATGCACTTTCATTGTTTTCAAGCTTTTCTCTGCAATCACGAGAACTAGAAACTTGCTTTCATTTCAACAATGAAAGCTGAGATTCTCATGCAATCATTTGAATCCAGGATCTGGGGCTTTCAAAATGACACCCAAGACTCACAGTAAAATCACGAGAGTTGTCAACACTGAGCAAAGTGGTGAATATGGAACATGTTTCATGAGCATTGACACAGCATGCAGGCCCGGTTGCAAGACACAGAGCTGTATTAAACATGCTGAGAGACCATTGTTACAGGCTGAGGTTCTGCAGTTGATCTAACAATGGCCAAGCCCGCAGGCTTGCATCCATGAATGTCTGGTCCCACCAGTCTATCTCCCTCTTGAAACTTGACCTTCTGTCTCAGTCCAACTACAGGGCAAGGCTGCTGGATGGCACTGACCGAGTTGCGACTGTGCAGCTTCTGCTGTGTTTTCCTTTGGGGGAATGTTTGGCAGAGTGCACGCTCCAGCCATCAAACTGCCAAGACCCAAATGTCTGTCATGGGCCTTACAAATCAAGAGGAAAGGCCCCAGATGAAGAGGGCAGCTAAATGAACCGGAGAGCTCGACATAAGCTGGGGTTCGTTGTGCTGTTTGCTCAAACCTGTGTCTTCTGAACCACTGCCATTCCTCTTGCCAAAACCAGGGAGCCGTGATCAGCGTGATTCTCCCCTGCAGGTCTGGGCCTTGGGTGCCATTGTAAACGGAGTGGCTGGTGTAACATGGTTCGAGTTCCGTGTAGCGTCCGGCCCAATATCACACTAGTTCCTTCTCTCAGAATGAGCTTGGGCAGCTGTTATGTGAGCTGAAAACTGGCAGTGGGACCATAAACAAAGGTTTGTACTAAATAGCAAGGCGTGGACTTGCAGGGGAGCGGGGGTGTCTCATGGGGCCATCTGCGCACATGGAGGCTATTCTCTGCACCTTTTGGGGCCAAAAGAAATCTGATGAGGTTCAACAAGAACAAGTGCAGAGTCCTGCACTTAGGAAGGAAGAATCCCATGCACCGCTACAGGCTGGAGACTGGCTAAGCAGCAGTTCTGCAGAAAAGGACCTGGGGATTACAGTGGACAAGAAGTTGGATATTAGTCAGCACTGTGCCCTTGTTGCCAAGAAGGCCAACAGCATATTGGGCTGCATTAGTAGGAGCATTGCCAGCAGATCGAGGGAAGTGATTATTCCTCTCTATTTGGGACTGGTGAGGCCACACCTGGAGTATTGCGTCCAGTTTTGGGTCTCCCACTACAGAAGGGATGTGGACAAATTGGAGCAAGTCCAGCGGAGGGCAACAAAAATGATTAGGGGGCTGGAGCACATGACTTACAAGGAGAGGCTGAGGAAACTGGGGTTATTTAGTCTGCAGAAGAGAAGAGTAAAGGCGGGATTTGATAACAGCCTTCAACTACCTGAAGGGGGGTTCCAAAGAGGATGGAGCTCGGCTGTTCTCAGTGGTGGCAGATGACAGAACAAGGAGCAATGGTCTCAAGTTGCAGTGGGGGAGGTCTAGGTTGGATATTAGGAAAAACTATTTCACTAGGAGGGTGGTGAAGCACTGGAATGGGCTCCCTAGGGAGGTGGTGGAATCTCCATCCTTAGAGGTTTTTAAGGCCCAGCTTGACAAAACCCTGGCTGGGATGATTTAGTGGGTGTTGGTCCTGCTTTGAGCAGGGAGTTGGACTAGATGACCTCCTGAGGTCTCTTCCAACCCTGATATTCTATGATTCTGTACACTGGCTGCTGTCCAATAGCTGGACCATTATCTTACCCAGATACAAGTGTGATGTGAAACCCAGGATATAGATAGCATCTTCAAACCCTTATAGCTCTGAGGCCACCGCGGTCTTTGGCAGGCCGCCTCTGACTTTACCCCTAGCATATTCAGCTGATCCTGCAGTTCTCACCTGTGAGGGACACTATCAGTTCAAACCCAGGGGGCACAGAGGTAGAACAGTCTCAGAGGAAGGCTGAGACATTCATAGAATCATAGAAGATTAGAGTTGGAAGAGATCTCAGGAGGTCATCTAGTCCAACCCCCTGCTCAAAGCAGGACCAATCCCCAACTAAATCACAGTCTTGCCAACCCCCAAAGTTCAGAAATCATAAGTCAGGCTCTCCCCACCCCAAAAAAAATCATGAAATTTTAAAAATAATCAGAGTCGGGGCTTTGCATTTGCCTTCTGGGTTTTGAGTCTTTAGGGAATCATGTTTTCAAACTTTTTCTTTGGAAACTTCCTCGGGAAAAAATGAAAAAGCAAGCAAGCTGGGGTTACCCCATGTGACTCCAGCAGCTGGAGCCTTAAGAAAAACAAAAGCAAATATTGTGAGACCCGTAATTAAATCCCAGCAATGCTGAATTTGCTAGCACTGGAGCCATAGCCAAGATGCAGCGTGGGACTCTGCTCTTTCGACAGGATGTTTCCTAGGAACTGGGTGATGAAATGGCCCTGGCTGAGAACTCTAATAAGCCACCTTGCACTGATTCCTCTGACTAATTAACTCTGCAGCTCTAGTCTGGGATGGAGGGGTGGGCGCTTTGTTCCTCTTCCTTGACGGAATTTCCTATATGTCTGCAATGGGTAGGTACCAATCCGGGTACCTCGGGGATTGGTACTGTGGGAATAAGGATAATATGATAATAACAAACAAGACAAGAGGGAGTGAACATCATGGTGATAAAGCTTGCAGCTGATGCTATATTCCAGGGGTAGGCAACCTACGGCACGCGTGGAGCTGATTTTCAGTGGCACTCACACTGCCCGGGTCCTGGCCACCAGTCCAGGGGGCTCTTCATTTTAATTTAATTTTAAATGAAGCGTCTCAAACATTTTAAAAACCTTATTTACTTTACATATAACACTAGTTTAGTTATCTATTATAGACTTATAGAAAGAGACCTTCTAAAAACGTTAAAATGTATTACTGGCACGCGAAACCTTAAATTAGAGTGAATAAATGAAGACTCGGCACACCACTTCTGAAGGGCTGCCGACCTCTGCTATATTCAGTGGTGCTGTGAATACCAGTGAGGGCAGAGAAATGATACCGAGTGATCTAGAGAGATTAGAAAGAAAAGCAGAACGTAACAAAATGGGATTCCGCTTGGAACAATTCAGCTAATATTCATCTCATGGGGAATAGGGAGGAGGAATAACGTGAACTAAACATATTAATTTACCCCTTCACATAACACAAGAACTAGGGATCCCCCAATGAAATTAATGGGCAGCAGCTTTCAAACAAACAAAGGGAAGTATTTCTTCATGCAACGTACAGTCAACCTGTGGAACTCATTGCCATGCGATGTTGTGAAGGCCAAAAGTATAACTGGGTTCAAAAAACATGAGGTGAATTCATGGCGGATAGGTCCATCAATGGCTATTAGCCAGGATGGACAGGGGTGCAGTCCCATGCTCCAGGTGCCCCATAACCTCCAACTGTGTGAAACTGGGACTGGACAACAGGGGATGGATCACTCAACATTACCCTGTTCTGTTCACCCCCTCTGGAACCTCCAGTACTGGCATATGTCGGAAGACAGGAGACTGGGCTAGATGGACCATTGGTCTGACCCAGTGTGGCCGTTCTTATGTGAATAGCAAACTAGACATGAGTTTGCCGTGTGATTTGGCAGAAGAACATTAGGCCAGTGCAGCTCTGGGCAGTGTGTACAGGAGCCTCATGTCACAGGGCAGGGAAGCAGGGGGATATTGTATTCAGATGTAGGCACCTTATCACCAGAAATATATTTACAAACTGTGGGGAACTGGGGAATCGAGAGCAGTACAGGTGCCAACTCCGTGGGTGCTCTGGGGCTGGAGCACCCATGGGAAAACAATAGTGGGTGCTCAGCACCCATTGATGAGCCCCACCAATCAGCTCTCCCCCTCCCCCCAGCACCTCACACCCACCAATGATCAGCTGTTCAGTGGTGTGCAGGAGGCGCTGGGGGGAAGGGGGAGGCAGGCCCTTGGGGGAAGGAGTGGAGGGGGGGCAGGGTCTGGGATCGAGTGGGGGTCGAGCACCCCCGGGGAAATTAGAAAGTCGGCTCCTCTGGAGAGGAGAGCAATAAAACAGAGCAGAGGGCGGGAATATTGTCTTGCGAGGAAGAATGAAAGGGTTAAATGTATACAGCATGGAAAGAGATTACTAGGGACATGATAACGGTCAACAAATATTTGAAGGGTGTAAAGACTGAGGTGGGAGAGAAAAGATCTATTGGGGAGGGAAATTTCTAGGGATAATGGAATGGAGTGAAGAAAGGCAGGGGGATATCGGCTGAATGCAAGGAAAAACTTCCCGGCAGCGAGATCTGCTCTGTTGTGGGGCCATCTCAGCTCCAGGTCAGGAGCTGGAGCTGATGGATTTGTACATCTAAGAGCTTGGTGGCGGGAATCCTTGGCGGTGGAATTTTCTCGTCTCCTTGGTTGGGCAGGGTGCAAGGCCGAAGCTGTTTACCGGGTTTGTGCACAGGGCTTGTTTGAAGGAAAATTCGGAAGGCTGTGTTTGATGAGGGGGTTGTTCTTCTGTTTGCTTTACTCGGCACCGGTGGGGTTACATGTCAGATGGTTGTTTTCGGTGTTAAGCGGGCTTGGAGGTCAGTGAGAAGGAACAGTCCTGCACTGGCAGGCTCAGATGAGCACCAGAGACTAAGCAGATCGTCTCCAGGTGTTTTACTGGGGAGGGGAGCAGAAATGAGGACAGCTTAATTATTATTTATTTGCATTCTGGTAGGCCCTAAAGGTGGCCTCTGAGATCGGGGGCCCCTTGGACATTGTATAGGGAGAGTCCCTGCTCCAGTTACACAAGGCAGACAAAGAGCGGAAGAGATATTATTGTCAGGCTGTTACAGGTGGGGCACACGGAGACAAGGTCACCCAGGGAGACTGACAGAACTGGGAAATGAACCCCCCTCTCCCAGGGCTTTCTTTCCAGCATTTCCCTTTCCTGAGTCACACTCAGGTAGATTTTGAGGCGTGGAAGGAAAAAAGATCAAGAGCAAAAAAAATCCCCCAAAATTCCAGTGCCCACTTCCCACTGGCCCTCTGCCTGCCAGTCACATGCGATTACTTTCATGGCAGTTTCCTTCTTATCAGCGCGGCATTTCGCAGCCCTGGAAACAGACCGAGCATCATGAACGTCCCGGTGTTAGAGATTGTGGAATCTGCGGTGAATGGGAAAGTACAGGACACGAGGTTAGCAACGTGCAGGCTTAAGAAATCATAGATTAAATAAGAGCACATTGTTTTCAGTCGCCCAGGGTAAATTACCCTGGTGCTCTGGGTAAGAGAAGACCCTGTTAAATTCCAAGAGCAATTAAGGATGGTTGTCCAATGTTATAACCCCACCTGGACAGATATAAACCAACTTCTGAAAGCTGCCCAAAGAAACACTGAACTGCCTTTTACACGAGACTGGCTGGCCTGAGGACCCCAACATTGGCATGAACCTCAGTCAGCTTGATTTGGATACACACTGAAACAATCTAGTAAATGCAGTCCTCGCCGTATGCCCACCGAAGGCGGCCTGGACCAAAATTAGTGCCTGCAAGCAACCTCAGGGAGAGAACAATTGCATCACAACTCTGGCCGCCTGTGCCTACAGCCACCTTTTGCTTTCCTTTTCTCCTCTCCCTGCACCCCGCTCGCTGTGTGATATCCACCAGCGCTCTGCCTTGTTTATTACTGCCCTGATTTCTCCCCTGGGCCCTCTCATTGCCCTGTGCAGAGATTAAGAACAATCTGTCTCCAGAGCAGGCGAAACCACAAACTCAGCCCACTGTGGATCTGGTCCGGATGACGGGGATCGGGCCGCGTTGACTTCCTGGCGTTGTCGTTTTGGGGCTGGTGGCAAGGAGAGGGGTTTGCATCCCCTACAAAATCCATGACACTGAATCACTATTAACAATGCTAGCAAGAAACAAACAGCCCTCCAGCTGGGTCAGGAGCCAGCAGCGGTGAGGGCCCGCAGGGGATGTGCATCCCCAGTGCTACAGCTTGAAGAGCTGTGCTCACCTCTAGAGCAGGGCCCAGTTCCAGTGCAGAGGGGGACCCCACATAAACAGGGGGGCTGTGACCCTTGCACATCTCAGAGCCCAGCAAGGCAGGGTGAAGTTGGGGTCAAGTGTGTGTGTATTGGGGGTGGGGGGCAGGGATCACCTAGCTGGTCTAGTGTCTGTGAAACAGGGCAGTGCACGTGCTGCTGATGCTGCAGCGGCACCGAGATCTGATAGTGGCTTCTAGATACCACAGCAACAGGAGCTTTAGAGCTGCAGAGAGAGACAGGGGGTGCGTTCCTGTGTGGCCTGGGGACGGGGAGTCTATCTCCCTCCAGATCAGTGGGTCCCTCCTTTCCCGAGCCCAACCGGTCAGTATTGGCTCAAGGGGGGTAGGATTTGGCCTTAAATACAAATACCCCCAGCAGGAGAAATACCTATGGACCAGCTCCACGTTGATGCAGTGGGGAGCTGTTACAGGGTTACTTGGGGCTCTGTCTGTCTGTCTGTCCCATCCGTTGGCTTGTTGCACCGTAGGCTGGAATAGGTTACATTGACTCATCCGGCACTAAACTCAGCAAGATGTCTCCCCAGGCACGTGTAGGAATTAGCATAAGCCACCACCCAGCTTTACAGGTCCTGCTTGCCTTTAACTGGTGTCTGGCTGCCCAAGTTACCAGAGCACAGCGGCCTTTCACATCCCTTCCCTTCCCGTGTGGTGTGCACTGGCAGCGTGTGGATTCTGTACACGCTGGCCGGGTTCAGAAGCTCAGGCAGGTGATTTCCTGAGTCTCACGCAGGGAAGGTGTGAATTTCTCCATGATGCACACTTGTCCCCATGATACTGGGGACACGGCAGCAGAGGTCTGAATGCACCGAACGCTTAATAAAGCCCAGAGAGAAGAAATTCCAAGAATCAGTAAAGATACCTTGTATGCTAGAGACTTTGTGGTTTGAATTTGTACAGGGCTGCAGGGGGTTTTCTGGCAGCACAATGCCTCCTTAAAAACCACCAAGGGCCTGGTTCTCCGTTCACTTACATCGATGTCTCTCCACTGGAGTTACTCCTGATTTACACCAGCATGAGGGAGGGCGAAATCAGCTCCCAGTACATTCTCTTAGGAAAAAGAAGGAGCTAGTGGTAAGCTTTACATAGGAACAACTGAGGTTGTTAAGCTGCCTGTACTGCCCTGACGTAGCCAAGTGGGGCAGGGGCCATGTTCCAGTGGGTATTTGTTTGCCACATGGGTGGTGGTAGGGTGAGGTGGCCACAGATTGCATTACTGTTTGGTGACTTACGTGTCTTATTCTGCATCCCTGACTCATCCTTTGAATTCAGTGTGATTAGTGTGGATGGGGACAGCAGGAGTGAGGCCGAAGCAAAAGGAGCCTCTGGCGTCCTGCTGGAAGTTCAGTGAGCGCACGGCCTGAGAACCCTACAAACCTCCCCACTGCCTGGGCTTGGCAGGCTGGGAGCAAGAGCCCATGCTCTGCAGACGCGCAACTGGGGTGAGTCTTCCCGGGTGGGAATGATCTGGATTTGGTCCTAAGATGTGACATGACGCTGGGGCCGTTCATCGACAGGGGTTATAGCTGCCTGGCATGGAAGCTAAACCCATCCCGACTACCTGAGCCCAGCTGGGGTTTGCTTCCTGCTCCACACTGCGTATTAGTAATTAGCTGGGAAATGTAACCCCACGGTTTGTTTGTATGGCGGGATCAAAAGCAAACAGCTTGTGGATGCTCTGAAGCAATTAACTTCCTGCAAGCTGGCTCCAGTCCAGGTCAGTTGACTCCATGCCGGTTGGGCTGAGAGTATCTGTTATTTTTCTCTCTTATAAAAGGCCAGAGGTTCACTCCTCTGAACCCATGGATCTGCCCTTTGATCTGCACTGATCTTGGGTAAGTGCCTGTGTATGGAGCCCCCCGTCGCTGCACTCCCACCTGCCTCCCTGCGCCTCCCCTTGGCAACACGACTCCATGCTGCCCACCACCCGGGCAACAGGTGCTGCCCCTGAACTGGGGACAGGCTCTGTAGGGCAGAGAACAACCTCTCAGACACCCTCTAAGGAAGCTTGCACTGATTTGCCTCATAGGTTTCCAAGGTGTGGCATGAGACCCTGGAAGGATCAGATTCCCCTAACCCTATTTTGGATCCCGGCTGATCCTGCATACAGGGGGCAGCATGCCCAGCAACCAGCTCACCTGGCTTCTGCTTCTTCTCTGGCCTGATCTGCAAGTGTCAGCTGCCTTCTGCTATGGGAAGAAGAGGGGTGTATGGGGACCACAGAGAACAAACCCAGGGATTCTGGCCTTTGCTGGCGCAATAAAAATAAGTAGGTAATAACACACACACACAGGTATCATATACAAGAACAAACCAGAGGCCCATGCATTCTGGTGTCATGTTCCTGGAAACAGAAATTACACTTCACATTCCATTAGCAACGAACCCACCATATATTATTATATTCTAGGAAATACTCACCCACCTTCATTACTGATAATAGACTTCATGCATACAGCTCCTGTCATCCTGAATGTTGGAGCACTTTGCGAGCATTAATGATTTTAAGCTTCACAACACCGTAAGAGGGAGCTGAGTATCAGAGATGGGGAAACTGAGGCACAGAAAGGCAAGTGACTTGTCTAATGACACTCAGTGAATGGATGGCAGCACTGGGAAAAGAACCCAGGAGTCCTGACTCCCAGTCCTCTGCTTTTACTTTTACTCTTTTTTAAAAAAAAAAAAAGAAAAAAAAGCTATTTGTTCAGAGTATTAGTGGTTTCACCAAGAAACCATATTACAACTTTTGACTTGCAAAGGTCAGTCCATCCACTACAATGAGGCTAAGATGTAAGAAGTGAAGAATCTTATAGCATGTATCAGGCACATTGGAGATTTGTTTAGAGAACATTGGGTTCTTGTGATTAGTCTGCTCATATGACTCAATAGCTATCAACACAGTTACACGCTAGATTTAATCCAGGGGCAAAAGTCATGGATAATTCAAGCCCTGCAGAAATTGACTGTTGCATGCACGCTGTAGCTGTGCTTATGCTTCCATTCTGGCTAGGCCAAACAGTCTCTGTACAGAAAGCAGAATAGCACAGTGGGAGTCAGGGCACGTGGGTTCTGTTCCCAATTCTTGCTTCTGACTTGCTCTGCTAAACTCTGGAGTAAAAGGCACAAGAAAATTCTAAGCCTGTATTATTTTCTTGGGGTCAGCTCCTCAACTGGCATAGATCAGTGTAGCTCTGTTCAAGTCAATGGATTTCTGTGGATTTACACGGACTGAAAACCTGGCCCCATGAATTTCAACTCAGAAAGTTTCTACTGCCCTATATAGGCAATAACCTAGTATGTTTTTATATGGACGGGAATGAGACCTGTCCTGGGATTCCAGTCTGGAGGGTGAACCAGATTCTGAACCCAGTTACATCACTGTAAATCCAGAGCAACTCCACTGAAGTCATTGTGTTACTCCAGATCTATGCCCACGTAAGCATTGGTCATTGGTCCTGTAAGAGATTTGGCATCCAGTTTAGTGCATCACCTAATTCAGCCATTCACCCCTGGATCCTGCCCCACTTTCTAATGTTGGGCTGTCTGTTTCCAATAGGGTGACCAGACAGCAAGTGTGAAAAATTGGAACAGGCGGTGGGGGGTGGAGGGTAATAGGCACCTACATAAGACAAAACCCCAAATATCGGGACTGTTCCTATAAAATCAGGACATCTGGTCACCATAGTTTCCAAACTGAGTCATGAGTAGTCATAATGAAACCCAATCTGCTACAAAAAGATGCAAGATGGAGATATTTATAGAAGTCCCACCTAGTTGGGTTATATTTAGGGGTTAATTGGTCAAAGGATTTCATGTCAGAGCCTTGGGAACACTGATCTAGATAAAGAAGCTGATTGGATTCCTATCTCGCTCAATATTTGCATGTGAATCCCTGGTGTAAAATCCAGGGTGTCAAAAATATTTGCTGACCTGCACAATGAAGTGCTGATTGTTTGTTTTTCACTTGTTTCTAGATAAGTAAGAGGTGAGGGGGATTAAAATCCTGTTTTCTTAATGATGCAGAATCTAGCACTGCATAATACTAAACCTGATTTTTATCCCTCTCATAGAAAATGATATTTTGCACTTCTATACTAGCAGCGATAGTGTGGGCCAGTAGCTAGGGGCCTGGCCTGGGAATCCAGAGATCTGCATTCTACCCCAGCCCTGCCACTGAACTGCTGTATCAACTTGGGCAAGCCACGCCTTCCACTGTGCCTCAGTTTCCCCTTATTTAAAATGGAGATGATGATACTTGCCTTCCTGGACAGCTAGAAGAGCAGACAGAAGAGCTCGGTTTTGCTAAGCATCTTCTAGTCAATGCTTGCTGCAAACTTTACTGACAGCTAGAATAGCAGATAGAAGAGCTCTGTTTTGGCATAGCCTCTTCTGTCCAACACTCTGTGAGAGAGGAAAATTCATCTGATAAAGGAGAAAACTGAGGTACAGAGAAAGAAAGCAGCTTGCCCAAGAGCACACAGGAAGCCTGTGGGAGAGCCAGGAGCAGAAGCCATATTGCGTGGTCCTTTAACCACAAGACCGTTCTTCCCATACCACTAGAAAGTGTTTATGTGACAAGAGTGATTTTAGTCCTGGAATAGCTTATTCTGCTCCTCTCGCCACTTCGAATGCAGCTAGAGGAACTCCCTTGGGATCAGCAAGAGTAAACACTGGAATAGAAATAAATAGCCCAGTAACAATAATCATTATAACAGCATTCAGCACTTACGTGGCAGTTTACAGATCACAGTGCTTTACACACATTAATTAGTTCCGGCAGAATGTTCCACCTGATCATTCCTGTTCTGGCAACTAGGGAAAGGAGCAGACCTGACCAGTTGCTTAAATCCTCTTTAGTTTAATCCTTGTAAAATGGTCCTGTGCCTATTCCAACATCTCTTGAGCTAGGTGCACACTGGCCCTTTAAGTCTCTTTGATCCTATGATGGTTGCTCAAGTGCAGGAGTCACCGATGTAGACAGGCACCTGGTCAGAACGTAGCTGTCTTGAGATGCATCATGCCAGTGCATGTCATCATAGCATTGGGGCTGTGCGGTGGGTCTGGAATTGGATCCACTCGGAGGCTGGTGGCATTTGGAACATGGTTAAAGACACATGGTGTTGTTAGAGCGCTTGTGATTTAAATCAAGGCACACTGGCTGGAGCATTTGTGGCTTGCGATTGTACAGGGTGGCAGGTTTGTTTGGATTTCTCTTATACATTTTCTTCTCTGATTGATGGATTTCTCTGATGGCGGTTTAATAATATTGCAATACCATGTATTCTCTTAGAAAACTAAAGTTGCTAGTGGCCAAGAAGTTTCATAAGAAAAAAAAAAAAGACGTGACGCTTCCCTGAATGGTGTAGCTGATACAATATTGTCATTGGGCTCAAATCCTCCTTGATCATGAGATGATGCTGTAAGGTACCAATCTGGTGTGAAAAAATCCCCAAAACTCCATTTTTTTTCACAGACCTTGAATTTTGTTTTCTGACCAGCTCTAATCATGAGTCATTTTATCAAGGAACATTTGTCCAGAATGAAAGCGGTATGATTAGTGTCCCGCTGTCTGGAGAGGCTCCCGACCATGAGTGCCAACCTCAGGGCAGACTGTCAAAAGCCGGGCAGAGACCTCAAACTGGTGGTATGTTTGATAATTAAATTTCACCAACCCAGTCCCAAATGTGAACACCCGAAGTACAACAATAGTCATATAAAGGAGTCACAGACAGTTCCCTCAGAGGCTCCACTCTGTCTTGCCACCCAGGCAAGCTGGACTATGTGATAAATAGTCACTTACACCAAAAATCACAAATATTCCAGGTTACTCCCCATCCCAAGAGACCAGTCATTCATCCAGGTCGAATTGCATCCTAGAGTTCACATCAAAGACATTGCTAGTAGTCAATTCTATAGTAAACTAAAGGTTTATTAGCGAAGAAAAATAAATGAGAGTTATTGAGAGGTTAAAGCAGGTAAAATATATGTACAGGTGAGTCACAGTCTATAATGCCAAATGGCAGCAGAGATTTAGTAATCTGCCAGTTTCCCAGAAGTCTCTCGGGGCTGCCCAGAGTAACTCTGGGGATCTCTGTCTTCTCGTTCGATTAGTCCACCCCTGTTAGAATCCAAACAGCCCAGAGATGCAGGATCTTTCCCCGAGTCCATACTTATAGCTTCTTCTCACAGAAAACAAGCTGACAGGGTTACCGCCCATGAGGGCTCTTTCTTTGGTTGGCAGAGAGAGGGGAGTATGTTTAGAGGCTGTGATATCTAATCACACACAATGACCACTTGTCTCCAAATGCCCAAGAATTAGCATTTCATTTGCATTACACAAGGCTTCTTTCTCATTTGATGGGTTATTTAGTCACAGGGGTGTATTCAATGTAAATGTTTGCTATTACATTATAACAAGATATAGTAGGTAAAAACAATGCATGTAACATCCCATTAGTTTTCATGAAGTTTAAACACCAACTACACTCTCATAATTTGACACACACTTTGAGCTATACTAATATACAAGTGAATTGGTCTGGGGCTTTGGCGTGAGCTGGCACCTGGTCTGCCAGCATCACAATTAGTTTATAAGGGTTAGTTCAGAGAAGAACAGAAACCATAGCACGTACCTTAGGTGACCAATCACATGCTAGGAATAATGAAGAGCAAATAGTCAAAGCAAAGTTGCTGAACAACCCATAGGCAGCAAATAGTTGGCAGATACCGTGTATCAAACAGTTTCAAATAATAAACTAACTGTTACAGTGGATAGTTTGCGGACAGGAAAAGGGCTAAATTATTCAGATAAATTGGTTGCATACAGCTCAATACTCCTGCTAGAATCCTGTCTACTATCAGGGACAGCAGAAAATGTGTTTATCAACCATCATCGAATGTTTAAACTTGCAGTCCTTTGCAAAACACCACATTCAAATCTCCCAATGAACATAAAATCTAGAGATGGAAAAGTCTGAGTAAGTCATAGGGCACCTCCAGGCCAGTACGGGATTGCTTCCTAGTGACAATTTATTAGTTTCTTGTTCAGTCTACTTTTAAATTTGCCAAGCAATGGGATTTTCATTCCCCCCTTGGATCCTCATTCTACTAATTGAGGCCTATAAGGTGATAAGTCATCCACGAACTAGAGCTTGATTAAGCCACAGGCACTGATGGGTCATTCCTGTGCTAGGCTCCAGCCAATCCATAAGCCATGATCTGGACTGGTGACTCTCAAGTCAGATATACGCAGCCTCAGGCAGACACAACCCTTAGCTGTTTATTGAAGATTTATTTCACCATAAGTTAAATTCGTCCTCAATGCACATAGACCTAAATCCTCAAAGATATTTAGGTGCCTAATTCCCATTGCATTCATTGACCTCAATGGGAGTTAGGTGCTTAAATACCATGGAGGATCAGTCCTTGTTTCAGCAAAGCACTCAAAAGTCTTTGCTGAATAGGGGTAGACTTACCTGTGTTTTAAAGCTAAGCACACGCTTAACTGGGGCCACCGAAAGTGCTCCCTAGCTACCCCTTCCTTCTCCCGCTCCAAGTGGTAGAAATGCCAGCAGGTAATGCGTAGTACAATGAATGAACCATTTGAAATCTGCTGGTAAAGCTGAGTCAGAGCCGTTCTGGTTTTCCGTATACATTCAGTGTGAATGGCTTTTACTTTAGATTAACAGCAAGAAAGTCTCTCCGAGAGAGCAGTGTGTGTGTGTGTGTGTGTGACTGCCATCAGGGCAGAGCTGGCACACCAAAGATTGAACTGGTGCCCTCCTGAGATAAAACCATGAGCTACTGCAGCTTGAGCTACAAGCCAGCGCTGTTTATCTGGGGCTGTAACAAACTCGTATCCTCTGAGGCGCAGGCATGGACAGGCACCTGTGACGGACACTGCCTACTGGGTCCTGTGCCTCACAAAATGGCAGCATCGCTGCAGGCAGCCGACTCCCGGAAACGCAGATGTGCAGTGTGCAGAAAACAAGACTGTAGCAGTCAGAGAGCTACATACGGCACAGGGTTGTCCTTGGGGTTTATGGTGGCGCTTTGAAGATCCCCTATGCTATTTCCCATTTCCCGTCCCCTGTGTCATGGCCAAGGAGGGCTCCATGGGATTCTCTGCAGACGCTACTGACAACATCCGCAAATGAAATAGAGAGGTGAGTGCACGGGACTGAACATGCTGCCTCCATGGTCCTCCTAAGCCAGGCAGCCCGGAAAGCAAAAGGCCAACCAGACACAGGCCCTGGTCCTTGGCCGCAGGGCAGGGCAGGCAGGATGGAGAGAGCAGCTGATGACTGTCACGAGTTACACAGGACCAGGTGTTACAAGAATGCTCCATAACCGCACGTACGTAAACAGAGAAGGTGCCAGAAGATCGCACTGAGAAACATGCAACATAGTTGCTGGGCTTTGTACGACCAATAAAAGTTGTTGTGCATTGCAAAGAGCAGCTCTTTACACCAGGTCGCTTTATTAAGTATCTGATTTGAATTTCTCTCCATCAGGATCTTGAGGCTAAGCAATTACACAATAGTGAGCCAGTCATCCATAGGGAATGCACAAATCTAGGTTTAATTGGCCTGACAATTAAATTCAACCCTCTCTGGTTTTGCCCAGTTTTAGTTATTGTCTCTTCCTATGTGCGCTATCTGCTGATCTCTCCATCTTGTTAATTAACAAGGAAATTTCACCCTGAGGGCTGTTCCTCCCACCCCCCAAAAAAACAAGAATAGAAAAAGAATCAAGAATAAGCCAGTTTGTGCTGAAGCAACAAACTCCCATCAGGATTGATCTGGTGCAGACTGACTCTTGTTAGAGTGCGCAGTGCTGCTGATGTTCTCTTGGGTTTCAGGGAAGGCAGAAGCTGAATGCCAAGGAACAGATGCTGCGCTGCGGCAGCAGATCCATATGCTCAATGTTACACACTTGGCAAACGTAAGTTAGATACTTCACTGATCCAGTGTGCGGGAAATGGTTGAGTCCATGGATCTAGCCAGGCCTGTGGGACCATACACCTTGCTGGCCCACGGGCATCTTTATCCAAAAGCTACAAAGCTAGGTGGGCTTGTGCTCCTAAATGCCTTGGGTGCTTTTGAAAACCTTCCTCTATAACCCTTAGGTGTCTGTGCAAAGCCACACTAATTAATGTGATAAACGGAAGATGTTAGTTCAATGCACTTGCTGGGATGCGGGCGAGATGGGACCTAAGGGGATTTTGCCGTCTCTAATGTCTATGATTCTGTATGAACATCAAAGAGCAAACACTGGCCCTTTAAATTCCTCTGGCTTCGTAGTGCATGCACAGGGTCAAACCTGTGGACATTGGCACCAGTGTGATTGAGGTCTCCCCTGGGTGTCTAGAGATGCTTCCATGAATGTCTTCATCAGACTGGAGAATCAGATCATTTCCTTGAGCTGTAGTGCCTGTCTGGCCCCTGCCATATTACCTGGAGGTCACCTCCTCCTGCATCCTCAGCTGTCTGACTTAGACACAGGCTTCTGCAGCTTCTGTTCTCCTTTGCCTGTGCATCTGGCTTGTCTGACTGCTCCCCTCTTTCAGGTGCGGGGTCTCCCTACCCCATAGTGGCCTCCCCCAGATCTTCAGGAACTGGCGAGCCATTGAGGGAGTAGGGCAGAATATCTGCCCTGCCATGGCTTCGGAACTGTGATGAGGCAAATCCAGCCCCATTCTGTAGCTAGGGCTGGAGGTGGAGATTCTGAAGCCAAGGGGACTGTTTAATATGCACATGGAGCACCCAGCACATCCTTCCAGCTCCAGCCAACTCCTAGCTAAGGGGCAGATCTTTCACGTCTCTTCCATTCCAGTTTGTTCCGGTGAAGCCTGCAAGGAGGAGTTCTCAAGTGGATAAGAATTACAGGAGACGGTAAAAGCTACTTAGTCCCTGATGCTGCAGAGGAACTTCTGTGCCCAAGCACAGCCCCATGTGGATCCAGCTGCAGGATTGGGGCCTTATCCTGTGCTCTCTGCTTGGCCAGGGCCTTGGCTTCTTGTGTGTCTCTGGAAATGTTAGGTAGGAATAATAGTAATTTGGCTGCATTTAAAGAAGGTATAAAGTCCTTGTCATTATTTCAAAGTTTCCCCTAGGTCTCGCTGATTGATTCGACTGCTCTGTCGGGTCCTAATCATCTCTTTAATTTGTGCGCTGTCTTGTTTTATCCCTGCGTTGCGTTAATGGAAGCCATTGGCAAACAGGAGTTGTATAAATCTTACTATGCAGCGCCATGTGTTGTTGCTAATGGCAATTGTCTGATTGAGGTGTCAGGCTGCCTCCATTATAATTGGCTTGTGGAGGAAAGGAACACAGTTACTGTTCCTTTCTCCTCGAGAACAAAGGGTAGAATTTAAATCTTGGTACCATCCACACCCGGCTGCCTTATGGCCTGGCTCTTTGGCAGCCTAAAACAAAGGGATCAGTGAATGATGACACAAAGGTGAGGCAGCAGGGATTGCCCTCACGGGGAAGAATTAAGCACATCCTGCATTGAAAGGCACTTGTCCTCTGGTTTGGTCGCTTGTTCTCATTTTAAAATTCCACTTGCCCCTGAGGGTCTTGTGTAGGCCGGGGCCAGGGGTGGCTCCAGGCACCAGCACGCCAAGCACGTGCCTGGGGCGGCAAGCCGAGGGGGGCGCTCTGCTGGTCGCCACAAGGGCGGCAGGCAGGTTGCCTTCAGCGGCATGCCTGCGGAGGGTCCACTGGTCCCGCGGCTTCGGCAGACCTCCCACAGGCTGCCGCCGAATCCGCGGGACTGGGGACCTCCGGCAGGCAAGCCACCGAAGGCAGCCTGCCTGCCGTGCTTGGGACGGCAAAATACCTAGAACTGCCCCTGGCCGGGGCTATGCTTAGTTCTTGGGATGTGGTGTATTTATAGCATCTGCAGAGCACAGTCCAGGTCTGCCTGGAAAATGTGAGTGCCTGGTTGTGTGGATGCATCCTTTGTGACCCTGTGTTGATCTATGCTTCTGCATGACACACCTCTCTGTGCATCTCTGTGCCAGGTATGTGTGTGTGTGGTTTTTCTATATGTGTGTGTGTGTGTGGTGGTAGTGGGGAGATATATGTGTGTTTGCTGCAGCTGCCTGGTGATAGTTTTAGAGGGCCAGACAGTTGTCAACCCCTCTGCCATGGGGCAGCTGCACCCTTTAAGGAAAGTCAGGACCCTATCTACCCATAATGGGCTTCTTTAAACAGAATGAGCCCATCTTGGCCCACCTGTAAGCAATTAACTGCTTATGTGGCTGGCTGGCAGCTAATTGACTAACAAGCACCTGAGCTGGATATAAAGCTACCAGAGCTCACCTGAAGGAGGGTGTATGGTGGAAAGGGGGAAGCCCTTAGAGAAGCTAGATGCTTACCTGCCTGTCTCTCCAAGCTAAAAAAATAAGCAGGGGGCTCTGGCTGGGGCTACAGCTTACCTGAATCTTAACCCAGCTCTGGGAGGAGAACTGGGAAACTCTGATCTCAGAAAAGCAAGTCTTTTGAATTATAGCCTGGCTCTGGGACACCTGAACTTGGGAGAGGACACTGAGCCCGAAACCCAGCAGAAGGGTTGGACTTGAGGACCTGATGAGGAAGTTTCTTCCTCCTCTGTGGAGGAGTTTATAGATGCGAGCCCACAAAGGGCTTATTGTGGTCTTGGTAGCGGGGTCTGAGTCAATGTGTGCACACACCAGAGGGTTGTGTAGCTGTACAATCTGCATACTGGGGGATGGTGCCCTGCTATAGTGGGAGAGTGGAAATTGGAAGGTCTCAATTTCTGAGCTAGGCACACTCAAGTGTTTGCATTAAAGAAAAAGAACCTGCAGCGCAATCAGGCACTGAGGTGTCTTTCTAACCTCAGGGTAACTAATATGCATGAGCTAGGGTGACCAGATCGCAAGTGTGAAAAATCGGGATGGGGTGGGGGGTAATAGGTGCCTATGTAAGAAAAAGCTCCAAAAATGGGGACTGTCCCTATAAAATCGGGACATCTGGTCACCCTAGCATGAGCTCTCCTGAGGTATAAACGCAGTAAAGAGCAGGGACTTTAGTTTTACTGTGAGGTAAACTAGACAAGGTCCCCACTATTCCTGTGCCTGGTGTTGACTCTGCGGTAAAACTTAAGTTACTGTGAGGTAAAACCCACACCTTTCCCAGCAGTGAAGGTAAGGCCTTGACAGCCTACAGCGAGGACACTGACAGCTGCTGCTGCTGGCCTCCTTCAGTCTCTTCCCCTCCCCCACCAACCCCCCCGGTACCATGCAGTGCCTTCTATTGATGGTAGTGCCTATATAGAACTGCCCATTGTAAAAGAGTCTAGGCCAATGAGACCTCTGTGGCTGGCCATGCGTCTCTGTTCAGCTGAATCCTTGTGAAGACTTGAAGGAACAGGGAGGCTTATGAAGAAGACTGAGATCCAGGCCAGAAGCAGTGTGGTCTAGTGGCCTGAGCACAAGTCTGGGATGTGGGAACTCACCAGGTTCATGTTCTGCCAATGTCATAGACTCCCTGTGTGTGAATGTGGATGTCTCTCTCCACCTCAGTGCCTCCATCTGTAAAATGGGATAGGATTTCTCTGCTTCGGAGAGCATGAGGCTAAATTAGGATATGTCTGTTAATACTCTAAGTATATGAAACACTAGTTGACAGGGGCTCTTAGGTGCTACCGTGATGCTAAATGGTATAGAAACTGAAATCCCTACAGTGGGAGCCCTAAGCAGAGAGAAATGCTAGAATTGGGCCCTCGATATACATATTTGTGGCCTCAGAAGCCATGTTGATATTACACGCTGAAACAAGGTTGTATCACTAAGGCCTCTTTGGGGATGCTGCCATTTTGTGTTCCCTTCAGTGTGAATCATTACAAAAGACACCCACATACTATGCCAAGTATCAGAGGGGTAGCCGTGTTACCCCTGGACTCTCTACTTCTGCTGTTCTCTTCACCTCAAATAAAAGCCATTCATATGCAAAGCATTTCTGGGCTCTCTTTATGTGAAGAGACACACTATATGTAAGGGTCACTTCGTTGTCAATAAAGGGCAGCTATCTCTGGGGTGGAATGTGGCAGCCATATAATAGTCACAGCAGCACTACATAACAGTGCGTGTGGCAGGGGTGTTGGTTGGTTTGGGTGGGTTTTTCTAGAGTAAAGAACACTGTATCCAAAGAAAGCTGCAGGGGGAATTTCAGAGACAAAACTATAAGGACTCCTGCTGGAATTTGGCCAGAACATAAGTTTGCAGGATTTTCAGATGCAAATACTCTGGGTTTTATTCAGGGGATTGTTATTTAACCTCCACCAGGCTGAGATCCTCCTAGTGCTGGGTGCTACATGGACATGTAATACATGACAGTCCCTGCCCTAAATAGCGGTCTTTAAAAGAAAAGACATAACAGGAGGATGAGACAAGCAGATGGGTTGGGGGAGAGGGAGCGAAGAGGGGAGATGAGAGAACAAAATAATAGGATATGTGCACAATTTTTATCCATCCAGGAGCAGTGAGCACCACTCAGTCACCCTCTAGTGAGGAAGTGTGGTGCAGTGGTTAGGGCACTACATGGGATTCAGGAGAGAGGAGTTTGCTCCGCCACAGACTTCCCATGTGACCTTGGCTAAGTCACATAGGCCCAGATCCTCAAAGGCATTTAGGTTCTGCCCTCCCATTGATTCAGTGTCTCAGTGTCCCGTCTGTACAATGGGGATAATAGCACTTCCCTGTGAGGTGCTCAGATACGACAGCGATGGGGGAGCATATCAGTGCCTTAGAACTTGCCAGATACGTGCTGTACAGGGAGCTGAGCCCCTCCTAACCGGCCCCTGCTATTGTACTGATTTTGCTGGATAAGTGCTACTCAGAAGGGACCATTCTTCCGCCATCTGCCCTACATTCTGTCCCCAAGGCGCTGACGGTGCCCAATTAAGGAAGGATCAATGGGCTTGTATAGCCCCCTGCCCCCTCCCACAAAGGTGTGTCAGTTTATTTCACACGATGACCTAGTTCCCAAGCAGGCTGACGTCAGAGGCCTCGGATCATTAAGACGGCAAGTTCCGGTTTCTTTGTCATCCAGCGTTCACTCAGCAAATCAGGTATTGAAACTTTCCATTTCTGCATCGATCGGCGCTGTGGCCAATAGTGAGCTCCGGCTGCTTTTCCTGACTGAATTGGAAGATGAGGACGTTTTAAAGGACTCAGTTCAACACTTGCAGTAAATAGTGTGCATTGCACCTACTGAGGAACTCAGAGGGTGACTCTTTTTTACAAGCAATAAGGGGCAGAAGGAGTTGGGGCGGGTGTTGGTTTAAATTTAAATTTGTTTCTCTGATGCCAGTTATATTTTGCAAGCAGTAAATTCACATCAATAGCTAGAGTCATATAACAGTAAAACAGTCATGTAACAGCAACTTACAGTACCTTCGTGGGAGGGAGTGTGTCTCGCTCTAGCAGGAGACACTGAACTGAATACATAACAGTGTTGTGGGTAGGAGCAGGGGAAGAGGAATTAGGACTCCTGGGTTCTGTCCTTGGCTCTGCTGGTGGCTCCCGGTGTGATGTGGGAACCCTACTGTGCCACCTGCATGGAGGATAATTCCTGAGTGTAATGAGGCTTTCATATTTGTACCGGGCCCCAGACCAGCTGCAGGGGTGAGTTTACACCCAGCGCTATCAGCCACATCACTCCACCCATGTGAGGTGACTTAGCCAGACCAGCTTGGGCTTCCCTCTTGGCGCCCCCAGGCGGTGAGGGGACTAGCAGGCGCGGGAGCATCCGAGGGTGGATCCTAGCCCCAGTTTCTGTTCTATTGCTCTGCTCTCTGACTTCCACATTCCCTATTCTCTCTATTAATAGGGACAGCTGTGACACACACCCCGCTCCATCCTGAGGCTTGTCGAGCTTCCAGAGTGTCTCCCCAGCTAAAGCTCTCTGCTCCACAGAGACCTGGAAGCCATCTTTATGGCATGGACTTTAGTGCCACAGGCGTTGCTGCTTCTGAGAACTTCTTTCCTCACCTGCAGCTTCTTCCCAGTCCCCATCCTGCTTTCACCTCCTTCTGCCTGCTGGCACGCTCTTACTTCACATGGCTTCAGACGGAGACGTTTCTCCTTCTCCCATCCACGTCCCCCCACCCCCGCCTTCGCAGAGAACAGCCCCTACACACCTGCAGTGGAGGACATTGCCTCCTTAGGCCTCCCTCTAGGCTATCCAGAGCCCTGAGGAAGAGGGAAGGAAGGATGGTACGGGGCTATGTTTATAGGCTGCCTGCAATGCTCTCATTCTCTGGGTGCACCCTGAACGCCAAGCCAAATCCAGCCCAGGGGCAAGCAGCCAGGAGGCTGTTGGGATCAGTGCAGCGGCGTGTGCCAGTGCTGGAGTTAGCTCTTGTGCTCCAGCGATGAGACCATAGTCCTGCCACAGCCCTGGGGTGGTGGCCGTGGACCAGATGTCTTGCTAGACTAACCTCACTGTTTTTATTCCCATTGCTGATGTCCCTGCGTCTCCCCGTTCTCTGGTGAAAGCCCTACCAATAGAGACTGTTGTGGGAATGAGGTCACAGAATCTGACACACCGACGGCTGCTGGTGTGGCGTAACCCCGTTCCCAGATGCTGTTATTTCCAGGGAAAACGTCTACGCCCTTGGTATTGACACACACATTCAGCTATTTCATTTCGAATGGCCTTGAGGGTCTGGCAGGCTGATAAGTGCCGTGTCCTGGGACAGGGCAGCTTGGGAGGGTACATTACTTTTCTCTACAGCAATCTCGATAAATCCCCACTGAGTTCCACAGTCCCCTGCCACCTAGGGCTGCTTGCTCCAGGGAGAAATCTCCTTCCTGCCCCTCACCATGGCCCATCTGGTGGCTTCCTTTACGGTGTATTGCCTTTATTCAAATAGCTGACCATAGGAAACTCAACTGCATTTAACTTTCCCCCAGTTTAAACACTGTCTCATAATTCTCTAGATTCCTCTCGGAACAGTAAATAGCTGCTCCAGGGCTTGGTGTCTGTGCAGAGAATATCTGTCAGGCCTTATCAGTCCTGTCTGTTTGTTCTTTGTATCTTTATTTCTCCCCAAAGATTGCACGCACATACGAACCTGGGAGAAGGACACACCAACTCAGGTGATGTGCATCTCTGCGGTCCTGAAGAGAGGGGCTTGGACTGGAACCCAGGCTAGCCTGTCCCTATGTGACAGCTCTGCCAGGGGAACTCAAAGGAGAGTTTGCCGGGGGAGGAGCACAAGCAGGAGCTCTGCAGCTCGGTTGCTCTTCACCATACTGAAGAGTATAAATGCAGCTCTCAGAAGGCAGGAGATTTGCACATGTGCAAAGGCCTGACCCTGAGCCTCCTGAGGTCAATGGAAAAATGCCCCATTGTCTTCAGTGGCAGCAGGTCTGGGTGTGGGGAGCTGAGTGTCAGGGGGTGTCCAGATGCTCGGGGAGTGGGGCTCAGTGGGGTGGGGATCCAGATGCAGCTGGTTAGGGCTTGGTAGGGTGGCGACCTGGATGCAGGTGGCTTGTTGGGGTGGTCCAGGTTCAGGGAGAGTGAGGCTTCTCAGGGGGGTGTTCTGGATGCGGGGGGAGTGAGGCTCGGTGAGAGGGTCTGGATGCCTGGGGGTTGAGTGGATGGGGAAGCAGCTCCCTATACAGTGATCCCTCCCCCTGCAGCTGAGAAGCGATGGGTGCAGGAACCGGGGGTGGGGTTGGGGGAGTTTTCAGAGCTTCCTACAGCCAGGGAAGAAATCTGGGGGTGGGTCTGACACAGCCCTGGATGTCGTGCAGGGGAAGAGGAAGTCCTGTCCTCCCCAGCTCAGCCTGGACTAGCAGCTGAGCCTGGCACAGGGTAGGAGCCATCAGCCGGGTCTTCCCCAGTCCTGCCCCCTGCCCACAGTGATTTACCTCTTTGCTGGCTGCTCTGGGCACCCAAAACATACTGCTGGAGAGGGTCGCATGACTACTCTTGTGGCTTCCCTTTGCTTCCAGGTCAGAAAGTCATTTTTCTGCAGGGAAGCAAAGAAATCTGTGGGGCACATAAATTCTGCACATGCGCAGTGGCACAGAATTCCCCCAGGAGTAGCTGTAGATGAGCTAAGGGGCTGCAAGTTCTGTGCAAGCTGCTCAGCCCTCAGTGCCCCTAGCTTTAATAATAACAATAATGTCTGACATTTCTACAGCACCTCTGATTGAGGAGAATCCCAAAGCCCTTTACACAGAAAGGAGCTATTCCATCCAAGCCCAGTGCAAAAGAAGCATCTGCAGATGGAGTTAAATTCACCCTGGGGTTAGGCAGAGCTAATGAGATAAACAATACCCCAGATGACATATGCTGCACTCTTGGAGCCAAGCCACCATTACAAAGTCCTAAGTGCATCTCAGATTCTCCTTGACATTGATCAACTTTCTCCTGCTTTGGAACATGGAATGTTGCATAGCAAGGCTGGGTCAGACCGATGGCCACCATGTCTGGTATTCAGCCTCCAGCTGGGGCCTAGATATTCTTTCAAAGAGAAAGGCAGGAAAAACAATGGCACCTCCATGCTCGTTCCACTCTGTGCCTGGGGGAAAGGTTACCTTCCTGACCCCTGAAGCCCTCTCAGCTGACGCCCTGAGGCATGAACTTAGCAGATATAGCTGCAAATATTATTTGACCAACTCTTGCAAGTCCCCACTTAGTCCTATGGGAATTTTCCCCGACTCAGACAACCCCAAAGCCAAGCAACATCTGACTGCTTAGAAAAAGGGGGAGGGATGTCTCAGACTTTCAAGAGGCCCTACGCAGACTCATTAATGTGTAACCCAAGCGTCTCTCCAGCTGTGGGACTCGCAGTGAAGACATACAGGACCTCAAGTCTCTCCTTGAGGTGACAAAGTAAAACTGGCCCTGAACATATCCAGTCCCACCCCCCAGCCATCTCAGGAGCTGTGACCACTGCTGTGTCCCAGAGGTACAGCTCCACATGGAGGAGGCTCTGGAAGGGAGCTAGGCCAGTTCTGCAAATAGATCCTTACGAGTCGTTTTTTTGTGTCTCACTGAAGGGCTGTTGGTAAGCGGCTGGCTCCCCTACATCCCCTGTTGCTCTCAGAAGCTATGCCCAGGCCAAACTGATCTCCCGGGGGCCATATCCAGCTTCCCCAAAGGAAATGTCCCTTTTTTTGGGAGGGGGAGGGGCTTTTCATGATTCCAAGTGGGAAAGGGGAGCACTTCTCCATGGGGAGGTGGGGGGGAGTTTTTGTGTCCAAGCCATTGACTTGGTTGGTTGGTTTGAGCAAGGAGGTTGGCAGAGGGAACAAATTCACACCAAAAACAAGAGGGAATCTTTTTAAATGAACTGCCGTGAGTTTTGAAAATTCACCAGGTGTGGGTGAAAGTTTCGCTCTGGCAAGAGCGGCAGCGAGGGCATGCCACAGCCTGGGCCAGGAGGGGCTGAGAGCACTGGTCCCCTGCGAGAACATCAGGCACCTCTCCTGCTCTCTTGAGGAACAGCCAGCACAGGGTACCCGTTCCAGGGGTGGAAGGACTGATGGGGATATTGATGAAGGGAGGGGCTCTGGAATGCGGCGGGAGGGGACAGCCAAACAAACACAACTCTCAATGTTTGACAGTGTTAGTGGGTCTGCCTGTGTTTACATGAGTACTGAGAGCAACACACCCAGCCCTGCCTCCTGGTGCTTTTTGAAATAAATAAATAAATCTCCTCCCTTCATACTTGGCTTGAGCTGCTTGTGGAAATAATCAATTCCTTCCTTTCCCGGTGAGTTGCCTCTTTTATTAAAATATTTACAGGGTGCAGCCTCAAAGCCGTTCCCCTAGTGCAAACGTGGTTGTCACAGGGGATGGGATCTCCCTCTCTGAAATGCCAATGTGCAGCCGGGGTCCTCATCTCTGCAGAGCCTATGGTGATGAGCATGGTATGAGAATAAACTAGAACAGGTGGAGGGTTGTGTCCCTCCTGCATCTATCACGAGGGGGATGGGGGACCATCAGCAATGCTAGCACGGGGCCACACTGGAGACTAGGGGCGTGAAGAGCAGAGGCAGGAGAGACGGCCAGCAACGCTGTGGGGCGAGGAGCCGCGGGCAGGGCAGGGCAGGGCAGTTCGAGTGCATGGCCAAACGGGGAAAGTTTGGAGAGCTGCAGGCCTCGAATTCCCCTGACTTCCAGCTCTTTGCCTTTTCCCACAGTCCGACTCTTTCTCCAGCGCCTCAGTGACTAAGCCCTTTGAGCTGGTCCCTGCTGCCCCTTCACACGCCGCAGATCAGGCTGCCGGAGGCCCAGGGTAGCTGACAGCAGCAGAATTGCCTCCATGGTGCTGCTGCATGATCTTCCTTGGAGGATTATGTGTAAGGCCTCAGCAGGAGCCAGAGAGCTAAGAGGAGCGAGAGACCCTCTCAAGGAGGGGCTCAATACCTGTCCTCTCGTGGTATCACAGCATCTGCCAGCTCCTTAACTGGCAGCAGGGAAGGAAGTGAGCTGAGTACACCAGGCAGCTGGGAAGGGAGATTTCTGTTAATGAGACATTGTTGGCTAAGCCGGTCTAGCTTGGGCAGGTATTGAAGGGCTAATCTCCATCCTCAAACGCAGCCTCCCTTTTCTTCTCTCACACACACACACACTCTCTCTCTCTCACACTGATACACAGGCTAGGTATTAGATCCTGGCAATGCTGTAGTGCACCTGGGAGAACCTCCCCAGGGATCTGCAGGCTTGACGCCACTGGCCATGCCCCTTATGACGTTGCACCCAGATGTGAGAATGCTGCGGCCTGGAATGCAGATACATAAATTGCACCCAAGCATGGGCTGGGCACTGAGCCTATGCGGGTGCATCCAAAACCTGCCGTTGACCCTGGCTCTCTCTATACAGAGAACCACTGAAACCTTCCCTCTGGAGCTTAGAATCGCAGAGACAAATCCCACCAGCCTTCTGCAGGGAAAACTCCAGCTGAAGCTGTTGAAAGTTTTGTCGGAGTAAAAACAGTCAGAGCCTCAGGGTCTGTGCTTGGAAGGGAGATCTCCGAGGAGCCCCTGACTCTGGCAGGAAGTGGTAGTCGTTCAGGTGGTGCTCACCCCAGAGACCCAATGCCCCAGCGTGATATTAGGGAAGTGTTGTGTTTCGCAGGAGATCGAAAGCCCGGGTCCTGAGCACTTGTGGTAACTGAAGATCTCATGGTGCTTTTCGTGAGATAGTAACCTGGGTGTCCCACAATTCCAATCTGTTTGCAGTGCACCTCCCTAAAATGCCAGCTTCCATTGGGTACACCATTACTCATCCCCTCCTGTGCTGGTGTTATGCTCTGTGTTCCAGCCCAGACGTGAGGGACGTGACCCACGTGCATAGATTCATAGACTTTAAAGCCAGAAGGGACCATCATGATTATCTAGTCTGACCTCCTGCACGTTGCAGGCCCCAGAACCTCACCCACCCACTCCTGTAATAGACCCCTCGCCTCTGGCTGAGTTACTGAAGTTCTCAAATCTTGATTTAAACACTTCAAGTTCCAGAGAATCCACCATTTAAACTAGTTTAAACCTGCAAGTGACCTGTGCCCTGTGCTGCAGAGGAAGGCAAAAAAAACCAACAGGGTCTCTGCCAATCTGTCCCAGGGGGAAATTCCTTCCTGACCCCAAATCCGGCGATCATTCAGACCCTGAGCATGTCATCAAGACCCACCAGCCAGACACCTGGGAAAGAATTCCCTGTAGTAACTCAGAGACCTCCCTATCTAGTGTCCCATCACTAGCCACTGCAGATATTTGCTGCTATTGTGGTGCATCCTGAACCTGCCTCACCAGCATGAGGCTTCAGGAATCAGTATATGTAAAGGGCTTTGAGATCCTCAGATGATCAGGGCTATTGAAAGCCAAGCTATTATTATTGCATTATGATTTCTGCTGCAGCAGGGCCAGACTGGCTGCTGGGAAATGCTATTTGGCTTCCTTAGCACAGTGTTTGCAATCTGTGCTTTAAATGGATGAATCATAGTGCAGCTGTGCCCTTCCACTGCGTTTATTTTGTCTGCTAACAACTTTACCCTGTATCTCCTATTAGCCAGCCGGGTTGTAGCTCAGGGCAGAGGAACTGGCAGAAGTTCCGGGGGAGATGTAATTTGCAAGGAGGAGAATAACCCAGGGTAGCGCTCCCCAGATTGATTCAGGTGGCCAGCTATGCAGAGGGATTAGGGCTTTGGTGAATGTCCCCTGGGTGCCACCTACAATGTGGTTTCTATCTAGCAGATAACGAACCCCCTGCTCTGTCAATCGTACCTGGTACTTTCAGTGTCCGTGTGGCTCTTATGCTGTCAATCATACCTAGCAGCACATGCTCCCTGCCTTGCTGATGGTAGCCAATGCCTTTGGCTGACAGGTGTCACCTGTGGTACCTAGCATGCCTGGCGCATGTAATGGACGGATTATTCCTGGGCTGCCTGGTATTTACAACGGCAGCATACACACCCCAGAATCAGCTGTTGCCTAATCCAACTGCTAACATGGGCGCTTGGACAGGCGAAGAACCTGGAGGCTCTAGCCAGCAGTGACAGAACTCCAGAGACTTGCGCTCAGCAAGTTGGATGGTGAATCACTGGACTGGATAATGGGGTGGCATAAGCAGACACAACTGCCTTGAAGTTAATGGGAGCTGTGTCGGGTTATTCCAGGGCTGAGCTGGGTCCTCTGCACTGGGAGCATCGAGGCAGCCTGCCAAGGAACCACCTTTCCCATTCTGTCTCCTGGGGGCCCATCACATGCTTTGCTCCTTCCTGCCAATGTTACCCAGCAGGAGACTGCGGCTGGATTTGTGATGTATAAGACTTGACTTCTGGAACCCAGAGTGCTGCACGCTGGCAAAGCCTCAGAATGTGTTGTGGACAAGTGGGCTGGAGGGTTCAATGGTTAGCTGGAAGCCCTGAGTTCCTTGGGGGTTTGCTTTGCTCTTTGGCAGGGGAGTGAAGTGTTTTTGCAGGGAGTTCATAGAATCTCAGGGTTGGAAGGGACCTCAGGAGGTCATCTAGTCCAAAGTTGTAAGTGTTGCCTTAGAATATGGAGAGTACTAGGCTGGTTCCTCAGTAACAAGGCTCTAAGTTGCTGCTGCTAATCTTTATTCACCTGTATCTTGACAGGTCAGAGGTTGAGCTGGCATCAGTCCCCTGTGGCAGGGTACATGACCCATCTGGGTCACAAGATGGGGCTGAGCATGAAGCTAGGTAAAACCAAGGCTCCACACTCAGTTTCCCCAGAAGTTCCTGCAGAAGTTTGGAACCAGACAGGAAGCAGTTAAGGTAAAAAAAAAAAAGCTACTAAGTTAGGGGGTGTCAATTTCGGGGAACCCAACCTGAGACCCCTTGGGCCTGGTTTTCAGAAAGGCCACACATCCGCCCCACGGGTTGATGTTGATGGGGGCAGCAAATGAACAGCACTGCCTGCAAATCGGGTCCCAGGTGGACTCCTAAAACCACAGGCACCCAGCCCTACTGGCCACTTTTGCAGATGTTGGCTTAATTGCCTGTGCAGTGAGTGCAGCTGGGGCTTGTTAGCTTAGCTGGCCCAGCTGGCATCCTGGAGTGGAAGAGGAAGAGGGAAGGAGTTGACAGAATTGGGGGAGGGCTGGCTTAGATCCTGATTCAAGGGCTCGTCATTCCAGGATTGGTTTGGACAACAAAGAACCAGGGAGGAACCAGCATCTCTCTGTTTCTGTTTTGAGAGTGAGCTGCTTGCGCCATTGCGGAGGGGTGTCCCACTCTGTGACCCCTCCAGACAGCCCAATGCTTCCCGGAGCTGCATCCAAACTCCCTGACCTCCTCCTGAGAATAACCAGCATGAAAAGACGTGCTTTCAGATAAGAGAGAGCCAGCTCTCCGAGCAACATCCTCTTGGCCAAGGGCAGTGGGTAGCAACGTTTGGAAAGAAATGAGATGGGGGCAGGTTTGTTTCTAAATAAAACACGTTCCACAGGCATCAGCAGCTCTTCACCGATGCAGCCCCAGAGACGCACCCAAGGACCTTTGTCAGACAGATGAACTCAATATGCATAGGGACCTGGGGGGTGACAAAAAAACCTGAGCCAGCAGCACTATATGTGTGTGACCTAAGCCCTCCCTACGTACTGTGTTCCGGTAAGAGGAGTCCTGTTCCCCGCTGGGACTGGACTATTGAGAGGTTCCATTCAGAGCAGGATGAAACCGGGTAAACCTCCAGAGAGAGGAATGCAGGGCGTGCGGCTGATCCAGCAGAGGAGCGGGTTAGGCAATGTCCAGAATCCTTCCCGACTCCCCCATTGCACCCCCCAAAATAGCGTGTAAGTGGAGGGATCGGGGTGTGTGTGTGGAGTGTTGGGGGGTGCATTGGGGTTAATGAATTAGCTTGATCTTCAAGGGATATTTGTCAATAATAAGACATGACGAGCAGTCTCTGCTCAGGAGGCCCAGCCCGGGAATAGCTGAAGGGGCTGCATGTCAGGACTGAGGTACAATGGCAGAGCCATGCACAGGCGCCCCGTGGCTGGAACAGCAGGGGCTGCTGCCGGTTGGGAGGGACGTGTGTTGGCAGGCCTGAGTGGGAAAAGTTGCCCGGAAGATGGCTGTACTGGCTGGTTCCTCGCTGGATGCTTATGGCGAGTGTTTTAAAGCGACGAAGATCAGCGACGGCAAAACAGCCCTGCCAGCTCTTGGTGGGGTTTTCGGTCACCCTGGCACAGTGCCAGTTGCACTGGTCGCCTGTGGCACATTTCCCTGTTGTGCGTGGCACTGTGGCAGTTACGGGTGTGTGGCGCTTATCTCAGTCCCACTGTAGAGAGCCTTGCAGCAGCAGTGCTGCGAGTGGCACGTTCCTAGAACCCCCCTACACACCCGGGCACCTTATTTGTTTTCTTCAAGCTGTGGCGAGGAGAGCAAGAGACAAAAGGCTGGGGTGGGGAAGGGAATGTGCAAAGGTGCTGTGGGGTTAGCAGATACTCCTCTGGTCATCGGTAGTCTGCTACCAGTGTGATGAGCATGGGCCAAAAGCTAGAGCCCAGTGACTTGTTTTGAACCAGTTCCTCACGGAATCCTTGGAAGCACACACACTATAATATCCCAGCTGGAGAAAATTCCTGGAATCGGTTACAAATTTCCAGGGCAAGGGTTTAGGGAGTCTCATGTCCCCCCTTGCCCCCCATCCATTCTTCCATTACTGTGACACTGGAGGTGCTAATCCATTCCCCCAGAGGGAAATGAACAAGGAGCCCTTCACGATGACCAGATTTTGTTCTCCTTCACTCTGGCATTCCCTATAAGATTCAACTCTGTTTCTCAATGAGAGGCATTGAGGGTGCTAATAACCCTTGGCATTTACAGTCTATATGAACATAAGAACGGCCATACCGGGTCATACCAAAGGTCCATCTAGCCCAGTATCCTGTCTACTGACAGTGGCCAATGCCAGGTGCCCCAGAGGGAGTGAACCTAACAGGCAATGATCAAGTGATCTCTCTCCTGCCATCCATCCCCATCCTCTGACAGAGGCTAGGGACACCATTCCTTACCCATCCTGGCTAATAGCCAGGTAGCACCTTGCATCCAGTGAGCTCAAAGCCCTTGACAAACGACAGGCTAGCTATAAACTATATACCATCACTGGCCAGTAGTTCTCAAATCTGTACTGAGTTGTTCATTACCAAAAATCACTGCTGCCTAATGAGAGTGGCCCGCTGCCTTTCTCCAGTCTCTGGTTAGCTGCCTCTCCATCGTGATCTCAGCTACCCTCTCTGTACGCTGGCTTGCAGAACTACATTTCCACCCTGACCAGGCTCCCGCCATCCAGTCCCAGAGCTTTGACTCCTCCTCCTCCTTCGCATCCAGACCTTGTCCAAATCTTGCTGCTTCCTCCTCCATAACTCTTCTAAGACTCACCCTCTTCTCTCTGTGCGCCCCACTAAAAATCTTTCCCAGGCCCTCCTCCCCTCTCATCCTGACTACTGTAATCTCCGCCGGGAGTCCCACCTCACCCTCATCCCATCTGCTTCAAACCCAGCCGCTGAGAGCCTCTTCTCTGCCTGTGGTTCCGACTCTGCCCCCTTCGGAGTCCCTACAGCTCCACTGACTCCCCTTCCGTCACACGCAGCTTACATTATTGTCCTTCGTTCATGGCCCCTCACAACTCTGCCCTTCCCCACTGATGGGCTCCTGGCTGCGTCCCATCGCTCCCCACCTCCGCTCCGCCAGCATCGCCAACGCTGAGCACCTGCTGGTCAGTATCTCTCACAGCTGTGTTCTGCCCCTTCCTCATGGAGAGCCCTAGCAGATCTCCCGCCACAGGCCCTCTCCTCCTTCCAGGGCCAGGTCGGTGACACATGGAGTATGTCTACACCGCAGTCGGAAGGGTGACGCCAGCATGTGCAGACATACCCAATCGACATAGATCAAGGCGAGTTCGAGTAACAACAGTGAATCTGGGGCAGTGGCTTGAGTACGTACCCAGGGTCACACACTGCCTGTGCTACTGGTGCCTCACTGCTATTGTAACACAAGCTAGCTTTGATCTAGCAGCAATTCCCCCCTCCTGATTGCAGTCTAGACCTCCCCTAACAAGTAGTTAGCCTGTGGTCAGTGTCTGGGTCACAGGGTCATTGGGGGGTTGGTATCTGAGGGAGGGTGGAATGTGTAGCTATTCTGTCTTAGCCCGCGCCTCCTGTACATTGTCAGGCTTCTCTGGTTACAAGTGCTTCAGAGCAAGGGCCTTGTCTCTGTGTCTGGAAAGCACCTGCTGGAATAGGAATCCTAAGGGTACGTCTACACTACGGGACTATTCCGAATTTGCATAAACCGGTTTTGTAAAACAGATTTTATAAAATCGAGTGCGCGCGGCCACACTAAACACATTAATTCGGTGGTGTGCGTCCATGGTCCGAGGCTAGCGTCGATTTCTGGAGCGTTGCACTGTGGGTAGCTATTCCCTAGCTATCCCATAGTTCCCGCAGCCTCCCCCGCCCCTTGGAACTTCCGGGTTGAGATCCCAGTGCCTGATGGGGCAAAAATCATTGTCGCGGGTGGTTCTGGGTAAATGTCGTCAGTCACTCCTTCGTCTGGGAAAGCAACGGCAGACAAGCATTTCGCGCCTTTTTCCCCTGGATTGCCCTGGCAGATGCCATAGCATGGCAATCATGGAGCTTTTTTTGCCGTTTGTGACTCTCACCGTATGTGTACTAGATGCCGCTCACAGAGGCGATTCAGCAGCGCTACACAGAAGCATGCTTTTGCTTTTGCATGACAGCAGAGATGGTTACTAGCCATATTGCACCATCCAAACCCTTCCATAAATTGGAACTGAGGATGATCATGGCTACCAGTCCTTTTGTACCATTTGCTGCTAGTGCCCCTGGTCAATCAGCCAGGGGCGCAAAAGCCAAGAGTGGTTACTAGCCATATTGTACCTTCCATCGTTTTGTACCATTGGCTGCTGTCATAAGTGCCCCTGGCCGATCAGCCAGGGGCGCAAAAGCAAAAATTGGGAATGACTCCCTGAGTCAATCCCTCCTTTTTGGTATAAAAAAATAGAATCAGTGCTGCCTAATATAGGCAAGTGTGCTAGAGAACCACCTGCTCTGTGTCAGAGCCCGCAGAAAGTATCTGTATGCTATTGTAACAACCCCACCTGTTGATTCCGTTCTTCCCCCAGCCTTTCTTGGCTACCGTAGCATTGTCCCCCCACTTGTGTGATGAATTAATAAAGAATGCAGGAATAAGACACACTGACTTGTTAGTGAGAAATGAGTGGAAGGCAGCCTCCAGCTGCTATGATAGTCCAGACAGGACATTAAGCAGTGTGTAGGAGAGAAGCCCAGCATCCCACTGCTAGTCCAGGGGCAACTGAATCTTTTCTTTACACATGAAGGGTGGGGGCTGATGGAGCTCAGCCCCCTGTTGCTATGATGAGGATGGTTACCAGCCATATTGCACCATCCATCCACCAGAAAAAATTAGGGCCAATAGGCTGATGACGAGGATGGTTACCAGTCCTTTTGTACCATCAGCTGAGGCTGATGATGAGGATGGATTTCCATCATTTTGTACCATCAGCCGCCCATGACGGGGGGGGAGCAAGGATGTTGGTGTTGAGTGCTGCACTATCGCGTCTATCTGCAGCATTCAGTAAAGATAGGGTGACATGTAAAAGAGTCAGAGGATTGTTTTACCTTTCGCTTCTGGGGGTGGGTGGGGGGGGGTGAGTAGATTGCCAAGCTATGCCCTGACCCGCGGGCACTGTGTTTGACCCTAGAAGCATTTGGAGCTCAGCCAAGAATGCAAATAATTTTAGGAGGCTGCAGGAACTGTGGGATAGCTTCAGTCCTCCAGTCCATGCGCATCCATTTGATTCTTTGGCTTTCCGTTACGCTTGTCACGCTGCAGTGCGCTGAGTCCCTGCTATGGCGTCTGTCTGGAGATTTTTAAAAAAGGATTCTGAATTTCATCTTCTGTAACGGAGCGCTGATAGAACGGATAGAACGGATTTGCCTGCCCTTACAGCGATCACATCCGCATGGTCCATGCGGGAGCTCTTTTTTTTATTTTGATTTCGGACTGCATCGCCACCCGTGCTGATCGGAGCTCCACGCTGGGCAAACAGGAAATATTCAAAAGTTCGTGGGGCTTTTCCTGTTTACCTGGCCAGTGCATCCGAGTTGAGAATGCTGTCCAGAGCGGTCAGTGGTGCACTGTGGGATAGCTCCCGGAGGCCAATACCGTCGATTGCGGCCACACTAACCCTATTCCGATATGTTAATACCGATATTAGCGCTACTCCTCTCGTTGGGCAGGAGTACAGAAACCGATTTAAAGAGCCATTAAAATCGATATAAGGTGCCTCCTAGTGTGGACGGTTGTGGCGTTAAATCGGTTTTAGGCTCCTAAAACCGATTTAAACGCCTAGTGTAGACCAGGCCTAACTGGCCTGAAGACTTACAGCTGCCTATCAACATCACTTTAATAGGAGCTTTACCAGTATATTCTGCAAAGTTCTTCTGGTGACACTTTCAGTATGAACCCTAGAAACCCACCAATTGCTCCCTGCAAGACCACCAAGGGGCTAATCCAACAGGCTTCCCATGTGGACTGCA
This sequence comes from Mauremys mutica, assembly GCF_020497125.1. Classification (NCBI taxonomy): domain Eukaryota; kingdom Metazoa; phylum Chordata; order Testudines; family Geoemydidae; genus Mauremys; species Mauremys mutica. Next base: position 78,839,196 of record NC_059082.1, on the reverse strand, counting down.
TTCAGTCCCAAGTGACCCTTACCTCTGTTTGCCTTGGCACGAGGCCCTCAACCCACCTCATCTCAGATCCAAGCTTCTCTCTCCCACCTGAGTGGGTGTGTTTACCTGCTTTTCATTCTACTGAACTCCCTGACCCAGGCGTTCTCAGTGAAATCACCACCTTTGGAATCTGCCTTCCTGGTGACACGCCAGCACACAAGCCAGGCGGCCTTCAGGGTGAACTGCAAGGCTCATTAATTCTTGCTTAGCGGTTGGCTGCATGTTTTTGTTTTGGCTTGTTTTGTGTCTCTCCTAGCAGTTCAGCGGTCAGTAGCAACTGCTGCAGCTGACAAACCCTTAGTGTTTACACCTGTCATTGCGAGAAGTACGTAAAACATCCCGTGTGTGTGTTAATGGTGGCCTCGTAGTGCAGCTTGCATGGAGGAACGCCCTGGGTTACCTCTCCTGGGCTGACAACTGTATGCAGCCCTCAGAGAGAGCTCTCCCCTTGGAATAAAATAATTATAGCCATGAGGCAAAAGCCTGGGTCCCTCTGGGGCAATATCCTCCCTTCTCCCCCTCCGGGGTAGGTTTCACAGGGGTGGCAAAATTCACCTGCGTAATGGTCAATGCAAGAAAAGGGATCTGAGGTGCACAGGGGTTCGGAAGCATTCTCAAGCCAGACACCTCGGCAGTCCAAAGCTGGAATCTTTAGAGGATGCATGAATGTGTCGCTCTAACTCCTGGATCATCCCGGTGTCATTACTGACCTATCTGCTTCCAATTAGCTCGTTAGCGTTTGTAAAGAGCTCTGAGATCCTTTGAATGGAAGGTGCAATAGAACGGCAAAGCATTAAGTAATCACTATTATTGTTGTCATGGTCTATGTTGGAGGAGAGGGGATCTTAAGCGGGCAGCATATGTTGCTGAGACCCATGGAAACGTGCCGTAGTGCTATGGCTGATGTACAGCTGTTTCTCTTTTTCTGTAGATGGCTGATGCTCAGATATCACAGTGGAGGCCCAGAAGTGCCAGGATTAAACATCCTGCCCCTCCAGCTGACAAATTAATTATAAGGCTGGAATACAAGAAAGGGGGTTCCCTTTGTCCTGACACACAACCCCCAGCCGTTACTGAGGGATCAGTTTGATGGGAATGGAGTGTTGGAAGAAACTATCCACTTCTTTCCTCCTGAAGCGTGTGCAACAGGTGTCTATGGGACTGAGCAAAGTTCCAAGATTGTTACATATGGTCATATAGCCTCCCCTAGTGGACACTTACAGTTACATCAGAGGACTGAGCAGTCAGTTTAACTGCCCGCATGGACAGCAAAGATTGCTCCACTCTGATAGGACAGCCTCTCCCCAGGGTCACATTTGACCCACGACCTTGATGCCAGAACATGGTCCACAGCACAGTTTTGTTAGCAGGAAACAACCTGGAGATGGGCTCACAATGACTTTGTGTTTCTCGGATGGGTCAGGATTTGGACAGAACTTTACCCCTCTGGTTCCAAACTGAGTCGCCAACTGAGCTGTGCTGAACCTTCTCGTGGGAAGAACACCTAGTTCGGCCCGCGCCCTCATCCCCTCCAGGACAGTATAAATGCCCAAGGGTGGGCAGAGCTGTCTTGGGATCTGCCACTTGTTTTGAGCCTCGCTTGTTTCTCAGGGACTCATTCCGCCTCTTTCACTTTTCCCAGGGATGTTTCAGTACCGCAGGGCGTTGGTACTAGCTGCTGTGGGCACAGCACTCTGAATTCAGGAGTCTGTCATCCAACAGAATGCTCCCTGCCCGGAGGGCAGCTCTCCACTCATTGCTGGCAATTGCTCTGTGTGACAATATTGGCTTCACCCATGCACCCGCTCAGACCACATCTTATTCCTTTCTCCCCCCACACCCTTTCTGATTACCCTGGAATTTCCTGCCTTTCCCTGGTTTAAGTCAGACTCCGAGATGTTTGATCATTACTCCATGAAATACAGAAAAGTTACTAGTAAGTGTGGGGCAATAGCTCAGTACGGCTCAAAGTGAGATCACGTTGGACTGTGCTCACATTAGGGCTTGCAAGATGGGTCAGGACTTGGACGGGAGACGTCTATGGAACACACAGGAAGTGGTGCTGGTGATTTAAGCACAGGGCACCCCCACCCCCCTCTGAGCTGGGACTGGCATTAGCATCCCAGATAGTGGCATTAGCATCCCAGATGCCCTGGCCAAACATCACCCCCTGGATTATCATATTGTTTCAATCGAATATAGTGTCCTTCACATCCTGCCCTGAACTGTTTAGCACTGTTGCTGTGTCCCACCCCAGCGGTGGCTGCATTTCAGTAGTGAGTGAGGTGATCCCTATCTCATGAGGGTACTGGGTTTTCAGACCTTCCATTAAAAGGACCTGTGGAAGGTCAGCAGATTTGCATCTATTCCTATGGCCGTGCATTGGATTTGATTTCTCTCTAAACATAAATGACCGAAATTGGAGCTTCAGACCCAGTATATCTCAGCCGGGTCAGAGATGTTGTATCCTGTACCTTCATATGTCTTTGTCTCATGGTAGCAACTCTCAGTGAAACACAGACGCCTCCAGAATGAACAGCCACAACCCACGTGTGGTCTTTGCTGATGTTATTGTGAAGGAGAAGGACCTGGCATGGGGGTGAGGGTAAGAGCGAAAGAACTGCCCCCTGGTGTGAGGGCAGCTTGCTTCTGCTTGCCTTCAGTAGCCGCTCCTTCCAAGAAGCCTGGATCCTGTCCCCTGTATGGAGCAATCAAACAGTTGTAACCTGAGTTCCCAGCCATCTTGGGGGGATGTTCGGTTCACCTGATCTCCTTGACCCCAAGCCATTCTTGACATTCTCCACTTGACACAGTGGGCGGCACACTGCAGACAAACAGCAGCTTTTCTAAAGGCCTGCATCAGAGCCTGGGGAGGCCACCAAACTCCCCGATTAGCAAGTGCTCTAGCCTCCGTCACAGCACCATTTGCGGCGTTAAATGTCTAGTTTGGTATTGTATCGCCACCTGCTGGGAGAAGGTTTGTCTCTCTCCCCCCGCACCTCCATGGTGGAAAAATGCAGCCTTTCACCGGCTTGCCCCTGGTGTCCTCACTTACACCTGGGCTAAACAGCTGTAAAATTCTGCTCATACTTTACACCTGCTCAATATAAGTACCAGATGACACTTTGTGGCAATGTGCAGCCCAAGAAACTGTGGAGACTCAGCTGCCCCTGCCATAGGAGGGGTATATGAGCTGAGATCTAGAAATTGCTTTAAAATAGAGCAGAGGCATCACTGGAGCAAAGTAGCTGGAAGCAGCCAGGAGCATTGCTGCAAGCCCAGCCGTGTTCCTCAAGTAATACCAGTGGCAATCTGCATAGCTCGGCCCCCTCGCCACCTACCCACAAAGCTCATTTCCGGCTCGAATTATCATGTTATTGTTTGTATTACCATAGCGGCTAAGGTGCCCCCCATCACGCACCAGGACCCCACCATGCAAGTGCTGTGCAGACAGAACCCCCAAAAAAAGATGGACCCTGCCCCCAAAGAGCTTCCAGTTTAAGTACAACTCAAGAGACGACAGATGGACTCACAGACAGATGTGGGAGTACAAGGAAACACTGAGACGATATTGGGCAGCATGACAGGACGTGGCAGGGGTAGTCAATAGGCGGACCATGGGCCAAATCCGGACCATCAAATGCTTTTGAATGGAACCTGAAAGCTTTTTATTTACTTATTGTTGCTGGGCATGGGCGGTGGGCATCATAGGCCTGGGAAGGCTGTGCCTCCCCAAACAGCTGGTGAGGCCCTGCCCACGCTCCATCCCCAGGCCTCCCCTGCCTGCTTCCAGTTCCCTTCCCGGTGCTCTTCCATAGCTGAGAGGCTGGGGCAAGCATGCTGGGGCCAGTGCTCACGAGGCCTAGGGCTGGGGGTGCTGGGGCTGGGAGCGGGACCACGCTGTGCCGCCGTCCTCCCGGCGCTGGGGTAAGCGGTGCTCTGGCCACGCCACCCGCCTGGTGCTCCGGGGCTGGGGGCACTGGGACTGGGCTGCCCACCTGGTCTGCTGGGGGAACACAGGAGGGCTAGTGGCTGCAAGGGTGTATGCTTTTGGCTCCGGTGGGAGAGGAGGGAGCAGAAGGGGAGGGATGGGGTCTTGGGCAGAGGAGGAGGGGCCAGGGGCTAGCCTCCTCCAACGGCCTGTTCACCTGCCGCCCATGTTGTTGGGGTTTTTTTTTATTTTCTTCTCTGGAGTCTGGACCTTGACCAAGAAATTTGGACCTTGACAAAAAATAACTAACTACCCCCGGGGTGTGGTTTTCAGCTCACAAGCAGCCTAGGCACTGGTGTTTCTGTAGGCAGCACAGAAACGGAGAGTTCTAAGGAAGTAGCTTTGCCGAGGTTTACAGGGAGCTCCTCCCAAGCAAGAGGGCGGCAGGGGAGAAAGCATGAAGATGCTTGCTTGAAAGCAGAACGAGTGGCCACTAGAGGCTGGCCCGGGCTGAGCAGAGTTGGGAATCGACCTCTCAGCCGTCAATGAGAGATGGTAGGTAGGGCAGGGAAGGGCCTTGAAAGTCCAGACAAGCAGCTTATGTTTGATGCGATGCAGAAGGGGACGGTAGCGGAGGACTGCAAAGAGGGGGCGTGACCTGGTCAAAGCGGCAGGCTAGGAGAATGATCCCTGCAGCACCATTCTGAATGGATATGAGCAAGACCAGTAGCCAATTTGGCAAGGCAGAGAGCTGGTGTTGCAGTGGCTGAGATGTTTCTTCCGGCCGTCTGGACGGATAGAACAGACCTTATCTTAAGGTCCATCTACACTTATGCCGGCAAGTAGAGTACAGATGCTGCACACCCAGCTAGCACGGTAAAAAGAGCAGTGTAGATGGTGAGACACAGCTTAGGTGAGTAGAGTGCCCAACATGCTAGAATATATGCCCTACAGCTCTCTACACACCCAAGCCGTGCCTCCCATGCCTACACTGCTGGTTTTAGCAGTGTAATGTGCTACTGTCTCCCTGCTGCCTGAGCCTTTCCCCGCCGCTTCCCCCTGCCGGAGCCTTTCACCGCTGTGGGTAGCTACGCTGTAGTTACAAGTGTGCCAGCAGCCTGCCTTTTACTGCAGCGTGTAGCCACATGTACCCTACGTGCCGCTGCCAGTGTGGACAAGGGCTGAGAAATGTAATGCAGAAAGACCTGGCAAGGTTTAGACAACCTGAAAGTGAGGACCTAGAGAGAGGTCTGAGCTGAAGGTGATGCTCAGGTTACACCTGAGTGACAGGCAGGGATGGTGGTGGTGTCCACCTTGAAGGAGGTAGCAGGGAAGGCTCGGGAGGAAGGATTAAGAACTATTAAGGATTCCAGGAAACCCTTATTTGCATGCACTCTGCAGAACAGTCTTGTCTAAGCCAGCTCCTCAGCTGGCGTAAATGCGCTGACATCAGTGGTGCTATGTCAACTTACAGCAGCTCAGGATCTGGCCCTGTGAGACTCATGAGCACCGCAGGTTTCTGGTGGCTGGCGGACGCTGGGGTACCATAGCACTCTGAGCTGCGGGGCAGATGGGGTTCCAGCAAAAGGAGGCACAACTGCCACAAAGGACAATGGGCGCTGCACCTGCTTACGCCAGGGTTCAAGTTGCCCCAAGAGGTTCAGGTCCACGTATGACAAGAGGGGCTTGTCCCTCTTGCTCCACATCTGTCCCGTGCACTAAAAGGGATTTGGCCCATGGAAAGGACAGGGTTAGTCTTTCCTGCTCCGTGGGAAGGGCTGGACTCGAGCATCCTAGAGGCACCTTTGCACTCCTGTCCCCTATAGATCCCATAGTGTAAGGTGGTTGATACACAACAAGATCCGGGTTTAGCTGTTTATTGTGCCTAGTTGTCTGCCGCACAGCCACAGGTACATGCATCCATTCATAAACAGACACGGGCTCTTTCCATACATTTGTTTTCACATCCCTTTTATATCATTTCTCACAGCCCCAAAACATGAAACTGACAAACCCCAACATAACCAAGGCAAGACAGGAGCCCTCCAGTGGAGCCTCACTGCTTGGCTAGCTGGCTGTGGCCTGAAGCATTCTGACCTCACCTCCTGCAGTGCCCCTCCGTTTACTACAGTGACCGACACCAGTGTACGGGAGATAAGAATCAGACCCAAGGAGCCTGATCCTGGCTTCCCCACTCATTTTACACCCCTGCTGCCTTCACGGGACACTCCTTACCCTGGTGCGAGCGAGAGCAGAATCTGCCCCTCAGGACAGGGACCTGGAGCCAGTCACTGGCGCTAGCTGGTTATAACCAAGTGCTGGTAATGCCCAGGACCATACTTCTCAAAGCTAAAATGGGTTAATGGGCACGTTCAGCCCTTGGCTACATGCCCTCAATTCCACTATCTCTGCGCCGGTATCACCGCTCCCCTGCAAAGTGACTAACCTCGATTTAATCTCATTACTTGTTCTATTTAATTAGGGATGCTGAGCCTGAAGAGCAAAAACGCTCTCTCTCAAATCTAATTTTCTCTTAAAAGTGAATTTAGCGCTGCACTGAGAGCCGTGATGGCTGGGATCTGATATCTAGCCACAGCACTAATACATCCTTCCTCCATGCTGCCACCTCAATCCTGACTACCAACATGATGGGTGAAGGGAGTTCGGTCCCCAGGGGCCATTCAAGCCTTGGCGCCTGCTAACAAGGGAGCAGTTAAGTGTCAGTAGTGCCAGCGGCTTCTGTGATGGCACTTGACCATCAGGACTGAGACCCACCAGCCTTTGGAGAGTAACTGTTGGATAACTGCCAAGATGGGGGTCCACTGACCAGGACACCCTGAAGGAGAGCTCCCCCGTCCTCGTGCTCTTCCTCCAATTCAGTCAAATCAACACAAGGGCTAATGCTCAGTGCCCTGTCAGCCTGGGAGCCACCACCACCAACTCACCCATGAGCTGCACTATTACCCTTTAGATTTACAAGCAAATCCCATTTCTCATCATGTGCGACAGGCTCTCTGGTGCAGCTATACCCTGAGGCAAGTCCCTCCATATGTTTCCACCACCGGCTTGGGATCAGGCTCATGTTGTATTTTTCAGAAAGCTAAAACCTTCCAGATTCTGGCCTCGCTCCTTAGCACTCCCTGGGAAGTGCCAGACTGGCCCAGATGGCCACCACCTGTCATGTTTCCTCATTTCAGTAGGAATGAGTAAAAGAGGATGTTTCGCCCACTCAGTCTCTCCACGTATGGCAGCTGTATCCAGTAGATGCCCCGTAGGATACACACAATATGTTATACACCCATCCACCCACCCAACACTGGTGACTAGAAATGGCACAACCCAACATCTCTGGATTTGGATGGGGGCAGATGGTCTGGTCCTGACCCATCTCTGTTGATGTCCAGGGAACTGAGAAGCATTGGCTGTAAAGATAAGCATTTTTACAACATCCTTGGATTGGGCCCCCAAAATGGTCATCCTGCCCCAATTTGATTCCTGTGCCTATCCAACAGGGAGCCAATCGCTAATGATAAATTACAGAGCATGTTCTGATTGGGGCTCTCAAAGCGCATGATGTTGTCCAACTCCTCCTCACAGCATCCCTGTGAAGTAGGTGGGATTAGCCGAATTTTACAGATGGGAACATGCCCATTTTACAGAATGGGTAAGTAATTTGCTTAAGGTCACCTGGCGAGTCTGCGGCAGAGATGGTCAGATATCCCAGAAACGGGCAAGGTACCAAACCCTAGACAGACAGACAGAACTAGGAAGACAACCCAGGAGTCCTGACAACCAGCTCCGTAATGTAACCAGGAGATTGCATTGACTACCTCCCTGTTGTATGATATGTACCTCTCTGCCATAACGGGACGTGGCTTTCTAGTGCTTTTCACTCGGCCGTGCTCTGGAACAATCGTCCCCGGCATAATGTCTTTTACTGGTTAGTTTACTGCCAATCATATTTGCAAGATGCTGGACAGAAATCATAGCCTCCTACCAGCCCTATTTCCGTTCACAGGGATTCCATCGAATGGGCTGGAATGTAGTTGCCAAAATAAAGCTGCAGTGGTCGGTGGCGCGTTGCTAGTGCCACATGACCCTTCTCCAGAGTAATCTGAGCCTTGGAGGTAAAATGGCCTCTCTGTTATGGTTAGTATGGTGCCAGGAATATTAAAACCCTATTTCATATAAACTGCAATGACAACAAAATCGAATATTTAGTGCAAGGATCCTGGGCGGATCTGTTATACGCTGTAAATCTAAAAAAACTTCTCTGCATCTCAGTTGAGCAGCAAAACAATGTAACCATTTTAAAGACCAGATCCTCAGCTGGTGTAAATTGGCCTTGTTTCCCAACATCACTGGCTATGCTGATTTACACACCTGAGGATATGGTCCAAACAGTTCAGCTTATAGCCAGGGGTGGATGGGTGTGAGAGAGAAGACGAACAGGGCGGTTAGCCTTGGAAACACATTTTCCCCTTCCAAGTGCCGTCGCTGTAAAACAGGACCAACCTGAACGAGCTTTTCTGATTTCACTCTTAATATTATGTCCTCAAAAGTGGAAAAAATAACCAACCAATGAGAAAGCAAAGTCACACTCCCAGCCTAGCACAACATCCAGTCCAGCCTCTGCTAGGGCCATAATGCTGAATAGCAGCTGTAACGCCCGGTTAGCTCTGTCCTCCCACTAGGACCCCCTTCCTGATAACAGCATTGCCCAGAGGCGTGGAGGGAGAACTGAGACAATTAACAAAACAAACAGTGCTGAAAAGAAATGTAATGCCCTCGGAGGGTGGGGTACCCGCAGCTATGCTCGTCTGCCGCACGGCGCTGATAAATGACTGCTCGGACTGAGCAGCAGCCGTCTAGATCCCTCTCAGCAGTTCAGGATTCAAAGCCTTGAATCCCAAGAAGTGAAATATTGTAAAACCAGACTATTCTCAGCTCAACCTCGCTGGGCCCCAGGCTGATCACCCCAAGAGCGTACACAGCGGTTTACATTTTAAGCCAGCCCTTCCAGTCTGTAACACGCAGAAGCTGGACCAAAGCTTGCAGCCCTCCCTCAGGCAGGCAGAACTCCCCCAAACCCCGGGAGACGTGAGCGTTCGCAATCCCCAAGGAGAGCAGCAGTTATTGCTCCCCACCACAGCTTAGGGTTTGGCCCCAGCGGTAAAAGCTGAGGAAGGTTCCCGGGCAACGTCCAGGTCCTAGAGACCTCGGTACGAGCTAACGCCAACTGTGCAGTAATCAGTGAAACAGTCTATTCATGCCCCATGTGGTTTCGGGCTTCACCTGCTTTTCACAGCCTTGCTAAGGAGAGAGGTGGGGAATCCAAACGTGCGAAGACTGATCGCAGGGGAGAGAGATTGCTGCAGGCACAGGGCCAAGAGTTGCAAACCTCTGGCTGCAGGCTGGCCGGCCAGACTCCGCTGGCAGGAGGCTATGCCCCTGGGGCTCAGGAGTGGTCATCTACGCTCCGGACACAGAGCAGGATGAGCCTGGCAGAGGGAAGGGGCTTCCGAGGAGATCGCTCTGCACCACTTAACGAAGCCCCTCTCTGAAGCAGCAGGTCTGCAGTAAAGGTCTGTGGTGCTGGCAGGCAGGGGCAGCTCTAGACATTTCGCCGCCCCAAGCACGGCGGCATGCCGCGGGGGGCGCTCTGCCGGTCGCCGGTTCCGCGGCTCCGGTGGACCTCCGCAGGCGTGCCTGCAGAGGGTCCGCTGGTCCTGCGGCTCCACTGAAGCCACAGGACCAGCGGACCCTCCGCAGGTACGCCTGCGGGAGGTCCACCGGAGCCCTGCTGCCGCCCTCCTGGTGACGGGCAGAGCACCCCAAGCACGCGCTTGGCGTGCTGGGGCCTGGAGCCGCCCCTGCTGGCAGGGCCCTGGGCTCTCTGGATGCCTGATGGAGGGAGGAGAGGTACCGACTAGTGCAGCCTTGAGCTTTTTCTTCCAACTGCGATGGCAGGTTATGTCCATCCTGCTGTGGAACTCCAATGCTGAGGTCCACCCAGGCTCTGGCTTTATCAATGCGTACAGTCACTGGCCCCTCCGAACTCTGCTGCTGGTCGATATTTCAGTGCGAAAGAGAACACTTGGGCACCCAGTGACGAACTGTGGCTACCGCAACGTCTTTTAGCATAGCCCCTCCCCTCACCCCCTCTTCCCAATGTGCGCAGGAAACAGCCTACACACCTCAAAGATTTCAGGCTGGCTGTTGTTCCAGCCCCTCATCACCCCGAGAGGTATTGACATCTCCATTATACAAGTGGGGGCACAGGGAGGCACAGTGATTTGCCTGTAACTAGAGAGGGGATCAGTGGAAGAGCCATGACAAAAACCCATGAGCTCCTGGCTCCCCATCCTGTGCTCGGGCTGTTAACCGCACCTCTCGGGCTAGACCCTGCCTATTGTATCCACCTCTCTCTTCTCAGCTCCATTGGCTTGCCCATGCCTACTAGCCAGCCTCTGGGGAAAGGATTAATGGGAGGGCAGAGCCACTTGTTGGTGCTTGGGCTGAACCATGATCCCGGATGTGCCGCACAGCTGTGAGAGGCAGGCCAGCCGGGCGACACTGACCATCTCAAATCAAGGGGCTGCCCTCTGGAGTTAACGGCTGTGATGGGGTACCCCAGCCACCCAGGAATTATGTCTTGAGTCGGGGAGAAGAGCCTCCAAAACCACGGTGGGGGGAGGCGAAGTGATCGCCCAGGGATAACTTCCAGCTCATTAGGGGCTCCCCAATCTCTTATCTATTGCAGGGGCCCTGGAACAATTTTTATAGTGGGGGGGCATTGAACTACTAAACTGTAACCCTGTGAACAATGGAAACCACCTCGAGCCGGGGGGGTGGCTTGTTCCACCACCTCTGATCTATGGGGGAAGGAAATGTTGGGCCAGAGTTGTTGCCTCGCTCGTCTGGAACGAGGAAGCCCTAGGGAGCAGTTGTGAAAGCTCATCTCTCCCTACAGTGACCCCTGCCAATGCACGGCTGCCATCCGAGCGCTTTCCAAAGACGGTGCTGCCAGGTTACAGCCCAAATCAGTTTGAGCCTCTCAGAGTAGCAGAGCGGACGCGGGTTCCCGCTGATCGAAGTGGGGTTGCCCCAGTCCTCCAATCAGTAACATGACCCTGATTTTCACCGTGTTTAACAATGCTCCCCCAGCCGCTCCCGCAAGGCAGTCCCGGCAGGCACATTCACAGCTGTGAGGAAAAGCAAACGCTGCTGCAGGAAGAGGCTCCCCTTGGAGTGGTGACAGCAGGTGAGCCGAAGAATGAAGACGAGCCAGGCTGGGGACTGAGGGAAGGGAAACCCGCTCCTCTGCCTCTGGATGGGTGGAGGAGGAAGGATTTTGACAGTCCTCTAGGGCAAACCCGAGGACAGTACTGGCTGCTGATCCAGTGCTCCAACTCAGTGTAGATGGGGGCGTATTTAAAAGTTAGTTGGCACCATTAAGCAGGTCCAGGGGACGCCGGGTAACGAGCTGAGAGGTGAATCCATCGGAGACGCTACATTTGGGGTCACCAGTGGCTACAGACGCCAATAGTTAAACATGCCACTGAGTTAAACAGAGCTGAGCGCAAAGGAGACACACAGTAGACAGGGCTTCCTGTGGTGGGATGGGCCCAGAATCTTCCTGTTCTTCATGGTGGCCCAGTCACACATGGCCCAATGGCCTCTAGCTTAATGAACACGATCCCCCTTTGGCCCTGTTCTCCCTGCCAGGGCCCCTCTCCTTACTCTGCCCAGCCAGGTTGTCTGTCTGCGGGTTTCAGCCCGGAGCTGGACACCACAGAGCGCTCCGTTCAGCTAAGGAGGCAGCCTCAGGAGCCTGTCACTTTAAATGGCCCGGCCGGGCGGTGGCCGTTTGCTGTCCAGGATCGCCCTCCAGTCCTCGGCCCATGAGTGGAGCCTCCTGCTGGGGGGCTGCAGCTGCAGGTGCTTATTGTGACAGGCTGTGAAGAGAACGTGCTCCCAGCTGGGGTTCGGCTCGGCTCCTGAAAGACAAGGAGAGCAAAGCAGCTCAGGGAGGGGCCTCCTAGCACCATCATGACCCTGCGGGGGGGGCTCTGGGCCAGGTACTAGGTCCGTGTGCTGGTGTCGCACTTCCAGCAGCCTGCGATCTCTTCAGAGATGAGCCCACATCCAAACACACCCCATCTAGCTTGGCACGGCCCTGGTCCTCTTTGCTGTGGTATCTGCACAACTCGCAGTCGCTAACGGACTTCATCCTCACAGCCCTCGGGGAGGTAGGGAAGTGCGATCCCCAGGTCATGGGCAGGGGAGTGGAGGCACAGGGAGGATTAGGGACTTCTCTGCACAGTAAATTAGTCTGCATCAGTGGGGTGTCAATTCTAGGGCGCATTAGTGTGTCCCGTGAGGACCCTGCTGGTGTGCACTAACAGTTCCCTAGTGCACAATAACGCTGTACTGTTTGAAACGCGACCATATCAATGTGCACTAGGGAACTGTTAGTGCACACCAGCAGGGTCCGCACAGGCCAGTTAGTGTGTGACAGGCTAGTGTGCACCTTGCAGGTGCAGACTAATGCACCATGTAGACAACCCCTAAGAGACTTGCCCAAGGTCCCATAGGGAGCCTGTGGTTGAACCAAGAACTGAAACTAGGTCTCCTGAGTCTCAGCCCAGTGTCCTACTCACTAGACTTGCCCATCCACACCTTGGGGAGGCTCAGCTCTGAATCCAGATTTCTCTGCTAGACCCTCTCTCCACCCTGGGCTGACCCGGAACCAAACAGCCCTGGGCTCTAAGAAAATGCCAATCCAATCTCTGGCAGGCATCAGCAGCGCAAGGAGTTTTGGCAGCTCTTGCTCAATAATAACAGCCCGAAAAAACATTACAGCCAACGTAGCTGGGAGCACAGGAGGTGCCCTCAAGCCCGACATGCACAAGGCATTCAGCTTCAGCCAAAAAGTTCCATAAAGAAGTAAACAAAACACACAGGCAGGGGAAGAACCCCAATCTACCTGCCCCCAGGAGTACCATATGGTTACCTTTACTGCGTCCAATCTCCCGTACCTGTTATATCTGGTCTATCGTCTATAAGCAGATCGCCAGAGATCACAGTTTTATCTCGCGTTAGGACAATCTGCTCCAGAAATTCTTGGCCAAAATGTTTCTCCACCCAGGCGTACTGGAAAGCAAGGGGGTGGCGCAGTTAGTGTGGCAGATAGGGCAGGCTGGTTTCATCTGCAGCATGGCCTCAGCTCAGCTGAAAGGCAGCATCAAACACCAGCCACAGGCGCAGGGCGCTTGACATTAGTTTGCTAGCAAAAGACAAAGGTAAGGAACGACAGGGGGCTCTGGGGGCAGGGGTGGGAAGACACCCTGCCAAGTACATTGTTAGAGTTTGGGATAAACCTCAGTGAAACCGCTGAGGGTAGCAGCCACCCTGGGTTTGGGGTGAATGTAAGAAACAATAGAGGCCTCAGACCAAACCAAAGGCACTTGTCACTACATGTGAGGCCGCTCAGGGAGCTGAGCTAGGTGAGTGGAGGGTTTTTCGCTGGGTATTACCTGGTGGACCATAGAGGGGTGTGCCTGGGTGGGAGAGAGAAGAACCAGCGAAGCAGAGAAAGAAGGCAGCAAAGCACCAGACACAGCTACAGAGGCATTGGCTGCGTGGCCCTGAGAAAAAGCTAAGAGGAGAGCTTTTGGGCTGAGTTGCTGGCTATAGAAAGGGGCTTGGAGCTGAGAGCAAAGAAATTGTCTCCTGCTGTTTGATTCCTACTGTGTTATGGGGAACAGGACTTTGTACGATCTTATAAACAAAGATACCTGACTCCAACATCGTCTCCTCCTGGTAGAAACAACCTGGAGGTTTCCTAACTGTAGCTAACCGCTAGGGCCAAAAGGGGTAACAGTATTAATGGCCCAGAAAGGACCCTGATTTCCCCCCAACTTGCATCCAACATGGTCCCAGCTGTGGATCTCCTGTTTGTTCAGCTCACTCGCCACTTGCTAAGACCCGAGAAATGCCTCATGCTTTAACCACTGATCATTTCCAGGATTGTGATTAAATGTAAAAACCAAGGTCCCACGTGCTTATAATTACCATAGCGTCTGTCTGCCATAGCACCTTCCACCCACGGAGTTCAGCACACTTCACAGACAGTAATTAGTTAAGGCCCCCAGTGCCTCCTGTGAGGTAGGCAAGAATCCACCCCCATTTTGCAGATGGGCAAACTGAGGTCAGCTGACTTCCATAAGGGAGCATAGCAAGTGAGGGGCAGAGCTAGGACTAGAACGCAGGCGTCCTGGTTCCCAGACCTGGGCATTTGCCACAAGGCTATCCCTGCTCTCCTGTGTGGGTACTGAAGATACCAAGGATTAGCCCTGCCAACCGGCCCTTGGGTAATTGCTTTCTGCCTACCTAAATCTCCCCTGCAGTTTGAATTGGAGAGCATATACTTCACTTCCTGTCCCAAACTGTTACATAGTGTCACTGTGCTCTGTCAGACAGCTGCCATATTCCATCTCAGAGGTGGCTAGAGGCGAATGAAGTGGTTCCGGTAAATATAGCCTTGAGAGTGCTTTGGGATCACTTGGGAAGCACAAGACACAGGCACTGACCTTGCAGTGTGATTGACCAGCTACTACTGAAGAGCTCTCCAGTGATTGGGGGTGGGGCTGGCGAAACAGATTTTATATTCCATGGGTGACACTTGTGCTTCGGGGCCCAGTGTGCCTGCCCCAGACCCAGGGCTAGCCCGCCCACCCCCCACTCCATTTCACAGAGCTCACTCCTGGGTTACCTTCTCATATGCGCAGTAACGGTACTTCTTGATCGGGCTCGTGCAGATGAACACGTCAGTGCTGCCGGGAAAAGAGAGCGAGCGAGAGTGGGGAAACGCACCAATTTAATTCCCTTTCTGGATCTAAAAGCACCCTAGGATCCAAGACGTACCCCTAAATAGTCTGGCCGCTGCTAAACAGACACCAGGCCCTGACTGGAACTCGCCGCCATCCACTGAATAGGGTTGCACGAAAAAGCATTTCTGGTGAGTGGGCACTGCGGTAACTAACACCGGCACACATCCAAGAGAGGGCACTAGGGAGGCAGACACCAGGAGGGCTTAGCAAAATCTCTGCTGAAACTATGGCTCCTACTTTAGGAGTAGGCAAAACCTGAGGTCAGACAGGTCCCAGAGAGGCCTAGATATTAGAACTGGAAATCTCCATTCAGATGATGTTTATGCTCACTGACACGGACGGAGCAAACCAATCTATGTTTTTACAGTGTGTGTGTGTGCGCGCGCACGCGCGCACACGTTTATTACTAACAGAAAGTGCTCTCTCTCCGGAGCTCTGCCAATGCAGCTCAATTCCCACCTAAAAGAAGTCCCAGAACTGGAACAGCAGAGGGGGCTGTAAATCAGATTAACAGCTGCACCTAACTATGTGAGGGCTTTGCAACAGACACTATAGGATCACATTCATTTTCACCCACCGGAATCTAAACCACCAGCTCTCCAGCGGCAGAAGCCTAGAAGAGCACAAACGCCCTGCTGCACTCAGACCCCCTCCCGTCCACAACTGTGAACGTGTACTCACTTTTCCAATTTAGCCATTTGCTTCACGGCTTCCACAGCCCCTGGGATTGGATCCAGCTCAATGAAGAAATTCTTTGACTCCCATATGCTGATGGCTTTCTCCTGCAAGGGCAAACATCCCAGTTACTGTACAGTCCATCCTGCTCCTCTCCTCCCTGCCCTGAGTTGCCATGTGCATTTTTCCCCTCTGATGACCCTTCTCCTGGAAAGCAGATGGTGGGTGTTCGAGAGGCTGGCTGGGTCCGACAGCAGGTGTGAGAGACGGTCCTGAACCAAAACTTGAATTCGCCCAAACCCTGCATCTGAGTCTCATGACCTAGGTCCACCTGAAGCAGATTAGCTTCCCAAATCTGCTGTACTACAGTGTTGTTCAGCATGGGGTGCTACGGGGACATTTTGTCTCCAGGAAAGAATCTAAGGTAGTAACCAAAATGCCCCAATTGGGGCAAGGTGCTATGGAAGACAAGCTGCCCCTCTAACCTCAAGGATCCCTCTAAAAAATACCAGTCACGTGAGTTCCTGAGCAAGGCAAATTCAGCAAGAGCCAGAGTCCCTGAGGGCAAGGGCTGGAGCACTTTGTTATAAAGCTGTCAGGGAAAAAAGGGAGGCCTGAGGAAGGCAACGTGTATATAGGCTGCATGGAGCAGAATCTTGGGACAAGGGAGACCGGGAGCTGCCTGTAATTTACACCTTGTAGCTGGATCTAGAGAACAGGGCATACCCTGTGCACCTGTAAGTCCTTGCACTGCCATAAATTGCTAGACTGTTAAGGAACGCCGTCTTTGGGGGTCTCGTGCTCAAAAACAAAAAGGTGGAAGGAGTGTGTTTCTGCACATCTAGCTTGTCTTTGCTGTAGGGTTGCTTCTTTCAGACCCCACAGCCAGCCTCCTTGGATTTGATCAACTATTCAGAGGAAGAGGTTTGCACCACACTGATTGAAGATCACAGAATCACATCTGTTCTCAAGCTGCTGATCCAGGCCAGGGGCTAGAAACATGTGAGCCAGGCCTAAATTAAAGAAAAATCCCATTTCCCCTGATTAAAAATAACTTTGTGATGGCCTGTGCATAGAGATCCCAGCTTGAGCACTGAGGTCCTTGGGCAATGGCAGCACGCTCAGCCCCAGCCAGAGGAAGCAGTTGTGAAACTGTGTGGCAACCCAACTGGACCAACCCAGAAGCAGCCTTGAAAGATTCTGAAGGTAGCTGTGTGATTAAGGATTTGTGAGGACACAGAGGGCCTTTGCGTCTTTGCTTTGGGCAGAATCAGAGGGGCAAAGGTAGCTTTAAGCCACTTTTGTGCTCTGGAGTATTTGGGGGTTGTCCAGGGGCTGCCTGGTTCTCCGTGTAAGCTAGAGCAGCCTTAGGGCTGCTCTCACACTCTACTTGCCCTGACCTATGGGCCTTGAGAAGCAGAGAATACTGCAGAGCATGCCAGCCACACCCTTGGTTTCATCCTCACGGATGACCACGAATCTATACAGTCGCAGAATTGTTTTGCCTGGATGTGGATCCTTTGGTGGAGGGGAGAAATGGGACATTCTGGAGGTCTCACCCATAAGCAATTGGCTTAACAGGACAGGAGCAAGAGAAGGCTGAGTTCTGCTTAAGGGCTCGGTTGTGGCTTTGTCATGAACCCCAAGCACCAGGCAGTTCTGCTTCCCCTGGAGCAGATCAGAAGGCAAGGTGTGAATCTGGGCATCACATTTTGCCTTCCAGATTCCCCTTTGCTCTCAGGGAGAAGTACCGTGTGTCAGGCCTGTATCTAGCTATGCTAGTCTGTGCATTGGGTGGTGGCAGAGCCAAGGGTTTGCCTCCGCACCACTCTGTCCACTCCCACCCTCTTGCATGGGGGATGTAACGGTCCCGCTTCCAGCACTGCTACCTGCGATCTAGGTCTCTGGTGCACGGGAGTACAGAGGAGCCTTAAGTCTTCTATACTCCCTTGCACAGCTGGGCTACAGTCTGTCTCTAAGCATTAATTGCTCAGTGCTGGAGAGCACCAAAGCAAAGTCCATCCACCTGTCAGATAAGTCACGCTGAATGTGGGAGGGCCGAATACACCCACTCAAAAGAGTGGGAGGGAGCAAAAGAGAAATCCCATCACTCTGCTGCCCCAGGGGAGCTGAAGAATAACAGGAGACTCAAGTAGCACCAGTGGTTTGGAAACAATCCTTCTTACACATCTTAGTGCATGCAACTCCTAGGGCTGCAATGCAGCCTGCCGAGAATCCCCCGTCCATGTGAAAAGAGCAGTTACTGTAACAGGTTATTAAGCTAAAATAATGTACATCACAACTCAATCTGCAGTGCATTATACCAGTGGGGGGAACATTTAAAAGCTATACATCATCGTTCTACGGCTGACATCCGAGAAGACCGGCACCGGTTCAGCAAAGCATTTGCACATGTGCTTAACCTTCTTCCTGTGCTTAAGTGCTTTGCTGTACTGGGGATGCAGGAGCCGGCTCTGCTTCCAAAGTCAATAGGAGGTTTGCCACTATGTCAGTGGGAGCAGAGCTAAGCCTTTAGTGAGGCAAAACACCTGCCAGATCATCTCATACCAGGTCAGGATTGTTCCTGTGCTCAGTGCTCTGATAAGTCTAGGTTTAAAAGTCCAAGGGATGGAGATTCTACCACTTCCCTGGGGAGACTTTTTCCTGGTTTAATAGAGCTTCCTGATCTTCATCCAACATTTTCCTTTTCTTATTTGATCTTATTTATCCCTAGGAACTGTATAGAATCACCCCTTCCCCCAGGAATTAACACCCTTCTAAACCCTGTAGGCTATCAGACTATGGGCATTTAGCACTTTTACTCTTCCCTCAACTGTCTGATCACTTTGGTTGCTCTTCTCTGAGCTCCCTCCAATTTGTCAATATCGTTCTGTTGATGTGGTCCCAAATGGAGTGCAACATCCTGAGTGCTGTTGCCCAAATACCATATAGAAACAGCCTGACTCCCTTTCTCCAATATCAGCTGGACACTGTCAGGAACCCAGGAGGAAATCATGGCCCCACTCAAGTTTTACCAATAACGTCCAGGATTTCACCCCAAGAGTGTGTGGGTTTTAACAGGGGTGATGTCTGTTAATGTAATGGATACAATGAGATAACCCAACACCATGAACATCCCATACACCCAAGTTCTTGGGAACACATGGCAGTGGACAACCATTGCTGAAATCTCAGAAGAAACCACACTATCATAAGAACATAAGAACGGCAACACTGGGTCAGACCAAAGGTCCATCTAGTCCTGTATCCTGACTCTGGCTGTGCCAGATGCTTCAGAGGGAATGAACAGAACAGGGCAATTTCGAGTGATCCATCCCCCTTTGTCCAGCCTCAGCTACTGGCATTTGGAGGTTTAGGGACACCCGGAGCATGGGGTTGTATCCCTGACCATCTTGGCTAATAGCCATTGAAGGACCTATCCTCCATTAATGTATCTAATTCTTTTTTCAACCCAGTTATGCTGTTGGCCTTCACAACACCCCCTGGCAATGAGTTCCACAGGTTGACGGTGCGTTGTGTGAAGAAGTACTTTCTTGTGTTTGTTTTAAACCTGCTGCCTGTTAATTTCATCGGATGACCCTTGGTTCTTGTGTTATGTGAATTGGGTAAATAATTCCCTGTTCACTTTCTCTGCACCATTCATGATTTTATAGACCTCTATCGATCAGATCCGACCTGGGTTGTCTCTTTGCTAAACTGAACGGTCCTAGTCTTTTTAATCGTTCGTACGAAAGCTGTTCCATCCCCCATTATTTTTGTTGCCCTTCTCTGCACCTTTTCCAATTCAAATATATCTTTTCTGAGATGTTTCATACACTTAGCATCAGCCTTCTCATAACAGAGGGGCTTCCTTGTATCCCACCAATTCCAGGTGGCTTTCCTTCTAGTTATACAGACCAGACACCACCTTCTGCAGCCCTGCTCTGTCCGCCTTTAAGGCAATGAGGGTTTCACTGAGTAAGAACCATTTCGGGCCTACATTTGTTCACCACACTGTACCCATTTGTGCCATCAGAGACATGAAGCCTTTTCTTTGTTTCAAACACATTTTGTCACGTGCAAACATGATCTCGGAATTAAACTGTCAACTCCCACATGAGATTGTAAACTCTCTGGAGCAGAGACCTAGTTTCTGCAGAACCAAATGCACTGACGCTGGCTAAAGAACAATATAAAGAGAGTGTCCTGACTTTAGGTTTTAACTGGTAAAACAACCCAACATCATTTTTCAGAAGGATTTTAAGGTTGTTGTTTTAAATAAGCGCTGAAAGGAAATGATTTCAGCTATTTTGAAATGTCAGTTGCTTTGGTTTGCTTTCAACTAATCTGCTGCATCATGGTCAGAGTGTTGTTGCTGGTAAACAATACAGCCAGAGATGAAGGCAACTGTTGAAGGCAATGTTGCAGCATTTGCATTAAGCCATACAGAATGTTCTCAACTGGAAATTATAACTGGGGAAGGAAAACTGGACTATACTACTTTGGAATTTTTAAATAAATTGTTTGAATTGATCAAAATAGAAAGACAGCCCGCAGCAAGAATTTGCATTAAAATCCACTTAATTTCAGGAAGAAAAAAAATCAACATTGAAAACCCAATATATAAATTATTAATAATAATAATGATTTTAATTGTTAATAATTCTTCTTATTTTGTACCCTGTAGGAACCCCGACCAAGGATCAGGGCTCCACTATGTTAGATGATACACAGACACATAAAGACAACAACCCCTGCCCAGGAGAGTTTACAGTCTCTGTGTCAGACAAATAATGAAGAATAACAATATAATGCGGGAGGGGGAAGAGGATCCATTGACTCACACTCAGCTCAGATCTCAGCTGGCCATACTGCTCCGACACCCAGAAGCCCCTGCGATCCTCCAGGGCAATGTACGGCTTCTCTGGGAACCTGGCCCTGAACTTCTTTAAGAATCCTCCTTCGAAGTCCGCCAGCACCCCATCCATGTCCACCAAGACGCGCAGGTGCCTGCACATGGCACTGCACGACCTGGCTCCGGAGCGGGGAGCCCTGCCCAGCCCCAGCGCGGTGAAGGGGCCGCAGTGCCTGGAGTGCAGGTGCAAAAAGCTGCTCAGTAAAACCATGGCCGAGCTGGGGATGGGGATGGGATGGGATATCATGACGGGCACAGCCGAACCTGGGTCCCACGCACCCCCATCCCCGGCAAGCCGCGAGGCTCCATCTCCCGCCGCCCCAGATGCTACCGCGGGGAGCCGAATCCACCCCCGGGCGCTAGCGGCGGCGGGCGGATGATCCTGGCGCAGAATAAATTCCGCCCTCTGCGGCCAACAAGCGAGCCGGCGGCCGCTAAGAGGAGGGGCCGGGCTGCCCCTGCCTGCGCGGAGCGGGGCACATCTGGCCAGCTGCGGGGGGCACGGCGGGGGCAAGGGGGCGCGGAGCGGGGCACATCTGGCCAGCTGCGGGGGGCACGGCGGGGGCAAGGGGGCGCGGAGCGGGGCACATCTGGCCAGCTGCGGGGGGCACGGCGGGGGCAAGGGGGCGCGGAGCGGGGCACATCTGGCCAGCTGCGGGGGGCACGGCGGGGGCAGGGGAGCGCGCCCTGCAAAGAGCCGTTTGCTGCCCAGCCCCTCGCCCCGTCCCGGAGCAGGAGGGCCGGGCCCTGCGGCAGCCAGCAGCCCAACCCGGCAGTGTTAGCCCCAGTTCCTCTTCCCATTGACAGGCGGCCGCAGGCGCCGCCTTAAAGCGGCACCAGCCCGGGGGTGAGCCGGGACTCGGCGCTAGGGGAGCATGCGGCTTTAAGGCCGCTCCTGGAGCAACCCCCACCCCCCAACCTAGCTCCTGCTGCCTCGCCTTGCCCTCTACTCGCCCCTTCCTGCCTGGCCCCACCCAGGGCAAGGCCCTGTTTTGCTTGGGCACATGCATGTGTTGTGTGTTCGGTGGTCTCTCATCAGGGGGTAGCCGTGTTAGTCTGTATCCACAAAAACAACAAGGAGTCCGGTGGCACCTTAAAAACTAACCAATTTATTTGGCCATAAGTTTTCGTTGGGCTTATGCCCAAATAAATCGGCTAGTCTTTAAGGTGCCACCGGAGTCCTTGTTGTTTTAGTGGTCTCTCGGTAACTCAGGCAGTGATTTTTGGAAATAGAGCCTTAAAGTGAAAGGTCTCATTGCTATCTTTAGCAAGCCCTAGTGATGCCTGGGGCTGGCCCCTTGTCAGACCCCACAAAGTAAACAGGGCTGGCGCTTAGTCAGTGTTTCGATGGGAGACCTCTAAAGAAACCGCCGAGGTGCAAGATGGGATCCAGACCTGAGCTTTCCCAAAGTCTGGGGATGTTTGGATCTAGGTTGATGGTCAGGCTCAAACCTTTTTCTTCAGCATTTTCTATATGATGCTTCTTAGTCTAATTACAGGTACCAAATCGCCTCACACCTCTGGATCGGTCTCTCATCTCCTGCCTTGCATGGGGGCAGACCCAATGTAGTACTCAAAGTGGAATGTCAGGGTTAGATTTACCTGTGCCCTGTCCCTTTAAGGCTTGAAGGTCTGCTGAGCTGCTGGGATCAAAAGGGGACAGCTCTTGTTGCAGCAGCAGAGCTGTGTGCGCTCTGGAAGGACTGAGCTGCAATGAGACTTGTGCATTTAACACTGTTTAATAAAGCTCCAATTTTAAAACTGCCCCTAGTCTGGGATTGTAGTATTTGGAAGCTGCTGTACACTGTTCCAGGAAAAGCTGCCAGGGGAAATTTAATTGTTTGCAAGCACTATGGCTGGGAGAGACTTGGAGCAGTGGTTTTCAACCTGTGGTCTGCGGATCACTGGGGGTCTCCAGACTATGTCTAAGGGGTCCACAAAAGATTGTTGTTACTATAGAACTGTGGTTTTCAAGCGGTGGGCCACACACCACCGGGGCTCCGGTCTGCAGACTATGTCTAAGGGTACGTCCACACTACCCGCCGGATCGGCGGTAGCAATCGATCTATCGGGAATCGATTTATCGCATCTCGTCTAGACACGATAAATCGATCCCAAACATTCTGCCGTCGACTCCGGAACTCCACCACGGCTAGAGGCGGAAGAGGAGTCGACGGGGGAGCTGTGGCTGTCGATCCTGCGCCATGAGGACGGGAGGTAAGTCAGTCTAAGATACATCGACTTCAGCTACGCTATTCCCGTAGCTGAAGTTGTGTATCTTAGATCAATCTCGCCCCCTAGTGTAGACCAGGCCTAAGATTTCCAAGGGGTCTGCACCTCCATTTTAAATTGTTTAGGGGTCCGCAAATGAAAAAAAGTTGAAAACCATTGACTTAGAGGACCTACACATGGAGGTAGGAGGTACCAGCTGAAGGATGAGCATTTAAGAGAAATCTATGACTCTCTGGGCATTTCTGGGACAAGTTGCAGTGAAACTGGAGCAAAACGCCATTTTGCTTTAATCAAATATATAAGATGCCACTTAAATGGGCAGGAAGAGTTGGAAGATCAGGGATTGTCTACGTTGCTTGCATTAAAAGATAAGATTTTACACCTTATTGCTACAGCAAAAGAGCAAATGGAAACTTCACCAGAGTTCCACCAACTAACGCAGTTACAACAGAATGATTTGAGCTTTTATCAATAGGCCTCTTGCATCCAGAGAGAAGCAAATCTTAATCATAGTGGATCACGTCATGAGGTTTGTTCAAGCCTACCCTACCACCGCTAACAAGGCAGGAAGGACTGTGGCAGACAAACTCTTCAGTGACTTAGTTTTAAAAGGAGTCATCATGACCTAGAAGCAGAGTTTGAAATAATTTATTCATAAGGTTATAGAACTACTGTAATATTGAAACACCTCATATACCCCATACCACCCACAGGGTAGTGGACAGGTAGAAAGGCTGAACCAAACTCTGCTGGCCACATTGAGAACCTTGCCAGAGAAAAATAGTCAAACTGAAAGGATTCTCTTAGTAAGGTAATTTATGCCTGTCACTTTACCAGAAATTAAGCTATAGGGGTCTTATCATTCTGTTAATTGTATGGATGATCACCATGTTTGCTCATTGACATCACATTTGGTCTGCCTATAAACTCTGAATCTGCGCCAGGGAACTAGAAAGATTATGTTGAGAAATGGAAACAACAGATGAAAGAATCTTATGAACTGGCATCAAAATGTTCAAAAAAACCTGCTGCTCAGGGAAAGAATCATTATGATCATCAGAAAAGGAATGGCACTGCCCCCTTGCCAGGTGACAGAGTACTTGTCAGGAATCTTTCAGAGAGAGGGGAAATTAAAATCCTGCTGGGAAGATAAAATTTATGTCGTTCTTGAAAGGAAAAGGGATAGTCTAGTCTATGAAGGAAACGAAGACGGTGGAAAAGGAGGTATTAGAGTTCTTCACTGTAATCTTTTACTTCCCTGTGGGCTTCTTACCCGTGAACATAACACCATCCTCTAAGCCACCACAGCAGAAGACACAGAGAATAAGGCAAACTAATGCAATAAGAGATCAAAATAAGGGCAAGAATTTAGACTCCAATGATTCTGATAGTGAGAATGAAAATGAATCCCATTATGCGATGGTACCTACCAGCTGCTGCCCATGGCACAGAGGCTGTGACTGCAGAGGCAGAAGCATTTTATCCATGTCGGGTAAATGAGAATGTTATTGATCCTGTCAGTGTGAAAACTGCTGATGAGACTGATGTGACATTTCCACCAGCCACTGAAAGACGTGAATCCCAAACCATACCCATGGAACCTGAAACAAGTAGGGCACAAGAAGACAGATCACCAGAACAATCCACTGACCTATGAGGTTGTCCAACTAGAGAGAGAACTGCCCCCACAGACACTGACATATGGCTTAGCAGTGTTTAAAACCAACTACTGGATTGGTGAATGCACCCTGGGGTTGTCCTCATGTTTGTCAGATGCCATTCTAAGTGCCTACTCCTATACCTTATCCTACATTCTACCCAAGGCTGATGCAATATTTGTAATAGTGACTTATGGTATGGCTGTTGTTCTAAATTAAGTGTTTTATAGTTCTGGATAGTTTGTTAGTATGTTAATTTAGTAGATGCTTTTCTAAATAGCTTGCCACGTGCCCAGTGACTTGGAGTTACCTGGTTATCCCATTGATCATATAGGAACTGTTATTTCCATAAAATAGGAATCTCTTTGGTAATTTAAGCTGTTCAGAACTGGCTGTTCTGTTGGATAGCAGACCTCCAATTGCGGCAGAAACTTTCTACTTAATGTGGAATAAACTGAAGAGAGATGCAGAAGTTTCCACCATAAGCACTTGAATTCATGAAAGAGGAGCGACTTAACATTCATTTGAGAATGACAATTATGACCTGTGTCCTGTCCCTTTAAGGATTGAAGGTCTGCTGAGGGGGTGGAAGAAGAGAAGCTGTGTATGCTCTCCGGAAAAACTTAGCAGCAATGGGCCTTGTGTGAGCTGTGTTTGTTTGTTTTGATACTAAGTTTAATAAAATTCCAGTCTTAAAACTGTTCCTGGCCTGAGAGTGTAACATCAACACCTAATTGTCCTGAGCTTGTTTGTGCAGGGCCTAATCTCCACTGCAAATCTATCCTTTATTTTTGTTCCCTCTTACAACAATTAATCAAAAGTAATAAATACATCCCATTATTACTATGTGTTTACAACTTTTGTCCCAGTCACCACATGACTTATGGGGGCAGTCGTTAACTACAAAAATAAAGCTTTTTTGGCCTTTTAAAATGTGTTAAATATAAATCGATATGTGTAGGGTACACTTGGCTGTATGGACTAAACAGATAGTCATACAGTTTTAAGGGGGATGGAAATGCCCACTTTGTGGCTACTGTGAACACTACCATAAATCAGGTGGAGGGACAGAGGCTTAAACCGCATACCATTGCTCTGGGCTATTGCAATAACTGTAGAGCAGTTGTCTGTAAAATCTCAGCCTGACAAAGTTTGTGATTTTTTTAAATCAATTTTTCAGTTCTGGCCTAAGGATGTCAGCCTTTAGAAAAGCTTCCATTCCAGGAACCTCTTTTAGTCAGCATGAAGGATCCATGTGGGACTGGGTAGTAATGAGCCCTAGGGTTTTTCAGGTCTAAACCCCCCGTTTGAAACTAGATCAGGTCAACAGTGACCAAAAGATATTGCCAACTGATGATTCATGGCTCTCATTCTAGTTCTCGAGGACAAGTGTCTAGATAATTCAAACCACAACTGGCACTCTTATTATCAGTCTCAGCAGGAAGGCCAAGTGTTGAAAGGGCAAAGTGATTTAATGACCTTTTTATCTCTAGAGGCGGGCGGTTCATGCAGTCAGGGATGAGGCACATTGGTGGTGGTTGTGGGGGAAAGGCTTGCACAACTGATCTCTCCTGTGGACAGAAAACTTCAGTTGTCAGGACTGTTGAGCTAACACCTTTTGCCAGTGCTAAACTCCCACAAAAATATATTATAAAAAAGCATGAGGGATGAACTGCTAACAGCTGCAGTTTCCATCTCTAACTGACAAATATAGAACTATATCACTCTTCACATAGTCTCACTTATTGGAATGATCTGTGACAATGACAGACAGTTGAGAGGGTTCGACACATTCCACCAGCTACAGACATGGGTATATTCAGACTTGGCCACAGTACAGTACTGAAGCCTTCAGAATGCCATCTGTCAGGCAGAAAGGATCTGTCCATGTTGCTCAATGAAGCTTGCCCTGCAGCACTGGAAATTTCCTGAGCATCAGGTGGATTTATCTGCTCCTAACCCATAGGTAAAGACTAAATTTCATCATAATGATAACATAATACCTGTTAACAGGAGCAGAATTATGGGGAGTCCAAGGGCAGTCATCAGTAGTCCATGATGCTGATTTTGTTCAACTCATTATTAAGAGTTCACTCCTAGAATGTGAGATGCCCAAAGACAGACCAGGTATCTGCTGATGTTTTCAAAGATCT
The DNA here is from genome assembly GCF_020497125.1 of Mauremys mutica. Classification (NCBI taxonomy): domain Eukaryota; kingdom Metazoa; phylum Chordata; order Testudines; family Geoemydidae; genus Mauremys; species Mauremys mutica. The sequence continues at coordinate 78,812,698 of NC_059082.1, read as the reverse complement.
GGGGACAGCAAGAGAAGATTGTCACCAGACACACTGGTAGTAATGAGCCAGTCTTTGCTCTCAGTGGGAGAGGGGGAGGGGGAGGGGGAGGGGGAGGGAGAGAGAGAGAGAGAGAGAGAGAGAGTGTGTGTGTGATTTTTCAGTGGTAAAATCCAACATGCTGTGTAGAATATATTATATTGGTGGGAGGGATAGCTCAGTGGTTTGAGCATTGGCCTGCTTAAACGCAGCGTTGTGAGTTCAATCCTTGAGGGGGCCACTTAGGGATCTGGGGCAAAAATTGGTCCTGTTAGTGAAGGCAGGGGGCTGGACTTGATGACCTTGCAAGGTCCCTTCTAGTTCTAGGAGATTGGTATATCTCCTATTATTATATGAGCCTCACTTTCTTATATTTTAAATATTTGTAATAATTTGTTGCATTCTAAGATCCTTTGGGATGCAATGATGTATAGACATGTAAACTCTTATTGTTATGTTATGTAAATGTTTACAAGAAGATATTTAGGTAGAGAGGGAAGAAATATTAGTTAGTGATGGTAAAAAGCATTACATCTTCACTTTCTCTCCCAAAGAGAATTCTTATACAATGAGTTCTGAAGAGATTTTTTTTAACTAGCAGAGAGATGTACAGAAGCAGAAGATGGATACTACACCAAGAGGAGGTTGATGTGTTAGGCAGAAGTGCTGACAAACATGTATACAGTACACCATAAAAGGTGTGTGCATCAGTAGCACATGATCAAAGATCAATACAGGGAGAAGACACTTAGAAGGCTGAAGTTGTTAAAGGTGGGAGTATGAGTCTCATGGATTACGACACTGCTGGACATGGGAAAAGGAGAGAGATATCTACTGATGGCATTAATAATATTTTTCAGTTCCATAGCATATTTCATCTGTGGATCCTAAAATACTTTTCAAAGCAGGGTATTATTATCCCTATTTTACAAACAGGGCAAATGAGGTGCACATAGATTAAGTGACTTGCCCAAAGTCATAGACTAAGTCAGTAGCATAGAAGGGAACAGAACTCCTGACTCCCAAGCTCCTGTTCTAATCACTTGGCAATGCTGGAAAAAACTGGGAGGCTGGGTGAGAAGATTTTTAATAATTTCACAGCTATATTCTGCTCTGACACCCTGTATATCTTGCTTTTTTCAAATGTCAGTATTTCAGCCCATAGCTGAAATTTCCAATGAAATGATTATAGGATGCACGGACCATTCAGACATCAGGGTAGAAAGATCCCCTTTCTGTTTATATGTCAGAAAACATCATTCACACTCCGAACAGATTCCCTACACTTGACAGCTCTAGAGACTGTGCTTCACATCCTGTAGCACTACTGTAACATACTGATTCCTGTGATGATTGGGGTGGGAGATGATGGCATGATGGCAGATGGGGTGGGGTGATGCTGGTGTGATACCAGTGATGGTCTGATGATGGGGTGGACGATGGCATGAGTGCAGGGGAGAGAGGGGGTGATGCTGGTGGGGATCAGTGACGGTGTGATGATGGGGGGATGACGGCTTGACTGTGGGGGGGACGGGATGATGCTGGTGTGATATCAATGACGGTGTGATGATGGGTGGATGGTAGCATGGCGGGGGGGACGGGGTGATGCTGCTGTGTGATGCTGGTGATGGTGTGATGATGGGGTGGACGATGGCATGACTGCAGGTGAAGAGGGGGTGATGCTGGTGTGATGGGAAGGGGCAATGCCAGGCGATGCAGGGCTGATTCTAGGGATGCCGGGTGACATCACAACGTGCTTTGTTTAAGGCAACATGACGACACGCTGATATTGTGCAGGAAGGAAGATAGGAGATGACGTGGCGCGATTACGTCACTGACTGGCCTCTCTCAGCTGTTGCTGAGTCACGGCTTCGCCTGTAACATGGCCCTTGCAGTGGCGTCTGCGCGCTTACATCAGGCCGTGATGCCGGGCGGGCGCAGGAGGTTCCCATGGTAACCATCAGGGGGCGTTTGTTCCGCGGGCCATTGCTCTCGCGATGTTACATGGAGGAAGTGACGTTAGCCGCGTAGTCTCGCGGCTCCCGAAACCGCCGCTGATTGGCTGGGTGGTGGCGGCGTCGCTGCGGAGCCTCCTTCCCGCTTCCCCCCGCCGCTCTCGGCCCGGGCCGCCTGCCCGCCCTCTCCCCCGCCCCGGAGAGCCGCGGCCGCGCCGAGAGCCGCCAAGATGGCGTCCGCCCTGGAGCAGTTCGTCAACAGCGTCCGGCAGCTCTCGGCCCAAGGTGACCGCGGCGGGGAGCTGGGCTCAGCGGGAGCCTGGGCGCGGGGCAGCCAGGGCTGGGGCTGGGCCTTGGCCACGGGGAAGGGGACCGGCACCGTGGGGGAGCGGGGCTGCTAGAGCCCGGGCTGAGCCGTGAGCAGAGCGCGGGGCCGCGAACGGCTCCCCTGGGCCCCGCCCCGCCCCGCGGGCGCAGGTGCATCTCGGCGGGTGTGTGAGACAAGATGGGGCTGCCAGAGGCCCCGCCCCCTGGATGGGAGTGAATGTGCGGGTCGTGGAGGATCCCCCGACTCCCCCACTCTTCTGTCCCGTGGCCCGGCCAGCTGTTTCTGCCTTGGAGTCTGCGGGGCCATGGTCAGGCATCTCCAGCTTAAATTGCCTCCTGCCCTGCCTTAGTCTCACTAGGGTAGCATGGCTGGCATCTGTAGGAGTCTCTCCCACCCCCTTTTCTCTTAGTCTCTTTCTAAAAGATGCTCTCTTGTTCATCCACAAGCTGTGGGCTAGGTGGAGAAAGCATGTGGTGTAATTCTGCATCCTGTGTTACGCGGGAGGTCAGACTGTAATCGTAAGGGCCCATTTTGGTCTTAAAGGCCAGAAATTTAGGAATTTTCTAGGACAGCCGAGGAATAGACGTTAAAACGTAAAACTCTTCTCTTGTATTTGTTTGGTCAGTAGTATTTGGTCTAAGTGGTGGTATTTGCTGGGTTCTAGTGTGGCACCATTGCTACTTCCCACTGTTTTTAATCCCCTGGCTGCTCACTCTGTGGTATCTGTTGCTTGTTAGCGAGCCTGCAGATGAACAGGAAAGCAGCAGGCACTGACTGCTATTGCCAAAGTCTTTGGCCTCAAATCTGAACCTATCTTACACTGCAGTGTAAACTTAACCTTGGGTCAAATATACAGTTAAAATGCTGCAGTGTTTTAATGAACTTCCTCTAAGATGACACGAGAGAGTTATCCTGTTGGCATAGTTAATCCACTTCCCCAAGAGGCAGTAGCTATGTTGGTGAGAGAAGCTCTCCTGCTGAGATAACACTGTCTACACAGGGGATTAGGTCAGTATTAGGGTACGTCTAGACTACCCATCATATTGGCGGGTAGTGATCGATTTCTTGGGGGATCGATATATCGTGTCTCATCTAGATGCGATATATCGATCCCCGAAAGCGCTCCCGTCGACTCCGGAACTCCACCAGCCTTTTCAAATCCCAAATTTATGCCATATTTACATACTGAACTTTACTTTTATGTTTATTTCGTATGTCTACACTAGAAATGCTACAGCAGTACAGCTGCAGCATAAACACTTACTGCAGCGACGGAAGGGGTTCTTCCGTCTCTGTAGTAAATTCACCTCTTCGAGAGGAGGTAGCTAGATTGATGGAAGAATTCTACGGACATTGGAGTTTAGGGCAGCTTAATTGTATCTCACAGGCTATGACATTTTTCACAGACCTAATGTAGACCAGCCCTTTGTTTCTCTATGTGGGATGTTCATATCTTTGAAACAGGTCAAGAACTGATGTTTTCTCATAAAATTTAAGTCCACTTTTGATCTCTTTAATGACTGAGTTATTTCTGGGTGGGGCTCAAACTTTCTTTTGATATATATTTTAACTGTTAGTTATACTGTATAACATTCAACTTGTTTAGAAATGTGTTCATGTAGATTGCTTGATGGCTGGCAATATGTTGACAGAACAGATTCATTTTGATGTTTAATTGATCTAATAGGGGAAAGTTATCAAAACTGATCGTGTTTAGTAGTTGGACAGCATTATATAACTTCAGAGTGTTCTAATTCTCTTAATGATCCAGTAGGGTGGATATATGCATGAAGTAATAGCCCTAGGGCCATAGAGGGAGTCATTATTAGAGCTAAAATTACAGTTCCGGAGTTTCTGGTTTCCAGTCCTGCACTCAGACCATTAGACCACACCCCTCTCTCAAAGCTAAATTTTCATCATTTATCCTAATTTGGAGGAAAAGGTTAGAGAGATATGAGAACAATGTTTGTATCTCTTTCCCTTTTATATAGAGAGATTCAAAGGTTCTAGGAGGTGCGGTTAGACCCTCAATTCAGTTTGTATCTAATCTGTCAGAATAGACAGTTGAACCAAGTCTGTTTCAGAGGCCCACAGTTGATTTAAAAATCTAATGTTTTTTTAAAAGATAAGTAAAAACAGTTTGAGTTACAGCATCTGCCTCTGATCCCTCTGTCAATTTTTGTAGGTTTAGCACACTCTTTAATTTGCAATGTTTTTCTCTTTCGCCATGCTGTACTGAATCTCCTAAACAGTAAACTACAGGTGACTGGATGTAATATTGTTGTATGCACAAACTAAACTGGAAAAAATAGAGATTTTTCTCCAATCTCTTTTATCCTAGAGATTATGTTGAGTCTAAATTTTTCAGACCACATACTATACCTCAAAAGTGCTATGGACAAAACTGATCAGACATTCAAGAAGCCAAGGTTCAGGAGCAGCACCCTGATGAGAAGACTAGTTTCCTGGCACCTCAGCTGCTGAGAAGGTGGAGGATGCTGAGACTTCTACCAGGGTGCTGTCCAAGGACAACTTTGTGGGGATGGACTTTGCATATGTGTCTGTAAATGTGAAACTCCACTCATATAGCTTGGCAAAACTCTGTGCAACTGCTGTGGCACTTAGTTCTTGCTGCAGACTCAGGAAAATGATACTGCATTGGTTTTACAATCTGTTAATCTTTTAAAGGTTTTCTCTGCAGTCATAACAACTGGAAGCTAAATTTTTTTAAAAGTGAGAGCTTAAGCTGTTGTGAGTCCCCTCACTAGCGTGGGAGTCTGGATTCCTAGGCTATTGCTAACAACAACAAACTAGTAGGTTTTACTACTTCACTGAATGAAGTTGCTTCTTTAAAAAAAATCCTAGGAAAAAGCAAGGAAGTGTTAAATGAGGATGTGCTGACTGCTTTTAAGTAATTTTCGTTTAGTGTTCTAACTGAATTTTGACAGCAGTATTTCATATTTCAGGGCAAATGACCCAGCTTTGTGAATTGATCAATAAAAGCGGGGAACTGCTAGCAAAAAATCTCTCCCATCTGGATACAGTGCTTGGTGCCCTGGATGTGCAAGAACACTCTTTAGGGGTTCTTGCTGTTTTGTAAGTGATCCTTTCCTTTACTTAAAGGCTTAATTTACTTATAATTTCCAAAACTTCAGACTGTGTATGGTGTCTTGCTAGCCAAAATTATTACTGTTGGATACTTGCATTTTCACTGCGCTGTTTTCATACTGGTGCTTAATTTGTTTTTCTTAATAGTGTACTTTCCTTTTACAAATAAAGTATTGATTTATGTTTCACTTTTTTTTATATTATTCCAGTTCTGAAATTGGTAAAATACCATGACTAACAGCTCCCAGGAAGGGTTTTTTTAATTATGAGCAACATCTGTTTCTTATTATATATAGAACGTCTGCATAGATAATTACTTTTGCTCATGGGTTCAACAAAAAAATCAAATGTTTTTAAGCTATGATGCATAAATGGGATATAAGAAAACTGGATTAATAACATTAAGCAGAATGTTACTTCATACATGGAGAAGTGTGGGCTGCTGTCTGTTTCTTAGCTAGCATTTATTTTGCCCGTCTGGAAGGTCTCATTGTTATCTTGCAGGTTAAGAGAGCAGTTGAACTGTTGTAGGGGGTTAGGGTACGGATGAGTTATTGAAAAATTGTATGTAGGGAGTTGGAGCCATCTTTCCTTCCTGACATCACATAACTTCAAGGGTAGTGTCTTCACAAGTGGCACCACTGGGATTCTATAAAGCAGGGGTCCCCAACACGGTGCCCATGGGCGCCATGGTGCCCGCTGGAGTGTCTGAGTGCGCCCACATACTGGCCGGCAGACAAGCAACCGCCAAAATGCCGTTGACAAGCTGCGTCATCCAGAGGTGATGCCGCCGATTATTGGCGGTATTTCGGCAGCGACGTCTCTGGATGACGCAGCTTGTCGGCAGCATTTCGGCAGCAACGTCTACTGACATTGCCGCTTGTCAGCGGAATTTTGGTGGATGCTCATCCGCCACCACGGTCCTCCGTGGCTTGGCGCCAGACGAAAAAGGTTGGGGACCACTGCTATAAACTAACTTTTTGAAACAAAAATGTCCTTTTCATTTGTTAGAAAACTAGCTCTTGTTGCAAATCTACATAGAGGACTTCACTTTGTATTGCATTTTATGCAAGTTGGATCCCAAAAATGCATTACAATTTTTTTTGAAAAGCACACAATCTTTGTCATGCCTCACCAAACATGGGGTGGGGGTGAGTAAATTAAAACATTTAGTTTTTAAGAACAAATAAGGGGAGGAAGGGTAACTGTCAGTAAGAGGAGATGTTTAAATGATGAGATTTGAACGGATGGATTCATTGAGTCAGAAGTACAGGAAAATAGTGCAAGGCTTCCACACTGTAGCTTCTGTCTGGAACAAACAGTGGAAAGACTTTGTGAAGGGACAAGCGGAATAGCAGGTATGTCAGTAGCCATCAGCAACAAGTAAATGAAGTTTAAGAATATAGGCAGTTTTTAACTACACCCTAAAATAAATGGGCAGTAAGTAGAGTGAGGTGCTTGGAGATTTTTCAGAATAAGGCTTCAGAGGGATGTTGGAATTTGTGAAGGCCACATAATAGGCCGGGATTTGCAGCAGTCAAGGAGAAGTCTGCTGAATGCATGGATGAGGATTTCAGTGGCGATATAGTCAAGGCAGTGTCATCATGGGCAATGTTTTGAAGGTAGTGATATGCAAACAGAGTTCAGGGTCAAAGAGGAGCAGAGGAGATGAGAGGAATTCGAATCCTTCTCTTGAAACACACTTCTAAACATTTTAGTTGAGAAGGAACCACAAGCATACTTAAGACCTAGAGAGAAAGCAGTAAAGAAGAACTAGCAGAAGGGTACAGTACCAATAGTACATCAATATTTCCAAGGTCAATGGGAAGTACTTATGAAGGACTAATGTGGTGGTTTGTTCTTGGTGTAGTGGAGGGAATACAAAACCATTAAGACTACTACTGCTCTCAAAAAAATAAACTTAAGCAATATATAGCTTGAAAAAGTAAGTTGATATGTCCATAAGAAAAGTGGTGATTAACTAAGTGCAAACTTTTTTGTTTATATGTGTCTTTAGGGTGGGGAAGAATGTGAGGGGAGTGGGAATGTGTGGTGCAGTGTTATGGTTGTTTTTTTGTTTGCTCTATTATAGTATTCTTCATGCTATTAAAGTTACTACTTCACATGCTGTAATGTGCTCTGTAGTGAAAGTTTGCATAAGACTGGAGGTGAGCGGTTTTTAATCACATTTTCAATTATCAGTGTAGTTGTCAGATAAATGGGTTTAAGATGCTTTTACTCTTCTCAATTGAGACAGCATACTTGCAAAGTTTAGTTCTGTAAAGCCATGGACTGTTGTTTGTCAAGGTACTTAAGCTTGGATTATAAGGTTTTAATATGCCAAACTAAAAAAGTCCACATACACACTTTGGGCCAAGTCTGCAATTAGCTCCACATAGTTGAAGAAGTTTACCTGCCCCGGCAGAGATGATTTCAGGATGATACCTTAGTTTTTTATTTACAGAAACTAAGTGTTTAATTTTTTGTTTTGTTTTTAGGTTTGTGAAGTTTTCTATGCCAAGTGTCCCTGATTTCGAAACATTATTCTCGCAGGTCCAGCTTTTTATCAGCACTTGTAATGGGGAGCACATTAGATATGCAACAGACACTTGTAAGTGAAATTTCAATTTGTTCTGTACTCCTACATAATCTACATTTGCTATAGTTGGTATTTGTGATTTTCACTTTTTTTATTGTTGTATCTAGTTGCTGGCCTCTGCCACCAGTTAACAAATGCCCTTGTGGAAAGAAAACAGGTAAGTAGATGTCACCTAGTAGCAATAAGTAGATTATATATCCAAGTTCTTTAATTTGTTCATAGTAGACTTAGTCTTATTTTGAGATTGGTTGCTAATTCCTCATTAAGAAAGTTTCTCTGCAGATTCTTTTTTGTATATGTATAGGAAGGGAATGGATCCAAAACTAGATTTTAAAAAGGGTTATTTCAGAGAGATCCTAAAAGGAAGAAAATGCCATTAATTCTTGAAAGCACTGGTAAATAAACCATGATATGGAACATACACAAAATACGAAATCACTGTGCTCATTACTTTTTGATGGAGCTGACGTTCTCTAGACAATACACAAAGATAAGTGTTTGTACCAAAATAATTGGTACTGGTCAGTCAGTTGTTACTGGCTTCAGCATTATTTTCACGTGAGCCTACCATCTGAGTAGGTGTCTTAAAATATACAACAAACTGTGATGATGGTTTAAAGTGGATTAACTAAACACAAAGCTTTGAGAAACACATTTGTAAGGTTAAGAAGTTAGCTTTCCAGTCACTTTATTATTCTTTAGAGTCAGAAAATAGGGTTGAAGCCAGTTCTGTTCCAAATGAAATTAATTGGGAGTCTTGCTTTTGATTTCAATGTGAACAGGGTCATGTTTTTGGTGTTCTGATGATTAGGCCTTTGAGAATGTAATTTTCTAGTATTCTAACCATATAATGTGCTCTTAATAGAACTGCCTTTTTGCAGCAGAAATGCTAAATTTTAGTAGTCCATCAAGAGAAGCAAACCAAGGCTATTTAATAGCCAAGGATAATTTTATCTCTTAAGAAGGGACTGCAGTATCCTACAAGGAAGGGGGAACCTCAGAGTAATTATTACTAAATGTAACCTATCAATTAGTGTTATTTTTCATTTGTAAGTGTCAACATAAGATCCAATGTGCTGCCATCTATGAGAAATTATCTGAAAGAGATGTAATTTCTGACAGCCCCTGCGAGGAATTGGCATTCTCAGACAAGCCATAGACAAGATGCAGATGAACACAAACCAGCTGACCTCAATACATGCAGATCTCTGCCAGGTAAAAGATTATATCAGGCTTATATCAAGAGTAAACATTTTAAATTGGCGCAATCCCTTTGTGCAGTGGGTGAATGTCTGCTTCGTTCTTCTGAAATGGAGGAATGGGTACAAGTATAGTGGGTTTTATGACAGTAGTAAACCATAAGATATGCTGACGTTTTAATAATGGAAATCATTAGAATGGGATTTATAAAGGATCCTCTCAGATCCTTTGTTTTGGTCCCCTCTCCCCCCTATCACTTCTGAAAGTCTGGATGGTGGTGACCCTTCCTTTTGAAGAGGAGGGCAGCACACAGCTCCTTCCAGAGCCAGACATTGTTGAGTGTTATCCAGAGGAGGTTTGCTCAACAATGGCATGAGGCATTTTCACGTCTCTTCCAATCTCTCTGAGCTGAATTTTCTGTTTTTTTGCATTGCTCTTTTCTCCCAGGGCACAGGGCCTGAACTGGGATGAACCATGTGGCACTTCAGGCTAGCTTGTGTGGAATGTTTCAGGCAGATTTGCAAATTAGGGTGGAGTTATTTTAACGTTAAGATAATTTGTAATGGCTCATCAGTGGTGTTAGTAGATCTTGCAATATCTAAATGGTTACGACCAGCCTATAGTAAAACACTACTGGAATTGCACCATTTCCTGGATTGTGTTGCTACTTGCATTTTTGCAATAAAGTGCACTGAGACTAATAAATGGTACTAAACTGAATTTTAGTTGTTTTTTAAGATGGAATAGAGGTGTCTGGTCATGTAACCCTGGTTTATTTTCTTGTAGCTCTGTTTGTTAGCAAAATGCTTTAAACCTGCCCTCCCATATCTAGATGTGGACATGATGGATATTTGTAAAGAGAATGGGGCATATGATGCGAAGCACTTTTTATGTTACTACTACTATGGTGGGATGATATACACTGGGCTAAAGAACTTTGAAAGAGCGCTCTACTTTTACGAACAGGTAACTTTCTCTGAATCAAAAGTCTGTGGGAAGATCAGAAATGTGATTGGTTGAAAGTCCAAAACTGTATGTATAGGGTTTTTAAACTTCCCCAAAAAAATCAATTATGGCTCTTTTCATAATATAGGGTATGAGAGTCTTTGATTCTTATTTTTGTACCTCTACTTGTGTTAAATATATCTATCCTGGAGTTTTATACTGCTGCTCATCACCACAGTATTTGAGTGCCTTCCATGTATACACTTCACTACTGCTATTTTATATCTGCACCACATACAGTTGTCTAGCAGATCTAAGTTAGATGAGTTTTCAGTTATTCTAGGATTTTGCTATATCCTTTTCTGCTTAAATCAGGGCTGTATAGGAAAAAAAATTGTGTGTGACTGCAAATAGTGGCCCACTGTGCATTTCCAGCCAAAAATTCAAGTGTTACTATGACATAGAACCCTCAAGGGATCTGGTTACATGCCTATAAGATTGTATGGCTGAGCCTGGATACCAAATGCTTGTGTTGCTTTTTATCTCCTTTTAAACTTTCTTGGATTGCCATTCGTTTCTTATTTCATAGTGGATGGCAACAATTCACAAGCTGACTTTCATAAACATGTATTTAGACTTAAAATCGCATGCTAACTTCAAGAAAAATCTGTTTAGTGGTTTCAGGTAGTACACCTGCCCCTGAAATCACTACTAATTTTTTGGTGTTTGCTGTCACTCTTGTTTTTCTAATTATTTGTAAATGGCTTTTCTTTCTCCTTGTTTCTGTATGGAAGACCCACAAATGGGAAATTCCGTAGATGACAAATGCGGTCAAATGCACAAAGTCAACTTTTTCCCCCCGCTCTTTTGGTGATTGTAGGTGTTCTAGCAGGGGTAAAACCTTGACACAAAAGGGATTTAACTTGACTTTCCCTCTAACCTTTTTGGCACTCTTGAATTTAAATGATTGTTTCTGTACAAATGAATGATGTAAAGTTTTTCAAAACCTTTGTACGTATTTGTAATGGATACAAATCTTATGGAAAATGACCCAACTACCTTCAGTAGCCAGCCCCTCCTACAAGTAATCTCTTCAAAGGCTCCCAAAGGTTTCAAGTACAATGCTTGATCTGTACTTAAAGCCCACCACTACTAAATGAAAAACGTTTTTTGTTTTGACCCTTGTTGGGGTCATTTTAAGACCAGTTTCACTATACAAAATATTATGTTTTTTTGAACAGCTGGTCCAGAAGTTGCTTTTTAGGCACTTTTGAGTGATTCTCACTAAACAAACTTTCATTTCCATAGACCGTAACAGACACTGGTGAATTACATGTTCCAGCACTTCTCTTTTACATATGGAGTTTTAAATCTAGAAATGATTTTTAATACAGTTTATGCCAGTGACATTCATTTTTTTTATTCCCATCCCTTTCTCTTGCTTAGGCAATAACTACTCCAGCCATGGCAGTCAGTCATATTATGTTGGAATCGTATAAAAAGTACATTCTAGTTTCTTTGATACTACTTGGCAAAGTTCAACAGCTACCGAAGTACACCTCTCAGATAGTGGGTAGATTCATTAAGGTAAGTTTTTCAAAGGCAGTTGAACAATAACCTGGACTATACATTCAGAATAAAAAGTTGCAATGTTTGCCAAGAATCTGTCTTCCTTGGATCTTTTATGCAGTTCTGTTTACTGTTCTAGATTATTGGAAATGTTATGAACAAATGTCATTCGGGCTTGTGCTTGTTTGTAAGCCAGGAAAAAAAGGCATGGCTAGAAAGTGATTGCATGCCTTCTCAGTTATATATATTTTAAACATAAGCACTTGTGTTGCAACACAGTTTTTACATCTTAAATAGAAATAGATTCCTGGCAAAAGAATAAACTGGCTTCACATTTATCAATCTGACATCTTAATGCACTTGGTGAACTCGCTAGCCGCCTTCTTTTGCTAGACAGTAAGCAAGACTCCTTAAGTTTCCCATTAGTTCTTTGTGTGCGGTGTCCATGTCCTGAAACAAAACAAACCCTCTAGTTTCACATGGCTGATCTCTGCTTGAATCTCAGCAATGCTATAACAAATAATTCAGTTTATTGTGCAGAGATTCTAAATGTGGATATTTAATATTGCAGTGGTACCTAAAGCCCCTAAGCGGGATCTGACCCCCTTGGCTTGAATATAGGTAGAGTGCAAAGACAGTCCCTGCCTCAAGGAGCCTACCATCTGACTTTTATGCTTTTGTGATACGAACAGATGTTTGGGAACTAGGTTGAAACCACCAAACTTACTTCATGTGTGTTCTACAAGCTTTAAATCTAGATCTTCAGAGGTGAAAGTCTAGTGCATTAACTCACAGGGGGACCTGAACCCTGTTTAAAAAAAAAAAAAAAAGTGTTATGATGTTGACAATAAGAGTGGCTTAAATAACGTTCAGCGCAAAACTCTTAAATAGACTGTTGTAAAATTGAATTCCATATGCATTAAAAATCTGTTTTTCTAATTACAGCCCCTTAGTAATGCATACCATGAATTAGCACAAGTTTATTCAACCAATAAACCATCGGAGCTCCGAAACTTGGTCAACAAACATAGTGAAACATTCACCAGAGATAACAATATGGGGCTGGTTAAGCAGTGCTTGTCATCTCTTTATAAAAAGAATATACAGAGGTTAACCAAGGTAAGGTGCAGATTTTCTTTTGGCATCAGTCATCCAGACTTTCTGGATTTAGCACACTATTTCTGGAAGAGCTAATCTAGAAATTGTCTTGTGTGTATATGAAATTGTGATTGATCCAATCTACAGTACGTTGATTGTCTGTAATAGTCACTTTAAAAAGTAGTTGCATTTACTAAAAAAATGCATCTGTTTAATATAGTGCTACCGAGAAGTGAAAATTAACCATATTTTAAATAAAGGTGAATGTGTATTTTTGTATGAGGAGTACAAAAGAGCTCTGGATACAGAAGTAGGGGGGCTCTTTGCTTCTATATTACATTTATAGATTCACTTGCCTGCCTCCTCCTTAGGCCGAAGCTTCCAATCCTTGGAGTAAACTGATGTACTACCCCATGGAAGTCAATGGGCTGTGCTGACTTATATCAGCTGAGAACTTGCCCACAACTTTTATATGTAGCCAAAGAAGTCAGTAAGGATGGTGTGTCTTCCCCCCGCCCCCAGGTTGCCTGTCTTCTGTGGGAAACTGAACTTTACAACTTCATCTGAGTTCTCGAGTAGGAAGGAGGAAGGGTGAGACTGTCCAGTGGCAGAAGAATTGGGAAAGAAGTGGGGTCATTTACACATGCAACTATGAGTAGAGATCATATTGGTTCCTAGAGTTGATCAGGGAACGTTAAGGGGTTCAGTGGCACCTTAAAGACTAAAACGGATTTATTTGGGCATAAGCTTTTGTGTGTAAAAGAAAGACCTCAAGACCATGTGATACTCTCTAGAAAGAAATAGCTGTATTAGTCTGGCAGAGAACATTCATGGGGGAAAAAGGAAGCTCGACATCACCTAGGCTTCCCTTAGGAAGGAAAGAATTGTAAACAAAGCATTCTGGTAATAGTCACCCAGTTGTGCACATACGTGCACCCAGCAATATAAAACATCAGTTTCCACTGAAGAAATGACTCCAGTCTTTCCATGATACTCTTGTACTACCTGCCTATTCTGCATGTTCCCACCATTATCAGTCAACAGATCAGTTTAAAAAAATGTGGTTAGTTATGTAGTCCATAAAGAACTCGTAGGAACAGCAGGTAGCTTCAGATTATAATGGTTTGCTATGCTTCTAACTTTCAGACATTTTTAACCCTGTCATTACAAGATATGGCAAGTAGAGTGCAGTTATCGGGGCCGCAGGAAGCAGAAAAATATGTCCTTCACATGGTAAGGAATGTTACTTGACTAAAATGGCTTTTAATTACAAAACGGACCCAAATAGCTTTAAGGACTATAATTTGTTAATATTCTGATGTGACCAATCAATATTTGATTTAGCAGTGACAATCCTCAATTGTCTGGTGTAGGACTTTTGTAGGGGGCAAATAAGAAGCTACAGGAAGTCTGCCCTGATTTTTAGGCTGCCCACCTCCTGGCTGAAAACTTCTGAACTGCTTTAGTCCAAACCAAACATTGGTAATGCCTGCCTTGTAGTAGAATGAGGTACATTCATTCCTCTGTTTGAAATAGACTGTTGAGAAGGAAGAACCAAGACTGATGATTAAGTTCTAAAATATATTTAAGATCAGTGTTTGAATCATTACTGTGGGCTATCTAAACTTTTTTTTTTTTTTTTACTCTTCCGTATTCAGGTTAATCTTTGTATTACAAACTGTTTCACCTCTTTCAGATAGAAGATGGTGAAATCTTTGCAAGTATTAATCAGAAAGATGGTATGGTCTGTTTCCATGATAATCCTGAAAAATACAATAATCCGGCTATGCTTCATAACATTGATCAGGAGGTAAATAACATTTACTACATTCTTGCTATTGCCTTCAGAATCTAACAGTGGTGTTATAAGGAGAGATTTTTGTGATACATTCACTTCTTGAATTAGTGGAAGGCAGGTGCTTTACAAGGTGAAGCATCTCAATATAGCAGAAATGCAGGGCTATGAAATTATTCTGCTATTATAGCAATTAGGTTGTTGTCATTTACCATCTCTACTAGGCAGTTACCATCAGTGCTGAGTTCCCTATTGTATGCTAGGTACAAGCTGAGGTATGCCAGCACTTTGACCCCATAATATTGACTATGTGAGGTCAATAGGATTGACTTTGAGTTAAATACTAGAAAAATTACTCTTCTACTTAAAAATCTTGTTCATCTGTAACATTGGCTCTGAAATGCTTCCTTTTCATTAGCTCATAACACATCTGAGCTATACATGGAATTAGACAACTAATCAGATTGCTGTTTTCAATATGCCTTTCTCAGATGCTGAAATGTATAGAGCTTGATGAACGACTGAAAGCCATGGATCAAGAGATCACTGTGAACCCTCAGTTTGTGCAGAAGGTAACTGACATAAGGTCTTTCACAGAGAATGTATACTGAACTTAAGAATCTAAATAAAGCCATACATTAAAACAAAGTCAGATGTGGAAAGTGGGTAAATGCCACATGGTGAGCACTGTGCAAAAAGTGAGAGTGTAGGTTCTTTCATGTGTACTTTATTTTCCTATCTCTTGTGATTAGACATTTTAGAGTTATGCTTAGGATGAAAAATCTCGGGAAAGAATTTTTACAGAATTAACTTCTCTTCTTCCCTTACAGAGTATGGGCTCTCAAGAAGATGATTCAGGAAGCAAACCTTCAAGTTATTCTTGAAATTAACATTGGCCACTATTCAGTTTTAAAGTAAAAGCTAAAGAAAACCACCTTTTGGACTGGGCATTGAAAAGTCCTATGAAGAGAGCAGAGAGAACTGAGGCTTTCACCTGGACATTTAGAAAATAAAATGACACCTTCTCAGTACTGTATGATTTCAAAAATACTCTCTGCAAAGAAAGGAAATCTCAAAGAAATTTTAAAGTCTGTTGTGGATTTATTTATCTTCAGATTAACATCGTTAATGCATTAAATAATCTTCCTTTTGTTTTAAATGGTTTGAATGTTGCTGTTTCTGTAGCAGTCCTTTTTCCTCTCCTACAAAATTTGTTTAAAGTGTGTTTGTTCAGGGAAGAATACAAACAAGTATGGGTCACTTATACAAGACAATTATTAGTTTGTTGTTTGAAAGCATTTTGGACTCCGTTTGCTCTATAAATACAGATTTATTTATCAATGTATAGAAAAAATAATTTACTTTATTTAAGAGTAACAATTTTTGTAAACTTACATTCTATCCCTACCCAATCCAGCTGGCAGCTGTCTTAAGTGATTAAATATAAACCCTCTTCATCCCAAAAGGCTGAGAATATTACCATAGCACTCCCATGCTGGTATGGAATTAGAATGTGGCATTAGCTGGCTCTGCCATAGAGCGCAAAAGGCTCTAGGGTCCTCTATATATGACAACTACTTATTTTATGCCAGTAATTTAAAAACCAATGGTAGAATTAATGTCCTTCAATATTAATGGGATATTCTTGCAATCAGATGAAAATTTCTAGAGCTAAACAAAAGGGTATCTTTAAAACCTGGATTTTGTGGAGCAAGACAGAGGTGAAGTCCAGTTTGCATTGAAAAGAACTCTAGTGGCTCAAGACTACACAACCTGACATAAAGGAGCTTTAAAACAGCCTGGAACTTGGCTGTGCATGTGAATTCCGTTTAAGTACAAGAGTACTATAGAGCTACAGTTGAGGCTTACCTCTCTGTGGCACTTTTAATACACTACTAATATAAAAGCAGACATATCATATGGAGGTAACGTATGCTGGAACAGTGTTCTGCAGTTTGAAATCCAAGGATTCATTTCAACCATAGATGCCTTGTTGAATTATTTAAGTAGTTTACCCATTGAATCAACAGGTTCGCTGTTAGTTTTGTAGTTTTTGTGTATCTGAAACTTCTCACTGTTAACAGAGCACTTTTGAAACAGTTGCTGTCACTGCTGCCCTCCTGCTGTCAGACATAAACTTGTCACTGAGTCAGATTTTTCAGAATTGCTCAGCATCCCACAGTGCCCAATTAAGTATCTCCATGGGAGCTGCTGGGTGCTGAGCACTACTGAAGGCCCTATTCCATGTGAGATTACTGTGTGACTATGGAGCACCTGTGCTTCTAACGCTGATATTGGGAACTGTTTTAAAGAGCTCTAAATCTAGCAGAGCCTTCTTTGACAGAGGTATGCCCTCTCCAGTAAAAGCAAAAACGATGTGCAAGCTCATCTGTAGCTGGTGTATGAGTGTTGTTTAAAACTCTTTCCTCAAATGGCTTGCTCCATTATTTTGTATGTCTGCCCAGCAAAACAAACCCCTACAACAGCAAATCTCAGTGCCTAGGTCTATAGATTCGGGCTCATGCTACAGCGCTAAAAATAGCTGTCTAGATGTTCCGGCTTGAGCTGTGAAACCCACCCCCCTCAGTAGGCTTCAACAGCCCTGGTCAGAACATCTGCACAGCTATTTTTAGCATGGGATCCAGTCTATATACCTGGGCTCTGAGACTCACTGCAGCAGGGTATATTTTTTTTCCTGTGTAGACATATCCTTGGATGTGCTGCTTCCCATCATAAAACAGCTTCTATATTGAAGAAAGCTTTCACACCTAACCTTGCAGCAAGTCCTTGTCTTTCATAATTTGACTTGCCACACTTGTAATTAGTAAAGATTTGTGATTTTAAGCCTTAGACTCAGATTTTTAAAGACATTTGGACATGATGGCAGTCAGCCTTGCAATGCCTCAACTGAGTTAGGAGCCTATGTCTCATTTTCAAAAGGGCTTTATGCTCTTGAATCCAAATGGGATTTGGGCTTCTAAATTGAACCTAAATATGTTTACAAATCTGGGCCTTGCTCCTTCCCAACCTTCTCTCCTGTTTAATCCTGCGGTGATTCTAAATGCTGAATATGCTATCCTGTTTGGTCCTCTAGAAAGATCTTAAAGATTGGTAGCACTGCAGGTTCAAGTGCGAAGCTGAGTTGTGAAAGTCCTTCACTATGTGCAGTCACTACACAACAGATACAGAAAATGGCTAACCACAAACTGCAGCTTATACAAATGTGTGAAAAGGCCCCCTTTCACATAGAAGAATAATTAAAAACATGGCATAGGAAGTGAATATAACAAGCATTTTAATAGTTTAAAAAAACCCACCAACCTTCATCTATTTTCTAAGTGATAGTTCAACTATACAAGTTTAAGCCATTCCTATTTGTGCTTCTGTGGACTTGTCTCAAATAACTGTCAACAAACTACTTAGTTTAATATAGTACCACTGAGCAAACTAGTGTTAGTCATGCAGTCGATTTGATACAGCTGCTTGTTAACAGTTGTATAATTTGCTTTTTTTGTCCTCACACTGGTCAAATAAGCCACATGAACAAGTTTAAAGGGTGGTGTGTAAACACCTATAACATTTCCAAGTTATATAGTCCTTGTTTTATGCTACAGTACTTTAGTGTTCTAAATGTTTAAAAAATGTGTTGAGGTGTTCAAAGCCAGCTGGCAGGTTTAGCCACACCATTCTCATTGGAACTGACAGAAGCTGGATAGATAAATCCTCTAGTTGGCTTTGAAAATTGTAATCAAGATCCTAGCTCACTAGAGCTTACCATCTAACATGAGCCATGGTGCCCCAAGCCAGTGGCAGTTGCAAGGGCTGAAGTAGGACAAGAGTGACAACAGCCTAGGGTGACTCAGTTCTGGCATCTGTACAGCCTCTGGGACTCTTGCAAATAAAGTTTTGTAGGTTTCCAACAAATTAACTCCTTGCATTGCTTTCATCTGACCTGGTCATTGAAAAGTGCAGAACAGTTCAGACCCCAGTGAGGGACTGGAAGCTTTGCCACCACTTAAGCCTTCTGGATTTAAATACTATTTTAGGGGAAAACATATAATTAAACTTAACACCGCATGTTACACTCAACTGAATTTAAAATCTCAAAAATCCTGTGGCCACAATCTTCATGTCATAAGTGCCCACAAAATGCATCCACAAACTATTAGATGCATGTACAGTGAAATAAATCTAATACATACATTGGTGCATCTAGTTTGCAACTGTACTTCAATTTGTTGAGGGTAAGCTATACCCTTCCTTAAAGCAACTTGCAACTACAGTTTCTTGCCACAGGGTGGGGCCTTTAATTCAGATGTTTAACAGGTTGAAATAGTTGAGAAAAGACTAGAAGTTGCTTCTGAATAACTTCCTGTAATATTTGTGCCATTTTTGAGCACTGCAGCATAAGTTCACTGAGCTTTTCACACATGCAGTATACTTGCCATTGCTCCAGGTGCTGCTGCCTGACTAAAATTGCTTCTTTCTGCACACCTTTCCCCTCCTTTTACTAGGCTACAACTGTGACCCATTTCTTGTGTTGTCATAGGTTATCTGTATAACTTAGGAAATGTGGTTTGCTGCATGGCCAGAATGGCTGAGAAGGTTAGTCCTGAGAAGTTGTTTAAATGTACTATTGAAAAATAAAGATCACAAACAGAAGTGTAATTTTTTTAGTTTGTCTTACATATACTACGGCTGCCCTATAATAGTGAGATGTTAGCCGACGCTTTGAATTGGCTACGTTACAGCTTTTGGGGTTTCCCTCCCATTTTTTAGCAACGTTAACTCTGTCCAAGAGCCGTAATGCTGTCTAGAGTGACACTATACAGCTTCCAGTGCACTTGACGATGCATTGTGCTTTAGT
Source organism: Mauremys mutica (assembly GCF_020497125.1). NCBI lineage: Eukaryota > Metazoa > Chordata > Testudines > Geoemydidae > Mauremys > Mauremys mutica. The sequence continues at coordinate 78,793,216 of NC_059082.1, read as the reverse complement.
CAGGAGTTTCTATAGCAGGGGTCAGCAACCTTTCGGAAGTGGTGTGCCGAGTCTTCATTTATTCACTCTAATTTAAGGTTTTGTGTGCCAGTAATACATTTAACGTTTTTAGAAGGTCTCTTTCTAAGTCTATAATATATAACTAAACTGGAAAGGTGAGCACCTGGTCTTTGGCACAAGCATTGGCTTAGCTGAAGGACTGATGTAGGAGTAAATAGTATTTCACACATAACTGATGTGATCCAAGGCACATCCATGCCCAAAAGGAGAGGTTACTTCTGGATGCCCTTGATCATCCTGGAGCCATTCCATGGCTTGATAATTTACCCCCTTGATACCAAGTATAAAGAGCCCTTGACGGTGGCAATTTTTCTCCATTTGTCTGCTTTTTGGAAAATATTGACCAACATAGCTCTGCAAGTGCCACCATGTTGGTCTTCAAATAGTAAATTTGGCATATGAATGCCTCCAGTACACTTATGACCTCATTAGTTACTGTCTCAGATGTTCCAAGTGAAGAGAGGATCTTCAGAGTCTGAATTAAAATTATTTGTTCTTTCCAGCCAACCTTCCAGTAGTATCATAGCTTGAAGGGGCATGGGTATCTTGCAGTGCAGTGGCTTTCAATGGTCCGAATGATAGGAACACATCTCTGGAATGTACAGTGATTCTGTTCCCCAGCAGCAGCCATAAAAACAGAACTGAATTGGGTAGAATCTCATAGACAGCATTAGAACAGCTGTGTCTTATGCAAAACTCCAGAGCTCAGTAGCATCTCTCTCTGTCGCATTGATGGCATGCAAGATAATTTTCCTTTCAGCCCCATGCAGCCGGTGTGGCTGGCCCTGGGGACTACCTGAGCAGTGGTCCTGAGGGTGGGCAGCTCCCAGCAGCGGTCCCCAGTTGGTGCCACACTGGCAGTTGGTGCCACGCTGGCCCTGGTGCCCCGCTCACTCAGCAGTGGTCCTGGGGGCTTCCAGAGCAGCTGCTGCTACTGGTCCATCTCCCCGCCTCTGAGCAGCAGCCCCCTGGGATTCCCCGTAAGCAGCGGTTGTCCTGGGGGCGGCCAGAGCAGCTGCTTCTCGGCATCCCCCGGCAGTAGTCCCAGGGCGTCCCCTGGCAGCAGGGGCTGTGCTGGTCCTGGCGCCACTCCCTGCACCCAGCAGTGGTCCAGGGGGCTGCCAGAGCAGCCGCTGCTCAGCAGCTCCTGGCAGTGGGTGCTGCTGCCCCCCCCTTACCTCAAGCAGTGGCCCCCAGGGGTACTCCCCGAGCAGCAGCCCCCCAGGGTGCCCCTCCAAGCAGCAGCCCCCTGGCTCCCCTCCAGCAGCGGTCCCCCAAGATTTAGTTAGGGTATTTATAGTATAAGTCATGGACAGGTCCCTGGCTTTTACTAAAAATACCCATGACTAAACGGTAGCCTTAATGATGGGAAATCAACTTGAAATACTCCTTCCACTTATAGTAACCTGTAACATTCAAAACATTAGCCAGGAGGTATCATGTTAGTCTATAAGGTGCCACAGGGCTCTTTGTCCCATGGGAACTATGATTCTCTAGATTGTTACCAATCAAATTACACCCACCCACCTTGCTCCAGCATTGCACCGAGACTGACCTGCACAGCGCCCCCTCCCGGGCAACCCTGGGACTGGCCCCGCCCAGCGCAGCGCAGCCCCGCCCACACGCACGAGTTGCGTACCTCAGGCCAGCCCTGGCGGAATGTACCATCTCCCTGCTGCTGTGGGGTGGCGCTACCTAAGAGCCCGAGCCCGGCTGTTGCTCCTTCACCCCAGCCCGGTCCTGAGCTGGCTCAGCCCCGGTCTTCGCTCTGCCCCGCCTGGCGCGAAAAGGGCCCTGGGCTCACCATCGCACCCCTCCCCCTGGCTCGAAGAAATGGTTCAGCCCACTGCCGGAGAGTCGGGGTGGCCTCGGACTGAACCTCTGACATGTGAGGGGGGGAGAGGAGAGGAGAGGGGCCGCGGCTGGAAACCCGGGAGCGGGAGGGAGACCGAGGAGTGCTACGGTCTGCCCGCCCCGCCCCGCTCCCCCTGCCGCCCCCGCTTCCCGCCGGGCGAGCGCGCGTGGGGCAGCCCAGGCGGCTGGGTCGCTCCCCCGGCCGCGGGAACGCTGTTGGTTCGGGCCGTCAGTCCGTGTCAGGCGCCCTGAGGCACGGGACGGGAGGGGTCCCGGGGAAGCCGCCGGGTGAGTGTCCAGCCCCAGCCCCTCGCTGCGGGGGGGGTCTCCGGGCCGGAGCCTCCTCACCAGCGCCGCGGGGAGGGAGTCGGGTCCGGTCCGGTCTTAGCGGGGGGGGATTAGGCCAGGTCTCTGGGGGGGGGCAGGTGTCCCTATGGTGGGGGGGGATTAGGCCAGGTCTCTGGGGGGGGGCAGGTGTCCCTATGGGGGGGGATTAGGCCAGGTCTCTGGGGGGGGGCAGGTGTCCCTATGGGGGGGGATTAGGCCAGGTCTCTGGGGGGGGGCAGGTGTCCCTATGTATGTGTGTGGGGGGGGGGGGGTTAGGTCAGGTCTCTGTGGATGTCCCTGGGGGGTGGGTTAGGCCAGGTCTCTGGGGGGGGGATTAGGCCAGGTCTCTGGGGGGGGGCAGGTGTCCCTATGTATGTGTGTGTGGGGGGGGGTTAGGTCAGGTCTCTGTGGATGTCCCTGGGGGGTGGGTTAGGCCAGGTCTCTGCGGGGGGGCAGGTGTCCCTATGGGGGGGATTAGGCCAGGTCTCTGGGGGGGGCAGGTGTCCCTATGGGGGGGGGGATTAGGCCAGGTCTCGGGGGGGGGGCAGGTGTCCCGATGGAGGTGTGTGTGTGTGGGGGGTTAGGTCAGGTCTCTGTGGATGTCCCGGGGGGGGGTTAGGCCAGGTCTCTGCGGGGGGTTAGGCCAGGTCTCTGGGGGGGGCAGGTGTCCCTATGTGTGTGTGTGGGGGGTTAGGTCAGGTCTCTGTGGATGTCCCTGGGGGGTGGGTTAGGCCAGGTCTCTGTGGATGTCCCTGGGGGGTGGGTTAGGCCAGGTCTCTGCGGGGGGTTAGGCCAGGTCTCTGGGGAGGGGGCAGGTGTCCCTGTGTGTGTGTGTGTGGGGGGTTAGGTCAGGTCTCTGTGGATGTCCCGGGGGGGGGGTTAGGCCAGGTCTCTGCGGGGGGTTAGGCCAGGTCTCTGGGGAGGGGGGGTATGTCCTGGGGGGGGTAGGCCAGGTCTCTGGGGGGGGCAGGTGTCTCTGTGTGTGTGTGGGGGGATAGGCCAGGTCTCTGCGGGGGGGTGGATGTCCCGGGGGGGGGTTAGGCCAGGTCTCTGCGGGGGGGGGGGGGCAGGTGTCCGTGTGTGTGTGTTTGTGAGGGGGGGGGATTAGGCCAGGTCTCTGTGGGGGGGCAGGTGTCCCTGTGAGGGGGGGATTAGGCCAGGTCTCTGGGGGGTGGGGCAGGTGTCCCTGTGGGGGAGGGTTGTCAGGCCAGGTCCTAGCAGGGGCAGACAGGGGGGTCAGGAAGGTCTCGGGGGGGGAGCCCCCCCCATAGGGTAGGTCAGGCCAGGTCCTAGCAGGGGCCAGGGAAGTGCCCCCATGTGGGGAGTTGGGGGTCAGGCTAGGGGACAGGTGCCCCATGAGTAGCCCAGACTGGCTCCTGGGACAGAGCAGTTGGGTGCTGGCGGGGGAGGGGGCTGATCTCCCTTCTCATCCTTAGAAGTGTCCCTGCAGGTCCGAGCTGAGGCAGGGGCAGCGTGGGGAAGCCCCCCTGGGTTGGACCCTCCACTGCCTTGGCCTTGCCCTGTCCAGGCCTGAGAATCCTGCATTAGACTCGCCCACTTGCCTAGAGAGAAAAGGGCCCAGCTGAGAGCTGTGACTTGTAGCCTGCATGACCCCTTCGGAAGTGACCTGGCCACAGAGCTGAACCTGACTCCAAGCCAGGGGCGGCTCTAGCAATTTTGCCGCCCCAAGCACCCCAAGCACGGCGGCACGCCGCGGGGGGCCGCTCTGCCGGTCGCCGGTCCCACGGCTCCGGTGGACCTCCTGCAGACGTGCCTGCGGAGGGTCCGCTGGTCCCGCAGCTCTGGTGGACCAGCGGACCCTCCACAGGCACGCCTGTGGGAGGTCCACCGGAGCCACCTGCCGCCCTCCCGGCGACCGGCAGAGCGCCCCCTGCGGCATGCTGCCCCGAGCACGCGCTTGGCGTGCTGGGGCCTGGAGCCGCCCCTGCTCCAAGCTTCTCCGGAGTGGAAAGATCCAGGCTGGTGCTGATTGGAATGGGGGTATATTTTGGTTTCTGTTTGTTATACTGATATTGGGTCCTTCCTCCCTCACCTACAGGAGAGCTGAGGAGCCAGCTAAGCTATCGCTATGAACGCCATTGTTGCCCTCTGTCATTTCTGTGAGCTCCATGGCCCTCGCACCCTCTTTTGTACAGAGGTGCTGCATTCGCCACTTCCTCAAGGCGCAGGGAATGGAGACAGCCCTGGGCAAATTGAGCAGGCAGAAGACGAAGAAGGCGGCATTCAGATGAGCAGCAGGATCCGCTCACACAGTCCAGCAGAAGGTGCTAGTGCTGACTCTAGTAGTCCAGGGCCAAAGAAGTCAGATATGTGTGAGGTGTGTATATGGACACCCTGTGTCTTTTGCTGAACTAATGGGCTTTGGGATTCTCAGTGAAGGGCATGTTGTTGTTTGGGAGAAAAAATAGTGCACGGAAAATGGCTTATACTTGCACAGTGCCGGTAACAACAAAGGATCCCGAAACCCTTATAAACTCTAGATTAGATTAGAATTGTTTTGCACACCACTGATGTGCAGCCATCTGTGTAGTTAAAGCCTGACCATCGATTAACAGCAGCAATATTTATGCAAAAGTATAAAACAGGAAATGGAAAAAATTCTGTATCCAGTTAAAATTGTAGAGAAAATGTATTCACCTATGTGTCTGTCTGTCCCCATTGGTGCTCTTCCACTTAACTGTTGGTACCTTTTTTATTAAGCTATTCCTAGTGTGCTTTGTGTCTCTCAAGTGGTGACAGATTTCAGTGTGTCAGTGGATTCACAGTTGCTTCCACCATCAGCTGAATTTGGCCAGTTGTGTAGCCTGCGTCAAATACAAAATCCAGTGAGGGAGTGAGTTATGAAAGAGGCTGTAGGAGAGGAAGGATGGTTTGGTGGTTAGGACTTGGGAGACCTGGATTCAAGTCCCTGCTGTGCCACAGACTTCCTGACCATGAGTGAGTCACTGAGCCTCTCGGTGCCTCAGTTCCCCGTCTGTAAATACTTTCCTATCTCCCTGGGGTGTTGTGAGGATACCTATGCTGAAGATTTAATCATTCAGGTGCTGTGGTAATGGGGCCTACATATAAGTACATTAGATTGTTGTGTCCTACTTTACTATAGGATTTTCCTTTTCTGTGGTCAGGGTTGCCGCTCTCTTGCAGCAGGACACCCTGGATATGTCAGCCATGACACAGAGACATCAATCAAATATGTCAGCCACCAGCACCCAAACCATCCGCAGCTGTTCAGCATTGTGCGTCAGGCCTGTGTCCGCAGCCTGAGTTGTGAGGTAAGTGATATGAAATGCAGGAAGAAAATCTGTATATAAACGTGTATGCTGTTTCTGATCTAAGACTCTGCTTCACTGATGTCAGCCCCTCCACAGCCATAGGAAGGGGTTGGAGATGGAAGGCAAGGCCAGACACTGTGTCTCAGTATTTGGCAGGAATTTTTAAAGGTGACTGCAAAAGAAAAAAATACTTGACTCTGCCCTTTTTGATGCATAAAGAAGGCCTGAAAGGTTTTTTTATATAAAGTTTGTCATTTCAGAGCTATGATGAATTAATTTTTAATTTTCATCATCTGATCACCTCGAATGCTCTCTAGCATAAGTGTTTTAGCATACATGTTAACTAATGTTCCACCTTTATATCTAGCTGTGACACTTTTGAGTACATTTCCCACACCTGAAGAAGAGCTCCGTGTAGTTCAGTGTCACAAACTGGTCAATCACAATCTCCTTCCTTAGAGGTTCTTAAGGTCAGGCTTGACAAAGCCCTGGCTTGGATGAATTGGTTGGGGATTGGTCCTGCTTTGAGCAGGGGGTTGGACTAGATGACCTCCTGAGGTCCCTTCCAACCCTGATATTCTATGACTGGTAGATCCTCTAGGATTGACCAGTTGATTGCGATCTCCGGTGGTGCAGAGTGGTTGCCGCTAAGGCAGACTTCCTGCCTACCCCGGCCCCATGCCGCTCTCGGAAGCAGCCAGTGCAGCCCCACGGCTGGGGAGACAGGGGTCTCCCTTTGCACCCCTTCCCCAGCCCTAACTTCCTCTGAGCCAGCACCCTATACCCCCTCTTGCTCCCCAACACTCTCCCCCCAGCCCGGAGCCGCCTCCTGCACCCAAACTCCTAGAGCTTGCACCCCTCACCCCCTCCTGTCCCCCAAACCACTGCCCCAGGCTCAGCCCAGATCCCCCTCCCACACTGCAAACCCCTCAGCCCCAGCCCAGAGCCCGCACCCCCTCCTGAACCCAACCCCCTGCCCCAGCCCGATGAAAGTGAGGGTGGGGGAGAGCGAGCGACAGGTGTGTGTGTGGCGTGAGTGGGGAGGGGCTTTTGGGAAGGGCAGGGCCTCAGGGAAAGGGCAGAGTAGATCCTGGGTTGCCCTTAGATTCAAAAAGTGATCTTAGGCATAAAAAGATTGGAGACCACTGGTGTAGTTTAAAGGCTTGTCTCTTTCACCAACAGAAGTTGGTCCAGTAAGAGAGATTACCTCACCCACTTTGTCCCTCCATCATCTGATCTGTTACTGGAGAGAACCTTTGCTAATTTTGGGTTGACTACTCTTCACCTGAAGCAAAGGCACTTGTGATCTCAGAGCTGTGTTTTCGCTTTCTTGTGTTTGCCCCTATTTATCTTACTTATTTCCAAAATAAGCCACCTCGGTGGTAGTGTTGCAGGCTGTTGCTTGGTATCAGTAAATGTTGTTTTGGACCTTTGTGGACCGATAACTTACAGCCTCTTACAAAAGGAGGGAAAACTTTACAGAAATTGAGATTGCCCCAGCTCATGCATCCATTTAATCAATTTTGCTGTAGCAGAATACAGCGACATTCTTAAGTTCCAGTTAACCTGAAGGTTGTGCCAGGTACATGGGGCAGCAGCAGAGATGTTTGGCTCCATCTATCAGACCTTGTATGTTGGGTCGCACTCCTGAAAGGGCTGCCCATGCCTCAGCAGGCAATACCCTCACAAGTGGGAAAGCTTTGCTCGAAGAGCTTGACGTAATTTCAGTTAAGTGATGTGCTGAGCCAATTTGTTCTATCACGTCCGTTTCCCACCAGGTCTGCCCAGGACGTGAAGGCCCTATCTTCTTTGGGGATGAGCAGCATGGCTTTGTGTTCAGCCACACCTTCTTCATCAAAGACAGCCTGGCACGTGGCTTCCAGCGCTGGTACAGCATCATCACTATTATGATGGACCGGATCTATCTCATCAACTCCTGGCCTTTCCTGCTAGGGAAGATCCGAGGCATCATTGATGAGCTTCAGGGAAAAGCACTCAAGGTGGGTCTGCTTGAGAGAGAACACAAATACAGGTGAGAGAAAGAAGGTTAAGTGGGACTGGCGTGCCCAACAGATTGTGAGAGAACTAAAGAGTAATGTACGCAGCTAGAGCTGTAAGGGAAACTTGGGTGGTGATGTTGAGATTAAGGGGCACGTAGGGATGGACCCATGCTTTGGATGCCTCAGAAGGGAAGACAGACATCTTCTCCATCCCATCTCTTTTGTTGCCTATAAGAAGGGGTTGAACTGTGAGGGAGAGAGGGGAATTGTGGTATACCTCCAAGCTCTGCCCACAAGATAAACTTGCCCCATGTGAGACATTGGAACGAGGGCCACTCATGGTAGACTGGGCAGATGTTCAAAAGATGATTGTGCAGCACTCAAATTCCGCTCGGTTCCTTCTTGGTGGGGCTTAACTGTGCCTAGAAGCTCTGCTAGGTTTCTTGGGCTTGGCTGCTTCCAGATTGGGGCAGGCAAAATAGCTCCCAAATGCCACCCACTTGTGGCACCGAAGTGTGGTGTCTCCCACAGGAAATTGGGCAGATCTGTTCTTATCTCTTTCTCACATGAGGAATGAAATAATGTAAATGTTAACGTTAACTGTCATCGCTGGGTATCTGAGATAATGCCTCTTGGAAATGAATGGGGCAGTTCACACCCCTCAGAGCTATAGTAAATTTTCTAAATCACTTAGGCGCTTTAGGCTCCCAAATCCAACTTTCAAAAGTGCCTAAGTCCCATTGGAAATCAGTGGGACAAGGTGCTTTTGAAAATTGTACCCCTAGTCGCTGCATACTTAGACATTTTTGCATCCGTTACACTCTGTTTTGAGGTTTCTTCACAACCATAAATGGTAGAGACTTACTTTTTTTTTCCCATTTCCATCCTTCCTTCCTTCCTTCCTGAGGGTCTGGAGAATAAGATAGCAGCTTGAGAGAGGTGCTGGTGTGGCAAACTGCCGTATACCAGCCCAATCAAGCCTTGTCTATAAAAATGTCATTCTTTCTCTGTCTTTTCTGGATCTAAAGGGAAATTTTTCAATTTGTCCATCCTTCTGGTGGGAAAAGAATTGCCAGCTTGATTCTGTAGCTGATGGGAAATAGGGTTTTATTCCACGTTAACAAGGTGCATCTGCCTAGTTGTTCCACTGAGTCATATTTACTTAAATGTCTTTTCTGTTGTCCTCTAACTGTCTTTATTTTGTAACTCAGGTGTTTGAAGCTGAGCAGTATGGGTGCCCACAGCGAGCCCAGCGCATGAATACGGCCTTCACCCCCTTTCTGCACCAGAGGAATGGTAATGCAGCCCGTTCCCTGACGTCGCTGACCAACGATGACAACCTGTGGGCATGTCTGCACACTTCCTTTGCTTGGTAATGTCCTCTATGTCTCTGGGGCCTATACCACCTGTTGGAATAACAGAGACATTTCCCAGCATCCTAGAATAGTGGGGACATGGGGTGAGCATCTAAGTTGTTGGTATTCCAGTACTATGTGGGGCTCTATCCCAAGAGTTAGTAGGGACTGGGCATGTTGATGCAGCAGCCTTCTTGGTCCCTTGCTTTTCCTATCGCTCTACAGCAGACGTTCCGTCTGACTCAGGAGCAGCACTGACGAGCTGCAGTGGGAATCATGTTTATCAGCCTCTCTGATCTAGAGAGAGGCTCTGCAAAGCATCAGACAAAAGTGAAAGGAGGAGATAGAGCTCTTCTTGCCCACCCCACCCCGCACCTAACTTGTGACAGTAGTAACTCTGTTGTGTTGAACAGTCTAACTCTGCCATGCCCTGGTACCTTGTGCTATGCAGGATAAGATGTTTTACCCTGCCAAATGGATGTGCGTTAGTGAAATTTCACAGTATGCTATGCCAATGCCAGACTCGAACATCAGACTCCTCTGGAGAGATGCCGTGGAGAGTGGTGTACTCCTGGAGATGTGATGGGTTTGGGTTTTTTAGGAGGGATATAACAGTAAGGCTGGCATGCTGCAGTAACATTCTTTCCAATGCCCTTGGGTGCCCCAGTCCATTGTGAAAAGTTTTAGTAGTTACAACATGGGGAATTGAAGGAAAGCTCAAATGAGCCACATCTCAGTGGTAGCCTGATTCTTGGTAAGCTTACTCTGCCACGTTTCATGCTGACAACTTTGCCCCCAGCAAGCAGGCTTGATGAATGTTGATTTCCCCCCCCCCCCCACCTCCCCTGTCATTTTTCACTTCTCCAGGCTTTTGAAAGCTTGTGGCAGCCGGCTCACGGAGAAGCTTCTGGAGGGAGCTCCCACAGAGGACACCCTAGTTCAGATGGAAAAACTTGCAGGTGAGTCTCCAAGCTTCTAGAGCAGGGAGAGCATTTCAGAATGCTTTGGATAGGAAAACTGTGAACATCTGCTCATTGCATACACAGCATAAGTACTGTTTGCCTCTGTCATCCTGTGATATAACTTGCCTAATGACTCATGTCCTCCCAGGTGGAAAGAAATCTAATGTGAAAATAAGACCTGTGGAGGTTTAAGGTCTCCCTGTGTGCATTCATTATTTGCATATTGGCCTCACATTACCATGATATCTGTACCTTTTAGCTGGGATGTACCTAATGATGTGTCTGGCTGGCCAAGAGAGGTTACTATTGCATGACATGAGGCTTTCCCCTTTCTTACTATTTCGCAAGCTTCCTAAATATATAGAAACATGGATTTTCCCACACTGAATTAGTTCATTAGTCCATCTATTCAAGTATCTGCATAGCCTGCCTCAAGGAGCAGCTGGTCCCTTCAAAGGAAGGATACAGAAAGCTCCATAGTGTATTTGGCCAATTGTGCAGTGTTCTGTCTGGGGCGAACACCAAAGAGTCAAGAAGTAAGTTGTCATTTTATGCTCTGAAGCATGAGGTTTGATTACTTATTACCTTAGCTTGCATCATAAGCTGCAAACACTACTATTGAAAAGGCCCACCCATTTCTCCCCTCCCTCCCAAAATTGGCCATAGCGAGTCAAGTGTGAAACGATACTAGACGATGTTCAGAAGTTGAGCTCTGGGGCAGTTGTATCTGGAGGGAACATAACAAATGATCTTTCTCTTCTCTTGGAGACCTGAAAGAAGAGTCAGAAGGCTGGGATGGCTCAGAGGGAGAAGAAGAGAAGCCTTCTGCCCAGCCAGATGTTATAGAAGGGCGGGAGCTAACTAAATGCCCAACGGACACATCTCTGATGTCAGATTGCAGCAGCTGGAATGTAGCTTCCAGAAGGCTGTCCGTCTTCCGGTCCCTCAGGCACATGAGACAGGTAGGAAAGGAGGACTGGAGCCTTTGGCTGGGTGCTTTCTGACCTATGCACCGGCAAAGCCTTTATTCAGAAGAGAATGGCTACTTACTGCCATGTTTTGTTTTTTTACACACACACACTTTTCTTCTGGGGTCTAAACTTAGTTTTTCTTTCCTGGTACCTGTTTTATCTACCTCTGAATGTCAGCAATGCTGCTCAAACAGGAGTCAGCAAAGAACTTGAAAACCATCTGGCATCTGAAGCATGGGGGGGTGTCACGATTATAAGGTGAACTGCATCTCTAACTCCTCTTGGTCTGAGTGCGCCCACTCTAGGTCTCCAGCATCTAGCTGTCACTTGTCTTTCAGGGAGGAATTGCGCTATTCTCTCAGAGATCAGGCCCTGAGTTGCAGTCCCCTATGTGTCAGGTGTGATTTACCTCAGCAGGCCTGTTTTATGTCCAGCCCTGCACTTCTATTCCCTCTGAGAGCCATGGCAGTGGTTTAATACAGTGACAAACCAACCTCTTTAGAGCAAAGTATTCTTTAGTTAAAACAAAAACATTTAAGAGGAAACCCCCCCGCCCCTGAAAAATTATAAAGCAGACTGTAGGCATGTCTAGCTTTTCCCTCAGGCTTCCCAGAATCTGGGAAGGCCTGATTTCTTTAGATACCCCCCACCCCCCCGAGTCTCTCTGTCTGTCAGCCTGTCTCCCTGAGAGAGGCTCTTGAATGTTTTAGACTGTTTGTTTCTAGCCTCCCAGCCTGGCAAGACAAAGCTTGTAACTCATTGGGGACAGGATCCTCGAAGCTCACAGCTTGCCCCTTTGTCTTCCAGGCATGTGCTTAGTGCTGCTTGTCTAGGACTATCATGGGGCTTTCCTGTTTGTGCTGCCACAGCCCCCGCTTAAGTTAGATCAATACATTTGTAGAAGAAATTCTAATAACTCTCCATAGTTGTACAGAAACTTTAGTTCACTGATCAGGTTACTTACAATGGTTTGAATATTGTTTGTAGATTAACACAGCTCTCCACACCTGTCAAAGTTGGCAAACAGGGCAATGGTGACGGGGGTTAGGCATTTTCATCCCCAGACCAGTAGTATGAACACAGCACAGGTCAGTAGTGATTGAAAGTTGTTGTCATGTATTGGCAGTTTGCCCTGTAGGAAGTGTTAGGTCTCAGTCCCGCTCCAAATGAGCAAGTGTCTGTCTTGCCCAGACCACCAGCACAGTTGGCATGGATTGGCCCACTTGTTGGCAGCCTCAGCTGAGAGGCCAAGGAGTGTGTGAATGGCCCTGGGAACTGAGCTGTTCTCTTACCTGTGGTTAGAACTGAATTTCATCCTAGGTTGTGGTCAGGAATGTTGGCAGGGAAGTATGTGCTACTGTGCTTGCTCTGAGACAGAGGGCTGAAGTCATGCTGTGATGATTGGGCCTGTAAATTGACCCTAACTGTGAGCGCAACAGTAAAAAGTGAGTGAAAGTGTGTAAAATGTCGCAGTAACCTATAACACCGAATGTTGGTGGGGAAAAGGGGCAAAAGGGAGACTCAGTCCAAATCAAAAGGCCTACTGATATAATTCAGGGACTATGTTAAAATGTGCCTGGCAAAGTGTGGGAGCAGAAATCAATGGACCAAAATTGGTGTATCAGAAATTAGTCCTAATAGATGAACAAAATAATGAGGGGATTGGCTGTTGCACCCATTGCTTTCTTGTGGCTCTTAAAAAGAAAGATGTTTGGGGGAAATTAGCAGAAGAAAAAGCTGTCTGACAGCAACCACTGCGGTCAGTTTTACCAGCATGGCTGCCACTGTCTCCTGGGATCCCCGGATCTACCGTAACACCATTGGGCCGTCGGTGTTCTGATCCCAAAAGATCTGACCAGAGTGGGCCAGAGAGAGGAATGCAGATGCCCTCATCACTTCCACTGGCTCCAGCTGACTCCCAAACACCCCCTGGGGTGTGAGACTGTCTCCCTTCACTCCTTGTGTCCCTCTTTTCCTTCCTTGTCTCATTTCTTTTGCATTCTGTTTAATAAAAGCCCGGCTAAGACTGCAATACTGTTATCAGCCTGTGACCAGAAAGGCAAATAGAAGCAATGCCCCAAACCGTCCGATGCTGGTACCAGTTTTCCAGATCTCCAAGTGGCTGATAAGACTGTGTGCTGTGCCTGTTGTTTTCCAGCAGTCAGACTGCAAGTGAAAGTCAGCACCAGAGGCTGAAGCTGCATTTTCTATTTGTGGTGTTCTCTTCTTTCCCCTTTTGTGTGGATTTCTCTTGTTTTGTCTTCTAGGAAACAAAATGAGACTTTGACAACAGCAATAACAACTCCTCCAGCCCATTTCAACTAACTCCCCCCTGCAAAAGACAGTATTAAAAATGGTGATAACTATCTAAAAGACTGTCAAACAAGGGTTTTTTCCTTCTAAAGGCTCTTTGCAGTGAAAGAGAGAGAACAGTGGATATTGTTTAAAATAAAGCCTTACTTAACATTTAACATTTCAAGTCCTTTAACTGTTTTCCTTCTGTTCTGTATCTTTAATGAAGGTTAAAAATTACTTTTAATCGTGTGTTTGGTATGGCATTAAGCAGGCTGAGGTCTCTGTATACCAAACCCTGAACCTTGTTTCCAGCTGTTTAATGTTGGACAGAGACAGGGTCATATTAACACCTCTAACTCTTTGAGCCCATATATTCCATCTAAATTAATACAAGAGCCCCACCAGGCTGTCAGTCTAGCATCTTTCACCAACACTAAAATGCATATTTAGACTTGTGCTGTATGCAGTAGACTTAATGGTAATAGTTCACTAGCATTTCCAATATGTAATCAGTAACATGGCTGGAAGGCTGCTTTGCAGACATGCTTGTGATGGACTAAAATGGTGAAGGAGAGTAGTAAAATATCCAAGTAAACTCAGGATTAACTTGTTTCAGGTCCTGGGGGCATCAGCTTTCCGCATGCTGGCGTGGCATGTATTAATGGGGAACCAGGTCATCTGGAAAGCACGAGATACAGATCTCGTCCAGTCTGCCTTTGACATCCTACGGGTAAGAACTTGTTTCTTCATCTCCCTGTTGCATCTTCTTGCATAGTGTTTAACAGTTTAGGCCCTCAAATTTACCTGCCTCTTAAAATATAATCTGGTGCGGAATGTGCTCCAAATTCTATTAGCGTTTAAAACAAAAAATGCTGTTTTGTTACCAAAACTTTAAATTAAAAAAAACCCAGCACCTCTATTGTTTATGTAGGACCTGTAGTAATTAGTGTCTTGCTATTGTGTAACAACCAGCAGCAAGAGAACTGATCTGTTTGAAATAATCAGGCTTCTTCTGAGCAGTGAAGAAAACATCACCGAGTAGAACTGAAAAAGAGTGTACTGCTACCTCTCTTATTCCAAGGGTTTCTAGGAGACTTTTCCCCTTTGAAGGCTCCATATTGCAGCCTCTAAGCCAAGGAGGGCTGGGAGTGGTTCTCTGCTCAGTCTCGTATTGTCCGAAGGGAGTCTTTCAAGCCAAGTGAGATACTTCCATCTCCCAGAGTCAGCGCAAGCTGCCTTAGCAGCCCTCCGAGATGCCACCAGCCTGACAAGTGAGACAGAAACTTGGACGTGAACCTGGGCCCATATCTTTAATTCTAAAGCTTCTCTTGCCATCTTTGTTTCCTTCTGCAGACCATGCTGCCTGTGGGCTGTGTTCGGATTATCCCCTACAGTGACCGCTATGAAGAGGCATATCGGTGTAACTTCCTGGGGCTCAGCCCCCATGTGCATATCCCACCCCACATACTGTCATCTGGTAAGAGAACCAGCTCCTCTCCCAGTTGTCTATGTTAAAATACCTTGTGAAGGCAAAGAGTTGTCAACTAAAGCCCAGCATCCTTGAATGAACTAGAACCAGTGCCCCTTTGTGATGTTTTCCAAGTGACCTTACCCGGTCTATTGCTGAGGGACATTGCATGATCATGGCTTGCAGTGGGCTCAATGACTAGAAATCCCAGTTCCTGGTTAATAAGAGGCTAATACTGCTGTATATGGACCAAACACTGCAGCCTGCCAGAGTAGCACTCAGTTTATATGCACGCACACAAATCTGTGACAATCTGCTGTGTGTGGTGGGTTTGTGTGAGAGATTAACCTAAAGGTGTGTTAAACTTTGCCCTTTGTCAGCCTTTCTGAATGGGGATCCTAAACAAACACAGCAACAGTATGTGTCCAATCCAATTCCCACTCAAGTCAAATGGAGTCTTTCCATTGGCTTCAATGGAAGTTCGATCAGAGCCTTAGTGAGCAAAAGGTTTAAAAGACAGAACATCATAGATGTTAGTCAGTAAAGTCTTGGCCAGAGCTGGGTGTTGGTTTTTACTATAAATTAATTCCTTTTACAGCGCGGGTGCAGGTGGTTGCTATTATATTTCCAAGATTTATTAAGTTAACATCAGCAAGCCAGAGATCTCCCCAGCCAACTCTTTTAGGACTCTTAGGTGCAAGTTATCTGGACCTGCTGATTTTAAAAATGCTTACCTAAGTAGATGTTTAACATCCTCCTTTGTTACTAATGGACAGGAAAGTACTTTATCATCCCCTTATGATGCAATTATATCATCCTGCTTCTTTCCGAATACAGAACAGAAATATATGTTGAATGCTTCTGCCTTTTTTTGCATCATTAACAATTTTACCATTTCTGTCTAGTAATGTTATGCCATTGAAAGGATTTCTTTTGTTCCTAATATAGTTTAAAAACTTCTTCTTATTGTCTTTAGCCCTGCCAGCCATATTTCCCCTCGATGTCTTTAGCTTTTTTACATTTCATAATTTCTAATTTATATTGATTGCCATCTAGATTACTTTTCTTCGATTTGTTATATTTCAAATTGCTGCCTTCACTTCGTTAGTGAACCAAATGGGCTTTTAGCCAAAGTTGTCCTCTTTCTTAAATGTGGAATCATGATTTTTTGGCCATCTAATACATTCTTCTCAAAGAATTCCCAATTTTCATTCACATTTTTGCAGTCTAAACTTTTCCTTGTGATTAGTTTTGCTCACAATTTCCTTCCACTTTGGGGAAATTAGCCCTTCTGAAGCACAGAGTATATATATTTTGATATATTATTTTTCATATAGATTGTTGGTTTTAATGTGCTGGGGGGTTTATCATCACTCTAGAATTTGCTGTCATTGTGGAAGTCCGCACTGCCACCCGGTGCAGCCTCTACCCAGTCCTGTTTGATGATGAGCAGCCCCTCAGCAAGTACGAGTTTGTGGTCACCAGTGGCAGCCCTGTGGCAGCAGACCGAGGTGGGTGCTTTGGAAAGGTGGAACTCTGTCAGGAGAGGCCTAGGCCACTGTGGCCGGAATAGAATCTCTATCTGTAGCTGTTAGCATTCTTTCATCAGCATTTGGCTGTGGGGGCTTATTCTTGTGTTCTGGCTGCTAAGAAAGTTTGTATGCAAAGCCATGTCAGTACACAAATATGGTCTTAGAGAACTTGATTTTCTCTAGATAAGCAGGCTGTTGAAATGCTGTTAATTATATAGGATTTGCCATACTAGCTCAGCAGGTTGTCTAATCTTCTTCAGAGAAGAGGAAGAATCTTCTATAACTCACCTGGCCTACAATAATGTATCTAGGGAGATACTTTCCTGATCCATGGTGAACAGTCTGCGCTGTGAAACATGTCATTTCCCTAAACTCATGCAAGTGTAGTCTAATCTGCTAGTCAGCCAGATAACGATAAAATTATCTAACTCCAGTGTCTGATACTGACTTCCTGTGACTGTGAACTACAAGGACTAAATTCAGCTTTACCTGGTTTTAAAAAAAGTGCCTGATACTCCCATGCTGAGAGTTTAACTTTACCTACAAACTACTCTTTCCAAGTGGGCCCATCATTTGGACTGGGTATGACCCCAAGGCACTTTTGTAGACCGTGCATTCAGTATTTTCAGAGCAATCTTTTTTTAATTTAGAAGAGCTGTTTTCGTAGGCTCTAAGTAGGCACATGATTGATCCCCTCTCTCCTCGCACCACTCCTTTAAGGATGTGGGTGTAAGAGAGCTAACACAGGGATTTTTCAACAGCACTGCAGAAGACCTTACTGTGTTGCAGAAGCTGCTGCAGGTCCCCAGCTATGGTTGGAGGATCCTACTAGCACATGTACAGTTCCATACGGCTTCTTTGAGAACATTGGTTCTATTGTGGAAGGCAAGGGAGCAGCTGAGGGCTGTTATCTTTCCTCTTGTAATACCCATGAATTTCCTCTTGGCTCAAGAAGGGATTTGGGTTGATTAGTCATCTAAGAACCCTGCCTTCACTGAGATGAGCTTTGTTCAATGCTCTGGCTCTGTTCAGAGGGAGGTTATTACTTTAATGCACTGAATCAGAGCAGTGGTGAAAAGTGCATGCAGATTAATGCTCTGGAACTAGTGTTGAAAGGGGCCAGAGGCATTCTGTGCCCCTGAGCTGTAGTCCACTGAGCCTTAGACAAGCATAGGCATCCCATGTTAACGGTTGATAAAGGCATTAAAAGTGGATGATCTGTTGTTCCTCTTGTGACCCTTCTCCCTGTGCTTGCAGTTGGCCCTACCATCTTGAACAAGATTGAAGCTGCTCTGACTAACCAGAATCTTTCTGTAGACGTTGTGGATCAATGCCTTGTCTGCCTGAAGGAGGAGTGGATGAAGTAAGAGGCAACTGCTTTGTTTCTGTGAAACAGCTTTAGATATTTGTTAGTGTAATCCCATCAAGATATTCCAAAGGGTTTTCCAGAGACACTGGTGGGATAACCAACTTGCATGTTCATCACTTTATACAGGACCAGTTTGTAGCCAGTTGACCTTTGACGTTAGTTTTGAGCCCCACTCTCTGGAGAGCAGTATGATCTGGGCACAGAATTGGGAGCTAGGGAGCCCTAGTTCTAATCCTAGCTTTGATACTAACTCCCTCAGTGGCCTTGGGCAAGTCTCTTTTTAACCTCTGTGCCTCAATCTCCCCAATTGTGATGCTGGTCTACAAGACCAATCTTGCTTACCTCACCAAAGTGTCAGCATCTGAAGAAGTGAGCTGTAGCTCACGAAAGCTCATGCTGAAATAAATTTGTTAGTCTTTAAGGTGCCACAAGTACTCCTGTTCTTTTTGAGGATTCAAGAGCTGTCTCCATCTTCAAAGCTCTTTGCAAATGTATATTGGGCTCTGAATGTCCACTAAGATCTACAGCAGGTAACTGTGCTAAACAGATAACATGGTGTTGTCCACAGGCGCTGCATGTGAAGGCACAAGTGGTTACAGTGGAAGATGGAACAATTGGGTGAAATAATTCATGGCCCTAGTGTGGTTTTAGCATAATTTGAAAGCTAGGAGGGAGTTGGATGTGCACATTCAGTGGGAGGCTGTTCCAAGTGTGCAGGATGGCATGGAGGAAGGCATAAAGGAAAATGGGAAAGGGAAAATTCAGAATTGCTAAATATTATCAGGGCTGGAAGTGGCTAATAATTATGTCCAATTCCTGTTTCCAAACCTCTGAGCATAAGAGGAGCGCCTTTAAGATTTTCCTTTTGATGCTTCATTAGCATCTTGTTGCACAGAATTATTGGGTACGAAAGAGAAACTTGCAGTGCTGCCTATGCCTGTATCTGAAACATAATGTGTACTAATGCATCGCTAGTGACAGGAATTTTTTTTCTGCAGTAAAGTGAAGGTCCTCTTTAAATTCACCAAAGTAGACAGTCGACCCAAGGAGGACACTCAAAAACTGCTGAGCATTCTGGGGGCGGCTGAGGAAGACAATGTCAAGCTCCTCAAGTTCTGGATGACTGGCCTGAGCAAGACATACAAGTCACACCTGATGTCAACGGTCCGCAGCCCAACCTCTTCAGAGTCTCGGAACTAACCAGGAATGCCTAGCCTCACTTGCTGCCTTCAAATACGTGCAAGGAACCGAGAGTTTTCTTTGAGCCTTCAGCATGCGCATCATGTGAATAGTGAAACACCATTGAACCTCTTACTGCCCTCAGACTAACTCTATGAGTTCTAGTTTTAGTCTTTTGAATTGCTGTGAGACTGTGCTCCTAAGAGTGCATGTAATTAGCGCTGCTCTCTGCCTCCAGATAGGGCTCTGGACTCCAACTCCACTCTGAACCTAGCCTGCAAACTGAAGTCTAATTCAGTGTAACTCAAGGAACCAGAGTAAACCAGTCAGTGCCCTTGTGCCAGCCTTATCACTAATGGGGTGACAGTAGAACTCCTGCAACTCTGGATTTTATCTTAGATGTTGCCATAAATAGACGTCTTGATGTTTGGGACTGCAGAGAGACAAAAACAATTTGGACATAATATCACTGTAGGTCCCACCTAAGATCTCCGTAGATTAGAGGAGCAAAGAAGCAACAAAAATCTTAGGCGTGTGACTGGGGTTACTACATCTTAACCTTAGTTACGGAACACTCCTATCATTACTTTCTAAAACCACTTCGTGCTCAGTAGATTTGGCTGGATCTGAAGAACTTCATGACTTATGCTACAACGGAGAATTGCAGAGGACTCTTATTTATGTTTTTCCACGTTCTTAATAGCCTAACTTTAAAACTACGCTTTAGGTTTGCTCCAGAAATCTGCTACTGTCCAAAATGGTAAGTGACACAGGGATTGTCTCAAAGCGCACACTGAATGATGATGTGTAGGCAAAGTTCCCTAGCACAGAGGGGACTTTCTCCTCCCCTCAGAAGTGCTCCACTGCTCTCTGTATTCTACCGTTCCAGCTAGTGTGTGGTTAAGCAGGAAACAGCCAGTTTACAGAATCTCCCTCGCTGTGAAACCCTGAAGTAGCCAGTTTGAAGTCTGCTAATACCAGGGCAAGGAGAGCATGCACAAGAAGAGCAGCAGCAGCATCTGTGCATCTTTTAGCTACTGACTTTGGCTCTTAGTGAACATCTTACTGTAAAGGAATTACTGTATTTCTAATTTTATCCTAGGTTATTGTTGGAAATCTTGACAGGACTATAGACATTAAAAATAAAAAAGGCAAAGGAAGTGTGTTGTAATTCCATTGAACCAATGTGTTTGCATTTTAACAAGAACCAGAGCTGGTTTTCAAACCCATCTGCAGGTTCTGTTTTTATGTATATTTAGTACCTGGATATTTTTGTAAATAAGTCTGTAAAAATGGCAACAAGCATTAAAACTCAATAAGAGCTATTTTTGTAAAATGGAAAGAACCTGATTTGTCTTGATGTTTAAGTATTTTAAAACTGGATTGGACATAAGAGCAGCAATTTAACCATGGGACTTCTCTTGCACTGGCTCCCAGGGTTTGGACTGCAGAACCTTTTATGTCTTTTTGTTCTTAGATTCTGCTTCTTGTGTGTAAGAAACAGTTATTCCTAACTGGCTTTAATCCCAAGCAACCGATTTATCAGCTCCGAGGTTCTTGACTCTGTACGGCCTTCCCAGGAAGATGACACAGCCAGTGTGTACATAACCCAGTGGAGAGATCATTATCCTGTTATTTCAGAAACTGTCCAGCTTGATTAACTTCAGGGTTCACAATCAACATAAACATAGAGCAAATGCAAGAATTTTCACATCAGCAAAGTTCTTGCAGCTCTAAGTGTGCGGCCAGGACTGCTGAAGCTATAGCTGGAATTAACACATTGTTCTTAGCCTGAGTTAATTGACGAATGGGGGATGGGGTGGGGGGAAACAGTGTCATCAATTGACATCTTTCCCTCTAACTGATGTTCACTGAAGGGAGAGGGGAGTAAGGGCTTTAGCCCTGCAGGGTATGGGGGCTCCACACTTTGGCTACTGGGGCGGGCAGTGCCTGGGCCAGCTCCTCTGTACAGTGAGGGGAGTAGGTAGGGGGGTAGCTAGGGGCTGTGTGCAGCACAGAGGGGATCTCTCAGGATGACAAGAGAAGAGTAGAGAGGGGCATTGGGTGGCTGGCTGGGGCTAGCTCTGGGTGCAGGGAAGGAGGGTAGCTAGGAGCTCTGCAGCATGGTGGGTAGCTCAGGGTGGCAGGGGGAGGGCAGGAGTGTGTGGGCCTGGGGAGTAACTGAGGGTACAGGGACAGGGTCTCTAGCGCCTGTGCTCGGGCAAGGGGGTAGTGTGGGGTGCAAGGAGGGGTTAGGGGCTGTGTGTGGGCAGGGGGTAGCTCAGGGTGCAGGGAGTGGGGTAACTAAGTAGAGGGCTCCACACTGTGTGGCATGTTCTTCTCTTCCCCCTCTCCCCCGGCAAGGCATAATGTTTGGGGGGGCCAAGGCCAGCCCCCAAAGTGGGCATTCCACCCAGACCTACCCTGCCCCAAGCTGCACTGCCTCCAGCCATTGCCCCTGGTCACAGTCTGGTTGCAGGAGGGGACAATGGGCTGAGGCAGGAGGTTGGGATGTGGGAAGGGGTGAGGAGTCCTGGCAGTGCTCACTGCAGCTCCAAGGAAGTGGCCGCCAGGTCCCAGTGGCCTCTAGGTGCATGGGCGGGCAGGCAGCTATGCACAGTGTGTGCTGCCTTCACATCTGCAGGCACCCCCCTGCAACTTCCATTTGTCGCGATATCTGGCTAATGGGAGCTGCAGAGCCAGCACTAGGAGTGGGGGCAGTGTGTGGCACCCCCCTGACTGTGCCAGTGCCTAGGGACCACAGGGACCTCGTGGCCACTTCCAGGGGCAGCACGGAGCCCAGGCAGGTAGGGAGCCTGCCTTCGCCCCAGGCCCAGGCTGTGCTGCCGACGGGAGCTGCCAGGGTCCCTTTTTGACCTGGGTGTTCTGGTCGAATACTGGAGACCTGGCAACCCTAGCGGGGAAGAACTGCCACCTAGCCCTGCCCCACCCCCGGCTCCACACCTGGCCAGGGACCTAGCTACTGGCCCTCACTGCAGCCTGGCTGCAGCTCTGCTCCCGGTCCCAGCCTCAGGCCCTGGTCACCATCCCAGCCCAATGCACCCCCAGCTCCCTTCCCCCGCTGGCCATGTTCCCCCCCCCCACACACACACACATCCAAGAGCTGCAGCCCCACTCCCAGCCCTGGCTCCAGGGGGAGGGCAGGGGGCATGGGAAGGGGTAAGAGGGGCACACACCCCTCAAAAGTTTGGGGGATGGGGTAGCTCAGGGAGAGAGGTTGTGCCAGGAGGGCTGCTGTCACTGGGCTCTGCCAGCCCTGGAGCCAGGTCCACCCACCCAGGGTGACTCTTACCAGCTGTGCTGTCAAAGGGGGCTGGGCACCAGCAGGAGGGGATGAGGGAGCAACGTGGCTGTCCACTCCAAGCCACCAGCTAGAGCAGCAGCCACCCTGCATTGCCTGGGTCCAGCTTCCCACCTTCCAACATAGCCAGGGCAGGGCCTTGGGAGGGGCAAGTGGAGGAAATGGGGGATGTGGAGCTGCCCCCAGGACTGTCCCACTCTGGCACTGCGGTTTGGAGGGACAACACCCCTCCCAACTCCACCCATGCATTCACAGACCCCTGAAACTAGCTTGGGGGATGCAGAATCCTGGTTGAGAACTGCTGCTCCAAGGGACTTAGATACCTGTGATGGGATTCCCCAGGGTAAAACCTGGAACTGTGGGACTGCTGTGCACCCTCAAGGCTCCAGCTTGTGCCATTTCTCACAATGCTATGCCAGTGACAAGCAGCAAACCCCTCCAGGTGCTGTGATCACTCAGCCATCAGCATGTGGGGACCCATACTCAGCTGAATTACATGAATGCTGTCTCAGAAAGAGGCACCAGCAAATCACCCCAGAAATATACTATCTTACACTGCTCAAGACTCCCTTGGTCAGGGCATGCTCATTAATTAGTTTGCCACTCCAACAATGGCTAGTGGACATGCAACAATCCTTGAGCTGAGATTCTCTAAGCACATCAACCCAAAACACGCTGTTTTAGGTAAAATAGAAAACAGATTTATTAACTCCAGCGCTAGATTTCATGTGATTATAAGTTACAGGCATAGAGCTCAGAGGTAGCGGTGCTACTTTCCTAGAAGCCAACTGAGCCCCCTCCCCTGCATGGTGTTGGGCACTGTACGCTAATAAATAAAAGCCACTGAGCCAAAGAGCTGACCATTGGCAAGTATGTCTACACTGCAAATTAAGGTGCAATTGTACCATGGTCTGCTGTAACAATGGCAGAGAAAATGCAGTGGCATGGACCCGCCCCGCCCCCTTCCAGCTCACCCCAGCTGTCCCCAACCGCCCCCCCACCTCACCCTTCCCCAGCCCCCCCCATCACCTACGCCCCTTCTCCAACCGCCCCCCCACCTCACCCTTCCCCAGCCCCCCCACCTACGCCCCTTCTCCAATCGCCCCCCCCGGGTTCACCCTTCCCCAGCCCCCCAGCTGTCCCCCCCTTGCCAACCGCCCCCCCCTCACCCTTCCCCATCCCCCCACCTATGCCCCTTCTCCAACCGCCCCCCCCCCACCCGGGCTCACCCTTCCCCAGCTAGCCCTGTTCCCAGCACCCCCCCCCCACACCTTTCCTCAGGCGGCCCCCCCCCCGCACCTACGCCCCTTCTCCAACCGCCCCCCGGGCTCACCCTTCCCCCCCCCCACCTGCCCGCCCCCCGCAGGCGTAGCGAGACGCTGAGGCGAGGCGCGCGCTCAGAGAATGCCTTGGGGCTGGGCAGCGCGCGCGCGTTCGGGGCGGTGGGGAGGGCTCAGCTGGGATCCGTCGCGTTGAGTTCGGACAGTTGGTCTCGCACATGCGCGGCAAAAATCCTCCCCGCCCCCTCAGCCTTAGCACATGACCCGCCGACTTCGCGTACGCGAATCCCTGCGCCACCGAGGCCGCGCCCCAGCGCTGCTCACGTGACCCCCGGCACGTGGTCCGGAGCGGGCGCGCGAGCCATGTGGCCGGGCCTCGAGGCGTTGCCATGGCGCTGGGCTGTCGGCGCGGCCCTGGGGCTCGGGCTGGCGCTAGAGGCGCTGGCGCTGCTGGTGCGCGGCTGGCGGCGGCGGCGGGGCCGGGCCCCGCGGCGCGAGGTGCTTTTCTTCCCGTCGCCGGTGACCTGCACCGCGGCGCTGCTGGGCGAGCCGGGCGCCGCGCCCTGCCCCTGCCCGCTGCCGCACGGCGACAGCCCGCTCGCCCGCCTGCTGCGCCGCCTGCTCTCGGCGCGCCGCTCGCTGGAGCTCTGCCTCTTCGCCTTCTCCAGCCCGCAGCTGGGCCGCGCCGTGCAGCTGCTGCACCGCCGGGGCGTGCGCGTGCGCCTCGTCACCGACTCCGACTACATGGTGCTCCCCGGCTCGCAGATCGGCCGCCTGCGGCAGGCGGGTGAGGGGCGGGAGGGGAAGAGACGCTGGAGGTCGGGGAGGGACGATGAGGGGGGGCCAGGCGTGAGGGCGGGGAAGGGAAGCGGGTCAGGGATGGAGCCAGGGGGCAGCGCCGGGAGTTGGGACCCCCATGGAGGAGCTGTAGGGAGAAGCTATGGGGAGGGTGTGCGCGCGCCAGGGAAAAGCCTGACACTGGGCAGCTGGGGGAGACTTTGGGGGAGCCTGGCTCAGCCCTGGGGAAGATGGGAGGAGTTAGGGGGTCTTCCACATTAAAGAAGAGGGTGGTTGCTCCGGTGCAGCCGCCTGGTCTCCCCTGTGGCCTGTTAGAAGAGGCAGGCACACTGGAGCAAGCTGAGCCAAGCGCCCTGTCCTTGCAGACTGTTAATAGAGAAGCAAACACCTATTGTCACAAGGGACAGACGCGTGGCAAGATGACCACAGGGCTCAGTGTTTCCCTCGCCTGTTGTTGGGGTGGTGAGGAATGGCATCAAACACTCTTTTTTTTTAGTTAAGGGCATCAGGTTCTGAACCTTAGGACACTTTTTATTAATGCAGTGTAGCTTTTGGGCATAAGAAAGCTTTTTACCTTCAAGAGGAAGCACTGAAAAGGTTCTCCTCATTTTGCAGGGATTCAGGTGCGTCACGACCAGGATAGTGGCTACATGCATCACAAATTTGCTATTATAGACAAAAAGATGCTCATCACTGGTTCCCTCAACTGGACCACTCAAGCTATCCAGAACAACCGTGAGAATGTGCTGATTGTGGAGGATGCAGAGTATGTGGAGCCATTCCTGGCAGAGTTTGAAAGGATTTGGGAAGAGTACAATCCAGCTAATTATACATTTTTCCCCACCAAAAAGGAACAGAAATGACAGCTTTTTGGAGCTGGAAGGGTCCTTGACAAATAGCATTTTTCTAGCAAGCTTCTTTGTATTTAATTTTGTTATAGCTACAAAGACTATAGCATCATGCAAGGGTGAAGAGTTCTGTACTTTTCAGTGATAACCTCACTGTGTACTAAATGAAAGTGCATCACTCTAAACTTCTTGGTAAGTAGTGGTGTAGTAGAAGGGCCAGCATGGTCCCGCTGTAGTGCTGGAGCTCAGAAGACAATGGCCACTGCCATGCACTGGAAGAAGGCAAAGTTTGGAATGTTTAAGAGTACTGGATATTTTGATAGTGAAATAGCCACTTACTGGTTACCGCTAGTGACATTACAGACTGAGATACTATTTCTGGTATGGCTGATGGTTGCTGGGAAACTACTTGTTTATTTCATGCATGGCAGTACGAGTGCAAATCCTCATCACTAGTTCTCAAAGAATTGGGTAAGGGGGTTCTGCACAAAGCTATAATTCACACATGGACTGAACTGGGTATGTTACTTTATTAGGAGTGGAAAGTGCCTTAGACATTTAACCTTTAAAATACGTAAGACGAGGTTTGTTATGGAAAACTTGATTGAGAGGTTAGGAATTTTAATATTTATTTTGAATTTTGATTAACCTCCCTCTAGTCTGTTCACTTTCTCAGTAGCTGCAGCGTAATAGAATCCTAGAAAAAGTGCCCTGGTGGGGCTGGAGAGTAGATATGGCAATCTGCAGAAAAACAATACAGGCTGGCCATCGTAACAACCCAGGAGTGTGAGAGAAATACTTGGAGTGCAAAGGGTTGAAAAACTGACTGTAGCTGAGTTGCTGCCCCTCAGGAAAAGGAACTGCAAAAGGAAACCCCAGTGCACGTAGGGGACAGGCTTCTTGCTCTGTTCATATACAAGAAAAGAAGTGTAACCCCATCCATATCAATTGCCCAATGTGTCTTGGCAATAGAGAATATAGAACACCACCATTCCCATTTTAATCTTCAGGATAGATTGGCAGTTTTCCCCTGTGCAAGCCTCCCCTGCATTTTCTTGCAGATACTAGGTGTCATCATGTCCCTGCCCTCTTGGGAAGTGGGCTTTTAATATCAATCATCTACTGCCCTCCTCCATTTATGGTGGCAGTCTCCTAAATGAAATTCAGAGGTCAGGGTAGATTCTTGACTTCCTGAAAACAAAACCGTTTCATGTCTAGTGGAAAGCGGGTTACTGCTCTTGAAGATGCTGTGTGACAGGCAACAGAAGCTGTTATGCCTATGCAGGTGTAAGCTCTCCCCTCAGGGGTTAAGAGGCCAGTTCAGTTTCCATACCCGTTACATCCTTGGCTCTTACTGAGAGCTCTTGCGGCGTTGACACAGACTAAGAATGGCACACACTGATTTGTTTTAGACATATCTGCCTATACACTTGAAACAGTGACCTGGAACGTGAGAGGGTTCATGTCCTTACCCTTATAGTGAGGGTTTGAGTGTAAAACTAACTGCAGCATAAAGTTTGTAAAGCATCAAATCTTGCAGTCCCAGTAACAGCCTTTGCCACATACAGCTGTGGTGTTTGACTTGTTCTTGGTTGTATCTATTGGGTTTCCGGGAAACGGGGCGGGCAAAGCCCACCCCATGCTAACGGATCCCCCCCCCAGCCTAAGGGGAGGTTCCACAGGGCCTCAGAAACCCACTAATTGCGGGGGACAACTAATAAAAGAACAGGGACAGGAGTGCGGTCAAAGGGTCATAAAAAACCATTTTCCTAGGTAATTGGCCCTCTTTTCTTGTCTCCAAGTTACTGTGGCTATTTTTATGTCTCACAGTTAAATGTTATTCCACACTTACAACTTCAGTTACATGGGGTTTAAGAGCTTTACTACTGTACCAGTAATTAACAGAAAACAATGTTCAGCATAGAGCTCAAGAGCTCTGGTAATGTCAGCGGGGGGTCATGTTATGCAAATATAATCGGCTATTCTGAATATTCTGGGAAATTAACCTTCCCCTCATACTTTAAGGTAGGTTAAATTTGGGGCACAAACTGAGTGAATTTTGATAGACACTTACAAGGCCAGGGGTTGTCTGTTTCCCCATGTCTGGTTAAAAATGGCTTAATCTTTGTAAAATAGGTGAAGTGCTGGAAGCCTCTACTGCTAAAAGTCCCACTAGTGTGTTGCCAATGTCCTGTTATAACAAGTGTAGTGATTAGCGCTATTAAGAACACCACAAAATCCTCATTGCCATTTGTGGTAAGCCTAGGCCTGAGGCCCCGACCAGTAAAAGCAAACAGAGATTAGTCTACCCCAGGGATCGGCAACCTTTGGCACATGTCCCCTCAGGGTAAGCACCCTGGCGGGCCAGTTTGTTTACTTGCCACATCCGCAGATTCGGCTGACCGTGACTCCCCACTGGCTGCGGTTCACTGCTCCAGGCCAATGGGGGCTGAGGGAAGCGGTGGCCAGCACATCCCTCAGCCTGCGCGGCTTCTCACAGTCCCCATTGACCTGGAGTGGCAACCCACGGCCAGTGGGAGCCGCAATTGGCCAGAACTGTGGACATGGCAGGTAAACAAACGGGCCCACCAGGGTGCTTACCCTGACGAGATGCGTGCCCAAGGTTGCTGATCCCTGGTCTACCCACTTACTCTGTTTGGTCCCTCTAGAGCAGGCTAGGGTACATTGGCAAAGGTCTAGAAGGAATCTGCCACTGCAGATATCCAGGCTGTACCAGCTGTGGGCAGTTCTCCACTGCAACAGTCAGGAGTCTAGGTTCACAATGCTTTGAACAGCAACGTGTATCTATCAAAGAAAATGCAGACGGTGGTAGGACAGTAGTAAGTGGCTAACTCAAAAGCCTGCGTCTCCTTTCCACGTAGATGACCATGTCCAAACAAGCACCTCACTACACAGCATGCAAAGGGTGGTGCAAAAATAGTTTATTACGATATAGTTTATGTAAAGTTAAGTAATTATATTTACAAAATAAAAATGATCAGCTACATCCATGGGAACCTAGCATGTCACACAAGATTTGTAAGGAATAAATATTGTGACCAAAGTGATGCTTCTATTACAATGAACAGTGGCTTTTTTTTTTTTAAAGCACTGAAATAAAAGCAACGGTGGGAGGGAGAGAGAAAAAAAGATTCCACTCATACTCAGTATCCCAGGGGCCTCAAAGGCCTGTGCATTTACCTTTGCAAGAGGAAATGGATCAGGTCTGACACATCACTCCATTGCTGGGTGAGGTGTGTGGAACCCTCCCCTTATGCACACCATTCAGACCTGCAGCCTGATGGAACACAGCTGCCACTTCTCCCTGGTCACCACCCTTGTTTTGTGCTAGTTCTGAGACAGGTGCACAAGTCTCTCACCACCACAGTAGCAACCCAGGAAGTAAGTTACACAATCTTCTAGGTTTGATCTGCTGCCATTAACACCATGCAGTCAGGTTGGACAGGTGGCTCTCTCTGTCTTGCATCATCACAGGAACTGGAGATGTTATGGTTGACTCTTGGGTGTTCACCATAAACCACAACTAATCATGATTTCTATTTCCATCTCCACCAGGGACTGAAGCTCTTGCAACTCAGCTGGTAGTGGAGGGTGCGTGCATTTCAGTCAGGAACCCATCTCCCCTGACTGGGGTTGCTGATGGAAGGCATGCACAGGACAGAGCTAAGGCAGTCCCTCAGTTCTGATTGGGTTGGTGGTGTGAAGTGAGGAAGATTGACCATCAATACTTGGGTGTCTATTGCCACTTCACAGAATTATCATTCAAATACATAGTTTCCCTCTTGCCCCCCACCCCCAAAGTTTAAAATCTCAAGTCAACTGAAAACTCCAGGTCCCCAAAGGGTGAATGTGTATCAAAGACTAAATCCTCATCTATTTGCTACATGTCAAAGTCTTCAGTATTTTACAACACACTTTGCTCTCTCTAGATTAGAGCAAAGAGTCCGTGTTCCTGCCCCATCCAGCACACGTTCATGGTGTAGGGTAGACAGGAAGGGTGATGAAATAATTGCTTGTGATTGCACTAAACTAATGTCAGTGGCCAGGAGGGTTAGTGCTGTTGGTACCAATTCAAAGGCTAGTCAGGTTTCTGCTAATGCCTCCAGCCCCCTCCTTCTCTAGTAGTCTCTTAAAGTGCAGGCTGAGGCAAGTTAAACCACTAGATCTGACAGCTTTGTTTTCAGCCTTCATGACTCTTCAGTGTCCTTCCCCAGTCATGCAACAATATTTCTGCAGCCACTTTTAAAAAAAGCTCTGTATTACAGTGGTAGGGATCACATCATAAGTGCAACTCAGTAGTAACTACGATGTATTGAAAGTTATATTTTAAACAGTTACTTACATATCATTGTAAGTTACAGTAAACGTCCATGCTGTTGTACAATATGTAACTGCACAGCTAGGAGATAGTTCCCTTGTAAATTCCATGTAGCCTCACAGAGTAGCTTCAATGCTGATGCATAAGTGAGTTAGACAATTATACACTAGACCTAAGATTCTGGAACCTTAGTTCACTCACTGCAACAGTCCTAAGTTACCGTGCAAGGATATCTGTGTATGCTCTAGTCACACAGTAGTTACTACTTCTATATATAGATAGCAATTTTGCACATTCACAGGGTGTTAATGCCACTATCAAATACAAGATTACTGACTTCAATGGAAAAACAATTTATAGCGCTTTAGGATTAACAGTTCTCAGACTGGACACATTCTTTGGACAGGTATCTTCAAAGCGAAAGGTACAGGTCAGAGAATTTTAAAAGATATTTATAACAGTCATCAAAAAAAACATTCTAAGAGGACACAGGATAGGTTCAGCATCTTACACTCAAATCTCTTCCAGTCCCCAAAGGGACATCTGTATTAGAACAAGATTAAAAAAAACCCAAAAAACAGAACTTAGTCACACACACACAAAAACCCTCCGCTAACTTCTGAGTAATAAATATTTACATTGCGTGCTTTGAATACTATACAGGTTTTAAATTATTTTAAAGAGAATAACAAAGCTTTTTAAAAAAAATGGAAAAAATTACAAAGTAAAGGCAAGCTACACTGAGCGTGCATGTGCTTAAGTGTTCACAACAAACTAAGCACGGTGTATGAACCACAAAAATGCAAAGGTCTAGTGGAATTTCAATCATGTATATAGTCATTACAAAAGTGACACATTTTACAACGCTTAGGACTGCTTAAATGCACTCCATTCAACCGGTTACAGAAAAATAGCCTTGTTGTGTTTTGCACATCAGCACAAATTCTGCTTTTGAAGCAAATGGAAAAAAAAATTGCTCCCTCTTGATGGATAAGGGGGGGGGGGGAAGGGAAATCACAGTTAAAAAGGACTTAAATCTAATTGTTTCCAGAAGGAAAAAAAATGGCTGAAAAATACTCCACAACAGACAAAACTTTGGAAGCAATTAGAAAGTTTGTATGTTTCTACGGCTACTTTGAACTTGGTTTTATTAGACCTCCCATTCTCGTACTTTTCATAGTGTAGGACTGTATAAAATGCAGCTGCTTGCAATATATATATGTATTCACACACTGTATATACGGTGCCCTTGAGGAGCACTGCAAGTGAGACAGCTACCATGCCAATTTGCCCTGTCGTGTATGGAGGGTGCCTGGAACACAGCCAGAGGAAAAGTGAATTGGAAAATCCTCTGCTGTCTCACACACACACGAAGATGCAGATGGAATCAGAAAGTGTCTTGGGCAAAGGGGTTGAAGGGGGGTTCTCTTGTTATGCCCCCCTGGTTCAATCTGAGAAACACTGATTTCTAGCCTCATGGAGAAAGATGAAGCCTGACGCAGAAGGCAGAACTGGGGTGAAACACAGAACCTTGCACTCAGCTAAGACTTCCGCAATTTTTTTTTTTAACCTGTGGTAGATTTCTGTGTTTACTGGGGGTGGAGTGGAGGTGAACACGCTGCCTAATACTTTGATGAGGGCTCCTCCCAGCTCAGGTAGGTGCCCATCAAAACTACAGGGAGAAAACGGCAATGAGGCCTCCGCCAGCACATCAGAGAACAGAAGTGCGTGCTTGCACTACAGCTTTTTTGTTCTTGACCTCTGGAAGTATCAGTTATTGCAGTGTTTATTCCAGTTGGGAGCGCAGCAGGCAGATGGGATGGAGAAGCTGCACAGATGGGCACAGAGCCAGCTGCTCTTCTGCCCCCTTGAACAACTGACTTTAGAGAGCATACCCCGTGCACAGCAGAAAAACATTAAAAACAAAGCTTAAGTCCCTCTTTGGAGATGTGTCTGCTTCAGAACGCACCTGCTCTTACAAGGGACAGTATATAACAAATGTTTGTACGAGACCCTTTGTTTAGGTGTTAAATATTTTAGAACAAGTTCAGCAAAACACACACTTATTTGGCCTGTTAGAGGTTCTTAGAAGCTTTAAAAATATACACCAAAGGGTGGTCCCAATCACCCCTCCATACACGGTGTTTATGTCCTCTCCAGAGGAGCTCATTTCTTGTAACACTGGATTTTTGTTTTGGCTACAGCTGGTATCTGTGGCTCCATTTCATCCCAGTGAAACTGCTCGTCTAGTTAGCTTTTAAGGGCAGTATGTAGGTCCAGAAAAGTGGACCAAGATGCATTATCCGAAGATCCCCAGTTGCAAACCTTCACTGACAGATCCATTCCCACAAGTTCAGATTCTGCTGATCCATTAGTCCTGGCACACCTTGAAGCAAATCCTTTTGAGCTGATCCACTGACCCAGGAAGATGGATGTCACAGGATGACGAGTTTGCAGTAAGGTAGGAAATAAAGATATACCAGCCTTAAAGACAAAGTACCAGCTAGCTTGAACATCTTGCTTAAATCTGTTACTGCCAGTGTCTCATCCACCATAGCCAGGTCCCAGGACTTTCACAGAACTATGCACATCTCAAGAGAAGAAACTGACATGGGCTATTCAAAGCTTCCCTAATTACAGTCTTTTGCTTGGGGTATGTGCACATGAGAGGATAATGGGCTAAGAAACCCATCAAATAAAAGATTATCTTCCTCTAAGCAGTTTTCTTCTCTGCCTCAGCCCTTGGGACCCTGTATATCACCTGACCAAGCCCTCCCTGTCCCCCAAGTTGCATCTTTACAGGATAATTATGGGACTAGAGCACAAGCAGAAAGCTGTTCAGACCAACCCGCTGGATCTGCCATTTCTTCAATGCCACCTCTTATTACGTGGCCTGCTTTACACGCTTCTCTCCCTGCTCTCCCTTTACACTAGCTACTATCTAAGTGCTTCCACTTCGAAAACATACCACAGTGCCTTTCCCCATGTCCTCACCCATGTCCACCAGCTGGGTCAAAAGATGGAAAAGACAGTCCCCACTTCAACCACGGTTTTCCTTCTCCACCTCTGCCAAAAACGCCACCAAGCTGTCCATCAGCATGCTGCAACCCCTCCTCCAAGCCAGCGCCGCACAGCATCATCCTAATGGTATCTACATCTGTGTGGTTACACCAGACACTTCCTCCTCTACCATTATGAAATCAGGATCTGGATAGACGCAGAGGTTTAAAAAAAGAGATCCCAATAACTCACTGAGAGTTCCTGGTCTAAGCAGAGAGAGACTGAGCCTCAAGAGAAGAGTGGCTGGACTGGGGAAGTGCACGGCAGAAAAAAGGTGGCTTCAACCCCCTGGGAGCATCACTATCAGGATCTCTTTGAGGCTCAGTGCCATGAAGCTGTACCACAAAGGGCATCAGGCCGTGGGTATCTACAGCACCATCCTGTAGCCTCCATCTCCCTGGCATACAACTCTAAATGGAGAAAAGGTGTGTGACCTTCATTTCTCACCCTTAAGGTAACTGATCGTAACCAAAAGAAGTGAACAAAGCAGCAGCAATTAGCTCGTTCGGTAGCAAGAAGCTCGGAGCCCAGCTGGCCAGAGGAAGAGACAGAGAAGTGGCTTTTCCAACAGGAGAACAGAACACACCTTGCTCAGATGGTTTAGCAGTCAGAAGCCCTCACCAGACTCCAAGGGAGCACAGGCTGAGGTGTGTCCTCCTTGGAAATGTCACATTCCATGTGGACTGTTTTGAGGTGAGGGAGGAGAAATCCCAACGCTGAAGGACTTCATGCTACCCATGCCCGTGTCCCATAGGCTCCACCATCTGAACGGAGAATTCAGGGTTGGAAAGCTAGCAGAGGGCAGACACCCTCCACCCCAACCAGGTGGGGATGGAGCATAAGAACAAAGGGATCTTCTCTTCTGGTGGTTGCTGATGTGAGAAGACCAGGAAAGGTCAAGGCCGGAGCAAGCTGGGTCTCTTAGGTGATGTCTGAAGACCTCTGCTGCATGTGGAAAGACATATACGGTATAGGGAACACAGCAGGTGAGCAAACCCTCCCCTGGCAGCATCTAGAGCCAGATGCAACCTGTGTCACAGCACCAACATCCCCAATGGCCTGCGAGACATGTCCCCTCACAGCGTGTGGGGCTCCAGAGTTCAGCCCAAAGACCACATTGCCCTTGGCAGCTTGTAGCTCCCACTGAAGTCACCCCATCCCCAGCTCCATCAGAGTTTGGCCCTCAAGCGTTCATCCTGGGCCTGGTTTTGATCTCACGGTGGTGAGAATGAGGAACCACATTGAAGCCAATGGAGCTACAGGGATAAGCGGAAGCTGAATCAGGCCGAGAGCTTTGACATCTCTCAAGAACAGAATGAGCAGAATCTAACAGCAGCGACAAGCTCGGGCCCTGCAGAGCGGGTGAGAATTTGGGGCAGGGAGGGAATGCCTCCTCTGACTAAACAGTGTCTCCTCCGGCTGATTAAAATACACTGAGGGAGGGAGTGACATCTAGGCCTCCTCGGCTGGAAGGCAGGCCCACACCATGGCTACTGGAGGTTGGGGGGACCCATTACTTAGCATCACCAGTAGAGTCACTAGTGTGAGGGGTTTCAGCAATGCGGCTCTGGGTGAAATCTGAGGGCAGGGTTGGGGTGGTGATGGGACTTAAACAGCCCCCAGCTACCAACTAAGCTGAGAACTCAATGTGCTTTTTGGGTATCTGCGGGACACACAAGCAGCTCCTCTCACCAGGAAGGCAGAGCTAAGAAGCCTGCTGAGAATCACCAAGTCCCAAGCTGGCGGCAGCCATCTTAGCAAGGCGGGTGATCCTTGGGGACCGTGGCAACATGGGTGGCCAATGGGAGAGACCAGAAATGAGTTTCAAACCTGCTTTAGCCAGTGGTTCCATAGTCACAAAGGAAAGTCAGGTGGATTGTCCAACCCCTGTCAAAGCAGGCTAGAAACTCCCCCACTGGCCCTGCATGCTGCCAGGGTCAGGCACGGCCGCCACTCTGCACACGGGGGCTCCAAATGGCACTTTGTAAACGAAGCCTTCCAGACTACACTGAGCGTTCCTGGGGCAGAGGGCATCAGAGCACTGGGCAGGCTCGCGAGGGGCACTGCCCCTTAACCAAGCTGGCCAAACAAGCACAGCTAGCGTGGAACTGTATTTAGACACAGTTTGAGAGAAGCAGTAGCCTGGCTCCCTACAGAGTTACGGGCACAGCCCAATGTGATTTAGACCTGTCCACACTAGATAGCCAAGCTCGGTTAGAAACTGCTTGTGTTGGAAACTGCCCTAGTCTCAGAGTTGAGGCAGGAGTTGCCTTGTCAATCGGTGGCGCAGGGCACAGAAGCAGGGCGGCGTACAGGGGAGAAAGTACGTGGATGCTGTTGCCACCATGGCCATAAGCCACCATGGCCACTGCACGGATGAGTGAGGACCTACAGGACGAGAGGTTCTTTCCCCCTCCCCTTTGCCAGGCTACACTGGTTTAATGCTGCACCTCCACTGCTGAGTTCCCGCAATTCCCTCACTCATTTTTACTTCACTCCATTGGTCTCATGCTGCGCAGTGTTGCTAAATGGACTTTTAAGAGTGATCCTCATTCAGGAGCTGGGAGCAGGCAGGAAGATGTCCTGGGAAGCTGCAATATGGATGGTCTGGAGAACAGGCAAGTTCTGAGGCTCTTAGTTTGGAGCAGAGCTTTCAAAAGTAAAATGTAGCCATAGATACGAGTATTAAAATCGGAGCTGTTGGCTGGTGAGAGGAGCTGAAATCAGGGAGCTGCCTTTGGACTGAGCTGTGTGTGTTCGCAGCCAGCGCGGGCTCTGTCTTCCGCTCAGTATCCCCCCCCTCAGAACGGGACAGGGAAGCGCTCACACACACAGTGGCTGATGGGAAGAAGGGAGAGTGGCTGGAGGGGGCTGGATTTGGGTAGACAGGCCCTGCAGCTCGGTCCCTGGAAGCACATTACTCAGGGCACGGGCATGATAGGAAGAGAGGAGATGGGCCTTAGGGGTGGATTTGGTTGAAATCTGTGTTTAACAAACACCTGTAACGCTCTGGCTGTAACAGACTGAAAACAAGCCAAGGCCGAGACCTGCTGGGGCTCTGGGTTGGGAGACTCCCCTCATTCTTCTCCGGCAGCTAGTGGGCTATTGGTGTTGTGACCCAAGCACACACCTGACGGATGGGGCTGCTTCCGACACAAACAGACCTGCCTTTCCTGACGTTTTCACCACAGGCTTTTCCCCGGAGGTGCCACGAACGCAAGCTCAGAAGACTGGCTCACGGTGTGTGACTGAGCAGCGGGTCACTCACACAGCAGCAGAGCTGGGTCTGGCCTAGGCCAGCCAGGCCATTGCTAAACCAAAGCAGTCGGAATGACAGAGCTAGCTTATCGATAGGCTGCTGAGCCTTAATACTGACACTTAGTGTAATGGTTTACAGTGAAGGAAGGAGCCAAAGGGGGCAGGACTCCATCCCCTCCTCTCCCTCGCAGAGTCTCTGAAGCATTTCGCGATGCGGGGAAAGGAGCCGTGGAGTCAAGGTGCTGGGGCGGGAAGA
Source organism: Mauremys mutica (assembly GCF_020497125.1). Lineage (NCBI taxonomy): Eukaryota > Metazoa > Chordata > Testudines > Geoemydidae > Mauremys > Mauremys mutica. The sequence goes on along the minus strand of NC_059082.1, from coordinate 78,757,390 downwards.
ACTGCCAGCCGCACTCAGTCCGATCGGGAGCATCGAGACGAACAACAGCACAGAGGATCATAAGGAAGTAGGAACACACGGTGCTCGTGCCGTGCCATCGCAAGCTGGGAGGTGTTCAAGCTGAAGGGGGAGAACTAGTCTTTCTTCAAGTCCCTGGATTCAAAGAGCTTCAAGCGTTCTTGCACGGTCAGGCCTTCCTTCAGACTCTGGGAGAGACAAGAGAGGGACAGCGTCACACACTGAAGGAGGAGGTGGCGACAGAAGCCAAAAGGAGGATGGGGCAGATGCTCAGGCAAAGGAAATGTGTGTAGGAGAGCAAACGCCCCCCCGAAGGAGAGATTAGCGGAACATGCTGGAGAGAACAGACTATTATGGAATGTTATTTTTGGTGAATCACACCTAGAGCGTGCGACTGGAAATTAACCAGGTGACAAACTTCAGAAACAAATGAGAGGCACACAAGATTGTAAGCGTGATTAGCTTGACTCTGACAATGATCCCTGCAGCTTGCAGTATACAGAGCACCAGGACAGCTATGGCAACAGGCCCATGGCTTTCAGAAGAGCCAAAGCAGCACACCTTGGTTCTGCTGACAGCAACTGCTACGGCGCTAAGAGGGACCTGCACACTGGCTCTCCTTCGGGGCTCATTAAGAGTCCATTTTGGGTGGTCGTGGCTCCAAACATGTCACGAGCTTTGTCCACGCAGCCCTGAGTGACAATCTCACTCTACCCTCAGTTAACCTAGGCTGGGGACCTTTTTCAAGCACACACTGCCAACTAAGCCCCTGAGCTGGACTGTGGATCTCATGACGTGTCTCCTATAGTTTCTAGCAGGGGACCAAACTCATGATCCGATCCAGATTTTAAACCCATGTCTTCAGAAGTGAAAGCAACTTCCACCCATCTAGCTCTGAGCACTGCCATTTGGGAGTCAGGCCTCTCCAGCCCACATGGAGTCTGGGGGAGAAGGACTGCATGAGTTGTTGCTGCATGAGTTGTTGCTAATCCCCATCTCCCAGTTGTGTGGTGGAATCCCCATGCTTACTGCATTTGGGACTGAGCAGACGTGACCACAGACACTAGATCAAGGCCATAAGGGGCACTCTGCGGTGCCAATGGGGGCTAATGGATACTCCACCCCAGCAGACTGCTTTCCCAGGATCAAGCATGCAATGTCTGTGCACTGCATAGGTGCAGAAGATAAAACCTGCTGCCATCTCAGGAGGGCGACTGCTTTCCCTGCTCTGAAACAGGATGTGCCCAACTGATCAAAAATAGGCTGCCAATCGGCCGATGTGTTTGGCAATTTGCAGGCAGCAGAGTCATCTGTGAGGCAGTTCACTCTATGTCCTCTGCACAATAACATCAGCATCTGCTGCTTGCTCTACAAATCAACTCATGGCAGCTCTGCAAGACACGGAGCTTTATACACAGACCCTGTCAGGCAGCTGGCTGCAATGTTCCCATTTTCTTTTAAGTTCCTTGGTTGCCGTATCAGAAGACTAAAGTGACAGTGTTAAGTCACGTAGGCCTCAAAGCCAAGTTTTGGTTAACAAGCGGCTATTAGGGGAGGTTGAGGTTGCAAAACCCAGTGTGGATAGGATGGCTATGATACTGTGAAGACACTGAGGTGACCATTGCATTTCTGCTGGTTTCACAGCTCAGGTTGAGAGAAAGGCAAATCCATTATCAATGGAGAGCAGGAACTGGGATTTTTACACCAGTTTAAATAGTGTTCTTGCTCTCTTTTTAGCTGACAGAAGAGTCAGGACGGTCTCTACCTATCAGAAAGTAGGTCAAATATTGAGCCTATTCAAATTAACAGAGTCCCTTTAAATTCCAACCTGGACCTTTGAATTCTCTCATCTCTTTATAGCTCAAGACACCGTAATGCATTAGACTATACTGCCAAGGGGAGAAAGCTTGTAAGGGAGTCTCTTCGATCACTTATCCCGATACCATAGTGCAGTTTCCATCAACCCACAGAATTCCTTGATCAGCCTTTTCAAACCCTCTCCCCTTAACCCCATTGGAAACCAATCCCGTTTCCTCCCAGCGACTATCCCACTCTCAGAGCCTCACCACTTTCCTGTTGCTGCTGGTTACCCAACACATACTAACTGGAACGGCCCCCTTTCTCCTCAGCTGCCTCCCCCTACCAGATGATCTTGGAAGCCACAAGGCAGTGTCTGTGATAGGACAGTTGTTTAGGAGGTCATGAATTGTAGTATCACAACCACTGGGTAGCTGGAGCATTGCTGGGCAGCAGGAGGAAGAGGATGCTCCGCCAGGAGGAAATTCCTGTGTTCAGGTACAGACCATCTAAAGAAGCAGCAACGATGGGCATCGTAAACACAGGATTCTCTGCAGCTTGAGGTCTTCAAACCACAATTTGAGGACTTCAATAACTCAGACATAGGTTAGGAGTTTGTTACAGGATGGGTGGGTGAGATTCTGTGGCCTGCATTGTGAGGAGGTCAGACTAGATGAACATAATGGTCCCTTCTGACCTTAAAGTCTATGAGTCTATGCTGCCACCCCGGTGGGAGATTCAGGGTAGCTCCGCTGGCCTCCTCCTTTCCGTCACTTCTAGCTGCACTTCAGTGATAAGGGAGAGTTCCTAGACTTCACCCAGCCCCAGCCTGACACTACCAAAACCGAGGTTCCCTTCTTCCTGCAAGGGCTGCACGTTGAAGTGAGTTTAGTGTGAGGCATGCACAGTCATTAAGCATGCACACTCGGTGTCCCACACCCCTGACACAGCGTGCGAAAGAGGTGCGCGCGCCCTCCCAGTGCCGGACCTCTGTGCCGGGGAGAGTGGGTGGGTGAGAAAGCCAAATCCCCCAAGGAAGAGCAAAACTGGTTGATTTCATTTTAGGATAATCTGCTCCCCCGCCCCCAAGATCAATTTCAAATCAATAATTAAGAGAAGGTTCTCGTTTGCCATGGAGGAGTGAGCAGGGCATGCAAAGTGAGCCGCCCCCTCAGGGAGCTGCATTGTTTGGTGGGTGCTGGTTTGGTTACCTACGTGACAGGGAACCTGGACTCTGGTTCATTTCAGTTATCCCATGAGACCTGCTCAATAACGGACTGTCAGAGGAAAAAGCAAAATAAAGAAAAAAAACAAAAACAAAACAAGAAGCACATAAATCCTAATTGCATCGATGGTTCCACAGCCCCAGCCCTTCCCTCCCCCCCTTAGCGGGACAAGGGGACAGCGTGCTCATCTGCACCATCCACACTGCCCTCTTCCTCCCTCTTCTAAGCACACCAAATAAACATGGACACAGACACAGAGGGGATGACAAAATAAGCAAACTGAGGGGAAGGGAAACTGATCGTCAGGCCCTCAAGAGCCAGTTTGCAAACCAGTACCTCAGCTGCACTCCCTGCACGTACGAGAGGAGGCCTAGCGTGCACAAGCACAGGGTTTTGCATGTGCAAGCCTGTATAGTGTACACAGTGGGGGCACCTGTGCATTTGGTTCTAGCAGCTTAGTCACCACCACAGGTTGAAATGGCAGCCTCAGAGAGCTTGGGCGGTGAGCCTTGGCTCCCACCGTGTTGGGAGAAGATGGGGCTAGGATGCTTGGCCTGGCTTCTCACTCTATCTACAACAGCCCAATATCAGCACGAGGTGCTGAATATGGTGAGAGGGGTGGCAAGCCTGGTCTATGCTGAGCGAGATCTTCTGGGTGATTGCCCCGTACACTCAGCCTAGGCTGATTGGAGAAGTTCTCTTTTGCCCTTCTCATTCAAGCAGGGGGCCTCCATGGAGAGGATTAATGCCCTGAAGGGTGGAATCCCGACAGCTGGCAGGCCAAACCCTGGGGACATGTGACTGCAATAACTGGATTTGGGATATGCACAAGTACAGCATGGCCAGGCTTTAAAGCACTGAGAACCATTGGGCCATCAGCCCCAACCTCCCCAGGGAAAAGCAAATGTTAGGTAAGAACTAGTCATGTTCCATGCACCACTCAAAAAGGCTGCAGGGAATTACACTGTATTATCTCCAAGGTGCCATCACAACGGTATCTAGGCATGCTTACACCAGTTACTTCACCGCCAAACCTCACCACAAAAATGGGGAGTAAGGGCCAGAGGGGATCCTCCTGGGAAATGCCTGAGAACCAGGGCAACCTCCCTCTCTTTTCCGATAGCAACTCCAGTAGCTATGCATGTCAGTGTCACACCTAGATTTCAGCAGCACAGAGCCTCCGGAAGAGGCATGGGGACCAGCTCTGAAAAGAGACCACTCAGTGCAACAAAAACAAGTCTCCGCAGAGCATTGCAGGCTGGGAACTTGCTGCTTTATTTCACCGCATCACAGCAGAGTAGGGGTAAACACGCACTGACTGAACAGGAATAAGGGGGGGAGAGCATGGCTTCATCCCATAATAGTCGGCGGTAACTCAATTAACCCCATCGTGACCACTCTCCTGCAATCATGAGTGGGAGGGGGATGAGGCTGACTTGCCACTACACCTGCATAACTGCTCTTCCAACGACCTGGCCGGTACGAGGGTGACTATTCATTCAGCACCCACTCTGGGCACGGCGATACCTCCTTCCGGGACTACATGCTGATGCAAACACAAAGACCAGCGGTAAGGACAGGAAAATCCTCCTGCCTCATCCCCCTGCCAATCAGCCTCAGTTTCCTCTGTTCCTCGGGCAGTCTCCCCAGAAACCCCCACTAGAGAGCTGTGTGGGGCATTCACATCACCTGGGCAGAAAGAAACACACTCACCTTTGACCTGATATTCCTTAGTTGCCGGCTAACACTGGATCTGTCTTTCTTCAAGAAGTCGGGGTTGCTTTTTGATTTCATGATATCTGGGGAGAGCAAAGGGAGCAGCGTGAGCTGCAGAGTCCTGATTCGGTCCCAAGGGAGAGCAGAGGCTGGGGACACGTCGGCCAGCAGCCGTGGAGCAGTGCAGGCTCAATCTGGGCAAAGCTTCCCAGGAGGTGACTCAGAAGAGGGCAGCCACGGCCCTGCAGAGCCACAGGGACAGCACAAGCAAAGCATGGCCTCTCTACCAGGGACTGCATGAGGCAAGAGGCCCCAGGATGCAAAGTGACATCCCTGGGTGACTGGGGCACGGTGGATTCCAAAGACCCAGTGGAAGCTTCCCATCCCTAAGTGAGAAGGAGGAAGGGCCACTAAGGGTGAGAGGGGAGTTCAGGCTCCAGGGACATTCAATCCTTGGTCTCTGCAAGGGGATGGGGGACAGGGACAGTCTGGAACAGGAAAGAGGTTGCTATGAGGACACTTGCCTGTTATTAAGGACTAGTCGGAGATCCTGCTCCCCACAACTCCGACAGGCCACCCAACAGCTCTTTTTAGAATGTAACTTCTAATCACTACCAACCTGGGCCACATTCCACCAGACCACATGGAGGTGAACAGCTCCCAACCTCATGAACAATCTCCTGAGCCAGGCAGCCCACGCACAGTCTGGCCCGTCTTCCTCCCTGGTGCGACTCCAGTAAATTAAGTGGTGCGACAGAAGGGAGGAATACAGCCCTGTTTGTTTGACTCTCCCAGCATTCACCGTGGATATACTGGAGAGCTCCTGCAGGACCCTACCATGCCCTGCTCTCGGCCTTCTAGGCTCCACCACACTAGAGTGGGAACCGCCTGCTGCATGTGTTGGGGCAGGGAACAAGGCTGCTCAGCACACCAGAGGGACTGACCGTATCCCGACACATTGGTATTCTCGGGGGATTTCTCGCCCAGCGCTTCTGTGGCTGCCTTCAGCTGCTCTTTCAACCTGCTGATGTCGCAGTCTGCCTTGGCCTTCACGATGCTCAGCTCCGTGTAGATGTCTTTGTACTTGTCACTGGCGTATTTCTTATCCTGGGAAAGGAACAAGGAAAACCCACAGGGTTGTCACAGAGTGAGACGGACACACAGAACCAGAAAGTTTGTGCGCTTACTAGCGGGTGATGTGGCAAACCCCTGCAACACAGGAAACAGCATTCTGGGACAGATCCAGGAATTCCCAGCACTTCCACAGAGAGCTTCTTGGGGACAGCAGGGGCAGAACTCAGATCATCCTGCTAAAAGCACACTTACTGCCAATCCACGTGTGCTAAAGGAGAGTTCCCTTTGGCTAACAGCTTTATAGGATCTAGGACACACAGCTGGGCAGTTCAGATTCCATCCAGTAGAGAGCAGTGCTGCACATGCACAGCTAGTTTGTTACAGAATTTATTGTTTGTGGCTTTCTGTTTAAATCAGGAAAATGGCATGGAATTAAAATGCTGAGAACCTGCCTTGGCAAATTAACCACCCAGAGCAATTGTGATCGGCCCATTCGCAGGGTTTGCGTGTTTGACACACACATTTAAAGTAACATCTTTCCAGGAAGAGACCAAAGCGAATCCTGGTTTGATGCTACCAGATGCTTCATTTGCAGCACAAAGATGATAACCCACGAACAGTAAGTGGCTGTGTTAATTAAGGCAGATCAATGTTTAAATGCCGATTCGACTCTTAAAATAAGTTAGTTAACCCCCCTGAAAATGAGCAAACCCATACAAGACAGAGGGCTCCCTATGTGCACGTTCAGAGATGGCCCTGCCCCAGGCATTACCCGCAGTGCCGTCTGCAGCTCATCCTTGAGGGAGCTGATCTCCTGCTTCAGGTACTGGATTTCTGATTCCTTGACCCGTAATAGGACCTGTAGGGAAAAAGGGACCCAGGCATTTTCACTCAGTAACACAGGCACACAGGCACACAGCAAGCCACAGCTTCAGGTGTAATGAGGAGCCCATTGAGCCTGGCCAGCTAATAACTGAGTGAGTAGGTCATAAGTAATAATCAGCATGGCTCTGTCAAGAACAAATTGTGTCAAACCAACCTAGTAGCTTTCTTTGACAGCATAACAAGCCTTGTGGATGGGGGGAAGCGGCAGACGTGGTATATCTTGACTATAGTCAGATTTTTGATACTGTCTTGCACAACCTCATAAACAAACTAGGGAAATACAAACTAGATGGAGCTACTATAAGGGGGGTGCATAACTGGTTGGAAAACTGTTCCCAAAGAGTAGTTATCAGTGGTTCATAGTCAAGCTGAAAGGGCATAACGAGTGGAGTCCTGTGGGGATCAGTTTTGCGTCCAGTTCAATATCTTCATCAGTGATTTAGATAATGGCATAGAGAGTACACTTATAAAGTTTGTGGACTATACACCAAGCTGGGAGGGGTTGCAAGTGCTTTGGGGGATAGGATTAACGTTCAAAATGATCTGGACAAACTGGAGAAATGGTCTGAAGAAAATAGGATGAAATTCAATAAGGACAAATGCAAAGTACTCCACTTAGGAAGGAACAATTAGTTGCACACATACGAAATGAGAAATGACTGCCTAGGAAGGAGTACTGCGGAAAGGGATCTAGGGGTCACAGTGGATCACAAGCTAAATATGAATCAACAATGTAACACTGTTACAAAAAAAGCAAACATCATTCTGAGCTGTATTAGCAGGAGTGTTGTAAGCAAGACATGAGAAGTCATTCTTCTGCTCTACTCTGTGCTGATTAGGCCTCAGCTGGAGTATTGTGTCCAGTTCTGGATGCCACATTTCAGGAAAGATGTGGACAAACTGGAGAAAGTTCAGAGAAAAGCAACAAAAAATGATGAAAGGTCTAGAAAGCATGACCTGTGAGGGAAGATTGAAAAAACTGGGTTTGTTTCAGTCTGGAGAAAAGAAGACTGAGAGTGAACATAACAGTTGTCAAGTACATAAAAGGTTGTTACAAGGAGGAGGGAGAAAAATTGTTCTTAACCTCTGAGGACAGAACAAGAAGCAATGGGCTTAAATTGCAGCAAGGGGTGGGTTAGGTTGGACTTTAGGAAGAACTTCCTAACTGTCGGGGCGGTTAAGCACTGGAATAAATTGATTAGAGAGGTAGTGGAATCTCCATCATTGGAGATTTTTAAGGGCAGGTTGGACAAACACCTGTCGGGGATGGTCTAGATAATACTTAGTCCTGCCTTAAGTGCTGGGGACTAGACTAGATGACCTCTCGAGGTCCCCTCCAGTCCTACAATCCTATGGTAGTTCAGACCAGACTCTTCTTCTGGGAGGTTCAAAGATGGTGCCCACTTGTGGAGAGAAAGCTGTGCCCAGGGTTTGCACTGACAATGAGGTGCACTCGCACATGCTCACATCAACACATTTCACATGCCTCTATCGAAATCCCAGCCCCAGTGCATTATCCTCACATTAGGGCTGGACAATAGAGGGTAGAGGTTAGATGACGTTTCTAAGGCTAGCAGAGGAAGAAGTGGGATTAGAATGCAGGAGTTGTTGGCTCAGTCTCGTTCTCAGACCACACCGTGTGTGGTTTTACCATAATTCTGACCACCATGCCCCCCTCTTCCTAGCCCACTGACAGGCCATTTCCTTGTGAGCGCCTGGGATGTGCCCTGGACACACTCATGAACCAGGCAGGGATCAGGGTCTACACTACAGGGTGCTCCTTGACCATCTACAGCTGGGACCATCTGCAATCCCATTGGTCATCAGACCAGCTTCTCTGTGGCTACCTCCCTGTCCTCTCCAGCTGCTAGTAGTAAAGAGGGCAGGACACTTACCTCTAACTCATAGGCATCCTTGCCCTGCGTGAGAGGTGAGCCATCAGCCTCTCCCCCTCCCTCCCCGGTCCGTAACCGTGTGATCTCCACAGCCAGGCGGTTATTCAGCTCCTGGGAAGAGGGAAGAGAGTCACTGAGTGAGCAGAGGGGATACAGGATTTCCCTAGCCAATGCTGTGGTGGGTTGTTTTGTCCCCAGTTGCCTTGCAAGGCTCCCTGCTGCATTCACCCCATCTGAGCTACACAGCATTGCACTGGGGAGACAGCTGGAGGAATGCAGACACCGTGCAGGTCCTGGGCGCAGGGCTGGGAGAGCTCCCCTGCCTTTGGGCTGCCACGGTGCTAACATTGCTTTCATGTTATTACCTAGGGCCAGGACAGCAGAGCAGGCACCGCCAGTGCAGATCAGCTGGCCAGCCTTGCCTCCAACTTCTCTTCCTATAGGAGAAGCCACCCACTGCCCCAGAAAATCCCACTGAAACCTGAGTGGCCAGGCAAGGAGCTCTGGGGCAGCTGGTGCCTCACCTGATTGTGTGCGTTGAGCTCCTGGTTCTCTCGCTGGCACTGGCGGAGGGCCTGCCTCTCAGCCTCCAGGGCCTGGGCCAAATGAGCGTTCTCCAAGCACTTCTGGGAGTACTGCTCCGAAAGGACTTCCAGTTCCCGCTGGACCGACTGCAGCTCCTCCCTGCAGAGGGGCAAAGCCAAGAGACAGATGGGCTGGAGCCATGTCCACGGCGTTCCACCGATGAAGGGGGCACTTCATAGCCCAAGGCTAGCAGGACATCTGCTTGGGGGGCGGGGGTGAGGGAGAGACTCTGCTTTTGGAAGAATCCCAGGTGGCCAGCTATCCTCCTCCTCTCCTGAAATCCTTGCCCCTGCACCAGAAGGGACCTCTGGCACCTGCAATGGAGGCACTTCAACCTTTCAGGCACTTCCTTTGATCACTTAAAAATTACTCTTTGGGCTGAAAGCTACCATGCTTGTTCTCGGCTTAGACGGAAAGACTGTGTGTGGGTGGACTGGGTTGAGCACAGATACATTATACATGGGCATAAAGCAGCTCAGCTATTCCTCTAACTCCCCTGCCAACACAGATTTGGTTCTCACTGACGGCGAGTGCTTTGGCCTTGTTCGAACAGATTTGACTGAGCAGTAAAAAAGTTCCAGCGGCATGGAAACCACCACCATGCATCTGCCCACTACATTAACTGTAACAAAGAGAAGGCTGCAGATACAGGTATCCGGAGACTGAAAATTTCAAGATTTCTGGGAGCCTACAAGGATGGCAGGGGGCTGCAGGTCAGGATTGAGGAGCACTGGCAGAGGGGTGTGGAGCTCCGGGGCAGGGCACAGGTTAGGATGGAGGAGAGCTGAGAAGAGCTTCCGCATCACCCTCTATAACAACAGGTCTAACTATCCGAGTGCCTCACTTCCAAGAGGAGTAAAAATGTGTCCGGTGAGTCAAGCTAATGTAGAGCATTAGCAGCACATAGTGCGCGGGGGAAGGGGGGGGGGAGAAAAAACCCAAAACCTACAAGTACTGCTTCCTGAGGGCCTCAATATCCGAGTTGACGCTGCTGATCTGGGAGCGCTGGGTCTTCTCCAGCTCCCTCTCCAGCTCCTCGCGGTGGGCGTTCTTCATGGCTTCGATGGCTGCACAGGACAGAAAGAGGATTAATGCTCTGCAGGAGGAGATGCATTTATCACTTGGTCCAAAGGTTCCCCCCCTCCTTCCCCCAAAACGTGAATCACCTTGGTAAGTCATTTTCCTGCTTCACAATCACTGTATTACGTGGCACTGGCCATAAAGCAGTGAAAGGGCTTCTGCAAATCTTGCTTTTTAATAAAGTTCAACAATTGCCTGATTCACAGTTTATTTCCTGAGTTATAGGACTCCGGAAGCACAAGGCCTGGGCTCCGGCATTTTATATTCTCACAGGCACTGAAGAATGAAGTCACTGTGGAATCGGTAATAAATTAGCCTCAGCAATGAGTAATGCCTCCCTCAGATAGAGCGAAAAACTGACTGCGCTACATCATCACCAAGGAGAGGAACATCAGAACAGGACCAGAGATGGGAGGTGGCTCTCCATGAATCACCCTCCACCCCCTACCCTGCCCCATCAGCCCTTGCCCCTCACCCAACTGTGCCCCAGAGCCCTCGCACCCTCCCCCAATTATACTCCATGGCCCATGCTCCCTCCACTCATCTTGCTCTCCCACTGTCAGACTGGAGACTAGCCCCTGTGCTCTTCACTGATCATGCAGCACTTTCTGTCCACCCTGCTTTGCACTGAGTGCTCCATCCACCACTCCCCTTTCCTCATGCACACAGCTGAGGGGACCTTCTCCTTCCCTCAACGTCACACAAAATCAGTGGAGCAAGTGCTCTGCTGGGCCCTTACCCGAGATGGTAGCGGCTGTTTCTTCAGCTAGCAGGCGATCTTTCTCCTCCCGCAGTTTCTCCAGTTCCCGCTGGTGCTGCCTCTGCAGATCCTCAATCTTCTTCTGATGCGTCTCTTCCATGGCCGCAAACCCACGTTCACATGTCGCCTGCAAAATGGAAGAGGAGCTGGAATTTACCTTCTTAACAAGGTCTGGAGAGACGCCCTCTCAGCCAAGGTGCCTGCAGTGAACACACACACTGCCCCAATAGCCTGAGAGGGGAACACAATGCAGATCAGCCAACAGATGGACACACAGACAGTGGATAAGTAAGTGCGTAGTAGGGACTAGCCCTGCCCTAGCCATGGGGCAAGGGCTGGCGAATCTAGGGGGGTCTTTCCCATCTCTAACTCTATTGGGCAAGAAATGGCCCAACAGCTGGCCAAGGGGGGGAAATTCCATTTTCGAGATTGCTCCACAGGCTTTATCCAAAGCCCACTGGAGCAAATAGAAAGACTAGCATGGACTTCAGTGGGGTTGGCATCAGGCCCTAAATGAGGGAAGGAAAATGTATTTAACAAGGATGCATCCCTACCGTCCCTTTGGTAGCTTTCTGTCTTCTACTGCATCAGCCTTCCTCTCACCTTTCAGGTCCTGCACCATCTTCTCCAGCCTGTGCTGGAGTTCACTCCCTCCTAGCCCCCACCCGGTTCCTCACACTCCCCTCGAACCCCTTCACCTCCTTTGTGCCACTCATTGCTCTCTGCACTTGGGACAACTTCACACATCCAGAACAGCGGCCTCCAGCAAATCCACTGAACTCCAGGAATCTTTCCCACGTTCTCCCATCCCAAACTTCTGCTGCTCAGCCTGAGTGACAGCCTCTGTCTGGAGTAGCATGTGATGGCAAGTGCAAGGGTGTTCTGCAGGCCAAGACGCAGATGCATTGGCAGGGATGTGTAGGGGACCAGGGCTGGAGTACCAGTTTGTATGCTGGGGAGCCATTAGCCGGGCCATGTGTGAGGTCCAGGACAATGGCTGCAGGGCCTGTTTGAGCTGCAGTGACAATGCTCTCTTTGGGTGAGGAAAGGGATTACTAGTGAGTTTGCATAGGACATAGCTGCACCATGATGGGCTCTTACAGATCCTCACTTTCAAAAGCAATTAAGTTTGCGCTTTCCAGTCTCTTTTCAAACCCCCAATCTCCAGTGCAGGCTATAGAAGGGGCATGCAACCATCACTGAAATGCAGCCACCTCTGGGGTGGAATGGAGCTGTTTAACAGCAACACTGTATTATAGTTTAGGACAGCAGGTGAAGATGAACAAATACCACATTCAGTTGAAACTGAGGAATTCAGGGTGCTAGAATTAGTTACCAGCGTTGGAATTAGGCTGAGACAATGGGGCCATCTCTTGGGGAAAGTGCTATGGGATTTAGAATAGTCACAAACAGTGAGGTCTTGAATTTTGGCTCTCATCTAAATGATGGCACCTCCTGCATCCCAGCACTGGGACCTCAGTTCTGCAGACCTTCACCCACTGCATCACCAGCATTACCCTCTGCAGAACATAGGTGCTGCTCTTAGGAGCATCAGCCAACTGCTGACCAGGCCTGGTGAGATCCAACGGCACCACAGCCCACGTTAGGGCTGTAGCCACAGATCCTCCCAGTGCTTGTCTATCACAGAACCAAAACTTCAATCTACACGGCCTCTCTCCTGCATTTGTTTGTCGGGTGGGGGGAGAAGCTGACAGCCCTGATCCTCAGCATCTCTACCCACCAGCTCCCACTGAGCACAGATGGCTGAGTCATGAGTTGCATGGCTCCTGCTTAGATTTTTCTTTATTTCATGAAGGTGCCATATTCCCCGTGCCAGGCCATCAGCTACAGAAGAAATAATACACTCAGTACTTGGCTCCTGTGCAGGAACCAGCCCTGTTTCCGCTCTCAGAAGGTCATTTTGGAGGCCCACCTTGGCTCAAAGATTTCCCTTCCACTTCAGAAGCCAGCCAGTTCCTCTAACCTGGTCCTCCTGGCACCCCACTTGGAAAGAGAGCTTTGAAAATGAATCAGAAGGGCAAAGCAACTGGGAATTACAGCTTCAGTTCTCCATGCAGCAACAAATGCGTTTGCCAGACCCATACTCCAGGAAACCAAGCAGGAGAGAATGCAACTGAGATTCCAGGAGCTTCAAAGTGCTTCACGCTCATGAGCCAGATCCTGGGCAGGGCCTATGTAGACAAAGCTTGGTGATGAGAACTAGAGAACTCTGCTAGTGAGGTCTGAAACATGCCTGTATTCAGGGCTGTGTTACAAACTTGACACTAGAGCTAAACTAGCCAAATGGTCCCATCATACTTCATGAACCTCTTGGCAAATCGGGGTTGAGTCATAGGTCAGATTCTCCTCCTATTTATGCCAGTTTGAGACAGCTACCCTGACTTCACTGGATTTCTTGATTTTACACCAGTGTGTTTGGTGGGAGCCATGGAAACGTAACCATTTCAGTTAAGTTGGTGAGTTTGAGGTCAGAATGAACCCAAAGCCGAATTTAAGGGTTGAGAACTGACCACCCTTAAACTTTTACCCCCAAAATTCAATCCTGTATTGCCAGTTTCTCTCTGCTCTATGCACTCAGATATACAGCCTGGGACATCAACGTCTGTTTTACTGAATGCCAAAACTGACTAGAGGAGGTAAACTTTAACCTAGATTGTCTTCAGTGGCTAAAGTTTAATGCCTCCTGTATCAGCACAGCACTTGCTGAGCTTATCCTGTAGCATCAGCACTAGTTATGAGTTATGAGCCTAAGTACTCATGCAGGAACTAATCTGTGATTCCAGAGGTGAGAGTGTGACCCACTGAGCCCTACTGATTCTTACTCTTAAGACTCCCCTAATGCTATGTGATCAGTGTGAATTCTGGGTCCGGATTTGATTCTTTGGCTTGCTTTTTTATCCTGAGGCATTTTTCATTTTCTCAGCCTTGTTTCTTGCTAATAACCCAGTGCCATAACCTATCTGGACTTGGTTGAGTGAGTATCGGGTGAGGTAGCTTTGCTATGCTAGGATTCTTATCTACAGGCATAACGTAGGGAGGAAAATTGGCAAGTGCGTCTTAATAACACTGGTTGGTAGGTACAGTGTTTAGTTTATTGTAAATGCATTGCTGTAAACCCAAGAAATTAGAGTAAGCACAAAACAGTGTACGTATTAGTGCGGGTCGTAAAGTTCTCCGGAGTATGCAAAGGAAAGGAGAAAACAAGTATTTTAATGCTATTTTAAATTGTGTATTAAAGAGAGTTTTGGAAGGTGCCTGGGTTAGCTTCTTAGTAACCGAGATTAATTTTATATTTTTGTTTCTGTCCCCTCAATTCATACAAGTGAGGGCGGGAGGGAAGGCAAGAGGGAGGGAGATCTAGCGCTCTCTCTCTCTGTCCTTCCTCAGCCCAGGTCTGCCAAAGGTTACTGCTCCATTGTTTTTCCAACTGGCAAACTGCAGGTTTCCAGTAGTCTCCAACAGGGAGAGTCACAATTTGAAAACAGCTGAGGCAGTGAGGTCTAATGGCTGTTCGAGTCAGTTTGGAAGCAGCAAAAAGGCCACCATGGGAGGCATAATAAAGGGAATTGTTTATAAAGCAAGAACGCTCTTCCTCTTGGACCCTATTTGGAGAATGGCATGTTGCCCGGGGTGCTGATTCCAAGGTCTTTTTAGTTTTCAAGGGGAGAGTAACCGCGGTGGTGACTGGGCTGAGGGAGAGGTTGAATAAGAGTTTAGGAAGGGATTTTCCTCTCTTAAAGAGTAACTGGAGTTTGGAGCTGTCTGTGGAAGTCATGGCAACAGATACCCTAGAACTTGTGTGTTTAAGAAATGCGGTTCACAGCATTAGCACCCCGTGCCAAATGATGGGTTTGTCTCTCAGGAGAAGGAAGAGGCTTGGGTAGAGCTACCATTCTTCCCAGGCTAAAAGTTCTATGTATCCAGAAACTGGCATAAACCCTAGCCCCATCCCTTACTTCCAAGCCTTCCACCGTTAAATAATGCTGCTGCTGGACTCAGGCTCTCTCATCACTTTAAAATCCCTTTGCTGACTCTGGAGGATTATTGCTCCCTTGCAAGCACTTGTGTCTGACTTGCTTCTGCCCACGAACCCTGGGTCCTTGCTTGCAGTCTGGATTGGCTGACCTTTTGGTACCTAAGCTCCATATTCAACCTAGAAATCAGCTCAAGCGCTGTTAGCAAGTCCATATTTCACCGCTACAGAACCAGCTCCCAGCTGGAAATGGTCTCAAGTTCAAAAATCAACAGTCTTTAGAAGCTGTAATGCCGGGTGCGGCTTTTATAGCCAGCCCTGAGTGGTGGCACATCCTATGTAAATACATTTTGTGGCCATTGCTCCTGTTCCTTCAAACTTTGTTTCTGCACCTACTTCCGGGCTCAAACAACTGTGCACTGTTTGTCACACAAAAAACTGCTGAAAAAACAGCAACACTGGATTTCCCTGTTAGCCACATCGAGCCGAGATTAGTATTAATTTTTCGTCTATAAAACTTGTCCTCTTTTAACCAGCCAGATTCTCCCCTCCTCCCACAAACATACATTTTGAGAGCCTACATTTACATTTCGCATTAGGGCTCTGAAGTCAAGGGAGCTGGGCTGGGAGTTTGATCAGACCGGGAAAGAGCTCTGGGAAGCTGCTTTGCCCAGAACGTATGACTCAGGGATGAGAAGAACACTGCAATGTTCATGTTTGAGGAGGCTCAGTTGCAATGTGACATTATTATAGCCATTTTGGACGCCGACTCCCACCACTAAATCACCAGCAGCCTCTGCCACCGTTCCCAATCAAATTATTCTCTCTCATTGGGCCTGAGCTTTTTTAAACAGCCAGGTACAAGGGACTGGAAGCGCTAAGCAATACATTTAGAATGCATCCCAGCGCAGAGAAGGGAAGCATGGAGAAAACCAACGTGCATTGAGAGAGACTTTACAGGTCATTTTAATTGGTTTGGTTTCTCTTAACTGTCTTAGGTCTTACGGGGAGTGCTGTCCCTGCATGGGGAACCATATGTACTAGAAGGGCCTCCCAACAAACTGGAACATTGCATTGATAGGAAGGAAGGGTTATGGGGTAAAATTAAATGTATTCAAAACCTTCAGGTTCTCAAAGTCTTTCTGGTATTTCTCCCTCAGTGCTGAAGCATTCCCCTCCACGTGCTTGTTCTCCAGTTCGTCCCTCATGGCATTCATCTGGGCCTCCAGCTCTTGAATGCGCTCTCTCAAACCGTGCATGGAGATTAACTCGCTCTCTGAGACCTGCATCCCACCCTCAGGGTGATCTGTTGCCCACTCATTCCCGTCACTGGTTTCAGACCCTTCAGAAGGCAAGGCTTCTGGGTGCTGCCTCTGGTAATTGTCTAGTGTTTCTTGTAAGCACTGCAGGTTCTGGTTGTAATGCTCCTGCAAAGTATGCAGTTCCTTATTGTGGATGATTTGCAGTTCCTTTATCTTGGCCTGGAACTTTTCCTCCAACATTTGCATTTGCTCAAGGTGATACGTCTCCATGTTTTGCTTATCTCGGATGATGGCATCAAGTTGATTTAGGCCCTCTGTTCTCTCTGCCTGCAAAGTGTCCTCCGTCCTATTCAACTGCTCAATCACATTTTGCATCTCCTCCTCATACCTGCCTTGTAATTCACATAAGTTTTTGCTGTGTTTGTGCTCTTCTTCTTCCAAGAGCCTCCGCTGACTGTCCAGCTGAGAGACTTTTGCCTTAAGGTCTACGTTCTCTCTTTCAATGATGGCTATCATCTCAGCATATTCACTCTGCTGCTTTCGAAGCAAGTCTTCGTACTCCTCACGAAGGGCGGACACCGTCTTTACGCGTTCTTGACACAGAGCATCCATGTTTTGCAAGGACTCTTTGTAAAACTTTAGCTCCCTTTCATACTCGAGTCTAACTTTGAAAGCCCCATAACAAACCTGAGCCTGGATAATTGCATCTTGAACTAACAATGATGAATAGCGCTCAAGATCTCCCATGGACGTATGATATGAAAGACTTTGAGAAATTTGTAGGAGCTTCTGGCAATCGCGTATGGCTTCCTCAGGGGACAAGGATAGTAAGGCAACAGATATTTCTTTAAGAACATTTGCTTTTTCTTTTAGTTGTTGGGCAAGGTCTTCTTGAATGGCAACAAGTGCTTCACTACTATGGTCTGGCAAACCATGGGCCTGCATCATCTTGGCTGAATCTTGACATGGCATTACCTTGAGATGGCTCCTATCCCAAGAGGTTTGGGTTCTTTCTGAAGCATCCTTTTGGATTTCAAGTGCTTCAGAAATCTGATGCATAACCCTGTCAAATTCAGAGGTCCTATATGCTTTGATGATTTCCTCCAACATGCATTTATGTTGCTGGAGAGCTGTTTTGGTATTGTGGAGGTCTTCTTCAATTGTTTTTAACCTCTGATGAAAAGACTCTCGCATCTTCTGTGCAACAAAACCAAGTTCTGCCCTGATCAATGTAGCATCAGCTACTGTTTGGACAAGGCATTGGGGAAAACTAAAACTAACTGCTTCTGTTTTGCTTTCTACCGCCTCTTCTCTGGTGCCCAAGTGCTTTCTCAATTCTTCCACCTGGCTCCAAAATTCACCTTCCAGTAGCAGCTTCTTAGATAAGATGTTGGCCAAGGCAATTGCTGTGTGTGACACATTTGCCGGCTCTAAAAAAACCACCTCAGCTGTCCCATGAATCTCTCTGAGAATCTGGGAAATCTCTGAGCTTGCATTTTTCAAAGATTCTGCTATTTGGTTGATCAGGGAGGCCTCAAATGCTATCCTCTCAGAAAGCAATCTTAACTGGTCTCCATCAGACATTTCAACTTGCTGCTGCTGGGAAATGAGTTTCTGTTCCTCCAGCAAACTCTCTTCTGCAGCTGGAGTTTGAGCCACGCAGCTTTCACTCTGCTGATAATCAGAGGAGATGGGTGTCCCTTGCAAGACCTGGATTGCATTTGACAAGGTGGTTTCCATGCTGGACAGAGTGGTAAGAAACAAATCTCTCTCTTTCTCCTTGTCAGATTTGGGTAAAGCCCTTAGCTGTTCTCTGCATTTTTCTAAACAGATCAGGGTTTGATCATTTTTCACTTGGAAGTCTCCCAGCTCATTGACATGATTTTTTATCATTCTGAACTTTTCCTGTCTCTCATTTTCCAGCTGTGAAACCAGAGCACCAACTTCGGATAAGCTAGCTTGGAGCTGTTCCCTAAGCTGGGACTCTGTGCTGGCCCACTGATGGTGGAGGGCTATCAAGGTTTCCTGGTTATGGCCTTGCTGGCTTTCAAGCTTCATGGACACATCTTTGAGCTTTTCCTCCGTGATGTAAAGTTTGGTTTCCAGGGAATGGATGATTGAGAGATAAGTCTCAGAGTCACTGGTTCCTGAGGCTGGGTAACCAAGAACTGGTTCTGATGACATACTTTCCTCAGACAGTGATCTGTCCTGGCTTGTGTCTGAAGACGTGCTACTAGTCCAATTTTTCTCTGACCCATCTGAATGGATGTATTTTTGGCACTGGATGTTTGAGAAGCGGATTCTTTGCCTTTTGGCACCTAGGGTTCCTATATCAGGCTTCGCTAAGGCTTTCTGTTGTGGCTCTCTGTCTTGAAGCTCTGTAGACTTCAACAGAGACCTAAGTTCTTCCGCATTCAACATGGTATGCTCACCAGCCTGTCGCTGGTTGGTCTCAGGACGTTCAGCATCCGCCTCCTTTAGTGCATAATTCAAACCTGGAAGCCCCTCAGGAGCTGGCATGTCTGGAATGTGACTTTCATCAGCCTCAAGATTAGTGCAGAAGTCTTCTCTCTCTTTAGCACACGGTACTGAGTCCACATTAGCTAACTTCTTTAAAACATCTTCTTTGACCTGTAGCCTTACTTCTGTTTCCTCTAAACTGCTGCCCAAAGCTGCCATTTTAACCAAAGCCTCATTGAGGTCTTGATCTTTCTTTTCAACAATTCTCAAGTGCATTTCCTTAACGTGTCTCAGCTCTTCCTCTTTTTCTTCCAGCACCTTTTGCACGCTCTGGAACTGATCTGATACTTTCTCATACAATTGCTCCAACTTATCATAGTTGGTCTCCTCTATTTTCAACTTTGCTTGCAACTTGGCAACTTCATTATCTGACTCTTCAACCTGATTCATTAGCTCTTGGAACCTACATTTGATCTGATCTCTCTCCCCTTCAAGTTCCTTGATGTCCTCAGCAAGCTTCTGGATGCTGGCCTCCTTCATCTCCAGTTGCTCCTCTAGCTGGTGGACAATCTCGCTGCCTTCAAATTTTGCGTTCAGTTTCTCTTTCTGAAGAATTTCCATCTGCTGCTCGTTGTTCTGAAGCTGATTCTCATACTCGCTGGCCTTATCCTCCACCTCCTTCAGACTCTGTATTAAAACCTGCTTTTCCTTCTCACAGCTTTCCAACAAAGCCTCATAATTCTTCTGCAACTTCTCCTCCATTAGAATCCGAGTCTGTTCACTAGCGTTCAGCTGCCTGCTCAGGTCTGCAATCCTGTCCTGGAGCCGCTGCACTTCTTTCTGGTGGTCCCTTTGTAATGCCTGTTGCATTTCAAGATCCCTCAGCTCCTGTGTCTTTTCCAGCAGCAGCGCCTCTGCATTTTTTAGCTTTTGCTCACTGGCTTTTAACTGGGAGCTCAGAGTTGTCTCGCTGTGTTGCCACTCCTCCAGCTGCTCTTTGGCTTTCTCCTTCTCACTCTTCAAGTCACTCTTAAGCTTGGCCAGAGTTTGCTCTTTGATGGATAGCTCAGCTGCAGCATTACTGAGCCTTGCCTGAAGGCTCTGAATCTCGGCTTCATGGTGCCGGATCACATCCTTTGCCTCACCATAGCTACGTTTCAGTGACTGGATCTGCTGATTGATCAGCTCCTGACGCTGGCATTGGGCTTCCAGCTCACTTTGGAGGTCTTGATTAACTTTATGGAGCCTCTGCCAGGCACCCGATGGTGAGGCTGCCACCTCGGTCTTAAAAAAATTGATTAAATACTAGATTAGTAACACTTGGGTCCCAGTTCTGAGTGTCACACCTCTGGCCAGGTCTGGCCATGGGAAAGCTCCTTGGATTGTTTTGGCTGCTACCCATATGCTCCCATTTTGGAAGGTTTCTGTTCTTGGCACAATTTTTTTTAAACCACTTTTTTTTTTTAAAGGGGGCAATAGCTGCTTCTGATTAACAGAAAATACAGATAACAACACTGAAACATCTCTAAGGTAACAGTCTATGAGAAGCAAGTCAAACAAAACCAAAACAATGGAAAAGGAAACACTAGTAAATAAAACAGAGACAAAAGACTGGAAGGGAGTGAGGACGAGAGGGAGGGAAGGGAACAGGTTGGGGAGAGAGGAGCTGCTCAGTTTGGTGCGTTTGTTTGTTTAGTTTGTTGTGAAACAAAAAGTGCACAATTCCAGGTAACAAAGTCCTTCAGAACAAAAACAATAACAGGAAGTGAGGTGGAAAGTAAATGACATCACTTCCTGCCAAGCCACAGGAAGGGGAGATGGCTGCCATAGTGATGTCATTTCTATAATGGCTAAACAGGCTTCTTCATCTGGCTGCTCCTCTTTTTAAAAATATATGACTAAATCTTAAGAGCGGGGAGGATCTAATCTCTCTACCTGTAAAAAAAGACAAGTGAAAGGGAAAAACAGGTACGATGAGAACGTAAAATAAAACAAACAAACCTTTGTGAGATTCAAACCAAAGCAGTGTAGCATGCAAAGAGAAAACTCACAAAGAGAGTCATGCATAAGTCGACAGAAATTATATATCTTTAAAAGAAATACACAAACAGGAAGAGGCAAGAGAAGCACAGCGTTAAGCCTAGGAATTTGGCCTGCCTTGCTGTACTCTGTTTGCTGGCAGGGAAAGCCCACAGATGTGACACTCAGTTATCTTACATTAAAGTCATGCTTAACACCAAAAACATGCAAGAATATCCACCCAGGACAGATTAGTCAAGCGACCCCCTCCCTCACCAGAGCTGGAAGACATTCCCGGGATCTAAAAGAGAAAGAGTGAGCGCTAGCGCTTTCACACCTGTTAGAATTCACAGGGTTCCAGATATTTCAGTTGTGATTAAACTTAACAGCAAGAAATGTCAGAGAGGTTACAAGAGCTTCAGTGCACGGTGCATGCGTCAGTACCGGTTCTTGTTCGACAACTGTATTATTATTAAGAAATGTGCAGGGTGTTTGATGCCAGTCTAGAGCCAACAGTATTAATGCCCATGAAAGGTATTTGTAAAAGGATAAGGACTGAGGGTGGACAAGACCTTAAAAAAAATGCAGAAGCTCCGTTCAGGTCAGTACCCTAAAGTTTATCTGGACTTTCTGGGTTTGCAGAGTAGCGCTGGAACTCTCCGAGATTCATAAATTCCAAGGCCAGAAGGGACCATATGCAATCATCTCATCTGTACGTCACAGGCCAGAGAACGTCTCTAATATAATTCCAGAGCATAACTTTAAGAAAAACATCCAATCTTGATTTTAAAATTGCCAGTGATGGAGCACCTACCACAACCCTTGGTAAACTGTTCGATGGTTAACAGGGAACAGGATCCCTCTCTCAGATACTAATGGTTTCTTGCTGGACTAGAAATACTCAATTCTCTCATGAAATTTTGGCTCTGCTGCTTCCTACCGGAATTAGAAAATGCAAAGGCAGCCATCAAAGGCAGGGAGGGGGAAGAAAGACATTCTCAGACTCTCAAGATTCAATTTAGTTTTAGATGAAAAAGTGGGTTGGCTGGTATTGTATTAAAGCTGATTTGCTACCACCTACTAGGGACTTTGATTCTCGCTCTTATTCCTAACTTCAAAGGCACTAAGGCCAACTCAGAACGTCAAGCGTGGTGGAGTAGGTTTTGGTAGCCAATTTTGTGCTGGTCTACTATTTGCTGGGCTTCAGTTTAAGGGAGGTAGGATGCCTTCGCTCTAGGGAAGCCACAGTTGGTCTATTGTGGAAATGTGGGATCCTGCCCAGGGCCTGTAGCCAACATGAGTTGCTGCCATAACAGAAGATCAAACACAGTCTAAGAACAGGAAGCTACAGCTGCAGATCATGAAGTGGCAAGTCCAATGAACATTTGGGAATTTGCTAATAAACACAGGAATTGTCTAGCTTTCTTCTCCTCTCCTCATGGGTTGGCCCATCCAAGACCTTTATCCCTCTCCACCCTCGCAAGCCCTTTTTCTTGCCAGCTATTCTTCCAATTTAAGGGGGCTAGATAGAGCTCCCAAGTCTGGAAGAGAACTGGCAGCGGCATGTTAAGAGAAGCTCTTCCCTCTTGGAAGCTTAGGGTGCTTCCTCTGCAGCACAGCTGGCTACTTTGCTAGGCTCATGTAGTTTTCCTCCTGGAAGGATCTCCGCTCTCCTTTCAGAACCTAGGGAATTCCTCCCTCCCCAGAGATCCCAGACTGCGACTCCATCCTTCTGGACAAACACTGCACAGGAGGTTCTGTGCAGCTTGGATTGTAAGCTCCTGGGGCAGGGACTGTATCTTCCTATATGTTCATAAAGCATGTGCCCTTGATCCTGACTGGAGCCTCTGGGCCTTCCCACAATACAAATAATAACAGATCACTCCTCCTCCTCCAGAGGGGTGACTGACCAAGCACACATTGGTGCTTCTCGCCTCCCTTGGGCTAAGCATGCTACCTCCCCAGTGCTTCCAGCCCAGAAAGTGGGCACAGCCTTGGATGCCAAACCCAGCCCCTCCGCCCCCACCATGTGGCAACGTAGAGCACAGCCACTAGCCACCTTGTTCCACAGCAGGTTTGACCATGTAAAAGTCAGCAGCTAAAACTCTACCTAGATCACAGAACAAGAATGAATTCTTGCTGAGCCAGCCTACTGCAGCTCCATAAGCTTTGCCCCTCCTTTTGAGGCACTGCTGGAGACTTCTTTGGCTGTATCTAAGAGCCTATAAGAGAGAGTGGGGAGGAAGAGAGTAGCTGCTCCCCTCTCCTTTCCTAACCACTCCAAAACACAATTCCAGGCCTGGTTCAGAGCCACCAGCCTTTAATACAGCCAAAAGCCACTACAGAGGTCCATTAGAAAGGCCATGTGGCCAGAGCAGAATTCACAGCCCTGAATGCACAGAACAGGAGATGGGGGTGCATGCACGCATCAACACTGACATCAAAGTGAACTTTGTCAAGGTTTTTTCCACTATGCATCTGGGGCTCATTTTCCTTTAGTGAAACCTTGCTGGCCATCATATCTTCTGTCTCTACACAGATATGGATGCCCTAGAGGGATGAGTTCCTCTCCACCAGAACCCAGACCACTGGAACAAAAAAGGAATTATTAAAGAAATGCTCTTTATGAAACCAGGAAAGGACGATGGCAGCATTTAAGAGAGGCCAAAGTCTCTTGGGGCACAATAAGTTCTGCACATTTCTGCTCCACGCTGGACGCACCCTGGACTGAAGCCCAACAAGTTCATTTGCAGATGCAGCGAAAGATGGAGATTTCTCTCTCTCACTCTCCTACCTGCAACACGTAGCCTTCCCTGGCACTCTGCTCCCGGCCCAGTGCCACCTTCAGTTGGCCCTGCAGGACCCGGTTCTGCTCGAGGAGGTCTGATGCCTCCTTCTGGCTCTGCTCCAACTGTTGGAAATGGACAAAGACAGAACCCAAAGGGTTGGTTGAGGAAGCACGGGAGGAAGTGGTTCAAAAGCACTTAGCATGGAGCAAACTCCTCTCTTCTTGCTGAGATTGGGGCTTTATTTCATTCGACAACACCCCCCTCGCTCAAACCAAACACAGAAAACCCCAACGTTGTGCATTTGTTTAATTTTTGAAGCTTATTGAAATGAGGGACTAACAGCACTGGCAGGAGCCAGGCCTAATCCAGGCAAGCTCTCCTTCCTCTGACCACAGCTCATTTCTGACAGCTCTGCTAAAGCACCTTAATTCTGACCTGCAGCAACCAACCCATGTTATGCCAGACTTGGGCCTCTTCCAGGTGAGTTGAGCTTCCTATCCCCTCCTTTCCCAGCTCATTTATGGCATCAACAACACGAGATTGCTCATTGTAAGTGACAGATAAGCAGAACCAGCTTTGTACACTTACAAGGTGTGCAGGTCAGCTGAGCTGTTGTGTGCATGTGCACATATAAAATCACACTCACAGGTTCAGAAGTTGAAGCCTGATTTCAGACAGCATTAATATACTTGACCTGGGTTCAGATCCTGCTCAGGTCATGGTGGAAGGCTTGTTAATAAACAACCACTACAGCCTCTGGTCTGGCTTGACTAGAAAAAGATGCCAAAGGATCCCCATTGCAATAACTGTCCTTCCAGGAGATGCAGACACAACGAAGAGACAATCAAATCGGAAGAGAATGGGAAATGCCAGGGTTATGGGGCTGCATTTCCCCAAAGGGGCCCTATAGTATCCACTTATCCTCTTTGCTCTTAATGCAGCAATAAATTCACCCTGTGACTGAACCCTCCAGCTATGACTTACTCTGGTGTAACATGAAGGCCCATCACCACACAGGTTACGGCAGCTCAAGGAACCCCTTGGAGCCAAAGCCCTGGCTTGCTCCCTACTCCTCTCATTTTACCTCCTTCTCCAGCAGTGAGGTTAGCTGCTGCTTGTGGATCCCGTCGTCTCTGTCTTCTGGTTGGGCCAGGTGCAGGGGCATGATGGGGATTTGCTTCTCCTCCCGCAGAGGGGTCGTCTCCACCTGGTGCCATCGCTGCTCGATCTCCACATGAACATTCTGTGGCTTCACCTCCCCTGTGATGGGTAGGCCTGGGATCCTGTCCACCTCCATCCTCAATACGTCCTCTGGGCCTGCCCCATCAACAGCATCGATCATCTCAAAGCGCTTGCGCCTCTCCTCTCTCCGCCGAGCACGTTCCCGTTCCAGCTCCCCGGGGTCTGTGTCCGGAGCGCTGGGTTCCCTGGGGAAGGCCGTGGAGCTGCTCTTCGAGGACTCTGCAGCAATGGCTCTCTCCTGTGCCAAGGCTTGCTGAATGGGGCGGAACTCGGCCCAGTCAAAGGTTTTGGAGCGCCCCTCTCGCCTGCGCTCCCGGGCACGGCTCCGCTTCTGCTCAGGATCCATCTCAGCTTGGTCAGAGTCCTGCTTCTCACTTGGCTTTGGACAGGTCTCAAAGGAAGAGCTGGTTTTGCTTTTCTCTTCCGGCAAGGAGCTGTTAGGACAGAGGAGGAAAGAAAACATCCCTCAGCCCACTACAGAGATGCAGCCCACGATCGCACTTGTGCCCAAAGAGCCATTGCCACAGGGACAG
Organism: Mauremys mutica; assembly: GCF_020497125.1. NCBI lineage: Eukaryota > Metazoa > Chordata > Testudines > Geoemydidae > Mauremys > Mauremys mutica. The sequence continues at coordinate 78,732,055 of NC_059082.1, read as the reverse complement.
GATCAAAGCCCATTGAAATGCCATGTGCGTTTCAGGGCATGCCTCTCCCACCATCATTGAAGCGCCTCATGGTATCTGGACTTCGGCCAGGAGCTACTGCTCTCCTTTCCCCTTGAACTCTGTGTGTGAATTTAGTGCTGATGGAAGGTGCCAGCTGGCAGCCCAAGGACGCAAAGCCCTTTAGTTTATCAACAGAGCGGGGCAGCATAGGTAGCAGTGCAAACTTCCCCACACTGTCCCCTCGCCATTGCGCCTCAGCGTTGGCTTGGGAGGCCCACTCCTCCTTCAAACACACCCTGCTAGGCACGAGAGTTCTCTCTATGCTGCTCACCCGGGACTTGGCCTTCTCTGCTGAGACTGCCAACAAAGGGGCCAATGGCAGTACCGGGATGTGGGTACTTGTCCACTAGGAACAGGGCTGAGGCCAGCAAGCAGCCCTCAAATGCTAACTTTATAAATCATTAACACCATGGGTAGGCTTTGAACAGTACATCCCTTCTGAGCCATCCAGTCCTCACCCCATCCCCCCGTGAAGCCCTCTTTCTAACCATCATGATCCTTCCACCCAATTCATTTAATGAGGCCACAGTCATGTGTTTGTTGCAATACTGCAACCGGTCACTACCACAGTGATTCTGGGATGTAGCTTCAAAAAGGCATGGAGAAGGAGGCTGAGATTCAGCAGTGACGGAAGAGGAAGCACAGGGAAGCACATGACCATCTGGGAGGGGTTTGGTAACACCTTTACGTTTTTTCCGAGCTTGGCAAAGGCTCACTCAGGAACTTCTCCATGCCATTCTCTGTACTGAAAACACAGGCCCCTGGAATTGTGATCAACACTGCAGTCCCGGACCGGGAGACCATGTGCTCTTATGCTTCCCCCGCTGGGCCAGCAGCAGCACAAGCACTGTGCACGCTACTGCAAATGTCACGGATGATGCTGAATGCTCAAACAAGGAAGTAAATCAAAGGAAGCAATGGCCCTCTAGTGCTGAGCTAGAGGGGAGTGGGATGGGGGAGATGTAAACTTGTCAAGCAGGAAAGGGTAAAGTTAGTAGGGAAAGGAAATGTATGTCCAAGCTTCTAAGGAGAACCTATAATCAAGTCCTGGATTATTCAATAGAAATGCAGACATGCCAGCCTTGTACATGCAGATTAGAATTAAAACAAATAAAATGGCAATAAGCCAACTCCATGGAATGTGATTCCCATAGAATAATTCTGGCCCGGAGGGTGCGGGAGGCATTCACTCAAACCCTGCTGGTAACAGAGCCCCAAGTGGTACCATTTCCCAGTAACACCAGCCGCGCTGTTGAATTCACCTTCAGCTTGACCAGCCCTTCCTACCTGTGCCCTGATCTTGCTCCTTAAAGGGACAGCACCCCCACATTTGTACTTAGCTTAAAGCACATTTGTGTTCAGCAAGCTTTGATGTGTCAAGCTACTTAGCTTTCTAAGAGGGTGCAGTGAAGAGAGCCATAGAGCCCTCGTATGGGGCGTTCACTGCAGCCAACTAAAATTAACGCAGTACTTTAAGACTGGAGCTACACGCATGAAGATATGCCCACTGTAAATGCTGGCAAACAGCAGAGGATTTCCTTGGAGCATTTACAACAAAAAGGTTCCTCCCCACGGTGCCCCACCAATATGTGCACATATCCAAAGAATGCAACATAAGGGAATGACTCTGCCTGGTTCCTATGCTAGTATCTTCCGATGCACTTTCACCCACAAACTACCGGCTCAGGTGGGCTTAGTTTTAAGAAACTCTTGCAGTTTCAGGTTTATCTTTGAAAACCCACCTGGAGAGAATCTCTTCAGCTCTGCCCACCGCAGCTAAGAAAAGAAACTTCCATACTGCACCATGATGAAACTGCACTGTTTGAGTTCAGAGCTACTTTTCACCCTCATGCCTGAGGCCCTAAAGGGATGCTAGATGTTTCCAAAGCAAACATACAGCCAGCAAGTCAATCTGGTTAACTGGTAAAACAGCATTTTACACAAGTTAATAGTAAAGAGACATTGTCTTAAAACAGAACAGGGGTTGGGAACAAAGAGAATCCCTGGACTACCAGCCACTTTCAGAAGACTGAAATGATACAGCTCTGACCCCAGACTTCTCAAAACGACTCGAGAATGCCCTGTTGTCATATCTGTTACCGGCTTACTTCCCCTCTGCACATTCCAGAGGGGCACAGATTACATGTCACGTCACATGAATAGTATTTAGAAGCCAACTGAGGAGGATGCAGTGGCACTGATCTAGGAGATAAAAAGAAAGTCTTGGAAGTGCCCAGCAGCCCACACATTGCCATTAATAATGCTTGACTATTTCCCACCTCCAACCCATTTTTCTTCTGCTCAAATGAGTTACCTCAGCCCGCATTTGCCCTGGAAAGGCAATCGCTGGCCAGGAGGGTGGGGTGAAGGCATAGGCACCTACTCAGTGGGTGCGCTGGGGCTGCAACACCCACGGGAAAAATTGGTGAGTGCTCTGCACCCAGCGGCAGCTCCTCACCCCCCCGCCCAGCTCACCTCTGTCTCCTCCCCTGAGCGCACTGCCACGTCCTGCTTCTCCCCCCTCCCTCCCAGTGCTTGTGCCGCATCCGACGAAGTGGGTATTCACCCACGAAAGCTCATGCTCCAATACATCTGTTAGTCTATAAGGTGCCACAGGACTCTGCTGCTTTTACAGATCCAGACTAACACGGCTACCCCTCTGATACTTGACAAAACAAGAATTTACACAAATCCTTAGAGGTTTAACTGTCCCCTCTAATTTACTTGGTCTTGTCCATCTTCGTAACTATGCACATCGGAAGATACCATTGTGGGGAAATCAATTATCAAGACCAGGTTGCTGCTTCTCTTCTTTCTTATTTTAATTTTAAAAAGAAATGAAAATTTCAGGACTTTCTATCTGGAGTGCAGAAAACGGGGAGCATGCAGTGACTCACAAGAGATACAAACCACAGAACGTTAATACAGGAGAGAACACAGTTTTCCAACCTGGGCTTCAGCACCGATAGTTTCAAAGAGAAGTTTTTCCTGGGAATGCATGGAAATCAAACATATGCAGGAGTGAGGACAGAGGAGGACTCCCAGAGAGCCATGAGAGATCCACCAGCCAGCTCTGTCAGGGGTGAGTGGGGTATTTAAGTGGGAGAGGGGAAGAGATCATGGAACATCTCTGGATAGACAGCACTGGGTGGAGAGAACTCTTCCACTGATGCTGGGGGAATCAGGCACAAATTCAGTGGCTGCCAGTTGAGTATGGATAAGAGAAAAGGGGTTAATTGTGTGGGTGCATCATCATTCACTACACAACAGACAGCCAGGAACCCAGGGATCAGGATGTGTGTGGCTTGATGCAGTGCCCAACTATGATAATTTTTAGCTGAGAGAAAGTAAAGCCCACTCTGCCCACAGCAGCAAGGTCTGATAGCAGGTACTACATGAAATTTGTGAGTGCCTTCCTCTTGTACTGAAGGCTTTCCAGTTGGACTAAGGCCACCCCATGTCTTACGTGAAGGGGAAGAAGTTATCTGGAAGGTCAGAGGAGAAGAAATGCTTCTCACTGAGCACAGACTAAAATGGAGTTCAAGCAAATTCAGCTTTTAATTTCAAAAGAGGCATTTGCAGAGGTGACAGGTTGATCTTGCTGAAGAGAGGAAAGGGGAGACCCAATATAACCAACCCCAAACCTGGGGTCGCACACACATCGAAGCGTGACCACGAATACAGGTGCGTGCCTCTAGGTCAGGCAGGTGGGTGTGCAAATGACCATTAGCAGATGCAAGCACATCGGTGTGCAAAACAGGAGGAACTTTGGCTCTATGCGTCTTGTGCTGATTGCGAAAACAGCAGGAGAGCAAAGGGTGTCCAGCCTAAGCCCAGAGAATGGGAGTAGCCAGAACACGGAGTGGGAGGGACCAGAAACAGAGTCAGAAAGGGGGTGGGTATTTCTGCACAGCAAGGGAGAGGATAGAGGGGGATGGGTAAGATGGGAGAGATGGGCATTGTTCTTTTCCTAGTTCTTTACCTGGTCACATCTGGAGCGGCAGTGGGGCGAACGTGCTTCATAATCGTCTGGATCCAGTTTCGTCTAATCCCAGAGGTCATGGCAGAGAGGGTGAATTCCCCTTCTTTAGTCTAGGAAAAGAGGAGGAGCAAGTCAACATGGCTGATTCTATTGGGCAGCACTTCCCTTCCCTTCAAGGGGTTGCCAGGATTCACTCCCCAGACTCACTCTTCAACCCTCAGTGCAGAGACTCTAGAAATCTAGGTCATAGTGCGGTACCATGTAGACAAGCCCTGAGTTTGACAGATGTCTATCACTCAAGTCCTTAAGAATGTTTTCATTGGGTATTTGTGAAAGAACCGCCGAATCCACTCCTTTCTCCTGCCCCCATTTCTTACCAGCAACTACTAATCAAAACATGAATCAATGACTAGACAATCACATGCTTCAGGGCACAAACTGGTCACCACCTGAGGGGAGTCAGGAAGACACTTCCCTTCCCATAGGATAGCATCCACAGTGAGATGTATTATAAGAGTGGTTTCATCTGCATCTGATCCATCCAGCATTAGTGACTGCTGGAGAAGGACCACTGAGTCTGCTGGGATAAGGAAACATCTGCCACCCTCACTCCAACTGCTCCCCACAGCAGCAGTGTTCCCATTCCCCAAAGCATTCTTACATGGATCTGGAAGCCATAGTTTCGCTGAACTGGATATTCCGTGACGTCATAGCATGTAGACAAATCAATTTCTCCATCCAAATCAGCTGCCTGGGGAAGGAGAGGGGGGAAAACTGTAGGGATTGTTGCACACTAAAAGTGTGCGCACGCACGTTCAAAAGCAGCATCTAACAAGAAGCCACTTAGGAAGCTTCTCCACAAGATCAGCAGTCTCATTCTCAGCATCAAAGACTTACGGCGAGACACGCAGTAGAACCCATGCAGACATATTAACATGGATGCTTCAGCCCCATCAAGGGACCTGCAGAGTTGGGCTAAAGGGTGATCAAACCCCTGTTCAGGAAGAGACGTGGCTTTGATCTGGGGTTGCACCACGCTCTGCCTCTCACTGAATCCCTGAGGACTGGGAGCTTGAGAATGAGCACTGCTGGGGATGCTCTTGTTGCTGGAAGCACCCAATTAACTTCAAAGCACCCCCAGGCTTTCTAATCTTCGAGCTCACTTGCGAGGCACAAACACAAATCCAGCCGGGAACTTGAACTCCCCACCCAGGACACAACTGTGTTCATCTGGAGAATTGTAGGCGCAATACTGGGAGTCGGGCCCACTGAATCATTTGGGACTTTGTCAGACTCTGCAATGATAAAAGAGACACCTACCTCCTCTGCCACGGAATCCCTGTAGTATCTCAGGCTCTGATCCGTCAGCACAAACCAGTGTTTCTTCCACTAGGAAACAAACAAGGGAGGCCCTTTAACAAGCTGTTCCCTTCCCACGCCCGAGGCGGCTGCGGTATCAGCTCACCAAGGTAAAGGTAGACCAGTTGAGCATCCCCTCTGTTATATAAACAGCTGGGCAGGCTACAATTACCAGCTCTGTGCTCTGGCAGGGTACTCAAGCTCTCACAGCTGAAAGCCAGTAGAAAGATCAACGAGAGGGAAAGGGATGCTAAGGTGAGTCAAGCATGTGGCTTCCACTTTTAGGATCCTCTCCTGTCTGAGCGGGAATGTTTGTTGAGCAAACAGTCTGAGCTGCAAAGGCTCCATCACTCAATAATAACATGTGGCCATGACCAGAAGAGTCATCACAAATATGCTACCTTCTCTGGACCTTCAGAGTCCTACCCTTGCAGTTTACGGACAAGACACCGTGTTTAATGGCTGCATTCTTAAGCTCGGAAGGACATGTTCTTTATGATTTATGAATTTGGACAGATAACATTCCTGTTTATTTCTGGAGTGTATAGGAATTGGGTGGTTTTCCTTTAAAGAGTTTGTTTGTGACCCCTCTAGTGGCGTTCCCTGTCTGTTTCAGAGGCCCCTACAATCCTGCCAGAGCAGCAGTGGGTCTATGTTGCTAGGCCTTGCATTTTGCATGTAGTTAGTATCAGTTATTTGGATCCCACCTACTGTCTTTGCAAGGGTCCTTCATACTACATCTACTGTGGTAAGAGCAAAACAAAAATCAAAACCACAATAACTTCCAAATATTTCCCCTTGTTTTTGTCAATTTAAAGTACTGAACTATTACTATTATTTATATTACTGTACCGCTTCAGAGCCCTTGTCATGGACTGCATTAGATGCTTCACAAAGCTTGAACAAAAGGACTGATCCATAAAGCTTACAATTTACATAAGAACATGAGAACAACCGTACTAGGTCAGACCAACGGTCCGGCTAGCCCAGTATCCTGTCTTCCAACAGTGGCCAATGCCAGGTGCTCCAGAGGGAATGAACAGAACAGGGGAATTTATCAAGTGGTCCATCCCCATCCTGTCATCCAGTCCCAGCTTCTAACGGTAACATAAAAATGGCCATAGTGGGTCGGACCAGTGGTCCCTGAGACAAGAGACAATGGATGGATACAGAAAGGCGTTTCTTTCAGAACTCGCATCCTAGCACTCATTCAAAGTGTTGTAGCTAACAATCAGTGTTTAATGACCATATTAATTCCCTTGACTTGCTGCCGGGGAGATTTCAGTTCCCCCATCCAAGAGAACCAGATCAAACAGTTCTATGCTTTCCCTTGTAAGTGTTGCCTCTCAGTTACATGCACTTGTGTTTCCAGCCCTGTTTTGATGGAAAGAGACATTTCCTGATGAGAACCGAACTCTGCCAAACCTGGATCTCTTATCTCACTTTGCAGGGCCCCCTAAAGAGCTGACTAAGTTATGATTCCAATCTGTAGTGCTGGGGATTAATAGAAAGGGCAGAGGTCAGATCTTCACCCAGCAGGCTGAGCTGCAATGATGGCAGGCAGAAGAGCACTGCTAAACTGAACGCACTGGATGTGCAGCAAAGCAAGGAACAAAGAAGACGTCATTTTTACAGTCAGTCGCTCTCCTGATGGTAGCGGCACTTTGAGCAGAGGATGGACTCCCCACCAATTCCCCAAGCTTCAGAATCTGTAGCCTAGCCCCAGTTTACACAGTCCACATCACTCCCTCCCACACTATCTCCTCAAACAGATTGGGGGGAGCAGGGGGAAGACATGGGGAAAATCAAGGGAGGGGATTATTTATAAATAGTAACATGAGCTCAGTCACAGCTCATCATCATCATCTGCCAGCCTTTAAGACTGTGGGAGCTGAGCACTTAACCACACCCCTCAGGAAGGGAAGGAGAGGGAGGTGGGAAGCTGGTGCTTCCATTAGTGCCTTAATGGAGACATTTTGATTTCATCTAATTGCTCTCTCTCATTGTTCCCATGATTCTGAGGGTGCCTGTTCTGCACCTCATTACGGATGCTGAACAGGTGGCTGTGACCACAAGGGAGATGAGGCCAAGCGAACCAGTGCTACAGCCCATGCTGACCTTGACTCCCTAGAAACCTGTTAAATGGCATTCAGATGCAGGGGCCTGAATCCTCTGCAATGCAGAATGCCAGCCATTCCTGCCCCAGGTAGACCCTGCTTGCGTGGTGATGGTGAGGAGATAGGTAGAGCTCCCATAGCAATGGCTGCCTGGCCTGTGCCAGGCTCTAGATTTGACCGAGTTCTCCCTGCACACCAGTCTGCCAAGATGCCTCCATCTGGTTTCCCCCAGGTGTAAAACAGGGCTAATACAGATCTACCCTTGCATTTGTTACTGTGGGAAGGTGGAAAGTGCTATAGAAATTCTGAGCACTGCACATGAAGCATATAAGGAGACCAAAATATATATGTATGTGTGTGTGTGTCACTCACACACACACACACACACACACACACCTCTTCTCCCTTATTAATCCATTCAGACCAGGAGTTCAGGCCCTCATAGTTCTGCAGCAAGGTAGGAAGCCCTGGAAATGCAGCTCCCTGTACTGTTCAGGTGTCAGCAGTGTCACCAGCTCTGACAGGGGAAATCTCAAGTCCTGTCCCAGGGGCTGGACAGGGTTGAAAGAATCTATCCTGCCCACACATGAGCAGCCACACAGCTGCACCCCCGGATCTGGATTCTGCGTATAGCCACAATTCCATGTGCAGAAACGCAGACAGACAACTGCACCAAGCCACAAGGAAAAGGGACAGTCCTCTCCCCAAGGATGCCATGTTACAGGTGGGCTAATGCATGGTTACATACGAATGCTGACTGACTACAGCATCCAAGATAGTGGCTGAGAAAGAGCATGTCCCACTAGACTTACCTGCCCATCCTCGTATTGCTTCGTCAGCCATCCCTTCTTGAAGTTCAGGAGGTCCGGCTGCAAGGAGAGGAAAGAGACATTTAGAGCTTTTTGAGGATTCAGATGAAGTGCCGACTTCCAACTCTACCACGGAGAAATCCCACAGCAGTGATTTATACAATATAATTAAGACTACGATTTTGTCATGGACATTTTTAGTAAAAGTCATGGACAGGTCACAGGTAATAAACAAAAATTCACAAGAGCCGTGACCTGTCCCTGACTTTTATTAAAAATGCCCACGACAAAATGGGGAGGCAGGAGGGGCCACCACCCTGCCCTGCTGTGGCTGGGAGCTGCAGCCCCTGCCCACTGGCTGGGAGCCACTGTGGCTGAGGAGATGCAGGGGTTCTCCCCCAGTCTGGGGAGCTGCAAGGGTTCCCCTGCTGCCTGCTCTGAGGGTCCCTTGCACCTGTGGGGTCTAGGGAGCTCCGGGGGATCCCCCCACCCACAGATACTGGGGAGATGTGGGGGATTCTGCCCCCCTGCCCCACAGCGACTGGGATTCCCCCCCAGGCTGGGGAGGTTCAGAGGGAGCAACAGCAGGAACGCTGGCATAGGCAAGGTTGCTGACTTTTTAACCACGGCTGCCTAGACATGAAGAAAAAGGCTGTTGCAAACAAGGCCTTGATGTTTCAGCGATTAGGTATCACCCGGGCGGCCACTGTCATGCAGAAGGTATTTTGCAGGGGGAAAGCAAGCAGATGGGAGCAGGGCCGGCTTTAGGAAGTGCGGAGCCCAATTCGAACAGTTTTGACGGGGCCCCGGCAGGGATGACCAAAAAAAAAAAAAATGTAAAAAACCACGTTGGGCTTATACTCACCGGGCAGTGCTCTGAGTCTTCGGCGGCACTTTGGGGGCGGGTCCTTCACTCGCTCCAGGTCTTCAGCGGCACTGAAGGACCCGCCGCCAAACTGCCACCGAAGACCCAAAGCAAGCAAAGGACCCACCCCCGAAGTGCTGCCGAAGACCCGGAGTGCCGCCAGGTGAGTAAAAATTAAAAAGGTGTCTCTAGCCAGGGAAGAGATTCTCACTGGGCACGGGGCCCTCTTAGGTGCGGGGCCCAATTCGGGGGAATTGGTGGAATTGGCCTAAAGCCGGCCCTGGATGGGAGGTCTCCAAATGGAGACTAGTTGGGCAAAGCTCAACATCGTCACAGACATTGACCAGCTAGCGGGGTCCAATCAGGCTTCGGTTTCAGGGTTTGACAATCCAATCAGATAAAGTTTTTAAGGCTCGGCTTGACAAAGCCCTGGCTGGGATGATTTAGTTGGGATTGGTCCTGCTTTGAGCAGGGGGATGGACTAGATGACCTCCTGAGGTCCCTTCCAACCCTAATCTTCTCTGATTCTAAAGTTCCCCTAAGCAAGGAAACAGCCCCCGTGGCTAGAAGAGCAGGAGCCAGGTGCTTCCTGCTCAAGGATTTGTTGGACTTTTGCCATTTAAGTGTAAAAAGAGGGTTGGGAAGGTGTCTGTGCTAGTCCTTGCACTGGCTGGGTAGGCAGAGATTGGGGGCAAGGGCGAGGTTCAGCAAAGCGCAAGTTTCCCCGACAGCAGCCGCACCCAGCCAGCAGAAAGCTGCTGAAGAAGTTCCACTTCCACCCCCTCTTCCTCCCCCAAGATTCAGCTTTTGCTTCACGCTGGCCAGACCCCATACGATTAGTCTATGCAACTGGAGCGGGAAGATGACTGGAGAGAAGATGCCGCCAACATGGAGTCCAGCCTATTTATCCAGAACATCTTGTTGGGTTTCTCCATTGTTTCACACCAAAGCGGTGCCAGCTGCGGTCCCAGATATGCCCCATGGGAGCAGGGAGAAGCAGAGCATCGCCTCCCTCGTGCATACCAGAGTGCCATATTATTGCTCAGCTCCAGACATTGCACACGAGACCTGGGGAGCGACATCCATGACTCCGCAGCTTTCGCTGATGTGACAGGGAAGGAGATTTTTCTCCAAAGCAAGGCAGGTTCTAAGGGCCCTGTCCCCCCCAATTAGCTCTTAGGTACCAAACCCTGGAGTCTGCTGGCACAATCAGAAAGCCCGGGCCTACCTTATCCTTCTGGCTCTTCATTAGTCTCCCATCCACAAAGCCTTCTTGCCCTCACTCCCTGCTTCTCTGCCTCTATTTATAAACTCTGCCCGGCATGGCTGGCAGCTGGCAATCACGTGGTACAGTGCATATCAACATAAGGCCGAGTTCCTATTTACGAGGCTGTGAAATACCCTAGAGGTTTGCATGAAGCGAGTACCAGCATCTCATAACCCCATATGGAACCCTGGTCAGATTTCCTTACAAGTGAATTTAACAGTAGGCTGTGGCTAAAAGAATAGCCTTTAACTCTGAAGAAGGGACTTTTCCACACAGGGGTGAGCTGAAAGTTTCTTATTTCGCATCCTGTTTATTGCATATTAATGTAGGTGGTGGAAGTCTTTTCCCTCCCTCGCTGATCAGCTCCTCCTTCAGCTTCAGCCTGCAGGCAAGATATAATCCTGTTTTTAGGACATCACAACCCGTTGTCATGAAAGTGACGGATGCCAAGCATTGCGGCTTTGAAACCTCACAGCAGGATCAAGTCAGAGGAGCAGCTGGGAGTGGAGGAGGAGGAGAAGGAGAAGCCAGGTTTAAATGAACTAGCACAAATCTATTGGCAATGGCAAAGGAAGCTGTAAACACGGGGGAAAGGAAATCTAAACAGAAATTTATTAAATCCAGTTTGCCCCCCAAGTGCGAGTGTCCTTAAGGGGAAGGGTGCCCAGTTCAGCATCACAAAAGCCAGGGGAATAATACCCGAACACTGCTCCAGAAACACTACAGAATCCAAGGAGGAGACAGGAAAGGGATTCACCAATGGCCAGGACCACCCTGCATTTGCAATAGCATGACCAGGTGGGATACGCCCACTGGACCCTAGCAGATAATACCAGCTGAAAAGGCAGCCTTGAATGCTGCATGGATTTGGCACAGGTAAGAGACAGTGTTGAGTATTCCAGAGCTTCCAGAAACCAAGCTCCCTAAGCTATGTGAGCTGCAGCATCTTTATTGTATGATTGGTTAAGCTAATGAAACAGCAGATTCCCTTGTGAGAGAAGATGTTCTGATCAGGCCACCAATGGTCCTAGTGAGCCACAGCCTCTCTGCAGGCAAAGACTAGAGAGGGGAGCTTCACGATCGCCCATGGAGAGTTGAAGAGAGCTCTCTACTGCTACAAAGAAACTGTATTTTGGATCCACGCTCATTTGTTCCCAACCAAGCATTTTGCAAAGGAAAGCAGAACTAGTGAAGATGTTACAGACTTTCAAGGGCTGAATACTTACGTGCTGAAAAAAATTGTAAAGGAAGGGCAGGGCCATCATTACAGAAAAATTCTGGGAGGGGCAAAGTTCCGTCAGCCTCTAGAACGCTGTGTGATTATATTATATCCGGCAATGTTGGGTGGACCATACAGAGCTATGAAAAGTCTGGGGCTAGGGATGGCGGCAATTGACACTCCCACCCTTGCACCATAGCAAATGACACCCCTAGGGAAGAATCTTCTATTAAAGTAGGGTAAGATCCCTGCTTAGCAAACCTTCCAAGTCTACTAGAGGTCTTACTTTAAACTTAGTGAAGCTAAGGATTTAAAAGCCACGATAGCAAGAAGATGCTGTTAAGTTGCCTCATCAGTAACAGAACCACATTTCAAGGCAGAAGAAGGGGTTTCATTGAAACATTGACCCAGAATGAGAGTAGACAACAGAGCTCTTTAACCATCAGCTGGTAACGAGCCTCCAAGCCCAAGTGAACAGACAAGCACTAGCTTGGCTCAAGCTAGTGTGCTAAAAATACCAGCATGGGTATTGTGGCATGGGCAGAGCAGCTCAGGCTTGCCACCTGAGCTCACACCCAGGGGGTTGGGTGGGCTGATTCTGGCAGCCAGCCTGAGCGGCCGCCTGTGTCATAATGCTGCTAAATTTTAGCATGCCAGCTTGAGCAGAGCTAATGTGCGTCTGTCTCCCCAGGCTAGGAAGCTCACTCCCAGCTGCAGGGTAGACATACCCTTAGGGAAATCTGTCACTGCACCCAGTGTTTGCTGCATGCCATGCACAGACGTGTGGAGTGGGGGGGAATCAGTGCCTTTGTACAAGGAACTTAGAGCCAGAGCTCGAGACGAGACGGATACTGGAACTTGGTGGAACCAGAAGGCCCATGATAACCAGGTCAAATAGAGGGATGCACACAGACTGGGGGACAAAGGGACAGACGGAACATGGACCTAACAGGGACCCAAGTGACTCGACCCCAGTGCTTCATCCACACATGAATGATCTGCCACAAACCAAAGAAACCCTGACAACAAAGGTGAAGTGGGTGAATGCAACCCTTAACCTGTGTCTGAGAAGAAAGACTTGCCTGATAATAAATGTCCCAGTCCCATAGGACTAGCCAAGTCTTCAGGGGAAACTTGAAATCACAAAATTATAAAAGAGGGGGGGGAAAATAAACCAGTGAGTGAATGAAGTTGGTAACAGAATTTTTCAACTTCTGTTACTTTAACAGCAGGAGTTGCAAAATAAAGGGATAAGTGGTGCAGAAAACAGTGCATATCCTGCTAATTGGACTACGCAATTCCTTGCCTTAACTAAATGGTTAACACAAACACATGCTTCTTGAATTGCACAAATACTAAGTAACCTGGGAACAGTGCTAACGGTATCAAAATAAAGAGTTTTTGTAGATGTACAAATCCTACAGTAAAAACTGATCTATAAATGCAATGCTTTGTGTGAGAGCACGCGCTGGGTGGGCGTGCATGTCTGTACACCAAGCTCGAACAAAAGCTGTTTGCAGACAAACATGTAGCACTTATTTATAATGGGTCAGGGGTCTTATGCACAGAGCAGCATGCACATTTATACCACCCACTAGCATACAACACTGAGTAGGTGGGAAGAGCACTGCTTGAAGTTGTTCTGCTAACCTTGTTCAAGTCTGGTTGGCATTTGCATCACAGAGAAATACAAAGCCTTACCGAAATTTTGTGTTGCAAAAATCATTATTTCTAAAACTATGCTGTACTCCCGTTGGTAAATAAAGACCTTTGTTTTCAAGGAATGCAGGCCTGTGAAGCTACTTTAAACATAAGGGGGTTGTGTTACTGCACAGCAAAACAGAAGGAATAGAACTTCTGGGGAAGCTTTGTGTATTACTGTCCATCTTTAACATTGTTGTTGCAAGTGGAAGGAAGCTACGGATTTCAGTTTCCAAACTTTCCTCTCAAGCTTTCTTCTACTGATGTCTACTTTGCATAAATGCACAAAGTAAAGCTTTTAAGAACACTTCTGTGTTCATTTGTTAATTTTTCTTAATACACCAAGTCTGAAGTGGTGTTATCTGACTGCATGGGAGTGGTGAACTTGCAACTGATCTGATTCTGGAGCACTGAATGGGACCCAGGAAATTGTATTAACTTGCTGCAATGTTCTGATGCAGTGTAAGCCACCTCAGGTGGGAATGACAGAGTATATGAAAACAGAAGAAGGGAGTGTTCCTTTCTGGTAATGGTTGGGTTAATTTGTCACCTTAAGCACATGGCACCCGTATGGCAAACCATAACATTCAGGTAACTGACTATTACACAGAAAAATTGTTTGCCAAATAGGGAAATGAGGAGCCAGTTCCCAAATCAGCTCTTGCATCTGTTCAATGCTCTTAGGAAAACGAACCCCTCCTCCAGGTCTCTGCCTCTCCACTGCCCTGGCAGGGGGATGGCCTAGATAAAATTACAGGATTTCTCTTTTCCAGGTCTAGCTTCTAACATCCTCCACCAAATTCAGATCGGGTTCAAGTCAATGGAATTGCAGCTGTTTACACCAGATCTGAATTTGGCCCCCAGTCCACCGAGGTGGTTCAGAGCAATGGCAGAGGCGCTCTCACAAGGCTAACATCTGAAAGAGACGTAGCATTTCCATTCACACCAAGAACACCGTGCCAATGCCTTCATTCCCACACGCCAGTATTGAATGAAAAAACCTCTTGGGCTCACCGTCATGGAGGACTCAGTGGATCTTCTATCCAGTGATTTTGCTCTACGGTGTGGAGATAAAGGGGAAGCAGAGACTTCCAGGATGGCTCCTACTGCTGCAGTTTCAGAGGTGAAGTCCTGAAAACAGAATTAGCCCAGATTACCACCACATCAACCCAAAACAGTAACTCCCATCTCTCACAACGTCAAAGACCCAGTGGTGTACATTGCTTAGACTCCACAAGTAAAATTAATGAGCTCACACCATAGTTTTCTTCATGTGCTTCTAGAAGCACATGGCTCTTCTGGACACAGAGTCCGAGGCATTAGACTGGCACCAGTACATCTAAACTCACTTTAGGCTACAGGATTTTCAAGATTACATACTTCTATTAATTAATTTCTTTTTATGAATACTTCATGTCATCTGCTGTGTTTTTTCCATGCCAGATCTGATGCCTCCCTTTCCTTTCCCAGAGGGAAGGAGAGAGAGAGAAAAAGGTGATTTGTCTTCTGCTCTGATTCCACCAGCAAAGCAAGGAGACTGGGCAGTGAGTGGCCAATCTGCACTGCTCACTCGTGCTCGCGGCCCGCCCACTGTGGTACATGCACCCCCTTTCCCAAAACCTCTAGATTCTGTGCTCCACGCACAGAGATTTGCCAGTGAGGACCTGCAGCCAAGGACAATCCTAGCTGTGCTAGGGAGAGCACTAAATATGAGCTGCCAGCCAGCACTACATACTCCAAGAATATAGGCAGGTGCCTTCATCCTACCTCAGAGAGAAGCAAAAGGCTTACCCGTTTCCTGGGGAAAACCCGCTTCTCGCTCCTGCCCTGACGTGTCTCGCTGGAAAGAGAGGGGCCTGCGGACGCATTGGTTTCCATATGCTCTGCATTCTCTATATCTAATGCCTCAAATTTTTCAATTACCTGGGACCGCCTGGAACATAGAGAGAGAGGAAACCGGTGCCTGTTTAACGCAAAAGCAGCAATTGTTTTGTGAGTCACTACAGAATCCTATATAGCAAGAGGCTCTCCCAGGGAAGCGGCAACAAGGGTTACATTCTACAGAACTCTGCAAAACTGTTCCTCTTGGTGCCTGTGCATTCATGCCTTTTTGTTCAAGTTCCCCCTGCATGCTGCAAAACATGGGGGATTCAAGACAAAGAACAGGTCTCAACTAGACAGGCAGGACTTTACCTGCAGGCTCTGAAGCCATAAGAAAAGATTACAGAATGCTTGACTTCCAGCCAAGGAGAACTAACTGCTTGTGTCAAGGTGAACTCTTTGCTGGTCATGTACTACAGAAAAGGTGCTCTTCTGGTCTCTGGTACACACTCAGCCAGAGGTAGCAGATTTCATATGGACTGTCACCTTTCACAGCTTCTGAGCTCCGAGTATGTTCCACCTCCATACACAGTTATTTTTAATATTATTAGTAGGGTCTGTTTGCCTTCTTCTCCACCCCCTTCTATTTGCACATGATTTAATGCAACAGGGTCTCAATGATCTCCCCAATTCACGCATTTCTCGCCCCAGAATATTGTTTTCAAAATTAAAAACATTTTCTAAACCAGCAATAACTTTTTCCCAATGAGCCTTCTCCAATCGTTTCAGCACCACAAAGACTATTCAGCATCTTTGGTTCTGTGTTCGGCCCTTCACTCTCCAATTCTGTAACGAACCAACGAGTAGAACAGCGTTGCACTGAGAATGTTTACAGATGTAGAGAGGAACATTTTCAGAGTGCAAAGGAAAAAGGATAGGTTCTGGTAGCCCCAATATAAACAGTAGGGCCCTGACCCTGCAAAGATTCACCCACATGCTTAATGCTATGCCCTGTGAGTAATCACATAGACTTTTAGTAGGACTATTCACAATGCATAAATTAAGTGCATGTGTACACTTTTGTAGGATTAGTGCATTGGTCATCAGAGTGCTGCTCCTGTCCTTGTCTACAAACATCAAAAGCTAGTACTGCAGTAACATGGCACACTTGTCATTTCAAAACGGTGTGGCTTCCTCTTTGTCTAAATCACTCTGCATATCCTGTATGGAAGGAGGTTATTTGCTGCAGCACCGACCAATCACCAACTGCAGTACTAAGCAGCAGGGCCTCTCATGCAAGACACTAGTCACTCCTTGCTCTAATAGCAGCCTATTAGAGCAAGGGATGACCAGTGTCTTGTATGAGAGGCCCTGCTGCTTAGTACTGCAATTGGTGATTGGTCGATATCTTTCTATCTATATAAGGGATGAGCAAGGAACCAACACAAAATATCTTCCTAAGCCCAAACCACAAGCCTTCTTAGACTGGAAAAACTGCCCACTTTTGTAGCTGGGATCAGAAGCACTCTAGTATGTCATGAAAGGCTATTCTGCCCGACCCCATAACAGGAACTACTGTAATTCTCAAAGAGGCCTGGTAGTGAGAGATTTTTTAGAACAATTTTGCCCAGCCAAGAGGTACAGATAAGGATCAACCTCTGGGCTTTTATCTGAGCCTAGGAACCTTTTTAGAGATTCACCCATCACTAGCCTATGCAACAGAGCCGCCCAAGCTGCAAAATTTGGACCTTGATTTTGAACCCTGCTAAAAGTTCAATGTACTGGAAAGATGGGGCCTCATCAAAATATCTGGATTCAAATTGGGCTTAAATTCTTAATCACAAATCTTAGGAGCGTTTGAATCTGAGTTTAGCTCATGTTCATCTGCAACACACGTATTAAAAAACAAACGCACGCATCATCAAACAGCAGCCAATTCAGGAGAAACAAGTTGTTTAGTTACCAACAATTATTTTCGATTCTTCTCTTAAAAGGGAAATTGTGAGGTCAGTTAGGGTTTTACAAGTTTTTATCAAATTTCATAAAGTAAAATATGGCTTGAACATAAACATTCTCTTGCTGTGTTTGCAATCCAAACAATGCAGCACAGAACTAGACCATAAGACCCAGACAGTGAAATCAACTAGAAACAAGAATTTACTAGGTCTGCATTCACTGGAAAAGATAAAGAAAGTGCAAAACGTAGACAACATCAGTAAGGACAGTCTGATCCTCTTAAATCAATCAGATTTTAGAAATAGCTCACTCCATTTTAACCATCTAAGGCCCCAATCCTGAAAGCTGCAGGATGGAACCCTGCGCCCTTGTAGAGACCAATTAAAGCCCCAGAGGTACACTCCTACAATGCAGCCTGCAGGATTGGGGCCTATGTCTTTAGTAAAACAGGTAAGGGGAATTTCTTTGCATATATGATTTTTAACCCAACAGTGCCCCTTTCACCAGCCCAGCCTTCTCTCTCGGACTCGGTTTAGCATGGAATAAGAGACCCAGGAATTAACACTGTCTCTTCCCTTTCAGGTGAAGTTCTGAAGAAAATTAAAAACAAAACCAAAAAAACCAAAATCAAAAGCAGGTTGATTTCTCATGAAAGGGGCTGCACCATCGAGTTGTCTACGGCTTGAGATTGAGATGAGATGGTAGCGAAGCAGGCGGAGTAAAGGACACGTCACACAGCAACACAGGAGGAGAAGGTGGAGAGCAACAAGACCTGGAAGAAAACAAGGCTGGAAAATGAATGAACAGAAGAGGAAATATATCTCTATATCTCTATATAAATAAATAAAAGCAAAATCACCCCAAGAATTCATTACCAAAAAAGGGGGGGAGGGGGGGGAAATCATAGCAACCAAATCACAGCACCCAGTGTTATCATCATTAGATTAGTCCCTCCATTGGTTAAACATTTCAAGACAGGTGGCTGTGGCTGACAAAGACATAGTGAGCGTGTAAGAGAGCGGAGATTAATCCATTCTCTGTTCATCCCATGCTGATGACAGCTACACATGGGCACCTGAAAGAGAACCGGCCCCTACAAACATCGGCTCCAAACTTCAAAGAAGGTATGAAGTATTTAAAGAGAGATGGTGTCATTCAGTACTCTCTCAACTCTTAAACTAGTCCTAGGCAGCTCATCCTCCATGCAAGCTATTAATCTGCTCCAGGTCACTGAACACACAAGCTGCAGAATTGAGTTAAAGTGAAAGTAAAGGGGTCGCTACAAAGGCTGACAATAAAATCTGTAATTAAAATGATTTTCTTTGATGGGGAAGAGTTCTGTTGTATGCATTTATTATTTAACTGCAAAAGAGATTGTGAGAGTGCTTCAGAGAGATAGGAAAGGGAATTACCCCAAAGGATGCACAACATTAGAGGATTGTTACAAAGAAAAAAATAAATAAAATGAAAGGAAGGAGTGAGTAACCTCTGTTTACAAAGCAAAGGTGCATGCATTGGGGTTGCAGGGGGACGACACCCACTTCTAAGACTCAAAGACCCAGAGAAGGTGTTTGAGAGAAATCCATCAGTACAATATGTCTGCAATTTCAGGGCAGCTCTGTGACTTATTGAAAAGAGGGAGAAATATTTCAGCAAACGTCTAACTATGATTCCATAGCAGGTCCCAATTCCTGTCAGAGGAGGGTAGAATTTAGGACACGGGGCATGTCTACACTACAAACTTAAGCTGACCTATATTTGATCAACTTACAACTTACTGTGGCGGTTCATGTCCACACTACTGCCAGTGGTGTGCGTTCTCACCAGGAGCGCTTCCACTGACTTAAGAGGGGCACTGTGGGGGGCCGAGAGCCTGAGCTCTCAGCTCCATGTGCAGCTCCCCACCAGGAGCCAGGCTGACCCCCTGGGCTCTCGGCTCCCTGCTCTGCGCTTGAAGCCTGGGAGCTACCAGGTTCCCATCAGGGAGCCGTGACCCTTGGTGCAGCCAGGGAGCCCAGTTGGGAGCAGGGAGCCTCCATCCATCCCCAGGTGACAGCCTGAGCTGTGAGCCAGGCTTTCTTGTCAATTTCACACTCCAGCAGGGAGCCATGAAATTGAAAAGAATGACAGCCAACAGATGATGTAAGTAACCCACTGTGTCTACAGGGACACTGCGTCACCCTAAATACACCAACATAAGCCCTACGCCTCTCGTGAAGGTTGGAGTTATGACGTCAGTGTAGTAGGGCACTTACATTGGTGGGAGCAAGGCTGTAGTGTGGACACTAACATAATTAGGTCACCGTAAGTGCCTTACGTCAGCCTAAGTCTGTACTGTAGACCAGGTCTCAGTAAGAAGAATCTCCTTTAAAACCCTGAAGGTTTTAAGCAAGCAGGGGAAACACCAATCAGAGGGCCTCAAAGCTCCAAAGAGATCAGCACTGTGAGTAGCAGGGGAATGTGCTATCATTACCAACAGGACACACACTATACAGGGAGTGAATGCCATATGAAACTTCCAGCTACAAGCAGTGCCCACATCACAGTTTCAGAGGATACTGTGGTAACCCAAGGAGCAGAGCTTGTGTGGTTAGTCATCACATCGGAACTCCAGTTACCTTTAATCCTACTCTCACTAGATGGCAGTAAGATTTTTGCTATATCAAGAATTGCCCATCGTAAACCCTGTATCTGTAGTCAAGCCCCTACAGGAGCACCTCATCCAAGGTATAAATTAAGATATTACCACCTGGAGCTAGTCAAGTTCCCTCTCTAGGCTCCTTGCTTGGTGACAGTAAGGGCAGAGGCTGAAATAAATAAGGAAGTTCAGGAGGCAATGTGGGTAAGGATCATTTCCTTTCTCCAGCTGGTTAAACAGCTTCCAAAGAGCTTGTAAAACAGACTGTATTTGAGGGAGTAGGGAGTGATGGCCTGCATGTGTCATTTGTGGGGAGACACCTTAGGAACCATCACACAAAAGTTGTCCAGGGAGCTGTCAGAGGGTGGAAGAGCAAGGCCTGAAGAATCCGTGCCAGCTGGGAATAGGGAACAGGCATCATTGGGTGGAACACCAAGGCACGAGGGCTCTGGGGCAGCTGAGGAGACGTGTTGGGCAGAATGCCCCAGGTCTGAGGGTTCCATGGGGGTGGGGGTGGGGTGGGAAGGTGTCGGGCAGAGCTCCCTGGGCCTGAGGGCTCAGTGGCGGGGGGGGGGTTGGGAAGAACACCACAGGCCTGAGGGCTCCGTGGCCGTCGAGAAGGGTGCCGGGCGGATCGCCCCGGGGCCTGAGGGCTCCGTGGCCATCGAGGAGGGTGCCGGGCGGATCGCCCCCGGGGCCTGAGGGTTCCGTGACCGTCGAGGAGGGTGCCGGGCGGATCGCCCCCGGGGCCTGAGGGCTCCGTGGCCGTCGAGGAGGGTGCCGGGCGGATCGCCCCCGGGGCCTGAGGGCTCCGTGGCCGTCGAGGAGGGTGCCGGGCGGATCGCCCCCGGGGCCTGAGGGCTCCGTGGCCGTCGAGGAGGGTGCCGGGCGGATCGGCCCCGGGGCCTGTTGGCCTGAGGGTTCCGTGGCCGTCGAGGAGGGTGCTGGGCGGAACGCCCCCGGGGCCTGAGGGCTCCGTGGCCGTAGAGGAGGGTGCCGGGCGGATCGCCCCGGGGCCTGAGGGCTCCGTGGCCGTCGAGGAGGGTGCCGGGCGGATCGCCCCGGGGCCTGAGGGCTCCGTGGCCGTCGAGGAGGGTGCCGGGCGGATCGCCCCCGGGGCCTGTTGGCCTGAGGGTTCCGTGGCCGTCGAGGAGGGTGCCGGGCGGAACGCCCCCGGGGCCTGAGGGCTCCGTGGCCGTCGAGGAGGGTGCCGGGCGGATCGCCCCGGGGCCTGAGGGCTCCGTGGCCGTCGAGGAGGGTGCCGGGCGGATCGCCCCGGGGCCTGAGGGTTCCGTGGCCGTCGAGGAGGGTGCCGGGCGGATCGCCCCGGGGCCTGAGGGCTCCGTGGCCGTCGAGGAGGGTGCCGGGCGGATCGCCCCGGGGCCTGAGGGCTCCGTGGCCGTCGAGGAGGGTGCCGGGCGGATCGCCCCGGGGCCTGAGGGCTCCGTGGCCGTCGAGGAGGGTGCCGGGCGGATCGCCCTGGGGCCTGAGGGTTCCGTGGCCGTCGAGGAGGGTGCCGGGCGGATCGCCCTGGGGCCTGAGGGTTCCGTGGCCGTCGAGGAGGGTGCCGGGCGGATCGCCCGGGGCCTGTTGGCCTGAGGGTTCTGTGGCAGCTAAGAGAACTCAGGTCAGGGAGGGGAGAACTGGAGGAGGAAAGAGGTTATGAAATCTTATGGGGAGCCCAGTCTCCCTCTCCCAAGCTGAATGGAGCCTCACAGCACCTGGCAGAGGGGACTGGGTGAGGCTGCCTGCTAGCACATCTCTACCATCTGACCCAGCAGAGATCTGGGTTTAAGGATGAAGGATTCATTGGGAGAGGTAGGTAACACACAAGACTTGCATATAACACAACATTTCAGTGTACTGGACCTCTGGCTTATTCCCTACGATTGTCTTGAAACCCTTTTTGTGCTCGGTCACTCCTGTGTCTGGTTTCCAGAGAGATGCCCATATTCCTGTGCCTGATCGGGGAGGACACTTGGACTATACTTATTGCTCAGCTAGCCTTTCAGGCGTCTGTGGGCACAGCATCTCTGCAAGGGCTCCTATTCCAACAACACAGAGTAGAAGCGCTACCAAATCCACCCAGAACTCAGCTAAAGGAATGTAGAACAACAAAAGCCATAACCCACACTACGCACTTGACTCAGACCCAGGCTGTCGCCTGTACCAGGGACAAATGACTGTTGTACACATATACTTTCCATTTCACTATGTCTCCAGCGCTAAAGGAACAAGCTTGTGGGCCTTGGATTCACTTCCTCTTCTTTTTGTTCATTGGCAATGCGAGCTGGACTGTGCAGAGATGTAGAAACAGCATTAAACACCAAATGTATCAGTGCACACCAGCAGGGGGAACTCACACACTGATTATGTGTGAGACACATCAAAATAGCATTGTTGAAAGTTTCTCAGGAAAGGGGGGTTCACTTTAGATATTTATAAAGAAGAGATTTAGAATATGGCAGACCCACACACACACAGAAAATTGTAAAGGGGTCAGAGCAGGGGTACTGGAACAATTTGTATAGTGGGAGTGCGCAGAGCCACTGAACCAAACTGTAAAACCTGTATGTGATGGAAACCACTTCAAGCCAAGGGGTGCAGCAGCCCCTCCAGAACCCCTAATTCCACCCCATCTATGGGTCAGAGGTTAAAATTTAGATCTAAACAATCAATAGGATTCTTCTAAAACACAGTCCTGAACATTCACTATGATTATATTACTCATATAGGAGCTCTTAAAATTAAAAAAAAAGTAGTGTCTTTAAAACAGGACTACTAAGAGGAGAGGCTGCCCTAACTAGGGCTCCTGGAAATCAGTGTATAGTTCTCTTCTGTCTGGAGGTCCAATCCTCATGCAATAATTTAGGCCATGTCTACACTACCACTTATGTCGAGGGGTGTGACATACTGACATAGCTACCACCGCTCGTTGGCAGGGCCGCCCAGAGGATTCAGGGGGCCTGGGGCAAAGCGGGGAAGCAGACATAAAAAAGGGCGCCACCCACTGCGGCACTTGTACTTATCGGGCGGCGCTCCGAGTCTGCAGCGGGTCCTTCACTCGCTCCGAGTCTTCGGCGGCGGGTTCTTCACTCGCTCCGAGTCTTCGGCAGCACTGAAGGACCCGCCGCCGAAGACCCAGAGCGAGTGAAGGGTGTGCCGCCGAAGACCTGGACCGCCACCGGGTGAGTAGCCGGGGAAGGGATTCTCGGCCAGGGCCCCGGGGCAAATTGCCCCACTTGCCGCCCCCGGGCGGCCGTGCTCGTTGGAGGTGGTTTAATGATGTTGATGGGGCCGTCGACACAGAGTGGCTACACAAGAGATCTTACAGCAGCACAGCTGCATCAGTACCGCTGTCTGGTCTCTAGTGTCGCTATAGCCTTGGAGTGGATGGGTGTGTAACCCCCAAGGAGATTACCTAGATTCCTGGGGCTCTGTCCGCTGGCAGCTCAGGGAGGGGGAGCCAAGGCAAACTGAGAGTCTGCCTGGTAACGAATAGGGAGTGAGATGCCCCTCCCAGGGAGTTCAGGAAAGGGGAGAAGCCAGGTTGGAGTCAGTCTGGAGCCAGCCAGGAAAAGGGCAGGACTGGCTGTGTGGAGAGCTGGTGAGTCTCAGGCCTGCATGCAGGGTTCCCTGAGAACAGGCCTCTAGGGACCTGACAGCAGATCCCTCAGCTGGGTTTTTCCTTCCCTACAGATGATTCCCAATTTGTAGCGTTTGCTGGGAAAATTTCCCCAGCCAGGCTGAGTTCGCCCTCCAGCTCCCTAAGTGAGACCCGTCACCACATGGTCAGCTCTGCTCTGCCTGCTAGTCCAGGGAAGCTGCCTGCAGAGTGTGACTGGAGGCTGGGCTAGGAGGCTACAGTTTGGATGTTAGTTTAGTTGTATAACCTACACCTTGAGCCCTGCACCCCTTTGTGGTGAGGGGAAATCCTGGGACCGATGCAGCCTGATTCCTGCCTGAGGAGGATCCCTGCCAGCAGGCAGCAGCCCCTCTGCAGTGACTGAGGGATCCAGCGTCATCTTTGAACCTGAGGATCATTCATGGAGTTTGTGAGTGCACCAGCTTTTAGTTAGTTAGTCAGGGAATTTGTTTCGGGGACCCCCCCAACTCCCTGAACTGTGTCCTCAAGCCAGGGAGTGAGGGTTTGAGGATTTTATAACTTGCTGTATATTACACCTGGGGAGGGATTTACCACCTCCTCCCACTTGTGAGTCCTTTGGGCTGTACTGAACCCAGTCAGCCACACTGCTAAACCACTGCAGAGAAGAATTTTGTGGTTACAGGTCATCAAGCAAAGTACGTGTACCAACGGGACACTAAGTTTATGTTTGCTACATCAAGTCATGGGTATTTTCAGTGTGGGCATCGGTGACCCTAAAAATAGTGTTTCACCCTGTTATGTTGTATTTGTCTCCCGTTTAATATAATTATTGTGTTGAATATATTTTTATCTGTTTGTGTTATTTCTTGGAAGTCTCCAACTATCCGGCAAGTACGTGGGAATTACTCTGTAGTTAGGATTTTCCGCCCAAGCTGCCCTGATGACCCTGCCAGGAAGGAGCGAGGGGGGTGGAGGCACCGCCAAATAATTTCATAGAAAAAAAAGAAAGAAGATTCACCCTGCTGAGTGGGTGCGGGATCCAAAAGAACCCAGACCTGTCCATCAAAACCTGTAAGCGGATTGGCATTAAAGGAGGTAACCAGGTGGAGAGGGGCGCTACAGGTAGAAGAAGGGGGGGAGAAGCGGAGAATACTGACAGAACATTAGCAAATTCATTTGGTTTCATTGCTTGACAAAGAGATGCAGTTCACTGGGGTCTACATGAGGGTTGAATAATTCTAGGTAAATTCCCAGCATAAAATGAGCTGGAGTAACTGTTAGAAAGTTACTGGACAGGATCATTCAAAATGCTCTGAAGCCCTAAAGAAAAACTGGCCCTTGCAGTCTGAGAAGTGAAGTTTCACAAGCGCTCAACCTCAAATGGCACAGACTCAATGCAGAGAAAAACATGTTAATAAAATGAAAACTAAGTAAATCAAATTAAAAAGCAGCCAAGCCAAGCAGAGTCGGGAAATGTTAATTCTTGAGTCCAGTGCTAAACCAGCTCTCTCCAGCCAAGTCCACCTGAACATTTGAAACACTCAGGTTCCCTGGCTCAGGGAAAATGTGACCCCTCCTGCACACACCACCCAGATCATCTCCAGCTGGGACGAAGTTCATTTATAACTGGCTGCACTCTCCTTCAAAGCCATGGATTACACTTGTATTCCTCCCAACTACCGCTGCCCCACATGACCCTCTTGGAACCCCTTTCTTCTATCCCAGGGGTGGCCAACCTCTGGCTCCAGAGCCACATGCAGCTCTTCAGAAGTTAATATGCGGCTCCTTGTACAGGCACCGACTCCAGGGCTGGAGCTACAGGCGCCAACTTTCCAATGTGCTCGGGGGGGACGGGTGCTCACGGCTCAACCACTGGCTCTGCCACAGGCCCTGTCCCCACTCCACCCCTTCCCGCCCCCTCCTCTGAGCCTGCCATGCCCTCACTCCTCCCCCTCCCTGCCAGAGCCTCCTGCACACATGAAACAGCTGATCAGGAGGTGTGGGGAGGGGCTGATCAGCAGGGCTGCCAGGGGGGAGGGGGACTGATGGGGGGCTGCTGACGTATTACTGTGGCTCTTTGGTAATGTACATTGGTAAATTCTGGCTCCTTCTCAGGCTCAGGTTGGCCACCCCTGTTCTATCCCAAACACTACCTTTCTGGCCAAGGAGGACTGAAGAAGGCCGTTCCCAGCCCTACACATGGCCAGGAAGGGCTATGCCGTTGAGAAGGGAACAGCTCCCTTTCTGTCCCCAAAAGCAGGAGAGATTATCACTAACCCTAAGAACTAGTTTGGGAAACTCTCTCCTTTAATTCTCACATGCACTTATCTGCCATCTTCGGGGGAGGAAACTGTCAAGTGCCATAGCTTGGAACAATTATCTGTCACTATCATCATCTTAGATCATTAAAGCTTGGAGTGTTTTAAACACCTGCTCCCCATCCATGACCATTTATGCTGTTTGTTTATATTTATTTTACTTATCCCCCCCTCAACTGTGAAACTAGAAACCTGTCAGTTTCACTCTATTTATAGCCCACTTCACACACAGGTGAAAAGAGATCAATCCACACTGCCCTGTCAGAGTGTGCCATCACCTTCCCCTCCCCCTCTCAAAAACCCACCTCTTCACAAATCAGCGAGATGCTTCTCTTTATAGAAGGTTCGGTAAAACTTTTTAAACACAGAAGATTTGGGGCCTACACCACTGGAGAATGTTTCTTTAAATAAAAGGGAGAGGGGAGAAGGGAAAGCTGCTGCCTCATCACTGCTCAAACAACTCCTTTCTCCATTGGTGCTGACAATTCCACCCCCCACCCCTCTTCCAGCCGTGACTGCAGGCAAGGAGGAAAAGGAAACAATTGGAGGGACGTTGGGAGGGGTGTGTGAGGAAGGTTGATCACAGAAAGCCCTTCTGAGTGAGCTATTGTTACAATCTGTGTAATGACAAACTGTAGGCTGGCTTGACAGGACATTAGCCCACCAGCCCCTGAATTATGGTGAGCACCAATGCAAAAAAAGGCTTGTTTATTTTAAATCTTTTTCCAGCAGCCTCAGAAATCAAACAAAAGACACCCACCCTTGTCACTGCCACTGTGCTGATGGGAGTTTATTAAAGCATATTTTTTAAAAGGACATAAATAAAAGCAAAAGCACAGGAGACATTCATCTGCCCCCACGCCCTAGGCAGAGCAAAGTTGCTTCAACTAAAGGCAGTAAGTCGACTAGACATAACATAGGAGAGTTTTCACCAATGTTGACACAGCAAATAAAATCCGATCGCCTGCTGCTGTATAATAGCCTCAGGAGCCCAGGAAACAAAGGGGCTGGGTGCAGTGGCCTCTGGGAGGGGGAGGAACCCACCCCACCAACCAAAAATCAGCAAGGATGAAATAAAAAAGGACAATATCTAGCAGAAGCTCTGAGATCCTTCTTCTCCCAGGTATCTGTTATCTGTTTGCCTGTCTCCCTCATCAGCTATTCCATGCCCTCCCCCTGTGCCCCAGCTTGGACACGCATTTGCACACCAGCGCCCCAACTGGCACTACTAGCTGTTCAGAAGTAACTACTCTAAAAAGCTATTGAATCCAGCAGTTGCACGTATATCACTGCTTTCAGCTATACGGCATCACACTGGGGCTAGGACTCAGAGGCTTGTGTGTTCTTTTGGTGCTGAAACTCCTCTAGTACCTGAACTATTAAGCTGGCAGTAGAAGAAGACCTTTTAATATTCTGTAAGCCAGGGGTACATGTACCTCTGGGGGTACGCTGAGGTCTTCCAGAGGGTACATCAAATCATCTAGTTATTTGCCTAGTTTTACAACAGGCTACACAAAAAGCACTAGCGAAGTCACTACAAACTAAAATTTCATACAGACACTGACTTGTTTATACTGTTCTATAAACTAAAATGTAAGTATACTATTTATATTCCAATCAATTTATTTTATAATTATATGGTAAAATGAGAAAGTAAGACGTTTTGCAGTACTAGTGTGGCTGTGACACGTTTGTGTTTTAGGTCTGATTTTGTAAGCAAGTAGTTTTTAAATGAAGTGAAACTTGGGGGTACGCAAGACAAATCAGACTCCTGAAAGCGGTACAGTCGTCTGGAAAGGTTGAGAGCCGCTGCTAGAAGCCAACCACTAGCAGGTGATATGATCACACACACACTTGAGCCAATATGTTACAATTCACAAACCAAGAATTACTGTTCTCTCCACTCAGTGTAACAGGAGGGGGTCTCCAGGAGGCAAGCACGGCATCCTTTTTGCCAGACACAGAAAGGATTATATCCTCAGGTGGGAGAAGAAAGCCAAGATAGTGCTGTCTCCGAGTCCCGTCCTCCACCCCAGATTGCAGCCAGGCAGCGAAGCTACACACTGCTTGCGTGAGTACAGGTTAGACACACGTACGGTTCAGCTGCAAATTTAAATGAAGTGGAACAAACACGAGTGCAAAGCGGTGTTGCTTGTGCAATAGCAGCTGCTGTGCTTTGCAGTGCAGCTTCATGCCTGCACTAATTGTGGGCCAGCGTGAAAACAGTCCTCCAGGGGATGTGAAAAGCAAACCACAAGTGCTTGGTGACATCATGCTAGAGCGAACATGCCTGCAGGAACCCAAGTGCAAGCAAATCAGACCAACAATCAGCCCTCTAGCCCAGTGCCCTTGTCTCATGGCTTACTTTACAGTCATCACATAAATGAGGCTTTTTCAGGGCAAGTTAAATCTATCCTCCCTCCCCACTGGGCCTCCTTAAACCCAGAAAAAATGAGCGTGTGCACTGGACACAAAGCCTTCTCCACTAAGCTGTTTTCCCACCCACTCAGTTCTGCATCGGTGGCAGCCAACTCCCCTCTCCAAGATTAACACTGACACTTTGAAACCTCTCTTAGCTCATCAGAGCATTGCATAACACACATGGCCCCAACACAGTTTATAGAAATACCCTAATTAATGGTGCCAGCTGCCACCATGCACTTGAGCTAGGGTGGAGAAGGAGAAGGGAGGTACTACAGAGCAACACCTGGCAGCTTCCTGGAGGAAGGTCCAGCCTACTACTCCAAGAGAAGGATCAGCCGAGAAGCATCGGTGACCTGTGCTAACATACACTGGCACTGGTGGGGATCACATCCTTTGCTGGTTAACATGGAGTGGATGTCCTAGCTATGCTCACTTCAGGAGCACTTCCAGTGGCTACAGGAATGACCTGTATATAAAGTTAGAGTGAAGGGGAGTCTGGAAAATAATGGAGACTCAGAAAGACAGCCCGGGTACAAATTTGAGGGCTCTCTCTGCACTGGTTTTGGGCAGCTGGGAGTTCACTTAAATACGTTTGGCTGGGGATGGGCGACAAGAGAGAGCTGTTAAGGGTGGATGACCCATGCCATCGGATCCATAAAAAGTGGCATGGCTCTATCAGGATTCCCTCCCAGTCCATTTAATAGATTCAAAGGAGGAGAGACGATCACCAGTTAAACCTAGTTTTGTATACCTTTAATTGTCCAAATAAAGCATTTCCTCTACAGTGGGCTATGAAGGGACGTGTCAGTCCCAGCAGCCACTGCTTTACTAACAGAGCAACCACCACCATGTGGTCATGGTCAAACAAGTTAAGAAACAGAACAGTCACTGGTCCCTTACCTTCTCTCGTTACCAAAGAGCCGGGCCACCTCTTCCCTTCCAGGGCTGCGGGCCCGGGTCCTCTGCTCCAGCCGTTTCCTCTCCACCTGGAAGGCCTCCCGGTTACTGATCCTAATGGCCTTGGGAACATCGGCCAGGGTGGCGTACTGCCGACTGGCTTTGAAGGAAAGGGAGAGGTCCGTTCTTTCTGCTCCCCTTCCCCCGTCTCTGCAGCTGGAGTCCTTGCACATGGGGTAAGTACTCTTTGAATCCAGGGAGTTCAGTGAGAAGCTGGAAACCATTCGGTTGTTTGAGCTGCTACCTGGGGAAGGAAAGGGGTGGCTGTGCTCCTGGGAGGGTGATTTGGGGTAACTGTACCTGTTGTTCGGGGTGCTGGGGCTGGGAGGGGATGGTGGAGGTGGCAGCTGCTGCTCTTCTAACTTCGAGTCTTGCTTGGTCTTCTCCAAGGAAAAGTAACCGCTCTCAACACGCGCCTTCCGCCCACAGTCTATCCTGTCGCCATTCATGGAGCTCTCATCTAAGAAACGGAACAGAAAACAAGGGGAAGGAGTTGGGTGGAGGTTACTACGCTTGGTTCCAAACTTGATTTTGCCTCTCCTCCATTTGTATAAAAGGAGATTTTAAACACAAACTGCCTTGCCTCCACAGAACAGGAAACATCTGCATACGGTTTCCAGCATTACAGGGCCTATGGACCCAGGCCCAAACCTGACCTGGAAGACCCACCTCTGGAGGGAAACCGTAAGTTCAGTTTCAGGATCCACTGCATCTTTGGCTTCTGTGCCCAGAACTGCCAGAAAGGGTGATGATAAGAACAGGGTTTTTGTGATGTGGAGATTGATCTGCTAGGAGGTGGACTAGGACCCACCAATCATCAGCATTTCGCACTTGGATTACTGAGCAGCCTGCTATATGTGCCACATGCAAAGCACCAACAGACATAGGGTGGGATGGGTGCTTTTGACTTATTTACAGAGGGAAAAGCTGGACAATGACAACAGGAGGAATGGAGCTAGCAGAATGCCATCAGGTGCCCAGCCAGCTTCTCACATCTGGTCGGGAGCAGCCATACTGCAGAAGGCCCAATAAGGTCTCCCCTTATTTCTCTGAGTCCAAGCACGCAATGATCTGACCCACTCTGTCTCCACAGAGTCTGGGAGGAGAGACACAACAACAAGGAAGAGCGGGTGCTTTGTTAAGACATAAAGAGGAGGCTTCTCAACAAGTGCTACCTGTATATATTAGGAGGAAGCTCAGAGGGTCAGCCAGCAAACACCAATGCATTGCCTAATCACAAGTAAAATCAACTCTGATGGTGTCTGATTCCAGTAAAGCAAGAGGGTCAGGAGAGGGGAACAAGAGAGTGGAAGGTGTGTTAATAGCTGAAGGACGCATGGCTCCATCAGCAGCTCTTCATTTCTTCCTCCCAGAAAAAATGGGAAGCTAGGAGAGCATTGAGGCCTCATTGCAAGTCAGGCGTCAGGCCTTCCATTTGAGTGAGATGAAAAACAGCTGTATGCACCAGAGTGAGTTAGTGACCACCAGCCTCCATGCCAGCACAGACAAAGGGATTAAGAAAAGGGGAGTCCCTTCACACTGCTCTTGCTACAGAGGGCACAAGGAACAATTCCCGTTTTGCATTCACACCACCACAAAATTGTGCACGAGCATTTGTTTTCAAGGGCCAAAATTGCATCTAATCAGCACTTAACTTCCTGAATTGTCGGCCTCTAGAAGATTCTCCATATGTAAGTTTGGAATGTGGAGAAAATCGTTTTGTTCCAGGCAGACTTGACCTGCTGGCTGGCTGGTTGGTAGGTAGGGAAGTGTGAATGTATACACATACGCGTGCAGGGAAGAAGGGGAGGCAGCAGCAGAGAGGTATACATCCAGCAGCGACTTTCCCATCCATTCTGAAGATCATAAGCTGGATGGTAAGTTATTTTGTTTTCTCCAACCAAAAAACAAGTGACCGAAAAGCAGCATCTGTGGAGGTAACACACACACACACACACCTCTGCCCATGGCCACATCCCAAGGTGTCAAGGGCAAAAGCCTATTGATTCATCAAAACCAGGGCTTTGCTGACACCAGCTAAATCAGAGAGACGCAAAGGGAGCAGTCTTCTTCCATTAGCTAATCCCAAGAGAGCACGGAGGAAAGCAATCGTTTTTACTAGCCACTCAGAACATGCAACAAACTCAGCTTTCCCCTCCACCCCGGATTTATCCAAGGGGGAACACGTAACACAAAGCAGGAAGAAAGCCCGGGCCTCTATTGTTTCATTTCGAACAATACAGCAGACTCCGGAGGCTTCCGTGGACTAATCAGAGGAGACAAAATGTAAACAGCTGCCCTGATATAGGGTTGGGAGGAGGAAGCAGCGCCTCAGTGCTTGGCAATAAAATAGGACCAACTGTAGGTAAGTGCCTCTCTGTATCCATTAGGGCGTTATTTCCCAAAGGGTAGGCTGCAACCACCTGGAAAGCTGTGATAGGTCACGGGCCCAGTCCAGAGGGGAGACCACCGGGGGGTGAGGAAGTGTTTGGATAGTGAGCCCACCCCTTACTCATCCTGCAGCAAGTGCTCCTGTCCCATGGAACTGGGTTGAGAGGGCTGCTGTGGGTGGTCCGTGCCCCATTTGTGGGGCGAGGAGAAGGGTGGCAGCAAAGGAAGCTGGCCTCTGATTTTGCTTCCCTGCTCCCCATGCATTAGGACCCTGGGTGGGTTGCAAAAATTAAGACAAAATGCAGTTGGTGGGCTGCCTTAGTGAAAAGTTTGGAATCACTCTGTGGATAATATAAAGGGGGATGATCAATATTCAAAAGCTCATTTATTCCAAAGGAAATGTCCTTGCCTTGGAATTGCACCCATTAGAGGTGGAAAAGACCTGTGAGGTCATCCCGTTCTGCTCCTTGCCTCTGCCTTCCAGTACTTTATCCAGATTTTCCCCTTTCTTAATTTCATCCCATTATTCCCCTTCCCCACCCCCCAACCCCACCCCAGGTACCGCAAGTGTAAGTGTTCAGATCTTTGTAGGCTGACACAGGGCTGAGCCATTCCCACCAGATTAAAGTATTGAAAGGGGGTGGGGGGGAGAAGAGAGAGCAGGATAGGAGGGGAATCTAGTTTTCTTTTCACCACTGATGTCAGTTTCTTATTTTGCACTTCATTCAGTTCAGGACAATGAAATCAGCCATAGTCCATGACTGTGCCTACCCAGGCACTGCCTCAATGGAAATATCATCACCTTCATCAACAGGGCAGTTTCCTTCTGTTTCTCTATGGCAGTTGTGGGATCTTAAGTACTAACAGGTAGTTGGGTTTCCAATCCAGTAGGGGAACCATTACATTTGTTTAAAAAGAAAAAAAAATTAAATAATAATACACAAAGACAAGAAACCATTTCTATTCACGTTTTTAAATAAAGGCAAGTTTAGACAAAACTTTTTGACTAGGTCCCGTTAAGAGAGCCACACCACTCCAGTCAAGACAGCCATGTAATAAAACCAAACTGCTGCAGGAAAACCTTCCAATCCTAGTAACAACTTGGGGTTAATCGGCCATTAATAATAGCATTTTGCACTTTGAAAGCACCTTCCATCAGAGGCTATCAAAGCACTTTACAAACAGCAGGCTTCACAACCTCCCTGTGAGGTAGGTAAGGTATTAGATCCACTTTTCAGAGGGGTAAGTTGCCGCACAGAAGTGTTTGGGGGGATTTGACCAACATAATCTATTGAGGCAGTGGCAGAGCCAGGAAGTGACATTGCTCACTGCTCCCATGGACTTCCTGAAGTTGCAGGTGCTCAGCAGTTTCTGAGCATCAAGCCGTAAGAGTCTCATCTCCCAGGCTCTGCTCCAGTCACTACACAGCACCACCTCAGGGTGAAAAAGAAAGCTCCCCCCAATCAGGTATCGAATGCTGCCAAGATAGAGGAGAACAGGAACCGGTGCCAGCGTCCCTCTGGTCCTTACCTTCTTTGCTTTCCAACACAGGTTCCTTCAAGGAGCTGGCAGGCATGGCCTGGCTCTGCATGGGGCTCTGGGCTGGGCTGATGCTACTGCTCCCATCTGGTTGATCTTTGCCCCTCATTTCTTCTTGCCAGAGTGTGGACTTGGTAGTGGGGACCTTCTCTGCATTAGGAATGTTGCTACTGGTCACAGCCATCTTAGCGGGGCCAGGTTCCTAAAGAGAACAGGAAAGACACTGGGCATCACTGCACATTCTCTAAATCCTAGCACCAGTCATCCCGACTTATCATAGCAGGTAGGTCCTTATCTGGAGACACATGGACCACGTTACCCCAAGCTCTTAGCCACATGGCATTTCAATGCACTTACAAAGGGGTGTGTGTATTTCCCTTCCCTGAATGATCTGATTTATACATTTCAAATGCTGGCAGGTCTAAGTGCTTCTCCCAAGTGGGACAGGCTAATTCAGGACTTCCTTAAGCAAGGTGGTTAAGCACTGCTCTTACAAAGAAAAAGGAAACGTCTTTAATATGCTCTCCTGAGGGAGGGATCCAAAAATAGCCCACATCTCCCTCTCTGTCCAGCTGGAGAAAGAACCAGAGCAAAGGTAAGCTCACAAACGAAGGAAGCCTACTGACCCTGAGAAGAAGCAGATACACATGGTAGGGGCCTCTTTGCCTTGCTGTGCTTTGTTTTCCAGTAGGAACTGCCCCTCCCAGCTCGGCAGACAGGACGCAGCACAATACCAGCGCTTTTAACTATTCGTCTGTGTAAAGTTTGCGCTCATGAAACCATGGATTAACCAAGCCCTACAGCTCAGCCAATAACCGCCAGCCCTGACTGTGATGCCTGCTGCTGGTCCTTTCCCAAGTAGGCGTGCTGTAGGTCTGGTGCGTCTGAGGCATGCTGTCACCAGACCAATGAGCACAGTACACACATTTGAGATAGAGAAAGATCTATCTGTGGGGATCAGCTTCCATGAAGGGCTACTGAGACCTAGCAAACTCACTTCATTTTGACCCAGTCAAGGACAAGAATGCTTGTGAAAGGCCAGTGCTATCACTTGCCACAGAATCACCTCAGTACAGACCAATAGGAGTTACAAACACTTACATCATAGAATATCAGGGTTGGAAGGGACCTCAGGAGGTCATCTAGTCCAACCCCCTGCTCAAAGCAGAACCAATCCCCAGACAGATTTTTACCCCAGTTCCCTAAATGGCCCCCTCAAGGATTGAACTCACAACCCTGGGTTTAGCAATGCTCAAACCACTAAGCTATCCCTCCCCCACATGGCAGGAGATGTCTAAGATGTCTCGTTGTTGGTGGAGGATCTTATGAGATTATTATTATAACACTTTCTTCCCCAAGGATCACAACTACACATAGAAATCCAGCAGTGCAACCACGTCTGGGGCAGAAGGTGGGAGATGGGATATTTTGGCCAACCAGAGCATTGACCATGTAGTCTAAAAAACCCTTGATGGATTTTTATTGTATTCTGTGACATTTAACATATGGGCTACCTGTTTTGACCCCTTCACAAACGTTTACAATGAAGCATCCTCACATCCACGAAACATACACCTCCACCCCCTCCCCTCTCTCTCATATCTTCTGAGGACTGGGAAGATCAACTTCAGCAAATCATTTCCATCAGGATGGCAGGGAACAGCTGGCCCTGGACACCACTTCAAGTGGAACGCCGCACCGGGCTCTGCATTCTTCGGCCTTGAGCGTGGCTTTCTCCTCAAAGCAACGTTTCACAAACTGTCAGCACCCGAGAGAGCAGCGAACCTCGCCAAGAGGGGAAGCTTTGAAGCCCAGCCAGGCCCTAGATCTTCGGAAGCACGGCCAAGAGTGAGAGCTCTCGTCTGACAAACGTGCCCACTCATTGGCGAAGCTGCCCTCGCCCGGTCCATCAACAGGGGATGCGGAGGATGGCCTTGAGCCAAGGCTCCATGTGTGTTGAACTCTTGCCCAGAAGACCTTCTTAGAGACAGGACTTCTAGAGCCCATCGAGTCACATTTCAACAAGGTTCCATTTGCAAGAAGACAACGATTACCTGACAAATTCCCCTGGCTAGAAACAATGAGCACAGCCTACCTCCCGGGGCTCCTCCTAAAGGGCTCTGCTGGTTTAGACAAAGAAGGGCTTTATGGGACTAGAAAGCAGATAATACTTTAAGGGAGGGGGAGGGGTTAGAGGAACACCTGAGTTGCACCCATTTCCCCCCCAACCCCCCAGTATATTTTACACTTAGAACAGGGGTTATTTTTCAGATAATGCAAATCCTCTAGCCTGGTTTTCCAGCTATTTCCTGCCCAGCTACCAGCCCTAAGCTGCATTTCCTGCTGAGAGAGAGATTAGCGGCTTCACAGCATTACTGCCTGAGAACCCAGAGACAGGGCTGCAGGTGGAAATGTCACATGCCTTTTCCCTCTGGGTTTTTACATTTTTTTTGCCGGGGCCCTGCTGAACCTGTTCAAATTGGGCCCCGCACTTCCTAAAGCCGGCTCTGTCTGGGTTACACCCATTTTTAAACAGCAGCTCCTCACCTTCACTTTTGCAAGGTGCTGTCCATTTCTACCAACAAGCCACAGAACCCCCGGCAGGTGGCACATGGGCTAAGTCAGTATCCGGAAGGGCTTCCGACTATCAGCAGCGGGGCACATCTGAGCCTCTCTCCTCACCTGCATGCTGTTGCTGCAGCACAGCAGGTGTGTGGCTTTGACTGCTGGATTGACAAGCACAGCAGGGATGCAGTTATTACTGAATGAGCGCTGAAGAGGTCTGAGGCGATGTTTATTAACACCTGCAGAGTAGCTTCTTGACCTTGTGGTTGTTCCCTCCCTCTTCTACCTGATCCACCTGATAACCTGGCCCAGCCCATGTCAGCAAATTGATTGATCATTTACGTCTCAAAGTTACAATGAAGGGAATAAGAATTTCTGTCCCTCCGAAGCAACCCCATTGCTGGCTGACAGCTTCACTCTGGAACACCCTCCATGCTCCAGTCTCTCAAATGGACTTTTCTCCCTTCACATCATAAGCAGAATATTTTTGTGTAAAGGCAGCATTCTGCATAGGACCTCAACATTTGGATTATTTCTGTGGGGTTGCCATTAGATGGACCCTGTGTGGGCCCAGAACCTTCCCACTCAGCTCCATCCCCTTTCACGATCATGTTTAAAAACATGCATTGAACACTGAGCAAGGGGACAATCTCTCAAGAGCTTAAAAAGAAAGAGGTAACAAAGCCACTCTCTCCACCTGAGCCAAGGCCCTTGAGCCTCCTTAACCTCTGGGAATGGAGTTCAGTACTTGCAGTTAGACAGGAAATTCTGTCCACGGGCCTTTCATTTTGGAAACTGAGGAGCTGTTATTTAGGAGGTATACTGGAATCGCCCCCGTCACAGCAATCCTACACAGAGCCAAGAGATCTTCCATTTTGTTTTTGGCTTCATGGCCTTCTGCCCACCTATATCTATCAATCTGATATTCCCCACAATCCCTACCCTGGCCTTCTGCCTCCAGCCAAGAAACAGACAGTAAATCAGTTCAGCTGCTAGATTTCACGCTCATGCAATGGGAGTCTTCTCTCTGCCTTACACACCCCAGGTGTGGCACCAACAGTGCAACCTCTACATAGCACACCTGACAGGTGATGCTCCATGAAGCAAATAAACCAAACCTCTTTCCCTCTGTGTACACACACACACTTCCCCTTCCCTCTGTGTATATACACACACACACACACACACACACACACACACTTCCCTCAGTCTCCTGCTATTGACAGTCTTGTTCTTAAACCCTGCTGCCCTTAACGTATGTCCCATGACCCTAGGTCTCTCTCCTCTGCTTTCATCTGCCAGCCAATAAACTGAATTTGCTCACATCAGAAAACCTTTTTGATTGGCTTCAAAAACTAAACTAATTAAAACCTAGAAAAATTCATTCCCTACTGTTCAACAGCTGCATTCATCGTTTGTCTGGTCTGGTTTGCAACGAGCCACAAATAAAGAAAAAATGCAATGCCTTAACGCCTGAGATGCCTAAATGGACATTTCCTTTAAAAACAGAAGAGCTATTTAACACAATTTAAAATACAATTAAGGAAACACTAGTTATTTTAAATGCATCTCTAAGTACGACTGGCCCTTAGTTTGTGATGAAGAAAGGACAGTTTAGCAGCTTAATGCATGAGAAGGGATAGAGACCTTCACAACTGGCGTAAAGTTCAGTTCCATTAATTAGGGAATTTTTTTAGAATTTTTCTTGAAGCCACTGAGAACTTGTCAGAACAAACCAATGATAAATTAACCACAGCCAGAAATAATAATAAAGGAAATTGTGACAACCCTTCCTAATGTCTCTCAACCACTTGACACACGATGGGCAAACCAAGATGAATCTTAACTACTGTATTAGGCACAATGGGCCTGTAAACCTATAAAACTTACTGGCTACCCAAGCACAGTGCTTGCTGCTGAGAGTAATCCCACTGCAGTCAAAGGGACTGTGTGTGTTATGAAGAAGAAATAAGTGTTTGTAGGCTCAGGCCCTTAGATGCTCTGGTGATTTTATATATAAAAAAGAATCTGGTCTCCTGCTCTCACATGAATATATTATAAATACACCAATACACGCATATGCCCACATTTTCGAGGACGACTAACAATTGCCTCAATTTTTAGATGCCTGAGTTATTTTAATGGGTTATTTTCAGAGAGTGAAAACTCAACCATCTTCTGAAGGTCCTTTAAGAGGTCTCCAACTGGGCACTCAAAGTTACTAATCTCCTTTGAAACTTTAGACCATCTATATGTATTAATGAATACGTACGCACGTATATCCAGACAGAGAAAGAAAGAGATTGAGAAGGACACAGTTGAGCAAAGCAGCACTGTCTAGGCAAGATGGCTTCTTCCCGTTTCTTTAGCTATTCAAATTTTGTATTCTATTGTCACCCCTTTGCCGAGTTGTAGCAGAAGCCTGGGCCTTGGAGACCAGCTTTCAGTGGGAGCTGAAATCAGTGCAGCACACAAACAGAAGTCCTGGAACAGTGGTGGTGACAATACCTTCTTTCAGGGATCTCCGCCCAAACACCAATGTCCTCGTTTCCAGGGAGCAATTCTGCACCATGAACTGACTCCAGTTCGAGAAAGGCAGAAAGCAAGATCCCTTGCTGCTTGTCATGCCCCCGCCTCAGAAAAACATCAGAAAACTAGCCACCTGCCTGCATTTCCTTCTGAGATTAAAAAAATGCTCGCATGCGAAGAAAAAACACTACATTTAACAGCGCCATCCACTGACCCCTGCCTTGATATGGTTTCTGGCTGGGGAAGAGCAGAGAGAATGACAATTTTCACAATGAGATGAAGCCATGAGAACAAGAGCTGAAAACAGAAGACAGTTTTCCATGGAAGGGCTCATGCCACTTTACTCCAAGGGCCAGCAGCAGCTGGTGTGAGAAGACCAGAGCTAAATTCCTATGGCCTGTGCTATGCAGGAGGCCAGACTAGATCATCACAGTGGTCCCTTCCGGCTTAAAAATCAATGACATTTTCCAGCCACCAAGAAGTGTTTGCAGGTAAAAGGAAAACAGATCATGAAAGTGACCACAGCCGCCAGTGCTGCTGCAGACAATATTTGCAGCTGGATTAGGGGTATTTTTTGTTTTCAAAAGGTTCTTTTCCTGCAGAAGGAGAGAGGCCTGAGAGGCAGCCAAGTTCAATAGAAGCCCTTTCAAAGGGAATTATTTTCTGGTAACCGAGTTTGCGGTGACAGGCTTCTGGCGCGGTGGCCTGGACCACTCTAACCACTCCGGTGCTGCGTGGCCAGAGCGTGAGGTTGGGATCAGATCATTTCCAGGCTGCTTTGGGGAGAAGGAGAAAGAGAATGGGAAGCTGTGGCTGCTTTGCATTTGACACAAGGAGGAAAGCAGATGGGGAAGCGGGTAGAGTTAGTGAGGAATGCGTGAAGGTAAAGATAAGAAGTCCCGCTCTGGCTGGTGCTTAATGCTATCCTGCCGGAGCTGTTCTAGCAAACAAAAATCTCTGTAGCAACAGATACACATGGAGTTTCCTGCCTTCCATTCCAGCCCTTGATTATGATGGAAAGCTCCCAGTTTCCTCATTCAGCTTCCTGGCTTTGAGGTTTCGCCTGCATCACCCAGTGACCCAGCTTTAAGCATCTGCTGCACAGCAACTGGTTTGCTCTTTTGTAGAGTAGAACACTATACAGGATGTGACTAAGTGGGAATCTTTTGTAATATTTGTATGAAGCCTACGTGTGCCTCGGTTTCCCCTATGTGCTGCAGAGTTACCTAGTTTGGGGGGAGGGGAGGTCTGTTTGCTCTCTGGGCAGCCTAAAGCACAGGTGTGAATGACGCCTAGCTGTCTGGGGCTTGGGTCCCATATTAATGGAGCTCTTGAAAAGACAATGGCAAATCCAATTGCCTGGACATGGACACTTAGCAACCAACAACTCACAAGAGATTTGGACTTCCCTGCCTCTCCACAGCCCCGCTCCCGCATCTCCCCAGCCCCGGAACAACAGGTGGAAGTTAAGTTGGCTGCAGGAAGCAGTCGGCCGGGGACACACCTGGACTGAGGCAAAGGGAGGTCAGAGGGATGAGGCTTTGGGCTGTGTGCTGACCAGGATGGACTATGCTGTAACTTTCTTTTCTCTGTGCTAACCGAGGTCTTCCTATGCTGTGTTCCAGGCGACTAAAACTGTCTGACAACGCCAGCTGAGTGTTGCTGCAGATGCTGACAGCGGAGGTGCATTGCTCCTAAGATAGTACAAGTCTCCCTCAGGGGTCTGCCTCAGTTGGACTTGCTGAACGGAGCTCACGGTGTGAAGCAGGAGGGCTGAAGGACCAGAGGCCTGGCCTACGGAGGCGGTGAAGCCATGTGGCTTGCCCTGGAGGAAGCGTGAGACCCCCTAGGGGGTCTGGCTCACTGAAGAGGTCCTCCCAGAGACTGTTCCAAAGCTGGGGTCATAGCACCAGTCCTGTGGATCCATGACGCAGGGACCACAAATGTTCCGGTACAAAGACCATGCAGCCAGCTGGCCTGAGCCCATTTCCATACATTTTTTAGAACAAACATGTTAAGAGGCGCCTCTAGCCCAAATACAGGCCCTGTGCTCATCCCTTCAAGGAAAGGTTCAGAGAAGCCACATGTGGTCTGAGTTCGCCCGTGGTAGGAGCCTGCAGTTAAGCAACATTGCTCTTGTGCTGCTATGGGGGGTTTTTACACCCTCCCTCTGAAGCTGGCCACTGTTAGATACACTGGACTAGAGGGCACGCATATCTGATTCACCTTCCTACATTTCTGTGACAGAGCTGATAGTCCCAAGGGCTAGTACTCAACAGGCCACATCTGGCTTTCGAGCTAAGCACTGTCCCTCTGTTAGCCGGACAGTACGTTTAAGGAGCACACAGAGGTATGGGACAGTCTCGAACAGTAACTGAATTCTTACAGACATGCCTCAAGGTTTGGGACAGACGCAGGCCTAGGCCAAATGCACTCAACTCTAGGATAGTGTCGACGCAGATGCAGACTCCAAAGCAGCACTCAGGAATTCAGATGCTCCTCTAAGCTGTCCAACCCAGCTGAGCCTCCAGCATCAAAGAGCAGGAGCTGGAAGTCTAAGGTCTGGGGTGGCAGCTGCTTCGGTCTAGGACCCAGCAGGGCAAAGGGTTCTCTGGAAAGTGGAAGTTACACCATAAAAATAGATTCCATGCTCCCTCCTAAAGGTTTGGTTCAAGGTTTGAGGGAAGGTATGGGGTGAGGAAGGAGAAGATTCTTGTTTGATCAGTTGCTAGTCTCAGCCCCATGGGTGCTGACCCTTTGTTACAAGGCTGCCTTCCAGTTAAGACACGCCATGGAGTGGAAACCCAAGACCACCTCTGTGCTCAACTCAAGCAGAGACAAGGGCCAGGGCAGCACCAGGGCTTCTTAAGGAACATGGAGAGATTTGCAAGATGAAGGGCGGGAGAGGTTTATTAATTGGTCTCGTTGTGTCTATTTATTCCTATTAAACCCTGCAAGGGCCAATCTGGACAGTGCTCCGGACTCCCATTCTTTGTGATGGGGAGGTGCTCAGCACCACGCAGGATGGAGCCCTTATTTAGCTGATCTAAGAGCAAAGTGTCCTGAGAGATCTTACTGCTGGGGGCCTGGCCTGAATGGAGTACGAGCGATGCCGCTGAATTATGGGTATTAACCCCTGTGCCACCCTCCTAGCCCATCCCCCGAGTGGCATGCGGCAGTGTTTTCTGGGCAGTTATCTTCACACACTGGGACGTGGCATAAGAGTGGACAGAAATACACAAGCTCAATACCTCACTGCCTTCAAGAGAGAAAGGCCGTTGTGGAGAGCGGCGAGGGGGGTGGGGGAGAAGCAGAGGTAAGCGTTAAACACCAGCTCCGACGGAGCAGAGTTGGAAGAGAGACAAGCGGATCATTCTCAGGGCACTGAGAGCTCCTGCAAAGGGCTAAGTGGGGTGCTGTGGAGGCATGACACAGCCTTCCTCCAGGAAACCTAAGAGGGGAGGAAGAGACCAGCTAACAGAGGACAACTGTGACAGCAATTGGGATTCCATGGAGGCCTGGGGGAAGACCTCAGGGAGCAGCCAAGGGCCAGGGAGCTGAAGCAGAGAAATAAATAGAAAACATGAGCTCATCCACCGTGAGCTCTCAGCACAGCGGCGGCTGAAGTACAAACCTGGCTCCTTCGGGGGAGCTGGCCTGGGCTACGCACCCAGTGCTGGCATCCGGGCAGGGGGGGGGGTCTGTGCTCTGGCATTTTGCGGTGGGTGATAGTGGCATTCTCTAGTCCCACACTAAGCCCCTGAGCTTGTGCCTAAGGCAGCGAGACACAAGGGGTGCACCCCACTGGGCCCCCCACACGCCCCATCCTTGAGGACACCTGGGCAGCCTGGCTCAGTCCTCCAGGGAGCTGGGGCCTCAGCACCGCCTCCGCGTGGGCAGGGTCCATCCTCTCCAGAGCCACTTGCCTTATTTGGTGCTCAGGAGCTCAGATCCTGTACAGGTTCCAAGCAGTTGCCATGGTGATGAAACGTAACCCAAAATGATGTTATTCTGGCTGCATTTTTTCCCCCTCAAAAGCAGGCAGCTCTGGGAGCTGGGTTTACGCTGGGTAACGTTTCCTCAGTCAGCACCATTCCCTTCCTTCCCCCCTGCTCCCACGTGCAGGGAGCTTCTGGGCCGCAGCCCCCGCATAGCCAGACGCGATTTCCCAGAATGCCCTGAAAGCGACACACTGGGGCATCATGCTTCCAGTTCGAGTCCCCACAGAGGGGCCTGGGATTGGGTTCACGGCTGTGGGGGCTAGGGGTCAGCATCTCTGCTGAGCTGGTGGTTCTCACTGATGATGGGAGAGGGGAAAGCCCGCAGGACAGAACGGGTGTCGGCACAGCATCACCACATCCATGGCACTCAGGAGCCAACATTTCCCCACAAGGTTTCCTGTGGCCAGTTCCAAGCCCTCACCATGCTCCAGGGGGCAGCTCAGACGACCCAGCATCAGGCGCAGGAACGTCTTCCGGAAGGGAGGCAGAGGGGGAGAACTAGCCACAGATAATCTATGTAAAGAGTTGATCCCCTTCTTCCTCCCACCCTGTACCCCTCAGAGGACCTCGGGTGGGAGCTGAGGAAGCCACAACTCTGCTCCGTCTCACTCCTGGGCTGCTGGGGACAATCCACAGGTGTTCCATGTGGAGCCACACCCAGCTCTCCTCAGGTGCCCAGACCTGACCCTTATATGGGAATCGCAGGAGAAAACAAATGGCTCACGCTGGGGGAGGGAGGAGGAAAGAGGGGGAAGGGCTGGGCTTATTTTCCAACCGACACCCTGCCCAGCTCCCAGGTAACCATCTGAGAGTGTCCAGGCCTGCTGGGTGAATTCCTCCAGCCCAACCACCTCTGCCCTGCTGGCCAGCAGCTCCAAGACACATTCACATGGGTCAAGGCTGTTTGCAGCCCCTGAGGGGAGAGATTATTCCAGCCTAGGGGTGGGATTCTGAACCTGTGGGTTTCTCCCCCACTCGGTCCATGTGGGAGACACGGGCAGGAAA
This sequence comes from Mauremys mutica, assembly GCF_020497125.1. Taxonomy (NCBI): domain Eukaryota; kingdom Metazoa; phylum Chordata; order Testudines; family Geoemydidae; genus Mauremys; species Mauremys mutica. The sequence continues at coordinate 78,688,925 of NC_059082.1, read as the reverse complement.
GCGTGGGTCATGGGCAGCTCCAACTTTACCATTTATAGTCAAAGCGAGCACAGAGCTGTCGCTGGGTCCCTGGAGAGCACAGCTCCAGCCCCCGAAACTCCCAGCTCAGCCCTGGCCTTCATTATTTTCCTTTCATTCTAGTTATCTCCGGGGTCATCTCATGCAGGGAAACTGGAGCCCTGTGGAATTTCTTCCCGGACCCTACGAGGGCTGTGAGCGGCCAGGATCGCTTCCTCCTCTTCCCATCCTCCCTCCCCCTCTGCACACATGCCCCTGAGCCCAAAGGATACTGCTCAAAGCTTTGTAATTGGCTGTGGGGCCGGCCTGTGTGTTAGCGAAGGTAGCTGGAGAAGTGGCGAGCTTCCCAACATGCCACACCCTCTTCCTTATGAACCTACCTAAACCCAAGCACTTCCAGCCCTAGTCCTGGCTGCAGACCCTTCCCAGATATACAACCCCGCACACCCCACTGCGGTTCAGCCAGCACGCAGAGAGGGAACCAGGCCTGGGAGGAAAGGGGAAACGCAGGGAAGACGCATCCATCTTGCCTTCTGGGAAAGTAACTCAGCTGGATCTGAGAAACCGGATGGGGAGGGGGGCAGCCAGGGGTTTAACGCAGCTGCTGCAGCACTGGCTGCTCCAGGGAGTTTTAGAGCCAGGCTAATGAGAGCTAACACAGCACTTTCATCGTCAAAGCTGGGGGGAGGAGCAGTGAGCTCAGAAAGTGACATCCAGAAATTAATTCACGCCATCGTAGCTGCCCTGGCGCCACTTGACTGCTCTGCGCACCCAGGAACAGGAGCGTCCTAAAGGGCCAGAAGCCCATTTCTCATCTCGACTGGGCTAGCAAGGCAGACGTTCCCACCCTTCTTTGGAGACCAGCAACGGCCCTGGGAGAGAGCCAACGTAAGGAGAGACACCACTCCTGGCTCTCCACTCTAGTCCCAAGGGATCCAGCCCCTGGAGAGAACTCTGGGTCATGGTGAATGACAGAGGGTCACTGCCTGGGGTTACCTGCGGGGTTGGGGGCTCTACCTTCCTCTTCTTCTTCTGATTCTGCTTGTTTGTCCTCGGGTAGACGATCAACATCTCCAGCCACCTGCAAACAAACAGAGAACTACGGTAAGGCTCTCTCTAAGGGCAGCCTGGGAAAGAGCTCACTGCCAGCAGAGCTCAGTGTCCTCTGGATTCAGGATTCCCAGTCACTGGGCTGGCTGGGAGGCGCTTGGCTCTTAGATCTGCATTGCTTTAGTTTGCCCCTCTTGGCTGGACACAGGGCCATGGAAGATGCTGTCTGAACTCTCAGCTCCTAGCCTAATATCACTTTATGCTTAGCTGCCATTATAAAAGGATGTGGGGGAGCCCAGAAAATAGGTTTGGGGATAGCACAGAACATGCCCAACTTCATCCCAACTCGGCTTGGAGTCCAGAGCGCAATCCCACTGGGTACCATGGATATATGCCAATACATGTGGACACCTAGAGGTCCTTGGTTAAGAAGTGACTTAATCACAGTCTAAGAATTTGACGGAGGGTTCTTCAAGCTAGGAGACAAGGTATCACATGATCCAATGGCTGGAAGCTAAAGCTAGATAAATTCAGACTGGAAATCAGGCGCAGGTTCCCAAACTTTTTTTGCTGCACTCCCCGTCGTGTCCCAGTCCGTGCCCCCCAATTTATCCTCCCTCCCCAGGCCACTTGCTTTACTCTCCCCCTCCCCACTCTTCCAGCCTGTGGCCCCCTCCTGCAGCCCCAGAAAGCCCCTCTCCCCCCAGAGCTGGGCTGCGATCCCTGCTGGGCTGCGCCTGCTGACTCCACTCACTGGCTGCAGCGGTTTCCTCCATGCTACTGCTGCCACGGTCGCCTGGACTCCGGTCCCTGCCCCACTGCCACCAGCCCAGCAGTCAGAGCACATGCAGGGTGTGATGCGGTGGGGGGGGACAGCAACAGGCACTGCAGAAGCAGGCTCGCTCTCCAAATCCTGCCCCCCAACCCACACCCCACTCCCACACCAGCAATAGCTTTCCTTGTGTGCCAGCTGCGGCCGCTGCACCTGCCTCCAGATAGGTGCCGTCTCAACAGCCTCTTCTTCCTGAAAAGTAGCAAGGACGTGGGAATGTTCTATTTTACCCGCACCCTCCTGATAAGCAAGGGGCACGCCCTCCAGTTAGAAAAATCTAGGCTCTAGTTCAAACAGGAATTAACTCTGGGAAGTTTTAGGGCCCGTGTTATATGGGAGAGCAGACCAGGTGACCACAGTGATCCCTTCTGCCTGTACAATCAATGACTCTATGTTGCAATAACTGAGCCTACAAATTCATTCTGATTGGGAGCTCAACCGTAAGGAGTAAGTGAAAGTTCATAACCACCTAAAGATGTTGACGGGAACAGGTAGAACAGGGAGACAAAGACTGAATGAATCCAAACTGAAAGACCCACTGATATAACTCAAAGACTGTGCTAAGATCATGCCTGGTAAACAGGAAAAGGGCAGGACTGGAAATCAAGGTGTCATGGCGTCCAAAATTGGTGGACAAGATAACAAGGAAATGGGATGTTCCATTCATCAGTGGGGGCCTTAACATAAAAGCTTTTGGGAAGAAACGTTAGAAGACACAGATACCGGCTGACAAAGACAGGAGAACAGGAAGGACCGAGCTTCACCATCATTCATGGCTGCCACTCCCACCATCTCCTGCTGCTCTGGGATCCACTGTTGCTGGATCTTTATCCTCCTGAAAGATGTTCTGCTGACCACAGCAGACCAACAGAGGGACCCAGATGACACTGCCGTCTTCACTGGCTCTGGCTAAATCCCAAACACCATCCAAGATGTGAGATTTGGTTGTTCCTGCCCCTGTTCTCTTGTGGGTCCTTTTCCTCCCCCATCTTATTTCTTCTTTTTCCTATCCCTCTCCTTTTGCCTTCTGCCTAATAAGAGTCAGGCTTAGTCAGCCACGACTGGATATTCTTCAGTACTGCTACCAGCCTGTGACCAAAGAGGCAGCTAAAAGCAATGCCCTAAACACCCAGTGCTGGTCCCAGTTTGCCAGGTCTCAGTGTGGCTGAGACGACTGCGTGCTGTGCAATTGCAAGCGAAAGTCAACACCAGAGACGGAAGCTACATTTTCCCTCTTTGCTGTTCTTCGCTCTCCCCTCGTGCATGTTTGTCTTGTTGTGTCTTTTAGGAAATGAGATCAGACCAACAGCTCCAGCCCAGCTCAACTCCCTTTCTCCTTTCCCCAAAGGGCAATTTTTACCATCCAAGAGATTGTCAAAACAATTCCTTCCAAAGGCTTTCCTCAGCTAACAGGAAAGGGAACAAGGGATGTTGCTCAAATGAAACCTTAATACTCCAAATTTCAAAGGCTTTAACTGTTTCTCCTTCTTTCGTGTATCTTCAAAAAGATTTTCAATGATGTGTTTGCCACAGTATTAAGCAGGCTGGGGTCTTGTCTACTGAACCGTGCAAACAAACACTGTTTAATGTTGGACAGTGACCTGGTCATGTTAACACCTTTGCCTCTTTGGGCCCATATAGTCCATCTAAACTGATACAAATGTCCCCTTCCTGGACCCCCAGAACACCCGTTCTTCCCTCCCCCGCTCTTCCCTCCATGAAAAGCAGAGCATGTCCAGCTCATCGGTGGGTTTGACCACGTTACCAGTTGGATGCTGCATTCTGATACCTCCCCTGAAGCCATACTGCTCTGCAAGCAACCTCTCCGCTGCCTTCCAGCAATGCAGTGCACGTCATCAGAGCTTGGGTGGCGTCAGCATTTCCATTACTAACCCATATTTTCAGGGGTTTATAACTTGACCATAAAAGCTCCCTCCGAGCAGGAACTTGGCACGCACAGAATCTCAACTTCTCGGAGCTGGTTAGGGACGACACAGCAAACAATACCCAGTAGACAGTAACCACAGCCTGAAGAGGAAGAGCTCTTTTTGCAAGGGTTGGGGCTGGGGTGGAGTGGGGGGGGGGGGAGGAGGAAGGAAGAGACCCAGGCACACAAAGCTACATAGCAACTCAAAAGACATGAAGTGCAGCACAGAACTCCAGGACCACCCATAACCCCATCTGCCACCCTTGTCTCTTAGTTCTGAGCTACAGCTCCTCCAATGGAGCTGCGGTGCCAACCCTAAAAGGAACCAGGCAAAATGAGTTTGCTGGGTCTCATCCTAGCTTTTCAAGTGAAGATTTGGCCTCATCGCAATAAACCACAAACAATTTGGCACAGTCCCTTCTCAAGAGAGGCCAAAGACAGGAATGATGCAGGGGCAGCGGGAGGAGGAAGGAGGGAAGGAAAAGGAGAGACTGTAGGACAGGAGCACGTGCATCAGGGAAACCTCACAGACCGACCTACTGGAATGTATCTGCTAGACAGGGCTGTCTGTCTTCTGCTTTCAGAAATGCAAATGTTAACTCCACGCTCCCACTGTATTTTATTGTAGAGTAATCCACAAAACAAACAGAAAGGAAATTCAGCATTAAAAAGGCCAGCCCTTGCCATGAGTCAGTTGTGCTGTGGATTCCTTTACCGGCTCTTGTCATGTCCAGATAAGCAGCCCATACATCTCAATCAACCTGGTCGCAATCAGGATCCAATGGCTGCTCCAGATGTTTCATGCTTCGCTTCACCTAATTTCCCTCCCACACACACCGCCATTGAGTGTGTGTGCGCTGCTGTCGCACGAGTTTTGGGACAACCACATCAAGTGGGTTCTGGTTAGGCAATAAATATCAGAAGCACGCAATGGACACAAGACAGCTCTCCGAATACGGGAATCTTAGCAGCATGCTGCAATTGCAAAATAAAACTACCATGGCTTGAAACCAAGTGGGATGATTAATGCCACGGTTGGAGACAAACGCAGAGTTTCAAAATAAGATGCAGGGCCAATGCACAAGAAATCAGCCCCACTTTGCTTTGCAGCATGCGTGTCTCTTAGCATTACCCTCAGCGAGTAGAGTGGGTAGAGTAATGGAAGGCTGAGCTGGATACTGGAGCATGGGAAAAAGGGAGATACCAGTAACAACTGTGTGACTGGGCACAGCACAGGGATCAGGGAGAGAAGGGAGGGGAAAACGGGCATTTTTTGCCAATGCTTCAGGGCATGACCAAGCACAGCAGGAGAGTCTTGGGGGGAAGCATGAAAGTTGCTGTTACATTGTAGGGCATAGCTAAGTGGGAGAAACAGATCCCAAGGGAAATGAGGGGGGAGGGAGCTGGTGTCCCATGATGCTGTAGGGCAGGGGAAGAGTTGGAGAGCAGAGCTAGGGGGGAGCTCTCGACCTGTATCCGGTCAATATCACCACAAAAGGCAGAGAAGAAACCTCCGGTGCAGCAGGAGACCCAGAGCAGGTGAAGCAGGAGTGAGCCCTGTACAATGGGCCCAGGGACACTCTGCTCACTCACCTCTTCCCCTCACTTTCAGTTTCCTTCAGCTTCCAAACTGATCATTACACGATTTACAAAGGTTTATCGAAGTGAGAACACCACTGCCTCCCCCACAACGGGGAAGAACGACCTGCCAGCCAGCCCGGGAGCATGAGCGCAGACAAAGCACAGACATCTAACTGCGGAGCCACCTGGATTATGGCTACAAGGTTTTAGTGCAGACAAGGCTGCTGATTAGCCTCCCACCCACCAAACACAGGACACGACTGACTCATCCCAGGGCTTCGCTGGCACTCATCAGCACCCCCACCTGCAAGAAGAGATCCCAACCTCCCAAATTCCTGTCACTCCCCAGCCTCAGGAAGCGAGTCTCAATCTTATTTAAAAATCAAAGCACCAGCCTCTCTCTACTTGGAGCCCCATTTGGTGCTGGGAACAGAAGTCCCATTGGCTGTGCCTTCTGGCAGGAAGAAAGTTAACTGGGGCAGGGAAGCCAGAGTTTCTCTGGCGGAAGGTTTGAGAGCAAGGACTGGCACCAGTGACGTGGGGATCCCGGCAATTACAGACCAGTAAGTCTAACGTCAGTACTGGGAAAATTAGTTGAAACAATAGTAAAGAATAAAACTGTCAGACACATAGAAGAACATAAATTGTTGGGCAAAAGTCAACATGGTTTCTGTAAAGGGAAATCATGCCTTACTAATCTCTTAGAGTTCTCTGAAGGGGTCAACAAACATGTGGATAAAGGGGATCCAGTGGACATAGTGTACTTAGATTTCCAGAAAGCCTTTGACAAGATCCCTCACCAAAGGCTCCTATGTAAATTAAGTTGTCATGGGATAAGCGGGAAGATCTCTTCATGGACTGAGAACTGGTTAAAAGACGGGGAACAAAGGGTAGGAATTAATGGCAAATTCTCAGAATGGAGAGGGGTAACTAGTGGTGTTCCCCAAGGATCAGTCCTAGGACCAATCCTATTCAACTTATTCATAAATGATCTGGAGAAAGGGGTAAACAGTGAGGTGGCAAAGTTTGCAGATAACACTAAACTGCTCAAGATCGTTAAGACCAAAGCAGACTGTGAAAAACTTCAAGAAAGATCTCACAAAACTAAGTGACTGGGCAACAAAATGGCAAATGAAATTTAATGTGGATAAATGTAAAGTTGGAAAAAATAACCCCAACTATACATATAATATGATGGAGGCTAATTTAGCTACAACTAATCAGGAAAGAGATCTTGGAGTCATCGTGGATAGTTTTCTGAAGACGTCCACGCAGTGTGCAGCAGCAGTCAAAACAAACAGGATGTTAGTAATCATTAAAAAAGGGATAGAGAATAAGAGAGAGAATATCTTATTGCTCTTATAGAAATCCATGGTACGCCCACATCTTGAATACTGCTTACAGATGTGGTCTCCTCATCTCAAAAAAGATATACTGGCATTGGAAGAGGTTCAGAGAAGGGCAACTAAAATGATTAGGGGTTTGGAACAGGTCCCATATGAGGAGAGATTAAAGAGGCTAGGACTCTTCAGCTTGGAAAAGAGGAGACTAAGGGGGGATATGATAGAGGTATATAAAATCATGAGTGGTGTGGAGAAAGTGAATAAGGAAAAATTATTTTCTTGTTCCCATAATATAAGAACTAGGGGCCACCAAATGAAATTAATGGGCAGCAGGTTTAAAACAAATAAAAGGAAGTTCTTCTTCACACAGCGCACAGTCAGCTTGTGGAACTCCTTACCTGAGGAGGTTGTGAAGGCTAGGACTATAACAGGGTTTAAAAGAGAATTAGATAAATTCATGGTGGTTAAGTCCATTAATGGCTATTAGCCAGGATGGGTAAGGAATGGTGTCCCTAGCCTCTGTTTGTCAGAGGGTGGAGATGGGTGGCAGGAGAGAGATCACTTGATCTTTACCTGTTAGGTTCACTCCCTCTGGGGCACCTGGCATTGGCCACTGTTGGTAGACAGGATACTGGGCTGGATGGACCTTTGATCTGACCCAGAATGGCCATTCTTATGTTCTCATGATAGAAAAAAAAAAGGAGGGAGGGGAAATCATTTTACACATAAGCCATCCCTAGAATTGGGCTCCCTTCCCCTCTGGGACTCTGCCAGAGGACCGGATATGGTAGCACTGCTGACTATTGCCCTCCCACTGCTGCTCCTCCCACCTGTTCATTCTTGGCATCCCCAACATATCAGCTCATCTCCCATATGACCAGGGAGTGGATTCGAGGCAGGCTCCTCAGCATCCCAGCTCCACAGCTGGAGGGGACCCCCCTAAAAACAAGCTGCCAGCACTGCTCCCGGCTGACTGCAGCCTTCAGAGCTTTCTGGTTTGGGAGGGGCAGGGAGGACTCAGGGTTGAGAGAAAGGTAAGAGTCCATAGCGCAAGGTAAACAAGAGATCCCAAGCCCAGTTTGAAATCCAGTTATTCCTTGTGGTGCGCAGAGTCCACGCCCCCAGCTATGGAAACAACCAAGAGGCTTGCAAGATGCCAAGGTACAAGGTCTTTGTCCTACCCAGATATAACGCAGCAGGTGTAGAGAGCAAACCGTGGGAGGGGAGGAAAGGAAGAGAAGATGGGAGACAATCTGGACTCTTGAGTTTGCTGAAAGAGCTGGTTGAGGGGCCTGTCCCAGGGAGCTTACGTTCTAAGGAGACAGTGCACAGAGGGGCTGGGGAAGTCAGAACCATGGGATCGGATGTGACTCTAGCATGGGCTCCGCAGTCTCGTGACGTTGGTTTGCACTGGGTGTCAGGGAGGGGATACTTCTGGGCAACGGGGAGGGGCAGAGCAGCGATTAGCGGTGGAGCACTAGATGAAGACTGTTCAGAGCACCGCCTCTGCACAGGTAAAGGGAAGCAGCCCAGGAGAGGAGACAGCAACAGGGACAAGGACAGATCTCCAGGTGCAGCACTGTACTGCCATGGTTCTTCCATGCCCGAGTCTCACCATGAGACGACAGCTGACCCTCGGCTCTCAGTTGCCTTGCTCAGCAGCTCAGTATCACAGGCTCAGCCTCCCTATTCAAGCAGAATAAACCTGAGCTTCCTTTTCTGTCTCACCCCACTAGGGGAGCGGGAGCATTAATCCCAGGTCTGAAGATGGGGAAACATACAAGGAATTCTCTCTATTTAGCAGCCCAACCTTTGGTGTTGCTAAGCAACTGAGCACCAGCAGCGGGCATAGGAGAGAAGAGTTATTTCATTTTAGTTTTCCTCTTAAGGCCAGTTGCTCTGCTGGGAGCCTGGCAGCGAGCGATCCAATTACAGGAGAAAGTGGCCAACCAAACCCTTTCCACTTTCCTTCCCACAAAGGATGACAAGAACAACACAGGAGACTAAAATATGAGAAGATGTGAGGGTTTGCGGGGGGAGGGGGGAGAAATGTGCCAGGCAACAGCTCCCTGGAGACGAGACGGTGCCCAGCTGTGGGACTGCTAGAGGGAAGCACTGTTCAAAATCATTAGACCCAACATTCAGGGTGGGGTGGGGTGGAGTGGAGAGAGTGTTTAAAAGCCAACATAATTAATAGAAACACCATGAAATCTAACAATACATCCACCCCCCTGGTCCAATCCCCTGCAACCCAGTGACTAGAAACTGCTCCCAACAGTTAGGTATTCAGTGGCCTAACGCAGGGGTAGGCAACCTATGGCACGGGTGCCGAAGGCAGCACGTGAGCTGATTTTCAGTGGCACTCACACTGCCTGGGTCCTGGCCAGCGGTCCAGGGGGCTCTGCATTTTAATTTAATTTTAAATAAAGCTTCTTAAACATTTAAAAAACCTTATTTTCTTTACATACAACAATAGTTTAGTATCTGAGGGGTAGTCATGTTAGTCTGGATCTGTAAAAGCAGCAAAAAGTCTTGTGGCACCTTATAGACTAACAGACGTTTTGGAGCATGAGCTTTCGTGAGTGAATACCCACTTCGTCGGATGCATGCATTCACCCACAAAAGCTCATGCTCCAAAACGTCTGTTAGTCTATAAAGTGCCACAAAGACTCTTTGCTGCTTCAACAATAGTTTAGTTATATATCATAGACTTATAGAAAGAGATCTTCTAAAAACGTTAAAATGCATTACCGGCATGCAAAACCTTAAATTAGAGTGAATAACTGAAGATTCGGCACAGCACTTCTGAAAGGTTGCCGACCCCTGGCCTAACGTGAACATTTAGCGGGTCTCACACCATCTCTTAGCAGGCAAGCCTCCATGTGATTGCCACAAACTGTATTAATCACAACTTTGTGGACAACCTGTGAAAAAGCATGAAGGATTGAGACACCACACAGAAGCAACAGAGGGAACTAAACAGAACGGGGGTGGGAGGGACAGAGAAGAGTGAAACAGACTCTACCACAGGCTGTCAAATGCACAAAGCCGACCTGATTTCTCTAATCCCTTTCAGTCACAGGGACCTTCCTTGGGCTGCCACCTGTAACAGCAGAAGGTATAACATTGCCAGACAGAAGTCTGATTTAAGGGATGGGTCCCTTCAAACATTTCCTGGCAGGGTCAGTCCCTGTAGCTGGGTTCTAGAGCATGCGAAACAAACAGGCTAGGAGAAAGTGAAACTGACCAATTTAGTTCTACTGTCAGATCTGAGCAAACAGAGAACAAGCGGCGCAAATGGTGGCAAGGCTGATAGGACACATTCTATTATCTCTGCGTTAGACCCACAGGTCAGGAGAACATTGCTATCTGCAAGGGCTCCCTTTAACGCTGCAACAGGGGGCTCCGTGGAAAGCCACCGCATGGCTCACAAGCGCCGTCTGATTGAAGGTGTATTTCACTGGATAGGTTATTGCATTTTGTGCCATGAAGGTTTTCAAAAACCAACATTTTCCAAGAGAGCCGCACAGTCTGTGAGGGGAACACAGAGAAGGGACTCTCAGATTTGAGTGACACTGGTTTTCTGATGGGAGGTGCCTTCTTCTCTGAACCCCTGCATAGAAATAGGAGAGAAAAGCCATCCAGCAATTAAGAAGCAAGAGAAGAAATGAGGAAAGCCAGGGGGCATATTAAATGGATGCTGAAGTGCTCTGAAGATGAAAAGCAGTAAGTGCCTGGCCCCCAGCCAGCCTCCAACTCCAGATTACAACCAGCTCAGTGTTAACCTGCCAGAACAGGACACTGCCACTTGCTCAAATACTTGGGAAGTGTTGGAGGACGCTTGGAAGAGGTGGACACTCGTATACTAGCAGCTGTTGCCATGTTTCGGGCCCTTCAATGGCATCTGTGGGGACATCATGACATCAAGTTTGCTACAAAGCTGCAGATCTATAAAACCATGGTTAAATCACCTCTCAGTTGTTCTTCAGTGCCCATGTTTCACTGCTGAAGGCTGAAGAGTGACAGATGGATGTTTTTGATACTCGTCATTTTCATCAGGTATAACAGAGGAATAGAAGGTATATTAAGTAATCAGGACAAGAGCCGTGATGCTGGATTTAGTTATGAATATCTTCAACTGCCTCCATCAGCCCTAGTTTGGTTTTGGTGACTTGCGCATATTTTTAGGATGGAAGACAAACAGATTCCAAAGCAAGGTCTGCTGCTACACAGCTGACAATCATGTGATCGCCAAAAGCTTCAATCGTACGGTAAGATCGCCAGTGATGGACATCAAGTGAATATTCAGCCACACCTCCTAAGAACATTGATAGAGATGTCCCTTTGGGATCTGCCACGGTGCCGACAATGACGACTACTCCAAGATCCTGCAGTTATTAATGACATGCTGATGAGGGGCACTAGCCAGCTGGGTCAAAGATCAGAATACTGCGGTATAAGCACAGACCACAGCAACATGCCTTCTCCTTAATGCTGATCGTCCCCTAACGTACCCCTTTCCAGGCTCCTCTCCCTCCCCTCCCCCAAACTTCATCCCTACCAGCTTCTTGACTGGTCTTGTAAATGTATTTGTTACCATAATGATACAATCCGCTGAAGAGACAGACTAGGGACATCACTTCCCAAGCACCCTGAGCCAGTTCCATTTTCAAAACACTTCGCAAATGCTACAGTGTGTTTAAAAATTCTCCCCTTCCACAAGCGCCCTTGCTGCAGTACGTCAATAGGTAAGACATACATCAATGGGAAACACCACAAAAATCAACCATCTGACCAAGATATTCAAAAGTAACTAGAGACTCTGGGTGTCTCAATTCTGGGGTACCACTGGAGACACTTTAAACAGACCTGATTTTCCAAAGGCAGGTGTCCGAGTTTCAGAATATGTTGGACAAGAGCCCAGAAGGGGGCACTCCCACCTTCAGGACTTAAATGCTCCAACGCTGATCATATCCCTGCTGAAGTCATGCATGATTCTCATGCAGTAAGTCAGTCCCCTACAGGCAGTCACGCTGCTCTATTACAAGTGCCAGAGGCCTGTGAGGATCTGGGGACAGGAGAGGAGGAAAACTAGCCAAGTGGGAAAGGGCAAAAGTCGGTGGAAGATAAATGTCTGTTGTTAAGGGGGAATTACACGCAGCCCATGGTATCATCAAATCCAACCATTAGCAAGCAGTTGCTAGTGTATTTTCAGGCTCAGTGTAATCCTTCCAGCTTCGTCCCCAGAGTGTGTGTTTATGCCCATCTGGTCCAGATGTGCAGCGCACAATCTGCCAGCACAGCCCCTGCGCTCACTGTTGAACTTGGCAAGCTGGGCTGTTTTCGCTTCCAATGCCAACGAGCACGATAGTGATAAAGGTGGCTTTGCTTTCCACCCAGCCCCACGAGGCTGCCACCCAGCCTCTCGCAAAGCATTGCGCTGGACCGCGGCAGGGCTTGGCTGCCAGCTGGATTCAGGAGGCACCAATGCAATTAGAGCCTCTCTAATATTCGAGGTTTATCGCCCTCATAATACCCGTCATTAAAACCATGCACATCGCAGAGCTGCCCTGCCAACCAAGCAAGTACCAAATGGTCCAGCACTGACACTGATGCTGGGAGATGGTCCAGGTACGGGCTGCGCGCACGCACACACACACACCCCTAGCCAACAAGAAGAAACATATAGCTGGGTTAATTTACGAGGCCTATTTAGTGCCATACTATAGCTTGGATGCAGAGATGGGATCTGTCACTATCACGGATTTATCTTTGTTCCGACATCGCATGACCGACCCCTCTTGCAAATCGTCCTGTGGGCACTGGGCTGTGCAATGAGTGACGTGCAGCCATCACAGTTTCATAGTGTTTATGGCCAGCAGGGACCATTAAAACATCTGCTCTGACCTCCTGTATCTCTCAGGCCATTAAATTTCACCTTGTTACCCCTGCCCTGAGTCCAGTGACTTTAGACTAAAGCTGGGTTAGTTTAATCCTCAGGAGACTCAACTGTTGGAACAGGTGGCAGTAGTACCTTCAACAGTCAGATGCCCATGAGACATGAAGCACCAGGAATGCATTGGGGACCCGTCTCTCTAAAGCATGGGCCTCGAAGAATGGAAAAATCACCAGCCCATCCAGCAAAGAGGAACAGAGGATGACATGGGCTGGGCCAGCACACGTCCAGCAGAGGGCAGCAGTGCATCTTCACTCCCAGCCAATGGCCACATCAGGGGATGGTATCACCCCATGGCGGAAGTGGGGGAACAACTGACACAGAGGGAGAGCTTTGAAAGACTTTCCCACCACCGTGGTCCATGTGTCAGTAACAACGAGAGTTTTCCTTCATCACTCCCATCCATTTGCCTCCACCCTGGCAGGAGCACATGGTTTTCACCGCTTTCCACCCCTTGGCATCTCTGTTGAACTCCAATGGAAGGGGAACAAACACGAGTGTCGTTTGGGTTTTGTGAGCACCCAACAACGAGGAACTGGGAGGAGACCCACCATAGAAATAGCTGTGGGAGGACAAAAGACACTCCCCGATTGAGCAGGATTTGGACAAAGCAAGAGGCTCCATATCCCATCACAAGTCGCTTGAGCCATCCAGCCCTCTCGTTCTCCAGTGCCAACCCTGTGCTGCAAACCTAAGCAGAAAGCCCCATATGACCTCCGGGAAGATAGACCCCAGGGCCTCGACTCACCCGCTGATGATCTCCTTGTTCTCAGCTCGGATGAAGTGCTCTTTCTCGGGGGTCAGGATGCACAAGGAGAACTTCTGCCCCGTCCGGCTCTCCCCATCCACAACATCCGTGCACTGGTTCATGTTGATGGTGCCCTGGGGGAGGGTCGTGGGCTGGAACAGAAGGAGGCAGGTTTTAAAAGGAGGAGCAGAGGAGCCAAACATTGCGTGGTGGACATCCCACCCCCACCCAGGCACTCTCCACACATCTATTCATTCACAAGCTCAGGAGTCCAGCTGACTGTGCCATGCGTAACTCTTCTCCAGGCTTGCCCATCCCACCGCCTTCACCCAAGACAAAGCTTCACTTAAGCCATCCCTTGGTCTCTGACAGTTCGCAGAGCCGGCCACGTACAGTCCCAGCTGCCACTCTGGACAGGCAGCCCTTCCCCTCTCTGACCCACAGGAAGTGCTACCTTCAGCAAGGCAGATTCCGCAACCACACTGGGCTGGGGGTGGGTGAACCTGCTAGAAGAACCAACTCTTTCCTTTACCTGGTGTTTACATCAATGCTCACCACCCCGAAGATCTAAGAGGCATTCAAACCGAGTTCCATTGGTTGCCTCACATACTGCTCACCTCACCCTCACCATCATATCTGACCTGCCACAGCTCCTCCGTCCCCCAATAACTCCACATACCCCCAGGCTCCCACACCCTGCCCCCACTACCTCATCCAGCCTTCCCAACACCTCTCCCATTCTGGCTGCCTCCAATCCTCCTCCACCATTTGCTTTGGTGGAGGCACAGGCTCCTGTCCCCCAGCAGGACAGACGTGCATGGGGACAAGCCAAGCAGGAAATCGGTGACTTGCTCTCAAGGGCGAGAAGCCTCACGAGCCTTGGTATCGAGGTATTCCTGCATGACTGTATCATTCCTAAGAGACATCAGGCCCCTGCTCCCCTGGATACTTTGCAGACTGATTGCTGTGTAGATACCCATTCACTGGGGGTTACAGAAGGCCTTCCCGGCAGCACAGCGTGACCAGCTGGTAGGACAAACATTACATACCCACGCACCCCAGTAAAACCGGCCTAATGATTCCAACTCCAAACATAAACTGCAGGAGGAAACAACAGCTGCCAGGGCTGACATGCCCCCAGTCTACAAAAATAGAAAACAAATGGCAGGCAAAAGAACCATCTCACACACAAGTGCAGACAGAGCAGAGTCCCGGCTCTGAGCAGATGCGTCTAGTTCTGACTTCCCGCGGCTCGGCCAGGCCGGCTCTGGGATCCGAATCCAGCCAACAAACAGCAGTGATTTCAGGCAGCTGTCGCTAGCACAATTCCCGGACCAGCCCAGACGGGACCTTGTGGAACATGGTCTGAAGGCTACCCTGTAAAACAGGGGCCAAGAATGGTCAGAAGGGACGAAAGATTTTGGGCGCTCAACTTAAATCCCCTTAAGAAGGGACCTCCTTTTCAGAGGGTGGGCGTTCAGCACGCTCTTCTCAAGGTAGGCACCCAAAACCCACCACTGAAAAATCTTGGCCCAAAGCTTTAACAGGGCTCAAGAACACATGGACTACACCACAGGGTAGCCACGCTCTAACTGCTGCGTGCTGTCACGTGTGAGCAAATCCCTCCACAGGGTAGCTAATACTGTACAATGCAGATAGCGCGGTAGCATGGCTGTCAGCAAGCCAAGCTAGGCTCCAGCTATCCACAGTGCCCCGAGCTGATGCTCAAGGCACATGGGTATGTCTACGCTGCAATTAAAACCCTGCGCCTGACCCGTGCCAGCTGACTCACACCCACTGGGCATGGGCTATGAGACTGTTTAATTTCAGTGTCAGTGCTTGGGCTACAGGAGTGAAGGGATCTCTCCCGCACCAGGAAGGGCGATCTCATGTCATGCTCCACCTTTATGGCCATGATTGAGCTCCTGGGCTTGCTCCATTTTGTGTTGTTTTTCTTACACAGACACACGGGCTAACGTCACGCTGCTCCGGACCTGACCCTTGTTGGGGCGGAGGGGGGAAATCTGCTTTTTCATCTGGCTGGGCGGGCAGCCAGCCAACCCTAAGCACACACTCCATAGGATTTTCCCAGTAAAGTTAATGAAACATCGAGTTTGCCGGCATCTGCGCCTGCCAGCCTCGAGGCCCCACATTAATCTGCCACGGCTGTCTAAGCAGGTGCCTGAGCCACTCTTACCGCATGTGGGGAGCAGCAGGGGGATCGAAGGAATTCAGTTCCCTGCTGTCAGAGACACAGAAGATACAGTCGTCACCTAGGGAGATTATTAAAGAGACAGCGGCCTGTGTTGCGGGGTGGGGAGAGGGGAATTTCCACTGCCCTGGGCTCTTCAACACCTGCAAGGTCATGCCATGGGAAGGCCAGGCACATGCAGGCACTGCAGAACACGCAGGCCTTCTCCTCAGACGCAGAGAAACCCGCCTGGGGAAATGATCTCTACGAGGGGTGGGAGAGAACACAACTCAGGCACCGGAGTGGGAGGCTAGGAGTTCAGGAGACCAAGAGTCTACGTCCACCTCTGCCACTAACATACTGTACGGACGAGGGCATCCACTTGGGCCTCAGTTTCCCCTAAGTGTGAAACAGGAATAATGCATTTCAATCTTTGGGAAGTGCTTTGAGATCCAGGGACGATAAAGATGCTAGCAGTGCCCAGCAATGATTCAGGCTCAGTCTACTCTGCCAGCTAGGGGTGTGATTCCCAGCACGTATTCATGCTACCTCTCATCAAGCTAGTGAGAGCACAAACAGCAGCACAGTCATGGGAGCATGAGTAGCAGCAGCGCAGGGACAGCTTAACTGTGTCAAGTACATACCCACCGGTTTCCAGCAGGTTTGTACTCGGCGCAGCTAAGCCATGCCTCTGCTGCCACTGCCCGTGCTGTTGCAGCTACACCAGATCACAGTGCAGACGTCGCCTACGGGACAGGTCGTGCACATCTGAATTTCTCTCCTGACTTCAGCGGAAAAATGCGGAGGATCTGGCCCTGCTACATCACAGCTGGCGTCGTCTCTGCCAACATGCCGCAGGGCACAGGAGAAGGTACCACTCTGTTCCCCTCTTTCAATTCCCGGAGCACATTCTCCCACACAGCAGCAGCCACCTCCAGGGCCAGAGCCCAGGGAAAAGGTCTGTAGCATCAGCACCCCTCAGTTATGCTCCTCAGAGACGGCGGGATCCTGCCTGTCCTTGGGTGCAGGGGAGGATTTTTTGCATGAATGTTTTGTAACAGTCCTGATCCAGTGACGGAAGCGGAGTCAATTCATCCTCAATCCACTGAGAGAGGGTTGGGTTTGAACCCGGCTCCAGACATAAAATACGCGCTAGCTGGAGGGCATCGTAATCCACAGGGTGGCGCACTGCTGCTCCATGACGCCCCTTGCTGCAGGACAGTTCAAGCCCTGGGGTGCACTTCCGGCAGCAGGTAGCGTGCGGACGCCGCACGCCCAGCCAGCCTGGGTATAAATAGCAGCATCCTTGACTTGGATGAACAAAGCGGCCTACATGCCTGAACCCCCAGGGTACATCCCCTACACAGCTCTCTACATGCCCAAGCTGTGCCGCCCGTGTCTACGCTGCTATTTTAGCAGTGCAGCATCCCACTGACAGAGCCTTTTCCTGCTGCCGTGAAAGGCTCCGGCAGTGGGGAGAGGCTCCGGCAGCAGCTCCCCTCCTGCCGGAAACCTTCCCCGCTGCCAGAGCCTTTCACTGCTGCATGTAGCCACACATACAGTGCCTGAATTCTACACGCTGCCACAAGTATAAACACAGCTTAAGAGTCCAGCTCTGCCTTCTCCCTTCCACGTGGGCTGCAAAGACCTAGCACCTCCCCCTGTAATCTGCAAACACTGGCCTCAAAACAAGGGCATAAGGAAGTGAGTAACTGACCCTTTAAGGCAGCACCCAGCCTAGGGCCCCGGGGTTACTTGAAAAAGCCAGAGAGGATCCAAGCCGGGAAGGGGGGAGCAAAGGAACATGGAAGTGGACCAGACAAGGGGGAGAGGAAGAGAAGAAGCCGAGAGAAAGTGAGACAGGGAGTGGGAAAGGTGTCAGCGCTCATTGAAGCTGACAGGTCCATCTGCAGCAGTCATTCCTTCGCATCCGATTAGCGTGTCACCTCCAGCGCGGGCCCGTCTCTCCCACTCCTTCGCTCCCATCACCGCCTCCAGCTGCTTCAACTGGCAGCAGCCCTCCCACACAGAGCCCTTTGAAACCCCACTTCCTCCAGGACCCTAATATTCTTGGATCAGCTAACCTGACTCGGCTGCCCATGAAAAGCCTGCCTTGGCCCACGGAGTCCTCCCCCCACCAGACACTGAGACCACCGGCACATTGCAACCAGGAGGGTTCCCAAAACAGCTCTACAATGGACTGATCTCAGCACCAGCCTCCCTTGGGGCCAGCATTCAAACCCCTTCCTTGGGGCCAGCATTCAAACCCCTTCCTTGGGGCCAGCATTCAAACCCCTCTTGGGGCCCATATCCCCTCTCCCTGGCACCGCCTAAACTCTGGCCGTCAAAATAGTGAGGCGAGCGGAACAGAAGCCGACACGTTTCGAATACTATGAAGAGGAAGAGAAAGAGGGCACAGAGAAAGCATCCAAACCAGTTTCTCTGACACTTCCTCCTGCAGATAGCGAGGCTGGCAAGGAGAATTATTTTTGGCAACCACTGTAGAGTGCTTTGCCATGGAAACGAACACAGATGCCACTGAAGCATCTTCAAGAGCTGCCTATGCAGTTAAAAAAATAATAAGCGAGGAATCATGGACTAGTGGTTAGTGCAAGGGGGTGGGAATCAGGATTCCCGGGAGCTGGTCCCAACTCTGCCATAGACTAACCGCGACCTTGGGCAAGTTACTTAACCCCACTGTCCCTAAGTTTATGCAGCTGTGAAATGTGGAAAATGTTTCCCTACCTCACAAAAACGCTGAGAGACTTAACGGTATTTCTGATGATAGAGCCTAAGGGCCAACCAAGAACCACTGTGCTAGGTGCGGTACAAACACAGGATAAGAGATGGTCCCTGCCCTCCTTGTTGTGTGTTTATACAGCAGCTAGTACAATGCAGCCCAGCTACAGCAATACAAATAATAATAAACAAGACAGACAAAAGGAAGGGGGAAGGGACAGAACATACAGGAGTCCAGGCAAGATTATTAAGTGACCAGTGATTCTGAGTGCATCAATACGGAGGGGCTCAGCCTTGGACATGTTAAAAGGTCCTGATTTCCAAAGGTCAGGTGATCACCACTTTCTGAGAATCAGGCCCCCCGAAGGGCATCTCAAGCTAGGCAGCCAAAAATCAGAGATGCCTAAAAATCACGAGTCCCTTTTGAAATCCTTGGGCCTGATGTTTGTGAATCACTTTGAGATCTGCGGGGAAGGGGGGAGGAGGGGGACTGGCTGGACCAAATACACAGTTACATCACGTTTCAGAAAGCACAGGCTGGCATTTGCCATTTGAAGCAGCACGGAAGTCGATCCCTAAAAGGATTTTCTGTCTTATACAAAAATAAAACCCAGCTTTCTGGTAACTGGGGGGTGGGGCTTTCACTAACTCCAACAGGAGTCCTAGACACACCATCGCTTCACTTGTCTGTGGCAAAGCCTGAGCTTTCACTCCTCTGGAGTGTTGTGTAAATTCAGTCCTGCTCCCTGCCCCGATCATGCCAGGGACCAAAGCCAGGCCCACTGAAAGAGGGGCTCAGACTTGCTCCCGAAGAATCTGGCTATTTACCAACACAAAGGACACTCGGGGGCACTGATTCACTTACGCTGCTATCCTCTGTCCTCCTTAAAGGAGAGCGAAAGCACAAGTGAGACAAGGCCTTCAAACGACGACTCCTCCATGCTGCTGGGAGCACATGGGCCCAAGTGACAGCTCAGCAGGATGCCTGGGCAGGCTGCTCAAACTTCCTGTGACGCGTGGGGTGACCAGTCGCATTTTCCCACTAAGGGCTAAAACGGCCATATTACAGGAGGGCACCAGGAAGCCTGAGATACGGTTGGTTGGACTCAGGCCTGTGCACTGCAGTGTGGATGCTGGAACCCTGGACTGGGACCCGGGTTAAAAAATTCTCAACCTAGGGTCAGTAATCAGGGCAGCTGCCCTAGCCCTGCGTTCTGCAACCCAGGGTCCAGTGACTCAAGTTCCACCCCCCCGGGCTTCCATTGCAGTGCAGACACACCCTGCCGTTTCCTGGGAGGAGTTTCAGGTAATAGAGCCCTGGCACATTTACTCCAAGGGGACAGGACAGGAGGCAGCCTGCAGTTTTTATTCCTACTCCTTCCTCCCCTTCGCCAGCCACACAAGGGAATCTCCAGACTCACCAGAATACGTGCTGGGCCGATTAGCAGGGCTGAGGCTGTGTCGGCACCCAGCGAGGACGGTGCTGCAAAACCGCCAGTTGTACGGCATGGTTTGTCCTCTCGCCCATCTTTTCACCAGCAAGAGCGCATCCCGCTCAACTCAGAGGACAGGTCTATCAATGGCCATTAGCCAAGATGGGCAGGGATGCAACCCCATCCTCTAGGTGTCCATAGCCTGGCACTGGCCACTGTCGGAAGATGGGCTACTGGGCTAGCTGGACCATTGGTCTGACTCAGTGTGGCCGTTCTTATGGGAGTGGGCTAGCGACCCCAGAGACCTAACCTACTAAATGTTGTTACAATGGATGAGGCCAGAGTGAGGACGTGGACTTGGAAAGTGCCTCTGCTAAACAATGGAGTTGGCAGCACTGAGTGAGCTCTCTGCTGATGCAGGCAGGATTTCACACAGCCAGCTGGCCCCTCAACCCAGCCCCAAGCATCAGCAGCCAGTTGGAAGGAGCTGAAGCCGAAAGGTACAGGGCAAAGGTGAGGGGGATCACACGGTCTCACACCCAACGTGCAAACAAGCACACACCTTGAGCAAGTGTGGGCACCGCCCTTCCACTGCTGCTGTATAATCTGATCCACAGGGTCCCAGCAAACACAGGACACCGCCAAGAGAAAGCAGTGGGGGAATGAACCAGGCAAATGGACTCTCTTTAGCAAAAAGTGGCAAAGGTAAACATCTGATGGGACAACCCGTACCAGCCCAGAGAACCTGGAGCCAGGAACAAGCAGTCTCCTTGGCGTGAAACACTGACTCTCCAAACCAAACCAGTGGTACGTCCAGGAGGGAGGAGAACCCTGGAATGGGCTTTATTTAACCTGGTGCCAATCCAGCTGAACATGGAGATGCCTGTGCCACACAACTGGCAGAGCAGATCCAGGCACGACGGGGTGAGAGGAAAGGGAAAACCACATAGGAAACAGGGACACAAGACATGTGACAGAAAATACCCAGCCCTTGCAGGTTTTTCCCAATTGTCAATAACCCTCCCCGGAGTTTTACCCTCCTCCTGGGAGCAGATGAATGTGGGGCACCAAGTGCCTAACCCAGGAGTTACTTATCCTAGCCCGCAAGGCAGAGTAGGCACTCTGAAGCTAGGTAAGTGCACATACCACAAAATGAAAACACACACACACACCCAAGCAGAAAAGCACCTTCTACAGCAGTGGTCCCCAACCTTTTCCGGGTGGCGTGTGCCGGACAACGAGCCACCGAGGACCATGGCCAGCGGACAAGAATCCGCAAAATGCCGCCGAGACAGCATTTGGTGACGCCACTTTTCAGCGGCGACGCCTCTTGGTGACGCGGCATTTCGGCAGATGCTTGTCCACCAGCCAGTATGCGGGTGCACATAGATGCCCCGGCACCTGCATGCACCGCGTTGGGGACCACTGTTCTACAGGAACCTGACTTTCCACAGAGAGGGCCACGGTGGCTTTGTTCATTGCTAGCAACTGTACCATAGCACAGAGGTTCCTGAACTGTGGACTGCAGAGGACGGGCTGGTTGTCTGCAGAGTGCTGGCCCCTCTTTCTTATCTCCACCTCCTAGACTGCACTTAAGGAAGCTACAAATACATTAGACGTCCATGCCAATGCTGCAGTTACCACCAGGATGCCAGGGAGGGGTGGCAGGGCCATGATTGTGAATGGGAAGGTAGGTAGCTACTAAACCCTCTCTATTGAAATGTGGGACCCATTCTGGAAGAGTTTGAAGCCCCCTGAGATCATGCATTTCACCTGCAGGACGCGGGCTTGGTGCGTAGTGACTGGAAGATATTACTCTCTGGTGGTTTTTCACAGGCCTGTGGGAGGTTCTCCCTTCACTTCCTACCAGGCAGGTGTCTGCACCATCACAACTGGCACTAACTGGGCTCCAGTATCAGCAAAGGAGCAGAGGAATAGTTGGATCCTAGCAGCTGGAACCCAGCACCTCTCCCAGCAGGAGATGCCCAGTTATACTAAAAACATTCCTTTGGACCAGTGCTAAAGTTGCATTTCATTTTTTTATTTTGTAAAGGAAAATAAATACAAATACGGGGAGTAGGAGTTAACACAGGGATGCCAGAGAAAATCACAAGGCAGCAATGTCAGTTAACCCTTCAGACATGTTATAAAAAGCTACACATGCAAATATTAATTGAGGGCCGGATCCCAAGCCTGCTGCAGTCAGTGGAAGCCTTAGGGTCCAGCCCCTAACTAGCAGTCACGCACCAAGGCTGATGCGCCAATCTCAACTTGCTCTTCAATGCCTGTGATCCTCCTCATTCCACCCCCATGATGGACAAGAAAGGTGGAGTATCAGCTCCTACCCTGTATGTTCCGGGCCTGAGTCAATCCCGGCTCCACACGTGCAACTCTCCTTGCCCCGATCTGAACAGGAATCCATGCATGGAGCGACTGCACTATGCCTCAAGGAAGCTTGAAGAGGTGGGAGACGGAGAGACAGGGCTTAGCTATGTCCTCTCTGCTGAGGCAGGGAGCAAAGCCACAGTCACTGTGCAGGGCCGCCGCCATCCAGTGAAAACGGCAAGCACATTCCGTCAGTTTATCACACGCTGGAGCCGGGGGAGGGCGCAGGAGAGCAAGCGCACAGTATGAGCAACTGCAGATCTAGATGCTAGTAGCATCATTGGAGTAAGAGCCAAGGAGGAATTGCATTAGTGTTTCCCTTAGGTATGACAGATCAGTATTTATACACACACGCCCACAGCGTGCATCCTGATTCCAACACGAAGCCCATGGAATACACTCCCCAGCCGGGGTTACCAGACATGCAAGACACACTGTGCTGGACTTTCCACTTCTATAAACTTATCGAGTCTTCCAAGCAAACTTGGATTAGACCCCAGAGACCTTTCACAGAGAAAGGCACACCAGCAGCACCAGAGAGAAGACGTCAGTCTCTCCCCACACCTCCCGCCTCTCTTGTGCAAGTTCTGAATCATTTCCTGATGAGGTTCCATCTTGTACAACGCAGAGAAGAGTTCAACGTCAGAGCCGACGGGAAAATAAAGTGTTCCGATTTCTGTGCTCTACAGGAAATTAAACAAAGCAGCTTCACTATCTGCCCACACACACAAAACTAATACCCAGTCATCCTACAGAGGATTCTCTACAAGCCAGCTGGACAACAGTGAGACTAATCCACCGTCCAGATCCAGTAAGACTTGCGACAGTACTCCGGGCTCAGCCCTGCACCACTGCAGTCAAGAGGAGCCGAGCCAAGCCATTAGACACCTTACAGAGCTGAACCTTAAGCAGAGACGCTGTGTAAAGCAGCCCAAGTTCAGGCCTGGCACAGTACAACCTTCACCCTGGGGCACTGCTCCTGGATGCCCTGCTGCCTTCAGATAGAACAGTCCGTCCCTCAGTGGCAGCAATCCCCTTAGGGACTGCTGAGTTCCCAAGCTGCAGTCTGAGATGAGGGTGGAAAGCTGCCTTCTTGTCTGGTTTTGCTGCCAATGAGCGCACGATCAGGGAGCCTTTGCAGTCACCACTGCAAGTTAATGCACGCTTGAAGGAAGAGGACCAAGTAACACTTTGCAATGAATGGGTGGAACACCCAAAGATCTGCAGTTTCAGTCTCAAGGATCAGCCTGACCTCACAGGTCTGTCAATTGAGAGAACAGCCTCTCCAGCAACAAGCTAGGTAGGGCGGAGGCACACCTGAACTTCTTCAGCACTCAGCGACTCAGTCTGAGTTTGAGGCGGTGGTGGGAGGGAAGGTTCTTGGTGGAGCAGGGGGTAGCGCCGGTCTGAATCAAACCCAGGTGCCCATCCCTACTAGGGTGACCAGATGTCCCGATTTTATAGGGACAGTCCCGATTTTGGGGTCTTTTTCTTATATAGGCTCCTATTACCCCCCACCCACTGTCCCGATTTTTCACACTTGCTGTCTGGTTACACTAATCCCTACTCAAACCACAGAAGAGCAACACAGGACAGTGCATTGACACCCCAGGAAAGACCCTGGAATTCCAACAAGCACCCCGCGCCAGACTGGCCTCGATTTTTAACATCCTGGTGTTTAAGGGCTTTTAGCGGCCAGCGCAGCTGCTCAGTTCGCTGGGAAGCCACAAGCTGCAGAGCAACGGGCCCAGCTCAGAATTCGGAAGCTGCCAGTTCAGAGTCCGTACCAACCACTATGCAACACCACAGGAAAGGGCCCATTGGACCACCATGAGATGCAGGCAGTGACCACAATTCCGCCTGTCCAGGGACTGACAAGGAGACAGCAGGGTGGGAGGCTGAACAAGGGTAGGGCAAGGAGCGCTGTGGCAAGGGGGCTCAAGCCAAGTTTTGCTCTAGGCCACCCTTCAAACGTACAGCTCTCCAGAACTCGATGCTCCCCCAAGAACTCGGCACCGGTGAAGGGCACCGGCCAGACAGCCCTGGGGGCTACAGCCCAATCTTACCCATATAGCAGGTACCACGGGGAACACCAACACACGCTTCTTCTACACTGCCTCAGCCCTGACCTGGAGTGAGCACCTTGGGGGCCAGGTTCAGCTCCTGCAACTTATCCTCTCCTTTGCCTCCCTAGGGAAACTGCCAAGGATGTTAAAAAAACCACTCCCAGAATAGGCACCAGTTGAAATGGGCACCTGTCCCGTGGGAACTGGGCTGAGACCCACCAATTCATTTCAATTAGGCCTTTGAATTACTTATGGCCACTGGGCTGGATTCCAAATGCTCCATGTCCCATTTCCAATCCTTGCTTCCTCACAGTGTGCGAGTAAATAAAGCCATGAGGGGAGGGAGGGGACAAAGAGGGGAACAAGGGAAAGAAAGGAACCCTTTTGAGATCCATAGTGGAAGAGAGAAGTCACAGCCAGCCAGCAAGGTATTATAGGGAGAGAGACGCACTGAAAGAGGAAGAGACATTGACTGTGTTGTGTTTAATCTGTGGGATCCTGCAAGGACGTAGAGGGCTGGTCCAACAGATAAACAGGATTCATCTGTGTTAGACCCTGAATTCTGTACATGGGCCAGGGGAGGACATGGGGTTATGAATGCTTTGGGGACTTCTGGGGCTTAAAACACTTGTCTAGCAGCCACCAGAGGCTGTCTCAAGCTCTCGTCCTGGCCCGCACTGGTCTTTCTCCTTGAACTTCTGCCACTATTGCCAACAGCAGCACAGCTCTGACCATGGTAGCAGTAGCAGGAGCTCTAGCATAGAGCACACCGGGGGCTTGTCTGAGTCCAGGCTCTCTAGATCTGCTCCGAGTAGGTGCCACAGCACTGTGTGTGTGTTCGTTCCGACACGTTCCAGCCCTCTGCAGCAGCCAAGCTCTCTTACATAACTGGGATGATTAAATCTGGAACACAACATTTAAAAGGAGCGATGAGGGGAGGGAGCTGAAGACAAAAGGGGCTTTTTATTTTCTGCCAAGAACCAGAAAATTCATTTCTGCACCTCCCATGCCACACTGGTTCCCTTAGTGCCCAGCCACGCTGCTCGGAAGGATCGAGGCTTGGTGCCCACTGCAATCTCACACCAGAGGGATGGCCTTAATGCTGCACGACTTTGCTGGATAGAGTCCATGGTACAGGCTTTCCTTAAAAATGATCATGGTCGGAGGGTTTCTTACTCTGCTCTACATTTCTGAAACAGCCAAGGGAGCAAACGGAAGAAAAATTCACATCATTTTAGTATTCAAATATTTGATCTTGAATGTTAAAATTTTCAAATGTAAAATATTCATGAAAAATAAAGTTACAGAGAGATTCTCATCCTGAAGGATCTCCAGTATTCTGCAAAATGATCCACAAATCATACCAAGGGCTCCATCCATTCAGCCATTGCTGAAATGCAGCCCCCTCGGGAGTACAAAGTATTGGCTGTTTAACACCAGTACTACGCTGCCATTTTGGACAGGAAGTGAACCCAACACAGGAGGAACCGCGCTAACAAGACTATGGTTCTCTACACAGCACGTGCCCATCAAAGCACTATGGGTTCACGCCCAAGTATTAAATCAGTAAGAACTACAAAACCTGACAAAAGCCAGTCTCAGTCCAAACTCTCCAGCCCAGGAACAAAATTCAGCACCAGCCTAAACGAGACAACAGATCTCAGATCAGCCCCACCAGCTTTGCCAGACCAAGAGGCAAAGTGAATCCCAGGGCAGAGGGCTCCCAGCTAACACTCTGCCTCCAGAATTCAAACCTGGAGACTGGGAGCTACAGTGCACCAGCTGACCTTGCCCACTGGGAGGGTGAGCTGGACCAGAGGCCATCTCCGATGTTACCCAGGACCCAAACCAAGCAGGGCTTTATAGAGTAAACTCAACACCCTGAACTGCACTGAAAACAGAACTGGCAGCCATTGCAACACCACTGTAACTGAGCCACTATATTCTAGGCTAGCCAAACTTCCCGTGTGGTGTTCAAGAGAACTCCAGACAGGTCCCATTGCAGTACTTCAGTGTGCTGGTGACCATGGCATAGGTACTGCAGCAAGGACACAGCACTGGAGCCAGGCTCCTAGGAGCCCTTCATTAAAAGGCTACAAGATTGTTAATGGCCACAAGCAACCAGGATTTCTGTTTTCCATGACAACCAGAATCCTGCATCTCCAGCAGAGGTATTTTTGGTGGCCTGTGCTATGCAGGAGGTCAGAGGAGATGACCTGGTGGGTCCCTTCTAGCCTGAAACTCTGTCTCTATTCATTCAGGAAGAGGAAGGGAAAGGAATATTAATTTGCCTTTCTATAGCAGCTTCCAACTGAGGAGCTCATTGTTCTTTACGCACATTAATTAAGCCTCACAGCATTCTTATGGGACAGTATTATCCCCACCTTACCGGTGGGGAAAACAAGGGACGGAGGGTATGTCTACACTGCACACTAACCCTGGGCTCAGACTCAGCTTTGAGCCCAAGCCCCACTTCTGTCCACACACAAATCAGTCTGAGTCGGAACAGCAAGCACTCAGGACCCTGCAGGGGGTAGAGAGAGAGAGGAGGGAGTCCGTCCCTCTGTGACTCAGGTCCAAGCCCTGCCATTCTACAGTATGGACGCAGGTCAAGCTGCAGGCCAAGTCTGGAGGTCTGTGCAGTGCAGTATGGATGCATCAGCACTAGGGTGACCAGATGTCCCGATTTTATAGGGGTTACAAATGAGCATAGATGCTCATACCCTAGATTAACAAACCCAGTGTCTGCTAACTCGAGTTGTACTAATCCTGGTCTTACGCTATAATGTAAACAAACCCACTGAATTCACATGTCTGGGTCCCACAGACCTAAGCTTATTGTTTAGCGTAGACATACCTGGAGAGGTTAAGTGATTTTCCCAAATCTAGAAAGCCAGTGGTAAATAGAAACTAGATCTCTTAGCTCCAAGTCCTATGCTTTTATCCAAAAGGAGATATTGTTATGCAACTGAACTAAAGGGCTTCTAACAAAGTATAACCCAACCTCCTATGCAAAAAAACATAGATCCAAGAAGCAGCAAAGAATCCTGTGGCACCTTATAGACTAACAGAAGTTTTGCAGCATGAGCTTTCGTGGGTGAATACCCACTTCTTCGGATGCCCGAAGAAGTGGGTATTCACCCACGAAAGCTCATGCTGCAAAACTTCTGTTAGTCTATAAGGTGCCACAGGATTCTTTGCTGCTTCTACAGAACCAGACTAACACGGCTACCCCTCTGATAATAGATCCAAGAGAAACTCACTAGAAACAGACGAAGCCTGGGGAGGAGAAATAAAACCAAAAAACCCAGAGTGATAAATCTGGCACCAGTGTCTTTTTGGATGTCTTCCATAAACCTTGATAGTAAGAAGGCAGGGGGGATAAAAATATCAATTTAGTTTAAAAAAAATCTTATTTTTTCATTTAAGTTAAATACATTTTCTTTGTAAAAAAATAAACCAATTTACAATTAAATTTGAGATTATAAACAACCTATTTTAAGGCCTAAATTTACTAATCTATTAAAATAACCAAGTAAATACCAAAACATCATTCAAGCCCTACGTGTTTGTTGTTAGAATTTTAAAGAAAGCCAAACCACTGAACTGGTGAAAGTCACTGGCTCAGCACGTGGAATCTGGGTTTGTTGATGTGCTAAACTAGCTTTTGACAGCAGTAGCCTCTTCCACAAGTGCAGAGAGAATATTTTCTTCATTTCAGTTTGCTCAACTAGTTCAGTTCAGTGATTAGGTCATTCAAATTTGAGAAACCAATGGGGAGCTGAAAAAGCTGGAAAGTTTGCTTTCCTCTTCCAACCTTTGAATAAAAACAAGGTGAGAGAGCATGAGATCTACTAGTTCTAAAATCCTGAAGGACATGGTGAACAATAAGTCCAATTCACTAACTAAAGAAGCTTCCTTTGTTTAACAGATGAGTTTTAAATGAAAAACATGTTTTGCATTTAAAAAACTTACTTGTATGTTTTAATAAACTTATTTAAAACAAAAAACAAAAAACACTTATGTATCCAGCACATTTAAGGTATTTTTTATTTAAAATAAATAAATAAAATGGAATTCAATTAAAACGCACAAAAACAGCAGTTTCCATCCAAATACAGCTGGACACAAATCACAACTAAAAAAGTCAATCAAGTAAATAAGAAATGCATCATTCACCATTTTCTAACAAAAATGTATTTATTCAGATTCTTGCTGTTTACATGTATGTTAAGCTATATAATTGCTTAAATAGATGTGTATAGATAGAGTGTACCCTAGTAGTTAGTAAAAATGAAGTACCAAGTTATATAAGCCACCTTCCACCTCTTTTTTAGTTATTTAAAAAAAAAAGTACAAATGCAAAAGCAAGATTAAAACTGATGACTTAAATCAAGATTTCCTGCTTGCTGATTTAATTCACGATTAAAATCAGGGATTTCAATCCAGCGCGTAAGATCTAAGCACTGTACTCTGTAGAGCATAGCTGCAACCTAGTTATGTTGAAGGAATTGGTCATTTTGCCGCCCTTGCGGAAACCTCAAGGGGCTTTGTGTTGCCCTTGCAATGAAATCCTCCACGATGCCATGTGATCAGCAGCAGGACAATGGCACAGCTCAATGAGCACTTCATACTGCCTGCCACTAGACACAATGCTATCAATATGGCTACAATGGAACCGGTGCTCTCTATTGGGCAGATTTTATTACATTCTTATAGATCATCTAACAGGCTTAGCAGCCTGGATTTATTCATTAGACAAAAGCCTCTTGAAAGTGACCTTAGCTGGCTCAATAAAAGAATGGACTGTGGCAGTCACCCATAGATTCATCAAGTAGGAAGGGAAACCACCATCTCTCCACTCCTTCCCACATAATTAAAGCTAGCCACCCTACCCCTCCCAGATCTCATTCCCCACCTGCAATGAGCACCGGCAGCTGCTCTCCCACAACCAAGTGATTTGGCCTATGAAATAGGGTCACTGCTCCCTGTTCTCTTATCCGCTCCTTTCCTCTCAAGGATTGAGCTCACAACCTTGGGTTTAGCAGGCCAATGCTCAAAACCACTGAGCTATCCCTCCCCTCTTAGCCTCTCCTTTCAGCAGCACCATCCTAAGACATCATCTCCCCCATCAGCTCTTAAACTAGTGTTCCCAGGAATTTAAATCCTTCTGTAGGGTGCAATCTAGATCTATTCTAAGGGCATGCACTGCTGCAGAATCTGAGTGCCTCGCAAGCTTTATTGTATTTATCCTCACGACACCCTGTGAGGCAGAAGCAGGGCTATTATCCCCATTGTACAGATGGGGAAACTGAGGCACAGAGAAATTAAGTGACTTGCCTAGGATCACACAGGGAGCCTAGGGCTCCCAAGTGTGAGGCCAGCGCCCTGATCACGGCCCCCTCCCCTTTAGCAGGGAAGCAAGCACAGCACATTTGGCATGATACTCTGAAATTTATCCCACATCTTTAGTGAGGAACCTAGCATTTGCAGCAACGAGCCAATCACCATGGGTCTGACCACAGATCAATGGAGTCAATGGGCAAGACAACAACTTGTTTGGGCTTCACATGAGCCTATCGAAAAGTTATTACTGGGAGCGAGGAAGTGCACTGTCCTCTCTAGTACGCCAAAGTGGAGGCCCTGAGCAAATCCCCATCAGCCTCGCTGCTGTGTCATTCCCTGCAGCCCTGTGTATTACTATTCCATGCCCGCCTGGGATGGCAAGGGAGCAAGCAAAGAGCCTTGACTTGCGCATCAGAAAGTGGAGATCCAGAAGTACTAAGGATTGGGGCCTGCTTTGGTATGGCCTTTACCAGCAGCGCTTGCCCTTCATCCCACTAGCTCCAGGCGCCCTCCAGACATTCAGAATGTTCACACCCTCTGTGAGGTGGCATTATCCTCATTTTAGACAGGGAAACTGAGGCACGGGACACCAAGGCTCTGAACTGCAAACCCAGCCTTTGCTTTTGCAGTTACAGTTGTGCACCCGCAGTGAATTACACTCACCGTTCATCGACCATTCCCACAGCAGTTCACTGCCAATACAAAACCCCGGGGGAAAGTCACTCTGGTACAAAGTTGTGCCTGCAAAAATGGTGGCCCAGTTTGATGGGAAATCAGGCCCCACCTTCCAGGCTCAGGAAATCTGTACTAGTGCCCAGAGTCCTGCCTGCCTGTCCTCCGCCCTGACCCCCGAGCTGCTTGTCCATCACAGAACAACATGCCCATGTTAAATTTCAGCCCTGATCCTGCAAGTTGCTCTGCATGGACACAAGGTACCTCTGCGTGGGCCCATGCCAGGATCATGGCCTAAATTAACAGTGGGAAGGTGATGGCTTCCGAGGGAGCAGATGAGTGGTGCTAAAGAAC
Organism: Mauremys mutica; assembly: GCF_020497125.1. Classification (NCBI taxonomy): domain Eukaryota; kingdom Metazoa; phylum Chordata; order Testudines; family Geoemydidae; genus Mauremys; species Mauremys mutica. Next base: position 78,658,284 of record NC_059082.1, on the reverse strand, counting down.
AGAGGCAAACGCTGGCTATGTGCACGCTGGTCTCTGCATCCTGGGCCCCAGCAGCAGATTTCCGAGGGCCTCAGCCAGGAGGTAAAAGCAAAAGTAAGAATAATTCCAGGCTCGCTCTCTCCAGGAGAAAAGGGATATTTTTAATGTTTAGTATTTGGGAGTGCGGGTGTGAAAGGGAAGAAGAGAACCTGGGAGCACAGAATCTATCCAGGGGTCACCTTTAAGGAGAGCCCACATTCACTTTCACAAGACAGCAAGTCCAAACACAGAGCAGGGCTAAACCCCTTTCCAGCAGGCAGAGAGGTGACCTGAGCACAGGACTGGGAGCCAGGCTCCCTTCCCAAGTCTTGTGCCAAGTCGATGGCCTGGGGCAAGACACAACCTCTGCGCCTCAGATCCCCCATCTGTACAACAGGGACAGTGCTCTGAAATGGGAGAATGTAGCTCACAAACACTGCACCCCCTTCACTCCAATCCTCTCAGGATCGGTCAGATGTGGAACGACACCCTGGATGCCAGCCTGGGTTCAGCGTCAGCCAGGTTCCCAACTGTACAGCGCTGGGCTACAGGCGAAGCCTGCTGGGGATGGGAGCATTCTTCTCAAGCGGGCTCAGCCACGGGTGTTAGAACAGGCTGTATCTGCAGCTGCCCTGGCCTTATATGGAGATCCTCACGTCAAGCACACAGCTTTCAGCTGTTATCCACCTCAAAGTGGAGTCTGGCATTGGACTCATGCACTTCGCCTGCTGCTCTCCAGTTAACCTCTTTCCTGCTGAATGGTCTACGAGATACGGCAGCGAAGCATGGGCACGCCTCGAGTCACCAGCCTACCTGGAGACTTCCTGGCATTCCCATTCCCATAAATGGCCGCCCTGTTTGAAATGGCTGCCGGGGACACACACGCTGAGAGGAGCGGATGGGGCGAGCAGGTATCTGCCCAAGCAGGATTTCACCTCACCCCCTCAACACCTTCCCAGCAGACCCAAGAGGTCTCCGCATTAGCCAGGGCAAGGAGGATTCCTACAGATGGACTGCTCAGAAACAAACACCAAGGAAAGCACAATTTGATATTTCCCCAGTGAGGCAACTGGGTGGCCTAGGGAGCTCACAGTCCCTGGCCTTTTGCCTCCTGACAGCTAGGTTTCAATCCTGGCTTATGTCCCAAATCAAGTGGGCATAGTGGGTCTCAGTCTAGTCTGTAGCTGACAGTATTGATATTACAGGGGCCTACATGCTCCAGCTGAGATCAGGGCCCCATTGCACTAGGCACTTTGCACACACACAACCTATACCTCACATTGCCTACAGTCTCAAGAGAAAGAAGGTGGGAGGGTGGAAAGAGCCACAAAAAGGTGAAATGACTTGCCCAAGGTCACACAGAAGGTCAGTGGCAGAGGTAGGAATAGAAGGCAGACGTCCCGATTCCCAGTCCAGCACCCCCATCCACTGGACCACACTGACCTCCTCACAGAGCTCCCATTCAACCTGCTCCATCACAGCACAACCTGCACTTTCAGTTTAGCAGAGAACCGGGGCTAAACCGAAGGCACAGGCTCACTGGAAGCAGAGGCTTCCCCTGAACTGTACAACAGAGGCTGACCCGGGCCCACTCCAACGTTACACAAGCCACGCTTACGTCACTGCTGAGACGTGCCGATCATACACACTAAAAACATTCAAAATGTTCTCCGCTCCCAGAAACAGCTGAGGGGAAAAAAAAAAATTCCAGCCCCATCTGTGCCCAGCTGCCAGTATGGCATTTCCAGGAGCACAGGAGATCTAGGCACAACAGCCACACAGTCAAAAGGGAAGAAAATATCTGTAGCATGCAAGTGGGTTGCCATGGTAATGAGCGAGCTATCAAGAGCCCAGGGAGCTCACACTCCTTTACTGAACCCAGACAGAGACTTTAGCTCAGGGATCTCTTGCTCGTTAGCAGTTTGGGGAAGAAAATTCAGATGGGGGTGGGGGTTGGGAGAGTCCGAATGATTTGGTTTGGATATTTAAATTCACATTGCCTGGTTCAAACATAAAAATTGACCTGGTGAACTCCCCCATGCCCCAGCCAGCGCAGGAGGTGCTCTGAATAACCCAGGTCTGGTTCCCTTGCACCACTGGGAGGCACCCTTCCGGCTTCACCTTGCCAGGGAGAGAGAAGGGGTTGAGAAACCACTGAAAATGAGCAAAGTGCTCCCCATGTCAGAGGGCCCCATGGCTGCTGGCACACAGCGCCCACTGCAGGCTTAGGGGTCCCTGTTTTGGGCACAACCCAAACCATGTGAGAAAACGGCAAAAAAAAAAAAAATTGTAACCACAAAGGAGAGTCGACTTTGTACCGGCTAGTAAACACCACCAGATCCTGCCACCGAGTCCTGAGAGAGACATGGGGCTCATGGGCAGCAGGTGAACCCCCCTTTAGGGAGGCCAGCCTGCCGGCCCCACCCCTTCTGTCTGAGCAGCCCCCACTCCCTTGCGGCCAGAGGACCCCATGGCCGCTGGATGGCCACAGCACCAGCCTGATGCCGACGGGCCCAAGCACCGGCTCCAGCACCAGGCCGCTGGCCCGACCACAAGGCTGACCTGAGCCACCCCAGTCCTGGCCACCGGCTGGAGCTGAGCCCCCACCAGCTTCAGGGGAGAGGGGGAGCGAGGGTGGGGCCTCCCAGGAGAGCATGGGCAGGGGAGGCTGCCTGGGTTGGGGAGGCTTAGCCTCCCTTGGCCTATGGTACCCGTAACTGTTGATGGCGGGGGGGCACAATTTAAAGGTTCAGCTGCCCCCGAACAGTGAGTCACAGCATCCCTGCCCCCCCTTACCCTCACAGTCTCCCCTCCCAGAAAGCAGCAGCCCCTCCCTGCAGCACCCAGCTGTTGCTCCAGCCTCTCCCTGTGGGGCGCAGCTTGCCCGGCCTCCGAGGTCACTTGACTGGTTAAGCTCTGCCAGCTGCTGTGCAGGGAGGGGGCCCAGTGGCACCACATGACTGAGCAGGGACGGCTCTGAGTCAACAAATGTGGGAGTGGGGCAGCCCTGACGCTGCCCCGAGCCCCTGGAGGCTGGGTGGTTTCCAGGGGCATCCAAGACCCTCCCAACTCGGGGCTCCTGCACATTAGCCACCCTGTGGCCCTGGTTAAATCCCCTGGGCCCTTGTGTGAGACCTGAACACACACCAGGGCAGGCGCCCATCCCCATGGGCCAGTGGTGACCCCACGGTGGGCCCAGCCCTCCAAGCCTCTGGCAGGTGCGGAATTCGCCCCCCATACTCGGTCCCATTGGCCTGGCTGGGGGATTGCAAAGAAATCATATAAAATCTGGCAGAAATTTTTTGGAGGTGGGGGGCAGACGTGACCCCGCGCCCCCGACACACACACACACACACACACACACACACACACACACACACACACACACACACACACACACCCCGCTTCTGCCCTCAAGCCATGCACCACAGCTGCTCTACCGGCCTCAAGAAGAGCAGCTTCTGGGTGGCTACTTCCCTAGCTACCCGCCCTATCCCCCCTCCTCCCCATCCCTCCTGCAGATCATGCTTCAGCACAGGCAATCTCGCTCTCAGTAAGTCTTTGCAAAGGAATTTGAAGACATGAAGTGCTACATCAACAACTAAGAGAGGAACAACCACGGGTGCTACTACAGTCCCTTACAGGCTGCATTTCGGTAGCCTCAGTACCAAGGCTGTACATTTCAGGAAGCCCAGAAGGTTGAGGCTCCCCCACCCATTTGCTCCCATGATCCGATCGCTGGGGAGCCTGGTGGCATGGTGGAGGTAGGAGAGGAGAAAAATGGGAGCAGTCTGCCAACTGAGAGCGCCTTCCTGTTGTCACTCCAGAACGGAGCTCTGACCTGGTCCAGGGTCACCAGTGGCAGTACGAGCAGGCCTGTGCTGGAGGAGGATCAGTCTCTGGGCTTTCGGCCACGTAAACGAGTCTCCAATCTCTGATAAGGAAGCATGCCCAAAATGTACCTGCACAAGTCTTTGGCATACAGCAACCGCACTCGTCACACTGAGCTCGCTGCAATGGCCCATCTGCTCTGAAAGGCCCACGAGGAACTAAACTCCCTGCAAGCCCATCAACCCAACGGGCACAAGCTGCCGGCTCCAGTCTCCTCTCTGGATGGAATGTAGGTCACCAGGAGCAACCATGAATTCTCATTCCGGACCAATGCAGGCTAAGCTCCTGGGTCCCAGGGCAATTTCCAGTCAAGACCCACAGAGAAAGTGTGCCAGACTGACAGGGCCCATTGGCAACTCCACAATGCATCCCCATTGGAGAGCATCTTCTCAGCCTGCCTTCTAAACTCCCTCCTTAAGAAACCTACAACCATCCTGAAGTCCTATAGCTGTGGCTCTCAAAAACTCCATCCAGAAGCTGAGCCAGCGCCATCTAGCCATGGGCTGCCCATCTGGTCCATTCAAGGCCCCAGGAGATACCAGCACTGTCCAACGCGCCCCTTTTCCCACCCACAACCCACTGCTTGGGAACCTCATGGCAAAAAAGATTTACCTGCTCCTTCCAAAAAGAGGTGGTGTAACCATGCCTCAGAGGGTCACAACTGAGGATGCCCAATTCAGGATGAACTGCTGAGAAATAGGGCAGATACACCCCAAGACTGATGGCTAATCCCCCCCATAGGATATACCAAACCAGCAATGAAAGTAAACTCTTGTTTCACCACACTGGCTAACAAGAAAACAGAAAGGCAGTTTCCTCAGGCATTCCAGTTCTTATATCACCACCAAAAACACTGGATTCAGAGATGAGTGGTTCTTTACAACCAGTCTCATCAAATAAAAGGTTCTTCTGATCCCAAAGGACCAGCAACACACCCAGGTAAATATACAACTTAGATCTTACCCAAAAATCACGCTGATGCCAATCCTTTAGTATCTAAAATCTAAAGGTTTAGTCATAAAAAGAAAAAGAAAAGTGAGAGTTAAAATTGGTTATAGGAATCAAATACATACAGTAATGGCAAAGTTCTTGGTTCAGGTTTGTAGCAGTGATGGAATAAACTTCTGGCTTGAAAAGTCTCTGGCTGCTTCCAAATCATTGGAAGTCCTCAATTCCTAGGTTAGAATGCTCCCATTAGTATAAGTTCATAGCCCAGAGGCTTGGGCAGGAAAGAGATTGGAGAAGGATAGAGGCAAAATGGAGGGGTTTCCAGGGCCATTTGCCATGTTGAGGGAAACCCATTGTTTCAAACAAAAACCTCGGCACAGGTAGTGGAGAATCGCAGGTGACCAGATAATGTTTGAAGTCACATGGGCAAGTCACGGGTTCATGCCCAATTTCGCTCAGTCACTGCAGAAAACCATTACCTATATTCCAGACAGCAGGTAAGACAGTTCGCTCAGTTTAGATGGGCATCTCCCATGATCCACTGTCAGTTAAGTGTCCTTTTGATGGGCCACTCAATTTGAATAATCCCTCCGAGATGTGCTGGCTAACTACTTCCTGGGCATTACCCCAGGAGCAAACATTTGAAATCCAGGTATAGAGCCAATATTCGTAACTTCAAATCCAAAAATGATACATGCATACAGATGGCAAATCATCATCTTTTCATAGACACCTCACTTGACAACCTTCGTACAAGATTTGCTGCAAATATATAAAAGTGGTTGCAACAATGATCTATATGGTCATATATTAATCAGATAACATCACAGGTGGACTGGGAAAGAAAATGAGTGAGGCAGGGTGAAACCTCTCCAGATATGTCTACGGACAGCTGTGCACATTAGGGATCTGGATGAGTCTAAGTCAGGACTTGTCCCTGGTATATTCATCCCCACACATAACGGAGCAGATGGGAGAAGGGAATCTGAACTATTCAGCCCCTGATTAACACCCACAATCGGAGTCAGCCCAGAGCAACAAGCACAGCATCCATGGACCCGGCACCAGAATGCCAAGCAAACCAATCATTCCCGAGAGCCACACAAGTTCGGAACAGAGCGATCAGCTCAGAGGGGCTGTGGAATGCCCTGTAGGGTTCCCGCTTTCCTGCTCCATGTCCCATGAACACCGCCCAGTGTCGGCCGAGGACACAACGAACCACACCTATCACCAATCCGGCTGTGCCCCATGAGTACGACACGGTTGTCTCCTGCCCACCAACTAGAGTTGGGCTTGAGCTGCCAAGTGGTTTGAGTATGAGACACCTGGGATCTATTCTGCCACTAGCTCGCTGTGACCGTGGGCAAATCAGCCACTGCCTCTTTGTGCCTCCCTTTCACCCGTGGGTAAGATTTACTGAGGTTTAACACTGACAAAGCATGTTGTGATCATCTCTGTGTTGCACCTGGTGGGGAGGACAGCATCGTTACTGGGGGAGCTACGCGTTGGTTACAGAGAAGATCTGGGACACAGTTTTCCCAGGGCCACTGCTCTCTCACTGACATCTCACTGCCGCAGATTATCAACTCTCCGTTCACTCAGTCGTGTCCCAGGGCCCACCTCCTGCCCCTATCAACACCATGGAAACAACAAGAGAATCCACAGGATCCACTTCATGCTCCAACGTTTCAGCTGCCAGTGTGTCCGGCCTTCCCATTACGGACTGGTACATCACAAACTAAGGGAATCACAGAGGCAGGGTTCTCACCTTCCTCTGAAAGAACAATTGGCTGCTTCTGGCAAAGGGAAGCCAGACTAGATAGACCACGGAACTGATTCAGCAGGGTAATCTCAGCCCTGCCAGGAGTACATGCTAGCAGCTGTTACCCTGTAGAACAGCTGCTGTGCAGAAGACTCCATGGAAACATCTCTCCGCAGCACGGAACTCCACGCCAGAGATGCATTAGGATGGCTGCATTTTGGCCACCACTGCTCTGGAGGCAACCCTCTACTTGCAGCCTGGTGGATAAGGCTGCACTGTGTGCCCACAGAGGCAGCCGTCACCAGCATGAGCTCTCCCCAGAGACAGAGGTGCTGGAATTAGGGAGGCTGCTGCTCCCACTGGCTTGAAGTGGTTTTCATCTTATACAGGGTTTACAGTTTGGTTCAATGGCTCTCAGCACCCCCACTATACGGATTGTTCCAGCTCCCCTGACCACAGGTCAGGCTGCCTTTAGAGTCCAGGGGGAGCTTGGCTTTTTGGCCCAGATTTGGGTAACACCTGGCACGTGGAATTACCCAACTCCGAACTCTTAAGGCAGCTAAGCAAAGATGCAAAAGGCACTTTCATGAGAGAGTGTTTAATTCCAAGGATCAGCTTAGGAAATAAAACCCAGACACAGAGGCAAGCTTACTTGCCAAACACCTGACAGGTCTTTCATACAGCCCCACGCCGACCTGCCGCAAGTCCCCCAGGAGGAGGGGCACCGCAGAACCAAACCACTGCCTGCAGCATTCAAGGGCACGGGGAGCAGTACAACACACAATGGGGGCCAGGGAGGTCAGCCAGGCTGTAGCTGGACTTGAGGCTGAAGTAGCAACGAGCCATTTTAAGCGTCGCAGATGGGAGCCTGCCGCCTTCAGTGGCTCGTCTCCCCCGCCACGCCCCACGTGTCCCAGAGCGGTGTCTCCATGGACCTCGCACCGTGAGAGCCGAGTCCACGTGAGCCACACACTGTGTGGGGGTGCAAGCAGCCCTGGTGCAATGGGACCACAAGTACCATCACGGCTGAGGGTTCCAAGGCAGAGAGATCAAGGCCAGGAACTCGGGAGCCGGGTGCGGATTCCCAATGCCTCCTTCCCTCTCCAACGCGCTCTGCGTGGCGCTGTCCTTCAGCACGACGGACGGGGGTGGAGACTAGAGCAGCAGGAAACTCCTTCCCAAAGGTTTTGGTACGAAGCTCGTATTTGTCAGCCAGTCAATCTGCTCTTCCCTCTCTCCCACCCCCTTCCATCTCCCAGGCTTATTCCCAGTGAAGATCCTCAAACAGTAACCTTACAGCTAACAGTACCGCCAATACAGTTCTAGCTGTTTGGAACCACTTGCATCAATTGTGTTGCTGGGCCATCAATTGTGTTGCTCACAGTTGGGCCTCCAGATACCCTAGGCCAGGCACCATGATTACTGACCAGCAGAGCTAGCTTGATTTTCTGAAAAAAAGATTTAAAAAACCCAAAATATAGGGTTCCTGTCCGTTTGGCTGGTTTGGTAATCGGTGAGGTTTTCTGGTTTGTCCACAAAAGCCAGATTTTTCACATTTCACACACTAAAAAGTTTCCACTTTTTCACTGAAAAGTCAGACGTTTTCTAATGGAACAAAGGTTTTTCCCAAATGAAAATTTCCATAGAGAATGAATAAAAAGCACCAGTTCTGATCCAGAAAAATCTGATGGGAAATTCTGACCAGCTTCTCCTAACCAACTGAAAGACAGTTTTCAACCAATTCAGGATAACTCTGTTGGACTAGCTAGCAGAGGCTGGGCCCAATTCTGTTGAAAACAAAGTAAAAACTGCCTCTTAGTGGGTTCATTCATGGTTTGGCTCTATCTGCAACCAGCCAGCCAAGCCACCTTTGAACAAAGTTAGTCTGGAGCACAAGCAGCTTGAGCCCCAGCAGAAGGGCCCAGAGAACGGATACTGTGGTTTCCTTCCAGCCAAGGTTTTTCTTGCATCCACATTTAACTGAAAATTCTACTAGCAGAAGAGGGAGTGGGACTGAAATAAACATTCTGATGGGGATGATACAGGGGCTCTGTTTCACACTTCTTCAGAAAGCGATGTAAGGGTCTAATTCTGGAATATAGCTCAGTAATCTTGGTTTACAACACTCAGCACCAGCTTCTGCGCATCATGAAGTAGGAGGATGGATCTGGGAGAGGCAGGGTTGCCACTCCTCCTACTGGTTGGGGGAATAGCCATGACGGTCTCATAAGGGATTGACCAGGCTGCGTTTTCAGGGATGCTCATGGGAATCCCAAATAGTTTCCTGTGCCCAGGAATTTTTCCAGTGGAATGCTGAATCTCACACAATGATGATATTCCGATTAGGGCTGTCAAGCGACTAAAAAAATTAATCGTGATTAATCGCACTGTTAAACAACAGAATACCATTTATTTAAATATTTAGGAGGTTTTCTACATCCTAAAATATATTGATTTCAATTACAAAACTGAATACAAAATGTACAGTGCTCACTTTATATTCATTTTTGATTACAAGTATTTGCACTGTAAAAAAACAAAATAGTATTTTTCAATTCACCTAATACAAGTACTGTAGTGCAATCTCTCTATCATGAAAGTTGAACTTACAAATGTAGAATTATGTACAAAAAAAAACTAAATTCAAAAATAAAACAGTGGAAAACTTTAGAGCCTACAAGTTCACTCAGTCCTACTTCTTGTTCATCCAATCGCTCAGACAAACAAGTTTGTTTACATTTGCAGGAGATAATGCTTCCCGCTTCTTGTTTACAATGTCACCTGAAAGTGAGAACAGGCATTCTCATGTCACTGTTGTAGCCGGTGTCGCAAGATATTTACGTGCCAGATATGAATCTTTAGCGTATGTCCCTTCATGCTTCAACCACCATTCCAGGGGACATGTGTTCATACTGGTGACGGGTTCTACTCGATAACGATCCGATGTATGTTCATTTTCATTATCTGAGTCAGATGCCACCAGCAGAAGGCAGATTTTCTTTTTTGGTGGTTCGGGTTCTGCAGTTTCCGCATCGCAGTGTTGCTCTTTTAAGACTTCTAAAAGTCCCTCTCAGATTGTGGAAGGCACTCAGATTCTTAAACCTTGGGTCAAGTGCTGTAGCTATCTTTAGAAATCTCATATTTGGTATCTTCTTTGCGTTGTGTCAAATCTGCAGTGAAAGCGTTCTTAAAATGAACATGTGCTGGGTCATCATCCGAGACTGCTATAACATGAAATATATTGCAGAACGCTGATAAAACAGAGTAGGGTACATAAAAATTCTCCACCAAGGAGTTTAGTCACTAATCTAATTAACACATTATTCTTTTAACGAGCGTCATCAGCATGGAAGCATGACCTCTGGAATGGTGGTTGAAGCATAAAGGGACATACAAATGTTTAGCATACCTGGCATGTAAATACCTTGTAATGCTCGCTACGAAACTGCCATGTGAACACCTGTTCTCACTTTCTGGAAACATTGTAAATAAGAAGAGGGCACCATTATCTCCTGTAAATGTAAACGAACTTACAAACAAATGTAAAGTTACTTCCTGGCACCATCTAGAGAAGCTGGTAGGGCAATGTCCTGTATTTACTCCAACTCTGATACTACTCTGAGCATAAATCAAACCAGCAACTAGAAAATTGCTCTTGCCTACGTCTTTCCATGTAGCAATCTATGCCCTTTCTGGGGGACCCAGGACAAACGATTACACAAGAACGTTGTCTACAAGGAATTTTCTAACTTCGGCCCATCAGCACTACGCGGCAGGATAAAAGTAACAATTATGGGATGCTTTTGGCCAATCCGAATACACAGGGCAGCTCCCAGGAGCAAGTTAATTGGCTGACAACCAACCAGCACACAAGACTATTGTCGGGGTGTGAGACAACATGGAAACCGAGCTGAAACAATCAGCGCTCTGTTTTACTGCCATGCATTCAGAGTTGCCAGTCCCAGCTGACAGGACATACAGGGAAAGTCTACAGATGCAGGAAGGAGGGAAAAGTGAGGAGCTGGTTTCTGTACCAGTTGTTTGAAACATCTTTAGTTAGTGCCCAAAGAACCATCCCCAGAGCAGGGGCAGAGGCCATGGCAGCGAGAGTGCTGGGCTGGTACCAGCTCAAAGGCACTTGAGGGCTTTCCCAGTACCACCCTAGTTGTCAGGGGAGTGGCGCACAGTGGACATCTGCTGCTTAGGCAGTGGAGGCTGAAAAAGGTGGCCATAAAGAGTAGCTAGGAAGGTGATGGAAGAGTCATGCGGCTAGCGAAGCAAGACTGGAAGCGAGACAAAAATGGCTGGGAAGACAGAGGGGGAGGGAAAGAGACACAAATCAAGCCACATGGAAACAAGTACTGGCTAATGGGGAGTCAACAGCAACAGAGAACTGGCCCCAAGGAAAACAGTTGCCTTCATTACTTTCCATTACCTGAAAGCCAAGAGTAACATCCCAATTTCAGGAACTATCCCCCATACCCAAAGTAGAATTTTCCTGCTGTTACCCAAGAAGCCAACCAGTATTTGCATCTTGCATCCCCAAGAGATCAAGACAGTTCACAGATAACTGCACTGAGGGGAACAGAATTCCAGGCCTTACTGTAAAATAACGCCTTGTGATCTCTCACCTGACAACTTGCATCACTTAGAATTGCATTTGTGGAAGGGCCCTTTAGTAAAGGGACTTCCTAAGACTTTGGAAGTTGAAATTAAGAGACACTTAAAACTAGGCTGGACACAGCCAGGGAGAACAATCCCGAGTTGGCAGGCGGACTGGACTAGAAGTGCTGCCAGCGTCCACGAGAATGGATGCATGACCTATGATGTGAGTCTGCTAAGCGAATGGATTCCTCATGGTAGCGTCAGCTTATGTATTGCATTAACACAGCAGTGCACGTGAGGTTTCCTCATCCTGCAGACATCTGCTCATTCCATAACCACTGTTGCCCCTCCCCGAAAAGGGAGAGTGGGTGAAAGAGGGGACTGAAACCCTAACTAGATCTCTCAGCTCCCTGCCACCCCGGGGCTCTGCAATGACATTCTTACTGGCGGTAAATTGCACTGGGATTAGCAAAAAGAAAGACTGTACTTGCTCCCACTGCCACCTCTCCCAACCCCCATCCCCACACACAACGTCCCCTTTCTCGCCAGCTGCAGCCACACAACTGGTGGAAATCTTATGCAAGCTGCTGCTGTCCTTGGCAGGATGCTGAGGGGACATCTGAGATCAATGTGTGTGCCTGTCCCTTCCTGTTCCGCCTGCCCCCGCGACGCCTTGATCCACAGAGCTCCCCACGGCAAGCAAACACCATGAAAACTGCTGGAAGCATCAGACCACCGGAAGCTCCAAGAAGGAGAATCTAACCTGGGGCTGGGGAGCTCATGGAGCTGCCGGCAGCCGCTTGCTCTTTGTCACACGTCCTGCAGATACACACTTGCCTTAAAACTACTCAAGGGCAACAGCTTTGGTCTCCAAGGCAGGTCACGTGGCACTTATTCCACAAGGTGACACCTGGTAAGGCTGCTCTGGGAGGCGGCTCCCTGAGACAGGCGAGCAGTGCAGGCACTGGCCCTGCAGATCCAGAGCACCTGCTAAACACACAACAAGCCAGCACTGCTGCAGTATGGAGACAGCCAGAAGCTAGCTGCAGATGGTGCTAAGTGCTTTCTATCTGGTCCCATGTGATCCCCTGTTTTTTAAAGCAGGGGGAGGAGCAGACTTGGGTATGGGATATATTAATGAGCTCTACGGGTGAAAAGAACTTCACAGTGGACATCATTAGCTTTACTTCCAGAGGAGCACACTATAAATATCGAGGGCCGGATTAAGGCACAGATCTAGGGTTCCGGTTCCCAGAGTCACACGATTACATCACAATCTCAGCTTTCACTCCAGAATAAAATTTTATGCCCTCATGGTTGCAAAGATTAATTTGAAGGCATACCTTGAGTGTAACTGATACAGTAGCCTCTGCCTGAGTATGCAGAGAGCCTGAAACAATAGCTCCGAGAGGGGCAAACTGCCCCATATGTCTCAAATGGGCCTCAGTAAAGAACAGATTTATCAGACACATAGATGAACACAATATGTTGGGGAAGAGTCAACACCGCTTTTTATAAAGGGAAATCATGCCTCACCAATCTACAGTAATACTTCAGAGTTACAAAAACCTTGAGAAGTGAGGTTTTTCCTGACTCTGAAACGGCCCTAACTCTGAAAAGAAAAAAAAAATTATGGTTGTTCTTTCAAAAGTTTACAACTGAACATTGACTTAATACAGTATTGGAACTTTACTATGCAGAAGAAAAATGCTGCTTTTAACCATCTTAATTTAAATGAAACAAGCACAGAAACCGTTTCCTTACCTTGTCAAATCTTTTTTAAACTCCCCCCCTTTAAAAAATAAATAAATTACATTTAACATTATCCTGTACAGTATTTGTTTTTTCTTTTTGAGTCTCTGCTGCCTGATTGCGTACTTCTGGTTCCAAATGAGGTGTATGGTTGACCAGTCAGTTCATAACTCTGGTATTCATAACTCTGAGGTTCTACTGTATTAGACTTCTTTGAAAGTGTAGCAAAAATGGGGACAAGGGTGGAGCAGTCCATGTAGTGGATTTTCAGAAAGCCTTTGACAAGGTCCCTCACCAACGGCTCTTCAGCAAAATAAGGGACTATGGGATAAAAAGAGATGGTCCTCTCATCAGTGACTGGTTAAAAGATATTGCTACCCTTTGTGTCCTAAATGGTCAGTTTTCAGAATAGAGAGAGATAAATAGCAGTGTTCCCAGAGATCTATATTGGGACCAGTGCTGTTCAACTTATTCATACGTCATCTGGAAAAAGGGGTAAACAGTGAGGTGGCAAAGTTGGCAGATGATACAAAATTACTCAAAATAGTTAATTCCACAGCAGACTGCAAAGAGCTTCAATGGGATCTTACAAAACTGAGTGACTGGGCAAAAAAATGGCAGATGAAATTCAATGCTAATAAATGCAAAATAATGCACACTGGAAAACAATCCAAGCTATACATATAAAATGATGGGACCTATATTAGCTGTTACTACTCAAGAATCAAATCTTGGAGTCATTGTGGCTAGTTCTCTGAAAACATTCGTTCAAGCTGCAGCAGCAATTAAAAAAAGCTAACATTAGGAATCATTGTGAAAGAGATTATAAGAAAGAAAATATCATAATGCCACTATATAAATCCATGGTACACACACACCTTGAATATTGCGTGCAGTTCTGGTCAACTCAGCTGAAAAAAGATATATTAGAACTAGAAAAATTATAGGACAACAAAAATGATCACAGTCATGGAACAGCTTCCATATGAGGAAAAATTTAAAAAAAGAGTGGAGTTATTCATTTAGAAAAGAGACGACTAAGGGTGGACATGATAGAAGTCTATCAAATCATGAAAAGTGTGAAGAAAAAGTATTATTCACCCCTTCACATAACACAAGAACCAGGGGTCACCCAATGGAATTAATAGGCAGCAGGTTTAAAAGAAACAAAGGGAAGTGTTTCACACAACGCACAGTCAACCTGTGGAACTCACTGCCAGGAGATGTTGTAAAGGCCAGAAGTGTAATTGGGCTAAAAAAAGAATTAGATACATTCATGGAGGATAAGTCCATCGTCCATCAATGGCTACCAGCCAAGATAGTCAGGGACAACTCCATGCTCTGGGTGTCCCTAAACCTTTGACTGCCGGAAGCTAGGAATGGATAACTGGAGATGAATCAGTCGATAATTGTCCTGTTCTGTTCATTCCCTCTGAAGCATCTGGCACTGGCCACTGGTGGAAAACAAGATGCAGGGCTAGATGGACCATAGGAATGGCCATATTGGGTCAGACCAATGTTCTCAACCCCAAGATCCACGACCCTCCAGGGCCCCCACCAGCAGTGGACTCCATGCAGGGCAGGGGGAGAAGAGACCAGCCCCCCAACCCAACCAGACACTGCAGCTGACAGGTAGATACTGAGTGATGGAGGGGCTGCTGCCACCCCCTACCTCTCCTGGGGGAGCAGAGAGCACCTGCTGCCACTTCTGGGAACAGAAAGGGCCCCTGCCTCATGCTACTGCCCCTGCCACTACACCAAGTGGGTGCAGGGCCATGGTGAAGGGTTGGGGCTGAGACAAGGGGTGCCCCTGGGGCATGGTGTACACAGGGTGCTGAATTACTTTAATGACAGCCCTCCCACCGCCACCACCACAAAATGTAGTCAGCTTAGGCACGCTCACTGAGACACACAATCAGGCCAGATCACTGCATACTGGCCTCTACCTTCCTTAGGAAACATCGACAGGAGTGTTCAGATACTATGCACAAATCACTTCTTTTCTGGGTGGCATGGCTGGAAGGCTGGGAGGAGCGTGCTCTCCCTGACAGGTTAGGACACCCCTCAGGTAGCCTAAAGGGTGGTGAGGGAATGCCAAGAGCTTCAGGGGAACAAATGCTGGCGCATCTGTAGCAACAGAGCAATGAAACAAAGCCAGGAGCCCTTTTCAAAGGCAGCAGATATACAGGGCAACACAGAGACGTGTGCCAATAAAGACAACGCATTCTCACCGATACTGGAGAGGATGACTCGCTAACACCACATGTGAGACACCCACCCACAGACTGTAGAGTAGACACACCCAGGTCCCATATGCCCCTCTCCTCACCCCACACTAGCTCACTAGTGTTATCCAGAAGAAACCATCAGTGGGTAATCCTTTAAAGGAAGAAGAGAGTTTTATAAAGAGACTTGGCCCTCCAGAGACAAGAGACAAATTGTGGCCAGGTTTATATGCACACAAGGATCCATTTTTGGACCATAACAGAGCTTGGGCAACTTACAGCTCCAATCTAACCAGGGAAACAGTGTGACCCAGTGGGTAGAGCACACTGGTCTGGGACTCAGGAGACTTGAGTTCTAGTCACAGCTCTGCCACTGGCCTGCTGGGCGACCTTGAGCAAGTCACTTCACCTATGTGCCTCAGTTTCACTATCTGTAAAATGGGTATAATGATATTGACCTCCTTTGTCAAGTACGTAGAGATCTAGTGATGACAACTGTTTGTGTGCAGATGGTTACTGACATTTACCGATTAAAAAACTCATCCTTCCAAACCTATTCATAAAATATAGAGGAGGCAAAAACATCTAAGAGTTAAAACCAGGGTTTTTAAACCTGACAGTATCTCTTTAACACTAACAGAAACTTCTACCTTCCACATAATCTGATGAATAATTTATGTCTGGTAAACCAGAAATATAACATTCACTAATGGTTACCATAACAGAGAAACGAAGAATCTGAATAAGTGATTTATTAAACCCAAGCCATGCTGTAGCTTGAACAGAGTACGCACTTTGGCTTTCATATGCAAAAGCGAGAATGACATTTTTCATTAGTAAACTACAAAAGGAACCATAAGGAGTCGGTGATTTAAAAAAAACAAATCACAGTGACTTAAACCAAGTCGACTTATCACACAGACACGGGACAGAGGAAGTGGCTTGATCTGGGCAGTCATTTTGCAATCCCACCTTCTGTTTCCTACCTCCTCTAAGCATCTAACCTCCCCCCAGCGTCAAACACGAAGAGCCTTCTGTGCCTCCCCCACTTCTGCTCCTCTGACAGCAGCCACTGCACATGAACTATCAAATCAGTTCAGAAACTGAGATGTTACCAATTCATTTCTCCCTTTGAATAGGAAATAAAATGATACAGAATCACTGTGCTCTCTCTCTCTGGGCATTAGGCAGAAAAAAGGGATCTCGTTTCTAAAAGGCTCAGAATGAAGCACAGAGAGAGAGAGAGAGAGAGACAGCATTTCCAAAGGGAAAAAGGGGAAGAAAAAAAAACCCCAAACCCTGCCTTTGTTCAGCCTGGAGATCTGCCATCCTCCCTCTTCCTCCCCCCAGTACAATATTTAACGCAATAAACGCTGCTCTCTCCCCTCAAAGAGAAATAAATGACAGGGGATCCTTTCTTTGTCCAAGCTGACAGGATCTTTCCCCTTCCTTCAGGGATGAGGACAAAGGCTCGGAGGGGGAAGCTACTCCTTTGTCACATGTTCCTTCTGTCAGAGTTTTAGCTTCACATTATTAACATTTAATGTGGGAATGTAATTCAGCTCCCAGGCCTCTGCCCCTCCCCGCTCAGTGTAGGCCTTAGAGTCTGTGGGAAGCCCACAACCTCAGAGCTTGCCTTAGGCCCCTGCAGTTTTCTCAGGCATTCCAAAATTTGGACATCCCCTCTCTCGTGCCCTCCCCCTCCCCGAATCTTGGATGCCTGCCTAATTGAGTATTTATTTATCTCTCCATTTTCCCAGCTCTGTACACACACAGGCCCAGAGTGGTCAAGGCCTACACATCCTCCCAGAACCTCCCAAAACACTAAAGGGGCTGCCCCCCCATCTAAACCCAGGGGCAATGGAGAGGATGTTGGAAAATGTGTGGCTGGGGGGGAGGAGCAGCATGGGGGTGACAGGAAAGGGAGATGCGAAGGGCCTGTGAACAGTCCACTAGGGAAATTAAAAATAGCTGTGTCGAATGAGCAGTTGTAAGTGCCACAAACGGGGCTTTGAGAGGAGCCAGCTGCAATCTAGTTGCTACCCGTGATAGTCAGCAGTTTGTCTAGTCGATATTCACACACACACACGCGCTCCCCCTTCTCCCTTTCTTCCCGTCCCAAAAGATAGTCACATGTATCAAATTCATGCACATGATGAGCAAACATGGCCTCTTAAAGGCACTTTTAAATTTAAATAAAGTTTGCCTCCCAATTAGCCCACTCCCTCCTCCTCCTCCTGTTGAATCCATTACTTACTCCTGGGGAAATTCTGCACCACTGCACATGCAGAGAATTCAAGCCCCCCACAGATTTCTTTACTTCCCTGCAGAAAATGACTTCCTGACAGGGGAGCTGCAAGAGTGGTCACGCACCCCTCCCTAGCAGCGCAGGTAAATCATTTCAGGCAGCTGGAGCAGCTGGCGAAGGGGTAAATCACCCCGGGGCTGGGGACACTGCAGTCAGTGGCTCCTACCCGGACCTAGGATCAGCTGCTAGTTCCAGCTGGGCTGGAGGAGGGAGAGGAAGGGACTTCCTCTTCCCCTGAAAGGTGTCAGACCCACCCCCAGAAACCTCCCCCAGTTGCAGGAAGCTCAGCATCCTCCCTTGCTTCCTGCCCCCTCAGCTGCGGGGGCAAGGGTCACTATACAGGGGGTTGCTCCCCCATCTGCCCAACCACCCTGCAGCCGGATCTCCCATACCCACACATCCCTGCCAAGCCTCACCCCATACACCCAGAATCCCCTTAGTCCTCCATACCCAAACCCCACCCCACTGAACCTCAACCCCTGCATCTGGAGTCCCCCTGAACCCAGACCCTCTGCCTCCAGACATCACCCAGACCACCCCCGACTGAGCTCTCTGCACTCAAACCCCCACCAATGAGCCCCACCACCCTGAGCCCCCACATCCAGACCCCCATGCCACAGACCCCCAACTAGCTGCACCCAGATCCCCACCCCATCAAGCCCCACTCTCCCAGCACCCAGACACCACCACCCCCGCTGAGACCCTGGCACCCAGACCCCTCCGCTGAGCCTCAACCACCTTCCCCTGAAAGCCCATGCAGAGTCCCATTGCCCCTGCACCTGGAACCTCCCCAACGAGCCTCTGCGCATCTCGATCCCCTACCACACCTAGACCCCTCACTGAGCTGCCTGCACTCAGATTGTCCCACTCAGAACCCTCTCACCCCACACCTGGATCCCTCCACACTGAGCTCCTTCACACTTGGATCCAGCCTGGTTGAGCCTGCCTGCCCCACACCTGCTGCACCTAGTGCAGACGGGCAGGTCCAGGCCTTGTGCTGTGTCAGAGTCGGGTGCAGCCTTACCGCGGAATCTGTGACCTGGATGGGGGGGGGAGGGCGCTTCAGGGTGATCTCCCACCTTTGTGCAGCTAGTGGCCTGTGCTTCCCACTGCCATGCTGGAGCCTCCACATTCATTTATTGACAAATAAAACTTGCAGAATTTTAAAATATTGTGCGCAGAATTTTAATTTTTTTGGCACAGAACGCCCTCAGGAGTAATCGCTGAAGACCAGTGTATTTTGCCACAGCAATTTCCATTATTCCAGCCAAAGATATCTATCATGGGCTTACAACTCCCCAGCGCTCTCCAGTGGAGACAGGACCCACAATGCCAAAGGAGACAGAACCATGCAGGCCAAGGGAACATGGTTTCTTACGTGCTTCCATTTTCAAATGGGAAGCAGACACTATAAACAGGTACAAGCCTCCAAACCAGAGCTAGCTGGAGGTTCAGCAGAGCTGGAAGGCAATGACGAAGGCTATTTCTGCGCAGGCGAGCTTAGGTTGCTGGGAGCAATGTAGAGGGGAAGCTCCCAAATGCCCTTTTGGAATCTCATCTTCTCCACTCGCCCAAGGGCCGGACCTTGAGGTTTTCAAAGTCATTTTGATGCAGCTTTTCTGAAGCAGGGATGGGAGAGCATCGGGGCTGGGTTAAGTCACTCCTGCGCTGGATTCCCCCCCAGTGTCATATGGCAAGCAGGTCGCTGATGAATGGACAAGCAATGAATGGTGCCTGTTGTATTCATTTTGATGAATCTCCCTCCTTAAGTGTACTCCAGTAAAACAGCCTCGCCTCGGCTATCGCCTGGGGGCAGCACCCTTGTTCTACCATTAGGGGTTGTTTGCTGCCCTAGCTACCATGGGAGTGAGCGTAAGGCATGAAAAGAAGGGAGAACCTACAGACACAAGGAAGTCCCCATTTTATTCTTTACAGTCACTTATTGTTCACATCTATTGCTCGGCCTTAGCGGGATATGGACACCAACCAACAGCTGGGCCCTGCCCAAGTGATATCTGCTAGTGGAGCATTAGCCTACTCTAGTATCTTCACTCCCCTGCTTCCTCAGCTGGGGATGGGGAATGGAGACTTCAGGTTCTCTCATGGAAACCGGTTGGACCCCTTGTCAGTTGTGTCTGGTTGTAGAGGCCGGAGGGCATGGGAGTGGAGCAGAGTTTTCTCATTTGTTTTATTCTGCCTTTCACCCACTCACATTGCAATAGCGCCTAGAGGAAAACCGGGCCTGTGCCTCAGTGTGTTCGGTGCTGTACAGACTGATAGTAAACAACAGTCCTTGCCCCAAGAGCTACCCAAGGATAGCTGCACACATACCAATTACCTGAGCAACTACCACCAGCTCTGAAATCTCCACGGGCAATAAATGCCTTATAAGTGGCTTCATTTCTTCCACTTAAAGAACAGAGACAATTTTTTAACCAAATGGCTGCTTAATTATCCCAAAGTCCAGGGAATCTGATTAGAAAGTTCAGGTTTTCAAAATCCCTAAGACTTTATTAGTGCATCAAGGACCCACTTTTCCAATCAAAAAAATCAATATTCAGTCCCCCTGAAAAGGCTTGTGATGGAAACAAAAATATATCCACCGTAGCTCACACACTTTCCCTACTAAGAAAAAGAGAAAAGGAAATAAGAACAGGGCTATTTTAACCTGTTGCTATTCCTCCCACCACTAACAGTAGTCTCCGCTTTGAAATTTGCCATACAGAAGACAACAAAAGGCTGAATTGTTTTCAGGAAGTAAGACTGGGCCAAATCATCAAAGCATCCCATTAATTAGGAGGTGGTTAGATAAACTGCTTTCTCCCAATTCCGGAGTTTTCCTGTAATCTTCTGTTAAACCACTGAAATCGTCTCCTATAGATTAACTTGTAAAATACCTGAGTTTCTAGATAGCGCTTCAAATCCTAGACAATTCTTTTGTTAGGCAGGGAAGTGAAGAGTAACTGAAGCCAGAAATGGAAAATTTGAGAAAGTAAAAATATAACTGCCGAGAGAGAATTTGGCCAAAACATGAAGATTAATTCACCTATACTTACTACATTCCAGGGGATCTTTAAGGGACTACAGACAGCTCAGGGCCTAGAATTAAATCTCATGATATGGACGGAGTATCAGGGCAGATGCTTATAAAGAAAATAGCAGCTGCAGTGACATGAGCATCTAGTAAATCCAGACATGGTGGGTTTCAGGACTAGAGCTCTACCTTCCTGAAATAGCTGTTTACTGCTGAAGTTTTACCCACTGATTGGTAAAGGAATCGCTAGAAATGGGGGAGGTTAGTGGTCCATTTATTCCAGCATCTGTCTCAAACAGTGGTCAGCACCAGATGCTTTAGAGAAAAATGCCAGGAACCCTGCAGTCAGCAGTTATGGGATACCTACTCCAGGGTAGTCTCTTGTTAATTCCCAATAGTTAAAGGTCGGCTTCCACTCTGAAGCATGAAGCCTTGTAAAACCTTCCAAAGGTGTTTTTAAAAATATTTACCATTAACAACTCTGGATATGCTCATTAGCTATTAATATGGCTAATCTTTTCTTATCCTGCTAATCTCTTGGCTTCAATTACATCTTGTGGCAATGAGTTCCACAGGCTACCTAAGCATTGTATGAAAAATATTTCCTTCTGCCTGTTTTGAATTTGCCACATCTGAATATCACTGAACATCATTGATATCAAGACTAAGCTTGATAAGTTAATGGACGGGATGGTATGATGGGATAGCCTAATTTTGGCAATTAATTGATCTTTGACTATTAGCGGTAAATATGCCCAATGGCCTGTGATGGGATGTTAGATGGGATGGGATCTGAGTTACTACAGAGAATTCTTTCCTGGGTGTCTGGCTGCTGAGTCTTGCCCACATGCTCAGGGTTTAACTGATCACCATGTTTGGGGTCAGGAAGGAATTTTCCTCCAGGGCAGATTGGCAGAGGCCCTGGGGGGGGGGGTTCGCTTTCCTCTGCAGCATGGGGCACTGGTCACTTCCTGGAGGATTCTCTGCACCTTGAAGTCTTTAAATCATGATTTGAGTACTTCAGTAGCTCAGACATAGGTTAGGGGGTTGATACAGGAGTGGGTGGGTGAGATTCTGTGGCCTGTGTTGTGCAGGAGGTCAGACTAGACGATCATAATGGTCCCTTCTGACCTTAAAGTCTATGATTCTATGATCCCCTTGTCCTTGGGTTAGGGGACAAGGAGAACATATCCTCCCAAATTTGCTTTTTCTCTTCATTATTATATTTTTATGTCCCCTCTTACTACTCCTAATCATTCTCAGCACCTGTCAGTTTCTGCTATACTATTTGAGATGAGGTGACTACAACAGCCAGCACATCATATTATTCCATGTGAGGCTTTAACATGGATTTGTACAATAGCATGACATTTTCCATCTCATTCCTTATGTATCTGATCATTTTGATTCTATGTGTCATCTAGACCGGGGTAGGCAACCTATGGCACGCGTGGCGAAGGCGGCACGCGAGCTAATTTTCAGTGGCACTCACACTGCCCAGGTCCTGGCCACCAGTCTGGGGGGCTCTGCATTTTAATTTAATTTTAAGTGAAGCTTCTTAAACATTTAAAAAACCTTATTTACTTTACAGACAATAGTTTTAGTTACATATTATAGACTTATAGAAAGAGACCTTCTAAAAAACGTTAAAATGTATTACCGGCAAGCAAAACCTTAAATTAGAATGATCTAGACCATCCCTGCCATGCAGAGGCAGGATTAAGAACCATCCCTTGAGCAAAGGTCTTCAATGAGCTCTCCATAATAATGACCAGGATTTTTTTCCTGAGTTGACACTATTAACAGAGAACCCAGTAACGTACTGGAATAGTTCAAGTTATTGTGCATTACTCTGTATTTGAATGGAGGCTGGTTGGGTGGAAGTTGCAGAGTCAGCTCAGTACAGGCAGAGCTTGTTGAAGTGACAAATCACCACTGGACAGTAACAGCCTCCTCTGCATACAGTGAGAGAATATTTTCTCCATTCTTTGGACAGGGTGGAATTAAACTGGAGAAGCCTAGTAGCTCAGAAAGCGAGTCTATCTGACGCAAGCCATGAAACAAGAAATAGCCAGTGGATAAAAGCCCCCAAGTTGTAGAGGTCCTGGAGGGCCCAGTGAATTACCTGTGATATAGCACGGCCAGAGGGCAGCAGGAGAGTGATAGATGAAAGATATGTAAGGCCCAGGATGATGAGAACCTTATTCCCTGTAGAGGGAAGAGAGGCTACTACAGATTAATTAGAGCACCTGAAACCAATTAAGCCAATTAGAGCACCTGAAGCCAGTCATCTGATAAAAACCCCCTGCTTCAATCAGTCAGTTGGAGGAGCTGAAGCAGAGAGCAGTTTGGAGGGAAGCAGAGGAGAGTTTGGAGAAGTGCTGTCATGGGCCAGAAGACCAAGACCCTAGGTAAAGGGAAACCCGGCTTGTGCAGAGCAGAGGGACTCTACAGACACAAGGGGTTGGGAGAAACTTGGCCCAAGCGGAGAGAGGGCAGGAAGCCCCACAAGCTGAAGGGCCGGAGAGGGAAGTAGCCCAGGGGAAGGAATCGCTAGTTCAAGTGGTTCACTGCTATCCCTAGGGCCTCTGGGCTGGGACCCGGAGTAGAGGACGGCCCCAGGTCCCTCCCTCTCCACTCCCCTTTTCTGGGACACTAGTGGGACAGTTGATACCCCAGTTAAGGGATGAGAAACAGCACCCTGAACCCCCACAAGAGGAGAAAGCGCAGGACCCATCATAATAGTGCCGGCAATTTGCCACATATCGTACAAAGATCTGACCCTTTCTCACAGTCACTACAGTCAAGCCCTTTTGTTTCAAGTTGTTTTAAATGTGAAACATGCTTTGAGTCAAGCCAAAAGCTTTTATGCTAAACAGAAACTGAAAGTATTGAGATCTGGCAACTATAGGCAGCAGGAAAACCAAGCTGCAGTGGTAAAAGCAACTTACAAGGGAAACTCAGTGGTAGCAACTTTTGGACAAAGCTTTCAAGCTTTGTATTTCCTCAAAAGACTGGGAGGAGGGCACTTGGAAATGTTTAGATGGTGAAATGTCTGGAAAAAATAAGGATGGACAGGCTAAAACCTTTACGGTTAGTTTTTAATCCCCTCCAAAGAGTTTCCTTTCTGTGCCAGGACTGAAGTAAATTGCTTTGATCTAAAAACTCAAACATAAATTCTTGAGTTCTTAAAAGAAAAAAAATGCGGATGAGGCATCATGATGCATACAGGAATGATAATGAGAATGAACAGTGCCGCTCGGCTTACAGCGACATTTTTAAATCTGCTCTGCTCTTCTAAATAAAAAGGGTTATTTTTTCATTAATTATCTCTATAGGTTACAGTCTCTCTCAGGGTATATTTAACACTTGAGCATCGTTGTTAACCTCTTCATCTTCTCCAATTCTCCAGTATTCTTTCCGGTGACATGATGCCCCAAACAGAGTGCAGGACTCCAGATGTGACCCCGCTAGCCCTTTGATCATTGCCAGAGCTCCCTCTTCCAAGCTGGCCTCTGTTCTTCTATTTATACATCCATCCCAGTGAGCCATTTACTTTAACTACTGCCAGACGCTGAGCTGGCCTGGTTTTTCCCTCTGGGCTCTTCCAACCCAGTATCCAACCTGCCCTCCCACTTTCAGGTCATCGGCAAACATGGGTAGAGAGGTTGGTTTGATTGTACTTATATTAGCACTATGGAAAACAGCCTGATTTACAAGCTGAGCTACTGTGCTTTAAGTGTGGGATACACATTCAATGGGCATGAATGGCTAGAGATGGAAGTCCTGTGGGAGTCTTTCCTGCATGAGACTTCAACATGGGCACAGTCGGCTTGAAACATGACCATACTCTAGAAGCAGCCATCAAGACAAATGGCATAGCAAGAAAGTGAAACATTCCCTAGAAGCATCTACCAAGTTGGAAGATTTGGAAACCAAGAGGACAAAAATCAAAGCTAAGAAAGAACCAAGCAGAGCCTGTTCTGTTGGTGCAGCAGACTCATAACATGGGAAACTCACCGCCAAAGGAACCAAGAGAGGCTGCAATTGTTAGCACGTTCAAAATTGTCCTCCCTGGCATGTCGACAACTAGGTTGATCTACAGAGCACATTACTAACCCACACAATGCTCCAAAGAGGTAGCTGAGTGTTACTGGGTGTCTGACTCCAATCTCCTGAACCTTTCTGTAAAATGGGTATAACAACCCATTCTGTTAAGATCTTGGAAGTCTCCAAATGAAGGTGTTTTACACACACACACACACACACACACACACTTCCATTTTCAGGCGGAGTGGTGATGTGATGTCACACAGCAAGTAATGGAGACAGCTAGGAACACAATCCAGGTCCCCCGACTCCCAGTTCATGCTCGGTGCACTAGGCCACTGCCTCCCCTGCAAAAGTGTTAAAGGATAACTAGAAAATTCTATTGCACAGGAGACAGACAGGCCACATTAGATTCACGCCCAAATGTTAGTTCCATTCATCCTCGGAGCAGCATGGCCCACTCTCCTGCTCCATGTACATCAGCATGGACAATTCCAAGCATGGACAGTTCATTCCTTAACAGGCTATTCACAGCAGAGCCTTCCGAGAGTGGGTATCTGGTACCTGCTTACAGTTTAGGGCATCCCCCATCGCTCCTGGGATTTGTTCTGCGGGTCACGGATGCATCCACTACCAAAACAATGGTGACTCACCTTGGCAAAGGCACCAATCAAATCCTCTCCTACAGCAGCTTCCCAGGCAGCTACAGAAAAAGGATGCTTATATGGCAGGAGGAAACCCCAGGGAAGCATGTCATCTGCCCCCTTCACCACAATTAACGTGATGGTGTCACCATCACTTCAGAGGGCTGAATAAGAAACTGAGGATACGCCTTTGCAAGCCACCCTACTCACCCAGTGTTTTATAAACTCCAATTCCCTTGTGAAAAAAGGGGATTATTATCTCTACCAGACCGAGGAGTCAGCTACTGCACTGAGGTTACGATTTGCCCAAGAACATGTAGCAAGTCACTAAGACTCAGGACCCAGAAGCCCCAACTCCCAGTCTCCTGCTTTAACAGCCAGATCAGATGCCTTCCCAGATAGAGGTAAGGAAATTAGCCACCATCTCCATGCAGGTGAAGGAGAAAGAGGAATGAACCATGCACCATGTTTCCTCTCTTTGCAAGCCAGTAGGGATTACAAGGATATTCCCATTCAGCAGAAATCTAGACATCTAATTATAGGCAGTGACCACACAGAGCGGGTGTAACTATTTACAATCTTGCTGCACTCGCTACTTATGTAGCCCTGGCACAGTCCATCTTCTTTGCACCAGAGAAGGCTAGAAAACAGTGCCATTTCCACGGATGGCCTGTCAAACTTAGCACCTCATCCACAGGATTGTACACACGGCCCCTAAACCCACTGCCGCCAGGCGTGCTCTATGCACTGCAGATGGCAGTGAGGTTTAATCTGGGGTGTGCAAAGGATTTCACAATGAAGTTTAGTGTTTACCCAGCACTGGACAGGTGTCAGATTCCAGTGGACTTTGGGCAAGTCACCGTACCTGAGGCCAGTCCACAGTATGAGGGAGACAGCCCTCGCTAGTTTTACATGTCGTAAGCAAAGGGACGTCTGGCACTCTTCTTGGGCGGCTAGGGCTTAGGGGGGAGGGATAGCTCAGTGGTTTGAGCATTGGGCTTGCTAAACCCAGGGTTGTGAGTTCAATCCTTGAGGGGGCCATTTAGGGATCTGGGGCAAAAATCAGTACTTGGTCCTGCTAGTGAAGGCAGGGGGCTGGACTCAATGACCTTTCAGGGTCCCTTCCAGTTCTATATATATTAGTCACAGCCTAACAGACTTTTCCCTTGGGGGAATTTGATATCCAGCCTAAATTTCCCTTTGCTCAATTGCATCCTGTTATTCCTAATTACACCTTCATGGACCACTTTGAACGATTCTTCTCCCTCCCCTGCTATTTAGACCTTACAAGTACTTGGAGCCAGTTATCTGCTCCACACTTAATAGTCATTTAACCAAACCCCGCCACCCCGGAGTTTCCCTGTCAATCAATCCTTGCAGATTATTAATCATGTTTGCAGCCCCTCTAGCTGATAGTGCCCTGAACCATACAGGGCATTCCAGCTGCAATCTTACCAGGCCCCTAGAAAGACAACTGTCTCCACACATGCAGCTCAAAGGCCAGGCCTCCGTTTGCAGGGAACTGATCTATAGCCATTTTGCTGGACTGTGGTCCTACAAAAACAAGCCCTGCATAAGAGCGCGCGGGAGTCGGGGTGAATGTGGGTGCTCGTGAACCATTAATCTAGGGAGGAAAGCAGAGGAAATGATCGACTGCTGCCACTTAGAGTGGCACCAGCATCTGACCAAGGGATCGGGGAGAGATATTCACCCACACAGACTCCTGATGCTGCAGAGGTTCCTTTCCCCTGCAGAATCTCCCCCGTCATTCCAAGAGGCCTGATTCACAAGCAGTAAGTCATTCATCTTCCCTCTCCCAACCCCCCCCAAATGATTAATCTTTAGTGGTTTCCCATCCTTTACATCATCTGGCCCAGCATGTAGGCTTATAAATGGCATGAGCAAGCTAACACTGAGGGATAATCGCTGTGGCTGCTTTAGCATAGGAACATGACTCTGAGCAATTGTTCAGGAACAAACCCCCCTCCCCCCTGCAGCTGCAGAAAGAGGTGGGGGGGTGCAGAAGGCAACATGGGGGTGGGTGGTTAAGTCAGCCCAACCTCCGCATATGCCCAACTTTTCAACCAAGGAATTTCTGCATGTCTGAACAAGCTCTGTATACCCAGGGCTGCGGAGTCAGAAGCACCATGCTGGCAAGCTCCCTGAATATATTTAGTTTGAGATAAAAGGGGGAGGGGACTGTGAGTTTTATTTCCCACAACCTGCACAAGCTTTATTTGTACTGATCACTCAACGTGGCTGGAGCGATTTGCAAGAGCGACATTCGGCTTTAAACGAAAAGCCACAGAACCCTGTGCAGTAAGTATAGTGGTCTCAGCCCAGGTCCCCCAGGACAGGTGTCTGTGTCCCCAAAAGATCAATAGAAAGTCATCCTCATGAACAGTGAGCACATATTGTCCCAGGATTGACTGGGACATAGAGACCACGCTGCGCTATCATTCATCCAGGACAGGGCAGTGGGGGAGGCATGTGGCACACTCCGTTCTGTGGGCAATGGACTTCAGAGCTGTTGCTCTAACATCGGCATTCACAGACACAGCCAGCCAGAGCCTTCCTGACCAAGGTAGCCTGCAGGAGTTGCTCCATGGCAAGGCAGTGGGAGCACAGCAGGGCATATGCTCTCCGCCTCCCCGCTGCACCAGCAGTCACCTGACAAAAGCGTTAAATCTACACCAGTCCCTTGGCACACCAAAAATAGAGAGATTGCAACAGAGCATCGTTCCAGGGCTCCACAACGTCACGTGTATTTGGTGCTGGAGAAGGGCCATGCCGACAGCCCTGGAGACCAGCGCCAGCTATTTGTCCGCACCACAGGTGTGGCAATTCCCAACACCACACCTTGCCTGTTCTCCTTTATCCTGCCTTGCACGGATTCTTTGTCAGGGCGGGAGGAATTCGCCCAACGCGCCCAGACAGGCACAAGCCATCCTTGGCCTCTCCGCAGACAGTGGCAGCCAGGCCAAGTTACGAACGTCTCCCGCTCAGAACATTTTGGCTTCCTCACAATGTCTTGTTTCCCAAATGGGCCTTGGTGTGGTTCTGCAGCAGCAGCCGCCAGCCATCCTCCCACACATCACTCAATCCCACTGGTGTCCTCCCTGCACCAGAAGCACCATTTCTGGCCTGGAAAATCCACATGGGACTTGCTAGCTGGTTTGCAATCCACAGACTGGAGCTGCTATCTCAGGGCTGCTCCAGGATGGGTCATCAGAGCAGCCTACGCATGGCCTATGAGGACAGCCATGCAGCAAGAAGGCCAAGCAGGCGCTAGCCAGAGCGTAGCTGGAGTCTAGCCCAGGAGAAGTGCTTGGAACAAACAGTAGGGCCAGGCCTGGGGAGGCAGGGTGCCATTTCCTCCCAGGTCCAGGTCTGTGTTTGGAAGATAGTCCTCAGGACTTGCTTTGAGGACTATTACTTGGGCCTCACAAAGAAAGAAGTGCCACCAACACTGATCCCAGAGGCGAGAGCATCCTTCTGTGTGCAGCCTCTTCCCTCCAAACCTCAGTGCAGCAAGCAGTCCTACCCTGCGGTTACAGCTGGCACACTGGCACTGTTATTACATGATGGCAGCCTCTCAAGTTCACCACGCTAAAGCCTGGGAGATTAATTGGTTGGTGCGCTGGGTCAAAGCTAGTGGCACACTCCACATCAAGTGGTGATGCAGCTTTTATTTAAAGCCTGCAGCCATGAATCTGCACGTGCGATCTCTTTGCAACCTGTAGATCACGACATTCAGAATTAGGCTTTCCCCCAAAAAAGCCCATTCTGAGACAGGGCCACAAGAGATCCAGCAGGCCCAGGGTCAGATGGAGGATGCTTCAAAAGACATGTTGTGGCCCCATCACCAATGATGAGACCGTTACATAACTGTTGGCCTTTTAGTGCAGATATGGAACTGCCTTGAACCACCAGAGAGACAGGCAGAATTTAAAATCCACATGCCATGCCTGCATGCAAAGCCACTCCAATCCCACAGCAAATCGGCTCCTTCGACGTACTTCCCAGCTGAACTCACTGGACTTCAAGAGGAACAAGTTACACTTTATACCTGGTCAATTTTCAGGAGAGCACTTAAAAAAAAATAAAAAGGTAACGGAATTGGAGCAGGGAGGCCAGGGAATGAGTCAGAGGAATCTGAGCACCCAAAACATTCTGATTCCATACAGCCATCCCAACTAGAAGGTTACTCTAGTTCAGGCACCCATCTTAGCATGACACATGGCTAGAGATGCTGCAAGGGGTTGATTCCAGAATTGCTTAGCTGTGTTCCAAAGTCTTCCCCAACTAACTAAACTACAGCTGTAACAGGACACTCCACTGGGCCAGAGAGAGCATTTGCAATGAATCACCCAGAAAACACACAATCTTGGGTCTCCCCTTGCCAGCCCACCCTACATCAGCCAGCATGCTGGCTTCTTGCTCTACTTAAGTCCACTATAAAACTCATCCTATAAAACGAAACACATCCAGATCTCAGAAGGGGCCTTATGAAGCCTGCATGCTATCTGTCAGACCAACAGATCTTCCAGAGAGAGCAGTCATTCATCAGAGAAGTTCCTCGAACCACTCGGAGCCAGCAGCCATGGGAGTTTTAGACACTTGCAATGAAATGGTCAACACGTTGCACGAGTGAACAACAATTTACCAAGCATCATGGTGGATTCTCCATCACTGCCAATTTTCCAATCAAGGTGGGATGTTTTCTAGAAGATCTGCTCTAGGAATTATTTTGAGGCAGTTCCATGACATGCGTTATGCCGGAGGTCAGACTAGATGATCACAATGGTCTCTTCCAGCCTTGGAATCTATAAGCTTTGCTACAACCCAGACAGTTATATTCACCCTTTGATAAAAGGTGAAGCACCAAAGTGGTCTCATCTCAAAACACACCTTTTGTTTCTGGGCACCTGGGTCACCAGAGGAAAGGATTTTGATGGCCACATATCAGCCACTGGTGGTCACCGGACTATGTTACAAAATCAATGCAACACGGAGCATGACTATGTCTCTGGGACAGAGCCAACTTAAACTAGCCCAAGTCACCCCATCTCCAATCCCACTCGTTAAACAGGGGAACAGTCATGCCTTCGTTTTTGGTTGTGCTCAGGATGGAAGTGAAGAACAGGCAACAGTACCAGCCAAAGTGGCACTCAGCAAGGTCAGGCACCATGCTAGCTTCCCTCATGCAACCAGGTCAATGCCCTTCCAACCCTGACCTGTAAGCCCTGTGCTATTCTCGTCCTGAGCAGACACTGCCAACCCATGATGAAATCAGTACTGGGTGTTATGAGGAGGCCAGACTGCCATTAAGGTTCAATTTGCGCTTTGCGATTCCAGCTCAGAACCCAGGTCTGCCGGAGAGCAGAGGCCAAGCACACACTGTCCCACTGCAACGCCATTCCCTGTTGGGAGCTCACAAGAGAGAGAATTGAGGGCCGGCCAGCCAGCCACCCACCCCCAGGAGGATCAGACATTCTTCTCTTCAGTCAACTCCAATTACAACTTGTCCACATTCAGCTGCTGCTGCTGCAAGGCGGAGAATGTGCACTTGTTTTGCCTCCTAGCTAGACCAGTTGTCAGAGCTTCAGTGCCAAAGAGCGTACTCTCAAGACAACACCATTTCTAAAAGCAGTGCCTTCCCATCCCAACACACATACCCTGGCCTGTAGACAGTAGTCATGGGGTATTTTGGTCTCTACACAGTGGATTAAAAGAGAAGATTCCTAAGGTAGTTGCCAGTTGAACCACCACCACCACTTTCAACAAGCAGCCCAGCCTAATGAATGAATCACGAGAACTCTGGGAGAACCATAGCTGACATCCTGGCATGTACATTACCTGCTCTCCATCCCCCAAAACAAAGATCATAGTCAGCCACAGCCCCGCACCCCATTCCGAATACAGGCTGATGTCTCACTAAGTGCTGACCCTAGCTCTGAAACAGATGTGCCCTTTGCTGCAGGAAAGTCACTAGGACGTGTACTTTGCAAAAAGCCCCTTTGTCAAGAGATTGGATAAATAACTCAACTCTCTAAGAACAAAAAGCGAGTGATCCAAAACAAAGCCATCCGGCCTTCTTTCCCCCAAACCAAGCGTTAGGTCAGCCGTCACCTTCTGTAAGTAACAGCTTCTCTCGCACTGCCAACCACACACACACACACACCCCGCCCGCCCCACCACATTTCTAATAAGAGCAGAGAAATTGCCAAAGCCACAAAATTAATGTCTAGCAGGTTCAAGTTAGCACAACTCAATACATTCCTGCAACTGCTTGGGAGGTCTCAGTCCAGCTGCTAGTAGGCTCCACTCGTACCACAGCTGCTGCATTCCTTGGGAGCCCCTCAGTGCCAGTCCAGCTAAGGATGCCCCCAAGGGATACTAAAAACATAGGAGAGGCAAAGTGGGGCAGATTAGGCCCTACGCGGAGGGCGTGGAGGTGTCAGACACACAGTGGCATGAGCAAGCTACCTCCATTATCCACCTACAAATCCCTCCTGAAAACTCCCCTTTGCCAGGAGGCCTACAAAAAACTTGACAAAGGCAGCTGGTGTGCTGGGAGCAGAGACTATCGCACTGACCAACAGTCTCATTGTTTCCTTGCGCCTGTCTGTATCCATTTGTTGTCTCTCATTTCATACTTTGATTGTAAGCCCCTTGGGGGCAGAGACCATCTTTTTGTTTGGGGTTTGTACAGCACCTAGCGTAACGGGACCCAGGGCCACATCTAGGGCTCCCAGGGGCTGCGGTAATACAAACAAACAGACAGCCCTGGCCTCACAGACAAAGGAGGGGGCCAGGTACAGGACCAGGGAGGGACAGAGCCTGTGTGCAAAGCTGATCCCCTCCGCAGAGCCCCGTCCCAGGTCACCGCCACAGAGGAGAGACAAAGCACCTCAGAATACGTCGCGATCCAGGGCTGCCATGCCACAGCATCGCCCACAAGCATCTGCTTCTCTCTGCCAATGAACCACCCACTTTTCGGGTTCTTTTCCCTTCCTCCAGGAGCCTCATCTGGACTCAGTTACAGAGAGCCGGCAGCTCCTTCATTTGCTGAATACTTTAATGGCGAGGTCAGAGGCCACCTTGCACCAGCTTCCTCCCAAAGCAGGTCGCTCCCACGGCCGGGCTAGCACCTCTGGCTTCCCAGGCTCACGAGAGATCCCTCCATAACCCAGGGAATCCGGTGCCTGGGGCTAGTCAAAGGGTCCTGCTTATCAGGCAAATGGGAGCAGGTCTGATACCGCTAGCCAACCTCCATGCACAGGGGCGCCTGCAGCCAGGATGCAAAACCATCGCCAGGGTATCACCCCAGCCAGCAGCCTGAGGTGCTGCAGACCAGTCCTGTGGACACCAGTGTGTTAACTACAGGGTGCACTTTGCGGGGAGGAAGGGGAAATGAGGGGTGTTGGAAGGACCCAACCACCCCCACACACATGCACCCGGCCCTTGGAAAGGCTTCAGAGGAGGGGATCTACACAGACCATCAATGAATCTAAACGACTTCTGCCATGGAGGGAATGGCGCCAGGCGGAGAACAGGAACCTCAACTGCCCCTGGAGCATCTGCCTCCAGGCTAAGGGCAGCACCACCTCTGCTTTCTCAAGCAGCTAAAGAGAACAACCCCTCCCCCCATCCTCCCTGCAACAAGCAGGTCTGGCTCAGCACAGCTGCAATCCCGCTATAAACAAGCCACATCTGGAGGCCTCGATGCAGCTTCGATCATTTACTCTGCTTGAGGGGGGTGGCGAGCAGGGACCTCATCTTTTGGTGGGTTGGGGTTTTTTTGTTTTTTTTAAATATATAAGTGACTCCTGAGCCTTTAAGATTCTGGCCCTGCTTCCAACCCCCCTTGCCTACGCTCCCCCGAGCTGTGCCAAGTTCTGCTGGATGAAAGACAGCACCTTTGTGTGGCTCTCGTTTCCCGCTTGGGCCCGTTCCAGGCCCAGCTGCTGGAGAGAGGAGCTGGACTCTCCAACCACGGCTGCCGACTGAGGTTCCTTCTTTCTCCCCCCTGCAGCCAGGGAGAAGATGGGCCTTGGCCGAGCCTCGGGGAACAAGGAAGAAAAAACCCTCCTGACTAATGAAGGAAGCTAATTCTGCTCCCTCCTCACACTCATGCCAGTCTCACTGCACACAGGTGGGGGGCTGGGATTCAAAATCCAAGCGACGTTCGCAGCTCCCCGGGCAGAGGAACTCCAGGACGCAGCTGGTGATGGAGTCTGGGAATCACCCAGGACTACACTAAAATTACCAAAGAACCACAGCAAGTCCGACAGACCCGCACTCCTTGGGACCCTACTCTCCGTTTGCCTCCTCCCCCTTGCCATCCCTCGCAACTCCAGCCAACCCTCGCAGAGCATCGGTAAAGCCAGAGGCACGTTAGAAGTACCAGTTCAGGCCCTGATTCAGCAGCGCACTTACAGTAAAGCACCTGCTTATGTGCTTTGCTGAATTGGGGCCTTAAGCCCTGGTACTTCATTTCCCATTTGCCCAGTCTCTCTTCAGCTCACACCAGATTTTCCTTGTTCCTTGGAAGACAGAATCCAGCCAGCTGAGCCTGGGATCCTGGCTCAAACACCAAGAGAGCTTGCATAGGCAAGGAGAGTTTATTTTCCCTCGTCACGGTTTTTACTGATAGGTGTGAGCTAGTGACCTTATGACATAGAGCAGGGGTAGGCAACCTATGGCACATGTGCCGAAGGCGGCACGCAAGCTGATTTTCAGTGGCACTCACACTGCCCTGGTCCTGGCCACCAGGTCCGGGGGGATCTGCATTTTAATTTAATTTTAAATGAAGCTTCTTAAACATTTTAAAAACCTTATTTACTTTACATACAACAATAGTTTAGTTATATATTATAGACTTATAGAAAGAGACCTTCTAAAAATGTTAACGTGTATTACTGGCACGCAAAGGGAAGGGGAAACAGCCCAGCATACAAAACCCAGCAAAACAAGAGACTGTCAAAAGCAGCAAGGAATAAAATAAGGAACCCGTGTGCAATCTGCCTCTCGAGCGTAAGGAGCTGGAAGCTCCAGCCTGTGGCTTAGCCGGAGGTCTCCAAGGAATAATGCTTCAGGCGCAATCCCGTGTGTCTGGCTCAAGGGGGTTCAGTGTGCCCCCCCACACACCCCACAAAGCTACTGTCCTAGCAACCAAGCAAAGGGCCTTTTCTGGCAACATCCTGCAAGAATGAGTTGCACAGGGCAGGGGATTCAATGGAAACTTCCACTGCGATGCACAGGATTTACCCAGGGCGACCTGCAGAAAATCCTTGCAGGAATTATCTGAGCCCACTGTAAGCATCCCTCCCAGCACGCAAAACAGACAAAACCAGAGCAAGAGCAGCTCAGCACATTCTGACTCCTAGATAACCCAGCTCTGCTCCACCGAGGATAAATCTGCCTCTGGAACGAGGGCTCCAGGGTTACATGAACCCCCGTAGCTGACAGGAAAGGCCAGCTCAGAACAAGCTCACTTTGGCGCTGGTGGGAGGGGAGGCAAGACAGGGTCCCCTTGTTCCTCAGAGTCCATGTGCTAACAGATCTGGCATTGGATCCCAAAGGTTCAGGGACTGGCCGTTCTGCAAACACAACTCCCCCAGGGTCAAGCAGAGGATGCTCAGCATGAAGTTTTCCCATACTCTGCACAGGGAGAAAGATCACCCTCTTCTTCCCCATCTCCTCCCTGCCTTTAGTCCTTGGCGGACCAGATAAATAACCCCTTTGTCTCCTCTTGGCCATGGCTTTGTCCTGAGACAGAACGTCCCTCTGCTCTGCAATCCCAGCCAAATATCCACCAGCCAGGCTGCGAGTCAAGCCCCAAACCACCTTCTCTCACCCTGGAACTCCCACCTGGCCAGTGCATGCAGGGACTCCAATGAACTGGAGGGGGCGCTGTGCAGCAGGCCAA
Source organism: Mauremys mutica (assembly GCF_020497125.1). Taxonomy (NCBI): domain Eukaryota; kingdom Metazoa; phylum Chordata; order Testudines; family Geoemydidae; genus Mauremys; species Mauremys mutica. The sequence continues at coordinate 78,623,113 of NC_059082.1, read as the reverse complement.
GAGGTCGGCCCATGTTTGTTCACCCAGGTGAGCAGAGGAGATGGATAGTCGGCAGGAGATCCCAGCAGAGCAGCAGTTGCCCTTTAAATCGGTCTGAATGCCAGCCGGGGTGAAGAGGGATTACTCCTCGGGAAAGGCTGGGGGGTATTTTTGCAGAACGTGTCAGAGCAAGCTGGAGGGTGGGCTTTGAACCAGCCTGGGCAAGGGGGAAGAGAGACGACTGCCTCCGTCTGCTGACCTCAGCGGGTTTGGAACATCACGCCCCATTGGATGTTCCCCTCTTCACCCAGAGTCAAGGTCTCCCATCAAGGCCTCCCCACCGTAGAGCTCCCCCTCTCCCCACTGCGTGGCAGCTGAGAGCCTGGAGGAATAACGCCCTCCGTCTACGTCACAGAGTCACAGCTACTGACCCCACCATTTAGCAGGTGGCATTGGGACTGCTCATACCCCAGGGGCACTCAGCCAGCACACACTGTCCACGGGCAGAGCAATCGCCACTAGCTCCCTTCGACACTCGCTCGCTGCACTGCATGCTCCATCAGAGCTTTCCACGCTGGACATGGACGTCCCAGTGGTGCTCCTCCTGCTGCAAAAAACTTAAAACTGAAGACTGAGCCCCAGAGCCTGACCAGACATGGCAGGGGGAGATATTGCACCCAGCCACCACCCAAACCATGCTGGGGCCATCAAGCAAGACGTGAATGTTCAGCATGAGAAAGCTGCCTCTTCTAGAGCGCTTTTCAACCATAGATCTTTTCTAAGGAGCATCCCCAGGAATGGAATGGAATGGAAAGGAAACTGAGGCACAGAGCAGTGACATGACTTGTCCAAGGTCACCCAACAGGCCAGTGGCAGAGCTGGAAATAGACCCAGGAGTCCTAGTCCAGTGGTCTGTCCACTGCCAAGGCTGATCCTAGTTCTCGGGACACGTTACCAGAGCAATCTGAAGGCTAAAGGAATCTTCCACAAACCTGGAGATCACCCCACCTCTAAGAGAAGAGCCACACTGCTGAAAGTCAGGCTCTGGCACATTCCATTAGGCACCACCGGTTAGTTTTAAGGAACTCCGTGATAGTATAAGAGCAGGACCAGGAGTTCACGCCAAGCGGGCACCTTCGCCTCGACCCCTTCCTCTGCCATATACTCTGCTCCTGCAAGAGGGAGGTTTTAGAGCTGGCAGAGAGCAGTAAAGCCAGCCAGCCAAAGAACCGATAAGACACTTGCGTGTGGGAAGCTGTCTTGGGTCTGCGCAGAGGGATCCAGCTTACCCATAGACCCAGACTTCTTTTACACACATTCACATGCATTTCCCTTGCTTTCTACTTGTTTGTTTTTCCATCTTTTCCCTTTAAGCCCTGCCAGCCCAGGAGGTGCCTGGGGAATTGTGGTTTGACCTCTTTGCCCTTCATATTTCACCAAGCACCGTTCCCCTGCAGCACAGAGCGTCCTGGGCCACTAGCACTTCCAGCCAGCAATTGCACACCCAAGTCCCTTCAGCACCTGAGTGCAGGAGTTCAGACCTACCATCCTCCTGGCAGCATGGGAGTCAGCAGTTCTTGTTCCTGACTGGCCGGGTGACCTCTGAGCAGGTCACGCCACCCCTCAGTGCCTCAGTTTCCCACGCTCTTGGCAAAGAGGGCTGCTTGTGCAGCCTGAAGTTGCAACCAACTCCCATGACTAAACAGCGTTCCTCTTTGGCCAGAGCTACTAACACAACAATGTGATGGGAACCCCGGTCATCTCAGGCCAAGCATGTTAAACCCCACGGGGGAGAGTGCCCAAGGGGGTGAGTTCTGATGGACGGTGGCTGGCCTCAGCTACTCGGGACTTAAGCTAGCTGCAACAGAGCGAACACGTGCTACACCATGTAAACCAGGACATGCACTGGAACAAATTGGAGTAGGCTGCACTGGTGCAAGTTACACTGGACCAGTGTAAACAAGGTTTGCACCAGTGCAGCTAATATTGAGGGCTGAAGCCCTAAGACAGGCAAAGCCTCGGTTACGTGGACTCGTCCGAAGCATCCCAGAGCGCGTGGGGCTGCATCTTGCTGCCAGGAAACCAGCACGTGCCACCCTCAGCCCTACACGGTCTTGAGACACCCGCAACATCAAGAAATTCAGAGACGACACACCTTGTGCCATAGCCACTGGGCCATGCTGCGACCCACCATCGCCGGCCCATTGACCACTGGGATCACAACTATACAGGGCCTATGAAAATAGACCAGCTTTGTTACAGCTTTTAAAGGCCGTCTGAATAGGCCAGCGGAGCCACTAAGCAAGCAGAGAGTTCCCAGCATCCCACTAATCCTCCCTCCTTGGCCCTGGGTCTTCCTAGGATTTGGGTCTCTTCTCGGTAAGCCAGCAGAGCACAGCCTTCCTTTTGTATCTCCCCGACATATTACCCCAGCGAGGAGCCAGGTTGCCGAGATACTACAGATGTATTGTAAGGCTCCACTACTCCTGCCTGAGCCGTGTAAATTATTTAGGGGACTTGGATCAACCCCCAGAAGAGAAAAGAGTGAGCGAGACAGAGACACACACACACACACTTTGGAAATTGTGTTCTTTGTTTTCACATGCAGGCCCAAATTCTTGCAAATAATTGCCCCCGGGATGTCCCTCCATGGAATGAGGGGGGGTTGGCAGGGAAGCCATTCCAGGACAGAGCCCCACAGGGTGGAGGTGAAGTGTCTGCAGGGAGTGTGGAATGCAAGGACCATTCCCCCGAAAGGCAGGGTTGTGAGCTATTGCACCAGCTGGGAGCTGCCACTGAACAGCAATTCAGGGGCGGGGGAGAGCCCAGTTTGCAGACAGCAAGTGGGGCACCGTCAGGCTCAGAGCATGAATCCACCACCTCTGGCTCCCTCTGGGTACAAGCCATTGTGTAACAGCACCGTCACCCAGCCCACTCTGCCCCGGGGCAGGGGAGAGCTGGGAAGCTAAAAGGCGCCCTCCGCCCCAGACACCTACAGTGTGACTGAGCGTCTCACACACTCCCCCAGACCCGGCCTCTGCCCCACAACATGCAGGTACTTGCACACGCCGCCTCAACACGCGTGTCTTTGCGCAGCCCGTCACATGCACAAACACACCCCAGCACACCTCCCCCTTGGAGCAGGAAAGCGCTAAGCCCAGCGCAGAGAGACACAAAACCCACGGGCTTGTTGAACTCTGGAGGATAAAAGCCGCAGCCGCAGCCAATCACGCTGGAGCCGGCCAAACGACCCAGATCTGCAGCCCCGCTCGCACAGGAGAGAGGGGAGAGGGTTTTCACGTAGAACAGAGCCCTGCTGCCCAGATCACAGGAATCCAGGTCCCCGAGAAGGAGAGAGAAGCAGGCAAACATCCCAGCTGACCTACTTTTTCTGGGCACTGCTACAGAAGGGTCTGAGCCTCTGCAGCCACAATCCAACAACCAAAGACACCCAGCAAGGAAACCAAAAGACTCTAGGAACAGGAAGGATCCCTGGAACGGGGCCACGCGGCCTCAGTCCAGGCCTCCTGGGGCGCTCCCATTCCCCTCCGTCCAGCCGGAGAGCAGGCACTTGGGATCATGGTGGGGGGTGGGCACGGCATCCATTTCCCACTGCCTCATGAGAGCCTGAGGCACACACCCTGCCTCCTCCCTGCCTTCCCTCCACACACACAGCTCCCATTTGGGCCAGCCCCTCCTCCTACCCAGTAAGGGACCTGTGGGTCGGTAGCCATGGCTTCTCTAGGGCCAGCCCAGACACTGACTGTGACGCACCCCAACCAAGCTAGACTCGGCGCTTCAGGCTCTGTCCCGTTTCCGCCAGGGCCAGCCAACGCCAGCCCCACACACACTGGGGCGGGGTCCCCCAGTCCAGGGGAGCGGCCGCTAGCGACCCCCACCGAAGCCCAGCACAGCCACTCTGCTCCTCAGGGCCCCGGGCTGCGTGGCGCAGGGCTGCTTGCCAAGCTCCGCCATGCTCTAGCAAAGCCCGGCCTCATGCCAGCCGCATCCAACGCTGCTCGCAGTCCTCAATGCCCCAGCCGCCACGGGCTTCGCACAACCGCCACAGGGCAGGCTGCGCCCGTCTGCAGCCCTCCACCTCAGCGGCGAGGCCCCTCGCAGCCACCACACCAGGGAAATAAACAGGGAGCAGGGGGAATGTCCGCCTCCAGGAGGCGCCACTTACCATCTCGTCCAGGGCGTAGCGCAGCAGACCGTGTTCGTAGAGGATGAAGAACCGGCGCTGCCATTTCTGGAAGAGAAGACACCGCGGTTGGTAAACAGAGCTCCCTTCCCCTCTCACGCTGGCCAGAGAGCTGCTATGGATCGAGTCCGCTTCCTCTCTAGGTCTGGCCATTGGGAGAAAGGAGCTGGATCCTTCTGCAAAAGGAGAGCTCAGCCACATGACACAACCCAGCGCCCACATCGTCCCCAGAATGCTCTGCTGCCGGCCGTATACGAATCAGCAGCAGAAGGGACCCAGCGCGGTGGTGGGTGGGCTGCAGAACCACAGCCGGCATGGGGTTCCCAGAGAGTGGAAGGTGACCCCAGGGAAGGGGGCACTGCCAGAGCGTGCATGCCAGGGGACGCTGTACTCCGGCTGAGCACTCGGACGACTCTAGCACCGCCCTGGTTTTCAAAGGCAATCTAGCTGGCCATCTGGAGCCGGGTTCCCCTGAAACCAACCCTGCTCGAGTGGCAGCCTGCCCAAACCTGGCCATGTTATAACAGACACGCAATCAGGCATGCACTCAATGTGTGGCGCACACACCAGGCCATGGGAGCCGTTTGCCCTGCAAACACCGCCCAGCACACCTTGGCATGCGTTACCTTTCGGCATGGTCAGGGATGGCACTGTATCGTTAATGGGCGGGGATGGATAGCGGCGGCTCTAGAAAGCACGTTCCCCCTCGGGTGACCTTGCCAGGGCTCCGTGGGAGGCCCTCGCTCACACCAGTCTGAGTTTTCTAAAGCTGATTTACTGTCTGACTTCCTTACATGGGCATCCAAAGTAGTGCTGGGTTATTTGCAGCCAGATCCTGAGTTATGTCAGCTGCATCTCAGATAACACAGGAAGTGGCTCAGAAGGATTTGCTCCACGGCGAGGTGGCATAGATTAGAGGAGCATGTGCTGGTGCCAGGCGGATGTACAGAGAGGGGAAGAGCAGAGGCTGGAACAAAGAAGCTCCATAGAAACTGGAAGATTCCCCCACCCCACCCTTATTCTCAGCATGCAGATCTCAGGCAGCCTTACCCCACCGTCCCGGGTGAATTATAGTCTCACATCTCCTGTGCTCCAGCAGGGATGAGGCATGGGGCTGTCCCCGCCCCAGATCCCCAGCCTTCACACAGCTGGGAGCTGGAGAACCTCACTTGGGCTGTGTCTCCTTAACACAAAGATAGTTCGTTCTTACAGTCTCGTGGGGTGCCTAACCAACCCCAATTAGCCTGCCCCTGCCACCCTACTGAATGGCATCACTAGAATGCTCCAGGCCGGTGAGGCAGACACAGGCATGAGTCACCTACTCCATCAAACAGCTGCCAAGACTCCACATGTTTGCAGGCAGCCTAGGCAGCCTAATGGCTCTGCATTGCCATTTGCCACCACATTTATGCCATTTGCCTGTAGACTTGCTTGGCACTGTGCTGCCCTGCCCTGTACGATTTACAGCCCTGACTAAGGGACACGTGATCATTAGAGATGGGTCCCCAGCAACCCTCCAAACTCCCTCAAAGCTGTGGAGGGAGGTGTCAAACTTGGGATCCAGATTCTGTGGCTTGAGCCCAACTCAGTAATAATTTATCATTATGGCTCATGTTACAAACATGGCCTTGGACACCATCCCACTCACACCACTTCCCTTCTCAGTCACGAGACCCTAGCATCGTACTGGCAACTACAGCCACCGCCTGTCTAGCTCAGCACCATACCTAGAGCTCTCGGTACACCTCTGCAGCTGGAAGGACAGAAAGCCAGCATCCGCTGCACTCGTTCTGCTGGCCACCAGCAGAACTGCCTTTACCTTTCCAATGGGAAGGTCTCTCTTAACCCATTCGCTGCTGGATCTCTCTCACCTACAGAAGACTATTCCATTACCACCTACAGCACGCACAGGGGGCGTTGCCCTTCCGTCTGATATCCTTGGGACGCCAAGCATCAGCCAATGCGTCTCATAGCAAACCGGGGCACGTGCAGTGGGACTGGATTACTGCTGAACACGTGGGAGAGATGAGCTTGGGACAATGAAGGAGCAACACACTTCCCAGAACGCCTCCCTGCGCTTCCAATCCATGCGCCCTCCTCCACCCCCTCCCATGCTCCATCTGCCACAACAGCTAGAGTAGAAAAAGAAGGATTTTGCTTTCCTTACCCGGGAACGGTGCACAGGGTTGTCAAAGTCCGTCCCTTCTGGTGCCAGCAGCAGCCAACCGCCGTAGATGGGCTTTGCCTACGAAGGAACAGAAGAGAACCAGTCAGCTGGAGTCTTGAGGAGACAGACCCACTCCCTTCAATATGGTGAGTCCATGTTTACTAGAGAATTCTGGGTGGGACCCAGCGTGTCCTCAGGATGTCAGGAACACTGGACACGTCCGTTGAAGTTTTACGCCCTCAACCCAGCTGTCTGGAGGTCCAGGGCAGAAGCAGCTTTGCGATTCACACTCCTTGGCCCTGAGTCGGCTAATCAATGCGAGAAAGAGGAAATCTACATAAAGTCCCTCTCCTGACATAGTTCTTATGCAAGACACTCATCAAGGAAGCTCATCTGGAATCAGATGAAACCAAGCGCTACTGAAGATTTGGCTCTTATTCACAGAAGAGATCAGCAGCAGCTTTACCAGCGTGGCCAGGTCCTATACTGAACAGTGCTCCCAAACTCACTCTTCTCCACAGTCAGTTCCAACATCCAGCAACCTGGCACAGAAGAGGGCCACTCCTAGTCATTTCACACTGGGAAGCGGCTCATTTAGCTGATAACAGCAAAAGGAGGAGAAAGAATAACTGGAAAAACTACCTGCATCACCACAGAAATCAGCGGAAGAAAATCTTAGCTCCCCTCCCAGATTTTTCTTCTTTAATAGATGAACTAAACACTGCTAAAGGGAAGTCCTTGTTCCACTGCCTTTAGGACCATAGGACTGACCCTCCTGAGTCAGAGTCCAGGCCTCTGATATCACAGGCAACCCCAGCACACAAGGCCAGTGACCCCACTAGTGAATGGCCAGAAGGGTCATGCTGCAAAACACATTCTCCCCAAATCATCCTTCCACCACTTTCCCTCCTACCAGCTGAATATGCTACTCCCAGACCACAAGTGACTTACTGGACATGAAGATGGTGGACATCAGAACCAGGGCGAGTAACGTGCCAGGGCATTGTCACCAACCAGAAAACATGCTCTTGTTCACACAAATATTTACTTCGCAGCAAGGTGGGGTGTAAATCTACCCTGCACTACCCTGCTGACGCGTACTAACTGTCCATAGGGACCCTGCTGACGTGCACTAAAAATTCCTGGCCTTCAGAGGGGAGCTTAGACCCCCAAAAAATCTAAGAATCAGTTCAAACCCTTTTCAGGTGACAGCAACTTGAAATCTAGACTAAATTGTTTCAGGCCTAACACTCCCATGGGCCATTCCTGTCAGTTTTTGTGGTTTTGCAACACTTAAAAAAAATATTCCCCTCTGGAAAAATCCACACAAATGACAGGAAAAATTGCCTGTGCACCTAAAGCTGCCAAAGGCACGAAGTCCATAAAGTTTGCAAACTGGAAACGAAAGGAAGATGCCTCGTAACTGCTTATGAACTGAAAAAGATAGAAATCTCTTCTCCAATCTCTTTCAGTGGCACGTTAAATATCAGGCTTTGCTTGTAACAACAGGGGAAACAAGAGCTCATGACTGTCTGAAATTAAGGTGACAGTCCCTTTAAGAGGTTTTTTTTTTTGTTTTTTAAATAAAAAAAATATAATGTTAAATTAAAAAAAAAAATGTGCAGTTTGGTTTCAGGGCTGAATTTAAAAATTCCTCTGCAGCATCCCGCTGCCTTCCCGAACTCTCCTACTGAGGTGCAGCCTTAAACATCTGAGACACAGCTCCTGAATTTCCTCCCCACTTTCCTATAGTCACAGCTAATGATTTTACCTGTGAGTCTAGCTTACAAGGACCACTGCCCCTTACAGAGGCAGTGCACTGCAGCGGTAGGGAAAAGGACCATTGTTTTCTTCTGCATTTGTTCGTACACCACCTGGCACAATGGGGCACTAGTGCCGTGCCAATAAGACAACACCCTCCTCCCAGGACGAGCTCTTTCCTAAATCGTTTCTCCTCTGCGCGTCACTTTCCCTATTCATGAAGTGGGGCATGTACCCAACTCTGGAAAGTGCTTTGGAAACCTTGACCGAAGTGCTAGAATTCCCCCCGCCACTCAAGCCAAGCTTTGATCAAATCCCGGCGCTCCTTCCTTCACAACCCATCCCTCTCCTGGGCCATACCTGGATTCCTGCACCCCCTTCCTGCAGCCCCTTCAAAGCTCTGGCACGAAGACCACCTCTCCTTCCGATCATGTCTCCTGGCTTCCTAGGTCCTGTCGCTGCAGCGCCTGCTCTCCTTCCACAGCAGGTACTAAACGTGCACCCTCACTTCCAGAACTCTGCACAGCCGCACCCCAAGCCTACACTTCTTTCCCAATCTCCTCCCACGCCCTCGACTCTCACAACTCTCTTTCTTGCCACTCCTTCCACTTAGTAATAACTGGGAGGTGGTTCTGTCTGCCAGGCAGCCTCCCCCAGAGATATCTCCTGATGATCCACCTGTCCTTATTCCAGGCTACAGCCAGCCTACGAACTGCATGTCCCCCCATCCCCCATTCTGTTTCCCTCTTCCACCTGCAAGATCTTTGGGGCAGAGATTCTAATTTGTTCTACACCTGTTGCCTCCGGACCAGAACTGTGACCACAGAGAGCATGTTACCAATAGGGAAAAGTCTCTGCAACCCGAACATTGTGCTGTAGCAGTCCAATACTGCAGGCAAATGTGGAAAGTGGGCCGCTCAATTTCACTTTTTGAATTTCTCCCAGTTTGGACAGGAAGAATAAAGTGGCAGAATGGAAGCTAGAGTTTTAAATTCCATCCTCCACCCATCTGAAGTGTTCATTAGTAGCAGAGAGGAAGGATTATTCAGTGGTCAGACACTTGAGAGACCCAGGTTTGATTCCTTGCTCTGCCACAGATTTCCTGTGCGATCTCGAGCAAGTCACTTATTCTGTGCATCAGCTGCCCACCTGCGAAATGGGGTATCAACACTGCCCTACTCACAGCGGTGTTGGGTGAGTAAATACACTGAAGGTTGTAAGGTGCTCAGACACTGCAGTAACGGGGCCACATGACGCACCCAAGATAGATGGATAGATAGTAACAAGACAGAAGGAAATTTTTCCTTCTTTATCACAGTAGAATGTGGATATTTGGCAAGAATTGTACCCCACGTCAAACAACTCTCCTCTCCCGGAAGAACAGCTGTCCCATCAGCCCATTCAGCTGCATTAGGTGGTGTGACACCGGCCCTTTTCATCCCTTCTCTATACAGAGAGCAGTAACTGCTGAGCAAGTTGTACAGGATTCTGTAAGTGCCTCCATACTGTAGCCCTGCAACAGTCTCGCCCTGTTTCTTCCATAAAAAAGTGATTTGAAGAGGGTGATTTTTTTAACCCAACCACCTGCCATTCTCATCTCACCTGTAACATGATCCAATCACTGAAAGTTGAAGCTAGACAAATTCAGGCCGGAAACAAGTTGTACGTTTTTAAACAGTGAGGATAGTTAACCATCGGAACAACTTACCAAGGATCGTGGTGGATTCTCCATCACCAACAATGTTTAAATCCAGATTGGATGTTTTTCTAAAAAAGCTCTGCTCTAGGAATTAGATTGGGGACCTTCTCTAGCCTGTGCTGTACAGGAGGTCAGACTAGATCAGCAGTGGGCAAACTTTTTGGGCCAAGGGCCACATCTGGGTGGGGAAATTGTATGCAGGGCCGGGGCAGGGGGTTGAGGTGCAGGAAGGGGTACGGTGTGCAGGAAGGGGCTCAGGGCAAGGGATTGGGGCAGAGGAGGGGTGTAGGGTATATGAGGGGGCTCAGGGCAGGGGTTGAGGTGCAGGAGGGGGCAGGGTACAGCAGGGATTTGGGGTGCAGGAGGGGGCAGGGTGCAGCAGGGGGCTCAGGGCAGGGGGTTGGGGTGCACAGGAGGGGGCTCAGGGCAGGGGCTTGGGGTGCACAGGGGTGCAGCAGGGGGCTCAGGGCAGGGGGTTGGAGTGCAGGGTATATGAGGCGGCTTAGGGCAGGGAGTTGGTGCAAGGTGCAGGCAGGGAGCTTAGGGCAGGGAGTTGGGGTGCAGGAGGGGGCTCAGGGCAGGGAGCTGGGGTGCAAGGTGCATGAGGCAGCTTAGGGCAGGGAGTTGGGGGCAGGGTACAGGAGGGATTCTGGGGTGGCGGTGGCACGCACCAGGGCCAGGGCAGGCTTCCTGCCTGCCTGCCCTGTCCCCAGCCCCGCGCCGCTCCAGGAAGCGCTGCAACCCTTGGAGGAGGGGACGCGGAGGTCTCTGCATGTGCTGCCCTTGCTGCGCCTCCAGGTACCTCCCCCAGAGCTCCCATTGGCCATGGTTCCCCGTTCCCGGCAAATGGGAGCTGCAAGGGGTGGTGCCTGAAGGCTAGGGCAATGCATGGAGCCCTCTGCCCCCCCGCCCGGGGCCACAGGGACGTGGTGCCAGCGGCGCTGCAGGCTGAATCCAAAGCCCTGAGGGGCCGGATCTGGCCCGTGGGCCGTAGTTTGCCCACCCCTGGACTAGATGATCACAATGGTCCCCTCTGGCATTGGAATCTCTCAGCCTGACATTTGACAGAGACATTGGTGCAGACAGAAGCTCCTGGCTGCACAGCAATCACCTAGATCCGGTTCTTCACTTCAGCCAACACAACAGGGAAGAGAAGAACAAAGACTGGCAGGCGAACGGCTGACTTAGCAAAACCACCACTTGCGGTCCTAGCCCATTTCTCTCCCTTGCCAGGCATTCCCCAGGTGAGTTCAGGGCATCACATCCACTTATGTGGCAACTGGACTGCATTAGATCGAACCGCAGAACCCATTAGGAAGAACCGGGATTGGGAGCAGGTAGGTGAAGAAGCCAAATACAAATGCCTTTGGGTAGCAGCAGAGGTGATGACTGAAAGCCATCAGCCGGGCAAATTAGCAGCCGCCCGCTTAGAAGAAGGGACACTTGGCTCTTCACTGTGGAATGGGGAGCTTAGCTCAGCTCTAGGGAGATCTCCGCTTGACTGCTCAGAAAAAGCTACAGTAGTGTTCATCTGCCAGACACTACCAGAGACACTGACAATGTCGATTCCCCTTGCACCCTACCAAGGCACTTCAATACCCAGAGGAACATTCCACAGTGCCCAGCAGCTCTGCATGCTAATTATGCTTTGCAGCCCAATACATGGCTTTCACCAGCAGAAATTAAATGAATTTGCAATAGGGCTGTCAAGTAATCCCTGTTAACTCACGCAATTAACTCCAAAAAATTAATCACGATTAATTGCACTGTTAAACAACAGAATACCAATAGAAATCTACTAAATATTTTTGGAGGTTTTTCTACATTTTCAAAATATCTCAATTTCAATTACAACACAGAATACAAAGTGTACAGTACTCATTTTATATTATTTTGATTACAAATATTTGCACTGTAAAAATGATAAAATACTATTTCTTTTTCAATTCACCTCATACAAGTACTGTAGTGCAATCTCTTTATCGTGAAAGTGCAACTTACGTAACCAAAAAAACCCCCAAACATTTGAAACTGCACTCAAAAACAAAACAAGTAAAACATTAGAGCCTACAAGTCCACTCAGTCCTACTTCTTGTTCAGCCAATTGCTAAAAACAAACAAGTTTGTTTACAGTTATAGGAGATAATGGTGCCCTCTTCTTATTTACAGTGTTTCCAGAAAGTGAGAACAGACATTCACATGGCAATTTTGTAGCTGGCACTGCAAGATATTTAGTACCAGATATGCTAAACATTTATATGCCCCTTCATGTTTCAACCACCATTCCAGAAAACATGCTTCCATGCTGATGATGCTCGTATTAATTAAATGTATGACTGAACTGCTTGGGGGGAGAATTGTATGTCTCCTGCTCTGTTTTACCTGCATTCTGCATATATTTCATGTTATAGCAGTCTTGGATGATGACCCAGCACATGTTGTTCATTTTAAGAACAACACTTTCACTGCAGATTTGACAAAATGCAAAGAAGGTACCAATGTGAGGTTTCTAAAAGATAGCTACAGCACTTGACCCAAGGTTTAAGAATCTGAAGTGCCGTCCAAAATCTGAGAGAGACTAGGTGTGGAGCATGCTTTCAGAAGTCTTAAAAGAGCAACATTCCGATGTGGCAACTACAGAACCTGAACCACCAAAAAAGAAAATCAACCTTCTGCTGGTGGCATCTGACTCAGATAATGAAAATGAACATGCGTCAGTTTGCACTGCTTTGGATCATTAGCGAGCAGAACCCGTCATTAGCATGGACACATGTCCTCTGGAATGGTGGTTGAAGCATGAAGGGACATATGACTCTTTAGTGCATCTGGCACAAATATCTTACTACACCAGCTAAAACAGTGCCATGTGAATGCCTGTTCTCGCTTTCAGGTGACATTGTAAACAAGAAGTGGGCAGCATTATCTCCTGCAAACGTAAACCAACTCGTTTGTCTGAGTGACTGGGTGAACAAGAAGTAGGACTGAGTGAACTTGTAGGCTCCAAAGTTCAACCCTCCTGGGAAGGTGCTCTCTGCCCACCACTGAAATGCAGTCACCACTGAGGTGGAACGCCGCAGCTGCTTAGTAGATCACAACTACCCCTGGGGGAATTCTGTGCCACTGTGCAATGCATAATTTTGCAGAAATTAATGTTTTTTGTGCAGAATTTCCTCCCCACCCCCGACAGAAATGGGATGCAGTGCCGCTGGCCGCCACTAGGGGGACACTGCCCCTGGGGGGGGGCGGGAGAAGGGGAGAGAGCTAGAGGGCTCCTGGCAGTTGCCGTTCCCCGCCCGCCCTGAGAGAAGGAGAGGGCAGCACGCAGGAATCTCGGTGCAAGCCTGGGACCGAGCACAGGGCTGTTTCTCCCTCTGGATCCCTGGGCTCTGGGGAGGGGTCTGGGCTGGGGGGACATGGCTGGGCCGCTGGACAAACCGGCAGGTTCCAGGAGCCGCACGTAGCCAGGGAGCCTACCTTACCCTGCTGCACTGCTGACCGGGAGCTGCCTGCATTAACCACTGCCCGGCTGGAGCCTGCACCCCGAACACCTTCATGCACCCCAATGCCCTGCCTCAGGTCAGAACCCCCTCCTGCACCCCCCACACCTGCCCCAGCCCTGAGACCCCTGCTGGAGCCTGCACCCCACTCCCCATCCTGCACCCTAACCCCCTGCCCCAGCCCGGAGCCTGCTCCGGCACCCTGAAACCCTAATTTCTGGCCCCATCCCAGAGCCCACAGCCCTGGCCAGAGCCCTCACCCCCTCCCACACCCCAACCCAGTGCAAGTAAGTGAGGGGGAGAGCAAGCGGAGGGGGGGGGTGGAGTGAGTGGAGGCGGGGCCTCGGAAAAGGGGCCAAGGGTGGGGCAAGGGTGTTCAGTTTTGTGCGATTAGAAAGTTGGCAACCCTACAGCTGGGCTCTGGAGAGGCAGAGGTGGGGCAGCTATCTGGGCAAGGAGGACCCTAGGGGAAAGGGGTAACAGTGTCTGGCCCCCCAGCTGGGCTCTGGGGGGAAGGGGGGAGAGAAACAGGAACTGAGTTGTCATAGGGGTTTCTTTAACTCTCCACGCCTGGGGGAATTTTTGTATGTGTCTGTATTGTTGCTGACAGGTATTTTGAAATAAATTACCAAAATAACTGAAACTGGCGTGATTATGTAGTGTTATTTTGACAAATAAAATTTGCAGAATTTTAAAATATTGTGTGCAGAATTTTTAATTTTGGGCACAGAATTCCTCCAGGAGTAATCACAACACAACAGTTTAGGACAGGAAGTGAAGAATGCCACATTTAACTGCAATTGCAGGGAGAAATTTTAATTAGCCAACATGGAACACCCTATAAAACAAAAACTGCCTCCCCCGTACAAGGGCCCTCTTGTTCCAATTGGAAGATGTTTCAAACGCCCTTCACCCTCGGGCGTAAAGAAAGGTTTCATGGCGGAATCTCTCAGAGGGCTCACACAGGGGCTTGTGCTGGTTTAACCTATGGTGTGATTTTAAACCGGTTTAGTTAAATTGGCACAAGATGCTGTGTGGAAGCCAAGATCTGTTTAAACCAAGCTTATGTTGATTTAGCTTAAATCAGTTAGGACTTGTCTACACAGTAAGTGGAAGCATAACGACTGCGTCAGCTATAATTCATGCCTGTGAAATCTGTGAGTTGGAACACAGGGCACTCAGAAACCAAAACCAATTTCAATATAATTTTAAATCAATTCCTTATTAGCCAAACTGAATCAAAGGCGTTCAAACCCTGAAATCGGTGTCCCCACACAGACTTATACCAAACTGAGGAGCAGGAATTACAAGAACGCTGGGTGATTGCAAGCCCTTAGGTCTATATTTAACCCAAACCAAACCAAGCCACTCTTAAAAGCAAATAAATGGCCACACAGGGATCTGTACCAGTTTAACTAGGCTGGCACAATTTTGTGTGTAGACAAGGCCTCAGAGTTAAAACCAGCTCTGACGTTTTAATCCCCTCACTGCAACAAGCTTTAAAATGACAACACCTGACTCTCCCATACAGGAGGAGGGTTTCTGGAAGGGATAGAAAACACGCTGGAAGGAAGCAGAGACCAGCACACACTTACGCAGGTAGTTTGTTTTCTCTGAACACAGTTCACACCTGGGGATTAACAAGAAACCCACAAGTGCCAAACGGCAGCTTGACAATACCCTTGTTCTGTAATGGGATTTATACAACCCCTTGTGTTAAAGGCCACTCGACAGCAACGCTGAGGTTCCCAGGATAGGTTTGTTTGGCCAGGCAAAGGCCAGCTGATCTTAGGTGAACTATTTTTGGTGGTCCCGAGTTGTCCTTTGCAGCTTTCACTTTACGGTGGGACTATAAATAGTATTTAGCAGGCTTCTAGCACCTTTCACCCAAGAATCTCAAAGCACTTTACAAACATTAAACAAACCATACAACACTGGGGTCAGGGAGGTAGAAATCTACAAGCAGCCATCTCTGGGGTGGAACAGTGCCCACTACAGGGCAGGAAGTGAAGAACGCTGTATCGAACGGAAACTTAGTGCGATGAACTAAGTCAGAAAAATGTTATTACCCCCATTACTTTTCAACTGGTTCCAAACACACCCCATCCTTCAAAAAAAGTGGTCACAAGCAAATGGGGCTTTGGTTTTATCTTTCAAATGGATACGTCTCCAGCAGCCCAGCACCCTCAAAACAACATGCTGGGACACTGGCGCAGACTGACTCAGAAGGAAGAATAAGTTCACTTCCTGCAACCCCTTGGTATTCCCCAGAGGTCTCCCATCCAGACGCTGACTCAGCCTGACCCGGTTTAGCTTCAGTGACTGGACAAGAGCCTCAATAAGAGGTGACGCAGGACATGCTCCTTTCAGGCAAGTGGATTAAAATATTAATTCAAACTAAAACCATCTGCTAATGGCAATCAATCAGCTGGGCCAGAACGCAACAAGCCAGGGAGGCAAAACCCAGGCCAAACGAGAGCTAGGCCTGAGCCCCGGTGTTCAGCTTGGGAGCTGAACTTTCCAAACGTTGGACGTTGAGAATTCGGGCCAACCCCAATGGACACAAGGCAGGGAATACAGTCCTCTGCCATGGGCTCAAGGGTACACGGTTAGACAGGGGCCTCTCCCTCAGCCAATCTGGGCTCACCCCAGATTTAGAAAAGAACTTATTTCACAGAAAGATCCCCATTGCTCCCCGCCACTTCCCCAAGACAGCCCTTAATCAGTAAGCCTCAGCTGGGGCTGTTTTTGCAGTGCTTCCCGATCAGATACCTGCACTATGATTTCACAGAGTTTAAGGTCAGAAGGGACCATCGTGATCATCTAGTTTGACCTGCACAACACAGGGAGGATCCCTGTGTTCACTCCTGCTTCAGATCAATAGTTGTGCTTCAACTAGAGCATTTATTCCCCCGTGCTGGGGTTTGCAGGTCGCTTCCCTTTCCCCTGTAATTCAGCATCAGAGAGCCCAGCTCCCAAGCTGAGCCTGTTAGTCCTACTCCTGGGTTTTGTTTTCTTGGCTGTTCAGATCTGGATTGCATCAGAGGAACATGCTGCCTCCAGCCCAGCCAACTGGGCCAGTCAGCAAGGGGGGGTGGGGAAGGGGTTGGAAGGAAGGAGGAGGAAATGGCCCCAGCGAGGTTTACACAAGGCTGTCAAGCTGCCACGCTGACACTACCCAGGAATCACTAGCTCCCAGGACAGAATCCAGCCAGCCCCCACTAGCTCCTAAGAATAGAGGCCTGGGGCTCCCATGCAGCTGGGATGGAGGGGTGGGGAGCAGAGCTGGCACTCCAGGGACTCCTCACCCACCACACAGGAAGTCTCTGAGGGTCAGAGGCTACCAGATACTGGCTTTGAAAAGGTGTTGCTGTGGATACCGGGCTGGCCAGAGGCACTGGATGGACAGCGCTGCTGTACCAGCCTGACTCCAGCGCAAGCATCCCCTTGACAGCTCTACCTCCAGGCATCAGCCCCGACATGGACCAGCCTCCCGCCGGTCTGAGAGGGGAACTTGGTGTCCACGGCCGTGCTTGGCCTCTCTGCTCTGACTCCTAAGGGCGTCAGTGGTGTTTGGGCTGCGGCCGCCAGTCCGTTAGGAAATGGACCAAGATCCCCCCCCCCCCCATTACACACTCCGGGCCACTCGCAGCGGGAGGCGTTTTGTAACTCCCAGGAACGACGGACCTGTGCTGGATCTGAACCGGTGACTTTGAGGTGAACGGTTGCCAACAGCCACCAGAGCCCTCCAGTTCTCCCTAGAGTGCGGCAGACGTACTCTGTGCCTGGTTACAGTGAATTTGGGCTCTGTGACGTGCAGATCGTCCTGTGCTGTATGCCAGGACATGCCATAGCGAACCCTTCTGACCAAAGCATTCCCATCCTGGTGCTGTGGGGAGGAACTCTCTCCCCTAGGGCCGTATCCCCCGGGGGTAGGTCTGACAACAGGGCCTATCTACACGGCCTCTCCCAGGCCTGGAACAGAAAACTCTGCGACTCCAGATGAGCTGGGATCTTTTGACCAAACCTTATTTCCAAACCAGGTTTGCCACCTACCCAAACAGACCCTCCACAGAAAACCCCATCGACTGCAACACCAAAGGGATTTGGGGGAGGGGGGGAGAGATATTAAACGTTTGCAAAAAACAATGACGAAGACTCCCCAGGAGCTGCGTTTCTGACCCATCACGGCACACATGGGGGGAAAGTTCAAATTAGTCACTGGGAAAGATTCTTGGCTCCGTGCGTGCGCTGGGGTGGGGTCATCTGTTTAGGCTGCCGGCAGACGTAATCAGCCTGTCTCGGGCTGAGGCAGGAGTTTTTCACTAAGTTGGTCTTGGCAATTGAAAGAAAAGGGAGAAGTACGGGGAAGGCTCAGTCTCTGCCTCTCAGGTCTGAGCATGCACAGGGGGTCCTACAGGCAGGCGGACCCCTTGTCATTGAAGCCAAAGCTAAAAATAACTCACCAGGTTGCAGAATAGACCCAATGTACAGGGCAGGACCATCAAGGCCTAGGGGCCTTTAAGACAAGACAATGATAGTGGAACCTAGCCCGCTTCACTCACGTCTCCAGCACTTCCCCATGGATCCATGAGAACCGTTACCCCATTTTAGCTGGAGAAATGGAGGCGCACAGAGCCAAAGCGGTTACCCACAGTCACCTGATTAGGCCATGGCAGAGCCAGGAATGGCATCAGGTGGTCAGGGCCCGAGCCACCGTCCACACTGTCATCTTTGGGCAGTTTTTGGTTCCAGGTGCCCCGAGCCACCACAAGAGAGGCAGATCTGAAACTGCCCCACCTCCCGGGTGGTTTGGGTGCAGGCTCTCGTGAAAGCCACATGGAACTCTGTGGTTGTGACTGCAAAACAAGGCAAACGTGAGCCAACATTTTCAGCTCTTGGATGCACGTGAGCCCAATAGACACCGGGTGCGATGCTGGACAGCCAGGACTGGGGCAGCCCTCACTCAGAGGCACAAGAGAGCAGGGACACGCTGTTCTTCACTCCCAGGCTTTCCGGGCACAGCGGGTTCTCTGCAAACTCTTCACAAGAACACGCTGATTGTTACTTAATGTTCTTCATGTCATACATCCTCCTATGAGAAACAAGGGCCCTGAATCACCCACTCGGACATCTCCGCTGGCTTACGGCCCATCTCTCGGGAAGGTCCTGCAGAATCCAGTAAGAGAGCATGACGCATGTCCCGGGGAGGAGGAATTCTCCAGCTCCTGCTGCACGGTGTCCAGCACCATCTGGGATCCCAGAGGCAGAGATTCTATCCCCAGCCCAAGCCACTTCAGCTCCTGGGGGCTCGAGAGCCCTAACCATCAAATGCAGGTAACTAAACTGAGCCCCTTTACCTGGTATTTGGCCCTTCCCATCCTTGGCTTGCCAAGTATTATTGCTGCACGTTCTGTGCTGGCTACATACACACACCCCTATGTGCACATGCACCAAATGCTGCTATAAGTCACCCTCCCAAGGGACTTGTCAGTGGGGGAGGGCTGAACAAGATTGTACGAGAAACCACCTGGGGATCCTTTAAAGCAGCCAGGCAGCAGGTCACCCCCTGGAGGTGGGCTCCTTAGGGATGGTTTCAGTACACAGGCTCCCCTTTCAGGGTGACACATGCACCCCACCCCCTCCCCCACAGCATCTGTACTGCAGGGCGGAACGGGACCAGGGCTTCCATCCTGCTGCTCAGACACCAGAGGGCAAATCTTCCAAGGCCAGAAACAGCCCAAAGCAAAGTTATGCGCCGGCCCCCTCTTAGCATCCATTAGCTTGTACCTTCTTCCCCCCATCCGAAGTCACTCGCCATGGCAGCTGCCCGCCTCTTGCCCACACTCCAGCTTTGCCTTCCTGCGGAGACCGGGATTCACATGGAGCCCACACTGCAAGTTTGGTGAATCTCAACTCAGCAGCAAATGCTGCCCCACAGCACAAGCCACCATCACCACAGGAGACACCAAAAGCAGACCAAGAGGGTGTGCAACAGACCAGGAGCAGGAGGCTCTGACCGAGGCGTGTGGGGCTCCCAGGGCAGGAACGGCAGGTCAGGTCAGGCTGCAGGTCAGGATTGAGAGTCAGCGGCAGAGGTGACACAAAGTTCTCATACCCACGGCAGAGAGGTGCTATCCGTGGCACTGACCCACTGCTACCATGAACCCTGAACAAAAAAGTGCTGCCGCTCCAAAACTGGTTTCTTTCTGTGCAGTCACCCAGGGAGACAGGAGCCCCCAGGAACGAGAAGGGGCTAAATTAAATCTGTCCTCAGCCCAAAGCTTCCCTGACACAGCCCCAACACTCCACCACCGGGGACCTGCCCCTGATTCCAGCCTGTACCCAGCTTCGCAAGCCTTTGGGAATGAACCACTCCCCCTGCACCCCACCCAGCAGCAATGAGGCTTGTTTTACCTGGTTGACAACAGTGACAGAGGAGAGGGCACCAGCAGCCCCTTCTACTCACCTGCCTCAGTGCACGCGGCCTGTAATTCCAGAGGAACTGGGCAGAAAAGGTTTGTTAGACCGTCTAGTCCACACCAAGTCCAGGCTGTGCCCTATAACGCACTGCAGGGCTCTGGCCAATCTCGTTCCAAATGTCCCAAGGGATGGAGTGTCCACAAACTCCCCTGAGAGTCCCACAGATCTCACCAGGGTCCTGCTGAGAGGGGAGGATCACCTCTCTGGAGGTCAGACAACAGCTACCTGCAAGAACAGGCATGCACGGCTCCAGTGAAGGCAGCTAACTGGTTTGTGAATGTGAGGAGGCTGATCTTCCAAAAGCAGTGGTTCATGCAAAGAAACCGTTCAGCTACTTTGCACACACATGTCTGGCAACTGTGTATGCAAATGGACGGTTCTGCATTTAAGCAGCATCACAGGACAGACCTGGGACAGATGAAACACGCTGATTTTTCTGTCGCAGCTAAGGGGGTGAAACACTGCAGGATGCAGGGGAAGCGTGCAGGGCTGCAGCCCATACTACATCTGGACATAGGGTGCAAAGAGAATTTCACTCTCCAGGGAACTCAAGCGGGACAAGATGGTAGGACATGCCTCAGGCAGAAGAGCAACTGAAGAATGAATCCTGACCTCGTCCCTGGACACAACAGCAGGGGAAATGCAGACTGCAACCAACAAAGCATTTTATTCCTAACTTTGACTCTGCCAAGGGCCATCCAGTCATTTGTATTTCTGCAACAGGCCTTCCCCCCGCTCCCAGCAATGCCCACAGAGCCCTCCGTCCTTCCTTGCCAGGCAACTCGCTTATGATCGTGTATGAGTTTGTTTGGCGTGTTGAGGTGGATCATGCATTTCTGGGACATTTTGCTTTTTGTCTGTGGGGCAAGGTGGGTAGAAAGAAACAGACTTTAAAAAGTTAAAAGGAAAGAAAGGACGTCTTTTTCCCTAAACTCCTCTCCCCCTGCCCCCAACCAGGTAGAGCTAGCTCCATTGTACCCCTCCCTTTAGCCCCCAAAACAGAATCCTACAGACCTCAGTCCCTTCCCACTGCAGCAGCTGACGGAGGCGGGTTTGACATTTTCAGAGACTCTTCCCCTGTTTGGTCCTAATAATTAGTCAATTACAGCTGGATTTTTGCAGCATGATGCAGCAAGTCAGGGAGTCAGGAATGCGAGCGAGTGAGCAGGGGCTGTTTTCCAGGGCTACAGCTTTTCAGGAAAGATTAGAGCTTCCCAAGAAGAAAACAAAGGGAAACAGGGAGGAAACGAGATAATAGTGCACCTATCAGTCAGCCCCACTGCTCCTCTGGGAGCCAGCACCTGGAAACACAGGGTAAAGGAAGGAGGACACAACACGCTACCTAGCATCCAGTGAGCAAGAAGGCTGCCTTGATCCAGTGCCAGACGATTATATCAGTGCAGTATAAACAGCATGGAAGGCGCTCCTTTCTGTTCTCATTACTTTTGTGCACAGTCTCGTTTCTCCACTAGTCTGTGTCCTGCATGGCAAAGCATGGCCAGGACTTGGGAGGATTCCCTCCGAACAGCTGCTGGTGGCCAGGGGAAAACTACCCAGAGCCCAGCAGCGAAAATAGCTTCCTGTTAGAGGCAAAAAACTCTGGTCTTCGAGGGAGATTGGCCAAGCCAGCACGGAGCAAAAAGTCTAGGGTCTCATCTGACCCCGCTATTGTGCATTACTGCAATGCCCAGTGCATGCAGATCTCCACATGGGGTTTATTCAGCCGTCCTCCCTGAGAATGAGCACACAGGGCCATTTTCCACCACTAGACTGCAAGTGTTTTTACCTCTGAGTGGAGCTCGGCAAGTAACTCTCCTCAGAGATCCATGACAAGTTCCTTAAGCTGCGCTTTCACTAAAGCAAAACTGAGCCCTTTATAGTGTGAAAAGTTCTTCAAATAGGAACAGATCCCTACACTTGTCAGTCATGCTCAGTGATGGCCTGATTCTGCTGCTGCTGAAACTAGTGGTAAAACTCCTAGTGACTTCAATGGGAGCAAAGTTAAGCCAAATCCCACCCTAAATTTCCCCTGTATCTCCCCACCCCCTGTACACCCAAAGTCACCAGCACTACCTCAAGGTCTCGGTTTCTCCATTCTCCTGCCCCAACACCGGCTACTCTTATAAACATGCCAGACCACAACCATTTACTGATGTCATTTTTTATGATTATTAAAACCAAAAGATTAAGCTACCCACCCACGTTGAACATTCTTCTTTGCAAGTGTGAGGGAGGTAAGAAAGTTACCAACGGCCTAAGGACTCACAGGGTGAACAGATAGAAACAACCTGGGCAAAAGCACAATGAAAGACGGCACGGGAACAAGATTTGCCCCCCTTCCCAACACTCCAGAAATCATGCGAGCAAAGGCTGTTTGTGCAGAGTAAATGGGAAGAGAGGCACAGAGATGGCAAACCCACACATCATCCAAAACGTTCAGATCAAGGCAACACTGCCCAGAGGAACACAAAGATTAAAATAAAACTATTCTTCGTGAGCAGGATGGGAAGTCACTGAGGAGGCAGGAAAGTGGCTGGGAAAGACTTATTTTTAAATTGGGTATTCTTAGCAATCAATGCCATGATCTTAAAGGGACAATGCTAGATTAAAATATATAGGTCTTCAAAAATTCCTTAGCTGTGTTACTTAACACCAAGAGAATAATTCCTCTCCCCCACCGAGATCAGACAATTTTCTACCCTTATTTTATACTGTGTATTTACATTTTGCGCTTCTCCCAGCTTGTATGTGAGTCAGTTTCACTTGCACTTAGAGTCAGTTTCTAGTTAATTCCATTTTCAGGAGCAGGTTTCCTAGAGACCAAACTGATATGCACTTAAGATACAGCCCAGTCCTAGACTGCAACAGATCTCTTCATGCAACTAAGGGCCAGTAAACGGATCATTTCTCATGCCATGCTGCAAAATCTGGATTTCTACTAGTGCAGAGGAATGTTTTCTCCTTGCAAAGAGTTATTAGAATTAATTTAATTATCATGAGAACATATCTTTCCTGGCCTAGGGTTTTAAAAAGCTTATTTCTACAAAACCTGATCTTAAGGGTAAATCTGTCCTGACACCCTCCCATTAATATTTTAAGCGATAAGGATGGTTTTAACTGCATGTGGCAGAAAGAATGGCAGCTCTGAAAAGCTGATGTCCTCTATATAAACACAGAACACTAGCAACATCCTGTCCTGAAAAGACTTTTGCACCCAGAGTGAGGGACTTCCCAACCTATTCAACCCTTGGCCTCTCTGCTGCCTAGAATGGGGCAGCTACTGCCAACTGCAAAGGAAGCTGGCACAATGTTGGCTATTTAAGTAGCTTTGTGGGCCGGCCCTCTGCGGACTTCTTCTCATCCTAAAATACTGGAGATGCTCTGTTCTGGACAGACAGCAGTTGCCATGTGACACCTCTGTCAGGGGCAACTACTCACTTGTATCTTTAAATCAAAAGGGTCAGATTCTGCTCTCAGTTACGCTGGTGGAAATATGGAGTAACACCACTGGCATCACTCCCTAGTCACACCATCGTACCCGAGAAGACACTAGCACAGTTAGCAGCACACGAGGGGAAGAAGCAGAACTCGGCTTTCCTCCATTCTGAGACACACCATGGACGGACAATGACGCAAAAGGAACCATCAATGTCTAGAGAGATTACAGCCCAAACAGTGACCTTGCTAAATCCACCCGCCTCTTGCTTCCCCCTAACTACACCACATGCGGCAGGGAAAGTGGGGGAACAGCTTGTATCTAAGCCCTTTGACATGACCTGATGTGGGAGCTTTGACACTTTACAGACTTAAACTACCAGGTTTTATTGGAGGAGGGAGCAGCCAATGAAGTGGGCCCAGGTGCTCACAGGCTTAAAAGTTAGGCACCTGCTTAAGTGCTTTGCTGCACTAAAAGAGCCCTCGAGATAGGAAAGCCACCCCACCCACAATGACTGCAAATGAACAAGGAGTTGTCCATTGCATACGTCGACACAGATAAACATGCAGGTCTAGGAGAGGTTGTGCAGAGCTCCTGTGCATTCAGTGAGCACAAGAAGTAAAGCCACTGTCACTTGTAACAGCTCACTCTCAACTAACACAGAGTCACACAGAAAAACAACTCGTGAACCTGAGCGTAGTACTCCGAGGATTAACGGTTTAGCGTTTGCGCCAGGCTTTGAACCTGGAAGTGCTACGTACGATTATGAGCGTGTTAAATCAAACAAACATCCAAACTAACTATATGGGCCACACTGTGCCAAGCCCTGCCCCAAAACATAGGAAGAGACAGGCCCTGTCCCAAAGAGCTTACAAGCTCAGCTGACACATGACATACAGAGGGTGGAGATGGCTACAGTCCAGCGCATAGAGTTTTATATAAAATCAGAAAGAAACGTGAATGTTTCAGTGCCAAGTATCCTCATCTTCCCCTCAAGCCAAGCAGCAAAAGGTCAGATTGGATGACTCAAAAGGACTTTTCTGGCCTGGCTATCTCTAGGCCCATCAGCATGATGGTAATAGCTTTGTGCCCGTACAATACGGGAAAAGTATGGGTTCCATTCTGCAATGTAAATGGGACCTGCCAAGGCAATCGAACCATAAGCATAATTAAGTCTCATTCAAACCGCTGTTTGGGATTCAGGGATGCCCCAAACAACCATCCAACAGTGCTGGAAAAAAAAAAAAACCACACACCACACCCACAGATGCCAGGTGAAAAGCTATTCATGTTTACATCTTGGTGTTCCCCATACACACACCCCTAGCTGCTTTTTCAAGAGCAAAGCCTCCTGGTCAGAAGAGTTTCTCTAACATTAACTACTAGCTAACATATGACCAGAATGCATGGGCACCGAAGTTCCTTACAACAACCTTCCTTCCCTACACCAAGCTGTCTGGGCTAATGTATCCATTGAATGGGATTCTTCAGTTTGGGGTGGGGGGAGGGAAGATGTAAGATCACAAACTGAGGCCATCATTAAGAAAAATACTTTACAGAAGGGTGTATCTCGTACACACACACACACTCCCTTCCCTTATCTTTAAGGTGGAATTATTTCTCCCTTGCTGAGAATGAGATTTCATAGCCACACAGTCTATAAACCAACTTACTTCAGAAGGGGGGGGGGAACTCATCCCCTCCCAACCCCCCTGTAAGTACTTAGGCAATCCGTACTGTACCCACTTTTCCCGAAGGAGCCCGCAAATCCCACACCCCACCCCGAATACAAAAGTCGGGACACCCCCATTCAAGTCAAATCCAGGGCGCAGGGCCAACCTTCCACCCAGCAGCGGTGAAACTGACACTGAAATTCACCCAAGGTGGGGGAGTGGAAGAGACAGAATAGCAACAAAACACAGGAGGGCTTGTCTGAGGCGGGTTCAGGTCAAGCTCTCCACGTAGCTAGTGGCCTGGCCGGACCCCCAAACACACACACACACACGCAGTTTTCTCGAAAGTAACAAAGCCATCCGGCATTTCTGAGTCACAAAGCCCCACGAGTCACATTGCTAAGCTGTGGAAACAGAGAAGGGGTTGGGGGAGGGGGGCGGGGGGGGGCAAACTTTAGGATGTTTCCCTTTGTCCGAGCCCTGTCTATCAATCACACACACACACACACACGCGCGCGCGCGCTTTCCTAGTTGCATTTTTTCCATATTGGCCTTCAGATTTCATTATCTCGGCCAGCAATATGTCTGATCTCGTTTCCATAATAGGATTGCGAGCCTAGATGTCAGAACGAGTGCAGCGGGAGGGGGGGGAAAAACGAGAGAATGTTGCTAGATGATCACTGCTCCTATTCCTCCCACCCCCCACTCAGGGCTGATCAACTGCTCTGGATGCATTTGTTTTTTTTAAGACGGGTTTCTACGAACTCCAAGCGATCGTGCGGGAATATACGGGTGAAAGGCATGCAAGGAAAGCCACCTCCTAGAAAACTTAAAACTTCCCGAGCAGGCAGGAGTGCAGTAGGCACCCCCGGCAGGCAGTTTACAAAGGGTTTACTGAAGAAAAGCCGCTTTGATTTGGTAGAACTTGGCTTTGAAATCTCTGTATTTTACACGTTAAGATTCCTTCCCTCCAGGGAACCCCTGTAGCTATGCAAAGAGAAAGCCATGCCCTGCTTCACCAGAAGGGCTTTGCAATCCAAATCATGTTCCCTGCGATCTCAATGCTTCCTTTTAAAACTTCAAATCCTCCTCCCCCACCACACACGCCGTCCCACGTTCTCGCCTTTCAATATTCCCCACTCGGGTTTTTAGACGAGAGCGGTTTAAAACAAGCACTAGCCAAATACTCGCGTGTGTAACGGGCCCTAACGTATCCATGAAAACGGGGGGAATATTTTAAAAAAGTCCATTTCCTCTCATTTAAAGCGACACCGATTAAGTCCACGTGAAAGCCGGATTGGCCCAGTTCAGACACATTGTTGACCCAAGTATAGTTATGAAAACAGTTCACTTGAAACCCCAAGGTGAATTGGGGGGGGGGGGAAGAGAGAATAAAACCGGAAGGAGACTCACCTGGTTTAAATCTTCATCATTGAGCAAATGGGATTCCCGAGGTTTAAAGCAATTTTGACATTTGCTTTTATTAAAAATGTTGGCTTGGAATTTCCTGCAGGGGTTCTCTTTAGCAGACATGGTTTTGTGGCCCTGCAATACCAGGCAGCTGTCTCCACTTTTGTTTAGCCACAAAACTGGACCCCAGGCTTCTGTTCTGTGACGGGGGAAGGAATTGACAATTCCGTCCAGGTGAGTTGTGCAGCAATATTCTCAACCCACTTCCAGGATCACGAGCCCACGGAGCGAAGTGTCAGCGTCGCCTGAAACTCAGTTGGTGGCATCCCAATTTCCAAAGGCAGGCAGCGGGGGAGGGGGCAGCGTAGAAGGCACACACACAAGCCGGGCTGGGGCTCAAAGCAACGGCCCTCCCCCCCACAAATAATCATAAAAACCAAGCCCGAGAGTTCTCCACCAGCTCGCCGCTTCTCCCCATGCAAGGAGAGGAAATCCAGCCGTCGGGGCAGGATTGACTCGCTGGAGGTGGAAATCCCAGATGATCACTGATTCCCCTCCAAAGGCGGGGGGGGGGGGGGAATGCAAACGCAAGGAAAACGGCTCCGCTCCCCTCCCCACACACTTGCACAAGTTAAGGCACAATTGCAGGCAGGCTCAGGGGGAGCTGGCTGCCCGCACGCGTTGGTTCTTCACAGGGAGGGGGCGATTTTCCATGCATAATCATCCAGATTTAAAAAACCGCCTCGCTGTGTGGGAATCCGGGAAAGCAAAGCAGCAGCAAAAATAATCAAGGCAGCTTCCTCCCCACCTCCTCCTCCTCCCTCTCCCCCCGACAGCGGCACAACCGGGGAGAGGGACTACCCCGGAGATCCTCAAATAAGGCACAAATCCCATCTGCTGCCAAGGGGTCTTCTTGCAACACCGACCCCGCCGCCGCCGCCGCCTCCCGGCCTCAGTCCGCCCATGGATGCATGCTCCGAGGGAAACGCCTCTCTCTCCCCCTGTAAGGATGATTATTGTTTATTGCATTCACTGGGGGGCCAGGCAGCCGGGCCCCCCCCTGCACGCACCCACCGCCGCTTCCCTGCGCCCAGTGCAAGAGGCAAATGGTTGCAAAAAAAAAAAAAAAAACCACCCACCCCAAACCCTCTCGCGCTCCCAGGGTCCGGGCCAAGAGCGGGGGCTGGGAAGAGAGGACAGAGGAGGGGGCTGCTCCAGGGTCTGATGGACGTTGCTCCCTAGCCAATGGCAGGCTCTCTTAGCTGCTAACAAAAGAAACCTCTGGCCAATCAGAAGCAGGGAAAAAGGGGGCGGGCACTGATGGGGGGAGCGGAAAGGGGTGGGGAGCGGGGCGCCCAGGCTTGGTGGACGCGCGCAGCCAACGGGGAGCCCTGACAGCTGGCGCTGCGGGACTCTGCTGGGGGAAGATGCCTCTAGTTGCATTTTCCAGCGGGTCTGATTGCAACTGTTTCCATATAGGCACATCCCCTTCCCGGAAGGAGCTGGAGGGTTTCGCCTGAGCTGGCTGGGTTGGGATTGGTTTGCAGCGGGTGCACGCTCCGGGTTGTGTTTCCCACCTCCCGCCGGTGCAGGCCGCTCACCTCCTTGCAAAAGTGCGTTCGCAGAGAGGCGGGATTTATTATTATTATTAGTTGTTTGCAAAGGTTGACGTTGCAGCCGGTTACAGCTTCTCTGGTCCCCATCCTAATGGGGTGTCTGGATAATGACCATTAGTTCCTGGCTGCAGCCTGCTTAAACCCCCACCGCAAAAACTCCAGCAGCTGCAGGGAATCTTTATATAATGACATGATGGGTTTGCCCCACGGTCCTTGGCCAAAATGACCCCTCCTCCCCACCCACTGAGTTTTGTGAAACTTGTTACTTAGCTGCTGCTCTGCCCTCCACCCCAGAGGTGGCTGCATGTCAGTGGTCTTTGGGGCCCAATCCTACACCCCTCATTCTTGTTCCAGTCAATGAGAATAATCACTGGAGGAAAGGCTGGGGGTTGCAGGGTCAGGCCTATTGTTTGCAAAGCACTTAGGAATGAAATGTGGTATTTGGATTTCAAGTACCATCATTTATTACTGTTTGGACTGTTTTTATTGTCCACCCTATAACATCACAGATGGGAGCCATTTTTTAATAGTTACTGTACTTCAAAAATAGGAAGTGGATCCTGGTTTCATCACAGAAAATTACAGCCAGATCCAGCCCTGGTTTTAGGGAGATAATGAGGCTGCGCAATAAATACAGGAAAGGGCCTTGTGTTCTGTTTGGTGCATCCCTGCACAAACTCTAGAGTCCAGCTTGAGCTGCACTGGATCACGGCAGAACGGTTACAAGATGGCATCGTACAGTACACATCAAAACGTGCTTTGGTAAGAGAGAAAAAATACGCAGGGTTAAGCAATAATAGTGTAGAAATAAAATTGTTCTGTGAGTCTGACAGCCAGGAGCTGCTCGTGAGCCAGAGAAACCTGCAGCATGCCTGACAGAGACAGAAGACCCTGCTTTTAAAAACAGAGATGAAATGTACGGGTTCCTGCCCCAGATTTATACTGGAGCCAAAAGACGGTGTTTGCAGATATACAGACAGGAACCACAATACAAAATAACAAAATCACCTACTTAGGAAGCCAGTGTAGCCTAATGGATAGAGTATTGGACTGGCCCTCGGGAGAGCTTGGTTCTGTTCCCAGTTCTGCTATGGGCTTGCTAGGTGACCTTGAGCAAGTCACTTTGGCCCACGTTGTCAAGTAAACCATTGAAATCCGTGGAAGTTAAGAGTCCTGATACCTTTGAGGATCTGGGGCATTCTCTCTGCACCTCAGTTTGCCCATTTGTAAAACAGGGATAATGCTCCTGCCCTCCTTTGTGAAGTGTTTTGCACACTCCTGAGGAAAAGTGCCACATAACAGCTAGGTATAATTATTAGGAAGATGTTTGCGAACGTAACAGATTCAGCCCCAAGATGTTATCTTGTACTTTGCATTACTAAACATTAATATAATGTTCATCCACCCCAATCATTCCCTCAGTCTAAACAGCAGCATAACAAAGCATAGACTATCTTGAATTCTGTTCTTTACAAAGGTGAGGGTGTTTCTACCAACTCGATAGCGTTCTGACTGTTTGCAGAACACCAATGTGCGCACACATGTGGCTTATGAATTAGAATAGATATTTAGGTGCCATGGCCCACGGTCTGTATTGTAGAGTCCAAGAAGGAAACGATCAGGAAAACAGAGAAACCTTCCAGCTTTAAAGACCACACCTACCCTGTGTTTGTTCCATGCTGTATTATAACCCCTCTGGACTTAGACTATAAACTCCTTGGGGGAGAAAATCTTTTTGTTTGTTCAGCACATTTTTACCCTGTGGAAAGGACCAACTGTATCTACAGAGTAAATATAATCTACAGGGGGTACCATAAATCTACAGTACATGTAATAATGAATATAAAGATTGGGTTATTGAGTGTCCCCTCCCACCCCGAAAAACCACAGGGGTCTTATTTATATTACATTAGCAGTTAAAAGCCTAACTTGAGATCAGGGCACCATTGTGTTAGGCGCTATACAAACACAGTGGGAGAAACAGTCCCTACCCTGCAGAGCTGTCAATCTAAACAGAAAGGTGAAGGGACTTGCCCAGGGTCCCACAACAGGGTTGGTAGCAAAGCCATGAATAGAACCCAGGTGTCCTGATGCCCAGGCAACTGGGACATGTGCCCCCCTCAATGGGATAATGCTTTTAAAGAGGTGATTTTTCCAAGCCCAAACATACATCTTCTCGTTCACACAAGTTCTGTGGTGTGCCCAGCCCAGCCCCACCCAGATCAATGAATGATCATTGACTGATTAGTTCAGCAAAAGGGAAAGGCACATTAGATGACTGGCTAAGGCACAGGATCCAACTGACTAAACTATGAACAAATTCATCCAGATTAGGGATTGGCATGTCGGTCAACACTCACCCACCACCAGAAGCAATGGTATCATCTCCAGAAGGTCCTTCTTGGAAATCAGAGCTGTGGTGATGGGACAGCCTTCACTGGCCCACTGTCGCCCTGGAGGAACGGTACAGGGTGCACTAGCCTGTTGTCTGCAATGGACAAATTCAACATAGAATTGTTGGCATTTCATTGGGCTATTGCTGTTTACTTGGAGAATTTTAGAGGCACCAATGTGGCTGTGGCACCACTAACACAATAGGAAATGACAGGACCCAGAAATATCCCTTGCTTCTTTGAACAGTCACACACAAACGCCTTCTGAGCTAGGGGATTTGGATGCCATTATTTTTAAAGCGAGCTGGATGCTTAAAACCCTTAGGCAGCTCAGAGAAGCTTAGTCTAGTCATTCAGTTGATCCTGTAAAATACTGGCGAAGCTCAGATTTGACCTCTGACCTTGTAGATTGGACTTACGGCCTTGAACGGTGAACAGAAACTCTTCCCAGGTGTTGAGAGTCCTGCCGCGCGTCCAAAGAGAGGAAACACGCCCTATGTCTCAGCACCATCTGTCTATCCCATAGGGCCCTGCTACTAGGAGAATCTGCGTGTTCCTTCATTGATTTATTCTGCCTGGTAAAGAATTGGTTTCCTTTAATTAAAAATAGCGCAAAGAAGTTGAGTCGGGTTAGAAAGGGAAATGAATCAGAAACAGCAGGAGTAGCCGAGCGGCGCAGGCTCCTGGATCTGTTTTGTTTCATTCATAACAAAAGCTCACAAGCTGATGGGCAGCACCTGGGAAGGGACCACCTCACCTGCCCAGCAACTACTAGAGGAAAGAACAAACTGGATAGCTACGCCCGCATCCTCCACGGTCTGTAGCCCCTAAGTGCCTGGGAGGATCTCAGCCACAGCTTCTCTCCACCCCACGCCTCTCACTTGGCTTCCAGTCATCCAGCCCTGCTGTCCTGTTTGATGTAGGGCCCAGATCTTGCCAGACTCGCCAATCCGTCTCCAAATTGTCCTCCTGCTAATAAATAAAGAGTGTTGTGATGGCTGTTTCTTCCCAGGAGAGGAGTTTTACCCCAGCAAAGCCTGTCTGAGCACCTCACAGGTGCTGCCGCCGCTTGAAAAATCAACATCAGGCTCGTAGAGTCAAAGCGAATCTCTTTATTGAAAGAAAAATAGGCCTGCAAAGGGGCATATGCTGCAGCCCCTCCTGAGTCTGTCTTACCTGAGCCAGACTCCCACTGGAACTGAGGGGTGAATGCCAGAGACAGACCCATAAAGAACAGCATCCTGGGAAATGCACTGAGTGGGGCATTAGGGGAAGCAGCCTGTTGGGATGTCCCAGGTTCCATCCATAGCTTTCATCCCAGGATCTCAAAGCCTAAGATTCCCAGTGGGGTACAAGTATCTCTCTGAATGCTGGAGCAGAAAGGAATCTTCCCACACAGGCACCTGTGCCGCCCTGGTGCCATTACCGCAGCTTGAGGGCTCGGCGGATAGACAACTCCTCCTCCCTGGGAGAGACTGCCCTGTGGATCAACACAGCCTCCACAACACTCATTGCACCATGTTACAGGGGGCACTGAGACAGGGAGAGGTGAAGGGACTTGCCCAAGAGCCAGGGGTGAAAGTAACTTACAGGACGTACCGGTACTGCTGGAGTCCTGAGGGGGCGTGGCCTCAACCAGAAGAGGTGTGGCCTCGACCAGAAGAGGCGGAGCCTCTCAAGATTTAAAGGCCCTGGGACACCGGCTGTGGCGGGGAGCCCCAGGGCCTTTAAATCAACCCGGGGCGCCCAGCTGCAGAGGTGGCTGGGAGCCCCCAGGGCTCCTGCCATGCGGAGCTCCGGACCCTTTAAATCTCCACCACAGCTCCAGCTGCCGGAGCCGTGGGTGCGATTTAAAGGACTCTGGGCTTCCCGCAGCCAGGGGAGCTCTGAGCCCTTTAAATCCGGCCCCAGCCCGGCCGCTGGAGCTGCAGGCAGGATTTAAAGGGCTCTGGGTTGACCCCAGCCGCGGCAGCCCAGAGCCCTTTAAATCCGGCCCCAGCCCAGCCGCCGGAGCCGCGAGCAGGATTTAAAGAGCTCTGGGTTGACTGCAACCAGCAGCCCAGAGCCCAGCCACGGCAGACCAGAGCCCTTTAAATCCGGTCCCAGACCAGCCGCCGGAGCCGCGGGTGGGATTTAAGGGGCTCTGGGCTGCCCGCCGTGGAAGCCGGTGTGGTCCAGCATGGCATACTGGCTCTTGCTGGTACGCCGAACCAGACCGGCTTACTTTCAGCTCTGCCAAGATCAAGTCAGTGGCACAGCCAGCGGGTGAACTGGAATCCTGGCACCCACTCACACTGCTACAAATACAACCACTGTGTACCCCGCTTCTCCCCAGAGCTTGGGCTAGAACCCAGGCATCCTGACTCACAGGCATAT
Organism: Mauremys mutica; assembly: GCF_020497125.1. Classification (NCBI taxonomy): domain Eukaryota; kingdom Metazoa; phylum Chordata; order Testudines; family Geoemydidae; genus Mauremys; species Mauremys mutica. The sequence goes on along the minus strand of NC_059082.1, from coordinate 78,590,419 downwards.
GGTCTCATCTCTTGAAAGGCGTTCTGACAATCAGCTGGCTGAGCAGTGCCGTGCATACATGCTGCCCTTGCATTTTGATGAGGCTATTACCAAGTCACAGGGTTTCGCAAGCCTCCTGCCTTTTATTCTCTTAATGGTCTGGGCTGTAATTATGGATAATATGGGAGATGTTGGCCCTCGAGCAGATCCCTGTCTGGGTGAGCAGACGGGCAGGGCAGGTCGGCCAGCGTCGGATGCACTGAGCTGCAGCCCCTGGAGCCGTAAGCCAAAGTCAAGGTCAGGAGAAAAGGCAAAGGTTGCTGCTGCTGCTACCTGGGTGCAGGAAATAAGGAATGTTCCCCGGGGTGAGCCCACCAGGAGCCAGAGCCCAGATACCAAGGGGTAGGGGAGCCCGGCTCATTCCCCCTCCCCCCACCCCCGCACGCCTGGCAACATGGGGGGGGATCCAGCTCATTTCCCTGCCCACACACCTGGCATTGTGCCAGGGAGCCCTGGCTCATTCCCCCCTCCACACGCCTGCAGCAAGAGCCGGGGTTTCTGCAGAAGTGGTTTGCTCATGCTCCCTAAGGAACAAACAAAATGGCTTAATTTGACTCCCTTGCAGCTGTGAAGCAGGTGTCTCGGCCAGGTCTGGCCCACCCAGTCCAGATCCCCCACTGCTGCAGGAGCACATGTCTCCTCCCCTAAGGACCGTTTCACAGAACTGGGCCAGCTCCCCTCACCTGCATCTGCCTGTCTCCTCCTGGCAGCTCTGGAACAGGCCCTGGGGCCATCTCCGCTCTCGGGCACCGCGAGTCAGTGACACACAGCAGCACATCGCAGAGGCCAGTGACCGGGCTCTGAATCAGAGGCTTCCAAGCAGCAAATACACTGGGCTCCTGAGGCGCCACCGCCTGTTGCTTCTTCCTTTGGGGCTGTGGGCTCTGATCTGGGGATGTCAGACTCAGACACCCCTGAGCCCCCCACGGACACCAAGCTTTTCTGTAGGGACATCTGATTCCACAGCCCTTTGTAAACAGGGAGCTCACGCCCTGGGGGGGGGCAGGTGTGGTCCCTGCCATGGGGAAGGGGGTTTGCTTTAGTTTATAACGGGGCTCAGTAGCTCCCCCACTCCTTGCACACACCCAGACCAGCAGCTGCTGGGTGATGCCCTCAGTCACCGCATATCTTAAGACCCCTGCTCACACCCCTTCCAGCCTCTCCTGCTCCCCGTCAGCCTGCCCAGGTGACGGCTGGCTGCAGACACTTGCTAGTGCCTCTGCTCCAGGGGAATATTAACCTCAGGGTCCCCCTGCCAGTGTTTATGATGGCATAAAGCATGGGTGAGTCCGTCCCCCGCAACCCCATTATCTAATTACTCCCCTCAGCACAGCACCACAGGTCAGCATCTTCAGCCCCATTTCACAGCTAGGGAAACCGAGGCACAAAGCAGGACAGCATCACTCAGCACATCAGCAGTGGCGCTGGGATTAAAACTCAGGCGTTCCTGGCTCCCTGCCCACACTTCTGCCTGGGGAGACCAGTGAAAGTTCCAGATTGTGACATATTCCCCTAGGAGGGCAGCAAGGTCTCAGATGTGACACAGAGCCTTGGGATTCTCTCTATGCCCGCTGCACTGCGATACAGTCAGCAGTTCCCCACATGGGTAAAAGGGGAGAGATCTTTATGGCAAAGGCTGCCATTTCCCTATCTTCTTGGTGGGTGCCACAGGGCCACCCCACAGCCTAGGCCCCCGAGTTTGACTAGCCCATCTGGATTAGGCCAGACCAAGACAGCTCCCGGTCCAAACAGCCTTGGCTTATTTGCCACAGACAGATGCTTGCAGGAGAGTAACTGAAGCAGGTTGTTGGGAGGTAGCAGCCGGCCTGCGCTGCATTACAGCAAGATTTCCTGTGCTCCGCAAGGGATCGCTCAAGCAGTGTCTCACTTTTTCTCTCCCCAGGGGACAAACTTTCTGCTCCTCCTTAGAGATGGGCTTTGCAGCCATTATTCCGAGTTCAGTGTTCTCTGGCGATTTCATTCCACCACATCCACTGTGCTTAGGGGCGGGACTGCTAATTCCCCTGCTCGAGATGGCTCTCCTAGACTAGGATTGGCCAGTCATTTTTTTACTCAGCTGCCTGCCACAGATTCTTCACCACCACCTCTCCCTCCTGCCTTCCTCGTTCCTTCTTGGGGCTGATCCACGCATCCAGACTGAGCTGCGGGCTCATGAAAAGGCCAAGGTTGCTGGATGGTAAGTAATCCCTAAGGACAGCAAGACAGATTCTGCAGTGGCACCAATGTAAAGTCAGCGTAGCTCCATTGTAACTCCAGATTCATAGCGGTGTGCCAGCGCAGTAGCTGGGTCGGTGTTTGGGGCTGGCATGGGTACAGCCCCATTCCCCGTGATCTGCTCATCCGTTTCCATCTCCTACCAGTAACATGCACACAAATTTTGCTCTCAAGGGAATATTTCATGCTGACAGCATCGTGTTGATTTCTGCCCCCAAAGGACTCACCTAGCAACAGGCTTTGGATTTCAGGCGCCCCTGTTTCGCTCTTAGCCCATTGTAAAGCTCGAACCCTCCAAACAGCAGCAAATGTTGACAGGTAGCTGTCTCCAGCTAAGGTGCCCAGCCACCGCTCTACCACCTCAATGAGGTGTGCGCACCCGGCAGCCCTCCTTCATTCAACTGGCCTTTGGCGCCTAATCAAGCCACTGAAATGTGCTGGTGGTGAAAGCAAGAGCCAGTCCAGTTACAAAAACCAAAGGCATTAAATGCCAGAACAGCTGTTGCTTCAACTGGAAGGTGGCACAGCTGTCATAAAACACATGAAACGCAAGAGTTCCTCCCGGGATCTTAACTCCACTGTGCTGCACATCCTGGGGATTGTGGGGGCTGTACTTTAAAACCGAAAGGACCTGTCTACACTAGACTGTTTTACCTTGATTGCAATTAACTTCAAGTGAACACACCCTTGTAAAGGCTGGGTGGACGCTCCCGACGTAAGTGATCAAGGCTACAGACCTTAGGGCTCAGGCTAGGAGACAAAAGGCCATAGGTTAGGTTTTACGTTTAGGGCCGGATTCTGCCCTCCCTTCGTCTGGATTAATTTTCATGTGTAGACAAGCCCTGGCTCTGACTAGTACTTATGCTGTACGTAGTGCCACTGGAATGACAAAGCCTGCGTGAGGCGTAAGGCACTGTTCAGACCAAGAGGAGTATTTATCCAGCATAACTCGCTGGAGATAAGGCCGGAGCGGAGAGGAATACACCCAGAGGCCTGGGCGTGCCAAGGCTGGTCCCTCCCCTCAGCCGCACAGGGAGTTTAAACTGAGAATTTGCCAGCTAATGGGCTCTGGGGCCGGGCAACCTGGGCTGAGCCCCTCCAATGGCTGCAGGACTAAGGAGAACGGCCAACCACGGTGAACCCTGCACAGCACATCCTGCCTCTCCCTGCGAGACATGGCACTTATTGTGTGGTCACCTCTGAAATAGCCTTCCTCCGAGCAAAGTAGTCCCTCTTTCTATTTGGCATTAGAATCAAGGTGTCTTAGAAGCTGGGTGGCAAAGGGCTGGGGTTTGACTGCGTTTCCATGAAACAAGGGAAGAGCTGGTTTAGATCATAAACATTTATTGGGGAGGGGGAATTATTCCGATGACCGTGATCTGCTATAGCCACGCTAGCCTTGTCCAGAGCACACAGGTCTTGCACGGGCATCTGCAGGTCGGGACTGAGGTGCAATCCCTGGCCTCTAAGCTGGCTGTGCAGCTTTGAATGAGAGAAGACTGGGTCCCTCCGGATGGCAGGTCCTGGGCCCTTGGCTCAGATGCGGGTCTGGGCAGTAACCTCTCCTGTCTCCCTCTCATCCCCAGGAGACACAGTCAGGAGGGAGAGCTCCGCTTTATCCCATTTGTCCCCGCCTGGGCCTGAGGCAGGGCACAGCTGACCGCTTTGGCAGTTTCAGTGGCACTGCTGAATGCAGCCCGACAGGTTTGCCGAGAGGCCCTTCTTGTTCAGCTGGATTGCTGAGAGCACAAGGGCTGAATTCTGCTTCGATCCACACCCCAGGAGAACCGCTGGCTCCGTCCAGGGTGTAGGCCGGTGCAGAATCTCGCCCTGAAACAACAGCTGTTTCACTGTCTCGCTGCTGAAAGCACCAAGGTGCTTGTTCAGCCACACGGGGCAGGAACAGCTGGCGGAGCAGAAGACACACAATGATGTTATGTGCACTCGCACTGCCCCACTGGCCTCTAGCCAAGGGCACTGGGGCAAGCCAGGCCTATCCCGCGCTCAGCTCCAAGCACGTTCCAAACCCGAGTCTTTTAAGCAGCATTAACCCCAGAGTGCTGTATGCAATCAGTGCAGCAGTTAATGATCGGGAGGGCAAACTCAGCTAATTCATGCTGCCCTCAGGTACTCTAGTTGTAACGCATTGACAGCTCATAGCTGCATGGAGCGTTACCAAGGGGCAGCTGGGGGGTGAGTCCAACCCCCGGATGCTCCTGCTCATCGATGTAACAGCGTCCTTTGGAGAGGTGTGACATCTGGGAATGGCACAAGAATCCTTGCCCCGCCTGGCTGTAACTCCTCTAGTCATGATCACCTCCACTGTATGGGAACCAGATGCTTCCAGTGGCATCCAATCTCCCTGCCTCACTCATACAGGGGACTAGGGGCCGAGCAGGGCGTTAGAACACAGGGTTTCCACTGCAAGCCCCATTGGGGGTCGCTGGCTGAGGTCACACCTGACACCCAGGTCCCATAGGTGCCCAACATAAGCCCTGTGTGGGGGAAGCTGGCTGCAGCTCAGAGGCTGGGCTGGGAGTGGGTGACTCCAGCTAGGGAGAAGCTGGGGCTGCTGGTGGAGCTCTGACCCAGCCTGGGATGACTCATCCTGGGAGAGGCTGGCATTGGAAGTCACACGTCAGACTTCTGGCTCCCCGGGGCAGGGGGCAGCAGTGGGTGGAGCAGGAAATCAGCTGCAGGGCTGCCTGGGCCTTTTGCCAGCCACAGGAGACCCAGAGTCCTGAACTGGGTTGAGCAGCACCCCAGGCCCCAGGGAGATGCCCTGCTGCAGCTGATGCTCATTGGCAGTGCTAGCTCCAGCCCAGGCCGACCTTCCTTCTAGCAGGCAACAGGACCCTCTGCACCATGGATCTGCCACCGGAGTCACTCCACAGGCAGGAGGCAGGGCAGATCCCAGGACACTTACTCACCCTGTACTCAATGGGAAATCAATAGTTTCACCCAGGGAAGGGCTGAGCAAGGAGCCTGGGATTTGGCCCGAGATAATCAGGAAAGATCCATTCCCATAGGATTGTTTATTTACCATAGCACCCACATGCAAGGGGGCTGCTGCCGCTGGAAGTGCCCCAGGGACAGACAGAGGGTGGGGGAACATGCAGTGTATGTCCATCTCAGCTGGGCTTCCCCAGGGCTCTCTGCTGAATTTTCTTTTGCAAACAAGGGGGATGCCCACTGAGCTTCTGGTCCTTGTCACTGGAGCTGCATGGCCATCAGCCAAGGACAGTAGATCCTCTGGCCTTCGGCTAAGGCACAGAGCCAAGGCTGGAATCCCTGTGGCACTAACCCTGGGCAAATCTCTGCAAGGTCAGTTAGCTCCTGCCTCCCCACATCCCCTCTGGAGCTAAAGAAGGACACATGGGGTTGGCTCCATTCCCTGCCCTGCTGTGTGGTGTGAAGCCTCTGTCGTGTTCCACTCCGGCTTTGCTTCGAGACATAGGTAGAAGCTCAGGATAGTTTGGTCACCCACTGGGGAGCCTTTCCCTGGTTTGATGTACCCGCTGGGGCAGGGGGTGGCAGTTTTGGAGAGACGCTCACCCAGAGCAAGCTGGAATCTGATGAGTCTCTTCAGCCCATACCGAGTTCTGCGCAGTTTTGTGTAATTAGGGCAATTACAGTAATGGAAGAAGATCAGGTATTTGATGACGACGGGCAAGAGCACGACGACGGGCAAGATGACTCAGCAAACCACCCAAAGCCAAAACACCAGGTAAACAACCTCCAATTCCAGAGCGTTAGGCAGCAGGGCTCCTGTCAGGGAACGCTCCGCCGAGCCAGCGGCTGAAATCAGGGAGCCCCCACCCCAGCTACATTCACCGGCTGGGGAAGAGGATCAAAAGTGCAAAAATCCAGAGGTAGCAGAGAAGCAGGGACTCCCCCCCCCGGTTCGTTGCGAGTACCTCAGACACAGGCTTTGAAAGGCAGCTCCAAAGCAGGCAGGAGACACAACGGGTAAGCAAGGCCAGCACAGGGATGTGACATAAATAGACAGGGCCCGAGGTCTGAGCCTGGGGCACATGAGTGGATGCAGTGAGAGATCAGCCAGGACTGGGGTGCCGTTGGTTTGACTCCTCTCCATCCGTTCGGACGTCGGATAGCGATAGGTCCGCGTGTCGGACGGCCCAGCTGGGTGTGTGGAGCTGGGTCTGGGTCAGGCCCGTCCGAGTCCAAGCTCTATTTCACATGAACCCCCCAAAGGTTTGGGGAGGGGGATCCGTTAAAGGGTTCTGAGTTTGCCTTGGCACTAACACAAAAAGACAAGGGGCTGGGTGGACACAGGAGTCTAGGTTGGCCTAGAGCACGGCAGAAGCCCCCGAGGGGAAGTCTGCACCGCAATGGGATGTGGGGGCTTTCCAGGGGCCCCAAGGAGCCAGTGCTGCCTAAGAAGTGGGAGGAGCTGACTGGGGAGGAGGCGGAGCTAGGGTGCCGGGGCAGCACCCTGATTTATCATCTCCTGATGAGGAGGCCCCTGACGGAAGTCCCAGGGGTGCCCTGGTGGGAACCCCATCCTGACGATGCTAGAGCCTTAGGTGGCCCAGGATGGAGTCACTTACACCTCCCCCCCACGGCCTGTCAGAGCCTGGCCTGTCGGGGCAACATGCAATCCAAAGGGAGGGATGTTTTGCTCCAAAGCCTCTAAGAGTTTGTCTACACTGCAAAAAAAAAACAAAACCCTGCGTCAGCGAGTCTCACAGCCCCAGACTACAGGTGCTGAAAAGAGCAGTGTAGACGTTCCCCCTTGAACTGGAGCCCGGGCTCTGAAACCGAGCGAGGGAGCAGGGCTCAGAGCCTGAGCGGGAACGTCTACACTGCTCTTGTCAGCGCTCGAGCGTGAGCCGGGCCGAGCCCCACATGCCCTGGACTCCGACTCGCTGTCGCGAGTTGTTTTTTGCGGTGTAGACGCACCCTCGGAGGACATGGCAAAGAGGGAGCGCAGAATCCAAATGGGGGCATCGCCATCGAAGTCCATGAGAACATCATCTCTGCGAGCCCATGGTCAGTGGAGACAGCATGGCCCTTTGGGAGAGGGTTCTCAGCCCTCCATGGCACCCTGCCTGGGGCCAGTGTTCGAGTCACCAGCCTGCCTGAAATACCCTGGCGGGGAGCTGATCAGAGCACAGAGCAGGCCTGTGTATTTGTCTGGGGGTGAGGAGGGTGCCAGTTCAGCTAGGATCACAAGCTGTTGCCAGCAGAGAGGAGGCTTCAGTCACATCTGGAGGTGGCACGGTGCTGTTCGGGGTGCTCATTAATTAGCGGCTGTAAGACCCCCGCCCAGCCCCTTGCAGGCCTAGCGAGCAGTGTGTTATTTCCAATGGCTTTCCCCTAGCTAGCAGCAGAGAGAGCTGCTTTCAATGGCCCCACTTCACCCATAAAGATTTCAGTCGGCTGGGAGCCGGTCGCATTGCGACCCCTTCCTGCCCCTCTCCGCTCCTTCCCCTCCTGTCACCTGCAGGGTGTTGTGGAAGCGTTACTCCCTGCTGTGCACCTGAGCGTCATTTGAGGCAACATCTGCCATTGGTGCGTCCGGCCAACAGGGAGCTAACGCACTAAGACTGGTCCCGAAGTCCATTGTGGGGGAGCCAGGAGCCAGTGCGCGGTGCTGGCTTGGAGCGGCACGAGTAGCGAATACAGGGCCAAGACGTGTCTCCACTGGCACCAATCAGCCCATCCCTCGCCAGGACTGCCGGGTTGGCCCGTATCTGATACGTGGGATTTATCTCACACTGCTGCATTACTCTGCTTCGCATTTACAGCCCTTGTGTTGGATCCAAAGAGATCAACGTGGCAGGATGATACCCCCCAGCTCAGCACCGGACAACACCTGCACCATCAAACAGCCGCCTCTGTCAGCTTCTCCTATGTCACCCCTGCCGGGAATACCCTGAAAGGGACACACAGGGCCAGTCCTGCAGCCAGTTTTGAGTCTGCGTCTGTCTCTGCACGTACAATCTGGAGCACACCCAGGAGTGGGAGCACCCCCCATCTTGTACACTGCATAGGTGGGCTCCCAGTCTCTGGATGAGCCGGTACAAATCACTTTGCCGGTGCAAAAAGCCTGCATGTCCGGGGCTGCGTGTGCCAGCAGCTGTCTGGCCCAGCGGCAGGACTCAGCGTTTGCCCTCTGCTGCCTGATACTTAAAAAATAAAGCATCTGATTTTTAATCCCTCCTCCTGTCCCCCGGGGTCTCCGGGCACCGGTTATTGGCAATCAGGCCGGTGCTGACAATGGTAGTCAGAGCCTCATCTCAGAGCATGCTGGGCTCTCCAGAGCCCTCCCCTCGCTGGGGACTGAACGGCAGCACCGGGAAAAGGTTCTGGACCAACGGCCTCAAAGACGAAAGTCCTCAGCTTATGCCCAGCCTAAGTACAAGCTGCCGCAAGGTTGGCTTCCCAACGCTGCCCTGCTGGGCTGCCTCTCTCCTGAGCACCCCGAGTGACCACGCCCAAGAGCTGTAAGATGGATATCTGGGCCACTTGCCCTCTGCTGAGGGTGACCAACGCAGGCTCCATGTAGTGCCCCCTGGGATTGGACAGTACGGCCCGGGCCGCGCTGGGAGTCAGAGGGAGAGCAGGAGAGCGGAAATGTAGTGGTGGCTTTTGGGAAGTGCAGCCTTCCAAGGCCACTAAGTCATTAGCCGTCACCTGGGGGATGTCTTCCTTTCCCCAGGCCATGTCTAGATTAGGGGGGCCAGGTCGTATTTAAAAACCCTGTCTCGACTTAGCCTTAGGGTGACGGTTCTTGATTTTCTTGTCGCAAAGAGCATTGAGTCCACAGACCTGGGCACTGGCGTGGGGGGGTCTTGCTGATTCTGCAGCTGGAAAGATCCCAGCCGCCCACCCACAGCCTCACGCAGCTGTACAATAGAGGCTGCTCTCATCCTACCGAGAGGGGTTGGGTTGGTGCAGAAGCATCAGGCTCAGGGCCAGCAGCCCTCTGAATTCGCCTACCGACAGAACTGGTGTGTGTGTGGGGGTTGGCCATTGGTCTGGCAAACACAATCAGGCAGCTGTCAGAATCCCTGCTCGGCCTGACTTCCTAGCTCCCATCCCTGCCAGTGGGGACAGCCCTGGCTGCTTCTGGAGGGGGCCTGTCTATGGTTCTCTCAGAGTCCTGGGGCGGGTGGGTGGGATGTGGCTGCCACAGCAGGGGTGGGGGCTGGCTTAGTGCCAGACAGGGGGCAGGCAGGTCATACACAGAGTGGTGTTGCTGGGGAGACCGTACTCCTCCGAGCTTTAGAGCACTGACTCAGAGTAAATCATCACATCCACCAAAGTGACTGCGGCTGCACCTTGGCTTGGACCCTGCTGTTCACAGCAGCTCCCTTGAGAACAGCTCTCCAGGTGGCTGATTATTAACCCGGCATCTCCTTGTGGGGAGCCCTGCAGTAAGCATATGACAGGCCCATTTCCGTAAGGTGGTTGCTGCTCTGGCTGCCCCACCGTTCCCTGACTCCCCACGTGGGTTGTGCCAGGATCAGCCGGTTATTCAAACACACAGCAAGGGCCTGTGGTTCGCGTTACATTCCCCCGGAGCTCTTTGTGTGCGCTAGAAATGGATCGTCGCAGATCCGGGGAGAGGCAATCGTGAACTGGCATGTGGGCGTGTCTGCTGCCCTCTCCTGGCTGGAATCAGAACTGCTCATCTTTGTGTCATAGGCCTGGTACTGCTAACCACTGCCCAGGATTCCACATTGTTCCCCTGTCCTTCTGGGGGTGAGAGACCCTGCGTTCTCTCCCCACTCCCACCAGGAATTCCAAGTGGCCACAGTGCACAGCATAGTGACTACAGTGGCATGCCACGGACGGCCATGGATTAGTTAAAATATTGAGACTTTACCAAGTTATAGGCAGCTGTAATACTAAGCTAGAACTTCTCCCTGCTCTTAGTTTGCTTTACAATAAATCAGCCCCATTTCTGGTGGTGATCGCTTCTCGAGTTAGCTCCAGGAGGGCTGTCACGCAGCTACACTTCCTAACAGCACGCTGGCCCTTTAATGGCCACCTCTCCTCTGAACAAGGGAGCCTCCTGCAGCATGGTTCGCCCTAGCACCACGCTGGGGCAGGACTCAGTCAGAGGATCACCGGTGTTACTCCTTTACCCCTGGATTTCTTGGAAGTCTCCCATCCCAGTGCAAAGGAGGCTTGGATGCCACTTAGCTTGTGAGAGCAACACGACGACAGCCTGCGGTAGCGTGGCTGCAAACCAGCAGGCAAAGCAGCAATCTGCTGAACCCCTATTACAGAATGGACTGGGTGAGAGAGAGACTCTGCCTGACACTCCGTGCCGTGCCTGGCCCAAGGAGCGCCCGCTGCTGTCAGCAGGAGTGTTGTGGGGTGGGAGCAAGGGCAAGGATCTGCAGGAGGAGCGTTAGTTTGTCTGCCTCTGGCTTCTTTGGCAGAGGCTTTCTGGCGGCACAAGGCACTCGGGGCTAACCTACGCAGAGCCAGTCACAGCTCTCTACCCAGCAGGTAGAAGAGCAGCTCTAACAGGACAAGGGAGTCTCAGAGACGCGTTCGTTACAGGCCACAGGGACTTAGAGGTGGGCACTTGCCTGGTGGGTACGTTGCTGCAAATGGGCTTGGCAACAGCTGATTTTGCAAGCTTCACGGCCAGGCCCTGAAGAAAATAGGAGAAGGCATCTTCTTTCTGTGTCTGTGCTGAGAGGGGAACCCTGGCCAAAGCCCATGACAAACCAGTGAGAAGATCAGGGTTTAAAGGGAAGGCTGAGTGAAGGGGGATCTATTCTCCTCTCGTGCAGAAGTCTGAGGATCCCAGCTCCAGCTGCTGGCTCCCAGCTGGCCAGCCTAGGAGCAGGAAGTGCAGGTGGAGTGCTGCAGGTGTAGATCAATTGCACCACAGCCCAGCAGTGGATAGAGCCCACCCCGGTCACCTGCCAGGCTGCTGCTGCTCACGCCTCACCACCCCAGGAACCTTCCCTTCCCGTTGACCCAAGGGGCGGGGGCCGTTCTGGAAAGCTGAGAGACGGGCACGCAAGGAACCCACTGCTCCTCGGGGAATCTAGACGTTCAGGTTCAAAGCCACTAAGCCTTCCCACTGCAGGCGCCCTGCTGAGTGGGGATAATGACGCCGAAGAGTTTCCCCAGGAGCCTGCTGAATTTGGCCTCGCCGCTTTGGATTTTGTTCTTTGCCATTGAAAGGCCAAGGAAGCAGAATCTTTCCTATTTCCGTGTGTTTGCAGCACAGGCGAGGCCCGGCATGGAGCTCCTGCCTGCAGGCTGGGGCACAGCAAGCTTCTGGCAGATCTGCAAAGATCAATGCATTGGAAGAGCTGCAGCCCTGGGCTCCCATGGCTCTAAGTCCTGATACCTCATTAAAGAGACTCCCAGCCCTCAGGGCCAGGTCTGCCTAGTCCCTTGCTGCAGCCAGGCCGGGGCTGTAAGCAGAGGCTGCCTTAGTCAATGGTGCCACCTGCTGGTGAGACTGAAGAACGACCAGTCCCCAGGGAGCTGTTCTCCCTGAACGCAGCAGACAGCAGCCTCTCCCAGGGCCAGCCTAGGCTCTCAGCACAACCCTGCTTTTGTAACTAGGCTGGGACTCTCAGCGTGGCCCAAACACGCTGAGCCACGTCCCTCCAGCAGCTTTTCCACAACATCATCCCCCCTTGGCACGGTACCTTCTGGGAAGGAACTGGGTAGCTCTCCCGTACAGCCTCATGCACACAGGGTGGCACTCTCAGCCACGCACTCCAGGATGTCCTACCATGCAGAGAGCTGGGAGGAACCCAACAGAGCGGAGACGCCGTCCTGGCCCACAGCGCTTGCGGATGTAATGGACAGAGACCTGGAAGGGCACTGGGGGCAGAGAGAGATGGTCAGAGCACTGCAAGCGATTTCTTTCTCGGATGCGCACTAGCCTGTCTAAGTTGGGTTGGTCAGCAGGGGCAGGGCTGGCTGCAGCAGTGTGAATTAAAGAGGGAATGGAATGAAAATTCATAGGTCCCCAGAAGGGACCATTGTGATCACCTCGTCTGACCTCCAGGATAGCACAGACCCTAGGAATTCCCTGACCGCATCCTGTTTCAACTACAGCAGCGTGGGCAGGATAGTGGGAGCAGTTCTCCAGTTCTCTCCCTCTCTCTCACACACACTTTGCCATGTAACATTTCCCAAATCTCTCAAGCCTGTGACATCTACACAGCCTTGTTACTCAGGGACAAGAGCTGCGGAAAGTACTGTTACTATGAGGCTTATGTGACCTCTTGGCCTTGCATTCTGCAAACTGCTCTCGGTGGCTGGGCTGAAGCTCTGGGCTGAGGGGTTCAGGCACCAGCTCTGCTCCTAGTCCACTCCACGGGTACAAGCTGTTCATGCAGGAGAGCCAGGCTGTGGCACAACCTCCTGCAGGAGCTAAAAATCACCCCAAATGCCACCACTTCCGGGTGCACGTCTGAGGCATGTGCCTGTCCGCCCTGTGCTTCCCCCCAGCCCGCAGGGCTCTGTGCACCAACACCCCTTGCCCAGGTGCCAATGGCCTTGTCCTGTCCCTGACCCACCCTGGCAGCTGGTGCATGTGCTCCTGCCCCTCCCTCAGGCCAGCTGTCTCCACTGGGACCCACGGTGGCTGGAAGGAGGGACCTGACTGGGCCAGGGAGTCCTACCTGCTTGCTGGCAGCCAGCCCAATCTCCTGCACTGCAGGTCAGGGGCTGCTCCAGCCTCCATGAGAGTGGTGGGGCAGAAAACACTGGGAGGGAGGGACAACAGAAACATAGACACCCCCAGTATTTCCGCTGCAGGTGATCCAGCCCCTCCTCAGTTCCCCAGCCCTGGAGGACCTCAGTACAAGGGGATATGCGGTGGTTCCTATTCACAGAGTAGGCCCAGTGGCTCTGATTTGTCTGCGGTTGTGGGCCTCGTCCGCACACACATTCTCAGATTCCAAGCCCAGAAGGGACCCCTGTGATCATCTAGTCGGCCCTGCTGTAGAACACAGGTCCTGTGACTTCCTCCAATTACTTCCTGTTTGATGGAGAGCAGATCTTTTAGAAAACATCCAGGCTTGATCCAGTGAGGGAGCAGCCCCCACGACCCTGGGTAAGTTGTTAATCACCCTCACTGAGCCTCCGTTCCAGTCTGAGATTAGTTCCACGCCTACGTCTGGAAAAATGAACCCGACATTGTCAACTGCTCGTGTCCACCCAGAGTTTTTATGCTGTGCAAATTCCTATTAGTGTGTGGCGACGACGTGTGTCCCCAGGACGCGGAGGGCAGGACATTGGAAATAGCAAACCGGTTCCTGTCCCGCTTCCAGGAGGGCCCAGTAGCAGCAAAGCAGAGACTGTTGCTGTTTCCTGTTGGAAGCAAGTATTTCCTGTTTGAACATGACAGTCCTGCTGCTGCATCATCTTCTGAGCACCCAGCCACCCCACATGTGCGTGTGTGTGTGTTCGTGTGCGCACGTGCTGGGAGTAGTTAGCGTGGTAAAAAAATTACTCTCCTCAGCCGTGGTGGTTTGGAGCCAGCTGGGCCGTCGCCCTCACCGTACAGTTGCTAGTTTCAATCAAAAGCACAACCCCCGTCCCTCCCCCGGTGCCTGTTCACATTGCCAAGGGAGCGCAGCTTGCCCTGGAGTGCAGTGTCCCCAGGCCAGCCCCAGATCGCAAATGGAGGGGCTGGAGCTGAGGCTGGAATTAAAATACCACCGGAGAGCTGGGGATTTCAAAGAAGGCTGCGAGACGCCCAGAGGAAAGCACCCTGGGCCTGCATGGAGACAGCACGTGTCCACAACACACCTCGGGGTGGGAGCCGAGCCCCAGAGCCCCCAAGTCTGTCAGTCAGAGCTGCCAGCATCAGAGACAGTAAAACCCGTGTTTGGCCTGCCCTGGCTTTTCGTGCTCCTGGTTCTCCCCGGCCCAGCCTGCCCGACTCGCCTACACATCGAAGTCACGCCCACAGAAGATCTAGGTGATTAATTACATTGACACTACCCCTTTGGCTCCGTGTGTGACACTCTTGCACTGGCACAAGCGACATCGCCTGTATCCTCACAGGTACAGCATGGCACGCTATCCCAGAGCCCCTTGCCCTGCCTCCGGCCCGGCGGCATTCTGGGTAATGTTCACAGCTCATTGCGGGGTGTCTGCTGCCATCCAAGGGTGCAACACCCATCACCCCTCTGCCGTACCCCAGAATCCCCAGGGTACCCGGAGAAATGCAGGCGTCCAGTCCGTGGTTTGATGGGAAAGCAGATTCCATGACACCAGAGAGGCCAAACCTGCAGGCGCAAGGAGTTGCCAGAGGAGAGTCTGTGCGTTGATCAGCTCTCGGAGCAGCGGCACTCTGCAGCCTGGCCCGCAAGCACGCAATGGTGGGAGCCAATGGTTCTGGGGAGCTGGGGTGACCACGCTCCTGGAGCCACGGGCCTGCTCGCTCCAGCCCTGCAGCACCAGGCCAAGAGGCAGATGGTGCAGAGGCACCGGGGGCTGGCACAGATTGCTACTGTTTGGGGGGGACGGGACACCAGCTTGCAGAGGGGGTCCTTTGGCAGGGCTGGGGTGCTGCTGGGAAGGTGGGGTTTCAATTAGATGCACACATGTAGCAGGGGGAAGGGCTGCTATACTGGGTGCCTGCATGGCTGTGCCAGGCACGTGCTTGGCTGGGGGTGGGGGTGCATCAGGGGCTGTGCCAAGCGCGTGCTTGGCTGGGTGGGGGGGGCGTCGGGGGCTGTGCCAGGCACGTGCTTGGCTGGGTGGGGGGGCGTCGGGGGCTGTGCCAGGCACGTGCTTGGCGGGGGGGTGGGGTGTCGGGGGCTGTGCCAGGCACGTGCTTGGCTGGGTGGGGGGGCGTCGGGGGCTGTGCCAGGCACGTGCTTGGCTGGGGGGTGGGGTGTCGGGGGCTGTGCCAGGCGCGTGCTTGGCTGGGGGGTGGGGTGTCGGGGGCTGTGCCGGGCGCGTGCTTGGCTGGGGGGGTGCCTGCTGTGCTGGCTGAGAGTTGACATACAGGTAGTTGAAGCTACAGTCAAATCACCAGGTCTCAGCTCAGCCAGGAGCAACAGACCTGCCCAAAGTGCTTCTCACTTCCTTGTTAAGGGCACGAGAAGGCGTGATCCACAAATCACCAGCTGCTATTTACAGAGGCAGGTTTCCCCTGCCAAGCCCTGAGTAAGAGGGTGGGTGGGACAGCTTGTGTGCTCCTGGCCACATGCCCTCCCCCGGTTCATTCAGCAGTGCCAATGCCCCAGCAGCTCACGCAGCCTCACTGCAACAGCTGGAGTCAGGCCCCAACCTTCATGAGACTGGCTGACAAATCACGGGACCTCAAAACCCAGCAGTTGGGTTCTGTGTATTCGCTTCCTGCTCTCTGCGCCGCCCTGGGTCACGTTTGCAAACTTCTCTCTGCACCAGGGAGGGCTGGGAGCTCCCTTGTATTGGTAAGGAAAGCTGAGAGTCCCCCATAATCCCCTGCCTCCAGGAGGTAGGGATTGAGGAAACTCCCCAAAGATTGCCAGACCTGTGCTGAAATCCTGAGAGGTGGCAGCACTGCACAGCTGGTGCCAGGCCAGCGTTAACCCCTGGCTGACAGCCTGAGCTCATAGCCAGCTCTTCCAGAGGCGTGGGACAGGGACTCAATCTCACACATTCCCACAATGCATCCTGGCCCCCCGCCATATGTGCTGTCCAACCCCCTATACATACAGTGCACCCCCCTGCTATACTCCCCCCCCCCACACTACTCCCCCTCCACTATTGAATGTATCTGGGATCTCTGAACTGGGGAGATCTGCCGCCCACTGGGATGCTGGGCGAGGGAAACCGAGCTGTGGCTGCGGTACAGAAACTGGCCTCCCGCACGGCAGCCCTGGTGCCCTTGTCAGCAGACAGCCTGAGGGGGCTTCAGGACTGAGCTCTGCTCTCGCCTGCCCCTTGTCCCTTCCGGCTCTGGCAGGAGACGCCCTGGAAGGGCCATGGAGAGATGCTGGCCCTGCACCCCCCCCAGTGCTGCACCAGCTCCAGGGCACCTGGGCCAGCACTGGCCTGCCTTTCACGGAGGGCTCTGCTCATGCACCCCCGCTGTCTGGATCTCCCAGATGAAGCTGGGGCTGTTCACCAGGGTCCCCCTGGCTCTTGTACGACATTCTCTCCAAGGACTGGCAGGGTGATTTCCTCAAGCTCTGCCTGAGCTTGTCTTGGATGGGGGCGGGGGTCTCTTCTAGCCCGTGAGCCCCTCAGGCAGGGATCTCTCACCATCCCCAGCGCTGGCAGTGATGCAGCACGGGGGCGGGAGGTGAAGAAATCTCAGGCGCTGCTGTAGGGGAAATACAGGCTTTACAAAGCCACGTGTGCTGGATTTCCCCACAGCCCCCACAAACACCCAACCAAACCAGCAGCGCCAGGTTCATCGTCTACATCAAGGGCGGGCCAAGCACCTCCAGAGCGAACGCCACAGCGACCCTGCTCTTCGTTGCAGGCCTGTGGACCCAGTTCCAAGTGACTCCAGTGCATATTGGGAGCTTGTGTGTTCCCAGAGGCACCTGCTCTAGTTTATCCCTGGCTAGCTGAAGGCAGAGGTGACAGGCCGTAGGTAGGCCCTGCCCAGGGCCCAGCTCGTGAAGCCACAGATCAGGAGCTCCACTTTCATTCAAAGTACATTGTCACTTGCCCTCATGGGTGCACAGACAAGCTTGGAAATGGGATAGGAGTAACTGATGCTGCCGGATTCTGCAGGGGGCCTAAAACTGTAGCTCGGAGAGGAATGAGCTGCTCCATTCATCTGAACTGTGAGACCCACTGCCACTCCAAGGAGGGTTGGACACTGACATGGGGTTGGGGCCTCATATGGGCCATTGTCTTAATATGGCCTAGTTTTCCCCACATGAGGTGCCATCCTCCAAGCTCCTGGCATGTTGACAGTTCAGCCCCTCCTCACTTGGACAATGCAGGAGGCCAAGACCCAAACCCCTCACGCCCCAGAGCAGCGGCTGAGTAAGAAGTGGTGCCCAGGGATCGTGGGCAGGCAAGATGGAGGTTGTGAAGAAGGGATGAGGGGGAAGCCTGCCACAGAGAATGTTCCAGCGGCTCCCCTTCGAGTCCCCAAATACCACACCCTCTGTGGCGGAGGGGCCTCGGGTTGGAGCCGACGCGCCTTCCCCTCAGGAGCTTGAGCAATATTTGCCAGGTCTTTTACCCCTGTGGGGCCGGTGGTGGCAGACTCTGGGCTCTGCCGTGCAGCCAGGAGCAGGTTTCTAAGCTTTGTGGCTTTGTTTCCGTTGAGCAGGTTTAGCTTCAGCCCTCCCTGCAACAGAGGAAAAAATAAAGATTTCTCTTTTCAGTTGAGTCAGAAAATGTAAATCTTCCGCCAAGGAGCTCGCAGGCCCCTGGGGAGAACAGTGCAGCTCTCCGGTGGGGCCAGGTGGCTCATCCTTTGAAAGTCCCCTGCCCCCAGCACAGGGCCTGGGGAATGGGCTGCATGCGCAAAGCTGCCCCTTGAAGCTCCTGCTCCACAGCAAGTGGGGACCGCAAGTGGCCTCAGCTTCTGCTCCCCCGGGGCTGGAACTGCCTCGCCCTGCAGACCCACCGTGTGCTCCAGGGGGTCTCCCATGGACCTCCAGGGGAGTTGGATCATGCCCCAAGTTCACAAAGAGCCACCACAGAGCAGCCCCTCTACAGCCACTCTCACTGCTAAGCCGGCGTTCGCCAACACCTGACTCCCGCCCCCCCATGCTCCCCGCACACCAGGATTTGCAAGGGAACAGACAGGGTCAGAGTGTTGCCTCTCATCCCCAGGCCTATGATGGCCGCCACTGATTGCCATGGAACCCGGCTGCCTGCCTCCACCCTGGACAACCAGCCTTGGCAGTGTGCCTTGGTCATAATAAGGGACTCGGTGACTCTTTGCTCTGTACACATCAGTGACTGAATGGTGCCTCGTGCCTCCCCAGCAACAGAGCAACTGCCATGAAGGGAACAGTGGCAGATACCTGTTAGAGCCCACACCCCGTGGCTGGATAGCTCATCACTAGTGCCTTGAACTACACCTGGAAATGAACAGCCGGCCAGCACACAGCTCTGGGGTGAGGAGCCACCTGAGGTCAGTCACTGCAGCCACCAAAACCTCATGTTCTTTCTAAGTGGGAAGTATTGCTGGAATGTAGCCTCATATATATGGCTGCGTGTCTCACTCACTCTCCTCCCCTATTCCCTGCAACTTCTTGGCGATGGTAGCCAAACATTTCATGTGGCTCATTGCAAACCCAGGTCATCACTCCAACCCTAGGGTATCACTGGTAGACAAATGCATGAGAACTATACCTATAGCTGGGAACCTAGCGAAATGAAAACTTCCCTCCATTCAGTTCTGCCCAGTACACTAACCTCCTGCCTGGAAGCAGACTCTCCGGGTTGCAACGGCTCCATTTTAACCCACCAGTGGTGTCTGCCCTAGGGAGAGGGAGAGGCACTTTGGTAAGGCCGTTTTGGGGGAGCTCCGGCCATGCTGTCCATGGCCCTGACCAGCTGAAAGAACTAACTTCCCAGCGTATGGACCGGTGGGATGCAGCAGTGACGTGAAGGGTAGCCCTATGCTGCAAAACAGCATTCAACCCACCCAGTCCTGCTCCCAGAATCAAGGGTTGGTTCAAAAAGTTACTTGTCCGGCACCAGCTGTGCAGTGCAAGATTCAACAGATCAGACTCTGGGCAGGAGAGAAACAGGCACTGACATACTAAGGGCTCAGAAATGAAACTCAAGGCTGAAATGAGCCTCAGGATTTGTGGTGTATTCCCCAAATGAGAAGTGGGTAAACTCCGCTTACCCGTATTTACCCTCAACTATGCTACTGCCAGGAATGCCAGCTTAGCAGACGTTAAACACTTCACAAAGGTTACGTGCAGCGCAGGAGTTTTGAAGCGAGTAGGGGAAATACCTTCACTCCCCCTAGAGATGCTGCTTCTCCCCCACACACACCACTCGCTGAACTGCAGCCTGGCTGAGTCAACTCCCAGCTCACTGGTTTCTGCTGTCTCACCAAAGAAACCGGACACATCACTGCACCTTTCCCCAGCTGATTAGCTGGGCTGGAGGGGTTGAATTACTCAGGTAACAGTACCGCCAGCACAAACAAGAGCAGAAAGCTAGATGGTTTATAGACTTGTCACAAATCGCTTGTCATTAACACAAGTCCTATGTGGGGTGATTTCAGGGGGTGAAGCACTCAGCAGCTTAGAGAGTGAAAAACCCCTCTGCATCGAACGCCGTATTTACACATTGCATTAGCACATCTAATGCAGAAGCTGCCCGGCTCTCTTGCACAGGCCATATTAAGGAAGGAGATTTAAACATAGTCACGGCCTGAAAAACCCCTCTGTGAAAATGGCCTCATGGGGTTTCACATTTATGCTCCTTCGGCAATTTGCTGATCAAACTCACTCCATTTACAAGGCCAAGAAAGATTTTTCAGGCTGCCAGCCGTGCCAGTGGGATTTGCTCTGAAAAAAATCAAGCTGTGTTCTTTGTGCTTCATACATCACCAACCCTGGAATCAGGGCCGGGCAGCTAATTTTGCTGAGACAACAAAGCAGAGCAGAACCCAGCTTGCTTTCCTGCAGCTGCTCTGGCTCTGCAGACCTGTCGATGACAACGAAGGGGACAAGAAGCGCTGTCTCGTGGTTAAAGCACGAGGCTTGGCACCAAGGGAGATGGCTGTGTGGCTTGGGCAAGTCAGCCCCTTTCTGTGCTGCAGTATTATTGGGAGTTTCTAATATTGGCAGATTCAGAAATGACTCACCGGCTGGTGCGCCTCCCGGTGGCCAGGCATGGCATTGCAGGTTCTCCTCATCTGGCGCCCCTGGCAACAGCTGCGCTGGCCTTGCGGACGGTCGACTTCTCGTGATTCAGCCCTCCGGCCAGGTCACATATAGATCCCCCCACTTCCCAGGTAGTAAAGTCCCATGCCCAAAATAGATGCATCAGCATCGGCATTCACACTAGCTTCAGGCCCTCAGGACTTCCCCGGGGTCCCCACAACACACTCATCCCAACACATCCCACTCGGGCTGACGTCCCACCAAAGCCCTGTTGCAGGCTCCCCCAAGCAACAGCCTCTTGGTTCCTTGCTGGCTCTCTTGGGCTCAGCCGCAGGTCTTCCTCCTGGCCTCACTCAGGCTTTGCAGGTTTTCCAGCCTCCTTCAGGCTTCCTGCTGACGCTGGGGCCTACACCTCCTGCCACCCAGGCCGTGCCGTGCCGTCCCAGACTTCCTCACCCCAACACTACTCGGAGGGCTTCCTTCTGTCTGCGCCTGCCCTCACAGCCACACGCCTTCCCCAGGTGTACCTAGGCTCTCCCAATTAAGCCTCTCTCCGTTTCATTAACCCTTTCCTGGCTTCTGTTCCTTTTTACCTAAACGCCCTGGGGAGGAAAGTGTTTACAGGTTCTACCACTGCAGCGAAACAAAAGCATTACATGTACCTCAGCTTCCCCAGCTGTAAAATGGGACTAAACTTCCCTACTCCCGAGAGCTGCTGTGTGGCTCACAGTTTGTAAAGCACCTGGAGCTCAGCAGGTGGACTGTGAAGGATGTGTGTGTCTATCTAATGGTACAAACACGGTCTCGTCCTTTTCTCACCTACTTTCAGTCCAGTCAAGAATTCGGAAGGGAACGCGATGTCCTGGACTGATCATCGGCAGGGTCCTCACCCTGCCTATGGAACTGGAGTTCCGATTAGCCCCCAAATTCAGCCCATGTTCAACACAGGAGCCTGCTCTCAGTCACGTCAGGTGAATGCACAGCACGCTGGATAGAGGCTGTAACCCAGCGAGGTCTTAATACTGAGTCTTACGGGGTGTTTATATGTTTACACAAGGGCTTTTTCTTTCCCGCCAAAAGTTGTCTGCAGTTGCTACCACCAGCGCAAAGCAGCTAGTGTAACAGCAGTGGAAGCACAACAGACAAGGCGCAGGTGTAGGCCTGAGACCTGATCAACACCCCCTCCCCCAATATTAAACCAACTTTGGGTGAAACTCAGGGAGCTCACCCCTAAAACTGAAAAAACGACTGTTCTGCTGCTGCTAAAGCACCCCCACCTCAGGAATGTGCCTAGAGAGTTATAACCACCAAGGTTGTAGAGACGGCCAAGCGCTGGGAAATTAGGACGACACAGAAAGAGACTAAATAAACGGTAAGATAAACTCTGACCAGCATTTTAATGCTGAGCATCTGCATGAGCAGAGAAGGTCACAACTAAGTTACAATTTGGGCATGAAAGATAAAATGTAAAAAACGTGGGCAGGAAGGAGGACACAGAGGTGCCAGTGCGTAATTGGTTAAATGTTTGTTATTTAGGCGCATGGGATAATGGGACCGGGTTAGTACATTTGAAGGAGAGAGCTTGTTTTTCCTATAGAACGTAAATGAAACACAATGCTCTTTGGGAACCGTTTCCGCCCTGCAGGGCAACATCAAGCTGTGGGAACGCTGACCCTTCTGCACCACCGTGACGTCCAGAGGCATCGCCGGGAGCCCCCAGATGAACGAATCCCTGACTGGCTCTCGGGTAAAATCTGTCTGTATATTCGGAGTGGCAAGCGTAAGAGATTTGCTTGGTATGCGTATTCTGTGTGTTGCTAATTAATAGATGTTTAGAGCACAACTGTGTAAGGCTCTTTCACTGGGAAAAGGTTCCGCTGACCCGTAGAGCCCTGAGCCCCGAGGGGAAGGGCGGGTACTTAAATTGACCACGTTTCTTCCTGAGCCCCGTGGGTAAGGATAGGTGCCTGACGCACCCTGAGCCCTTGGAAGGGAAAGGGTCGGGGGTGCCTAAACTGATTGGGTCACGCCTTGAGCCCTCAGTAGGGTGTAGACAGGGTGCCTTAAATTGAGCGGATAACACGGGGTAGCGAGCATAAATACCACTCTACGTAGCCCTTCCCTGACCAACATTAGATTACACAGTTTTCACAGTACAGTGCTTAAGGGTCAGGGAGGGATTCTCCCCAACCTATTTGGTTTCGTTTGACCTTCTTCCTCTGCAGCATCAGGGCTGGGCACGGCTGGAGATGACTCTTTGGGTGGAGAGGGCCGGGACTCTCTGTCTCAGTTGCTTGGCTGGCTGGTTCTTGCTCACATGCTCAGGGTCTAACTGTTTGCCCTATGTGGAGTCAGCCAGGAATTTCCCCCAGCTCATATTGGCTTTGAACTTGGGGTTTTTTTTTGTGTGGGTCACTGGGTATATCTCATTTAATAATTTCTCTGACATTGTGGGGGCCTCGGTTCCTCCTGTTCTCTGCTGATGGCATATAATAATCTAGTCCCCTGCAAGATAAAATAATTCGGTCTAATTTCAGCTGCTGGGTTTAGTGGGCAGGTGGCGGCAGTGGCCTATATTTCTGGCCTTACACTCCATAACTCCTATCATGTTGATGGTGGCTGGCACCTTGTCTACATTATGGACCAGATTTTCACCAGAACTCAGTATCCACGATCGTGGCTTGTTAGGGGAGTGCCTTGCGTCTGCACGTAGGGAAATTGTGAGTTACTAACGTGCCAGGAATTGGTGCTCAGGTGCACGTAGCATCATTCGTGGGTTCTGTAGGACCAGTAAAACTTCTTGTGCATTGCAAATGGCTTCCTCTGGCAGCTCTGTCCATCCCTGCTTCATAGGCTGGATTGTCAAGAGAGCTCAGCTCCCATTTAGGCTCCCAAGTCAGTGGCCCAGTGGATGCTGAGCTCTGCTGAAAATCTGGCTGCAGCTGGGGGCACAGAGCACTGGAACATCTGATGCCCGCTGGCGGAGCTGGACCAGAGGTAGCAAACATAGGAGATTGTAGAGAAACATTCCCAGCACTCACAAGGCCTCAGCGTACCAATTCACTGCACTGGAATACAACCTGATCAGCACCAACTACCTAGACCTGCTGCACAGTGCGCTTCACGTAGCAAGACCTTCCCCCTTTTGTTGTCTTTTAAAGATGCACTATTCTATGGTAATTTTAGTCTGAGAAAATGTTTCTTGTAATGTGGTGGAAGAAACCTCTCCCCCCCGCCCTTTCCCATCCCTTCCTGGGGGGAAAAACCTCCTGTTTTTTCTCTTCTTTGCATGTTTGGTTCCTGACCCAGGGGGAGCAGAGCATGGACAGACCGACCGACCCACGGAGATGCCAGGGTAGTGTGACGTGCCTCCAGCAGAAGTCCCCTGCTGGTTCAGCTGAGCTGTTTTCCATGAATTAGCGACTCTGGGGTACTACCAAGCCCATGTGCCGGAGGTGCCTTATGGCAGAATTCCATTGATGAAGTTGTGGCTGCTGCATCCGCTCTCTTCCTGGCGTTTTCACATCCACCACCACACGGCACCAAGCCAAGGCCTGCCGAGGTTCTGTGGCCACTGCACATCTGGCCCAGGGATGCCCCACCAGAGTCAACTCGATTATTCGCATGTCAGGTTAATTTGCGTAGAAAGAATGTGTGGGGAAACCCCAGGAAACACACGGCCCAGGCTCTAATCAAATCTAACTCTAATAATAAACCTCGTGAGTAATGAGCAGGCTCAGGGGCTGGAGCTCACAGTGAGATGACAGGAGCTGGGGGAGACTAGACTTGGCCTGAGACGAGACTGAGGGTGAGTATCCTGCCCAGCAGGATGGGTGAGGGGAGTGGGCTGGGATTGGAGTGGGCAGAGGACAGCAGAGTCTGCTGCCATGGGGCGGCCGTGGAGGTATGGGGCTGGTAAGATCTCCTGCACGGAGGGGAAGGCAGCCTCAGTGGCTTGGTAGCCTTTAATTTAACTGCGTGCACACTCCACTGCCATTTTGAAAACCCACCTACTGCTCCCTCGGGAGGCTGGGGGAGAATGCACCCAGCCTGAGCTTCTATACAAGAGATGGGAGGGGAACGTAGCCCCTGCTCGTCCACAGCGGGGAGGTGAAACCGGGTCCACTGCTCTGCCCTTTCACGTCTCTTCCTCAAGAGAGGCAGGACGGTGCCACCCTGCTGCACATGGCCAGGCTGTATCGGGCTCAGTGCCTGCACCGAGGGGTTGCTAACACGGTGCTAAGGCCCACGTGCTGTGAGTGCCTCTTTCAAACCATCGGGTACCTAGCACCCAGGGAGCTTGGAAAGACTTGGACCCTTGGCGACTAGATGATAGAGCAGGAGATGAGGAGTCAGGCATCCTGGGTTCCACCCCCAGCTCAGCTACCGGAGAAAGGCAGAGCACTAGGGCCCCAGAGACAGGGTGGTAGTTACCATGGTGCAGATCCCCAGTCAAAGGCCCCCCCTCAGGCCACACAAACTCAGCAGGTTTCTAGAGTGGTGTGTTACAAGCAGCTGTTTGCACACTGGGTGTTGTGAATGCTGGAAGCCACAGTCCCAGGCCAGGCAGGGAGGAGGTGCTGAGCTCTGCCGTGTGGCTGCACCACTGAAAACCCCAGCTGTGCTGCCAGGCCGCTCAGAGAAGCAGCCGCACGTTTGTTATCACTGAGGACCTACCTGGGTGAGAAAAGATCAAAGACAGGCACTAGAACAGCAACTATGGGCCAAACCCACAACCTCAGAGCCAAACCCTTTCCAAGTATCCCGGGGGCTTGAGATCAGCTTGCGGCATCCGGAATCACCCATGTGGTTTTGGCTTCATGTTCCGGCTGGACCCCTCCATGATCTCGGAAGCACATGGACAATCTCAGGCCCACGTGGCACCATCCAGCCCTCGTCACTGTCACATTCAAGGGGGCGGAATTCTCCTCACACCCGAAGCGTCGGCTCTTTGGTGGCAGCTTCTTGCCAGAAGAGCTGATGAGCTCAGAGGCCCCCTGGGCCCAAGCCCGCTCTGGAGAGCAGCTCCTTGGCCAGTCTCTATTTAAGTAGAAACAATTTCCAGTAGGAATGCGAACAACTGTATTTGCCGTTGAAGATGATCCGGTCAGGCTCTCCACGGCCTTTCACCTTGTGCAGTTTATAGTTGTGCAAAGCAGGGGTAATACTCCACCCTGTCAGAATGGGAGCATTTTACATCCACTTGTCTCTGATGTAATGGGCACCCTGAGGCGCATGGTGCGGAGAATCAGGCCTCGAGCACCTCGGAAGGGGAAGCTCCTGGAACACCAGCAAGCTCTTTGCCCTCAGCCTTGGGTCTGGTACCTTTACAGGTAAGCAGATGCTTGATCCAGGCCTCCTCGATACTGCAAATGCAGCTGGGTCCAGGGCCCCACTCCTCAGCTAGCTGACCCTGGGTGTGATTAAAACCCAGTTCTGTTTGGCAGCATCGCTGGGAGCTCGTTGCTCAGATCCACAGCCCCGGTTCTGCCCTTTGTTGGGTCCCCTGGAAGCAGGCCAAGCCTCCTGCATTAGAGCAGTTTGATGGGCCCCAGTGATACAAAAGTGCATGGCTGGTTGTGTCTCACTTGAACATGGTTGTCTGCCAAGCCCTTCCTATTTGTAAATTTCACATCTTCATCATGCCAAACCTTTCCTGCTGGCAGCTTAGCCCTTTCTGCACGTGTTCAATCATATCTGACGAAAAGCCATTCTCTCACACACACTGATGAAAAGCCTCTCTCTCTCTCTGAGACACACACACACACACACACACACAGTGCAGCTCACAAAGCGGAGCAAGGGAGGCATGGCACCATGCCACTGAAATCAATGGAAAGTAGGTGCCTAACTACTTGTGTGATTCTGGGCCCTTCTCATCTAAATCCCGAGGAGGATGCGAATAGGAAGGGGTGGCCATGGGAATCAAGACGTTCTCCCCAGTGTCATAGCCTGGACTGTCCTTGGAATAAGCAAAGGCAGGGGATGGGTGGTTGCAGCTCCAGGCCCTCAGTTGATCTGACTCTGGAACAACTCCCCAAGAACACTCCTTTTGTCCAGTCTTACAGTCTTGACAAACGCCTGGCTGGCGGCTTAGGGCACACAAGGGATGGGCACATGTTCGTCCCTAAGGCCCACGCAGGAGAATATGTCCACTGCTCAAACACGCTCTGTGCTAATTAACCAGGTGACTCCTCTCCAGCACTCAAGGCTGCCAGGTTTGGGGTGTCTTCAGATCTCCCCCCGTTCCCTTCTGTTTTTCAGACATGCTTTTGATGTGCCCTAGGTGGAAGGCCATGACCAATTGCACAGAACAGCAGTACTGGGACAATCTCCTGTGCCAATGCATCTCCTGCAGAGTTGCCTGTAATCGGCCCAGGGTTGAGAGATGCACTACCTTCTGCGGTGAGTGCCTAGGGAGCTGGCTGGCCAGCCACGTGCGTATACTGGGCGCTGCACCACGTTTGGCATGTGGGTGCATTTGTCTTCAGACATTTGTATTATCCCATTGGGCTGCAACAGGGAGGTGACTTGGCTGAAGGACTTTAACAGCGTGACACTGCAAGGGGCTGGGTGTAGAGGCTTTTGGATAACACACAGGGACTCAGCCCTCACCCCTGGGCGCCGGTGCCTTCCCACTGAGGGAAACAGGGAGGCTGGGGGCCAATATGCTGCTAGGAAGCAGGGCAATTCTGAAGGAGCAGCTAGCAACAGGGGTGATAGTGAAGTCCAGCTTCTAACTGGCACTTGGAAAAATCTCAGTCAGTCAAAGCTCTGCATTGGCTTCAACTGAGTAGTTTTGTCAGACAAGTATCTGAAGCCAGAATGGTTAGGGAAATGCGACAGTCACCCGCATGGCTGGCTCAGCCAGTCCCAGCATGCCCCAGGAACCAGTTTGTGGGAGATCTGCTCCTTGTCCCACAGCTCCAGCTGATCCCCCTTCTCAGGGCCCGTTCCTTGCAGACCCCCGCAGCTGCTCACCCCTCCTCTGTGCAGGGAAGAGGCTCGCTCTGTGAGATCTGCATCTTAAAACTAGAATGATAATCAGCAGCCCACAGGTTCCAGTGAGGGGGCAGGGGGCCCTGAGCTCACCAGCACCTGCGTCTGGATGGGACACCCCCAGGGCAGATTTCCCATACTGCCCCAGGTGTTTAACCAGCACCTGGTTATTAACTAAAGAGTGATGTCTCCTCAGCCCCTCCCATTCTCTGCCTGTGGCACAGAAGAGTTTGTACTGCTGAGGACTGCACTCCTTAGGTCTAATTCTGGTTTGGGGTTTAGTGTGTAGATGCTGGGGAGGCTTCGGCCAGTGATATACAGGATGATGTGGGAGACCTTTCTGGCCTTAAACTCTAGGACTCTAAAAACAAAACCTTTGGAAGATTTTTCTTCTGCCTTCAGGTTTTTAATCTCTGAGGTCATCCTGGGCTCACAGTTTCAGGCTGTTCTCTGGCCCATGAGGCCTAGGCCTTTACTTTATTAGATGTTCCTGTCTTCCCGTGCTGGGGCTTTAGAAAAAAACACCAAATATTGCGAGTCTCCTGACAAAACTGGCAGCACTGGCCCTGCTCGGATACCAAGGCTACCCCAGCCCCTGTAAGCAGGCCCCAGCGCGTAGCTCTAGCCTCGCCCACAGCAGCAGTTCCTCTCGCGACGTATTGAGCAGGATGCGTTTCTCTCTCCCCTCCACTCTCCAGCATCAATGGACTGCATCAAGCAACCTGACTCCTACTACGACGAGCTCTTGAGAAAATGCATCAACTGCTCGGGCATCTGTGGGCAGCACCCAATCCAGTGTCTCCCGTTCTGTGAGAGTAAGGCTGCGGGATGCACCTGGCGAGCGCTCTCGGGGAGGGTGGGATGCAGGCTCCGGGCTCATGCAAGCTTTGCTTTGGGGACATTTAAAGCTGAGGGCCAAGGTGCAACTTCTGTCCCTTGCTCTGGGCAGATGTCAGCTGGCCCCAGACTGTATGAGCTAGGAAGGTGGGGAAGGAAATACCAGGGCATGCTCTTCCCTCAGCCTGTGCTATCTGCCCTTGGCTCTCCATCTCCTGCCAAGAACTGTGTTTCCCCCTCCTCCTTTGTATGTTTCTTCGTTTTGCACTATTGTTTGCTGGATCTATCATGCTGTGGTACTTCTCACCTTGCTGTGCTGCCTTGGGCCAGGGGTGCTGGTGGGGAACTTCTCCATATCCTCAAGAATTGCACACCATTGGGGGAGGAAGAGCCTTGCAAGGCGCTTACATAGAGAGGGGGTGAAGCTGAACAGAACAAGGGCTGCTCCACTTGCCACATGGAAGGGGACACCCCTGCAGACAGGAATGTTTCCAAGGCAGGTTCAGAGTCTTCATCTGACTGCTGTCTCCCCAGGGCAATGAACCCCTTCCTGCCCTGGACAACATGGTTGTGTTTGATTTTCAGATAAACTGGTAACTACCTCATCCAGAATGGCTGCTCTGGAGCAGAAGCTAGGCAGTGATCAGGACCAATGGCTGGTTGTCTACCTGCTGCTGGCGCTCTGCCTTTGCACCGTGATCTGCTCTTTGCTGGTGGGCTGGACCCACTTCAAAAGGAGGGGAGCAGAGGTCTCCTGCCAGCCCACCCCTGGGACCTGCCACAAGAGAGAGGATTCCTCAAAAGGTAAGTACCAGCTGCTGGAGAAAAGGGAGAGGTTATGGGACAAAGTCAGAGGGGGAGATTGTGAATGGCTAGGAGTAGCCACTAACACACCTGAGCTGGGAGATAGATTCAGACACCAAAGAACATGCTGTTGCAGTCTCTCTGGCTGGGAAGAGGACAGCGTTCCACACCTGCTACCAGCCAGAGGAATGATTATAGGATGAACGGGTGCTCTCTGGCTGCTACTCCGTGCCCCAAAGGGAGGAAAGACGTGACTAAGCTCTTAGTCATGTACCGTAGAGGAAAGGAGGAGGAGGGTATCAAGGGTACTGTCCTTCCTAGGGCACAGGCCTGAGTTCTTGTGTACTATCTCAGTATGTCACACAGTTGCAAACCAGGCAGGCCACTGAAGGGTGTGTGCTGCTTCTCAGGAGCGGAGAATGTTTCTGGACATGGGTCAGTCCTGGGAGCCTAATGCTGAGTTCTCTCACCTGTCCCCTAAGTGCATCTCTTCGTGAGCCTCTGAAAAGATTTTGCTCACAGAGGGGAAGGCCAGAAGGGACCATTCTGATCATCTAGTCTGACCTGCCAAGCACAGGCCAGAGAATTGCATCCAGAACTACGTTCAAGAATGTTCCCTAGCAGAACAGGCCAATGGATTAGCCGTGAACCCAAGAGCCTAGAGACCAGGGAAGATGGTCGTGTGGTTAAAGTAATGAACTGAGACCAGCACCTGTCTCTCAATTCATGACTCTGCTGCAGAGTTCCTATGTGAATTTGGGCAAGTCCCAATCTCAGGGCCCTAGAGCCCCACCTGTAAACTTCCTCACCTCAGACCGGTCATTATACAGATGCATTTATTAATGGCTGTGAGGTGCTCAGACACTACAGCTCTGCAGGCCATGTCTGTAGACACATCTAGGCCTAATCCTGGTTCTGACATTGGCTTGGTGCATGATCTTAGCCAAGATGCAGACTCTCTGTACCTCCGTGATACCTGTACCCACCTTGGTAAAGGCTTTGAGATCTTGGGTGTTTAATGCAAGCTACTCTCTGGAGCCCTTTAAACTGCTAATGCTCATTAAAGAGGACATTAGCATAGGACATGATCCAGTCACCAGCGTTCAGCTACCAAAGTGCAACCACAGGTAAAAAGAAGACTCTTCAGAATGGGCACGAGGTGGTTTGTGGCACACCTGGGACAGCTGCCACAGAAATGCTTGTCAGCTGAACTATGCAAGCCAAGCCAGCACTGTTTCAGGCTCTCCAGGCCTGCAGCTGCCGTACAATCCTGACGCAATCCTCCCGTTCCACAGCAGCTCGCTGCTTGTAGCTGTATTTTAAACTGTACAACAGCAGGCATGAAAAAAAGAATTGGCACCTAAAGCTAAGCCTGCTGTCTAGGAATAATCAAGCTAATACAGCGCTTTGATCTTCTAAAGCACCATGCATCTGACGATCTCAAAGCACTTCAGGAATATTAAACATTGTTTATGTGAGGTTCATTTTACAGCTGGAGAAACAAGACCCAGAGAGCTTTAAGTCCATGGCAGAGGTGGGACTAGAACCTCAACTGCCAGGCTGGACTGTGCATTGCCGTTCAAAGGAGCAGAGCTGTGTAGCCACTGATTAGCCGTCCTGGGCTCTCCCGCAAGGGCTAGGAGGCAGCTGGTGAAATCCCAGGAATGAGGGGTAGTTAAAAATAAGTGTCTCTAATTAATCAGCCAGCCAATCAAGAAACAAGGCTGACTGTCCTTTGATAATGATCACAGGTCTGTCAGGGCAGTGATTTGGCTGCACTGGGGCTAATTTAACAGTGGCTTCCCACTTGCTCATTAGGGGCTGGCTGGGCCAGCCACTCCACAGGCTGAATATCAGGGGCTTCACAGGCAGATCCAGGCCCAGGGCAGCTGCAGGCTCAGGGCCTAAAGACTTGCATGTAGTTTTGGCTGAGCAGGGAGCCAGCCTGTTTACAGGCAGGTGGGCCCTTGCTTTGAAAAATACGCTGGGCAAAATAGCACCCTTTTGGTTCCTGATGGCCTGGAGAGACACAGGACGGGCAGATCCCTGTCCTGGGGAGTAAGCAGCTGAATGAAAGAGAGAGAAAACAGACTAGGGAGAGGCACCCGAGGGCAGGGAAAGGAAAAGAGAATTGGAAACGGTTCTCCTCCAGTACCAGATTGATGGTAATTTAGGATACCATCCTAGCCTGGCACTCAGGAGACCCAGTTCCATTCCCTGCTGTGCCACAGACTTCTTGTGTGACCTTGGCCCGGTCACTTAGGCCCAGATTTTTAAAGATATTTAGGTGTTGCTGGGATTTAGACCTCTCAGTGCCTAAACTCCTTTTCAAAATGAGATTTAGGCTCTTAAATCAGCTCATGGAGCGACGGTGAGCGCTGACCTGTACAGATCTGAGTCCTAACTCAGACTGATTGCAATGGGAGTTCGGTGCCTAAATACCTCAGCCCAGGAGTTCTCAAACTTCACTGCACCGCGACCCCCTTCTGACAACAATTACTACACGACCTCAGGAGCGGGGACCGAAGCCTGAGCCCTGGGCCAAAGCCCAAGTCCCACTGCTCGGGGGTGGGGCAAAGCCTCAGCCCCACTTCCCCAGGTCGGAGGGCCAATGCTGAAGCCCTTGGGCTTTGGCCCCAGGAGGTGGGGCTTGGGCCTCGGCCCGGCCCCCAGCAACTCTAGGCCAGCCCTGGTGACCCTGTTAAAACGGGGTTGTGACCCACTTTGGGGTCCTGACCTACAGTTTGAAAACCGCTGCCATAAGGCCATCTGGGCCCTGTTCTCTGTGCCTCAGTTCCCCATCTGTACAATGGGGATAACAGCTCTGCCCTGCCTCACAGGGGTGTTGTGAGGATACATTCATTAAAAAGACCATGAGGGCCTCAGATGCACCAGAGATGGGGGCCAGATAAAAACCTAAGATTGATGGTCTCTCCCTTCCATCTCGTCGATATGGAAAATCAAACATGCAACCTAATGGGTCACTTTTAGGTCACTTTTCAGTGCAGAAACGTAACGTTCCTATCAGCATTTGTCTGAGGTCACTGTGGCACCAGGGATTGATTTTAAAGGGCCCCCCTCAGGTTGGAAATTTATTGTATTTTCAGAACAACAAATATTATTCCCCTTCGTCCTCAGAATATCCTAGGTGACGAGGACGGAATGCTCTGCCCGTCTCATTTTGAGAATTCTTTCAGCTGTGGGGCGGTTTTTTGCGTTTCGCTCCATTTGGACAATGGACCAAGAGGCCAGTCACTTGCACTCCGGTTTCTCACATCGCTGCAGTTTTCAAGCTGCACACTCAGCAGCAGGAATGGCCAATCAAAGGGCAGTACAACTATTTTAAGTATCAAAGTTATTTCTGTTCCTAGTAGTGTTGTAATAACCCCCATCACCACTGTCACTCACCTGTATCTGGGGACTATATTACTTGATTCAGCCCCCGCAGCAGAGCTCTGGCTTTTCTGGAGTTCTACATCTCTACACAAAGTCAAGGTGCTGGGGTTAGACCTAGGCAGCTACTCAGTTTGTTCAAAGGCAACAGGACACACACCATGCACCAGGCTTTGGTTCAGGCAGGGCAGGAAATGGATGTCCTCTCCAGTCCTAGGACAAGCCCTGTACATTCTCCCATCCATTGGTGTTCGACAGAGCATCACATGGCACTGGTTCTCCTTGCTCCTAGCTGTTAAATCTCATTTAAAGAAGTCAATAGTACATGGCCTTTTCCTAATGCTGCCCTTCCCCGTCAGCAGTTGCTGTAGTCACAGGGCTGTTGTGTGGTCACGAAGGAGGTGGCTCTCCATCCAGGATCACACATGGAAGGGGAGGAAGACACGAGCCAGCCTCCTACAAAGATGTGGCACCTGCCCCTTGGGAACCTTTGCTCTAATACAGGTTGTGTCTTTACAGATCACTTAGTGGAAGCAGGGAGCGTTGGAGGTGGCTCCATCGGGAGCAGACTACCAGAGCCCGTGGAAACCTGTGGCTTCTGCTTCCCTGAACAAGGGCCTGCCATGCAGGAGACCAAAGCATGTCACAGCTCCTTCTATCATCCTGGAGCAAGGGCTACTGCCTCGCTGGCTGGGATATCCAGCACAGGAAGTGCTGGGGCTATCCCCGCCCCTGAGGACGGCCATTTCAAAATCATATGCTCCCCAGCACAAGAGAAGACACCGATGACATGAACTCATTGAGCGATGCGGTGATCAGGGAGAGAAGTAACACTCCCCACACTCAGAATAAAGCTGCTTGCATATGATCCTTGCTCTCAATCTTCAGTAAAACACAACTGTACCTTGCCTGCCAATCACGATAGAAGCTACCTTCATACCATGGAAACAGACTGTGGACAGTCACTATTTTCCTCTACTATGGAAATAAAATTCTCATGATTGTTATGCACTCACCATAAAAGTCTCTTGCATCCTTTCCATATAGCATCACAATATCCTCTAACCTGACCTCTCCAGGTTCTTCTAAGACTCTAGTGTCAGTGGAACCAAAAATTAAATCAGGCTTTTCAAAGCAATTCTCAAGCAACATGAGTGACATGTATTTTATAAAGGTGACAGATGCAGAGAAACTGGATCCACTGCAGCTAGTCAGTGCTAGCCCTAGTCCACCAGAGCACCAATAGCAAGTTCTTCATCCCCATATTTCATAAACCCCAGAGATATTGTGGAGCTTGACACTTCACCCCCAGACTCACAGAAATGTAGGACTGGAAGGGACCTCAAGAGGTCCTCTGCTCCATTTCCCCACTGAAGCAGGAACCAAGTAGATGTACATCATCCCTGTCAGGAACTTGTCTAAACTGTTCTTAAAAGCCTCCAATGGCAGGGATCCCCCAACCTCCCTTGGTAACCTATTCCAGTGCTTAACTAACCTTAGAGTTAGAAAGCTTTTCCTAATATCTAACCTAAACCTTCCTGAAGGCAAACTAAGCCGATTGCTCCTTGTCCTACCCTCAGTGGACATGGAGAATAATTGATCACTGTCCTCTTTATAAACAACCTTTTACATATCTGAAGATGTTACCATGTCCCCCACCCCCACCCCAGCCTTCTCTTCTCTAAACATGCCCAGCTTTCAATCATCCTTCTGGGTTTCAGCCAGGAAACCCTTCTCCCAAAATTCTTTTCTTAATGATTAAAACGAACAGGGATTTTAAAGAGCTATTTTAAAAGTTGTTTTAAATGTCTCGGACCATTGTCTTCTAGTTACAGATAATATTTGGCTTTGATGCTCCTCCTGCTGCCTACCATTATGGCTCCATGAGTTCAGAGCCAAGCTTCAGTGGCAGCCACTGCTGGCCAAGGAAAGCTAAACTATACTAGCTCTGTGATGGATTAGCTGTGCTGCCTGGCAGGACCATGCTGCCTTGAGAACTCATTGATGGCTACGTGTTATGGTGACAATAGGAGCATGTTTTTCAGCTTCCACAAAAGATTCCTTGAAGCCGAGAAAGTTCTGCAAGGAGTGTGGGGCGAGCCAGATTGCCACTTGCATTTCTGAGATGCTAAAAATGGGCCTCCTGGGTGGGTGGGGAGGTGACTGGCTCTGACTGATCCATGACACTGCACAGGTGGCAGCTAGGACAGACATTAAAGCCATAGTAGCGATTGGTTAGAATACTCCCAAGAATCACTTCTTTTACATACAGTGCGTTTCTAAAAATTATTTTGAAAACCTTCCCCAGTTGAGTAGTTCCATTACTGAATGGGACTCTTGTCTCGGGGGTCCAAGCGGTTTTAAACCAAGCAACTGTGGTTAAAGGAGAGGGCTGTTTCCTGACAGTTGATGACCAGCTGGGGAAGTGGAGGGAATTGATACAAAATCAGCCAGTCAATAGATGCCAGGAAAAGCCTGACCCGAAGGTCATTATTGCTCTTTCTAAACCATGTGATGTTTTATAAACCAGGAAGATAAAACTGCAGTTTGATCCAGTTTCTTTACAGGACGAGGCTTTTGCTGGCAGCACTGGGAAAGCAGGACTAGGAACTTTAAATGTCCTATTTGAACTAACAGAAGTGACACGAGGATCATTTGCAGTGATGTGGCACCAATATTTTGTTTGTGGATGAATTTAGTGCTCCATTGACAGCCCTGGAAAATGACGCCCAGTATTCAGCAACAGAATGTTGTACAGGTACAAGACAGCTGTGTCAGTGTGGCTCAAAGCATGCAATGGACAGACTTCACTTAGGAGTGAGAGGAGGCCTCAGGCTCCATAACTGTTATTCCTTGATCTCCCCATCCAGTCAGCACCAACTATGATAGTTGTCAGGATGTGGGTCCTTGTTCTTTGGAAACTGGGTTGAGACTACAGAAACTTGGTTTTACATAAGCTTCATAGCCTTTGATGGTAATAACTTTCAGCCACCACCACCCTGGGCTGGGCTGAATTGGCCACCTTTTGACGAAAGGCTCAATCTCCCATTACCAAACTCCCAAGATGTGGCACATGAAGTTGTAAAGATCTGACAGGTGCCAGTTTAGCTCAAATGCTCTGGGTTCTCGAGTGCAGCTCCTCCCAATGCATGGGTAAGCATCTTAGTGATTTGGGGCAAACTAGGGTTGCCAATTTTGGTTGGAGATATTCCTGGAGGTGTCATCACATGACCATCTTTAATGCCAGGACAATCCTGAAGCGTTGGCAACCCTAAGAGAAACAGCTCAGACACCCGCTCCCCCGACTCCCAGGAAAATATCCTCATTGTTTAAAAAGAGCAGCAGAGTCCTGTGGAAAGGCACAAATATCAAAGAGCTCACTCCGCCACTACCAACACGTTTTCAGTTGGGGCACCAACAGGCTCCTGTTCACGAGAAGGCCAGGACACCGTTCACATTCATTCAGAGTCCACTTGCCCTCTGGCAGGCCTCCTCTCTGGTTACCAGGCAACCAGAAGGGCAGTGATGTCCACTGAGCACTGCCCATTCTCTGGCACTCACTGCAACAGAGGAGGGGAGAGCAGCTGTGGCCCACAATAGCATGCAGCCTGCGTAGTCCTTCCAACATGACCACAACAAATGAGAGGGGAACACGCCACGTAACCACACACACGCCTTCCACCTCTGACAGGGTTTAACAAACAATCTCTGTATGGCTCTACTACAGAAAAAAGTAGCCTGGGATGCGCCAGTCAGTTAAACAAGAGGACAAATTATTTACACAAACTCCAAAATACAACAATTAGAGATGTTAAAGCAACAGACGTAAGAGAATCAATAGACTTTGCATCAAGGCTGCTGCTGTTGCTGCTGTCTAACGACAGGTCCCATAGCTCTGACCAGACACGACAGAAGGTACTTCCTCTTTTGAGACACTGGTTATGTTTCCCTCTATTATGAGGAATTGAGGTGGTGGGTGCAAACAGTTCCTCTCACACACACAATTTATAGTACAAGCCTCTACTGGGCACCACAATGAAGCAGTTGTCTCCAGTAACTCCTGGTCTAGAGGCAGGAGAGGGGGTAGGGCCAACATGCTACATTGTGATTTTCTTTGGGCTTCATTTTTCTGTCATGTGCAGAACCAAGCACACTGCGGGCCCCTATACACACCACACACACACTTTATGATGAACCTGGCTCTCCAATAGCAGTCTCAGTCATTGGTAACTTCTTCTGATCCTTCATCAGAGCAGAAGGAGCAACGCAAAGGAAAAAAAATAGCTGCTTTAAAAAAGTGTTTAAGGTCAGGTGTTGAAACAACAGGATAACCAGTTGGTGAAGCAGGCAGGTTTTAGCTACTGTCTGTCAACAAATTAGGTAGCTATGACTTGATCAGTAAACTTCTAAATCAGCGGGAAACATCTTATTGCATGGTAAGACTTCCCTATATAGTAGGAGCTCTGTTGAAGGGGATGTGGTTCCCTCTATGAGACAGCTGGATTAGAAGTGGTGGGGGTGAAACTGGGGCAGGTAATCTCCCAGTTCTACACTGTATGTAACTACAGAGTGTGATCTGCACGTCATTTAGAAAGAGGAGATGAACAAGGGTAGGGCCTATTGGTCTGTATGTAGAAAAGGGCATTCAGCTGACGTAGCACTGGTTTTTAGAACAGTGGCAGGCCTTCCACTTCTAAAGGAAGAAAGATGATCCCCTCTTCCCTCAAAACAAGGATTCAGTACTGTGATTTACCACTGCTGAAGTAGCAACAAGCCTTTCAGTACAGGATATAGAGATCAATGTTACAGCAAAAACCTGCTTTCAATATGCCTCAAATTCTAGGCTCAAAAGCAGAAACAGAGCAGTGAAAAAGTCAGTGAAGATCCATTAATGCAAAGGATGGTCCTTTCACAGTGCATGAGAGAAAAAGGCAGCAGTGTGGTTTGCAGGGTTGGCCTTGTCACCCAACCGCTTAGGCTGCAAACAATAAGCTCCAGTGGGCTAGTAAAAATAGAATTCATTTGTTTGACTTCTAACAGCTCTCACCATCACAAAGCCAATTGACTCACTGTACAATAATGCTTATACGCCACACGGTGGTGCCCCTTCTTCAGTAACACAGCAAGGTGGTGGTTTGAACTGCATCAGTAAACACAGGCTGGGGAATAGTGAAAGGCTGATTCTTGTCTTCCACTGCAAGCTTACTGCATTATTAAAAGGTAGCAGGAAGCCGCTGTTGAGTGCCTACACAATAACACACAGCCCTGGCATGGAGGGATCTTCCTTTAGAATTAGCGTGCCATCCACCAGGCTCTCATTTGCAACAACAACAACATAAATTTAAACCCTGCAGTAGCCAATTATGATCTTTATCAAATCAAGCCAGAAGTATTCTGAGTTTGTGCAGTGGATGAGACAGGTTAAGAAACCTTAGAAAAATACTTACCATGCAGGAATTGTACTGCCTAGCTGCCCCAAACCTTTAACATGATCTTATTCTCTTCTCTGGGCATAGACTAGCAAGGTGCTCATTCCAGAAACAGCTTTACATGTTCTCCACCCCCCAAGTCTTCCATGAAACAGATCAACATGCTCCAAGTCTGTCCTAAGCAGGCAGACACCTGCAAGTTTTCTCTAGGGCATAGGGACTGGTCTAACCTTTTCAAATTCTATATTTAGCTTTGCAGCCAAGGTGTGTCTGCCTCGCCCTTGGAAAGGAGAATATTTGCTACTACAATCAAAGTAGGATTGCTTAAGTATGTTTGCAGAAAAAAAAAAAGACCTTTTCAGTGTGACCCTCACACAAAGAAATACAATGGCTAAATCCTTCAACAGACTAACATTTCCAAATTTTCCATGCGGAAGCAGCGGCAGCAGCCGAAAAACCATTTCCCCCCACCCCTTTTTGAGCTCTGCATTCTGAGGGGTTAAGAGGTAAATAAACCCTTTTCTCATGGACTGCAATTCTATCTACAGCCCTGCTTCCTGGGAGTTAAACATACAGAGTTACAGCCAGTGTCTAGACAGGCAAATGGGCTGCTCTTAAGTGGGAGGAGTGCGGGGGGAAGAGAAAGGTGGAAGAGTGGGGAACAAACATATTTGTGACAAAACAGAAATGAGCCTGCACACCAGCTAAGTGTTAAGGACGTACATAAGGATGGGATTCCATAAAGGGGAGAGGAGTCTTTAAGGAGTTAATAAATGTGGGAGGAGAGAAGGAACCAATAAAAACATAGCACATACCAGGAAAATGCTTTGTTTACTTTAAAGCCTAGCATACGGCAGAAGTGCTCAATAGCTGCAAATCTAGGCCTCCATACTGCACCCAGCAGCAGCCACAGCTAGCAGATGGCAGATTTGCAATACTAACATTCTGCCAAATGCCACCTCTCTTTGAGGGGACTTGGCAGAACCGGGGGAGGGAACAAAACAACCAGCAAACAAGAAAACCGGTGATTTTAAGAAATCAAACTTATTGACAACGTTTAAAAAAGAACCAAGACCACTGTTACAGTATAAACACGCCAATTCATTCATTTTACTGATGGTTCCATTTATGAATTTCATTCTCGTGAAAAAAGGGAATAAAAGAAAAAAATTAAGAAAATAGCTATTTATAGAAAAACAAAACAAAACAAAGGGCTCAAACAGAAAAGAATCTGTGCAGATGCTTTGATGAGCAGTCTGATGGCAGATTACCACCTGTGCAGCAGGCATGCTTGAAAACCTGTCTCAGTACTGTAGCTTCAGTTCCACAATCCAGGATTTCTTTTACTTTTGTCGAAAAAAAGAGCCTAATAGTTTCATACTGTATTTATTTAATAACTAAAATTCACAAATAAAAAGATACTTGCAAAGTCCTTTAGTTGTGTCATCCCATCCTCCTCCACTTTACTGCTTTCAGACCCATATGCATCAAAAATGGGCTTGGATTTTTAATAATAACTGTTATATGATTGGTCAGTTGGAGCTGAAGCACCAATGGAGAAGATGCTTTATGGAGATGATGGCACACCCCCTTGCCTTCCCACACACTTTTCGGAGGAACATAGGAGATGTACCAGTGCCCGGACTCCTCTGCTCCCATTTCCCCCACCCAGAGCATTCCTCTCATTTTATATTTCCGTTCTTAAGTGACTGACTGTAGCCTCTTTTTTCCCCCCCTTTCTGTCCTTGCGGGACTGCATACACGTTGGTCATTGTTCATTTCTTACTCCGCCAGGCTGTGAGCCAATGTCAAGTAGGTCTTGTTACAGCTCAGTGCTAGTTGTTGTTTAATGGGTCTTTTCATTTCAGGTAGGTTTGTGTGTCATTTTAGAAGGCTTGCTTATTTTCTTCCTTTCATTTATCTGACAAGCTGCTGCATAAGGCTACTCATATTCCAGGAACTGTTTGTGATAGAACAGCAAATATCTGCAAAAAGGAAGACACAACACAACTTTAACCTTATGCTGTACATTACAGATTTTAAATCCCAATGACCAATTCAGCCATGATAAAAACAAGGACTATTAGTGCTATTTTTCTTTGAAAGCGGGAACAATTCCAGGGAAGTGTGTTAGTTTCATAGGATGACCACACAAATCAGCATTCAGAATTTGATCAGTAGTTCAATGTACTCGCTACCTGTCTGCCCTGGAGCCTGACCACCCTGTTCCGTAACCTAGCATCAAGTCTTGAAAGCTAAACAGGATTGGACCAGGTTAGTATTTGAATGGGAGACCTCCACGTAATACCTAGATGCTGGAAAAAGTGGTAATGGTGATTCTGTAGATGCGTGCCTCCCTCTGAGTTGGTAGCGGGAGCCATTGTCCCAGCAGCATAGGGGGCGCTGTTGGGTTGAGGATGCCACCTTTTGGATGAGTTGTACAAGCAAGGTCTTGACCACTTACAGTCATTAAAGATCTTATGCCACTTTTTTATTTTTTTTAAACAAGAGCATGGGTGGAAACCCTTGTGTCCCAGCCAAATCTGACGTGTCTACCTATACTCCTCTTGGCAGGTTCAACTGGATAAAATTCTTCTCCTCTTGTCCTAAACTATTGTGCAGCATTTCTGTGTACT
Source organism: Mauremys mutica (assembly GCF_020497125.1). Classification (NCBI taxonomy): domain Eukaryota; kingdom Metazoa; phylum Chordata; order Testudines; family Geoemydidae; genus Mauremys; species Mauremys mutica. The sequence continues at coordinate 78,550,270 of NC_059082.1, read as the reverse complement.
ACAGCACAGCTGCTGAGCTCTATCCTTGAGGCAGCTACATTTCAGTGGGGAACAAAGTGATCCCTGTGCATCCCTTACCCACTTCATACTGGCAGGGTGCTGCAAGGCTAGTTAAAATATTTCTAAAGCCCTTTTGATATCTCCACATTAAGAGGTGCTACAGAATGATTATCATCTTCCATTTCGCCACTCCACAGGGTTTCCTGAATCTTTCCTCTCTTTTCACAGGTGGAGGCCCAGTCAGAGCCATAATTTATCTGAACAAGTTAAAAATGGGCAGGACTCCCTTCACAGTCAGTCAACGCTGTTTCTTAATCAGCTGGAGATGCCACTGGAATGATACAAGCCACCTCCTCTTTCCTTGGACTGGGTAACTGCCTCCACATATCGCCCAGCTCCAGGAGCAATGCTACCTGTTTCCTACTGAAGGAAAACAAACCAATCTGGTCTACTGACCTTTTTGTTAAATGAATTAATTAAAATAATTTACACTAAAAAGTAAAATATTATAGAAGAGATGCACATTGCCAGGCTGAAAAGCAGAAAAGGAAAATATGAAAACTTATTAAAAATTCCAAACGAACTGCCTGCGCTTGCAGCAATCAGAGGAAATGTCAGGTATAATTAAAAACTAGAACAGAACAGATTTGATCTTTCCAGCACCAAACCCATGGTTGGTATGCCAGAATGGAGGCGATTACAGATTTTAAGTTATTTTTTCTTGAAAAAGAACCCAATTCCTGATGCTTCTCAAATGATAAACATGTTAACCTCACAAAAATACTGCTCTATGTAGCATCCACAGTGCATGTTTGAGGGAAGTGATACTGTCCATTTGAAATCATTATTAAGGGGGGATATGATAGAGGTCTATACAATGTTGAATGGTGTGGAAAAAGTAAATAGAGATGTGTTATTTCCCCTTTCCCACAATACAAAAACCAGGGGTCATCTGATGAAATTATCAGGCAACAGGCTTAATAAAAACAAGAGGCAATACTTTTTTACACAATGCACAGTCAACTTGGCTATATACATGTGCACAGCTAGATGTATCAAATTTAGGGTGACCAGATGTCCCGATTTTATAGGGACAGTCCAGATTTTTGGGTCTTTTTCTTATATAGGCTCCTATTACCCCCACCCCAATTTTTTCCACACTCGCTGTCTGGTCACCCTAATCAAATTCCATTTCCCAAAAGAAATCTATGAAACAGAAACCAACCCTCAGAAGTGGATATCAGTAGTACTTTTTGGCTATATATCTAACCATTGTGTTATACAGCCTGTTGAATAAATTGCCCTCAGAGGAGAAAGTCTAGTATAATATGGAATTGTGCCTTATGAAGCTTAAATAGGTAGTCCATATGGTTATGGTTACGCCAATCCCTATTACAATGTGAATTCATAATACCTGTATTTAACAATGAAAGCAACTTGTGTAATAACCTATCACACACTCACCCCGGTGGCTAGCAAGGCTGTGACGAGGCAGATATTACTGCAGCCTACTGGATTAGCCAGAAGGTGGGTGGACAGACAAGAAACTAGTTATCCTGCACAGCGGCACAATGCACTGCTACCTTGTCCTTCCCTTTTCTCCAGTCTACAAAAACCCAGTAGGTTAGACCAGCTTTCTGAAGCACTGACAAATGATCACTCTGAAGAGAAATTGTTCTATATGGTCAAAATCTGATAACTGAAAGTAATACAGGTTCACCCACCCAGAGGGGACCTTTTATTAACGATAAACCTGCCCCCATTCTTTCCTCCCCATACCCTTTTTGTTCACAACCTACCCTTCGCTGTCTAGTACATCCTTAATGCTAGCCTTGGTGATGATGGCATCATCACATTTGAACCACTGGTCCTTGTGCTGCCGGATGAAGCTGGTATAGTGCCCACTCTCCAAGGTGCCTTGGTGATTAACTACTGCAAACAAGGAATACCTGGTGGAGGAAAAACAGGTAAAGAACTCTTGGATCAAAAGAAAAAGGAGTAGAAGCTTGTGACTGTCTATATATGTATATAAAGAACGGATGCCACATGTAACCTCTGTAATTAAAACATCAGTACTCAACACTGGTCGGGGATGGGGCATGCTTTTCTCCCCACCATCTTGCTATTGCCACTAACTGCCTGTTTTACTACAACTGTCAGTTTTATACCGTTGGAAGCTTTGCTCCCAATTGCGTAGTTAACAGACTTTTCTTTTAAAATAAGTAGATTAGTATGATTAATTCACAGATACATGGATTATAAAGCCAGAAAGGATCACGGTCATCACCTACCTAGTGTGACCTGGATAAACACAGGCCATAGGACTTCCCTGGATTAATTCCAATTTGCTCTTGAGCAGATTTTTTTGAAAAATATTCAATCTTGAGTTAAAAATGTCCAATGATGGAGAATCCAGTAGAGCCCTTGGTAAATTGATCCAATAATGAATTACCCTGGCTGTTCAAAAGGTGCGCTTTATTTCTGATCTGAATTTGTCTAGCTTCAGCTTCCAGCCACAGGATCTCGTTATAGCTTCATCTGCTAGATTGTAGAGTTCTCTAGTATCGAATTTCTGTTCCCCATGAAGGTATTTACAGACTATGATCAAGCCATTGCTTAACCTTCTCTTTGTTAAACTGAACAGACTGAGCTCCTTGAGTCTAGCACAATAAGGCAGGTTTTCTAATCCTTTAAATCATTCTTGTGATTCTTCTCTTTCTTGAATTATGGACACCAGAGCTGGACAGTATTCCAGCAGCAGTCGGCACTAGTGCCAAATACAGAGGTTTTATAATCTCCTTAGTCCTACTCAATATTTCCCAGTTATAAATCCAAGGATTGTATTAGCCCTTTTGGCCACAACATTGCACTGGGTGCTCATGTTCAGCTGTTTACCCACCGAGACGCCCCAAGTCTTTTTCAAAGTCTTTTAGCAAAGTCATTGCTTCCAGGGATAGAGTCCTCCATTGTGTAACTATGGCTTATGTTCTCTGTTCCTAAATATACAGTTTACATTTAGCCATATTAAAAATATATTGTTTGTTTGAACCCAGCTTACCAAACAATCCATGTCACTGTATTAGTGACCTGTCCTCTTTATTATTTACCACTTTCCCCATCTTTGTGTCATCTGCAAACCTTATCAGTGAGGACTTTATGATTCCTTCCAGGTCGCTGATAAAAATGCTAAATAATGTACTGCCAAGAATTAATCCCTGCAGGACCCCACTAGAAACACATCAGCCCAATGATTCCCCATTTACAATCAGTTAGCCAGTTTTTGATCCATTGAATGTGTGCCATGTTGACTATGTATCGTTCTAGTTTCTTAATCAAAATGCACATTGTACCAAGTCAAATGACTTACAGAAGTCTAAGTATATTAGCTCATCACTATTATTTTTACCAAACTTTTAATCTCATCATCAATAAAAATCAACTCGTTTGATAATATCTATTTTCTATAAACCTATGTTGATTGGCATTAATTACGTTGCTTTCCTTAAATTCTTTATTAACTTAGTCCTGTATCAGCCATTCCATTTTTTTGCCTGGGATTGATGTTAGGGTGACAGGACTATAACTATTCGAGTTGTCTCATTTATCCTTTTTAATATTAGCACGACATTTGCTTATTTCCAGTCCTCTGGAACGTCCCCAGTAATGAGTGTTTCAACACTCAGTTGCAATAAATGTAGGAGTGTTTAAAGAAAAAGGCTTCCCTTTCATCCTATACCAACGACTTTTAAATTCCTCCCCTATACTATTGCTGGTGTTAACACGAGAAAGGCAATAGCCATTCATAGCTTTTAGCAACTAAGTTAAGTAAACACGCAATGATCTTTATTTTGCCAAAGAGCAGACTTGCTGTTCTGTAAAACATAGCAATGCTTTATCACTGCAGGACATAGAACAGATTCTACTTCACCTTGCAAAAGTCATCCACCTTGCACAATAGGAGAGTACTGGAAGGCACCACTTACTTATTATCATTGTTTAGACTATCCGTTGGCTGCTGGTACTGCCCATTCATTCTGCTTTCTTTGCTGCAACAAAAACACACAAGAATCCAGTCACTTAAAAGCAGTGATTTCTCAAAGGGAGGCAGCAGGTCACACATGGCACAGAGAGCCTGCATGCTACCTCCAGGGGCAAGTGCAATGGTGCTTAATGGCAGAAGAGGATTGCTGGCTAAGGTGTTACAGATACCATATTTGTGCTCACGGTGATGCTGTCTAGGAAGTCGATTTCTCCTCCTAACTAAGGCCCCAATCCTGCAAACACGCACATGCTTAAGTCACAACTTCCCATCCCCAGATCTTAAAAACAGATTAAGGAGAGATTAATTTGGCACTTAACCCTGAACAAAATATAATTACATTAATCTTTTACACTCCTTTGGATCAATCACCATTCTTTTGACTTGTGAGTTTACTTTGCGTTTTTGATTACAACAATAGGATGACCTTCCTGGTTTCATAGGTTGAGCCCCCTGCTACAGAAAAATAATTTTCCTGATGTCACAGTGGCTATATTCCTTCATACCTGAAACCTTTCATCAGCACCCAGCTATTTTATCCACAGAGGACTCACCAGAGAATAGCAGGAAAGCCTCAAATACTCTGGAATGTATTGATATAAACTAACCTTCTCTGATATCACACAGGCAATTTAGTGGAGGCTTGGAACTGTCCCTCTTTCTTGGCAGAAATAACTACGTTTGTCTGTAGTAAATAATTTTGAAATTGTTATTAAAACTGTATTAGTATGGATCCTGAATTTAAGAGATGTGTTATTTTTGTGCTTTTCGTATTGGTTAAGATGTGATTTATGTAGTAATAATTTAATTAGAAATGATACTTTAAGTATAATACTTGATAAGAATTTATCATCTCAGGTCACTAACTGAACTTTTATGGAAGGATTTTTACACAGGGGTTTGTTTTCGTGACTGAGATTTGAATTAAAAAAAATGAGTCTTGCTATGTCTGGAGAAGCTTACTAGCTAAATCGCTAAAAGCAGACAACCCTAGTTAAAAGTATTTTAATTGGGCTTGAACTTTTTTGACTCTCTACTCTCAGGAGTGAATGAGGAGGGCTTTATATAAAAAGATGAAGGGAGATTTTTTGAACGTTTTTGTAACATTAAAAATATTAGGAATGTTAAATCGGCTCCTCTCTGATTGCGCTGAAGAATGTACTTAGCTGAAAGGACAGCATTTTGAAGAAAGGACGTCTTTGTTAATTATCTACCTTTGAAGTTAAACAGGTGTTAACAGAAAACTAAGTTTTTATAGGACCTTGTTTAAAACACAAGACCTGAACTGGTTTTACTAAAATGGGTTTTGAAATGGATTTAGTTAAACCAGAGCACACTCTTTCATAGACATATTTAGATGAGTTTCTCTGTATATACACTGCTATATATACTGTGTCACAGCCCTGACTCAAAGGATATTCCATCTTCACAACATGCATGTGCAAGATTGGTATCCAGACTAACCTAGCCTCTGGGGGATTTTTAACACTGTACATACCTGGAAGCCATAAATGGCGTCATGTCCAACTCCAGCGGAAAGGAGACATACGTAGTGATCTTTCGCCTCAGTTTGGCTGAGTGTTCAAACCGCTGAAGACAGAAAGTGGAAGTTTCTTTTAGAGAAAAGACTGATTTCCTTTCTTTGTACATGTCTTACACACTGGGCAAAGTGAGATGAAAGGAAAGTAGGGAGATTGTCACACAGTCATGAGAGGTTGTGAATAAATTAGGTATTTTTTTGGTAGCTTTCAGGTACCAGTTAGGTCAGTATATACAAGTGCTAACAAATTTTCCCTAGGAAATCCTAACTCATGAGGGAGGCGGGGGTAGAGGGCAATCAAAGCATACTGCTTAGAACGGTGACTGAATATCTAGGGAGTTAATATCAATTGGGGATAAGTTTAAGATAAACGTTTATACTGTAGCCTCAAACAGAAAGGTCCAGTGTGATAGGCACTATACAAACATACAGCAAATGACAGACCCTTTTCCAAAGAGCTTATATTTGCAGCAAAACTAGTGATAGACAAATGCTACCCCGGCAGGACAGATATGTCTTTAAGGATTCTGCCACCTGACTGGTGTATTTAATCTACCAACATCAACAAGGCAAGAAATCATCTCAAGTGACTGCCATCGTTATGCCAGTTGCCTGTGCACACGAATCCTAAATCAAAATAAGGAACAAATGGAAGGTAAAATTAAAGAAAATAATCGGTCTCCTTTCTCCTAAAGGGAGAGATGAATTTGTGATACATGTCATACTTTCCTCATCCTTTCCGTAAAAGTGGAGAAAGGAAAAAATAGCAGAATGAGATGAATGAGTTTCTATTTAAAGAAGGCCCCTTTTCCCATTTCTCCGTACTCCTGTCCTATTTACACTCCTAGCTAATTATTCTCCCTTTGCAATGCCATAACAATTCCCTAGCAACAGAACAGGATGTCAAAAACTCCGACTTATATTCTTTTGATTCTCTGTTCATCTTTCTAATTGCATTTTTAACACTGTCAGAACATACGTCCTTTATGATGAATTTGATATTAGTTAAGCCATATTAAATACCTTACAATTTATCATTACAACAACTTTTGGAATTGAGAGAGATTGGTATAGTGCTTTGATACATGAAATGTTACATCTTAACTTTTACCAGAGAGGACAACAAGATGAGTTCCCAAGATCACTTATTTTCCAAAACCTTCAATCGCCACAGCTACATAAATGCTAAATTGTACTAAAACCTCTTTCCTATATTGTCACCCACACTGCCTTGCCCCTGAAGCAGTCTCACCTTCTGGACACTCTTTCCACTTTGCTAAGGAAAACAAAGAAGTCAGACACCCATGCTCTGCACTGGCTGCCTGCTTTCCAGTATGGCATGGTCATATTACTTGCAGTCAAAGCCATAAACAGTACAGGGCTGGGCTGAGTGACCACCTATTCCATTGTCTCCCATCACGGCATCTGACCTCAATAGTGAGTTGGAAGTGCTAACTGCCACCACAGTATGATCTTGAGACAAATGGTTGGGATGTTACAGGAAGCTTCTCCATTGCGGCCCTGTAACTTTGGAATGCTTTCCCTTCAAAATACAGGGTACATCTGTGGCATCCTTCCAGTTGAAGTGCACAGTATTTTTATTTTCTCTCTCATTCTCTGCGGCTTGTGGATAGTAGCTCTATTGTACAGGAGGGATAAGTGCCACTAGGGATTTGTTTTTGTTTGGTGCAGAAATTTTTATTACTTTTTAGTATTTTTTTTTAAAAAAGGTCTATTTTGATAGGGACCCAGAGACATATGGGCAAGGCTGCATTATACAAACAATGATAATGTCCTTAAAGTAAAATCTAACTGGAAAAGCCAGCTGTCCTTTAAGTCAGTTTATGTTACAATAAATGAATTATAGTGAAGTTAGAGATAGCAGAGAGATCTACAGAAACCAACTCATCTCCCTAGAGCAGAGTCTATGTTCTTTCATCCACTTGTCCTTTGTGAACTTACTTTGAGATGAAAACAGGCCACAATGGGTAATTTCTTCATAGTGAGTTGTTTGGTAGATTCCTGGTAGCTATGGCAACCACTACATTTGATTTTGGCACTGCTTCCTAGATGTTCTGGCCTTGTAAACCTGAAAAATATTAAGTGGGAGGATGCATAATACAGGCAAATTATTTTCAATGCATCTTGAAAACAGTTTGCATTTCCACTTGTAGCCACTTAGCAGCATGCGAGATAAGCTTACATCTTCTCTCAGGAAAGCCAGAGGTGACCTGCTGCCCCTTTCTCCACATATTTCTTAAAGTGCAAGACCCACTGAAAATCATGCACAATTTTGCACAGTGCATATTTATAATGTGTTATAGAAAGATTAGGAAATTGGGCACAGAGCAGAGTCGTTAGTTATAGCTCTATTATACAAGGTAAGTACAAGCCCTGTGCTGAGATAATTATACCCAGAGAACAGATGCTAAGGAAATATGCTTTTTTTCTTTTTGCAAGATAAATCAGAATTTAAAAAGCTACCAACATAGGAGAGCCCTGTTTCAGATTTCCAACTCGGAAATTTACATTTGCTTCCACTTGGGCAAGCTACCCGGAAATGCATCAGTGGCAGAGAAAGGAGATTGAATATTGGCTCATCCACCACAACAGAATAGCTCATTTTGAAATAGCTTGTGCAGACTTTTTGTTTTCAAAACCAAACACGTGGACATGGGAATTCTGAAGCAAAGCCAGATGCTTGCTGTGCTCAGTTACATGCCAGTCTCCAGGATGCTCTTCCAGCTCTCAGGCTGGGGTCAGAGCTCTAGAGGGAGAGAGAAAGGTTTGGATGCAGAGTTCTGTTCAAGGGCAAATTATTGACAACTAAAGATTTGCTTTCAAAATTTAAGTTTTAAGAACTTCCAGCCTGTTACTAAAGTCAGGTGGAAAGGAGTGCTTTATAATCACTTAATGGGGTGCAAGAAACTGTTAGAGGATGGGACAGTTCCTGAGGTAAACACTCAGCCACTGCGTAGACACTCATAGAAACACATTAAACCAAAAAATGTTCAAGCTCTGGGAATCCTAATATTAAATCTTCTGAGAAAAAAAAAAAAAAAAAAAGGAGGACTGATTTCTAGTTTTTCTTCTAAATTTAAATTTACAAGCTGTATGCATGTTCCAGTCTATTAATGTTGGGTTTAAAGTTATTGAAGCTTCTTGTAATAATACATATTAAACTATCAATTGGGCATTTTAGACTACTACAGACCTGACACATTCAAGTGCCTATTGGTATTGCTTCTGATCAGCGATCCAACTCTGTTCTCATTTTGCGGCTTCCAAAACTAACTGTAGCCTTCCTGATTGTCTTGATTGAGAAACTTGTATTTCCTTTTCCCATTTGAATACTACCTCTAGCTGTTCCTCTGTTTCTGTCAGAAACTTCACATAATCTCTTGCCATGAAGCATGAAGTGCCTCCATGTTTCTGGTCTTTGTCACTTTTCTGCTCAGCCCATTTTCTTCCTTACAGCCAGCTGCAACCTGTACCATCACTTCTATATAGATACCACCCAGTTGTGCATCTTCCTGGTCTCATTCTTTGATGCTCTATCTGCCTATCAGCTCTTGGCTGGATCAGAACCTATCTACTCGACTATTCAATGAAATCCTCTTCTTGGCACATAAAAGCCCTCTTTTACCATGTGACTTCAACTTTGATACCAAAACCAGAAATCTTAGTGGTATCTTTGAGCCCGAAGATTTTTCCTTCCACCTGACCTTTTTTTTGGGGGGTGGTGAGGGTGGTGTAATTCTACTCATCATTCCCAGATCATCACCAGAATTTACCCATCTTTGCCTGGATTTTGCCTTTGCAGAAATCTTTATTCATGCATTAGTCACGTCTCCTCACAGTTGTATTAATACCCTGGTTTTACTGAATCCACAATTCTTAAAACTTCAGGGAGTTTAGAATTCTGGAGCACTGTAAAAGTACTCTCTTAGTCCAGGAAGCCGGAATAGATGCATCTGACTCTTCAATCACTTTTGCTGGCTCCCTATCCATCTCTATGTCCAATTCAAAACTGCCCCTGGTTTTGAAAACTCCATGATTTGCTTCTCTCTCTCACCCTTCATAGCAATTTTACAGTTGGGGGGGGAGTCATGGGGGGGAAGGGGAGTTGTGTCCACTTGTGTCTCTCTACCTTACAGCAGAGTTAAGTATCACACTTGACAATGCATTATGCTCTATATGAACATTAAATGTGTAACTAACTGCGCTGTGAAGCTTTTTTTCAGGTGCTTGTCCAGCTGTTTTAAGCCTCAGGAGGCTGAACCAGAGCACAAATGTAGTTCTATCCCAGATGCATCATTTCCCCTACACAAAACGGTTTAAGTCAGTAGGTCTGTTTTGTTTTTAAACAACTGTCATAATAGCTGTGAATGAAAGAGATTCTGAGTTAAGGTGTCTTCCTTAACCTTCACTCAACCATACCATGGTATTTCAGCTCAGAGCAGGCAAGATTAGTATCTATTCCAACACCCAGCAATGCCAATCATAACAGTCTGGCTGAAGGACAGTCTCAACCTTACATTTTCTTATTTAATTTATTTTCACTTATGAATGAGGTTAGTATCTTCAAGAAGTGCTGCACTGACAGCCCTGGAGACTGAAGTCCTCTATCCACATAACAAACATGAGTAACGTAGGCTCTCTCACATTGTGCCTCAGCCAGGCCTGGATAGCCCATCTCTAAAGGTGAGTGGGCAGAGAACTCTCCATGGCCCACTCAACCCATGGCTTCTCTGCAGACAGCACCAAGAAGGGGGATATTTACTACCAATTGTGTCGGAGGTTTCTGTGATATGCATACATAGCCCTGGGTGCTGGATTGAGAGCCATACTCATTTCTCATAGAATACAACCAATAGATAATCACATGGCAACTGATTTTGGTCACACTTTGTTAGAGATTAAAATAAAACAAAAAACAAAACCACCCACAACAAATTTAAGTGCATGTTATGCACTACAAGATGGCTGAGGAATATTGCTGTGGTAACATGTTAGTTTGCTTTGCTAATTGCCATTATTTCTTCTTTGTGGACAGCAGAAGGGAGCAAGATTCTGTTTGTCATATGTTGTACCTTCGCAAGCAGTCTGTGAGTGTGGTGGTGCCCGATACATGGCTTTCCCCATTCACCACACTGCCGTCACTCCCCGGGCTCAGTGGCCAGAATGGTGTAGAAGAGCCTGGTAAATCCAAACTGATGTCCCAGAACGGGTCTATCGTTGTGGAAACACCACTAGGAAAAAGAATGGAGTTTAGCATTTGACCCAAGGAGTTAAAAGTACCAGTTCAAAACGTATGATTTACTATATGATATAAACTGGACATTTACTGGAAAAGGCAACCAGTTCTACTTCATCCCTACAGGGCACTCAGACTACATAAAGCATGTCTGACAAAACTCAGTACTATATTTACACAGCCAATTCCTTTACTGGAAATTTATTTAAAAAGCACAAAGGAAAACCACAGATTTTAGGAAATTTATTGCATGTTTTGAATGCAGGATATAAATTTGCTACAGTCTACAGTTTAATGGAGTTCAGTGATTTACAGCCAAATGGTTCTGAGATGCAGAATCTGGCCTGCATCTTGGGATGAAAGTGCTAAGGTGTTTCTATTTAGACTGCTGCACTATCTGTGTTCAGACAAAAAAAAGAGAACAGAAATACTCTTGATATTCAATGGTGTGCTTGTTGGAACTTCAGAGTTCACTCTACAATCTGCCATGGCATTTGGAAACTGAGATCTTAGAGCATACCAGAATCAGAAAGTACATTATATTCCTGCTCATGTTTCTCTACAAGACATCTGAAGACAAACCCAGTGGCTACAGGTGATTGTAGACGTCGCTCAGAAAGCTTTAACCTCCATTCCCTTGAACCTTTCCTTCTACCATTCAGATTTGTATGTGATTCTTGCTTCCAAATGCTAACTTTTTTTGTTTATGAAAGAATGTCCCACCTGTGCTCTTTATCTGCTCTTCTGGCCTCCTCCTTCCTCTAAATACCACCTCTCTTGGACTAAAAATCTAAGTTTACAACTTCCCACTTTCATTCAGCTTCACTAGGGCAAAATATTTGAAATGGTCAAAAGAAGAAATATGCAACATTTACAGATAATAATTTCAAGCTGCCAAACTTATTTTTATGCCTTGAGCCACCTGACTTTTTCTTTAACTCCCATCTTTCCTTGTTAATTTTCTTACAAATTCTGACATCAGATATTATTCTTAGTAGAGATCAGCTGTGATGATACCACACCCAGGCTACCATTGTCAGATACGGACTCTGTGGGTCCAAAAGACAAAGACTAGCATTTCACGCTTTTTCCCATGATGCTCAATCATTCCTACAGTGAGATCTCTGTAGGTCAGTCCTGAAAACTGAGTACAACAACTGATTAAAATGAGCTGCGTACAACAGTCCATCTGCAAGATAGCGTAGACAGTTTGGGGAATGCAAGGTAAGACCAAAAAATAAGTAGTGGAGCTCCAATTCCCCGAGTGATGTCAAATGGCTTACAGTAAGCCACCTTGCCTGATAACATAGAACAGAAAGAATTCTTCCCCTGACTCTAGTAAACCTTTATTTTCTCTTATTTAAGTTTACCTAAAGCTCTAGAAACCTTTGCCTCCAAAACCTAAGGCTCAGAATTGAAGAAAAACGATAATGTGGCTGCATGTAAGAGTTCTCTTACTTCAAGTCTGGTACACCTGCATATTCCCTATCAAAAGAAAATTTGCCTTGGAAGTGTTCTGATAATGAATTTTAAAATTAACCAAATTTTGGTAGGCTAATCAAACTCTAACCTAAAAGTGCAAAATCCCATAAACGTGTGGTATTTTTTCCAGGCAGATTTTTCAGTACATCTTGATCTATGACCCTTGCCTTCTATTTGCTTGTGTTTAGGTGATGCTGTAGTTAAACAATACGGTGCAAGAAAAAAGACCCAGTATGACACTGCACTGTTGGACCAGCCCCATCCTGACTGAGTGCAGAACTAACCAAATTACACTTACTGGCAGACTTGACAAGTGACATCAGACTGCAGTCCGCCTGTGAAGATTTGGTCTATGATGCAGTTACAGTGGTTGGGGTTGTTGGCCTTCTTCCCATTATCGTCACCTGGAGGAAAGCAAATGAAATCTTTGTAATGCATTCTCACATGTGCCCCACCAGTTCATATGGGCAGTTTGGAATCTCCTATTCACTGTATATTTAAGAAAACAAGGGTTCAAGAACATGCCTCTGGTGGAGTATAAAATACCGTGGAAAAAAGTTTAAATGCAATTTTGTGTTTCAGCAGAGATGAGGCTTTAAGGTAATGTGGACAGCCAGCCAATCTCAGTTCTACACTGAGATAGCCCACTCTTGCTTTGTAGAGAGATCTGCTTCGCTCGGTCAGGTATGAGGGTTGGTTCCAAAGCTAAAAGGTGCTGCCAAGGCGGCTAATGAAAATGACTATTTAAAAACCACTAACAGGGCCACTGAGTGGCATTCGCAGTTGAATAAACGGACAGCCTTTGCTGTAGCAGCAGTGATTTCCACACAGGTATAGCACACAAGTGTGTGCTATTTTCTTACATTAATTCAGAGGACAGGTTATGCAGAGATGAAGATAATGGCTATTTTTAACCATCCTTCCTTAATCAGCTTGCCAGAGCAAAAGACTAAGGTTGTGTTAAGGCTCCATTAACCTTCAGTCTGGTGCCTATATCCTATCCTTTCATCATAAACACTGTCCTTGTGTTCTGAAGTTTTCATCAGTAAGAAAATGAAAGATAGTCTAGCCTCCCAGACAGCATTTACTATAAGGTAAAGTCATGTCTACTTCAAGCTTATTCATGGAGAGACTGAAGCTTCTCTGCTTTATGACTGGGATCCTAATGGCATTAACTGAATGCACCATTCATAAAGGTTTGGTCTAGCATTCACAATGCAGGTCTGATTACCAAGAACTCTAAAATTCAAATCTCTGCTCTGATACACATTCTTTATCCAGCTTGGGCAATTCTTAGCCTCTGTGCCTCACTTTCCTCATTACTAAAATGAGGATAATACATTTACTTTTCTACCTTACAAGGTTGTTGTGAGGATGAATCAAAGTCTGCGAAGTGCTTACTCCTGTATCTAGAGTAGGGCTGCTGCTGTTGAAACAACACATACACATGGGTGGAACCAGCTGACAACAGCTGGTAACTATTTTGTAAAGTAAGTTTTGAAATTTTTTCCAAAAACCTATTGTTAACAGAGGCTGCTAGCACAGCTAGAATTAGGTTAAGTGCAAACACTAAAAATTTCTTTAGACTATATTTTAGTTTCAGAAATGAAATACTAAGGAGGCTTAGCACTCAATCAACAGAGCTCCTAAAAAAGATTTTCAAATCACAAGGACAAAAGAGCAAAACTAAAAGCACACAAAAGCAGAAAAAGTTAGAGTTACATTTCAGGTACTTTAATTTGGCTTTGACTGTTTACAATAATCTAATAGCAACAGATTTTTAAAACTGAAGTTATGGAAAATTGTTGAAAATATAAATTGACGGACTGATAAAAGTTCCAACCTGTGCCTAATGTGGAATAAATGAGATAAGATCATAAGAATGGCCATACTGGGGTCAGACCAAAGGTCCATCTAGCCCAGTATCCTGTTTTCCGACAGTGGCCAATGCCAGGTGCTCAAGAGGAAATGAACAGAACAGGTAATCATCAAGTGATCCATCCCTGCCCATCCTGGTTAATAGGTGAGAATTACTTAGCCACACTGGGTTTTTTAGGTTAATTATATCCTAAATGGCTCAGAGAAGATTTCAGAGATTCTGCAGCTTCTTGCCTTATAGGTACTTCTGGTCACTAAAACATATTCAGGAATTGTTTGCAAGAAAGAGAAACAAATGGCTTAAGTAAATAACAATTTTTAAAAAAAGTTAGAATATATACATTGCAAGTAGATTTACAGTCTAGTTTTAGAACAAAGTGCTCTTGGCTGAAAGTTGCTTCAACCCCTACACCTTGGGAATTTTATGATTAGAGTTTCAACATGTGGATTTCCAAAATACAGGTTTCAGTTAACGTATTCCTGAACCTAGAACCTTCAAGATTTTTAAAAGGTTTAAGTTATGCTCAAAGTTCAAATCAACCTAATGAATTCTTAAAGAATATAAAACGTTGCTGTTCACCTTTATAAAAGACCATTTGTAATTTGTAACACATGGATTTTAATAATGATTTAAGATATTTTATCTTTTTTAAATCTGCATTTCAGTTCCCCTTTAAAGACACTGTAGAGATAGTTACGTCACTATAATCCCACCATCTGAAATTGATCCCCCCCTTTTCTTGTTTTGGAGTGGGCAGAAGCAGAGAAACAGGCTCTACAGATTTTCATTGGCCCTCAGGTAATGTCCCTGCTGCATACTTTAATAGACAGCCATTTCTGCCCACAGGAGACTAAGAATACTCCCTTTTCAATTACACTAGTCAATTAGGCTCAGTGATGAGGGGTCTCAAAAGAATATCTTGCAAGCTTGTTCACAGCTAAACAGAAGGGCATTACCACTCACATCATTTCCCATGACATCTGGTTGGAAAGAAGGAAAAAAAGAATACTGCCACCTCCTCGCACTTGTCAATATATATCTATATCTATAACTCTCTATATAAAAAAAAGGAACTGAGAAGAGGCAGGGAGAGGAAACATTATGCACCTGAATACTAGCAGCTGCAACTGATTGTGCTGTTGTAGTTAAGGTTGTATTCAGCATATTTATCTTATCATGCGGTAAATTCTACTTTCACAGGCTTATACAATAGCCATAAGAAATCACACCA
This sequence comes from Mauremys mutica, assembly GCF_020497125.1. Classification (NCBI taxonomy): domain Eukaryota; kingdom Metazoa; phylum Chordata; order Testudines; family Geoemydidae; genus Mauremys; species Mauremys mutica. The sequence continues at coordinate 78,534,842 of NC_059082.1, read as the reverse complement.
TGTACAACAGTAATTTCTTATAAAAGAAATCAACCAAAGTTTTTCTTTTAATTTAAAAAAAAAAACACCTCACAATTGCTTGAATATATGCATATACAAATTGCTCTGATTAAATATAAATAAAATAAAAAATATAAATATATGGAGATATACCTATCTCATAGAACTGGAAGGGACCCCAAAAGGTCATTGAGTCCAGCCACCTGCCTTCACTAGCAGGACCAAGTACTGATTTTTGCCCCAGATCCCTAGGTGGCCCCCCTCAAGGATTGAACTCACAACCCTGGGTTTAGCAGGCCAATGCTCAAACCACTGAGCTATCCCTCCCCATGTGCATTTCCTCCAATTCCCCCTCTCTGCCTCCACTACACCCCACAACCCCCCTTCTCCACAATTCACACTAACCCACATACACCCCACCCCCTGGCTGGCCTCCACTGTTAACTCTCCCCACATACATACACCCTATCCCCCTTGCTCCACCCATTGCACCCAAACCCCCTCACTAGTCCCACTATTCACTCTCCCTACATCACACTCCAATCCTCCGCACTACACCCCCCAACCTCCCCTTCTGGCCCCTACTATTCACCCTCCCCACACACACCCCAACCTCACTCGCTGGGCCCCATTATTTACCTTCCCCACATACACCCCATGCCCCTTGCTGGCCCACACTACACCCCAAAACACCCTCACTAGCCCCCACTACACCCTGCCACCTCCTTTGCTAGCCCCCACTATTCACCCTCCCCACATACACCCCATCTCCATCTCCGCCCACACTACACCCCCCAACCTCGCTTGCTAGCCCCCATTATCCACCCTCCCCAGATACACCCAGCCCCGCCCGCGCCGGCAGCACTCCTGGCGGCCCCGGGGAGAAGGAGGCTGGGGGCTCCAGGCCCCACCGCCAACGAGGCGAAGCAAGATCTGGACCTGTCCGCCGCTTGGGCTTGCGTGGCCGGAAACGAAAGGCCAAGGTGCGGAAGGTGTGCCGCCCCCCTCCAGTGTTAAACAGCTTGGATTTAGATTAAATGTAAACATTCTACAATCAGCCTAATAGTGTAATCATTTCCTTAATTTGGAAAACTGAAAGAGTGGCTACAGTTCACAAGTAGTAGTTCCTTTAAGTATATGAGATGTTCCTTCATATGCATACTAGATACGTTTATAGAAAGGCCATAAAATAATCATCCGCAAACATTATAGTAGCATTTGCATGTTCATTTCTCCAGAGTCTGGCATTTCTTTAAAGGTATCGTGATGCTTTGTTTTACAACCATAGTTTTTTATTTTTAACTAAAAAAGGGACACAGAAATTAATTCCACCAGCTTAACTTTGGGGACATGTGCTATGAACACATACTTGTTCCATACCTCTGTTGAAAAGTTCCATTCTCACAAGCAGGCAGTACTTACTGAAATTTATAAGAAACTTCGAAGACTCTCTTATCCTGGGATTAGCAAATCCACACATGGAGTTATTCCAGACTAACTACTGTGCTTTAAATTCACACCCTACCTTAATCTGAATGAATTTTCAAGTGCAGCCAAGACCTAAAGAAGAAAGAGAAACTAACTAGGTACAAATTATCCTCAGTTCTGGGATACATACTAGGTAGAAACAAAAAATGTTCAGATGTCATCAGTTCCATTTTTCAGGGGCGCTTGTAAGATAGGAGCTCTTAGGTGGATCTCTTTCAAAGAAGGGGTCATTAAGATTAGACTGATGTCACCTTAAAGCTAATTTTCCAATTTTCAGGCAGGGCAGCATTATACATTTTTACTTTTCTCTAATACAAGTTTAGAGATTTGCAAATCCCAGAGAATCCCACATCAAATACTGGGATAACAAGTTGTGAACAATGCCTTTACATCTGGTCTACTGTATAAAAACGTAAGCAACAGAGGTCAGGTAACTGTTCTACACATTTTCTGTACCTTCTTCAGTTCAGGTCAAGACTTCAAAGTCTGCATATTAATTTGTCATACATGGTTATTTAGAGGTCCAAGTCTGAAATTTATGGTTTTAAGATACATGTCAATGGATTGTCTAACACCCAGTTTACTCCTCAGGCAAATAAAGTGCAAGATGGGAAAACAGAGCAAGATCTCACTGCCTGCCCAAGGCAGTCTGAGCTTTAAACCCACTTTGTCTTGTTGAGATGATGAGATCCAATAAAGATCAAAGCCTGAATCTCAACAGTGAGCAAGGTGGTGGAAGTGGCCCTCAGCTACAGCATCTGCAAGTGCCCAGATACGATGCTGCCATAATAACGTAACCATTAAAATTACCCTGGCTAGTGATGCAGATACAAAGCACATTGCCATTTATTAACCCGCATAATCTGTCTGAATATGCTTAAGAGCCCAAATAAGAGTTTTTTAAAGCTAGAGGCAGAAGACAGCAATGCACCATTCAGACTTCAGGGCAGGGTCAGGTGCCACCATGAAGCTACTGGATTACCTGTTTTCAAGGACAGAGCAGTTTGCATTTTGGAGAAGAGGCAGGGAAGAGTAGTAATCAACAATTCACCAGTTTTGTCTTCCCAGAGGCTCCTTCCCTTTTGCTAATCCATCCTTTCGGCTGGAGAGAGCTCAATCTAGCTCCCTTTCCAACACGTCAACACTGCTTTTTGGATTGGCCCGTTGGAAAGGAATGGGGTACAAGGCACGGGTGCTACACAAGCAGGCCTGATTCTCAGTTACTCTAAGATACTTTTATGCTACCCTAGCAGCAGCAAGGGGCTTTAAAGTGGGGAAAAACAGACCCCTGAGAATACCCGTGCTTAGAGACCCTTCCTGGCCAATGCAGAGCTGGCATAAAGGCTCTCTACCCAGCCCTGCTCCCTGGCATGGAGGGTGAATCAGGAGCATGGCTGGAGTGCACTGGTGTATGATTATTCTGTGCTTCCCAGAGCATTAGGGGACAATGGGAAACAGAGCATAAATTAAACCAGCCTCAGAGTTTCTCTGACTTGCGTCAGGGGTCAGGCAGGCTCCTGCATGGCCTGAGAATACATAGCTTTTAGCCACCTTATTTACACACTTCCATGATCCCCCTTTCCACTTAAAGCAAAGAAAAGGAGTAACTCAAAATCAGTGCCCCTCTCTCCAGCTTGGGGCCCAAACAAATCCATACCACTCAACACACACTTTTCCTGAAGACCATCAGGCCGGCCTATATATGGACCTTTAGCTGCTTAGGCGTATACTGGGTCTGAAACAGTGTTGTAAAATTTAATTTTTACTTCCACTAAATATTGGTGGCGTACGTTTTATAATTCAAGCTCAAAATGGAGTGTGCACATAAGATACTCCAAACCTCCCTCTGTTCTCAGGGTGAAGTGGACAGTGCTCTAAGAAGCTGGGGAGAGAGTATGGAGAAGAGACAAAAGAGTCATCTACAGCAAATAGCTCCACTATCCCTCATTCTAGTAGTTGAGCAATTATGCAGTTTTCAGCATAAAGGCATCATGATATTTGGGGGATTCCAAACCGATAGTCAGTAGTGACAGAGCGATGCCCAGCAGCAGGGGCTCCTGAACAAAGAAGTAGTGTTTGTGACTCTACACTCAAAATATTTTGACGGTAACATTTGAGGTAGATTGCTATGGAACTGCAAGCCTCAAAAGCTCTGTCTATCCAATCTGAATTTACACTACTGGCACAGGAGGAATATCTGATTAGTGCAGCATTAGTATGCATAATCTCACTAGCAGCAGTATCTTATGAGTACATAAATATATGTAACCAGGACGGTTTTCACGTTATATAGCTAAACAACCCATTTCCTCCTGAAACAGTTTAAAGTGTGTCCATACTAGCCTCCTGGTTTGTGCAGGAATCAAACAGTTCAGTAACTATCTGACTGTACCATTTACCTTGCAACGATGCAGTCTGCAAACCTACATCATCCCCTAAGGATGCCTCTGTTTCTTCAGAAACTGAGCTTTAAAAACCTTCTGAATGCATAGATGTCACGATCCTGGCATCTACACTTCAATATTTACAGTATTATAATACAGTTTGAGCTACCTGCATGGATGTAACCAAACTTTGGTATAACTGTTGCACAGCACTGACCTAAAGCTAGCATTGGACAACATGGTAAACTATATAGTATGGTTGGAACCTTACTGACAGCTTAAAAAAAAAACTCGAGAGAGATGTGAAATGCTCCCACATTCATCTGAATGAAATATTAGCTCTGAAGGCTAATGACAATTTGAATGTCCTCTGTTACCACTGAGTATTTTAACAGAGCTGTGCGGCCACTGCACTTCACTGCTTGGTTGGAAAGGGAAAACTTTCTCCTAGGCCTGTGGTGTAAAACACCCTTGGCTTGAATAAATTTCTGGCAGAGTGGGTGGGTGGAGAAGAGTAGAAAGCTTCTGTGATGGGCTGAATTGATCAAGAGGTTTTAGCAGTGGTGGAGGAATCTTGGGGAAGGCTCATTCTAGAGTTAGTTCTGTAAGATTTATCACACAGGTACGTTACCTAAAGCTACTACTTGACTCTCAGTTGACAAAATATTTTCAGATACTATAATAATTAAACTTCAAAAGAGTATAGGGATCTTTGCTGGCAGCTGCTAGCTTTCTTATTACAGTTTCAGGGAGAAAGTTACCATTCTCACTTAGACTTGCCAATAAAAGCCCAGGAAATATAAAGTGGCTCGTAGCTAACAGATGAAGAAGCGTCAAGATTTGTAAGATCAATGATTCCGAGACTTTAAAAAGTCCAAAAGAAAAAAGTGTACAGACCGCTTCTTCAGGATCAGCAGAAAATGAGGCCAAAGTCCAGATAGAATCTATTGTTTACATACACAGACACCCACTCCCTCTTTGGGAAGATACTTTGTCTATTATTAATTTGAACAAATACATTCACTGTAATTACCCAGTATATTCAAACTTGCATTCCATAATGTACAAGGGTATTTCAAAGAAAAGCCAGACTCAAGACATTTCAGTGAAGCAGTGGTATTCTTCCCTCTGACAGTCCTCCTCTTGTAAACCTCAAAACTCATTTGTTGTAAAAGTACTGTGTACGCCAGGGGTCTCAAACATGCGGCCCGCGGGCCGCATGCGGCCCGCGGAGCTCTTCCCTGCGGCCCGCGGAGCTCCCCAGGGGAGCTCCGCAGGGGCCCCCAAGAGAAAAGCGGAGGCTCCCGCCTCCGCCCCTCTCCTGGAGCCTCGGCGCATAGAGCGCCGAGTCTCCGTCCGAGCGCCTGAGCCCCGCCCCGATCCGAGCCGCGTGGGGAGGGGGCGGGGCTGGGAGCTCTGGGCTGAGCGCTGCGCTCGGCGTGGAGCTCACAGCCCCGCCCCCTCACCACGCGGCTCTGAGCGGGACCGCCGGAGACGCGCTCGGGTAAGGGGGGGGGGGGAAAGCGGGACCCGCCGGGGCCGGGCTGGGAAGGGGGGGGGGAAGGGAAGCGCTCAGGGCTGGGGCAGAGGATTAGGGTGCGGGGGGATGAGGGGTTCATGATGTGGGGGCGCTCAGGGCTGGGGCAGAGGATTAGGGTGTGGGGGGATGAGGGCTCTGGCTGGGGCTGAGGATTAGGGTGCAGGGTCCTAGTGCCTGCCCTCCGCCAGTACTGGCAAGGCAGGCTTCCCTTACCCTGAGCCTCTCCAACCCCAAACCCTCAGCCCCAGCCAGAGCCCTCATTCCCCCCGCACCCTAATCCTCAGCCCCAGCCCTGAGCACCCCCACATCATGAACCCCTCATCCCCCTGCACCCTAATCCTCAGCCCCAGCCAGAGCCCTCATCCCCCCACACCCTAATCCTCTGCCCCAGCCCTGAGCGCCCCCCCATCATGAACCCTCATCCGCCCCCACCCTAATCCTCTGCCCCAGCCCTGAGCCCCCCACATCATGAACCCCTCATCCACAGCCCTCACCCCACACTCCAAACCTCTTCCCTAGCCCTGAGCCCCCTCGCATCATGAACCCCTCATCCACAGCCCTCACCCCACAGCCCAACCCTCTTCCCTAGCCCTGAGCCCCCTCGCATCATGAACCCCTCATCCACAGCCCTCACCCCACAGCCCAACCCTCTTCCCTAGCCCTGAGCCCCCTCCTGCATCATGTACCCCTCGCCCTCAGCCCCACAGCCCTCACCCCTGCACTCCCTCCTATCCCCAAACTCCGTCCCAAAGCCTGCACCCCCACCCCCTGCCGCAGCCTGGAGCCTGCATCGAGCACAGAGCCTGCATCCAGACCCCCTCCCCCACCCAAACTCCCTCCCAGAGCCTTAGGCAGTAAATCTAAGTGCGTGTTTTGTCCTTTGAGTGAGGTGCATTACTGAGTGTATATATTTATTAAAACTGCGCGCGCTTAGGGGAGGAGGTGGAGAAGAGACAGGGCAGGGGCGGGGCCTCATGGAAGGGGTGGATTGGGGGTGGGGCCAGGGGCAGCAAGGGGGCGTGTCAGTGATGCGGCCCTCGGGCCAATGCACTAGTCCTCATGCGGCCCTCGGGGTCATTTGAGTTTGAGACCCCTGGTGTACGCCTACAGTGCTCTACAACTTCAAAAACAACAGCATCTAACATCTAAAGCAGCAAATTGTTTTAAGTGCAATAACACCCCAGGTATCTAAATAAAACGAGTAACAAGACAATAAATTTAGACTTATGGAGTATTAATTCCCTTTATGCACATCAAATAACCAGTTTAGCTAACTGTGGGTCAGACAAACAAGGTTACATATACAGTATATTCTCTTCAGTTCATAGATTTTGTATCTTAAAGCCTTTCTTAAAATCTTGTTGGTTCATCTTTAAAAATGTGCTAATGAACACTTCAAGACTGAATGGATTTTGAGGTGAGGGTTCCATTTGGTGTTCCATTCATAGTGCTGTTAAAATGTTGTGCATCACGAATACAGTACTATAATATTTAAGCAACACAGTCTTGGACACTTACTTTGCCTCCTTTTGTGTGTTTAGTCAGTACCTTATTGAGGCATTGAATAAAAGTTTAAAATACCTCAAGTAGAAATAGAATTTGGATGGCAATTTAAATGACAAGATACTGACTCACATAACCAATAAGAAAAGGGTAAGCTCGTGACTCAAACCAATATGGGGTCTCTCTCTCTCTCTCTCTCTCAATGTGGGTATTTTGGCAGGAGGAAAAGTCTGTTTGATAGATGTATGAGAGAAATGCAAAAACACATTTAAAAAATAATTTGCTAAATAGGGAGAATACTGTGCTGGAAGACCCAACTTAAGAGATCTCTAACTTTTTTTGATTCGCTATTCTTTGTTCATTGACATGCCAGTACAAGCCTTACCTTTGCAGTGTCTGTGTAGCACATCTAATGCAGCAATGAGGAACTCGTGTGCATCCTGTTGCTCGTACCCTGCTAAATGCCGTGCATGCGTCCATACCAGGTGCAATAACCTATATGGAATGTGAGGAGATCGGTGCCCAGAGTAAAACTGCTCAAAGCAAAGAAAAGGACATGATTGTTAACATGATACACAGTCGCTGTGCATTTAGCCATAAAAGAAGTTAGTGACTGGAATTAGGCAATTGAAGTTGAATGAAACTTTAGTTGAGACAATCTTACACTGAAATGTCAGGGTTTTTTTTTTTTGTTTTTTTTTAAAACAGATCCTCCAAGTAAGTGGTTTGAGAACAGAATACACTGGACACATTATGTAAATTATAGACACCTTTTATAGTTTTCATTCTTGCAAGTTCCTGTTTTTGTGGTGATTAGCCTGCATTATGAGTAATGTCATACTGAGGACAGAAATGAGCAGTACTCAAATCTGCTCAGTCTGGATAGCACGCTGGAATCTCTAAAAACGTATTTGCTCTAGATCGAAGACATACCTACACATGTAAGGAGTCAACAAGCATATTTGTACATTCTACCCTTATGCAGAATTAGGAAAAACAACAAACAGTATTGGCCACTGGAAAAAATAAATCAACGTTTACTATTAACTACCCCTAGATACCGATGTATGGTAATTGCTGGTGAGTAGTGGCCACTACACACTAAAGGAGTGTCTATATGGGGAAATTTACTGGAATATACATACCAGTATGTCATGTACTGCTGTCAAAGCAACATAAGCTAAATCAGAAAAGGGCATTTTTATTCCTGAGTGTGTCCACATGGGAAGTTACACTAGTATAACTATACTGCTATAGTTATAGCAGCATTGTCTATGTGGGCAAATTTACCAGCAAAACTATCTCTGTGTCAAGAGTTCCTCCTGTAAATATAAAAGTTCAATTCCAAATTTACTAACTGAAGTGACATTTCATTTCAAACAAGTGAAACATGTATCATTTGACCTCCCCTGCCCTTTGAAGAAACATTCGCCAGCAAGGGTGCCCTGCAAGACCATGCTAACTGTTGACAAGACCTCAATAAGTGACACGACTGTTTAAGTTTGAGGTATATTTTCCAACAAAACTCTTCCATCACATAAAAAAGAATATGCAGAGGATTAAAAAAAAAAAAAAAGCAATGTGGGTTATCTCACTACTGTGGGGAGAAAAGGTTTTTGTTTTTTTTAAAAATTATTTCCGGGTTTCTCTTTGCTCTTTTCCCGTGAGCTTTTTCACACCAGTAAAATTGCAAAAACTGTGTGCCAAGATGGCTAGATGAATTGTACTGTCTCTTTTGGGGTTAGCTGTAGGTGAAATTTGGTCTAAATTATTTTTTCACTAGTCCTGATTTGTGTATAAAGCTCTGCAGTCTTTTGCCAAATTTCTCTGCAAATAAAGTTCTCTTCTATAAGCCCCTATATTCTCAACAAGAAACTATACTAATGCAGCCCAACAATGCAAAAAAGCCTTCTATAAATAAGAGGATCAATAGGTAACTCTGATGCCAACAAGAATGACACCAGGAGACTGGAGCGGTAATTGAAATCTGCTGATGCAGCTACTGTTCAACATTATTCAGGAAACTGCGGCAATAAAACTTCTCTGTTCTGTCACTCCTTACAATTAGTCTCAGAGCTCTCTGGTCATTTTAACCAAGAGCACTCTCTATAATTACTCCACTGCAGACACTAGACCTGCCAGCAGATTTTACATTCTTTAGTGCTTCATTAGGATGAAAGGAATCTAAAAGAAACTATCAAATTATTGGCTATTGCCATATGGAAACTGGAAACACACCCAATCATAGTACTGTTAAATATACAGTACAAAAGCTTCACTCAAACTATATTTAGTAATAGTCCCTATGCCTTTTACTTAGCAAATTTTTATTATTTACAGACAAGGATGCTGGAACAATTTGTATACTGAGGGAGCTGAAAGCTATTGAACCAAAACTGTAAATCCTATATATAATGGAAACCACTTCAAGCCAGGGTGATCAGATGCTCCGTTTTTAAAGGGACAGTCCTGTATTTAAGCCCTCCTGCAGGTGCCCTGACTTTTCCTTAAAAATGGGAAAATTGTCCCATATTTTCTGTCCTCCTCTCCCCCCCACCAGTATAGGCAGGTCTCGCTGCTGGCCAGATCCCTGCCAGTGAGTGGGAGGGCTCCAGTGGCTGACAATGGGGGTGGGTGTGCAAGGCTGGTGGCGGGGCAAAGATGCAGCGCGTGGGGCTGGCCACGCCCCCTGCTGGTCTGCTGCGTGCTGGCTCCTGGCCAGCAGGGCCTTGCCCCACATCCCATTTCTGGCTGGCACTGGCTGCGTGCTGCGGTGGCTGGTGAATGCAGGCAGGCACCAAATGGTGGTCAGTTATGTGTTGCCTCTGCTGCCCACCTGTCGACCCTTTATGCGCTCCCCCTATCGCTTTCCTCTCCCTGCTTTGCCCCTTCACCCCCTTAGTCCCGTTGCTCCTCCATATCCCACCCGGCGGGGCATGTCCCGCCCCAGCGCTGTGCAGCAAACCAGCCTCTGGCTGGAGCACTCAGCTCATCAACAACCTGGCGGGCAGGCTCCTTCCCTTCCCCTATGGCTGGGCTGGCACCCCAGGAAAGCCCCAAACCCTCCGGCCCGGGTGCATGTGCCAAAGCCCCGCACTGCGCTGGCATGGGGAAGCCTCTCTGCCCCTCAGCTAAGCTCTTGGGTGGTGGTCGGTGAGTGATTTCCAGGCTGTTCCTGCCCCGAACCTGCAGGCTCCACAGCAGCCCCTGGGGAAGGGGCTTAGCACCCTCTTCACCTCCCCCCCTCCCCGGGGTCCTGCCTCGAGGAAGCACAGGGCTGTTCCATCCCCTAGACACCCTCCCCTACTAAGCCACCTCTGCAGTCAGGTTCCCTGGGCCCTGGTGCACAACGCAACCTTAGGGCTTAACCCCTTCCTGCCTACACTATAGCTGGAGGCAGCTGGGTTACGTAGTTGGCCAACAGCAGCCTGGAGGTGTTAGCTGTGTGTCAAGAAGGTAAAGATAAGGTGGTAAATAAAAAGAATCCAACTATGCGGTATTTCTTTTTAACAGGGACTCAGTCAACTAGATACTAATTTGAATGTTTGTACTGCATAGTTCTGATTAATTGCTGTTGAACTCGCTTGAATAAGAGTAATTTTTACCAAGTGTCCATATTTCCGTGTGCCGAATACCTACTTCAAGCCAGGGAGTGCGGCAGCACCCCTCTCACACCTAGTTCCAGCACCTATGCTTACAGAGTACCAACGTAAGTGCAATTCTACAGGCACATTACCTTCATGAAATAGAAACAAATCAACCAACGCCAATATAGACCCTAGAAGGATCTGACTAATTGCATCTTCTACTGTGGTAAATATATATTTTTCTAATTTTAGAGTGCGCTTACCAAAAAAATGTAGATGCATGTGACAATATGTTGTCCTCATCGTTCTCCAACCTACAAAGACCACTGTGTCCCGCTCCATGTTGAGAAATGGAAACATAGTTGTGCTTCTAAACCTTGAGCTCATTGGAATATAATTTGTGTGCTTATATCTAAGGACTAAAAGAATCTCACTAAGGAAAAACTACTAAAAAATCTTTCATCAATAAATATTTAAGTGTTAGCATTATTGTATATTTAATACTTGGTATTTTAAAATTTTGTCATTACTGATTTTTAATTATAACTACTGTAAGGTTCTCTAGTGCTTTAAGTATTTCAGGAGACTCTACTGCAAAGCAGAACATGGAAAAAAGTGACTTTGCTGCATACAAACATATGCAGCCATTTAGTTCTAGAGCTCAGACATTACAAAGAGCTAACAGAGCTAACCAGGTACAAGGCATGCTTATAAGCACACACCGATCTCTTCTGCGCTTTTGAAGGTGGCTAACAAAAATGCCAGGTTAGGCCTTTTTTGCCTCTTTGTGATGTATAAAATGGCCTAAAAGATTGTAAGTTTTTTTCCAAAAACCTTCAAAAATTTGCTCATTTATTCTCTTTGAAATATCAAGAATGTCAAGTCTGGTCTTCCCTAGTTTTATTGGCAAAGTCTTTGGGGCTCTCAGAGATGTGTACTGTGGGCTTTCCACAGACCTCAACTCAAGGGGCAGTAGTGCAAAATCCTTAACAGACATCTATTTCTTCCAACTGTTTGCAGGCTGAGGTCTCCGTTTGTAGATATGCCCTGCCCTAGTATTTTTACACTGGCTCATGGCTACCTCTAGTAGTAATGTATATGGGATTTCTAGATTTCATCAGACATTTTACACAATTAGCACTCAGCAGCAATATACAGCAACCTCGACTCATTGGACAGAGCTAGAGCAGGTACACCCCACAGGCTATACCACTGCAGGGATGCTCTTCTCCCACCAAAAATGGATGTGTGGAGGTGTTCCAGCTATGGGAATAAACAAAAGTACTTGGGCAATCTTGCATACATACCAAATTAACATTCTCTCTGCAAGTAAGAGTTCTTATAGGCCTAACTCCTGTTTTGGACTCCATTCCAACTGGAAAAATTAAAAGCTTCATTTATGAATTATTTTTCAACTTAACCCTAAATAGACAGGAAGTCTACAGTGGAGGATGGGGGAAGAATATGTTTTGGCTTCTAATACCAATATCTATCCTAGGTCCCTCAACATTCAGTAATGTTTCATGCAACTTGGAAGATCTCAATTTCACAAGCATGGATATAAATTCGATACCTGTTTTAGAAGAAATAATTTATTATGGTTTACGGCATGGGCACAATTTCCGCAGAACTTTACTGTGTATGGAACTTTAAGGATACCATAGGCTTGTGAGGCGTTTCTACTGTATAAATCTACACAGATGCTTTGCTGAGCATATGGTATTAATTCCCATAATTTCTTCTTTCTACTTTTCTTTAACTCTTGACTTTATAAAAACATTGCCTAGACTCTCAAATAGAGGACAATACTGTATGTGCCCAATAAAGCCCCAGTCTGTGATGTTTGGCATAAAGGCCCTAAGATACTTTTTCTTCCCTTTTTGGAGGTTTCAGCCAGAATTTATTTACTTTTATTTTCTACACAAACCATTTCAACACAGTCTAACATCTTAGACATTAAAGTAATAAATCTTCTCATTCTCCTCTATTTCTAAATTCTCTCTACGAAGTTGTACTGTATTCTTTTGCAGACTCACAGGGGTGGGTAATGACAGGAAAAGAGAAGGCTTTGTTCTTTACATTGTGTGAGTGCATGCACCACAACCTGCAATATCCCCAGGTGTTCCCACTATTCCAGTCACAAGTAGATGGAGAGAGACACCCTGCTAATCATGCCATATTGCAAGGTCATTCTGTAAAGTGAATAAATATCGCCTAGGGACTAGACCATCACTGAACTCATTTTAATTGGTAAACCAAAAGTAAACACAAGTGAAAAGCTAGTACATGAATCCATTAAGCCAACTAGCTCAATGAACAGATTCTATATATATTTTTATTCTTAATTTTTTTAAAATCCAGTTTCAACTACATTGGCCATTCCCAAATCCTTTTCATTCTTCCTGCTATGCAGTACAACTGGTTTCATTACATTATTATTTCACTGAGAGGCAAACTGCATGAGCTAAAATGTTAATAGATGCAATTATACATTTTATAAACAAACACCAGAAATTTGATGCTGAAATATTTGCAAAGCTGCGCCTAGTGAATTTACAGGGAAAGAACTAGTCCCTTGATGTAAGCATTGACAAACAGCTGACACCTTCATTGCTCACCATCAATCTATTTCAACCAGAAGGAACTTGTCACTTCCAAACACGCAAATGCAGTGGACATTTATCATGGAGAAACCACTGGTACAACCTACACAACTGATCCTAAATTCAAAAGCAGGACAACATTATTTCTTTAGGGATCACAATGGGCAAAATTCACTCTGATTTTCAGATTGCAGATCTCACTTTTTTTAGTTTTCTAAGCTGAATTTATTTGCATGCTCTCACTAGAGTCCCTGGCATTCCATTTGGATAAGATCACGCTTTCAGGAAACGGGGGTGGAGGAGCGATAAAATTAACCCTTGCCCTGATTGTCTGACATTTAATAAGATGGCTTGAGACAACTACATCAATTAACCCCCGAGAGAAAGCCAGGTAAAAACCAGATCACACTGAAAACCAGAGATAGAATTTAACTGCAGTTGCCCTGGTAATTAAATTACAAAAAAGATTCCTTCATAAGAGTCACACTGCTGAATCTCTATTGGTTGGCCCTCCCTGATCACTGGAAATGCAACATTCTGTATAAATGCATGTGTGTTTTTAGTGAGGGGACTGGAGATAAGCAGTTCGGTGTTTAATTATAAGACATTAGATGGAAATGTGTGTGCGCAGACATTCAAAATGCTCCCACAGGGAAAAAGGGGCTTCTAATAAAAATGCTGAGAGATTTATCCAATGTAGCCAATAATATAATATTTACTATTCACAGATAGGAGAAAATATTCTGGAGTTGGGTAATCAATAGCACAGTTCTGCTTCTGAGGGATTGGGTGTTAAATTTTTACTTCTAGGTGCTTGTGTGGTAATTCTCTCTCCCATATCACTTACAGTATCCCTCCCCAACATTAGACACTTACAATAACCTAAATACCTCAATATGAGGTACAAAGATGGACACAAATTACTGCAGTCCTGTCTATACAATCTGGTATTTTAAACAGCTGCAATTCTATACTCCTTCACGGTATCATAAACCTCACGATATGAATTACACAAGAATCAGTGAAAACATAGGTATGGATTTTGATTTGAGGAATTTTCAAAACTGCCTGTGGAATAGGGTGACCAGACAGCAAGTGTGAAAAGTCGGGATGGGGGTGGGGAGGTAATAGGCTTCTATATAAGAAAAAGCCTCAAATATTGGGACTGTCCCTATAAAAGCAGGACATCTGGTCACCCTACTGTGGAATTTAGAAGCATAATCCACTCTGAAATTGATGTAAGTTGTGCACTTAGACTCACAGACTTTAAGGTCAGAAGGGACCATGATGATCTTCTAGTCTGACCTCCTGCACAACGCAGGCCACAGAATCTCACCAGTGATGAGCTGCCAAATTTTTAACAACGGGTTCCCTCCTCCCTCCAAAATTTTAACAACGGGTTCCCTCCTTCCCCCCCCTCCGTGGGGGGGGGGTCGTGCCCCATCCAACCCCTCATGTTCCTTAACACACACACTCCGAGACCCCTGACCCATCCCCCCCTTCCCTGTCCCCTGACTGCCCCTTGCCGCCCCACCCAACCCCTCCTCTCATTCTCAATGGCCCCCCAGAACCCCTACCCCATACAACTACCCCTTCTCTCTGTCCCTGAGTGCCCCCACCACCTCATCCAACCCTGCTCTTTCCTGACTGCTCCCCGGAACCCTTGCCCCCATTCAATCCCCCTGTTCCCTGCCCTCTGACTGCCCTGACCCCTATCCACCCCCCCCACAACCCACCCCCTCCCTACCCCCTTACCACACTGCCTGGGGACCGGGTCCACTCTGCCAGGACCGGGGCCCGGCCGCTCGGCCCGACTCCCCGGGCCGGGGCGGCACCGGGGCCCGGCCGCTCGGCCCGACTCCCCGGGCCGGGGCGGCACCGGGGCCCGGCCGCTCGGCCCGACTCCCCGGGCCGGGCCGGCACCGGGGCCCGGCCGCTCGGCCTGACTCCCCGGGCCGGGCCGGCCCCGGGGCCCGGCCGCTCGGCGGCAGCCGCGGGGCCCGACTCCCCGGGCCGGCGCTGGGCTGGAGGGAGCCGCTGTCTGGGACCGGGAGCTGCTGAGCCAGCCGCGCCGCACCTCCCCTCCCCCTCCGCGCCCCAGCTTACCTGCTGGCTGCCTCCATGCTGCTTGTTCAGGCTTCCCGCGAACATCTGATTCGCGGGAAGCAGGGGAGGGGGAGGAGAAGGGGGCGGAGCAGGAGAGGAGTGGGCGGGAACTTTTGTTAAATTTAGCAGCCCTTAACAAGCGGTTCTAAAATGGCTGCTAAATTTAACAACGGGTTCGCGCGAACCCGTGCCAACCCGCTGCAGCTCACCCCTGAATCTCACCCACTCACTCCTGTAACAAACCCCTAACCTATGCCTGAGCTACTGAAGTCCTCAATGTGTGGTTTAAAGACTTCAAGGTGCAGCGAATCCTCCAGCAAGTGACCCATGCCCCACGCTGCAGAGGAAGGCGAAAAACCCTCAGCGCCTCTGCCAATCTGCCCTGGAGGAAAATTCCTTCCCGACCCCAAATCTGATGATAGGATGATAAGAACCTGAGTATGTGAACAAGACACACCAGCCAGGCATCTAGAAAGAGGATTCTCTGTATCACCACAGAGCACTGGTTCATCTTGTTCAGTGTCCCATTTTCCAGCAGTGGCCACTCTCTCTTGTGCTTCAGAGGAAAGTGTCCCTGACTCAGTTGTGAATACATCCGTGCATCGGGGGAATTGTGCGTCGGAGGGGATGTGGGGGGGGGGAGAAATTACTTTCCTACAGGTGTTAAATCCTCTCTGGGACTGGGAGAGTTTTTTTTGTTCCAGGTTTGTACGATGTCTAGCACAATGGGGTCCAGACGCCTATACATTGCACCAGTACAAATAATAAATCACCATCCCCAACTCCCCAGGCAGCTTTTCCAATCTCACCCCCAATTCATGACATGGTAGTCATGTCCCCCTCTCCCATCCACCCTTTTCAAAAGGACGGTAGTGCTAACAGACCACCAAAATTATTACAAGCCAATGGGATGACGTAATGTTTATATCAATCTGATGAAGGCACATCAAGCTGACTGTAGATGATATTAGTACCTATATACTTGGCTTTTTACAAATCAAATCAGATTTGCAAATTGATAGCCTACAGAAATTGGTATTTCCACTCAGTGCCTGGAATACTTACCTATGCAGAGTGGTATCCCCTGCTCGTGCTATTCTGATTGACCACATCTAGTGTGAATTATCCTCTAGCTGCTACCTACAGTAGCAAACTTTCCTTCTCTCCCACCTCTAGTCCAACATCCTCAGTAGTAAATAGGAAATGAGCCCACATACAGGAAGTTTAATATGTAATTAGTTAATGTTTGTAAAGCACTTTGAAAGCGCAAATTGCTATATAAAGTGTTAAGCACTATCTCAGAAACCAACAACTCCCTAGTAGAACACTTAAAAAAGGACTTCACTTCCTCACACAAGATTAACTGATTCACAATAAACAGGAGAGTTATCTTTGGCAAACTGAAACCTACTGACTAGCAGTAAGTAGATTTTAGGTGTGCCTGGACTTCTATGCCATGAAATATAAACATATACTAAAATACACTCTGAATACAGACATTATTTCGAAGCAACATGCACCTACCTTCTAACAGCACAAACTACGGTTTTAACCAAGGAAAGAAAAGTTCTGAGCATTTCTTTTGCTTACCATGAAAGCAGGTCTCTCACGAAGGGGGAAAAAGGCACAGGGCAGATGAAGAAAGTTCATCTTAAAACCTAAAATCAAAGTCGCCTACAATCCTGTCATGTGGTCTTATATTTCTGAGTCAAAAATAAGACTGCAAAAGTACCTTCAACACAGTGACTCACAAAGTAAACATCTTTCAATGCCTATCATGCAGCAAAAGCCTACTGAGAGAAGGTGGAAACTTCAGAAAGGTATACTGCAAAGCCAGGCATCTTGCTGAACAAAGGGAAAGAGTATACGTACAAACAGGCGCTGGCCTTTGTTTTTGCAGGTGGGTGCTCCTCTCCGCCCCCTTTTCCCTCGCCCACGTGCAAGCGGTGGGAGGGGTGTCAGGGGGAAGAGGCTGGACAGGGGCGGGGCCTCTGGAGGAGGAGGCTGAGCAGGAGTGGGGCCCACAACAGATTAATCCGGCCCTGTGGGTGCTGAGCACTCCCTATTTTTTTTCCAGTGGGTGCTTGTACCCTGGAACACCCATGGAGTTGGCGCCTATGCATGTACACAGTGTACATACTGTACCAACATGGTTGCTTCCGATTATCCTCCTGCAATTAATGTGTTTTGGTATAGGAGAGGCTAGCAAATGTTTTTAAAGGAAGGAATAAACAGAATTAAGACCCTTACAGTATTTATACTAACAAACGTAACCCAGTGCCTTAAGGTACAATGGTACATACTGTAGTTTCGCTCACTTTCCTTTCCACCACCAGAGCCTGTTACAGATTCCTCAGTTAGACCTTGGACCTTATACATAAGATGCACTCGCTTAGCTTTAACAGTGCCCTTACAAGGTTTCTTACTCGGTCCTTACTCAGACAACTCCCGATGACTTCAGTGGCTGCTTTGCCTGAATAAGGACCACAGGACTGGATTCAACTATTCTTTGACAACAAATTCACATTCCCTTTTTATCACTGTATTTTGCCATCTGATTATGTAAATGAAATTTATGATGCCTCTCTGCATAAGAAAAGTTGTGGAAAGTTACAGGGTGCTGCTGTAGTGGTGAACGGCACTCACCTCCTGAAAAAGTGTAGACATTTCACAGACCAGACATGAGCTGGGGCTTTGCATTTCACATTTGTGCCTGTCGGAGAGGAAGAAATCTCGCAGTAGTGGAGTGTGGGTAAGTGCCTGGACAATACAGTTCATAAAACATGTGTTCCCAAGATTGATTAGCCCTCGTAGACCTGAAAGAGAGAAAGGGAAGGGGAAGTATAAGTACTGCTGAGTTAAAAACAAAAACAGAACTGAGCATTTCAGTCATTTGCATCTTTTGATATATTCAAAATGCTGCCCCCCAACGTCTTGGAAGATTTTATATCCTTTAAGAATTTATGACCAATTCAGCCACCAGTAAACCAGAAAGTGCTACAAGTTTACAATTTATTTTTTTTTTGCAAATGTGGGTTTTGTCGGGCTAGGGAGGAACCCCAAAAAACAAAACCCCACAAACAAAAAAATGAATTGCCACTTGTATTACTGATCAAAGAAGCTAATGGTTAAAGAGTATGGTAACAGACATGCTCCAGACACCTAGAATGACATATTTTGTAAACATGCCATAATGTTGATCAACTGAAGCAAACAAAAATATTCACAGCTCAACACAAAAGATTTTTTTCATGTAGGGCACTAGGCCAAAAGATGCTTCTGTAATTTTATTATGTGCCATTTTATCTTGCAGTAACAATTTTCTTGTCTGAAACACATCGTAGATAACAAGAAGGTGGTTGTTTTTCCTACCCTGCTATGCAGATGAGGAGATGGTGCTGATGGTGGCAGACTGTACCCAGGCCATTAGGCCAGTTTATAACAGTGCTGATTTTACAGAGGTTGGGTGTCTGAACACTGCACTTTTAAATTAAATAAAAGATTCTAAGGATGTTGCTACCTAGCTCAGCTCAAATAAAAGACAAGTGAACATTAATTAACAGCACAGAGGTCTGGGTTCAAACCCACAGAAGCCAAATGTGGGTATGCCCTATAATGCCCACAGATAATATCTTGTGCGTGAAAGCCAAGATGCTTAAAGAAAACACCCTTTGTTGCACACTATGAAGAGGCCACAAATGGGGAATGCTTTTCAGTTGCTTGCAAAGCTTATTTAAGAAAACCAAGCTCAGCTCCTTGTGTTTGTCCCCAAGATACTGACACAACCACCTCTATGAAGTAGTTGTGAGCCAGAAAGAAAAGCATCCCATGAGGACGAACATGATTATTTTAAATATACAACGATCCTCAAAGACACTACCACAAAACAAGAGAAAATGCTCTGATATTAGTGACAGGTAAAATAAACGCATTTCCTCTTGTGCAATACAAATGGAGCCATTGGAGGCACTGCAAACCCGAGAAGAAATGATCTGCCAGAACTGGAGAATTTTCCTGCCATTCCACGAAAAGACACCAGATGGCAATGCGGAGGTGATTAAAAATGCTGCAGTTCTCTTGCAATACACCAGACAGTGCTCAAAAAGCCTTTTAGCTTCCTTCACCAGGAGGGGCGTGTGGTCCCGTTGCTAGGTTACTGTAGACATTACTGTGTTGAACTGCATATTGAATTTAGGTGATGGATACACAGCTCTCCTAAATCATCCCTCCAGCATGCAATATGACACTGCCCTGCCCCTCCAGCATCCTGTTGCTTCTGTTTACTCTGTAGTGCAGCGCATAAAGTTTTCCATTTACATTACAGTAATTTCTGTCGGGCAGGAAGCACACTGTAATCATTTGTTTTATCATCACGCTGGGAGGCAGAGCAGCTGAATGAGCCACATTAGCAACTTGTTAAATAGTTAATTTGTCATAGCACACTGAAGTATAGTATGATGCTGCAGACAGCAGAACAATCCTCTTACTAGCTCACGCATCTCTGTGCATCATGTCGAGATACAGAGATATTCATGCTGGGGTAAAAGTCATTGTCTTTGATCAGCAGTGCTTTCTTAGCCCCCCCTGTTATCACTAGATTAGAACTAACTGTATTTGTTGTGCAATGACTGAGGCCTTGGGAAATCCCTGCCAGGGGATATTTAGCACTTGTCTGTCTGAGCAGCAGTGCTTGTCTAAGCATGAGAAAGTCTCTTTCCTTTTTCCCTTACAAACATTAGCCCCTATAATTAGTGACAGAATTCAAACTAAGTCTGTGCTGTACAGAAGCCTGTGATGGGATCCCCAGAAGCTCTATTTAGTAGAAAAAAATGGTATTGCACATAGGTATTTATATCCTATTACTTTTGTTTTTGGTGTCTGATTTAGTGCTCCCAAATAAAGGTAAACAGTATAGACAGCTTTTTTGAATTCATTTATTGAGCACTGTATATTACATGCCTCTGGCTGAACCTTGCTTTGCTATGATCACAGGCAACACCTTCTTCAAGATGGTCACCAGAAGACAAGCTGCAGATTTCCCTATTCGGAAGGCTGGCTTGGTTACTCTCTACATGGTAGCACAAATTCTTTTGATGTCAGTTTTGCATGCGTCCGAATGTGGTGCTTCATATGGAGCCATAATAGCTTGACTGAGTTGAGATTTGACGACCTGTAACACACACAAATAGTGCTGAAATTTAGATACCCCTGACCCTAATGACCACTCTGCAAATGGAGCTTTGCAGAAAAAGATGTGGACTTACTTGGCTGGGGTGACACTCAGTGTAGCCCTCAGGCAGCAATGAATGCAGCAGCCACAATACGATTTGAGTTGTTTTCTGAAAAGAAATAGTACAGTACATTGAATGAGAGGTAAGATACTGCACCACAGATCGATGTTCTCCTGTAATGATTACAGCATCCTTACCTTGGAAAAACACTGTTAAAGTTTATGTACATAGGGTCAACTGTGGCTGGGACTTGGTTCAAAATACTCCTGTTTGTAATGCCTGAAAAAGAAAAAAAAATGATGTTGAAGACATAACAGATAGTGTAAAATGAAAGACTGTCTTAGTACAGAGACGCCTTATGCTGTACCTGGGCCATTAATAAATAAATAAATCATAGAAGGGCCTTTGCCTCTCCTTATAATCTGTTCCAAGAATTTTAGTGACTTGTTTTGTGATGTCTAAGCTGACTAAAATACATGGCAATATGTTTAGCATGCGTCATATCATTAGAAGAATAATAAATCCAGAAACCTCTACTGCATCGTCCCTTCTTGCTTGGGGCAACCATTCTTCTTCATCAGTATCTGACCATAGGACAGTGCCTGTAGGGAGGAGTGGATACATTTGTTAAGACTGCCCACAGCATTCAACTTTGAGCTAACAGAACTGGCTGCTGTGTTGTGCAGACTCTTTGCTGTATTTTACAGTACCTTAGCTTTCTATGTTTCCATTCATGCTTGTGGTGCACTGTCTCTGGAGTGGACTTGAGAAATGCAGACACTGAAGATGTACAATACATATTATAGGCACAGACCTGTGTGTTCTGGGTTGTGAGCTCATTCTGTATAATGGTATTGATTTCCTTTTTAATCTTACTGTTGGAGAAAGGAAGAATTGGAAATAAATGAATAATACCACTGTGAAACAGGCATACCGTAATGCATGGTACAAATGCAAACACAGGAAAAAAATTGTGTGGCCACTCTTCAGCATCCTACATCATGTGTATCTTTTTAGTGGTCCATTACATGATGGACAGGCAGGGTATGAATGAAGCTAGATCTTCAACACCTTGAGCATGGACTGTGCATCTGAGAAATGTATATATCCCTTTTTCCTTCGTTCTCAAAACTGGGTGCTAACCACTTGCTTTACCTTAGTAATCTGTAGTTCTTCACTCTTCTTCCATCAACATATTTTTTAAAAATTGCTTGTTGTAGAGAGACCTACAATATTGTGTTACTGTATACTTAGCAAGAATGCGTGGAGAATCGGAACACTGGTTGTTCATGCCCACACATACAAGTAACATAAAACAGCAAGGGTTTCACTACTGGGAGATCAATAACTGTGCAGACCAGCATTGGATTGATAGCATTTGAAAGGAGGACCACAGCCAAAGCAATGCTATGAATCCACAAGCAATGTGTGCATCCAATCAAGTCTTTAACACGCTTTCTGGTTAAGGCATAAATTGTGACCATCATTGTTGATACCAGTTTCTGGGCCGATATGTCAAGGCCAGAGGACAGGCCATCCTGACAAAGAGGTACCATGCTGAAACCTATAAGCAGCTCAAATTGGAGAGTCTGAAAGTCTGAAGTTTAAGTACAGGTCCCTGTGCGGTTACACTAGCATGAATAACTTAGTTCTCTGCCTGGCATCAGTAGCTTCTTGAAGCTCTTTCAAACAACTCTGGAAGCCAATACAACTAGAGAAAGTACCTGCAGAAATGCTTGAGAAAGTGATCCAAAGGTCATCCCTGAAAATAAACAGGAGGACTTGGCAATGAAGGTTTCCAAGATGGACCTTCCAGACTACATCCATGCAATGACAAGTGCAATATCATTAATGTACATCTTCCTGAAGCTCCATTTCAGAGAGACACCACCCTACTACTTAGTAGCAAAGAACTCCCAGGCTTTCCTCTGCCATTCCCACCTCTTCCCCATACTGTTTCAGGTGCAGACGATACATTACCAGACCAGATAAGCTATCATGGACCTCGACCAGGCTTGAACAGAAGTGGAGGCTGACACATCTGTTACTATGTCCCACCATGCCAGCAGACATGTTAGCTGTGCTAATGGTGGTCAATGTGATTAATGAGATAAAATCATTTTCATAGATTCTGAAGAGGGAGTCAGTACACCAGTGCTCTCTGTTGGGGCATGCTACAGAAACTAGAAATTCACAGAGAAAACACTGAGTGACTGGCACGTAAGCCTACACAGGCAAGAGCATGACCTTTTGTGAAATTAGTGCACTTGGGCTGTCAAAACCTAACATTCATTTTTGATTAATTCTGATGCTTCTAAAATGTTGTCTGGACGCTTCCACTTCTTCATTGTTTAGGCTGGTGTGTTCCTTTCGAGATGGCCGACTGTGGTTGTAGGTACTTACAATGCCCCAATCACAACAGTAGTACCTGAGCACATCCCAAGTATTTTTTTTTTTATTTACTGTACCCTCTCAAGACCCTTGTGAGGTAGGGAGTGTTGTTATCCCCTTGTGCAAAATGGCATACAGGTCCAAATCACACAAGAAGTCTGTGGCAAAGCTGGAAATGGAACACACTCTCCTGATCTCCAGTTCAGTGTCTTAACCATAAGAGAAGTCATGTCTCCCTCTTTGGGTTTAATGGTCACTTAACAAGGTTGCTGTAGGCAGAAGGAATTTTGTGGCTAGGAAAAGAGATGCTTAGTAAAAGCAGTTGAGAATCAAGTTAGAGTAGATTTGTATCTAAGATTTCTTGTAGCATGGTTCATGCGCGAACTAGATGACAGCTGAGAATTCATTTAGTTTGTCAACAGTTTAACACAGAGCTACAGTAAAAATTTCATCACAGACAAGTTTAAAAAAAAAATTCAACCACAAGACTCTAGACTAAATCAGCGACTCACCTTCTCCTTCTAATTACTTTAAGAGAACACACACCTTAACAGTCTGCTGTAAGGAAAAGGGGTTTCTGCAGATGCCTGGTGTCTGGGAAGGTGTACTAGTTACCTTCTTTAAACTCAAATACAAATCTCTCTTATGAACGTAGAGTTAGGATGCTGAATTTGTTTATCACCGCTCTTTATATTACTCAGTTTATACTTCTAACAGGAGGCTTCTGCAGACAGCAGCCCATATTTTGAGGTGGAAATTCCCCACAATTAATTCTGAGATTCTACTGACTTCTGTCAGCATTGTAAGTCACCTGCTTTTGGAGAGATGAGGGAGGAAGAGTAATTTATTGTTTCAGGGAAACAATAACCAGCAGGAATTATTATTAGATTTCATGCCCTCTTTACATTTCAAAATGTATCATCATCAAGATGGATGCTGTATTTTTTTACATCACAAAAATCAGCAGTGCCAGTAAAACTGCAAATTGACATACAATATATATTTCAAATCTTAAAAATGTTCTGACTGCTTTGAGAAACCAATTCTCTCCTTCCCCGATGTACGAAGGTAGGTAGGTACAGTGAAATATATTGGACCTGTGCTTGTTGTAAGTTAACAGTAAGTTTAACTTCTTCATGCTTGCCCAGATGGTAGGACTAATTGTCATTGCTCCTGGTCAGGTCAGGAATTGCATAGTTAAATGAGGGCACTCTTATTAGAAGAACCAGGTAAGAGCCGAGCTTCATTAACAACAAAAAAATCCACAAAGCTTTGATGGGGGAGAGAGAAGGATAATAGACGTTTGTGTGACCTGGTACGTTGCTGAACTGAAACACCAGCCAATGGACTGTACTGTGGTGCTTTACTAGGAGGAACCCTGCAGCAACCAGTAGGAGGTTTCGGTCCCAGGATGCCCATAAGAGGAACAGAGGTGGAATGGAAGTCTGGGAGAATGTTTTTCCTTTCACATACACTTAAGAAATTCAGGGGAAACCCACCTCCCACACAAAATATTGTGTTGTTCTGTAGCCTGCCAGAGCAGGGGGGGGGGAACACCACCACCTCAAACAAGTGCCACCTTAACAGGCAAAATTGACCTGTTGGACATGCAAGTTATGTAAATTGTATTTAACATCTGGATAACTGAACTTTTAGATTTTGTAGTTGTAAGGAATAAAATACAAGACAAATGATGTCTGTATAATACAGGGGTAGGTAATTTCCTCTTACTGGCAAATGTGCAAAAGAATTAAGTTTCAAATTGCGAGTCCACAAAGATCTACACGCAAAACCTGGAACATCTGCAAATATCAGGCTGTTATTAACTGTAAGCCAATTTATCAGTACAGTGACCTGCAACCATGCAAAAATGCCCTGCAGATAGAAGGTAAGCCATAGCAGGAAGGCAGTTATTTCCTATTCAGAGTAAGGTTAAAGACATCTAAAAATAACTCAAAGTGAATTTGCTGTGGCCCAGACGCAACTTAAAGCCAGATCCATTCTTCTGCAGACCTGGGCCCCTGGGGGACACAGACCACATTTGTCAGTCGAAGGGGTGTACCCATCACCTAGTCTGCAGAACGGGTAGCCAAGAGCAGCAGCATGGTTATTGCCTGACCCCTGCTATTTTTCTGGGCCAGTCATCTACCAGCTGATCTCTCCTGCACCCACAGGTTACGCGTTGAGCTAGTTAGTGGTGGTGGTGTCACGGAGAAGACAGAGAAAGGGCCGTAACCAATGCCCAAATGATTGCTCATAAAAGGTAAGTAAAGAAATTAATAAATTCTGTCAGATCAGAAACTGGTTACAATACAGAAAACAAAGTTCAGGTATAAATGGTCAGTTTTCAACATGAAAGAAAGTTAACAGGGTTGCCCCAAACATTTATACTATGACAGGTGTTAGTTAGCATATTAGTGAACTTGAAGAAGAGTGGCAATGAACAATGAGATGGAAAAGTTTACAGATGTCCGAACTGTTTAGATTAGTCAGGCCTAAACATGTCTCTAGGGAATTCCAAAAGGATCTAACAAAGATAGGTGATCTGAATAGCAGATGAAATTCAACACGGACAAGTACAAGGAAGTTCATGCCGGAAGGAACAATATGAACTACGCAGATATGCTTATGGGTTATAAACTAACTGTGAAAGTTCAGGAAAAGATGACCTAAGCATCTTTGAGGACTGCTCTCTGAAGACATTAGATCTGTGCGCAATGGCAGTCACAAATACAAACAAGAAAATAAGGCTGAAGCAAGAAACTAAGGGTACGTCTTCACTACCCGCCGGATCGGCGGGTAGCAATCGATTTCTCGGAGTTCGATATATCGCGTCTCATCTAGACGCGATATATCGAACCCCGAATGCGCTCCCGTCGACTCCGGAACTCCACCGGAGCGAGTGGTGGTAGCGGAGTCGACAGGGGAGCCGCGGATGTCGATCCCGCGCCGTGAGGACGGGTAAGTAATTCGAGCTAAGGTACTTCGACTTCAGCTACGCTATTCACATAGCTGAAGTTGCGTACCTTAGATCGACCCCCCCAGTGTAGACCAGGCCTAAAACTAAAAAAGTTATAAAAAACCTTGTACTCTGTTCAGTTTTGGTTCTCTCATCTTTAAAAAGATACAGCACTAGACAGAAAAGGAACCAAAAAGGGCAATGGATTTGAGGCTTAGAAATATTTCCATATGAGAGATTAAAAAGATTAAGATAATTTAGTTGGGAAGATGAGCAAGCAATGGCAAGCTAGTGGTATATAAAAATAACGACCAGTCTAGAAAAAGTCAATCAGGAGCTCATATTATATCTTGTGCTATAATACAAAAACAAGGGAATACTCAACTACATTAAAAGGCAACTAATTTATAACATACTTTACACAATGAGTAATTAAACTGTAAATAACTCACAGCCACAAGATTATGATGGAGGACAGACCTTACTAGGCTTCACATAAGAACTCTCTATAAAATGTCTAGACTATCTAGAATAAAAGTTTATATGGGATATCAATCTTCATGCTTCAGGATATAAAAGAAGTACTAACAGCTTGAAGTCACGAATACTCTTTCCCAAAAGCATACTATTGCCTAATCAGCTGCTATGGGGAATCTTACATTCTTCTCGGAAGTGCTTGGTATGGGCTACTGAGAGACTGGATACCAGTAACTGGACCTTTGGCCTGAAATGAGTTAGGAGCACTACCTGTGTTTCTAATCCCTAATGTGCTCTGGGTTGCAACAAAACATCCATCTCTCATTATCACTACTTGATTAAATCTCATCTAAGTACACTCATCTCCCATTCTTCTTACAGTGCCACTGAAAAACAGTGCACATATCCAAGATAGGAAGACAAATTAAAATTTAACAGACTTCAGTTCTTAGGATCCTATGCTTTCTATTTTAGCAAGAGCAGCAGCTGTGTCCTTTGGATTGTGTATGCTCCAATTAAGAAAACTAAATGTCTTCATTCTTGTTATGTGTCATCATGTTAGAGGCAGCATCTACCAAGTTGTTTGATTGTTAGTGTTTTGCACCACCCAAATCTATTATGATGCTGTGCTTGCGCAATGCAACTGATGAGTTTCAGTAACTTGCTTAAGGCTGTTGCTATTTCCTTGCAACAGGGACTGAGTTTGATATACTAAGTTATCTGCTCAATATATCACGGTAAAGCATACACAAGTAGTAGGCTTTTTGCAGACTGTTGCCGCTATATCTAATGGGAACGAGGTGATGAAATGTATAATGACCCTCATTGCTGGTTAAGGGACACAGTTAGGCGGTTTAGGGCCAAAACCTAGTAACTCAATGTTTTTTAAAGGAGCAATGAAATAGTTTGGATTTAAATATCCCTTGGAAGTATTTGCATTTTGCTGGAATGGCCAAGATGGTCAACTACGGTGAAGGTTTTCATCATTTTGACACTTGACAGCTAGTAAATGAACCGAGACCACCAAATACAGATTCGTTTTTATTAAGTCATCTCTAGTCAGTCAGAGCACCTTTCACACATTTCTTTCACTGCTCTTCAAGAATGACTTCCTTAAAGGGTTATCTGCATAAGAAAGTTCACGTGTGTTGTACTCAAACATTTGGTGAAGAGGCATTCAGAACGGATCTTACCTTGGCTGGCAGTTGAGCTTGGACAGCTTTATAATGAAGTTTTAGGGACGAGATAATACAGATGAGATTTTTGCCTTCCCATATTCCTTCCTTGCCTGACTTTCAACCACTTTTCCTTCCCTTCTGGCTCCTTTTCCTCTACATTCAATTGTGCTCTTTCCCCTATCCATAGGGACCTTTCACTCAGTCACACTGCCCCTTTCTAGCTATGGCCTCTCGTGCCCACATCCCTTCCTTCCCCTTTGACTTTCATCCAATCTCTCCAGTGGGGCTTCTGTCTTCTCTCCTCCACTGAAATGACCTTCCCCAAAAAGTCACTAACTGCCTCTTGCTTGTCAAGCATAAGGGTTACACTATGTTTATTCTCCCCATTCTGCTCCCTTGATTCGCTCACCTGTGGATGTTGTCATCACTCCTTATCCCTGAAATCACCTCCCTGCCCTAGGCTTCGACCGACTCAAATCTCTCCTGTAACCCACTTCTTCTGCACAGGATTTAAGTGCAAATCCACCCGAATATACTTCTACCACCACTTCCATTTTTTTAACTCAACAAATAAAACTGATAAACCAACAAGGAGGTTCTGAAGAACTTCACTAATGCTTCTGCTCTTCGCTGGCTTGTGACTTCCAGCTGGCTTCTGAAGCGCAGCTCACAAGAGAGCTCTAGAGCACCGTGGGAACTGAACAGGTAGTGTCCCAGTATTTTAATTAGATGAGTTACAGAGTAGAAATAAGATGGTTAGCCACTACCTGTAAAAAAACAACACTGACCTATTCCTAAATTTGGCATTGGTTCATTTTCCCTCTTGAATACAAGTATAAGGGCTTTATTGAGGAAGACAACTAATGTAAGAGCTAGAAGAATTTAAAGGAAGAACAAGTCAATAGGAAACACTATGAAGAACCAGAGCCAATAACAGATGAACTAAACTAGAGGACTGTTTTAGAGCCATTACACACTTGCTCCACATTGAATAGCTGCAAAGCAACTATATTAGAAAAGACACATAGGAAAGAGTACAAATTTCAGTGGCAAAACTCAACATTTGGATTTTAAAATGAAACCCATCTATCTGAATTTTTAAATACCATGCAAAAAGTTTTTTGTAACTTTTTTTCATTATTTGAGTTATGGTTGAAATAACTGATTGCATAATAGAAATCTTTTGCTAGTATGGGGGGAGGGAGGGAAGGATTCCACAGTGAATATATTAAGATGGTAGCTATGGAGGATCTTAAATCAAAATCCAGCTAGAAAAACAAAAAAACAAAACCACATTTATAAATATACACCATGAATTGATATGTGCCACCTACACACACTCCTGGCAATCCATTGCATCTGGATATAGTAATAAAATATAAAGAACTCTCCCCTCCTGAAAAAATACAGGTGACTCAGGTATGCTGCTTAACCTGGAAAATACATATATCATTAGATTCTAGAAGAAAGATTTTCCACATGGGTGGACCTGTCAACAGAATAGAAAGCTCGGGCCCCGCAAGAGTTTTCCAGGCCCCCCCGGAGCGAGTGAAGGACCCCGCTCCAGGGGCCCCGAAAAACTCTCGTGCCCCTCTTGCCCCCCGTCTCTGGGCGGCCCTGAACCAACCAAAAGCAAATGGGTTTCATCCTCATTACCAATTTGTTTACCTAATTAACACAATACATTTTTCTCCTCCTGGGCCAGCTGTAGACGACCTCAGTCAGTCAATTTCATGGAATTTACAAAATGCAACTTGTTCTGAAGCTGAGTAACTGATGGCACATATAAACTTGGATATGTATCTTACATGGCAACTGCAAAGCTGTGACATTACTAGCTTCAAGGAGGCAAGCTTCTAGATGCATCACAATGTACTTATTTTTCTTAAAGCGTCATTCTTGCCCCCATGATTTTTTAAAGAAAGTAATTCCCCACTTTTTAAATTATCAAAATATCACACAAAAATGTTATATGCATGTCAGCTCACTTTTCTTGGTGTTTAATCTGAAAAAGCCCATGTTAAAATGACAGTTTAAATGCACAACATTCAAGTACCTCAGTTAAGGTTCCTATAGCAACCATAGCTTAAGCCCCTTGTATACATATAGTACTTTGTGGCATATATATGTACCTTACGGAAATGTTGTAGTTACTTTAGAAAACATAATTGGTTATGTCTCAATGAAGCATCCACTCATTAAAAAAAAAAGTCAGTGGATGACTTGAAGAGATGCAGTCGGCATAAATTTTAACTGGCTATTGCACTCCAATACAGTCACTTTCTGACACCTACCTACTAGAACTTGGGGAAGAAACTTAAGTCCTCAGCCTTCAGCAGTGTTGCAAATCAATGCTGGAAGAGCTCTGCAGTGACCTTGCATCAATCTGTATCTTCAATTAAAATCAGTGCCAAGGTAGTTTCACAGCACTGAGCTGCAGACACAGCTGGCAAACCTGCAATGGTAGCCTAGCTAGAGAACCACAGTTTCTTATAATGATTACAAAAAAACCTTAACAGAGCTGAGATTCAAAGAGTACCCTTAATATAGCTGGTTAGATACAGAAACTGATTTACTCTCACTCATAGGTTATGCCTACACTATGAATTGAGGGTGTGATTCTCAGCTCCCGTAGACATACTCATACTAGCTCTCATCTGAGCTAGCGTGCTAAAAATAGTGGCATAGCTGACATAGCATGAACACCAGCAGCAGCACTGGCTTGCTATAGTACAAACTCTCCTGTACCCTGTATGTACTCAGGGGAGCTAGTCCATGTGCCATCGCTGTCCATGCTACCACACCTATACTGTAACTTTTAGTTTGCTAGATCAGATAAGAGATAGCACAACTATGTCTACAGGAACTGGGAATCACACTCCTAACTCACAGGGCAGATGTAAGCAGAGCTATGTAGGGAAAAGGCATGTCTCTAACTATTATTATCAAAGGCCTTCCCCCAGAATTAATGTGTCTCAGTCAGGAGCTGGGATTTCCACCTGGGGTACTCTGTTGTATATTAATGACAGAACCCATAGGCTGGTAACAGAAATGTTTTAATTATTTTAATTTTTAAAAATTCATTGGCGAGTTGTCAACCAAAAGAAAAGTGGTTAGAAATGTTTTTATTCAATAAAGAAATGGAAAGAAGTGTGCAGTGCTAAGCAACTAGGAATTCATCATCTGTATGCTGCAGAAGTTTAGACACATTTCATATATATATATATATATATATATATATATATATATATATATATATATATATATATATCTCCATCCAGTGGCTTGGTGCAAGACAGATTTTAAAGGATAAGTGAATCTACTCCTTAATTTAAACAGCAGCTGACTTACTGTAGAGGTCACTATGGAGTAAATCAAAGAAATGCTGAGCAACACTTCCCATGAGCTAGGCTGTTTCAGGGAGCAACCATGGAATACAGTAGAATGGATGCTTTATTATGAGTGTTTTTTTCTTAAGGCTGGTGTGCCAGGGGAACAGCTCATCAGTTAGTGGTAAGCTTTGCTGAAAATACAATTTGAGCAATACCACAAAGATGCCCACAATGGACACCACACGCAATAACCAATCAGATCTAAGAAGTTAAACAGTACAGAATACCTCAAAGGTAACCCACAAGATTAAAAAAATAATAATCCTAGCTTAAATTCTTAGTACTCATTATTTACTGGGGATGGGTTAAGATTTCTTCTCAACACAGTGAACCACACTGTTTTTCTGAAAACGCCCCAAGTGTCTGCTACAACATGGAACTCTGAACACAAACACAAATACTGGACCTGTTCACAAATTTATGTACCAAAAATACAAAGGAAGCAGATAATGCAAATGTATCTAAACTATATAACACAAGAACAGATGCCAATGTTCCTTTGCAGTTATGCAATTTAGCTGTAGCCGTGTCGGTCCCAGGATATTAGAGAGACAAGATGGGTGACATAATAGATTTTATTGGTCCAATTTCTGTTGGTGAGAGAGACAAACTTTAGATTTACACAGAGCTATTCTTCTGGACCTGATTCTTTTTATACCCTGGTTATCCAAAGTATATTAAATCAATACAACTCCCTGGAGAATTTGAAGTGGGAAGCATATTGTTCAAGGCATTACTGTTTCCCCATATTAGAAGATGTGACATTCATATATGACTTTCCATTCTTTATTTCACAAGAGAGAAAAATACCAAATTTGAATGCACGAGTCAAGCCAGGATGTCACTGACATCCACAGCAAAAATGGAAACTGAGGTAAGTCCATATTTCAATGCCACTGTCCTCACCAAACAGTCCTTGGAGAATATTCTACACAGAACAAAAAAAGTCTCTAGAATACTCTTGCTGTTTATTGATTCACTAAGACAGGGGCCTTTGAACAGTTTAATAGAAAGATAGTCTAACAGAGCAACTTCTCTTCCATTCATGACTGCACAGTCAACCTACTTTCTTAGATGCAATTATGAAACATCCCTTTGGAAAATACAGCCATTACTTACCTGTTTAAGTAGTAATAAGGAAGTATTGAGGTATTTCACTTTTTAAAATCTATCTTTAATGTCATATACATTTTGTCCCCTGGGGGGAGGGAAGGGAAGAAAATTAATTACACTGGTACTTTTGCAATTCATTTTATCACTCATTCTTTTCTTCTCTTCTTGCACATACTTCAATGCTACTCGGGCATCTTTTTCCCTGTAAATGCTGCCCAGATTGCAGCTCTCCTTGGATGCTTCTCACCCATGGGCTGGTTCTTCTCCTCATGGCAAGTCCTGTTTGCTGGCAGCCCTATTCCCTGAGAGTCACCACTCTATTTCCTCTCCTCTTTCTGTAGCAGGGGCCCCTAGAGAAGGCTTCTACAGTGGCTCTTCCTCAGTTTCAGGAAAGGCATCTAGACATTTTTTCGCCAGGAAGAACCTGGACAACTATAAAAGCCACTGGAAGCAGAAGAGGGAGCCAAGACCATGTTATCTGCTATCTCTCCATATCAGCTTCACTCTTCCCGTCTGCTGCTTTTTTCCTGCCCCCCTCCACCATTTCCCCCCCCCCCCATTAGAAATAGTGGGTCTTGGCTCTGGAGGACAAGCTCTGGAAGACAAGCAAACTAGTAAAATAAGAAAGTAACAATAACAGGAAACAGACGCGTCAGCCCTCTGACTCAGTTAAAGCAGGGAGGTGATATTTATTTAGACCGCCTAAAACTCAGATTTTGTTAAAACCTGTTGGTACTGCAACACTTTTTTTTTAATTAAATGAAAACAATACAAGTCTGGGGGGAAAATCTTCAAAGACATCTTTATATAGCATAAAGGTACAGTTAAGACCACAAGTAAAAATAAAATCTTCCTCTGCAATGCACCTTTTGCAGCCTAACCAGCTGCTAGTAGCACTGTGGTTTGGGGGTAACCAAGACAGAAGAGAAGGAACATTACAGGTGTAACAACTTCTGGGCTTCAATCAAAGGACGAAAAATGCTCCATCAGCAACTTTTGCTGACAAGTTCTGATGCACCATTCATGTAGCTCTGATGATATCATGACTGCCTCCTTTGTCTTCTGCAAAGGAGGATTTCCCATAGTGTAAAGGGGGGAAATGGTGATCTGTGTAAAAACCAATGACATCAGGTATACTACCAGTCTACATTGGTTTCAGTTAGGCCAGGCAAGGAGAGAACATCTATGCCCAGTTGCAAGGGAAGGGGACTGGCACAACAAACAGTTATTTCTAAAGCTCACAGTGTTTATTACTAATTATATAAAGCCCAAGCTAAGGTCACATATTCAGTTAATTCTGCAGCTGAAAAAGCTGTTAAATATTTATGAGTGTAATAAACCGATATTGATTTACTGTGCAGTCTCCCAAACTCTAGTCTAATCAATTAGAGTTAACACAAAAGAGCTCACGATGAGGATTTACACTTCAGGCAAAATTTGTTTTGAACCTTTTAGCTGCGTATATCATCTGGCAGAAGGGTGGGAAAGAGAATGGTGAAGACCCCGGGCAATTTAAAGACCACATTTTATTTAATAGAAAAAAAATCAAGTTTCCGACTGTCGCTTGCTGTTTAGTGCATTCTGCCTGCCTGTATTTCAGACATAAAATTATTTTCTTATCTACATATACCCAGGGACAGCTACTTACCTGGGACTCAACTCCTTTTAAGACATTATGGAAGATTTTCATAGTCAGATCTTGTGATTCAGCAAGCATCAAATTCTTGGGAACTCACCTAGCTCGTATGTGTCTGATGTTTTGACGTACCTATACTTTGGCTCATTCACTTTATGCTGTCACTTGGAAATGATCTTCCAAGTAAGAAACCTGAGTTCAGATCGATAGAGTTGCTGAAAAGAAACTTTCATCACTTTTGGCAGGCTCTCTTATTAATGTCCAATGATTAAGGGATTTTTAAAAATAAATGGAGGTGGGGAGGGAAATCAAATGTATCTATCTAGCACATATCCAATGCTAATCGGTCTATGTTTAAACACACCTGAGTAATAAAAAGGGTTGAACAGTTTTTCTGGGGAACATTCAAAAGGGAACCAGAAGGGACATCATGGCATAAACTCCCACTTAAGTAATAAGCTCTTCTTGGAAAAGGCAGACCTTCACAATATACCTACTCAAACATTATGCCTCTAGAGCACTGCCCTGAAAGGAATCAGATTGCCAGGCAGACACATTTTGGGTTGCAGGGGAGCAAGGGGTCTTTGTGCCAAGTGGTCTGTGGCCAGGCTTCCCACTCGATCAGGCCAGCCACTGCCATCTGCAGCTGGGTAAACCAGCATGTGTCAGGATCAGTAGAGAGCTGGTAAACTAATCAATCCTGGTCTTTCCTGATAAGGGGCAATTTGGACACTTCTTTAGTTATTAAGCAAGTCATTTCACCTCTCTGCCTCAGTTTCCCTATCTGTAAAATGAGGAATAATGATACATATCTCTTTTGTAAAGTCTTTTGAGACTGATTGAGGACAAGTGCTATAGAAGAACTAGGTATGAGGATTATTAGCGTTCCACATTATTGCTCCCTTAAGTAGCAAGCAAAAACGCAGTGAGGACAAAGATTCTTATGACAGGAGTCATGACTTTGCACGTCTTGCATTTCAATTTAGAATAGAGATTTCACACTTAACAAAAAAGGATAGTGGAGTCAAACAACCGTACCTACAGAAACCGGATTGCACCGACAACCCCGGTAGAGAATCCTCTTGCTTCTGTTTAAATGGCCATGCTTTAGAACACTCATGACTGAAAACACAGAGAAGGCTGATGACCCAAAGAGTATCCTTCTCTCACTGCACCAGAGAGAAGCTTGCATTAAGAAGAAAATATATATCCATAGTCTTCCTGTCTAAATGTTTAGACATCCTGAGAATCTGTCAAAATCTCAGAGAGCTCCCAAGTTCACAGAGACTCCTGCCTGAGTCATCAGTGCACACAAGGTGCTGGAAGACAAGCACAGTACAGAGATTAAAGGGGAGGTACTGGTGTGCCAAGCTTTACTGAGAATGCAACAATTCCACGCTCTAGACTAGAGGATGCACTAATGTGCCAACATGCAGAGCAGGAGCAGATGTGTCAAATCTCACAGCAGCAGCAGGAGGCCAGGTTCACAGGAGGCACCAATGCACAGCAGTCTCAAGAGAGGAAGTTGATGCAGTGCCAAGCCCCACAGAAGGGATCCTGTCTGACTGAAAGGGCCAATTAGAGTAAAGCTGGGAGCTATCAGACACTAACTTCCATAGTCGGAGTTGTAATGAACTCCTCTGGAAGCACTCAGCA
The DNA here is from genome assembly GCF_020497125.1 of Mauremys mutica. Taxonomy (NCBI): domain Eukaryota; kingdom Metazoa; phylum Chordata; order Testudines; family Geoemydidae; genus Mauremys; species Mauremys mutica. The sequence goes on along the minus strand of NC_059082.1, from coordinate 78,499,598 downwards.
CCAAAGCCCTATCAAGGCACAAAGATCTAAAAGAGAACCAGTCTTTTTCTACATGCTTCAGCTGGACACCAATCTATACCAACCTGATTCAGGATCTCCCATTATTGAAACAGGCAAGGGAAGTGGGTATGTACATATCTGGAACTCTGAGAACTCAAAATCTTGTGGTGGAAGAATATTCCATCTGCTTATGTCACTGGGACTCAATGTTCTATAGTGATGCACAATGGATCTGCTTGTCTAATCCCTAGAGCATCAAGAGATGGAGTCCACTGGAAGAGAGACAGAACAAATACGAAGCATTGCTACATTCCATGCTGCATCCGGCACCAGAGTAACAACAATACACATCTTTCAGTGTGCCACAAAGGAGTGCATTGAAAGAATCATATGTAAACATTTATATTGCGTGAAGCACACAGATACGATGCAGAATGAGGCAGAAGCCTTAAGGCAATGGGGCCTCCCCATTCAATCTAAGGATGGAAATGCACGAGTGGATTACAAAAATGGAGGAGTTGAATAAGAGTCTGAAATAACTCTTAAAGCAGCCAAAATTACTGAAATAGGCGCTATCATGTCTCAACCACAATATAGCCCAATGTCGAAGACATCAAAATCCCAGGAACTACAGCATATAAAAAACAAGTAATTTGGTAATGACAGGAATTCAGGGAAAAGGGATAAAAGATATCCAACTTCAGAGAAGAGAGGCAAGGGGCCAAGGGAGGTGGAGCTGTGATTGTTAGAAGCCAGTGAACAATTCATGTCTAGTTGTTTTGCCAGTCACATTTATAAGGGCTGGCATGTTCTGGGGCCTCTGAGGTACTTTTAGATGGAACGTGCTTAGTGAGGAAAGAGCCCTTAAACAAGTCTGTAGGTAACTCAGAGGGTAAAAAATAAAACTCCAATAACCAAACTTAAAAGCTTGGAGAGTTCCTGCATGATCTACACTGGAGGCAAGAATGAAAATCCTGCGCAGATGGTATCTTTAAAGAACAAGAGTTACTCCCACTAACCTGACAAAATGAAATTCTCATCCACAGCCTTCTTTTTTCCTCCCCAATATCACACCATATGCTGCATACAAGTTTCTACCCCCACTCAAAACAGATTTCGCGTTTTAATAATTTAAGACATAGGCGAACTGCCAATGGCTTCTGTACAACAGAAACTATATGCATCCAAATGAATTAATATGCACAAATTATTGACAGTGATTTGGCACAGAGCAACCAACCAATAATCCACAACACATAAGCCATTCCACATGCTGTTTATACATTTTCCTAGTTCCAGTATATGGCATGTTTACCTTCTGTCCATGAGAGGACAAATGCTAACAGCAGATTTCAAGGAATGGAACAACAGGTTATGGTAAATAAAATCCAAGACCACTCTCCATCTCAATTTTGTTCTCACAAGAGCTACTGGTCTAACGAGAAGCTGTGCTCTGTATCTAATGACTAGGAACGAACTAGGTTAAAATTAAATGGTCTAATGTTTGTTCCATTTAAAAAAAAATCTAGGAAACTACTGACTTTCATTATGGACATTCTTCATAGTCTGGCCATGATTGGGAGGTAGCGACAAGTTTATTCTAGATTCACTATCGGGAAAGGTGGTTTTTAAGGGGATTACTGGAATTTGAAGTGATGAGAGCAGACAGCAGTGTAAGTATGTTTAAAGAAAAGATTGATGTTTATTTACTCTGGTATACCTGATGAACAAAGGTTTTGTCTACCAAAGACAACAACAATGGATGTGGGGACGTCTGCATGCTTAACGTTCACTATTTGTAATAATTCTATTATTTTAAAGCTTAAGAGGTCCAGTTAATAACACTTTATATATGCACTTGATAATGATCCTTCACCCTCTACATAGACAACTACTCAGCTGGCAGCTCTTGGGTTTTTTTTGTTTTTACAAAGTACTCCCAACAATTAAAATAATAATAATAAAAAACAATCACAATAATAAAGATGTCCTAAAAGGACCAGAATCTAAAACACTGTCCAGGTAAAGTAGTTGAAGTGCCTTAGGTAGAAGTTCAGTGACCAAGATTCAAACTGCCTGCACTCCCTCTGGAAATTGCTCAAGCAGTGCTGGGGGAGAGGGGGCTGCGCATTTCAGTGGATCAAAGCAAGGTCGATATAACGCGGTTTCACCTATTAACCACAGGCCCTGCCCCCACTCCACCTCTTCCTGCCCCCTCCCCTAAGCCTGCAGTGCCCTTGCTCCCACCAAAGCCTCCTGCACACCATGAAACAGGTGTGCAGGAGGTGTTGGGAGGGAGGGGGAGGCGCTGATCTGCGGTGGGAGGCCCTGGGAGCAGGGTAGGGGAGCTGATGGGGGGCTGCTGATGTATTACTGCGGCTCTTTGGCAATGTACATTGGTACATTCTGGCTCCTTCTCAGGCTCAGGTTGGCCACCCCTGTCTAGACAGACTAAAAGGATTATAAAGTGCAGCCTTCCCTGTAGCTGTGACAGCATCCATGAACTATAAGAATGATACTTTTGCAATATGTCAGCAGAATCCTATAAAAGACTTCCAATAACCTCCAGAAATCAAGGGCCAGCGGTCACCAGAAAGTAGAACCTCAGCATTCCCAAGGGAAATGCTATTACAGTATTACTTTGGAAAGACTGTCCAATGCCACACTGATCAGCCAACTTGGCCTTCTACTTTAGGTAATAATCATAGATTGGATCCCCAATAATACATAGCTAGCAACTCAGATGATACATTTGGAGTTAAGCCCGAGTCCTGGACTACCAGTGTACTGCTGTACATGCTGGAGAAGGCTGCCTTCCAAATTATATCCTTTATAAGATACATAGGGATTTGAGATGAGGGAGGGCGAGCTAGTAACCACCACAGGTTATAAAATTAAAATGTTTTCTATGCAAATATGCATGACCATTTCCCAATAGAGGATAACAGAATAACTCAACCTCAATTTCATTCATCTGGTTATTTCACATATAGATAATTTCATGAAGTTCTGCCTCACACAGAGCCTTCAGTAGTTTTAGTAGAGGCAGAAGCCCCTGCAGCAACATATTTTTGTTTTTTGGTCAATTTGCAGCTTGTAATCCCAAATTTCATGCTCTGCAATATATTATATATAAATATGACCCAAGTCTTCTGATGTCTGTCTTTCTTTACTGGTATCATTTCTCTCTGCTAAAACACAGATAAACATCCAAATACTAAAGAAAACTCAATCATAAATAACCTATACTAGAATTCTTTATAACTTGTATGAAAAACCACTACTCCCAGGAGAGTACTGAACATGCATATATTTTAAAAGAGGTCCTATTAAGATTGCTGTCTTGATTTAAGCCAAACTGTTCTGTGCAGAAGAAAACTGCCTCAAAGTGAAAAACCTACAAAGCAAAGCAGCAGCAAATTAAATCTTCAAGCATGACTCAAACTAAATATTTCTGCCAGAACCCACGTGTTTAGCAAGTCATTTCAAATATTCGTTTCAATGCCAATTTGTTGTCAAGCTCAGACATTTATCCTCAGGCTTCAAAGCTTACTACCCCCTCAAACAGCACTCCTAGACAATTTGCAAAGTTTTACAGAAAATGGACACTAGCAAATATATAGGTTTCTTCCTGTAGGGAGCGATTCCAAGACCACCACCTTAAAATGTATCTCATTTCTAGGGGATGCTAAAAATACCCTTGATCTACAACATTTCCAGACTACCTAATGGCCTCTTTCCCAACCCATTTGCTACTAAGAGAGATCAACAAGAAGAAAAAGGACTGGCAAGATGAACATTGGCCCAACCAACCCACTTTTTTTGAGGGCTAGAATGGAGTCCATGGTATGTAAAACCCAGAGCTATTACTTGATATAAGAATGTCCATACTGAGTCAGATCAATGGTCCTTTTAGCCCATTATCCTGTCTCTGACAGTGGCCACTACCAGATGTTTCAGAGGGAGCGAACAGAACACAGTAATTTATCAAGTGATCCATTCCCTGTCATCCAGATCCAGTTTCTAGCAGTAAGAGGCTTAGGGAGCATGCGATTACTAATAGTTAAGTCATTTGTAGACCTATCCTCGATGAACTTCTCCAATTCTATTTTGAATCCAGTTATTACTTTTGGCCTGCACAACATCCCTTGGCAATGAGTTCCACAGGTTGACTGCATGTTGTGTGAAGCAGTATAGTACTTCCTTGTGATTGTTTTAAACTCGCTGCCTATTAATCCCATTGAATGACTCTTGGTTTGTGTTATGTGAATAAGTTAATAAAACTTCCTTATTCACTTTCTCCATACCACCCATTATTTTATAGACCTCTATCATATCCCCCACCACGGTCATTTTTTTCCAAGCTGAACAGTCTCAGTCCTTTTACTCTCTCCTCATATGGAAGCTGTTCCATACCCCTAAACATTCTTGTTGCTGTTCTCTATACTTTTCCAAATTCTAACGCACCTTTTTTGAGATGGGGCAATTGGAACTGCGCGCAATATTCAAAGTGTGGACACACCATGGATTTATACAGTGGCATTATGATATTTTCCATTTTATTTTATTATCCCTTTCCTAGTAGTTTCTAAGCTTTTTTGACTGCTGCTGCACAATGAGCAGATATTTTCAGAGAACTATCCACAATGACTCTAAGATCTCATTTTTGAATGGTAACAACTAATTTAGACCCTATCATTTTGTATCTATAGTTGGGATTCTGTTTTCCAATGTACATTATTTTGCATTTATCAACATTGAATTTCATCTGCAATTTTCTTAGGCAGTTTTATGAGATCCCTTTGTAAGTCTTTGCAGTTAGCTTTGGACTTAACTATCCTGAGTAATTATGTACCATCTGCAAACTCTGCCACCTAACTGTTTACCCCTTTTTACAGATCATTTATGAATATATTCAATAGAACTGGGCCACTTATTCCTACCGTTTGTGTCCTATCTTTAAATCAGTTATTGAACCATGAAGGGACCTTCCCTTTTAGCTCATCACTGCTTACTTTGCTTAAAACCCTTTGGTCAAGGACCTTGTCAAAGGCGTTCTGAAAGTCCGAGTACACTTGGATCATCCTTGTCCACGTTTGTTGATTTCCTTAAATAATTCTAATAGATTGGTGAGGAATGATTTCCCTTTAGAAAAGCCATATTGACTCTTCCCCAACATATCGTGGTCATCTATTTGTCTGATAATTCTGTTCTTTACTATAGTTTCAACCAATCTGCCTGGTACCAAAGTTAGGCATACCAGCCTGTAGTCGCCAGGATCACCTTTGGAGCCTTTAAACATAAAAATAAGCATCATGTTAGTTATCCACTAGGATAAAAGATGATGTTGGGGTCAATTGGTTTACATTTTAATTTGTTAAAACTCAAACTCTAGAACAAATATTGGGATAAAAGCTCTTGGTGAAGGAATTGGTGTCCTTCCTCTCTTCAGCCAGGGCTGAAAAAGCTGCCACTCAGATTTCAGCTATAACACTAGCTCTTCAGTCCATCAAGCAAAAGCAGGGGACTAACGATTTGATACTACTGTTATTTCTAAAAGAGAACAAACTTTTGGGGGGGGGGGGGTACAGAAAACACACATACTTTGAGGTCATCCTTATACACCAAACAGGATCATTAAAGAGCAAAAGCTTTTCACCGTTACAGTTTATTGACTGCAAAAGTAGATTCAGAAAAAAGTATGTGATCATTTATCATTAGCTTGGTATTTTCTTTTATCGAGCACAATGAGATACACAGAACGGAATAGAGTTCTTTACTACAGCCACTAACAAGACTCTTAACGGATTATTTTTTCTTACTCTTCTTTGCATTGGATACAGGAGACCTGACTTTTTAAAAAAAGGTTATATTTAAAAATAGATTTATTTACTGCTTTTTTATTTTATTTTAAACCTATGAGCAACTGTATCATGATCTTAGCTCTTCCCTGGTTTTGCTAGACCTAGTAGATGTCAGAGGGATATGTACTGTTAACTCCTACACCTTAACTGAAGGCAAGAGGGATTCAATATCAAGGCTTTCTTCAAACTATTAATAAATGAAGCCAAATACATACCCATTTTTTTAGATAATTTAGGTCCCATTTCTGCAAGAATTGTAGCACAATGATTAACATCAAACGGGGCTACTCACACGCTTAAAGTCAGGCATTGGCTTAAATCCCTTGCTAAATCTCTCTCTCTCATCTCTCTCAGTCTTGCCTCTTGTGAGATCATCATTTAATTAGCCCTCTGGTCATTTCAAGCTTTGTCTATGATACGGAATTTTACAAAAAAGAATTCTCATTGGTGCGACCACTGAGTAGTAAAAAAATCTCCTTCAGCTAGATCCATTCTTACTATCATGTCAATTACATTTGCTTTAGCAGGTTTAACTAAATGGGAAAAACACCACAGGGCACCAGAGCCTTGTCTACACCAGGGCTATCACTGAACCAATTTTTTTGTTAAATTCCTATGACGTCTTGCAGACTAGATAGGTCACAGCTTTCTAATGTAAAATCCAAGAGAACATGTGTGTGCTGCACGCGCTTTGTACCCATACACTCACACCCACCCGCCACTCAGGCCTTCTTTTTATAATACAAATGAGCAAAAAAGGGGAAAAGTCCTAATATTTATTTTCTTTTGCAGGTCACCTTTAATATGAATAATTTACTTTCACTCTCCTGGATAAACAGTGTGAGTGATTCAGCAGGTACAGCAGCAAAGCAAAGACAGTTCAGATCCTCAGACTTTATTCCTCAGTGTCAGACTGAAATATTTATATTCCATATAAGCAAAACAACCCCACCCCCACACCCCGGCAATCCCAAAAGTTCTGTCTGGACCTATCCTCAGCTTTGTAAGCAATTGGATGTGGAGTCCTGCTTGCTCCAAAGCAATCTCTCTCTCTGCCTCCCAAGCAGTCTCTCTTGTGGAACCGCACTGGTCTTCAATCTTCAGCCTTGCTTCTGTTTCTTCTCTTGAGAACTTATCAAGGCTGCTCAAAAGAGTCCCTTTGCCATAACAGCCACGGCCCAAGAGACAACACATTGGCTGTATCATAGGAATTGTGGCAAGACACACACATGTAAGCAGCCTTAGTGGTATTGCTGAATCACGCACACAGGTTTCCCCAGGAATTTATGCATCTAGTCACATCCCCATTTATTCTTTCAGGTAAGACTGTTGTGCGATTTCAATACTTGATCTTCCAAAAATCAGGTGAGAAAAACGTAAGGCAAGCTCAGCCAATTCCAACTACAATCCCTATGTTCACTACTTCACTTGCTGAATGAAGATCTCTGAAGAAAGAACAGAAGCATCTTCCTCAACTGCTATCACTTATTTAACTGATTCAGAATAGCCTTCTAATTGCATGCACACTGGTTATTACTTCAATTTTCTCCCCTGGAAAGTGTTGAACTGTGAAATTAAGTTTATAGAAGATTTTGCTTTAAACACATCCACTTCCCACCTTACAAATACATTCCTGAGCTTCAAATTTTTGCTGTGCAGTTATTTCTTTTCTTCAACCCACCACTGTCTTGAAAGACTGGTTCTCCAATGCAAGGTGCTATTTTTCAGAGCCAAGGAACAGTAAGAAATCCATTACCAAGAAATTTGTCATGTTATGGGTTTATGGTGAAATACAAATATTGTTATTTAGAAAAATTCATGTTCTACTTTCACAGAGTTTTATTTTATAAACTGACTTGTTAAAACGTGTACGGCTTGTTTACAATTTGGGCATGATAGCAATGGAAGTGATTCATGATGAAAACTAATCCATATTTCTACTAAATGGGAATGAATGAGAATACAAAATAGAGATAAGCATCCAGTTTGCAAAACAAAATCCGTTCTTTTAAAAAAAAGGGCACTGTCAAATAAGTAATTTGCCATAACTTGAAAACCATCATTTCTTTCCCTACCTGCATTTCTAATAGCATGCAAAGGCACTTTGTTTACTTCTTTATTTGTACACCAATTTTGCCATCTCAAGAAACACACACAACTCTAGAGAATCACAGAATTGTAGGACAGGAAGGGACCTTGAAAAGTCATCTAGTCCAGTCCCCTGCACACATTGCAACACTAAGTATTATAGGCCATCCCTGACAGGTGTTTGTCTAACCTGCTCTTAAAAATCTCTAATGATGGAGATTCCACAACCTCTCTAGAGAATTTATTCCAGTGCTTAACCACCCTGACAGTTAGGAAGTTTTTCCTAATGTCCAACCTAAACCACCCTTGCTTCAAATTCAGACTATAAGCCTGGCAAAGGTTACTGTAATCAGAAGAGGAAAGAATAAACACTGGTCCCTCATACAAGTCAAAGCATTGTGCTCATATTAGCGGCCCCCCAAAAAAACCTCATGAGGTACTAAACTCTCCATTTTAATAAGCGGTGAGATCAAATATGAAGAGAAGTGCATGTCTTGGTTTCTGCTACAAAATTCTGGATTCCTTTAAAATGCATGAACAAATAAATGCTCATTTGCCTTAAAAAGCGATGATGCAAAGGTGTAAACAACTACTAGATGTAACTTCCCTGTAACGCAGTAGCATTAATAAGCTAGGTCAAGAAAAGATAACCAAGTTAAACAAACTAAATATCAAGCATTTCATTTGGGAAAAATGCTTGTTCATCTCAAAAGATTAACATCTAATTTAAAACGGCTAACACAAATTGAGCTGAAGAAAAAAACAACAGTAGATGGTAATGCAGTGATTCACAAATTCTTTATGAAAATTCAATGCAATATTTCTGATAGTCCGTAAAGGTCTCATTATAGTACGGGGGCTGGCTGTTTCCCTTTCCCCAGACAGTACATCATGCTTTTCTACCATTACAATTAGTTTAAGATGGGTGCGTGTCTCTATCTCCACCCCCACTATGCTTGGTATGCCTACAGCTGAAGAAATGGCTCACAATTCTATTTGCTTAAAAACCGTTTGTTTAGATGGATCTCCTACTGGAGATTAGTAGCCTACTTAATATTTTATTTGAATGATTAAAAAGGCCCCACCACAAACTAGGTACAGATGTGAGAACAGAGTTTGCAGTAAGACATCCTTCTCTAACTTTTGAAGTTCAATTTGCTCGTAAACTACCATGATGGATGTCCTGATGAATTAATCTGTTTCCAAAGTTCAAATAAAAGCCTGAATTCTATAAAAGTCTCCTCCTTCACCTCTTGGGGTGAAAGTTGGACTACTGTCGTTTCTCATGCTATAAATCAAATGAAGAGAAAGCATTCAACATTTACCAGACACAGCAATCCTCTTCACTGAATATAAACATTTCTCATTTCAGCAGTGAAACCATATCTTTACTTTTGTCTGGTTGTTGGAAATCGTGTCCAACAAAAATCACAATCACATGGTGAAAAGAATGCTATCTCGTAGAGTTGAGCTTATGTAAAGTGCACAAAAATACTATGCACAAGTTTTGAGACATTATGATTCCCTAGTTTTTGTTTTTTTGGAACTTTCACATTACTTTTGTGCCCACATTCTATATACAACAAATAGAACTAAACATTATCTTGGTGACACCTCTGAATTAAATTTCTTCTCATATCTTTTTTTCATTTTAAACTGAACAAGGTACATATTTACATCAGAGCTAGGTGCTATTTTGTTTGCTCTGTGCCCACTTTGCATACTGCAAAATAAGGTAAACTCTGAGGTGAACAGGGCTAACATCTATCAGAGATTAACATAAATGCACATGAAAATATATGCTTTTCTGTAACAATAACGTCAATTAACTGTAAGATTCACCCACATCAATATAATGATTCTGAAGGAAAAGTTCTCCCATAACTTTGATTTATCTGTAACCTGTAAATAGAAATATATAAACCGCACCATTAACGTGTGAGATTACACCAAATACCTGAATAGTTTCTGGAGGGTCATCAGATTTGGCAACCAAGGTGAAGTGCATTCAAATGACCAAAGAAATATAGGGATTCTGTTTAACAGCAAAACTAGGAGGTCTCCTTTTACAAACTGTTAACAAGAAAAATTTTTCTAGAAGCAACAAAATCTTTATGAACGTCTAAAGCAGCTACTTGGGTTCTTCCTTCACTGACGGCTGCTCAACTGGGTTTACTGCTGTAGTTTACTTTCAGAAAGCCTTTCTAAACATTGTACATGTGCCTTTTTGAGTAAATTAAAAAAAAACTAATTTTTTTTGTTTATTTTAAAACAGGCTTCATACTGCAGTACTCAAAGTTGGTGGGAGGACATAAATATTTGGGGAAAAAGGACATTGCAGAAAGTGAACACCCCCACCCCTAACAAAATAAAAATTAATTTTCTACCTTTACACCTTTCCCTGAGGGCAAAGGAATGTTTATTTTACAAAACATTTATCGATGTATTTGATGCTATATCACAGGATAGTTTAGGATTGGTTAATTAACATAGGGAATAATTATCAATATTCCAGATAGACAGTGGGTGTAGTTACAAGATAAGATGACTTGATTCTATTTATGCAGGAGGCATTTATTTGGGTTGCACTTAAGAGGACATTATGCACCCCATTTTGACTGATTCAAAATGTTACTTAATCTGACAAAGCAGAGAAAAAAAGTTAAAAGTTAGAGAACTATTTCATGGGCGGCCACATTTCAAATACCGTATTACCCACTAATGCGTCCAACTCACAATTAAAATTTAAACCAGTGTTAAAAGTTCTGTGCTGTGTCAGTGTGTTTTCAATCCCCTTTTCCATCTGTGCTAGTTTAAGAAGTCTCAGACCAAAAAGCAAGTACACCAAAGAGACAGTACATTCACAAAATACTTTAAAGTATTAATGCAGTCCACAACATCTTCAAGTCTTCTCTAGTTAGGCCCTTGTGCACGGCTGCTCATGCATAGTTTATGTAACACTGAAAGATAAAGCAATGCTTCTGGTAGCTTGTCTAGAGAACCAGAAATAATTTCTAGGCCACTGTTCATCTCCCTTTGCCACCTCTACACTGAAGCACTACTGCAATATTTATTCCACTCATGCCTCTCTTTCTCACGTCATACTGCTTGGTGTCACACAGCTGCAAAAACCACCTGCCACTGCGATGTAGCTATTGTTTGTGTCACCTCCCCCACTCCCCATCATTCTTTCTGAAAAGGATTTGCTCATTCTACTCTAAAGGCTCTCCCCTCTGCCTTTTTGCAACACTGAAAATGGGAATCCCAGGTGGCTCTAGCTAGCTAATTATCCATGTGCTTTTAGAGTCTAATTCTTTCTACTGGTAATGTAGCAGAGTCTTCAGCCACAAAGTCATTTCATATGCTAATTAGAGACAGGCTAGCTAATACCTCAGTCTGCTCAGGAGTACTAATCTTTTGTGGGTACTAATATGAGAACAAGATGAGCTATGAAAATGGCCCCCAAAACATGCTACATCTCCCTCCCACCCAGCCCATCCCCATAATAAAAACCTCTCTTGTATATCCGAATGTAGTAGTTTGATGAGCGAGCTGAGTGGAGTGCCTTCATAGAGCAACAGGAGACAGACTTAAAAATTGAGTTTTCCCTTGTATGTCTGGAAAAAAATTCCAATAGTGGCATTATCTAAATTTTATCTATGCAAATTGTCCTTAAGGATTTTCTGGTGTAATTAGCATGTCAGAAATTTATCAAACCAAACCAGTAAGTCTTGAATCCGAAACCAAGATGTTATTTAATTCTGCAAAGACTGAATAATGACTATCAGCATTTCAAGTTTGCAAACTCACCCCATGTATTATAGATCTACTGTACTGTCCGTCTAATCTAGATTGGATCCCTAGGGCAGGGACCATGTGTCATTATTTGCATCAGCACCTGAGCTCACTGTTGGCACTTAAGCAATTGGTCCCAAAGTCACTTCAGACAGGCAAATGCAATTGTGAGGATGATTCTTTGGTGAACATCCAGAAAACAAGAACCAATAAAAGCTTGGCATTCTCTAGCCTGCACCACTATTAGAACTACTTTAATTTGAAGTGGAATCTGCACAATGGCACAAAAGTGACTCAGCAAAAAATTTACCCTGTGTATATTCATTGTTAGGAAGCAAGTATCTGGTGAGAGAGATACAGATATCCAGTTTGAAGAAAAATCAGAGAGACTGTAGTGCCGGTGAGATCCAACAAATCTTGGAGAACAGTCTTTTGATGATGTATAAAAGAGGTTCTTTACACACTACTTGAAAATTTTGACAAGTTGCTATGTACAAGGAAATATAATTTTATTTTGACTGAAATGAAAGGTAGAAGGTGAATTATTAGTTCTCAGTAATAAAAAACTCATTTTATGGCAGTTCATTCTACATACTTAATTTATGGTGTCAGTGCAAGACTAAGGATATTGCTGTTGTGCAGAAGTTCAGAAAAACTAGTGCACAGAGCCAGCTAGCTACTAAAGAGGCCACAAAAGGTCATTTCTCAGCACTGCAAGACAAGAATAGGAAAATAACTTGCAGTGCAAAGCAGACTTTGCTAGGGAGTTAAAAATCCACATGACTCTGAAGTGCTGTTTTAAAGACTAATGATGTAAAACCTAATGGGAAACCACAAATATGGTTATTTTAGACCTCTGAAACAGCTCCCAGTACGTTACAATCCATGTTAGTGGAGTTCTCACTATGGGGGAAAACCCTATGGCAAGCCCTCTTTTCAAAATTCTCGCATGGATAACCCACACATGCACATATTTTTCCAAGCTATTCCAAGTCTGTATTGTCTTGGACTCCTGGAATACCATGCCATCCTCATTAGTTACAGTACAAGTATACCTCAGTTAAAGCTATACAGAACCAGTATCAGAGGTGTAGTAAGATGAGGCCCTGAAACATAAACCCTTGTATCAGAGGCCCAGTATGAGGCCTAAGGCCTGAACTAAAGTAATGGTCAAGACTTTGCTAACATAAAGCAAAGTTAAACTGTGAGCCAGAGGCAGGCCCTGCTCACAGAGGCTGGCAAGGAAAGGGGTGATGTTGCAAAAATACACATACCTAAAAGGTACCAGAACTCTCGGATACTTGCACATTCCACACAGATAACAAGGAATAGGCTGACCCATCCTAAAGATGGGCAAAAGAGTAATATGATGGATAGAGTTGTTTTGTTCGAACCAACATGTACAAGGTGAGAGGAGGCACCTCACTGTGTAGAGAGGTTGTACCTTGCTGTGTAGAGGGGTTGCACCTCAATACGTCAGGAGCGATGTGTAACTTGTTTGTACTTCTGTATAAGAATACATCCCTGGGGCAGTGTCTTTGTCTGGCCTAGGGGACAGTGGAGCGTTCCGCCACTGACTGACCTGTGTCCATTTTCAGGGGGCACATATTCGTAGCATGTCCTGTAGAGTTTGCTGGAAACTATTACTGTGCTTCGTTTGACAATAAAACTGGACGGATGCCTTCGTACCTTATTGGAGTCTGTGGTCATTGGGGGTTCTCTCGGGGTCTGTTGTGCCAGTGATCTACAGAGCTGGGGCAGCACACAGAGGGAACACATGCACGCAGCTGACTGTTATCAACATTGGACAGAGCAGAGCACCACACCGGTGGCATCTGACAACAAGAGGCTCAATAACCATTTCAACATGTCATACCTGAGAATTTAAAAAAATCCAAAATGCAATTCCCATAATCCAGCTGGGCATACACCAGGAGGAAGGGAGACGGGGAGAAAGCAAGTATCTGCCTTTTTTCTTTTAAATCAGCTTTACAAAAAGGTAAAAGGACATTTGGTTAGTCTAAACTGGATTCTCCATGTAAACAGAATCAATCAACAGGCCTGCGACGCTTACAGATGATTATCAGCGCCAATACAATCAGACAGCTATGCATGTTCTCTGACTCATTTATCTACCTCAGAAGATGAAAGAGATGTCTATTATGGATCAATAAAGACCTGATGTCTGAAGAAATGAGCATCAGAAAAGAGAAATGGGAATGTCCAGGTAACTGCAGCATTTCAGTCTGCAAACAGGTATATATTTAGCAATAGGCTGGGGATAGAGAGAAAAAGCTTAAGGACAATGACAAAAAATTTTCAGTTAAACCCCCAATATATTTTTGTGAAAGAAAGCAAGTCTTTTGCTTTTAACTGTAGCCCAAAACTGCATTAAGTCTCTTGGGTGCTTTGATTTTTTTCTCTTTTTAAATCTTGGCATACAGACAGCTCCAGGGCTCAGTAGGAGAAATTATTAAAAGCACGCCTGCAGAAGTAAAGACATCAGTCATTGCCCTTATCCCGTGTGTTTCATAAGCACTTTCCCCCCCATGCTGTGTGTATAAGATTTCATGCAGTCAGAATCATCCCTTTTAACAGACTGAAAAATTAAAAAAGTTTTAAGAATCAGCATCTCATTCCATCAAAATGGAAAGAGAAACAACATCCAAAAACGTTTCACTGTTCAGAAAGGTCAGATGCACCTTAATATTTTATCAAAGCCACTTTCATTTGTCCTGTAGAATTCATTTAGCCAAGTAATTGGTAAAAATAGTTCTTATACAATACAGTTTCATAAAAAAATCACATCCCAAAATGAACAAGCAATAGAGAAAACAAACCAGCTCAGTTTAGAGTGCTTTCCTAGGCTGCTTGAAGTGTCCAAGGTCCAGATGTGTTTCAACCCTTTTTTCTGCTCTGCTGTTGCAAAAATAGATGTCCTTTCTTTGACATTACTCTTCTATCCCCAGATCTTGACTTCCTTTCTTGAAGTCACATTATTGCTTCTCAATCCAGAGTTTCAGGTACTGTATACACGTATTGTATTATTTATGCACTACTGTACTAGAAACATGTATATAAAACTATTTTATTCATCATTACTCCCAAAGAATTAGAGGGTGAAAAGGTGTGAACATTAGATGATGCACTTATGCTTACAGTAGTTTTGAAAAATGAGGCAAAATTTAAGGACTTCACAAACTGCTTCCTGCTTCTAGTGACTATAGCACAGATTTTTAAAGGAATCTTAGTCATTGCTCCACTGAGTGCTACAACACCTAACTGACTCAGTCTCATTTCCAAAAGTGACCTAGGCACTTCAGAGTCTAAGTCATATTGAAAGACAATGGAACTTAAGCTCCTAAATCACTTTTGAAAATGAGACTTAGGCATTGCAATGCTAAACAGAGCAATGCCTAAATAACTAAAAATCCTGGGCCTATGGTTATCATCCTAATCTCAGAAATCTTCATACCTGAATATGTTAGCATGCATTAATCTATAAAGAAAACAAAGCCACAGGATTATTACTGGCCAGATTAGTCATCATTAGAGCTGGTCAGGCAGTTTTGATGAAAAACAGAATCTACATTTTGTGAGAACTTCTGCATATTTTCTCCTCTCTTCCTCAGCTGTTTCCCAATCATCTCTCATTATGCCTGCATATCAGATAGCTCTTGCCTCCAAAGTGAGCCAACTAACTTTGTGTGCTACTATTTGATTTGTACCGAATGGTCCATTCTTGCCTTGGAATCTGTGAATCTAGGAACTGAAATCTAAAACAAACAAGACGGAGAACAGACTATGTGCTTTGGGTTCAAAATATGAGTCTGAAGGACCCCTTCTGGAATTTTCAACATAGAATCATAGAAATGTAAGGCCAGAAGGGACCTCGAGAGATCATCTAGGCCATTCCCTTGTGCTGAAGTAGTACCAAGTATATCTAGACCATTCCTGACAGGTGTTTGTCTAGCCAGTTCTTAAAAACCTTGAATGATGGGGATTTCACAACCTCCCTTGGTAACCTATTCCTTAAAGTTAGGAAAGTCTTTATAATATTAACATAAACCTCTCCTGTTGCAGACTAAGCCAATTACTTCTTGTCCTACCTTCAGCGGACATGGAGAAAAATTGTTTACGGCCCTCTTTATAACACTATAGACGATTATATTAAAGACCTATTAGGTCTGCCTTCAATCTTCTTTTCTCGAGACTAAACATATCCAGTTTTTTTATTTTCCTTCATAGTCAGATTTTCTAAACTTTTTTTGATCATTTTTGTTTCTCTCCTCTGGATCCTCTAAAGTAGGAGGAAAGAAGTCAAAGCTCCCATCTGGTAAAAAGACTGAAGCTCCCATTTGGTAAAAGACCAAAGCTCTCAAGTGAAAGGAAGATGTAATTTGGGCTATGTCTGAACAAGAGAATTTCCATTGGTGCAACTGCCTTGGTGGTAGCACTAATGGGAGCTCTCGTGTACATTAGTTCTTGCAGCTCCTAGTGTTTTTACCACTTCAATTAAAACTTCAACTGAACTGGTGGTACCGTCAGTAGGGATTCTTCCCCCATAGAATTTCCTAGTATACACAGGGTTTAAGTGTCTCCTAACTTTGAAGGTCTACTATCTTCAGTATCTGAAATGACACAGCACACATCCTTCTACAGAGAAGAGAGGATGGAAGTTAGTAAACAATGGTCATTAAGATGACATGACACATTTAAAAAGAAAAACAGTTGTAAGACACAATCTGAGAACATGCATTTAAACCTTGAAAGGCAAGAAAAACATCATAGGGCTTTGAAAGAGCAGTTGGTGGAGAAATCATCTGAGAAACTGTTTCCTTGACTTACCTATGGTGCAATTTGTGGTTATTTTTCTCCGCTTGGGGTTGTGTCGTAGCAATTCTAACTCTCGTTTGGTTGGCTCCCATGTTGAATACTTCTCTCCAATGCCTGAGCAGATGAAAAGAAAGTTTCAGGGTGCTGTTAGCTAGAACAGCTGAAAGGATACTTTCAAGAAAAGGTTGTGATGCACTGTCCATTAAGTTGGATTCAGTATACAAAAAACTACAATAGCCAGCTTGCTTTTTATTACTGTTCAGAAAGGCAGCAATTGACCTTGACAATATGTTCCCATAAACATGGGCTAAAAGCACACAAAAGCAGTTACTTGTATAGAATTCCTATCTATCTGTTTCCAAGTAACAGTCTTTCCACCAATGGATGAAAAAACCTCCAATTAAAAAGAACCCCAGCATGAAGGCCAATCCAGTGTTATTTATTGTTTCAAGTGTCCATGATTTTCTTTGGGCTCAAAGGGGTCATATTGCCAGCACAACCGCATGTCTTGGGGCTAAGCACAGATTGGCTGAGATATAGGGCAATGTAGACAATTGTCCCCACATCTCTTCAATGAAATGACAAATATGGTAAATAAGCCAAAATAGATCCAACGTACCGGACAGCTACAGTCTTACTCTTAATAGATGCAAAGCAGGTTTTAGAGGATTTGGAAGATACTTAATAGTGTATTCCCTCATCACATATTAGGGGGTATGCTGCTATAACTCTCACTATGCCACTGTAGCATTGGGTAAAAGCAAATAGAGACTCTAGTAGAATGAAAGTCGAATGCTCTAACATTCCCCAGAAATACAGTTAGATGTAGTGGGGGGGTTTTAATTTAACTTTCCACTACCCAGAGCCAAACCTTATTTTCTCTAGAGCCATAGTTGAAATTTGTCATATTAATTATTTTCTTAAAATAAAAGCCCCCAGTGCTATGTTTCAAAAACATTTATTTTGTTTGGAGGACTGAAGGGTAGAGGGGAGTCAGGAGAGCCAGTAATCAGCGGAACAGATTAGATGTTGACACAGAGGTGTCTACAGTATAATCTGAAATATGAAAACTACAGCAACAATAAAAGACCCAAGAGCTGAACAGCTAAAGGCTGCTGCAGCATTCTATGCAGCAAAGAGAGAAATTGCTATGCAAGGCCAGTTATAGTAAGTCACAAAAGCATTTTGGCATTAAAAAAAAAAAAAAAGACAGGCAATCTATTCTAAAATTGAGGATTAAAGTCAATTAGAGTTCATCTTATTCTGTGCAGAATGCTCATCGATGAAACAGTACTGTGCTAGAGAAAATAAATTATAAATCATACACATGAAAAGAAGAAGAGTAGAAAATGTAGCTGGAGGCTTACACATTCTGCATGGTACATGTTTCATTTTTAATAGCTCTTTGATCTTCATTTTCAGAAATAGCTCTGCCTGTCAGAAGTTACCCATCCAAAATGTCTGAGTCATAGTTACTCTTGACCCTCAAGGTTCCTGCATATGACTGAGGTCTCATTCTTGGATTCATGAGGAGAACAAACTTCAAATCTACATAGATTCATATATCTCTTTACTATATTTGACTCAACAATTTTTAATGAAGAGCACAAGAACTAACAAACACTCCTTCCCTTTTCCCAAGGTTCAGCATTAACGGAAAATACAAGGAAAATAAAAAAGGGAAACTAATTACCATGTAACAGATTGAGGAGGTTAAACAGCTGCAATGCTTTGAATACACTATACAGTATGCACAGGCAAATGCTGAATGAAGCAGCATTACAGAGACACACATATGGACAGTCCACATATGACAGAACATTGGCTTGCAACAAGCTTTTCAATAGACAGCTTCAGCAAATCTTTTCAGATTAACAATATTTCTGTATTAATTTATAACAAACGGTTTTGCAAGCAAACTGTCAGAATTTTATATTATTTCCAATGTTTTAGTACTACCAGCTATTGGACTGGCCAGTTGCAAGCCTGGTAAGTCTAAAATTCAGTTATGCTACAATTTAAAAATGACCAAGCGAATTTAGTATAGTTTGTCAATAGGTACTGTACAGGACTTTGGTTAATTGTTTAATGGGACTGTTCAAAAAATAAACATCCAATATGTACAAATATTGGTTTATTGCATAAAAGTGAAAATATTAACACTAAAGCCCCAATCCTGCACACAAAAGTGGCTTAACTTTATGCAAGTGAATAGTCTCACACAAGTCAATGGTACTATTTATATGCATAAAGTTAAGCATGTTGCGTGAGTGTGTGTAGGTTTGGGATCTCAAGTGCTTTATAGCGAATCTGAGTCCTCAAGTAATTTTAAAGTAGTCAAGGTAAATAAAAGAGATCTGACAGCTTTGCAGGATTCTGGGTGAAGCAATTAAGTCTTGTTTAAATAGTAATTAAAAAAAAAATCGCACACACAAAGTTAAATGCCAGGACAAACATCAAGAGCAAAACAGGTGTGACATCTCTTACAGGAAACCTCTCATTAGAAAGGTCACAAGTTTTGTTCCGCATTAGAGTTTAAAGCAGAGATAGGGAGCTGAAGGAAGCAGATTCAAAGATTTCCTGTTCCCTTTACATTTATTCTTTTTTATAAAATGTAAGGAGAAAATTGAGGTGTGCCCCAAAACATGTGGAAAGATTGATCCCACTCTTTGGTAGTGGTTCACATTTTTTCCAGGAATGGCGGGGCAGGGGCATAAAGAGTGCACTAAAATCTGCAACATGAACAATCTTAAATAGACTGAAAATCTCAAGGCATGTACAAATTACCACTTATGGTTAAGGGAAAGCAGTGTTATTATTGGAGAGAAAACTCACTGTTTTCAAAATTATGCTGTAAAACAGCTATTTAGAATTGCATCTTGGCATATGAGATCTTGAGCTCTCCATTCAGAAATCGTTTTAAAGTTTATTTAGGTATTTTAATGGATGGCCATATATCCAGGTATTTAGAGTTTTCAGAAGCTTTATTGGGTTCTAGTTTTTTAAATTAAAAAAAAAACCCACCCCACCCCCCTTATTTTGCAGGCACTCATTAATACAGATTAATGACTTTGGTATTCTGAAGTAAATCCAGATTTTGAACATTAGTTAGGAGGGGAGACGCACAGAATACCCAAATACATTTTTCTTCTCCTTACCATTAAATATGCAAACATTCAATACTTGAGAAATATTGGAGAATTACAACATTAACACTGTTTTGTTGCTCATAGTTGCATCTCAGAACTGAGGATTTAATCTTGAACTATGGCTCGACTTGTGGGTCTGGCTACCCAGAACATCCTGTCTTCAAACTTGTTCTGATATTATTCCAGTGTTTCCAACTCAAAAAATTTTAATTACAAGTCCTGTGATATTTGGGGTTTTTCTTAAAGTCTCTTTTCCTGGAGTCATGTTATTACATTAGAATCTCAGCCTTCTTTAAAAAAGTTTCTAGCTCTCATGATTGTGGAGAAAAGACTGAAAATGTGAACTCTAAGAATAGTAAATTCAGGTTTGCCTTCTGGTTAAACTTCTGCATATTTAAGCCCATCTCATAATTTGAAGTGTGCAGTGGAGGATGGAGACATTCAAACAGTTTCTGAGCAGTATTGTTAACTCTAGCATCCTATTTGGAGATTATTTATAACTCTGCTGTCATTTAAATGACATGAACCACTGTACAGTGCAGGTTCTTGTGGATGAGAAGACAATTCTCTACTATCCCTCCAGTATGCACGTGTTTTCAGCATTTCTCAACAAAATGTCTAAGTGAATTGTATCACAAAGGAAAGTTACAAAATGAAACATTTTAAATGGAGAATCCTATGCCACAGCTTTAAAGAAAATATCTATACTGCATATTTCTGTAATTTGAATTCAGGAACAGAAGTAGCTACATTTTATATCTTAACAGTTTATTCCTGTTTTGGACTCCTACATCTGAAAACGTGGTACATAACTCTTTCTGGACTGTTCTAAAACCACTAACGTCTGCTGGAAGGCAGACTGGTGTGTCTTGGTTCAGAAAGTACAGAGATACTGTTCCTGGGGACAGCGAAATTAAGAAAATGCTCTTTGAATTTACTCATTAAAATGAAGGATAGGAAAAGTCCATAAAATTCCGATTAAGTCCTGAGCAACTGTTTTGCTCTTGTGGTTGATTAACTCTTGGGCTCAAGAAAGCAAATTTTAAACAGATTTGAGGAGTTAAAGATAGAGGAGCACAGACCAAATGCAAGGTTTAAAAATACTTTCCCCGATAATTGCAACAAAATACTCTGCAGGAAAGCATTTCATGCCATGATTTTCTTGTTCTAAGATCCTCTACTACCTTCCCTTCCTGACTGAACTGCTTCAAAATACTCTAGTAAGGGGCAAAAAGGAGAATTTGGGGGTTTTTTTGGAGTAAGTCAATATGCAGCTGTTTCATGATACACCAAGAATGTTCCAGTTAAAGTCTGCTTAATATACCTACAGCTGCTACTCCTAAAAAATGTCTTAAAGTGAGGGTGGGAATAGTTTATTTGCATTTCAGCACCTGGCTAGGTCTATCACACTGGAAAGGGATGCCACAGATTCATTCAGCGCAGTGTATAATCGGGTATAAACAGTCTGCCTTCAAAAACAGACTTCCTCACTTTAAGAAAAAACATTTCTAGGAACCATTACAAATGGAAGATGTTAAAGTTTCCACAAGAGATCCTTTAAACACTATTCAGATTGGTTAAGAGAATCAATATGTCCTCTCCCCGCCACAAAAGGAAAATATTTGCTTTGGAGTAGCTCAATCAAGGGAAGGATATGGGAAATGAAGTACATTATTATTACTGGATCCCTGAAACATAACCAAAAGAAGAGGAAAACGATCTGCATTATGAGATTCATGTCTAACATGGCAGGATAATCAGCAAAGGGACGCTTGTTAGTGAAGTGCGTCGCCAGCCCACGCGTCTTACCTGTCATTGTACACTGGTAGTGAGAAACCACTGTTGGGGTGAAGGCTAAAAAAGAAAAAATTAGGGAAAGCAAACTGAATAACAAAACAAATGTGTGTACATATATTTGTGTGTAAATATCTTTACACATATACTGTGTGTGGACAATCAGAAGATGGGTGTGTGTATGTAAGCTGGCACATTCTATAAAAAAAAAAATCACAGACAAAGGTGGCATTTCATGTGAGGGGAACAGATTTCTTGCCTGAGATACCTAAGATAGTCTAAGAGGTAGATTGTTACATTTTCTACCTGATATAGATCTCACTCTGATGACATGAGGTAAGTTGTCCATGATCATGACAGAAGATTTTATATTATGTTATAATTAAAAAAAAATAAAAAAATTTGTTATAATTTAGTGTGGTGCACATATTAAACTAACAGTCTAGCTCCTGGACAGCAATATCTATAAATCTCTCCCCCACAGTCTGCACTACTGTCCCTAAAGATCTCTCTCTTCCCCTTACTGGTTTTTGCCATTGACAAATGGGAGGGACAGGTATGATTAAAAACAAATAAGAAATTCAGGCAGGAAAACCAAACCTTGTAATTTCCAAGCCTTCCGTTGTTCCTCTTTGGCAATTTGTTCCATGTCTTTGTCGTATATGTAATCTTGACACATAAAGCAGTATATACCCCCATACAAAAGGTCTATGGCTGCAAAACAGAAAGGGGATGGGGGGGGGGAAAAAGAGAGAAAGAATGTAAGTTCAAATCTAGAAGAGAGAATGCCAAACGTGGAAGCCTATCTTCCATGTACTTCTTTCCTGCACAAAAATGTCTGTGCAATTAGAAATTGGAAAACCTGTTGCGGGATTTTTCAGTTACAGTACAAGTTATCTAACTGTTAAAGGCAGAGGAAGACGACACCAATGGTAAAGTGTTAGCTGGCTCAAGTTTGCCTTGTATTCTGCAATAAGTAATTACAATGCAAGATACAAGTAATGAAAAGCCATAATTAAAGCAACTGATTACTAGGAATGCAGAGTTAGTTTTATACCACAATCTGAAGAGTTGATATGCTGGGGAGAATTTACTTTTTCTATTTCTAAAACAGAAAATGCAGGTGTTTTTGTTCAAATTAATTAAATAACTTCAAAGTGTATATTTAAAACCTGAATGAAAATTCAAATAGATCAGGCATTAAACATTCAAATATATTAAAATTTTCAAGTGCTTTTGTTCAGGCCAATGATCTTTTGCAAAGTTGTTTACTGCTGACATTAGCTTTTTCTTTCAATTTTAATTTGGACAAACTAATTATGACCAATGTTGCAAAAGTCCTCTTTCTTTCAGGTCAAATAGTAGCAGGCCATTAAGTAACTGAAAGAGCTGTAATAAAAATAAGTGTCAGGTGACCAGGCAAAAGACATTTTATTAATACACTGGATGAGACAGAAATAAATTTAATAATTTTAATCATAGCAAGCTGTTGATTCTCAGTCATTCAAAACAGATCAAACCATAGCGTACTTAGGGAAGTGACAAAATTCAAATGGGTGCTGCCAAATGATGAATTTGCTAGCTATGAACTGCAACAGAGCATGATTTGCATCCTTAGGACAACTAAGAACACCACCACTATTTCTCCTAAGATGCTGTTTCCTCCATTTTTCTGATTTTGAATTTCCTTTATTCCCAGCTTAAGGTGACAAAATTTAAATTATTTTTCTACAATGGAAACCATTATCAAATAAAGAAGATTAATAGGAATAGTTTTGGCTGATTCTACAGCAGATTTTAAAAACAAAATGCAACTGGGGTTGTGCTGCTCACTACTGCCAGACAAAGTGGGGATCCCCTTCTGGGGTCCCCCCTAGGGTGACCAGATGGCCTGATAAGTCCCGATTTTGAGGAGTTTGTCCCGTGTCTCGACCAGACTACAGTCGGGACGCCATTTGTCCCAATATTTTGTTTCCTGGTCTTCGGCGGAGAGTCCTTCATTCAGGGATGGTCTTCGGCAGCAGGTGCTTCTGTCTTTGGTGGCAAGGTTTATTATCCCCCGCTGAAATACTGCCAAAGACTGTCCGCGACTGAAGGGCTCTCTGCCGAATTGCCGCCGAACTCCTGGATGGGTGAGTGTTTAAAAAAAAAAAAAAAAGCCCCCCTCCCCCCCAACGGGTCCTGATATTTTCCCCTTAACATCTGGTCACCCTAGTCCCCCCACACCCAGTGCACCAGGGTTCATATAGTTAGTTTCCTGCCCAGCCCCAGCCAGTCGAATTTGGGAGACAAACTGCAGGTGGAGTCAGCCCCTCGAAGCCAAGAAACTCCATTAGCTCACCTAGAACTCAAAGCAGCACCATTACCAGAACTTTTGGAACTTCCTGACCAACTCTCCACCCCCCTCTTTCCCCCTCCCCCCTTTTTTGATTCTAGACATGTTTTCTTCCTTGCTGATTGCGAGACATTTTCTTCAAACCACCTCAACCCTTTCCTCAGTGTCTCTCCGCTGCAACTTCACTCTTTATGCTCACTATATTCCCCTCTAACCTTCCCTCCCTCCCCTCTCCATATTAGTCTTCCTTTTTTCACTCCTATGCTTTATTAATTCATCCTGTCCCCCTGCTCACACTATAACCCACTATATACACTTTTAAAAAGGGAAACTTAATTAACATGGTGTTTACCAGCCATCACTCTGCTTATATGCTATATCTTTTCCCCACGCTTGTCTATCTTTTCTGTTAACACTGTAAACAATTTGGAGCAGGGACTATCTATCTGTTACGTTGTGTACTTGCCTAGTACAATGTTGTCCTGATCCCGATTTGGGACATTTAGGCACTACTAGAAAACAAATTAGTGATATTCTCATAAAGGCGTTATTATTAAAGTGGCTGAGAGTCTAACCTGAGGTGATACCCTGGAATGAAATAGTAAGAATTGTTAGAAGGTCATAATTAAATGGCAGAAGTAGTGGTATGAATTGTACAATATCTGCTTACACTAGGGTTGTACTTTACCAGTGTTATCTAGTCTTCATTTTCTTCAGCAATAAACAATTTTGAACAATATATGTACCTCTTTCAGTTAGATGATTTACTTCTAACCCTACAGTATTGGTTCTGAAGCCAAAATCAGGTAAAGTTGTACAATTATTCAGGGCACAATAAGGCTACTGGACCCTTCAGATCTATTAAGCACCCTATAAACACTAACAACAGGAAAAGCTTTGTTATCCGGCATGTTGGGGGAATGGGGGAGTGACAGTCAAAAATTCCAGTTAACTAAGAGTTATACTTACCAATGGAGGGAGGGAGTTTGGGTGTGGGAGGTGGCTCAGGGCTGGGGCACAGGAAGGGTGCGGGGTGTGGGCTCTGGGAGGGAGTTTGGATGTGGGAAGGGGCTCAGAGCAGGAGATTGGGGCGCAGGAGGGGGCTTGGGGTGCTGGATCCGGGCGACTCACCTCGGGCGGCTCCTTGCAAGTGGCAACATGTCTCTGCTGCTCCTAGGTGGAGGTGCAGCCAGGCAGCTCTGCATGCTGCCTCCGCCCACGGGTGCAGCCCCCACTGGCCATGGTTCCAGGCCAATGGGAGCTGTGGAGCCAGTGCTCGAGGAAGGCCGGGTTAGCGCATAGAGCCCCCGTGGCCATTCCTCTGCCTATGAGCAGCAGGGACACGTTGCTGCTTCCAGGGAGCCATGTGGAGCCAGGTAGGGAACCTGCTGATGCCACACCAACCTGACTTTTAACGGCCCCGTCCGTAGTATTGACTGGAGCCGCCAAAGTCCCTTTTTGACTGGATGTTCTGTTGGAAAACCGGACACCTGGAAACCCCATTGAAGATTTGTATTGGGAGATATCAGAAGAGCTGGTTTCTAGAACACAGCTTTTACTATATATTCAAACTATCTTTAGAGCCAATAGTCATGTAGTGCATAGTGTGTGTTTGCAGTTATATATCAATCTGATTCTACACAGCTGGGTGCCAAAGTCAGTAGGGAATCCTGTAGGAGACATCCATACTGAAGAGACACTCCTCATTCAGAGCAGAGTGAGAAGGAAATGTATGGAATAAAAAACAAAGGACAACAGAACCACCAGGCTGGAAGAATTTCATAATTTTCCAATGCTTGATTAAGAGCTCTTAAAGACAAGTCCTCCTTCAGAATCCCTATGTACATAGTACGAAGTCTGTTGTATATACTCTAATACTTTATATCATTAACAAGATGATAGATTTGGGGTAAATTATCTCAAGTACCAAGGAAACAGCTCAAACATACATGCTTCATTACAAGAGATTGGAAGGACAGGAAGTTATATTACTATTAAAAATAATGGAATTTATCTTCCATAAAAAGTTTTAATTGGCAAATAATTTAAGATTCTAAATGAGCTAGTGGTTTTCAACTTACTTGCTATGACTCTTTTTTACACATTAATTTATCTGCCTACCCTAACCCTATGGAAATAATAAAGTTATTTCCATTGGAACGAATACTTATAGCCTACACTGTTAAACCATGTGAGTTCTCTTGCTACACATTTCTTCAGCTGCCAGTGTACACATCAAAGGCATTGTGATATAAATGTCTCCATTACAGATCCCAATGAGGTCAGACTACTTTTATATACATAATCAAAAACTAGAGATTAATGCTATTTTAACTGCAATGATTTCACATTCTTTGCAGTTAAAAAGTCTATTCCCTTAAAGCACACAACTCATTAATTAGCATTAGCTGAATTTATGTATGCACATCAACAGCACAGTATTTTAGCGTTACTTTTTAGTACTTCTTTCAAGCATTTGTAAAAAGGGTGTATTAAAGTTTTTGTTCCCCCCCCCTCAATGAAAAAAATTGGTTTTTGTTTCATCAAATCATCATCAGTGGCTAGATTGGAGAGTAAAACCACCTATTTTTTCCAAAGCTCTGTCCACCACCACAGTTCCACCCACTACTAAAGCACCTAGATAGAATGTCTTATTTCAGTCTGGAACCTAGCTGGGTGCATCAGTGCCTCAGGTTCCTTGCTAGGGTGCACTCTACTCTTCCTGGACTGCTTCTCCTGTTTATCTGCTACTACTCCAGTGGCTTCGGGGAATGTACTGGTGCTTCCAAGCTATTTGCAGGCAGGCACCAAGCTCTCCTTTCCTAAACACATTCCATTCCTCCAGTACCACCACCTCCTACTACTGCTGCTATTGCTACTGCAACCAGCCTTCCACCAGAGCAGAAAATAATACTTGTAACAGCTCCTAATACTGCGGCTTCCTCACAAAAACCACCCATCCTTGTAAGTGGCTCTGGTGAGGCTCCCTCTACTGGCACATGCTAATAAGAGCATGAAAGCAGTTGACCTATGCAGTCTCAGACAGCTGCAGTGTTGAAGTTTTGCACCAGTGGCCAGCTGGTACTGACAAGGGTGGAGAGATGTTAGCAGGGTCAGAAAGGTGTTGGGATAATGTATGGGTACATACCAACTGTTTCTGGGCCCTGATCATTATAACAGCAGGATCTGAAGCATCAAAAACACTTTAAAACTGTAATTTTCACTCCATGCATCTGAAGCGGTTTTTGCCCAAATAAATTTGTTAGTTTTTAAGGTGCCAACGGACTCCTCATTGTTTTTGTGGATACAGACTAACATGGTTACCCCTTGATACTTTAAAACTTGTTTCTTCTTAGATATCAGACAATTTGTTCTTTGGTTGCCGCTTAATTTTCAAATAAAACCAATACATATTTTGTTTTAAAAAATACAGCAAACTTTATCAATGAGTGCTTTTTGTGTTTATATTGTATACAGTTTTTGTTCACCTTCTACTCCATCATATGTGCAGAAGTCATTTGCACTGGCCACAGACCTTCCAACAGAAGGGGCAGAAAGTATGTGGAGCTGACTCCATGGACACAGAAAAGAGTAATATTGTAAATCCTATAGAGGAATACGTCCCCCGCCCCCCATGGTTATTTTATCAGATTTCGTGAATGTAATACCCAGACTATTCTCCCACGTGTCCCATAAATTGTTATTTTTGTAGAATACAACTAAAAAAAAAACAGTAAGTATGCAAAACAAAGCCTTTGATAGTGCTATTAGATGAGTCGCAAAATGGATAGCTACACACTTAAATTCAGTTTTACTCGGAATAGTGCAGGCAAGGTGCAGAATTTTAATATATAGAAAAGGAGGAACTTTCCAACATATAGCATTTTTTATATCTTCCATACTAACATTTTCCCCCTTAGAACAAAAGGCCCAACTTGATAATACTACATTTGACAAGATCCTCAACTTGATCTCCTAGCACACCTTTATGTACACAACTCACAACAGTTTAGAGAAGTGGTGCCCAAACTTTTCCTGTTGCACCCCCCCCTTTCACAGTAATGGAATCTGTCGTCCCCCCCGTCCCGTCCCCTGCATTAATGTACAGCCAAGGCTTCCTCAGCAGAGGAGTCTGGGCTGATGGTGGAGCTGGGGGCAGAACTGAGGATGGGGGAAGGCGCAGGGGTTAGAAGTGGAGCTGGCCTGGGGGCGGAGAGGGAGCGAGGGTAGAGCTGGGCTGGTGGCAGAGCCAGGCTTGGTAGGGCTCTCTCCCCACCCCCTGGGGAGGCTGGCCCAGGCCCCACCACACCTCCCGCCCCGGAACATTCCTGTGTCCCCCCAAGTTCTGGAGAGTTCTTAAGGAAAGCAGCTCAGACGTCAGTAGGGTTGCCATTTTTGGTTGGATGTATTTCCTGGAGATTTAATCACATGACATAACCTTTAATTAAATATTAATCTTTAATTCCTGGAGACTCTAGGACAATCCTGGAGGCTTGGCAACCGTAAGTATTAAATTTAGGGAGACCAATCCTGCCTCCCCCATTTTCCTCTTTGGGCCAACAAAAGTGTTGCATTCCAGCGTGAGTTTTTTGTTTTGCCAAATGAATCTGCTGATGCCTCCGTGACAATGTTTAAGGGGAGAAACAGGGAGACTGTGGGAGTTAGGTTGCAATATGTAAAAAAGCAAAGGTGACCACTTCAGAGTCAGTGGATCTCATTCTGCTAAGTCTTTCCATTCACTCAGGTCACACGATACTTGACTGAAACTCAACAAAACTGGTTCTGTACAACTCAACATGGACCACTTCACAGAGAGGTGTGTTATCTTTTCACCAGGGGGCTGTGCTAAATAATCTTTATCATTCCAGTTTCAGTGTATGTTCCTGCAAATCAACCGTGACCACTTAATTTTTGTTGCTAAGTACTATTTATATTCATGTACTGCATAATATACACAGCAAGATAACATTCAGGTTTATGTCAGGGAATGCCTCTTGGAAAGTTATTTGTTTTTAAGCAGATGGTAAAATAATGAAACACAGAAGAGAAAAAATGAATATTAAAAAAATGTGATTTGCAAACTAATTATGAATATTTGCATAATCGGGTGAAAACATGTTACTCTGGCCTTTAATGAAGAGAGCTCAGTGAGGGATCAGGCCCAACGGAGATAGAACTGAAAATTTACTGACACTTATGATGTATAGATGTAACCACACCTGTCCCCAATTATATGCTTTTCTCCTCCCACTATGCTTTACAATAGCCTCAAAAATGTGTTATACATACTCAGTTTGGTTGATATACATCTGAGAGGGTTTTTTGCTGAGCAACTCCATAATAATGAAACTTACCTTGCAAGCAAAAAACCCCCCCAACAAACAAACAAGCAAGCTTCAAGAGTGGTTTTCAACCCCAAATCACAATGTGTCACAAATCTATAAAACATTTCACTTTTAAACCAGGAAAATTTTCATCATTTTCCCCTAAACTTCTTGGGTCACTGTAGACATTGCCAAAAATATCGTATCATATATTTTATTGCACCACAGACCTCAATCGTTCTATGATTAACTATATTCATTTTTCTTGGAAGCTTCAAATGCATTTGTATGGCCTGTGCCTTTCAGACCCAAGAGGAACAAATACAGTTAAAGGTAGCATTGAAACAAACCTACTCCTCCAACATCCCTGTTCAAAACACCATTATCTGCATTCTATTTCCCTCTGTTGTTTAAAGTACTACATTAAAGGATGGGTATCACTAATATAGCATAAAAATATGGGGACATGCTTGTCTGATATAACCTGCATGGAAAACAAAGCTAACATTGTGAGCTTGTTGTCCTTCTTAAATGTTTGAAAAGTACCTAGCACAAAGTGGACACTAATGTAAATAAATAATAAAACTTTCCCGTCAGAAAAATAATTTGAGCCCATACCAATGCCTTAAAAAACTTATTTCCCTTTGCAACTCATTGCATATCATGGGTCCATCTTGCTAGAAGTAGCTATAAAAATTTTAATGTGGGCATGAGCCATGGATCTCTCCTTTGCAAAATTTCCCCTTTATAAATTAAGTCAAGCAGCTATCAACTTTATGTGGGTCTTGGCTATTTCTAACTATGAAATACAAAAATGTAGCTCTCTCCACATTCATTGTAAGAACAAAAGCCATAATGTTCATGTTTCTGTGGTCCGAGTTCTCATATAAACTTTGATAAACTCGTGAGAGAACCAAAATAAAACCAACACTAAATCAATGCCTTCTCATTCTATTAAGAGCCTCCAGTATTGTTAGACAGGAAAGACAAAAAGGTTAGTTATGGTTAATGCTGTGAGTCTTTTACGGAAGTCACGGATTCTGTGACTTTTCATGACCTCCGTGGCAGCTGCAGTGGCTGGTGCGGCAGACCCCAAGGCTGCCTGAGCCACAGGGGCGGTCCTGGGGCCAACCGCACCGGCTGCTGCTCTGGCGGCCCGAGGCAACTGGTCCCGGGCGCTACACTGGAGTAGAGGTCTGGGAGCAGCAGCAGAACCCTAGGTCGCCCCCGCCTAGAGGAGCAGCAGCGGTGATGGGGCCCCAGGCTGCCCCCCGGCCCAGGGCGGTGGCGGCAGGGCCCCAGGGCATCCTCACCCAGGAGCAGCAGTGGTGGCAGGGCCCTGGGTTGCCCCCCACCCCCAGGAGCAGCAGCAACCACCAGAGCACCCTCCTCCCCAGCATCTAAGATTTAGTATGGGGTATTTAGTAAAAGTCACGGACAGGTCACTGTGAATTTTTGGTTGTGACCTGTCCGTGACTTTTACTAAAAATACCTGTGACTAAATCGTAGCCTTAATTATGGTAACCTTTTTACAAAATATGCTTAGTCTAATAACATGCCCTCAAACTCACCTAAGGTGTTATCCTTACCAGCCTCCTGAACAACAATGCTCTGACATCCAGTGGGAAGGACATTCCAAACTTCACCCCACATTTTGAGGATTTGGTGTATTAGCACAATGATAGGCACATACTGGCCTTCTTCCTGCTTCCCTACCCTCTGCTGAGAGGCTTGGAAACACTTTGCATCATTGCTAAGAATTCTCAGGTTGACTGAGTGAACCTCAGACCTTCAGCACAGTAAGTCATAAAAGGAATCAAACTTGTAGACAGATCCACCTGGTGTATCAATTGAATCACAAATCTTCTTCGTGATAATCAAAAAGTTAAGTAAAACTTTTGACGGCCTTCTCTTCCACATTCCCCACCCCAGCCTACATGTTAAAATATGGCGGGTGTCCTGTTGGCACAGAGAGGTGAGAAGCAAGGTTTCTCACACCACCCACAGGGATGAGGGGGTTGCAAATTTCCATCATCATTTGCGAGTTAACAACCTACTTGGAAGCTCAATACTGCCCCCAGGCCATTACCAGAGTGATTAAATTGACAATACTAAAATTACAATATCATCCATCCTTCAAATTCTATTAACAGCATTTAAAATATATATCTAATTAAGATTGCTTTGATTTACAATGAAGTTGCAAGGTAAAAAGCAATAGGAGTTACAACAAACACGCCTTCAGCATCTTCCAAAAACAAAACAAAACAAAAAAAACCCACACACATTTTTAAAAAATGTTCTATGTTTTTGAAATGCTCAAACTCCCACATAAACACACACTCACACCCCATTGCTATAGCAACCGTTCACTTATGAGTATGTCAGTGCTACACAGCTGTTATTCATAGATCATAGAATATCAGGGTTGGAAGGGACCTCAGGAGGTCATCTAGTCCAACCCTCTGCTCAAAGCAGGACCAATCCCCAGACAGATTTTTACCCCAGTTCCCTAAATGGCCTCCTCAAGGATTGAACTCACAACCCTGGGTTTAGCAGGCCAATTCCTCCTTCCCTCATTTCAAACAAGCATTGTCCCTCAAGTTTTTTTTTTTTTTAAATAGGCTATAGTGATGCTTTCAGAAATATGAAAAACCTGCTTCTCTCTCTACAGAAAAACTCGCCTTCCTATAGTCAGTCTGACTATATTAAGAATTGTGGAATTATATGGTTGGAACAAAATCCAATAAAGCAGACTGAGGCTCTCCCTAGGTCTACAGCTACACGATAATGTAAATGGAGTATGAAACTTTATAACTGCTACACAGCTGACCCTGTCCACACAAGCAGGACAACTGTTTTGCCACATAATTTGAGATAGGAGCTTGGGGAACAATGTTTTTCAGCCTTTGCCAAAAAAAACTGTCACTGGACCTACAGCTTATGAAAAAAACTTAAGTCTTCAAACTGCTGTACCTGGGATTGAACCATGGGTGGAGGGTATAATAGGCCAGGGAAGGCCGAGGGACACCTGGGCCACAGTGGCCCAGCCCCCTCCCCAAAGTCCCCTCATCACTTGCTGCTGCCCAGTGCCTACCTTAGAATTTTAAAAACAAAACACCTTGTCCAAACCAGGGGAACAGCCACGGGTATTAAGATGGGTCCCCAATCTGCCAACCTCTTCATGGACCATCTTGAAGAAGAATTTCTGCACAAATGCATCACGAAACCAATGATATACCTGAGGTACATCAATTACATTTTTATCCACTGAACAGACAGACAGACAGACAATCTAAACTGCCTCAGATTTCCACCGCAACTTCAACCACCGCCACCCATCCATTAAACTTTTTCACAACCATTAAAACCCAAACTGTCAATATCAGGTATCAAACAAATATATTAATTAAATATTAAAAATCAATCTCAAGTTCTCAGGTAGCATTTAATTTTTTTTTTGCCTACCTGTAAATCTCAATGATTACTGATGACTTTGCTGTTTGCATGTGTATGGTGAAATCAATGCTTACCAATTTAAAAATCTAATCCTTCCAAGACTATACATAGTGAATGAAGTGGCTGAACTCTATTTAGTTTCTATCTTCCACATTCTAGGATTGTCCCATGCACTGCTCACCATCCAACCTGTGCAGAGGTCCCAAATCTGCTCAGTTATGCCCCTGTAAATATCAGAGTCAATCCATTAGTTTCAACAGAGCTACTTCAATTTACCACGGGGTAACTGCAAACGAGGTACTAACCATCATCTAATTCACTATACATCATTCAACTTAGGCACTGAATGAGGCAGCAGTTCCTGTGGAAATAATAGTATACGATTATGAATATATTCTAACTCAACACCACAAGGGAGAAAAGATGCATGGGCATCCTAAATTCTGATATTTGTTGCTTTGCGGGGAGGGGAGAGACATAGGGTACCCCTTACTTCCTCCATCTCAATTTTTTAATAAATCCTCAAACAGCGTCTTTCTATTTTAAGTACTTTTATGTATTGCCTTCGTCTGTGTTTTTAGGCACTTTGGGGCCTAATAGCTATTATGAGCCTGTCTACACTGCAGCAACAGCAGTCCAGAGATCTAGGCTAAGAATCAAGAAAACACTTAAGCACTCATTGAAATCATTCATTTAAGTATATGCTGAGATGATTTCATAACTAGGACCACAATCCAGCAATGCGTGCCACGAAGTGGACCTTAACTATGTTCTACAATCAGGTTAAACTTTGAATATCTCTGGGTATGGAATACAGTTAAGGGCCAGTTTGCACCACAGTGTCTCTGAACTCTTGTAATTATCACTTAGAGAGGCCTTCTAGTGCTTCTTGATTTGGGGGACACACGCGCTGTTCTGGACAGATCTTGTCACTTTGATTACAAATAAAAGGTTTAATGTTAAATGGCCAGTTTGGGTTTTGAATACTTAGATTGGGGTTAAATATTGCTTGGGAAAAAAGATGCTTATTTCAGTTCACTTCTGATAGGCACATGCATTTCGAATAGGATGTACATGACAGTAATATAATTTTTTGGGGGAGGGAAAAAAAAACAAAAACAGTCATTTACTTAACTTGGCCCTTTAATTTCCATTTCAGCAGCGTACGCTGTTTCTCCCTCCCCCTCTTTAAGTGCATAGCAATGGCCACTGACCAACTGACAGACAGCAGCAAAACAAATTTTTCTTCCCCCAACTACAAAGACTTTGATCCCATAGTCTAATAAAACATCACTTTGAAATGACATTTTCTCAGAGAGAAAAAGAGGAGTGCAACTTCTTAGAGCACGTTGTGAAAGAAATAGTAGTTCAAAACTGTGGCTATGCGTCATTGGTTAATGACACCATATTTTGGACAATGAATTTAATGCCATAAAAGCTAAGCTGCTTCAAAGGATTATTTCAGTATAGAACTGTAAGAACTGTTACTGTTCTAGAAGTCTTCAAACAGGCTTGACAAATATTTTATTCTGGACTAAAGAAATAAGCTACAAAAGATGTAAAGGCTTTTGAAACCAAGCCCATTAATATACTCCATTGCCTGGAAAGGGAGTACATGAAGGCCTGATTTTCAATGAGTTGGCTGCACGATTACATGAGCTGAACACATAGCCATGTTCTGCTTGCAATTACCATGACTGGGTGTGGAAATCGGTATTTGTGCACACAAATGATCATAAAGTAGCTATTAGGGTTACCACCTTTCTAAATGTTGCTAACTGGACCACCAAGGCCTCAGCCCTTTCTGCCCCCTCCCCCCCCAAGGCCCACCACTGTCGCTCTTCATCACTGCATACTGCCTCAAATAAATGTGGTAAGTTCATTTTTGTCACTCCTCTCTCTCTGAGAAAATGTCATTTCAAAGTGATGTTTCAACTAATTTGTATTTTTGATACTTGTATTAATTTTAGGGCTGTCAATTAATTGCAGTTAACTCACACGATTAACTCAAAAAATTCAATCACGATTAATTGCACTTATAACAATAGAATACCAATTGAAATTTATTAAATATTTGTGGATTTTTTCCTACATTTTCAATATTGATTTCAATTACAACACAGAATACAAAATGCACATTGCTCACTTTATATTCTATTACAAATATATGCACTGTAAAAATGATAAACAAAAGAAACAGTATTTTTCAATTCACCTCCTACTGCAGTGTACTGTTTATTGTGAAAGTGTAACTTACAAACGCAGATTTTATTTTTTTTTTGGTTACATAACTGCACTCAAAAAACAAAACTGTGTAAAACTTTAGAGCCTACAAGTCCACTCAGTCCTACTTCTTGGTCAGGCAATCACTCAAACAAAGTTGGTTATAATTTGCAGGAGATAATGCTGCCTGCTTCTTGTTCTCACCTGAAAGTGAGAGCAGGTGTTTGCATGGCACTGTTGTAACTGGCGTTGCAAGATATTTACGTGCCAGATGCGCTAAAGATTCATATGTCCCTTCATGCTTCAACCACTATTCCAGAGGACATGCTTCCATGCTGATGATGGGTTCTGCCTGATAACAATCCAAAGCAGTGCAGACTGACACATGTTTATTTTCATCATCCGAGTCAGATGCCGCCAGCAGAAGGTTGATTTTCTTTTTTGGTAGTTTGGGTTCTGTAGTTTCCACATCAGAGTGATGCTCTTTTAAGACTTCTAAAAGCATGCTCCAAACCTCATCCCTCTCAGATTTTGGACGGCACTTCAGATTCTTAAACCTTGGGTTGAGTGCTGTAGCTATTTTTAGAACTCTCACATCGGTACCGTCTTTGCATTTTGTCAAATCTACTTTGAAAGTGTTCTTAAAACGAACATGTGCTGGGTCATCATCCGAGACTGCTATAAGATGAAATATATGCAGAATACAGGTAAAACAGAGCAGGAGACATACAATTCTCCCCGCAAGGAGTACAGTCGCAAATTTAATTGACGCATTATTTTTTTTTAAACAAGCATCATCAGCATGGAATCATGTCCCCTGGAATGGTGGCCGAAGTATGAAGGTGCATACGAACGTTTAGCACATCTGGAATGTAAATACCTTGCAGCACCGGCTACAAAACTACCATGCAAATGCCTATTCTCACTTTCAGGTGACATTGTAAATAAGAAGCAGGCAGCAGCATCTCCCCATCAATGTAAACAAACTCGTTTGTCTCAGCGATTGGATGAATAAGAAGTAGGACTGAGTAGACTTGTAGGCTCTAAAGTTTTACACAGTTTTGATTTCTGAATGCAGTTTTTTTTTGTTTTTTTTTTGTTTTTTTACACGATTCTACATTTGTAAATTCATCTTTCATGATGAAGAGATTGCACTACAGCACTCGTATGAAGTGAATTGAAAAATTTTTACAGTGCAAATGTGTAATCAAAAATAACGTGAGCACTTTACCCTTTGTATTCTGTGTTGTAATTGAAATTAATGTATTTGAAAATATAGTAAACATCCAAAAATATTTAAAATAAATTTCTATTGTTGTTTAACAGCACGATTAATCACTTGCCAGACCTAATTAATTTGTAAGATTAAATGTACTTGTTGCTATAAAAACATTTATAAAACACAAAACTAATTTGTTCCTCATTTGAACTTCTGATGCCAACTTAAATTACCACACTACTATACGTGAATCCAAGTTACTAGGTTGGCATTTTGAGAGGGGGCTAAAAACTGGGGGAAAAGGCTTTCGTTCACAGGGAAGTAAGAATATGCTAGCACTGATTGTAAGTAAGCCTGACTCAAAAAGATGCTTTTAAATGCGAGTTATTTTGAGGCACTGTGGTCTCTTGAAAGGCTTTAAATAATTTATTATATTCCAGAAGAGTTAGCTCTTGACCTGATAGCTCTCCTGACCTAATTTAAAATGTAATGTTATGTATGTTTATAGCATATACATACACACTATCTTCACAGTGTATTCTAGGGGGTGCTTGTAGTGACCCCTACATAACCCCTATATTGGCTGCCTAACAGTTTTCATTTTAAAATATTCTCTGTTTATTTATTTTAAAACAAGAACCTCTAATAACTCCACTGTTTGGAGCAAGCTTTTGAAATTCAACAGAGAGAAGGCCTTCAGGCTAGAGAAGTACCTTTTCTTTATCCTATGACATTTCACTCAGGTTTCAGCAAAATAGTTTTAAAAAAAAGTCACCATTTCCTTTATCTTGTTGTAGTCCTCATGAAAATTTTAGCAGAATGCCAAAATCATAGCTGCCCAGTTTTGTGCTGCTGCACGTGTGACATTTTATGCAAGTTATTTAATGAGCTGTTTGCATATTTTATATAGCCACACATTTAAGCTTATGGTCAACAACACCTGGCCACAATAGCAATGGTAGGCTGTTGAGAGCACAAAACATGGCAGCTGTGACTGAGGTAGATGGGTGGGCAAGCTGTGGCTCTTGTGGGGAAAAAAGGTCTTCACCTAAGGCAGGGGAGCTATTCAGGTGGCTGAGAACAGGTTTTAGATGATGCTGGGAGGGGCAGTTGAGTGGGCGCCTGGTGCAACTGGTTGTGGGGGGTGGGGACAACGCAGCCTGCGTCTAGTATCAGGCTTCTCACCTCATGTGGCTGTGTGGCAGAGTGCTGCTGCTGCTGCAAACACACCTAATCAGCCCCTGCCATGCCAGCCCCAATCAAGGGGGATAGATTGGAACTGGTTGAAAAGCCTTATGTCTGCTGGCAATTGGCAACATCTGCCAGCCTGATAGGCAGGCGCTACAAAGGCTGGGAAGGACCCAGGAGGAGGAAGGCAGCCAGAGAGAGGGGCGGGGCGCGGCGGGGCGGGGAGGGGGGGTAGGTCAGTCAGGGAGGGAAATGGAAGCCCTCTAGCTGGTTACTGACCCAGCCTGCGGTAGGCAAGAAACCTGTAAGAACTGTATATAGTTTGACACTGGTGATGGGAAAATGCTTAAAGAATAAAGGATACGGGCATTGCACAGAGCTGAAGTCTCCCTGGACTTATTTAGGAGAGCAACTAGGCCCAGAAAAGAGGGGCCAGATGTGCACCACATTACATGTGGGGGCTTGTCTGGGAGCCTTTTGTGCCTGAGCCACAGTTTGGCAACCCGGAGATGGAGGGAACCCTGCAATGGCGGACACAGCAGCAGGAGGAGATGCAGAAGATGCTGTAGGCCTTCCAGCAATCCCACCAGATGGAGAGAGAGGCTCTACTCACTTGGCAGGCCGAGCAGCAGAAGACTTTATTAAGAGCAGGCGGGGGTGCAGCAACAATTCCTGCAGAAACTAGTGAGTTCCTCGGGGGGGAGATGGCACCCGCACCACAGAGCTGGGCCTTTGTAAAATTGGCCCTGATGCCAACTCCAACCCTGACGCCTTCCTCTGCACCTTTGAGCAAGTGCCCATCGGCACCGGATGGGACAGGGCAACCTTGGCCCTACAGTTAGCCCCATATGTCGCTGGAGAGGCACAGGCTGTATATATGGCACTGACTGATGCACGACCAGGGAGTGTGACACTGTGAAGGCGGTGGTCCTAGACCAGATGGGGGTTTTGTCCAAGAAATATCGACAGAAATTTCGGTCGGCCGGGTGGATGGGGAGGCTGTGGCCCCGGGCCTTTGCCCAGAAAATGACGGACTGGGCCACACGGTGGTTGCGGCCCGACACCCAAACGGTGGGGCAGATCATAGACCAGGTGATCCTGGAACAGTTTGTGCAGGGCCTCCCACAGAGCATGCGAGTCTGGGTCTGGCGACACCCGCCAGGCAGCAAGCTGATGGAGGAGTATGCAGAGGCAGACTTCCCTGCCAGGGAGAGTCTTGATACCTCGGGACCCAACCCTCCCCCACCTCCAGGGGAAGAGACAGAGAAAAGAGACAAAGGGAGCCCCTAGTCGCCCAGGACAGCTTGTATGCTGGCGTTGTGGGCAGCCAGGACATAAAAGCCAGGATTGGCCAGTGATGGAATGTGGCGTAGCTGAGATCTGTGCCTGGACTGAAGTTGGGGGGGGCAGAAGAAGAGAAGTGGTTTGGCCACCATCCCCGTGCAGGTGGGGAGAAAGCCCCAGAGGGGACTGGTAGACACAGCCTTGGCCCACTCGCTCGTGCAGCAGAGGCTGGTAAAGCCACATTGGCTTTTCCCTGGAGAGAGGATGACACTCAAACACATCTATGGGGATAGGGAGTATTGTCCCATAGCCCAGGTGCCCCTAGAAGTTTGGGGCAGGTCCACCTGGAAATGAGTGGGGGTAGTAGAGGGGTTACCCTACCCCGTAGTCCTGGGGACGGACTGGGCACCCATCCCTAAAGGGAAGGAAGGCACGGGGAGGAGACCCACTGGGAGAAAGAGGGGAAGTAACCCAAAGCAGGGTGGTGAGACCTCCTACGTGGGTGGGGGGATGAGTGAACCCCCCAGGCAGGCCTGAGGGGCTCCCCCAGAATAACTTCCCAGGCAGAGGGAGGCGGGGCCGAGCAAGGCCATGCCTGACAGCTGATTAAGAGGGGAGGTGTGTAGCAGAGTGCTGCTGCTGCAAACACACCTAATAAGCCCCTGCTGCGCCAGCCCTAATCAAGGGGGATAGATTGGGACTCTTGTGGGGGAAAAAAGGTCTTCACCTAAGGCAGGGGAGCTATTCAGGTGGCTGGGAACAGGTGTTAGATGATGCTGGGAGGGGCAGTTGAGTGGGCACCTGGTGCACCTGGTTGTGGGGGGGTGGGCACAATGCAGTCTGGGGCTAGTATCAGGCTTCTCACCTTATGTGGCTGTGTGGCAGAGTGCTGCTGCTGCAAACACACCTAATCAGCCCCTGCCACACCAGCCCCAATCAAGGGAGATAGATTGGGGCTGGCTGAAAAGCCTCATTTATGCCTGAAGGAACCAGAAGGAGGGAGGCAGCCAGAGAGAGAGAGAGAGAGAGAGGTCAGTCAGGGAGGGAGGTGGAAGCCCTCTAGCTGGTTACTGACCCAGTCTGCGGTAGGCGAGAAACCTGTAAGGACTGTATATAATTAGACACTGGTGATGGGAAAATGCTTAAAGAATAAAGGATACAGGCGTTGCACAGAGCTGAAGTCTCCCTGGACTTATTTGGGAGGGCAACCGGGCCCAGAGGAAGCGGGGCCAGCCATGCACCCTGTGACAGGCTGCCTTTGCCTCCTCCTGAGCCATCATTCCTGGCTGGGATCCAACAGGGGGGACAGCAAGAGAAATGGTGCCTGTCCACTTGTTCAGAACTACAGCAGATCCAAGTGGCCAACAGGCACAACTGCAGAGAAATGCCTGCAGCTTTCCCACATCTCTGTCAACTGCGTAAGATTCAGGCTTCACTGCAGGAACGAGTTCCTGGGATACCAGATTGTGTGGCATAACTGCACAACACTTGGCAGCTTGCAAAATAACTGAACATGAATATTCTAAAGAGGTGGTCTGGCCACTACACCATCGCCGCCACCACCACACACTGCACTGAGAACAATTTTAATTATGTCCCCTCATGCAGCATGGTTATACAATCTTTAATTACATTATCAAATAGTATTGTTTCCACTGGACCCCTGCCTTATTCAGTCCACAGGTTGGATGCACAAGGGGGCAGAATTAAAGTTGCACAGGCAACAAAAAAAATGGTATTTCCTAGTTCATGACTGCAAACTACATAACTTTCTTTTAATGTAGATCTTTCGTATGTAATTATGTAGAGACACAACCAGTGCATCCATTTTAAGAGAGGTTATGTTTCGTAAACAACAAGAGAATGAATCAAGACAATCCAGACTCTCTTTTTTTTAATTAAAAACTCTTTCAAGATTGAGCTCCCCCTCCAAACTTACCGCCCCCAACACACATCTTCATGGGCCCCAGTTTTATGTAAGCTTATTCTACTTGCTATTCTTAATATTACCAGTTTCTCAACAAAAAAATGTAACTTGTTAAATAATTAATATGTTCTAACGTGACCTGACTTTCAACTCAGAAATCAAGTATGTTTGAAGTAGCATTTACTTTTTAAATGGACAGGCAATATTCAAGTGTTCCTTCTTCAACCTCTTTGCTAATGCACCACAGTCCTGACATCAGACTTAGCTCTTCAGCTATTCTCCAAGTCCTGAGCCTTTGTGTAGACTGCCACTTGCACCAAAAATTACACTGTGGTACTCTGATATATAGAAATAGCCACAAAACAGTAAGTTGAAACCAGATTTATTTTCACATATGATTATAGCCATGATCAGAAGGTAAAGAATTAACACACTACACCTCCACCCCGATATAACACGAATTTGGATATAACACGGTAAAGCAGTGCTCCGGGGGGCAGGGCTGCACACTCTGGTGGATCAAAGCAAATTTGATATAACGCGGTTTCACCTATAACACAGTACGATTTTTTGGCTCCCAAGGACAGTGTTATATCGAGGTAGAGGTGTATATTACTCATTACCCTCCCTGCTCTTCTTCTGATCTTTTATAAGCTTTTCCACACACTTTAAAAATATAATTTTTCCTTCAAATTTATGGTTCTAGAATTCAAAACCTCTATCCCCCCAAGAAGCAGCAAAGAATCCTGTGGCACCTTATAGACTAACAGACGTTTTGCAGCATCAGCTTTCGTGGGTGAATACCCACTTCTTCGGATGCATCCGAAGAAGTGGGTATTCACCCACGAAAGCTGATGCTGCAAAACGTCTGTTAGTCTATAAGGTGCCACAGGATTCTTTGCTGCTTCTACAGAACCAGACTAACACTGCTACCCCTCTGGTACCTTCTATCCCCACAGAGGGTTAATCAGAATGCAAAAGCAACAGAAAATTCCAATTACTGCTTGAGAGAGGTACTAGCCCTTAGTTTGATATTTGGTATTTTCAGTATTGATCAAAATTAATTTCAATGAAAATTCTCTCTTCCTCCCCTTTTGTTACAGACATTACTGGAAACTCTCTTTTGTCAGTCCTCAGACCCAGGTGAAAGTTATTATGCATATGCCTTTAGAAAGGGCAGTGAAGAGAAACACCTTTGAAATGGGGTAAAAATGTTAAAGCCAAGAATTCTAAAAGTATTAGACTGCTACCATAAAACCCCCTTTTCATTCTTCATTTCATTCCAAAATCTTCCAGAAATTAACATGTCCACAGTAGAAGAATTTTTTTTCTTTAATTAGAGATCTACTCTATTAACCTTGTTGGATTGATTTCCCAAATTCCTCAAAGAGCAAGGACAGAGTTCTGCCCCTTTTAATTATCTAACAACTCAATTTTCCATGCACCATTTCTGGGGCTAGCTTTGTGGTGCTACTCCAGCCACACATCCTCATGGCTATACATTATTTAAAAAATAAAAAGTTTTCATTGGAAGATGCCTATTTCATCATAAAACAGTGCTGAAACTGGTATCTTGCCTTCCACAGAAAAAAGGATAGTTAAAATACTGTCCTAAGCAACTTCCACTTCATAAGGAGGTAAGAGTGGGCGCTCCTTATACAGCTTTTAAAGGTCTTTCATTTGCACAAAAATTGTGTATTGCACAAGTAATGCACCAACTAGTGAAAATATCAACCTATTACGTTTTTATGCTATTAGTTCTCTATGCTAAATATACTGCAATGCAGAAAACGATAAAAGGCAGAATTTCTTTTGCTATGCAGAGTCTTATCTCTTGTTTATCTGTGTATAAACAATGGACATAGAATGTATTGAAGTACAATATTGTCAAATGAAGCATTAGATTGGCAGGCAAAGGTCAGAGTACAGGTATCGCTGTAGCCACTGGTCAGGACTTCATAATCCACTTCATAATGCCTGGGGAAAACAGACAACAGATATAGTAAGGAATGCATTGTAAGAGTGATACGGTCCTGTGGGATCCCAAAGACTGTAGGTGCTATTTACAAAAACATTTTTCAGTGCTCAGATGGTTGTTGCAGCTGAAATCTACACAACTTCTTAGAACTGTGATTAAGTCTGCAATTCCTGCTAGTCTCCATGGAGACCAATGCTGGCTCAGAAAAAGTCACTAAGGGCTGGTCTACATTTAAACTGTAGGTTGACATAGCTAGGGCAACTCAGGGGTGTGAAAAATCCACAACACTGAGCACCATAGCTATGCCAACCTAACCTCCGAGGCAGACAGAGCTAGGTCAGCAGAAAAATGCTTCCATCAACCCAGCTACCGTGGTGTTCTTA
The DNA here is from genome assembly GCF_020497125.1 of Mauremys mutica. Lineage (NCBI taxonomy): Eukaryota > Metazoa > Chordata > Testudines > Geoemydidae > Mauremys > Mauremys mutica. The sequence continues at coordinate 78,456,752 of NC_059082.1, read as the reverse complement.
CAGAGACAGATAAACCTCTTCTGGCACTGCAGATGAGGTTATCCCGGCACAGCTATGGCGCCACAGCTATGCCGCTATAATGCCTGTGGCGCAGACATGGCCTAAGTGCTTTAAAATAATTCCTGTTCATTTTCAAGTTTTTAAACATTTAGCCCTTTTTTTGCCGACCAGACACCTTTTCTCATGGAAACAGTAGCAGTAGCAACAGCCAAAAAGTACGGCTATAAGAATATTTTTACATTGGATTTCATCTGTAATTGCAACACTGAAAATGGCATTTTTAAAAAAAGCAGTCTTCAGAATTTAAAAGCCAACAAGCCTGTCGTGCCCTCTGAATTTTTAACGTGTTCAAATGTCTTTACGCGTAAGATGTTTGTGTATGTTGTGCCATTGTATACAACAGCAACAGAATCCTTAATGGGAATAATATACCGCTGATTAACCACCCTTAATTCTGTTGTGTGTTAAACTCAGCTCTCCTCCTTTTGCAGACAGTCTACGTCCTTTGGGCAGAGTGTGCTCTAAAAGCAACTTCAACCCCAGACCATTTCTAGATTGTGTGTCTTACAACACTAACAGAAGATATATTTAGTTATTCTGGATACCAACACCTTCAGCATTCTGTACCACAGACCTGAAAGGTTTCTATTTCCCAAATCAGATAGATCAGCAGCAACTTGTTAGACACACAGTGCCTTTTGAAGAGTTTAATAATATTGCTCTTCTCGAACATTAGACATTTTCAATATAAAAGATATTATTTACATGTACCTATAAAAAAGCTTAAAAATTCAGGCAAGTAAATTATTGATATCCTTCATTTAGCATTTTAGCATTGCAGTTCTGAGTTTATCGTACACAAAAGACATATACAAACCTTTACATATAGATTATTACAACAATCTGTACTGCTGCCCTGAGGGTAGTTATCTAATCCTGGGCTCATCACAGACCTTGAAATTCTCTCAGATTAAACCTTGTACACCCTGACACAGACTGATATGCTTCTCTTGGCCAACAAGAGAGTCCTCAAGCACAATTCTATCCCCTCTACCTCCTCTTTTACTCTCTAAATATGGCATCACCCCTGACTCTGAACCTTTTTTTCTCTCTCTCTCATGGCAGTAAATATGCCTACCATCATTGTAGCATCCTGGCCTAAAATGCTACCTCAAATGCCTTAATCACACCCTTACTGCAGTTTTGTCTTTCTCCTCTCATTCTATCGCAACTCCCTTCTCTAGCGTTTTCCTATATCCCAGCTCTCAATGTTTCAGTGAACACTGAACTTCCTGCATATCTTCACACAGAATTACAACCACTTCAATCAACAAAAGACTAATAGCATCAAATTAATCAGATACACATTTCCATATTGCCCTCATTTTAAAATTTTGTTTATAAATTTGATTGCCGTTACAAAAAGTAATATTTACAATCAGTGGTGTTGGAACAATTTTTACAGTGGGGGTGTTGAAAGCCATTGAACAAAACTGTAAACCCTGTATATGATGGAAACTACTTCAAGCCAGAAGGTACTACCGCACCCCCCAGTATCCCTCGTTCCAGCACCCCTTTTTAAAATATACATGGGACTTCTAGGGCCTACATTAATCTTCTCTACAACAGCTGCGTAAATGAAGAAATGAGATAGATATGAACAATCCAGTATTTTAAACCAACTTTCTTCAGTAAGGAACAGTAAATCAATATGCTGATTTCTGAAGTAATCAGTACACAGAACTATTTGTCTTCAAAAGTTGCCTTGTCTTCTAGGAAGCAAAAGGCAATTTGTTCCATGGGCAGGTAATAGTTTCCACATAATATAAGTAGAGATAGTTGCTGTGGGTTCAGTGGTTTAGAGAATAGTTTTTACAAGGTCAAGAAAAACTGTTACATGCTTCCATGTTTTATTAATCTGCCTATCCCATTTTACCAAGAGGCACATCATCATCTCAAGAAATATCTACATGAACAATAACTTCCATTACAAAACCAAATTTGAGCCAGCTTTGGTTCTGAAAATAGTGAATGTATACATACACAATTGGACATAATGTTCTTTTTAAATAAAAGCATAAATATTTGATATTAAAATCATAGGTCATAAAATATGGTGATACATATAATTTATGTACGATTTTCCAGAGGCATTACTTGTTAGTGTGTGAAGGTTTTTATATACTTCTGAAGAGTCCTGTGCAATTGGAAATGTTCTAGCTTTTTTTCACACTTTTGGTATGGTGCATAAACTATTTTTATATTATTTTTAATACTTTCCATCATGCTGAAATATAAAAACATTCTCCTGGTTTTTAATAACATGGATCAATTTTTGATTATATAACGATGTTATTTCATTAAAAGTATTCTGCCTGCAAATAATAAGGGGTATGACACCTTGATATTATTGCTTTCTTTATTTTCAAAATAAATAAAGCTATTTTCTGTAAGGAAAGCTTAATAATGAAATAGGTTTTTGTGTCGTTTTTAATAAACTGAACTATTCATTCCTATAGGAAAATTAGGGTTATGGACTAGTGGTAGACAGCCACAGTAAAGGCTATTTATTTTGCTTTATTTTCCCCCTTTAAAATACTTTTCCAGATTTGTAGAGGTTTCCTAATCCTTTCAAGATATTGGTTGTTTTACAACACAGCAAGTCTCCTAAAATAGGTTTGATATGCAAAACACTTCTCAATTTGAATGAAATTACAACTGTAATATCTTATTTCCAGTTTAGTTTAATACTCTAAGTGCCCCTTATTAAACATAACATTTAATGTGGGAAAAACAAAGCCCCCTTGAACTCTAAGAATAAAATTTGCTATATAAAATCCTTAAATTCTATTTAATAAAAATATGTATTCAAATCTATTAGGAAATGTTTATTAAAGACTCTGGGTAAACATGACTATTTTTCATAAATTTCTTCTCACAAAAGACACACGATGGGCCCCATCTAATGAAATCTTTTATCTGTTAAATCAGCATTTCACTACTTATCTTTTGCTTTTTTTTTTTTGCTTTTTTTTTTTTAAAGTAAATTGGAATGTTAATACCCAGATAAATCTAGGTATTTACCCAAGTATGTGAAATCTTACTTAGGTAATAATTGGTTCTAACATTACGTCAAAACAGCAAAGATAAATGTGAACATTCTTGTCTTGTTCGTCTTATCAAAGTAAATGAGGGAAGACATGACATCATTTCTCAACCAAGAAGTCCATGGTACTGCATAGAGCAGGGGTAAGCAACCTATGGCACAGGTGCCGAAGGCGGCACACGAGCTGATTTTCAGTGGCACTCACACTGCCTGGGTCTTGGCCACTGGTCCGGGAGGCTCTGCATTTTAATTTAATTTTAAATGAAGCTTCTTAAACATTTTGAAACCTTATTTATTTTACATACAACAATAGTTTAGTTATATATTATAGACTTATAGAAGGAGACCTTTGAAAAACATTAAAATGTATTACTGGCACGCGAGACCTTAAATTAGAGTGAATAAATGAAGACTCAGCACACCACTTCTGAAAGGTTGCTGACCCCTGGCATAAAGTATATGCTGCCATTGTTCCAATTCTGTATCAAATTCAAATTTGTCTTTCTAGCTTTTATAAGACACACTTGTTCCATGATAATATCGGAGTAAATTACCTATTCTATTAGCAAAGACTGTAGCTATAATTTGTGTCCATGTGAATTAGCAAAATGGGTCAATTGGAGCTGCAGCCAGCAAGGGATTTAAAGAGTCCTACACTTAGGATGGAAGAATCCCATGCACTGCTTCAGGCCGGGGACTGACTGGCTAAAGCGGCAGTTCTGCAGAAACGGACCTGGGGATTACAGTGGACAAGAAGCTGGATATGAGTCAACAGTGTGCCCTTGTTGCCAAGAAGGCTAACGGCATATTGGGCTGCATTAGTAGGAGCACTGCCAACAGACTGAGGGAAGTGAATTATTCCCCTCTATTTGGCACTGATGAGGCCACATCTGGAGTATTGTGTCCAGTTTTGGGCCCCCCACTACAGAAAGGATATGGACAAATTGGAGAGTGTCCGGTGGAGGGCAACAAAAATGATTAGGGGGCTGGGGCACATGATTTATGAGGAGAGGCTGAGGGAACTGGTCTTATTTAGTCTGCAGAAGAGAAGAGTAAAGGCGGGATTTGATAGCAGCCTTCAACTACCTGAAGGGGGGTTCCAAAGAGAATGAGCTAGGCTGTTCTCAGTGGTGGCAGATGACAGAACAAGGAGCAATGGTCTCAAGTTGCAGTGGGGGAGGTCTAGGCTGGATATTAGGAAAAACTATTTCACTAGGAGGGTGGTGAAGCACTGGAATGGGTTCCCTAGGGAGGTGGTGGAATCTCCATCCTTAGAGGTTTTTAAGGCCCAGCTTGACAAAGCCCTGGCTGGCATGATTTAGTTGGTGGTGTTCCTGCTTTGAACAGAGGGTGGGACTAGATGACCTCCTGAGGTCCCTTCCAACCCTAATCTTCTATGATTCAATACAAAGTCTGCAGTTTATTAATTATTAGTAGTATTACTATAGCACCCAGGCGTCCCACTCATGGACCAGGATCCTATTGTGGAAGTTGCTGTGCGACCAAAACAAAGTGTCCCTGCAAGAAGTTTGGCCCAGTTTCTGAATTATTATTCTTGGTTCTTTTAGGGTTTGGGGGACTTAAAGTCTCTGTCAACCCACACTTAAATTCTCACGCTCTAAAGGACAGTGTGCACCACCACACACGCGCACACACACTCTCTCTCTCTCCTCCCACTCTCTCTCTCCAAGCATATGCTTGGCATTTTATAGTAAGAAGGGAGATAAGGATGCAGAGGAAGAAAATTTATTTTTAAAATGAAATGTTTTGTTTTTTGTAAGTCACAGTTTGGTTTTTAGAACTCATGTAGATTGTTCTGTTGCTGGAGTGTTCAATACTTCATCGTTTACTGGAGGGAAAGAGAAAAACATTCTGTCGTTTATAAAATAGTTTAAAAGTCGTTAGGTAGAGGCGAATGAATGAATCTGATGTTTGCAGAATGAAGTATCTTCTTTACTCTTGTAAATGTAGCTCATTCCTATTGAACTTGGGGATGTGATTCTCATATATGATCCTAATTTATGCTTTCCTTTTAAAAATTTGTGATAACTCTTGCAGATTCCAGGATGTTTTGTTTATCACATTACATACAGACCCTTACAAGATCTTATTTTTGTGCCCAGAGGTGATGGCCCTAATCAAATAGCTCTTTCTAGCTTGATTCTATCAGTTTTGACTTTAAGAAAAGTAAGCCACTGTTGTTTTATTTTTTAAAAGACTGACTTCAAAACTCTAGATGGTCAATTAATTATTGTCTGTCTGTGTCGTCTAGATCTGCATGTAGATTTTTTTTTTTAATTAAATAACTCCATGGAGTTGCTCCAGTCCACCCCAGGAGTCCCACTCTAATCCTTTAGGAAGAGTTTCCTCAACTCTTCTGTCCCTTCACATCATCTCACCAGTACTGATACTCAAGCCTTTATCCTGCATAGCTCATAACACCTGGAACAGCCATCAAGTGTCTGTCCCTCTGCCTTATTATCTGATTTAGAATCTTAGCAAAAAAAAAACAAAACAAAAAACCTTTTCCTCCATTGCCTGTACATTTTAATTTCCTTCTCCCTTAATTATTAACCTTATATAGTAATTTGCCATAAAGAATTTTAAGGACATGATATTAGTTATCTTGGGATACCACTTGTGAAATTATATTTAAGAGTTGTTCATGGGATTGTGTTATAGGAAATATTCTCAGTTTCAATTATTTTACACGCCTATAATTCTACCACCAGTAAAATTAAGCTATTTAAAATCTTGAAATAGGTATGTCACGCGTATGAGCAGAGAAAACTCTAAATCAAAAATGCTAGACATGGATCCAGTGTCAGATCCATGCATAACAAAAGGTTTACAATGGATAATTCAACCACGTCGGCTTTACATTTTTAACCACCTCCAGTTACTCCTTTCAACAACATTTACATCAATCAGATCAATAGTTTTATTAAACATACAGGTAGGGCATTTGCATAATAAGCCATTATATGAGAAAATGACATCATTTGCAAAATCCTCACAGGGTGAGTATTTGACAATGCTGAAGGCAGTAAGGCAGAAGGTGGAAAAAACTAATGTAACAAATACATGTTGCATACTTTGTTGTTGTACTTGTGTTGATCCCAGGATATAAGAGACAAGGTGGGTGAGGTAATACCTTTTATTGGACCAACTTCTGTTGGAGAGAGAGAAGCTTTCATGCTTACACAGAGCTCCTCTTCAGAGAGCTCTGTGTAAGCTCTAAAGCTTGTGTCTCTCACCAACAGATGTTGGCCCAATAAAAAGTATTTAATAGCAAATACATAACATTCAAAATATTTTTTTAAACCCATTATTTACAATGAAGAAGTTCTCACCATCTGTGGGGCACAGTGCAATTCTAGCTTAGCTTTATTTCCTTATAATGTCAGCTGACTCAAAACTACAGTCTTGTGAGATAATTACATATATTATACATGTTTTTATGCAAGGGTGTTAGCACATTTTGCATGCCTCCACGGCTAATCTCTGCTCCCTAAATCTGCCTCTTTTCTTGAAGAAAAGTACTTAAATCCTAAAGGATAAGGATAGTTATAAAAAATAAATTTATAAGTAGAATTATCTTCTATTTTAAACAAAAAGCTGTGCTCTTCTGATAAATATAGAAATGCCACTAAGGATCCAGGAGAATTCAATGTTCTCTTTTCCTCTTAAAAAAAGTTCACTTTGCAAACAGAAAATGTCAGAATCAGTGAGGCTTGCATCAGTTTTGCTGGTGCACAACATGAAAGTCCCAGATTTTATTTTATTTTATATATATAAATAAAATAAAAATAAAAATAAAAAATAAATAAATCCGCATTTTTCTTACCTTTGCCCAAAAGCAGCTGGCCATTCATTGTACTAGTCTGCTGAAATCTAGATACTGAGATTCAACACTCAGCGTCAATTAGTCAGGTTGTGTTAGTCAGGTAAATATAAGGCAAAGGACCTCTTTTTGGGTAGTCCTGCTTCAGGAGAATAGTATATCATTGTAATGCACACCTCCAACAGAATAACTAATTATGGTGCAGGGAAACCAGCAGTAACTTCACAATCCAATATAACTAGAATCTTAGTAGTGGAGATCACTAAGTCTTGAAAGAGGGCAGCAAATCATTTTTAGGGCAGTACATGGACCCCCATGAGCTACCTACACATCCTTCATCCCTATAATTTTCTTTCTTTCTGCCCATGTTCATAAAAGGGGAAAATACAGGGTTGAAAACCGATCTTAAATATGCCAAATTCACTGAAACTTCAGGTTAAAGCTCCTAAAAAACTGATTTTCCACTGCCTCACTTTTTCATAAAGTTTTGCTCAAATGGTTTAAGTGTTGTCTGGCATGTGGAATCCAATACTTTTTGACTAAAATTATACTTTTTCATCTGGGAAAGAGCCCACAAAAGATTATTTTTGAGAGTGGTTATAGTTAGAAAACGAACCCTAAAAAGTTTGATCTTGATGTTCCAATGTCACATTCACTCACTCAATTTACAAAATCAAAAACAACATTCTTAACTACCATGATTACAAACACAACTTGTTATCTAAAAATAAGAGTGGATTTTTAGTTTTCTAGATTACTCAAGAGCGAAGACTGCAGAATCTGAGCTTCATGGGCATTTTGCTGATGCTGTTGAAGTAGAATGAGAGAAAGCTCTTTTACTATCAGTTTTACACTTCTGACAGCAGCTGAACAATTTTCTTGTTGTTAATCTAACTACATGACTAAATCATGCAAGGACAGAAATGCAGAAACCTGTTTTGTTTTTAATCTAAGACTATTTTTTCTGAACATAACCACACTAATTTTCACTGTGGAAATAATGATAAATATCGATTTAAATTTTGTTTTTCAAAATATTAGAAGATCACACATTTATATTAGCTAGTAAAAAATTTAAGATAAGAACTGAAATACCAATAAAAAACAAACAAACATTGCTTTTTAAAAACTTAAAAACCAAGAACAGTTACTGCAGGGTTTTTTTTCCTTCAATTTTTTCTTCATCCTTTTAGTCAGAAACATCAATTGAAATAAGAAGTTGCAAGCATGAAAAGTTAAATTATAATAAGGAATGCATCTATGTGGCAACAATGAGAGTTTAAGCTACACTAGTACACTGAGTTTAGAGTAGTGCAAAAGGTCTAGTCAATGTAAACATTAGATAGACCTTCCCATTTAAGAAGCTAGTTAGTGGTATATGCCATATAGACTGAAGCCCGGGGGGACGGGGGGGGGGAACAAAACCAAACCAAAAACAGGCCACCTAACATTGGGTTACAAGGACTACTGAGGGATTCCAGAAGGATGGCTCACCCAAGTTGTGTCGTTTTGTCTTTGCGTGCTCGTGAATATGTTTCTTTGTAAAACAGCCAAAGAAGACACAATAGAGGCAAGAGTGGAGTCTGTTCAGGTGGGCACCACACATGTGACAAATGCACGACTTTGCCTGAAATACAGAAATGGACAGTAATTATGAACAGGAAAAAACCTATTTACACAGGTCAGCATTCTATTAACTCTTTAATCCATTTATGCTGCATTTCTAAAGAAGCTATCTAGAAGTAGAAATAAAACTCCAAACGAGCAGTTAATTGAGTGTCTGAAGTATGCCAGACTGACAGCAGGGATAACTGAAGTTCTGTCTCCCCAGAAACTACAGGCAGTGACAGTACAAACTACTCCACTGCCCCAACACATTTCAAAACCTTAATCTGGAGCAAATCACTTCTAGGAATAGCTAACATCCACACCTGTTCACAGTTGCTAGCTTCTCTATTGTGTATACCAACAATGGTGTCAACTGCAAGATGTTTTAGACATCTTGCATCTGGAGATGGTACATCACCAACTGACTTCATATAGGTCAACCAGCTACATAAGTCTTTTGGTCACTAACTAATCTGGGCTGGATTTGAAGCAAGTTTTTGGAAGATTAAAAAGACTCCATTTCCCTGCACCATCCAGTCCAGAAAGATATTTAATGACAACTGATCTGGATCATTTGAAGTGAAGAACACACAAACCTAACATGGTAGTTTGCTCTCCTGTTGCTATGGTACATTTTAACTAATAATCCTGGCAAAGAAGTGTTCAAATATTGGAAGGTAGATTTTTAAGTCTTGATCTGATCAGAACTCTTCTTTAAATTGATATTCCCGATTTATTTCTTCCATTAAGCGCCCAACTCAGATATGTCAATAAATCCCTTGAGAGACTTCTATTATTCCTAGTTGGATGCAAACAAACACAAAGAATGTAGGGATAACAAGGCCAAGAAAGCACCACAAACTATTTAGCACTAAATATTTTAAGTTTCATGTTCTACCCTTGGTTGCACACTGATAGCCAAAATGATTCAAGTTTAAATCATTCCTTCATATCAGAGTGATGTGGACAACAATTCTAGCAACAAATGAGTAAGTGAACCTAGAAACCAAAAGAACGGTATTAAAATTCAGATATTAACTATTCTGTAACAGCACAAAGCTACAAAGACTACTTCAAGATAATAGGAGCACCACTACAGTCAATGACTATGGAGACCGCACTTTTTTATGCTGGAATCCAATGATAGGTTTTCCAGATGTTAACTGATCAAATACAAAACTCAAGGTTCACTTTTTAAATGCAATAATCCACTAATCTATACAGTATGCATCATCCACAACAAATCCCAAAGAGTCCACCTTTAACAGTATTTGCCCAGGATGACATAATTGCTGTCAACACTCTTGGTGTAAAAATCAGCCAACTAGTTTACCATTTAATGCACTGAGACTTATTTTTAGCTCTTTCAAAAGTGGTCTTAAATCTTGAATATCACATATTATGAGTTCAAAGTTCCCAAAAGTCCTGTTAGATTAAAGTAGATCAGTTAAATCTAACAGCACACATGTACAATAAAACATTTTAAATTAAGACCAAAGCCTACCACCACCAAAATTTATATGTAAAGAAAAATGCTGCAAATCTGTCACACTGATGTTTAAACAGTGCTCTTTGGCTGCAAAAGCTAAATATGATCAACCTATCCATTAGAGATTGTTGCTATGACAACAGCTCAGACTAGCAACTGGCTATTTTACTTCTTAGCAAATTGTAGATGAGAAGCCTTTTGGCATTAAATGTATTGTAAATATAAGACACGAGTGTGCAGAAACTGCTGAGCATCTTACAGTTTTACTGCCTTTTAACCCATCCCATCGTAAATACGCTTCAGTTACGTAATTTTAATTCAGTCAAAATTAAGCAGAACAATGAAACAGTGAATTAATCTAGTATAATTATGAAGTAATTCACAATCTTGATTTAAAAAATTATCACAAGACCTACGTTAGTATGTCAAGAGTTAGAAACACCAGAGATGGGACTTCAGTCTTCAACATGGCTGGGCTCTATTCGTGTAAATTATTGATACAGAAGACAGTGGTGACTAAAAGCAAGACCTTACTGTTAACTATTCTTCTGCCCAGTCTCCAAAAAAGACCTAAACCACTAGACATACTAAGCTATAAACCCAGGGCATGGCACACATAAGGAAACTGGTAATCACAAGGCACTTTATTAATCATTCATTAGCTCAGGATAAAGAAGCCCATTTCTCTATGGCTGCTATTTTCTACGCTCAGTATTGCAACACACTCAACAGGAGTTAAAGGAAAAGGGCAGGCAGGACAAATAAATTGGGTTGACGACACTCTCTGGTGTCTTCAATTGTCAGAAGTTTGTTATTAGTTTACCACCTAAAGAATAGCAAATCATCAAAACACTGGTGCAGAGAGTTAATGCACCAGCCTGACAGTATCCTGAATTGACAGTCTTCCTTTGCATGCCAGTTTCTGTTCCAAAATCTCTTTCTGGAGTAGCATGGGCTTCAAGTGCAGTGAGAGCAGCATGTTGGGTACATGGTGAATTGGTATAGAAAGCAGTTTGTGTCATTTAACAGCGGTCCCTAAGCAATGTAGTAGATTTGAATGACAAAATTCTGTCCCTGTCCATGTGGACAGTGGCTATAATATAAAAGACAGACTACAATAAAGTTTAGCTGTTGTAAATCAGCCCTCTATATCGCCAGTTATTTGAGAAGTAGCTAAACTCAATTTTCACTGAGCTGAAAGTCAGAATAAATAATAGCCTTTATTTACAAGTTTTCAGGAACAGAGATTTAAGGAATCTTGCCCTTATTTCCATGCTAAACAATAAATTGAAGCACATTCGGAAGTCAAGCTGTTTTCAGACGTGGGTTTGGAAATCACCCAAAGACTTTTCATCTCCTGTGGCCAGTGAACAATATTTCAGTAGATTCATTAAATGAGCGGAAATAAATAATACTATCAAGAAGAATGGGGGCAGCTTGAGAGGTAAATGATCTCAAGGTAGACTTTTTAAATACAAGTACATGGTGTAATATTTAAAGCCATTCCAAGAGTCACCATGATGCGTTGGCAATATCAGTGGTGTGTGCCATAGAAGACTGTGAAGAACCAGAAATCTACACTTGTTTCTCCCATTTTAAACACACACACCCCAAACCACCCAAACTAAACACCCCTAATATACACACAAACAGAATAAAGGATGTGAGGAGATGAGCAGGGAACAGCACTTGACACTTGATTTTTTTTTTAAAATGTATGTCAAAAGCACCTAGTGCCTTTGGATGGGTGCTTTACTTCTCTAAAGAATAAGAAAAAAAAAAAGGTGACGCAAACTTCTCTAGAAGGCTTATACCTAAGCCCAGCAGATAAAAGTACTCGGAACAAGGTGGTATTCAGCAGTTTCCAAAAGAGGGGTGAACTACAGAGACAAGGAGGAGCTACATCCATTTTGGCAACAGAATTTTGACATGGGGTTCTTATGAGCACCCAAACAAGTATTACAGTAATTATTAGGCATGAGAAAGGGGTAACTCCAGAATAAAGAGGGGAAACTTTACTAATAATACCAAGAAGCTAAAGGGCACCTGGCAGTAGATTTATTTATTTATTTTAAATACCAAACCAGCATACCAGGAAGAAGAGTATGTTTATGTTAAAAGTTCCTTTGCTTTAACATCAGAATTACTGCTACTAATAGTTTGCATTTCCCTAGCACCTACCATTTGAAAATTTCCAAGGGCTCTAACAACAAACAAATTCAGCCTCAACACCTTCTGGGGTGGGTAAATGTTCCCAATCCTCTCTAGCCAATTTTCCAGATTCAAACCATGAGTTACAGAGAGGTTAAGCAGCTTGCCCCAGATCACACAGGAAATCTGTGGCAGAGCGAGGAATAGAGAACTCGGGTTTCCTGAATCCCCAGTCCTGCCACTCACGTGTAAACAGAAATGAAGAGCACTGTAAACCCAAGGTTTTGTTTTTTTAAGTTGTCATGCTATCTGGAAAACAGATTCAATCTGAGAAACCACACACCTAGTGTCTGAACCAAAATGGAAAGATTCCTAAATTGATTTCAGTGAATCCTGGGTCAGGACTCCAATAGGAGAAATTAAATGCTTCCTCAGCAGATAGTAAGACCTCAACTGATGGTAAAAATCACATTTACTTTAGTATATATATTTTAAATAAAATGTTCTAGGTTCATCTATACTGTTTTTTATAACTTTCACTAACCTTGCAACATGTAGATTGGAGTATCTGTAAGCACTTTTTAAATTCTTTAGTCATCCATATTACCATCAATATCCTTGTGTCTTGTACAAGGACAGTACACAAGAGGCAGCAGGAGGCATGGGAAGCTTGATCCTTTTCCCTGTGCCTCTTTCTCAAATGACAAACGCATAAATAGTCACAAAAGACTGGTACAAAGGATCATTGGTCCTTTCTACACACTTGAGATGCAGGCCAAAAAGCAATCCTAATGGTGAAATTTCTTTTGCGTTACAGCCTTGGGGGAGGAGAAAGCCAATATTAAACCAAGCCAGGCAAGATTTATTACGGCAGAGGTGACAGGAGTATGCTGAAAATAATAAACTCAGGTCAAATCTGCCTTGTGATGTTTCTGGCCATCTTAGTAATCACCACTTTGCCTGCATTTATTACCCGACTCATTGCATTGCTTCTCTAAAACAGGTAAACCAGAAGCCCTTTTCCTTGTCATTAACCCGGTAGATTATATTTTATAGGTGGATTTCATATAGCCAGGAACTGAAGACAGACTTGAAACCTAACGATTGGCTTTTGACTTTTTAAAAGCAGAAGTAATTTTCTAACATGGAACTGATTCTGTAACTATTTTGTGATCAGGCATCTCACCACTTCTCTTAGCAATATAAGGATGATTCAGGGCAGCTCTGGAAGACAACATGTTTTTCATGTCTCAACTTTTTTTTTTTTTTTTTTAAACTCAATTTTAAAAAACCAAAACGAAACCAAAACAAAAACACCTGTTTGCTCACTTCCTGGGAAGAAGTTAATCATCACTATCCCTCTTCATAAGAGAAACTAATGTATCTTTTTGGAGAAGACTTTTCCCCTCTATGTAGTGTCATTTTTGTATCCAGTCCTACTAGGGTTGTGTGCGCACTGCATGCCAGTAACAGCATATTTCATATGCATTTAGAAAACACACTGGAAGTCTGTCCCCAAAATAATATTAAGATGATTCAGTGAACTATACTTACGTCCAAAATTGGCTTATTCAACAGATTTATTCAGGTTCTTTTTGTTTGGTTTTTTTGGTCTGTAATAATGGAGTAGTTATGGTAGCAAAGGAGTTTAGCCATTTCAGTTCTACTACAAGGCAAAGGTAAAATTGAATAATTTGTTCTATACTGGTAGGTTAGTTCCCACTACTGTAACACCAGAGACAAAATACATCATGTGTAGAATACACTGTCAACTTTCTGCTTATGAGAGCAGGATGGGGGCAGATGGAAAGTGCTCTTAGAACTTTCCTATAAAGAGAACATCTGGCTCCAATCAGTTGTGCACAAATTAGAACACCGAAATGCTGCTAAATTTAGAGTTAAAAATGAAACAGCCTACCTTGTTAAGTCACATCATACTTCTCAATTTAAGTATGAATTAAAATGTACCATTACAGCAACCTACACAGCATAGTTTGCTCTCCTGTTCTAATTTCTGGGGTCAGTGAAACTGATGATTCTGCCTACAGTGAAAAGCAAAAAAAAGGGAAACTGAAAGTGTTGCTCATCGTGTTGTGAAAGAGGCTCAAGTACAATCTTCTCAGGCAACTCCTTGTCTTCACCTTACACAGGCTGTCAAAACTTCTTCCTCCAGTACACCTTCAACCTACAGTGAATGCATGTCAGCTGGAGTAGGTTCTGCCGCCATTATAAGAGAGACAGAATTCCAATTCCTCCTGCAGAATAATACGTGAGTGAAACTTAACTATTGTTGCTTTTCCTTTATTCATATCAGAGTGTGAGCATAAGAGAGAGTGACACAAACCAAGCCAAGTGAGTGGTTATACTAGGGAGGCCACAAGGAAGACAAAATTCACAATGCTGGATGCTACTGCTGGAACATCTGGGTGAAAAATGGCTTTAGTTCTAAAGAAAGATCTCTGGTTAGATTACAGAACTGGGAAACATGAGAATGGTCTTCCATTATCAGTTCTGTAATAGTAAGCCAGACTTACTATTTGATCTTGGGCAAGTTATTTGAGCTCTGAGACTCAATTTCCTCACCTGTAAAATGCCATGAGTCTGAATTCATTAGTGTTTGTGAGACGCTCTAATATCATGGTGATGTGTGCTGCAGAAATACTTGTGAATTAATAAAAATTGCCCTTAAAAAGGAAAGTGTTTTCTGTACCTGCAGTTGGTTTGTTATAATGGTAGCATTCACAGCTGGTTTTCCTTGCTCACCCGCCATCCACAAAGGCAGTTGGGGCTGAATACATTGGTTTGGTCCAGGCTCGCTCCCTTTCTCCCACCCACAGCTAGAGATCTGCTGTTGACATAGAAATAAGGGCTGTCTTGAAATGACAGAAAAGATCATTCATATAAAATGTATCTCAAAACTCAAGATGAAAGTGAAACATCCAGGTCAGGTGAATCCTTGCGTCTTCGGACAAACTAATTTTAGCTAGGTCATTCAGACAATGGTAAATTTAGATGTTTTCTCTCTCTTTGAAAGGTAAGCTGTTCATGGGGAATAGCCAAAGGCTGAAACGGCATTGCCACAAATTGGTGGTGTTGACCCTGGATTGCAGATATGGAAAACCCACTGGTGGCAAGATGTAGAACATGCAGATAAACCTCTGTTAGATCTGTGGAATACATGCAGTATAGAGGGGCTATTTCCTAACATGACAGTGTAAGAAAGAGACTAAGAATCCATCTGTTAAACTATCTTGCAGAGGGCAGTTGAGAGCAGATAAGATTAGATCCAGTCTGGTTCTTCAATTCTAAAGGGCCTCCAACACCTTTTGAACAAACACATCTTTTTTTGCCGGAGACCATGATGAATCTGGACTAGTTACCCTGGAAACCTTCACACAAGTAGGAAGTTTCTCTATGTCCAGCAAATTCTGAATGGATGATCTGCTTGCTTTTCTTCACCAGACTGAGCAGAAGAATAAGAGGAAGTGATGTGGGTTACTGGGAATTATATCCTATCTGAACGATTGCAGAGCCTATTGGGTGGTTCTGGTGACAGCCCAAGAGAAACAACAGTATTTCAGTCCCTCTGAGTTGGCAAGGATTCACTGTCTATTGCTCTTATAAGGAGATTCTGGGACATCTTCACTGAATGGTAGTTGATCTAATTTCTAAATACTACCATGTAACAAATGAAAAGACTAGCCTGGTTTGGAAGAAGGCAGATTCTAAGATCTGGGCTACACCTAAACTTTAGCTTGATCTAGATACATTGCTCAGGGGTGTGAAAAACTTCATGCCCTGGGCAAAGTAGTTAGGTCGACACAGCTAGGTCAATGGAAGAATTATTCCATCAACCTAGCTATTGCCTCTAAATGGGGCAGATTTACTACAGTGACATAAAACCCTCTTCCATCACTATAGTAAGTGCCTACACTACAGGGACATAGCTTCAGCTGTGCTGCTGTTATAGTGTAGGCATACCTCAAGTAGTCTAAGCCCAAAAGAGGTTGCAACAAGGTTCCTCTTAAAAGTAGTTTTCATGTAATAAGCCCCAACACATTGTCCACATGCTAGAGTATTACAAAGAAGGAATCTAGTCCTAAATTGGTAGTATCACATGCAATGTGGGATAATAGGGCTGTTCTGATAGATTTCATATGCTTTTTGGAATCCTCCAAAGCATTTCTTTAGAACAGGGGTGGCCAACCTGTGGCTCTGGAGCCACACACGGCTCTTCAGAAGTTAATATGCGGCTCCTTGTATACGCACTGACTCCGGAGCTGGAGTACAGGCGACAACTTTCCAATGTGCCAGGGGGGTGCTCACTGCTCAACCCCTCACTTTGCTTGTTGTGACCAAACATGCCATAGCTTCTTTGAGGCCAATGAAGGAAATTTCAATGCCTCATTTCACAGAGCTGTCAATCTTTTTTTTGTCTACGGAGATCTTTGTGCGCTTTGGTCCAGCCTAAATGAGTCACTAGGATCTTCCAGGAATGATTATTCTGTTTGCACAGAGCAGGAAGAAGAATCCTGATACATGTGGTACGTTAGTGATATTCTATTAATGGAGCTTTCCCATTCCAAATGAGCCATTTCCTCCCCTAAAGATTACTGGAATACTGATGTGCTTTTTTTTGGTCTTCAGTTTAAAGTGTTCATATTTCATTCAACAAAACAAGGCCCCCAATGATCCTCCACATACGAAGATCCATTCCTCCAGAATTAATATCAATTTGATCATCCAGTTCATCCCCATGAATCAGCTTCTCATAACCATCTGAGTCAGAGTTCCTAGATTTGTGTGTAAAGGCGAAAGAGGATCAATTTATGAATTTGCCACGGTTTCAATTAGATTTTAAAGCAGAAATCTAACAAACTAGGATTTCAAATATATTAAAACCCAACAGGATACCCCAGTGGTCCCCCAACTTTTTCAATCACGCCACCCCCCATCCCAAGTCCACACCTCTCCCCTCTGCGAGCTGGAGCGGGGTGGGTGTTTGGAGGGGTGAGTGGGGCAGGACAGGTAAGGGGGAGCCACACTCAGGGTGTGTGGGGTTGAATGGGGCGGAGTGGGGGAGGGGCAGCCGCACTCAGGGCAGGAGGGGTGAGCCGCTGGTACCTCTCTTGCCGGAGTCATCCCTGAGTGCTCCTCCAGGATCCAGCAACAGCTGCTGCTCTTCCTGCCCCCAGTAGCAGAGACTGGTTACTGTGGGTAACCTGACCTTTAATGTCTGGGTGGCTGAACTGGGTCCAGGGCTGGAGCGGAACTGGGGGCAGAGCGGGGCTGGGTGGTGCTCCCTTCCCCACCCTGTGGGCAGCTGGCTCAAGCCTGCCAGACCCCAGCCAGACGTTCCTCTGAACCCCCTAAAGGGGCACGCCCCACAGTTTGGGGACCACTTGGATAACCCCTTTTACTGAGTTGAGGGAGTTTTAGCTGACAAGTTTAATGCTCGGTTCTTTTCAGGTCAACTTTTAACCTGAACAGTATTTCTCAAATCAGGAAATTTGCTTATTCTTAACCAACCAACAATGTATTTATTCACCCAGAAGCACATTAATATACAATCAAAAGTTCACCACAACTATAGACACAACCAATTGTGTATACTA
This sequence comes from Mauremys mutica, assembly GCF_020497125.1. NCBI lineage: Eukaryota > Metazoa > Chordata > Testudines > Geoemydidae > Mauremys > Mauremys mutica. The sequence continues at coordinate 78,438,939 of NC_059082.1, read as the reverse complement.
CCCACACAATACAGTCCTGCAAGCAATTATCACAGACTAGAGTTGAGGTTCTGTAGTTCTATCAAAGAACAATACAAATTAGCAAGATTTTTATGACATTTACTTATGATCAACGATTCAATTCTTTAGTACTTAACACATTTATCACACTTCTAAAGCTGCAGTGGTCTTTAAGGTACTTGGAAGAATGCAGTTATTTCTAAACTTGTCACTTCTGGACCAATCTAGCCAAAGAGAATATTAAAAGCAATTGCTTAAAACAATTCTGTTCAAATCTCCATTAGGCCAATTTGCTTGGACTTTGGAAGGAGTTAATCTAAAATATGCTTACTTGAGATCTCATTGGAGAGTGTAGACTCAACAAGATAACCTACAGTTATTTATGTTAAAGAACAGAAAGAGAAATACAATCTTTGAGATGAGATCTCACCACTTCTTATCCTCTGAAGCCTGGGATGAGGAGAGAGTCCTTTCCACACGGCTGGTCCAGGCATCAGTTGCACTTAGGATTTTGCATCTTCTTATGTTGGGTTCAGTCAACTCTTGAGCTAGGGTTACCATATGTCTGGGTTTTCCCAAACACTGCCTTGTTTTTGAACTTCCGTCCTCTGTCCAGGCGGGTCCGGGATTTTTTCAGAGCAGATGCTGCAGCTCAGAAAGAGCTCCAGTTGGTCTCTTCCCTGCATCAGCAGCTGATTGGTCCATTCCCCTGCGGCCACAGCTGCCAGATCCCACCCACCCAGACTCCAGCTCCCAATCCTGGGGAAAGGGTCCTGCAGGGATGGGCTGACAACTGTCGCTGCATCCTGGCTTGTGTTGGCCGCACTGCCACCATGACAGGGAGTGACACTACCCCCCCAACCCATCTCTAGTGAGTAACCCCACCACATGTACTCCCTCTCCAGCTGCTGTTCCTCCATGCAACGGCCTCTTTTTGGGAACCTGAAATAACAGTAACACTATTTTGAGCACACTGTGACCTTGGTTTATATATGCAGATTTCAGGGCTCATTGGAGGGGGCCACACTCTGATTCCTTCTGCACACATGCCAAGTGGATCCTCAGATTTCAGCTCTCTTAGTTTCTCTGATGCTTCCATTGGTATCCAGAAGACAGTGTTGCTGTATAACAAATTTCCTTAATCCTTTTCTCATTGGACGCTTTTTAAGTTTGATTATTTCAAGGACTGTATTTCATTATTTGCCCCAGCTATCAATTGGGATCCTCTTTTTAAGCAATTATGCTTAATATCCCAAAATTATACCATGGTTTATATCTTTCAACACTTCTTTCTTGGGCCATACAATTCCTATTCCAGAGTGCAACATTTACAATGAAAACCAACAAAATCCTTATACTCGTCTAAATTTGGAGGACATACTCCATATATTCTTTGATCATACTAAACATTTCACATTATTTAGGACAGACTAGAACAAGAAACATTTTCCACATATAAAAAGATGTAAATCTGACCCATAAGGCAAACAAATGTGCAAATTCTAATATGGAATGAAAGAGATTATTCATGATATATTTGATTTACAAGCAAACAATGTATAGTTTATAATATGAGGTGGAAAACATACGGCTTAGATTTATAGGGGTAAAAGTTTGCCCAATTTAGCCTTCAATCTAACAGCCACATTTCTAGTTTGTTTAACTTGCAGCTGCATTGCCCATCTCTTCTTGATCCACTGAGCGTGCAATAGGCCATTTTGCAGAGGAAATCAGAGTGTGACTCACTTGGTAACTTGGAGTTTTTAGGCTAGGCTGGGAGGGACAAAGATTTATACATATGCAAATAATGAGAGATTCATGCCTATGTCTTTAACAATACCCTCATTTAGCCATTTTAGTTTCTATAGTGGGGGAGGGGAACACCTGACCTTGGCTGATGTGGGTGTCCTCAGACAAAGTGTGTCATACTATGTGAATCATTTTCTTATTGTCTTCATAGGTGGATCTTATTCTGGGATAAAAAAGTGGGCTAGCTTTTCCGATTTTTGAGGGCTAGAAGGAATCATTAGTTATTCGCAGTATATCAATCCCATATATCCCTTACAAGAGTGAGATTTCTTTCTGCAGATGAGGACCTGTCCTTTTGCTGGGAGAGATTTGGATTTAGAGAGTGAATCCAAAGCTTCCGATATTGGAGTTTGATCTTGTTTGGATTTCCTTTTAGATTCTTCAATTGCTGATGTAGAAGGATTTCAGTGTCTGGATTTATCTGCTCTTTTGCTTTGGTCTTCCAGGGGAATGGGGTGGAGCTTCCTAATTGCAATGCAGTGTTTACAAGCTCTGGGGTGAGGATGGAGAGACAAGGACTTCCTATCTGGAGGAAGATTTAGGAATGTTGATGTTCTCCAGTCTTGTTTCAGAGTCTGACTGCTCCCTTTCAATCCAGGAGATGTTAACCAATACACTTGCTAGCTACTAATAGTTCTGAAAAACAGATTACTACCTCCTCTCCCCTAATTATTTTCCCATTGTTTTTTATTTTCAGTTAGACATGCACTTGGGTATAGATTTTAAAATCACTTGGTAGAAGAATTTCAAAACTATCTACAAATAACTAGGAAGTCCAGCCTCATTGAAAAATCTACAGTAGATTTGTGGTTAAAACTGGCTCTCACACAAAACCATTTCTGTATAGTGATTCCACCTTACTGGAGAAAACAGTACATCTAGCTCACTTGATAGTTACACTTTACATCAGTATACCTAGTTCACTCCTAGTTTACACTCATATTGGCTCTTGAATTTACAAACTAAATACAGAAAGGTAACGTTGCTTGATTTAATGTTAAAATCAGGTTACAATACAACACAGTTAGCTTTCTTAATTTCATTAGGAAATCCCAGTTGACCGCTCAATTTGGGCATTTAAAGTGAAGAATGTATAGCCTGTTGCTAATGCAAGCATTGAGACAGTTAAAGCACCAGCCAAAGACTGGCATTAAAGACAGATAAAACTCAGCAACTTGCAACACCTCCTGGCTGAAGAAGAGTGTTGGCAACCCACTAGAGGCTCACTAGAAGAATTCATTGCAATATTAAAAAAAATCTACTGGACAAAGTTCCATCTATCCCCCAACCCTCTTGAAACTTTGGTAAAATTTACCTCCCAAAAATCTGGTCCTAGAGAGGATAAACTTGACAAATTTCACCTTGAAAGACAAAACACTAACAGTTATTTGTGCCAGATAAATACAATATCCAGAACAAACCTTATTGAATTCAGTTAGTTTAACATCTTTGAACTTCATTGTATTAAAAATGCATATGTTTATGTACTATCATGGGACTGTATGGAACTTCCTTAGCAGGAAAGAGAAGACTAATGCAATCTCTTGGAGATATTAAGAACTTCAAAGAACTTTTGTGGACAATACACATGAAGGGAATTTCCTAAGAAATACTCGGGGTGAGGGAAATGCAAACTATCCTCTTCAAATCCATTCTTTTGAAACTACACCCTGGGGAGAGAAACTGAGGCTATGTCTGCACAGGGATAAAAAAAACCCCACAGCTATCCCACATCAGCTGACTTGGGCTTGCAGAGCTCAGGCTCTGGGGCTGAATTTTTTTTTTTTTTTCCCCTGTGTAGATGCTTGGGATCAGGTTAGAGCCCAAGTTCTGGGACCCTGCAAGGGCAGAGGGTCCCAGAGCTTGGACCAGACTGAACATCTATACATTGATTTTTAGCCCTACAGCCCAAGCCCTGTGAGCCCATGTCTTCTGACCCAGGCCAGCCACAGCTGTGCCACGGGTCTTTTATCCCTGTATAGATGTACCCTGTGTCTACTGATTACCTCTTCCTGAAAGCTCTGTTCAAAGACCTCCAAATGAATAAAGGAGGGACTAAACATTTCATGAGCAGGCTAGTTCTGAGCTGAGGTTATTATGAACTATTATGAGACCCCTTTGTGGGACTAATCACCTGCCAGAGCCCATGTCAGAGTTGGGATGATCTCTGGTAAGCTTATTAGCATGTGTGTAAGTTCTTTTATTGTTTTTAATGTTTAATGTTTTCTCTGAAAAGCTTTTACCCTCAGAATAAATATGCTCACACAGGAAGGGATGTGTGGTAACTTATAACTGTGGGAAATCGTTCTGTTATTAGTCTCTGAAGAGGCAAGAGAAGCCTGCTTTGGTAGCCTGTCTTTTTCCGGGAATAACGCAGTGAAGGCAGGGAACCATTCAGTCTGGAGATACTCCAATCAGAAAGGAGAGAGATGTGTCTCTCCACCCAAGAGAGGTGATGGACAGCGGCACTGGAAGCCTTAGAGAGGTGCCCTTGCTGTACCATAAAAGGAGAATACAGGTGCAGTTGCCCTGGACTGTGACAGTTACAAGCAGCTGAAAACGATCCCTTAGAATGGAAGTGTGCAGACTTAACGGAGTCACTATATGCTTTACCTGAAATGTGTAATAGTTCCTTATTATTTTATTTTTTACACTGCCTCCATCCCTCTCACAACCCCCTTCAATCCCTTTCTTTTATTTTCTCTGCCTCTTCCATCTTTCATTTCTCCTGTTCTTTATCATAACAAATATAACCAACATTATAACCTTACCTCACACAAATCATCACACAATTATAGGGCCACTACCTTCCAACAACAGGGTAGAAAAGTCTTAGGTATTAATGGAAGGTAGCAGCAGGAGGCTCCTCAGACTTCTCCTCCTCTTCTCTTGCACAAGTTTTAGGCAGGGAAGCAATGGTGCTATGGTTCAGCCTGGCAGCTCAAGGACCCCAAGTCTTATGCCACAGCTAGCTGTGTGGGGGTGGGGAGGGGTAAGAACCTGAGTGCATTTTTAGGCTTGGTCTACACCTCAGACCTAGGCTGATTTAGCTACATTGCTCAGGGCTGTAAAAAAAATTTCAAGGACTGTGAAATGTAGTTAGGCTGACCTTACCATCACTGTAGAAGCACCTAGGTTGACAGAAAGGGATGGATTTACTACAGCGGTGGAAAAGCCCCTTTGGTTGCTGTAGTAAGTGTTTACAATACAGCAGCATAGTTGCAGCTGCAGACTAAATATAAAAACGACACTGACTAAATTTAAATTCCAGCTAATGTTATGAAGCAACTAAAATCCAGCCACAGAGCAGGGGGGTGGGGGGACGCAGAGGGGCATTTAAAAGAAATCATTTGGTTTTCAGCAGTAACAACATGAGTATTATACCTTTACTACAGACAGCAAGTAGTGATCAGTGATCTTAAAACTGAATGAGCAAGCTCAAATTTCACAATTAGCTCTCTTTTGGCAGATGGCGCATCCAGTGCACTAGGAACTTGCACTACACACCCATTATTTACAGGTGACCATAACTTGTCATCTACTCTAGGAAGGATACCTTTAAGAGCCCATGGAGCTCTGTAAGCATCCATTTAAATAATGGATATTGTTTAGGGGAAATCACACTTATATTGAAGGAAAATTTCTGTTTACAGAACAAGAGATGGGAAATATTGTATCAGAAAGATTTACAGATGCTTTAAGCTTCAAATGCAAGTCTTTCCTTTCAAAGACAAGTTTAGAGACTATATGAGGCATGTATATATTCGCTGTGTTGATTTTATCTATTTCCTGCAATGCACCACTGCAGTAGCCAATTTCACACGAGCACAAGATGACTGCCAATACCGCAGTAGTGTGTTCTAAGATCTAGTACAAAAATCTATTACTTTACCTCACCATTCCCCTGTGTCAGCAAATCATGAAAATGTTTTTAAATGTCCTATTAGGTAATGTATTGATCTAATCTTTGACCACATGACTTGAGAAGTAATTCAGTAGGCAAGGTAAGCAGACATGCACTCTGCACAAAGTCATGTAGGTATTATTCATCTCTGCCCATGTTGCAGAGATACTTTGTGCAAGGCAAGATACAGAGAGGAATTTGATTCCTCATATGAAAATAGGTAAGCTCTTGGGAAGTCTACCGTGCTACTTTGCTGAGAATACTCTAGGCAGCATTTTTTCAGAAAAAGAAACTTAGGGATATATAGATCAAAGCCTACCAAGTCCTAGAGAGTCTCATTTAGACAAGCATAGCTATTTCAGCTCTATTTTCTTTAACCACTCGAAGCTGTCCATAAAAAATGTGAACTTAATTAGTCCACATCAAAGTCAGTGCAGTTCTGCTAGTAGGAAAGGCTGATGGGAACTGCTACAGTACAGATTCTCTATGCCATGACTTATTTATGAGACAAATACACTCAGCAAAAATAAAATAAAAGGGGGAGAAGATGGAGAAAGAGAATAGAGAGGACAGAATGAGTGACAGGCTGCTCCTGTTAGCAGCTATTTGTTTTATTAAAAAATAATGCTGTTTCAAGTAGGCTGGACCCAATGTTTGGCCTACCTATAAAGTGTTATTCTGATGGAGAATACCCTCCAAGTGTTTTGGTTTTAAAAAACTGCATACACACGATACACCACTATATCAAGATTGTTTAAGTGTTCCTATAGACCGCTGCCCTTCCCCCCAGTCCCTGCATCTACTGCTGCAGAGCAAGCTAGTGGAAGGTGCACAAATTAATCCCATTCCTAGAACTGTTCCAACAGCTGTGGACATCAGTGATGTAGGTGACAAACATGAAAGTAAACAAGGTAAAAAATGATGCTGGCTTATGCACTGTAAAAGACTGGAAAAAACCATGTCTTTTGCTGGAAAAAAAAGTTCTATTTCCCTCCATCCTTCAAAGAGTGTCCAAAACAATGGAACAGAGAGAAAAAATGAAATTAACTTTCCTTCATGAAAGCTGTTCAGCCTGTTTCCTTCATGAAAGAGGTTCTACCGTTATGAGCTGCCCCTACTTCCTGTCTCCCAACAGACTGGCCAATTTGCTGATATGGATTTGGGCATCTCACCCGCTGAGCTCCTTAGGCGGATACTTCCTTAGCAACTAACCTGAAATATAAACTACTAGAACTGTTGATAATTACTGAACAGGCAGACAGTCTTGATCACGGGTAACCATCCTGATATCTCAGTTGGATAAGCACCTCACAAAAACACACAGTTTTTAGATGGCAATATATATTTGTATTTTATTCTAGGGCTCCCTGGACTGAGACCAAAGGGTTTTGCCTATCCCATTACTCAGAGTGGGTCCACAACAGGTAAGCTGGAGGTCAAGGTACCACTGTCTTGGACTACTAATGATACTTCAGCCTAAGACAGCATCTGAGGAAGCACCTTGAAAATTAAAACCTAACCACATGGCTGCTCCCTGGCAAATCCTTAGAGTGAAAGCAAATTCTCAAGTGGCCTGAGAAGAAGCTGTGTGCTCAGAGTAGAGGATGCTTTGACACCAGATAGCCTCTGCAGCCTTGTACACCTCAACACAAGATTTAGTAATTCACTTCGCTAGGGTACAGCAAGAGGCCCTTTGTTCTTTCTTTGTATCTTTGAAAAATATAAACTCATGATCCTGAAATCCTCAGTTCTATGGAAATATCAATACCCCTCTCTTTTCAGAAGATATAAGATTAAGGCAGATTGAGATCCCAATCCTTACAGGACTACAAGCAGGGCCGGCTTTAGGCCGATTACCCTGATTCGGGCCCCGTGCCCAAGAGGACCTCGTGTCTTAGGTGCCTTTTTAATTTAATTTTTTTTTTTTAAACATACCTGGCGGTGGTCTGGGTCTTCAGTGGCAGGGGGTCCTTCCCACACCCCAGGTCTTCAGTGGCATTTCGGTGGCAGGGGTTCCAGAGCGAGTGAAGGATCCCCCCCCCGAAGTGCTGCCGAAGACCCGGACCGCTGCCGGGTATTTGAATCAGGCCCCGCAGTTCCTAAAGCCAGCCCTGACTACAAGTCCACCATGGGCACCATTCTCAGAGTCATTGTGCCTGGGAAAAAGATGAAAAGGGGGGAATTTTCCAAAGGAGATAGCTACCAATTACCACTTGTTGGGCTAAATAAGGAAACTAGTATTAAAATGAGGGTGGATGAAATAAAATCTTCCCCAAAAACTCAACTGATTCTCTGGGAAAGGACAATTTCAAGTGACAAAACTTAACTTTTCCCTCACTTAAAAAATCTTCACTAAGTCACATAGTCGAAGAAAACTTCATTAACTTGGAAGAAGGTGGAAGGAAGATGCTAGTTCCCTAGTGAAACATTAACTAATATTGCAATATTCTAACACCTGATGCTTCACATTAAACATTTATTTGTTCTGTAAAGCTTTCATTTCAAAGAGAATGTTTTAGAAAAAATATTAAAAACTTGAATTAGAAAGTTATTTATCCTTGATATCAAAAGGGCACCAATCACTATCAAAATATACAAGAACCCAGGCAGCTTCTATATGTTTCTGTATTGCAAAATTTACTTAATTTCTCCACAACAAAAGGTTACATTTTAAATTTAAAACATGTAGCAGTAAATTCTCAGTCACATTCTTGGTTAGTGGTTAGGCCCCAGCCCAAAGGAGTCAATTTATAACTGACCCCTTGTCAACCAATTATCATCTGAAAATATTCAGAGGCCTGAGAGTAGAATAGTTCATGGCTTTCTACCCTCTGGCATCACACCAGGGGGGAAATTTCACCCAGGACATGGAGTAGATTAAATACTTCAGAAGAAGGTATAAGATGACGGCAGTGGGCAGATGTGGGATAATCTGCACCTCCACATATCTCATCCTGACCTCTAATAGTTTAGATTGGCTTACGTTCTGAAGCACGAGGTTTAATATCCTTTCCCAAATTCTTGATTGGATTCATTATAGCAACTCTGGATAGTCTTAATATCCATATAAATAGCCATTAAAAAAAAAATTTATTGGCCTCATCGACTTCCTGAAATCAGAAGTTCCATAGTTTTGTCACTTTGGAAAGTTTAGGGTAAAGGCTTTTGGTATCCCACCCCACTTTTGAATCATGCAGGGAAGAAAGAGTGGAGTGACACTGGGCTTATTTGTTGGTTCAGAAGATTGCACTCCCTTTTCCCTACTTCACTAATTGCACACCTGCATCGTATTCTTCCAATCCCTTTAAAAAGACAAAAAAACAAACAAAAACAAACTAAGTGGCATGTTTAACTTACCTAGGGAAAGTGTCTCCTCCACTACATATCTGAATCCTTAAAAGCCTAGAGAGCACAGGCCCAAGGTCATCCTTGAAGTGGGGTCTCCACAAAGTTTACTTCAATACTGATCAAGCACAGATGTGACTGATGTTTATAATTTATAAGTGAATGGAGCTCAGTCAGGCCCTAAATGGGTCTTCTGATATTTATATCAAAACAAGTTACACAGTACAGCAGTGTGTTTGAGACCTTTAGAGTCCACTGAGTAGGCTCAATCTTCATCTCAGCAGGAAGCTCCAGCAACATCTACCATTAGTACTAGAACAGAGTGAGTATACATATATGGGACTTGAAAATTTCACCTCACTCCAGCAAAGTAGGAAACATTGAGTGACATCAACTTCTTTAGACCCTAGGTTTTTATTTAAAAATTTTTTTTTTTTAAAACAAGAATTTAGTCCTTAAGGCTGTGAAGACAACCTTCCAAACAGGACCTAAGTTTAATCAATAGTGCTGGCTCCTGACTGTACTAACCTTTCTCAAGCCTTAGCGTGAACACTGACCATGGCTTTATCAATCTTACTGATACTACCCAGATTCCTGTGGGTGGCAGTAGAACTAACAATCAAATCCATTTCACTTCACTATCACCTAGGAAACCTGTAAGCAGCTGAGCAAAGGAAGTTACCTATTCATAGAATATTAAGGTTGGAAGAGACCTCAGGAGATCACCCAGTCCAATCCCCTGCTCAAAGCAGGGCCAACAACCACTAAAGTACTATTCACTAGGTAGGATGCCCCAATAGTGGAGGGATAGAACAATACCCCACACCACAGAGAACTGTATTAATAAGGAGGTAGGGAAAGCTGTAGAGTAAGACTGCCTCCTGGTTGTGAGGAGGGTCTGAGGTGGGAGTGAGAACGCAGACAGAAAATACTCCACTGTTCCAGTAGCCCCCACATTTAGGGAACAGTGAATGTGGGAAGAGCAAGGTTAGCTTACAGCTGAGATACCAGTACCCACATGATGCCTGAAAGCTCTGTAATGTATCTAAATTCCCTTTCAAATTTGTTTTATCATGCCCCACACATTTAGTCTTCTTCTGTCCACCCACAACATGGGCCAGTCAAGCCTGAAAGGCAGATGGCTGAATTTTAAAAGGTTCCCAGTATCTGCAACTTACGCCAACTTCAATGACAACGGCAGGACGTTAGCACCTCTGAAAATTAGGCCATCAGTGCATCCCAATATAAATGTCACACACTGAAAAACAGAAACATCACCACTCCTGATGTATGCAATTGTGGAGATCTGACAAGACATCGTGTGCCAAGCTACTAGACAATGTTAATTCTCCTGCACTAGTCTCCTGTATTTATGAGGTGGGGAAGTTGGAATAGTGGTAAACAAACATATGGTGCCAAAACCTTCGGCTGAATACAAATATTTGCTTCAACAAAAGGCTGAACACTTTAGTTTTAGCACCATTTTACATCCCACCAGTATTATTTCCAAATCTTCCTTTCTACTAGGCTGTCTGATTACATAATACCACACACTGAAAACAAAAATTAGTAGATTACAGTGTTTGGTTTCATTTATGGACATTGTACTTGGATTGTCATTTAATGCAGAAAGCGTAGCTTAAATTAAAAATGTTGATATAAAATTAGTTAAGACAAAACAAATACAGCCTCTGCAGCAGCCAGCTGGACTCAGTGGCTAGGAAGCTTCTGAGCCACTGCACATTATTCTTTAGCAAGAAGTTTCTACACATCTGCATTCCAAAAAGGCAGGGCAGAAACAGTAAGCTTTGCAACAGGAAATAAATAAAAACCCACCATGGAATAGGCCTGCACTAAGAAGAAAGACCAAAACTAGCTTCTCATTTTCCTGTGGTTCTTATAACAAGGCTCATTTTTGCAGTTTTATTGGCAATTGCTCAGAATTTGTTTCTACAGAAATGACAGTCTCAAAAAAAGTTCCACCTACTCTCAACTATTCCAAGGGAAGGAGGCGCAGGGCTGAAGGAAAGAGATTAAAAAATAATGAAGTGCAGGTTATTACTACTTTTAGGACTAAGCGTATTCTCACTCCTTGGTACCAAGCAAAGAGTCTACTCAAGATCCTAAGCACTATAAAATCTGCCAGCTTAAACACCAGTTTCTTGTTAGATCATTAGGTTTCACATAATTCTAATGCTACTTAATACCTAAATAATGATGTGCGGACTGGAGTGGGAAATGACATTCTACTGAAGTGCTACCCAAGATTGGCAAAATAAAAACTAAGACACCTTCAATAAATCAAATAAGAATGATGCTCAATACTTTTAGCGGGTTCTACAGAGGAGGATGAAGAGAAGAAAACCAGGAAACAGTTAACAGCCACAGTGACGATTGTCTTCACCTGAAAGTTTAAGAACTCACTCTGAAAGCACTGTTTGTTGTTTAAGTTGTTGTCGAAAGGCATTCAAGGCTAGTAACTTTAAGAACTCCTTTCCAAAACTGTTTCAAGTCTTGACCCAGTCAATACTGGAGAATTGAAACTGTTTCAAGATATCATCAGCGCCCCCCTTGGGACAGGGCAGAACACAATACAATACAATTTTACTCAGTCTTCCATTTTTTGGTCTCTGTGTTATAGATCAGAGTATATTAATTAATTCATATCATTCTTACCACAAAAGTTTCATTGAATAATATAGAACTAGAATCCAAATCTCAAGGTAGCAAAGTAAGAATCTGGAAAAAAAAGAATACAGGAGAAGTTATTTATGTTCGACAGTAACTGAAGTTCTTCGAGATGTCTGTTCCTATGGGTGGATGCACGCATGCTCGTGTACTATTGAGCAGAGATTTTTCTCAGCTGTGTCTGCACCTGCACTCCTTATACCCTGTGCTCCAGTATGAGGGCACAATGTGAGGTGGAAGACCTGCCACCACTTTGTCCAACAAACAACTCTGAGACAGAGGGGAAGGAGGGCAGGTAGTGGAGTACCCATAGGGGGACACATTTCAAAGAAACTCCAGATAACGTACAAGGTAAGAAATCTCTCCTTCTCTTCAAGTAGTGTCCCTATGGGTGCTCCATGTCAGGAGATTCACGAGTATTAATGAGGAGGGTGTCAAGGAGGTGGATTCAGTATGGGCCATAGAATAGTGTCACTGAAAGCTGGAGGCAGGCACGAGAGCATAGTGTTGGCAAAAACCTGTGCACCAAAGACCAGGTGGCCCTGTAGATGTCTGAGGTAGGTATGTAATCGGACTAAAAAACAGAGATGGAATGAGCAGTCATTCTCGGAGGGGGCAAATCTCCAAGACTTCATAAGAGATTAAGATGTATCCTGAAATCCATTTGGACAACCTTTGGGTGGAAATCAGATGTCCTTTCATTCATTCTGCCATTGAGATGAAAAGCCTAGGTAAATCCCTAAAGGGCTTAGTCCTATCTAAATAAAAGGTGAGCGTTCTTCTTACATCCAGTGTATGGACGCTATTTCTTTTTTTGAAGAGTGAGGGTTGGGGTAAAACGCCAGTAGGTGAATCTCCTGATTCATGTGGAATTCTGAAGGAACTCTAGATACAAAGAAAGGGTGGGGATGTAGTGCCCCCTTATCGTGCTGGAACACCACGTGTGGTGGATCAGCCATCAAGGCTTCAAGCTATCCTACCCTCCTGGCTAAAGTGATAGCTATCAGGAACAAGGTCTTAAGGGACAAATGAAGGAGGCATTTCCATTTCTGCAAGTTTCCCTTGTTGTGGGTTTTCTATTATTAAGCAGTATTATTTGTACCTGTGGGGAGCAAACTTGTTCTATACCAGAGAGCCATTTAATAGTTCTGACCTGTGATAAAGCACCAAGAGGCTGCGGTGGATGCGGAGGCTGCGGTCCAGACTCCTGGGCAAGGAGATCCGATGTCAGGGGAAGCTCTGGGACTATTAGCCATAACCTGTCTCTGTCCCAATGGTGCTATGATTATGGCTATTAATTTTTCCTGTTTGTTCTGGATTTTGAGCATGAAAAGCATCAGTGGATAAGCAATACATGAGGCCAATGAATGACTAGGACATCTCCCATCGAGTTGTGGCCGTGCCTCCACTTGAGCAGAATACAGTAGTTTGCACTTTGCACTGGATGGTGTCATAAAGAGCTCTCTCTCAGGATGACTCCAGGTAAGACGTACTCTTGGTCAATTCAGAAATGCCTGCTAAGGGAGTTTGCCACTGTGTCCTATAGTCCTGGTAGAGAAACTGCTGAGATCTGTATGCAGTATGATATGTACCAGTTCCATAGTTTTACAGATTTGAAAAATAAGGACTAGAATCTTGCTCTTTCTTGATGATTGATATATACTGCTGTTCTATTGTCCAGGATTATTCTGATTGGGTGGCCCCCAATATGGGGTATGAAGTGCTCGCAAGCATAACAAACCCATCTGAGCTATAATATGTTGATATGGAGGATCGCCTCCTGAGGGGTTTATTTGCTTTGAGCTGTGAGGTTTTGGAAGTGTGTACCTCAGGCCAATCAGTGAAGCATCTGTAGTTATAATCCCTGTGGGAGTAAGATGCACATTTTTTGTAACTCCTTCCACCAGTTTAGAGAATTGAGGACCTTTCCAGGCATGGACTCGGTCAAGGATTAGCCAGTTCTCAGCCAGGCTTGAAGACACACAGTATGGTCTTGCAAAGGAAGTCTCAAATGTGAAGGCTATCATATGGCCCAGAAGTTGCAGATAAGCCCTTGCTGTAGTTTGTGGGCTCTGTTGAATTGTTGAGACAAGACTGGACATTGTGGCAAATCTGTCCTTGGGTAAGTTTGCTGTGGTGGTAGATGGGTCCATAGTGGTCCCAATGAAGTCTATGCCTTGAGCAGGTTTGAGGGCAGACTTTACCTGCATTGAGACGGAAGCCTAGTAAGTGGAAGAGATAGGACCATTATGGTTACCATCTGTAACTTGAGAAATGAGCAGCCTTTTAGGAGCCAATCATCTGGGTAGGGAGAAAGTTATTCCCATTTTAAGAAGAGGGCCTGCAGTGGCCAAGACAACCACTGATAACTATTCTCTGAGTATGCTTCTCCCATCAATTGTGCACCCACCTTATAGTAGGTTCACCTAAGCTATATTTCCTCTAGTATCAGAGGGGTAGCCGTGTTAGTCTGGATCTGTAAAAGCAGCAAAGAGTCTTGTGGCACCTTATAGACTAACAGACGTTTTGGAGCATGAGCTTTCGTGGGTGAATACCCACTTTGTCGGATGCATGTGACATGCTGCTTTTTGCTGCTTTTATATTTCTCTAGTTTGTTTATGAGAAGATCATGTGGGACAGTATCAAAACCCTCACTGAAGTTGAAATATATCACATCTACTGTTTCCCCCACCCACAAGGCTTGTTACCCTGTCAAAGGAAGATATTAGGTTGATTTTATGTGATTTATTCTTGACTAATCCATGTTGGCTGTTACTTACCACCTTATTATCCTCTAGATGCTTACAAATCGATTGTGATTATTTGCTCTACTATCTTTCCAAGTATTGAAGTTAAGCTGATTGTTGTATAATTCCCTAGGTTGTCCTTATTCCCCTTTTTATATATAGCTACTATATTTGCCCTTTTCCAGTCCTCTGGGATCTCTCCCATCCTCCAAAAGTTCTCAACGATAATCACTAATGGCTCAGAGATCTCTTCAGCTAGTTCCTTAAGTATTCTAGGGTATATTTCATCAGGCCCTGCTAACTTGAAGACATCTAACTTTTCTAAGTAACTCTTAACTTTTTCTTTTCCTCTTTTAGCCTCAGATCTTATCCCATTTATACTGATGTTCACTATCTTGGTCATTCAATCACTGCTAACTTTTTGGGTGAAAAGTTAAACAAAAAAGGCATTTAACATTTCAGTCATTGCTGTTTTCTGTTATTGTTTTTCCCTCCTCATTGAGTAATGGGCCTACCCTGTCCTTGGTCTTCCTCTGGCTTCTAATGTATTTGTAAAGTGTTTTCTTGTTACCCGTTATGTCTCTAGCTAGCTTAATCTTGTTTTGTACCTTGGCCTTTATAAGTTTGTCCCTACGTGCTTGTTTTATTTTTTATATTCATCATCTGTAAAGTGACCTAGTTTCCACTTTTTGAAGGACTCTTTTTTTGAATTTCAGGTCATTGAAGATCTCCTGATTAAGCCTGAGTGGTTCTTTACCATACTTCCTATATTTTTTACATCTTGTAATAGCTTGCTCTTCTGCCTTTAATAAGGTCCTTTAAAAACTCCCAACTCCTCTGAACTCTTTTTCCTCGGACTTGCTTCCCAATTCTCAGAGTTTGTTGAAGTCTGCCTTCTTGAAGTCCATTGTCTTTATTCTACTGTTTTCCCTCCTACCATGCCTTAGAAATCATTAACTATCATTTCATGATCACTTTCACTCAAGCTACCTTCCACCTTCACATTCTCAACCTGTTCCTCCATATTTGTCAGAATCAAAACTAGAATACCCTCTCCCCTCTTGTTCCTTTCTTCACTTTCTGTAGTAAAAATGTGTCTAGTGAATTCCAAAAACTCGGATAATCTGTGTCCTGCTGTATAATTTTCCCAACAGATGTCTGGGTAGTTGAAGTCCCCCATCACTACAAAGTCCTGTGTTTTATATCATTTTGTTAGCTGTTTTAAAAAAGCCTCATCCACCTCTTCTTCCTGGTTAGATAGTCCACAGTAGACACCTACCAAGACATCACCCTTGTTTTTTTCTCTCTTTTATTCTTACCCAGAGACTTTCAACAGGTCTGCCTCCTACTTTTATCTTAACCTCAGTGCAAGAGGATACATCTTTGATATACAAGACATATATATACCCTCCTCCCTTCTTTCCCTGCCTTTACTTCCTGAACAAGCTATACCCTTCTATACCAATATGCCAGTCATATGAATTATCTCAGCAAATTTCTGTGATACCAATTATGTCATAACTGTGATTATTCACTAGTATTTCTACTTCTGTTTATTCTCCATACTTCTTGAACTGAAAACGAAGATGTTCATTAGATTTCCCCTCTATATTCCCTCGTCCTTCCTCAGTCCCTGCTGTGATTGCTTATTTTCCCCCTAGATTCTGACCCTTCACCCAGGTCTCCATGTTTTAAACTTACCTGTGGGCTTTTGTTTCCTGCCCCTGACTAACCTAATTTAAAGCCTGTCTCACTAGGTTAATCAGTCTGTATCCAAAGATACTCTTCCCCTTCCTTAATACGTGGACCCCATCTCTGCTCAAAAATCCTTCTCAGAACAGCATCCCATGTTCGAGGAAGCCAAAACTGTCCTGGAAATACCATCTATGCAGTCAGACATTCACCTCCAGGATCTATGTCTCTCTACCTGAGACTCTACCCCTGATCAGAAGGATTGATGAGACCATCACCTGCACCTCCAAACTCCTTCACTGTTACTCCCAGAGCCCGGTAGTCACTTCTGATCTGCTCAGGGTCATGCCTTGCAGTATCATCAGTGCCCACATGGATGAGCAGTATGAAGTAGTAGTCAGAGAGTAGTCTGCAACCCTTCTGTAATGTCTTGTATGCAGGCCCATGGCAGGCAGTACACCTTTCGAGATACCAATTATGTTAGTACCATCTGGAAATGTGTCTCTGTACCCTCAAAGAGTTTGTGTGGGGCTAGTGACCATGTTGGTATAGAAGATTAATCACCATTGAAGATGGTAGGATTGGTGGGTAAGTAGGCTCTGGGAGGTGATCTGGAATCAGCAGAATGTCTCCTGGTACCCCTCAGTAATGGTGATTTAAGCACTTCCATGATTCAAAGGTCCTCATGGAAAAAGGAGCCTGGATGGACACTGGGGACTCTCCATAGGGACCCTCAGGAGTCTGCATGTCAGGTGGTACTGAAGTGCAATTGGGGTGGCCTTCATGTGTTGCTATGGAACACAGTACTGATGACCATTTCAGCTTGGCTCTGGAATCCTTGTGTTTCAAAGGCACTGTGTCTGGTGCCAATGCAGGTGTCACTCTAGGTTGTTTACCTGACTATTTATTGGTTCATGGTGTGGTCTTCTTAGCTGATGCCATGGTCTTGCTACTGGAAGGGATGGGAGCTTTAGTGATGGGGGAGGGATAGCTCAGTGGGTTGAGCATTGGCCTGATAAACCCAGGGTTGTGAGTTCAATCCTTGAGGGGGCCATTTAGGGATCTGGGGCAAAAATTTGTCTGGGGATTAGTCCTGCTCTGAGCAGGGGGTTGGACTAGATGACCTCCTGAGGTCCCTTCCAACCGTGATATTCTATGATACGCTTACCAGGACGTGACGCTTCCTGAGACACAGACTCAAGGGGTGACTTTCCCTTTTTCTTATCCCATTCTGGAGAAAAGGGTCATTTCTTCTTTGAGGCTCTAGATAATTTTGAAGTCTCCTCAGGGGCTTCGCTTACTGTTGCAGCAGAGATGGTCACCATAGCGCTCTCAGCAACCAGATCCAAAGTACAGGTGGGTGAATCGGATCCCAGGGGTCTCAGAGACCACTCCATCAACAGGAATTTTAGTCTGCCCACCCTCAATTTGTTAGATCTGCTTTTAAAACCTGAGCAGATCTTACATTTGGAGAGGATGTGGGTCTCTCCTAGGCAGTGGAGGCAATTTGAAAGTCCATCAACGAAGGGGTGGGGGGGAAAAACCTGTGG
The DNA here is from genome assembly GCF_020497125.1 of Mauremys mutica. Classification (NCBI taxonomy): domain Eukaryota; kingdom Metazoa; phylum Chordata; order Testudines; family Geoemydidae; genus Mauremys; species Mauremys mutica. Next base: position 78,421,204 of record NC_059082.1, on the reverse strand, counting down.
CAATTCTGGCAATATTTGAAGTCTGGGCTCTCGAGCACAGCTTGTACTCGAGGCTGCGAATCAAGGCCTGAGGAAAAAAACGAAGGCCCAAATTGGGCAAAAGAAGAAAGGGTACGGGGAACCACCTCTAAGTACAAATTGTGCTAAACAATAAAAAGGAATGAAAGAAAATACTAAAGAAAAGACTAGTCAAGAGACATAGTAAGCTGTGTAAACAGCAAACAGACACTGTCTCAACCTGCAGGTGACTGAGAATGAACTTGAGTGGCGGCAGGTCCGTCCCCTCCCTATATACCCCTGTACCACAGCATGAGGGTGTCTAGGGCACAGACCCACAGACACTGCTAATGAAAATCTCCAATCAAGAGCACATGGGCGGGTGCACATCCTGACGTGGAGCACCAATAGGGATGTTACTTGAAGAACTTGTTAAAATCATACCACGTTTCAGCCAATATTTCACTGGTTAATGAACCTCAACAAAAGATAAAATCTATCCTTCACAAGGAAATGTTAATGGACTCTACTTCAGTGGAGGTATTCAGCACAGTTATAATTAATGCCATTAAGTGTTTCAGATCAGCAAAGCCTTCAAAACACAATAATTCTGCCTTTCAGATGCGCTGTTAGAATCTCTGTGCCCTGTAAGCAAGTAAACTTAATACGCTGTAAACCCTTTTCTTCTTTTTGGAGAAGAAGAAATTAAAGAGATACCTACTTAAAACTTTAAATTTTATATGCACAGCTAGAGATTTAGAAAGGTCGCATATCAGGAGCACAAGAGACTCTCCCTACCAAACACCTTGAGCAACTCCAGCTTTCTGAACTTAAACTAATAAAAATAGAGGATAAAGAAATCTCTCTACGTAAGACAGAGGGAAAACTTAAAATTTTACAGACAAGATTCAGTTATTTTAATCATTAGGACATATGGGTTCTTTGGTGTCCCATAGGGGCTCCCTGAAGATAAAAGGCACCACACACAGGTAATGCTCCTAAGGCAATGTTCCTGATTGTGGCACAGGAATAACTGGAGTTAAATCACAGCATGTTTTCCAGAACAGGCTTTCCGATTCCACTCTAGGACTGCCAACCTGAGTAGAAGGTAACTGGGAAATGCCCAGTCAGCCCTAAGTCTGTCAAGGGTAGCTAAATCTAACTTAAGCTCAGTGCCTTAAAATTCATTCTACTCTGAAAATTGGCAGCTTCTCACTCCAAAGATTTATACCATGTATATCCACTCATATTTGTTGATTTTAGTGAATGAAAAGTTCTAGAGATTGTTTACATATTTAAAGATCTGTTTCTATTATTTTTTCCCCTTCAAGTTTCACAAAAACATTTAATCTTAAATTTTATAGAAGAAATAAGATCTTGGGCCAAAACTGATCACTGTAGCTTGGCTCCCTTATTTGAGAAGTGCAACCTGAAAACTAAATGTCCTTGGCTACATTTTTGTAATACTAAGATTATTGAAAGTTATTCATTCAAATCACTGCTGTGTGCCTGCAACCTTAATTTCAACTTCAAAAAGTGGCATGTGTGAATTTCTTTAGGATAATAAAGTCAGAATCTCTTCTCCAACAGACCTTCCTTCTGACAACCCAAAGGGTATGTCTACACTGCAATAAAAAACCTTCGGCTTGCCCAGGTCAGCTGACTTGGGCTCCAGGGCTATAAAACTGCAGTGTAGACATATGGGCTTGGGCTCTGGGACACCCCTGTCATGGGGTCTCAAAGCCTGGACTCCAGCCAGAGCCTGAAAGTCTACACAGCAATTTTATAGTCCAGCAGCCTGAACCCTGCAAGACCAAGTCAGCTGACCCAGGCCAGCCATGGGTGTTTTATTGCAGTGTAGACATACCCTAAAAGGTTTACAGTAGGAAAAATGAGGAATGCCTCGAGTCTATTAATTACAACATAACCAACTAACTACAGTTCCTGCACACCATTCTGTAGAGGGTAGTTCTTAAGCGGCAGACACATTCTGCCCCCTACTTCCTGTCAACTTCCAATGTTCAGAGAACTAGAGCTTTCCTCCAAAGTGCCGGGGGAGTGTAGAAGAAGAGAAGAGAATGGATGGCTGGTAGGAAGCCTGGGAATCAAAGCCAAGGGAAGAATATGCTTGCCACTCTTTTACCACCACTATCCAGCTCCCATGGAGTGGGTCATGAAGAGCAATGAATTCCTTCCCCACTCCATATGCTGCTCCTTAGCCCACATGTAGGAGTTTCAAAAGTAGTAAAAAAAAATCTCCCTCCTACCCAAGTCCTAATGCACAAGGGCCTCCAAACTGTCACCATCACCAAGCCAATACACCAGGCTCATCACCTCAGTTAAACTAAAACCAGGCTTTGGGATCAGGAATGGCCCCCAACAACCTGAAGTTCAGAGGTGTTGAACAGGCCCCAATAAATCTAAGCCTCTTAAGAGGCTATAGAGCATCCAGTGAGCATCCTGAGTACCTCAGTAGATCCATAGAGATAAGAGAGAGAAAAAACTATCAATGTCTTGGGGTTCTAATGCTTGATTATGGAATAATTACAACATTCCTGTACATTTTTTTTACCTTTAAATTACTGATATACTCTCAATCTTAATGCCATCTCAAAGTTTTTTGCCCATCAATACAATTACACATGCATTAAGTCCTTGTATTTCCTATAAAAAGGTAAAGTATAAATACTTCAAACATATCATTTTGCAGTGACTTCAGTTTGTCCTCTGGACTGGACATGAGAATTTCCTGAACCTCTAGTTTCTCCATTCCAAGGGAATGAAAGATCACCTCGATGCGATCTTTTAAAGGTACTCCGTTAGAAATTTTCTAAGCACTGAACTGTGTGCTGGACTGACATAAAAAAAGATGACAAATTTGAATCACAATGTCTTCCTACTCAAAGTAATGAAACCAACTAAACCAAATCAATCACCTAGTGGTGTGGTAAGTGAAGTGAGCAGAGTTACCGTATTTATCGGCGTATAACACGCACTTTTTTCCCCTGAAAATAGGGGGCAAATGATGTGTGCGTGTTATACGCCGATATAACCTTAAGAAGCCATGTAATTTTCAATATATTATCAAGTATAGCAAAATACATGTGCATACCGTATGGCGGCGGCGGCGAGTGGATTAGTAGCGGCGAGTGGATCAGTAGCTGCCATCGGTAACTGCTCAGGCAACCCGCGCCTTCCTCTTCACGTCTAATTCTCGCGGCCGGCGGAGCGTAACCACGGTAACGCTCTGCACGGTTCGCGAGAGTTTTCAGCCTCGCGAGAGTTTGCAGCCTCGCGAGAGTTGTCTGAGGCAGGAGAGCTTGTACCCGTCAGGTACAGTTGTTTTTACTGTCCTTTTACATTATTTACCTTATAAGTGGTAATAATATTAATAAAACAAGTTCTGAGCTACCCTTATTTTGCTTCAAAGTCCTTTATTTGAAATTTAAGTTTTTTTCCTGAAATTTCCCCCTTAAAATGAAGGTGCGTGTTATACGCCTGTGCGTGTTATACGCCGATAAATACGGTAAGCATTAAGTTGTTCAGACATGCTAACTTTTGTAAGCCAGCTTGAAGGAGTTTTAAGATTTCAGAAAATAATATAAAAACAATCTATTCTCCTCCTTGCAATATTGCTGTAATGCAAAAAAACACCAAGAGATCAGAACTGTTCAGACACAACCATAAGACAGAGGAATGCAGCTTATTCCCATGTCTTCCTTTAACCATAGCGTTTTTTAAAAGGTATCTTGGGAAACAGGGGCCTTTCATTTCAACAACAAGCTGTAATTGGCTATACCATGTCCATCTAAACCAAAAAATGCTTTGAGAGAAAGGCAGATAAATCATTCTATTTTGAAAGGAGAGAGAGCAAAGGGAATACTTAATCTGAAATTCTGAAAAGACAATATGAAAAGATAATTACGGTACCTTCTTAACACTGAACTCTGGGAAAGCATTTAAATTTTGAACCTAGAAAATACAATGGCTGAACATATGTGCATTTTCTACCATGGAAAAATATCTACTGCTTTAGTAGATACCATGCTCTATTTATGTCTGCTTAAATTAATGTATTAAAGTTCAAATGTGTAAAGATTATCTACTGGACTGAAGTATGTCAGCTTCTATACAACAAAGATAATTTTAGGAGGCTAGAGAGACATCAAAAGAAACTTCGAGGCATTTATCAGCTACACAGAGCATTATTGAGAGTGTACACCTGACAAATTAGTAGCATGTGGTGCTTTAGTACTAGCAGCGTTTGCACAAATTGCTTACAGGAGGAGAGGGAAGGAAAGAAGACAGCTTGCTGCTGTATGTGTTCTGGGCAATAGCCGATAGGTGCTGGCTGCACTGCACGTGACTGTCTACTGATTCATTCAGACAAGACAGCAACTATAATTCTGTCACATTTGCAAAGTAGGGGAAAAAAAAAAAGAAACAAATTCAGATTCTATCTGACATCACTAGCAGCAAGTACTGGGCCCACAGGAGCATATTTGTTACCACTGAAATAGTGGTATCATAGAAATAGTGTTTGATTTACTACAAAAACTGTAGAACAGTAAATTCACCAATAACTTAAAATCTTGTGTTTAGAAAAACGAATTAGCTCTACACAGGAATTTACTATTTAACTGAACAAACCAATCTTTGTTAAGCCTGTGCAGGTTTTTTGTTTTAATAAAGAGCCAGTGAGATTTTTCTTAAATTGTGTAATTAAAGGGAAAAAGTGATTGTGCAGCCTACAGTTATCAATTGAGAAATCAAGACCATGGAGCGCTGAGGTGTTTGATAACTGGATGGTGACAGAGCTAGAAGAAAACTGGAGTATTTTGGTGAAATCCACATGAACTGGGTTTTAAACTTCTGAAGCAAATTGTGATAGTTGTTTGGATACTGGTACAATTAATTACCTAAAGTCAAGACATTGTGGTATTACTTAACTGCATGTAGGCAAAGCTCAGTGCAGCAAAGCAGAAACTGGGTGTATCTAGGTAGCTCTTTCAGGCAATAAAGTACAAGGCCAGGTTTGAGTTTGAGCCAGTGACCTGAGAATTCTGTTTAGTGGAATTGTGCTCTGAAAAATATATTGGATGTTACTGAATGTTTAGAGGCTCTTTGATTCCAATGGCCACAGGACACCAAGTTCTGTTAATATCAGATCCTATCAAAGGCTTGCTGAGGAGAAACTGTGAAATTAACAACAAAATTTCCTAAGGATGAAAGGTAAAAGGAAAACCCCTGATGTCCTTCCAGACTGAACCATGTGACAGTTATGTTCTTACCTCTATGCAGAAACTGTTCCCTAGAAAAAAGATTGGGGAGGGGGGTCTACTTTTTGACCCCAGTACATCAGAGTGTAAATTGGCCAAAAGCCACTTACCTGTACAAATAGGACTGTACATGCCATGGAACTCAGTTATGCACTATTTTCCAACTGAATACATTATTTTCCTATATCTGTGAAATAAGAAGATTCTATCACCGGCATGTCTTGGAGGAGACCACCCTACCAGCATGCTGCCAGCTGGCCTGAGGCAGATGCGTGGGCACAGGTATCCACCCAGGGACAGAGGTAAAATCAAGACCAACTGAACTTGGACCTATAAAGTATTTTAGTGTAAGTCTGGATAGCTGAGAAAATGGAAGAGATGAACATCACACATGAAGCAGCAAGCAGTGCTGTGAGAAAATAAACACCCAGGACAAGAACAATCTGTTTTGCTCAGGGTAGAAGAGTTGCCCATTTTAAGATGGCCTAGAGCAAATCTGAAGGACATTTCATCCTCTGTAGCCTGCTCAATGTACTCCTATTTGAGAGCATGGAAACACTTCATAACTTAGTCATAAGACCAAAAACAACAACAACGAACCAGATAAACCATGGGACATGAGGAATAGGACCCAAAGATGCCTGATATCTTGTCCCGTCAGGTCCCAGATTCCAACATGGCCAACCTGCTTAGGCAGAAGGAAGCAGGTATGCAGCTTTTTATTTAAAATTTACCAATGTGAGCTGGTTTTTCCAGCTTGGGGGAATTTTTCTGGGTTCTTATGAATGTCACTAGCAGTGGCATGTATAAAAGGACAACTTACTGCCTCATGAGAGCAGAAGTGTCCCCTATCTTTGTGCCCGTGTGGTGCATGCAGCAGCTGCCAAGCCCATCTCCAACACTACCAGTTCAGTTCTCCTTCAATTCCCAAGTCCTGGCATCCCCTGGGATATACCCCTTTCAGCCACATGGCCTAGGCAGGATGGGAGTGCCCATTTCACCATGTCCAACAGCCACATGGCTCAATTAAAAAATGGCAGATTAAGGGTAAGAGGGAGAGGAGAGAGAGAAAGAAAAAAAGCAACAAAAGTGACATATTGCAAAAATTACGTATGAAAAAGCATTTACATTGAATCTATATTGAACCATGTCAGAACCAGTGCCTAATTAGGTTTCTAAACCTGTAATCATGCTTCATCTACTTGAGATATGAAAAATATAGAACTAAGCAGATTTATTTGATGTAATACTTTTTCAGCCATCTAAAGGGGATTTAGGAACCAAACTGACATGCAACTAAAACTAGGTATAAACAGCAGTGGGCAAAAAAAAAAAAAACCTCCCCCTCTGGGCAACAGGAGCTAGCTACTATGGCAGTTTGGAAAAGGGACAGGGAGTCGCAAAAAGCCCTTATTTCATTTCCCTGCTGAATGACCAGATGTTTACTGGATGCCACATCACCGAAAATAAAGGAACAGAAAAAGAACAAAAACTAGATTTGGGAAAATGGCACACAGTCAGGTACTTGTGGAGGAGAAGTCCCCTAAAAAACAACATATACAAGCTGAATGAAGGGTGGCTACCAGGGCATGGAATGGAATGCAATGCAAGAACGAGACACCTATTAGTGTCATCAGGTGGTCTTTGCTCAATCACTAGGTTATGGAAGTTTCCAGTCGTCTTCAAAGTGCTCACCCAGACACTCTCCCAGCCAGAGAAGATGATGGAGGGAGAAGCTGTAAAAAAAAATACTTGAGGTAGAGAGTTCTCAGAAAGTTGCTAAGGAAACCTCTGTCCTGAGCAAGGAAGAAGCAGCACTAGGGAGCAGTGTAAGTAAGTGCAGTTTACTAAGTATACCTGTAGAGGGTGTTGACAGACTGCACTTGGGGGTGGGGAAATAAACAGAATTAAGAATAACTTCTAGCATACCCCAAATACTTGGCAAGGACCAAGGGCTTGTCTACACTAGAAAGTACTACTAGCCTTGTATGGACCCCCATCATGTGGACAGTTATATCAGTATAAAGGTATTATCACTATAGCCATTCATATAGGGGGAAGGGAATAAGAAAACTGCCATAACTGCATTCGCACTAGGGCTTTTACCAGTATAACTATTTTGAGTAAAAAAAATAAAATAAAAATGACATAACTATATTGAATAGAGATACCAGTAACATTTTCAAGTGTAGACCCAGGCCTGGGAAAAACAAAACAAAACACTGCAGAGTAGCAGATTCCTATGCTGAAGTAGTACAGGTTAAAACTTACTTCACTGGTCCATTCTCAATTTCCATCATCAGTCTGGAAGTGTGTGCCTGCAGCTTTTCTAATTTGGGTAAATTGTAAACAGCCTCAGGTTCAGCCACTTGTTTGTCTAGCTGTGCATAGGTTGATGCCAATCTGGCTGGTTGCCCTGCCACTCTTCTGTTCACTGAAAACATCACCTTGGCTTTCATGGAGTATGCAGAATTTAATACACTGATATGATAATTGCTACGTTAGTCACTGAACAGACATTGCGTGTTAAATTTCTCTCAAAAGCATACACTATCACTATCCTGCACCTGCTGAATGTATTCCAAAAACTGAATCTGCATCTCTGGGTCTGTGTAATTAGGAAAAGTTTCCATTAGCTATGGCTAAAGCGGGTATGCAAGTTCATCCAGCATCATTGTAGTGAGAGAAACATCTAGATCAATGTAATTCAGTGGGACTGGACCTCCCATTCTTGGGAAGTGTAGTTTCTGAACATTCTATCATAATGCACTTTTGCTGATTATCCTATATATACACACATCCATGAATTCACTGATCATCAAGGACTCACATCAGAACTGATCAGTATCCCTGTTAGAATACTACAGGGCTTGTTTCAGGGACAGAGGAAAAAAGGGGAGACAGAATGGGCGAATGGGTTCCATTAATGTCTCCCATCGAGTTGAAGAACTTCAACTCGCTAAAACCACAGGGATCTACAGCACATTGGTCACTTTGATCGCATGCCCCTACAAGACAATACATAATACTGCAAAGCCTCCACTGAACTGGTGCCCAACTGTACAATAACTGTTTGGGGTAGACAGGTTCCACAGGGCCATTGAAATGGTCTTCCACGGTGGAGATGACCCCATTTCTTTGCGGTCTGGAGCTGCACTCTCAGAGATAGTTCACTGCAGAGGTACAGAAATGTGGTGTTCTTCATCCTGGAGGCTGCTCTGCCATTGCTGCTCACCCTAGGCCACTGGTTTTCAAACTGTGAGGTGTGCATGAGGTTATCAGAGGACATGTGGTTCAGATCGCTCTCTTGTTTCTTCAAGATAGCATTGATAAAATAAGAAATCCTCTCACTAGCTCAGTCTCCTGCTCCAGTACCTGCTGCTGCTGCCAGGCTGGAAGAACAAGGAGGGGGAAGGGATGAGAAGTGAGGAAGGTAGTCTCCTCACAAAAGGTTGGGGGGGGGGGCGGAGGAGAGAATCCCAGTCCCCTCACTTCTCCAGAAGCTGATGTGCATGTGCCCTCTTGTGCGCAAGCTCTTGACCATGCGTGCTGGGGGTCGTGGGAGGAGCCTGCAGCCGGAGGGATTTTGGTGGGTCCCAGTAGTGGGGGGGGCATGGGGAGTGGGGCACAGCCTGCCCGCAGTATGTCCCGGGTAGAACAATGCTCATGGGCCAGGGAGCACTGGGGCACACTGGTCAGGATGGGATCCCAGGCATCTACTGAAGTAGTGTTTCTTAAGGGAGGGAGGGCTGGCGGCAGTAGCACAGCAAAAACAAGTTTGGGAACCTCTGCCCTAGGCCTTAAAACAACTGGGTCCCAGTTTGTGCTCATGGTCTGCACCCAAAATCACTGCTCCATTTGCTGAAGATCTGCCAATACAGCACACAGCAGTCAGTTCGGTTGGTGATGGGTGCAAGATAGTTACACCATAAACTCTGAATTATTGGTCTCATTCTCCTCTCTCCACAAGTACAACTGGAACATCTTTTACCACCTCACTACAGTCACGTCAGAGGCTTTCCAACTGTTGTTCAAAAGCTGTAGCTAAAATTTCTCTTGCTAATCAACAAGAGTCTTTACTGCTCAACCTGGCCTCCACTTCCAGAAGAGAACTAGGAAGTGGTGCTGACACCAGGAGATTTATGGTAGTCTCCCCAAGGACTTGTAGAAGTTACTCAAGAAACACTGTGAAACTGACCCAATCTCCCAAGGGAATTGTGGGTTTCCAGAAGGAGCTAAGGGTTAAGGGAATGTGGATATGGTATACCTAAGCTGCCATCTTGTGCTCCAGAATCTCAGCTTTCATTTTAAAAGAAGTAATCTTCTAGTCCTTATGGATGCACAGATAATTTTCTAAATTGTGAACAATGTAGCCAACACAGTGATGTCTGCCTGACTTTACAGAAAGTCTGACAATAGTTGAGAGGTAAGAGCTGTCCCCGTACATCTCAGTGCAGGTAAAATGTGCAATGATAATTAAGATGTCCACATTGTTCTCTTTAACTGATAGTCAAATATGTAAAAGGAGGAGGAGAGGATCATATTTTGTGCATCCACATGAATTACTGTGTCTCATAAGGGTCTCTCATCTTGGCAGGGCTTGGGCTAGTACCACTTCCATCCCAATCCCAATTTGACCCATGGAAGTGGCTTCAAGTATATGAGAGCCATATAGGACAAATATGGAGGAAAAAAAGATGGGGGAAAAGATACAAAGGGAGCAGTTAGTAATGCAACTTGGCTGAGGTAAACAAGGGGTAAAAAGAAATGGTAACAAACCAGCAGACAAGCAACAGGCAATCTATTTTAACATGCCTTGTAAGCAATAAGGAGTTTAAAATGTAATGCTATAAGCAAGAAGATGACAGTGAAGAGGTTTTGAGAGGAGTTGAATATGGTCAGGACAGCAGGCAAGTTACATATCATCTGTGACATTTTGAGTAGATTGAAAGGGTAGGGTAAGGGAAAGTAAATCTGGGAGACCAGAGACTAGGAGCTAGCAGTAGTTAGACAGATTTAGACACAATTAGGGCTTGAATGAAGACTATGATGGTACAAAGTGACATACTTTGAAGATGCTGCGGAGGACAAGCATGTAGGATGTAGCATTAGCAACAAATCTAGGGTGAATGGAGCAATGTGAAGGATGGGGAAAGAGCATTTTTGTGGGTTGAGAGATTAACAGGACGGCAGCAACAAGCTGACATCTCCAGAACAGTCTTTATAACCTCTCTGTGGCAGAACTAACACAAGTGGGATCCTCCTAGGACTAAGAATTTAGTCAGGACATGGAATTCAGGGCCTTGGCAAAGCAGGCACGAAAGCCTGTTTTACAAATTTAACACCCACTTCCCTAAATGCCAGCCTCTACACACAGCCTTAAGACACTATAATAATGGCAGGTGACAACTTATTACACCTGTATGTGTATTGGACATCAAACACATAAAATGCTTGAACTGGCATGTTTTTATTTAAGTACCATGATAACCATACACTGTCTCAGGTATTGGTATTTTGGTGTCAATCTTACAACTAGTTCAGATGTAACATAAGGCACTCGAAGTATGTCAATCTACTGTAACTGCACATTCTGGCATCTTATTTATTCAGTAAGCGGTGACTGTACTGTTTTAGAGAAATAGTTAATTTGTTCATGCCTATCAACAAACACTTTGTTACTATATAACAGCATTTTCATTTTGAAATGTTGTAAGTTATCAATGCACACACTCAGTCTTAAATTCCAATTTAATGTAGTTTTTAATCTGGGAATTTAGGTGTATAATTTAAATCAAAGATTTCAAGCCAGTAAGACATTCATAAATTAAATAAATAAATAAAAAACAGGAACATGAAAACAACCCCCCCCACCATTTATTAAAGAGCATAAAAAACATTAAAAATAGAAATTAAAGGACATTCAATTTTATCCTAATGATGTTTACAACCTCCTCACTGGATTCCACAACACACTGGACAGTTTCAGTTAGAATAAAATCAGTTTTATAGAAACTAATGTTTTATACCCAAACTAGCCTGAAAGTGTGAAAATGCTATTACATTTTATAAGTTATTAAACTATTTTCAGCTTAGGAGACATGCATTTTCTAATGTCAGTAACAATCATGGCTAATTGGAGTATTGCTTAAATTCAACCAAATAAAAATGCAAAAGAATTTTAGCCAACACCACAGCGGGGGTGGGAGAGCGGTGGGAGGGGGAGAGGGTTCAGAGTCAAGTCCAAAATACTGTATTTAAACCTCTCCAGGATCTAGTGAAGATGTGATAAACTGACCGCCGAGTGCTCTCCCGTCAACACCAGTACTTCACCGGAGCGAGAAGTGCAGGCGGAGTCGACGGGGGAGCATCAGCAGTCGACCTACCGCAGTGAAGATACTGCGGTAAGTAGCTCTAAGTACATTGACTTCAGCTATGCTATTTTCATAGCTAAAGTTGCATAACTTAGATAGACTTAGCTTGCGCTGCCCCCCACCCAAGGGTAGACCAGGCCTCAGTAACGGGAGGAATTGCTGAACAGAGGATGATCTTACATAAAACACAATGTAGTATCTATGCACAATGGAGTGAAAAAAGAACAGAACAGCAAATTTAATTGAATCCTTATTTTTGTTGATTTAATTTAGACCTTTATGTTAATTGAAATTTTAAAAATATTAAAAAAACACACATTCTCCGCTGCTTTGAATATTAGTTATCCATAGATTTTACTGGGTTCTTCAGTTGTGATCTCAACTGAATTCTGAGGCAGATATACATCTTATTGTGTTTGTAAAACCCCATGCAAGCTTATGGTGTCATATAAATTAATAATCATAATGGAACAGTTACAATTTAGAGATATCACTGGGGGGAGAAGGGAGAGAAGCACTGTCACAGAAGACTAGTTTCTGCTAGTGAGACAGATACCAAGCCAAAGCAGAGACCTTTATTTTCTAAACAAGACATCAATCTTACAAGAATATTACAATTATTTTCTAGTTTAACAGACCAAATGACTGATGCAGGTTTAATCATTGTATGATAGATGCTAATGCAGTAGTGTAACTATTGTTCACTGTACCGTTACTAAATAGCTGCATTCTGATTAGCATGAACAGCCCTTTCATGAGAATATAGTTTTAAACCCTATTGTTCTTTTATGATTAAGAAGAGTTTGGGTGGAGATTTTTCCCTTTTTGTCATAATACATAAGCCAACCAACTACAGTATCTGACTGCCATGCATGCTATTTAGCAAAACTGTTATCAATTTTTTTAAAGACACTATTAGTGATGTATATATCAAATACCTAGGTATCTAGGATATACCGGTCTTCCTCAGAACTTTTCCCAGAAGTCTGTTACCCAGCCAGGCCAAAACTAGGATGGAGGGCCAGAGAGAGGACAGCAAAAATTAAAAAGGACAGACCCTTGGAAAGAGCCAAGGAAACCTTGGCCTTTTATTTACAAATACACCAATGTACTTTTAGCATGCATATAATTTTTTCTACTAATTTTAAAGAGATATATAATAATGTCAAGGTTAAGCTTCCAACACTGCCTCACAGGTGCTGACTGAAACATATACACTAACCCTTCCCCTTGGAAACTGTTGCTCCCTGGAAGGGTATACTCACTTGATTTTCTGATGTAAAAACCATTACTTCTAACTGGCTTTCCATCAGCCAAACTAAGAAGATATGGAGATTCTCTCTAAACAAAAGTTGTTCTTGGAAGCAAGAGGTCTTAGGCAAGAAAGACTTTGTCTACATGGGAAAGTGTTATACTAGTGCAAAACAGATAGTCCAGGTTTACTTTACAAACTTTTACTGGCATAGTTACATTGGTCAGGGATGTGAAATGGTGTGATCCGATCAACACCGTTGTGTCAGCAGAAACCCCTAGTGTAGAGTTATAACAGCAAAAGCGCACTTTTGCTGGGATAACCTTATTCACTCAGAGAGGTGGGATGGCTGGAGTAAGTTACACTGATAAAGCACAGTTTTGCCAGTATAAAGGTACGTCCACACTAAGAGTGCTTTGTCATTACAGTATGCTAGTAATAGCTATACTTGCAATGAGCTCCTAGTGTAAACCTGGCCATGGTTAAACGGCTGCAAACTCCTGTGTGAAAACACACACACACACACACACGTTTAAGAGGTTTATTTTGGTTTAAACTTTAACCTATTCCTAATCAATTTAAGCTAAACAGAATTAAGCCACTCTTAAACCAAAACAAGAGAGTCCACACAGGAGTTTGCACCAGTTTAACTATTGGTCTAAATTCACACCTTAGGTTATACTGGAGCAAGTTTCCTGTATAGATAAGGCCTAACACGGAGTTTCAGACGAGAAGGGACCATTACATCATCAAGTATGACCTGCTGCATATCACAGGACACTGAAGTTCACCCATGTACCCCTAAGATGAGCCCAGTGACTTTAGTTACACTAAAGCACTTTAGCCTTCAGGAAACTGAACTGACGTGTGCTACAGCTAGGGAAAGGAGAGACCAAGGTTCTACCAATGCCAGTACCTGTAATGGTAGGGAACTGATTAGGTGATTAGGCCTAGATTAATATTTTTTTGCTTGTAATTTGTCAGAGAGAGAGAGAGAGAGGGGTGCAAGTACAGTAGATGCCACTTAATACCAATCCCAATATTAACAACTTTCACTGAACAAACATTTTGTCAAGAATCAATTCTGTCCTATTAACTTTGATGTTAATAGGATATGGATAATGGCTACAGGCATGCCACCTATTAGCAACTTTATAAGAAGATAGGTCCTACCTTCACTCAATATGCTGGGCTCTGAGCCTGCACAGCAAACATGGGGAGCTGTCTCTCACTAACAAAGTTAGGGTTCTGAAGTCTCTGTGTAAGCCTGGTGCTAAGCAAGTGCAAGCATCTGAGAAGTTTGCGGTGTGAAACAGATTGAGAGACATTGTTAAGAATGGACGTACAGTAACATTTTACAGGAGCACGAGGTCAGGGCAAACCAGGGTCAGGAGCAGCAACTGCAAAGATGGCAAAATTTTCATTTCTTTAGTTTTATTTTAAAACAAACACTTTCTGTTCATAAAATTGTGCGCTCCTTCACTGTCTCACATGTGGAGCATTGACTAAGCACATCAGGGGTTCTCCAACTGGGGGTCAGGACCCCTCATGGAGTCACGAGAGGTTATTACATGGGGGGGGGCGCACAAGCTGTCAGCCTCCACCGCAAACCCTGCTTTGCCTCCAGCATTTATAATGGTGTTAAATATATAAAAAAGCGTTTTTAATTTATAAGTGGGGGGTCACACTCAGAGGCTTGCTATGTGAAATGGGTCACCAGTACAGAACTTTGAGAACCACTGAAATATATGATGCACAGTATACCAAGATTTAGGTTTGCTCTACTTACAATGTAAACAATTATGATACGTTTGGATTATACATTAATTTTTCAACACGGAATCAAAACCTAAAACAGTTGCCCAGCTTCTATAATTACTATGTATCATCTCTCACTCATACACATATGCATGTGCCTGAAAACAATGCCTTTCGCTTATTGGCTACTTATTCATTGCTTATGTAGAAACCACAATAGCCACCTTTTGGGTGGAAAATGAGGGGTTGCTAATAACTGGAATCTACATGGAGTCCAGCACCATAACATGTCTTAGAAGATTCTTGTAATTATTACTGTAGGCAAACAGATAAGTAGAAAAATGAGTACTAGTGAAACAGGAGGCTGAACTGGAGGATAGAAGAAACTCATTTTTAGAGGATGATAAAATATTTATATCTGAAGGACTCGGATAAACTGCACATATTAGAAATCAGTAAGCTATTGCAGTATAAAGACTTATATTGTCTAATAATATTACCACAAGACAAAGCAAGCTGTACAGTAGAACCTCAGGGTTATGAACACGTCGGGAATGGAGGTTGTTCGTAACTCTGAACAAAAAACTTTATGCTTGTTCTTTCAAAAGATTACAACTGAACATTGATTTAATACAGTTTTGAAACGTTATGCAAAAGAAATACGCTACTTTCCTTTTTTTAAAAGTAGTTTGTGTTTAACACAGTACTGTACTTGCTTTTTTTTGGTGGGGAGGTGGGGGCTGCCTGATTGCATACTTCCGTTCCAAATGAAGTGTCTGATTGACCGGTCAGTTCATAACTCTAGTGTTAATAACTCTGAGGTTCTACTGTAGTGGTTACAGCACATGATCAGCTGTCACAAGATCTGGGCTCTTTTCTCAGACCTCACAGTGAGACTTGGACAAGTCAATCTCTACATCTCAAATTTTCCTCATCTGTAAAAACAGGACTTGCATATTGGCTAGCACACCAGGGTGCATCAAGTATTTATTATGAACATTTGTTAAGGTGGGAAGGTGCAAGAGAAGTGTAAAATATAAACTTATTCTTGGAATCTTAAAATCCAGGGGATTGCATATTTTGTTGCTTCTTTAGGCAGAGTTCATTGCACACACCAGGAGCTCCTTGCATTCCTCCATTCTCCCTCACAAACTCTATTTCAGGGAGTTGCTCCAGGGCAGGAAGGCAACAGTACTTATACAATTTTTTACAGGTGACCCCAAAAAGGCTGCATACCTAAATAGAGTACTGTGGCACCTTATAGACTAACAGACGTTTTGCAGCATGAGCTTTTGTGGGTGAATACCCACTTCTTCGGATGTATTCATCCACGAAAGCTCATGCTGCAAAACGTCTGTTAGTCTATAAGGTGCCACAGGATTCTTTGCTGCTTTTACAGAACCAGACTAACACAGCTACCCCTCTGATACTAAATAGAGTGTTATCTTTGCCTTAAGTTCTCTTTTATATCACCTGCAAACATGTACAAAGTGCACTGAAAAATAAACAGCAGTTCTGTAGTAGTTGTTCAGAACCTAAGGTGTTAACAAATGCTGAGAATCTGTTGACAGATGAGACTAAGGCCCCCACCTGTGTGTTTTTGATGTCTCACTTTGGGAAATATACCCTCATAAAATGCTAATATAGCTGAAATCTCATGAGATTGCTCAAATTGTGAAGCAAGTACTTTTATATTGCATGGTTTTTCCTGTAACTGACATATCAATAAATGTTCCTGCATTTCAAGGGTTTTTTTTTTTTATTATTTAAAAACCACTGGATGCCACTAGCTTGACCAGGAGTGGTCAACCAGGAGGGGGGAGGAGAGAATGTGAAGAGGACCAGGAAAAGGGGGTTGGGATGCTGGCATAGCAGAAGGCTGTGGAAAATAATTCCTGCAGAGCTGATATTCCCAGTGTGGAGGACATTTTGGGCATGTGGGGGAGGGGCTGCTGGAAGCAGAGCAAGCTTGGAAAGGCTCTTTCTTCACATCCGACAAAGTGGCAGCATCCATTAGGCACATAGAACAAAAGTTTGTTAAACCACCTGTACAGTTATATTGTAATGCACCACCATAAAATATTCACTGGCAGAGGTTCCCTCCCATCATAATCAGGCTTGGTGTCCACCTAGATTTTGGGAGCGGTTTGTTCCTCCATGTCTGCCTTGGGCTCTTGTTTGGGGAAGAGATCCTGGCTTCAGAGGAAACTGCCTCATCCTCAGAGTCCTGACTGGGAACTGTGTTCACCTCTGTGCCTGTGGCGCTGTCTACAGCATAACATGGTTCAGTGGTGGTCTCACTGGCAAAAATCCGATCCAGTTCCTCAAAGTGGGAGCAGATATTTGGAGAACTTCCAGAAGTTCTGTCCCTCTCCTTGGTTTTTCATAGTTCTGCTGGAGCGCTTTTCCTTTACTTCAGCATTGAGAAGTGTCCCGTGAGTGACCCCAATGCATTGCTATCCACTTGTATATCTTCATATTATAGTGGCTGCTGTTAAGGCAGGCTGAACTGTCTCCTTTCCTCAAGTCCATGACTTCTGCACAGCTGCATACAAATGCATGATTCATGGCTGCTATAACTCTTCAAGAGTGCAGAATGCCAAATAGGATGCTCCTGGCTGAGTGCCAGCATTTAAATAGGGAGGTGATATCCAGTCAACATCACCCCAGAGCTGCAGAGAGGATACGGGTAAAGTAGACAGGTTGGTTCTGTTGTGAAGCAGTGCAGCGTGCAATAGCGGTGTGAAGGCTGAAAAGTTAATCCGAAATACAGATGCATTGACACAAAGCTTTATTCCCCTCGCACTAACTCATTCTGAAATTAATTTAATTCACTTTGAAAATGGATTATCCAATTAGCAAAAATTGGGCAGTTAATTTGAAAGAATTGTATTGTGTGGATGCAGGACATTTTAATTAAACAGTTTAGTACACAAAAACACCCATGCAGACAAGACCACCCTTTGATACCTTCTAAATTAATCTTTGTTCATATGGTTGCCAAAAAGGTCAAGTAAAAGGTCTAACATTAGACAAGTGCTAGGATAATGAGACCCAAACCCAATCCTTCATTCACAGGCAGGTCATCAGGGTCTGGAAGTACTATAAAGACCTCAGCCTTCTGCAGTGAGCCAAAATCTAAGAGCAGTGTAGGTCACCTCCAAAGGAAGGGTAGCACTGTCTGGGTTCTGGAATCCACAGGATGGAGAAAAACCCAAAGGCTAACGTGCCATACCCAGAGTACAATCCAGACTAATGAGTAGCTGTGTCACCTGTGCCCTTCAACCTGGGGTGCCCTTTACAGTGCTCTATGGCTGTATCTTTTAAAGGAATACAAGTAATGAGGCATAAGTCAGAAATGGTGACAAGAAAAATAAAGATAAACGCAAATAAGATAGGTAGTGCTACAGAAAGCTTCTCCACCACACCCTTTTGCCTGAATTTGACCTAGAGGGATTACCTCCAAGTAGTGCAAAGGCAATGACATTCTCATCAGAAATGCACACACCTGGCCGCTAAAGAATCCTGGCAGTTAGGATAAAACAATATGCTTTTTCCATTTCTAGCTATACCGCTGCCTGACAACTCACTTCAGTCACAGTTGCCATACTGGTGACCAAGCAGTGACACTGATTATAGGATCCTGTTTTTCCAAAAGTTATCCAGACTCTCAAAATGTATTCAAGACGAAGTCACTTACGGTTCTTGCGGACCCCTGCTCCAGTACCAGAATGCCACTACCCATCTCCTCTTCAGAGCTCTACTGAACACCTCTCTGCCACAACGTTCAAAAGACAATTCAGACAGCTAATGACAGCTCAAAGGGCACTTATTAGGGTTAGTTGACAATATATGGCCAAGACCATCTTCCCTCAAACTTTGTATGTCATTTCCCTTCTTAGGGCCTGATTCTGCAAATACCACTGTACACACTGGATTAGCCCAACATGTAAGTATTTGCAGGATTAAAGCCTTAGATTGTAAATCCCCAGGGACAGGGCATGTATTTGTGCAGCATTTAGCACAATAGAGTACAACTGGGAACTTCAGAGTGCTACTGCAATAAGTATTACAAAATAAATTCATAACCATAGATATTGCATGATGAAAACTAGCTATTTTATTGGCCAGTGATTGGATATGCTGAGTCACTGTGAACTGAAAGTGAGAAAACTCACAAAACTGTATCCTCCTTTCATCTGGAAAAATATAAAGAAGAGCCACAAGGAAAAGCAAATGAAGGTGCTGCAGACAGACTGACCACGCTGGGTATCAGTATACAAGTTATCAAAGAAAATATAACCCTTCCACAACATTTACTGCTGCAGAAGGTACTACTAAAAAGCAGGGAACGGGAAAATGCTTATTCTCCTTAAATCTAAATGCCTGCCTTCCTCCCTACATCAAAATATAAATAAACCTTTCCTAGGAGGACAAACCATAATTTTACATTATTTTCTCTCTCTCTTACTAGTACAGCAGCAGGGTGTTTCACTCTAATAGTTCTTTACTAAAGCCAGAACGTTCATATTGCATAAAAATGTTTTGATTGCACTAGTTTTACAGCTTAGCTTTCTGGCTATGGGACTCTTCAAATAATTTTCTCCAGTATAGCATATAACTACCAAATCTGGCAAGAGGCAGGCTAAAGCATGTGCTGGTTCTGTGACAGCAATGCATTATCACTCTAGTCTGCAACAAGATTAACACCTACAACCTTGGAATACAGAGCAATGATCAGTCGCCTGAAAGGTTGGGTGAATAAAGAGAAATTAAGAGGAGAGAGAGAGAGTGAGCAATGCATATGTTTGCTAAAACCATAAGCAACACAACTAATAACCTTTAGGCAAGAAGCAGTGCGACAGCTAGTGCAGTAGGAACACTAAGTGAAGCTTTAAGAAAGAAGAATATATATGAAAAATAATTATAGGAACTGAATTTCAGGTAACAGAAAGTTATCCGAATATATAGACATGGGAGGAAGGGGGAAGTTGAGTCTTGATAAGCAATACAAGTTTTCAACTGGCTAGTACAGAAGCAATAATGGCAATTGGCAAATTTAAGTATACAGTTCGCATATTAAGACCAACAAAATGATCATCAAATAATTCCGACATGAAAGGATACAGTATTGTATAGCATAATTAAAAGGAAATTCTAACTCTGTATTACTACTCACACCGAAGTGCACAGATAGCTAGTCATATAATATAAAGGATTTAGTTAAGAGTCTATTCAATAGCACTATGCACCACTACACCAAAGAATGACCTTGGGCTGGCAAGAAGCTTTGAGGAGACAACACTCCAGCCCATCTCTGCCCCTGAAATTTCCACTGCTTGCATCCGAAGAAGTGGGTATTCACCCACGAAAGCTCATGCTGCAAAACGTCTGTTAGTCTATAAGGTGCCACAGGATTCTTTGCTGCTTCTACAGAACCAGACTAACACGGCTACCCCTCTGATACAAGAGAGGGCAAGTGAATGGTCCCATTGCGTAGCACTGTCAGAATATTCTGTCCCAAATGTTTCTAGGATAGTGCAATCAAACAAATAGCCCCAAAGAGAAAAAAATTGGAAATTAATCTGCATAATATATTTTGTTATCCTAGATTACATTCGTGCTAAAACAAAGATTTCAGGAAAGATAAAGTATGCAGTTGAAAGAAGCAAGCACAGTGGGGCTGCCTTTCTGTTTGAAAGTCTACTTTGAAAAGCACCCCTTTCTTTGGGCCTCACGAAGCAATTGGTTCTTCAAAATCTTATCTAGATCCTAACCCAAAAGCAAGGCAGCTGATCTAAGGAAGGGTTTCCTAGCAAGAGACAAAGTTTCAAAAATGCTTCAGGGTACACAGATTCCATCAGGCATCAACTAGTCCTTTTGTGCAAACTCTGCTGTTTCATGAACCAGAAGGGACCTTTGAGAATCTACTCTTGACAACAAAGAAAGCACATAGCAAATGATCTTCTTCCAAAATCTTAACTTGAAGCCATGAATTTGTTCTTGTGTATGGAGTAGCTTGGAGCAATGAGGTGAGCCAACATTAGGCCTGAAATGTCATTACACCATGTGGTACGGACTGGAGTTACACTGGTCATTGATGAAACTACTGTACAAAAGAAAAAGCTGTGTTCTGCTCCAATAGAAACTAAAATCTCAGTGTTTGTCAACCTGATTGATTGCATATATTAAGTGTCTTTGGGAAGAGAAGCTTCTGAAGTTTTATTTCAGATGGTATTAAGAAAAATAGCCAACTATAAATATTTTAAAAAAATATTTGACAAACAAAGCACTCAGTTGCCAGAGACAAATGCTATTTTTCAAAACTGATCAATCTCAGTATTGCCAGTGGTGGTTTTCACTGCTGAATAGTATATCAGAAGTTAGCATATTTGCTCAGTATTCAGGCTGGGAAGTTATGTTATTGTTCTGAACCTATATGCAAGATATGGTAACATAACATCCTTTCAATAGTGCAGGGAAGTGTTAATGTTAACTATTTGATTTTAAACATAAGTATGCAGGGCTTTCTGGGTGGGTCCTACATTTTACACCCTTTTCTCTAAAACAGCGAGAGAGAGAGAGATTCTCAATCCCTGCTCTGGGTGCTCTGCACTGCTGCAGCAGCACAAAGTAACCAGAATACCAGCTTAACCAGTCAACTGCGGATACCATACATGGTGTGGAGCAAGCATAGCTATCTCCTATGTAACCTCTCTTCCCAACAATGTATGGGGGGTGTTTTGCTGGAACGCTGTTGCTCTCAAGCTATCCCCCTCTGGTATACTGGCGACCTGGGGGGACAGCCAGCTTGCACAGTTTAGTAAAGACCTGAGACTGGGCCAGAGCAGCCTTGAGGATAGAGCCAGAGCAGAACCATATATAGTTATCTTACAACCCCCTCACTCTCTGGTGCACCCAACAAAAACTGGGCACAGGTGAGAATCTGGACCAGACACTTTAAACCAAACTTCTATAAAATATTGTAATTGAGTTTTATTAGAAAATACATTACTAGCATAAACAATTATTATTTAAAACTTGTAGCCAGGATGATGTGAAAAGCTTTAGAGGGTGGTGTTAATAAATAATTTTGGTTTCTTTAAAATACTAGTCACTTTATTTGATTCACTAAAATAAAGTGCTAAGTGAAATACAGATTTAACTCCTCCTAGTTAAATCATAGAGAATAGGCACTTTGCACTCCTGGGTTTAATTTTTTAAAAAAAAATCTGAGTAGAGGCAGGTTGTTTGAGCACAAACATATATCTAAGTATGCTCTAGTGACAGCACGCCATAGAACAAGTTTTGTATACTCTGCCTCTGCACATGAAAGTTCAGTGCATCCTAGAAAATGTGCAACATTTAAAATTTAAGGTACTATCACCCAGTAAATATTACTTTGCATTTATAGAGCCTTTCAAACAAAGCTAGGTGTTCGCCTCATCTTACAAAAGGGGAAACGGGCACATGGAGAAAGTTAAGTAACTTTTCCAAGATCACGGAAAAGCCAGTGGCAGAGTAAGGAATAATACTCAGTATCAGGCCTCACAGTCAACTTCACTAACCTCTAGCAAGCCTGCCAAACCTGATAGGCCCCATCCAATGTCATCTTTGACTCATACTTTAAATGATCATGATGATCCCTTCTGACCTTAGTCTGATCTCCTGCACATTGCAGGCCACAGAACCTATCCACCCACTCCTGTAATAGATCCCTACCCTCTGGCTGAGTTACTAAAGTTCTCAAATCATTATTTAAAGACTTCAAGTTACAGATAATGCACCATTTACACTAGTTTAAACCTGCAAGTGACCTTTGCCCCCATGCTGCAGAGGGAGATGAAAACCCACCAGAGTCTCTGCCAATCTGACCCAGGGGGAAAATTCTTTCACAACCCCCAAATATGGCAATCAGTTAGACCCTGAGCATATAGGCAACACCATGAGAAAGAATTCTCTGTAGTAACTCAGAACCCTCCCTATCTAGTGTCCCATCATCAGCCTTTGGAGATATTTGCTGCTAGTAGTTGGAGATTGCTTACAATGCCATGTAGGCAATCTCACGATATCACCGTATGAGAAAAGTCCTCTGTCCATGAATGCCTCCCAGTGGTCAAACATCCCCAAACCCTCCTTATAGCACCACTGCCTGAGCCATCTGTTGATCACCATAATTTTGTCTTGCCTTTGTTCACCTCCTCTAGTTACAGGTAGAATCCCATTGAAGATCACCTGAGCCTTCATTTCCTTAAGAGTCTTCCCCAGCCTGGCATAGTCTCCCTTGATACATTCCAGCAAGAATCTAGCTGTATCATTTGTTCCCACATGAAGGACAATCAGTAGATTCTTTCCTGCTCCTGCTGACAAAGGCAGGGAGATTCAGGGGTTCATGCAGGGGAGGGCATTATTAGTTTAATGCAGAGACTACCAGGAAACAAAGACCTGCTTACTTTGTAAGGTAGGCCATACTACGCACTGCATGGCACTTTCCTCCAAACATTTTTTTCAGATTTTGTTGTGTATCCATGTCTCACAGAGAGACTTGCATAACCAGTTTTGAAATCTTCACTCTGAACTATTAAAAATTGCCAGCCAGTATCTGAATAATTTCTGAAAATATGAAGCACATCCCCTCCCCACACCTTCAGGTAACTTTAGCAGGCTTCCTCTATCCCTTTTGAAGATTATGTTTGAACCACAAGCAAGCATAGGATGTTACCCTAGTTTGGCCTAGTCTACACATAGGTATAACTAGAGATGAGACTTTAAAATCAGTTTAGTTAAACTGGTACAGCTTTGTATGTAAGCACCTTTAAATAGATTTAAACCTGGCTTATCAATTTAGATTAAATGTACAGGGGCAAACTAGACTGACCAACAACAGGTTTAAACTGCTAGAAGTAGCCCACACAATGGGTTATTTAAACTGGTTAAGGTTAGCATGCAGACAAGCCCCTAGAAGCACCTGAAAAGACAGCAGTTTATCACACAAGTGTCTCCTCAGCCGTAATATACCATAATGCTGCTACTACAACATTAATACGGGGGGGGGGGGAAATAAAAGGAATTACCCAACCAATATTTTTCTTTGTTCCCTTTAACATTGTTGGAGATGTATTTGCAAGATTATGACTTTTCTGCAGGAGCAAATCAAACTAAAGTGAATTATTCTGAGTAAGAATGCCCACACAGGAGTTTACTGCAGTTTACCTAAACCACTTTAATTTCACACCTTTAAGTAATCTGGATTACTTTTCCCTGAGTATCCCTATGTAGACAAGCTCTCGGTCTACTAAATTTGGGGGGAGGGGAGAGAATGAGACAACACACCTGCCTGGTATTGGAGCCCTCTCTGAATCTTGGGATAAGTATAAAACTAAGTTTAAAACTCGTGTTCCAATGATGACATGCTCTTTCTGCAGCCTTTGGCAAGTTGTAACCTTATTCCCTCAGGTTTCCCCCATCTGTAAAATATTTACTGCAGGGATGATTGAGGATTAGCCAATGTTATGAAGCAGTTTCATTAGAGTTCTGTTTCATCAGAGCTCCATATACTTTATTTTTAAAGTGGCAATATTTCAGTGGATATACAGTCCCTCAGAAACAAAGCTACTCCACATAATCATTAAGGAATTTAAATCAGTCTAGATTTGGCACAACCATCTTCTCATTTTAGGATGCAATAAAGCAGGCAAGTGTTAAAACAGATTGCTTTGTATGCACGAATTTGAATCTTAACCTTTTGCTGAGAGACTTTTGAAAGTGGTATTAATGAGGTATTAAAAAAAGAGACACTGGATTCATCTGTAATGGCAAATTTTAAAACATTAAAAATTAGCAAAAGCCTTAACAGGAAGAGCCACTTGGGAAGAGCCACCAAGGGAAGTGATAGTGGCCTATCACTGCATAATATAGATCTACGCTGGATAAAGCACAAAAAAAGTATGTTAGGGAACAATCCTATGGTGGCACAAACATGATTAAGTTACCTCATAAGCCTTGTCCATCTTTACATCCTATGATTCACAAAGAGCCTTCAAATTAGTGTTAGTCCTTGAGACTAGGATAAACTCTCATTCCTCTAAAATAAGCCTTTAAAAATGCAGATCATTCTTGAAATCATTACCAGGGTATCTTAAGGAAGTCTGCATTTTCACATGCATTTAGTATACCAAGGTAGTAGATAAACAAATACCTTCAATGCCTGATATCTTTATATCAGCTTGAACATTTAAGTGACTTAAAATCCACATTAATGTTCTAAGTATTGCTTGCAGACTTGCTTGGTAGAACAGTTATATAAATGTAACTAACGACTTTTTTCTGGGAAACAGAATGCAGACCCAGATTTAGATAGTGGAATACAGCAGTCTTGGTTCCCTCCAGCCTAGCACAACAATTCTTGGCACATAGTCTGCCTAGAGAAAAACCATTTCTTGGTGCTAAATTCATAAGATTTTTTTTAAAAACCTAAGATTACACACAAACATCCCCCACTACGGTCATCTTCTTAGATTCTGTATTGCACAAACGAAATTCACAGAACATCTCACCATGGGTTAATATTTTAAGTTCTTATTTAATTTTATTTTTAAATTTCTTAGAAGCTCCTCCTAGCCTACAGAATCTCTCATACACAGGTACTCACTCCTCAGTATTCAACACTGAGGAAACAGACTCAGACACTGAGGGCAGAAGGGAACATCTAGTCTGACCTTCTGCAAATCGCAGGCCACACAGAACCTCACCTGTCTCCTTCTGCAATAGGCCCATATCCTCTGTCTGAGTTACTGAAGTCCTCGAATCATGATTTAAAGACTTCAAGTTACAGAGAATCCACCAACAAGTGACTCATGCCCCATGCAACAGAGGAAGGCTAAAAAACCCAGGGTCTCTGCCAGCGTGACCCAAGGGAAAATTCATTCCCAACCCCAAACACTGGGATCAGTTAAATTCTAAGCATGTCAGCAAGACCCACCAGACGCACCTGGGAAAGAATTCTCTGTAGTAACTCAGAGCCCTCCCCATCTACTCCCCCAGCTCTGGCTGTTGGGGATTTTTGCTACTAGCAATCTCATCATACCATCCTCTCCATAAACTTATTGAGAGCAGTCTTGAAACAAGTTAGGTTTTTTTACCCCACTGCTCCCCTTGGAAGGCTATTCCAGAATTCACTCCTTAGATGATTAGCAACCTTAGTCTAATTTCAAGCCTAAACTTGTTGATGGCCAGTTTAAGTTAAGTTAGCCCTTAATTTACATAAAACTCTTCTCCCTCCCTGGCTTTTATAAAGAGAGTAACCCTATCTCCTGTCAGCCTTCATTTGGTTAGGCTAAACAAGCCAAGCTCAGCAACTCGAGTTGCCCCTATTTTGGTGCACATAAGTGACTTCCTTAGCAGCCAAATGTTCGTTCTCTCTCACACACACACACACACACACACACACACAACAGCGTAACCTCTTAGAACAGAGGCTATAATGCCCTGACCCGAACTCTGAGGAGCCACAGCCAAATCCAGGAGTCACTGTGCTGATGCTGCAGAAATGTCAGTTGGGAATGTCAAAAAGGATTATCATCCATCTACACAGTGCCACAGATGCTTGGTGCTTTACAGACAGATCCCTGCCCTGAGGCATTTACAATCTAAAGTCAGACATACATAGCAAGTGATGCAAGGAATAAAGGATGAGATATGGGAGGACATGGTTTGCAAGCTAGAGATCATAAGATGTGTCTAGTTTTATGTACAAATCTCACTGGCTCCTTTATTTTTTTTAGTTTGTTCTACTCAAGGTTGGAGAGCTTGTCCAAGATGGAGGTCAGCAATGAAAGCTACCAAAGAGCAAGAGTTGAGGATTATTTGAACAAGAGAGTTCCTTTCTAGGACTAGTTCTACTAAGAGATTGGATACAAAATTGAAAGCATGCTGTTCATATTCTATATGAAGCCTGGAGATATAGGTATTAGGCAGAGCTCTGGATCAGAAAATATGGGCAACTTTTAAAACCAGACACATGGCAACAAAAGAACAGAACTTCTTGGTGTAAAAGGAACTATTTGGATCAGGGGCTGCCACTGGATAGTAACAGCCATAAGCAAAAGCATTTCTCCCTGCCTGCATCTGCACCTCTAAGATCAGTACAACAGTCTTTCAGATACAGAATTTGATACACTTACCCATGCCTTTGTTACTTCAAGGTGACCATATTACAGTACTCCAGGGGTTCCCAAACTATGGCACATGAGCTTGTTCAGCATCCCTCTGAAGCAGCCATTTTGTACTTCAGAATCTCAGCTTTCATTTACAAAATGAAGTTGTTATGGTTATTTAGGTCTACATTAGAAACTTTTACTAGCAATTTTGGTTAGAGGCATGAGGGTTTGTTTGTTTTTGCGGGGGGGGGGGAGGGGAGGGAGAAGAGAGAGACACGGGACACTTCTATACTGGTAAAAACCCTATCATAGGCACAGTTCTACCTACATACTGACCAATACTGCATCAGACCAGTGGTCCACCAAGCCTAACTATCTTGTCTCCTGACAGTGGCCAGTGCCAAATGCAACAGATAGAATGAACAGAACAGGGCAAATATCAAGTGGTCCATTCCCTGCTGTGTCGTCAGAGGTTTAGGGACACCCAGAACAGAAGGCTGGGTCCCTATCTTGGCTAACAGCCATTTATGAGCCTCTCTTTCATGAACTTATCCAATTATTTTTTCAACTCAGTTATACTTTTGGCCTTCACAACATCCCATGAGAATGAGTTCCACAGATTGACACTGCACTGTGTGAAGTAGTACTTCTGTATGTTTTAAACCAGCTGCCTATTAATTTCACTGGGTGACCCCCAGTTCTTGTGTTACATTAAGGCATAAATAACATCTTTATTCACTTTCTCCACACCACTCATGATTTTATAGACCTCTAATCATATTCCCTCCCTTAGTTGGTCTTTTTTCAAGCTGAACAGTCCTAGACGTATTAATCTCTCCTTGTACGTAAGCTGTTCCATACTCCCAATCATTTTTGTTGCCCCTTTTCTGTCCTTTTCCAATTCTAATACATCTTCTTTGAGATGGGGTGACCACAACTGCACGGTATAGTTTATTTCACTCGTAAAACTGGTATAAGCTATATTGGCAAACACACTTATGCCAGTGTAAGTACTGTGTACTTAAGATTTGCCAGGTTAGCCATATCAGCAAAACTTTTCTAGTGTAGACCTGGCTTAGGAAGACCTCATACTGTGAAGTCAATGCAATGCTGTTCCTTCTCCAGCCTCCAAAAAGCCCCAAACAATAGCTCTGAAATGCAAACTGCTTCATTCATCTTGATGGGTTATAACGGTTTCCAAAACATCTGAGCCCCGTGAAGGGGAAACAAGCCCAAAGTGCCCAGCAAAGCCCATGGGCTTATTCAAACCCCATGGAAGGGGGGAGGGGGAGCCGAGCTCAGGACACCCAGAGAGCAATGTCATTTTGAACACAGGTACCATCTACTGGGGACAGTACCTGATCTGAGCAACTTGCATGGACAGAGCTGGGGAGAGTACCTCCACTGTATCGCCCCTCATCGTACTCTCCAGTTCAAGCCCTGTCTTCAACAGAGTTGCATTTTCTCACCAAAAAGACTATATAGATTTACATGCCGGGGGCGGTGTGTGTAAGTAACTTTCTTCTTTTTTCTATGCCACCATATGGCAGGGCCAGCTTGCTCCTGCCCATTCAAGCCCATAAATGGTTGAGACCTTTTGCTACTGAAAAACCCCATGCTGTTTATTTATGATATAGTTCCCACCACCCTTACACACTCTACAGCCTTACACCTACAGTTCTAAGTAGGCCTCAGCTCCTGAAGCAAGCAGGTCAGACATCTCTTTCTTCTGCTTCCTCCTTCTCACTTCCTGGGCCTTTTGTATCCTCTCGCTAATGGCCTCTCAGTTCTCCTCAACCCACCAATTAGGTACAGCTCTTCTTAATGAGGTCTACTCTAGAGTAATCAGAGTTACAGTGACCAGAGTGCTGGCAACAGTAGCTGAGCCAGCACTCTGTCACACACCTGAAAAGGGCTTTATACTACCTGTATGTAGGTGAGTGTTTACAGAAGGCTGAAGTTTTGCTGATTCCATGATTTCCATTCTTTAACATATAATTGTTTTTGAAATTTTATGGTTTTACATTTACATGGATGGCAGATCAGCTCAACATATCTCCTTGAGAGTTGCAACATTCGACACCAGGCTGAATGATATATACAAAAAGAAGATATATAATTCAAATACACAAAACAACAGCACACTCCATGATCTTTATTTCCAAACGGAGATCACGACTCACTACTTAGAAGTGATACCTATAGATTCTGGAGAGATGGGTTGGGTGCATAAAGTTTCAGAGTGCAAATGTAACAGTCTACTAGACTAGCATGCAATTAAAAGCCAAGAACTCCTAGTCCTCTTCCAAGCTCCGGCACCAAGTCACTGTGTGGTATTCGGCAAGTTAGTGCGCCATACTGAGTATAAGATGAAGTTACTTATGTCACAGGTTTATAAAGATTAGTTGGTGTATCATCAAAATTGAGCACAGTACATCATCATGATTATTATTTGCATTAGCCCTAATACCTACACTAGCATATCTGTATTTCTTTGAAGGGGTGGGGGTGAAGAGCAAATGTCTGACTTACTACTGTATCTGTTATCTTTTGCCAGTTTCGCCTTGCCCATCACCTGTTTTTCAATAGCACAACAAACCATAGTATTAAGCCATTCTAACACTATAAAGTATGTGCCACATTTCGAATACTATAGACCGCCAAGGAAATACTTCCCAGAGATGTGCTGACATCACCAATGATGCTACACAAAAGGAGGTAGACAAGAAGAGTCATGTTAATTTCAAGCTCCATTAAACACAGGGAAGGTGGGAGGGGAAGAAATCAATCTCTGCCAAGTGGGAAAAGAACTGAGATGATTGGGTAAGGAACGAAGCTTTAAAAAAAAATTTTTTTAAGAGGATATTACTAACAATGAAAAGGTTAAAAATCCTAGGTGGTAAACAATTTGTTTTTGCAATCTGTTGTACATCCTCCTTTGTCTTTCTACATAGAGAGATGCTGGATATTTCCCATATAGCATCCAGTAAAGAATGTGTCACATCAGACTGCCTGATAGCCAGTTACTCGCTGATAAGTCAAATTTAAGGTTCTCCGGCACCAAAGTACACTTTGTCTGTGCTATTAAACAAACAGGTCTCTGGGTTGGATAAGGCACAATCTGTATTTTAAACCAATCAGAATGCAAATGAACAGCTGTATACAGCATCAATATTTGGTTGTAGAACTAAACTGATGTCACAGAATTGATGCCTTCACCTCATTTTCCATAAATATCATTTACAATTTATAAAATCAGAAGTTCATTATTCTGCAACATTCTATTCCACGTCTGTAAATATTATGGGTGTCTCACAAGGTGAGCTGTCCCTTTAAGGGTACCTCTACACTGTGTTTTCAAACCCACAGCAGTGAGTCTCAGAGTGTGGGTCTATAGACCCACGTTCACACCATAGCACTAAAAACAGCTGTGTACGTTCAAGGCTGTTTTTAGTACCATAACACGAGCCTAAATCTGTAGACTCTGGCTCTGAGACTCAGTACCCTGGATTTTAGAACAATGTAGACATATTGGGAGAGTATGTCTACACTGCAACTGAAAACCCGTGGCTGGCCTATGTCAGCTGCCTCAGGCTAACAGGATATTTAATTTCAGTGATGTTGGGGCCTGGGCTGGAGCTGCGCTCTTGGCTCCTACCCCCTTGCAGAGTCCTAGAGCCTGGGCTCCACCCCGAGCCCAAACATCTACATCACAATTAAACAGCTCCATAGCCTGAGTCCCACAAGCCCAAGCCAGCTGAAAGGCCAGCCACAGGTGTTTAACTGCAGTGCAGACATATCCTAAGAGTCTTACAGCTCAGTCTCACCTGTGCCAGGTGCAGCCTGCCTCCCAGGTGAAGGGAATGAGACCAGGGGTCACATGATGGTAGCATGTGGCTCAGCACCAGAACTGCTGGAGAATGAGATTCCTCTCTATTGAAATGCATTGGAAGGAAATCAGATTGCAGGAAATGTTAACTGTTCCATTGTATATTTCTCTCTCCAGAGTCTAATGTGGATTATCATGTTGTTATACAAGATCAGGGTACTACTATTCACATCCACAGTTCTTGAAACTATTGATACAGACAATTTTCAGTTTTAGGGTGAATTATTTACATTTGTTATAAATGAAATTAAATTTGTGGTAACTGGCAGGCTCCACTGTAATAAATAGTAATTTAAACCACCGAAGTATATCAATTGCTGGAGCAATAAGTGGGAGCAAGTCTGGGCTTCTGCCACCTCCACCCCACCCAGGATATGGTCTTAGGCACCTGCAACCCACCCTTTAGAGAGAGAGAGCGCGCGTGCCACATGGGACACATACTCCTCTCAGGGACGCACCAGAACTGGCAAGGAGAAAGGCATTTTAGGGGCACATCTTCACAGATCTAGAAGTCTCCCACTCGGACAGAATGCTTATTTCACTTCAGTTAAAATAAAAGAACGACCATGGAAGAGGACACCTAGGGGATGGCAACTCAATGCATGTCAGGTAGGTTATACATAAAAGTATGCTTTAACAAAGGAAAGGAATTTTACATTTTAGAAATTAAGATGCCTAGAGGGGACATAAGTAAATAGGAGGATTTTAATGTTTGGGAAGATCAACAGTATATGAAATAAAATAAATAGGCATGGGCAAGAAAAACTAAACCCACCATCTTCATCACTTTGTAGGTTTTATCCCTCTGCCCCACTCCTTCCCTGGACATGTACCTTGAGTGACTGAAAAATTAAGGTTGTTCACCTGTAACAGCTCTTAGAGATGGACTCTACCCATGAGTGAGTGTGAATGTGATGCATTGGCACTACAGTTCTGATGGTGGAACAACTCACTGCTGTGCCCACTGGTGCACTCACACCCTTTTTGATCCTCCCCTCACCATTCCTGATTGTCAGGCTGTAGTGGGGGGGGGCATGGTGGTCCAGCAGCCTCAGTCCCTCCACTGCCTCATAAGTAAGGCTGCGAGTCTGTCATGGAGATCACAGATTCCATGACTTTCTGTTACCTCTGCAGTAGCTGGTGCTGGCCCAGGGGCTGCCTGCAGCAGTTTGGGTGCGTGGGAGGGGGCTCTGGGCTGGGGGGGGCACTTACCTGGGGTGGGGGACCCCCCTGCAGCTCCTAGGTAGTGGAGGGGTCTCTGCGCACTGGTGGTGCCCGCAGACCCCACCCCCGCAACACCCATTGGCTGCGGTTCCCAGCCAATGGGAGCTATGGCAGCCAGCGCTTGTGGCGGGAGCAGCGGAGGAGCCCCTGCCCTGGCCCCTGCTGCCTAGGAGCTGCAAGGACATGGAGCCAGATAAGGAGCACCGCCAACCCCCACAACCCCAGTACCAGCGGGGGTCCCAGGATGCACACCATGGCCCACCGTCCATCCACTACTTTTACTAAAAATACCTGTGACTAAAACATAGCCTTACTCATAAGGTCACAGATTATAAATGGAACTTGAGGAGGAGAAGGTGAATGAGGAGTGTGAATGTGCAAAGTCCATCTCGAAGAACTGTAGTTACAGGCAAGTAATCTCTGCACATTCCCATTCATGGGGTAGTTTGATAAATAGTACGGTCATCTGAGGAAGGTGGGACGTGGAGTCCTAATTGAACAGTGACCAGAAAAGTGCTCTACTAAAGTAAGCATCTGGTCAGAATGCTAGGACTGTTTTGTAAATTGCATGACTAGAACGCCAAGCAATAGATATGCAAATTTCTACAATCCAAATATGCTTGAGGCATGCCAAGAAGGCCACCTTTGCTCTTGGAGAAAGTTATCTAACCCCTAGTGGGAGAGGGACAGAGGCTGATTTGAAGCACGTGTTGATACATAATCCAATTCATATAGTTTGAAGTAATTTTCTGTCTTTTGTTATTTAATGTATATGAAATAAAAAGATTTGGTGACTTTCTACCTAAACAGAACCCAAGAGGTTAGAAAGCGAAAGTCCTTCTTACATCGAACATGTGAGGTTTTATTTGGACTCAATGAGCACGGGGTCTTGGGAAAGATTATTGGCAGATTAATGGATTGAGATAGGTATCAATTACCACCTTGGAGCAAGGGAGAACCACTCTGTCATTGTGGAAAACTGAAAGATCATCAGACATCAGTGCTTGCAGTTCTCTTACTCTTATGGCAGATGTTATAGCCATAACAAACAGGTGAAACAGCAAACAGGCAGAGGCTCCCTAAATGGAATAAAGTTTCATGATGGAGTTAGATCTTTGACTGGTGGACAGATGTTCACTAGACTTTCGTAAGTCTCTTTACTGTGTCGAAGTCCTATTTTCAGTTACTATGCAGTAAGCTGATATGGCTGCTAAACTGACTCAGCTGAAAGATTAGAACACTACAGGTGAAGCAAGTATTCAAGTACAGACTGGTGTGATGGGGTGGTATGTCCCCTTGAGGGTAGTGGTGCCTAGGTCAGCCCATTCCAGTCATCTGACACTGCATCATAACTAAGATTCTGGGGCAGTCTTATCTTCAAAGACCTGTGAAAGATTAGGAAAGAAGAAACAATCCTAGGAATAAGTAGTTTTTGGGAGGAACTCCATTACTGTCTCTTTAAGGGTCCGAGATCAGAAGCCTTGCATAGTGGGCAGGGCATGGCAAGATTCCCCCTTCCTGAAGCACATCCCAATTGTCCAGGGGAAGGGAACTAGCATATATGCTCATCACAGAGCAGACATCAGCAGAAGGCTGGCCTGCTGAACCCTGCAGAAAAAAAGATCCATCTGAAGGTGAAGCTGGCTAAGGCCCTACAGCTGGCCTTAATCACAGCTCCAGCTTCAAGGAGGAGAGCTGGGGGGAGGGAGGGGGTACTCCTGCTCTAAGGAGCATGCTACCTGTCTGAACCACGCTTTTAGCTCCAGGAGGAGGGCTGAAGGGAATTCTTGTCTGAAGAAGGCAGCTATCCCTGAGCTGGAAACAAGAGAAGGCAGGGCCTGGGTTCCCCAACCTCCTCCCCAGACCAGGAGTGGAAATACAGCGATCAGGAGTGGAAAAGCCAAGAACTGAGTCCCAGATGGAGGCCAAGGATCGGTGTTAGAGGACACTAGACTTTGGGTTTTCTTATTTTTGAACTTTTCTGCTAACCCTGAAAGGCGAATGGACTGGAGCGTAACTTGGCCAGAGGGCGAGACCACTGAAGCAGCTGACTTTTGGGGAACCTGGATACGGTGGCACTAGAGTGAAAACCCCTGCAACCACACATCCTGGCACGAGGGGGCATTCTGGTGATGACTGCCTACCATAACTGGAGTGGAGTTGAAGTTGGGTCTATGTTATTGGACGCCCAGACTTGAAATCTTTTCCACTTGAGGTGACCGCACTTGCAAGTGGATTGTTTCCTGGAAATTTATCAAGACATCTTGCACTTTCTGAACAGGATCTCTTTAGATCTCTGTCATATGGCTCATATTGTTAAGTGCAATGAATGAGAGTCCAGGGGATAAATCCAGCAGTTCTGTGGTCAAAAGGCAAGAGAGGGGTCTGGAAACCATTAGGGTGACTAGACAGCAAGGGTAAAAAAAAAAATCGGGATGTGGGGGAGAGGGGAAATAGGTGCCTTTATAAGACAAGGCCCCAAATATCGGGACTGTCCCTATAAAATCAGGACATCTGGGCACCCTAGGAAACCATTGCCCCAGCATGGGCAAGACCGCAGTCAGTTACTTTAATGTACATTAAAGGCTTTGCCTTGCTTTAACCTTTATTACTCTTTAGATGAGAGAAAACAGGGAAAGGGCACCAAGGAGACCTATTCTCAGACAAGTATGAATGTATCCAAAATGGACTGTCTTCTCCTGCTCTTGACCACAACCCAGAGCACTTGACATTGTGCCTTGCTGCGAACAGATCTATTTCCAGATAACTCCAGACAGCAAGTATCTCATCTGTCGCTGTCTTTAGAGACCATTTGAGCAGTTCTTGTGTCTCTATTCAGTTGATCTGATAGGTTGTCATCTCTGCCTGCTAAATTCAGGGAAATGGGGTAAGTGTGATGGAGACCAGTCCCAGTGCTTCCTTCAACAGCTGATTGGAATTAAATTCTCTTTTCTTGTTCACACATTATATACTACTGTGTTGTCCATAACACTTATTTCTTCCTCACCTGCAAGATAAGGTAGACTGACTTGACATCCAGCGAATTTCCCTCAAGTGTACTATGTTGATATATAGCTTCTCCAAGTGGTTCCAGTGACTGAACTGCTAGATGTCTGAAGTGGACTGTCTACTCCAAGTTGCAAGCATCGATGGTAACTGCTGCTGGAGCT
Source organism: Mauremys mutica (assembly GCF_020497125.1). Classification (NCBI taxonomy): domain Eukaryota; kingdom Metazoa; phylum Chordata; order Testudines; family Geoemydidae; genus Mauremys; species Mauremys mutica. Next base: position 78,386,103 of record NC_059082.1, on the reverse strand, counting down.
GGTGGATTGGATGCTTCCATTTTAAGGACACTGTGATACTGTGTACATCATGAGGGATAGGAGCCCTTCTCTTGGGAAAATTCATTTCAAGATCTTGTCAAATAATGTTTGCTACACAATGTTGTACAGTTCTCATGTTGAGTACCTCACAGGAGGTTGCACCTGTAGCTCAGGCCACGAGGCCCCCTCAGTCTCAGGAAGAACACTGTCAGGTTGACGTTCTCTTGATGTCTCAGTGTACTTGATATACTTTTCAGAAATTGTTCCTTTGGAAGGAAGTCTCTTCCTGCTTGAGAGTCCAGAATTGCCTAAGAGGGAATTCTTTATGTAGGAAGTGACTTTTTTCAATGTATTCTGAGTCCCAGCTCTTAAACAGGGAGCATGAAAGTCACCGTTGGACAGACTTTTTTGTGGGGATCCCTTCACAATTCAGTTATTTAAATAAGGTATGTATATCCCATGCCATTTTAGCTTCATGGACAACACCACTAGGCACTTTGTAAATACCCATGGGGCAGCAGAAAGGCTGAAGGGAAGGACCCTGTATAACAATGGTTGCCAACTCCCCCCCGCATACAGAATCCGAAGTATTTTCAATATGAAGGCCTGATAGCTATCTGGAAATACATATCCTGTAAATGAAGAGAAGTGAACCAATCTTGCGTGGAGAGGGAGGAAATGTGAACTTTCTGAAAGAGTTTCACTTTCTTGGGTCTAAGATGGTATGAAAGCCTCCACTCTTCTTTATAATCAAAGTACAGTATCTAGAATAGAATCCCCTTGGAACTTCCCCTATGGCTCCCGCTTCCCAGAGTGGGCTAAGCTCTGTTCTTAGGAGGTTCTCATGAGAGGGGTCTCTGAATAGGGAGGGGAAATGGGTGGTGTCAGATTGTATGGAATAAACTCTCTGTACTGTTTCTAGGATCCATTTGTTTGTGATGGTGGTACTCCAGTTGTTGTAAGAGAAAAAAATCGATCCCTACCTGCGGGGAGATAAATGGCTTAAGTCTCATGTCAAACTTGTGGTCTAAGGTTTGAGCAGAGGATGAGAACGTGGTCTGTCTGTCCTTTGCACAGAGATTCAAGCTCTTTCTCCGCTGCTGCAGCTGAGCAGGAGGTTGCTGGTGTTGATATTGACACAACATAAGCACGAACCGTCTCCTTGATGGTTGATAAATTCCTAGCAATTTACCTGTTGATCTAGTGCCCATCTTCTCTAGGATTTCATCCACCCTTGCCCTGAAACTATCACCTTCATATCTGCTCTAGTTTCAGGAGGAAGACCAGACGCTAAGCCATGCATGTCATCTTAGTGATGGCTGAAGCTTCTGTTCTTGTTGCAGTATTTGATAAATCAAATGACGTTCTTAGTGTTTATCTACTAGTTGTCCTTCTGCTACTAAGGCTCTAGCCAGTTTCCTTTGCTCTTTAGGCAGGTCCTTAAATAAAGCCATTTTCTCCTAGAGATGATACTAATATCTAGACATTACAACCTGATAATTTTGAAATGCTAATGTCTAGGGAGGCAGAGGAGAATCTTCGCTCAAAGTGTCCACATCTTTGCCCTCTGTCAGACTGTGCAAAATGTATTTAGCCTCCTTTTGTCCTCTGAACTGCAGCAACCACCAGAGAGTTGAAAGTGGGTGTGCGGGGGAAATCCCTCATATGTAACTGTTAAAGCTTGTCATATCTTCTTTAAAATGGCCTGGTTAGACTTGGCTGGTTTAGAAGAGTTGTTGAAAACAGAGATCATACAGTGATCTTGCTGTTAGAAGAGAACCCCAGACTATTAAACACCAGATTATGTCGGGAGATATCTAGATAGGATCGTTCATGAAATGGTAGTCAAAACAGCTTCCACTTTAAAATGAATGGTATCTTCAGAAAAGGAAGATGCTGTTGCAACTCCTATATTAGAAAACCTTGGACCATCAGGCTCCAGATCAGTGTCCTGGTATTCAATTGCTCCCATCAATTCTTCCTACGAGTGCTTCTCTGGGACAAATCTTTATACCCTGGTGATGTAGACCGATCTGGGAGCACTGTATCCAGTGTATGAGGCTTACCCCGACTTCTAGGAGGTAACAAACTCATCCTTACAGGGATCTATGTCCACATAACATCTAGACAGGGGACAATAAGGCCATCTGGCCAAGGGAGGGCAGTTGACAAATATGCCAGGTTCCTTATCTTAGTACCGAATAAAGTGAGGTTATTGTCTGTTTATATGAACAGTGTGTAGTATCTGTGTAGTGCTTGCTCTAGTTCCCACTCTCTACAGCAATGGGAACAGAGGTTCTAAATTAACTTGTCACCATTAGATTTAATACCAGATTGTGGCTCTAATCTCAGATCTGAGGCAATAAGTAGGGGAAAGCTAGTGGCTTTGGCATTCCTAAAACAGAAGAAGGGAAAACAAACTTCCTGGTGAGCCTGTAGGAGTTCTAAGGAGACAGAGTAAAAGGTCTGGGGAAATCTGAATCTGCTCCATGATCTTGTGTCTTTCCACCCTTGAAGAAGCTACAGCAGTAAGTGGCCCTGAGGCTTTTCTTTTATTCCCTTTAACACTCTGACCATGGGATATATAGATCTGCATAACCTCCATCTCAGATTCTAAGTGCAAATGCAAGCGACGTACCTGGACAAATATTGTTATAGATACCAATGACACTGTGTCAGAACCAACACCCAGAGCCATTTTGCTTGTTACATTAGGGGAATGACCCTTCTTTAAGTATTTGCCCTGTGGCTTAACCTTTGGCCTAGGTTCCAAGGGTATCTTTGGAACTGACCTCAAGGGATAGGACAGAAACCCAGAACTGTGCTTGGCCCTGCTAATAGGAGCAGTATTTTGTACCATACTCTTACTTGGAATGGGATGAGTCTGATCCCAAAGGATGCTCCCATTAGGATTGGCTCTGCTAACAGAGGCAGATACCTGTAGGGACCCACTGTATCTGGAACTAGGATCTGATGGCTCAGGAACCCTCAGTACCAGAGGTTTTGCATTCACTCCAGGAACAGAGGATGGAAATTTTAGAGAGATCTTGTGTTTTTTATTCCTTGAGGAGCAAGGGTCCAATCCTAGCCACAGTCTGACTCATGGATCCACTGGTTACAGAACTGAAGCTTTGGCCTCCTGAAGCAGTAAGGCTTGGAGCCAGTTCTGATGCTCTTTATGAGCTCTTGGGGAGAAAGTACCACATACTCCACACTGCAAAGGAGAGAGTGTCCTTTCCCAAAGCAAGCTAGATGCCTCATATGGGCATCCAATCCAGGAAATATAGCAGGACACCTACCTTGAATCCTGGCCTCTTTGCCTTCGTATCAGCCATAGCATCTGTAAACCTGCACTGAGGTGCAACCTTGTGGGGGCTTGGAGGAAGGAACTGCAGAGGAACCAGTCAGCAGGAGGAGAAGGGACTGCTGCACTGGGATGAGGGAGGTAAAATGGGGCCCAGCTGGGGCCACTCCCCCCTAGAATTCAGAACTTTACAGGGACACACACACACACACACACACTCTGGAGGCACTACGACCTGTCCTGCCTCCACCACGCAGCCTTGGGTGGAAACCTGCAGAGAGGAAGCCAGCCCCAGATACTCCAGTCAGCAGGAGCAGTCAAACCAGAGATTTTTAAGTAGGGTAGCCGTGTTAGTCTGGTTCTGTAGAAGCAGCAAAGAATCCTGTGGCACCTTATAGATTAACAGACGTTTTGCAGCATGAGCTTTCGTGGGTGAATACCCACTTCTTCGGATGCTTGCATCCGAAGAAGTGGGTATTCACCCACGAAAGCTCATGCTGCAAAACGTCTGTTAGTCTATAAGGTGCCAGAGATTTTTAGACATTCAGAGAGCTTTCTACAGTTGACTGGACTTTTTCTGCCCAGCACTGATTGCTCCAATCTTCCCCTTCCCTGTCTCTTCATTCCATACCTACCCTGTCCTCCTCACATACATTCCAATCTCTCTCCAGCTAGTTTATCCCTTCTTAAGTAAAAACTTACCCCCCAAAATCATGGCACTCACATGATGTTTGTGTCCATCACGTTGTTCACTATGTTATACCTAAGGCTACGATTTTGTCACGGAGGTCGCAGAAGTCAGAGAATCCGTGACTTCCAAAGACCGCCATGACTTCGCCCCAGCGGCTGGGAGCTGCAGGGTCCCACCACCTCCCACAGTGACAGGGAGTTGAGTCACCCCTGCTGTCTGAGGCAGTGGGCCCCCAAGCACCGAGCCACCATGGGTGGCAGGGGTACCCCGCAGCAAGGCAGGGGGACCACCCCACAGATCTGAGCCCCCAGCCACCATGCAGCTGCCCAGCCCCTTCCCATTTTATCATGGATGTTTTTAGTAAAAGTCATGGACAGGTCACGGGCAATATAGAAAAATTCATGGAAGCCTGTGGCCTATCCCTGACTTTTATTAAAAATATCCATGACAAAATCTTAGCCTTAGTTATACCCCTTCCCCCACACTGTGTCTATGTCCATCTAGATTGTAAGTTCTTCCATTTACTACTCTGTTTGTACAATGCCTAGCACAACGATGAGTCATTCTTGGTTGGTCCCTAAGAACTACTGTAATTAAAAAAAAGTGTATTCATGTTTAAGAAAATAAGATAGAATTTCTTACAATAATCCTGAAACTTCCATGGAGCTGAGTCTTCAGAGAGGTTCCTGGTCCATCTGCTGCTGCATCTAGAAAGAACTGAGGTGGCTCGAACACCCATTCCCATTGTGCCTCTCTCTCAAAGTGTTCAGGAACGGTGAAGTGAGGAGCAGTGAGTGTGCTACTCAACACCCCATCCTCAGAACTACGTTGCTGGAGCATGCGATGAGTTGGAATGTGCAGAGGCCACTCAAAGAACAAGGATTTAATAGAAACTGAGTTGAATTGTGAACTCAAGTATCTACTGCTGAGAACATACAGCTTTTATCTCCCAGTATACGCGCAATAATTGGTTCATTCCCTAACCATAACCTTAGGGAGAGAAAAAAGTCACTGCAGTCTTAAATACATAGGAGTTAATGCTCTGGGAGAGATTAAAGAGAAATTATCTGGATTAGAGATACAGGGCCTGGAAACCTTTCCCAGGTGGGACGTATGTGTCAACAACAGTGCCTGGCCCCTGACTGCCAGTTATGCTTTGACTGATCAGCATAAGTGTGAAACAATCATACATTAGAGTACAAATAGGACCCTACGTACAACATGACTGTGGCCAAGCAAACAGCTACAAGCTTAATTTTTATTATATGGTATTTGCCTAAAGAACAGAGGTAGTCCACACCAAGCCTTGCAGGACTGCGGGGAGGGCAGTATAGGATGTTTACCTGCAAAGTCCAGCAGCCCTGCCCATCCAGAGCTGGGGTCCAGCTGTTCCTTAAGTTCGGAAGGCCCCTACTTAGCACACTAACTGCTCAAACCACAAACATCCAAGCATATGATTATGATGAACTGGCTGGGGGCAAAAATCCAACCCCCACTCAAGATGGATTCTCAGCACTGCAGAAAGATTTGCTTACCCGAAGCTAAAGCTTCAGGCAGGGCTTTAAGTGTTTGCCTCCCCCATAGACACTGAATTTAAAGCTCCAAGAAACATTACTGAAGTTTAAACTTATGTTTCATCATTTAGGCATTTCACTTTTATGCATTTGAGACTGGACAAAAAATGGATTGGTCTGTTCACATTTGTTTCTAGTCAGTTATTTTGTTTTTCATCCACTAACACAAAGTTAGATTTGGGGAGCCGATAACAGATCATGTCCTTTTAAAGGACCTATGTAGAGTCCCATTTAATTATAAATATGATCTTTTTCAGGTCTAAATATATTGGGTGAAAATCCAGGCCCCACTGACTTCAACAGGGCCAGGATTTCACCCACTATCCCTGTCAGTGAAGTCACTTGGCCACATATTTGTTTATGAACTATCTAACAATGGTTTGACAGAAGCTTGTATGCCTTTCAACAGAAACTAATCTGCTGTTTTTTCATCCACAGAACCCTAGCTCAAGTCTGATTTTCAAGACATCTTAAATTACTACTGGACAGCGATCATCATACCCCCGTTTAGTCAAGAATTACCAATGCAGATATCCAGGACGCAAGCATATACAAACACAGAATCCTCTCTCATTCCTCATTAAGATCCTGATTCAAGACAAGTGTAAAGACCTAGTTCACATGTTCAATCACACTCAACACAGCTTCACAAAGACTCATTTTTCTTTGGATTTTCTCCCCACCTTTTATTTGCATTCTTCAAACCCCTGACAGCCAGGTCTGCTCTCCAGTGGAGTTTTGCCTCCAGCATAGCTAAACTGATTCATTTGCACCAGTGCAAACCACTAACTCAGAAATGGTACACTGGTGTAAACTGTGATTTGCACCAATTCATCTGCCCCAGAGTAATCTTACACTAATGTACCCTGTCTATGCTAGTGATTTGCACTGGTGCAAATGCATCAGTTATGCTAGTGGCTAAAAAACACTAGTGTAGACAAAAGCCACAAAAATATTTGAGGAGTCTGTAGACAAGGGGCCCAACACCAAGACTGATCAGTTATAACAAGCTATAGCCATTGCTTGTTTCTGATTAAAAACATAACCAGGAAATATACTCAGATTCTTTAGAAAGCTACCTCTTTAAAATTCTAGCTGTTCTACTTAATATTCTGTAAATGTAGAGTGTATTGGATTAAGAGTTTAAGACCAAATAAGCATATTTGTAAAAGAAATAAGAGTAAAGACTGGAAACAAATGGCAAAAGGCAAGCAGTGTTGAAATGGTCTTTTAAAACATAATGCAGCACACAGTATAAGTAACCTAGTAAAGCAGCAGAAATGGACAGTTTCTGCCCCCTGTAGTTTCTACTGCTATCTGGATTTTTAAGACTCAACACTCAAAAAGTAAAGATAGTGTCCGAGAAATCTAAAGAATGACAGACTGATTATCACTGGATAACCAACTGTGCAAGACAGTTTTCATGGTAGGTTCTTATGACCAAGAGAGGGTTTATTCAATTAATTCGCTTCTCGGCTCTATGAGCTAAGAGGTGAAAACATTATCTAAAACTTGACTGTGATTTTGCATGATTTTTCTACAGCGATAAACGAAGAAGATTTTGTGATTGAAATTCTCTCTGATGAAAACTCAGTGACATAATTTGAGAAAACCAAGGTCCAGTTTCTGAAGTCATTTTTCTATCCACCTCTACATATTGATCAGGATTCAGACATAGAACTCTCATCCATGGAGGGGCACATTCTTAACATCAAAGCTATGCCACATTCATAGCAACATACCACAGACGAATATGGAATTATTTTCCAATTGCTAGAATACTCATTCAAAATTAGTTTAATTATTGTTGAAAATAATTTCTATGTGAAGAGGCAAGAAGTATTCATGTTGTTAATCAAAACAAATTTTTCACTCTAGCAGTAAGACTCACTATCTGATATTGGTCAGTCTTTCTACCTCACATTTGCTTTTTGTCTTTCACGATATACTAGACATAACTATCATGAATGTATGTTTTCATTTAAGCCATTATACCCATATAACAAGTCATGTTTCAGCCTATTTTCCTCCCTTTAACACAAAATTATTGCAGGGTACAAAAAAGTTTGTTATTAAAGCATTAGGCTACATTCAATGACAAGAGGAGCATAAATATTCAAATATGTCTGTAGCTAGATTTAATACTGCTTGAACATCAGATGACTAAATATTTTTACTAAATATATAAGTGTGGTTAAGTGTCCCATTTGCTGTCCCTTTTGAAAAAAAAAATCTTATAAGCTGGACAGGACACAAGTTGTACTGTCCTTTATAAGCCTTTTTAATATATCTAATTTCTGAATGTTGTCTTTCATTCTCTATTTTTATGAGTGATTTGAATAATCAAATGAAAATAAGTTATGATCACAAGACAGGTAATTGATTGCTTCAATATTAGGCCCCATCTTTGCTGCCTTGAAGAACAAGCTTTACTCCTTGAGTTGTTGTTGCAGTCTCCTTTTCAGTCATTAACGTGATCACTGAAAGAAATCTGCAAAGTCACTTTGAGTAAGAACTAGTTTACTCTGAGGAAGAGAATCTACTAACAGTTAACAGATCAATCTTCCAGAAACATATCTGTGTACATGACCAATTTTTTAAATATCAGTTAAGTAGTAATTGACTTGTTTTACACAAATGTTTCCATCAGTCTTCTCCAATATATTCATTATGCTATTTTTGCAGTACATTCTCTATACATGTGCAAGAGCAAAGTATCTTCACTCTTGCTGTGTATAAATACTGATTCAATTCTTCCCCCCACACACACATGCACTTTTTCCTCACACCAAACTAGGAATCATCTCCTGATTCTGTTATCAGTGGATGCATTTGATCATAAAAAAGTCATTCCACAGGCATACAAATCTGCAGACGCATTTCCAGTCATTGTGTCTTTAAGCCTTTTCTAAGTACACATTACGTGCAAGCGTGATTTGCAAGCTCCTCTCTCCTTTCCCACTGCTCCATAAATTAGATGCAGGACAAGCCTCAGTCTCTGTATCCCATGCTTCCCAAACGCTAGACTCTATCGGCTTAAGTGCCTATGCAGTAGCTACATTTAATAATTTACCAGTGGGTGAAGATCCACTTCTCCCTTTCAGCTTCCTTATCCCAGCCTGTCACTTACTGTACAAGACCCTGATCGGAAGCAGCCTATTCACTGCAGGAGGCTGCCTCCCAGAGCCCAGAGCTCGGCTGCAGGCCGGCCATGCCCATCTGCCCTGGGAGCTCTCCCTCCCCCGCAGACAAGCAATGCAGTTGCCTGATTCCGGGAAACCCTCACTCCCCCCCCCAGCACCTGGGAGGCGGCGGCGGCGCGTGGCCCAGCCTCCCTCCCCTGGATGGGAGAGGAAAGCCCTTGCGGCAGCCTCCCCTACCAGCCCAGCCCCTCCGCCCAGGGCAGGTGTTTGAGGGGATCCCCTGCTTCCCCTTCCGTGCTCAGTGGGGGGCTGAACGGCGCTTCCCCCTGCCCGCAAGACCCCGACTGTCCCTTCACCCCCTCGCCCCTGCGGCGCGGCAGCCCCCTCCCCGCTATAGGAGACCGGGGACACCCCCCTCCCGCCGCATGGGAGAGCAAGGCGGGCCCCTGGGGGCGGGGGTGGAGCCCCCCCTGGATCGGGGCCCGGGGCCCGCTGGGTTGGGCGGAGCGGGGTGTGGCCCTGCCACCCCCCCTCCCGCGGGCTGAGGCGGAGGGAGGCGCGCCGCTCCCCCCCAGCCCCGGTACCTTGCGCTTCCTGGTCTCGGCCGAGCCGCTCCACACGAAGCACTGGTAGATCGCCCGCAGGTTCTGCTTCCAGTTCTCCACCTTGAAGCCGGTCACATGGCAGCACCCGGCGGCCGGCGGACTCATGTCCGACCCCCCCTCATCAATCCGCCCGCCGACGGGCCGGGCCGGCGGGCAGCGAGCCGGCCCCTTCCCCCTCGCAGCCGCACGGACACGGGACGGGGCCGCCGCTCGCGCGCTCGCTCGCTCCCAGGCTCCGGGGCGCCGGCGCCGGCCCCCTCACGCCGCCCGCGGCTGGCTCCGGCGGCGCGGCCTCCCCCGCCCCCGCGAGCTGCAGCGGGGCGCGGGGAGCGGCTCGCCCCGAGGGCCGGGCTCCCCCCGGCTCCGAACAAAGCGCGGCGGCCGGGCGGCAGCGCACAAAGATGGGGCTGGCAGTGGCGAGGAGGAGGCGGCGGCGGCCGCCGCTGCCGCCCCCAGAGTGGCCGCCGCTGCCGCTAACTCATGGAGGCCGCTGGGAGGCGGTGGGGCTCGGGGAGACCCTGGCGGCGGAGGTGCTGCCGCGAGGGGGAGGGGGCTCGTCCGCCGCCGCCGCTGCTCCCCCAGCCGGCCGCCAACCGCGTCTGTCTCTTTAAATCGTCCCCCCTCCCCCCGCAGCGCCTAATGGCCCGAGCTGCGAACTCAACCTAGCCCGCCAGGCCCGGAGTGGGACCGACCAACAGGGAAGGGGCAGGGGGCGGTGTTGGCCTGCCCCTCTGCCCCGCCACCATTGGGGCGGGAGCCTGGCGAAGGAGCGCGACCGTTGGTCGGACGCCTGTCACTCCGGGCCTGAGTTTCGCCTCCTCCGGCGTCTCATTGGCGCGTCGCCCTATCCAACATGACCCCGCGGGAGAAGGCGGGCACTGACAAGATGATGGACAACGTAAATAAACCAATGAGGAGACCAAGACGGGGCCAGTGTTGCAATCAGCGCGGCCGGATTGGCCGCAGGTCTCCCGTGGCGAGGAAGAGGTCTAAAGGGATTGGCTGAAAGGAGTGTCGGGGTGGAGCCGCCCACAACATCAGGCTGCGTTGCGGGGCAGAGCTGCTGTCATATCCGCTTATCCCTGCAGCTTCTCTGTTACCCCAGTGATTTCCTGAAAGGAAGGGGAGGGAGGGGGTAGAGGCTGGGCGCTGGAGCTGCTCTGCCCTACACACAGGCCACAGAGCCGCTCTGCTGCGCCACCGGCCACAGAGCCACTCTGCCCCGCCACAGGCCCACAGTGCCCACCACGGGCCACAGAGCCACTCTGCCCCACCACAGGCCACAGAGCCGCTCTTCCCCACCACGGGCCCACGGCACCCGCCACAGGCCACAGAGCCGCTCTTCCCCACCACGGGCCCACGGCACCCGCTACGGGCCACAGAGCCACTCTGCCCCGCCACAGGCCACAGAGCCGCTCTTCCCCACCACGGGCCCACGGCACCCGCTACGGGCCACAGAGCAACTCTGCCCCACCATGAGCCCACGGCACCCGCCACAGGCCACAGAGTTGCTCCGCCTCACCATGAGCCCACGGCACCCACCACAGGCCACAGAGCCGCTCTGCCCCTCCACAGGCCCACGGCACCCACCACAGGCCACAGAGCTGATCTGCCCCTCCACAGGCCCACGGCACCCACCACAGGCCACAGAGCTGATCTGCCCCTCCACAGGCCCATGGCACCCGCCACAGGCCACAGAGCCGGTCTGCCTCACCACGGGGCCTGTCACAGAGCCACTGTGCCCCGCCACAAGCCCATGGCGCCCACCACGGGCCACAGAGCCACTCTGCCCTGCCACAGGCCCACGGTGCCACCACAGAGCCACTCTGCCCCACCACGGTGCCCAGCACGGGCCACAGAACCACTCTGCCCCATCACGGGCCCACGGTGCCCACCACAGGCCACAGAACCACTCTGCCCCATCACGGGCCCATGGCACCCACCACAGGCCATAGAGTCACTCTGCCCCACCACAGGCCACAGAGCCGCTCTGCCCCGCCATGGGCCCAGAGCACTCACCACAGAGCAGCTCTGCCCTGCCACGGGTCCATGGCATCTGCCACAGGTCACAGAGCCATTCTGCCCTGCCACAGCACCCGCCACAGGCACACAGCACCCATCACAAGCCACAGAGCCACTCTGTGCTGCCACAATGCCCACTACAGGCCATAGAGCTGCTCTGCCCTGCCACAGGCCCAAGATGCCCTCCACATCCAGTTAGCGTGTTGCTTGTGGCATTGGCCTATGGATAGGCCCAGGTTGGCAGTCTATGGCTCCACACCAACTGAATAATTCGGAGCACATGCAGATGGAGAGGGCTCTCTCATGCCAGGGTTTCCCTCCTATAGCCTACAACACAACTATATAAATACAGCCCCTGTTTCGTTAACTCCCTCTGGCCACAAGGAGCACCATGCATTATACACTCTGAAATTAGAGTCGGGCTGTAGCTTTTTTCACATTAGCTGCAAGTCTATGTATGCATGCACCTTAGGAATTCAAGTATCTTGATATTCAGGGGAAACCAAAATGAGTTCAAATATTTTAGAATTTGTGTTTGTTTTCAGCCTCTAAGAAACATTTGTAGAACCTAATACAATGAGATCTCATCATTTTATGGCACTGATATGCTAAATGTCATACCATAGCATACCATGATATGATCAGTTCTGGTATTACTTCAGCCCCATCCTCTAAATGAATACATAAGGAAATGACAAGCGAGTGAAAAAACATGAAAATATTTGAACCTAAACACAGCTCTTATAGACTGTATTTGCCACACACTACACGGTTAATATACTTACAGAGTTACATAACAGTGGAGGGAGACAACGGGTATAGATAAGAGGGGGAAACGACAGGCTTTTGGCAGAGATTTGTAGAGACAGAGGTAGAGAGATACCAGAGGCTGTTTCAGACAGCAGGTGCTGCAGAGGACATTGCTCTTGCACTAGCAATGGGAAGATTGGACAATAGGAAAGGTAGTGCTAAAGCACTTGGTTTGCCAATCTTTTTCAGTTCATGCTATTATTTAAGCACTTTCTGTAGGGATCCCAAACATTAAACACAGCTGAAACTGCTATATCAAGGCTTTTTAATACATAAAGCACTGTGAGGCTTAATTCTACTCTCAGGCCTGTGGGTTCAACTCTCATTGAAGTCAAAGAGAATTGTGACTGCATATCACACAGCAGAATTTTGTCTCATGTTATCTAGAGTTGCCACTATTTGAAAAAAGAAAAAGGGATACTTAGTCGCTGTTGTATGAAAATTATTGCAAATTATTTAGTAAGCTATTTGCAAATAATATGTATATTTCCATAAATTTCCATTTTAAAATAATTGTGGGATTTAATACTGGTGAAATGCATTGTGTTGACAGCCCCAGTGAATGAAGTTCTCTGTTTATCTATAGGCCTGCAGCAGAGAAAATTTCCCACACTCTGCCCTGCCACTGTGCCCATGATCTGGGGGTAACTTCCTGTAGGGATAAACAGGAGCAGTTCAGTCTTCATGGCTCATGCAGTTCTTAGCCTCTCTGCTGAAATTCCACAAAGCCAAAGGGCAGCTGAGGATGATGCCAAGTCCTTCCCTTGACCCCATATAATAATTATCACTAGAAGGCCATCACTGTGGGAGTACAGGCTATGCTTTTTTAAATAATAATAATAATAGCAAATAGTGCTGCTGCACATGCTTCCCCCACAATGCCCTCCATCCCCAACATAATGTTTGCTTCTGTCTTATGCAAACACAATGCTTTCAGTCATAGTTGCTTGAGTGGTACACCTCTTCCACCACCCACTCACTCACACCAGAACTCCCATGAGTCATAGCTAGTTTCCTAGGCCCCAATCCTGCAATGACAGCTGTGTGGGCAGTCCTCTGCATCTGTATGGCACCCTGTTGACTTCAATGAAAAAACTAATTTGATGGTCTCAATGTTAACCCATTTTACTGTATCACAAAACTACCATATAGTTTGCCAAGACATCTCTCATTCTCTGCGGTCTGATAAGGTCACTTATGAATGTAAGGAACAGCAAGAGGGAGCCAGTATACTGACTTCATCATGTGTGAACTAAAATAAAACCCAACTCTTTCAGATATGGCAAAGATGCCCCAGTGTTAATTCCACAAAAAGGACCAGGGAGAAAAAACTACAAACTCACTAATGGCCCGATCCTGCTCCTATAAAATCAGTGACAAAATTCCCATTGACTTCAGTGGGAGCTGAATTGTGCCTTAAACACATTAACTATTGTATGTTTCTCTTACCATCACAAAACAACACAAAACCAAAGAAATGTCTCACATTTCATGTTCAGGCATGCTGTTTAATAAGCATACTATCTTGATCTGAACAGCAAATCTGTAACAGACATATTTGAAAGAGACATCTCACCTAAGAAATCTCAAACACAGTTTTTTTAAAATAACCTTGATCTTAAGATCTATAAATCCTTAGCAATGAAAAACCAACAGAAAATATACTATACATTTATTAATCAAGCAACTAGCAACTGCCTCAAAAGAAATTTTAAGCAAGCTATGACGGCACTCAGATATCATCTGTTAAAATTCAAGAAGGAAATAAATGATAAAACCGAGTTCTCTTGGATGTTTCTCATCCAGCTACAAAAGAGCCATCAAAGAATTTTATCAATTAGTTTTAATTCAGAAGCCAATCTTTAAACTTCCAATGGTCTCTCTCTCTCTCTTTGACAATGTGCCTGTTCTCCGGAGCCTTAAACTAGCTAGTTATCTATCCCTAATTCCCATCACTGTAAATCAAACCAGTACATTACCTGTGATCATTTATGGGGAAAAAAATACATGTTGTAGAAGCACATTCACTGGCAGAACTTACAACATGTGACATTATTTCATCGGTACCTGTGCCTCTCATCTGTCATCATGTGGTGTCAGTCTACTGACTGCAATAAACAGTTCCCTCCTCCCTTCAGTAGGTGCTGCAAAAGGAATAGTGGATTTTGTATGCTGGTATAACTTGCACATCACCTTTTATTAGTAAGCTGGTCATACATGACAGCATGTGCCTCAATGCGATGGACAGGCAAACTGAATAATTAATTTGCCAAATAGTATATCAGCTGCATTTAGCAAGCCAAAAACTTTTGGCAGATATCTGTGCTATTCAAATTGGAACATTTTCAACACTGCTGATTTTGGGTGCTGAATGTGAGACACACGCTGCCCAATCTCCGTTGGTACTGACAACGCCCGTGAGGTCAATGGGAGTTGAGGGTACTCATCATCTCTGAAAGGCAGACCTGAAGAATTTTAAGTCAGATGCCCAAAAATTGAGACACTGAAAACTAGTGAACACTTTTGAAAATGATGGCCTTCGTTTTCAAGCTTTAAGTCCCCTGAAATTCTTTCTGGCACGTTATTTCCTCTGCAGTGACCTCCTCCACAGAGAACAGAGCCAACCACCACCAGCTGTAATAATCTGGTGTGGTACTGAGCTACTAAGTTGTAGAAATCACAATAAGAATCTGTCCCAAAATTATATATAAGGACAACTCCTCAGGCTTGTTGAGATCAAGTGCTTCCTCAACGAATGCTGCCAAAGCTTGAACAAAGATCTAGAAGAAGGGATCAGTGGTCCATCAAGTTGTTAGTCCCTGTGCTTTCTATCTTGAGAACACATCAGAAACTTTGCAGTGAAGTATACAAGTTTCTCATTCTACTAATATCTTTCAGTTGTTACAACCCACACAGTGAAGGTGGCATAACACAGCTAAATGGCAGTCAAAACAAAATGAGAGTAGAAAATGGTGACATATTTTTGTCATGTAGTAATTGTCAAATCACAACCTCCTTGCTATATACACAAGAGTTTACAAGCTTGCTCTAGTTTAAGTTACTCTTGGGCATAGCTTAGGAACATTTCTAGACCGTAACCTTTTTGGTGCAGCAGACAGATTGGGAAAAGATTTGCCTCTGGGGGCAGGAAGCGGCACCAGTCACACTTGGGTTTGTCGGAGGAATTTTTATTTTGAAAGCCCTGAAGATTATGCAAATTGGTGCTTGCCCCTGAATTATGGTGGAATATAAATGTTGATAGTAACTAAGCATACTGCAAACATGCAGCAACTTTGCCTCTAGAGAGCCACCAGTGTTACATGATATCTCAGCTGGGAAGAAGCAAAATTCTTCCATATGGAAAAGAAAAGCAACTGAATCCTCGAGCCATGCCATCCCAGGGGGCAGACTCCTGGGCTTTGCAGATCAACCAGGAGCATGAAGCAGCAAGTCTCATTTTATTCCCTAGACATGCTCTCCCACTGAGTGTTTGCACAATTTTCCTATACAAAAAGGATATACTGTCTTAATTTTCTCAGGTGAAAATTAACCGTTTCCCTTGGAGGCTCCTAGACATTTGAACAGCATCAAGGTTTTTGCTAGGACTCTTGACTGAAAACCTTAATTGAGGTTGAGAACAGTGTGCAGTAAAGCCTGCATTTGGTCTTTTAGGCTCCATCCTGCAAGGTGCTGAGCAGTCTGGTCCCAGGATTGACTTCAACGGGGCTACCAATGACTTGCGCAATTTGCTGGCTTGAGGCTAGTGTGCTCAGCATCTTGCACGAGTCTTTTGCACGCCACTACAGAATGGTAGGACTGAGACAATGAAGCTGTTAGTTTTGTTAGGCACAGATTGTCATAAAGCAATGTTACGGAAGATTACTCTTCTCCCTGTGCCAGGGTGCTGCTAGTGGAGGCAACTGAGCAGAAGCACCGTCAATGTAAATTGGAGGGAGCCGATAATAGGACATTCTCCAGTGACAGGTGCCGGACTTTGGAACTGGTGCTCCCTTTGGTTCTCCAAGACCTGGATTTGTTATGCACACAGGAACACTGCAATGACCATCTCTTTTCCTAGGCTTCAGGGAACAGGGTAGGCTGAGTCAGAGCCAGAGCTAGGCATAAGCAGACTAAGCAATTGCTTAGGGCCCTGAGTAGCTCAAGCCCCCCTCTCCTCACTTTTTATTATAAGAACTGGCCTGTTTTAGTATTGTGGTGGGGAGGGAATATTCCTGCTTAGGACTCGCAATGGACTAGCACTGTCACTGAGGGGTGAGGTTGCTTTATGTTATCATCCTATTAGATGATGGAAATGTATTTCTTGTGCTTTGTGTTGAGTATTCTAATTCATTGGACAGCCACTCAGATCACTGGATGGGGGACTAGAGATTTTGATAAATCTAAATAAATAAGCAAGTATTTGCAGTAATTGGGCTATGCACGTATCAGCATAGGCATAAACAGCCTCCTTCCACAGCTAGGGGGAAAACAAGACATTATCATGGATTCATATGACAAAATGTGATTAGATAGCACCCTGTATTCTATAGAAAGCACCTTATATCCTATGCCTGTAAGTCACATACAATTCTGACAGCAATGAGCAGGCAGAATGAGCCGGCGAACAAGCCAAATACTGCAAAGCCTGAGATCCCCTGGAAGGAATAAAGGATAACCAGACCTGGCCCTGGAGGTCTGCAAAGCCTGCTGCTGTGCTCCCCACTTCTGATTTGGGAGATTGAGGAATGTCGGACCTAACCACAACTGTTATTTTTCAGTTGTTTTAAATAAAAACAAAGTCCCTAATTCTTTTCTGTTGGGGAGATGTCCATCAAACTATAACCCAATAGAACCCCATTTCTAGGGTTGAATATTAGTCTCGGAATTTTCACTAAGGATTAGTGAAACCATGGCCTAAGGGGCTCCTCTGCTTTTGGGAGGACCCCAGATGAATTCATGGCCATTGGGGCATTGTGGATGGCACGCCCTCCAAGATGGCTGCTTGCAATTGAGCTGACTCTGATGAGCAACCAATTTGACTTCTGGCTACCAGGAGTGACAGCTCAATAGCTCAAAAGCATGAGACTAAATAGAGGACTGAGAGCAAAGGATTTTGCATTCTAATCTCAGCTCTGACATTGACTCCCTCTGTGGCCTTTAGCAAGTCACTTCACTTCTCTTGCCTCAGATTTCCCATCTATAAATGAGATAACACTACTTACCTATCGCACAGGGGCATGGGTGCTGATGTTTGTACAGCACTGTGTAAACAATAAAATTAATCAGATCATTTCTACCAGCTGAGGATCTGGCCCCTATCAGGAACTACAGATGGGTAGCTGAGTGCATAATTTAGCTCCGAGAGGCTGAAAGAAGGTGTACATTGGAGTTGGCCGTATGGGCGGCATGTGAACGCCTCCTTCGTGGAGGCTAGCCCCTCAGCCACACCCCTTCTGCCCGAGGCTCTGCCCCTTCTGCCCCCCTCACCCGCTAGAGCCCCGAGGGCCCTGCCCTGAACCACAGCCGGAGGAGCACTGGCCAAACTGCCCTGGGCTGACAGCAGCCCCTGAGCACCAGCCTGACCCCAGGGCCGCCTTCTGGCCCCAAATGCCAGCCCAACCCCGAAGTCACTGGCCAGCCCCAAGCACCAGCCCACCCAACCCAACACCTGGGCCACCAACCAGTCCCAAGCACTGGCCCAAGCCCCAGGCCACAGGCTGTCCCTGAGTGCCAGCCCGCCTGATCCCTGGCCAGCACGCCTGATCCCCGGTCATCCCTCTAGACCCTCAGGCTGCTGTCTGGCCAGCCCTGAGCCACCCCCTGCCCCGAGCTGCCTTGGGCCACCACTGACCACCAGCTAGCTGAGCCACAGCTCCAGGCCGCTGGCCCGAGCTGAGTCCCCGCTAGCTTCAGCGGAGAGGAGGAGCCAGAGCGTGGCCTTGGGCCACAGCCTGGGTTAGAGGAGGCTTAGCCTCCCCTGGCCTATGATACCTGCCGCCTATGGTTGGCTGGAAGGGCTACATTCACATATGTGTAGACAAGGCCTTAGACTCAGACTCCTTTACCTCATCAAACTAGTGTGCAACTTACACATCACCTCTGAATTTGGCCTGTTTACAATTCTTTTGACCAATTTAACATTAAATCTTTTTAATGAGTTTCTTTACAATTATCACTTGTTTGTTTGGGTTTTTTTAGAGTATCCTAATGCTGCTAATACAAACCCATGTGTATCTAAACAGAGAGAAGCTAAAGTACAGGTTGCAGGAGGGAGGAGGAAGCACCAAGAAGACAGTCTGTGTGCACCTGGCTGGAATGCTAGCTGCAGCATCTCTGTAAATAATTCTCTTAATAAAGAACCAGCTTAGTTTTACAAACATGGAGTCCTTTCATGTTAATCCCCAGCTTGCTGTACAAGAAACACTGCTAGTCCTCCAGTGCCTTCCCACAATTCTCTTCCCGTGGCAAGAAAGGACAGACAAGTCCTCTTAAAATTAACTGGGAAAGAATTCATAGAGCGGCTCAGTTTGGGGCAACACAAAGAAGCATATGACATGCCCCCAGAAGTGATTGCAGTGTGGACACAGCAACTCAAGTGTTATTTCTAAGTGTGGCCGATCTCATTTGAGCAAGGCTACATCAAAAAAGTAACTCAAGTGTAGATAACTTGAGTTAACTCTGCAGTGAAAACATACCCTAGGCGTTCTACATTCCTGACTGGCACATGCAGCATTTACAGTCAGGACAGTGATGTGGCTACATATGACATTACTCAACCTGGTGAAATAGTTTGAATAAAAAGTTTGTGATGAAAAATGGCCTCTGTTTTTAAACAATTTTGTTGTGAAACATTGTTGACTTTGTTGACATTTTTAATTTTTGGCCAAAATATGTGAATCTTTTTATTTAAAAAATATTTATTGAAAACATGATCTGAAATTTTATTGAAATGAGTATCGAATGTTTCCTCTGGTTTTTGGTAAATGAGCATTCACCCAGCTACTGAGCTAAATAATCTTATACTAGTCCCAGCTTTACCTTCTTCCCATAATTCATTAATTTTTGTTTGCATTCTGATCCATTAACAGAAGCATCTGATGACTGCCAGATTTCCACATGGCACTGTCATTGTACAAAGGGGAAGAGGAGCTGCTTTGGAAATCTACCACACGGTGAGTGAGGCACCATCCAAGCTGTACAATCTTAGTCCCATCTGCACAGGTACCACCAAGAGGATGTTATACTCTGAGGGACAGGACGGGAGGATGAGTTAAATGCTGAAGGATGTAACCACCCTAGATAAACAGAAAGGGTTGCCCTTATGTTTCTGGAACCCATTCATTAGTACCTCCTTAATGCTGTCCTGGGGTGAAATCCTGGCCCTGTTTGAACTCAGTGGGAGTCTTGCCTTTGATTTAAATGAGCCAGAATTTCACCCTGGTATTAATCAAATCAGTTATACCCGGACAATACTCCAGGATCTGGCTCCAACTGAACACATAGTAAAGTTCACTTGTTTAGTCTCAGAAGGCAGCACAGGGTATATAGCTAGAAGAATTAAAAAATCTGTTCCTCTGCAGGCTGTTTGTATGGAGCGATGGATCCATCCAGTGACATTTCAGGAAATATGTGGACAAACTGGGAAAAGTCCAGAGAAGAGCAACAAAAATGATAAAAGTTAGAAAACAAGACCTATGAGGAAAGATTGAAAAAATTAGGTTTTAGTCTGGAGAAGAGAAGACTGAGAGGGGACATGGTAACAGTTGTCAAGTACATACAAGGTTGTTACAAGAGGAGGAGGGAGAAAAATATTCTCATTAGCCTCTGAGGATAGGACAAAACACGATGGGCTTAAACTGCAGCAAGGGCGGTTTAGGTTGGACATTAGGACAAACTTCCTAACTGTCAGGGTGGTTAAGCACTGGAATAAATTTCCTAGGCTGGTGGTGGAATCTCCATCATGGGAGATTTTTAAGAGCAGGTTAGACAAACACCTGTCAGAGATGGTCTAGATAATACTTAGCCCTGCCATGAGTGCAGGGGACTGGAAGACCCCTCAAGGTCCCTTCCAGTCCTACAATTCTATGAACAGAACTGATACCATTTTCTTTAGGATATAAATGTTGACCATGACATCAATGGATCCCCATCATCTTTTTTGGGGGAGATTTTCAAAGGCACAAGGACATCAATCTCTCTTTGAAAATTGTTATGCGATAAAATTTTTGTTTAAAATGCTCGCACTGTCACTCTCTGTGCTTTCCCACCCCCTCCTCCAAGCACTATCGCCCTGTGCATTTCCTATTTCTCAAGCCAGGGGAAGGTACCTTTGCTAGCCAGCACTGATCAACCCATGTCCTCCTCTGAGCATAGTGACTGTCAAAGGTAATGCACCATCCCAGAACTACGTGAGGCTGGAGGCTTGTGTATAGAACACTTGGTTCACAGCTAGCTGGGGTGTAAATCTACCTTGCACTAGCCTTCTGCACACTAAGTGTCTGTGTAGACCCTGCTGCCATGCACCCAAAGTTCCCTAATGCACTTTGAGCTACTCTGCTTTGAAACGGGAGTATAGCATGTGGCAGGCTTGTGTGAGGTAGATTCACACCCCAGCTTGCCACAAACTTAGTGTTTGTATATACAAGCCCTGAGTCTTCACTGCAAAAGAGGTGGTTTTTACAGCAGGTTATCCAACACATTAAGTATCCCACTGTAAAATCACAGAAGAGACAAGGCACTGTAATTCTACCACGAGGTCACCTATGGCAGGGGTGCACACACCATTTATTTATTTTTTTGGCAGTGAAGTGAAGACAGCACCATAGTGCCATCTGATCAGCATACAGACAAAAAGCACAGGGAAGGATGGTCACTATAACAATACAGCTACTCTGTCTGGCAAGAGAAAGACATGAGAGCACGTGACAGAGTGGAGTCTAAGGACTGCTGCTCCCTTTACTGCACAGTCACATGGTATCATGTTGCACACCTGTGCAAAACCAGGCTCCCTGCCCCCAGGGGAGCAAAACCAAAATCTGTCTCCAGTATCTGATGATCTTTAATTCCCACCATTTAAATAATTAGCTTCCCAAAACTATGAAAACAACCTTTATTTTTTGGATTAATGAAGGAAGCTGGGTTCCACTGAGTAAGCCTATTAAGAAGCTGCTAATGTACTGTTTGATTTCATTGCCTGCAACTGAGCACAGAGCAGCATGGGCTCCTGGGAGGGCGTGAATGCAAGGAGGGCGATGCTGGAGGGTTGGAGTGGAAGGCAAGCAGGGAATCCCCAGCAAGTCAGGGCTTTGTGGTTTTATTCTCAGGGTGGCTTTGTTTGTGTGTCTGGAGGGTTTTCTTTGAGGTTGTTGGAAATGCCATGTGGCCCGTAAGGAGGATAAAATCCTGAGATATCCTAAGGGCTGGGTAATTTGCTCAGACGTTGACCAATCAAAGTCAGTTTACAAAGGGAACACATAAAGCAGGCTAACAAACAGAATGAATAAAGAGAGACAAAGAAGCCTAGCCTTTGGGCAGTCACGCCGCAGCTTTTGCCCAGGCTTGGTAGCTAGGACAGTAGTGCTGCAAAGTGCTTTAGTACAATGGCTTCCACACTGTGGGTCGCTGCAGCTGGACTGAACCATGCTTGCCCTCCCTACGTATGGCTTGCCAGCTGGTTGTCAACTGGTTCCTAGGAGCACATTGTAAGGGCTTGCTTCATGCTTCCTGCTAGCAGGTGTTGGCTTAAAGGTTGTGTTGTTTTAAAACAACTCTTAATTCTTTGTTTTCTGTATACAGGGCAGTGATATGCTAGGAGCTCAGTGAGCCCTACAGAAGGAACTAGGGTTAGAAGGGTCTGGATAGCCCTATTCTGTGCCCTGGAAACCCCACGTAGGTTGACCAGATGTCCCGATTTTACAGGGACAGTCCTGATATTTGAGGCTTTGTCTTATATAGGCGCCTATTACCCCCCACTCCATCTCGATTTTTCACATTTACTATCTGGTCACCCTAACCCCACGCCACATCACAAACAGCTCAGTACTAACAGCACCTCTGCCTTGTGCCTCACCCGAACTATTCAGTGCATTGTCTTAGGCCCCAATCCTGCAATCTTTTTTGCATGGGCAGACTCCAGGTCCACACAGAGACCCAGTGAAATCAACAGGTCTCTACATAAGATAGTTGTTCCCAAACCGGGGTTTGTGACCCCCTGGGAGTTCACAAAATGTTACAGGGGGTTCTCGGGAAAAAATTCTCTAATGGCAGACAGAGCTGTCCCTAGGGACCCCGGACAGCACAGGGCCAGCAGCCTGGAGCCCCTGGACTTCCAAGAGCTAAGCAGATCAAAGCCAGCATCTCTATCCCACTGAGGAGATTTCAACTTCAAGACTCCTTAGAAGAAATGGAAAGGGAGGTGGATAGTTTTTGCTGTTTTTAAAATTAAATAGGCAGGTAGTATTGTTTTTTAAATTATTATGAAGAACAAGTTTAAGCTTTGTTGTAACGTGCGTTGTTTGCCTGGACTACTCAAGACCTGAATGATTATGTAGGAGGAACTCTTTGAGTTGGCTTCTTAAATACCTTCGTGCTGTTTCAAATCTGATATTCCTTGATGAAATATAGGAGCCTTGTCTTATAACAGGCTTATTCAAAGTGATACAAGCTACAGAAGTGAGATCTTGGAAGAGTGTTGCTGTTTTCATAATGTAATAAAAATAGTGTAATTATAAATAATAATTATAATAAATAGTGTGTAATAAGCATGTCAGAAAAAAATATATTTCCAAGTTTACTGCTTTTATAATTTATACTCAGGTAAAGGAGAAAATTCCTGGAAATATTCATTTTTAGGAGGGAGTTCACGAGACTTGACATTTTAGTGAAAGGGGTTCACAGGTTGTTAAAGTTTGGGAACCACTGACATAAGAAAACATAAGGACTGCAATACTGGGTCAGACCATAGTCCATCTTGCCCCAGTATCTTGTCTCCAATACTGGCTTGTACCAGAACTTCAGGAGGAGTGTATAGAACAGGGCAGTTATTGAGTGATCCACCCCAATCTTGAACTCCAAGCTTCTGGTAGTCAGAGGGTTAGGGCTGCCCCGAGCATGGGGTTGTATCCCTGACCATCTTCATTATTAACCATTGATGGACCCATCCTCCATGAACTTCTCTAGTTCTTTTTTGAGCCCAGTTATACTCTTGGCCATCACAACATCCCATGGTAATTTGTGCCACAGGTTAGTTGTGCACTGTGTGAAAAAGTACTTCTTGTTTGTATTAAACCTGATCCCTATTAATTTCATAAGGTGACCCCTGGCTTTTGTATTGTGTGAAAGAGTAAATAACATTTCTCTATTCACTTTTTCCTCACCATTCATGATCTCTATCATATCCCCCCTTAATTTGCTCTTTTCTACTATGAACAGCCCTAATCTTTTTAGTCTCTCTTCGTATGGAAGCTGTTAGATACCCTTGTTCATCTTTTTTGACCTTCTTTGAACATTGTCCCATTCCACTATGTCCTTTTTGAGATGGAGTGACCAGAACTGGACACAGTATTCAAGGTATGGGCACATCATGGATGTATGATATTTTCTGTATTATTTTCTATCCCTTTCCTAATAGTTCCTAACATTCTGTTCACCTTTCTGACCGCTGCTGCACATTGAGAGGAAGTTTTCATAGAACTATCCACATTTATGCCAAGATCTCTTTCTCAAGTGGTAACAGCTAATTTAGACCCCATCATTATATAAGTGTAGTTGGGATTATTTTTTCCAAATGTGCATTACTTTCCATTTATCAATGTTGAATTTCATCTGCCATTTTGTTGCCCCATCAACCACTTTTGTGATATCCCCCTGTCATTCTTCACAGTCAACTTTGATCTTAACTATCTTGAATAATTTTGCATCATCTGCAAACTTTGCCACTTCACTGTTCACCTCCTTTTCCAGACCATTAATTAGTATGTTGATCAGCACAGGTCCCATTACAGATTCTGGGGGGACCTTGCTGTTCATCTATCTCTCTGGTGAAAACTGGCCATTTATTCCTACCCTTTGTTTCCTATCTTTAATCAGTTACTGATCCATGAGAGGACCTTCCCTCTTATCCCATGGCTACTTAGTTTCCTTAAGAGCCTTTGGTGAGGTACCTTCTCAAAGGCTTTCTGAACATCCAAGTACGCTATATTGACTGGATAATCCTTGTCCACATGCTTGTTGACTCTCTCAAACAATTCTAATGGATTGGTGAAGGATGACTTCCCTTTACAAAAACTATATTGACTTTTCCCCAACAAATCATGTTCATCTATGTGTCTGGTAATTCTGTTCTTTACCACAGTTTCTACCAATTTGCCTGGTACTGAAATTAGACTTACAGGCCTGTAATTGCCAGGATCTCCTGTACAGTCCTTTTTAAAAATCGACGGTACATTAGCTACCTTCAAGTCATGTGATACAGAGGCTGATTTCAGTGATAGGTTACACAGCTCTGTAATTTATATTTGAGTTCCTTCAGAAATCTTGGTTGAATGCAATCTGGCTTTGGGGCCTTATTACTATTTAGTTTATCAATTTATTCTAAAACCTTTTCTGTTGATATATCAATTTGGAACAGTACTTTAAATCTGTTGCCCAAAAAGAATAGCTCTGATGTGGGCATCTTCCCCACATCCCCTGCAGTGAAAACATACATGGGTGCAGGGATCTGGGAGCATGGAATGACTTGCAAAATCAGTGCTTTAGAGGGAAAAAAATAGTTACTAAAACAAACATCACGTCAGGCATCTCTTGAGATTCCAGAACAGGGAATAACCAGGAGCTCACCCAGCTGTTCAGGAAGATTTCTCAGTCTCTCTCCTCTGCCACTCCTTCTCTCCCTAGTTCTGTTGGCCTCTTCTTTTGCTCTGGTCTGTTTGCTTGGACTCACATTCCCTTCCCTGAGAGTGTTCTTTGCACACACTTCACACTGTTAGCTTTTCCTCCCTGCTGATGTCTGAAAAAGTACCACTCCTTGCGTACCCCACCCTATCACACTCCCCTTAGCATAACTGTGGACTCTCACTGCAGCAGGGGAAATTACCTCCCTCTAATGACTTTGCATTTTCCTGTCAGTGTTCTCACACGCTTACCCCTCATCCTTTATTAATATTCCCTCCTTGTTTCTCTCTTCCCTGCAAGGTATGGGCATGTGTGCGTGCACGGGCACTGCTGTCAGTTTTCTATACTCTCTCCAACTGCTCAGTTCAAACGGCCACTCTGCAATCATCCAAATTGAACTGCCACAGCCCAAATCCAACCACCACTACCCAGCAGCCACTCCCTAACTGCCCAGTTCAAACTGCCACTTCCTGACTCATTCCCCCACTCCCAGCTAACAAGGGACCTTCTGGAACCTTCCGAAACCCAAGTTCCCCCCATTTTCCTGTCAGAGAGACATCACCCAAACACTCTACCTGCTGTCTGACTAGAACTGCAGAGAGAAAGAACATCAGTCTAGCTCCATTGGGCTACAACAATTTATATCTCTAGGGTCTGATTTTCAGAGACGTTGAACAGCTACAGCTCTCATTTTGAGAGCTAGGTGCTCAGAACCTCTGAGAATCAGTCCTGAGGTTTCTAAAGCTGACCACACAAAATTGGAGGCCACTTTTGAAAATGTCGCCCTTTAAGCTCAGTCCATTGGATCTTGCTATCTCCTGTGTTATACCAAGACATGTTGAACCATTCATTTCAGGGAAGTTACACCAGGGTGAATTTGACTATATTTGTCCAGGAATCTGAGAAATAATTACAAACAATGGAGAGCTAATACACAATTGAAGTCATTAAAAAGTCAAATCCTATTTTGGAATGATGTCTAATGTAAATGAATCACTTATTAGACAATGCAACAATCAGCTATTCAGCTGCTATTCATTATCAAAAACAATACAAGAGGATCAGCAGAGCAGAGCCATGTACCAGAAGAAGCCCTTTAGGAAAAAACACAGAACCAGGACTGGATTCTCTGTCTGCTCTTCCATTGTAATCTGACAATAGTTTGCTAATGTCCAATGTCAGTTATGTTAACAAATTTCATCTTTTTTCAAACACAGAAAGAATCAGTAGTAATATTGGCCTTCAGAAATGAGCTGAGTTTCTTGCTTGTGTTAGGAAGAACTATGTGCATTAAGGCAGAGATTTTCAAAGCCCTTGGGTGATCTGAAAGTCCAATTTCAATTAGGCAATTTGACAATCTCAGGCTAGATGGCATAACCAAAACCCTGGGTACAGGTGGGCACTAAGTTCTGTGGCAAAGTCCTTGGCTTCTGGTAGAAATCTATTAAATTTTACGCCAACATCAGATACGTTAAAATCTTGATGTTTTTATTTAATTCAGTATTTAAACGAGTAACAGAATCAGTACAGCTGCCCCTGTGTTATTTAGTTTGATATTACATTGTATTTATTCTAGGCTATCCTCACATTTTCAGTTTCCACAGCTTTTTGCACTTGCAATGCCTAATGGCATTTTAGGAATTGCTTGGGCAGATGGCTGTTTTGGGAACTGGTTAGAGCAGTGGTTCTCAAACTAGGGCGGACGCTTGTTCAGGGAAAGCCCCTGGCGGGCCGAGCCAGTTTGTTTATCTGCTGCATCTGCAGGTTCAGCCGATCGCAGCTCCCAGTGGCCGCGGTTCGCCACTCCAGGCCAATGGGGGCTGCAGAAAGCGGCCATACGTCCCTCACCCCACGCCGCTTCCTGCAGCTCCCATTGGCCTGGAGTGCGAACCGTGGCCAGTGGGAGCTGTGATCGGCCGAACCTGCGGACGCAGCAGGTAAACAAACCTGCCCGGCCCGCCAGGGGCTTTCCCTGAACAAGCAGCGGCCCTAGTTTGAGAACCACTGGGTTAGAGGACAGTCCAGGCTTTTGGCATCTGGAGAGGATTAGAGATTTGGGAGGCAGCTAGGAGTCTGGGAATAAGCACGTTAGCTAGATTTCTATGTTACAAGGCTCGGCAGTAAAAGTTTTAATGTTAGCATTTTAACATTCAGCCTTAATTTTCAGAATCAATGACCCATTGAAATGAATGAGGCAGTTCATACCGCTCAGAGATATTCACAGAACCATAGAAATGTAGGGTTGACAGGTTCCTTGAGAAGTCATCAAATCCAGCCCACTGTACTGAGGCAGGAACAAGTAAACCTAGAAGACTATCCCTGACTGGTGTTTATCCAACCTGTTCTTAAAAACCTCCAGCGAAGGGGATTCCACAACCAGCCTTTGAAGCCTATTTCAGCATTTAACTACCCTAACTTAGGTTAGATTTAGGTTAGATGTTAGTTTTTCCTAACATCTCATCTAAATCTCCCTTGCTGCAGATTAAGCCAATTACTTCTTGTCCTATCTTCAGTGGACATGAAGAACAATTGACCACAGTTCTCTTTACAACAGCCCTTAACATATTGTTATCAGGTCTTCCCTCAGTCTTCTTTTCTCAAGGTCAGGCTTTCTAAACTTTTTATCATAACAACATAATTATTATTTTCTCTCCTCTGAACTCTCTCCACATCTTTCCTAAAAGGTGGCATCCAGGATTGGACACAGTACCCCAGCTGAGGCCACATCAGCGCTGGGTACAGACAGGGACAATTACCACCCATGTCTTACATATGACACTCCCTGTTAATACATCCCAGAATGACAGTTGCCATTTTCACAACTACATCATATTGTTGATTCATATTCAATTTTTGATCCACTATAACCCCACAGCCTTTTCAGCAGTACTAGCACCTAGCCAGTTATTCTCCATTTGGTAGTTGTGTATTTGAATTTTCCTTCCTAAGTGAAGTACTTTGCACTTATCTTTATCGAACTCCACCTTGTTAAATTCAGACCAATTCTCCAATTTGTTAAGGTCATTTTGAATTCTAATCCTGTCCTCCAATGTGCTTGCAAACCTCCTAGCTTGCTGTCATCTACAAATTTAATAAGAATACTCTCTGCTACATGATCCAAGTCATTAAAGAAAATATTGAATAGTACCTGACCAGATATTATTTCAGGTTGTCTGCAGAATCAGGCATGAGATACTGCACTGGTTCAAGTCCATTCATGTTTCAAGGTTATCTTCCCAACCATGAGGACTAGATTTAAAAAAAAAATTAGATTCTGGAGCAAAATTCTACAGTAAAGGATGAATTCCATGGCAAACTCAGTGTCTGTGAAACATGAGGAGCCCTGGTTATGACTCTGTATAGAATCTGAACTTTAATGTACACTTTTAAAAAAACATCTTACTCGCTCAACTATCTAGTACTAGCTTACTATTCCAGAGCAGATAGCTAGATACTGCACCAAATCCCACAGCCCTTACACATGCTAAACACCCCTGGAAGTAGCTGGGAGATTTGGCTTGCCATTGGTTGTGACTGAAAGTGAGCACCATGTGACAGCTGGCTGGTGGTTCTCACATGAGATAAGTTGCCAGGAGGGGATCCTGAGGGACAATTATTCACATCACAAAATCCATCACTTCTATTGGCGCAAATTGGCATCCTATGGTGGAAGATAAACATCCTAAGGATCCTTTTGAAAAGAGAACAATACCAAATTAGCACAAGAATAGTATTAACACACACTAATATATACCATTAATATATTAATATAACACTAATAATTCAGTGCAACCTGTACAAGAGAACAGTCTATTTGGCACCCCCCTTTTTTTTTGTGCAAACTTGGCTTCAAGTATCTTGACGTGAACTCAGTAAAAGGAAATTATTTTTGTTGGTCCCTTGACTGGTCTTTTTAGATAGGTTTCACTGTAATTACGAACCTCACAGCAGTGCAGGGAGACTTAATTATGAGAGTTACTATGCGTGCATTGTCAGACAGCTACAATCCAGTTCTTTTGGATAAGACACCTGGATCTGATTGAAATGAACCTATTGACTAGATAATTACAGTCTGTGAAGTGCTTTAAGATCCTCATGTGAACAGCAGCATGGACACACACCAAGCAAGGTTCATTAAAAGCCCCTTGACTCCACCCAGGAGCTTGGTTTTTTTAAGTCTTGCTGTACACCTCAGGATACACACTGCAAGATTTTTTATTTATTTTTTAGAAAAAAGTAAGTGACTCACCAGTTTCAAACGGTGACATTTCAGTCCTGAACTATTCTCAGAGCAGCTGGCTCCATGACACAAAGACGTGGGGGAGAAAGTCAGATTGAAATGTGAAAGCTACTCAATCTCTTCCCCCACACAGGTATGTTGCTTTGAGCCTTCAGAGCCATGTGATTGCAGACAATCTGGTAAATTCTACACAGGAAAAAATTAAAATCATATTTTGGAAAAATCTTTCTGAGCCAGAGATAAAAGTAAACTTTTGCTAAGCTGGTTTAACAGCATGGTTTGATCTCTGAACCCCAGCCAAGACAAGGAAATTCACTGTCCCCAAAAATCTACCCTTTGAATTTGGGCATTGTAGTTCTGGGCTGCCCTTTCAAAAAGCCATCATATGATGCAGATGCAAGGTTTAGTCCTCAGCTGCACCCAATTAATGTTGGGTGACGCTTGGGGAGTGGGGGAAAGTCAGAAGAAATCCATTTGCAGCTCCCAGTCCCATGGGTAGTTCTACATGATCCCCAGTGTAGTTTGGAGCAGCCTCAGTGTAAGTGCAATATCATTATCATAAGCGTAACATCCTGCATGTGCGCATGGTGTCTCTCAATGCACATCAGTGGTGTGGGTACGTCAGTATGTATATGACATGGCAGTCCCAGCAGAGGGGCATCAGCATGGCTGATCATTGTGTCACAGGAGCTCTGCGGATAAGTTAATTAACATTTGGGATGCACTCAGCTATCAAGGTGATAGATGCATAAGCAGATGCCACCTTGCTGCCACACGTGCATCAGGGGCAGGTTTGCAAAGTGGACACATCAGCATGGCATGAGATCACAAACTGCGGACACGAGATAGGCGGCGTGAGCATGTCAGCATGAATGCAACGTCACAGCTGTACATGTCAAAGAGGGAAAACCTCTGGGCAGCCTCACATGGGGCCGGTGCAGGATGGTTTTCTACTGGGTACATTGCACCAGTACTCATGTAGGGCACAGGGGATGTATTTACCCTGTAAAGTGCTGTCTAGATTTACAACACTAGACAAATCATTGCTCACAATGATGCGATAAAAGCACACGCCTTGCTATGCCTTGTACAGTACAATCTAGTGACAGATTCTGGTGCGTGCTGGCATGGGAGATAGTCATCCAGGATTGTGTTCAATCCCAGTTGCTAGTATAAAAGAGAAGGCTTCTTTTGTGGCGTTCTTTACACAACAGTGCCCCTGGTGCTGAGTGGCAAATTCAAGCCCATTCCACTCCCTCACCTGGAGGAAGCCTTATTAAAATCAATGCTCATTCAGGGAAGAGGTGCGTGCCTGGCTGCTCCGAATGGTGAGGCATGCAGCACCGGTGACCTTGAGTAGGTATTCGCCTCATGAATACAAAGATGGATATAAAAGCCCTGGGCTCCCCCACCCCCCCTTTTAAAAAACAATTTCCTGCTTAAGGGAGGGAAGTGTCATGGGCTGTTAAATGAGTGGCTCTGTCAGAGCTGGATTTTTTGGTAACTTCCCTAAATGCCCTTCACCAGCAGGGAAGGGGGAGGGGATTCGCTCTTTGAAGCCATTTCCTTGCGGGAATAGAAAACACGGAAAGAATTCAATTCTCCACCACAGCCAAGCACCATTGATACATGATTCGAAAACCAGAGCCCGAAAGGCCGGCAGGCAGGCTGGCGGATGGCTGCTAGATTACAGTAGCAGCCGATTATGACTGTCCGCCATCCAGCATCAATAAGTGTCCCCCCATAGTGTTAAAACAGAGAAGGGAGAGGAGGAAGAATGGAGACCACACGAGAGAGAAAGGAAAATTAGGAAATTCGGTGCAGATCAAAAGCCCCATCTAGTGGAAAAGAAGAATGCTGCAGTTCAAACCTGTCCTTGGTGAGGCTGCAAATGGAATCTGGCTTTCTACAATGCCTCTCAGATGATTTACACTAGAGGTGGGCCAATAAAAACGTACCACAGTAGGCACCGCAGCGATGGACAAGAGCACGGGCAATAATACAAACAATCAAAAGCAGTCATAAAAGAACTCTTAATCCCGTCAGCAAGCTTTGCCTGTCACTAGCACCTTCCACCAGAGGATCTCAAAGCGCCTTAAAAACAATAATGAATTAAACACCCCAGGAAGGCTCACAGACTTTAAGGCCAGAAGGGACCATTGTGATCATCTAGTCTGACCTCCGGCACATCGCAGGACATAGAACCTCACTCATTCTGTAATAGACCCATAACCTCAGGAAGAGAAGCATCGCCATTTTATTTCATGAAACTAGGGAAGAGAAAGGTTAAATGACTTGCCCAGGATCACACAGGAAGTATGAGGCATATTTGGGAACAGAACCCAGGGACCCTGACTGCTATCTCTGAATCCTCCGCTTTGTCAATTGTGAATTAATCTTAACCCCTTAATAGCCTAAGGAGCTGTGTGTGTGTGTGTGGGGAGAGTATTAGTATTTATACAGTTCCATAGGTGTGCTTGTTGCTTTTCCAGCATGCTCCTTCCTCCTAGAAGCTTTCACAATCTAATGTCTTGTCTACATGGGGAAGTTAGTTTACTGTGCATTAAGGTGTGAATTTAAAGTGAGCTAGTTATTCCGCACTAATTCCCCATCTGGACACTCTGACGGTGCACTAAGCTCAGTACACTTTTGAAGTGTATTAAGCTAATGCGCACAAAGGCACTCCTAGTGCGCAGTCTGAGTGTCCACATGGGGAGTTAGGGCAGAATAGTTAGTTAGCACTGGCTAGTGCACACCAGTTACTGCTGGCTTTTTTCCTTGTGTAGATAAGCCCTAAATTAGACATCACACAAAGAGAAAGGAGGGATGGAACAGAAAGTTATGTGATGTATTTTGTGTATGTATGGCCCATAGGAGCAGTATGTGCTCAGCACCACTACAACTCTGCCTTAAGCTGGCTTTCAAACATTAAAACACCCAGAATTAGTGGGCACCTCTGAAAATGTGGGCCTCAACTTTTCCATGTCTCAATTTTTCAATCTGTGCAATGGGTAAAATAATACTTCACTGGGCTGTTGTGGGACTATGAGTCAAGGTGCACACAGTTCTGCAATATCCATGATCAGAATTCTTTTCATTCCATTCCCCAACCCTTGGTCTCTCTCTCAGTTCTGTTTTCATTCATTCATTCTCATGAGCCCAGAGTCTATGCAGGTGGAGGGGAGGAGAGAGCTCAGTTTTACAGCAGAAGTTGTGATAAGAAAAGCTCTACCCAAGCTCCAGCCCTTTGAACATTTACATTTTCTAGCTTAAGACACTGTGAAAACTGGAACTTTCAGTCCAGGCTTATTCAAGGACCCTTACCCTGAGAAAGACTTTGCTAACCTGTGGAGGAGCTCTGCAAAGACGTTATCACTTAGCAGGGGTTCTCAAACGTCATTGCACGACCCTCTTCTGACAACAAAAATTACTACATGACCCCAGGACGGGGGACCGAAGCCTGAGCCCACCCGAGCCCCAGTCCCGAGGTGGGGGGCCAAAGTCCAAGTCCAAGGGCTTCAGTCTCAGGCAGGGGGCCTGTAATCTGAACCCCACTGCCCAGGGCTGAAGCCCTCGGGTTTCAGTTTCGGACCCAGGCCCCAGCAAGTATAAGCCAGCTCTGACAATCCCATTAAAATGGGGGACAATCTTATAGGGATAATCTCATGCTTTTAAAGGAGGCTGCTAAAGCATTTCTTAAGGGAGCAGCCACATTTTACGCTCCTGCTAAGAGAAAGATGATGAACAAGAGACTGGAAGAACTAGAGCACAAAACTATGGCCCCAGAGAATCAGATTAAGAGACTGTGTATCCAGCTCAATGATGCTTGCAAAATGAATTAGACATCACTAGAACCACTTATAACTAGCTCCTAAAAAAGAGATGATGTTGCTCTTTTGGTTTTCAAAAACACCTTCTGTAAGGGGAGGAACAGAACTGGCAGAATGCTTGTCCGGGAGGCACTGAAATGTTATAAGGCTTCCAGCTCTTCGCTGTTCTGGAACAACAAGGTTTGAAAGAGGGGCTCAAAAGACAGAATAGATGGTAATAAACATTCCTGTGGAAATTTTTAAAGAGCATAATAATTTTTGCCAAATTGCCATGTGTGTTCTCCAAGAGAGAAGCCTCGGTTACAAGAGATAGCATCAAATTAATCTCTGGTGCTTGAAATCAGTGGTATTACTCCAGGGATTAATTTAACCCAATGGGGTTTAATGTGTAACACTCTAGGGAATCCTGATGCTGCTGAAATCCAGGGCCTTCTGTTTCATTTTGCTGAGTTTCCATCTCTAACTGCAAACACAATCTAAAATGTAGCCTTTATTCCCTGGATTGCTACTGGCAAAGCCACCATCAGGGCTATCCATTTCGGAAAGGTGCCCCTGGGACGTCATTGAGTTTCAGTCCGACTTTGCCAAGCATCTGAAAGGCAGACAGGTGGTGATGCAGTGGTGACTGTAGCTTTTTCCAGTTAAGTGAAATAGGGTGGCAGATGTTACGCAGGTTACCATGGAAGTTAGAAGTAATCAGCTCTCAGGCAGCTGCACAGTGGCCTGTGAGAATGGAACTGGGTTATGCATGGAAAAGATGGGTCAGAGGTGATCTTTGCATCTCTGAGTTCTAGGAGTCTGTAATGACCATTGTTTCCAATGGCGTTACCACGAAATAATTTGAGTTGTTTTGACTTAAGAAGTTGTCATTTTTGGGATTACATATAGAATAGTATGCTATTCTTTCCTCTCCTCCCCCAAAGAAGTACATAGGTCACAAAAGTTTTTATAGTGAAATGGATCAACCTCAGTCCCATTCCCTTTCTCTCCAGAATTTTGTTCTCTTAATTATGGACAATCCCTAACTGAAATTAATCCACGTCACCCGTGTATCTCTCGTATCTGAAGAAAGGAACAATACAAAATAATCAGAACATAAACCGTCCTTCAAACAGCACTGGTGGAGAGCTAGTCTACCACTTGGTGTTATCTATGGGGATACACACTTGGGATTAGCTTGCTTGGCCTATGGATGGTGCTGCTGTGCCTCTGGAAACCATCTACAAACACACTTTCCTGGCTTTAACGAGGAGAGACAAGAAATTCATGGGGTAGTTTAATCTCTTAGGACCAGAAATAGGAAATGGCTGTTTGAGAGGGAAATGCTGTGAAGTATTTAGTAATTAAATGTTCATTTAAAAATCGGAGCCACATTTTATGCTGTTAAAAGAGAAGGACTAATGATATGGCTGGGTAAATGCCAGTGCATCTCAATCCTGACCTGCAAACCTGTTTTTATTCCAGTCTCGGGCTTCCTCACACAGCTCTGTCAAAATACCTCAACCCTGACTCGCAACCACCACTCCCCCTTGCTATTCCAGCTTTGAGGCACTACACAGCTGCTCCAAAGCAGGTCTGTTCTCTGCAGCAGCACACCTTTATGTGGGTCCTGGTCTTCTTCAAACAGCTCTGCCAGTGCATCTCAGTCTAGAAAACTGAAATGAATTTTTGAAGATAGCACTAAGTGTAGTGCTAGTGAAAAGTTACGACCTGGCAGTCTTGGAAACTGGAAGCTTCTATTAATCCACAGAACATGTACATCATGGACAGTAGCAGGACAAGTTTCTCACACAATGACCAACCCATAGGCCTTAACCCTGAGAGAGTCCACATTTCCATGGTGCAAGGGCTATTCACAATACTCAGCCCATTCAGTGTGAGGGGCTGCAAGGAGTTCCAACAGTGATAGGGACGTTGGTGTCCCCTCAGAGTCGTACTGAGACCCGCAAATTCATTTCACATAGGACACTGGGCAACCACTAAAGACCTAGCCTGGAGTCAAACTGCTGACCTAGCGCTGAAAGGCTCCACATCCCATTACCAATCCCCTGAAGTTTATTGCCTCAGCAGAGAGATTTAGTTAATGGAGACAAAGCTGAAAACCCCCCTTTGTGTTTGCAGGCCCCATCCCGTCAAGAAGAGGTCGAAATGCTAGTGTTCCTGAGTCTGGATTATGAGTTTATAAGACTACTAAGTGAGTGTTGAAGACTCTTCAAGGTACAAACACCTAGTCCTGTAGTTTAGGTAAAAATTATCTGTGGTAGAAAACAGAGTATGGTCCCTCTTCTGAAACCCATAAACCTAGCAATCCTCAGGAGTTTCTTTTCTATGCAAAGATGAAGTACAGGGTTCAAAGAAGATTCTTCAAATATCAACAGGGATAGAATCCATGCAAAAATCTCTTCTTCAACCCAGCTGGTCTCCTTAAGTCAAAAGAGAAGGTGTTGAAAACTGGTTAAAGATGCCTCGGCACCAGATGGTGCTCCTTAAGTTTGTCTCTGGGATGTAGTAGTCTGAGTGAAATCTGTCTATTAGATGCCCTGTATTAAAAATCATCTTTATATAATGAAGGCCATTTGGGGCCATTTTTGAGGCCTAAGTGTCATTTTGACACTTCCAGTTCAGCTGTTTTTCAAATTTCTGCTCAGGGATCATTTTGTCGCACCTTGGCATTAACCCAAGGCACATGATTAGGAAAGTGGGAGTCAGTTTATGTAACAGTGTGTTAACTCCTGTTCAGTTCATCACATAAAAAACCCTCAGAAATTGCCTTATAGTTCTGAAAACATACCCATGGCTTCACATAAGCAGTAATGTTATTTGGCTGTTTAAACAAGTTCAGTGGCACAAACATGAAACCATGTATATTGCTTTTAACTTGTCTTTCCTTTATGTCCTCTTAACACTTGTCATTCTAGTTACTGGGGCCTCAGAACTGACCTAGACTGCAGGATGCTCTTAAAATATAATTTTACCCAGGGGTGCTGGAACTAGGGGTTCTGCTGCACCCCCTGGCTTGAAATGGTTTCCATCATATACAGGGTTTACAGTTTAGTTCAGTGACTTTCAGAACCCCCCACTATAAATACTGTTCCAACACCATTGGTTCAAATATCCACTGATATTCTCTACTCCATATACAGCACTGCAATACTATCTCAATTCAATGAGATTCTGCTCCACCTCCAATGGAGAATTCGCCATAACAACACATACCTAGTAAGTGTCAGGAGCCCACAAATGGGGATCCGTATGGACGTGTATTTAAACCTACAGTGGCCACAGCATCACTACCAGGCCCCATAATAATGCCCCCATTACCACACCTCTCCTTCAATAGATACTGGCTTCCTCTCCCTGGACTAGCCTTTTGGGGCTGGGCAAGCAAAGCTGCTGTCCTGCTACCCCTTTCGTCTGGGTGTGATTTAGGGCGACTGGGGCAGACACAAGGCCTACTCCTCCTCTGAAGTCATTGCTGTCTTTCTCCCTCTTCTGTTTCCTCTTTTCCCACGTGCCCCCTTATTTCCCTCCCTCCATTAGGGGAGGCACCACTATTCTTTCTGGAGCCAAGGCTCCATTGCCGGCTCTGTCGCTTTTCGCCCCAAGGGCCCCCTAAGCCCGTGGCTGCCCATTCCACCCTGCTGCAGAGGGGCAGGAGGAGGAGGAGGCCTAGGCAGAGGCTGCACACCACAGCTCCCCGTGCTGGGTGGGAACCCTGAGAGCTACCAGGGGCTGCCCTGGAAATCCCAGAACACGTTTCCCGGTGATTTTCAAGCCTCACAGCTTGTAACACTGACACAGCCCCGGCCCTGTGCCTAGGTAATGTACGGGCAGACCCCGAGCTTTGGGACCCCAGCGAGGCAAGGGGACCAGCTTATCCTGGACACGGTCCGGGGGGGGGGGGTGTTTTTCTCTGCCTAGCGGAACCCCATGGAGGAGCCTATGTTTCCCGCCCGAAGGGTAAGTGAGGTCGGACCCATTGGTCCGTTCCTTCAATCATCCGCTCCGGCCCGAAGCGGGCAACATCCGCCTCGCGCCGCCGCACCCCCAGCGTAGGAACCGCCTCGCTCCTGGTGACGCGAAGGGGCGGGGAGCGCGTTCATTGGTCGGCCGACGAATCCCGGCCACTTCCGGCTGTGGCTATGGTGACCGGGATAGCCAGGTAGGGTAGGAAGTGGGGCGCGAGGGGTCCCGCCCGTGCAGGGCGCGCGGGTGGCCCCGGGGTCAGGTAGGGCTCCGTGTGGGGACCGGGCAGTACCAAGGCTACGGAAGGAAGGGCAGCCTGGGGCGGGGGCCTGGCTCTGCCGAGCTGCTGGTCCGGCTGGGGACCCAGCCCCGTGGGCTTTGGGGCGGAGCGAGCCCGGCTGAGACGCCTCGTGCAAGGCGGGGAGATGGGCACTAGCCATGGGGCGGGGTCCGTGACCTCTATGCGTCTGTCTCCCCCCAACAACCCCATCTCGCTGGGCATGGGAGGGGAGGCCTCGTAAAAGGGTCCTGCTGAGGTTCACGACGCTGCAGCTGCAGCCTTGCGACCCCTGGGACGTTGGGCAGAGGGAGACGCGATCAAGCCCTTCGGCTGTAACTTCTAGGTGTTACTTCTCTTCCCTGCACGCTTGTTGGTAATAGAAGCTGAGAGATCGTGAGAAGGGGCAGGGGACGGAGAAATTCCTGGGAAAGCAGCCCTAGAAGTGAGCGGCGCCTGCAGCTGTGCTGCAAAAACAGCTTCTTGGTCTGGCAAACATCCTGTGGCTCTCCCCCGAGGAACCCTGGTCCACTTGACATTAGTAGATCTGATGTAGAACGACTTCTGCTGTCAGATTATTATGGTACGGAGAGATTAGAGAAAAGGGGCATAAAGATAAGTAGCCTAAGGGACTGGTAAGGTCTGTTGTCTGGAACCTGAAAGGGAGAGTGGGCATGAAGACTAGTGAGTTGCAGAGCACCACTGGAGAAGGGAGGTGGATCTGGCCAGTTTTGTTGGCTTTTCTTTGCTGAGTTAAATTTAGTTATGACAATTAAAGGGGCTAGTTCTGTAACTAAGTGTGAAATTTGAAAAGCTTAATTCTGAGATGTAATTGCAATCTCTGATATGAAGAATTTGTGTGTGGTGACCAGTTCTTTAGCTACAGGAGGGTACAAAGTCAAATTACTATTAACAAACAGCTGTTAATAACTTATAGTCTTGGGTAATGGGATAAAGAACATGTTGATTTCTAGGTTACCAATTCAAATCCATCCCAAGACAGTAGTAGTGACCAAAAGTCATTGCTGTCTGATGGCTGTTCAATGGCCTATATGAAACACAGAGCTGCATCTCAAGCCAGGTCTACATGAGAAACTTTTGCCAGTATATAAATGTTAGTTTGAGGGGGTAGCTATTTGCATTTGGGGTTTTTTGACATTTGTATGCTGACAAAATTCCTAGTGTAAAGGCAGTTATGCCTACACAAAAATGCTTTTGCTGGTATAGTTTATATCATTTGGAGAACAGACTAAACTTTGCAGTAAAAGCACTCTTTTGACAGTGAAAGCTGTGTCTACACTAGTATGGTTTGCCAGTAAAGCTATTCTGGAAAACCTTTTCTAGTGTAGGCCTGGTCTTGGTTTGGGTCCTAGTGGATACCTGTCAACATCAGAAAAATCACAGTTGGCACCTTTGTTGGTAGTCTCAGCAAAGAGGCTATAAACAGAATGAGTTGTACAAACTGAACTACCCCATAGATGTAGTCCGTAGAGCTCAGGAAGGCTGGTAAGACAGTGTGTGAGGAGGGAAGGAAATTGTGTCACTGCTGTCCATACTGTATCTTAGGGCTTGTCTACACTGGCACTTTACAGCGCTGCAACATTCTCTCAGGGGTGTGAAAAAACACCCCCAAGCGCAGAAAGTTTCAGTGCTGTAAAGCACCAGTGTAGACAGCAGCAAAGAGTCCTGTGGCACCTTATAGACTAACAGACGTATTGGAGCATGAGCTTTCGTGGGTGAATACCCACTTCGTTGGATCCGACGAAGTGGGGTATTCACCCATGAAAGCTCATGCTCCAATACGTCTGTTAGTCTATAAGGTGCCACAGGACTCTTTGCTGCTTTTACAGATCCAGACTAACACGGCTCCCCCTCTGATACTTGATGCCAGTGTAGACAGTGCACCAGTGCTAGGAGCTATGCCCCTCGTGGAGGTGGTCTTTTTAGAGTGCTGGGAGCCTCTCTCCCAGCACTGTGCTGCGACTACACAAGCCACCTTAAAGCACTGCCAGTGCAGACTAGCCCTGAGTCTGGGAATAAAGATCTGTGCAGGGCTCTCAAGCCAATACCTTTCATTGCTGTTATATTCACTAATTATAACTTAAAGAAAACAAGGGAGGAGGGTGAAATTGGAGATAGGTTAATTTCTCCAAAATATTTCAGATGGTGTTTGCTCTGACAGAATAATTTTTAGTAAGATATTCTTTTTGGCTTTTGAATTTTTTCCCCCCTATATTTGTTAGTGTTTGAACTTGTGCACGACCTCAGGCACCTCAGCAGAGGACTTAGAAAGGGGGATTTAGAAATAAAGTTGTATGATCCAAAAAAATTGCTAAGATTAAGAATGATCTGTCCTGAACTCCCAATCTGGCAGTCAGGTGCTGAAAACATTTGTTTTTTCCTGTCTCACGTGGAGATCACTGTATTGTATAATGACCACATGTCAAATCATACACAACACAGTGACATTTCCTGTTGAAATACAGATATTGTTTGACTTAAGATAGAGTTTGTAGTAATGTCTACAGGATGGGCAGCTTGTAGAAATAAAGGTGCAAAAACTCAAGCCTCAAAGTAATAGAACTATGTCCATTTGAAAACAAAACCCCCG
Organism: Mauremys mutica; assembly: GCF_020497125.1. Classification (NCBI taxonomy): domain Eukaryota; kingdom Metazoa; phylum Chordata; order Testudines; family Geoemydidae; genus Mauremys; species Mauremys mutica. The sequence continues at coordinate 78,346,139 of NC_059082.1, read as the reverse complement.
AAACCACTGATTTCTTGCTTTCCATTGTGTTCTACTATGTACAACAAAATTCAAAACCAAGATCCTTACCACTTATGGTTCTTAGAGCGTCCATGGCACTCTTTGTAAGAGTAAGAGAGTTAACCATGACATCCTGGCCAAATTCCAACTTGGGTTATTGCAGGCTCTCCCCCTAAATTCCCTCTGCCTTTTCAGTTGGATACAGAAGTTTTGAATTTCTGTGTCATGTTGGTGAGTTCTGTGGAATGGTCACCGAGTGCCACCTTAGAAGTTTTAGTGATGGCTGATTGTCTCTGACTAGTTTTCACATTATTTTCAGTTCATAGAGTCCTTTGGAACAAATGGTGTTATGTAAATTGTAACTTAATTATTTACATGTGTAGGAGTGCCTGGCCACCCTTCTCCGTCAGTCTTGGAGGGAGGCCATGCCCCCTCACTCAGGTCCCTGACAAGGCAAGGGTTACTGGGGAAATAGCAGTTTCTAAGGCAGGGGTGGGCAAACTACGGCCCCGGGGCCACATCCGGCCTTTCAGATGTTTTAATCTGGTCCTCGAATTCTTGCCAGTGCTGTGGCTCCTTAAGCAGCAGCATGTCCCCACTCTGACTCCTGTGCGTAGGGGCAACCAGGGGGCTCCGCACACTGCCCCTGCCCCAAGTACCACCCCCGCAGCTCCCATTAGCCAGGAACCGTGACCAGTGGGAGCTACAAGGGCGGTGCCTGCAGACCGGGCAGCTCACAGAGCCACCTGGCTGCACCTCCATGTAGGAGCTGGAGGGGGGACATGCCGCTGCTTCCGGGAGCGGCTTGAGGTAAGCGCTGCCCAGAGCCTGCTCCCCTGAGCCCCTCCCACGCCCCAACCCCCAGCCCTAGCCCTGAGCCCCCTCCTGCCTTCTGAACCCCTTGGTCCGGTCCCAGTCTAGAGCCCCCTCCCGCACTCTGAACTCATTTCTGGCCCTACCCCAGAGCCTGCACCCTGAGCCAGAGTCCTCATCTCCTCCCGCAACCCAGCCCCCAATTTCGTGAGCATTCATGGCCCACCATACAATTTCCATACCCAGATGTGGCCCTCGGGCCAAAGAGTTTGCCCACCCCTGTTCTAAGGGCTTGTCTACACTACTGGCTGGGTCGACGGCCACCGATCGATCCAGCAGGGGTTGATATATCGTGTCTAATGTAAATCGACCGCTGATCGTGCTAGCGTTGATTCCCGTACTCCACATCAACGAGAAGCACAAGGGGAATGGATGGGAGAATGTCTCCCGTAGACACACCACAGTGAAGATGCCACGGTAAGTAGATCTAAGTACATCAACTTCAGCTACGTTATTCACGTAGCTGAAGTTGTGTAACTTAGATCGATCCCCTCCCGTAGTGTAGACCATCTCTAAGGCCCTGGTCCTTTAGGCAGGGCCAAGCACCAGAGAGTCCAGGGGCTCAGGCCCTGAGCACCAAACAGTCAGACATCCTGGCTCTGGCAGACAGCAGACCAACGCAAGTCTGTTGGCCTAAGGTAGGGAGGATGCCACCCCAGGGGTGGGGTTGGCAGCAAGGGGTAGGGGGACCCTGGCCCACCCTATTGCACCAGGTCCCAGCCCAGAGCCCTAACAGTGGGGGAGGTTTCCACCACTGGGTCAGTGGGGATGCAACTCAAATACTGATCTGGATTCAGGCAAGCACATAACCCAACTATCATCTGGTATCCCTGGGCTACTTCCTATATTCACCTCATACCTGTTGTTCGGGGTTCTCTTCCAACTCCCCGAGGTTCACTGCTAATGGCAACTCTCTGGGTCCTCATCGCTGTAGAGGTCTCCATTGGGTTCAGTCCTTGGCAGGAGGCATCTGTCTTCTCCAGCAGCTCCAGCCCAAATGAGCTGCAGGGCCTGCCTTTTATTCTTCCTGTCCCGCCCCTCTGCTTCCGGCAGGGCGGGTGTGGGTGTCCTGGCTTTGCCCACCAAGGGGCAAGTGGGGGAGGCCAAGCCCCCTTGCTACAACATGGATTTAATCACTTCACTGTTACACCTGTATGTTTTTCTTATCAAATTCTGAATTAGTCTTTGAACCTCAGTCTGTCATTTGCAGAGAACTCTCATGTGGTCACATGGAAGTTCTGAGTTTGTTACCAACTAAAAATTGCTGTTCACTTTTCATGAGATCATTGTAGCAGTTTAATAGGTGATGTTTCTATAGCAGTTTTTTGAAGTCTTAGCTGATCTTTGGAGAGAAATTTAAATCACACCTAAGTGGTTGGCTCAATAAAGAGATTAACTGATATGAAACATAAACAGCCCTGGGCCAAGCGCTTAAGACACTGGGACATCTCAAGGATGGAGAGAAAGGAGGGTTTTGTTTTTGTTTTTGAAATGTAGTGTGATCCAGTTTCAGGGTCTCTACTCCACTGGAGAGCTGAACTACGCTTGGAACATGCTCCTACTCTGCAGAGATCTCAGCTAATCCATGAGTCTTTCCTTGCCCCTGCAAAGTACATAACATTCATTATTCTTCCTGGTAGCTGTTCACTTCAGTCCCATCAGCACCAGCTTAAAAAATTCAGCCGCTCTCTCTTCAAAGATTATTTTTGTTTTGTTTTTTTCTCATTCTTCTCTATATCTATATAAGCAAGGGGACCTAAATGACTCTCCCATCTCCAAGGTCACAGACAGTGTTCCTGAGGTCTGTTGCTAGAGGCTGTTCTTGGCAATTTCCTGCCAGTGTTGGAGTGAAAGTGGCTGCTTGGCCCCCTGCCACTTCCCAGTTTAGATCTGTCTGCCCCCTGTCACCAGACCAGAGGGAGACACTATCACAGGGAGCCGCTGCTGGCAAGGGAGCTCTTTTCAAAGGTAGGAGATTGTACTTTCTTCAGACCAAAGACAGTAGCTATCACAGTACAGGGCTGCACTTCTTCCAGCACAGTCACTCCCCTACATAGGGGCTCTTCTCTCTTTTTGTTTTATTTTTTAAATGAGACCCTTCGCTTTCTAAAAATACCCTCACAGTTGCTACCATTTGTCACGTAAAGGACAACGTGATTCTAGGAGGCTGGAGTTACAGGAGAATAGGTATTATGAGAGACACTTCTTCACCAAATAACTGTCTTAGGTTTGCGGTTTTTCAGAGACCCTTGGTATTTTAACTTGTCTGTGGAGCTTTAGTGCTCTCTTGTACTTGATAGACAGACCCTTTCACTCCTTCTGACTCCTATTACCTTCTGTTCGTTTTGTTTTGAGGGGGGAAATTATTTGCATGTGTGGCTGTGATGTGTTTTATACTATTTCATCTTTTTGACAAGTTCCCAATAATTTGTATTTGTTTATATTAATTACAGTTTTTATTTACCCTCCTAGTCAAGGTCCTTTCTCCTCCCCTGCAATCTGTATGTTCTTCTGTGCTTTTGGGGGTTGTGAGAGTTATGATCAGTGATTTGCGACAGTTATGAGCATGGAGTCCCCTCTTCTCCAAATAATTTGGTGTCATCTTAAACCTTCCTTCTAGCTGTCAGGAAAAGGTAGTGGATCCAAGTCTTGGAATGGTTATGTTGGGATCTTGAACTTTGAAGCTGGAAGTCTGGGGAATGCCCATTGCATCTTAAATTAACCAGCACGGTTGATATATGGGCTGCCTCCTCGTATCGCTTCCTGAGATTCCTTTAGTTACTGTGAAATTTCATCAGGTTGTAGGCCTTCTGGCCTTCTTCCCACAACCTTTTGAGTATTACAACTTGACATTTTGTGCTGTGGATAAAGCCCTTGTTGATTCCTAGCCTGTATTCCTTCCCCAGTTCACAACTACTCATTCCTTCAACCCCTCCACCAAGTAAACCTCAAGAAAACTGATCAGGGCACATTCTGATACCCTGTTGTGTCAGCAAAGATGCTGTGCTCAGTGAAACTGATAGTACCCTGCTTAATAAATGAGAGCACACCCTGTACTGAATTCCTTGGTTTCTGTGGCCATCCATTCCAAGTTGGGTCTGCCTTCACACTATCTGTCAATCGTTATCTGTATATAAACTCTCACCGCAGGACACAACAACTAAGGGCTAGATCTGTTTCCCATTAAAAGGGAATTCTGGGAGCTGCAGTAGTGCCCAAGGTGAGAGATATTCTTGCCTTTCATGAACCACTGAAATCCTTTCCATCAGGAAGTTAGTCTAACTGGCAGCTAGTAGGAGCTACTTCTGTCCATCCCTTTTATGTATTTAGGGACTATCAAGCAGTGTCCAGATTCCCTCTGATACTCCACAGCACAGGCTATTCCATATATTGACCAGAAAGCAAGGTAGGATAGGGTTTTCTATTCAAGCTATGACTAGTGAACGAAACCCTCCCTGGAGTTTCCAACCCCAGATGGCCAGGAGAGTAGCTCCCTCCTTGAATCAATCCTAAAATGTCCTGAATGGTGGGGCCATCAGGCTATGCATTCTGCCCTTATTTCCATAATTCATTTGCTGGACAGTTCCTTAATGGTTTTAAATTCCACTGGCAGCGATGGTCCCTGGTGATGTTCTTGATTGAATGAAGGACCTTTGCTCTCCCCATAGAAATATAGACTGTAGAACGGCGAATGGAATGCAGTAACCTCGTGCCGTGTTTACTTGGGGCAAACTGTCCTCCAGCACCAAGAGACCCAGAGTGGACTAAGGTATTTTCTCTGTTGACCATGGAATCCGAGACGGTTGTTCCTTGGGCGCGGATGTTTACAAGATGGTTTGTAGTTTTTTACTTCCTATCCATTTTCTATTGGTGCTGCCTTTTGCTTTAATTGGATTCTCAAAAACCACAAGTGAAGAAAACAGCAGATTGCTGGGAGCTTTCACCAGCCAATAGGGAGCCACACATACACAAGTCACCTTCTTCTGCAAAGCCTTTTTACCCCAAGTCATGTGACTGTGAGGAACGGGGATAGTTGCTGGTATCCGTGTTGTTATGTTTTTTCATCCTCTTGTCTGGTTAATGGTTTCACTGTTGGCCACTGCTGCAACTCTTATGCCATAGTGATGCTTTCCAAAGCGCTGAAGTGTTCCAGCACTGCAGATGAGATGTACTTGGTACATAATGCACCAAAGGGCTAAAGTGTGTTTGTGAGCATAAACAAAAGCCTTTGTAAACATGACGTCTTAGCATTCCTCTTCTGTATTTACTGTTTCAGTGACATCCATATTAAGCTTGTTCAGTTTTACAAGTCAAAGAAATAAGTGGGTTGTTGTTTTTTTTTACCTGTAAGTTGATCCTGAAATTGGAGCAGAGCTTAGTGATCTAGGTCTGAGGTACTTTAGCAATTCTTTCCTATGCTTATACCTCTCCAAGACAATTAAGATCAACCGTGTTGTCCCTGATCTCTGTCCTAAGGTCTCACGCCTGACTGAGGTGGGGCTCTCTTTGTCTTGGGATTCTTGTTTATAGAATTCCATTCCAATTCCATCCTCAGAGTCTCTCAGTGGCTGGCAAGCCTTCCTATTCAGGTAGGTATCTCTGATCATTCGTATCCCCCGTTTCACCAGTTCTTTCTTCCTGGAAATTGTAAAATCAAAGTCCTGCTGCTGGTTGTGCATCTGGTTCACTGTGATCTTGAGGTGGAGATTAGGTCACTTGTCCAGTTTCCTCATGCATAAATATGGAAATAGAAAATGGGCAACAAAAACTATTAAAGGTACAGAGGCTTCCAGATGAGGGAATTAAAAAGACAGAACGGCCTAGATTAGAGAGGAGATGAATAAGAAGTGATATGATAGAAGAGAATAAAAAGTGTGGTGTACAGAGGTGGTGAGTCAGGCACTCATTTATGTTCTTTCAAAATGCAAAAACAAGGGGATGCTCAATGAAATTAAAAAGCAGATGATTTTTTTGGTCAGTAAACCAGATGACTGATCCCCACAACAGCCTGGTGCAGTAGGTAATTCTAATCAGTAATAACTTGGATGCTTCAGAATTGCTATAGATGGGAATTGTCCATATCCTGTAGAACAGGGTGGTTAGCACAGTCGTAAAACTGGTTAAAAGGTATTATATCCCCACTGTACACATGGGGAAACAGAGGCAAAGAGGTTAAGAGCCAGATTTCCAGAATAGCTCAGCTCCCTTATAGGCACCTCAATTAAGTGGCTAGCTCCCAGTGAAAACAGCTTAGATGCCTAAATGGGAGTTGAACATCTACCCTGCTGTAACTTGTTCCAAACACAAAGGGCAGTGCTAGGGCTTTGCCTCCCAGTTTTGTACTCAAACTCTAGATCATGGCCTCCTCTTGTTCTCTGTGGGTATGTCTACACATTAAGGAAAAACCCGTGGCTGGCGCATGCCAGCCAACTCCAGCTCAAGAGGCTCAGGCTGTGGGGCTGCTGCATAGACTTCCGGGCTCAGGAACCCGCCCACCCCACAAGGTGGATTGGCTTATATCCACCTGGAATAATGTATAGGTACTTGTCTGTTATGATCAGCATTTCGATACTGTGGTGATGAATGCTATAGAAAATTCTAAGATGTTTTTATAGTACCATAGATGTGCAGACACTTCCCCGCCCAAGGAGCATGTGGTCCAACTGTGTCATGCACAAGAAAACAAATGCAAAGAGTGAACAAAAATGTAAAACGAGAGAAAAGGAGGCTGTTGGAAATGGAATCTCTGAGCCTAATTTTGTAACATGGTACTTTAAGATGTCCAAAACCAAATGTCCTGTTGTGATGCTCAAATTGGCATTTAAGTGTTTAAAATGGGCATTTACATGATACTACCAATTTTGTGCAGCATTTTGACATTTTCCTGAATGTGTCCACATGAAAACTGGGTCCTGTGTGCTGGAGAGGGGCCAGGGTGGGGGGCAGAGAGTGGGTAAGTGTATGTTAGCGTCTTAATCTGGTCAACATCCTAAAGGGAAAAAGGGTCACCAACAGGTTTCAATCTCTTCCTAGCTTTTCTGGCTGTGAAATGCTCATTTGCTTTCATTTTGTAGCTCTAGGAAGAACATTCCCAGAGGGAAGCTCATGGATCTCACCTTCACAGCCATTGTCCCACTGCTTCTCGGCAGCGTGGGGCTCTTCGCCCTCTTCAGGCTGCTGCAGCGAATGAGGATGCGAGCCTACCTCCAGGATGCAGTAGTGGTGATCACAGGAGCTACATCTGGCCTGGGGAAAGGTGGGTCTCGAAGCACACTGCAAGATGGCGGGAGGCTGGGATGCGGAGGGGTCTGAGTGAAGAGGAATTGTTTGTTCGGAGCCACACCCTTGTGAACACGTAACAGCATGGAGCAGAACGTTTCTGTGCCTTTGCACCTTGGAGAGGTAATGGGAATAGCTGTACATCCAAACCAGTCATGGCCACCCAAACTACACACTTCCACGTAGGATACCATACCTCAGCTCTTACTAGAAAGGCCCCTATTGATTGTTTATATAAACCTGAGAGCTCATTGAAGTGGTAGCAGAGACCCTATACTGTGTCAAGGGCCTTTGCCCACCTAACATACTGGGAAAGCCAGGAGAGCAGGGCTTTGGAGCTGTGCTCCGGCTCTGCTCCAGCTCCAGGCAAAAACCTGCAGCTCCACTGCTCCGGAGCTGCTCCGCGCTCCAGCTCCGCGCTCAGCTCCAAAGCCCTGGATACATGGAAAATTCAAAGACTGTTGTGTCAACTTTATAAATGCCAGATGTATTTGTATGGGCTAGGGATTGTATTCTGGCTCCATGGGAAAGTTACAGGAGTTTTATATAGGAACTAAATCATTGGAGGAGGGGGGCAATTTACTGCAAATCTCTAGATTGGTAATAAGTCTGGAGAAGCCTCACATTGCATAGACAGGTTTGACCTGATTAAAGAGGTCTGAAAACCTTATCACATGATGCCCCTGACATGGAGAGAGAGGGCCACTCACATCTGATCCAAGAATTTACATGGGACTGTGAGGGACAGGCCCTGCAAAAGGACCTGGCATCTTTTAAAACTTGCTAGGGTCTGTGTGTGTGGAAGATGGGTGACCCTTGGTAAGCTAGACATGTGTACATGAGTTGTTCATTGTTTTAAGATTTGTCTTCTCTGAAATGCTGCTGTTCTGAATAAATACTTTGCTTTATGAAAGCTGGCTGGTCCCTGGTTAACCCTGTTGTTGTCACTGAGAGAACAGGACTGCAGGCACTGAACTAAAGTCAGGCCTGCTGAGGGGATTACGGAGAATCGCCAGAGAAACTGCAGCCTAAATCCCCAGTCTATAGAGAGTGTTGTGGGACACCTTAGAAGCCTGAGACCTAAGTGGGGTGACCTCAAGGAGGATGTTAAGGGCTTAAAGGTGCAATTACCTCAAGAACTGTGACACAGACCATTTCTGTAAGACCTTCTGGAGCTGGTGGTCTGGACTCGTCTCCTCTTATACTTCCAGATTATCTTTTCCCCAGTCTGTTCCTGTCCACAGTTATGGAGCATGATTCTATGCATGCTTCTCTCTCCTTGGGTACAAATCCCAAGTGGGCAAATTTTAAGTTCAAATACCCCACCCCACTACTGTCAATGGGAGCCAAGAACTTTAAGAAATGCAAAGGTGGTGCATTTGAACAGCCATCAAGTATGTGACCTGGTAGTTTTTGTCAGTGGGAGACTTATGCGCAGGCTGGGTGGATGTGCTCTATAATTCTTCTTCCCAGAATTGCCTTAAAAAAGCTTCTTGGGCTTACAGTGTCCTTTCTGCTGTCTTTTGTGACTTCTCATTGTCACTTGTACAGCTTGTGTATGTCCTACCTTTTTGTGTGGATTTGTCCTTGAGGAGCAGCAACCACACTAGCGGAATGGTCAAAAATATACTGGATGCCCATCTCAGCCAGTCAGAACTGAAGAGCTGCAAGTGTGAGGGGGCGGGAGGAGTATCATGTTTCCTGATTGGAAGAGAGACAGAACCAGCGTCCTGGGACAGACCTTTGAAGTCCAAGTAGCATATTGCAATTTAAAGACCATACGTTTATTGGGAGTCGCTTTCCTACTTGTTGCTTTTCAACTAAAGAGCAAGAAGGGATCCTCCCAGCCCAAAATTCGTATCCCCTTTTAAAATTTTAGTTCCACCCATTATGCAATCAGTTTTCCTCTCTTATAGGCTCTGCTGCATTAAAACCCCAAGCAGAGCTTATGCCATCTTTTTCCTGGGGCTATTTATACATTGACACATCTAATTACCTTTGGCAAAGTATTGTTCCACACCCTTAGATGTCATCACAAAGCAGTCCAGCGTAATTAATAAGGGATTTACTTCATTAGGTCATGATCAAAGGGCGTGGAAGGACATAAAGCTGCACTAGTAGTTAAGAATTACACCAGAAATAAATAGCCCTGAGAGAGGGATAACATCACATTATTTTTTTGTTGCCTTTTCTTAAGGGTTAGAATAATAGTAGCTGGATGGATAAGAGTTATCATCAGGGCCCTACCAAATTCATGGCCATGAAAAACATGTCACAGACTGTGAAATCTGGTCTTTTGTGTGCTCTTACCCTATATTATACAGATTTCACAGGGGAGACCAGCATTTCTCAAATTGGGTGTCCCGACCCAAAAGGGAGTTGCAGGGGGGCTCACAGGGTTATTTTTGGAGGGGAGGGGGTCACAATATTGTCACCCTTACTTCTGAATTGCCTTCAGATCTGGGTGGCTGGAGAGCAGTGGCTGTTAGCTGGGCAGCACTCTGACGGCAGCACCCCGCCAGCAGCAGCGCAGAAGTAAGGGTTGCAATACCATCCCAGGCCATTCTTACTTTTGCACTGCTGCTGCTGGTGGCAGCTCTGCTTTCAGAGCTGGGCTCCCAGCCAGCAGCCACCGCCGCTCTCCAGCTGCCCAGCTCTGAAGGCAGCGCCGCCGCCAGCCAGCACAGAAGTAAGGGCAGCAGTACTGCCACCCTCCCTACAATAACCTTGCGACCACCCCCCCACAACTCCTTTTGCGATCAGGACCCCTAAATTACAACACTGTGAAATTTCAGATTTAAATAGCTGAAATAATGAAATTTACTATTTTAAAAACCCTATTATCATGACATTGACCAAAATGGACTGTGAATTAGGGATGTAAAATAGTAAATGGTTAGCCAGTAAGCAGTAGTCTTACCAGTTAACTGCCCTGTTAACCGCTGGGGCTGGGGCCGTCGGCCGATTGGCACGGCTGTGGTTAACAGGTTAAACAATATAATTTTAATCATTGAAACGGTTAACTTTTTAAAACAATATTTACATCCCTACCATGAATTTGGTATGGCCCTAGTTATCATCTCATTGCAATGGCAGGATGCATTCTCCCTTCATAGAGAATGAAGCTGCCATTATACATGACCCTAGTGCATTTGGCTAGGAATGATTTTCCAAGGCCCCTGATGTTGCAGATGCCTGAAGAGGCAGTGTGTCCATGTGTTATGTTCCTCCTCCCACTTTGTCTCCACCTTCCAATGGCATAAGTCATTTGTTTCTAGTCCAGGAATGTTCAAATACTGGACCTTAAACTACAACTTTGATTTACAGAAAAACTAGTTGAGATCCTTTTTCGAGGCGATGATTTCCATTACACTGGCAGCTAGAGGCTAAGGCCCCCGTGTGCTAGGCACTGTATACACACAACAAAAAGTTGGTCCTTGCCCAAAAGACCTTACTTTACATTTTAAAACTAGGGACAACAGGTAGACATGGGGAACTTAAGGGGACAGTAACATAGTTATGAGCAGTGACCAGAACACACCAACTGCCTAACAGCTGTCAAGTGTTTCTAAAAGACAGAGCTTCTCTCTGACTCCAAGGCCTTTCTGCTGGGACTCGTGCTTCTGCGGCAGCCTAGCTTTTCAGACAAAAGATGAAAAATTAAGATACTACTTTAAAAATGAAAAGCTTTTCTATTAGAAATGTGGTATAAAGAAAATGCGTCTTGCTGTAAGTTTAAGATTCTGTTGGCATGTTTGAGAGATGATTTGGTCATTTGTGAGGTGATCAACATGGCCACCTCCAACCCATGCTAATGGGATCTTTAGTGCATGTCTCCAGCTATAAAATAGATACAAAATCTGTTTCTGGCATTAAAACATCTGCTTTTCTATTATCCCCTTCCCCCAAAGAATGTGCAAAAGCTTTCCATGCAGCTGGTTCCAGACTAGTGCTTTGTGGCAGAAATGGTGAGAGACTACAGGACCTGGTGCAGGAGCTCTCTGCCAAGGCCAATCACGCAAAGAATGTAAGTACAGGGAGAGAATGGGCTATCGCATCCTGGTGCTGGGATTGCTGTTCCTGCCATTACAAGATATGCAGAATTTCTTGTTGAATGAGAGTTACAATCCTGCAATTATCAGCAGTTTATGCTGCATGTATGGGAGTATAATCTAGTGATGTGTCCTGTCTTGCAGAAAATGTTCATGAGTCAACCGTCTTAAAAATGATCCATGATTTAACAAACCATGTGCGTGCAGGATGTAGACCTGTACCCCTGGCAGAGTAACTTAATTGACTTTCATTTTGTTTTTGAGCTCTACCTATAAAATTGGTGCAGGTACAATCCCAGGATAACAGAACAGGCTGGGACTCTGGCTATATCAGACTCATTTTATCTAACAAAGTAGTAACACACTGGTGCAAGAGAGATTCCAGGGGGATCGCACTTGCTCACTCCCTGCCTGACAGCTGGTGTTGGGAGCAGGCCAAAGTGCAGTGCACTCCAGCTATTCTGTACTGGTTTATTGGCCCACAGAGTTATACATGGTGGCATAACTTAGAGCTGCCGTAGGGGGGTGCAAAGGTGACTTAAAGCCGCCTTTTGATCCTCTCTCACCTTGTTCCTGCACCAAGTGCAGAAATGGAGCAACATAGAACTGAGGCCCTTAGCTGTATCTCCCTCTGTCCTATCAACACATCCCCCCCAAGCAGGGCAGAACAAACTGGAGGGATGTGTGCATGGTACCTCCATGTACTCTGACATCTACTTCCACAACTCTAAGCAACACAAGAATCTTCTGCTGTGCTCTTGGGCCAGTTTCCTCATTAAATAGTTCCTTGTCTTTGGTATTTCCACCCTTCACGTCGCCACTAACCCTTCCTTAATGCAGAATGGTGATCCATGTTTGTAAAGTGTTACCTGTTTACTGCGGTTCAAATCCCCAGTAGTTTGAGGATGGGACTGCTTGGAGGATGTGGGTAGGAAAGAAGAGTAGACTCTTCCCAATAGACTTCCGTGGGACAGTTCCCGACAGGATATCACAGGTAGAAAACTGATCTCCACGCCACTCCATTTCATTACCCTTGTTATTTCCAGTGCTGGGAAGATCAAGAGGTGGCCCAGTTGTGAGGATCATAGAGTTCTAAGATGTGGCCAGTGGCAGCCACCCTCTATACCAGTAATACTCAGACCTCAGTATTTCAGGATCAACATTACCCAAGAGAGTGACAGAAGTATGAATTCATTCTTTCATTTACCAAGCCTCAGTCTAAGTATCACTGCTCCATGCTATGGATGTGTGATCTGAGATTGACATGGTCCCAGCATGCAGTTCTTCAGATTTGAGCAGAAAGCCTTGTGGAGCAAGATGGAACATTGCATGCTGGGATCTGTAGCTTCTTTAGTCCATACCAAAGGAAATGGAAATTTGCTCTATTGATGATTGTGGGTTCCTTGCAAATAGCCACTGCAGCCTATGATTGGACAAAGGTTGGGTGCTCCTGCCTTCTCAGCTTTGAAGGTACAGTCCTCTTCTTTGCACCTTCTCCCTAAGAAATGGGAACGAATGGTCAGGAGTCCCGAAGAAACCTTTTCCTAACATGTAGTTTGTTCACAGATACACAAACCTTTCACTGTGATCTTTGACCTCTCTGATACTAAAATGGTAGTAAGTGCTGCTGAAGAGATCCTGAAGTGTGTGGGTCATGTGGACATACTGATCAACAACGCAGGGATCAGTTACCGAGGCACGATATTGGACACGGGGATGGATGTGGACAAAAAAGTGATGGAAACCAACTACTTTGGTCCTATAGCATTCACAAAAGGTATATACCACGTATCCCTTCCTCGTGCTTTCAGGCTGGGCTGTTGCTTAGCTCGTCAGATTGGGATTACCCCTGCCCCTTGTCCTTGCCTCGCCAGCTGTTCTAACTGCTCACCATTGCCCTCCGCTTTACGTTGCCACCCCATTCTTAATCCTATCAAGATTCTTCAGAAAAACCCTCCTGAACTCTGTCTTTACTCTCTCACTTCTCAGAGGCCCTTGCACTAGAATAGTTTCTTCCATAATTGTTGCGTACCCATATGTGTGTATCCCTGGTGACAGCCCTATTTTGTTTTAGTCTGGTTTGGAAAAAGTTTCTGTGTAGACAGCAAAACTGGGATCCGTCTGGGAAGTGGTTACCTTACACGTTTAGAAATATTGAAACCAAGAGCAAAAGCCCCTTTATGACTTCCAAGAGGAGTTTCCTTCTGCCAAGCCATAGAGGGTTAGAAAAAGACAGACACACACCCTTCTTTCTCTACACAGAAGTGATTTGCCTCTCCTCCCCTTGTAACGTTTCTGTTGCTCCCTGGTGCATCCTGCCACTTTTGCTGTAGAATGTAAACCCTCCAGTCCTGCCTAAAATTGCCCAGAGTTCAGATGGGCTCAGCAGAGCCTGTCTTCTGTGAACTGTGCTTAATTGCTTTGGCTTAACTAGCATCTGTTGTACTCTTATCCATGACCTTATGCGGGGTGTGTGTGTGTTATTGTAGTGCTTGGTGGTCACGATCAGGGCATACTGCGTTAGATGCTGCACAAACACTTGGTAACGTCTATCTACCTTGCTCTTCAAACCTCCTCTGATTCTAGTTCAGTAGACATTTCAAGAGATGCCTCGTTCTCCCTTCTGCCCTGGTAGAACCCCAGAGAGCACAGCCAGACTGCAATAGCCAGGTTTGCTATCCCAGCTGAAGCTGCAGTTAGTGTTCAGGTTTAAAGTGATAATCATGCTGCATGCAACCCTTTTGACTCCCAAGGAGGATGGTGCATGAGTCATTAGGAGTGTATAGAATAGTTCATGATGCAAGGTGCCTCTAGCATTGCAGTCTCAAGTGGAGCTGGAAGATTTGGGGGGTGAGTGGGGAAGAGAGAGAGAAGAACCAGGAGAGAATGGATCTTCTTGGCATTGTTTAATATGGGGCCTAACAAGGAGCTTTCATTTTAATGTGAGCATCTTGTTAACCAATGTCCCCTGGCCCTGGCCCCTAAATTGGATCAGCAGACCTTAGATGATGCCAGGTTTTATAGTGGCACTGCTCTTATAAACACTGATTCTGGGTAGCAGTAACAGCAATTGTTCTTCTGAATGAGTCTCCCCCCTCTCTCTCTAGCTCTTCTGCCCTCCATGATCAAAAGACAACAAGGCCACATTGTGGTGATCAGCAGCATTCAAGGCAAAATAAGCATTCCTTTCAGATCAGCATGTAAGTACAGGACCTGTATGCAGGATGGGGGAATAAGAGTCCGGGGCTGAATATTTGGATACTATTTTCACTGCTCCCATCCTTGGAGGAGGCACTATGCATGGAATGCAAGAGCTGTGGAACATTCTCAGTGTGGGCTCAACCCTCTGACACAGTGGTCAGAAGTGTTCAAGGGAGGGGAGCCTTGATCACAAGTCTTAAAATCTTCATAGACTGAAGCACTGGTCTAAAATTCTCAGGGGAGGGCAGGCCAGGATCCTCCTTCTTTACCCTGACAGCTTCATGGCATCATCCATACTAATGTCCGAGAACCCCCGCAAGCTTTAGTTACTAGGATTTGGTTCATAATCATATTGCCGTTTATCCATGCTCTTTTCCTGGCTGCTGCCTGACAGTTCTCCCTGGGTGTAGGGATCCTGGAACGCAGAAGCATATCCTGTTACTTAAAGAGCACAGTAAATTGTACGCTGCCTTACCAAAAATGCATAAGCAGATAAGGTCTTTGGCATGAAGAGCCTGCAGTCGAATCTGGACATATAAGGGTAATCATTCAGACTCAAGACAAGAGCCATCTGTGAAAAAATTAGTGTAGGAGACCTCAAGGAAATAGGGATTTGAAAGGAGAGAGGGAGAGCTTGAAACATGGGAAATTGGAGACCATTTCAAGCATAGACTGCAGGATGAAAAGAAGGTACAAAGCTGAGAGATGAGAAGAACAGAAAATAAGGAGGAATGCAAATGAGTGGAACTGGAGAGGGGAAGCCAGTGAAGGGTTTCAAGAAGGGGTTGTGACTGGTCAGAGCAGCAGCAGCAGAAGATAACAATGGTGACGTTTTGAATAGATTAGATTGGGGGAGAACAAGATGAGAGGTGGAAGCTGAAATAGCTGATACTATATGCTCCAGGCGTGGACCTAGGTTTTGGAAATTGGGATGATGAAGGGGATATGGATTTTAGAGACCACATAAAGGTGACAGGACTTAATGAGAGCCTGAATGTGGGGTGGAGTAGGGAAGAAAAGAGATGCCGATTATCTAGTCTTGCAGACTCCATGATGGGGGAGGATTAGAGTGTTCATATTGGACTGAGAAGAGAGACTTTGGGCAGAGGTTCAGTTGAGGTGAGGGGATGCATGGAAAAGAAGTGAACAAAAATCCTGCCCTAGGCTGTATGACTTGTCTCTGCTCCCACCTTGTTGTGTGAGCAGGTTTTTAAATTAAGTAAATGTATTTGAAAGAAGCCACTCCCTGGGCCTGCTCTATGCCTGGTCATACCAGGCCCTGCTGTCCTGCTATTGGGAATTATATTCCCACTCTGCCTCAACACAAGAACAAATGGATATAAACTGGACATTAGGAAGTTTAGACTTGAAATTAGACAAAGGTTTCTAACCATTAGAGGAGTGAAGTTCTGGAACAGCCTTCCAAGGGGAGTAGTGGGGGCAAAAGACATATCTGGCTTCATAAACTTATCAAGCTTAGTCTTGGAGGGGATGGTATGATGGGATAGCCTAATTTTGGCAATTAATTGATGTTTGATTATTAGCAGGTAAATAGGCCCAATAGTCTGTGATGGGATGTTAGATGGTGTGGGATCTGAGTTACTACAGAGAATTCTTTCCTGGGTGCTGGCTGGTGAGTCTTGCCCACATGCTCAGGGTTTAGCTGATCACCATATTGGGGTCAGGAAGGAATTTTCCTCCAGGGCAGATTGGCAGAGGCCCTGGAGGTTTTTCGTCTTCCTCTGCAGCGTGGGGCACAGGTCACTTGCTGGGGGATTCTCTGCACCTTGAGGTCTTTAAACCACGATTTGAGGACTTCAGTAACTCAGACAAAGGTTAGGGGTTTGATACAGGAGTAGGTGGGTGAGATTCTGTGGCCTGCGTTGTGCAGAAGGTCAGACTAGGTGATCATAATGGTCCCTTCTGACCTTAAAGTCTATGAGTCTAACCATGTATTTCCTCAATTGCTCTTCAATGCTGAACTCCAGCTCTTATCAAATGTGAGAAGCAGCATTGATTGTTCTAGGGCCTTCTGCCCAAGTCAGATATGAAGCCCTGTATCCTGGCCAGCTTCCAACTTGGGTAATGACATTTTGCCTTTTGAAAATGCCTCTAGCTTCCATTAAGAGTTGCTGTTCTTCGCTTCTTGTAACAAAGCAATATAGTGTTGCAGTGTGCTGTTAAATGGTGCTGTGCTCTAGTGCCAAAGGGGTTGAAGGTGAAAAAATTAGTCTGAACCCTGCTCCTCCTCCCTCTGACTGCATGCCCAAGTTGTGTTTTGCAGATGCAGCCTCCAAGCATGCCACCCAGGCCTTTTTTGACTGCCTGCGAGCGGAGATGGAACAGTATGAAATCGATGTGACTGTTGTGAGCCCTGGCTATATTCAGACAAATCTGTCTGTCAATGCTGTAACTGCAGATGGATCTCGCTATGGAGGTGAGGATTGGCCTTCTGTACTCATAGGAAACAAGATCACGTTTCTGCTAACAAACTACTCTCAACGCCTCCACCTCGGCAGTTTGCCAGATCTCCATGTTGCAGGCAAGAGAGTGATTGCATTAGCAGAGTTCTACAAAAGGGTTGCATCGGCCTCAGGAGTTTGGGAAATGGGGTTTGCCTCAGGGAATGGCTTTGGATGCTGGCTGTAGAGGTGTCCCCAAGGAGCAGCACTGAAAGCTGAGATCTCTCACAGACTAAATTGCTATTTAGGGGTTATACAGGGACCTCAAGGGGCTTTAAATGGTACATAGGAGCTGGTATTTTTAACAAGCCAATTCTGTGGCACTCCACACCTGTTTGAAACAAGCTTAATTGACAGTATCAGAGGCGTAGCTGTGTTAGTCTGTATCCGAGGAGTCCAGTGGCATCTTAAAAACTAACAGATTTATTTGGGCATAAGCTTTCGTGGGTTAAAAAAAAAACCCCAAACACTTCTTCAGATGCATCTGAAGAAGAGTTTTTTTTTTAAACCAGGAAAGCTTATGCCCAATGTGACAAAGTTCCTCCTCTACCTTGGTGGGTCCTGCGCTTATTGGCGGATTTGCTCACCTCACAGATTTACCCTGTGGGTCAGGAAACAGCCCAGAGACCTTCCCCTCTGGTAGACGCCACAGTCCAGGTCAATTCCTCCTGTGTTTGATCAGGAGTTGGGAGGTTTATGGGGAACCCGGGCCCGCCCTCTACTCCGGGTTCCAGCCCAGGGCCCTGTGGACTGCAGCTGTCTAGAGCACCTCCTGGTACAGTTGCGCGACAGCTACAACTCCCTGGACTACTTCCCCATGGCCTCCTCCCAACACCTTCTTTGTCCTCACCACCGGACCTTCCTCCTGATGTCTAACAACACTTGTACTTCTCAGTCCTCCCACAGTATACCTACCCACTCTCAGCCTCTTGCTCCCAGTTCCTCGCATGCACTTCCTCTCCTCTGGCTCCCTTTGGCCTGACTGGAGTGAGCCCTTTTATAGCATCAGAGGGGCCTTAATTAGAGTCAGGTGCTTAACAGCCTCACCTGATTCTTAGTAGGTTAATTGGAATCAGGTGTTCTCATTAGCCTGGAGCTGCCCCTGCTCTGGTCACTCAGGGAACAGAAAACTGCTTATCCAGTGGCCAGTATATCTCCCTTCTACTACTCTGCTGTTCCTAACTAGCCTGGGTCTATCACACCAAAAAAAACCGTGTTAGTCTTTAAGGTGCCACCAGACTCCTCATTGTTTTAATTGACAGTGTTTCTTACAGTGTTGCTGTAGCCATATTGGTCCCAGGATATTAGAGAGAAGGTGGATGAGGTAATATCTTTTATTGGACCAACTTCTATTGATTAAAAAAAACATACTACCTCATCCACCCGGTGTCTCTGTTTCTTACAGGGATACAAAGAATATACAGTAGAAAGGAGGCAGTTAGTTGAGAGGGAAGGAGACACACGAGTTCAGATTACTGAACTCAGCTCCAGCTGAGTTTTGGGGAATATGGAAACTCTCCATATTCTCCCTCACTTCAGCCAGTCAATATGCACCTGGCATTTATGCAGTCAAATGGCAGCAAGTGAAACTTGTGAGAGCGTTCAACATTGGAGCCTCCATCCATAACTGAATTAAAATGTCTAATAACGCCTCTGGTGGATCATGTGGTTCAGTGGTGGAGCAATGGCCTGGGATCTGGGAGGACCCCATCTACTGACATGAGCTCAGCCATCACTCCAAACTTGGGCTCCCAACAAACCCACCTGAAATTGGTTTAAAAGCAAGAATCTCACTGACAACAAAATACTGTGTGAGCTGAGCTTTCCTGGGGAAATAACCCATCAGAAATGAGTGCTTACCTGCTGCCATCCATGCTGATTTCCCTTTGCTCTTTACAGTTATGGACAAGAACACCATTGAAGGCAGAACAGCTGCAGAGGTGGCTCAGGTGGTTCTTAATGCAGTGGGGCAGAAGAAGAAGGAGGTGCTCGTAGCTGGCTTACTGCCATCCCTGGCTGTTTACCTGCGAACTCTGTCCCCCAGACTCTTCTTCACCTTTATGGCATCTAGAGCAAGGAAGGAGAGGAAAGCAAAGGACTCTTAGTCAGAGCTCAGCTCCCCTGGGCATTGACTAGGAAAAGGAAACGAACTCAGGCATCTTGGCTTTGTCGATGGATGTGTTACTTCAAGAAACAAATGTAAAAGGTTGCATCTTACCATTGTGTGCAGAGTTGAAAGTTCCATGCAGATCACGGGAGGCCCACGGTGCCAGAAAACAGTGCCTCACCGTCACCTAGAGGCGGCTTCCTCTACTACAGGCGAACTGCCTGAAGCTGCAGGGATGATAGCTGAGGAGAACCTTTCCCATTCCCCCCACCCTCATTTTGAGTTTTATTGCTCTCCAGTGAGTAGGAACTAAAGCCAAGCACAGGCAGATGGATGTTCACTTTCCCCATACAGTGCTCCCAGTGAACTTCAGTCCTCACCCAGGAGCTCTGCAGAGTCTGCTCCCAGTCTGATCCAGCAGTTATCCCTTGGGTTGGAATGGTCTCCTGTGTCCCTAGTACACAGCATCACTTGATTTAAGCCAAAGTTAACTGTTCAGTGCTGCTTTTTAAACAGTTTAAAGTGCCCAGGTCCGGGCTAGGAATGACACCATGGATATCTGCACTGGATGGAGCAGGAGTGACCCATTAAGCCACCTAGCCTTCCGATCAGTTTTTGTATTAGCCTTTTTCTAAAGTAGCTCTAGAAAGACAAGCGCTCCACAGCAGTGTTCGGCTCCAGTGCACGTTGCTGCCAGGTAAGCACTGAACCCCCGTGAAAGGTGGTGGCGACGGCAGCAGCAGCAGCAGCGTGAACCTTTGACTGTAAAACACTCAGCATTGTTCTGCTGTGTGCCTAGAGCAAGGAATAAGCTGTGACCCCTTTGGTGCCAAGCAACAAGCCTTGTGATGACAAGGGGTGGGAAGTGAACCTGTAGGTGCAGCTAATGGAGACAGACCCATATGGTCTTACCTGTTTTAAAGCCATTGTGTGTTAATTGGGACCTATTACCCCAAAATACAGTGTGGAAGCAGTACCCTGCTAAACAACTTCAGCATTGAGGCTCCAGGGAGAGGAAACTATCCGTCTCTTCTCCCATTTTCCCTGTGCCTAACAGAGCATCTCCCTCACAGAGGGAGGCAGGACACTCATCCCTTCTCCTGAACACTGGTTACTAGTGGGAAGGTTAGAATCTGTACCCTATAGCAGGGTGGTGTTGCTCAATTTTCCACTTGTTTGATAGGTCAGGCAGAAGGGGAGTGGACTCATTCTTAGCTTCCTTATTTTAAAAAAACCCTGATCGCAGAAACCGAGTAAAATCTGTCCATACCAAATCCCTGCACTCAGCTGCTAGCCCATCCTGTGCTTATTCTTAGTCTCCATTTCTGCACACTTTACCACTCTTGCATGTGTCCTGCCTGTAAGTGCACCTCAAATGATGGAAATAAAAGTTGTACTCTGTGTCCCCTCAGGGTTTGAAATGAAGTGTTTTGTGCTGCAGCCCCTGTCAGGCAAGGCAGCTGAAGCCAATTTGGGGGCATTCCTGTGCTGGTGCCCTGCCAGCGGGGAGTTAAGATGACGTTCTAGCACCATACACCTTAGTCCTAGCCCCTGCTGGCTTGGGCAGAGTCTCACTTGGAGAGTAGCCCTCTCCAGCTTCCATTCAGGCAAGAGCGAGTTGTCGTGCAGGGCAGCCTTTTGCAAGGGTGAGGGGCTTGGAGGGCCTTCCCCTCTGAAACCTGCTTCAGGTTTTCACCTTAAAGTACTGAATTGCTTCTGCTCTGTGGGGACCCTTGCCCCTGAAAGCCCTAGCAAAACATTACATTGTAGAGCTGGTAACAGGATAAGCATTACAACTCCTTGGACGGCTGACACCACAAGCTTCTTGTGTAAAATCTCAGAGCTGAAGTTATGGCTAGTGGAAGCTTTCTGGTGTCCTACCTGAAGCTGAAGGATCTCCCAGCTAAGACTTAAATCCAAGGCATTACCAAGCACTGTTGTCTTTAACCACTTCCTGCTTGGGAGGGGAGCAGCCCTTCTACTGAAGGGAACTTGTTCTGTGTTTATTAGCTTAAGTTTTCAGACCTTCCTACAATGGATATGTTGTGTAGTTCTTGCTACACAGCCAGTATGTCATTTAACCTACCTGGATCCTTGCACTGTTAGTGGAATACAGCACTTCTTACTAGTCTTTTCCACCTGCACCATCTTCAGCCCCTAACAGTGGTTCTAACAGAGAACAGCGCACAAAACAAATTGGCAAATTACCATTGTAGATGCTGCTTGTGAGCACCACCAGGCTTGGTACACTCTGGCACATCACACCAAGCAGCTAGGAATGTTACCTGATAATGAAAGAGTTTTAGAACTGCACTGTACGTATTTACAGAAATATCATTGTAGCAGCCAGCTGGGATTCTGCACATTATTCATATTTGTAAAATGTTTTTTTCCTCTCCCTCATGAAGTTTAAGATACTTCGAGCACCCCACCTGCAGGAATGGTGGCCAGGCACCAGTAGGGACTGGAATACTCATTCTGGGGAGGAGGCTGCCCTCTGGGGCTCTTAACCCCTGCAGGACAAGAACCTCACATGCAAAGGGTTACGAGCTTTACACAAAGGCTAGGGGGTAGCTCTTGTAAGCAGGATTGGTGCAGAGCCCATGGCTACCTGCACAACTCATCCATTGTACAAGTTACTGACCATGCTTTGTGCTTGTCTTTATCCCCTGACTTCCCTTGGTGGAATCATCTACATCCCATCTCAGTTAATTGAATAAATGAATCTGAAGGGGGTGTGTGTGTGTGTGTGTGTGAGAACCAACACAGCCATCCTAAACCTCAGCTTTTATAGCGACTCCTCACTGTCTCCTATTGTTGATAATCTCATTACAGGAAGAACTGACAGTCTCAGGCACAGGCCACTGCTTCATTCACTTCTCACACTGTGGCTTTCAGATGGCACAGAATTCACTAGCAGCCAGGGGATGGTGCTGCATCCTGTCAAATCACTCTAGATAGTTCTGGGCTGTTTCTCCCTACACATACCATGGTAGAGCATTTCGTCTCCCCACCACCTACTCCTTCTATAACAAGAGCTTAACCCCAAAACACTACTGATGCTAAATGGAATTTTGTACACGAAGAATCAATTTTTAGCACACCATCCAGAATCTGCCCTTCCACCTGAGCTGGCAGCTGGATCTTGCCTTCACTGTTTATGCCTGCACATTTCTCTTGTGTTTCAAGTACTGAATTCTTCTTGTGATTAAGGTGCAATCTCTGTTTTGCTAGGACAAAAATTCATGATAGTTGCTGGCTTTGCTTGATACTGACCTCTGAAATTTAGTGCTCAAATGAGGTGTGTTTCCACATGTCCTCTCATGCCTTGGATGGAGTGACAGCTCTGTTACTGTACAAAATGGAACAATTGCTCACTGAAGCAAGTAGGTCCAGCTGCCTGTTCACAGTTCAGCTTGTAATAAAAAACCCACCCTTTGACCCATTTTTTTTAAATCACTAAACCTCAGCTGATCCAGATGCACATAAGGAGAGCCAGGTAGGGTTTAGTTCCAAGTCACACCGACCCTTCCTGGGCAAGGGAAGGAGTGACACTGACTGGTACCAGCACAGAGGCTCCTTGGCAGTGAAAGGAAATGAGTGGTCTTGCCAGTCCTCCCTGTCAGGTAGGAATTTTTGCTTTGAACAGCATTGCTAAAGGAGCTAGGTGCAGGAGTCCAAGCCAGCTAGGTCCCCTCTGCCAAGTGGTACGTTCCAGATGACTTTGATTAAGGCAAGACCTGAGAAATGAGAGAGAGTTGGAAAAGCGTAACTCCAAGGCTGGGCACAAAGCATTTGTTTCTTCTCCCCCTACCAAAAAAAAAAAAAAAAGAGTGCAGGCAGCTGCTCATTGTTGCTATAAATAAAATAGCTCTGACATCTCAGCTACTTTTAACCTTGGATGGAGATAGCTGCATTAGCAGCTTTTGTAACAGAACAAAGGCCAGGGCTTTCACAATGGCCATTGTCTAGTGAGGCCAGCCCAGGCACCCGAAGAGTCAGAAGTGAACTGATTCCACAGCAACTCCCTTTAAAGCCTCCACTTGGCATTGTTCACAGGCATTTCTAAATCTGAGCATTTGAGTTACTCAAATGCTGTTTGCAGGCTGTGAAACATTAGCCTGTCATTAAGGCTAAGATTTTGTCATGGTTATTTTTTAGTAAAAGTCATGGTCAGGTCACGGGCAACAAACAAAAATTCACAGAAGCCGTGACCTGTCTGACTTTTGCTGCTGCAGCTCCATGGTTTCCCCCACCACTGTGGTTCCCCCTCTGCCCACGGCTGCTGGAAGCTGCAGGGTGACTAGATTTCCCAAAGAGAAAATGGGACACCCCCAGCCACTTGACCGAGGTGTCCCCCTGTCGCCAGAACCCTGAGGTGGGCCCCACTGACTGTCAGCTAGAGTCCTGCAGCCCCTGAGGCTGAAGCAGACAATGTCATGGAGGTCTCTGGACTTCATGGACATGACTTCCATGACCTCCGTGACATAAACATAGCCTACCTGTATCTGTGCAGGTAGAGGACATATGCCTGAAGCAAAAGCTTTGCCTTCCATACCAGATGCTTAAATGAAAATAGAAGACTACAAATCCCAGACCTTAGTCAAAATATTCTGCTGAAATTTCGACGTGATAGGGAGTTTTCTGGCCTGCTGTGCCATATGGAAAAAGGTGAGTTTAGTTTGGTCTCTGACCTTGTGTGACTCCATTCCAAGGTCAGTGCCTCAGCTTTGGAGGTCAAGTTGCAACAGCTATTTAAGCAGGCAGTACACCTGTACATACCCGGTTCAGGTTACAGGACTTTGCTCTCATGTCCACGGGAAGCAGAGCTGTCTTTCTATAACAGATCACACCTACCATCCCATCTGGCAGGAGGAAAAAGGAGCCTGTGTCTACTCCTCTTTAAAACGCAGTTTTGCAAGATTGGTCAGTTACAAATGCTTTTCATTCACGCAGAACAGGATTTTGACTGTTTCCAGCTAGGAAACAGGAAACAGGAATTCATGCACTAGATTGAATTTTTACACAATTCAGTAGATGGCCTCTTGCACTGACAGCAAGTTCCTCTAGAAGTTATCACCAATGCCAAAGGAAGTAAATGATCAGGGCACATGTTGCTAATACTATTTTAATTTCACATAGTGGTTGCACAAATATGCGTGACAGTAACAAAATATGACAAGGGTGAAGTCATCAGCTGCTCCCCTCTGGAGTCCTTAACTCCAATGCAGTTTAAGACTTACCTACCACACCAAGAGAACTTAATCTTACACCCAATGGAGATATGTTCACACTGGAGAAGAACTTGTATGCAAGTTGAGCAAGAAGTGCGTGGCACCAACAGGAAATTTAGACCGATTCCCACTGAGCTCAGGAAGAAAGCAGCAGGACAGCACTGCAGTCTAAGAACAGAGCATCAGTGCTCAAGATAGATCATCATAAACACCGTCACAACTGGCACCCTTCACCAAGAAGCAACTGGTGATGCACAGGAAGTCAAATACCCCATTGCTCACCAAAGCCATCCCTTCATCAGACTGCAAGGTCACATGGGCACTGCTGCTGTGTATATAAGTAGTGTGAATTGCCATGGCTTCCATGGCAAAATGTTAGGTCCCCTCCCCACTTGATCCAAACTCCTAAAAGGAGCCACTTTAGTAGGAAAGAGCGCAAAAGCATTTGAAATTCTCATCTTTTAATGGTCAATGATAACTTTGGGCTGGTTCTGTGTATACAATTAAACAATATACTTAAAGGTTTTCCCTCCCCAAAAAAACAAAACAAAAAACCTTTCACACCCCCTTTATATAGTTTTCTTCCATCAACGTTCCACTGCTGGATTTGGCTCCCACAGCCTAGCATACAGCTCTCAAGCCACTGCAGATCCACATCTTAAGAGTAATGAAGAACTGAAAAACTTTGGTGCACCAGTGATGTGTTATTTTAAAAATAACAACTCTATTAAACCAAATGCCTTCCCAGTCTCCACTGCTTCTCAGAGGGAAAAAAATGTTACTGTGGGAGTCTTAATACACTTGTCTTTGTGGGTTTCTCTTTTCCCTACTGAAGTCATACAACGTAGAGTTCATAGATCTTCTTTACACAGTACACCAGGGCAGCGAGTGCTATCGTGTTATGCAGTCTCTTTCTGTGCAGGTCATCCTTTCTCACCAGCACCACAGGAGTGGAGGAAGTGAGCGTATGCAGGGGCAGGCGGGAAAGTTTATAGGCATCATACTCCACTTGGTACTTGCAGCAGGGGTCAAACTGCCAGGAGATACCGTAGAGGGTGCAGCAGGCCATGCTCAGCACGCCAGCAGGCAGGGAGATGTAATGGGAATAATCTACTGGAAGTGCCAGAGGGGTGAAGAGACAAGCAGTGCCTGCTAGGACGGCGGTCTTGTGCAGGCAGTTCCCAACGGTGATCCAGCGAGCGGTCTCGTCACCGATGCGAGTGGGCTCTATCACTATATATTTGTACTGTGCTTCCAGGGCCTGCTCCAGCTCGTACTCAAACTGGTCCTGAGCATTCTCCCCATTGTAGATTTCATGCACAATGTAACACTCCGTGGAGGACAAGATGATCCTGTTAAGGAAACACAGAATTAAGCTACAGAGCACAGAGACAACCCTTCCTCTACATTAACCCAGTTAGCTTGGAGTATGAGAGATTGACAACTGAAACCAGGTCAGCACCTTATGGTCACCTGATCGCTGCTTTTCCCTCAACAAAGTAGTATTTTTTCTAATCAAAACTCTCTTGAACAATCCGCTGCTCTCAAATGAAACTTAGAAAAGCTCTTTCATTTTGGCTTAACTATGCATTTTACATACAAGTGAACTTTACTTTCCTCACGCTGGGGAATTAAGAACTTTTCAAGAAAACAAGATCTTG
This sequence comes from Mauremys mutica, assembly GCF_020497125.1. Taxonomy (NCBI): domain Eukaryota; kingdom Metazoa; phylum Chordata; order Testudines; family Geoemydidae; genus Mauremys; species Mauremys mutica. The sequence goes on along the minus strand of NC_059082.1, from coordinate 78,320,270 downwards.
CAATTGGTTGAATCCTCCTGAAACAGATTCCCCACTTGACTTCTGCCATCAGTGACATCACAGTCAGCTGCTGCGGAGATGGTGTCAATCAGCATTTAATCTGTAATGAAAGAGGTGCTGGGGCTCAAGCAATTTTTTTTTATATTCATAACTGATGCAGCAAGCCCAGAGGTGCTGGGGCTATGAACTGCCAAGCCTAGATCTCGGGGATCAGCCCTGGCAAAAATTAAGCACTGGTGTCAATGTCACAAAGAGGAGACTGTGTCCGATGATGGAATGAGCCACCAACAGAACAAAAAACAAACAAACAAATGGATATGAATACAAGTTGTCCCCTCAACGAAGGTGTTGCAAATTTTCAATGAGACATGCGTTTTGGCCACCCTCTTTCCTGGCACAGATCAGAACCACCTATGCTAATCCCCACATTTCCAGATCCCACACCTCAACCATGTTAGTTCTACAACCAAGAGCTATGCAACCTATATTCCAGCTTGCTATAAGACTGGCTAATTTGTGGGATCCAGCCTGTGGCGATAAGAAACGACACAAACGTGTAGCTACAGCAAGAGGTGACAGCGGAGCAGCAATCAGAATTTGTTAGCACATTTGGTTCCTTCCTCTCACCACACTGGAAGGCAACAGGGGAAAGAGGCGGGTTTTACTGCAACATTGGTTAAATGCTAAGAAACCGCTGCTCGCATTACCCTGGAGCAGTCTCCCTACTCCTGCCACCGGACTGTACTAGGGAAGTTCTGTACACAGACTGCATGTATCATGCAAGATCTTTGCATGCCTTTGGTAAAACAGCTGTTGGTAGTTTCCAGCTTCCTGCCCATCAGCAGCATCTTGTCCTTTATCTTGTTACTCCAAAGTCCACAGATATGTTTGCTTATCTGTGCAGTAGCCTCACATCTCTTCTGCGCCCTCAATGAGAAAGGAGAACAAAGCAAATGGCGTTGTCTGTTACACTGGGTGGGCTTTGCTTCATTAAAAGAAACTGATTTTAATATGTTCTCTTAGAGCCCCCCCGTGTCCCGAGCACATGGGCTCCCAAGGATATAGTGATTTGGCAAATTCCTGTAGCACAGCAAGAGCAACCAGTACACAACTTTGCCCGACTCGCAGCAGACATCGTTCCTGATAGCACTTGGGCTCACTTGGTATTAGTGATTTGGCAATGGAGAATTCTGCAATGGAGACTGAAACTAACCCTTCTTTCTTGCTCCATTAGTATAAAGATACTAGTGTGTTGGCACTGGAAATGGCAAAGGAAGAGAAGATGCATGTTTGCAAGCTGCTGTAGTGCCAGACATTACCCTTTAAATTCAGTTTTAGTCACACTGTGAAGGGTATTGTGCAGCAGCCACCTGTAATCAAGAATATTGTTAAATTACAGGCTGTTGCCTGAAGTAGCTTGTTTACAGTGAATGGTGACAACAATACCAAGCAGCAGGAGCTAAGACTTACCAGCCTCCTTCTTCAGGACCGAAGAGCTGTTTCTATAAGAGTCTGGTTGGCAAGCAAGGTTTTCCTTGTAAGCCAGCCATTGGGCATTCTCTGGTTACATTACATTTGCCTTGAGTGTGTCTGCATGTAGAATAAGAGATTCTGCCAGTGCTGCCTAGGACAAGGACTGGTTTGCAACCTCCTATGAGATTCTATTTATTTGGTGAAGGAAACAAAACATTTCACTGTGAAGCTTAAGATTTCTTTTCCCCAAAAAAAGTACGTTCTCTAGCAGATTAACCCCTTCAGTTTGTCCACTGCTCAACCTTGGAGGTGCAAGCTTTTAAAGGAAAGCATTTTTGCTAATTTAAAGGGATCGTGTCTAGTAAAAGTACAATATTTGTTATAAAACATATTGAAATATGTATTTGTTTTACATTTCAGAGAGACGTATCTAAAGTTTAAACGCCAAACAGAATTGAGTTAGCATGACAGCACCAGGAAAAGAACTCGAGCAACCTAGTTTCACTGCGCAAATAGAGTCAAATGTAGTCATGGCATACAGGGTGAAGTTAAATCTTTTCACCAATGGTTTCCCCCTCGAGGAAGTACTGAAGATGTCTTAAGTGCTAGTGTAGGACAGTAGAATTTCAGATCCAGTTCAGATTGCATCAGGGATGGGATGGGGTATTTACCAGAGGTAGTTTTTACCTGGCAAAAATCATGTTTTTTATCACCCCAGAAAAAACGAGTTATTCACAGTTTAAGGCATTTTCTATTCTGAAAACTGTTTAGTTAATGCACACCAAATTACACTTAGTTTTAGTTACATATTCAAATTGTGGTTACACAAGGGAGTGGATTAATCAATTAGTTTAGGTTTGTACAAATGAAGTAAAACTACCGTGGGGGTAATACTAATATATTTAATTAGAATACTGAACAGTGGAACGCCTATGCATTTTGGTTTGGTATGTTCTCAAGCCAGTTATGCATGTCATGGCTCATTTCTGTTTTCAATACTCTATAAACAAAAGTCAAAACCATTTGATTATAGGAGAATGACAATGCAGTTGGTAGGCTTGAAGCGTTAAGCAGTCAGAGGCACACAGACTTGCAGACTACTAGGTCCTTCTGGCCATGCAGCATTCTGTAGCAGAAGACCGCCTTTGATGTAGTGGATAGATGCACCCATTCCCCAGTTCTGAATGGATGTATCCAAAGCTTGACAAGGATTCGTTCTATGCTTGCTGAACTAGCCGGACATGGATGCAATTATTTTTCCCGGTTTAAACCATATGTACACCTGTATTTACCAGCACCCTGTCCTAAACTAATTTTTTTCTGGGAAATTGCTAACCCTGGAAGGCACACTTGAGACCCAGGCTTTGTGAAACAACAGCAAGTGGTTTCACCCAGTTGGTGCTAATACTTAATTAGTTCAATCCAGCTTCAAGAGGAACTGATGCTGAAGCCATTTTCAGCAATGGTTCAGCTTCCTAGCTAAAAACAAGGCTCAAGTGTCTTACATCAGAAATGCCATGTCAACCAAGTGAAGTTATGGGAAACGTTTAGGTTGAGAGAAGAATCCTACCCACTGTTAAACTTCCTATAATTTTGTGGGTTGCTCAAATTAGGTCTGGCAATTTAAGAGGAACGGGCCCATTCTCAGATTGAAACACACCAACTCAGCTCAGACCCCAACACTCTCAGGCTTCAAGTGATTTCTTCCCTCTAGAATCCTTCTGGTCCTTGAAGGATCTTTGAATATCCCTCCTGTCCCCTGCCTTCCTTTCCCCACACTTTATATACTCTCATAGACCCACTTGGTCAATAGCCTTCCAGTCAAGGAAAATAGGACAGGAACACATTAAACATTAACCATGGACTGAAATTACTATCGGAAAATAAGTTTATACAAGCCTTCCTCTCTCTTCAGAAACTTTATCCATTCTTGGGCTCTAGGCTTTTAGGTGTGAAATCAAAACACGATGCATAGGAGCAAAAATAAGCTCAATAAAACTGTTCAATATAAAAGTCACGAAGCAAAACAGAATGGGACGTGCACCCTCGAAAGCATCTGGCTCTAGGCGGTATGCTCTTGTGGCTCCAAGCACAGCAGCTGCTGATCCCTTGACCAAATAATCCCTGTTAGAGCAATTTATTCTTCCATCAGACAGTGCCCAAGATGCAACTGTTCATCTTGGCAATGGATTAGATAATCCCCCCAAAAAAGGAGGGGGAGGAGATGAGCTACTCAAACAATAGCAGGTGTCAGGAGACAGTGAAGTGAGCAAAAATTACATATGAGGTAAATGCAAGATAAATATTATTCTAAAGTTCAGGCATGTGGGAAGTTAAATTGGGTGTGCGTCATTCCCACATGCGAGGCTGGCTGCAACAGGTGGAAAGCCTGGGGAAAACCATCGTACACAAAAGAAGAAAAATCCATAGTGTGTGTAGTGTCCCCCCATAGGAGAGAACTCTGGAGAACTCTGTCTACAAGACTTACCAGAACTTGTTGACATGCAAAACAAGAAAGGGGTTCTTGCCCTCAGAGACCTCAAGTACAAAGACTAACAAAACTAATTTTCCATGACATAGGGCCTTTCATTTGAACAATACAGCACATACTGGAGCCTGTGCAGTATGCTTTTTGGAACTCGCCACCAACCCTGGAAAAAAACACGGCCAGGGTTTAAGCATGGTCAGTGCTGTGCTTGTATGGACCTAGGTGGGAGCATTGATAACTCAGTTATTCTCGATTCTCCTTAAAAGTGCGATAAGTAACCAATGTCAGAGGAGATCCATGTTCAGAAAGCATGTAATGATGCCTCACAGCCAAAGGCTGGATGTGCTAGTTATGCTTAAAAGCAGGTGTTAAACTAGGCAACGTTAAATGATTTTCTAGTGGAAAGCATCTCCACTCCTGATAAGAAGTATCCACAAATCGTGCACAGTTAACGATTCCTTTGTTGCATTTATTGTTCAAGTTTCTGAACCCCTTTTATATGTGATGTGTAAGTCCCAGGTTAGCTTTTTGAAAGGTGATACAATTGTTCATGGACAACTGAATGGTGGAACCACAGGTATTCTAAGAAAGGTTTCTTGACTGTAGGTAAACAGTACTAGGCAGAAATTCATGAGAACTGCAAATGCAAAGAGACCTGTTTGAGTGGTGATTGAAAAAGATGGGCTTCCTCTCGTGTGATAATGCTTGTGATTTGCAAAACTTGCATCACATGCAACATGCACAAAAGAAATGAGTACGCCAGTGCAACTAAGGACTGAAGACTGGTGTGCGGATGAATTCCAATAGAGCCACATCACAGAAGGCCAAAAGCATACAGTGTCTGACATCCTTAGAGTCCCAACCAAACCTGAATAAGTCAGTACTGTGTGGACAGGCCAGACTCAAAATCATCAATGCACTAACCTTTTATTTCTAGATCTGGGTTCAAGTCTTGTTACTTTCAAGATGAAAAATGAGTTGTGGTCTCACTTTAATCCCTAGTGGAAAAATTCCACATCACAAAACCATCATACAATTTGACAAGCTTGTCCATTTCAGCTCAGGAAAGGTCCAGGACTGCAATGACAGGGGTACTCCACATGAGAATTGAGGTCCGATGACAAGCTTTCCCCACAGCACCGTCCCACATTCTAGCATTCTTGACCCATTACTATCAGTATCTTAGTACAGAGACAATGTGTTCAACCACAACCTTCGGAGAACAATAATCAATATGGTCAGAACAAAGAGGACAAGAAACAACAGCACACAGGCAAAGCAAATTTCCACTCAAGAGATGCAACTTAAATGCAATAAGATTATAGCCAAATAAGGAATTCTACATAGTTCTCTTTGGAAAGAGGATTGCGGGGAGAGAGGGGAGAACAGATCAGGGAAAATGAGCCTGAGACCCTGAGAGCTGCACCAGTGATAGAAGAAGACAGCACCCACCACCGAAAACATTGCAATACCATTAAAGAGACCACACTGAGCAGGAGAAGCGCCACTTTTAGTTTAACAAAAGAATTAGCTAGACTAATGGAAGCAGATCAATCACTGCTCCAAGCAAGCGGATTACTGGAAATCCAAGCGGTACAGGTAGTGAAAGGAAAGACCTTTAAGACAGCCCAGAAGCCAGTAAATACAGTTGGGATGAAATCAAAGCTGCATTATTGCATTGTTCTTTCTGAGCTGTATAAGTTTGTTAGACTGTTTCCCCAGGGAACAAGTGGCATTCTGTTTTGTGCTCTAGTGGTCATCGTGCAGAATTTTAGACAAGAACTCCAAGTGCACGCAGTAGCTGTTCTCCATTATAATTGCTCTGGGCTACAGATTAGCAATTCCCTTTAGATACTCTGCATAAAGAGTCCCTTTGGAATGAGGGAGGGAAAGCAGTATTCAGTGGGTTCTCTTTAGTTTGTTTTTCAGTATTTTGTTTAACCTTTAACCACCATCATAAAACCAGCCCAGAATCGACAGCTAATATACTGTTAGATCCTTAGCCATATGCCCCACGAATAAAGTATAATCTGGTAGTGACCAAAGAGACCTTCCAGGTATCAATCAGATCTTTTATGGAGGGATATGGTCTTTCTAGTTACAGCTGCCAGTCATTTTGTTACATTTGACTAACTTTCCTAACACTGGACAGTATTTTATTCACTAGCTATTCCCTTGAGATTACCCCTCAACAGACACTCCTTTTAGACTAGCTGGCTGACAGCTAAAAACTGAGCTAGAGAAATACCTTAAAACAGCTCTTTGATGAGAAAACTAGACCGGTGTGCTCAGTCAATAAGAATCTGTCTTATTCACGAACATAAGAAAACTATTTGCTAAATATAACATATACACGTTGTCATCTGATGATAACTGAGCCATCACCATTGCCCTGCACACAAGCCGTGTTCCCAACACCACACAAGATAGGTAGGTGTGACTTGGGAAAAGACACCAGCCAAGACTGCAGTGGATATCTCCAATTGCACAAGTGGGAGAATATCATCATTTGGCTAAGAAGATTTACACTAAAAGCAGGTCATCTTACCATACAAAGTTATTTGGAAGGGGAATTGTCTGACACATAACAAAAGTAGCCCGTTGCCAGGTTTGTGTTGGGAGGGAGTGTGTAGTAGTGGTTAGAGGTACTCTAGTCACAGATTGTCTTGCTGTGTCATCTCTGTGCCTATTTTCATGCCCAACCCCTCTCCCACTCATTTGTAAAAGTTAGGATCATATTTAAACCTCAGAACAGGTCAGTGAGGCAAGTAACTTGTTTGTGTTTGTGAAGCACAACACCACCACCACCCCACCTAGGGCCGTCAGAGTCTTTAAATTGGGCCATAGAACAGAGGACAATTTTGCTACTCCATAAAAAGAGCGCTGCTTTCAAAGGCTGTTGGTTACACTAGCTAGCAGCGGGGTGGGAAGAAGGAAGGAGATGCCAACGGAAGGGACAACAGGATTGAGCCAGAAGTTTTAAGAAAGTAAAGAATTATGCATACAATTTTTAAGGAAGTGCAACAAGATTTCTCTCTTTCCTTTCTTTAAAGTTAGGCTTCCAAAACTTCTACAGCTACTCCGCAGAGAGTTCCACCGTATCCCAGTTGCTCATCCATCCTGACAGAGGCTGAAACACAGCTGGTGACCAAACATGCATTTTAGAAAGCTCTTTGTGAGCGCAGACACTACAAAAAGCCAACAGCAGCAACTGCCACCAGAGCAGCCAGGCCAAGTATACACTCTTCCCTTCCCCTAAAATTACTCCACAGCCTCCAAATCCAGGGAGCAAAACAGCAAAATCCTAAGGACACAAGCCACTCAACCAGCATTAAGCACTCTCCAAAGGGAGGTCACTCTGAAGGTCTTCTGTTGCCTCCACCGCTTTTCAACACAGATTTTTAAGGAGCGTCCCAGTCTCCAGAATGCTCCTACCAATGAGCACGTCCATGAGGCATCGTTTGGCCTAAGGGTTAAAGCTGCCTTTGGTAACGTGCAGATTTGCAGTGACCTTCCCCCTGATGCTGCCTCTCTCTCCCTTTCCCTCCTCGCCCCCAGCCAAGGCACTCCAGCTGGAGCCAGCTGCAGACTGCAACGACGCTCTGCAGCTGGACTCTGCCCTGGATTTACCCACAGGCTTGGGACTATCACAGCTCTGTCCTTAGCTCACTCTGGTAGATGGTGGCTTTGATTCCTCCCATCACTGCCCTGTTCTCCTCTTTCCTCCCCCTCCCCCACAACAGGCCTCCCCATTTCCCCCCCTGGCCTGTTCTTCCCCTCTCCTCCCTCCCGAGCCCCCTGACCTGCACCCCCTCACTCCAGCGGCCTCCCTTCTCCCCTCCCCACCGGTCTCCCCCTTCCTCCATGACCTGCATCCCCTCACTGTCCCCTTCTCCCCATCCCCCACTGGTTTCTCCCTTCCTCCACGACCTGCACCCCCTCACTCCAGCGGCCTCCCTTCTCCCCTCCCCACCGGTCTCCCCCTTCCTCCATGACCTGCATCCCCTCACTGTCCCCTTCTCCCCATCCCCCACTGGTTTCTCCCTTCCTCCACGACCTGCACCCCCTCACTCCAGCAGCCTCCCTTCTCCCCTCCCCCCTTCCCACCCCCCCCACTGGTCTCCCCCTTCCTCCATGACCTGCATCCCCTCACTGTCCCCTTCTCCCCACCCCCCACTGGTCTCCCCCTTCCTCCATGACCTGCACCCCCTCACTGTCCCCTTCTCCCCCCCCCCCACTGGTCTCCCCCTTCCTCCATGACCTGCATCCCCTCACTGTCCCCTTCTCCCCACCCCCCACTGGTCTCCCCCGTCCTCCATGACCTGCACCCCCTCACTCCAGCTGCCTCCCTTCTCCCCTCCCCCCTTCCCACCACCCCCACTGGTCTCCCCCTTCCTCCATGACCTGCATCCCCTCACTGTCCCCTTCTCCCCATCCCCCACTGGTCTCCCCCTTCCTCCATGACCTGCACCCCCTCACTCCAGCGGCCTCCCTTCTCCCCTCCCCCCTTCCCACCCCCCCCACTGGTCTCCCCCTTCCTCCATGACCTGCATCCCCTCACTGTCCCCTTCTCCCCATCCCCCACTGGTCTCCCCCTTCCTCCATGACCCGCCCCCCCTCACTCCACCGGCCTCCCCCTCACTGTCCCCTTCTCCCCCCCAAACTGGTGGTCTCTCCCCCATGACCTGCACCCCCTCACTCCACCGCCCCCCCCATCAATGTCTCCCCCCCGTCCGTCCCGCTCACGGCGGGGAGGGGGCCCAGCCCAGCCCAAGCAGGACCCCGGGTCCACGCCCCATCGCCCCTGCTCAGGCCCCTTTGGGGCCCAGTCTGGCGGCGCCCCAGGGTCCCGCCCTGCCCGCTGCCCGCTCGGCCAGGCCTCACCTCTCCCTACCGCCGCTGCCACTGCTGCTGCTGCCGGGGCCAGCGCGCCTCCTTCCCCACGCCGCCATCTTGGAGACTCTCGGCTCGAGTCGCAAATGTCTCTCCGCCAAGAGGGCCCGGGCCCGCGCCCGAGCCTGCCGGGAAATGGAGTCCAGGTCGCGGGGCCGGAGACACTGAGGGAGCGCGGCCGCCGCCCGAGCGGCCTACAACCCCCACCATGCTCTGCGCCGCGCTGCGGCCCATGGGACATGTAGTCCTGCGCGCGGCAAGGCGGGGACGCTTCCCAGTTTGGGACGAGCCGGGTGGCGCTAGAGAGGCCCAGACCCTGCGCTCAACCCCATGCCCAGCTTGTCGTCTCAGGGAAACACCCAGGGGAGTGGTTGGGGAAACGGACTACAACTCCCACAAAGCACCGGGGCGGCCACGTGGGGCCGGATATGTGCTCTCAGAGCTGGGGGCAGGGGCAGGGAGCCCCTATAAAAGCCCCCTCCCCCGCTTCTATAGTCTCTGGGGGAGACTGTCCTGGCCTCAAATAGGCCTGACCCCGCCCAGCCCTAATGGCGGGGTTGAGCTTTGGGTGGACTAGTGGGGACAGGCTGACCTGGCAGAGGGGCTGAACAAAGACAGTCCTGGGGAAGAGGTGGGCTCCTGTGCTGCTAGCTATTTAAAAATAAATACTAACCCAAGCCCTATTGATCCCCGCTGACTGACTGAGAATGGGTAGGGATGCTCCTGACCACAGCTCTAGCATGGTACCCTCCATGTCCCGCTAGGAAGGAGCAGGAGCGGACAGCAGTGTGATGCATGCTGTAGATTACGAACCCCCAAGTAACCTGTAAATCGCGCAGGTGCTAGATTTCTTTAGCTCCAGCAAGCCTGGGCTTCTACTACTGAGCTAAAGAGCTATCTCCTTCAGCCATAGGACTGTGGTATTGGGTTTATGTCAGCTGTAGGCTGGTAACCAAGAAGGGGTGACACATCACTCTCAGTTGGGCAGGTCTGAGATTCCATACAGCACAGGCAGGTCTATCCTGGGAAGAGTGAGTTTAAACCCACCCAAAACTAAAGACCTGCCCCATCAAGTGAGGAGGAGTAGCCACAGAGCCGAGGAAACAACTAATTCTGGGGGACAATGAATGACAAAACAGTGAGAGGCATGAAGGCCAAAGGTTCAAAGCAAAGGCTGCAGAGAGGAACACTGAGCAGAGAACTCTGAACACCATTCACTGCCTCATGCAGGAGCACCAAGAGTCAGTGGATGCCATCCGAGGAACAGTGCAGTAGAGGCAGGATTGACACTACACTGCTGGGAACCAGGCTTTGCTGGAATTCTCAGGGCTCCAGTTCAGTGCTGCAGCTGTGAAAACGGCACTGAAAAGAGTAACAGAGCAACAGAGAGCTGTAGGCTGTAGAAAATACAGTTCCTCAGCTCAACACCCTCCATTGTGCCATCACTTAAACCCAGGGCATAAATTATTTTCCTGATTTTTTTAAAGAAATTCCTTTTTATGTCTATTTTTGTGGATCAAATAACAAGGAAAACTTTAGGGAGGGGAGAGGTGACAGCACCCAAGATGCGAGTCTTGGGGTTTTCACTTGCAGGCAGGCATGGTTGATACATGCAGATGGATTACAGTGTGAGGGAGAAGGATGGAGGGCAAGCAGGGAGCTGGGGCACTGGCAGGGAGGACAAGTGGGTGACGAGCTAGCTGTATTGTGTATGGATACCATTGAGATGATATTTGTGCCTGAACTAAAGATTCATCCCATCTTTTGGCATGAGCATGGAATCTCTGGGAATAAGCCTATCCTTACAAAAGGAAGTGGACTAGCACATTTCCATCTCCAGTTTCTTATGATCCCAAAGTATTTTTTCAGATTTAACAAGCTGACATATAAACTTGGCAAAAGGATGACCTCACCCACCCACTGAAATGCAGCCTCCCACAGGGTGAAACGGGAGAACCACCACCACATAACAGATTAGGAGACTACAGGGGTGATTTTTTTTTTGTTTAGGTTGCCAGCTGTAAATTACCTGAGATGGAATTTGGCCAGGACGCACCTACAGAAAAACTCACCTCAGACCTTCCAGTAAGTGCTTAGCGCAGATCACATGGACAGAAACAGAATAGAACAAGAGGCCAACTGTAATAGAAAGTAGGTGGAAGAAGTACCAGTGCTTGGCCATACCCTGCCTACTTTCCATCACGGGCCAGTACCATTCAGGAAGTGGGTAGTGCTGGTGTGGAAGGGGGTGGGGCCAGAGCAATTAGGGGATGGGTTAGATTCAGCACATCCTCTCAGCAGTGAGAGCTATCCATCCATCCCCTGGCGTAAGCACTAAGGAGAGGGCAGTATTAGGAACAGCACCCATCCTCCCTGGGGTATAGGCCCCCTGCCCTCTGAGAACAGCAGCCTTGTAGGTTTAGCAAGCTGCAGTTTGCAGGGGGTGAATCTAGTCCACTGTGCTAAAAAGAAGAGGATTTTTTCTGTCATTGATGCTTCCCAGTCTCACGTTACAGCAACACAAAAGTAACATTAAAGAAGATTTTCCAATAAAACAACGTCCTTTTCCCCCAGCTGCAGCTGAGTTCACATCATCTGCAGATAGGGCGGCCAATCCCAGCTAAAGACGTTCCGTGGGGCGATACCTGCCGTGCCCTGTCCTCGCACTCAGCCAGCAGCGGCCCCTTCCCCTCAGCAGCAGGAGCAGCAAAACTCTTCCTGGTCCCTGGGGTCCCTTCAGAGATGGCCCAGCATTTCTCCAGTCCATTTACAGATGGCTCAAATGGATTTGCTCTCTGCTTCTCGGATATTACACCTCCTCTTCTTGGATCAGACAGTGCTCCCCAGGACATGCGGCCTTGGAGGGGCCTGGGCCCATTAACTTTTAAAATTCCTTTCTCCTGCTGTTTCAGTCTATCTGCAGGAAGAATCCATCACCCAACTGCACCTAACTCCTACAAAACGTGCAGTGAGACCTTTAGAGACTACAAGAGGACAGGGCATTGGCTTTGGTACATGTGTGAAGTGATTGAAAGTGCATTTCAGAATATTGTAAAGATGTCTGTATATCTCCCTGCTAGAAAAATACCAGTGGTTATCAATAATGGCACTGATGAGCAACATAATGTAAATAAAGATAATGCAACAACTCCTTAGTCACCTACAACTTTAAAGGCGTTGGCACATAGGGCTTAGTTGTGACATACATAGGATAAGTTCTGATTCCTTCCAGCCGAGGGCAGTGGTGCATATACACTCTAGCCATGTCATTACAAACAACATATGTTTAGAACATGCCTATAGCACTGCAGAAGTCCATTCACTACAGACCAGGGGTTCTCAAACTGGGGGTCACAAGGTTATTACATGGAGGGGGGCACGAGCTGTCAGCCTCCACCCCAAACCCTGCTTTGCCTCTAGCGTTTATAATGGTGTTAAATATATTAAAAAGTGTTTAATTGATAAGGAGGGGTCGCACTCCGAGGCTTGCTCTGTGAAAGGGGTCACCAGTACAAACGTTTGAGAACCACTGCTATAGACTGTGCTGTCAAACAGCAACATTACCCTCTGTGTGATGTACAGTCAGTGGAAATAAGACTTTCTGGAATGTGGAATGTAAATAGAAAGAGTGTAACTAGCAACATTCCAGCTTTTGTGTTATAAACCAAAAACGACAAATACGCAGCTCAAGAGGTGCATCGACCAAAACCTCCAGTGCGGGCGTTTGAAATCCAAGCCTGGAACCAGACCTGAGTTTTGCAAATGACCACCGGTTTTACAATGGATATAATCAAAACCCTACAACCAAGCACAACCCCGCTCCCCCAGCCTGGGGCGGTGGAGATCTGGCTTCAGATTCTGTGGCTTGCACCCGGCTCTTTTTGAAGCAATATCATAAAAACAACTTCTGTTCAGGGGGCCGGGAGACCAAGTACTTGAGCTGTGCTCCCAGGGCTTGTGAAGGCATTAGGTCCCTTGATGGAATTTCCTTGTTTCAAGGTGGAGCCTGCTTGTTATCCTTGCTGTGTACAAAATCTGCAGGGAGTAAATCTTTTTCTCCAAGCTATTGAAATATTATTCGTGCATTCTAACCCCTGAACACAAGAACGCAGACCCCCAGGTCAAGGGACAGGCTTACGACTTACCAGGCCCTTGTAGGAAACCCAGATGGAGAAAATTGGTCTTGGTGTCCTTCTTTGTTATGGTCCTGCTGCTGGATGGCAGAGGGGTCAGGCTGTGACTCCGGAAGCACTCAGCTTGAAGCAGTCATTATGGCCCAGTTCCTCAAAGATATTTAGAAGCCTCTTTTCCATTGAAATCAATGGGAGTTGGGCTCCTAAATACCTTTCAGATTCTAGGCTTGGGTGCGTACAGCCAGCCTTACCTATGACCTCGAAATAATATTCCACAGCTTCAGTCCACAACTCCTTGAAACTGGATGGGTTCTTTGCAAAGGGGAGCCTCTCCCTCCCCATTAGTTGGGCTTGGGTCCCTGTCCGCAGGGAGGGTGGTTTGCCAAAGAGCTTGGGTAGCCCTTGTTAGGGGAAAGGAAAAGACAAGAGCAGTCACAGAGCATCTGGGAATATACCGCACCATGCTCAGGTCAGCAGCTCAGCACCGGGACCAAGCCTCACCTCGTATAAGGAAGTGTCTTTCTGAATAAGAATCCAGCTATGTACTTAGATGCCATACTTTCTGAGTACCCACCCCTTTGTGGATTTATCTTCCCAACCGCCCCTGTTGGATAGGGAACTAGCATCCCTATTTTGCAGATAGGGAAATGGAGGCACAAACAGTGACCAGCCCAAAGTCACACTAGGATTTGGTGGCAGTGTCAGGAATTGAACCCAGATTTTCCAAGTCCCAGTATCATGCCTTAATTGCAAAAATAGCCGACCCTTTCCCCAAAGCAGGAGCAGCCCCCATCAATGCAGATTGGTTAAGCCACACCTTTTATTGTATTGTATTCCATGCAATATGTTCACGTTTAATAGTATGACATATAGGGAGGGAGAATGTTAGACACAAATGAAAGCTGAAAGGTCATTTGTGTCAGGTCCTGAGTAGGAAAGGCACATAGTTACCACTGAATTCAACAGGAAAAAGAAAAAAAAAACCCTAGACAGAGGGAAACACAACACTGGAGGCCATACGAGAAAGAGGGAGATTCAAACTGGTTGACACGGAAGTCAGTTTGACAATGTCCTATATATTCCTTAGGCCTTTAGTTCAAGTGAGTTTTGATATCTCAACACACCCCTGAAATCTCTTTCCCATTCTTGTTCGAAGAGCGTCTAGGAGTCCGAGATCCCCCACGTTCAATCAGCACCGTTGAGTATCACAAGGTGTTGAGGGGACTCCTTCCCACAGGGATGAGCTAGGAAAGGATGGGTGATGGAAGCGGTGTAGGGAGAGTCTTCCATCACCAGGAACCTGCAGGTCACATCCAGCTGCCAGTGATGGGTTATTGTAGCATGGAGGACTGCAGCAGCACCAATGACTTGCCTTGGCTAGTAAGTATTGCTATTCCCAAACATCAAATAATACCGGAAATGAAAGGTGGTGGATGGATACAGCAGTAGAACTGTGAGCACAAACACTATCAAATGTCTCCATGGTATCAGGAACAGAAATGGTGACAGCACCTCAGAGTGAAGCAGCAGCAAGTCCCTGTACTGCGCTTGTTTTAAGGCAGGGGTGGCCAATCTTGATCTGATCTAGGAGGGCCAAGGTTCCCATGGAAATAGCACAATAGCGTAACATGTGAAATGATAACACCATAGTCCTCCAGTGGGCATTCCAGTACGAGGCATAACTTTGCATGTCTGGAAGCTGTACACCCAAGAGAAGTTAATACCAAAAGTGGGATGAGGTTCTCAGTAATGGGCTTGGCCCAGCACTTTGCTTCTACAAGGCAGCCATGCGGGCAATTCTCAAGCAACTCTGCTGGACCACTGTTACAATAGTGTCTTCTCATCTCGAGCAACAGGAGAAGGAGATGGTGATGAGCAGGGCAATTCTACCATTCTTCAGTTTTGGTGCAGCCAGATCTGTCCCTGTGCCCATCTTCACTAGGCCTTATCTGTTCTTTGCCAAACATAACTCTAGTGTGTAGCACCTTAGTTTCCTCTTGAGCACTGGGCCTTTAACTCTATACCCATGCTGCTTTTCAGATTCCCCCTACGATTTCCTAGAAGCAACAGTCAAGCCCCAGTGCATCCGAAGCATGGAGAAGTTCAGGGCAGTCTCTCTAACAATATACTACCACAAACAGCATGAATCTGAGGCATTTCTGTCACTTTCATTGGCCTTGTTAGACAGGACAAAGGTCCATTCACTTGGGAAGCTTGTGTTGTGACAGGTTTGACGATGTTGCAGGTGGGAGAAGGGGTATGAAGCTTAGAGCGACAAGGAAGGATTATATCGGAGCTTTGTCAGCTAAACCATGCCAGTTAGATTTCAGCCTGTCATTTTAAGATGAGTGAAGGAACTGCTGGTGACAGCCCAGATGTCTGAAGTCCTAGGTCTATAGAACAGATACAGTCTAGTTTGTAGCAAGGCAGACTAACTGCAAAGTAGCCCACGCTGAGCTTTAACCTTGGCCTGGAGTCTAAGGAGGTTAGTTCAGTCTTCATGCTGATTCAGTCACTGGATGCTCTGCTGAGACTGCCACCGAAGAGACCAGCTGAGCAGCAAGCGATGAGGACACCTGTTCTGTACCGCTGAGCCAAAGTCTAGTGAAGTCAACAAGTGTCTATCCATTGACTGCAGTGGGCTCGAGCTTAGGTTCCAGGAACAGAACTGGAATCCTCTCTACACCCAACTCGTTCCACTTAGACCCCTGAGCAGTGATCAGATCGTAACTTTCAGACACTACCAAAGGAGGGTGGATTTGAATATGGCCCAGCAGTGAAAGACTTACTATCTTACTATCAATTGCCTGAGACACCCACCCCCTGGGCGTTCTGTCACGCAGAGAACAGCATCGAGACCCCTCCTGAGTGCCGTTCTCTGGAGTCTATCTAGTGTTCTGAAAGACATTTAATGAGCCCTGGCTATATTTTGGGCCTCTCAGTGCCATGATGCTGAGTGACAATGGGACAACGCCTTGTCACTAGGGGAGGATATGACAACGCTGAGCCATGGCACACAGATGCACAGTCACCAACCACTGATACAGCAGCAGGCTGTGAGGATCCAAGCCGTGCATAGCCATAGTTCAGTATCTGAACTGGGTTATTTCTTCCCCACATGCCAAATAGAAACAGGTGGGGCCCCGGCTGTGGCAGAACAGCCTGGGAGCAGCAGTGAGGGGCTGGTTAGCAGGAACTCTTGATCTGCTTCCTCACTGCCTCGCATGCCTGTGCACGGGACAAAACAGACCTCCCTTGCTTCCAAGGTACGGCATTTCATAACTTGTGAGGGAGGGAATAATAGCATTTCAGAGACGCTCTGCTGACTGGTCTGTCGTTGCAGCAGAAGCCAGCATCAGAAGGGTTAATTTAAAAATATATCAGCGGGGTAGCCGTGTTAGTCTGGATCTGTAAAAGCAGCAAAGAGTCTTGTGGCACCTTATAGACTAACAGACGTTTGGGAGCATGAGCTTTCGTGGGTGAATACCCACTTCGTCGGATGCATGTAGTGGAAATTTCCAGGGGCAGGTATATATAAGCAAGCAAGAAGCAGGCTAGAGATAACGAGGTTAGTTCTAGTTCTACAAAACCAGTTTCTCCTCTCTTGGTTTTCACACCTCTACTGGTAGAACAGGGCCTCATCCTCCCTGACTGAACTAACCTCGTTATCTCTAGCCTGCTTCTTGCTTGCTTATATATACCTGCCCCTGGAAATTTCCACTACATGCATCCGACGAAGTGGGTATTCACCCACGAAAACTCATGCTCCCAAACATCTGTTAGTCTATAAGGTGCCACAAGACTCTTTGCTGCTTTTAAAAATATAGTAACTGAAAAAAATAGCAACTCGAATGAATGCCGGAAGACATATATAATGTCCAACAAAAGCAAATCAGATCACATAGGCCAGGCTCCCATTAGGAGGTTAGGACTACGGCCTTCAAGATCTGGCCCAGAGATAATAATAGGGTCAACTCCAAAGTGGTGTTGCAATTTCTGTTGGAGTCAACGGGTGTTGGCAATACTCAGCACCTCTCAGGATTTAGCCTAATATAAATACAGGAGCTCCTTGCAGTTCCCGTTAGTTCACTGCAGCCCTTCTAAATCAGCAGGATGAGCTAACTGAGGGTGCTGGGGGAGAGTCAGCTACAAGTTTCACCCATGCAAACCCCGTGACTTTCCTGACGTTGCTCCGAGTGACCTGGAGCAGAGCACGGCCCTCCACATCCCGAGCACCGAGAGGTTCCTGAAGGATAACCCCCCACCCCCAAAGTCTAAATGATCAGTGTGAGAGACTGGGATGGAGCAGAACACGTCCCTCGCTCCCCGCCTGGCATGTCAGCCCTCCGCTGCTGCACGAAAAGGAGAGGACAAAAGTCTGACACCTCCCCCTTGGGCGGGCAGCTCTTGGATGCAGCCGCCAGGGTGCCTGGGTTCCTAGCAGTAGGGGCTAGCGGACAATGCTGGGCAGGGGAGCGGCAAGGGAAGTGACCAGTGAGTGATCCCTGTGCAAACCCCAGGCCTATGCTATTGACTGAGCGGTGGTGGCAGCAACATCTCTCGACTCACGCGCTGCATCTGCATCCCTGACCCCCACCCTGAAGGGACATTCTGCTCCTGGCCCCAGCCTCCCGCAGGGATTGGACGCATCCCCTTCTCCCTCCCCTGGGCTTGGCCTGAACACCTCAAGGATCATATCCTGCTTGGCTCAGCGTGTACGTTTGTGCGCTTGGCTGGGATGGTGGCGCCTGCTTAGCTCATCCACGGGACCCCTGCGTTCCCCTTGCTGACGGCGCCTCTGTCCCTCCCTTGTCACTCACCGCCCCTTGGAATCCGAAAGAGGCAGCGAAGCAAAGCCCGCGGTGGTGGCAGGCATTCCTAGGGCTGTCTGTTACTGCTCCAACCCCGGCAGGGAAACGGCGGTTCACGGCGGAGTTGAGTCAGCAAAATGAGAGACCGGCTCAAAACGCTCCTGTCCCTGACGGGGTAGCAAAGTTTATAACCTCCCTTCCCTTGCCCACCCCTCAAGCCACTGGGCTACTGAAAGGAGGTCTGGGCTGAGCCACTGCTCTTGAGCACCCCTCCGCGCTGCTGCCCGTCCCTGACAGGGGCTGACGACAGACCATCTCACATAGGTGCCCTTTCTGGGACAGAAGGCATCCAGGCCCCAACGTCTCTGGAACATGCAGAGACAGTCCCCTAAGACCCAGTCGTCCACCCTCTGGGACTTGATGCTAATGCTCCTTGCTTTGCCCGAAGGGAGCTGACCGGCCGGACCTCGATCCTCTCCAGCTCCAGCCCACACAGCAAATGGCACCGACTTGTCAGGCTTTATCATCGGACTCTTCCATCCCCTTCGTGACGAAAGGTGGGTAAGACCCTGCCCCTCTCCACAATCCCCCTTCAGCTCAGGACGGGTTGATCTGCAGCAGCCCCGCATGTTGCCGGAGAAGAGGTGGAGCCCAATGGCTACCCCAAGCTGACATCCGCCCGCCAGCTTCTTGCTTTCGACGAGCCGCAGGGGTGAGGACGTTGCTGAAGGAGGCCGACAGAAGCCATCGCCTTCCACCCCGTGGCGCAGTGACAGGGGAGGCTGCTGTCAACAGAACCCTGAGCCAGCCCAGCTGTGGAAGGGCCCAGCTGCTGTGCATTACCAGGGCCCCGGTGCTATTTGGGAGGGTCACATCCCCCACGTCCGCACTTACAAAAAATCAGGATTTTGAGAGCGCGTGGGACTTCCTGAGACCGCGCAGAAGTGAAGGCCGCATCGGACAGTCAGGGGCAGGGCGTGCTGCTGCCAGAGCAGTCCGGGCTCCGCAGCCTCCTGCGTTAAGGCTGCAAGTGTTCCAGGTACTGCGGCAGGGGGTTCTCCTTGACGTATTTCTGAATGTACCAGCACGTCAGGTGAGCTCGCAGGTCCTCTTCGACCACAAAGTCCAGGGCTGCCTAGAAGGACAAGAGAGGACAGATGAGTTTACAAACGCCACACTCCCCTGGGCGTAAGCTACGACAGGATCCCGGCTTACACCCGACTGGCTGTGGGGGGAGCGGCCCGAGCACCAGGGAAGTTACCTCAGGACTCCTTGAGAGCTGGGGCCCTTCGGGCTGGTGCCATGAATGGAAACCCGCCTTGATCTGGCCATCTCTCAATCCTGGGCCCACCGAGCCCTTCCAGTGACAGCCCCCAGTGCCAGGCAGTAGGCCACATGCTCCCCTCTGGGGTGAGGGGCAGGGGGAGCAACCTGGGGCAGAAAAGATGAACTCTGACCCCAGGAACCGCCCCTCGGGGCAAGGGGTGGGGTGCAGCAGAGATGGGGCTTTGGAGGTGGAGCAGCCATAATATACGCTGCCTTGGGACTGTGTGGAAATCAGCCGAACCAGCAGCCACTCCCTCCTGCGCCGGCCACTCCTTGCATAGGGGGGCCCAGGAAGCCGCTGCCCGGAACGCACGGCCATTGGCGGACAGCCTGGCACTTGCGTGATGCTGCAAATGCCCCTTACGAGGGACGTTTCGCGGGTAACTCACAGAGTTCCCCCCCCCTACACACACGTTTGGGGTCGGGGGCGCCCGTGGCGGGAACAAACAGCCCATTGACTCTCACTGAGCCTGCTGCCTCAGCAGCTGTGCTGCTAGGTGCCTGTACGAAGTTGGCCTGTGTTTCTCACTGCCCCAGCCTTCTCCCCCTTTCCCACACATGAAGCGCCGCTGGTGGGGAAAGACGGGGCGGTGCTGGAGCCCCTCAGCATTCGAGTCCCCTCCAGGGTAGCAGTGAAGTTGCTCTTGCAGCAGATGCTGCGGCGGCAGATAGACCCTCCGCTGCACGTACGGGAGAAACAAAACGAATGTGGTTTTAGCCGAGAATGGGTCAGGAATGGGCAAAACTCCTTCACAGAGCTAGGAACCCGCCTGCTGCTGCTTCCCATCAGGCGGGGAAAGTCCCTGCCCGTTTCAAAGGTAGCAGCATCCCTTTCCCTCTTCCATGGCCTCCTGCAGACAAAGGAAGCTGCTAGTTGTCCTCATCTCCCCTCTGTGTGATGCAGAGGGGCGGGAGGCAGCGGGATTACTGCTCTCGAAAGGAAAGCAGCAGCTCGGGAACAGCTCGGTGGCTGTGCCTGCAGTCACAGGAGGGGACCAGCAGAAAAGCAGTAGGGACCTAAGCTCACTGGTATAAACTGGTGCTGCTTGCCACAGCGTGTGCGGACAGGGGAGAGCTTTTCCCCCTGCTTCCCCTTCGAATGAGAAATAGAAGACTAAGCACTTTAAAAATGTGTCAGCCTGTTCCCTGCTCATTAACTAATTAATGGCCGAGCACCTGAGCGAAAGGGGCAGGAGATGCTAATCTGCAGCCACTGGACTGATTCTAGGATGGGAGGAAACGCATTGAATGCTGCATCTCAGCCCCGTGCAGGAGGGTCTCCAAGGACCTGTCAAGGAAATTCCCCAGAAGCAGCAAGCTAGCTGTCAACTCTGTGCCTGGACATGCAGTTTAACAGAGCTGGTCCCACGTGCTGGGTTCAAAGCTACCCACCCCCCATGCTCCCTCCATCGAAGAGAGAAATCCCCATCCACTGCCCCGTTGCCCCTGCCATGAAGCGGTGCTGGAGTGAGCGAGCGAAATCCCACAGGGCCAGGGCAGCCGACAGCCCCTCAGGTGTTCCCCTAATCCTCTCTGTACTGAGTTGTGGGCATGTGGGGGGAGGGGAGAGAAAGTTGGCAGTTGCTCCGCCCCCCATTTTATTTTTGGACATAGATTCCCAGATGCTGTGATTAAACGTGTCCAGCTGGAGTAGAAAGGGCACAAGTTCCGAGGTAGAGAGGAAAAAGGGCTTCATCTGACCCAGGCAGCGGGATCACCCCCCCATACACCCAGAGCCGAGCACTGGCAGCTGTAAGAGACATGTGTGAACTGCAGCATAAAGAAGGATTTACCCTCCCTAACGAGCAACCTCTGCAGGAGTGGCGTGGATACTGCAGGGGGCCGGATTCTGTTCTTGTGCCTCTATAACTCTATTGGCTCCAAGGGCACGACTCCTGCTTTACGGGAGATCAGGATCAGGCCCTTTGCAAGGATATTGGGCTTTCATCTGCAACACACTTTACAGGCATTTACGTAATTCACCCCGACATCGTCCTGTGTATCATTAGGCCTGTTTTACGAGGGGAAACCGAGGCACAGAAGTAAAGGGCCTCGCTCAAGGCCACTCACCCAATCAGGTCAAAGCCAGAATTAGGGCTCAGGATAGGAGTTATGGCTCCTGAAGGTCAAAGGGAGTAATTTGTATGCCGCAGCGGGAGAATGGAGCCCTCCGTTCCTGGCTGCTAGTCCCATACTCATACCATCCCTCCCTGGTCCGCTCTCCGGGGCCGATCTGAGCTGCTGGGATAGAAACAGGGTATTTTTATTTTCAGATGGAAAGAGGAGGCGGTTGGATTAGTAGCTGGCTGTGATGGTAGTTGCCCAGCAAGCCAGAAATAGGAACCTCTGAGTGCAGATTTCCATACCTACAGCCAGTGCCCGAGAAGGGGAGAGGATGAGAATTCTGCTGGCTGGTCACAGCGTTATCAGTCACTCATCACAGAAACCAGCTGCCCAGAGCACCCTGTGCCTGAAATGGAGCATGTGGAGTGAACTGTCTCCTAGCCAACAGGACAAGAGCTAAGTCCCTGCTTCCATTACATGGCTGTGATTCTACAGGGACCCTCTTCCCGGCCTGGCTAGGGGACAGTCAGGCCAAGCTGTCAGATGCCAGGAACAAAACAGGGCTTCCAACAGTGCCAAGGAGGATAAAATTCCCAACGGGGCATATCTCTCTGCTGATGGAGCAGTGGTGCAGTGTCACTTAAGAAGCTCGTGTGGGGGTGTTTCTGGGGCAGCCTGCTTATCTCTGAAGATACACCTCACCTCGTTCCCTGAGCTTGGAAAACCCGCTGGGGAGCCACGTGAACATAAAACCGGCCATACTGGCCATCTAGCCCAGTAATCTGGCTTCTGACAGTGTCCAATGCCAGGGGCTTCTGAGGGAATCAACAGAACAGGCAGTCGTCAAGTGATCCATCCCCTGTCGCCCATTCCCAGCTTCTGGCAAACAGAGGCCAGGGACAAGTGCCTCGGTAAAACACTTCCTGGGTACTAGACACATCATGGACGTGCTGCTCAGAGACGCCAAACTAGAGCTCCTCGGCCTTTGCAATTTGAGAGGCCTCCCAAAAGCCAAAGAGACACTCACTTGCTTGGCGCCAGCTCCACCTCCATCCAAGGTGGGGAGCCACACGCTCCAGGAGCCATGCAGCAGGTGGGAGCGGTACAGCTTTGCGGGAGAAACAACAGTAAATCGCTCAGGACAATCACGAGCTGGCTGAGCATCCCAGTCATTCAGCAGCAGGCAGGGGACGAGCCAGGGGCACGTACAGAAGGGAGTACGGGGAATGCAGCAGGGTGGGTGTGAACGGCCAAGCACGGCAGGAAGGGAAAGTGGGCACAGCAGGAATTAGGAAGATACGCAGCAGGCCACCTTCCCCGCCACACAGAGCCAGAGCCTTGCAAACAGGTTTGCCTCATGGAGGAGGAGTGGATGGGTCAGGGGAAGCAGGGAGCAGGCCCCGGAATCAGGCTAACGCGCCCTGCTCGCAGAGGGGAGTATGCTCTAGGACTTGGAAGAGCAGGTGGAAGCAGTGAGGGACCCACCCCAAAGGGAAGGTTGGTGGTAACACAGTCTGTAGCCAGGATGATCCTGGGTTTGTAACGGGGCTGGTTGGTACCCACCAGGGACAGAGCCCAGCAGTGAAATCTAGAAGGGCCCAATGTTTCTTGCTCACTCTGGAGCTAACAGAGAACGTACCCCCACCCTGCTTCCATCGAACGCTGGTGGCCACGCTGCGGGAGACGTGCCATTTGTCTGTAGTTGTGCCTTTAAACACCAAGTGCTAGTTGGGGCAGGGACAGACTTTTACGTCAGTGCTTCATCATATAGATTACGGCAGTACCGAAAGCAACTCGTTATTAGGGCCAATGCGATAAAAAGGAACCACTTAACCCTGCCCTGCACTGCAGGCTGAAAGGCCTGGTAGGAAAGGCCAGGCGCAGAACCTCTAGGGATTATGTTCCTAACTGGGATGCTGCAGTATTGGTGCCTGGCCTGGAAGAAAGGGGGTTCAACGCCTGGAGGCCTGGTTGGAGCAGAGCTAGTGGGACTCCTTGAGCAATGCTGGTGACGTGGATCGTTACTCCTGCAGCAGGCAATCCAGATAAAAGACAAGTCACCGGTGGCCTTGGCAGGAGAATCGATGTAGCAATAAGGAGTGGGAAAGCAGCAGCTGCTGGGTGGGGGAGAACGTAGGGAGTGATTGAGTAAGGCCTCAAGAAACCAGCACAGAAGAAGGCAGGCTGGGGTGCAGGGAATTTAATATCCAGGGAATTTAGGTTGAGGGCAGAGCATTCCTGAAATAGCTGAAGATGAGGAGTTTAGCAGAGAATGTCCATCAAGCTGCTTGAAGCCGTCAAAGGAGAAAGTAAATCATGAGCATAAATCCAGAATGGGTGGAGGCAGGAGTGTGTAACACCAACAGACCCCGGGCGTCGATGGTCGGGATTGAACCTGGGATCTCAGTGCATGAGCCTCTACTGCACGAGCTAAAAAGCCAGTTGGCTGTTAGCTAAGGCTGTAGAGCAGACACATTAATCTCTTTCTCTCTAAGTGGTCTCGGTCCCACTAGCTGGGACAGAACACCACACCCAGAAGGTGTGTGGGTTACAAGAGGATGGGGGTGAGAGGATTTCTAATAGAGAGGCAGGGCCGTGCTACTGAATTTGCAGCCCTGCTTGTAACAGAGGAGCTGGTAACCCCTTGACAGCAGGAGGAGGAAAAAAATAGGAGAAAATGGTAAGAGATCATTCCCAAGGTCACTGTTGTGAGAGAACATGCTCTGGGTTCCCCAGCCTAGAACACGGAGCATGAACCGACTGGGCAAATGCACACAGACAGTCTGGAGGAAGAGGGAGGAGAATGTGACATGGGGGAGTAGGCTTGGAGGTGCACTTGCAGATCACACACAAATCAAATCGGCTTGGGCATCAGCCAAGGAGGAAGCGAGGAACACCAGCTGGGATTTGTGCCGGGGGAACCCAGGGCGTGGAGGCAGCCGGGCAGAATGTCCCTGGCATTGCAGCCTGGAGAGAATGGGGCAGACAGGAGGACGCTCTGCAGAGCAGCAATCACAGTCCCATTCAAATCAGACATTGAGGGGGAAGAGCCACCGTCACAAAGCTTTTCTTCTGATAAGGACGGGGTGACAGGCTCTGGGCTCCTCCAACCCCCAGCAATTCTGGAAAGCCCCCCCCTCCAAATCCCACAAGAACACCAGATCCCCTCAAAGCTATCATCTCCTCAGCTTGCTGCCGACACAAAGCTCCCCGTCCTTCTTCCCACGACACACACAGGCAAGAGGCAAAACGCTTGCCAGCCACTGTTGAAGAGTCTGTGATGACACGGGAAGGACACCAATGAGAACGGAACATGCCCTCTGCTACATTATTGCATCAGGCAGCAGGAGGAGCAGCTGACCCACTAGCACGGCTTCTAGAACCTCCATCCCTCAGCAGGCCCACAAGAAAGGAGTTTATCATCGAAAATCCATTCATTCCCCAGCGCGTCCCATCCTCCATGGGACCCTTCGAGTGCAAGCTTGTTGGGGCAGCGGCTGACTGATTTGATTGTGTTTTTTCCTTCTTGGTACCATGAAGGAGAATCAGTGAACTGAACGAAAGCCAAGCTGCGGGGCAAGGAGGAGAGGTTAACGTGAGGGTCACAGCACCTGTAATTTGGGGTGGTTTGGTTCTGCTCCCACAAAAAGGTCACTTGGACAAACGGTGTCGTTCCAAAGCTTTGCTGACATGCTATAAAACAAGGCGCGTGGGGAAGATCCAGCGATCAGACACAGAACGCTTTGGATCCGTCGCGCTGCCGAGTGGCTCATGAGCATGACAGAACAATGAAGCAAAGAGACTCAAGGAAGGAAGAGCCTGAACCAACGCTGCAAAGAGAAGGGGGGGATAAAAGCTTGCGTGTGAGAGAGAGACCCCCATCCCCGCAGCAGATTCGCCAAAACGCTGCAGCGTGCAAACAAAGAAGGTCTTGAGGAGTCTACACTAAGGGAAGGAACATAAATCAAGGGAAGTTATTCTCTCACCAGAGAAGGCAGGAGCCAGAGCACGTTTGCACTGCGGAACACAGCTCTGGTCTCCATACTACCGGAAAGAGATGGAAAGATCACAGCAGGGAGCAATCAAAGCGATGCATGCATCACGGCACGTGGGTTATGAAGCAATGAGGCCGATTCAGCCTACGGAGCAGGAAAAGGAAAAGGAACATTTCCTGCCGAGAAAGAGGATCCAGCGAGAGGACGAGGGACGGAGCAACGCGAAGAAGCCATTTCAGAGAGTGACGCATTCGGGAACAGCAGAAACGCACTAGCCCAGAAGCAGAAATTCCTTCATAGCATGGGGTGGTTGAAATTGCAAACGGCCAAAAGTCAGCAGCCGCGTTAAGCGCGGAGGCAGCTGGGCAACCTGCCGGGAAAGGAGAGCGGAAGGAACATGGCCGTTCATCAGGATTTATTAGAGCAGGCCCTAATTGGCCATATGGTCTCCCCTGGCTCTGAGTATTGCTGCATCTCTCCACACCTCCCCTTGCTCCTTCTGCAGCTTCCTTTCAGTGAGTGTTTCTGGACATTGGTGCAAATCACCCCCAATCGAGATGGTCTCTCCCCTTTCTCTGGTGTTCCTGCGTGCCACCCTTCTGGAAGGCACATGGGGCCAATCCCTGGAGTCACAGGCCTGTGCTGGAACAGACCCTGGCAAAAAGCCTTTTTTTTTTTCTTTTGCAAAATTTCATTAAAATGCATGTTCACAGATTCATTTTGTGCCTCAGGAATGTCAATTTTCGCAACTTTTTTTTGCAAAAGGTTCTGTTTTGCATCCAAACCTCCAAGATGGAGGGGATTTTTGGGGAGGGAGGGGTAGAGAGCTGAGAGGGGGCATGTTCCTCCCCGCCCCAAGATTTGGAAAAATGCCAAGGTTTTTGCTCTAAACTGGTCATGTTTCACAGTTTGTGTCAAATGGGTCACTTGCGTGAGTTCTAAACACTCTGCTGAAGCATCCCGCTGCTCTTAGCCATTTTAGAGAGGCAGCGTGGTGCAGGGGTTAGGACACTGGATCTGGCTTCTTGTCCTGGCTCTGCCACCGACCTGCTGCCTGACCTTTGGTAGCTCACTTCACATCTCTATGCCTCTGCTTCTTCTCCCACCCTTTGTCCATTGTGTCCCTTTAGCCTGTAAAGCCTCTGGGGCAGGGTCTGCTGCTCACTCTGCGTACATACAGCACCTAGCGCAACAGGGCCTCGATCTCAGTTGGGGCGTCAATGCTATTGTGAGATAAGTAATATTAGTCCATAAAGGAAGGCAAAATGTTGCTAGAGGCTGGTCGAGTCGTACCTTAGCCAGGTGCTTGGCTATTCCTCTTCCTCGGTAGGCGTCTGGTACCTCCGTGTGCTGCAAGTCCACTATCTTCTTCCCCACGTACTCGTAGAGCAGCACTGCCCTGTCGTGGCAACCTACGGAACGCAAGGCAGGAGTTTAGCTACGGAAATGCCTTGGGGGGAGAGAACCCTGTGCTTGGGGTGAATGCAGCTCACAATGATGCTAAGCTAGCACAGGTATCTATCATAACTCCTGGCATCTAAGGATCAACTCTGCTGAAGGAGCTTGCAACATCTCTTTATTGGAACAGAAGGAGGCCACCACAGTCTAGCGCACTGGAACGCATTGGCTCAGATTTTCCTCCTACTTATACTCCGATTCCCCATGTCATGTAAATGAGGTGTAACGGAGGGCAGGATCTGGCCTATTGGGATAGCTGTGAGGTTTCCCCACCACACACCCCCCAGGCCTTGAATTACTATATTATGATGAAATGATTTGTAATATGTACAAATCTTGTGCCGACTAGAGGTTGTGGGGGAGGGGGAAAAAGGAAACAAACAGATCTTTCCTCTCTAATATATTATTTTTTTCCCCCGTGGCATATAAAGTCTGCTAGCATTTTCTGACATGGCAGCCAGAACTGGCATTTCAAACACTTTAGATGTAGTAGAGAAGATAAAAATTCTTCTGTGAATGAAAACACACACACACACACACACACACACAAAAATTAGGATAAATTATGTTTCCATCTCTAATCATCATCAAATGTGGCACACAAACATGCATAACATATTACAACACTGTTAGTTTCTCTTCGTAATTCAAATACAGGGGAAAAGGTCTCAGTACGTGGAAAGTGGTGTGTGATACGTTTCAAAGATCCTGAAATTTGACCATTATTAGAAGAGAAATCATTTGAATTCTGCATTTCCACAGGGCTGGTTATGCTTAAAGTTTCTCAAAGGGATTTGTGCCAAGGATTTAGATCAGCCTTGCCGAATGGTTGTGAATGTTCACCAGTCCAGACACAGAGGGCTCTGCACCTGGGACAGTCATTGCACTGGCCTAAGAAATCCGTATAACACACTACGAGATCAGAATGGTAAAAGTTCACACCCATGTTGTGTGAGCGTGATTACAAGCTGGGCTGGACAATGCAGGATCTGGCCCAGGTACTCACTCATTCTTACTACGATAAAGAAAGGTTAGTGATTGATATTTTGTGCAACTGTCCAAAAAAAACCAACAACAACCCACCACACTCACAAAAAAACCCACCACATCAAATGTGTAGAATTTTGCACACCCAACTTAGATACTGGGGTGTGCAGGGGGCATGTAAAAGCAGCTACCATTATTTTCTCAGCAACAGCTCACGCTCAGCAATTTGATAGTAATTTAGACAGAACTGATAGATTTTGACATCGGCGCGTAAGAAAGTTTCTGAAACCCACAAACAGAGCTGATGGATCACAAAATACTGTCTCCCTCACCAGCCAGTTGCAGTTGGCTGTTCTGCATGAAGTCACACTTGTGAGTACGTGGCCAGCCACCGGTTACTGGTGAAAGCGTTTACCATACCCCAAGCTTTGCATGTTTTTGTACAAATGAAAATTCAGTCACAAAAAATCACACCAGAGCGACTGTTGTTTACCCCATGTCATTTGCAAGTTTAGAAAGTTTTAACCATGCCATTAGAGAGTCACAATACCATGTGAGCCGAGTGAC
Organism: Mauremys mutica; assembly: GCF_020497125.1. Taxonomy (NCBI): domain Eukaryota; kingdom Metazoa; phylum Chordata; order Testudines; family Geoemydidae; genus Mauremys; species Mauremys mutica. The sequence goes on along the minus strand of NC_059082.1, from coordinate 78,292,075 downwards.
CAATCACACGCCATAAATAGCTGAAGCAAAGAGCTTGCAAACAACAGATAGATGGAAAATTCCTGGCTATTTAGGAAGACAGGACTGGAGTCACTGAGTCCAGTCTCCTGCTATCACAGGCAATCCAGTCTTATCAACCCATTCATAAACTTATCAAGCTCCATCTTAAAACTCGTTAGGTTCCTGGCCCCCACCACTCCTGCTGCCAGGCTGTTCTAGGACCTCACTCTGATGGTTAGAAAATTTCTTCTAATTTCCAGCCTAAATTTATTCATAGCCAGTTTAACCCCAATTGTTCTTGTACCAACTTTGTCCTTTAACTCAAATAGCTCTAATCCCTCCCTGGTGTTTACCCACTGGTATTTTCACAGAGAGCAATCGTATCCCTGCTCAGCTGGCATTTTGCTAGGCTAAATAAGCCAACCTTTTCCAGTTTCTTGCCAAACCTTTACACTTGAGGAAATCGGGCTTGGGAAGTGGACTGAAAGGCAACTAAGTTTAAAGAGAATCCTGCACCTGGTCCTCCACTGCCCTGCATCTTCTGAGGTGCAAAGTGGGAAACAAAAGCCTACGAAATCAGAGTATATATGTATCTCATAGAACTGGAAGGGACCCTGAAGGGTCATTGAGTCCAGCCCCCTGCCTTCATTCACTAGCAGGACCAAGTACTGATTTTGCCCCAGATCCCTAAGTGGCCCCCCTCAAGGACTGAACTCACAACAAGTGGTTTAGCAGGCCAATGCTCAAACCACTCACACTCGTTCTGCACTGGTGGAATGACCCACATGGAGAATCAGGCCCATTGTTCACAGTAAATAATTCAACCAGCTCTATCTGCAAAACAGGGATGGGAATTATACCCAGTTCTCCCACATTGGAGGAAATAAACTGTCATGCATTTGGAGCTGCCCTGTGATCATTTATGGACACTGGGATGTTTACGGTATGATGAGATTGGTTTAGTTTAATACGGGGGCTGTCAGGAAAAACAAACAGGAAAGAATGTCTGGAGAAATGCTGCTTGTCTGCACTCAGTTGAGTAAGAGATAACGTCAGGACAGAATAAGGTCCATGAACCCAAGCAAGCAAAGGAGCTACAGCAGGGTTAGAAGAGGGACCCTCTCTCAGGAGAAGACTGTAGCTGTTTTAGGGGAAGCAGCTGGAGACAGAAGGACCCCGCGCTGGCAGTGTCTGGAGAAACTGCGCCTGCCTGGGTAAGCCTTTAGGTAAGATAGACATACACATAGATTGTTCGCTGTTTGAAAATTCTTTTCCTCTAAAATGCTTTGTTTCTACTGTTAAGATAAACAATATTTTGGTGCCATCTGATCACTGTGTTCACTGCCGGTCATAGACTCCCGAAGGGAAGAACAGCAGGCGTCCAAACGCAGTCGGACCTACTGGGTAAGAACGGTACCATAGCCAAGGGCCAGTCTAGGAGTGGAGAACTGCAGAAACTCACCCAGGAGAGCAGAGCTGAGAAGCCTAGAAAGGGGAGAGAGGTGAGCTAGCCCTGTAACAGTGACACAAACCCATCCTCCGAAGCAGGAACTATTACAACTATAAGCACCTAGAGAAACCTATCTTCCCCCAGGAGATCGACAGCCTTAATCTCAGGGAATTAGAGCAAGTTCCACCACCCTCTTGTGGTTTCCACATTGCTCTGAGCACAGGAAGCAAAGAGTTCAGTGGAAGCGGGATCTATTACAGATAGTGCCCTACCAAATTCATGGTCCATTTTGGTCAATTTCATGGTCAGAGGATTTAAAAATTCATAAATTTCATGATTTCAGCTATTTAAATCTGAAATTTCACAGTGTTGTAATTGTAGGGGTCCTGACCCAAAATGGAGTTGTGTATGGGGGGGGGGGGTTCGCGAGGTTATTGTAGGGGGGGTTATGGTACTGCTGCCCTTACTTCTGTGCTGGCTGGCGGCGGCGCTGCCTTCAGAGCTGGGCAGCTAGAAAGCGGCGGTGGCTGCTGGCTGGGAGCCCAGCTCTGAAGGCAGAGCCGCCGCCAGCAGCAGCACAGAAGTAAGGATGACAAGGGATGGGATGGCCACCCTTACTTCTGCGCTGCTACCTTCAGAGCTGGGCGTCTGGCCAACAGCCGCCGCTCTCCAGCCACGCAGCTCTGAAGGCAGCGCAGAAGTAAAGGTGGCAATATTACGACCCCCTAAAATAACCTTGTGACCCCCCTCCAACTCCCTTTTGGGTCAGGACCCCCAATTTGAGAATGTTGGTCTCCCCTGTGAAATCTGTATAGTATACGGTTAAAGCACACAAAACGCCAGGTTTCACCGGCGGAGACCAGATTTCACAGTCCATGACGTGTTTTTCGTGGCCGTGAATTTGGTAGGGCCCTAATTATAGCAGTCACCAGTAGCGCCAGCTATAATTAAAGGCTTTAAACAGTTTGTTATAACTGCTCTTTTCACACGCTCCTAATTTTCCACCACACTCGTCGTTGGGGTTGAAAATGTCCATGGTCTCCGGCTGATTTTTTGGAAAAAGTTTAAGCAAATCCTTTCAGCTGTTTTTACTGAGCTATGGCAGAGTGGGGGAAAAAAGTTACTTTTCTCATTCTATAAAAACATATTACGTATATGTGCATGCATGCGCGCATACACACACAGAATACTGCAGCAAAAGATGTCTTAAAATATGAAACCATGCCCTGCACAGCATCTTGATTGAATATTTTTACTTGTTATCACAGTAGCAACTAGACACTCCAGCCGAGATTGGTGCCCCATTTTGCTAGGGGCTGTACACACACCTAACAAGGGACAGTCCTACCCTTGAAGGATTTCTAATCTGAATACACAGAGAAAGAACCTATTATCCCCATTTTAGAGATGAGGAACTGAGGCTCAGATTAGCAAACCATCCTTATTCAGCTAAGTATGCGAACACATGTTTAACTTTAAGCACATGGGCGAATCAGACCATAAGGGGTTTGCAGAGCCAGCAATCGAACCAAGATGCCCAAGTTTCAGTCCAGCTCCTTAAATGCAAGGCCATCTTTCTTCTCAGGAAGTGTTAGGGCTTTTACTCGCACTTTTTAAGTGAACGTTTCATCAGTTGTCTGACTTGTTGAAAATTATGCCCCAAGTATGTAGTAGAAAATAAAGTTGTTTCCTGGCGTGCAGGTAGACATAGGTGTACTCTGCATGGGTACATGGCCAGTTCAGTGTGCAAAGGGCCTGGTCCTGCTTGGAAGGTCCATGAAGAGCCCCACTGAAGTGCATAGGCGGTGCAGGCGTCCACCTGTGCATGCAGTTGCTTTATTGTTTAAAGCAATTTACAAATTGGGGAAAGTCACGGGAACTTGGTCCCTCCAACAGCAGAACAGCTTTGGAGCAAGGGCTGTACAAGCTTCCCTGGCAGTGGCAGGATTCAGAAGCTTTGGTACCTGAATAGCTGGATTGTTCACATTTTTCCTTTTCTTGCTTTCTCATCCTTTTTAGAGAGGGAGAAAATTAAATGCAAAGGACTGTGTGAGGGATGCACAGTTAATTGTTACATAAAATCAGGAAATTAAGAAATTAAGGTTCCAAGAGCAAGGTCACAAGTGGCCCACAGAGGAAATAGTTAATCTTGTGTTTTGTTTTGAATTGGTGGATAAAGATGCCTGGATGTTTGGGGTTTTTTTGGTCAGAGTAAAAGCTTTTGTCATGCTTTTTCCTCCCCTTCATGTGATCGATTTAGAATCTTCCAAAGTAGATATAATTTTATGGTGATTGAAGAGCTAACAAAATTACTGTGGAAAAAATAGTACATGATCATGTAATTAAAGACTGTGTCATAATGCACTTGCAGAACAGGAGGGGGCTGAGTTACGGTTGCACAGAATTATTCTGGCTTTGCCCAACTTCTGAGTGCATGACTTTGCAACCTTAACATTCTTTTACCTGTTTCTCTGTGTGTGTAATTTCCTAGGGAAAAACGCAAACTGAAAATACACATTGCTTCATGCGGCATCATATTGACAGCCACATGGATCATCAGCAGGTTTGCAAGCTTTAGCTCCACTGCACAGACCTCTACCACTTGAGCTAATGGAGTCACTTATAGCAGTAGTAGGTTGTCATCCTCTATGTGGACCAGCACTAGAAGAGAATGAGACACACACTTTACCCCAGTGGGTTTCACAGGTGTTTGCTGACAGCAGAGGAATGGCGAGACTCTACAGTCTTGAGCTCCATTCCAAGCTCTGGAAGTGGACACAGACCCTTTTTTCTCCCACTTCTTCCAAAGCTTCATCCTTTCTCTCCATCCTGTACCTGGCTCAATCATGTCTCTTCATCCCAGTCCTGGCTTCCTTGCCCAGATATTTTTAGTCTCCCCCTCAAAGTCCCATTCTCTCCCCTACTTCCAGTCTTCTTGCCCATCCAGTCCCAATTCCTCCCTCCTGGCTCTCTGTGAGAGCCATCTCTCCCCTTCTAGTCACGGTTATATTCCCCTGCCTTCCCAGTTTCCTCCTCTCCACTTCCAATCTCAGTCTCCTCAAACCCCACCCCAGTCCAGGGCTTTTATCCCCCATGAATTCGAATCAGGCAGCTTCGTCCTCCATGCTGGCTGGGTGCCAGCTGCGGGGGGTGTAGGGAGGACTGGAGGTGTCATTGAGAACACAGTATGATGTCCTGGGTCTCGAACCAGGTTTGGGAGTCCCCAGACAGCTGCCATCACCACATCCTGGCCTCCACCCAAGGTCTACTGAAACCTGGTGGGCTGAGAAGCTGCTAGGACTATAGCCCCAGCCAAGGCACCACCCCTGGGAGCTCTGATTGGAGGACTGCTCGGCTCCACCGATTGGTCTAACTACACTATTTAAGCCAGGAGGAAGTTCGTCAGAGCAACAAAGTGGTTTCCGGTTGTGGCTGTGTTGGACCCTGCTCGTGTCTGCCTCCTGCACGCACCCAACCCTGTTCCTGATTCCTGCTCTGCTCCTGCCTTGCCCCCGTTCCCGCCATGCTCCTGCTCCATGCTGGGTCCTTGCCTCTCCTCCTGCCCTTACACCTCGTCTCCAAGCCTCAGTGACCAGTCCTGGCTCCAACTCTGACTTCTGACCTTGACTTCGGCTTAGCCCTCGGCTCTGGCATTTGGCATCTGACCTCGGCTCTGCCCCTCAGCGTTGATTTGTGGTTCCGACTCTGGCTTGACCCCTGGCTCTGGTGACTGGCAGTTGATTCTGGTGCTGACCCGTGGCTTCGTTCCCCAACCTGGACACTTGCTTCGCCCACTAGACCTGACTCCAGCTCTGACCACTAGGCCAGACCCCCTCCATCCTAGTCCATAACACACAGGAGAGAGAGAGAGAGAGAGAGAGAGACTCTCTACTCTTAATTATGGTTGCCAGCCCCATCCGTGCCCGCTGCAGCCCTGCGGAGAAGCATGTTCAGTCGCTCCGATGGGAGGGCACATGCACAGTTCTGTCAGCACTAGGAACTATAAGAGGCTCGAGCACACTCACTGAGGACGGAATCTTCGTGAACGTAGGCATTAAACTCTAACAAGGCTCTACCGGGCATGTGTAAATCAAAGTTTTCCAAAGGCTGATATCTTGGCCAGATTTGAGCAGATTTTCTTGGGGATGGCACGAGGCACATCCTTGACCACCCTGCTACCAAATTTCAAGGCACTTCTCAATGGCTTGGAGGCATTAGAGCTTTTCAAAGCAAAGACTGCCAGGAATTTTTTTGGATGGCAAAGCAATATATTTCCCCCGAGCCTCGTTCTTGGAAAAGGCAAAGCCATTTTGGCTGGTTTATTTTTTTAAAATTCTTCCAGAGGCAGAAACCCAACATGGAAAGTTTCAGCCCAAATGGTTAAAATTTGGCAAAGTTATAAGCAACTGACAACAGTCTTATAATGAGAAGAGTCAAGCAACCTTAACAATAGGCATTACTACCAGCCCAGCTTGTAATGTCATATTTTCTTGAGTCAGCAGAACATCTCAAGCTCCATTAAAGTCAATGGAATTTAAGCACATGCTTCAGTGCTTTGTTTAATCAAGGTCCAAACGCTTATAGTAGATTAATATGGTACTGCATAAGACCCTGATCCAGCACTGGGTATCCCCAGCAGCTGTATGGTTTGTCCTTCGCAGTGTCCCGTTGAAATCAGCGGGCTTATGACCCTTTGCAGCATCACCACCCGTGTCATTAAACATATAACATAAAGATACTGAATAGGAACGTACAATACAATCCCATTCATGTGGCTTTGGGGGCCTTCTCTTTTATCGGTCTTGGCTTTTTGTGTGTGCGCGCGATTTCCGCTTTGCAACCTAACATTGCACCAACCCCGCTTCTTGCACGTAGCACAGGGATGTGGGTAGATGCATGAATTGGTTATTATTATTGCCATGTGTTCACTGTGTGACTGAATCTGACGCAGCCACAGGCCAGAACATGAACTGCATTTTTCAGATGGAAAGAAACATAGAAGAGATGATTTTTCCATGTTCATTCCACCCACAGCAATAAGCACTTGCATCTTGCCAGTCTGCCATTACCTATCCCCTCCCCCCCCCAGTCTCTTGGGAGAGAGACTTACAGAGAGGTCTTAGTTGTTCAAATGAAAGCTTTGCATAGCATGGAAGTGCCACTGATGATGCTGGGAAATGAGACGGGATTTTTCTTCAGTTCATCTCCGATGCAGCATCTGGTTTTCAGTGGAGTTCCTGCCTTTTCTTCCCCCTTTTTTCTCCTCTCTCTTTCTCCCCCCTGTTTTTTTAAACATACATGATTTTTCAGCTCCATGGATGAGGCAGAGGGAGGTCAGGTGACTTTCCTGAGGTCACACAGCGACTCAGGGGCTCAGCCAGTATTAGAATCCAGGCGCCTCCTTTGTTCCAGTCACGACACTCCCCATCCGATGCTACCCGTGCTGGTTGCAGCCCGGCGGCGATAGAGATCCAGAGGCAGGAGAGGAAGGGACAATCTCGTTTGTAAGAATTCAGAGGACAGGGTGGTAACAAGACACCCGCACCTGGTCTTCACAGCGCTCCTACCACTGCCAGAAGAAATGGCACTGTACCCATGCCAAGAGCAGTGGGAGGGGAGCTGCTGAAAAAGCCCCCGGCCCGGACACTACAGAATGAAATGAAAAACGATTCTGAGAGGTTATGACAGAAGCCCCTTCCCCACTCCACAATGGCAAGAAAGGAGGCTTCATGAGGCATCAGCTGAAGCAAGACACCAGGAAGTTCAGCCAGCCTGAATAAGTGGCCATCTGCAAGGGGCTCTCTCACCAGTGGTCCCACGCGTTAGCGACCCCGAGAGTCTGTCTGTCTTGGGGAGGATTTAACGCCGCACTAATGGTGTTTGATCAGAGTGCGCCGGGAGGTCTCTTCTTCACAAAGGAGCTTTGGACAGAGGATGGACTATCTCATGGGCTGATTGCAACCAGAAGAGCGCATGCAATGCAGATTATATAGCTGATGGCGTAGAGCATAAACACTTCTACCCCAGTTTAGGGAAGGCACAAAGCAACGTGAACAGCATATGTCCCTGGTTTCTGTTCTCTTCAGGAAGCGTGGAGATTAACTTGCATAAAACCCATGACAACTCAGGCTTCAGAGAACCAATCTCCAGCCCCCTAGACCATGCGGACCTACAGCACAAGCCCCCCAACCCCTGTTGCTCACCACCCACCACACCCGACAGCTTATGATCAGAACAGGCCCTTATGCAGCGGTGGAAGCAAGGTGGCAAACTTGGGCTTTAAGCCAGCTCCCACAGACACTCCTAGAAAACTGCCAAGGTCTTCAGGGGCAGCACCTAATGGGGCAGATCCCCAGCAGACGCAGAGGAAAGTGGCTCCAGTTTGCACACGGACTGGGTGTTGCCAGGGTGCAAACGTAGCTCTTGTTCATTCAGTCTGGTGGGGCTGACAGGGGTATCAGAAGCGGAGGGGAAGGCTGGCACCAGCTGCCAAAAGGTGGCAGCAACTTAGCTTCACCGCTGCTCAAAGTGCCAAGTCCACTGGACCCAATTCACCCCCAGGACCATTGGATGTAGCAGGTTCAGCAGGACACTGCAGCAGGATTTCAATGGACGGACTGCAGCAGGCAGCACCAGGGAAGACGTAAACTGCCTCCCCCCCCCGCCACATCTGGGCATGGAAAAGAGCTCCCCCTATGGAATAATGGGTCAGCTCATCAGGGGCCAGAGAATGCCTCAGCAGCAATCGGGAGCCATCCTGGGGTGGGTGAGCGTAAAGCCTTGCGGGGTAGGCGGACGTTAGGCTGGAAGAGGTTAGGGGTCCCTAGTGAGAAGCGGGTTCCAGACACTAGAAAGCAGTAGACACCCCTTGCCAACCATCCCCAGAGACATGCCCACCAACAGGACGCCAGCAGCATGTGACTGGCACGAGTGGGCTAACCTGGACTCAGCTTTGCCAGCCCTTTAGCCGGCAGGGCAATGCCTCTGAACAATGAGGGCTGTTCTGGGCAGTAGCAATACTAGGAAGCCTCCAAGCAGGGAAAACAATAGAACAGGCAGCACCAGGGTGGGGGATGGAGCAAACGGCTGCTGTGTTCCAGGGATCGCCAGCCGGGCAGCCCTGGAAGTCTCACACGGGCTTTCCCTTCGAGCCCAGGATTTTGCTTAACACTTTTGTACATTCAGGTGCTAGAACCTGGAAGAGATCAAATCGGGAACGCTGCCTGACGAGGCACATGGCGAGGGGGGCGGGAGAAGGAGGGGAAGGGGAGAGAGACACACACAGAGACAGACGGCAGCAGACCAGTAACTCTGCACCTTACTTTGCATTTATTCAAACACTCTGGATTCACAGTCCCTTTCTGAACACCACCTTCCTCCACCCTTTCAGCTTTCATGTCCCAGCAGCAGAGATTCCCTGACAGTGTTCCCAACCTCTTCCCCACCTCCTGCCATCCAGGAATATGGGAAGGGCAAAGTGCTTACGAACCCTCCCCGCCCCCGCAAGTCACACCTGGCAGGCTGAGAAGCTGGGCCTTAGACAAACACACATCACAGGCTGAGCTGGTGTAACTGACACAGTGCGCAGCCACAAGGAAGGTGTGTAACAAGATCAGCAGCTACGGGCAGGTGTGAGAAGGTGCAGGTCATGTTATCCACACCCTGAGGGGATCAGCCTGCCAGGGACACCATGAAGGTCTTTGTAACCCACCGCTTGGAATCTATCTGCCCACCCAGTACCTGAGCACCTCAGAGTCTTCAGTGTATTTAGCCTCACAACACCAGAGCAGAGCCATTATCCCCGTTGTACTGATAGGGAAACTGAGGCACAGGGAGATGATGTGACTGTCCCAAGATTCACACAGGAAGCCTTTGGTGGAGCAGGAAATTCCGAGTCCCAGGTTAGTACCCTAATTAGCAGGCCTCCCTACTCCCAGTGGCGTTTCTGCCAGCTCCTCTACATTCTGCGCAGAAACATCACTCTAATAATGATTTATCACCGTGGGAATCTGTTCTTCATCCAGCCCCAGGGACTCTACTTAAGGGCTTCTGTGCCCCTGCACAGGACTAGCCAGAAAGTTGTCCAGCTGAGGTGTGTTTTATAAGCTGCCTGACTGAAAAAAAAAATAAATAGGAACTTCACTAATGCCACAACACCCCATGCAGAGCCTCCTGGTGTCAAGGTGGGTGGGTGGGAGGTGGGAGAGAGAAATCAGAAAAAGGCCAAGATCCCCCGAGACGGCAAAGAACATGGAATGGCAGCTGGGGAAGTTACAATTCTGCTGTAACAGGGAATTCACAAACCAATTAGGGAGACAGAGCCATTGCCGGGTTCCAGGATCCATCCCCTCCTCTAGCCCAGGAAAGCAGCTCCAGCTGTCACAGCTTTACTGCAGGGGAACTTGGCTGTCTGCAAACCAAGGAGGGGAGTCCAGCTGGAATGCACAGGATGCCTCCGAGCTTGCCCCACAGCCTGGGGTATTGAGATACTTTGGCACAAGAGGCCTGTTGAACTCAGTCAGGAATGGAAGGCTGCCACCGTGCACGCACTATCAAGTAGTCACCACAGTGCTATATATCCTACAATGTATATAATACCCTACAGCTCGCGTTCCTGCAGAGAACCGGACCTGGGAGAGGAGCTAATTTAGGAGGACGACCAGAGATGAAATGTTAGATTTAAAGGTTACTGGGAGCAACCCCTCGACCCCATAGGTAGGTTTGGGAGGCTTAGATTTTTCATTGGTAAAGGTCAATTACACACACACACACAAACACACACACCCTGACCATCAAATATTTCCACCGATAATAACTGAAATCTACAGATTGGCAAAGGAAGAAAAATGGTGCTTGAGAACTTAAGAGTCAAAATCCAGCGAGTCAGACTTTTGAATTAGGCTTGTTACAAAAAGGACTAGCAAATGAATGGCAAAAACAGGTCTGATCCATGCCACCCCCACCAAACGTGTGCTCGCCTCTTCTCTCTCTCATCCAGTGGTGGCTCCTAACCCAGCAAGCCTTGGGAGCGGCTCATATATACAGGTCTGCAGCCTCCTGCTGCCCCAGCCTTCTCCTCTGCTCCCATGGCTCTTAGCCACAGCATGTGCAGCCCAACCTGATGGGGCCCAAATCGAGCATCCCCAGCCTCCGTCCTGAGCAGATGAGGAGCAAAAGGAGGAAGAGATCTAAACACTAGAGAACAGAAGAGAGAAACATTCCTCCTCCCTCACTCTGTTGCGTGTGCAATGAGGAGAGGGAAGGGTGAACGTACAGGGCAGGGCGGTTGAGGGGCACAGGAAAGATGCATCAATTCATAGCAACATGGGCTGCAAGAACAACTTGAGAACAACTGTCTTAATAGCTTCTGCATTAGCTTACAGGGTCACTGGGTGCCCACTACCTAACTCACCCCTTTGGGACACGCCAGGAGTATGGAAGATACAAACCATCTCTATGAAGACCACAACCAGCACGTGGTGCTCCCATCAAGGGCCCTTTCTGAGCTAATGGGGCAAAGCACAGACATTTCTAGCCAGAGTCTGGATTCTCTTCCTTGATTCTTTCTTGTTTTCCCATCTCCCAGGGCTCCAATTTTCCCTCCCCATCCAGCCCAAACAGGCACATCCTGGAGAGATGAAGTTATATGGCCAAAAGCATCCTGGAGCGCTCTCACCTCCAGTCAGACTCCTGCGATTCACAGCCCAGGATTCCCCTGCAGCAGTGACCGTGGCTGAGTAAGAGACTGAGTGACATCAGATGACTTTTCATGCCATGTTGTAAAGCTTTGCCTATGAGAAACAGAATGGATTGAAACCCGTTGACTTTGGGAATGGGGGGAAAGGAAGCCATTCAATTAACTGACCCGAGATCAGCTTTGGAAGTCGTGGCAGAAAAGCGAGTAGCCGTAGTGGGCTTTTTAGGACGCAGACGTGGTGGTTGACTGAGTTTGCCATGTGTAATGAAGTATCTCTACGTGTCACATGTAAGACATGGCCTCAGCGTCTGGGTCCCTCCCGGTTGCTATTGCTTGACAGAGGCGCAGTCTATCGGGGGAAATTTACAAAGGATTCCACCAGTGCTAATGCTGTGTTAACGTTAATGGTGAATCAGTGCATTCCTGGCACTGGCAGGAATTATTTGTCTAAGACCAAGACCTTAGACTCCCCAGTGAAACTTATCAGGCAAGTTTCCCGAGCACACATTCCAGCTAGTTCCGGATGGTTCCAGAAACTTGCCCATGGCAAAGAGATGATAAATTTGAAATTAACCAAGCAGGGCGGCAGGGAGAGGTGCAACATCGGCAGGTACGTTAGGCGCAGGATGACCGTGTCAGGGATATAAACCCTCTTGCATCAGGGCACAAACAAACCGCTAGCTGACGGGGTGAGGAGTCAGTTCCCCCACTGAGGATCCTGGCTCCTTCATCTGAAGCATGTCTCATTTTAAGACAAGCTAGGAGCACAGGGGCACAATCTCAGGCCTCGGGATCACTAGGAAAAGAGATGTGTTCTCACCACGTTAGTGAACACCTGGTAACTAAGGAGGGAAACACCTAGGGTGACCAGATGTCCTGATTTTATAGGTACAGTCCAGATTTTGGGGGCTTTTGCTTATATAAGCACCTATTACCCCCCATCCCCTGTCCTGATTTTTTACACTTGCTATCTGGTCACCCTAGAAACACCTAGTGCAGGCAAGGTCAAAATGTGCTACTGAGATTCCGGCTGCATTACCTAAGTGAGCTCTGAATGGCTTCGTAGCTCCTAGGAGCGGAATTGGTGACATCATGGAGCTGGGATTGTACTTAGGAGCCGATCTCAGGGCTACAACTGAGCCTTGCAGAACAGATGAAGGAGTAGATCTTCTTGTCCCCAAAGAAGTCGCCCCTGTCAAAGCAGTCCCTGCAGGACGGAAGAAAGTGGAGAGACTGGGCCACCTTCTCCTCTCCGACACGCTCCTGGCCTTGCTGCAGTGCCGAGGGAGGGTGGAGTCAAAGGCGGAGAAGCAATCTCCACAGCTAATGAATCCAGAACTTGAGTCAGGCAAGCTGAGCAGCGCCTCACCTTTGCAATCAGTCATCAGCAAGATTCAGTTACAGCCAGGTAAACCAACACTTTCCACACAAGGCAGTCAAGGGCTTTGGCCTCCCACCACAAAACCCAGATTCTAGCAACACATCAGCTCAGCCATCCCCACAAGCTGTGGTCAGGCACTTAGTGAGCTGAGAGATCAGCTTCTTCCATGAGCTAAACCGTTACAGAAGGGACGAGAGGCAGGGTGAAGAGAGGGAGAACGTGCATCTCAGAAATCTGATGAGCAGATACGTGACAAACTGCCGTTCACTGACTAGCTATCAGATCAAAGGGCTCTGCTCCTTTATGAACTCTGGTGGCTCGGTCTGAAGAAAGCGTATTTAGCAGATCTAGTCTTTGCATCAGGACAGTTTCCTCTTGCATCGCTGTCTTGTGCTAGTACCTGGGAGTTTATTGCTTTGTCAGGTACCTCCAAAAAGAATTTCACTGCGTGAAAAGAAATACATGCATATATTTCTCTGAATGAGAGGTTTTCCCCTCCAGACACAAACAACAACCCTTCCATTCAGAATAACCTTTATTGTATATGGAGAATACCCACACAAGAAAGAACACAAGTAAGATCCCTCGGAGATAACACAGTGTGTTTGTGCCCTCTGCAGCAGTTTGCACCTGAACACAGAATGGCTGCTGAATTCTGCATGTGGGTAGAGTGATAAGAAAGGGACAGGTTCAGGATACAGAAAACAAAGAGCCATCATGATTTCATAGGTAAAGAAACCCACCGGGATTTCAAAAGCTCTGTTCCTTTCAGGGTACTGGTTTAAGTGAATCACACTGTGCAGTGGGGTGAATGATTCAGATAAGAGAGGATAAGAACTTAGTATCAGAACTCTTGAACTTTCACCTAGAAATGAAATGGAACCTGAATCTTTGGTTAAATGAACTAACTCTGCCGAATCACCACAAAGTCATTTTCACATACCTCTCCTGCCCCTACATGGGCTTTGCTGATGCTGTAGGAGACTGGGGATCAGTTACAAACTCTTGGGTTGTGAGTGCTGCAAACCAATGTGACTGAAAAATGAAGCATGATTCTATTTGGTGCCATCCCAGCTCACTGGTAAGTTTAGGGTGACCAGATGTCCCGATTTTATAGGGACAGTCCCGATTTTTGGGTCTTTTTCTTATATAGGCTCCTATTACCCCCCACCCCCTGTCCCGATTTTTCACGTTTGCTGTCTGGTCACCCTAGGTAAGTTTCCCCCTTGGCCAGCTGAGAGGTTGAATCCCTGACTTCCCTACCTGTGCAAGGTCCACTTTGATCCTCTCTTACACAGATATTCCAAAGCAGGAATCGCTCCCTCTCCACAGGACGGAAAAGGAATGGTCGCCCGGGATGGGTGAGATCAGAACAAGGTGCCTAAGCTCGCTACCAAGGCAATTCAAGCATTTATTTTCATCGCCTGAAATGGTGGCAGATGCACAGGGGGGAGTTCAGAGGGGACTCGAAGGCCATGCTTACGCTATGGGTTCTTTGCCAGGACAGCTATATGGGATGGGGTGTATGCCCCACATCGGCTCCGAGGGAGCGGAATCAGGCCAGGCAGGCCCAATCACTCAAGTATGCGGAAAACGAGGAAGATTTCGGCTGTGTGGAGAGCTTTGCTCAGAAAGAAGCACACCTGTGAGGGAACAGGCAGGGGATTCTATAAAGCCAGGAGGCCAGAAATAGTGTAAGGGGGCAGCAAGGAGGAAGCCTGTTGTCTCTCTCGCTGGAGTCAGGGAGACTATACTAAGTACACTAGACACGATAAATCGACCCCCGCTGGATCGATCGCTGCCCGGCAATTCGGTGGGTAGTGTAGACAAGCCCTAAGCCAGTGGCTCACTGGTCACCCTTTTCACACAGCAAGCCTCTGAGTGCGACCCCCCCTTATACATTTAAATCACTTTTTTATATATTTAACACCATTATAAATGCTGGAGGCAAAGCAGGATTTGGGGTGGAGGTTGACAGCTCACACGACCCCCCATGTAAGAAGCTCGTGACCCTCTGAGGGGTCCCGACCCCCAGTTTGAGAACCCCGTCCCTAAGCTCTCCGGGGCAGGGATGGTATTACTCTGCTTGTACAGCACTCGCCGCAGTGGTGCCCCCACCGTGGCTGGTCCCAAGGTAGTACTGCAATAAACGTGTTCATGTGCAACTTGCAGACACGCCTTTCCTTTGCACATTACCTCCTGAATTTGGCCCTCTGAACGTAAGGGAGTCTGAGTCAGGGCAACTAAGCAGCTGAGGGGTCAGAAGAGAGGAGTGAAGCAAGAAACACAACTAAGAGGATGATGTAACGAGGTGTAAAGCAGCCCTCCCACCCCCAGCTTTTTCTGGCTCACAGATGCCTCAGTAGGTCTAAGGGAGTCTGACCAAATAAAATGGAATCTAAAGCTTTGTCTACACTGCGGGGGTTGCACCATTACACTCCTTTACACACCTCCTCTGAATTTAGTTCCTAGTCTTACAAAATGAAACAAATCGAGCCCAGCCCGTCAGGAAACGCTCGGTGTTTTCAGTACATGCTAAGCACACTAGCGAGCTGATTGCAGAGGTGCTCAAAGGCTGCAGCCCTCATCGAGTTGTGGGTGCTCCTCTCAAAATCAGGCTGTAAGTGCATTCAGCATGTGACTTTTTTTTTTTTATTATTATTATAATACAAGTGTTTCATTGAGTCAAACATTATGTGGTCACTTAGCAGCTAAGCCTTCCCCACAAAGAGGAGAACACATGGCATCTGTTCTGGGTCTTAAGATCACAAGCCCACCCAGCTCCACCTTCTCTTAGAGATAAGGGCTTGTGTAAATCACGGGTTATTAAAATAAAGTCATCACGGCAGCACCAAGGGTAAGTGCTGGCATTTCACAGGGGATGGACAGCCGCCGAGTCCCCCCTCCTCACAAACTGCTGTGACTTTTCCAACAGTGGATAGATGGAAGCAGACGTTCCAGCCTCCTTCTCCTGGCTGAGGCCCCAGCTGCTCCGGGGGGTAGTGGGCTGGTCCTGTCCCAGAGAGGGGTGGATAGGTGGCAGGCCGGTCCCATCCCGAGGGGCAGAGCGTACGTGGTATAATGGGTAGAGAGTGTCTTACCACACGGCACTGTCCGTCTGGCCCAGCTCCAGCCCAGGCTGCTGGTGCAGCTTCCTGCCTGGCCAGCATGGGATGGGGGGCAGCACCGACACCACACAGAATTTAGGAGCCCCGGACCACCCTGCAGCAGCCTCCAGCCGGCCTAGGGGAGACATCGCAGGAGCTGAGACTGGCACCTGCCACTTGGAGCACGAGCAAGTGTGTGAGGAGCACCTCCCTGGCAGGAGGGATCCGGGCAAGACCAGGATCCAACCCCCTCCCCCCAACCCTGCTGGAGAGGGTCCCTTTCACATACACAGCCTGATCCACCCACCCGGGAATCACACACCTGCACATGCTCCAAGCGGCTGCTGTGGGGGGGGGCCAGGCTGAGGCTCCCAATTGCCTCACCTTGTCAGTGCCGGCCCCGTCCCCCTGCTGGCTAGCCAGACAGGAAGCCGCTGCTGCCTGGTGCTTAGAGCCCCCTTCCCCTCCACCCCGGCCTGCCCCGAGCAGCCATGTTATCCCAGGGCTGTGATTTTCCCAACAGCAGGGAGGGGGAAGTGGACATTCCCACTTCTGCCTTCCCGCTGTAGGAAAAATAAATCACGATTCTGGGCTAACTTCACCGTTTCCGGGCAGTCCGTGAAACTGGGATTTACTCAGCGCTGCCAGACGGCCGGCCAAAACGGAGTTTGTGTGCAACAAAAGAGCGCTGTCTCGCCAGCTCCTCACCCTCTCCACTTTCAAACGGCTCTCAGGCTTTAGGATGTTAGTCACAACTACTGCTTGAGACTTTCGTGAGGAGCATGAGGCCACGAAGGAAGGAAGGTCCAGGGGGTAGGTCCAGAAGACCTGGGGTCATTTCCCTGCTCTGCTACAGGCTTCCTGCGTGACCTCAGGCAAGTCATTTAGCCTCACTGTGTCAGTTCCCTGTCTGTGCAATGAGGACACTAGTACTTCCTTCCCTCACAGGGGTGCTAGGGGATACGTTAAAGATGTGGGAGATGTTCAGATACTAGATAGATGAGACTGAAGGCAGGTGGTCTCTGACGCTTCCCTGCCATTTGCTTCTGCATGTTCCCATCCACAACAGAGCATTGTGTGCACCCAATGCACTGAAGGGTAGGGCTGACACGAGCTGCTGCCTCTGGGCCAAATTCTGATCTCAGTTACACTGGCGTAAATCCAGAGTAACACCTCCAGACTTTGTCAGTGAATCTGACTCCAACTTTGGTAAACTGGCACAGTTCCTTAAAAAGAGGTAGAAGCCACTCCCAGGGAATGGTTTTATTTTCTCCTCACTAGATCATTCCCCAGCTCTCAGCCCAGAGAGGAAATGCAGCTCGGACACTATTCCTAAACTTTGACGGCTGGGGAGTTCAAAGAGGATCATTAAAGCTGTTAGAGGAAGTGACTGCAGAAGAGAAAGGCAGAATTAAGAGGAACAAGTTGTTCTAAGAAGCTACTGCATCCGTCTGATCCAGGGAGCACTCTACCAAGAGCAAGACCAGATTTCTTAGCAATGACACCAAGCAACTGGCATGTTACTACGGAGAAAACAAACAGACCACAGCATAGAGTATTAAGCAGAGACAATGCAACTGCCACTGAAAGGGACTTACTTAGAAAACAGAGAGGCTCACTTTAAAAAAAAACAAAACAGTTTCCTGTTGAGAATTTACCTCAAGATGAAGTAGTTGGAGAGGACAGCTGTGGTATGTTAAAGGAGCTCTGTCAGCTTAAAAAGAAAATCATATTGTGAACCGTTTTCTTTGCCCGTGTTACTAACAACATCTTAGCTGATTAAAAACCCAGTCTTCTTACTTTCTGCATTCCCTTCAGGTGGGACAATGAAACTCAGCAAAGTCTGTTTATAATCAGTTTCACTTTCAGGTCCTGATATTTCAGCATTTGGGAGGCAAAGAAGGAATGGGAATCCGTTAAATGAAACAGCTGCTTTTATTCAGAATTTTAGAAGCCATATATGGCAAAGAATTTTTTGGGGGAGAAATGGGGGGAAGCTAAGAGTTCCCCCTAAGATGATTAATATCCCTCATGTGCGAGACAAGAATTTCATCATCAGGTTACGCACAGGGAGCAAATGGAAACAATGATGAACCATGAACAGCTATAGATACTGACACGTTCTTAACCTATATACAATTACGTCTGTGTTTCAGGCACACCAGTACCATTAGGTGCTTTTGAACTAGCAATGACTCCTGAAGCCCATAGATGGTATGCAAGGGAATCAGAGAATTGTTGATATGCCTGCATCACGTTGCATATGACAAGAGCATTGTCATCTGGGTACCCCTTCAAACTCACAGGAGATCGACCTATGCTTGCAGGTTTTACTGTATTCGAGAGAATTCAGACAAGGGCATTAAAGTGCCACTGAGAGTAAGCACAGCAGAAATGGGACAGATGGAAGGTCTCTCACTGCTAGAGATTTATTGTGGCTTGATGCTTGTTTCCAGTCTCCTAATGAGAGATGTTTATCTTGTGACTGGTTCTAGGTTCTGATTTTATAAACGAATGGCTAATAATAATATGAAAATAAAAATAGATTGATTGACACTGGCGCAATAAACATGGAGCACATTCGAATGGTTAGGACAAGTTTGTGGTTTTATTCCCAGCTCAGCCACTGATTCATTATGTGACCTTGAGTGAGTCACTTAATTTCTCTGCACCTCCATTTCCCCATCTGTAGAATGGATACACTACTACTAAATTTCTATACAGTGTTTTGCGCTGTGCAGATGAACAGTGGCATAGAAGTACTTAACAGTAATATGAGTCGCTCATCATACCATTGCTGAGATGTTGCATTTGGAATCATGGAGGACCAAGTTTTCAAGAGAACTCCGAGCCAGATTCTCACATGCCCCATAGCCAGCAGCAACCACTGAGGCACTGACAGCCAACGCACCGAGCTCTTGAAAATCTGACCATTGGGACCCAATCCAGCTCCCACTGGAGTGACTCTCATTGACCTCACAAGAGTTAAATCAGTCCGATACTGAAGTGACTCATTTTGTGCCAGGCTGAAATTAGCTTATCCACATTACATTTCTGAATAGGTGGTTTTCTGTTTGTTTGAAGTGTATTTTCCACCAGCCCCTTTTCCAGCTGCTGAGGATCACTTGCCAACAATCTGACTGCCAGAGATTTTAATCTGGAGTACTCTGATGAGAAATTAAATCCCTAATAATCTTCTGCCCATAGTCTTCCCCTCACTTTTTGCACGTGCAACCATTTTAAACAATGGCACCAATTTATGACTCTACATACAGGTTTCAAGTGGGAACCCATCACAATGGATTTATTTTGATCTCTTGCAATTCAAAGAGACGGCCTGGCTTGATCAGTTTCTCGGTCTCCCCATACTCAGCTTGCAATGTTTAATGTCCTGTCCCTCTCGCCCATTGCTCAGCCTGAAGATTGCACTTGTAATTAGTGGTTTAAAAAACAAACAAACAGACAAACTGGAATAAAATGTAGGACTATTCTTGTTGTTTTATTGAGAATGCCTCCTACTGCACATATAATTTCTGAACTATCCACTGACATTTTTAAGCAATCTACCCTGCAATTTCTGTAGAGCTGGAAGACAGACTATTTTGCTCAACTAAACAAAAAACAAAACAGAACCAAAACAGCCTTTGAGATCCTTGTATGTTTGGAACTAACCATTAAAACTGGCTGAGAAAAATTTTGCCTGACAACAAGAGACATTGTTGGGTGCCTATTTCTCATTCTTACAGCTAATCAAATGCAGCAAAAGGGATGGTTTATAGGGTCCACATTAGAACCAGCTTGTTGTGGTATTACTAACTATAATAGGCCCTGATCCTGCAAACACGCCCATCAGTTGAACAGGGCCGACGAGACGGGACGGGGGGAAGCCAGTACAAATTACTGGGGCCCGGCGGTCCAGAAGGGGGCCCAGGGCCTGGCTTTGTCGGCCCTGTTTAGCCGGTCCACCCTTGCTGGGGGGCCCAAAAATTTTTTTTTCACCGGGACCCGAACCCGCTCTTGGCGGCCCTGCTGATTTCAGTAGGATTTCTCCTGTGCTAAGCGGTCACAGGGTTGGGCCTATAACAGATCAGATCCAGGACCTCCCCAGCCTGTGCAAAGAGCTCTCTGCACATGGGCCATGCACTTTTAGGATTGGGGTCATGGAGAGGACTTCAGATTTATTTAGCTACATCAAGCTTTAATTTCTATTTTCTAAATATTACAGACCAGTTTGTAGACTGAGGTTCTAATCCTACAAATACTTACACGTGTGCTTAACTTGACTACTGCAAGTAGCCCCACTCAATCAGTGAGACTGCTCACAGTAGTCAAGTTAAGTATATGCATAATGTTTACAGACTAAGGCCTAACGGTTTTCTTCCTCCTCCTCCAACTCTACACTCCAAGGTAGAAATTACTTCTTTTTTTTAAATCTGCAACCTGGCTTCCTAACACTTTCATTATGTGCAATTTACTGAGAGCACCAAAGCCAGAGAAGTCACACTCCAAGAAGTTCCCATCTGCATTTAAAATGTTATTTTGTAAGCACCTATCAAAATTATCTCCCTGTCCTGAAAACTGCATGCTATGGATAATCTTTCACATCTCAGGGTAATTTATAGAACGTCTGCTATTTCCACTCTCTGCCTTTCCACCCCCAGTCTGAAAAAACAAAGGGTATTTAACCAACAACCTGCTAGATCTGCTCCTGATACTTTTGAGCACCAGATCCAGGGCTAGTTAGTTATGTCAGTGAGGGGAGTTTAAATTTTTGTAAAAAATGGGGATTAGTCAGTATATAGGGAGGGCTTGGCGATCAAGGCAGTTAACAGAAAAGGGAAGAAGTGGGTAGTATCAATCTTAGTGGCCAGTTTATAAATAGAAACAAAGTGGTGAGATAATATCTTTTATTGGACCAACTTCTGTCAGTGGAAGAGACAAGCTTTAGAGATTCACAGACCTCCTGTTCAGGTCAGAAAAGGTAACCAGCTGTGCACAGCTAAAAATGTTTATAAATAGATCTTACAGAGACAGGTGTTCCTCTACCAACCTGAGCAGAACAGATACAGCAGCAGCAGCAGTTTACCAGAAAGTAACAAAGACAGGATAGAGGAATGGGAGAGAAGAGCTTGCAGGGGAACAGATTTAGGCACGTTCCTTAGACCTTTACCTCCTCTATAGCTCTTTGGTATTCAGTGGCTCTTTGTTGACACCCAAACTAATCTGTTGCATAACCACCCTCGATGTTGCTGTGAAATAATTTAGGAAAAGGAAGCGAGAGAATTCCCTAGCTGGGAGAGGAAAGCCAGTCCCTGGTTTAGCTAGAGGGCACTCTTCTCGTTACCAGCCTCTTTGCTTTACTTGCAAACAAAAGATAGAAAACCGGTGGGGTGGGGGGTGAGGGTGGAGGACGGCGAGAGAAAGGGAAGAAAGAAAAGTGAGATCCCAGGGTCAGCCGGGACCTTACCATTCAGCCGCACTGTGAATTGCCTCCTCCTGCGATCGTGCTCCACCTGGATGGGGCAGTTCTGCTCCAGGATATTGAGCTGAGCTGCATGTGCCATGTTGCTGGGTGGGCTGTTGCTTGGAATTTGGGGTTTTTTTTTAACGTCTGTGCAGGGACAGAGAGATTTAGTTATTTCTAGGGCTGGACCAGCTCCTTCTCTCCCTGGTCAGCAGGGGGAAGGTACAGAACGATGACCGGCGGGGAGAGACATGATGAGCTCCTGCTGAAACTGACACACACACACACAAAAAGCCAGGAAATCAGCTGTGAACTCACGTGCTGACCTCACAGCCAATGCCCAAGCAGCCTTTTTGTTTTGATACATTCCATTCGACTCTTAAAGGAACACTGCACCTTGAAACCCACCCCCATTCCCGCACCTTCTCCTCCTCTCCCCCTGCTCATATATCTAGAAGTGAACTTCTGTGCCGAAGGGAAAAGAATCATGCTGTCTTAAGAAAGGGGGTAGTTTTATGATTCATTTCTCCCCACCCCCAAGTGATTCATTCCCTCCTTAGAAATGATAGAGCCTGCTGATTGTCCTCAAGAGGCATCTGGACTCACCTGACATCACAGGCTTCCCTGCTCTGTGACACAATGGAAATCCGAAATCATTTCCTTTCTTTCTGTACCTACACGGGGAAATGTTCTGGCAAAGCTATGCCAGTACAGTCACACCACTCTAGTTATAGCAGTGTAAAGCCCCGTGTGGACGTTCTTACTACAGAATGAAAGTGCCTTTTTCTGGTTTAACCCAAGTTTGAAAGCAGTTGAGGGAATACACCTGTTTCCAAGGAACATATTTTTCTCTGTGGGTTGCGAAATCATGATGAGCGATACCACAGAGCTCACTTTAATTAACAAGTTACACTATTTTGCAAAAACAGAGCTAGAAACAAACTTATACATTGCAAAAACAAAGCTGCTGCAGAGGACAAAAGTTCCTGTGCAATCTGTCTTGTGAATTGAACAGGCTCACAAGTATTAAAAGAAAACATGTTCTTTGGCTTCGCCACCTTACAGGATACAATCAGTGTTTAAAATTAAAAAATAATTAAACTGCATAGTCAGCGATTTTTACTGTGGTTTCAAATCATGCGCTATATGAAAGAGAGAGGGCCCGATTTTCCACTCACAGCCAGTTGCTGCTCCCTTACCCTGAGCACCCTGGCCCTGGAACAAGAGCCACTGCCACCCTTCCCTTCCCTACTATGCAGAGGTGGCTGTCACAAGAGGCATCTCCACCAGCTTTTTGCCAGCAGTGAATTCCCCAGCAGGAGGGGAATTCTCCACTGCTTCTCTCCAGACTCCAGCTGCTTTCAGTCCACTTTGTGCTGTGTTCATAGTGAAAAGTGAATTTAGCAGACCAGAAAATCCAGGTCCTTTATTTAGGCCATGCTCCTACAGTGAACTCCACGTTGGAAACCTCTGTGTCCATGCAGCGCCCTATTGGCGCAGGGATTTGTCAGTGCAGACCTCATTACAGTATCCCAGTCTTGAGTGACTCTCAGACAGATGTTCCTTCTCTATGCCCTGGTCTCCATTGGACACTGGATTATACTCCATTTGATGCTGTATAAATCTACTCTAAGTACCTAGGTAGAGACCTAATACAAGTTCCCAGTATACATTTGTCTGACAGTTTTCAGTGCATTGTTAGACTGTGGAACTCATTGACAAGGAAGTTGTGCAAGCCAAGAATTTAGCAAGATTCAAACAGGAACTTGACTATTATATGGCTATCAAGAATACCCAGAGTTATCCTCAGACTTCAGGTCTTAGTCCAAGCTTTAGCTGCTAGAAATCAAGATGAGACCTAATGTGTGTGTGGGGGGGGGAAGGGCAGATTATCCCACAGCTGCCCACAGTGGGGTTCTTGCTTCCTCCTCTAAAGCATCTACTGCTGGCCACTATCAGACTGAATACTGGACCAGATGTCCACAGATCTGATCCTGTATATATGGGCATTCCCATATTCCCATTTTTTTCTCTCTACGAACGAGTGTGAT
Source organism: Mauremys mutica (assembly GCF_020497125.1). Taxonomy (NCBI): domain Eukaryota; kingdom Metazoa; phylum Chordata; order Testudines; family Geoemydidae; genus Mauremys; species Mauremys mutica. Next base: position 78,268,925 of record NC_059082.1, on the reverse strand, counting down.
ACATTTGAGTGAAACTGCTTTGGACAAACTTAATAAAATACAGTTTAAAAGATTATTGGAGAAGACTACATTATTGTTATTCTGTATCAAATGGTAGGGAACTGGGAATAATAATATTTAATAATTAGTAATACTTTGTCCATCTATAGTGCCTTTAAACCAAAGATCTCAAGGAGATTAACAAACTTGAATTAATTAACGTCATCAAGTCTTTGTCCAAGGTCACACCTCATATAAGAGAGGCAGGATGGTCCAGTGGTTTGCATGTTAACTTCAGGCTCGGTAGACCGGGGTTCAGTTACTTTCTCTGACACAGACCTTTTGTGTCACCTTAGGCATGATCCTTATTCCCTGTGTATCTTTTCTCTCTCAGAGGTGTTGCGAGGATATATACAGTAAAGATTATGAGGAGTTCAGACACTAGTAATGGATGCTATATATGTACCTTAATAGAGGGAGCTAAGCTTAATAGTCCTGACTAGTAGCCCACTGCTGTAACTAATAGACAATGCTGTCATCTGTGTAGCTCCACATAGTCCTGTGAAAGATTTACCAAGAAACATGTGAATTAAATGAAAGGGAGAATTTGATTTAATGTGGACAAAAGCCAGTTCCACACACCTGGATTCTTTCAGCAGCCCCCTGAAAATATGTTGCAATATTAGATGCTATGGATTTATCTTCATGTTGCATGAGGATTATACCCTTGCTAGGACTTCAAAACAGGTACTCAAATGCCAAAGCAGCATCTCTCCCAGCTGAACTAAGGAGAATTCTCAAGTGCTTTTGGTAATTGAAATCTTCTATCAGGTTTCCAGCCACTGAGAGGCAAGACTGTTGCATGTCATTGTCTGAGATCATGGAGTGTTTAGCTGGATGATCCACCACCTATTCACACACTGATCTCTCCATTCCAGAGCCTACAAATCCACACACTGACCCACAGCATGTAATAAAACTTTAGAAATGTGTGGTGGCCTTTTAGGAATGTTAAAAATCCATCCCCATATGGAAAATGATAAGAACATTTGAGCTCTGTTGGGAATTTTATCTGTATCTCTGCCTGGTTGCCTCTGCCTCAGGCCAGCAAAGCAATAGCTGCAGCCTAGGACAATCTGCTCAGACAGACAGAAGGAGTCGCAGGCCGCAGAGAAGGTAAAGGTGCTCAGAATAGGACCTCATCTTGGGAAGACAATGGGAGTTCTGCCATTGACTTCAAGGATCACCAGCATCAATCCCAGAACTGCCTGTTATTCTGTGTCATCAGGATTCAGGCCATGAAATTCCTGCTGGATATTTTTCTTTATTACACTCAAGGATGTTTTGTATATTTTTACTCTACCTAACAATGATGTCATGTTACCATATCGAATTTTGATGATAAAATATTGTATCGATACTTCTGCAGCTCCTTTCTCATCTGAGGATCTCAAAGCACTTTAGAAACATTAGTTTAACTAAACTACACAGCAATGTGGGCCTTAGATGAGAAATACAGAGGGATTGTTTCATTTAGCCCTTTCAGGGCAACCACCGCTGGTGAGGAAACCAGCACCTGTTTAACAATGCAGAGTAACGCTGCACAGTGGTTTGGGAGAGGAAATGAAGAACAACACTTAATTTGATTTAAACTAAAAGGGAAATTCAGTGAGGCTAAATATAATTACTGGTGATGGAATTTGCCAAGGTATGAAGGTTAACACCTCTGCACTTGCAAAAAGTCCCAGAGGCTCCTTAAAACCACAAATGGTCAAGACCTCACAGAATTGACTTTTACCTGGAAAAGCAGCACCTCCAGTAGCAGAATTACTGGTTCAATACTGACACAGAGGGAAAAGCGCCACCTACTATGTCACCAGCGCCACTTCCTGCAGTGGTACCTAGGAGGTTTTTTCCCCACTCAAATGCTGATCAAGCCCAGTTCAGATCTGGGATCACAGGAGAAGGTGGTGTGGCTGCCAGTATAGAGTTCAGACTCTTACTGATTCATAGACTCATATGTTTTAAAGCAGAAGGAACTATTATGATCAGCTAGTTGATCTCCTGCAAACACAGGCCAGAGAACTGCATCTAGTAGTTCATGTGTTAAGCCTGATGACTTGTAGTTGAACAAGAGCAGATATCTAGTCCTGATTTAAAGATTTTAAAGATGCAGAATCCACCATCTGCCTTAGGAAGTTGTTCCGAGGATTAATCACCCTCACTATTAATAATATGTGTCTTATTTCCAATCTGAGTATTTTTTGCTTCAGCTTCCAACCACTGGATCTTGTTTTGTCTTCTCTGCAAGATTAAAGAGCCCTCTAGTACCAGATTGTTATGTCCTAGGGGCAGCCGGTGTAGGAAGCAATCACTTGAGGCCAGAGAGCAGGCAGCTAACCAAAACCTCCATTTTATTTACAGATATACAGAGAGCTCACTCAGCCGGTTGAAACCGGTTGAGCTAACCCATAATAATCTAACTCAGTTGCCATAGCAACAAAAACCATGACAACCAAATACATAACACAGATATTGTCTCCCTCTGTAGGTACTTGTAGACCACCATCAAATCGTCTTTTAACCTTCTTTTTGATAAGCTGAATAGATCCAGCTCCTTAAATGTCTCACTATAAATCAAGTTTTCCAGTCCTTTCAACATGCTTGTAGTTGCACTCTGAACCATCTCCCATTTTTCAAAATCCTTTTACAAGTGTGGACACCAGAACTGGACATAGTATTCCAGTGATGATCTCACTAATGCCAAATACAGAGGTCATATCATCTCCCTACTCCTATTCAGAGTCCCCCCTGTTTATACATCCAAAGATCGTGTGAGCCCTTTTGGCCACAACGTCGTGTTGAGAACTCAGAAATTTGGTAACAGAGGGCTTTTCAATCGAGCAGACAAAGGTGTAACAAGAGCTAATGGCTGGAAATTGAAGCTGGATAAATTCAGACTAGAAATAAGGTGCAATTTTTTTACAGTGAGAATAATTCATCACTGGAACAATTTACCAAGGGCAGTGATGCATTCTCCATCACTGGAAATTTTAAAATTAAGATTGTCAGTTTTCCTAAAAAATACGCTTTAGCTCAAACAGAAATTCAGGAAAAACCCATGACTTGTGTCACACAGGCAGTCAGACTGGATGTTTTCAACGGTCCCCCCTGTCTTTATAATCTATTCATCTACGTTCAGATGGTTTCCAGCCTGCTTCCTTTTCCAGAGTCACTATTTTCCAGGATGCAGACCCCCATCCCGTAACTATGACCACAATTCTTTGTTCCAACAGTTAGGCCCCTGAATTTAGCTGTATTAAAACTGTACCATTATGAGCTCGGTGGAGGGTGACCACCCATCCCAAATTGGGCGGGACAGTCCCGAAATGCAGAGTTCAAGTCCTAGTCCTGGGCTCAGGGCCGGCGCTTCCATTAGGCAACCCTAGGCAGTCGCCTAGGGCGCCAGGATTTGGGGGGCGGCATTTTGTGCGCTCCCCACGGGGCGCACGGGAGCTTCCGGTTTCACTCCCGTCGCACCGCCAAAGAAGGACCTTCTGCCGATGTGCCGCGGAAAACAGCGGCAGGCAATTGAGTAGCTCAATGACTGCCGCTGTCGCCTGCGGCATTTCAGCGGAGGGTCCTTCTTCGGTGGCGCAACGGGAGTGGAACTGGAAGCTCCCGCGTGCCCCATGGGGAGCGCACAAAATGCCGCCCCCCGAATTCTGCCTAGGGCGCCAGAAACTCTGGCGCCGCTCCTGCCTGGGCTGAATGACTCTGGGACAGCATTTGTCCTGAATTCCCTGCAGCACTGCTCTGCACCTGCCTGAGGCTCCAGGGTGGTGCCAGCTTCTTCCTGCTGGTGGTGGTGGAGGGGAGGGCTGAGGTGGGCCTTAGCCCCCCTCACCATGAGGCCCCGCCCCCTGCTTCTCCTCTCCCCTGAGGCCCCGCCCCTGGCCAGGCCAAAAACCAGAGCGGGGCAGTAGTAACAGCTGCCCTGTATGGTGCATCTCTGGGGGTGGGCACACAGGCCTGGGGCTGCTCTTGGGCATCCCGGCCCCCTGTCCAGGGCAGGTGGAGGGTCTGAGGCTCCCCACAGTGGCCCGGGCTCCCTGGGTGGCTCTTACCATGGCCTGGCTGTGGCTTCTGGCCTGGCTAGGGAGTGGGACCTTGAAGGGAAGAAGAGGAGCAGGGTTTGGGGCCTGAGGAGGAGCTGGAGGTGGGGTCATGGGGGGGGTGTCCCTCCATGTGTCCCTCTTTTGCCTTTTGAAAAGGTGGTCACACTAGCTGGTGAAACCTTGTTATGGGTTCCTCACGGAGACTGATAAGCTTGAATACACTCTTCAGTTAACATCATTGTAAGGACAAGCCCCATCTAGGATAAAGGGAATATGTGAACACACCCAGGAATGTTCCTTGATTATTGCTTTGTGTACGGCTCTGTGTGTGTTGTGTGTGTGAAGGTGGAACACAGTGGACAGAAAGCAACACAGCCAGCCAGAAGGAGCAGCTGAAAATGCAGTGTCTGACCCTGAAAGAAACTTGGCGGGGAGGAGGGAGGGGGGAGGTTTCTGGCTCAGGGTGCAGGCTGAAAAGAGTTTTCTTGCTGTTGTGAGCAAAAGAAGCTGTTTTCTGCTAGTTGCTTCCTTGTGTGTACATTCATTGTCAATGAACAAAACTGCATCAAAGAAATACCTGACTACCACAATTTCTGCTCCCAACTGGAACATCCCCAGGGTCCCAAACTAGCCACTCAGGCCAAAAATGGACCACAGCATAAAAAGGAACTGATTTCATTTCCGACAGCAAATTACACTCCTGCCTACTTTAGGCCAGTCCTGTGCTCCACTGGACTTACTTAGCTATTGTGAAAACCATAGTGCATCTTGGGGTGTCAGAGCAGAGTGTGGGGACAGGGGATCAGGATGGGGTTGGCCCTAAAAACCAAACAGTCTATTTTAGACTGTCAGCTGACAATGGTAAGCTCATTGTAAATGCAAAGTGTTTGGTAAGTTGTTCCAATGGTTAATTACTCTCACTGTTAAAAAATTATGCCTTATTTCTAGTCTGAACTTGGCTACTTTCATTTTCCAGCCATTACATTTCCTATAAGTGCTAAGCATTACAATGCTGATTATTAATGTGCTGAATACCCTTCTCACAGGCCTGGCTATTGAGGACATTCAACAATATATGGCTGCCAATTCCAATTCAGATGCGGAAGTCTCCTCTGAACATAAGGTTTAGTGAAGCTGATGTGACACCCTAGACTTCTCTTCCCATTGGCTTTCCCTTGGTAGGGATTCACTCAGCAGGACTGTCCCCTCCCACCCTGTGTGCATTCTTCATAGAGACCCGGACAATAAAAGAATTTGTGGAATGAAGGTGGGTGGAGAATATAAAATCCTTATGTGGGAGATCTGCCTGTGAGTGTGTTACTCAGGAGGCTTACTCAGCTTGTCCTTTAAGGCAGAGTTTCCTAGTCTATGTTGCCATTAAAATATATGGAGGAAAGGTACAGTTGATTAAAGCTCAGGGCAGAGGAGAAGGTTGGTTGGCTGGTTGGCTAAATCACTAACTTTTCTCCACTGGATTTCTAATGAATTTGAGTTCTCTGTGGGTCACATTAAAAAATGTGTTCGGTGGCTGAAGCCTACAGATCCATTTTCAAAAGTGGCCACTAATCATGAATACTTCCATTCTTGGGTGCCCTAACTGCCGTACTTAGGGGCTGATTGCCAGAACTGCTGTGCATCCGAAACCCCCACTCTCTTGATTTGGAGCTATGGGTGCTCAGCAGCTCTGAAAAGCAGATATGAGATGCCTTAAGTTGGGCTCCTTAAACATGAAAGTTTTGACCTTAGCACTTGTTTGATGTTTGTCCATAACACAAAATCCGCCACACAGGGCTGAGCCAGGGAGCAAAGCATGGGGGAGATGGGAAAGGAGAGGCACTCATTTAATGCTGCAGACCAGGACAGAAATAGGAAACAGCAGCATGCCAGACGGTGATGGGAAAGCAGAGGATCTCCTGAGGGCTTGTGTGAGCCAAGGACAATGGCAGGGATGATGAGGGAGCAAGAAGGAGCACCGGGAAGTGTCTGATTTCAGTCTTTCATTTTCCCTTGGAAGAAATGCTGGCATCAGCTCCTGCAAGCCCTTCCTCACTATGGTCGATAAACCCTGGCCATTAAAATGCAAAGCCAACATTTGTGCTAAAGAAACCTGGAAGGGCCAGCTGTAGAGAGGTTCTCCAGAGTCTCATTAGTTTCTGGCCTCTCTGCTGAGTCTGCCGATGCCCACAAGGGGGCCAGCTGATGCAGTGATTTTTACCAGGTAGACACTTATCTCTTGGCAACTGGCCAGAGGCCACCAGTCTGTTATCAGACAGTGACAATGTTTGGTTATTCCCATGCTGGATCTGAACCAGTGACTAGAGGTAAAAGCAACAAAGAATCCTGTGGCACCTTATAGACTAACAGACGTTTTGCAGCATGAGCTTTCGTGGGTGAATACCCACTTCTTCAGATGCAAGAAGAAGATGCATCTGAAGAAGTGGGTATTCACCCACGAAAGCTCATGCTGCAAAACGTCTGTTAGTCTATAAGGTGCCACAGGATTCTTTGTTGCTTTTACAGATCCAGACTAACACGGCTACCCCTCTGATACTTGACTAGAGGTAGGAGACTTGGTATCTCATTATCAATCTCTGAGCCATTCAGTGACCCTTAAGATATGTCCTTTAGCATGTGACACCTGTCAAATCAGATCCATTTCTTGGCCTAACCACTGTGATTGCCTTAATATTCCTCCCACTAGGTGGCACAATCAGCACAACTGAAATGTCAGTATTCCCGAAACAAGTCTTACAAACAGCCTTCCTGTCAATTCGATTCTGCGGAGGTCCTGGGGGCAAGCCAGGGGGCTCTTCCTGGTACCTGGGGTGACAGTGTGGTGAGGCTGAGGATGGGGAGTTATGGATGACCTGCTTCTCCTTTCAATGTGCATACCTTAAAACAGGGATGGGCAAACCTTTTGGCCCGAGGGCCACATCGGGGTTCCAAAACTGTATGGAGGGCTGGGTAGGGAAGGCTGTGCCTCCCCAAACAGCCTAGCCCCCGCCCTCTATCCGCCCCCTCCCACTTCCTGTCCCCTGACTGACCCCCTCAGATCTCCTGACCCATTCTACCTCCCCTGCTCCTTGTCCCCTGACTGCCCCCTCCTGGGACCCCGACCCCAACCGCTCCCCTGGGACCCCATCCCCAATCCAATGCCCGCCACTCTCTGTCCCTGACTGCCCCAAACCCTACCCACACCCCTGCCCCCTGACTGCCCCCTGGGACCCCCTGCCCCTTATCCAACCCCCCCACTTCCCACCACCTTACCATGCTGCTCAGAGCACCAGGACTGGCAGCCGTGCCACCCGGCCGGAGCCAGCCACGCCGCCACACAGTCTAGAGCACCGGGGCAGGCCGGCGGCTCTCGTGGCCGCGCTGCCCAGCAGGAGCTTGCAGCCCCACTGCCAGGAGTGCTGGCGGCACAGCGAGCTGAGGCTGCGGGGGAGGGGAGCTAGCCTTCCCGGCCGGGAGCTCAAGGACCGGGCAGGTCAGTCCCACAGTCCGGATTTTGTCCACAGGCCGCAGTTTGCCCACCTCTGCCTTAAAAGCATGTAGCATAAACACGACATAGCTATGTATGGGGGATGATCATTGAATCCATACATGATGCCAGAGTCTTGAGAAGGAGACAGTAGGAGCAGGATGAGAGAAGGCAGCAGTGTGTGGGGGACTACAAACCATTAGGGAATTGCAGGCTCTGGAGAAGGGTGGCAGAGTCGGATACAAGAGGAAGGAGAGGCACATGGTGTCCTAGAGACTCTTTCAGGCTGGGGAAAGGAAGGAGATGGTGGGATTGACGGGGGAGGGAAGGCAGCAGCATAAGGAGTGACAGAGGGGCTTTAGAGCCGAGAGGGAGGCTGTGGGATTGGGATTCACCAGAGAGAGAAAGCAGCAATGGGAGTGAGAAAATACGACTTCCTGTGGCTGGTAACTTGTCTTCTTCCAGCAACACTCCTTGAGGTAAAAGTATTGGCCTGAAAGCCTAAACTGGCATCTGCCCTGAAAACTGGTGTCCTGCATATTTCAGAGGCTGTTTGTGGAGTGTCACTGAGTTGTGATGATTTGTGATGTAGCAATGACAGTTCCATGGAATTTGATGACATCTCACTGCCATGTGATTCAGCTTGATGCAACGGGGCAACATTTTGAAAGCAATACGATGACACTCTGATGATGAAACGCAGGGATGCTTTGTTGCAATGTGATGTTTTGCTGCACGGTCTCCGCGTTTTCACAAGATCCAGCCACGTTTTGCCTCGTCGCGGCTACGTTTCGATGCTCGGTGGCAGCGTTTTGCCAAGATGTCGCTGCGTTTGGGAAGTGATGTGCCCAGCACTTTTTGGACCTGGTGCAGTCACATTTTGCTGCAACATGGCGGCACCGTCTGTAATAACTGGACAGGCCGGCGATGTTTTGACTTGGCCTTGGCCACGTTTTTTGAATGGAACGTGGCCACTCTTGCCACAGGGCGACTATGGTTTAATGTGACGCGGCCACGTTTTGTGGCCACAGCTGATTTCGCCCCAGTGGACCAGCCTCCCAAAGGGGAACGAGTGACTATCCTGGGTCAGGAAGCGGGGGGGAGGGGTGGAATTTCCCCCGCTCCCCCCAAATCTCAGCATCTAGGCTGGAGGTCAGAGCCTTGTGGGGCAGCGGGGCGTGGCTACGATGACCACGCCCCTTCCCCCGAGGACCCAATGGCGATAGAGTTCCGGCGGTGGGGGCGTGGCTGGCTGCGCTGGGCCCAGCTGCGCGCCTCGCCTGCCCGGGACTCAGTGTCTCGCCTTCCAGCAGCCGGGCTCGTGCCGCCCGGGGACATGCTCCGGTCCCGCGCCGCGCCCCCGGCCTCCGCCAGCGCCTAGCTCCGCTCCGCTCCGCCCAGCGACCGGCCTGCGCCGCCGCCCCAGCCCGAGACCAGCCATGTCCCTCCCCAGAGGTAGGAGCGATCGGGGGGGTTCACCCCAGCTGCAGCCTCCCCCCTGCGCGGTGCTCCGCTTCTGGGCTACGGAGTGGGGGGGTCCCCCCAATGCGCTCCCCAGGGAGCGGCCCCGCCGCGCTGGGGGTGCCCCCTCCAAGTTACGGGGTCCCCTTGCTCTCCATCCGGGGTGCTCCCCCGTCGGGTTACGGGCTGGTGGGCCCCCCAGGGCGCTCCCCGGGAAGTGCCCCTGCCGTGCTGGGTTATAGGCTGGGGGTCCTCCTTGCTGGTTCTGTACCTCTAGCCAGCATCCCGAGCTGGGTGTATTCTGTCTTTCTCTCTCTGCCCCACCTGCATCCGTGGCAGAGTTGCCCTGCCAGGATGCTCTCTGATTCTCCTCCTCGGTTACAGGGCTGCCCAGCATGCGCCTGGTTCACCTAAAATCTTCTGCCCACCTCCTCATTCTTCTCCCCTCTAACTACCTGGAGTTTAGATTGACTCTGCTCCAGAGCTCTTTGACTGACTACAGTTCTCCATCCAGCGGGGCAGATTTTGGTGTGTGCTCTGTCGACAGGGTGGCTGGCCAGGCAACCACTTGCATCTGGTGGTAGGTGCATGTTTTGACATCTCTCGTCACTTGTTTTTCCCTCCCATCCTCCAGTATAGCTGGGGAAGAGGATTTGCTGCCTACAGGTCGAATGCTGCTGCAGGAGACCCTCTGAGATTGGCTGAGACTGGGAAGGGGCAGCCTGTCTGTTGCTGGGTATGTGGAGGATGGCATTAACACAACAGGAGCAGCCATGAATCAAAGAAAGAGGGTCGGTGGGGCAGGGCTGGTTCATGGACAAGGGGACTGAGCAGCATGACAGATCAGATCTGCATGTGTCTTGATATTGCTAATCTGATTTACAGGAACATACCATAATAAGAGACCTTTAATGCGGTGTGGATTCACAGTAGTGTTGGTGTTGTTTGCTCATGCCACTTGGGGAAACATTTGTGGTATTAGCAACCAGAGTTGCAGCCTGGTCACTGTGAGTGAAATCTCTGCAATTCCAGTTCTTCTTCAACGCTTAGCCAGTCGGCTGTAGCGATTGTTCGCCATTTGGTCTGTTCCTGCGCAACTGCAAAGGCTTGACGACCTGAGAGTCCAACATCGAAACAGACTCTGTGAACCCATGTAATTCTAGTTGGACCAGACTAAATGTTTTCCAGCTTGGATGCTGTTTGAAAGCCAGGGGTCTGGAGGTGGTGGTTGGAGAAGGAGCTATGGCATTTCTGAAGCTTTGGGCTTCAAAAGTGTTGAATATGGTGTCAGAGCATTCAGATGGAGGGCTTTGCATTGGTCTCTTTCTGGGTGTAGCGAGAGAGACAAAAAACCTTTATAAGCATATTCCTCAGTCCTGACTCAGCACTGAAATATGGACTGGATGACTGTATATTACTTGAGTAGAGTTACATAAGCTGGGAAGATACCTGATTGTTGCCTAATCTTTCATGTGTAAATCACCTGTTAGCTGCATACTTGCTCTACAGCCAGAAATTAATAGGTAGCAATAGTTATGGCTCTTTTACTTCGCCTCGGTTATGTAGAATAGAATCTTTGAAGTTCAGCTCTTGTAATCAAGTTGTTTGTAAAGAGCCTAGCAAGATTTTGGTTCTGTATATACAAATATGAAAGACTGGTTCCCTGTTCCAAGGAATTTACAATCTTGATCTTGCTGTCACGTACATAGATGCTTTACTTGAAGCAGGTGAGTAGTTCCATAGTAGTCAAAGGGACTATGTGCACACACACAAGTGTTTGCAGGATTGTGGCCTATGATGTTAGAAAGCTGCATATGATTACAGTTGCTCATAAAGAGAAATACGCTGATTACAAGCCTCAGTGCTTTGGTTTTACTGCACTACGTTACTACTTTGGCTCAATTACTGCAGTAAGTTTGTGGCTGAATAAACAGACGAGTGATTTCCATAGGTGGATCAATGGGGCAGTGTACTGTGTTTGTCCTTTGAGGTGTTGCGTATGTTACAGTCTAAAACTGAGCAAGACTGACTGGCTTTCATTGAAAACGTTAGACTAAAATACAGTAACTAAACCTACTGGTTAAACAGTCAGTCTGCTCAGCTGAATAAATGTCTACTAGAGACAATATGAGAAATAAAAACAACAAAATATTAGTTTTAAGTGCATGCTGGTATATCAAAAGTTAGGGTTTGTATTGCAGTGCACACACACCAGTTGTTATCACTCGCTTTCATTCTGATGTCAGTTTGTAGCCAAGCTGGGTCAGCATTTTCATATGCAATCTGAGTAATGACCTGTGTCATTGTCATGATGCAAAATCATTATTTTTGTGTATTTTGTACTTTTTAGAAAAATAAAATGGGGAGTCAGGCCAGTTTCCCATTCAGTCCCAAAGATTTAGTTGCAAATTCTGGAGGAAATGTCCACTTGAAGAACAGCATAGGCAAAAGTGCAATAAGATTGTGTTTATTGTGACTTCATGACTGCATTACTTAAATAGATCTATGATGATAGCAACAGTTGTTTTTTTTCCCCAAAAGACAATCACTTTTGCAGCTTAGTAAACTTTGCAGTGTCCTGTGAATGTAAATTTCTGTGGATGAGAGTGGTGCAGATACAGAGCAGTAGCCTGTGATGTAACTTCAATAGTGTTAGATAAAATTGCATGTAAAGGAAATACACAGGAACATCTGTCCCTCTAGTACTCCTGGCCTTTGAGCAGAGCTGTGTTTGATCTTTCGCTGTATCTGACATTGATTCTGAGTTCTGACACAGCCTGATTTGATGAGTGCATGTCTGTCAGGCCTTGCCAGATTTTCCCATGTGTCCTTGTGATGTGCAGCTAACAAACGTGAGCATGTGTCATGGACATTATTATTTGTATAGGTCCAGTGGTATGCCTTGTGCCTTACCAATGAGTAAGAAGACAAGCTCTCTGCCCTGAGGTACTTGCAATCCTAAACTAGGCAGCTGACATAATAAGAAATTACATTGGGGTGGGCCGAGGAGGAAAGGAAAGGGGGGAGGTGGAGAGGAAAAATTATTCCTGATAATTCTGATGAAGAAGGTAAGAGGGGGAAGATCACTCCAGATCTGTGATTAGTGATGGCCAGCAGGATGAAGGCAGGAAGGGAATGCATGAGATTTAATTACTGCTTCTCGTTTGTCACTGGAATAAACTGGATTTAGATTTTGGGGGACTTTTCTTCTCCCAGGATGATGCACAGGAAACTTGAAATCAGGGCTCATGTGAGTGGATGAACAACACGTAAATATGACTTTGTTTTAAATGGTTGTGTCTGAAACAGGGGGAATGTGAACTTGAGTTTCCTGTTTGCTGTGTAACTGTGGTATGAATCAGCAGTGATATAATGGTTCTGAATGGAGCTGCTGACTCACATGCAAGGGAACATATGCTAGAACTAGCTTCCTGGATGGAAGGAGGTCAGCTGTGCTGCTTAAAGAGGCAATAGTGAGTTGGCCTGATGGAAAGGAGAGGTGAGCCCCTCTCTTTCTTTAGCAGCCTTTCTGTCCGATGATGGTGCTGAGAGTCTGTCCTCTGCTGAGGAGCTGGATGAGACTAGGGCATGAGCCCAATACAGGAGAAGGATTTGCAAGGAATCATGCACTTATTTGCAAGGTTCTTTGCCTGTAGGCAGATACTGAGTGCAGGGAATATGCTTCCTTCAGAACATTTCCATACTTGCTTTGGGGAAAGCGGGTATTTTAAAATTATCTGCATTTCAAAGCTGCTGGCTGTATGGATTGACCTTTCTAGTCTTCTGAGAAGAGCTGGTGCCTGCCTGAAATACAATTGCTGCTAATGTCCTTCTGGGTGCCCTTCTGTGTCATCTGACACATGCATGACCTGTTGCTTTCTAGTATGTATAGTTAAATTTTTGAGTCCATTCAAGTATAATGATTACCTGGTTCTCATATTGGCCTGAGATTGACAGCTCCATTTCTGTCCATATCCTTTACCACCCTTTGTCTGACCTGAGCATTTTCCTTGTCTGCTTCCTTTGTCTCCTCTTATGCTGTGATCTATGTTCGGATCAGCCGCCCAGTTAATTGACAAAGCAACTGCTTCCTCTGGAAACCTCTACTCCTGGGGTTCTCAAACTTCATTGTACGGCGACCCCCTTCTGACAACAAAAATTACTACATGGCCCCAAGAGGGCAGATCAAAGCCTGAGCCCTGCTGCCCCGGATGGGGGAGCCCAGGCCCCCGGGCTTCAGCATTGGCCCTGAGCAATGGGGTTCAGGCTTCAGCTTCTGGCCTGGGCCCCAGCAAGTTTAAGACGGCCCTTGTGACCCCCCATTAAAACAGGGTCGCGACCCACAGTTTGAGAACTACTGCTCTACTCCCATCCCATGAGTGCTCAGCTACTGTGACTGCACACCATTCTGTCCTCCTCTGACTTGCTTTGTACCTTTGAAATATAAACGCTTCAGGACAGGAACTTATTGGTGGGTGAGCACTGCTCGCCTGTTGTCTGGTGACATATGTTTGCTCTGCAAGAAAGGCTTAGTTTGATTAGACTGCACAGGCTGCCGTTCATTGACCATCGTGGCATTAGATCACTGTGGCCGTCCTATTGGCTAGGTTGAATTTCCAGCGTTCGCTTCTGTTAGGGGAAACTTGTTGTGTGGAGTCTGGCAGAGTCAGCTTCCTCTTATCTATTGCTTCCGTTTCTTGGTCTTAATCTGATCAGGATATGAAACAGGGACCGTTTCTCTGTAACTCACAAATGGAATAGCTACAAATATCCCATTGCAGCTTTCAAAATTAGACTGTCATTTCTGTTCACTCATAGCATTGTCTTCTACCTTTGCAGTTTTTTTAGATGCTGTGTAACTTCGAACTGTTGCACGTAAGACTTGTGACTGGAATGATGGCTTTGGCTACACTTACATTTCAAAGCGCTGCCGCGGCAGCGCTTTGAAGCACTAAGTGTAGTCAAAGCACCAGCGCTGGGAGAAATCTCTCCCAGCGCTGTCCGTACTCCACCTCCCTGTGGGGAATAACGGACAGCGCTGGGAGCCGCGCTCCCAGCGCTGGGGCTTTGACTACACTGGCGCTTTGCAGCGCCGCAATTTGCAGCGCTGGAGAGGGTGTGTTTTCACACCCTGCTGCAGCGCTGCAAATTTGTAAGTGTAGCCAAGCCCGATGATGGGTGGGAGGCTCTGTCTGTCCAGCATAAACACCTTGTATGGACCATATATAAAGTGTAACTATGCCTTCAGCTTTGCAATTGTGTATAATTCACCCTTCCATAGATTTAAGTGGGATGCTGTCACAGATAAGAGGCTCAGAATGTGGCTTGCTTTTAAATCCATGCTGTTCTTTGTTCAGAAAAGCAGGTGCTTTAATTAAAAGAATTAAGGGGACATTTGGGTTCTAAAATGGAGGGTGGGGGAGGTAGAGAGGGAAGCAGAAAAGGTGTTTTTATGTGTCCTGAGAAACAAAGGTCTGGTAGATTTCCCCCAATAAGGTAGGTAGAAAGTTACAGCATTGAAATGAGGAGAAATGCAACTAGGACATCTGTAAGAGAATATGTATGAGAACTGCGCTTGGGGGAGTTTCTGTAGCCCCAGTAACAAGGTAGCAAAAGCACATTCTTCTCTTGTGGTCTGAGATTCTCCTCTGAGACAGGAAGGAATGAGTGACTGAGAAATGTCAGGTGTCATGCATGTGAGCATCTGCTTTTCAAACCCATCTGCTTTTACTTCCCTTTTCATGCACACTTATGTGAAGTGCTGGATCTGTCTTTCCTGGAGCAATGGCCCTCTGTGTGGATTGCGGTTATTGTGGCTGCAAAATTAGATTTAAAAGAGAGGGCTAGAAAAAAAATGTGGCAAATTTTTCTTTGCAGAGGGGCTTGAATTGAAACTAGACTTTTATTAAAGTGCAGCTGCATTTCAGGCGATACAGAAAAATCATCTGTGAATGAACTGCTGCTTTCCTGGCAATATGCTCTGCTCAGGTGTGGGAAATAAATAGTGTGAATTAGCATTGACTAGTCCAGCCTGCATTTTTTAGGCACTGCACCCTTTGGTTTGATTATTCACTGTCTTCCATGTGGAATGCAGCTTGGTTAAATGGTTATGCAATTCAGTGGACTTAGATTCCTGAGCTGTCATGTGCAGTCCATACTGTTCTTACAGTTATTGCACCTGATAACACCCAGTTGAGTTAAAATAAAGGTCAGGCAAAAAATAAGTCATTCATATTCAAGGCTCTATCCAGGTTTTGCCGTGGGTCGCCTTGTATATAGTGAATGCTTTAGGATGGAGGCACAATGAGGAATTTTAGTTCTGAACCTACAAAAAGCAGGAGCATTCCCAATTTTCAGTGTGATTGTATTTGAATGTAGTGTATATGTGATTCACTTAACAATTATAAGGCCTAGAGAAGCTCTGTCTGCACTCCTCCTGATGAAACTCTGTTGCACTGTGTCTATTGCCATTTCACAGGCAGGAAGAACTCCTTTGGAGCTAGTAAAAAATGTTGCTTGGACATCCCTGTATTTCTAATCGCGTGTTGATGTTCTGTTTTGCTGGCTGGATTCTGCTTAATATTCATAAGAGCCAAACTTAGCCCGGGATTTTGACTGTGATACAGGTGAAGGTAAGAAGACTGTCTTAAGCATCTGTCTGGATCTGAATCCTTCCAGTGCCATCAGACATTGTTATGGGCATGAACAGGGCTGTTCTGTCCCTGTCCATCATGTTTACTGTTTACTGGAATGGCTGCCTTGTGTCTCTAGAGTGGAACCCTTTTTTTTTAAGGAGGCCAGGTTGTTGGCCTGTCGTTCAACCCCACTCTGGAGGGCCAGTGGGCCGCTTTTTGTCTGGCTTGGGTGGTCCTTCCAGGAGTTAAAAGCTCCTGCCAGCAGAGCTCTTAGGTGATTGGAATGCACGCACCTTCCAATTGCTTCAAGGTGCCATCCCCGGGGAAGGAATCTATTATGCTGACCATTAGATACTCCTATTCTCTTCCCACCATGTCAGGTCAGAAAACAGCTCCCTTTCCTCCCCATCACAGTCTTCCTTTGCATCTGGAGCATGCTAGACATGAAGGCCAGGTCTTTGCTGCTAAAAATGTATTTTTTACCTCAGGGTAACTAACATGCATGAGGAAAGACCAGGCATGTTACTTTTTCCTCAAGGTAAACTCACCCAGATCAACCCCAGGCAGGGGTATAGTGCTGACCTTGTGCTGTGTCTTCACTCTGCTTTTTACCTCAGGATAGCACCCATGGTAAAAACCGCAGCAATGAAGACAAGCCCTAAAACAGTGCAGTCATACTGCGTGTCAAAACACATCCCTTTGAAGCCCTCGAAGGGCAAACATTCAGTACAATCTCGCTGCTTTGCATGCGGCTGCCTTCATAACACTTTCTAAATGAGAAATATGGAAACATTTTTGATTCATGGGTTTTAAGGCACAAGATCACCTGGTCTCACCTCCTGCATTGCCTAGGCTGGAATTCCTGCATCAAGCCCAGTGGCTTGTGGTTGAACTAGGGCATATCACATAGAACAGTGGTCCCCAACCTTTTTCAACTGGCGAGCCACGGAGGACCGGGGCGGCGGACGAGCATCCGCCGAATTTCTGCCGACAAGCGGCAACATCCAGAGGCGTCGCTGCCGACAAGCGGCATCATCCAGAGGCGTCTCCGCCGAAATGCTGCCGAAAATCGGCGGCATTTTGGCGGCGACGCCTCTGGATGCTGCTGCTTGTTGGTGGCATTTCAGTGGATGCTCGTCTGCCGGCTAGTACGTGGGCGCACATAGACGCCCCAGTGGGCGCCATGGCGCCTGTGGGCACCGCTTTGGGGACCCCTGACATAGAGAGACACCTGATCTAGCTATTATTACCTGGAATCTTTAAAATCAAGGTCTCTTATATAGCACTTCATCAGTAGGTCTCAATACTTATTCTTACAACACCCCATGAGGTATGGAAGTGCTATTTTCCCTATTTTTAGAGGTGGGAAACTGAGGCTAAGTGACTCGCCCAAGGTCACACGGTAAATCTGTGGCGGAGCAGAATGTTGAACCTGGGTCTCCCATGTCCTAGGTTAGTGACCTAACCACTGGACCCTCCTACCTGTCTAATGGGATTCAGTGATGGAGTTTAGACTCTTTTTGAAATTATCTTAATCCAAAACATTCCTTCCACCGCCAAAATTAAACACTGCAGACTCAAGGAGTTGTCTGATTTGTGCTGTCTCTACTCTGGGGTATGGCAGCAGCAGACTGGGGAGAAGATGACACCGTTTTTCCCGCTCTCCTTCCCACCCCGTTATGTGATGGTGTCATGGCTCCATCTACCAGGAAACAAGGAGAAGAAACTCCGTCGATGTACAGAATAAAGATGATTGCCCAGCTGGCGCCTGCTCTGGTAGAAACTTCCAGAGTGAAACAAGACAATGTGGGGTGCACAAAATAACTGAATTAGTTAGACGCACTATAACCTCCCTCCTTCCCTCCAAGGGTTCATGTATGCTAGGCCTTTTATTTAATTGAGTGCCTTGATAATACCTTTGGTAGAGGTTAGTGTGAAGACGCTCCCCAAATATTTGTTCCGGGCCACATATCTTAAAGCTTTGCCAGTTAACTGGATGTATTTTACAATCATATTCACTCCAGATTTAAAAAAGTCTAGTGTAGACCAACAGAAGGCAGGATGGGGAGGAAACAAAACTTACCACAAAGTTACCTAACGCCCCCTCCCCAAATTCTAATGCTGGAAAGGAGTAAACCTCCACAGTGCACAATACAAGTAATTTCCCAGAAGAAGTGGCTAACCATAGGCTGTGGTTTGGCACCAGTGGCTGTCAGAACTGAGCCCAGCTGCTGGTGCCAGGTTCCAGGAATGTGATGTCACCGTTGTCTGTTTCGAACAATGCCATGGCTCTCCTTGCCCAAGGAGCTGCTAGGAGTAGAGAGAGGTTAAGGCAACTGGTGATGTATGTCCTGTTTGTATACAAGGCTAATGTACTCTTGTTCGTCACGTTGACTTTGAGGGTTTTGGCACCTTCTAGGGATATAAAAACAGTAACACAGCTTTTGATTTTTCAGGAGCTCTTTTTGGTACTAGCAGATCATGAGGATGAATATCTGATTGGGGGAGGGAGGACAGGTTGATATTGAGTCCAGGGCACTAGATTAGGGTAAAGCATCAGGTAAAATCTACTAACTGCTCCTTTATTTTGGGGGGAGGTGGACACTGCGTGAGTGACATGCAGGTGAAGGTCTCTTAACGCTGGGAATTGAGCTACAAATACTGTATTTTCCCCATTGGGATCCAACATAGGATCGTGGTATCTCAGTTTTGAGGTAGAGGAGTGAATTTGTAAGAGATTTTGCCTATATCTTCCTTTCCATGGGTGCTAAGATGTGAGCGGATAAAATGCCCTGTGCGCTTATACTGAGCCCTGGTCGACACTCTGTGTTCATACTGATTTGAACATATTTTGGGTAGGGAATGCTTTTTTTTTTTCTTTTTTTTTTTTAAATATAATGATAAAGCTAAGGCAGTTCAATCCCCTAGTGTGGGCAAACCTAGCCCGAGGGAAAGGTGCTTGTAGTCCAGTCAATTTATGAACAAGCTATGCCAGTATAAGCATTTATTTACTGGTACAACTGCAGTCCCCACTCATTGATTGTACTGCTTTAACTAGCTTTACTTCTGCACCAAAAAACGTGTGTAGACCAGCCCAGAACAGCACATCTGGGGGTTCCTCTGGGCCAGTTGGCAGTCTCTGAAGTTTATTATAAAGGTGGTCAGGGCCTTGTGTGATTGGTAAATATAATGCACAATGGCTATTCAAAGTACGAACCAAAGGCTGGGGAGGTGATGTTATAAGGGGGAAACGTTCTGCTGCAAGAGCTGGCAGGTGGTCCTAATACGTTTGACAAACCATAAATGTGCTGGGTCAGGTAATTGGATGAGTCAGCCATGGGGTTGTCTGGGAAATATCTGCGAGTCTGAACTAGCTGGCCCGATAAATATCCCTTCATGATGCATGTGTATAAACACTGTCTTTCTGTGGACTTAATGGGGACAGCTGAAAAAGCAGTTTTCCTGCCTGGGTCAAGAAAATGAATTTTGGCAGATTCTGCAACAGGTGCAACTGCCTGTCAGGGATGCGCTCTGGGCTCCCTTGCTGTGTCTGCTGATGGTAATTGTTCAAGAGCAGAACACCCGTGTTTCCCCTACGCAGGCATTTGGCTCTCTGCATACCTCAGTGCAGTCAAGTAGGGATCTGCTCTTACTGTCCACATCTTTCCATGCAGGGTTTCTCTGTGCACTTAAAGCTAGTGTGATTATTCTGTCATTGAAGAGGAATTCTTCCATTTGGTTAAATGGCTTCTTTGTCTTTTGGAGCTAGGTCTCGTCCCTGGAGCCGTAGTGGTGGTCAGATCTTGCGAGCGGAGAAGGCTCACTCAGGCAGTACTCGGATGGGAGACCTGCAGGGATCAAAGCAGGAGATGGTGTTGATTAAGGGCATTTCTTCTGAGCTGTTACGATACCAGTGCCCTAACATCCTGTGCTTCTGCAGGGAGCTGTGATGAAAGGCAACGAAAGTGTTTCTTACTACTTACTACCAAAGATGCCGTGACTCTTTCCGCAAGAGACCAATATGCTGACCCCACAGTCTCTTGAAAAAGCACAATCTGGCTAATTAAATTTCCCCTTCAGGCGGTGGTGGCGGTCAGTTCCTGTCCTGTAGTGCTGTTGCGAATTGCATTGCAGCAGTGGTTGAAGTGGTCGTTACAAAATCCCTTGTCTACCTAGTGCTCAACTAATATTTGAAACCCTTTGAGATCCTTTGTAAGGTGTCCTAGAAATGCATAGCTGTGAGTGCTTGCCCCCTCCACCCTGCCTCAGATGGCACAAATTCAGCTATTTGACTGCATCCAAAAAATCATTTCCATTAGCAAAAGTTGCATCTTAATGACACTGTTTTTTAACCCGTCCCAGTGTATTGGCTGGCATACTAGGTCTCCCTGGCCTTGCTAGAAGTAAAGTTGGCCCACCATTTCCACCCAGCATTGCCTGTTTAAATCAGACCCTGTCAGCAGGCTGTCCTTCCTGCACTTCCTGTTGACTCCCTTCCCTATTGGTTGATAAGCTCTGTGTTCACAGAAACCAAATAAAGCAACAGTATAAAAGAGGATGCAAGCTGCGGGGATGAGTGGTGTGTGGGTGGAGGTGCTGTGAATGGGATCCGTGCAAGCCTGAGCGTAACAGCCTCTGCTGGAGTTTCAGCTTTATCTCTCTGGCAGTGTTTGGATTTCTTAAAGCTTGGGGCCATGCTGCTATTCTGGTTGATGACCTCTCCCTGTGTTTTAATTACTTACGTTTTAATTACTCGAGTATACCGTGCTCTAGTAAGGGAGATTACTGGTCTCTGGCCTGCATGTTCCCTTCATTAACTCTTTATTACCTTTTCTCACTGGTTGATGGTCTCCAGCATTACTGAGGTGTCGAATGCCACAGCCGGCTTTGAGCAAGTTTGCCGCTTACCTCTCAACATGCTGCGTGGTGGAGAGGGGCAGCTTTAGATCTGAGAGAACTGGAGCTGCCAATTCAATGCCTAGGGTGTTCCAGGGAGGGCCAGGCACAGCTCTGGTCTCTTTGCCCTCATGTTGCAGTAGAAACAGGCCCTTTCCCAGTTGGTGTTTCTGTTACATACTTAGGGCCCTACCAAATTCACAGCCATGAAAAATGCATCACGGAATGTGAAATCTGGTCTCTTCCTGTGAAATCTGGTCTTTGGTGTGCTTTTACCCAGTACTATACAGATTTCACAGGGGAGACCAGCATTTCTGGAATTGGAGGTCCTAACCCAAAAGAGGGTGGTGGGGGTGTCGCAAGGTTATTTTAGGTGGGTTACGGTATTGCCACGCTTAGTTCTGTGCTGCATTCAGAGCTGGGCGGCTGGAGAGTGGTGGCTGTTAGCCGGGCGCCCAGCTCTGAAGGCAGCGTCCTGCCAGCAGCAGCGTAGAAGTAAGAGTGGCAATACCAAACCATGCCACCCTTATTACTGCGCTGCCGCCTTCAGAGTTGGGTGGCTGGAGAGCAGCGGCTCCTGACTGAGAGCCCAGCTCTGCAGGCAGCAGTGCAGAAGTAAGGGTGCAATATCGTCCCAGGCCATCCTTACTTCTGCGCTGCTGCTGGCAGTGGCTCTGCCTTCAGAGTAGCAGCACAGAAGGCAGCAGTACCACAACCCCCCCTTACAGTAACCTTGTGACTGCCCCAAACTCCTTTTTTTGGGTCAGGACCCCTACAATCACAGCACCATGAAATTTCAGATTTAAATAGCTGAAATCGTGACATTTACCATGTTAAAAATCCTCTGACTGTGAATTTGGTAGGGCCCTACACATACTAAATAGATCTCAGCCACTGCCTTCTGTGAGCATCTGAAGTCTTGGGTCAGTAGTTGTGAACGTGGGCAGATGACTTGAGAATAAAGATGTTATGGCAGAAGGTATCTTAATACAAGTACAGTAGAACTGCAGCGTTACGAACGCCAGAATTACAAACTGACCAGTCAACCGCACACCTCATTTGGAACGAGAAGTACACAATCAGGCAGCAGTAGAGACCCCAAAAAAACCCCAAAACCAAATCCAGTGCAGTACTGTTAAATGTAAACTACTAAAAAATAAAGGAAAAGCGGCATTCTTCTTCTGCATAGTAAAGTTTCAAAGTTGTATTAAGTCAATGTTCAGTTGTAAACTTTTGAAAGAACAACCATAACCTTTTGTTCAGAATTAGGAACATTTCAGAGTTAGGAACAGTCTCCATTCCCGAGGGGTTCATAACTGAGGTTCTACTGTAGGAGAAGGTTGTAAGTGAATTTTGTATGAATCCTAACTGTATTGGACTCAACATATTCCTTAGACACCCACCACATTCCTTCTCACACTGGTTGTCCTACTGCCACCAGGCAGTTGTCATGTGCATCTGACTCCTTTTTTCTATGTGGAGCCCAAGTCGTCAGGAAAGTTTGCACTTGAGTTTTGGCTTCACAAGGAGTTTCTTGTGCAGTAATTGTGGGTTTTCCCACTTGGGATTTTACACGTGGCTTCCCCTCAGTGAGCTCTGCCTGTAACAATTACATGGAAGAAAGCCAGCATGTTTTTCCCTTTTAATCTTTAAAACTTTGACTTCTGTACATTCCATTCCATTCCATACTCCACTTTCACATTCCTCCCTGCAGAATGGCCCCCCGTGGCACTGCTAATTCAGGGCTTCCTTCAGACGGGAGGCTTTTTTTTTTTTTTTTTTAATGCCTCATGTAGGGACTGCCTAGGGCTTCCCGGTGGTTGTCGGCTGCAGCCAAGAAAGCTGTGTTGACTCACAGCCTGGTAGACCTTGACCCAGGATATGAGCTGACATGTTGGGACTAGTCTGTCTGCCTGGCAAAAGCTGTTTCCACAGAGCAGAGTGATAGTTGTTTAGATGGGATTTTACACAAAAACACCTGCAAAGCTTATAGCTTATTTCCACTTCACTTTGGGAGACTCTCTGTGCAATTAAAATAAATTGATTTAAGAGACGGAAGCGATAGGTGCAGAAAATCATGGCACTGACACGGTGAATTGCGTTGCTGTCTGTCCTCTTCCCCTGTTTAGGATAACCTAGCGTGACCTGGCTCTGCAGCGCAGGCCGTGATGTTGGCATTTGGAAATGTGCTGTTTGAGGGCTGAAGTATCTTTTCACTGACATGTACTTAGACCCTGATTCACCAAGGACTTGAAGCATGTGTCCACCTTGAAGCACGTGAGCAGCGCCATTGACTTTGATGAGACTGTCCTTAAAGTCAAGCCCGTGCCTGAGTACCTTGCTGAATTGAGGACTTGTTCTCTTTATTCTTGTTGCTGGTGGGGTACACGGACCAAGCTGGTCACCTACCTCTTTCATTATGACCTGGCAGCATTACTTGTCAGTGGTTAGGATTAATGTCCGTAACCTGGCAGTTGTTGAACGCAGAGCTTTGCATGTGAGAATGGAGATGCCGATATCCTAAGGTGAAGGCCAGTGGCTGCTTATGGAGAACTGGACCAATATCCTGTTTGGTTTTTTTGTTTTGTTTTTTTTCCTGCACCCCCACTAATCTCCTCAATGACATGGGAATCCTCCAGACTCCGACTGCACCCAGCTGCCTGGGGGTGGAGAAATCCCTCTCGAAAGGTTTGTGGGGAGCTTGGGGCCTAAGCAGGAATTAAAACACTCTTTTTTTCTCCATTATGCATAGAGCCAAATAGAGCCTTGGGTATAAGACTTGACAGAGCCTATTAAAGTATCTGTGCAGAAAAGCTAATTGGAATATAGTGGGGACAGGAAATTTAGTCACAGTTGGTTTGATACGGGAATGGAGGAAGTACAGTGTCTAAGCTATAACTACTAGTGAAATGAGGAGGGGAGTTGTACAAGATATTGTCCACTATAAATTAAAGAGAAATGTAATGGTGCATTGGTCTGTCATCTTCAATGGACTGTCAGTTCAACATCCCAGTTTGAATTCTTTTCCTCTATATAATATATAATCAAAGCCTCCCACTGAATTGAAATGATGATGCAGCCAGGTGCAAATGAATATAGTTTCTCCTCTGAAGATGTACTTGGGATTATGTCCAAAAAAAAAAAGTAGCAGCGATTCATTTGGTAGATCGTCACTGGAAGCAGGAAAAAATCCTCTGTACCACTGTTAACAAAAAGCCTTTCACTTGTGGTGAGCTCTGTCAGGCTTGTGTTTCTTCTCAGCCTCTCCTGGTTGGAGAAGGTTGCCTTAGTGAGAACAGAATCAGACAACTGATCGTACAAGTGGCAGCTCCTTGAATCTTTGGAGTTTCATGCACAAACATACTTGTTGCTTCTGTCAGGCTTTCTTTTGCTGCAGGACCCGTATGCCTGTGAGAGTGAGCTGGACTCTCGGATCTCAAGGGGCGTTTGCAAAGCCAGCAGTTAGATAAACAAACCAAAACGTGTCAACTGTGTGTTTGAGCTGGAGTGCTGAGAAGCAATAACCACAGAGCCCAGTGACGCCACAGTTATAACCCCAGAGGGGGAAACTTCCCTCTAAATGCTCCACGCAGCTGCCCGCCTTGTTCTTAGGCTGGAAATTGCTTTTTCCGAAGAAGGGCCCGCCTGTGGTCTCTGGGCCAGACAGAACACCTGTGTTTGTTTTCACTGTGCCTCTGACCTGCGTTCAGGGAACACAGCTGCAGATGGGAAAAGTTTGCTTATTTTTCACCCAGCTCCATTTGCTACAGCAGGTGTCCAGTCAGCCTTAAACTTGCAGCAAATCCGTCTCTGGAAGGATTCAAGATATAAATGAGCTGCTGGATTTTCGGACTCTCCATGGAAAGCACCTCTGTGCTTGTGTACCTTTCTGGTCTTGGAGCAAGGTGCGAGGCAGGGGGAGAGAGAGAGAGAGAGAGGATGCATAGAATGTGCTTTTCTCTTAGTCTCGCTTGCCTTCGCTTAACAATTAAGATGCATTTGGGTTGGGGTTGCTTTCTAGATCTTTGTCTTGTGGCTGCATGCCACCCCCCTTTCTGCTTCCCTCCCCCCACAAGTGTGCACGCAGCTGGGTCAGTGCAGCCAAGTGTGCAGACTAGGCTTTAGGGTTAGCTGTTCAGTGCAAGTGTGCAGACGAGAGGTTGCATGAGGGTAAGGAGTCTGCCAGCTGGGGCTCTGTATTGCCTGACTAGACCTTGCACCGCGGAGCTGAGGGGTTGGGTTCTGGAGTCAGCCTGTCAGCAAGGGGCGCGCTTACCCATGGATGGGTCTGCATAGGAAGATGCTTAACTATGTGCAAGCTTCAAGCAGGGGGACTGTGCCCGGCTGGATGGGGAGCGGTACGAATAGGAGAGGTAGGCAGGTGGTTTAGTGCTGTGCGCCGCTGTAGAGCGGTCACCGACGTCCGCTTGAGTCTGAGTCAGAGCACTTCTGTTTGTGGGAGGAAGCGTGGCCAACGCTGCTGCTCTGAGCAGGCTCTTTGGGAAAGGGATCTCCTGCGAGTGAGTGCCTTCCTCTCAGGGACAGAGAACTAGCTTGAAAATCCGGCCACGGAAAAGGGCGTTGATGTAAGGAGTCATGGAAAGAGCTGAGGATGCAGATGGGCATGGTGTCCTGTGTGCTGCGGGGCAGGTCGTGCCGCGAGCTGTGCTTGGCCCTCTGCTTTGGTGCACCCGAGACATTATCTGGTCAGCTTATTGAGCTTTCGTATAAGCCATTGTTGCAAATTCTTAGCACATATAGAGCAATGTTGCATATTTAAGGCATTGTACAAACACCCGCTAGTGGTTCCTCATTTCACCTCCTCCTAGAGGGGTGATCGGTCTTCATTATAAGTGGGAAGGAAGCTTCCTCACAGCTCTGGGTCTGATCCTAGTGGTATGATCACAGCCATGTGTAGGCTGTAGTCCTGCAGCTGCAGAACCAGCCCTGTGCTTGAGAATCTCGGCTTGCATTTAAAAAACAAACAGAACCGCAACCTCTTTTTTCCCCAGCGCTTGTGGTTGTGCAGGTAACCTGGATGCCGTGAGAATGTAACCAGTGCAGTGGTGTCTACCTGGAAGTGCAGATGGACCAAACCAGTAGCTCAGACAGGTGTTATCTGCTCCATGCATCTTGATGGGGGATTAACTCTGAGACCTGAAGCAGGCAATTTAAATGTCAATATTGTGAACTACTTTGCTGCTGGTCACATTCAGCAGGAGCAGCAGCTAACATGCTTCTCCCACAAATCCGGTGCTGCTTCCAGGTCCCCAAAACTCCAGCTGCATCTGCCCAAGCCCCCAGGTATCCCTTGACTTCCAGCCCCTGCACTGCAGTCAGGCATTGACCATGCAGTGATCTGTTGTATTGAAAACTGGCAATGTGGGCACGGCATAGCATTGATTTTAATATCCAAATAACTAACCCAGAGGTGACTGTATTTTCATATTGGATTCATTTGAAAGCCTGCATATAAATAGAGCTGCTGCAGATCTTCTAGACCGCCACACTAGCGTGCAGCAGAATCCGCAGGCCTTGCTGTGGGATTGAGGTGCAGTTTGCCAGAGCACATGAGACTTCGACTGTGACACATGGATTGTTGGATTTCCTTTGCATGGGGCACACTCAGACCCTAGGGGGCATCAGTGTTGCATATGTACAGAGGAAACTGTAGCTGCCTTACAGACTGTGCGCAAAGTGCGTATTACTGTAGACTGGTAGAAACCCAGCACAGTACAGCATCTTGTAACACTGGGGATTGTCTGTTGCTGGGACTAGACTGTTCGCTCTGATTATTTGGCTGTAGGGAGACACAGATATGTCTGCATCAAGCTACAACCCGGCATTTTTATTGTAGGATAGAGAAATGCTAAAAGGTTCTATTAAAACCAGACCCCCTTTCCATAACTAGAGCAATTTTGAGGGGGCTGGATTATGGTCCTTTCTATGAAACCTTTCTGTGCAGTTATGGGTTCTTGAATGCAGCCAACTCGGTGTAGATATAGGCGTGATATAGAAGCTGAATTTTCTGCTACAGTCTCTGCGTGACCATGAAATTTCCCAAGTGGAACTTTCATAGTATTTTAATTGCAAAGTCTGTATCCCCTCAAGAGTTTAAGGAGTCTGTATGGTGTTGGTTTCTTCTGTTGCTCAACTCTGCTTGGCTGTTTAACCCTCACCCTGCCCCCAGCCTCCTATATAATCGATTCCTACTTCTATTGTGATAGCACCTAGCAGCTCCAGTCACTGTGCTAGCTCCTGGAGACACACACACCAAAAACAGAGTCCTTGTCAGTTTAGTCTAAAACTTCTTGTGTTTGGGATAGAACTGGACAAAATTTTTGGTCAAAAAAATTCAGATTTGGGTCAACCGAAAGATTTCCTGAATCTCTCTCTGTCAAATTTGCCAAATTATTCCACTTGAAAATGGGACATTTTGACATAGTTTTGACATTTCTGAAACAAAGCTTTTTACTTTTTTAAATAAAACAATTAATATTCCAAACAAAAAGTTGTTTAAAATAAAAAAAAAAATCAGACAAAACAGTCTCTCTCTCTCTCTCTCCCTCCCCACCTCTTAGTTGGGGGAAAAAATGTTTTGGGTTGAAATAAATGTTTAGTTCAACTCCAAGCTAATTATTTTTAACTTTTTGCTTAGTGAACTGAAATATTGGTTATTTGCACAGCTCCAGTTGGCAGATCTGTATAGCATTGCCTTATGCTTCTTATTTTAAGGGACTCTTAATCCTTTTCCCTCCCAAACATTTAAGAGGTGGTAAGGGGCCAGTTATTACTAGTCTTTCTGATTTTTTTCAAAAGCCCCTGCATCTTCCATACATGTCTTCAGTTATCCTTGATTAAGTATTAACCCTGACTCAGTATTTCCAAAAGCATATTTGTTTGCAACCGGTTAGAGGGGAAGGGTGGTGGAACAGGCCTTTGTTGGGAGGGCTCTGTTTTAGATCACTGCTGAGTTTAGGGTGTGCTCTTCCACTTACTGAGGGTTGCTGATGTACAGGAGAGAGCATGGGCTCTGAAAGCCAAGAAGACTGCAGTGTTGCCTACTGGTTAGAGCAGATTGAGTCAGGACCCCTGCTTTGTATTCCCAGCTCTGCCATGGACTCAGTTGGGCAAGTCCTTTTAACCCACCCGTGCCACAATTTCGCCATCTGAGAAATGGCGAATAACATATCCACCACATGGGGATGTCGTGTGGCTAAATTCATGTTAGTAAAACACTTACGATGCCTTTTGTTCAAGGGTTTAACTGCAGAGTACTAAATGTTGGATGATGCATGTCAAGTTACTTGGCATTCTTTGTGGTGCAGGAGTCTGCGGAGCATTCAAACCTTTGGACTGAGAGTTTGTGTCAATATTATCAGTCTCACTAACTAAAACACTGACTGAGACTCTTCTCAAGTTCCTCACATCCACTAAGGTTGACATTTTCACGGCTTCAGGAATGAGACATGAGAAGGTAGATTTGGAGTTTGTTCATTGTCCCCTTGTTTTTGTGTTATGAGACATTCAATGAAATTGAAAGTGTTAAATTCAAAATTGATGAAAGGAAACGTTTTTTCACACCAAGTGTAAATAGACGGTGGAACTCATTGCCACAGGAAGTTGTTGAGGCCAAGAACTTAATAAGATTAAAAGATGAATGGGATGTTTATATGGATAACAAGAACATCCAGAGTTATAATACTGTAGTTATTGCTAAAAATTGGAGAAGGGATACTAACCCCATGCTTCAGGGGCTTACGTCAGTCTCCATGTTAAAGATCAGGATGAGAGCAAGTATGAGTGGCAGATTATCCCACATCTTCCTCTTGAATCATCCAGTGCCGAATGATGTCAAAGAGACTGGATTAGATGGATCTCTGGTCTCATCCAGTTTGGCAGTTCCTGTTTTAAGAAACTTTGAAAATCTCATCCCGAATCTATAGCCTGGGGGTGTAAATTCCCCCCCCCCCGCCCGAAAACATCCTTCGTGGTCCTTCTGGGCCATGTTATAAACACTACTTAAAATTAGAGCATCCTTGTTAAGTATGCACAGTTATCTCCATCTCTGACCTTTCTTCCTTCCAGTGCACATGGTCCAGCCTGGCCTACACAATTAGCAAATATTTCATGAGTGAATCAGGCACGTGTTTCTATTATCAGTGTAAGGTAAAGAAGGAACTCGATGTAATATCTTTCCCAGGGTGACTCGTGATGGAAACAAATAAAAGCATGTGCCTATTAAAGCTTGAAGCTGAAGCGTAAGTACAAAGCTGTCTTTGGTTGGCCTGATTTGAGGGATGGGAGAGGATAAACGTGCTTTGCCCCGCCCTGCTTTTTTTTTTTTTTACATACACTTGTGCAAAAATATTGAGATTTCCCCTGCAGCCTCCAACTCTTTATTTACCAGTACAGTCCATACAGTGATTTTTACTTCTGAGACGCCACCATGGCTGTCATCCTGGAATGACTGTCAGCCTGGAATTGTAATGGAACAATGTTTGCACTATTTGTTGTGGTAATAGTTGTCAGAAGCACAGCAATTGGATGTCACCTGCTCTATAAATAAATACAAGCATCTTTCTTCTCAGTGCGCACACACCCGGACCATAAGCAATGGTCTTGATGTTTGCTTTCGACTGCATGACTTGGTGCGCCTTCATCTTATTAACTTTAAACAACCCCTTTGTTCCCCCCCCCCTCACCGCAGACTTTCTGTCATGGCAGTCAGTTGCAGTTCTTTCCTACGGCAGCTGGCACCTGCCTGCTCCAAGGAGCTTCTGGTGTATTGCTGACACAGGTTGCAATGTGGGACGGACTGCAGGCTGGTATGCAAAGTTCCGATAGGTGAGGTGAATCACAAGGAGGGCAAGGCATTTTCCATGAACAGAAATGTCATAGTTGCACAATGGTGTGTATGTTAAAACACACAACCCTGCATGCTACGTTTTTGGTTTAAAAAAAAAAAAAAGTTTGGTGCATTCTCAGGTTCTATTGCAGTAAGTCTTTAATTCAGTGAAGCCCCTTTAAGAAGACAGAAGTGGAGGCATAAGCAAGCACACAGCTTTATGTTTATAAACCTTGTCCTTGTCTTACATTTTCTTTCTTTTTTTGATTAGGCCTCACTGTTTGCACTCTAAATAAAGCAAGATGCAAGCTCACTGGGGCCAGGGGCAGGGGCCAGTCCTCCTTTCAAGTGAAGCGCACACCGTTTCAGTAATGGAGCATGCTGTGTGGTTTCAGAGCCCTGCAGCTTTGTGGAAAGCAGGATGGCATTCTAATCCTCTGTTTTCGGTTTGTGTTCCTTGGTTGTGCGTGGTGACATAAAAAACTAACAGGGAGCCCTGGTATTAGCCTGTCTGCCCAGCTGTCATATTTAACTGTTTCATTATTGCCCTTGATCTAAAATTGCCTACATTTGGTTGGAAGGAAAGCTGCCTTTTAAAATCCAGCTTGGGTTTAACGACCCACTTTGTCCAGTAATGTGTCCCGATGGGATGCATTTTAAGAAATCCTGTACTTCAATGGCCTCCATAATTGGCCCCGGTCCAGTTTCCTGTTTGACGTCATGTGCTTGCAGTTTTTACAACTGTTGAGCTTTCAAAGTGTAATCTGAGCTGAAGCTGGCCAACTTCAGCAGCTGCCTGTGAAGGAACACTGCACTCTGCCATCTCTATCTTTTCCTCTTTCCTCCGGCACACTCAGACAGAAAACTTAGAATGATCTAACTGCTTCTAGTTTGCGCACGGGCCGTGGAGGGCAGGAAAGAGAGATCATCGGAAGGGGCTGTTGAGTACTTTGGACCATGTGTGCTTTTTTAAAATAAGCGGTGCTATTTGCAGCAAGCTCTGTGCACCGGATCCTGCAGACATCTCCCCCTTCTTCCCCCCCCAGCCCCCCCAGCTGCTTCAAGGCGTGCCGTTTCTGTTCTTCATTTCTGGGAAACCATGGACAAAAAACAAGGTATATGTTGCAATTTCCAAAACACGTGGCGGGAAGATCTGAAGAGCAGTTCAGATGGTAAAAAGGGGCTGTGGAACGTTGTCCGTTCATGCCGTGCGGTTTTGCTTTGTAACCTTGCTTGGAGGGGTCTGTATTTGCGGCCAGTTAGCTATTTTTAAAGATACTGGAAACTTGCAGGCGTTGGGTTGAAATGCCAGCTATAGGTGTACAGGCCGGCATGAGTGTGGAAAAATCTGCAGGGTGTGCAGCTAAGCTTGTCCTTTTTTTTTTTAAGCATTTGCCACACACAACAGGCTGTTTGTTTGTTTTTGCACAAAAGTCCCGTTGCACTAGAATTGAGTGCCCAACAGGGAAGCAACCAGCTGCAGTTCAGAGCTGTGATTCAGCAGAGGTTAACAGGTGACTTTTTTTTTTTTTTTTTTTTGTTCGTCTGCAGGCAGCTCTGACTAGAAGGGGCTTTTTATGAACTGCTTTTTTCCTCCTCTTGGTTCACTTGTCGCGCTTTGTTTTCAACTTCTGCAAAAATTCTACAAAGACGGCTTCTCATAAAAAGTGCCCCGTGGGGTGGGGGACTGCGCTTAGCATTTTTTCCCCACTGCTTTGATTGCTCTTTCCAGGCTGCAAATATTGCCATGGCTCTCTGCTGGGAGCCAGCTCCCCTCTTGGCTTCAGCTGGCTGTGCCTTTAGCTAAGGAGATTGACACCTGATCTGTTATCTTGCCCTTAAAGCTGACTGTTCTTCTGTGGCTCGGATGAAACACTGGGTATCCCATCTAGCCGCCTCCTTCATTTGCATTTCTTCATCCCCAAATCAGTGATCGGACTGTCCTGTCCAAGGGCGAACAGAACTTGTTGGATACAAAAGCAAACCCTCTAGAGAGGTGTTGCTAACTTCCTTTCCCCCACCCTCGGGCCAACAGTCTTGTTAAGGCTCCAGTTCTCCTCCCAGTTCCCTCTGTATGGTAGATTCTGTAGCCCTGCTGTCTTTCCTCTGCACCGTGCCTTTCCTGAGGCTGGCACATGGGAGTAGATAGGCCATGAGGCAGCAGAGGTTGCATTTCAAAGGTCAGCTCAGTCAAATAGCTTTATTTACAGTTCTTAAGATTTGTCCTGCTAGTTTCCACCCACGTCAGCCAGTAGGGAGACACACGCATACACAGAGGTGAAATTAAACAGCTCCAGGAAATACAATTGGCTGTTTTTAACTTTATCAAGGTTGTGGCATGAGAAATTCAGTCGGTGGCTTTCTCTTGAGAGGGAAATAGTTCCTCTCTCCGCATAAAGGATGCAGAGATGTGCCTGTGGTGGCATGCTGGGGACTGGAATCCTGCCTACGCAAGGAATGCCTGCCAACTTTTCCCCTACGCTGGTGCAACCAATGGCGGCTCTACTCAGCAGTGTTCGAGGACACGGTAGTCAGTGTGCCTGTTCCTTGTCTGCATTGACAGTTTCCTCTGTTGGTAGCATCACATTAGGAGAGCTGCACCAGTGCAGAGAATACCGTACTATTGGTCCCAGTGTAAATGTACGCTAAGGCAGCTGAGTACTTGCTGTTGGACTGGGAATGGGTGACATGGGATGGATCACTTGATGATTATCTGTTCATTCCCTCTGGGGCACCTGACATCGGCCACTGTTGGAAGACAGGATACTGGGCTAGATGGACCTTTGTTGTGACCCAGTATGGCCGCTCTCATGTTCTCATGCACATGTGTTGTTTCTGTGACTCTGAGGAGTTGACTGAGTTAGATGAAGTATCAGAGGGGTAGCCGTGTTAGTCTAGATCTGTAAAAAAACAAGAGTCCTGTGGCACCTTATAGACTAACAGACATATTGGAGCATAAGCTTTCATGGGTGAATCCCTGACAAAGTTAGATGAGGCTCACAAGCCTTTTGAGCTCTGCGTCCCTGAAATCATGTCATTCTGATTACCATTTCTTCGCCTCATTTGAATTCTGACCTGATCCTTGCAGCATATGTGCCTGATCCTTGGCTGGCGTAAATCGATGGAGCTATGCTGAAGACTGTGGGGCTACCCAGGTTTACAACAGCTGGGGATCGGGCCCCATAGTCCTCAAGCTTCTCGTGCTAGAGATCAATGCACTGGGGAGCTGGGATGAGTCCAGGGTTCTCAGGCAGCAGGAAGCATTTGTTTCTAGCTCTAGCGGAAACCTTGTTGGAATTCAAGTGTGTGGGAGAGATGGTAATCAAGATGACCCATGTATGTAGCCGCCTGCTGGGGCTGGAAATGGGTGCTTTACCAGGAGCTGGTCAGGATGGAAGGTCTTGAGTTGCAGGGTTTTGTAACTTTCATCCCACGCTCTTTAAAAAGTCCTCTGTCCCCCACCTCTTCCTTTGCCCTGAAATGGGGTGTCCGTGTGCTTCTCAGGAGGCAATCATAGTGCACCTCCCTACCTACCAGGAGCAGTGCCTGGCACTGACCTTGTCAATTCTTGTGCTTCCAAAGAACGACACAGCTCTGCTGTGGCACGTACCCCTGGGGTCACTAGAGTGGTAGAGCTGATCTCTGCTTGGAGCTGTGCTGGCCGATCTTGGCACAGTGTTGGGCTTGTTAAGTATGTGTGTGCCTTTGGAGCAAGAGACCGCTGCCAGAGTACAGGGAGCCCTGAGATTGAAGATTACTGTTCTCCTCTTCCTAGGGAGAGCCCTAGTGATCAAGCTAGAATGCCGGGATCAGCTGCAGGTCACCGCTCCCACGCGAGCGGTGTGTGCATTGTAGCAGCTGTGCACATGGTCATCCATGTGACTGTAGGTGAGCGCCGAGGGTACTTTGGATCGATGTTAATGGCACTGCCAGAGCAAGGGAGTTGGGTGCGGAGCCTGATAGTTTCTCCTCCATGCCTTGGTTTAGTCATGGTTTATAGATCTGAGCCAGGAAGTGCCTTCAGGGTGTGCCTAGACGAGGGGGAGAGTCACACCTTGTAGGGATATTGTGCTGCAGCAGCTAACTCAGTAACTTGCTGGAGCAGGTCATTCCTGTGCATGCCTCCTTTGACACTGAGGTAGCGCAGCTATTCTGCTGGTCTGCACCAGATAGATAGCTACGTTTGGGGGAAGGGGCCGGGGCGTGTGTAAAAGAAACATCAAAGCCCCCATGTTCACCAGCAGAGACAGGTCCTGTGCTTGTCTTCTAGAAGAGTGAGCAGCAAGGATGCTTCCGTTTGGGGTGTTCACCAGGAGCTCTGAAACCATTCCCGAGAGCTGACTTTTCAGTCTATAGCTGAGTCCCCCGCTGCCATGGACCGTATAGCGGGGTGCATCAGTCTTCTTCAGTGTGTTTTGCCCTTGCAAACCCCCTGTGCTGTAATCTCTGCTTTACAGATGGGAAACTGAGGCACAGAGGGTATGTCTGCACTGCAGTTACACACCCGCAGCTGGCCCGTGCCGGCTGACTCGGGCTCATGGAGCTGTTTAATTGAAGAGTAGAGATTCTGGCTTGGGTTGCAGCCTGAGCTCTGGGACCCTGCCACCTCACAGGGTCCTAGAGCCCGGGCTCCAGCCCAAGCTAGAATCTCTACTCTGCAATTAAATAACCCCTGAGCCTGAGCCTCTTAGCCCGAGTCAGCTGGCACGGGCCAGCTGCCAGTGTCTAACTGCCATGTAGACGTACCCAGGGAGATTAAGTGACTTGCCTAAGGTCACGTGGGAAGTCTGTGGCAGAGCAGGGTATCAGTCTCAGGTCTGAGTCCCAGGCTAACATCCAAAGCTCTGCACCATCCTCCCTCTCTGCAAGGGGACTGTTCTCTGCGGACATGCAGTCTATTAAGTAACATAGTGCAGAGATGTTTGACTCGGCCCCAGCTACCTGTGGACTGACCCCTATGTTCAGGGCCAAGATGGGAGCCTACAGCGAGTCAGAACGGTACCTGGAGTCTGCCTAGGCCCCGGCTGAATGCGTCACTTATCACCGTGCTGCAAGCCTCATTGAGGCCTGTAGCATAGAAGCGGCATTGTATATGCTGCTGGTAGTTACTATGGTAACGTCAGAGCAATAGTGGGTAAATGGGCAGCAGAAGGATTAAGCAAAATAGCTTCCTTTAAACCAGATCCAGCTCATTTCAGTTTCCAGCAGAGACAGAGGCTTTTTAACAGCCACCTTCAGCACTGGCTCCCAATGGAGGCCTTAAACCAGCCTCCCTTTTTGTGCCCGCAAACGAGTACAGATGCAGTTTTATGGGCATAATGATTTGCAGGTGCAGACAAAGGCATGTGGGTATCTCATTGGGGGAGGGAGGGGGCACGCAGGCAGATGTTGACTCATTCTCAGTTGCAGGCACAAAAACAGGGAAGCTGGTGTTTTATAAAGCCAGCCCAGAGCCACGGGACTCATGCTGGATACAGATGCAACAGGACCCTCTTAGAATGACACGTGTCGTCCGTCCTCCACACACCCCACCACACCTCGAACCGCTTCTCTGAGTGGGTAGCTGGAGCTGGACCGTGTACGCTGCATGGCCGGGTGGCAATTTGAGACCTGGAATCTCACTCCATCTGAATTAGCCCTAAGAGGCTTGCACGGCCTTTATCAGTGCACTGGACTGGGTGAATGCACCCAGCAGGAAGTGCGGGAGCAAAGGGCTCTCCTTTTGGACAAGGTTGCATTCCGTTGTCGGGGCTGGGGGGTTGGGCAGGAGGAGGAGTTCTCTTAAAAGGCCCTGATGGAGCAATGCACTGAAATCCCTTTGTTTTGATGGAACTTAAGTATGTGCTTATGGGTGGGATTTTCCGGACTTGTTGACTTTTGGCCCATTGAAAGGGAATTCGCCCCTGCAAGTGAATGTGCTCCTGAGTCACTTAAGCCCATTTGGAAAAATTCCCCCCTAAGTGCCAAGTAGGGGTGGATTCAAGGATGTGCTTAAAGTTAAGCATGTGCTAAAGAGTTTCGCTGATTCAGGGCCAAAATGAAGTGCAGGAGAAGCCAGAGAGTCTTGGTGCACGCTCTGTGCTGCTGCTGCAGGTGAATGGGGCAGAGCAGAGACCTGATCTGAGCTGGCGTCAGTGGGCTCTAATTTGTGGCTCTGAGGTGAGCTCTCCGCACCTGGAAACGCCTGGCTTCTGGGGGTGGGGAATTTCCGAGCTGGTGAATGGATCTGTGCTTTGTTTCGTGTTTGCTCCTATAGTACTCAAGCAAGTATTCAGAGAAGTATCATCAGAGTGTAAATCTCCCAGGGTTATTTATAGCTTCCCTCACCCAGCAGGGCTTGGTGAGGAAAAACTGCAGCAGTCACGGTTTCAGGTTTGCTAGCGTGCAGCATTGACGGCTCGCTAAACAGAAGGCAGACTCTCCAGCAGAGCTTGCGCCGTTAGGAGTAGAGGCTAGTCAGAGAGCTTGCACCTCTGCCCCCCAAGAGTGTAGGACTCTTGTTGGCTAAGGTGGTGGGGATTTCGTTGTGACACAAGTTATGATCCTTTTCCTTATCTCAAGTGTTGCAACTGCACAATGGGAATAAATATGGGAGCTGGTTTTGTTGGTGCATGATGGGGAAGATCTGACTGAGCCCACCTCCCTCAATGGGACAGGAGGGGAGTGCTGCTGGTGCCGTGTGCTCTGGTACTGGGCCTGGGGAGAGGGAAGGGGGTTGCCTTGCTCAGCAGCGGCCTGGTTGGTTTAGGAGCAGAACTGACAGGCTCCAAAGAGGGTCTCCACCAGATCTCTTCAGGGCTTGGACAGGGGTAGAGAACACCCTGGAGGGATTAACCCAGGAGTCGGCAACCTTTCAGAAGTGCTGTGCCGAGGCTTCATTTAGTCACTCTAATTTAAGGTTTCGCGTGCCGGTCATACATTTTAATGTTTTTAGAAGGTCTCTTTCTTTAAGTCTAAAATACATACAAATAGTTTAGTTATATAAAGTAAATAAGGTTTTTAAAATGTTTAAGAAGCTTCATTTAAAATTAAATTAAAATGCAGAGCCCCCCGGACCGGTGGCCAGGTCCCGGGCAGTGTGGGTGCCACTGAAAATCAGCTTGTGTGCCCCCTTTGGCACCCGTTCCATAGATTGCCTACCCCTGGATTAACCTTTCCATTGCACGGAGTGGTACCAATGGTCATTAACCGAGCACGCTCTATGGGGCAACTCATGGCGTAGCTGCTGCCAGCGAATCTTCCCCGGGTGAACCTTGGCCAGCCAGAGGCCATGGCGTGGTCGGCCGTTGGGTGACCAAAGCTGGATGGCTTGCCCAGTGTTCTAGCTCAGCGCTGTTGTGTACGTTCACCAGATCACAGGGATTGCCTGCGACATGAGGAGCTGCTCCATTGAACTCTGGAGCAGGGGAGATGAAAGGCAGTGGGTGGTGGAGGAAGGGCCTCTGATATCCAGTGGCTGCTCTGATCTGGTGATCTGCATAAAGTTTCCCTCCTGGCATTTGTTTTGAGCCATCCTACAACGTGGTATGAAAGCAGGTGGCATTATTAAGCTCTTTGGCTGGGGTGCCAGGGGCTGGAATCCAGCATGGCCTCCTAGCAGAAACCTTCAGATCTGCGTTTTCCACCCTGTCCCCCTTCCATGTTCTGAGCCATTAGCAAGGCTGCAGTTTGTGGGAGGAGGGGAGGATGAGAAGTGTATTTCAGGAGCTCTTATTGTCAGGGGCATCTGGTGACATGCACAGCAACAGTTTGTTGGGAACATTATGTATGTCTCGTCTGTCTGATCAGGACACAGAGGGCCGTGGCAATTGCTGCCTCTCTGGATCCATTAATGCTACTGCAGGAATTCTCCTCTCCTGTACGCACAGCAGCCTTGCTGCCATTCAGCACTGATGTCCTGCTGTCTCCACTCTGAGATCTCAATCTAAAGTAAGCTGTGCTCCCCCTCTGTTGTGTTCAGAGACCTGGACACACTTTGACTATGCCCCCATGAGGCAGGTGGGTAGGTACCATTCCCACTTCGCAGGGAGGTTGTAACTTGCTCAAGGGTATTTAGCTGCTAGTAGAACTGGGGAGTTCCTGCGATCAGGTCACTAGAAAACCCCTCTCTTCAGGTGTCTTCTAGGTCAATGTGCTAAAAGAGCTGTTGGCAGCAAACTGCAGTCTTCCTTTTGGTACTTTCAGAATGCTCAGGTTGGTTAGTGTCTGTAAAATGCAGTTTTAAACCTCTTAACAGCTGCCTTACTAGCTCCTCCCGGATGAAATCAACGATATTCTTGTGCTGAGTGAATCTTGTAGGATCTGGTGGCTTGGGCTTCTGTCATGTAACATTAATGGTGTGGCGACCTCATGTGGCCAAAAGATCTCCTACCAACCCAGCACAGTTAATGCATAAAATAAGAGGGGAGCTCGGCTTATTGAACGTGATCTTTTGCAGTCTCCACTGTAGGCTGCAGCTTCCATGCCTAATGCATTCTGCTGAATTTGGCAGAACAACTTCATTGCAGGATATTATCTCCAATTTTGCTGCAGCTCCATTTTTGTATTTTCCGCAAAGGTAGGAGAAGCTCACAAACAGGGCCTCTTTCCTTTTCAGATGTGTGTGGAGCGCTGGAGTGAATTTTGTTACCCACTAGCATGGAGGGTTGATTTGTACCAAGCCTGGTCTTACTCCATTAAAACTGATCTAATCTTTCTCCCTTTTTTTTCTTTTTAGATCCCAAAGGATCTTTAGAGCCACCCAAGCCAGGTAGGTGCCCAGCAAAATGATTGATTTAAGCTGATCTGCGTAATGAAAAGTGCATCAGAGCGGTGTGATCGCACACAGCTTGGCCAAGGTGCTTTGCCAGACCCCTTTTTGTCCTGCTGTCCTTGGACAATGGTGTCCTAGCCTGGGCTTCTGTGATGTGGACAAATGTCCGTTAATGGCTGTGACGAGACCCGCAGCCTGTTTTCACTTGTGACTGACGCAAAATTTAAAGTCAACGGCTTGATCCCCCCCATCCCTGTTATCACCTACAGCTGGCAGCACTACACCCACCTCTGACAGGTGTTGATGACAAGGCGCAAGGTAGAAGAGAATCAGGCCTCTGGTCTCCCCAGAAACGAAAGGCTGGTGCATTTGGTTCCTTGCACCACTGGTCTGTTTCTAAAGCACTTCCAAGCCCAGTTGTGCTGGAGTTGCCCTGTTCCTTAGGCTTGTACATAATGGGACAGTCAGGAAGAGAGCATTCCCCGCCAACTTGCGCTTCCGCGGCTCTTGCTGGCTACGTTCTGCTGTGATATAGACTGTTCTCGAGAGGTGGGAGAAGAAAACCACCAAAGCAGTTGGGGAGAGGAGGAACAAAAGACTAGACTAAGGAGCAGCAGTGGGGAAGCCCAGGGTAGCTAGGTTTCCCTTACGGGCCGAACGATCTGGCACAGGGAGGTTAAGACGGGGCTGTGATATCTGGCTAAGAACCATTTCTGAACCCCCGAGTTACTTCATGTTCTGCATGAATCACGTTATAATGAAAAGCAGCCAGCCAGCCCCGGGGTTCAAGTGGCTGTGGAACTGGACGATAACCTTGCTGTAGCCGGTCTCTATGTGCAGGGTAGAAAGATGCTTTAGGGGAGGGGAGAGAATTATCAAACGTGTCTGTAGCTGTCCGGTGTCTCTTCTCTTTCAGTGAAAGGCAAGAAAAAACGGGATCTGAAAATAACATGTCCCCCCATCAAGCAACCTGTCGTGAACCCAACGTAAGTCGCTGCTGCTGAGTGCTGACTTTCCATGCTCCTGCAAGTCTGCCTTGAGATTTCAGGCTAAAGATTTAACGATTTGCCAATGCAAGAGGAATATTCCATTTCAATTTCAGAAATCCAGCTTTCTTTTATTTCTATTTTTTTTGGTGTAAATTTAATTTTTAAACCTTTTTTTCTCGGTATTATGGTGCCTAGGTGCCCGGCTCGCAGTGGCGTTGACCAATCCACACAGCGAGCCATGGATCTCACTGACGTGCTGCAGTGTTGTGTGTGTTAGGATTAGAAGCACCATGTGACCTGTGAGCCGGCTGCGGGTGTCAGAGCTGGGAAATGTTATTTAACAGGCCGCTGGAATCTTGCTGCATCGGGGTTAATTTTGATCATTAACACTCTAATGCCTTGGTACAAGGAGGGCACAGAATATCTTGTTTGTTTTTGTTGCCGCAATCCAATGCCTGTGTTTGGTGCCCACTTGTATCTCAGCTCACTGGAGTGTGTCTCTCTCCTGTTTACTGTGGAAGTCATTCCTTGTTGCACATGGGATGGAGAGCCATTGGTAGCCGCGATCAGAGTTTTGCAGCATGCAGACGGGTACAAGGCCCTGCCTGCCCCTTTGTCCTGACCTCCAGCACCGCACCTGGTTTATTCCTAAACTGGTCCTAGCAGAGGCCACCAGTTGGCGAACCATCAGGCTCATTCAGTTACGCTCCTCTCAACATTTGAATGCAGGTCTCCAAAGGGGAAAGCCTAATGTGTGAACGCCCTGTTTATCTCCCTGTCCTTATCCTCACACCCAGAGGGCTCCTCGTAAAGGGGATGCTATACAAAAGCTTAAGCCCCAAACCTTGGTTTTTCTGAGCTTTACAAAGGGTAACAGAAATATTTCTGTGACCTCAGAGAGCAGTGCAGAGCTTTTGCTTTGGAACGAAACCATTCCTGGAAGGCAGATGTTGCAATGTTGTGCTAGCACGCGAGAACCTGTAGGCTAAACTTAGCTGGCTGTTCTCATTCTCCAAGCTAAGTAGGAGTGGTGGCGAGGGGGGAAGCAACCACGCTTGAGTGATGGGAAGTAAACCTAGATTTTAAAATATATTTTAACAATAATTGAAGTGGTAGATAGTAACAGGTAATCCAACCAGAGTGTTCATTGCAGCACAGTGCCACTAAAATGTTAGGTCTACTTGTGACAGGTTTCAGAGGGGTAGCTGTGTTAGTCTGTATTCTCAAAACCAATGAGGAGTCCTTGTGGCACCTTAGAGACTAACACATTTATTTGGGCCTAAGCTTTCGTGGGCTAAAACCCACTTCATCAGATGCATGAAGTGTCAGAGGTGAGTGAAACAGGCCCTTAAGTAAACAAAATGCCTCATCTAGGAAATAGCTTCTGTTTTCTGTAGC
This sequence comes from Mauremys mutica, assembly GCF_020497125.1. NCBI lineage: Eukaryota > Metazoa > Chordata > Testudines > Geoemydidae > Mauremys > Mauremys mutica. The sequence continues at coordinate 78,228,368 of NC_059082.1, read as the reverse complement.
TGGGTTTTTCATGCTACTTGGCAGTCCTGTTGTGTTGACGGTGGATGTCATGATGTGACTGGCTGGGTCAGTGCACCATGAAATCATTGACTGTCATAAATCAGTGTCTCTGGCTGATCTCCTGAAGTGAGAGAATCTCCATTGGCTGGATGTATTTGACTCCTTCGGGTTGACTATGGGCCAGACTCAACAAACACAGGCGCATGTGCATCGCTTGAATCGTGCGAGTAGGCAGCGGAGGCTCCGTGCGTGAGGAAGGCTCCGTACGTGCTCCAGTGCTGGCAGGATAGAGGCCTGCATTTGTAAATGGGACCCTAAGGACGGGGATGTGGGCAATGCAAGCGCTTCATGGGTTTGAGACATGCAGTCACTGATCTCCTTGCTAACGTCTCTTTTTTTCCGTGCAGGCCCCCAAGGAACTTGGACTCCAGAACCTTCATTACGATTGGAGATAAAGTATGTTTCAACGGTTTTTCCTCCTTCTGGTCCTTGCTCGTTCCTCACCACCCCCATATTTAAACACATGTGTCAGATCCGTCTGTCTGTCCATCTCACCAATTGTCAAACATCTACAAGAGCAGTCTTACATTTCAAAGAGCGTTGAGCTCAACCTGGTGGCAATGTGCACTCCTGCTGCCTCCCTGGGGGTTTCTACAAGGGGTTGATATTTCAGTCTGCAAAACCTTCCCCACATTCAGTGACGAGTATCTGCACCAGGGTCTAAAAGGTGAATGGCCAAATGGTAGAGCTGATGGAGCTGGGGTGGGGAATTGGTGAAATTTGAAACACTGTCACCAGTTCTGCTTAGCAGTGAATCGATTAAGGCCAGAAGGGACCATTCCGATCCTCCAGCCCGACCCCCTGCATGGCACAGGCCAGAGAACTCCACCCAAGTCATGATAGGTGCCGGAGTAATGGAGTGAGTAATGGAATGATGCAGCTCAGAGGTCTGCTGGAGTGGAGTCCTTGGCTCCCTGGGCAGGCCCTGCAGTACCGAAAGGAACAAGACCTGCTGTGATTCTAGCAGGAGGTGGGGAAGGGATCTGAGCACCAGGACTGCAAAACCTATGCTCTTCGGACGTGTTGGTTGGAATCCAGATTGGGCTGACAAAACCCATTGTTCTTCAGAGGCAGATAGCATGCAGCGTCCCTTGCACCACTTGTGGGGCTTGTCAGGATGGCACCTTTAAGAAGAGAGGCTCTCTTCTTCTGTGCATGGACATGAGGGAATCCCCTGGCCCCTTATTGTAAGAGATGGAGGCTTGCCCAAAGTACCTCCCCCCATCTCACGGTCCTGTGCATCCACTATTAGCCTAGTGACATCCTCTGCTTCAGAGGTGGGGGCTGTCACCAGGGCTGTTAGCAAATAGGTCTCTGGCACCTCCTACATCAGGGTCTCGAAATGCACCCTGTGCTGTAGGGCAGCATTGTCTCTGTTTTCTACATGGAGAAGCTGAGGGACAGAGAAGACAAGAGACTTGGTCAAGGTCACACAGAAAACCTGTGGCAGAACTGGGTCTTCTGAGCCCCAGTCTGTCTCCTTTAGGCCACCGGCCCAGCAATGCTCATGAGAATAGAACAGAGCTCTGCGGGTTCCCTGCTTCGGTCCCAGACGGCGAACAGCGTAATGAGCCGCGCGGGTTCGAGGGACTTAATTTTCATGTCTTTTTTTGTTTTGTTTTTTTTTAAATGGGCTATGGATAGCATTATGGGATAGAGAAAGTTGCATGCTGGGAACTTGACCCTTAGCTTCCAGAGATCTCTGGGCGAGTCGTGTCTATCACACAACACGTTGCAAAACTTTCCCAGAGGACGTTGCACTTTGTATTGAAGCAAGCGATGTACCAGCTGCAGTGGCTGAATGCCGACGTCACTTGCGTTGACCAAAGTTTGTCGTGTAGGCGTGGCCTTCCTTGGTTAGATCACTTTAGGATCCTGCAGGATAGAAAGTCTTGTGGTGGGGGTGTGCAAAGCTATTCTGCTTCTGGAACAAATCCATGCGCTGCAGAGAACAGGCACAATCCCCCAGGTGCAAGGCTGGGGTTACAACCCTGATCTCTTGGCCCCCGTGCCGCAGGCATGGGCTGCTGCTTGAGCAAGCAGAAATCTCCCTCCTTTGGTAATAGTAGCAGGGCCCTTATCCTCTCTGTGGCTACAGGGCAAAGTGGCATGTCATGTGGCTTGCTTCAGTGCCTGCCTGATCACAGGGCCAATGGACTGCACTGAAGCCATGTGTGAGGGAATGAGCTTCCCCGGCTGTGTGAAGCACTGTGCAGCTGAAGGGCAGAAGGTGACCTCGCCGAGAGGTGAAGGACCCTTCCTCCGGTGTGCAGAGCTCCAGTGAGTCAGAGTGAGCTCCATGCACTCTCACTAGCACAGACCCGCTTGTGTTGCTAATTCCCAGGGCTGTTCATTGCAAGTCTCTAAAGAGAAGCCATGCCTGGGTCTTGGACGGGGCCATAACCTTTCCGTGACTCCACGCCTTTCCTCCCCCGTCTCCCTAGGATTTACCCTGCGATGCCTAGCGATCTAATGAAAAACACCAGCTGGAAATAGCTGTTGCCTCTGCTCGTTCGGTCTCTTGTTACGGGCCCTCCTGGGGCCGTGTCAGGCTGTTTGCAGTGGGGCTAAAAATAGTGCCTTGGAGGAGAGCTGTAACTAGCCGCTTACCTTCCGCCCTGGGCAGGTGGCAAGTCAGATAAGATCCGGATCTCCAGCCCTCCGTGCAGGGGGAAGGGGAAGCCTGCACTCACTCCCGCAAAATGGCCCAATTGCCTTTGTTTGAGTGGCTGTTGGGTAATGGGCATATTAATCGTTTTTGAGGGGCGGGAGGAGGCAGCGACGCTTTGGAGCAGCCTGGCATTGCGGTGCTCTATGGGCGATGGAGCTCAGGGAAAGGATGCTCTGCCCGCTGGTCCGTTTCCTTGCCCTGTGGCTCTCCAAGCCGTCCCAGTGCGGAGCTGCACGCTGCCTCCCTACCTTGAGGGATACTCGATGCCGCTGAGCTTGCAGCATACATGCCGCTTGCCACCTCATTTTAATTAAACAAGTGACAGAACTGGCTGGCCAGAAACGTCCCCTCCCTCTCCAGCAGGTGATGCAGCCTCTTTCCCCTCAGGCTGCTGTGCTGCGGTACGAGTGTCTCCACAGGCCCTTGACTTCCCCTTTGTGTGCAGGAGTCTTGCTCTGGCTCCCTGTGACGCAGGGACTTTTGTGCCGCCTGCACATCAGACTGGAGCAGCCTGGGGCAGGGAGGCAGCCTGGGCAGAGAGGGAGGATTGAGGAACCTGCGATTGTGCCCTGAAGCCCAGCCATAGTCCACTGTATCTTCGCAACCCATAAAAATGTGCATTGTGGCCCCTGCGCGAACCCTAAACCAGCCCTGTCGGGCATTGGCACAGCAGTGTGGAGGGGATTAGTGCCCCTGCACTCGGGCGGGTGGGAACTCAGATCATGGCAAGCAGCGGGAAGGGTGATCCTGGCAACGCCATCAACCCTTCATGGGGCAAGAGCCGCCGCCTTTTGGAAGTGGTTCATGCAAATGCCCGAATAAAAGAATAAACTGGAGCTCTCGCTGAATGTCTGTTCCGGAGGCAGCGCAGACGCCCTCTTGGGAGCTGAGAGCCTGCTGCTGCACGCTTCGTCTGCTGGCATCGACGGGAGGCAGCCCCTTTGGGTAATGATTTGCACAGGTCTCCGGTCAGCCTAACTCTGCTTGCTGGCCTGCCCCCTGCCCTAGCCTGCACAGGTCAGGATGTGCTGTATTGCAGGGGAAGCGGCTGGCGTCTTCCTGTGCTGGGCACTGCATGCCTTATGGCTGAGCTCAGGCGTGGAACTCCCCTGCTTCCTGGACCATACGGGGGCCAGAGACATCTGGCATTAGTGGACGGTGTTGAGAGTTAAAAGGCAATGTGTGGCAGAGTTCTCCCCTGACCATTACACGGCCTGGTGGCTAATGCAGAGAGGGATCTTTAGGGCCAGACGCCCACTGGCTGCCTGTCTTCAGCACACAGCACTGGTCCCCCTCCACTCTGAGTGTAACCTGCTGGCGTTGTTTCTGGAGCAGAGTCCTCTCTTGTGCAACAAATGTCTTACCTTACCCGCCCTTCCTCACAGCTTAGCTTTGACTCCTGTGTAAATAGTTGATTTCCTGAAGACCAAAGCAAAACCAGGGGCCATTCCAATCTTGCCTTGCAAAGGGAGGGCTGCAGCTGGCTGGGCGGAGTGCTCGTAGCTTCCGCGCACAATTCTCGGGGCAAGGCACAGATTGGTCTTTGTTGTGCTGAATGGGGGTGCGAATAAATCTTGGGGGAGTAGTAGCCCATGATTACGTAGGGGAGGAAGGATAATGTAGCGGATGGAGCTGTGGGTTGGGCTCAAGAGATAGGATCAGCATGGGCACATGCTCCCTGTGTGACCTTGGGCGAGTCACTTAATCTACCCTGAGTCTCTCTGTTCCCTGTCTGTTAAACAGGGCTTGCACATCCGGTGTCACAAGGATAAAATCCATTCACAGTTGTCCGGTGCACAGATACCAGGGGATGATGGCCGTATAATATCTAGATGGAAAGTAGGGAGAGCCCTGGAGTGAGTGAAGACGGTACTCTGCCGTTGCCAGCAGCCATGAAAGTGTCCTCCTTCACCAGCTATGTTCCCCTGTTTAAATTCCACTTAGCCTTGTAGCAAGAGCTGTAATGTAACAAACTTGATTATGCAAAGAGCAGAAGGGGGCATCAGCCCTTTCTGCTCCTCACTGTGTATAAAGATGGCTGGAAAGGTGTGTTTAAAAAAAAATCTCAACCCTTAGAAATATCAGGAACATCAATTCTAGCCTTCATCTCTTTGAAGGAAGCGCTATTGAGTGACTCTCAGATCTGTGGGAAGCTATCCCAACCCAGGATGGAAGGGATGAGTGGAGTTGACTTTCTTTTAGGTGTTAAATGCAACAAAGTTAAACAGTCTCAATTAAAATCCCCTCCTTGATTAACCAGCTTTCACCTCATTGGTGTGAGGGACATTACAGGAATTGCTAGACTGGATCAGACCATCTGATCCAGGAACTTGGATCCAACAATAGCCAGTAGCAGTCGTTTCAGAGGAAGGTGCAGGAGGCAGTGGTGGGATAACCTGCCCCCAGGGAAGTTTGTCCCTAACCCCAATTAGTTAGAGGTTGGTTTATGCCCTGCAATCTGTTTGGATCCTTCTAGCCCTCATAGGGTTTTTAAATCCGTATTGTTCTATCTGTGTGCTCTTGTTATCCATCTCCAATCTTCTTTTGATTCCTGACAATCTTGCTAGTTCTCCAGCTGTCCAGAGTCTCCTAGGGTAGACAAGATTGCACTTTCCGAGGTATCAACAACAAGATGACTATTAATGTTTTTTTGGGGAGGTGAGGGAAGAATCACCTTTCAGGCTGTCCTGCCTAAGAAGTGTAAATAAGGCAGAAGTCCCTTTTCCCCAGTTCCAGTTGTCTTGAATATATGGGGTTATACACAGATAACGGTGCATTGTTCCTTTAAAACAAGGGACTTTGGTATGTCTTAGGGCCGGAGAGTCAACATTTTTTCTCTCTCCCATCGGTTCACCCAACTAGAAAAACTTGGGCCCATGATCAGCACCGGACGACATTCCTTCCGCGTCCCTAGGCACATGTCAGTTTAAAGCGGCGGAAAGTGGAAGATCTCTTGGCTAGCTGCGATGCGCATGCCCATTGATAAGGTTCCCTAAAGGTCTATTGATTGAGCTTCTGGAGCAGCACATTTGCTGCCTGGCCGGAGTCTGAAAAGTTTGCGAAGCAGAATGGAGCAGGGGATGGACAGGCTTAGAGAGTTCCAGGGTTGCTGGAGGTCACACTGGGGTCACAGCTGCACCCAAGGCTGACATCTGGCTTCCCCGTATTTCCTGTGGAATGCAAGAGGTACAGGATAGAGCCGGCCCAGCATTCAGCTCAGGTTTGCTGCTTATTCAGCCACTATAGAAATAGCCTTGTACCAGTAATTCTGATACTGAGACGTGTGTGTGTGGAAACCGACAGCATTAGCTGCAGTTTGCTGTGGCTTAAGGGATAAAATACTGGGCTCTGACTGCCAGGTGTTTGTGGAGCACTGGGCTTCATACCGGTCCCGAGGAGGAAGGCAGCAAGGAATCTGCTTTCCCATCTTAGCAGTTATCTCAGACATGGGGCTGGGAAAATATACAGTACCCAGGCTTCTGGAACAGCCAGCATATGACTTTGTTAGTCAGACACAGTATGTCTCTCCCTGCATCAGGGTGGCTGCAGAGTTCACCTGAGGTGGCGCCAGTGTGTGTTTAATTGATTTCACATGCTTGAGCAAAGCCACTTAGTGAGACCATGGTGCGGAAGCACTTGGTGGAGGTGCTCAGACAGGGAAGGGGACGGTTCGCTGAGCCCGGCTCGCTGTCCTCTTTAATTCACTTTACAAAGGCAGTAACCTAGCAGCGTGCGGTGCAGTTGCAGTCTTTAGAGCACATTGTGTAGCAAGTTTCTGTGCCGCTCTCCCAGCCACGTCTGCTTGCCATGGCAGCCGAGTCTCTCGTGTTAATATTGTAGCCTCGCAGACACACAGCCCGGCTAGTCCCTGTCTAGCATGGAGTGCTGGCCCAGTCTGTGCTGTTAGGAAATGCATTAGGTGAAGTGTGACCCAGCCTAGGCCACCACTTCATTGCGTGCAGCTAGCACCTAGTGTGACTATGGATTCGTGCTGGAAGATTGTCAAATGTGGATACGTTTCAATAACTTAGGACGGGGCCAACTTCACAGGGGTCTGGTGGGAGGAGGTGCTCTGATGCCCTGAATTCAGACTTCAGTTTAGGCCACTGGATGCTGTTAGCCCTAAGCTGGTCTTCTCTTTGCATGATAGCATCTTCTGTGCAGTGGCAGCAGGTACGGAACAGGTCTAAACAGGATGGTGCTGGGTTTCCAGCATGGTTGGGCGTGTCCAGTGGAAGCTCCACAGGGTTTCTCCTCTTATTCGCTAGGAAAGTTGTGGTGGGACAAATGAAGAGTGGGCTAATTAACCTCCCTTGCCCTTGCTCGGGGGATGTGAAGTTGTTTGTCTGACCTACTTACAGACACAGTGGTCAGTGGGGACGAAACCTGGGACCAAAATTTTAGTGAGCCAGAGAAGTAACTTCACTAGCTGTGCGTATTCAGCAGGCTGTTACAGTCCTGTGGGCCACCTCTAGCAGGAGTCATGGCTGAACTACACCAGTGTGTTACGGTCTCATCAAAGTGAATGTCTGAGGTGGACGCTTCAGGTCAAGGCTTGGTTCTGTGGTTGGTGTCCATTTTCGTGTGTGGCGGTGGGGGGAGGGGATTGTGGCTCCTCCGCTCTTAGTCGTGTTTCGTCCGTCTCCTGTCGGTGCTGTTGTACACTGTAATGTGTCCTCTCCTACAGAACTTTGAAGTGGAGGCCGATGATTTGGTGACCATTTCGGAGTTGGGCCGTGGGGCCTATGGAGTGGTGGAGAAAGTACGGCACGCGCAGAGTGGCACCATCATGGCTGTGAAGGTGAGAACAGCACGCTGGGTTCTCCTGCAGCGGAGCATGAGGATCTAGGGAGCAGCTCCTCTAGAAACCCAGTCTAGCTCCTGTTGGAGCCGATGGAGAAAACCTGAGCGACTCCACTGGCTGTTGGATTGAGCCCCCGTCTCCGTGGGTACCTGGATGTTAACGAGACCCTGCCTAGCTCCGTGTGTGACTCCAGCATTCCATGGGTGGGGCTGGATTTGAGAAATAGCTCAGTGGTTTGAGCATTGGCCTTCTAAACCTAGGACTGTGAGTTCAGTCCTTGAGGGGGCCATTTAGGAATCTGGGGAAAAAATCTGTCAGGGATGGTATTTGGTCCTGCTGTGAAGGCAGGGGACTGGACTCGATGACCTTTCAAGGTCCCTTCCAGTCCTACACTTCTATGAATCTATGATTTGAGGAGGCACTTTCTAGGCAGGTGGGAAAGCATGAGCAGAACCCACCTTCCTGCAGGGCATGAAGCTCCGAAGCATTTCAAAGCTCAGTGCATGACATTCCAGCCACTTTGTTCATGTCCTCGGTCACTTGGACCCGCTGTGTAGGCCACTTGGATGTCTAAGTGCCCGTTCAGGGGCTGGCATGCTTCAGTGCCTGCCACGGAGTCAACCAATGGTAGTGAAGACTCCTATCCCTCAGTGGTACCCACGTACACCACCTGGAAATCTGGGACCTACGCCTCTAAATGACGTAAGGTGTGGGTGCAATTCTGTGCCTCGTCAGCACTGCAGGTGCAAGATGAGAGGCCTAGTGAAGGTTAGGTTAACAGTGGGGCCCTTAGACCTCCCATTAAGTGCTTGGAGCTTTAAGGTGTCACGTGTGGGCCCAAGAGCGTAACCGTTGGCTAATGACTTTTTTTTCTTTCTCAGAGAATCCGAGCGACCGTGAACACTCAGGAGCAGAAGAGGTTACTGATGGACTTGGACATCTCCATGAGGACAGTAGACTGCTTCTATACAGTCACCTTCTATGGAGCCCTCTTCCGAGAGGTAACAGAGCATTATTAGGTCTGGCGCGCTCAGGCAGCTCAGGTCTTAACCTGCTTATGGTACGGGGTGAAATGGTTTCTTGAAGAACCCCATATCCAGCCTCCCCTTGCCATTCTGCATGGGCTGTTTCCGTGGATGGTTAGACTCCAGCATGGCACAGATCCATCAATTCTCCAGAAGGAGTAGGTCCTAGGCCACCATATTACATCCACAAAGTGCCAAGGAGACTGGGTGGAGGGGTAGTCTCTCTCTCTCTCTCTCTCTCTCTCTCTCTCCTCCACTGTCCCACCTCCATACTAAGGCTCTGGTTCAAAGCCCATTGCATCCATGGGGATCTTTCCATCAACCTCACTGTACTTTGGACCAGGCCCTAAAGGTATCTAAGTGCAGCTTTGGCCCATGTGTCTTCATCCCGCCCACGCCCCAGGCAGACATGATGCTCTGATACAGAAGGAGGTGCTGCGTACAGCAGCAGCTTACAGGTTTGCCCGCATCAAAAGGGCAGGGACTGGCACCTTCATTTGATCTCAGGATGATTCTGTGCAAGGAAATTCCTCCTCCTCTTCCTCATGAACTGCTTCTCTCCTCATTAGGGCGACGTGTGGATCTGCATGGAGCTGATGGACACCTCTCTGGATAAATTCTACAAGAAGGTGCTGGAGAAGAAGAAGACGATCCCTGAGGATATCCTCGGGAAGATCGCCGTGTCTGTGAGTGGCTGACTTTTGATCGGAAAATGCCGTGTGGTGTCCTTCAGTCCCATCCCTCTGCCGACCCCACCTTTGACTCTGGAAGCTTGCACTGCCCCAGGGCTTGGCACTGATGCATGCTGCACAGGTCCTAAGCCTTGTGACATGCATATGTACGCCTGGAGACCACGCGTTGCTGGCGCTGTTGCCCTGAAGCTAATGGCACAAGCCACCTGTTCGAACACCTACTTGTTTAGAAGCTGGTGGCGGTTTTGCTGGGAAAGGCTGACAGTGTGAGGTTCAGTGTGTCTAACGAGCTCTTTCTCTTCTGATCTCTAGATTGTGCGAGCACTGGAGCATTTGCACAGTAAACTCTCAGTGATTCACAGAGGTAAGAGCTGGGTGACTAGAATGACCTGCCTGCACGATTCTCTCACCTTAGAATCCATCTTAGAAGGGCACAAATCCTGTAGGATGCTGGGTTTGTCTGGCTCCTGGATTCTTTTTGCAGAATCTTGAGACAGGCTTCAAACCTAAGGGCCTGACCCTGAGGGATGTTTGGCATCCATGACTCATTGAAGTTGTTCCTTATAACTAAGGCTGTGGGTCTGTCACGGAAGGCACGGATTCCGTGACCTCTGTGACTTCTGCAACAGCTGGTGCTGGCTCAGGGGCTGCTTGAGCGCCCAGCACCAGCAGGGGTCCTGGGCCACGTGCTGCCCCCCCCCTTCCCCCCCACTCCAGCACCAGCAGGGTCCTGGGCTGTGTGCTGCCGCCCTGCTCCCTCCAGCACCAGCAGGGGTCCCAGGCCACCCCCCTCCTCCCCAGCATCCCTGGCGCCCCCAGACCACCCCCTGGCCCACGTTTTCGTTAGGGGTCTATAGTAAAAGCCATGGACGGGTCACGGGCTGTGAATTTTTGTTTGCTGCCCGTGACCTGTCCGTGACTTTTACTCAAAATACCCATAACTAAAACGTAGCCTTATTTCTAACCCACCACATGATTCTGGGCCTTTTCTCCTTTCCAGCTTGAATGTGTAACAATTTCATTGCCACATACTTCCCACTCTCATACCCTCAGCTCCTGAAGAATGAGCATAACTTGCAGACTGTTAGAAAAATCCCCTCAAATTCCTTGCAGCTGGCCGGGGGCTGAAGGATGAACTCATGGCTAAAACTCGGGGACTGGCAGTCAGGAGACTTAGGTCCTCTTCCTTGCTCTGCTGTAGCAGAGGCATAACCTTGGGCAAGTCACTTAATCAATCTGCGTTTCAGGTTCTGCATCAGAGGAGATCTGTCTGCTGCCTAAGGAGGTAGAGGCTTAGCTCATTGTTAAGGTGCCGTAGAAGTTAAGAGCATACTAAAAATAAGAGCGTATAATATTAAAATCCAGGATCAGTGGGGCTTTTGGCTTCTGGTCCTGTTTCCTTTGGCTTATCCTCTCTCCCTTGAGTCAGCCAGGATTCCCTGCAAAGTCTCTACCAGATAGGAACATTGACTTCCTGGTTTTAATCCTCCTTAACTCTGTAGACCACTTCTTTGTGCTTTCTGAATTGAAGGCGTAATCTGCTCCCTCTCTGTAATCCTGTTAGATGTGAAGCCTTCCAACGTTCTTATTAACAAGGAGGGGCATGTGAAAATGTGCGACTTTGGAATCAGTGGCTACTTGGTGGACTCCGTTGCTAAGACCATGGACGCTGGCTGTAAACCCTACATGGCTGTAAGTGTGTGTGGATGCGTAATCTGGTCTGCCATCTTGAGCCTGCATTCTGCATTGGATCAGCTGGGGGTGGGTCTGTCCCCTCCTGAGCTCCTAATTTTAAATCGGAACAGGACGGGGTAGTTTGAAAACGAACCGCCTGCCCTGAAATTGAATGGTCTCTGGGGGCCCCGATTCAGCAAAGCACTTGGTTTAACTTGAAGCATGTAATTGGCCCTGCTCAAGTCACCGCATATCTGTGTAACGGAGTCAGCCGGGTTACTCGCGTAGTTAAGCATGGGCTTTGTTGGATTGGGCACCAAGTGTTGTCACTGTAACCCAGGCTTCTCCCCCGCCATCTTCTGTCCTCAAAATAGCACAGGGAATCGTCTTACCAGCCTGGCTGTTGGCAGAAGATGCCTGCTGGCTGGCTGCCTCCTCATTGGCGAGACACTTAGTGTGCTGACATTTCTACTTACTGAGCTAATCAGGATTGTTCCACTGCTTGCCTTGTCCTCCCAGCGCCCTGCCCACCGTTAGCCACCTGTTGCTGTCCTGTTATTGGTGCAGACTGTACGTTTCTTGGGGCAGGAACTGTCCTTTTCTCAGATGGGTGCTAGCACCAGGAGGGCCACCATAACTGATAATAGCGGCAATTGCAGTAGAAGCCATTTCTGGGAGTTGGAATGTGGGGCAAGAGGAACAGAATTAACATGGGTCAGGCTGACCAAGACATTGCTGTGATTAGTCACGTTTACAGGTAACCTTTTCTCGGGGGAGCCTATGCGCTAACATCAGTCCATGGAGAGCCCACCCAGGCTGGGTTTTGTAGTCCAGGCTATACGCTGGCAGGTGTCTGTCCGTCCGTCGGTCTTCGACCTTGGGCAAATGAGATTGAGGTGCATTAACTTCCATCTTGTGGTTACAGCCCGAGAGGATAAACCCGGAACTGAACCAGAAGGGCTACAACGTGAAGTCCGACGTGTGGAGTCTTGGAATCACAATGGTAATGGCGCTCGCGCTCTGCGACCAGGCTGGGGAGGGCCAGGTGGGCTTTGAGCCGTTTGGAAACGGCCACCCCAGGAGGATACATTCCATCAGAGGCCAAATCCTAAGGCCAGTTCCTGTTCACGTCTATGGGAGTGTGACTGGATAAAGACACAGTAAGGGCCTCGGGGTCTGGCCCTCCACAGGCTGCCGTTCTCCTCGCGTTCCCCGGGACGGCTGTTCTGCTGCCTGGGGCTGTGGTTTTCACGGTATCAGGTTCACTCCGAGCCACTCCCTGCTCCAGAGGGGCTTAAATCCCTTGGCAGGCAAATGAAAATGTCAGGCTGGGCTGTGGGCTCCCGGGGTGTTGGGTCCAGACTGGCTCTGCCGATGAAGAGGGTGCTGGTGCTTCTTGTGGGAAGTCAGGAGTCCAGGCTTTTAACACAGCATTTACGGCGCTGCTGACCCTCCAGCTTCCCTCTTGTGCCAGTCGGGGGCATGGTCTCCATAGCTGGTTACAAGGAATGTGGTTCAATTTGTACCTAAGCAGCAACCTTCTGCCAGCTCAGCTGTTTGTACCATGTGCCTGACCTGTGTAGCAGTGCATTCTGGGAATATCTGGGCAAGTCATGCCATAGTGCCCGGAGAACATGCACGCAGAGCAGCAGGTGGGTCAATGCGATGTGGGATATCCCACTGCACAGAGCGCTGGGAGGAAGGAGGGTCAGCCAAACCAGTTACAGAAAGCACAGCTTTTGGGATCTGGGTGTTGCAAGAAGTGAGTTGCAACACCTCTAGCTGGGGAGGGTGGGGAACACACAGCTCTCGTGATGCGTGGACACAGGGAATGTTTCAAGCCAGCTACACGGCTAACATCTGATTCATAGTAGTGGTGGCGTAGGGTAGCTTATCTACCAAGTGTAAGAAGCTGCTGTTTCAGTGAGCATCCAAAGCCTTCTGGCACCAATGGACAAAGGAAATCCCGGTTCTTGGCTCAAAGAAGTTAAAGCCTGGGAAATGTTTTCTTCCCTTCCAAGTGATGGAGAGGCTGAGTGGGTAGAATTTTTTTTTTTAGGATTTCCCCTAAGCTTTTAACTGAGACATTCATGAAGTTGGTTTGTGCATGCTGCAAAGAGCTGCCTTTGCAAATGTTCTCTCCCCCAGCCGCCCGCCTCTCTACCCCCTGCAAAAGCAACCTCCAACACTTGCCCGTTCTTCCTGTTTGAATTTGCATCCAGCCTGGAGCTGAGCTGAGCTGATTGGACACCTGCGCAGCAGCCTGGAAATGTGCTCATGCTTCAGTTTTCCTCCCAAAATGCAGGAAGCCGTGCGATGAGCGATTGTGTGAATGAGGAAATCGATCAGCTTATTTAAAAGCCAGAGGGAGGGCTCCACTGAAATGCTGCCAGCAGGCAGCTGATTTTCACCCCAACCTGTGTGATTCTTACTAATGTCTTCCTCTGGGCTGGCTTCCTGTTTTTGTAACCTAGTGGGGCTTGATGACTTCAGCCCAGCATGTTTTCAGGACTGCTGGCTAGTACCAAATAGGGTCTTTTCGTGGGTGGGTTGCACACAGTTTTCCGGCAGCTAGAATCTGAATCCAGACTGGTCACCAATCACGAGACCAAAGCCTCCTGGGGCTGCTGCATTGTGTGCCCAGTGTCCCTGCGGGGTGTCAGAGAGCTCATTGAGGGCTCCTTCCTGCCTTCCCATCCTGGCATGTGCCAGGCAGCCAGTGACTCTGCCAGCAGGTAACAGTGCCTGTCTGAGGGCAGGAGTGAATCCTCTGTAATACGGTGTCATCCCTTGCTGCCCCTCGCAGCACTACGTAGAATTTTTACGGGGCAACTCTCATGGTAGTAGTTAAGGGCATAAACGGCAGAAGCTGAACGTAGCACAGCTTGCATCGGGCCGTGAAGCTGGCTAGACTCTGGCATCTACGCTTTCGAAACTCTTCCAGAGCTTGCTGTGCCACTGGCCTGCAGAGTTCTCCTTTAGGAGCCAGCCGCACGAGCCCCCTAACTGATCTTAGCTACCGAGACAGGGTGTGTGGTGATGTACCTTGAAGATATAGCTGCGGCCGTGGACCCGGAGAAGGGGCAGCGAAGCTGTCCAGAGTTGTGGGAGAACTTGCAGTCGAGGGGAGAGGAGGAAGGCTGAGTGTTTAGGTCTGAAAGAAGAGCTGGAGGGCAGTAAGCGTGTGGGGAGTACTCGGCGCTGATCAATCCCTTCTGTTCCTATTGTCCCTCCTTTGCACGAGCTCCAAGTTACCATCAAACTTAAAAGAAAAGAAGCCTCTGGAACGTGCACCTGCAGGAGGCTGGAGATTTTTGTTGGATTTGACGAGGCAGCCTGACTTTGACCAAGAACCTTGGAAATTATGCAGGCCAGGGTAGAGGTGGTTGAATCTCCTGATTCTGGACATAAGCCAATCACCAAATAAACATCCTTTCTCTACGTGGCCAGCATTACATGATGCCTCTGGGTATCTGGTAGGATTTTGCCTGCCTCTGAAACATGCAGCAAAGGCTGCTGGTAGAACAAAGATAGCAGGTTTGGTGGAATCATGGTCCAAGCTGGCATAGCCAATTCTCTGCTAACTAATTCTCTTCCACCGGCTTTCCTAGTCCATGGGCATGTCGTTTTGTGGAGTAATATTCCCTGTGGGGATTAGTGTAAACTCAGGAGGGTGTTAGGAATCTTAGAAGATGCCCATGTGATGGACATGTTGAAAACGGGCAGAGTAATACTGAAGGGACCCCTGCAGAGCAACTCAGAAATGCCTCTTATTTTTCATGGAGAACATTTTAAAAAAAAAATCCTGTTTTTTTTTTCTTCAGAATTTCCTAGGAGACTATATAATATGTAGGTGAGAAGCCAAAAACTGGGAAAAAAATTGGAGTTGTGAAAAAGCATTTTAGCTTCTGGTTTCATTTTTTTTTTAAATGAAAAACTGGAACGTTTTGGCAGGAAACGTTCATTTTGGTCAGAGTTCATTTAAAAGCGTCACCGTTTTTTCACTGAAACAGTATTAACTGCCAGTGCCGTGTTGGGGGCTGTCGGCCTGAAGCTGGTATATGCTGTATTGCTGTCGTGTCTAGGAACCTGAGTCATGGGCCAGGCCCCCTTGTGTTAGGTGCTGTACAAAGACAGTCCCTACCCCAGAGAATTCTCTAAGTACTGTGATGCTGCAGAGCAGTCCGAGGACAGGGACATGCAGTATAGCCAATTCCTCATGGCTGCCGTTGTTTCTCCCTTCCCCCTAGATCGAGATGGCCATTCTCCGCTTCCCCTACGAGTCCTGGGGCACCCCCTTCCAGCAACTCAAGCAAGTAGTAGAGGAGCCTTCGCCCCAGCTCCCTGCGGATCGCTTCTCAAAGGAGTTTGTGGACTTCACGGCACAGTGGTGAGTGTCTGAACTGAACCCCATCAGTCTCCAGTCTCAGCCTACAGAGGCTTCCCAATGCTGAGTGCTGGTCTCCTGTATCAAAGCACAAAACTTACCTTTACTTTGCCTCGGGACCCCCTGTAAATCTTTCTTTCCTGTCCCCTCGTCCCGAATCACCACCCTCCTGCAATCTGTGCCGCAAACGCTCCACAGATCGGTTTGGTTTCCTGCCCCGATTCAGCTGGGCTGGCTGAAAAGAAGCAGAATTCTCTTCCGCACTATGTGGTGGTTCACCCTGTTGGAATTTCTGTGATGACTTGTTCAGCTGCAGAAACTCAACCCAGAGCATCCTGGCGCATCTGCGGCCCGACGCTGCCTTTGGCTACCACTTAGAATTGGGTGAAGGTTGATTGGGACTTTAAGAGGATAAAGCACATCTCAGCTGGGCTGTGCTTCGCTCACCATTTTAAGCACAACTAGGATCTGCACCGTAGTAGCCTTCGGCTCGTAGCTGGGCCTATGATTCCGGACTAGGTACTGGCATGCGGTATCTGTCCTGTTGGGTGGTACACCCGCTTAATGTTGTAGTTCTGTTCCTGAAAAATGCCACTTGAAGCAAAACGATGTTAAGCGAATCCAATTTCCCCATAAGAATTAATGTGAATGGCGGGGTTAGGTTCCAGGGAAATTTTTTTCTCCAGACAAGACATTATATACATATACAGTACAAGTTTTAAATAATTTTAAACAAAACAAACTGTTTAATACTGTATTCACCAATGATGATTGTGAAGCTTGGTTGAGGCAGGGCATAGTGGGGTCA
The DNA here is from genome assembly GCF_020497125.1 of Mauremys mutica. Classification (NCBI taxonomy): domain Eukaryota; kingdom Metazoa; phylum Chordata; order Testudines; family Geoemydidae; genus Mauremys; species Mauremys mutica. The sequence continues at coordinate 78,212,247 of NC_059082.1, read as the reverse complement.
GAGCGTGGGGGCTTGTCCGGCGATCCTGCCGGGGAGTGGGGTCGGGGGCTTGCACGCTCCCCAGCTGGAATGCTGGGCAGGCGGAGTGGGGTAAGCTCCAACTCCCCGACCCCGCTCCCCGGCTGGAACACCGGGCGGGCGGAGCAGGGCAAGCCCGCGTGCCCCGACCCCTCTCCCCGGCAGGATTGCTGGGCGGGTGGAACGTGGCAAGTCAAACAACCTTATAACGGAGCATTGCACGACTTTAAACGAGTATGTTCTCTAATAGATCAGCAACTTAATAACGAAACAATGTTAACCGGGACAACTTTAAGTGAGGACTTACTGTACCAGCCCCTCTCATCTTGGGCATAGCTTGCATGTGCTCTGGCTGTACAAGGTGAAGGGTGAGGTTTTCACGTGACTGATTACCAGGCCAGGAATAAGAACAAGGAGTACTTGTGGCACCTTAGAGACCAACAAATTTGTGTTTGTTTTCCAACAGTGCTTTCCCATTTGCCTGCCTAATTGATTTGCTAGGCTCTTTGGTTCAAAGCCAATACTTGTGTAACCAAGGGGGGGTGTTAAGAACTGGTAGTTGCCTAATAGAAAGAAGGAGGTGCTGGCTGGTGGTCTCCCACTCCTGGGATGAAGTCACTGTATCATGGACACTATTTTTTTTTTTCTGTTCCAGCTTAAGGAAGAACCCTGCCGAACGAATGAACTATTTAGAACTTATGGTGAGTGTGGATTTTTATTCTTTGATCTCACGCAATCTTGGCCTGTAACTAAAGCTAAATGAATAGGGGCTGTAAGAACCCAGATAATCTGCTGACTGGCACAGAGGAGGACTTGTAACACACACCCGTCAGCTGGTTACACTGGCTTCTGCTACCTGTGGTGCAGTGGGGTTGAGTCATCCCCGGTGTCTGACTTTTGTCTTAGAATCTTGCATGTACTTTGAAAGCAGAGGTCACAAAGTGTGAAATGAATCTGTTCAGCTCAGTGTACTACTGAGATTCAGCCCAGGGCCTCAAACGTGCTGTCTAAAAGGATCAACGTACCAGCCTTGGGCATTCTTGTTGTATTTGCCTAGGGGTGCAGTTGGGTGGGAAGAGAGCCACCACAATGTATTGCTGACTTTGTGACTCCTGCCACAATTGTGTTCAGTGTTGTCCTTCCTCATGCCCAAGCTGACCCTATCCTGGTTCTCGTTGGCAGGAACATCCTTTCTTTACCTTGCACAACACCAAAGAGACTGACATGGTCTCCTTTGTGACAGAGATCCTCGGGGAAGACTCCTAACTCACCAGCCTCGCTGCCACGTACGGTCACTTCAAACCAACGTCCTGGCTTCCCTGCACAAGAGAGAACGAGGACTCATGTTCACGGTGGTTTGCACAAATTGCATCTCCCTTGCCTGTGTTCATCTCTAAGCCAGCCGGGCGTGGGAGCACTCTGGTTTTTATCACCTGTACGCTGAAAGTTACACAAGAAGGACCTTGGAAATTGACACAGTGCCGTTACTGACTAACCCATGGGACCGAGTGGGCTCAGGAGATGATCTGCTGGGGCCAGATATTCCTCCTCAGTTGTGTCAGGAGAACCAGACTCCTGGTATCTCAGTTGAGGAATCTGCTATGCCTGAGGATGGGGCGGGGGGAGTGTGAAAGTGCCCTCCCCCAGTACCATTCTGGTGCGGCAGTGAAGGGTCCAGAGAATATTTGCACTTGCTCCCTCCATTGTGCAGCAGAGCCAAGAGATTCTTCTTGCACTCTCCAGTGTCCTGTCCCTGCCTCTCCGAGGCCTGGAGAGGTGGGGAGGGGGTCTCTTCCTGAGCCACTGGGGGCCAGAGGGTGCATGGGCTGCCTCCATCAGAGTTCAGTCTTGTTCTGCCTTCCCTCAAGCCCTGCCCAGTACCCTGGCAGCAGGGATCCCACAGGGCTCTGTTCAGAAAGGGGTCTGTGGAAATCTGTGCACAGCTGCAGTTTGCTGCCGCTTGTGGAAGAGGTGGCGGGGGGGTGTCATGGCTCCAGGATCAGAAGCGCGCGGCTCTCCGAGGCTGCTCCATGGCTGAGGTGCCGCTCCCTCCCCAGAGCCCTCTTGAGGCAAACCCACAAACAGGTCAGGTCACCCTAGACTGTTACAATGACCCCACTCGAAAGCCTGTTCAGACAGTCCCAGCTTGTTCTAAGCTCCTGCACCCATGCTACCTGGGCGTCTGCGTTCCCGCCTCGGATCGGGGACCGGCTTCCCCACTCACACCGGCCAGTGCACCCCTGTCCAACGGACACAGGCCCATGGCATTTGGGGAGAGGATTCCACGTGCACCCCTCCCCTCCCCCAATAAACCGGGCTGGGGTTGGCTAGGCAGTTAAGCGGCCAGCTCCCATTGGCAGTCAGTGAGTTAGGTGCCAAAATCCCACCCTCAGCCTCTATGAACATCTGAAACACCCCTATGACTCGTCCCCCTTCCCCTCTGCCCCCTGGGGTTGGGCCCTCCCCCCTGGAGCTCAAGAACTGACCCAGCACTGTGACTCTTGTTGGTTTCTGAGGTTGCTTTAATACCGACTCGGTCCTGTGTTAACCAAAACCAAACCGATGTCAAGCCAATGATGTGTAGAGGTGGTGTCGGTAATTGTACATTTGATGTGTGTATATAGAATGGACTTTGTAACTCATTTCCTAGTTTTAATCGAACTAGCTATAAATTAAACCCTTTCCTTGTGGGAGGAAGAGGGCTCCCCCTTCCTTAACAAATCCACTGTGAAAACCGGATGATGGGTCCCCGCTCCGACAGCCATAGAGGCCTTTGAACCGGCCGGGGAACGGAGGAGTTACCTGACTTCTGCTGTATGTGATCACAGAATGCACATGCCGTATGTGGATGACATTTTTAAAATGAATTTTCTGATTTTTTTTTTCCTTTCCAATACATATTTTGTGTGTGTGTGTATGAGTGTGTGTGTGTGTATATATATATATATTTTTAAATCACTGATGAACGTACAAATGTATATGTGGTTGGTGAATGCCAGCAACTTCCTGCTTACATTTGGGGTGGCCGGGATGGGTCACAACAAGGCCTAAGAATTGTGGGGCGATTTGGGTTTTGTTGGTAAAAATGCATCTTTTTGATGGAACCTCTCTAAAGACCCCTCTTGGCACTTTGTACGTGGGAGATCTGGCTTTCGGGGTGCAGCTCCATTGACTTGTGCTCTGCCCCTTTATAAACCAGGTGCCCTGAGTTCATGGCTCTTGTAGTTTTGCTGCATAGTCAATCTAAGGGCTTCTCGAGAAGGGGAAATTGACGGGAGTAGCTCCCCTTGTGGAGACTCTATGCTGGAATGAGCCACTTTTTATTTCCTAATAATTAGTGCACTTCCAGAGCAGAGCAGTTATTCCAGGGTAAGTGGACTGTACTGGAATAGTGTCCACAGCGGCGGTTTTATTGCAGAACTGCTTATTCTGCAATAGCTATTCTGGTTAATGTCCCATTTTAGACCAGCCCTTCCACAACCAGCGCCGTTTATTGACCGGAGATGGCCAAGCCCTGCTCCGTTCTGTGGTTCAAGTAAGAAAGTGATTTAACGCTTTCAGCTGCTCCTTCCTCACCCACTCTGCAAACCACCTGGAACTCTAATGAGCCTTGTTGTAGATGCAACTCTACAGGCTTGGGACTGCCGCGCTGCACAATTGTATTTTTCCTCGTTGGTTAATTGGGATTGTTTTATTTTGACTTTGAGCTCTTTTCCCTCTTTTATTTTCTCCCCGGGTGTTGTGGGGATTGGTTATCATTTATTGTGCGGGGTTTGGATGCCTTTCACCTCGCCCGATAAAGCCCTGGCTCTGGTTGGATTCCAGCTCTCCTCCTGATGGCCTGGGAAGGGCTTTCCTTCTGCCTTTGTATGGGGGGAGCAAATCTCGCAAGCTGTGACTGACATAATGCCTAGGTATTGTTCTGCCTGCCTGCACCGGGCGTAAATCTCGCTCTGGGTTATTTCAGCTTTACCGTTCCGGTATGTGCCCTTGTTTTCTTCCGCTCCAAGGCCTTTATTCTTCTGGCTCTGTTGCTTTCCCTGCGAGGATTGGTGGAAGCACTCCAAGTAACTGCTTGGAACCCCGCGGAGCTTGGAGAGAGAGAGAATTGTTGCCGAGGGAGAAGGCCCTCTCGCCTTGTGCTTACGAGAATGGTCTGTAACCATTAACTTGGTCATTGTTTTCAATAAAATAAGCCCCCAAACCAACTTCTCAAGAGCTTTTCTTGGAACATCAACGCTTGCTCATTCCAGCTGCCCCTAACACTTGTCTGGTTTCAGTGTTGGAATTGGTACTGAAACAAATGAAGCGTATTACAGTAATGTCCCCTCCTGCTGGAGCCGGGCCCCGTGGTGCTAGGTGCTGTACAGACATATGCCCAAAGACAGCTCCTGCCCCAGAGATTGCAGCCTTAGTAACACATGACAACATAGCCAGGCAACAAATGGGGAAGGTCAGGGCAACAGGGGTGTACACAGTGTGTAGAGGTACTGGTATAAGCAGTGTTGCCTAGTGGATAGAACACTAAAGTGGGATCCAGGAGACCGCTGTTCTGTTCCTGGCCTGCTGAGGGACTATGGGCAGATCACTTTGCCATTCCTTGCCTCAGTTTCCCCACCTGTGCAGTGGGGATAGTGACACTGACCTGCAGAAAGCGCTCTGAGAACTATGGCTAACAAGCACTATGTAAGAGCTAGCCGCTATTGTTGCTTGGCTAGAGTCCAGAGTCCCAGCCCTGCCCCAGCCTGGCAGAATGGAATTTTTAGCCGCTTGGAGTAGGACAGAGGTTAAATAGGAAGACTGGTGAGATTGTTTTTAGCAGAGTGCGGCCCTACACCAGCGAGCAGGGATTCTCATGGCTTTTGATTGGCATTGTGGTGCCTGGGGCCCTGCTGTACCAGCATCGCACAGTCCCTGCCCTGAAGAGCAGGCAGCCTAAATTCTGTCCTCCAGAGCCGAGGGCATGTATGTGTTTCAGTTCTGTAGCTATCCAAACACCTGTTAATTCGAGGTATGATGGGTTTTAATACTTCCACTGGCCCAGGATCATTGCATCCCCCAAACGCTCTGTATCAGACACCTACTGCCAACACCCGTCCATGCACTTAGTCTCTGGCCACCCATATCAGCACTGCAGGTGCTGTGTGGAAACAGTGCCGGAGCGTGTTTAGTTTTATGGCTATGAATAAAAAAAAATCAGTAATGGATGGAGCTTAATGCGCCGAATCTTCTGAAAAGTACCCTTGGGGTGAGGTCAAATTGACAAAGAAGACGGACACAGTAGGCTTTGGAGGAAGCTAGGAGCAAATGCTGTACTTAACTTTGTCATTTAACTCTTAGGCAGTGGTGGAGGATTCACCCCCTTCCAACCCGTGAGCTGCTCCGAGGCAGGGATTGCTCATTCGAACACAGATCTAAGAGGCTAGGTTTTTTAAATAGGCCGTGAGAATAGGACTCCTGCCTGATCCCCTTGCTGCCCTTGAACAACTGTATAGCAACTCTGGGACTAATCACCCACTTTCTAAATTGCCCTTCTCTAGTGGGAATGTTGTTGGGGTTTCCCGTTGCCTGGCGGGATGAGTGTTCAGCTGATGTTGACTTAAATTTGGGGTTTGTTTCATGGGCGGCAGGTGCACCCCCTGTTCGAGGAGGCTAGTCCCCTGCCCCCCGGCCCACTGGAGCCAGAATAGCCCCAAGCCCTCCATTGCGGCACAAGTTGTTCCTGGGCGCTAGCCACCCTGAGCTCTGGGTTGCCAGCCCGAGCCAAGCCCCCGACGGCTTTGGGGGAGAGGTGGAGCGAGGCAGAGCCATGGCTTGGGTTTGGGGAGGCTTAGCCTCCCCTGGCCTATTATACTCTCCACCCATGGTTTGTTTTTATGGCTTCTCACAGGGCCTCTCTCCCATCCCCAGCCAATCTCCTTCCCTGGCCCTCTAGCGCTGATCTTCTGCTTTCATCAAACCTTCCCTCGCCCGGGAGGAAGGATGGGCTTCAGTTTAAAGCTGGCCGAAGGAAGGAGGACAGGAGTCTCCCAGCTCTGGGAGCCCATTGTGCCTGTTTACCCATCTGTGAAATAGGGCCAGATCCCTGACCTGACAACGTCCCACAAGATGCGGTGTGCGCTGGAGGTTATTACAGGGAGCAGCCACAGGGCTTATTTCACACTCTAGCACTAACAGGAGCTCTATCAAAATGTCCTGTTGGAACATTCACTGCTGTGCAGCGGTTTTTCTTTAGATCTAAGGCGGCTGTAAAATAACTGGTTCCTTATTTGTATGGCAATAGCAGGGAGACCTAAACAAGACCAGGACATTATTGTGCTAGGCACAGATGCCTACTAACAGCTTGCAAGCTCCTTCGAGCAAGGGCTAACTAGACAGGACAGAGAGGTGAAGTGACTTGCCAAAGGTGACACAGCCCAGCAGTGGCAGAGTGGGGAATAAACCCCTCCCCCTGCTCCCTTGACTCCCACTCCACTGCCCTGTCTGCTACCCGACTCTGCCTCTCATGCCCCACAAAGCCAAGTTTATGATTGTTGTTGCAACGTCCCTGGAGATTCCTCATCCCATCCCATGCTGCAGGGGCCTTCCCTCATTTCACAGGGAGACGTGGCAGCTCAGGCAAACTGCTGAAATTCTAATGTAAGGGGAGAGAGGCACAGTCTATAAACGGTTGGGGAAACCCTAACCTGATCTTTTTGGGAAGATCTGGGGTGCGGGGTGGAGCTCACAGCTGACCCTTGCCTGCACGCTGGGCTCCTAGCAATGGTTTTGGATCTGACCCTGGCCAGCTCCTGAGGGATGAGACTATCCTCCCAAACAGCCACCAGATGGAGGTAGTGGCTAGTGTTTGCTGGGCTGGCTCTCGACAGGCCTGTGCGTTTTCATTGCTTTCCCCTGTAGCAATGCCTCCTCCATCTCCTGCGAGGCCCGGCTTTGAGCTGTTACAAGGCAGGGGGCTTGGGCCCCAATATTCTGCCTGGAGCAAGGACTCAGCGAGTTGCCCCTTGCAGCAGCACTGAGTCCACATCCAGCCGTTTGGAACCTCCATCGGGTGTGATCGTTCCCAGCATTTACGGCCCTGCTGACCCTCCAGCTTCCCTCTTGTGCCAGTCGGGGGCATGGTCTCCATAGCTGGTTACAAGGAATGTGGTTCAGTTAGACGGCCTGGTCTAATGAGCACACCTAGCGCAGCGGAGGGAGGAACAGATGGCAAGGCGGCCCCATCGCAGGGCAGAATCGTTCACTGCTTTGCCACCTGCTGCCTATATTTGTATCTGACCCACACCCTTCTTGGCCATTGGCGCTGCAGGACAGTCTGCCTGGGGAGGGCTCCCCGACACGGCCTTGCTGTTGTGCACCCAAGGGGTGAGAAGTGCAGCGGCTCTGCTCGGGGCAGCCCCAGGAAACGGGTGACTGATGTACCCACAGAAACTGGGTCAGAGGAGGCCAAGACAATGCAAGGAGCCCTCCCGTCCCAAATAGCTAGTGCTACTGCCAGCAGAGAGGGCAAGGAGGCAGATCCGAGTCTCGGCGTGAGGGTGCAGGCCAGGCTTCAGCGGCAGCATCCCTCCCTTCCCCGAGCAGTGGGCCACCTGGCAGGCGCTGCTGATCGGGGACTGGGCTGACTCCTCGTGGCCCCCAAAGGAGCTGGCAAGAGCCGTGATCAGGCTATTTTGCAGCCCCGCTCCTGTCTGCCTTCCTAACCAGGAGCTCGCTGTATTTTACAAACGTGCAGCCTCCCGCCCTGGGATGCCAGTGGTCCTGGCCTCACAAGGCCAATGGCACAAAGGGCCCAAAGCTGCCACTCATTTTGGGGGCTCCGGTCAAGAGATGCTGAACAGCCACCCTGCCCGCAGGTGCTTAGGACCTCTGCAGGATCAGGCCCATTGTGTCTCCAGCTGGGCCCCCGCAGCAGTGGCTGCTTTTGAGAAGTTGGCAGAGATCTTGCAGGGGGGTCAGCAGAGCAGAGCCAACAACAGAACCCAGCAGTCCTGACTCCCAGGGCTGGGCGGTAGCTGCTTTGCCACTCTCTCGCCTCTAAAATCAGGCATCCGTCTGAAACATACCAGCCCTCCTAGGCTCTCCTGCCCTGGAGCACCCAGTACCCCCAGCCTGTCCCTCCCCACCTGGCTCTGGGCCCAGCACCTCTGTCAGCGGTGGGAAAGGCCTGGTCCATCTCTCGGGGATGGAGCAGAAGAGCAGTGTGGGGCAATGTCAAAGGAGCGGCCCCAGCTGCGCTTTGGGCATAGGGGAGTTTGTTTTCATTCAGGTCATTTCATGTCAGTGTCAGGGCCGGGGGGGGGGGGGGGGGGAAACCACCATTCTTTCCTAGCCCAAGGATCGTCATTCGCAGATCTAGGAGAGGGGCTGCCGTGCAGCCAGCAGACCGTGTAATTAGAGCGAGACTTTCTCATTGTCTAAGTGATTGAAGTTGCAGTGAGAGGAGGCTGAATAACCCCCAGGGGCCAGCCAGCTGGGAGCAGAGGCTGGGGTCAGCTCTGCCTGCCCTGCTCCCTTTAGCTGAGATTAAAGGTGAAGGAGCTTTGGGGTTAGGGCAAAGGCTGAGTTGGGGGGAGACAATTTCCCCTGTCCAGGCTCCTGCCTGTATTTTTGGGGGGGGAGGGGAGAAGTGTCTCCCCCACTATCTGGTTCACTTCCCACCTCCACCCCCTGCAGAGCACCTGAAGTTCTGCTGCCTTCAGCCCTCCCATCCCCCAATCTGCTTGCTCAGGGACAGGTGGGCCCCACACTTGAGGCCTTATCTGCTGAGATCCTTCCCATCAGTGAATGGCCGGTGCTACCCCATCACCCCTCTCACAAGGGTGGGGGTGACTGAGCACCAGCCTGGACTGGGATGGCAGATGCTCCTACATCTGCCCGGAAAGTCTGGCATAGGGAGGTGGGAGCTCTGCAAACCTCCAGCAGGAACGGCCCAGGTCATAGAGGTGTGGCTCGCTCAGCCCTCCTAGCCCCGCCTGCTAGCTCGGCCCTAGACATTTTTCAGTGGGAAGTCAAGCTGGAAAGGACCTCATGGCTCCTGGAGCCCGTCTAGGATTGGTGCCTACAAGGGGCTTCCTATCAACCTGCAGCTGTGCCACTGTGTTAGGGAGCTGGTTTGCTCTAAAGCTGAGCCCAGTGGGCCTGGTCAGTGCTTGGATGGGAGGTAGAAGGCAGTGGAAGACAAATCCGGTGCTGCAGGAAGTAGTATTAGAGAGTCAGGTGGTGCGGCTCATCTGTGTCAGTATAGAACCGGGGTTAGGGGACCAGGTCCTGACCGCAGGTGGGCATTGAAAGGTCCCCTTGTAGAATAGCATCTAGCTCCTTCTCAGCAGTCGATCACAAGACACTTCGCACAGAAGGTCACTATCATTCCCTGCATTTTACAGAAGGGAAAACCGAGGGGCAGTGACTCAAACCAGGTCACTCAGCAGGCCCCTGGCAGAGGCAGGACTAGAACCCAGTTCTAGTGCAGTGCCCTGTCCAGTAGGCCATGCACACAAGAGAATGGTGCTACCCCCAGCATCCTGACCAAAATACACTCTTCCCCCACAGCATCATCTGGACACTGTTCTTCACTGCCTGCCCTCAACTGCTGTGTCACATGGCTGTGTGCTGTTAGACAGCTGCAGGGCTGCACCCCAGAGGCAGCTGCATTTCAGCTGTAGAATTGATTCCTGTTTCACCAGCAGAATCCTAAGCTGTAGCGGTAGAGAAAGGTCAAGTATCAGCACTTTGCCCAGATGAGCTTTAACATTGCTAGCCACAGGGCTGTCTCCCATGTGCCTGGAGCAGGCCTCATGCTCTCCCTGAACCAGCCTCCACTATCCCCTTAGCTGGAAGCACTCAACTTCAATGAGCTTTTGCCAGGCCCTAATTACTGGAGGTGGGGCACCAGGGGACCCCTCCGATAAGCAAAGCAGGCAGGACGGTGCATGCTTTGCTGGAGGAGATCATTAGGCTGCTTAGTAATCAGAATGACCAGGCAGAAAAAGGCTGGCTGTCCATCCGGCTGTCTCACCTTCCTCCCTCTGCTGCTCTCTGCCTTTGTGGGGCCAGGGGAAGGCAGGAAAAGTGGGAGCCCCCAAAACACATGCAGCCAGCTCCCCTCTAGGTAGGGAGTCTCGCCCATGGGTTTGCTTCTGAGTCAGCCCCAAGCACAGTCAAAGGAGGGAGCAGCACTGTCAGGTCAATGGATAAAGAACATGCAGCTGGCTTACTAGCCTTCCCTCTGCTCCAAGGAGCCAGAGGAACGCCCGCATGCGTGTGGCAAACGGCCCCAGGCCCATGGCAAGGAGGGCACGTGGCAGGCTGGACAGGGGTCAGGAAAACCCGCAGAGAGACTGTCCATCTCCTGCACCCCATTACACTGAGCAGGCTTTGGGTGTGCTTGGGTGAGATCAATGCTGCCCTCTAGTGGCTGACTCCTAGGCAGCCTACAGAACCTACTCCTCTACTCACAGCTGGGGATGTGTATTTTGCAGAAAGGAAGGAGCAGGGTTCTAATCCTGGGCTCCCCACATCCATGTGCCCCATTTAGCAGGGGATGGTCATCTTTGGGCAGCAGTCTCACTACCAGTAGTCAGAATGAAGGGAGAGAAGACAACGCTTTCCAGACAGGGGTTGAAACAACATTAGCAACAAATACCAAGTGGACAGGGCCTGCAGCATCCTCCGAGGGAGAACTCAGGGGGAAAGGGTTACACTGGGCCAAAGGGAGAATCATAAATCTTCTGGCATGGCTCAGGGCTGGATCCCAGACAAAGCCAGGGAGGACTTTCTGTTTCAATTACACCCCTAATAGCTACATCAAGGCGCATTAAAAATGTATTAGTGCCTCTAAGGAAAAGGCTTTCAGCCAAAGTCAAAATTTATCACTTAAAGTTACCTTATTGGGACAAAGTTTTCTCACTTAGCCTGCTGTTGCTAAGGAATTTCCTTCCACCCCTCTGCCATCTGTTGCTTCCCCACTTGCTATATTATCACAGGCCTGCTGAGTCAGCCAAGACAGCCATATTACTAGGGCCTTTTTGATAGCCATGGACGTTAATGGGCAAAATTCCCTCAAACCAACCCCTTCTAGAAGGATAGGAGAACGTGCCCTTCCCTCAGAAATCAAAAGGCAAAGCCTAGCAGAAGAGAAGAACATCTCCCAACCCAGAGGAAAGGAGAATGGTACTATTACGGCTGCAGCTGGCTGACTGTACTAGATTTAAAGGGCCAGCCCCGCCCCCACCAGAAAGGCATGCTGGGAACAAAAGTTTCTATAAGGAGGCAGCGCTGCAGTGGAGCTGAGCTAACAGGGACTATCAATAAGGAAGGGGTTGCTTCTGTGTTGACCATGCTCACTGCATTACATAGGGGTCTCACTTTGCTGTAGCTGGTATTAGCATTAGTCTGATGCAAATACTACAAAGGGGGCTGGTTTTCTGTCTCTTGCATCTGGCTCTTATGGTTTATTGCTGTGGTAGCAGCCCCCTAGGAGTCTCTACTGAGATCAGAGCCCTATTGATGAGGTGCTGTACAAATGCCCACATGGTGTAGCTCTTGAATAGCCTGTTGCTGAGGGATCTAGCTAACTAGTTGAGCTCACAAAGAGGGGGACATTCTGGTGTCCTGGTTTGTTTATAGGAAGGCTGCAGAGTCCAGTTTCAGGGTATTTTCACTCTACAGGGGCTTTAGGCAGCTTTTCAGTAACCGCTCTGAATCAGAGCATTCACACAGGCTAGAGATTTATCCTGTTTGTGCAATTATCATTCTGCTGCTCTCCAATCGCTATCTAGCCTAGAGACTTCCAACACACTCCTCCATTGTAGCAGCTAGGTGCTAGTGAGCGGACAATGCTGAATAACAAGATTTCAGCCCCCATGGATTAGTCTCACAATTCCATCATAGGACCTAATCACATCTGCCACACCATCAGGGGCTCATTCACCTGCACATCTACCAATGTGATAGATGCCATCATGTGCCAGCAATGCCCCTCTGCCGTGTACATTGGCCAAACTGGACAGTCTCTACGCAAAAGAATACATGGACACAAATCTGACATCAGGAACCATAACATTCAAAAGCCAGACAGAGAACACTTCAACCTCTCTGGCCATTCAGTAACAGATTTAAAGGTGGCAATTTTGCAACAGAAAAGCTTCTAAAACAGACTCCAATGAGAAACTGCTGAACTTGAATTGATATGCAAACTAGATACTACCAATTTAGGCTTAAATAGAGACTGGGAATGGCTGAGCCATTACACACATTGAATCTATTTCCCCCATGTTAAGTATCTTGTCAAACTCTCTTAAATGGGCTATCTTAATTATCACTACAAAAGTATTTTTTTTTCTTCTGCTGACAACAGTTCATCTTAATTAATTAGCCTCTTAGAGTTGGTTGGGCAACTCGCACCTTTTCATGGTCTCTGTGTGTATATATCTCCTTACTATATGTTCCATTCTATGTGTCCAATGAAGTGGGCTGTAGCCCACGCAAGCTTATGCTCAAATGTGTTAGTTTCTAAGGTGCCACAAGTACTTCTCTTCTTTTTGCGGATACAGACTAACACGGCTGCTACTCTGAAAATTCCATAGCATGTTTGCACTAGGCCTTACGATAATTCATGATGGCCAGAACCCTCCGCCACCTCAAAGTCTGTGAGATTTAAACCAATAATAGATGTAGTATTCTTATCGTCTTTGAGCCTTCAGGGATCCTGTTTTCAAGCTTTTCTCTGCAGCCAGGCGGGCTAGAAACTTCTTTTTTCCCCCCCTAAACGAAAGCTCAGCGTCTGATGCAATCACATGATTCCAGAAGTTGGAGCTTTAAGAAACACACCAAAAAATAAAACGGTGAGAATTGGCCACACTAGCACTGTACAGTGGCCGGTTTCCTGGCTAAACTCTATTTTGCCCTACTTCTAAAAGCCCCTCTGACAAGCCTGGAAAGGAGCATTTCATTTTGCTACGTGTTACAAGCCCTGACTCTGGCCTCTCCCTGAGGAGGCAGGTTCTGTTGTCCCTAATCTACAGATGGGCAAATTGTGGTGCAGTTAACAGTCCATGACTGCTCACTAGGCTAAGACTTAAGGTGTGTTGATGCTAGACAGCACGGGCAGTGAGCCAGGGGGAACCGCCAGGCAGCACAGGCTGTGAGCCAGAGGGAACCACCAGGCCTAGGTGTGTCTAGCAGCTTCAATCAAGAGGCTTTTATAGTACCCACGATGGGGAAATTTGTGTTTCTCCTCTGCCGTGAGCGACCCTACGTAGGTGAAGCAGAGACAGCAGCAAGTGCAGTAAATGAGAACAATGACAGGGGGCTTGACCAAGGTCACGGAAGCAGGGGAGTGTCAGTGGTGGGATTAGAATTCTATGGCTCCTGCTTCCTCTTAGCCCTGCGGCTCTCCAGCTAAGCCACAGCCCTCACTTTCTCCCTCTTCCTTGGCTTGGTTTGAGCCCTGAGAGGGGTCATCGGAGGAGCTACTTTTAGGTGTCGCCTGACATACCTGGTGCTGAGGCCTGTTGAGCTGGGACCCCTTTGCCCTGATTCTGGGAGGGCCGGAGCCATATTAGGAGCTGCTCAGGGCTAGGAGCGCAGGAGGATTGCGTACTCCGGCATGCCTGCCTGGTGGCTTTCCAGCTCCATGAATAGCTGCACCTGCTGTGTTAACCTTTCTTGAAATGCCACGGCCATTTCAAGCAGCGTTTGAACGAGCCGTTTATTTCCAGACCCTGGTAACTGCAGTGGCCAGACTGGCTGTGCGGGCAACCCACTCCGGTTTGGGTTTGATTGATGGCTACCATAGCGAGGTGGTTACCCACTTCTGCCTTGAGGGGTTTAAAAAATGGCCTGGGAGGGCTTGAAAGCTGCAGCTCTAAAAGCTGGCCTGTTTGGGGAAGTGGCCACAGCTGGGCCACACCCTAATCAGGCCACAGCTGGCCTGTATACAAAGGCCAGGGAAGCCAGGAACAAACAGTTTCCCTTTGCAGGCAGAGGGAGATGGGCCTGGCTGCAGGGAGCTAGACACAGGGTACCTGAGTGGAGCTGGGCTGGGGAAAGGCAGAGGAGCTGGGGCGCTCCTGCCTGGAAAGCCCCAGGCTGCGGCCTAGCACAAGGCCAGCAGGTACTGGGGGTTGCAGGGGGTAGGCCAAGACAGCAGGTCCAAGCCCCTTTGCCTATGATGAGTGGCTGTTACTGCAGCCTGCCCCAGTGAACAGGGGCTAGATGGAGACTGGGCAGTAGCCAAAACTGAGGCAAAGTGGGGATAGTGGGTTGGGGGTTCCCCAGGGAGGGGAGACCCAGGTTGGTGGGGTACTGCCAGGTGGCAGCACCTCAGTTAAAAGGGCACCAGGGTCCAGGGAGGGACACGGGGGGCCAAGAGGACAGGCAGATCACTGGCCTGCAGAGGGGGCTCCTAGCTGGAATGAGCTAATTCCCAGAAGTGACCAGCAGGAGGCGCCGCAGGGGTGAGTCAGCACATCTACAGCTACAAACTGCTGAGAACTGTCAGTGAGGGGCAGACTCAAAGGATCCTGGCCTATGGAAACCCTGATGTTGGTGCGGCTAAGGGCAAATGGGGAGCATCCCACCCACTCCCTCACCGCCTCTGGTTATTTCTGCTGGATATCATGATGAGGTCGGACATTTCCCTTTGGCACCCCTATAATCACTGAATGTGGCCAGTGTTAGCAGGCTGCCTGCAGGTAGCTTTGCTAGGGGAAGGAGTATGACCTAATGGATGATGTTCTAGCCGGGGCCTCAGGACACCTGGGTTCTGTTCCTGGCTCTGCTACTGGCCTGCTGAGTAACATCGGACTAGTCATGTCGCTGCTCTGTGCCTCACTCTCCCCATCTGTAAAATGGGGATAATGCTACTGCCTTCCTTGGTAAAGCACGCTGAGATCTACTGATGGGAAATGCTATCTCAGAGCTAGGTGTTATGGCTTGTTATGTCACAGCTGACGTGTTCCATTCGGTGCTGCCTCTGGAGGCTGTGGCAGAAGTTCAGTCGCTTTACAGGTGCCCTGGCTATGTCACAGGACTGCACCCTTTGAGTGACTGCTCGGTGAGCGTGCGCCCCCCCCGCTCTGATCCCAGACCCTCTCTAAGTCGTCGTTGCCCGGTTGATCTCGCTCCCGGCCACGCCGTCAGCAGAACTGGGCTCTGAAATGACCTCACAGCGCTGGCCTGCACGCGCCTTTCCCAGCCAGGCATCCAGCTCTAACTGCAAAATTGGTTTAGCCAACTGCTCCAGCAGGAGCCCTGCACTGTGACCCCACAGCAGGTGCCCGATCGCAGCGTAACACAGGCTGTGTTAGGTGCACTCACCAAGCACATGTGGCTATTGCTCTATCGGAACATGGGAGCCATTGCTACGTGGGGCACTTCTGTAGATTCTCAGATAGATCAGCGGGTGCACCAGGGCAGCAGCCAAACTCTTTATTTCTGTAGAATCACAGACTACAGATGGCTGCTGCCATCCCATCATTTTCCAGCTGGACTCGTTACACGATCCAAGGCCAGGCACAATGCTGAGACAGGCAACAGATCTCTTAGTGCCTCTGCAAAGAAGATGTATCAAATTATGCAGAGCTACCCGCTGTGCATTGACACTAACAATTTACCAAACTCCAGCAGAAACGGCCCAGGTCATAGAGGTGTGGATAATTCAGCCCCCCTAGCGCCACCTGCTAGCTCGGCCCAGTTTTATCACCTATTTATCCAACGGCATTTCATCTACAGAACATGCCGCTTCCCCAGCCTCTGTAATTCGTGGCTGGGCCCTCAGGAACAGGACCTGCGGGCTGCGTCAGAAGCTACTGAAAGGGAGCGATCGCTGCTCTAATGAAGCTCTAGTCAGTGACTCGAAGCTCCAACTTTATGGCTTAGAATATAAAACTGGCTTTACGCTGGCAATTGTGCAATCCCAGCCTTGAGGCGAGGGCCTGGTGTTTAGCTCCCTATGGGTCTAATATTCCACCCGCTTTGTGTACGTGGAGGGGGGGAGGGGAAATCTTCATAGACGCAGGTTGGAGATGGAAAAGGCCTAGGGGATTATGGGGTTTAGCCCAGCTCTCGGCTGTGTGGGGTGGAGCCCTGCAGAGTAGCCTTGCATGCTTTATTCAGGCTGGTTCTACCTGCCAGCACTGGTGGTTCTTCCCTGACAGAGATTCAGCCCATTTGCTTTTCCATTCTGGGCTAGGGTGACCAGACAGCGAGTGTGAAAAATCGGGACGGGGATGGAGGGTAATAGGAGCCTATATAAGAAAAAGACCCCAAAATCGGGACTGTCCCTATAAAATTGGGACATCTGGTTGCCCTGTTCTGGGCTGAAGAGACCAAGCCTTCCCCTGGGACGGTATAAAGTGCAATTGACAAGCTCCTTGGCGATATGCTGAGCCTCCTGCCTTGTAGGGCATGTAATTGCTGTGTAAACACCCAGCAGCTGCCATGTAAATCCAGCGGCTCCTCTCTCTCAGGCGCTGGATCGATAGCGGGCTGGCACTGTGACAGCAACAGCTATGGGAAGCAGCCGGGATGCAGCGCAGCGCTAGGTAGCACTATCCACCCATCTGGAGCAGTCTGTTCTGCGGGTGCTGAAGGAATAAAGAGCAAGTGGGAAGCCGTGTGTCCCTATGGGACCTGGTAGCCTGGAGAGCGGTGACGGGCATGGAAAGGAGGGTGATGTGTGGCAGCAGTGTGTGTGTGTGTCTGGAGGGGGCAGGAGAAGTGGGCTCAAAGGGCACAGCAGGCAATGCTGATTCAGGCAGGGAAGAAAAGAAGTGGAGGCTGCGGTAGCCGGAGATTCGTTAGCAAAACCCCTCTGAAAGGACACCCCCCTTCCGCTCAGCTGGAGGCACCTGCAAAATCTGAGCCTCCTCATTGCCAGTGGGGGGCAGCGTGGTCCTGGGTTACAAGCGCAGTCCTGCACCCACTGACGTGAATAGCCAAACTCGGCTCCGGCTGCGTGAGAACCTACTGAGAACCGGACGTGGACTGAAGCCACTGGGCGAAGGATCAGGCCCAGCACTTGCAGGAGGCACGAAGGAGGGATGAATGCTCATCTCCGCTGACTCCTCCTCAGGAGCGTGGGGAGGGTCACCTAGGAGGACGGCGTGGCTGCGAGGCTGAGCCTGCCCATCACAAATACAGATGACTGGCCCTCCTTAGGCTGCCGGGGTACTGAGGAAAGCCCACTGGGGCTGACAAGCCAGCAGGACATGGGGGCAGAGGCAGGTCTGTGTCAAGTGGGGGAGGAGAAGGGAGCCAGAACCCAGCAGTGCTGTCTCAAGGGACACCATTTACAGCCTCCCCGGGGCTGACGCTTGAGCAATCAGCTCCACCAGTGCCCCTGCTGAGCCCGCTGGGTGTGTGTTGAGTGGGAACCAAGGGCCAGCATCTAGGAACGAGACATTCAGTCTCTCCAAAGATGGGGCTAGTGGGAGCCTCGGCCTGTTTGGACCTGAAGTTTGTCCTGCTCCCTTCCTCCAGCCATGGGGGCTGCCGGGACACGGCAGATGTTCTGCCTCATGTCTTGGGAGAAGTCTGAAGCAAGACAGAGCCACTCAAGGCATAATCCTGTGCAGTGCTGAGCCCCTCCTGCCTAGTGCTGCGGGCCCTGGACTCCTGTGGAAGTCAAGGGGAGCTGAGGGGCCCCGGGCCTTTGCAGGACCTGGCCCGGCTCCCACAAAGAAGTGGGGCTATTTACTTCCGCACCCAGCAACCCGGATTCTGTGCTGCCTCCCGCCTGGGCTGTTCTAGAGCCAGCGATCGGCCGGGGGGAAGTGGCAGCCGGTTGGGTGGCTGTGGATGCGGTGATGGCTGCTGCTTGCTGTGCCGTTAGTGAGCGATGCAGCCCAAGTGTCATTCCGGGCCACTCACAGACCAGCCTGGGTCTTCGGGGAAGGAGCCGGGTGGGGTTAACGGCCGGAGGGCTGCATGCATCAGCAACAAGGGTGGTCTGGCAGCAGGCTGACACCAAGCACACTGGGCGTCGTGCAGCAGACAGCTGGTGCCAGTTCTGCTATAAGCCCCTGGGATGGGTAGGGGAGTGAGAGCGGCCCTCTATGTCCCTCTAGGAGTCTGGGCCAGGAAGAGCCCCACCCATAATTTTCCTGCTCACGCAAGCAGCAGAAACTCATCGTGCAAAATACCAGCCGTGTGGACTTTCCATGGACCCCAGGTGCCATTTCCCCGGACGGGAGCCCGCTCCCCCCGCCCGGCGCCATTTCCCCGGACGAGAGCCCGCTCCCGGCGCCATTTCCCCGGACGAGAGCCCGCGCCCGGCGCCATTTCCCCGGACGAGAGCCCGCTCCCCGCGCTCGGCGCCATTTCCCCGGACGAGAGCCCACTCCCCGCTCCCGGCGCCATTTCCCAGGACGGGAGCCCGCTCCCCCCGCCCGGCGCCATTTCCCCGGACGAGAGCCCGCTCCCGGCGCCATTTCCCCGGACGAGAGCCCGCGCCCGGCGCCATTTCCCCGGACGAGAGCCCGCTCCCCGCGCTCGGCGCCATTTCCCCGGACGAGAGCCCACTCCCCGCTCCCGGCGCCATTTCCCCGGACGAGAGCCCGCTCCCGGCGCCATTTCCCCGGACGAGAGCCCGCTCCCCGCTCCCGGCGCCATTTCCCCGGACGAGAGCCCGCTCCCCCCGCCCGGCGCCATTTCCCCGGACGAGAGCCCGCTCCCCGCTCCCGGCGCCATTTCCCCGGACGAGAGCCCGCTCCCCGCTCCCGGCGCCATTTCCCCGGACGAGAGCCCGCTCCCGGCGCCATTTCCCCGGACGAGAGCCCGCTCCCCGCTCCCGGCGCCATTTCCCCGGACGAGAGCCCGCTCCCAGCGCCATTTCCCCGGACGAGAGCCCACTCCCTGCTCCCGGCGCCATTTCCCCGGACGAGAGCCCGCTCCCTGCTCCCGGCGCCATTTCCCCGGACGAGAGCCCGCTCCCCCCGCCCGGCGCCATTTCCCCGGACGAGAGCCCACTCTCCCCGCCTGGCGCCATTTCCCCGGACGAGAGCCCGCTCCCGGCGCCATTTCCCCGGACGAGAGCCCACTCCCCGCTCCCTGCGCCCAGCTGTATCCAGGGGCCTCTGCTGCTCTGGGACGGAGTTGGGAGGCGCCCCGAGTTAATGACTGCATTGGTGTTAACTGGCCTTCTCTGCTGAAAGTGCCCCCCCCCAGCCTCTCATCGGGACAGCTCACCATCCTTCACGCGCCTAAAGTGGGCCAGCATGTGGCAACCTTGCAATGCAAATGATGTGACCGGGGCGGCCGGCGGCGCCGGTGGGAACGGGACCCACATCGATCAGGCTGGCAAGGCCGGCCGGCAACGCTGAGTCAGGCACTTTGCTGCTGCTGTTAGCCTGAAAACAATCAGCTGCAGTAAAAAGCTATCTCCAGTCCCTTCTGTGCCAGGCTCTAGCTGCAGCTGTCTCAGGGGCATTCGCGTCTCTGTCTAGTGCCTGGCTGCCACGACCCCGGGCTACGAGCGATTTATAAGCAGCGAGGGGCCGGAACCAAACAGCTCAGAACTGGGCCTGTTTCTGGTTCTGCTCTCGACCCGCTTTTCCCATCCGGGCCCATCACTAACTGCAGAGGGCTGCCCCTGTACGACATGCACCCGCAAAACTCCTTACAGCTCCCCGGCCTGCTGAGATCGAGGGGCTGACGGTCCTGTTAGAGACACAATCGAGGCCAGGGGAAGACGAGAAGATTAGCACTGGCTGGCTCCGCAGTGCATTATAGGGAGGGAGTCAGACCTACACCTGCACTCTGTTTGGCCAGCGCTGGGTTGCCCCGACTTTGCTGATCCTCCTCCATCTCAACCCGCAGCCCCGTACAGTTACAGACCACCATGGTCCTGTCTCTTGCTGCAGCTGCACTTCCCCCCCCGCGTTAGAGTGCTGGGCTGGGGCTGAGAGGGGCATTCACGCTCCAAACCCACTCACTCCTTGGCCTTTCTGCTGAGTCTGCCAAGAAGGACGCCCGTAGTGGAGCTGGTGTCTAGTCAATGGGCCTGATTCTCCCCTGCTTTGCACCTGAGAGAGGAGGAAAAGTTGCACAGGGCGCAATCCTATATGCATCGACTGTAGCTACAGTTGCAGGGATTTCTCTGCAGCAGTCACTCACCAGACAGAGGTTCTGCCGGGCCTGAGAGGCTGCGGCACCCACTGGACCCTTTAGAATCCGGAGTCTAGTTTGCAAGGATTTTGCCAAGCGCCTACGGCAGCGGGTGGAGGTGCAGCCCGGGGAGATGAGATTCGTTTATCAGCTCTGTAATTAATGTAAAGAATTCTGTGTTGCCAGTGGGTTCTCCTGCCTCTAAAAATAAAGCAACGAAAGGAAATGAGCGAACTGGGAAAAAGCGGGGACCTGAAATAACACGGGGGCGGACGCAACTTGCAAGCTGAGAAAAGGGTGCAGTGGGGTGCTGGGGCCTGGGTGGCACAGAGGGCATCAGTGTGGGGGGGGGGAGTGAGGGGCGAGGAGAAGGCACCGATGAAAGGGACTGACAGGTTGTGGCACTGTTATAGATCTCTCACCTGACTATTGCTAATTGTGATCATCTTCGAGAGGCCGTACCAGCCAAATATAGCTTGATTCCCCCCCGTGAATGTAAGTGCTCGTGAAATTGAGGGATTGACAGCAGCAGTTAGAGCCGGGCCTGGGGTGAGTGCAGGTTTGCCTCCCCCAGCATGACCAGCTGCACCTCAGTCCCAGCTCGCATGTCCACGCTATTCCAGGCCGGGGTCTGCCGATGCCCTTCAATCCCAACGGCCCCTGTTGATTCCAGTCCAGGGTCCTCCCGTAGCTCTGCCAGGCTCCTCAGTCCCAACCCGCTGCCCCCTGCGATTCCAGGCCCGGCTCCCAACGTGGTCTTGCCAATGCACGTCAATCCTGCGCCGCTGTTGCCCCTCCCTCCTGTTCGAGTCCCTGGGTCTAGGGCTGAGAGAAGGATTCACTCTCCATGGCCTTCTGGTCCTTGACACGCTGCTACTGGCAGGACAGACGTACCTGCTGCGGGGAAAGGCTTCGTCTGTGACCCTGATTCTCCCCTGCCTCGCACCTGGCATCCCCACTGACACCGGGACAAGGCGGGCGTGAAACCTGCCCGTTCAGAGCTGGCAGCTCAGACAGTGACGAATGGGCCCAATAATTCATCCTCCGGGTCTCTCCAGCTGATCAGTGTGTCCGTCCCTGTTCCTCTTTTGACTGCCGGCTGATGGGCTGGACAAGGCCCTGCCTCGCTGCGGGGGGCGGGGGGGAGATGTACGGAGCAGGCTTTCGAGAGCCCCTCTGGGTTTCAAACAGCCTTTCATCTCTCCCGCATTGGCTGCCCCGCTGCACGGGCGTGTTCCCAGGAGCCGGCAGCCCAGCTGCGCGACCAGGCCGCCCCGTCCCATTCCTCCGGGGAGGCTCAGCCATGCTTGGTTTAAAGTCGATGCTGTAACTTTGGCAGTAATTGCTCTTCAGCGGGAAAGGCGATGAATCAGGAACCCTGCGGCAGGGAAGGGGGGGCCGAGGCACCGGGGGGGGGGCGCGGGTTGAAACGTACCAGGGGAGTCTGTAATTGGGGCATCGCTCGGCTCGGCAGCACCCGGCAGGCTCCCGAATTGCTCTTTCCAGCCCATGTGAGTGAGGGCTGGCACACGGCCAGGGAGCTGGGCTGCACAAATCGAGGGATAGGGGTGCAGCGGGGTTAACCCATGCACTGCCGGGGGCTGAGGCTATGGTGCTGGACATAAGAAGCTGGTGGGGTTTGAAAAGCTAGGGAGGAGCGCCGGATGGAGTAGGGGCGTGGGAAAGGTGGAAAGGGCTGAGGAGCAGGGGAGGCAGCGAAAGGCCTCTGGGGGTCTTACAGATCAGCTAAGTGGGTATGGGGTGCAAAGTGGCCACTGGCAGCCTCCCCAGGCAAGCGGCCCGAGGTTAAACGCCCTCGGGTGCTGCTCTGTGCTCCGTGGAGCTTGGCTCATGGGACGAGTGACCTGGATCCAGCCTTGCAGAGTGAGCTGGGGAGCTCCACCAACACCTGCGTGTGACAGGCGATCTCCAGCCCAGGTTGCCACAGCACTTATGGGCTTATTAAGTGAGGCAGCGTGGCCTAGTGGTTAGAGGACTAGGCCTCCAGAGACCTGGGCTCTATTCCCACCTCTGCCACTGGCCTGCGGCGTGACCTGGGGCAAGTCACTTCCCCTCAAGGCTCTGCAACAGCAGGGCCCCCTCCCAGAAAACCAGAATCCGGCAGGTCTTCAGACCCAGAGTTTGGGGCTCCGTATTCTCAAGCGCCCGTTGCCTAGGACGGCACTAGCCCCCACCCCAAGGGGAAAGCAGCCCTCTAGAGGATCTAACTGTCCCCACCCCACAGGCTGTTCCCTGGCTGGCCGGCTCTTACTATTCTGGCACTCATACAACTCCTGTCTGGTCGGTGCTCTTGGAGCTGCTCCACTAGCAGCTGCTCCGTCACGTCGAAGGCAAACTGGATTAAACAGCCAAGCTATCAGAAGGTGTGTACGAGAGGCTGGATGTCAATGTGCCTTGAAAACTTCCAAGCAATTTTCTACGCTAATTTGCTCTAGTCTAGGAGTAGCTGGAGGCGATGCCTAGGGGAAGGTTGCCCCACACTCTGCAGTTATCAGCTTCTCTTTCCAGTTGCCAAGATCTTTGACGAACTTTAATCGGTTGGATGGACGGTTTCCAGGGTTGCGCCTGGCCTCAGGTTAGAATTTTTCAGCCAGCTGGAGCCAAACACGACGTGCGTGCCAAAGGCTGCGCGAAAGACCCCTTCTTACACAGCGTCACATTTGCCATAGTTCAGCAAGGCCAGGTTTGAGGCTGTCTGTGCCACCTCGGTTCGGCCCCTTCGTGCGTGCGTCTGACGAGGTGGGTATTCACCCACGAAAGCTTATGCTCCAATATGTCTGTTAGTCTATAAGGTGCCACAGGACTCTGTCGCTTTTTACAGACCCAGACTAACACGGCTCCCCCTCTGAGTCATGAATTATGTGAGCACGTCCTGTTTGTATTAGGGGATCTCTGCCTCATCTGTTCATTAAGATACAGGTGTAGGGGGAATCAGGGCAGGAGCAATGGTCTGCCGAGCCTTTCACATCCAGCTCACTGGGTCAAATCTAGTCGTAATCAGGGGTGACAATTCATGGGCTAACCGGCGTACTCAGGAGGAGGGATTGCTCTGCCATGGGGACATGCAGCTTGGGAGAAGTCCAGGCGGCCACGCAGCTCTTCAGCTAATACAAAAAAGCAGGGGAAACCTCTGTTTTTTTAGCCACTCAGAGCAAATGCAAGGAGGAGGTCTGGGGCTTACGAAGCAAAGCCCCCTTCAGGATCTGGAATCCAGTGGTGCGTAGGGCTATTGTATGGGAAGCTGTAAGTCATTGGTAGGGTAGAAACTTCCCTAGCTCATGATATTTATTAGCCGACGCAGGCTTGGGTAAGCCCCTTTTGAACAAGTGCCACTCGCCTCAGCCCTTACTGGCTTATTAAGTGAGGCAGCATTGCCTAGTGGCTAGAGCTCTGGGCTAGGATTCAGGAGACCTGGGCTCTAGTCCCACCACTGGCCTGCTGGGTAACATTGGGCAAGTCACGTCCTCAGGCTGTGCCTCAGTTTCCCCATCTGTACAATGGGGATAATGACTGTGACCTTCGTAAAGCGCTTTGAGAGCTGCGGATGAGGAGTATGATGTAAGAGCTATTTATTAGTAGCATTGCAGTTGAGAGTCCAGATGTCCACCACACGCTCTCTCTCCCCTACTAGAAGCCGTGGTTCTCTTGTTTCGGTCTCTGGTCCCAGCTCAGTGAGCCCCGCAGCACTTCCTCTCCTGTGTCTCTCTTTATAAATCACATTCAGTTAAAAGCCCAAGTGCCAGGCAGCAGGGGAGTCCTCCACCCGTCTGCCCCGAGGACCGAGTCTACAAATCAAATCAATCTCCTCTCTCCTCAGTGCTCCTCTCATGTCCCTAGCTTCCCCTCGCGCGCCGCCTAATCAGAACGTACAGTTCTGCAGAGGGACGTTCAAGCAACGTTTGTGCTGAAAGGAGAATAACCAGGAACGTGCCCCAGACGCTGCTCTTGAGCATCAGCAACAAGAGGCGGCAAAGGATGGGAGACCACCAGCTCCCTGGTCCCCTCTGTCTGCTGTGGGATGAGTTACTCACCATGGTGTCATGGTCTATGTTGACCATGGCTAATCTGTGCCACAGCGCCCTCTGACGGCCCCGCACTGCAGGGATCTAGCAGGAAGCAGGCTAGAGAGACCTGGAGACAGATTCTGAATCCAGCTCCATCTGTCACATTGTTGATGGAATTGTTTGATACAATTGAAGAATGAAATGAATACGCAGCCGGTTTAAAAGAAGGACTTCTCCACACAACACACAGTCAGCCTGTGGCACTCCTTGCCGGGGGATGTTGCAAAGGCCAAAAGTATAAATGGGTTCCAAAAGAATTAGCTATGTTCACGGAGGCTAGGTCCATCCATGGCTATTCGTCACTATGGTCAGGCCACAACCCCATTCTCTGGGACTCCCTAAGCCTCGACTGTCAGAAGCTGGGAATGGAGGCCAGGGCCTGGCTCACTTGATAATTACCCTGCTCTGTTCATGCCCTCTGAAGCATTTGTCATCCGCCACTGTCAGAAGACAGGACAATGAGCCAGAGGTACCATCGGTCCTGACCCAGTCTGGCCGTTCTTATGGTCTCACCCTGGTTTTGCGATGAACCGGCTTGTTTGTGTGACGATGATAACGATGAATAATTAAGATCACTTAGCTCTTCCATGGCGCTCTTCTCTGTGGGCCTCCGAGTGCAAACGAGTGGTACAGAGATTCCTCCTGTTTTTTCATGGCCTATTGAAGACGATCATTATCTCACCACTTACGTCTCCCTGGGAAGGACAATTCCAGGCTAAGTTCACCAGGTGGAAGTGCATTAGAGGGAAGGAGAGCTCATTAGTGGCTTTAGGATGAATAATTAAGAGGCTGGTTCTATGAAGGAGCCCGGCTTCCATCACAGTCAAGTGCCACTGATTTCCCCCCCCCTCCACGCCCACCCAGGGAGAACCAGCATAAAACCAGGCCTGAGTGACAGACACCAGGGCCAGGCCGGGCCTGTGGACACAAGGAGCCTGGGATCTGGGGACCCCGCTGGCTAGAAATGGGAAGTGGACAAAGAGAGGGGGAAAGGGATGAACGTGTTTGGTGCAGAGGGAGCTGGGACGCTGCCAGCAGCATGTGCTGGGTTAGAGGGGATCAGCTTGACCCTAGTGAATGGGAGTTTTGCTGTTGATGTTAATGGGGCCAGGCCTTTGTCCCCATTGCAGACAAAGTCTAAGCCAAAGATCCTCTGGGAAGTCTTTGGCTGGGCCTCTTGCTCTGCTTTCCCCCCTCCTTTCTCTGAAGACCCTGTGCCCTGTCTCCTCACATGGCACAGCAGGCTGCTGGGCATAGCAACACCCCTTCCCCACAGCCCAGTCCCTGCAGCTGATACCCGTGGGCCAGGGCAAGCCTGCAGATGCTCCATCCGGCCTCCTGAGCTCTCTTCCTATTGGGGAGCCAGTTAGCATCCCTGTTTGGCTTCTCCTGTCCCCCTGCCCGCACAACCTCCCAGCTCCCTGGCTGGTCACCCCCCTCCATGCCAGCCCTCCAGGCTCTCCCAGGAGCCTGCACGGCAATGACTAGCAATGTGACAGCAATTAAACGTGTCCCCTTCCAGGGTGCTGGCACTTGCTTGGGGGATCCGAGCTGTCACTTTGGAGCAGCCACGTTACTTCTCCTCCTGGCGAGTTTCATGCACTCGGGCTGCCCTAGAACAAACCGGCTCCCGGAGCTGAAAGGCTCAGCAGACGCAAAGGAAACGCGTTTCCACAGCGGTTTCTTCCACTCCCATTCACCGGCAGCTCGGCTGCTTGTTCCAGCTCCCCGGGACGCAGACTGCGCCCCAGGCACTGAAGAGACGGCGTCTCCACAGGAGGCGTTGGTGAGGAGGAGCTGAGGCTGTCAGTTGTTTCCCGGCTAGAATGGCAGGCGTTTCATTCCCAAAGGGGCTCTGCCCACCCAGGCACAGGGGAGAGGTGACAAACGCTGGGGCAGGGCCCATCTTTCTATGCTACATATCTGTGGTGCACTTAGCGCAGTGGGGCCGGATCCCTGTTTGGGGCCTTTGTGGTCATACCAATAAATAATCACAATTAATACATGGAAGCAATGGGGCAGAGTCCCTTTTCATTTGGAAGCAGGTCCTATTTTTATGGGATCCTTCCTATGCTGTTGGGTTTGCCCCAGGGCTCTTCCCCACTCACTGCACTGCCTAACCCATCTGTCTAAGGGCTGCTGGCCTCACTTGCAGATGACACGAGGCAGATGTTAAGGGTGTACCTGGCTCAGTAGGTCTGCTTTTGGGTTACGGGAAAGTCAGTTGAAGTGAAGCTGAAGCCGGTGGCTTAAAGGGGATGTTGTCAACTCGGCTTAGGCTCAGTAGAAAGGTTTCTCTAAGAAATGAAGAGGTTTTTTGCAAACCCTTGTAGGAATCGAAACATCATGAGTTTAGAAGAGAGAGACCATGAAAACGGCTTAGTGGGCCATAAACAGTCAATACTGCCAATGCTGAGCATTTGACAACCACGAGTCAGGCCCTGAAAACCAGGAGACTGGCTTTGAAATCATGAGATTTTCAGAATAATAAATGCTGGGTTCTTTTTACTTGCTCTTGGGCTGTTAGAGATCCTGAGTCCAGAGCTTTTCTCTCCAACCTGGAGTACTAGAAACATTCCTGTTATTTTGTGATGAAAGCTGAGGTTCTTGTACAACTCCTGTAGCTACAGTCAAGTCCAGCCCCCTGCCTTTACTAGTAGGACTAAGTACCGTGCCTGACAGATTTTTACCCCAGATCCCTAAATGGCCCCCTGAGGGGTTGAACTCACAATCCCCTGGGTGTAGCAGGCCAATGCTCAGTTCAAAGCACTGAGCTATCCCTCCCCCAAACGTTGTGATGCTTGGAAGGCAATTATGAGACTTGGCTCTTTGCAGCAGTGGAAACCCAGATGCAACAGTATTGGGCTAGTGTCTGAGATCCAGGAAGAGAAAGTGATTGTAACTGTAAGGGAAACTGACCAGCCCCAAACAGCATCACCAGGGAAAAGTAAATAACTCTATTAAAAAAAAATCCCTTTCAGTGTTAATAATTTAAGGCGGTATTTGTAACCCAAGCCACAAAGATTCTCTTTCCAGATATAATTTCATTTTGACAATCTGCTTATAAAAATGCCTTTCAAAACTCCTGGCCTTTATTCTCTATTTGTCAAAGGTTCTGTGGATTTTGGGACCCCAGTTCCAGGCACCTTAAAGGGGTCTGATTTTAAGGAAGTGCTGAGCAGCTACCCTCTGGAAATCAGATGCTTTGAAAGGGTATCCAGTCAGATTCTCCAAATCACTGCTTGCTTCTGAAAGTCTTAGCCAAAAAACTAAGCTTGCAAAGGCCTATCGTGGGGGCTTTGGACGCTGGTGGCACTTTGGTCTCTTCTGCTTTCTGCCTGTGGAACAGTTTAGTCTCTTGAGGACTGAAATGCTTTAGTCTAACTCAACTCTTTGGGCTTGTGGATGAAATAGAAATGCAAAGAGCTGGCTGAATGCTGCAAACGTGCATTTCAATTCGGGGGAGCTGTTTGGCTTGAGCATGTGATTCGTGCTCCTTGGTTACTCACTCTGAATGAGGGTTTGCAGAAATGTTTGGGGAATGGCTGTTCTTTGCACTACTGCTCGGATTCCTGGGTGAGCAAGAATCCACTGTTCCATAGCTGATATGAAGTATTTGTTATTCCCCTGTAGAAATCCAGAATGGTGTATTGACTATGCTCCAACTGGCCCTAGGAATGCATGAAAAGACTGAAGACAGGCATGTGAGCTATTGACACTAATTATGGCACAAAGAGCACGTGCAAAAGGTAACACATGCAAGGATGTGACATAAGGTGTCATCTAGTTCAGTAATTACCAATAAAATACAAGAGGAGCGTACACAGCAAAGAGCTCACCTGGCACATAGGAGAGATTCTGTATTGCAGCATGTGATCAGACTGACTTTGCGATCACCAAATACGTTGGAAAGAGTCTCCCTGACTGTGTCTTGAAAATTATTTCAGCCAAAGCTGATGGAGAATTGCTAAGCGCTGGCACATTTGCACCTGTGCTGGTAGCATCATGTAAATACCTGCTGCCAAACACACAAGGTTCAGGATGCCATCCAGGCCAGTGAGGGCTTGTGGCACCACTTGCCCTGCAACAAGACTTAAATTCTCATCGAATGTTTCCTGGAGCCCAACGGGCACACTGGAGCTCAGGGCTTCTGCCCTGCAGGGGGTGCCTGGGCTCAGGGCTTCTGCCCCACAGGTTTGAAAATATTTACCGGAGCTGTGCTCCGGACAGCTCTGGCTGAATTTAAGCTCTGCCCTGCAAGCCAGGGTGTCTTACAATGCTTTGCTGTTGTAGCTCCCAGCCTGGGATGCTGACAACCATCCTACAGTCAGGAATATCATGCCCTGAGTGTCTGTGTGCTATGCAGCCAGCCTTGGGTCAGCAGCTCTCACCCCAGCAGCCTGCCCCATAGCCCCACTCTGGCCTCCACCAGCCTGGGTTACAACTAGCAAGGTGACCCCAACATACTCCCAGGCCTGAATTTCCCCCAAACCACGTGCCCAGCCCTCTCCCAGACAGTTCAGAGAACTAATAAGGGTTGTCCCTCTAAAGACACAAAAGCACATCACAGCTTATTAACTTGACTGGAGTAAATAGGCACTTCCCTGCAAACACAGCACTGAGCTGCTTTATAGAAAAAATAAATCAAATGCATTAGCAGTAGGCCACCCGGTAAGTGATGCCAAGTCAACGAAATAAAAGTAGAGATGGCTACAAGCAAATAGAAGTGAAAACACGCATCTAAATGTCTAAAACTGAATCTAGCAAGGTACAGGCTTTGTTCAAGATGGTTTCTCTCACCAATGTTCTCCTTCCCAGCCATGGCTGACTTTCCCTCAGTCAGGATCTTCCATAGAAATACAAGGTGCTGGCTTCCCTTGTCTTCCTAAGGGGAAAGATCTTTGCCTAAGCAGGTTTCTCACCTATAAGCAGTTTCCAGAGACATCAACCCACCACCTTGGCAGAAGTCCCCATCTTCCTCAGCTTGCAAGAGCTCTGTTCCCTTGTGTTTGTCTAGTGATGGATGCCAAAGATGGCTTCTGTCCCTGCTTATATCTTCCGACGTTCAATGACTTTGTTTCAAGAGGCGGGATGACCTCATGCTGTTCTTTCCTTCCTGGGGGCTTCCCATCCCCTTGCTGATTTCTAGGCACTAGCTAGATGGAGAGACTGATAGTTACCTGCCCTTCCCCTCAGCAGAGATCTCCCTGCCTGGGTGAGAATTCATGCTCTCCCTGATCCTGTGCTCCCCCTGCTCTCCCCCTGCAAGGATGCTGTCTCGCAAACCCCTTTGCAGCTGGAGTCGAAGTTCCTGCTGGGTCTGAATCCCGGGTCTGACAGCAGAGTGCTGGCTGAGCTGCACCACGAAGCCTGTGGCTCCTGAATGCCCTGCGCAGAGTGGAGATAGCTGCTACGGTAAATGAGAGAGGTGCTGAGCTGGTCCCTGGGCAGGGTGAAGTGTGCCGAGAGGGGCTTATGCTGTGGAGAACACGTGGTGCTGGCAGGCCGGCGGGAGCTGGCATTTAATAGTAGACGAATCAATCGTCCGAGCTAAATAAAGGCCTCGCCACATGTTTGGTGAAATCGACATTTCCAGCATGAATAACGAGTGGGCTGGTGGCACAGTATGTACCCAGGCTAGTCCTCCCAAGTCGTGAGAATGGTACTACTCCAACAAATCCCTGGCCAGCGAAGGGCTCCGCAGCTGTCATCAGTTTGCACAGCACAGCCACAACTTTGCAGCCATGAAACACAACCCCTCCTGCCCCAAAGATACAGCCCCCTCTGCCGCCCGAATCAAAGGGGAATCTCCATTCGCTCTCGGCAGGAGATGCCTATGATGCCTGGCTGCGCAGTTCGGATGCCCTGGTGTCGAGGGCGGTGGTGTATATGCACGTGTGCACGCACGAGCTAGTGCACTGTTACACTTGCCAGTCAGCAACTTGCAAGGCGGGTCGCAAAGCGCTTTACAGACATGAAGGAGCTTAGCCCCTCTGCGTTCCCGTGACAGAGGTAGATTGTGTTGTCCTCCATTTACAAACTGGAGCCCAGGGAGATGCTGAGCAAGGGACAAGAACCCAGGAGTCCTGACTCCCAGCCTTCCTGCTCTAACCACTTGAGGACACTGCCACATCGTGCCGTACCAGTGCCTGTGTTGATCCTGCTTGTGGGCAGAGAGAATGGCATGTGCATATTCCCCTAGCGTGGCGACATAGTGTGATGGCACCGAGCCGGACTCTGGTCCCCAGGCTGCTGAAAAAGGGGGAACCTCTCGTCACTCACACGTCTCTTGAGAGCCAGCAGGGATGAGGGAAGGGAGACGCAGAGGGGGCACCTGGGAGACCTGCCTTGGAAGATTTGCCAGGGGCTCTGGTTTTGTGGCTTGCCTCCCTGCCAGCACATTGGAGGGTGGCGTAGCCTCTTGGCCACACACCTGGGCCATTCTGCCATCAGAACCAGGGCACGTGTTGTATAAACATCAGCCAATTGCCTTCAGCTCCTCCTCCAGGCCATGTCGGAGGAGAGAGGGACCTGGATCTCCCTTCAGAGTCCAGCCCCCAAACCCGACCAACCCGGATCTAACTGTGAATGCAGCCAGAGCTCCATGCCAGGCCTCCCACCCATCCTACAAAACAGAGGCATAGTTGGGTCTAGTGAGAGGGACGCAGGTAGCAGACTGCACTTCCCATCCCAGTGGAGTGAGCCTCCCTGCATAACCGAATAGCTGAAATCAGTTGTCCGCTCGGTCTCACTGCTGGGGCTGTGTGTCACCCGCAAGGCTGCTTCCCATGGCACGTAGGCAGCCGCCAGCCCTTGCAGTGGAGGGGTGGCCCCTTTGTCAGACTTGGCCTGGGAGGGACCAGCGTGGGATGAATGAATCCCCTGGTAGCAGGCAAGGCCAAGCCTTCTCCGTCGCTCAGAAAGGAATCAATAGAAATGAGGTTTTGATGTATTTTTAACGAGGCTCGAACACGTGCTCGCGTCACAGTAAGTGAATCTGGCTGGAGGGCCGGGGAAGCTAAATGAAGATTGAAAGGTTGGTCCTGTGGACACCGAACGGTCTCCTTGACCCAAATGGAAGTTTAATACATCATTTCCTTGTTTCTCTCGGAATTGGGTCTAACTGCCTCCGAGACAGTACCTGGAGAAAGCAGACATTCCAACAACACGGATGGGAACCCAGCCTATCAGTGTTACTGTCTCAGGATCCAGCTAAAACAAAGACTGTATAAAAGGATACAGGCAGTGATACTTGCATGAGTAAGCATTACTGGTGCTACTGATTCTCATGCTTCAGGGCATAAACTGATCACCTGCCAGGGTCAGGAAGGAAATTTTCCCGGCTCTGGGATAACATTGCACAATTTGACTCACTGCGTCCAGTCCTACAAAGTACTGAAAACCCTCCTCTCCTACTGATTTCAAAAGGCCCTAACCTTTCCATTGTAGCATTCAGGAATGCCCACCACCCTAGAGAGGACGCTGGACTTGACAGACCATTGGTGTGGCAATCTCCTATGTCCATGTCCCTAACTGTGGGTTGGGTGGGTAGCAGGCAGCTTGCTCGATGCCAGAAGCAGCAGGAAATCCAGCAGATGAAGTGAAATCTCCTCAAAGCTTTATTAAAGGCAATAATTACCCTTGCCACTTCTAGGGAAACTGAGGCTGTCAACACACTTGACAAAGGTGGGGGAGTGTTATTACAGAGGGGAAACTGAGGCACAGAGCAGTGCAGTGACTTGCCCAAGGTCACATAGTGAGTCAGTAGCAGAGTGGGGAAATGAACCCAAGTCTCCTAGCTGCAGCTCCAATTCTAGTGGCCAATATCGTTTTGCTCGCTGACTCTCCCAGGAGCGTAGCTCAAGCAATTGTCTGTGCACCTACTTGTCTCCCTGCTGCCCCCAGCCTGTGGGATTCCCATAACGTCCCAGGCCAGATACACCATTGCCCATGATGATCTAGCCTAGCAGGTGCAGTCAGATAGAGGGTGCTAATAAAAGGCCCCTAAAAACCCTGCTCAATCCCATAAGAAATATGGAAATAAAAATTGCCTGCAGTGGATTTGTCTATGGCACCTGATCTCTTCTCCCGGGTCGCTCTTAACCCCCCGATGCACCTCGGCAGGGATCCAGCTGCTGTGTCTATTCAAGGCATGATGGCTTCATAGTCCTCGTGCTGCTGTCATGAGCTGAGCCTTGACTGTGGCCGCAAGAGGCCCTTTGCCATCCCTCCACCGGCAGCCATCTTTAATTAAAGCTCTCCCCCATTATTCCTCCTCGTTAATTAAAACCGTCGATGTGGGCCAATGGAAGGGAGAGCAGCACTGAGAAGCAGAGGTTGCCGCTTTGCGTTGTGTCTGTGCGTATGCCAAGCTGCCAACCTGATTGAAGACCGTGCCAGGTGGTGGGGAGGGAACGGGGAAGGAGACGCCGCTGTACCATGTGCAATCCAGCCGCTGAGCCGCTTTGTTCAAGCCACACTGTCATCGGTCACAGTACGACCCTCATGGCTTTGCCTTAGTTTCCCCGCTTTGCCTCAGTTTCCCCTCTGTAATAACACTCCCCTACTTGCCTCCTTTACACTCAGAGACCACCTCTAAGGAGACGGGGTAGTTCTCTCTGGCCCTGATTCAGCCGGGCACTTACGTGCATGTGTAAATGTAGGCATGTGAGTAATCCCACTGAAATCAATCCCAGATGGTTGCTGTAATTTATCGGAATATAACAGCTCTCTAAGGAAGCTAGTCAATGGAATGATGCACGTGCTCAAAATTAGGCATGTGTTTTGCTAGATTGGAGCCTCAGTCTGTGGGACTCTCTGTTGTAGGATGACCAGACAGCAAATGTGAGAAATCAGGACAAGGGGTAGGGGGTAATAGGAGCCTATATAAGAAAAAGACCCAAAAATCGGGATTGTCCCTATAAAATTGGGACATCTGGTCACCCTACTCTGTTGTGACAGCAATGGATGCTGCTCTGGCTGGCATCTAGAAACAGAACCAGGACAACTCACTCACTTCACACATGCCACTGACCGGCTGGTAGATGGTAACAAGTTATAGCAACTACTGACCTGGGTCAGATGCCGACTTGTGGTGCGAAAGGCTCAGTAGCTTATTCCAAGCCTCTGCGCCAGCCAGCCCTGCATCTGCTACTTTTAAACCTAAGATCTCCCTTATGGATTGGCTTGGAGGTCATTATCAATGACACACTTAGCACATGGTAGGGAGAGAAAGAAGATGAAAAACTTTCTCATGCAGGTCGTCAGCCAGGTGTTACCGGAGACAGTGAGGAAATCATGGGTTTCCCGATCTCAGGGCAAACAGGGGTTAGTCGCTGGCAGAGGTTACTGGTGCTTTTAGGACTCAATTGTCAACCTTGCTCTGGACAAGATCCACCAGCTGACAAGTGGGTATTCATTGTTTTGGATGGGTGAACCAGTCTGGGTGATGTCAAAGCAGATCCTAGACTTGCCCTGGCACAGGCAGTGTTTTTGGAGGTTGGAAGAAGTTCAATCCTCTTGCCTTGACCTTGAAAGTGGCAAGTCCCATTGGGCATTGTTGAAAAGTGAGGGGTTAAGAATCTACGACAGAGAGGCTGAGATTTTCAAAGGTGCACGTGGCACATACGCCCACACACAATGGCATCTGCCTAACTTTTGCATGCAAATGCCAGAGGTGTGTGCACACAGTTCCCAGGAGGCCTTAACAGGCCATTGTGTGTGCAATTATGTGTATGCACGACTTGGAAAATCTGGCCCCGAAGGCAGAGAAAGGTTAAAAGGGCAATTTGATCGAATAGACCAGGTCACGTCTGTGTGGATATGGGGCTCCACAAGTCGGTACAGCCCCGGGAGCGTACACAAGCTTTAATTAGTGACTCCAGGGACAACTGTTTCTATGCATTCACAGTCAGCACTTTTAGCTGGGTGCTACTGTTTGGTGGACAAATGTTAATGTGGATCGTTATGAAAAGTGGATGCAATTTAGTGATTCTTGCCCAGCAAGGTAGATCTCAGCAGAAAGCTTCTACCTGGCAGGTGGAAATAGGAGTTCAGCTTTCAGTCCCAGAGCCCGAACACCTGGAGGCAGAATGCAGAGGAGAGTGTTGTGCTCTTCATCCATCGTCAGTGGGCATTTTCCTGGCACTCAGCAGCCAGCTGCCTTATCCTTTCTTCTAGAAATAGACCAAATAGGTGACTTTCTCAGCTCTCTGGCTGGCTGGGACATGTGTTTCTGGAGTGATCCATCATCAGAGCAACAGGGAAATGTCAGTAACAATTAGACAGAACCAGTGGCATTAACTTTTATCGGAGACAATATGTCTTTTTTAATGAACCTCCATGAAGAAGTGTTGACAGGAAAAGTATTCTTTCACCTCCAATTTACTGGTGTGTGCATTTCTCTTCCAAGGAAACAATGTATGCGCATATTCATATAACTATTGCATGTGCTGCTAGGTAACACTTTGTATTTCTAAAGCTGTGTGCAAACTTTAATTAATCCTGGCAGCCTCCCTGTGAGAGATCTATCACTGAACTAGCCAGATCACCGAAACAATCCCCAAACCTTGCCCTGACGTTAGGTTAAAAGGACGTGTCCCTCTCCACCTCTGCACAGAGACGTGCTCAGCACACTCAATCTGAGTCCTGGCTGTCACCGTCATGGAAAGACTCCCTTCGACTTCAGTGGGCGTTGGAGCAGGCCTTGGGTGAGCACATTCAGACTCGGCTCTTCTCCTGAGCCACTTTGGCTCCACCAGCCCTTCATCAAGGGGCCAGCTCAGTTGCCCTTGCGGCACTGTGGGAATATTTCCATTGACTTCGATGAGACATATATCGGGGCCTAAATCAAGCCAGCAGCCGAAGGGATGATCTGCTAAGCGAACAGGCCTAGAAGCCATGGAGAGAATGCTTGAAAGCACCTTATGAAAGTCAAAGGATTTAGGCTCCTAAGTCACTGAGGCACTTTTGAAAATGTTGCTCCATATGTACACACTGTATCATTGTTTCTTTTTGTATTGTCAGTGGGGTGACTCCCGTCTCCCACCACTAGACTGGGGAAAGACACCCTCTCAAATCTAGCTTGAGCTGGTGTATTTTAGCTCTTTCCATTGATGAAACAAAACCAACAAACAACGTGAAGTGTTCTTTCGCTTGTTCATTAAGAGCGAAGATGGGGTCTTCTCTGTTCTGTGTCTGCTACAAACACGGCATACATTATTTAGGCTAAAGCAGCTCAGCAGACAAAAAATAATCATTGCTTTTTTTCTGTGCAAAGGTTGTTGTTTAAATAATAACAGGAAATTCTCACTTCAAACTCGTAGCATTCCACGCAGTAAAAAGATCTCTGGCCAACATTCTTGTTTTGATCAGCGAATGGGTCACCTTACCTCATTTCGTTTTGGATTCATTGATACAATGCAAAGCTAGCAGGCGGTTTCCAATGCCGGGGAATGCTATTTTAAAATAAATCTAGTGCATGTGAAAATAAATATGCAAAGCATTTTGTAAGTCTGTACACAAGGCGGGAAAGAGGAGACCAGATGTACTAAAATATTTAACAAACATTTTTTTGATTTCTCAAAATGCATATTTTATGTAATAAATGCCAATGAAATTTTAATTTGATCCAATATTTATTCGGTCAGATCGTCCTAAGGCCTTTGCCCACAATGAACAGGTATGTGAGACATTCAGAAAATGCTCCATACCGCCACATTGTTGTCACGTATAAATGCAAAGCTCATTAAACACGTCTGGGATTTTTTTTTGTTTTGTTTTCAAGTTAGCTACTGAAAGTGAAAGATGAAATATCAGTCGAGAATTCCCTTTGATCTCGGGGCATGTTTTTAATCCATTGCTCAGATGACACTGCTGCTTCGCCGAAATTTCATTTGATTTAAAAGATGAGAGAGAATTGAAGGAGGCTGAGCTGACATTGCTTTAGCTGCTGTTTGTGAATTGCCAGGGCAGGGAGCCCTGGCCTAGAGGAAGTGGAGTTCATTCCATGGCTCTGGGCTCGTCACACTGGTGCAACACATTATATTGGGGTCCGGGGCGCAGCTCTTGATTTTATTAGATTTTTACACTGTTGGGTGAATTTCATGCCGTTGAAAATGAAGAACGACCAGCAAAGGCTAGAACTGCGGCGTAATCCAGCGACATCAATGGCAAAATTGAACCGTGGTGCAGGCGCGTTAGTGCTGCCAATCAGCTTCAGTCCTGACCTGCAGCTCCCTTGCTCTTGGCAACACCAGCTTGTGTGCGCTCCACGCCAAGAGAGTCACCATCATGCCCCAGAACATCCAGCTGCACCTGCAGGGAGCTAGCCTAGATCCCCTCGGCAGCTCTCAGAGCCTGCTGGCTCCCAGGGGCTCTAGATTCCCTCAGACGACTCTGCCACTGCACCTCGTTAACCTGCAGCACCCCCCAGCTACTCCAGTATGGAGCCTGGCCTGCGCAGAGACCGCAGGCTGAGCTGGGTGCTGAGTTTTGTGAGGGAGACCCAGGCCTACGAAGCGGATGACGGAGGTGACCCACCTTGTCGTACCTGTGCCCAGACCCACACCAGCTGTGATCTTTGTCCTGCAGAGGTGAAAAGCCAGTGTAACACTGCACTACCACAGCAGGGGACTGGACAGACGTTGGCCTGGCCCCTAAAGGGAGCATGTTCACCTCTAATGCGCAGGGTCTGGGAGGTAAGAGGCGGTGACCTGTGACTTTCCCATCCCTTTCCCGTGGAAAGCGTGCCTATCGCCTTTGCTGTGGGTTCTTCTCCCCAGAGCCTCTTGTCCCTTTGGGTCAGACACTAACAGCTTTTCAAGTTGCTGCTGAAGCACCAACCCGATGCCGCGGAGTTGGGGTACTGTGTAGCGCAATCTGTCTACTTACCAAATGTGTGCATGTCCGGCTGACTCAGAACAGCGGTGAGCGCAGACTGCGCATGAGCGATTTCCCCTTGCAGAAACTGCAGCCAATGCACATCCGCCCTGTATCTGCTGTCCCTGTCGCTCTTGGACTCTCCTGCTTAACACACTGTTCACTTCCCCTTCCTCGGAGGCGGTTACCGCTGGAAACTACCTAGAGCAAAATTTCTCACCTGGTTTTGAAGATGGCTTGCTCATTGCCTCTCCTCTCGTGTGGCTGCGCTGTACTGCAAAGGAATTTCAGAAAAGGTGCCGCTGCCCATGCGGACATGCGAGAGAATTTTAACCCCTCAACGACGGGCTGGGTTACTGCGTATTCACTGGTTCAGTGCAGTTCCACCCTGAGTGCTTAGCCATTGACATTAGCGCCTCTTGATGTAACAGTACAAACGTGCTTAGAGCCTGATCTAAAGCCATTAACGTCATTGGCATCTTTCCATCGACTAACCATGGACTTCACGTAAGGAGCTTAGGTCAGGTCTCCGTTAGGAAAAAAGGTGTATTTTTGACATGTTAAAATCCTAGTGGAGACAAAGATATGTGTAGTTACTAACACATGGCGGCTGGTCAAGATAAACCTTATGGTTTACACACATTGGGTTAACCCACGTTAAAAAAAAAATCTTTGTTCTAGTGAAGACAAGGCCTGAGTGACCCCAAGCCAGTTTAGCACCCATCATTCAGGCCTGGGCTACACACGAATTTTATACTGGTATCATTATGCTGGTTAGGGGTGTGATTTTTTTACCATTATAGTTCAACCAATGCAACCCTAATGCGGACTTATACCAGTAAAACATATTCCCTTTCCCGTACTGGAATAAGTTACACCAATGTAAACACCATTATATCCATATAACTGTGTTCACACATGGGTGGGGGTTGTACTGCTGTAACTAAACCAGTCTAGTTAAAGCGGTACAACTTTGGTGTGTAGACAAGGCTCTGAACAGAAGTTGCCTCACCAAATATTTTGAGAAAGCCAAGGGGTAAAGAGAGAAGACTGGAAAGCTGAAGCTGCAGATCAATCTTTAACACCGACAGGTTCTGCCGACAGGTTCTGCCAATAAAGCTCTGATCGTTTATTTAAAATGAATTACCAGGATTCACAGACAACATGCTGGAGGGGAAAAAAAGAAGAAGAAAAAACAGGAATCGAATTTTCCTAAGCATGAAAATGCATCTCTCACCTGCAGAGAAATCAAGTGCTGAGTAATGCATCAATCCCCCTTAACTATATATTTTTTAAACCATTGTGGGACTTGCAGAGGCTGTCACATGTGTTCTGTGCTCTTCAGGAAAAGCATCTCAGGAGGTTTGAACGCAACTTTCTCTTTACTTTTTCAGATCAATCGGTGAGACAGGAATACTGGGCTGAGACTTGGAGGAAGAGGAAATATTTGCCATGGATAATTCAATGCATAATTGATCACCAGGCAAGCTAAACTGAAAGTCAGCTAAGGGGGAAATATAAAGCTTGCTGGCTTTCTGAAAACTCAATGGTACCGTTTGTATGGAATTCAAAAACATGTCCTTACTGCTGCATGTAGGTGGGCTGACTAACCTGAGGCAGGTCAGTACTGAGATGCAACAGCAGAGTTGGCTAGCCTGGGGTGGGGGGCTGCTGGAGATCAGGAGTGAGGTTAATGAATGGACTTGCGTGTGGGTCCAAGGCTGGACTAGCAGGGCGTGCTGCCGGTCAGGTGCATTGGCAGCGCTGTGGTAGCCGGGGCTGCTGCAGGTGGGTGGGTTTTCCCTGGGTGAAATCAGCTGAGCTTGGGAGCAGCAGATGGTGCGAGTTGTGTAACGGAGCTGTGATCTGGCCAAAAATCTGGAGCCAGCCTGTAACTTGTTTGGTGTCTGAAAGTCTCAGCAACCCAAGGGGTTTGCATGCCAGACACATGCTCTGTCGTCCCCGGTGAGGGGCGTGACTTGAGATTTTCTGATGCAGTGGGGTCCATCTTCTTGAAATCTGACCGTTAAGCGCAATCTCCCCGCTCCAGATTCTGCCTGGCAACAGCCCGGCTCTTTGAATGACCACAGGGCATATTAGATCTTCACAAGCTTTCCATTGCCAGGAGACACCGGCAGCTTGTCAGCGAGGTCCATTCAAGCCCCGCTATGAAAGGGAGGCCCAGCCAGTCCCACTGCTGCTTCCCAAGCTCCAAGCCATGAAAGCAGTTTCTATGACGTTCCCTGCAGCCCGTCTTTGTCTCCTCCCCAGTAGGGAGCGCATTAATGCTCCACTGAAAGGAGGTCTCTGCACACTAACCCAGCTCCACAGGCATAATTACCAAGGGCTCGGGGGGCTTTCAGAGCCCAGTGACACACAAGGTGTGAAACTCGTATTGCACCCACAATTCCCCCCCTGCAATGTAGTCACTGGTTCATTCCAGGACTGGCCAGGACAGGCCAGGGACTTAAGGACACTCTGTGCAATACACTAGAGCAGGTCAGAGCATTTCTGATGCAAAGTCACTGAAATCTGCTGCTTCGTCAAACCCCAAAGAGTTACTGGGAATGGAGCAGTTTCAACAAAGTTGTCATTAGGGGTGGGGGGAGACCCAATCCAGGTTACACCAGAAGGATTTAGGCTTCGTTCCATTGTGGAGCGAAAAACAAATTTCCAAACCTCCAAAGTTGCCCCCAAAGGGAATTGACGTCCTCGGCTCAGCTCCACTGGCAGGCGGCTGGTCCCCCTGGGAGCTAGAGATGCAGAGAGCCACAGGGTCACTCTGTGCCCCACAGCCTCGCTGACGACACCCTGTATAATCCTAGCAGCAGACACTTGTCCCTTCGCTCCCACAAGGGACACCCTCACTCCCTGGGGCCTTGGTCTGGTACATGGAAGTGCCTGCTACTATCAGAAACCTGCTCCCCATGTAGGTACTTATCGCTCATGATCCAGTCACCTCGGCAGCTCCTCTTTGTTAGGCTGGCTGCACGGCGCTTCTTGTAAGGCCGGTTTTCCAGACCCCTATTCATTCTGGTAACTCTTTTTTGCACCCTTTCCAATTTGTCAACAGACCTGGATGCAGTGGGCTCAGTGTTCTGTACAGTGATAATCCCACCTCCTTTCTTCTATTCAATACTCCTCTGCTTGGCCACCCAAGGATCACATCTGCTATCAGTCACTGCGCCAAGTGGTTCTCCATCATGCCCACCCAGTCCTTTGCTGAGTCACTGCTTTCCAAAATACAGCCCTCCCTTCCTCTACATATGACCTTGCATTTCGCTGTATCAAAACATATGTTGTTCAAGTGACCTCAGCTCCCCATGTGATCCAGATAGCTCTGTAGAAGAGATCTGGCCTTAGCATTATTTACCGCACCCCCCAAGTTCAGTGCCACCTGTGTAGGGCAGTTTCATTCTGCCAGCCCTTGCAGCTTCAGCTGGACATGGCATTCTTCCCCGGATGTAGAATCACCTGGTGCCATTAAGCAACTGG
This sequence comes from Mauremys mutica, assembly GCF_020497125.1. Classification (NCBI taxonomy): domain Eukaryota; kingdom Metazoa; phylum Chordata; order Testudines; family Geoemydidae; genus Mauremys; species Mauremys mutica. The sequence goes on along the minus strand of NC_059082.1, from coordinate 78,171,661 downwards.
TACATTCCACCCCAGAGGTGACTGCCCTTTGTCAGGGGGTGAATTCATAACAGTCCAATGGTTTCATGTAAACAGAGATTACCCTGCACTAAAACAGCGGACTCAGACATTGGGAACGTTTGGATCTGGACCATGAGCCTGTGTCTCGTATTAACACTCTCCAAAGTTTGTCATCACCATATTGTAGATGAACTCCGAGAACTTTCAGCTTAAGCGCTTGATGCTTATGTTAAATACATAACAATAAAATCCTGAGACACCTCAGGCCACATGCTCAGTTGGTGTAGATCAGCATAACTCCATTGACATTAATGGAGCTACTCCAGTGTTGCCCAGGTGAGGATCTAGTCCCTTGTATTATTGCAGCGGAGGCATGTGTATGAGACCACAACACCCCCCAGGCCTGGAGCATTGCTCAGCTAGCAATCCCTGAGCACATGGTACATACCCGCATCGCTGTAATGTGCATCCTCTAGCTGGTGAGGTGAGCAGTTAATTAAGTGACTATGTGATTAACATCAACTCTATTGAAAATTAAACGCCCATTAAAGGCAGGAACCTGCCTTAGGAGAGCAGCGCTCCTCTCACTACTGTTGCCTTTCCGCGGCAGAGCCTAATTATGCATTTATTGCTTATGTAATTTTGATGTAATGATCTGTCAAGGAGATTGAATCGGTGCTTGCGAGCAGCCCCACAGACCTCGGCGAGAGTCATACAATAGCGGCTTTAATTAAGACATCAGAGACCCTGAGCGGTGGGTGGGATGTGTTGGAAATGGAGCCCTGTGTGTGCGGTTTGTCATGTGTGAACAAATTCCTCCCAGCTGGCCATAGCTTCTGCCATGCACTGTCAGTCCCCGCGGGCCCGAGCGGCTGCTCAGTTCCAGAGATGTCACGATGTTCCTCCTGTTCTCCGTCACCCCCGGGACTTTTTGTGCTAAGCTCTGCAGACTGGTGACTTGGCTCCCAGGTTGTTTGATGCCTCTCTCCCCTTGCCGGATGTTTGGCCATAAACCCTTGGCTGGGACTGGCGCGTTAGACAAACACAGGCATTGTCATCGGAGAAGTGGGCTTTGGCAGGGGAGGGGTGGAGGTGGGCGCGCTGGGAGGGGCAGGACGGAAGACATCCAGAGATGCTCAATGCTCTGATAATCTCAGCGTGGTTTTGACAGGGTTTGTTACTTAGCGCTGGAGAGAAAAATCCCCTTTGACAGCCAAAAAGACTGAGATGATCTAGCAGCGTTGCCAGCTCCCCCAGGCCAAAGCTAGCGGAAGAGGTTAGGCCAGTCTCCAGGGCCCTTGCAGTCCTTATACCTCTGCAGAGGATTGCTGAGGAGGAGGTCAGCTATTGCCAATAGCTAGGGTGGGTTCTGTAAGGGACTGGGCAAATCAGGACACCTGGCCATGGCTCCTGGGTAGGGCCGCCCGGGGGGGGGGGGGAAGTGGGGCAATTTGCCCCAGGCGCCGCAGGGGCCCCCACAAGAGCTTTTCGGGGGCCCTGGAGTGGGGTCCTTCACTCGCTCCAAGGGCCCCGGAAAACTCTCGTGGGGCCCGGGCCCCTGGAGCTTCTTCCTCTTCCGGTCTTCGCCAGCAGGGGGTTCTTCCGCTCTGGGGTGGAAGGACCCCCTGCCGCCAAATTACCGCCGAAGCGGGACCCGCCGCCAAATTACCGCCGAAGCGGGACCCACCGCCGAATTACCGCCAAAGCAGGACCCGCTGCCAAAGTGCAGCCGGGTCTTCAGCGGTAATTCGGTGGCGGGGGGTCCTTCCGCTCCGGGACCCGCCGCCGAAGTACCCCAAAGACCTGGCTGCACTTTGGCGGTGGATCCTGCTTCGGCGGTAATTCGGCGGCGGGGAGCCCCCGCCACGGGTCTTCAGGGCACTTTGGCAGCGGGTCCCGGAGTGGAAGGACCCCCCCGCCGCCGAATTACCACCAAAGTGGGGGCCCCCCGCCGCCGAAGACCCCAGGCCCCCGGAATCCTCTGGGCGGCCATGCTCCTGGGTAGGCAGCTGCCTCATAGTCCATCACCAGGTCCCTCCTCTACTTAGGGTGACCAGATGTCCTGATTTTATAGGGACAGTCCCAATATTTGGGGCTTTGTCTTATATAGGCACCTATTACTCCCTCCACCCCCTGTCCTAATTTTTCACACTTGCTGTCTGGTTACCTTACGCCTCTACCCTTGGATGCTGAGAGCAGGATTGTCAGACAACTGCCTGCTTCCAAGAACAGCCAGGAGAGGCACCCTGCAGCTGTGTACTCCCCTATCCTGCTTGGGTGCTGCTGGCAAGCCGTGAATCACAGAGCAACCGAGTGCCCTAGGTTTGTTACGTAGGGGTTGCCCAGCCTTGGGCAGGCCGGTTCTAGAGGAAAACTCCCCTTCTGCCTCCTCCCCACGCTTTGAGGGTTCGGGGTTCCAGGGGCAGGCGAAATGGGGAGGTCACCAACTTTGGACTGCTGGCTCCCTTCATCAGAAAGACTTTTAAGCAGTCGGCGGCTGCAGCTGTGACCCCAGTTCTCTGTGTGCTATGACTGAGTGTGTGAATGACAAACGGATCTAATGCTAGCAGTACGGGGCCTAGGACACACAGTGGAGTGCTGCTTCCATCCAGCAGAAGGCTCAGACGCACATTAGCCAGTTCACGATACGATCTCTATCGACCCTTTGGCCGGGCTCTCAGACTACTTAAACAGCACAGAGATCCTCTGCACAGGGGGTGGATTTCACCCAGAGGTCCTGCCTGCGGCCTAGCGAAACAACAGACCCATTGCAGCAGTCGTGCTCTGTGGGTTTTCTCTCCTTTTGCTCCCCCAGCTGCTCCTGACGAGGGCTTTGAACTGTCTGTCTCTCTGCGAGAGAAGCTATACATAGCTGAGGTGATGTAAAATTCATAAAGTGCTGCTCGCAGGGCTGTGTGCTCCTGAAGCTTGCCTAAGAACCCAGGGCCCTCCCCGCACTTCAAGGGCCCCAAAATTGCTCCCAGCTGGTGCCCTTTTTAAAAAGAGCGAGAGAGCAAAGAGCACGTATCCTCCAGCACCAGTCAATCCACAGCACGTCTGCCTCAGTCCACTAAGAAACCCCTCCTGGAATGTGCTGCTTGGTTGTCTCCTCTTCAGCTAGTAGCTAAATCCCACTTGATCTGGTCCTGGGCTTCCGCTGCGGGCAGCAGGAGGGAACACGTCCCTGCTCTGGCTGATCCTCTCTGATGCAAGGAGACGGCGAGCGGGGCATCTCACCACCCATGCCTCATCTGGGTCCTGAGGGGGGGCCACACGAGCTGGCCATTTAGTGCGCCAGAGGAGCAGCGTTTGGAGACAGAATCCCCAGTTGGGAGACAACCCCGCTCCTGAGCACGTGGAAACAGAGAGCTCATTGGCTATGTTCTTCCCTGCTGTAACTTCATGGAGGTTGATGGATTTACACCAGGGGCGAATTTGGCTCTGTAGGTACGATGGCTGCCCGCGTGGCACGGTTGGAACGGAGGAACCTCCAGAGCTTAAAGCATGAGCTGCTACAGCTTGAGCTGAAGAGCTATGGTTGTCTGAGTGATAGTGGGGGTAACAACTCATATCCTCTGTGAGTCGACACAGCGGGGTCCCTATACCTACCTATGATGTAGGCCTGGATGAAAGCTCTAGGAGAGAACTAGGTGGTTACTAATAAGACGTTATGCTGGAAACTAATCCTTTCCTCAGTACGTGGTCTCCTTTATTAACATGATCCATGGGGATAGTTTTGGGACAGCACATGGTGGGTCCCGCCCTAGAAGGTGCTGGATGCCCTCAGCTCCCATTGAAGTTAGTGAGGCTATGAGGGTGGGATCCTATTTTCCCTATATCCTTCCTTTAGGGTTATAACTGGCTCCTCCCACCCAGGGAGTCTGCAGAAACTTGCCAAGAAGGATCCAAGGATCCAGCCCCCCTCAGCCTATGAATTAAACTCCCCTTTGACTCAGGCCCTCTCACTAGCAAGTACAGTCATCTGCTCCTCTGAAGTGGGCCCGCTGGGCTTGAGTTGGGGAAACTCACATGCCAGGAGGCTTGGAAGAAAGTGTAAGTGGCATCAACCTCAGTGCCCTGGGGTTCACCTGTGAACAAGGTCCTGACTAGCTGGGATGCAAACAGGGGCTGGGGAAGAGGTGGATACCGAATGCAATAAAGTAGAGTAGAATGGGGTGCTCCCATGCTGCAGCTGGGCTGGTCCCCTGTTGGTAGCGGAAGCCTCCTGGCAGATATGCTTGGGGGGTCTCTCACTCATTGAAAACTGCAGAAAAGGACATTAGGGGCTGGGAATAGCAGACTCCTGGTGAAGAGGAATGAGGAGGGTTGGGGTTGGCTGGTGGGATGGGGAAACAAGACCTAAATGAACCTAAAGAAAAGCTCTGGTTTGAGATCTGGGCTGAAGTTTGGCTGGTTATATTTACCCATCATAAAACCTACCTCCCCGTGACAAGAAGGGGTTTTAAGCATGATGCTACCCGAGCAGGGGAGGTGACTCTGAAAGGGAGCGAGGGGAAATGCCGAAGGTTTCCCTTGCTGCAGAACCAGATGCACTGTAGCAGGAATTAAATTGAAAGACTCAAAGCCATAATCCGAAACAACACACTTCTCCACTGGGCTAATCTTCTTAAACAAATACCCGGTAAAGGACTAATAACCTGCCACAGGAACATGTCCCAGGGCTGGTAGGGCTCAGTGTGCAAGAGCATGGAACCATCGCAACAGAACAGCCCCGTTGCATTTTAGTGCTCATGCTAAGGAAAGGCTGGCGTTGAATGGAGCGGGGGCAGGTAGAGTGGCACGTGAATACCACCCGCCCAACTCTGCTGATGCCTCTCCTGACCTGCAGTGCCCCTCTGTTAGTCCAGCCCTGGGAGCCAAACACAGCTCTGATAAAGCACCTTGCTCCTGACCCAAAGCATTCGAGTTCTGGCCTCCCTGGAACACAGACTCCATATTGAATTGGGCCCCACGTGGGCGCTGACGTTCTGACACTGGCAAGTCTCTGCTAGAGACCTGCCCGGAAGCACCCGACTCATTTCACTTTGGCCTCAGCCTCCAGTGCTCGAGGGCTGAGCTGTTTCAAATGCCTCCCTGCTGTGTTAACCTAGGGTGGCAACGGGGTCATCCTCAGCTGGTGTAAACAGCTACATGGAGCTGAGGATCTGGCCCCTAGCCTCAGACTAACAGAGCCTGGATCTATTGCTCTTCTGGGCAACTTCTCAGGTGTTCAGCACCGATATAACGTGTGGCCAGAGGAAGCCATTTGCAACTCACACGTTTTCTTGAGCCTAGAAAACCCAGGAACTACGTTACATATTCTCGAGTCCCATCTATCAGCACCTTCTCTATGAGCTCCCTACTCACCTATATGCAGACGCAGCATGCTCTTGTCACACCGGGCCTTCGGGAAAACCCACCCACCTGCAGCAGCCCCTGCTATCACAGCGCTGCCAATGCTCCTCTTGGTCTTTTTTTGTATGCGTTTAAACAAAAAAAGAACAGAAAAGGGCCTGATTCTCTTCTCGTGCTGGTGTAAATGAGGAGTAACTTCACTGGGGTTGAGGGAGCTGCAGTGGTCGGAGTCAGATGACTGTGACCCAAGAAGCCTGTGGAGTTTAGCACAGGAGGCTGGGAACCAAGGATCTGGGTTTTAGTCCTCACTGTATGACTGGGGGCAAGTTGCTGGACCTCTCGGCCTCATAACATCTGCAAAGCCAGAAGCATTCGTTCCTACATCTGTACAGTGCTTTCAGATCCTCAGGTGGGAGGTATTACGTAAAGGCAAAGCACGCTCATTCCTTTAATGAAGACTGAGGAAACAAATCTGTTCGGAGTAAATCTAGCTCAGAGATTGCTGCAGAGCTTTACACAAGGTGAAGAACCACCGGACCCTGGAGGCTATTTAAACACACCCAGATGGTCTTCCTGGTTGTCGGCAGCAAACAGGAAAGGCTTGGAGTAGCTTCAGTGGGTGGTGAGCAGGCCCCAAAAGTCTGTCCCCATGGGACTAGGAATTTAAATCAATCTCTTGTTAAATGAAGCCAGCAAACCTCCTCCTCTCCCTGCCACCCCTCTTGAGTCACTGAGAGCAGTAACACATAGAACTGAGGAGCAGCCACAAAAAGCCGCACCTGGAATAGGGCCGGCTGCAGAGCAAACCTCTGATGGCCATCACATGGAGGAGCTTTATATTCGTGTTTTGAATGCAGCATGTGGCTTTGAAAAGATATTGCTCCCCCTTTTGACCCAAGGAGTTAGTCCAAGTTTGGAGCCCTATGGGTTGTTTCCAGTAAGAGGAGAAACTGATAATGGTGCAATCCTATTTATTCACAAGAAGGTACAAAGTCCTGTTCCCTGAACACATGAGGAATTAAATAGCTGGAGACAATTTCTTTGCTCAGAGCTCGTAGCCCCTTTCTAGCCAGCACTCTGCCCAAAAGCTCTCTCTCTCTCTAAGCTTTTCTTATTGCTACACTCTTAGTGTTTGTTCAGGCTGTGTCTGACTTTCTGCTTCTTCCCTGTGTCTGTTTCTGGGAGTGGGGGAGATGAAACTCGTGGGTGAAATCCTTGCCTCTGCTGAAATCCACCTCCAATCTCTTGATGCTGTTGAATCATTCCCGCCAGTAATGACATTTCCAGGTGCAGAAGAATGATGTCAGTGTTGCCAGCTCTCACAATTTCCTCGTGAGTCTCATGATAGCTGGTGTTTTACTTAAAGCTCCAGCTCCTGGGGTCAAGTGATTGTCTGACAATCTCAGCTTTCTTTTTTGTTTTTGTTTTTAAAGTTTCTAGCACTCATGTCTGCAGAGAAAAACTTGAAAATGCGACCAGAGAACACCTTAGAGGTTCAAACCCCAGTGAAAAAGAACCCCACTTTACCTTAATAATTATGAGATTAAAAAAAATAAATGCATGATTTTGGAGGCCTGACTCCTGATTTTTGAATGTTTGGGGTTGGCAATACTGAGTGCTTTCAAAGAGCAAATTTGGTAGTGGATTGGATTGTACTATCTCCTGGGTCAGGATATTTCTGAGTTCCTTATACCGGGTATTCATCCTACCTCCCATTTCATCCTTACTTTCTATTGCAAGTGACTCTGCTTTGCTCTCAGCAGTTCCCTATATAGTCTTCAGGAGCAAAATATGATACATTTCCAGCAAAGTGCGTTATTGGAAGAAAAGTCTGTTCACCTCCTTTCTTTGTGGTTATAAGAAAGAGTTGTGTTTACATGGCAATAGAAATAGATCCTCTCCTCCCTCGCCCCACTGTTCTTGTGTGCATGCGCCGCTGGGAGATGGGGTTTATTACAGGGGCCAGGGGACATTTCTGTGGGAGCACCTTGTTAAACTAATTGGCAGCACCTCACTGGGCTTCATTGCCTCCTTTACTCTCCGTGCAACTGTCCTCCTTTGCAGCATAGACAGCTACTTTTATGAATGGGGTAAAGAATTTCCTACTCTCAGCATCATTATGCAAATCAAGCTTCATTAGAACGCTGTTCTTTGAGGGTGGGGGGAACTTCCACAAGGCCTGGAGAACTGTCTTGAAGTCACTAGGCCAATTCAGCATAGATCCATTAGCGTCAATGGTGCTATGCCAATTTATACTACCTCAGGATCTGGCCCACTGCCTGAGAGACCTCAGAAGGCAGCAAACTCAGGGTTGGATGACCAGGTAGGGGAACTATTCCGATGCACTATATAGCTTGCGACAAGTTATGGGACATGCTGCTGCTGAGAGTTCGGTGGTCTCCAGAGAGAAGAGGGAGATGCAGATCCTTGTCCTTCTTCCCTTTTCCATTGCTTGTGGGGCGAGGGTGGCCAGAGTATAGGGAAGAGAGAAATTAATAACCACAAAATGAGTATGGGCACCAGCCTTCCTGATGTTTGTAGCTTCTGAGTACAGTGCTCAGGGTGAAAGAACTGGTGTTGGATAATGTTAAGCAGCGCAACCCGCGCATAGTACATTTTGAACAGGTCAGTTCTGAGCACGTTTATGCTAGGGAGAGAACAGTGCTGGGGAGGGGGGGAACCAAAGAGGCACATCTGTTTTGCACATCTGTCTGAAGGTCTCAGCAGCATCACTGCCAAGCTGATGGGATTTCAAGGGAATTCTCAGAACGCTGGAGGACAGCAGATGTCTCCAGACCCCTGACATGACCACTTACCAGAACACCACACCAATTAAACAGCAGATAGTTAACTGGACATTGCAGACTGGAAATGCTGCTTTCCATGAACTCCATGTTCCTAATTCCCCGTCCCTTGAATTTATCTGATGTCTTTCTATTGCTCCAGTTGGGTTTTGGATCAGGACCACTACTAAATCCTAAGGCTTGGGCTTTTATTGTTGCTTCTTTTCATCTCATCTGGGTCTTTTTAGAGAGGGCAAGATTTCCAAGCTTAAGGAAATGAAACCAAGATGGTGTGGGCCCACTTCTGGCTTTACGCACACTGGCTTTACAATATTGATTCTACTGATTCCTATGAGGTTGCAACTGATTCACACCACAGGGACTGAGATCAGAATCGGGCTCTTTGATTCCAAATTCCCTGACACTAATTGAGGGGCAGTCACTCCACAGGCATATGGCTGTGGGTTTAGTGTACCCAATCCCCTCTAAAGTACTTGCTTGTGTTAATTACGCAAACACTTGTCAAAGGCATGCTTCTGGCTCTTCTTTTTGAGTGTATTTCTTTCCATGGTTCTTGCAAAACATTCTCATTCCATCCCTTTAAATGCAAGATTGAGCCAAAGTTCCTCAGATGCCAGTGCCCTCAAACAATGAGGGAATTTGCATCCATAACCCAGCTTTGTGGCTGCCTATAAGGGGAGAAACCAACAACCTGGATTTGACCCCCAAATCCTGCACATTGGGGAACTTCAGATCTAGATCTGAATTTTGCAGCTTGGGCCTATAGTATCATCAATAGCCCCTTCTGTGACTGTGAAGGCCAGGCCAGGACTTAGAGAGACCCTGTTTGTTGCTGCTAAGCAGCATAGTCGATGTCACTCGGTCTGGGAGCTACAAAGGCAGGAGAACAACAGGGTCTGTCTGCGTCCAGCAGCCTCAATGAACAATCCCCTTTCTATTAACTTCAGTTGAGTCTCTTCTTGACCATGCAAAGACTACAGGGTCCAGCTCTGCTTTGGACAGAACAGCAGAAGAGCTTCTTTCAGGTCTGAACTCTTAGCGCCGATTTGGCTCCCATTTACATGGGTGTGAATCAGGAGTGACGTCGCTCATGTCAGAGGCGTTCCACCAGCCTTAAACCAGGGTGAGCTCTGAATCAAGCTCTCAGTATCTAGCACACAGCGGGATTCCCCACAGCTCATGTCACTGCTGCAGAAACAAGGTCCAACTGGACACCCACTTAGCGTCAAGTCTTCCTGCTCTGGCACTGGCTAGACTCCTCTAGGCTTGGGTATGATGGGGAGTTGTGGGGGTTACACTGCGCTCAGAAGTTTATTCTACAGCAGCTCATTCTTTGGGGTTACAATTTATTGGCTAAAAATATTCTGACCCTTCCCTGCTTCCTCCCCAGAGCCAGAATAATAATGACAAGGTGGCTCATACAAACACAGCAAGATACAGCTGCTGCCTCATGATGCTTGCTGTCTGAATAAGACTCAGATAATCAGACCCATTTAATAGGCTGGATGATGGTCGAGGGATCATCACAGAAGAAACTTAGGTGCCTGGAGAGAGAGTGGGAGGAGATGAGAGCCGATGCGTGGTCTGGGGTGGACTCACGAAGCACTGTGAAGATGAAGAACATGGAGCTTTGCCTTGATGCGGGAGGCAGGAGTTAGCAAAGGGAACTGAATGGCCTGGCCAGAGCTGCAGGAGAACATGGCTCTACCAACAGCCTTTGGAGCAGACCGAAGCTGAGTCCAGATGAGGTGTGAGGAGGCTGCAGTAGCCGAAGTGCAGAAGGTGACTGAGGTGTGGCTGACCCACTTGGCGTTTGGCCAGATGTGTCACATGGAAGGCATGAAGGGAACCCACCCAGAGATGCCCGGCTTCTTGTGCCCCTCACATTTCTTCACATGGTCCTTAGTAATGAACCATCCTAAATGAGCTTCTGGGCAAGGTTGCCGCACCCAGACATGCTGGAGGAGCATTTCCTGCAGTGCCACTGGTTTGGTTTGGATAACTAACCAGATAATTAGTTGCTATGGAAATGCAATGTGGGAGAACTTTGGGGAGGAGAAATTATAGGTAATTTTTGTTTGTTTGAGTCCCTGTTCCTATAGTAACAGGAGTCGCTGTCACTGACTACCAGTTGGTTTCCATGGAGCTAGCTGCTAGTTCTAGGTTATTAACGGCTTGAAACATAAAACAATGCAACTTACCTGATAGCACCTCCTTGTGGAAGCTTCTTTACCAGCTGCATGTAAAGTTCTTAACTACCTCTACCCAAACCCTTTTCACCGTTCCTTCGGGCTGGGTAAGATCATTCAGAAATTCATAGAGCTTAAGGCCAGAAGGAGTCCGTTAGATCATGTCATCTGACCTGTATAAACCAGGCCATTACAGTTCATCCAGCTACCCTTGTCGTGAGCATACTAACATGTGTGTGAGTAATGTATAATTTGGATTTGGCTAAAGCGTCTCTTCCAGAAAGGCATCCAGTCTTGATCTGAAGACGTCAAGAGATGGGGAATCCACCACTTCCTTTGGTAGTTTATTCCAGTGGTTAATCAGCCTCACTGTTAAAAAATTGTGCCTAATTTCTAATCTGATTTTGTCTGGCTTCATCTTCCAGCCACTGGTTCTTATCAAGCCTTTCTCCGCTAGATTAAAGAGCTCTTTAGTATCTGGTATTTTCTCCCCATGAATGTACTTATAAACCGTAAATCAAATCACCTCTCAATCTTCTTTTTGATAAATTAAAAACAGATTGATCTTTTTCAGTCACTCCCTGTAAGGCCTTTTCTGCAGCTCTTCAATAAGTGTGGTGGTTCTTTTCTGCACTCCCCCAAGGTTTTCAACATTCTTTTTAAACTGTGGACACCAGAACTGGATGCAATATTCCAGAATCGGTCTCGCCAGTCCTGTTTATAGAGATAAAATCACCTCTCTCCTCCTACTTACTCCTCTCTTGGGAGCTCATGTTCAGTAGCTTGTCTGCTATGATGCTTAGATCCTTTTCAGAGTCATTGCTTTCCAGGATACAGTCCCCCATTCTGTTGGTATGGCCTGCATTCCTTCTTCCTAGATGTCTAACTGCATTTGACTGTATTAACACATATTTTATTTGTATGGCCCCAACTGACCAAGTGGTCCACATCACTGGGTGTATCTGCCCTGGCCTCATTAGTTACCACTCTGACAATCTTTGTGTGATCTGCAAATTTTATCATTCATGATTTTGTATTTAAGTTCTGATCATGGATGAAAACGTTGACTAGCATCAGGCCTACCTAGTAGTGATCCCCGCAGAACCCCATTAGAAACACCCCCATCCGCTGATGATTCCCCATGGATGCCTTTTTTACTATGCTACAGCGGAGAACATTCTGGCTGAGGCCGGCCCTGCAATCCTGACATAGGACCTGATGCTGAGTCTACTGAAATTTACGAGAGCTAAGTTTTGCTTTCACACATGTTTGAAGAAAATCTTTTGCAGGCCCAGTAACTTGTTGGATACTTGGCTGGATGGCTCCAAGAGATACCAATGTCTGGCGCCATCACTGAAAGGCCAGCCCCCGATAATGCACATTGCCAATTATGCTGTGCTGCCCACTGCTTCCTTCCTGATCCCTGTGGTCAAACAGCTGACACCCTGAAGTAGGAGGTTTGATTGCCCAGCTATGTTATTAATGGTCACATACTTACTCAGTCCATGACTCATTGACTTCCTCCTCCCAACAGTGCTACAGGTTGACTCTTTGCTATGGAGAGGAGTGCTTCCTTTCTATTGGTGCTAAAATTATTGCCTTTGGTTTCACAGAGCATCCTCTTGTTTTGGTATGAAAATGAACAAGAATTGGAGCAGGGCTATGCTAGAGTATCACTTATTAGACATGTAACACGGCAGATGGCAATTCACCCATAGCTTCACCTGATCCTTCCCCTTCCCCTGTACCTTTCCTCCCCATAACCATTGCCGGCACAAACAGCTTGCTCAGGGTTTAACTGATCACCATATTTGGGGTTGGGAAGGAATTTTCCACCAGGGTGGATTGGCAGAGGCCCGGGAGGTTTTTCGCCTTCCTCTGCAGCATGGGGCATGGGTCACTTGCTGGAGGATTCTCTGCACCTTGAGGTCTTTAAACCCCGATTTGAGGACTTCAGTAACTCAGACATAGGTCAGGGGTTTGTTACAGGGGTGGGTGGGATTCTGTGGCCTGCGTTGTGCAGGAGGTCAGACTAGATGATCATAATGGTCCCTTCTGACCTTAAAGTCTACGAGCTTTCTCCGAAGGTTTCGATCTCCAGTTCTGCCTTTGGCTTATGACTCTGGTTACCCGCTGGTTCTGGCACTTGGCTTTTGTATCTCTAGTACTGACCCTTCCTCTCCTGGACAATACAAGCTATATTAGGTCCATTATTTCTTTAAAAGGAATAATATGCACACAACTTGCCACCCCATTGTTCTAGTCAAGCCCTTCGTGCGAGACAGCACACAAATGGGTTGCACCAGCCTAGAGCTTAGCACAGCTGCACCTGATGCAGGGGGCTCACTAACTGGCTACCTCCACTCAACCCATCTGGCCTCCAGTTAACGAACAAGGTGGGCAAAAAGATGATCTTCCTATTGGAATTTCTGGCTAGCCAAGTGGCCATCTTGGGGTTCAACCCCGCCTCAACCATCCCCTGATGGACACGCTCCCCAACACACACGTGCCTATCTTCCCTGCTGCTTTAGTCTGGGACATCTTTTCCTGCCGTTGAGAGGGGATCACTGAGCTACCTTGGAGCATTCTGATACCACCCAAAATATTAGTGGTAGGTGTGGTGCTGAATGGAGTAGGGGGCACAGGGATAGTTGTTATTTATTTGTATTATTATTGCATCTAGAAACCCCAGTTATGGCTCTGGACCCCATTACGCTAGGTGCTGTACAAACAGAACAAAAAGGTGCTCTCCAGATGGATACAGCCAGCCCGACAGGGGAGCACAAGAAAACAATGAGACAATTGCTTTGTGTGGCATCTCAGCACTGCAGTGGTAGGTTATTTTTGATCTATCTGAGCACAGGGGAATGTGACCGAAGCGAACGGTCACTCTCCTTGAGGTGAGGACACTGGGAGGTTTGCTGGCGTCAGCAGGGCTTAGAGTGGGGAAGAGTTTGAATGTGAAACCCAATAACTTCTCAGATGGTTAAAAATGTTTGGCTGGGTGTTGCCGTGAGGAAAGCCAGGGACTGTTAGTACTTTCTAAAGCAGATGCTCTCCAGGCTTCACACACCACTTGGCTAATACTCCCCAGTGCTGCCCTCCAGCTCCCCTGCTATTCCTAGCTTGGGCCCCCAGAAAGCCCTGTTAGCTCAGTCTTGATTCCAGCTCTGCCAATCCTCTTCGGTCTTCACTGGCAACATCCTGTGCTAGTCCTGCGAGCCCACCTCAATCCTCACTTGCAGCATCGCCGGCTATTCCAGTCCCGCGCTCCCACACAGCTCAGTGCCTCAGCCGCATCATCTCCTGCAGCACCCAGTAGCTGCCAGTGTTTTCAGTGGGAACTGCTGGTTGCTGAACTCTGTGTCTCTTACACAGCTCTGGTATTGCATGTCAGTCCTTACCTGCAGCACCCCCCTGATATCCTCATGCTAGACCCCCCCAGAACACTACCCAATCCTGACCTGGAGCAGCCCCTGCTCATTAACATAACATAAGAACGACCCTACTGGGTCAGACCAAAGGTCCAGCTAGCCCAGTATCCTGTCTTCCGACGGTGGCCGATGCCAGGTGCCCCAGAGGAAATGAACAGAACAGGTAATCATCAAGTGATCCATCCCCTGTCGCCCATTCCCAGCTTCTGGAAAACAGAGGCTGGGGACACCATTCCTGCCCATCCTGGCTAATAGCCATTGATTCTCATTAATCCTCCATGAATTTATCTAGTTCTTTTTTGAACCCTGTTATGGTCTTGGTCTTCACTACATCTTCTGGCAAGGAGTTCCACAGGTTGACTGTGCGTTGTGTGAAGACATATTTCCTTTTATTTGTTTTAAATCTGCTGCCTATTCATTTCATTTGGTGACCCCTAGTTCTTGTGTTATGAGAAGTAGTAAACAACACTTCCTTATTTACTTTCTCCACACCAGTCATGATTTTATAGACCTCAGTCATATCCCCACTTAGTCGTCTCTTTTCCAAGCTGAAAAGTCCCAGTCTTATTAATCTCTCCTCATACGGAAGTCGTTCCATACCCCTAATAATTTTTATTGCTCTTTTCTGAACCTTTTCCTATTCCAATATAAATTCAGTCCTGAGTTTTCAGAATCCTCAAATTGCAGAGAGTTTGAGTTTATCAAAGGGAATAATAATAGCAATAATAATGTAACCAATGATTTTAGTTTATTGTTCATTTATTGTGTGATGTTATAATTAACTAACGTGTTACATCAGATATAATCATTGTATGTTAAATAGAGTTAAGATGTAGGATTATAGACGTATAAGACTGATTAGTAGTTAAAAGGAGTAATCACTTGTTAGATATCTAAGTAAGCAGGGCTGAAATGTAAGGCCTACAGGCTGAGGCCTGGTAGATTGTATCTTAAGCCGTAGTAGGCCATAGAGATAAGAAATGCTGACTTAAGTAAATGACTGTAGAATAACCCAGTGCCCTAAGATTACGGGGGAAGAAATACCAAGTGGTAATAGTGTGAACAGTAAAAGAAATTTTTTGCTTACAAGATACCCAGTACGGTAATCACATTTTTTTAACACATGCCCTAACCGCAGGGAGCATGATGTGCAGAAATGCTAATGAGGTATTGTCAGAATTACATTATAAAAGAAGGTGCCTAGATTAGGAAAATTGAGCTCCGTATGGGAAACTCCAGCAGGAACCATCCCTCTTCTGATGATCAAGCCATGAGAGACCCATCAGACCCTAACACTGTTGTTAAGGATGTGAGTAGAACTATATTTGTAACTTGTGCGTAGGTCTGTATAGAATTTCTATATGCCTGGGTAATCACAGCTTTAACTGTAACTTTAATAAAATTTACAAAATAGACTAAACCTTCTACTTGTGAATGTCTGTGTGGTCACTGTCCTTGGTCTTTGTGTGTTCCTAGACTCTCTAAAGCCAAAGCAAGTAGCCAAGGTGACTTTCACGCTGTTAAGCTTGAAACTGTAGTGACCAGAGCTGAACCTCTGGTGTTGAAATACCACATTACAAAATCCACTTTAAAAAGCTACAAGAATAATAATAATTAACAAAAACCTAGGGGTAAAACTTGGCTCCCTGACCTTGGAGCAGTGATTCTCACGTGTCCTCCAGCCAATCTAAGCTGGTTCATTAGCCCGAGTGTGCATTCCAGACAATCCCTCGCAGATAGAAGGCATGAATCCCGGTCAGGCGCCAGCTTTCCAGTTCATTACAATGCAGAGGTCTGGTTACACATTGTTTGGGTTTTGTGCAGTCCTGGAGGGCCCAGGGAGCATCGTTGGTTTAAAAGCCTCCCACGTGATCTCACAGCTTTATTCTCAACAAGTAAACAGAAGGCAGGGAGTGCAGGCACACTGGGTACCACAGCCCAGGCTTCAGAGTAGAGCGGTACCACTTCGAGCTGTACCCTGCAGGCAGCAAATGCTGGGCTGGCTTGTTCACCAAACAGAGCTGGTGAATAGAGCTTTCTCTTGCTTTCTTCTGGCGCTCGGATGGCTTTAGAATGACAGTTGTCTTAGTCATTTACCGGGGATTGACCCCTATCTCCACACCAAAAAGCGTGAGTCTTGGCAGAGCTAACGAACCAAGTTCCTGAGCTAGTAGCCTTCTATCCACTGCAGATCAGGCACAGACGGGGACACGTTGAGCAGTGGGTTGCAGCTTTAATATCCCTGACTTTAAATCTCTTTACTCTCATTGTCTTGCACGGCAGCCGCCATCATTGCAGGTGAGCACTGGAGGGCGTTTTCTTTGGCGCCCCTAAGGGTATGTCTACACAGCGGTGAAACACCCATGACGGGCCTGGGTCAGCTGAATCAGGCTTGCAGGGCTCTAATGTAGATGTTTGGGCCTGGGCTCTGGGACCCTACGAGGGGGGAGAGTCTCTCTCAAAGCCTGGGTTCCAGTCCGAGCTCAAATTAATACACTGCTATTTTTAGACCTGCATCCTGACCCCATGAGCCCAAGTCAGCTGACCCGGGCTCTGAGTTGGTTCTCTGGGTTTTTAATCACAGTGCCTGACTGATCAGCTGTTGGTCAAATCCTCTGGCGGGATTTAGAGACTAAAGCCTGGAAATGGTTGCGATGGGTAATAACTGCTGCCGTCACTAGGAGAGTTCACTTAAAGGTAAATCAGATCTCGTGTCTCAGAGCATCATCGGCTCGTCACAGGGCTCAGGAAGGAAGAGACAGGTACAGGGTTGCACAGGTGCATTATAGGGTTATTGAAGCATGGAGAGTCACGGGGAGACTTCAGGCCCGTGTCTCACCTGTCTGTAGATGTGCACGTACAACACTGGGCTCACACAGATACCACTCCCCACGCCTCCATCCTCCACCATCTGATTGGTTTATTCCCCCTCAGAGGGTCCGAATCTCTGCATGTTGTCCTCCCTGCTCATGGGGGTGCCGGGGTGTTGATATCCTCCCAGCCAATGAGACACGCAGACGAGGCCTACAGACGATCCTGATGCAGACAGGGCGCTCTGGCAAAGGACAGGATGAGCCCCAGGGTCCTGGCATCTTTTGAATCACACTGCCAATACCTGGGACAGCTCCGGGGGTCCCTGGAATCCTGCTGGCCTCTGAAGCCATGTCATGCCTTGGAGGAGAGGTTGTAGACAAATGTTGTGACCGCATGCGCAGTGTTGGCCATGGCCCAAGAAATGCGTTTCTGCTTCTGCTACATCAGTCTGCCTCCTACTCAGCAGCTTCCACATATCTGGCCACTAGGACGGCAGAGAATCTACCCTGGATGCGCTCTGGAAACAGCCAAGTGATGATCTAATGCCCGAAAGAAGAGCCTCATGGGAAAGAGGGGTGACTTCTCCTGTTGAGTGACCAAGCTCAGGGTGTTTCAGCCTTCATCTTGGAAGGGTACTCTGTCTCATGAGGAACCTCTCACTAGCTGGGTCTTAATACACCATAGATGCCCATGGATTTCCCAGCTGTATCTCAGAGCAGCTAATGCTCCCAGACTCCTGGATTTGTGCTGAATAAAAGAAGGTTGGGTTTGGGATGTGGCCACAGAGTTTGATGACCCCAGACGTCAATGGAGTGGGGTCCCAGCACCAGCCCTTGCTGTAGCAGACCATCCCCAGAGCTGGGCTGGCAGAAAAAGTTGACCTGTGAGGAGCAGCAGCAGGAAACCTGTTCCAGAATCATGGAGGGGAGTAAAGAGCCAGTTGAGAGCAAGCCCATGAGTGCATGTGTATAAGTCTACGCATAACACCTGGGGGGAGCGTGTTGTGTGGCTGGTCCCCAGAGAGGACATGAGCTTAGCAAGCAGTGGAGTTAGTCCTTTGTGAGGAAGAGAGTTTGGATAACAGGTGGCTCTTTGATGTAGCGGGAAAAGGTAGGACAAGAGCCAATGGTTGGAAGGTGAACCTAGGACTGGACAGAGGGCATTCATTTTTATCAGTGGGGGTCATTAGCCCTTGGCAGGACGTAGTGAGGGATGTGGTGGGTTCTCCATCACCTGACATCTTTAAATAGAGCCTGGGTATTTTTCTAGAAGAGATGCTCTAGCTCAGTCAGAAGTTATGAGCGCGAAGCAGGAATTACCGGGTCAGGCTCTATGACCCGTGTTGTACAGGAGGTCAGATCAGCTGAATATAACGGTTCCTCCTGGCCTTAAAGTCTATGAATTTAGCTCAGCTAGCAGAGGCCTGTCCTTTTGGAACTGAAGGTCCCAGGCACAGTCTCTGCTGATAACCCATGATGGGGGCCATGATGCGGCCACATGCTTGTGTACGGACCGGGTGTGGCCTCTGTCAGGAGTTAGATCACCTGGTCACCGCCACAGGTACCGAATGTTTATAAACAGGACATTGACCCTTTGGCAGTTGAAAGGTTTGCATCTCTTCACGTGTTACTGCACTGGCAAGGAACGAAGAAAAGAAGAGTGAGCGGGAAAGGGAAGGCCACAGGTATCTGTATCTGTCTGTGTTAACTATTGCTAGAGATAGGCAGCATTGTCTAGTCCTCTCACTTGTGTTTAGAGACAGAACCTCCTGAATTCCAGCGCCAGCCTTTCCACTGAGTCCCTCTCTGGCTTAGAGAAAGTCGGTGAGCTTTTGTGTGTCTCTCTTTTCTCCATCTGTAAAACAAGGAGAACTCCAGCTGCCTGCTTTGTGGGGACACTGGGGATCAGTGAGGGATTGTAGCATGCAAAGAATTCCTCCTCCTCCCTCTCTTCTCCGGCGCTGGTCATTCCACTGCCCGTTCGTGTCTCTTGTTGACAGCATTCTAAGCTTCTAAGCTCAGGAAGGCTGCAAGGGCTCCCTGGAATTCAGAAACAAGAACTGGCCGGGCATCTATTCTGAGGCTCCGTAAACAGATGAAGCCGCACTTTTGCAGGAGGATGACATTGAGGGATCGGTCCCTCTCCCTCCTGCCAACTCCTGGGAATCCATCTCGGGTTTCACTTCCTGCTGTTTATCACTGGGCCAGGTGCAATCTGGACCTTCCAGCGGGATCTATTCTTGGCTCTGCCACTTTGGGCAAATCCTTTCACCTCCCTGGACCTCTGTTTCGCCTCCCAGCTCCTTGGGGCAGCGTCTTGTTATTTGGACAGCACCTAGTACAAGGGGCCCTGATCTCAGGCTGGGGCTATCACAGTGATGATAAGCCACCTTCTGTCAAAGCCACTCTGATGCCTGCGCAGGGCTGTGGTTAGGAGCCCCTGCATCCTGGTATGATCTGAAGTCGATGGGAGCTTGCCAATGGCAGCAGGATTTGGGTCCTTGGAGCAAGCCCCTCCCCTAGGGTGCACCTTTGCCAGAAGATGTTGTGAAGGCCAAGATTATAACAGGGTTCAAAAAAGAACTAGATAAATTCATGGAGGATCGGTCCGTCAATGGCTATTAGCCAGGATGGGCGGGGAGAGGGTCCCTAGCCTCTGTTTGCCAGAAGCTGGGAATGAGCAACAGGGGATGGATTACTTGATCCAGGGGGATGAGCAACAGGGGATGGATCACTGTTCATTCCCTCTGGGGCTCCTACAATTGGCCACTGTCGGAAGACAGGATACTGGGCTAGATGGACTTTTGGTCTGACCCAGTATGGTTGTTCTGTTGTTCCACCCCCCTGTCCTGTCTCGTTTCCCAAAACGGGTTAAACTTTTATGACCAAATCAGAGGCTGGAAAGAAACAAACTCCCCCCGGGAAATGTCATGTATAGATGGGGCTTCCCTTGAACAAGCTGACGTGCACTGGTGAGCTAGGACAGACGCTAACCCTTCGTGGGTGGTTACATGCAGGTCAGGAGGCTGTCGGGTGTTTGGCACAGGGGGAGCCCCAGCTCCAGACCCCGCCTGAGCTGAGATCCCCTGGGAGAGACCTGGCTTGGCATGCAAATTGTTTCTGAGAAGCAACTGCTAGGACTCTCCTTGCGTTGCTTAATGATAGGCTGTCTCCAACAGCTAGGAAACAATCATCTCCTTTTTATAGATGGGGAAACTGAGGCAGATAGGGGTAGTGACCTGCCCAAGGTCACACAGGGAGTTGGAGACAGAACAGGGTTAAGAGTTTGGGAATTCCTGCTCTTAGGGCTGTTACCAAACATCTTTTTCACTGTGATAGGTAAGAGAACTTTATACAAAGGGTGTGATTGAGGTTATGCATTAGACCTGGTCAAAATTTTTCTTGATGAAATATGGTGTTGGATTGAAACTGACATATTTTCATGGGAAAATGTTGATTTCGTCAACATGTTCTCATTTTTCCAATGGAGCAATTCAAAGCAAAAAGTTTTGTTTCAAGTTGTTTTATTTCAATCCAACTTCATCCCCCCACCCCATCAACATTTTTTGGAACTTTTCATGCCACAAAAATACTTGCTATTTTGAATTCTTGTCCTGTTTCGGGACTGTCAAAATATTGGCCTTTCCCACAGGGCGGAAATGCCATTATCTGAATAGCTCTAGTATATGCCTTTGATTGAAAAAAAGATGAATAATGACAACGTAACAGATGTGTTTATTTCCCAGGGGATGTCCACACTGCAATAAAAGACCTGTGGCATGGCTATGGCTGGCTTGGGTTGGCTGACTTGCACTTGCAGAGCTTGGGCTGCGGGGCTACAAAATTGCGGGGTAGACGTTTGGGCTCAGGCTGGAGCATGGGCTCTGCGACCCTGTGAGGGAGGAGGGTCTCAGAGCCGAGTTGGTCCAGCTGCAGCTTTTGCAGGATGGACATTGCCCTCCAGGGCCGCCCAGAGGATTCCGGGGGCCCGGGGTCTTCGGCGCCGGGGGGCCCTTCCGTTCCGGGACCCGCCGCCGAAGTGCCCCGAAGACCCGCAGCGGGAGCCCCCCGCCGCCGAATTACCGCCGAAGCGGGACCCGCTGCTGAAGTGCAGCCCGGTCTTCGGTGGTAATTCGGCGGAGGGGAGTCCCCGCCGCGGGTCTTCGGGGCACTTCGGCGGCGGGTCCCGGAACGGAAGGGGCCCCCGCCGCCGAAGACCGGGCTGCGCTTCGGCGGCGGGTCCCGCTTCCCCCCCGCCCTGGCCCCAGCCTCTTACCCCTGGCTCCCTCCGCACCCGGAGTCTCAGCGCCTCATCGGAACAGCCGCAGCGTGTGGCCGGCGGGGCCTGAGCTCCGTCCCGCTCAGAGCCGCGTGGGGAGGGGGCGGGGCTGGGAGCTCCACGCCGAGCGGAGGCAGCTGAGCTCAGCCCGGAGCTCCCAGCCCCGCCCCCTCCCCACGCGGCTCGGAGCGGGGCGGGGCTCAGGGGCCCCGGCGGAGACTCGGCGCTTGATGCGCTGAGGCTCCAGGAGAGGGGCGGAGGCAGGAGCCTCCGCTGTTCTCTTGGGGGCCCCTGCGGAGCCCGGGGCCCGGGGCAAATTGCCCCCTTTGCCCCCCCCTCTGGGCGGCCCTATTGCCCTCCGGTACTACAGCTTACCATGTGATGAGTGATTTCCAGCTCCGGGAGAACAAAGAGAAGATTCCTGGGGGTTCCTCGAAAGCCCTTGAGTGAACAGCACCAGTTTTGATCCCACTGGTCCCATGTGTCAGAGACTTCTTAGCTAGCACACCCTTGTTTTACTAAAGACAACAAGCGTGCCGCACTCCAGGAAATGAAGTCATGCCGAAATATGTGTTGTGTTCCCAACACATCTGTCTTCCTCCCCACCCCACATATCCAAGTGTGCAGGCATTACTGTAACCACCTACTAGGATGTGGGCTATTGATCCGTTATTCCGCGCTAATGCTCCACTTCTCCACCAACGCCCAAGTTCTCCATCATCTTCTGAGTTGCTGAGAATGGGCCCCAAGCTTCAAAACCAGCCAGAACATGGCAGGGCCTCAGAAAAGCATCGGTGCCAACCAACATGGCCGTGGAGCTGTTCCTGTAAAGGGGAGATGTTCGTCTGCACTTCCTGGCTAGCTTGAAGCCAATAAGACATGACGGGGCAGTGCATTTCTAGGAGACAGGTGTTCCTGGGTTTCTGAAGCAGGAGGCTAAAGAAAGGCCAGAGAGTCTGTACCCCACGAGAAGTGCAAAAAATAAATGGAAGCGCGCCTGCTCAAATGTCTGATTTACAGTTATCAGGTGGACTATGGCCTTGGTTCCGCGCCCATTGGAGTCAGTGGGAGATTGGGCCCTTTATAAACAAAATTAAGGGATCTTCTCAGACTCGTGTGTTTCCTGGTTGTTACTGACATGGTACAGCATCCCTGGCAGCCAATCAGAAAGCTGCATCTGGGCCTAACCTGTGTTCCAAAGCCATCTCATAAGCTGGGCTGAGGCAGCAGCTCCGATTCCCTAGCGCTGGGGCCGGTGGGTTGACTGTCTCCTGTCACTCGAAGCCGTGCTATGCCTGCTGACTGCAACAGCAGAAGGTGACGAATGTCCCTGAGCCCAGGGCAGCTTTATATTTATAAGCTGTTGTGGAGCAATGTGCTCTCTAAGAGCTTGTTGGCTATAAGCCGCAGAGATCTTTCCATCCACCTGGCAGCCAGACCCGAACCTGAGCTGCCCATAGCCCAAGCCTGGATTCTGTTTCCTTTGCAAGGGAGGCAGCTGCTCTTCTTTAATGGAGCATTTCTAGACAGGAGACAACGGCGATTCCTTTGCAATGGGTGTTTCCTGCTCTGTCCCCGATAACCCAGGCCGGCTTCCGGTAGCCGTGTGCTGGTAAGGCGAAATGAGTCTTTATTTTTGTACTCTGGAAGTGCCTCGAGGCCTCAGAGGAGCTCAGGGCCATGCTGTGCTTGGCACAGTACGCACATGTGATGCCAGGCAGCCTCTGCCCCAAAGAGCCTACAATGTAAATAGGCAAGACTGACCAAGGAACAACTATTACCACCCTTTCAGCCGTAGGGAACTCAATCACAGAGCAATTAAAGCCTTCCTCAAAGTCACACAGGGAGTATGTAGGAGAGCCAGAGATCAGACCCACATCACCTGAGGCCTAGTCTAGGGCCTTGACCACAAGACCATTCATTCTCTCAACGGGCAGTCTCAAATATTCCCAGTCTGTGTTTGACCCCGATCCTGCAACCGTTACTGACAGTCCTTACTAAAGCAAAGAATCCCACTGACTTCAATGGGTCACATGGGAGGCTACTCATTTGAGTAAGGGCTGTAGGACTGGGGCCTAACATGGTTATGGATCAGTAGTGAAATGCCCGTGAAATTCAAATGCATGCTGCTTCTGTGCCCCCTGCATTGGCACGTAGCAAGACTCTGCATTCACCTGCCGTTACATGTGCAGGGCTGTCTGGTGCAAAAATGACACCAGCCTACACATCCGTCGGACACTGTGCAACATGGAGACTGATTTTATTTGCAGCGACATCAAATGAACAATGAATTGACGCTTACAGAAGCGCTCGTAAGAGAATAGCTCATTTAGTACGATAAGCATCTATTGCGCCTGCCATTCAGAGCAATTCTGTAACATCGGGTCATGCTCTGCATTTCTGGGCCGCTTCTCTCCGGGGATCTCAAAGTGCTTTACAAACATTACGAAATGAAGCCTTTATCTTACTGAGTCCGCACCTTCCTTTTCTTTGCTCCTCTCTACGTTGTTGGAGTGGCTTTTTCTTTTAATATAACTCAAGCCACAAAGCCATGTCAAAGAGGAGCTTAACTTTCATCTGAAGGTGAAAAGATTCTTTTATAGGGCTCCCATTCTAGTCTTAATCAGGCCCGACCCTTCTTCAGTTTATGAGAGCTGACATGCATTACGTTACATGCCTGGTGACAAAGCTTCAGTCCTTTCCCTGTGGTGTTCTTGCTCTAGCATTTACCCTGCAACTCCCTTTTTTGTTTGCTTGGTGGTTTGTTTTTGGAGCTGGATATGGCACAAATCTCTCCAGGAGCTAACCTGGGAACTTCGTGAAAGCAGAAAGAAATAGAAGATGGGCTGGAGATTCTGCTAACTTCCTTGGGTTACTGAGAATCCAAATAAGAATCATAGGCCTCTTCTGTCCTCCGAGGCACTGAGAACCAGTTGGGTTTAGCTGGAATTAAAAAGTGACCCAGAACAGGTTGAGTATCTCAACTGCTGGCCGTGACTCTGGAGGGGAGGAGAGGGGAAACAGCGCTTCCAGCAGAGGAAGACAAAAAAAATTGACTGCAAAAGAATTAGCAAGAGGTAAAGCAGCAACCTCTGCTGTTTATCAGACAGCAATATCGACACTTGTAGCAGGAGCTGCATCTAAAATGAAGCCACTGGAAGTAACGGTGCCATAAGCCGTGATTGGGTCTGGAGTGAGCTCCTCTGCTGGGGCAGATCAGTGTGCAGACGCTCCAGGGAACTTTACTGCAGCTATGTGGATTTACACTCGCTGAGCGTTTTCAGGTGCAACCTATAAAGGGCAGGAGAGTGGATTGGAGGAGCCTCGATCAAGCAGTGCAATCTGCAGGAGAAAAGCACCGTTTTGTCACCTGACGCTGCCTGTCCCATGAAACTCATCTGCTACCACATTCACCCAAGCATTAAAAACCAGAGCCGATTAGCTGTCTGTGCTGGGCACTATTATACACCCCCCGGCTGTTACCTGGTGTGGGGAAACTGAATGATGTTTGCTAGATTGGAATGGGAAGTGCCAGACAGCTAAAACGCTCCCCGTTTTTCCGGTTGTTGTTGTAGCCGTGTTGGTCCCAAGGTATTAGAGAGACAAAGTGGATGAGGCAATGTCTATTATTGGACCAACTTCTCTTGGTGAGAGAGACAAGCTTTCGACCTACACAGCGCTCGTCTTCAGGCCCGCTCTCACCAACGGATGTTGGTCCAGTAAAAGATATTATGTCACCGCCTTTTTATTGACAGGATCAGGAGGCTCCAGAGCGAGATCCTGATCTTGGTCCTGCTGGTGTAAACCTGTAGTGTCCCCATCAACGCAGTTATTCTGGATTGATGCCCGTGTAGCTGAGAGCAGAATTTCACCTGCTGCTGTCTCTCCACCGACGGAAATGTTCAGAGATTTGGATTTACCCAGGAAACTGCTTTCTTGCGCTGATTTCCCAGGCCAAGCAGCAAAGAAAATCACTTGCTTAGTAGAATCCACGTAGGGGTGTAACCTTGTGGCACAAACCATGCAGGCCTAAGTGTTCAGCTTGGCACGTAGTGTTTAGCTGCATGACTCACATCAGCGCATGAATATCTCATTTATTTTTCCCTTCAGAGGCGTTGGCTTAAGGGGGAATATGCTGTTTCTAGCACATACGTATTTTTTGCTACATTCGAACCTTCGGTCTCTTCTGCTAACCGGTCCGACTCACCTTTGGGTGCGCTGTGGTTTATTCCTTTGGGCTGGCTTCCCTCCTGCTATGGGCCAGAGCCCCAGCTTGTGTGAATTGTCAGAGCTCTGTTGATTTCAAGAGGACTGTGCCGGCTTGCACCAACTGAGGATCTGGCCACTCCCCACCACAGGGGGACGGGGATGAACCAGTCTAAGAACCTAAAGAGAACAGGGACAAAGCCCTGTGTGACTCATAGGCCGAGCCTGCACTTGGAGCCAGGGTTGATTTCCAGCTCGCACCCCAGTGCCTAGACCAGGGGTCTGCAACCTTTTTAA
This sequence comes from Mauremys mutica, assembly GCF_020497125.1. Lineage (NCBI taxonomy): Eukaryota > Metazoa > Chordata > Testudines > Geoemydidae > Mauremys > Mauremys mutica. The sequence continues at coordinate 78,146,284 of NC_059082.1, read as the reverse complement.
GCACAAGATCACTTTTCGAATTTAAGTGCAAGTTGCAACCCAGGATCTACCCTGCCCTTCCTCGAGACCCTGCCCCGCTCACTCCATCCCCCTCCCTCCATCGCTCGCTCTCCCCCACCCTCACTCACTTTAACTGGGCTGGGGTAGAGGGTTGGGGTTCAGGAGGGGGTGTGGGCTCTGGGCTGGGGCTGAGGGGTTCAGTGTGGTAGGGGGCTCAGGGCTGAGCCTGGGGCAGGGGGTTGGCTTCCTCTCTAGTCCTCTTCCCCTGCCTGTCTTCTTCTCTGCACCAGCCCTGAAAACTATCTAGAACCTTCCCACAACCCACTGGTGGCTTGTGACCTGCCTTTTGGTATAGATGCTCCTGACCTACGTTCTTTTCTTCTACCTCCATGTCTAGGCTAATGGGGTCTGAAACCTACATTGTACTGCAGTGAACCATGGTTGTTACTTTAGTGAATGAGACAAAGGAACCCAGGAGCCAATAGTCAGTGAACATCTGAGCCCAGCTCCTGTTGTTATTATCCACCATTGCTCCTTGGCCAAAGGGACTTTGCATCTGCCAAAAATTACCCTCCTTGGCTTTACGAAGCAATGGAGCATCAGGACAGCAGGCGTGAGGGCCAGATTATCTGACCAGTGCTGTCCCAGCTCCTGAAGACCAAGCCAACCATCCTTGGAACACTATAGATACTAATGAACCACAATATCAGGACCGTGTAGGGTGACCAGACAGCAAATGTGAAAAATTGGGACAGGGGGTGGGCGGGTAATAGGAGCCTATATAAGAAAAAGACCCCAAAATTGGGACTGTCCCTATAAAATCAGGACATCTGGTCACCCTAGGACCATGTCCAGCTCTGGTTGACATTACCAGGAGATCAAAGAACCAAGGGCCTGTGCGGGGAGAGATAGCTCGGTGGTTTGAGCATTGGCCTGCTAAACCCAGGGTTGTGAGTCCAATCCTGGAGGGGGCCATTTAGGGAATCTGGGGCAAAAATTTGTCTGGGGATTGGTTCTGCTTTGAGCAGGGGGTTAGACTAGATGACCTCCTGAGGTCCCTGACTTTCTACAATTTTATGTGTGGGTGAGAGACCATATTGGGTATCATGAGATGCAAATTTCAGTGGTGCTGGTGCAGGCAGGTGAGGGCTGATCCCAGGAGAAATTACTTTCAAAGCCAATGGGAGTATGAATTATTGAGAGTTCTTTAGTATCAGAGGGGTAGCCATGTTAGTCTGTATCTGTAAAAAGCAACAAAGAGTCCTTTGGCACCTTACAGACTAAGAGAAGTATTGAAGCATAAGCTTTCATGAGTGAATATCCACTTTGTCAGACACATGTGGTGGAAATTTCCAGAGGCAGGTATAAATATGCAGGCAAGAATCACATATTTATACCTGCCTCTGGCAATTTCCACCACATGCCTCTGACAAAGTGGGTATTCACCCACGAAAACTCATGCTCCAATACGTCTGTCAGTCTATAAGGTGCCACAGGACTCTTTGTCACTGGTTCTTTAGGTAACAGGTGTTGAGTTTACTAGAGCTTTATTTATTTAACAGGGAAAAAAATCCATGCGGCCTCCTGCTCACGTTCCATGTCTTGGCACATGTAATGAGAGTGGATGTGATAAACAATTGCAGAGGATTCATGGACACCGCCTGACATGTGTCCTGCTACAAGAGAGATCCAGTCTGGTGAATCAAACTGGGAAGCTGCGGGCAAGGCACTGGATTTACTGGTGGCTGATTATCCTGTTGCCGGGTCATGATTATCCTTGTCCAGCACAGGGCCTGGCCATCCTTTCAGTGCTGTCAGAACTCACTCTTGGAGAGCGTGGACGGAAGCCTATTGATGAAGCATAGCTGGAACCAAGGAAATGCCATGGCCTGTGGTCACCGTTTGCCAATGAGCATCACACAGTGGCATCTCATTTCCCCCATATAAGTCAATGTCGGATAGGAAACAATTGATTTTTTAATGGTGACCGTGCCAAGCTAGGTGGAGGGAGGAAAAAATTCCAGGGGCAATCAAGGAGTCATTAATATTACGGGAAAAGTGGTTGTAAAGAGGGGTCCTCAGAGTCATTTGATACGACCAATTTGTCAGCTTCTGAGAAAGAAGAAACAAAATGGGGCTTCAAAGCAGCCGTTTCTTCTGCAGCATTATATAGGAGTCAGTGAGATGATTTCATCTGCCCCCCTTACCTGCCATCACTGCTGGCTATGAAGAATTGAAGCTGAAGGCTTCACCCAGGCCTTGAGAACTCACTACAATGGAAGCAATTTGCAGAATTGAGGACTCTTTTTGTGGAAAATGTCCTGCCTCTAGCTCCCTCCCCACTGACCCAGGGGACCGTCAAATTTTTCCACAGAGAGAAAAGGGCTCTGAGTCCCCCAAGGCCAAAATGGATTAGTGCGTTATTGGTTAAAGCCATCACCTGCGATGGCACTGAGAAGTGAAGTGGAAGCCAGCGTAAATCAAGGAGCACTGTTGTAACGTGCTCTCTGCCAGAACAAACAGCTGCATTCTGCACTAGCAGGTCTTCAAATGTAGCCTCCAAGGCTTATGGGCTAACATGCAGGAAGGAAATAATCCGCACATCAAATGGAAAGAAAATGAGGGGATGCTCCAACTTCATCTTGTCTTTCACTTTCCTCCTTTTTATAAAAGCGGCAGCCTCGGGAAGCCTCAGGAGGACCAATCTGCCTCTATTGTCCTCACCAGTCCCGCACTAGTGATAGGAGCCGTTTGGCTTTCCTCGGTAGGGCTGCACACGAATAGGTTTGCGTGCCCGTGTCTGTGGCCAGATCACCCTTGTTCTTGAAAGCAAATGTGAAGAGAGGAGTTAGATGGGGATGAGGCCAGGATGGAAAGAGGGCATCAAAGCTGCACCATGACATGCCAGAAATAAGGACAACTTGTGCATGTGGTTCTTGGGCTTGGCGGTACCCACCCAACTGCAATCAGGAACGGGCTCCTCTGCATTTATACATATTGGGACTTCGGGGTGTTAATCTGGGAGGGAGATGCCTGAAGAAGGTAGGAAATAACCAGCCCATGGGCCAAAGTCTGTTCTTGGATCCAGTTCTATTGTGTGTCCAATGCATTTTGGGTGGGGCGCGAAGGGAGACTATTCCAGGGTGATGCATCCAGAGCAGGATCTGAGACACGGGCCCTGGGTGGGTTTGTTTCTAAGGAAGCACCTTGAAATCTGAGTTTCACCAGGATCCACTCACCATAGCAAAACCCCTCCAGGCACCCTTGCCTGCCTGTGAAAATGTCGAGGAGGCTGGTGCTTTCTCGGAGGGAGGCTAGAGAGTGCACTGCCTGAAACGCTCTGCAGCATGTCGTGGCACCGGCTCGCGAAGACATGGTCCTATGAGCAAACGCTACGGCTCCCATCAGTAAGGATGTGGGTAGGACCCAAGACCAGATTTCACTCCCCTGATTAAGTGGGAAGAGAAAATAATGAATGCCCATTGTTCCTTCAAATATAATTAACAGAAAGAAGAGATTTTTCAAACTTTGGGTCCCTCGGATGGAATGTTTTATTCATAGCCTGGCTGGGAAGTGCTCAGCAACGTCATTAATTACGGGAGCCGCTCTGGCTGCCGAGCCTGCCTCCGGAGAACCCGCCGCGGCTTTATCATCCTGACATCCGGAGTTTATTTCGAGCCCTCTGCGCAGCGTGATGCAGGAGTCAGTGAGGAAGCGGGGTGGCTAGGGGCAGCTGCAGAACATGGAGTCAGCTCCTCGTCCACTGCAGGTTTAATGAGAATAAAGTTCCCCTGCCCAGCACCCTCTGGAGACCTGGTGCTCAGGATCAAGATTTAGCTCCCGAGATCAACTTCACTTCTCCGCACTGTGCTGAGCGATCGCACAATCATCCGCTCTGCAGCAGGACAGCTAGCCACGCAGTAAAGTCATTGAGACTAACGACTGCAACAGAAAGGCAACAAATCATTGTCTTTCCAGCGCACCAGATACCTGGCAGAACATGGCCGCTGGGAAAGCAGCGTAAAGCTCCTGGTTCAGCTCAGAAGCCCAAATAAAAAGAAACGAAAGAGCATTAAGCTCACACTGCTGAGTTGAACGGAGCCTACAAAAGCAGGGGACCCAGGTCCAGTTCAGCACCTCTTTACTCCAGTTTCATCCCCATGCGACTCAGCTGAGTTTCCTGGAGCTTGACACTGAAGTGAGAGAGGCGCAGGCCCATGGAACCTGGATGAGCAAGAGCCACTGGGATGACTTCACAGAGCGAGGGGAATTTATCCCTCTCTTAACGCACCCCAGGTTGGGTCTCTCACCCTTCTGAGACCCCCGGCGTATGACCCGCCATCCAAGGGCGCTGCATGTTCATTCCTAAACAGTGCAGCTAGTAAAGAGTCACGGGGCAGGTAGAGCTTCCATGTCGCGTACAATAGTGTTAGTGGAGCAAACGCCTGAGCCGGCCTCAAGCATCCCTCTTCCACACCCCTAACAAGACAGCTAGTAGCCTGGGGCTGTACTAAGGGCTGGTGCAAGGTGTCAGCCTGACAACCCCAGTGGGCGCAGTCCTTCCTGCACAGAATGAGTGCAGCACAAGAGGCGATAGGGCAAACGTCCCATCCGCACTGCCCTGCCAACCCCCCTGCCACCGGCCGGGCCCTTGACTTTTGCCTCTAGAGAAGGGAGAAGGAAGCAAAAGCTTCAGGCCAGATCCTGCACTCAGCTAGACCCAGGCAGGAGGCACAGGCCTAGGGCCCATGCACGCCTTTCCTTGCCAAGGTGGGTGCCGATTAACACTACATCCTCGGGCTGGTTTTGTGGTGTAGACGCTTGGGGACTGGACTGGAGCCACCAGTGCATTTTGCAGAGGCCACGGGGCAGCCGTCACGGTCGCATCTCTTGGTAGCCATCACACGATAGCATCAGGGAGCAGGGTGAAAGGCTCCACAGCGCATCCCCTGAGCCAGCTGCACTAAAGGGCTCTAGCGATGCTGGGCTGGGCAGGACAAAGCTAGGCCACCGCAGCCAAAAATGGCCAAGAGGTTACCTCATTTGACTCTCTTTCCCCTTCGCCCCATTTCTAGGCTGCCCCCTGCATGTGAAAGGGTTAATATCCCCTGCTCAGTTCGCAGTCAGGGCTGGAAGGGTAGACGGCCATTTGCCCAAGCTCTGCTGGGCGTCTCAGCACCTCCTTCCTGTAGCCCCATCCTCCTGTCATGGCTTTGTCCGCTTCCCCAGCTGCCTTCGTCAAGCCCCTCCTTCACTGGTTCCTGCCGCTGACAATCCAGTCAGTCCCCCTGTATCTCCCGGCACAGCCATCGCCCCTGGCTGCTTGGTATCTCTTTGTGCCCACCGGTACTAAGCACTAGTGACAAGCCCTAATGCCGTCCGCCATAACTGTCTCCTTGAATTTCTAAAAGTTCTCTTGTTTTTTCTTGTTCCCCCGGAGAGGTCCAGCCAGAACCAGAGAGCAGTGTTCTCAATGTTCCCCTCTGCTTCACACCCACAAACTCACACTCACGTGTTGTGTTAACACATCCATCCCCGCGTACGCTGGCACATGGAAACACAGAGAGAGACATATGGAGCATCGCACATATCTGTATTCACGTACACACTTTTACAAGCACCGATACTGCCATATGAACAGCCACACGCAATAACGTCCAACCCACAGACATACCGTACCACACACACACGTCCACAGGACGTCCGCCACACAAATCCATTTGCTCTCCCTTAGGAATGCCTCTGTCTGTCCGCCTCTGAGGCCCCATGGCAGGTATTTAACATTCCTGGAGGAGAGGTTTGTGAGGAAATCAGCAGAACTGCTGTAGGGTTACGAGGCCTCTGCCTTTCTGGACAGCTACCAGAACAGTCAACAGAATAGGCAGTTACTCGCAGGCATTAAAAGACCACCTTCGCTTTTAGTGACACTGGTGTAGTCGTCACTGAAATCAATGGCCTCATCCTGGTGTCAACTCCGTGTACGTGAGAAGAAAGAATAGCTGCAAACCTTCTCATCTAACCTGAGATTCTCATTCTGCTCTGAGTGGTGTAAATCGGGCACAATTCCATCCAAATCGACAGAGCTGCCCAGCTGTCAAATGGAATAAAGGACATCAGAACCAGGCCCAGAAACCCTGAGGCTGCTCTGTTACACCAATGTAAAACTGGAGTCAGTCCACTGGCTTCAACTGGGTTACACCAGTGTCTCTGAGAGTAGATGCTGCGCCTTGGTGTTCCTGCCATGACAATAGTTTTCATGCTTGCCACTACATTTTACTGTCTGTCTGGCCGAGTGACCATGGGTCTCTGACTGCTCTCACTTCAATGGAACCAAACCGATAAGCTCAGAAAAAGTACAGTGACTGGACTTGTCAGTGTGTCACTAACTAATAATAATAATGCATTTATTCCTGAGACTCCGGGGAAAATTTTCAAAAGTGTCTAAGGGATTTAGGAACACAAGCCCTATGGACTTTCAGTGGGACTTGTGCTTCTAAATACCCTAGGTACTTTTGAAAATGTCCCTCTTGCAACCTAGAAAGGAGTACGATCATCTCTTGGGGTTGCATTTTTGGCTCTGTCCCCACAACCAGTGCGTTGGGCTACCCTGTTCTGCCCGCCCCATGCTCTTTGGATGTGGGAATCCAGTCAATACAAGCAAGCCTCTCCCACAATTATCTCTGGTCACCAATTTTTAATGTTTTGCTTTACCCAAAGCTGGCTACAATGTTTACCACCTTGAGGGGCTGATAGGAGAGCGGGCGTGTCTGTGGTCAGGGGTGTCTCAGATCACTGGTGTGTGGCTTGGGAATTTCCCAGACATGAGATCTATGTGTCCAGTATGTTAATGAAAGTGTCACTGTGATCAGAAAAGTAACAGTTTAAGAAATGGCAATTTCTGCCTCACCAAATATCTGCTCCCGCGTCTTCCCAAGTCACGTCAGCTCTTTTCACTGACGCAAACAACTTTTTTTTACTCTTGTTAGTCCTGCAGAACCACTCCAGTGAGGCCTCAGTCTATCTCTGGCTTGTGCATCTTCAGCAAAATTGGAAGTGAAGCTCTGAATAGCCTTTGCTGTCTCAGATCCCAGGTGGAGTTTGCAGCCAGAGTGTTTAGAAAATCATCTCCTGACCTGTGAACCGCGCAGATTTGCTGAGGAATTTATAGTGGGCCTGATTTGAAACTCAGTGAAGTCAATGGGAGTCTGTCCTTATTTGAGTAACTGGTTCCCTGCTGAGATCGGGAGGTGGAGACAGAGTTTGTCCCAGCAGGTGCTGCCAGCTTTCTGCCCAGCTAGCATGTGTGTGTTTTCTGTATGATCCAGGAAACTTCCCCAGTGACTTCCCGGGATGTGATAAACACCTGGTCTTCGGCAAAGGGGACCAGGTGCAGGGAGGGTGCAAGTGAAAAGAGACCTAGAAACAGACAGAGAGGTGGCTACCGGAGAAAGCCACGTTCCTGCGTTTGAGAGGCAGGCTGAGTGCAGGGGAGGGATGCTCACTGTGGGTAGCCAGAGCCAGGAGCCCCGAACTGGGCCCTGAATACAAAGCAATGGCTGCCAGTACAGCCCTTCACCCTGGAGGGTCAGAGAGCACTTCAGAGAGTGGCCTGCAAAGTGCAAAGCCAGCACTGGGATGATTCGCTCCTTACGTCTGCCTGCCATTGGCCTCTTGAGTCTGTGAAGCTCCTCCCCACTGGGCCCCATTTTTCCGTGGAGGGATGAGGGGGAAGAAATGACCAGAGGATCCTCTGTCTGCCCCCCCGCCCAGCACTAAGATTAGGCGTGACTCCACAGCAGAGGCGGCTCTGAGGGAATTGCCAGTGCCACTTCCAGAGGCACCCTGAGTTTTTCTGTCCAAGCGCCGGCTGGGCCCAGCGTCCGAGGGGCTGGTATCCCAGAGCCGTTTAGCAGAACCTGTGACTTTCCAGGGTACAAGAAAGCTGCTTTCAAACCCTGTGTCGATATGGTGCTGGTGGAAGGTGCATCTCTGATGTTTGCAGAGCAGGGTGGAGCCCTGAAGCGGCCTCCCCATGGAAACACTGGTTCTGCCCCCCTCAGGAGACTGGAGGGTACAAGGTGCCAGACTCACAGTCCTGGGGCACCGCATATCCCCAGAGCAGGCACCGTACAGACAGCAACAGACCAAGCTACTCACGCTACCCCACCCACATGCCCCAGGCCTGACCTGCCGGGCACACCAAGGGCAGAGAGAGGCTTCCATTTAGAATGCCAGCCTGGATGCCACTCAGTGCCACCGGCTTTTGTTTGATGTGGCTCCAGGTCCTCCTCTGGCAAATGGCCTTCAGAGGGTGCTAGACAGGAACCAGGGAGCCTGCAGCCCGATAGGCTCTGTCTCCCACAGCAACCTCCTGACCACCAAGGAAACGGCTTCCAATGGTTTCTGTTACGAACACATTTTCAAGGGTGGCTCCTGGCTAGGCCATGGGGCAGGAGGGAGAGCAGCCCAAGCTAACCCAGTGAGGTGCATCTGTCTGTCCCTGGCCACTCACTTCATGCCTCCTCACAGGAGGGGGGGTGGGGGCGACATTGCAAGGAGGAGGTGGAAGGAGAGACCGCGCCTGCTAAGGTGACCAGACAGCAAGTGTGAAAAATCGGGGCAGGGGGTGGGGGTCATAGGAGCCTATATAAGAAAAAGATCCAAAAATCGGGACTGTCCCTATAAAATCAGGACATCTGGTCACCCTAGCGCCTGTCCTCCTGCCGCTGTATGGCCCTGGCGGAGTGCCATGGATCTCATGAGCACTGGTACCATCAATAAATCTGCCAGGCGAAACAGGGTCACGTTTCGAGGGTGCGAGCGTTGCCGAGGAAGAAGCCTGTGAAAAATCTGTTCCTCTGAGGAAAGCAGCGCAATGAGCCTGAATCTGGGGCAAGCACCTGGGCTAGCAGAACCGAGACGGGCTGCTTCCTTAGCACAGCTCCAGACGACGGAAAGGGGTGCCTGCCGCTCCGTGCTTAATTTCTGTCAGGGCTTGTCAGGGCTGAGCCCCGGCACCTCTGTTTGCTGCGTCAGTTATGAAAGTAAAAATGTTGCTTGAGTCCCGACGTCCCTTTCATTATTAAGCCCCGGCTGTCATTCAAGTGAGCAAGAGGGACTAGCTGGCCGGGCACCCAGGCTGCAGCATTTACATCTCTGCATTCAGAGGGCAGGGGGCTTTTTTTTGTATGTGGCTTTTGAAAAGAACACAGACAAAGCGGAAGGTGCCGTGAAAGGGGGCAGAACTGTTCGTTACAAAGAGGCAAACACGGGGAAACGTGGGAAACAACCTCTCGCTCTGCTTATTAATGAGGAGGAAAGGCCTGAGCGGGGCTCCCGTGCAATCATGGAAGGCACGGCAGCTGGCTCCCATGAGCAATGGGCCCACGCTGAATGGGGATACCAGTTGTTCCACCACAGCGGTCCTGGATCTCATTTACACTGCCAGAGAGCCATAAAGGGTCCTAAATATAAATGAAAATGGGGCCGAGTGTGCAGATTGAGTCTGAGTTAGCTAGTTGCTTTGTACATGTTCAAACAGGGCCACCTGCAGTCAATGACAAGGATTTGGGGAAGCCAGACTGGTTGGAGCTGCATTAGGCGAAGGAATCTCCATTGAATCTCCATCAGGAATCTCCCTGAGTCCTGGCTGACTGCCCCCAGCTGCACTCATCTGCCTTTGGGATGCCTGAAGACCAAAGCTCATGCAATATTTATTGGCTCAGGAGCGGAGCTTACATGACTAACAAGACTCGGACTAAAGAGAGTTCGCATGATACGTTCCCTCCCCACCCCCGCCTCTGTTGGGAGAAACCGAGAAACAACCAGTGTGTGTGTGCGTTGTTCTCTACCCAAATAACGGCTCATACCCAGAACAAACACAACACACGTGTGCGGGCGAACAAGGGAACACTTGCAACTTTTGCACAAGTGAGCAAGCCTTGGAGCCTTGGTCCTCATGGTGGCACTTATGAACAGCATGAGTGGGAGGTTTGCACTGCACAGCCTATGCTGTTTCTGTTCTGTGGCTAGAGGAGACCTCTGCCCCCGGAGCCATCAGCTTTACACTAGCATTCAGTTCACGTACCAGAAGGACGACGTTTGCTTTTGCCGTTTCCCTTGCAGAGTGGGAACTGCTGAGAGCACGGGGCTATCGTGCCACTGCCTCCCTCCGGATCCCTGCTTCCCAGCCACCTGCTGATCTCTTATAAATGTAACCCCTCTGCCAGGCTGAAACGATAGCAGCAAGGGCCAGGTTCAATACATAGGGGTCCCTTCCCCACAACGTAATGCAAACCAGCTCGAGCCCCCACCCAGTGACCTGGGAAAATCTTACACACACCCCTGGGTGCCTCAAGGAGGCAATACTTCCCCTCTCGCAAGCACAGACTCTTGGTGTAGCAGAAAAGGTTTAATCACATGAGATAAACAACAAGCATTAAATTGGGAAAATACCTCAATTGGAGTTCATAGGTCAAACCGTGAGCAAAGACCCACTCCAGCAAATTGGGCCATGTCCTTCTTTCTGGGCCCTTGAGTCCAGCAACCCCCCAAATCACCCACAGTCCCAAAAGTCCCACAATCCAAAAGTCTCTGTCCCGGGTCAGTGCAGCCCCAGAGTTCAAGAGTCTCTCTGCAGAGGTCCCCCTCCCCAGCCTGGGTAGAAAGGGGCACCTTATGTGGTTCGGGGCCAACTGCCCTGCCTCTTCGTGGGGTTCTGCTTCCACTAGTCGTCCCCGCAAACAGCTCAGCTCCACTGGCTCTGTGGGCTGCTCCGCTCTGCCAGCTGCTCTGGTCCACCAGCTGTCCTGTGAGCCACTCCAGTCGTCCTCGCGAGCTGCTTGGCTCCACTCACCCAGTGGCTGCACAAACTGCTCCACTCCGCTCTGCCAGCTGCTCTGCTCCACGGTATTGCTTCAGGCTCCCCCACTCATTAGCACAGTGCTCAGTGCTCTCAGCTCAGCAAGTCCAGCTCTTCAGTGATTTCAGCTCATAGTAGGGGAGCCCCAGTGCCAGTGAGTTCAGCTCAGTAACCTGTATCTAGATTCTTAAGGGAATCAAAAAGTTAACTCTGACATTCCACAGTGGAGAGAAACATAGGTGGAACTGGTGCTTCTGGCTCACACAAGGAGCCTGCACCACCAAGTACAAATATCTGTCCCCAGCCTCTCCCTTTTGACTGGGTTTTGGAACCCATGTCCCTTGTCTAGCAAGTGCTCTTTAATTGATAATGAAACCCTCTATCATAAGACAGTTTTGTAGTTCCTCATTTACTTAATCGGGGTGACAACATTTTATTGCTCCTGCCCCAATAACAACGAAATTGGGGCTCCCACAGCTGTGAAAATAACCATCCCAGGCTGCTGTGCAGTATGCTAAGTGGGGTGGGAGTGCCAATGCAAATAACTGAAATGCTAATGCGAATACTTGAAACTTCTTTCTGCACTCCCCATAATCTACCCCCAGATGTCAGGGTAGAGCTCAGCCTGACTCTGCTTACATAAAATACCCCTGGCAGCTTGTCTATGAGAAAGCTATGCATAAACCCGCATGCTTACCTGCCTGGGCAGACAGCTGTCTCAGAGAGGGACGGGTTGGCTGACATTTTCAAAAGTGACTAGTCATTTTGGGGTGCCTCCATGTTTAGGTGTCCAATCTGAGACCCTTCCCAGGGCCTGATTTTCAAAGGGCAGGAGAGCAGCACTTCTGAGAGATCAGGCCTCTTTCAGTTGTCTCAAGTTGGGCATCCAAAATTGGAGGCCCTCCAAATCACTGGTCACTTCTGAAAAGCTCAGCCATTATTATTTTAGCAGCACACAGAGGCCCCAACTGAGATCAGGGGCCCATTGTGGTAGGTGCTGTAAAAACATCGAGCAAGAGGCAATGCCTGCCCAGAAGAGCTTACAATCAAACTAGACAAGACAGGAGAGAAAAGAGGGGAAATGACTTGCCCAAGGTCACACAACAAGTCAGTGTCAGAGCCAGGAATTGAGCCCCAATCTGCTGAGCCCTCATCTACTACCTTAACCACAGGATGAGCCTGGCTCTTGGAAGTGACTGGCATCTGGATGAAGCATGTCGTTCTCCCACACGTCAATGAGAACAAGTAAACGCTCGTGAATAGCCGGTGATCAGGGGCATAGACACTATGGATTAAGAACAGCTTCAACGATCATTCACAGGCACTGGCCTTGAGTTTCCCCGCTCCTGACACTAGTGATTTCCAGGCAGTGACGCCCGATTTATTCACAGCAACTGAGACCAGAATCAGGCCCACTGGATTTGGAGCCCTGGCCCATCCCTGTTTATGAGACGACCTCACTCCTCAACCTTTCCAAACGCAGGGGCTGTTTTCAGTGAAGATGCAGTGAGCAAAGGGAGTTAAAATGCCCAGGCCGGCAAAGCACTGCTTCATGTCTGCACAGAACCTTTCTGGCTTAGCCAGAATCAGAGCCGCCCCGAGAGGCTCATTCCTCACACCCGCAATTGGTTGGTACTTTTCCAACCCGCCCTCTTTGCTTTAATGTGCATAGACAACGAGCCAGGCTCTTTCCCAACAGTCGTGTGCATTAACCCTGAAGAAAACGATGGCAAATGTTTCCGTTGGCTGGTCATCACCTGATTAGTCAAGAAAAAGAAGCCAGATGCTCAGCTATTTGTTCTCTGATTTTTCTGTTGGGTCAAGGTGAACTGGGTCGGTTTCCCCAGAGCCATGACTACTCAGACTTACCCGGGCTACAGGGATTTCCTCCCTCGTTCACCAGATGTGTTACTGCTCGTAGCAGGTAGGGAACTAAAGCAGGCTGGGCTCTGCTGGGAGAGGCTTATTTTGGGAGCCCCAGTAGCCAAGCGAAGGGTTCCCATGGCAGCCTGAGTGACCTGGGTGTGGTCACTGTCCCCTGGGTTGGGATCTGTTGGAAACTGCTTCTCTCCAGGTCATCGCCATTTTCTAGTAAGCAGACAGTGCGTGTCAAAAACATTTAACTGAGGATCGTGGCTTAGATTGCCCTGGGGATCTCAGCTGGTTTTAACCGTGGTGTGAAATGGTGCCATGTACCCTTTATCCTTGGATACATTGGCAATGAAACCATGTTCAGCTGCACCCATTGACCAGTGGCACCTGCAAACTGGTGATTTTGCTAGCATAGGCCAAGCTACTGGAAGTCAGTAGCAATGCCAGGAAGAGAACCCAGACAGTCCAACTCCCAGCCTGGGCCTTAATCACAGCACTGTCCTCTCACCCTGAAAAACGGGGAGGCCCGTGTGGGAGATGAACTACTTAGGATGATCCAAAAGTGTATAGCAGGTAGCCAGTCTATATTAAGCCCTGGAAAGCTAGGTTGGTCACCAGGAAAAGTCTCCCAATGGGGAGCGGGGAAGGGAATAATCTCCCAGAGGGACTGAAAGAAATTCCCCCATGGCTGGACTTGACAAAGCACTAGCGAAAACAATCCTGTATCTCTGCATGGGCAGGGCTTTCCCATTTCAGAGAGCTGCGATTTGCTGAGCATTGCGCAGTGGTAGCAGGGGGAAGCTCGGGAATGGAGGCAATCACTCCTTCTCCCTGAGGGTGGCGTAAAGAGAACGGAAATTGGGGCAGGGGAAAACTGTTTGAAAGGAAAGATTCAAAGGGCAAGATCTGGGAGTACGTAACCCTGCCCAACCCCCTGGCTTGGTGCTTCAGTGGCTAGTCCATGCTGCAGTGTTCATACTGCTATTTTTAGCACGCTGGCTGGAGCAGAGCTAGTGTGCGTCCGTCTACACAGGTTGGGAGGTATGCTCTCAGTACAGTGTAGACAGAGCCAGAGTAGCTGAAATCCTGATCCAGGAAGCTGGAGCTAGATCCTTGGCTGGTGTGAAGCAGCCTAGAGGCATTGAAATTAACAGCGCGGTGCTGATTTGCACCAGCTGATGACCTGATGGTGGCACAATTAACCTTATTGATCTGAAAACCTGATAGGGCATAGGGAGGGGGAGGGGCCCCCCAGCTGAGCCCTATGAAAGAATCTAGATATAGAGGTATGTGGGCATCCCCTGGGAAGGTAGGGAAGCTATGAACAAAAGAAAAACCTGCAGGGGTGGATGAAATGATCTATGGACCCAGGCTAGTGCTGGAGGGTGTTAGGTGTTATGGAGTTAATCATTCTCAGAGCTTAGGTGCAGAGGCGTGAGAATGCAGGAGAAAAGCTGTCAGTGGAATAGAAGGGGTGTGACTAGAGGTGTGTGGCTGGGCCGTGGGGGTCTGTGTTGCTGAATCCACAGGCAGGCAGGCAGGCAGGGAGAACGCAAGGGCAGAGCCCGGGCATGGAAGTGAGGTACACGGGAGGGGTAGGATGTCTCTTGGAATCTGTCTGTCCTGGGTGTCCACTGATGTTCCTTTGAAGTCAGTGTGCTAAGAGGCATGGGGTTCAGCCAGGCGTGCTCTGCCCAGGTACTGGGGGAATGGGGAGCAGTCCAGGCGCTGATTTTTAGTAGGCCTTTGTCCTAGACTACAAATAGGCCTGAACCAAACAGCGTAGGTCCAATCTAATCACAGACTCTTGGGCTGTATCCCATCAGCCAGGCCCAGCCTGGACGCAGGAGCAGTTTGTTATGGAGAAGGGTTCAAGGGGCAGATTCCAAACTGCAGCTTGGGATTTCTCCCCTGGCATTAACTTCCAGGGGGATTTTCACGAGGCTCTGCCGGGGGCAATGCACCTGGAACAGCTGAATCCCAGCAAGACACCCCATCACCCCCCGCCCAGCCATGCTTCCCCCATGTGCCATTCTCCCCCCCCCACACACACACACACCATGGACTCAGAGGGAGGAGGAGATGATGCCAACCATTTTGGGGGGAGACAGAGGGGTAAAGAAGTGAGATCTATCACCCCCTCCACACTGCTCAGTGAGGAGCAGCAGATGCTATTGACCCAGAGTTTGCAAAAGGAAAAGAGCTGCATTACCTCTAATCTCTCCCTCCCTCTGACCACGCATGTTCGACTTATTGCCTTAGCAAGGAATGAGTCTCTCTGGCTCACCCCCCAAGTTCTCCTCCACCCCATCCCTGATGCCAGGGCCTTGCTTTGGTCTGCTCAGTCACCAGGGGCAAGGAAGAATGGGAACGGGAGTTTGGTCACCCTGCTGCCCTGAAATGAACTAGCCAGACCCTGATTGCCACTGAACGCCTCTTGCTCTTTCTCCACCCCCACCTGCCTTGTGATTGGCTTGACCAGGGTTCTCTATTTCAGCTGATCACAGCCTCTTAGCAGCTACCCCTTGCGTGGATCACAAAGCCCTCAAATACCAGACAAATCCAGTTTTGCTGAGCCAGCTGGAAGAGCAAAGCGGCTGGAGGTCGCCACGTGGGAGTCCCATGGTGCTTCTAAGAGCTGCGATAAAGGCATCGTGCACCTCCCAAGGGTTTAGTGACCCTGGCCCCGAGCCACCGAGCAGCCTTGCAAGAGCTCCGGTAGTGATTTCCAGGCCACGTGCGCTATAGAAAAGCCATTAGCCAGAGGGAGAAAAGCCCATCGATTAGGATTTCAGACAGATTTCCAGTGTCGTACATACCTCCCTGGGGCCACAGAATCATTCCTCTTGGAAGGGAAGCGTAATGTGCTCCAGAGATGCAGAAGCAATGAGGAGTGGAAGGACCTAGTGGAAAGAGGACACGGTCTCCCCTCTTTCAGTCTCTGGTTAATGCCACTTTCTTTGGAAAGGGCCCCCAGGTGCCGTGTTCATAGATGCTCTATAAATACTTGCTCTGTTAATGCCAAAGGCTCTATAGACAAGCTTAGCTGAGAATCCTGTACGGCCAAGTAGCTAACGGTCTGGAATCTCCTGGGGTAAAAGGAAGGATTAGAAAGGTAGCTCTTGGTGTCTCTCATGGGAAGTTTAACAGCCTATGATTAGAGGCAGCATCAGGCCAGCTCCTGCTCCCTCTCTGCTAATTCAGAACATGTCGTCCGCTGAAACTTTAATGCCTCTACAATGGCGCTTCAATTATTAAGCAGGGTGATAATGGAGAAGCCAGGCCATGAGGAGGGCACTGCCAGGTGGGATGGGGTCCACAAACATTCACTGCGCACGTGGCTACGTCTCAAGGAGCTTCTGCTGGGCACAGAGTAGTAGATGGAGTCCTTGTCCTGCAAGGTTAGGGTCACAAGATGTTTTCTTGTGTAGGTCCCACTGCACATTACAAACAGGGATGAGGCTTAGCCTTGCTGGGGCGGGGGAAATGGAGGGGAGCAGAGTTATAAAGGAGGGAAATGAGGGGGGCTAAGTGACTTGCCCAAGGCCATCCGTTGAGTCAGTGGCAAAGCCAAGAACAGACTCCCTGTATGGTACCTGAACCACAAGATCATCCTTCCTCCCTTTCTTCCCTGCTCCTGGTTAGGTCCAGGGCTGTAGCATCCCTGTGCAGTGGGTCCATGCTGTGGATGAGAAGTTCCAGGGGTCCATTTGTCATCTCAGTTCCCGCTAGGTTTCCATAATCTTTCCCCTGTGTGTTTTAATAGAGGATTGGATGTCAGGACCTTTAGGGGGCTGGACTATCATGGTGAGGTCCAGAACTGTATTTCATTCCTAAACCGCGGAGTAACTTCTCCCAGGATGGCAATGTTTGGCTAGGAGGTGTGCTCGGACAAGGAGGGTCCATCAGGCCTCTCCCATGGGCACTGGGTTATACAAGGTGCTTTGTGCAATGAATAGATATGAGGCCGTTTACTGGGAGACAAGATTATAACAACAGTGTGAGTTCACCTACCTGCTGGTAAGCATGGCCCATCCCAGCAGAGGTGAAGAGATACACAGTCTCCCTGGTGCCAGCCTCTTGGTAGTTAACACAGTGCAGCAGTTGCTTTTGGGTGTTATGTCACGGCTCTGTCCCTTTTAAATGCCAGAGTCTGCTCTCTCAGGGATTATAAAAGGCCCATATGGCTTATGGACCCCTTTCCCTGGGTGAAATGGTCCAGTTCTCATCAGTTTGTATGACCACTCTGGGGTCACAGTGGGTCCTAAGACCACATGCACGGGAGTGTTGTACCCATGTTTTTTAAGCCAGCCCTAACTTCAAAAGCCCATCAGCCTATGTAAGACCCTGAAGAGAGACACCCTCCCAAGCCAGTTACCATTACTGGGGAAGATCCCCACAAACTTGGTAGAAAGGTTGTTCTGAATGCCTGGCCCATACAAGGGGTCCCTGACTCTAATTCCCGTGGTCCAGGAGACCCTGCCTAAGAACTCTTTCCAAGAGGTGCATCTGATCTCCTGCATCATCTGGTCTCAAGGATGCTGCTGCAAATTACTTGGCACCTTGTTTTTGTCTCGTGGTACGTTGTGCAACTCCTAAAACACCTGTAACAGAGAATGAAGCCAGGTTGTAGGCAGCAACCCCAGGATCTCTGTTTGATAGTCACTGTGGATAGCCCCGGGCTGCCAGTGCATGTTTTAAATCACATCTATGTGTCACCGCATGTTTTATTACACGATGGTGTCAAATCAGAGCCCAGAAGGCCTTGATATGGTGAATAAAGCCGGCTCCACAGAGCAAATGGCCAGGCTCCCCCAGCCCGTCTCAGTTAGCTGGTGGATCAGATCACGAGGGGAAGACTGAGACCTTCTGGACTAAACAGGGCTTGCTGGAAGTGTCTTCCTCACGCTGAGTAAGAGCCTCTCAGTAGCTATGAAATGGTGCATGTTCACCAAAAAATTTAAAAAAACCCAGCTACCTTGTGCTAACGGGGTAATTAATTTTAGCTCATCAGGGGGCCTGCAGTTCTGTCAGTGCCTCTGGATCGCTGTCAGGCTGGGGAAAGCCCTTCCTTCGGGGCTGTGAGAGAACCCACCACGACACGCTGAACGGCAGCTGCGTCCGCTGGGAAAACTGCAGGACCGAACGGCCCGGAACGCGGCGACCTGCCCGGGCCTCCGGGGGCAAAGCAAGAAACACCATCGATATTGCAGCACGGAGCAATCGAGACTTACGCATTCAAGCAAACAGGTCCCAGAACGTTCTAGTGTGCTCCGGAGCCTGTGTGTGTCGAAGCAGCCTTGATGTTCCAATCCAGAGCCTCATCTGAGCAGAGACTTGCCGGTTGCCTTTGTAGGAGGCCTATAAATAGTCACAGGGCCGGTGCAAGGAAGTTTTGCGCCTTAGGTGAAACTTCCACCTTGCGCCCCGCCCCCAGCTAACCCCGCCCACTGCCCCCCTCGTGGCAGTTAACCACGCCCCTCCCACCCGAGGAGCCCCCCGCCCCCCTGCAGCAGCTACCCCCCTTGCAAGCTAGGGCCTGGACGGACACAGAACAAAAAGACAGTCCTTGCTCCCAGGGAGTTTGATTTAATCCCCAGCCCATGTGTCTTTTCTCCCGCTTCCTTCCTGGAAAGCACGTCTGAAATCCCAGGCCCCCCTTCTGCTCTCTCCAGGCTCCGAGAGCAGGGTGAGCTCTTCCTTCAGCCGCTCCCCCCCTCCTGTGGGGCTTCTTGAGGTGACTGAACAAGTCTCTGCATTTTCCAGGTTGCTGCACACAGCTGACGTGCGCCGTAGAAAAGGTCCTCGTGGCCAGCGTCTCTCCTGTGTGTGCGTCTCCAAGGAAGGCCTTGCCGGAGGAGCTGAAAGCTGCCCCGGTGTCTCATGCAGTGTCAGAGTTTGGCATTTCCCCATAGAGACTCTCTCGCTGAATTTAGCCCCTCGCTGCTCCTTTGAGACAGGTTATTAACTCTGTTTGACCAGATGCTGAGGCATTCCACAGCACACAGCAACAGAACCTACCCAGCCCCGTGCTCTAGCTGTTAGGCCATACTCCCTCCTGCCCCGTCTCTCTCGCTGACTTATTAGAGCTCCATTTATTCTTCACGTTGTGCCGTTGCCCTTGCAGCTCGTTATTTCTTTGATCCCTTTAATTATTTTTTTAAGTCAACTAATTTTTTTTTTAACTGTCTCTGTCAGGAAGCTGGGGTGTGCACGGACCTCGCTGGTTAAATATAGCAACAGATACGTTGATCAAAGCCAGCAACCACGTACTTCGCGCTTTCCCCCTGCAGTCAGGCACTTCGCCACTCCTCTTGCTGTGAGATCGGCTCTGGCACACACCGAGCTCAAATTCTTCTGGACCTTGGGCGTTTGGCTGAGGCTAATGCAAAGTCTCTCCCCGCTTCCTTTCCCAGAGCCTGCTGCTTGGAACCCAGTTGTTTCCTAACGCAGTAGCGCACCTCATGAATAAAGATTAAGTTGATTAAAAAGGAAAACCCAGAGCAAGATGGAATAAAAGTGATTTGCAGAGATTAGCTGCTCTGGCACACCAGGCGTTCCCTAAAGGGTTTAGCTAACATGTTCAAGCAAAAGAGCTTTAAACCTTTCTCTCTGTTTTGTAACTAATGGCATTGGGATGGGATGAGTAGCTCACCAGGCTGATAATCATCCCTGTGGGATCACGGCGATGCTTCACACACGGCATAATCAGCATCTTTGGGGAGAGCAGAGGAACATGGGATTAACCTGTTGAGTGCCCTGGTGCACAGCATACTTGGGGAGATGGGAGGGTCACAGGGCACCTGCACTGCGGGGGTGGAGCAGACCTCAATCTTTGGGGAGCATGGGGGGGCAGGGGCAAAGTACACATACACGCAGTGGGAGTGGAGCACAGAGCACCCTTGGGGGGCAGCTTGATGGAAAAAGCTGCTCCCGTGTCTTCCCAAACCTGCTGCAAATCCTTTGCTGGCTGCAAACCTGGCTGGATTAGAAACGATACCGTTTTAGTCAATGCCTGCTTTTGTGTCAACCGCAAACAAGAATGGTAACTTGCCAGCAGGAGTGATGTTCTTAGGTCACGAATGCCGGAGAGAGGATGTGAGATGCAAGAAAAGGGGCTGCAGCAAAATGAATGCAGGATCAGTTCTGGGGATAAGCAGAGAAGCTGGACTGCATTATACTGCTGCTTACCTCTCGTGTCCAGTGCTGGGAGAGTGCCAGAGGCAAAGCACTATGTAAGAACAGGGGGTGTTAGAAAAGCGCATCAGTAGGTGGGTGTTAGGCCTTTCCTCGCACTCGCTCCAGCTTTCTTACTACACTGCACCTGTTACCAGTAAATCTCTCCCTTTCCCCTTCGTTCCTTTGTGCCTGCGAATCATTTACAAACCATCTCTGAATTAAGTTTGCTGTATTTCTTGGCAGCACGGTTGCTTCTTTGTGGTGTCCCAGTGGGCCAGGCTGGTGGGTGTTACAGACAGTTCCTGTGTGCGTAGCGGAGGAGGCTGCAAAGCTGGGATCAGTTCTAGGACAGACGTGGCTGTTTTCCCCAAGATATTTTATGGTGGCACCACTGGACTGGGAATGAAGCAAGGGGGACTCATAGGTTTGCTTTGCAGGATGTTCATTCATAGAGTTTTGCAGGGTGTATGTCAATGGCCGGATACCCCTCAGGACATCAGCACTGACTGAAAATTCAGCCCAGGAAGGCGATACAGTTGCTGTGATTGTGGTCAGCCGGGCACAGAGAGCATAATATCCGGGCCATGGCCTCCTGGCCATAATGCAGCAAAAACGTTCCTTTCCAAAGAGAACTTCCTGTCGTCTAAACCAGGGTTTGACTCCAGATCCTCAGCATGGGGCAGTGGTTAGGGCACCGGTGGTTGGGAACCCTCAGCTCAGGGCCTTGCTCTGCCACAGACTCTGTGTGACCTTGGCCCAGTCACTTAGTGCACCTGTTCCCCGTGTGTAAAATGAGGCGAAGAACAGAGGTGTGGTGAGGATAAAGATCATGAGGTGCCCCGATGCTCTGGCATTGCTGTATCGGTAGCTTAGAATGAACCTGTGTAGCAGACTCTGTGCTACACAGCCCCCTTTGAGCTCTGGTTTACATCCATCTACTGCTGCCTTCGTAATTCACACTGTATAAACCAAAATCACACAATGCTCCAAGCTCTAGCGCACTCTGAACGAGCCAGGCGCCTGTTCTGGGAGATCTCTGTTCTGATCCATCTCAGGAGGGAGAACGCTCTCTCTTTCATGCAGTGTTCCTCTTACAAAGCGCTCCTTGTTGCATCAGCTTCATTTACAATTCAGCCGGGATAGCTCTTCCAGTGTGATAACCCTGCCTCCTTTCCACCCACAACACAAAGGGGAGCACTTGTCCCCACACCGTGTGCTTCTGACAACCAGAAGAAAGACACAGACAGACCCTCCTCTCTGTCCCCAGGGTACTGTGTTCCCTTGTTCAAGGGGAGGGGGGCACATCTTCCATGGAATAACCTTGCTTTTCATTTCAGGGGCATGCGGAGAAACCGGTTCCTTTGGGCATGGATTCTGGCGTACCAAGTCTCCTTGCTGGAGAGAAGGGTATTTCTGGAGATGGGGGTGGGGGGATCAATCATTCAGCACAGTCAGTGGATTTACACCAGTGTCAACGAGGGCAGAATTTGGCTCACTCAGTTTATATATAAAGTTACTGATTATAAATGCAGACATTATTATTTGTCTGTGCCGAGAAGCTCCAGTCATGCCCTATTCTGCCAGATAAATACGGAACGAAAAACAAGTCCCTGCCCCAATCGAAATAGCCTTTTAATTCATGAGTGAGAATAAGCTTCTCTGTACAGTAACACTTTCCACCGTCCTTTCTCTGCTAGAGTTGTCAGAACGCTAACTGTGCGCTATACAGACCGCTCACTGGCATGCCTGGGACACCAGGAGTAGGAGCTATGCTCAGCTGCTAGAAATGAGTTATGAAGCCCATGCAGGCATAGGTGCTGGCAGGGTCGGCTCCAGGGGTTTTGCTGCCACAAGCAGCAAAAAAAAAAGAAAAAAGAAAAAAAAGGAAGCCGGGATCGCGATCTGCGGCACTACCGCCGCCGCTTCAGACTTCAGCGGCAATTCAGCGGCTGGTCCTTTGCTCCAAGAGGGAGTGAGGGACCCGCCACCAAAGAGCTGGATGTGCTGCCCCTCTCCATTGGCCACCCCAAGCACCTGCTTGCTGGGCTGGTGCCTGGAGCCAGCCCTGGGTGCTGGAACTAGGGGTGCTGGGGGTGCTGCCGCACCCGCTGGCTTGAAATGATTTCCATTATATACAAGGTTTACGGTTTGGTTCAATGGCTCTCAGCGCCCCCAATATACAAACTCTTCCAGCACCCCGGCCTGCAGGTCTGGATTAACACTATGATGATTCAGGCTTTTGACTGATAAAATACCATTATCGCCACTGCTCCTTGTATAGAGCAAGAGTGAGGAAGAATAATACTAGGCTGTCAATTAATCACAGTTAGCGCAAACGATTAACGCAAAACAAATGAACTAGATTAAAAAAATTAGTCACCATTAATCACAGTTTGAATTGCACTGTGAAAAATAATAGAAAACCCATTTAAATGTATTGTACATATTTTTGGATGGTTTTTTTACATTTTCAAATAGGTTGATTTCAATTCCAGCACAGAATACAAAGTGTATGGTGCTCACTTGATGTTGTTGTTTTTTATTACAAATATTTGTGCTGTAAAAAAGATTTTGAAAATAGTATTTTTCAATTCCCCTCAGACAAATACTGTAGGGCAATCTCTTTCTCAGGCAAGTGCAGCTTACAAATGGAGAATTAGTATTATTTTATACATAACTGCACTCAGAAACAAAATAATGTCAAACTTTAGAGTCCTACTTCTTGTTCGGCCAATTGCTCAGACAAACCAGTTTGTTCACATTTACGGGTAGGGTGACCAGATGTCCCGATTTTATAGGAACGGTCCCGATTTTGGGGTCTTTTTCTTATATAGGCTCCTATTACCCCCCACCCCTTGTCCCGATTTTTCACATTTGCTGCCTGGTCACCCTATTTATGGGAGATGCTGCTGCCCACTTACAATGTCACCTGAAAGTGAGAACAGGCGTTTGCATGGCACTGTTGTAGCCCTGGTTGCAAGGTATTTACATGTCCAGCAGGCCCCCAAGGAAGGAGGGAATTCCACCATCTCAGCACTGATTCAACACAACAAGAAGAGCATCCCCTACCCTTTGCTGAGTGACACATGACCCCACTTGGCACTCAGACTACACCAAGAGGATGCTACCTTAGTGTGACCCTACCAACGCCTATAAATGAAAGAGAGTTGGCCTGGATCAGCAGGTGAAGAGGAGACATCCAAGGAGCACCCCACAGTTACAGGGAACTGTGCTAGGGGAAGGAATAGGTTGCACTGCTATCTCTGTGCTAATGCTGCACCAGTGCCCCTGTAGGGCCAAACAACACCCCCAGTGTTACCTGCACAAAATTCTCTGTTACTCACACACTCTAGGGGCACCCACCTTCACCCAGTTCCTAGGGCTCAGGGCATAACCCTCTTAATGTAGGCACCCACCCTCACCCTTCTGTGGGCTCAGGCGTAACCTTACACACTGGGGCAACCATCCTTACCCCGTTCCTAGGGCTCAGGGCGTAATTTTCTCCGGGTTTGCAGGACCTTTTACCAGTGAAAGAGCCTCACACAGTAATATCTTCATCCTCTATTTACTAACAATCACCAAAAACAGACTGCACACGCTACACATACAATGCTCACCACTCCCAATCAGACTGATGAACTTTTCTTGATGGCCAGTCAGGATCAGGTCCATCTGGGGGACTCCAGTTTCGGCACGGAGTCATTGGCAGTGCTGAGGTCTGGCAGCTCTGATCTTGGGGCTGTGTCCTGGAGTTGGTTCCCAAAAGACTCCCTTTTGGACCCCAGTTTATATAGTGAAACCTGAGTCCTGCTTAGCCGTACCTTAACCAATCATTTTACTAACAAAATTCTCTAACCAATCACACCCCACCTTCTTCATTAATTTACACCTAGCAAAATGAATTATGTAACAGACAGAAACAATCAAAGAACCAACCAGAGATCATACAGACAAACAATAGGGAACTGGGGACCATAATGACAAAACAATACAGAAATGAGGATTTCACTACCACAACCATTGATAAGTGATTTCTTGCCAGAGAGGATGCTGTCAAACTAAGTTTTCTTTAACCATCTTAAGATCTGTTTCTTTATCTGGTGATAGTGGGTGCCATTAGGACGAGGTCTCCTTCTTAACAGCCTGATATGACATTGTTTTAATGTAATCTAGATGGAATGTGAGGATGTGACTTCCTGCTTCTCAGCTATTGGCTGCTGCTCTTCTAATCTGGCTGCAGACAAAGGCCCTAGGCCTTACAATATGGCTACAGACCAAACAGTATGGCTACAGGAAAAGGCCTTATCCTTATGCCAGGAGTCAGACAAGTATTATTCCCATTTTACAGGTATGGGAAGACAAAGGCAGAGGGAAGTAAAATGACATACCCAAGGTCATACAGCAAATCTGTGGCAGATTTGAGACTAGAACCCAGGAGTTCTGACCCCTGCTCCAGTGTATAGGCCAAATTCCAGCACAGATAATACACTCTGCCTCCTTAAATTGACTGCTAGAGGCTGGGACTGGATGACAGGACATGGGCCACTTGATAAGTTGCCCTGTTCTGTTCACTCTGTCTGACATACCTGGCATGGCCACCATCAGAAGGCAGGATACTGGGCTAGATGGACCATTGGTCTGACCCAGTAGGGCCGTTCTTATGTTAAATTCCTCTTGATGTTTCAGTGGGATTTGTTACTCTTCTTCATGC
The DNA here is from genome assembly GCF_020497125.1 of Mauremys mutica. NCBI lineage: Eukaryota > Metazoa > Chordata > Testudines > Geoemydidae > Mauremys > Mauremys mutica. Next base: position 78,121,661 of record NC_059082.1, on the reverse strand, counting down.
CTCAGCTGTTTAAAGAGCTGCAAGTGGTTGGCTGCATTTCAGCGGTTGGTGGTGTAAGTCCCACGAATAGTCTGAATTTGAAAAATGCTTTAGGGAGCCTCAGGGCTGAACAGTGAGGTATCTGTGCAAGACCTGATTGCTAATTATTGTACCCAAAATAGCAAATTGTATTGATTCTTCCTGTGGGGCCAGCTCAGGCGCCTGTCACGAGGAATACACAGAGAGCAGAGGAAAGGAAGTGCAGTATTTGTGATTGTGCATGCGTACTCCTCTAAGCCAGAGTCTCAGCTGCTGGAAACCACATAGCTCCACTGACTTCAGCGAAGCCCCATCGATTGACACCAGCTGAGGACCTGGCCCATTGCATATCACACGTGGCAATGTGGAGCAGTGGCTAGATGCATTCCCTCGTCCAGCAGCCACAGCTCATCTTCCTGAGCAATTGTATCCAGTGCAGGACTTTGGCAGACATACAAGCCCATCAGTTCAGGAAGCTATTTCTTTCCCCGCTAAGGTTCAGTAGGGAATAAATACAGAGTAGTACAAATAATGTAATGCTGCGTATGGGGGGATTAGCCGGCTGACTGTGGAATTATTTGATCTACATATAGTCTAGTTGTACCAGCAAGTTCAGAATTAGTGGCATTTCTTCCCAAACTTCTGCTAAGGGGAGGGCTTTTTTAAAATTAATGTTTATATGTTCACTATAAAGCAGATAGTTAACAATACCTAGGAAGGGGAGCCAGTTACCAGATCGGAGAAGCTAGATATTCCTGGTGGTTTAATTACTAAAGGAACAGATTACTGGTGATGTTTGTGTTGGGCATGTGAGCTGCGCAGACACAGTTGGTTTATGTTGGGTCAAGGGCTTAAAAAGCTATGCTGTAGCGCTCAGGTGTGCAATGTCCTTCAGAACATGGGCAGGGTCTTTCTCAGCGCCGGGCAGGATTTCCGAATCTGGGGCTGTCAATCAAAATGAGCTAATATATTCATCTATAAACCCCATGCTGTACGACTCCCCTCCCCCATCTCCAACCAACGGTCCCCAGGCCACAAGGGTTGGATTTAAGGATTAGGGCCCAGTAGGTGAGGAGACACTTCTCCCCAAGGTGTGTGGAGAATGAAAGTTCCACGCTGCAAAGGATTTCGAGATTTTGAAATGTGATTTGTTTCCGGATCCCACTGAAAACTGGGAAATAATCCGCGAAAGAAGATTCTGAAAAAAAGAAATTGCGTTGAGCCAAGGTGAAACTTTCTGTTTCGGTTTTGTCGATTTACACTTTTTTGGTATTCTAATAGATATTATATAATGGAAACAGACAACATTCAAAATGCAAACTCAAACCATTTCGTTCTGAAAATGTTGAAATGTGACGTGAACAGGAAATTTCGACGTTGTTGGAATTGTTTCCTCCGGTTCTCAAATGAAATCCCAGTGAAAGTGACCTGATTTTGCAGATGGGTTTCGATTTTGAGGGAACCACATATTCTAACATACAGCTCAAAGTTTTTGCAACTAGCTTGAACCGCGAAATGCTTCGCCGTGACTAAGCCTTGTTTCTATGTCAAATACATTTGCTTGAGTCTAAGGGCCAGGTAAATGTTCCAGCACTCACCTAGCCTCCCCTGAGCCACCTTATTAAGCACTGGGGTCTGTAGCTTTCCCTTCCTAGAGCAGAGGTGGAGGATACTCTGGGAGAGATGTGCCGTATGGAGCCACGACAGAGAACTACAGTTTACCACCAGGAAGCCACTTTATTTCAGGGGACATGAGCACATGGTCCATGTGGCTGGGATGAAACCACCATGTCCACCCGCAGAGAGTCCTTTGCGTGTTTCTTTCTCTTTCTCAGGAGAATCACTGATGCCAGGAGCCCATTGCTGGCCTGGTTTTGACCAGCCAGCACACAGAATCATAGAAATGCTGGAATTTATGAATGAGCAGCTCCCAGGGAAAATCTGTCGCATTTCGTCTGGCAGAATTCAATTTGCAGGCTAAAAACGCATCCTTACTGTACGATATGCTTTACATACTGCATTCTTTTTGTACTGTACCATACACTCTGTGTGTGTGTGTGTGTGTGTGTACGCAGACTACATATGTGAGGCTACCATCTTGTCAACACATTGGGGCCTTTTTTGCAGCGAAAGCACCTACAATCCCACCGTAACCACCACGCCCACTACTGTGGCCAAGAGCGTGCTAGCGCCACTTAGCACACTTAGGAAGTAACTCACAGTACCACAATGAGGCTGAAATTTTGGAATGGGCAGTTTGTTTATTCAACAGATTTTGCCTTTTGTTTTCCTGTCTGCGAGTTGCTCCTGGATTATACGGGATTTCCTTAAATTTGTTCAGCATTCCGAATGTTCCCTTGGTTTCTGGGACTAATTTTTAGCCTGCACTAGAACCAGTTGTAAAAGGGTGGGGTGGGGGGAGATGGCAGAAAAATGATCACACATCCCCTTTTTTTTTTAATTAAAATAATTCCATCCAGTTCTATAGTTTGGGTAAAAAAATGGAGGGGGAAAATGTGTGAAAATGTTGCCAGGGAGTTCTCAGGCTTCAGTTTTTGAATTTCAGAATTTGACTTTTTTTCCTACCACGACCCTTGGGTTTGTTTGCAAACGCTTCATTGTGAAGGGTTTGAGATTTTAAATTCAAGCTGTACTGGGGATTTTTTTGTGGAATCACACAATCTAGTTCTAGTCTCACTGGATGAATGTAACTCTTGGACCCCCTGTGCTAGGGGCTGTGCAGACACAGAACAAAAAGATGGCCCCTGCCTCAAAGAGCTTGCAACGATCATGTTTCCGGGGTGAATATTTACAATATTGCTCCAAATTCACGTCCCGAAAATGTTCTCCAATGTTCACTTAGGGCTGGCATGTTGCTGACCATTCCTGCCTGGAAACTCGCTCCCTCGAATATTTGCAGACAGTGAACACAACAAAACACCAGCAAGGCCGCTGCAAATTCCTTCCGAAATGTGAACTGAAGGCGGTGATGGGAGGGAGGTCACTACAGCATGTACAAAGCCTGCTGAGACCGGCCTGACTGTAACCGGCTGTATCAGCACAACATTAAACCACTACCGGCTCCACGTGACCTCCCTTTCCATTAGCAAAATCTTTCTTGACCCCCCCGCTCCTTTCCCAGCCATCCCAGGGCTTGGCTGCCCTCCCATCCCTGATTCTGACCATTCCTGTCATCTGCGGTTGATGCAGGCCAGCAACTGCCCCGCTGCTCTCGACCCTGTAAGTAATATCTCCAGTTTGATCCATCTGTAGCCAGAAGTGTCATTTAAAGGGGAAAGTAGCAATGTTTGTTACTTGCTCCATTACAGACAGTTTCACTGAGGAATGAACAGCACTGAAGACAGAGTGCTTTCCCCTTTAAGTGAATATCTTGCATATCGTGCCTTTCCTTCTAAAATACTCACTAATCCTTCTCTCCAGCTACCTAGCTAATGTGCCCAATGCTGTATTACCTAGGAGCAAGCTGTATATCCAGCACTACTCAAATGCAGCCAGTTCTGGGGCAGAGCACAGCTGCCAGCGCGTGTCCAGCAAGCAGCAGGGTGAAGGAAATTCTCAAAACAGCGGCTCTGGAGCTTGTCCAGATTTGACTCACTACATCCTTTGCACGGCTGGGCTTGCGGCTCTGTGCTGCTGGAAGGACAGAGATCTAGATAACTGGAGCCAAAATATCCTGCACAAAGTAGCCTAGATCCCACGACCTGCCACCGGAAACAACAGCCTTGGCACGTCTACCTACAGTATATAGATAGCATTGGAGAAGGGGGCACAGGAGGACACGGGGCCTTTCCAATAACATGAAAGCGCAAATATTTGCTGATTCTCTCCTCTCAAATCCGCAGTGATTATTTGACTACAAAGACCAAAATTCTCCATCCCCGCAGGGCTGGCTAACTCTATTGTGTGCCTAAGCCCGGGGCTCAGATGCAGCCTGTTCACCTAAGGCCGGGGGACAATAGCTCTGATGCAAATGCTTGCTGTTGCCATTATCGCTGGGGTAGATTGGTTCTCCCTGCCAGCTTAACCTTGATCCTAGGCTCCAGGTCTTGGGCTGCCCCTGGCCGCCACGTGTTGCAAGTAACCCCTGTGGCTTTTTTTAGCACAGAGCAATGGTGTGAAATGACACTTGTAAAATGCAGGGGCTGATTGCCAGCAGCTACAACTCATGCCAGCCTGAAATGAGAGGTCGAGTCTCATTTGAGCTCCTGCTTTCCAGTCAGAGGACCCGGGGGAGCAAAGCCTGCTTTTATCTCCAGGGTCATGGGCTCTCAATGGCACTGCCATCCACGGAGCCAGCCACGCCACCTGGCGAGTCACCAGGCAGCAGTGTCCCACATAGGGCCAGTTCTCTGCTGGCTTGGGGAGCTGAGCACCAGCCGCGCAGAAGAGCTGGCAGGCTGCTGTGCTATGCAGAGAAACAGCGAAGAAGCAAACTGCTGTGGGGCAGGGAGGGGAGTGCCGAGCTGAAGGGAGAGAGCCGGCAAGCTCTGCGCGTATCAGCCGGGGGGCACGGAAGGCAGAGGCTCCCAGCACTGTTCCGTACATTAGCACCCCCAGCAGAGCCAAAGCAGATCCTGGAACGGACTCAGGAGGCATGTCTGGGATCTGTGCCGTCTCATTTCTCTCTCAACGAATCGTGCATGTTGAGTGCACACCCCATACAGGCCTCTCCCCCACGTGCACACAGGCCTACACACACGCTGGTGCCTTTTGTATTCAGGAGCCATTTCTGGCTTCCCTAGAGTTCGCTCGCCCCTCCCGGTCCCGTGACGCACACAGACGGGTGGGATGAAGTTATCCAAGCTGATGCTCTGTATTTACCTTGAACTGTTTGGGAGCCTGCCAGCAATCAGAGGCTTCACCCCCATGGCTGGTGGCAGGGCTCCTCGGTCATTACCCAGCATCCTTCCAGGGGCCGCGTCTCTGTGTCTTCCCGAATGTCATGGCTCAAGAACCTTCCCATAATCAATCCAAAGTCTCACAAAGACCCTTCTCTCTCCTCCTCCATGGAATAAATAGAGGCAGGGCTTCCTGGGTGGTGGGGGATATGGCCTCAGCCATTCCACGCTCCATCTGCTTCGTGCAGGAGTCTATTCATAGGACCTCTCCCCATCCCCTTTGTTCTTCAGCAGCAGGTACCAGCCACAGTGAGGTTCATGGCGCTTAGGGGGCCATCCTGAGAGCCAGAAGGATTCATAACAGTGCTGGAGCCAGAAGTCCTGTCTCCGGAGAACAGGCTCAGCAGGGCTGGATTCCCGGGGCCCCCTTGCCAGTGTACCTCAATCCGGACCTCCCTGGGGCTGAGGTATGTTCAGGCTCCGTGTGCATTTCAGAGCCTGGCTTCTCTGCTAAGGCTGCCAGCAAAGGGTGCTGATTGCAGGGGTAATTTTTGCTCTGGGATCACCTGTGTATGGGGACAGAGGGGAAGCCCAGCAAACTCATTTCATATACAGGCAACCTGCTGGAAACTTTGCGTCTTTGGGCTGTACTTGAACTAATGACCTGGGGGTGAAAGAGTTGGCATTGCCCGGAGACCCTTGTCTGACTCTCCAGTGTTTCCCCTTGATAAATGACCTGTCTAATCAAGCAGAGAAGAGCCATTTACCACCTTGGCTTTTTTACCAGCTTTTTCCAACCCTTCCCCTTGCAAAATGAACTGAGGGTCCAAAGGGAATGTGTCTGAGGACAAAAATATCTGCAAGCTCAGCGTCAGCTTCACTTTCTGTCCCCAATCTTGGGGGAAATCGATCACTGACAATTAGGTGTTACAGATGTACCCAGACTACTGCAATAGGCCGGCAGCTGAGCTGAATTTGCAGCATCCGAAGGTATCTGCTCCTCTGCCGGTAAACTGGGCTGCACCTCCAGGCACCTTTTTGGGTTACTAAACCCAAATGACGGGCTGTGACTCCAGTGAGGAGTTATGGGGGCAACCCTGAAGTTAATGGGAGCTTTGCCAGAATAAGGACCCTCAGGTCTGTCCTCACTGGTGCTGTGAAGTCTTAGGGGGTGATGGGTCTGTTGGCGCAGGTGGTAAAGACCTGGCATTGCATAAGTGCATTGCCAGTTTGTTGGGCGCTATGTGCGGGGAGTGACTGCCCATCCCTGTGTTACTAGAGCCACAGCTGGTGTTTTCCAGTGGAGGGGCAGCTTGCACCATGACTGTCATGGAGTCTCATAGCGCTCTGCTGCGAAACAAACATCAAAAGCTAAGGCAGGTTCCCCGTGACGACAAAAATGTATCCGTTTTGGACACACACCACCAACTGCTGAGAACTTGCAGCACTCCCCAGGTCCGGTCTCACCTACAATCTGCTTATTTCCTTTAAGAAGGAGCTGGGCCACGTCGCTGTTCTCCGAATCCAAGCTAGAACCGGTTACATACGATCTATACTGTATCGCCCAAGGCCGCAGTGACAAGGAGCCAGTGGGATGATTAGGGGATGTTTGCTCGGCATGGAGTGGGTTTCAACTTCAGAGCATCTGCTGCCCGGTCCGGTGACCTTGGGATTGGCGCCCCGAGGGCTTCTACGTAAGACACTGGCAGGAGTTTTATGCTGCTGGGAAGGGGGGGAATACAGTCACCTGCAGCAGTCAGGTTTGTGGAGTTACTGGACAACTGGATTGCGATAGGAAGCAGCGTGTTCTCGTGGGTAGGCAGTGAACTGGCACTCCAGAGACCTGTTCTAGTCCTGATTCTGCCATTGTGTGACTATGGGCAAGCCACTGCCCCTATCTGTGCCTTTGCTTCCCTTCCCACCCGTTGTCATTCATGTCTGTTTAGAGGGTAGGCTCTTTGGAGTAGGCGCAGCCAATGGGATTGAGGCTCCTATGTGCCTAAATCCCGTTTGAAAAGGAGACTCAGGCTCCTAAAGCAGGTAGGCAGAGTAGCACCTAAATGCCTTTACAAATCTGGCCCAAAGTGGAGCCCCCAAAGTGGAGACCTATAGGAGATGACGGCCACTGCTCCGAAGAGCTTATGCTCCAGAAGACAAGACCTAATGGGCGGATGAAACAAGCAAGGGAGAGAGAGGAGGGGGTTCCCTGCTGTGCTCATTCTGGGATTTACCGTGTAGTCCTGACCCACAGCCCCTCCCCACTATCCCACTCCAGGCTTTCAAGTGACAAAAAGCTACCAAAGTGACTAACTTTGGCCAAGTCTGGGATTGGTTGGTGCTGTGGACAAACATCTGCTCTCTGAACTAGACTGAGAACCTCCCTAACTCATGTCGCTTGTGACTCAAACAGGATTTGAACAGAGGTCCCCAGAAGGGGAAAGTTCAGCGCCCTACCACACAAAGCAAAGTTCCCGTAAGGTGACACAGGATGGTGAGGATGTTGTAGTGGCTGGCAGGGAGCTGAGAATCTCTCACACCAGGGATCTTTTCTACCAGAGAGGCCACTTCTGCAATGGGAAAGCCACTCTGGGCCCAGCTGGCATGACATGAGGCTGGCATAAAGCTTGGGAAGTAGGTCCGGAAAATCCCTACATCTGTTGCCAGCCTTTTCAGCTGAACAAAATCCACCCCCCAACGAGGAGAGGTCACAATGGTAGCAGATAAGCTCCTCGCTTCCTGCTATTCCTACGTCCTGTCCTACATTTGCTTTGCAGTTATACTGAGGTGATATTGGAGTCCAAACTATTTCACAGGTTGTGGTAGCCCGGATGGATTCACAGTGTTAGCCTTTCGCCTCCCGAGACCCGGGTTACAGGGTTGGGTTAGGTCACAAGTGCACATGAACTTGGTGGCTGCATCCCACTCTCTGAACATGTGCCCTAGAAGGAGACGTGCTGAGTGGAATATGAGAGCAGGCAGGTGGCCCATCGAAGTGTGGCAGAGCTGTGGGCCTGGATGTCCAGGACTGGCACAGCAGGGGGAGTGGGAGGTCAAGACTGAGGTGAAATAAGCGATGATGTCGGGGGGAGGCGGGGCCTGAATGTAGCAGAGAAGGGATGCTGAGGTCTGGAATGAGGTGCAAAGGCATCTCAAGATCTCCACTTGATAAGCTCTTTGGGACAAGGCCTGATGCTTTGTTATGTGTTTTTGTGCAGCTCCTAGCGCAACGGGGCCCTACCGCGGAACAAACAATGATTATAATAGCCCTTCCTTATTGGCATATTGGGGATGATCAACACCAATAACCCCAAGGTACAACAAACACAGAGTGATTTAGCTTAGGCCTAGGGTTGCCAGTTTTGGTTGGATGTGTTCCTGGAGGTTTCATCACATGACATAAGCTTTAATTAAAGACTAATCTTTCCTTCCTGGGGCCCCCAGGACAAGCCTGGAGAGTTGGCAACCATACTTAGGCCTCCAGTTTAAGGTTTTATTAAAACTGTTTACAGGCCTGGGCCCCTCCCGCCATCCTAAAAACTCCATTTGGTTGCCTCTGAAACAAGCCACCACTCTCCCCTCCCATATTCCAGCCTCTTCCCTGCCTTGCCCCTCGCCTGCTAGTGATAAAAGGACTCTGCACAGTAACTAGGGTGACCAGACAGCAAATGTGAAAAATCGGGACCGGGAGGAGGGGTAATAGGAGCCTATATAAGAAAAAGACCCAAAAATCGGGACCGTCCCCATAAAATCAGGATATCTGGTCACCCTAACAGTACCCAGGAGAGAGGCTGCATACGGCTATGTCTGATCAGAGGTTTGTGAGATGAGCTCCAGACGCTCTTTACCCCTTGCTGTGGGGCTGGGGAAGGGGCAGATGACAAGGCCACAAGGTTGTTTTAAGGCATTGGGAGCACTATGGAAATATCCACATGGATTTGTATAAGGGGGACTCACTAGGTTTAAAACTGTATATAAATAATGATTCCTCGAGTTGATAAAGCTGCTGCTAAGGGATTCAGGGCCCAATGGAAAGACTCTCTGAAGTCAGTAGGGTGGGACTGGGCCCTTAGTCCCGTTTTGGGTCAGCGGAGACCCATTCCGAAACAGACCCTGATTTTCTGGGAATGGATTCACTCTTCATTATGCGTCTGCCAAAGAGTCTGGAGGAATGAACTTTCAGGCCCTGGGTCGTTCGCGAGCGACTTGCTTTGATTCTGCATTTTGGGGAGATCCCAGTTGATGAGCCACTGAGGGGAGAAAAACCCTGCCCCTATGGAAGTCAGTGGCAAAACTCTCATTGGCCTGGCTGGGCCTTGGACTGAGCCCAGATCAGGGACATCTGTGTGGCTTGTATCAAGTGAACTAAATTTGATATAATCTAAAGAACCCACAGCCATTTGGAAAACCCCTGTTGAGGCCTCTGATCCATTCCCTGGGCCAGGGTCCCACAGAACAATATCAACGTGTTTTGACCATTCTGTTTGTAAGTGGCTCAATCAAGGGGCCGTCCACCGGCTAAATGCTGTGAAAGGTTGTGTACGTTTCTGCCAGAGGCGCATGGGAAAAGCATGTTGAATACGTCTTCTTTGCTATGGCAAATGATGTCGGGGAATGATATACCCAAGGGGATATGTTGTAACGAGACGTAATAGGATGAAATTAAGACCAGATAAATTTAGGTTGACTATCATGGGAAATGCCCAACTGTGAGATCTGTTAGACTGTAGCACGGTTTCCCAAGGGAAATGGCAGAAGCCCTGGCACTTCAGTCATTTAAAACTGGGCTCAACAAAGCACTGACGAGACTATACCCTCGGGAGTGGAACAATGATGCCCTGACCAAAGAGACCGTTAATGGTAAGGTTTTTTTCCAGCTCTCGTATAAACCAGGCAACCCCTGACTCCCACTGGAAGCCACAAGAGGCATCAGTTAGAGCTGCTCAGCTGAGTAACTGCTCCCCGGGCTTGGTGGCACCAAGTTGGCAAAATGGCGCTTTCTTTTAGGGTGCCATCTTGTACTCCGGAGTCTCCGCTTTTTTTTTCTTTTTTAAAGTTAGTCTGTAGCTGTTCTGGTTGGGAAGAAAATCTTCACAACGTGAAGCAAGTGTAAGTAGTGCAGCGATATCTGCCTGAGTTTGCAGAGAGCCTGAAATAATAATTCTGAGCGGAGTGAACTACCCCATTCATTCCAACGGGTGTTAACTTCCATGAACAGAGATGATCATTTAAATGTCAGCATTGTTAACTGTTCCACTGGTGATCAAAACGGGCTAGAAGTGAGAGGAATGTATTAGGAAGCTCTGCACAGCTGGCTATGAGTGACATCTCCTTTTGGTGTTTGGGAAAGTACCAGTACTTCCCCTCCCCCCACCTGACCGCTGCTGCTCACTAAAAGGTTCACAATCTGCCATCTGGTTCTGTGATTATCTCCAGCCTCAGGAGCAATAGGGATGACATATGTTGGGGAGGAGGGTTTAATTACACTTTGAATAATGTGGTTTCTTGGGACCTGGCTTTGTCCCTCCCCACTTGAGTGCTTTGTACTTCCCACTAAAATGAGTGGTTCTCCTGGTGGTTGCAGATACTGCGCAAGGTGAGTAAGGGTGACGGGACCTGGCCCTTAGTCTGACCACTTAGCACAGTGCAGGTGTGTTCCCTGATCTAGTCTGAGCTCAGCTCTGCCCCACTCACTGTCAATGCAATGGGTGGTCCAGTCTTGCCCCATTCACACTTTAATGTCCAGGGTTCCGTTTCCTTAGCGTGACCAGAAAAGAACCACAAGAAATGACTCTCTCTGGCCGCTGTCTTGGAGTCCTTCACCGTGGAAGAACCTCTCCATGTCCCCCATGACAACCAAGCAGAGACAGTCCCTGAAAGCTCTGTGTGATGCCAGCCCCAGTGCATGCTGGGACAGAGACCTGGGACACAAGATGCCTTCCAGCACTTAACTTGTAATGCAAGAGGTGCCAGGGCTCAAACAGTTTTTTTTAACTTTCATAACTGACACGGCAAGCCCAGAGGTGCCGGGGCTCTGACGTGCCAGGCCCAGAGGTGCCGGGGCTCTGACGTGCCAGGCCCAGAGGTGCCGGGGCTCTGAACTGCCAGGCCCAGAGGTGCCGGGGCTCTGAACTGCCAAGCCCAGAGGTGCCGGGGTCTGAACTGCCAGGCCCAGAGGTGCCGGGGCTCTCAACTGCCAGGCCCAGAGGTGCCGGGACTCTGAACTGCCAGGCCCAGAGGTGCCGGGGCTCTCAACTGCCAGGCCCAGAGGTGCCGGGCTCTGACGAGGCAGGCCCAGAAGTGCCGGGGTGCTGACCTGCCAGGCCCAGAGGTGCCGGGGCTCTCAACTGCCAGGCCTAGAGGTGCCGGGACTCTGAACTGCCAGGCCTAGAGGTGCCGGGACTCTGAACTGCCAAGCCTATTGCTGCTGGGGCTCTGCCCTGGCACAAATGAAGCACTGATGCTCTCCCCTTATTGGGTAAAGCTGTGCTGCCCTCCTGAAATCCTGCAAGATCTCAGCACTCCAAAGCCGAGTGCCAACCAACATGCCGGGCCACCTTGTGGCGCACACAGCTCACTGCACCATGGCAGCATTGGGAGGAGGAGGCCGCACCAGATGGAGGGATGATCTTTTCGATTCCACGGTGCTTGTCTTTGGATAGAGGTCAGGAGCAAAAATGAGCGTCCCCACCCCTCCACCAGTAACTGGCATCCCCTTCACCTCTGTGCATGGAACGCCTGGGTAACGGAGGCAGCTTGGCTGTAGAGTCAGAGCCGTGGGCATTAATAGCACAGATAGAATCTATTTTTAACTTTGATAGATGAGAGCTTATTTCCCCTCTCTTGTAATGTTCATTATTCTGATTGTGCAGCGAAGCTGTGTCAGCCCCAAGGCTCCCGCTCCCTGCACCAAAGTGAAGCCCGGCCCCATCAGAGGTGACCAGCCTCAGACCCCCTCGGGTGCGGCGGAGGGGACAGAATCTGGGAGCAGGTGGAGGAATTGTCAGGCTTCTCAAGAGGGGGACCCTCCTGGCTCAGGGGTGAGGAATGGCTCCTCTAGGCCACCCATCCAAGTGAGCAGGGGCTGACACTTGTTGCCATCGGAGGGCTCTTTGGTGGCCTACGTGCAATGAGTTTGGGGGGGTCTCAGCCCAGTTCTCTGTGGACAGGTGTCCCAAGTGTCATTACTTGGCTCCACTGTTGGCCCCCTCCGCAAAGAGGCTGAGAATTGAACAGACCATGGAAACTGCACAGCACATCTAGCAGGGGTCCCTCTGGTCAGGGCTGGGCACGTAATACCAGGGGTTCTGGAGGAAACTCAGTATTCAGAGGCCAGGAAGCAGACCTGCGGGGTTTGGTCTGTCTTTTGATCTCCCCCACGTGTGCATATGACAATCAGTGTCATCAACTCTGCCACTGCAGGAGCTCTCACCCCCACATCAGTCACGTCCCATACCCCAACAGGCCCGGGTTTCGCAGGACAGTCTCGCTTTGACTCCCACTCCGACCCGATTGAAGAGGCTCCTGTCCCATGGCAATGGCTGGGCTTGGCTCCCTGTTCTGAGAGTTGCAACCTAGTGCCTGGAGAAGGGGGGTCTCATTGACACTCATTCAAACTTGGCTCAGCTGCCCTGCCGTCGGGGGCCGAGCGGGGAGAGGGGCAAACAGAGCGGGTGCTGCAGGACAGGAGGCAGGGTGAGCTGCTGGGCTGTGAGAAAACTGCCGGCTCCAGAGGAGAGCCCTGCCTGCCTCCTGCAGGAACCCTGAATGGCTGCCCTGTGCCATGCGGCAGGCAAAGGGAAGGCAGCCAGCCAGAGGGGGCTTCTTTCCCGGCAGGGCTGGAGATTCTTGGTCATCGCCAGCCCGGCTCCCGCCTGGCCTGAAATCCTGTCCCTCCCTGAGACATAGCGAGAGCTGGCAACCCTGGGCTCAGCAGAGGGCCCGATCGCCAGCGCCCTCACCCTGGAGACACCTTCTAAACACAGATTTGTAGCCACCTGCTGAAAATACCAGGCTGCCCCCCATCCGTGTGGCTAATGCTCTGTGTCTGTGCTCCCAGGCCAGGGAAAATCCAGGCTGCCAGCCCTCTGGACTCAGCACGCTCAGCCCTGGGCGGGTGGGGGGGGAAGCAAGTGGCAAACACGGCAGCAGCTCTTCAGCCAGGGGAGGGGGAAGGAACTGACCAGCGCGGCAGGGGACTCCTCAAAAGAAAGTGAACCCACAGCACGTGCGTAGCCTGAGCAACTTGTCGCATTTTTCTTTCCCCTCCTCCCCCGGTCTCTGTGACCCCAGGGCAATGCCAGCCCTGGGTTGATAGGCAGCAGCCATCCGTCTTTATTAGATCAGCAGGACTGGCTGCGTGCTGGCGTGCTCCGCTCCTAGCACAGACTGCCTGTGACGGGGGGGCATCGCTCACCCCTTGATGGGGCCGGATGTGGCCATCATGAGCGTCTCACGGCAGAGACCGAGCTGCTGCAAACGCAGCACTGGGAAATAAGGAATGTTATGGCCTGACGAAGCCTGTCGTGCTCTTGCTCTCCCTGACCAGCTTTGAAATGGGTGATTTTCCCCACTGAAGGCAGGGAGGGAGACACCGCTGGCCAAAGCCAGCCTAGCTGCGGGAAGAGGCCTGATCCAGATCCAGGCTATGGCCAGGTTCAGGGGGCTCAGGGATTTACACTGGGCTTGTGTCCAGCAAGACAGCTGTTGCTTCCCTGGCAGATGCATCAGCTCCACCTCTGCAGCTGCCTGTCCCAGACTGGGGCCCGCCCCCTCAGTCCACCAGTTCCACACTGTCTTTTGCCGTAGTGTGACTGAGTCCCACCAAACTCGTTACACTTGTGACCTGCCCCTCCCTGGAACTGGATCTCAGGCCAGTGCATTAACCCGTCTGCCCCATCCCCGGGTGGTACGTTGGAGAGACTGATCCAGCCCCCCAGGCCACATCTGAGTGCTAGTGTGAGGCTAAGGGTGGAATGGGTCTGAGCATGTGGTGCGATGCCCTGGGGCTTGGTGGTGAGGAGGGGGACACAGAGCCTCGCCTGCTCTCTGGGGGAAAGTGTTCCCTACTGAACCCTCCTTGCACACTCATGAAGAGGGAGGGTCACGGATTAGCGGGTCATGGATTAGTTGGCTGCAGAACCATTAGGCAGTTGCCATGATCAGCCAGGGTCCCTTTAACCGGAGTCGGGCTGGTGCTTTTACCAGCTAGGAGCTGCACGGTAGATTTCTGGGGCTAAGGTGTGCTAAGGGCTGGACTCGCTCCTGTGGCTGGGGGGAGGGTTCATTAGGGCCCAGGAACAGGAGCAAATCTCAGTGCGCATCCGATCAGCTGGTATTCGTGTCCCTTCACAATGCTGTAGCTCTGAGTGGGAGCATCCGGGGCTAGTGGGTACTGCGGCCTGGCATAGTTGGAACACATAGGAAACCGGTCCTGGCAGGGTGATCACAGCAGGCGTCCCCCAGCACCCACGGGGAGTGGGAACTTCTGAGAGCTGCATCCCAAACCCCATACGGAGCAGGAGTTCCCAGGAGCTGCATCCCAGCACCAGTGGGAGCTGTGTCTTGGCACCCAGGGGGAGCGGGCACTTTGGGCGCCGGATCCCAGGGGGAGGGGCACCCATAGCACTGTGCACAGAGTGGGCCGGAACCAAAGCCCACTGAAGTCAATGGAAAGACTCTTGCCGGCTTCAGAAGGCTTTGGATCAGGTCCAGGGAGCTGAATCCCAGACCTTTCCTTCCATCTCCACTGCCAGAGCAGAATGCAGCCACACTCCTGTGCGGGGCTGGAGGCCTTCCTGATTTATCCTCGGGAGAGGAAGGAAGAAAGAGAGAACATCAGGCCCACTCGGATCCCTCCTGCCAGGCTCACGCTGGCTTTGCCATGTGCCTTTAACCCTTTGTGCTGAGCCCCGTAGGGTGGGACCCTGCTGTCCCCCTCCCCCGGAAGTTGTCTATAGCACCCCACAGACAGGGGGTGACTTGAGGCCACCAGGGGCTTTATGAGGCAGCTGAGTGCTCCCCACGCTTTCCCGAGTGCAGCTGAAAGGGCGTCTCATTACATAAGAGAAAAGTCCAAGGATTCTATTGATTGTCACTCAGCCGGAGAAATGTCCTGCTCTAACAGCCTTAAAGTGCTGTCAAGAGACCCAGCCGAGAGCCTGGCTGGGCTTGCTGCAGGGAGGGGGGAGAAATAATGTGATGAGAGCGGAGAAGGAAATCTAAAAAGGGTCGGATAATATGGAGCCATGGGTTGGGGTTGTTTTTTTTCCCCTCTCGAGATTTCTCTCTACCAGGCCTTGGGCTGCAGCCAGCTCTCCGGGCCTAATCGTTTAGAGTCCTGTAGCCAATTTCCATGTTGTTCAGCCACATAATTATATTTATTGTTAAAGTGAGAGAGTGAAACAGACGGCTGGCGAATGGGGGGGGGACCTTTGCATTGTATCTCGGCGGGGGGGGGGGGGGAGAGAAGGGGAGGTAAAAATAGACATGACCAGGGAAATGGGGGGAAAGTAACTGGGCTGGGGGAGATGCTGGTTTATTTGATAAATGTTTTACTGTAGGGAACAGATCCCCCCCCCCACTCCAGATTAAAGGGCCTGAACCACATTGTGCTCTTGATTCCACCCCATTGACTTCAGTGGGGCTACTCTGCATTGCTGTCTGTATCACTAAGGCCTTGTCTATACACACAAGCTGTACTGCAGGACGGGTAAAGCGGCCCAATCCTCCCTAGCCTGGGGGCAGTTACAGTGGTATAAAGATGCTTTTAACCATATCGTTTATTCCCACAGGATAGGGGACTAAGCTGTATGGGTAGCAGGAACCTTTCCAGCAATATAACTGCATGCACCCTTGGAACTGTATCGATTTAACTAAGTGGGTAGAAAATCATCCCCCTAACTAGAACTGAAGAACTAGTTTGGAAGCAGAACTTAGCACAGAGACTAGAGACATGCTCCAATCACAGCTGGATCTCGATTTTGAAAATCCTCCTAGGATTGTTTGTATCCAAGCCCTATAATATTCATCATAATTAATAATATAAACCCTAATAAACCCCAATAATAATTCATACTTTGCAATAATTAATAATCACGATCAATGCTGATATTTAGATTACTCAGCAATTGTCAGTCCTTTTGGGACTGAAATTGCACGCACACATAAAGTACATAAAATGTGCATAAGTTCATCACCTGAGGAAGAGCTGTGTGCAGCTTGAAAGCTTGTCTCTCTCGCCACAGAAGCTGTTCCAATAAAACATATTACTGCACTCGCGTTGTCTCTCATCAGCATATAGTTCATGTCATACAGTTGTGTTATGTTATTTCAGATCTATTTCTGCAAATTATTATGCAGCAAAACCTACACCCCTCACTTAAGCTAAACTCCCGTTGAATTCTATCAATAATAATATTCAGATCTTCTGGACTGAGCCAGAGCCCATTGAAAGCAATAAAAAGATGCCCATTGACTTCAATTAACTTTGGATCAAGCTCATACAGTGCTTTTCATCCAGAGATCTCAAAGTGCTTTACACAGGAAACACTTTGCATTATCTGGCTTCAGGTTGGTCCTTGGGAGTGTATTAGCAAAGTAAAGAGAGAGAAATAGATGCAAGCTGGGGTGGAGGGAGATCAGAGCTGAGCCAGCGATGCCAAGCTTGGCCCTGCCTCTGAACCTTTCCAGAATCTGCCAGTGTTTTGAGCTGGGGTGGGTTATAAGGTCCCACCTCTTATTAAATGGTGAAGATCAATAAGCTGCTGTAGAGGAGTGGGGAAAGTCCACCAGAGAAGGGGAGAAATAAAAGGGAAGAAGAGAAATAAAGAGGACACTGAAAAACCCACCACCTACTCCACGTGCCAGGCACTCTTCTGGGACCTTGCCTTCTCTTACAGAAACACAATATGT
The DNA here is from genome assembly GCF_020497125.1 of Mauremys mutica. Classification (NCBI taxonomy): domain Eukaryota; kingdom Metazoa; phylum Chordata; order Testudines; family Geoemydidae; genus Mauremys; species Mauremys mutica. Next base: position 78,104,874 of record NC_059082.1, on the reverse strand, counting down.
ATATTAAAAATAAACCCCATTAAAAAAACCCTACCAAAACAAGGCTCTCCAGGGCACCGGCTCCTTCCCGGGGAGAGGATGAGAGAACAAACAACTGGTGACAGATGTGTAGTCACTTTGCTTCGTGCATGGCTGGGGGGCGAGCTGGTGGTGACCCCAGAATGTGACTTGGATCCTGCACACAGTGGTGTACCGTGGAAAGGGGGGGGGGTGGCGTATGGGAGGGGGGACAAGCCAAGGAAAGTGAAATCAGAAAAGGGGTGGAAATGAGAAGGGAGGGAAGGAAACTCAATGAGTGCAGGACTTCCTGGGTGAAATTCCGTGGCCTGGCTCTCTTCCCGGTCCTAGGTGTACAACAGGTGGAGTGAGTGAGGCGGGTCCCTCCCTCCTGGCTTCAAAACCCAGGAGACAGGCAAAGATGGGGGGGGAGGGCAGGCAAGGACATGGAAGGGGGCGGTTTCCCCATTTCACGCTGTATTTCTGAGTCTAGGCAAGTCACCGCTAAAGCCAGGACGCCTGGGGGGACCTGAGCCCGAAGTGGCTCAAACAAACCCCTTGGCGTTTCCAGGTCCCCCCGGCCCACGTGTGAAACCCCAGCCGGGGGGCGCGGGGGGGTCCTGGCCCCGGGCCTGCCTCCCCCGGGGAAAGGCTCCGTCCTGCGGAAATGTCACCTGCTGCCTGCGGCGCCTTTCGCCCAGTGACCCGCCCAACACGCGCCCCCCTCCGGCTGCCCAAATCCCCGCTCCCCAAACCCCGTCGGAAATCGACCCCCCACCCCCCAGCCGGGAGAAATAAAGCGATACAATGACTCCCCCCGCGCCCCGATCCGAGCCAGAGACGCCCGGAAAACCCACGCGGGACTTTGCTCCTGCGCGGCGCCCAGAGGCCCCGGGGACGGGCGGCGGGCTCGCTCCCCCCGCCCCTCCCCATGGGCCCGCGGCCAAGTCATGACGGGGCCCGGCTGCCGCTTCCCCGCCGCCGCGGCGGAGCGAGCCCGGGACGGGCGCGGGAGGCGAGCGGGCGCCAGGCGGGCGCACGCTGCGGCGCGGGTCTCCGGGCAGAGTTGCGGGAGTTGCTGCTCGCGGGAGGCAGGGAGGCTCCCTCGCTGCGGGGCGGGCAGAGGCAGGGGGCGCCCCGGCAGGCAGCCGCGCTGGCTGAGGAGCTGCTAGCCAGGAAACCCCCCGGAGAGGAGGGGGCACAGCCCCCCCTCCCCCCACCGCCTCGCCCAGCCTGCGCTCGCCAGGCGCCCAGCAAAGCGGCGGCGAAGTGCCCCGGCCCCGGGCAGGAGCGGCGCGGTGCCCGCGGGGGACGCGATGAGACTTGCCCTGTGATGGGTCCCCCCGCATCCCCCCGAGCCCCTGCGAGGGCGAAATCTCCAGGGAGCAAGGGAGAGTTGGAAGCTCCGCTCACCTGAGGCTGGATCTCTTGGGGGAGGGGGGTTGGGGGTTTTTTTTTTGGAGGGGGGGAAACATTTGGGGGGAAAAAAACCCTCTTTTATTTTTTGGAGGGGAGGAAGAAGGTTTTTGTGGTTGGAATGGAGGGATCGGTCCTCTCCCTGCGCCAGTCCCGGCCCAGAGCAGCGCAGAGCTGGGGTTCCTTACCAGCCAACTGGCCAGGACTTCCAGCCTAAGATCTGGGATTTGGGGCTCTCCATGCACTGAGAGGTAAGCGACTGCTCGAGCAACAGACTGCCTGGAAGAGCCGGGGGGACACAGCTGCGGTGCTGCCGTAGAGCTGCCTAATCCTAAAGCAAGGGAGGGGGGGAGAACAGCGGTCTCCTGGTCACTCCAGCGCCCAGTTAAAGCTGGCCTTTGCAGCCCTAAATGTGTGTGTGTGAAAACAGCCAGGGGAAGGGGAGATGGAGGTTTTGCAGCAGCCTCTGTAGGGGTTTGGGTTCCCCGGGATTGCTTTGCAAAGGTTGCTGGAGATGATAGAGATCGCTGGCTGTGGGTTGCAGTACAGTGTCTGGTGCTGATTCCTGGCTCTGTTCGCTCTCTGTCCCTCCCAGCTCTGGTTCCCTTGCGGTTGAGTTTGTGATGCTGACCTTCGGCTTTGAAACTTTGCCTTTTGCTTCAGCTTTGAAACTTTCCACCTCGTCTTTGCCAAATTCATTGTGCGCCCATGTGCCTCGGGCCGTTGGTCCGCTGGGTCTGAACCCCCGGCATTGTCTGTCCGAGACAGTGGCCAGCTTGTGATTAAATTGTGTCCACGCAAGTGACTTTAAAAGACACATATTAAGCCACCGCCACGTTTTTTTAAAAAAGAAAAGAAAAAGCCATTGCACCACCCAAATAGTATCATCTCTCAGTGAGAACCAATGGAGTAAAATTCTTCTGAAAATGGGATATTATGAAGTGTCTTCAATTAGCATCCTCACACCTTTCCCTCTCCGTGGATTAGAATACTTATATTTTTAGAAGTCACTCTTAATTATAGACCAAACAACACTAGAAAGAAAATGGAGTGTATTTATCAGCATTAATTCCAGGACAGTTATGCAGTGTGAGTGTGATCACAAAACAGGGTTTTTTTTCCCCCTCCATTCTGATTTCAAACCACCTGTTTTGTAGATGTATCTGCAGATTAAGTATCTATTTTTGATGGCAGTTCTTAGAAAGCGTGGTGATAGCTTTGCTGTTTGCTAGTATTACTTCATTCTGGCTTTTAGAAAGAGTTAGTAGCACTGGTGCCCTGAGCTGGGAAGTTTGGATCAGGATTCTTAACCGCCTTTCCCCAAAGTTTGGGGACTGTTAGGCAATGCCCACCTCTAACAGTTTAGTGTTCAGATGGGACAGTCATACCTGGATCAAAAATCATCACATAATACACATACCCCCCCACCCTCAAAACCCAATGTCAGATTATATCAAAATGTAAACACCACCTCCCTACTTTAGTGATGGAATAGTCCAGATGAGGTGTTAATAGTTAGATGCTACTGTAATGGGTGTTCTAGAGATACCTAAGCTATGCGGCTATAGAGATCACACCATCAGAATGTGTAAGTACTAATTTTGTTCCTATTAAACTCCTTCCTTCCACTTTGAAAACTTTCCACTTGTGCAGTTCCTTTTAAAGTCCTCAGCACAGGTGAGATTATCCTCCTTTCTATCTCTCTCTCTCATACACACACACACCCTCCCCCATCCCATGCTCCTCAGGCCTGGGTTAGAATGATCAACAAAATATACATTAAATATACATACGTGATTAATAAAATATTGTATCCTCTTAGGCAGGCGCATTAATGGCATGCTTTTTTTTTTTTTTGCCTCCAGTGCTATGACACATTCTGAAACACAATGTGATCTCTGTTACTCTTTTTCCGAGGGAGTCGCTTACCTAAGAACTCAACAACTGTGTTTTTGGAAATAATCTGGGAGGGATATGACAAATTCCACCTGGCGCCGTGTTGTTTCCTGCCCCTAACAGAAGATGAGGGGCACTTTATCACTTTAGCATTTCCTGGGAACAAACGAGGCCACTTTACTGAGTGCACTGCAGCACATTTCCATTGTGTTTGAAAACGCTGTGCAATCAGACACCTGCAAAGGAATTAAAGATTCAACTTTGGGTTTGCTTCTGTCACTTTAGCTGGCCGGCCAATGCTTAAATATCTGGCAGCTCCTTTAGCAGAGCATACGTTAAAAGGTGGCCCTCTGCAGATAAACTTGTAAGTAAATGTAAAGAAACTATATGCAGAGTTTAAGAATTATGTGTTGTCAGGCTGACTAATGTGTGGGTATAGTGTATGTGTATATATATAGTTATGCACTGTAGATACCAAGCATGTGTCTATAGCCTGTATCTGGAGATACCAAGGAAAAGTTTTGTCATTAGGAAAGGCAGTTTTTGCAGTGACTATTCTTCTCTCGCCTCAGTGAAATCTTTACTAGTAGAATGAGTGCATAGCAGAGTCATTACATAATCAAGGAAGGCAGTGTGGTCCAATGGTTAGGACTCGGCATCTGTTCTAGAGCCCATTCTGCTAGTGATTTGCTGTGCGTGACCTTGGGGAAAATCACTTCATCTCTTTATCCCTCAGTTTCCCCATCCCCAATAGCGCAGGGTTGGTGATGCCGACCCAGTTTTGTGGAGCGCTTTGAGGTCTCCCATCTGGATGACAGGTGTTGTGTAAGTGCTGCGCAGAATTAGCATAATGCCAGATGCTGGAGCGAAACGAGGAGATGGAGGTGACATCTTTCTCAAAGGGAATGGATCCCGGTCTGGAACCCTCCACCTCTCCAGGCCTGGAGGCTGGCTGTGTGTGTGGACGCTCCTGGGAGTTTGTTCAGCGTGCGAGGAAAAGGAATCTCAGAAGAGACAGGATTCTGGACAGGGCTGGGCCGTTTGGACCCAGTGGGCCTGGGCTCAGCCCCATCTCTAGAGTCTCTTGCATTGGCTTTTTGGCTAAGGTCCATATGTGATCCTGCCCCAGAAGGGGACAGACTTCATGAGGGAACCTGTCTTGCCCATTTCTAGTGTCCTGGCTCTCCAGCTGGGTAGGAAGGGAAGGAAGAAAACAGCTTGGTTTGTTTGTATTACTGTGCCTACAGTTCACCCGGGTCCAGGACGAGGTGGGGATATGGCCCGGGTCCCAACATGCCCTCTGTGAAGCAGGGGAAGAGCAGCGAGAGCTTGGGGCAGCTGGCTGTGTTAGCTGTGTTTTGCTGTGCAGTGTCTATTGTGGCCTGCAACGCACCACCAGCCCTGTCACAGGTGTAAGGGTGGCCCCATCCCAACATCCTCATCAGCGAGTGGGCCCTGAGCTGGATGTCACTGGGAATCTCCCCAGGGGCAGAGAGCTCCTTTGGCTCTCAATGACTTCAGTGGCAGTTGGCTGGGACAGGGCAGGGTTTGCTCTAGCAAGAGGGGAGTCTCCTGTCTTTGCAAACGTCCCTCTCCCTAGCCTGGAGCCCTGGCTGCCTTGCTTCAACCTCTCCCCACGTGTCCTTTCTCTGACCTGTCCGGTGAAGTTTCCCTGCACTAGAAGAGGAAACGGTTCACAGCCTGCCCAAACTGAAATCCACTAGGAGCATGGAGCAGACAGCAAAAGAGGCAGTGTGGTGTGGTGGTTAGAGCAGGGGACAGTCAGGCAGGACACCTGCATTTTATACTGTTCTGCCATAAACTCTCTTGATGACCATGGGCATCTCACATTGCCTCCCTGTGCCTCAGTTTCCCCACTGGTAAAAATGGGGGTGATTATATAACCCACACAGCAGGGCTGGGGTGCCCAGTGAGTTACCATTTGTAAAGTGCTCTGAGATCCCCAGGTAGGAGTCACTATGGAAGTGCCAAGAATGAATGTTTTGGCTTTATTCTGAATTATTTATTATTACTCCTTTAATTATTGATTTATAAACAAATATCCCTGGGATTAATATTTGGATCTTCTTGAACCCCCGACCAGAAATGAGCAGATACAGACCAAAGGTGTCCAGAAAGGAAGGGGGGGGGGATGGGAAGAGGAAACTTATATACCTTTTCCATTGCTTTGGAGGGATTCTTTTTGTCAGGCTTTTAGCTCTGACAATCCCAGGTGGATACGTGGAGCCCAGTTCAGGCTTGAGGCGGGCTGGCGCAGCAGCACTGTGGAGTGACAGCAGGCCTGAAATGTGGCCCTTGCCTTTTCGCTTTGCACTCTGTTAAGATTGGAGACTCTTATTTGCAAATGAAGACCCCCCTCACTGCACTTCATGCTCCGTCTCCATCTTCCAAGTGTGGGGCTGCACTGGGAAGGAGCACGCTGCAGGAAGCTGTCTGCAAGCTGTTCCTGTCCTGCGGTGGCATAACCTCAGGCAGGCAGGTACGCCACTGACAGATCTTCCTCTTGCCGAGAAAGGCACCCCTACCTCTCTGCAGGCTGGAAGGTGCAGAGGGATGGCAGCCCATCGTACTGCAGCATGGGGGGTGAGGGCATGTGCCCTTAGGGGAAAAGCAGCAGCAGGGCACGCTTTCCAATTCCAAACCATATCACCTACCATGCATCCGGCTGGGCAACTGTCAAAGGCAGCTTGGAAGCATTCCTCACCTTTTGGTCCATGAGCGCTGAATGTCAGACTAGCTACTTCCTCCGGCTCGGTTGCAATCCTGCTTAGCACAGACGAGTGAGGTAACGTGGCCAGGGCTGGAGCAGGCATCAGGATTAGAACTGAGCAGTTCCCGGTGCCCAGTCCTGTGTTCGGGCCACTAGACCACACTCCTCTTGCTGCCTTGCAGCATCCTGGCCATATTCTAGCCATCTGAATGGGTGACATAGCAGGAGTGGGAGTGATGACTGTGGGAGAGGCAGTGCCCTGACCCCATGGGCTGGTTGCTTCATGAGTTACCTCAAGTTTTGAGTCCTGGAAACCCAAGTGAGAGAGCACTGGCTGTTTGGTTGTGTCAAGACATTGGTGTAACGGTAAAGTGAGGGTTTAGCTGACTCAAATGAACAGAAAGGACCTGGGTGAGGAGCCGGTTTGCCCACAGTGTACCCAATAAAAACCTCCTCTAAGCATTGCAAATGTCACTTGTCACCTTTAAGACTCTGCCCCCTGGGGAAAAAGCTGCTCTCTGGTGTTACAGAATTGCAACCTGGAGATCTGAATGTCTCCGGCATGCAGCATCCTGGACTCACCCGGGTACGTCTGCAGTACGACATGGAGAGGTTGCATACCCCAAATCAGTCCAGGATTCAACACTGGCCTGCAGGCTTGGCAAGAACAGGGCTCAACCCCTGAAAATCAGGCAGCCTCCTCAGTTCTGGGATGGGTGGCAACCCGTGTGTCCCAGACCCTAGGAAACCAGCTAATCTTACATAACATGCTGCAGCGTCTGCTGCACGCATACTGGGCATGTCAAAGGTAGAGCTGCAGCCTGGGCTGAGTTTCCCTGGATTTGGGAGTGGGTTTGGGGGAGCCCAGGATGTTTGCAGGGACTGTTGTCAAACGATCGGGGTAGCTAGCCGGGTTCTGCTCCCAGCCCGGCCACTCACATGCGTTGTGACCGTGGGAGAAGAAATCACTTAAGGTCCGTGAGCCCCTTTGAAGAGGGGGGTAAAGGTGCTTTGAGATCCCCCCCGATGGGTGCTAGCTAAATGCGACATTCATTAGTACAGGGGAGAGCTTTGTACGAGGACCTTGCTGTAGTTAATAAACATGAGTTAACCCTGTGAGGCAGGTGGGACTGATCCCCATTCTACAGAGAGAGGAACACAGGCAAAAGGTGGCTCGGGGACTGCACCCCAGCCTGGGGCAGAGTTAAGAATTAGAACCCAGGAGCCTTGACTCTCTGTCTCCCACAGGAGCACCCATTCCCAGGTGTGTGGTGTGTGTGCATCTGGAGCAGCAGAGCCCTCTCCTGGGCGTGAGATCTGAGACGCACCCTGTCAGCTTGGCCTGGAAGGAAATACAGGTCTTGAACTTTGCTGCCTGGTTTATGAACCTGGGTTACACAGGGCCTGAAATCTCCGCAGCAGCAGCCTGCCCCAGATGCAGAGAGAAGGCAGCGACACAGCCAGCCTCTTCCACTGGTTCCTTTGTGCCATGCTCGGGAGGGAGCCAGCGCGGATCAGGAAAGAGAGAACGGTACGGTAGGGACTCCCTTGCCAGATCCAGCTGATGCCTGTGGCCTGGCCTGGTGCCAGGGGAGTAATTATGAGTGATCTGAATGAAGTGGCTGGTACTCACCTGTGACCCTTCCCAGACTGCAGCCTGGCCAGGCTCTGCAGGGCTTGGAAAAGGCCATACAGGATGGAAGGCAGGGCAGAGGGCCGTGAAAAAAGGCAGCCTGGGGTGAGTGGGAGAGGAGAGTGGGTCAATGCCGTGTTTCTCAATGACTGGTTTGTGGACCGGTACCAGCCCTGAGATCGCCCTGACGCTGTTAAGAAGGCAGCAAGCCGGTTCCTGGTATCAAAAAGGCAGAGAGACACTGGTCTAATGCATATGCTTGGGCGAGGGCCGCAGTCCAGGCAGCGCCTCCAGCAGAGCCTAGAGCGTAGAGTGTGCGTCATCCTCAGAAGTCAGGGCATGTTGCTAAAATGGCCCAGCCTGATTTACGGGGCCCATCCCACAAGCAGCCCCAGCTCCCCATTCCCCTCCCTTCCTATTACCACAGAGCCCCGCAGCTCGCTCGCTCCTGCCCCATTTCCTGATTTACATGCCCCAGGGAAGCAGGTTGGGGGAAAAGGCACTAATGCCAAGATCCTCCTGGGGTGAGGGAAGTGCCAGGATTCAGGATCTCCGAGCTGTGGCTCCCTCCAAGAGCTGGGCTGGGCTGCAGCTGGAGTTCTCTGCCGCTGTGGCTCTGCGTGCGCCGTTTCTGCTCCCTCTCTGCCTGGTGCTGTGACTCCACACCCGTGACTGCCATCACACCGTGACTCTGTGCCCATTCTCTGATGGCACTGTGCCAGGACTCGGTCCTAGGGAGCACCCTCCTGCTTGGCCCCTGCTTCCCAGGGCAGTAGGCTGCAGGGGCAGTGGAGTGGTGTCTCGTATGGAGTGTGTTGACCAGGCTAGATGCACTATGCCGTGTGGAGAGCCTGCAGCCAGGAACACAGCCGCAGAGGGCAGGGCAGTGACAGGAAGGGACAGCCGAATTACTTCAGAATTTAGGGCTCGAATTCCACGCTGTTCCGGGAAGTATTCGCTCCTCCAAATCCCAGTGTGCACGAGGAGCTTGGGCAGCCATTCCACCTCAGCCACGGAACTGTCTGCTGCCCCCCGCTCGCTCGGGGAAAATGAGGCGCCTCTTTGCAGTGCTCCTGAGAGTTGAGAGAGGCTGTGTGGGCCAGGATGCCAGGGTTCGCCAGGCGCCCAGATTGCAGAGAGGGGCCATGTTTTCTGGAGAAGAGCTCAGAGGGGCTGCTCGGGGGTGGGTGAGCCTGGGGACATGAAAGTGACCGGTGTTTAATTTATGTCAATCAAAACTTTATCGAGGCCTATCATGGGACATGCAGCAACACAGACGTGAACGGACATGCATTGGCCTGGCAAAATGGGACAGACCTAAGGCATGATTCTCCCCTGCCTAGCACCTTGTTTCGTCACTAATGCCTGAGCGAAGCAGGCAGGAAATGCTCCCAGAGCAGGAAGTTGTCATTGCAGGTGGGGCTTTGCACAGGTGTAAGTGACGACGTGTTGCCAAGCGGTGAAGATTCAGGCCCAAACTATCACAGCAGCTGCGAGGAGCCAGAAGATTTTTCTTTCTAAGATTCAATGTGAGTCCCTGTTCTCGTGTGCTATGGGGAGGAGGAGAGCCCAAAATGAACCCATTAAACAGGTCTGGTTCTCCTCTCACCGACACCTGTGTAAATCAGGAGTTACTCCACTAACATCAGTGGGTCTAATTCTGCATTGCTTTGCCCCTGTGTAGTCAATTACACCAGTTTACTGGGGGGAAGGAGGGGGAGGAGATGCTACCACATCAGACTGGTAGCACTGCACACTCACTTTGCATTGGTGTATAAGCTTACACAAGGTGCAGGGCCACAGAGGCCCAATGGAATTAGACTAATGTAAATGGGCTGCAAGAGAGAAGAGAATCCAGCCCGTAATGCCTGGATTGCACTTCAGTCTATTTACTGAACCCCCACTTGGTCTCTGGTACAGAGTTAGAATTAAACTATTTATTTGTGGCTATGAAATTCCAGCTTGTGCGATAGGTGGTCCAGGGAGTTAATACACTAGGCCAAGGAGGGAGGGAAAAAAAGACAGCTCACAAACCAAGCTCCAGCCTATGCCAAAATGAGATGCTGGTCACGATTGCCCTCCATTGTATTCGTGCAACTCTCCTTTCTGCAACGCTTTGATCAGCAGTGAACTAGTTAATGATGTTGACATGTAACTTTTTAGCATGGGGTTTCAGAATCAACAGCCCTTGAAATGGAGACGGGCTCTCAGAGTTATTGTTTCAGGCAGGCTGCAGACTCAGGCAAACCCCACCCCATCTGTTGCACTCAGTGCCCATGTTCAAAGTTTTCTTTGCCCCCATAAAGGCCAGGGCCTTAGACGTCATTTAAATGAAAGCTGAGATGCGATAGCACAATATGGCGGGCTCCTAGGAGATGGTACAGGTATGATGAGCCGTCAAGAATTGGCTCATTTTGACCCCTTTCCTGTCTGCCAACCTGGTCTCAGATCAACAGTGAAAGCTGTTGGGTGGCCACAGGGGTATCCTTGCGGGATGTTTGTCAGGGGTGCAAAACCACTAGGCTGGCTCGGCTGCTCACCATGCCTTTAGCATCATGCCCATCGGGACAGAGGGGGCCCTGTGTGTCAGGAGGTCACAGGAGCTCTGGATGGGCCCAGGATGGGCATAGCCCCATGTTCTCTAGTGCAGGGTGGAGCTGAGAGTGGGAACCTTGTGTAACACTGCCTGCCCGTGCTACTCCTGGCTCTAGCCAGTCCTGTCAAGTCTCGCACTTGGCTATATGCTAATATTAATTGAAATGTGAGAAGCCAAGCAGGTGGTTTACCCCATGGAGCAATGTGAGGCATACACACCCAGCCTCCCATAGCTGTGTGACATGCCACCCTTCCCATTCCCTCCCCACGCCATAGGTCAGGCAGTCCCTCCCCCTCTTGTCCCACCTTTCCCTTTGTTCTGTTTCCTGCTGTGTGGATCAGAGTTGTGTTTCACTCATTGGTGCATGGGCTGTGCTGTGTGGGACTCAGCATTATAAATTCCTGTGTTACTTACATACAGACACACTGATCATATGCATGGGACATCAGGCTAGAACCCAGGCCTGCTGGCTCCAGAGACACAGGCCTCATCCCCTTGAGCAACCAGAAAGCTCCCTCAGCTGGAACTAGCAGTTGATCCCTTACTCTCTCTTTAGTGGGTCAGCCATTAGGGAGTGACATGACACAAACCCTGAGCCAGCACATTACAGCAGACCTGGAATAGCAAGGGGCCTTGCACGTCAGGATTGAGGTGAATAGGCACAGGTGTGGGAGGGGACGTAAAGGTCAGGAGTGGCATACGTGGGCGTGCTGCAGGTGGTTGTTGAGTCACGCTGGCAGGGCTCTGGGGGTGTTGCTGAGTAGCTCTCTCGATCCCTGCCTGCTTTATTTCTCACTCAGTCAGTGCTCTCGGTCCCTGCTTTTCCTGGGTAAGAAAATGCACTGTGAATGCAAAGAGGACAGCATCCTGGAGCAGGGAAAATCAATGTCTGGGAGTGAAACCCTGTTACCCACACACCTGCTCTCCAAATACTAGAGTCATTTCTCCTCTGTGTCGCTGATCCTTCCCCTTCTCTTCTTCCAAGAAGCTTTACTCCTCCAGCATAATGGCTGCTCCCATCCCAGGAGCTGGCCAGCAGGAAATGCTGTCACATTAGCGTGACGCGCCCCTGGAGAGGGACATTTCCAAAGCTCCAGAGAGGAACAAGCCAGCTCCTTCTTTCGCACCTCCAGCTTCACGTGGAGTGTGCTGCTGTCTTCTTATCGAGCAAATGTTCTCTATGCTGAGCGGACAAGGAACAAAGGCTCCCATGATCTAATAATCTCTACTTGACTGGTGTGGGTATCACGGCATTGCCTGCTCCGTGAAAGGCTCTGGGGGACTTTGGTTCTTCTTTGGGACACTGCTAGAAATAAACCATCCAAACCAATGCCAGGAAAATAAGGTTTCAATAGCAGCGTCCGTTTCCAGGCCAGCACAGGGCTTTGCAAGACTCTCAGACTGTGGACCTCCCAGCCCAGAGTGGGTTCATTTCCAACAGCGTCTTCTGTGCCGGTGTGACATTCCCTACACACCCACCGACCCAGAGTCATGGCGGCCAAGTCTGCTGGAGCGGCTGCAGTTTCTTCCTGATAAGAACAGTCCAAAAGACATAGCAGCTCAAACCAAATCCGGCACCTCCCTCCCTAACCACCACATCCACCCACTAAATGCTGCTCAGATTCAGAAGTGCTCATCAAATTCAAAAGTGCTGATGAAAGGGGCTGGCTCAGCTGTGGGGGATGATGTCCACAGAGCAGCAGGTACCTCCATGCTGCCCTGCAGTTAAGGTTCAGCCTATGGACCCACCTTTAAAAATGACAGTGGAGTTCAGTCTTTGTGGCCCATTCAGCTGTTGGCCTTCTGCTGAGCCTGTCAGCAATGGGGCCATCAGGAATGCCAGAGGTGCTGCTGGTGGCTTTGCCAGGATGCCTGTCCACTGCTGGCCTGAGACCCCCCTGCAACTCATCTCACACTGAGGCCATCGCACATCTGTCAGACAAGAATCCATGCATTAAAAGTTGTATCTGCCAATGTGTCAGAGAGTTACACTAGAGTTGCACTGTGGTTAAAGTGAAAATATAGAGTGTAACCCAGGGAGTTAACCTCCCAGCTGTAGGATTCTGCAACAGGTCTGCGTATCAAAAAGTAAAACCCCAGGGCAATGTATTCAGTATGAAATTGAAAGAGAAATTATATGTACTAAGGGAAGTGGTGGGATTCCCTGTCTCTTGGGACCTTCCGCTCAAGACTGGATGCCTTTCTTGAAGAGATGCTTTAATCAAACACGAGTTATTGGTCTAAATACAGCGGTAATGATCAAATTTAGTGCGATATCCAGGAGATCAAACTATATGATCTAATGTTCCCTGCTGGCCTTAAACTCTATAAATCTATGACCCAGGAAGTAACTCTACCCCCTAGGAGCTTCTATAACCCAATAATGGAGAAGACCCAGAGACTCTATGAATCCCACTGGGGACTTCACCCATTGCTGATCTAGTTTATGTGGAAGGTGCCCAGGAACTACAGTAATGAATGGTAGGGAAATAAAACAACCTAAGACAGAGAGAGAGAGAGAAAAAAACTGTATTGATTTTTCTGACGATGAAATGTGTCACAGAGAGAAACTGTGAGCAAAATAAACTCTCTTTCTTTTGGAGAAACTTGTTCTATATGCTGACAATATGGGAGAAACATCCCTGTTTCTTTGGGGGCCTTTGTGTGTGTGTGGAGGGGTTGATCTGAACCTAGGAGGTGCTGATAACCCTCAGCCGAGTGACACCAACACAGATGACGCTCAGCACCTCCTCTGACTGGATCCTAAGTTGCCAAGGGAAAAGGGGGAAAATTATGACCATCAAAAGCTCTCCAGTCATGTGGATCTTACGAAAGGGGGCGAGCAGGATCCGTCCCTCCACCCCCAGCGCCCCCGGTTATTCTGGCACGTTTGTCGCTGTGGAGAGGAGTCACAGCAAAGGCTGTTGTGTAATGAGCTGTTGCCTTTTTTGTAGTTAATGATATGGATCGGTGCCATAATCAGACAAATAAGTAGTGTTGTCCCAGATGGTGGAGTCTGATAAGGGCAGGGAGAAAATTGGGGAGTTTGACTCTATGCTATCATATACATCAGTATAAAGATATTGTACAGAGTGTGTGTGTGTGTGTGTGAGAGAGAGACAGAAATGTCAATGTGCGCACAACGGAATGTACTTTGTTATCCCGTGCTCCAGAGATGGCCCGGCATCATTTGCTAAAGACAGCTAGAACCTCGTGAGTGGTGCTCATCTACCCACTTTATAATTCCTACAAAAAGTTGGTGGTGTCTTCCTGCCTCTCACACAGGGTTTACCAGGGCCGCCCAGGGGGGGGGAAAGTGGGGCAATTTGCCCCGGGCCCCGCGGGGCCCGCACGAGAGTTTTTCAGGGCCCCTGGAGTGGGGTCCTTCACTCACTCCGGGGGCCCCAGAAAACTCTTGTGGGGCCTGGGCCCCCGGAGCTTCTTCCGCTGTGGGTTGTTGTCGGCAATTCGACGGCGAGGGGTCCTTCTGCTCTGGGACCCACCGCTGAAGTGCCCTGAAGACCCGCGGCGGGGGTCCTTCCGGCACTTCAGCGGCAGGTCCCGGGGCGGGTCTTTAGTGGCAATTCCCACCGAAGACCCCAGTCCCCCTGAATCCTCTGGGCAGCCCTGGGGTTTACTAACAGATGTGGTGTGATCTCCTGGGATGAAGCTGCCCTTCTTTCAGCAAGCATGCGGCAGTCCATTTACTAACACCGCGCATGGAGTATTCCCATCAGTAAGTGAAGCCAAACTCCGATGGTTAAAATCAGTGGACAAAGTACGTTTTGTGATGCGTTGCTTTTGCTTTTTCAGTTGCGTTTGTTCACTAATTAGCAAAATCTGGCACTGCGCACTGTTCCCCCGCTCATTAATGATTATTAATTATTTGTGAAGCAATGTAGATGCACGCCGCACTGTAGATGACACAAATGAAAACAGCCACAGATCTCAGGGAGCTTATGTAACATACCATCCGCTTGGTCATCATGAGGGATTGAACCTGGGACCTCTAGAGCTGAGGGCTTGAACTGCTACAGCTGGAGCTAAAGGACTAATTTCCTTAGTTGAGCACTGTAGCACACTGGTTTCTTCGGTGGCTCAGGCACAGTGGGGAATGTCATACACATTGAACAGTGATTTACACTGGCAGGCACAGATAAGGTGAGATACACTGGGGGGAAAAGGTTAACTAGCAGGTAAACTAATGTTGGGGAGGAGAGGGGGTTTGACTGATTGGGGTAGGCAACCTATGGCATGTGTGCCAAAGGCGGCACACAAGCTGATTTTCAGTGGCATTCACACTACCCGGGTCCTGGCCACCGGTCCAGGGGGCTCTGCATTTAAATTTAATTTTAAATGAAGCTTCTTAAACATTTTAAAAACCTTATTTACTTTACATACAATAGTTATAGACTTGTAGAAAGAGACCTTCTAAATACGTTAAAATGTATTACTGGCACACGAGACCTTAAATTAGAGTGAATAAATGAAGCCTCGGCACAGCACTTCTGAAAGGTTGCCGACCCCTGGATTAGTGGGTGAGTGTTTGTGGAGGAATTTGAATGAAGAAGGGTGGGAGGCCCTTTTAAGGGGTGGCATAGAAGAAGCTGGGGAGATGGGATTGGGAGAAGGAAATGACAGGGGGTATGAGGCTGGCATCACTGATGGAGCAGAGCAGGTGATAGGAAATAAAATCTGAGATGTCCTGTAGTCAGGGTGGAGGGAGTTCTCCATGCTGCCCAGGGCGAGGATGAATCTGGCTGTCTCCTTTTTACCCTTACTTTACTGAATGCAGCCATTCCACTGTGGGCCAGCATCCCGTCCTTCAGAACTCACAAGCGAAGCAGGGTGAGGCTAGAGCAGTGTTTGGCAGATTTTTGAGGGACCCCTAGATGCTTTAGGAAGTGATGTTGATTGACTAGATGACACTTTCTCCTCTCCGAGTCATTACTGAGCCAATCTCCCAGCAACAAGTAGGAGGATAGTGTGGTCTAATGGGTAAGGCAGCAGCTGGAGAGTCAGAAGACTTGGGTTTTATTCCCAGTTCTGACCTGCCGTAGGACTTTGGGCAAGTCACTTCATCTCGCTGTGCCTCTGATCTCCATCTCGCCTTTGGTCGGCCTCGTCTCTCGCTGAGTGATGGCCGTGCCTAGCACAGCGCGCCACCATTCTTAGCAGCAGTCTCTGGATGCTACTGCAGTATAGTGGACACTGTACGACTGGAAGCACCATATTTTGGGTGAAATGTACAACCAAGGCCCTGGTCGCTTGTGGCTTTTGTTATTACGAGAGTTGGGGTGGTAGGCAAACAATAAAAGGAATCAGAGAGAATCAACCATGAAAATATGTAAATTGGAGATTAAAAAAAAGCTTAAAAGGTCACCTGAATCAGCCGCAGCGGCTTTCTTCCAGGGACAATGATACTGCACTCGCTTTAGTTTTGTTCCAGAGACAAGGCCTTTGTAAAGAGCTGGGTTTTTGCACCATGCTCTGAAGCACTCCCTGCACATGTCAATGCATTTTAGAGTTGCATTTGGCCAATGTCTGAAATAGATCTACACATGAAATAGATGGTGGTTTATAGCCATTGTCTACTGTGCATTCTGGTCCTAAAGAGCCATCTCTCTAAATTATCTTAGCGGAGCTGAAATTTGGGGTAATAAAGTTGTTTTGAGGGACAACAATGCCATCCCAACTCTAGTTTGAAATAATTCCTTGCCCGGCCCTTTAGCAGTAAAATGATGGCGACATCTGTTCCTACTAAGCACAACTGGTAGGTCCTGGGCAGGTAGGGAAGCATCACCATAGGATACCCACAGTGCACTACCAAAAATATGTGTGGCACTGTGAAATTCTGCACAGGAAAGCACCATTCAGATTTCCCAAGTTGCCATCACTCATTCTATTCTCCCAAGGATTATTTGGCAAGTTACTCATGGTAGGTCCAACCATAGTTCTCATGCTAACTGCACTCAGTTACTTTCAGTTTCAGGAGGCAGGAATAACCACGTTTCCTCTCTTACCACCTGACACTTTGTGGTACTTCCCATAGAACTAAATAGTGAGCTGGTCCTTGGGCAGGTTAGGAGCACAGCTGGAAGATCCACACCTGGTTCGCGCATTGGTGGTTCCTGGTTAACAAGAAGCATGAGATGTTCAGGGCTGTACCTGTTAGTAGGAAGCAGATGGCATGCCAAGAGGTCTCGATGGCTAGTGGGTTTAATTAGTCATTGGGAACTCAGCCCTTTTGTCCATCCTTGGGCTAATTCTGCTTCCTGCAAAGGTTTCTGTTTGTCCTAAGTATTCACCATTTTTCAGCCTTGTTTGCTTCAATTGTTCGCCATTTGTTATTCCTGGCCTATGATTGGTGAGTTTCCCTAATTCACATGGTGTTGTGTCTGCTTCCTGATTGGATAATGGAAACTTTTAAAACCAGAGAACAAACCACTAACAAATGCTAAATAATGAAGAGCAAATAACTCATTTTCTGGGATGAATTTCTGGTCAGTTCTCTTTTGGGGCTAAAGTTTGTGAATCGTTGGGAATTCACAAACACCTTCACGAATATGCAGGTGGCCCTCCAAATACTTGGGAACAGCGACAGTACGGCTCTGGTGTCTGGCTGTACGTGCAGCTGCAGCCTGTATCTGAGTCGAGGCTGGATTTAGCATGTAGGCAGAACCAGCTGCCTATCTCTAATAAAGTACTGAACCCTGCAGCTAACAATGTTTGCATTAGCTTACTCCAGATGATAACAGCATGGACAGATCTGCAGCATGTATCATAAAATGGACTTTATAGTCCCGCTGTGAATGCACAAAGATTCATGGAGCAGCTGTAGGGGAAAGCAACATGCTAAGGGGAGAGCAGTGACCAGTGAGCTGTATCAGACCTGCCCATGCACAGCAGAGTCAGCCCAATATTCATCTCATGTGTATGGAGCTGTATTGGCAGATTAAGTGCACCGGATGTGACAGTTTTGGACCACATCAGCTGATCTCCATTTGAAGCTGTGAGCAGACAGGAGTGTTTTGTTTCGCTTTCCTTCCCACAGGAAAACAGCTACATGGTAGAGATGGGCCTCAAGGAGCTGAACAGCCCCAAACTCTGTGTGTGTGTGTGTGTGTGTGTGTGTGGATCTATGGGCATGTAGGTGTGTGCGTGCATTTCTCTTTGTGTATGTATCTGTCTGTGGGTATATGTGTGTGTGCATATACACTTCTGTGCATTTCTCTGGAATTCAAACTCATCTCCTGATCTGAAATTCACCAGTGTCTCCCTATGTCTACAATGGTCCAACCCGGCCCCAGTGCTGTGGGGCTGTCAATCTGGATCTACATCCAAATATCATGTCCCTGCCCCATCGCTGCTCAGACTGAAGCTGGATGTTGCTAGCACTGTTCCGATACCACCACGGGTCAGGCTTACAAACACAGGTAGAGGGAAAACAACGTAACGTGTAATGGAGCGTGTCCGTTTCCACGCGACAGGAAGGAAGCTCTTTCCCCAAGGACACAGACGGCACTGCCCATGCTCACTCACATGGGTGCTATTTCCAGCTCGCTGAGCACTGGGCCAAGTTTTCTCCAACAGATTGAGTTTGGAGTCTAAGTGATTCACCCCCTCTCCCAGCACCCGCTGTCTGCAGGCATTTGAGAGTTCAGTGGCTGCTGAGCATCTCGCTCCAAATATATGATTTGCTCTGTACATTATTTTTACAAGGGACACACACGCATGCACGTGTGCGCGCACACACACACACACTGTTGCCCTCATATAGCCACGCACACTGGTGCATTCGGACCCACCCACCCATAATCTCCCTTAACACTGATGCTCTCACGAACAGATCGCTACATCTCCTGGGGCCCCACACACTTTAATGCATCGCCCTGCTCTTCTCTAGCCACACACATGTCAATACACTCACATGCATGTCCTCAGTTGCCTACACATACACCACGGGTGCACGCTCACACCCAATTCTTTTCAAGCCAATAACATTACTTCTTCCTTCTTCTGCTTCCTCCTTCCATTTGCCCCCCACACATGCCATTGCAACCCCTGAAAGTGCAGCTGTTTTAGCGACTGTATCCTTCCCCTGTTTGAAATGCAGGGAGGAATATGCATGCCGCTTATCATCTCAAACCCCTATAATCATTTTGTCAACCAAAAGGCAGCTCTCCGTCAAACACCCACAAGCAAATTGGGAGATTTAATGAATTTGGGAGCGGCACCTGAGATCAGGCTGTGGGTTTCTTTTGGGAGTGAGGTGAGTTTGGAGGTTGGATTTTTATTTCCCGCTCCTCTCGTGAGTGATGCAGCAACTCTCATCAGATGGATTTAAAAGAAAAAGGTCTTTGCTGGAGATTTATAATGCTGGAGAAAATGTGTTGCCACCGGCTCAGCTCTCTAGAGAAAGTGGAATTATGCAATGAAAAGAGAAAGTAATTCAGCTCGAGAAGAGATGCTGGTGGGTTTCCAACAAAGACTAATGGAGCTCTGAGCTCAGTCACCTGGAACGGCTCTAAGAATGGCCCTTCCTGTCCCCTTTCTGCTTCCATAGAGCATCCAATGTTTCCTTTTGTTCTTTGTGTGCGTTTGTCTCCGGAGTCTTTGCCACACAGGGTTAACGTGACCATTTCGCTCCATTCCGAAAGCAAATAAACCGGACAAAAACCTTTCGCCCGCAAAACCAGGGACTCGTTCATTTTTAATGAGTTGGCTGCAGCAGCTACAAACAGGGTGTTCTTTCTAACATCACCTGCTCCATAAGGAGGAGGGGAGTTCAGCCCTAGTGGCCCAGGCCCTCTCTGCTCAGTTTGCTATCGGAGGCACCAGCGGAAGATCGCCTGTGGGGATGGTGGCTTGCTTTTTGTGACATGAGCGCCTGGGCCCTTGGAAATGGATGGATACCATGCAAGAGCAGTAGCCTAGGAAGTTCCTAGGTAGCCAGCGAGTGATTGTATGATTTGCTAATGCAGAATTCTCACTGGCCAAGCAGACTCGTAACTGACTGGAGACTGAACCTGGGGGCTGATTATCTGAGTTCTCGCGGAAGTGTTGGCAGTGGCCTAGAAACGCCAGTGGCATATCACCACCATCTGCAGCGCCCCCCGCCAAATCCCGGGGCTGCCCAGTTTTCCTTCCTCTCTCTGGTGCCCGTCGGGGTCTGATCAGTGTCCAGTGCCCACCTCGTTGAATTGGCCCCATGGGAAGCCGCCTCATGAGATATAGACAGTGCCCACGTACATCACAGAGCAGCAAGAAAAGGTCTCAGGGATAGCACCCTGTTGGGGTATAGGAACTCCTGAGTCCTATTCCTAAGCGCTGCCAGAGAGTTACCATGTGGCTGCAGGCATGTGCCTCAGTTTCCCTATCTGTAAATTGCAGTAAAGCCCCGCCCTGTGGATGAATTAGGGTTTGAATATGGAAAGGTGCGAAGTGCTGTTTGTTAGGAGCACTAAAAGGTGAGAGAGGAAGAGCAGGAAAGGGGGAAGCCCAGTGGTTTGCTCAGTACTCTTCCAGGAACCGTACTAAATCGCAACAGACTCCTGCTCCAGCTCTGCCCCCAAGCCTCCTGAGCTCTGCCTCCGGCCCCTGTTAGCTCTCCCCCCTTGCCTCTTCCCTCCCCTCCACCCACCCCCATTTCTTCTCTGCCAGGCTGCACATGGAATTTCCTGTTCTCGCTCCATATCACAACAGCATGTTCTTCTCCCCTGGAGAAAAGCGACCCGAGGGATGGTGAGAGAACCTCACCTTAGGGGTTCTCTGCCAAGGACAAATATCTCCAAGCTCACCCAAGAGCCTTCTGGTCCTCTCCCAACGGTGTGGAGGGGAAGGCTGAGCAGCTACTTGTATTTGGTGGGGTCAAGTGCACAGGTGGTCCCCAAAGCACTGATGCCACCTGCTCTGCTGGAGACCTGTGCTAGGCTCTCTCACCTGAGCACCCCAAGGAACTTGCACAGAGCAGTTCCTCTCTCTTTAACCTTTCAGCTAATGCCTGGGATATTTGTGGCAGGCCTGCAAAGCAGAGTTGAAAGGTCAAAGCAACCCCAGCAAAGGAGATATGATGCAGATGTAGGGCCATGAATCTGTGGGGAAAATAGCCTGCAACCTGCCAGCACCAGATGCCTGGACAGGTCCCTGCAAGCTGCTCTTTGTTTACCAAAAGCCTCTCAGCCCTGAGGGAGCCAGGGAACAAGAGCAGTGAGAAGGAGCAAGATACAAAGAGCCAGATCCTGCAGCAGCTGATGTTGCAATGTGTGTATGATGGTAAAACTGGCCAAGGGCTGTCCCACACAGAGGATAAGGGCTCTATTACTGCTGCCAGCTATGGAAGATCTCCTTTAGCTCAAGCAGCAGGTGCAGCGGCCTGTATGTTTGGAGTTAATCAACACAGTCCCAAGCCCAGCTCCCCAGATTTATCTGGTCTGTTGCCTGCAGCATGTAGATTAATGATAAAATCAACAGCGGGATGCAGGAGGAGACCCCAGAGACCCCATGCCGCTGCTACTAACTTACCAGCTTGCTCCTGGCACTACAGGGTCACTCCAGTTACTTGTTTTCCTCCTGTACACAAGGACAATACAGCCTAGAAAGCTGAATGGAGGCGGGGGGAGAGGGGTGGAGTGGAAACTCGCATTCAAAGAAACCCAAGGGGTTTGGAGAATTCAGTAGCAGGAACAAGATTTTTGAGTTCTTTGCCTGTGTGAAAGAGGCATAGGCCACATGCCATAGACAGTTGGAACAAACTGATGACTATGACCCATACCCCACTTCTTCTTAGCATATGTGCAATGTTCCTCAGATGGCAGGTGACCAGGGTTCAGCACCGAATTTGGTCCGCTGGTTGGATCATTAGCTTGCCTGGCTTGGGCCAGGTACTGTCGGGGAGTGCAACGTGAACGCTGATCCATGCCCCCCAGGCCCCACTGGCAGGGGCGAGCCAAAAGTCTGACCCTAATTTCAAACCCACTTGAATGCTGCCTATTGCAAAGTTTGATTTAAATCTCACTGGATTTGCCATTCCCTTCGGGTCCAGGGCTGGTTTCTCTTGTGTCCTTGGAAAAAGTGTTTCTGGGTGAAATTTACCCCTGTGCAGAGAGCCAGCAGATGGTATTCCAAAGAGAGCTTAAGTGATTCACCAGTGGTGCATCGGCCTTGTTCTCTGCACAGGGGTGAATTTTGCCCTCTGTGTTGTTTTAAGTTGGGGAAAAATAAAGCTAAGGTGCCCCGTCGAGTTTCCACCCTATTCAGCACAGGGTCATTAGAGCGGGCCAAATCACAGAGTATTTGCCACAAATATTGCTTTGGATTTCAAAGCCAGTTTGCTGTGGCTTTGCCCGCTCCCCTTCTGTGCTTGTGCTCTATGAATATTCGACCGAGTGAGTTCCCTGGCAGGAGAGTTTAGAGGAACGCTGTATGTTAAGTGACTAGTGGAGAATATTCATGCAAAGTGGAGCCTGAATTCATAAACATGGACTGCGAGCTCCTTGGGGCAGGGAGTGTCTTTTTGTTCTGTGCTTGTCAGCACCTCATGCAGTGAGGTCCTGGTCCAGGACAGGAGCTCCGAGGCACTACCACCATACACATCGTAATAATAAAACACAAATATTCACACCAGGAACCAAATTCTAAGACTTGTGCTTATCCAGTCAGGTATCAGAAACATATGTGCTACCCTAAAATGTCCCAACCCTGCTCATCAGTGCAGCTGGAATTTTGAAGATCAAACACTCACCACAAACATCTCCCCGAGGTCCAGAGATATCCAGTAAATAATTTTCAATTCAGAGAATTGTGATTAGTGATCATTGGCAATTCAAGAGCAGACAAAAAAAGGAAGAACAAATTTGTCACATTTGTTCTACATTAGTTGCTCAACTTTAATAATAAATTCCATACAAGTAAAAAAAGGAAACTGACTGATCGATTGATTATACAAGAGAACAAGGAAACCGATTCTCCACTGAGTGATGTTAGAGGTCCCATCTGAAAGAATAGAAAAAAAGCATTTTTCTCTTGAATCCCTCACAGTTACCATTGTCTTGGATGTTACTTGCAGTAACACTAGTAAAAATGATCAGAGAAGAAGTGTGTTCGAAATCGATGGTGTCTCTTTAATTCATTAGTCTAGAGCCAGAGCTGTAAGAACTGCCTGGAAGGATGCTGCTTTCTGATCTGGGTACACTGCTGCTTTTTTTTTGCTCACTTACTCCTTGGAATCTCTTTCCATGTGGCTAATATCTATCAGTTGATCAACGGAGAAAATTCTGGCCTGCTTGCCTTATGTTATTCTATGCTATAATAGTCTAGTTCGAATACATCTTACTAGCTTAGTGAAGCACTCCAGCATTATGGGTTATGACCTGCTGGCCATTATATTTGCTACGACTTTGCAATCTATATTTATTAGTGAAACTGGGCAAAGTCTTTTTTGTCCTCGTGCTGTTTCTCTGAGCGTTCAGACTGTGAGTAACACTGGCTTAAATGTGTGTGGATATATAATTTTCTATTGCATTATGGTAGGCTTCCTGCAGGCTAGATATTGATTACGTTATAAGCCACTACAAGGCAAGCCCGCTTGTGCTGTTGGTTCTCAGTCCGGTTGCATTCGTCTCATTCTTCAACCACCCAATGGCTCGGGAAAGCAGGTCCCATTGTGGTGGGATATGTTTTGAATAGTGGAGCCTGGAACTGGGAACTCCACAGTTCCTCCCGATTGGCTTCCTATTACATCTCGGTTAGTCGTGGGGCTGCATTGTATATGGCTACTGTGCCTATGTTCTGTGTAAGGGCTAGATTATTACTTGGACTATGTGCACCCATATGCCTACGCCGGCTACCCAGACTTTGGGTCCCAGCGTGTAGGAGTAGTTGGGTCTATGCCTACATTTGTGTGCGGTATGCGACGCTCTCCTAGAAGCAGATGGGCAGAGACTGGATGGAGCCCTGACTCTCCTCCCTACTCGCTGGGCAGAGAAGTTGAACTGACACAGGCCAGCAGCAAATTACTCCCTCTCCCCACCCGCAGAGGAAGCAGGGCAGGAACTGTGCCTCAGAAGAGTGTGTCTGAGTCCCCGGGCTTCCTGGAGACAGTGCATTTCATACACCACCCCTTGCTCTGCCTACACTCACAGTGAAGCTCTAAGCATGTGCATGAACTCTGAGCATTTCTCTTGGGCGTTTCTTTGCTGCAAAGTATATTACCCTACCCAGGAGACATGCTTTTAGGGCCAAAGCCTGGCTCGGAGCAGCTGATCCCTCAGCCCTGGGGCTCCAGGGAGGACTATGGAATCTGGCCTCTAATCTTTGCCTGGGGCAAGATATTACCTCTCTATGCACATGCACAGTTTTCCCTGGGGCCAATGAGAGCTGTGTCCACCCATCCAAGAGCAGCATTTGGCCTTTAATTTGTTTATTTCCGCTCCAGAGGTAGACGCACACTTTGTAATTAACTCCAATTTGCATAATATGGGACCTATGAATTGACTGTGATTCTGTCTGCAACTCTCATATTCCCTGAGAGGCGAAATGAAGGCTTTATCTGCGTTGGGAGAACAGAATGGAAATGACCTAGAATTCTCTCGGCTTGGACAGTAATAGACTGTCTCTCTCCTTGAAATTTCCTGTTAATTTGACTCCCTGGGAGCTTTTTAATGACTTAGGATGGATGATACTCCTTGCGCTCTTGCTGCATGCACATTAGCCATTGTTAACACTGCCCGGGCTCTGCCTCTTGATCAGTTCAGCGTGCTCTTTGAAGAAATGCAATCTCTGGGTCAGATTCTGCTACGCTCAGCTCCTGCTGGGTGCCAGCCCGCTCCACATGTAGCCGCTTTGAAATCAGTGGGGCTGCTCAGCCTGAGCATGGGTGGCAGAATCAGGTTTTCTGCCGCTAATGATTTTTGTTTGCTAAATATCATTTGTTTCCTTTGTATTGGGTTAGTTATATTAGGGTAAAATCCAAAGCGCCAGTTCTGATCCCTTTACTCAGGCTGAGCAGTAACGTCTTACTCCGCCCGGGCTCCCGTTTGACGTCAGTGGGGCTAGTGATGGAGTCAGGTGCTATCCACAGTAAGTGAGGCCATCAGAATCTGGGCCATGGCTAGTCACGCCTTACTACAGCTGGTTAAAAAACTTTCCGAGGGAGCAGTTACCATTGGAAAATGCTGATTTGGCAAAAATGAACCATTTCATGGGACTGTATCGGTTGCATCAAAAGCTGCATGGGGAATTATCAAAACAGTTAATTTCAATGTAATCGTTTTGACATATGTAATATAATTAATGATAACATCAAAACAAAATACCCTTAGCAATATGTTCAAAACAAAATACGTTCTGAATATTTCATGTGGAAAAAATTCCCACGTTTTGGACTTTTCATCCCTGATTTGGGACAAACCCAAAATTCGGAATTTCCCACATGATGGAAACTCCATTTTGCCACCAGCTCTACTCATTTAATTAAAGTCTCATCAAAGTGCAGATTTTGAAGCACGTCTATGATTGCTCCTCCCTTTCCCCATTCATCCACCGCCTGATTCTCACCATCTGGATATACTTCTCTGCTTTCGGGAGTGTTGTCTTTCAGCCTCTTCTTTGCGGTACCTGGCGTAGGGCCGGTAAGGCAGGAACTTGTTGCCAAGTCTTTCATTTTCCGAAGATGAGGTTTTAGAAATTTTATGATTCTTCTTTCTAAGTCTCAGGGGGCCACCTTCTTTTCTGGCTTTCCTCCATAGACTCCAGAGCAGTTGTTTCAGTCACAGATCAGCTTGGCTCTAGAATGACTGTATTGATTTGTTTTGTGTCAGTCTAAGAGCTGCTTAGATTATGGTGCGGAGGGATGGGGGACAAAGCAGCACCCTGGACCGTCTATTCTCTTTCGGTCATCACGTGACTCCGAAAATGCCTCAGCTCTCAGCGTGTTGGGATTTGCACCGATGGAATTGGTTCTAACATTAGCTTGGCCTGTGGGGTCTATTTTGGAGCTTGGGGACTGTCCTGCCAGGAATAAGTTCATTGCTATCCGGATAAGAATTTGTTACCAGCAGGGGATCGGTATAAGTATGGGCCCAATCTTGCAAGGTATTTTCAGACTTTGCTGGGAATTGTGGGCGCTCAGCACCACAGTACAGATCAGACCCCATGGTTGTTAGCTGAGTAACCCTCTTCTACATTGTCCTATAATGTTTTTCATTCTTTTAGCCTTAGACCCAGATTCTGGCCAGCCGTGCGCATGGGCACATGCGAGCTGTACTGGAACCAGGAGGAGCTGAGGGGGCTGGCTCCTTAGTTGCTGGGGGGCTGGCTCCTACAGGCCTTCTGGAAGAGATGCTGCAGGGGGTCATGGTCGGCATGGGAGTATGCTCCCTGGCCCAGGGACGGCTGCTGCTCCCTGAGTGCCCTGACAGGGAACAGATTGTGTATGCAGAGAGGTGTGCTGCATTGCTTAGAGGGGCTCCCCTCAAAACTGCCAGTCTGTAGGTGGTGATGCCACACAGGTGCCAGGTTGGAGCTCAGTTACTCTCTTTGGATATGTGTCTCCCCGCAGCAGGTGTTCATGGAGTCTATTTTTAACCTCTCCCATGCACTGTAACCTATTGGCTGGTGTATGTATCACCCCTGCCCTCTGCTAGATGGAACATCAGACTTGCTCAGGTGCCTGTGCATGTGAGATCATGTTGCCGTCCGGTTGCTACAGCCTATACAGGTTATAAGCCCTAATACTAGAACTGCTACAGGAGAATCCCCTTTAGCTCAAGTGATCGCAGTTCTGAGTTCTCCCCCAGCTTGTGGCCTGCGTGTACAGAATAGCTGAGGGGTATGAAGTACCCTGTGGCCAGGGGAACATTACAGCCCCCGGGCAGTTACTTTGTTATGAGGTGCCAGCTAGTGAGAGTTTTAAAGCCCGGGCAATTGCAGTTCTACTTCTGCTGGCCAGCAAGACAGGATGCAATCGCTGTTTCTATATGCGCCACATAAGCCATTCTCTCTGGAGAGTCGCCGTGTAGGCCTAGCACTGTGATTCGTAGGCACGGGGGAATTGCACAGACTCGCACAGCTACAATTTTTATGAGTGAAGATGTTTAATTTTGACTCACGTAGATTATGAGGTGAGAAAACTGGCATTTTTTTGCTCAGCTACCTCTGAAAAGGACCCAGAGGAGCCTGATAAGCAAAGAACAGGCATCCTCCCCCAAGCTCAGGAATTGACGGTACATAAGTGCAAGCCTGCAGCAATCACAGCAGCCTGTGCGTATGCAGCGCATAGATTAAATACAAAGAGAGGGAAGAAACTAACCATGCAGCCTATGGAATTGCATGGTACAGGTACAATGCATATGGCTCCCTCCTAGCGATCCCAACACCCAGGCGGTGGCTGGGAGCGCACCTGTGTGCTCCACACATCCCTCAGCAGAAGCCACAGCTAAAACCGACAATGCCAAGCATTTTCCCGAGCGTGCCAGGCACGGAGAGCAGGAGCAAGCTGCCCCCGTGTTGCTTAGCGTGCTGCAGCATTTGAAGGCTCTCCGGAGGAGAAATCCGTTCATCTGCTGGAGCTGAGTGGATTGTCCTTCCCACAGTTCCACGACCAGCCTCTGTAGTGCACGGCTGGGGGAGTAGCATCCCAGCGAGGAGAAGCAGGGGAGAGCTGTAGGATCTTGATGGCTGATGTAAACGTTTTACCTCGGCCCACAAGTGTGTGCCCAGACTCACACGGAGCGATGGCGGCAGCAGCAGGGCCCGGACTGGAATTCCCAGGCTGCTGCTTCTCAGGCCCTGTCATTTCTTCATGTTAAAAGTTCACATGGCGAACGGGTGGGGGCTCTTCAGAACGAGCTGCTGTGTTAACCCCAGCTGCCTTTCCCAAGGACAGCCTGCCCTTAGTTAATGCCCTCTGCCTACAGCACTGTGCAAACGCGAGTGGGTTAACCCACAGCACTCCAGGAGGCAGGTCAGGACTTTTATTTCTGCTGGGGAAACCGAGGCACAGAGCAGGGAAGCAACTTGCCAAAAGTCACCAGTAGAGCCAGGTATAGAACCCAGCTGTGCGCCCCCCCCCCCAGTGCTCTAACCACTAGGTTATCCTTCTCCCACGGTCCTGGGCTTTGCCCATACGCTGTGTCATAGAACAACTCTCATCCATACTTCCTAAGATAGGGGAAAACAGGGTAAGCAGAGGAGATTCCTGCCCCTTCTGGAACTCAGGCTGTGCCCTTACAGTATATTTCTGTAGCATAAGTTGCTAGATCAGTGGAATGGAAATCAATTTCTCTGTCGAAGAATCAATATCACTCTGGGATGAGTGGAATCCGCTTCAGAGAGCCCACAGCAAGGGGAAGAGGTGTTCCTTCAAATGGGCCAGAGAAGTTAGACCAGGAGAAGTTCCACCCAGGGTATATAGTCAGGGCTGTCCCTAGGAGGGTGCGGGGCCCAGGGCAGAAGTGATGAATCCGTCACTTCCGGGACTAACCATGCCAGGCCATCGCGCCAGCCCGCGGGGCCCCCCAAAGCGCGGGGCCCGGAGCGGTCACCCCAATTCGCTGTACCCTAGGGATGGCTATGTATGTAGTCCATGCCCCAGCCAGCGCAGGGTCATTCCTGTGTTTTACAGGACCCAGTTCCCTCCCTGAACACATGTCCCTGGGCTGTGATCCGTTCAGCCCCGCAGTCCCTGTGAAATGCATCCCTCCACCTCCCCAGTGCAGCCTGCCCCCAGAGTGAGGACAGCGTCTCACCCACGTGCAAACTGTCTTTGTAATTGAGCAGGGAGTGTTTTAAATTGGAACTGGCAGGTCGGAGCTGCCTGCTGACAGCAGCCGTCTCGCTGAAAAGCAAAGCGGTGCCAGATCCCCAGGTCTCTGTCACCCTGTTGCACTGGCTCCGCTAGCCAGGCATATGCAGGCAAGGACTAGTGAAAGTGGCGGTGGAAGAAAGGGCAGCTTTGATGGTCCTGGAGACGCAGGCCTGGTCCTCTACACAGCAGGGCACTGGCCGGACAAGCTCCACCAACACCCTCCATGGATGCAGTGGGGTGGGAAATGGTTTTCTCATCTTGGGAAAACTTTTGAGAAGAATTTCCTGTCCCGAATCAGGCCAAAGAATCAAAATCTCAAAAAAAAAAATCACAAAAATTGCCAACCGAGAATCCGAAGTAAAGAAATAAAAATTCAGTTTGGGTCAAATGAAATGTTTTGGTTTTGAATTTTGAGATGTTTTGTTTTGATTTCAAGCTTTTTAATTAAAAAATACTTAAACTATCACTGGCTTAAATTTCTAGCTGAAAAGTTGTTTCAACAGAACAAAAAGGGAATTTTTTGTTGTGAACATGTGAAAATGAGACCTGTCCACCGTTTCAACCCCCCCCCCCCCCCCCCCCAAAAAAAACTTTTTTCAGGATGAGAAAGTCATCAGAACAGAACCTCACCCTCTGAAACCACCAGCCCAGTTGGATTGCCTGGTTTAGTTGGTGGGTTTTTACAAATGATATTTAGCATTTGGTGACATGATTGTGTTGGGGCTCAGTTTACCATCAGTCCAAAGCCGTCCGTCCTCCCGTGGTAGTTTAGGTTCTCAGGCCTTATCCAAACACTGCTGGGAGCAAGTGACTGTGCTTAGGGGTTTCGAACTCTCTGTGTGGTTGGCTTCGCTCCCAGCTGGGTGGGACCATTGTAGGAAGAGGAGACGATTTGACGGGAGCTTCAGAGCACGACCAAAAGTTTCTCTCTCCTTTCGTTTTTTGTTTCTCTTCTTGCGTCTTTAGAGTGCTGCATCACCAAACGGAGTGAAAGGCAAAAAGCTGGTCTCCTAGAGACGGCTGCCTCGGGTTGCTGTGGTGATCGAACCTTCGGCCGTGCATCACTGCTACTTGTCAGTTTGGCCAAAGTTGGGGAAGTGAGTAATGCCCACTGCCCTCAGGTGAAGGGTGGACCAGAGCTCTCCCAGGGCACTGTGGGGCAGGGCAGGAGGTGTCTGGGGGGGATGAGGGAATGGAGGCAGAAGAGGTTGTTGGAGGAGGACGCCATCGCTGGCTTTATGGCTGTGAGTGGCAATGGAGGTGGACACTGGCAGCGCTAGTGGGGGAAGAAGAGGCCAGTGGTACTGGTGGGGGTCAGCAATAATGGTGGGGCAGTTGGTGGCTGGGGGAGAGGCCCTGACCAGGCTGGCAGTGGTCAGAAGGGAGGCCGGTCTTGGGTAGCAGCCAGGACATCAAGGTGAGTCTGTCCACTCTTGGGCTTCTTAAGCGTTGTCACTGCTTTGTGGAGTCAGGAGCTAAACGAAACATTTCTAGGATGAGTCCTCAGAGCATTAGTGTTTGATCATCGCTATGGCAACTTGAGTCAGCTCTCTGCATGCTGGCATATTGTACTGTAGATACAGTGTGTTTGTATATATATATATATATAGGGTGAGATGGGATGATTGTACAACAGCGGCAGGAATTTTCCAAACATTAGAATTGCGTGGCCTCTATAAGCACCTTGAAACTCAGCCAGACCCCACTTGGGAGGTTGTCTGATGTAGTGGCCTGCACACAGGCTGGGAGTCAGGACAAAAGACCAGAAATAATCCCAACAATGGTATTGATCCATTACTAGATGGAAAAGGTAGAATTATCAATAATAGTGCCCAAAAAGGCAGACGTGTTCAGTAAATATTTCTATTCTGTATTTGGGGAACAAGCAGATGATGTAGTCATATCGTATGGTAATGCTTTTTCCATTCCACTGGCATCTGGGGAGGATGTTAAACAGTAGCTGCTAAGTTTAGACACGTTTAAATCAGCAGCTCTGGATAACTTGCATCCAAGAGTTTTAAAAGAGTTGGCTGAGGAACTCGCTGGACCACTGCTGTTGGTTTTTCAGTAAGTCTTGGAACACTGGGAAAGACTTGAAGAAAGCTAATGTTGTGTCAATATTTAAAAAGGGTAAACAGGATGACCTGGAAATAATAGGCCTGTCAGTCTGACATGGATTCCAGGCAAGATAATGGAGTGGCTGAGGCACGACTTGATTAATAAAGAAATAAAAGAGGATAAAATAATTAATGCCAATCAACATGGGTTTATGGAAAATAGATCCTGTCAAACTAACTTCATTTCTTTTCTTTTTTTTATGAGATTACATCTTTGGTTGATAACGGTAATAGAGTTAATGTAATACACTTAGGCTCTGTAATATGCTCTGAAAGGCGTTTGACTTGGTACTGCATGACATTTTGATTAAAAAACTAGAACAGTATAAAATTACCATGGCACACATTAAATGGATTAAAAGCTGACTAACTGATAGGTCTCAAAATGTAATTGTAGACGGGAAATCATCATCAAGCAGGTGTTTCTAGTGGGTTTCTGCAGGGATTAATTCCTGACCCTATGCTATTTAACGTTTTTATCAGTGACCTGGAAGAAAACACAAAATCATCAGAGATATAGTTTACAGATGACTCAAAAATTGGGGGAGTGGTAAATAATGCAGAGGACAGGTCACTGATACAGGGTGATCTGGATCGCTTGGTAAAAACTGGGTGCAAGCCAACAGTACACGTTGCAATTTGGTTAACTGTAAATGTATACATCTAGGAACAAAGAATGTAGGCATACTTACAGGCTGGGGGACTCTATCCTGGGAAGCAGTGATTCTGAAAAAGATGTGTGGGGGGTGGATAATCAGCTGAACATGTCCTCCCACTGTGATGCTGTGATCAAAAGGGCTAATATAATCCTTGGATGCATAAACAGGGGAATCTAAAGCAGGAATAGAAATAGAGAGTGTTTGGCACTGGTGCGACTGCTGCTGGAATACTGTGTGCAGTTCTGGTGCCCACAGTTCAAGAAGGATGTTGATGAAGACCAGGGCCGGCTCCAAGTTTTTTGCCTCCCCAAGCAAAAAAAATTTCCCGTGCCCCCCCGGCCCTGGCCCAACTCCACCCCTACCCAGCTCTGTCCAATCCCTTCCCCAAATTCCCGGTCCCACCTCCTCCCCCGGGCACGCCGCATTTCCCCTCCAATTGCCGCGCGAATCAGCTGTTTTGCAGCAAGCCTGGGAGGGAGGGGGGAGAAGCAGAGCGGCGGGGAGCAGGTGGCAGTGGAGCGGAGGTGAGCTGGGAGGGGATCGGTTCCTTTGCCCCCCCCCGGGTTACTTCCTGCGGCCCTCTCTCGCCGCAGCTCACCTCCGCTCAGGGCCGGCTCCCGGCTTTTTGCACCCCAAGCAAAAAAAAAAAAGGAGCCAGAGTGCCGACCCTTGGAAAGTGCCGCCCCAAGCACATGCTTGGAGCGCCGGTGCCTAGAGCCGGCCCTGACAAAGAGAAGAGCCATGAGACTGATGAATGGATTAGAAAACATGCTTTATAGTGATAGACTCAAGGAGCTCAATCTATTTAGCTTAACAAAGAGAAGCTTAAGGGGTGGCTTGATCACAATCTATAAGTATCTACTTGGGGGACAAATATTTAATAATGGGCTCTTCCGTCTAGCCGGGAAAGGTATAACATGCTGCAATGGTTGGCAGTTGAAGGTAGACAAATTCAGACCGGAGGGAAGGTGTAAATGTGTCACAGTGTAGGTGGTTAACCATTGGAACAATTACCAAGAGTTGCGGTGGATTCTCCCTCACTGGCAAATTTTAAATCAAGGCTGGATGTTTTCCTAGCAGATCTGCTCTAGGAATTTTTTGCAGGGAAATTCCATGCCCTGTGCTATGTGGGAGGTCAGACTAGCTGATCACAATGGTCCCTTCTGGCCTTGGAATCTATGAATGAAGCTGGATTCTGTGCTTAAGTCTGGCACTGATTAGCTGTGCGACACTGAGTAGGCCCCGTGCCTCAGTTTCCCCCATTTATTAAGTGAGGAGAATAATGCTTACCTCCCTCCTGGGGGGCTGCCAGGGTTAATTCATTGCTGTGCTATGGAGGATTACCTTGGCTAACCAGTGGTACCTCTGTGTGTGCACTGACCTGTCAGGTCGATCACCATCTCTTTGGGCTCCAACGTCCTCCTGGGGGAGTGCGCTAGGAAATGATGCCCAAAGGCCTGGGGTTCGCCTATGGGGGAGCATAAAGACCCCTGAGAATGAAAGGTGGTGGTCAGCGGGGAGCTGTTGCCCCATGGGTGACGCTGAGGCAGTTCTGCTTTTGTATGGCCGGAACCTGGAGCTTGTGAGAGCGAGGGTCTGAGCGCACCAGCTGCAGCCAGGCAGCGGGAGCGCTCCCCATGGAAGGCTAGGGCAAAGCCTCCTTAGTACGGGCAGCTTCTAACATTTCCCAGAGAGCTCTGCCGGTGCCCCTCAAGCCCGCCTGCAGCCCATGGGTGGTGCGTGATTTGTCCAGTTGGGGAGGCTGGGCGCGGCCAGACCGTGGCCCTGCCCCAAAGCCTGCCCCCGCTCGGCCTCCGGCCCCTCAAGCCCCGCCCACGCTCCATGCCCACCCCTGCCCACCCCTGGCCACCTCTCGCATCTCTTCCCCTGAGGCTCCCACCGCTCGCGCCTCTGCCCCCTCTCCCAGGGCTCCACCGCCCACCCGCCTGCCGCTCGCGCCTCTGCCCCCTCCCCTGAGGCCCCCATGCAGGCAGAGTGAGGGCAGGGCCTCGGGGGGAAGAGGGCGAGTGAGAATGGGGCCTCCGGGCAGAGCGTGGGTGGGGCCGTGGTCCGGGCGCTCTTTCGGCAGCAGCCCGCTTCAAAGGCGGCGGGCTGCCTGTTTGGGGAGGCTTAGCCTCCCCTGGCCTCTTATACCCACCACCCGTGCTGCAGCCCCCCTGCTATTTCAGTGCTGGGCTCCCCACGCACAGGTTTGCTGATGCCCCTCGATCCCAACCCGCAGCCCCTTGCTTCTCCAGTCCTGAACCGGGATCCCTACACACAACTCTGCCGTGCCCGTCACTCCAAGCCTGCAACTCCCTCTGCTCGTCCGGTCCTGAGGTCCACAGGCCTAGTGCCTCTCAGCCTGACCTGCAGCTGTGACCTCATCACGTCAACACTTCACTAGCCAGCCAGTGTTCAGTGCCGCAACGTTCCCAGAGGGTGGTAACAACTGTGATTGCACACGCTAAGCCGGTGTGTCACTCAGGCAGCAGTCACCTAGCCCCCCGAAACATCCCGTCGCCTCCCACCACAGTTCACCTTGTGAACGCAAGGCGCGTCTGAGCTTCCTAGGGCTGCCCATAGGACAGGCCGTCAGCCTCTCCCCCAATCAGTAGCCCAGCTCAGCTGACACGGCGCTTCCACTGGCGTAAATCAGCAAAGCTCCATTGAAACCAGCAAAGGGACACGAGCTGAGGATCCGGCCCATGTGATGTGTCTGCTTCCTGGGAACCCAGCTGCCTCCTGTTCTTGGCATTTACGTTTGTCTTGCGAGGCGGGGAGGAATCTACGTTCAGATTGCTGGGAGCAGTTGGTTTGCATCAGAATGGAGGCGACAGTCCGTCACTAGCAGCCCAGGCTCCGCATCCACTTGTCTCCCTCTCCGTGCTGCTGGGGTCTCACTCTTCCTCACGTGGGGAGCATTGCTACAATGGCTCGGAGCAGGGGAATGTTGCTCATCTCGCAGTGTTTAAGTGTGGTGGGCGCAGAGGTGGCAGCTGCTCGTCGCAGGGAGCAAGGGGGTTGATGCCCGAGCCTGTCAGCCTTAGTCCCAGTCCCAATCATGGCTTGTCTACATTTGAAACGCTGCCGCTGTATCGCCTCCGTGTAGACGCTACTTAGAGCACGGGCAGCGTGTAATGGAGGCTGGTGGAGGCTATGCCTCCCCAAACCTCTGCTAATGTTCCCCACCCCGGGGTTGGGCTGCGGAGCGGGGGGGCTCAGAGCTCTTCCGGGTGGCCGGGACTCAGGGCTCCTTCAGGCAGCCAGAACACAGGGTGGCTCAGCTGGTCTGTCCGGGGCTCCCCTGACTGCAGTGGGGAGCTCGGGGCTCCTCTGGTCCCAGTGTGTGAGACTGGGGGGGTGGCGTCTTGGGCGGAAGAGGTGGGTAGGGGTGCGGACTCAGGCAGAAGGGGCAGGGCGGGGGGAGGGGTAGCCTCCCTGAACAGGGGGTTCACGCGCTAGTGCTGCCCATGACATATGCCAACAAGAGTGCTTCTCCCATTACTGTAGGTATGGCAGGTAGGTCGAGGAAGAATTCTTCCATCCACCTAGCGCTGTCTGTGCCTGGGGCTAACCACGTCGCTCAGGGGTGTGGATCGTTCACGGCTGCAATCCCTGAGGCTGCTGAGACGTAGCTTAGCACTATGGCACCTTGGTGCTGCTCTGAAACTGCGTGAGGGTGTCAGATACTGGGTCAGACCCTGGAAGTGGGATCGCTGCTGTAACTGGCTGTTTTGGTACATTTCATGCCTAAAGCCTAGTGAAAAGCGTTCTCAAGAGCGTGCCAAGAGTGGCAGCTGTTGGCTCAGAGCTGGAGATGCTGGAATAAAAGAGCTGAAGTGCCCACAAAGTACTTGGTTTTCTTAGACCACTTGGGAGTCCTGTTCTACAGAATCACTGGGTGCTGGCAATTACGTTTGTTCGATAATTAATGTTTGCTCTCTCTTAATAAACTCTTGGAATGGTCTCTGCTGTCTCATGTGCACACACACAGGCTTGTTGTAGATTGGCTCATGAGCGCAGGACTGTGCACACGTTTTGTTATTTGGTTTATTATTGGAGGGCTGCTCTCATGGGTGGTGCAGGCAGGTTTGTTATTGTAGGGTTACTTTAATGGGCAGCACACAAAGGTTTGTTATTGTAGGGTTGCTCTCATGGGCATTGTTATTGTAGGGTTACTACATGCTACCAGCGACATGAATCCCAGCCCTTAGCACACGTTAGAACGAACGTGGAACGAGACACCGTCTAGCTGGGCGGGCTCTGTAGGTGTGAAAAAGATCTTGCTTCTTCCTGCTGGGGGGCGCTCCCAGATCTCCACGCCAGGGCCTGGCGTAGCTGGCCGCGAGTTGCATTGCTTGGTGCTCTCCAGCTGAAGGTCCCCAAGGGCAGTGAATTAGGAAGGATTCATTGAACCGGTAGCCTGATCCCTGAGGGGGGAACGCAAACCCCGGTGTTACGTAACTCCCCGCGCTAAGCAATAAAATCATCAGATAAAGCTGCTCCTCTTAGTCTGAACTCATTAATACCCTGCCCTGCCCGCTCCTTCCGGAAATGTTCCTCTGTGTAAATAAAACAAAGCGGATACAATCCAGGGGCGGGATGGAGACCAGAGCTCCAAGGCTCCTGCCACAAGCAAATCCTGCAAAGCTCTTTTCATAACAACAGTGCAGCAATGAAAGGGTGACTGCCTGGCCCTGTCTCCTGGCCGATAGCCCCTGGGAGGGAGGATTCATCCGGTCCAAGGGCAGCTCAGTTTATGCCGGGGGTAAGTCAGAGGGAGGGAGCTCTGGCGAGTTACAGGTGCACTGAGGTTCTCAAACCATGGTTGGCAGGTCCCCAGGTGGGATGGGGTGGGGTCTGCCAAGTGCCTGGGCTTTCCCCGACAGCAGTTGCAGCGTCACCCAGCACTGCGATCGGCAATTTGCGGGACGGTGGGCATTCGTTCTTTGGTTTGGCTGCCACCTTTTTAAACAGAAAAGGAGGTGATTCCCCGCCCCTCCCCAAAGGGCTGGGGAAAATTCCCGATGCTTTGTCTCTGTTCACAGCCAAATGGCCATTAAATCCCAGATTCAAAGGGTCCTATCCTCATCTAAGGCCAAGGTGTGCCCATCCCAGGTCTGGGCCGTTGGGTGGTTAGTTCTCTTAGAGGTCACCAAATGGATGATGTTCTGTCCTGAGCCAAACCTGGCGTGTTACGGGATAGGATGCTGGTGAGGGACCAGTGTCTGTTGATGCCGTCCAGCTATCATGTTTTAGGTCTTCTGGGGAGACTTTTCCATCTTGGTCTCTCTGGGTCAAAGTCGCAGATGATTCTTGCAAAGAAGCTGCTAAGCCTGGTTGGGGTGAGGTGTAAATTTCCCCTAATCTTCAGCTTGCTGCGTGTGGGACCCATCCCTTGTGCCTGGTCCCTTTGGGCTTTAACGTTTATGAATCGCTACATTCCCTGTACATCCTGCTTCAGCCTAGGCCAGAAGTTCCAGGAGACGAGCCCCTCAGCTGGACTGGGCAATTCAGCTCTTGGTCTTGGCTGCCGAGTCTCAGATGGGGACTGGCGATTGTGGGTTGGTTCGGCCTGTGTTTGAAAGTACCGTACTCTTCCTTCAGTCCTCTAAGATGCACCTGGAGTGGGAGCTAGTGGCAGCATTTGCTCTCTGGCCTTTCCTCAGAAAAGCTAGAGAGCGGGGGCAGGGACTCCTGAATGGCAGCACCCCCAGATATTCTAGTCTGACCTGCTGCCACTAGTGAACTTCCATTCTCCACGTTCCTTTTTCAAAGGCAGCAAGTGCTATGTAAGGCAGCCCTGTCTGAAAGAGCATGGTTAGGCTTGTACCAGCCCAACGGTTTGGGCACTAACTTAGGAGATCTGGGTTCAACTCCATGCTCTGCTGCAGACTTCCTGTGTCACCTCAGGTAAATCATTTTGCCTCTCTGAGCCTCAGTTTGCCCATCTGTACAATTGGGATAATAGTCCTGCTCAGGCTCACCGGGGTGTAGTGGGCTGTAAAGATTGAAAAGCCCTTTGAGCTCTGCTGAGGAAAGCACGGTTTTGACAGCGAGGGATTTTTATTGTTGTTTGTTTCATGCCCATTGCCACATTTAAAAACATGTGAAGAAACTGGGCTTGTGCTTTCTAAAAATGCCACCTGTGGGCAGAGCCCAAGCCTGGAAAATGTCATCTTGAACGCTGAGTGTTTCACAGAGTTACCATGCGCGTAAAGGGGACACGCACGTCTGTAACTGAAAGCGGCTGCCAGCCGTCGCAGGTGGAACGGCGAGCAGAATGTGGCCGGGGGAGACGGCGCAATGTGCTGGGGACACAAAATACACAGGTTCGGCATCAAGGCACCTTCCGAGACAGAGGATGCTTCTCCCCAGGATTCAGAGTGAGTTAGCAGCAACAGAAATGAGTAACAGCAATCCACCCAGGTCGGGGGGGTCAAACCCGTCCCACGACCCTGATCCTGGAGCCCAACGCTCCCAAAAGCATTCTCCCCACTCCAGCCAAAACGTCCTTTCCCTCCGCAAGGGGAGGGAGAAGCTGGAATGAGGTTAACCTTTATTCGCCCAGGAGCAGCGAATGCATCTGCACCCTCTTTTAGACCTCTGGAGCCACAAGGGGGTTCAAATCCCAGTTAGCTCGCCACTTCAGCCTTCTCTGGTGTCCCAAGATGCAGCTTAACGTGTAGGAACTATGGGGGGACGTTTTAAAAAACATTGCCAGATCTACTCTGCCTGCTCTTTAAAAAACCCTGAGCACTTTGCTTAAGACTAGGGGTTTGTTCCCCTTCCTTGACAAAATTACCACTCCCCCATGCAGTGGTGTGTGGGATGCCGGGGGGGAGGAGGACTGTTGGCTGCCACTCCTCCACCTTTGAGGTGGCTGCATTCCCAGGGTGCCGTACGTAGGCAGTTTGTAAGGCACCGTGAGACCCGAATTATAACATGAGTACAAAGGGTGCAAAAAGCAAAAGGGTTGCTCTGCTTGGCCAGCAGCCTCTGCTCTTACGGCGAATAAGCCAAGTTAGTTAGCCCCCACGTGCCACTGGCATTGCTGGAGTTTGATCTCACAACACGGATCTCAAGGACTCAAGCAGAACTTCCACCCACCACTGCAGCTGGCCCTGGCATACAGGGGACTTTCAGTGATCACAGACAGCCGTATGTATCAGGACCTCAGCGCAGTGGTTACTTTCAC
Source organism: Mauremys mutica (assembly GCF_020497125.1). NCBI lineage: Eukaryota > Metazoa > Chordata > Testudines > Geoemydidae > Mauremys > Mauremys mutica. Next base: position 78,066,822 of record NC_059082.1, on the reverse strand, counting down.
CAAGAGCCCTGGCAAACTGTTTCCAATTGAGGTTGGAAGCTGTTTGGGGGTAGAGATAATCTTTTAAGTCTGTGTCTGTACAGCACCTGGCACAGTGGGGGGCTTGGCCCATGACTCGGTTTCCTAACAGCTACAGTAACCCAAGCCTGCTTGGTTGGCACTCTGCCCCCACCATTGGCAGCTAAACCAGTTAGAGCTTGATGCACCTGCAACAGCCACACCTAAGAGAAATGTGTCTTCTAGTGCTGGCTGGAGCAGTTCATACATTACATTCCAGAGAGCCCAGGTTTGAGCCCAGCTGATGCTGAATGGGCTCTGCTGGCCTTACATTACCACAGTATAAATAAGAGGGAGGTTTGTTTTTTTTAATTGGCAGCATGTGAAGGCGTCCAGGGAGGCAGCAGAATCGCCGAGTTGTCAGGACAGGGGACTACACAAGCCCTTTGCGGTGCCTTGGCAGGACTGGAACAGCAGGGGGTGCTGCGTTCAGGAGTGCAGTGCCTTGGCAGGACTGGAACAGCAGGGGGTGCTGCGTTCAGGAGTGCGGTGCCTTGGCAGGACTGGAACAGCAGGGGGTGCTGTGGTTCAGGAGTGCGGTACCTTGGCAGGACTGGAACAGCAGGGGGTGCTGCCGGTCAGGAGTGCGGTGCCTTGGCAGGACTGGAACAGCAGGGGGTGCTGCCGGTCAGGAGTGCGGTGCCTTGGCAGGACTGGAACAGCAGGGGGTGCTGCCGTTCAGGAGTGCGATGCCTTGGCAGGACTGGAACAGCAGGGGTTGCTGCGGTTCAGGGAGTGCGGTGCCATGGCAGGACTGGAACAGCAGGGGGTGCTGCGGTTCAGGAGTGCGGTGCCTTGGCAGGACTGGAACAGCAGGGGGTGCTGCGGTTCAGGAGTGCGGTGCCTTGGCAGGACTGGAACAGCAGGGGGTGCTGCCGTTCAGGGAGTGCGGTGCCATGGCAGGACTGGAACAGCAGGGGTTGCTGCGGTTCAGGGAGTGCGGTGCCATGGCAGGACTGGAACAGCAGGGGGTGCTGCGTTCAGGAGTGCAGTGCCTTGGCAGGATTGGAACAGCAGGGGGTGCTGCGGTTCAGGAGTGAGGTGCCTTGGAAGAGCTTTGTGAACTGAGGAATCCCTGCACTGAAATAGCTGACTCCCAACTTCTGCTTGGGGCTTTTGCCTTCACCCATTTAATCCACTGGCAATATTAACGGCACAGAGAGTTTAGCCCTATTGCTTTGCAGCTCTATTTGGATGCAGGGTGCAGGGTGCTGCTGCTCAGTGCTGCTGTTGTTGCATGGCTAAGTCCACGGTCTTGCATGACTCTGAACAGCCCTGGCCAGGGGCCAGGCCCTGCGCTGGGCGTCCCACTCTCTGCTGTGATAAAACTGGCGTGGAGATATTTGGCCTTTGCTCCTGCCTTTTGCGTTGCTCCCCGTGGTGCTTTGTAGCTGCCAGCAGATCCCCAGGGGACCGGGAAGGTGGGGGTGCTAAAGGGCAGGGCATGAGTCTCTGCTGGGCTCTGGGAAGTCCCTCCACGTGCTGAATTGGAACAAACTGTCCCCTGATGAGAACCCACGTCAATTCAGGGAGTGTTTCCAAGGCCTCGGGCAATGACACAAACCAATCCTGTGACCTATGGCGGAGAGCAGAGCGGGAGCTCAGGCAGCTATTTCAGACCCAGGGCAGGAGGAACACATGGATGAGAAGCCACCTGAGGCCAGAAAAAGGCAGGGTGTAGTGGAGATGAGCAGACGGGATGCCCCAGCATTGCAGCTGTATTAACTGTGCAGGGGCAGAAAGCAGGGGAGGCCGGGTGCTGCAGCTCCTCTGTCAGTGATGCCCCAGAAGGCAGAGCCAACCCCAAACTTCCCCTGTGCCCATGAGCCCATGACTTAGCCATGCTTGGAGAGACAAGGAACTGGGATCCGGGGGGGGGAGAGCTAGGAAGGGTTGGGGAGTGGACAGACCAGAGGTCACCAGGCAGAGAGATAAGGCTGCTGGGCAGAATGGCCACCAGTGAGAATTGGTCCTGAACGCTGACATAGACACACAACAAATCCATCTGTGGAGGCAGGGAAACGAAGGCATGGAGCAGAAATGTCTGGGGGCTGTTATATGTGCACCGGGTTGAAAAGGGAAAGACGGCCCCACTGACACAGAGGGACACAAGCTCATCCGTACTCTTGGTTAGTGGGTGAGTTGGTGGGTTGCAGCCCCAGGGGGGCGGTGGATGGCAATCAGCAGGATCAGGTGGCACTGGAAATGTTGTTATAATCTAAAGCAAAGAAACTCTCGCTCCCCGGACACCCTTCCCCTGCATGGCCAAGGGTTCTCTATCCCCCAAGCGAAACACCCCCACAAACCAATTGTGCAGGCTTAGCACTGGAAGCCTTGAGACACCTTTTCACTCTTATCTTGGCCATAGGTTCTGCAGTGACAGTAAAGATTCCCCCCACCCCCCCATTAGCCCAAGCAAAAGGGATTTGTACTTTTGGAACTAACAGCCCTGGGTTCTCTCTCCGTTGAAGCCATGTTGATTATACAGCTGGGGCGTAACTGCACTGTCTGCTAAATGAGTGATTTTGCTGGCCTGTGTCAGATGAGAGCCCTAATATTGATGATCAGCCTTGCAAAGATTCTCCTTTAGCTGTAGTGGGAGGAGCTGAGTTCTCGTTGTTCTCGGAGTCAGCACAGGGACCAAGGCAGATTTGGTGCTTTACTCCAGTTCTGTGTACTGGGCGTTGCAGGGATTCCTGAGTGCTCAGATTGTCATTCTCATTCAGGAAAGGGGCCAATCTACCTAGAACTGGCCTCTTCAGCTCTTTTTAACCCTCTGTCACTTGGCTGTCGAACAGGACAAATGCATCTAAGCCAGGTGCTTGCACTTAGGGGAGATCCTTCTCCTTCCAGAACAGCTAGCTCAGCCAAGGCCCGGTAGCTCTCCTTACTAGATGCCTGATGACACCGCAACGGGCTCTAGGGACAGCACAGAGCAGGTCCCTAATTGCCTCCTGAAACCAGTACAACCCTTCTCCCAGGTGCCATTCTCCCAGGGTCTGCGTTGAGCAACCTTAGTAACCAGTGAAATTAACAGGGGCTCAGCCTCCCTGAGCAAGCAGCTGTTAAATCCCCTGGGGAGAGCACAGCTGCAAAGCATTAACTCCCCCTGTGTTAAGATCTGGGACCTCCAGGAGCCGATCCGGTCTTCTGGGCAAAGATGCTGCATTTGCTGAGCCTAGCCCAAGGCCCGAATCCCAGAGGACTGGTCACTGACGGCATTGCCAGGCTGGGAAATCTCCCCTCCCCCACGCTAAATCCCTTCCCCTGCACAAGGACAGTAGGCTCAGGGAATTTACAAGAGGTTGGGTTTAAGGCGATTACTTCTCTTGGGGATAATCTAGAAATTCAATTAAAACTCCCTGCGTCTCTCCTGGTCCGCAAGCAGAGCCGAGGGGTGCCCTGGCCACGATAACCATGGCTACGCAGTGCTGGGACCTGTGGCAGAGAAGGGAGCGCCTCACTTTTAATGGGGCCGGGGGCAAAGATCTGTGATCATTAGTGGGCGTTAGCGGATCTCGTTCTGCTCTGGCCATTTGCAGTCCCCTGGCCCTTCCTATGGAATCTTAGTGGGCACTAGCAAGTGTACTCCAGGCCTCGGGCAGGTGGGAAGGGACTCCCCTGTGAGCAGGGGTCAGCTGGGTTCAGATCACAGCGGGGATCCGGGGCGGGAGCTAGATGGGCCTTGTGGGAGACAGGCACCATTGAAAGCTCGGACACAGCGGCCTGTTTTGGGAGAACATTCCAGCGAAAGGCTAATTTAGCGATGTTTTCCCTGCGCTTCGGCGAGTCCCACCCCTGCTAGTCCAGAGAGCACAGCTGTTCCTGCTAGCCCTGCTGGCACCCCCTTACCCTGCCCCAGCCCTGCTCCAGATGATTTCAGACGTGTATTCTGCTCCCTGCCTGCCAGCCACCCTGCTTCTGCAACTGCATACGATTGCAGCCTCTGGACAGAGCAGGGGGGCCTTGGGCAGATTGACAGACAGGCTTCCTGCCCTTAGGTAAAGGCTTTTCAAAGAGCCCAGCGGGGACAGGGCCAAGGCCACCCAGCCTCCGAGCCGCATCTGCAAGCCATGGAAGGAGACGCCTGGCCTTGGGAAATCAACCCCACTCCTAACCTGCCAGGCCAGGGTGCAGAATGGTTCCCCGTTTGCTCTGGGCAGCGAGGGAGCCAGTGAGGTCACTGGATGCCTGCCCGTAGGAGACTCCCTTGCCAGTTAATGGCAGAGACATTGTAAAGGCTGCTGCGGGACGCCCCCGGCGTGTGATCCAAGCCACGAATGTGGCTTCTTTAGTTTGATCCCCTGAGGGAAGCCTGTACTCTGTACACACACACACACACACACACACACACACACACGGGAAGTGCAGGTGGAAGACAGAGATCCAGGAGAGAAGGCAATAATGGATAATTTTAATGTAGCGGGGGTACCTCAGCTGTACCTTTCCTCCCTCCCCATCCAGGGGGAAACATATGACAGCAGGGCAGACAGCTGTGGTCTAGAAGCTTCATCACGGAGACAGGAGACCTTAGGTCTGTTGCCAGTCACTGAGTTGCAGTGTGACCTTGGGCAAGTTCTTCTGTGGCCCTGCCTGTAAAATGGGGGTAGGAATGCTCACCCATGTCAGAGGTGGACAGGCACTAGCTGAGTGCCGGGGTGCCGTGGTAAGGACAGACCGGAAGGAGGGGCAGCTGGCTTTGGAACAAAAACCAACCCCTGGGGGTGACTGACTTATCTGCTGAGCTCATCGCTGACACAGACAATTCAGGAAGAATCCAAATGTCTTTCTGTCAGAGGCCACCCCAGTCCAGACCCCCAGGGGTAATTCGGCTCAGTGTATATCTGCGGGGGTGTAGAGCTGTTGTGAAACTCCTGGGTTTTGGCAAGGGGCTGGGGCAGCAAGAGGAAGGATGGTGCAGTGGGTAGGGTGTTAGCCTGGGATTCAGTCCAATCTCCACTTCTGCCAGACTTCTGTGACCTGGACAAGCCGCTTGGGCAGTGATTTTAAAGGTGTTTATTTAGGTGCCTAAAGATACACATAGGCACCTAAATAAACGCCTTGGGAATATAACCACCTCTAAACATCTTTAGCCTCTCTGTGCCTCTGCATTTCCCTGCCACGCTGCCGTCTACTGTGGTAGTGCGGGCGGTGCAAAGCCCTTCGCTAGAGACGGGGAGGGAAGAGCGACACACTGCGAGGAGTTGCTCATGCCCAGGATTATGTGTTATCCTCGTTCCTGCTGTAATGGATCGGTTTCCTCGCTATTCAGGAGATGCTCCCGCCTGTCCCCTTGGCCTGCGGAGGGTCGTTTATCTTCCTGAGCACACCGGGGCCTGGCCTGCTCCCATCTGCCATTAATTCAGTGGAAGTGTGCAAACACGGAGTGGCGCAGGGAGGGAATTAGTCAGGTGGAAGTGCTCCCCCTGGCACCGGGCAGACAGCGCCCTGGCTGGCTGCCGAAGGGTTACATCTTAATTGCGGAAGGTTGGCCGTTGTCTCTCAGCATCTCTGCTTTCACCCGTCCGTCAGCAAGCGGCTTGGGGGCTTCCACCTCTTCCCCTCCCCTATAGTTAGTTGCTCAGGAACGCTCCACTCAGACTCCGCATCTGGCTTCCCGCCAAGTCCCTGATTTGCGCCCTAGGCTGAATGGGCACAAGGAGGTGGCGTGATTTGGATCACAGCGTGAGTGTCAAAGTTGGACTCGGCTTGGTACCAGGAGAGATCTGGGGACTGTTTGCTCTAAGCACTAGCCCATGCAGAGGCACTAAAGAGATGGACAGGGCCCGGTCATAACTGAGGTGCAAATTAATCCTCTCCAGCTCCTGCTAATCTGAAATCTGAGCATACGTTATTGTTTGCATTGCAGTTGCGTCTAGCAGCTCCAGTCCTGGGCTTTGGATCTGGCCTGTAGGATTGCCCCTTGTGGCGCCGCAGGCCGCGCGCTGCTCTGCAGAAGCAGCCGGCCCAACATCCCTGTGGCCCCTGGGCGGGGGGGCAGAGGGCTCCTTGCATTGCCCTAGACTCCAGGCACCGCCCCCTGCAGCTCCCATTGGCTGGGAACAGGGAACCGTGGCCAATGGGAGCTTTGGGGGAGGTACCCGAAGGCACAGCAAGGGCAGCGCACGCTGAGCCCTCCGCCCCCGCCCCCTCCCCAGGGGCCGCAGCGCTTCCTGGAGCGGCGCGGGGCCGGGGACAGGGTGGGCAGCCAGGGAGCCTGCCCTGGCCCTGGTGTGTGCCGCTGCCACCCCGGAGCCCGAACCCCTCCTGCCCCCTGCCCCCAATTCCCTGCCCTAAGCCCCCTGCCTGTACCCTGCACCCCAATTCCCTGCCCTGAGCTCCCTGCTGCACCCTGCACCCCTGTGCATCCCAACCCCCTGCCCTGAGCCCCCTCCCGCAGTCTGCACCTCTCCTACACCCCAACCCCCTGCCCTGAGCCCCCTCATACATCCCACCCCACTCCTCTGCCCCAATCCCTTGCCCTGAGCCCCTTCCTGCACACTGCCCCTCCTCCCACACCCTGCACTTCCTCACACACCCCAACTCCCTGCCCCAGCCCTGCATACAATTTCCCCACCCAGTTTGCCCACCCCTGGATTAGCTGCACTGGCCACTAGAGAGCGCGGTTCTGCTGCTGAAGACACAGGGGCAAGAGCACTTTTCTGTCTGTCCTGTGAGGGGATTTTCAGGAGGCGCTTCCGTGTGCTCAGCTGACTTTTACCTACGACTGTTATAGGGCGAGTTAGATGACAGCAGAGGATCCATCCAGTCAAAGCTCCTTTCTCATGGACATGCGAACGAGCCCCACTGACAGCACCGGTTTGGCTGGTACAGGCAGGGTTTGCATGGTTGGCGCAGCTGTGCTAACATCTGATGGAGCAGTCTGTTCTAAACTGACTTCTGAAATGAGGGGTATCTCCCATGTACTAGACTGTACTACAACACTAGACCCTGAGGTGTCACTCCTGTAAGCGGCAGTATTAAGGGCCATTCTGCAGGACGTGCTCGTGATAATAATACTTAGTACTGGCGCTTTCCATCTTCCACAACCTCACACACTTCTGCTCTAGATCGCAAAACTCTTTTGAAAAGTGCGCGTCATTAGCCCTATTGTACAGAGGGGGAAACTGAGGCACGCGAGGGGTTAAGTGGTGTTATCAAGCTCACTCCATGGGCCTGAGTCTCACCTAGGCTAGGTTTACAGCAGTGTGACAGGGTGGACACAACCCACACCAGGCAGGAAGGGGTTCAGACGCAGACATGGGCTCAGTTAGCCCCCTCCTGCTCTACCAGTGCTGGGTGAGATGGACTGGGAGGTGGCCGTAAAAGGAAGGAGGGATCACTGGGGCGGAGAGCAGACAGGCTGTTCCTGTGTGGGGCTAGAGGTGGGCTGGGGATGGTGGCCCTTTGTCGGAGGCTGGGCCTGGCCCTGCCCAGCCTGATGGTTGGTTTGGCTGGAGCTGGATGTTAACACAGGCCGCTGCAGCTGGGGGCCTGCTGGTAAAGAAGGGGGCTGAAAGCTGAGCCTGGCTGGCCTCCTTGAAGTGTCTTGACTGAAGAGCTGAGCCACATCTATGGCTCAGGTGGGCTGAAGAGAATGTGGGGAAACTGAGGCAGAGCTGCTGCAGCCGTGTCATGCCATGGAGGGTGTGCACTGGGATGACAAGTCTGTTATACATCACTAAATGCAGCAGTGTTACCTGTGATTTACTGCTCCCCTGTGTAAGCGAGAGGAGACGCAGGGCTAGCGCGGCCGTGGCAAAAGCAGAATTCACCCTCGGGCTCCTAACACCCAGCCCTCTGGGATGTAGAAACGCTCTTCTACTCCGTAGATGCGGTGCAAGGTAAGACAGTAAATCCTGTAGGCAGGCTCAGGCAATTATAACTAATGACCTCCTCTGCACCGAACACCTTCTCCGATAGCGCTGGGTGCTCAAGAGATTGTAACATTTACTCCCATTTGAAGCATATAAAATTAGCTGTTCAGTTGGCAGATTGTTTGAGACACTTGGTGGGAAACGGCTCAGCCATGGGGGAGTTGTTTGGTACAACGTGGCAGAAGTCATTAGCTTTAAGGTTGGGCTATAACTTGATTTAAACTTGTAAGCAAACATTTCTGCATTCAACATCACTAGCCCTGCGAGGGAGCTAATGTTTCTTCTCTCTGCATTAATATTGTGATTCTGTTTTATTTCCTGAGTGCGCGCAGTGGGCTCGGCACTGTGCAAAAGACACTGCTTCAAGGAATTTACAATCTAAGGCCCTGATCTGACAAACACCTGCTCGTTAGCTTAACTTTACTCACCAGGAGTAAACCCATTAAAATTAAGCATGAGTGTAAGGTTTGTGGGGGGTCAGGTCCTAAATGATCACTAGTGACTAGTGGAAAGGTTGAGTTTCTTCTCAAGGAAAATTGTGGCAACCACCAGGATGAATGGACTTTGACCAAAAGAGACATGGCTAGTGTCTCCGTTTGCATTGATCTTGCAAGGTACTGGGCACTTCAGTCCAATCCACGAAAGATACAAATATCATCCAGATCTGACTAACTTGTGCCTTGTCCCCACTGAACGATCTCCCCAACCAAACCAACCCCTTTTTATCTGGCGTTGGTCCCTCGTATCCTTTCCACCAAGCCACGTTCTAGGACAGGGGTGGCCAACCTGTTGCTCCGGAGCCACATGCGGCTCTTCAGAAGTTAATATGCGGCTCCTTGTACAGGGACTGACTCCGGGGCTGGAGCTACAGGCGCCAATTTTCCAATGTGCCGGGGGATGCTGATCGGGAGGTGCTGCTGACGTATTACTGTGGCTCTTTGGCAATGTCCATTGGTAAATTTTGGCTCCTTCTCAGGCTCAGATTGCCCCCCCCCCGTGTTCTAGGAGTTGCCAATCCACACATTCCCATAACGGGGTTCTACACAGGTGGCCAGCTGGTCTGCTCTCCTTTTTCTATATTTGGGGGGCAGCTGGTGAGGCTCATATCCTGCTGCTCCTCAGTGTCTTGACACCAGCTGGGGAGAAGGCTACTTGCCTTCTCAGGAAAGGCCCCTGTTCCTGCCATTTTCATTTCCCACTGAGCAGGCTGTGCCCTGAGGTGCCCCAGAATGCCCCCCACAGTGGGCTAGGGTTTTATCCAGTGAGTTTGGTCAACTAGGGAACCCCGCAGTCAGCTCCCCCAAAGCATGAGATTCATGCTGCTTGGCACATGGATGCCCATCCCCACCGCATCCATCCTGCATACAGGAAGTGAGTCTCCCACGCCAGCAGCGCAGGGTTCACAGGGGTGCAGATGGGCTGGACTGTTCTGAATGCTCAAAGAAAGGAGGGAGGGAGCCATATTCCATTTTGACAGCCAAGCTTCCCTTCAATCAAAGGGACAGTCTCAAAATAATAACGCAGCCCGTGCCCTTCCCTCGCCCACCTACATAAGGCTGCTTCTGATTGGTACCACTGGAAGAGTTGGAGAAACCTGATTTGCTGTTCACCCATCAAGGACGTTGCTGACTGTTTTTGCACTTTGCTTAGCTTGAAGCTAGACCTGGTCAGTTTCACTTGTGGGGCAAATTTTCAAATACTCATCACCCACAATTAGGGTTGCCACCAGTCCTGGTTTTCCCAGGCTGATCCTTTTTGTGAGGTAGCGCAGGGAACCTGTGAGGGAGCTCAGTGCACACTGCCAGCTCTCCAGTATTATGAGCTCAGGATCATCCCAGATGTCCTGGGTTGTTTTTTTTTACACCTCAGAGGTGACAGCCCTACCCACAACTGGGGCCGGATTGACAAAAGCATTCAGCTCCCAATTAGGCACCAAAGTATGTGGCCGGATTTTCAAATGTGTTCGGTCCCCAGCAGCTCCCAGTGTCACATTTTGTGGCCAGGTTTTCAAAAGAGACCAGTCTCTGATGTCCTGAGCTGTTTTGAAAACCTGGCCCTGATTGTGAGCACTGAGCCTTTCAGAAAAATGCTGCCCACAGTCAGTTTCCCTGCCTGCGTCGCAGGCACAAGCACAAGGCTCCCCTGTTAAAATGTAAAAAGCGATCCACTGTACAGTGACATTTTGTTCAATCTTCTTTATACAAAAAACCCCAAGCTAAATGAAGTACTAACCACAGATAATCAAACCTGGGGGGGCACTTTGTATGATAAATCCAATCCAGATCCATTTGACTTTCCTTTATTTAGCTGTGGTTTAATTATACCACTAGATGCAACACTGAAGTCTTGGTATTGTTCAGCCTGATGTTGTTTTTTCCTCCCTTCATGAGCATCTTTCACTAATTTTTAATGGCTTGTCTTGAGGTCATTTCTCTTTCTGAGGAGAATTTGATAACAGGCAGGGGCTGATTTTCCATTGCCGGATTTCCATGGAATTGTTACACTGGTATAAAACCAGCAGTGGAGAACCAGGGCCCACATTCTGAAATGTTATTAGCTATTCTTTATGAGTCTTAGCATGGAGGTTTTCTATTATTTTAATAGCTTCTGAAACGTATAAATAATTAGTAAATAGAGCAGCAATAGCTCAGGGTAGTAGCCTAATTGACCTTCGCTTTATTGCCTGGTATGACAAATCCCTACTTCAGCATTTCCTAAAGTGTGGGGTGCATCCCCCTGGGGGGAGACATATCGGACTAGCTGAGGGGCACAGACTAAGTCTCTCCTTTGTTCCCCATGGTCTCAGTTTTCCTTTCGGAAAAAAAAAGCCTCTAGCTCTTATGGTTGAGAAGAAAACTTTGAAAACGTGACCCAAGTGTGACTGACACGGTGATGTCTGCCTGAGTCTGCAGGGAGCCTGAAACAGTAGCTCTGTGGTGTGATCTGCCATGTTCATTTCCGTGGGCACTAACTTAGATGCCACTGATGATGCTTTAAACACCAGCATTGTTAACTGTCTCACTGCTCATCACAGCATGTAAGCAAGGAGGAGACAGCTTAGGAAGAGCTACCCAATCTACTCTGAGTGACCACTCCATTTGTGTAGGCCTTTAACAACACATGAGGGTGCTAAAGATGTGTGTGTGGGGGGGAGGGGGGATTGGTTTAATTTTCCTGGATGGGGGCTCAGCTTTCAGAAGGCTGGGGAACGCCATCTCACTCTATTGACATTTTAAGTAACAATGTCATTAAATATCTTTATCTTTCAGGAAGCAACACTCTTATCTCTGCATCTAATATGACCCTACATAGGGATGGTTGACTAGGCATTCCTACCCCTATAGTTTTCCATAGACCATGCCCAATGCACGGCTGAAAAGGGAGCTAGTGAGTGGGATTACGTGTTTCCTGTCCAATGGAGGCTGCAATGTGCCATTTTACTGTGTGAAAGGAGAGGAAAATATGGGGCTAGATTCTCCACTCAGCTACATGACCACGTTGGCTCCCTGTAATTTAGGGGCTGGGAGGCTAGACTGGGAGTTGGAAACCCGGGTTCTAGCCCCAGCCTGTCTACTGGTTTGCTGCCTGAGTAGGTTTCTTCCCTTCTCACTTTCTTCACGTGTAAGCTGGTGATCGTGATATTCGGTAAAGCGTTTTGAGACATCTGGAAGATAAGCACCATATCAGAGTTCAGTATTTACAGCCAAGTCAATGGAGTCATACTGGTATAAGTGAGAGAAGAATCAGGACTGTTGTATTGTATGGAATGATTTTAGCGGTATAGTCAGATTTCCTCTTCTTTTCAGAAGCAGTGTGTTATAAGCGCAGGACTTGAGAGGCCAGGAGCTCCTGAGTTCTAATCCCCCTCGCGCTGACAGAGACTCCCTTGGTGACGTTGGCCTGGCTGCCTCGGTTTCCACAACTGTACGATAGGTGTAATAATAGTGATGTGATAGGGCTGTTGGAAGGCTTCATTAAAGATGAAATGTTCTAGGTGGTGTGATTTAGGCGGAGGAATTTTTTTTTCTTTAAAGCGTTTTGGTGACACGCCCCAGCTATCTCTGTCTGCATTGCAAGGGTTCTCACGGACTGTTCTGGTTCTGACCTGCTCCCAACACCTGCAAAGCCCAAGTGGATTGCCTGAGGATCTGCAGGTTGCTAACACTGCAGATGCGCGGTGCCGTGTTTCTTTGGCAAAGCTGGGGTCCGGAACTGGACACTGCAAAATGCATTTCAAAGGAAATCATTGGATCCTTGCGAGATGGGTTGATTTAGCCACCGGCAGCGTGCATCTGGCACTGCTCCTGTAGCTGTGATGCGGGGCCAGCCAACCAATCCCCAGCCTACAATGTGATGGAAAAGGGTATGCTTGTTACATTGTATCCCCGGGCACCAGTACCGATTGCAGGAATTGACTGGATCGATTGGTCTAGCTGGCCCTGTGAGATAAACACTAACACGTACAGCTTGGCCAGCTGAGCTCCATGACATTGCTCCTGTCTCAAGGCATCAGCCGAGCACTGGGGTGTCTGGAGGGAATAGGGGTGTCAGGAAGGATCCCCCACTCCACCTCTCTCTGTGTACAGTATTGCACAATTGGCTAGTGCCCAGCCAGGATCCTCTGTACTGGTCCCTGGCCAGGGCAGGGTGCTGGGCTTGATGAGCTGACCCAGCATGGCAAATCCATGTTGTTGATTAGCAGGAGAGCAAATGGCACCCAGGGATTTTGTGAATGGTGCTGCCTCTAAGAGGTAGAGTAAGTCACTTCACCCACCACCGAAATGCAGCTGCCTCTGGGGAGGAGCACACAGCTGTTTGATACAGCGACACTGCAGAACACATATTTGCTTCCATTTTGCCCTGCTCCGGTTCTGTGTCTGAATGGTAACGTGTGTCTTTGTTTTCTCATTGCAGAGTTTCTCACTGGATCTGTTTGGTGAAGTAGCAGCAAAGACTTTGCAGCCTTGGACTTCTCTTCCGCAACAGCAGTATTTGGGGGGGAGGGAGGGGCAGGGAAGGGGGGAGGGGAGGGGAACATCAGAAGGAGTCAGGGAGACCTTGCACGTTCTCTACATGCTTGACTCAGGGATGAGCACAGGCAGAGTCAACGCATACAGCATAGTATCCTCTGAGGAAGACGGGCTGAGGTTGACCACCATGCCAGGACTCAACGGCTTTGGGAACGGTAAGATCCACACCAGAAGGAAATGCCGAAACAGGTTCGTGAAGAAGAATGGCCAGTGCAATGTCGAGTTCACCAACATGGATGACAAGCCTCAAAGATACATCGCGGACATGTTCACGACATGCGTCGACATCCGCTGGAGGTACATGTTGTTGCTCTTCTCCCTGGCCTTTCTGGTGTCCTGGTTATTATTTGGGCTGATTTTCTGGCTCATTGCACTTGTCCATGGAGACCTAGAAAACCCAGCCGGGGATGACAACTTCAAGCCTTGCGTTCTTCATGTGAACGGCTTTGGGGCTGCTTTTCTGTTCTCCATTGAAACCCAAACGACGATCGGCTATGGATTCCGCTGCGTGACAGAGGAGTGCCCGCTAGCCGTCTTCATGGTGGTGGTGCAATCCATTGTGGGGTGTATAATCGACTCCTTCATGATTGGGGCAATCATGGCAAAGATGGCCAGGCCCAAGAAAAGGGCCCAAACGTTACTTTTCAGCCATAACGCTGTCGTGGCCATGAGAGATGGGAAGCTCTGCCTGATGTGGAGAGTTGGGAACCTTCGAAAAAGCCACATTGTGGAAGCCCACGTGAGAGCTCAGTTAATTAAGCCTCGAATCACCGAGGAGGGGGAGTATATCCCCCTCGATCAAATAGACATTGACGTTGGGTTTGACAAAGGCTTGGACCGTATTTTCTTGGTGTCACCAATCACTATTCTTCATGAGATCAATGAGGAAAGCCCGCTGTTTGGAATTAGCCACCAGGACCTGGAAACAGATGACTTTGAAATTGTGGTGATCCTTGAAGGGATGGTAGAAGCCACAGCCATGACGACACAAGCTCGGAGCTCCTACCTGGCCAGCGAGATCCTTTGGGGTCACCGCTTTGAGCCCGTCCTGTTTGAGGAGAAAAACCAGTACAAAGTAGACTACTCGCACTTCCACAAAACCTATGAGGTGCCGTCAACTCCGCGGTGCAGTGCTAAGGACTTAGTGGAGAACAAATTCCTGCTCCCTAGCACCAACTCCTTCTGCTACGAGAATGAACTTGCCTTCATGAGCCGTGATGAGGAGGAGGAGGAGGAAGAGGACGATGACAGCAGGGGTCTGGATGACCTGAACCCGGACAACAGGCATGAATTTGACCGGCTTCAGGCCACAATAGCACTGGATCAGAGGTCCTATAGAAGGGAGTCTGAAATATGACCCAGGGCCCCTTCGCTAACTGTTCTGAGGTTATTTTTCCTCTCATCTCTTCCCCTACCACCTGCTCAAATTATGCAGAACAATGCAAGTGCCATAGGAATGCTTGAGAAATTAGTATTGTTTGTAGTTTTAAGTTTCATTGCAATAACCACTGAACGGTCTGTGATAGGAAACCACAGCAGGCCACAGAGTGTTTTGAACTTCCGGTGTTGATAAAGTTATTAGAAAATGTACTGGAAGCAGATTCAATATGGCGGCACAGCTAAGGGAGAACACCGGGGGCGGGCTATGCAGGAGTATCGTCTTTGCACGCAGAGAGCTGGTGATTTTGTCTTCTTTCACTCTGTGAAAATGAAAGCATTTTCATGGAGCTGAGCTCTGCGAGGTTCGAAAGGAGGAAATATCAGGAAACAAATCCTTTCTTTGTTTTTTTTTTTTTAACTGATCACAAAAATTATATATATATTTCTGGCAGGAGATGTGATTCAGTTGCACAAGAACGACACTTGAAAACATGTAACGTAACGTCCTCCTTTTTTAATTTGGGGGAAGGGAAATGAGGTTTTAATTTGTCAACATTGTGCTCGGGAGACTGTTTACCAATAATAATAATATAACAATCATACATTCAAAAAGCGAGTCAATATATTTTTAAAACAAACAAGGCAATGAAGAAGCCACATGGATTTTTTTAGGGCTGACTCCCAGGGTGCTCAGCAGGCTGCCTCCTGGTTATTGGCTGGCAAAGTTTGTAACCAGGTCGCAGCACTGACTGGCTGACGCCCAGTGGCAGCGAAAGCAAGGAGCACAATTACTGGCAACGTAGCACAGGGAATGCTAGACTCTGGGATAAACAAATAATTAATAATAATTAACACGCTGATGGAAATATTTATTTTGGGGATGGGGCGGGATTGGACTTGTCCGCTGGGTTAACATTTTTGAGCACTGATTATTTTGTTTTTTGCACCTTTGGCTAAAATGAGCTGGATTCTCGATTGGGGTAAATCAGCTTTGCTCCGTTGAGTAGCTGAGGAGCAAGCTTTCTGGTCTGAGTCACTTGCAGTCAGTGGGGTTGTTACTGAGGATGAAATGTGGCCTCATGGGCCAGCCTTTAAATGATGTAAATGGAGCTGCCATCTACTCATTGACTTCAGATTTACACTAGCTTTGGATCTGACTCCGTCTCTCCAGTGGGACCATTCAGAATTTTGATTTTTTTAAATAATTGAATGGAAGTTCTAGAAGTCAGGTATTGCCCATTTTCCCAGTGAACCTGATTCCCCCCCCCCCCCCCCCCCAAACAATTCGGTTGTTTTAAACATGAAAACCTATGTGCAATATTTTTTTTTTGGTACTTTTGCACAAAGCAAAATTCACAAGGAGTTGGTTGCCCTCCCTTGTATTAGCGTCTGTTCTATTCTTGACCGTGTTTGTATCTGATGAATTGCCCCGTCATTGGACAGTGCTACGTGCAAAGGCCAAAAAAGAGAACCAGTGATTTCTCTGATTCAAACCTCATCTACTCTCAAACCAGGGGTCCCATGCCTTAGAGATGCAAAATTGTTCAGCTGTGCACAGCAGAATCCCTGCTTTGAAATTGTTTCCTAGTCAAGCGCTCTTTCTCCAGCCTTACGGCATGTCATGTGTCACTCCATATGGGTTCAGCCATGCAGCAAGAGCACAGAACAAATCATATGCAATAAACAGGGCCCACACTGCACACATTACAGGCTATTATTGATTACCGGCTGTTTGTTATTCCAAAAGGCACAAAAGATCATGCCTGTACTTGCGTGGGAGCTTTTGCTCCCCGAGGGAAAGGACATCAGGGGCTCTCTGGCACTGTGCAGAGAAAGGATCCATCTCAAATCATTACCGGGCCTATCATTACCTGTATCCCAGTGGCCTAAGGTTCATGTGGCCAGCTGTCACTTTCCTACATACTGAACTTCCCAGTGACAGCTCGTGGAGAGCTCAGAAACTCCTGCTCTAAAAATCCAGACTCCTGCCACTTCAAGTAAAGGAGAAACTCTAGTAGCTATTGGCAGCATAGCGCCTATGACACACAGTTGCGCAGCTTTTATTTTAGCCAACAGAGGGCAGTGGTGGGTGCACAGAACCACTAGCCAATTCATTTGCTGCAGCATCCAGATCAGCGAAAGAGGGAATGAAAGGGAGGTGAAGGACCTGAGATATGGTCATCAGCCAAATCATTCATGACCCACACTCAGCTCTCGTTATCTTTCCAGGGCATTGCAAACAGTAATGAACGTCGCCTCCTCCAGTGCATGCGAGGAGTTAAGTATTGTGATCCCCTGTGGCACAGAGAGGTTAAAGGACTTGCTCAAGGCCATCGAGGGAGTTGGTGTCAGAGACAGGATTAGTCCTGTGCTCAGACCACCTGTGTCTCTTGAGACAGCGCCCACCTTTTCCTCAGCAGACCTGCTTCTCCTGTACCGCTGCGTTCTAAGCACTGGCTGGAACGTGCAGCTTGGATGGTAACAATTAGCTCTAAAGAACGGGAGGGGTCCCCAAAACAGAGGTTACCTCTCCGGGGGATTTCCCTCCAAATCGTCCTGGTACCATTTCCAGCGTCCGTTAGCCTTTCCAGCAGTGATTGAACGCTCCATGCTGCTCACTCAAGGGGCTGCTTTATTTTTGGCTTCCTCTAAATGATGTGCAGTCCTGCTCTGTGGGGAAAGCGGGGAGAAAGCATCTGCTTCTCCTTGACAAATGTCAGCACTGCTGTGACTATTTTCAGCTGGCCTAGCGCCTGGGCCTCCTGAATTCTAATCCCAGCTCTGCAAAGGACTTGATGTGTGGCCTTGGGAAAGTCTCTTAATATGTCTCCCTCATTCCACCTGTAAAATCAGGGCGCTGCAGAGGGGTGCTTGGAAAGATTAACTGTTTCATGTGACTGTCTCCCATGCTGCCGTGGTAGGGTTGCCAATTTTGGTTGCACGTATGCCTGGAGGTTTCATCACATGACACAGTCTTTAATTAAAGATGAGTCTTTAATTCCTGGAGACGCCAGGACAGGAATGGAGGGTTGGCAACTGTTGCAATGTCACTGATGTCATGGGAACTCTGCATCAGTGTATGCCAGTGCAGCATGAGCAATGTTTATCCAGTGCCCCGAAAACGTTTCAGAGCTGAGAATTTGTCCCCTGTGTAACTGGAGCATATGGTCACACCATCAGAGATGGATATAGTCACACCTGCCCTGCGAAGTCCCAGGCCAGAGGCATAACTTTTTTGTGTTTCTAAGGCAGAAAAATGTAGATATGATCCCACCCCCTTCCCTGCCTGGTTCCAGCTGAACCACACAACTTCCTTTTTTTGATCCGAGGGACAGTTTTGGTGCCTGCTTCTTGAGCAACGGTGGGGACGGGGGAGGGAGGGCAAGGATCTTTCTTGCGGGCATTATTTATTTATTTTTATTTTTTCTAAAATGCTTTCTTTGGGTGGCTTTAGGTTCTTTTGTGAAAGATGCACAACTTTGCTGCTGTCGGGTTCCTTTCGTAATATATATATAAATATTTGTATATAAAACTGAAAAGAGAGAAAAAAATAGAGATGTCTTTAAGTAAATTATTGCTTTTAAAAAAATATTATATAACTGTACAGTCCCACCTGGGAGAATAGAATAATATATACATATGTATTTTTAAACTACTGCATAGGAGGATGTGAACTAGCTTGTGGAAAACCCATGCAGCCCTAGTGAATTGAATTTCAAAGACTTTTCCTCAGTCTTGTTCACATGCCCCCTACCCCGAACATCTCGCTAGTGAAGCGCTAGCTCTGGAGAGTAATGTTATATATAATGTATGGTTCTAGAGATGGAACGTGCTGTTACATCATGTATAGATTTTTTTTGTTGCCTAACTGTGAGTGCTATAGCTGATCAGTCTTTTTACAACTATCAGGGAACAATATAAGGATGTCCCTACAGTTTCCTCTAGGCTAACGAATAGTATTATTGCAGCAGAACGCAAACATTCAAAAAGAAAAGAAGCCAAAGTAAGTCTGGGTATTTGACATTTGTAAAGAGGACCATCTCCCCCCTGTCAAGAAGCCTGTGATGCAATGAGCTGGCTACACGCTAAGAGCGCTCTCCATGTGCATTGTATGTGTCGACAAGCCAGTCACGCAAAAGTGGTTTGCTCTTAAAAGGGGTGGTCCTGGGTACGGTGGTGGGTGTGGCCAACCCATTAATGAACCGGGGGTTGCCTTTAAAAGGCGTGGCCTTCTGAAAGGGATGTGACACCACACCGAAGGGCTGAAGTGGAATAGGTCAGGAGCCACTGGACGGAGTTACTCTGGTACGGGTACATCTAAAGCAGAATTTGCCATGTGAAGAGATACTCTATCAACTTCAGTCCTGGTGTCTTCAGCCTGGATTCCACACAAATCTCAGCCCGACTCAGGGATTTCCTGACTGGCCAAGGAAACAGGATTCTCCATGTGACTGGACAATGTTTGAGCCAAGCTCTTTGTGTTTCTTTGGTTGGTGTGTGGGATTGTTTTGTTTGTTTGTGTTTAATTTCCTGAGTTCAGGGACAAGTAGGAGACCTTCATAGCCAACCAGAGACCGACACCTTTCTGGAAAGGGCTTTTTGAGCAGAGCAGGTGAAGTGGTGGCTAGGCAGAACACCTGCCAGCCATTTCCTTCTAGTTTAAAATCCTGGTTATGTCTAGTTAACTCCCTGGTGTGACTCTTGGTCCTCAGAGAATCTTTGACGTCAGAGATGGAAAAGACCCACCAAGTCCTCTCTGCAATCCCCTCTGGATATAACAAACGCTCCCTTAGTCAGGGCTCGAGCTTTGGAAAGGAATCATTTTGATTGGCTGGCCGGGACCCTGGGCCAGATCCTGCTCTCATTTCCGCTGGTGCAGCTCCAGTGAGGTCAATCCAGTTGCACTAGTGAAAGCAGAAACTGGTCTCTATCCTAAGATCCCTGGTTCAAGAGCACATTCCCTGCTTCCTCAAATACAGCTACACCCTGAGGCTTTGCAGAAGAACAGCTGCTCAGCCTGCACTGGGGAAATCAAATCCCCATCCCTCCTGCCCAGGGGTTGGCAGAAGGTTTCCCGTCCCTCCTTGGCTCCCTCTGGGTGACTCTTAGCCCAGCTTTCTCCAAATGATAAATAATTCAGCTGTCGCTTGCATACAGGGAATGGAAACTGTCGTGATAAGCCTTAGCTGCTTCTTTTTTAATCTAGTGTACTTAGTCTTTAGGGCTGGGACAATCACTTACCTGTAACCTTTTGCGATTCAGTGCCTGCTTGACCTTCAAACCTTTTGTAGGAGATGAATTCAAAGCCACCTTTTCTATCTTTAATAAGGCAGAACAAATGTGTTTATTTTTAAACTTTCCTGCTCTTTTCTTTTCACTTGTGCTGAAGACCAAAAGAGTCACTCCTCTTTTCCTTGCACTTCAAAAGGGAGCGCTGATTGGAGGAGTGAGTTTATAGAGCATGTGTAACAGAGATAGGCCTAAAGCTGCACATGTCTGATCTGGAGCTGCCTCTCAAACCCCTCGCAATTCAGGGATGCTGGGATCTGGGGTGTGGCTTGTCCGGTTGTAGAATTAAAGCTCAGCCGTGAAATGTGGATCTGGGTTTGGATCTAGGGAACCCCAAACTCTCCAAAATGTCAGGTGTATTTAGATCTGGATCTTCGTTTTAGGCCCATCTTCTAATAATTACCAGTGCAGAATCCTCTTTGAGTCCCCCGTTTGGCAAAGCGCTTGAGCGTGTGCTTAAAGTTAGGTGCATGCTTAAGCGCATTGCTTAATCCTGTGGCTATGCCATGGGTGAATCAGAGCCATAGGGCCGACTCCTGAAGCCCTTACTCATGCCTTCTCAAGCTGACGTCAATGGGAGCGTTGCCTGAGCAAGGAACAAGTAAGGAACATCCTGATTTGGTCCATCATGAACCATTTTCCTCCAAAGAACACAACCGGCAGATGGTGATGCACAGAGAGAATTCGTTGAATTTCATGTTCTTCTGTTCTGAAAAGAGCTTCGCTGTCTGTCACTTCGCTGTTTCTCTGCTCCACTGTCTGTGTGCCTGTGTGTGTGTACACTGAAAAGCCAAGTGGAAGTTTTCTCCAGACCTCGCTGCCTTTGGCTGGTGCTTTAATGGTCCCCAGTTGACAATGGAGTCTGGAACTGATTCTCCAGTGCCCTGATTCACAACTGAGCCTTGTGGAGTCACTCTCACTAGTGCAAAGTGAGTGAACGATCCCACCATTCTGACCTGGATGCACTTGATGCTCACTTTGCACTGGGGTAGGGATTTGTCTAGACAGTGTGGCAATGCGCACTTAGAGGGATCTGAATTGTAAATTGCACCAATGTGTTATGCACTAACTGGCCCGTGTGGACCCTGCTGGCATGCAGGAAATGTTCCCAAAGGCATGTTAACATAATACAGTTTCAACAGTACTACGTCAACGCGAACTTTCAGTGCACACCAACAGAGTCAGCACTGCCCAGTTACTGTGCAACACGTCACTCTTTAGAATTCACACCTCTCTAGTGAGCATTGCTGTGCCGTGTAGACAAGGTGCCAGACACTGGAGAATCAGATGCTGTATGCTCAGGCAGGTCAGTTGCCAGAGAGTATTTGCTTTCTGGAAAATAAAAATTAAGTGGTGATAGAGTCCATTCTTGGAGGATTGTTTTTATATATAGTGGTTAGAGACGTTGCTGGGCCTTCTGGGCATATCTGTATCGTTTCCATCAGCACTGTTTGTTATGTGTTTCATGGCACATATATCTGAGATATATGTGACAATATACATATAGAAGTAAAATGTATTTCAAGCGACAAAACTGGCCAATTTTCATGTTCTTTTAAATATATATAAATATAAAAGTATCCAAAAGCTATAAATAGCATAGAGACAATAATCTAAATATGTAATAAATGTATTTTGATCTATTTAAAATATGCTGTATATTTTAAAGACCATAAAAAAATTGTCTGGTTGTATCGTATTTTAAATATATTTTATTACCTTGTTACTTGTCACATATATAATTTAAATGCGCAGCAAACTTGGTGAGACATTGAGCAAAGATCTGGGCAAGCCAAGCTGATCCGTAGGACGTTACAATGAAGAGCATCAAGCCAGTAAGAGCAAAGACGGAAGAAAAGATCTTAATCCCGTCGTAGTTAGGTTTCCCTGCATCCTCTCTGTAGTAGTAGAAAGCCCAATGATTGTTTGAAGCACTGATCTCTCAGTGGAAAGTTGGCATTCAGAGGTGATGGATCCGGTTCATGGGGCAGCAGCTAAGGAATTAAAAGGGACTTGCTTGTGCTAACAAAACAGAAATTCCCCATGAGCTGAACAGATCTATCCACTTGCTGGTTTGACTGAGAGAGCAAAGTTTCAAGGGCTGGGTTTGGGGTGGGGAGGAGCATTGTCAAGCTTCGATGACAGGAAGCTGATGAAATATTTTTTGGGACGTGACGTTTTAAGGTTTTTAAGCTTTTTAGGAGACTGTAAAAATGCGACATGGCTTAAGAGATCTTTAGAGCCACGGGGAACGATGAACTTATTTACACCGGTGTAAATCAGGAGCAACTCAATTGACGTCAATGAGGTTACGCCATTGTAGAAGTGAGATCAGCATCGGGCCCTACAAAACAATAGGGAAAGGAGTTTCAGCCAACTCTTCTTTCCATCATGCTGGGAGGTTAAAAATCTCCCTCACTTTCAGCAGACACAGGGAAAGGGACACAGGAAGAATCAGTAGGGGGGAGAAGGGCAGCACAATGCCAACAAAGAGATGCTACTGAAGAGAACCTACAATAGACTGGGTCTCGTACTAAGAGGAAAGGGCGTGGAAGCAGAGAGGAGACTGGAAATGTGTATTGAGCCAGGACAAAAATAGCCCAGCCGTGAAGATGGCTGAGTCCAAATCACTATCCAAAAGTTTCTCCAGAGCAACAATATTCATTGTCCCACATGGCAGCATCAAGGGACCATTTGTCTGAAGTGTCCTTGAATTCCAGTGGGAGCCGTTTTCAGAGTGCACTGCTTCCATGAAAGGATGTTACATGACACCGTGTATAGACTTGAGCTCACATGACAGCTCTCAAGATCTTTTAGCAACAGATGGGAAATATGCTAGGAAGTAAATAATACATAGAGACTTATTACATGGTGGACACGACACTGGGTCAGCCATTCTGGGTTTTCCTCTTAACTCTTGTACGTGAGTTTTTTGGGGCCGGAGGGCACAGGGGTTGCTGATCTGATCTGGAGCCTTTGCCAAATAGGTCAGAGATCTGAATCCAGGCCAGGTTAGTAGTGTCCACAAGTCAACATGCTTAGATGGCTCCTTGTTTGGTAGCCTAGTGATTTCAGTCCAGTTCCTTAGTAGAGAGCTCTCAGCATCACAAAAACCATGGTCAACAGCTGGCTCTAATCAGCAACCTTTTGGTCACCTCAACAGAAAGACCAAGAACACAAACAATTCAAGGGCTGGAGAAAATGCCTTGCAGTGAGAGATGTAAAGCACTCAGACTCTTTGGCTTATTAAAAAGAAGATTGAGAGGTGACTTGATTACAGTCTTCAACTAACTTCCTAGGGAGCAAATACTGGCTTCGAAAAGGTTCTTTAATTTAGCGGAAAAAAGCACTGTGAGACCCAATGGCTGGAAGCTGAAGCCAGACACATTCTGATTAGAAATTAGGCACAAATTTTTAACAGTGAGGCTGATTAACCACTGGAACAAACTGCCAAGGGAAGTGGTGGATTCTCCATCTCTTGACGTCTTCAGATCAAGACTGGATGCCTTTCTGGAAGAGACGCTTTAGCCAAAGACAAGCTCAGTACATGGGTAACTGGGTGAAATGTAGTGATAGCCAGGAGGTCAGACTAGATGATCTAATGGTCACTTTGGGCTTTAAACTCTGTGACTGAATCTGTAAACGAAACAGCAGCAGCCCCGGAGGGGAGAAGCGTGCAGAACGGCCAGTGCTGTACCTGTGTTGTGGATAAACAGAGAACTTCGGCCTCGGATCTGGCACCCTTCAACAAAGCAAACATCCACTCCAGAGAGCTCTGGGGCCGGCGCCCTGAGTGTTTGCTTTTCTATTTAATCATAATGAATAACGAAGTCGCTTGCACTATAAAAAACAGAACTCCAAATAAATAAGCACCTGTCTTAATAGCACAGAAGCCAGGAAAGCCCCAGAGGAAGCTTACACTTTGGACCCAACTTGTCCCCTTGCATCTGGTTGGAGCAGGTGTCTCCGCGGCATGGGGGCGACTTACCCATTGAAGCAAATGTGCTGCAAACACATACTCTGCATTTCACTTTAGCGCTACATTTCTGGGTCCTGGTGGGTTAAACCTGAACCCCATTTCCCAAAGCGGATGCACCGGTCGAAAGATGAATATGCCTATAGCAGCTGCAAAAGCTGGGTAGCTGCACGTCTAGTCACTGCTTTGGACTCCTAGCAGGCAGGGAAGTTAATTTAACTGGGGAGGCACCTGATTTGCATGTTCAATTGCAAGTTTCCACAGCAAATGGGGGTGTGCGTGTGCATGTGGCACATGGGTTGTTGTGGGAGTGGCAGGTTCATGCACATCTTTTGCAGCCACATCCACTGAGTCCTTGTTTGGTTCTTTTTTGTTTCCTCAAGACAGATGTTAGTGGATATTAGGGTGACCAGATGTCCCGATTGTATAGGGACAGTCCTGATATTTGGGGCTTTTATTACCCCCCACCCTCTGTCCCGATTTTTCACACTTGCTGTCTGGTCCCGCTAGTGGATTTGCCTGGGAGGCTAGATGGCTTATATCAGAGAACATGGGTGAAAGGAAGAGATTGAGTCTTTGAAGAAGGATGGGGGCTTGTTCTGTAGGAGACAACCTGTGCCCCCTATTGTCGCTCACGAGTGAGTAGACAAAAAGAATTTCTATCACCACATCCAACTTGCCAAGCACCATGGCCCCAGCAAATAAATTAAATGCCTATTAGCTGTTATAAATGTTGTGGTTTCTTAAATATGCTAATAGGAAGCATCTGTGTTCAATCCAGTGAACCCTCAACAAGTTTTGAGGGTTAAGAATCTAATTACATTGCTGATCAAATGAATGTTACATGGCAGGCAGAGGCATTTGGGGCTATTTATTACACCACCAGAAAACCTTTTTAACAATCAAGGCTTGTTTGGCGGCTTAAACACTGACTAGACAGAGAAGTTTTATCCATTTTCTATTAATCACCACCCTGCCCAAGTACCTTCCTACCTAGATCACAGCCCGGCTTCAAGTAAGTGTCTAGTGCTATTTATTCATGCACCACTATTGGTACACATAGAACAAAGGACCCAGGGCCTGATCCAGAGACGGGAGTCTTTCCATTGTCTTCTATCGATTTTGGCTCCCATCCGCAGTGAGTTTCAGACAGGCTGGAGTTCAGATCAATAGTGTTGTTGATAGCAGGGCTGACAGGCAGGCAGCCATTACTCGCTAATATATTGTAACATCAGTTGATATTTTTTTCAAGCCTGTCAGTCCCTGGAGATTCTGTTACTCCCAGGACAGAAGGGTTATGCCCAGTGAAAGATACTCATGTGATGCCAGGAACACACCTTAGCATCAGTCTTGACATCCAAGGGTATAGCATGGGAAGGGTTAAACTGCAGCTTATCTTGGCATGCTCTGTCTCATGCCCAGTTCACTAAAAGAGTGAGAAGGCAGAAGTGGCTGTGCTAAAGCGAACAGGCTGACCAAGGAAAGCTCAGTGTCCTACAGCTAACAGCAGGGCAGGATGGCAGAGTCCAGCAACAAGGGGAGAAGATCTTTTGCTTTAATCTGTGTTTAACTGTGTTGTCTTCCTGTGGGAATTATCGTTAGAGCCAATACTGGGGTCTTGGACTTCATGCACCAGACAACGTCCCCCAGGAAATGCCCCCCACTAGCCCAAGGTCACCGGTGGGGTGCAGGGAATCTTCGTGGAAGGAACCTCACCAGGGAAATCCACACCTGAATTCCCGCCACCAGGCCTCACAGAAGGGAAGCTGGGGTTGCAGCTGATGCGAAAGCCAGACGCTTCTCTCAGTCACTCCAGTGTAAATCTGGAGTGACTTCATTGACATGCACGGGAATTCTGGATGCTCCAGTGTGTGGCTGAGACAAGAATCTGGCCTAACCAGCAGGCAAACAGAATTGTGCGATATGCTCAACAGCATTTCTCTGACCAAAGCGTCCTGAGCTAAATAATAATAATTAGTAACGTTGCACTTTTGTGGGGGAGGGGAGTCAGGAGAGCAGGGAATGAGATTTATTAAATTTCTCCCTGTCCTGAGATTGGCTCCCTCGGTCCAGCATGGAGATGGGTTGACGGTTGCTTGTTTACTGGGCCCAGCTGTTTCAAAGAGAACACAAACCTTTTTGCCCCAGCCCTGTTTATGTCTTTGCAATGCCTTCTGGGAAGGCCCAAACAACCTGTTGTGTGAGGATCTTTGTATCTACCCTAGGGTCTGATACCTCTGGGATGTTCAAGGCATGTCTCACATGAGGTAACCATAGTAACGCATCATCAGCTTCTCTCTGCTTCTACTGTCAATTTTGTTTTTCCTCTTGCATTAAGGTGGAACCTCCCTGCCTTTCTTTTTCTCTTTCGCTCTCCTCTCCTTCTGCCTGCACTACCAAAGGCAAGAAAAACAGCCGGGGCTCGAGTCTCCATTTCCTTACACTAGTTTTGCCCTGGCATAACTCTGCTCCTACTCCAGATTTGCCCTGGTGTATTTAAGAGGCAAATCAGGCAATTAGAGATGATAAAAACCTGGCTGCTTTAATTTCTCCATCCAACCTTAAGAAGCACTTAAGTATGACTGGGACATAATTAAGGGTGTCCCTTACATTTGTTGCTAACAGGTCACTGTCAGAGTAAAAATCTTCAGTAAGCTTTTTCCTTGAAAAAGTCCCTTATTTCTATTAGTAATAACCCTGTGCATTATTCAAATGGAAAGAGTTTTAAACATCTAATTTAATTCCCACCCTTTAAGTTCTTTGTTCAATGCTCACATTTAATTTAGCTTAGATAGAGAAAACAGATGAGTCAGTTTCACTTTGTTTCTTGTCAGTTTTTAGTCAGTTTTGCTGACAGATCTCCAGGAATCAGCAAAAGGCTGCAAGGTTTGGGTCTGGTGCACTGAAGGGGGAGTATTTCTTTGTTTAAGAAAATCTGTCTCCATTCCAGTAACTTTAAAAAAAATGCAATGGAAATATTTCTACTGGTCTTTAAGTAAAAATTAAATTTGGGCCAAATTTGCCCTGCCAGTACCCCTTTCAAGAGAAGATCAGTGAAACAGTAGCCAATCAGTTATCATGGAGGATAATTCCTGTGTCACTTACAAGTTGCCATCCACTACTCCACAAAGTGGACTCGATGCCCTTAGGGTTTTTAGTTTTTCCTTTTAGAAAGGGAAGATTATAAACGGCCAAGTTCGTTATGTTGGTAAATGAATGTCTGTGCACAGACAGCTGTTTTCTCCTCGTCTTTTTCTGAAGGGGCATATCTGCATTTGCGATGCCTGTTTAGCACTTTCATCTTCAAAGCACTTTACAAACACCAACTAATAACTCCTCACAACATGCCTGTGGGGTAGACAAGTAGCCCCCATTTTACAGAGGAGAGAAACTAATTTGCACAAGGGGGCATGAGTGTCAGAGCTGGGACTTGAACTCAGGGGTTCCTGGCTCCCTTGTGTGTTAACCACTAGATTTTGTTGCGGAGTAATGAGAGAAATACAACACCAAAGATGGGGTTCCAGGATAAGGCCATAAGAGCAGAACTCAAAGGCTGTTGTTTTCTTAAACAAACTTTATAAAGAGAAAAAGCATTTCTACTTTGTAACTGACCTGTGCATTGGGGTCCTTGGCTGGCTCAGTTCTTGCAGACTGCTAGATAGCACTATTTGGGTAATACAATTTTTAAGGGGAGGGTGGGAGGTTGGTATGGAGGACCTGAAGATTAGAAAAGTGGAAACCTTTTCAGTGTTTGACTTCAGTTGCCTTGTGGCTGAGGTTGCTCTGAGACACCTTTTGCCACCGGTTGTATTAGAGGAAGCAAGACATTAAAACTTGCTGTGTATTGGATTCTGAGCCACTCCTTTCCCAAGGTGAATGGGTTTGGGAATGGCATCTCTTGCACACACCCCAAGTCTCAATAGCTCCTAAAGCCATATGCTTCCAGATTGTCCAGCAGTCCATACACAGCAACATGTGGCTTTTCCTTTCATTTCCTCCCTCCTTACACCTGTCCTTTAAAATGTTTCTTGCACTGCCCAGATTCCGCACTTAGCCCCCACTCGCTATCCTGTTCCACCTGCTGGCCCTGGGCCCAGGGCAGGGCAAATGGAGCGATGAGTCGCCAAGCGTTGTGGTGGGGGGAGCCTCTGGGTGTGTGTCTTTGGCGCTAAGTGTGTTTTGTGCACCTCAAACCCTGCTCCGCCCCTTTTCCACTTCCGTGGGTCGCTGACCGCTAAGATCTGCCGGTAACTCTTGCAGTTGAGTTTTCCCGTGTTCTTAGAGCCATCCGGGTAGGCGGTAGCCTTCTGTTTATAGAGACACTCTCCTGATACATGGGCCCTGAAAGGACATTCAGTTATTCAGCTGTAATATGGGTCACATAATATCATAAAATTACCCCTTCCGTTATTATTCTTTGTTTTAGTGTTTCATTGTTTTAGGGAGGAAGGGGGGGGGGCCTCTTCACATCTGCAGGCCGATGGTGGGGGCCGTCCTCCAGGCATGCCCCCTCCCCCTGTGATTGTGGCACTCAGACCTTAGTTGCATTCACACACAATCCCCCTTAGCCCTCACCCACCAGAGCCTTCCTCCCCTTGGGCGCTTTCTCATTAACCCCCTCCTGCTTCGTTGGTTCACAGTGTCCACCAGCACAGAAGTTTGTGGTTGTACCAGAGAAAACGGATGTTTATTTCTCTTAAAGGGATGATTGGTTGACCTTTGACCTCTGTAGAAGTCTTCCTCTTTTGCCCGGTTTACGACTTACGTGTAAACACAAAGATGATCCTTGTTTTTTGGGAAGTTTTATTTTAATGCTATGGAGATTTAATAAATAAAAACAATTCTAATATGAATGAAGTGGCTGGTGCTGTGCCCTTTGTTTGAAGGTCAGACCTTAGGGTGCTGAGCTGATTTTAATGTTAACTAATACAAAAATATTGATTTCACTGGGTGAAATCCTACAAAAACTACATGCAAAAACCGCCTTCAGATTCCATCGCATTCGCCCCAAGAGAGTCAAAATCCAGCTCACCATATGGTCAAAATGCAGCAGTAGCATTGCACGTTTCTCTAGCACATTTTAGCCAACAATCTCAAAACTCTTTACAAAATGTCTCATTATGCTCATTTTACAGATGGGGAAACTAAAATGCAGCGAAGGGGAGTGGTCGCAAGAGCAGCCAGGAACAGAATACAGATCCCTCGATTCCCACTCCAGGGCTTGACATCCAGCAGGCCATGCTGCTACCCTTTTTGTTACAACCATCCGAAGCGTCATCCATCTCCCTGAACCATTCAAACTCCTGCCCAGTCACCTGCAAGGGCATCTGTGCAAACGCCACGCCGAGAGCTCATTGTGCAGAAAGGAAATCTCCCCACACTCTGTCTAGACAGCTTCCCAAATACCCATCACATCTTGTGAGCAGGGGGGCCCAACTGACTCTAAAATAAGGTCCAGACACTGTGTAGAGTCAAAACTCTCCCCCTTCCTGCTGGGCAGTTTTATTAACCAAAAACTAACAATAGTTACAATTAACAATAAGATAACATCAAGTTCCGCACAATCCTGCCTGCACCCGGCTGCTCCTTGCTCAGCCTACGCCCTAGGATTTGGGTCTCTAGATCAGGGGGGCCAACCTGAGCCTGAGAAGGAGCCAGAATTTACCAATGGACATTGCCCAAGAGTCACAGTAATACGTCAGCAGCCCCCCATCAGCTCCCCCTCCCACTTCCAGCACCACCCACCCCCCGCAGCCCCACCAATCAACGCCTCCCTCTCCCTCCCCACACCTTCTGATCAGCTGTTTCATGGCGTGCAGGAGGCTCGGGGGCGGGGGGGAGCGAGGGCACAGCAGGCTCAGGGGAGGGGGCGGGAAGGGTGGAGTGGGGGCAGGGCCTGGGGCAGAGCCAGGGGTTGCGCAGTGAGCAGCCCCCCCCCCGGCACATTGGAAAGTTGGCACCTGTAGCTCCAGCCCTGGAGTCGGTGCCTGTACAAGGTGCCGCATATTAACTTCTGAAGAGCGCAGGCAGCTCCGGAGCCAGAGGTTGGCCACCCCTGCTCTAGATAGCCATTCCCCAGCTCCATTATTTCCAGGTGGGGTAATGAGCCACCTGCTTCAGTGATTCAGCAGAAGCCAATTACCATTCCCCAACAGGCTCACCACCTGCTACCAGGGTGTGGGGTGTTCGAGGCAAACATATCCATTCCCCTGGACTGCATAGACACCTGCGTGCACGCACACACACTCACACACACGCATGTGCGCGCACGCACACACACACACACTCACACTCACACACACTCACACAAGCGCAACCTCTCTGCCAAGGGCTCCTGAGCTAGTTCAAGAGTTATCTGTTTTGTAGACAGGTGACTCCCAGACTCTTGTGCATGTCCAGGGGACTCTGAGTTTAATACTAATCCCAAGAGCCCAGTGGCAGGTTGGATGAGCTTCTCGTCCAACAGAGGATGAATCGTGGCTTTATTGACTGTTATTATTTATTATTACTACTGTAGTGCCGGGGATCAGGACTTCATTGTGCTAAGCACTGTACGGACATGGAACAAAAAGACAGTGTTTGCCCCAGGGCTTCTCCTCCTTTTTTCCAACATATGGGCTCCACCAGCCTGAGTTTCTTTCCACTTGTAAGTCCCAAGAGGAGCTCCAGTGGTGCAAAACCCTGTGCAAGAGGAGAATCAGGCCTTCCAGACTCATGACTCTGAACTTAAATGCATCCTGGAGACTAGGGGAGCTCAGATACGAACTGAGCGTAGTTCTGAAGAAAAAGCCCAAGCCACGATGTCCAAATTTAGCCAAAGATCAGGAGAGTTGGGACCCAGGGTTTCAGTCCATGTTGGGACCCAGGGTTTCAGTCCCAGCCCTTCTCTGGACAGGAATGAAAATGACTGATACAATTTCAGCAGCTGGGGAGCAGCTCCCATTGAGCTCTTGTTCTCACCAGCAACTGCTTTCCCTCTCCATGGTCCTGGTCTTGGAGGTGTTTGCTGCCACAAATATTACTGGGGCAAGTTGAGAGCTGCAATGATCTGAGGTAGGTTTGAATGACAGGCTGGGACATGTCTGGGTTTGTTTCACTATGGGAGATGCACGACACTGGATAAACAACACACGGTAACAGCGCCAATGGTAGCAGTGAAGGGCCAGGTCCCACAGCCCCATCGTCCTGGCCGAGAAACTGCACCGAGTGACATCCAGTCCTGGGTGGAGGCCTATGCGCCAGGACCCTCACTGACTGGGAAGGTGATGTTAATGGGCAGCTGAAGGCTGAACCGGACATTCGTGCCAGACTGTGAGAGGACTGGGACGTCTGCCTGGAAGCCCATAAGGTGCTGTGTCATTACGGAGTTGGAATGAACCTTCTCCCCTGGAGTGCAGCAACAGGCACTGGGCCGAGAGATACCGACCCAAAGATCCTGGTCAATGTGGGGGTTAAGGGCTGGATAAAGGGGCAGGGAATGTAACCTTGCTTTGGTTGGATGGTCCATTGGAGGCTGTGGCTGGCTCACCTTAGACTTCCAAAGGTGGCAGAGGTTGGAGCAGCGCAGGGCTAGCAGGCGCAGCTCCCAGAGGGTTGGGGTGCTGAGGCAGGGAGTTTTGTGTTGCTCCCCAGCCATGCCTGCCGGCTGATCAGGAGAGGTTCAGCCAGTGTCTGAGGCAAGCTCTGTTTGCCTCTCCCAGCTGGTGGGTAGTGGCAGGCCCATGCTGGCAGTTTGCAGGGAGGTGGGCTGGACATGGAGGG
This sequence comes from Mauremys mutica, assembly GCF_020497125.1. NCBI lineage: Eukaryota > Metazoa > Chordata > Testudines > Geoemydidae > Mauremys > Mauremys mutica. Next base: position 78,035,452 of record NC_059082.1, on the reverse strand, counting down.
AGAGGACGACATGGGGACCCTTCCCCAGCCCATGCAGTGCAGGATTTTATACCCAAACAGATTCTCTTCTTGGAGTCCTCCGCTGTTTGGCTGGGCTGTGCCCAAAGTGTGGGGAGCCACTAACTACAAAAACTCATACATCTATAGCATCTTCTCTCCAAGGATCTCCAAGCAATTTACAAACATTAATGGCCTGAGCCTCTCAACAGGTAGGGAAACTGAGGTATGAAGAGTGACTTGCCCCTGGTCATGCAATACGTCAGTGTCACAGCTGGGGAGTAGAACCCAGAATGTCTTAATACTAGTCCAGGGTACTAATCACTAGGCAACTCGCCTGCCACCAAACACATGGTAAGCAGAGGGAGACTAGAAAAAACCAAGCAGAAGAAGCGGGCTGGCACTCGACCCGAGCAGCTGCAGCAGACGCCCCAGGCAAATATGGAGCTGGTAATTAAGAGAGCACCAAGGTTAAACACAATTGCCTGCATGAGGCTGGCATTTTAATGAACTTTGCTAGATTACTGAGACATTTGTACACACTAAAATGATTCAATAATCGTTTTCTTGCCCCAGGCAACTGGAAGCCCAAGACCCTCTGCCTGGCCAGGTTCAGATGATTTCCCTCTCCGGAGAGAAAGCAGCAGTGCCCTGCGACTCTGCAGAAGTCTAGCCTCCCTGCCTCCAGCCCCTACCCTGACTGCTGTGGGTTGGGAGAGGCTCTTTATTCAATGTGACATGCCTGGTAATTAACCATATGCTGCAATTCACAGGCTGGGCTAAGCACCAGGAGTGGCTTATATATCACCCTATTGTGTATGTGCTTCTCTCTCAAGTGACTTTCACGAAGTGCTCGTCCCCTCAGGCCTGGCCCCGAAACATGGAATCTGGCTCAGTATTATGGCACCTGTCTGCTCCCCATATGTTCCCTGGGGCGCAGCCACATAGCTTACCCACAAAAGTACACTCCCCCCGGCGTCGGCCCTGCAGAGCTCCCAAGCCATGAGCTGGGCTCTCCTCGGCTTTATGCACCTTTGGCAAACTGGCCCCAGTTTTTCACCGATGGCTGCGTCCTCCCCTCCTCAGGAGCGCCATGAACACAGCTCAGTTTCCCAGCCTGGAAGCTGGGCCAGCAATGCTGGCAGTGGGCAAAGGCCAGGGTTCACTTGCAAAAGTGAAGGAAAATCACCCCCGAAGCACTACGGGGAGAATAGGAGAGCTGACCCCTGCTCTAACAAAGTCACTTCCCTGCCAACAGCCGGGCTTCGGAGGCTAGAGAAGGGCTCAGACCACAGATTGTTTTCTGGATTTTGGGAAAGGAGGGGTTAATCTAGGGGGGTGGAGGTTCAGCCCATTGCAGAGGTGGGGGCCACTTGCAATAGTCAAATTCTGAAAGATCCCCATTCACACTTTCCCCACCCTCCTTCAAAGGTTGGGGTGCTCAGAGCAGCTGCTTTTAAGGACCTCGCAAAGGCAATGGAAACGCTCCAGTTTTTCGCTATACACACAGATGTGCTGGGCCAACCTGAACAACAGAGCCGCAGGGCTGCACCAGACAAACGCCTTGGCACCTGCCATCATTTGCTGGTATTTAGGAGCAGTTAATAACTCACTACCCATGGTGCACTGGGGCAAAGAGAGCCTATAGCTGGGCAATCAAGGTTAAATGCATCAGGGTGTTCACCATGTGGCAGCCTGTAGGTTGAAATGAATGTGAAACTTTCCGAGCAACCAGTGCTGTGTGTGAGGAGCAGGGCTGGTGGGATCCTGTCCCACTGCCATGTGCTGAACGAGCAAGACTTCCTCTGGAAAATCGCTCCATAAGGCATTGCCAGAATGAAGCAATGAGGGGGCGAAGGCGAGAACAAGCTAAATGGTATCAGCAGGAGACAGTAGGAGCATTTCAAGCTGAGAACACCACTCATATGGCAGGGGAAAGTCCAGGCCTCCTGAGGCATGGGGCAAAAGACTAAATGAAGCCCCTTTAAAGCCAACGGAGGAATCTGTTCATGCCTCAATTAATGCCATTGATGCAGCACCTTCGATCCCAAAGCACTCCTGCAAATTGTCTCTCCTAGGAATCCCCTCGGCCAGCAAGAAAAATTCCAGCCAGAGCTCTTTGATAGTACCGCCGTGCACCGGTTTAGGACAGGAAGTGAAGACACATACTTTATGCCAATAAAAGCCCAGGTGGAATTCTAGGAAGGTAAGAATGTCACAAATACAAAAGACTCAGGTGTGAATTAAGGGCCAACCTTGAGCGTCAGGGCTAAATGTGGGCATGCTTGGCTATCGACTTGGTGGGGGGATGGTAGGGATAGCATACAGCCCTGCCAATGGGCTAATGGCTCACCCATCCTCAGGGCCACACAGATCTTTGTGTCGTGCCCAGGAGCGCATCATACGGAGAGTCTCCAAGTCGAAGAGAACTGGATTTATAGGGAACTTGAATCTGGGGATTATGGTGCCACAGCCTGACCAGCCAAAAAATGTTAAAAATCAGAATATCTGTAGCTCAAATCCAGCTTAGGAGTCAAACCAATCATCCAAACCATCTGCCTCGCCTCTGAAGATAATGCTACTTTTATTGTTTCCATAAGCTGCTAAGCAGCTTTTCAGCAAGAAGAAATCCTTCTGCTGGGGCGTTTGTTGCTGCAGGACTGCATCCTCCCAGGCTGGCTGAGCCAGCTGAGACCCTGAACATCTTGGGACTTCCTAGCGGCAGGGAACAGCCCAGTGGGATAAATGAACTGACTGACGCCATAGGCTACGTCATGGTGGGTGAGACAGCATTGGAGTGGAGGATTCCAACACAAAACTCACCTGCTGCACCGATGAATTTACCAGGTCGGTCCAGAGTATGTGCATGTAGAGTCTCAGACACTCTGCCTGGAAAGGAAGTGAGTGCTCACCGTGCCAGCCTGGGATAGCATTCCAGAGCCATCTCTGTCTCCCTAACCTCCCCAGTGTCATTCTCTGCCCCCATTCCCCTGTTGTCCGCACGCCACCTCCACCAAACCCCTGCTTTGTAGGAGTGACCAGCCCTCCTTGTCAACAAGGTGGGGCCAGATCTTCAGCTAGGGTAGAGCAGAAGAGCTCCACTGAATGTCCAGGGAACGTCACCAGTTTACACCAGCTGTGGCTCTTGCAGGCTAGTGACTCTGGAATGGCATGAACTTTGCCATGCTGTGTTTCAGTAAGTGGTGGGCAGCCTGGGTGTGTGAGCTCAGAGCTGGCCGACATTTTTCAACTGAGAAATTTTCCCATTGGAAAAATGTGGCTTCATCAAAATTGACAGGTCGCACTGGAAGTTGTCGGTTCTGATGCAATATATATATATATTTTTTATTTTCCATAGAGATTTCCTTTGGTTTGAATCGACATTTCAAAATGCAATCACGTTTTGCATTTCCAAGTGGTGCTATGAATTGGCGTTTCGACTGACAATGCCACTCCAGTGTCATTTTTTTTAAGTTGCAGCGTCAGTTCGAGATGAACCGTTTTGGTTTGAATCACCATTTTGGAAAGAAAAAATGTGTGTTTCAAAATGCTCGGGATGTTTTGTTTCAATCAAAAATGCCAAAAAATGTTTGTTTCCAAATAAAAAAATTTCAGAACGTTTCATTCTGCAGGAAGTTTTGATATTTCAATTCCTGATTTGGAAGGAAAATGTCAGAATTTCCCATGGGGGGGAAATCCCATTTTCTGACCAGCTCTAAGGCAATCTCCAGCTGACTGTCCTGTGACTTATCCCTCCCTTCCTCAGTGGGAAGGATCCCTGGCATGGGCAGTGGTATATAATAGGCCGGGGAGGCTAAGTCTCCTGAAATAGGATGTGACACACGTCCCTTTGGAGGTGTGCTGCCAACCCACCGCCTTTGAGAGCGCAGACACCTGGCCCATGGTCCCACCTGCGCTCCGCCCTGAGGCCCTGCTCCCACTCTTCTCCCATGGCCCCGTCTGCGCTGCTCTTTTTCCTGCCCCACTCAGCCTCTTCCCCCAGTCCCTGCCCTCACTCTGCCCCTTCCCCCCAAGGCTCCCACCACCTCATTGAGTCGCTCCTCCAGGGGGGCTGGAACAATCTTTATAGTGGGGGTGCTGCGAGCCATTGAACCAAACTATAAACCCTGCATGTGATGGAAACCACTTCAAGCCACGGGGTGTGGCAGCCCCCCCCAACCCCTAGTTTCAGCACCTATGCACTCCTCTCCTTCATCCCCTCTCCCCCGAGACCCCCTGCCTGCTGCTCGCTCCTCTCCTCTGCAATGGATTGCCTGGCTCCGTGGAGGGTAGCCACTCTGAGTTCAAATGGTTCAGCCCACCACTAAACATTTGCGACTGCTGGGTCCAGTGTCGAAGCCAAGACTGCAGCATCCATTTGGACTGCCCCAGTCCAGTGTCAAAGTGAACCCCAAAGCTGGGAATCAGCAGCTGGGCCTTGGTGCCATCGGCAAATTATTGGGTCACGTGCTCTTGAGCAATGCCAGATGCTGACCTAGGTATGTCAAGCAGGAAATCCTGCTCCCGACGGCACAAGTCTGGGCAGGTCCTGCCAAAAGAAAGAAAAGGAATTGATGGGCCAGAGTTTGTGTCCATCCCAATTGCCTATGTTCCTGTGGACACCTGAAAAATCAGTAACACAAAACCAAGCCTGCTCTGCTGCTAATTCTGTCTTTGGCGTCAGCACTTTGCAGCAGGAAGAGCACAGCCAATGATACGTTGGGCATGATCGCCCGTGGACACCCAGCCATTCTCCACCGCCACTGACCAAACGATCTGGAACTGCTGGGCCCATTGTTCCAGTGAGAATAATGTTAGTTCCAAATGACTGATGGGTGAGATGCACACGTAACCCTCTTGCTGTGCCTCTCAGGCCTTCTACGAAGCCCTCGCTCACTCTGCAAGGGTACTGGAAGCACATGCTGATTAGGGTGATCAAACATTTTTTCCCGCTTCACTTTTTTCCGAGAGAAAACTGGGTTTTGGATGAAATGAACTTTTCACAGATGGTGCCAGCTTGCCTTGAAAATATTCAATTTTTCTTCAGAAAAGGGAAAACAAAACCTTAAAAAAAACCCACGTCCAGTCAAAAACTGGGGGGTGGGGCGGGAGGAGTTCTTTTTGCAGTTTTTGGTCCTAACACTTTTGGGTTTTAGCTACAAATATTTGCCGAAAACCCAAACTTTTCAGGTTTTTCCAAGAGAAGTAGAAATTTTCTGCTGAAAATGAATTTTTTGTTTTTGTCGAAATTTCCTGTGGAAAAAAGCCCATTTTCCCACTAGCTCTAAGGCTGATTCTATGAGCTGAGAGACCAAGCACCAGGTTTCGACATGGGTTGTCTTACTATAATACTCAGTATAATACTTACTATAGACCCTGGATCTTACACTGACGGATGCATTAGAAACACCTAAGATGGACGTTGGGATGGGGAGTTAAGAGTATTGTGGCAGCATAGGTGATGTCATGTCCACAGGGGAAAAGGCACAACTGAAGGGGCCAGATTTTCCATCTTCAGTGGAACTACTGATGGGTCTTGTGGGGCTCACCCTCTTGAGCAATGGCAGGCGCTGACATAGGTGTACTTGATGTTTCTGTCCATCCCAATTTCTTTGGCTCCTGGGAACACCAAGCCTGCACTGTTGCTCATTCGAGAATTGGTCTAAAAAAACAAATGGGCCAAATCCGCCACCTTCAATGGAGCTCTGCCCACTTACATCAGCAAGACACGAGAAGTCATTCTCCTGCTCTACTCCAGGCTGATTAGGCCTCAACTGGAGAATTGTGTCCAGTGCTGGGTGCCGCGTTTCAAGAAAGATGGAGACAAATTGGAGAAAGTCAAGAGAAGAGCAACACATATGATTAAAGGTCTAGAAAACAGGAGCTAAGAGGGCAGATTGAAAAAACTGGGCTTGTTTAGTCTGGAGAAGAGAAGACTGAGAGGGGACATGATCACAGTTTTCAAATACATAAAAGGTTGAGCGAGGAGCATGACAGCTGGCTGGGGGCGGAGTGGATGCCAAGGGCCTTAGCCTGGGAAAGCGAAGTGTCTCACACCAGCTGATGTGCACACACACACACAAACTGACACCAGGCCTCAGTCTGACTCCAGAGGAGTCACCCAGGAGGGCAGAATTTGGACCACAGCCTCCGAGAGAACCCTACACGAGTCGCCTCCACTGATGGCCACCTACCGGCTGAATGCTACTCTAGGGAAATAACCAAAGAGGAGGCTAAGCGGAACCTGGCCTCCCTCCTGGCTCGGGTAGTGTGGAGCAAAGTCTCAGCGGCCCGACCCCAACCAAGCTCCCCAGAACCCTGGCTCTGGCTCTGTCATTTGAAGCCAGTGCGATCCCTTTTGCTATTTTTATCCAGCCCGCTGCCTAAGTAAAAGCAGAGCTGACACTAGCTTTTGTCAAAAAAATGCATTTTTATTATCGTGTGGGAAAAGATGCCTGGGTGGTTTTTTTTCCCCTCTAACTTGGAGATCTACCAAGGCAAACACTGTGGGTAACTGGAAACTGGGATGATTCATCCGTCCCATGGGCAGATGGGACCAAGGGCCTGCGTTCTCCAGCTCTTGACAGATGGCAAATGCCCCTTTTAGGGCTTTAAATAAAGAGCCCATCCTAAATTCAATTTGAACAGACACTGCTTTCACCTGCAAACTTTGCAGCTGCACATGCAGATTGGGTACCTGGGCACTGAAGCATCTGTTTGGAATCTGTAGCAATAGGTTGGTTTATGGTCCACACCAGAAGAGGCTGAGGATACTTGAGGTCCACACCTTGAACCCCAGAACTCAACCGCCAACGCTCCGTGTTTGCTCTGTTCCGTTCCTGTTCGGTCACTCATCCACGTGGCTCTGAGGCTGTGTGCAGGAGGCACCTCCTCCTTACAGCATCTGTCATGCTATGCCCTTGCTTCGGGGACTGTCAGAAGCTGCTGATGTTGGAAAAGACAGGCCAGGAGGTCTCCTACAGGGTCCCTCTGTGGTGCTGGAGCAAGAGTGCACTGCTTGTATTTTCTCACCTGCCTGAGGGCTGATCCCACCTAGGGCCATGGGGAGGGTGTTTACACCACATGGCTAACAGCATGACTCTCAATCCCCATATGGAAAGCCCAGGAGTCAGCTGTCCTTCCTGAGCAGGGGCAGACCCTATTTTTAACTATTTTCCCAGCCTCTCCCCCCAAACAGCTCATCCAATCTAGCGAAGGGTCATGCCAGGGGAAGTCCTTATTTTCTTATCATGAGGTTCCCATGAGCAGCTTTCAAATATTGAGCTCTCTGGCTCTAGTCCTAATGGGTACGTCTGCACTGCGATTAAAAACCCGCGGCTGGCCCGAGCCAGCTGACTTGGGCTCGGGCGAAGGGGTTGTTTAATTGTGGGCCGGGAAACACTCTCATTTCCATCCCGCACTAAAGGCCTCACGCCTAAACCTCACGCCAGAGTAAATCCGGAGTCACGCCACTGACATCAGTGGCACAACGCTGGCGTGAGTGGGAGAGGAATCGAGCTCTGTGTCTCTTAGTGTTAAGAATGCTAGCGGCTGCTCTTTCCGGGCCAGGGCCAGAGATGCCAGGAACGCAGAGTAAGAGAGCGGGAGAGAGAGCACGAAGAGCTGCAGCCAGGCTTCCCTGGCCAATTCCCTGCCCCCCGGCCGGGGCGGAGGAGTTGGAGCTGCCTGGCCTCACTGTGCCTGGCTATGGCTCAGGGCTGGGGAGGCATAAGGAACTACATTGCTCTCCTTGTGACATGCACTCCCAGCCATTCGGCCCAAGCTGCAGTGCTGTGTCACAGTGCAGGGAAGGGCTTTCCCGCAAGTGCGCTGCAAAAATACAGGTGAGAGAAAAGCCGAATGAAAAGATCAACTCCCAGGGCTGAAAAAAAAACCCAACCTCTGAAGCAGTTCAGCTGTCTGGGGCCTTGGTTATTTCTGGCCTGCCGGCAGCACTCACTGTGTGTATTTTTCACTTGCTTAGGATGAGATCCCGGAAGGCCAAAGGTAACAGCTTTACGTCCCCATCCCTAGACACCTAACTCAGGGAGGGCTTCGTCGTACTCCCTGACATTGGCAAACAGCAGACTGACCGATCCACCTATCCTCAGGGACCAAGGGAACCCCACCCCAGTGCTTTGGACCGCATGAGCCCCAAACTACTAAAGAGTGGGTGGCTTGGATGGAGGGGAAATCAGTCTGTGAGTGGCTTCCCCCGCTTGCTTCCCTTATCCAAGGGGAGACTGGTCTGTGACATGGGAACACAGCTCATGGCCTCTGGTGCCGTAAATTCCAGCTGGTGACGCTAAACAAGGCCTCCTGATTGAATCTGCACTACGCTGCAGCCATCAGGTGACATCTCCTTCCACAGAGGAAGGATTCAGGGTTTGCTAGTGGTTTTTTTCTTCTCTCATCAGCCATTTTCAGGCCACTGCTGGTGAAGGCTTCCATTACTCTGCTGCCTGCCCCACCACGTCTTCTGGGGCCTCCATTGAGTCGCTGCTGCAGCCAGAATTCGGGGTACAGTAGGGAGCACCCAGAGAGGATGCCAAATATCACCTGGGTCTAGCTTGCCGCTGCCAATGCACTGAGCCATCTCAGGACAGAGGAAGATTCTTGGGCCTCCATCAGAAAGAGGATTCTCAAGCCGGGCTGCAGCCAGAATTGACTGGGTCCAAAGCAGGGTCCTCCAATGTCTCCTGCAATGGCCCCATACTGTATCAGCTGCTGCTGGCATCTCCCTCAGCTGCCCCATCATCTCCTGCCAGGAGATGAGGCTTCCCCAGAACTGGTGATTTCATTTTCCCCTTTCACTCAGCCAGACACCTACACCGTCCCAGTCAAGCACCCATGTTCAGCCACACTTGTCCCCTCTCACCCAAACACCCCTAGCTGGCCACACCCAAACACAGCCAGCCAGATCCCCACACCCACCCCTCTGATCTGCCTGAGGATGAGCCTGTTGGATCTTTGGGGTTTCACTGGGGATGCAGGGAAGGGGAGAGCCCCTTTGTTACACCAAATCTTTAGAAGATTAAGCTGTTGCAGGGCAGCAATCTATAAACCAGGAAATATTAACACCCGGACTCCGCATCAGTCAGGTTGCTCTGGGTTCAGAAAGCATTTAATTTTGAGGGTGGAAGGGGTATGGGGCAGCTGAGGTCATTCCTTCCACTTCCCCCTCTGGGGTTAGGGGATCTATCTCTTGGCTCAGCTAAGTCCCGGCCCCAGAGATCTCTCTGATCCCACAGATAAGCTTTAGCACAGAAGATTTCAGAAGCGTGGGCAGATGGGTGAGGCTTGGCACTGAAGAGTTCACCCTTTAAACATCCCCCAACCCACCCCCCCCCATCAGCCCCCCCCACCCCCCCCCACAAAAAATTGTTCAGCACATTTTTGCTGAGAAGCTGTAACTACGGTTAATGGGCTGCAACCCATGCTCCTCCAGTAGCCTCCCACACGCTCTCCCTGCTTCTCCAAGCCAGCTGAATAAGCACCCGAGATCCTGCTATTCATGCCTTAAGAGGTGTCGGGGGGCAGGGAGCTGGAGAAGAGGTGGGGGGGGCGTGTGACACAATGTTGACCTTTTGCCTGTAGCACTGGACTCCAGCTCAGGGTCATTGGGGCAAACGAGGTTGGTGGTCTCAGCCGATGTGACCCTGAGAAAGGCAGGAGGAGATCACTCAGGACCTCACTGCACCAGTGTGCAGGGATCAGCCAGAAGCGCTGGGACCAAAGAGCTGGAATTCAGGCCAAGCTTGGAGTCAAAAATAAAAGGCAGGACCCGCCCCCGTGAGTAGCTAAACCGGCCATGGCTGCAGCTGAGAAAGCAGAGCTCTGGCAGCAGAAACCTGGGAGCTGAAACAACCTTGCAGTCTCAGAACTCAAGCCATGTTGCGAAGGACCCAGGGTCACAAGGCCTGGCCTGAACTGACAGGCAGCTCCACGATTAACCACGGGTACCCCACCAGCCACAGCACGGCATCTGTGCAGACAGTGGGTCTCCATGGGCTGATGGATTAGGAGCTTCCCTGCAGTCAGATCACAGCCCAGACAGTCCAAGGCAATTCCTGGGGGAGAGGGGTGATAAAAGCCACTCAAAGCACAGCTTCCCTGGCTTTAGCGCCTTTATTTGTGACCTCTGAGGCTGCACGTCGGGAAACCAGCAGGCTGGATCTCTGGAGCCTGCCACGCCCACTCAGCAGTCCAAGGATTTGCCGTGTTGTTGTAGCCAGGTTGCTCCCGGGATATTAGAGAGACAAGGTGGGTGAGGCAACATCTTTTATTGGCCCGACTTCTGCTGGTGAGAGGGGCAAGTATCGAGCTTACCCAGAGCTCCTCGTCTGGTCTGGAGCTAAAGAAGCGCTCGGTGGAGCTCGGCAGCCTGGTCTTTTTCACCCCGATAAAAGATATGACCTCACCCACCTTGTCTCTGTTGGCTGCCAGCGTTACCACACAACCAATCAGTGCTCACTGTCCTGAGGATCGTCGGTGTGGGTGGCAGTGGTGGTGCTTGAGGGACCTCCGAGCCTGGGTCCTGAAGAAGCACTTGCAGTGTGACCATGATACCAATACTGTGGTCTCAGCCCAGCTCCCAGGGTAGCAATGTCTATGCCCAAAACCACCGCTCCATTTGGAACATCTTGTTGGCAGTTTCACTGAAGAGGCCAGGACTGAATGGGACTGGGATGAGGTTTACACGCCAAGGCCAAGGCAGGAGAGCTCCGTTCCTCAGGCACTGCTAAGGAGAGCTCCAGCATCCCAGGCAAGGGGGAGGAGAGAAGTTGTTTCTAGAAGGAGCACTAAGGGGTTACTGACATGGAAGCTGACCCAGCTAATCCCCATAGAGGGGGATCTAGACTCACGGCACTAAAAGAGAGATTGGAGCAGCAGGCCTTCACCACTGAGCCTGCTGACCGAACAGATAACCCCACTACAGGGACACAGAGACTGACCTACTCTCTCACCCCTAGGCACGGTTCCTACGAGTCAAGGCTAGGGCACAATGATGGGCGTGGAGGGAGCTTTCCCAGCCGCAGGTGGTGTTCCTGTCACATGACTTGGTAGTGCCATTCTACAATGTGTTCTGCCCATATGTCCGTGGGGGCTCCCAGTTAATTAGCCTCATCACGTGCTGAGAAGTGATGGCCCTGTGATTTCTCCTTTCAAAACATACTTTCTATCAGGGAGAGGAGTCTTTCACCTCCAGGTCAGATCCAACCCTTATTGACAGTCACCATCGGATGGCTATTTGGGGGATGGACCTATGCTTGTGTGTCATACCATTGTTCCAATGGTGTGCATGAAATAGCAAAGGAGTGGGGGGACGCCGTCCCCTCCAAACTCTGGACAACAGACCCCCCCCACAAAGCTCACCCCACAAAGCTCACCCACAAATGGGCATCAGTTGTCCAGCCCTCTAGCATCCCTCACTGTCACATTTGTTGCTTCCATCTGCCGCAGCTCCTCCATTTGCAGCTATTGTTGTTCCTCTGACAACAGATCAAAAACTCAGGAAGCCCAGGGCTGGCTCTAATTAGATGAAGACGGAAAGCTCTTCTCCATGGATCCAGAACCCCAGAATCAATCTGTCTCCTGGATTTAGTGTCAAAACTGCATTATGGGAAATAGTATTGATCTGGCAAGGGGAAGATTTAATTGGAAGGCTCCCTAATGAGCCAAGAGACTGATTTAACATTATTACCTAAAGGTAAATAGAGCCACTGGGAAGCAGTTCCTGGAGCCAGGAACTTTGCCCTGGGTGTTACAGAGAGCTGAAAGCTCGGTTGCAAAGGCTGAGAGGGGGTGCAGGGCATGCGTTAGCATCTGAGATGAGCGCCCAGGCTGCAGATTCTGGAGCTGTATTTGCACCTGCACCCGTGTTCAGAAGCAGAGTTTTCCTTTGGGCCCTGTCCCAGGGTGAATGGCCCCTTTAAGGGGGCTATAACCGCCTCTCAGCCTGAGCTATAAGTAACTGCCTCTCAGCCAGAAGGGGTGGGACTATTGGGGTCAGGTGTTAGCCGGAGGAACACCTGGGCCTCATGAAAAGGGCTGTTTGGGGACTTCGATAACTCAGACATAGGCTAGGGGTTTGTTACAGGAGTGGGTGGGTGAGATTCTGTGGCCTGCGTTGTGCAGGAGGTCAGACTAGATGATCATAATGGTCCCTTCTGACCTTAAAGTCTATGAGTCTATGAGAAGTCAGATTGAGGGAGGAATGGCAGGAGGCAGGCGAAGCTTTGGTGGGAGGCCTTGATGGTGGGTCTGAAGCAAGGTCCTGGGGAGACGTTACCAGAGTCCCCTGGGAGGGGAGCCTGCTAGGAGAAAGGGGCTCCAGGGAGAAAGCCCTGGGGGTCAGTGCTCCAGCTAAAGGGGCAAGGAGGAACTCTGCAGGGCTGAGGAATGGGGCCAAGAACAGGGAACTCTGGGGAAGGAGAGGCTGCCAGAGGGACTCCAGGAGCAGCCTGAAAATCAGCGCTCTAGAAAGGAGCAGCACAGGCTGCGACTGTAGCCTAGAAGGGGCTGAGAACTGAGCCTAGAAGGCTGGCTGAAGAGTAGGCCCAGAGGGAAGTTTGGACTCTTTGTTGGAAGGGTTAAATTTGTTTAATGACTTGGCCATGGTGACTCACCAAAACCAACCCACGGGGAGAAGGCCAAGGGGACCCACCAGGGAGGGGAAACTGAGGCAAGGATGCTTCTCGAACCCCTGAGCTATGGGATATTCTGACAGGGGCCTCCCTTCAGTCTCTCGTGAAGCTTTTCCACTGTGGAATCAAAAAGTAATTGGAGCCAAGGGACTGGGTCTTTCTCGTGCTCAGTGACTGTGCCACTTTGGATAAATACTTAAATAGCCCTGCTCCTAATCTATGGCTAATGAGAGTAATTCAGATTCCAGAGCCATTAATCCAGCACCTTTCATCAGACTTCAAGAAGGGCTTATTGCTCCAAACTCTTCTCCAAGCAAGTGTCCTATAACATAACAGTTATACTCACACTCGGAGGAAGCAGCCACATGCACATGAGGGTATGATTGGCCCATGCCCTCCGTATGTGTTTCTCCCACTGCTGGCTATAAGTGGGCATCAGCACCCATGGCATCTGCATCATTTCTCCTCGTCAGCCCTAAGCTGCTGATGGTAGAACTGGAACACACTCAGGGGTGTGTGCTATTGCCAGTCATTCACTGTCGCTGGGATGACTGGCACGTGCCTGTAGGGATGTGTCTATCCCCAGCCATAAATAGACCTCCATGACTTTAAGATTAAGCTAGATAAGTTTATGGAGGAGATGGTATGATAGGATAACGGGCTTAGTCAATAGGTCAATTAAGTGCCACACTGGTAATTAGTACGATGGGTCAATGATAGGATATTGTTAGCCTTTTTCCAGAGGGTATGGCTGGAGAGTCTTGCCCGCATGCTCGTGGTTCAGCTGACCGCCATATTTGGGGTCGGGAAGGAATTTTCCTCCAGGGTAGATTGGCAGTGGCCCTGGAGGTTTTTCGCCTTCCTCCGAAGCATGGGGCAGGGGTCGCCTGCTTAAGGAGTGGGTGGATCGGCTTATGTGGCCTGCATCTTGCAGGAGGTCAGACTAGATGATCATAATGGTCCCTTCTGATCTTGAATTCTATGATTCTATGATTCTATGAGATATTGTCATGATTGGCATAAGCATTGGCAGAGCATTCAGATACCAGGGTGATGGGCACAGGCCAGACAAGACCCCTCCAAGAGCAGGGCTATACCTAGCTCTGAACAGGCATTATGTATGCTGGTACGTGTCAGCCCAGCAGGCTGTGTGCAGGGACTGATGGGGAATGTTAATTGTCCGAGTAATTCAGGTGCCCCTTGCCTATGGCCATATGTGATATTTCTGCTCTTACCAACTGCGGGAGTCCTGGGAAGTGATGACAGGGCCCACCAGAGCCGGAGCTAGTGTTGTCTTTTGTTTCCACACCCTTCTCATAATACTGATTGCTCCTTCAGGAGCTGTTTTCTCCGAGGGGCCCAATTTACCCCTCCCGACTCCATACGCACACACTGCTGCCCGGACATCATCAGCTGGAGCTCAGAAAGCGCTGCAGCACAGACCCCGTGTGCATACACGCTGCATGCAGTGCAAGCACACGCGGAGGCCAAGCAAGAGTTAAAATGTGTGTGTGTGGGGATATATTAAGCTCTCTCATCCCTCTCCCTTCTATACTCTTCTGCCTTCCTATGACATCCTTCAGCTGCATGTGCAGCCTCAAGCAGACCCCAAACTGGCCTGTATCCTACCGAATCTGGAGTAACTACGGCACTGCTTGCTCACATGCAGAGGAAATGTGGATCACCAAGTACAGGGGCTGGAAAGAATTTTTCTCCTCCCCAGCACCATGCCAACAGTCACATTTAGTCAGGACATTGCAGGGTTAATGACCTTTCTCTGGGAGCACACAGCCCCCCCCCCCACAAACATGGGACCCCCTGACACACCCACATATACACACTCATCCAAACCTGCTCCTTGCTCCTGCCTGACATGCATAGCATGCATGTTCCCTGCCCCCAGGTGCAGACACTCGACCATCATCTGGAAATGACCATGGAGGAGAGCTGGTGTGATGAGGGCAGCCCTCTGGCGCTCACCACATGCAGCAGGAGAGGTGCAAGGAGGTGCCCTAAACTCAATCATCCCTCCTATTGTGAATGCACTCAGTACAGTAACAACTCATGAACGGAGCAGCAGTGCCGGAAGGAAAGCCTTGAAGAAGGGAAAGTGGGGGGGGAGAGAGAGAGAGATTGGAAAGCTGCTGGCCTCTCAGATTCTCTGACAGGTAAATTTCATTTGCTTTTAAAGGCACAGCTAGGAATCTTTACCATGCCTATATGGATTCTGGGATAATAGGCCAAGGCCAGGAAGCATCTGCCCCCTGCTGGCAGCTTGGGCTCTTACGCCTCAGTGGCTCACACACCTAGACTATTAGCAGTCCTCGTAATGAAATAAATCGGTCCTGGAATTCCCTTGCAGCCTTCAGAGCTGGAATGAGGTGGTGGGGGGTGAACGTTGCACTTTAAGGGCAAATGAAAAATCCAAAGGGGCTTCAACTTTGCAGTTCATAGAACAATCTGCCAGTGGGAGGAGTATTTAAGAAGTACCGGCAGGGAGAAACAAGAGGAGCCGAAAAGGACTGTGAGGACTGGAAAAGGACTGAATGAACGACTGGAAGGGTGCCTGGGTTTTCCAGCCCCTAAGCTCACACTTTTTATTTTTGCCCAAGCACCTTTTGCACGACGCACCCATTTGATCATATAGAGGTTGCTCAGTAAATGATCCTATTAAAAAAATAACGGGATCAAATGGAAATTCCAAAGGCCTGGGGGGGAAGTCCCTCTACAATTGATGATGGGGAGGAGAGGGGATGCTGTGCTGAATTCAGTCAGAGCTCTTTGGAATCAGGAAGAAAGACTTCACTTCTTGCACAGTGTCAATAAAAGAAGTGCCTGGGAGGGATAGATTCCTCCCCTTCGCCTTGAGGCTTGATCTGTTTTGATCCTGAACTGTCTGTGGAGTCTCTGAATCTTGCTGGGGATCAGTGGAATCATGATTCTGGCACTGGACGCCAGAGGGTGTCCTGTCAGGGTAATTATGGGGTGGGTAACAGGCAAGACCAAGCCTTCCCCCCTCATAGCATTTGGCAGTGCTCCTTTATGTAGAATCATAAAAATATCGGGCTGGAAGGGTTCTTTACACATCATCCCAGTCCAGCCCCCTGCACTAAGGCAGGACCAAGGAAATCTAGACCATCCTTGATGGGTATTTACCCAACCTGTTTGCACCACCTCCCCTGGAAGCCTAGTCCAGTGTTTAATTACCCTTATAGTTACATGAGCCTGGCTCCTCCAGCCATGCTGTACTCCCAATGCATCAGCACTGGTTATGAGACCAGATCCTAGGGCTTCGTTCTGATCTCACACCAGCGTCAAGCAGGAGTAATTCCATTCCAGTTCCCCATTAAACCTGGTGTGAGTGAGATCAGAGCTGAGCTCTGAGGCGTGGCCACAAATTTAAAAACTCCAAGGCTTTCTGGTCCAGAAGCGAGAGTGCCACTGGCTGAGCTATCTTGACGCTGATGTAGTTACGCCACCTTTGGAAGTAGTTAGTCAGTTTGTAGCTACTGATCTGGCTTTGTTATTCATGCTACCAGAGCACAGCCAAGTGGGCTGCCTGGCTCTACTGAATACAGTTCAGCAGGGTGCCCAGACATAGATTTTTGCCCACAGGAATCTAGAAATAGTTTGCTATTTTCCTGCTATGCTCAGTGGAAAAATAAAGTTGATTCTCAGTTCTCATGTGATAATGAGAGGAGGGAGAGCTGAGAATGTAGAGAGAATTACATGGCCAAATTCATGGCTCACCTAAGCAGGCACCATGCCAGTGGCTTCAGCTGAATGGCCCCCGCCTCCTACATCAGGGTGGAGTTTAGCCCAGAAGATCTAGAGATGGAAAGGAGCTGATACAGACATCAGCTCCATCTCCCTCCCAATGTAGCACTGTCCCCTAGTTTTCATTTTCCAAGGTATTGTCCAGGCTAGGTTCAAGTGTCCCAAATTATGGGACTTCTACCACTTCCCTTGGGAGATTGTTCCACTCCCTATGAGAGCTCATGCTCGGGAAGTTTTCCAAAATATTCCTCCTATATTTTCTGTTCATTAAGCTTCTTTGCATTATTCCTGGTCATTCACCCTAGGTTTTAGGAAGCAGGAACAAGGCAACCCAGCGGTCTTTCCAATGGCTCCAGCTGATACAGAGCTCTTTGACTTTGCTGACCTGGCTCTGCACCTCTGTCTGGACAAGCGAAATGAGTTTGCTTACTCTGTTTTGTGCCTCCAAAGCGATGTAGAGCCACACTTTCAAAGCAGTGCCAACCTAGCCTCTAAATTTACTCGCCCAGCATTGCGAGTGCTCAGAGAACTAGGTTCTGTGCCCCCAAACTACACTTGGTTGCCCAAGTTGGATAGTCAGATACTGAGCTCCCCAAATGGCACTTTTCAGTGCACAAGCAGCGTTTTGGGGGTCCTCACAGTTGTCTGTCCATCCAAATATAGGGTAGTGTCATTTTGGGGTGAATGAGTTGGAGGCTGCTTTTGAAAAACTGGTCCCATTATTTGCTTTTCAGAACCACCCACAACCTGGCGGACTGTGTCCAGCAAGGCCAGCCTCAGGCCGGGGGCTGAAGCTCTGGTCTGAAGTGCTTTGGCCAAGCTGTGTTGGTGGGAGCTAGCGTGACGGCTGGCTGCACGAGGCTGGCGTCTAAGCTACTAGCCAACACTATCAGTCCCATTTCACAAGCACCCCAAAAACTAGCACAACCTTCCCATTGGCTTATGTATGAAGCACAATCTGCTACTCCGGCCCCCTGAAAGCCCTGTTATTTTCAAGAAACCAATATCACCCCAAAGATAGCTTTAAAGACTGTCACAGAGCATGTGTCCTTGTTCTGAAACAGGTTCCGAACGAGAGTTTTGTAAAGTAGCTCTAAAACTGAACAAGTTACTGCTGTTAACTAAGATTGTGGAACATGGTACGTGTATCTAGCATAGTTAATGGTTTCATCCTGTTTTCAAATTCATGGAGCTTACAGATATAAAACAGGAGGAGGGAGGAATAGCTCAGTGGTTTGAGCATTGGCTTGCTTAAACCTAGGGTTGTGAGCTCAATCCTTAAGAGGGCCATTTGAGGCATTAGTTGAATATTGGTCCTACTTTGAGCAGAGGATTGGACTAGATAATCTCCTGAGATCCCTCCCAACCCTGATATTCTACAAGACCAATGGTGCAAGCTTCTTGAAGTACACTCTGTTTATACAGTTTGTCATAAATGTAGGCATTTATCTTAGGTAGTTAGAAGTATTAATCAAATCCTGGGGTTAATATAACTCACTGGGAAGTAGTATAGATCCATGGGGAAGGAGACCTTGGTGAACTGGCATGTAGGTAATTGACCCATTTGTCTTGTGAGCTAACTTTGGACTGTTTTTCCTCTGTTGTGTTAGCAACACCAGAGTTAATAACCAACTGGCACCAGTGAGGCCCTATTCTGAGGGGCTCTTAGTCAGAAATCTAAACAGTCAGCTTCCCAACATAGTGATTAAGTCTAAGTGTTATTTTCAATTGTGGTTGTGTAATTTGATTCTAAAAACCTAAATGCTTATATCGACCAATTTTCTAGTTTGTCAGCCAAATCATAGTCCACTGCTATTTTTATCTTCTTATATCCTATACTATTAGTTTCTGTTAAAGATATTTAATCAAATGCTATAAAATTAGAAGTCCTTTTCTTTAGTTAAGCAATTGAAATTAAATGAACACTCAGAAGGGTAATCCAAACAATAATTTAAGCAGGTGCTTAACTAAGGTTTGTGTAAGAAAGAGAGGGCATTAAACCTCACTTACATTAGTATAATTCCACTGACTCATGCACATGACAGATACTAGCCATGGCAATTCATAGCCTTTTGGAGGGCACTCAGGTGTCACAGTGAGGGGCATGGTACAGCAAAGGAAAGCTTGGCATTGGTGTGAGATCAGAATCAGGCCCCTGTCTTTTGGCTCAGGGCCATTTCTAGTAAATATATTTCTATTCCGGCAAATGCAGTATAAATGGATTTTCTCCCCCTGGCGTCCCACTTCAAGGACACCGAACAGCCTTTCTTCCACTAGCTAAGACTTTGCTTCCACCATCCTTTGAACATGCTCCTTTGATTAAATAACTTCCACCCGCAACCCACAGAGCTTGTTATTCACACTCCAGATCAATCCCATCACAGCGGACTGGCTGCAGGACACCGTTGGTTGTTGCAGAGATTTCCAACCACCCTCACAAGCTTCCTTCAAAAACAGAAAAGGGAAACCAGAGTCTGCACCAATCCCCTCTGCAAGCAGAGTTTTGACATTTCGTGTGCAGAGCAAGGAATACAAAGCCATGCACTGGTCTGCCAGCCCCTTCGTCTAGTGACCATGCAGGGGATATGAACTCATCTGGAGCGCTCTAGGTTGGCTGAAGTTGGGAGCACCACAATGACAATCAGCTCAACTGCTGATGGCAGAAGAGGCCTTTCATAATACCCTTAAGCAATCCCTTCTGTTTGGTGCATGGGGTGACATTGCTGGGTTCTCCAGCTCCCCTTGGTGGGAAAAGAGGGCCACTGCAATACAAGAGATGAGATAATTGATTGGAAACGAGCCTGGAGGTGCATGCAGAAGCAAGAACTAACGCTGGTGGAAGAAGGACTTCAATCATTGGTCCAAAGCTTCCATGTAGGAGAGACTATGATGCCTCCCTCTCATCTCCTCCTGGGAGCTCTGTGCTGCATCCACAGGCTGCTGCTAGAACTGGAGATGGGCTGAAATCACAAAGTTCAGAACTTGATCCAGGCAGCCCCCAAGTTCTCCAGTCTGGTATTTTGGTTCAGCCTGTTGGGTAGAGATGGGGCAGTTGTGATGTTCAGAGCCTTTCACAATGTCACAGGCGTGGAAAGGCCCTTTTGGTAATAGAATCTCACTCCCATTTCCACCCCGATTCATTTGTCAGTAACAAGTCATTGCCGTGGTTGTTGGGCCCCGTGCTCTGGGGTTGGTCCCAGAATGTTGGATCGCTGGCCTGGCCTGTCCATGGATTAGGTGAGCTTTGGGAGTCACTGTCCACCTGGCCCTTTCCTATCCATTCCCAATACTGTGCAGACTCTTTGTTGTTGGCCTATTTTTTCCCCAAGGCCTCGGGGTGGATCTCTCATTTCCAATGGGAGCTAACTTCCTATTCTCCCGCTGTCCCCAGGAATGGGCAAGTGTCTCATGGCTGTGGCGATATTGACGTGGCCCAGAGGAAAAAGAAGGGTTCCTTTTGCTGAGACAAGAGCGCCTCCATTTCTGGAGGCATGTCACATCCCTCGGAGCTTTCATCCTGTCACAGTCAAGAGGTTCACTGCCGAAGAGCGTCTCCGGGGGCAAGCACATGCCACAGTGCTGCCGCTCCATGGGAGACCTTCCACGAGGGTAAAAGAAGGTGAGGGATAAAGGACTCTTACTGCTCAGTTCACCTGCTGTCGTGGTTGTGAGTTACTTATAAGCCTGAGGATTTTGTTTCTCTGGCATCTTTAGCCATCACTAAAATGAAAAGAGTCATTAGTCAATTGAACAGCGTAGCAAGAGTCCCAGGGGACCCACGGAAAGCAGGGTTACCCTACGTGACTGCAGGGTCATGGGTGTTAAATATCTGTCTTTCATGGCCCAAAGGGCTAACAGGGTCATTTCTGACTCTTTGACCATGGAGGAAAACTTTGTTCTGGGAGCAGATTTGCTGTGCCTCACGCACCCCAGGAGCTTCCCACTCCAGGAGGAGGTTAGTCGTTATTCCATGCCATAAATGAGGCTGCCAACAGCCTGGCATCCCTATGGCCCAGATCCTCAAAGGGATTTGGCACCTAACGCCCACTGACTTAAATGGGAGTTAGGTGCCTAAATACCTTTTCAGGATCTGGCCCCAAGAGCTCAGAGAGGCCAGCAGTTTACTAAGGGCCCACAGTGAAGCCTCCACTGGCCACAGGATGCCTGGGGACCCCTGGAGAAGCTGACTGTCTCTCTCCTTTCAGCCAGCTGCAAAGTGCCACATTCTGTCCTTCTGCCCCTTCCACCCGCAGCCCCGGGAGAATGAAGGGCCAGATCCCAAGGCGATTGCATTGCAGAGCGAAGAACCTGACTCGGCTGGGCTGACAGCTGGTAACCGGCACAAACCGTCTCTGTTCCCTCAGCACGACAGCTAGAGTGGCAGCAGCAGGGGAGCTCGGAAAAGGAGAGGGTGCAAAATGCAATTTTCCATGACAAAGGCCAGGTCAGGCCTGCTCCGAGCAACTGGCAAAGCAGCCGGGGCCATTTAATGAAAAAAACGTGAACAAAACAACTGCAGCCGCTCAGCAATTCCCCCCAGTTTCTCGCAGCACCAGGCCAGCTGCTCTGTGGATGCTGGGGGGAGCTCCAAGGTAATACTCTGGGCTTTTTTAAACACAGCTCTTTTCTCCCTCTCATGATTATCTTTCCCCCGAATGCACCAGGGAGAGAGAGAGAATGATCTGACAGGTTGAAAAACTTTTGGGGAGGTGGGAGGGGAATTAATCAGTGGAAATATGGATTAAATGCTGGCCTCACTTTGTATGAAGAAGAAAAAATAATCCAAAGGCTCAGTGGGTTTAGTTGAGTCAGGCCTGGTGGGAGTGCACTGTGGCGCGTGTGTCTGAGTCCTGGCCTCTCGGAGAACGGCAGTCGCAAGGGCCCGGGGCAGGTGTAGAAAGTTGTTGACTGACTGCTGACTAATGCCACTTAGCCCCCATTATGCAGCTGGCGTTAGTCTGATCCCAAAGAGTGACAGTATCTTGCAGCTATAGAATGTCTTTCATCTCAGAGGAGCCCAGAGTGCTTCAGAAACTAGTGACACAATGCAACCACCTCTGGGGTGGAGGGTGGCCGCCAGGCAAACCCTATGCTATATGGCAACGGGGGAAAGATGGGACAAGGACTCTAGGGCAAATCCTTCTATTTATGGACAGTGCTCCAGGATCTCTATTGTCCGGGCTGAGTAGACTTTGGGCTTCCAAGGGTTTGCAGCAGGCACAGAACTCAGTTTATTTACCTCAGAATGAACAGCAAAACCCACCCCACCTGCTGCAGCAGCTCCGGGCTTATGCTCTGCTTCCCCCAGCTCGGCTTCAAATAAAACGCCTTCAAATCATCTCTCCTCCTCCCTCTGCCTTTTGTCTACTTGTTGCTGAGGCTGCCTGTGAGCACGAGCCCTGCCTCCATGGAACCAGAGTGCGGATGACACTTACAGGCCGCCAGGGACAAGGGGGTGGTGGCATGTGCTCTCCCTGCTGCATCCTACATCACATGCTGCCTTAAAGGTCCTGAAATCTCTGTTGGGCACCTCACAAAGCCAAGCCCAACCAAATCCCCATGGAGCTGCCACAGGAGGGGAGAGATGTGCCTCGATTGTTTCATGCCACCAACATTATTTAAAGGGCCACTGTCACTCTCAAGCAAGCTGACCATACGGCAAAGCCTGTGAATAGCAGGCACCACTGAAATGGCTGTTTCTTATGGCGATCGATAATAATAACAATGATAATAATCACTAATAATAGAGGGGCTTTCACCTGAAGAGTCAAAGCACTGTCGTAAGATAGGTGAACACAGCTGTCCCCATGGGGAAACCGAGTAACGGAGAGATTGGTGCTGCCCAAAGTCACACGGGAGTCAGCGGCAGAGCTCGGAATAGAACTTGTGGCAATAGGGGCATTTAACTATTACAGTGATGGGCACCCTAAGAGTCCATAGATAGACAGAAAGGGGACGCAGTGTGCACTGCATCCCATGCACATCCCAAAGCGCACTGCAGGCACTGCATCCAGCTGCACGGTGCGCCCCCTGCACTGCATCTCCCTGGCACCACGCCCAAACGTCACTACCTAGGAGCTGTGGAAGAGTATGGAAGTTTACGGTTCTAATTCTCCATTATCCCAAGACCACAAGGTCAAATAGGAAGCAAGTAAACTTTCCCCATGCACCCTTTCCCACTCGACGTGCAGCGGATCCTTAACACCCAGAGACATCTTGTTTATATTTTTGAAACCGGGTTTGAATTAACTGGCTGTGACAGGAGAGCTCCTATTTATAGTGAGGAACTCCTAATGCCTCTCAGTCAATGTCATGTTGGCGGAAAAAGTCAAGAAGGAAGCAAACATAAGCCCTGAATTCCGACCTTAAGTAATGGGCATTTCTGCCAACTCCCTAGACTTCTGTGCACGGTGATTAACCTCATGTTTCACAGCCCAACTCCAGATGGTCACGCAAAAGTTCACATTATAGTCCAATGCGCCTCCCTCAAGTCCCTTCCTTTAAGCCTCTGGCATGGAACTGAGGGTACTACTGATGCATTTCAAGTATGGAATGTATGTCACCAGACTGGAGATGCAAGAGAGTCCTTCACCTCTAAGGCAGGGATTCTAAGGCCAAGTCTACATTCAAAACTCTTGCTGGTACAGTAATGTGGTTAGGGGTATGATTCTTCACCACGTCTTTATACCCTTTGCTGGTACAGCTAAGTTCATTCAGGGAATTGGTATAAACTATAGAGGCAAACGAGCTCTATTGCCAGTATAAGCAGCATCTCCATGGGGGTGTTGCTGGTATGGCTACACTGGCGTAGCGATACCAGCAAACCTTTTCTAGGATAGACTTGGCCTAACACAGCCTCAGCCCAGTTCTCACTAGGCAGTTGTGGGCACAATAATGCAGACTGGGGTCTCATTTAGCACCCTCATCAGAAAAGCTACGACCAGCCATTGGAGAGTGGGTTATCAGGAGCAAAAGACTCAGGGAAGTCATCTGTGATAGTCATCATCAGCCAGTTATCCAGCTAAGGGGTCACGCAACCCCCAGCCATGCCATTGGTTGGGCTGCACGGTTGCCCAAAAGAGCAAAGATGCTCAGCTAAAGATCCCTGAAGGTAGCTCCAGTGGGAGTGCGGCCTATCAGCTGCTCCCTCAAATCTCTTTGCTGATAGCTGTCGTGGGGGACAGTCCCCTGGAGAGCTTCTCAGGTGGCTGTACTGATGATTTTTTCTTCCATGGCTGGTGACCCCTGCTAAGCTGAGATTCATTCAAATGCTAAGGAATGCTGGATGGGATTCCTGGAAGCTGTCACGACATCTCCAGTTATATGCAGTCCTTCCAAAACCCACTGCACATCGGCAGCAACTAGAGGAGCTCTAACATGTGTCTTTATGGGCTGAACTCTTCCAGGAGACAGACCGCATGCAAGACATCTCTTGCAAAAGGAGGCAAGGATGAGTCAGAGCCAGTTGCCCTTTTCCCAGTGGTGCAATTGTACCAGGCCCTGACAGCGTCAGCTGGCTTTTATCGACACGCCACATCGGAGCTGTCAGTTACGAAGACAATGGAAGGTGTGTGTAGGGGGAGGAATTGAGAATCTCTGTGCTCCACAGGCTTCCCAAAGCGATGTCAAAGCGGCGAGCAGAGCGGTTTTGATTAGCAGCCTGTTGCCATGAGAGGATTAGCAGGGACGTCACTGCCTGTGGCATCGACTCAAGCTTTCTCTGCCTCTGCTCCATGGGGAGACATGGCTGATGGAGGTGAGAGCCCAGGAACCCATGTGATCAATGGATACCTCACCCATGCAAACATGCACCCACACATTGACCCACTGGGTCACTTCTGGACAGGAGCTCAGCTCTGCAACTCCTGCTGCCTCCAGTGGGATTTGCCGGTGGTCAGTACCTCCCAGGATGTGGTTCACTGCATAGGCTAGGGCTGGGCACCCTGATCTTTCCCAGTTTGTAACCCAGTGGAAGGCTGCGGCTTACATCACAAAGTGCTGGGAGCCACAGAGAGAGAGATGGAAAAATTCAGCTCACATTCAGATGTTATTTGTGTCCCACTCAGCCGTGACTGTGAAAAAGAGAGTGGGGGAAAAAGAACAGTAGAAACAATAACACGAAAGATAAAATGGAGAGACATTTTACCGGGCCGGTGATAACCATATCTCGTAGATGGCCTTGTCGTGCCAGCTAAGCTTTTCTTTGATGGGATGGGAAGTGTTCTTTTATCCGTAATGCATATCACAGGGTCCCCTGGCCTGTAAGCGTGCTGATAACCATACTCCATTGCTGTAGTATCTGAGCACTTGACAAGCATTTATCCTCGTAACGGGCCTGTGAGGTAGGGAAGTATTTTTATTAGCCCCATTTTACAGATGGGGAACAAGGCAGAGTAAGTGATTTGCCCAAGGTCACATGGAATCTGTGGCTGAGGCTCAAATAGACTCCAGATCCCCTGAGTCGCAAGCCAGTGCTTTAACCACAAGTCAGTCCTTCTCCCTAACTACTGGTGATTCAGCCAACGGGCGTGTGGCTAACGGAGCCGTTAGGTGAAATAAATTGGTTTGGTCTCAGCTAGACCAGGCCAATGGGGTTTCTAAATTAAACCATTCTCAATGGAAACGATGGGACAGTGGTGACAGCAGATCTCTATAGGATCAAAAGCATAACTAGAAAACAAAGTCGCTGAACAGACCCGGCAGTCTGAGTGGTTAATGACATTCCAAGGTGTTGCTGAGGCTGGACCCCCACAGAGGGAAGTGGCCACGTGCTTTGGTATCCCACCCATGCCAGGTTTCGGAAGCATCAGACACTCGACACATACAGGTTAAGAGGCTCCTGGGTGCCAGTGGGCAGAGGAAACCAGCCAGATGTCCTAACAGCCCCGCAGCTCAGCCTGGTCTTGACCTGTGAGTGTCCCTCCAGCGCCTCAGGCGAACGTCTTGTGAGAGCTGAGTGGCATTTCAGCCTCTGGAGCTGACACCTGGCAGAAGGCCGATGTTCCGCGTCAGGACAAACACCGCAATGTAAGCAAAAAGAGAGGAAGTTTAAAATGTAATCAGAACAGAAGCAGAAAGTGCTGTCAAGACTCCCCCCTCCGTCAACCCTGGCCATCACTCAGGATTAAAACGCACAGGCTTGCTGAGGCAGAGCAGGGGGAAGCAAGGAGAAGGCTCTTTTCCAGGATCCAGCACAAGCAAAGAAAAATCCTACTGCCCCATAGCCTGGGGAAGCCCACGCTGCCATTGGACAAGTATAGGGTGATCAGACAGCAAGTGTGAAACATCGGGACAGGGAGTAGGGGGGTAATAGGAGCCTATATAAGAAAAAGACCCCAAAATCATGACTGTCCCTATAAAATCAGGACATCTGGTCACCCTAGACAGGTATAATATAGCATCCACTGAGGTGTGTGCCTGGCGAATAGAAGGTAAATCCTCAGGGCCGGCGAGTCAGAATTTGTCTCTCTTGGATATGGTCATTAAAGGCCAAGTCCAAACAACCTTCAGGGCATGATGCCAGACCGAGGGCATGATCCAAAGCTACAGAGTGTCTTTCCATTGACTTAAATGGCCTTTGGGTCAGACCCCCCGATTCCAGTGTAACGAAGAATTTGGTTGGGCTCTTCTTTTTAGGGCTGACTCTCTCTCCTCCCCGTGCCCGGCTGCCATGGTGATAGGAGTTACAGAAGGTAGTCACAGGAATAATGCCGAATAGATTGACAGTCCCGTCTGACCTGAGGTGGTGAAAGGAAAGCTGCCTCCCACTTCCCTTTGCTCGCCACCACAGAGCGGGTGAAATGATGGTTTGCTAGCCTGGCCAGCTCTTTTATTAAAGCCTCCTTTCCGGCTGCCCTCAGCTGGTTGTGCTTCATCACGCAGCAACAATGTGTATGTGTAACCAGCCCTGGATAGAATGCCAGGCCTGCGCAAAAGCATGCGCTCAAGACACCCTCTAGTGATGGTACCCTACCGAGGATACAAAGAGGAATGTTTCATGGGTTACCACTAGCATTTGGTATTAATACTTTGCAATTGGATAATGTTTTTTTATCCAAGGAGCTCAAGGGACCATTGTTCAGCCAGGCAGGTATACTGCAGTGCTGAGCAATGGAAATGTTGCTATTGTTTCTGCAGCTGACACACAGAACGATCCCAGACAGAAACAAACAAAATCAGCACGATGGGGATGAAGGGGTGAGAGCCCTTGGCATGGGGAGAGAATGGTGGACCCTGATCTAGGGGGGAAAGGATGGAATGGGGAGCACACAGAACCCCTGGCAGGTAGCGGACGGGAGGATGCGGGGACCCCCTGGCATGGGGGAAGGAGGGAATGGGGAGGCACACAGAGTCCCTCTCATGAGGGAAGGGGTGGGGGTTGCAGGGAGTCCCTGAAATAGAGTGAGCTTGGGGGAGGGGGGCATCCAGGGAGCTCGTGGGAGAGGATGAGGAATGAAAGGATGCTGTGGGTTAATGTAATGTACTTGGCCACCAGAAGTGACTAAGTGTGCCACCCCCTAGTCATTATTCCATTAAATGTGCCCTGAGCCTGTGACAACAGGAAAAAACATGGCAGGAGACCCGAAGGGCCAGACCCACAGCTGACGGCCACAGGCGTCACTCCACTGATTGCAACGGAGCAACGCTGATTCCCACCAGACCGAGGCCTGGCCCTAATACTGCAGCATTTGACATGGGACCCTGCAGGGCTGAGCCAGCTGGGCCATTTTCTGCAGCTTTGTTTTGAGTGAGGAATTGTGTAAAATACAAGCAGAGTGCCAAGCCGGCAAAACGTCTCTGGAGTTTGGAAGCTGGAGTGTCTGGGAGCTGGCTCAGGGGTCGAGGTGTCAGGCCTCCTATTTTAGGCTCTGGCGTGTGCTAACTGTCACCTTGGGTACATCACATTCACTGCCTCACTTTACCCCTCTAGAACAGGTACAGTTATTCTCGCCTACCCAGGGGTGTTGTGAGGTTCAATTAATATTTGTGAAGCTCTTGATGATCCTTGGATGGAAGGAATTATACAAGTGCCGAGTATTATTATTATGTCTTCCAATTCCAGGGAGAACATCCCAGCAGCACTTGGCCTCCTCTCAAATCTGGCGGTAGGTCACAGCGATTGGTGGGTCTCGTGTGCGTGTGACTGTGAGTCACCAGGTATTACTGATCTTCATGTTAATCTATTGTTACAAATGACTTGAAGCTGCCTACAGATAATCCTTCAGAATACTGAACAATGCACAGCCTGCATACCTGAAGACAGCCTCCTCTGCATGGCAGATTCATTGCCATCGTAACTAGCATAAACAAGAGCAATTAAGTCAATTTCAAAGCTTCATCTCCTCCCTCTGGGGTCTTAATGAGAGCACTTTCAATATGGGGGGAAGAGCAGAAGCATGCGAGGGATGAGAGTTAAAGTGCGTGGGCATGGAGGGCTGAGAGAGTTTTAGACTTAGATGATATCTTCCCTGACATCATTGAACTGTAATGTTACGGTCAGGTTAGGAAATAGGGGGAGCAAACCCCATTCACATTTATAAACCTCTCTGTAACAGGGTATCAGATTCTAGGAATGGCACAGAGATGTAGAGTTTTTCTGCTGACTCACACTGGTAGCTAGACCAGGTGAGTCCTATTAGCTCCATTCCAGGTATATAAAATGGTTCTTATGCCTCTCTGAGGCAGAAGGATGCAAGAGTGGGGTTTGGGCTATGGAGGGGGGGGGAAGATCTCTAGAAACAGGTAGTTCAGAAAGAAGCTCAGGCTAGAGTTTACATTTAGGAATAAGATAAAGGAAACCCCAGGAATGTGGTGTGAGTTTGGACACTGACCCTGTGTCTGTTCTGTATCACAGTAGGACAGGAACTCTGCCACTTTTATCTAACCCCCTCTGTAGATTAACACCTCAGCTTGCCGGGCACTAACTGCTCGTTTAGACAGACCCGAACGTTAGAAGCCCTGCAGACACTTAACTGCAGTCCTGAGGAGGTTAGTTGCATTGCAGGACTGGAATTCCTCTCCTGCAGAGAGCAGGAGCTCTGTAGAAGCAGAGCTTCAGTCAGCTAACTTCTGAGGATCAAACCAACTTTTAACTAACCAGGAATTTCAGCTAACCACGCTTCAGAAATACCCAGGAGGCACTGTAGCTGTGTTGCTCTTTGACTGGGATGGGTCAAGACTGAAACCTTTTATCTAACCACTTTCGCCTCCCAGCCAATTAAACTTCTACCACGAAGTGGCACCCAGAACCAAACTGCATATGAGGTTTTAGTTGTGCAAAACCTAACTGACATTTTGTGGGCCTCTCCCCACCAATCCAAACCCATCCTCGGTTTGACTCATTGCCCTCTACAATTGCTGAATCTAACCACAGTAAAAGGGACTGAGATGAAGACCCCCAAACACTCTGAGAAAACAGGAACTATAGTGAACAGCACTGATGGCAGTAAAGGAGCTGCTCAATAGCACGGAAATTAGTCAGTGTGGCGAGAAATTCCCCTTGCAACAGACAGGCCTTTCTCTAGACTTCTCCCTTATTCCGTTGAGAACAAGTTACAGCCAAGCGCACATGTGTTAATATGACTTTGATTTTGCAGTAACAGAATTCCAATCAAACACCCGAGACATAATATTTGGACATCTTTGAAGCTGGCTGGTCATTTTTCAGTGACTATTC
Organism: Mauremys mutica; assembly: GCF_020497125.1. Lineage (NCBI taxonomy): Eukaryota > Metazoa > Chordata > Testudines > Geoemydidae > Mauremys > Mauremys mutica. The sequence goes on along the minus strand of NC_059082.1, from coordinate 78,006,355 downwards.
ACGCCATTGTTAACGATAGCAAGTCGGAAGAAATTCACGTTGCTCATAAAAAGAAAAACACAACAACAATGGTGCTTTCAGTGTGCTGGACACAAGAGCCAAAGGTTTAAGTCCTAGCCTCCAGCGAGATTTGCATGCATGCACAAAGCTACATTGTGTGGCGGGACAATGTGTTGCTGGGTGAAGAAACAAGGGCCCTATGTAAGGGCTGAGATGTGAAAATAAGTTGGAGTAAACATTGGAGGGAGGTGAGACTGGTTGCAAACTCACCCCATTTTATTTTTTTTTCATGCAGTGCCTTCAGTGGGAACTGTTGAGTGCTCAGCACTTTTGAAACATTGGTTCCTCGTTTAGGCACCTAATGGTAGATTCCGTGTTTTACACTGTTGGCCTTTGATGGAGGGACAAAGGGATCAGAACTCGAGAGTCTGTTTTCTGCTGTTGTGTGAGATCAGGCAAGTTGCTTGGGACTAGACTCGCAAAGGAATGGAGGCGTTACGATGCTCATTGGAGCAGGGAGACTCGCTCCTGCATCTCCCACATCTAAGCAGCAGGCTGTAGTGTGGTCGTTGTGCTTGTTCTCTCTTCCGCTCTCGCTCTCTGGCCCAATGACTCTTTAACTATTTCATCCAAAGTGAAACAGCTACAACAGGAGAGACACATCGGAATATCCCAGAGCCCAGTGGTTAGAGCACTCAGATCCCTATTCAAATCCCTTCTCCCACTCTGGCAGAAGCGGGAGCTGAACCAGACATCTCCCACATCCCAGGTGAGTACCCTGAGCTGCCTAGAGGACTGGCCCTGCAGGTGAGGTGGGCAGAGGAGAACACTTCACTTCCCCCGGTCCACGCATTGCACTGAGGCTTAGGAGTGCAGCAGCTGTCTGTGTGCCCAGATGCAGAACATAGGTAACTAGGGAAATTTTACTGCTAAAACTTAAGTGCCAAGTGAGTTTAGGCACCTACAGGATTTGGCAGCCGCTGAGCGAGGGGTGGGGGTTATGAATACCAGTGGTGTCTGGTCCTGGGATTTAGGCACCTAAAGTGGCAGTTAGCCACCTAAGTCCCCTAACCTCTCTGTGTCTCAGCTACGCTTTCTGTAATAGGAAGACAATAGTGACCTGGCTCGGAGGGAGGGAGAGTTAATGAACAAATGCTTGTCTGACACTCTGCTATCCGGAGGGGTGAAATATTATTATCCCTCCCTAGCTACAGGATAAAAAATAGGAAGCTGTTATAACTACCAGTGGGGATGCCATTCTGATGGCCTCAATGTCACAAATTAACACGTGTCAGAATTCTAATGCCACATCCCAGTTAATGCCGTCCCAAGCGTTGTCCATTCGGTGCGGCATTGTGAGATCCCCGCTGTCTCCTTCCCTGACATATAATTGTGGATTTCCCAATACAGCATGCGCCCTATTTCTGAGATTCTTTGTGACGCTGACAACAATAGCAGTGGTGTTTTGCTAACATCCAAACGATGGAAGGGGATGTGGAAAAACTGATGACATCTCTAGAAATTTAAAGCGTCAGCTCACACCATTCCAGAGGGGAAGAATTTCCTAGCCAAAAGAAAACCTATCAACGTCTCTGAGTATCGCTATGAATTGAAGCGCTACTGGCCGTTCCAAGTGCACTGTTTATGATCAACACTCAATCCAGGCATGAAAGAACTTTCCTTTGGAAGAAGATACTTGGAATTCTCTAATCCTTTCCTGTGTTGGAAGGTGAATGAAAGCACTTGGCTCGCCTAAGGCTATACAGGGTTTCATTCAATGCAGTTGTCGAACTGATGGTTCATGTGGTAACTGACAATGTCCTTGACATATGGCCAAATGCCGGCTTCCTTATCTCAGTCGGAGTTTTCCCTGAAGAAGGACTGAATAAGGACCCCGGGGGTTGGCCTGTGGCTGTTAGTCCTTTCAGCGTCAGTTATATTTTACCACCCAACTTGCTTGAGAATGTTTAGAAATGTCAAGTGTAAAATCCCCCAGGATGCAAACATGAAAGGGTCTCCTATTTGGCCAATCAAATGAGAGGATTTCAGTCCTCCCCTTTGCTTTGATTGGCTGTCCTTGATTAACTGGAAACAGCCTCCCAAATGGAGTGTCATGTGACCCTTTTGCTTAGCAATGTGGAAAAGAAAGGCCCGCCCGCAAGAATGGGTTGAGTGCATATTTGGCACTTGTATGAAACAGACCACAATGGAGTGGATGAGGTCTGTCCCATCCCTATTGAGCCAGGGGAATTTTCTTTCTCACCCAGTGCACAAGGCTACCACCTTCTCTCCATTCAAATCCATCTTCAAAACTCACCACAAAACCAACTTCAAACCTTCTTCAAAACTTCCATGAAATCAACTAATGCCAATCCATGAGAGCTGTCACCCATCAACTGACACAAGAAACCCACTGTGCTGTAAAACACAGCTGGTCAGGTATTTTTAGATGAAATATTTTTCATCAGAAAATGCGGATTCATTGACACTGAAACAGTTTGGAGAAAATGGTTGGTTTCAACAAATTTCCTGTTTAGAAAAGTTTTGAAAAAAAAAAACCTTTTTGAAATTGTCAAGATGCCCTGTTCTGACATTTTTTAGAGGGGAAAAAGCTCCATTTTTGGGGTACAAAATGACTTTTAGTTTTGAAATTTAAGTTAATTTACAGGAAAAAAATGTTTAAAAAGTCTACATTTAAACCAAACATTTTTAAATTCTTAAAGTGAAACATTTTGATTGACTGGATCCAATTTTATTTTTTAATTTTCTTTTTGTGAAAGTTTTTCAGATTTTGACTTTTCATCCCGATTCACAATGGAATTTTTTTTTTTAAATCTTGAAAATCTGCATGCAATGGGAAAACTGTCCCGCCCTGTTCTCCTCTAAAACAGAATCATCCTCTGGGTCACCCAGGACATTTGGCGTCTGATAAATGCTGTTTTTGTTTAGAAAAGGGCAGGGACAATTGAACTTCAGGGTCAGAGCCACTCTTGGTATTAAGTAACACCACCGTGCTTGAGTCATTTGTCTATTACTTCTACCGCTTTCAAGGTCTAACATTCACACACCAAAGCAATAAACCATGAAGGTGCCAGACTCCAAGAACTTAGTGATATTCACATTGCTTCTGTCCATCCATTTATGTTGAAACATTAAGAAAAAGACTGGGCTTGAGCTAAACAAAATTACTATTTTTAAGGGGCAAGGGATAGTCTATCTAATCTAATCTATCTATCCATCCATCCCTAATCACTGTAGTATCTGAGTGCAGAGCTTTATATACTGTAGTAGCAGCTCATTCTAAATGCTTTAAGATTTTCAGATTCATCCAGGAAAATTCACCTTCCAGTTCATCAGGGAAAACAAAAGGACCAAAGCAAGGGGGAGGGATGAAACCTGCTCGTCTGATTGGCTGGTTGGGACCATAGGATGCCTTCTTGTACACGTGACCAGGTGGGTTTTACATTTAACATTTCTAAATATTATCAAACAAGCTGAAAACAAGTGGGAGGGACTATAGCACAATAAAACCCTATTGGTGTCAGACTTTCAGGAGCATTCCCATCCCTCACCCTGCCATCCTAAATCAGGCAATGAGTCTTCAGCTGGAAACTGTACCCTATCCCCCATCTACTGTCCAATCACTTCCTTCCTGCCCGATGATTGGAATCACACCAGTGTTGACTTCACACCTGCTGGTAGTGAATACCCCTGGGTGACCTTTCCGATGAATTTCTCGGTGGCTAGATATGCATACGTGCAGGCAGGGGGAGAGAGAACGGGAAGGGGCCTCGCAATGCTGAAAAGGGATTAAAATAGCTCTTGCCCTGGCCGTTGTGGAGTATTAGACTCCAGCAGTGAGGCAGCGGATGTTTAAAACAGATTGAAATGTCTCACTAACAGGGGAGGGTGGAACACAATGTTATCGGATCCCTTCCTCCTTCCTAATCAGCTTGCTCTCTTTGCCCAATGCACTGAGTGATGTCAGTGATTAAAATAACAGGACCAGAAGCAGAGGCCAATAAGCGAAAGGAGAACATTTCAGTGAGAAAATAGCTCCTTGAGAGGCAGAAACTGGGATAAGAAATACTGTACAGAAAAAGTATGACAGTTGAAATGGGTGGGATTTTGGTAAAATATTGTATCTTCTGACCTAATTATTCTCTCCCTTACACAATGTAACTCATCCTAATGCACCTCGGGGAGGTGCTCAGAGACCACGGTGATGGATGCACTCTAAGAGCCAGAATAGAATAGAACCTGATTGACTTCAGGGATGTTACTCCTGATTTACAACTGATAGACAAGCACAGGTACTCAGCTACCATGGTGGTGAGACTGGCATGAAACACATGATTAACTAGACCTCGTCCACATTAGAACCGCAGCCTTACGTGCATACTGATTATTAAAGTAGATTTATGGGGCCTGATTCTCTGCTGGCATAACAACACTGAGGTCAATACAGTCCACAGTCAGCAGTGTGTGACTGTGTGTGTGTGACTCTTCCCAGTGGACTATAGCCAAACCACTCCGGTCTATGATTTTGGCAGAACAGTCTTAGGTTTAGCCACCACGTGGATGGGGAAATCTAAGTGCTGTAGGAAGTTATGATGGTAGTTCAGTCAATGGCACTCTTCCCTTGGAGCCGCTAATGGATCAATGCCTCAGCATCGTGCTGCCCCTCTGCTGAGATGCCCCTGTACAGCAGATGTCCTGGCTTTGCAGATTGGCTTCCCACTGGAGGAGAAATCAGTGATGTGACGTATGGGCCTATTCTAGGTATAACTTGTTTATTTACACATATATACACCAGATCTGGAGCAGCACTGGTCAAACAGCATGCAGAGAAATCTCTTCTTTCAGGGATCTCAGCCCGCCACCAGGAAAGAAGTCTGCCTCAAGAATTGAGTCCAATCGGAGACCAGGGCAGAAAGTAAACTCTCCAGCTGCTCACACAGCTCCCCACGCCCTCTAACTTGGCATATAAAACTAACAACTACAAGGCACATCTTCCCAAGACTGAACATTTGCTCGCCCAGCACGTAAAAGAACCCAGAGGGCTCCGTGTAGCAATGCCAACCAGTGATACTGATCATAACAAGAGTGTTAGGGGGGCACTGGGCTGCTGTAGGAGCCACCTTTCAAGGGAAACATTAAACCGGGTCTTTGCCTGATCCCACTGAACTTTGAGCAAGAGTAAAACTCCAGAGGCCTGACCAAATTCCAGCCTGGGTAATCACATTCTGCCCGTCTAAATTCCCCCTACGGTTTCAACAGCTGACATTACTCTTCACTTCCTCTGCTAAACAAACTATGTAGGATAGTGTTGCTTGTGCAGAAGGAGGCTATTTCAATGGGAGGTGAGAGATCCTGATATATGGATAGCATGTGCTGTGCAGTCCCTTCAGATCCATCGGGATGGAAGGTACTATTTCAAATGTCAAACTTTTTGTAACCGTTATGCCACTGGCTTGGTGACCCCTCCTTGTGAGTTTCAAGGGATATCTATCCCAGTATTCTGTGGCCCCTATCACCCTAGTATCTGCGGATTTACAGATGGAGAGCTCAGAGGCAGAGAATGATCTGATCTTCGCATCTGGAGAGCCCAAAGATTTCAAACCAAATTCTGCCCCGACTTCCACCGTGTGCAGCCCCTTCCACCGGCGTCTGCTGGTTTGCACAAGTGGGAAGTCAGGCAGAACTTGAGGCTGGGGGGTAAATGAGGTGGCAGCAGTTCATACATTAGACTGAGGCCCTGCCGAGCAAGCTTCATGCTTGGAGAAAAAAGTCCAGTGCCACACCAGAGCCCACAGGGAATGACCAAAATGGTCCTTTCCTGCCTCACTGCCTAGGAACTGCTCCCCGAAGTGAGCCCAGCAGGGCAGCACTTGCTGCGAGGATTTCAGATTTCCACCCCTAGAAACCTGCTCAAGTACAGCAGCGTGGCTGGGCCATGTAAACGGTTAGTCCTCTGCTCCAGCCTGGTGATGAGCCACGATTGGATTAGGATTGGGGAGCTGAGATGGGGGGGAGGGGACAGAAAGAGCAGAGGCTGCTGTGATGGGCTTAGCCAAAACCTGCTATTCAAACAAGCGGGGACAATCTCGGTATCTGAAAAACACAATGACTCAGCTATGTGTGGCTCCAGGATTTAAGATGACCTTTGAAGTCGAAGCTGAGATCCAGTCCCTTGCTGGCAGGTGTCTTGCTCCAACGAGTGTGAGCCCAGCTCACGTGATCTACAAACAGCTGTGCACGTGTTTGGATTTAGCTCTGCCTTCAACTGACTCCGCTTAGAAAAGGGTTGTTTGTCTTGTTCTCTTTGTGTTTACAGCTGCTTGACCAAGCCAGAGAGTTCATTGGCAGCTATGTGCAGCTTGGCCTTTCCTTAGTGTCACTCTCCAGCGAAACATCTGGTTGCAACGCAAGGTCAGATGGGCCTGAAATGGACGAGGGTTTCAGATTCTCTCTGCAGAGATGCAGCCTGATGGGAAAAGAGCCTTTTCTGGGCATGTTTAAGACATTAGGCTAGGAAACAGAAACACAAAAAGAAACAGACATGGCAAAAAACGTAGAATCAGGGGGTTGAGTCTCTAGTTGGTTTAAAACCAAGACCACCCTCGTTGCCACACAAACTGCCAGACTTTGTTAACAATAATTCTCGTTGTTCCTGTGTGTACAGGGGGTCTGACAGATGCTCTCGGTATGCACACTTACCAAGGGGCTATGTAAAAACACCATAAGAGAGGCTCAGAAAAAATATATCCCCCAAATCAGAAAAGACAATCAGAGGACTAAAAGAATGCCACTGTGGCAAGACAGCTGAGTAATAGAGGCTGTTAGAGGTGAAAAGGCACCTTAAAATTTGGAGGTTAAAACCTAGTGAGGATAATAGGAAGGAGCACAAATGCTGGCAGGTCAAGTGTAAAAGTACCGTACAATAGGCCAAGGAAGGATCTGAGAAGGAACTTGCTAAAGGCACAAAAAACTAACGGTAAGAATTTTTGTAAGTACATCAGAAGCAGGAAGCCGACCAAACAGGCAGTGGGACTGCTAGATGACAAAAGTGCTAAAGGAACGCTCAAGGAAGACAAGGCCATTATAGAGAAGTTAAATGAATTCCTTGCATCCGTCTTCACTCCAGAGGAGGTGGGGGAGATCCCCACAGCAGAGCTATTCTTTTGGGGTGATAAATCTAAAGTACCGTCCCATGCCGATGTACCCACAGAAGACGTTTTAGAACAAATTGATAAATTAAATACTAGTAAGTCACCAGGACCAAATGGTTTTCACTCAGAGTTTGGAAGGAATTCAAATATGAAATTGCAGAAATGTAAACTCTGGTATGTAACCTAGTGCTGAAACAAGCTTCTGTACTGGAGGACTGGAAGTTAGTTCTTGTAACGCTGATTTTTAAAAAGGACTCCAGAGGTGATCCTGGCAATTACAGGCTGGTGAGCCTAACTTCAGTACCATTAAAACTGGTAGAAACTAGAGTAAAGAACAGAATTACCAGACTCATAGATGAACAAGATTTGTTGGGGAAGAATCAACGTGGCTTTTCTAAAGGGAAGTCATGCCTCACCAATCTCTTAGAATTCTTTGAGACTGTCAACAAGTATGTGAACCAGTGGATATAGTGTACTTGGATTTTCAAAAAGTCTTTGACAAGATCCCTTACCAATGGCTTTTAAGAAAACTAAGTAGCACCCCCCTCCCCCATCTTTGCAAATAATGTGGCTGTGTTCATGAAACTGGCCATTTTCTCCTTCATTCTCTAACTTGGTGTTGCTTTTGGTCCTGAATGAAGCCTCCTTTCGTATGTAACATTCCCGGTGCGGGTCTCCAAGGGCACATAATCGGGCCTGCAATCAAAACAAAAGTGCAGCCCAACTGCAGTTCCCGGCCAAAAACAGGAGTCAGCAATTTCTTGTGTCATCATTCCTGGTTCGTTTGGCCATCAGAACATAAGAACATAAGAATGGCCGTACCGGGTCAGACCAAAGGTCCATCTAGCCCAGTATCTGTCTACCGACAGTGGCCAATGCCAGGTGCCCCAGAGGGAGTGAACCTAACAGGCAATGATCAAGTGATCTCTCTCCTGCCATCCATCTCCATCCTCTGACAAACAGAGGCTAGGGACACCATTCTTACCCATCCTGGCTAATAGCCATTTATGGACTTAGCCACCATGAATTTATCCAGTCCCCTTTTAAACATTGTTATAGTCCTAGCCGTCACAACCTCCTCAGGTAAGGAGTTCCACAAGTTGACTGTGCGCTGCATGAAGAAGAACTTCCTTTTATTTGTTTTAAACCTGCTGCCTATTAATTTCATTTGGTGACCCCTAGTTCTTGCATTATGGGAATAAGTAAATAACTTCTCCTTATCCACTTTCTCAACATCACTCATGATTTTATATACCTCTATCATATCCCCCCTTAGTCTTCTCTTTTCCAAGCTGAAGAGTCCTAGCCTCTTTAATCTTTCCTCGTATGGGACCCTCTCTAAACCCCTAATCATTTTAGTTGCCCTTTTCTGAACCTTTTCTAGTGCTAGAATACCATGACACGCCCAAAGAGACTCCCCTTGTTTTACACAACTGTGCATGACAAGATACATGCGAAACATCTATGACAAAAGTCCCATATTACAAATACCCTAGAAACTTCTAGTCTGGCTACCTTGGGCTCTGCTGGTGACCTGTCACACAAGAGAGGCAGGGCTCACTTTGCATGTGGATGGGAGACCTCCGAAGAAAACTCTGGAGGCTTCAGAAAGTGATGTTGATGATTCAATAGGTGGCACTCTTCTCTCAGTCTGTATCGAATGCCCCAACCGAATACTAGTTTTATATCTCATCCCAAAGAATGGCACGTGCCTACAAAGGTCCTGAGCACTGGTGGTCATTAAAGAGTCCATTGCTCTTGCCAGAACAGTGTAGTCTCTGTCCTGGCCTAATTCCAGAACAAGAAATGATTAGATTCTGCCTACCTAAAATTCCTCTAATGGTTTTATATGAAGGAAATATTATTCAGAGGGTTGCTGTGCACTGTTGAATAGCCCCACCTCAGAGGTGGCTGCATTATTGCATTATTTCAGTGGAGGATGAAGCTGTGTATCTCTCTATCTGTAAAGGTCAGTCATGCCCTGCCAATTTTCAAGTCCCTGCTCCAAAGCCGGGGGTTGCTAGAGTTTTTCAAAGAAAAGGCCACCAGGATTTTTTAATATGGGCAAAACAAAATATCTTTTCCTAGCCTCATCCTTGGAAATATCTGAGTGATTTTGGCTGAACTGTTGCACAAACTTTCAGGTTGAGGCAGATACCCACCATAGCTACAGAGAACAAATGGCTATAAACTGGCCATCAACAAGTTTAGGCTCGAAATTAGGTGGAGGTTTCTAACCATCAGAGGAGTGAAGTTCTGGAACAGCCTCCCCAGGGGAGCAGTGGGGGCAAAAAACCTAACTGGCTTCAAGACTGGGCTTGCTAAGTTTATGGAGGGGAGGGGATGATGGGACTGCCAGTGATGGCAGGTGGCCCATCAGCGACTGCCAGTAGCAAAAATCCCCAATTATTGGAGACAGGACACTAAATAGGGAGGGCTCCGAGTTACTACCGGGAATTCTTTCCCAGGTATCTGCCTGGCGGGTCTTGCCTACATGCTCAGGGTCTAACTGATCTTCATATTTGGGGTTGGGAAGGAATTTTCCCCTGGGTCGGATTGGCAGAAACACTGCAGGGGTTTCACCTTCCTCTGAAGCATGGGGCCTGGGTCACTTGCAGGTTTAAACTAGTGTAAATGGTGAATTCTCTGTATCTTAAAGTCTTTAAACCATGATTTGAGGACTTCAGTCACTCAGCCAGAGGTTAAGGGTCTATTACAGGAGTGGGTGGGTGAGTTTCTGTGGCCTGCAACGTGCAGGAGGTCAGGTTAGATGATCACGATGGTCCCTTCTGGCCTTAAAGTCTATGAGTCTATTTCACCCCAAATGGTTAACGTTTGTCAAAGTTATAAACTACTTTAAAAAGATCAGGTAACAGGAAGCGTCAGACAATCATAATAATAGGCGGTGCTACCAACCCCACCTATAATACAATACATATATGGTGACTTTGGGTTGCTTCAGGAGGAAAGGTAATATAAATTATTACTACAAATCTGACACACGCAGCATGTGACACGTTACCTACTAACAGATGCCACAGTACCTATGCCTGCAGTCTACGTACCACTACAACATCACTCTGCTCTCTTGGCTTTCCAGTTTACCAGGAAACCTCAGGGAAGGGATCTGGCATCAGAATGATGGGGGTCGGGGTGGGAGATGGGGGAAGACCCCTCTTCCCTCTTTGTTTATTCCCATCAGGGATCAGTAAACCTTCCCTTCAAATCACCTAGCACATCACGTCATTCATGTTCACCCACAGTACAATGGACAAGCAGGATACACTGCATACATATCGCTGCCATGCATAATTATACATTACACCGTGCAACCGCTACAGAAATCCTGCCATCAAATGATTTCAACTGATCAGAATAGGGGGAAAAAGGAATATTAAAGCCCCAGATACCAAATTAATAAGAATAAAAGCATGTAGGTGAGAATTAAGAAGGCATTAACATTCAGATGGCATCTGCTGACTAAATTAAACTGCAGAAGCTCGGGATCAGGACAAATAGTTCTCAGATGGAAATCAGTTTTTTTAAAATATGCACACAAAAAAGAACACATTTTAGGACATTTTTGACTGTGATGTTCTTTCTCCAGGTAGGGTTCTCAGGCTAGCTGGAACAGGCTGGAACATGATAAAAACACTGTTTGTTCCCTTCTCCACCAGAAGGACCAAGGTGGCTAATAACAGGACCCAGAAGTGCTACTGGGCTATGCAATTCCACAAAAGGCTTCATTTGCTGTTGTAGATGGACCTTTATGATGTCATGTTTGAAAACCATTTCATTCATGGTGATGACAAGTATTAATGTGGGCTGAGCCAGAGAAAAAAGGACGAGTATTAGGAATTGAATTAGGCCCAGATATTCAAAGATGTTAGATGTACAATTATATGGGTAATTGCACACATAATTTACATGCAGTTACTGTGACTAGTAACAGGTAGCGCCATAAGTAGCCTTCTAAGCATGTGATTACCTGATCTGAACAGCCAATCATGTCGATTTTGCACACAAATTAGGCATTCAATTGCATACACATTTTGCATCCCTCATCGGGCACTTAATTTCTTTAAAAATTACAGCTTTAATCTCCCAGCACATCTAATCTCAGAAGCAGAGCACAGACAGACCACGTGATACAGAAAAGCCAGTGTGAGCACTGTAGCACAGTTCAGAGTGGACCCTCAGACAGCTAATTAATTTGATCTGCTCTTTCCTGAGCTGTAAATTACCCTTCAGTTCCCAGATTTCCGTCCCATTTCTTTCCTCCTTTCAGTAGCAAAGCAGTAAAAGGAGAAAGTGCCAAATAATGAGCTCCCATGCTGATAGACGCAGCCGAGACTCACTCATGCTTCATATGCTGTCCTTTGCCGGCGTCCAGAATACAAAGGCAGTCAGCGCTTAGAAAGGCTGCCAATGAGTCCTGGCTTTTTCGGGAGTTAGGGAATTCTTACTCTGTAAAAAAAACGATATTGCTCTACTCACAGTTGAGAACCTCTTTAGACAGGCTTAATAATGTGACAAAGTTTTATTTAATACCATTCAGGTCTATCAATGCTGTAGGCATAGCACAAGGCCCAGGACTGATGCAAGCCCCAGCGTGCAGTGGTTGGGAAGATAGGTCTACCCGAACTTCATAAATTCATGGATTCCAGAATGGACCACTGTGATCATCTAGTCTGACCTCCTGCACAACACAGGCCAGAGAACTTCCTTATGCTTCAGCTGAGCTGATGCAACCTGCCATGCCTCGTCCCCACTATGGCCAGGAAGCAAGCCTTTCCTATTCAGGGAAACTCTTCTGTCCACACCTTCCCGGGGTCAGTAGAGAGACTGCTCTGAAGGAATGGTGCCTTCAGCCAAGAGGGTCTGGCATGGGGGCGGGGGCATCTTTGCATCCACTACGGCCCAGGCCAGAGGCAAAAGCTGCCCACTTCTCTTGCTGCATTTAGATTGTAAAATCCTGCTGAGAGAAATCTAATGATGTCTGTGTCTTTATTTAGAAGGCTCCTCTGGAGGGGTTTCAAGGATCAAAGCTAAGAGATAAATGTGTTCTCCCTTTCATTGGCTTACAAGCCCATTGAGATCCAGGAAATTTCCATTCATCTGTTACACATCTCAAACATCAATTGCAGCAATTATGTCCTCTAATGTCTCCTTTGCTTCCTATTGCTCTGATTTTCTGCACCACATATGATGAATTCCCCTCCCCAGCTTCTTTCTCTTTAATCATGTCTATACTGCCAACCTGTTCTGAAGCTGGCTTCCCCGGCTGATGGAAGATGTCCCCTTTGCAGGACAATCTGCAGGTGGCGTAGAGCTGCCGGAGAGGCTTTTACGCCAAGCCCCCTCCTGCTGAATGTGTGGATTGTCTGGCTCAGAAAAAGGGGCTGCCAGAACCGCCTGCAAATCAGAGCATCCTTTAATTTGCACCAAAGACCAGATCAGCACCTGAATGACCGCAGGATCTTTAGTGCAAATCCTTGTGGTATTTAAGGGTGCTAGAGACTTACCTGCTAAATAGCCTCTAGTATATATAACGCAGTAATCACACGGAGAAAAAAATGTTTGCCCACATGGCTCAGGGAAATGGTGCTTTCAGTAGCCGTGCTTAAGTACAGATGTGACATGCTAGCACAATGCCACCCATAATGCGGAGGCTGGTCCCCTAACAGCAGGGACACCACATAAACACGCTTACAGTAAACTGCCTGTCCAGTCTCTCTGTTTTAGTGGGTAACTGAATCCATTATTAACCACTTTCCTTTGGCTGCATGGGCCTGGGCCTTCGGCAACAGCTGATGTTCTCACCCCCGTGTGGTTGTGGGTGTAAAGTGAGCTGCTCAGGTGTGTGTTCCGCTGATGATCTCACAGGCGGCGTTTCTCGCTTTTTCGATGTTTCCCCTCTGCTGACTTTTCTCCCCTTACAATAAACAAATGAAAGCTCTTTCAGTGGCATGGCTTTGGAGTTTGCTGGTCAGTGGGTTTCATTTCCTCCGCAATTCTCAGGCTGTAATTAAAACTGGTTCCACCTGCGTTTATTTATTTCCCGTTCTCCTGGCGCTGAAAGGCCCGGACACAGACACTTTGATGTAACTAGCTCTAGTCCCTCGTCCTGTCTTTTCTTATTCTATTTCTATATGGGCACATGGGCGCCAACTTATATGGGCTCGTGGAGCTAAAGCCCCAGGAATATTCAAAATCAGGGGCTCTGCTCCACCAATATTTGGAGCTAGGTTTCGCCCCTTTAAATCCCAGCCGCGGCTGGGAATCAGAGGGCTCTGGGCTGCCCGCTGCTGCGGGGAGCCCAGAGCCTTTTAAATGCCAGCCCCGGCCGGGAATCAGAGGGCTCTGGGCTGCCCGCTGCGGCGGGGAGCCCAGAGCCTTTTAAATCCCAGCCGCGGCTGGGAATCAGAGGGCTCCGGGCTGCCTGCAACCGCGGGGAGCCCAGAGCCTTTTAAATGCCAGCCGCGGCCGGGAATCAGAGGGCTCTGGGCTGCCCGCTGCGGCGGGGAGCCCAGAGCCTTTTAAATCCCAGCCGCGGCTGGGAATCAGAGGGCTCCGGGCTGCCTGCAACCGCGGGGAGCCCAGAGCCCTTTAAATCCCAGCCGCGGCTGGGAATCAGAGGGCTCTGGGCTGCCTGCAACCGCGGGGAGCCCAGAGCCCTTTAAATCCCAGCCGCAGCCAGGAGTCAGAGGGCTCTGGGCTGCCGGCAGCAGCGGGGAGCCCAGAGCCCTTTAAATCTCAGCCGCAGCCAGGAGTCAGAGGGCTCTGCGCTGCCCGCGGCGGCGGCTGGGATTTAAAGGGCTCAGGGCTCCCCGCGGCTGCCAGTAGCTCAGAGCCCTTTGAATCCCAGCCCCTGGCCGCTGATTGCCCCCTCCCCAGACCCCTGCCCCAACTGCCCCCCAGGACCCCCACCCCCTATCTAAGCACCACTGGTCCTTGTCCCCCGTTACCCACTCCCGAGACAACTGCCCCTAACTGCCCCTTGGGACCCCAGCCCCTATCTAAGCCTCCCTTCTCCTTGTCCCCAACTGCCCCCTCCTGAGACCCCACCCAACTTCCCCCCAGGACCCCACCCCCCTACCTGTCCCCTGATAAACCCCCTGGACTCCCATGCCTATCCAATTGCTGCCTGTCCCCTGACTGCCCCTCCGAACCTCTGCCCCATCCAACCCCCCTTGCTCCTTGTCCCTTGACTGGCCCCTGGAACCCCCTACCCCTTCTCCAACCTTGTAATCTTGTGGCACTGGCGCGTTGTAGCTTCATTTTATATCGGCTTACAGGGCGGGAGTCGGGGGGGCACCACCATTTTGGGCCCCACCAAAAATTATACAAAACTGCCGCCTATGTATGGGCATACTGTGTTTCTCTTCACCCAGCCACGTTGCTCCTCTCTCCAGCTACCTCCCTCCCGCTTGCTGCTATTACACAGCTCTCCAGCCAGCTTCCCTCATGCCCCTGGGGGAATGGCAGCTCTGGGCTGTTGCCACACAATGGACGCCCTCTTCCGTCATGGCAACAGAATGCTCTGGCCTGATTATCACAGAACCCCCTGTTGGAAGGACATTGAGAGCTTCCTCATGCCATTTCAACAGCACATTTTCAAGGGCCCTTTGTCTACTCTGCAACAAGCTCCTTCCCCATTGCACCCTGATTAGTGGGGCTTTATGGTAGCATGAAACCTCAATATATTCAGTAATAATTCCGGAAGAAAAGGGACTTCCCTTCCTGTATCATTCCTGTGTGCTAAGGAAACCTCTTCCAGCCGTCTCCCTTTATGGGATTTGCTGGGGATTTGTTCTGCCTTTTGTCTTGCTATGAAAACTCTTATGCTGATGAGGAAGCATAACTCTGATGCATCAGCAGTGCCTAGGGTGACCAGACAGCAAGTGTAAAAAATCGGGACGGGGTGGGGGATAACAGGTGCCTATATAAGAAAAAGCTCTCCAAATCGGGACTGTCCCTATAAAATCAGGACATCTGGTCACCCTAGCAGTGCCAGTGGTAACCACTGTGTGTTAGATACTTGGTAAGAGCTTCTTGTTCACATTTCCATGCGGCCAGAGGGGATGATTCTCACTGCTTAGGAGGCCGTGGAGCAGTTTTCCAGTGGAATGATGATTTATAGTTATATTTTGGTTCAGCTCTCTTAAAATCAGGAGCATCCCACTACAAGCAGAAAATCCAGCTCCGGTAGAACTGATCTTCTTGTCCTGCCAACAATAACACTGTAAATAGTAACAAGCCCAGAGTGAATGAGATGCCGGCTGTGACTATAGAGCAAATGGGACTGACTTACTGTCTTGCTCTGAATGGCAGCATCTAAATCTCCATGAAACCCTTGTCAAACCCTGGGAAGGGACAGTACACTGGAGGAAGAAAAAGATCAGCCGGCTGGGTTGTGTGGCTGAACTGTATAAAAAGCGACGTTGAAAGAATGCAACAGATTTGAACTCAGGACAAGAGCAGCCTCAAAATCTGTCCTTTTTCAGGCCACTTAAAAGACAAGCTCTGCTAGTTCAGTATTATGATCAATTCTCCTATTCTCTGGGAGAGGGCGGTGTCGCCCAGGCACCACAAATCAGCACATACTTCCTTCTCTAGCTATGGCCTCCAGCAGGAGACAGAGTATCTGACGTTCACCAACTGGTTGGGCACCAATCTGTAGTGATTTCCATAGGCACAACATCCAGAGGAGGCCAAAGACTTTGAACTTCTTGGTTTTGTCTCCAGAATGCCTGGCATCTAGCCTGTAAACTGAAAGAGCAGCTCCACGGGTTCTTTTATGGTCTAGTTCTCCACTGATGCTGCTGTCACCCAAAGCAGCTACATTCAGCCACACTGCTGTTGCAATCTGCCTGGAGTGTTCAGGAGCATCACAAGCTATAAAACTAGCTACTTCCAGCTGAGACCAGCTTAGCACTTCTTCCCTCTGACGAGAGTTGCTTCACTCTCGTATCGGGCCGCCAGTTTAGAGCTAGTTCTGCTAATAAGAAAGAAGTATTCCTGGTATATTACTATAAACTCATCCCTCATATAGCACTTTGAGGGTGGTGGCACAAGACAATACTGCATCGTGCTGGATCAGTCCACCCATTTAAGTCAATGACAAACTTCCGTTAACTTCAATAGGATCAGGATCATATGAGTGAGATCCAGCTTCTTCTGCGCTAATGGAGCCTCTTTTATCTTCCATAGAGAGGAAACTACCTTAGAGCTGCAGATTCTGAGTTCCGATCTCAGCCAGATGTGTATGTGCAATAGGTTAATGACCATAAAGCTGGGACATTTGTTACCTTGAATCATTTACACGGTGTCATTGCCAAGGCCTGAGCAGGTTAAAAAGGGCCAATTAACTGTATAGGCTGCACCTGAAGGAGAGTCAGGGCCTGATAAAGCCTGATTGAAGGTGAAGTCCTGCCGGGTAGAGGCACGCTGGGCTTGTACAAAATCAGAAAGCTGAACACAAGAGGTGCTAGCAGGGAGGAGCTCTGCAGTCCTTGCTGAGGGAAACAGGGAGCTGGCTAGGGATAAGGAGGAGTTTTAGGGGGGGGTGTAAGCCCTGGGATCCTGCCCTGGATTACAGCATTTGGCAAGAAGCTGAGGGGGTGAAGAAGCCACTGGGAGTGGAGAAAGCTTGGGCTGGGAAACCCACAGTGGGGCAGGAAATAGAGAAACGAGGTAGGAAGGAGCCCAGGGAAACAGCAACAAGGCTGGAGATTGAGTAGACTGTTGCTAAGCACAGGGTTCCTGGGCTGGAGGTCAGAGTAGTGGGTGGATCCGGGTTCCCCTACCAGGCACTGGGAAAGAGGAACTGGACCTGCACTTTGATCGGAAGACTGCCTGACACAGCATGCAGACGGTTTGTCTAGGGGGACTCTGATACTCTGGAAAGGGAGGATTAAATAGTGACTTGCCCAGAGGGACAACTCACAAACAGGGAGCAGCCTGAGTCACACGGAGAGAGGGGGGAACGGCGCAAGCAATCAATGAAAAGAGGTTCCAGAGTGAGCAAGAGCTAATTCCCAGACCCGGCCACAGGGCAGTGCCCCCGCTGTGAGTGAGACCCGTCACACATGCGCCACACATTTTGCCACACCTACAGACTGACTGATTCCCAAAAACCTGAAGCACGGGATTAATCATTACTCTTGGGAGGTTGAAACCGGATAGCAGATTGGACTTCCAAATGAGGCATCCAAAAGTCCTGCATTTTCCAGGAGGGAACTGTTACATTTCCCTGTTAATAGAAAAGGAATCAATGGTACGTGTGCACAGACCAGCTCCCGCAAGTCCTTTGTCTGCCTAGTTAGACCTTGCTTGGATCGTTGCTTTGTGTAATGGCTGGAGAACCACTTTCCCTAGGCTACTGAGATGTAAAGAGGAAACGTTTATTGCAAAATGTGAGACAGCCAATGGGTCTGGGCCATGGTTTAGCGATAAAGACATGGCTTTCTTCCCCTCAGAAATAGAAGTCACTAAAAATAGCAGCTCCGCAGAAACAGGGCTGCCTGAAAATAGCCGTTTCTCAGGAGCAGGGCTGGCTGCTTCTGAAAGAAGTAGCTATTAATGTATAATTGTCCCTTAGGCTGGCATCCGAGAAAATGCTATATATACAGAAATCTGAAATGAGATCTATTCACAAGCAAGGAACAAGGGCACCTCTTAGTTGTCAACTGTCCTGTGAACTGTAAACCTGGCACTGGCAGCGCAGTGCCAGGACAGGCAGGAAGCTTGTCTTAGCACCCCCGCTGCACTGCTGACTGGGAGCTGCCTGATGTAAGCCCGTGCCCCAACCTCACGCCCCAATCCCCAGCCCTGAGCCCCCCAGTGGATCACACTAGCTCAATCAGTTCATAGGCGATTGATCCGCTGTCATGCATACCTAGATCCATCACAGGAGTCAATTTACTGCACCTTAAGCCTGGTCTACACTAGGCGTTTAAACCGGTTTTAGGAGCGCAAAACTGATTTAACGCCACAACCGTCCACACTAGGAGGCACCATATATCGATTTTAATGGCTCTTTAAACCGGTTTCTGTACTCCTCCCTAACGAGAGGAGTAACGCTAGTATCGGTATTAAAATATCGGATTAGGTTTAGTGTGGACGCTGATCGACGGCATTGGCCTCCGGGAGCTATCCCACAGTGCACCAGTGACCGCTCTGGACAGCATTCTGAACTCGGATGCACTGGCCAGGTAGACAGGAAAAGCCCCGCGAACTTTTGAAATTCATTTCCTGCTTCCCCAGCGTGGAGATCTCATCTCATCAGCACAGGTGACCACGCACAGCTCATCAGCACAGTTAACAATGCAGTCTCCTGAGAATCGTAAAAGAGCCCCAGCATGGACTGCACGGGAGGTACTGGATCTGATCGCTATCTGGGGAGAGGATTCAGTGCTAACAGAACTGCGTTCCAAAAGACGAAATGAAAAAGTATTTGAAAGAATTTCTAAGGCTATGACGGATAAAGGCCACAGCCGGGACTCAGTGCAGTGCAGAGTGAAAGTTAAGGAGCTCAGACAAGGCTACCAGAAAACCAAAGAAGCAAACGGAAGGTCCGGGGCAGGTCGAAAAACATGCCGCTTCTATGCTGAGCTGCATGCAATTTTAGGGGGCTGCGCCACAAGTACCCCACTCCTGATCGTGGATTCCGAGGTGGGGGTTGTAATCTCTTCCATGGCTGAGGATTATGCAGACGGGGAAGATGAAGATGAAGAAGAGGAGGAAGACCTAGCAGAGAGCACACAGCACTCCGTGAGCCCCAGCAGCCAGGAGCTTTTTATCACCCTGACGGAATTACCGTCCTCCCAGCCCTCACAAGCGGAATTACCGTCCTCCCAGCCCTCACAAGCCACTATCCCAGACAATGACGCCATGGAAGGGAGCTCTGGTGAGTGTACCTTTGCAAATAGCAAACATTGTTTTTTTAACCAAGCCTTTTTTAATGATTGATTTGCCCTGAGGACTTGGGATGCATTCGCAGACAGTATAGTTACTTAGAAAAGTTTGTTAACATGTCCGGGGACTGAGAGGAAATCCTCCAGGGACATCTCGATGAAGCGCTCCTGTAGGTACTCCAGAAGCCTTTGCAGAAGGTTTCTGGGCAAGGCAGCCTTGTTCCGCCCACCGTGGTAGGACACTTTACCACGCCATGCATGTAGCAAGTAATCAGGTATCATTGCGTGGCAAAGCATAGCAGCGTATGGTCCCGGTGACTGCTGGCATTCAAGAAGCATCCGTTCTTTATCTTGTTCTGTTATCCTCAGCAAAGTGATATCGTTCAGGATAACCTGTTTAAAAATCAGGAATTTAAGTAAGGGGGGTGGCCATTTTTCTACTGGGTTCGTGGAATGCATCAGCTTAAAAAAAAAACTTTCCTGCATGTAGCAAAGCGGGGGGAGGGGAGGAGTGAAATGCCGATGATCTTTTCTGTGTTTGGTCACCGGCGATCTTCCCCAAGGTACCAGACACGCAGGGGGTGGGGGGTGGGAAGGGTGTTGATTAGCAGGGAGCTAGCGTGGTATTAGCCATGCGTTGGGGGGAGGGGTAAATCACTGCAGAAGCCGAAAGACAGTGGCTTACCATGGCCGCATGCAAGCTGAATTCTGATGCCTGGACCGAGAGATCTGTAACTCCAGGGCTGCAGGCACTCACTATTAAGATGAAAAATGCGACCTTGTAGGGAACTCACATGTGCTAGGTGAATACTGCTTTTCACTGTGAAAGAGTATAACCATTGTTCTGTAAAATGTATCTTTCTAAATATTTATCTCCCTCATGCAGCTGCAAATTTTTCAACCATCCCTCCTCCATCCCAAAGGCTAGCACAGATAAGGCGGAGGAAAAAGAAGACGCGAGATGAGATGTTCTCGGATATTATGGAAGTTACACGCAATGAAAGAGCTCATCTGAATGAGTGGAAGGACGTGGTTTCAAATTACAGGAAAGAGGCCAGTGAACGTGAGGACAGGAGGGATGAACGTGAGGACAGGAGGGACAACCGAGATGAGAGGTGGCGGCAGGAAGACCGGCAGGAAAATCAGCGGTGGCGGCAGGAAGATCAGCGGTGGCGGGATGCAACTCTGGGGCTGCTGCGTGATCAAACTGACATGCTCCGGCGTCTTGTGGAGCTTCAGGAACGGCAGCAGGATCACAGAGTGCCGCTGCAGACCCTGTATAACCACCCTCATCCCTCACCATGTTCCACATCCTCCTCACCCAGACGTGTAAGAACGCGTGGGGGGAGGCTCCGTGCACCCGCCCACTCCACCCCCGTGGACAGCCCAACCAGAAGGCTGTCGTTACTGTGAATTTTTTTTAATGGCCTTCTCCATCCCTCCTATCCTCCTCCCAAACCACACCCTTACTTCTCTATCTCTTTTTATAATGAATCAATAAAGAATTCATGCTTTTTAAATGAGAGTGACTTTATTTGCATAAGTAAGCTGTACTCGAAGGGGGTGGGGGAGTTGCTTACAGGGACTGAGTCAATCAAGGGGGTTGGGTGTTCATCAACAAACACAGCAGTCACACTGTACCCTGGCCATTGATGAAGCTCGTTTTCAAAGCTTCTCTGATGCGCACCGCTTCCTGGTGTGCTCTTCTAATCTCCCTGGTGTCTGGCTGCGCGTAATCAGCGGCCAGGTGATTTGCCTCAGCCTCCCACCCCGCCATAAAGGTCTCCCCCTTACTCTCACAGAGATTGTGGAGAATACAGCAAGCAGTAATAACATAGGGGACATTGGTTTGGCTGAGGTCTGAGCGAGTCAGTAATGTCCGCCAGCGCGCCTTTAAACGGCCAAATGCACATTCCACCACCATTCTGCACTTGCTCAGCCTGTAATTGAACAGATCCTGACCACTGTCCAGGGTGCCTGTGTATGGCTTCATGAGCCATGGCATCAAGGGGTAGGCTGGGTCCCCCAGGATAACGACAGGCATTTCAACATCCCCAACTGTTATTTTCTGGTCTGGGAAGTAATTCCCTTGCTGCAGCCGTTTAAACAGAGTAGTGCTTCTGAAGACGCGAGCGTCATGAACCCTCCCTGGCCATCCCACGTGGATGTTTGTGAAATGTCCCTTGTGATCTACCAGTGCTTGCAGCACCATTGAAAAGTACCCCTTCCGGTTTACGTACTGGGTGCCCTGGCGCTGCGGTGCCAAGATAGGGATATGGGTTCCATCTATCGCCCCACCACAGTTAGGGAATCCCATTGCAGCAAAGCCATCCACTATGGCCTGCACGTTTCCCAGAGTCACAACCTTTCGTAGCAGCAGCTTAGTGATTGCTTTGGCTACTTGCATCACAGCAGCCCCCACAGTAGATTTTCCAACTCCAAATTGATTCCCGACTGACCGGTAGCTGTCTGGCGTTGCAAGCTTCCACAGGGCTATCGCCACTCGCTTCTCTACTGTGAGGGCTGCTCTCATCTTGGTATTATGGCGTTTCAGGGCAGGGGCAAGCAAGTCACAAAGTTCCATGAAAGTGCCCTTACGCATGCGAAAGTTTCGCAGCCACTGGGAATCGTCCCACACCTGCAACACAATGCGGTCCCACCAGTCAGTGCTTGTTTCCCGGGCCTAAAATCGGCGTTCAATGGATAGAATCTGCCCCATTACCATCAGGATCTCCAAAGCGCAGGGGCCCGCGGTTTGAGAGAATTCTGTGTCTACGTCCTCATCACTGTCATCGCCGCGCTGCCGTATCCGCCTCCTCCTCGCCTCGGATTGAAGGTCCTGGTTCACCATAGACTGCACGAGAGTGCGCGAGGTGTTTAAAACATTCACGATTGCGGTATGGAGCTGAGCAGGGTCCATGCTTGCTGTGCTATGGCGTCTGCACAGTTCACCAAGCAAAAAAAGGTGCGAAACGGTTGTCTGCTGCTCAGGGAGGGAGGGGTGAGGCTGTACCCAGAACCACCTGCGACAATGATTTTTGCCCCATCAGGCACTGGGATCTCAACCCGGAAATGCCAAGGGGCGGGGGAGGCTGCGGGAATTATGGGATAGCTACGGGATAGCTACCCACAGTGCAACGCTCCAGAAATCGACGCTAGCCTCGGACCATGGACGCACACTACCGATTTAATGTGTTTAGTGTGGCCGCGCGCACTCGATTTTATAAAATCTGTTTTACAAAACCGGTTTATGCAAATTCGGAATAGTCCCGTAGTGTAGACGTACCCTTAGTTAAAACAGGCCTATAAGAATGGCCATACTGAGTCAGAAACAATGGTCTATCTAGCCCAGTATCCTGTCTTCCAACCGTGTCCAATGCTAGATACTTCAAAGGGAATGAACAGAACAGAGTATTATCAAGTGATGCATCCCCTGTTGTCCAATCCAAGGATCTGGCAGTCAGAGGTTTAGGGACACCCAGAGAATGGGGTTTGCATCCCTGACCATCCCTAGGTCCATGGATGGACCTATCCTCCATTAACTTCTTTAATTTTTTAACCCAGTTTTGGCCTTTACAACATCCCCTGGCAATGAGTTCCACAGGTTGACTGTATGTTGTGTGAAGAAGTACTTCCTTTTATTTGTTTTTAAACTTGCTGCCTATTAATTTCATTGGGTGAGCCCTGGTTCTTGTGTTATGTGAAGGAGTAAATAACACTTCCTTATTCAATTTTTCCATACTATTCATGATTTTATAGACCTCTATCATATTCCCTTTTAGTCATCTCTTTTCCCAGATGAATAGTCCCAGTCTTTTCAATCTCTCCTCACATGGAAGCTCTTCCATACCCTTAAGCATTTCTGTTGTCCTTCTCTGTACCTTTACCATTTCTAATATATCTTTGTTGAGATGGGGCAACCAGAACTGCATGCAGTATTCACAGTGTGAGCATACCATGGCTTTATATAGTGGCATTATGATATTTATTGTCTTTTTATCAATCCCTTTTCTTATAGCCCCTGACATTGTTAGCTTTTTTGATGGCCGCTGTACGTTGAGTGGATGTTTTCAGAGAACTATCCACAATGACTCTACAATCTCTTTCTTGAGTGGTAACAGCTAATTTAGATCCCACCATTTTGTACATATAGTTGGGATTGTGTTTTTCAATATGCAGGACTGGCTCCAGACCCCAGCGCGCCAAGCGCGCACTTGGGGCAGCGTGCCGCGGGAGGGTGGCAGGCGGCTCCGGTGGACCTCCCGCAGACATGCCTGTGGACGGTCCGCTGGTCCCGCGGCTCCGGTGGACCTCCCGCAGGCGTGCCTGCGGAGGGTCCGCTGGTCCCGCGGCTTCGGTGGAGCATCCGCAGGCATGCCTGCGGGAGGTCCACCGGAGCTGCGGGACCAGCGGACCCTCCGCAGGCACGTCTGCAGGAGGTCCACCGGAGCCGCGGAACCGGCGACCGCCAGAGCGCCCCCCGCGGCGTGCCGCCCTGCCTGGGGCGGCGCAATTCCTAGAGCCGCCCCTGCCAATATGCATTATTTTGCATTTAGCAACACTGAATTTCATCTACCATTTGTTGCGTGGTCACCAGGGCCAGATAATTTAATGGTCAAGATTGGTAAATAACAAAGCTAGGATAATGATATTGCAATCCACTCTCAGCTAACCTAGCTAGGTTCTTACACCATGCCCAACACTGTGATATCTGAGCACCTTACAAATCTAAAGCCAGCTTGGAAAATTCAGAAGTCTATCTGCCTCAGGTTCAGGTTCTGCAGCTGCATGCCCACTTGTGGAACCTAGCCCCCGTTTTCAGCTCTGCTCAGCCTTTTCAGTTCTCATAACCCGAAAACATCACCCGCCAGCTCCAGGTCTTCAGAAGAAAGGCCTTGTGCCACTCTAGCCACTATACTTCATAACAAATATGGAGAAGCAGCAAGTGCTAATGAGATAGGAGACTGCTTGGCCAGTCTTTCTCTAAAATGCCTCAACCTCCCTTCTTGCTTCATCTCTGTCTTAACAGCTCATGTCTCAGGCCTCCTCTTTCCCTTCCCAACCCAGGCAGCCAATGTCTCTGCAGCTGCCATTTTCCTCTTCCTCCTTTTCATCTTGGGGAAAACTCCAACTGGCAAAAAGCCTCAGACCAAAAGAGAGAAGAGGAAGAGGCCCCAGGATATGAGGGCTTGCCAGGGCAGCAACTCTAAGGAAACATTAATGATAGCGAAGTGCAGATTGCGCTGGCTGCTGCTATGTTTTGCATGCCCTGTGTGCACCAAACTTAACACCATGCCTGCAGCCAAGCTATCATCTGCTGTGGTTGCCCCGAGGTCTCAAAAGATAAGTAGGATTGGGTTGCATCACTACTTGGCTAGGAGACCTGCAAGTAACATCTTCCTGTTCTAGGGAGTTGTGCTAGCAATTCATTAAGCGGTACCCTCCCTTCTAGTCATTGGTAAACCAATACTCCATTAAGGTGTTGTGGGGGGGAGACAGTCTTCTGGATGTGATGTAAAACTGAGGGTCTGATCACCATGGCCATTGAAGATCCCATAGTACTTTTTGTTAGCATAGGAAATGAATCCTTGTGTCCTGACCAAATTCCAATATAGATAATTGCAATCTGCCTGCTTGAATTCTCTCTGCAGTTTCAATTAGCTGTGGTAGCCTTCTTTACTTCCTGTCCTTATTGCTAAGCAGTGCTGCTATGTGTTGCTAAACTGCTGCATTATAGCATGGATAGAAGCGTCCTCATATATCCCTTACCTACCTTAATTCATTCATGTTTGTAAAGTGCGTTGAGGGAAGGAGCTAGAGGAATGCAAAGTATCATTACTGTAGGATAAAAGCTAAGTGTGTGGACCCTTTGCAGTTTGGATTGGTTTGATTTATGCAAACATTCTGCTACAGCAGTAATACAATAATAATATTAAATAATAATATTCTGTAGCACTCATCACCCAAGAATCTCAAAATATGTTACGAGGCATAAGGGAAGTTATTATTGTTTGTTTTACCATAGCACGTAGGACCAGGACTCCTTTGTGCTAGGCACTGTACAAACATTAATTTTAAGCTACTTCTCATTCATCTGGCTATAAAACCTTTCTTTACTCAGTGGCAGATTAGCCACTGGGCCAATGAGGCCCATGCCCAGGGGCCCCGGACAATTCCGGGGCCCTGGAAAAATGGGTGCTGCCATGCCCTGATCTGCTCTGCCCACCCAGCACTCCTGCGGGGCTTCTCCCACTCCCTGGTAGGAGCACCGGGCGGGGCAAGCCCCTGCGCCCCGACCTCATTTCCCCAGCAGGAGCGGACTGCAGGCGGAAGGAGTCGGGAGGGGCCCCCACTTGCTCTGGCCCAGGGCCCCACAAAACCATAATCCGCCTCTGTCATTGCTCTTTGGCTTACAATTGGCTTCCCCAATGAGGCATACTGTAATACCGTGAATCAAAGACGCTATATAAAAAGAAAGACGTCCCTCGCATTCACTGAATTCTGTTACAAAACGCTCTGTATATTTGAAAGATGAAGTCCTTGGTGTTTCCATGTGATTACTTGTGAAGTAACTTCCCACCATTTAGGAGGTCCCTGGAGAAATGAGTGAAAGCCTCAGGGCAGCACTTCAGTAGGCTATTACATGTCACAGAACCACGGCACATATTTACATCAGTTAAATATTGTGCTCAAATCAGGGCTGAGGTTGTATAAAAACTAAAACTCAGCTCCTCAAAACCTGTTTAGGCACCTAACTCTGACTGATTTCCATGGAAGTTAGGAACCTAAACACCTTTAAGGTTCTGGGCCTAAACAGCTTCTA
This sequence comes from Mauremys mutica, assembly GCF_020497125.1. NCBI lineage: Eukaryota > Metazoa > Chordata > Testudines > Geoemydidae > Mauremys > Mauremys mutica. The sequence goes on along the minus strand of NC_059082.1, from coordinate 77,980,442 downwards.
TCTCTACTCTTACTCTTAAAGAAGGTGGACAGTTCTTGTCAGGGGTTAGATCACTGCTGTCTAAGTGAAGCTGTATTGGAGATTTTAAAAAAGAAAAGCTGATTTCAGTTCCACACCTAACTTCCACCAGCCTGACATTATCTTCTTTGCACAGTGCCAGGCACTTTTCCACAGGACAGGAACTGCTTGAGAACAGGGACCTGACCCTACAGATTTTCCCCCTGCAAATGATCCTTGTTCACATGAATAGTCCCATTTCAGACAACAGGACTACATGCCTCAGGAAGGGAAGCAGGACTGAGCCTATAGAGTCTAGCAATACAAGAAAAAGGCCATATGAGAGTTCGTCAGGGGCCAGTTTTGCAATAAAAAAAAGCATTAGCGGTAAGTGCAATAATAAAATAAAACTTAATTTAATAGAAGGATTTTTAACTCACTTAACAGAGAATTGGGGAGGAATAATTCCTTTAACTGACTGAGCACATTACATTTTCCTAATACTGGTTCCTACTAATAAGTAAAAGAAAATAACAGGCATTAATTTATTCCATTCTTTTTCTTATTTAAGGGAGAGAGCATCCTTCTAAGTTAAGAAACTGATTAAGGCAAGATATGAGCTGAACACGTAGAACACCTGAGGATAAAGTCTATTAAACTATAGAATGGTATTATCAGAATAAAGGGTAGCAAAACTTGGGCCTTCCCTGGCACTCCAGAGGCACCGGTGGACGGCTAGTCTCTGTTTCCTACCGTATCATTTTGCTTTCACAGAAAACCCAACACTTATTTCATGAGTTTGAATTATGTCGTTTTAAAACCTCTAGAGGTCGGGCTAATGTAGAGATTATTTCTAGATGAACAGTTCTGCTAAGCAAGGCTGACACCTGCTGGGGTTTTCTACTTGTTAAAATGATCATTCATTTAATCCTATCTAGTTTTTTCAGACTCTCTCCCTCCCCTCTGCATAAAGAGATCTCCTTGCTGCCCAGCCCACACATGCCCAGGGACCCCAATAGTGACTCATGGGCAAAGAAAATTAAACATGAAACAAATCTGGATGCTCTGTTAATATTTATAGAAATGAGGAAATAGCACTCATCACAGCAAGGCACAGCTCCTGCAGGTAATATGCCAACTATCCTTACACGCTTCTGCCTATGCAACGGCACAGCAGTTCTTAGTTACAGCTACTGCTGTACTACTCCTTGGCCGCTTTCGCCTGTGGTGCTGAAGGGTGGGATGGTTCTGACATGTAAAAAGCCCCAAAGGGACTAAGATGGGACCACGTGATTCATTTTTCACTAGTCATTTAATCACTAGTATAGGAAAAGCTGGTGGCCTAACTCACCCCCTTCATCCTATAAGTAATTTCACAGCAGAGCTTACACTGCACTGGAGACCACACTGTAAGGCACAATCCTGAGACAGAAGGGGGATGTGGCAAGAGCACAGATGTGTGGGGAACAGAAAGAAGTGGAGTAGGAGGATAGAGGCAGATGCTAATTACAAACCAAAATCCATGACCCCAGAAAGGGCCCAGGAATAGTTTGGGGGTTCTGCAGTGACAGGCTCGTTCCAGCAATAAAATTAACATATTTTAGATTCACACTGTTTTGGGTGAGGAAGGAGGTAGCGGGTCCTCAGCTTCAGAAACATTAAGAAACACTGGAGGAACATAGCTAGAAAAAAAGATCAACCCCTCCAACTCTCTAATATCTTTGAAATGGTAAAAGAGAAAGAGCTCTATGGTTGTTTCACTCTCCAGCCCTTAGACTCCTGACATCATCTGAGCTGACAGTCCTCTTTTTGTTGCACTGATCCTACATCCTGGAAATGTCACTTGCAAGACATTAGCAAACCCCAAATAACTTTTGGGAGGGTTGTGAAACATTATTACACTGCAAAGTTCTGATGTGATGTGGCAACAATATCATGTAACTTCATCATGTGGCGCTGCCAGTGATTTCCCTACACCCCCCCTGAATTTCTCCAACACTCCTCCTCCCCCCAGTTTTGTGAACTAGTTACATGCCAAACCTGGTGGCTGAACTTTGTGACTTTGTCCTCACCCACAACTATTTCACATTTGTGGACAATATATACCTTCAAGTCAGCGGCACTGCTATGGGTACTCACATGGCCCCACAGTATGCCAACATTTTTATGGCTGATTTAGAACAACGCTTCCTTAGCTCTCATCCCCTAAAGCCCCTACTCTCCTTGCGCTACATTGATGACATCTTCATCATCTGGATCCATGGAAAAGACACCCTTGAGGAATTCCACCATGATTTCAACAATTTCCATCCCACCATCCACCTCAGCCTAGACCAATCCACACAAGCGGTCCATTTCCTTGACACTACTGTGCTAATAAGTGATGGTCACATAAACACCACCCTATATCGGAAACCTACTGACCGCTATACTTACCTACATGCCTCCAGCTTCCATCCAGGACACACCACATGATCCATTGTCTACAGCCAAGCTCTAAGATACAACCGCATTTGCTCCAATCCCTCAGACAGAGACAAACACCTACAAGATCTCTATCGAGCATTCTTAAAACTACAATACCCACCTGCTGAAGTGAAGAAACAGATTGACAGAGCCAGAAGAGTACCCAGAAGTCACCTACTACAGGATAGGCCCAACAAAGAAAGTAACAGAACGCTACTTCATCCCCCAACTAAAACCTCTCCAGCGCATCCTCAAAGATCTACAACCTATCCTGAAAGATGATCCCTCACTCTCCCAGATCTTGGGAGACAGGCCTGTCCTTGCTTACAGACAGCCCCCCAACCTGAAGAAAATACTCACCAGCAACCACACACCACAGAACAAAAACACTAACCCAGGAACCTATCCTTGCAACAAAGCCTGATGCTAACTCTGTCCACATCTCTATTCAAGTGACCGTAATAGGACCCCATCACATCAGCCACACCATCAGAGGCTCGTTCACCTGTATATCTACAAATGTGATAGATGCCATCATGTGCCAGCAATGCCCCTCTGCCATGTACATTGGCCAAACCGGACAATCTCTACACAAAAGAATAAATGGACACAAACCTGACATCAGGAATCATAACATTCAAAAACCAGTAGGAGAACACTTCAACCTCTCTGGTCACTCAGTAACAGCTTTAAAGGTGGCAGTTTTGCAACAGAAAAGCTTCAAAAACAGACTCCAACTAGAAACTGAACTTGAATTAATATGCAAACTAGATACAATCAATTTAGGCTTAAATAGAGACTGGGAATGGCTGAACCATTACACACATTGAATCTATTTCCCCATGTTAAGTATCCTCACACCGTCTTGTCAAACTGTCTTAAATGAGCTATCTTGATTATCACTATAAAAGTTTTTTTTTCTCCTGCTGACAATAGTGCATCTTAATTAATTAGCCTCTTAGAGTTGATTGGGCAACTCCCACCTTTTCATGTTCTCTGTATGTATATATATCTCCTCCCTATAAGTTCCATTCTATGCATCCGATGAAGTGGGCCCATGAAAGCTTATGCTCAAATACATTTGTTAGTCTCTAAGGTGCCACAAGTACTCCTGTTCTTTTTGCGGATACAGACTAACATGGCTGCTACTCTGAAACAAGCCAATTTAGTGACTGTTTGGAAATTTGAATTGAAATATTAATACACACTTTAAAAGCATATACAGTGTATGATAAAATATGTGTATCTGAAAGTATAATAGATTTGAAAAGTATGAAAATACACTAGCTTCCTTATACAGCTGTTGTTTTTATGACAATGTCAGGGCATTCATGGCCAACCTAATAATTTCAAATGATGATTTGTAAGCAAAGTCTAAATGAGCTCTCCCTGACAGCTAGTGATGAGCTGTGGCCTGGGGGGAAAGGCTTCAGGACCCGTTGACTCCCCCTACTCTTCTCAATCCAGTGGAGTACAGGGGTCAACAGGCAAGCAATCTGCGGTCGATTTAGTGGGTCTTCACTAGACTCACTAAATCAACCGCTGATGCATGACTCATTAATTCCCCCAGTAAGTGTAGACAAGCCCTTAATGTGGGGGATAGAGTTTCCCACATCTGCCTACTGCAGGGTTCTTACATCTTCCACTGAAGCATCTGGTATTGGCTGCTATCAGCGGCAGGACATTGGACTAGAATGGACCTTGGGTCTGATCCAGCCTGGCAATTCCTATGTTTCTATGTCTTTGCCTTGAGATGCTAGGCGATATTGCATCTGACTTGATCTTATTTGCATACAAAAATCATTGCATTGCATCAGTTCTGCACTGAAGTCCTCATGCTGCAGTTGCTGCCTCTCTGCAAGATGATGTACAGATGCACAGTGCAGACATTCCAATGCAAACACCGCTTGGTCACAGGTCAAAGATGTTATCATATGTCACCACAAGTCACTATGTTTTCACATGGATTTCCTCATCTTGCATCCCTAGGTCATATTTTCATGAAAAGTGTTGTCAGTTCGATACGAGGCATTGAGTCCCGGGATGGGGATGACAACCCTGAATGCAAAATGGAGCCGTTAGCACACAGACACAACACCGGGCGGAGAAACATTTTGGGGAAAAGTCCAAATGGTGCCCGCGCACAACTGCTGAGTGTCAGGCATCAAATAAAGATCACCCCTGAGAGCACAGGGTGGCCCCATGTGTGGGGTGCAGGGCCCTGAGGGGGGAGGTGACACACCAGGGTCTGTTCATGGGGGAGTCTCCTTGCATGTGACACACGGGTGGTCTGTTCACGTGAGGGGGTGTCTCCTTGCACGTGCCACGTGGGTGGTCTGTTCACATGAGGGGGTAAGGTAATAAATGTAATAATAGGAGATATACCAATCTCCTAGAACGGGAAGGGACTCTGAAAGGTCATTGAGTCCAGCCCCCTGCCTTCACTAGCAGGACCAATTTTTGCCCCAGATCCCTAAGTGGCCCCCTCAAGGATTGAACTCACAACCCTGGGTTTAGCAGGGCAATGCTCAAACCACTGAGCTATCCTGCCCCCCTTGTGTGTGACACGTGGGTGGTCTGTTCACACGAGGGGAGTCTCCTTCCTTGCACGTGACACGCGGGGGGCGGGTCCGCTCGCACGTGGCTCGGAGCCAGCCAACCCCGCCCTCCCTATCATGGCGCCCCGCCCACGCCGGCAATGGCTGCCTCGCTTCCGGCTTCTGAGCCCTTCCTCCCGTGAGTCTCAGCGCCCCGCCCTGCCCGTCTTCCTCTCTTGCGCACCGGCATCCCGCGCAGCTGCAAGATGGCGGACCTGCCCGGTGAGTGCGGCCCCGGGTGCTCCAAGGTGACCGGAGCCTGCGGCGGCGGCTGGCTCCCGCCTAGCCCCCGGCCCAGGTCCTGCGGGGCGCCTCTGGCCCTAGCCCGGCCTCCGCAGCGTGCCCCGCCCTGCCCACCCCGTACCCCCGGGATTCCCTCCCTCTCTCCCTCCCCATCCTCGCACCCCCGGGATCCCTGCCCATCCCCCCGGAGGGCCTGGCTCGCCTCTCGAGTCCCCTCCCGTCCAGTGTGATTCTCTCCGTGCCTGTCCCCGGGTCCCTGACAGACAAACGGGCAGTGACCGGCCTTTCTCTGTGTCTCAGTTCCCCTCAAAGACACCAGGCTCCTGGACGTGAAGCTGGGCCAGCTGCCCAGCTGGATCGCAATGCGGGATTTCACCCCCTCCGGGCTGACGGGGGCTGTGCGAAGAGGTGAGTCTGCCCCATGAGCTGGCAGGGGTAAAGCAGGTAGCCTTGGTAAAGGGTAATGCCAGGTACTACTGATGGCAAGGACAGAGGTGGAGCTGCCCTGCCCTCTAGATCCCTTCCACGTATCCTAACCCTGCACACATTTTCAGATCCTGCTTAGAGCCAGCTGCAGGATCTGGGCCTAACTGGCCATATCTGGCTTTGCTGGGGAGGACTAGGTGGTAGTGTCTGCCCCACCTATCCTCTCAGACTTAAACCTTGTCTACCCATCACAGTGAAAAACCGCCTGCATCCACACTCGCTGCAGTGTGTAGATACACATGGCAATGAAAAGTTCCAGCAAGGGGGAGGCAGTGAGGAAAGGCTCTGGCAACTCCTGCCTTTCCCTGCTGCTGGAGTTTCACTGTGGCAGTGGCATGCTAAACTGCTAAAAATAACTGTAGCCGTGGGAGGCACTGCTTGGACTTGTAGAGAGCCACATAGGGCATATACCCTAGAGTTCAGGCATGTAGGGTACTTGACCCTACTTGCCAAAGCTGTGCCTCATCGTCTGTGTTGTTTATACCTGTGCTAGCTGGGTGTGCAGCTTCTGTACCCTGCATGCCACCGCAGTGTGGACCTATCCTCAGTGGGGAATGCTGCCCCTCATTAAAGAAGTGGGAGTATCTCCTCTATGGACACTGACCAGCACCATGCACATATTTAAATATACTGTCACCATCCTTCCTGTGAGGAAGAAACTTAGAGGCTGGCTTATGCTCCAAACTATTGCAGGGGCTAGGCAGAAAGTTTTCCTTGGGGACAGGTTATCCCATAATTGCCTGGTGCTGCTTCTGAAGCAGCTGGTACTGGCCATTGATGCAGACAAAATACCAGACTAGATGGCCCACTCATGTGATTCAATATGGCAGTTCTTATGTTCCTAAAGCAGGCACAGAAATGTTGCCTTCTATAGTATATTGTTCTGTTCTTATGAATGTGTGTGAATTCATTAAGGTTGCTTTGTCAGCCTGTTCAGAGGTTTAATATGCTTTAGGTTTACATATAGATAAATAGATCTTTTAAATCAGTAAAATGGCCTGCTTATTCCTTAAAATTAGTGTGTGGGACCTGAATTTATTTGCTTAAAATAAACAATCAGTACTTTTTTCATATCACAAGAAGCAAATAAAATGTGTAATGTTAGGTGATGGTGGTTTGGAAAGAAACAAGCTTTTGTAGAGATTAACATAATACAGAGACTAATAAAATTCAGTAACAATTTTGCAAAAACCCTAGAGACTAAGCAATTTTTAAATACTGTACTTCTGCTGTAACTTCAATTTATGTAGGTGCCATATACATCTTTAGATATCTTTAAACACAAGTATTCTTGACTACTAGTAGTTGGGTAGACAGAGAATATCGTTCTTTTAAAAAATTGGATAACTGGAGAAACAACTTTGATCTCATAAAAGTCACAGTAGTGTCTCGCTTGAAACAAGATACTGGATCACTCTTATTCCTTTCCATACACGAGTCTAAAGCTAATACTGATCCTATTTTTCTTAACATGAGAGTTGTCTTCCGGTAGACTTGTTTCATTAGTACCGTGGTTCTCAACCTGTGGCCCAGTCAGCACGCAGATGTGGCCCATGTGACATCCCCAGGGCCATACAGGTAGTATTGAATGCAGCCCACAATGATAAATAGGCTGAGAACCACTGCATTAGTATGTTTAGAAAATAGCATCTATGATCTCCAGAGTTTTCTTGTGGTTTTTTCTCATCTGAATTGCTGTTGAAAGTGGTGCATTAAGTAGTTGTACAAAATGACTTTTGAGTTATAACTGTATACAGGGTATAATTGACACTGAACTTAAGAAAATAACTCTCCCCTATTTAGGTTATGACAGATACTTAAATAAGTACATCAATGTGAAGAAAGGGAGCATCGGTGGTGTCGCTATGGTGCTTTTTGGTTATGTTGTTGTCAGCTACATTTGGAACTATGAGCACTTGAGTAAGTAAAACCTTGTTTTGTATGGTTGGGCACACTAGTGTAGTTTGTAAAACTATGGGGGAGGATTATTTCAAAACCTGTTCCTGGAAGAGGAAGCAAAGTGAGAGTGCTTAACTTTATTTATATATCTGAGAAACGCTGACAAGACCCGTACTAACAGATTGAGCATGGGACTAGAAATAAGGAGCTAAAGTCTAACCCTGCTTCTGCTGTTTTGTGACCTTCACTAAATAATTTTAACCTATGTGGAAAATGGGTATAATACTTGCCTGTCAGAAGTTGTGAAGATGAATTAGCTGTTTGGTAATATTTAGGAATTAAATAATTTACAAAATAATCTTTGTTCACCACAAGTACTATCTTGCTACTTTTATTGTCAAACAGTAGTCAAGAACTGCCTACTGTGTAGTGCAATCTTAGACTGTACTTTAAATACCTAAGTACTAAAAATGGTCTCTGACTTCAGCATAGTGACTTGTTTTAATTTAATTGATGCAGAGCATGATCGTTGGAGGAAGTATCATTGAAACATTAACTTACTGCAGCAATGCAAGTTGCAGACCTGGACGCAGCTGCTGGAACAACTTTCCCTGATGAAGGCATATAAGCCAGTCACACTGAATTCTGTACTGTTATAATTCCAGGCAGATTCTATGACCAATAAAATATATACTTTAAGGTTGGTTGGTTTATGTAACTAATATTCTTGTGAGACTTTCTCTTGCTGGTGCTGAAAAGTGTTTGTGTGTCTCTTCTCACTTTTCCCCCCTATATGGTAGGTACAATGAAGATGGTTAGAAAGCCTTTTGCCATTTAATAATACATTGATCTAATGTGCAGTGCAAATGACTAAGGATAAGACTGATTAATCTTTAACTATTTTACCGAGAAGTATTACTGCTATATAGGGTACCTCTACTATGATGATCCCTTCACTTCAACCAAATGGGTGCAAATATTACTGGTCAGAACTTGTTTTAAGAGGATTCTTACTGGAGCAAAGGAAAATTCAACTGTTTAAGATGCCAATAGACACTTTATTGTAGCCACAGACAGGGCCGGCTCCAGGGGTTTTGCTGCCCCAAGCAGCCCAAAAATATATATATATATATATATATAGCCGTGATTACAATCTGCGGCAATTCAGCGAGAGGTCCTTTGCACCAAATGGGAGTGAGGGGCCCTCCGCCAAATTGCCGCCACATACCTGAAAGTGCCGCCCCGCTCTGGAGCTGCCGCCCCAAGCACCTGCTTGATAAGCCTAAAACTCATAATCATAGTTGCCTCATACAAAACACAGTTTCTCTGCTACAGGACCACTTCCACTGCTTTTATTCTGTACTCTTTTACTAAGTAAGATCTCCAGTAATGATTGTCTTCAATAGTATGTTGCCAAGCAGCTCCTACCATGGGTCCTAAAAGGCTTCCATAGAGTTGTGTGTAGAACTACCCTTGCCCAAGTGATGGTAAAGGCCAAATGAAAGCAAATGCATAGCCTGTATTTGAAATGGAATGTGACAGATTATTCTAAATGCCAGGGACAAGCACCTATGTTAAAGCTATTGTGTTTTTTTTAAATAAAGTGGGGAGGGATGAAATGAAACTTCTACAGCAGCAAATGTTTGCCAGCTGACGCTTCCAACCATGATGGTGAAAGTCTAAATAAGCAATGGAGTACATGGTTGTCACTTAAAGAAGCACAGCTTCGATGTGCTTGGGACCACCTACATTAACAAAACACATCAGTAAGTAATGATGCCACTGTTCAGAAGGATGCAGGGGTGAGTGCTATATGGATAAGGTACAAGAGGTTGTTTGTCTAAAGCTAACAGCTGTTAAGAGGGTACAGAGGCCCCTGCCTATTAAGAACATGGTTAGAATAAAGGTCTTGCTGGAGGATGGCAGGGGTCACTTCTGTGTTCAGCAGTATTATAAAGATAAAATTACTGTCTGGCTTGAAAAAAGTTACTTACGCAAGCTGACCATACTCTCAAGCAGATATGCTTTAGTTTACAAAGTGTAGACTGGGTACTTGCTTAGAGATGCAGTTTCTAACAGCCCTGTGCTGGAAGTACAAACAAGTTTAGCACCTGTTTATAGACTTCAGGGACAGAAGTCTTGATGTGTGTGTTCTGAAAAAATGCAGAATGAGCAGTGCTACAGTCAGCCAACTTACACCTGTGGATTTAATTTTAACTTTTAAGCCTGAATATCCCACTGTGTACTAGAGGGCGTATCAGTAAGTACAGCTTCTTCTACAATTTTTTTTTAAATCATCAGTCCTGTGTAATCATTTAAACCAACACAGGGTCTTATCACTTCCCAGGCATACATTACCCTTTTCATGAAAAAATCACAACCTAAGTTTCACAGCCAACTTTAAAACAGGAAGGAAAAAACACAAAGGCAGATAAGCAAATGTAGATAGATGCTTGAGACTAGAAAAAGCTCACATAGTCCAGGTACAAGAGCTGGGCTTTTTTTTTTTTTTTTTTTTAATTCCCTTGGTCATTATTTCAAAGGGCCAAAGTCTTACAAAATTAAGGTGTTTTGGCTTGGAAAAACATGCGCCTAAGAGGATACTCTAACACTCAAGAGTCCAATCCAAAAGCAATCTCAAGAAAACATAGTTCCATTTATTTGTTTTGAGAGCCTGTGAAGATACTTGTAGGAATGCCAGCTAACTTCATCTGTTGGTATCCATACACTGTTACACCTTCAAAGCTACTTCAGGTCTGAGTTCAGGGTTGCCATGGTGCGAACAGACCTGCGCCTCTTCTACAGCCAATGCTTTTGTGATTTCAGTTAAAACCATAAATGTACATTCATTCCCCTACAAGTGGTTTTCACATACAAGGACCAACTTCTCACCCTGCACAATAGCGAGGTGAAATGCTTCCGGCCAAAGCATACAAACTTTTATTGCAGTTGGACAAATACTTTACATCTTGGTACACAACATGTTATGTAAGCCATCAGGAGGTTAAGAAACCTCAGATTGAATAAGGGAACATAGGGCCTCCTTTCAAGAACTGCATGACAAGCTCCCTCACTGAAGTGGGAGGCATTTCAAGTACCAGTTCTTCCAGTCTGTCTTCCTCCTTGAAGCATTGCTGAAAGGTTGGAGGTTCCCAAAGGCTATCCTTTACAGAAACACACTGGAGCAAGATGTGTATTACGCTGAATGTTACGTTGGTGAGGGTTTGCACATCTATTTGCCGTTAGATCTACCTCCCAGCTAGGCTCAGTGAAAGAAGGCAGAGGTCAAGATCTATTTAAAAAAGGTTAAAACATAAAAAAATTGGACAGTTACAAAAATGTTTATCAGCAGCCAGCCCCTGGCCACAGTTCTTTCACTAATGGCGTTAAAAAACAAAACAAAACTGATCGATAGTTCAAGAAATAGTGCTAGGTGGAAACCTTTCCCCAGTGTAAAGAACCTCCTTGCACTCTCCTCCCTCTATGCTGTCTCACTGTCCGCTTAGAAAGGCCAGGTGTCCTTTGGTGCATCTGTTGGCGTAATGTCCTTTTTCACCACACTAGGAAGGAAAAAAGTGAAGTTATTGTGGCTTTTCCCAAAACTGCCTTTAACAAATCAACTGGCAAGTAGTTCTAGTTTGGAAGCGATGCCATTTGTACACAAGAGACAATATTCAGCAAGTTAATGCATTCTGTACTATACCATAAATGAGATTCTTGCCACAGACCCTTTTGGGGCCACTTGACTGTTAGGACCCGAACTTGCCTGCCACTATAACCTGAAGACCCAGGTTTCCTCTGAACGTTGGTGTTCTTGGCACTACCAATGGGAAAGGGCTGCAAAAGAGACACTCAAAGCCCTGAGGAGATTTAACTGCATTACTCTGCTGTAGAGACGGGGGCTTTTTACCTGCTATATTTCAGCACCTGAAGTCTCAAGGACACTGCTCTGACCAGTATGTATGATGAACATAGAAGTTCAGATGAGCATCTCCTTGTCAGTCACCCTGGACTACAAGGGTAAAACACAATCTGAACAAAAGATGCTTTCTATGCTCTGAAACAAACAGCCTTCTAAGCCGTGAAGCCATGACATATCCTAGTCTGACCCTCCTACTTTCTCCAGATGTGCAATTTATTTGAATAACTTCCTTAAATCCCAGCCTGATAGCACTCTTTTATTGATGACTATGCAGAGAAACTGCTTAGCCTTGGGTAGGGTAGTGACTTTTCAATGCTACAGCTGCAGAAAAATGGAAAGTCGTGCATTGATAATAAAACCAAGCAAATGCACGACACGAGTCATGGGGTAACTAACTGAAATCAAAATATCCTTTATTTTCCAATAAAAATCTGACTGAAATGTTAGAACCTGTTAAACATACGATCCCTGTGCCTGGTGGGGAAGCCCTGTGGTGAGAGAGAGAACGGAGAGGGAGGGAGAAGAGAACTGCTGCTGCCCCCATATCCTCTTTTGTGCTGCTTTCCTGCTTTACCTTTGACAAAGGCAACAGCGCTGCATAGATTAGTCATAAAAGAGCTTTGAAAGCCTATGACTTCTCCCCTGCTCTCCCCCCAACTATGACATACAACTAGCCCCAATTAGAGTTTCTGCTACAAAGGAGTTAATGGCAAGACTCACAAGGATAACTTTAGTGGGTAGGTTTAGGCCCTTTGCCTTCACTGAAACCCAAGTCTTGTATTAAATTGGAGCCTTTGAGGTTCTCAGTGAAACTGGTTCAGATGTTTGCTGTTATAATCATGTAGCCAGAATAAATGTCAAAGTTATAGAAGATAATGATGGAATGAGTCCAAAAAATAGTCTTAGTTTTATGTTTGGATTATTAAGAGACTTAGTTTGGAATAAAGAAATGTTTAGGTTCATTATTAATGCTAGTGCTCATCTTGGGCAGACTCACTGAAAAGAGTGGCTAAGAAGATCCTTTGCTACCTACAGTAGCATTTGGGGATGTTTCTGCAAAATGTTCGTGGAAATTGAGGTTTCAGTTTAATTGAGGAGCTGCCTGCACCACTAACTGAGGAATTTGGGTTTGACGTCTTGTTTCTCGGTTTGGCAGGAGCTACGTGTGCTGTGGCAGAACCATCTTCAGCCTTTCTGGATTTGACTGTGTATAGTCACTTCCCCCTGTTGTTTGGGTGAGTTTTTCACACAGCAACAGGGGAGAAGCCTTTTTAAAAATAGCAAAATGCAAGGAGGAACACTTAGGGGCAGGGGTAACATCTGAAACTACTTTTAAGACGTTTTTTGAAACTGGCTCAATTTCGGGTTGACAGTGTCCTTTTAACTGGCACCAGTGGGGTTTTCTGTGATTAGCAAGTGGATCAAGTGCATTGAATCATTTCATACAGGCCACCGAGGGGCCATCTAACAGTCATTACCAACCCACAGACTAGGTAACTGGTAACCCAGAGACTCCATAGCTCAATACTAACTTCCTGATCCCAAGCTGCACCCACTATCCAAAATACATGTCTAATAACCAGTGCATACATTTCAATACTTTTCTTTACAATGTCAATGCTTCTTCACAGGCCCTGCTGCGCCAGCAACTCAGCAACCTGTTCCCTTTACTGCAATCTGCACCAAGTTGAAAAGGGATGTGACAGGTGGCTAGCAGCATAAAGGATGCACTAGTCAGTTTAGGTGACTTTTACTTTGCATTTTTCAAATACAAACACCCTCTGAGAGTTACCTTGTAACAGGTGACCTGCTCCAGCGGCCGGGGACCTCTGTTCCCCACGTTGTTGCTTTGAGACTGCATAACACCGATGACTTGTGGGGTCCTCTGCTGGTTGGGAGAAGAGTTCTGACTCGTTAACTGGATCAAGGATGATGACCTTTGTAATGGCGGATTGTTATTTTGCTGGGAGGGAAGAGAACATCCCACACATTGAATGATAACCTTCTCAATAAATTCAGAGGAAAATTTATCTGCCAGCCCAAGCACCAGAGATGAAAGTTCAGAAACAATAGGGCATACAGGGCTTGACCTCGCAACCAAGACTTCCCTCACAAAACCGATCTACAGAGCTGGGCGAGGCTGCCAGATATGTCCATTAGAGCTCCATGACAGGCGTCAAGCAGATTTATTATTTTAATCTGGCAGATGGTTGCTTGGAAGAAAGAAAACACAGATGTATATGATATACTATGTAACATGGTAGTGCTCTGTGACCGAGGGCTTACACTGCAATATACGAGTGATCTTAGGACTTGTGCTTGTCAGTGTAGCAGAGCTCAGGTGCACTGCTTAATGCTTACACAGTGCCCACCTTCCAGACAGTCCATGGAACAGAACTGTCACTACTGGCCATGCATTTGCCCTCTCAGCTGAAGGAAGGTGGCAGCAGCAGAATAAGGAAATCAGGGGTTCAGCTAGAAGAAAAAAAACAACCCCAGAATGAAGAAGGCAGCAATTGTGATCAATGCCAAAAGTAAGAGGAGAGAGGAAAAGGATAATACTTTGCATTTTTATGGTGGATTTCCTCCAATGATCACAAAGTTCTTTAAAAACTTTTGGTCAAGTTTCAATATGTCTGTGAAATAGGAAAGAATTACCCCATTTTACAGATGTTTGCCCAAGACACAGTGAGTAGGATAAGAGTCCTGATGGCTTGTTCCTGTTCTAACCACTATACCACATGCCCTCTTTAAAAAGAGAGTCAAATTTGTTAGCTAAATGAGTTGTGCTTCGAATGTGTTGTCTCTGGGAGAGGCAGGGAAGTCGTGTACCTTTTGCTGTGGTTGTGTTGGCTGAGGCAGTGGTGGTTGCTCTGTGGTTCCCATAGGCAGTTCAAATCGAGGACTGGTTTATAAACACACAAAGAGAAAAGACACACATAGAGAATTGATACTCAAACCAGAAATTGGCATATACCACCAGCACAGCACTGAACCAGTTCCTTAAAAGACAAATAACTGTCCAGAGAGCAAAGCAAACCTTTAGTTATCTAAACTGTGCTTCACAACCAAGTGGACCTTCTCTCCTGCGTTCTGCTGCTTAGCCTTTATAAACTGAAGTGGTAGGGGAGGTACTGAGACAGTAAAGAGTATTTCTGTGTGCAGCTGTGAAGCATTCTGGGCTATATACTCATCGAATCTGCAGTTGTCCTCACAACCTTTGTCTGATGTCCCAGAGTTGTGTGTGTAATTATCTAAATAGCCACTTGCCTTCTTAGTCTGATATTTGGAAAATGCAATGCAATTGAGTAGATGTCCATACCAATTTTGACCACTGAATGAACTGACTCATATGCAAGGATTTAAAAAAAATATACTATGAAATAAAACAGTTGTGTAGTTGAAAGCGTAACTGCTGGAATAACATGTCTAGAGTTAAGAGGACCAGATCAACTGTAATTAATTAAATTGCTTTGTACAAGTTGTATTGACCATGCAAGCACTGACATACATTTTCAGTGTCTTCTTGGGGAACATTGGTGTGATTTGCCCAATCTCTTTTGATCATCCTGACTACAAATTCTTTTCACTTTTAAGAGGTAAACTCAAATATGAACAAAACTTCAGCTGTGTGGTACAGTACAGTTATTGCATCAGTGCTGCAAATGTTCTACACTGATGGGTGCAATATAGTAAGATAGACCTGATGGTTAACTGATCAGAGAGGAAACTACAGATGACAGAAAAGACCCTAGAACATACTCACTGCATGAATTTACAAGCGGGCCCCTCCGGACAGAATCCCACCAGGTAATTCACACAAATGACTCTTCGAGTGTGTCTGTGTCTGCAGAGGGGACCTACAACATAAAACTTCGTAGATCACATATATTACACACATACCCCAGCACCTACCAGTGGCACATATGGGAGGTGGATTACATTAGCCTCATTTTTATAGCCACAAAAGCAGCACCTATGCACCATACATACCGTGTTTACAGAAGCCTCTGTCATACCAGGGACAGTCTTTGATCTTAGACTCTGGGTCAATGTGCAAGAACGGACATTCTTTGTTACTGCACTCTCCTGTACCAAAGCCAAACACACACTTTAGGAAACAGAGCATGCATGAGGTAGAATCCCCTCCCAAAACAATACCTAGGTCATCTAGTCCCAGCAAAACTGTCATGAATATTTCTAAATCCAGGCACAAAATCTGTTTGCCTGCCCTTTACCAACAACAACAAATACTCACTGCAGGTGAGTAAGATTTTGCTAGATTGGATTATTTAGATGTGCATTTAAAAATAAAGTACACTGGGAAGGGAAGCAATTACAGCAAAACTAAACATGTAATGCAGCAAAAGTGTGGCAAAACTACAAATGACATGCTAACCTTGATCCAAGGAAACCTACGGGACTATAATTTTCTAACAAGTTGCCTCAATATGTTAATTTAATTTAGCCCAGGTCTCCAGAGCTGAAGGTTGAGGCATTCAATTTTTGGACCTTTAAGCCGCCTGTCACTCATCATCTGCTGAAAAATTAATTCATGTAGAGACCACCTATTCAAGTTAGGGACAAGCTATGAAGGACAAAACATTTTAAATGTGTGAAGAGTTAAGGGGGTAAAATACAATGTGGAACTAAACACATCTGATCAGAGCGTGTAAATTACAATCTAACAAGCATCAGTAGCAGACCGAGAAGGGTAGAGAGGGCAGATGAAGCAGAGATGACAGGTATATACCAGGGTCCTCTTTGCCAGTCATATTCCCACACTGGCAAGTGAACTCAATGAGAAGCCACAACACCCCTTACCAAACTTGGAGTAGAAATAACACTCAGGCATCTTGGTCATGTCATACTCATGAAGGAACTCACACTGGTCTCCCTTCTTGCACAGCCCTCGGAGCCAGTGTTTGCAAACAACTGTCTTTTCTCCACTGATGTGTCGGAAAGGACACATGCCTCCTATAGGTGGAGAGGGGAGAAGAAAGAATGAACAGTTGGAACTTTTAATGCAAGAAGCTTCGTGCAGGCCTACAGGGCAATGGTGATCCTTTGTTTGAATCCTAGAAGAGGAGGAATTTCAGAAGTCTTTACATTTGCATATGAATTTACCATTTAGTGCTGGTGAAAGGTCCTGAACTGACTGCCTTAGGGCTTGGCTACACTGGAGAGTTGCAGCGCTGGTGGCGGCTTTACAGCGCTGCAACTAACTCACCGTCCACACTTGCAAGGTACATACAGCACTGTATCTCCCTGGGTACAGCGCTGGCTGTACTCCACGTCTGCCTGGGGAATAACGACTGCAGCGCTGCAGTGCCAGTGTAAACAGGGATTAATCTTACTACGCTGTAACTGACCTCCGGAATTTTCCCATAATGCTTTTAACTAAAGAACTCTTTGTTTTGTTATGATGCCTCTCTTTGTTTTGTTGTGAACTCGGGGCTCCACCTTATAGGGATCCCACCATTGCATCTTCACTTCGGAGAGCTCTACTGCGTGAAACATAGTCCCTCTTGATCTCCATTTCACTGTCTCTCTCCCCAACCCCTGCAATATAACTAGGGTATTATAAATTAAGCTAATATAATTAATGAACTGCCAACACCCCTATTTCTCCTATTTTTGTTTCTGTTAGAATATAGTATTAGGAATGTCACTTGCCTTTTCCACAGGCAGCTCTTAAAAAAAATTCACAGACAGCAGCACCCGATTCTGTGGAGAAAAAAATATTCACAATGAAGGTTTCTGAAACTCTGCAGACATGTTAAAAGTGTTTCCTTCCATCTGGAGATGAGCTAGTTCTGGGCATCAAAAACAGTCGAGCAGTATTAAAAATCCCCCTGGCAAACTGCATGTTAATGGAATATATGAACTTTCTTGTGCTGGTCTCAGCCATTTGGCTCTTCAAAGTATTTTTTGTTACTTTTAATTCAGTTTCACATTTATGAAAGAACCTGTCCAGTCCTGGAGACTGAAATCTCATACAGTATTTATCCACCAAACAAGTACAGAGTGGTCAGCAGCAAACTGCCCCTTGTTATGCACAACGACCCTGACTTAGAGCATCTGCAGTGTGCAAACAGAGTCAAACACAGGGACACTAGGCTAGCCAGCACATATTGTTAAAGGGTGCCTCTCCTCCCACTATTGGTGTCAATCATCAGAACACAAGGTTTTGAGGCTCAGCCACAGACCTGGTGTGACCAGGAACAAGTCACTTCACCTCTCTGTCCAATCGTTTTCCCCATCAATAAGATGGGAGATACTGATGCTGACCTACCTCACAGTAATCTGGTCCCTACTGTCCCTTAATTAATGAGATAAAGTCTGTTTTCAAGCAATAATCATGCAGATCAGACACCAAAATACAAAACACATTCCATTAGGCCATGAATGAGCACCTGTGGGGCCATCTGCCCAATGCTGCGGTTGGGGGGTAGGTTAAAGGGATGAAGGATAGAAGTAGGAAGAAAGATATGGAGGAGCCTCTTACACAAGGGTGGGGTGAGGAAAGGAAGGAGGGGTTTTCCCCAGGGGAGGGGGTGTGTTTACCCCCTGGGACCATGGGGTGGGGTCTCCCCAGGAGAAGGGGGTGTTCCCCCCCCGGGGACCAAGGGGTGGGGTCTCCGCAGAAGAGGGGGGGTGTTCCCCCCCCCGGGACCATGGGGTGGGGTCTCCGCAGGAGAGGGGGGGTTCCCCCCCCAGGACCATGGGGTGGGGTCTCCGCAGGAGAGGGGGGGGTGTTCCCCCCCGGGACCATGGGGTGGGATCTCCGCAGGAGAGGGGGCGTTTCCCCCCCGGGACCATGGGGTGGGGTCTCCGCAGGAGAGGGGGGGTGTTCCCCCCCCCGGGACCATGGGGTGGGATCTCCGCAGGAGAGGGGGGGTGTTCCCCCCCCCGGGACCATGGGGTGGGGTCTCCGCAGGAGAGGGGGGTTCCCCCCGGGGGTGGCGATGGGGAGCGGACTCCCCGGCCCCTCACGCACTGTCCATGCCGGGGAAGGGCAGGGGCTGCGCCCCCAGCTGCTGCTCCACCGCGATCTCCAGGTCGAACTTGATGTGGTCCACGCTGGCGATGAGCTCCTGCATGGTGGCGGCGGGGCGGGGGCCTGGGCCGGGGACTCGCGGAGTTGGGGGCCGGCGGGGCCACCGGCTCAGCCGCTCCGGACCGTCCGCCCGCCCGCGGGATGCTGGGATCTCACCCCTCACCCGCCGCCACCTCTGACCCCCAGCTCCCAGCATGCACCGCGCGGGGCCGCCTCCGCCAATGGGAAGGCGAGCCGGCCAGGACCCCGCCCCCTAGCGCGAGCCGAGGCGAGGTGAGTTGAGGGGGGTTGTGCCGCGCGCGCTGGGGCTGAGGGGCGGGAAGGGCCCCCCCCGGGGGCTCCTCGTGGGGCCTGGCCCCTGGTGGGGAGGGCGGGAGAGAGCAGCTCGTAAGGCGCGTGCACACCCCGCTCCCCCCCATCTCTGCTCGGTGGGGAGCCCGGTGCAGGGGCTGGGACTAGCCCTGGCAGCAGGTGCAGGGTCCTGGACTGTCTCCACCCTCCGCGGAAAAGCCCTTCGGCCCCTGCCTTGCTAGTGCCTGGTGTGGCTCCCGCCCTCGCTGACCCCGTCCAGGCGCCTCTCATCGGATCGCTTTTCTCGTTGACTTTAGGAGATGGACGATTAACCTCGTCGGGAAGGGGAGTGAGACAGGAGGTGCATCATGAGGTTCACGCGGCTGGTGTCCCGCCAGCTCCCTGGAGGATTGTTCTCCCTGAAATGCTGCTATCC
Source organism: Mauremys mutica (assembly GCF_020497125.1). Lineage (NCBI taxonomy): Eukaryota > Metazoa > Chordata > Testudines > Geoemydidae > Mauremys > Mauremys mutica. Next base: position 77,961,045 of record NC_059082.1, on the reverse strand, counting down.
CGTGGTGTGGCCCACTCCAATGTTGTGGGCAGCTCCAAAGAGCTTTTCAGGGTGTCCCAAAAATATATCGGGTCTGCTCAGATTCCTGGGCCAGAGACTGCCGTGCATGAGGCTGAGGCCTTTCAGCTCATCACAGGGTCTCTGTAAGTTACACCACCGGGGCTTGAAACAGATTGACCCTGCCAGCTCTCCTGAAGCTATCAGGAAACATGAAGAAGAATCAGAAGACGGTGATGCAGATGTAGGCTTCGGAACCCTATCTAATAAATTTTCTTCTAGAAAATATTTTCACAAAACAACGTCAGAGTTGCAGAACTTAAGATTTCAAGAAGAGGAGGAAAAAGAGCCAGAATGGAAACCTAGACGTGGTCCTAAGAACACACCATACTGGTACTTTCTGCAATGCAAGGCACTGATAAAGGAAGACAAGGTTGGTTTCTCAGGTCTTGTAATCACTAGAGTAGTTAATAGCATTCGATAATTGAGGGGCAGTATGATCTATTAGATTGGTTGTGGGACTGGGAGACAAAAATTCAGAAGTAGAGTTAAAGCCCAGGACAGTTTGGCTACCTCCTTATATGCCTCAGTTTCCCCAGGGATATCTATCTATCTACCCAATTCCACAGGAGTGTTGGAGAGAATTAATTCTTTAAAGAGTGCAATGTGCTATATGAATGCTAAATGGTCGTTAGTGGTTTTATGCTCCAAGTTCAGATGATACTAAGAAAGAGAGGCTATACAATGGTATTGCACAACTGCAGAAAGAAAGATAATAATTCCCTTTATATGTAGTGTTGCTTTAGGAGGGTACTGATTCACTTAACAGTGTTGCTGGAAAAAAATCATAAAACTAGATTTCAGCAGAAGATGCAGAAATACTTACAATAACACTAGACCACTTTTCAATCCATTTATTAGAGCGTGGTTCCCATTTCATGGCTGGTGAAACGCTAATAACAGTGTTGAGCAATGAACACTAGTCTGTATTAGAGTATCTTAATAAACAGCACAAAAATGACTACTAGTGTCTTATCAGGTCTTGTGGCCTCAGAAGAACACAGGAAATATAGCATTTTCATACTTCTTGAACCAAGTCACCAGTAAAGATCAAAAGCACATTCCAGCTATAGTCTCTTTTTGTCCAGATGCCAAGTTTAAAAGTTCTTCTTTTGTTGGACTTGTTGCCCCTGATCTGAAGCAGTGACTTTGACATCTCGGTAAAGGAAACATGGTAGTTGTTCCTGGACAGTGAGTAGGAAGAGGAAGAAGTTCATGCAGGGACCACCACAAACATACATAGATGCTGTAATAGTGACATTAAAAGACCTGAAGAAGAGCTCTGTATACGCATGAAAGCTTGTCTCTTTCACCAGCATAAGTTGTTCCACTGAAAGATATTACCTCACCTACCTTCTCTCTAGGCTGACCAGACAGCAAGTGTGAAAAATCGGGATGGGGGTGAGGAGTAATAGGAGCCTATATAAGAAAAAGCCCCAAATATCGGGACTGTCCCTATAAAATCAGGACATCTAGTCACCCTACTTGTCTCTGTAAAAAGCATCAGTCCATCGTGATAACATCTGGAAAAATACACTACTACTTAAAATGCAAAATATGCTAATAACAAAAAGTGCAACAGTACAGTTCTGGTGCATGCCCTTTCTGTGTTCTTGTTGCTTCCATCAACTCTGGTGCAGCATAAATCTACCTTTTGATAAGGAAAACACCCTGAGCTCAGGTACTAATTCTCTGTTCAGTGGCTCGCTACCTCACCTTTTGCAGTTCTTCATGCCAAGCCCTGCAGCTCTCTGTCCCATCTCCACTGTGCAAAAAAAAAGTCAATTTGCTAACCTGGCATCAAGTCCTTTTTTGCAGGTGAGAAATGAGGCAAACAGATTCCAATCCATGTCATGGAGTGAATGTTCATTCACTTCCTGGTCTTTCTCCAGGCTAACATGGACTGCGAGTATTTTAAAGCCATAGTTGGATTGAATGCTTTTGGGGGCAGGGAACTGTCTCTTTTTTTCTGTGTTTGTACAGCATCTAGCACAATGAAGGCCTGGTCTATGACTGGGGCTCCAAGGCGCTATGGTAATATGAATAATAAATGACAATTGCGCTTAACCTCTGAGTGGGAAGGAGAGGGCCTCTCACTAGTCACCCTTTTGGGCAGAGGAATTATGATTGCATTTCTTTGGCTTCATAAGGAATGGAGGGGTAGTGGTTTCCATCCCAAGGTGAAATATAAACATGCACCTCTTGTCTCATCATAGTGTGTCTCCATATTTGTCTATGTATCTGCTTTATTAAATGTTAGCTAAGGAACTGCTTTTCTTACCTTCGCATCTTTGTCTCTCCTGTCTGTAGCTGGCAGAGGCTCTGAAGCTGTTTGAGGTGCAGATGCTGAAGGAAGAGCGTCTGCAGCCAGAGGAAAGCAACTACACTGTTCTGATTGGTGGCTGTGGCAGGGTCGGCTATGTGAAGAAGGCATTCAGACTTTACAATGATGTAAATATTATAGCTGTTTCCCGAAGAAAGGGGCCAGGGTCACTGGCAGGTAGTACAATGGGGGTCTTTCATGAGTTAAAGTATAGCCATTCGCGTTCTGTACCATAGAAAGAGCTCATTCTGGAGACGCTTCCTCCAAAATGCCATTCCATGAGTGTTTTCACTTTGCTTGGGGACTCAGAAGACTGGAGCTCAAGAATTTACTGTAGCCTTGAATCTTACATGTTGTATCTAATCTATTTTAGGTTTTCCTAATGTGCCTATCGCCAGGGTATCTGTACAAGTTGGAACTATTTTTTTTATCTTAATTCTGGGCTCTTTATTTAATATAATTATTTCCTTAAATTTTTTCCCCCTGAGAGTAGATGAAAAAGCGGGGTTTAATCCCCACAGATGCTACATACACAGCCCTCTTCAATGCCTGTGCTGAGTCGCCATGGAAAGATTTGGGCCTGCAGAGTGCACTCAAACTACGGCAAGAACTAAAGAGCAAAAATCTGGAGCTGAATCTGATAACATATCACGCTCTGCTGAAAGTATGTGCCATCTGCTCAGATCTCAGGACGTGCTTTGACGTACTGAAGGTAAAGAGGAGTATTTTCTTGTACTATACATATCTCCATCTCTAATCAAAGCTCTTTAGGGAAGCATGTGGCTTTTCTTGCAGACAGGTTGTAATTATGCATTGTTATATTAGCCTTTAAGCTTGGGTGAATAGATTTAAAAAAAAAAATTCAAAGGATCACTCTTTTGTGCTTGCATTGAGTTGTGCAATCAGACTGGGTAGTTCGATATCTTAAGTATTCAGTTTAAACAGACAAAAACAGGATTTTGCAGGCTCAGACTTAGAGGTTTTGAAATTCTGCTCTCGAGTATTAACTGTTGTGTAAAGGTCAGGTTTATGGTCCCTTTTTCACAAACGTGTATTCATCTAAAGCGGTTGCTTTTGCCCCTACTGCAGCTCCTCCTTGAAAGGCTGACAGTGGAGCAGCTGAGCAGTTCCTTCCCATATCCCACCCAGTTTTCCTACACTATTCCCTATAGTACCTTCAGCTGGGACAGGCTGAGATTGGAGTAGCTGTCAGATGTTGTTTTTCTCTTTTCTGCAGCCATCATTCTGCTTAAAGTACTTGGAGTCCTTAGACCTCCCATGCAGTTTGCTGCAGATGTGTCTCCAAAAAGTGATTCCATTGAGCAGCAAGATAGGCAGTACTTTCAATTAAGCAATCAGCTGCAGAATAAACTCCCTTGGTGTAACTGTAAGCTTCCTTTTCCTTCTCTAGGAAATTGTGCATAAAGGCCATGCTGTCACCACAGAGACCTTCAGCTTCCTTCTCATGGGCTGCATAAAGGACAAGGAGACTGGCCTCAGATATGCCTTGCAGGTCTAACTCTATCCTGTCTTTCGCCATTGAAGTGTTCCTTCATTTAACTGTTGTATCTCTAATTTGGGATTGGAACCTGCGGGAGGGGCCTTTGGAGCTGATGGAGGTGGAAGGTGCTTAAACTGCAAGCTCCTCAGTCAGGCTTCTTATCTGATGCCCATAAAGTGCCATGTGCACTACGGGATTGTACTAATAATAGTTTGGATGGGTGTCCGGTCTGTGGTGTGGAGGTCTTTTCTGTTGAAGAAGTGTATTCATTCCAGTTTGTGCAGCTAGAAACCCTGATGGTGGGTACCTAAAATGTTACAATAATTGGGTCTAAATATGACAGATTACTTCTAACTAAAAATATCCCACTTCTTTAATGCTGTACACAGTTCACATACATTAACTCTATCTATGCTTCTCTCCTTTTTTCCCTTTCAAAACAGGTTTGGCGACAAATGACTAAATTGGGAATTAAACCTGATGGTTACATTTACAATTTGATGCTCCATGCTGCAAGGGATTGTGGAATAGGTGACCCAGTTGTGGCTTCTGACTTGTTGCTAAGAAGCATAGATGAAAACCCTACTCAAGTAAAGCTCATATCGGGTAGGCGGGGTCAAAAGGTGAAAGGTCAGAAAAGGAAGGGAGCTGATGGTGGAATTTCTACTCAGTTGGATGTGGAAACCATGGAAAAACAAATATTTCAAGAAAATTCCAGAAAAGCTGAGGAACACTTAATCAACCATGAAGACGAAGATGTGAGTGAGGTTCAGGCTGAGCCAGGAACTGGATTGGCTGGTCTCACTAATAAGACAGTAGAGTGCAGTAAGATTGGAGACTTCAGAAGAAACCAGGCTATTTCAGATCCACCTCAAACAAACCGAGGTCAATTTTTTGAGACTGCTTGCAACCTGCCCAATTTGTTGGACTTGAAAATCTCCAATAAGAACTTGGTTTCCTTAGGGACAGTAGCAACGCCCTCCGATAGACTGGCTTTGATGGGGAACATGGAGGGGTTTTTGAATAAAATGAAAGAGGACAATGTGGCACCCAATATTAAGACTTTCACACTGTTGGCTGAGCTGATTGAACCTCTTAGCCAGTCAGAATCCTCTTTATTGACAGTCCTGGATGAACATAAAGTGAAAGTAGATGTGACCTTTTTTAATACTTTGTTGAGAAAGAAGAGTAAACTGGGAGACCTAGAAGGTGCAAAGGTGAGAATAAGAGCCCCTAAATGATGACTATACTGCAAACTTTTATCTTCATACTGGTGTCATGTTAGCTGCCTTTTAACCTCTGATGAGATCAACTCTCCACTCATAGCAGAAGGCACAGAATCCTGTATTCTCTCCCGCTCCCATAAGGGACCCTTAAAGTACTTATTGGAGCCCTGAGGATTCTGTTGCATTCTCAGATAGCAGCCTTCTGTCTAAAGAGAACTAGATGGAACTTATTTTGGAAACCGTCAGTGCTGCACCTTAAATCATCTAGAATGGTCTGAGTACAAAAGTATTATGTTTTGCAGGGCATGCTGACAGCTCTAGTGCAGAGGGGAATATCACCCAACATACAGACGTTTTGTAACTTGGCAATAGCCTGCCGCAGAGAGAAAGATGGACTGCAGTTACTTTTGGACATGAAGGTACAAAAACTACAGCTCTGGCTACTGGAAAGTATTACTACTTTGTTATTGGGACAGGAGTAACTATGGGATTCCTGCAGCCAGTGATCCTATACCTTTCTCTACATGAGCTTTCACGGAGGCTAAAGTAATAGAACTCCCGCTAGTCAGATCTTCTGCAACTCCTCCTTTTGTGGTACAGTAGCCTAGCTTAATGCATGGGTCATGGGAAGGAGGATTGGATTGTAAACTTCACTAGTACTGTACAGGTAACCAAAAGCATAACAGGAAAGGCAGCTGCACTCCCTAGGCAATGGGCCCTTCCCCCTTATCTGCAGTGGAGTTGTGACACACGTCTCCCAAAGTGCCTGTTAGCAGGCAAAAGTATTTATGCTTCAGCTCTTGCATTCTTAGCCTAAGTGTGATGTGATTTGCCAGCACTGAGGTCAAATAACAACATTGGTCACAGATCCTCCGTTAGGATGTGCTCATCTCTCTCAGGCAGAAACGTCTGCAGAGATCAGCTCTGTAGTAGATAGCAGGCACTAATCATTCTGACACTGTATTTTCAGAAGTCTGGGATTACTCCCAACACCCACATCTACAGCACCCTTATCAATGCAGCTGTGAAGCAGTTGGACTATACTTACCTCACAGAAATCCTACGAGACATGAGAAAGAACCAGGTCCCCCCAAACGAAGTTGTCATACGCCAGCTGGAGTTTGCAGCTCAGTATCCACCTCAGTTTGACAGGGTAAGTATCAGTATCATTTATTAGGACAGGACCACTATAACTGATTAAGGCTGAAGTGAACATTGTAATGTGGAAATGCACAGATGAGACTAAGCTGTTTTGGATAAGGACCGTCTGTTTATGTAATGCCTAGCAGGAGAGGGAAGTAATTTTTAAAGATCTCTACCTTTCCTCCCTGCCCCAATAAAATTATATCTTCCTCCTCTACCACCTGTTTTAGCATCAGCTGAAATGGTGACAGTTAAGAGTACAGTGCAGCTGCCAAATATTTTCTATATTGGCTTAGTAGTGGAGTATTCTGTCTTCTTCCAATTTGTAGAATCAGAGCAGCCTAGCTACTTTTCCATAGTATAACACGTACTATTGGGTTTTCACTTGCAGTATAAGTCAAAGAACACATTTCTGGAGAAGATTGATGGGTTCCGAGGCTACTATTTCCGCTGGCTAAAAGCAATGGTAGCAGAGGAGACTCCACACCCATGGGCAAAATACCAAACTAAGGATTCAGCAGCCAAGGGCAGTACCGAGGACACGCAGCCCCAGGGCACTAGGGAACAGTAACTATTGCAAGTCCGTATTCTCCATATCGAATGTGCACTATGTCAGATGCTGGAACTACCTAGACAGAGGAATTTGGAGGGTTGTTTCCTTCAGGTGCCTTATAGCTGGCAGCACTGTACTTGTATGTTCTGACTGTTTAATAAAGTACCATCTCACCAGAAAGGAGAAATGAGAACTAAAAAGGACTGGGTGGTCATCAGCTCACATAGCTTCCCTCTACTGTTAACAGATGCTTTGTTAATAAGAGGTTTGAATTGCCAGAGTTGTTAGAAACAACTACTCAGTGGTTCTCTAATTCATCTGCAGAGGTAGATAAGGCAGTTTTTTATTCCATCTGCCTGTGTGTGTCCAGGCATCACTGAAGAAAAGGGCCTTTAGACCTGAACAGCAGCTGATGTCTGCTGCTCCCTATGTGAAGAAACTAGCACCTTCTTAGGGAACTAACATCACCCCTAAAACCTGAGTAACAAAGGAAATGAAGTAAAAAGTAAGGGGATTATCTTTTTTTCAAAGGTCAAAACCCTTAGATATAAATACTTTCCTATTAATTTTCCACAGAAGCATTTTCTGCTGTTTTTAGCAGGGATACAGTGTGATCACATGTGGCAGAGGAGATGGAGTATATGATAGATGGAGAACTTAAAATGCTTAACACTAAAACAGCTGCTAAGCATTTGTAACATTGACAACCTTAGGCCAGTTTTTGGCTCAAATAGGAGACAATACACATTTGACCCTAAGTTACTTTCCTTACTGTTTACTTAATTTCATGGATAATCATGCCCTTTGGCACTCAGTGTGTACCTCTATGCTGTCTCACTAAACTTACAATGCCATTCCTGTTAAGCAGTTTATTGAAAGCTGCCTTCCCCTCCACCTAGAGAAGTGTTCAGGGCTTGAAAGTTGGCAGTCTGGGACTTGCTAGATTTAGTAACAGACAAGAATTCCAAAGCCCAGAAACTTACTCCTAACAGAAAGCTGTAACCCAGGGAGAATGAGGAAGCTCGACTTTCCAGTGGTACAACACACAGCCAGGCCAGCTAGCCTCACTAACACTGAAATTTGAAGTAATAGAAAACTTGTACAGTACTTTCTGTATACCTGCCTCACTATCTTGCTTTAGGGAGTCACTTTGTAATTAGGACACTACTATTAAAGACAAAGGGATAGCTATACAAAGTCAGCTTCCTGGATATGGCATAGACTTGTCACTTGTTAAGGATTACACCCCATTCATAGATGCCTCTATTACTGACAATACAGCTCTGCTGCCAAGAGCCATATGCCATTGTGTGTGTAAATGTGTAATCAATCTTTGAACTGCCTTGTCACAAGATTCTGCCACTCCACTGTGGGGGGAGGTAAGATTTTATTTTAAAATAAAATGGTTATACAAGACTAGTCAAAATCATTCACTACTGCATTTTATGATCCAGGTGGGCATATTGCTGTTCAGACTGTTAAAGGAAGCTTCACTCACTGCAGGGTTTATACAAGACAATTATAGCAGGAATAGTCCATGATGTGGAATCAGCACTTTTCAGAACCCCAAAAGTGTCCAGTTTTTAAAGATTTCACCCAGAGCAGCCTCTGCATCCACAGTGAGTGCACTCAATGATTCTCCCCTATAAAGCAAACAACAAGCATTAGTCACCACATTCCAGATAAGTTACTTTATATCGAGAACAAGTATTCTTAATAAAAAAAACTAGTGCACTATGCTACATCTCAAACAGGGGAAGCCCTCTGAAGCTCCCATAACTCTGAGTTTCCTGCTACTCTACATACAGTCTTCCACCACCACTTTATGCAACATTATGCAGAGACTATGCAAGCCCCACCTTCCCTCAGGGGATGAAGCAAGAATCAGGCATTACTATAAAAACAAATGGAAGTGAATATTCAACCAAGAAAGATTATAGAATCCTACAGAACTAGATTTGGCCAAGAAGTGCATCAGTGGGACTCTGCTGTCTAGAACTATGAATATCCCTTGAATGTTAATTGGTTCCATGACTAGAACATCTAGGACTATCAGTTTTCCTTCCTACGATTACAAATTTTCATCTAAAGCAGTGGGAACTTCTGCACTATAGCTATGTTACAAGCTCGAGTTACCTAGACAGTTGTATTTCCTTTTGGATATTTAAGATTCCTTTCACTGTACTTTGCCACAGTCAAATCCCTCTCAAAAATAGCTCAGTCTGACTTGCAGGAGACAAGAACCGTTCTTTGTTTTGTGTTTGTGCAGTGCCTAGCACAATCTGGCCCTGGCCTATGACTAGGGCTCTTAGATGCCACAGTAATATACGTAATTAGGCTCAAGACACTATGTATAGGAAGTCAGTGCTCTGGTCTCAAGTGTTGTTCTAGCACCCTAAACACTGCACCAGAATTTTAGTTGGTTACATGTGAAGGTAACTAGGGCAAGTCTAGATTAGCTCCTTAATGTCATTTTTATGGGCAAATGCTTCAGGAAACAGGAAAAACAGAGGATAGCCACTTAACAGCAGAATCCAGGGCTAAGAAACTAGAAATTGATACTATTGTCAAAGGTAGTAGAGGAAATATAATTACGGTAAGTCTTAACTGCTGGCTCAAAATCCAAGCAAGGAAAATAGCATCACAGCAAACAAAAAATTCATACCACTTCCAACTTGCTTTTTGGGACCCTGCAAATGCAGTTAGTTCCGAAGTTGGTATCCCGAGTCTGGATACAGCGCAGGCAGCAGAGGTTCTCATAACCCTGTTTCTTCCACTTTGCAATCAGGTTTTTGTCAGCGTATCCTTCTCTGATACAATACTCATACAGTTCTGCACGAGAGAGGTGACTGGTGAGCACCACAGAATTCTCATTGGAGGCAGATAAATGAACAGTTTATTTAAAAAGTTTTAGTCTTTACACTGAATCTAGTTCTCATTGCTAGTTACACTTGCTAGCAAATACAGACAGAGGGAAAGTCACTTTTTTTTTTAAAAAGAACAATTATATAATCCTTTCCCATCAACAATCTAATTCTGGTTTACACTCACTGGCTAATGATTCAGACACTCCATATGGAAGCTGTGATCTGTTCACCACAAGAGCAAATATTTAAGCTTTTTACCTCTGCTAATAGCTTTTCTCTTATAGAAGAGATCAAAGATGTAGCGCGTTTTCTGGTGATGAATTCTGAAGATGGGCCAGAGGGATTCCACCTTCCTCTTCCCTTCATGAGGCTCAGTCTCCGCTGAGGAAAGAGGGCACAGAAATCAGATTTCACTGTCAGTGGCCTACAAGTTATTACAGCACTATATATTCTAGAAAAGCACAATTGTTCTGAGGAAAAAAAGTGTAGTTTTAAAGGGGTGTGGGGAGATAGTCAAAAACAAAATTCGCTGGAGTAAAAATACACACAGGAAGTATTGAACTCTCATTAACTCCCTTTGGAAAGGAAGTCAGAGCACTAAAGGGATGATGGTAAGGAAAATGCAAGTATAATGATTGGATAGGACAGGCACACCCATGAAACCAAGAGTGACAGCACAGACTAGAACTAAACACTGCTGGCCTTTGCAATGCAAGCTTCCCCCTGTACATAGTTATATCAGTGTGCTTCAATCCTGGCCTACAGTAGTCCTTAGAGCTTGGGTGGAGTGTCAGAGTCTGCACCCTCACTTGAAACTGGGGGGTTTCAAAGTGAGGACCCGCATGTCTTCCCCCACCCCAAAATCCTAGGGTAGGTCCCCTTTGCTGCCACCACCGCGGTCAATACGTGGGCCGGGACACCCCTGTTTCCCCCCGTCTCCCTTCAAAGACACTCCCTGGGAACACAGATCATTCACAGAGGAGGAACCTTTCCCCTCTCTTCCCTCTCTCCAGCCTGCTCCGGAGAGAGAGATACCTTGATTCAAACTCCTTGAATCTCCCACACACAGGGAAGCAGCCCACTTCCCCCCTCCCTCTCTGCTAGCCACTCTGTGAATCACTGAGAGAAAGCGTCTTAGCCCCTTCCGCTATCCACAGTGGAAGGAATTTAATCAAATCTTTATAGAAAGAATTTATTAAAAGAAAACAAGAAAATACAGAATCTCTATGAGTCCAAGCTGGACACTCATAGGGTATAACCTTGCTAAGTTCTGGAGAGAATCCCCTTCTCCTTCTCAGTACAACCAGTACAAGCAGAATTAAGAATAATCAATAACAAACACACAGAATTGCAAGCATAGGATTATTAGGTGAGGACACCAAGTATCTTTCTAATACTCACTATCTTGACTAGAAGAAATTAGTTCAGAAAGGTAGAACCTTGTAGACTTGATTACAACATCTGGACTCTTGTAACTCCAGACGGCTAAGAACAATACACACACACACAGAGGGAAAAAATTCCCTCCCAGGAATTTCAAATTCTCTTCCCTGATTGGTCCTCAGGTCAGGTGCCTACCAGGTACTATTTTTAACCCTTTACTAACTATTCATGACAGAGTACTATGGACCCAGAACAATATTCATTTCATTTGCAAATTAAGCCATAGATCCTGAGATGATCCACATAATTTATTCTGCCATGTCCCAACCCCATGGGCCTTATGTTAGAATTAGGAATTTGTTCTTCTAGGGGGTAACTTTCAATGCAGGAAATTAACACACTAAGTTATCACCATCAAAATATTTCATCTTCATTATTAGCCCCTAATGAAAAGAGATTTAAAAAACCATACTTGCTGTCCTTTTATAAAATGTGTATCCTGAAGCTCTTAAGGATTGTACAATCACAGGATCACATGCTAACCAGCATCTGGCTTCATGACTTACCTTCTCTCATTTTCTGATCCAGCTCATCCAATGTTGGTTCGATCAGTTCCCAGCCATCCGGAGGAGCTTTCCTGCTTCTCTTTACTTTGGGCATCTTCTCAAAAAAAGGCTGTTGTAGGAATAAATGAAGGTCAAGTTTCAATAGTACTTATGTTTCCAGATATCATAAGGTCATCGTGCACCCCAACCCCAAAAAAGCATAAGGAAGCCCTTAAGACTTTTCAGCATTATTTTGACTCCCTTGCAGTCATTACCCCTTTTTCAATGATAAAGATAGAGGTGAGGTTTTTTTTTTAATTTAGAGGTAAATGTAACTAAGGAACAAACAAATGACATGGTCTTACTCTTTAAAAAAAAAAACAACTAATAATAATTGCTTAATATGTTCCCAGTGTATAGGAGGGAGGGAACCTTTCCTAATTCCCCTTTGAATTCATATTCCTTCACTTTTGAGGGCCAGCCAGGGCAGGTTTCCCAGTTAATAGTACTTTACCCTTCTCTAATGCCTTCAATCCAAAGACCTATCTATTATGCTTCACAAATTACTGAGAGATACATAGGCACCATAACTGCCATTGTAAAGACGGGGAAGCCAAACATCACTCGGCAAGTCAGTGACAAAGCTGGGAATCCCAGAGTCTTAGCTCCCCTCACGTTTGCTTTTAACCACAGACTATGGCCGTAACCATTATACACAGATATTGTGACATCACCCTGCCAAGTGAAGGAAAACCGGAGTTTAAACAGGCTGAGCTGGGCTGAAAGCTGGTAATATTGACCCGTAGTTGCTGCGTGTCGCTAGGGGACTATCTCTGTACGAGACCCAGACCAGACGCCCCAAGGGATGGTCGAAGCGGGCTGGCTGGAATAAGGAGCAGGCGCAGGTCTCTCGTTGCCAGGCTCTCAGGGAGAACACACCACCTCTCACCATAGCCTGCCTGGGGCCTCGTACCCCCCGCCCAGCGGCGCGTCGGGCAGGGCAGTGCGACCCACAGCCGCCCTGAAAGAAGGGAGCTCACCTGCCAAGCCGGGGATGAAAAGCGACGATCGCTAGTTACAGCTTCCGCCTTTTCAAATCCGTCGCTCCCCTATGGCGTCACAAGCAGGTGGGGTCCTTCCGCTGCCTAGTCGCTTTAATGACTCCAAACTCACTCGCCGTTTTCTGGGTAGGGAGCGCGAGTTTTCTTCGTCACAGCAATCCTCGCGTGCATTTGGTGTCCATTGTAATGCCTGTAAGGAATTTCCCTCTCTCCCCCCGCCCCGGATGGCGGGTGCGGAAGGAAGGAGCAGGGAGAGGCCTCCCCACTGGTGCCGTGGGTGAGGCGCAATGGGAAGGTGGCGGCTCGGTTTGTACTCAGGCAGTGCTGCCATTAGCTCTTGTGCTGGGGGCCTCGTGCTCCAGGGCCAGGCTTGGTGACTGGGCTGAGGAGGGAGCCGCGCGCTGGAGCTGCGGTTTGCGGCTTCCGCTTCCGGGTCAAGGGCTGGAGGCTGGGGGACTCGCTGTAGCTGCTGCCGGAGCCGCCATCGCCGCTATGCCTAAAGGAGGTGAGGGGAGGGAGGGGAAACAGGCCCCAGGAACGGCGGGGCTAAGGGGGGGGGGCAAGCCCTAAATCCCCGGGGGAGGGGTATAAGCCCCCCCCGGAGCGGTGGGGTTTAGGGGGGAGTAAACCCTAGGTTCCTGGGGGGAGGGGTATAAGCCCCCCACGAGTGGTGGGTTAAGGGTGGGCCCGAGCCCTAGGTCCCGGGGTGGAGGGGTATAAACCCGCCAGGAGCAGTGGGGTTTGTGGAGACAAGCCCTAGGTTCCTGGGGGAGGGTTGGGGGGCAAGCCCTAGGTTCCTGGGGGAGGGATATAAGCTCCCCCGGAGCGGTGGGTTAAGGGCGGGCCCAATCTCTAGGTCCCGGGGGGAGGGGTATAAGCCCCTCAGGAGCAGTGGGGTTTGTGCAGACAAGCCTTAGGGCTCTGGGGAAGGGGTTTAAGCCCCACAGCAGGGATAGGATCAAAGAGGGGGCAAGTCCTAAGTCCCTGGGGGTGGGGTATATGCCTCCAGGAGCGATTGAGTTGAGAGGAAGATGCAAGCCCCTGGGAATGGAGTGATGGGTTATGGAGAGGTGCAAGCCCCAATGGACTGATGGAAGGTTATGGGGAGTACAAGCTTGAAGCCCCTGTGGGTGATGGGAGAAGCATGAGGGGGCATAAGCCCCTGGGAACTAAGGGGTGTGTGCAAGTTGTTGGGGTACTGTGTGCAGGGGAAAAGTGGTGGGACTGGTGGCCCTTAGCAGATCTAGTGCAGGGTGTGATGGGTTTTGTTCTGCACTGGGGAGGAGACTGGCATCTGTTGAGCATGGAGTGTATGATTGGTGCTGTAAGAATACATGAGGCACTGAGCTCACAAGCTAAATCAGGCACAGAATGCAGTTCATATGCACCCAATGTACTGACTGCTGGGGCCTGACTGACTGTTGTCAGACTGTTAGAGAATTCTTTAGGCATCAAATACATTTCCCCCCTCCCCCCAGTCTTTAATATCATAAGATTTGTTTCCCAGTTTTTTTATACAGGTTCTTTGATATCTTGATCTAGGCCAGACATCCTTCATACCAGTTTGTACTATATAAAACTATTGCTAGATAAGGAAAAGGCTCCAGACTTATTTGTATGGATGCTCATAATTATTTTTGTAATGAAGGCTCAATAAATTCATTTTTTTCTGTTCCAAATTCATCACGCAATTCTAAACATGCCCCTCTCAAGTTTGTCTGGGCTCTGCAGGGTGAAACCCTGGCCCCAATGAAATCAATGGGTGTTTTGCCATTGACTTCAGGGGTGCTAGAGTTTTGCCTGCAGTGTTTGGTAGCAGGTGTGGATTTAATCCCGTCAATAATTTAAAAAAAACAAAAACCCCAGCTGTGTATGTTACAAATACATCTTGCTCCAAAAGGATCCACTCAGTGAATGCTCTTCTCTTTTCTGTAATGTGTGTGTGTAATTTTTTATAATCTATGTTCTGTAAAGAAATAGCACTATTGAAGAAGTAGTTCATAATGTGTTGGGGGAGAGACCCTTTCTGTTGCACTAATATGAGCTTGTCTGCTAATACAGAACAAGTAGTTTCTGAAGTACTTCTTGATCTCTGTTTAGAGGCTGTCAAAACCTGTTTTCCCAAGTGTTTTTTAAACTCATAGCTCCATAAAATTCTTCTAAGCTTAAATTCACATTAATAGTAATACTCTTATAAACTGAAATAAATATGTATTTAAAAACATGCCTATCTTAGGCTCTGTGTGCCTTTACCATAATTTAAAAATACAATCACCTGTGGGTTTCAAAGTGCTTTGCAAAGGAGGATAAGACTCATTATCCCTATTTTACAGATGGGGAAACTGAGGCACAGAGGTGAAGTGACTTGCCCAACGTAATGCAGCAGGTCAGTGGCAGAGCTAGGAATAGAACTCAGGTTGCATGACTCACAGTTGAAAGCCCCTTACAGTCCTGCCTCCTTACCATGAGCAAAGGCATTCCCTATGCCCTCCTTGATTAAATATCTGCATACTAATGTGACTCAAGTCTCATCTCATTCTAGTTGATGAGATGATAGTAAAAGTATTGAGCGGTACAGTACTTAATTCTTTGGTACAGGCTTGAATGTAGAATGGGTAAAGCTTAGAACTAATAAACTTTGCTCTTCATATCTATTGCTTTTCACAACACCTAATGTGAAGACCAAAGAGTTACAGGCTAGTTTTATTTTTTGAAAAAGTACATTGAAATCTGCTGTTATAAGCTGACCTTACACATAAAGAAAACAAATACCTGAAAATGCATCTGCCGGACAACAAAGAGCCTAGTTACCCTGGTAGTATTGTAGCAGATCCTTGTTTTAGATCATGTAGCCCTTCATGGTGTAGAATAATGGATAAAGTTTACATCATAGTAGTTACTTTGTACCTGTATCAGTTATTCCACACTTTTTTTTTTAAATAAGTAACCAATTTTGAATTGTAATTCTACTCTGGCATCCCTATAAGCTGTGAGGGGAAAAAAAGGTGGTTTAAAGGGGTCGATAAGTCCTTTAATGTACAGCGCCATCTATCAATGGCAGCGGACACTGTAGTTGAAATCACAACTGAAAATCCATCACATGCTCTTTTAAGGTGAAGTGAAGGCAGCAGGCACATGTAAGTTCTTTGAGTGAATATCACCTTTCAAGGCCACTAGTGTACAGAACCTCACCTCTCATGTAAGAAAACATAGAAATACAGAGGTGAAGGGGCCATGAGGCTTCCTAAGATTTGTGGGGATGTGGCTCATTGAGCTCCCTAAGATTGGCTGGGAATTCTCCCTTCAAGCCTCCTGCTTTTTTCATTTCCCCCCTTCAGATCTTCTAAGAACTGCATGTTCAAAGCTCCCTTCCTAGAGACATTAGAAAATCCGCAGTATTAAACAGTGTGAGGAAAGAGGCCGAGGGGGGCGGAGGGGAGGTAGGTTGGAGCTACTGAGCTATTGAGAGCCCTCCTCATGAACAATTGTGCCCCCCGGTTTTGGTAGGTTCCTCAAGACGACTCCACCCACACTCACAGTAAGTGGCTCAGCTCTGATCAAGAAAACGGGTTGCCTGCCTCTGCTGGACTAACATACTAACGCTGGTTGACAAACTTACAGCCCAAAAAGGGACAATTTTTTCATGAACATTTTCCAGTTATTCAACCTGATTAACAAATTAGGTTAGATGGGCACTACTGAATCTATGCAGGGGGGCTGAGTGCTCTCCCCTCATACAGATCTCAGGAAGAGAGTGCCCTTGATCTCTCGCCCCCGACCCCTTCCCCCCAAGGCTACCTACTGACCTCAGGGAATAAAGGGGGGGGGGGCGGGGGAAGAGGTCAGAGGGATGTCCCATGGCTCCTGCCAATGGCCCTCCTGAGATCTGCAGGAGGAGAGAACCCCCTTGTGAACTGTTTGGCAAAAAAATAATTGCAAAGTACTTTTAGTGATCAGATTGTACTTTGAGCTCTGTGTCTGCAGGGAAAAGGGTAGAGACTATTTAAAAATGAAAGCTCAGGTCTCCAGCAGTCCTTGGATGTCTTGTGCCAAGACCACTGGAGCTGCCATTCTTCAGGAAACATTAATAGTTTCAGTGATTTCAGATCACTCATTTAAAGTTTGGCGATAGGTACCGGATCTCATCCAGGGAAACTGATTTCATCTCTCATTTTTCTGGGGGGGTGTGTAAGGGCGGTGGGCAGTCAGGAAAAAATCAGGGTTATAGTAGAAACTCACTTACAATTGCTAGTGTTTCTGTGGCAGCATAGCTAGAACGCAGCTCCCTGCTGTGTAGTAAATGCAGAGTAAGGAGCGGTTGTGGGATTTATATTTGGTTGCCAACTCAGGAAGTGAATCAGAGGCAACTGTGGATGTGGATGGAAGGGGAAGGATGGTGTCATTCCACTATCTGAGCCCTTGGAAGCGTAATTCTCATCCTTCTATGGCCTGACAGAACCATGCTGCAATGCCTGGTGTCTATAGTAGCTGAGATGAGAACAGTAGTACCTACCTTGAGGAGTGGTGAGAACGTCCCTAGTGAACTACAGGAAAAATTGAAATTGATCAGAGCTTTTATTTGCTAACATGATGTAGAGACTCTTATGGAGATGATGGGCTATGTTCTTTTCTGGTGATGCCAGGTATAAACTGGGCCCTCTCAAATACAGACCATTGATTAGATGGTCCAACTGGCGCAGGCTTCCCTAGAATCTGGAGGGATTAAGCTAAGTGCTCGGTGGTCTGAAAGTTTTTCTCTGAACACTTCTGTGGTTCAATAACAGTTCTCTGTGTATTTATTTAAGGGCTCAAAGTGCTTGACTAAAGTCAGTGAATTATTGGGCTCCTTCTGTGTTTTTAGCTTTTACTAGAAGAAGAACTGGTCTGTACTACGCACAACCACAGCCAAGAGAGAATGGGGGACAGGCTTTTGAGTGTGTGGAAACATCTCACTAAATCAGCTACTGACTTAATTTCTCATGCAGGTAGAAAAGGAGGCCACAAAGGCCGAGCAAGACAGTACACAAGCCCTGAAGAGATTGATGCACAGCTCCAAGCAGAAAAACAAAAGGCCAGGGTATGTGTTCTGTCTGGTCACGTGCTTAGCGAGATAAACTGCTGCTCTTATACTCAATTATTTTGCAGTTCATGAGCAAAGGCAGCTTAGAGTCAAGTGTTGTAAATCATTCTGTCACCTGAATTACAATATGTGGAAAAGCTTCTGTGTTGGGTTTGACAATCTGCTATTTTCCAGATTTTCTGTTGGTGACCTAGAGTTTTAGAGCTGGATCTAATTTGTAGTAATGTTTGGGCAGTTTCTATCAAAATCAATGGGGCATCGAGCACTTGAAACCCAAGTCAGAATGTGTCCCTTATTCTCTTCCTCTGTGGGAAGTAAAATGTGAAACACAGAATGTGGTGATCAAGTTACCTAGCAATGGGTATCATATTGTATATAGAAAGCAGTGGAGTCTCTTATTGAGGACCCCGTTAATGCAGGAGATGTGAATAATGGGACACATTTAGGGGACAAAATGTATCTTGCTCTTGAATGCAATAAAAATAAAATTGATTATAGGAGACATGCCAATAATACTGACATTCTCGGCCATGCAGTTGTATCCCTTGCCTATTAATGTTTTCACTGCGCTTGCTTCTTTTAAAGAGTCATTGCTAGAGGTTGCAATTTCATCAGTTTACATTTTTTCTTAATCTCCTCTAAACTCATAGGAAGAGGAGGAGCAAGAAGAAGGGGGAGAAGGGGCAATAGGAGACCCCAAAAAAGAGAAGAAATCCTTAGATTCAGACGAGAGTGATGAAGATGACGAGGACTATCAGGTACCGTAACTCCCAGTGCTTACATAGATGAACACCCCACATTCTCAAGGCACAACCAACCTGCTAATCCTTGATTTTTATTTTCCTCATGTATTTGTGGGCTCCTGAGCCCATATTTATAAGGATGGTGGGATTTTTTAAAGTTAAACTTAGTGTGTGTCTCCTCCCAGTTAATCTTCACTCCATTACTAATCTGTTCTTTGCTGCACACTGAAGTGGAAGAAACAGAGGTGATAACTTTCACTATTAACAGTGGGGTTGAAAACACATGGTAAAGTAAAATATGATGTGGCAGCAGATATATTCCCTGGTAATAAGAATTTTTTTAGTATCTGTCTAGGTTTGGTTTCAGAGGTAATGACCATATGAGTGAACTTTCTCCACCAGGACACATGTGAAGAAGACTCATTGAGCATTGACAGTTACAGAACTCATTGATAACATGTATGTCCTTTGTTTCTAAACTCCAGCAAAAGCGCAAAGGCGTGGAAGGGTTGATAGACATAGAGAATCCCAATCGAGTTGTTCAAGCAGCCAAAAAAGTAACTCAGCTGGATCTGGATGGACCCAAGGAGCTGTCGCGGAGAGAGCGGTAACAATCTCCCTTCTCTCTTATAACTTGGAGAGATGTGTGTGCTATGTTTGTTCCTAGAATAGCGTTCTGCCCCCTGCAATAGCCAAGCCATGTAGTGCCAGTAAATCTGACATGCTGGGAGGGAAGTTGATGTCTCAGTGAGGTCCTTTATTTATTTGAACCCATTGTCACAGTAGGTGTGAAGATAATTATCAGGATTCACTTTGGATCCCAATTTCATTGGGTAGGAACTTACATGGTTAAGTAGAGCCAGCCTATGTTGGTGGCTGCCATCCTTCATGTGTTAACTACTTCTACTAAACAATCTGTAGTTAGCCGTGACACTCTGAGCACCTTTCCCAGACCTGAAGAAGAGCTCGGTATAAGCTTGGAAGCTTGTCTCTTTCACCAGCAGAAGTTGGTCCAATAAAAGATATTACCTCATCCACCTTGTCATCCTAAAGTCAGGCAGCTTTGCAAAACTCATTGAGATGGGCATAAATGTTTGTTCCTCTGATAATTATTATAATAATTAATAATCATTTGTGTTAAGCACCTAGGAGCCCTAGTCATGGACCCTGGCTATCTTGTTTTCCTTTCTAAAAGCCTGATGTCAATAATCAGAAATAACTGCCCCTGTGCATTAGCATGTAGTGGCAGAAAAATACCATACCAAGGGTCACCCTGTTAGTTCCTGGTGTGGCAGGAGCCCTACTATTGATGGGAGTGCGTTTTCCAGAGTCCTGGGGTCAGAATGAAGTTACTTGCCCCAGTGGACACTTAGATTTTGTTTTCAATCTTGAACTCCGTTGCCATTTCACACATGGGTTTTTAGAGAGAAAAGTGCGAGTTTGATTCAATACCGATTCCTACAGCTGAAGGGTGGCTTGTGGGTAGGGCACTAGACTGGGAAGCAGGAGGACTGTGCTCTGTTTTGTCACTGTCTTGCTGTGGGATATTAGGCTAAGGCCTGGACTACGCTAGCGAGGGGGGTTCGAACTAAGATACGCAACTTCAGCTACACTATTCGCATAGCTGAAGTCGAAGTATCTCAGTTCGACTTACCTGGCCGTCCTCATGGCGGCGAGTCGACTGCCGCAGCTCCCCCGTCGACTCCACTTACTTCTGCCGAGGTGGAGTACGGGCGTTGATTCGCGGATCAATTTATCACGTCCCGACGAGACATGATAAATTGGTCCCCGATACATCGAACACTATCCGGTGGGTAGTATAGACATACCCTAAGTCTCTTAACTCTTTGTGCCAGAGTTTTCCCTGGCACGGTGGGAACAGAAACAATCCCTAATTCACCAAGCTACTGTGAGGCACTTGGGTGTGGGGATAACGAATGTTAGAAAGAAGCCTTTATTTAGGTAGCTTTTCAAGCCAGAAGCCGTCTTCAGCATGGCTTTTCCCAAGCCCCATGACTGCTCTGAAAAGGATTTAAACATTATTTTGATCTTCAGCCTCCTTGAATTGCTCGATCACTAACATGCTAATTAGAGATTGAAATGACTGTGTGCATTTGTGCTCCAAGATCAGAGGTCGATGCTGCTCGAGATCATGCCTTCTCTTAATCCCCTTTCTAATGCTAACGATACCTGTGTGTTAATTTGGATACCATGATGACTAGTGTATTTCACTCAAACAGAGAAGAAATAGAGAAGCAGAAAGCAAAAGAAAGATACATGAAAATGCACCTAGCTGGTAAAACAGAACAGGCAAAGGCAGATCTCGCTCGACTAGCCATCATCCGGAAACAGAGGGAAGAAGCTGCCAAAAAGAAAGAGGAGGAAAGAAAAGGTAAGGAGGCTGTTACAATTATAGTAATGGTTCCTCATTCAGTCTGCCCCTAACTGTCCTCACCGACAGACAGACCTCCAGGAACTGTGATCTCAGTATCACAAGCGAAGTAGGCGTAGTATTCCCTTTCTACCAGTGCTGTTACTGTGTGCTGTTAAACAGCTGTTCTGTTCAACCCTAGAGTCAGCTGTGTTTCATCCTCTGCTTTATGCTGCATCATAAAGTGGTAGATTAGTTAGGCAGTGAGAAGGCAAAGTAAGGAGGGAATTGCTCTCTACACCTACAACGCTTCAGATGAACAGGCAAAGGTGGTGGATTTTTGTACATGTTCACACCAGCAATTCAGTGAATTCTCTGCAAAAAGCTTGGATATTGTTCATCAGAATTACATATGGGGTGGGGCCTAAACGGCTCAGGGAATTGGTAATGGGATATAGAGCTTTGCACCTCTAGGTCACAGGCTGACCCTGAATTCAGCTGAAGTATCTTGTGAACCAAAGTGGGGATGGGGGTTTGGTCTCAGTCCGTTTCGCACTGCACAGATCTCTCCACAGCTGGTACCAATGATTGAGGCCAGGGTCCGAATGGACCGTAGAGATGACATTCTCCTTTCACTCTGGATGTGGGCCCACCAGGACTTTTAGCAGCTAAGCAGGGGGGTGGCAGAGGGACACTTGCTAAGCTGTTGTCCGTGCTATGCGTGTGGTGTGGCTAAATGGAGCTCTGTCTCTAGGGCCACCGAGACAGCACCAATTCCCCACGTGCAGCTGGAAACATTGACAAGTCTCTCTCTTTTCTTTCTCTCTCCCTCCCCGCCCCCCGACTCCAACAGCAAAAGATGACGCGTCTGTGGCAGGCAAAAGACTGCAATCACTATCCCTTAACAAATAAACACAGGACATGCAGGAGGAAGAATTCCAGGGAACTCTGCCTGGTGCCTGCCAGGAACTCTGCCATGTTGCATACCACATAGGGTGTACTGCAACATCGAAGTCAAATTCACCTCCAAGAGACACTGACAGTGTGTTCGTCTTCATCTTGGCACAGAATTCCATTTTGGGTTGGGGGGGCAGCTGCTACCTTCGGGGCAGAACCGTGCTGAACAGCACTTCTCTGTGTAACAGTTTGGAAACCTGAATGTTTTTGCGGTTTTTAGGACTAAGAACACATTAGGGGCACGGTGGGGGGGGCAAATGCTTCATATATTAGATCGCAAAACCTAGATTTTCTGCCAGCTTGGGAGTGGGGCATGGGGTCGGTAATCTTGATGAAAACCCAAAGGTTGGGGGTGTGGATCGTAAGGACCCACTTCTGCAAACAGCCCGTGAAATTGAGCTGCAGAGTGTTGTAAGAATAGTCTGGAAGCCTAACTTCATGGCTGTTTTTCTGGAGTGCTGTTCATTCCCATTTTCACCCTCCACCCACCCCCACCTTTTCCTTCCTTTTTTCTCTCCTCTGACTAAGGATAGTGTCAGTTTTTAACCACATCATCCTTTGTTTAAAGCAAAGCCTTCATTGATTGTACCAACACCCAGGTAAAAAGGAAATTTCAATAAATTAAAAACAAACCAACCCAAACTTGTATATTTGGCCGATTAAAATTTAAATTATCGTAAACGCTTTGCCCTTGTCTTTTGTGCATGTCAGAATGAAATCTCATGGGCACCGAGTGTGCCTCTGCGGGGTTTCCAGTTACAACAATTTGTGGGAGATGGCCCGTACCTGTGAGCTGTGATGGTGACTTGCTATTTCATGTCTCTGTTTTGCTCTGCTTTCCTGGCACTTTCTGCCGCTTGCACTGTCAAAATGGAGCCCATAGGACAAGTCTGACTGGAGCATCTGGACTGTACCGACAGCTACAGCCTGAAGGTAACGTGCTTTCCCTGCTTGGACCTGCTGGACATCTCATTCGAGCTGCTCTACCCACACAATTGGCTAGTGGCAGCGGATAATTGTCCTCTAACTTCTTCCAATCCATGTCCTCTTCCGTGTGGCTAGAGCTAACCCTGGACTGTTACACCTTGCAGAATTGGGTGGCATCAGAGGTGGGGGGGGGGGTTAGTGTGAGATTTCTCGGAGGAGGGAAAAGGGGGCGTATTTATCATGAAAAGCTCTGACTTGAATGTTTGTAGAGGGAGTCGATGTATCCGTAAAAGTTTGATCAGTGTCTGATGATCTGATCTACACCGAGTCTCCCATGTTAAACACCTGTCTCATAAGTGTGTCTCAGAACCGCCTATGATCACACACACTGGAGATGTAAACTCCCAACAATCAAAAATGCCACTATGTTACTGGGAGAGAGTTGTGCCCTAGCTGGGCGCCAGAACATGATCCTTGGAAGTCTGTATAAATGAGGAGGAGACATTTAGAAGTGGACACGACTGGTTCAAATCCAATGGAAAGAGAACGTGCCACACACCATGGCTTATTACTTGTGTCTTTGAAAAGCCCCCACCTGTCTGGAAGCTCTGCTGAACTCAAACCCTGAGGATGGCACGCTGGAGGCGCAAGCTTTGGGTCCCATGTTTGCAGGTGGAGTTGTGAAACCAGGGCAGCAACATCGCAGGTTGGGAAACCTGCTTCTCTTTGAGCAGACTGGGTGGGGCTGTACATAGCTGAGACAGGCATGGGCAGAACCCCTCCCAGCTTTCCCAGGCACAAGCTGTTTCTGTTCTGGCAATAAAGGGTGCCAGGTGTCAGTGCAGCGATTGTTTGAAAGAGGAAGTGGTTATGAGGTGTGACACAGATGCGGAGACAGCCCTAGGAGACTCCCCCATGATATCTGCTACCCTGGGGAGAACTAAACAGTGACACTGACCAATATATATTAGAAAGCAGCCGCTTGATTCACATGAAAAAGACACTTTTTATTTTGTTTCTTCAAGCAATTTATGACCAGCATAGGTGCATTGTTTTAAAATTTAAAAAAGTCTTTTAAAAAAACTACTTAATTTCTTTGTACTTAATTTACTTCAGCTGACAAGTCTCCCAAGTGCCTTTGAGCCCAGGCAGCTGTACCGCTGCCAGGGGAGATGTGTATCTGCAAATATCAGTCGTCTTGATCTAAACTCAACATCTTACAGAAAAAGAAGCAAGCAGAATTGGAATAAGAGAGTGAGGCTGGCGGTGCTGCAAACGGCCTTTCCCCACAGGCTCCATCACTTGATCTTGAGATCCTTCAGTGCGGACTCCAGGCTCTACAAGGAAAACAGCGAAGATTTCTAACAAGCACTTCTCTCCGGGCGCGTGAGAGCACAGTGAATGAATAAATGGTCTGGGCAGCCTGGCCATTGCAAATTAGGGGGCTTGCTTGCTCGGCCAGAGTGCAAGCACAAGCCATGGAAATATGCCTGCTTCCTGCAGCCGACTCTTTGCCTCTCAACCAGTCACCTCTCTAATGCAGGGCCCTCTGTGACCTCATCTCGTAAGCCTTGTCCACACACACGTGATGAACTGCTTTAACGGTACTGCTAGAGCTAGCGTTACCACCCACTAATGTAGACACAGTCATCCCCGTGTAACTGATTCCATATGGGAAGGGGACTAAGCCACATTTCCATAGAACATCTTTCTACCACTAAGGGTGTGAGATTTGGTGTGGACATGCTGAAACTGCAAAAACTGGATGTAGACCACAGCTGGTACTTGTTTTATGCTGGGGGGTGGGGGGAATAGATAGACATTGTGTCCAGCCATGTAAAAATACAAGCTAGTATGCATTTAGCATTCCTCAAGCACCCCCTTCTCTTCCCCCCCCCTTCCCCCCCCCAGCAAGAGGATAAATCATGACATGCTCTTCTGTGGTGCTTAGCGTTTACAGCTCTCCATTGCTCCAAAGGGCTGTTCAAGTCGCCTGTCTGACAGAGCCAGTTGGGTATGTCCGTTTCTTTTGCAGGATCCTCTAATCAGAGGGGCTAGGGGTTGTGTTCCAAATTTCCCTTTGATCAGGCTGAATTTTAAAAATACCATCCCAGGAATATTTCCCCCCCCGGCCTGGTGGACTATCTGGGTAGGTCAAATCATGGACAGAACGTCTCTGCCGAATGTTACTAGCTGTGATGGAATGGTGGAGTCGCACAAGCTGAGAGCCATAGGCTAGGCTGCATTCATTCTGATGCATGTCTGATCCCATTCCAAGCAGCGTTTATTACACAAGGACTCAATCATTTGTGCTCATGTGAGAGTGGCTGTGATGGGCGCAGCACCAGCGTGGAACACTCCCTGGGGCATGCTGACGAGCTTTCAACAGAAGCAAAGGTTGAAAAGCTGCTCCATGTTCTGGGGTAGGAAGGTGAGGAAATAGCCTCCTGTGGACATATATCCCCCTGGAGCTAGCAAACGGCAGCAGAGAATGGCAGTAACAATTAGTAGTGATATGCCTGCACCAGCAAACAGACAGCGTTCGATGCCGTCAGCTCCCAGCACGGCCTTGGGGAACCACGCGGTGGCTTTGTGAGGCTGGATCGTGTAGTGTTAGGTAAAGGTATGTGCTCTCTGTACCAGGACTGGCCTGCGAGCAGTGCCCGGTGCTGAGTGGTAGCTCCCAGGCATTTGGGTGCAGCAGAACTGCAAATCAGTGGGATGCTGGGGACGTGAGCTTGACGTGAAATGGAAGCTTTTGTTACAATACAGGTCTGTCTCATCTTACGCGGGGGTTCCGTTCCGCGGTTACCGTGTAAAGTGAAAACCACATAATGTAATTTTGACTATGAGTTGAATGGCGGGCGGAATCGCCCGCGCTACAGAAACAGTATTTAAATTGTTATTTTTCTCTTTTTCTTTTGTTTTTGCCGACCGCGTAAAGCTGAAATCACGCATGTTAAATGCGCGTAAGATGCGACAGACCTGTATAACGTTTCCTGAGCACCTTCCAATGGCGAGAACCCAGCTTCCTTCTTGCTGTCTAGCCCTGTAATCAGCCACAAGGCTTCTGAGCTACGGAGTCCTTCCCAGCAGTTTGAATTTTGTTACCTGCTGCTAATCAGCAGCCGAATGCTGCCACCAGGCATAATAAAAGCAACTAGAAAGCGCAATCAGGGCAGAGATTAGCTTGCTAAGCAGCCTAATAACTGTCGTGGGGGCGGCTCCTAAAGAAGTCATTTGAAATGTCTGGGAAGGCTTCCCCTGCTGTTTGGGGCTTTTGTGCCGTTTGAAAACAACCCCGGTAAATAAAAAGCCAGCTTGGTTAAGGGCTCAGAGTTGGCCTGGGAGAACCCTCCCACAGTGACTGCAGAAGCACCACTACCCACAGCCAGCAATACACTCGTGTAGAAGGGCTGCAGGGCCCAGGGCCGGTGCAACCATTTGGGCGACCTAGGCGGTCGCCTAGGGCACTAAGATTTGGGGGGCAGCATTTTCTTTGGCAGCGACCGCGGCGGCCGGATCTTCGGTCGCCCCACTCGCTGCTGGCATTTAGGCAGAGGGAGCTGGGGCAGGGGAGCGCCGCCTGCAGCAAGTAAGTAGGGGGGGCGGCACGCAGGGGAACTCCCCGCTCCAACTCACCCCTGCCCCGCCTCCTCCCTGAGCACACCGAGGCTGCTTCACTTCTCCCGCCTCCCAGGCTTCCGGGATCAATCAGCTTAGGCACCGCAAGCCTGGGAGGCGGGAGAAGTGAAGCAGTGACGGCATGCTTGGGGTTGGGGTGGAGCAGGGGTGAGCTGGGGCGGGGGGCGGGTCTCAGGGTGGAGAGCTGCCGTGGGGGGGGGCCTCTCGGGGGGGGCACCTTGGTGGGGGGGGCCTCGGGGACAGCGCAAGGTGGAAGTTTCGCCTAGGGCGTGAAACATCCTTGCACCGGCCCTGGCTGGGCCATGCTTTATTTTCCTTTACTGCTGGCCGCAATGACACTGACACTACTGGAACTGCGAGCAAAGCCTGCACCTCAGGCTGTGATCTGAGGTGACCCAAGGAAGGCCCCTTGCAAACACCTCTCCGGTCACGGTTGGGGTGGTTTACCTTGATATCCCAGATGCTCAGCCCCCCGTCCATTCCTGTGGTGCAGAACTGCGTACACTTGGCTTTGCCACCGGCAATCACAGAAATCTGGCTGGAGAGCACAGACAGACACCGGAAAGTCAGCTGCCATTTGGCTTCCCTGGCCTCAGAGTTTCAGAGAGTCTTTCTAATCTGGCGTGTTTGACTCAGAGTTTATTAAGCTCGGGGGTTATTTTACCACCTGCCACCTTTCCATGCCTGCCACACGGGAAGGCTGGCTCCAGCAGGAGAGCTTTCCCCGAGTTTCTGTCTCACGCAACCCAACTCACCACCTTCAATTGTGAAAGGCCACCAGCCGGGGCTCTCCCAGCTACCAAGGCTCCATGGAGCAAGAAGGGGCAGGTTGTCCCTGCAGAACAGCCAGGGAGAAGCTCCTGGCCTTTTGGGCTCCTGCAGTGCAAGCCTCTGCCTCAGCCAGTCCCACACTAACGTGGTCAGACTGGAAGCCGAACCTCCTCGAAGTGAGGCGGCAGCTCTGGGGTTTGGGTTTGGCTGGACTTAGCTCCATCCCCCACCCTGTCTCCAGGACTAACATGCGGCGGGGTCCCATCCGGCCCTTGCCTGATGCTGTTCTTGTGCAGCGTTTCCAGCATGACGTTGTTGGTCTCGGTGCTGGCTTTCTTATCCAGGTTCTGGAAGCGCTCGCGAGCGGTCAGTCCCCGCTGGGAGCTCTGCTTGGGGACCTCCAGCTTCCCGCCAAAGGTCAGCGAGCCCTGGCTCTCGTCGTAGGTGAAGAGCATCGGGTAGCAGTCGTGGCCCTGGGGAAACACCAACAGTGTGTCCTGCTCAAAGCTGCCAGGCACCAGAGCAGCCACTCAGCTTCCCGGCGCGAGCCGCAGACTTACCGCTGCCACCAGGCTGTTCTCGGTAATGAAGGTGACAGCTAGGAGCGGCAGAGTCTCCACAGACAACGAGGCGACACTAGGCAGGGAGAAGAAGCCAAGAGCGATTAGCACCTCTGAGCCGCTTTCTGGCTTCACATCACATACATCCTCCTTGGAACCACCAGGGAACGCAACAGGCGTCCCAGATTTCCAGAGCGTGAGCAATGAGCCAGGCTGCAGCCAGGGTTAGCCGGCTCTTCCTAGGGCTGAGCCCATCCTGGGCTCCAGCACCGGGGGGTGAGCAAGGGAAAGGGGCCCATTGAGCAGGAAGATTGTGATGCGTGGCCCCTTCCTCGCCCAGGCAGCCTGGCACGGCAGGATCGGGCTGGGTCGGTAGGCGGCTGGGAGAGCGGCAGGAGATGGCATTGGATTCAGTGTATTGGATTCAGTCTTCGCATGCTGCCCTAGGCTATTCTCGAGGGTCGCTGGGCATGGGCCAGCTGCTGCCCCTTTTTGCCCCCTGAGGTGGCTGCAGCACCAGCAGAGAGCAACAGAGGCTAGAAATACGGACAGCTCAGCAGTCAGCCCCGGCGCTCTCAACCCTTCCCAGACCTCTGACGGCAGAGCCCCTGTACCCCTAGGGGGTTGATCAGCGCATGGGGTCTGAAATACCCAACCCCTGGCCGCTCCAGCGGCCAGGCTACCTGCAGCCAGCTCAGGCCTTCACAGTCAGGTTCTCCCTGCTTTGTGCAGCCCAGGGCTTCTCCCACGGGCTGGGGTTTGCCCCACTGTGCATCCAGCCAGCCCCACTGGAGATGCAAGTGTCCTGGCTGCAGCTGGCACGTCCTGCTCAGTTAAAGAAAACAGTCCCACTTACGCCATTTTCTTGTTGGCGTCCCAGAGGCAGACGGTGCTGTCGTGGCCGACCCACGCCACGCGGTTGCCGCTTTCAGAGAAGCAGATGCTGTGGACCCAGCCGCAGCTGCTGCTCGACTCAAACATCAGCTCCCCAAAGGGCATCTTGGAGCCCCACGGCGTGGGGGACGGCCTCTCCTCCACTTCCTTAATGTAGGCCGAGAAAATCCTATGGGGAACGGAAGCACAGATCTGGGCTGCTGCATGCGCTGGCTGAACAGTGGCTACGGCGCTGGTCGCCCGAGAAGCAGCTGAGACTCCTCAGCCAGGGCCCAGGCTGCCGGATAGGCGACCAGGTTTGTAAGCCTGGCTGCGTGACCTCAAGCGCGTCCCTTGGCCCTCTCCAGAGAGGGGCTGAGTGTTGTTAGAACCCAGATGAGGGAGTTACTCTTCTCTCCCCCCGCCCACCCCGACAGGCCTCACTCATTCCTGATCAAGGCCCAGCTGTGTTATGAAGGGCCACAGATGATGCTTTTGCCAGGGAGCTGGGCGGGGCCACATCACTAATGAGACACCCCCAGAGTGGGGAACAACAAATCGGAAGCTCCCTGCTGGATGCTTAAGGCAGGCAGTCACTCCACAATCACCTGGAGACTCCCCTCACGCCCCCGGGTCCCGAACGACACTCCGAACCCTGGAAGGCCCAGTCCTGCCTAGATCCGGCAAACCCGACCTCTCGGCTGCTGCCTGGATCTTTATTTTAGTGCCATGATGGTCCCTTGTGACTCTCACACGAGAGGCTTTGCGGTTTGCCCAGCGGACGTTTCTGGTTCTGAAGAGCCAGCGGTGGGCCTGAGCTGCACAGCTGGGATCCAGTCGAGGGTCAGGGCTTCCCCAAAGCTTGGGGTGCTCTGATCTAGGGCCCACTTCTAGTCAGAAATAAACAGGGGAGGAGGGTGACCTCAGCTTTCCCTGAGGACAGTGATGGGGCACGGCCAAGGGAGAGGCAGTTCTGTGCAAGCCCGAACCCCAACGGGGCCCCATTTCTAACCCTGGCGTGCCTAAGAGCATGTCCGGCCAGACAGGGCGAGGGCTCCCCACTAGAGAGCAGCCGTCCTGCTCCTTTCCAGAACCCCCTGCTCCTTGCCAGCCCCGGGACTCAGGGTTGTCTCAAGGACTCTTAATTCACCTGCATTTGAAGTCACAGGCGCCGGCGGCCAGCAGGACATTATTGGGGTGCCAGTCCAGGCTGAGGACGGTCGAGCGAATGGGCTTCTTGATGTGCTTGCAAACCCACCTAGGGCACAAGACAAGCAGGTAGCACGGTGCCGGAGAGCAGCAGGGCCGAGGCGCCCAACCCCTTGGGAGCGTGTTCCCCCGGAGCGCCAAAGGGCCAGGACTCACCAGTCGTTCTCCTGCTCGAAATAGCAGATGGAGATGACCCTGGAGCCGCTGCCCACAGCAAACTTGTTCTCCTTGGGAGACCACTTCACGCAGCGGGCGGCGCGGTTGATCCTCAGGATAACCAGGGTGGGTTTCCAGACATTGCCCTTGAGGGTCCACACGTAGGCGTTCCGGTCGGTCCCGCAGGTCACAATGCGGTTGCTCTCGGGGGCCCAGTCAATGCCTGAAACACAGAGAGCCGTGGGCTGGGGCGGGGACTGCTGGGGGAGGGTCCCTGGCTGTGCTTTGCCGGAGGGGGGAGGGTCCCTGGCTGTGCTTTGCCTAGATGGCATAACGGTTCCTTCTGGCCTGAAGATCTGAGTCTATGCTCCCAAACTCCTTTCTCCCTGGCTCTTCGCGCCCCTCCCCAGTCCCCACATTCACAGCTGGGCTTAAGGGCCTCAGCAGTCGGGGTGTTTGGTGCCAGGGTTTTGGGTCAGGCCCATCGCTGGCATCAGTTTACTGCCCCCTGGAAAGCTGGTGAGAAGAAACCAACAAAATGGCCAGCAGGGGGCACCCCTGCCCTTTCCTTCCCCCTCTGCTGCCAGCCTCCACTTCCAAAGCTCTCCCCTCCCCGCCCGCCTTTCACTAGTGCCATTTCCCGTTCAGTGCCCCAGGCTGCCACGGGGTTCCTGCTACTGAGCCACAACCTCCTAGAAGGAGCCAGCCAGGCACAGGCAGCCTTTCCAAGCACAGATCTTTGGGGGCGGGAAGCTGCAAGCCTATTGATTTTGAGGAAGGAGGCTCAATCCCCCCCATGCCCCCTCCTCTAGAAGGCCTACCAGGGGCGGGACGGGGCTGGACGCTGTTCCAATTGGAGACTGTTGATGCCACTCCAAGCCTCTGTCTCTCCCAGTCCGCAGTGACAGGGTGGTGAGGCCTTGAACACCAATGTGCTGCCACTAGACAGTCCCTGCCCCAGATCAGCTTTAAGGACGGCTTAAACCCATCTCTCCTGTTAGCTGCAACGCCCGCCTCAATTTATACCTCGGGGAGGCCCTTTCAGCTGCTTCTTCCCTCAGCTGGCTAACAGCAAATGCTTCGATTTCCACTGTTCCTTTCACAAGATCCCTCACTGCCTAACAATTTACATAAATTCCTTCATGCACCCCTGAAATGCAGCCATGTCTGGGTGGAACATGGCAGTGGTTTGACAGCCTACAGCAACACAACAGTTTAGTACAGGGAGTGAAGAATGAGACCAATGGGGAATTCAGCCAGTACAAGCCCTGTTATGGAAAGTGCCCTGGGATTTTGATGCCTCTGGGTCAGGATCTCCTTTGCACATCTCCTCTGAAAGACAGCACAGCGCCCCCTACCACCGCGCTAGGACTCTGGGCTCAGTACTGACAAGGGGAAAAGCACCACCACCTCCTGCAGTTCTGTGGTCCATGGATGGCTCCCATCTAAGGGCTGATCCAGCCCAACCCTGCTTAGTTAGCAAGATGACCAAGTGCAGCCTGAAGGGTTCTGGCTGCAGCTGAGACAAGATCTCAAGGACACCCGTGCCCCCACTGCAGACACAAGCACATCCTTCTAAGTGCGTTACCCGGCAGGGAGCCCTCCCATTAGCCGGGGATCTGTCTCCTCCAGCCCTGTCTCTCGCGTGCGGCCGTGTCTAGGGGCTGTGTTTCCTGGCTGCTCTCAGAGAAGAGAGAGGGACCCTTGGCCCAATGACACATTGGCTCACCTGTCACCTGCCCGTTGTGCTCCTTCAGCTCATGGACCTTGTTCCACTTTTCCCCAGCTTTCTTGTAGATGTGGACCTCATGGTTGTTGGGGCAGATGGCAAGCTCTGGGGAACAATAACAGCGGTTACATGACCGGCCATCGCGGGCGGGGTTAAGTACCACAGCTGGGTTCCAGTGAAGAGCAGGATCAGCTGATGCTCATGAATACAGCATGTGGCTAGTCAGGCTAAGCTCATGGTGAGACAGGCCAGTCTCAAGCTTCAGGGTGTTCACTTATGGCCCACAAGGGTCAGGCAGGAAAGCCTATACCCTGACTAGTGCTGGAGGGGGGTGGGGGTGTCTAAGCAGCAGCTGCCAGCCGCAGCCAGCGGCCGAATACCAGAGCCAATGGAACAGTTGCACACTTCAAAGGGGCTCGCTCTGAGCGACCCCCAGCTCTTCCTCTTTCAACCTTTCCCTGCTGGTACCTGCCCCGGTGCTGCCTGCTCTGTGGCCCTGAGTCTGGCGCCAGAGCCCAGCTTGTAGCACACAGGCTGTGGACACGGAGTTCGCTGTTGGGGAAAAGCTACTAAAAGCAACATCCCTCTTGCCTTGTGGTGAGGGGCTGTGGGGATGGGTGGTCCCTGTGCACAGAGACAAAGAGAGGTGCTAGGAGAGAAACTTCACACGTGCTGGTGCGCTGACGCCGACTCCATGGGTGCTCCAGCCCTGGCGCAGCCATGGGGGAAAAAATGGTGGGTGCTCAGCACCCACTGGCAGCCCCTCTATCAGCTCCTCCCCCGTCCCTCAGTGCCTCCCACCCCCTGGGCAGACCCCGCCCATCAGGGCCTCCGCCTTCCTCCCAGCTCCTCCTGCCCGCTGCGGATCAGCTGTTTCGCGGCGTGCAGGAGGGGCGGGGGAGGAACGAGGGCAGGGTGCGCTCGGGTTGGGGGGGAAGGGACAGGAAGAGGCGGGGTGGGGCGGGGCCTGGGGCGGAGCGGGAAAGTCGGCGCCTGTGTGCTGGTGAACCTGGCACTGGCACGTGGCGGGCAGGGGCCTCTACGCAGGAAGGTGGAGGTTATAAAAGGGACACGAAGGGGAGCCTGAGGCCTTGGTTCAAGCATAGCTTAGATCTTGTGCCTTCCGTTGCTCAGGCCTCAACTATGTGAGGGCAGGAGCACAAGGGGAAGAGGCAGCTGGGTGAAGCCAGGCGAGACTTAGTGCTGGAGGGGAGCAGCTGAATGTGACTTGTTCCAGCCGAGCTCCCCTGACCCAGCCCATCCATGCCACACTCTGCCACCCCGTGCAGCCCCCGACGTTGATTTTCAGCTCCGAGTTAAACTGGCAAGTGGGAAGAGGGCCCCCGCCCACCACCAGAAGCCCCGCCCACCACCAAAAGAGGCCACGCCCACCTCAGGTGAGCCGTTCTGCTGGCAGGTTCCCTATGGAATGCCAGCTGTCGAGGGGCGGCCCCCTGGCAGGCACTCCGCCTGTGCCCGCCCCATCCTGCCTACAGCCAGCCGCATGGCCCATTTCCCCCCTGCCCCTGAAAGAAAGTGCTTTTTGTTCTGCTGAGCCGCTCCGTGCTCACTGCAGCCCTTTTATACCCTCCACCCCAGGGCGCCACGACTTGGGAGGAGACAGCGTCACTCACCATGACTCGCCCAGGGGCTCTGCCGGCAGGCCACAAAGGCAGCTCAGATTGTCTTGAAATGTATTTATCTGTGTTACTAACAGTAACAGGCTGTTCCCTTCAACCTCGATTCTGCCCACTGCTGCACCGTGGGGGCTGGGCCTCCCAGAACACGGCACATATGGTGCGCCTGGCTCCTAGTAAACGGGGCTGCAGGATCGTCTCTCTGAGCCTGCTGTGTTGGGCTGAGCCTCCTCCTACACGACCCCAATCTCCTGGTAGGAAGACATGGGGAAGGCGAGGAGTGGGAGCCTGTTGGGACGCCTCCCCAGATGTGTTACCCACTTGCTCCTGGGCGTTATCCCTCTGTACGAACTCCGGGATCTCCCCCCACCCCCCCGACCCACAGGCTTGCTGGGTGTTTGGAACTCGGACCTGGACCTTGCAAATGGCCTCCTCTCTCTGTTAGGGTCCTGGATTTGAAAACCCCTCTGCCAAGTTTGAGGCACTCAGAACCTGGACGAACATTGTGTTTCTTCTTTCTGACAAATAGCATGACTAGGTCATAGGCCCAGCCCAGTAAGTCATTGCACTTGGCAAAGCCAGATGCGAGGGGTCTCCACAGCCTGCACATCTGGGGAGAGCTGGCAGCTGGGGAGAACATGGGAAGCAGTCTTGTAAGGCAGCCCTGAAGGGAAGCCGATGCAGCCAGCTCGGCCCTCTCTGCGATCTGAGGCTGGGTCCTGGGAAATGGGACCTTTACCAGTGCAGCGTGTTCCATGCATACCATGGGCCAGTTCTGCTAACTCAGTTATATCAGAGTAACCTGTTTTCACTCCATGGTGCTGGTGCGCATGGAAGAGAAGGGATCTGTATACTTACGGGTTCTGTCCTTATTCCAGGCGTGGCAGCTGATGGGTTCGAGCAGGAAGCTGTGGTAGGCCATGGCTTTTCAGCTGGAACGGAAGTGAAAAAGCAGAGATGTAATAGCCAGGTTAAAAGATGGCCCTCGTCAGCCACATCTAAAGGAAATAGCCACCAAAGGGCGGTAAACTGGAATCTGTTCATTGGTCACCCAATCGTTGCCTGACTCGGCAGATTCATGGTGATTCTCACATTGGTGTTCAGTGACAACTGAAACCGAAGGCCAGTTCCTCAGGTGGTGTAAATCTGCACAGCTCCATTGACTTCGATTGGCTTTCATAGAATCATAGAAATGTAGGGCTGGAAGGGACCCTGCAAGGTCATCTAGTCCATCCCACTCTACTGAGGTAGGCCAAGTCCACCTAGACCAGTGTTAGACCAACCTGTTCTTAAAAACCTCCAGTGATAGGGATCCCACAACCTCCCAGTGATAGGGATCCCACATACCACTGTATGTTCCACTGTATGGATCCAACATACCACTGTATGTTCCAAGAGTAATTATCCAACAGACACGTTTCCCTAATATCTCAGCTAAATCTCCCTTGCTGAAGATTAAACTGATTACTTCTTGCCCTACCTTCAGTGGAGATGAAGAACAATCACTGACAGTCATCTTTATAGCAGGCCTGAACATATTTGAAGCCTATTACTAGGTTGCCCGTTAGTCTTCTTTTCTCAAGACTAAACATATCATTTTAAAGATTTCTTCATAGGGCAGGTTCCCTAAACCTTTTATCATTTGTGTTGCTCTCCTCTTGACTCCCTCCAGTTTGTTCACATCTTTCCGAAAGCATGGTGCCCACAATTGGACACAGTGCTCCAGCTGAGGCTTCACCAGTGCTGAGTAGACAATTAACTCCTGTGTCTTACCTACAACCCTCCTGTTACTACACCCCAGAATGATATTAGCCTTTTTTGCCACTGTATGTTCATATTCAACTTGTGATCCACTATCACTCCCAGCTCCTTTTCGGTAGTACTCCTGCCTAGCCAGTTATTCCCCACTTTATATCTGGGCATTTTATTTTTCCTTCCTAACTGTAGTACTTTGCACTTATCTCTGTTGAATTTCAGATTTGATTTCAGACCAGTTCAACTAATCATGACCTGTGTAGCTGTTTGGGCCACTAGGAACTAGGAGGAGGACCCATCAATTAATTGTTAACCTAAGGCTAGATCTGAAGTCAGATCTCCAGCTGATGAAAAGCCAGTAAGTCACACACTCCTCTTTCTGTGGTCAGCCCTTTCTGGTCAGTAGCCTCAAGCATTTCTTAAGACTGTCTGATTCTCACAAGTCAGCACTGGAATGCGTTACTAATTTAGTCTGGTAAATTACTCCCCTTATGCCTTTGGTGGAGGGAGATTTGTGGTGCAAAATGAGAAGAGAGTAGGCTAGGGCCTCATCCCACAGGATGGACCCAGCCCTCTAGCAATGATATTACCATCCAGTCGAGCCTTATTGCTGGAAGGACACAGCAAGGCCTTCCCCCAGTTCGAGTCTCCCTGGAATGGCCCTTTGGCAGCAACCTGTCACAGTCAGGGCATTGAAAGGAAACAAGAAGGTCCTGATAACCTTAAAAAACAGGAAGCTGGCTCAGAACGTTAAGGGACTTTCTAATCACTCATGAACTTTCTTGGCGCTGGTTCCTGCTCCTGAAGCGAACAGACTCAGCACACAGCACGTGCTGGGGTTTTACAGGAGGGGATTGGCGCAGGCTAAACACAAAGTCACTTGTGATCTCAATCCGTTCTTGTGGCTAGTCTGATGCTCTCATCGAAATCAGCTGTATTGTTACTACTTCTTTGCACTGCAGCAGCCCCTAAGGACCTCAGTCAGGGCAGTGCATTCATTGCTCATTGCTGTGTAGACACGTACCGAGGACAGGCCCTGCCCCAAAGCTCACGGTGTAGGGTGGATAACGTCAAGCTGCAACAAGTGGAAGGAGATAGAAAGGGGGGGGAGGATGCGGTGACAGTCAAATGAACGCATTAGGGTTTCTGCAATGTCTATAAACATCAGGGAAGCTCTCGGCATTTGGGGCAGAGGAGATAAGAATTCTGCAGAAAAGCCAGGACCAAAACCACTTGGAACTGCTCCATCCCAATGGACACATACGTTCTTGGCTTATTGCTACACATGGTTTATGGGAAAGTCTGCTGTACTGGTGTGGGGGTGCAGGAAATCATTCTGTTCCATGGCCTCTTATCCCAGGTGACTGGCACATAACTATCCATCAGCAGATTATTTCAGCAGGGCCATTCAGTCCACTTCACCTGAACGATCCTGACTGGCCCCTTAATGAAGGGGAGGGAGGAGAGGTGACCTATCTGGTGAACCAAGCCCAGAACTGGGGTTTCTTGCAGATGAATGAAGTGCAAAATTTTTCTAGTTCATAGGGTCAGAGAGGAACTGCTGCCTGCCTTGCCAGCCTCCCTTCTTCCTGGCCAGGACCTTCAGTGTGATTTCAGAGAGCCACTAACCTCCATCAGCTGGAGCACAGAGCAGCTGGCGTGCTAACCCCTCCCCTGTCCTTGTGCCAGACCCCTCCTTCACATGCCTGTCACATTCCTCAGATGCCCCTGCTGCGTGCAGCAGAACATAGCAGAGCCTGAATGAACAGCAGCGGGCCTGGGAATTAAGTGCACTGGGAAAGCCTGCTCCATCTGGAAGTCCTCAGTATCTCCACACACTTAGTCACCTCCTTGCTGAGGAAACTGCCTGTGGCTGGGAATCTTCTCTTTCCTATGGCTCAGGTTCCTTCCTGACTTTCCCCCTCAAAGCCACAGGCAGTTGGACACAGCCACCTACTGAGTGCCATGTCCCCACTAAGCCTCCACGGAGGGGGTGAATTCAGTGCTGGGTTGACTGCCCTACAGAGGCTAGTCCTCCCTTTATTTATAGAAGGAGGATGGGGGGGCAGCTTCTGACTCAGGACAAACCTCCCCTGGCTTCCTGCCTCCAGCTGGGGTCACTGCAGGATGTTGCAAAAGAAGGAACCATTGTCTGACTGCTGGGAGGTGCCTCTCTGAGGTGCAGTCAGCTGCGTCAGAGCTGGTAGCTCTTGTAGATGTGCCTGCTTGAGCTCTGTCTAATGGTTGGCGTTGCCCACTTTACGCGTCCATCCAATCCCCAGTAACACACTGCCGCGTTCCATCTGCATTCACTACGCTGCATGTTTTAGTCCAGCTTCCAATTTAGTCAATACTGACGACACCGGTTTTAATCTGGCTAATGCTCAGCTGTTCCATTGAACACCCCAAACAAAGCAGAGGCTGTGGCAAAGGCTATGGGGCCAGGCACACATGTGCCACATGTGTGCCTGGCCCCATAGCCTTTGCCACAGCCTCTGGTCTGGTCTACAGAACCAGACTAACACGGCTACCCCTCTGATATGTGCCACAAGATGCTTCCGTACCGAAATCAACCGAGATCAAAATTCTCTTAGCAACATCAACCATGATTGTCTTAGCAAGTTGCTCCCAAGTCAGAGAACCTTTTAAACGAGAAGTCGTCCCCTTCTTCTGGAAACTGTCTTGCCGACAGTGTGTAACAGTGTGCAATCTCTCAGCCTGCTTGGTTGCTTCATCTTAGTTTCCTCACTTTGGTTCCTCTGTGAGTTCCTTCCTCTTTAGAAACGTCTCAACTCTTATGGTTAAAACGTTCCTTTCTCTTCACCTCCCCACAGCAATCAATCTACATTTCTATTAAGCACAAGCTGCCTGGCTGTTCAACCCCAGTGTAGATCATGACTAATATCTTCCACTAGCTTAGCTCATCGCTGGTTTTTGCCAGGGTACAGAATTCATCATGAAAGAACCATTGTGGTGCTGCTTGAAATACTCAGCGTTGGAGTGGGAGGGGTTATTTTTATAGTTGTTTAATGAGGGCTGCCCGGGGGGGGGGGGGGGCAAGTGGGGCAATTTGCCCCAGGCCCCACAGGGGCCCCCATAAGAATATAGTATTCTATAATATTGCAACTTTTTTTTTTGAAAGGGCCCCCGAAATTGCTTTGCCCCAGCCCCCCTGAATCCTCTGGGTGGCCCTGTGTTTAATTAACCCACTCTTGACTTTTAAACAGGCCTCGGCCAACTCTATGGAAGATACTGGAACCATCAGACAAGGAACAGACCCCGGTTTGCTGAGCTGGGCTGCACTGAACCTAGAAGCCAATTTCATGAGGAGCACTCAGAAATTGCCACGGTTCTCTGCGCCGCCCTTGGGCGGGACAGCCAGGATGTTAATTGTAGTGTTTGCCGCTTGTTATTATTGGAGGCAAAAAAGCAAAATCTCTAATAACAGATTCCAGCCTCCTAGGCCTGTGAAGAGCAAGAGAAACAGGGCCCCACACTCAGGAATTAGCAAAACCCAATGCCTAGTGGTTTGAGTCCCAGCAAAGCTCAGATCCACAGCACATAATGTGCCAACTCCCCATGCCTCGAACAACTAACATCCAGCCCCGCCCTCCAAGGATTGCTCATGAAAATGGTAATGGTGGAGGATGTAGGACTTGCCACAGCAGATCAAACCAAGGATCCTACTAACCCCGTTGCAAGCAGTGCTGCAGGCTGGATGATGCGCACACAGCTGTAAAACCTGTAATAAATCTAAGTGCACAATGCAGTCTGTGACAGACCTGGTAATTTCCCGCACGCTCCTTCACAAACCTTATCAAATTAAGCTTAAGTAGCTTTGGAGGCCGTTGTATTAAAAATGCAAAGGTTCTGTATTATTGCGGGATTGTACGCATCATCTGCAAGGGGGAAATGTGACCAGCGGCAACCCTGGGAAGTGTGATGAGCATCAAAGGACTCTGCTATAATCACATCAAAGTGTCAATAAGGTTACACTGGGGATTCATTTGCCCCAATGAACCAGACCGTATATTTCAGTGATCACCGTGCAGTGCTGCCGCTGTCCTGAAACCTGCTACAGCACATCCCATTTACACTGCTGGCGTGAGATGCACAGGAAGCAGGCAGGCTGCTGCAGCGGGTGTCCCAGGAGGCCTGTCTGAATAAAACTGGCTGCAAACAGTAGCCTGGGCCCAGCTCCTCAAAGCTATTTAGGTGCCTTTTGGAGGAGCTGGTCCTGGCTGCTAACGTGAGGGAAAGCCTGGAGCAGAAAACATGTGAAGTCACTAACCAGAACTGAGCAGCGGATGTTGCTTTAGGAGAGAGAGGGGTTTGGGGGAAGGGTGCATTTACTGCGCGTCTGTCCTTTTCAACAGTGACCTGCAAAGGAGAAAAGGGGAGTTGTGTCCCCGTTCCCTTCTTTTTGATGCATCAAGACAGCCTGAAAGGTTTAAAATAATATCAGGAGGGGGGAAGTTTTGCTTAATTTTGCCTTGGGGATATCAAGTTCTGCCTTCCCGCTTTTGCAGGGGGACTCGTTGGCTGCCTTCCTCACCCTCCGACGAAGGCGCTGGGTGCTGAATGGTTAAAAATGGAGGTGCTTTGCTGCCAGCTGCCTGCACCCAAGTGTTTTAAGCAATCAGAGTAACAATCACTTCCCCTCCTAGGTTAGGTTTCACTTGCTTGGCAGCTGATTTCCCAGATCCACTATTCTGGCAGACTAGACAAGAGCTGAGGTTGTAATGCAAGGACAAAGCAGGACATAGGTTAATAAAACAAGCTTTCTGCACAATAAAGAACCAAAAAAAGGGTCCAGAAAAATCCCCCCCTTTGCTCGTCACCTTTCATTCTATGCTAACATCCGCTCCAACAGCCAGTCCCATTCACCTCCTGAATTGCTGGCTCCACAGCCCCTCCTGCCCCGAAATAATCAGATACCTGCCCCCTCAAGTAAAACAAAGGTAAGTTTCAGGGGGCAGCCGTGTTAGTCTGGTGGCATCTTAAAGACTAACAGATTTATTTGGGCATAAGCTTTCGTGGGTAAAAAGTTCAGTTTGAGGATCGTTGCCTGCCTGAGACAGATGAGTTGATCCCCAGCGCTGAGATGACTTAGAATTAGATAACTTCCTCAGGTTTCACTCCTTTTCTGCCCAGGCTCAAGGCCTCACCAATGAAGGGACAGGCTGGGGGAAGTAACTGAATGTTGGATCCAAAGCTGGACAATTTCTCTCCGCCCCCCCCCAGCTAAGGAAGTTGCTCAGTAGGAAGGGCTTTGATTGCAAATTTTGTGGGGAGCATTGAATTAGGACAGAAACAGGCAAAATGCTGGATCAGCTTCTCCGCTGTCACTGCCTCCCCTAGTAAAAAGGCTCAGCAGGAAATTGAATTTAGCACATGCAGCTTAATATAGTCCTCCTCCCCGCCCCCGCCCCCAGCCAGGCGGGTTGTCCGTGTTAACCCCTGCCCCGCTGGACGGTCAAGCAGTTAATATGGGGAGGGGGCTCAGAATCAATGTTCCCTTGGGAGTCCAGCCAGGCTCCTCATGGCGCTAGGGGAGCGGAGATGCTCTGCACTAAGGTGACCAGACAGCAAGTGTGAAAAATCAGGACAGGAAGGGGGGGGGGGGTAATAGGCGCCTGCATCAGACAAAGCCCCAAATATCAGGACTGTCCCTATGCAATCGGGACATCTGATCACCCTGCTCTGCACAGCGGTTAAGTTTGCATCTCCACTGCCCTGCTTCAGCCTGGGGGGAGGGAGAGCCAGGCCAGGGATGGGACTGAGTCTGTCCCAAAGCCTTTTACGGTCAGGCCATCGGCCCAGCCCCGTATTACTGACAGTGCCCTCGGGCCTCAATGGTCAATCTCCAGCAACAGCTGCAGGGAGGAAGAGGAAGAGGCAGAGTCGTGCCCCCCCCCCGGCCCTGCTTTCTACCCATCCGCTCCATCCACCTGTGCTTTCCTTTCCTCCCCTCCTCTCCAGCCAAGCCGGCGGGGTGACACGATCCAAAGCATCTCCGTGACTCAGGAGCCTGCGACCCACTGATTTCCCCTGGGAGTCAGGCAAGGCGCTTTCGCTGCGACAGCGTGCCCGGAACCCCACCTCGGGAGAGGGAGCCAGCAGGAGCCCACTGCTGAGGGTGACAATGGCTCCGCCCGCCAGGGTTTTCTCTTCCGTCTTCCAAATGGACTGATTTAACTGAAGGCCCCCTCCCCCCACCCCAGGCTATCAGACATCACCACAGCCCAGGCAGTTCCTCTATGACAGACACAGCAGATTATAGACTGGGAGGAGCTCTCTGTCTGCCTGCTGCTGCTAGGTCTCTGCTCCGAGAGCAAAGCCTGATGTTTTTAATCAAAGAGCAGAGCATCCAGCAGATCAGCACCCAGTTCTGAGATCCCACGACTCTTCCATCTTCGCTTGCCCACGCTGTTACGTAGAAATCCGCGGGGGCTCTGTCCCGCTGGCTGGAAAGACAGCACCTCTAGCCGGTTCCAGCAGATGTGCCAAGAGACACCTTTGCATCGAGTATCCGTGTCAGGCTTAGAGGGGAACAATCAAGGAGGGGAAAGCGCAAACGTGGAGCCCGAGGCCCTGATTCTCCTCTCACTCCCACGGGTGTAACTCAGAAGTAACTCTGCCAAACGGAGCAGTGTAAGCAAGGGGAGAGTCAGACCCAGCGTGCACACAGAGGGGATCCCTGGGGAGGGATCTGGGGAACAGCAGCAGGGCTAACGGGTGTGCAGTCCAGCACACCGTTTTCATTAATTTCTGTGGTATCCCTGCTCAGGGATCTGTTCCAAATCAGTGGCGCTTTCAGGCCTCCTAGGGGGAAAAAATGCTACAATGGAAAAGAAACATTTAAAAAGTGCGTGGTGGGGGGAGAAGCCAACAGCTCTGAGGACCTATTGATTCAAAGGGGAAGTTCATTCCAATCCCAGCACCGTTCTTGTAGCTCCGGATCTGTTCTGCTCAAGCAAAAGGAACAAAGATTTTTCTTTTGGTGGCCCGCTCCAGGATTAAACAGTAACTCCGCTAGGAGACGAGGACGAGCCTCCCCTTCCCCTGTGGTGAAAGAGAAGAAACTCCTGACAACTTACCTTCAAGAGAAGATGAGGAAAGCCGGGTGAAAACTCTCTCTCTCCAAAGCGGGATCGCTAGTTCATGGACTCTGGGCAGTCGACACGAACTGCAGCTGAACCAGCCCCGAATGAAAGGCAGAAGTTGAGTTCTCGCTCTGAAGTAGCCTGACTTCCCTCTTCCTCTCTGAGAAATGTAACCACTTCCTTGCGTGGGCGTGTGGGGACTGCAGAAAGCTGCACAGGCTGCCTCCAGCTGAAGCAGCAGCCACAGCAGGCTTGGGTTGGCTGCACGAGCCCTGGCTCAGTTCTCCAGGCCTCTGTGCAAGGCTCCGGGGCCGACACGTGGAAGTGCAGGAGCCTGGAAAGAGCTTCCCTCGCTACAGCTTGGCAGATGCCCTTGAAGCTCAGGGGATCGCTGCCGGGCTCAGCAATCGATTGTGTTCGCATCTGGCCCAGAAACCTGGCAGATTCGAGGTGCCTGGGCTCAAGAGGAGACTGGGCTGTGAAAGGCCAAAGGGAAGGGGCAGAGACAGGTGGATGCAACAGGAAAACTCCCCAGTTTGACAGTTTCATAACTGGAAGGGACAAGCTGGTGGCCCTGGAGGCCCAATCCTGGACTCCCTGATGCCCGGGAGTAACAGCATTTACACCTGAGATCAGCAGGGCTGCTCACGAGGGCAGTTACTCGCAGAAGCGTGTGCAGGATCAGACCCAAAGCATCCTCATTTACAACAGAGACTAGCCGCCCTCTGTTTCTTCTGAGCAAAATAGTTACTGTTCTCCCTGTTGTGGCACGCCAGCCCAGGGTATCCCAGTGCAGTTTGATGCTATGGCTTTCCACTGCTGGCAGGTTGGAGAGAGGACGGAAGGATCAAAACGTCCCTAACAGCTTCCCAGCACGGCAGGGTGACGCTGGTTTCATGGTGGGCCGTTGTGCTAGTGAAGCTTCTTAAACATTTTAAAAACCTTATTAACTTTGCAGACAATAGTTTAGTTCTATATTACAGACTTATAGAAAAAGAGACCTTCTAAAAACATTAACGTGTATGACTGGCACATGAAACCTTAAATTAGAGTGACTCAATGAAGACTCGGCACAGCACTTCTGAAAGGTTGCCGACCCCTGGGCTAAGTATTAATATGCATAGGCATTGCTGGGGGGAAGGAGAAGTAGCTGAAATGGCTGCACAAATGCCAGATCCAAAAAGGCTTTGACAGCTTTACCTTTCATATATTCCTGGCCCACTCTGCAGACTTCCTGCTTAACTGGATAGTCCGGATTTCTGCAGCATGCAAGGAGGGTTGTTCTCAGAGTGTCCCTAGAAGCCTGCAGGAGTCTTTAGGTCTGAGCCTGAGAAGGAGCCAGAATTTACCAATGGACATTGCCAAAGAGCCACAGTAATACGTCAGCAGCCCCCCATCAGCTCCCTCTGGCTCCCACCCACCAGCAGCCCTACCGATCAGCGC
Source organism: Mauremys mutica (assembly GCF_020497125.1). NCBI lineage: Eukaryota > Metazoa > Chordata > Testudines > Geoemydidae > Mauremys > Mauremys mutica. The sequence continues at coordinate 77,917,424 of NC_059082.1, read as the reverse complement.
CTCCTACTCCCTCCCCGTGCAGAAGGCTCTGGGGTGGAGGGGGAGGAGCGAGGGCATGGCAGGCTCAGGGGAGGGGGCAGGAAGGGGTGGAGTGGGGGCAGGGCCTGTGGCAGAGCCAGGGGTTGAGCAGTGAGCACCCCCCGGCACACTGGAAAGTTGGCGCCTGTAGCTCCAGCCCTGGAGTCGGTGCCTGTACAAGGAGCCGCATATTCACTTCTGAAGAGCCGCAGGTGGCTCTGGAGCCACAGGCTGGCCACCCCTGCTTTAGGGGCTGGGAGGGCTAGGGTAGGGTGACCAGATGAGAGAGAGAAAATATTGGGACACAAATATTCGGGGGGAGGGAGGGGTGTCCGCTAGCAAAGACAAAAAACAACAACAACAAAAACGCAAGTGCTGGTCACCTGGAGAGGGCTGAAGGTAACAGAGGATGATCCGGCAGGAAAATACATCTCTTAAAAATCAGGCAAGAGGCCTAACTCTAAGCTTTGAGAGGGGAGATGCAAAGCCCACCAAGGCAACTTGGCAGGTGTAACCACTCCTTGTCCCTCATTGGGTGACTTGGCTAACAATGCACCTGCTACAGGCTTCTCAGAGCTGAAAGGGGTTCAATTTCCTACCCTGCACATCTCATGTCTTCGGACCAAGAAAACCCGTTCTCCCTTCAGGCTACTGGTGGCTAGAAGCTGCTGTGATCTCAGCAATGCCGATCTTAGCTGCTCTGCCAGGGATCTTTTCCTGAATACACCAGAATATTGACTCTTTTGTTGCAAGAATACTGCTACTGATCACTGGCCACGGAGAGACCTGACAGAATGAACATAAGTTTACTTCACTGCAGAACAAAAGATTCTCCCCTCCAGGCTACCTTAAGACATTCAGCTGCCTGGAGCATTCCACTCCCCACTGCTACTACATGTTAAGACTGTGGGAAGGAACCCTTACCTCACTAAACAGAGAGCTTGGAATGAAAACCCAGCAGCATCCCCTGCAAAGCAGTTCCCTATCAGCTACTGCACTTCCTCTTTGCTTTGGGCTGAGGTGTGGCAGCTGCTGCTACACATTCTTCTGTTCAGATGTGTTGTAATTAACAAGGACAGAAAGAAGTTGCTACTGAACATGTGCAGCTCTTGCAGAGATCTGGCTTGTGTGTCTCTCTAGTCTAGAATATGATGCCAATGTATCCCCTGCAAGAGTGTAATTGGACACTGCTGCCTAGGACTGGTCTCAGGACTCCTGGGTTCTATTCCCAGCTCTGCCACAGTGGTGGCTACCTGTTCACTTCCAGAGGCAGGTAAAGCATTGGTTACACTCCAGCGTCATCCTGAAAGCTTTAGGGGCTGGGTTCTTCTCTTAGCCAGGTCCCACTTGCTGGTGCTGGGGTCAAACTCTCTCGGCTATCACGGGGTTTCCACACAGTGCTTCTCACAAGTGTACCGAAGGGCCTAAGACCCCATGTGCTAGGCCCTGTACAAACAGGGAACAAAGCCAATCCTTGCCCAAAGAGCTTACAATCTAAGGTGCCTACACAACGGGCACTATTGTAGATCTTTCAAAATTAGGGTTATAAGTTGGCCTGGTCCAAAAAATACATTTTTTAAAACATGTTTCTGCTTAAACCACATCATCTGATACATTGAATGCAGCAGGCCCGGGCAACGCTACAGCTCCTTCAGAGCCCATGAGCTTCCTCCCATAGTTATTCCTGCTGGCAAAAATTAAAATGAAGCCACTACAAAAGGTTCCTTGCTTCAAACAAATGAGTTCCCTGGGGGAAAAAAAGACATTTGTCAAAAGCAACTCTCCAGTTTTGCTTCCCCCACTTCAGCCTCTCCATATAAAGCAGGCAGCAGGAGAGGATCAACTTACAAGAGGGAGAATCATTGAGCACAGAAAGAGAGCCAGATTTTAAAATGAATTAGGACCATAAGGTCAGGCTGCCCATCTTCCTGTTCTAGGTCCTTGCAAGGCTTGACGATGTGACAGAGAATGCAAGCTGCTCCTTATCCTCTGGCTAGTGTAGAACATACTAGCTTGTGGAATTGAAAGTGAATTGAATTGAAAACAGAATTCTTTGACAAGGTGCTAATTCTTCACTGTAAGGAACCTCTTGACCAGCTGAAAAGAGGACAAGACCAGTCTTATGCATTGCTTGACTTACGATTTACCTGGCATTCAATGGACAGCTTGCACGGATTTCCATTGCCAAGTTTCAGGAAGGCATATGCACAGTAATGACGTGAAATGCTACACACAGAATTTGTATGTGCATGACACCCAAGAAACCCCTCGATGACCTAAACCCAGCTCAGCATAAGTGCAGACAACTAAGCAGGATGTAGACCTGGCCAGCTCACTGTGCTGCTATTGTCCAATTGCCTTAAAGCAGGACTGGAGTGAAGACTGCTAGAAAAACCAGTAAGATTGCTTGTTCCCATAGAATTAAGATGGCAGCTATGAGTTGTATTTGTTAGGAATAGAGCTCTCTATGCCCTTGTCTACACGACAAACTTATGTCGGGGTAACTACATCGCTTCATCACTGACCGAACCCCCGGTGTGGACAGTGTAATGTCTCCCATCGACATAGCTACCGCCTCTCAGGGAGAAGCTTTCCTGTCGGCTGTCACTAAGCACAACAGCTGCCCCATAAGTGAGACAAGACACCACTGACCAAACTGAGTGCGTAGTCTGGTGCTGCAGCTGGCTAACACGTACTAGCTGATTCTTACCAAAGATACAAAGAACGCCCCTTGGCCTCCTTAAAAGGTGGGAAATCAGGGCAAGGAGACTGCTTGACTCAGCCAGGCACTGTACAGACCTTCAGTTTGGTTTAAGGGAGAGGAAAGATGGTCATGTGATAAATGCAAAGGGTACAGGAAAAGCTATTCCAGATGAGACCAGTGGTCCCTATCTCTGAGAGTTGCCTCAACCGGATGCTGCAGAGCAAGGAGCAAGAAATCCTGCATGTCTTAAAGGATGTTGTTTTATATCCCTTAACGTCATAATTTTATCCTTTCTTAATCTAACGGTGAATGTGTTCATTGCCCATATGTGTTTAATCCATTCTGAATCCCACTAAGCTTCTGGCATACACATTTTTGTGGCGATAAGTCACACAGCTTGTGTTATGTCAAGGAGTTTGGAAATTGCTGATTTTTGCAGTTTTGTGACGCCTTCTCAGTTTGGAATTTGCTGGTTTTTGCCTTTTTGTACTAAGGACAACAGAGTTCAGTTTAACTTCTGAAGACCTTCCATTCTACCCTCTTCTCTGCATTAAACACGCCCACTTTTCACTCTTCCAGCAGATGTCTCTCTCTTTCTGCCTCTACTCATTCTTGCCACCTATTTCTGAACTCCCGTTTCTGCTACTGTCTTTCTGAGGTGGGAATAAAAATTTCAAAAGCATCCACACAACCTGGGGGACTAACTACCATTGACTTCAAATGAAACAGACACTTCTGAAAATTTTACCCCAGGTGACCAGAAGTCAGCAGTATTTGAGACATTCCAATATGATGTGTAATAGTTCTAATATTTTCTATCCTATTCCTACCAGATTATTATTTTTGGCTGGCACTAGTCTACCCCTGAACAGGGCTCTCCTTACAGTGATGCTTAATTCTTTTTTCTGAGTTGTTTCAGTTAACTTAGGTCCCAGCAATATGTAGTAGTTCAAATATTCCTCTACAGAGTATATAGCAATAATGAATTTAGAGATAGTGCTGCCTCCATGCACCAGGCTGAAAAAGGTTCCTCCGGAGTTTCTCAGTCTTCTCAAGCTTTGAGGAGCCAAAATAACTCATCTGACTGGCTCCCCCATTTTCCAGATGATTAATATATGTAACACTGGTCCAAATATAGAACCTTGGGACATTCCATTGTTACATTTTTGCCAGGTTTGGAATGGACCATTTGTTATCCTAAGCTGTTTCAAAAACAGTTCCTTATTCATGACATTCCCTGAGTCCATCACTATCTTAATGTCTCTAATAGTTTCTTGTGACAGGTTTTCACCAGGGGGATATTTTCCTAGCTCTGAAACAGACGTGTCTACAAGAGGGAGGTAATACCTATGCAATAGCAGCATAAGAGGTTTAATTCACTACTGTTTCAAGCACACAGAGCCTCACATGGAACATACAAGGAAATGCCCTGTATTATTACGGATGAAATCAGTCATGGTACTTTGCAGATCATTGCACTAGATGGCGAATGAGAGGTTCATTTCAGCCCCACTGATTCTATGCTCTTGAGATGAAGGAAAAACTTCAAAATGTTGACTTCCCTCCCCACACTCCTGGAAACCAGAAACAAGAGGAATGGGAAAATAATCATTTTTCTGTTTTACAGACACCTTACCTGAAAAAAGATGCGTCTTGGAGTTGCGGCTAGCTTGTTTTTTAGACATGCAAGAGAGACCCAATGCCTTGTGGGTTCCCTCTCACCCTCCTTTTCAACCCATTCAAAGGGGAGCAATAAGTAGAGTATCAAGTTACATGCTGGTTTCAGAGGAAGTGGTAAATATAGCCAGTGGTTTCCACCCCCCGCTCTTCATTTCTTCTGTTTGAAATGCAACACTCAAAGATGAGAGACCATGCAAACTGCCCTTAGCCAGATAATCCCCTCTAATGCACTGCCAACCTCAAGGCATGCAGCAAGATTCAACAGTCACCTTACATGGCCATATGGACAAAGTTATTCATAACTGCTTCTGTGAGTTATCAGGAGGTCAGAAATGAACTCCAGCAAGTATGACCAGTCCAACATTACTTTTTACATCTCTGGAGAAGCTGGTCTGTGCTCTCTGTGCTGCTAAACAAGCTGCACTCCTCCAGCAGTCATAATAAAGTAGAATTTTATACACCATGCCTAGAAGGTCATTGTCTCACTTGTCCTACTAGACTCTAGCTCAGTATTAATTATGCTTTAATTCCAGTATGCAGTGTCCATCCCATATCATAGATACTTTGAGCTAATGCTATTTGAGGAGGTGCTCCGTGCAAGCCTCAAAGCATTACAGATAATCCTGGTCATTTAATTTGCCTTTACCGAACCAAGTCTGAGCTGATAATGAGACGACTTTCAGTTTTAATTTGCTACTATTAGTCTGTTAACTGCTAAAGCAGACAGGACTAATCACTCTGGAAATAATCATTGTGACAAGTCTCCCTCATCATTACAGCTTTCCATGACCAGGCTCTTCCTTCAGAAGAAGTCTGGTTGGATTTACCCTCACTCTTGAGATTGTAAGGAGCTTTTAGCTGAGAAGACAAACTTCCTCCTCTTGATATAGAGGGACACATTAATGTTTTTTTCCTTTCCCATGCACTCACTACTGATTAGATCATCATTAACAAGGAACCAAACTACAAACACATTCTGTATCTTTTATTTCTAGCAGACAATTTACATAAAATTCCCCTTTTAAGTTAGTGATCCATAACTTCCTGCAATATACTACTAACGGAGCAGCTTTGGTAAAGAATGGAATGAAACAACCAATCAAAACGAAAGAGAGACAATCACAGCTGATTTTGAAACCACATTTCACCAAGTATGTATTTAAAAGAAAATCTGCCAAGCCATATCTTCTCAGTGCTTCCAAATGATCCAGCTTACTCATCCCTTTTCGGGTCTGTGTGGATGCTGGAGCTGCATGCTGTCAAGCAGTCTGTCATGCTAGATAATGGAGATCCATCTTTACATGATTCGTAGACCTTGGATAGAAGACTCTAAGGTCTTGAGAGAGAAAACATTTATCAGTAACTACTACAGTATCTTGTATTGAACATAGTCAACCCCTACAGCAAAACTAAGTGATAGACCAAAACAGATGAAACGTGAGACAAGTCCAGCTCTCTAACTTGGCCCCAACACTGGTTGGGGCTGGTACATACTACCAGATTATAAAGCAACCAATTGCAAAAATTGTGTACAGTAGAACCTCAGAGTTACGAACCGACTGGTCAACCACACACCTCATTCGGAACCAGAAGCATACAATGAGGCAGCAGCAGAGACGAAAAAAATAAAATAAAAAAGCAAATACAGTGCAGTACTGTGTTAAACAAACTAATAAAAAAATAAAGGGAACACTTCTGCATCGTAAAGTTTAAAGCTGTATTAAGTCAATGTTCAGTTGTAAACATTTGAAAGAACAACCGTAACATTTTGTTCAGAGTTACAAACAACCTCCATTCCTGAGGTGTTCGGAACTCTGAGGTTCTACTGTATTCCACAGCTCAACAGAAGAGTGGGGGGGGGGTCTACAGAGACACCTACTGGCCAATGTGCAGCAACACATGCAATCTGGTCTGGAGGAAATTCTGAGAGAGACTTGGCGTGCAGAATAGGGCACGCTTAGGCTTTCACAAAGATGGATCCTTAGATCCTAGATATATCCCAATTATGGTTGGGTTTTTTTTAAAGCACCAAGTAGGGCACCCTGCCATAGGAGTGTCAAGCAGAAGTCTGTGAGGTCTTTTGCTGGAATTTTAAACTATGAATCCTAGTTTGCAGGGTGAATGACCTAGTCTGTTTTGACGTCAAGATGAATCCAGTAAAAAGTCAGCCTAGAATCATTTAAACATTTAAATCCATTTAGGCTTTTTGTTTGAGCTTCCATGCAATTTGGACCTCACTTTAGACACTTTTTTGCTACTTTAAAAAAAAATAGTCAAAGTCTTTGAAGAGCCTGGGTCCTGCCAAGACAGTAAGCGCAGTCCCTAGCGGATGGAGAAAGATGATAACAGTGGCCCAGATGCACAAAGGTATTTAGGCTCCTAACTTCCACTGATTTCAATGGAAGTTATAAGCCTAAATACCTTTGTAGACCTGTGCCAGTCCCTTTGATTGCTCCAGTAATTATTCTGGTCTCCTGAGCCAGCATGGTTGTGGCTTAAAAAAAAAAAAAAGAAGGAGATTGGAGGAGGAAGAAGAGGATTAACAAGATTCCTACAGGGACCCGAGTGATCCCATTAAAAAATTAGTCTGGATTAGTACCATCTGCTAAGCAAATACATCTGTGATTATGTTGAGTCTTGGATCTGTCCTCTCTAAAGAGTTCACTAAGAGTCCTAACTATTCAGAGTCTAGATTCCCTAATGCTAATACAATTTACATTAGGGCTGAATCCCAGGTTCCGATGCCCAGAGATTAACAAATCACAGACAGTTCACAAGTAAGGCTAAGATTCTGTCATGGTTATTTTTAGTAAAAATCAGTGACAGGTGAAGGGCAATAAACAAAAATTCACAGTCCGTGACCTGTCCCTGACTTTTACTAAAAAGAGCTGACACAAAATGGGGAATGGGGGAGCCAGCACCCACTGCTGCTGCTCAGAGCAGCTGGGAGCTGCAGTGTCCCTGCTGCCTGCAGACGCTGGAGCTCGAGGACTGGGAGCTAGGAGCTGCGGGGCCCCCCAGCTGCTGCTCAGAACTGCAGGTCCCCTGCCGCCTGCAGTGGCTGGGAGCTCTAGGTCTGCCCTTCACGGATGGGATCTCCCAGTGGCAGCTGAGGGGGCCCCCGCCACCTGCTGGAGCTGGGTGCTCCGGGAGCCCCCGCCGCAGCTCAGAACTCCAGGACCAGCAGTGCCTGCAGCGGCTACAAGCTCCGGGGCCCCCCCCACAGTGGCTTGGAGCTCCGGCCCAGCAGCTGGGAGCTGCGGGGGCCTAAGTTGCCTGTAAGTTGCGCGGCCGCACAACAGCCTACTTAGCACCGCGCAGGTGCTCAGGGAACCTGCCCAGGGACCTGCTGGGGTGCCCCTCCCCCAGCCCCAACTCAGCCTGTGGCCCGGACCTGCGGGGGCTGGGGCGCCTGGACCTGCCAGGGACACAGCTGGAGCGGCCCGGGCCCAGCTACAGCCAGAGCTGCCCAGACCCAGGCATGGCTGGGGTGGTCCTCCCCTCAGGGGCTGGGGCGCCTATCCTGCAGCCTCAGAGCTCCCGTGGTGGGGAGAGGTGCCTCTTCCCCCTCCCCCCCAGCCCTCTCTTCCCCCACAACAGCACCTGGGCTGGGGGGGAGGAGGGGGGCCTCTCTCCCTGCCACAGCCCCAGAGCACCGCCCTGCACCCCAAACCCATCATCCCCGGCCCCATCCCAGAGCCCTCACTCCCTGCACCCAAACCTTTGCCCCATCCCAGAGCCCACACCCCCTGCACCAGCCCTGAGCCCCTCCTCCCTGGCCTCACCCCAGAGCCCGCACCCCCAGCCGGAGCCCCACACCCCAACCCTCTACCCCAGCCCTGAGCCCCCTTCCACACTCCAAACCTCTTGGCCCCACCCCCACCACATGAATTTTGTTATGTGACATGACAAAATTCTCCACACATGGGTGGGAAAAATTAGAGGGAACACTGGCGGGGGGGGGGGGAGGGGGGAGTGTTGGGGAGGGTGTCTGCCCCTGCATGATGGCTGGGAGCTGTGGTGGCCCCACAACTGAGATCTCTAGGGCCCTCTGGCTGACAGCTCCAGCCCTGCAGCCCAGGGGCTGAAGCAGAAAATGTCACGGAGGTCTCTGGAAGTCACAGATTCTGTGACTTCCATGACATTATCGTAGCCTTACTCATAAGCAAAGTAGTAAATGCATACCTTGAAATCCCAGATGGTCATTGCTCCATCAATGCCAGTGGTGCAGAACTTGCGACAATCTCGCTTGTCTACCTCATAAATAGACACTTGGCTGAAAACAGAGTGACAGCTGTAAGAGAGCTAAGAATACCAGAGAGCCACAAGTAGTGGAGACATGGCTGAGTAGACTTTAAAGCACTGGATATTACTGGCTTTGTAAGAACTCCAGAAGGTTCAATCCCTATTCTCCCAAAGGAAGAGTGTGTGACATGATTGTAATTTGTATCTTCTGCCTGATTTTCATTATGCCACTTGAGAAAGACTAAAGCAAGCATCATATTTGGAGGATGCTGGAGAGTCTGCTTGAAACCCCTCCATCTTTTATTAGGTGTGCTATCAAGTAAAGATTTCAAAACACAACCCCACCTCATGCATCTTCAAGGAGTAAGAATGGTGAAGTGGTTCTGCCAATGTAAGAACTTGGGAGGCAGCCTCCAAGGCAGGCAAGGAAGGTCATCCAGCATTATTATAAAAAGCTTTAAATTATAAGAGGCACTAAACTTTACTTTACAAGTGTTAGTGTATTTTGTGCACATGGAGTACTGGGGCAAACAGAGGAACATCTCACATGATTAACTTGTATTCACTCATTCCAGAACAGTAATAAATACTGAAATAAGTTTTTAAATGTGAGGGTGAAAGGAGAATTAGTTTTTCAAGTGAATTCTGCTCACTGGATTTAGTGGCTTTGGTAAGTGTCCCTGGTCCCACTTACAGTATCAAGTCCTAGTTACACAGTGTCTGTTCAGGTCTGAATTATGGAACACATTAAATATGACTTTACCCAGAAGCAAAGGGAGATACACATGTGTAACTATCAATGTTAATCATTATCTTTTATGAAGTTGCAAACAAAACTGGAGCAATTAAATCTCCTTATTCAGGGTATCAGACAAGGGGTCAGGAAGGAATTCCATGTCTCCCTTTCCAATAGCTAACATCTATGCACAAAATTGCTAAATCGGCTAAGTCCCTGGAGCAAGGCATTCTTGCCTTTCTATGAAAGACCATGAATAAGCAACTGTCAGTGAAAGGGTAAGTTTTCTGATATTGCAAATCCAAGGTTGAAGGGTCTCCGATATGTCCTGCAATATACAAGGTACAAGGGAGCTCTCCTTGTCACATGTCCTGAGCATGGTGGCACTCACGTGATGCTGTTCTGATGCAGTGTCTCCAAAGTAGTGTTACGATCCTCTGTAGTGGCTCTCTTGTCCATGTTGCGGAAGCGTTCCATGGCAGAAATATTGCGCTGGATGCTCTGCTTTGGAATGTCTAGTTTGGAAACGAAGGTCAGTGAGCCACGGTCATCACAGTTAAAGAGCATTGGGCAGCAATCATGGCCCTGCAACAAGACATTATTAAGGCAAAAAAATTAGCTAATTCGGAGCAGCACCTTTGCTTTTTATACCTCACTTGGCTGCAGAACAGCTCGTGCTGGTGCTTCTGAAGAGGTATTTTATTATTGACTAACTTCACAATGTGCGTGTTATCCTCTCGCTGAAGCACTACAACATTCTACACGGGGAAAGAAGGGACACTTACAGCTGCCACAACGCTGTTCTCAGAGACAAATGACACACTCAGGAACGGGAGGTACTCTGTTTTCAGCTGTGAAACCCTAAACACAAGAACAATTGTTAAAGAAGGGCCTCACTGAAACCTCTTATCTTTTGTTTCAACAGAATATGACAAAAGGGCCCATTCTCAGACAGCGCTATTAGTACAAAAGCTAGTATAGCCCAATTACTATAATATGGTGCCTTCAAGTGACCCAAGTAGATTGTGATTTACATGAAAGTAATTATAGCTTAGTGCAAATGCCCTTTGAAATCTATTTTTATTTTAAATCCTGTGCCATGTCCCCAAGAAATTAAGGAAGAGAGAGTAGTCAATGTTTATAAAAATCCTACAATATTTTATACTGGGCTGCTGAGCAGGCAGTAGAGGGAGCCATTAACCAGAAAACTATTCCTGGCTATATGCTGACCTTATAGAGCATTCTGTACACAAGTGGTGACACACATTTAAAAAGATTACACATTCCAGCAATACTGATATTTATCAATTTGGGCCTTTTCTGCTTGGTAAGACAAAAGTTAGGTCTCTATAAGGTTACAAAAATAATGTAAAACACTCCAGTACTTAAAGTACTTGGCTGCATCCTTTTAAGAAAATAGCTGGGCATTTATATCAATATTAAATGATCTCATCATTCAAGTTATTACAACAATATCAAGGAAATTAATGAACAGGACAGGATTTCAAAGATGGCCCTAGACCATCTGTATTATTTAATGATCTCTCTAGCTAAGTATACATTCTGCATTTCTCCCCAGATCTGTGTGTCTCAATTAAACACAGCTGTGCTCAGATGGCCCTCTCCTCTCCCCACATCCCTGGAACAACGTCACCTCTCTCCATTCCCAAGAGAAGAGAGACAGGGGGACTACAGGAGAGTAGTGAAATATTTCTACCATGGTTGGAGGATATAATTTAAAACCTTGCAACAGGTAAGATGATGAAGAGGACAGGTGTGGAATTGAGATTTCATGAAATAAACAGTTTATTCTCCAGTCCCTAGTTAACACTATCAAACTGGGAACTAGATGTAAAAGAACTGGACATGCTCTCACAAAAGTCTCCTATAGCTATTCCACAGGAGAATGTAGTTTCCTAATAGCAGAACAAAACACACTGTTGGTTTCAAAAACCATTAATTTACTCCAAATTGGTTTTATTTATCCAAAATTCCCAAAAGCCAACCTGAATAGGCGTCAGAGACACAAGTCTTCTAAACTTTAAATGGATTGCTTGTACCCCATAGCATAACTGACAGAGCTGGACACAACACTTCTGGAAATACCAGGTTTGTTCTTCCTTGTTGCAAACACAACATTCCACATGCCATGCTTGCCCTTCCCTCCTAGTATCGCAGGGTTAATAAAGACACAGATAACAAAAAGAAAATACTTACATCATATTTTTTGAGGCATCAGCAACTGACACAGTACTATCGTGGCTGACCCAGGCTAGGCGGTTACCACTGGCAGAAAAACTGACGCTGTGCACCCATCCGCCACTTCCAGGACCACCAAACTCTGACATCAGCTGCCCAAAGGGCATCTTTGAGCCCCATGGTGTGCTGGCTGGCTTTTCATCCACTTCCTTAATGTAAGCAGAAAACACTCTGCAAAGAAAAAAAAACACCAAAATGATAATGTACACAGCTGCCTTCTCGCAAATGCAACCTTCTGTCTCTTTCCTTTTTGCCAGAGGCTGGCTATGGAAATGTATACTGCACTTACAAAAATTCTCTATTGCATTAAGATTTTTGTTTCTTCCTTTCACAGCACTAACAACCCTAACAATCAAGTTCGGAGAGAATCTGAGAAGTGCAATATGTAACAGCTAGCTAATACAAATCCTTATAAAGAATCCAAATCTCAATCTAGAGAATGGGTAAGAGAGACTGTCACATTCGGACTAACTGCTGGAAGAGTGCATCAAAACATATTAAACGGTCACTATTTTTCTGCATCTCTTTTCCCAGCACTGCTATTTATCAAAATGTGTTAAATAAAAAGCCTCCCCCTATAATCATAGATTCCTTTTGTGGGATTCAGGGGTGGCAAAATATGGCATCCATAACTGCTACCATGGAAGTTATTATGATGTCACAGGCATAAGATTAACCGCAGCAGTTAATCCACTGAGCAAGAGTGTTCTTCTATTTGAAGCACACCATAGTACAAATAAGGAAACATTTCAGTATAACAATAACCATGATCAAACAATCATGCTCAAGGTCAAAAATGAAGAGGATTTTTTTTTTTAAAGTGAGCTTATGGTAATATTTTTTAAACTCTGCATGCGTGTGCCACATTGTTCAACATACGCTTTGAAGAACACACACGTCTTCAGTAAAGCCGACAAATATAGAACAGAAAAAAGGCCTTAAGTGCAGCTATGTTAATATGGCTACCAGAGAATTCTAAATTGTAAACATGAGTTCAATCAGCCTTGTCAGTTTAAAACAGAAGTTGGCGGAAGGACTGTGTGTTGTTGGTAGGTTTAAATTTAAGAGCCTTTTACAAGAATCCAGAAGGACAGATCACTTAATATATGGAAATAGGACATCGTATGTTAAAAGCAGCAGTGTCTTTGATACAAGGCAAGAATAAAGCAGTCCCAAGTAGGAAGAAGACTGGGAGGTGACTGATGATTGAAGAAGCCTTTCATTTGCTGAGATTTCTTTCTGAACCATTCAATTTTAGAACTAAAGCCATCTCTATGCTTGAAAGTCTCCACATTCAAAGAGCACTAGAATATGGCCTTTATTTCCAGTGACACTGCTCCAGCTACAGTATAAAAAACGCCCCTACATAGTGCTCATAGCTATATTCTAAGAGAGAGATAAAGTTAAAGGAAGAGGCCCTATGGATTATCAAGGCCAGCCATCTTAAATCCTATTAAATAACTATCAACCAGCAGCACCTCTTGCCCTGGATTTTTATCAGCATGTGTCCTGCTTGCTGAAGTGATGTACTGCTAGCTACTACTGATTTTGGCCATTTAATAACTTTTCAGAACCAGCTATGGGTGCAGATGTGATAAAAGCCCAGTAGTCTTTATAACTCTAGTATATAACTGAACATTCGCCTGGAAACAGAATTCCGGAGATCTGTATTCACCTTCAGCAGAGAAAGACAGTTCTCCTAACATTCAGAAATAGGTTATTCGCAGGCAATAAAAGTCAGAGACCTGGAAATGTGAATTGAGATGGACACTTCTTCTGATGCACCTACGTAAAGACCTGTTCCTCTCTCTGATCAGAGTTGTCACTGGTATTAAATGGTCCATCCTGCAATGCAAACTTTAAATAATAAATGCCTCCTAAATATTTTAATAGAAAGATATACATTTCAGAATGGACCATTTCCAGAGGAATGAAATGCAGGGCAGAACAAGTTTTCCAGCAGGAAGTACATGAAACAATAATAATCTTTCATGAATCATTGTTCTGTTCTAAGGAAATCCTGGGAAGTTGATTCAACCTATGTTTGGTAATTTCTTGCCTACCCATATCTTCAATAAGATTCTTCAATAAGGGATGATTAGACACAACAAGGCATTACAAGGTAATCAGTTCCAGCTTCTCAGGAGCAGTCAAAAGAAAAACCTTGCATGAGATCCTCTCCACATAAGAGGTGTTAAAAAAAAATACCAGGACAAAAAAGTTACAAGTCCAAGGAAACTGACATTAATATAAAAAACAATTCACATTTAAATAGCACCTTTCATCTCATAGGGTCGCAAAGTGCTTTAACAACATATACGGAAGGAACCTTTCACACACAACTCACATGCAGTCTCTTCTGGAGGGGCAAAAACACTTTACAAAAGTCAACTGTTTAGGGCAGGAAGTGAAGATGTATACCATATCCAAATTAAACAAACTGGGATTTGGTCAGAACACTCCTCATGTGAAAAGTGCCATGAGATATCAAATGACCAAATGCTCTAAACTTCAGATTTACACCTCATTTTAGACTACGGAATGTAATGTTTGGGCCTAGCATTTATTCTAGTAGCCATTTTGAACACACAGACTTTATTTTTAAGCCTGAATACTTCCCCTGTAGCAGAAGGAAGGGAAATTCTCACTATTGTGCAAAGTAAAAGTGTTTAAAATAATAATAAAAAAGAATACAGTGAAGTCACCATGTAGAAAATTACCTATCTGGGCCCACATCCTGCAAGCCGAGACACATGGATGGACCCGTGCACTGCACCCCATGACTTTAATGGGATGATGTGCAGGTGGCAGGGATCTATCTACACTAAGCAGCTGCCAAGTCTTCCAACCTCATGCTAACAATGGCCAAAGGTCTGTTTCAGATAAAAGATGGTGCTTGACAGGCTTTGATTTCATATTAGGAGCAGCATGGAGCTGACCGTCAGGTACCTGCATAGCTGATGCAGTATAAGTAAGTAAATACTGCTTTATGAAAGTGACACTGACTTTTTAGTGGATACATGCTAAAAATCTAAAGCCCTATGTACATGCGTAGTGGCACAGATTAAAATAGTCTTTCAAGGCTATATTTTATTTTTCTAAATAAATACATTAGTACATGACAGGTTGCTATTTTGACAGTGTACATAGGATTAGCACATACTTACTGATTTAAATCAGTAACCCAAATCAACTTGCAAATGCTTTATTTACTCTCACCTGCATTTGAAGTCACAGGATCCTGCAGCCAGCAAGACATTATTGGGATGCCAGTCCAGACTTAGGACAGTGGAGCGAATGGGCTTTTTAATGTGTTTGCTCACCCACCTAAAACAGGAAATAAAACTTATTTATTGGGAACCATTTGCTTACCATTAAAGCACCAAATATCCAGCAGTATATGACTCCAATGCATTAAATCTCAGTGCAAGTGACTGGAAACATTCCAACTTTGCAACAGAACTGATGTGTAAAGGAAGAGGAGACTGAAATACACATGGCCCATTCAATCATCATTACTGTTAAATCTGCCCCTAAATTCTCACCAGACAAGAAATGGTTCTAGACATCATGGAACTCCAGCCCTCTATTACTCCACAGTGACAGTACATTAAAATGCAACACTTGTAATATACACCTGAATTCTGTCAGATGTGTGTATTCTCTTTACTTTTCAGTTAGCTCTATGTAGGTTTTTGAGACACTGACCAGCTGAACGTTTTAGAGAAGAATTCAACTAGTTATTCTCTTTTTTCTCCTTTCTTCTACCTTACTCCATCTAGTCGAGATTTTGTAAATTCATTTAAGAAAATACTGATGATTGCAAAACCTCCAATACAATTCATGAATCTCAAGTGGCTATGAGCTCTGTCAGCCAGGCATCAACAATTAAAATAAAGAAGCTACTATTCTGAGCAGATACGCATTTGGGTCCTATGCCCTTTTGAAATCAATTTTTGGAAACACTTTAATATACCAAATTGACCACTACTCTGACCTTGAGCTCATTAACTTGATTTTGATGTAGTAAATTTCCCCTTTTATATGCCCAAGAACAAGAGAACATTGTTGAATTATAATATAGAGTTGAGCAGTATTTTCTTAGTACAACATTCTGAGTGCATTTTTTTTTGCAGGTTTAAAGTGTTTTCTGCAGCTTATAACTTTTCTGTTCTTTATATTTTATGGTAAAATTTATGAAAGTTATATAAACTCATATTGCATGGAAATTTTCACAGGTTATTCAGAAGGTTACAATATACAGATCAATTAAATGCCGCATTTAAGTCACGGATAACAGCAATAGCAAAACAAAGTTTTTTCCATCTAAATATTGTGACTTGGGTGCAAGTTCTTAGCCTGTAACTGGGGGAAAAACCTCTCTAAACATGGAGGATTATGCAAATAAAGACAAGGTACCATTCAGTCCATGTTTGTAAATCTATCTTAAAATGCAACGTCTTCCGTCCCGCCCAAATGCTGTGGCTTTGGCATAGTATATAAATGCTAATGAAAAGAAGCATGTATCTCACAGATCTTGTAAGAGACACGGAAATGCTAATGGTTATACATTGCTTGATGCTGTCAGGTTCAAGTATGGTCACCCACTCCATTTCTGAGTGTCAGGTAGATCACTTGTTTCTTTACACACCAAACAGAAGACATTTATTAAAGTAAGTTCTTTGCTTATGCAACACATTTCTTTTGAATGGTTGTTTCAGATGGTATATGACTAGAAACCTGTGAAATTCTTTTTATTTTTTATTGTTTCTTTTTTGGGGATTTTCAGGTTATTTTGTATTACCCATACTACGGGGTTGGACCTGGGGGTGGGTGTGCATTTGCATACAATCACCCTGCAGTGGTGGCTCATCACATGGGTTCAGTTCCCCTTTCTGGGCCAGGCCACAGTGCCATTCACTCAAAATTTAGCCAAGACACCTTCCCTACACCCCATGATGATGAAGGGTAACTGGGCCAAACCTGAGCAGCACCATGACCATTTTATTTCATGTTATTTCATATTTGTGAGATATGGGGCTCGATTTCTGAAGCTCTATACAATATTTACTCAAACAACTTCAGAATCTTGGTGAATTAGTATTGAGATGGTTTGTGTGTCAACAACAAGTAAACTATTACACCAAAAAACCTATTTGGTAAATGAGCAAAGTCCCAGGCAATGGTTAGTCATAAAAGAAATTCAGGCACTTTTGAAAGAGGTAGGAGAAGTAAAAACATCAAATATTTGAGAAAATCCATTAAACTTGCCAGAAATCAGGTAGTGGAGTATGAAAATAAAGGCCTAAATAGACATACAGTAAAACCTCAGAACTACGAACACCAGAATTGTAAACTGACCAGTCAAACACACACCACATTTGGAACCAGAAGTATGTAGTCAGCAACAGAAACAAATAAAAAAAGCAAACATAGTACAATACTGTGTTAAATGTAAACCACTTAAAAAAAGGGAAGTTTAAAAAAAAAGATTTGACAAGGTAAGGAAATTGTTTCTGTGCTTGTTTAATTTAAATTAAGATGGTTAAAAGCAGCATTTTTCTTCTAGATAAAGTTTCAAAGATGCATTAAACCAATGTTCCGTTGTAAGCTTTTCAAAGAACAATGTTTTGTTCAGAGTTACAAACCTTTTGGAGTTACGAACGACTCCATTCGCAAGGTGTTCGTAGCTCTGAGGTTCTACTGTAAGTAAGTGTTAGAAATACATTTTCAAGGTACTGTCCAAGGATTTAGCTACCTATTAATATTAATGAGAACTGCATGATTAAATCACATGCATAACATGTACCCTTTACAGCTTTGAAACTCTAAGAAAACCACAATTAAAAAAGATAAAAACTCAGCAATTAAAGCACATCTGTGGTCCATTAACTGCATTTTAAAATACACTATGGAATACAGAAACAAGACAATGTACTGCCTCATGGATTTGCCTTAATGGAAATCATCTAGTTTAAACTGCTCACCAGTCATTTTCAGACTCAAAGTAGCACACAGATATGAGTCGAGCTCCACTTCCTACGGCAAATTTATTCTCCAAAGGAGACCACTTCACAAAGGTGGCCGCGCGATTAATTCTCAGAATCACTAGAGTTGGCTTCCACACGCCGTCTTTCTGACTCCAGACGTAGGCATTACGGTCTGCACCACAAGTTACAATGCGGTCGCTCTTGGGAGCCCAGTCAATACCTGCAATTGAGACCTTCTATTAATATCACATTTTCTTTCTTGTGAATCCCTGTTTACTGTACAGCAACCCAGAACAGAGACATCAGCTATTGCCCTTTGCCATGAAGACAGATACCAATGATGTCTTCACCACCATTCATTCAATCACTACTGTAAACCTTTACTGCTCCTGACTTCTCTCTCCAAATCCCTCTTACTGATAGATTTTATTGGAACATAGACTGTGTGATAAGGAAGACTGCTTTGAAAGCTTGCCCACTTGTAGTAGAATGGCTACCGCCCTCTTCCTCCACCCCCTTTTCTGGATTCCAACTCGATTTCTGCAAGAGGCTTATTACTTAATAGCTAAACAAGCAGTACTTCCAAAACTTCGCCCAAACCTCAAGCATAGTTGTTTACTTTGCTGCTGCCAAGCTACACGGTCATGGTCTAAAACTTCAGACAGTAGTAGTTTTTAGAAATGTTAGAAAGAACAAAGCTATCAGTTTTTAATGTAGGAATACAATACTTGTATCTGTGTCATGCCTACTTAAGCTGTGCCATAAGCCAAAAATAAATCAGTATTAATGCAAAGAAGCGAATGTCAGAAAAAAATAGTATAGGAAATCCCTTTGACAAGCTTGCCACAGCTTTCCATCCTTCCTATGCAATGATGGATGTTTTCAACTGGAAATATTCAGAGCAGAGTTATTTCCTATCTTTTTACTCAGCATCTTTCTTATTGAGTCAGTCTGCTATCATTAGTCTCCCCCACCCCAAAAATATATTTAGACCTTCCTTAACAGCAATACTCTAATACTAAAAAAAATTCCTCCAGCATGCTGATTAAAAAACAGCATGAAAGATACAAAAATAGAATTAAGGTAGAAAAATATGGCAGAATCTGTTGTATAATATTTTTAGATGCAATGTTTATTCTACAATTCATTTCTGGCCTACTATAAAAACAGGTTTCTCAATGTTAAAATACTGCAAGTGTCAAGACTTTGGTAAGCTTTAAACACTGCAAAGCACCCAGCATTCTCAAGTGGCAGTGGTATGCAACACTGACTTCTGTAATGAACACCCAAATGTTGCTAGTGGCAACAGGTGCAACTAAAATGCTGAGCAACACCTTTGGGAATGACAAGTCTTTTGTACATTCAATGGTTAGGTCAGCATGAAAGAGTGCAAACTGCTGTGTGCTTGCCAATGAGGCGCAGGTAAGTTTGGCGATGTTCCCACAAAACCCTGTAGTACAAGGGTGGGCTGATATCAGCACACAATACTGGTGGACAGGGCAAATGCAAATTTTAACTAGTTTCCCAAGTAATTTTGTTTAAAAGGCTAATGCAGGACAATACCATTTTCTACACAATACCTGGGTGACTCATGTTTTGGCAATCTTACCATTTCTATATTTTAATTTTGGATCCTGGACATTATATTAACTAAGCTTCTGTGTTAAAGCCAGTGACCCGTGAATTCCAAGAATTCACACAAGTGGAACTTACCCCAGAATTGTGCATCAGTATCTAAGCTTTATTTAACAAAGGTTTCTAGCCATTATGGTTGCAAAGAAGATGTTAAAATATAAAATGAGTAAAACCAATGCAGTGGTATATCTTCCTGAATCTGCAGACAGCCTGAAACAATAACTCACAGATGTGAAGAGTACCATTTATCTCCAATGAGTGTTAACTCTGAAACCAAAACATGGCAACCTAGAAGTGAGCACTGTAAACCTCTACCACATCTCCCTGGATGCCAAAATCCTCAACTTCCTGCTATCCAGCCACCAAAACCCACAACGTCTTGTTTTCCCTCACTGAAAATTTTAATATAAAACTAAATTGTCAATACAGAAGTATGAGACAGTACAAACTGTAAATGCAAACAAAAATTAAAATAAACTGGATTTAATATTTAAATAATACTGTATTGTTATATTAATTTTATAATTAAAACCCCAACTTTTAAAATTTAAACTCAGCTGCTGCAGAATTTCTATTCTGGCACAAAAACCAAGACCTTGCTGTAGAAATGAGCTCTAGCTTTCCCCAGAATACAAAGGACCTTTGGTAAAACTGTTTTGCATTATCTTCCTTTTCATGTTTTACCTTGTAAAACAAAGGTCTGAAGACCCTGTTTCATCACCAGGGTTTAAACGGCAACCCACTGCTCTTTACACAAAGACACACTGTATTACAAGCATATCAAAGAGAAAGGAAGATATTAACTGATGTCAACCTGCTTAAACATAAAGTGCTTGTTTAATCCCCAGAAAATATATCTATAGATATCAAAAGCCACATACCAGTATAGCAGAGTCATATATACTTGCTGAAGTTTGCTTACTAAAACTAGCAATTAAGATGGAATGCAAAGTACGACCAGAGAAAAATCACAACAAATTTGGCTTATTTGTAAAGTTGAAAAAAAATATTCTTGCTATCTCATTAAAGATTTTTTTTTAAAAAGTCACAGGAACAGGATACTACTACTTTTTACAGCCTTGAACTTTAGTATGGTAGCTACTCAATGAAAGTGTTTGGAAATCAATGCTTTGCTTCCCCACATTTGCTTTATGTGGTCCAGAAAAATGCTGCAAAGCTCTCCATGAAGTGAGAGTGCCAACCTATAAAAAGACTGGATCATCTATTCATCACTTCCAGATTTCTTACTGTTTGTCAGACTACTTCTTAAAAGCAGGTTGAATCACTTTCTATAACTATGTTATCAGATTCACTTACCTGTAATGTGTCCATTGTGTTCCTTCAGTTCATGAGCTTTTACCCACTGGTTCCCACTCTTCTTATAGATGTGAACTTCATGGTTATTAGGGCTAATGGCAATCTCTGGCAAAGGGAATTAATCCATTAGTATGTGAGATTATTTTTTACAGGGCTTTGGAGCGGAGCAGCTCCGGAGCACTGGAGCTGCAGATTTTTGCCTGGAGCTGAAGCGGAGCTGGAGCACAGCTCCAAAGCTCTGATTTTTTATGACAAAAGCTTTAGAACAGAATATCTTTCCAAATCAAGTCTGTATTTTTCAGTTTCAAAATGTGTACACAGGTGGATACAAATCTCATTGGGAATGCAGAGTCTGGACTAAAGAGATTTATTCCCAAAGTCCAGAATGCATTGTAGGGCATTTCTTATCTGGAGAAGCTGTGAAGAATTTTAGAACTGTATGATGTTTAGTATTCAACAGTCTCCAAAGAAGAAAATAGATTCTGAAGGTTATAATCCAAAATGGGTGGGGAGAAACTAGGGTACAAAAAAGGCTGGATTTGGGGCATGGAAAAGAGGCTTAAGAGTGAGGGTAATAGGAAGTCGTGGCAAGTGATGATGCCCACTTAAATCTCTAGTTTTTGCTTTTGGGCACCGCAGATAAACACTTCTAAGACTCTAGTTTCCCGTATACCCAATGTCCTAGTACGGAATTTTGAAGACTATCACTATTGCAGCATGTTTTGTAGTTTTTAGGGGAGCGCTCAGTGAGGCACACTAGATATCTGATATTGTCTTGTAATTGTTGCTGTACTAGATTGTTTTCTCCTTTTCAAAGTTCTGGGTCACCTTTCTATAAGTATATGGTTCTGTAGCATGTACAAAATACCAATCAAAGGGGAAAAGATAGTTAATATGGTACTTACGAGTACGATCTCTGTTCCAAGCATGGCAGGTGATTGGTTCTAATAAAAACTGATGTAGAGACATTCTGAATAAAGGATATTTTTAGTGTTTTAAACAGTGAAAAAGCTGAAAGGAATAAGAGTTGAAAATCAACATTTTAAATTAGATAATTACATAAAGCTACAGTCTTAGACATTACTTACCAGGGCTGCTTGAGTCAAATACTATAGCTTATTTACACATCATCATAACTAGTTCAACAAGAGTATAGATACCTAAAAAGGTTACCTTTACTATCTCAGGAATTTACAAAGCACCCATTCACCATGGTATGCAGACTTATTTTGACTTCTCATTCTTAATACAGCTAATTGCAAAGGCTTTGGCTACACTTACACTTCAAAGCGCTGCCGCGGCAGCGCTTTGAAGCGCTAAGTGTAGTCAAAGCACCAGCGCTGGGAGAGAGCTCTCCCAGCGCTGTTCGTACTCCACCTCCCTGTGGGGAATAACGGACAGCTTGACTACACTGGCGCTTTGCAGCGCCGCAATTTGCAGCGCTGGAGAAGGTGTGTTTTCACACCCTGCTGCAGCGCTGCAAATTTGTAAGTGTAGCCAAGCAGTCCGTGTTTCTTCACACGTAAGAGACAGGCTTTCCCTGACTTATGAAAAGTCTTCTAACAAACCTAAATAATTCTATAGCGTTATAGAATGGTGGGTTGTTTTTTTTTTTTTTAAAAACTCTCTATTTAAGATAGATATTTCAATAAACCGATCAAAGTCCAATGCAATATCAAGGCTCAATGGCAGCATTAAGACGATTCCAGGAAGATTTTTTTTTAAAAAGTTGAATGTGTCATTTTAATATTAACACACACATTCCACTGAAACTTAATTACAGTGTACTGACACATTTGTTATGTAATAAAATTATTCACTTCATTAATCTCAAAAAGAAATTAGGTCTAATTAGCTATAAATTTTTGGATTACAGATTTTTTTCATGAAAACTGAACACTAAAATGATAGCATAAAATATTCTAATCTGTAAATATACAATTTATTTAAAAAAAAGCTTCGTATTCCATAATTTGTAACTGCATTAAAACAGATGCCACTGGATTCTGCAACCGAAGTTGTATTAGTGATTAACCACACAACTGTATAATACAGGACAATCTGAGACTTTACACACTCCACATGCACAGCTGTCAAAAGTATAAAGACACTGCAGCATAAATGGAAGATAACACAGCAGCAGTTTAAAAGCACCTGTAGTCATCAAACTATATACAGCTCAGTACATATAATTTGTATGCCAATTCCCACACATATTCCTACTAAATTTCATATCCAAGGATCAATTTATAATAGTCCAGGAGAAAGCTTTTTTCCTACATGCATGTAAAAGGAAAAAAAACAACCCACAGTGATGTCATTCTAAAACACTCACACCCATTATAATCTGAAATTACAACATACCCAAGTATGGCTATGTTAGCAGAGGGTGGAGATTGCAAGGCAAGGTAGGAATTCAGATGCAAACAGGAAATGAACAGAACCCAACAGAAACTCAGGAGTGAATGGAAGATGAGCAACTCCTTACTGAATTTAGCAAATGGAGTCACAGTAGTTTAACAAATGATACAGCATTCCAACACCACAAATATTTTTGGAGACTTTTTTTTTTAAACTTAAGTACTGCCTCCACGTTGTTACCTTACACTTAGGGAAACAAATACAATTATATATTAGTGTACTTCTTCTGAAAGTGCATTTTGAGAAAAACAGTATTTAAACTTTTAACTAAGGTCAAGGTGATATAATTTTCAACTGACACCTCATTGCTTGTTCTTCTAACACCCATATTTTAGTAAATCAAAGGAAACTATTATTGGAGAGGTTTTATCCAGTCCTACCAAAGTGTTCTGTCATCATCGTTTCCTTCACTAAAAGGGGTTTGAGTTATCTCTGACCTGGGACAGCCATGATTTGAGATTCCATTTGTTAATCTAAGCAAAACGTCTGCAACTTCTTTTTATCATCTTCTTGTTTTAGTGCACGCCAACAGTCAGTGGCAGTAAATTTCCATATACAGGAAAAATTGAAGAGCTGGTTCACCAACAAGGATGGCTCAGCCCTTTCTACTCTCTTTCAGAAATAAAATGTAGAAAATTTTCCAAAACCAAAGAGTATAGTTATTTCAAAACACGGTTTCTAACACAATCCTGCTACTTTCCCAAACATGCGCTACATGTTGGGGACATATTCCTGTCTTTATAACATCTAGTCCACAGATTTTACTTCTAAGCTTCAGACTAAACAGCAAGCTGGTATCAAAAATAGATGCTCGTACATGAAAACAGCTCTAGTTCACCTTAGAAAGATTCCCCCATATCCAGTATGAACCTAAAATGCCCATTCAGTGAATCTAGATAGAAGGTGGTATCCATTCTTTCCAAATGACTGGGTTTCTCTAGTGCAATAATCGTATTCATAAGACAGACATTAGATCTCCCTTCACCTGTATAAAGTGACAGTATTCTGTTTTGGAGGACCAGCTAAGCACTACAGAGCAATGCTGCAGACAGATATTCTCAAAAATGAATACCTCTCACCCACACATTTGATAACTACACTACCCTTTTCCTAACCTTCCTTTTTAAGAGAGTCAAAAAAACCAAACTCGATACAATTTTTTGTCATACTCTTCCTAATCACCAAACAACTCATTGCAGGACAAATACACTAATCCATACTTTAGTGAAATCAGCCCTTTGATATTACTGATAGGTATTTAGTGCAGTTCTCAACCACCAATATCTTCAACTCTCCCTGTCAGCCCAATCTATTACTCCAGTTAACCTTTTAATCTAGGTACTTGGCCTAATGTATCTAATTAATTTACAACTGCAGAGTAATAATCCTTGCTTTCTGGAACCAAGATGGGAATTTTATCTTTTTGTATAGTATCAGCTTCCTTTTTCAGGGGTGGTGGGGAGGAGAGTGAGATAATGGGGTGAGGAAAGGTCATTCCCTAACCAAGACAGGTTAAATATGTTACAGGGCTATCCCCAACAAACACATTGCAGGAATACTGCCTCCAAATCCAGATATAGCACTAAAAAGAGAGAGGTTTTTTTAAACACCCATCAATCTCCTTTCAGATCATATAAATCATCTGCAACATCTGGAAGGGAAGTGTCTGCAGTTCACTGCCTCCTGCGACAGCCACCCCCTCCAAATGGGTCAGGACTGCTCTCTCACGGGGCTAACTCCTTGCAGCCACCAGGGCTACTGGCCCAGGACGCAGTCAGCATTACAAACAGGGACGCTGTTACCCAGGGGTTGTGCCCCTGGCCCAGGCTGTCACTACCAGGGCACGCGGTTCGCCCTAGCCCTTGGAGGGCTGGCGTGAGGGGCTCTGGCGGGCCGCCGCCGCCTCCCGCTGCTCTCGGCACAGGCGCCCGGAGCTCTGGAACCCCTCGCCCCAGCTGTGTGGGGAGGAGGCGGCAGGGCTAGGGAAGGAGGGACCAGCCCCAGACGGGGATGGCGCGGGAACAGGTCCGTGCCCCGCCCCACCCCGCGGGGGTGAGGGGCTGCTCTTACCCCCCCCCCCCGAGGTTTGAGGAACAGCCGGACACCCCCCCTCGCCCCCGGCCGCAGGGAGAATGGGGGAGGGGTTCCCGGCCCCCGGCGTGAGGGAAGGGGGCGGGGCCCAGGTACCCCCCCCACCCGCTGAGGGGAGGGGCCCAGGAAGGGCCGAGCCCCCCTGAGGGGGGGAATGAAGGGCCCGCGGTCCCCAGGCGGACGCGGGATGAGCCTGGCCGCGGAGCCGCCACTTACCTGGGGGGGAGGAGGAGGCAGCGGAGCGGGACTCGCGGACTCTGGTCAGTCAACGCGACTCCGCTCCGGGCGGCGGGAGAGGGAACGGCCGGCGGGGCCCGGCACTGACAAGCGATCCAGGAAACAGCCTCGGAGTCTGCGCGCGGGCCGGGAGCCGCTCCTCTCACTGCGCCTGCGCACAGAATCGGGGCGGGGTGAGTTCCTGCCCCTCCGTCGGCGCACGGGCCCGCGAGCCGCTCCTCTCACTGCGCCTGCGCACAGAATCGGGGCGGGGTGAGTTCCTGCCCCTCCGCCGGCGCACGGGCCGGGAGCTGTTCCTCTTACTGCGCCTGCGTCTAGATCTGAAGCGTGGTGAGGCGAGAGCTCTTACACAATGGCAGGGGTGGGGCGAGGAGGCGATAGGATGGAGCATGCGCAGTGTCGCCAGCCTGAAGGGAAGAGCTGTACATGCGCAGTGATCGCCGGGAGGGGAAGTGACACATGCGTACTGCGGTGGTTCTGTGCAGAGGCAGAGCTAGTCACTGAAGTGCTGGGAGCTGTGGTTTGTGGCGGTGCCTGTCAGTTAAGCAGGATCTGCCTGATCCAGCAGCTGGCTGGGAATTCTGACCTCCTTTGTCAAGTGCTTTGAGCTCTACTGATGAAAAAAGCTAGGGAGTAATGTTATAACTCAAACTGGGATGTCAGAGTTACCCCTACTGCACAGGTGGGGAAACTGGGGCACAAAGAGGTGAAGTGACTTGCCCAAGTTCAGTTAGCAGGCCAGTGGCAGAGTAAGAGTAGCACTCAGTGCTCCAGAGTGCCGGTCTAGTGCTCTGGCCTCTAGGTAACAGCACCATATTTATAAAAGGCAGCACTTGTAAAGCTGGCAATTTAGCCTACAGAAAAGACAAATCTGAGTGGAGTGATGGGAAGATTAGAGTGACTCTTTGCAATGTGCAGTCACTGGAGTTCTTATTGGTCTGCTTATAAAACGAGTTGTACAGATTAAAGATATGTAACTAGGTCAACTAAATATTACATAACAGGATTGAAATTGCATTTAAATACAGTATTACATTTACAAAATGATTTTCACTGGCAGATGGGTGAAAGCAGCTGAGCCAGATATGTTACAGAGCATCCGAGTTCTGCAGGAGCTCAGAGATTTTAAATGCAAAAATACTAAGGCCTTGTCTACAATAAAGGTTTTCAGGAATCTCCCACTTCGGCTCCAGCTGTATTACTGGCATAGCTATGCAAGTTCCAATGCAGACAAGCTGTCAGCAGTTTCACCATCACATCCTCCCAAGCAGCTGTGAGCTGGAGTAGAAGATTTAGTAGTGAAAAGATCAGTGACCAATCTACACTAACACTCCTCTAAGAGTGGTGGAACTGCACTAATGTGAGAGCAAGAGTGGGAGATTTAACTATAGATGAAGTTTGCCTTAAGGTACTACGAAAAAAACGACGAGACATAGTTTCAAAATGCAGACAACTGCCAAATATGTGTAGACATGTGCAAACAGGTAACTGCAAGTGCACAACATGCATTTTGGATTCAAAATGGGTAACTAAACACAAATGCATTTGTGGGCGAAAGTATCTATTTTAGAAGTGTAAGGTAGGCTCTGACAGTTGAAAATGTGTCACTTTCAGGCACAGGGAAGGAAACACAACATGTTTGGGGAGGAAAAAAAAGAGAAAAATAAGTACTGGATTTTTTTCCAAGATGCACTTGCTTAAGACTTCAGTACAGCATCCACCTAGGGTTATAATAATTTTTCAAAATCAGTTTTCATAACCAATACTAGAGCTATCTGACCTAGCAAAGGCATTATATTGATCTCAAATAGCCACTCTGGATGTATTGAAGTTGCAAAATTGGTGATTCTTAACAAATGAAGGTCAATTTATGCCATCAGTTTGGACAGCTTCCATAGCTGGTTAAGACAGGCTAGTTTAACAGCTGCTGTGCTGTGTTTTAATTTTCTGTGTTTAAGTGGACTGTGTGTGAAATGGTTGTGACATACAGTGGGGAATGAGGAGGCATGATTCAGTTGTTTTTTAACCTGATCAAAACCTTAAGTAAATGCCATCTTTCAGCTGTGGTCTTTGGGTCACATTTTTCCTTAGTAGTTAGTTAGTTGCAGGTAGCTCCTGCAAGATGAGGTTTTCCCTGAAATCAATGGGAGTTGGGAAGCTCAGGTCCAAGGGTCAGGCCTGAAATAAGCACCTTTGGAAACAGATTTAGGGCCTCAGTCATTTGGTAAAGTGCCAGATATCTGCCATGACAGCCCCGCTGCTTCTTAGGGTTGCCAATTTTGGTTGGATATATTCCTGGAGATTTCATCACATGACATACTCTTTAATTAAGGATTAATCCTTAATTCCTGGAGACTCCAGGCTAATCCCGGAGGGTTGGCAACCCTCCTGCTACCTCCTGGATACAGCAGAGTTGTAGGCACAGCTACATTTGCTTCTCCCAGCCACCAAGCGACAGCTACAGGCAGCTGGGTGGACTGTCTTCCCTCTTGGCTCCTGCCTGTGCCTGCTGACACTTGGCCATTGTGGAGCTCCTGGGTGAAGATGGATGTGGCTGGTAGGAAGGTGGAGGGAGAAGGTGATCACTGCAGGAGGGAGGGGAGAAGAATTGGGGAGGATAATGCAGAGAGGGGGCAGAATGAGGGTGAGAGCTCAAGGTTCCCCTCCCGACCACCTCACGTACCTCAGGGCTCCCACTGCCCCCTCCCCCCACCTTGGAGAGGCTTGACTGGTTTGATTTTTGAAGGAGGAGGGAGGGAGGCAGATTGGTGGGGCGAGGATGGGGAACAAAGCCAGTAGAAGCCGCAGCCAGTGGGAGCCGTGATCGGCCAAACCTGCGGACGTGACAGGTAAACAAACCGGCCCGGCCCGCCAGGGGCTTTCCCTGAACAAGCGGCGGACTGGCTTTGCGAGCTACTGATCTAGTCCATCCCTCTACCTGAGACAGGATTAAGAATACCTAGACCATCCCTGACAGGTGTTTGTCTAACCTGGTCTTAAAAAGCTCCAATGACCGGGATTCCAAGGGAATCTCCCTTGGACGCCTGTTCCAGTGCTTAACTACCCTTATAGATAGGAGGTTTTCCTCCTACCTAACTTAAATCTCCCTTGCTGCAGATTAAGCCGATTACTTCTTGTCCTACCATCATCAGTGGACATGGAGAACAATCAATCATTGTCCTCTTTACAAGCCTTAGCATATTTGAAGACTGTTATGAGGCCCCCCTGTAGATTAATATGCTCACTTTTTAAACATTTCCTCATAGGGCAGATTTTCTAAACCTTCTATCAGTTTTTGTTGCTCTCCTCTGGGCTCTCTCCAATTTGTTCACAGCTTTCTTGAAGTGTGGTGCCCAGAACCAGACACTGTACTCCAGATGAGGCCATATAATGCTCCAGTGCAAAGTAGAGCGGAGCTATTACTTCCCATGTCTTACATACAATCCTCCTATTACTATACCCAAGAATATTATTTTCCCTTTTTGCAAGAGCATCACACTGATGACTCAAATTCAATTTGTGATCCCCTATAACTCCCAGATCCTTTTCAGCAGGACTACCGCCAAGTCAGTAATTCCTCATTTTGTAGTTGTGCATTTGATTTTTCCTTCCTAAGCGAAGGACTTTGCACTTACCTTTAGTGAATTTGATCTTGTTGATTTTAGACTAATTATCCTTTTTGTCAAGCTTGTTTCGAATTGCAATCTTGTCCTCTGAAGAGTTTGCAACCCCTCCCAGCTTGACGTCATCTCCAAATTTTAAAAGCATATTTCCCAGTCCATTATCCAAGTCATTAATGAAAATATTGACTTGTACCACACCCAGGACAGACCCCTGTGGGACCCCACTAAATACACCCTCCTTGTTTAACAGCAACATATTGATAACTGCTCTTTGAATAGGGTTTTTAAAATCAGTTGTGCACCTACCTTACAGTAATTTAATCTAGACCAGAGTTTCTTAGTTTGCTTAGGACAATGTCATATGGGATTGTGACAAAAGCCCTACTAAAGTCTAGATATATCATGTCTACAGCTTCCCCCTAGTGCACTAGGCCAGTAACCCTGTCAAAGAAGCAAATCAGGTTGTTGTGGCATTGATTTGTTCTTGACAAATCCTCGAGATGTTTCTTGGAACGACCACTGTCCCCCACCATGCTGCTACTGGAGCTGGGTCAGCATGTGTTCAGCCACCTTTGCTTCCGCCTCCCTTAGCTGCACAAATCTCTGATCCCAAGCATCACACATCTGAACCCATTGTCACAGGGGCCTGTATCAAACAGACACACAATGCTGTATTTTTTCACCCCAGGAGAGTGTGTGCTAGTACATAGTAGTGTCTGGGTTGGAGACACTGATTGTCCAAAGCCATGTTCTGATTGGCTGGACCCTTTTGTTGATGTCACAAAACTGCTCCCAACAGTGCATGGCTGGGACCTCATCACCAAAAGGATCTGGAAAATCTCTACAGCCCTTGTGTTAAATGAGCAAAGGAAATGCTGTGCGAGTCCTCGTACATTGGGATTTCAAAGAATCCATGGCCTAGGACAGTGTGATGTGTATCACAGCAACTTGGAGCAATAGCAGGGATAGAACTTAGATCCTTCCTCTCCAAAACCCCAGGTGAAAGAGGAACCTGCTTTTAACTGCTAGCATTAGAGGACCCGTGACACACAGCTGAGAAATTCTGATCCAGTAAAGGTAACTGGTACACATGCACACTAGCCAACGTGGTTCAGTGCTGCTGAATTTCGTTTAAAAATGTTTTTTTGGACAGGAGGTCTCAATGAATCAAATTGTCATCCTACAAACAGACAATCCAGCCGCGTCTCCAAGTTTCTTTCCCATACAGTAAGCTTTATTAAGACTATGCATTAAGACTATTAGTGTGAGGAATTATTTACAAGAGACAGCCCACGTCACACAGATGCTTTACACCTTCCGTCCTTGACGTGAAAGTGTAAAATCCACATGAAAACAGACTCATTTCAACTGATAACAGCCAGACCTATATGATTTTGTGGTTTAATCCAGTCGGGGAAAGTACTGGTTTCAAGCTCTCCAGTGATGGGAACACACAGGTCATTCTTTTCTCCCCAGAGATACATGTACATTCTTTGTTTCCATCTCTCTCTCCCTATGTAGGTGTCTTCTTGATGGCTCTAGACTGCTATTTTCAATTCATCACTAGGGCAGCAATCTTGCAATGGGCAGCTGTTGGGAAGATGGGTGTCACCCTGGAAGGAAAGAGACATTGAAATTGGATTGCAATAGCAACTTCTTTATCTTTTAAAGCCTCCCTAGGGAGGAGGGGAAGAGGTGAGAAATGCTACAATATCCATGTAAACACCCACTGGAACCTACTATGCTCAGACCGGGCCAATGATTTCCTTTAATAGGGCCAAATCCTGACCTCTCCAGGCCAAGTATGTCGGTTTTGAGCATAGGTTCTACTTGAGGGATGTGGAGAGGACAGAAACCCCACTGCCTCTGAGCTAAAGAGCTACAATGGAGCCTCTGCATGATTCTAAGGCTGGAACAGCATCTGTAAACATCACCGTCCTCTTCAGTTTCAAAATTCCTCTTCCCACACCCGCAGAGCTGTGCAGAATGGCCACGTCACCATTCATAGTGAATTCAGTGAGTCACCCAGAGTCACTACTGAACCCATGTTTCCGAATCCACCCCGGTACCCTGTCTGAAAAAGGCCAGGCATGCAGCCCTACCAGCTGCAGGTTCAGAGCATAGGTGTCTATTCCCCAGAAGCGGACTTGGAAGCAGAGGACTTCGACACTTGGATGATCTCCACAGAGGTGAATCCCTTGGTCGCAGAGACACGGTGCCTGGTGCGCAATTTGTTTAGCGCCGATTCAGCCATTCCAGCCCTTTCCTCTGCATCATCCAGCTCGTGCACCGTCTTTCTGTACTTCGCGATGCTCTGGTTAGCCTGCTCCTCCTGGGGATGGGAGAAGATTGGGCTTATATTTAAGTCTTTATATTAGACAATGCCAGCACAAAATGGCTGTGACCTGTATTCCTTCAATACAACCAACCAGGCAAAGCATATAGTAAACTGTTGGACCAGGAATAAATACATTTTACACGAACATCCCCCCAGATATTGGAGGTAACTTGTGAGGGCAGCCAAGGGACTGCAAGAGGTTGAGATGCCAACACGCATTAATCTGATTTTTTGCACAGGATAAGGCAGGTGGGTTTTTAGGTGGATTTTTTATAGGTACGTTGGGGCCCGTATTATCAATGATGGCAGGAAAAGGGAGCATCAAACAGGAGCCTGACGACTGGAGGTGCTAATGCTACTGATGAACACGTATTTCAGGTTATGTTTCTTTTGAAGATGCAACTTATGTGGT
Organism: Mauremys mutica; assembly: GCF_020497125.1. Taxonomy (NCBI): domain Eukaryota; kingdom Metazoa; phylum Chordata; order Testudines; family Geoemydidae; genus Mauremys; species Mauremys mutica. Next base: position 77,885,718 of record NC_059082.1, on the reverse strand, counting down.
AGATATTATTGTGTGTGTGCACAAGAGGGGAGAGTTACACTCTGGGGTACATACGGCCTCCTCAATTTGTCTCTTGTAAATCTTCAGCTTGTTCTGCAGCTTCTCCACAAGCTCCTGCATGCGCTGGTTGGTTTTGTGGTCCTCATCTGTTTGGAAGATCAGCTCTTTCAGGCGGCGTTCATTCTTGTGCAGAGTTTTCACCGTCTCCACGTGACGCTTCTGTTCAGAATCTAGCTCCGTTTCCAGTTCCTTAATCTGAAAAGAAGGAAAAAAACCAGCAGGATACGTTAGTACTGATTGTGTTTAGCATGATGGACATGGAGATCTGGAATCACACTAAGAATCTGGAAAGTGGTCTTGTGTTTTTTATTTACTGATGCAGGGCTATTTCAGTTGCAACAAATATGAAAAGAATCCGAATGAGATATATCGCTGGATCCAATAGGACCTTGTGTGAACTGGAGCCAGGAGGACCCATCGGTGGGATGGTTGACAGAAATATGGCATGGCTAATGATAATATGCCCTAGAGTTATAGCCAAGGACATTTAGGATCCAACCAGACATTGCATATGACACAGAGGAGCAGCACTGACCTTTCTTTGCATTGCAGTGGGCTGAGTATGGCCTGGGTGGATTTTAATTTCTCTATAATATATTTTGCTATTATTTTCTCTCTTTAATTTAGTTTAATTTATCTGGGATACACTGGCCCTTTGATAAAAACATTCCTTTTCTTTTCAAATATTTCTCCCGAGTACTAAAGGGAAGGGAAGGGTTGGATGGCGGTGTTGGAAGAATTTTTTGGAGTAGATCTATCCAGTTTTTCTTACCCGAGTCTCAAGTTTCATGATAGTACGTTTTCCTCCTTTCAAGGCCAACTGCTCAGCCTCTTCCATCTTGACTTGCAGGTCTTTTATTGTGATTTCATAGTTCTTTTTGATTTTTTCCAGGTGCATGCAGTGATCCTGCTCCTGACGCAGCTCTTCTGCCATGCGGGAAGCCTAAGAGGAGGGTAAGAAACAGCTTGTCAGCACAGACTATTTATACTGAGCATTGGAAGCTAGGATATTTAGACCTGATGTCCATATGCTGCCATATGGGGAATTTTTGCAGGATCTAGAAGTCTGTTCTACGTATCACAGTTTGCCTCTCTAATGGAAAGGCTCCCATTGACTTCAGTGGGCTTTGGATCAGGCCTCAAGCCAGGAGATTTGTGCTTGCTTACTATCACAGGAGTACAGTGTAAGATATTACCCACCCTTCTTATTAAGACAGTAATTTCTACCTATAGAGTATGCTTATAGAGTAGTGCTTATGCTTTCCATCCTCCCCTGGGAAGAAGAGAGATTAGAACATACCATAGGGTATGTCTACACTAGAAACATAAGTCAACCTATATTAGGTCAATTTAATGCCCCGCAATAATTACTGCGGTGGTGCATATCCAGATTACCCTCCTTGGATTGGTGGTGCATGTCCTCACCAGGAGCGTTTCCACCGACCTAAGAGGGACAGCGTGGAAGCTGAGAGCTGCGAGCCTGGCTGCCCCACAGGCTCCCGGCGGGCTGCCCCCCACCACTCCATGTTCCCTGCTGGGAACGAAGCTACCCAGGATTTCTCCCCCTAATGTCCACTCCCCTCCAGAAGCCAGACAGCCTTGTCAGTTTCACAGCTCCCAGCCATGAAACTGACAAGACAGCCAAGGTTGGGAGCAGAAGGGAGCCTCTGGGAGCAAGATCCAGCCTGGGCTTCTTGCCCTGAGGTCTAGGTAAGGTGCTGTATGAACAAGCAATAGCTGAGAGCATAAAGAAGGCAGAATGTTCAGCCTTTTTTCAGGAGGAAATACTGAGCATTAACTCTACAGCTGTCTATGGAATTTCTAAGGTGTCAATTGTTAAGTGCCAACTGAGCAATTTACTCAACAGTGACCACTCTTCTGCTCTCCCTGCCAATTATGAATGGCATTGACTGGCTACGGGGGAGGGCGTCCAGTCTTTGGTTAGAAGCATGATCGTTTCAATGTTAAGCCTTGAGGAAAGCGGGGACAAAACAGAAGGGGAAATGGAGGAGCTCCCCAGGACGCCATCAGTAATGCAGAAGATTCCTTCCCTAGCGGAGGGACAGAAGAGAAGTGGATTTCTCCAAGTCTCCTTTTGCCATATTGGTAGACAGACGAGCCGATGTGTGCGCAGCCCTTTGGGAATGGGAAATGCTACGTAAGTGCTAAGATTAATCAGTAACAATGCACTTCAAAACTGAGCAGTGTAGGAAAGAGCAGAATATACAACCCCCAGGCTTCTAGGGACCATCACTGAGGGCCGGGTGCAACTTACATCAGTCATGGCTTTCTTGGCTCGTTCATCGGCCGCTCGGAACTCGCTGATCATCTCCTCGTGTTCACTTGTAATGCGCATAAGGTCAGACTCCAGTTTGCGCTTTATCACCAGCAGGCTTTGGTTCTGGAGGGAGGAGGGAAGACTCAGTGACCCAGCCTAGCTTTGTGGGCGCTAACTTGATCTTTGAGCAGACGACTCGGCACTTCGCTGGCTTGAAACTAGGGATGCATTTGTCCCTGTATGTTTGTTTTACTTTTATATCAAAGATTTTCCTCGGTAACCAATCTTGTATCATGCGTTGTAGCCCTTTGTCCACGAAAGGGTTTGATTTTAATCCTGGTCCATTGTATTTGTGTGCATGTGTATTATTATTTCAAAGTTACATTGCAGTAGCATCCAGATGTTTTTACACACACACACACACACACACACACACACACACACACACACACACACACAATTGCTGTGCAAAGAACTTACAGGCCACATGTACCTTCTGCCTCATGGGAAATCTGAAAATCCTACATCTAATCACAATGTTTGCCAATGTGTATAGTTTTAGATTGTTTTGTAAGGAGCCCAAATGCTAAGACAATTATACCTAGAAAAATTTCTAAATAACCAAACAATGCATTGCATAGACTTTCAAGATCTCCAGTACTACAGCATCAAGTCTATGTACCACAATACTGTAGAGCAGGGGTACTCAATAGGCAGACCATGGGCCAAATCCGGACCTCCAGACACTTTTGAATGGTCCCTGAAATCTTTGTATTTATTTGTTGTTGTTGTTGTTTTGTATTATTTTCTCTGGAGTCTAAGCCTTGATTATACCTTGACCAAAAAATTTGGACCTTGACAAAAAATAATTGACTACCCCTGCCGTAGAGTACAATGCAAGCACTGTGCAGTATTAGTTCTGTATAACAAGCAAGCATCAGGAAGACTATGAGACATAAATGCAGCAGTTTAGCTGCTGAAAATTTAGCCTTTGAGCATCAGTTACAAGTAAATGTATTTGTTATATTTTTTCCATCTGTTTAGATGGACAAAGTCCCATCATCATCTCAGGATGCAAATGCTTCTCTCTATTATTAGTCCTTTCCAGCAGTTTATCTTGTAGACCTTCCTTCCCCTTCTTTGGAAGTCCTTAGCACATTTAGTCCATCCTTTATGGAAAAAGGCCTAGAGAATGTAATAAATAATGATAAACCATCTCTAGAATTTTGAAACCAGCGCACAGAATCCTATAAGATACCATTTTCTTTGCATTCTGTAGGATGCTGTAAAATTTCAATCAAATAGATCTCACTCTTCATTAAATTCTAGGGGTAAAATCCTGGCACCAGTGAAGCAGATGGCAAATTTCACATTGACTTCAGTGGAGCCAGCATTTCACCCTATAGATTTTTAGAGTGGCATTTTCAAAAGTACTCAGCATTGTCCTAACTCTGCCCCCACTGGCATCAATGGATCGTAGACTTGGGCCGATGCTGAGCATTTTTGAATATCCCATCCTTAGTGTAATATCCATAGAACCCTCTTGGTAGAGTTCATCATAAATTCTATAGGACTTTCCCCATAAGGAATAATACCACATTTAATCCTTTATGGGTCAAATCCTGCAATCCTTACTCAGGCTGTCACTGAAGTCACTGGGAGTTTTGCTGCTAGATATGGCTCTAATAAAATCAATCTGATTTTTATTTATTCTTTCATAACAATTTCTTTACAGCACAGTACATTCTCATCAAGCACAACAGACTTTCAATGCCAGCAGCGGAGCAAACAGGACAACGACCCTGTATCAACAGCGTGGTATTTGTTTTCACCTGGACATTGATTTCGTTGTGCCTCTCAGTGATCTCTAGCAGCTCCTGCTCCAGGAGTTTGCGAGAGCGCTCGCTGCCCTCCAGCCCAGTGCGCATTTCTTCCAGCTCCGTCTGTGTCAGGCTGAGGCGGCGTTCCTGGAGGTTGTACTGTTCCCGGAGTTCCTCGTGCTGGCGAGCATCTTCATCCATCTGAATCTGAAGATCCTGAAGGCAAAGGAGGGGTCAGTATGATTAAGAAGCATGCAGAGGAAGCTGTGAAGTACAAGACGGCCCTCCCATCTCCTTTTCTTTTCTCCTTTTTTTTAAAGGGACATTGTCCAGTTAAAAATCATGATGTTTGATTCTGATGTCACTTATGTCTGCTTTACACCAGTGCAACTTCTTTGACTTCAGTGGAGTTGCTCCTGATTTACACCAGTGTCAAAGAGCAAAACAAGGCCCACATATTTAAAAAATGAAAACAAATGTCCTTTTCAATGCTGTTACAACACCTTAGGTCAGTGGTTCTCAAACTGTGGGTCGGGACCCCAAAGTAGGTTGCGCCCCCATTTTAATGGGGTCTCCAGGGCTGGCTTACACTTGCTGGGGCCAAAGCCCAAGCCAAGCCCCACTACCCAGGGCCGAAGCTGAAGCCCAAGGGCACTGGTACGCAGATTACAGGCCCCTTGCCTGACACTGAAGCCCTTGGGCTTCAACCTTGGTCCCCCACCCAGGGGATGGGGCTTGGATGGGCTCAGACTTCAGGCCCCGCTCCTGGGGTCATGTAGTAATTTTTCTCAGAAGGGGTCGCGGTGCAATGACGTTTGAGAACCCCTGCCTCAGGTTATTAGAGTCACATCCTCAGCTGCGGTGACACCAGCTTACACCAGCTGAGGATCTGGCCTTTAAAGTTTTTTTTTATTATGATTATTATTAAATCTAAATTTGGTTTGCCCTTTTTATGCTGTTTGTATCCTTTTTGCAGTTCTCTGAGCTTGGACAAAGAAAACAGACTGGTAAGTTTCACTTTTCACTTCAGTTGATTTCTAGACAATTTCACTTTCCGGTTCAGCTGCACTGGAGTGATGAAGCACTGTCAGGTTTGCAAACACTGCAGGGCACTGTCTATTAAAAACAAAACCGTTTTCTTTGCAATTTTTTTTAATTGCGTGGAAATATTTCTGCTAGTCTGAGGTTTTGTAGAAGCCTGTGCGCCTGGTTCTTCTCTCACAACAGTTGTACCCCATTGATTTGGATGAAGTTACTCCTGATTTACATCTGATTTAGATCCTTTGCTTACAAAACCTGAATTTGGGGGCAAATGTGACCTGACAGAGTCTCTCTAAACAAGGCTGTATATTCCACTTCCTAGAGTAATTATATGTAAAAAGATGTAACTGGATAGAGTTTTCCCTTCAGGGTCCTACTTCCTTCTCTCCAGTTTACCTTGATCTGCTGCTGCAGTTTTTTCAGTGTCTTGACAAGCTCACTGTTGTTCCTGTTGGCGTGATCCAGCTGGATTTCCATTTCATTCAGATCCGTCTCCATCTTCTTCTTGAGCCTGAGCGCTTCAGCCCGCCCCTTTGCCTCCATCTCCAGACTTGACTGCAGAGACTCAATTGCACGCTGATGATTTTTCCTGCGGATTCCAATGAAGCACAAGTTGCATCATTCTGTTACACTTGAGTCCAGTCCAGCCTTTGGCTTTAGGTGGGTAAAACCAAGGGATTGTTCATGAAATAATAAAAAGGGATCATTTCAGAAACTCTGAAAATGGGATTCATGATCCCAGCAGCCACACTGATCCCAAACACTTTCCTTCTTAGAGTACGTCATATTAATAAGTATAGATTTGAAGTGGACCAAAACTTCTCCAATGAGGTAGCTAAGCACTGGAAATAATCCTGAGAGTTTAACGTTTATCACGTTTCCCTGAGATACAATATTTTTTTTATCTTTTGTGAACGTTAGAAGTCTAAGGATTACTAGGCTGGCTCACAGCCAAGGTCCATCTAGTCCAATATTCTGTTTCCAACACTAGCCAGCAGCATAAGCCTCAGAGGAAGGTGTAAGAACCCTGGTTGTGGGATAATCTGCCTCCCATATTAGGTCTCATCCTACTCTCTAATAGAGACTGGCATAAGTTCTGAAGCAGAACTATGTTTTGACGAGAACTAAGAAATGTATTATGAGCCAGATTTTGTTCTTAGTTATGCAGTGCAACATCTTGGACTTCAGTGACACCACGCGGCTGTTACAGAGAGCTGGATTTGACCCAGAATCTCCTACAATCACCTGCTTCTTAATGTTAACACAAGATCCCTTGGTAATACAGCCACTAGATCAGGTCAAATCCAACAGCTCACCCAAGCAAATGTGGGCTTCTTTCATCGAATGAAAGAATATTCATATTGGGACCTTACACCGCCTCACTGCATATTGAGTCAAAAAGCTCTGAGTGTGTATCTTTGAGCACTTAAATATTCCATACCTTGTAGCTTCAAATTCCTCTTCCTTCTCATGGATTCTTCTGTCAATGTCAGCTTTCACCTGAGCTAGTTCAAGCTGAATACGGATCAGTTTGCTTTCTTCAACCTGCCAGCAAACATACAATAGAGGTGGGACTGAATGGCTTTTAAGAGGTAAAATCTAAATTTATCTGCTGGAATATGGCCAGCAGGTTATATACTAGTCTGATGTGTCCCCCTCATGTGTAGTTGTCAGACCTGGATACAATTATTACCTCCAGGGAAGACTCTGCTTCCTCTAGTGCCATCTGCAGTTCATCCTTCTCAACCTCCAGCTTCTTCTTTATCTTCTGTAGCTCATGTACACTTCTCCCTCCCTCACCCAACTGGTCAATCAGATCCTTAATCTCCTCTGAGGAAGAAAAATGGAAATTTCATGTGATGGGTGTATTCCAGGACTGGGAACTTTTAACAAGTGCCACCCGTACTGATCCTTTGAAAGAAAATGGCTTGAGATAGTTCCAGTCAAGCGATCAACAATCTGCAGCAAGGGAGATTTCAGTTAGATAGTAGGAAAAACTCTCACTATAAGGATAATTAAGTACTGGAATCTGTTACCCAAGGAGGTTGTGGAATCTCCATTATTGGAGGTTCTTATGAACAGGCTAGACAAATAGCTGTCAGGGAGGGTCTAGGTGTACTTTGTCCTGTCTCAGCTCCTGGGACTGGACTAGATGACCTCTCAAGGTCCCTTCCAGCCCTACATTTCTAGGACTCTACTTCCAATCAGTTGGCCTTTGCTTTCATTTTTAAATGTTACTCTGGATTTCTGAATGAGCCCTGTTGGCAGCCTGCGTTCAGGGAGATGGAAGAGAGAAACCCGTTAAGCCATCAGAAATTCTCCACAATCTTTCTCTGCTTCTTCCTCCTTCCTCTCAAATGGTTACTCTTCCTAAGTGAAAACAAGACTCCACGCTGTCTGGGCTCCGTGCCAGCCACTGTAGGCTGGAGCAAAGGATGGAGGGGGCAGGGAGTATCAGGGCTGTGCCACTGAGTCCATCGTTATTTATTTTCTGTGGGCCACACTGCCAGAGGGTCATAGCTCCTCCCAAATATTCATGGAGTTATCCTCACAATACCCCTGTCAGGAAGGTCAGTGTCATTTGCCCCATTTTACAGACGGGTAAACTATAGCAAAGAGAGACTAAGCGACTGGCTCATGATCACAGAAAACTCTGAGGCAGAGCTGGGAATGGAATCCAAGTCTCATGTATCCTAGTTGATTGCTTTAACCACTAGTCCATCATTCCCCCTATTATCTGGTTCTCGTGATGATAACCCCCCTCCCTCCCAAGGGATGCACAGGGGTCATGGCCCCTACTTTAGACCATTGGCCACCAAGAGGCAACTGACCTGCAGCACAATCTTCCTGTCTCCTGAGAGCCTCTTGTGTTCCCCCCCGGCACGATACATTTACCCATGTTACTTTCACAACTTACTTTGTATTTGTGTGTGGGGTGGTGTCAGTGAGTCGGTGAATTTCATCCCAAGAGCAGAATTTGGCCCATCATTTGGAATGTCATCAGAAATACATTCACAAAGAGAACGTGAGTATCAGCTGGGAGAAGCTACAGCCCATCGTTCTGTGTAAATCGGGGGCTTGGGAGGATGTGTGGAGGTTGTTTTTACATGGAATCAGTGCTTACCCTGGAGGGTCTTGTTTTCCTTCTTAACAGATTCCAGATGCTCTAGGGCTTCCTCATAGGCAGTCTTGAGCTTGAAGTTTTCCGTCATGTAGATGCGGCAATCCTTCTGGGAATTGTCCAGCTCCACCTGCAGCTCTTCACATTTCTGCTGCCACTCCGCCAGCATCTTATCAAAGGCCCTTTGCTTCTTGTCCAGGGCAGCACAAGCAGCATTGGCCTGGAAGCAGAAAGCCAAGCATTCACGGCAGACAAGTTTTTCTTTACACATCACTTCTGTGCATGTCCTGCCAGCTAGTCACGGTTAAATTGGCAGCAGCTCTCGTGACTGGCAGAGTTCCTCTTAGTCATTCTGAATGGATGATTCAAATATTTGCTTGGCTTTCTTTCCCTGCTGCTAGGAATTTGGCAAGACCACCAAGCTGCTTTCAGTGTAATGGCCTCCCTCAATTCTGCGGTTATAGGGGAGCAAATGTTTCCCATTTCAGACATATCGCGTACAGATGCACTGGAAGGAATTCTTGTGGTCGACTACTGTGGCTCTTTCGAAAGCATTTTGGCTTCAGTTCCAAACAAGATGTTATCCAAGGCAATTTTAGATTGTGTTAAACTGAATCACCATAAAAGGGAAGGGATAACAGGGTGTTTTTCTTTCCTGGAGCTTTGTGGCTTTTAATCATGAATACGCCTTGCATTCTTACTATCCAAAGATGAGCTTCATTAGAGGGAAATGATAGCAAAGCACCCCTTTGCCCCAGGGATGTAACCATGGGCAGCGCGTATTGTAGGCTGAGGGAGGCTATGCCTCCCCAAACAGCCCAGCGTGGCCCCGCCCAGAACGCCCCCTCCTGCTTGCCCTTCCCTCTTGGCCCCAGCCCAGGCAGGCTGGCTGCTCCTCTCCAGGAAATAGGGTTGCCAGTTTTGGTTGGACGTATTCGTGGAGATTTAATAACATGACATAATCTTTAGTTAAAGATTAGTCTTTAATTCCTGGAGTCTCCAGGCAAGTCCTGAAGGGTTGGCAACTCTACGGGAAGCAGGCTGGGACTTGGGGTGGCTGGGGTCACCCAGCGTTAGGGGGCCCCCCCCAAGCGCTGGGGTTGCACTACCCAGTGCTTGTGGGGGGCTGCTGGCGCTGGGGCTGCCTGCTCTGTGCTGGGGGTGGTGGGGTTGAGGGAGCCACATGCCGCCTACCCAGAGTGCTGGGGGGGAGAGGGGGCTGGTGGCCACGGGAGGGGGGCAGGCTCCATCAGGGGAAGGAGGGCGGGAGGGGCTAACCTTCCCGAGCCGACGAGTCACCCACCGTCCATGGATGTAACACAGTGAGGTAGGGTTGTCTGCTCCTATGGCCTGATCCAAAGCCCACTGCAGTCATTGGAAAAACTCCCATTTAGTTTATTGGGCTTTGAAGCACCCCATAGTCCTGACTTAACTAGCATTTTTATTCCCATTTCCCACCATTGCACTGTCATTGGTGCATCTAGACTAGTGGTAGCAAAGGTGGAAACGCTAGCGTAGACCGGCAGCACCAATCACTGGTGTTTTCACTGCCAGGTTGTCTAGACTGCAGGGCTAGATGACATGATGATTAAAACACCAGTGGCCAGTCCACACTAGCATTCCCACCGTTGCTGCAAACAGTGGCGGTCCAACACTGGCAAATGTGAAGGAAAATGGCATTGTAGACACAGGCTTCAGAGAGGGTTACCTGGTGCTGCCGCTAGGACGGGCTGTCTGGCCAGATGGACTCTTGCTTTTGCTGCTACTGGAAGATGGTTAATTAGCCTGACTAAAAGGAACATGCTGTATGTCCATATGGAATGTCTGTGACTATCCTCTGGGCCAGGCAACCTATAGCATGCGTGCCAAAGGCGGCATGCAAGCTGATTTTCAGTGGCACTCACACTGCCCGGGTCCTGGCCACCGGTCCAGGGAGCTCTGCATTTTAATTTAATTTTAAATGAAGCTTCTTAAACATTTTAAAAACCTTATTTACATACAACAATAGTTTAGTTATATATTATAGACTTATAGAAAGAGACCTTCTAAAAACATTAAAATGTATGACTGGCACACGAAACCTTCAATTAGAGTGAATAAATGAAGACTTGGCACACCACTTAAGAAAGGTTGCTGATCCCTGCTCTGGGCTTTCACACAGTGGGATACATCTAGTGCCTTGCTACTGCTGGTAATGCAAGATTTTGTCTTTACTTTAATAAACTTAGAGACCATAAAAATCATGTGAATGGGGGGCCGGGCCCAAAGTCCATGGAAATTGACAGAGGGACTTCAGTGGGCTTTAAATCAGGTCCTAGGGCTTCCTGGGATGTTCTGTTCAGGCATATGTTGGCAGGAATCCATCTTTGCATCATCAAGTCTCTTACCTTTTCCAGGTCAAGCGTGAGGTCTTCCACTTCTATCTGAAGCCTCTGCTTGGTTTTCTCCATGCTGGCGGCCCGGGCTTGGGCAGCTTCCGCTGTCTCCTCTGCCACCTGGAGCCTAGCAGCCAGCTTTCTCCTGAGGGTGGAAGGTTTTAAAGCGTAAGCTGAAGAAAGAGGAGGGAGAGAGGCTTGCCCATCTGTCCCGCCTCAGACACATTCACTGTTTTCACCTTCAGAGGGGCCTACCAAGGTCAGGAGGCCTGCAGAAGCCTGACTGAGAATGGTACTTCCTATCTCGTGAATGGCACATGCACCGCTTAGTTTATTGGTTTTGCAGCGTTAAATTTCACGGCACCTGCCATTCGGCTTTGCAACTAAACGCTGGGCTGAGTCTGCGCGGAAGGGCTCCGCACCAGCAGGACTCTTCCGAGGTGTTGCTGCTGATGCGGCGAGAACACATCCAATGTTGCTGGGGGGTATATGCCAGAGAAGGGACCCAGCAGCACCCCTAACAGTGTGCAACAGGCTCGTCTCTTCTACTGGAAGGAGTGGTCGGGGCCACAGTTCAGCCTTCTGCTCTTGGGTGGTTTGCTGGCCCTGAGCTCTCCTTGGCCTGGCACTTAGGGGTCTCAAGGAGTAGGACTGCAAAGAGGGGAAGGGTAAATTGTCCCCTCACCCCCCTCAGCCAATGCCCGGTCCATCAAATCTAAAGTAAACCAGACCTATTCGATCTGAGTCAAGAGATGTAAACCGGGGCTTTTGGGCTAAGAGCTCTCCTCACGGTGCTCTTTTCAGATGGATCACGGCCAAGGGGGCTCCGCTTTTAGCCTGTGCAGCTTCCCCGGGGCGGAGTGCCTTACTCCAGTTTGGTAGCCCCTTCCCCCGTGAGCAGTGCTATTGACTCCACGAGGACTGACTGAGGAGTAAAGTACCGCTCAGGTGCGAGTAGGGGTAGCTGAACCTGGCCCTTGCTTAGGAATGTGTCCGCTGTGTTTGATACCAGGCAGCAATGGGGATTTAGCTCTCAGCATCCTTTATTTATTATTATAGGCAACATTCCCTCTCTCTCCTGACCGGGATGCTCTCGCTTCCTCTTTAGCTTTTTCAAGTTATGCTCCACAAACTCACAGCCCTAAACTCGGTCTTGCTCCACAGCCAACCTGAATACTGGCTACCCCCATCCCCTCTCCGGCGCCTTGAAAGCCGAATGCTCACTTGGTCTCTTCCAGCTCTTCGGTTCTTTGAATGGCGTCCGTCTCATATTTGGTCCTCCACGTCGTGACTTCGGTGTTGAGTTTGGAGACCAGGCGTTGCAGCTCGGCTTTGCCCTCTTGCTCTTCCTCCAGCTGCTCCTTCATCAGGTCCAGATCATGTTTTGTGTTGGCCAGGCTCACGACAGCGGCGCTACGGGACTGGAGATACCAAAACCACCATGAGTTACTTGTCCGTAAAGTAAGGCCAAAACTGTAACAGGGTTAAAAAAAGAACTAGATAAATTCCTGGAGGATAGGTCCATCAATGGCTATTAGCCAGGACAGGCAGGGAGGCAACCCCATGCTCTGAGTGTCCCTAGCCTCTGTTTGCCTGAAGCTGGCAGTGGACGACAGGGGATGGATCACTTGATGATTGCCTCTGTACATTCCCTCTGGGGCACCTGGGATTGGCTACTGTCGGCAGACAGGATACTGGGCTAGATGGACCCTTGGTCTGTTGCACGATGGTTGTTCTTATGTTAATGAAGGCACTGGAGTAACTTCCTGGCCTTTCGGTGCTCAGATGGAACAACTCAGTTCTGAGCCTGTTAGAAACATTTCAGGCCAGAAATACAAATACATTCACGGTCACTGGGCCAGTTTCCACTCTCCGTACATAGGTGTTACTTCTTTGCCGTGAATGAGTTGCACATGCACTCATATAACTGAGAGCAGAATTTGGCCTTGCACCGTTCTCAACGCTTTGGCGTGGTGTTTCACTTGATTTACCATGGAAAGCCCATTCTGTGCTCATTCTAAGCTGAGAAACAGTGTCCGTTGTGATTGAGATGTACTGATACACCAGTAGAGCGATGCACCGAGTAAACGCAGCCTGCCTGCAGAATATGCTGAGTGCCTCCAGGGCAGAGGAGGTACTTGAAATATTGCTATAGTTTTCAGTCTAATTTGTTCCAACTGTAACTCAACTGGAGTCATCTGCAGTGAGATCCAGTAGTTAGGGCATAGGAGGGGAAGTCAGGAGAACCATGTTCTATTCTCAGTTCTTCCACTGACTCAAGTAAGACCTCTGAGGGCTTGTCTACACTGTGATAAAAACACCCGTAGGATGACTGGCCCGGATCAGCTGGCTCAAGCTGAAGGGGCTTTGGCTGCGGGGCTATAAAAAAGGCCAGTGGTTCTCAAACTAGGGCCGCCGCTCGTTCAGGGAAAGCCCCTGGTGGGCCGGGCTGGTTTGTTTACCTGCCGCGTCTGCACATTCGGCCAATCGCGGCTCCCACTGGCTGCGGTTCGCCGCTCTGGGCCAATGGGGGTTGCAGGAAGGGCGGCCAGCACATCCCTCGGCCTGCGCCGCTTCTTGCAGCCCCCATTAGCCTGGAGCAGCGAACCGCGGCCAGTGGGAGCCGCGATCGGCCAAACCTACGGATGCGGCAGGTAAACAAACTGGCCCGGCCCGCCAGGGGCTTTCACTGAACAAGCGGCCGCCCTAGTTTGAGAACCACTGCCCTAGGTCTCATTTCCTTATCTGTAAAATGGGACTAATGGTACCTACAACCGAGATCCATGGATAACAAGTGCTGTTAATTGGTATTATTTGTTACCCCAGGGATGAATTGGGCCAGGCTGATTTTCCATGGCTAGAGGTGAGTCATTAACACAATAAAAGGTTTGTTTCTCTGAAGAGAGCAGTGTATGGGATGGCAATTAGGGCAGCAATCCAGCCAGCAGCCCCCTCTTGGGCTATCATCCACACCTTCGATTCTTCATCCAGCTGCCTCTTCAGGTCATCCACCTGAGAGGTGAGGGTAGTCTTCATGCGGGCAATCTGGGTAAGCCTGCTCTGAGATTCCTCATGCTCCCGGCTCAGCTCACTGTTTTCAGCTACAAATAAAGTGCAAAACAAGTGCGAGATGAAATAATTCTGCCCTGATGAATTGAAAGAGATGACAAAGCTGGACTGTCACGGCCTTGCCAGAAAGACTTTGCAGCGCGAGAGATGGCTAGAGGAGATGGGGACAGGACTGCCAGAGCTAGATGGGAGGAAGGGGAAGAGGAGGCCCAGTGGGGCACAGTGTGGGACAGACATGTCAGAGGAGAGCAGGGAGTTTACCTTGGAGTCTTGTCCTGATGGCGTTAATTTCAGCCTGGTTCTTCTCCATCTCAGCCAGCCTGGAATTGGCCTCAGCCAAGTTGTCTTCCAGCTTGCGGACATGGGCGTCAGCATTCAGCTGTAAATGAACGGTGAGGTCAGTCATACAAAAGCAAAGTCTGACTTGAAGGGCCAAGTTCTGCTCCCCGGCACACCCAGTTTGTCCTGTTAGCTGTCATTCTAATGGAACGACTAGCATGGACCAGGCGAGTGGGATGTGGGCCTGGCGCTCCAAGCTGCTGAATGGCCTCTGCTTCAGCTGACATTGAAGGGGTTCAGCACATATGCAGCCCCCCTGGCTTTCCTGCTGGGTTTCAGAGACACTGGCTGTTTGCGCCTTACCTTGGATTTCTGGATGGTCTCTATGGTGGCGCTGAGGTCCTCGATCTCAGCCTTCATGACCTGCTTGTCTTTCTCCAGCTTGGACTTGACCCTCTGGAGGTTCTCCGCGTGCTCCGCCATCTCCGCCATGGAGTCTGCGTGCTTCTTGCGCAGAGTCGAGGCTGTGGCTTCGCTTTGCAAGGCTGCCTCCTCCAGCTCACGCCGCAGCTTCAGCAGCTCGGCCTCACGCTTGCGATTCTGATCAATCTGCAGAGGGACAGAGCACAAACCATCCACCAGGATGAGGAGAGCCGCCGATTCTCAGCATGTTCCTCAAGGGGCTGTCTTGTTTGAAAGACTTTTTGATGCCTTTTGTCTTGCTTTGTTTCACCAGCTCCATCCTGGTGTAACTTCATTAATGAGTGTACCGCTGGCTACCAGGTCAGATCCCCCAGAAGGCAAAGCATCCGGGCTAGAGTTCAAACAGAAACGTTCTTTGGACTTCAGTCCAAATGTTTTCATTGTGGAATCAATGGCAACGCTGCCCCAGTCATCTGTCACCCCCATTCTCCATGCTAGTAAATGAGTTCCTCATCAGAGAATCTAAGGGTTTTATACTGCTACGTATCGCCATAGATTCTGAGTGCTGTCCATGTAAAGTCAATAGCAATAGTGAAGTTCATGGCAGACTTCCTGGAGTTTCTGATGTGTGTCCCTGTTGGGGGTCAAACTCTGTTTGGGGAAGGTTTTGGGGGAGTTGGGGGTTAGTAAAGGTTTGGTGATACAAGGGGGTGTAGAATCTTGCCTGCTCACTAGCTCAGTGCAGATTCTGAAAATGCTCCTGGAGATATTCCCAACTCACTAATGTTTTGCTTTCTTCAAGGAGGGGGACCAAAGGGTCAGATGCCCTTCTCTGGTCAGTTCCTAACCTGAGCAGTAGTGGCACCTCCGGCCTCTTCCAATCTGTCGCTGAGATCCTCAAGGTCACGGGAGAGGTCGCTGCGCTGTTTCTCCACCTGGTGGGAGGGAAGGCAAGAAATTCTTACTCACCTACGAAGCTAAATTCTCCTATGGCCTTTTTTTAAAAGCATGACTATGTCAGAAACCACGGTGAAAATCAGGCACGGTTTGAGCTCAGGAGTGGGACCCAGGAATTCCTGAACTCTAATCGTTGCTGCCTGCTGTGTCCATGGGCAAGTCCCTCCATGCCTCAGTTTCCCCATCTGTGCAATGGGACTAATAATACTTATCTGCCTCGTAGCTTGTTGGAGAATTCATAAGTTATCGTTTGTACAGCATGCTGAAATGGAAAAGTTACGTATTCATGCTGTCCGTTCATAGCCACAGATTGTGTGTAGGGCATGCTTTTACTGCTGCATACTGGCAGGTCCTTGTGGTGCGAGTACCTGCCCACTGATAGCTGGACAGAAAGCAAAGTAGAGTTTAAGACTGGTCTTCACACCATTGCTGATTTTATCAGGGACTTGCACCATACAGTCGTCTCTCTTTGGAAGGATATTTTTACCTTCGCTCGCATAGCCCGTTCAGCTTCCAGTTCCTCCTCCAGCTCCTCAATACGGGCCTGTAAGACACACACAAGCATATCAAGCGATCAGACAAGCAACCGTAAACTGTCCAGTGTTTATATCTGGGTAGCTGAGGGAATAAGAAAGAACCTGCATGAACACATCTGTAAATTCTAACCTCTGTACTCGGTCAGAACACCTGTCAACTTCTGAGGGAGTTTTTCCTGGGAAGGGCCTGTGGAATTTGGTTAAACTGTAAAAGACCAACATTCAAGACCTGTTGTCACCAGGCCTTTCTTCTTGTTCCTGACGAGTGTCACATCTCATGTGGGTGGTGGGTCCTTGGAAAGATGACCAATTTACATGGGCAAACTTGTTAGTAGAGTTGGGCAGAAAATAGGCATTTTTTTCCATGACGAATTTTGACTTTTCAGTGAAATATTGAAAACTGAACTATTCCAGCCGAGACCAGAAATATTGCAAGGCCTTGTGGGAATTGTAGTTTGGATGCCTTATGGGCTGGGGTCTCTGGCTGGGCTACATCTCCCATGGTTCACAACTTTATCCCCTCTTGGTCAGGGGAAGGGAAACTTCAGAGGAGTCCCCGTGCTTAGTTCTGATGCCACGTTTTTGACCAGCCATACTTGTGCAGTAGATACAAATAGACTAAGAGGTGCCTGCACTTAGATCACCTTCCTTCTTGCCGCATCATTGTGACAGGACATCTGTGATGAGTTTTAAGTTCAAAGCGGAGGCTGCAGTTTTCCAGCCATAAAAGGAAACAGGGTCTAGTGCAAGTAGCCGGAACAAAAGACGGGGCGGAGCTCAGAGCTGACTGAGCCACTGACTCATTGTGAGTTGAAGGGCAAGAGACTCCACATCCTGGGGCTTCAGACAGGGCAGCTGGGGGGAAAAAAATCATCAAAATTTCCCTGAAAAAAACCCCACACAGGTGCTGCCTCTGAACTGAGCTTTGCAATAATGTATTTACCTGGAAAAGGAAGAAGCTACCTGACTATTGTGTGACTTACTGGAAGAGAAGAGTATTGAGGTCTTAAGAAACAATGGAGCCTTGTCTCCATTTTGACAGGATAGGTTAAAAGAGCTGGATTGCTGTTTTGCACTGGATTTCTTAGAACAGTTTCCGTAGAAGAAAAGGAAGTTGACATTTGTACTTGTCGTGTAAAGAATGGGTAATAGATCCCACCCCACCAGGGGATAGATGGTGATCGCCTTTAGACTGGTTTGAACCCGGAGTAGCTTCATTGACTTCAGCAGAGTTACACCAGTTTACACTGACGGGCCAGAGTGGCGAATCTGGCCCTAGCCACAAAGGTTTGGTGTTACTGGAGCGTTGGTTTGAGGAGTTTTTCAGTGGCGTCCTTGTCCTTTGTCACATGGGTCCCTAACGGCCAATCCAGCTCCCAAGCACGCCAGTGGATTGACTTCTCATGTGAGTTTGCACAGTCCCTTTGATACTAGCAAAGGAAAACCGGAGAGTCTTGAAATAGGATGTGAAGGGCAAGAGAATAGCCAGAGCATTCCTCACCTGGTGTTCTTTCAGTTTCCTCTGCAGCGTGGAATTCAGAGACTGTTCATCTTCCACCTTAGAACTGATTGAATTGATTTCCATGTCTCGCCTGCAAGAAAAGACACAAGAGATCCCTTCAGGTGGGAGAGGGTGTCACATGGGTAAGAACTCCACCAGGAACCCTTGACTCTAAGCTGGGGTGGCCAACCTGAGCCTGAGAAGGAGCCAGAATTTACCAATGTACGTTGCCAAAGAGCCACAGTAATACATCAGCAGCCCCCCCATCAGCCTCCCACCGCTCCCAGCGCCTCCCACCCGCCGATCAGCGCCTCCCCAACCATTCCCAC
Source organism: Mauremys mutica (assembly GCF_020497125.1). Classification (NCBI taxonomy): domain Eukaryota; kingdom Metazoa; phylum Chordata; order Testudines; family Geoemydidae; genus Mauremys; species Mauremys mutica. The sequence goes on along the minus strand of NC_059082.1, from coordinate 77,867,929 downwards.
ACCTCCCGATCAGCTGTTTCTTGGCATGCAGGAAGCTCTGGGGGGGTGGGGGAGAGGGGAGAAGCGAGGGCACAGCAGGCTCAGGGGAGGGGGTGGGAAGGGGTGGGGTGGGGGCAGGGCCTGTGGCAGAGCCAGGGGTTGAGCAGTGAGCACCCCCCGGCACATTGGAAAGTTGGTGCCTGTAGCTCCAGCCCCAGAGTCGGTGCCTGTACAAGGAGCCGCATATTAACTTCTGAAGAGCCGCACAGTTGGCCACCCCTGAGCTAGGCTATACAGGAGTGAGGGCTAAGTAGGCAATTCAAAGCTAATTGCCTCTTTAGCATGATGAGCCTTAGTACTTAAGCTAATTTCTCCTCAGTCATGTCCATTCCCTGCCCCCTTTTTACTCTGTACCCTTGAGGGGAAAGGCATGGCCACCCATGGGAGCTGATACATTCACTCAGTGTGGAGGAGCAATATTAGTGCTTAACCTTACTTGTGTCTGCACGTAGCTTCCCTTGCACATGGGAGCACAAGAGTCTTGCACTTCCTGCTGAGCTCTCTGCTAGGACTGGCATTATCACACTTTGCACCTACTAATTAATAGCTGTATTCATTTGCTTAGCTACTTAGCTATTTAACTAACAATAGCAGTGGTTTTGATAATATGTAATTGAGAATTTACATCCTTACAGTTAATTTTGAAGGGGAGAAATGCTGGCAGATCTATCACTAGAGTAGTCAGTGGTGACACTATAATAATGATCTAATTAGCGATAATACTTTGCATTTCTAGAACAGCTTTTATCTAAGGATCACAGAGCCTTGTAGAAATAAGGATCAGTTAACACTCACAACACCCATTGAGGTAGGTATGATTGTACTCATTTTATAAGAGGGAAAATGGAGAGGCTGACTTACCAAAGATCAGACAGTGAGTTGGAGAAAGATTCAAGAATAAGATCCAGGAGTCCTGACTCCTAGTCTTTTGCTCTAACCATTAGACAGCACTTCCTCGTGGCCTTAGGTTAGTAATGGATTTCTAAGATCCCAAGAGGAACTCTTACTAGTGATTTTCTAATGAAGTGGCCTTCAAGTATAATTAACGTCATCAGATCCCTGGTGCTGCCCTGTTTCGACTGCGGAGTATCCGCCACACAATGAGATTCCATAAGGACTGACACTTACTTCTTAACAACCTCCTCCAAATCCAGTTTGGCTCGCTCCATCTCATTGAGGTTTTCAATGGTCATTTTCAGGTCACCCTCAGCCTTCCGTCGGGCCTTCTCCACCTCGGCACGGATCTTCTTTTCCTGTTCCCAGTTGTCCTCCAGCTAATCAGAGATAAAAAGGGAGAGGAGAATCAATGGCCACAAGAATTTGACAAAGATGGCTGGGTAGAGACAAGCACTCTGTAACGATAACACCCGGGCAGTAGATGTTCATCAGAGGCACCCAACGTATCGATCTTTAAAAACAAGCCCTCACACAGTGATGAATGAAATTCCAATCTCAGACCAACCAGTCCTCACCTCGTGTAGCTGAGTGGTAAGTTTGCTGTTGTTCTTGGTCAGATGGTTCACTTTGTCCTCCTCAGCTTGCAGGTCATCTAGAGTTTTCTAGAAAGAGAGAGACGGAGAAAAGGGCCATCATTGGTGCACTGTGTTGGCTGGAAGACTAGCTACCCCTGTCCTGACAATAAGAAAAACACCATCCAAAATCCCAGTTACTCTCAGTGAAGGCTCCTCAGGTTAACAGGTTTATTAGTGATTCATTTAATTTCCTGGTGTCTTATTAAAGGTCGTAGATGGTACTAATAATCCTGGGCTACAGCTGCAGTCCTCCTTATTCAGGCCAAACACCCACTGACATTGATGGGAGCTGTGTGTAAATTGTCAGCAAGCCCTGCAGGACCTGGCCCAGTGATAACATGTATCATTGCACAAGAACCACCCCCGTTTGCTCTTGGCTAATCCGCACACCATCTTTTGCACCCAGGAAAAGCCAGTCTCTTCCTAGCTCAGCAGAGATGTGAGAATAGACAACGGCAGTGAGGTCACATCTCACGAAGATGTCGTTACGTGTGGAAAAGAGCCTGCCGAACATTTACTAATTCAGTAATATTCCTAGCACTATAGTTAATTATCATGACGTTTTTGTATGCTACGCTGTGGAAACGGATGTGCCTTAATGAGGTCAGCCTGCTGAGCCGAATGCGGCTGGGGGGTGGGTTTTGACTGACTGTGGGCTCGGCATTGTATGTAAGAAAAACACGGTCCTTGGCCAGAGGAGCTAGCAAACGACATGTACAAACATTAGGAGGTGTGTTTTGCATTTGTTCACACAAAGTTCAGCAGTTCACAATAGACCTCAGCCATTAGTGCAAAGGAGCAAGATTTTTCTCTTCTGCAATGTGTAATTCGTAGGAGACACAAATCCCCAGCATGACTGAGACCTGGGATCCTTTCCCATTTGTGCAGCAATTTAATCTCTCGATAGCCTGAGTAGGACACCATTTCTCCTTTACCAGAGCGCAGCCCTAAGGACGCGATTAGGGTGCAATAAAGAAAATGGAGCAGATTTTTTCTACCTGGTACAGCTCCTCCAATGCCCTCTTCTCCTTCTGGAGTTTAGCGATTGTGTCGTCCCGGACGGAGAGATCTGAAGTCAGGGTTCGCACTCGGTGGTCTAGTGCCTGGAGACAGGGAAGATAACATAGTCAAGATCACGACCAGCCATGTCAACTTTTAGCACCCCCCAAATCAACTAACTTGTAGTTCTTTAGCTCTGGGAAGGCCAAAACCTGGACATCTGCTACTGAATTCTCATACACACTCAGTGTCTGGGAGTTGAAGATCAAGGACCCTGTCCTGCTTTCTATGTAACTAACACTGATTTCAGGGGAAGCAGCAGCGTGCCACAAGCATCTGCTGACTGTGACCCAGGGACCGTATCACACTGACACAAAAAGGCTATAACATCATGGATTTAAACCTTCGATGACTGTTCCAAATAAGTAACGGTTGATGGGGAACAGAGGGAGTATCCCCCAAACTTAGACAAAAGGCAACTGGGAGGGATTCATGGGGGCACATTTTATAAGCAAAGACCCAGTAACTTTGCAGTGCAAGGAAGGTGGTAATTAACACAGGATGTGGAAGGGCTCTGAAGGCCTCTGTAGAGAGAAGAACAGGAGGACTTGTGGCACCTTAGAGACTAACAAATTTATTTGAGCATAAGCTTTTGTGGGCTACAGCCCACTTCATCGGATGCATAGAATGGAACATATAATATGTGTATATATATCTCCTTACTATATGTTCCATTCTGTGCATCCGATGAAGTGGGCTGTAGCCCACGAAAGCTTATGCTCAAATAAATTTGTTAGTCTCTAAGGTGCCACAAGTACTCCTGTTCTTTTTGCAGATACAGACTAACACAGCTGCTACTCTGAAATCTGTAGAGAGAGATTCATGGGAGTTACAGGGAAATTACTCTTCCTAATACAGGACAATAAGAAGAGTTGTAGATTCAGGTTCATCCCAGCTCAAGATGGAACGAATAACAGATTTTTAGAGACTATGGAATATTGAATACTGGAGAGGGAACAGCTGACAGCTTCCGAGCTAGCTTCTCAAAGGGCATTCAGACTGTGTGAGCTTTGCTGGTTAGTTCCCTACTCTTGACAGTGGTTATTTCCCTAAAGGGCAAGGAAGAGAGAGTTAGGGTATGTCTACACTGCCCGCTGGATCGACGGGTAGCGATCGATTTATCGGGAATCGATATCACGTCTCGTCTAGACGCAATATGTCATTGCCCGAACATGCTCCACCAGGGTGAGCGGCGGTAGCCGAGTGGACGGGGGGAGCCGTGGCCGTCGATCCCGTGCCGTGAGGACGGGAGGTAAGTCGAAATAAGATACGTCGACTTCAGCTACACTATTCCCATAGCTGAAGTTGCATATCTTACATCGACCCCCCATCCCCAGTGTAGACCAGGCCTTAAAACACCAACGATGCTTCGTACCTGCTTCTCTTTCTCGGTCTTGGCCAACGTGGTTTCCAACCCCTCTAGGTCGCGCTTCAGGTCATTGAGCTCCCCTTCCAGCTTGCGCTTGTGGGCACTCAGGGAAGAGGCTGTGCCCTCCTCTTCTTCCAGGCGCTCCTTCATCTCGGAGATCTGGCTCTCCATGTCAATTTTAGATTTCATCAGCTGGGTAAGCCGCTCTTCAGCATCGGTCAAGTTCTCTTGTTCCTAATGGCGGGAGGGAAACACAACCTTTATCATTTTAGAGGCTACTGTATCTCTGGTCTCTTGTGGCACCAAACATCCATTACAGTGGGTCAGGGCTGCTCCACTGAAGCACCGGCAGCTATGCTAGGATGTTAAAGGTGCATTGACTCCAGCTGGAGTTATGGTTGCACAGCATCTCTGAAAATCAGGCCTTCGGTGTTTCAAGTTACATAAGAACATAAGAACAGCCACACTGGGTCAAACCAAAGGTCCATCTAGCCCAGTATCCTGTCTTCCGACAGTGGCCAATGCCAGGTGCTTCAGAGGGAATGAACAGAACAAATAATCATCAAGTGATCAATGCTGTGTTGCCCATTTCCAGCTTCTGGCAAATAGAGGCTAGGGACACCATCCCTGCCCATCCTGGCTAATAGCTATTGATGGACCTCATCCTCCATGAATTTATCTAGTTCTTTTTTTAACTCTGTTATAGTCTTGGCCTTCACAACATCCTCTGGCAAGGAGTTCCACAGGTTGACTGTGCAACAACCAGAAATGGAAGAACCCAAATTAGAGGGCGCTTTTGAAAATTTTCCCCCCACGTAATTTGCTTAAGGCCACACAGAATCAGTGGCTGAGGCAGGAAGAGAACCCAGGATTCCTGACTCCTAGTGCCTTGCTCTAACCACTAGGCCATTCTGCCTCCTGCTGTTTTTAGAAGAGTTGGGTTTTTCTTTGACCTGCTGTGGTTCTCTGGGACTCTCACTTTCCATCTCCCACTGCTCTCTACTTGGTCCAGATTCTTAAAACAAGCCCTTTTATGAATCATTTGGAAAAGCTATAGCCAGTGCCCTCTTACGGGCCCAAGGAGGAGACATAACCGGTAACCATCCTTTTTTTGATAACTCACAGCCTGTAGCTGGATGGTAAGATCATTCTTCTCTTGGCTGAGGGTGGCCATATTTTCCTCCAGCTGTTTGACACGATCAAGTAAGTCCTGAGTCTTCGACATAGCATTCCTCAGCTCCTCTTCCTTCGCCTTTATCTCATCCTCCTGTCGGGCTACATTCAGCAGAGGCTTCACCTGTAAGCAAGCAGTTCAGCCAGTGAGATTCACAAATGGATCTTCTCTGTAGCAACTTCCCCCCAGAATGCACCTGAGCTGATCTCTTTATTGCCATATTGAAGTATCGCCTGGGCCTGGTGTCTTCTGAAATGACTGAGTCGGTGCGGAGTGCTTCATCACTACAGTGCGAGTTAGTTAACGTCCAGGAAAGGCATCATAATAAACTACTTACCCTAACAATTCCCGGCCCCAGCAGAGAAATCAGGACAGTTTGCCAGATTCTGAGTGCCATTTACATCATTAGAGCTACTGCAGGTTCACACCAGTGTAACTGAGATCAAAATTTGACGTAATGTCTTTTGGAGGCTCTTTGGCCCAGATCCTCAAAGATATTTATTTCAATGGGAGAGTAAGATGCCTAAGTATCTTTGAGGCTCCGGGTCTTTGCTTCTGAGGTGCTGAACGTCTGGTAAATTGAGGACACTGGGGCCCACATTTTTAACGTTTTGGCCTCTACACACATGCAAAAGCCCCATATTGACATTTGCGCCCACACAAAATGGGGGTGGAATAATGAATATTTAAGGTTTGCAACTTCAATTTTGCATGTGCGGATGTGGGAGGCTGTGCTCCCAATGGGCACACAGGTATATTTATCAGATGTTGTTTAGGTTCCCCTGTGTTAAATTTGGCCTTAAATTGGTGTATGGGTCCTTCAGCATCTATTATGCAAGAATATCTTGGCCAAGGATCCTTTCCATCCCCTGCCACCAAAAAAAATCTTAATCTTAATGGGCCTAGGAGATGAGAGAAGAAGCCACTGCTGTGGAATGGGGCTCATCTGTCCTATTTAGGCCTCGTCTTTTTGAGCTGGTGGAGAAATGGACCAAGAAACTTTGTTCTAGGTTTTAATTAATAGCCTGAGTCCATCCCCAGTGTTCAGCACTACAACACCTAGCTGCTTAAGGCAAAGTTGACCTTTATTTTTTTGGAGGAGGGAGATCCAGGGCTTGAATTTCCTGAAGAACCTAATTACCATTTCATGGAGGTGGCAGATTCAGATTTCAAAGTGTCATAGAATATCAGGGTGGGAAGGGACCTCAGGAGGTCATCTAGTCCAACCCCCTGCTCAAAGCAGGACCAATCCCCAGACAGGTTTTTGCCCCAGATCCCTAAGTGGGTTTAGTAGGCCAATGCTCAAACCACTGAGCTATCCCTCTACCATTTCCAGACTGCTCTGGCATCGACTTGGAGGGAAAGCATTCGTGCCGCTTGCCCTGTTAATAATTAGCAAGAAAGTCACTGGCACCCAGAGTGTATTTACTTGTCGCTGAATAACCGGGCAAGGCAACTCTTTTTTTCTACCCTTTATCTTCAAAATCCAAGCATCCCACCCATTGCCAGCGCTTGCAGCTGCTTTTATTTCAGTCTGTGTAAGCTGGGCACAGTGGTGTGTGGGGGGTTGTTTGTGGGGAGCACGGTTCTCACCTTGTTATACAATTTCCACCAGCCCCAGAAGCGCAGCTGCAGGAATTTGCGAACATTCCTCTGAATCGCCATCAGGCCTAGCCTGTAATGAAACAGAACAGGTTGTGTGGCTTAGAAACAGTCCCCAGTTTCCTGGCAATGTGACTGGGTAGTTGAGACGTCAAGACATTGTCCTGGTATGCAGCAAGTTTCTTTATCAGCTCGTTTGAGAGAAGTAGTTTTCAGTTCATTCTTAAATGCTGACCTCACATTTCTCCATTGGCTAGAGGGTTTTTTTTCTCTTCACTGAATACAATTGTTTCCTAAAGCAGAAATTATTTTCAAAGGTTCGTTGTGCAGTGTGTGTATTGTACTGGGTGGGTATCACTGTGGCAGTGTGATAGAATCCCGCCAGGAGACTGGAGCCAGTATACAGAGGCTGTGTAATGCTGGTGCATTCACTGAGTGGGGTAGGAATGGATAGGGCAGTATTCTCCCAGTCCCAGATGCAAGAAAGGTCAGCGGCAGTGTGCTAGGTAGGAAAATGGTGGCAGGGTTGTATTGGGATAGAAGGAATGCTGCCACTGAAGTAGAACATGGGTGTTTCATGCACGGGAGGAAACAAATATGGTGCATCAGCTGGAAAAGATTCTAACTGGCAGTATCTGCCTCCCTTCCCCACACTCCTCCATCGTGCAGCCATCAATGCCCCCTAGCAGCAGCAGAAACAATACAGTTCTACTGCACAGGTTGGGGCCAAGAAGTTAAGGGCCAACTCTGATCTACACCAACTGTGCACCACGAAGCTGTGTTCCAAAGGGTTCACTGCACCACAATGCACAATCAGGTTCCTGAACAGAGGCGGGACTTGTGAATCCATCACTAGATAGATCCATCAACTAGTAGAGTAGATGCTCGGGAGGTAGTGGAGCTATTGTAGCTGTGGCCTGAAGGGGAGGATTCTTTATCCCCATGATTCCCATGAACTTCCACAGTGCATAACCCCGTGACTTTGGTTGCATGCCAGGACCAAGGGTTGACTTCCAAGATTCATTTCATGGTGCCTAGTAGAGAATGAAGTATGTTAGCAATTGGTTTCTAGCACTCTCTCGGATGCATGAAGCGGTGTCTCCTATTTCAAAGGGATACCTTCTTTCCAGCATCTTTTTGAACTCAATCCTCATCAGGAAGGCACGAACACGGCTCTGCAACATGGTCATGATCTTTGCCAGACGGTCATCGCGCATGTCTTCCAGTTTGGCCAGGACTCCGGCACGGAAGAACACCTTGAAGAGCAGGAGGAGACTCTTAGAACTTGGCTTCCAGGTCGTGCACCAGAACTTCTGCCCCCGTCTCTAGGCTTATTCATGTATCTGGGCTTATTCTGGGCTGTTAGTCCCCTTTTAGTTTCCGTCTGTGGGTTTCTGCCTTTGTTGACCTGTCTGACTTTCCACCTACATTTACTATCACTGTCGGCCACTGATCCCCAAACTGGGGGACACGCCCCCTAAGGGGGCATGGAGGAACATTTTGGGGGGGCTGTGGCTGGGCTCGGGCCAGCCCCCACCGGGGGCAGGGAGGGAGCACCACCCAGCCCTGTCCCCAGCTCCACAGCGGCCCTGCCCCCCAGCCTCAGCCACTGGTTCCTGGCCCCACAATCAGCCGCGCCTCCGCTCCTGGATGTGGCCCCAGCTGCAGTTCCAGCCCCAACCGCGGTCCCACTCCCAGCCACAGCTCTGTTCCTGGCTGTGGACCCCGGCTCCGACCATGGACCCTGGCTCCGACCGTGGCCCTGCTCCCAGCTGAGGCCCATGACTGCGGCCCCCACTCCCAGCCCAGGCTCCCACCCATGGCTCCCGGGGGGCACGGACGAGGTGAGGGGGGTGCGGGCAATAAAGTTAGGGGGCCACTGCTGTAAATACACAGAATTATATATTAATAAAATATTGAAGTTGGGCTTTTTATAAGCAAGGGCCTGGGAGTCTATTTCCGGCTCTAGCACTGACTTGCTGTGTGGCCTAGGTGAGGTCACTTAGCCTCTCTCTGCCTGTGTTCCTTTAGCAGTAAAACGGGGATAACAACGGCACTGGAAGATTTAGTTAACTGACACTTGGAAATCGAAGGATGAAATGTGCTAGAGAAGCAGTAAGTGGAGTGGGAGTATTATACAAGTTAGAAAATTCCATTATAAGTTCCTGGAAAAAGCTGAACTTTTTCCGCCTCTGCATATATATCACAATCGTCTATTTCATTACATGATCACACAAAACATAGATGCAGAAATATTCATTTCTGACGTGCTCCACTAAGATTATAGGGGCAAAAAACAAGGGCTTGACTCATTTTTTTTACTCAAGACTGAAATTGGGCAAAATTTTTAGTGGAATTTTTACTTGACTAAGGCCTGGTCTGCATTACAAAGTTAGGTCACATTCTGCATGATGTAATTAAGACAACAGAAACCCGGGTGTAGACACTTCTAGGTCAGCAAAAGAATTCTAGCTACCGCCTCTCGGGGAAGTGGATTTACTACAGTGATTGAAGAACCCCTTCTGGCATTGTAGTGTCTGTAGGATGATCAGAAAGCAAATGTGAAAAATCGGGATGGGGGGAAGGGGTAATAGGAGCCTATATAAGAAAAAGACCCAAAAATCGGGACTGTCCCTATAAAATTGGGACATCTGGTCACCCTAGGTATCTGTAGCTGTGCCTCTGTAGTGTTTCTAGTGTAGACATACACTAAGGCGGGAGTAAAAAGTGAAAGGACCCGAAAGTTTAACCCATCTTTAAAAGTGTGCCTCCTTGGCATTCTATTGTGCTGTATTTGAGAAGGTGCATGTCCCAGTGCTCTGGGCCGTGAGTTCACGTAATGGAAGGCAATGGAGGGCAGAGCTAAGATTGCTGTAGGAACTTTTAACTCCGAGGCCTGGTCAACACACACAAGTCCCAGTGCTTGAATTAAAATCGGTTTTGACATCAACATAAAGTGGTGCCATTCCCTGTGTGGACACACTTAAAATGAATGACAAGGGTCTAGGATTCATTTAGCTTAACCTGACAGGAAAAAACAGTACCTTGGTGTGCCCAATTTTGTACTCATTTTCCCCCAACTCAAGAGAGCCAAGCAGCAATTCGGATGCTTTCTTATTGTCCACAAATCCCTGAGGGATTACAGTGGGGTTCAAGACTTGATATCTGGAATGAGAAAGACGTGTAGTGATGTAAGAGCCACTGCTAGGACCAGTGTAGAAGACCTAGGGGCTCTACGCAGTAGCGTATTATTGAACTGGTGCCCCTATGCCCGACTTGCTCTTAGCAACACAAACATAAGCTGACCGGATTGGAAAACTTGCCACGTGCCCATTATTAAAAACAAACCATTTAAACAAATGAAGCACCCTATAATGCTGTGGGACTATACGTGTACTAAAGAAGTAGCGCTATAGAAAAAAATTCTGATTTATTGACAGAATGATGCGGAGAGTCACAGTTCCCCACAGAGACCCGACCCTTGTACCCTCTCCCTCATGCAGAATGCGCCGCGCCAGCGCGTTCGGCTCTGTGAATACGGCCCCTGCCTTCTGCCTAGCAAGGAGACTGCAGTGCGTGCTGGGTGTGCGGGAGCTGACCTACTCTTGCCTGCTGTCCCAGTCACAGGTGTGGGCTCTGTGGGTGTGACCTCCGGGGCTGGAGCACCCATGGGGAAAATGTAATGGGTGCAGAGCACTCACCAGCACCAAGATCCCCTCTTTGCCCCCCTCCCTCCATGCCTCTTGCGTGCCGGTGGCCCTGCGCTTACCAACTCCTCCCCCTCCCTCCTAGTGCTTCCAGAGCACCGAGAACAGCTGATTTGCAGTGTTCAAGCTCTGGGATGGAGGGGGAGGAGCAGGGATGGGGCGTGCTCTGGGGAGGAGGCGGGGCGGGGGTGGGAAGAGGCGGGGCGGGGGCTAGGGGGCAGGCCTGGAGCGGGGGGGGGGTCAAGCACCCCCTGACAAGATGAGAAGTTGGCGCCTATGGTCCCGGTGGTGCCCCAAATTTTCGGGTGCCCTACACAGCTGTATATGCCTAAGAATGGCCCTGGAGCTAGGCAAGGGTTAATGTCTACTTCCATTGCAGGCTCTTCTAGCAAAGGTCTCAAGAGGGCTGGGACGCCAGCTGCGAGGTGTTTATAACCATCTCTGGTTCTCGTCTTTGCTTAATAAGAGTTCCTGGGGGAGCGGACGTAGGAGGGTTAGCAGTGGCGCTACTCCACCTCCCGATTGTCCAAGGAGGCTACCATATAGGATGTTGTATGTGTCCATCCTCCCAAACGGGCTGAAAAATATAAACATTCACCTCTGCTTGAACTCGGGGTACTGCAGTCTGTTAGGAAAGCCCTTCCTGCAAATACGGATGCCTTCCAGCACTCCATTGCAGGCCAACTGGTGCAAGATCAAGTGGGCATCAGCCACCCCTACGAAAACCAGAGAACAGGTCAGCACTTCACTTTACTGAGCCAGAGCCAGGGCGACAAAACAATTGGAGCTTCTGGCGCAGTTCGCCCTCCGTGACACAAAGATGCAAAGGGAGAAGTTCGCAATTGACAATGTGGATAGAACTGAAATGGAGGAGAAAGGACTGTATTAAGGGCGCTCTTCGCTTTGCTGTGTTGGGTACAAGAAAAACGGAAATGTTCTACACCAGAGGGCCTGTTCGTGGACGTTTTCACTTCAACCCTGCCCAATCAGTCTTCTTGCAATTACTGTGCAGCTGAGATTCCACCAACCCCTATGGAAATCCAGGAGGTGGAGTATCTGGCACGTTTATCAGCCCAACAGCATATTCATGGGTAGACAAGGAGCTAGAGGGAGATATCAGGGGTAACCACCCTTTACCAGAATTCCATGTGCTACCTTGTGCTTTCTATTCCTGTCCTTGCTAGTTTACTGCGCGTCAAAGCAGTTTGGAGATCCTGTATTTCCCTGTTCAGTGGACATCCACAGAGGAATGAACTTCTCATTAGCCATCCTGTCTTCAAACCTTTCTATTGGAGTCTTGTCCCATACTAATATTGCCTTTAAGGGACATGGAGGTCTTCTATGAAGTGATATCCCATGTTCTTCCGGGACTGGATAAAGATCTGCTGTTCAGCCAGCCAAAGCTAGGCATGAAGGCATTGTGTTTCTTTGCCCGAGTGTGGTTCAGAGGCGCTGCAGACACTTACCAGACTGCTTGAACTCATTTGGAATGATGCAGCGTACAAAATGGGGTGACGTGCTATGCAAAGTGGTCATCAGCTTATTCAGCTGCTCCTGAAGCCAGAGGAAGAGGAATAAAGTGAGCGAGCCAAGCAGAAGAGAGAGAACCTCATGCTCAGTACATGACATGCATCCGACCAAGTGGCTATTCACCCATGAAAGCTCATGCTCCAATACGTCTGTTAGTCTACAAGGTGCCACAGGACTCTTTGCTGCTTTTACAGATCCAGACTAACACTGCTACCCCTCTGATGCTCAATACATTAATTCACACTCCTTAGTTGTAAAGATAACAATAGGATGCAGGTGCAGGCTGGATGCTGCACACCAGGTGAAGAGTGTTGCACGGATGAACGTTCGAGCACCCCATGGATGATCAAGAGGGTATGAATCCTAGATTTTCAGTTCTAAAAAGCAGCTGATGTGATCTTAGTGTTCTTCTTATTCCACTATTCATAAACGATCTCACTGTTTTCTTGCACTGCCAACCTCTCTTTGCCATGTCTACCTGTTGAATCTTTTCTAAAACTTAGATTCATAGATTAGATGAATAGAATCCCAGGCCAGAAGGAACCATTGTCATCAACTAGTCTGACCTCTTGTCTAACACAGGCCAGAGAACTTCCCCAAAATAATTCCTAGAGCAGAGCTACAATTCCTAGAGCAGGGTTTCTCAAACAGGGGTCGCCGCTTGTTCAGGGAAAGCCCCTGGCGGGCGGGCCGGTGTGTTTACCTGCTGTGTCCACAGGTCCGGCTGATCACGGCTCCCACTGGCCGCAGATTGCTGCTCCAGACCAATGGGAGCTGCTGGAAGCGGCGCAGGCCGAGGGACGTACTGGCCGCTGCTTCCAGCAACTCCCATTGGCCCGGAGCAGCGATCCGCAGCCAGTGGGAGCCGCGATTGGCCGGACCTGCGGACGGGGCCGAGGGACGTACTGGCTGCTGCTTCCAGCAACTCCCATTGGCCCAGAGCAGCAATCCGCGGCCAGTGGTAGCCGCGATCGGCCGGACCTGCAGACGGGACAGGTAAACACACCAGCTCGGCCCGCCAGGGGCTTTCCCTACAGAAGCGGCGACCCCTGTTTGAGAAACCCTGTCCTAGATCATATCCTAGATTGTATGTTCCTTTGGGCAGGGCTGCTCTCTGTTATATGTGTGTATAGGGTCTGGCCCTATAGCGGCCTGGGTCACTACCAAAATTCAAATAATAAAGAACCCTATATTGTGATTGATGGGCGGCGAATGCCCACTTACCCTATAGAAGTTGGAGACAGTCATGAAAGAAGAGCCTCTCTTCTGTTTCTTGGTACCAGCTGAATAATAATAAAATGCATAACATCAGTGAGAGACTCAAGTATACATTAGATGAAAGTGCTGTACTATAGCACACAAAATAAATATATCTCCTCAGGAGCCTGTAGTTGACAGAACTGGTCTCACTGGAGAATACAGCCCCTTAAATAAAAAACAAGCATCCATAAACCCTGCATGCTATCCTGGTTTAGGGATTTTGTATCATTTACTACTGTAAGGGAATCCTGGAATCTGAAGCGAGCTCAGTGCATGGATAAGAAAAACTGAGTTTACAATATTTTGTTTGAAAGTACATCCATTGGGCCAAATTCTCCTCTTGATTACAGTGGTGCATATGCCTTGCTTTGCACTGTAACTGGATGGAGTGGGACCGGTGTAACTCAGAGGAGAATTTGACCCAGTCTGTTAATAATTTGAGATCTTAAAAGCCTTTTCATAAACAGTTTTCCCATTCATCTTTTGAACTGTGGAGCCCCAGGCTGGGCTGGCAACAATCCGATGAGGCAGCAAGTTTTCTGGTTGATAGAAACCTGACATTTGTCTGGTCAACAGAAGGCCATTTACTGCCGGGAGGGAATTCCATAGTTTGTCATTAACTCCGCATTGCATCCTCCCTTCATTCAGACACAAGTGTGTGCCGGCAGCAGTATTCTAGAGAGGCTTCATTCCAACAAGGGGAGCTACCTCGGCTAACACTAAAGGGGCGTCGTTTTCAAGGACAGAGCTAGCCCATCTTTCAGCGTGGAAGAGGTGGTATTGCAGAGCAAAGTCTGTTACCGGGCTGCAGAGGGTGCTACAGCCAGTGGCCTAATCCTTGCCCCAGAGAATCATGGGGAAACACTAAAGGGCTAGACACGATCACATTTGCACCCAACCACATTGCTGTACTGTGTAATGTTTACCATACCTGCAGCTTCCTCCTCTTTAAAGAGATTACCAAGCAGTACCATGCTGGATTTCTGGAACAAGCCCACCACTGTTTCATTCAGGGGGTCCTTGTTTTTCTCCAGCCACCCAGTAATATTGTACCCCACCTGGAGACGGGGAAGAAAAGTGAACACTCCAGATTCTGAAAGAGAATGTTGCTACAACACAGTATAAATAAGAAGATGCTTCTTCTCCATTGCCCCAAAGGCCCCTGAAGAGAAATCCACTGCATGAAGAGGGAAAGTGACTGAGTTACTGCTGACTCACAATCAGCATTAACTTACTCACTGAAGTCTTGTGGGTTTAGGGCTTCTTGCCATGGAAAGCAGATGTTCCCCTGATGGAGGAGCTTTGGCAGGCTTCAAGGATGGAGGCCTGTTGCAGGCAGAGGTCAGACACTTCCCTAATACGCATTCACCCGGAGCCACTGCCAGAGGGGACAACATGGCCCATCCGTTGGTGTTATCTGAATTTAGCATGGCGTAGTCTAACACAAATGCCAATGTTAAATGCCCATGTGTGATCCCGGAATGGCAATAGCTCCTAAGTGTGACTAAGACACAGAAAGCTCTTGTGATTCATGCTGTGATCATGTTTTGTCAGAATGTCTGTGCGGTCGCGTGCGTGAATAACTGGCAGAGTTTGGTTAGATGCGTAAAGACTGTTCCTGCGGCTAAGCGCTGGCACAGCTGCTCGACACAGTCTCCATGAAAGACTAGACAAGCAGCAGCGAACCCCAGGACTCAGGCTCTTCTGGCAACATTTGAGAAACAAGCAAAAATTAATTTAACCCCTTGGCTGATTTGCTCGCCTAGTAACTGTCCTGTGAGCCTTTGTGCTCCCAGAAACAAAGTCCTGGTACTGGAGGGGAGAGGAGGAGGGGATGGCTTGCAGAATTTTTCTAAGGAGTTAATTTTTGATCAGAGCTGAGCCCTGTGTGTTGAAGTGTCATAGAAATCACAGAAATTCGGGGTTGGAAAGGACGGAGAGGTCACCTACTCCATCCCACCCACACTGAGGTAGGGCCAAGTATAGGTAGACCATCCCTGACCGACAGAATTGACTTGCTACTCATAACCCACTAAAGTGCGCTACTGTCGAGGCACTGATGGTCCATTTGCCCAGCTGAAGTTTTAGATTGTGATTTTTCTCATTTGTTGTTTTATAGAGCATTTTGAGATGTGTTTCAATTAGACCCTGCAGGACTAAATTCCCTGCTGGGGTAAGTTGGTGCTGCTCTATTGAAGGCAGCAGAGCTCCACCAGTTTACCCCAGCAGGGAATTTGGCCCATAAAAGGCACATTGTGCTGTGATATGTCAAATGCCTGGAAAGCATGACATGATTGGTGCATGACCCAGTGCCATGTGGATGCTGAAACATGGGCTTGGAAACACCGAGCACCCAGGCATGGGTCTAACAGGCCTGAGTTTGCAGGGCAGTCCTGGTTCCATTTTCACTGAAGTCAGTGGGAGTTTCATCGTTAACTTCAGCGAGTGCAGGGTCAGGCCCATGCAGGTAGCCGGATCTACATGGATGATATGCCAACAAAAATAACATTGTTCTGGACGTACCGTGCCAGCGTAATGCACCAGCTCAAAGTGGGCTTCAGGCCCTTTCTTGCCTCCCTTGGGTTTCATGAAGTTGGATGATTTGCCTAGGTGGTTGTCATAGAGGGCAGCCTTGAAAGTAGCATCTGTGGCCTTCGGGAACACACACTGCTCTTCCAGGATAGAGAAGATGCCCATGGGCTGGGGGAAGAAAGAGGATCACAAGGTAGAAGCAGATGAGAGAAGCCCATTCTGCCTTCTCAGTGGTGAGCAGGGACAGCTTCACCTCTGATTTGAGTTTGCCACTTATGGCAAGATTATTATCCAGTAATTTAATTATGTGCAGCTGAGCAGACTCGTGATCACCTAGTCTGACCTCCTGCACATTACAGGCCACAGAACCTCACCCTCCCACTCCCATAATAGACCCCCTAACTTCTGGTTGAGTTACTGAATCACAGAATATCAGGGTTGAAAGGGCCCTCAGGAGGTCATCTAGTCCAACCCCCTGCTCAAAGCAGGACCAATTCCCAACTAAATCATCCCAGCCAGGGCTTTGTCAAGCCTGACCTTAAAAACCTCTGTCCTCAAATCATGAAGGGGCAGTCAGGAGGTGGACTGCAGGCCAAATCCAGACCGCCAGATGCTTTTGAAAGGACCCAAAATCTTTTTATGTACGTATTATTATCATTATTGTTATTTTATTTATTATTATTATTATTATATTATTTATTATTATTTTCTCCAGTGTCTGGATCTTGACTATACCTTGACCAAGAAATTTGGAACTTGACAAAAAACAATTGACTACCCCTGATTTAAAGACTTCAAGTTACCGAGAATCCACCATTTACTCTAGTTCAAACCACCAACTGACCCGCGCCCCATGTTGCAGGGGAAGGCGAAAAAAGCCCAGGGTCTCTGCCAACTTGACCATGGGGAAAATTCCTTCCTTACCCCAAATAGGGTGATCAGTTAGACCCTGAGCATGTTGGTGAAACCTACCAGCCAGACCCCTGGAAATAATTCACTCTAGTAGCTCAGATCCCTCCCCACCTAGTGTCCCATCTTTGGGCCATTGGAGATATTTGCTGCTAGCCGTCGTGGATGGGCCACATGCCATTGTAGGCAGTGTCATCATACCGTCCCCTGCATAAACTTATCAAGCTCAGTCTTGGAAGGCAGCTCCCCTGGGGAGGCTGTTCCAGAACGGTCACTCCTCCGATGGTTAGAAACCTTCATTTAATTTCAAGCCTAAACTTGTTGATGGCCAGTTTATAGCCATTTGTTCTTTCGCCAACGTTGGCCCTTAAGTGAAATAACTCTTCTCCCTCCCTGGTGCCTATCCCCCTGGTGTATTTATACAGACCAGTCATAGCACCCCTCAGCCTTTGTTTGGTTAGGTTAAACAAACCGAGCTCCCTATGTCTGCTCTCAGAGTTCTCCATTCCTCTAACCATCCTAGTAGCCCTTCTCTGCATCTGTTCTAGATCATTCTCTCCCCGCTCCTCTCCTTCGGGGCAGGGAAAGTTACCTTTTCCAGGAGATCAATGCAAGCCTGCAGATCCATGCCAAAGTCAATGAACTCCCACACAATGCCCTCTCTCTTGTACTCCTCCTGCTCCAGCACAAACATGTGGTGGTTGAAGAACTGCTGCAGCTTCTCGTTGGTGAAGTTGATGCACAGCTGTTCAAAGCTGTTGAACTGCAGAGAGTAGGGAGGAAGCAATGCATTGAAACATCGCCCCAGAGGCTGCAAATACAACACAGCTGCTGGCAAGAAGCAAATTATCCACTCTCGGGGACATGTTCTGATCTCTGTTATTCCAGAGCCAGTCTAGAGCAACCCTACTGACTTCAGAGTTATTTCAGATTCCCTCTGTGGTGGAAATGAGATCAAAATTTGGCCTTAGGTAACTGAATGTCCGAACAACATGCACCTTTTTCCCCCTTAAGACAAAGCAGCCTGATTGCTGGGTTCCTGCTCATGGTTAACCCCCACGTGCGCTATGGTTGTTTTCTGCCAGGGTATCAACCTCTGTTTGGTGCCCGTGATGTAGTGACCCATCCCAATGGACGATGACTGACTATGCTGGCATGTTCACGGATACTGAGGGTAACATTTTGGAGGAGGGCAGGATGATAAGGAAATTGTGACGAACTGGGACTGTTCTTACTGTGGTCTTTGAATGCTGAGTGGAGAGGGTTGGCCTGGGAGGATGGTCTGCACTGGGGGATGGGAGACTGGCCTTGAGGGAGGATACCTGAGCATGTAACGTGAGAACCCAGGAAGGGGTTAGAGGCCAGGTGACACCTCTGGCTGGGAAGCTGAACAAAGGCCTGGGGGAGGAGACGCTGGGGGAGAGAGAGAGAGTTTTCAGGAGGTGGCTGGGGAATGGAGGGAAGCTCAGACAGGGGGGCTCTGATTCCCCAATGGGGCTGTGGTGCCCCTGGGACCCCAAGATGGACCTAATTGGGGAGGATCCTGTTGTCCGTGCCTGCAAGACCTGTCTTGGACTGTGTTACTGTCGTCTAAATAAACCTTCTGCTTTACTGGCTGGCTGAGAGTCATGGTGAATCGCAGGAAGCCGGGAGTGCAGGGCCTTATGCCCCCCCCCACACTCCGTGACAGAAATATTTTCACAAACAGAGGGGTCCCACTGCAGAGAGAGGGTCTCTTGCTTTGTGTACCTCAAAGATCTCAAAGCCAGCGATGTCCAGCACCCCGATGAAGAACTGTCTCTGCATCTTGGTGTCTAAGGTCTTGTTGATTCTGACCACCATCCACTTGAACATCTTGTCATAGACGGCCTTGCCCAGGGCGCCGATGGAGTTCTGGCACTGTTCCATGTTCTGCCCTTTCTGCACAAACTCATTGCCTACTTTCACCCGGGGCCGGGTGATGCCCTTCTGGAGCTCTCCAGAGTTGAGACCCATGAGGTGGGCAACTTTGTCAGCCACTGTTGAAGGACAAGAGGAACCTCGTTAATCTTCAAGGGAGGAAGAATGGTGCTTGGTCTCCAGTTTGTGTCGGTTAGCAAGGGGTTATGGGTTCTGCACTCTGGGGAGCACAGAGACTGTTTCACCACTACAGCACAGCATTTCACAAGGGGCGGGGAGGGGCCATTGTTTTGTCCCCGCACACACATTCGCCAGCGGAGCTGGCCAGCCATAATGGAGTTAAGGGAGTAGAGCCCAGTCAAGAAAGACGCAGCAGGGGGTGCTCTGCCTTTGTGCTCCGGGAGACATTCTGTCTGCCCGCTCCCCCAGGACTCCATACTAGCCACAATGCAGGGTAATGTCTTTGAGGAACAATCAAGCCTTTTTGCTGAATGCTCAGTCACTTGTCTAGGCCTGACACCCCTTTGGAGTGGTGAATGGCAGCTCCCGGTAGCACATCTGCTCACTTTAAAGATTCAGATGCAGTTGGTTGTTTAAGGTCATTTTTATCCTTTGGAAACATGCTCGGGTTTGGGCAGCTTTTCTGGGACATCAGTGAACTGGCTGAGTAAAACAATCTATTCTTGTGTCGGCTGTAGATTCCCTTGGCGTACTCAGTGCAATGACCTCCAACCTACCCTCCGTGGTGTCTACGTCCGCCTGCTCCTCTCTTGCCTTCTGCCTGAACTTCATGTTGCCAAAGTGCATGATGCCTCCAGTCAGCTTGTAAACTCCAAGCTTCTCTTCTGGCAAGAAGCCTAGAACATCAAAGGCCACCTGGACGCAGGGAAAGAGACCCACAGAAGGGAAATATAAACCTGCACCTTAAGCAGGAGGACTTCTCCTTCCTATAAACACCTAACGTCATTTCACAGCCCATCAAGATCAGCCCAGTGAGGTCCCTTCAGACTAGCTCTAGATAGCATTTCGGGGAAGTCATTTGGGACGGATCCTCAGCTGATGGACATCAGTGTAGCCTGATTCTCTTTAATCCACCACTTAACGCCAGCTGAGGATCTGCCCCCTCGGCAACAGTCATTTGAACAATCTCATGACATAAGGAGTTCAATCCAACGCATTCGCTGAGATTTTCTAAGCCTCCTTTTTAAAATTCAGGGGAGTGGGACATCAAGATCCCCTCAGAGGGCTCTGAGAATCTCAGCTGTTTCATTTAAAGGAGTGAAGCCTGTAAAACACCAAGCGCCACTAAAACAAAAAAAAAGATAATTTTCAAATTCAGACCGATTTCATCATTCTGTATCAAATAAACAAAGGGCTGGTTGGAATCCCCACACTGGGCAGAAACCTGAATCTCATGCAAACAAAGAGCCTGATGGAAGACAGAAGGAGCTGCTTCCATCTCTCATGTAACTCCACTGGCTCTGGTAGAGTCACACCAGAAAGGAATGTGGCTCAATAACACCTGACCTGTTGGAACCTTTATCAGCATTTCCTGAAATCCAGGTCACCAACCACAGTCTTCCAAGGGCAGTGACGGGATCTTGTCACCCGAAATTAGTCTGGCCAAAACACTGGTGAATTAATTGTAGGGAACAGCCCTACGGTAACAGCAAGGCGAGGGACTAGATGACCTAATTGGCCTTTTCCCGTCTCTGTCTTGTGAGTCTATCACAGAGCTGAACTTAAAACGGACTGTACAAAGATGTGAATCTGGTGGGAAAATTCAATGTTTCTGAGGACTATTCTATGCCTAAAGCTATTGCTCTAGCTAGCATCTCGTTTACAGTGAGGGAAGCTTTTCTAAAGGGTCATGTGGCACTATAACATCCGCAGCTGGAGACAGTTTGAACTCTGTGTAGCTGAAACAGTGCTTGTAATACCACCATCAGGAGCAAGGATTCCTAATAAGCCCTTTCCAAAGCCAGATTGCCCTTCAAGAAAATTGTATGAAAACAGTCATCAAAGAACATACATAGGCTCAAAACCTGCTAGCCTTCCACATGCAAGAAGTCCAATGAAACTATGCACGTGAGGGAGGTAAGCAGGCTTTACCCCATGATGTGCACCCAAGTTTACAGGCTTACAGGTGTTATGGCTAGAAAAGACCATTATAATTAGTCTAGTTTGATGTCTGTAATAATGCAGCTCATAGAATTTCACCCAGGACCTCCTGCATCAAGCCCAGAATTTCTGGTTGCTAGAGGATATCCTGTAGATAAACCCAATCTCTGAGTGATGAAGAATCTATTAGATCCCTAGGTAAGTTGCTGCAATAGTTAATTACTCTCACTATTAAGAAGTTGCCCCCTTATTTCTAGAGAGAACTGAGATCATGGAGGAGCCTCATGTTTAGCCAGACCTTTTTCCCCCGCACCCCCTTCATTTTTCCAGACTTACATCTGTGACAAGCAGCTCTTCCCCATCATCCATGTTGTCTACTGTAGTTACACCCTGACTTATCCAGTGGTAATGCTTGGAATCAGGCACCAAAAGCAAAGTTTCTGCAGAAGGAGGCAAACCAAGAGGTGATTACATGGTCTGATAGCAATGCCCTTACAAAGCAGTGCCTGCACTGGACCTATGAGTGGAGAAGGAAAACTCTTCAGTTGGGAAGAAGGAGTTTCATTTCCCGGGGATCCACTTCTAATGGAGCACTTTCTGAGAAACTTCCTTTAGAGCTGAGATTTTCAGACCATCTATGGGATGTGGACACCCCATTCCCATTAAAATTAATGAGAACTGGACACCCAAATCTCTTACGCAACATTGAAAACCTCAGCCTCAGTGTTTTTCCCATGTTTAGGGAAATCAGCAATCTCCATGCTCTAGCAATCCATCGCTTCAGTTTGCACCTGATGTTCATTACCTTAGAACCAAACCTGAGCAGATCAGCTGAGACCTTACATGGCACACCTTAGACCAGTCAGTTACAGGGTTTAAAGAAAGGGAAATACAACTTCCCCTTCATTCACTGGCCTGGTCTTCCTCCTCCTTAGCTGCTTCAGTAAGAAGTCGCTTTCTTGAGTCGACCTACTTTAACCACTGATAAACAAAGCTTTGGCAAATCGATTTCTCATCCTGGAAACAGAGGACATATCAGGGAAGCCTGAGTTAAGAAGAGTGAATATACACAGAAGTGCCATACCAATCAGGTCAGGCTTCTTCTTAGAGAGGATCTGGTAGAAGATGTGATAGCTTCTCTCAGCTGCCTGCTGGGAAATGACACGAGACTTCTCTAGGAGATCTGAAATATAAAGGGGATCATTGGTAAACCCAGGCCTGTGTTAAGATTGCAGACATAGGTAAAAGATATAGGGTGAAATCCTGGCTCCATTGATGTCAATGGAGCCAGAATTTCATGTACAGTAAGTATCCTTTGGAAGCAAATTCCTTCTCCATTCACTCTATCCAGCATTACTGTAACAATAAGTATAATATTTTGCACTCCTAGAGCATCCTTCAGCTGAGGATCTCAAAGAACTTTATAAGCTTCACAACATTCCCAGTTAGATCCGTTTTATTATAATTATTTTCCAAATGGGTGAAACAGAGGCAAGAGATGAAGTCACTTATCCAGGGTCATAAGTCAATGGTGGGTCCAAGGAAGCCAGGATTTCTGATTCTCAGAGCCCCGCTCTAATCTCCAGATACACAACTGCCCCGAAGCTCTTTCCATTTCAAAGGATGTTATGAAAAGTCGATTTATTGCATATATGATTAAACTACTCAGCATCTCTGAGATGCTCTTCCTCTCTAAAATGAGCCATAGAAAAGACTCCCTGTGCCCTGTCATCATGCCCCATGCCTATGTGCATTGGCCCAACGGTGCTGTTTGTCACTGCCATGAAGGAGACTTACGTTTGATTCTGGTCTCTTACTCTCTTGGTCACACCAGCTGAGGCTGCAACTTGCAAATGATGCCGAGGCAGGAAATTCAGCCATTTGCAAAGAAGTTGGGGGAAGGAGCTCCTTCCATTGCTCAACAGCCAGTTAGGCTGCAGTTCTGATTGATTCAGAGGAAATCTACACCTCCTTGTCCAAAAAAAGAGGTGAATGCAACCTATGACCTCCAGACAGGACTGCAAACCAGGGACCAGTTGAAAGTGGCAGATATAAAGAATCCCCCAGGAAAAAAAACCCAACAGTCCATATGTTTCCTCTCTCTCTTTCTTCTGCCCTCTCAAAGTCCTTAGCCAGGAAACACACCGGGGTCTCTATGTATTGAGAGCAGGGATATGTGGTTCTAAGTTTGGTTTTAAATGCATGTGTGCAAACAAAGAACAATGCACGTTCCTAGAAAGCTATTTTTAGAATCCTAAGTATACCACAGTCATGCCATTGTCCTGATGATGATGAATACAAGTAACTGTAGCAGGTCTTTTCACCAGAGACCAGATTCTGGTTTTGTTTACACCACTGCAAATCAATCAAGTTAATGGAATTAACTCCAGCTTTGCCCTGGTGTAGAAGATGGCCATACAATATAGACCCTGACCCATAGGCCACTGATGTCAATGGGAGTTTTCCCACTCATTCCCATGGCCTTTGGATGAGACCCAAGGGGCAGTAAATGACAACTTGCATGTGGCTACTTACAGCTCTCAATGTCAGCCCCAGCCAGCTTGCCCGTGGTACCGAAGTGAATTCGGATAAATTTGCCCTGGATAAGAAAATGAAAGAGGAGGCCGTTTGTTGCGATATCTGCCTAAAAACAAGGAGGAGCTGAGAGATTCTGAGGGCTCATAGGGGCTGTGCAGCAGGGGCAAATGTGCAAGTCAGTGAGAAGCGTTCACAGCTCAAATCTATAAAAATGCCTTTGTTCTTGGATATTTTAGTATAGCTTAAAGAAACTGTCCTATTGTTACAGCATGAGGCAAGGCTGTGTAGTGCAAACGACAGAAGAATGGGAGCCAGGAACACTCTCACGCACCTGCTATGAGACTTTGACAAAGCTCTTTGGTCCTGATTCAGGAAAGTATTTTAGCATATACCCCACTGACTTCCAGGGGGACGCAAGCACGTGCTTTAGGGATTTCCTGAATCAAAAAATCTTTATGCCTTGATTTCCCAACCAGTTAGAAGGGATGAATGATACTCACTTACTTCACTGAGATGTTCTGTGGGTTCATTTGCTAACATTTGCAAAGCATTTTGAATTTGATCTATAAGCCCAAAGGGTCACTCATACAGTGGATCATTAATATGAATGTGTATTTCTTACTGTACATAAGAACGGCTAAACTGGGTCAGACTAAAGGTCCATCTAGCCCAGTATCCTGTCTTCTGACAGTGGCTGATGCCAGGTGCCCCAGAGGGAATGAACAGAACAGGGAATCATCCAGTGATCCATCCCCTGTCGCTCATTCCCAGCTTCTGGCAATGTTTGATTTTCTATTTTTGTGTCTGTTTTAGTGAACCTGGATGCAGTGAAGCTTGATTTGGAATGTTAGCAAATGCAGGGTAATTAATGCTTGCATGGTCTTTGGGAAATGCAGAGTGCTAAATACATCCTTCTTATTTGCATTACTCCTAGAGCGGCTTCTTCCTCTGTGAAGGCTTTCGGGTTGCATCATTGACATAACCCCCCCACCCCCACCCAACGAAACTGAAGTCAGGAGAGAGGCTGGTACTTACAAAACGCGAGGAATTGTTGTTCCTGGTAGTTTTGGCATTTCCAAAAGCCTCCAGGACAGGATTAGCCTGGATGATTTGATCTTCCAGGGACCCCTGCACAAGAAAAAGCAGATTGTTTTGGGGAAGTTCTGTGGCCTGTGTTATACAGGAGGTCGCACTAGATGGTCACAGTGGTCTCTTCTGGCCTCGGAATCTAAACACAAAAGACTTTGGGGTTTGGTTGCAAACATTTCCTGCGGCTCTTTAAAGAATAGTTTCTCCCAAGGGAAGCCGGATGACTGTTGTGACAGTGCGCCCACGTTCCTGCGTCTTACCTTCCCATCAAGAGCCTGCTTGCCCGTGCTGCCGATGTTGGCAAAGTACTGAATGACCTTTTTCGTGTTCTCAGTCTTGCCGGCACCGGATTCTCCGCTAAGTAAAACAAACGAGAGAAACAAGGTGTCGGTAAAAAGAAACAAGCAAAAGGTAAGACATGATCTGTCTGTGTCAGGAGAGAAATAACATTGCTTCTACTGCGTGTGTTTGCAGGCACGAGTCCTTTCTGGGGTGGACAGCCCTTCCCAAGAACGAGTGGGGAAAGATTGAAGGCAGTTGCCCTGGGGAAAGACATCTGTGACGTGAACGGTCACCGGGGCCGATTCTGCTTTCCCTCGCACCGGGGCAAAATTGGAGTAACTTCATTAAAGTCAAGAATAGGGGAGGGGTGTAAGGCCAGTGTAAGCGAGAGGAGAATCAGGCCCACCGTTGATACTTCCAGAAGAGTCATCAGGAGGAGTTTCACATTTATGCGAAATCGGCATCATTGCCCTGCAGTTTTACAACACATGGCCCATACTGTGCGCTGGCAGCGGCCTGTGTCTGTAACGGGGTTCCAGCCTTTACAGCCCGGGGAAGTAGCTTGAGGAGGCAGAGGGAAGATCTAGGGCCACCCAAGAGCACTGTTCCTTTAAGGGTCTGAGACCTGGAGCCTTGTGGAGTGGGGGTGGGAGGGAGCAAAGCTCCCCGCTCTCGCAGACAGGGGCTTGGAGTTATTAGACCCACCTGGGAAGGATCAAGAGCCTGATTATTTGACTGGGTGGGTGACTCAGAAAAAGGCTGCAAGCCCAGTCAAGGAGGAACTGCTGAGCTTGAAAGGGAGAACTCAGAGGCATAGAGCCCCAGGAAGGAGGGCTGTGGAACCCTGCATCTAAAAGGGAAGCTGGTTAATCTGATAAATTAGCTCAAGGTTTTTGTGTGTGTGTGTGTGTGTGTGTGTGTGTGTGAGATATCGTTCTTGAAGACACTGGGTAGAAGTGTATTATTCTCAGAACTCAGAGGGAAACTGAGGCAGGGTGCCTGCAGGACCACTCCAGGCCATGAGAGGGCAATCTGGGGTATCACTTATCTACAGTGTCCATGCTGGGAAGCCGGGGATCATCCCAGTTTGCTGCATTCTATCCTGGACACCGCAGAGAGACTGAGCTCACCGATCTGTGCATGGGAAGGGGGCAGACTGGGGGGGAGCGGGGGAATGTGCATCTTGCCTCCACTAAACCTGCAGAGGATCAGCAGAAAAATTAACAGGGCCCGCAAGGGTGCATCAAGGGAACAGTCCCTACATTCTGCCCCCCGCTTCCAAGCCCAAGGATGGCATTTGCAGCTGGTTCTCGCAGAGGGCACGCAAGTGTGGGGAAAGGCTCCTGTCTCCCTTGCTCCCCACACACCCAAGGACAATCGGGGCTTTAGGCCGTGACAGTCAAGAACAGAACCGGGGCATCCTGACTGCCAGCCCTTGCTCTAACCACCGGGCAGCTTTCCCTCCCAGACTTTAATTCCACCTCTTCTCCCTGCGCCCTGTTCCCCTCTCGCTCAGCGGAGATGACCAGCTGAAGACTCCCAAGGAATACTTACGTAATCAGCATAGACTGGTTTTCACGGTCTGTGGGGGAACAACAAACAGGACAAGGCCAGGGTTAACGAGGGTCTCCAGAATCCCCTAGGAACAAAGCACCAGCCCTGCAGGGCGTGCACTGTCTGGGCTTGGGGATACTGCCCTTGGTCCCTGCCCCTCTGCCCCCAGACGCGCCCTTCCTCTTTCATCCACACAGGGAAGCCTAACCCCTGGGTGTTGTCAAGGAAGGGGTAAGTGCCATCTTCAGAACATGCTCTGCAGGAGCCCTTCCATGGGGGGGCTCTGTGGCATCAGAGCCCTGGATTCGGGGGGAGGGAGGGATCTAGCTAGTCTCTCCCCTCCCAAAACTTCACGTGAAGCCCAACTTGGCAGCAACTTTCACTGCTGGGGGAAGCTCACCCCGCCCCAGAGGGATCTCCGGGGGCAGCCGTGGTTGGGATGAACAAGGAGAGAGGCTCCGGGGGAGTAGGGAAGCCAGTTTGCCCTTCGCACTCACCCTGGAGCATGTCGTGGTAGGCATTGTCAGAGATGGAGAAGAGATGAGGAGGCATCTCAGTACGCTTCCTGCCCTTGTACATCTGGGCCACCCGGGCTCCGTAGATTGGCAGCCACTTGTAGGGGTTGATGGTCACGCAGAACAAACCAGAGTACGTCTGGAGGGTGAGAAAGAGAAGAGAAACCAGCCAGCATGAGGAAAACCAGTTTGCTCTGGGCACAATGGGAAGCACAGAGCTAGTTTCTCAGCCTCAGGTGATACTTCAGGTCTCTCTAACACCTGACACTCATCTAGCACCTTGCACTCAGGGATCTCCAAGGGCTTTACAAACATGAATTAGTGCTTCCAACACCCGTAGGGCAGCGTCATTCATTGTCCCTGTTTTACAGATGGGGAAACTGAGGCCCAGAGCAGTGAATTAGCTTGGCTGATTTCATGCAGAGGCAGAGCAAGGGTAAGAATCCAGGCTGCCTGACATGCCGACATCTGCTTTAAGCAGGTGAGAGCCAAGCAGGCCTGGAGGAGGGTTTGAATGGGGTGGAATTCAGAAAGAAGAAAGTGCCTCCAGATTTACACTGACGTAACTCAGGTCTGGATCTGGGCCTCTGAACTGGCATCAGTGACTATTTCTGACCCACTAGTGCCTGGCACTGACATGTTCATCGCCACATGCTACTCGGCTGTCCGCTGCGAGCCTTCCACTTACATAGATCCTCATGTGGCTGTAACGCTGCCGCAGGTTGTCTAAGACGCTGGCCTCGTTCAGGAAGGTCATGTTGGCCATGTCGCTGACCTGGTAGAACTTCGGTGGGTTCATCTGCTGGATATCGTCCTTCTTCACGGTGAGGGTCTGGCCGGGTGTGGGGGTTAGGGAAGCAATATGTAAGTGGGGTCAATCTGCATTGAATCGCCATCAGAATATTTGAGCCAGAGTTCGAGGTAACTGGAAATGGGAAGTAGAGCCATATCCCCTATGGCCTCTGGGTTCAG
This sequence comes from Mauremys mutica, assembly GCF_020497125.1. NCBI lineage: Eukaryota > Metazoa > Chordata > Testudines > Geoemydidae > Mauremys > Mauremys mutica. The sequence goes on along the minus strand of NC_059082.1, from coordinate 77,840,246 downwards.
TCCTGCCTCTTTCAATAGCCACTGAAAGGTGTTAGGCCAGTGAGCACCCCTCAGACGCTATGTGAGATGGGTTTGATGGTCTCCATGGACACCCAGCCATATCTCAACCCCTCCTGCACTCATTGTCAACAGCACCATGTTGGCAGGCTCTGCAGGGAGGGCCCAGGCTTGACTGGCCCATGGACACTGAATTTCCAGCCCTAGCGTGGCTCAGGCCAGGTCAGGCTGACGGCACGTCAGCAGGGCAGGGAGGCGGGCACATGGATGGCTGCTCGCCATGCCATGCCCGCTCTGGGGATAGCAGGCTTCCCTCGCTTGGGCTGCCAATCCAGCACGGGGACATTCTAATCAGACCAAACCCCGGAGGCTTTGTGTGGAAGATGCTCGGACTGTTAACGAGCGTCCTTCCCATGAAACGATGGGCAGAAAGAGCTGCAAAGCAAACAGCAAAGCTCTCCTTCAAGCCCGGCCAGGCAGCCACTGCCACTTTCAGCCTGCCGGAGGCTAGAGGCTTCAGACGAACAATGTTTTGATCCTGCAAAGCTTTACTCATGTGAGTAATCCTTATTAGCACCACTTGGCTTCAGGCCTGATCTTATGTGGTCAGTTAACTCCTGGGCCTGGTTCCTTCCCCCTCTCGCCAGAGACTACAATGGATTTCCATTGATTTTAAGCCTCTGCCTCATAGAGGGAGGAGGGAGAAACCAGGCCCTGAAATCTAGAGGCTTACACTGGCGATGCAGCTGCAGGGTTAGGACAGTGACCCAGCGGGAACTGCTGTCATTCTCACATCCAACTCACAGAGCCGACCGTACCTGGTTGGTCACCGTCTTCACAACGACTTGGTCGCCCTTGTCAGACTGGATCTCCCCGGCAACGAAACCCTCCTTCTCATCCTTCACCCAGCACGACTTCTTGATGTCATAGGGCTTGTTCATGGCCTCCAGCTTCTCCTTCTCGGGAGGGTTCAGGAACGGCATGGGGTCAATGTCATCCCCGCACTCGCCCTTGTAGCCACCAGGCATCTTGGCTTCGGGTCAGGAAGAGGGTGAAACCGGAAGGAAAAGAGATGGGGAGCAGTGCTTCCTGCAAGGCTGTGAAAAGGGGGAGAACAGAGAATCTGGCAAGGAGCACAGTGGGGAATCCTGGGGCCCTATTCTGTCCCCCACAGGCTACAGTAACCCCCTGTGAATTCAATAGGGCCCCATCACAGCACATAACGAGAGACTGGGATGCCCCAGACGGGAGGATTGTTACCAAGAGGGAGGCTAGAAAGTGAGAGGTGATTTCTCCCACACCCCCTAAACCTTGTAAGCCCCAATGGTGTCTACACTGCAATGAAAAACGTGCAGCTCGCCTGTGCCAGCTGACTCGGGCTTGTGGGGCTCGGGGGCTAAGGAAGGGATTGTTTAATTGTGGTGTAGACGTTCCGGCTTGGGTTGGAGCCCAGGCTCTAGGACTGTGGGAGGTGGGAGGGTCCCATAGCTCGAGTTGTAGCCCGAGCCCAAACGTGTGCACTGCAATTAAACAGGCTCTTAGCCGGAGCCACACGAGCCAGAGTCAGCTGGCATGGGCCAGCCATGGGGGCACAGGCGCCAACTTTTTTCTGTGACTGTGGGAGCTTGTGCACCCGCCCCTGCCCTGACTCCACCCCTGCCCCAAAGTCCCCACCCTAACTCCGCCCCTCCCTGCCCCATTGGACCCCTCCCCAAATCCCCACGCTGGCCCCGCCTCCTCCCCCAAGCGCACCGCGTTCCCCCTCGTCTCCCCTCCCTCCCAGGCTTGCCCCGCAAAACAGCTGTTTTGCAGCGCAAGCGCTGGGAGGGAGGGGGGAGAAGCAGGGCGTGGCGGTGCACTCAGGGGAGGAGGCGGAGCGGAGGCGAGCTGGGGCAGGGCGGGGAGCTGCCGGTGGGTGCAGAGCATCCACCAATTTTTCCCCGTGGGTGCTCATGGAGTTGGCACCTATGCGTGGGTGTCTAACTGCAGTGTAGACGTTCCCCAAGAGCCCCTGGCCTGTGGCAAGGGGAGAATTCCCCGGTGCAGGCCATGCATAGGGCCACCAAGAATGCTTGCAAGCCCCAAATCTGGTGGCATGTTGGGGCAGATCTGGGGGCAGGCAGTGTCAGTGGCATCTCCATAATGCTGAGCACTACAGAGACTCTGTGTGGGCTCTGGGCTGCGGAACGGCCCATCAGCAGCCAGAAATCAGACCCCAAAGCTTCCCTCCCTTACCGCAGGGAACGCACTAGCCCTAGCAGCACAGTCCAGGATGTGAGCAGCTGAAAGGCTGGTCTGTGCCTTCCGGGTTGTTCCTCCAGGAGACATCACAGACCTGACCCCTGATGCTCTTGTCATTAAAGACTAAGAGCCAAGCGTTACTCTCTGTTCCACCACTGCAGCTCCCTTGACTCCCTGGGGCGGCGGGTGCGTAACCCAGAACAGTGTTTCACTGCAATATTGAGCTGTGGTGTCGCAGCAGAAGTAGCTGCCTGGTTAGACACGCCAGTCTTGGCTGACGGGGAGGAATCCCAAGGGGAAGGGCAGCTGACTCTGTTTGCCAGCTGTTGCTCCATTTAGAAGATGCTGCTTGGGCCGCAGCCTGTTGCTGTCTCAGAATAGATTGGCACTAAGCAGAGAGAGATCTTGGTTGGGGTCCCTCTGGGGATCTCAATTTCCCCGATGCCCACTCAAGATCTTGAGGGTCTAAAAAAACCCAAGATGCAGTACTGCTCCTCCAGGCACTGGAAGCAATAAGGGAAGCTATGGGGGCCAAATGAGTTCCTGGTGTAACGCCACTGATTTCAGTGGATGAATTTCACCCACAGAGCGAAGGAAGAATTTTCCTCTGTATACCTCACCTGCTGGTCAAGCAGGCAGAGATAAAGGAGGTTCAGCGAGGGAGGATCAGCAAACATTTTCCTTTGCGCTCTGTGTAGCTAAATCCATGGACCCTGCTGTGTTTTGACTATTATTATTCCCAGGTTTGCAAGAGTTATTTAGAGCCGGATTCTGCTCTCCCTTTGCCGCACCCGACTCCATCGGCAACCCCCCTGCAATCAACAGACTCACTAGTGAACTAAGGTAACATTACACATGAATAAAGGCAGGGGAGCAGAACTTGGACCCTGGATCTTTAAAGCATATTAGTAACCGATTAGATTGCAAGGTACATTACACTAGACCCCCACTAAACATACGCGCATGTAAATACAAATAGCACAACCTTCAGTCATCCAGTGCCCTTAGCTGGGGCTCTCAAAGCCCTTTACAGAATTCAATTCAGTAAGCGTCACTATCCCTGGGAGACAGTATTTTACAGATGGGGAAACTGAGGAATGGCTGAAATCTTCAAAAGTGTCCATCAATTTGGGGTTGCCTTGGTTTCTGAGAGGCCAACATGAGGCATCTAAAATCTGATATTTCTGGCCGCCTGCCTTTCTACCTGAAGCTCCTCTGAAATCAGCCCCTGGGTGTCTTATTTTGGGACCCGAAGCCGGGGGCATTTTTGAAAAAGGGTGCAAAGGTCTTGCCAAAGGTCACATGATAAGTGGTGCAGCCGGCCCAGGAGCCCTGATACACCCCTCTCCAGTCTAGCCACTGAATAACACACCCCACTGATGTCTTAAATTAAGTCAATTGTTAAAAACCAAGTACAGTGCAAGGAGGTTCCTTTAACTGTTCTAATGTATTTGATCAAACTGCCTCTCTAAAGGCCTGCTCCAAAGGAATCTCATTATCGTCAACGGGTTTGCAGAGCAGGCTCTCGCTTGTTAAAATTCTGAGGCTTAGTTTTCCAAGGCTTCCGTTGATGTAACAACTATAATATAAAACTATCTGTGAGTTCAAAGTCTCTCTGGCATAAAACACAATGAAAACAAATCCATGCTGGGTAAGTTAGAGGGGTAGCTATTGCTTCTTATAGCCTGACATTATTCCCTCCCCCGTCTCCACTTTCAATTCCTGCCCAGTGCGGCTGCATGAATCACAGCAGATCTCCCCAACACACCTCTTCCCGACCGTCACACATAGCAAGTACCTACCACCGAGAGTGCTGGAAGACGTTGCATGTTTACAAGGGGCTGGCCAGCTTCTCTTATACCCACCCAAAGGGCCTGAGCCAGCAGTTCCTTTAAAAAAAATAACCGCATTAATAAGACACAAGCTCAGCTGGCCACACCATTGCAAACCTGATTGGCCAACGCTCATGTCCCGCAGGAGAGATCAATTAATGCCCTGTTTCTTGGGGAATTCTCCTTCCCTTTCTTCTCCTTATAGGGTATCTTACGAACTCAACTGCATGAGTCCAGGGACCAGGGGCTGAAATAGAACAGCTGCCTAATGAATTTTTTTCCTTCAAAGGCACAACTTCAGCCGTCTCTTTCCTGCCAGGTGACGGGTAAGAATTTCACCAGTGAGGGTAGCTGATCAGTGAAAAGCAGGAGTCCGGCTCAATGGTACTTGGAGTGCCAGCTGTGCCCCTACTTCTCAAGTGGCACTATCAGTTTTGACCCAATTAAGCTTCCACGTGAAAATAGTTTTTAGTCCTTACATTTGTGATGAAAAACTTGTGCATCTGAGCTGTCTGCCTGAGTCTGCAGGCAGACAAACAATGGCATCTATTGTGGAGTTGCAACTGCTTACGCCAGGACTGAATTTCACCCAACTGCTCTAGGAGGTGGCAAGTTTGACAACTGCCCCCAGTCATATTGCAGTGGCATGTTGACTCTGAAGTCTAATGATGACCACTTCAATGTCAACTTTGCTACCTCCTGCACTGCTGTGTGTTTCAATAGAAGCATCTGATGACTCTTGTGGGTGGAGCATGAGTAGTATCCCCCGTCAAGGGGTTGTGTGTTTACTTAGGTGAATATGCCAAGGAGTGAGTTTGCTGGCAGCAATGTTTACAGAAACAGCAAATTTGAGGCAAATATTAGGGAAATGGAGAAAGCAAATTTTGAATTTGCAGTGGTGAGTATTCACATTGAAAATCTGATTCATCCAGTCAGGGAAAGAAATGGTACCACATGATCTGTATGTCCAGTCAGAATGAGCTAATCCATCTTGACTTTTGAATATTGAGTGGTTGTGATGAACTGCTCACGAACGAACTACAGAGTGTGACGTATTTGCTGAGCGTATTCGGTGAATAATTTCAAACGATGAATTGATGAGTGGAAGTTATAAGTGACTCCTGAACAATCTGTCTAGAGAGTGCGAGAGAGGTGAAATTCATTAGATAAATTACGGACTGTGAATTATTCATCCTGATCTATTAGACATAAAAGTCTGTATTATCCATGGGTGCGAGCTAGGTGGCACAAAAATATTCACACCTCCCCCATGAGGTTATAAGCCAAGCTGGTTAATCATAAACAGGCACAAGCTCATCCAACCAAGAGGCCAGAATCAGCAAACATTTAGGGCCAAATCCAGCTCCCATGAAAATTGGCAGAATAATGTTATCAATGATCCAAAATTCTGACTTAGGGCTGCAGTCCCTACTCAGACAAAACGCCTTTGAAGACAGTGGGCATTTTGGTTCTCTAATGGCTGCAGGATCAGGCCCTGAAATATGACCGTGGGCCTCTGGGCACTAGTGAAATATGAGTACAAATAATAATTAATAATAAATACCACCTGAGCTAAAGGAGAATGGCCATTACTTCTTAGCAGTATAGGGCCTATGTCACAGAGTTGAGCTGTTCAGATTTTACCCAGCAGAGGGTGCGCGCACACGCACACACACACACACACTCTCTCTCTCTCATTACATTTTATAAACTCCATTATAATGACCCTGGCTGTAATGGACCAACTTTTCCACTCACTTATTGTTATTATTTATATATTATAGAAAAAGTATTTTTTTAATGGCGCATTACAGAAAATAAAAGACATGGGCCCTGCCCTGAGCACTCTAAATAATACCACCCTACACCACTCAAAATGAGTGACTTTGGAGGCAGGTGAAAGGTACTGATGTCAAATGGGAGAGAGGGAGGATGTCCAGTGGTTAGAGCACTAGCCTAGGACATGGGGGACGTGGGCTCAAGTGCCTGTTCTCTCACAGACTTTCCTATCTGCCCAATGGGGAGAATAGCACGGCCCTACCTCCCTAGGGTGTTGTGAGGCTAAATCCATCGGAGCTGGTGTGCTGCCCAGCTGTTACGGTGATGGGCAAAAGATCCTCGCGGCAGCGAGTCACGCAGCTCTGGTCAGCTTGCGCTAAGGGGCGAAAAACGGCAGTGCAGACGTTCCACTCCGAGCCAAGAGACCCAACCCTCCCTGGGTTTCAGAGCCTGGGCTCCAGCCCGAGCGGGAATGTCTATGTTGCTGGTTTTAGCCCTGTCAGTTGCCCCAGGCTCTGAAGCTTGCTGATGCGGCAGGTTTTTTGCAATGGAGACATGTCCCTAGGGTACAAAGCCCTATAAGATAGAGTACTTCTTCCTGCAGCCGCCAGCCCGCAACGAGTAAGGGAAAGGAGAAGATAGGAGAACAGCAAGTCCCAGTGGGCCAAAAGAACGTTTGACTGATTTACGGTCTCAGCCTGCGCACAGCAGGGCGTTGCTGTTCAAGCCAGCCTGTCCTGGCAAGCCCTGGGGTAACCGGGAGCTGCCTTTCAGATGCTGCCTGTTACATTCACTGGGGTGCAGCAAACTGACATAGGGTGGATGCTGCTTTGGGGGGTTGTTCGCATCGGGAAAGGCAAACCCTGCACGTGGTTATGTTAAGAGCTGACCCGAGAGACTCTAAGATGTTTGTTGCATTTATTAATCATTAAATAATAATAATAATAATAATAACGCTGATCCTCCGGCTAAATGTGTTCGCTTCATTCTCAGCTGTTGTCTGCTGGCCGCCGCGGGGAGGCTTGTTGGCTTCCCCTGAGGACGGTAGGGTAACGCCTGTGCTGAAGAGGCAAACATCCCCGACTCGAACCAAACAAGGGCAAAGAGCTCTTTGCCCAGCACCCTGGGACTGCTCCTGTGAGGCGCTGAGCACTTTCAAACCCCACTAGGGGTGCAATTAGGGGCCCAATCCTAACGAGCCCAGGACTCCAGCCAGCTCTAGCCCTAACCTTAACCTGGGGCCCCCAGCCAGCTGCAATCCTGACCTCAGCCCGGGGCCCAAAGCTGGCCCCAGTCCTAGCCCGAGCTTGGCACCCTCTGCAACCTCCAGACTGAACCATAGCCCAGTGCCAGGGCTCAATCAATATTTGTACTTGCATAACTGACGCGGCAAGCCCAGAGGTGCCGGGGCTATGAACTGCCAAGCCCAGAGGTGCCGGGGCTATGAACTGCCAAGCCCAGAGGTGCCGGGGCTATGAGCTTGGGCCCAAGACCCTCCAGTGGCCCCAACCTTAACTAGACCCGCCGACAGGAATTCCGGGCCCCAGGGGGGACGGGGGCGGAAGTGAAGAATCCGTCACTTCCAGGACCGCCTGTCACTCCCAGGCACGCGCGACTGCTCCGGGCCCCGCGGGCCGGCACGATTGGCCAGCGCAGACATGTGCGCCTAGGAGCCCTGCAGCCCTCCTGGGCTGTTTAAAAGGGCCTGGGGCTCCCGGCTGCCGCCCCAATTGCCTCCTTTGCCGCTCCTCTCCCGTCAGCGGGCCTGACCTTAACCCATTCACCAGGGTCACCTACTGGCTTCAATCCTTACCCTGATCCAGGGCCACTACCCAGCCTCACACTGAAGTGTGTGGCCCGTATGTCATGTTATCTGTTATCATGCATTGCTTAGGAGTGTGTGGTAGGTAGTGGAGGTGTTTTTCTCAGGCAATGAATGGGATCATCCATTAGGGTTATATGGGCCTCTCTCACATTTGTTTGTCAGATCAGCCTTTGGTTTATCTCCGTACTGTGTTGTCCTATACACTTTTGGTTAGTTCTTCCAGGTGCAGTTATGAAAACAGGAAAGAAAAGGAGACTGTGGGGGCGGGGGGCAGGAATCTTTAGCATTCCCACCCTGATGGTCTAACCGTTCCCTTAGTCATTTCTCAGGGAGGTGTGGACCTCAACCTCAGGACATGTCTTAGGCTGCATCTACACTACCACCCCCTGCGTGACATAAGTTAGACCGACCTAAGCACCGGTTTGGACAGCACTACGGTGGCAGGAGCGCTTCTCCAGCTGACATGGCTACTGGCCGCTGCTCATTGGGGGTGGATTCATTCAATCGGCGGGAGAGCTGTCTCCCATTGCCTGAGAGCAGCTATACTAGAGTGTAGCCATATGCTCTAGTGTCGCCATAGCCTCAGTTGGGGCGGATGGGGTGAAGGAGGCAGAATCTACACTCGGATCCCTTGGTTCACTCCATGCTAGAAGCAAATCAGAGAGCTATCAAACAAATAAACACACATTTAAATCAGCTGTGAGTCACGGTGTTCCGGAAGGGAGGGGTCTGGCTGGATTCTCAGCTGAGCTGCTCTTCCAGCAAGTGGCAAGGTGGGGGTGCCCAAGGGCTACACTGGTGCAAAGAAGAACTATTCAATAAGCTCATCCAAAGAGGCTCAGCAGGCCATGCACATCAAAGATCCTACCCAAATGTGAAGAGACATCAGAGCAGCCAAGTGGCAGCGTGGATACAGCACAAGGAATGTAATTACCATTGCCCCGAAACCTCATTACTAAAGCAGCGTGTGTGAGATAGGAAATGCTGAAACAGACATTGATATTATCCTCATGCTTAGCACAGAATTAGCTTTAATCAACAGCTGCTAGGAATAGGTAGAGGAGACATATCCAACCAGGACCGGCTCTAGGCACCAACAAACCAAGCACATGCTTGGGGTGGCACAATTCCAGGGGTTTTTTGTTTGTTTGTTTGTTTTGCTTGGGGCGGCAAAAAACCTAGAGCCAGCCCTGTGTCCAACCTTCTGCTTGTGTCTTTTTAGAAGGCCTTGGAGAGTTTTCAGCATCTCCTGAATATTAATGTTAACCACAAGAAAGCCCCTTCCACCCATCTCCAGTAACTTCCTAGCCTGGGCTGCAATTTTTCAAAAACTCCTAAGGGAGTTAGGTGCCCAATTCCCATTGACTTTCAGGCCCCTTTGAAAATCCTTGTCCTTATTTATTTAATATTTAGTTTATGGCAGCATCCAAAGGTCTTGATCAGAATCAGCGACCGGCTGTGTTAGACTCTGCACACACAGTCCCTGCCTCGAAGAGTTGACTATTTATGGGTACATTGACACTGCAGATGGAGGTTTAATTTCCAAATTGAGCAGACATACCCATGCTAGGTCTGATTGAGCGAGCACACTAAAAATAGAGTGTAGGTGCATGAGAACTAGCCACCCTGAGTATGGTCCCATCTGAGCCACTAGCTATGTGCCATTGCTCATGCCATCATGGCTACATGTGGAGCATGCTTGCGTGATCAGATTTAGCACAAGAATGTCCACTCAATCTGGAAATTACACCTCCAGCTCCAGTGAGGACATTCTCTAAGAGCTAAGTATTGCCTATGTAACACTGACAGAGCAGGGTTGTCAGCAGGCAAGATTGAACCAGAGACCTCAGGAGCTTAGTGCATGAGCCTCTATCACATGAGCTGAAAGCCTGCTGGCTGTTAGCTAAGACTGTAGAGCAAACTCATTAATCACTCACTAAGTGGTCTCAGTGCCACTAGCTAGGACAGAACACCACACCCAGATGGTGTGTGGGTTACACATGGCTTTACGCTCTGTCCACCCTCCCTGAAGGCAGGGCCGGCTTTAGGAAGTGCGGGGCCCGATTCGAACAGTTTCGACGGGGCCCCGGCAGGGACGACTAAAAAAAATACGTGGGGCTTGTACTCACCGAGTGGTGCTCCTAGTCTTCGGCGGTGGGTCCTTCACTCGCTCTGGGTCTTCAGAAGCACTGAAGGACCTGCCGCCGAAGACCCGGAGCGAGTGAAGGACCTGCCGCCGAAGACCTGGAGCGCTGCCGGGTGAGTAAAAAATTAGAAAGGCGCCTCTAGCCAGGGAAGGGATTCTCAGCCACTTGCACCCCCCTCTCGCGGTGGCCCTGCCACTGGGCGTGGGGCCCTCTTAGGCGGGGTCCCAATTCAGGGGAATTGGTGGAATTGGCCTAAAGCCGGCCCTGCCTGAAGGAAATGGGTTTGCACAGGGTGTTGGCATACAATTTAGCCCTTGACCACTCATGTCTGCACCCGTCAAACCAGTGGCAAGCAACCGCTTCAGCTCACTGGAAGTATGGCACAGCTCCACTCTGCTCCCTGTGAAAGTCATGTCAAAACTGCCATTGACTTCAGTGGTTCAAGAGTAGGCCCTACACACAGCGTTGTGCTCCTGGCACAGGACAAATCTTTGTAAAAGGCTTCAACCTACTCCAAAGAGAAAGATTCTTCATGGCCTCAAATATAACACTATTGGTATTTAGGGAGTGGAAGGGGACCAGGCATTCGTGTGCATCTACTGAAATTGCACATTGAATCCCTGACAGTAAAGTGGCATTTTCAGGGATTTTGTTAGGTTGCCAGACTTCTGAAATCCGCGATTTTGGACGTTTTCTGATATTTTCATGGGTTTTTCCCTCCCATGTGAATTAAAATATTTTCCTTTAGTTTAATGAGTGATTTATTCCCTTGGAATTTGAATGTTTTGGGGGAGAAAGGTTGTGTGGGATGTTCACAGATGTTTAAATCATTTCTCTGTTCCTCCCCCTGGCCCATTTATGGGATTCCCCCTGTAAATCTGAGACAGCCCATCAATGGCTTGTGCTTTTTCCCTCAGCTGCACATAGTTCTGCTTGTTTCAACACATCCAAGTATTCATGGCACAGAAAAGATCCTGAGACTAAACTAGAGCTGAATATTACTGGATCCTGCTATTTAATTCCTTTAGAAAACAAACTCTTAAGCTTCAAGGAGTTCAGTGATTACACTTCGGCAGTTCAATAAATCAGTGTCCTGTAATAACTCTAATAATTAGCTGTGTCTGATGTTATCTTTATATAATAATATACCAAACAGTTACTCTGATCCCCTCCGAGATGGCAGAAAGGATGAAGCTTAAGAGGATAAAATTAGTTCCTTAATGTTCAATCTAGTGTGGAATGACAGTTCTTCCAGGACTGCACTGGCTTTCTAAGATGTACATTTATATTGCCTGGCTAACGGACATTAGCAGCTGCATTTGGCAAGCGCTAAAGGCCTCCTACCACTTCCATTCAAGCTGGCGTTAGAACTTCTCAGGCTCAATTAGCCTGTCAGTTGCATGCATGCAGCTCCCATTGGCTTTGGCCTGCGCAACTGATGAGATAATCAGGCCCCTGTCCTACATTTCTGAGTGAATACTCTCATTCTTGGCAGAAAAGAGACAGTTAGAGACACTTGGCCTAAAGCCTCGTGCCTTGAAAAAAACACACAAAGGGACAGATTCTCCTCTTCATATATTCTTGTGTACGTTATTATTGTTATGTGCATTATTGTTATATTTTGTCAGCTGCATTGAGAGCCCTGCGCCAGCTTTAGCTGGGACGAAGCATAAAAATGGAATCGCAGAAAGCAATAGCTGATCGTGTAGAGTTGTTGGTATTCACTACATGTAACGTAACCCGTCAAATGCCACCGGAGATTTTTCATTCAGCTTCAGTTTCATCTGTTCTTCTCCTTCGTAGTCAGGGCTTTCAGGTTGGAGCATTTATTGTCCAAATTGTTTGGGGAGAGGGTTTAAGTCCATAGCCACGCAGATGAAAAGTTTTAAACAATTTTGGCGGTGATTTTGATCGCCTCCTACTGTGCGTACACCCCTGGCCATGAGCCCACCCCAAAGAGAGCTCACTGGGACGGAAAAGACAGTCTTGTGATTGAGGCACTGGACTCAGGAAATTGAGGTTCAGTGCTCAGCTCTGCCACAGACTGCCTGAGTGACCTTGGGCAAGTCTCTTAATCTTCCTGGTGCCTCAATCCCCCATCAGTAAAATGGGATAACAGCACTTCCTTTCTCCTAGCTTTCCTCTGACCTGTTTATATAGATGGTGAGCTGTTTGGAGCCAGCGCTATCTCTTCCTAGGTGTTTATATGGGGCCTAGCACAATAGGGCGCTAGGTGTCAGAAATCAGGGCCTGCAACAGAGCTAGTCTCCAGGCAATCCATGGCTTGCAGCAGGCTGTCTGATCAGCTGGAGGGGCCAACAAAGCAGCTCTGAAGCCAGCAGCAGCTTGCTATCTGTTCAGTGTTCATGTACACTATTGTCACTACTTTTGTCTCTACCTGAGACCCCACCTTGCCCGTTATCCTGCTTGCTCTAGGGGACTCCAGCTTGACCGTTGGCCGTGGTACCCAGTGCCTGACTCCAGTCTCCAGCTCTGACCCAACCCCCTGGTTTCTGATGCTCGGTTCCTGACGCCTTCTCTAACCCTTAGACCTGATGCTCGCACTCACCACTAGGCTAGACTGCCCACTTCCAGGTCGCCTGACACTAGGTGCTACAGGAGTAATAATAGTAGGTGAAATGAAGTTGAAGGCCGGGGATGTGAAGGCCACCATTTGTGTGATTCTTCGGCTGACTGGGGAGTTAGTAGGGACTAGTAAATTAGCATTGTTAACCAGAACATCTTTACTGATAAACCCACATACAATACGTTCAGTTTACAGGCCTGATCCTGCCACCCTGGCTCTCATTCACAGCCCAGCTGAGGCCAATGGGGCTACTCCTGTGCATAAGGGTGGAGAGGGCTCATCGTTTCCCCTGCCCTCCCTAGCAACAGAACTGAAATGCGGCTGCAGCTGTCCCAACAGCAAAGCACTCATCTCGGCATCTGATTCATCACTTTGTGACTGGCGTATCTCTTGGCTTGGGTCCCCGAGTGCGTCATCCGTACCAAGGGGAACCACGGCACTCGGTGACTTCTTCTGCATTTGCCTCTTTTATCAGAGCTGAACGCTTTCCCCTCACATGCACGTTGTCACGCTGCTTGGCAAATTGTGGGGCCTTTTTAGGAGTCTGCTTCCTAAGCCAGGGTTGTGAGTTCAGTCCTTGAGGGGGCCATTTAGGGATCTAGGGCAAAAATCTGGGGATTGGTCCTGCTTTGAGCAGGGGGTTGGACTAGATGACCTCCTGAGGTCCCTTCCAGCCCTGATATTCTCTGATTCTAAGCATATGTACAGCATCTAGGGCAAGATACCCAATTTGAAGGCAGAGGATGGCTAGCTTTGTAGGACTCCCTCTCTTCCCCAGGTGAGGTTTCATTTTGCAGAAGAATCGCTCTGAACACCTGCTCCAGAGAACAACCTCACACGGCGATGCCAGGGCAACAATTGCATGACTTGTCCGACCCCACTGCAGGGATCCTGCATGTTGACGTCTTTCACCAGTAGCATCTTTCATTGCATGCAGCAACGTCAGGAAGCCTATTAAAAAGACATGAAAAGATGGAGGGGGCGGGGAGGGGGGAAGCAGACTTTTATCTTCGGGCTTAAAAACGATGTTTTCAAAGCTGTTGTCAGTGTTGATCTAACCAGTCTTCAGTACTGGTGTATGAATGCCTGACAAAAAGCTGGCAGGGAAAAAAAAACCTGCTGTACAATTGAGCTATTTCCTCTGAGATGCAAGAAATGAACAAAGCGATATATATTTTCTCTTCCGTCTGATCAGATCCACCTGCTTGGGACACAGAAACCCCGGCACCAGGGTAGAGTTCTCGCTTTTGCGCACCTGTCAAGATGGGGGTTTTCAGCATGAGCACACATGACTGAGCTAAAGGGCCACTGTCTTGTCGATTTCTGGTTTTATCTTTCTTACTTTCCATTAGTTGTGATACCCTCCGATTAAGTTTGAAAATAAAACATCTCTATCGATCTTGCCCTTTCCCATTTGGCAAATATTGATCTTCCCCACGTTCTCCACAGAGGCTGAAATTAACCCGGCTCTTTTTATTCCTGCTTCTGGGCTTGACATTCAACACTATGGGCAATGATGCGGTCCGAGAATTAAGCAAAGCTCGGGGGGAGGATAGGGGGGTGCTTTATTTAGTGAACTTGGGCGCGCTGTCTTGCTTGCTCTCTTTTTCTGTGCTGGCAGTCATGGAGCACTACACAGGATGGGTCTGGTTGTGCCTGGCAGGTGTGCAGGAAAAGGAAAGGCACCAGGAGAAAGAGGAGCGCAGAATAACAATAAGCTTCCTCACGGCCTCTTCACTTATTCACATTGTAAAGCCTCATTTCCTGCCAAGAGAAAGTCAGAGTCTTCAAGGCTAAAGGAGCCATTTCCCAGTGCCCACCTCTGTTACTTGTCATGAGAAAGTAGCATCCGTTTAACTTAAGGCGTGAGTTTAAACCCATTTAGTTAAACTAGTGGAAAAGATTGTGTGGACCCTCCTATCTCCCTGTAAACCAGACATATTGCGGGTTAGCTTGCACCAGTTGGGAACTGACTGAAGCTAAACCATGACGAGCCACTCTGAAACCAAAATAAAAGAGTCCACATCGTACTTTGCACCAGTTTGAGTAAATCTGATTAAAAACTAATTTAAGTTACATTAGTGCTATTTTCTCATGGAGCCAAGGCTAAACGAAAGACAGAGTGCAACCACTTGACATGTAACACTCATGTTATGGAAAGTGCCGTGGGATCTTTAATGTCCACAAAGAGCAGGCTTCCATTTTGAAGGGCTCATCTGAAAGACCCCCCCAGTGCAGTAACCTGCTTAGATCTTGTTTCATCTGCCTGGGGAGGAACGGCTAAAATGACTCTTCCTGGGATTTGAACCTGTGATTCCAGGCAGTCTTAATATGCTGTACATGAGCACATATAGGTAGTCCCTGTGGTTTACAGATGTTTCCTTGAAAAGGTTCTCAGTGTATGTAATTAACTGGACACGTGGGGCCAAATTCTGCTCCTGATTACACCCCTGCAAACCCCAAGACCCTTACTCCCAGGAGGGTCTAGTCTTCTGACTGAAAGCAAGCCCCAGGCATCCTGCCCAACTTACTGAGAAGAGCTCTGTAGTTCCAAAGCTTGTCTCTTTCCCCAACACGAGATATTACCTCACCCACCTTGTCTCTCATCCCCTGGGACCAACATGGCTCAATGAACTTCTCGCTCCCAGGAAAAGATGTTATGTGATTTTAAAGTAGATTTTAATTAAATATTTTAAACTCCCAGCTGAGTCCCATACGCATTTAGCAAACACTGGTCTTTTTGCCCCTTGTGTGTTTCGTGATTCAGCTGAAGTTAACATGAATGTTCTCTGTCTGTAACAACCTCCTGCATCGTGGATGGCTGTCACCTCTGGCCAGTGCTGGGGATCAGCTTGCTGCTCCTGTACACCAAGCAGAGGGAACACAAAGTAGGCTTTCTGGAGCCCGTAACAAAGGGCTGTTGGTAGCTGGCTATTTAAAAGGATGCCTCCCCTGAGTGACCAGAGAAAGTCATACCTTTGAGGGCTGTAGTATTTCAGTCCCCTCTGAATGTCTGCTACCAGGCAGGGAGGCAAGCATGATAGGCACTACAAACACCAGGTCCTTGCCTTCGGTGGGTAGAGATCAACTTCCATTTTGAGTCACAGAAGATCCCTTTTCTAGGGCTACTGGAAACTGAAAGGGACAATTACTCAAGAAAAGAGCAACCTAATGGTTCCTCACCTAGCTCCTATGGGCACCCCACTAACAAGGTATAAAGATAATGGGGTCTCATTGGGGTTCCCTCCACGCCATCCACCTGCTGCATATACACAGTCATGCCCATGCCACCTGCATGCAGGCTGCTGCTGGCAACAGGCAGTTTCCCTCCCAATTTTTCAGTCCTTCCTCCTAGGCTGCTTGCCACCCGGCCTTCCCTGCACAGCCAGCTCTCAGGCTGCTGCCTGTGCCATTTCCCCCACTCACACGCAGCCCCCTCTCTCTGTACTGACCATGGTCCCCTCTAGCCTCAACCTGCCTCTTCCTTTCCTTGTATTATGGGGATTGTGGAGCAGATATAGAGCTGGGTAGCACAGTGCCCGCCCCCGGCGTGCTGCTTTCCACCCTTGTTCAGCCAGGGCAAGGGGGAAGTTGCCCCAGCACTCCATGTGAGAACAGTTTCACATCTGGTTTATTTGGGGAAGGACCATTTCTCACATTTCCCCAGCTGGTTTTTGTCTGCACGCTGCTTGCCCCTGCTAGTCAAGCAAATCCCAGCACCCTAGCAGACCAGTTAATGCACAACGTAGCCTGCCGCAGGGACTGGAAAATGCTGAGCTCTGTTAGTACCGGGCTGGCTGGGCCCTAGCTTTGGTGTAACATGGTGCATGGCAAAGGGTGGGGAGAGACACTGATGGGTTGGGGATGAAAAGCAACTGAAACAGCCAAGCCAAGCCCCTGGCGCGAGAGTGGGTGGAGCAGAGCCCCTGGCCGGGGACCCTTCGCAAGCCCCGGGTGGCAGGTGATGCCTACACCTCCCCTGCAGCCTCGGGATGGTGGAGCCGGGCGTTGCTATGGCAAAAGAATGTTAAGTCATTATGGGGGCGGGGCGGCTCCAGGGAAGAGCCAATCAGCGAGGCGACACAGATCCGCGGGAGATTAAAGCGCCAGCCTCAGCGCGCTGCGCCAGCTGAAGTCTTTGCCCAGAGCCAGGGGCCGAGCAGGTACAGGGGGCCGCCGCCGCCGCCGCCGAACAGCTGGTGCGGCGGACGGGCTGTAGCTGGGGTCCCTGCGCCGGCTGGAGGGGTCACTCGCTGCTTCCACGGACGCTGGTTTTTCAGCCTGCAGCCCCCTCCAGCTGGGGAGCGGGGGCGCAGTGGGGTCGCCTCCTGCCTTGGCTGTGCGAGGGGTGCAGCTTGCGGCTCGCCTGATGTAAATGCTTGCAGGGGCTGCAGGCTGCTCCCTTCTCCCCCCAGCTGCTGGGGGCAGATGATTTCTCTGCCCTTGCTGGGAGGGCAGGAGTCATATGCAGGTTACCGATCTGCTAGGTCTCTCGAGCGGTAGTGGACTAGTTAGTACTACAAGAGGCTCCTCCTGAGGGAGGCTTTCATGAGCTGTTTCAATAGACGTTTAAAATCCTTCTCTGGGAAGAAGCCTCAGCAGCATTTCATCTTCCCTCCTCATCTCAAAGCCTGTTAGACTGAGCTCTCCCCCTGTGCAGTTCTGTTCCAGTTGACAAAGATGCAGGAATCCCATCCATGAGTTGATTGGTGAAAGGTCTATTCTGTTAGTGGTACAGCCAGCAACAAAGGGCTTGATCAGTAAACTGTCCTCCCCTATGTGCATGCAAGTTACAGCTTAAATCCAGCCCTAAAGCAGGGTGGGTGAAGCCTATGAAATTGACTGGCCTCTTCCTCTCCCTGCTGCATGCTGGTAGAATGACTAGTCAAGAGTGTTTCATCCTGGTGGTAGTTGGCTGGTATGTACTTGTGGATTTGGCTACTAGTAGCAGTATCTGGCTTTTCATGCAACTGTTGAGCATAAATTGCTTTAAATGGTGCCTTAAGTGGGAAGTGCCTCAAAGGGCCAACGTTTTCAGGATCTCCTCTCCAAGAGGCTTAGGCAATATATCCCATGCCTGATGGTGAATGCAAAAAGATAAGAACTAGAACATGTGTGTGCAAAACTGCTACACGAGTATGTTTAGAAAGACCTTGTTTCTAACATCTCAGCTGCATCTGTGACTTCAATGCTGGTAATACCCTAGGACTGCTGATGAAGTGTAAACTTACCTTGCTTGTCCTTTACTAAACTTCTCAGGCTGTTTGGTCACCTGCAACATCCGCCACTGTGAAATACCCCAGCTAGTGGTGTACACTATGGGCTTTCCCCAGTAGTATGCATCTGAGTTCATCTGTAGTTATGGCTAATGTTGACTGTTGTGTGGTCTTTAAAATAACCAAACACTTGTAACCACAGCTTTGTGATGGGTAAGGCTTCTTAGTGCAAATTCTGACCTGGAAAAATACTTAAATCTGAGCCACTTACTGGCTGTTGATAGCAGCGTAATAAGAATTGGGGGGAGGGATAGCTCAGTGGTTTGAGCATTGGCCTGCTAAACCCAGGGTTGTGAGTTCAATCCTTGAGGGGGCCACTTAGAGATCTGGGGCAAAATCAGTACTTGGACTTGGCCCTGCTAGTGAAGGCAGGGGGCTGGACTCGATGACCCTTTGGGGTCCCTTCCAGTTCTAGGAGATGGGTCTATCTCCATTATTAAATTTCTAAAGAATCAACAAATGTATCTGGGGGGAAAAAAGTGTCCTAGTTATTCCTAACCAGTACAGGTTACCTGGTGGTGTAAGCAAGTAGGCTTGCACATATTCAGTCTCTTCATAGCTACCCCTTAAGTCAGCGCTTTCAACATCATGGACTCTCTTGCATCCCTCTCAAGCTTTGAATGTGTCTAAACTAAAGACAGAATGAGACTGAAGCTACAGTATCAAGTAATGGCTACAAAAACCTCTTAGGACATGTCTGGGTTCTTGTCACAGAGCAGATCTGTGCTTAGTGACTAATGTAACTTCAATGGCCTAGTGTTAGTCCCCTGGGTTTTTGTTAGCCAGACTCGGGTCACTTAGAATACTAACTGCCAGGATGGCTTATGCTCCAGAGCATGAGCATTAAATGGTCCTTCCTGTCCAGAAAACAAACTTGTGCCCAGACACTGATGCAGTAGAGTGTATGTGCCTGGGACAAAGCTGTTTGGAGCACTAGACTTTGGACACTGGAACATGTATGTTCACAACCCATACCTGTGCCAGGTGCAGCCTCTCTTTAGACCAAGTTAAACCCTGTAAGAGTTTCACTGCAACTAGTCGGCAAGCTACAAACTAATCACTGAAACTTAATCTGTTCTGTCTCAAATCCTATCTGCAGCTGAAGTTTTGAACTTGCTCAACAAACAGCTGACAAGATGCCTACCACAAACGAGCAAGATGAGAGGATGAAAAAGTTTAAAAACAAAGGCAAAGATACAGCTGTAAGTATGGCGGTCCCTGGCCAATCAATGTCCTGACACATTTATGTGTATGCAGGATTCCTCACCAGTTGTCTTCCCTTATGGCACAGAACTTGAACATGTTGACTGTAAGTGGTCTAAACAGTAGCTTTCAGAATATGATAAAGCATCTAACATGAGATTTAGGCTTGGCCTACGTTGGAGGTTCTCACCTGTGGGCTGCTTGTGGCCCACTAAGCATGCAGCTGTGGCCCATGTGACATCCTCAGGGCCATACAGGTAGTATATATATTGTGTGGCTGTAGCCCATAAAACCAGAGAGCTACATATGTGGCCCACAATGGTAAATAGGCTGAAAACTATTGATCTATACTGTGAAATTATGTCAATATAATCACGTTGTTTCATGCCCCTGAGTGATGTAATTATACTAAACAAATTCATGGTGTAGACAGCTTCTTGGGAAGATGCTTTACTTAGGCAGACAGGAGAAACCTGTCTCCTGTCAGCATAGGTGGTATCTTCACTAAGCACTACAGTGGCACAACTACAGCTGCAGCGCTGTACATGTAGACAAGCCTTAATACAGCAGGAAGAAAACATGCCTTGAGCTTGAAGGAACAAGATCTCTCCTTAAACCACAAAAGAGAAACTAAAACTTGAGAGCCAGCTTTCTGCCCCAGTGATTTCTTATTGACACTTGCAAAATCTCTGCCTTTTACTTTTCAGGACTGTTAAACTGAAGTTTAACAGTATCGGTCATAATTTTGTGCAGCTACAAACACTTGAAGCTAGCGCTAAAACTGTCTTGCTTGGCTTGGGGTTTTTTGTTTGAGTTTTACATGGCCCTCAAAACAAAATTATCTGCATGGGGGTCAAGACTTTGAAAAGATTACCTATAATATAGAATTTGAGAGATGAATCTGGGTTTTATTCAGTTGGAACAGTGTTCTCTAGCACTTCCTCTGTGGTCCTCTTGTACAGAAACTGAGGAAAACTCTTTTAAAAACTAGGAAAAATGCAACTGACAGAGGATTTGGGGGCAGGTTTCATAACTGACACAACTTTCTCCAGCTGGCGACATCTCAAGTTGACAAACTTTTAAAGGTCCTGCCCAGTTTTAAAATAAAAACATCCTGGGGTAAGGAAAATATTTGTAGGGGCTTGTGTAAACTTGAAAGCTATCTTAGATTAACCTGAATTGCTTTAGGATAAACTGCCTTGCATCCACATGTTTAATTACAACATCCCATTCTGCTTTAATTAATCCATTTTGGATGCAGACAGACTCTCTAATTTGGAAGGTGTTGGTCTGGATGCATCTCCATTTTGAATTAGCTATTCTGCATCTGGTAGTCCTCCCACTGCTATCCCACACTGCATTAGCGCCCACCTGGGTGGGCCCACCTGGGTGGGCCCACCTGGGTGGGCCCATCTGTTTGTACTACTGCTCCTGGGTTATCTTGACCAGATGTCATTGCCCTGATTAAATGCTGGTGTGCAGCCAGTGTACCTCCTTTGGAAAGCTCTCACACAGTCACATACAAATTATAGCAGCCATGGCCCCCATGTGGAATGACAGGAGAGGAATCATGGGCATTAGTTTGACCAAGTCCTCAAATTCCAGTGGCTTCCAGTAGGTGTTCCCCCCATAACAGTGAGAAAAATCCCAGAACTCATGAGCCTGGTGGTGGATCATGATACCATGAGATGTCTGCCCAGAATGCTCCGCACTTCTTTGAGAAAGCGCAGTGATGTGCAGCCTCTGATCCAAAAGGGAAGTCAGTTACAGCAGTATAACAGCAGTCTGGACCTGCTGCTTTGGGAATAGTTATACCTGATTGTCGGTATGTCTACACTACAAAATTAGATTAAATTTATAGAAGTTGATTTTTTAGAAATCGATTTTATACAATCGATTGTGTCCCCACTTAAGACCATTAACTCAGTGGAGTGTGTCCACAGTACCAAGGCTAGCTTTGACTTCTGGAGCATTGCACTGTGGGTAGCTATCCCACAGTCTCCGCCGCCCATTGGAATTCTGGGTTGAGCTCCCAATGCCTGATGGGGCAAAAACATTTTTGCGGGTGATTCTGGGTACATGTTGGGCATTTCTTCTTTTGGAAAGGAGTTCTGATAGCACAGATTTGTCTCCCCATACAGCGATCAGATTCCATACCTCCCATTCAGTCCATGCTGGAACTCTTTTGCAATTCTGGGACTCCATCATGGTCACCTCTGCTGATGAGATCTGCACTCATCTGCATGTTGCCCTACTGGCCAAACAGGAAATGAGATTCTAAAGTTCACAGGCCTGTTCCTGTCTACCTAGCCAGTGCATCTGAGTTGAGAGCGCTGTCCAGAGCGGTCACAATGGAGCACTCTGGGATAGCTCCCGGAGGCCAATACCATTGAATTGCAACCACACTACCCCAAATTCAACCCAGCAAGGTCGATTTCAGCGCTCCTCCTCTCGTCGGGGGAGGAGTACAAAAATGAATTTTAAGAGCCCTTTAAGTTAGAAAAAAACAGCTTCATCGTGTGGACGGGTGCAGGGTTAAATCGATGTAATGCTGCTAAATTCAACCTAAACTTGTAGGGTAGACCAGGGCTTTGTCTCAGTCAATCTGAAATAACACTCAAGTGGAGCCAAACCCTTGTACATGGCTGCAGTGAAGCCTCCTCTTAGAGGATAACTGTTTTGTGATCAGTGTCGGATCTATAGGTGCACCAGAGAACAGTCTGACTACATTGGTGTCAGGAATGCCCTACTGGGTGGGGGGAGACTGACAGGGAGGATGGACTTATGAAAACTTATTGATAGGAAGTGCCAGTGTAGATAGAGTAGTGACACCCTTGAGAGAGGGGAAATGTCAGATGAAGTCCTCTTAAGACTTCGTCTGGAGTTTCCTAGTGAAATTCAAATAACATCTATGCCAATAAATTAGCTATTTCTAAGGGGTCTAAACAAAGCTGCCCTTTCCCTTTAGCATGTGTAAGGATGCAAGCCAAAAGCTGTCCTTCGTCAATAATGACAAGGGCAGATTTCTGATGGTGATCTGGATTGCTTGGTAAACTGGGCACAAGCAAACAATGTATTTAATATAGCTAAATATATACAGCTAGGAGCAAAGAATGTAGGCTGTGTTTACAGGCTGGGGAGTTGATCCTGGGAAGCAGTGACTCTCTGAAAAATATTTGAGGGTTGTGGTGGAGAATCAGCTGAACATGAGCTCCCTGAGCGATGCTGTCACCAAAATGGCTGAGAGTCTTGGGTACACAAACAGCAGAATTGCATGTAGGAGTAAGATTATTTTACCTCTGGCACTGGAATACTAGCTCCAGTTCTGGCGTCCACAATTCAAGAAGGATGTTGATAAGTTGGAGAGGGCTCAGAAGAGCCATGAGAATTAAATTTATTAGAAAACATGTCTTCTAATTGACTCAAGGAGCTCAGTCTCTTTAGTTTAGTTTAACAGAGGAAAGTTATGGGGTGATTTGATTAGTACCTACATGGGGAACCAAGATTTAATAATGAGCTCTTCAGTCTAACAGAGAAAGGTGTAACATGATCCAATGGCTGGAAGTTAGACAAATTCAGAGTGGAAATAGTGTAAATTTAACAGTGAGGGTAATTAACCACTGGAACAAATTACCATAGATATTGATGTATTCCCCATCGCTGGTGACTGGATGTTTTTCCTAAAAGATATGTGCTCCAGGAACTAGTTTGAAGTTTTATGTCCTGGCTTATGAATAAGCCTTGCATAATTCACTTTTCTTTTATGATTGACAGAATATTGCTGTTTGGTTTTAAGCATTTTTAAATTATGGACTTTAAACATTCAGTTTCCAGAAATCATCGGGAGGTGTCTGTCAATTATTTAATGACAGGTCTTGAGATTCAGAAAGAAAGCTTTAAGCACAAATTGTCTGCATCACATGTCAAAATATACAAAGTAAATATTCTTAAAATCAAACTAGAATTTCTCAAATAGCACTTTTCTTTCTTTGCCTGTCTAATTTTCAGTTGATCATGTTTTCTCACTGGTTTGTGTGTGGATGGTGAAATTTACATTTTTGTCTGTAAATGTCATCTTTCCAAGCTTCATTGTACAGGAGGTCAGACTAGATGAACACAGTGGTCCCTTTTGGCCTTGTAATCTGTGAATCTGATGGTTTACCTTAATTTCTCTAGGATAGCACTAAAGCATTTACCACAGGAATATCACCTACTCTCCTAGTCACCAGAGCAGTCGTAAAGCATGTCCAATGGCAGATCATTATAAGATTCCCATTTTTTGGTCTTGCAGCATAACTCTCAATTTGCCACAATCTCCTACCCCCAATAACAATTGTTGGTGCCAATCTGTTGTGTAAGACTTGTCACCATATTTGTGATGCTACAAATCTTAAAGTCAAACAGGAAATCTGAGCAGAACACTTGAAGACTAAACTTAGGATAGAAGTCAGATCACTTCCTAGAGAAATAATGCGTGCAGTGCTATGAAACATCCATCTTCAGAGCTGATACTCACAAAACAGCTTGTAACATATGGCACTCTTCCTTCATAGGCGATGAGACGCCAGAGGATGGAGGTTAATGTAGAACTTCGAAAGGCCAAGAAAGATGAACAGATCCTAAAACGAAGGAACATTTCTTTCTCTTCCATGGGAGAGTGTCTTTCTCCAGAACAAGAGAAAAAGAATGCAGTGAGTACAGTGCACTGCTGTGCAAAAACCATGCTAGCTGCTAGACTCTGTAGCCAGGCTAACTTGTATAGTGACATAGTTGCTAGGCACTCTGTAGTGTTCATTGTAACATCTGAGCAGCTCAAAGTCTATTTAAGTGACTCAGGTCTACAGGAAGACTATCCAAAATAAACTAGAAAGGGGATGTCTGAAAATCTCTTCCAATGGTGTATGTTAGACTTCCTGTTAGAAGATAGAACTGGCAAGAACCCAAGCTGGCTACTTGAGCAGTGAATGCAATGTGATAGCTGATAGTCTGGCTACACTGGAACCTTCTCAATGAACTTTCAGAACTTGCAGCCTTATTCCTGCCTGGCACAAGAGATCAGTTACATCTGAGGTTTTCATGGACTTTCTTCCTCTGCCTCATCCTGAAACTGCATTGCATAAAGGATGGATATTTAGACATGCAGTGGTGACCGATTGGGCCTAGGCTTCTAGCTGACTACAAAGATGAAGTCTGAGTCTTGGCTTACCTTGTCTGACTCTGAATCTCATTTCTCCATAACAGACTGCTCAGCTCTCCTTGGAGGAAATTGTTCAAGCTGTGAATGGGAACAACCCTGAGCTTCATCTGAAGGCTACTCAGACAGCCAGGTATTTTGTAACCATTCTTTCTGTGCAATAGAATACAATTATTGATGTAGTGTCCATATGTGCTACAGACCTGTTCCCTGCTCAAGAGTTTTACTGCAGACCTAATTGAAGAACTAGAGGATGGGTTGTTCAGTGGTTAGGGTATTGGCATAGGACTAGACATCTGTGTTGAAGTCCCTACTTCATCAGACTTCCCATCTGACCTTGAGCAAGTTGCTTAGTGTCTGCCTCTGTTTCCAACCTGTAAAATGGGGATAATAGTACTTCACAACACAACTGTGAGAAAGGGAAGAAATCAGACTGAGGCATTCAAATAGTGCAGCAATTTGGGGAGGGGGGGCATGAAAGTACCTGAAACAATGGAAGGGAAAGGGGCAAGGATACAAAAGCCAGAATCCAAAACATGAGGCAACTCAAACATTAGCCTGTGTAGAGGCTGGGATGCTTCCTTGCTAACTCATGGGTGGGGAAAGGGATGAGTCCTGTTCTGTGAGTGATGCAGCCAAGTGTGGGGAGGAGGGGAAGAAACCAACCAATGTCTGAAGCTCAGATTAGAACAGTTTAAGAACAGACTTTAATGTCTGAGGGGACAAGTACTGTGAAGGAACACAGCTGGTCAAGTGTCTCCTCTCCTTGAAAGGGTTAGGCCTGTTTGAGGTGCAATTCTTCCTTCAGGCCACATAGCAGTCTCCCACCTTGGCCTTCAGAAGGCAGGGGGGTTGCTATGGCTGCCACCACTCACTGAAGGCTTCTTCTGCTGACTCAACTCCCTAGGCAAGGGCATCTGATATGTCTGCCAGAATGACTAGGACACCTCTATACTGTGGCTGGCTGGGCTTGCAGGGCTCCAGCTAAGAGGCTGTTAATTGCAGTGTAGATGTTCCCAGGAGCCTGAGGTGGGAGAGTCCCAAAGGTCAGGCTGCAGCCCAAGCCTGAATGTCTGCACCACAGTCAAGCAGCCCCTCTGCCAGAGACCCGCAGACTGGCATGAGCCCGCTGTGGGGTTTTTAATTGCCATGTAGATGTACCCCAAGAGCCTTCCTAAAGGCCCTGTGGTGGTTATGATGGGTAGTGCAGTAATCTCGCTCCTCTGGAGACTGGTTCAAATGCATTTGCTTCACAAGGGACAAACTTGGCCTCTACTAGGCCCAGCTTGTGCACATCACTAAAACAACTTGAAAACTAGATGTGACTCACCCCTTCAAGGAAGAGGAAGGCCAGTCTTCCAGGTGCATGGCAACGCTGACCTGCAGTTGGCTCTTGAGTGTCCCAGGCAGAATATCAACAAGCTATAGGTAGTCAACCTGGCAGACTGTACCAGAATACAAGTCTTCTAAAGGATCCCCACAAAAAAAGCAGTAATCCCTAAAGAGGAAATATTACTGCTCTTGTTAACATGCTTTCTCTGGTTACCACTGCTCTGAGCCATAGGCAAACCATGATATTGCTGCCACCATGACCTCTTGAAGACCCATGTGACTACAGTTTTTGTAGAAGACTAACTCTTGGATACACAATAACACAACTACTGTAGGATTTGCCTAAACTAGATGCTGAATTCAGTTTTCCTATAGTGAAAGCTACAGAGCTTGTCTACTTGCTGTGTAAAACACTCCAGGGTCCATATCACTATCTCTATCTGAACTAGAGGATCGTGGTTCATTATTTCCCACTGACTGAGTGAAAAAGGGGGAAGTTACCCTGAGATGCCATTTCCTGTCTGTCCCCCACAGGAGGATGCTGTCCCGGCAGAGAAACCCACCTCTCAATCAGATCATTGAAGCAGGGATTATTCCCAAACTGGTGGAATTCTTGAGCCGTAACGATAACGTTACCTTGCAGTTCGAAGCCGCGTGGGCACTGACTAACATTGCGTCTGGAACATCTGACCAGACAAGAGCCGTTGTGGAGGCAGGTGCTGTCCCAGCCTTCGTAGCCCTCTTGTCTTCTCCACACATGCATATCAGTGAACAGTCTGTGTGGGCACTGGGTAACATAGCAGGTAAGAGCTGCTCTCTAGCTTTCACAAAATGGCGACCTGTGCAAGGGCTCTCCTTTGGAAGGCCTCCAGATCTTGCCTTGTGATCACTGTTGCCTTGGCAATAATCTCATGCCCTCTAGCCTTAATGCGAACTAGATATCGAGACTGCTCAAGATATAAAGCCTGAGGTATAATGAGGACTAGGGTAGAACCAATAAATTCATCTACTTAACCTTGCTGTGTTATCGGCAAACCCCTTCAGCACACAGATGCTGGCAAACAACCCTTACTGAGACCTTAAATTCCTCTTATGAAGGCAAAGTACTCAATCTTTATTCCCTGCCCCCCCATATCTGCCTCTTCTACCACCCCTTTCTTGCCCAAGAGAGTGTGGTTTTGATTTTGTTAAAATTCAGTTTGTGTGAAGGGAAAAACTGTCTGGCCACTGAATCCTCACCAATTGAAAACAAACAATACTTTATGGCTCTAGTCTGCCTACCAAAAACACCACCTCTTCACCTACTGTCCAAGCGTAGACACTACTTGTAATATGTTCTTTAATGCATCAGGAAGTAGTCTGGCTGCTAGATAAGACAACTGTAAACAAACCATTCTGCTCTTCTCCACACAGGTGATGGCCCCATGTACAGAGACTCCCTTATCCACAACAATGTGATTCCTCCTCTGTTGGCCCTGGTGTCGCCTTCTACTCCTGTAAATATTCCAGCTCCTTGAATTAGTAGCTGTTAATCACTTGACTAATTGCTGAACTGTGACTACTGATCACTTGTAACAAAGCCAAATGTTAACCCCTTTGTGTGAAGGTGGGATGGGCTCTGATCTTGTGATAAAAGGGTTGGGGAGAAGGGGTTGGAAGAAAAGGAGATCTTGTCCTGTATATAGTTAATGGTTTGTGATTGGCTAATTGGAAATGCCCACTGGATACAAACTAACAAAGATCTGACTGCTTTCACCAGTTGGTGTTGCTTTGGCTGTCTAATAGTGGCAAATGTACAGATGTAGCAAGCTGGTCCCCCTGCACCTAGATCTAAGGAACCTTTCCACGCTGGGTCTCATCCTCTTTTAAACCTCTCAATTTGTCTAGTGCTCAGTGGCAAACAACTGTCAGAACTAGATAGAAAGTGGTGAGATGCTGAATTGTCACTCCCAAAAGGATGGGGGCTGGGGGGGGGGGAGAGGAGGAGAACAAGAAGCAGTAGGGTGACTAGACAGCAAATGTGAAAAATCAGGACTGGGGTGGGGGTAATAGGAGCCTATATTATAAGAGACCTAAAAATAAGGACTGTTCCTATAAAATCAAGAGATCTGGTCACCCTAGAAGCAGCAAGGTTAACTTGTACTCTGTAACACACATGCTGCTCATGGGGAGGAGTGAAGGAGGGAAGTAACGCAGGGTCTGGTGTGCTTCCTTGCTAGTACTTGAGTCAGTGTTAGATGGTCCAAAACCAGTTACTGGTCCCTACCCCGAAGAATTTAAAATCTTGGCTCTAAACACAAAACAAAGAATAAAGGGGGGGGGGGGTGGAGGTTGGTGATACAGGTATATTATACATCACTTTATCTGCAGACCCATGTGAGTGATCCAGGAGATTCGCCAGTCCAGATCCTTAGTATATAACTGTCTAATAATCTCTCCCCCTTGGATGAACTGCTTAGTCTGACCCTGCTGAGGGTTCCTGAGATGATAAATGTGTTTCTGGGGCTCCTCTCCTCCCTGGAAGGGCTGAGGCTTTGTACAAGATGCTCCCTGGGAAATGGCAGGGTTAGGGTTGGGCCTAGTGACCTGCATGGATGCCTACGGTGGGGTGTCCATAGGGCACGAATATCCTATATTGTCCCTTCCTATGGGCAGAATAGAGGCAGGAGAGCCTGCCGTGCACTACTTCTGGGTAGAGGAGGGGCCATTTAGGGCAGTGTTAAGCAAATGTCCTTCCCTTAGATCAGCAGTTCTCAAACTTTTATATTGCTGACGCCTTTCACATAGCAAGCCTCTGTGTGCAGCCTCCCCATATAGATTAAACACTTTTTTTATATTTAACACTGCTATAAATGCTGGGGATGAAACGGGGTTTGAGGTGGAGGCTGACAGCTTGCAACCCCCACATAATCTTGCAACCCCCTGAAGGGCCATGACCCCCAGTTTGAGAAGCCCTACCTTAGATCCTCCCAGTTCTTGCAGAATTTTTCTGTCTCTTGCTGCTGCATTCCTAGATGTACTCACATACTCTTGCCTCCTCCCAGGGAACAGCATGGATAGATTAGTTGTGTATTGAAAACATAATATGGTAGATGCAACTCTTTGTGAACCCAGATGTTGCTGTCCTTCAGAAAGTCAGTGCTTCCCTCCTGCTGTGATGAATATGGCCTGCACAGCACTAGCTATTCATAGCCTCTGTGCACAGTACATTAGATCAGCCCATGCTGAAAAACCAACCACTCCAGATCAGAACTCAGTAGGGGATTACTCCATAGTCTTGGTCCCAAAGGTCCAGCAAATGCTTGCCTTGGAAACTGGCATTTAACTTGTAACATGACACACAGCTCTAGTTTAAAAATCTCACTGTTTTTAGAATCAGTTTGTCATGCCACCAGGTATTTGTTTGAGACTTCTCATCAGGTAGCAATTTATCATGGGGGGAGGGAGGAGGAGACTGCCTTCCTCCTCCTACCTCATCTCAGATGGGGGCACCCTATTAACTCACCTCCCATCTTATCCTTTCTCTCCCCTCCCCTGCCTCAAACTTCACAGAAACCTGCCACTGGCTTTGCAAGATTCCCCTACACTGACTCTTTGCTGTTCCCCTCTAACTCATGAGGAAATGTTATTAAATGGGGCAAATGCACCACTTTTAGAAGTGCTTCCTTTCCCTGCCCTTAACTTTGCAGATTTTCAGTCTTGTATGAGAACATCCTCCCTTGTGTTTCAGGTTGGGTTCCTGCGAAATATAACATGGACACTGTCAAACCTCTGCAGGAACAAGAACCCTTACCCACCCCTTGAGGCCGTGAGACAGATCCTGCCAGTGCTCATTCGCCTACTGAAACATGAAGATAAGGACATCCTCTCTGACACTTGCTGGGCTGTATCCTACCTGACTGATGGGTCCAATGATCGCATCCATGTGGTGGTGGAGACTGGGATTCTCCCGAGGCTGGTGGAACTAATGGCCAGTCCAGAATTAAGTGTTGTGGTAGGTAGAACATGTGACCTATGGCAAGGAATACTCATTCTTTCATGAACCTCACTCCTCCACAAAGGCACAATTCAGTGCTACAAAGGGAAACCTAAAAAGCAAGACTCCTCCCTTCTAGGACTGGAATTGGAAGCATGCTGGAGGTGGGAGGGAAACAAAGGTATCCTTGCCCACCATAATGGTATTGTCCTGCTCCCTAGATTGCAGAGGTAGCTCTGCTGCTGATCCAACACCTTGGTCTTGCTGGCTTATGGTTGCATGACATAAAGGTTTAACCAAGCCAACTTCCTCTGAAAGTGGGACTCGTATTAAAAGTAGGACACCAGAGTTGTGCACTAGTTAGGTTATGGCTGCAGGGGCCAGCAGCATGAATGAACTTTTCTACTGATCAGTAAGGGAAAGACCAATGTTGAGGGGAAACACTTGTTAGACTAGTTCTGCTTCTGGGGTGACTAAGTCTGGGGTACCTCCCAAAGACAGTCTCCTCATCTCGCTCATTCAGGGAGTGAATCATTTCTCTCTACCTAGACCCCTGCTCTACGTGCTATTGGGAATGTAGTCACTGGGACCGATGAGCAGACCCAGATGGCCATCGATGCAGGTGTGTTGACCGTCCTGCCACAGCTCTTGCAACACCCAAAGCCAACTATACAGAAGGAGGCAGCATGGACTCTCAGTAACATTGCAGCAGGACCTTGCCATCAGATCCAGCAACTCATTACCTGTGGGCTGCTACTTCCCTTGGTGGAGCTGCTGGATAAGGTACGGGAGAAGCAGTGTGGGTGATGTGTGGCGCTGGAATTACCACTACTGCAAAAGCAGTGCTGAGTTAATAAAAGCACCATGCTTCCCCCTTCTCGTCTGAGCCTTTGTTTGGACTAGGAGGAACGGCACATGCTACTACTCTTGAGGTACTCTGGCCTGTTTCGTGTGCCTTAAAACTGCAAGGGAGCTGCCTGCTTTTCTTGCATGTCCCTCACAGAAGCATACAGGTACTTTCCCTATGACCAACCTCTTCCATACAGACCTCACATGTGTCAGAGGACTTGTGCCTGCTGATAGTTGTGGGTGGGGAGACAGTGAGGGCAGCTGGCTTCAGCAGTGTTACTGACCATGCTCAGTACAAGCCAAGCAGCAAATTGGGGGGAGGGAGGAAAGAGGGGAGCATAACCCGACATGCCCCCATGTGTCACCTCTACAAAGCTTAGCTTAATTCAAGAATTAAGCAGACTCCTGCGACTACAGAGTGCGTAAGCAAACAGCGTATCAAGGAAACTGTCTAGTCCTTTTGCACTTGTTACATGGTATAGGTATAGGTGAATGGATCTCCAAGTTCTAACATGCATCTCTCTTGCAGGGAGAATTTAAAGCTCAGAAAGAGGCCGTGTGGGCAGTAGCCAACTTCACAACAGGAGGCACTGTACAGCAAGTGGTGGAACTTGTCCAGTATGGGGTCCTTAAACCTCTGCTCAATCTGCTGTCTGCTAGAGATGGCAAAACCATCCTGGTCATCCTTGACACAATTTCAAATCTCTTCCTGGTAAGACCTTCACTTCCAGTGGTCTTGCTTTTTTGTAAGTGGTGGCTTTTCCTTTGGGGGGCCTCACCCTTGTATGCACTAGGGTCCCACCTTGCCTGTGCACATGGATCACCGGTATTGGCCCTACCTTTGGAATAGGCTGTAGGCAGTACAAGAAGGCAAGTGTTGCCCCAAAATGACTTCTAAATACCAAAACCGTGAGCTGACTTGAGTAACGTTAAAAGCAGTGCAAAGAGAAACAGAAGCTTGGATTCCTGCTTACAGCTCTGTTTCTTCCTTCATAAGAGGATGAAACAAGCTAGTATGGCACTGGAGCAGTGTCCTGTGTAAATATTGGCCCCCTCTGGAAATAAACTCCTATTGACGTGCTGTGTAACCGCACAGAAATAGAGTTCTTGAAAACTAAATCTTAACCTCGGTGCTTTTTATTTAAATATTAACTTAAGATCAACAACTGGTCCCAGAGGATTGTAACTAAATCCCTTGGAGCCAAGAACACCTCTACCTCGATATAACATGACCCGATATAACACAGATTCAGATATAATGCAGTAAAGCAGCGCTCTGGGCGGGGGCTGGGCACTCCGGTGGATCAAGCAAGTTCAATATAATGCGGTTTTACCTATAATGCAGTAAGATTTTTTTGGCTCCCGAGGACAGCGTTGTATTGAGGTAGAGGTGTACTTATTGTGTGGTTTAATTTTGTAAATTCCTGAGCTTCAGGCCTCGTTCTTGTAGCACTGCAGGATCCAATTGGAGAGCTTGCAGGTCACAAACAGTGTACCTGCATGCAGGCTTTGACTCTCGACAACACTTTGGTGTGCAGGAGTGGGGATTCAATGGATAGTCCCAGAACAAGGTGTTAAATTTTCAGTATGTCAAGAAGGCACCTCATGGCAGCTGGTGCATCTAATCTCCTTGCTCCTTTTCCCAATCTCCACAGGCAGCTGAGAAGCTGGAGGAGACAGAAAAGCTGTGCTTTCTAGTGGAAGAACTTGGTGGCCTGGAGAAAATTGAAGCACTGCAAACCCATGATAATACCATGGTTTATCGGGCTGCCTTGGGTCTCATAGAGAGATACTTCGCTAGTGAGGTATGTGGACTGGAGAACAATATCGCATGTGATCTCTGAATAGTATCTTGTGCCAGGTCTCTCCATCCAGGCTTTCAAGACCCTGAAACTATCTTGAGTTTCTGCAGTTTCTTAGCCTCAGACTGTGCCATCATTCGTTTCACAGGTATCAGTTATTAATCTGGACTCCAGAAGTTCAAGACTTAGGTTAGGTTGAGTTGATGCCCGACAAAGTCAACCAGATCCTAGCCAAAAGGAGCTCCAGCAGCAAGTTATCTCCAAATGACATCTGTTGGAATGATTCAAGGATTTATATGAACTGCAAATGTAAATAGGCTTCACTTATTTAAAGCTTAGCTAATTTATTGGCATGAATGGAAGACTAGACTAAACATCCTACTCTAATTGAGCACTCTTGTGAAGCTGTTAGCCCCATAGGTAGAAGATCAGAGCATGTTAATTCACAATAAATCTCCCTCTGTCAAAGGTTAGTTTAGAACACTGGCCTTATGCTGTAACTCTAAAGTTATGGTGACTGTTGCATTTGGGGAGGGGAAAGGATACAGGGAACTTAGCTCTGTCATGTGCCCCTATGTGACTTACCATAACTGCAGTTGCAGCATTTGTACATGCACAAACACAGAGCGTAGCTGTGCTGCTAAAGTATCTGAAATGTGTTCATAATATCATTAGGCTTAAAAATGAGATGAATTGGGGCACCTTTAAATGACAAGCTTTTTGAGCACGGCTTCTCATACCAGTCTGTTCAGTACCCAAGCACAGTGGGACCCAGATCCTGCCTAAAATCTATAGGTGCTATATCAGTAGGATGTTCATATCCCAAACCCTCAGGTCTAGAAACTATCATTAAAAGGAAACACTCTGCAGGATTTTAAAATGACACTTGTAGGGAAGCCTCATGTGTTCTGGGTAGCTGACCCCAACCTTGAAGGATTTGGGGGGCACAGGAAGAAGGCAGACTGACATCTTCCTTACAAAGAAACTGTCAGGCTGTAACAGCAGTGATCAGAGCTTGAGTGAACACTGACTCTACTGCAATGCTTCTGTGAGACATGTGACCTGTAGCCCATCTACACAATCAATACAGGAGGCCTAGAATATCCCTGCTTTGTGCAGCACTAAATGGGTTGGAACAATACCTGAACTAGTCCCCAGTCCTCATTGCACTGGCAGTGAGATGACTGATCTAAGGATTCCACAGCTCTAAGAAAGGAGTCATGTAGTCAAGTCAAATGGCCAATCTCCACCGCATGAAACACCCTTAGCTAACTGCCCCTGATTTGTCCACACTGCAGCTGGAAGCAAGCTCAGGCAGCTGCTTGACCTCACAAGCCCATCCAACCTCTTGGATCAGGGCTAGGATGGCAAGCTGCAATCTCTATAGAGAGTGAAGCCAGTGCGAGTGTCTGACTACTCGGGCTGGGAGGTTTGCTCCCCAGCTGCAGCTTAGTCCTACCCTGAGTATTTCCCAGATTTTAGAGGGCAGAAACTTGGGCCTCAGCAATCCCAATGAGCTGCTACTGCCACTATCGTTCAGCTGATGAGTATCTGTCTTTCTCTAGGGGAATCCAAACCTGCAGCCAGAATCTGACCAAGAAAGACAAACCTTCAGCTTCTAAAGATGAAGCACCACAAAACACTGAGCTGGTGGGTGGAGGTGTCGTCCTGTCTGGCTGCCAAGCCCTTCAAGAGGAACAAAGGTGTTCAGTCATTTTTTGTATGTCTGATTTCAGACAATAAATCACTTTCTGGATTTGTACTACATGCTTCTGAAGCCTCTTTCCAAATCACTGCTGTGAATATCTTCAACAGGGTCTGTCCTAATATCTCAAACACTACTGGAGTCCACAGAACTGGTTTTCAGGCAAGGGGCATGGATGGAAAATTCAGTCCGCCTAGTTCACAAAGCAAAATAAAAGCTTTCCTACGTTATACTCAGAAGACTTTGTAAGATAACACCCTGCTGCTTAGAGCATTAGAATAAAGCACACTTTTATCTGGTCACATGTGATGAAATTTTCAAGTAAGCTTGGACATGACTGAAACCTTCTTAGCTCTACAATAAGCTATTTAAAGAGCTTCCCTCTTGTAGGCAAAAAAAAACCACCTGACCCCAACAGAAGGGAACTAAGGGCACTCTTTCTTGGTTGACCTAAGCATCTGCTAAAGAGGATTCATACTTTCTAAAACTGGCCTCAGTTCAGGCCAAAATGCGGCCTGAACAAGTAAAGCTTCTGAGTTAGATGTCAGACCTTGTACTAGTGGCAAAACTAGCTGCTGTAGGCAAGCTGGGGCTTGCTCCAGTGGTCAAAAAAGCAAGCATGAGCCCTTGTTTACTGTTGGAGTTTCCTGCTGACTTGCCAAGGGCAGCTGTGTTTTGAGCCATTTTAATGGAAGTTGCATTTCCCTGGGAGGATCAGAAGGAACTAGCTCTTCCCTGTCCTCATTGCAGGCTGAGCATGGGGTGTACAGGTGAGGAGATAATACACACCACTGCATGTAGCTTTAAAACTGGTTCCATGAGTCAGTCTAAGGGCTGGTCTACACTGGGGGGATCGGTCTAATATAAGCAACTTCAGCTATGTGAAGTCAAAGTATCTTAGTTCAACTTACCTGGCCGTCCTCGGGGGTGAGTTGACTGTCATGGCTCCCCCATCAACACTGCTTACTCCTCCTGCAGAGGTGGAGTACGGGCATCAATTTGCAGATCAATTATGTCTAGATGAGATGCAATAAATCCCTGATAGATCAATTACTGTTGGCCAAAACAGTGGGTAGTATAGACATACCCTAACTTGTACCTGTACCATGAAGATAACTAGCTTGATTAAAGCACAAGTGGGTACCAAGGCTGTTTTTCACAGGTCTCTGCATAGCAATTATGCATTTCATTATGTGCAGCCTGGAGCCATTGCCTATTTCACTGAGGCAGATCTTCTCTTAGACAACCATGAACTTTGCAATTTCTGTTTTGCTAGTCTGAGGAGCAGCTGCATGCAAGAATGGGCCCCTTGGCTGTATAAAGTGACACTGGCTTAAGAGAATACCATAGTTCTTGAACTGATACTCTGCTCAGAGCAGGAGCTGCATGACCAGGTCTCCCAGCTCTCGGGGGGCCAGAACAGTTAAGATCTCTGCCCTAATTCTCACCTTGAATTAACCATCACCTTGGGCTTTGCTACACTTGCAAGCTAGAGCACATTAAAGCAGCCCTAGGCGCCCTAACGCCTGATCTGTCCATGCTGGCAAGGCACTTATAGCACCTGCACTCTGCAGCTAGGGTGACCAGATTTTGAGGTCTTTTTCCTTATATAGTCTCCTATTACCCCCTCGCCCCCATCCCAATTTTTCACACTTGCTATCTGGTCACCCTATCTGCAGCTGGAGCACTCCTGGTAATCCACCTCCACGAGAAGCATAATGCTTGTTGTGCCTTGGCTGAAACACTCAGGCATCAGTGTGAACAATGTGTTGCATTACTGCACTGTGATCAGCCTCTGGGAACATCTCATAATCCCCTTAAGTCAAGTGGCCACTCTTGTCATTGTTTTGAACTCGGGCATAGGAATGCAGATATCCCCTTTCAAAGCTCTGTTTCTGACATCTGGTGTGCTTATCTGCTCCAGGACAAAGCAACCATTACTGTGAAATGCTGCTTGCTGTGAGAGAGGGGAGGGGGGTCTGCTGCTATCTGAACTTACAAGACAGCATACTGACACACTCTCAGCACCCCCAAAACCCAACTCTCTCTCCCCCACATACATACAACACATGCCCTGTCACCCCTGCATTTGAAAAGCATGTTGCAGCCACTTGCAGGCTGGGATAGCTACCACAATGCACTGTTCTTTGTGGCATTGCAAGAGCTGCTAATGTGGCCACACCAGTGCATTTCCAGCTGAGTGTGTAAACACACAGCAGCGTTTTCCCTGCTGTGATCTCTGAAGGCTGCTTTAACTCCCAATGCTCTACATCTGCACGTGTAGCCATGCCACTTGTTATAGCATCCAACGTCTGAAGCTCTTGTTCTCATAGTAATGTCACAGTGCAGAGGTCTGATCAATCTCTATACCTGTGGTACCCAAAGAGTGGCCTATGAGTCACCTGCTGGCTAGTAACAGGATAGCTTTTAATGCTGAGGGAAGTAAAACTATATTAAATGCTCTCTAATACTAATCTAGGCAGCAACTGTAGCTGCTGCAACATTGTGTAGACTACTTCCTGCTGGCAAATAGATGGATAAAGAGGTTCACAAGACTATCTAAGATCTGGCCCACCTCTCTGAAGTCTATTTCAAACAGGTCCTCATCTTCAAGGATCAATTTCAGCATTCCCACCCCCTCAGTGCTTTCACACAGCACTAGGAGCTGCAGTTAGTGGTACAGGAGATACTCTCAACCGTTTGAGGGTGAGGTGAGCGATCTCTCAGTGCTTCGTAGAAGGTAAACCAGGGAAGGAGTGAATCTCTAACTAGAAGACTGCACTGTTCATAGCACGTTAATGGACTTTACCCTTCAAACCTCTTCATAAGAACAACCTCCCACTTCAGGAGTTAATAGCAGAAACCATAAACAGTCCTAGCTGTGGACTTGGTCTTCAAGTACACCTCTACCCCGCTGTAACGCAGTCGTGGGGAGCCAAAAATCCCTACCGTGTTATAGCTGAAACCCCGTTATATTGGGGTAGGGGCGGCAGGGCTCTGGAGGTCATTTAAAGAGCTCCAGGCTCCAGCCACTGTGGGGAGCCCAGGCCCTTTAAATCACCAGCGAGCCCCACTGCCGCAGCCCGGGGGTAGCGGCAGCAGGGCTCTGGCGGTGATTTAAAGAGCTCTGGGCTCCAGCCGCTGCAGGGAGCCCTGCTGCCGCAGCCCAGGGGTAGCGGTGGTGGGGTTCCAGCGGGATTTAAAGGGCCCGGGGCTCCCCACAGCAGCCGGAGTCCCAGGCCCTTTAAAGCGCCGCCGGAGCCCAGCTGCTACTGCGCTATACGTGAACCCGTGTTATATCGGGTTGCGTTATAGTGGGGTAGAGGTGCCTGATGCTTTGACACTTCAGCTTCCTGTTATTTAGTTCCCATTAAGCAGATTCTGCCCCAGACCATGAGGTGGTGGTGATGGAAAAGGGAGGGGCTGTGCAGAGAGTATCCAAACCTTGCTGTCTGCAGACACTTCCTGTGTCTGTAATTACTTGACTGTACAAAAGGCTGCCTGTGGTGTCCAAATGAAAAATACATCACAGCTCCTTCCTCCTGCGCTTTTTCTCCTAATTAACAATTCTTGCCTAAAGACCCTCTCACGGAACAGATCTAGGCAAGAACCTGCCTATTCATTCCCACATGCAGTATCCAGTCTTCTGTAGAAAGCAATCTTGGTTTGAGTGGCACAGCAGCTAGGCTTGAGCAATGCTAACCTCTAGCTAACTCATTTGACTATAGCCCCAGGCAGTTATAAATTAAATCCTTTCTAGCTGAAAGCCATCTAGTCCATGTGCAATACGAGGCTGCCTCAGTCCTGGTGTAGAGGGTTTGCCACAGCCTTCTCCGCAACTACAACAATGAGGGCAACTGGGCAAGGATGATGTGGCAGGTGGACATGATGCTGCAACCTCAGTTGGAGCTATTGCTTCCATCTTAGAACCGTGAGCAGCTGCCAGGGGAGCTTGCACTGCCGCTATCTAACTCAAGGGACATTTAAGTATTACAGAAGACACCAAAACCAGAAACTTCCCTAGCAGAACTGGAATATGCTGGAGGGCAGGTGAACATCGGTGATAAATTTGCTTGAGGGAGATCTACACATGCAATTGAGAATGCAAAACAGATGGGCATGTGTGATAGGTCTAGTTACCTTTTGCCATCCTATGAAAAAATAAAGTAGGCCTTGGATTATTCACTATCTGCTGGCCAATCACAAGCAGCAGTGACAATGACTTGACTGGCATGTGGGACAGTTCAGCCGGCTGTGATGATCATGAGATGAGAAAGAGGTATGGTCATAACTACCAAATAAAAGCTACTGTATAAAGGGTAGATGTTATCTTGATCTTCTAAAGTCACTAGAAAATCTGTGGGAGTGATGACTACTCTACTGGTGATTGGTGTAGAGTGGCTATATAAGGAGAAATACATAAGGTCTTCATGGAATGTAAATTCCACCTGATCTCTTTTCTCCTCTCCCGAAAATCTACCGTGACTTAAGATATCATGCCCCATTCAGGTTTCCTTTTGACAAAAAAGAAAAGAAAAGAAAAAGCCCCAGATGTGTTTAGGGGTTTGTACCCCATGTTGTAGTGTATTAGGAAAATCTGGTACTAGAGAATAGAGAACCTCCTTCCATTAAAGTTAATTTAGCCTGGAAGCAGAACCTATTTCCTCCTCTTATTTACCCAGTTCTAACTGAAGTGTTAATATGCTCGAGAGTCTGCACACACGTTCCATCTGCCCTGGCGAGACGCATGCAGTTTTAATCATGCGGGAGACTTGGGTATTCTCCTCTGTTTAATATTAAAATGCCAGAGCTGAGAAATTACAAAGTGATCCTTTATTATTTTTTATTTCTTGGACATGATACTGTATATTCAGAACTGGGACAAAGGGTTGCCTGAACATGTAATTTAAACTATTAAATCTTTTGTCTGGGCCAGTGGGTTGATGTCAAAAGGGCTCCTCAGCTCATCTGCCTGCTCCTTCTGGCATAGCATTGCTGCTGAGACTGATATTGCAGCTGGAAAATATTGTATTTCACCAGGTAAAAAGAATCTGAGGCAGATGCCTCTTTGGTGTAAATTGATACACAGCATCGAGGTGGGCCTTGCTAGGCCACCCTGTGACTGTCGCCTTGAGATTGGATTACTTTAAAGCACTCTATGTGGTTGTATCTGTGCCGAGCTTTTTCGTAATCTCTCATCAGTAGGCTAGCAGTGGTGAGCACACCGGTGGAAACTGTCCTCTAGTATTTGAACCACCGTGTCGTTTAACCTGGCAGCACTGCTAGATGACATGGGACCGATCTAAGCTAGCTCTACCATCAATAGAGTTCCAATGGGTGATCTTTGAAAGATGCTCGGAATAGGCCAGGTTCATGAGACTCTTAGTACTCAGAACCTCAGCTGCCCAGTAACCAAGCAGCATCTTTCTCAGACAGCATATTTCACTGATGCTCTGTAGTCTCCACTGGCTTCCTTCAGTTTCACGGAGGAGTTGGAGGAGCTATAAATGCTTGGGATCTGGCCAGGCGGGAGACAGCCTCTTTCCCCACAGGATACTACAGTGGAGAAGCTTGAGCCACTGCACCCTGGTTTAAAGGGGCAGGGACTGGTGCTAGGGTGTTGTCAGGGAGAGGTCTTTTCCTCTACAGCCCATTCCCCTTGGGCTGATAGAGCCCCGCCTTTGTTGCTGCCTAACATTTCCATAGCAGCAGCATTCTCCCTGCACCATCAAGTGCATATGGCAGAAGTCAAATGGCACCAGTCATCCTTATCCTGGGCTTGTTTTTCCAGCTCTTTTATATCCAGATATATTAATGCTGCTTCAGCCATTACTGTGCAACAGAGCGTGCCTCTAGGTTAGCGGCCCAGTCTCTGGGCTTGGGGTCATCAAAGAAATGCATGCTTAGGTAGCTTCCTCTTGGACGTTCTCATAAGGTGACCCAGGTATGTTCCATCTCTTCTTCTGTACTCCTTGTACTGTTATGGTAGTTGTGCCCATTCTAGGATCTCTTCTTATTGCAGTAACACCTAAGTACCACCAAAGGGATCGGGGGGCTGAACGCTGTGCAAATGCAAAGCCTGTCACAAAGAGCGCACATGTATGCATGCTGCAACGCTCCTTTCATTGCCTTGGCTTTTGTTGTGGGGGTGTTGGATGAGCAGGGGTGGGATGTCATACTTTGGCAGTTGACTTTGCTGTGGCTGGCTGAGCTAGCATATTCTTGTACAAGTGGCTAGAGTATTGGGATAGATGCCTGAATAAATATGCACATACCAGTGCTCTTTCAGTTGTCTCCTAATGGGTGAGTTTGCTACGCACAGGAATCTGCTTGCCTGCTTCACTGATGCTGCTATCCTGTAATCATCAACCTGAGAGGCCCCCTGCCTCAGGCACCAACTGAGTGTGAGGTGGCAATTTTCACTTTTGTTTTTAGGGGAGGGGGCGTTTGAACTGCCTGACTTCTCTCATCATTGAAGGAAGCACCAGTCTGGCTCCAGAGTGTAACCCTACCCCACCCAATCTATGCAGTAAGAGTAGCTGGTAGGATCTTTTGGTTGCGCATCATTCCTAGGGCTAAAAAATTCAACCAAAAGAGAGTTGTAGGGCAAAGGATTAATTATAAGGGATTAGTTGCCTGAGTACCTAGTCCTCAACCTTGTATGAATCCGATCTCTCCTCCGAGAAGTTTGCAATCCAATGTAAGCACAGACACACAAAGCTTAGGGTGAAGGTCCAGGCTTCAAGCACTGCTATTTAATTCAAATACACAATGTAAGTGATTACCCATGTAGAAAGGCTTGGAATAAGTGTTTTAAGGAAGGATTTGAATGTAGAAAATCATCTGGTGGTCTCCATTTCACCCATCACACCTGAACATATTATCCAACGGTACAATCCAAGGAGACCAAAAATTCACGGAGTTTTCCTCTCCTTGCAGTCTACTTCCTGGAATTTATAATAGAGACAAGGTGGCTGAGGTAATATATTTTATTTGCCCAATTTCTGTTGGTGAAAGAGACAAGCTTTTGAGCTCCACCGAGCGCTTCTGTAACACGCAAAAGCTTGTCACTTTTATCAACAGAAGCTGGTCCAGTAAAGGATATTATCTCACCCGCCTTGTCTCTCTCATATCCGGGTATCCCCACAAACTACAACACTGCAGACGACAATGGAATGTATAAAGCAGTTTCCCCCTTTACCACAACAGAATTCCATGTATAGAGATTCACTGCTGAACTGCTGCTGTGCTTAGTTAAGCCGTCGCAGACCTTTCTCAGCAAACAGATTGCAACTTCTACAACTGTTGTTCCTAAAAACGACAATCTGGAGAGGAAAACAAACTGCAAGGAAAGTCTGCTGCTGGGAGACAAGGCATTTAGCTATCAGCATTCTGAAAATCAACCAGCAGGGACACAGGGGTTAGTCTTAATATCCTTGCCTTCTTTCTCAGTCCTAATTTCTGGAAATATTTAAAGTCGTGGGGCTTCTGGATTGAAA
Organism: Mauremys mutica; assembly: GCF_020497125.1. Taxonomy (NCBI): domain Eukaryota; kingdom Metazoa; phylum Chordata; order Testudines; family Geoemydidae; genus Mauremys; species Mauremys mutica. Next base: position 77,799,002 of record NC_059082.1, on the reverse strand, counting down.
ATATATTTCAGGCAGTCCAATCCCTAGCTGAGCTAGGAGTTAACAAACACTGATACAACACTCGGAAAACATTAAAAGCCAGATTTTCAGCTGAGGATCTGGCCCTCTACACGCTACATACTTACTTTTAAAAATCACTGGAAAGGGGTGGGCAAAGTTAAGAACTGTAGTTTATAATTATAGATTTCAGAGTAGCAGCCGTGTTAGTCTGTATCCGCAAAAAGAACAGGAGTACTTGTGGCACAAGTTAGTCTTTAAGGTGCCACAAGTACTTCTGTTCTTTTGGCGGATACAGACTAACATGTTAGTCTTTAAGGTGCCACAAGTACTCCTATAATTATAGATAATCTTTGCCCCCACACAATAGCAGCTGCTTCAAAATCCCAAATTATTATTTTTTTAATGGGAAGGGGCTTGAAATAACTGTACTTAGCCACTACCCCACCCCTTCATGCTCCAGGAATCTTTGTCTCATTCATCTGTCCTGGCTTCAATTTTTTCACCCCAAAGAAGGGAAGATTAGAAACTGTGCTGTCTTAGCCTGTGGAAGGAGCCAGCCATGTCACTTTCATCCAGCAGCAGCAGATGATGATTTCAACTTAAATACAGTCAGAAGCAAAGCAAAACCCAAGTGCATATCGTCCTGATTCCAGCTTCCAGTTCAATAAATCAGCAGGAGTGGGGAACTAGGTCATCTCCTTGCCGGCAGAAAAAAAAAAGCTAACATTTATTTGCCACACACTAGTGTTTATTCCTTCTGTCTGGCTATGCATAGCCTCATCTAACCTCCTCCAGTAGCATGTTCAACCTAGCATGTGCTTGCCTGAGACACAAAGCACCACATGCAGATAAATAATCAAGATATGCCAGTCTTAGCCCTAGCAAAGGGTATAATCTATAGATTTATTAATGGATTGAATAGGAGACACAAGCAGAGTTTGGAGGAGACTAAATCTACCTCTTTGTGGGGAGGGATTCTGTTGTATTTATTATTCAAATATTCATTGTTGTTTATTTTGCTAATAGCATTGTGTAGCTTCCTGAGCTAGGACGGGTTTGCTCTTTATAAAGACAATTATGTTATCCTATCTTTGTAAATCAAAGCTTTATGATACCTATGCAATTTTTATTCTAGTTGATATTCTGTATCAGTATACATAGGCTATTTCAAAGTTTGGGTTGGATGGGAGAGTAATGGTGGTAGTTACAGCAGGAGACTGGGTATCAGGATACGTAGGTTCTGTTCCTTGCTCTAATTTGCTACGTGACCCTGAATAAATCATTATATCCCTCTATGTTCCCCTCTCTTTATAGCACAGAATAGTTGAGAAGGTTAGTTCATGTTTGGAAAGCAATTTGAGATCCTTTAGGTAGAATGCTGTGAAAGTGTAAAAGAAGAAAGAAAAGATGGGAATGGTCACAACTTGGCATGAGAGCACCATTGTGATTTAGCATAACACAGAGACCTGGAAACGCGAGCATTCGACGTGGCGAGGAACGTAAGCATGATGCACCCAGACATCGTGGTGTGGAAGTTCAGCAGACACTGTCATATTGTGCCATGGAAATGTGCCAAAATTCTTGTTGTCTTGGTATTTCCATGCCACGCCATATCGATCTCTTTAGATATTTATATGATCTCATCACTGTAATATCTAAATACCTCTGAAATATTACAAATAGAAATATCAATAACCATCTCTCTCTCCCTTCCTAGCCAGTAGGAGAAGTAGCTTGATTTGTTTTGCTTTATAATTTTTTTTGTATTTGTTTACATGTATGGGAGTGACAAAATTATTGAGGGAGTGAGCTTTGCCTCTCGTTCTGAGGGTCATTCTTAGCTCTCACGGCTATGAGTTCCAGGTTCTTCCTGTCTTATAACGCACGTACAAGAACACACTTATTGACATTGAAAGGCACCAAATTCATAACTGAGAAAAGGAAATACTTTAATTCAACTGTGGAACTCATTGCCACAGGATGATGTTGAGACCAAGGATTTCGCAAGGTTCAGAGAGGGACTGAACTTGATATGGATCACAAGAATATCCAAAATTAGAATAGTTAATGCTAAAAAAGATATTTTCAGGATTTAAACCTCTCTCTAACAATTAAGGGATTAGGATTAGACTTTCTTCAAGGGCAGATTATCCCTCATCTGTTTACTAAGGGGTTTCTTGCATCTTCCTCTAAAGAATCTGGTGCTGGCCATGGTTGGAGACAGACTACTGCACTAGATGGACTAGGGGTCTGATCCAGTACGTATGAGAATTCCTATATTGTTCCAGAGAAATGTAACTGCTATGGGCGGTCATGGTTGCAAAGGAAGTGGGTATCTTCCAGGTAGCTTGAAACAATCTCAAAGAGGGCTTTGAGTATCATGATGGAGACTTTTCACTGTTTCCTGTATTCAGTAGGGAGCCAATGCAGAGTGGAGAACACTGGCATGAAGAGAGCACAGCAACTAGTGATATTGAATGAGACAGGCTGCTGCATTTGGTAGCAGCTGGAGCTTTTTCAGGATGTGTAGCTTCATTCCTACATATGACAAATTGCAGTAATTGAGATCAGGAGTGCATGGGGCTGGGGCTGAGCCCCATAGGAGCGGGTGCAGGGAGTCCAGCATCACACTCTAACTCAGTCCCCAGAATTATTCTGGATTTCAACAAGCTGCAGCCTCCTCAGAAACTACACCACACGAGATAAGAGCATCCAACCCAGCCTCATTTTTTTTCCCCCTGGGGGAAAGGAGAAGAAAAACCGCACCACAGCCCTGAGCCCTCTGGAACTCGGCCCCAATCGCAACTCGAGAAAAGAACCACCCTGGTGGGTCCTCCCATGATCTGTGGAGTTGGGAAACCCAACTGAGCACCCAAACACCCCCACAGCGGGCTTCCTTCCCAGGGAAGGGAAAATGAAACCCAAGCCTCCCCTCAGGCCCCGACTGGCCAGGATTACACCCCAAACCAGAGGAGCAAAACCGGATTTAACAGAGACGGGCTCCGATCCCCAGCCCTTTCCGGGGCCCTGCCCTCCCCAGAGGCCCTGCACCCCCCTCCGGGGCCCGGGCCGTCCCTGCCCCCAGGGGTCTTGCCACCCCAGGGGCACCAGGGGGCCAGGACCCTCTACCCCAACGAGGAGGGGAGAACCCTCAGCCCCCTCATGCCCACCCGCCCCCTCTCTGCCATGCAAGGCCCCCCAATCCCCTAGGCCCCACGGGTGATGAGAATGCTTAATTTGTAATGAAAGAGATGCCAAGCAATTAGGTGCCCCGGCTCAAGTACATTTTTTTTTTACATTCATAACTGATGCAGAAAGCCAGAGGTGCCAGGGCTATGGACTGCCAAGACGAGAGGGGCCAGGGCTCAACCCTCGCACAAATTAAGCCCTGGGGGATGGGGGGTGGGGTATATGGAGTCCACCATGGCTCAGTCCCAGAGAGCCCTGGAGGGGCGATGGGGGTGACCCACGCCCCTTGGGGTGGGGGGGCGGGGGCAGGGCCCTGGAGGGGGGGGATGGGGCAGATGGTGTGCAGCATGGCTCAGCCCCAGAGGACGGGGTGCAACACAGGCCTCAGTTTCCCTGTGGCCACCCTGAAATCCTGCACAGACTCGGTCTCCTCTCTGGTAAGAACCAACCCGCTCCCCTGCAATATTCGTGCCCTCCGCTGGGGGCGCTGCCCGTTCCGCCCAGAGCGTGCGGCCGGCCGGCGACCTCCCCGCGATGGCGGCAGCCTCTGGCCGCCGCGCTTGCGTCACGCCGTCTTCTCGCGCAGGAGCGAAGGAGGCGCGAGCCTGCGGTTCGGGGCGGCGCGAGCGCGCAGTCCTCGTCCGGGTCGGGCTGGGCGTCGAGCTGCGAGCCGCGGCTTGCTGAGGCGCTGTGGCGGGGCCGCTGTGTGGGGCGGCGGCGGCGGCCGGACAGGGGCAGCCCAGGCCGGGGGCCGGGAGAGGCAGGGCCCGGATGGGGGTGACTGTGGCCGGCGGCTGATTCCTCCCCCCTCTCCTCGGGGAGCGATGTCGAATCCAGGGACCCGGAGAAACGGCTCCAGCATCAAAATCCGGCTCACAGGTAGCGGAGAGGGGCGGGGCGGGGCGCGGCGGGGGTTTTACACCCCCCTCCCCCCGCGCTCCCACACCCCGTGGGGCCTGGGAGATCGGGGGGCCTTGCACGGCAGAGAGGGGGCGGGTGGGCATGAGGGGGCTGCGGGTTCTCCCCTCCTCCTTGGGGTAGAGGGTCCTGGTGCCCCTGGGGTGGCAAGACCCCTGGGGGCAGGGACGGCCCGGGCCCCGGAGGGGGGTGCAGGGCCTCTGGGGAGGGCAGGGCCCCGGAAAGGGCTGGGGATCGGAGCCCGTCTCTGTTAAATCCGGTTTTGCTCCTCTGGTTTGGGGTGTAATCCTGGCTAGTCGGGGCCTGAGGGGAGGCTTGGGTTTCATTTTCCCTTCCCTGGGAAGGAAGCCCGCTGGGGGGGGGGGTGTGGGTGCTCGGTTGGGTTTCCCGACTCCGCAGATCATGGGAGGACCCACCAGGGTGGTTCTTTTCTCGAGTTGCGATTGGGGCCGAGTTCCAGAGGGCTTAGGGCTGTGGCGGGGTTTTTCTTCTCCTTTCCCCCGGGGGAAAAAAAATGAGGCTGGGTTGGATGCTCTTATCTCGTGTGGTGTAGTTTCTGAGGAGGCTGCAGCTTGTTGAAATCCAGAATAATTCTGGGGACTGAGTTAGTGTGTGCTGGGTAAAGTTGAGGATTTTTCTTTCCTTTTTCTCTTCCTCTTTATTTCTACCCAGTCCCTGTTTCCCAGCAATCATTTTTCCATTCTCACCATTTCCTCCTGCAAATCTCCTTACTTCACAATCTACCATTTGTATTTCTCAAGTGTCTTTCTCCTGTTCCTGTTCTTTTTCCCAGTTGGGGTTGTCAAGTGAGAGGTGTCTGAAGTCTAGACTGGAGTGTATGGGGGGACTGAACTGCCTCTTTGGCTTTTTTTCTTCAGTCAACTTTACATGTCTCTCCTCCCGTTGTGTTTTGTATTTGCCCATTAGAGATCCCTTAACGGATGAATGTGTGAGTCCTGGTGTATGCATGCCTCCTAGGGATGGACAGTTCCTGCTGGGAAGTATCCCTCTTTGGCAGTCTCCAGATGTTCTGTCCATTCCTGGCATCTTTCCTTTCCACTCCCCCCACAAAAAAGTCTGGTTTTGCTAGATATATTTAAAGAGTCATATTTTTCTGCATGTCAATTTTTATAATGGAAAATCAGTCCCTCCCTTAATAGTTTATATTTTGTTAGCCCTAATTAATAATTAATTTGCTTTTTTCTGCAATGGAGAGTTTCTCTTGCTGGAAAATATATATAGGAGAATAAATCAAACATCTGTTTAATCTCTTTCAGACATTTTCACCTAATTCGCTTTCCTTAAGTAAATCACATATTACAGTTTGAAATTCATGTTTGGTCACAAGGTTGTAGTGGGTACATCAGTTTGTTATACCTTACAGAGCTGAATTACCTGTTGTTTTATAAAAAGTGCAGCCTGCATTGGCATCTCTTCTTTAAGGGAAAGACATGTGATTTCTGTTTCTAAACATGACAGCATCACGAATTACTGATGAATATGATCCAGTACAGGTTTTGAAAGGCAACAGGTACATCCACTACAGGATCTCATTGACTGAAAGAACCATAATGCTATTCCACTGCATGAATTTAACATACGGTATATAGTTTTTCTTGGTACATAAAATGTCATGGATTAATGAGAATATGGCATTAGTTAAGCTTTAATGATAAGTCTAATTTGGTTCCTAGTTACAGTGCAGTCAGTCATAAACACCTGCATTAAAACCCATTTCCTTTTATAAAGTGCAAAACTAGCTGATTTCAAATAGTATTTTTAGGAAATGGTGATTAAATATATGTTTAGGGGAAAGTAATTGGTTGGAAGATATCAGCTCATTAATCTTCTTGGATCTAAACTACTGGTTTAGACTTTAGGCTTTGTGAGAAAAGGGTTTTAAAGATAGAATGAATGTTTTATGAAACTAAAATGTTTTAAAATGTTTAAAGTACATAGATATTGATGTACACATATATTGGTGTATGTTAAATACATGCTCACAGATTCATATAATGTTTTCTAAAACAGAAGTGCAGAATATTATTTTTTTTATTGATTTCAGAAGGAGCTGAGTAATTGTTGTATAAGGGACACCGGCAGCCCCCTTCAGAACACTGTACATAGCCCAAGTAAAAATTATTCTGAACAGAAGTTACTGGTTTTGCATTTTTTAAACAAATACCACGTCAGGTAGCTTGTATTTTCATTTTCACTTCTAGTTTGCATTAATCGACCTTTATAATTCAAAGCATTTTGGGAGATGCTGCATTTTTTGTTAATGAAATAACTTTGGTGACTTGTTTGAGTATAATATTCTTTAAACTATATTGAGGGAATCTGCCATCTGGTCAATCTTACTTTCAGTTTTATTAATAAATAACCCCAACAGTGAGTTAAAATCTGCAAGATTTATTCGAAACATAAATACTACTTTTGAAGATTTGTCCCTTCAGAAGTATTAAACATATATTTTACTTCTTGCTTCATTTGAAATGTGCTTGTTGACTGATCAACTTTGAATAACTATAGCTAATATGTCTTTTGTTACTACATTTTGTTTTGTTGTTGAGAGAGAGAAGCTGAATTGAAACAAAACAGGACATCTTCTGTTTGATATACTACCTACATCATGTTGCCTTGTGACTTGCAGTTTCTTTTCCCATGATTATAAACTATCTCTGTTGTTTTATATCAACTGAAAATTACTATGTAAATACCACTTACATAGAAGATGCCTTCAAGGACCACTTCATAAATGAGATGTGAACACTGGTAGAATCTTTCCTGTGTTTAAAGAAATAAACTTCATTCTTGTACACACACAAACGTTTGCATTAACAGAAATGTTTTATTTATTTTTTACTTATCCCAAGTTCTAGACACTTTGACAGTGATTAAAAACACAACTGCTTGTGGACAGGATCTGCTATCCATAAAAAAAAAACCAAAAACCTGCAAATCCCCCCCTCCCGCCCCTGTTTAAAACAAAACAATAAAAAGCCAGTCCATAGAATAGAATGATCCCACCTTTCACTGATCTCAAGCACTCTGATCTCCCCCCTATACTCCAGCTTTCCTCAAAGACTGAGCAAATAAGGTCCTGGTGGAGATAAGATGTGCACTGGTTTTTACAATCATGTTGTCTGTTGCTTTTCAGAGCAAGTCTGGACAACACAGTGTAAAAACGTGTATTATATTGTTATCAGTGGTAGTGTAAGAATGAGAGCTCAATAATAATTAAAAAAAAAAAAGAAAAAGCTAGTGTTGAGAAGTCCTAAATGTGTTGTGCCATGTGTGTCTGAAAGGTCGGCTGTTCAAGGGAGGATTGCATTCCAAAGACCAGGGGGCCTTCTCAGGATATTTCTCTAGGGGTTCCTCTCATTTTAAACAGGGTTCCAGCTCAAGCATCTTTGTTGTGTTTTGCTGTGGCAGTGTCATTTTGGCAGAGGGGTTTGTCAGGCAGGTCCCAAAACATGTAAGGTTTTGAGATTTCTAGTAGCACTCAGAAGCCTTGATGCGGATTGTTATCACATCATGCTGAGTATCATGCAAAGATGGAGACTTGACACCCATCCCCAAATGACATAAAACCTAAAAAGATGTGCACAATGTGAAGTGTAGGGAAGATGGAAACAATAAATATAACGTGTATAAATGCTAATTTTTATTTTGCAATTATATCAATAAAAAGAGTGACTTCCCCAACTGCTTCTTGGCCTAGGCTTTAGAAGTTGGTTGTCTGTAGGTACTTTGGTGGCAGTATTGAGAGTTGGGAAGCAATTTAAAGAAAGACAGGGTAGTGATAGCCCTATGGATCAGTTCTGGGGAAAGGGGTTCATGCATAAGAATCTGAGTGAAAGAAAATGTAAAGATCTTTATGGGCTGAATGGACAAGTTGGTAGCAGAGGCAATTCTAATTGACAGAAAAGAAAGGGAGCTGGGGTGGAGAGGAGCAGCGTGATAAAACATGAGTGGATAAGTTGGGAGGGATGGAATTGTGAAGGGCCTTGAAAGTAAGACAACTATTTTTAACTTGATATCATGGAGGTGGGGAGCCACTGGAGAGATTAAAAAGAATGACATGGTCAGAGTGATAGGCAAGGAAGACTGTTTTAACTGCATTTTGTACAGATTGGAGGGTGCAGTAAAGGTGTCAATGAGGGTATAGATGGGAGTCCTATCTGTCTTGACAAGAAAAAAAGGTTGGATTTAGAAATGTTATGGAGGAACAAGCAGCAAGATTTGGAGGCAGACTGGATGTCTGAGGCAAGTGGAGCACTAAAAGGTGACTCCTGGGTTACAGCTCTGATTTTTGCAGGGGAGATGGTCGCGTTAATAGTATCAGGAGGGAGAATGGTTGTACATACTAATACTTACAATAAACTCTGGATGAAATTTAGTTAGAGTAGTTCAGGTGCGTTTAGTTTATAAAACTGAATGATCAGTATATTTCAAAAACATGGCTTCCAAACATTTTGTAAGTAAACTCACCTGCAACTTAAACATTTGGGGAATAAATTGACTTAAAGTTCAAAGTAAAATATTAAATTATATTTTAGATAGAATGCACTTACAGTTAGTGAAAAGGCAAATTTGAAAAGCATTTGTCACAAATGTATTAGCTTATCTTGCTTTGGCTTCATTATTAATGTAATATTGCTTGCAGCAAAGTTAACTGACTGATCAATAGCAACATTGAGATTGGTGACCCAGACAGTTCTATGTCTCATTTTCAGAAATGTTGAATAGCACTACACACTGTCTTTGTCTTGTCAGAAGTACTAAGTACCTAAGGTGTTGTACGTAGCTGTTTTTCTCACATTTTCATACAGAATGTGGTTCACTGGTTGTAGAAAAGCATTGTCCTGGTACTGGTCTGACTATTATGATCTAGGGGTGAAAATTGAAATGACTGGTTAATAAGCCCAGTATGTTACACCATCTGGACAGGGAAATGATTTGGTTGTACACAATGGAGTGGTGGGGAGGGGCAGGGAATAACAATAGAGTCACTACAAACTCTGGCTAATAGCATGGGATTTCATCAAAATCTATGACCAAAAATTTACTTTATTTTTACCTCAGTTTCTCTCCTGTAATGATTGTCTCAACTCCTTTACCGCAGACACTCTTCTGGGAGTCAGATGGCTTTGTGGTTGGAGCACTGGACGGAGTTCAGTCCTGGCTTTACCACAGACTTCCTCTGTGACCTTGAACAAGTCACTGAATCTTAGTGCCTTGGTTCCCCATTTGTGCAGTGTGGATAATACTGCTGCCTTACCACACAAAGAGGCTGTGAGAGTAAATTCATAAGAATGGCCATACTGGGTCAGACTAAAAGTATCCTGTCTTCTGACAGTGGCCGATGCCAGGTGCCCCAGAGAGAATGAACACAACAAGTGATCCATCCCCTGTCGGCCATTCCCAACTTCTGGCAAACAGAGGCTAGGGACACCATACCTGCCCATCCTGGCTAATAGCCATTGACATATCCTCCATGAATTTATCTAGTTCTTTTTTGAACTGTGTTATAGTCTTGGCCTTCACAACATCCTTTGGCAAGGAGTGCCACAGGTTGACTGTGCGCTGTGTGAAGAAATACTTCCTTTTGCTTATTTTAAACCTGCTGCCTGATAATTTCATTGTGACCCCTAGTTTCTGTGTTAGTAGGAGGAGTAAATAACACTTTCTTGTTTACTTTCTCCACACTAGTCATGATTTTATAGACCTCTGTCATAGCCCCCTCCTTAGTTGTCTCTTTTCCAAGTTGAAAAGTGCCAGTCTTATTAATCCTCATATGGCAGCCGTTCCATACCCCTAATCATTTTTGTTGCCCTTTTCTGAACCTTTTCCAATTCCAATATATCTTTTTTGAGATGGGGCAACCACATTTGCACACAGTATTCAAGATGTGGGCGTATCATGAATTTATATAGAGGCAATATATTTTCTGTCCTATTATCTATCCCTTAATCATGCCCAACATTCTGTTCGCTTTTTTGACTGCTGCTGCACACTGAGTGGATGTTCTCAGAGAACTATCCACAATAACTCCAAGATGTCTTTCTTGAATGGTAACAGCTAATTTAGACCCCATCATTTTATATGTATAGTTGGGATTATGTTTTCCAGTGTGCATTATTTTGCATTTATCAACATTGAATTTCATTTGCCATTTTGTTGCCTGGTCATCTAGTTTTGAGAGATCCCTTTGTGGCTCTTTGCTGTTTCCCTGGGACTTAACTATCTTGAGTAGTTTTGTATCATCTGCACATTTTGCCACCTCACTATTTACCCCTTTTTCCAGATCATTTATGAATATGTTGAATAGGACAGGTCCCAGTACAGACCTCTGGGGGACACACTGTTTACCTCTCTCCATTCTGAAAACTGACCATTTATTCCTACCCTTTGTTTCCTATCTTTTAACCAGCTATTGATCCATGAGAGGACCTTCCTTCTTATCCCATGATAGCTTACTTTGCTTAGGAGCCTTTGATGAGGGACCTTGTCAAAAGCTTTATGAAAATCTATGTACACTATATCCACTGGATCTCACTTGTCCACATGCGTGTTGACACCTCAGAGAATTCTAGTAGATTGGTGAGGCATGATTTCCCTTTACAAAAACCATGTTGACTCTTCCCCAACAAATTACGTTAATCTATGTATCTGACAATTTTGTTCTTTACTATAGTTTCAACCAGTTTGCCTGGCACTGAAGTCTGGCTTACCGGCCTGTAATTGCCGGGATCACCTGTGGAGCCCTTTTTAAAAACTGGCGTCACATTAGCTGTCCTCCAGTCGTTTGGTACAGAAGATGATTTAAATGATAGGTTACAGACTACAGGTAGTAGTTTTGCCATTTCACATTTGGGTTCCTTCAGAACTCTTGGGTGAATACCATCTGGTCCCGGTGATTTATTACTGTTTAGTTTATCAGTTTGTTCCAAACACTCCTATAATGACACCTCAATCTGGGACAGTTCCTCAGATTTGTCACTTAAAAAGAATGGCTCAGGTTTGGGCATCTCCCTCTCATCCTCAGCCATGAAGACTGATGCAAATAATTCATTTAGTTTCTCCGCAATGGCCTTATTGCCCTTGAGTGCTCCTTTAGCATCTCGATCATCCAGTGGCCCCACTAGTTGTTTAGCAGGCTTCCTGCTTCTGATGTACTTAAACATTTTTTTGCTATTACTTGTTAAGTCTTTGGCTAGCTGTTCAAGTTCTTTTTTGGCCTTCCTAATTATATTTTTACACTTCACTTGCCAGAGTTTATGCTCCTTTCTATTTTCCTCACTAGGATTTAACTTCCACTTTTTAAAGGATGCCCTTTTGCCTCTCACCGCTTCTTTTACTTTGTTGGTCAGCCACGGTGGCAATGTTTTGGTTCTCTTACTATGTTTTTTAATTTGGGGTATACATTTAAGTTTTGCCTGTATTATGGTGTGAGACACTCATAGTATGGTAATATGGAAGGAGACGCATATAACTAGAGAAAAAAACTTGTATTTTTTTCTTTGTGTTTGATGGGTAAGAATCCAGTGTGCAACTTTTGTAATAGGTCTGCTGATATCGTCACTGAGCTACCAGAGTGGGAATCCAGAGAACAGCCTTTTCCTGTGGGCAGGCTGGTGGGTAACAAGCCTTTTTTTTCCTAGGTGGAAGTCAAGACTATCCCAAAACCGTTGTCCTGGTGGAAGGAAATTAAATTTTCAAAAAGAGTTTGCTTCAACATCCCTCTCGGGTGGGGGAAGTAGGAATAAAGTCACCATTGTTCCTAACTCAAAGCTTTCTTTACTCAAACTCAGAATCTTCATCTAAAGAGTGTAATTTGGAATACTGTTGTACAACTTAATTACTGCTTTTTCTTCTTTTGATTATCTACCAGACTAAGAACTATTCTTTTCTCACCCATTCCTTTTAACGCTCTTTCATCTTGTATTTTTGTGTTTTCTGTAACTGTTCTGAATGCCTTCTTTCTATCTCTGCGAAGAAGTTAAACTATTACTGAAAATTGGTTTCAGTAGTGAACCACTGAATCAATATTGAAATGGTATAAGTGGAGCAGATAAAACATCTTCATTATCATTTCAGACACAGAAAGTGTGAGATTTGCTAATTTTTAGTCATGTTTTCTGAAACAGCATTGAAGATGATGTATTCGTACATACACCACTTTCATTACTGATTTAGGATGGAGTGGGACATGCTTCTGAAAAGTATTTAGTAATTTCAGTTTTGTAGTGTAGAGATGACTAAGTTTTATGTTGTGTCCCCATTTATAGAAGGAAATTGACCTATTGCTGACAGGAGCTGGCAAACAGTTTACCTGATACTGGAGAAACAAAAGTTTTCAGCATGGAGTGGTGTCAGTTATATATAGCATGCTGAAGTTGGAACTCTGTTTCACAGAATACAAAGACATGCTTTCTGCCCCAGAGAACTTACAATATAAATTTTAAACTGGACTTAGGCCCTGATTCAGTACAGCACTTAAGCATGTACTTAACCTTAGGAACATAAGTAATCCCTTTGTCTTCAGTGGGAACACTCATGGGCCTAAAGTTAAGCACATAAATCCTTTGCTGAATTGGGGCCACAGTTATTGGGAATGACTAACAAAGGTGAGAATGGGTCAAAGAAGGATGAAGGCTACACCAATTCAGTAATGTCTGCTTAATTTAGTCATGTGCAAATCATGTGGCTCATTTAATCTCCTTGGGTATAAAAATAAGTAAGATGAAGATAAAAAGTAATGAGTTCTCTTCTCTATCTTTGCTGAATAAGGTTCTTCACAATGGTTCCATTGGAACCAATACTTGAAATATTGAAGTCCTCCTGTAGACAGGATAAAATTCTGGAATGCTGCTGAAAAAATTGTCTGTACTAGCACTTTAACTATGTGCAATTTTGATTCAGAGGGAACTGAGAACTATTCTCAGCAACAGTTCAGCTTCCTAGTATGGACAATGCGACTGCTATTTTGCTGCTGAAGATGATTTGTCTCTTTCTAGGCTGGAAGTTAAACTTTATAGAACATTAGTCCAGGATACCTCTTACTGACAACCATTATAAACTGCATGCTGTATGTTTCCTGTTGCAGATAGGGTTTAGAGTTTGGTGTGAGTGGCTGTGGTCTGCACTGAAGTCTTTCTGAAAATCTTCCATAATTGCTTGACACCTCCCCCTGTGCTAGAAATGATGAGTACTAGTGTCGACTGACCACCAGCTTTTTTGCTGCCATATTATCTAAATCTGTCTAGAGCAGATTCTAGAAGACGCATTGTTAAAGACAGTCCACGTTAACATTCCTACTGTTGCTAGTATTGATAGAGTTGGTGGAAGATTTTCACCAGTGCCTCAGTGTAGATGAGGTCTGTGTATGTGGTAGGAGAAGCAACTTGAATGTAAAACATTAATTGTTTAGCCTTCCTTTTTGAAAAAGGAAACTCTGCAATTCCATACTCCAGTTAGGTAGACTGTCTGCTTGTAAATTATGATTCAAGACAGTTTGATACTAAAATGTTGTTATAGACTAACAGATGTATTGGAGCATGAGTTTTCGTGGTGAATACCCACTTCGTCAGATGCATCCGACGAAGTGGGTACTCACTCACGAAAGCTCATGTTCCTATACATCTGTTAGTCTTTAAAGTGCCACAGGACACTTTGCTGCTTTTACAGATCCAGACTAACATGCCTACCCCTCTGATACTTAAAATGCTATTGCAATTATCTTAATTTCTGAATGGGAAATCAGAGAATATGTTCTGCCTCTTCTCATGTCCCAGTAACTGCCTCGTGTAGACCTTAAAAGGCAACATTTTGAGCCTCCCTGATCCTTCTGTGGTGTGTTTGTGTGAATTAAATTATTCTGTTTCTGAAGCAGGGGCGGCTCTATGTATTTTGCCGCCCCAAGCATGGCAGGCAGGCGGCTTTTGGTGGCGCGCCTGTGGGAGGTCCACTGGTAACGCAGATTTGGCGGCATGCCTGCGGGAGGTCTGCTGGTCCCACGCCTTCAGCGTACCTGCCACCGAATTTCCACCGAAGTTGCGAGACTGGCGGACCTCCCTCAGGCATGCCACCGAAGGCAGCCTGACTGCCACCCTCACGGCGACTGGCAGGCCGTCCCCCCGTGGCTTGCCACACCAGGCACGCGCTTGTTGCCCTGGTGCCTGGAGCCGCCCCTGTTCTGAAGAGAGAGACACATCCTGGGAATATTTTTGGGGTGTCTACATTGGAAGATATGTTCATGACACTAACTTGGCATAGATAGCAAAGTAGGGTTGTATTCTGTGAAGAAAAAAAATCTCACAAAGGAGTATAAATAGCTTGATGCCTTCCTCTTCAGCAAATGATTTTTGTCAAGTTAAAGGCCAAAATTCAGACTGGCTTGTTGTCAAGGTCACTGTAAGCACAGTAGACAAAAATCCCTAAGGCCACCAAACTCAGAGCGTAAATGGGTAGAGTAGGCAGAGCAAGATTTTTTTTTAACCTCTTCTTTGTTTTAAAGATATTGAAATTACTGTGTGCAGTTTAACAAACTTAAGTATTTAATTGGAATGTTCGTCCATCTATTTGTGGGTAAAACAATCCACAGTTGTTTCAGAATAATGCTAAAATAATGCCTAATCAACGAGGATGTGGTGATGATTCATGCTACTCCATCAGTTCCATCTGTGTTCACCTCCGTTGCAGCTGAAAGGAATTCTAATTGGCTGAGACATGATGCTACAGACATTCATCAGTGAACCCAAAGGTTTAGGCTGACTGTGGCATGATGAAGCAATTTGAATGTTAAGATCCATGAGTCTGACTCTTGCTCTTACGGTTTCTTGAAATTGTGAAGAATCGTCTGCAGCTAGGTGCTTATATTATAGTAACTTTCTATTTTATTCTTTAATTTCTAATACCCAGTTAGTGTGCTGTAAACAATGCAAATTTAAAGGAACACTGTCAATTTGAAATTATCAGTTTAAAAAATGATTTCAGATATTCTGTGTCATTAAGTTTTCTTGCTAGTGTTTATGATCTTAGTCATATTTACCAAATACTTAGATTTTTTTCTCTCCCCAATGACTGTAAAAGATCTACACAAACAGGGGAGACTAACTATGCAGGAGAATGAAATATACAAAAAATAAGCTGAAAAGTAAGATAGTGTTCTCTAACCTTTCAGTTAGATTATTTTAGCTCTTACTGGTAATACTAGATTTAAAAAAAAAAATAAGATGAGTGTTTTTTAACTTGATAGTCTCTTTTTGTAAATTTTGCAATTTAGTATCTTTCAATAAAGTGGGGTTTATTATTGTACTTTTGGGAAAAAGTATAGAATGCTCATTATGCTTTTTGTATCTTTGTACTTAATCTTCTGATTATACTTTCACTCAAATGATTAGATTAAAATAAAATGCAGCACTGAACTGAACCCTCTGTAGTTCAGTATACTACTATCTGAAGATTTGCATCTCTTGTTTCCTTTACAAAATGGCAAGATAAATCCGACTATGTTGATGAAAGAGGTAATATATTTTGTTTGAATAGTAAACTTTTTGGTCTCCAGAGTGTGGAGTATATTTCTCTTTAAGATCTAGGTAAAAGAAAGTTGTGGAAATGTATTTTAGACAGCTGACGTTTGATTCACTTTGTACTCCAGATGACTGTTAACATAAAGCTGAATTGATGTTTTTTCAGATGCTGAATGGTGCCTGGCTTGCATCCGGTATATGTACCATGGTCATAAGTATGAGGGGTTGAAAACTCTATGCCCCTTTGATCAATACTATTATATTTACTATTAACCCATGGCAAATAATACCCAAAAAGCTTTTTGAAAAGAGAGCATTTTGTGAAACGAACATTTCTAATTGTTATACTGAAAGTGCAAAGTCTAAAAAGTCCAGATTTTTAAATGCGTGTGAAGAGCTAAATGTACTGTACATGGCTTGTACTACATTTACTTACTTCAATAGAAGTTTTATACACATAATCACACATGCTCCGTAGTACTTAATCCAGCTATGTAATTTATATGCTTTATAGTGATTAATATACTTTGGGTTGAAACCTCTTATGCTTGCTTCTTGGCCCAAAGATAATCATAATGAGAAAGTTTGGTAAATTTATATTTGTGTGTTTTTTGATTAATCAGTGTATATAACAGTTTTTTTTAAATGGACTTGATGCTGCACTCTAACTGAAAATTATGTAACTTCATTCTTCAATGATTAGTGTTAACAGCTTTTTTGAATACATCTTCTTAGAAAAATATTCTTTGAAAACATCAGTATATGACTTTACACTCAAGTTTACAATGCAGAACTCCAGTTTTATACATGTAGTTCAAATGTGTGTCAGATTCAGGGATAATGAATACCTGATTGTTAAAAGAAATTATTTTAAGAATAATGGAGAAACCCTGTTTAACAAGAGTCTGTCTACACTATAGCAGTGCAGCTGCAGCATCACAGTGTAGTGCTTCCTGCATCAATGGAAGGGATTTTTCCATTGATGTAGTTAATCTACCTCCATATGAGGTGGTAACTAGGTTGACGGAAGCATTCTTCCATCGACCTAGCAGTGTCTACAGCGGAGGTTAGGTCAACCAAACTGCGTCACACAGGGCATGACATTTTTCATGGCACTGAGCAATGTAGCTAGGTTGATCCAGCTCTTTTTTGAGTGTAGACCAAGCCTAAGAATCTGAACTGTTTTCTTTTGACCGGGGTATGTGAACACAGGCTCATGTTGTGATGTTAACCTCTTATTGAAAGTTTGCCAGTCTTGTTGGGTTCTTGAAGTAGCATTTACTTTGGCATTTTTAGACAATAGCTGAAATATCAGCAGTGTCCCTCTTTTCTTTAAGATGGCCACAAATAAGGTCAACCTAGCTGTTTAAGGTGATTGTTTTTAACAGGGAATTCTCTTATCACTAATTTTCAAATTATGTACACTCTCATTGTTTGTAAATGTCTTATTGAAATAAGACTCCTCAAATACTTTAGCATCAGGGAAAGAAGAACTTGATGAGTGCAAAAATAGTAACGTGCCACAATTTTCTGGATTTGTGAAATTTTCTGAAAATTCCATGATCTTGATTTTAAAAAACCTCTTTCCATTAGGAAGAGCACCTCCACTATGTGAAGTGATATACTTGGTTAACCTAGACTTAAAATTCTCTACCACCAAACAGAAATGGTTCTTATCTCCTTTATATTTCAGAAAGCTTAACAAATGATTGTTATCCCCAATTTATAGATGAGTACTGAGGTGCAGATATGTGAAATGGTAAAAGGGGTAACTTGTGTGAGATTGCCCAGCTAAATCAGTGACAGAGCTAGGAATGGAACCCAGTTCTTTTGACACCCAGTCCATTCCCTATCCCCTGGACCATGATGCCGTCAAGCAGCAAAGGTATATATTTGCCCTTCTTTCATCCCTTTGTTCAATTCAGGTGTGAAATTTAGTACTGGCATGAAGCATTTACTTGGTAATGTGTGGGGGAGTTTTTTTCTTAAATGCAGAAGTTAAATGCAAACCAAAACCTTTATTAATGTAACATTAAGTTTACAAATTTAAAAGCATATCAGAAAATGAAAATGATAATTTTCTTTGCAAGATTAACGTATACATACTGTGTAGTGAAGTATACATTTAACAGTAACTAGTAATTTAAAGTGTTATGGTAATACGGGCAGATTAATGTTACATTGAGAAGCATATTTTTTTCATTTCTTGACTTCAATTTAAACCTGAATGTTGTATACACATAACACTTTTTATTCAGTAAGTATTGTTTAGGTCTCTCTCTGTGTATATAAAAATATGGGCAACAACCATAATCAGAGTTGTTGTAATTCTCCTGTCTATTCTCTCCACCTGCCGGTAGTAACCTTCTTGCCTCATCTATTACAGGATTTTTGGAAACAAAATAAAAATGTAAAAAGTCACTGTTTTCAGTTTTTAATTTAAAAATTAAATGCCCTCTCAGTTTAGAGGCCTCCCTTCAATAGCAAAGGTCCACCAGTATTTACGGAGCAAGTTTTGTTTCCCTGTTGCTGGATTTTTTTGAAACTCGTATAGTATTGTAAGCCACGGTAGAGATTCTCATTCTTCTTTGACTTGTCTAGCGATTAGTGTTTTGATATGCTTTAGTGGAAATTAAAAATTATAAAACCACCCATCAAACTGAATTTGTAAAAACTTGCTTGGGAAAATAAGTGTTTTAAGTAGTCTGCAATCCAAAGCATTTCCTGTTCTACATGCTTATCAAGCCTGCGAGCTCTACTTCCAAGCTGAACTAGAACAGATTTGAGAATTATTCCTAGCCGATTGGGGATGGTGTAAAAGGGAGGGAATAAAACAAAATTTCAGAGAAAATAGTACAACTTCTTTATTATTTCAAGCTACTAAGCATACAAATGTTGTATACAGAAAAAGCTTCAGACTTTTGGGAGACCAAAGGAAAGAATTACTATTCATTTGGGGAGGTGTGAAATGATATGTTGTTGCAATACACCTCTACCTCGATATAACGCTGTCCTCAGGAGCCAAAAAATCTTACCGTGTTTTATAGGTGAAACCGCGTTATATTGAACTTGCTTTGATCCGCCAGAGTGCGCAGCCCCGCTCCCCCAGAGCACTGCTTTACTGCATTATATCCAAATTTGTGTTATATGGGGTCGCGTTATATTGGGGTAGAGGTGTACTTATTTGTGAGATTGATCCAAAGGCTCTGTACATTTTGACAGATGAGCATCACTTTACTAATCTGCGTACCAAGTAAAACCAAAATGACCTACTTGTTTCCTGGAATTTTTCTGCACTCACACAGCTGTCAATCAGCAGGTGGCAGTTAATTGTTAAATAAGACAGTTATGCTTTCAGATGCCTCAGTGGTGCTCCCTTTATGGTTGTAGCAGTGGAAAGAATCATGTTGGAAGTCCCACGCCTGGTCATGAGTCTGATTTTCTTTTTAGGACTATGGAGTCTAGATGTAGGAGGCTGGAAAAAGTGGTCCAGGGAATCAGTAGATACTTTATTGCAAGACTTTTGGCCAGCCTGACTCATCCAGAGAACCAGGAGCTGACACCTGTCAGTTTTATAGGTATTCATTAGTTCTGTATAGCAGCAGTGAAAAAGGCAGTTCTGTCAGATTGCACTCTTCCTCAGTTTGGCAATGCTGTAAGCAAGAGCAGAGGAGCTCTAGACTCTAGAGCTATGTCTGCAGAGGGTAGCCTAACTGCTATGTTCATAACCAGAAGGGACAGAAACTTAATTTTTTAAATGTAAGCTTTGACTTTGCAGAAATTGATAGCAGTCACTAGGAAAACTTCCTACTTACTTCAGGTGAACAGTTTTGACACTACATTGAGACACTCCTCTTTGTTGTCTTGGTAGAATACTATTTAATTTACCTTTTCTCACTACGTCCTTCAAATATTAATTTTTTTTTACATTTGCAAAGTGCTCTAAAAAGATCTCACTAGTTCACATTCAAAACAATGCATCAAATTTCTACCATTCTGCAGTAGTTTAGAATAGCTTGTGCTTTTTTAAAAACACAATATTATTTCATTTTGAAGTGTTCTGTGTGTGTTCCTGATAAGGAGTGGGACAGTGTTTCATACTTTTAACTTCTGTATACAACATTCAAAATTTTTATCGGTTGTCTACTGAATTTTGCCTGATTTGGCTTTTTTCATCCTTTCAGTTTTAGTGTTACGTGTTCTAAATAGGTATGTCCTTTGTTTTAGATGTTTGCGTTAGAAATCAGACATTTGAGGGTACGAGAACTATGACTATAACATGAACTGAAGCAGTAGGTTAGGATTGAATATCTTGAACTGTTCTGTGGAAAAGAACAATTCAAAATTATTCTGTTGCTAGTGTAATTTTTAAAATGATAGAATATGTATAGTAAAGCTGTCATAACAAGTGCAAGTACATTCCGTAGGTTGAAAGTATAATGAGGAAACCCATCTTCCTGAGAGTCTCCATACTCTGCATTGCAGCAGTCTAGTAGCAGTCACTGCCTCCAGGGATGTAGCATGAACTATATGTTGATGTTTTTGTAATCTGTTTCTCTCTAATTTGAACTTTTCATTGGGACTGCCTCTGTTTTAATGGAGTATTGTGGAGGTAAATGTAATATCTAGTTAGAGGACTGTTAAAATCAAACCCAAGCAAATACTTTCCTCACATTTAATTTAATCTGACATAGAATATTAGCATTGTATATGTTAATCGTCCATATGAAATATAATACGTTTACTTGGTCAGCCAGTTTAAAAAAATCATTGGTTTTTCACTGAACAGGGTTTCTCAATTAACTTCTAAGAATATTAATTATAAGGTTTTAGTTCAAATCACAGCGTGGTTTGACTCTGTTAACATTATTTCCCATGGAAAACACAGCAAAATTATTATTATGCAATCTCTGAAAATATTGCACCTTCTCTTTGGACCTAAAAGTCCCATATTTTTGCACAGTGGGGGCAGCTTTGGTATATTTTCATTGAGCTACATTGCAATTATTTATCACCTTTCAGATGAGCATTTCAAAGTAGTACTGGGATTATAATTTGTTCATTCATTGGACACTGATTTTGGATATAAGAACAACGTACTAATAATAGCAGTAACTCTAATTTTTCTCAATTTTATGTATTTAAGATCTCAATCCTAATACTACATTAAAGCAGTAGTTCTCTCTTCTGGTTCTCATTCATTGTAGATACAGATTTGATTGAGGTCAGTTAAATGGTGGTATCCTGTTAGTGCAGAAGTGTGATCTCAGCTGCCAAGCTATATCCAGAAAGTCATAATATTTTAATAATTATGCATATGGAAAAGTAAGCTAATAAACTATCTTTGCAGTGCAAATAATTATGGCATAGGTTGAAAAGTTTAGTTAGAAAGCTTTGTATATAACACTATAAAAATCTATTGCTTTCATCCTGAACTGGATTGACATTTTGTTCTTTTTGGTTTGCAGTCAGTCCTTTAGGTAAAAAATTTCTAGCATCTTTTGATTGAAAGTTTAGGCAGTGACACTTATCCTTCTCCATCTGCTTCTAAGAGGATTTTTCTAGTCTTTCCAGATTCCATTCCAGTATGTAGCCTAATAGCTTTAAGTGGCGTTTCATGGTTGGCTCAGTGAAGATAAGGACAACCTAATGCTTATGGTCCAAGGGCTTACAGTGTTTCTCTGATGCCAGGGAATTGTCATGTCCTGCAGAGCATGAGCTGAAAACAAACTTAAATATTTAACATAGCTATGTGGTACAGGATACAGATTGGAATAATTCTGAATCCATGCTGTAAATTATGCTTGAGTTCACTAAACTCACAAGCAGGTTGTGAGCAGAATAAGGATAAATATTTTATGCCATACAAGAGACATAGTTTACTTGTGTCAATTCTGTAATGTTCATAGACAATGGAATAATCTTGATCAGTCTTCTAAATTGAAAGGTGAGCGGGAATCTTTGTAACTGCAAACATGGAAAATATGATCTGTTTCTTACTCGGAATACATTTCTCTTATTCCCATTGTATCTCAGTTGGTAGATTTGGTGTAACCAGTTTGTTTGTTTTATTGTTCATCCCTGGTGACTGCCAGTAGTGCTATGCTGTACAAACAGGGACCATTGATCAAATTTGAAGTCATTAACTTGGCTGTTTAAATAGATGCTGTCCTATATAATTAGTAGAACAAGAGAGTAATACTGGCTGATACGGCTTTATTCTCAATAAAAGCCTTCTTTTCATAAAGTCTTAATTTGGTGCTATTCAGATGTTTTGCTTGTTTTGTATATTTAGCTTGCACAAGAACTAGGCTTTTAAAAAATTATTAAAATAAAATATATTTAAAATAAAGCGAGGATAATAGTTTTGTGACTATAAGTGAAGAATGGCATTGATATGATGTGAGACTGCAAAGCCTTTGATGCTAATTGTAAAATCATGCTTGGAGGAAATGGTCACCAGGGTGTTCTGTGAGGTAAATGACTAGTTAATCTCATGCTGCCAGACAATTTCTTGGGTAGACAAATGAAAATATTTGGGGAAGAATGGCTTATCACTCTCTGGCTCCAACTGCTTAGAGTATTCTGTCCAAAATGTTTCAGCTTGCCGCCTCCTGCACCCGTAGTACCTTGTTTACACACAATTTACCTTTCACCTCTCCTTAGCTGAAAGGAACGAACCTTTTAGCAGTTCTGAATTGTTATTCTCAAATGGAGAAAAGAGGCAAGATTAATAGGTATAAGCTGTTTTTTCAGTGGCTCTGTATCTTTGTGGTATGCCTGTCAGTCTTCTGTATCATCTGTATTTCCTAGATATTGCTTAGCACAACTGAATGTAAAGGTCAGCTATACAAAGTGTGTTTTGGTACACATGCTGGATTCCTTGAGTATGTATTATAAATTAGTGCTAGGTATGCGTTAGTGTATTGTGAACAGCATTGGAACAGAATAGTGGTAATCTCATTAATCTGTGTACAGTATGTGCCTGCAGACAGTCTAGTGTTCCTGAGTCACATTGTTGCTAGTCTCTGGAGAGTCTGCAAATTCAGCAGTAGGATGCATGCTTATTGACCCACATTTCCTCAGGCACAGAAATAGTCACGTGTGTCTTCCACACCAGGAAATGCATCTCATTTACTGTTTGGAAACCAGACAAGCATTGATGTACAGTAACTTGGTTCATCGAGCATTTATATGACCCAAACCAAAGTGCTTTCAGGGATTTACCCTTTGTATGACTGATATGTGATTAGATAGACCAGGGGTTCTCAAACTTCATTGCACCGCGACCCCCTTCTGACAACAAAAATTACTACAGGACCCCAGGAGAGAGCACTGAAGCCTGAGCCTGCCCAAGCCCCATCACACTGGGTGGAGGGGGCAAAGCCCAAGCCGCACTGCCCTAGGCCTGGAGGCCAAAGCCCAAAGGCTTCAGCCCCAGGCAGGGAGCCTCTAACCTTAGCCCTGCTGCCCTGGGCTGAAGCCCTTGGATTTGGGCTTGAGCTTTGGTCCTGGGCCCCAGCAAGTATAAGCCAGCAACACACCAATCGCTGAGAGAGACACTAGAGAGTAAACGCGTATGCTTCCTTTCATTTTTGTCTAGCAAGAAAACACTAATCTCTGTGTGCACACTACTGCTTTATTCTTACAATAGCCAAGTAAAAAATTGCTTACTTCTAAATCAAAAGTGTTTTAATTGTTTACCAGACATTAGAAACTTTGATATTAATCCAGTGAAAACGGCATTATATAGGGGTATTTCCTACAACAGGTTAGCTGCTCTTATCTAATAGAGAATAGTGATTTTAATATTAAGATTAATAGACTCTGCAAAAGGATCAGGAATTGGGGGATGAATGAGAAATTTGATTTAAAATAAATACTATAGACAACTTGTTCCATACTTTCTATGCATTTTCAGCTCTAAGCAAGAAGGCTTTAGTGGCGATCTTTAGAAAACTATAGATGTCCAAATAGTAATGGGAATAAGAGTTTTTTAAGCTCTTTGTGCTGAACTACAGTAATTTGGACCAATAAATGGAGAGGATGTATAATAGTTTGAGTGTGTATAAATCTCAGAATTTGACAGTTGAAATTTTTTAATGATTCAATTACGAGTAATATTTTTGTCGAGAGACTTCTTATATTCAAAATCAAAGCTGGTGCTAAGAATCTCATGTTTGATGTCTCATTGCAGAAAATTTCTGCTCATTACCAAAACCTTGGTGCCTGTAGTTTCTGTTTGAAATAGGTGGGAGTTACAAGTGCCCAATGCACTTCTGAAAATCAGAGCAATTACTTAAAAATAGATTTTGTTGTGCAACTTTAGACACTTAAGTTTGGGAAATACAGGCCTTAGTCTTCAGATTTGGCTGTGCCTTTTTATAATCATGTGGGAACGGCTTAAGAAAATTATGCCTTGTTTTCTATATCTGATAGAAATAATGTGGCTATAAAGGAGTATTAATAGATGTTTGACCACTAATCTGATACTTTAGGTGTTCTGTCTGGTGCCAGTGTATAAAATCGGCAGAGTTTTAGTGGTTAGATCCCTCTCTGTCTAGCTGCAGTGGCAATGTGACTATAGAGCAGTATCACACTTCCTGGATCCAGTATTAAATGAGGTTTGACTGTGTTTATTGCACAAATGGCTAAACTATGTGCAGCCACAGTTGGAAGGGTCCTGGAGGGAACAGTAATATTGGATTTTAAAGCACAGCTTCATTCGTGATGTAGACATGGTCAAACGTGGGTAATGAATGAAAATTACTTTCTCCATTTTTAGTACTTTATTTTCCTACAGGAAGGAATCCAAATGGTGTTTAGAATGACTTTTGGGTGTTTATGCTGCAATAATTTATTGTGGCAGGCTCACTTTGCTTGCCTGAGTGTTTTAGAATGGGCTACATAGAAGGGAAGGCAGTATATCTGTGCTAAGAAGTTGACCTTTCAGTATCAGCAGGGGTTGAAACTGTTCATCAGGATCTCATGTATAGTAACTAGTTGTGCATCAAAAAATAGGTAATCAATCTAAAATCTTTAGTTTAAAAGATTTACCTATAATTCTAATCTGGCTGATAGTCAAATCTTGTATGTGAAGGTCTTAAATGTGAATGTCATTAATACTTGGTACGGTCCTAGGTAAAATCTAAGACTTTTTATTACTAATCTGGGGGAATTCTTTCTAATGACATATGACACAACTGTCAACTCAAAATAAATATAACAGGAATTCAAGGCCAGCCACTCATATGTAGTTGTGAAATGAAGTTATACTCATGGGAAATAACTAAAACTGTATCCAATATGTATATTTTCTCCATATTGAAAACTAACAGTACCCCTGTCTAGCTGGTAGTGGCTAAGCAGTATCTGCCTTGATGCCAGGCTGTGTGACACTATACCTGGAAAAAAATATTGGAGGGGCGGAGGAAGGGAAATGCTTTGAAGAACTAGCCAGCACCATGACATTAGTCTCAGCGTTCCATGGTGGTATGCAACTTTAGGTTCCTTTTGAATTCTTCAGTGATATTGGATTACCAGTTAGCATCAGCTGTCATCTACTACTGGCCAAGAGGCCATGCTCCATCCTTTGGATGTGTGGTCAGCCACATATTTGTTACCCTTGGCTTGACTATGGCAACACACTGTACCAAGGAATGAAAATAACATTGATGAAAAAATTCCAGCTGGTTCAAGTAATGGCTGTCCGCCTGCTAAGTAGCCCAGATCAATATGAACACATCACCTTCATCTTTTGGACACTCTTAGCTCCCCATTGAATACTGGCTTTAATGTCGTGATCTTGATATTTATAGCTTTCAATGGGCTGGGGCTTGGTTACCTCAAAAATTGTCCCTCTTGTTGTCATGCTTTCCCAGACAGCTGTATCCATCAGGAACAATGGAACTGTTAATAACAAGGCTGAAATTTGTGGAAGCAGGGAACAGAGTTGCCTTGGCAGTGGGGCCCATAGCTTTGGAATTCTATCACAAGGATTGACACAAGTAGTCTTACTACATTTAGATGGAAAAGTAAAAGCCATCTTTTCACCATAGCTTTCTTACCAATATATTTATATTAAATGTGAAAGCAAGCTATATACTCTAGGAAATGGGGGAAAATACCAGACCACTGGTTGCTTAAGGTACTCTAATATCAAAATGGAGGCTGCAGTATTAATACCTATACACAATAATAAGTAAAAGCAAAATAAATCCTATACATTTAAAAAAAGGAGAACATGGAATGTGGACTTCTTGAAAAGTACTGAAAAGTACTTCAGTATGTATTTCTTTAGAGGTCGCTCCAGTAGTAATGTCGGATTAATTTGAGACTTTATTGTATAATTTTACTTTAAAGAATAACCTTTAGTTCCAATAACTAGTTGGTGTCAGATTAATTGCTGGAGATGTAAACTACTGGCTTACTGGTTCATGTTTAGACATATTCAAAATCTGGCCTTAAAATTTTTGTGTCTGATATTTTACTGAGTGAAGTTTCGTAAATTGATGTCTTGTACTGGAAATCCTTCATTTGAATGGATTTAGTGATTTAAAAGAATTTAGAGAAAAGGGAGTGCTAGGATACTGTGGCTATGATGGTTATAGAAGTACTTTGGATAGTATTAGTTGCCATCAAAAGAATTGCTTGTAATTGAAACTTGGAATATCCCTGTTGGTTCCAGGTCATTAATTGAATCTACAAGAGTGTATGTTGGTTTCAGTCTATTTAAATGCCAGCTATCCTGTGGACTTTCACTTGCTGTTGGGTCAATTTACTCCTCTCTTACTTTATAGTTCTGGTGGCTCTTGAGTCCATCATCTGAAGTGATGTATAGTGTCAGCAGAAGCCAATTGCTAGCTGCCTTTACACAGTGCATTACATAGCAGCTTTTGTTAGGTCTGCTCAGCTGAGTGCCAAGCTTTGACTGAAGGCATGTCTGTATTTTTACTTTAAGACAATGTTCCATGCAAGTTGTTTAACTAAAATCTTTCATAGTGATACATTTAAACTCTCATGGGATGAACTAGCAGTTTGCATAGTTTACAGCTTACACATGGTTTAACTGCATACATTTTTGAAATAACATTGTTTGTTTTTAAGCTCTTGCAAACATTCCTGTTGAGCATTTGATGAAAACCAGACACTTATCTGTACCAAAAAAAGTATTGTCCATAAAAATTCCAGATAGGCTTATTTTCATTTAAATACTTTTGCTCTTGTATCTATGTTGAATCAATACCCTGATTTTTTGTTGTCTTATTCCATGTATTTGAAAAATAAAATTTAACTTCACATAATTGATTTTTTAATATATATATGGAATTCTGAATCATGTCCTTGTCGCTTTTGGTATGATCTTTAAGTAAATTAAATAGCATCTAAAATTGGAAGCAGTCTTTGGAGATTAATATAGTCTATGTGAAGGGCTATAAATCCCAAGCATTGTTTGGCTGAAATGCAAAATGCTTTTTTATGAAGATTTCAGGATTGAAATGGGGGAAAAAATGCTTGTCATTTGGATGGATGTTTTAGAGCTTTGACCATTTGGGAATAATATAATGTCACTGTTGGGCTGTTGCCTTGTTATATTTAAATAAACTTTCTCAACAGCTTCAATGCAGAGGCTTCCGCTTTCTACTGCAGGACACTTGAAGCCTATGACCAGTCAGGTTTTTGCTATTTTTTTTACTGATGAGATAAATTATTTGGTGTTTAACTGTGTGTGTGGGGAAACAGGGTCAAAGATAATACTTGGTTAATAAGTATAATGGCTAACCATGATTTGCCCTTGCCAGAGTTATATAAGCTGGCATGCGGTTCTCTTTCTGTCACCATTTCAAATGTGTTTTGCTCTGTGGACAATAGTGTCGTTTCCCTCCCCCTTCCCTTCCCCCCCCCCCCCCAAATTTGTCTATTTAATCAGTTTGGCTGATCCTCCCTCCTCTTAGCTCTAAGGGCTTGGCTACACTTACAAATTTGCAGCGCTGCAGCAGGGTGTGAAAACACACCCTCTCCAGCGCTGCAAAGCGCCAGTGTGGTCAAAGCCCCAGCGCTGGGAGCGCGGCTCCCAGCGCTGTCCGTTATTCCCCACAGGGAGGTGGAGTACGGACAGCGCTGGGAGAGCTTTCTCCCAGTGCTGGCGCTTTGACTACACTTAGCGCTTCAAAGCGCTGCCGTGGCAGCGCTTTGAAGCGCTAAGTGTAGCCACAGCCTAAGTGTAGTAAGGCATCCTAAAGTATATAGCATGTTGTGTTGCTGGAGCCACTCAGCATGTGTGTGTTTTGTGGGTAGTTTATCTCCTACTGAGGCAGTATGGGATATAGCCGTCCAAGTTTTCCCAGTATACAAAGGGACAAAGAAAGATGTTTCTTTGTAAGGACTCTCAAACTTGGTTGACACATGGATATTTGTTTAAAAAAAAAAAAAGCAGCTGTGTGACAATGACTCGATCCTTGTCATTTGTGTTTCACAAATTGGTCACAAAAACATAATTATACTAGTAGAGTGGCTGGCTGAGCCCTTCGCTTTCAAAAGGGAGAACAGAGAGCGCATCTGATAAAAGAGCAAGATCCAAAATGGTGCATTTTATAACTAATATGTAGGTTTTCAGAAGACCATTACATATTTGAATTAGCACCCAAATGATCTGCTCTACACACATTTTATAAAAATATGTATTTTTAAAGAAAATCAAATGTCTCAAAAATGGAAGAGCTTTCAAACTTGTGAAAGAGGAGGTTGAATATTATCCTAAATTGATTGACCCAGTAAATAGCTATCTAAATTATCTGAGTATTCTGTAAACACTTTCCTGCTAAATATGTAAAAAGCAATTCCAAAGTAATTTTGGAAGAAAGCTTTTTGGCTATTCACTAGGGGTTCTTTTCCTATTTCTCGTGTCCTTAGAAAGTCCATTTATGTCCTGCATGAATTTCACTGTACAGTTTTGCTTGTAATCATTCATAAGTGGATGAGTAGTTTAGTTTAAGGCTAGTGTTTGTATTTGTGGAATGTTTGATTTCCTGGAAAATTCTGGGAGGGGGGGGGGCGGTTTCCAGGCTCCCATCTATATATTAACTAATTAAGAATGTTTTTTGCCTAAATATTCTTGTGGGTTTGATGTGTTAGGAAATGAACGCTATCTGCAGTTGGCAGCCCTTTTGTTTAGGTGGTTCTGTACTCCGTCAAAAATCTTAAATAATTTGAATGAATACTGATAGCATTAACAGATGGGTAATTAAAGCACATTCATATAACATACCTAACTGACTATTTCCATAATTTTTAAAAGAAACCAAAAGTCCAACCTTCCTAATATTAAGTTAGTACAAATTGATAAATGGCCTTTGCATCATTGTTAGCATTGTTCCTTTCTACTTGACAGACGTACAGGATCCCAATGTCATTTCAAGATGTAGCTTCAGTCTTTTTGTAAATAGGAAAGAACTATGTTTAAAGGGTGAACCTAAAGACAATTTTAATAGCTAAAATCGGTACCTATATTGTGTTCAGATCTCAGATTTTATATTGAATTAACCATTCACTGTTGCACCTCTGGTATTTGTAAAAATCAAATGCATATTGATGAAGTTATGATTAAAGATGCTGTTGTCAGGTACTTACTTTTTGGAATATTATATCTTTTTTTGCTGTTCAGCAAAGGCTGGGAGTAGAGTATAATGTTAAGATATGGGGCAAGAGTCAGAACTCCTGAGTTTGATTACCAGCTCTACCTCAGAGTTGCTGTCTGCGCTTTGTATTTTCATGCTTTAAGAATTTTTTCAGTGCTTGGATAACTGAAACAGCTAATTTTAAAACTTCATCATGGGTTTATTTCTCAAAGATTTTGATGTTGTTATTTGAAGCACACATGCAGCACATAATTTTCAACACTTCACCTTCCAACACATTTTTGATTGTATGGCAATGATGGCGAGCTCTGCACATCAATATCTGTTTCAGAGTGTGATCAGATATGTGCGAACCATTCCAATAAACATTGCTAGTCAACAGAATTTTTTTTTTAAATTGAATGGTAATGAATATAATGTTACGGTTTAAGAAATAAAACTCACAAGAAATCCAAAATTGTGGTTACCACAGCAACTGTAACTTGGATGCATTGCTTCTACATTAGGGCATAAAATTAACAGTGTGAACAGAAATATGCTGCATATATGAAAGGGAATATTGTTACAGCTCTTGTTTGAATTGTAGCTTTGAATTTCTTGATTTTTTTTTTGTTTAAATTCTCATCTATAAAGTTGTGTTTAGGATTTTTGCACTTTATTTTCTGAACTTTATCCCCTGTATACACTTTAAAAAAAAAAAAAAAGTATTCTTACCAGTCTCTCAGTTGTCCACTTCTCAGAATACATATTGTATCCAGACTGTGACGGAATACAATGGGGGTAATGAGAGCATAATATATTCTCAAACAGTTGAAAGCTAATTTGTGGGCATTTCATAAAGAATTCAGTCAATCAGATTTGTTGGAAACATTTGTTAGAAAAGAGGGAAGAAAAATGTGACTTATTTTGTTTTCACTTTTGTTGTGGTTCTGGTGGATGCATTACGTAGGAAAAGATTGAGAATAGTATACTGTGCAGTGGGAATATGTGGCTGTATTCCCTGAAATGTCAAGGAAGGCAGTGTAGTCCAATTAATATGGCACTGAATTGGGAGATCTGAGGACAGTTCCCTGCTCTGCCATTTACCCTTCTGTAAAATCAGAATATTGATAAGTGCTTTGAGATCTGTGGCTAAACGTTGCTATTAAAGATCTAAATTGTATTAATTTATTTTGTGAGGCTGGGAGACTGTTAAGGGGGGGAACATATAGGTAAGAAGGTGACTGAATAAGAGGAATAGGTAATGGGTAGGAATTGAACATAGTGGCTAAACAAGTGCGGCTGGTGAACGGGAACCGAAGGAAACTCCTACTTTCAAAAACTGATCTGCTTCCAGGAGGGGGAGTGGTGGCTGCCCTAACAAGGCATTTCTGACTTCTTGAATTTCTGTTACAGAATAAATAATTGTGCAGTGGGAGTGGGAGGGTTCTTGGCGCAGAGGTGGAGGGGAGGACACGGGTGAGAGTGGCTATGTTGTGTTGGGGGCACAGGAGGATGCTTGGTTAAGTGATACACTAGTTAGAATTTTAGAGGCATTTAAAGAAATACTTAGGTTAGTAGATAAGGGTTGGATCGGGCACTAATTTATGGGTGGGTAGAGAGGGGGACAGATGGGGAAGTTAATATTAAAAAAAAAATTCCATACCTGTTAATATCTCCTGACAAAATTAAATTTGCATATGTTGAAATAAATAAAATTGATTGAATTCAACACCAATTAATCTTCCTCTCTCCCACATAATTAATTCTAGAACTCTTTCACGTGCCCCCCAATTTATTCTCTCTTCCCCATTTCTGTAATTCACCACATATGCACAAAGGCCCAATTCTGTTCCCCTGCACACGTTAGTCCCCTAATTCCTTCTATAAATCCCTGCACAATTCTGCTCAGAACTCTAATATCAGTCCTCGCGAATCAGCCTCGTCCCACCATTTAGCCCTATATTTTTCCTTTTTGTGTGTGTGTGTGTATGTGTTATGACAGTAAAGGTTAAAATATTTCCAAAAGTTTGGAAAGCTAGCCTACCCTTCCACATACACAGGATGTACAGATGCAGATTTTAACAACGTTTATTGCTGGTCGCTGCCATAGTGTTTTGGTTTTTTAATATCAGGAAGTCGAGAGACAATATGGTTCCATTTGTGGTAACGTCAGGTTGAAATTAACATAAATGGAGAGAATCCTCCTATTTGCAAGTTCTTTTTATGATTAAGTAGGACCAACCTGTTAGTATTCTTTTCCAACTAGTTTTTTAACACACTTTTAATTGCTAGCTATCGCTTAATAAAAATGCTCACACTTGCCCCTGGTGTGTTTGAAGAATCTCTCTTCAGAGGTGCCTACTGTTTGTAGATGGATATGTAGTGAGTTTCAACCCAGAAAAAAAACATACTTTGTACCCTACTGCAGCCCACGTAAAAGGGCTGCATAAAAAGACCTAAATATCTTAAATCTAATAACTCTTCTTTTGGCAGTTAATTAAGAGAAAACTTCATAGGAATGTAAAGGATAATGTATTGATTCAGTCCTGTAGCCCAGTTGAGTTTTAGTTCTAGTTAAGGCGGAGTGAAATGTCAGGATATGGTTTGTATTTCCACTGAAGCCTCCTCTTTGCTGACTAGCCAACTGTGTCGGCATTATAATACTTTTCTCTATCATTAATGCAGGTCAGTCATGTGATGTTTGCAAAATATTCTGATTAGTTATTGCCTGGACATCTGTACAGGTTTTCAGTTTGCCTCTGTTCTCTGGGTTTTAAATATCAGACTCCCAAGTATTTGATTTCTAAAACGTTAAATACACACAACCCTCTTAAATCTTTCAGAACCTGAAGTGCAAAGTTGAATCTGAATTTAAAAAAAAAATAAAAAAAATTTCAGAAATTCACTTACAATTATGATCAAAATAAAAAAACAAAAATAAAGGCGGAGGAGAATAGAATGGATGCCTTGGACTTTGTAGTAACAATTTAACTTCAAATTGCAAATATAATGGTGTATTTTGGTACAATAATGTGGTTAGTCTTAGAAACTCTGTGTGTTTTTATACACGTAGTGCCTTCAGCAATATTCATTTTCTATTAAACTATTTCTCCTTCCATACCCCATCAAACATAAATGATTGCCAACCTGGAAAAAAAACCACTTAGATTCTTCATGTGTTGCCTGGTGGTGGGAAATCAAAACAGACGTTTGTCTGCCATGAAGTCTCTCTTAAGGGCATGCACACAGAATAGAAACAGCAAGCAGAATCATTCTCAGAGGCAGTATAGGGAGGGTTGCTGGTGGTATTCAGAATATTTTCCACAGAAAATACACTGAACCATTTGGATGAGCAGGGATTTCATTTAACAGATTTGTATAAGGTTTTTAATCTTGTGCCACTGTACTGTGGGATTTAATGCTGCATGTGTTGGGCTGCTGCTGTCTAATTTTTAACACTTAAAATACTTTGTCCTTTTATGCTGCCCTCTCAGAAAACTTGTTCCCCTCCCACATTTTAGCTTTGAATAACAGAACACACTGCTGTTTGTAGTTATTTTTAAACTGCCTTTTTTAGGGGTAGAAAAACAGCAATTTGGAAAATAGCACTTAAGACAGAACTTATAAATAGTATAGCATTCGTTTGCGCTATTGCATAGTAGTGCCAAAAAAATTCTCCTTCATAAATAGGTCGCCATTGATTCCTGTGTTTGCAGGTTGCATACCATGTGAACTCTGGAGGCACTAGTGGAGGTATTACTATTATAATTATTTCTGTGTCTTGGGCTAGTCTACATTGGGAGTGTTTTGCTGGTATAGCTATACTGGCAAAGTGCTCCTAGTGTTGATGCAGCATGTACCGGCAAAAGCACAGTTTTGCCAGTATAACTGTGTACACTAGGGGCTTTTGTTGATGCATTTATGTTGGTCAGAGCTCATACCTTGTCTCACCCCTGACTAGGGTGACCAGATGTCCTGATTTTATTGGGACAGTCCCGATTTTGGGGTCTTTTTCTTATATAGGCTCCTATTTACCCCCAGCCTGTCCCAATTTTTCACACTTTCTGTCTGGTCGCTCTACCCCTGAACAACATAGCTATGCCAGCAAAAGCTTATAGTTTAGACCTGATCTCAGATACACGGGGGCTTGTCTACACATAGTGCTGCTGTAACACTTAGTGAAGACACTACCTACACCAGTGGGAGAGTTTCTCCCATTGGTATAGGTATTCCGCTTCCCCAAGAGGTGGTAGCTGTGTTGACGGGAAAAGCCCTCCCATCAACATAGTGCTGTCTACATCAGAATCTCAGTCGGTATAACTCTGTCGCTCAGGGTAGTAGATTTTCCACACCCCCTGAACGACGTAGTTATACCATAAGTTTGTATTGTAGAGCACATCTAAATGTAAACTACATTGCAGCTGGATGTCCTTGTGTGGTATACAGTAACATTCATTATAACATGTCAGTTATATTGCGTCTAGGACTTCCTGTTTCCCACCTTTACTCCTCTCTTCCCATAAGGAAACTTTCAAAGTCGTCATTTATAAATAAGAATTAAAAAACTTGAGCACTAAAATCTTTAATGCTTTTAATAGAAATGACCTGTTAAAGTTCCTATTCTGTGCTAACTAACTTTACCTATGATTAGGGAGGGAAAGTCAAGACTGGTGTCAGATGTGTAAATATTTTCAAGTCAAAATCTTTTCTTTACCGTTATGTCCACCAATCTGGATTAATGCCTCTGACTGAGAATGAAGAGAGTTAAACACCTCTTGGAATGCAGTAATTGAAAGTGCATTTCTACAAACAAAGATAATCAACTATAATACCTGATGAAAGCACAAAGATGACCAAAACATAGCTCTGCAGACCTCTTACAATGAGACCGCCCCTCTTTCTGCACAGGAAGAGGTGACGATTCTCAGAGGACTTGTCTTCTCTGCAAAGTTAACTCAAGTAATTTAAGTGTTGCTCCTAATTGGAATCCCATCCACACACACAAAGCCCTGACTTGAGTGCAGTGCTCCTTTTAACTCAAGTCGGCTGGCCTGAGAAGGGGTATAGGTTAAAACTCAAGTGAACACAACTTGTCAATTTCTAACACAACCACTCTGTAGTCTGGATACAGACTAGATGCTCTGGTGTGCATCTAGTACTGCAGTATCTTCCCACAATTCCTTCCATGTGTCCAGAAAGGACGGACAAGTTCTCTTACAATTCAGTGGCAAAGAGTTCAGAGTACCTCTGCTTACCGCAATGCTAAGAACTGTGATATCTGCCCCCAGATAACTTAGAGCCACAGAAGAGAGTATAACTGGGTCTTCTGATTTTTCAGTATAAACTGACAAATACCGATAAAACACCACCGGTATGCTAACTTATTGTGCACTATTTGGCTTATGTAGACCCTTCTGGTGCACGCTAAAGGTTCCATAGTGTGCTTTAACATAATGCTGGAGTAGGTGACTTCTGGGTATTCTTCTGGCTCGATCAGTCTGTTTCTTCACTTCAGCAGGTGGGTATTGTAGTTTTAAGAATACTTGATAGAGATCTTGTAGGTGTTGGAGAACACTTCAGCCTCCGTGGTCACTCAGTTACAGACCTAAAAGTCGCAATTCTTCAACAGAAAAACTTCAAAAACAGACTCCAATGAGAAACTGCAGAATTGGAATTAATTTGCAAACTGGACACCATTAAATTAGGCTTGAATAAAGACTGGGAGTGGATGGGTCATTACACAAAGTGAAAACTATTTCCCCATGCTGATTTTTCCCCTACTGTTACTCATACCTTCTTGTCAGCTGTTGGAAATGGGCCATCCTGATTATCACTACAAAAGTTATTTTTTTCTCCTGCTGATAATAGCCCACCTTAATTGACTAGTCTCGTTATAGTTGGTATGGTAACACCCATTTTTTATGTTCTCTGTGTATATATATCTTCCTGCTGTATTTTCCACTGCATGCATCCGATGAAGTGGGTTTTAGACCATGAAAGCTTATGCCCAAATAAATTTTGTTAGTCTCTAAGGTGCCACAAGTACTCTTCTTTTTGTTGAAACAAGGTGAGGGGAAGCTATTTGGAAGGCATAATGTAAGTGACCAGCATGCCAGGGTTAACACCCCCAATATTTTTGCAGCAAATTCGGTGAGATGTTTGTTTACAAGTGCTATATAGCACTCTAGCAGTACGATGTCAATGGCTAGTCTACCATAGTGCACTCTGCCAGAAGAGTTTCACTGGTGGTAGTGCACTTTAAGAAAAAGTCTGGCATAAACACAGCCTGGAGAAGGAAAGCCTTCTCAATCACCAGCACCACTTCCTGTTGCAGTCCCCTATCAAGTGGCTTTGTCACCTGTTTGTTTACTTGGTTTTAGAAATCTGAGGGTTTTTTTTAAGTGAACCCATTGATAGGGCAGTTAAAAGCATTTTTGCTTCAGTGACTTCAGTGCGCAAATAGTGGAGTGAAGCCAGGGGCACAGCTCAGGGATGCTGGCTACTGAAATTGCTTCATAAAGATGTTTTTGGAGTACTGACTGTTTTGTGGCAGGATTTTTGTGTTACTACAGTGAATAATAGCTTTAACTAAAATTGAGGGTTTTACAGACTGCAGTACTGAAATTGGCAGTAATACTCTACTACAGTAGACCAAAAGCCAGTGGCAAAGATAAAACATTAAACAGAGAATCTAATTTTCCAGTAGTCAGGAACTGCCGTGGCTTTTATTCAGAAGCTCTGCAGAAGGTAGCTGCAAGAAAACACCACAAAACTTGGGTCAATCTGAAAATATAAATTTAACAATGAGATTGAGTATAGAGCTTTAACTTGTATATTTGGAAATTTTCCTTTACTTCTCCAATAAGCTTCCATATTTATGGTGAGAAGTGGGGTGAGAGGCTGAACAATTCCATACTTTAAAGGGACTTTTTAAATTAGAAATTTCAACTAACAGTCTAACACTTCTGACTAATTTTTCCCATATTCACTTTTTTCTGTTTTTCTTCCTTTTTTCTCAAATCAACCCCAGCAGTAGAAGAAAATTAAATATTGCGCTGTAAGTGCTCACATAGTAACTGACTCTGATTCTGTAATCCTATTTTATTTCAAATTGTGTCATCAGTGTTCTTACGAGTACAATACTTCACAGACCTGCAGATTTTTCATTTTTTTTGTCAGTGGGGGGGGAAAAGGTTATGGAAGAAGATTCCTGTGATCTAGCACCCAATTTAAAAAGACACTTATGATAATTGTATTAAAAAAAATTCTTTACCTGTTGCTACAAAGGATGTAAGAATGAATGGTTTATTTTTGCAGTTCATTCAGGTTGAATAGCAAGCTAGTCTGGACAGTTTCATTTGGTTATACATTTATGAATTTAATGCAGTGTTGTTTTCGATCATATTTGCTCTTTGACAGCCTCTTAGTCCACTTCCTGGTTGAAGGCAGATGCTGGTGGCATTGCTCCCAGCGCAGAACTGCTCCCAGGAAGCTGAAAGGGTCTCAGCAGAGGTGTGCCAAGATTGTTTTTCCCACGCTCTTGTTACAACTATTTCCCAAGTCTAGCTTAGCCAAGGTGAAGGTGCCTGTGTCTGACCTCACATTCCTTGGGCTGATTTTATGTAGAATGGGAACTCGTTAGCTGCAGGGTGGGAAAGAGATGAGGGGAGACATTCATAGGCAGAGTGATGGTATAAGCATTATACAAGCATCCTGCTACTTGTGTCCAGACGTCTCATCCTGATAGAGCGGGGACCTTCTCAACAAGTGGTTAGTGAAACATAAATTGAACGCTGGTATAGCTAGCCTACTTTCTCTCTCACACACACCTTAAGTAACACTTAAATATCTTGACGATATTAAAGTTAATATTTGACAGTCAGTGGTTATACTTCCTAGCCTGATATAGAAGCTTAATGAATATTGGACAACTTCTTTGAACTGAGGCTGAATACCGAAAAGGTTTTAGTGAACAGTAGAATTAAGATTGGAGTCTTGAACAGAAGTGGAGATATAGAAGTGGAGAACTTATAGAACTTATAGAAGTGGAGATAGTCAGACCAAAGTCTTTCCTTCCCATATTTCCTTTATTTCTGTGTACTCTGCTATCCTTTTCTGTAGAATTGGGGAGAGGCAAATAATGTCCGATTTGTGGATCTTCAAGAAGGTCATGGATAATTGGATGCTTTTTTGGTTTTGTTCCCTTGGATGGGGTCTTGTCTTATATCTAGGGCAAAAAGATATTGCATTGGAGACCCCTTGATCGCTATTGCAGTGTGCGCTTTTTTTTCTTCCTCTTTTATCTTATTTTATTATATGTAAAAATACCTTTGCCCACAAGAATTGAATTTGCTGGCAGATTGAGGTAGGTAGAGTAAGCTGGTGTTCAGTAGGGAGGGTAGGTGCAAACGTTCTAAAAAAGTTACTGGTACAGAACAGTAACAACTGCTTGAAAAGCTACGACCAACAATCTGAATGGGTGGACCTGAGGCAAGAGAAGTCACTTTTGTGTATGTAAATATAAAATAGAGAGCGCTTTCTGCATTGGGAAGTTCAGCAAAACTGGCACACTTTGAAAGATACTGAATTCGGTCTTTGTCATATTAAACAATTTGTGCCAAAAGTTCATAAAGACCGAGTTTCCTTTTATTTTATTTTTCTTGGTATGCAGTCAGCTTTGAGATATGAGGATAAAGGCAGTATTTGATTAATTCAACTCCCTCCGTACATGAGTGCATGCAGAGACTACGCTGATTCCAAATTTTGAGGGCAAGAAGAAACCAGTGTTCATATTTAACTTGCTCAGTTTTAAGTTAAGATCAAGATTGAGAAAATTTTTGGTGTCTAATCATTATGGGTGTTGAAGATATTTTTATAAAAGGCTTTTAGAGATATTAATCTATTTTTGTTTTGCAGTATTATGTGCCAAGAATCTTGCAAAAAAAGATTTCTTCAGTAAGTATAACTGACATTTCTAATACTGTATGAATAGCTTTATGGTACTGTTCTCACACTTGTATTTTTAAACTATAAATTATTGTCCTAACTCCTATGCATGTCTGTTTTTCTGTGATACAGTTAGGGATATCTTCCACATTTGCCAGTAGCACTAGATTACTATTTAGGTTCATATTACTATATGATGTAGACAGGCACTTAGATATAAGACGGAGGCGGGGGGACAATAATTCTAGTCATGACTCTACCACTGATGTCACTTACCTCTGTGTCTATGTAAAAGAGGCATATTACTGATCTCAAAAGAGGTGGTAACACTTATGTTTGTAAAGCACTCTGAGGTTATAAAATACCATACAAGTGCTGGAGCCTAAACCATACCAAGGAGTGCATGGAAATGCATAGATACTAATGAAGGTATTTGTTTAATGAAATACTGTTTTAACTTAAGCAGTATTTAATGTTTTTTCCCTTAAAGAATTTCAAAATTTGCTTCAGGTTAGAATTATGTTAAGCAAATCTGTGTCCTAAAAAAAATCTGATCCTAGGAATAGAAACTGTATTTAAGTTGCAAAAAGAATTTTAGGATAACTGTAAATTTTCCTTACAAGAATGTTAAAAGTTCATGGCAGAATTGGGATAAAAAAGGAAAACTGAACAAAATAAAAAATAGTACAAACGTCAAATTATGGTCATCACGTTATTGGTCCTATATAAAATTACAAAAGGGTAGCTTGCTGAAATTTGAGATAGTTTGTTTTTTTTATTTCAGTTGCTGATGCATTAAGTGTGTGTGTGTGTGTGTGTATATATATATATATATATATATATATATATATATGTATATATATGTATATATATGTATATATATATTTTCAATTATTAATTTGGCACTGTGATTCTAATTGTACCTTTTTTCTCCCCCCACCTCCCCTCCATAGGACTTCCTGATCCATTTGCAAAAATAGTAGTAGACGGATCAGGTCAGTGCCATTCAACTGACACTGTGAAGAACACATTAGACCCCAAGTGGAACCAGCATTATGATCTGTGAGTTACTTTTTCTGTAAAACCATTGCATGAATCTATCTGGAAAGTAAAACACAAGTGTAAGCAAGCCACCTTTTCCCCCATCTGTTAGCAAGAAGAGCCACAATTCCCGAGGAAGCTGGACTTTACAATCACTTATGGTTCTTAAAATATATTTGAAGGGTTTTCTTTTTCTTTATGGACACTTTTTTTTTTTAAAGTAATTATTTAGGCATGATTTTAAAGCATCTAGGTGTTTCAAACACAGCATGAAAGCTTTGACTCTAAGCTTAGCTAGATTCCTGCATCAAAATTATTTCCAAACATTCTCCTTGTTGCAGTGATTAAAGTTTTTTCAAAATAATAAACACAAATCTAAAAGAAATAAGTTTGGAACATAATGAATTCATGTGTCACATAGCTTTTAATGAGGTTGTCTGTAATTAACCAGTGCTGTAACATTAATGTGCTGTGCAAAGTTACAACACTAATTAATGCTATAGCAAGATTGAGTGTTTCTGTATTTATGATAAAGCGACATGACTAAAATATATCAGAATTCAGTCTGCATGGAGCAAAGTGAAAATACTGTAGAATAATAAGAAATCAAGCGTGAATTAATCTCTTCTAAATATATATTTTTCTAGATATGTTGGGAAAACAGATTCTATAACCATCAGTGTATGGAATCACAAGAAAATACACAAGAAACAGGGAGCTGGCTTCCTGGGGTGTGTCCGTCTCCTTTCCAATGCCATCAGCAGACTAAAAGATACTGGATGTTAGTATATTTTTTTTACATGCATCTTAAAAAATGTATTTTGCAAAAGTCCTTGATGCTATATATTTGAGTTGTGAATATTAACTTTTTTATCTTCAGTTCAATATTTGCTTGGGTTGAGTTTTTTTTAATTCGTTTGCAGACCAGCGTTTGGATCTATGCAAATTAAACCCCACAGATACTGATGCAGTACGAGGCCAAATAGTGGGTAAGAACATTCCTGTCTGTATAAAAAGAAGCAGTTATAGTTCAAACTTACAACTCTTTGGATTAAAACAAGATTCAGATGGATGCTAAAAGGGAAAAATTTTCCTAAAAAAAAAAAAAATCTTTCAAACCTCATTTCCTGAAGTCACTTATTGTTTCAATCCCCTTTCATGTTCATTATACTAATATTAATTAGATGTCTTGGTTACTGTAAATGAACAGGGACTAGGTTAGAGCATTTGAAGTTTGTTTTAATCATCTAAATTGCTTTCTTCCAACTGATAATTGTAAGTGTAATTGGTATGAATAAGTAGGAATGGAGGATTTTGGTGGTGATTCTAATACAACTACTTAGGGTAGACTTTCTCCGTGGAAAACCAATTGTACATGTAAAGCCAAGGTGATACATAACAGGAATTCAGTGGTACTATCAACTCTAAAGGAAGATATTGTGATATAAACATTTTGCAGACCACCATTTTTAAGTCACTTTTCTGAGAACACCACCTGACAAAGAATGGCTGTTTTGACATTGCGGTAGTGTGCCTGCCTACCCATCTCATAGTGTGAGCTGGTGATCTGTGACTTGGGATACTTAACAATTGATTAGACAAACTTTTTCTTCATTTTTTTTATTTTTCTTGCTCTGTTTAGAGCATTTAGCCCAAATTTTACACTCGTGTGTTGTTCTTAAAATATTTTGAAGTATGCATTCAATTTAAAAATACAATCAAATCCCCTTTGTCTTTTCCTGACTCCCCTTCACTGAAGGGGAAAATATGTAATTGGCAAAAATTTTAATTCTCTATTGTGGTGACATCTAGTGGTGAATACAGTTCTAATTCCAGGCATCCTTGACTCAGTACTCACAGAAGAGATTTAGAACCTTTTGTGAATGCTGATAAATAAAAAAGTCCATATTTATAACAAAGTAAATTGGTTTATTCATAGGGAAGAGACAGCCTAGCTTTTGGAGCTGTGATGCTAGTAGTTTGCATTTGGGAAATACTATCCCTTTTTAAAATCAAAGACACTTAATAAAATATTGAGTAGTGCAGATGTGAGCTATTGATAAAACGATGCATTCTTGGAATGGTAGAATTTGTCTTCAATTTTCACTTTTCTGTTTCAGTCAGTTTACAGACACGGGACAGAATAGGCTCAGGAGGTTCTGTGGTAGATTGTAGAGGGCTGTTGGAGAACGAAGGGTAAGTGTTACATCTGATAATTCTGCTGAGTATTTAGTTTCACTTAATTCCGTTCATGGTATTTTTGTTCATGCTATGTATTATGCTTATGAAGAATAAAATCTGGAATTCTTGTGAATAGTAATTCAGCCAAATTAATTAAGAAATCGTCTAGAGATAGATATGATGTATCTCCAGACCATTTTTTAATAAATTTGTCTGTATTGCTAATCAACAATTATATTTATACACATGTGCACATGCACATAAATATATACTGAATGAAATTTGTGTGTGTATATATGTATGTATGTGTGTATATAAATTTAATTAAATGTGTGCACACATTGAATGAAAAATATATATATAAATATATAAAAAAAGAGTAGGGTATAGTGTGTGTCCTAGAAGTTGCAGTTCATTCAAATCAAATAATAAAGAGGAAGAAAATTAGCCCTTTTTGTATACAAACCTTTACTGTGTTAATTTTGTGAGTGTCCCTGCTTTCAGAACGGTGTATGAAGATTCTGGACCTGGAAGGCCACTCAGCTGTTTTATGGAGGAACCAGCACCATATACAGATAGTACTGGTGCTGCTGGTGGAGGAAATTGTAGGTTTGTGGAATCTCCTAGTCAAGATCAGAGGCTTCAGGCACAGCGACTTCGAAACCCTGAAGTCAGAGGTCATGTACAAACACCTCAGAATAGACCACATGGTCATCAGTCACCTGACCTACCTGAAGGTTATGGTAAGAGTTTCCGGAATTGTACATTTGCTGAAGTCTTTTAGAGAGCTTTATAGCTAAATTTCCTTAAGTTTAGTATAAAATACATGCTTTACTTGTTAGTACAGGCAATATCTGTATGTCTGTAATGGTCTGTATTTAAGGACACGAGATAAGCAGTACAGATATAAACTGAAGAATGGCTCCTTCGACAACAGCTACTGCAAGAGACACCTAGCACTGATAGTAAACTAAACATGAGTTTGTGGTGTGATGCTGTTGCAGAAAAGCTAATGCTAAATTTGAATGTTTATGCATGGAAAATGCATTTAAAACTAGAGTAGTAGTGCTATTTTGCTTTCCTTATGGCATATTTTGTGCAGGGTTGAGGCCCATAGTTTAGAAAAGAGCTAGAAAAACTACAGGAAAATATAAAGGCAACAAAGAAACAAGAATCAGAGGATAAGATGAGAGGGAGAATTAAATCTCATCTAAGAAAAAAGAAGACACCAGATTTGGGAGTGAGGCAATTATCTAGTTTATTTTAAAATAGTGATAATATAAAACCACAATATAAAAGAAGAGAATTAGTTCAAGGCATCGTGATCTGAACTTAAGATATTAGAAATATTAAGAGCAGTTGGATAGTGAAACATACTATTAAGTCCAAAGTGAGAGAGATCAGACTGGATGGCTCAAGTTATCTATTCTCTCCCTGATTCTGTTGTAAAAGAACATGCTTATAGCTTTAAGAAACTGCTTATAGATTTTTAAGAATTTATCATTTAGAATAATTAAGGAATATTTTCCCTCCTTTATGTAGAACAAAGGACAACGGTACAGGGCCAGGTTTATTTTTTGCACACACAGACTGGAGTTAGTACGTGGCATGACCCCAGGATACCAAGGTATGTATTCATAGCTATACAGTCAGTTATTTTCATCTGATGGCAGTCAGCTGAATCATTAAGTGCTGATGATATGAAGTGGTTCCTACTCTGAGAGATAGCAGAATAAGGAATCATCGTAGATTTCTTTATTGACTTTAATTCAATCCCCTCAGGTTACTTACTTTGCTTATTAATTAAAAATTAGCTACCTGTGACTTTTAAATCAAGTAAAAACATCATGTAACCCTTACTGAAGTTACATTGATAAAACATGGATTTGACTTGATCCTTTTAATAAAGTTGCAAATTGCTTTGTTGACTCTGACCTAAAATTTTTCTGAGACTGAGAGCCGTTTGAGTGCTCAACTGAGAAAAGCTAAATTCTGCTGGCTTTAAACTACTGATAACTTCTGACTCCTGAATGGTTGGTTGATGTCTTCAATCATAGTATTGCTCACTTTTTGTGCAGCTGAAGCAGAAATATTTTGCCAATTCTACACTCTAGGGGTTTGAAAAATTACTTTTAAAGAACTATTTAAAATTCTCTTCATTTCAGACCAACAATTTGCTGCTGGGAAAATATGAATCAGCCACAAAATTAATTTGGTAAAGCCTCTTTAAAGAATTAGCATGTGCTAATCCAGTCTTTTGTGACTATACATCCATAGCTGGCTAGTTTCCCTGAGGGGATTTGCTTCTCCATAAAGTTCCTATAGGCTATCTGTGCCCCAAAGCCTGGAAAGTGAAACTATGAAAGTCTGCAACTTTCTACTCACTGTGCAGACAACATAACTAACTGGAGTAATGCAAGATACTGGATAGATGAAGCAGAGTGCAGAGACAGGCTTTCAAGAACAACAGTTTAAGTAAACAGGTCACAGCGTCTTACTAGCGACAATAACATTTGCCTTATTTTTTAGCAAAGGTTGTTCTCTCTTTCTGTACCTGTTTTGAGACAAGACTTCATAATCTTGTCCTTGCCATTTAGCACAAATGTACACTAAAAATTGGATGTGATCAGATCACTAAACTACAGTTTCAGATGCACAGCTGATCTAAACACATATAGCCATAGCTGAAATCTTTTAGAAAAACCTGACGAAGGCCTATTCCCTGCTTTTTCCTGTACTAAGGAAGCTTAGACTAACAGACGTATTGGAGCATGAGCTTTCGTGGGTGAATACCCACTTCGTCGGATGCATCCAACGAAGTGGGTATTCACCCACGAAAGCTCATGCTCCAATACGTCTGTTAGTCTATAAGGTGCCACAGGACTCTTTGCTGCTTTTACAGATCCAGACTTACACGGCTACCCCTCTGATACTTGAGGAAGCTTAGAGTATATAAAATGTGCTTTCCCCATAGCCTCACAATCCACTGACTTATGTTCATAATGTATAACTAGATTTAAGAATATTCCCATTCAGAATATCTGTCAGGCAGCATCTTGAACCTCAGATAAAATGTGCATCATAGCAGCTGTCTAGTGCATTTTTAACTTCCTTATTAATGAGAACAACTTTGCTATCTAAATAATAGTCTTCAATGACTCCATCCCTTTTTTTGCCCCTGCTAGTATTTTCCTATACTTAGGATGCTGGAGTGTCCTCTGCCTTTGCAATTCTGCATGTGTAATACATCATGTCAATGGAATTGAAATGTTACCTGTAAGTAAGTGTACTGTCTTCAATAGCACTTGTAAAAAAAATTACATTTGAGATTACCTAGAATGAAAAGGAGAATGTTGTCGACAATGTC
Source organism: Mauremys mutica (assembly GCF_020497125.1). NCBI lineage: Eukaryota > Metazoa > Chordata > Testudines > Geoemydidae > Mauremys > Mauremys mutica. The sequence goes on along the minus strand of NC_059082.1, from coordinate 77,754,204 downwards.
TCCCTGAATAAATGAGTTGTACTGAAATTATTAATCATATGGTTAGAATCAGAAACTTGCTAATTAGAAGTGAGAGATCTTCTTGCCTACTTGTGCCTATTTTTATCACTAACAGTTTCAAAAAGATAGTGGGAATAGTCAGCCACCTCAGGTTTTTAATGGTCTGGGTTTTTGAACACTGCAATTTATAGTCTTAAGTTTATGAATGCTGTAGTTTTTTGGGAAGAAGCCCCTTTTAGTGTTTAAAGGAATAGTCGAGTTATCTCAGCTTTTGTACATATCCTGATTTGTCATCTTCCCATGAGAAATCCCCGCATGGTGTTTACGCCATTTGAAAATATTCCCCATTTAATTGCTTAACCAAGTATCCATATTTAGTTCTCAATTATTCTTCAGTTCTAACCCTCTGGCTCCTAATCACTTTTATTGCTATACTCTGAACACCTTCCAATTCCTCATTCTTTGTGTTAACGAGATGTTCAGAAATGAATGCAGTTTTCCACATGCAGTTGCAGATAGGGTCTATTATCTCACTGCTCTGTTGTGATGTGCCTCTGAATGTGTAGCCCAAAACTACACTGTCAACACTGACCTTTTTTTGCTGCCATATTGTATTGGAAACTCGTGTCGAATTTGCTTTCTGCTGTCACTCCAAGGTGTGTGTAGTATTCCTGGTTTTCAGATCTATCCCTCCTATTTGAATATCTGGGTGTCTTGCGTAACAGATAAAACAGAATGGTCCCCGTCTTACATGGCAATCTCCCCTCGCCTTCATAAATTCCAAGTTCACTCATCTTATTTTCAGAGTAATTTGTTTTTCTTTTAGTTACCAATACTTTCTAACTTTTTTCCTTCTCCTCTCTCTCTAGAGACCTTAACAGTGTGAATTGCGATGAACTCGGACCTCTGCCACCGGGTTGGGAAGTGAGAAGTACAGTATCTGGAAGAATATATTTTGTAGATCACAACAACAGAACCACACAGTTCACAGACCCAAGATTACATCACATCATGAAGTAAGAACTTCACACAGTAGAGAATTCATCTTTTAATTTTAGGCTCCTGTGGTTTGAAGTAAAAATAGCTTAGCTTTTTCTTTGGTAAATTTAGATATAATGCTGTAACTCTTTGAGACCAGCATATTTTTTTAAGCCTAACAATAGATACAGTATTTACTACCTCATTTTGGTGCTACTTGTTTTACTTGCATGGAGCCCAAGTAAAATGCAATGAGAATGTTGTCTTAAGCTGTTTCATTTATAAAGCTCTCATGCAAACAGTTTTGTAATGGAATGTCATAGCTCTTAACGTGGTCTCAATGTTGGAGAAGTCAGTGAAATTTTTCATCACTGTCCAGTCAGCAGTCAATATAAGCGTTGTACAACAGTGAATAATATTGCCTTTCAGAACTTCTTAATTAATATTATTATCATGAACCATTGAATTTGGAATAGTTGCGTTATCTCAGCTTTTGTACATATCCTGATTTGTTACAGCCTCCAATAAAAGGCAGCAAGGCTGCAGTAATTACCCTGATCAATCCACTTTCTGCTTCATTTCAGTATTAATGAAAAGAGAGGCTAACTAGTTCTTTCATTGCCACAACCATCACATTATGCCACGTTCCCTACTTCTGTGCTTTTAGAGTAAATGTTCTACATCATTTTTTCCAAAGCCATCAATGCCAACTAAAAGAACCGAGCCAGCCTTTGCCAGTCCCAAATGAGGGGTCATTAGAAGATGGTGAGGAGTTGCCTGCACAAAGATATGAAAGAGACTTAGTACAGAAATTAAAAGTCCTTAGACATGAACTCTCTCTTCAGCAACCACAAGCTGGTCACTGCCGCATTGAAGTATCCAGAGAAGAAATATTTGAGGTATGTAGGTTTGTGCATCACTGGTGAGATGTGAGAGTCAAATGCTGCTGTTAGTTCTTATGTAAAATTGCTCTTTGTTTACAGTGAATCTGATTCATCCTAGGGTAGGCACTGAAGTAGACATGGCTAAGGAGATAAAGCTGCCGTAAAACGTAAGCTTGGACTACAAAATTTCAGAATTATTCTTCTGACTGAAGTTTGTAGCTAGAGAAGTGCAGCTGAAGTACCACCTCAGAACATATTGAATTATCTGTCTGTTTCTGTTTAACTTTCTGTCTGGGTAGCAGACCTATCCTATTACCTTCTTAACTCTGAGTTTGTGATTAGAGCCCTCATTTGTTTGGGGTATTTCCCCCCCCCCCCTTTCCTTAGGAGTGTGGGAAGGGAAGTCAGAAGCTGTCATGAACTCAACACCGACAGAGTTTTTTAAATGTAGTGCAGCATAGTATGAAAACATAAGGGAATAACATTGAGGAAAATGTTAACTGCTGAAGTTCAAATGTTGAATATAAGATTGTGGTGTTATGAAAATGTTTTCAGAATATGCCATACAAAGAGAAGTCTTTGCTGGTGTTTCCACACTTGTGCAGCTTGTCAGACAAGTCTCACTGAAACCTTTTTTTTCTTTCTGCAGACTTTGCAGCAAACTTGACCCTCTTTAGCTAAAATTACAAGCAGTCAAGAATTTAATGTGACAGTTTGGTTAGATTTTTAACAAATTAATCTGAATTTTTCTTAGTGAAATCCCTTAGTTGTATTTCCAGTCCATCTCTATCATTGATTGATATTATTGCTTGTGCTGTTCAGTCATGTAAAGATTTACTTTAATTGGGGAAGTCTCTTATTATTCTAGGAATGGATAACATTAAGAGCATTTGAACATAGAAAACACATCTGAATTTATAGAACAGGGGTAGGCAACCTATGGCACGTGTGCCGAAGGCAGCACACGAGCCGATTTTCAGTGGCACTCACACTGCCCGGTCCTGGCCACCAGTCCGGGGGGCTCTGCATTTTAATTTAATTTTAAATGAAGCTTCTTAAACATTTTACAAACCTTATTTACTTTACATACAACAATAGTTTAGTTATATATTATAGACTTATAGAAAGACTTTCTAAATATGTTAAAATGTATTACTGGCACGCAAAACCTTAAATTAGAGTGAATAAATGAAGACTCGGCACAGCACTTCTGAAAGGTTGCTGACCCCTGTTATAGTATCAGACTCCATGTATCGTCTCCTATTTAACACTAATACTGGTGCGATGTTATTGGAGTTCACATTGACACCAGCCATGAAATATGGGGAAATCTTGACTCAAATGGCAACCTATATGGTTCTAGTGGTTTATAATAGACTTATAACCATGGAAAGGAAAGAACTGTCATCTTTGTTATATATAGGAGTCCTACCGTCAGATAATGAAGATGAGGCCAAAAGACTTGAAAAAGAGGCTGATGGTGAAATTTCGAGGAGAAGAAGGCTTGGATTATGGTGGAGTGGCAAGGTGAGACCTGGATTTTTTTTTAGTCCTTTCTGTCTGGAATGTTGTAGTTGAACTGTAAAACAGCCTTTAAAATGCTTAGTGACCTACACCTGTTGCCACCACTGACACGCTGTGAGAATTCATCTTTACCCTGACAATGCCTCTGCCTCAATGTTTATTCAGGTCTTAATCACTTCCTGTCTAGACAGATGCTGTTCCATATCTTTTTTTTTATGATTTGCCCAAATCTCTGCATACAGCTTCAGAGGATCCAGAATTATGTAGCTAGACTACTCTCTTGTTCCAGATAGTGGAACAGTATAACCCCCATTACTTGCCTCAAGATCCTGTCTATCTCCAAAGTCTATCCAAAAACTGACTTCCCACAAAATTCTGCTTGTAATTTTTCTTGTTTGCTTTATTCTTTTTGGTTTTGCCCCTCCTTTCTCATGTCACATTAATGCTTAACAATTGGAAGCTGCTTTTTTACTGTTACTGTGCTGTCTGTGACTTCCTTCCAGCAGCTCAGTACTTCTGAGTCATTTCCCCTTTAAATATTACCTTAAAACCTTGCTTTTTCTTACAGTGAGTCACTTGGTTATACAGTTTGCTTTAGTAAGATATCCTTTATGCAAAATATTTACTGTGTGTTTGTTTTGCTGCTGCCGTCCTTCTTGGCTTTTATTACTGGAAGTGTGGGAAAACACAGGTTGAATTGCAGATCATTTTGGAGAGAATATTGTCAACATAAAACTGCCACTTAAGTCTGAAAATTTTTCCTACTATTGTTAGTAATAATACCTAAAAATTCTGTAACTGAAGTAGGTTTGAAATAAATCTCATTTCAGTTGGGCGTACACTTTTATTCCAAATTGTCAGCTCTGTATGGTTGGCACACAGCAAGAGGGCTTAGAAGAACATATTTTTAAATAGGAAAATAAGATTGTAAATATTGGGGCAGATGTGTACTACCTGAAACTACTGAATACTTAAAAAAACAAAAAAAAACCCACAAAACAAAAAACCTAATTCAAGTTGATGTCCCTTCAATTACATCATTGGCCTAAAACTTAACATTTCCTCAAAACTCATGTTCGTATGTGTTCTCAAATGTATGCGTATATCCAGTCTGTAAGGCACCAGTGGTTAAAATGTTCAAAAGCACACAAGTGGCTTAGGAGCCTAAAGCTCAAGGAAAGTCAGTGGGGCTTAGGCTCCTACATCATTTAATCAATTACTTGAACATATGACCTAAATCCACATTAACTGCTCAAAAACTTTAATGCATAGTTAAGGTTGCCCAATGATGCCTCATATCCTTCCAGATAGCTAGCTCTGCACCAAAAGTTACACAAATCTGGAAATATTATGAGTGCCTCATGTTAGGAGGTCTCCATTGATTAAATGACCCAGCAATTTGTTTTCCTTTTATTACACTCAGTCCCGTGGCTCAGGTGAAGAGTATGAGTTACGATTACATTACCCTAATTGCTTACTCGTGTCTGTTTTTTCCCTTTTTTTTTTTGTTTTAATTAATGCTAATGCTAATGCTTGACAATACTTCTAAAGTAAAATCAAAATCTGTATGTGAATGAGCCAGACTTTTCTCGGCTTCCTAGAGGAAGCTTTATAGTCCTCCACCCTAGGCAATATAGATTACCAGATTTCTGATAGAAAATTGAAAATAAATCATTCAAGACTGTTTGACAGAGATATAATAAATGTTTGAAATCTCAGTGAAACTTTCACTAAAATCCTGCTTTGTTTGGCAGAGAGTGGTTGTATTTACTGTGCCATGAAATGTTGAACCCCTATTATGGACTCTTCCAGTACTCTACTGACAATATTTACATGCTGCAAATCAATCCAGACTCTTCTATCAATCCTGTAAGTATTAACATTAGAGCAATAATAATATATGTTAAACTTCAATGGGAGCTCAATCACACTTCTACTTCTGTTAATCATTGTCCAATCTTAAGAGGGTAAACAATAGAGCTTTGTGATGGGATGTAAACTAATGTAATAGTGAGTTTTAGACTGATGTACCAGAAGTAGTGTGTGGTTTATGGTATGTCAGCACTGCTGTGTGCTGTCATGTGAGATTCTTTGGTACTATTAAACACCTGGTCCTTTGAGACCATATGCATGGGTGCAGCTACTCCCCCCCCCCCCCCCATTGCTCCTGAATGCACTGCCTTGGTGTTGACTGCTGGGGCTGCAAGCAAGGGTTGGACCCTGTCCCCCTCCGGAGACAGCTAGGGCACAATGGTGGAGGAGCAGGCAGCTGATGAGGTCCCCATCTTACCAGGGGTGGTGGGGCGCAGGCTTTGGGCTTCAGCCTTGGGGTGGCAGGCTCTGGCTGTGGGGCTTTAGTCTCCAGCCCTGGGCTACGGCTGCACGGCTGTAGGCACCAGGCTCTGGCCGCAGGGGTTTGGTCTCCATCCCTAGACCCTGTCCACCAGCCTTTAGGTTCCAGCCCCCCGCTGCCTTCCCCATTCACCCACCCACCCTCATCTCCCCTGGCCCCAGCTGCCAACCCCCGCCCCCATGGCTTAATTTGTCCCCAGGCTTTCCGGGGTTGAGTAAGTCTGCTGTGAAAAGTGATACTTGTACGTTTGTTAATACCCCTTTTCGCAACAGACTTGCTAGCTAGCAATAAATAAATTACAATTATCTGCACGTGTATATTTGCATTTTTTTTCCTAAAGCTAATTAAGTATTTTAGGAAAAAGTGCGAGAGTGACCACCATCAAGAGTTGGTGGCCTCACTCTGAGGCCATTGAATAATTTGTCCTGAGAACCCCTGGTCCCTTCTGGCATTATAATCTATGAATCTAGAGTAAACCCTTGTGTATTTTGTGATTTTTAGATGATGTTGCTGCACTGATGCAGACCCCTAGTGTAGGCATGATTTACACCTCATGCACTTAAATCAGTGACTAAAATCCCAGTGTTGACAAGTTATAGGTGGCACTGTGCAAGAGAATGTATTGGAAGAAATTTGGCCTCAGGTTGAAAAAGCCTACTCCTTAAAAACTGAGGCAAACCTGCAAGCATAAGCAACATGTGGATGGTCTAGAACTGGATGAAATGAGCTATTTGCCAACTTCCAACAGAAGAAATTATCAATAAGAGTTAGGGGTACAGCTGATATTCTACTTGACAAGCATTTAATTTGTTTGGATTTTCTCTGCTGCTCGTATTTCTAAAGGGTTTCTTTGGGTTCATATTCTTGCATTTCCTTTTTTGGTGTTGAACCCTTCAGATGGTGTGTGGAGACCCTTCCAAATTAAATTGACCCAGTTAATTCATTAAAAGCAGCAAAGAGTCCTGTGACATCTTATAGACTAACAGATGTATTGGAGCATGAGCTTTCGTGGGTGAATACCCACTTCGTCGGATGCATGTAGTGGAAATTTCCAGAGGCAGGTATATATATGCAAGCAAGAATCAGGCTGGAGATAACGAGGTTAGTTCAATCAGGGAGGATGAGGCCCTCTTCTAGCAGTTGAGGTGTGAACATCAAGGGAGGAGAAACTGCTTTGGTCTGTGTGCTCCCAGCTATCAGAATCAGCAACATGGAGGCAGCACTTCTCTTGCTCGTGCTTTCACTCCAGTGTCAGGAAACAGGCAGAGCTTCTGTGAGATGCTGGTGGACATTTCAGTGGTGTTTTCTGGCCCACCAAAGGCACCTGATAGAGCTTATGATGGAGGCGGAGGAAGAAGAAAAGGAGAACACAAACATGGTAGACTTAGAGGCTGATGCTGCACATGACATTCAGAACATCTGCTGATGCCCCCTATGTAGATAAGCTCTTCTGGAGCAGAGCCACAAGCGTAGATTGGTGGGACCACATCATCATGCGGACAGGGGATGACCAGCACTGGGTTCAGAATTTTCACATGGAGAAAAGCTACATTTCTGGAGCTTTGTGAGCAGCTTGCCCTGCCCCCACCCCACCCCCAGCATCAAGCCACACACATGAGGACAGCCATGCTGGTCCAGAAGCAGTTTGCTATAACAATCTGGAGGCTGGCTACCCCAGACTGCTACGGACTCTTTGCCAACCAGTTTGGTGTTGGAAAAATCAACTGTGAGTAAAGTGGTGGCAGAGATTTCTGAGGCAATCAGGTGTGTGGTTTACTCCAGCATGTTGTGCATAATAGATATTCCTGAAATAATTGCTGGCTTTGAGAGAATGGGCTGTTCCTCGGGGTGAGGCTGGGGCATCAAAAAGCTCCTCCAAGTATGGCCCCAGGTTGTGCTGCTCCTGCAGCAAAGCCTCCTCTGGGCCCAGTTTCAGCAGCAGTTTCATTTCGCTGGCCTCACTCACTTTTTCTGTTCAGTCTCCATTGCAAACACAGAAGGCTTTCTGATGGTGTGTTTGCAGCTCACTGACTCACCAAGCTTCTGTACTACAGCAAGTGGGAGAGGGGTAGATGCTTCAATTTTCCTGCAGTCAGCTGGCGGTTCTTGGGATAGAGAGGACAAAGGAAGGTGACTCATAGGATTATGGGATACTTTTGGTGGACTTCTAGGACTTCAGTCGAGAGGCTGCATCTACACTGCAAAGCAGAAGGGTTTGAACCCTCCATTACTGCAGGAACCTAGGACTTTAGGTCTGAGCCAGAGTCTGAGAGAGTTGTGTGTAGACAGAAGGGGATATGGGCTCAAACCTGAGTGAGCCCAGGCTTACATAGTTGTATAGACATACCGTAGTGCCCAGCAGATTGCAAATCCTTGGATACTAAGTCATTGCTACTGGCATAAATATAGCCACAAGGTGTCAGCATTGAACTGCTTTTCTAATTATTTATTCTTTCTTCTGTGTCCCCTGCAGGATCACTTGTCATATTTCCATTTTGTTGGTCGGATAATGGGTTTAGCTGTGTTCCATGGACACTACATCAATGGGGGTTTCACAGTTCCCTTCTACAAACAGCTGCTGGGGAAACCCATTCAGCTATCTGATCTGGAATCTGTTGACCCAGAACTGCACAAGAGTTTAGTTTGGATTTTGTAAGTACTATTCATTTACCAAGTACTTAACTGTAGAAGACCGAGCACTAGACCTCAGAGGTAGTCAGATATCACATTGAAAGAGAGCCTTCACAGTGAAGCAGGTTTGCAAAAACACACAATTTCGTGGCCTCTGCTCCCCATCCAAGAATTGAAGGTACTTGGGAAGGAGAGCTCTTACACAAACACCACTCAGCTCTTGCTGGATCCTCAGTGAAATCAAACCTTGTCCTTAGTTGTCTGTTTAGTTGCAGAAATTATTTATATCATAATCTAATTCTGTGTATGATTGCTTGGGAAACAACCAGTGGGGGAGCGTGCCCTTGGTTCTACTGTTTTAGATATATATAAGAAATTGTCTTTTATATTCACATCCTCTTAGATTTAGTCAGATATATTTGAAATTCCTTCAGTGTTTCATTGGTCATAAGGCCAATAATTATCAATGCAGCTTCTCCTTTTGTGTTCTAATTCATTGTCAATTCACCAGCAGTTCAGAAAATTACATCATCTCCCTAATACTTTGTGTTGAAATATGGCAACAAATCAGTTAATTTTATTTTAAATTTAACAAATTAACTGTCTGTTTACTAGCAGGGTGTGCCAGTGTGATAGAGACAAGGGAAACTAACACATAGGTTGGGCTTCTGAAACCCACAAGGCTATACATGAGAGAGGTAACATAGGAAACAGTAAATGTAGGGCTTGTGAAAGATGGCAGATAGACCCTTCACTCCACAGATTAACTTCCTTAAGTGTTCAATAAATAACTGGTCTGTATGCATCAACAGATTGGAAAAAGTCAGTTTTATCCTTTTCCTTTTAATTGACAGAGAAAATGACATCACCCCAGTGTTGGACCATACTTTCTGTGTGGAACACAATGCTTTTGGGCGGATTCTGCAGCATGAGCTCAAACCAAATGGCAGAAATGTTCCTGTTACAGAAGAGAACAAGAAAGAATATGTCAGGTACCATGAGAAGAATCAGCTGCCCCAACCATAACGGGAAGGGGTTGGAGAAGATGAGTTCTTTATTCAATTCTTAGGATCTGAAAAGTGAAGTAATGAAGAGTGCACAGTTAGAGGGAGATCTGAAAATTGTTTTTAGTGAACAAGTGTATGTTTTGTTTAGGACTTGAGGAAAAGAGATTCTCAGAGAGAAAGCACATTCAGGAAAGCAAAGGATTTCCCAAAGTTCCCATTTCCAGCCCATCACAACCACTTGTGTCCATTAGAATGACTCTTCCTTTGTCTAGGGAGGAATGAAGACCTTTCTCTGAGCAAGTAAACAGTGTTCCTTCAATCAGTCAGAGCAAATTATTAGAAAATAATTCCTTGGCACTTCACTCCAATGGCTTTGCAGGGGCTTAAGGACCAAGTTCTGTTCTGAGTTGTGGTTCTCTGCATGGCAGCAGTTTCTGCTGGCACTAAATCAGTCTATTCTGAAGAATAAATAGGTCTAAGTATCTTAGATTTGGGGACATTTTTGCTGCAGGATTTATAAGGTATATAGATTTATGGATTTGAAGGCCAGGAGGGGACTAATATGACTCTCTAGCCAGTGGTTCTAAACCTTTTCCATACCAGGCCCACCTTCTATTTAGCAATATAGGAAGGGTAGGGTGGTCATGACCCCCTGATTGAGAACCCATCATCTAGTCTGATCTGTAGCATTGCACAGTACATAGAATTTCATCCAGTAATTCCTGGATGGTGTCCAATAACTTGTGTTTGAGCTAGGTCATCTCTTTTTAGGAAAAAATCCAAAGAGAATTCAAGATCACACCTGTATCCAATGTAGAGAGTAGGTTCATATTTCTCCCTTAGTTGTTTATTATCATACATATTAATTCATTGCTGCTTTCACTTGACTTCCGTCTTCTTACTGATGACATTGAAAAACATGACTAAAATCATTTTGGGATTAGACTTCTGAGCTGGCTTTAAGCAAACATGCCTAAAAGTGGTGATAAGTATTTGAAGGGAGACTGATGATTGAGGGCAGAACTTTAAGATTTTTTTTCAGAAAATCTGCAACACCCAAGTATAGAATAATACTTATTTTGATGCATTTCAAACATTAATTTACTGCTTTCCCTTAGGCTGGGAATACAAATGCTCTGAACTGATGGGAGATGTAATGAATGATACAAACAAGATCTAGTGACCTATTCACAGTAGCTAGTTAGTGCTGACTTTTCTGGCCTGATTTTGTATGAATTCTTCATCTTTATATACCTTCCTGGCATACCAATGTAATTTGTATATGTGCCATAAGAGCTAGGAGAAATAAACTGAGCTTTATAAAAGTTAGTTCTTGTTTTCTTTGAGTTGATATGGAACTGGTAATTCCAGAAGGAAAATGGACCAAAAAAGTGTTTTCCATAAACACAGTGTGTCTGTCCAGACCATAATAGGTCTTTGACCAAACTTTCCCACTCTTATATAAAAAAGCCCAGTTCTATCCAGCATATTGCTCCTAACTTTCCGTTTTGGGCTTTTTCTCTCCCAGGTTGTATGTAAACTGGCGATTTATGAGAGGAATTGAGGCACAGTTTCTGGCTCTACAAAAAGGCTTTAATGAACTTATTCCTCAACACTTACTAAAGCCTTTTGACCAGAAGGAGCTTGAGGTACACGTGTTTATTAATTCGGAATGACTTTATTTTGTGATCAGGATGACGCGTGAGAAAATGTTTAGAGTATTAATGTAAGAATAGTTTTGCCCTTTTCAATTATAATGAACAGTACCAGAAAGCTGTGTCATTTTAATCACAGTTGCTAGTTTGTTCTGGCTTTTTTGTACGTGTAAGATACTAGCATTACTGCTAGGGCTGTCTAAAATGGAAGATGGTAAAAATACATGTTGTCTAAACAAGGGCTAATGCTGGACGTCGACAGTTTTGTTTAACAATAAGACTGATTCTATATTGCAGATCGCACAAAGAGTGACAGATCCTAGCTTGTTAGTCTCCTCAGAATAGCTTGTCTTCTGTAATAGTTTACAATCCAGGTCATTTATTGATACTACGTAGAGCAAAGATTAGAGCACTTTAAAATGAAAGCAGAAAATTTAAGTATAGAATATACAGAAAAGACCTGGGCCTGTAACTTTAAACCTGAATTTCAAAATGCAGCCACTTAAAATGGTATTTTTTTCTTTGTATCACATTGATTTATTTCTGTTTTCTGTTCCTTCAGTGCAAGTGGTTTGCTCCCTTAATAGTAAAGCAGATGTTCTCAACTTGTAGCTTGTGGACCATTGGTGGTCCTGGAAGCACTTGCTAGCAATTTGTGGCATGCCAGCTAGTCACATAAGGCTATTTCTTGTTTCAGTCTTCTAAATTGCCTTGAAAGGCAAATAAAAAAATGCATTAAAAACTTTGTGATATTTTCCATGTAAACCAATGTTGCCATTGCCACAGTGTTAAATGAGTGGGAGTGAGAGGGAAGGGGGTCTACATATCATGGCACAAGACAGATCCATGAGACAATACTCTTTTAAAATGTGGTCCACCACCTGAAACAGTTTGAGTACCTTTGGAATATACTATATCAGGGATCGGCAACCTTTAGCACGCGGCCTGTCACGGAAATCTGCTGACGGGCTGGGGCGGTTTGTTTACCGGCTGCGTCGACAGGTTTGGCCGATCGCAGCTCCCACTGGTCATGGGTCGCCGTTCCAGGCCAATGGGGGCTGCGGGAAGCAGTGGACAGTACATCCCTTGGCCCACACTGCTTCCCGCAGCCCCTATTGGCCTGGAACGGTGAACCGTGGCCAGTGGGAGCTGCGATTGGCCAAACCTGCCGACGCTGCAGGTAAACAAACCGTACTGGCCTGCTAGTGGCTTTCCCTGATGAGCCGCGTGCCAAAGGTTGCCGATCCCTGGACTATATCATTCATTTTAAGCAATTGGATCTTGTGTCCCCACTTCCTTATCGCCATTCCAGCTGGTTGGGACCTTGGCCTATCATGACTTCTTCCCACTACTCAGCATTCCATTCAGGGCCGCCCAGAGAATTCCGGGGGCCTGGGGTCTTCGGCGGCGGGGGGCCCCTTCCGTTCCGGGACCCGCCGCCAAAGTGTCCTGAAGACCCGCGGTGGGGGCCCCCCTGCCGGCGAATTACCGCCGAAGCGGGACCCGCCGCCGAAGTGCAGCCCAGTCTTCGGCGGTAATTCGGTGGCAGGGGGCCCCGCCGCGGGTCTTCAGGGCACTTAGGCGGCGGGTCCCGGAACGGAAGGGCCCCCCGCCGCCGAATTACCGCCGAAGACCGAGCTGAACTTCGGCAGCGGGTCCCGCTTCGGCGGTAATTCGCCGGTGGGGGGGGTCCTTCCGCCCCGGAGCGGAAGGACCCCCCCGCAGGCGAAGACTGGGAGCTAAGAAGCTCCGGGGGCCCAGGCCCCCCGGAGCGAGTGAGGGACCCCGCTCCAGGGGCCCCGAAAAACTCTCGTGGGGGCCCCTGCTGGGCCCGGGGCCTGGGGCAAATTGCCCCTCTTTCCCCCCCACTCTGGGCGGCCCTGATTCCATTTTCACTTATGGAAGAGATCTAAGGAATTTGTTTTGTAGTCTGTATTAGAGATGATAAACAGAATATTGTATAGATATATATGCCATGGCACAGTTGGCAGTGATCTAGTAAGATCTCGCAAATTAAGCAGGGTTTGGCTGTAGTCATTAGTGGGATGGAAGACCTCCAGATAAAGTGCAGAGCTGTGAAAAGTGGTGTGTATGATTCAGTAGGTGACACTCTTTTGTCTAAGTCTGAAGATCTGGTATAGTGTAAGGAATCACACTATGCTTTTCAGGTTACATGTTAAAAAAACAAACAAACAAAACTAGTGATAATTAAAGTAGAGGTTGGCTTTGGTTTCTTCTGCAAAACCCAGTTTAGGTAATTGCATTTGCCTACCTAAAATCCACTTGCCATTTCAATTGGAGAGAGTATTCACCTCCTGTCCTGAGCTGTTTAGTAGCATTACTATATACAGAAAAGTTTTTCATTGTGGGTAAAATGATTTGTGTATGTGCAGTATATTACAGTTTGTAAAGCATGTTGGGGGAATAAAAATGTAAGATGTCATTTCAGTGCTTGTTGCTTTAAAGTGTTTTTAAAATTATTTAACAGCTAATAATAGGAGGCCTGGATAAGATAGACCTGAATGACTGGAAGTCAAACACACGTCTAAAGCACTGCATGGCAGATAGCAATATCGTAAAGTGGTTCTGGCAAGCCGTGGAAATGTTTGATGAGGAAAGAAGGGCGAGGCTGTTACAGTTTGTGACTGGGTCCACACGTGTCCCTCTTCAAGGTTTCAAGGCTTTGCAAGGTGACTGATGTGGAGTCTGAGTTAATGCGTAGTCGGAGAAGGCAGTAAAAGTTGTTCCATATTCACTGCACTATAATAATAGCATGTCAGTATGTGGCAGTAGAATTTAGTAATCTAATTACTGAAACCCTGCCCTTGAATTGAAGTTCATTTGTCAACACCTCTGCCAGTAATGAACACATTGTCAATGGATATCACTACTGGCAACTGCTAAGTCTGTATTCTTGTTATCAGGTAGCAGTTCAGTTGGCGTCATCACTAGTATGTGCCAGGCTCTGAGAAGACTATTGTCTAGATGGGTGTAGTTAAAATCATTGTATATACAATGACTGTATATTTAAGTGCATGAAATTTACAAATCTAATTGGGTCCCTGATGCACATGAACTACTTAGACTGTTTCTTAAATGAAGATTTTATACCCTGACTCAATACATTTGCTATAAGTATTTTTTATTAGACTTTGAATGTATTTCCGGAAATTTTCTCTTTCTGGCAACAAAATTTCAGTGTCTTAAGCACATTATGAATGGACCCATTACAGATGCATGTTGGCTGAGAATAAATGGAGCCTTGCAGCCATAGTGTGTGTGTGCATCTCCAAGTGCTGCTTGCCTTAACACTTCTCCTATTTTGAGAACGGGGAAGCTCTTATTTAAGTAAAAACCCATGTTTTCTGAGGGCTCTGTTGGGTGATATCTTTGTTATTAACAACTCCAGCTACCTCCCCAAAACGCCTGGGCTAACTCTGCACTGACTGGTGTGCACAGTTAACTTCTGGTACATTCCTGCTTGAAACTGGAATTAATCCTCCTTCCCACCTCCCTCCCCCCGTATTTGGCAAATTCATTATGTATTATAACTGTTGCTGAAGTGCATTAACTAGAATGTCTGTCTGTAAGGTTCTACAGGCGCTGCAGGACCCAGGCTGTTTACCATCCATTTGATAGATGCAAATACAGACAACCTTCCAAAAGCCCACACTTGGTAAGATGAAGATGTTATTAAAATCTGCTGCCTCTTGCATTGGTGCACAGTATATTAATTTATCTCCATTTGTCCAGTCAAGCCTTCACAGATAAAAGGATACACATTACAAGAAATAATCTTCAAAGACAATGATTCAATAATTCCATGTATTCCTTGTGCAGCAGTACAGTAATGGTGTTCTTGCATGTGCATTTAGCTATAAAATTAGAAAAAAGGCACTCCTAATACGTGTTATACAGAACTGAGCTTCAAGAGAAGCTGAGATTAGCTTTTGCATAGACCTACTCACATGCTCATGTACAGGAAGCCATTTTAATAGGTACCCTAAATATTTTGGCATTCAGAACCAAAAGGTAGGAAAACTTATTTTGAAGCAACACTTTGAGTAAATTAACCACTTAACTGTGTCCTTAATATGCCTCATACTTGGGGCAAAGTGCACACCCAGTGCTGCCCTGCATATTAGGCACACTACTGTCTGCTGTTCCATTGGACCATCAGCCTCACAGAAAGCAGGAGCATTGTCCGATACAGGAAATGCTTTGGATTCAGTAACTTCTTCCCCTATTATATATTAATAGGCGAGGAAAAAGTTAGTGTTATAGTGACTAAAACAATGCTTCAAAATGCTTTGGACGCTAACCAGTGTTACTGTAGCCTGGTGTCTTTTACATGTTGCAAGTGTTTTCAGTTCAATATTCCACCATTAGAATTATACCTTATTATTAAGCAAAAAAAATTATCAAACATTTCACATGTGAATGCTAAATTTTTATTTTAAAAAGTGGAGCCATATTAGAGGCAATATTTATTTTTTTAAAAACTAGGTAAAGGGTAACAGGAAACAGTGAAGTTAAACTAGCTCAAATGCTAACAAAATTCCTTTCCCCCCAGTTCACAGCTCCTCTGTGCAGGTTCATGAACTATAGGAAAAGGTGCTAAGTTAACCCTAATCTTGTTTAATTTGATCACCGAAACAGCTAATAATTTTCACTTCTACCACAGTTCATTTTATAGAGTACATCTTTAAACATGTTTCAGAGTAGCAGCCGTGTTAGTCTGTATCCGTAAAGAGAACAGGAGTACTTGTGGCACCTTAGAGACTAACAAATTTATTTCAGCATGAGCTTTCGTGAGCTACAGCTCACTGTAGCTCACGAAAGCTCATGCTGAAATACATTTGTTAGTCTCTAAGGTGCCACAAGTACTCCTGTTCTTTAAACATGGGTTTTTTCAAGTGAAATGTTTTGGGTCATATACAGCAGTGTTCATACTGTTATTTTCATCATCTTTAGCTTTAACCGGATTGACATTCCGCCTTATGAGTCATATGAGAAGCTTTATGAGAAGCTATTGACAGCCGTGGAAGAGACATGTGGATTTGCTGTGGAGTGAAGAGGCAACCAAAGGAAACAGACACTAGCTCATGGACCACCAGATCAAAAGCTAGAAGAAGCTTGCTGTGAACTTCCTGCTAAGCTGTCTTAAGCATTGGAACACTAGACAACTTAGAGAGATGGGGTTGTTTCCCCTCCTTTGTTGGTGGGGGGGAGGGGGCTTTTGGTGGTGGTTCCCAGCCATTTTCTCCCCTTTGTTACAATAATCCCCACCCTCTTCTTCCATCCCCATAAAATGAAATGCAGCCAAGTTCAGCATTTGGCTTTGATTACACCAGATATTCTGCTAGACTTGTAACACATATTGTGATAGGGTCAATGACCTGTGGTCTTTTTATAGGAGTATCAATCTGTAGTTGAGTATCTGAGCTTGGTTTGCTGAGGACTTGCAACTGGTAGGAGTACCTGGCTATTTTGTCTTAAAGCAAGCTTGAGCCTCTTATAGAGTCCAGCAGCTATTGAATATCTGACTGGCACTGGAATTCAGAATTGCACGTTTTAAACACCTGTTAAACAAAACAAATTTCTAGCAGAAAATAAAACTCCATATGCACATGTAACTGAAGTTCTGCCTTAGCAGGAAGCTCTCAGTAAAAGTAGTGGCTCATGTCTAGAAAAATGAAGGATTCCAGGGCAGCTTAATTGGTGTATATTATTTCTTTTTGGATGTCCTGGTTGAAATTTAATTGTTTTGCACATGGGAAAAATATTTCTCCTGCAGATTCACTTACCATAGTCTGTCCAAATTTAAGTACTTTGCAAAGAAGCTTGGTAAAGAGAAAGCAAACAGACAAAATTTTCAAATCAGATAAATCCAAAAAGCTGTGATTTCTGTGCCACTGTTTTATCTGAGAGACACTTGTGAGCTGAAATTCTAAAAGATTTTATGAGGAAATTGCTAAAAGCTAAGCTAATGGAACAAAGTTCTGTTCTTAAGTCATAGGCCTTGTGAAAGGTGTTTTTGAGGGGAAGGTAAAAGGATAACTATATAGTGAATAAAGTCTAAACTTTACGTAAAGCTATTGGAAGGTTTTATCTTTTAAGTTCTATAGAGATGGAAATTACTCCAGAGTGCCACATATGGCATTTTTTTCAACTATCTGAAACTAATGTTAAAGGTTGGTACTCTAACTCATTTGCTAAAATGGATTCCCAGTGCAAGGGGAAACAGCAAATCAAGTACCTGGGTCAAATAACATTTCTTCCAATTTGCACACTAAGATAAGACAGTATTTTAACAAAATAACATGACTTCATAAAGAGCAAGCTAGCCATCAAACATGTCTAAACATAAGTAAAGCAGACTTGCTTTGTATAGGATTTTCTTTGGCAAGCCTGATTTTTAGAGAGATTCATTACTGTAACATTTAACAGATGTTATGTTTATGGAATAGTGCATTGGAATTCAGCTGTGGGTCAGAGATTGTTCTTCGAAAATGTCTACTGGAATATTTCTATTTTGTCTTTTTTAATTGAATTTGATAATAGCTTTAAACTGTGATAGGACAAAAAGTTATATACTTGTCAAAAATCCTAGAATCTTCCCCCTTTGTTTTATTTTCCATTGACCATAATTCTTGTGATTTGATGTTGGGAGTGTCAGAATTGCATTCCAAGTATGAAATGGTATAATTTTGTGAGATTTGCACAGTTTGGCTAGAGAAGCTCACATGGCAGGATTTTGTAAGAGAGACATGTTCAGACAGTTGTACGTAGCGTTTTTAGAATCTAGTGGCACTTAAGGACCAGTTTCTGCATTATGGGTTATTGGGCATGGAAGGAGAAATTGTGTGACACTTGCAGTAGAGGGGAAAATGCAACTTTCTGCAGCCGCACATCTGTGCAGTCTTGCATTGGGTAATGTAATTCCACTAGTCCTGGCTTGTTGAAAATGGCTATGAAATCAGTCACTGCCAATGGAATGTAGTTAACCTTTCAGTGCATTTTGTATGTGCAATATACCATAGGCAGATAGGAAAAATCCAAAACAGGTGGTTGCCCAAAAACATTGTATGCAGTCTCACGTTGTGGTTTTTTCACTGAAAGGGCTAAGAATAAATAAATAAAACCCACCAGCTTCACACAAAGCACAGCTGGCTCTCTAAAACCAAACAAGGTGAGGATGGAGGGGGCTCAGTCCGGAGAACTGCAAGTCAGCATTTGATAGTACATCTCTTCTAGATCAACACTTCGTTGGTTGCACAAAATAGGCAAGGACTTCTGTTTTGTAAAGTCTGTTTTTGTATATTTAAAAGCCTTGCTAATGTCCCTTTTCCATGCTGGCAGCAGTGGGGAGAGGGAACTGTCCTCTAAATTACTTAAGGGATAAATCTTTGAAACAGCTTTCCCACCTCTCCCGTTTTATGTTGTCTTTTCAATTTTGTGCCACGACCGTAATGATGGAGCATTAATTTTATATCATTGTGTACATTAATGTGTGAGGCAGGCCTTAAAACTGTCTGGATGGAGAAAATAATCAAGCTAGGCAAGTGTGGGTTTAAAACAATGCTTGGTTCTCACTATTCTGGTTTCACATCTGGGTTCATGGCCAAGAAATTGTGAAAGACGAGCAGAAAGTTGAGAGGGGATGGTGCTGGAGGGAACGTAGTCATTGGTTGACTGAGGTTTTTACTGAGTCTGTTCTTGTCACCTCGGACACCCAGAATTTTAAAGCGTGTTCTTTCCCTTGTGGTCTGCCAGCATGAAGAAGATGGAACGTGTTCTCTGGAACAACTTCCAGTATTTGAAGTGGTTGGTGGTTTACAGACTTGCCCAAAGAATAACACAGAAAAGTTTACCGTTCACATTTCACCGTCACCCATCTGCCTTGTACACAAATACATTTTGGAGCAGACCTGAGGAAAGTGCAAGTTACATCTTCTGAATTCTTTCTTGTACCTATTCCAAAAGCAAATTTAGAAACTGCTCCAGTGGTACAGATGTTCAGTACTTGCCCTGATATTGCTTATCAGCCGATCCTATACACTCAGGGATGTAGGAGACCACCACTCTGCTTGTGTTTTAAATCGGGAAGAAATGAGGCTGCTTTATGAATGTTAGTTAACTTGGGCATTATGTTTGACAGAGCCCTGCTTTAAAAGGCTGCTTGTTGGTTGAGATGGTGAAATCAAAGCTTACTCAGCTGTACATTTTTAGTTCAAATCAAGGAAGGTGGTTTTGAAATCTAGCAGATTTCATACAAGTAATGCCCCCGCCACCACACACTCTGCACCCAGTGCCCAGGATCGGTGCTGTGTAGCACAGCAGGCTCCCAGAAACACAGTATATGTGATTCTGTTTTTAATTTGTTAATTTTTGTTCCTTGACCACTTTATAATGTATTTTTAATTTATTATTTTGTAATGTCTTGTTTAAGTATTGCTGCTATCCTTGTTATTCTTCCCACTGTTTTTATTGCAGATTTATTTTGTGAAAGTTGTACACTAAAGTTTCATTTTATGTCTAAATCAAAGTATTTAAAGAAATACTAGTTCTATTTAATGTGGTTATGGAACCAGCTGGAATAAACAGTGATTGTATAGTAGGCTGGACCCAGGAGGTCATGTTCATTTTTGTTACATATGCAATAAACTCACAACTTTAAACTCTTGGTATCTACCATTGTGTTTATCAAACTGTGGATAAGGCAGTGATGATTGTGACTAAGGGAGTGATATCAGTCAGCCCATATTTGGGGAATGGTAGAACAGTAGGGAAGGCAATAAAGAAATGGATTGAAATGCCACTGAACTGAGTATTTAGCAGAGCTTACAGTAGAACCTAAGACATGATTGACAGTCTGCATCTATAATAGTTTTTACAAAAGTTTTCTAGCATTAGTTAAGCACTGATCCAGCACTGGCAATGATGGAAGCTCTAGTGCTGACGAGACACTTTTACCACAGCATTGTCTAATTGTCTTCTGGGCACTCTTACTAGACCAGCAGTGATGAAAATTCTGATAAAATTTAAATGCAGACAAGCTGTGAAAGGTAGCATAGAACTCCATTAGATTTATCTGAGAACACATGGGTTGTTCAGAGGAAAATCATCTTCCCCAGGTAGCATTCATTATCTTTTAAGCTGTACAGTTTGTTGGGACATTTTTACCAGCCCTAATTTGCTTCTCTCCTTCAGCTGGCTTGTCATGACTTTTTTGCTGCTCCTTCTGCAGCTTCCTTCCTGTCTGCAAAATCTCTACCCTCAAGAAAAACAGAGATTCCATTTTAATGGTACTTGGGTAAAAGTAACTGACAAGTGTGGTCTCATATTACTAATGTTTTTGCTTTGGCAATGAGAAACTTATTTGACAGAAGTGATGTAGAGTACTGCTTGGCTGTATTTTCAAGGTGGATATGGGAGTTCTGGGCTTGATACAGAGGCATGTCTTGTGGCATAGCCTTTCCTGTCTAAAGCTTTTCTTGCTATGGTTTGTTTGATCTTCATGCCTATTGTTATAAAACTGGGATCATTCATCTGTTTTTGCTGTTCGTTGTTGAGTCAGTTTCATGGTATAAGAAGTGAATCTACATGTAATGAGTGAATGATTGTGGCCTTAATCCAAATTTTTCCTTTTTCAGCCAGCTAGTAGGGATTTAACCACTTTTGCTGATGGTTTGGAACAGAAACAGCCATCAATTCTTCACTGCTCTGACAAGCATTTGTGCTACCTTGTGTTTTCTTTATTAAATACTTTGGAAAAAAAATTCCTGGTCTCCATGGACTTCTTTTGGTATGCAAACCCATAGAGTATTTTGAAATTCTTTTTTCCCCCTCCTGACACTGTAAATAGGTGGCTGTCTACATCAGTTAATTGATACTTTTTTGAAGCGAGGGTCTTAAATGTTTTGCTTTAAAGCAACTGAGATGACAGGACTATATCGTACTCTATGAACTTTTGATAGAGACAGAAAAATGTTACGTTTCTGCTGATGGAAAATATAGGGATAGTTCAGCTAACAACTCCCCTTCTTATAAACAGAAATGCAGGAAGTCCAGATGGAATAAATCTCTTGGGTTATGTTTTCCGTTTCCTGGGCCACCTTTCAACAAGTCTGGTGGAAACAGCATCCTGTGAAAAGAAGGATCTGCCCATTAGTGACCTCACTTGTTTATGTATTTATGATGCTGCCTGTGGTGTGCTAGGCACTGTACAAACACATGGGAAAACAGTCTCTGCCCCAAAGAGCGTAGTTTAAAAAGGCAAGACACAAGGTGGTGGGAAGAGTCCCAAAGTACAAACAGTGGGATGGGTGATGATTGGTAAACTTGTTTAAATCATTTCTACAAATGTATCTTATAATATGATCCCCAGCTGCCCCCTTCCCTGTCCCTTTAGTTCATTCCACACCCCCTCCCTCTCTCATTTTCCCCATCCGTAAAATGGAGATAATTATACTGCCCTTTGAAAAGCGCTTTGAGAGCTATCAAATGGAAATCTCTGTTACATGGCTGAGTTGCAGAAAACTCAGCCAATCAGAGCAGCTAAACAGAAAACGCCCTTTAAAGTCCACCTCGTCTTTAATCCATGCATTTTACCTTCTGTTAATTTACACTTTCTCATTCCTAAACCTTAATCTTAGTGGAATTATCGCTGATTTGTAATAGGGATGTAAAAGATTAACTGATAAACTTGATGCTGATCGGTTTCTGTTAACAATTAAACTCCACCTGAGGCTCTGCTGCCTCTGCGCCTAGGGTCGAGGCTGCCACCGTGCATCCGGAGCTCTGCTGCCACCCAACACAGAGCCCCGGAGGTGGGCCGGCAGCTGAACCCTGCTGCAGCACCCCATGCACCTGTAGTTCCCCGGTTAAATGTTTAACCGTGTCATCGATAGAATTTTAATCAGTTACACGGTTATTTTTACATGGTATTTACATCTCTAATTTATTACCCCTTTCACTCTCCCTGCCCTCAGATGCCCTACAGTCACATCTCTCATCACTAGGCCAGAAGCAGTTCAGAAACACGCTGGCGACATCAGAGCACCGTCAAACGTGTTGCTGCTTCTCTGCTAACCCTTGCTGCAAGTTTTACTTCTTCCAAGAGAGGTGCTGGAGCTTGTCCCTGCTGCTGATGGAGCTGCGGCAACATGCCCTGAGCAGCTCCGTCCCCTGGTCCCACTGATTAAATGGGGAGTTTGGCTTGCAGTTTTGAGCAGAGAAGTGCCACGGTCGTGGTGGAGTTTTCTTAGCTAGTGGAACCTAGTTAGGGATGTTCACCCAACAACAGAGCCATATTTTGGGTGGCTTTTCCAGGTATTCATGGTTGTGGGTTGCTAATTACGGTATGACGAGGAAGGGGAGGGTTAATTGTTCTGGCAATTAGTGATGGTGCTTAGTCTCTAGATTTTCATTGGCTTATAGTTATTTGCTAGGTGGAATGTCCAAAAAAATGCTTGTCTAGGATGTCTTCTCTCAGCCCTGCTTGGACCAGTTTTCTTCCATTCATCTGGCAGCACTGGTTTACAAGAGGTTTGCAGGGAGACATGTGAACAGCAGTCACAAGGAGTTGGGATTGGAAACCAAACAGTTGCTGGTCTCCAGGTGTAGGGCTCTTTGGAAAATTAGCTAGGCATCCAGAACACAGGCTGCCACCTTAAAGAGTCTCTCCTGGCTATACATTGTGGCTGGGATATTTAAAGGAACCTGAGGGAATCCGGTGTCTCATTCTTAGGAAAATTCAATAGGATTTGGGTGTCTAACTCAAGTTCCTTTGCAAATCCTGGCTTGTTTTAGCTACAAAGAGTAAAACCAGCTTGAAGTATTTCTTGGGGGTTGTGTTTTCCATAGGGGAGCTGGCCCAGGTCACAGGGGAACTACCTTTATATAAAAAAAAAAAAAAAAAAAAAGCTGGTTTGTCTGAGCTTGGAATGACGACAAACCTAAATCGGGCACTTGAAATTAATTTACTAGTCATTGGTGTCAATCTTGCCCCATGCAAATGGATGCTGTAGTGATGAGCATAGCCGCCTTCAGACTTACCACCAAAGGTTTCTGGGAAAGCAACTGGTTGTGGCAGTAGAAGTAGAATCCTTGAAGGTTCATACTTAATTACACAACAAATTAGACCTCTTGAAGTTTATATTGAACCGCCTAGTGAATTGCTGGTCATGCTACTTGGGTAAAAGATTAAATCTTTCCAGGGACTGGCATCTGCTAAAGATTTGAAACTGGTTAGCAGCCACTCTGTGCTGTTAAAACAGGAGTCAGGACAAAATGTACCCCCCAGCTGCTAACACTGTCAAAGCCTCTAATTGATGGTGAAAGATTCATTTAAACAGAACCAGCTGCCTTTGCAGGCCAGGGCCTGTCTATTGGGAGCCGAAGACTCTTTTTTTTTCTTTTTCTTTTACAGGCAGATGCCCTTGAAGAGGAAATCTTTGATAGGAGAGAGCGAAATTATGGGAAGTCTGTCATGGTTATGTTGAGTCTGAACTCTTTATGCACTGAAACTTAACTCAGACTACATGTCTCTGTCTGAAACTTTTAATCAAAAGTTTTGACCTGCGAACTACTCATGACCCTTCCCCTCCCAATAGGTAGCCATAAGTAGCCATCTCCTCCTTTGTCTTCTCCAATTTGCATTTTAACCTGTTTTATCCCATAGAATCTTGATTGATTATGCATGACCATTATGATCTGTTAATCACTTTGTTTACTTCTGTGTATAAACATTGATGCTCACCCCTAATAAACTTGCCACACTTACTCCGAAGCTCTGCTTTTAAGCTAAGGATGGTGTGAGCCCGTTGATCAACGAATTGTTGTCTGGTCTCTGACAGATTTCTGAGCCCTATACCAACTCCACACAAACTCGGGTGCTGGAGAGGTGAGTAGGACTTGCTTTTTACCTAACAGTTACATTGACCCCACTTGTGCCTGGTTTCATCACAATTGCATAAGATGACAGGAAGAAATTGAACACTTCCAAGATCCCCTTGCTGAATCTGTTCAACCACTAATTTTCGCTTTTGCGTGCTGAGAATAAGGGCTCGGCCCTGCTGCTGTGTGCTGAGTGGGTGGCTGGTCTTCATTCCTTTTACCATCTCCTGTCCAAGTCCCCAGGGAGAGGACTGAGCGTGGGTGTGGAGAAGAGGCATGGCTGAAGCTGTGTCTGAAATGAGATTATGCCTTCAAGAAAAATCAGGTGTGCCAGGGGATAACATAGGGACATTTTGATCAGATGACTGAACAAACAGGAGAAACAATTAATTAGGTGAACTTTCATGATGGCCAGTTGAGGCTGCCCCAATTAGAATGAACAGATCCCATCTTTTCTGCCTAATGCTGAAAGACATTCTTAGGGTCTGAGTCTCCATTCCCTGTGGGGAAAATGAGTAAATCCCATTGAGTCCTATGGAAGCTACAACAGTGTAAAGCTGGCGGGAGAGAAGTGAATTGGGCTCTTTGATTCTGAAGACTTTCAGCCCCAAGAATGGGGAGAGAAGAAAATGGTCAAAATAAGCTATAGAAGGGGGGGAAGAGGAAGGAAGGGAAAAGATGGACTCTCCTTCAGTCCTTAAATTCTTGGCTCAATGCTATGTAAGACATTTATCAATGGTCTGGAAGAAGAAAACGTTGATAAAGTTTGCAGATGCTGAAATTGGTGGTGTGATAAAGGACAGATCAGTACTAGAGTAATCTGACTTGCATGTGAAGGGTTGCTTGATCATGTGTGTTAATACAGCTGAAGGCAAAGTCATACATCTAGGAAACAAGGACATAGGTCCCACTTCTAGGATGAAGGTTTGTATTTTGGAAAGCAGTGATTCAAAAGGATTTAGGGATAATAGTTGAAAACGAACTCCCAGTGCAGTGTGGTGGTGAAGAGAACAAATCCAATCCTTGGAAGTATTAAGTAGAAGTAGGGAGTTACCACCACTGATGGGCCATTAGTTGAGACTATTACTGGAATACAGTGTCCCATCCTGGTGTCCACATGTTGCAACTGTTCAGAAATGAGCTATGACAGTGGAAAACTGAAAAACTTGCCATCGAGTGAAGAGCTAAAGAAGTTCAATCTATTTAGAAAGATCAAGATTTATCAAAGAGAAGGCTAAGAAGGCAATTATCACAATCTGTAAGTACCTACAAAGAGAAAATTTTCTTAGTTCTGTAATCTAGCACAACAAGATCCAGTGTCTGGAAGCCAAAACCAGACAAATTCAGACTAGAAATGAGGTGCAGATTTTTAAGGAAGGGGAATTAACCATTGGAACAACTTGCCTAGGGATTTGGTGGATTCTCCATCACTTGACTTCTCTAAATCCAGTGTGTGCATCTGTCTAAAAGAGATGCTCCAGCTCAACCAGAAGTTACAGGCTTGATACAGGGATCCCTGGGTGAAATTCTATGGCCTGTACTATGTAGCAGGTCCGACTAGATTATTACAATGGTATCTTTTGGCTTTAATCTCTGAAAATACCTGATCCAAAACTGCTAGAGCTAGCACTGATGTGTGCTATTGTTGGCTCCTGGTCAAGGCTTGTATTGGACTGAGATGCAGTTGAGCCAGTCTGCATCAAACGTAGAGAAATGGTGCTTGGGGGGGGGGCAGTTGCAGCAAAGGAGAAAAGGATCTTTTTCTTCACCACCAAACCAGAAAGATCTGTCACTCCAAATGATGGAGATGGTACCACAATCTTCTCGCAGAGCAGATGCATCCCTGCAGTCAATTTCAAGTGCTCCAGCTCTTAGTTCTTTCCATCTTCCATTGATTCCTTCAGTGTTTAACTCTTAATATGTCTGCTTAGTAACTCCCTGTGCTCCAGCTCTTTGCCTTCAGCCTCAGTGATCCCTAGGAGGGCACTTCAGATAGAGCGTGTTAACGTGTCTGAAAAACAGAAGCAGCTCTGTAAGAGGCCAGACTTCACAAGCTAGGCCCTGTGTCCCTGGAAATGAAGGTTTTGAAACCTTCCTAGGGCCTTGGCTGCCATCCTATTTGGTTCTGCTCACCTCCTGACCGGGATTATTAGGTTGGCTTAATGATTGCTGTGCTTTTAGCATCAAAAATTGTCAGCCCACAACAATCTGCTGCCATGGCGGAGACCTCCACTGGTTGGCCCCCACCGCATACGAGCAGAGGTATGTATGTATGGGGAGAAAATTGTTTTCTGAACTTTCTGCTGCTTTCGGAATAGAACCTATGGAGTGGGTGGGAGGGGGCATGAAGGGGTCCTGGGGCGTGCTCAGGAGCTCAGCGGGTTTGGCGGGGGAGAGGAGCTGTGCGGGGAACATGTACCTGTGCCTAACTTCATCTTACTGAAGTATTTTGACCTCTTTTCTTTTGTTTTGCAGCAACATGATCACTCACTGGACCTTCGGTGCAAATGTTGATAGCACGTTTTCTGCGGGTCATGGAGATAACGGCCCCAATCGTTAGTGGCAGATCCATGCCACACAGCTCAGCTCCTCCAAGCCTGTGAGGATGCTCAGATCAGGTTGCCAGGTTGGGAGGTGTTTGGATCCAGAGTGCAGGCTCGCGCCCACTCACTACAGGAAAAGAACATGACCGTAGCAGCTGTGAGGTCTGAATGGTTCTTGAAGTGATCCAAGTCTGCCCGAGGAAGAAGCCAACAGTCTTTATTCAATTCCAATTACTGATTTATTTCCCCCGCTCTTGAAGGGCTGCCAAGGATTCAGCTAATTCTACTGCAGCAGCATCAACCTGCTGACCCCAGTGGGACAGGCTCCTCCTGAGGACTAATTTATGACTTAATTGGCCATGACATGAAGAAAAGGCCGTTAAATAACCGCTTTCAAGAGGCCGATCTTCCTAATAATGACATGTTGTTGTTCATTGAGAGCGTTGGTTTGATGCGCATCCATGTGGCGTTTGCTGGGCCCGGTGCCTTTACAGTTCGCTTGTCCACTGAACACCAGGTGTGCTGTGTGCTTCAGCCTGAGGAGACGACAGGGCCAGAAGGTTTAGCAGAACTGTGTGGGAGGGGGACAGGAAGGGCCAATGTAAATGAGAGGGGAAGGAGGATAAGAGGGGAGGGGAAATGAGGAGAAAGCAAGGGGGAGATGTGTAGCCATCATCTGTGAGGGACATTGTGACAGAAGGAAAAGGAGGCAGGGTCTGGAGGAGTGTGCAGAAGCCAGCGTGGGGAAGGCCCGGGGGGGGTGGCACTGGGATGCCTGGGAGAGCTGTGTGTGTATTGCATGTGGAAACCAAGCAGCTCCTTTCCCTTCTGTGCTTAATGCCCCCGAGACTGGCCTACGGTGGTAGCCCCTGGCCAGAGCAGGCAGTGTCAAGGATGGGGAAGATCCAGAAGCGAGGCCATCCTGACTTCCAAGGGCCCAGGGGAGGAAAGGCGAGAATGGCTCTGTGCCTGAGAATTCAAGAGGGAAGGTGCAGAAAGTCAAGAATGCAACAGTGTGACCCTACCCAGGGTGCCCAGTTCATCCCGCCTTGTGGGCTAGGGGTTCGGGCAGGAGGCTGAGACTAGAGCAAACTGGCTCGGCCACTAATTTGCTCCATGGCATTGGGCAAGTGGTTTAACTTTTCTGTGCCTCAGTTTCCTCATCTGCAACAAGAGGATAACAGCCCCCCTTACAAATCACTCTGGCACGTCCCTTTCAGCACCCTGGACAGCATTTCCTCCCCCACCCCTTCCCTTTGTTTTGACACCAGGCTATTTCGCCACCAGCCGGCGCTCAAAACCCCAGCAATGCTACTGCTTGAAGAGTGGCCACGGTGGATCTTCATTGTCCAGAATCCACTCCTTGCTGAGCCTTGATCCAAAAAGATGGAGCGGTTTAGCACATCCCTCCCCTCTTCCCCCTTGGCTTCTTGTGCCTGTCCTGAAAGGAGATTGGTGCTTCCCCAGTGGCACTGCCGGGTCTTCCCTTTGGCAAGCTGTAATTCAGTCTAGTGTGCTCTCAATCAGATCTTGTTGGCAGCGCCCATGGGTCCCCGCCTGTGCCCTACACGTCCTCCAGCTCTACTGTGAGGGTATGTAGGGAGGGGCAGACCCACCACCGCTCCAGGTCCTTCTCAACCACTTGTGGCCGGACACGAACATCGCGGTGTGGTTTTGATGAGATGGCTTTTGTCTCGTGCTGATCGTACGCATCTCGGGGAGAGAGAGTGTTCTGAGTTTCCAAGCTTGTAGCAATCCTGAGAGAGATTTTGGGCAGGATGGGCCGAAGGGGCCGCTGTACTTGTGCGTGCAGCTACAGCCCAGTGGAGCACTGATTGTGCACCGTGTGAGGGCAACTGGCTTTCTGCTCAGCACACAGGAATCAAAGGCCTCCTCCGCAGAGTGCGATGCTGCTGCAGCCGAGCAGCGAGGTAATAACAGGGTTTTAAAGGGCTGATGTAAAAACTGAGCGTGGACGGACCATTCTGAACAAAGGTTGGGCGGGGGGGGGGGAATCACTAAGGAAACAGGAGCCTAAAGAGGCACCCCTGCGGGTTTAGAGAGAATAAATCCAGCCAGACAAACCTGATTGGTTTTTTTGTTCCGAAGGATTACAGAAGGGCCCGCAGGTGGTGCGGCAGATTGGGATCTCAGGAAAGCCTCAGATACAGCCTCAGAATCCTACTTCAAGATCCAACCAGGGCTTGTTGCACACACAACTTGGCCTGTGGCCTCGGATCCGAAGCCCTAGGGTAGCTGTGGCTCGCAATGCATTGAGCAGGGCAATTGCCTCCTGAGCACCGCAGGGACCAGCGTGGGGTTCGTTCTGATTGTACGTCTTCGTTACTGATCTGGAAGGTGCATCTACACAGCCTGCAGCAGCGAGGCTCAGAGCCCGGCTCGACAGACCCGAGCTTGCGCCACGGTGCTGAAAAGAGCAGTGTAGACACCCTGATTCAGGCTGCAGCCCACCCCCCTCCCTAGCCTGCACAGCTATTTTTAGTGCCAGAACGTGAACCCGAGTCTGTGGAGCGGGCTCTGGGCCTCGTTGCCGCTTGCTGCGTGATGCGCCCGAAGAGGGAGGAAGGGGCACCTTACTGAAACGCCTAGATATTAAATGAGGACAGTCCTCTGCGGTGTGGACTAAAATCAATGAGGAGGCTGATTTTGGCTTCCAAGCGTCCTAGCAAATCAATGCAACCAGAGCAATTTCAGTGAAATGCATGGGCTGCTTCCTGCCCTTTGGCCACCAAGCTTACAGCTGACTGAGTGCTGCTAAGGAGGGGAAGTGTTGTCTTGTAGCTGGGAGTTAAGGAGTCCTGGGTTCAATTCCCTGCTCTGCTAAAGATTTCCTTGCATGGACATTTAATCAGCCTGTGCCTTCATCTGTAAAATGGGGATAATGCTTCACTGCTGTCACGCAAGGGCGTGACACCGCCCCAGCCCAAAGGGGCCACTCTTTGTAAAGTGCTTTAGGATCCTGGCATGGAAGACGCCATTAGCAGTGCATTCACTGAGCTGTGGTTTCCTGCATGGCGTGCAAGAAGCTAGCCCGAGCCCTCCAGCCCAGGTTCCTCTTACTACCTGAACCTCTCCAAGGAGAATTAACTCTTGTCGGGGTCTTTCTCCTCCTCTTCCCAGTGTCATCTTCCCAAAGTTTGCCCAGCAAAGCACATCTCTCCAGGGCAGACGTATCGGCGTTGCCTCTGCCATGTGCTTTGCTCTGACAGGAGGTGATGGCTGCAATGGGGCAGCTTCAGATCAGGCAGCCTGGCAGGTGCGTCAGTTTCAATTCATTTCCTTTGCGTGTTGTCTGCGACCTTACAGCGCTGGGGGTTGGGGAAGGGAAAGTCTTTAACAATTTTTTAAAAGGCAATTAAGCAGCAGCCCCAGCCCCTGGCGTGCCACAAGGATCTGAGTGCAATAGATTCAGGTTAGACTCACTAATCTTTTCCGACATTGGGATAATTCCATGTGGGGTTCCGGATTGCAGGCTGTGGGGGGAGTGCATGAGTCAGAGCCCCTTGCCTGGCAGTGAAGGACAGTAAAGTGTAGCACAAAAGCGCTGATAAACCCGAGGGCGGGTGTGCTCACTCAGGCAGTCCCCAGCTGCGAAGCTCTGCGGCCACTGGCCCGGGGGAGCAGTGGGGGCTGGTGGGATCATGGCTCAGCAGTGGAGGAAACAGAACCATCTCTCCAGCTGGCTGCATTTTCGGGAAGGGCTAAAGAAATAAAAGCCCTAAAGTGACTGGACTGTCCACTCACACTCACAACCCCACCCCTTCCTGACCGGCCCCAAGGGAACTGGACTGATTAGCAATGACCACACCCACCGTGTCACTGAAGTGCTCCCACAGAGAGGTTGTTCCTCAGTTTGTGGCAACCTGTGTGTCCCAGGGGTGCATGTCTGCCCAGAGATGAGGGTTGCGGCATCTATTCACTCAGGCCTGGTCTACGTTACAGCGCTTATGTCGACCTAACTCTGTAAATGTCCACACTATGTTGCTGCTCCTGCTGATGTAAGTCACCCACGACATCTCCTTAATAACTCCACCTCTGCAAGAGGCACAGCTGTTGGGTCGACCTAGAGTCTGTGTATACAATGGGGGTGTTGCTTACATCACTTTGCCTTTGACAGTTGGGACCCCCCCACCCTGGGGCAGACCACTCGGGCTGTCAGCCCCCCACAGTGCCCCACTTAAGGAGCAAGCGTGCCTGGTGAGGATGCACACCACCAGCAGGAGGAGGGCAGGGTGGACACGAACGGCCAATTTAATTACTGCGGTGGATGTAGGTCACCCTAACTTAAATCGACTTAACTTTGTTGTCGTGTAGACAAGCCCTTGCGTGCGCGCACGCGTGCACACACACTTTCCTCCAAACCTAGGGAAGCAGCCAGATGGGCAAAGAGAATTATATGAGGGGCTTTGGCGGGAAATGTTTTATTCCTGATAGCACAGTGCGATGGTCAGCGTGGGTCCCCTGAAGTGTGTCTACGCAGGCTCAGTGGGGTGAAGACCTTTCCTGGGCATTTCATGCGGGAATCTCGAGTAGGAGCAGAGAGGTTATTTTATCTCTGTATCTTAGTGTGACCAGATGTCCCGATTTTATAGGGATGGTCCCAAGTTTGGGGTCTTTTTCTTATATAGGCTCCTATTACTCTCCACCCCCGTCCCGATTTTTCACACTTGCTGTCTGGTCACCCTACCGTATCTGGCATGGGTAGGACCACTGCTGTCCTACTGTGTCCAGTTCTGATGCCAACAAATCAAGGAGGATGTTGATAAATGGTAATACGGGTTCAGAGACGAACCACGAGAACGATCAAAGGATTAGAAAACCACCTTCTCGTGAGACTCAAGGTGCTCAGTCTATTTGACTTAACAAAGAGAAAGCAAAGGGGTGCCTTGAGTACAGTTTTTGTAGGTCCCTACAAGGGGCACAAATATTTAATAACGGGCTCCTCAATCTAGCAGAGAAAGGTAGAACATGATCCAAATGGCTGGAAGTTGAAGCTAGATAAATGCTGCCTGGAAATAAGGTGTAAATTTTTGACTGAGGGTTATTAGCCATTGGAGCAATTTCCTACCGCTCATGGTGGATTTTCCATCACTGACCATTTTTAAATCAAGACTGGATGTTTGTCTAGACGATGCTCTAGGAATTATCCTGAGGCAGTTCCACGGCCTGCTCTGTACAGGAGGTCAGACTAGATCCCAGTGGACCCGTCCAGCCTTAGAATCTGTGAATCTCTGACGGGGGATTTCTTATTTATGTATTTGCCCACCAGCTGGTGCATGTAAAAGGCAATAGAAATGACTCTCCTGAGGCAGTGCAAGAAACCGTCTCCGGCAGGGGATGGGGCTTAGCTGTCTCCAGAGTCGAGGAGATGGTCCGGTGGTTAGGGTGCCAGCCTGGGATTCAGGAGACCCGGGTTTGATTCCTTGCTCCCCCTCAGACTTTGTGACCTTGCACAAGTCACTCAAACTCTGTGCCTCAACTAGGAGCCCTGCCCAGCCTCCGGGGTGTGTGTGAGGACAAATAGATTCAAAATTGTGTGGTGCTCAGAGACTATGGAGCATGGGGCCACCCAAGCCCATGAGCGAGAGATTCCCCCACTCCCTGCATTCGTCCTTCCAGCTTGGTGGCAGACTGTAACCGCTGCCCATTGCTGGCTGGCAGAGAGGCTGGATGCGCAATGCTAGCGTATTGTCCGAGGGGAGGTTCTCGGTGACATCTGCCCCCACCCCTGTGGCTGCGTGTGCTGTGAGCTCGTGGGGAGGGACCGTGCCTTCCTTTCTGTTTGTACGTTGTTGCCCTGATCAATCATAGGCGCTGACGGAATAGATGGTCCATCAGTCAGTGTGGACAAGTCTCTGGCTGTAAAGAATTTGAAACAACATGAAAAGGGCCTGTGGGTTCAGTGTCTGAGCCCCTTAGATGTGTCCTGGGCTCTGTATACTTGGGAACTGGGGTAAAAAAAATGTAAATCACCCAAGTGACTTAGGAGGCTGCGCTCCCTGTTTAAAAGTGACTTAGGAGCTTTAAAAGCATCTCCTTCACTTAGGCTCCTGAGTACATAAATGCCCTTTGAAAGTGGGACGCGGGCTCCTGAGTCATGTAGGCGCTTTGAGAACACACCCCCTGGGCTCAGCAAGCGGAGGCAGCTGCAGGGCAGATGCCTGGTTCGCGTGGTGCATGTCACTCCTCGCTGAGCAGAGGAGCGTTACCTCTCTTAGCTGCTGAAAAGGCTTCCTTGGTGAGGGTCCAGCGAAACCAGCATCAATCGCCAGCATCCTCCGTCACAGAGGGTTTGGTGGAAACTGACCTGACCTTGTTCTACCGAAATCTCCATGTGCACTCACCTTGGTTTGAGTGCCGGGCTGGGATCTTTCTCGTCTGTCTTCTGCAGATTGTTGCCCTGATCTGTCACACCTGCTTGGGGGGAAGGGAACCACCAGCATTTGGGTCGGGACTGGTAAGGGCCGTTTCCTCCATGGCAACGTCTCCTGTGCAGGGCTGTAGAAATGTAGCTCAGCGTGGGTGAAAGGGGCCAGATTGGCAGTCCTGCAGCCACATGCTGTCTGAACAGGATGGAGACAGCCTGGGCCGCAGCAGGGCAACCCGCAGTGCTCTGCTAACGCAGCCCAGGTCTGAGAGCAGGTAGGGAGTTGGTCTCCAAAGCCACCGTACCCCGTGGGCAGCTGCCTGGCGTGTGTTTGTGATGTGGGCAGGTGTCTGCTAGGGACGGGACTGACACTGCCAAACACACTTGAGATAGCAATAAAGTGGTAGCAACTTTAGAGTCCTCCTGGCCTGGATTAGATGTGGGCCACTGGTGAAAGACTCCAGAGACACTCCCCAATCTCTGGATCCCCCCACTAGCCTGTCCCTGAAAGACGGTGAGCATGTTCCACATTTGTCTGTGACTCACGGCCCCCCTGCATGGCAGTGACTCTGGGAACTTGTTCCTGTGTGAGGGGAATGGGTCTGAGCCTGTGTGTGGGGCAGGTGACAGCACTGGCAGTTTTGCCTGAGCAAGGACTGCAGGGCTGGGCCCACTGCATTTTGTATACAGAGCCTATTAAATACGGTAATGAATTCCCACTCCCAGTGGCCCTGAGAACTCCTGTCTCCAGTAGAACAGGGGCTGGAGTATGGCTTCCAACCTAGGACCTCTGGGCCTGGCCAGCCCCCTGGGGAGGGAGGGATTGGCGGATGTATATCTTGAGTCGTAGGTTCAATTTCCCCATTTCTAAAGTGTGGCCAGTGGCCCCAGGGGTCCCAGCCAATTTGGGACCCCCAGAAAACCCTCTTCCGACCACAGCCCTGGGGCTACAGGAGCTCTTGCTTCCCAGCATGGCCCCAGGGTTGCAGCAGGGGCAGAGCATCTCTGGTCTCGGGGCAGAACGGGGTGGGGCCATGGGCGGGGCAGGGGCAGGGTCTTGGGGGAAAGGGTGGAATGGGGTGGGGCCGTGGACAGGGCCCACAGGCAAAAGGGGTGGGGTCGGGCCACAGTTCCGGTGCCAGGGCCTCGGCCCTCACATTGCTCCGTCCCAGGGCCCCAGGAGATCTCAATCCGTCTCTGAGTGGGACCTTCCCTGTCCCATTTCCTGGCAGTGCCCACACAGCTCAAGGCCCACTTCCCCCACCCCAACCCCAGCGCTCCCTTGTGGGCCAAGCCTCGTAAACTGCCCCCACCCACACCATTTAAAGGGACCTGCTTCCAGCTCTGGCCCAACCGAGAGCTGCCCCTAGTTGCAGAGAAAAGTGCCGCCTCCTCTTTCAGCGAATTTTTATTTTATTGATGAAACCTTTGCACCCAATAATAAAAATGCAACGTCAGGTGCGGGGTAGGGGGGTTAGCAAGCAATGGGCTTGAGTGCCACACTGTGCATGAGGAGAGAGGAACACAGCAGAGCCAGGCAGGCTGTGCCAGAGCTGTTCCTCACTCTGATGTTGCAGGGGAGCGGAGTTCAGGTAGCCTTCTTGCATCCTCACTACAGCCTGCAGCAAGTCACCCACCCGCCTCCTGGGCTCATCCGGCATTTTAACTTTGGCCCTTCCGTTGGGAGAGGAGTTCCCTGGAGTCCACCGACAGCATCCGTACCGTGCACAGTCCTTCATCCACCTGCATATTCTCCCCACACGCCCTGTCACAGTGATGACAACCTGCAGTGAGGTCCCAGAGCTTAACCTTCTCTGCTGAGCGTGGTCACCTGTAGGGTACAGTTCGAGATGCACCATTGTCCATCCAGCTTCTCCTTCCTGGGGTGTTACCATCAGGTGCTGTGTCAGTCAGCCGGCAGGGGGTAGCCTACAGCAGAGTCAGTCCGTTGCCTGCCTAGGGACAATGTTAATGATGTTCATTTAATTTCATGATGGTGCCCAAGTGGCAGGTGCTGATGGGCACCTAATAGCAGAAGAAGCACAGACATGGGGTTAGATGGCAACAGCTCAGAACCATCACCATTGGGGCAGGAACCAGTAGAACAGGGACAGGTGCATGGGGTGCGAGTGACGGCAGCAGGTTTGGCACCGTTGTTCCTCCTCAGCCTCGGTGTCCCAAGGAGAACCCAGCAACAGAAGACCTTCTAGGGGGTGAGTTGAGAGGGACACTGCTCTTCCCCACGGACCCTAGAGAGGGAAGAGGACACAATAACACTGATACTCAGACTGAGGTTTGGGAGCTGCAAGTGGCTTTTTAATACATCTCCTGTGGCTCTTTGCAGCAGATATTAACACAGTCTAAGTTATTAACCGATCAGGATGCTTTTACTAGGTTATTAACCACCTGTAGTTAATAAAATAATAATCCTTGGCCAGTCATTTTGCTAGGAGCACCATCTTGCCAGCACAGAGACATTCTTCCGGGCCTCCAGAGGGGGCTGCCTCCAGGCCGGCTCAGCCGGGAGGATAATTGGCGGAACATGTTAATGAACGCACACTGGAGCCGGGCGGGTGTTAGCAAGAAAAGCAATTTGTCACTACAATTCCCTAATCTAGGCCAGGCCTTTCAAGACTCCCTGTGGCCTAGGGAGACCATGTTTCTGCTTGTGCAAACTCCATGTAGAGTAGACCATGCCTACATTAGACTGACTTCCCCCACATTTCCCACCATTGCTACCCGCAGCGAAGTCCCACCAGTCATAGCGCCTGGGAGAGCGTCCGTGTAGACAGACTCCCAGCCGCCACCGTTGTGGAGACCTGCTTGGAGCAGGCTTAGTCCATGTGGTGTTTAAAATGCTGTCAGCCAGCCTAGACTAGAGCCCTTCCACTGACGGACCCGTACAGCGGTGGTAGCAATGGCGGGAACCTGTAAGCTGATGTAACATAGGCCAGGCCTTAGAACAGGACCTCCCAGAAGGGGGAGCAAGTGGGGCAATTTGCCCCGGGCCCTTAGGGGCCCCCAGGAGACTGTAGTATTCGATAGTATTGCAACTTTTTCTTATGGAAGCGGCCCCCGAAATCGCTTTGCCCCAGGCCCCCATAATCCTCTGGGCGGCCCTGGCTTAGAATCACATCCAGCCTGTCAGATCCACCAGGGCACTAAAATGCAGAGTAGAATTTACTCCGTCCTTGAAAGTTAACGTCTGTTGTGCGGGTGTGACGATGGAAGGTTACAGCCGTCTGGGTCTGGGTTTAGCAGTCGTTCGATAGCTGTCAAAAGCAGCGCGTCCAAAACAATCCCGAAAGCAGGATGGCACAGAACTGAAAGGATCAATTCAGTTCAGAGCCCTGCTTTTTTGCCTGGAGATCGTTTTACTAGTAAATCTAATTTTCAATGGAACTTCAGTGGGCACCGTGAGACTAGGTTTTAATTATAATCTGAGATACTCCCCAAAAAAGAGAGGCTGGGAACCTGGTTCTTCCAATGGTCAGAGATTCTGCCTCCCCTCGCTGGGAGCTATTGCTTTACCTCTTTCTTGTCATGACATGTCATTGTTTAACAACATCGTATCAGCTCTAACAACACACTGGGCTCTTCAAGGGAAAGATGTTGATTAAAATGCAAACACAAATGAAATGAACTGGTTGGGGGGGGGCAGCAGCATCTGTGTTTTCCATTCAGTTACATTAGATTTAAGGGCTCTCTCTCAGTGTGGAGAAGCAGTGACTGCCAAGTATTAAGCGATTCTTAAAGCCTTTGTCTGGTGCTGGATGCCAGAAAACCGAGGCATGGTGCTTGTACCACGTAGCCTCCTTTTCCCTGCCACACCAACTCGAAATGAGAGTTATGTAAACATAGTTTAGACCAGAGTTGCTACTGTAATGATCTTCTACATGGGTAATGACCTACCTGCACCATGTGGGGGGGCGACATGGCTAGAACCCAGGCTTTCGGCTCCAAAGCCTGGGCTTCTACCAAGTTTCCAACAAGTAACTTGGTTAGCTGGTAGCTGTAGTAGCCTCTTATCCTCTATGTGGATTGGCTACCACAGGGGAATATGTTGCTCGTACCTAGTGTGTTGCATTTGAATGTAATTTCTGGTGCAGCTGTGCCACGCAGGTGGTACCAAACATGTAAATAAAACCCAGGAGCATGAATCCTTAAATAGCTCCCTTCCCCCTCACACCTACTCACCTTTCACAGAGTGCAGACATCCTCGTTAGCGAGCCCTGTGAGCTGAGCGATGGCTATGGATTCCGTGTGTGCGTGGCTTCCAGAGAATATGGACTGCCTCGAGGAATGCCTCTTGGGCTTTATCTTGGAGAGGTGGATGCAGTTCTTCTGACGACTCCTCAGATACTCTTTGTAATTCTTGGAGAGCAGCGTGTAAAGGAAAGGGTTAATGCAGCTGTTGCTGTAGGCCAGGCAGGTCACGATGAAATTGATGTAGATCATGGTGGTGTTGGTGAGGTTCCCTGGCTGCTTGTAGTAGATGGTGACCAGCTGCCAGAGCCAGAAGGGTATGAAACAAGCCCAGTAGGTGAGGACGATGCTGAATATCATGTACAGGACTTTCTGCTTGGGGCACCGGTTCATATCCCTGGTGGTGAAAACAGCAGTCTGAGATCTCCAGTATGTCCTGGCCAACTTAATGTATAAGTAGCAGATGACAAGCCCAGGGGCCAGGATGCAGGTGTTAAAAAGGATGGTGAGGTACACTTTGTAGGTCTCCATCTGCCAAGTGGGGTGGCACATGCGCTTGGTCACCCCGCCCTGGTCACTCGTCCTGAGGTCTATGAGGATCATAGTTGGGAGGGCAAGAAGAAAGGACACCATCCACACCAGGCAGGTGACAGTCCTCTGGTAGTGTCTGGATCTCCCAATAGTGTCTAATGGCTTGACTATGGCTAGGTACCTTTCGGTGCTCATGATGGTGAGGATGAAGATGCTGGTGTGCATGGTGAGGAGGTCCAGGCTGAACAGGATCCTGCAACCCACATCTCCAAAGTACCAGTCCTTCACGAAATACGTGCAGACCACAAAGGGGATGGTCGACAGGTACAGGAGATCCGCCAGGGCCAGGTTGACGATATACATGTACATCGAGCCAGTGAATGTCATGGAGAGGTTCACGACCACCAACGTGTAGATGTTGCCAACTATGCCCACCAGGCACATCGCGGCCAGGATGCACCCCAGGAAGTAGGTGACCAAGACATCACTGGTGTCAGCGAGGACTTCAGAGGTGGCATTGGCGTGATCCGTGGCATTCTTAGGGTGGCAGGGCACTGAAGTGCATTGACCCAGCTCCATCTCTCTGCAATTATGGATTTTTCCAGCCCCGGAGCATAATAATAGATGCACTTAACTGTGAAGATGTCGCGTTGAGAAGCTGTCGTCAGACGTGCAGACAAATTCCATGCAGCTGAGTAGACAAGGCTGCGTTAGACACAAAGGTCCCTGTCACTATAACAGCATCATTCTGATTTTTTGCCGGTGCCCATGAATTTACAGCCTCTTAAAAAAAACAACAATCCCTGCTCTCCCTCGGCTGTATGTTATTTCACCCTGAAGACAACAGCCTTCAAGGACCACAGATGGAAGTGAAGATAGGAGTCAGTTACCTGCAGACAGCTGTCTTCAAGTCCAAAGGCTAAATCTCCGAATGTATATTAAAGCTGTGGCTGGCAGGTAGATGGGGAAGCCATCACTCTGCTGGAAATAATCCTGGTGCAGCTGCCTGTCCAAGCTATTTTCTTTCCCCCTGAAAATTCAGGCATTTATTTACTCCGATTGCCTTCTAAGTGGTCCTTGTGACCCTGGAGGCTTTTAAGTTGTCAGTGATTGAATTGAAGCTGTGAGCAAGAGTAGCTTTTCTCCAGACCTGTCCAAAGTTCCATGGCATGTGACATGACAGAGAAACAGTGGCCCGAGTGCTTAGGAGCTGATATCCTCCCAGAGACAGAGAGCGGTGAGGGCGATCTGCTCTCCTTGCAGATGCTAGAATGTAAATCGGAAGCAGTGTTGTTTTTAATGTCAAGGCAGATCTTAGCGGCTGTTAACAAAGATAAGGCTGGAGCACTGAGGCGTCCCTGCCAGTCCCCAGTAAGGTGGGTGTTGAGGTCTGGGCTAAGAGCAGAGCTGGGATGATCTGTTCCAGCAGACTCCTCTCTCTCCCCAGGCTGGTAAATCCATACAGTGTCCAAGAGCCGGAGCTGGAGAGGGGTGGGGCCTGCTGCTCTGACAGCCCCCCAAGAGGTGGGATGTGTCCCTTTTCCGAATAGAGAAGAGGAGGTGAAACCAGCACTGGCACATTCTTCCCACCAGGACACATGCACACACCCGGCACCTCCTCCCTCCTTGCTCCCTTAGCAACACTGGGCGTTGGGCTCTGCCTCCTGA
Organism: Mauremys mutica; assembly: GCF_020497125.1. Taxonomy (NCBI): domain Eukaryota; kingdom Metazoa; phylum Chordata; order Testudines; family Geoemydidae; genus Mauremys; species Mauremys mutica. Next base: position 77,714,936 of record NC_059082.1, on the reverse strand, counting down.
AATGTATTTCCTCAGGGAGCTCTTTGCTCCTTTCTTTCAAGGCTCTTGCGCTGTAATTTTAATGTTGCACAGTTCGTTCTTTGTGCTTCAAAGGGGGCACTGAGAGGCTAATTCCGCTGTGCAAGACGCACATACCCTCGTTTGATCTGGGCATGGCTGGGGGGCTATTTTTAAACCTGCTGCCTCTCTCAGGATGGAGAGGTATTGAACCTGCAGCTGGAGCATGTGTTCCAGGAAAAGGGAGCAGAGACGCCTGAAAAGGCCAAAAGGAAATGCTGTCCAATGCCTCATTCCTGTAATAGGAGGGCCATAAAAATCAGAAGACAGTGTATGGTGTAGCCCTAGCTAACAGTGGAATGAACAAAGTGTCATCACGTAGATTTCCACCGTGCCTTCTATAACAAAAGGTTGCCAGAACAGATTAGATGAAGATCCCCTTACTTTGCGATGGAGTCATCTCTGGGGTGGAACGCATCAACCGCTTAGCAGCTCACAGCAACAGCATGCGATTGTTTAGGAGAGGACATGAGGAAGAAGAATGCTGTATCTAATTGCAGCTGCTGTTTAAGCACATGGTGTGTCATATCCCAGTTTGTATTTTGGCAGGAGACTGGGGCTCCCAGCTCTGACGAGACAGCCTGGTGCATCCTGGATGAGTCAATCCTAAGGAAGAGAACCCCCTCCCCCTGCAGCAAGTCACTGAAACTGAAGGAGTGCGGCTGTTGCATTAGCACTGGTGTTGAGGAGGCCTGACTGCACTAGTGCAAGGAAGAGGTAAGAGCTGCATTTCTCCCACATGTACTGGTTATGGAGACTTCTTGGCGTCTGTAGCACTTTTTGGCGCCAAAACTGCTTGGGGCAGGTGATTTTTTTTAGCTGGCCTTCAGAGATAGAAGAGGAGTCAGTGTTGTAACCTTCTCATGCATCGTCACCAGGGAAAGGTGGTGCAGACTAGATTAGGTCCTTGGTGAAATCTGTGCTACCTCCATTGCAAAGCCATAACTGACTGGAACTTAGCAAGCAAGTCTGCTGATGTTGCATGAAAAGGCACAGAACCCAGCTCCTCTCCTCTGGTTGTAGTGGCTCTAAACGGGTGTAAGACTGCTGTGGTCTCTGGAGTTGATAGTTGTGACTCTGGCTAGGAGCTGGGTGAGAACCAGACTTTCTGTTTTGCAGGAAAATCTGCAAAACTCAAACAAGATTTCCATTCGAAACAGAACGGGGAAAAAATGGAAATTTCCCATAGAACAAAATTCTGGAAAATAAAATTTGTCTTGGGTCAATTGAAACGTTTTGTTCCAATTTCCAACTTTCTTTTCAAAGTGTCAGGCCACGTTTACAAGATACATTTTTGAAAAATTCTAAATGAAAAGTTGTTTTGAAATGAAAAATCCAAACATTCTGAAAATCTCCAAGTGGAGTGCTTAGACCTTATCGAACATTTTAAAAACATCCCCCTGATTAAATTTTGTTGAAATCAACACATTTCCACAGAAGGTTTTGCTTTCAGCCAATCAGCATTTTCTGACAGGATATCGTCGTGAGCCCAGCTCTGCCGGGATTTGCACAGAGCTGCTATGTTAGGAAGTCCCAGTTTATTCGTCATTTCTCAGTGGTGGAGCTGTACTTCAAGGGGCCTGGTTTGAATCTGCAGCAGATGGGTCTCAGCTTTTCCCCCAAGCACTCCAACCCACCCAGGGTTTCTTGTAGTTTCCAAGGATTGCTTAGGTACTGCTCAGGGTATGGCAGGAGCTGGGAGAGGGTGCTGCATGTGAGAGGGGTGCCCAGGGTGGGTGCTGGGTGGGGCTAGTGCTTTTGGACAGGGGGTTGCTGCTGGTCATGTTTCCCATCTCCAGCCCCACAGCAGGAGCAGCCTCAGGGGATGTCTACACTGCAGCTGCAAGCCCACCTGACTCTCTAGGTGTGCACGGCTATCTTTAGCATGCCAGCTCGGGCCCCACTAGCCCAGGTTGGTCTATCCACGCTGCAGCATTGACTTATCCTGGTGCAACACTTGATCTGCACACCGGGGAACAGGGTGACCAGATGTCCCGATTTTATAGGGACAGTCCTGATTTTTGGGTCTTTGTCTTATATAGGCTCCTATTACCCCACCACCCCCGTCCCGATTTTTCACATTTTCTGTCTGGTCACCCTACCGGGGAAGGAGGGCTGGGGAGCTGGCTGCTCTGGGAGCGCAGAAGAAGAGACCGGCAGCTGTAGGAAGTGGGGGATGGGTAGGGAGCTATTTCCCACCCCAACTCCCACAAGGTTTTGCTTTTCCTGCTGACTGGGTGAGGTGTAACCCAGCAGGCAGCCTCTGGTGACCCACCTGCAGGTCTCTTCCCCCGACTCAGAATTCCTGACCCAGCCTGGGGCTACTGGATAGGAAAGTATTGCTGGTATGACCCCCAGGAGCTCCAGTCCCAGACCAGGCCCCCGTTGCGCTAGGGGGCCGTGCAAACGCTGAACAAAGACAGCCCCCTGCTCCGAAGAGCTCACAATTGAAGGCAGAGGTGGAACTATCTGCCAGCAGCTGGATTTTCCCTGCATAGACTTTTCTGAACACCGTCTCCTTGCAGGCTCCTCCCCGATTGGAAGCCAGCAAGAAGCACGTTGGCACGTTCTAGCCAAGGGGCTCCACCCAAAAATAGCACCCAGGCTCTGTCCCCGCAGCTGTGGCGGGCCCAGGAGGAGACGCTTTATATTCTTTCTAAAAGCAAATGCCCGGCCCGGTCTGCCAAGGGGGTGGACCGCTCTGGGCCTGAAGCGTATTGCAAAGTAGCTTTGCGGTGCACTGAATGGTGGCCCCGCGTCTTCCATAGAACTCTCTGCAGCTTCTGCTGCTGCCAGGCTCCCTGAATCAGAGGCATCTCAATAGCCCTGAGGCTCTTCAGACCTTCCCTTCCGATGGGATTTCACCGCTTGAATCTGCAGGACGCACTCAGTTACTGTGCAGCATTCAGAATGCGCCGTTGTCCTCTGCAGTGCTCCCCTGTTGTATGCTCTAGGCCAGGGGTTCTCAACTGCGGCCCGCTGGGTGCTTGCAGCCCAGTCAGCACACAGGTGCGGCCCATGGGGCATCCCGAGGGCCATACAGGTAGTAAAAATATGGAGTGGATGCGGCCCACGTAACACAGAGAACTACACATGTGGCTTACCGTGGTAAATAAATTGAGACCCATGGTTCTAGGCAATTAGCCTTCCCCAGGATCAGGCACGTTTCAGTTCAGCCTTGTCCACAAACTGGGGCCTGTTGGGTCTGTTCCATCTGTCTGTGACAGGGCTGAACTGACCCCCTGATCTGAGTGTGGGCTCAGCCCCCCGTTGTTTGATTTATTCTTTTGCCAGGCCTGTCCATGACTCCAGGTGCACTAGCCAGTCATGGACAGGCCTGGCAAAACTCCAGGGCTGACACCACCAGCCCCCTTCTCGATGGACTCAGCAAAGGGCCGTAAATGGGCCATGAGGAAGGACCTATCCTGCCCCCTAGCGCTGATCCTGCCTGCTCAGGATTGAGGCACAGACATGGGGGGAAGCTAGCACGGCTCGCCCCGTCCCCGAGCGGTGGGGAAAGAGGGGATTTAGCTGCCCGTGCTATGAACCTGTCGTTTTGTATGGCTCTGGTCAGTCAAAGCGCAGCCGTCCAATGCTCTAGTCACCCTTGACAACCTTTTAAAATATACTAATAAATAGACTCCTCAGATCAAATAAAACCAAACCACATAACAAAAATCTCCCTCTCTTAGGTACCTACATGGCCTCTTACCCTAGTATCTCAGCACCGCACAATTGTCAGTATATTTATCCTCGCAATACCCCTGTGCGACAGGGCAGTGCTATTATCCCCATTGTATAAATGGGGAAACTGAGGCACAGAGCGACTAAGTGACTTGCCCAATGTCTCACGCATGTCCAGATTAACCAACGTGCACTCGGTGCCCTGGCACGGGGTCCCCACCTCAGGAGGGTTCCCTATCACCAGAAGAAGAAACAAGAGCAGCAGCAACAAAGCCCTGAGTGGCACCAGGTCACAATGCCACTCACTCAAATCTGGCCCACACGCATCCCCCCGTCGGGACGGAGGGGCGGCTGGGCCAAACCTGAATGAGTGGTGCGGTCACCCGGCACTTGGCTTGCACGCTTCTACCATAACCACCAAACCATCAGGCTTGCACTGAGCCCCGTGGTGAAGAACCTCTGTGCTAGGGAGCCAGAAGAGGGGCGGGACACTGAATTTTCACCTCAGGCGGTTATTGTCTTTTATCTCACATTGGCTATCTAATTGAAGGAAGATGGGGGGGCCCCCAATTTCCATAGATCACAGCACCCCAGAACTCTTTAATCTGGACCTGGTCTCGCACACAGGCTGTAGCGGAGCCAGCAATTGAACATGGCTTGCCTGTGGTGGGGGCTAGCGCCCTAACCCGTCCCCCACACCATCCTTCTCGTGGGCTGTGCACTACGCCTTGAAGGTTAACAGCCAGGGAAGTTTACAGACTCTGGAGGGGAAGGAAGTTCCAAAGGGAAAAAATAACTAATCCTGGTATAATTTATGAATCTGAACCTCTTGGGGTGGGGGAAATCGTCTGGTTGGCTGGACAGATTCTTTTCTGCAAAGAGGACAAGCCCTTTCAAGGATGAACTTGCGCTGCAAATAGGGTGGGGGAAGGCACACAGGACGTGTTGCATTTGTCTGTCAACATTTGCAGCTCTTAACAGCTCTCGGCTGCCTCTCTCTGCCCTGCCTCAGGGGGATTGTTGCACCAGTAGTTCCATATGCCCGCTTGCAGCTCTCACTAATACGCTCAAGGCTTTCCCTTTGAATGAGCATGACACATCCAATCCTGTGCAGAAATACCCAGCTGTAATTCACAGCATAGCTGGAGAGAGAGGCGAAGCTTTCAGCGAGCGCTGCCCACCCAGCGCTGCTTCAGAGCCTCTTCGTTCTGCAGGCGGCCAAGGCGCCCTCTGCAGAGCTGACCTTCCAGCTGAGGGGTTGGCACTGATTTTTTTTCCCCCCGATGCCATGGAACTGGGTCATTTGAAACCTTTCCGGGGCTTGATTCCCCACGTGTCTCGCTGGCAGTGCCTCTGGGCTCAGCAGAAGGGGCTGCCTCTGCTGAAGGAGGAACGCATCCTGGCATGTGGCGAATGCTGGTGTAGCTTAGTCGAGACTGATGGGGACAACACGGGGCTGCTGGTCCGTGCTCCTAGGGAGGGCTGATGTTCAAAGCCCCGTCTGTGAAACCCTTTTCCTCATTTCAGCCCACATCCCCGTCAGCCCCAGCAAAGCTCCTGTGATCTTCCTCTGCCGCAACAGGGCAGCTTAAATCACTGGCTAAATCCTCATGTTCCCGTGGTCAAAGGACGGCAGAGCCATTGTTCCCAGGCCCCTCTGCTCTGCGGCATCGTTCGTTCCTGTAACGGCAGCCGTTGGGCTTATGGAGTGGAGCCCTGGCTTGTGTCATGTGACTGGGGCCAGGCCATAAAGGGCGGGCAGCCTCTCGGCAGCACTGGCACACCTGGGCCCAGCTGGACGTATGGCTGGCTGCAGAGCAGAACGGAGCGTGTTCCTGGGAGACTGGCATGTACAGCAACAGGGCGAACTCCTGCGGATCTCAACCCACCTGTCAGGCCTTCCCCACCAGCCCCGGCATGGCTGTTTTCCTACCCTTGCCCCCTCGGCCATGTAATAAAGCCACCGCGGGGGAAGTGTTGCCGCTGCATATTAATTCACTGCCCAGAAGGGGAGCTCGCCGCATAGACTAAAGTGTAATGCTCATGTGTAGGGGCTTCCCCCTGCTCAGGGGAAGAGCCAGGAACAACAGTGGCTTTTTCCTTCTGAACTGCCCCCTCCAGGCCTCTCCTCCAGGGGCAGGGCTGGGGTCTATCTGAGCATCCCCCACCACACCAGTCAGCTGAGCCAAGGCTTTTGAGCATCAGTCCCTCCTAATAGCGCCCAAGCAGATAAATCTCCCCTGGAGCAAGCGATGGGCGTGCTGAAGCCGCAAGCCATGTTCCACCCCCGCCGCCACAGCTACAATGTAAGAGCAGCCGCTCTGTGTCCTCAGCGTTTGATCCAGCATGAGCTGCGCTTCCCAGCCGCAGGAGAGATACAGGAGCCTCACCCCTCGGGATGGATGTTTAACGGAGGCATGAAGACAAGATGCCACTGAAAGACAAGGCAAACGAAAGAGGAAACAGATCCAGCACAGCCCCCTGGCTGGCTTTACCGTTCCCTGAAAAAACGCCGCTGTGTCTCGTGTCTGCGCTTTCCCTAGACGCAGGGCCCCAAATGAACTCCCATTTTTCACCATATTCCTCTGCCGCATACGTCCCTTCCCACCCCCAAAGATCCAGGATCCCTGTTGGCAGAAAGGAGCGCGCTCAGCCTTGTATGGTCTGGGCTGCTCACATTTTGTTGAGCAGACGGTGGTACAAGTATGGATGGGCCCCCCGAATGGGGCGGATTGGAGGGGAAAACAGGAGAAACACCAAGAGAAACCCTCCTGGAACAGTCCCAGTGAATTGAATAGGAATGAAACCACTGGGGAGATGTAGAAATCACTCAAAAACCTAGAGGATTTAATAGACAATAGGACCACAAGTGCTTTTCTACAGGGTTTTTGGTGCAGCCTATAGAATTATGTAGCAGTGATAACATCCTCTATTACTATTTATAGGCTGCTTCAGAAACCCTACAGAAATGTGCTAATTCTCACTCGAATCCTCTAGGCGCCTTCACAAGGAGGGGAAAGGAATGCCCACTGGAAGGCGCCGATGTGATGATAATCTTCTGTGGACAGGCTTATTGAAGCTGAACTGCTGTGCAATGCTTAGGTACCATGGTGATGGGAGTCTTTGAAGTACCATTGAGAGATTCTGTAGGACGCGTCCTTCCTGCAGAGGCAGGTAGGGGAGTAATGACAGGAGCGGTACAGAGCAGTCCACGCCAGAGCAGCGGGGCTGCCTGCCCTGATTTTGGGGTACATTTGGATTCTACTCCTGCTCCGACTGTAGCATCTCAGCAGCTCTCTGCTTAGCAGTGAACAGGGTCGCTTTGCCCTTCAGTGCTCTTTTAGGGGAATTCTTCAAAGTGCTTTGTAACAAACGAAGCCTTGCAACACCCTGCCGAGGTGGGTAAGTATTCGATCCCCGTTCCTAAAATGAGGAAACTAACGCTTACAACCCTATTATAGTAAAGAGAGCATCAGTGATCAGCAATAGGATGCAGGTCTTGAAGCCAATGCGATAACGCTTGTTGTTGCTGGGAAATTATCCAAATGAAAGCAAAAAAAATCCACCCTCAAGTGAACATCTTTGGTCCTTGCCTCTGGGGGAACTACCCTGATTTTCTAATGTTTTTGATTCAGCCTGAAATTCTCCATGTACGCTTACCTCTGCCCTTTGCCTGTAGTGAGACTATTCACAATGGCAAATTAACCATCGCAAACTGAAACTCCTCAGCTGTTAAACTGTTCCCCTGCTGCTGCTGTCAGTGTAGCATGGCAGAACAAACGTGGCTGTTTTCATAATGTGACTCATTGCAGACGGATTATGTTTTCCAAGGAGGATTTTTTCTCTCTTGAGTCTATCCCAGGGTTTCCCAGTAAAAAAGCAGCCCTGCTGTTTGAATCACTGGTTATGAAATCACGAAGCAAACACAGGCGAGAAGTGGCCTGGATAGGGTATCCTGCAGAGATGGATGGATAGATGGACATGAGCAATGCAAAGAGGCCTTCATTGGTGGGAATTCATTGTGTGAAACTGACCATGTTCTGCCATAGAACAGCAGAGAGAGGAGGAGCCAGCGTCTATTCCTCCTTGCACATCATCAACAGGACAGTTCAGTGAGCTCTGGTGCGTTCCTCTTTTGGCGAGCCCATGGAAAGTTAGAGGCTGCACAGGCATCAAAAAGGACACAGTCAAATGGCAGTGGAGTTGCCGAATTGAGGGCCCGAATTGTCCTGCAGAACTCTTACTACAGGTGATGCTGCGTGAGATGGAAAGAACCCAGCTTGACCCTCAGATCCCAGGCTGCGTTAGCAAGGTTGGGTGTTAAGAGAAAGCAAATCTCCTTCTCCTTGTAAACAAAGCACAGCTTGAGCTGGAGTCAAGGAAGAAGAGCCCCGGGATGCCAGTTTGAGTTACTTTTCAGAGTGAAACCACAATTCTCTAGCTCTAAAGGAGCTGAAGCCCAGGCAAGGTGATACTGCCTGCAAGTGTCACCTCTGCCAGTCAGAGTGTGATGACATAGACCATGTCTTTCTCTCTGGAAGATTAAATGCCACTGTTGGATTAAAGAGCTTTTGTGGCTCAGTCTCCTCTGCTCAGCACAGCTGACGGACACAGTAACTGGCTTTGCATTTCTTTTAATGTAAACTCTGTCAGACCCTCTTGGTGAGTCTTCAAATACCCTTGCCTCTACCAGGGCAGAGCGGAGTGCAGCGTGTGCACGTAGACGACTCGTGCCTCTTCAACCTGGAGGGCACAATCTAACGGGGAGGGCATGTGACCGCCCCATGTGTCTCTTCTGCCTAGCGCCCCCCTGCCCCCGCATCCTGAGCCCATCCCAGGGCTGCCGTGTTCTGCCACCCCCCCAGAGTTACCTGCAGGGAGGGCTCTGTCCTTCTCCCGCTGGACCTCCCACCCCCCGCCATGTTCAGCCCCGTCCCTGGCAGCTGGGCCTGGCCACCTCCCAAGCCAGGCTCTCTCAGGCAGCCACCGCACTGCACAGAGCAGCGACCCACAGTGGCTGGTGTGAGAAGCGGCTGGTCCTGCCCCCTCCACTCCCCGCCTGGGCCCGGCGGCCAAGTACAGGGGCTGAGTGTGCCAGGGGGCAGGCGCAGCGGGAGAAGGACTGAGCCCCTCTCCCCCCCCCCCAAGGGACCAGTTTCCAAGGTTTGGACGAAGCGTTCGCTGTGGGATGTAAAGCTGTACCGGGGGAGGATGAAATGGATGAGGTTGGCGATGTGCTTGGGGGGGATATGAGTGGTGTTCATTGTCTTGTAGATATATGAGGCGGGCAGCGATGCTGTCACGGTGAGGGATGTTGGTGTGAAAATATTACCTCACCCACCTTGTGTGTCTCATATCCTGGGACCAACACATCTACAGCACCACTTCAAACAAAGAATTCAGGGTATGATTTTGGCATGGAGGCCATGGATTCTGTGATTTTTAACAGATGTCCAAGACTTCTTTAGCTGCAACTTCAGCCCTGCCGTGAGCATGCCCTGATGTTGTACATTTTCACCATGACTGCTCTGTGAATTTTGCCTAATTTTACGGTGACAAAAATCATATCCATACAAATAATCAATAGATGAGATGCCAGTAGATGGTGCTTGAGATTATGTAGCACAATTCCTGGGTTTTCCAGGGCCAGTAAAACTCACCGTTGTGTGCTGCAAATGGTTTCTTCCGTTCAGCTTTTTGTATGGAGCTCTTAGCACAAAAAGCTGCTCTGGCTGTGTTTTCAGACCAGTTTTCCAGACCCAAAAGTTACGGATACAGAGCCAGGCTTGGGGGGCTTATCTGAGTTGAACTTCCAAAGCTTTGAGGCTCACCCACCTCTGGTTCCACCCCACTTCGTCCCAGTGGAATCAGGTGTGGCTGACGATGGGGAGACGAGCATACAGATTGGATCAGCACAGAAACATGGACTCTACAGAGGACATTTCAAGCTTTTTGTTTGTTTACCCTTCCCTGCCCCTGCCAAATATCAGTCCGATGTTTCAGAAAAGAAACTTCGAATCCAGCCCCAAGAACAATCTCACCTGTAACCCAATAATTCAGTTCCTTTGCGCCTGATCTCTTCTATTTAGGCCCTTCTTCTCATCTTGGATTGTTTGTTTCATCCTGCTGTATCGTGTGAGGAGTAAAAAAATAAAGTCTCCGGGAGCCAAACATTAGGAAACACTCAGGCAATTAGTGATTTCCCAGATCCTGGCATTGCTATATGTCCAATAACACACAATGGCCCTCTTCAGAGAGATGCTGCTAACTCAGACCCTGCCTGGCCGTGGCTGTGGCTGGATTGGATGTGCCCAGGACTGATGCGTTGTTTTTCATGCAGTGCTGTCAGGAAGATGTTTCCATTTGGCCAAGTCTGATGAGTGTGTGTGTCCTTTGAAATGCTGGGTTTGCAACATATATCTGCCATCACCATCCAAATTACACAGCAGCACACATGAACGATGAGCCCCGAAGTGGAAAACACCCTGAGTCCCCTTGAAGAGGTTTCTCTGCAGTGTATTGCTTTACAGAAGAACCCAAAATGAATGATTGAAAAGTCCTTTCTGTTATAATCCAGGAGCCTACTGTGGCCAGCGGCTCTTTGACCGGGTCCAGATCGCAAAGCCCTATGCAGCTATCTCCTCTGCCTCTAGATCTGTTCTGCAGAGACGCATGGTTCCAATAGGCCAGCACCCAACGAGGCGAGTCAACCCCAGTGGCTCTGAGAATGCCTGGAGTTTTTTGTTTCTGTTCTTGCTGAGCCCAGCCCAGTGAGCAGTGCCATCTGGTTAGACAGCATTTCAGTGAGTCAAACTAACACTCATCATCCCCTCTGCGCCGAGCGCTGCTCCAGCCTGGCCCAGCATGTGGAGTCGTCAGGGCTGTGGTATTCTTCAGCCTGGTCAGAACAAAACAGTGACATGGCAAACAAAGGGTGGTTTGCCTCAGCGAGGTGAGAAAACCAACAGTCCTTAATTTACAAAGCCTCTTGACCTTCTGCTTAACTAGATAAACAGCTTCCCAGCTCCTCCCTGCATCCTGGTCTGGGTCTGCCGGGCCCAGGAACTGCAGAACCATGTTTCCGTCCTGTACTGGACAAATGAGAGACCTTTCTCTGCCCAATGGATTTTCTTTATATCTCTGCTCTAACATGCCCTTAACTGATCCCTCACCTGCCTAGCTTAGTATCGGGTATAAACTGTCTGTCTCTCCATTTATTTGCAACAGCGAGGCATTCCAGTTTCTATTCATCTACCAAGGAAAATACAAGCAAACATGAAGGCTAACTGATGGGGTATGTGCGTGTATCTTTCATCCCAGAGCATCTTTGCAGACCCAAGAAGCTGTACAGCATCACCATTCCTTTCTGCCCCAGGCTTGTTCCTCCTTGAAGCCCAGCCTGGTTATGTGCCTGCGTATGATGGCCCACCACCTAGTTGGTGGCTGGTTTCTAGGTCAGACTGACCTTGGTTGTGTCTGCGTTATTTTCTTTGGCATCCTATTAGCTGTTTGTCTTCTCCAGTGTCCCTACTGTCGTAATCTTTTTGATCGCAGCCAGGCTCATACTCTGACTTCCCATCCTACTCACCCTCTAGCTTCTTCATTTGTCTGAAAATCATTCCACTCTACACCTGCCAGCTTTTGAAAAACTCTCGTCTCCTCTGCCTCCAGCCTTCTGAGGTCTGTTTCCTTTCATGCAGCTGCTTCCAGACCATAGAGTAACACTGTTAGTACCCTAGGGTGGTAAATGTTCACGTTGGCACCAAATGCAATGTTTCTCTGTCCATAATTTCATCAATTTCTGAGCTGCCCATGGAGCTGCACAGTACCACTCCCTGTGCTCTCAGGGCTGCGTCTTGCCCTGGCACCGAGGGCCCAGTCTCGCCACGTCTTAGTGCTTCCTTCCCTGGTCTCAGCCTTGTGGTACCAAGGCAGGATGCAGCCCTGAGAGCACAGGGAGGGTACCATGTAACTCCGTGGGTGCCCTGCAACCCAGTCCCCATGGAAAGCCCCAACATCCAGGCTGCTGCAGTCCCCTGCCTGCAGTCTCTCCTCCCAGCTGCAGCACTGGGACTTCACCAGAGGTTCCCCCGTTAGGCAAGGATGCATGCACTCCAGCCTATTAGCTCCTGTGTGGGCAGCAGATCCCTGGATGCAGGCAGATTTGCGAGGTTGCCGCCAGGGAAGGCATGTCCCAGCACTTTTCCCTGACTGCAGCCCTACAAACCTGCCTTGCTGTTATCAGGAATAAGTGGAACTTTTTGCTGGGTGCAAGAGGTAGCTAATAAATAGAATCTACTGTATTGTGATCACTGATATTGATTATACTGAATTGTGCACACAGCCACTCTGTGCTAATACATCCTAGGATTTTTGTCATCCCATCCCCCCTCTACCCACTCATTTGTTTCATCCACCTGTTTCTTATGTCTGTTAACTGATGAGCTTTTGGGGGCTGGAACTTTCATTCACTGTGTTTGTACAGCACCTAGCGCAATGGGGCGCTGAGCTTCAGCTGGGGCCTCTGGCTGCTAGCGTCATACCAATAATAATTAATAAATGTGCTCTGTGACTGACAATGGGTCTTAAAGATCAAAGCCACACAACACGTCATTGGACTTGGCTCCATCAGTAACAGGCATGTGTCAGGTTTTGGGGAGAGAAGAAGAATATCCATTTCCCATCCACATGATCACTGGACCGTGATTTAATTCCTTCAGTGTATTTCTTGTGTTCTGCCTGCCTACCTCCTCTAGACCTAGATAGCTGCTATCAGATCAAATGAATTGATTGTACCTAGGGTGACCAGATGTCCCAATTTTATAAGGACAGTCCTGATTTCTGGGTCTTTTTCTTATATAGGCTCCTATTACCCCCCACTCCCGTCCCGATTTTTCACATTTGCTGTGTGGTCACCCTAATTGTACCGTAGTTTTGTGACAACATATGGTGTTAATGAATAAGAGTTTGTACTTCATGCAGCTTTCTCTGTGGACCTGATTATCCTGCTGTCCTTGTGTAACACCGACAGACCCTGGTCATTGGTGGGCAGGATTGAACCTGGGGCCTCTGGAGCTTAGCGCATGAGCTAAAAGCCATATGCCTATTAGTTAAGGCTTTTAGAGCAGACTCATTCATCTCTCTCTCTGAGTGGTCTTGGTGTCACTAGATGGGAGGTGTGTGGCTTACACTTGTTTCTCTGGCCATAATAACCGGATCCAAACACCCCTGAACTTCAGGAAAGTTTGGATCCCAGAACAAAGAAGAAACTTCTGTGTTCCTCACTCCTCTGTTCACCAACTTGAGGGGCGGGGGAGTCTTGAAAGTACCTGGCAACTGAAACTGGCAGTTAGAATAGGTGGGCTGGGAGGAAGCACACGGCTTTTTATGTTACGAGAGCTGTAGAGTTCAGATTCAGAAATCTGGGTGTGTTTGGATCTGGGGTTTTAGTTCAGTTCATAATAGAGATTGATCCCAGCCCCAAAGTTCAGCTCCAGAGCTGGGTTTGGATTCTGAGCTCCCCCTCATACAACCTGAAAAGGAAAGAGTGAGGAGTGTTTGGGTCTGCCCTGGGCTGTTAGTTCAGGACCCTTTCCGACTGGAAGAAAGGACAGGTTCCAACGAGTGGCATCTTGGCACAGAGGCTCCACTGTCAGCAGAAGGAGCACTAGCTGGGAAGAGAGATGGGCAGAACTTACAGCACTGTATAAATAATAGTCATAATAGAGAAAACGGCAGATGTATGCCACGGGCAGACTTATACATGTATACTTCTCTGCCTGAGCTCGTCCCTCCCACCAAACAATCTGGGCTTTGCACTTGTAGTCTGATACTTAACAAACAGAGACCAGGTAATCTACACTGCACTTCTGTGGGTTACCCACATCCCTGCTTCTTCAGACCCTTATCATAGACTATCAGGGTGGGAAGGGACCTCAGGACCAATTCCCAACTAAATCATCCCAGCCAGGGCTTTGTCAAGCCTGACCTTAAAACCTTATTTAGCTACCTACCCGCATCTCCACCTGCACATGCCTATATACCAAACCCACTTCCCCATCTGCACGTGCTTCCATACCCAGACCCCACACTCAGACATGCATGCCCCATATACACAGACCTGACCCTTGTAGAGAAGAAGTATTGGCATGTGGCTAAAGCACAGGGCTGGGAGTTAGGGGATCTTGGGTCTATTCTCATCTGTGCTATTGTCTCCTATGTGATCTTTGGCAAGTCATGTAACTTCGCTGGGCCTCAATTTCTCCATCTTTAAAATGGGAATAACAACATGTATGCACCTGTTGTGAGGTTACATTCATTAATGTTGGTTGACTTCTTTGATCTGCTTAGATTAAATGCACAATTCAAATATTATAATACAAATACCTATACTCAGACCTCTATACCCTATATCTAGGCTCACACAATCATCAGAACCCCATTGTCCCAACGAACCCTGAGCCTGTTCCAACACCCGGACCAACATGCAAATAGGGATTTAAAGTGAAAATGATCAATCTTCAATGTGTGTCCTCTAAGAGAGGTTTGTGTCCAGCCCTATATGTTTACACAAGCATGTTGCTTTACCCTCGCCACTGTATCTCCGTTTAGGGGCTTGTCTTTGAAAGGAAGGCAGAGAACACCAGGTAACACAGACATCCGTTCAACTGGAGACCCCGCCAACTGATTTTCTTGGTCCCAGAGCCCCACCTAGTGGATATACAGTAGTTTAGTTAGCTAAGCTGCCCTGAAAGGGCATGTTGGAAAGGCAGCAGAGTAGAAATGAGAGAGGTAAGTGCTATAAACCACTGTCTGATGCAGTGAGTAATTGTGGCTACACTGTAGCCCTCTGGTGTAATCAGCACTTCCTGCAGCAAAGAGTGATGTCAACAGCTGGGCCTAGTATCTCCAGTTAGAGCTAGGCATGGTGTGCGCAGGTCTTGTGATTGCTTGAACGGCAATATCCCTGCTCTCTCCTGACCATTCACACTGCCCTGCCAGCGCATCTCAGCCCTGACCTTCCACTCCACTGCCGTTGCCGGGCCCTCACACAACTTTGCCAATGAGCATCAGTCCTCACCTGACACACCTGCTGCTTGAAGCTCTGGGAAGGGCAGAAATAGTGCTGCAATTCTGTGCATGAGGCCAATGCCCACGAGTGGCGAGGTTTGAAAACACACTAGGATCATTTCATTAGAGTCTTAAACTGGCTTTGAATTGCCTTCAGTTATTTACTGAATGACTTGCACTGAAAGAAAAACAAAACCACGGAACTTTTCCTATTGCGCTTGCTGCATTTTTAAGAGGAGATGTCAAACAGTAAATTGGTCTCAAACAAGCCTCTGATAATTGGATGAGCTTTTAAGTACGCACAGCTTTTGCCCAGTCTATTGTTCAAGGGGAAGCCTTTGCTACTAATGAAAGGGTCTGAGGCCTGGTCTATGTTTAAAAGTCAGGTTGACGTAGCTCCGGTGCTCAGGAGTGTGAAAATCCACACTCCTGACTGATGCAGCTATGCTGGTGGAGATGTGACTAGGTTGATGGAAGAATGCCTCCTTCGATGTAGCTACCATCGCTTTGGGAGGTGGTGGTTCCTACAGGAGCGTTGCCAGCTTTTTTGGCGCCCTAGGCGGTGGAAGTTCCCACCCCTGAAATGGCGCCCCCGACACAGATGGCAGAAGGTCCCGCCCCCGAAATACTGCCGACGACTGGGGCGGCTGAAGATCCGGCCGCCGTGGTCGCCACCCTCCAAATGTTAGCGCCCCAGGTGACTGCCTAGGTTGCTTAATGCGTTACGCTGGTCCTGGGTTCCTACAATGACAGAAAACCCCTTCTGTTGCTGTAGGCTGCGTCTATACTACAGGATTATGCGGGTCAGTTGTGCCACTATAGTCCCTGTAGTATAGACATGGCTCGAGTGGTAGAGGGATGTATTTCATTGCTGATAATGCAAAATCTAGATGTATTTAAGAAAGGTTGATAAATTAGATTTAGAGTAGATTAGGGAGAAGTCTGTTCAAAGGTCTTCTCTGCGTGCTCTCTGGGCGCTGCCATTTTCAACCGCATGGTCACCCCTCAAAATAGTTTCCAACATCACTTGCCAAAGCTATTAAGTTAGCTGACTGACTCAGTTCCTTAAAACACCTATGACTCAGTCATGTGATACTATCAAGTCACTTTATATTGCTTGGATATTTAGACACTGTCCACTTGAAAATGAAATATACTGTGTGCATTTATTCATGAAAGCTGATTTAAATAAGGCACTAGCTATTCGAGCTAGACATGAAGCATTTTTCTCATCTTGCAAGAATTTTTGAGAGGCTGAAAAATTTTCCCATCCCAAACTGGCATAAAAAGTTGAAATCTCAAATTTTCATGACTAAAAAATAAAAAAAAAATCATAGCAGGTCAATCAAAACATTTTGCTTCAATAGTCTTGAAATGGTTCATTTCAATTTTGACCTTTTTATTTATTTTTTTACTTCGTTTGAATAAAAAAGTTGCTTCGACCCAAAAACGTGCACTTTTTCATTTTGAAAATGTCAAAACAGGATGTTTTCTTCAAAACATGTTTTCTTTTTTTTTTTCCACATTTTTTTTGAAACAGCAACATGGGTCAAAACTGACTTTTCCTGCAAATGGTTCATTTGGATGAGTTGACTTTTTTGGACCAAAAAAGTTATCATCTGCAGTCCAGCTGTCTACTAACTTGTACATTTAGAATGCTCCCATTACTCTGGTATCTAAATATTAATAACACTGTGCACTTGTATGGTACCTCCTATGCCAGTGCACCTGACAAAGACTAATTAATC
The DNA here is from genome assembly GCF_020497125.1 of Mauremys mutica. Lineage (NCBI taxonomy): Eukaryota > Metazoa > Chordata > Testudines > Geoemydidae > Mauremys > Mauremys mutica. The sequence continues at coordinate 77,698,377 of NC_059082.1, read as the reverse complement.
CTCACCACCCATGTGTTTTGGCAAAAGCCAAAATCCCGAAGGAGGAAGTCTGACTCGTAGGCAACTGTCTTATCTTTCTTCAGCAAGGCAGTCTAGACCACAAAAAATAGTGTCAGGGATCAGGATGGAAATATAAATCGACCAGCAAAAAGTAGAGCTGAGAGACGAGGAAAAAACCCTCAGAACTTTGCACTCTGGTTGTTACTGAGCTATGTAACGTGTGTGTGTGTGTGTGTGTGTGTGTGTGTGTGTGAGAGAGAGAGAGAGAGAGAGATTACAATTAACAAAAAATAGCAAGAAAATTCTAACAATCTGCTGTCAACCCTCTTCTGCGGTTCATTGATCCACACGCATGTGAAAAAGAGAAAGTGAATTGTGGCATCTGATGAAAAAGCCCAAATGTCTATACTGCAATTTTAGCCCTGCAGCCTGATACCGCCCCTGCCCCCACGCAAGCCAGAATCAGCTGACCTGGGGCATGCCAGGGAGTGGAGGGGTGGGTGTGTGTGTGTGTGTGTGTGTGTGTGTGTGTATCTTTTATTGCAGTGTAGACATATAGACTCTTGTCTCTCTCTCTAGGTTCTTATCATGTGTCCTTTCCACACGATCTAATTCTGAGAGCCCTATTCTCCTGTGGTGGAATATGAGTGTGACACCCATTAGAAAAAGTGGTGAGTAGAAAAGCATTGCCTGGAAATTCATCAGGGGGGGGCGGGAAGTGGGCCGAGTGTGAGATTCCATTGGAATGACTCCGTTCTGGCCATTGATTTAAAGGATCACTCTGTTTCGTTGCGCTCTGGCTGCCATTATTCCAGCCAAACCAGTGAAGATAGGTTGGGTTTTTTTTTTTTTGTTCGTTTCATTTTAGAGGTTTTGTGAGACAAAGGAACTTTTCCAAATGTTCTAGAGTTCTTTAGTGCCCTAATGTTCATCCATTCCTCCTTTACCCAATGGTTGTCAGCAAGAGAAGGGTTTTGTACTGTATGTTAAGAAAGCAATAGCCCTGGTGAGTGAGAGCCCCTGATCTTCACCACTTCAAGCAAAGCATCAGATTATGGAAATTAGCTCAACTTCTTGCCTAAAATGTAACGCAGAGGAAAGTCCGTCTGTTACAGCCCAGTGGAATGATGTGATCAGTGTTGCATGCTGTGCATTGGATGGATGGCTAATTACTAACAACTAGCCATGGGGAAGGGGAAAGCAAGGAGATAGGACACATGGGGGCATATTCTGCTGTCATTCTCCATGAGGAAATCCCATTAGCATTAGCCAGAATCCCATGTGTTGAAGGAAGGAAGCATATACCCCCACGAAGAAAAATTGGACACTCTGGTGTGGTGGCTTCTAGATGCAGTGGGACCTGTCCAGTTTCAGTGCAGTGGGGGTGGAGGTGGTCCAGGGAGGTGCCCAGCTCTGCAACCTGTGTGGTGAGTATTCCTGAACCCCAGCCAGATGAGCTGCAAGCTGAAAGCCCAGGATTTGGGCCCAAGGAAAGAGAAGGAGGGGCAATCTTGGTGAAAGAGAAAAGAGAGAATAGAATTAAAGTGTAAAGGGGTGGGGGCAGGCGGAGACACAAAACAGGAATGGGAGGGGGACGCTGTGGCCGGTAATGAAGCCAAACAAAATAGACATTCCTCTGCAAGAGAAGGAATGACCCAGTTAGGAAGGAATTTTCAATGTTGATAAATGCAAAGTAGTGCACACTGGAAAATGGAATCCTACCTATACATATAAAATGATGGGGTCTACATTAGCTGTGACCACTCGAGAGATTTTGGAGTCCTTGTGGATAGTTCTCTGAAAATATCCACTCAATGTGCAGCGGCCGTCAAAAAAGCGAACAGAATATTGGGAAGAAAGGGATAGATAGAAAAGACAGAAAATATCATATTGGCTCTGTATAAATCCATGGTACGCCCACATCTTGAATACTGCGTGCAGATGTGGTCGCCCCATCTCAAAAAATATATATTGGAATTGGAAAAGGTTCAGAAAAGGGCAACAAAAATGATTATGGGTATGGAATGGCTGCTGTATGAGAAGAGGTTAATAAGACTGAGACTTTTCACCTTGGAAAAGAGACGACTAAGGGGGGATATGATAGAGGTTTATAAAATCATGACTGGTGTGGAGAAAGTAAATAAGGAAGTGTTATTTATTCCCTCTCATAACTCCAGAACTAGGGGCCAGCAAATGAAATTAATAGGCAACAGGTGTAAAACAAACAAAAGGAAGTATTTTTTCACACAACACACAGTCAACCTGTGGAACTTCTTGCCAGAGGATGTTGTGAAAACCAAGACTATAACAGGGTTCAAAAAAGAACTAGATAAATTCATGGAGGACAGGTCCATCAATGGCTATTAGCCAGGATGGGCAGGGATGGTGTCCCTAGCCTCTGTTTGCCAGAAGCTGGGAATGAGTGACAGGGAATGGATCACTTGATGATTACCTGTTCTGTTCATTCCCTCTGGGGCACCTGGCATTGGTCACTGTTGGAAGACAGGATACTGGGCTAGAGGGACCTTTGGTCTGACCCAGTGTGGCCGTTCTTATGAATTAGAAAGGAAATGGAGAGAGAGGAATGGAGGGAAGGAACTTATTTTTTATAATTTCCATTGCAGTAGCCCCCAGTCAAGGGCCAGGACCAGGACAGCATTGTGCACATATAATGAGTGGAATGAGAGAAGGAGACAAAGAACTGGAAAAGGAGATGGGGAAAGAAGAGAGGTCACACTCAGCTGCAAATCTGCACCTAGAATGGTGTGTGCGCAAATCCCGTTGTCAGACAGGCTGTGAGTGGGAATGAAGCCAAAAGGGGATACCCTGTAGATCTGAGAGTGTAACTTGGCCCAGAGCCTGTAGGGGCAGGAAATTAATAATTTTTTGAGTTGTTGCTTTTTTAAATTTTACAGTGTCATAAAAACCCCAAGGGCCAGACTGTGCCCAGCCACCAGTGGGTGCACAGAACGAGGGAGAGGGTACAAGAAGCCTCCCACTGCCACTTGCACCCCTGTGCAGGGACTGAGTATGGTCCTATTGAGCAGTATAGGCCCTGCTGGCAGTGCCACCTTTACTAGCTACCCAAAAGGTTGCAGGGAGAGGCAGGGGCAAGGGAGAGCCATGGTGGAGTCCCCCTATCCCCTCCACAATAGCCAGCAGAGTTATCCAGGTACGGAGTGAGCACCTTCTGGCCAAGTTCCCTTAGGAGCCCCAGAAGGAATTTTGGCTGAGTCAACCAGGATTTTTCCTGGGGGCTCCTTCTGCAGCACAGTCCATCTGCACCTCTCCAGTGCACCTTTCACTGGAAAAGCCAGCATTCCGCCCTCACTAATTAATTAACCCACCAGTGCTGCTCTTTAATACTTGATTGACTGAACAGAGTTTTACAGGATACTCCAGTGCAACCTAGCTCCTACCAGTCCTGCTTCAAGTTTAATCTCAGTGAAAACACTCTATTGTGGAAAATTTTCCAGGAAACAGCTACCTAGTAATATCTGATGTCACATAGGGATGTAGTGGAGCTGCACTGACACTTCCATGTGCAAATGCAATTTGCACATCACTTGATTTACAGGAAAAAATATTTTTTCAGCTTCTTGAATTTCTTTTTTTTTTCTTTTTAAAGGTTACTGAGATAGATGACAGATGAAAGAAAAATAAAAGGTTCAACTAATAAAACAGCTGGTTCCTCAGATTGCAATACCAATGAGTACGCTGCCTGTCATTGTAATAAGCTTGGACATGTATTTTTAAATCATCTAACTAAATGGCATAGCATGGTGCTAGCTGGGACAGGGGCTGTCTCTTTGTACTACACCTAGCACAATGGGGCCTGGTCTGTGACTGGGGCTCTTAGGTGCTGCAGTAATACAAATAAACAATAATAAACGTTGGAAACGAGTGTAGGGAAAGGGGTGGTCTTTCCAGCTGTGTCCCCCCACAGCAAACTAGTTTCCTCCTTCAGTTCTGTAGCTTTAGGATTTCTAAATAGGGTCACCAGGGCTTACTGATCAGTAACAACGCTCAGTGAATTTCCATTCAAATGTCAATGAAAGAATTCTTCAACCTTCAGCATAATCAGTGGTTCTTTCCAGCTGAGACTGTTTTGACATCTGACAGGGTTCCACTGGGCAGGCTTGGATAAGTCAGTGATCCACTGGATCTGTTGTTAATGGCATTGACTATATTCAAGCAGGTGTCCTGAATCAGGGCCGGTGCAACCCATTAGGCGACCGCCTAGCATTTTGGGGGCGGCATTGTGGGTCCTTTGGCGGTGACCGCAGTGGCCGGATCTTCGGCCGCCCCGTTCATCGTCGGCATTTAGGCGGAGGGACCTGGGGCAGGGGGGCGCGGGGAGGGCCGCCTGCAGCAAGTCGGGGAGGAGGCGGAGCAGCAGTGAGCTGGGGCGGGGAGCTGCCACACGGCTCCCCGGGCCGGGGGGAGCTGCTGTGGGGGAGAGGTGTGTGCCTCAGGGTGGTAGGGGGGTGGGGAGCTGCCGTGGGGGGGGCGCCTCAGGATGGAGGGGAGGAGCTGCCTGGGGGGGGTGGGGGAGGGGGCGCCGGGGAGCTGCCTGGGGGGGGTGCCTTAGGGCAGAGGGCTGCCACCGGGCTGGGGGGAGTGCAAGGTGGAAGTTTCGCCTAGGGTGCAAAACATCCTTGCGCCCGCTCTGTTCCTGATGATTTTTGCCATGTTAAATATAGACTAGATCAGTCACAAAACTGTCACTTTTATTTTGAATAAGCCCAGCCTGGATAGTAGCTCACAATTTCCGTACTCTAAAATCTTTATTTTTATTTATGTATTTGTTTGACACTAGTTTATTCTTATCCTCCAGCTGGACATAGCGTGGCCATCTACCAGATTTACAGCTGCCTCTAAATCAATCAGAAACTTCATACTTGTGCCTGTCACACTGTTAGTTTAGGCAGTAACATGCTCATATTACTGCTATTTGGTTTCCCTCCCAATTTTACCCATTTGTTTGCTGCATCCACCTGCTTCCTTGTCATTAATGTAAACTCTTTAGAGCAGGGGCTGTCTTTCTATTATTTGTTTGTACTGCATCTTGTATGATGGATCCCCAGCCCCTGGCTGCAGCCCATGGGCATTGTGGGAATACAAATAATAAATTCCAGCCTGACGATGTGTACAGTATATGTAAACGTTTCCTCCTCTTTTCATCTTTGAGTCAGTCTCTATGTGGTGAACCTTTTTGAAACTGCATTTTCTGTTGCATTGCACTTTGTATGAATTTCTAATTGGAAGGTTTGTGCTGTGTCACCTGGCTCCTTGCCTCAACATACTGATCTCCATGAACTTTCTTTCCATAAGGGCCACAGTGCTCGACTGTACTTACAGCAAGTCTTTTCTGACTTCAGACCAGTGGATTGTGGACTATGTTGCTTTAAGCAACTGTGTTGATTTTTACCTGGTTACTGCACATTTAAGATCTGGAATAGAGTGATCCAGAGGTGAAAAATTTGTCAGTTAGATGTTAGTTTCAACTGGCGTGGAGAGTGAACCAGGACTCCTTACTTGATCCATTCATGGGTATGTTACATTCCAGGAGCCTTATTCTTCACTGCCTTGCATGGTCATGCAGACCTGGGCAAACTGAGTGCAAATCTTAGGATTCTGATTTTTATCCACTTGAAACCATTTTTGTCTGTTGGCGGCATGACTAACTTATAGGAAATCAGGAACCATGACACGCATGACTTGTCTGTTTGCTGGTTACGCGTGCTTTGTTGCACATTAGCAGTTCAGAGACCCCTTCAAATGTCCTGGGCACGTAGATCAGACTTTTCCAGCTTCCAAGAGTTGTAGGAAAGGCTGTAATAGAAGCGTTCATGAGGGTGCTGACAATTTTATCATAGTCCTTTTATTAAAGCCCAGTAGGTGGCAGTTTTTTATTTGATGGGAGTTGCACAGTGGTGGCCTTATAACCAGCATTTTTTGTTTTGTTTATATGTAAATACAAAATGCTTCTCTATAGCAGGGTCTATGGGCTTAGGTTTATTTCTTCTACAGGTAAGAAATCTGTAGAACAGGTTCTTTTTGTTGTCTTAATTGAGTCAGTTATTTATATTGGGTTCAATATGAGTCATTCAGATACTGTAGTGATGTGAGCAACATAAATAGCTAGAGAACTAGAAAGCTAATTCAGAATCACCTTCAGCTTAGAGTCAAAAGTTACCTACTAGCTAGTGTTGTTTTTTACTTTATTGTAGCAATGCCATTTGCTATGAATTTCCGTGGTTTATATTAATAATGACTAGCCCTTATATAGCGCTTTTCCTCAGTAGATTGCAAAGCGTTTTATAGTGGTCAGTATTAATCCCTTTTACAGATTAAAAGATGGAGGTACCGAGCGGTGGAGTGACTTGCTCAAGCTCACCCTGGGAAGGGAATGGGATGGAGTGGGGGCAGAAAAGAGGGATGGGATGGGATGGGGGGGAGGAAGAATAGAGCCCAGAGGATGGAATGGAACAGAACTGTATTATTTCACTAGTGTATTGACCTCCTAGAAACTGATTGCTCCTCTTTTTAGTTTTATTTTCTTTGATCTTTGTTACCTGACATAAGATCACCATCTTCAGTTGTTTTAAAGTCACTGTGATTTACCCCTGTATTGTACTGTTTCAGTAAGCACACAGTACTATAATACAGTAGTTATATTGATGTTTGTATTGTTTTCATAGGAGTAGATATGATCACTTCTAGCCAGTCCAGTGTCTCAAAGGGAACAGCCCCTCAGATGGTTATGACAGGTCTGGGTGGTTGAGACAAAGGACTGGTACCCAGCAATAACCTCCATTCAACTAGGAACTGAACCTCTGTTCAGTGGGGGTGAAACTCAAAGGGCTGCCAGGGCATGAGGGCTAGGTACCACCTTGAGGATGAAAGCAGCAGCGAGTCCTGTGGCACCTTTATAAACTAACAGACGTATTGGAGCATGAGCTTTTGTGGGTGAATACCCACTTCGTTGGATGGGAGGATGAGGTGAGTCATGGGTCTTGAGCACCTGCTGACCATTATTGCAAATGTTTCCGTCCTTGTATCGCAGGTGCGTATATCTGGATCTTGCAGGCATCCTGGCCCCTGTTACTAAGAGGAAATTTATGGTACATTTGAAGACCATTCAAGGGCCCGTGTCAGCCTCATCCGGGCTCTGCTGGCCAGATCAGCCCTGACCAGCTCGAAGCCATGAGGCCAGCCTGCCCCTGCATGCCCTGGCCACCTGGGCTCAGCCATCCAGGCTCCAGGCCTGCCCTCGCCCCATGCTCCTGCTTCACCCCAGGATGGCCCGTCACCTGGGGCTCTGCCATCCCACCCCATGGCTGGGCTCTGCTCTGCCAGGGTGGGGGCTCTGTTCTCCAGCCTCATTCCCCCCTCATGCTGGGCCCCCAGAGCTGTACTGGGGTGTGGCTCTTCCCCCACCCCCTTCCAGCCCGGGTCTGCCCCGCCTGGCGCCTCTGAATCCCTCCCCCCAAAATCCACCCCTCAGCTAGGGGAGGTGCGGGAGGACCAGCCCGAGCCAACTCTATGGTGCGCTCCCGGAGACGGGCCCCTCCCCGCGTCCTCTCCTCTCCTCTCTATGGTCGGGGGGGGGGGGGGGAGGCACGGTCACGTGGCGCGGCCAGGCGGCGCAGGCGCAGCGCGGGTCGGAAGGAGGCAAGGAGCCTGCCTGGCCGCGGCGGCTAAATGAAGCGGGGGTCGGGGGAGGCGAGGGTCGGACGGAGCGGCCCAGGGGGAGGCGGAGCGGCCAGGGCTGGTGAGTACCCCCCGCCGCTGGGCAAGGCCTGGCCCCGGCGGCTCGGGCTGGGCTCCCCTTCCCCCCCCCGGGCGTCCACCCCCCCCGTCACCCCCGCTCCCCCCCAGCCGGGGGAAGGCGCCAGGGCTGGGCCCAGAGCAGGGACGGGAGCGAGGCGGCGGCGGCGGCCTGGGTTCCATGCCCGGCGCTGCCCCTGGCTCGCCCTGTGACCTTGGCCAAGGCCCGCCCGCCCGGGGGCAGGGGAAGGAGGCGCTGTCCCCTGGCGGGGCCCGAGCCCCGGGGGTGCGGCAGGGCAGAGTGACTGCGGCGGTGGGTGTGTTGCCTTCGGGGCTGAGGGAGGGGCGGCTACTGCCCCTAGCCCGGCTGGGGGGCCGGGGGGGTCAGAGCCTCGCTAGCCCGGCCCGCGGGGGGAGCCGCCGCCTCCTCCTCCTCCTCGCTGTGTAGCGCGTCTGTAATGGACGCGGTGCCCCTCCGCAGGGACAGGACCTGCTCGTTCGCCTCCAAGCCCGGAGACCCGAGACGCTGCTCCGGCTCCAGTCGCTGAGGCGAACTGGCTGCAGCGCCTCCGGCCTGTGACTGTTGGGCGCCTGTAACCCCGCCGGCGGCACGAACCGAGCTCGGAGCCGCTCTGGCCACGGCCGCTTTGCCCAGCCTCGCCTCGGCTAGGCCGTGCTGCGTGTTTACCTTCGGAAGCACTGGAGCAGCACGCCAGGGTCGGGCCTGGAACAGCTCACACAAGTGCCCGACGGTCGCCTCCCCTTCTCGCCTCACTTCCTGTCGTGGAACCGACTTCGGGCTGAGTAGGAAGTTTGGGGGTTAAAGGAGCTTCTATTTTGAACAACAAAACCTGACTGCTCCTTGGGGCTCTCATTTAAAGGGAGCCATTGGTTCAAATGCCAGCTCCATGAGTGAGCGCAGTTGTGGAAGTGAAGTGCCAAGTGGTATGAGACACAAGCAGCTCTGCCACATGGTAATCGATGATACCAGGGTGAAAATGATTGTGTGTGGCCTGTGCTAACTTTTCTGCAGTTGCGACCATTGGAACTACACCTCGTGTAGACAGATGATTGTGGGCAAGGGCAAGGTTTCAAAAGAGAGTCACATTCCCAAGGTAACTTGAAGCTTTGTATTTTAAAGTCAGACCCTTCTTTAGTTGGTACCTAAAGCAGTGAAAATTGGAACTAGACTTATAACTGATTTCCAGCAGGAATGAGGGAGAACAGTTTTCAAAAATGCATCTACATTATGGTATATTTAATCTGGTATATTATAACGCTGCCGTTTTTAGAGTGTAAGCTTTTCAGGATCATACCTCTTGTGTTGGTACAGCACTGAAGACACTGTTGGTGTTTCTGGAAAGCAGTAATATAGGTTTGCCAGCTTTACTACTGTGAGCCATCTTTCTTAGAAGTTCTGCAGCAGATTTTGCAAAAATGCTAATGACAGTTGGGCACTTACCTCTCATTTGTGCCTTTTGAAACCCCCCACCTTAATGACTGTCTCTCTTCATTTGTATCCAGTAAATGTCTGAAAAGTGGCATGTGCTGAGACTAGATGTAGATTAGCTTCAATCTTGTTTTTTTTAATAAATCTTAAAATAGATCTGCCTACAGTACAAAAAAGTAAACAGTCCATTTTTCTCTTCAGCTTTTTTATTGTTTGTCAAAACTGGGTGAAATTTCAACTTTTTTAAACAAAGTTTTGTGTCTTACTCGTCAATCTGTTACCTTTTGGGTTTTTTATGTAAAATGAGAAGTATGTTCATCCACACTCACATTCTTTACTAGAAGTAAGAGCGAAATACTACAGGGCTATGACTTAATTTATTGCTGTCTTTCATCAGGACTCTTGGTGGTGGTGGTCATGTTTCTGAATGTTTCTTCTCTGATCCAAATAGCTGCGATAGTTAGCTTGATATCTGAAAGAAGCTGATGATCTTCATGCCAAAATGAAGCAATTTGCCTCTGTTTTCATGTCTTTCTTCACTCTTTCCCCATCTTAGAGTCTTGGTTCTTTAAGTGTCCTCTGTTCAGTGGTTCCTACCCTTCCTCAGACACTGCAGTGTGTATAAGCTTGACAGTAATAGCTAGGGCCCTACCAAATTCACAGCTATGAAAAACACATCATGGACCGTGAAAGCTGGTCTCTCCCCATGAAATCTGGTCTTGTGTGCTTTTACCCTATACAATACAGATTTCACAGGGGAGACCAGAGTTTCTCAAATTGGGGGTCCTGCCCCAAAAGGGAGTTGGGGTGTGTGTGTCACAAGGTTATTTTAGGGGCGTCGCGGTATTGCCACCCTTACTTTTGCACTGCCTTTAGAGTTGGGTGGCCAGAGAGTGGTGGCTGTTGGCCAGGCGCCCAGCTCTGAAGGCCACGCCATGCCAGCAGCAGTGCAGAAGTAAGGGTGGCCATACCATACCATGCCATCCTTACTTCTGTGCTGCTACTGGAGGTGGCTCTGCCTTCAGAGCTGGGCTCCCAGCCAGCAGCCACCACCACTCTCCAGCTGCCCAGCTCTGAAGGCAGTCCTGACTCCTGCAGCAACGCAGAAGTAAGGGTAGCAGTACCGCAACCCCGCTACAATAAGGTTGCAACCCCCCCCCCCAACTCCTTTTTGGGTCTGGGCCCCTACAATTACAACACCGTGAAATTTCAGACTTAAAGAGCTGAAATAATGAAATTTACTATTTTAAAAATCCTATGACTGTGAAAATGACTAGAATGGGCTATGAATTTGGTATGGTCCTAGTCATAGCTCTCTGGGAGAAGATGGGCCTCAATGGCTAGAGAGAGCAACAAGATATATCTTACGCCCCTGCCTAGAAGGCTGTCTCTTATACCTCACTCTGCTGGTGGAGGAACTGGTGTCTGTACTTTCCCTGTTGTCCCCTGGAATCTTCAGTAGCTGTGTGGGAACAGAATGGATATCCACTGACTCAAATCTTTGGCTGCTGCTCTTAAACAGTTGTATAGTGCCATGTGGGGAAGGAAGGGGAAGGGTACTAGCTGCAGGACAGGATCCTTATTCTGTGGCAATAGCAAAACTGCAGGGCCAACTTTAATGATGTTACCCCTGCAATACTATAGTCAATGTGAAAATTCCATCTGTAGTACTGTTGCTATGCAAAATCCTGCTTACTTCAGTGGGCCTTTCTGTATTACATAATAAACATCTTAATGGGTTTTATTTGCTGGGTGTCTGCATAATGAATAAGGATATGATTTGGTCATGGATTCTGTGACTTTAACAGATCTCCATGACTACTTTGGCTCTGGCTTCAGCCCCACACATGACAGGGTTCAGGCTGTCAGCCCCATGCATGGCAGGGCTTAGGCTTCCGTTATTTATTGTTCATTGCCTGCGTCCTGTCTGTGACATTTATAAAAATACCCATGACAAAATCTTAGCCTTAATAATGAGACTAGATATTGACAAGCTGTTCTGCTCAACAGGAGGTTACAAACACTTGGCAAAAGATTCGGACCCATTTTCAGTGGAAGAACTGTAATGGCTTGGTTCAGTCCATACTGTGTAGTGATGCTGCCCTCCACTGTTGATGCAAAGCATTATTTAAAGTCTTTTTTGTGAGTGGTATATGATTTTTGGTCAAGCTGTTCACTGTTATACAGCTAAATAAATGAGTGCAAGTGGGTGCTTTTAAAAGTGTGGGGGGGGATGAGGAAGGGTGGGATGTATTATTGCTTACAACAGGGTATTATTACTATTTATTTATTGTAATGCCTTGGTTGTCATCCATGACTAGGGTTCCTTTGTGCTAGGTGCTTATGAACACAGAACAAAGAGCCTGTGACTTGCTTTCCATCTTAGCCTTGGTCTACACTGCGGGGGGGAAATCGATCTAAGTTAAGCAACTTCAGCTACATGAATAACGTAGCTGTGAGCTCTTCCCTGTGGTGAGTCATCTGCTGCCACTCCCCCATCGACTCTGCCTGCGCCTCTCCTGGTGGTGGAGTACAGGAGTTGATGGGAGAGTGCTCAGGGATTGATTTATCGTGTCTAGATTAGACATGTTAAATCAACCCCGCTGGATCGATTGCAGCCCGCCCATCCAGCAGGTAGTGTGGACATACCCTTAGACTTATATTTCAGAAACTCTTTTGGTGCTATAAATTCCACGACAGGCTGATGCAGTGTCTTGTTTGGAAATGGGGTGGGTGCTAGAATGGTGTCTGACAGACATGGCCGATAGTCTCATGTTTAGTACTGTCTTGTAGTTGGACATAGAGACTATTATAACGTACAGTGTAAGTGGCAAAAGTAGATGACTTGTATTAGGGTTAAAATAACTGATATTGAAGGATGAGTTAGAGAAACAACTGAAAGGAGACAGGAAGTGTTGCAAAGTGGCCAGTAGCTGATTAAAAAGAATAAACAGCACAAACACCAAAGTAGAGAGGAAGTGAGGCCTTGTTGGTGTTTTCAGAGTCTGGAAGAAACTCTCATTCATTAGTTTGAAATGTGCATCTAGAAAAATACTCTTGACATTTTGAGCAGCTTTCAGTGTAATAGTGCAGGCTAACTCCTGTACACTAATGGGTTTCAGTGCTTGCAGTAGGCGGCATTCTTTTCAGGGGACTTGGAACTGTGCTAATATTTCTCCAGTCAGAAATGTGTTGCATGTGGACTCCATCTGGAAACCTTTTAAGTTTTGGCTTAAATGAGAAGTCAGAAAAGTGGACTTGTGTTGTGAAATCATGTTAGACTTTCTCCTCCAGGCAACTAACAAAGATGGACATTCACTAAACTAATGGCCTTTTGATTGTGGGGGTGGGTGGGTTATGTATTCTGAAGTTGCTACACATAACTTCAGTTACTGTAAATGGGAGTTATACAGACTGTGATAGATCCCTTGCTATTTACAGTAAGAACATGGGCAGTAGAAGCCATGGAATATACAACCTATTTGGGAAGCTATTTATCTATTAGCCCATGTGATCAAGCTTTAGTTATGTATTGACATGATAGTTCTTATAGGCGTCAGTGCAGACATAATTCATTGGGTCAGCTGTCTCCTGATGACAAGTATCTATCTGTAATACTAATTTGAAAAACTAACTCAACTGAGAACTACAGTAAAATGTTAAGCAGCTGGCTGAAACTGATGAGCAAAGAAATGTACAGTTAATATGTTCAGGTTATCCATAACTTGCCATGTTTCCTGAAGTATTGCATCATAGAGAATATGGAATGCTTTATGCGGATCTGAGTCACAGATGCGGAGCTGAAATTACCTTGTTTTCAGTTGTTGGAACTCTTGCATTGCTCTTATAGAATTCTGGCTTCCATGCTGATTTATCTTGCAATATCTTAAGTGTGGAATTTTCAGACTGATCACTCGTCCCGGTCCAATACCTAGAAAGGCGTACTGGTCCTGAAAACTTGATAGTGATCAGCCCAAGTTTCTAACCCATTCCAATTATGAAAGATTCAGTGTTTTTGCTGCACTGAATGTTAACCATTTTTAAAGTACAGTTAATATTTGTGCCTGTCAGGGTTCCCTCTCCTAGGCTGTTTTCTGTGCTGTTGACACACTAACTCCTCTTGTTTCCGCATGCAAGAGGCATTATAAATGCCCATTTAAATGGAGAAAGTATTGAATTTAGGGAATAAATAACAAATTACACTGAAGCATGATGCTCCTATGTCTGTTTCTGTCTCCTGCCAAGATAGCTAGCTTCAGACAGCTGGCATACAGGGTCAGTCTTCTGCTAAGAGAGGCACTTGAAGGTGGTTGTGAGAATGAGAGGTGGTTAATGGGGGGTGGCAGGGCTAGTACTGCAACGGTTCAGCTGGGTTATTCTCTTTAAGAGTTCTCTAATTGCACTGCTCAGCCAGGGGAAATGTAAATTGAGCATGGGTTCTGGCCTCTGTCTTCATGAAAATCTGACATTTCAGTGTCCGTGATGCTTGTCAGTCATGTTAAGGCAGTTTTTACGGTTTGTCATTGTCATTATTTATAACCTGAACTGTAAGAAAGGTGATAAGTCAAAGGTGTAGCCAGCTGCTTGGGCTCTGAAGATCATTATGATGTATGATACTTTAAGTTGGTTTCTGAAGACAGGCACTGTATTACTCATTCTCATTCACACCAACTTCTCACCTCTGTAGGTTGGCTGAGCAACTGTAGTCCAAAACAAGTTTTTGATGAATTAACATTTGTTTTGATAAGATTTTAACGAAGGTCTGTAGAGGTTCGACTTGATGCTTCTGTGCACTATAATTCAGAAACATGTCTACCTACTGTAGATTCCATCCATTCATTCTTTGAATTACATGTGATAAGAAACTTTACAGCAAAGTGACTTCCAGTAAACCTAGTCTGTTTTTGTAGCACCTGCTATTGGAGGACCTGAAAGTGCTTTATAAACACTAACAAATTCTCAGTACTGGGAGGTGGCCAGTATTGTTCCCATTTCTCAGTCAGAGGCAAGTGAGACACAGGTTGTGACTTCCCAAAGGCATCGAAAAACCATTGCAGAGCTGGAAATTGAACTTAGCCACTAGGTAACATTCCTAAGAAGAACTGATTCACTTTTGGTTTTGATGTGAGAGAAAAATAACAGCTCTCCAGTGCTTCTTGCAGGTCACTTTTGCTTAATAAGGTACATAAAGACTAACACTGAACCAGGATTTGAAAACATGCATTTACCCAAGCTCTAATACAAAACTTTCCCTGGTGGTGAAGTGGGTTAAGCTGGCCACCTCAGTGAAACTGACAAACTCTAATGTTCACAACTACATGCAGCAGAACAGGGAAGCTGACCAGAGAGTTGTCAACCTCAGTCTTCTGTTTCAAAGGATTCCTGCAATTTTTCTTTTGGGGGGAAGGTGGGACGGAGAAGAGGAGGCAGCTGCAGCTGTGTAACTGAAAGGGAGAAAAATAAATATTCCCTTCCCTTTTTTCCCCCTACACAGAGAACCTGCAGCTGCATAAGATTTTCTATTCTGCTGCTGCTTGTAGGGTTTTCAGCAGCAGAGGAGGGAAACTGGCAAGATTCATAGGTTTTTAGCTCTGCTACAGAACATGGTTAAAGTCCCATCTACAGCATACATTGGAATTGTAGTGTAGTGGGTCAGGCTAAACTGTGTAGTAATGGGTATCCCTTTCGATCAGTTGTAGTATAAGTAGGCTTGCAATTATTAGAATGTAGTCTTACCACATCAACAGAGCACTCAACAGATTTTGTTTTTTATTTATGGCTCTGCTCACTGGGCCATACAGGTACTATGCTGTTTGATGAAGTACAATTATAATCCCCTTGCAGTATTTTTGCACTTTACTAGATGAAAACATATTCCATTTGACATTTCAGATGTGTGAGAGACTGAGGTGTGGGGTTCAAAAACAAAGGCAAAAGAAATAATTTGTCCAAACCAAATTTGCACAGGCTGCAGCCAAACCTTCTTAGCTTCATTAGTAGTGACCCTTATATTTGCAGAGCATTTATTTTTGACTATATGAAACTGCTGGATTCTAACTGGTGGTCTAAATGTCATCTGTAGAACTGAAACACAGATGTGCATTTTAGCCTGTCAGCAGAGAATTCATTTTGTCTTTATGGGCTCTTTAATTAGTGGTAGAGTACATAAAGCAGAGAGACCTCAGAAAAGCATAGGGTAAAATACAGAACTCTTCTGAGATGGGCCACTAGCTAGTTATCCTTATTTCAGTCTGAGTAAGGATGTGAAATCCTATGTCTTTTTCATATATGAATACATGTGCTTTCAGGTATCTGGACACATACTAATTAAAAAACAATCAAATACCCCACTCCCCTAACTGGCCTCCCTCATGTGACAGGGCTGAAGCTGGTCCAGGGGCTGCCAGAATCCTGCCTGCCAGCTGTTCTCTCCGCTTATGAGAACATGCAATCATGGCTTCTCCCGAGCAGAGATGAGTTGAGGGCAGAGAACAGAAGGACCATTGCACAATAAAACAAAACACACTTGCCAAAAAGAGGCCTCACAATTGGTTCTTGAGAGTATCTAATAATTAGGAATCCTAAGCACTTGAATGAACACTAATAAATTCAGATTGCTATATTCCAACAAGATTACCTCTGACCAACTTTTTAGGTACAGCACATCATTTGTGTATACTTCTCCTCCAAATATCAGTACAGTGTGAAATACAAGGTTATCATTAGGTCACTAGATATTTAAAGGCTTGTCTTCATTGCAGAGTTAACTTAGGCTCTTACTCAGGTGTTGCCTATAATCAGACTCCCATTTGCACACACAAAAAATCTCAGTTGATAGTGGTATTTTACACCTGAGCTAGCTGGCCCTTCCTGGGTAAAAAGCCAGTGTGCTGCAAGCACTTGGGCTGGTAACCAGCCCATTTTATAGTTTCATGGTTTAGCCTGCATTAAAAGTAGTAATAATCCTCTAGTGCCTTCCTATAATTCCCCCAGGTGCCCAGAAGGAAAGACAAGTTCTCCTACAATTCACTGGAAAAGAATTTGAGTGGCTCACTTGCTGCAGTGTGAAGAACTATAGGATATGCCTTCAGAAATCCCAGTGCCTCACATGGGTGAGTGCAGCACCAGTGTGGAAGCTGTTAAATGGGAATGCTTCAGTATAGCTTTGTAATGTGGCCCCTTGCACCTGAACTAGACCTGTGTTAACTATGCAATGAAGAGAGATCCTTAAATGGAGGAGTGCTGCCTGGCTGCCCCATCTTCCTCACGGGAGCCAGAAGAACTTCTCCATCAAGATCCCAGTGGCCCCAGCCATGCACAAACACACATTGATGTGTGTTGTGTCAGAGGGAGGATGACAAAACTACAATGATCCAGCAAAGATGGTAGAAGTAGCAGACAGTTAATTGCTTAAATGTAGAGGTTGCACTTTAAATCTATTTCTGCCAGACCCCCCACAGGTGTGAGACCTCTATGTAACCAGACCTTGGACCATCTCACTCAGAGATGGTCTGGAAGACCCAGCCTCCACCCCAGCAAATGGTTTGCTATAGCTTACCACAGTTATACAGAAGCTTAAAACACCTGTACTTGGAGCCTAGATACTGTTGTGACTTGTACAATGTAAAGATAGCATAACGTGCAGTAGGGAGAAGTAGTTCTGCGTCCCTCTAGTAGAAGAGTTTATGAATGCACTATGGTAGATACTACGGTCACTAACAACTCTTGCAACAATTAACTAACTACAATTTTGGTTTGCACGTTTTAGAAAAAAGTACTGTATAACCATATTAGCATGCAACTGATTTTTAAAGGGTCACTACCAACTTAAATCATATGTTGTAAACTAACCTCTCTACTGTGTGATTAACAACATTTCTTAAGTTGTTAAATCATTTTAAAATCCTGTTTACTTACCTGTGCTCCTTTTCTGTTGGCTGTAAGAAATGCAAGACAAAAAACAATGAAAATAAATTGTCATTTTCACGTAGAGGTCTTTAATACTGGAATGTTTGGGTCTCAAATGCTTCAGGGGAACATTTGCTTGTTCTAAAAACAGCTTTCACTGAACCCTCTTTTTAAAATTACTGTACAAATTGACCCCTGAAACTCTCCTTTTTCTCCCTCAAGATAAGCAGGCCAGCTGCTGCAATAAAAGATCATTGTTTCTGAGCAATGCAAAATCATGCCTTCTACCTCATTTCAAACTGTTCCTGTTAGTGAAGAGTGGGGTATGCTCACTGACTCCAGCTCTTTGAAAGTGAAACTGTTTGTGGTAACTCCAATCATAACACAACATGCACTCCCTTCTCTGTTTGTCCTTAGTGTGACACTCCCTGGTTAGTGCATAACAGATGGATCCATCTATGTCTAAATCAGATCTTCCTGAGTGCTGCTCGGTGTTCTCTCTCTCTCTCTCTCTCTCTCTCTCCTGGGTTCTTCAGTCCACTGGGTTCGTGTTCTGCTCAGCTGCTCTACATTTGGAGTACCATGAGAAGCCCTTAAGTTCACTGTGTTTCAGCTAGTTTCCCTGCCTCACTTGTCTCCAATTCTGTCTGCTGCTGTCAACTTAAAGTAGCTCTGAGATTCTGGCCTGCACCTGTTGGTTTGGGGCTGATCTCTCCCTTGCAGCTTCTATGAGCTGCTGCTTTTAGCCCTGATTCTTGACAGCAGTTTGCCAGCTGCCTGCATCACTTCATGCTCTTGCTCAGATAGCTATTCTTGCTCCCAGCTGCAGCATGTTGGGTGGGGTTGGTCCATCCAGAAGCCCTGGATTCTTTCCTATCTCTCTCGCTCCCCCTTAAGAGCCTAGGCTGGAAGCTGGCCAAGAAGCCTTAAGGGCTCTTGAAGATGTGCATCCAAGGTGTTAAACGGGAGTTTAAAAATCACATTTATGGCTGGATTTTTGTACCTATTCTTCTCACAAGTAACACTGAAGATTCCTGAAACTAAGACAAATGAGAAGAAATACTCTGCACTATTTTTACTTTGTGTATTTTAGTACTTTATATACTGGTAGTATCATTGTGTCCCCTCTGTAGCCAGCCAGTCAGTTTCTCGTGCTCTTTGTGTGGGCCTATTGCACAATGAGGAAGAGAAATGTATTAAAAATAAGAAAGCAATGTCAAATAAGAAGTTGGCTGTTGCACTGATAGGCAGGTGTAGCACCTGAAGCCTACTCACTTTAAAACTCATTCTTTGAAACTTAACTTCCAGTTAATTGTGTTCCTCTGAATCAGGAAGAGAGGCTGTCTGCCTATCTTCATTGCATTAGAAGTCACTAAATGTGAAGGTTCACAGCTAATCTTAAAGAATGAAAACTAGAAGAAAAACTGATGGCTGTTGTAAGGGAGTGTGTTGAAACAGCAGATCACCTGGTTTTACATGGCATTCCTTTGGTTCCCACCTGCCGGACAAAATAGCTTCTTAAAACAACTGATTGAAAGATGAGTTGTGAGCTGTTTCTCGAGCCATTTGCACCACCGTGTGTGTGTGTGTGTGTGTGTGTGTGTGTGTTACTCCTATATTCCAGTATAGTTGTATTTCTAATAACTGAACCATCCCTCTAGTGGACTGCCAGCATGACTTTTGATTATCCCAACATATTTGGTGTGGTCTAAAGGGTTTGAATGGTTGAGATTCTATTGCTCTATCTCAGGCAAGGAAGTTGCAAGTTAAAATTCTCTTCTGGAGTGCACAGGGCAATGATTCTCAAATTATTTACCATTGTGGGCTGCATATGCAGTTCTGTGGTGTTTTTTGTGGGCCGCATCCACACAATTATATATACTGCCTGTATGGCCATGAGAATGTCACATGTGCTGCAGCTGTGTGTTGATTAGGCCATGGGTTGAGAACCACTGTTGCAGATTAATGTTCCATACGGTATCTTAATGCTGAATTTACGCCTTCACTTGCAAAACTTTGGGGTTCTTCACTTTTACTCTCAAACAAAAACAAGGCCTCAAATTGCAGTAACCATCTCTCTAGCCAGGGCTCACTTTGACATTATGGGCTGAGTGACTGAGTGATCAAGGTTCCCTCATCCTTGGAGCTGAGCATACTGCTTTTCCAACATAGCACTCTCCTCTTCAGCTGGCCAGAGTAACATGACAATACAGAACCTCACCACTAGGGCATTAGGCTGATTTGACTCAGCTTGTTGGGAAAGCCTTTGTTTGAGGATAGGTCATAGAATCATAGACTTTGTCAGAAGGGACCATTATGATCATCTAGTCTGACCTCCTGCACAATGCAGACCACAGAATCTCACCCACCCACTCCTGTATCAAACCTGTGTCTGAGCCATTGAAGTCCTCAAATCATGGTTTAAAGACTTCAAGGTGCAGAGAACCTTCCAGAAAGTGACCCGTGCCCCACACTGCAGAGGAAGGCGAAAAAACCCCAGGGCTTCTGCCAGTCTGCCCTGGGGGAAAATTCCTTCCCGACCCCAAATATGGCGATCAGTTAAACCCTGAGCATGTGGGCAAGACTCGCCAGCCAGACACCCAGGAAATAATTCTCAGTATTATTAGTAACTCAGATCCCACCCCATCTAACATCCCATCACAAGCCATTGGGCATATTTATCGCTAGTAGTCAAAGATGAATTAATTGCCAAAATTAGGCTATCCCATTATACCATTCCCTCCATAAACTTATCAAGCTTAGTCTTGAAGCCAGATGTCTTTTGCCCACTTCACTCCTCTGATGGTTAGAAACCTTCATCTAATTTCAAGTCTAAACTTCCTGATAGCCAGTTTATATCCATTTGTTCTTGTGTTCTTGATAGTGAGCTTAAATAATTCCTCTCCCTCCCTGGTATTTATTCCTCTGATATATTTATAGAGAGCAATCATATCTCCCCTCAGCCTTCTTTTGGTTAGGCTAAACAAGCCAAGCTCTTCGAGTCTCCTTTCATATGACAGGTTTTCCATTCCTCGGATCATCCTAGTAGCCCTTCTCTGAACCTGTTCCAGTTTGAATTCATCCTTCTTAAACATGAGAGACCAGAACTACACACAGTATTCCAGATGAGGTCTCATCAGTGCCTTGTATAATGGTACTAACACCTCCTTATCTCTACTGGCAATACCTTGCCTGATGCATCCCAAGACCGCAGTAGCTTTTTTCACCTTACTTTTATCCACCTTTCAATTTTCATATTGATCCCCATTTTTCCAATTTAGCTAATAATTCACCATGTGGAACCATATCAAATGCCTTACTGAAATTGAGGTAAATTAGATCCACTGCATTTCCTTTGTCTAAAAAATCTGTTACCTTCTCAAAGAAGGTGATCAGGTTGGTTTGGCACGATCTACCTTTTGTAAAACCATGTTGTATTTTGTCCCAATTACCATTGACCTCAATGTCCTTGACTACTTTTTCTTTCAAAAATTTTTCCAAGACCTTGCATACTACAGATGTCAAACTGACAGGCCTGTAGTTGCCCAGATCCCTTTTTTCCCTTTCTTAAAGATAGGAACTATGTTAGCAATTCTCCAGTCATATGGTACAACCCCTGAGTTTACAGATTCATTAAATATTCTTGCTAATGGGCTTGCAATTTCATGTGCCAGTTCCTTTAATATTCTTGGATGAAGATTATCTGGGCCCTCTGATTTCGTCCCATTAAGCTGTTCGAGTTTGGCTTCTACCTCAGATGTGGTAATATCTACCTCCATATCCTCATTCCAATTTGTCATCCTACCATTATCCCTAAGCTCCTCATTAGCCTCATTAAAGACTGAGGCAAAGTATTTGTTTATATTGGGCCATGCCTAGATTATCCGTAACCTCCACTCCATCCTCAGTGTTTAGTGGTCCCACTTCTTCTTTCTTTATTTTCTTATTTAGATGGCTATAGAACCTTTTAATATTGGTTTTAATTCCCTTTGCAAGGGAAAACTCCACATGGCTTTTAGCGTTTCTAACTTTATCCCTACATGTTCTGACCTCAATAAGGTAGCTTTCCTTGCTGATCACTCCCATCTTCCATTCCTTGTAGGATTTCTGCTTTTTCTTAATCACCTCTCTGAGATGCTTGGTCTACAATTCCTGCCTATGAATTTTCCCCCCTTTCTTGGGAAGTAATTCCAGGCTTCCTTCACCTATAGATCCCCAAGTTCTTCAGTCCAATCCATAAAACGTTAAGACAGGCTAGTTTAACACGTCATGTTTTATTTTTTGTTTGTTTAAGGGCTGCTGTTCTGTCTTGTAGTGTGAATCATGCCTCTTTTGTGTTTAGTCACAATTCATGCATTATTTAAGTAGCTTCTTTTTGTTTTTACAGTTTGAAATCCAGCCAAAAATTCAACTAGCTTTACAACAGAAAACAAGCTAGCTGCCTGCAGGGGAAAAGTGGGAACTGACACTTTTCTGTTAATATAAGGGAGCTATATTGTTGGGTAGCTTAGGCTCAAATTGTTGTGTGGGGAACTTGGTGTCTCTTCAAAACACTTAGGATTTCAACATTCCCTATCTTCCCCTGCAGTATTTGCAACCCAAACACTGCAGCCTTGTGCTAGAGCCAGAACATGAAAAGGTCTAGAAACATCTGTCCAAGCAGCATTAAGCTCCAAACTGCATAAATTACACTTTTAAAGACAACTTTTTTATAAAAACAAACAAACAAAGCAGAGTTCCCCTCTAAATTCTTGTGCCATCTGAACATATCCATCCCAACACAAGCAGGGGGAGGCAGAGAAGTACTTGGGGAGGGCACTTTGAGTTCTGTCCCTTGGATGCAGGATTTCTTTGCGTTGTAATCATTGGAATTTCCATTTTTTTTTAAAATTCAACTTAAGTCACCACAGCAAATTCATGGTATTTTTCATAAGGATTTTTGACAGTCCTCAAAAGTTCCAGTAATCAATGATCTCAACATACTCAGAACACTAGAGTAGCTTCTTCAACTCTTAGCTGTAATTGGGACAGCAGAAAGCTTTGCAGATCATGATGTCCTTAGGCATGGATCATGACTGGAAAGTACACCTATGAGTCTAGGAGTAAGTAGATGGACACAGCCAACTTGAAGTCTTATCGGTATAACAAATTAAAAGTAGTTTTAGGTACTACACCTGTTTAAGTGCCCTACCAGTCTTTGTGGTTTTACAATCAAACTGTTCTATTAATGTTTTTTTGTCTCCCTTATTTCAGTGTGAAAGACCTACCCACAGTAGTGGATCCTGACTATACAGTGAAATGGGCTTGACAGGCATTACTGTCAAACAGGCAGAGTAAACAAACAGAAATAGAGAGAAATAACTCTTTAATCTCATCTTGGTTATGTAAGAAGTGTAGGGGAGCTTCAGTGATATTCCATTTTTCTGTTTGTTTATGGTGTTCCTTTAATATACTGTAAGCTGCTCACAGAGGCTGCAAAATCGTGGTACAAGTTGTGCATCATCCTCTCAAAGGTTGTTAGCATAAAAGGAGTGAAATATAAATCCCAGTTCAATCTTCTCCTGTGTTGGTGGGAGTACAGGGACAGAATAGCTTGGCTGCCATATTTCTGTGTATTTTTTTTGGACAGGTTTAATCCTCTTGTTAGTATACTTTAAATGGACTATATTGTAATTGTTGTGGTGGTCATGATTAGTCTGGTTACAAGTAGCTTTATACTTCCCTTGTAACTAAAGTTCTGCAAACGAGGGTGTAATGTAACTTTTTTTTCATGGTTTTTTGCTCATTTTCTTCCTCTTCATGCAGTGAAAGACCGTCTTCATTCAGTGTAAAACTGTAGGGTTCTTTGATCTTTGTTGCCTATCGAATTATTGCCAGCCTGGCACTACAAACTCATCAATTTCTTATTCATGCCGCTTGGTGGAACTTGTCCATCCGTGCTTGTAGGTTCTTGAAATGAACCCTTATTAGGATATTAATGGATGTCTTGTTCTGGGTGAAAGTCTGGTTTTACCTTTTTAGAGTGATTCACCTTTGGCTTTTTGATCACTGCCCTTCATGAAAAGAAAAGTGGTAAGATGGAAAAAGTTGGCACTGCACTGAGTCTGGCCTTTACTCATGAAATTGTTTTCATGGTACATGGCAGTGAAATTCAGAATGGGGAAAAAAAAATGTAATAGATGGCAAAGCTCCTTCATTTTCTGGATGTATGTGCACGTGTCATTCTACTGTAGGAGAGGGCAGGTTTGTCTCCTTTAAATTTGCTTGAGATATGATCCGTCTGTGTATCTGCTTGCTGTTACTCCTCAGGATGTTAAAAACTTGTCCATTCCAAGTGGGTTTTTTTTTCTTGTGAGATAATTGGAAGAGTTTTCCCTCTGGGTGAAACTGAGCTGGTTATGGAGAATAAAATCCTTGTTTTTAGTTTTTTTGCCTTGAGCAGTAACTTCCTGATCTAAACCCCAACGTTTTAGTTCCCAGCAAGACGGATCATGTTGCGGAGGTAGGAACAAGACTAGCTAAGTTGTTGTTGACCGATTTGGATGGGGTTTGGGAGGAGAAGTTCTCTGAAAGCTCTTCTGCACTAAAGCATATTGCCAATACTGTTGCAACCCCTAGCATACCTGTAAAACACCACACAGGTGCTTGGGGTTGCTTGCCCTTCCTGTGAGCAAAACTGATTACTGTGACATGGAGTATTCACTGCAGTGTCATTGGGGGCTCTTTTGCAGTGATCGTGTAGATATCAAATGCTAATGGGGAAGTGACAATGGTGCAATTAGTCCTCCCTATGCAACCCCAAAATGCTGTTGCCCACCTTTTGGTGACGGTTTTGACTGCTTGAGCACTGTCTGTCACCTGACTAGCCATTTGCCTGTTAGCTGCATGCAGGCTCTGAAAGCAGCCAAGGTTGGGTAATTGCAACAATCCACAGGCCCTGCATTGCTAGCAGGGAATACTGTGCAGGACCTATTTACACTGTGTGCCTCTATAGCTAGTATGGATGCACTACGTTCTTGCAACTTGCCTTAATCAGTTGCAGCAGTGCAAGCTGAAATGAAGCAACTTGTAATGTAGACAAGACCTGAAACAGGAGAATATTTATACTAAATAGTGACAACTGGCAGCCCAGGGGCTGGTTAATTTTAGGCCCTGTCTACGGAGTGACACAATGCTGTCTTTTTGTTAAAAATAAGTCCATAGTAAGGTATATTTTCCTCCCCCAGTAGTGCCAACAGTTAGTGTTAGAGTCCTTCTCAGTAGGTTATTAATTATGCCCTGTGTGCAACATTAACTCTTGTATGTCGCAAAGAGAACCATTAACTTTTTTTATTTGATATTGGGCTCAATTACTTAAACTGGGGTGTTCTGGGTGTGGTGGACTGTGCCATTGAGGAAAAACTGCTCTATTTTCCTAGAGCATTAAATCATACTGCCGGTGCTGTTAAATTTGTATTGAGCAAGATCCTTGCTCTACTGATTTGAAAACAGTGTTTTCAGCTCTCAATCATGCTTATTTGTCTACAGTCATGGGCTCTGCAGCTGTGTATTTGCGCACTGCCCTGTAGCTAAGGCTTGTTTCCCTAGCTGGGAGTTAGCGGAGTCTCTAGTGCTGAGATTCAATATGTGCTTTAGACTTTGTGAAGTTCATTCTTTGTTTTGCCTCTGTATTTCTTATGCAGGTGCTAAAGGTGGCTAGTTGCTTGGATATACTTTAACTGTTTCCTTCCTCTTTCTGTGGCTACTGCCGTTACTGCAATTCGTCTGCAGTAGTACGGTAGAATCCTAGGGATTGACATGTATCACTTTTCAAATGACTGGCAGGTAGGGTCTTTGTATAGCAAGTTCTCAGCTGTGTTCCTTCTGCCCTCCGTAAGAGTGCATGGTTCATGGCAGTAATATAGATCACCTTTCCATCCTCACAGTGAGCAATCAGCTCTTACACCAAAAAGGAACCCTTTTTACCTAAAGGACTAAACTTTGGGCTCCGAGCTCATATTAAAACATACGTATTTGAAGTTGGGAATTTGGGGAACTGGGAATGGGAAGGACAGGAGTTGTTAGGTAGTGTGATAACCACGCTATTGTCTAGTATGTAAAAAAACAAATTTTCAGTGTGCCATCTTTTCACTCTGGTGATGGGGTTTTGAGGTGTGGGGGTAGCATCTGTTTGTCCTGGTGCATGATGGGAGTAGATGCATGGCACATGTGACTTTCAAAGCACCTAAAGACTAAAGTGTCTTGGGTGGTTCATGTGCAGAAGAGCTGTTCTAATTTATACTTTTATAGGTCCTCTCTGTCAGGCGTTAACTTCTGTGTCATCTTAATTAAATGTGTCTAAACATCACAAACATCTCCTATGACAAGTTTGAACTCTTCAAAGCAAGGTATTCCAGACCTTGGGAAGATGGAAATCTATTATTTATGCTGGAATGATTTCTAGAAGCTTTCTTTGAGATCATAGTCCGATTCTCTTTTGTACTGGAATAGTCAGATTGGTGCCATCTTGCACATTCTGTAATGGCAGATGTGAGAAACGTTATCAGGGTGAGAAACTAATCCAAGCCAAAATCCTCTGCCCTACAAAGGAATCTAATCTCTTGTGGAAAGTAAAGCATGATCTGAGGGCACTTTCCTGGTGTTAAGAACAAAGTCTGTGAAAGACAACTAGTTCCTGGGATTCCTTCACTTGCCTGTTTGGAGGATTGGTGTGGGTGTGGCATCGACAGGGGAATAATACGTATTTGTGTTCTGTGTGTTCGCTGCCAGGGAAACTAGTACACAGTACTGTGATACATACCTGAAAGCCCCAACTAGATGAACGAAGGGCCAAGAGCAGTTGTGTTAATGGGAATGAGCGGCAAAATGTCTCTCTTAACTCTCAGGTTCTTCTCTCTCATCTCGCCAACACCTGTTGGAATTTGGGATTTCATTGTGTGTTCTCAAACAGTTTAAAGAGTTGTAGAAAATCAAGATGGAAAAACTGTTGTAACAGTAGATAAAATTGCTCCTGAGTTCAACGTCTGAATAATTCTAGGTCACTGCTTTGTTCATAGCACAGATACCATTTCTTAGTATTGGGGCCTCTTATTGGCTCTAGAAAAAACTGTGATATGTCTTGCTTCATAATGTAAGGATAGTGGTGGTGAGGTTTATCAACTGATACCACAGTGCCATTAATTTCAATTGATAGTTTTGTCCAGTTACCAGCCTACACAAATAGTTAGTGTTTTCTACCAGCAGATGGCAGCAGAAAACCCCACCAGATAGTCTCATTCTTTGGTTTACCTCTGAAGACTGTGAGTGGCATTTCTGGTAGAGTAAGTTTAGAGTTTTTTTCCTTTAGGGATCCTTAAATGAGCTACCCATCTCTCCCACCAGGATTGGGTGGTTTAAAGCCAGTTTGTCACTTTCTCCATAGCATCTCATGCCTCCGTGGTCTTGTCTCCTTTCAGACACTTTAGCCTAATCCTCAGAACAGAAGAAAACTGGATCATGTCCTGTTTTGAGGAGCATTGAGAATTTTCTGCCAAAGACTGGGTGTGGGTGTGCGGGCGGGAGGTTGGCCAAGCAGGTCCCGGAGGACCCTAGAGATGCTTAATCTGTATCAGGAAGGCCTATTCAGATAAGTGTATGAACACTTTGTCCTCTAAGTCTGATTCCTTCTCTGTGAAGCATGTGTGCGCTTCTACTCTGCATCTGTAATTAAGGCTAAGATTTTGTCATGGTTATTTTTAGTAAAAGTCACAGACAGGTCACAGGCAATAAACAAAAATTCACAGAAGCTGTGACCTGTCTGTGACTTTTTTGCTGCTGCGGCTCCATGATTTTCCCCTGTCACCATGGTGGCTGGGAGCTGCGGGATGATCATATTTCCCAAAGAGAAAATGGGACACCCCAGCCACTCTTCTGAAGCATCCCCCCTCTTCTCCCACCCCCACGCAAGGCTGTCTGCCATCCCTGGAACCCTGAGGAGGGGCCCCCTCAGGAGTCTGCCACCTCTCGCTGGAACCCGGTCAGAGACCCACTGGCTGCCAGCTTGAGTCCCACAGTTCCTGGGCTGAAGCAGAGAATGTCACTGAGGTCTCAAAGTCACTAATTCCCTGATTTCCATGACATAAACGTAGCCATATCTATAATGCACCCATGTGAGCATCTTTGCAAGCTCCTAGAACAGATTCAGTGGTGTAACACAGTCACTCCCTAGAGAGGCTCTGTGGAAGCTGTTTTCTGTGGTTTTCCCCTGTCCTTTGTTTTGCTGATGGGTGGTGGTTTTTGAAACCCTACTTCTCCATTGTTCTTTTCCAGGTCAGAAGAGTGGCACCTTCTTAATGTCTAGTTTTCTTTCCTGTCACGTCTTTCTGTACTGGAATAGGCATCCCACCTGTTGAATGACTTGTGACCTTGGCTGAAAACTAGTAATAAAGGAGAGATTTAATTGTTATCTGAGTTTCCTGGCTTCTTTGCCAGAACACTAAAATAAAACCAAGTTTAAATGATTCCTTTCTTTGGATGACATTTAAAATTACTAGGCCTTTGGCTTCAAGAATGGCCCTCTCAATCCGGTAGTGGAAACAATAAATCTGAGAAGCAGATTCCATCAATGAATTAAGGACTGTAGATGAGGCTGTATCAAAATCAGGTGAGGGATAATGGTGAGGTCTGCCTTTAAAATGGCCCGAGATACTGCCTGTCTTAGTTCTGACTAGTACAGTAACTATCCATACACTGATTCTCTCTAGTGAAGGGGCCACCTTTACCTTTTGCTTGACTCCAATAGCCAGGGCTTTGGAGCTGCGCTCCAGCTCTGCTCCAACTTCAGGCAAAAACCTGCAGCTCCACTGCTCCGGAGCTGCTCTGGGCTCCGCTCCAAAGCCCTGCCAATAGCTTCCAAAAATATCACATATGCACTTCAAGTGGCTTGTTTTCTCTTTTGCCTAATATCACCATGTCACAGGCTTAGCTCCCTTAAAATGAGTGTGCTTTTTCTGAAGTAATTCTGCATTTCCAGAACCTGCAATTGAAAAAAATCCAACTGAGCACAATTGCAGTAGGATCTTGGAACACAATCCTTCCTGAACTGAAATTAGTCCGTGTGGGTGTGGGCTCTGAAGAGAGAACAAGATGGGACCATCTATGTGTTCACTCCCATTTTGGTCTTGTTTTCCAGGTCCTGAAGTTGTGATTGCCATGCTCAGGTATTGATGCTCATATGCACAGCTGTTTAAAATGGCAGAGGGAGGTGGCAACGAAGAGGTAATTCACTTGAACAGTTTCCGTAGTCACAGTGGGAAAGGTAAGTAACTTCACATGCGCTTGCAAAGTCCCTAGATCGAACACTAGTGCTTGCAAGCAGTAAACCTCTGAAAGCTATGTGAGTAACACGTAAGGTGTTTGCATGCTCTGCTGCACCAAATTGCATACTCATTTGGTTGCCAAGAAGTGTCTGAATTTCTCCTTCTCCCATTCCACTTTCTTCAGGCTGTTTGCTAAGCTCCTGGAAATAGCCACTCAGAATAGAGCTACTTTTGGCAAATCTTTGAGAGGCTGGTAGTGCAGCCCACCTTTTAAGGGTCTCCCAGCATGAGGCTGGCTTTGCGTTCATGTCCTGATAGGACTATGTAAGTTGGCATTTGTTCCTTCACAAGTGGAGTTTAAAATACCAGTGTCTGTGTATTTGGAGATAAAGGGATAAATCTATTCTTTGTAGGCAAGTGATGGGCTGTCATGGCAGTTTTTTGTTGTATCGGATTACTGAAGGTTGAACCAAAATCTTGAGTATCAGATCCATGCTTTGCCTCTGGGATAAGTGCTGTCTGTCAGATAGAGAAACCATAAATCTCTGGATGAAAAGTGTGTTCAAGGTTCCAGTAACTATGCTTATTTCTGTGTTCTTATCCCATTCTTGCAAAGAGCCTTGTAAGATAAGGACACCACTTCCTGGCAGAATACACTTGTGGCTGGAGTAGTAGATTTCCTAAAGTCAGTGATCCCATTCACTCAGACTCCTGCTAGGTCATTCTTTGCTTTCATAAGAGAATGAATGGCACTTGGATCCCTTTTCCCTCCTCCAGCACCTGCTCAAATGATCAATCAAATGAACAACCTTTAAGATGTTGACCATGCTGGAGCCTTGTGTATGCAGTGCCTCCTATCCCATTCCTTGTGGAAATTAATTTGAAGAAGCTGAGCACTGAGACTAGATTGTCTATTAGCACTTTCAGCAGCCTGTGCTGCTAAGCCATTCCCTAAACTGGCTCCTGCTGGAATCTGAGATGAGGATTTGCACAGCACTAAGGAATAAATGTATTTTTTAAATACGCTTCTGTTTGAAGTGGCTTCTGCTGTTGTCTGCACTTATACAGATTTCCTTACGTTAGTATGCTGTCTGGTAAGGAGATGGCTGTAACAATGAAGTGTGCTGGCACTAGTGCCTTTGAGATCCTTTCCCCATTATTGCAATGCAAACGCTAAACTTTTTTTTTTAAGATTGAAATTGTAGGATCTAAATATTTTATGAGCTGCTGCAAACCTTTAGCAAATAGATCATGTTCTCTGCCTTACTGCAGACTGGATAAACAGGAGAGATGAAGGACTTATCACCATATCGGACTCCTCAGATGAAGAGTTACCTTTGTTGCTAGACACGCCACTTCAGCAGCGGCAGGAAGAAGATGACGACGATGTAGTCATCCTGGTGGAGGTGATTTTCATACATTGTACAAGTTATCACATTTTTTGCCTCTCTAAATAATCTATTGTGCAGGTGAATAACATGCTTCTTCAGAGCTCACAGTGACCACTGTGGTAACTTATTCAGCAGGAGCACCTAAGCTTAGTGTTAGCTGATGGCTGCATTGGCAACTCTTTGGGATCTCAACTCCTCCATCTTATTTGGGTAAAGTGAGGTTAACAAAGCCATGCTGCTTAAGACAGTGGTGTAGCCAACAAAGATTACAGTTCCCAACATATAATGATTTTCTCTTAATCCAAGAAGATGGAGCACTGTATACTGGGATGTGTAGTCTCCTAGGGCTGCTCCGTATTTAAAATGAGAAGGTTCATGGACTTAAGGGCATGTGTCGGCCACTCCTGCAATCAAGGGCACAAAATTCTTGCCCGTTGCTTCCAGTAAACTTCTGGACTTGCACTTAGGGAAGTGGGGATATATTTGAGTATTTAACCATCCAATCCCTTAGGCATATGGTACGTTAAGGCATATGGTACGTCTCAGTGATCAAATCTGAGCATTAAGAACCAGAATGTCCTGACCACTGACACATAAGGGAACCTGTGGTAAACTGACTGTTTCCAGCCTTCTTAGGAGCAAAGCAGTTTAGGGTAAGCGTGCAATGACTGTTTGGCTTTAATCTTCAACATGAAAAGGATCAAGCAATGCCATACGGTCTTAAATTTAACCATTTCCGTGTAGTATACCAGTGCCTGGTTTGATGCCTACATATTATACTTTGGGCGCATATGTTCCTGGCACAGTGTTGAATGCATTGCGTTCTTGACTTCAGTTTTGTATGCAATAAGCTTTTGCCAAGGTGTGCAATTGTGGGGCTGTTGACTGCTGCTTTCCTCTACCACCTTTCCTCTCCTCTCCACATGCACTGCTCTAGGTCTTGGGCCGGCACCTCTTTCTTGGGGTGGAAAGGAGCATTTTTCTCACTCTGGGTTTGGGATGCAGTCCCCAGTGTGTTAACCATGATCACTTTAGCAGGTCTGATCTAGACTCAGACTCTGCAATTCTAGTCCCTCTGGGGCAACGACAGTGGTTATTAGTGATCAAGGTATATTATTTATTTAGAACAAAAACATTTCAGAGAAACATCTTAAAAACAGTAAATTAGCCTAAATATAATGCTTCCTTACCACTCCCTGGATCTGGGAGGGCCCAATTCCATAGATTCCTCCATGGAGCCTGTCTCTCTTTCACCAGCCAGTCTCCCTAGACCGCTCCTGACAAATGCCTTTACATTCTCAGGAATCCAACTTTAAACTGTTTGAATCCCTTTGAGCTCCTAGGTCCCAGCTCTACTAAACAAGGTTTGCAGTTGGAGACACGATACATATCTCTGAAGTTAACAGTTGGGCCCCATTGTCTTTCTATTATGTGCCTAGGGGTTCTGATTGGGGAAGGCATTGTTTTGCTTTCCTCCTTTGTTCCTCCCCACAGCTCCAATATAAGTCAGAGGAGTGCATTCACATGGGAAAGCCTTAAAACCCAGAACACACATCTCCCTTTGCTGACCTGGTCGCACACAGTTTTAATACAATTATTATAGCTTATTGCTTACCAGGTCCTACTCTTCTGTTTCTCTTTCCTCCGATCCATGTCAATTCACTCGGCCCAGGGTGCAAAATTAACTACTTCCTGTCTCCTCCCACTTGCATCTGAGTACATTCCTCACATGGCCCCTAGCACATGCATCCGCCTCCCTGGCTCTCTGTGCCACACAAACACTGTTCTTCAAATTTCTTAAAAGTCTCTTCTGTGAAGGGCTTATGAATTGTACTTTTCCACTGAATGTAATGTTTGTGTAGGAGAGTGTAACCATTGAGTGGGCATTACCACCACCACCACATTATCCTGTTGCTGTAACTCTTGTCTGTCCATCACCTTTCCTCGTAATGTCTTGTATCCTAAATAAGCACAAGTTCCCTGGGATATGATGCTTGTCTCATACCTTTAAAATGCAAGACACACCTATGGCCATTACCTGACTTGTAGAGTTCTGTCCCTGAAAGGCTTAATGAGTCCTCAGAGGCAGACATCAGCTCCCTCACTGTTTTTGACAGTTAATGCTGCAAGAAAACACATCACTTGAACCAGACTGCTAGAGCCTGGGTTCTAATGGGTTACAAAACCTTTTGGTTTATCTAAAAATACTGGTCTTGTAAATATGCTTTTTGATGATCTGGTGCATAATACATTCTCAGATTTTAGTTAGATTTTTTCGAAAGCTTCAGAAATACAAACACATGATATATAGGCAAAGCATATTCTACCTCAGGGGTCGGCAACCTTTCAGAAGTGGTGTGCCAAGTTCACTGTAATTTAAAGTTTCGCGTGCCAGTAGTACATTTTAACGTTTGTAGAAGGGCTCTCTCTATGTCTATACTATATAAGTAAACTATTGTTGTATGTAAAGTAAATAAGGTTTTAAAAATACTTAAGAAGCTTCATTTAAAATAAAATTAAAATGCCGCTTTTATCAATTTAGTGTGATCCTTGCCTGGGGTTCCAGCCCCGCTCAGCCCGCTGCCGGTTTGGGGTTCCATTCACTCAGCGGGCTGAGTGGGGCCAGTATGGGGCTGAGGGCTTGGCTACACTGGAGAGTTGCAGCGCTGATGGTGGCTTTACAGCGCTGCAACTTACTCCCCGTCCACACTGGCAAGGCACATACAGCGCTGTATCTCCCTGGCTACAGCGCTGGCTGTACTCCACCTCGGCCTGAATAACGAGCGCTGGTGCTGCAGCGCTGGAGTGCCAGTGTAAACAGTGATTAATCTTACTACGCTGTAACTGACCTCTGGAATTTTCCCATAATGCTTTTAACTAAAGAACTCTTTGTTTTGTTATGATGCCTCTCTTTGTTTTGTTGTGAACTCGGGGCTCCTGGAGCTGCTTATCTAAAAAACAAACACAGCCACTGTTTGCTGTGAATGAGGCAGGCAGGGCGGTGAATGTCCACAGCTAGTGTTTGCTTGAGGAGAGAAACAGCACGCTGTGGGGCGGGGGGAGAAGAAGGGAGTCCCTCGGAGCAGCTGCTTATCTGGTCTGAAGGCTATTTGCATTTAAGAGTGAATGAGGGGTAGGGGAAGTGGTCAGAGTGTCGGCTCCAAAAATCCACTCTCTCTGTCTCCCCCACACTCCCTGTCACACTCCACCCAACCCCCCTCTTTTGAAAAGCACGTTGCAGCCACTTGAATGCTGGGATAGCTGCCCATAATGCACCACTCCCAACACCGCTGCAAATGTGGCCACACTGCACTGCTGGTAGCTGTCTGTGTGGCCACACTGCAGCGCTTTCCCTACACAGCTGTACGAAGACAGCTCTAACTCCCAGCGCTGTACAGCTGCAAGTGTAGCCAAACCCTGAGTGGCTCAGTCCGCTGCCAGTCTGGACTGCCGGCCGCACTCAGCCGGCTGCCGGCCTGGGTGAGCAGAACCCCAGGCTGGTAGCTGGCTGAGGGGGGCTGGCGGCCAGGATCCTGGCTGAGGGGGGCTGGCGGCCCCCAGACAAGGATCCCAGGCCCCCCTCATCCTGCTGCCAGCCGGGGTCCCGGCCGCAGGCCCCCCTCATCCCGCTGCCAGCCTGTGGTTCTGCTCACCTAGGCCAGCAGGAGGCTGAGCGGGACCGGCAGCCGGAACCCCAGACCGGCACCCCACTGAGTGCTGCCGGCACCCCAGACTGGCAGTGGACTGAGCCACTCAACCCGCTGCCGGCCCCGCTCAGCCCGCCGCCGGCTGAGTGAATGGAGCCCCAGGCTGGCAGCGGGCTGAGCGGCTCAGCCTGCCACCACTCTGGGGTTCCAGCCACCGGCTCCTGCCAGCTGGGGTCTCAGCTGCCAGCCTGCTCAGCCCGCTGCCAGTCTGGGGTTCTCTGGGGGTCCCCAGGCCAGCAGCGGGCACTGAGTGAGGCTGGTGGCTGGGACCCCGGCTGGCAACAGGGGAGCAGCCGGAACCCCAGAGCTCGTGTGCCACAGGTTCCTGACCCCTGTTCTACCTTATAACATTTTCTCACCTGCATATGTCGGCATACAGAACAAGTTCAAAAGCTGTAAGACTGTTCTTACAAAGCGTATTTCACCTTCAGGCTATTTTAAAAAAATCCTCTTAAGTTGTCCATTTTTTTCCCATTAAAGCAACTACAGGTGTCTAGTAAAACAGATTTCTTAACAGAGTGACCATTCCATTCCAGTGTTTGGAAAAAAGTAGGAATGGCTCTTCAACCTCAGTTCGTGGGTTGCAAACCTCAGTCTGCCCAGAGCAGAAACAATGGCCGGGACTAGCACATGACATTCTGGTTCCTGCTGCCTGTTAAGTGAATTGGTGAACTGAGGTGTGGTTATCAAACTGGTCAGAGTTCCCACTTCTTATTTTAAAGGGTGAGCAGCGCAGTGTGATAGGAGTCCATTCAAATCATGTGTACTTAGTTTGCCCAGACATCTTTTACTATTAGTTTTGGTCAGAGTTAAAGTACAGTTGAACTGTGTTGCGAGAAGACAGTGAAATATAAGGTAGGGCAAGTTGCCTGTAATGAGTATTAGACCCCTTATCATACTGCTTGCTAAACATCTTACTTCCCCTACCTCAGGCCAGAATTTTCGTTGGATGTACAGGTCATCTAGACAGACCACTCCATGGCATGTGCAAAAATGGAGAGCTCCCACTATTCAGTTTTCTTTTCTTTTTAGACCCCAAAACAGCAGATTCCGCGTCCCAATGTCATCAGATCTGCTGCTCAGTGGCAAGGTGTGAACCAACTGGGAGAAGTATCTAAGGGTGACATGGCATTGAAGAGTTTGCATCTGCAAGCGGGGATTCGTCCTTTTGTGGTGTGCCAGAGAGCCCATTGTAACCACGTGGGGGAGAATGGTGCGGGGCCAAGCAGAGACCAGAATGGAAACCATGCCTCACAGCTGCCTGGACCCTCTGAACACTGTAGGCACAGGGTTGAAAGAGGGGGTGATTCAGAGCCTGGGCCAAGCGTGGTTCAAGCAATAAAGACAAGTCCACGACCCACTGGTGAAAGGGAGATAATCAACCTGGAGGAAGCTGGCTTCCTACCTATATGGGAGGAAAATCTGGAAGTACAGGACCAGGAGGATGAAGACTTGGATCAAGAGCTCTTACAAAACCTCAGAGGAGCAATTGCTGCTGCAGCAGCAGCAGCAAGCAGACAGGCCACCAGAGACAACAGTCGGTTGGATCATCCTTATTTCCAGCCTGTAGACAATGAGCCACATACTGTAGCAAGCTGTTGTGCTCCGCAGCAAGGGCAGCCTGAAGCAGAACTGGGATCTTTGCTAAGGGCATACCGGGAGGAGAACCCTGGGCCAGCCTTTCCCAGACCTGAACCACAACAGGATGGGATTCCAGGTCCTGCTTCTCCTCAACCAGCTCATCCCCCAGAGGAAATGAGAGGCCAGTGGGCAGCAATAGACAATGAACAGCCAGGCCCAGCCTTCCCTGCACAGGGATCACATGAGCCTGGCTCTGGTAATGTTCCAGAGCAAGGAGCTGCTGGGCAGGATGAAGATCTCACTGCCCTGCTCATCAAAGAAACAGTAAGTAATTTGTGTGCTGTGTTGGCTGAGGAAGTCACCTCATTTACTTGCCCACACTGTGCATTTATAGCCGTTAAAAATGATTGGGTTTTTTTGACAGAATATGTCCCGATACAGCACTTCACAAGTTCAAAGCACAGCTCTCATTGATTTCAGTTGCAACTGTGAGTGCCTGTTACCTTGTCAAATCAGACCCAGGGTCTCAAGTTGGGCACCCAGAAAATGAAGAACACACAATTAGTGACCACTTGTGAAAAGTTAGGCAAAAGTCATTTAAACTGAGTATATCTCACAGGAACTCTGTGGCAGAGGCAGGGATCGAATTCAGTTCTCCAGGGTAGCATTCAGCTGTCCTTACCACGAGACCCTCCTGCAATCTCCTGCCTCGTTCACTACACACTTTCTGACTTCGGCAACAAATGAATCCGGGGTCCTATAGACATGTCTCCTTTACTACACAGCCCTGATTCATCTTCAGAGCAGTTTCATTCTGTGCACTGAATGAAGCAGAGGTCCTGTGGAAATAATAGTATGTGATCCTATAATTATAGACTGTGATATAATGCATACAAACAAAGGGGCTGAATTAAGGTTGCCCGGGCAACCTTAATTCTAGCATCTCCTAACTTCTGAGTGCTTGAGTTTGCATCCTTAATACTGTTCTTTTTAATATAGATTTGTTGAGTGTAACTTCCTAAATTTTCAAAAAAAAAGCCATCTGAAAAACAAATTCCATCATGTGGCATCATATTAACATTCACATGGGTCATCAGCAGGATTGGCACCTTTAGATCCATCTCACTTGAGCCGACAGAGTCAATGATAGCAGTAGAAGGTTATCCTCCTCTGTGTGGACCAGCACTAGAGGTGGATGAGACTCTTTGCTGTCAGACATCTGTGAAAGCTACTGGCAGAGGAAGGGTGAGACTTGGGGAATCTTGGGTTCTGTTCCCAGCTCTGAAGGAGAGTGTTCTCCACTGGGCACAGATTCTCCTGCCCATTTCCCCCCAAGTTTGACCCCCTTCCTTCTGCCCCATCCTCTTTGCCTTGTCCCAGTCCTGCCTCCTTGTCCCAGTCTCCTTGCCTAGCCAATCCTAGTCTCACCTCTCCAGACTTCCCATCCCACTCCAGGGTACGTCTGTACTACCCGCCGGATCGACGGGTAGTGTTCGATGTATCGGGGATTGATTTATGGCGTCTCATCTGGACGCAATAAATCTATCTGCTAATCGACACCCGTACTCCACCTCGGCAGGCGGCGTAAGCGCAGTCGAGGGGGGCGCCGCGGCAGTCGACTCGCCGCCGTGAGGACGGCCAGGTAAGTCGAACTAAGAAGCTGAAGTTGCGTATCTTAGTTCGAATCCCCCCGCTAGTGTAGCCCAGGCCCCAGTCTCCTTGTACAGCTGTTTCCAGATTTCCCTTCCCATCCCCTGCCACATCAAGCTCCTGTCTCCTCTGCATTCAAATTAAGTAACTTTCTCCTTCATCCTGCGTAGGCTAAGATGGAGGGGTGAGGGTGTCATTCAGAACACAGGAGGGATGTGCTGGCTGCCCTTCCTGCAGCCCCCATTGGCCTGGAGCGGTGAACTGCGGCCAGTGGGAGCCGCGATCGGCCGAACCTGCGGACGCGGCAGGTAGACAGACCGTCCTGGCCCGCCAGGGGCTTTCCCTGAACAAGCGGTGGATTGACTTTGAGAACCACTGCTCTAGGGCTTTTCAAACAAAATGCCACCAGAAATTTTTAACATGGGCAAACGTATTTTTCCCTAGCCTTGTTCTTGGAGACACTGAACCATTTTCTAAAATGCTCAGCCAGAGGCAGACGCCTGACATGTAGATTTCATTTCAAACAGTTTTACAAAGTTTCATAAACTACTGAAAACAGAGTCATACAATGGGAAGTGTCAGGTAACTTTAGGAAAAGGTTGGACTGGTAGGATTGCCTATAACATAAAATCATGACACTAACTTGATACTGGAAAACCATTCTTTGCTTGTAGCTTTATATTCCTTCCCCCACCCTTTTTCTGTATTGTCTTCTACGATTGTAAGCCCTTCAGGGCACTTATGGTCGTCTACTCCATGTGTGCAATGCCTAGTGGAATGGAGCAGTCATCTAAGCTCTGCAACAATAACAGATTGTGCTATAATCTGGAGGCAGAAATACTCCTCATCCTCTGGCATATTTTAATCTCTCCTCATCTGGAAGCTGTTCTGTAACTCTAATCACTTTTGTTGCCCTTCTCTGTACCATTTCCAATTCTAATGTATCTTTTTTGAGATGAGGTGAACATAAGAACAGCCATACTGGGTCGGACCGAAGGTCCATCTAGCCCAATATCCTGTCTTCGACAGTGGCCAATGCCAGGTACCCTAGAAGGAATTAACAGAACAGGTAATCATCAAGCAATCTATCCCCTGTCGCCCTTTCCCAGCTTCCGGCAAACCAGAACTGCATGCAGTACTCGGGATCTGAGTGTACTATGGATTTATATAGTGGTATTATGATAAGACAGAAAATATCTATCCCTTTCCTAATAGTTTCTAACATTGTTAGCTTTTTTTGACTGCTGCTTTACATTGAGTTTCAGAGAACTATTCACAATGACTTCAGGATCTATCCTGAGTGGTAACAGTTAATTTAAAGCCCATCATTTTGTATGTATAGTTGGGATTGTGTTTTCCCACATGCATTACTTTAGATTTATCAACACTGAATTTCTTCTTCCATTTTGTTGCCCAGTCACACAGTTTTGTGAGATCCCTTTGTGCTTCTTCACAGTTCGCTTTGGGCTTAACTTTGGACATAACAAAGTTGACTTTTTTGTTCTTGAACTACTACGTTTTTTGACAGTCTTGCAAGTCAAAATGCTGTACGTGATCAGGTTTACACTCCCTGTCCCTCCAGGGATAGGGTGGTGCCTTTTGTAAGAAGAATGCTGGAAAAGGTTGTACAAAAACTATAAGAAATGTTCGGTCTTCTCAGTTCTGGTTTATCTTATCACTGACAGACCCCTGGGTGCTTGGAGTGGACTCTTTACTGATTGTGTTTCAGAGTGTGGCGAGTCTTAGCAGAAAAGATTAAACTACTTAGGACAAGAAACTATTGAACAATGAAAAACAACAGTGAATCCTCTGGCACCTTTAAGACTAACAGATGTATTGGAGCTTAAGCTTTCGTGGGTGAATACCCACTTCGTCATACGCATCATGGTACTCGCCCACAAAAGCTTATGCTCCAATACATCTGTTAGTCTTAAAGGTGCCACAGGACTCTCAGTCTGGATCTGTAAAAAGCAACGAACGCGGCTACCCCTCTGATATTGAACAATAGCTACACTTGCTTCATAGAACCTTCCTTCAGTACCACCCCCAAGTGTGTCCAGGGGTAGCTGGCCTAAGCTCTTGTGCCAGGGGGTGGGTGGGTGTGGTGAGTAGATACTGAATGGGGGAAACTGAATTCTGTAGTTGCCACTCTCCAGGCTGGTTAAGCTTAAATTTTCTCATAGAAGATGCTCTGACACCTGAAGGAGGGGACATGCTAGCTAAGCTATATATATTCTGTTCCTACTTTTATTGCTGCTAGGTTTTTTCTGTGACTTTAATTTCCAATATAACAAACCTTTTGCTTTTCCCACCATAGGAAGCAAGATTCCCAGATGTGAGGAAAGAGTATGTTGAGGAATTAATTCACATCAAGAACTGCTATGACCTAAATGTGTAAGTACAGAGCTGAGAGTCAGAGCTTTTCACAGAGCAGTAAATTGGTTAATGGGACTGTTTACTCATGAAATAATAAACAAGTTGGCTACAGTCACAGTTTCATTGTCCTGACCCTAATCACATTGCTTCAAAATGTGCCAGGGAGGAAGTCTGCATTGACATGAGTGTCTAGAAGCACAGATCCTTCCTTAATCATAACAGAATCCTTCTTGAAAACAAAGCCCCCCTTCTGTGCCCCCCCCCCCACACCTGACATTGTCCCAGCTCAGCAAAACTGGCTGCCATTATGTTCTAGCTCCACCACCCTTATTCTTGGTAACATGAAAAATACTCTGCCTTCTGCTTTCCTATTTGTTCAAATCTTTCTGTGTTGCAGCTAGAGTTGTTTCATTACTAGTAAACTTCTAGAAAAATGCCAGTAGGTGTATAGGTGGCAATAAAGCACAGAGATGACTTTTTTTGTAAAGCATTGTTCAAAGGAGACTGAATTATTCCAGAATGGCTAAAGCTCTCTTGCTACATTAGAGTTCTGATTCACAGTCCCCTGCTCTGATCATTACAACCCATTTCCTCTGTAGATATAGATTCTGAAATTTCCTCCTCACAGCTCTGGCAGCGTATATGCCCTGATGAGCTGTTTGCCCTGGCCTTTTCTGAGCAGAATCTTTTAGTTAAGCTAAACTGAAACGTTTGCATCTGCCAAATTCGTGATCGCTAATAGTAGGATCTCTGCTGCATTGGACTTGAAGTGAAGTACATTGTTTATTTTTAAAACAAACAAACAAAAAAATTTTTAAATATGACTTAAACAGTTGTAGCTAAACCAGTTTCTAATGTGGTCTAGACCGTGCCTGTGAGACTTAAACCATATTGTAGTGAAACCCATATTCAGAGCTTTGCACCCTACGTTCAAACCGAGTTTAAACACGGTTTCTTCTCTGTTTCTGTGTGAGGGTAGATGGAGTGTGGAGGATTTAACTAAGATTTGAAACAACTCTCCAGGTTGGAAAGGCTGGTGCAGGGCCAGTGCAACACCTTGTGCTCTTGGATTTCTTTGATCTTAAAATAAAACTTTCGAAAGATGTGTTTGTTCTAGCTGAAACAGCAACCACTGGGTTTGAGCTAGTGCTGCATGCATGACGACTCTTACTCTTTCCTATTCAATCTCTGTACTGTTAGTTCTACAATGAAGCACACGTTTAAAAAGTAGTAAATGTTTATTTGAAGTCAACAATGATTTGAAATGCACCCAAAGAAGGTGTCTAGTTTAACATGGCCACTTTTCTGACTGTGGCTGCCCTTAAATATAGTGAGGTAAGTCATATTTGCCATCTCCTTTCTGATATGGAAATAATTATGATGTTGCTAACTCATCTGTGTGAACTGAACTTCAGGGTCAAGTAAAAGAATGATCAAATGTTTGAACAATTAAAAAAAGCGAATGATTTGTCTTTCAAACCTTCCTGGCTGTAGTTTACTCTAACCTGAAATGCCGCCTTTTAGCCTATGACGCCCAGCTGTAGCATATCCATAGGGCTTCTTAACTTGAAGAAGCTAAAATTTAAAGGAATGTATGCAGGGATGTGGACTTGCAAACCCACAAGTAACTACATTTATCTTTGCAGACTTTGTAATTTTCTTCTGGAAAATCCAGATTATCCAAAGAAGGAAGGCAGAGTGGTTTTAAATCCCAATAGCAGCCTGCTCGCCAGCCAAGATGAGACAAAGGCAAGTGAGAAGTGTCTTCATATTTAATATGCATCCCAGCAAACACAGTCCATTTGGGCTGCTTTCAGCATAAGCTTTTCCTTTCAGTACATGTTTGTACACGATGCCTAGTGCAATGGGGCCCTGATTGGGGGTCCTTCAGTGTATTGTAATTCTATCAAAAGCGTGTTTGTAAAATGACTTCCAAAGGACATTTTTCTACTGGGTCTTGTGCATCCCTAGTTCCTGCCAGTTTTTTTCCTTCAAATGTACCATACAAGACTGCATCACATGCAATCTCCTTCAATCAAGGAGAAATGGAAAGCACCCTGACCCCTTCAGTCCTCTTCAGTAGGTAATTGATATTAATATGGAATGCTTCTGTGTACCCAGCTCCTTGGAGCATGAAGTAGTCTGAAATTCTAATCTGATTCTCCATGTGGCATTGGAGCACTGCCATTCAGTCACTAGACTGGCTAGCTGCTTCCGTGTATTTCCCGACTTTATTTCCGTCAAAAGTAACTGGAAGGGTTCCTTGTCTCCCCACTGGTTACTTTGGATTTATTTAAGTAGATCTCAAATGGTTATACAGGGGCCAGACAGCATAGATATTCAGTCTCATGCTCTTGAGAACACAGCAAATCTTAATCCTACTCAGATGAACCCACTCATCATTAGACTAACCTAATTCTACACACACTGTGCACATTCTCAGAACAGTCAGTTTAGTTCTGGGTGGTCTTGCCAATGTTTGCTCATCACTGCTGAAAGAGGAAATTCTTTTTATTTTTAAAAGGTCAGGCTTGCATTAACTCCTGTCTTAATTTTCTCTCCAGGTGCCTAAAGTGGACTACTTTGACTTTTCCAAACTTGCCCCGCTTGACCAACGATGCTTTATCCAAGCAGCTGACCTCCTTATGGCCGACTTCAAAATGCTGAGCAGTCAGGACATCAAGTGGGCACTACATGAACTCAAGGGACACTATGCAATCACACGAAAGGTTCTTCAGTCAGATTCTGTTTTTCTTTCCAAGACTGCCTTTCTCTGGTGCTGGAAGGGGGCAGCCTGGTGCCTTTGTTTATTTTCACCATCTGCTAGTATTAAAAATGCTCCTTTACTTGGAGTGCAATTGATCTTCAGATCACTGGCTGGTAGGAAATGGCTGATTTTGTGAAATGTCTGAAGCATCCTGTCTTGCTGCTGATGTTATGCTTCTCCCAGAATACAGAGTTATGGGGTGTGCTGGCTAGTTAGTGGCAATTACAACATATCCCGAGGAACATTCCAGGCCTCACGGCCAAAAGGAGGTGTAATTGCCAGCAAAGCCTATTCTAACCAAATCTTAAGACAAAAACATGTCAGTTTTATACAAACACAAACATAATGGAGTGTCACCTCCTAAATTAAATGAGTAACAAGCAGATGTGATCGGACCCTTATGTAACTTACAGCTGATGTGAGGAGAAAGGGATCTCGCACTCATTCTTTTTCTAATCACCTGAGTTACAAAGAATTGGTCGAGGCTACTGAGCCATTCTGCCCCCCCTTAGATTTAGCTTGCACGGTAGTTTCTTTTTAGAAGAATATCCATGTAGCAGAACTGCAGAGCAACTCAAAGAAAGTGAGTTCAAGGGGTGATACGTTTAGTTTAGTCTAAGTTATTGCTGGGTAGTGACCATTTTTTTTCCTGAAACTGTTAATCCTTTCCCCCCCCCCCCCCATCTAATACCACAACACTGAAATATGACTAAACACCTCACCTCTCAGACTAGTTTAATGCTTAGTAGAAAAGTTTTGCATGATCTGGCCCTAAAACCTTCACAGATTACCTGCAAAAACATCCTTCAGAATGTATTACAGACTGTACCCACTACTTTCTGCGTACTGGCATTGCAGCATTATAGATAGCACTTTAGGGGTTGTTGTATATCATTCCACTGTGCCTGAACAATAAAGCACTCTGTTTCCAACTCGATGTGATCTCCCCATGTCTCTTAGGTGGGAGGATGAGTAAAGGATAGAGATATTTCTGAGGCTTTTTGCTTCCTTGTCTTCAAGTCAGGCCTGAAGGCCCTGTGAATTTGTAGTGCTTTAATGGACACACGCTCACTCTCTTCTTTTTTTCTTGCAAAGAGTAGTGTAGGCTTATCTGGAGTGGTTGTGTTAATGTCCCTCTTTTCTTGTTTCTTTTTTTTTTATTTGTTTGGGGTTTGTTTAAAGGCCTTTTCTGATGCCCTCAAAAAATGGCAGGAGCTGTCTCCTGAAAACAGTGGGAAGCGAAAAAGGAGGAAAGAAATGAACCAGTTTTCCTACATTGATTTCAAATTTGAGCAAGGTAAGTGGCAGATGGTGTTTATGGTAGTCTGTGTGCATCTTGCGAGCAGAGCTTACCCATCACAGAAGGAACCACTGTTAGAGGTTTCAGAGTCAGAACACCTACTTTTTCTTCCACTGTCTTGTATAGATGTGATGATATGGTATTCTTCATGAATAAAGAACATGTCTTTTTGATACAGTATTGCTTCTGAGCTCCTGAAATTGTATAATGAGTAGTGGTCTGTCATGTCCCAGGTGTAGATGAGGAAACACCCTGAGCTTTGTTCTCACTGCCCAGTCCCTTCTCATCCTGCTTCTAATCCTGCTTTAGGTGACGTGAAAATTGAGAAGCGGATGTTCTTCTTGGAAAACAAGAGACGGCACTACAGGTCCTATGATAGACTCTCGCTTCTCCCACCCGTGCAACTGGAGCAGGAGTTCTATGAGCAGAAAATTAAAGAGATGGCAGAGGTGAGACTGTCATGAACTGCCCTCATTGTCGGTCGGTCTGTCTCCTGCAGAAATACAAATACCTGAACAAAATGTTGAATATCTATCAATTCTCCCTCCTCCCAGTTCCCATTCATGACTTAGATATGAGCTGTGGTTTGGCGCCTTGCTAGCAACTTATTCAGAGCTTACTACATGCGTAGGCAGCTAACTACCATTTCTGCCTAGAGAAATCTCCCCGCAGCTCACATTTTCACTTGATTTGGGATGCTTAGCTGGAGTTAAAATGCCATTCTGGACCCTCCTTAATCCAGGGAGAGGTGTGGTTGGATTTTGTTCCTTGAGTTCTAGGACTGCTCATTCTCTGCCCCAGTAAGCTTTAAACCTCCTCCTCTGTTTGGCAGTAACATCCCTTCTTTCATCACAATACTAATGGTAAGATTTCCTTTGGAGTTTAATACAACTCTGTAACTAGCAAGCATGGTCTCTGTTGTGTCTACAAGGCAATCTGTCTACCCACTTCACCTTCTGCAGGCTACACATACTATGCAGAACTCCTCTTTCTACCTACATTGAAACTAAAAGCAGTTCCGGAGTCGACGGGAGCGCGTTCGATATAGATGAGACGCGATATATATCGATCCCCGATGGATCGATCACTACCCGCCGATCCGGCGGGTAGTCTGGACATACCCTTAAATAGCTTGATGGGTAACTGAAATTGGAATGATAGGTTGAGCAGTTTGTGGGCAGCCCGTCATGTGTAACATACTTCTGATTCTTAAATCTTAAGATTACATAAAAGTGTTTAGCTATTGGAATGGAGTGTTATAAGTTCTAGAATTACAAGTGCACATGTCTTTTTCAGCATGCAGACTTCCTTCTTGCCCTGCAGATGAACGAGGAGCAGTATCAGAAGGTCAGTAGCTCTATCACCTGATTTTTGTAATGTGTTCGCATTTACTCCCTTATTTCTAAGCTGACTTGGTCTGGCTCCTCACATACTCCATTCATTTGCTGTAGGATTGTTTTGCTGAGCTGGCAGAACCCCTATAGACAGAGTGTGTGGCTGGCTGGCTGGCTTTTAGAAAAGGTTATCAACAGCTGAGTCCTGGAAGGCAGTATTGA
This sequence comes from Mauremys mutica, assembly GCF_020497125.1. NCBI lineage: Eukaryota > Metazoa > Chordata > Testudines > Geoemydidae > Mauremys > Mauremys mutica. The sequence continues at coordinate 77,653,621 of NC_059082.1, read as the reverse complement.
TGCACGTAATGATCTGTAGTATCTCATTTGGTTGCTGCTTATAACTTGATTGGCCAGTGCCAGCACCGCAGTAGGTTAGTATCAGGGTTGCCATTGCTATGCACATTATGGCAGTTTAAAACAGATGTGCTATTCTTGGAGAGGCTTCTTTTCCATTTACGGTGGAGGCTTGTTAGAAATCTGAAAACTAAGCCTTTCCATTTCAATTAAGAGAGATGATAGTTGGCGTTCTATTCAGCAGCCATAGATTACCTTTTTCCTTTCAATAACCGTTACCTTTAAACTTTGGCGTTCATATTGGCCTTTATAAGGAAGGGAACATGCTTAGTTCCATCAGTGCCATCGTATCCCAGACAGGAACTGTGCAAGCTTCCCTGCCTCTACAACAGTGCTGCCAATGCACCTGTGATATGGATAAATATCCTTTGGGGTAGTTGTAGGCCACTAAACTTGAATCCTAGTCTCCAAATGTGAATGGTGCATTCTGTCCCCTTCCTCCCCTCTCGTGATACTTTTATTCTTCTGTAGTTCAAATCCCCTAATTCTTAACACTTAGGCAGACTAGCAAATACATCAAACCATGCATGGGTTTGGTAATTGGCTACAGTGGTAGCTTGTCCTATATCGCAGTCTGTTTAGAGAGTGGTTAGAAGCTCCGTTTTTTAACTTTCTTGGGGAATTTAAACTCTAAACAAAGCAACTATTTGACTGTTACAAACTGTATCTGCTCTTACTTGTTAGAAATGCTCATGCCACTTTCAGCTTATTGGGAGTCTCAGACTGGGTGGTAAGGTTGTCTCTCAACTGCACATGCTAATTTTATGGGTGTCTCATTTATATATTTCCAATAGCCTATCGCTGTAGTTACTTGGGTTGGATGGTGGGGGAATTAATCTTTTTAATGGGTTGCAGGATGGTCAGATGATCGAGTGTCGCTGTTGCTATGGGGAATTCGCGTTTGAGGAACTGACGCAGTGTGCAGATGGTCACTTGTTCTGTAAGGAGTGCCTCATCAAATATGCTCAGGAGGCAGTCTTTGGCTCTGGGAAGGTAAGCGTCCCAACAAGAGAATGAAAGGTGGATAGAGGCATCATGTGTAACTTCACATTATTGATTACATGAACTATGTGGTATAACTGCACTTCTTGTGAAGTGTTCCATCGTGTGGAACACACTCAGACTTTAGTAGCAAAAAAACCAAATTTGTCTTGCCCTCCTGCAGATAGTTAACAACTGCGTACAGGGATCTTTGTCATTGAATTGAATAGCTCCTTAATAGTGCTAAATGCACAAAACCTGTTAATGTATGGTTAAGGTTACATAGTTAAGCAAGCGGAATTAAGGTTCTCGTAGCAACATTTTCCCCAAAAGTGTGCCGTTGCCCGTTTCAATAGCCAGGCTCAATGGGGTGAGTAAAAGAAAGATGTTTTCACTTTCTTCCTATGTCTTCGCTTCCAAACCAGAGCCGGAACCTGGTTTTGCACAATGGGGTAGGTTGGTGGCTGGGACTCAAGATTTGAACTCTGAGGTGGAAGTTTTCAAGCTGTGGGGTGAGCCCTCCTAAGGGGGCATGGAGGGATATTGGCGGGGGGAGGGGGGGAGTGATCTGCAATGCCAAGTGGCTCAGACTTCTGCCTCTGCAGTGGTGCTCGGGTTCCGGCACTCGGGTAGGGAGCGCCGCTTCCACCCCGACTCACCTCCCCTTTTTTTTTTTGTGTCTGGGTTGGAGGGGGTACAACCAAAAATTATAATTTAAAGGGGGGCTCAGCTCAAAAAGTTTGCAAACTGCTGCCCTGAGGCATGCAGGGAGTGAAGACGCGGGAGATTTTCCTGTGTAGTGTTCCAATTCCATTTTTTTTGTTTAGTTTTTAAATATCTATACATTGATAGATATTAGTACACCTCTACCCCGATATAACATAGATTCGGATATAATGTGGTAAAGCAGTGCTCCGGGGTGGGGCGGGGCTGCGCACTCCGGTAGATCAAAGCAAGTTCGATATAATGCAGTTTCACCTATAACGCAGTAAGATTTTTTTGGCTCCCGAGGACAGCGTTATATTGGGGTAGAGGTGTATGTACCATGTCTCGTGATGCAGCTTGAAGTGGAGGAACTGAAGTGTAGTGGTATAACAACATTAATGCATAGTTAAACGTCAGTGACTTCAAAAGAAGTCCACACAGGGTTGTGATTTGGTTGTGACAACAAAAATATAAACTTAGCAAGCTTTAGCTCATAAAACAATGTCACTGTTCTGTTTATAAGGTAGAAATATTTCAAAATATTTGAAAAGGGTGAATTCTGCCATTAATGAGCTACCTTCTGTGGGAAAATGGCCACTGCACAAAATGATTGACCATGTTTGATAGCTGAGTGTTTACATGGTATATGGCACTGGTCTGATATATTATTATCTGTTCCCCTTCCACCTCTGCACATATGTAGACATCTGCTGTGGTCACATTTGAAATGTCAGTTTCAATAACATTTTCTTTGTTTTAGACCACTCAGTTCTGTTGAATCAACCTTGATTCAGTAGAATTGAGTGGTGCCTTACGTTTTACGAACTTTCATTGTCTCTTCTTCTCTTCCCTCACCAATGTAGTCAGAGCTCAGCTGCATGGAAGGGAGCTGCACATGTTCATTCCCGACCAGTGAGCTGGAGAAGGTACTCCCAGAGAACATCCTGTGTAAATACTATGAGCGGAAAGCTGAGGAAGAGGTGGCTGCTGCCTGTGCAGATGAGCTAGTCAGGTAAGTTCCCAGCGTGTCAAAGTGGGTTAATACTGTGAGATAGATGAACGAGTGGTAGTTCGACAGCTAGTGTTACAGTAGATTCTGGTTCTATAGCCCAAAACGTTAGCTGGCTTGGTAATACAAGGCAGCTGGATTATTTATTTATTTTTATTTTTTTTAAAGGCTGTCTGTAACTGAAGCATCTGACTTTTACCCCTGAATATTTTTATTAATAAAAGCTAGCTTTCTTTGGTAGGTAGAAACAGATCAGAATCAATAGAGCTTTGCACCCCTTGTGGTTTGTCAGCTCTGCACTAATCCTTTCTGTGAAATAGTGTAGAAGCAGCACTAAGCACATGATCTTTAGGACACACAGAGGGGTTGCAATCAGAGGGCTGTAGGAAGAGAAAGGGCAGTACTGAGATCATTGAATCTTTTCTTTGATAGACAGGCCTTAGCTGGCCACCTTGTAACAAATCCACACGCCCATTAACAACAGGGTTACAGAATACAGCATGTTAATGTTGTTGTCTTTTTTTTTTTTTTTGCACTGTAGGTGTCCTTTCTGTAACTTCCCTGCGCTCCTGGACAATGATGTGAAGCGGTTCAGCTGTCCCAATCCTCGCTGCAGGAAGGTAAAGGGCTGATATTTACCTGGTCGTCTCTTTCAGAGTTCTGAGGTATAGCGCTTGAGGGCTGCTCTGTTTTGCTAGCAGTATGAAATGTGCATGTGACATGGGTTTGGTGGAGGGATAGAATTCTTGCCAAGGTGGCTTGTTGGCCTTCTGTTAAGGCACGTGACTAAACGCAGGACTGCATTTCAGGGTACTGTTAATACAGACATGGTTAAATCCTGCTCTGTGTGCTCCGCTTAGGCGATGGGTGCACAGTAATGTGTCTCGACTCTTAAGCACATGTTTAAAATGGACTTGTAATCGGGTCTTTTTAAAATGTCATTTGGCTTTTATGACCGTTCTAACTGTAATGAAACTTTAAGAGAACTGGGGAAAACAAATTCCATAATAGAATGACACTTTCTGTTGTTGCTGCATGTCACCACTCTGGGTCCAGACTTTGTAAGTAGTGCCAGAAAGTCACCATCTGCAGGGTTTACATGAAATCTGTACACTCAAAGGACTGGGTATTTACATACTCATCACAAAACCCACTAATCAGCACCCTTGTTGCCATCTCAGCAGAGGGCTTAGCCACTGAATGGGTCCTGGAGAGTGACCCACCCTTTCAGCCATGGAGGTAGTCTCACCAGGTCAAAAGAGAGGTACGTTGGCAGAGCAGAATGGGGAAACCTTGAACTGCCACAGCTTGTGCCGCATCTGCTCTGTAGAGAAATAGGATTTAGTTTCTTCTAGAGACTTTGAGTGCTAAATGGATGTAGAATCTTGATGGTAGGACTTAATTCTAATTTTTTTCTGAGTGTCTTCTAACTCACTGGTGCCAGTGAATTAAGACCTAAGCTCTAATACCTAATGAGTCTTGCTCAACTTAAGCCACAATATCAGGGACTCCTATGGAATGGTCTGTATCACAGAAGCTCCTGTCTTAAATGAATCATGCTCATGCTTGTAGCCACTGAGTGTTCTTAATTCTAAATTTTATGTGGCCATTTGCCTATGATGAGAAGTAATCATCTTGTACTGGAAGTCTCATTTTATTTTTTTGGAGTAACTTGTATTGCTAAGAATAGATAACTACAGTATTGTCAGCACTGTGAAGCTGAGAGCAAGACTAGCCTGATGAAGGATCAGTAGTTGCTTTTTTGGATTCTGGCACTACAGACCCACTGAACTAATGTCAACCGGTACTGCTAGCCCAAGAGAAAACGACAGCATCCAATCACGTGGGCTAAGGAAGGCTGAGAACCACTAGGTGGCACCAGTGACTTGTGCACAATCAACCAGTTTTTAAAACTGCTTGCTAAAAGAACAGAACCCTCCCCCTTTTTTTTTTTTTTTAAGTGAACCATACAGGTCAATCCCAGGGGTTACAGCAAGTAAGCAGAATTCAGAGTTTAAATATTTGAAGAATATTACAGAATTCTAAAATTTCAGGTATTCGTTTCAGAACGTAAAGTTATGGCATGAAGGAATGGCAGGGTGTTCAGGTTGATCAGTGCTTCAAATGCACTATCCTTTTGTTTGGTTGGCTCTTCTGATATCACAATATTTCAGGCTAACTTGCCAGTACTTAAAACAGGGACTGGATTTCCACCATATCAACAGCTTGTATTGGTGCATTAGCCAGAGGTTTATGGGGCTGATCAGGATTTGTAGAAGATTACTTAAAAAGAAACAATTTTGGGCTTAATAGGAAGAATCAATATGTTTCTTGAAATGGGAGGACTTGTCCATGCTTTGTAGCTGTGCTTGCAATGATTTCCCCAAGTTCCATCAATCTTCTGTCTTTCCATGACGGGGATTTTACCAGTTAATGTCCCCATTTGCAGGAAGCTTTTTTTTTTTTTTAGTGGGGAGCATAAAGGGTTGGTATGGGGATGTGGGGTGATGCAGGAGTGCAGTGGATGTTCGATATCGGAAGGGCTGCAGAGACTCAACAGTGGTGCCTCCAGCAAGTTACGACAGCTGGCGCTGGAAGGACTTTGGCTGCATTGAAGAATGTAAAGTGAGGGGAAGTCTAAAGTGAAATGGTAGGGGTGAAATGAGAGCCTTGTGGTTTCAGCAGAGGGGCCACAGGATCCTTGTGAGGGGGCAGGGACTGGCAAACCAGATGGTGGTCCCATAGCATTTTCATTCTCTCTCTCTCTCTCTCAGCCTCTCTGGTCTCAGTTCCAGGGTTCACATTGGTGGTGTTTGGCTTCTCCCAAAACTTCCCCTAAAATCTTGTAGAGTGGTGGTTGGTTCACATTTGTGCCAAAAGTATATCTGCACCCCTTGAAGAGTTGAAAGCATTACCCTTGGCTGTGTGCTTCATCCAGCCTGAGGCATGCAGGCATCATGCCACACACTCTGCTGGGCTACTGCTTGTGCATCTCTCGCACATGATCAGTCCTCATAGCCGCTGAGATGTAACCAGTCTTAACATCAGCAATGGGCAGAACTGCCAGTTAGAGGGAGGCATTGCCAATCGCCTACAGTAACTACTGAATAGGTGTGTAATGAGCAGGGATCCTAGCTTTCTGTGATGATAAAATTGTGATTTAAAAAAAACATAAAAATCAGTGTTTTTCCGTGATTAAAATGAAATGAACTTTAGTTTCCCTGGTCACAATATATAGGTATCAGTTAAACATAATATTTTATTGATATCTTTTTAAGCATGTCTGAAGCCTACCAATGCCATCAATCATTATAATAAAATAAAATTAATAGAATGATCCCGTCACAGTGCGTTGTCTCTTTACTGTTGTCAATGACTCTGCTGTTTCAGCCTCGTTTTCATTTCTTTTCATTCAGTTTGTGTAGTGCTTTCCACGTGTTGTAGAGTTGTCTGCCTTTGAACATAATCTACATAATCTTCCTGCATAGAGTACAGAATAGCACATTACTTATCAATATGAAATTTGACCTTGCTAAACTCAGTGACACGGTCTTTAGGGATGATTTTTAAAGTGTTTGCCATCTTTACATAACTTTAATTACTCATAGCTGGAGGCTGAAGTGAAATTTGAGATGCATTATAACACGATGCCCCTATATGCTGTTGAGTAACCGCTATATGCCAGAAGCAGTTTATTGGAGTATGTTTAGCTATGTATATTTAAAGCACTTTCAAAAATCAACCACAAGAGGGGAAGGTTGTGTGCGTTGAATAAGTGACACTGGCACTTTTGGTAAAATTTAGTAAATAGTTTTTACATTTTGTGAAAAAAATAACTAAAGAGTCTCTGTAAAAATACCAAAAATACTGCATTTTTCTGTGGCAAATGGATTTCTAGTATCTCTGGTAATGAGTCCACACCATCTGTCAGTGTCATGGCATCTCCAGCTGTGATATGTAAAGTTTGGCTCTTAGTGAGCTGTCCAGACCTTGTCTTAATGTCACCTGCTGGTTGGAGGGAGTATAATAAAGCTTAATTCACCGAGGCAAAACCTTGCTCAAACAACTCTGCAAGTAAAGAAAAGATTCTTTTACTCGTTTAATGTGGTCTGCGTGTGTTACGTGAACATCCTCGTGTATTTTAAGCATTGAGCTTGTCAGTGTTTTGTATTGGGTTATAGGCAGTTAGCTTTGTGGAGCTGCTAACACACATCATGCAGTTCTCTGCTGGCTGAAGCTAAACCACCGTGAGTTTCAAGGCATTCGATCCGTTTTGTAGTGAGCCACGTAGATGTGTGTAGGAAGAGGTGGTGTCGGGTTTGCAGCAGCACTCTGACTTGCCAAATGTGAGTGGGACTATCCAGAGCTGGTGATGCATTACGCCGCCTCTATGCTGCCTCACATCAAAGCAGACTTCTGTGCAGCCGTGGCATTTGAACCTTCCAGCCCTCTGACGCATGTTACTTTCCCATGCGTTTTGACATGCTGAGGTCTTTGCAGTGTTCCAAACTGAAGCTGCCAAGCCCCTTGATGAAATTACCAAGCAGCATTTCTCTCATGACTTCAAAACCTAAAAGGGCAGGCACTCATCCACAAGGGAAATACTCTTCCTCTTCTCCCCCAGTGTGGCCCCCATGATCAGCTTGCAGAAACCCCTGTGTGTGCAGGCAGTGCAGTCTGGTGAGTTACATGGTGTGCTTGCAGGTATCACAGACCCTTTGTGTTGTGGGCGGGGGAGATTGTCACCCCTCTTGGCAGTCTCAGCACAAAGCACTGCAGGACTTCCAGACAGCTAAAAGATGAGAAGGTAAAAGATGTTGCCATGGTACTAACACATGCATGAAGCAGCGCTGGCCCTCTGGGTGCTGGGGAGCTCAGAACACCAAGCAGAATAATTTCAAGCTACACTGGAACCTTCTGCTGCATGGTAGCCTCTTGCATTTCCTAGATTTGCTTTCTGAACTCCCAGATGTCACTGAGGAGCCTTTCTCTCCTCTGACAAGCTGGGTTGCCTTCCTCCTTTAGAGGGTGGTGCCTCCTGGAGTGCAGATACTCTCACTGCCTCTGAGCTGATGGCCCTCTGACTAGATAGCTTCCAGGCTCTTGTTCTTCACAGAGTAGTGTCTCCTTTTAAATGAGGCTGTGATGAGGAAATTAATGTGCCGGCTGAGTACTCACTACTATTCTGCTGGAAAAAAAGGGTGATTCTGAGATACCTACATTAGTGGAAAACCCTTCTACCACTATGCCTTTGGATCTTCGGTATCGCTCCCTTGGCTACAGAAAGGCAACTATTGGATGTTCTTTTATTACGAAGGGCTAAGTTGTTTGTTTTTTTTTAAAGCTGCTGCTGGAGCTGACTTCCAAGGATTGAGTTGAAGGTGGTGACTATGAACAAGCTCACCCAGTTGCTTTTAACCTTCATTTCCTATTGAGCTGAAATCCTGACTACGCTTGTACAGAGCTTTTGCTAGCGAGCTCTATTTCAACGTGGCCCTTGCTAGCGGGGTGCGAACAGCGCATCTCTGGTCTGTGTTAATAGGCATAAACCACATTGTACAGAGGGCATTACAGGATCAGCCAGCTTTAAAGTTACAAAGGCAATCAGTGGAGTTTGCTCCTCAAATTGGGGTCTGTGCAGATGACTACTGTAGGAAACGGCTCTATTTGCTACAGAGTAGGTGTGCCACCCAAGCTACATATGTCTTGATTGTACCCTACAACAGAAGGTTTCTATATTGAAGGGAATTATTTGTGTAAACAAAGGCCCCACCAGCTGTGAGTAAACACAAGGTGACATTGCATTCCATGGTAGACTCTCCCCGGCCTGAGCATGTACTTTAACTTTAATATGGAGATATACCTATCTCATAGAACTGGAAGGGACCCCGAAAGGTCATCGAGTCCAGCCCCCTGCCTTCAGTAACAGGACCAAGTACTGATTTTGTCCCAGATCCTTAGGTGGTCCCCTCAAGGATTGAACTCACAACCCTGGGTTTAGCAGGCCAGTGCTCAAACCACTGAGCTATCACTCCCCCCTTGCCACCCAACAATATTCTTCTTCATCTGCTTTTCATAGGTTTGGGCAGTTAAGCTTTAAATGCCTATATGGCCCTAAGACTTAAACTGCATCAGGGACTCTTTGTCACTATCTGCATAAACAATGTGGAAAGAAATTCTTCCAGTTAAAGAAATTAAGCTTGTCCAAAATGACCCCGAGTTGGATGTGCACATGGAGAATTGCTTAATTCTCCTTGTTTTGCAACATTTTTCCTTGCTGCTGAGTCTGCTGTCTCATTCAGCTTCCTGACAGCAGTGCAAACATTTCGAAGGTCCTATGCTCTTATGTGTCACTCCCTATTTATCAGTTCATATGCCTGAGCTCTGTGTATTTCACTGAGAGTATTTATTCAGATTTAGTTGCCACTTTTATTTTGCCTCTCTGCTTTTGGGGGTGGGGGGCACGTCTGGAGATGGCTGTTTTGCTTACAGTGAATCCTCCACTTCCTGCCTGGGGGTGGTGACCTCCAGTCCCAGTTTCATTTTTGTTAAATTCCCTCGCCCTATTTGAATAGAATTTGCTGGGGTGGGGAAGGAATGGAAATGTGATGCAGCAGATCTTGCTCCTGTCGATACTGATGGGGTTTGGTATGAACTTAGGTGTGCTCGCGCATGCATGTGCGGACTCTCCTGGGGAAAGACGCTGCTCACTTGTGCCTTGTCCAGTAGAACCATTTTGAAGCTGCCTGTTCTCTTTGCTAATGACCCTGCCCACCCTCAGTTGCAGTTCTCTGGGGTTCAGTGGATGTATGTCTCTGTACTCCAGGGCTTTGCTTTTCCCCCCTTCAGATTAATGCCTTTTGTGCACCCTTCTAGCTGAATGGTGTAGATGGGAACACACTCCATTATATTGCTGCCAAAACCACAACAAATGGCAAGTTTCCGTCTGTCGTCTAAGCTCAGTTCTAAGGCACTCTGCTGCTGGGCAGGCGATTCATTTTTCTACCATAAAAGGGCAATGAAACTTGTCTGTAGCCTTGGTGCTCTCCGCACTGCAGTCAGAAGGCAGGACAAGGGGAGATGCTATCGACAGCAGCAGTGATATTACAGCAGAAGCTTTGGAATTTCAGTATCTGCCCAGTCCCTTTCAGGAGCAGGAGTGGGGGGGGGGGGGCCAAGGCCAGAGGGAGGGGTGTGTGAGAGTTTACTCTCTGCAGATAAGGTCCCTTTAGACTTTGTGATGAAATGCCAAAGCAAGGTAGATAACAGGGTGGGAAGAAAGCACTCATGGAATAGCAAAGTCTATTTAAAGGAATAGATCCCACATATGAATAAAATGTGTGCACCAGACCACGTGACCTATCCGCCAAGGTGCTTAATGTCCAACTCCCAGGGAAATTGCTGAGAGTCGAGTTTGCTCAGCACCTTGCAAGATCAAGGCCCTTTACACATACATAAAGGAAAGGTGTAGGCTCGAGATGTGTGGGAAAGTAAAACATAGTTTTAAAAACTGACCTGATGAGAAAGAGGAGTGAAACAGTGCGTCTCTGTTGTGTATCTAACCCAAAGCCTCCTAAAACAGGAACTTTCAAACCAGGCTCTATAAAAATAGCCCATGTAAGTCAATGCAATTTAGTGCAACACAATTTATTCCTGTACTTGGTTTCTACCATATATAGCAATATCCATTCAGTGAAAAGATGATTGTAACACTCTTCTGCCACTAACCAAAGGATGCATCTTTTCAGGTCCATAAGAGGTAGTGCTGTCTTCCCTTTATAGCTCAGTCCTTTGGGCCTGTACTGAGCAGAGGCAAGAAGATGGATCTGACTTCATGTGGGATGGAAACTTAGTATGCTAGTAATAGAGTTGAGGCAATCCATTCCTTCCACTTAAATTGTAGCTAGATTGAGCCCAGAATCGTGGTGGTGATGAAGATAGTTGGCTATCTTGAGAATTACTCTGATTCTTGTTGGTGTCTCAGGGCAAAATTGCCCTGAACACTAGTTATTGATCAGCTGGTGGATTTCAGGATCACTATTTAATGTTGCAAGAGTGTTCTGGCCAGGTGATGCCGGACTGGAAAAGCTGGTTGCTTGCCTCTGTATGGCAACCTATGGAAAGTGCATTCCATACATCTTTTAACCAGACTATAACTACTGCCACTGACACAGAGGTGGGCTGTGTGACTGTTTTGACTCACTGGGTGGGAGAAGGATTTGCCCAGAGGCAAGTCTGGGGATCTTCTGCAGCCTGAGATTTGTCTTAAATTCAGCCCACCTTCCTTGAGACACCCCCGCAAAGAAAAAGGAGGAGTGATGCCATGCTTGGTTTCTTCTGTTCAATGATAAGGAACAAAAGGGAAAGGGTAGTTTAATGTGATCACTGCAATGTTTTAGAAGGGTCATGGAGGCAACCCTGAATCTCTGTATGAACAAAAGTTTAGTCATTGAATTTATTAAATTTTTCCCTCAATGTTGCATATTCCCTATTTACAGTTGCATTTGTCCTGGGAGCAGACAGTGAGGCGAACAGGCTAATCTTTGCTCAGAGACCTGAGAACCACTCCCCACTTCAGACATTAAAATCAGATGACTTCTGAAAAGGAAAGGCCATGAGTCACTCTCTTAAACCAGTGAGTAAAGATTAGAGATGGGCCAGTGAGTAAGAGTGAGTGATTGATTAAACCCTAGGCCTGCCTCAGCACACTTCTCTGGGGCTCTGCTCATGGGAGTGTTCTTAGGCTTGGTCCTGAGGTGGAAAAGACTATAAGTGTGCCCAGGCCAATTTTAAAACATTATTCTGATCTTATTCAAGAAACTAAATCTCCTCTTTCCCTCTCCCACACTGAGATCCCTATCACAACCATCGCTGCTCTGTTTCCTCAGTTTTGCCCATTAGAGAACCGTAAAACCTATGGGATGACCGAATGACTTTCAGCACACACCTTGTCTTGCACTAGCTAGTCCTGCTCTTGAAATGGTAATTCTGAACATTTGGGGTGGAGGGGAGGTGGGGTAGTGAAAAAAGATTTGGGTGGAGTCTTACCATCACGGTAGTTCATTTACGTCCTTCAGAAAAGTGCCTCAGGATGGCATGTCCTTGTATATGCAGCACAAAGATGTGTTTAGCTTCCCCATTCTGTACTAGTGTAAACAGGTTTCTGCATGTGAGACAGTCATCAGGTTTTCTGGGCTAATTCAAGGCCACTGTATCTGTCTCTCTGAAGCTGATGATGGAGTTTGTTTCCTAATTTGGTCACAGCATGCTTGGGGCTGGCTTGCTTAACTTTTTTTTTTTTATTATTTTAAAAGCACTTGTCCTTTTAGATCATTGTAGCGGAGGGGAAGCTGTTCATATCAGAGAACCTACAGTTCATCTCACTTCCTCTCCATAGAGGAAGTGACACTTACTAAGGTCTCTGCAGCTTAAAAAAAAAAGTGAAGCTAACCTAGAATCTATGGTGATGACCCCCATCTTCTTTCCCCCTACTCATCCCTTCACTGTCCTTTCTGAATGCTCAGGAGCTAATCTTAATGATCTTGTTGGTTGAGAATCCCATATGGATAGTCATTTGAACTTTTAATGCCAGAAGAGTTTTGAAAATTATTACTCTTCTCATGAAAAGGGAGAAGATTGTTAAATGTTTAAAAAAAGCCAAACACATTCACCTGTGTTTTGTAGGTACTTTTATAAACAGTTTTGAGCATTTGCATTTTTGTGTGTATGGCAAAAAAGGAGGGTTAGTGACTTGCCTGATCTCCTTATGAGAGGTTGGATTTTTTTTATTTCATACAGCATCAAAAGAGAAGCAGTGTGACTGGCAAGGGACAATGTGTGAGCTAAATGGCCTATAAAAATAAGCAAGTGAGCAGAGAGAATGAGGCACTTGTGACCCTCTATAAAACAGGGCTGATCTTCTATCTCCCACTCAAAAAAAAAAAAAAAAATCATGGCCAAATTGCTGTTGATTGCTGGAATGCAGGAGGAAGAACTTACTAACGGTCCAACAGTCAGGAATTCTGTTAAACTCGCCACGTTTTTTGGATTGAAGTGGGCAGCCAGGGCTGTTTTATCACTCAAACTAACAATTCTATATTAGAAAGGTAACAATAAAATGTGATCATTGTCTCCACATCTGCTTCCAGGTGAGACAAACAGCTGAAGAATCAATAACTGGCCTGTAGCTTTGGTTGTGATTCATAGGCTGTACTTCTCAGGGGAAAAAATGGGTTTTCCAGGGGAATCTGATCTAGGTTGTACCACAGGCAACTCTTTTAACAAGAGTTGTATTGCTGTGCCTTGTGCAGGGATAGACAGCGCTCTTGCAATCCTTGCTGTGAGGAGGAGGCCTTATGTTCCAGACCCTGCAGGGATTAGAAGAGATGATCTCTCACCTTTCAGAGGTTTGAGATGCAGGAGCACACACCCAAATCTCTGAACTCCTCTGCTTCTATTGTGGGTGCAGAGTGCACATCTTTCATACCATGTGGTTTACCCGTGCGACACTGCTTCAGGGTGCACCATTAAGAGATTATGAATGTGGGTGTGAAACAGAAGCCAGATATAGCCCGTCTCTGTAGAAATCATTCTGTGGTGTGGAAGCTAATGTACTAGTAGTGTGCCGACTGCATAGCTACAACCGCCCTCCATTTCATATGCTATAACTGTCAAATGCAAAATATACAGTTCTGACCCCTGACAGGCAGTAACAGTAATCTCCACGTTGAAAGTGAAGTTGTGCTTTTCAGTTTAGTAAAAATCACCAAGAGGTGGGGTATATGTTAGCCCTGAAAGTGAGTCACCCACCTGAAATTCATTGTTTTGGAAGTTCATGTCTTAAAATCTCTGCATCCCAGTAAATTTTCTCTGTTACTGCTTTTAACCTTCAAGGCTCTGCATTCTTATGCACTCACCCTGTTACTACTGTTGCATTATTAATGGTGCTGTAGCAATCCATCCAGAATGCTGACATGACTAGTTACTACTTGTAACAGAGGAGTGAAGAGCAAGGTAGAAACTGGGTCCGGAAGCAGTCTCATGGTAAAGTATTGCTACCAGAAGTGCACAACAGAACCACTTGTGTGAGATTATTTGTTGCAGTGGAGTGCATGTTTGTGGGTGTGCAGGTTGGGGTTCTTTACCTTTTTACATAAAAATGGCTAACAGCATATTAATCCCCTGGGCTTTCCTCTAGTGAGGCTGAGAAATTGAATAGTGTGCTGTTCTTTCTAATAATACTAAGAGCATCCTAAAACTTCTGCTCTTTGAACCTTCATATTGTAGAATGAAGCCCCTTCTCTGAGTGTCAGTGAAAGGAGGGGGAGCATAGATGGCTGGGTTAGTTCTGTGTTCAGAGCTTGCCACACGTCATGCACTCCAACTGTCATTGCTCGCATAAGGGCACGCTATAGCAGAAAGCAGCTACCCATGTGCAATTCTCTGCTTGACATCAGTGAAGAAGAGGAGTAATTTTTCTGTGCAGCTAATTTCACAGTAAATTTAGAATATAGTTTTGGGTTGTAGTAATTAACCTGTCAATGCTGGGCTATTGTGAGTATAAGGCAGTCTGTCTCCCCTACTCTTTGTAATGTAGCTGCTCCTTTTCACTCAGTTGGCAAAGCATTCCCAAAGTGTGGCATCCCTCTGGGCCCTTACTGTGAATAGTCACACTGTTGTGTGTGCTTGTTTCTTGAATGAGATGCAAGTGTGAACAGGGAAATGTCACTCCATTGCAAAATGTATTGACTGTTACAATAAGTGACAGTTAACTGAAAACAATCACTTCCACAGCAGCAAGGGCGTTTGTCTACCTTTTGAAGAGAGGCCATCTGGAAAGTTTAAAATACCTGGGTTGTTAGAAAAAATATGCAAATATAGAAAATTGCAAATATTTAGTAATACAAGACTAAATCAAACAAGTGCATTTCCCAAAAAGCTTAGAAGATGAACTGCTAGCATGACTTTCTGGGTCTCTTCCCGTAAGTATCCCAGGCCTGGTCTACACTACGCGTTTAAACCGGGTTTAGGAGCGTTAAACCGATTTAACTCCACATCCGTCCACACTAAGAGGCCCTTTATATCGATATAAAGGGCTCTTTAAACCGGTTTCTGTACTCCTCCCTAACGAGAGGAGTAGCGCTAATATCGGTATTACCATATCGGATTAGGGTTAGTGTGGCCGCAAATCGACAGTATTGGCCTCTGGGCGGTATCCCACAGTGCACCACTGACCGCTCTGGACAGGAATCTGAACTCGGATGCAGTGGCCAGGTAGACAGGAAAAGCCCCGCGAACTTTTGAATATAATTTCCTGTTTGCCCAGTGTGGAGCTCCGATCAGCACGGGTGGCGATGCAGTCCCAAATCAAAATCCAAAAAGAGCTCCAGCATGGACCATACGGATGTGATCGCTGTATGGGCAGGCAAATCTGTTCTATCAGCTCCGTTACATAAGTCCAAAGCATTTTTTAAAAATCTCCAGACGGACGCCATAGCAGGGACTCAGCACGCTGCTGCGTGACAAGCGTAACGGAAAGACAAAGAATCAAATCGATGCTCATGGAGGGAGGGGGGACTGAGGACTCAAGGTATCCCACGGTTCCTGCAGTCTCCGAAAAGCATTTGCATTCTTGGCTGAGCTCCCAATGCCTGTACGGTCAAACACATTGTCCGCGGTGGTTCAGGGCATAGCTCGTCAATGTACTCCCACCCCCCACCCCCGGAAGGAAAAGGGAAAAAAATCATCTCTTAACTCTCTTTTAAATGTCACTCTATGTGTACTGAATGCTGCTGGTAGACGCGATGCTGCGGCACTGAACTGTAGCATCCTCGCCCCCCCTCCTTGGTGGGTGATGGTACACTATGGCAGATATCTGTCGTCATCATCAGCCTTGTGGCAGATGGTGTAGTGCAATATGACTGGTATCCATCCTCGTCATCATCCCATAAGTACTTCTGATTGGCCTCCCAGTCATTCCCAGTAGACGGTACAGAACGGCTGGTAACCGTCTTCATCATAGCAACAGGGGGCTGAGCTCTATCAGCCCCCGCCCTTCATGTGTAAAGAAAAGATTCTGTACTGCCTGGACTATCATAGCAGCTGGAGGCTGCCTTCCCCTCATTTTATTTCACTAACAAGTCACTGTTTCTTATTCCTGCATTCTGTATTACTTCAGCACACAAACGGGGGGACACTGCAACGGTAGCCCAGGAAGGCTGTGGGAGGAGGGAAGCAACAGGTGGGGTTGTTGCAGGAGCACCCCCTGTGAATGGCATGCAGCTCATCATTCCTGCGGGATCTGACACAGAGCGGCTGTGCTCTCTGGTTCTCTGATACACTGGATCTCTAGTACAGTTGCCCCATATTCTAGGCAGGACTGATTCTATTTTTAGATACCATAAAGGAGGGATTGACTCAGGGAGTCATTCCCATTTTTGTCTTTTGCGCCCCCGGCTGATCTCAGCCAGGGGCACCTATGACAGCAGCAGAAGGTATAGTGCAATACGACTGGTAACCTTCATCTCATTGCCAATTTACAATAGCATGGTAGACGGTACAGAACGGCTGCTAACCATCTCTGCTGTCATGCAAAAGCAAATGAATGCTTCTGTGTAGCGCTGCTGAATCGCCTCTGTCCGCAGCATCTAGTACACATACGGTGACAAAAGGCAAAACAGGCTCCATGGTTGCCATGCTATGGCGTCTGCCAGGGAAACCCAGGGAAAAAGGGCGCGAAATGATTGTCTGCCATTGCTTTCCCGGAGGAAGGAATGACTGACGACATTTACCCAGAACCACCCGCGACAATGATTTTTGCCCCATCAGGCACTGGGATCTCAACTCAGAATTCCAAGGGGAGGGGGAGACTGCGGGAACTATGGGATAGCTACGGAATAGCTACCCACAGTGCAACGCTCCAGAAATCGACGCTAGCCTCGGACCGTAGACGCACACCACCGAATTAATGCGCTTAGTGTGGCCGTGTGTACTCGATTTTATACAATCTGTTTTACTAAACCAGTTTATGTAAATTCGGAATAATCCCGTAGTGTAGACGTACCCCCAGTAGAGTTATTCTGAAGCTCCTTCCACTTCATTGTAAGGTTTGTGTCTTCACTTGGGGGAAGGGCGTGTGCTTTACAGGATAGCTAAGAGCTTGTCTACACTGGCATTTATCAGCGCTGCAACTTTCTAGCTCGGGGTGAAAAACACCCCCCTGAGCTCAGCAAGTTGCAGGGCGTGTAAAGCACCAGTATAAACAGTGCCCTAGCGCTGGGCGCCATGCCCTGCGAACACACACGGCATGTGAAAGCACTGCAGCGGCAGCTTTTTAGCATTGCTAGTGTAGACTAGCCTTACGTTTAAAAATCCTAGCGCAGAGAGGAAGATCTACCCTGTGCCTTTTATCTAGCTGATCAGGGTAAACCTCAAGTTATCTCACTTGGGAAAACCAACCAACCACACACACGCCCCCCCGCTCCCCATGGAGAAAGCACTCTGGGTGCATGTAGGAACAGTGCTATCCCTATGTTGTGACCACGTCTACGCTAGGAAGAAGGGTATTGGTGATGTGTTAAAATCCTAGTGTGGACAAAGCATGTTGTAATTTTAATATATTAATAGAGCAGAGGGAGCTGGCCGGTTAAAGCATGCAGGAATGTGAAAGTCAGAAGAAGCCATGTGAACATGTGGCTTCATCCTGACCCCTTGTGGCTGTCTAGATTCGACTACTTTTTTTTTTTTTTTTAAGGCAATCCTCAACTGGTGGAAGGTCTAGTAAGACCGCGCGCACAGGCCTGTCTGGCCACTACATGATCTAACCCTGTTCCGAGCAAGTCTAGACAACAGTCATGTGAATGCTGGTACATGCTCTGCTAATTCTGCCATCAGTGGAGTTGCACTGGAGGGAGATTAGCCTCCTTCATATTAGACTTTGTGGAGCAAAGTGGCTGCCTGTGCGCAACAACTAGATGGAGGTGTTGCTGGAGGCCCACAGGAATGTATCAAAATAATTGGGAGCATGTAATCTCCTTACCTGATTGACTGAAGAACGTTAGCTCTCTAGCTAGATAGACGTTTCACTTGTATTCTCAACAAGGTGGATAGGTCTAAAATTTGAGCAGCGGGATTCCATCAGGATAGTCTCCAAATATTTTCACATGCAGGTGGATTTTAGGCCAGCCAGCCATGACAATGTCCCTTGAAACATTACAATCCTCTGTAAACCTGACTGTTTACAGTCACCAGTTGTCTTGGGCTCCTCTCTCTTCTTGGATCTTTTGTTATGATGAGCAAGTCTTCAAAGGAAGGACTAGTTACTCTAATCTGTTGCCCTCTTCCCTGAGTTGTTTATCCAGGGTGAAGTCAGTCAAGTTTAATTCTCTGGCTTAACTGATTTTCAAGCCCATTTTAGGGCTTGTCTACACTTACAGCATTGCTGTAGTGTTTATTAAAGACGCTACATACACTTAGTGAAGATGCTACCTGCACTGACAGCAGAAGCTTCTTCTGTCAGTGTAGATACGCCACATCTCCAAGAGGCGGTGGCTGTGGTGGGCTTGTCCCGTCGACATAACACTGTCTACACCAGGAGTTAGGTCAGTATAACTGCATTGCTCAGGTGCAGATTTTCCACACCTCTGAGCAATGCAGTTATACCAGCATAAGTGTAGACCAGGTCTTAAAAGTTTGCATTTGTGTTTAGATCAATGAGGCTCTTAAAGTTGAGTCCAGCTCCCGTGTTAACTACAGGTTGGCCAGGGCTGCCCCATTATTCATAAAAGTAAGCCTAAAACTGAACATTTCTATAGTGTAGCCAAAGTTCTTGAGGGAAAGTAGGATTGTCCATTTGACCAGGTATGCATTCTTCAAATGGAAGCTGGGCAGTAATTGCTTTTTATTTTTTTAGTTGAGTATTTGTAAATGTGGAGTTAAAGGGTCTGAACAGTTTACAACTTCCTATTCTAAAAACGTACAGATTTGCAACTGAAGTCAAGTGTCTGTGCTCAAGAAAATGCTCCCTGTACGTCAAAAATGTTACATGTGCATTTTTAATTAAAGGCATCAGGATTAATGGAGTTTTGATTGTTTTTAAGGCCTCTTCCCTTGACATTAATTTTATTTAATTGTTCCTGAGATTAAAATTGCCAGCCATAGCTGCATTGTTGTATGGAGTCAGAAACTGGAAAGAGTCTGTATAATTTAAACACCAAGTGCCAGCTTTCTCTTGCTACTAATTTTTCATCTTGAAGCTCTTCGGTGGAAAGAGGATTAGGTGAAAACACATTTTGAGGGACAATTTTTAGCCTGTTTATTTCGAGGAAATTAACTAAGCTGTGAACTGTTCAGCAGGCAGAAAGCACTGGAAAGGTGAAAGTAAGATGGAGCACAGTTAAACCCTTCATTGTCTGAATGTTGCTTGTCCATAGTTTCCTATGGACCATCAAGTTGGAGTAGGTGTCTTTGGGATTCAACACTGAGTAGGTTAAACTGTAAAAAGCAAAGGTCCAAATCAAGACAGATCTTTATATTTAGCAGTGGACTGAAGCATGCACCATACAAGAAGCAGACTCTCTGCTTACATGGGTTTTTAGGTAGCTAGTGTATCACCAAAGGTCCCAGTCAGGATCAGGGCCGCATTGTACTAGCCACTGCATAAGCTTATGGAAGAAAATTTGCTTCTGGCCTGACAAGCATTCTCTAGAAAGACAAAATGTATGAAAGGAGGAAGGGAAGCTATGTACCAGCAAAATAGTGAGACCAGAGTGATGGAAACGAGACCATGTTTTTAATTTCATTATAATAAAACTAATGACCCATGCTGAATTCTTCTGTTTGGTACAAGACCCCATAACTAGCGCGCTCTCTTTTATATTAACCCTAACCTAGTGTTCCTTGTTTAGCCTTTCCCATTTTCTAGCTAACCTTTGCCTAACTACATAAAACATTAACCTACCTCTTTAAACTTTAGCCTCTTCCATTTCCTTTCTGTAACATATTTAAACCTCGCCTTCTATTTTTGGTTGTTTAGATGAATCTCTTGCTTATTTATATATATTTTTTTAAAGCAGCATTGACTGGACACCTTTTATTCCGTCCCATGCTTCAAGTGACACCACCTCTGCACTGCCAGGCAATGAACCCTTAGGTCCTAGTGCTGAGAATTGTGAGGGACAGGGGTTGGCACATGTGTGGATGGGCTAACATGGCTGATGTGTGTGGCTCAAGGTGGTTTCTGTCTTAGATACAGATAGAGGAGCAGAGGTAATTGTTAAGTGGCCTCTATATTGCTATTAGTGTAAACAAAGCAGATGTTTCCAGGAGTCAAGAGGAGCATTAATGGAATGCGTTGGCCTAGGCTGATGTAAAACATTGCTACAAGTTTTCAGAATGAGCTCAGCAGTACTAAAATCTGATGGGAGTTTAATGTTGAGTCTGCCTTTTGAAACCAAGGGGTCATCTGGGAAAGCCTCAGCTAATGGAAACACAAGTACACTTGTCATAAATCAGTGCCAAAATACTGAACAGACATGGCTGGAAGATTTAAAAGCAGCTACCAGCATATCTGGCCATTAGCTATTCAGTGGCTGCTTCTTTCGCTATGTATTTATTTTTCATGTTGGTGTTTGACTTTAAAGGGGAAAGTGTAGGCTGTAATGGAGGGCTTAGTAAACAGTTCACCTCCATTTGACCGGGTGGGGGGTGTTCTTCCTTTAGATTCACTGAGTGCTTGTGGTGTCTTTTTAACTGACTGTCCATCTTTGTGGGATATGGTAGATGAGAAAAGCATCACATTTTTCTATTAAACAAGTTGTCTTTGTGGCGAAATAAAATCAATTGTATTTCTACAGTGACTTTGCTGTGGGGCTATCATGAAATTCAGGAATGCTGTGGGAGGCACGAAATGAAGCAAACTCAGCACAGTTTAGAGATCATATAGCTTAAAAACAAAGAAGCTCATTCTAGAAAATTAAAGAGTAGTATTTTGGAGATAAGAAGTCAGCCATCCAAACCTAGCTTACCTCCCACATGTTTTTTTTGAAAGTTTGAGCCTAGATGGACCATTGCCAACAAGATAAAGATGGTCACATTTGTTCAATGATTATCTCCTATGAAGTTGACCTGAAAGGGTTGGCTTTTAATGGCTCTTACATTTTTTTCAGCAGAGGCTTCTATTCGACTTCCCCCTTTCTGTGTCACTGTGGATCAGTCAGGAGGACACGCACCTCTGTGCTAGGTCTTGCGGTACAGTCCCAACATTGGCTTAGCTTCATACTTGCTGCTTAAACTGCAATACTAGTGTGCTTTTAGAGTGGCAGAGGTGCCACCCCACAGATGAGGCAATAGCCAAGGACCTGGGTCATGGAGACATTGTCTATGTGGAAAAGTCATGTGTCGATGCTCTTCTTCTGCTACACGCGTGGCTTTGGGTTAGTTTTCTGCTTAAATCTTCCCAGGTGACTCAGACTAAACCAAAAAAGGCACTCTTACTGGCTTTGCCACTGGCCTGCTGGAGGACCACAGGCAAGTCGCTTCACCCCTCTGTGCCTCAGTTTCTGCATTTGTAAAATGGGTATAATGATGCCTCCCTTTTGTAAAGCACTTAAAGATCTACTGATAAAAAGTTGTGTAAAAATCAGGCATTACTGTGCAGTCAAGGTTATGCTAGTATAACTTGGGTTAAATTCACACCATAGTTTATTCTGGTTTAATCTCATGCAGATAAGTCATGTATGTGGCCTGTTACTAACCCCCTCTTTAGACCAGGGAGGTGACCTAAGGATTTGGTGGATTCTTATTAACTTGAAGTGTTTAAATCAAAACTGGATGTGTTTCTAAAGGAGATGCTGTAGCTCAACTGGAAGTCATGGGCTTGATGCAGGAATTATCTAGTTATTTTCTGTGGCCTGTGTTACTCAGGTGATCAGGCTAGAGGACCCTAGTGGTTCCTCTTGGCCTTGAAAATATATTAAATGTATTTCCTCCTACTCATTTGAAATCTGCTGCCTTGTAACTTCATTATGGTGTATGGCCATATCACTTCAAGCTGTGATCCTGCTAAATTTCACCAGTTAAGCAAGGTTGGATCTGAGTAGACTTGGATGGGAAACTGCCAAGGAATCTAGGAACTGTAGGAAGTGATAGTGTTGATTCAGTAGGTAATGCTCTTCCCTCACAGTGCACAGCACATTAACAGGAACTGCTGCTGGAGGTGGCATATTGGCAAGGAAACACAAACTTGATATCCTGGCTCGAAAGATTGTCTCTCTCACCAACAGAAGTTGGTCCAATAACCGGTATTATCTCACCCATCTTGTCTCTCTGATATCCTAGTGTCAGTTGTGGTTGTGACGGGTTGGATCATAGAACCCCCCTTGGGAACTGCCAACTGATGTGCCCAGACTGCTTCTGCCCCTGCTTTCCCTGCCAGCTTGGGACTCGGGCACCTTGTCTTGTTGAGCCAGACACGCCAGTCTGCTCCAACACACACCCAGGGTCTGAACCATGTGCTCCAAAGCTGCAGACTTAACTGAAAGCAACTTAAGTGTTCCTGTCTTTAATACTCAGATGCCCAACTCCCAATGGAGTCCAAACCCCAAATAAATCAGTCTTACCCTGTGTAAAGCTTATACAGAGTAAACTCATAAATTGTTCGCCCTCTATAACACTGATAGAGAGAGGTGCACAGCTCTTCTCCCTCTTACCCTCCCCCCCCCAGTACTAATACACACTCTGGGTTAATTAATAAGTAAAAAGTGATTTTATTAAATACAGAAAGTAGGATTTAAGTGGTTCCAAGTAGTAACAGACAGAACAAAGTGAATTACCAAGTAAAATAAAATAAAACATGCAAATCTAAGCCCAGTAGAGTAGTAAAACTGAATACAGATAAAATCTCACCCTCAGAGATGTTTCAATAAGTCTCTTTCACAGACTGGACGCCTTCCTAGTCTGGGCACAATCCTTTCCCCTGGTACAGCCCTTGTTCCAGCTCAGGCGGTAGCTAGGGGATTTCTCATGATGGCCACTCCCTTTATTCTGTTCCACCCACTTATCTCTCTTTTGCATAAGGTGGGACTCCTTTGTCCCTCTGGGTTCCCACCCCTGCTTCTCAATGGAAAAGCACCAGGTTAAAGATGGATTCCAGTTCAGGTGACACGATCACATGTCCCTGTAAGACCCCAAACCTTCATTCCTCCCAGCCTGACGCACAGGAAGGCCTGCAAGCAAACAGAGCCACCCACAGTCAATTGTCCTGGTTGATGGGAGCCATCAAGATTCCAAACCACCATTAGTGGCCCACACTTTGCATAATTACAAAAGGGCCTTAGAGTTCTGTTTCACATTTCTAGTTTCAGATACAAGAGTGATACATTTATGCAAATAGGATGACCACACTCAGTAGATTATAAGCTTTGTAATGATACCTTGCAAGAGACCCTTTGCATGAAGTTTTTTTTTAGTTACATTATATTCACACTCACTAGCATACTTTCATAAAATCATATGGAGTGCAACATCACAGTAGTCTCTAAAGATCCATATGGTAATCGCTGTAAGCACTAGCCAGATTGCAATTTGGGTGATTTCCTTACCTAAATTTCCCACTGTGGATTTAATTTTATAAGGTATTCTTCACTTAGGCATGGTGTATGTTCTATTTACGGTAAACAGCGGCTTTTTCGTGCCAGAAGTGGCTGCGTTTCAGTAGTGTGGGACAGGATCCCTATTTTTTTTAATGTTTTGGGAGCTTTCTGTGGAAATGCACAACATAAACTTGAACTATGGTTAGTTAATTCCTGCTAATAAACCCTTATACGTGTCATGTAAAGTGGACCTAGAGAGCTATGCTAGTCGAAGCCTTTAACTATTGTATTGGCTACGTGTGCTTTCATTTGTGGTTATTCTTAGAGCCCTGCACAGATACAAAACTGATATGCGTGGATATAAAGTGGATATCTGCATGGCTCTACTAGGAACCACAGCGGCAAAAGCAGCAGCATGTCAGGCCACAATTCGCAGGAACCAGCGCCCAGCCGAAGCAGCTCCTTCTGCGTGGCTGTCCCACCCCCAACCCTGCCCACTGTTTGCAGGTAGGGAGGGTGGCTCCTGTAGCCCTAAGGTACTTCCTGAAGTTTAATTTACACTGCCTAGTGGTCAGTCCTCTGCAGGGCCATCCTGGAGAGCCAATATAATTTTGTCTAAGCTCCGGTGTCTTCCGCAGGCCACGAAAGGTTGGCATACAGAGCTATATGCTTTGGTTTTAAATGGGTCAATGAGGCATTCTTTGTTATGATAGTAAGGCAGGAAGTACCTTAGTGCTAGATGTGGTGCAGTAGTGACATTATAGTAGAATAACACAAGTTCTGGAGGGGAGTCACCCCGCTACGTTATTCTTCCTTGCCTTCATAATGCGGACCTCTCCACGCATACGCACGAACAAGGAAGTAGCTGTAGCTTAAATTCACCCTATTAAAGCCAGAACTCTGCCAAATAAAGTTTCAAAGCGCCCTTCCCCCTCTTTATCTTAGCAGTGCTTCTTCCTTTTTTGCTGAAGGACACCATTGTATAGACGAGATTCTCTTCGGTTTTTACACTTTGTAAGGCTTAGATAGCAAACAGCCATAAGAGGGCCCCAGAGTCCCACACTTGAATCCTTTCCCCTTTGTCCAGTGGTCCCTATGCTTCCTCTTTCTGTATAAACCTTACCCAGGCTATCTCCGTAGATAGCTGTTTTGGGACTGGTCTCAACTGTTCTTGTACCAGTATGACTAAGGAAGGGGGACAATGTAGTTATACCAGTATAAAGGTGCCTTATCAGTATAAAATTGGCGTACTGGTATAGCTTATTTCTAAACAGGAAGCGGAATAAGCAATAGTGGTATAACTGTATCCATGCCTGAGGGGAGAAGGCACCGCTTTAACTATACTGTAGTACGCAAGGCTTTAGATAAGCTTGTGAGGAGCCATTCATCTGCACGCAAAATGCAAGTATGTGTATTTGTGTAGTGCCTAGCACAGTGGAGCCCTGCTTCTGACTGGGGCTTCTGAGTTGCTACAGGAACATAGATAATTATTACGACTCACAGTAGATTACTCTTCTTTAGAACAAAATCCCTGTGTAAAACACCAGAGTGCTGCAAAATAGTAGCTGAGAAGGTAGAAGTCATATCAAACCTTTGCTATGTAGCAAGCAGGCACTATAGTAAAACATGGCCAAAATGGTGTGAAGACAGTAGATAGTTTGACCCAAAAAATGTTACTCTCAGAAGAGAGGTGGAGATGGAGGGGAAAGTGTCCTGACACTGGCTAGGAGTCGGGCATCCTGTATGGGAGCACTTTGCAAGCTTCCCATGCAACACTTTGTGCCTCCCCCAGCGATTGCAGTGCTGAATTCCCACACCGCTTGTTAGTCAATGCTGACCACCAACAACCCGCAAATATTCCAGTTCATAGATCCTATCAACTGTGCTGCTCACTGCTGTAGTATCAAAGTGGCTAACAACAATGAACAGATACAGCTGCACCGTTTGCCAGTAGGGCAGTGAAGTATTGGCTCAAATTTACAAGTGTCGGGAAAGAAGGTGCGGGGAATAATACCCAACTTCCCGATTGCTCATCTGATGTCTTCACCGTAAGGACATCCTTGTGACCCCTGTTCCCTACATCCAATTTGACACCATTTGGAGAGAGGTAAATGTCGGGGGGGGGGGCTAGAAAGATGAAGAGCTTGTCTTACTATAAACATAACATTCAAGCCTTATGGACTGGTGGAATCCCATTTTTAGGAACTACTCATGTTGCATTTGAATTGAAGATGCCTTCTAATTTGGTATATGAATCATCTACAGAGACTGACTAAGTTTACTCTAAGTGTAGTCAGCACTTTAAATTGTGCACTTATCCTTCGGTCTGAAACCTTATTAAAAATTGGCCCTTTACAAAATAGACTACCTAGAATGCAGTAAAGCAATCCTAGGGCCTTTATTCTCCTTCGTTTGCTCATTAGGGGAGATTAAATTTACCGATAGGCTCATAATTTGAGATTCATGACTTTACTATACAAAAGACATCCCTGTCATGTCCTTTTTCACATGTGCTAATAGAAATATCAGAAAAGGATGAGGATAATTAGAAGCAATCTTAAGATTCCTCCTAGTTGTTTATATTTACAGAACGTTACGGGTGATTTATTTAGTACCCGCTTGTCAGAATAATGATATGCCTTTGTCTGAATCTGAAAATAATAGAATGAGGTGTTGGTTTCTGTCTGCCCCTCTTTTGGAGGGGTGGAATGCAGGGAGTGTCCTAAATTCCCAAAATACCTTGCCTATTCCTTTCCCCACTGGAAACCGGGGATTACAGAGGCGAATAAAGCTGATCTTTTGGAAGATGCATAGCTAGAGTGACCAGATGGCCTGATTTTATAGGGACAGTCCCGACTTTTGGGTCTTTTTCTTATATAGGCTTCTATGACCCCCCCACCCCCGTCCCGATTTTTCACATTTGCTGTCTGGTCACCCTATGCATAGCACTTAGCTCAGTAGCTGAGCATACGCTAATGGAGGTGCCGGTGGTCAGAATCATACGTACAGCTAATGGCTATTGAAGGTCAGCCTTAAAAATAACACACACTGAACAATACATCCAAGGGGATCTTGCAACCTGAAGTCATGTGGCAGACAGCTGTTCTATATTTAATAACTCTGATATTGTACTGTGCGCTACTGAGGCTTATTTTTTCCTTTTTGACAGCTCTGTAATGAGAATCTACAATAAGGGTGAGTGTTTGTTTGCCATGTTCATGCTGAAGGTTGCACTTTGAAATTGGTGTGTCCAGACAGGTTGACAATAACCGGAAATGAATTTTTGTGGGGCTTTTATATAGCACATCCTCTCTGCACTCTTGGGAAGTCAAATAGTGTTTATTATAAATGTCTCCTCTATAATAGCCTCTACAGCTGCTCAGTACAACCACCATAGAGAACCTAAACCGCTGCCCCAAACTGTATAATGAAAGTGCTTTGGGCTGCAGTGTGTGTTAGTAAAGATTAGATTAGCCTCCTCAAGTGGCACAAGCAGCGTTCAACTTATCTTGGGGCAATGCTGGTGGTGAAAGACACTTCCAGCAGCTCTTCCTGAGTCACAAGCTCAGCCATGAATGCCAGTTAGAGAATGAGACTGCTTACCTTGTGCCACTGGTGCCCTGGGCTTCAAAGTACATTTATAAGGGCTGGAGTGGAAGGGAGAAGTACTTGATTCGGTTCCTGTTGACAGTGTATTGCAAAAAGGGCACTGGCCATTAGTGCTCCTGCTTCTTCCTCTTTAAGAAATTGTTTAGTTTAATTAGACAAGTTGCTGTTATCCATAAGAATGACCATATTGGGTGAGACCAGTGATCTGTCTAGCCCAGTATCCTGTCTTCTGACAGTGGCCAGTGCCAGGTACTTCGGAGGGAATAAACAGAACAGGGCAATTTTGAATGATCCGTTCACTATCATCCAGTCCCAGCTTCTGGCAGTTGGAGGTTTCGGGGCACCCAGAGCATAGGGTAGCATCCCTTACATCTGGGCTAGTAGCTATTGATGGAACTATCCTCCATGAACTTACCTATTTCTTTTTTGACCCACTTATGATCTTGGCCTTCACAACAATCCGTGGCAGCGAGTTCCACAGATTGACTGTGTTGTGCAAAGAAATACTTTTTGTTTGTTTTTAAACCTGTAGCCTATTCATTTAATCAGGTGACTCCTGGTGTTACCTTTAGGGATGGTTCTGATGCATTGTGCAAATATGCATGTGGGAACAACCTCAGAGAAAGACTTGTATGTTCTGAACTATGAAACTGATGTGGTGTTGCTTTTAAATTAAAAATATCAATTCAGAGGAATCAGTTTCAGCTTCATTATTGCTTTTCTCCCGCTATTGTATTGACAAAGATGCAGCCTTTGTGTAATGGGACTGGGAGATAGACAGGGACAGCTCTGTCAGGAACCTCTCAAGTTTTGAGTTGGACAGTTGTTAACTTTTTTCTAAATGCAACTTCCCTTGAAGAGAGAGGAATGCTAACAATGGCAGATGTACCCATTCTGATGCCCACCGCTGAATTTTGGATCTGGATCAGGGAACCACGTATTCTTCTAGTTAGAGTATCCATTCTCAGGTGATTCTCTGCCACAGCCTCTCAAAGGAGGCTGTCAGTCTTCTATGCAGTGAAAAGAGATGTTCACTGTGGATGCTTTCTGCCTCCCCAAGGACAAATATTGGTGTGTATCTATTCAGTTACAGCCAACCTTGAGTGGCTAAATGACTCTGCAGAACTGAGGAAACTTTTTATTATTTTATTTATTTATTTATTTATTGTTAGCACAAGTTCTAATAAATCCAATCAGACTGTCACGCAGCTTTATAAGCTTCCAAGAATGGTATTCCATCATCTGACAGAATAATACATTGTTAGTAACTTCATAGTTAATGCAACGTGCATGTTTGTATAACTAATTGTTTGTTTTTTGATTCCTGTCATACTTTGTCCTTGATGGAGGACAATCTTGCACAGTACAAAAGAGAAGATTCTATACTAGGTAGACTTATTTGCTAAAGCAAAAATCTGTTGCTGTACTGTTTGAATAGTCACGTCAGTTTTAAACCCAATATGTTAGGTTTTGTAAAATCTTGGTTTTACAAAACCTGAAGATCAATATAACTTTTACTTCTGAAATATTTTAACATTCCCCAGCAGTACTTGCCATCCAAGCATTGCATCCTTGCTGTACTGCATGATCCAGAAAACAAATATAATGCTAAACAAAGTGAAATTGACTAGGCAGTTTTCACTATTAAAAGTGAGTAAAATGCAAAGATTAAACTGCACTAATGGTGACCAGTAAACTCTGTTAATTCATTTAGTTTTAATATTATGTGGTAACGTGGACACACCTGGTTTAAGCTATGTGCTTTTAAGCCCCTTCTAACAACTCTTTAAAAAGTGTCACCACCCTGAGTATACAAAGAAGGAATCTGAAGATTAAGTAAACATAAATGTGTGCATACATAGAGTATGTAGGAGGTGACTAAGTGGGGAGTATTTACATTTTTTTTTTCAGATTTAAAAAAAAAAAACCTGCCCACTTAGCAGCAGTAGAAGGAGCTTCTGTTTGTAGCTCACCTAGCAGAGTTGCTGCTGCTTATGAAGCTGGAGGGCTCTGGTTCAAATCTGTGCTATCGAAATGTTCGGACACTACGTACAGCAAGTGTAGCTGCCCAGAAAGAAGGTAACTGTGTAAAAACACTGTCTGCTTTTGACCACCAGTTTCCTGCTGTCTTTTTTTTTTTAAAGACATCTGTATTATTCTGCAGTCAGACATCTTCACTGTAGCACATCTGCCTCCTGTAATAAAGTTGGACAGTGTCCCAGTGAGGGTGGTGACTGGTCTGTGATGCTTCCTGCATTTTAAGGAAGTCACTGAAGTTCCTTGTTCTTGACACCACTTGCCTCCCCTCTGTAGAAATGCAGCAGATGGCTTCTTTTCCTTTTATGGCAAGCAGTGTTGATTCCCCTTTACCCTCAAAGCCCAGGTTGGAAGTGGAACTGAGACTTGCTCAGTTGGAGGAAGGGGTTGTTCACACAGAAGGCTGGAAGGCGTGGGGAGGTAATTTACAACATAGTAAATTCCAGTTTAGAAAAGCAGAATTGCAACATCTCCCTAAAGGTGCTGATTATTGTTGGGTTTGGGGGGTGGTTGTTTTTTAAGCCTATTGCTTATAATAGCCAGTAGCACCTTTGACCATCCATATTTTCCAAGCGGGAAAAGAAAACAAAGTGGAACGGGTCATCGCACCAACACTGCTGAATTTATAAAAACACATGAAGACCCCGCCCCCTCTTTAAAAATTCATTTGACCAGTTACACAGTGTCAGGTACATCCACAAAAGGCTGATATCTCATCCAGAATAGTTTCCTTCATCAATCCCTATGAGCCATTTTATATACAGATAGGGGGATGCTTGTTTCTGAGCTTGCGCTGGTTTCACTCAAGGACTACTGAACAGGTGATGGTCACCTAGGTAACTAGCAGCAGGTGGTGTTAATTAAAGCAGAGGGTAAATCTGTATTTCGGAGAATCTTTGATGTGATTTATCTCTTCCTAACCCCCCAAAAACCCCTGTAGCTGCTGCTACTTGCTTCAGATTGTATTTCATTAATTCAGTGCCAGTTGTAGGTTTGGCAAGCGGTTTAAATTGCTAGGTGTTTGAGTAAGTGCTGCCTTTATTGTCTCACCGTGAAACCTGTTGGCAGCTGCCGAGTTACAGTTCTGTTTCAGCCCCTCTAAACCTTGATGAAATGCAAAATTAGTCAGTTTGGCATGTCACTTGCTGTGGTGCCCTCCGTGTGGTTCATGAGCTGTCCCTGCCTCATACAACTACTGACCGAAACGCAAAATAGGTCACTGTTTCTCCCTCATTGGAGGGAAAGTAAGGAGGCAAAATGTAATGGTTCATTATGGGCTCCCATCCGCTCTTTCCCTCAATGGCCAATTGTAACACCATTTGTTCTTATAGTAGAGTCAACCTAGCTGAACTTTTCATATTTCTGTCACCTGAACAAATGAAACAGAACATTCAGCATGAAAATAGTGTTTAAATTCATGTAAATTCAATACATTTTGGGCACCATGGGCTTAATTCCTTCAGCCAGTTACTATCTGATTTTTTTTGTTAAAATTTCTCAGCCTTGCTTAATAATAAAGACATTTTAACACCTTTATTTCCTCACTTCTGACTGTTTGAATGTCTGAAGAGCTGTCTGTATCTGATGGTGGAAACCTCCTATCTTCAGGAATGCTGATAAGCAATCAGTAGTAGTGTTGGGGAAGCATTTTGAAAATAGTTCACAGTAGCAATAACACATCCTTTAGTGGTGATTTAATGAGAGTCTGTCATGCTACATTCTCTGTTATGCTATTCCCCATAAATCTTTGTAGTTGAGTGGTTACTTTGTTATAAAGACATCTAGAAAACTTACTGGAATTGGCAAAGGTGCACACAGTCTGTAAACTAAGGGTACGTCTAGACTACCCGCTGTATTGGCGGGTAGCGATCGATTTCTCGGGGATCGATATATCGCGTCTCATCTAGATGCGATATATTGATCCCCAAACGCACTCCTGTCGACTCCGGAACTCCACCAGTGTGAACGGCGGTAGCGGAGTCGACAAGGGGAGCCGCGGACGTCGATCCTGCGCCGTGAGGACGAGAGGTAAATCGATCTAAGATACTTCGACTTCAGCTACACTATTCACATAGCTGAAGTTGCGTATCTTAGATCGATTCCCCCCCCCCCCCCAAATGTAGACCAGCCCAATGAGGCAAGCTATTCCTATGGTGTTGAGGAGGTTTGGGTTGTCAAAATAGCACTCCAATAGGCTTGTTGCATTTATCTACTTGGCTGTCAAAGCCATTCATGCATTTTTGCTGCCTTGCTTCCCCCAGTTACGATATCCTAGGGCCGGCCTTCCTGAATGTAAACACCTACCACGTCTGGACTTGCTGCCTGACTAATCCTGCAGAGTAGACCACACACAGGATGTCAACTGAGATACTAAAACTTGCCAGTTGGTATTTTGAGGGCAGCCTTACCTTGACTCCTCCCTTACCTGCAAGCTGAAAACTATTAAAGCACGTGCTGCTTGAAGTGCATTTAAAAAAAAAAAAGTCTTCGAGAAACATCACAATTTGTTGAGGTCCTGTGCCTGAGCTTGAGTTGTAACATGTCAAACAGTTGAGAAAAGTAAAGGGGTTTTCACAGAAAAACACTGGATAGGGCTGACTGAAGCATCACACTGGAGTGGTATAGTGAGGATTTGTACAAAAGTTTCGCTGCTACATAAGTTTCTAGTGTGTACTTTCCTACATCACAATAAATAATACACAACTTGGCACAAGTGGCAGTCTCTGATCAAGAGGCCTTGGACTAGAATAGCTTCAGGACAACTTTATTCCCCCAGCAATCGTTTTATGTCTTTGTGTATAAGCCACTATATTTCTCTCTTAGAAAAGATTATTAAAATTATTGGTATGATGGTATCTGGGGCTCCATTGTGCTGGTTACTGTGAAAACAGTCCCTGCCCCAAGGGGCTTATACTCTAAATAGGTATCTAATTAGACCTGGCGGTAAGGTGCTCTTATCTAAAATAAGCTTTACCAGGCTAGGATGTCCCTGCAGGCTGGAAATTGGAGCTCTTTGCAAGCCAAAGACCACTTTTAAGTGGTAAAGTGTAAATTGACTGTTGTGCTTGGATGCTTACCCCAGTGCTAGGAGAAGGCAGAAAATGTGAATTGAAGTTGGGGCTGTGTGTGCATCTGTGTCCATCCCTGCTGTTGCAAGAGGAATTTGGGGCTGGTAAATGTTTGACACAGGAAGGATGAGTAAATCCTAACATGACTTCTGGTTGTAGTAAACTCCCCGATACTGGTGCTGAATGAGTAAAGCAGTTCTCGTTCTGCAATGATATCAAAACAAGCACCAGTCTTTGCAATAGTACAAATCTCCATGTCATTCTCTGTCTGTCTCTCTCTGGCCAATCTTTGGAAGATGCTGGCTATTTTCCCCGTTCCCTGAGAAGACAAGGTCTTCAGATCCCTTCTGCTGCATGAACCAGAGCTCTTAACTCTGAACTGAACTACCTTAAAATAAGTGGTCTAATTTTAAAATGTTCTGGTTTGTTTCCCTGCTGTGGTTGGGCAACAGCAGAAATTACTACTGCTACTTAGAAATTACTGCTACCTTCTCAAACACATTTTCTGGAGTCTAGGTGTTCTGGTTTATTTGGGGTTTTTTAATGAAAGGTGGAAGAACACTAACTCAGGAAGCCGTCCTTACGCCAGTAACAATATAAACAATCTAGCAGTGAGCATAATGAAAACTCTTTGGGGTACTGCTCAGCAAAGGGAATGGGGGAAGTTTGTTTTTTTTTTAAGCAGTGGAATGTGTTGCAACAAAAAGGAAACTATTTTTCTGTGGATGTCACAATACTGTAAAAGGCATTGCAGATTTCTCTTCCTGTCTAACTTAAGTTGAGATAAGCCTCTCCCCCCCATGTTAATGCTGAGACTGCACTAATCAGAGAATGGGATGAAGTATGAAATACATGTGGTCTTTTCCTTTCTCTTTTTACTCTTGACTGACTTGTGGCAAATCACAGTAGGACCGTTTTATTCCAGAATGAATTTCCACGCACAGACATGCTCTGAAACCATTGGAGGTGTTAATTAAAACTGATTTAACCACTCTGAGGCAAGATGTATAGATGAGCCCTTATTAGGCAGGATATTGTCATGCTAACATGACTCACTAGTGTTTAGCCTCTGCACTTTCACCGCAGAGTTGACTTTGACTGGTTAGCCTAACTCCAGAATGTGTCGACACTGCAAAGTCCTCACTGGTGGTGTACTCCTGCATGTGTCTGCTCACTAGGACGTCTGCAGTAAGCTGAGCTACTCTGATTCTTTCATGGTGATTTCTGGGAGAGTTTGTCTTCCTGTGCACACTGGAGGAATTGTGGGAAGGCAATGGCGAATTACTGACACTCAACTGCCTGCCTAGCCTGGGTCCTCACTGCTAATAGGGCAGGTTACCTGCCTGAGTGTAAACCTCACTCACACTTTAGTTATACCCCCAGCAGGCCAGCTAGCCCAGGTTGAAGGCACCACCAAACCTGGGTGAGAGGTTTTTGTTTGTGAATGGGAGGAAGGTTGGGGCGCACCACCTGAGAGCGAGCCTGGGTTAACTGCGATGAAAACAGACCCTAAAAGTCTGCACCACCCTGCTTAAGGAGCTGAGGAATTTGTGTTAAAGTGGGGCTGGAGATTCCTACATTTGTGTATTTTGCCTCAGAGCTCGGGGTGATTTCTATACTGTTTCAAAGCTTTTAAATCTATAGGGATTTACATCCTCTACGTTGCTGGCTGGAAAATACCAGTATTGGTTCACTTGGTATTGCTCGTTCAATCAGAATGATAGTGTGTGTACACCTGATGGGTCTAATACGTCATGTACGTTACTAAATGCGCTCTCCCATCTCCTACTTCTAATTTTGCCAAATAGTCTGACTGGAATCCTGAAATCTCCGCCTGCCCTCTCGTTCTGGAAGCCACTCTTTTTTTTTTTTAACCATTTCCCTTTTTTTCCCACCAAAATAGCGGTCTGTGCTCTAAGCCTGCTCCCTCCAATTCCAAAGACCTACATCATCTCTCAAAGCTGCAGTGTTAGAATAATAAAGGGTTGTTAGAGCTTAGAAATGGAATGAGTGCCTGCATCTTTGCTCCCCACATGTACTTTGCGCTGCCTACATGTCTGTAGAGACAGTCTTCTCTCCACTGACGAAAGGATAGAATGTTGCATGGTCTCTTCCAAACCTCTTCATGCGTTAGCACAATGGATAGCACTCCGTTCAGTGAGGAGAGATTCTGTGTGCGTGTGCTTACAGTAAAACCTAGGGACTAACCTCCCCTTCATAATACTCCATTTCTTGATGGTTTTGATTTCCTTGAGTCTTTCTAGTGCAGCTTTGTTTCCACCCAGCAACGTCTCCCCAGGCACCTACTGCAGGACATTGGTTTTAGATTTACAGAGATATTTCTTATTGTTCTTCCCTGTTAGTAAATGAGTTACAGATGACTCAACTTCATGTTAGGGTGAAATTTGCAAGGCTGAGGTTGGCGGTTCACAGGGCTGCTAAGAGTTTTATAAGTCTGCCATAAATACTTCATTTGCAAATCCATCAATAATTAACCACACACACATCTTGTGTTATCTATCTGTAATTAAGTGGTTCTCAAAGAAAACTCTGGTTAGTTGCACTATGCCCTGTGGCTAGCAGTGAAGTTTACCATATATAATGGCAAAGCAGCTCTTTTACCAATAAAGCTTATTACAGCCATGCCGTGCCTGTCCCAAATGGCATAGACTACACTGGATAAAGCATAGTTTTGCTGGTACAAGTGCAGCAAGACTGGGGGCTTTTGCTTGCAAAGCTGCCAGGGATCGCCCTTCATCACTGCTGTGCTGGCAAAAGTTTGTACTGCAGCCCTGGCCTGTGTCTAAACTTTTACTGTAGCCAGGGCTTCTGATTTTCAGCTCTGACCCTTTTGTTAACCATAAATCACCAAATCAGTTACCATCAAAGTTGTCACTTTACAGAGAACGTTTGAAAAGGGATGCCATCCTGAAACTCCAGTCTTGTTTCAAGAAACGAGTTTGTGTTTCCTAGGTGTATTACATGAACCTGAGCGTTCCTGTGTATATGGTTCTCTTCCCTGTTACTGTGCGGAAGACTCATGCAAGCAGGAGAACTGACTAGAGAGGGGAAAGAGTGAAAAATAACTATGCAAAATGTGGTCAAAAGTGCAAATTAAACCAACTTGGGGGCTGGAGGGAAAGAGCAGAAACGAACTCCACTGATCCCTTTCAATTAGAGTAACTAGAGGTATTGCTTGTAGGGAAAAAACGGCGGCGCACACACAGAATTGACTTTAAATAGCTGTTGTCCCGTTACTGTAACTTTCAGTGTATGTTAGAGCCTTCTAGTGGAACCTTTGTCGTGGGGCTGAATCGTTTTTGTTTTCCAATATTCTGTACCACAGTGCAGTCTGGGTGTGACCACTTAAGGGACGGATGCCAAGTTGTTGCTTGCTAGAGTTGCCCTTCAAATAAAAGTGAAACAGAATTGTACTTAGTACCTTTTGGAAGCTACTTCAGGGTGGTCTCAAGGTCTCAGAAACTACTTTAGTGTGGTCTAATAAAGGCGAGCTCTATTGATTTCACTGTATTTTTCCCCCAATGTCATGCCTACTGTTACTTGGTACGTCTGGAGCAGGAGATGATCTAGCGCTCAAGCTATTGGAAGTGGCATCTGCCTTCGTAAAACATTGCATTTAGGATTTAAATGGATACCATTGAGAGGCCCGCTCTGTTAAATGGAATAAGGTAATCAGTCCTATGCATTTGGAGTAGCTGTGGGAGGGCCAGGCAGTGAGTGCTTTGAACTAGCCTGCTTGTATTTAATTATTTACTTTGGCTGGGAAGACTCTACCCATTATCTTGTATCAACTTAGCAAATCTAAAAACTGTGGTCAACTGCATGTGACTCTCTGGTAGCAAATGACTGAACTTGATACAACTTCCTGCCCCAGCAAAAAGCTAAATGGCTCCACGTATGCTAATTTAAATGTTATCGTCAGCATGAAGTCACAGACTATATTTAACCTGCCTATATAAATCTAACCGAATGGCACAGTTTCCGACTGCCCTAGAGTGCAGGTTGAAGCAGGTTGGTGCGTGGAGGCCTTTGAAAAGCTCACAAAGAAAGAGGCCTTTCTCACTATGTATAAGCGGAACTGCTTGCTGAGCAAATTGGACGTAGGTTTTTTGTTTTTTTGTTTTTGTTTTTTTTTCCTCCAGTGCTTATCAGCTCAAAGGAATAGGGCTGACTGTAGAATTAGATTGTGTTACTTTGGAGAGAAAAGCTGATCCGTACTGGAAAGTTTGTTACTCAGCTCTTCATCCAGTTAGGGGGAAAGGACAAGATTCTGATGTGATGAAGATCGCTGCGTCTGATGCAAATAGTTCTAATCCCATTTAGTGCTCACATCTCAGTGTCTGCAGCCTTAGATTCCCATTTCTCATGTCTTCACCTATCAAACTCAGTTCAGAAATTGCATTGAAATACGTTTTTAAATAAATCACAAAACATTTCAAATGGTGAAATCTTTCAGGCTGGCAAGCAGCCAGGTTAAAGCAGTGTTCTTTTCTACAAGTTTCTGTGTCTTAGATTCTAAATACGGACTGTCCACTTCCCCAGTACAGTAAGTATACAGTAGATTGATGGGCTACTCTGATAGAGCTAATGCAGTTTCCAGACTTGGCTAACAGTACCTCAGTATTGTTGGCTGGCAGTGTTTTCTTGAATGGAACTGCCGACATTCTTGTTGCATAGGTCTGACTCCTGCAATCAAATGACCATTAGCCTAGCCTTTCTGAATCAGACCTCTGGAAAAACATTGTTTTCTCTGAAACCCATTTCTGGAATTTCTGATTGGAAGAATACAATTGATTATTGCAGAGTACTCAGCAGGCTACCAGTAACTTGGTAGCTCACCTCTAAAACCAAACCTGGCCATGGGAATTCACTAGACTTCTTTCTACAGCAGCTCAAATTACGAGTGCCTACCCGAGGGGGATCCATTAATTTTCTAATAGTGGTCCACGGACCAAGTTTGGAGTACACTTTTTCAGTTGCTTTTGCAGGGAGGAAGGTTAAATTTCACCTTTCTGATTTCTTGATGAGATTGGTTGAGTTAACTTTCTTATATGGGAAGAAGGCCATACAAGCCTTTTTACAAACATTAAATATAGGGCTTGTCAAAAAACAGAGAGGACATTTCACAAAAATTTGAAGCTATTAATTTTGCAAGGCATTAAGAGAACACTTCCCCCGTCCCCTCCCCTCCCCCCCCCCGCTTTTCTCTTCTCCTCTTTGCCACTGAGTGCAGTAAAACGAACAATGTCCGGGGTGGCACTCTTAAATTTTTTTCTTTCTTTTCTACTGTAACTTATCCAGCATTTGAAAAGATCGAGCTGTAAGGTTGGTTTTGTTTCCTCTTGCCACTTTAACTTTTCAAAACGACTTTGATTTTTGGAAAAGTTAGATTAGCCAAAGGAAACGGAAAGTGATGCCGGGGCACCCCAGACATCATTCAGTCTGTTGAGTTCGGGGGAGGGGGAGGGGGGATAAATTTCAGTTTTGATGAACAAGCAGCTTTGAAAAACCAGCTCTTCACTAAAAGATTTTGTTTAAAAATCTATTTTTCATCAAACGTGCAAACAAACTTTGACTAGCTCTGATTTACAGTATGAAATTAAACAAACCTTTCTTCACCCGTGTTTTAATGTTCAATCATTTGCACAACATAAACTTGCGTAGGTAATAATCTTGTTTAGCATAATCTTGGAAGCCAACCCAAGCTGGTTCAGGATTCCTGTCAACACCTACCCTCCTAAAGAAACCTAGCTATGGTAAAAAGAGCAGAGGCTTCCCTCTTCCTAGGCTACACAGCTGTTGACAACATGTTTGATCCTTTTAGCACCTAGATTCTGTTTTGTCACATGGCAACAAGTACTGCCAGTCAGGCATTCTTGTTAAAAAGATAAGCAGCTGCGATTACAGTTCTGGGTCTCTAGGGGGCAGCATTAACTGAGAAACAGAGTAAACTCTCAGGAGGTGCATACAAAGAAAATTATCAGGGGAAGGAAGAAAATAGGCTTCATTTTAATACCTTCCAACTGGTAATTATGTTTGAACACTGTCCCTTTTATGTACGTAGCGTGTTATGTGCGTTCTGCCACATTGCAGGTTTACAGTGCATTTGGAGTTGGTACCTGCTGCCAGTGTTACACGACTGACTCAATAGTGTTAATCCTCTCCTGGACTAAATAATGGATGTAGCAATCCACCCTAGGAAGAGGCTGTTTCCGTATTGGCAAGTCTGGCTGCCCAGAATGCTATTGCCAAGTTTCCATGCAACGCACAGATAAGTACATGTCCTTGTACGTCTCTGCCGCTCGGATATACGTTTCTCTAGCTAAACCGGATTTTAGTTCAGTTTCATTAACTTCACTGTTCTAGCTCTACGTGAGAGACTCTCTAGAAACAGTCCCAAATGCTGAGTGTTGTGGGCGTGTCAACGTACAGAGGTTACACCCCATTGAATTATTTTATACTGATTTTAGCTAATCCAGTGCAACTTTGTCTGGGCATTTTTAATATCAGTTTAAAACTAGTGAGATGTGCACTTCTCAATTAACTGCTTTAAAAATCATACCCTTAGTTCAACGAATTAGCTCAGCTTTGTGTAGACCAGCCTTAAAATGCTACTCTGAGAGCGCTGTGGTCCTCGCTGCCTGGAAATGAAACTCTCAAAATCCAATCACTATTCTGTACTCTGTTTACAGCGGATAATTGAACCCTCTCAGATGTAGGGTGTCCACACGGGAGTAGCTGCTATGGTATCCCAAGCTGTCGTTCACGTATTTTGGGAAACGTGGCGGACTCCCAGAGCAGCAGCATTAAGATGTCATTGAATAGCCACAGCACAGCACTTTCATTAACCAGCATACACGCGACGGCAAGTTACAGGGCCCCCGCCCCCCTACAGCTGCCACTGAGAATGGGAGGGTGATGATGACAGACCAGTGATGGAGCCTGCAGTTGATTTCTTCTGCATTTTGCTTGATCAGTAAATGGCCTTGTGTAAATTCTTATGCAATGAGAGGGAGCAAGCATGCAGGAATGCTGTGGGCAGTGAGTCAGCCATCTCTGTCTTTGTCTTCTTACATTTCACTCCCTGCAGGATTTATCTGGCCTGAATCTATAACAGTCAGTGTTGATCAGATAATGACAGTGTGAACAGCACTGGCTAGCCAAGCAGGGGTGGAGGCTGATTGGTAGAAGTGCTGAATTTTTAGCTTTGCCAGATCTTCTGTAGATTGGATCTTGAAGAGCTTTTTGTGTGGGTTGGGGGAAGGGGGAAGCAGGCTAATTTTATCACTGCTGTTTTGTTTCAATGCATTCTAAACACGCTTTATAGCTTAAGGCCTTGTCTATACTGCCACTTTACAGCGCTGCAACTTTCTCGCTCAGGGGTGTGAAAAAACACCCCCCCCCCCACCCAGTGCTGCAAGTTTCAGCGCTGTAAAGCTGCACTCCCAGCACTTAACAACTTTGCTGGTGAAGACATACCCTTAGGCTTTGGCTACACTTGCATTTCAAAGCGCTGCCGCGGCAGCGCTGCCGCGGCAGCGCTTTGAAGCGCTAAGTGTAATCAAAGCACCAGCGCTGGGAGAAAACTCTCCCAGCGCTGTCCGTACTCCACTTCCCTGTGGGGAATAACGGACAGCGCTGGGAGCGCGGCTCCCAGCGCTGGGGCTTTGACTACACTGGCGCTTTGTAGCGCCGCAATTTGCAGCGCTGCAGAGGGTGTGTTTTCACACCCTGCTGCAGCGCTGCAAATTTGTAAGTGTAGCCAAGCCCTTAGTGTTCATTATGGCGCAAGTGTCAAGCCATTTAGAGGGCTGCAATTAGACTTTTGCATATGCAGCGTCTTGGAATAACTGGCAAGGGATTGTCTGTTTTGATCTCTCTGCTGAATGCTAACATGCTATCCGTACCTGTGGCCTCAAATAGGAAAGCTGTGTAACTACTTCTCTGCTCCTGGAAACAAAGGATCACCCTGAGCCCCAACATGTTTGTGCTAATCACAGCAGCTTCCTGTCAGCCTGCAGGAAACAGGAGCCACTACCTTCAATAGATGTACAGTGAAAAGATTAAATTATGTGATTGAATGGTCCTCCAGCACGTCCTCCTTTCTCTTCTCCCTGCTCAATGTTTTAGTGAATTGTCCCACCCTACCTGGCAAGCTTGGGCAGATGCAACCAAGCAATCAGTACTTAATGTCCCACTTATCCATAGTCATTCTGGAACTGTTCAGTAATGCAATGGCCTTTTAGAGGACAGTGTGTTTATTGGTTAATCTAGACAAGCTGACTGTTACACTGGAAGCTCAGTGCTGTTAACACAGAGAACCTAAACTGCTAAAATAGCAGGTGAAGGGATGAGTTAAAGGAATGCAGAAAACCAGGTAAAATAAACACCAAACAAAAATAAACTCACTGAATTGGAAACAAAACGCAAAATTAACTTTCCCAAGTTAGGCTCCAGGATGAACAGACCAGTAAGTAGGCAGCATTGTCCCCTGGCCTGGGAGTCGGCAAACTGGGTTCTGTTCCTGGTGTGACACTGGGCAAGTCACATCACCTCTATGCCTCTGTTTATCCTCACACTTTTTGCCCTTATCCTCTTAAAGTGTAAGCTATTTGGAGCAGGGGGTGTCTTTCCGTGTGTTTGTACGTTGGGCCGCACAGATTAGGCAGTCTTGGTTTGGACATGTAGGTGCTATTGTAATACAAATAAATAATTCAGGCTGGCTGTAAAATTCAGCCCGGAGTGGTGCATATAAGAAAACAGAGACAGTAAAGAAATGCACTTTCTCTTTATGAAACAGAGCTGCTTTGTAAAGCGCAAAGGGCTTCTTAATAATGGGCTAGACTTTATCACTGTTCAAACTGAGCAATGATCAGACACCTGTGGTTACTTAGTATTAAAGCTAATTGTGTCGTGGATATTTTTAGTAAAAGTCAGGGACAGGTCACAAGCAATAAAGTCAAATTCATGTAGGCCTGTGACCTGTCCCTGACTTTTACTAAAAATATCCATGACACAGTGGGGAGCCGCGGGGCTTACTGGGAGCTCTGGGGGCCCGCCACCACCCGTGGGGGCTCGGAGCTCCAGGGTCCCCCTCCACCCGTGGCTCTGAGCTGCGGGGTACCTGCGGTTGGGAGCAGCAGGGTTCCCCAGCCACCCACGGCGGCTTGGAGCTGGGGGGGCCCCTGCAGCTCGTGTCTGCCGTGGGGTGCCAGAGGGACTGAAGTCACAGAGGTCTTTGGAAGTCACAGATTCCGTGACCTCTATGACAAAATTGTAGCCTTAGTGCATGTAAATACTCAATAGCTGAGCTAGTCAATTCAATTCATACAACAGAGCTCAATGCAAAATGTCCAGGCCTGTCATCTTGGCAAAACACTGTGAGGCTATTAGGTGGCCCATCAGGCCAGATTCATAGTGGTAGAAACAATATGGAATGCTTGCAAAAGCTATGCAAAGCATCTTTGGGGGAGAGCTCATTAGAATTCAATTTCAGCTGCACTTAACCTACCTTTTGTAGTGGTTAACAGCTCACTTGTGCAAATACTGATTGTGAAGGATCCCAGCAGCGTATAAGGCAATAATTGCCATTTCTTTAGGCATGGTGGAGGCTAAGGGGAGAAACTGGACACAGTTTAACTCCCTTTACTGGGAGTGCAGCACCATCTCTCGCTCCGTAGTTGTGGAGGAACAAGTCCTCCTGGGAGCAGATGAGAATTCTATTTGGAAGTAAATTGAAGTCTCTATGGTCTAAGGGAGACAGGAGTGGCAGAAGATCCCTAAAAGTGGGGGGCCACTGGCACCTGAACCGTGGCTCTGTCCTCCCACCCCACCCCTTCTCCTCAAGGCCCCATCCCGTTTGCTCCTCTCTGCCCTCTACCCCCCATTGGTCGCCCTTATGGCTGGTAAAAAGTGGGGTGGCCATGGTCCCCTGGCCCCTCTCCATTCCAATGCCCCTGAAGAGAGATGGGGGCGGGTTAGGTAGCTACAGTGTTTGAGGCAAGGATGCAGGGGCGGCTCTAGGCATTTTGCCGCCCCAAGCACGGCAGGCAGGCTGCCTTCGGCGGCATGCCTGCGGAGGGTCTGCTATGCCTGCGGGAGGTCCGCTGAAGCCCCGGGACCAGCGGACCCTCCGCAGGCATGCTGCCGAAGGCAGCCTGCCTGCTGCCCTTGCGGCGACCGGCAGAGCGCCCCTGGTGGCTTGCCGCCCCAAGCACGCACTTGGCGTGCTGGTGCCTGGAGCCGCCCCTGCAAGGATGGGAGCAGTGTTAGCAAAACACCAATGTTGAGAAGCAAGTGGAA
Organism: Mauremys mutica; assembly: GCF_020497125.1. Classification (NCBI taxonomy): domain Eukaryota; kingdom Metazoa; phylum Chordata; order Testudines; family Geoemydidae; genus Mauremys; species Mauremys mutica. The sequence continues at coordinate 77,611,244 of NC_059082.1, read as the reverse complement.
TGATTTGGTATGAGACTGGGTAGTACCTGATTCCTCAGAAAGGTTTTATCTATAACAGGGGTAGGCAACCTATGGCACGGATGCCGAAGGAGGCACGCGAGCTGACTTTTAGTGGCACTCACACTGCCTGGGTCCTGGCCACCAGTCTGGGGAACTCTGCATTTTAGCTGAATTTTAAATAAAGCTTCTTAAACATTTTAAAAGCCTTTTTTACTTTACATACAACAATAGTTTAGTTATATATTATAGCCTTATAGAAAGAGACCTTCTAAAAATGTTAAAATGTATTACTGGCACGCAAAACCTTAAATTAGAGTGAATAAATGAAGATTCGGCACAACACTTCTGAAAGGTTGCCGATCCCTGATCTATAATATAATGAGACCCCTGGAGTTGTTAATCAGTAATTGAATCCTGGTTGGAAAAACATGGGGTGTCGAGAGGAAATGGGTTGTATTTTGAGTTGCACTGGACTTGGCTATCTTCTCTTCAGGCTCCGAGCTACTGCTTCTACTCCATATATGGAAACTGTGGTAATTTATCAGGTTAGTCAGCCAGGAAATGAGTGCATATATATAGATAGATACACATATAAAATATTTTTTAACTGTTTGCTGATCAAAGGATGCTAATGGCTCACTTTTCATCCCTCAAATAGAAATAGATTAGTTCGTGTCAAGACTCCCTCCCTACCCTGTTTTGACATCTTTTGTGATCCCAGTGGGTTTACAAACCCCAGAATGGAAAATGCTGCATAAGAGAGAATCTACAGGGAAGAGAGGATGGGTTTATTCCAGATTTCTGGTTAAATTATCACTTCTGCTCTGGTTAAGGATTCATCATAATTGGCTCTGATTCCTTCTCCGTTCTCCAACTGTCTGCCCATGTGCTGCCTTTAAGCATCCGGCCACTGGTGTATTTAAAGTCGTCTGCTCTCTTAGTTTTCTGAGGACTTGATAAGCAGGACCTTGATCTGCTTTGTGGGCTGGGTGACATGGAAATTCCAGTGCACCTGAGAAGTGGTGGTAGGCTTTTCATTATTACCATGCTATGGAATCCCTCCATTTCTCATGATGAGCATCCTCTCAAGTTGAGGAGGATTAGCACCATTTTGGAGTTCCCCTCACATTGACTAAGACAGCTGCAGTTAGCACCATATGTACATCTTAGTCCCTCTAAACTTCTCCTAGGCTTCACCTGTTAAAAATGGCAGGCAACCACTCACCCCGAAACTTGTTCAGCTAAGAGTCCCTGGCCACGTCTTGCATAGCTATTGGTGATGGCTTCATCCCTAGAGCCCATTGTTAAGCGATTATTCTAACAGCGGGAAGCTCCCAAATTCCTCTTGCACTTTCCCCCATCATTGGGGTCTCTAGCTGCATGCTGCCAAACTCAGCTGCTGCTGGTGAATCTCTGCTGTATATTGTAGGCCTGATCTTTCAGCGCAAATTTATGTGGTTTGGGGAACACCCTCACAAGTTGTAGCTTTGTTATTCAGTGATGTGTCCGGGATGGTCTCTTCCCATTAACACATGTTGTTATCCTCAGGAAACCTGCAGAAAGTGCCAGGGGCTATGGAAGGAGCACATGAATCTTACCTGTGAACAGCTGGCTGAGAAGGATGACATAAAATATAGAACATCTATGTAAGTAACTTCCTGAATCTGGAAAAACTGGAAACTTATTCTAGGTTCTAATGTGGGTTAGGCAAGAAACCATCTGTGTCGCTAAATTCAGTAAAATTTATGTATGTATTTGTGTATGTATTCAGTAAAATTTGTGTATGAATACATAAAGAGAGCCCTTGTTTGTGTATTAATAAGGCCCTTGACTTTTTGTGTGGGTATAGTTACATTCCACTGAGAGGGTTCTGGGGACATAAAAATGAACAGGTACCAGGCTTCTGTGATAAAATATCCATGAATGATTTTCAGCAATGTAGTCCATGAGATAAAGCAAGACGATGGGAGTTTCTATACCAGAACACAGTTGATTCATTTAATCTGGCATCTTGCAGTAGCTAGTACCTGCTCATTCAGAGGAAATGAAACCTTAATACTGCATCTGGCCGCTTATGTTGTGTCGTACACACAGAGGGAGGCGTGCACAGAGACACAGAATAATCCTTAGTTCGTCACCAGGTCACTCGTTAATGTTCAGTGCTAATCTAAACTTTATAATGCAGTGCGGTTTGCCCAGGTGTCACTTACACAAAACACTCTCCCCTCTGGCCGCCGCCTCCTGCATAGAAGGAGATGTGCACATTTACAGACACACATATTTTACATGCTGTTACAAGCTGGGGATTATTCTGTGAAGATTTTTAAAGACCTTCATTTGAAATGCAGATGCTAAAATGTAAGGAGTTTCATAAAATCTCTTTTGGAGTCTCATCGTTGGCCATACAGTAGCAACAGCCAAAATATTCTGGAATCTCTGTCATTGGAGATTTTTCAGAGCAGATTAGACAAACACCTGTCAGGGATTGTCGAGAGAGTTCTTAGTTCTGCCTGGAGTGCAGGGGATTGGACTAGATGACCTCTCGGAGTCCCTTCCAGTCCTATGATTCTAATTGTAGAAAGTAAGTGGTGGTTGCAATATAAAACTGCTGGTCTGGCATATTGGAATTAGAACAGCCTGCTGCTGTTAATTTGGTGTCTCTTTCTCTTGGGTGTATCCCAGTCTCTAGTAATATTGTATCTTGTCATCTCTGATCTGGTATTCAGTGTGCTTGGGGCAGGCAGAAATCGAGTTTTAATACTAGAATTGAACTGTGGAGGTTTTAGCATTGTGAGTCCAAGTGAAGCCTCTTCATTCATCCCTCGGTACATAAATTTTCAGCACAATATTAACTTTTGTGGGCATCATTCAGTATCTTTCTGCCACTCCTTTCCCAGTAGAAAAGGGGAAGTAGGAGTATTGTGTCATGTCCCAAATAAGAAGGGAAAACGTAGCTTTAAAACCTTTAACAGAGTTTTGCCTTCGGTAGTTGTCCAGATGAGATTTCATGTGTGAAGACAATAAAGCTTCCTGTTGAATATAAGGAAAAGGAAGCACAGCTGGAGTCCAGGCCTAGCTTCCTGCCTTGTTCAGAATTTCCAAAAATGTACAAACAGCATCCTGTTAAGAGGCCGAAGGAGGAGCAGCAATCAGAGCAGATTCAGTTCCATGCACTGCTTTTTCTGTCTATTCCTAATACAGATTCAAGTATTTGGATGAAATTCAGAGAGGGTGTGGATACTAGTTTATTATCCACTGTAGTATAAAACTTACGCTAGGTCTGAAGTTGATGTTCATTGAATTGTGAGAAATTAATGATGCTGGCGAGAGCAAGGTATATTATGGGCTGTTAGCATGAAGGCTGCCTCCACACTACTCTGCCAGTGCACCTCAGTACAACATAGCTCTGCTGATGAGCTCCAGACTGCTTCGATCAGGCTGATTGTGTGCTGAACTTGTGTCCACTTCACAAGTCCACTAGATTAACTAGATTGAGAGAGAGAGAGAGAGAGAAACACGCACACGCGCGCGCACACACAAATAAATGTAGCTTGCTCCATACACAGCCTAGCCAGCAGAGGAATCCATGTCTTTCAATACCAGTGCAACACCTCCACTGGGCTACTGTGATAGTTTCTTCAGTCTCCAACCTATTGGTTTGGACTTTCCTAGTATCGCTTTCTCCTAGGTGGCGAATTCAAGAAGTTAGCCTGGCCTAAAGCTCAGTAAGATGGATCTCATAATCAGAAATAGTTTTCTCAGCCCTTAATCATGACAGGAGCTAATTGCCAAGACTTTTCCTTCCAATTCCCACACCAAGATAATATAGTTAATGGAGCCTTTCCAGTGGATTATACCCCAAGAATTATAATCCTAGAATTATGTCCATCATCAGCAAACCATCTCCCAGAGGGAAGGGTTGTGCAGAGCCATTGTTGGAACCAAACACTTCCAGATAATGTTCTGGATTCCAGCTTGTATTCTGTGCTATCATAAAGCCTATGTGCATATCTTTGAACAGTAACATCTAGAGAGTCTGTGTGGCAATGGGGGGGAGACTTAAGAGGGATAAAATGCCCATTCTCCAAGGAAAGACTTGATTTTTCTTTAATTTCTGGTGAATAAAGAAAAGGAATGTCCAAAAATCTCAGGCCTAGCCGACTAAAAATTGAAATATATGTTCATGGCAACTTGGTAACCAAAGCAACAGCCAGACACAAGAGCTGGAGTTAGTGAATGACGTTACTCAGTTTGCTTTCCCTGCACCTTTATCTCCTTGACTATATTTCTGTGCAGCCAAGTCAAGAATCCATGTGCCCTTTGACTTTGGTTTGAAATTCTTTCCAAGCAAGAGCTTAGCCCTGCTGCATTTTGGCTCACTTGGAAACCAGATTTAAGCTTGTAGAATGTAACCAGTGATTAACTTCCTTTCACTCAATTTGTTTTCTTCTCATCAATTTGTTTTCTGCTCCAAATGCAGTTCAGTCCAGACCTCCTTGGAGCAACACGAGGCTTTGGAGATGAAGTAGGGAGAAACAGGACTGTCTAAGAAGTGAGGGGGAAATTAGGGAAAGGAAGGGAAAGTGCTATTGAGAGAGCTGGGTTCTCATTACTCACGCTGAAAGTAGGCAAAGCAAACATACCACTTCCAATTTCTTTCCCTTTTACCCCTCTTACATTGCAGAGAAGAAAAAATGACTGCAGCCCGAATTAGAAAATGCCATAAGTGTGGGACTGGCCTAATTAAATCTGAGGGTTGCAACCGCATGTCCTGTCGTTGTGGTGCCCAGATGTGCTACCTCTGCCGAGCCTCCATTAATGGGTATGACCACTTCTGCCAACACCCTCGATCGCCAGGGGCCCCTTGCCAGGATTGTGCAAAATGCTCTCTCTGGACCGACCCCACGGTAAGTGATTAACCAATCATGGAATATTGCAATCACTGCTGAGTATTAATACCTTGTGTTAGGAGCTCTCCACCGTATGAGCTCTGTTTACAGATCAGCATAGGTGCAGGTTTAAGACAGCACAACCATTTCCTTTCATCAGGGCCAGCCAAATTGCTCTGGTAAAGGACCCCCACTCCCTTTAACAAAGAAAACACTGAAAAACTTCTAGTAAAGATGGTTCTCTAGTCGGGAATGCTAAGAACAATGATCATGGCATCTGGGTAGCGGGACAGGCGTGCAGCAAGGAGGAGTGAGGTGTGTATGTAGTACTTAGGGCAGCGGATGGGAGTTGGGATTCCAGGGATCTATTCCCAGTTCTGTGTCTGGCTCCTTGTTTGACTTTTGGGGAAATGGCTTGATCTCTGTGCCTGATTACCAATCAGATATGGGTATCGTGACTCTGGGTGTGGATGGATGAGTGAATGTTTATGAAGTGCCTGAAAGTCAAAAGTACAAAGTTACTGGTATAACGTATCAGTTATGTCCACTCTTGCTGCTTTTGGCAGGGCTTACATTGAGAAGGACTGGACTGTAGCTCTAACATGGGAGGCTGTAATAGGTATAATAACCAGGGAAATCACGTTCCTGAAGACTTTCATTTGTACAAAGCCAGAAAATGGGATGGGGGCAGAAGAAGGGAGTTGAGAGCTTCGTGCTGCCAGGAAGCAGCCTTAAAAGAGCAAAGCTGCAAGCCGGTTTTCCCAAGTATTTGCCTGAGCTTGACTGGTTCAAACTCTTCACCCTTGAAGGAGTAGCAGCACTAGGACCACAGTGGGTTACCAGAGCTTCACTGGTTCATCTTTATGCACCTCTTTGACTTCCTTACTCTGTGAACCGCCCTGCGTTGCTGCCATCCTTTAGGTGAACACCACACTGGCATCTCCACAGTCCCTGCAGGCTCTCAGGAGTTTCCAAAGAATTCTGAACCCAGCTAGGTTCAATCACTGGTTTAAATGCCCACCCCCCAAAAAAGTTGCCTTTTTCCTGACCTCTCCCAGCACTGAATAGTTTTGCCCAGAACAAAGCCAGACAATGAGCTAACTACACCTTTTCCCTGTGCCCCAGCCAGAGTACTTCTGATGCCTGTTCCTTCAGTGTCCAACTAGTCTAATTCCACTGGTCCATTTCCCATCAGGACACGATTCTGCAAGTCAGGAACAGAAAACCTTCCTCATTCCCACAAGGCTGCTGATTGTATTCAGCAATGGCATCTCTGCAGAGCCGGGGAGAACACGGGGGCATTCAAAAAGCTCATACTGTACTTAGAATAAAACAAAGAATATACTGTCATCCAGCCCTCTTCCTCTGTTTAATTAACCAGCGTGGCAAAGCAAAATTTCCCACTCTCAGCTGGAAGGGGGCACTGCCAACTTTTTTTGGATGACAAAGCATTGGCTAGCTGAGGAGTTGAAGCTGGGTGAGTTCTCCGTTCAGTGTGCACAGGGGTGCCATGAAACACATGGGACAGTGTAGGCTTTTAAGCTGAAATTGTAAATGGATTTTTGTGTATTAACTCCTTTTAAAAAAAAAAAAGTTTCAAAGAGAATAGGTGAAAGGGTTTTGGGCTAATTCAGCCTTGCCCCAGCTCTGCTCTAGCATGGGGAGTGGAGGTATAACGGAAAGAACAATACAGAGAAAGTAACCCAAGGTCAAGAAATGCAAGATGCAAGCTGAGTTGTGTATCTCATAAGGGGAAATTGAGAGAGGCTGAAGAACATCAGGAACCCTATCTGGTCTCCTATCCTCTGTCTTGATGGAGACCTCATTTCAGTGAATCGGTACCCTGCTCAGCACTGTTCCTCCTTGCTCCATGTCTGGGCACCATTGTCATTTGTGTGTGTTCCTTTCACCCCTTTGCTGTGTAATCCTTCTTACTTTTTTCTTTCCTTTCTAACCCTCTTTATTCCTTGATCAACAGAAGGCTCCATGCTGCTTGGTATGGAGTTGGAGTGTCCATGGTTGGATCATGTGCCCTTGTAAGCAAACTTAGTGCTAAGGGTACAGAAAATAAAAGCTTGAGCCACTCAGCTGCTTCCTGAATCTGCAGCCCTGTACATGCGAGCAGCTCCTGCCTAGCTATCAGTATTACGGAGTGCTGCAATCATGAAATGGACGTGTGCATTCAAGTGTGGCTTTTATTAAAGGCAGGGCAGATCTAGAAGCAAACTGCTTTCTCCACTTTCACTGCTCTTTTTTGTCTATAAATGTTCACCCTGGACTAGTTCAGCATCTCCCTTCCCGCCACTACTTAGGTTAGGGCAAACAGAGTTACCACATTCTGATTGTCTTATTAACAGAGCAAGAAATGGTAGCTATGGTGCAGGAGTCCACTTTGCACATTCATGAATATGCATTTTAACTTGCTGTTACATTTTGGGATGATTGATAGCCTTGGTGAAGAACCCAATATGGAGGTGCTGGTAGAGACCCATAGTTAAGACCAATTTCTGTTTTGCCCTTAAAGCCAGGAATTTAACCTCTGTTTTGCATGAAAAATACCATGTATCCTTCCCCAAACTTAAAACACTCAGTCTTTGAGTCTAGAATGAGTCTTCTGAGACTATACAAATGAATGTTAATTGGTTTGTTAAAAATTACCGGTAATTAAAAACTGAGTCCTTTAAAACATTTAGCATTTTCATTCTTTGTCCCAAATGATCTTACCAGAATAATGCAGGCACTTAAATCTTTCTATATAGTCAAAATAATTTAAATTTGGTCCACAGGCAATATTTTAAAAGGTTAAGTTGTAACTAAGCTATTAGTGATTGTATCTAATGGTTATGGTTCTATAAGTTACAGACAAGCTCAGGCATCTACTAAGTGTGGGGCCATTGTGACATATGGGATAATTTTAACCAATTATCACCTCTGCAGCTAATTTGCATTCAACAATTCTGTTAGTTGTCATGAGTTAGGGATATGAGGGAGACTGGACTCACATGCCAACAGCTCTCATTGGTAGACTGCTTGGCCCAGCTGTCACTTCCGATGTTCTGTGGCCACATGCTAGCTTGAAAGACTTTCCGTGGTACTGCAGCCTCAATTCCATTGCACACTTAGGCCAGGCTGCCTGGGGAGTCCTTAAAACAGTGTCATTGGGACTCTAGTTCCCTGCCCCCAGCACATACTGCTGGTCTTACTAAGGCCACCCTCTAAGCCCATAAATCAGTTGCAAATTATGGGCCAGATTTTACCAATATGCTCAGCTGGTCTGTGCTGATCTGATGATGCGACACAGCTGTAAACCCAAATGACTCATGGAGTTTGACTGTTTTGGTGAACCAGTGAATCTGCCCTCAGGAATTTAAAATTTTTTTAAATTTGTTTAATATTATCTGTCTTCAGATTATTGGAAATATTTCATGGTAGCCTTTATGGTGAGTTTCTTGTTTTGGGGTTATGACATTAACAAACACTTAGGAAATTCCCAGACACACTATGTTAAGCTGGAGTTAAAGTTGAGAGTATGTTTGAGTAACTTAAGGCAAAAATCATTCCACAGACGTTGCAGTTATCCCCAAATCAAGCATTATAAACAGAGGAAATTCAGAGTTAAGCTTATACATAAAAAAACTCCAGACATGTTAAGGTAAGAAATGTACAATTAAGGCACTCAAACAACTTTAACTCTGCTGGGGAGGAGTGGGGGAGGACTCTCTCTAAAACACAGTTTAGTCTAATGCGGGACCACAAACTCAAAAATACCTTAGTCATAATACTGTGGTTATTGCATATCATCCACTCAGGCCCTTCAAAACTGAATGGCTGCTATTTTAATAACTCTGCATCTCTTTGTGTGACAAATCTGAGGAACTGTCAGAGGTTTTGGAACAAATTGATAAAGCAAACAGTAGTAAGTCACCAGGACCAGATGGTATTCACCCAAGAGGTCTGAAGGAACTCAAATATGAAATTGCAGGACTACTAACTCTGGTATGTAACCTATTGCTTAAATCAGCCTCTGTACCAGATGACTGGTGGATAGCTAATGTGATGCCAGGTTTTTTTCAAAAAGGCTCTAGAGGTAATACTGGCAATTACAGACTGGTAAGCCTGACTTCAATGCCAGGCAAATTGGTTGAAACTATAATAAAGAACAAAATTATCAGACACATAGATGAACATGATATGTTAGGGAAGAGTCAACATGGCCTCTGTAAAAGGAAATCATGCCTCTCCGCTCTATTAGAATTCTTGGAGGGTGTACAATGCACAGTCAACCTGTGGAACTTGTTGCAAGGGGATGTTTTATGAAGGCCAAAAGTATAACTGGGTTCAAAAAAGAATTAGATAAGTTCATAGAGGATAGGTCCATCCATGACTATTAGTCAAGATGGTCAGAGACACAACCCCATGTTCTGGGTATCCCTAAACACCTGATTTCTAGAAGCTGGGACTGAATGACGGGGTGGATCACTTGATAAAGTGCCTTGTTCTGTTCACTCCTTCGGAAGCATCTGGCACTGGTCACTGTCGGAAGATGGCGTACTGGGCTAGATGGACCATAGGTCTGACCCACTATGGCCATTGTTATGTTCTTATGCCAGTGTGTTCTCTAGCAGCACCCCCCTCTTCCTGCAGTACTGCATCTACCCTGTCCCCTTTATGACACAGAACTGCCTTTATCCCCCTTTCCTGTTGCATGAAGGAACACACAAGAAATAGTCTGTGCCTGGTGCTCCTCAGGCTCTCCACAGCTGATCTGGGAATGATTTGAAACCAAAACCTTTAATCCTTTGGAAGTCTCTTTCATGAAATCATTTCAAGTTTATTAATAACGGCTGTGAACACACATACATGGAAAAGAGAGAGCATTAAAAAACCCAGAAAGGGGAGGCCCTGGTGGATAAACCCATTCAGAGTCATTTTTCTAAAGCAAAAAACTCAACCCAGAAATAATAAGTGGGTCTGTCCTTTCTCCTTTCGCGTGAGGCTGGCAGACATTTTACTGTGACGTTCAGTAATTAAAGACGGTATAAAAAACCCTGTAGATAAAACAGTATTTTGAAAAGCTTTATTGATAGCGTAAAATAGATTCTATTTTGGGAGCTGTGGTTGGGATTTAGCCTCTGTCTGTGACTTGTGAATCTTTCCTTTATCCTTTGACACTGCAGTTTCTCTTCCCTGATGTTTTTGGCTTCACTGTGTGCATGCACGGGGCTGCTGAGGCAGTAGATGCATGTGCTCTTTTCCTCCTCAAAAGCATTGTCAGAATTTGCTTTCCATGTGTTGCAATGAAAATGTGCTTTCCCTAGCAACTGAAGTGAACCCAGCTCTTTATTTAATCTCTCCACGAATCTGCCACGAGCGCTAAGTCAGAGCCATTCTCTTCCTCCGTGCTTGGCGTAATGCTTTGTGCATTCCTCTGACCTCAAAGGGGAGGCACCTGAAAGAAAGAACCTTCTTTCTCTAAGATGTAACCAGATCCTTCCCTTGTTTTTGGAACCCCTCCTTAAAATAGAAAACCGGTCAGCTAACAGTCCAGCGCTCTTCTTTGTTCTGCCCTGTGTCACGTGTCTTTCATTTGACTGGTAGAACTTGGTGAGAGGCTGTTTGCCTACCCATGTATTGGATTTGGGGCTAGTCTACATGGGCAACATTAAAGCGCTGCCGCCACAGCGTTTTAACATGGCTTGTGTAGTTGTGGCAGAGCGCTGGGAGAGAAACCACCTCCACGAGGAGTGTGGCCCCCAGCGCTGGTGCATTGTCTACACTAGCGCTTTACAGCGCTGAAACGTGCTGCACTCGGGGGCGGTTTTTTTCATACACCTGAGCAAGAAAGTTGCAGCGCTGTAAAGTGCCAGTGTAGACAAGCCTTTAGTCTTCTGTTGCCATTTGAAATGCAGAATATTTTAATAGGTCTTGAGCAACTTTGTGATGTGGTATCTGCGGTCAGGGCCTAATCGCTTTTCGCTTGGCACCTCCTTATATTTCATATATAAGAGACTTTTGTATATAAGGACCAAGGTAAGCAAAGTCCCCACCCCCACTACCACCATCACAGAAATGGATCTTGTGCCTATGTGATCTCAATGTGTGAACCCTGCTTGGTGCTATAGAGGAGGCCAAGAGAATCCTAGATTTCCTACTACTAACAAGCCCGAGGGGACAGGATGATTTCTTGTTCCTACCAACTTGGTGTGATTAGTTTGAATCTGTGCAGCCTGTGAACAGACAGACTGGAATTATTGGCTGATGATTTATTTTTTTTCTCATTAAATCTGTTGGGATGTGTAACACTGACAGACAATATCAATTGTGCTTGCTGCTTTGCTTGGAGGCACATCCTGTTTTTAACATGGTTTTGTTGGCACCCAAGGATTAGTCCTTCCTAACCTCCTCCCTGGTCTTGGCTACTAATCCGGTAAACTCTGCCAGTACAGTAAGGGTGCAGAATCTTAACCCTCTGGTTACTTTGTGGGGGAAAGGGAGGGCGCCTTGTCAATGATTGTAAATAGTTTTTGTCATGTCTGGAAACATTGGGTTCATCTTTTGGCTTCACCTAATTAACACTAGCAATTATAGGCTCACAAAAATTGCCAGATCAGATTAGTGGTTCATATAGTTCAGTATCCTGTCTCAAACAATGGCCAGTACCAGATGCTGTAGAAGAAGATGCAAGAAATGCTGCAGCAAGCAATTATGGAATGACTTGCCCGTAAGGAACTTCTTCTTAATTCCCTTCAGTTAGAGGTTGCTTTATGCCCAGAAGCATGGGAGTTTATAGCCTTTCTAGAACTCTCATTCTTTTAATCTTTCCAATTAGAACTCTGGATGTTCTTGTTATCCATGCAAATGTCCAGTACTGTTTTCATTCCCCGAACTGTTGCTCTCAATTATTGTTGTAGTGAGCGCCACATAAGTCTGTAGTGTGGAAAATTATTTGTTCATGTCTGCAAATGATGCTCAGAAACTGCCTACTCCTCTCAGAAACCCTGTGTGACAGATTAGTGTATGTCTGGATTGTCTCCATCATTCTGCAAACTCTTACGTTTTATGAACATCATTTTGCTTCTAAAATGCACCGTGCCTTCCTTTTTTAACCTCTATGTTGGACTGGGTTATCCAGTAGATGTTATCAGGGTCTCTTTCTGCTCACTGGGAGAGCAATCAGGAGTCATTAACCTGGATGGTCTTGCAGTCAAATGGAAGCACCTTAAAACAATCAGCTGGCTGCAGCCAAGGGGCACCAGTTTTCCCAGTGTGGACTCCAAGTGGGCTGTAACAAAGAAACAAATCAACTGACAATGGATTTGATGCTCCTTGGTGTGGGGAGGTGAAGGGGGGGACTGAAACTTTTATAAAAGGGAGATGCTCTCGCTTACCGGAACAAGAAGGCATGACTGAGTGGGGGAAAGGAAGCTCCTGGAACCCTGAAAGGACTAACCAAACCACAAAGGGCTTTCTGAGCAGTGAGGACACTGGAGGGAGAGATTTGAATGCATATGTTTTATTTTTCCATAGATCTATGTATCTCATGTGCTTAGTCTATGTAAAGAGTGTTTGATTTAGAAATTCCTTTGCAAAGTCTGTGCATCCATTGCTTTAACTGTCACATAGTCTATGAAGGATGAAATAGTAATTCGAAGGGTCCAGCTTTGGGGAGATTTGGGATGACCAGCATTCACTTCAGGGCCTAGGCAATTGGACTGTGGAGTCCAGTTTCCCAGGAAGGAATGCTAGATAGAGGTTCTGCACCCCAAGAATGTGCTTAGAGGCCTAGAGATAGTGCTTCTGACCCTGCAAGATTAAAATCAGGTGGGATCCAAGGTTTGGATCGATCACAGCAGCCTGGTGAGCACAAAGGGAAGCTCATCCAGGGTTGTGACCTCCTATGGCAAGTTTAGTGCCCAACCACCTTTTTTAATAAAAAAGATTGTTACTGCTTGCTTCACGCACGGCTTCTATCAATACTTGTTCTAGCGTCAGTGTAGCTTCTGTTTTGCTATTTCCATGAAGTGCTGCAGTTCAAGTACAAGCAGAATGGCTAAATTTCCAACACCGTGTACAGCTGCAAAACTTACTGGTATTTATATCACTCCTTTTAAGAACTAAAGAGGACTGATAAATCTGTGTATAAGCTACAAATAGGAAAAGGGGGGGAATCTATTGAACGCCTGCTGTCCCAGTAACAACAATACATCTGTGGTCAATAAATGCCCAGAGGAAGTATCTCCATTGCAGAAGGTTATCAATAAACCATGCTGGAACATCACACCTGAAGCTGCACCGGATGGCTTTTCAGAGCAAAGAACAGCTGCAGGTGAAGCACTAGTGCAAACTGTTCTTGGGTTTTTGGGGAGGTAGGAGTTGGGGGGAGGGAATAGCTTTGCCTACAGTCTTTATTCTTTGATTATCAGGGGATCATGGAATAGCTTCTGCTTTAAGGGAATAGCAGTAAAATGTGAAAACATTCCTGTTATAAGTGGTGGTTATTTACAGCACTAAGAGCTCTGGAGTAAGAATTTGTTTTTTCAGATTTTAATTCTGACCTGTAACTGCACATATAACAGTCAGCGCTTTTTGGTGTTAACTTTCTTCCACAAGAATGTCCTAACGTCTCTTTTATTGCTCTCACATTGCATCAGTTTTTGTGCCTCAGTATTCCAGCTGGTATGCATTTTTCTTAAATACTGACAATAATTAAACCCCATTAAGCACTTGCCAAATCTAATGTTTTAATGCAGGGTTTTTATTTTAAGTGGGAAAGTGTGTTTTATTGGCTTTTTTTTTTTTTTGGTACACTTACATTAGTAGACATCACTCTTCTAGAAGATGGATGCAAAATGGTTCTAGGCTAAGGCTTTGCAGTGCACAAAATGTGGAATTAATTATAAATATTCCTGAAATTTGGATTTCACAATGGAAAAGTTGACTGCTTCATTGCTGCCCGACTGCTTCAAAATTCAGCAGCTAACTTGTTAAGCAGTGTCTCTTTCTGGGAGCATATTAAACCTGTGCTCTGACTTGCACTTGGCTGCCTTTGGGTTTCTGGATTGATCTTCAGATGTTGCTTTTGATCTATAAAACCCTAAGTGGGCTGGGGCCTACCTACCTAAGAGATTCCATCTCTCCCTGCGCTGTGCTGCTGCAGTTGTGGTCAGCTGAGGCTCTGAACAGAAGCCCCTTCAATATAAGAGAGGCTGTGGCTGGCAGTGTGTTTTTCAGGCCTCTGGAACTCGCTTCTTCCCCTGGGTCTGTAACAACCGGAGTTTGTTAGTCTCCAGGGTGTGCAGTAAGGCCTACCTTTTCTCTGTGGCTCCTGAGGAAATGGGTTGTAGAGAGAGCTGCTTCAGGACTCTGGGGATTGTGTGCAAGTTAATTTTTAATTGATGGTGTTGCTGTGTATTTGATCTGGGGGAATTCACAGGTCTATTTTAATGTATTTAAATGAAAAAGTCTATCTCTGAGCATTGCACAAGTACACTATTACACAGTCTAAATATTGCCCCGGTAGTGCATGAATACACTATTACACAGGCTAAATATTGCCCTGGTAGCCCTAATGGGCTAATTGGCAATTGAGGCAGAGAATAACAGTCAGGGGAGGCTCTAGGTATTTTGCCGCCCCAAGCACGGCAGGCAGGCTGCCTTCGGCGGCTTGCCTGCGGGAGGTCCCCGGTCCCGCGGATTCAGTGGCACGCCCGCGGGAGGTCCGCTGAAGCCACGGGACCAGCGGACCCTCCGCAGGCATGCCGCCGAAGGCAGCCTGCCTGCCACCCTCGCGGCGACCGGCAGAGCGCCCCCTGCGGCTTGCCGCCCCAGGCATGCACTTGGCGTGCTGGTGCCTGGAGCCACCCCTGATAACAGTGGTATGGTGGCTGGTTAGTTACCCAAACTGCAGTAGTTTAAATTGTTTTATTTAGTCTTGACCCCAAAGTTGAATCTCTGTAGTAGGGTCTCCTAGCAGAGGGAACTTGCACTGTTGATGTATCCACTTCAGATGTTCTCCATGGAATTGAGCTACTGTGACCTGAGTGTCCACAGAATCCACAATGTACACAGAAATTATACAAGTCAGCAGGGCTTTGGGATTGTCATTAAGTGACACAAAGCATTCTCTTTGCTCAGGAGGTAGGAATCTCCTAAAGATTAATCTTTCCTTGCTGAGTGGTGGTAAAACTGCATCATGTACATCAGGCGTCTGTGGGCCCTTTCAAGGGAGCTGCAGGGCCCCGTGGCTGAAATCCAGAGCCCAATCCCTGGCGCCCCCTGTGAGGCAGAAGCCCTGAGCCCATGGGCAGAGTTGGGGACATGGAGGGCAACTCCCTTCCCAAACAGTGGCACCAAAAACATGGCAGTCCCAGGGGAAGCCCCATCTCCTCTCCTCGACCCCTGGCCAGGTCGGAGGCAGGAAGCCAGGCAGTGCGTGGCAGCTACTGCTCTGGCTGGTGCCATGGAGCAGGCAGCGGCAGCGTTCCCTCCTCTCCTGCTGGTGCTGGCCCGGGTTGAAGCTCATCCTTCAGCTCCCAGCCCCCTTCGCTCCTGCAGAGGCAGCCAGCAAGATCTGCCCAGGTAGGGGGACCTGGCTCCGTGGCTAGCAGACCCCTCCAGGAACAGGGACCGCAGGGGAGCCCTCCCAGCACACAGCCCCTAATACCCCTCTCCTGCACCCTGAGCTACCCCCTGTCTGCACACAGCCCCTCGCCACCCCCTCCCTGCACCCATAGGCACCCTCTGTGTGCACACAGCCCCAGCTACCCCCTCCCTGCACCTTGAGGTACCCCCCCCCCCACCTGCACAGTCCCTAGCTACCCCCTCCCTGCACCCTAAGCTGTTTTCAAGCTTTTTGAGCTAAGTCTCCCACATTTGAGTTATAATTTTTGGTTGCGCTGCCGCTTTCTTTCCCCCCCCCCCCCCACAGGCTGGGTGGCCTGCTGAGGTGAGTCGGTGGGTGGAGGTGGCGCTCCCGCCCTGGACCCCGCCATGCAGAGGTGGCTCAAGCCCTCCCCCGCCAATAGAAGTCAAACTATGCCTATGCCCGAGGCCCTACACACCTGCGAGTTTTTATAGCATGTCGAGGGGGCGCCTCAGAGAGAGAGAGAGAGGTTGAGAACCTCAGATGTACATGTCAGGAGCAAGCTCTGCCAGGGGGAGCATTCCATGGGTTTATCCCCAAACTCTTATCAGAGAGCTGGTCTGCAGAAGAATGGCTCCTATCAATTGCATGTTGTTAGGGGTGGGTGTGTTGCTTAGGATAAAATAAGGTGCAGGCTATACCTTTTTGTGGGGGTGGAGGGCAGGGTAAGGTTAGCAGAAGTAGTGACTTGTTCCTTACAAACATATTTTCAGATGCAGCTGTTCCAAGAAGTGGAAATACTGTGGGTGAAACAGCTATTTCAATAGTATTTTAACCCAGCTGAAAATGGAAAATACTGATAGCTTGAGAATTCTAGGCCAGAGATTAAGATAAAAACTCAACACTGGATATGCCTCTGAATTCTGTTTACCTATTCCTCACTATTCATTGTGTTCTGTGACTCCCCCAGCAATCTGGTATCTGTAGTTCAGCCTCAGAGGGTAATTAGAAGCTTGTGCATGATTTATGATAAGCTTATTCCATAAAATAGCTGTGCTTCAGCACTTTCATGGCTATATGTAGACTATCATTAACAATCCATGGAAGTAGCCCCTTTGAAAAAGTGTTTAGGAAAGACTTAAATTTAACCACTGACTCAGAAGAATAATCAAAGAGGGGCAAGGAATCAGGCTTGATGGCTTTCTTCAGATTAGGATAAGGTTTCCCAGAGACAATTAGGTTATCTTCTCTCCCGCCCACCCAGGAACACACCGTGAAGACGCTTAGCCACCATTGCTGCTAGACACGTACTGGGCAGCTAGCTCTGAATCAGGAATCTGGCAGAACTTACAATCACTTTTATACGTGCACACTCAGAACACATTTCACAGGAGTGTCCCAGAGCACTTTCCAAAATACAAGATATTTTCCACATTAAAAATTTGTAAGTAGAAATGTATGGGCTTTGCAGTAATGGAAATAAGATGGATAGAATTAACTAGAGCCAGGCATATTGTGAGGAACCCACTGTTTTAAATTCCCCATATATCCAACTGCAATCTCTTCAACAGTTCAAGAGAACATAACTTTTATTTCTTACACAAATGACCCCCAAGTGCCTTCTAACTAATGCAGATATTCTGTGTCCTGCAATAGTTCCCACGCCCAGCCTTAGGCCTTAGAAACTATTGCTGAGGAAAGAGGTGCTGGCCAGAACGCTTATTTCCTGCTCTTCTCAAAGGATGACGGAGTCAATGTTTCACCTCAGTAGCCTCCAATGGCTGGTAGAAAGTAACCTCAATGTAACATTGCAAAGAATGGTTAAGAGAATCACGGCCATAAATACAAACGTAGATTCTACAACCAGAAATCCCAAATGTTCTTTTGTTAGGCACAAATAGGAAGCCATCTCATTGGCCCTTTGATGACATGATCTGATTTGCCTTGACAGTTCTTGCTGTTCTGTATTGGAAAAGCCATTTTCAGAGTGATATGGAACTGGCAGAACTGGATAGTTGATATCAAAAGAAACAAGCAAAATGATTCCTGGCTTTCACACTAAAATTAGAATGATTTGTATTAAGTTTAAGTATATCAACTTGATTGGGATCATCTGGGTATCAGAATCAGTTCCCCTCACTTCAGGCACTTTTCTCATCTATCTAGGTACTTACGGCCCCCATCACCTCACCTCCTTCGAGGGTTACTCATACCGACCTTTGTAAAGTGTTTTGATGATTTTATGAAAAGGGCCATCTATCTAAATGCTGGCTATGAGCCACCACAGCTGTCTGAATGTATAGGATTCACAAGGCTATCGCAAATCCGGGAGGTGCAGAAGGGTAATGCAAGTGATTCAGGAGGAGGCTGAAGAGGAGGGGCAAAAAGTGAAGAAGTTATTGGAGGACCCAGTCTGCACATGCTGGCTGGATGTGGAGGGATACGTTCAGTCCTGAGTTTGATCTCACAAACCCTTTTATATTAGAGAGAGAAGATGGGTGAGGTAACCTCTCTTATTGTGAAAGAGACAAGCTTCTGAGCTACACAGAGCTCTTCTTCAGACTATCTCATCTCTCTAATATCCTGGGACCAATATAGTTACAATAATACTGCAAATCCCTTGATATAATATAACTGAACATTCTTACTATAACTTCTAGATGGCTTTAAAAAAACACTCTAGAATTCATGTCCTCAGAATCCAAGATAAGATCTAAATGGACTCATTAGTGCAACATTCAGCTACTAGAGCCAGGATTTAAGTTGTGTTAATCCAATTGTTGGACCCACCACTCTAGAGCTGTTGTAGTGTAAATATTTAATGGACTATTGCCATTTTAAAAGATTAATAGCACTCCCTCAACTCTTCCGATGGAGTTTAGCTGCTGCACTCTGGTTTGTCAAGCTAGTGAATTTTAACACTGATCCAGCTGAAAAGCAATCAAATGGCTTGGATTCTGTACAGAATCTGTACTGCAGTACTGCTATTGTTGATGATGCTATTCTGACAAAATATAGGGTGGTCGCAAGAGGACCACTCTGCCAGTTTCACTTTTAACAACAGGCATCTGATCTTTACACGCGCACAAAACTGCATTAGCCCAGGTCAGAATGCAGAGATCTGTTTGCAGCAGTAACTGGTTTATTAACCTGTTTATTTTTTTGTAATTTAGGAAGATGATGAGAAGATAATTCAGGAGATTCAAAAGGAGGCTGAAGAGGAGCAAAAGAAGAAAAATGGAGGTAGGTCATATAATTGCCCTCATACAAAACTGGTGATGCAGGGTGGATGATAGAGGCACCAGGAGAGAGCAACAGCTTCTAAGCTGCTGGTGAGTCTCTGGGCCCTAGTTGCATCTTCAAAGGCTAGGCTCTTTGCAAATTCCCTTATAATAAAAACACTCCCTTAAATCTCATTTGGAGTATTGCTACAAAAGTTTGTTGGGTTTCATATTGTACAAAAACGTCTAACTGCCCTACCTGTGCCGTTAGTAGGTAATGGCTCTGATCTGCCCGTGCCTGAACTAGTTTGTTTTCTGGTCCTCTTATCTTGTAGATATTGGGTGTGCTTTGTCTCTCAAGTGACCACTTTAGCTTAAGGAGTTTTAAATTGTTTCTAAAGGAAATGTTTTCTGGTCCTTAGCCAGAAGGGGGATGGCTACAATATATGATCCCAAAGGTTGTCTCTGTGCAAGGATTTTCACCCTTGGGTTGCTAGGGGTGGGAATGCTAGTATAGACAGGGCACAGGGATCTTTGCTGGGGTGTCTTCTAGAGCTGAAGCTGTTAATCCTGGGGATGGTCAGAAAAGGCCTAAATATGACACTGGTTGAAAATGTCTGTGCCTCACCGTTGCTCCAGCTTGTGGGCCACTCGGGGCAGGAGACTATGCCACTTGCCCATTCTTGGACAGTGTGGGAGAGAAAACGGAGGCTCCTCACTTGAGGAAGAGGGAGAGAAAAGTCAGACTTCTCGGTCCAAAAATCTATTGTGCCTTTTAACTAAATTATCTGCATTCTGACAGATTCTGGTCTTCAAAATTAAATGAAAACAAAGGCAGGAAGCCATGGAGGAACTTCAGAAGACCTAAATGAAGATGAATCAGGAACCAAATTGAGGGAAAGCCACAAAACTAGTGTCTCCAAACTAGGGCCTCCCCTCGTACTCCTCCTTGTCCAAACCTAAAATATGCAGGGCCTGGACAGTTGTGTGGGGTGAGGGATTCCCTGCACTGGAACCAAGGGGGGTTCTACCCATACAGGTGGGGTCTGGAAGGGGAGAGGAGTCTACAGTCCTGTGTATTTAGATATTCTCTGGGAGCAGCTGGGAGGGAATTCTGGAAGAGCAGAAAATTCCTTAGGTATCTGACAGCTACAGATTCAAAAATAGTGTAATGCTGGTATGCCATGCTCTTCTCTGCAAAGCTCTACTAGACATACCAGTGCCTCTCAGCACCTCCTGAAACCACAGCCGCTCGCTGAGAGGAGTTGTCATCCAGCAAAGGATGTAATTAAAAAGCAGTGTTCTTCGCAGACTGTGTCTGTAGATCCCATTTTAGGATTGCATGTGGCTCATGCGTGCAAGACTGGAAATTGGAGGAGCAGTGTTAGCAGGGCTGCACATGTGCCTTCTCTCGCTCCCATATGAGGACATACAGGGCGGGGTGGACACTACCTCTCTCCCATTTCCCTCTTACTGCCCTTGGCAGCGAGACAAAGCCTGGCAAGTGCCTGACCTGCTAGTTGGTAGCTTTGACTAAATTTTCTGTAAACCTGAACTATTCAGAACTTTTATTATCTTCAACTGCTGTAATCCTATTGACTTGTCTGGACCACATATCAATGGCTAGACCCTCTGTACACCCACACATCTCCCACAGGGCTTCTTAGCATGGCAAACTCGAAATTGTAGGCTTCAGTCCTGTCCATCCTGGGATGGGCTAATCCAGGGTTTCTCAAACTTCATTTCATTGCAACCCGCTTCTGACCAAAAAAAAATAAATAACAATAATAATAATTACTCCACGACCCTGGGAAGGAGGACCGAAGACCAAGCCCCTCCACCCTAGGCGGGGTGGAGGCAAAGCCAAAGCTTGAGAGCTTCAGCCCTGGGTGGTGGGGCTCAGACTCTTGGCTTCAGACCCAGGCCCCAGCAAGTCTAGCGCCAGCCCTGGTGATCCCATTAAAACGGGGTCATGACCCACTTTGGGGTCCCAACCCACAGTTTGCAAACTGCTGGATCCCTTTAAAAGATAGACATGGTGAGCCCACCTTCTGTCTAGAGTCACCATACCTAGCAGATGCTCCCTGTGCCTTTCACTTTCCCTGAGGGTGTGAGAGATGCATGGCTCAGACTCCAGCTTCTGAAACAATCCATGAAGGTCTCTTCAGACCCTGGAGAAACTTAGCTCTAAGATCCTGCTAGTGGACAAGCCAGAATCCTGCAGCAGACAGGCTATGCCCAATGCTGGCACAGAGAAGATGACACCAAGAGAGGAACCAACACAGTTACCTCCAGCACCCAAAACAGACATCAGCATCAAACAGCCCCCAACACCTCTGACGTTGAAGTCCGGCACTGACAGGGACTTGGTTTGAACGTGCAGGCAGAGACTCCAGGCAGAGCTTGGTGTTCTCGGGTAAGGATAGACAACACAAAGCCTCTGGAGACAAATCCACAATCCCAAGCAGCTCAAGGGGACCCTCTATTAATAATTAGTATGTGTTTGGGGGAGGAGGGGATATTTCTGCTTAGGGCCCAATGGGCTAGCCCCAGCACAGGGTGTTAGGGAGCCATTGCCCAGGGCTGCCCCTTCCCTGTCTTTCTGCCCCTTCTCACAAGAGCCTCGTGCTATCAGAAGTGGCCTCATTGCTTCATCTAGGACATTGGTTCCCAAACTGGGGGGGGGAGGGCGTGAAGAAATTCCAAGGGGGGTGCAAGGCTGTGAAATTTTCATAACGAAAACATTTTTTTTATCAGTATAAACATTTATTTATTTTATTTATTTAATAGACCAAAGGAGGGCAAACTATGGCCTGCGGGACTGTCCTGCGCGGCCCTTGAGCTCCCAGCCGGGGCGGCGAGCTCCCAGCCACTCCCCTGCTGTCCCACCTCCCCTGTAGTTATGCCACTGCACGGCTGAGCCCGCCCACCTCCCAGGCTTTCCAATAAGCCAGTCCTGCCGCTCTGAGCGGCATGGTAAGGGGGCAGAGAGCCGGGGGTGGGGGGGTTGGATAAGGGGCAGGAGGTCCAGGGGGCAGTCAGGGCACAGGGAGCGGTTGGATGGGGCGGAGGTTCTGGGGGGGTGGTCAGGAGACAGGGAGCAGGGGGGGTTGGGTAGGAGGTGGAGGGCGTGGTGTCCCGGGAGGGGGTGGTCAGGGGACAAGGAGCAGGGGGCTTAAATTAGTAAAAGGGGGTGTGATG
Organism: Mauremys mutica; assembly: GCF_020497125.1. Lineage (NCBI taxonomy): Eukaryota > Metazoa > Chordata > Testudines > Geoemydidae > Mauremys > Mauremys mutica. Next base: position 77,589,351 of record NC_059082.1, on the reverse strand, counting down.
CCAAAAAGTTTGGGAACCAGTGATCTAGGACCCCACAGAAGAGGTTCCAACAGAATTCAGAGGAAGAGGCTTCTACTCATTTCCTCTTTCCGAAGGAAGGGAGTTGAGAAGACAACTGTGTCCTATCCTAATCTCAAGGAGACTCCACAAATACATGTACAGTCTCTTAGGTTCAGGATACTAAGGCTGTGTGTACACTACTGCAGTAAGTCGACCTATGCTACGCAAGTCCAGTTACGTGAATAACATAGCTGGAGTCGATGTACCTTAGGTCGAGTTACCGTGGGGTTTACACTGCAGGGGGGCGTTGACGAGAGAAACTCTTCTTGTCGGGGGTAGAGTACAGGGGTCGACTGGAGAGCGATCTGCAGTCAATTTGGTAGGTCTTTACTAGACCCGCTAAGTCGCCCACCGGTGGATTGATCTCAGAGCGTCGATCCCAGCTGTAGTGTAGACCTGCCCAAAGGCTTGCCACCATCATTCAGTCTCTCCAAGTTCCAGACAGCTACCAACTTACAGGATACATACTTCCACGTAGTGACCCATCTGGCCCACAGGAAGTACCTCAGATTCTCAGTGGGCCCCAATCATTATCCATACAGGGTTCTTCCCTTCGGCCTCTGCACAGCAAAGTGTATTCACAAAATGTCTGCCAGTAGTGGCAGTGCATTTATCAAGGCAGAGAATCCAAATTGACCCATACTTGAATGACTGGCTGTCGGAATGCTTCATACCCAACCTTACCTTCAGGATAGTCTTTCTAGTGGTCATTTCCTCAGTTCAGAATCAGTGAACTTCAAGCTCTCCTGACCAGACCACATTAAACATTCTTCTGTAGTGACAAGGCATTCTCGGTTTTTCACTTGAACCAGTTCATTACCTTGCCAGTCTTCTCCCCAAGCCATACCCAATATCGGGAGAAAAGAAATTCACACCTGGACGTATCCAAAGTGTTACAGACCTTAATAGGAACAAGGCTGCCTTCCCGCTTCTTCGGGGCCGTTTCTGACTCATCCAACGGCCAACCCATCTTATCCCAGAGAATCTCCATGTGGATAACGTAGTGCATTTCCACCTGCTATCAGCTGGCCGGAGTGCTTCTCCCACCAAACATCAAAGTGCACTCCACCAGGGCACAGGCCGCATCTGCCTACTGCTTCAGAAAGTGGTAATCTGAAATCTGCAAGGCTCCTACGTGGAGTACCCTTCTGAGCTTTCTGTGAAATGTTATGCCCTGCACATGGCTGCCAGGGCAGATGCCAAAGTCTGGCAGAGTGATTCTTCAGTTGTTTCACTGATCCAGCTGATACTCTTCACTCCCACCGTCCAATGAGGGTACTGCTTGCCAGTCACCTACATTGGGATCCACGCCGACAGGTACTCAAAGGAGAGAGAAGGGTTAATTCTCCCTCATAACTGTAGTTCTTCAAGGTGGTATCAGTGTGGATCCCTGTGTCATAGTTCAGGGGAATTGCACTTGCATTGCCCTCTTGGGCAAACACCCATGGCTCTCTCCCTCCTGACCAAGGTCTTTCACTGTTCTCTGCCTCACTGTACTATCCCCAGCAAGCCAAGCCAGACCAGACCATCTAAACAGGCCAGCATCTGTACGTTGCTTTCTCTTGGAAGGTTTATGAACAGCGTAGTTGCCTGTAGGCATGAGTTACCATGTCGTTTTTTTATAAGCAGGAAAGTTTATTTGTAAAGTGAACGCACCTTCAGGTAAAACATATTAGAAACAAAGTTCCTGCACTCATCTAAAACCTCCCCAAAGGTCACCCATCAGTCTTATGGGGCCTCAATAGGCCAACGGTCTTATGACCCTTCCCAGGCAGGATTGGGAAGCCCCCTTGAACAGAAGGTCCTGCCCGTTTGCTGGATCAGAAAGCAGACCCTGAGTCAGTTTAAACTCAAGCCGTTTATTAAGAAGTCCTTTGTCTGTTGGTCTCTGGAGAATCCAATTTGAACTAGTATATGCGAGCCTCTCCAGGTGCTGGTACCTCTCTGGTGGTGGTACAACTGCAGTGGATTTGCATAATTACCCCCACACACACTGGTTTCAGTTCATGGAGGAGCTGTGCTCCCCCTCCCCCATGGAATTACATACAGTCCCTGGCCCACAATGATACATAAACTTAATGCTGTAAGATCTCCCCAAGATATTGCAGGAAATCGCACCCTCCATCCCGGCTGTTCAGAGTCCTCTGAGCCCTTGCAGTTCAAAGCCAGTGCTTGCTGAGGAAGGACAGTGGCCACTCCACCCTTTCTGCCCTGGTGAAGAGGCCCAGGGTGCATGCCCAGTCCTGATAGAGACTGCTACTCAAATGTCCATTCTCACATAGTACATGGTACATACCAACAGTGGGATCAACGCTGACTAAATCTTGGAGAATCACAGTTACTGTAGGTCTGTAACCATTCTTTCTTGAGTCAGGGGTTACTCCCTGCCGCCATCAGAGTTGACACAGCTGGAAGCCTCTGCCCATAAGCTGAGTGCTAGAAGGGTGGAAGTGCTGCAAGCCAAGGATCCAAATGCAGTGGTAGAGCTGCGCCTGTCCGCACCATGCCTGCTTCTTGCTAGAGCTCCAAGTCGCTCCTGACATGAACAGCGCATGCTCCCGTAGCTGGAACTGAAGAACCTCCCTGTGAACAGAGGAGGGAGTTTCTGCTCTAGCCCGGGGTCTTTCTAATTTCTTTTTAATCTCTTTGCAGAAAGCAGTTTCAAGAGGATCGGCCCTCCTGTGGAAAAGCCTGTGGAGAAAATCCAGAGAGTTGAAGTCATCCCAAGACCAGTCCCTCAGAACATCCATCAGCCCCGAATGCCCCCTTATCCCTTTGTGCATCCACCCTTCCCGCTGCCTCCTGTCCGCCCGTTGTACAACAACATACCCCTGAACATAGGACCCATCCCTGCCCCATACGTGCCCCCACTGCCTAACATGCGGGTGAACTACGATTTCCCCCCGATCAATGTTCAGCTGGAGCACAACTTGCCTATGCACTTTGGTCCACAGCCTCGGCATCGGTTCTGATCTGGTTCAAACAGCGCTAGTAATGGAGTCTGCAGGGAGAAGCCACGCTGGCCCCACCACCATGCTCCCCTCTTCACACTCTGTCCCCCATCATTTCAGCCAGCTGCACGGGGAGCAGATCTAGATTCCCCTCCCCCCCACACACAGTATTTAAGGCTTCTATGATGTTTCAATCTTTGTAATTCAACATTTGATTCTCTTGAATCTTCTAACCGTGTTGCACAGCCTTTGGAGCAGTAAGAGGCTGCACAGTTCAGGCCTGGGGATCTCCGAGGGTCCTTCTGTTTCACAAATGCTGTTCAGGGAAGTGATGCTGTGTGGAGATGTAGTCATTCAGTCCACCCCTTGTGCCAAAAACTTACCTTCCTGTCTGCAAAAGCAGCCCCCCCTCTTTAATGTGAAGGCTAGCTGGAAGGGAAGGTGATGTGGGGAAGCTTGAAATTATTCAGATGCTGGTAATAAGATTCAGCTGTCTCTTCCTTCACACCTGGATAATATTGGGGGAAAGGGGTGAATCTGAGCATCAGGTCTGATTATTCCTTGGAGAATAGTCCCAAATTTTTACTGTAATCTGCAATAGCCCTAACAGACAGGAGTCTGTACAAGCAAATCTACAACCATTTTGCTGAGCCCGGAAGCACCTGTCCTGGTGAGAGCCCAGTGCTAGGAGGCAGAAGCCATCTTGCTGCGAAGTACCACTCATGCCTCTGCATAGCAGCTCAAAGAAAGGCTACAAACCACTGGCTTCGTATTGTAAGCCACAACTTTCAGAAGTGATGCGTGATTTGGGGTGCCTAGCGTGAGACACCTTAAAGGGGCAAGGTTTTTCAGAGGACGAGTGGCCAGTACTTCCTGAAACACAGGGTCCTTTTCAGTGTCTCAGGTTGGGCACACATAATCACTGGTCATTTATGAAAATCTTGGTTATAACAGTCGGTAGAAACATACAAATTGTTCAGAAGATCAACAGGAAGGCTGAGATTTTGAGTTGCATATGGGCTAAACTGCAAGCCCCCCGTTGCAGTAACCAATTCTGCACCCTTAGTGCCGTGCATGCAAGCCTGGTAGCTGCGTACATACACTGTGCACACATCCAACTCTGAAAACCTGGGCCCAAAGCTTTTCCGGCATGTTTAAATCACTTTAAAATGGGCTGGAAACTGATTTGCAGAGATGCTGTCATTGTTAGGGTACAGCTGCTCTGGATGGGGAGGCGGACTTTCCAGTGGGTGCAGACATACCTCCACTAGCTTGATCAAGCCAGTGCACCAACAACGGCAATGTAGCCACAGCAGCATGAGCAGCGGGCTGGGCAAGCTGCCCGAGCACGTGTCTAGAGTCTCGGATGGGAGCGTTCTCAGAGCTGCTCGCCCATCCTGCTGCTCATGCCACAGTAGCTCAGTCAGAGGTGGTGCGGGTATGTCTAACCGAGCTGGAAATTACACCTCCAGTTCTCGTGTAAGCAGCAAAATACCCGTTTCAACACATTTAATAAACTTCTGAAAAAATCAGTCTAATCAGCTTGGGAAGACTTCAGACTGTAATACTGCTGAGCTTAGCCAAAGGGCTGCTTAGGAGAAACCGGTTTCCTTTAAGAAGCAATGTGGCAAACTCCTTTAGGCAATCAGGCTCACTCCTGCTTTACCTGTGACCGGAGCTGAGGAGCAGCCTCTGGCTGGCTTGAGCTGGGAGCAGCGTGTGACTCGGGGGCAGTATTGTGGTCTGGCTACAGACGAATAAGCCAAGTGAGGGATGTGATAGAAGGGAAGGATGGGGTGGAAGGCTTGAGGCTGCCTGTGTCAAATGGGTAAATTTTATGCTAGAGCTGCAGCTTTGCAGGCACAAGCCTCTCCCCCCCCCCCCCCTTTCCCCACACACACGCTGTAGTGACTGATAGGAACAGAGCTTTTCTTAACAAATGGGGGGAGGATGAGACTATCAGAATATCCTTCCATAAATGCAGTCATCTAGTTAAAAAAAAAACCCAACCACTTCATCACACAGTTGTTCCCCAAACTGTTTGGTATTCGTTATTGTTGCTGTTAGGAACCAGATCAAATTAATCCCCCCCACACCCCCCTTTTGATTTCCCTCCCTGGAAGTTAACACCCAGGATTTCTTTACAGGTGTCTGTCTTGCCTCGCTAATCTGTCAGATTTGCCCTCTCGCTACTCTCCATTGACCCTCTGCAAGCACCATCTCTTTGGGCATTGAGCAGGCAGTGAACCAGGGCACTGTGAAGTCTGTGACTGGCAGCTGCAGGAGGCAGCAGGAGGAGGGTACATGAGCGTGGCCGCCTGTGCTGTCCTGGGTAGGGTGTACTCTCGGGAGGAATATGGCAGCGAGCAATACCTGGCTGGGCTGTGAGCAGGACATTGCTATCAGTAGTGGGATAGTCTCCAGGAGGACCTTGCAGAGTGGATGTTTTCATACTTTTTGGAGCTGATACAATTTCTCCAGTCCCAGGTGTTATGTATAGGCCGAGAGATGCACTGTTAACTGTTCGTTCCAGGTTGTCAAGTGCTATTGCCAACGTAGAGTTGTTAACCACACCGTTAACTATTTGTTGACATTGCTGCTAAGACTTTTTAATTTAAAAAAATAGCCTAGGGGACGTAGTGGCTTACCGAATGCTGCTCAGCTGGTTTTTATTCAGGTTTAAATCTGCACCTTATACCGAACGATCCCCTCAGTAGCCATGGGCAGGCATGTTGACACACTTGGAGGGCAGATTGGGTGTGTGCACTTCCTAGCCACTTTTGCAGTTTCTCTGTTGGTTGAAAGGGCTCAGCCACATGCAGAGCGAGTCCTACTGCTTCATACTCTTGCTTCTGGAACATGCCATCCCTCCCGCACCTCGTGCACAGAGCAGGGTTCCTGCCTTCCCTCTAACCAGTCAGTGCCCGCACTGGAGATGGAGCTTAGCTTTGTGTCTCGTCTAATTGAATCAAGGGGTAGTGGCCCGGGCTGCCAGTCCACCTCGGCTCTCGCTCCAGAGGTGCTGCTCCGCTTGCTATACTGTGTCCCATCTACCCAATTAAGGAATAAGGCTAATGCATTTCAGAAGGAGTCTTCTCTTTTCCTCACTCAGCTGGGAGGCTAGAGGCATGATGCTGGGTCTTAAGGCAGTAGTTCAAACAGGCATCCGGGAGTGCCAGGGTGGGGTGAATTTTGCCTTTGTCAGCTGGCCCTTCATTTTATCCTGAGAGACACAAGCAGAAAAGCCCCGACCCCTATTACTGGATAATCCATTGTCTGGTTTTACAAAGTGTAAAGAAAAAAGGGGTCAAGTCCCTTGGGAGGGTTGGGGGTTTTTTTGGTTTGTTTTTTAAAGTAATAGAACCAAAGCAGCATGAGCATGGGTACAGGAGAGCCCAGTCGCTGTCTCCTGTAGGATGCATCAGACATGTATTGCTAACAGCTACATCTCTAAGCAGCATGGAACATCTCCTGACTAAGGGCTGCTGCCTTTGCACAATGCTCATCTCATAGACTTCCTCAGTCTAAGTTTATCTGGAATCGTGTTGGAAGGGGTGTGAGGTTCAGTTTCTCATTGTGGGTGGGGAGGACACTAGCTGAAACAGCTTGTTGGCTTAGGAACTGGCTTCAGCTGGCATCCTAAAGGCCGTCTAAAGAAAGTACTTCCCCTGGCAGGATGCTGGTGGTCACCTTAGCATGCTGGTGGTAGTGCTGGTACAGCTAATAGGAGTATTTGAGGAACGGGAGCATGGGAAATCTTGATCGCTGAGCTGGCTTTCCAAACCATGGCTGTGGCCTTTATCCAAACAAACCTGGCCCATCGGAGTGAGTCTGCCACCTCCTCGTCGCCAGTCACGTACTTCCTAAATAAAGCAATTGCTCTTTGAAAGCCTCAGATGAAGCAGGTACTAATTCTAATACCCAGTGCCTTTGGGGAGTCTGTGTCCTTCATTCTTCAAGTGTGTTGCACAGGGACTCTCGAATACTCTGCTTATCAAGCACAGTTACTGTTCCTTCAAATCCAGTTAAATATAAATTGCTTTTCCCTATGCTTCCCCCTATTCCTGCATGTGCAGTTACAGTAGAGGAGACTATTTGGGGATGGTTTCATAGCAGGAAGCACTCTCCAGTTAAAATGTGAGGTTATGAATCTTTGGCCATATGTGCGCGTCTCTCTCCATAGATACAATAGACTCCTGTAGTGAACGTCTATCACCACACTAAAGAGCTGGAAACAACCAGACCCACCACTCACAGCTGAGCCATATCTTTGAAGTGGGTGGTAGTACCAACTCTCTGTAATTTTTGTTAGGTTTAATTTTATAGTGTCTCGCCAATTTGGGTGGAAAGATTCAATTTTATACGGTAGTTATTACTTTTTTTAGTTCCCCTGTGTCAGTCTGAATTCAGCAAAACTGCTTGGACAGCATGAGCGTTTGGATTCTACTGTGCTGTGCCAATCTCTCAAGCGAATTTCAGCCTCAGTGCTTGACCATAGACTAGCAAAGGTCGATCACCATGCAGAAATAGAAGTGGTGTGGCCATTTGCACACAGCCATATTGAAACCCTAGCCTAGAGTATAGACCATTAACAAAAATAATGGCCTGGCTCTCACTCCTGGCTTTTGTATGTTTTTTAAAATATATACATGTTAGCCTGTGCGGGGAAAGACTGGAAATGGGAGGAGAGGCACTAGGCACAGTAACCAAGGGAGGTCCAGTGTCTGTACTTCTTCTTTGTTAAAGGTAAGCACTGGGTCCTACTACATGAGCAAACTTTGTACCCTCTGGATTTGATGGCGCATGGCAAGCCTCCCGACTCTCCCATCTCCGTGCCAAAGGGAAGCAGGGTTCCCCCTAGGTAGTGTTTGGGGAAGGTGCGGTGGTGAGGAGTCCTCGCTGAGATGTGCCTGGAGTCTGTGCGTGCTGGATGTCCCTCTCCATTGGAGATCCTTGAGTAGCCCTGCTGAGGGGAAGGAGAGAATTTTTTCTCCTGTCACAATGGCGAGGGCCCATTTTGTGTCTGCGAGGAGAGAAATCAGTGCTTATTGTATGAAACCACCACCAAGTCCTGTGGGCAACTACAGGCAGTCCAGAGAGATCAGATCAGCTCTTCACACAGCATTTCACCTTTCGGTCCTTTCCGGCTCTGTGGTGAGGCTCCTGTCACAAAGGAAGCTCTGGACTAGGAATCGCACTGTAGAGAAATGAGGCTTCTCCTTCGCTGTCATCCTAACTGGTGATTTTAGAGCCCTCCATTCTCTTCTAGCATCAGTTGGGTTCATGGGGATGTTTCTCAGCTTAACGAACAAACCATTTCCTGCGCAATTCAAAACAAAATTCCGTGGTTTGGACTTACCTGGTGTTTTTATGGGTACATCTACCCTGCAAAATAAGACCCACCACAGCAAGTCTCAGAGCCTGGGTCAACTGACATGAGCTCTCAGGGCTCAAAATAGCAGAGTAGCTGTTCAGACATGGGCTGGAGGCCAGGATCTAAGACCCTCCTCCCTCACTGAGTTTCTGAGCCCAGGCTCCAGCCCGCACCTGAACATCTACACTTGTTTTGAGCCCCGAGAGCCCGAGCTCTGAAAGTCGCTTCTGCAGGCCTTTTTACAGGGTAGACATACCCTTTGCCCCCTTTGAAACCCCAGTGTTCTTCAAAGGGAGACGGGGAGATGTCTTGTGGGCCCACATCGATGTTATGACTGGTACTTTTTATGATTAATTGCAGTGTCCTGTTTTACTTGCCTTAAAGGTGGAGAGAGAAATTTGGTATTTGCACTTAGCAAAACATTATATTAAAACAACCCAACCTTGTAAAGACGAATTGTGCATGTTCTGCGACTTTGTATAACAATAGCCGAAAATGAATAGGTGGTTTATTAAAAAAAAAATATTTTTCTTTACCCTCTGGTAGAAAACTTCTAATTCTGTGTGTAAAAAGTCCCTGTATCATACTGTAATTTGAATTTTTTGTAAATAAATTTTGTGCACTCTGGCTTTCACTTCTCTGCTTTTCATTGCTACATCAATGTCCTTCCACGAGAAGCTGGTTGGTTTGAATTTGAGAGTAATTATAGGCGACAGCGGGTAGAAAGGGGAGACCAACCACAATTCTCGAACCAGATTTCAGTCAGAGTGGTTAAAAACTGTAACAGGTAGTCGGCAAAACAGCCAAGCCTCCTGTAAAAGCTTAATGTGTTCCAAAGCCTAAAAGGAAAACGAGAATGGGATAAAAAATGGCTTCCATTCTCTCATTGCTGTGTGAAGCAGGACTAATCATGTAAAGGAGTCCTTTAAACAGACTGCGTGTGCCCATGAGCATGTGTAGACACATTCTAGCCCAGTGGTTCTCAAACTTTTGTACTGGTGACCCCTTTCACATAGCAAGCCTCGGAGTGCGACCCCTCCCCCATGAATTAGAAATGCTTTATTATATATTTAACACCATTGTAAATGCTGGAGGCGAAGCAGGGTTTGGGGTAAAGGCTGACAGCTCGTGACCCCCCCCCATGCAATAACCTCCCAACCCCCAGTTTGAGAACCCCTGCTCTAGCCTATCTGGATTTTCAGGGCCATATTGACCTGTATGCTCTGGCTGCTTTGTGATGTGAATGTTTTAAAATAGAAACAGGAAATGTCCATATTGGCAGCCCGGAGACAGACTGGGACAGGGAGAGCAGGGAGACGGTTGGAGGCAGGGAACTGGGAGACTTCCCCGACTCTCTTCTTTCAGCCCTTTTGCTGGGCATTTTTCATTTGGCTTCAGCCCCATAAATGTGGGGGGAAGGGTGCCTGAGCCCCAAAAAGCAAGTGAAGAATAGGGAAATGTGAACGCATCCTACTGGGGGGTGTGGAATTTACAAAAAACCACAACCAGCCTCATCGGCAGTGCTAGACTTGGCTCTCAAATCAGGGAAGGAACAGGCACTAATGGCTGTGGGATGAGGGGAGCAGGCACCAGAAAGCATTTACATTGGGACTCCACGTGCTCGTCAAGCCGTGGCTTTCCAAACCCTGCACTGCTGCAGTTCTTGGCACAGACCCTGGGCACAGGGGAGATACAGGTAACATAATCCCTGTACAGACAAGGCAAATGCTGCCTTAGCTCGGTGTAGCTGTCCTCCCCCCTCTCCCCCACCCGAGGTTTTTACCTCTACGGGCCATGCTGAGAGAAAACTGTCCCTTGCCTTGATTTGGCAGGGCTTTTACCACGTCGCTATAGGGGGGTTGTGGTGCAGCGTGCGGGCACATACATTAAAAAGAAATCGACCCCTAGTCGAGACGTGGCCTCGGTGACTAGCGTCAGTAACACGCTCCCTGGTGTCTGGTCTAAGCTACACAATGATCATAGCTGCTCTAAATCAAACCAAGACAACAGGGCCCAGCTGCTCTCTGTTTGTAGTGTTTGTGGATGGGAGCGGGAAGGGTTAGACTGACTTTTTGAGTTGAGGCGTTGTCACTGCACATCCCATCCTCCTATAGAGGGACTTGCTCCTGATGCCAGGTAAGTAGCTTTGTCTGGGTGGGGAGGTGACATTTATTTTCCCCTTCTCTGTTTCCTAGGGAGTGAGTTTTTTTTCCCCTCTCCAGGAGAAGAGAACTGTCCCTGGCCCCGTTAAGCAGACGTGCAGCTTTGTGTGGATAATTAACAGGCAAATCCAGAAAGATTAGCCGGGCGTTTCAAAGGCTCTGTGCCTCCAGCATCCCCCACTCTCCAGCTGTGCTGCTGGCTCTGTGGAAGCTGCAGGTTCAGGGCACTCTAGCATGCGCGCCCTCACAATGAGAGGCTTAGCAGTAATGCAGTAGACAGCTTGGTGCTGCTTGTGCAGAGACCGTGCGCTCTTGTCAGTACATTTAATTCCTCCCTCTCAGCTCAGCTCATTTTCTAGGCGGTAGAGTTAGAGAACCAAGTTTTATATCCACACACACAAACCGAGGTTAAAAAACAACGAAGGTTGCAGAAGACACAAGGTAGGCAAGGCCCGATTAAAGGTGCTTGTGCAGCCTTTATTCAGCACCCTTGTGCATAGCTGCATGATAAGTTTTTAATTCTGTGATCAGCTGCTGTTCCCCCCCCGGACCGATGGGTCTCAGCCAGTAAGCAGCTAATCAGTATTTGGTTTTCTCCTTGCACGGTATTCAAACCCTGCTCTGAAGACAGAATTATTAATTTCCTCATGGGCTCTTCTCTGGCCCACATCACTAGTATCTGAGTCTTCACCAACACTCCTTTCTTAATCTTTACAATGCTCCCGGGAGATGGTGGTGTTGGGATAGGCTAGCCCCCATTTTACAGGTGGGGGAGCTAATGCAGAGTTTAAGGTGAAAAGTATCCACTGATTTTAGGTACCCAGTTTGAGAAGCCTAGGACCTGGTTTTTCAGAGTACTCAGCGTTCTGTCACTCTGCATAGCACAGCTCCCACTGACTTCAGTTGCTGCTCCAAGGACTCTGCACTTCTACAAATCAGGCCCATGGGTCTCAAGCCAGGCCTCCAGAAAATGAGGCATGCACAGCCAGTGACCACCTGTGAAAAGTCTGTTTTAAGGGACTTGTGTAGCCACACATAGAAACTCTGTGGCAGAGACCAGGATAGAATCCAGTTCTCCCGGGCAACTTTCAACCGTCTTAACCATGAGACTTTCCTTTTTCTTCCTGCAATGGCCTGCCTCATCCATTGCTTCCCTGCCAACTTCTGCAGCAAACGAGGCAGCGATCCTATGGACAGTAGCCTAGGTCATCCACAGAGCAGGTCCGTCTTGGGCACTGAATGAGGCAGGGGTCCTGGGGAAAAACTGGGATGTGATTCCGTAATTGAAAACTTGTCATGCATCTGCACAAGGGGGCTGAATTAAGGGTGCCCAGACAACCGTAATTTTGGTATTACCTAATTTTTGAGTGCTTGACTTTGCAACTTGGGTGTTCTTTTAAGATGGGGTTTGTGAGAGACTTGGGAAAAAAAGCAAGCTGAAAAAAATTCCAGCACATGTTGGGACCCGCATGGGTCTTCAGCAGGATTGAAACATCTACCTCCACTGCACCAACCTCTGTGACTTGAGCTAACAGCGTAACCTGATAGCAATAGTAGCTTGTCGTTATCCAGGTGGACCAGAGCGAGGGGGGGATGGGAGACACTGTGCCAGGGGGGTTCGCAGGTATTTGCTGACAGCAGAGAGATGGTGAGGCTCAGGAGTGTGGGATTCCATGCCAGCCTCTGGAGGGGAGTGTGCTGGAAAAGGCACAGACGCTGCTGTCAGTTTCCTCCAAGCTTGACCCCTTTTCCAACCTGTCCCTGTCCTTTCACCCCTGGCTTCTATCCCAGTCCCATTCTCCACTCCACAGGCTCTTCACATGACTCAGTCTCCTTGCCCAGCCAGACCAGACTTCTTGCCCCAATTTGCCCTTCCTCTGCACCCATCTGCCTGTTTTCCTTTCCACACTTGAATTAAACGGCTTCCTCTCCCCTGCCTGGGGGCCAGCAGGGCTCATTGAGGGCACAGGAGAGACAGGCGTTCAGCTCTCAAATCCAGAGGCTGGCCCCACCCCAGTGTGGAGCCGTCATTCCTTCTGAGCCCCTGTAGCCCTGGGCTGGAGCAGGCTTGGTTGCTCTGTGGGGACAGTGCATGTGCAGACCATGAGTATTAGGAGCTGTGAGGAGGGAGCCTGCTCAGTGAGGATGGAATAATTATAGACTGTGGCTGTGACGCTTTAGCAGACCTCTACGAAGCATGAGCAATTTTTCAAAGACTTACAACCAGTCCAAATCTGGGTGGATTTTCCAAAAGGTCAATTTCTGCTCCAAAGGCCACTCACCTGTCAAATTTGAAGTCCTTGCTATAAACGATGGGGGTGCTAGAGCTTTTCAAGAATTTAACATGGGCAAAATGTATTTTTCCCTCGCCTTGTTCTCAGAAACAGCTACATGGTTTTGGCTGAAAGTTTTTTTGTTTTTTTGAAAGAGGCAGACTTGCCGCATGGGAAATTTCAGCCTGAACAGTTCAACTTTGGCAAAGTTACAAGCAACAGAATAAGAAGGGTTGTGCTACCAGCCCCATCTAGAAGTAAGTAAATTCTCGCTTACCTATTGAAGCATCTTCGCTATGAATGGTGCTGGCAATAATGAAGCTGGGCTCTTGGGTGCTTCTAGAGTACCAGTCACTGTAGTAAAGTACATACTCAAGGATCCCTATTACATAAAAGAGACAATCACGGCATTGGGCTTCAAGCATGAGTCCTGATTATTTTCAGAGATGCTGAGCAATTGCAACTCCTGGCGTTAGTTGGGGTTGTGGGCACCTGGTGGTGCTGAGAATCAGTCCCATGAAGCCAACGTTGAGACTCTGGCACAAAGCCATCTGAAATGCTAGTTGAGTCAGTGGCAAAAGTCAGCCCCAGCAGAAGTAGAAGAGAGGTTTATTGTAGCCGCGTTATAGTGCTGGAGAGCAAAATGCCAGTTGTGGATTTGTACAGCACCTTGCACATCAGGGCTCTGATCTTGTCAGGGTTTCCAGGAACTGCTGTAATACCAGTAATAGTGAGGGGATTGTTCAGATAGTACGACAACCGCACACGACTCTTTGGAAGGGCAGGCAGACTGTATTTGCGATTTTCACATGCGGAAAAGCAGTGGCTGCTTTAGCTAAGGCCTGAGATGCCTCAGCAGAGCTGAGTGGAGACCCGGGTGTGGAACGGAAGGAGATGCTTCGCAGAGCTGCCGAGGAAGCTTGTCTGGCTTTAGCACAGAGGGAGCAATCGTACTGTTTACCCATGACTCTCGGGGGTGGGGAGGTGGCTAATGAAAGATTGCAGCAGATGCACACGGTAGGGAAGCTGACCTTCAGGGAACGCGGCCTCGCAAGACACAACAACAGAGCCTGCCTCTTTTCAAAACAGCTGAGCAAACGCCTCAGAAAACACCATCAGGCCTTGGCTCCCAAGCTCAGAGAAAAGCCTACCCTAGTTGAAAGGGAATCTGCAGCGTGAACCACGCCTGTCCCTTCAACCACCCCCCCGGGGCAAGGGAGCATGGCCAGGAGCGGGATGAGGCCTCCTGCAGGAGCCTTACGCGTGGGCGAGTTGCTGCTTTTACTCTAGGGTGCGCTGTGACATGCAGCCCTAATGCTAGTGGTCTTAATGCACCAGGAAGCACCATAGACCCCAGAGCTGGAGAGCGCAAGGGAGTTCTGGCCTTGGTCTATGTCTCCCTGCCTGCTAGCTCCTCTCTGTAACTTGGTGCGTTCAGCAGCAGGGAGCAGGAGTTGGGATTTTTTCAAGATCATTTGTGGCACAAACGCAGCCCCCTCCTTTCACTCTGCTCTTTGCACCACTGCTGACCACAGCCACCTTCCTGACCAGCTGCCCCTCCTTGCTGGTTTAATTACACCAGGGAGAATGAGGGGTCAAGTGAAAGCAGCTGGGCTGGGGCTCAAAGCCCTGAGAAATCTGATGCTGCAGCTAATTGCTATTTAAAGCAATTATTTACCAAAGGAAAAAAAAGTCTTTCTGGTCCAAAGTTGCCTCCAAGGGCTGCTTCTCTGGGCCCCTGAGTGTGCAAAGTACAATAGCTGCCCCAAACCAGGCCTTCAGCTTCCGATCCGTGCGGTTCTGCTGCCGCTTTGCTAGAAGCCTCTCAGCACTGACGGCACAGTAGATGTCAAAGCTTCCCACCTTCTTTCCCTTCGAGTAGCAGCTACTGGGTGTAAGGATGCAACCGCTTAATAGTTACATCTAATGCAGTAGTGCCTCTGGGCCCCGCAGAACAGAGCCCCATTGTGTCAGGTGCTGTACGAACGTTAAGAGACAGCCCCTGCCTGGGGAGTGTACTCAAAATAGATGCTATGGTGATAGGCGCTGAGAGAAGGCAGAGGAAGTTTGCTGCTGCAGCCCACGCTGGATTCCTCCCCAGTGTCACCAAGTCTCTGAACTGCAGGGCACGGAGTGGCACATCCCCTCATGGGGGGGCCGGCCCAGCCTCCCTGCCCTGCAGGCCTGGGGCTGCCAGCCTGTAGCTCTGGAGCCCTCGCTCCATGGCGCAGAGAGATGCCCATGGCCAGGAACCTACAGGGCAGGGGATTTCAGATAGGGGAGGGCCAAGGAGGGAGGAAGCTGGGCTGACCCATTGTTTCCATGGAAGGGGGGGGGGGAGTGTGAGACCTGAGTGGCTGGTCTGGGCTCCCCTCTGGTGAAAATGGTACAGTTCCCTCACCTGAAAGCTCCTGCCTGGCTCCTGGCCCAGGTGCCTTCCTGAGTGGGGAGCAAGGAAGCCTAGAGCTGCAGCAGGCGTGGGGGGTGCCTAGGCCCCAGGAGGACAGCGTGGGGGCAGCAGCAAGGTAGGGAGGGGCCGGCCAGCCGGCAGTCATTGGGGTGGAGGAGGACAGGCGCTTTACCTGTGAGCTCCATTGTGTGTGTATGTGGGGGGACGTGCATTGCTTGAATTGCTCCCCCCGGGTGTTGTTGCATATGCTGCCGTAATTGATTGTAATGGTGTCAAACCTGTTTCTAGGGCCATTTTCTCAGCCAAGGAAACAAACAGCGGTTTTGCAACCTGTAATGGGTTAATGGGGGGAGGGGAGCCATTATTTTGATGGCACAGTGTCCCAGCTTGGAGGCCGAGAGGTGAGATCAGGCCACAGGCAGTTGCCAGCCAACCAGCTGTGGTAGCCGGAGGGCCCTGGGCATGGCAGGGCTGGTGATCTCTGCTGTGTTTGTGGCATGGAGCCTCTCCTTGTCCAAGGACCTTACGCCCGCCTGGCTTTGTGGTTGGGTCATACCTGTACTCTAGTTAACGCTGCCTCTTACTTTGCACTGAGCGCACCTGTTGGCCAGTAAGCCCCTGCTGAAGTGAGAGGTGTTTGGGGGACCTGGTGGTTGAAGGGACTGGGGCCTAGAGATGGAGCCTTGCAGCTCAGAGTCACTGAATGTGACCTACCCCACAATGAGCGTTGCCCATTATGTCTCCGTCATGGCCTCAGCCAAGTTCCCAGTAGGCACCACATGTGGTATTGTGTTTGCGCCCTTGCAACAGAGAGGCCAACCGTGAAATGGGCCATTGACGATGAGCTCATGCCCAGCTCTGGCCCCTCCAGGTCAGAGTGGAGGTTGTTGGTAGGACAGCTTGGGGAAGCTTAACGGCGCCGCTGATGGAAAAAAATCAAGCCCGCAAGGCGCCAGGGCTGCAGCTCCAGCACTAAATGCATCTTAAAGTGTTTCCAAAACCAGAGCCGAGGGAGTGGTACCAGCCAGAGAAAAGTGCTGCCTGAGCAAGGTGGCAAACCTCACAGCCCCTGAAGGTGCAGTGGGATGAACTCTAGAATGTTTTCAGGGCATTTGTCTGGTCCATCCGCTCCTAAACCCTCGTACATCCTTCTCCCTTCCTCAGTGCCTGCCCTTTTCCTTCACACGATGGTCAGGTTCCTGGCTGCCTGCGCCTACTGATTCTTTCTCTTCCCTTGCCCTCTTTCCTCTCTTACCTGAGACTCTGCTGCTCCAGAGATGCCCTGCCATGTGCTGAAACCTTACAACATATATTTGGGGTCCTGTTCCTGGCTTTGCTACTTGTCTGCTGTGCTAGCAAGTCACTTACGTGTCTCAGGTAATACGGCCCTCTTTTGGATGGCACTTTGAGACAGATGAGTGAAATGTGCTATGTAAGATCTAGGTGTTATTAGTATCTCGGTTCCTCCAGTGCTTGCTCAGAATGGGGGCAGAGCAGGGTTCATGGACAGCAGCTGAGCAGTGTTTGATTGATTAACTGAACAGCTCCAAGCTTTCTTTATAAAGGTGGGGCTGAGATTTGGGGCTGTCCTTATGGTGCCTGAATCGGGTCACTGGGCAAACTGGTACTGGTGCCTCGACCCAGCTGTTCCTCTCAGCGCAAACACAGGCAAATGGAAGGAGGAGAGGGTAAGAGAGAGGAGGAAACTCTGTGCTCTTCGGGCGTTGCTTGGCTTCCTGGCCAGGGGAACCAGGTCTGTCTAGTGATCTAGCTGAGCCCGTGCTGCTGGAATTGTGTTTTATTAAAGATGATGTGGCAAAGCAAGAGGCCAGGAAGGAAACAGCCCAGTGAAATGGAGTGTGCGTATCGGCCTGCTGGAACCCTATCCTCTGAGCTGCTCAAGTGCTGGCAGGGGGGGAGGCGCAGGAGGGGGGCCTCTTCCTGATGGGTTGGGAGCTAGTCATGGCCAGGGAGCATTCAGAAACCCTCCCAAGCGCCCCAAGGGGCAGCATCAAAGAGGCAGGTGACCCCAGGGAGGCCAGGCGCAGCCCCATTTGCTGTTCAGGGCAGGGCAGCGAGGTCAGTGCCCCCGAGTTCAGCTTGGCTGCTCTCAGAAAAAGACAGATGACCCTGGTGCAGGGGAGTGCGACTGAAGAGAGCAGGAGCGTCCCTCCCCCGTGTCTCAGCAGGGTCATCTCCAGGGGCTATTCGCTGTTTGGCTCGTCGTGGGGGAGTGAAGCGTATTTCAGGTCTCATTTACGAGGAGACTCGCGGGGTGCTGAAAGTGTTTCTGGAGAACGTGATCCGAGATGCCGTTACTTACACCGAGCATGCGAAGCGGAAGACTGTGACTGCTATGGACGTTGTTTATGCGTTGAAGCGCCAGGGTCGTACTCTGTACGGATTTGGAGGCTAAGCTGTGCTAGTAATTCTTTTCAAAATTTGGGTGGTGCTTGGGCTAATGCTGCATCTTTTGGCTTGGCCCAAGGAGGGCTTGCTTAGACTGAGTCCAGCATTCAATGCATTTCCTGAACTGGAGGTGGGGGGATCATTAAAGGGTACTGGGGGGGTCAAGCCATCAGGGAGGGGAGAAGAGGCAGGTGCCAGAGGTGCTATTTAGGTAGAGCAAGGGGAGGCAGGGAGGCAGTTCCTGGTTCTGTCCCAGGGTGAGGGAGCAGAGGCACACAGAGCTGGCTGGGGAGAGGTTGGCCCCTGATGCTGGCAGTAGAATCCAAGGGCTGAAAGGAGCCCCCCAGCCCGGCAGGGAGCTGCTGCACAGTGGAAGGGTGCGGGGAGGAGGCCCCAGTGCTGCTATTGAGGCAGGGCTGCCCTGTCTGTGCGGGTGGTAACTCCCTCCCAGGTATGCTGGGGAGCAGGGCTGGATGTGGGACAGAGGGTGACGGGCAGCAGGTCTGACAAATCTACTACCCCCACCTCCACAGCACTAGCAGAGCTGGCACCCCGGGGGGGGGGTCACCTTAACAGAGGTAATGCTTTGGTTTTGTAATGACAATGGCCTGTGCTGGAACCCAGCTTTGGTTGGTTCCTTTCACTACTTTCTGTCAGCGGGGGAAGCTGTGGGGTTTTGACATTAAAAATCACTGAAAATATTTTGTTTAAAGCAGGTGACGGGGGAGGGGCAATATTTGCAGTGAGGTTTATTTAGTGTCCCCTAAAAGAGTTTGGCAGCTGAACTGCGTTAGGGAGCACTAATGCAGTCAGACTGTTGTGACATTGCACTGGCTTCTACTCTAGAAGACTCTTAATACATTGCACTATTCTAGCATGTGTCATCTAGCCTCTGTGGGCTTATCAGCCCTGCTTTATAGATGGGGAAATGGAGGCACAGAGGTTAAGTGCACTGAAAACTCTGTGGCGGAGCCAGGAACAGAACCCAGGAGCAGAGCTGTGCCAATAACTGATCGTTTGCTTACAGGCCAGACTGGAGGGGGGAAAAAAAAAAGAATTGGTTTGGATCAACGCCACCTGAAATTTTTTTCAAATTTTCTGGCAAAAAGTTAAAGGCAAACACAACCTTCTGAGTCAAAGTTAGTTCAAAGTTTTTGTTTAAAAAAAATGGAATGAAATTTGAAACTGAAAAGTAGCTTCAAACTGAAATATTTTGAAAAGGTTGAAAGAAGACATTTAGATTTTTTTCCCCAGTATTTTGTTGTTTTGGTTGATAGGAATTTGCAGTGGGGGAAAAAAAGGTGGCTGAAAAATTTCACCCAGCTCTCCCCAAGAGTACTGATGTCATATCCCCCCCCCACTCTAACCACTAGTCCAAACTCCCTGCACCCACTGATGCACTTTTAAAAAATTATATATATAATTTGGCTTCTCTGATCTGGTAGTGTCCCATCCCATCCCATCCGGTCACAGAAGTGCTGAGGCTTCGTGGTCTCTTTGTAACAGAAGAACAGCCTTTGATCTGCTGCACAGCAAGGGGCCAGCACAGGGACCCTACTGACCCTCCTCAAAGGAAAACTAGCTGCCTGCTTCTCCCCATCCCCACACACTGGCAGGGCTACGCTCATCACCATAGAGACAGAAGGAATCTGCCACAGGGGATGTGGCTGGCCTCAGTGGAAGGCTGCACTGTGAACTGCTGGCTAATTGCTGAGTGGGACATGCTCAAACCCAGGCCTGAGTGGAGGCTGCAGTGGCCCAGCTGTTCTGCTTTCCCTTTGCATGGTGCATGACCTGCTGCAGGGCTGGAGCCAGCCCTCCTCTTTCTGCCTGGCCTCAGAGGTTCCCCAGGTGCTACCACCCTTACCTTTGAGAGCCTTAGGCCTCTGTTTCCATGGCAGCAGGACCTGCTGTGTAGAGCAGCTCTTTGCATCCTCCTTATGGCTGAGGGACTCTTTTTCTGCCCCTATCACTGAGCCAAGGAGCAGCCTTCCTGCCTCCCCAGCTGAGGCATTGAAGCTGAGATGCTATCCAACCAGTTCACACGTGCTCATGCCCACTCCGTGTTTATCTGTGCAGAGTCCTCTTGTTCCCAGGTGCATGGGGAGGGGGGAAGCTGCTTTCAGGAGTGCTGCAGGGGGAGACCACAGCTGAGCAGGGAGAAAAGTTTCAGGCCCTGAAACCCTACACCTACCTGCCAGCACTACTGCCTCAGGCTTTTCTCTCTGCAACGTCAGGCCCAAGCCGCAGAACGTAGCTTTTTAAAGCAACACTAGGGAACACCTATTTCCAGACTCTTTAACTGTCAGCCACTCTAAGTCTGCCTCTCCTGCCCTGGGAGCTGAGCACCAGTGTGCTCCCACTGGCCTCCTGGAGCTTATCGCTGCAGCTCAAAGGAACAGGGAAATACCTGGCTGAGCACAGCCTCACCCCTCTCCCCAGTCCCAGGGTGGGTGGGGGTCCATGGTACCAGAACAGGATCCTTTTGTGCAGAAGTCTCCACTGAGCAGGGCCAGCTTGGTGGCTGGTGCCCTGCATGGGGCAGCCCAGGGGTGAATAACTGACAGCTTCTGGCAGGAGCCAGTCACTCTAGTACGGCTATTGCTGCTTAGGACAAACCCAAGTCTCTGCTGTAAGTTGCCTGTATCTTAGTGGCAGGAGGCGTGAGAGGAAGAGTCAAAGGCTGCAGACTGGTGGGGGGAGATGAAGGGGGTGTGTGTACATACACAGGTTAAAAGCCATTTGAGTTGAGGCTTTTCCCCCCGAGGGCAGTGAGTGCTGACAGACAAAGGACCAATAGCATGAGGCCTAAGTAACAGGTACACAAGTGAGGTGCTGTGCCACAGCATGGGGGGGGTACTTGCTCCAGCCCCCCCTAAGCTATGTGGCTCTATGATCTAACCAGGCATGGGCAGGCCAGGAAGGTGTTTTGAACTCAAGCCCTCATTTGAATGGAGCTTTGCAGAGGTGAACAACAGCAGCACGAGGCTCTGCTCTGGCCAAGCATCTGCCGCTGCAGCTGCTCTAACAAGAGATTAGTCCCTCCAGGCTGCCAGCAGACACAGGATACTGCAGGATTAGAGCATGGAATGAAACCCCACCCCTCTTGTTTCACCCTTCCCTGACTGCTCTTACTGTAGTCTTGGTTCTTCACTTGACCTGGTGTCAAAAAGAAAAGCAGCCCCAGCAAGCAGCAGGGTCTCCAGCTTAAGGGGGAAGTCAGTGCACTGTCAGGAGTCCTGCAAACAGCCCTGCAACTTTGCAATAGTAGGTAGCACTGGGCCCCTGGTATGAAAGCTTCCCGCAAGTACCAGCTGTTAAAGAAAAGAGCTCCCTTGGCAAGCCCTTGAGAGGACCTTCTCTCTTCTGCAAAGGGAGAGCAGGGCTTGAATGGAGTAGTGCTACTACAGAACCATGAACCTTTAACATGAGCATTTTGTCCCCAGCTGGGTGTGTGCTCATCTCCTTAGCAGACAGTGCCTCATGAGCAGATAACTCATTCAGAACTGCAGAGCCAGGAGTTCACTGGACATGAGCCAAGTTTCAGATGCTTCCTTTAATCCCCTTTGCAGAGCTGCCAGAATCAGCTATTGGGGTGGGGGTGAGGATGTGGTTTTTCATTATGGATGGATGCTGGCCTTGAGCTACTGCTGTTGAGCATCTCCCCCCCCCATTAGGCATTAAGGGCAGGAAGCATAGCTGCAGGGATGGGAGTTGGCAGGCACCACCTGTCCATGCTGGGTAGAATGGTGGCCTTCCTGATGCTACATGCGGCTGAGTTGACACTTGTCTAGTGTCAATAGTAGTAGGAGCTGGTTTCAGAGCAGCAGCCATGCTAGTCTGTATCTGCAAAAAGATCAGGAGTACTTGTGGCACCTTAGACCAACAAATGTATTTGCACATAAGCTTTCATGGGCTACAGCCCACTTCATCAGATGCATGTAGTGGAAAATACAGTAGGAAGATATATGCACAGAACATGAAACAATGGGTGTTACCATACACACTGTAAGGAGAGCAATCAGTTAAGGTGAGCTATCAGCAGGAGAGAAAAAGGGGCCATTTTCATTACCACTACAAACAGTTCATTGCCAGCAATTGACAAGGAGATATAAGGAACTGTGGGGGGGAAGGGGGGCGGAAGAGAAGAGGGGGGGAAGGACTAAGCGTGGAGAAATAGTTTTCCTTTGTGTAATGGCCTATGCACTCCCAGTCTTCATTCAAGCCTGGTTTGATGGTGTCCAATTTGCAAATTAAGTAGGAGCATTTCCTTTCAGGTGACTTAGGCCTGGGCTGCACTAGCGGGGAGTGGTTTGAACTAAGATTCGCATAGCTGAAGTTGAGGTATCTTAGTCTGACTTACCTGGCCATCCTCATGGTGGTGAGTCGACTGCTGCAGCTCCCCCACTGACTCTGCTTGACACCCGTACTCCACCTCAGCAGGAGTACGGGTGTCAATTCACAGATCCATTCGTCTCATTGGCATGAGACACAATAAATCAATCCCGATGCATTGAACACTACCCGCCAGATTCGGCAGGTAGTACCTTACATAGTGGCCTTCCTACTCCTCTCCAGCCCCTAGTCTGCTTGCACAGGGAGTATAACTAAAACAAGGCTATGTTCTCCCCCACATGCACCCTATATTAGCTTCACAGTGCTTGAAAGTCACTTCTGGACTCCCAAATCCAAAAATTGAGGGTCTCAAGAAGGCTGGACAAAGCACAAGGATACAGTGGGGTTGAGTCTAGGCAGTTACTGGGATAATGCACAAGTAGAATCTAGCTCTGAGTCTCTGAGCTTCAAGGTCCTTCATATCCATATCTGTTCAGCTTTAGACCTGGTAGTTAAGTTTTAGTAAGTTTGCTATAGATTTTCACCCTCACCCTCCAGCAGCACATGGGAGGTGTTAGTGGTACAGGCCAGTCAAAACATTCTCTGAATCCTGCTTTTTCCTTATGCCAACCTCTCCCTCTGCCCTAAATGGTGGCAACGCCAGCTACCAGAGCCCAGCCCAACAGCATGTTGCAGAGAAACCACCATAGAATTGCAGGCACATAAATGAATCACACACCAGTTTCCTCATTTCCAAATGCAGGTTTTTATTTGTCTTTCTCCACTTGAAGCTATTTAAGTTATACAAATGGCACTTACCAAAAAAATAAAAAAAAACCATTAACAAAATTTCAGAGTGAGATGTTTTCAAAGCCACGACACCCGATAAAGGAGACTGAAAAATTCTTGACCTATTGTCACATGGAAGAAGCCAGAGCAGGAGTTACATGGTTCAAATTGCAGCTACGAGTGGGAAGAGGGCCACAGTGGATGCAAAAGCCAGCAAGCAGTATGTGCCAAGTCACAGGATTGTTCAGGATTTCAGCAGGCCACTTGTTTCTTTAGAGGCATCTTTGTCCCTAGAGTTGATTGTGGTTTAAAACACTTAAAAGACTGATAGACCATCACCCCTGAATTTGAAAGAAGGCAGATGAACCCAGAGGTAGAGTCCTGACATCACAATAGGAGCAGAGATGATAGGGAGCCCATTTCATCCCCACTCAGATTAGGGGTGCCAGTTGCTCTCTATTCAGAAAGTTTAGCACCAAGCTCCTATGGCAAGAACCCACATAATGGCAACATGGCTTTAAGGCTTATGAACCCCTCCCCCTACCTTGCCTTTGGCCACTGGTAGCAGCCATTTGTTTTGGCACAGATGTGAAGCCACAAGCACCATGCATGGTTTATAGCTTAGCAAGGCATGGAGATGTGGACTGACCCATGGGAGCCAGCTACTGGAACACAACCTATGCCTGTGATGCAGCACCTTATCTCTGGAATACATCCACCTACCTGTCCTCCCACCCCCAAAATCGGTACAGGCTCAAACTGGGACATCGGGTTGACCAAGTACAGATAGGCTATTTGGGTGGTCACAGGGAGTAGAACTCCACCCTTGGGAAGGCCTCAAAGGGCAAAGTGCCTACTGATACCCTGAAGAGAGGGCTAGCATCACCTATTACAAATGCACACATTGTTATAACTAATGCAGACAACAGCTGATAATAGTGCTATGGAGAGCATATATAAATAGACATTAAAATACTGTTTTGGTCCTTTCCGCTTCCAGTAATGTTGCTAAGTTTTCATGCCATCAATGCAGAGTTGGCACTTGGGTCAGACACTGACTAGTTGTTCTCCTCTCTGCCACCCCAGTGGGGAGAGGACATGAGAAATAGGCATTTTACACTTTGCCACCTCACCATTCTGTGGTGAGGATGAAGATTCCAGTAGGGTATGAGATAAGAACTGAACAAATACCACTGTGCAAAAGATGCTAATAAGTTTTCCATTCTAAACTGAGATCTATTTTTGCTTCCAGCCACTGTCCAGGGAATGAGAAATGTCAGCCCGTTTATACTGCTCCTCTCCTCCCAATTCTCCTGTAGCCCAGAAGACTTGGTTGTTGGGCAAAAAACCCACTGAGATACAGCAGCTGGTGGGGCACAGTCCTGCTGTGTGCCAGGCTCACTCAACTCCTCCTGAAGACACTGGGAGAGGAGGGTGTTCAGAGCCCTTGTAAGACCCAACCCTGGCTAACCAATAGGCAGGTATGCCCACCCTGTTCAAATTCCACTACTCCTTTTAAACAGCCACCGGGAAATCAAATTCCCAGCCTGGCTGGCAGGGAGAAGTTTTTTGGAGAGGAAATCTTCCCCAGTTGGGCACAGAGAGGCAAATCAGAGGGTTGCTACTAATTTCGCTCAATGGGTCCACCCACAGCATCTGTTGATATTCAAAAAAAGCCTGTCCTCTTCCAAAAGTCTAGGATTAGCACTAAGGCAGCTTCATTAGCCTGTCAGCTGAATATCTCAGTAAGATGGGCTAGAACCTGCTCGGGAGTCTGAAGCCTTTAGACTGACTGGCCTTAGAGTTTCTAGGTGAACCCCCTGCACGTCTTTCCAGTTCTGAGAGTTAAGCTTGCTAGTCCTGCAGCCGAGTTCTGTTTTGCTGGCTGAAACCAGCCCCTTGATGGGCTGGGTATGATATGCTAGAACACCTCTTCTGCCCCCCCACTAGGGACTGAAGGTATTTATCCATAAGCCAAGTGGGGAGAAGGAGAGAGTTTCTTCCCCAGTGCTGGGAAACTATGGAGAGCACGTTTAATCAGAGACAGGGATTTAACATAACCCATCTCACCTCCCTTGGTCTGAGCAAATACCAGGAGTGGGGGACGCTGGCACTCAGATTCTCCAGCTTTGTTCAAGCTAGCCCTTGCTTGACAGCAGCACAGGCATTGGCAGTGGAGATTGAGATATGGTGCCAGCACTCCAATATGGCACAAGAGAGCAGAGGTGATCTTATTCCCTTTAGTTTTAGAGGAAGAGGACAAAGGTGATGCTCAGAGCCAGGGTGGAGGATGGCAACTACAATTTCCAAGCCCAACATAAACCCAAGGAAAGACACCACTAGCTCTATAAACACAGGTTGCATTTTCCCTAGGTCATTATCCAGTTTTAAGAGATAAGGAAGACCAACCTCCAACAAATTGCATTGGATTCTATGGCAGGAGGGAGCAGCAAGCCAGTCTGAAAATCCTTTTACAGAGAGAGAAACCAAACAAAAAAAAAAACCAAAAAAATTGGCAAGGGGGAGAGCTAAAGTGCATTTTAATATTCCCAGAGGGTGGAGGGGTCGATTGCATCAGTGGAAGCCTTGAGGACACCAGCATGGTCACCCTTCAGGTATTTGCCGTTGGTTTTGATAGCCACTTTGTTATAGTCGCAGAACTCGAAGAAGAAGTCCACAGGCGTATTGCTGCTGCTGGTGACAGAGGACTCGCTTCCCACCATCCAGTATTTCCCAGTGGAATCTGCAGACAGGGTGTGAGGAAGGGGAGAAAAGCAGTGTCCTGAATGGAGGATATTTGGACTAGATGCCAGAGGCTAGAAAACACTGGCAGCCCCCCGCCCAGACTTGTTGGCTATAGTGCAGAGCCCATGATGCAAGTTTCCCCTTACTGCCAGCTACTAAGCTGAACTGAAGAAGGCAAAAAGAAGCGTTGTGAAATCCCAGTTAGGAGAGGTGGTGCCATTACAATCCCCATGAGTTGTGAGCCATAGTACCGGAGTGTGTGAGAGAGAGAGAGCAATGAGCTCAATAGAATCAAGCATTGAAGGGGAAGTATATGGCACAATTAATTGTTATAATATCCAAAGACCTTTGGACATTTGAAAGGAGAGCCAGTTTTGCAGCCTGAGCTGTTCAGTTTGCCTATGGGAAGACTGGAGAGGGCCATTCAAGGCCAGTCCACTCGTTTCAAAGTTTCCTGTGCCTCCTAAATGAACTTGGGTTCTGACAGCTTAGGGAGCCTGGAGTCCATGTGTCATAGCAATCACAGGGGGAAGGAGTAGCACCTATGCAACCCAACACTCAGTCTTGCTCTTAGGGACGCCAGACCAAGTTCAATGGCAGTGATAGGCTCACTCCCCATCCACTGACAAATGCTAAATTATGGTCCAAGATATCTGGTTGTTGGCAGCCTCCAGGACGCCAAGGGCTGAAGAGGTGCAGAGAGTCGTCCCTCTGCAACAGGACTGAGGATTCACAGTACAATAGCAAGGAGGTTTAGGTTTCATTGATATGCCAGCATTGCCTCGGATTGGGTTTGTTAGGCATGAAACCTGAATGAGGCAGAGGGCAGAAAGGAGGCCACTCCAGCCAAGTGGTAAGCCAATGGCCACACTCGAGAGCAGTGGCTCTCAGCCCTTCTAGACGACTGTACCCTTTTCAGGAACCTGATTTGTCTTGCGTACCCCAATGTTACATCTCAAAAACCTACTTGCTTACAAGACAAAAATACAAAACAAGTGTCACAGCTGAAAAGTTACCTGTCTCATTTTTAACCATACAATTATAAAATTGACTGAGCTATAGATTTTGTATTACATTTCAGTGTATATATAGCAAGAAACAATTCTCTATGAAATTTTAGTCTGTACTGATTTTGCTAGTGCTTTTTATGTAGCCTGTTGTAAAACTAGGCAAGTATTTAGATGAGTTGATGCACCCCCTGGAAGACCTCTGTATCCCCAAGGGTACGTGTACCCTGGTTGAGAACCACTGGGCTACCTTCTAGGGCAGATCAGACAAAGCCTCCCAGTCATTCCACTCTATGGAAGGGTGCCATACAGCCTTGCTCTGTGGTGTAGGAGATTAGAGTCATGTAGCCCTTAGGGGAGTATCACTGCTAATGATGCATAAAGGAGATCATTTGGTCACGTTACTGTATGAACAGCTGGGCTACTCATACAAATGCAGCCACAGGGGAAGATGTGGGTAGGTGGAACCCCCAAGGCTGCATACCAGCAGGACTGACCTTTGATATTGTAGGCACCATCATTGAACTCCAGTTGAAAGACATCGTAGGAGGAACGATTGCAGTCCAGGGTCCCTGTCACCTTGCGGCAGCCAATGAAGCCGTGTTCCCCACGAAGGACAATGATTGGCCTGTTAATCAGCTTCATCAGAAAGTGTTCTGTCTCACCTACCCAGCCAAAAGGAGAGAAGGGAGGTTAGGTGTCCAGCTTGTTACAACAGATCCAGATTCCCTGGGGGATAAGTACAAGAGATGTGCCATGGAGATCCCCCAAGGTGTCCCAAGCTATCCTCTCAGGGTTCTAGATTTGACTTGGGGTGGGTGAAAACAGCCAAGGGGATTCAAGTCAAACCCATCAACCTCCTCCAGTCTGGTCCATCAGAGCCGGGGAGAGGAGACTGTTCCCTTGCTCTTTGCCACCTTCACTCTGACACAGGCCAGGGGGTGGCAGAGCCATAGCCCAATCAGTGAGGTCAGAGCTTTATAGCTCCCCCAGTGTCATCCGAAGCCTTCCCCACCCTTACTTGCCCAGAAATCACTGGGCTATAGAGGCCAAGGCATCCCCTCACCTGCTGCCTCAACAGTGGCTGCAAGCTGTCCATTCTTCTTCGCCGTGACATACTTGCCATTCGCAGCCTTCAGGGTGATGCGCTTGTCGCACCATTCGATGTCGAAGTAGCAGCTGGCGTTCCTGCCACAGCAAAGAAACAGCAGACAAGCCATTGGGAAGGGAAGAGCTGTACTGGGGACCATTCTCCTCCAACAGTGAGGCCCATGGAGAAGAGCTCATTCTGCAAAGGTTTATGCAGCCAGCCAGGCCAGCTGATGTTTGAGATCCTGCAGAGGAGGGTTTGGTGGATTTATCTCAGCATCTCTTTTCTAAGGAGTTTTAGTGTTAACAAAATTCACCGTCTACTGGGCAAGTTTCAGGCTACAATTTAGGTCTGAACTGCCAGCAGTTAGTGGAGCAGACTATATTCTTGGCAATAATCTTTGGGCTAGGTTCCCCTTTGTTCAGCTGATAGTTGTGCCTGCCGTCCCCGAGGTTAAACTCCTAGGGCTGAACTTGTGTCCATGGTCTTCTTTAGGATATGTCAAGGCTTTTGCCCCACGTAAAGAGAAGTGATACAGGTTTTACCCGAGATAGGCCCAAGGAAGACATTCTGGGGTGGAGGAGAGGGAGGTCGTTGAGATCTACTTTAGAACTCCAGTCTAGATTTGAGAATCTGGAGTCTCGTTTCTCCATCAGGCCAGACTTGGGATATCCATTCATTGCGAGTTTCACAAGGACTATCCCCATATGCAGTTAAAGTCTGAGATCCAAGGGGATTCTTTGAGGCAGTGCCTAAGGACAAACGTGGCAATCTCCGTGCTAGGAGGGGTTTGGAGAGTGCTCAGTTACAGAAACAGGCTCACTTGGCACAGAGGTTTTGGGCAGAGGGACTGAAGAGTCACCTGGAGTCAAATGGACCCTCTTGCTAGGCTTTGCTTTGGGTGTGACAAGTTTCACAGCTCAGTGGAACCACATCCATCTGGTACTGGTTACACATGGCAAGGAGACTCTTAGGTAGGAATTCCATTGAGGAGGCAGGGACTCTGGACTGTATGCTTTCAGGGCAGTTGCTGTCATTCCCAAGTGATCAGAGTCCACCCAGCTTTGTGCATTGTTTTAACCAGTCTGGTTTGACTGGATAAAATAGTGAGAAGTCTCACTTGGTGCAACACCACTCAGCGTAGGCAAGGGAGGATCAGAAATAAATAGCGTCTCATTTTGCTTTGCCCGGCCTGCTGTCCCAAAGACACCAAGTAAGACAGCAGGAAGCACAGGATTCTGCAGCACCTTCATATATGGATGAAGCTTGCTGCATCTATTGTACTTCGGAGAAGCTGATGGGAGTCTTGGGGCAAAAGAAAAGAAAAGAAATTTGGTGTTGGGATCTCTGGTTGGAAAGATGGATCGCCTGATCTTGGAGGGCCGTACTCAAGGCACTGGAACAGGGCCCATGCAGATAGTTACTCTAACAGCCTTATAGTTCTCTTGTGTAGATAGTATTAAAGGGGATGGGTGGGTTCTAATCAAGGCTTTTTCATGAAGTTATTACACCCATTTCTGGCACAGCCTAATTTACATCAGAGGGTTCAGATAGGAACTGCAAAAAGATTATTCCTACTTGCTGCTAAAGGGCCTTCTGAAGTTTGGCAAGTTGGCTGCTCCAGATACCCAGTGGTCCCTAGCCAAGTGAGGCAGCGTAACAATTCACAACAGCTACTGTTTGCCCCCTCCCCCCGAAGAGGCCATTTAGCCCAAGGGGATGAGTGCTTGCAGAGGGCTGGGGCCTTATTACCAGGCATGGCATCACTACCCTTCTAGGGCCATGCATAGGAATGCCGCACACCTCCACTGAGCAGCAGATCTTGCCTGTATATCTACAGAGTGCATTTGTAGTTGGAAGTGAAGACATTGGCCTTTCAGCCTCCTGCGGGGAGGGACAACCTTGGTGGTGGACCAGTTGCTTTCAGTCAGACCCTGGACTCAGAGGCATTTCTACCCCAGTACTCGGGTATCAGAGCCACCTTAGAATAGCTGACATTCAGAGGGTAGAATAATTTTGTTCTACATGCAGATGAGACCCCTGGATACTCTGGCTCCAAAGACAACCACCAAGCAGAATGCCCTGCCCACAACAAACACTGGTCAGGAGATGCTCTAGAGACTTACTTTGTCGAGGCAGTAGACTGTATCCCACCATTGGAGGTGAGGGTCCAGTATTTCCCAGTATAGGTCCTGAAGGCACACTTCTTGGTGTCCTTGTTAATCTCCAGCTGGAAGGTTTCTTGGTCACTCTCCTCATCCTGATTGGCTGAAAGGTCCATCCCTATAGGAGAAAGTCAGGAAACTCATCTGGTGGCAAGAAGCCCCATCCTCATGATACTGGCCCCCCCAAACCAACCTAGTCCAGCTCAGACTGGACAGAGGCACAGAGAGTATTAGAGAACAGCCCCTAATACAGCCAACTTCCAACATGTTTGTTAGGGACCCCGTGAGTTAACTGAATCAGCAGCACAATAGCAACAGCAAGGTAGAAAGTGGGGCAAGTTTTGCAGAAAGATTCTGTGACTGTTTGCTTACTCTTAGTGAATCCCCCTTAGCCTCTGCACGGGGTACTAGTGCAGCTTTCTGCAAAAGCACCTATGCAAGCATCCAGGGAACAGTTTCCCTGACATTTAAGATTTTAATCTGGATGCTCAAGCAGTTGGAACAGAACATTTCAGCTAAATCTGCAATAATCACCACAAACAGCTAAGAGCGCTACTCAGCCCTATTCCTGATCAGCCCATCCAATGAAAATGAGAACGAGAGGAAGTTACAATTGGCTACTAGATGTTTTCATGTGCAAGAGATGCTAAACTATTCAATCTACACTAGTAAAACTTGTCTGCCAGCATGCGACTTTCCACCACATCTGTAGACTTTATGGCGTGCTTAAAACCAGGGCATGGGCTTGCAGGTGTTAATTGTCAAAGCCGCTTCTGCGTTTCCTAGTCATGCTGCAGCACTGGGAATCAGAGGCTGCAATATGGCTGAAACAATTTGTACCTCATTGGCTGTACAAAGGAAGAGAATTCAGGGTATGCCATATTGTGTCAGGTACCTGCACCCCAGAGCACTACAGATGCCTCTCTCCTCTTCCATGTCAGCCGGAAGAGATCAACAAGGATGTCAACTGGCCTAGACTAGGCTAGCATCCTGCACAGATCAAAGGCACTCCGTATTAAAACTGGAATCCTAGCACCTTAAAGACTCCCCCCTCCCCCGGGCCACTTTCACCCTAGAGCCTGCTTCTCTCCCTCCCATCCCAACACTGCCTGGCTCACGCACGCCTGCAGCTCCTTGTAGTTCCAACTGTCCTGTCTGGCTTATCATGGCACTCAGGCTAGTCTCCTTGCTGCTGCTCCTGTGCAAAACTGCACGGCTTTCCCTCCTGTATACTGCTACCTCAACACAGCTGTCATGGCACCCTAAGCCAGTCTGGCCCTGAGAGATACCGAGAGGCCACACTTGCATCTGACCACAGGCATTTATCGTCAAGAAAATGTGCTTAGTCAATACATGCTTGGGCCAAGTATCCCTGCAGGGAAAGGGAAACTCACCAAGCTTGGCAGCTTCTTCCTAAAAATACTTCTGGGATGTGAGTCACAAGCAGCATTTTGGAGCCAAGAAAGGCCCAGAGTAAGATTCCAGTGTCAGACTTCAGAGATCTTAGCAACCTACTACTTTTGCTTCTATTCCTGGAGCCTGCTGTTCTCCATGGGGCTTTGGAATCAGAACTGTGGGGGTAACTCTGCTGAAATGAACGCTAGGAATGGAGGGAACCATCTGGCTGCCCCAGATGGGAAGGGTTTTTCCAGGGAGAGTATGGAAATGGCGGGTTATTGAGAACAAGTTACTTGCCCATTAGCAAGAATGAAGTGCTGAATTTGACATGGATTCTGGAGCTGAATTAAAGTGGGAGCATTCAACATAATTTCTCTGTGGCATGTGTTTTAAAGGGCCATTGTCTACCAAAAGGACATTGCCATTAAATTCTGTTCACAGCATCCTTCAGTGGGATAAAATTGAATATTTTGTGAAGGGCTTCCCCCCCCCCCTTGATGTTGAGGATCCTCCCCCAGTATAAAACCGGCTTGTCACCTCTTCACTATTAACAGTAGTAGCAAAGCTGAGACTCACTTGCAGAGCTGGAAGGGAGAGACAGCAAAACCGCCTATACCAAGTGCCTTCAAACGCACAGGCCAACAACTAGTTTTCCCTCTAATCTTTCATCTCTTACAATCTTGAGGGTTACGCCTAGTAGTTGGCGCAGAATTTTCAGAGAGTCATTCAGATTGGCCACCACGTCCCTTTAATTAGGGCATTAAACTGCAAAAACAAAAAAGTCACTAGATTGGAAATGCAGCTTTGGGCCTATCTATAGAAGGGAACAGGCCTAGACAGAGGCAGGCTAGTTAGACATCGGTTATCTGGTCAGACATCAGGGTGAAGACTGGCCCGTTGTGAGAAGTTGATAGGGGCAGTGTTAGAGATGGGGGGGCGGGGGGGCTGGCTTCAAAAAGTTATAGATCCATCTCTAAACCTTCACATGCATTTAATAGCCAATACTGAGGCCACCTAGGTCTGGCCTATACTTTATTAGCTGGAAGGATAAGCAATTCAGCTTTGTTTACCTAGCTTTATCCATAATTGTATCTACCATGTCTAAACTGGCTTCTTGTCAGTACCACCAGTACTTCTCTTTTCATCCAGGCACCTGTCACTCACGCAGCTGCCCTCTTTGGTCAGTCCTAGTGCAAAATACTGCTGGTGCCCATCTTCACGTGTACCAGGCATTTTGGGGCCATTTGAGCCTGTCTTCTTCCCCCAGGAGAGATTAGACTTACCTCCCCATCCTCCGGCCCTGCTTCTAAGCTCAGTTCTGCACAGCTCAACATGTTGTGGGTCTCAGTGCACCTTTGCAGTTCCCTGGGTTCTGGAGCCACCTGGGAACCAGTCCAGTCCCTGGCTTAAGCTAACCAGCCTTGTGAGGCAGTTTTTGCAGCTCAGAATAGCCAGAGCACAGCAGTGCTCCAGCCACGTCTCCTTTGCCAGGGCTGAGAGCTGCTTCAGCAGCAATGCACTGTCCGAGAAGCCTCTAATGCTGGGGAAATCCTATGGGGTTAGATCCAGCTGGTTAGAATGCCTTTAACCTGGCTGAGCTGAGGTAAAGGGGCCAGAATCGGGGCCTTCACTCTGCTCAGGTCAGCCCTGTTGGTGAGCCTGCTATCAGAACCAGTTCCCCGCCCCCCAAAAGCGCCCCAGGAGAATTTTTACTGTTGTGCTTGTGCCTCTCCAACATGGCCTTAACTGAACAATTTGCTCATTCACCATGATTTTGGAATAGCCACATCCAGTCCTGCATGCTGCAGAACTCAATGCAAGACAAGCAGACAGCATATGCCAGGCATTCAGCATTGGCGTGTTGGAACACAACGGTTCCAAAAGGCAGCTGTGTGGCAATGTTTGGGACTGATGCATGTTAGTTATTTATGGTGCTGGCTGCAGTGACCTGTGTTTTGTCACCTGATTAGCTGAGACAGGTTTGAAAGCCAGGTGGGAACATCTCAGGTGCGTCAGCTACAGAGAATGAAGAGCTTGACCAGGTTACGGGATAGCATCTTCTGCTAGAGCCACCAAAGGCCCTGTCTACAAGGATGGTTTTAGGGAAGTCTCTGATCTGCAGCTCAATAGGCTGATCTGTGTAGATGGAAGGGGGGGCAGAATATTTCCCACAAGTTCTCTGTGCAGACACAGCCAGGAAGTCTCAGTCCAGCCCATTACATCCGATAGCTTATGGGAGGAGAGGGGCAGGGTCCTGACAGTAAGAGTTTTGGGTAAGGACTCTCAATCCCCAGCTTGTAGGCCTAACTTTGGAAGGGGCATCGAGCTTGCTACCCACCATGCTGCTACCCCCTTTGCCTGCAATTTCCCATGCCTGCCATTTGGCGTTTGCTCCTCTGTGCTCAGCGGTAGAAGCAGCAGCTGGGGCTCAACTCACATCTGGAAGTCTATTGAATAAGCCTTTACACAATGGCCATACACTGAGGAACACAGTCAGAGGCTGGCTCGGGCTGGTGTTCCCCTTGTAGGGAAGGAGGGGCAGAAAATAAGGCCTCAGAACCAATGAATGAATGTGACTGCATAAGATCTGAGTAACAGGAAAAGCTTGGCCCAGGCCAAGTCTTTTAAGACAATATCCTTTAGTTCTGACAGCTTGCAGTTTGGGGGAGGGGAGGGGGGGTTGCCGCCTTCACCCTGAGATCTCCCCTCCCCAAGCAAAGTGTGAAGGAAGCACAGAATGTTGCTTGGGTAAACAGGCAGAGGTGATGGACATTAAGGTGGCAGCTGGCAGGGAAAGCCACAGAAAGAGGAAGGAGTTTTGGTTTCCTGCTAAGTTTCACAGAATCTCAGTTCCATTTGATTAAAAATGGAAACATTTAAGATTTTAGTTTCTTTCATCCCTGCTCTCCCCACTAGAAAGGGACGTTTCCTCTCCCAAATCCAGTATTCAGTTATGAATAGAATTGTTTGGAATTTAAATTGTTTACAAGGAAGACTGAATACAACTACTGGGGAATTTTTCATTCAAAGATGTTTTGACCAAAACCCTTTGGTTGGTTCTGCTGGCAGGGATGATCCTATTCCAGCAAGGATTTGGGGTCCCTGTGTCTGTTTGACAAGCACTATCAGGCCAGGCATAGGGCAGCAGGTGGAGTAGTCAGAGGAAACTGCATAGAAGCACCTGATCTCTCACTAGGTCTAGCCCGATGTTCTAGCACTCCAAATTTGACCAGTTCTTCCTAGTCTAACAAGGTTCAAGACTAGTAGAACCACATGCTTCCAAACAAGGTGTCAACCTAGCTTAATTGGGGGGGAAGGGGAGGAGGTTGGGTATATCTAGTACTCCCTCAGACTCCATGGAATGGAGGAGTTGGGGGGGAAGCCAGCAGGAATTGCTCTCCCCTATTCTTTCCTTATGGACCACACTAAGTAGAATGCTGTGGACCAGGGGTTCTCAGGCTTTCCTTTGGGGCCGCCCCACCCAACATGCTATAAAAACTCCACAGCCCCCCTGTTCCACAACTGGTTTTCTGCATATAGAAGCCAGGGCCGGCATTAGAGGGTAGCAAGCAGGGCAACTACCTGGGGCCCCATGCAACAGGAGCCCCCGGAAGCTACACTGCTCAAGCTTCAGCCCTGGGTGCCGGGGCTCGAGGCCCCAGGCTTCAGCCCCATGCAGTGGGGCTTTGACTTTCTGCCCTGGGCCCCTGAGAGTCTAATGCTGGCCCTGCTTGGCAGACTGGACCCCCTTGAAACCTGTTCACACACCCAGGAAGCTCCAAAACCCTGGTTGAGAACCACTGCTGTAGACTATTTACCATTGGGAATGATAAACTGGAGATAAATCTGTTGATAGTCTGTGGGTTGCTCAGCTTCTAGAAAACTCACTGTCTGAACTGCCAACAGAAAAACCCACTTGATTATTGACAAAGGTGATTTAGAAATTCCTTGTAATCTGTTTTCTAGACCAGAACTATAAAATACTGCAGTGTTTTATCCAACTGCAGTTAGGTTATATTGTAATTTTTAACCCCAAAATTGGATTAGGTGCTACCTGCAGCAACTTGTATTCCAGCTTGGGACTTGGCTACATTTTGCCGAGCCCATAGTGGTTTCAGGCCCCTCAGACCTGCTGAATCAAAGCTCCTCTTGGTTAAGTTATACATGTTCTGTCAACTGTGGATTTCACCTATACATTGCATCACCCCAGAACCAGCGCTGAGGTCCTTTTAAGAGGACACTTTCCATGGTGAAAGCTGAGCACTCCAAATTTGCTCAGATTGAAGTTAGTCAGAAGGGTCAGAGTGATTCACCCAATAACGTAAAGAGTGGAAGTGTTTTATGACAGTCATTCAGCAGTGCACATGGACATGGACATGTTTGCCTAGCTAGTTGTAGAGTCTTGTGGATACACAATCCAATGCATATGCTAAATTCAGGGCTCCAAGGAATAAGCACCAGAGTTTAGGAGTTAATGGGCCAGCATATCCCAATTCCCAGTCACTCACTTGCTCCACAACCTTTGCCATCATTTGCCCCTCCAGAAGCAGGCAGCATACTTCACCAGGGGTTTGTGGGAGCACGGAGTAGTCCCTACACTGAGAGCAAAGGACATTAAAAACATGAGCAATGGCTTCACCAGCCCCACAATAGCTAAAAACAAAACAAACACAAAAACACCCAACAAGCTGAGCTTGTGCAGTGCAGCTGGGTTAGTCCCAGTCACACCAATTTGCCAGTAATTGGTGCTGCTCTGTAAATGTTAAGGGGCCATAAATAGGATGGTCACTGACGTCTCCTGAAGGTGGTTAGAGATTATGTCTATCTAGATAATCAGTGTTAGGAGAGTGCCCCCATGGCTCAGTGCTTTGAGCCTCCAACCCATTTCTCTCCCCTTCCCTGCTCCGACCTGGCAGGGCTAGTCTGTGGCTTCCATCATGTAAGCCAGTTTCCCCACCTAGACAGCAGGGGATCACCCGTCCATTTCCAAACAGACCTTGAGTACAAGTGCCAGGCTCCCCTCTCACATGCAGAATTCAGCTTGAATGGCTAGTGAGCTGCAGGAACAAGGACGGCAGCAGGAAGTAGTGTCCCAACTCCTGAACTAGATATGGCAATCCAATCCACGCCCCACTTCACACCTGCAGTAAGGTCAGCAGCAGCTGGCGACTACAAGACATCTTGCATTTGAAAGGCTAGAGAAGGGCACCTTCTTTAGAGAGCAGCCAGCATGAACACTTACAGCTTCTAAACAGGCACGAGCTTGCCTCTGAGCAGTGGAGCAGAGTACCCTGGGACAGTGCAGTGGTGGGGTCAACAGAGCCCCTCAGTCTCTTCTGCTCCCCAATGCTAGGTACATTTACACTGCAGCTGGAGGGGTCGTTCCCAGCTCAGGCAGACACTCCTCCACTAGCTTCGATCCAGCTAGCCTGCCCAATAGCACTGGTGCCACAGCAGCACCAGTAGTAACTTGGACTAGCTGAGCAAGTACAATCCCATCTGAGATCTAGGTGGGACAGGCAGCCTTTAAAAGCACATTAGCTCAGAGCTACCATGGGGATATCTACACCGGTTGGAAGTTACACCTCCAGTAGGAATGTACCCTTGGAGTCAACTCTGCATCCTCCTACCTTGCTGCTAGGGTTCTAGGCTTTGAAGGGGGCTATTGCCAGCTGGGGCAGAGAAGGAAAGGGAGCTGGTAAGAGCTGCCAGCGCAGGACAGACAGAATATGGCTGCCCAAAAGCCTCTCACATTTATTTTAGCAAGAAGCTGAAGGGGGACAGTATTCAGTGCACCGCATCTCTAGGTGCAGATACAGCTCCTTGAACTGCCAACTATAGCCTTGGTTTCTGATATGAAATGTTAGCATACATCACTGTGCTCCCAGGGAGTTCTGTTCTTGGCTACCCTTAATCTGAAACAAGTCATCGGGAGGGATGCTTTGCTCTGTATGAGGAAGCCAGTGCTGGGTTGTAGAGGGCAAAAAGCAGACATGCCATGCCAGGAGCTAGATTCTACCTTCCCAGGGTGCCTCCTTCTCCTTCCCACTTCTGTCCCTAAAAGTGGGGAGACTAGTAGTACTCTGTTCACTCAGGTATGGAGGGCAGTTCCACATGCCACTTCTTTAGATCTCTTCTCTTTCCCATCAGAGAACTAGGCCAGGCCTGTCTGGCTCCAGCTGTGCTACACCCATTAACCGGGGTTTTGCAGAATGTGGTCTCCATGTGACCCAGCCCTCCACATCAGGGTTTTAATTTGAAATTATGAGCCACTGTTCCCTGCAGATGCAGTCTCTGCTTAGGAGGAGGAGGGATGGGGGAACTGGAATGTAGGGGAAGCCAGCTGGTCCCATTTTCAGAGCCAACAGCTAGAAAGCTGCCATGAAATGGTACTGAATAGTAACCAGCTTCCCATATGCTATGGCTCAGCAGGAACCACCTGCTGGGGTACTTGGAATGTATCAAGAGTTAGCTAAGAAACAATTAGTAGCAGGAGAAGTCTAGTCTCCCACCTGGGGGCATGAGATGAAGTGGGAGTGATAAAGCAAATCTAGATAGAGAGAACTGCACTATTGTCTTTCTTCATTTTGTTAGTCTATAAGGTGCCACAGGATTCTTTGCTGCTTCTACAGAACCAGACTAACGCGGCTACCCCTCTGATACTTTCTTCATTTGCAGACCCTAAAATAAAATTCCAAATGGAGGTGTAGACCCCATTGGAAATCTTAGTCTGTGGATCACAAGGAGCTGCAGACCACAGGTTGAGAGCTAGTTGATCTAGTGCTAGACAAAGCACTGGCTGCCCAAAACCGATCCTCTTCCCCACTACCATTCAAGGGTCAGCTGTGCTCTCGATAGTCCCTTGAGACTCTCCAAGGGATACAGCGGGCACAAGTACCAGATGTGACACACTGGATCGTAGGCCATAGGTGGTCTCACTCACAGGGAAATAGATCAGGCATGGGAGAGGAGAGAAGGTTCCCTGAAGCCCCCTCCCCAAATGTCAGGCTGGAGTTGGGTTATATCGACTCAGCAGAAAGGAATGCAATTACACTCCAGCATAACAATGCTTCAAAGGGCTGTAACTGAAACAGAACAGGAGGTCTGGAGGGTCACAGCCATGCAAAATTAGGGAAATGTTGCATGGTAAAATATCCTGAGTACCAAACAGGCTATTGTCCTCTCAGCCAGCTGCTAAGCTGTGGGTAAGAAAACTCAACAAAAAGCCTCCTTTTCTGCATTAAGGATTGGCTAACTCTAGGGATAAAATCATTCACTTTGGCCAGCTGGACCTTCTCCACTGATCAAGGCTAGATAGGTTCATCCCCACCTCCCAGAGGCTCTGGAGCATAAGGAGAAGCTGCGAGTTCTTCCCCACAGCAGCTTCTCCCCCACACTGAGTGATTCCAGGGACATATGGCTGAGTCAGCGGTTACTAGTTAGAGGATTTTACTGTCAGAGGCTGTGCTGCAGGCAATTATAGTAACATTAGAAGCCTTGGGGCTCACATTCTAGTAATTCCCATCTCCCTGTCCATTGCTCTGGATAATGTATGCAGACAGCTTATAAATACCCCAGCCCTCCTGCATCACACACCACTTGGTGTCTAGCCCGTTGCTTTCGACTTCTCACACCAATCAGCAAGTTCCATGTTGCTATGGCTGCTTTCTGGACAATGGCTTTATGCACCCATATTAAGCATTGGGGGGGAAGACAGTGGACAGACAGGAAGCTAGAGCAAGCTGTTGCTTTCTGAGCCAGGTGTGATTAGGGGTGATGGTGAAAGATCAGAAGCCCAGCCACCAGGTTGTGTTGCCTAGTCGCCTCCCAACCCTTACCCCTCCAGAGAGGGTCTACGCCTGATAAGATGAAACGTCCGACATCCAAGCTGAGAGGCGGGCTTGCTGCTCACACCTTGAATTTGGCACTTTGCCTGATTCTAAAGCCAGAAGCACTCATTATATTTAAAGTTTTCGGTTATTTCAGAGCGCTCTGCAAATACCGTTACCGTCAAACTTTAATTACTGCTCTTGGTAGATTTCCAGTCTGAAATCAGCACTACTCCTCCCGACCTCGACAGAGCTGCTAATTAATGTTAGAGGCACAGAGGGAAATAGGACCAAGAACTAATCTTCAGGGAACTCCAGAGTGGATAGAAAGCCACTTCAGGAGGAAGTCTGAGTGGTTGGCGAGGCTCTTGCTTTTGGCCAGATGGATGCAGTAGTCCTGTGGTAGAGGCTACACTAGGCGTAAAGGAGAAGCCCTCATCGACAGAAAGGATGTAACTGACTATTGAATATGGTCAGACAAACCTGGAGAAAAATCCACCCACGATATGGAATGAGGAGAGCGGAGGCAAGGGAAGTTGGACTGTGGCAGGTTTCATAGTTAAGAATCTGGGGGCGGAAGTTGTCCAAAGCAATAGGAAGAGCAGTGGCAAAGGGAACAGGAACGAGAGGGGAGGGAAAGTCACTCCCTAGGGCAGTCTTTAGATGGAGAAGACGCCTCCTCACATTTGGCAAAGAAAGAAGTCTGGGAGGGCAAGAGGATTGCCAGCATCTTTGGAAACCAGGTGATGGGAGGAATTAAGTCTTTGCAGCTCTGGTGAGAGCTCCCAGACTTACCTTGCTGTAGGGGGATTAACATTGAGACATTTTGGAGCTAGAGGGAGAAGAGTGGTCTGTATTTTGTTGCTCTATTAAAATAAAGTTTTAAATGAGGAGAATTCATGCCAGTAGGGAGCATCTCTAAATTACAGCTCTCGTCCCCACCAAGGCATCTTGGTACAAGCATTCTTATGAGTTGGCTCCATTAACAATGAGCTGTATGTTCAATGGTCCCCTGCTTCAGGAATATTACATAACAAAAGAATCTTTCAGCCCCAGCCCCTCTTTGGATAAGCTCCCCCCAGGGAAGACAGCTGTGGAAACTGACAGGAAGAAAAGCCAGAGTTGGATCAGGAGAGGGATTCCTAATTCCCTAGCTGGAAAGCTTTCCAACTGCTGCCAGCACAACGGGCTGGGAGATTAACCTCTCAGTACCACAGGGAGGCACAGACTCTGCATGAAATAGGCTTGTACATTCAGAGTACAACAAGTCTTCCAACACCATTAGTCAGTGGTGAAGTATTCTAGCAGCAACACCCTTTCCTCTGCCCTGAGCCTACTACACATGGGGTGGTAAGTGACGGATTCAGTCTGTAGCTGCTGGAAAAATTCAGGACCATACATAAAGTCATCCCTAGACGAGATGAGGTAGATTACCTCTGAGGGATCCACTGAAGGCACCCATTTCACTGCTCTGGAAGTAGATTCCAGCTGTAGACCCTTATAGTGAGGCGCAAAAGGTAAACAGCATTCAGGCATGAGTCCCCTATATATAGACTGAAGCAACCTCAATTTCTGTAGCTTGTATTAGGGCAAGTTATTACAGGATGGCAACAAGAGGAAAGCTGAAATGTGTGTAAGGAGACCGCATGCAGAACAAAGGGACAATTACATGTGCACACCTGCCTTTTCAGTTCATGCCCATGGCTCAGACTCCAGCGACAGGCAGAAGCTTTAGTATGCTGGGAATTGGTACACAGCAGGCAATATTAGTTACTGCCCAGTGCTTGGAGACTTAAAGCTATAGATGCAAGTGCTAAGCTGCATCTTTTACTTCAAAATTCTCATGTATGTACTGAAGTTAGAGCTCTATGGTATATGTAACAAGTCACGTGACATTAACCCACTACAGAATCTGCAACTGCTGGTTATCTGTAGCACAATACACCTCTAAGCCCAACTAAGATGGAGGCCTCTGTACTAAGCACCATGCTCCGGAAGAGCTTGAAGCTTGCCTACATAGAGTTGCAAGGGTTTAAAACTAATGGGGTTATTTTAAGCTCTTGCTACAGCTTTTTGCACTGCTTACTGATTTAAAACCAGGCTTGTTTAATTAGATTAGGAACTAGTTTGAATTTAAACAAGTCACATAACTAAAATGAAGGTGTCCACACAGGGTTTTTACCTAAAATCACTTCAGTTTTACAAGCAGGCAAGACAGAGGGGGTGTGTTCTCAATCTTAACAATGGAGGGACTGAAGTAGAGCAGGAACTCGGTATAGCAGAGCCAGGAACTGCATTCACATCTCCCAAATCCTAGTCCAGTGTCTTAACCACAAGGCCATCAACCCTCCCTGAAGGGTTATTCATAGACTAAGTCTCTTCAGCATGTTAAACCCCCTCAGAGAAAGCAGCAGGTCTCTCTTTGTGGCGCTGTATGGTTACCAGCTGGTTTTCAGATGTTGCAGGTGCTTCAGTTCCAACTGGAGAATAAGCCACCTCAATAATGTTACAGTGCTAAGCAGGTCTGACCCATGGAGTTAGGTTTCATGTGACCATCTTGGGGCCAAATATGGCTAAAATTAAAACTACTTCATATATGGCCTGAAAGTCTTGAGGTAGAGATCAGAGGTGGAATGCTGGGACACGTGTGCCCTGCAGGAGCAGCAGGTCCAGCAGCATGAAGTGGGTCCTTCCAGGAGGGTAGGCACCACATTCCATTCAGATTCACCACTCAAAGGGTCAAGCCCGTTGAGTGTTGGCACATGGGGGCAAACATGAAGCCAGATGTCCCTTCATGCTATTAATGCAGATAATAGATGCATAGTTCCAATGCCCTGGCCTGCGCATAGAGGCTAGCCTAGTTGTTTGTGCACTCTAACCTTGAGGAGACCAAAACCACTTCCAGCATGAACATGTGCTACTTAACAGTGGCCACAATGTGTGCATGGCATTTATGCAGTGCTTTCCATATGCCAATTTCAGGGCACTTATGAACCCAGAGTAAGCTTCAGAAGGCATCAGTGAGGAGGAAATTGACTCAAGTTAGCGCACACACACACATCCACCCACCCAGGCTCATACTAGGGGATTAAAAATAGCAGCAAAGACATTCCCATTCAGGCTGGAGTCCAGGCTCTGAAACCCAGCAAGAGGGTTAGTTCTCCAAGCCCAGGCCCAAATGTCTACATTGCTATTTTTATTCCCATAGCACAAACCCAGTCAGTTGACCTAGACTCTGAGACTCTCTGCCATGGGCTTTGGTTTTTTGTGCTCTGTAGCTGCACCTTCGTGACAGAGCAGCAGACTGAACCTAGGTTTCTTGATTCCTATGCTGCAGCAATGAAGGGATGACTTTAAGGAGGTAGCCAGCAAGTCATTCTCCAAGCTATTAAAGGCCAGATCAAAAGAAATCCCGCAAGGGAGGGTTACAGCTGAAAGATGCATCCAAACCTGCCACCCAACACCCAAGTTGAAGGGCCCAGTTTGTGGCCAAAGGGCTCCTGTTTGAATTGAACAACTTGCTATGTTGTGGCGATTCTAGAGAGCTCCCATGTTGTGGCATTTTACCCAGCAACACAATTTCTGTGTTGAGGTCTGCATGACAGACCTTCTGTACTGCTACCTGCATGCTAGGGTAGGACTACGTGCTCCAGTGCTATTTAACCCAGATACACCACCTATTTCCCACCTGTGCCCAATTGCTTTAGGGAGTCATTGCCGTGGGTCTGCCAGCAGAACTACAAGCTCAGAAGCATACAAGAAAGAGCTGCCAATGCAGATGGAGGGAATTTGGCTAGACATGAACTCAGGATCCCAGAAATAGAACCAGTGTCTCACCTGGGCCAAGATCCAGGGCACTTGTGGGTTTGAAGGCATTTTAAGTTGGGTTCAACTTCCCTTTCATCTGAACTTCATTCCAGCTACACTCCTCACTTTCTGGCTGTAGGTACAGAAGCTCAGTTTAGAGGACTGGCCTGCACTCCCCATTGCTTAGCTCGGACACACGGAACCTGGTTGCTTAGTTGTTCTTGCAAGGGGACCATCCCCTCATACCTGCAGCACTGCCCCAGGCTACTTTTCAATAAAGCTTCTCTGGGTATCACACCTCAAGTCTCACACTTGGACTCCTAGTTAGGGAGAAAATCCTGTTTGTTGGGGTCAAGTCCGGACACAACCACTGGTAAACAGACAAAGCTACGCAGGCTCTGCAGGCAGAGCAGCGGCTAACGCAGCACCTGAAGAGGCAGGCAGTGGCCATTCTCCTAGAATTGTGCTCTGGTTAGAGTCCTGGATGCAGCAGCAATAAGGACTTTACTACTGCATGGATTTCCAATCCCTTCATGGCCCCCATTAGGCAGATTGGGATCTCCATATTAATGGCTGAACCAGTCATTTAACCTCTGGGTCCAGGAAAAGCTGGGAACAGAGATCAAGAGTCACCACCCTACTCCCCTGCTCTGAGCATTAGGCAGTACTGCCTCTGGCTCTCTGGCCAGGTGACTCCCAGAAGTAGGTTAAGATTAAGAGGGAAGGACAGTAGGAGCCCCATTTACATTTGGCATTTAGCTACCAGAGATCAGGCATTAAGCACACCTCTCTCTGCAGTCACCTATCCCCAGTGTACTGTGAAGGCCAGGAGTCAGAAATCCCTATGGAATTCCCCTTCCCCCCAAGCAGCAGAGCTATAGATATCACTTACACCGGTTGCTTATGCAGGCTAGCTTTGATCACTTTGCTCATTTCCTTCCTACCCTCCCCCACATGCTTCCTGCTTCTGGCACACAGCCTGTAAACTCGCTTGATGTTCCCTCAAGTCAAGCCATGGTAGAAAGTAGTTATGCTCTGACAACACTAGTAAACATATGGAGGGGATAGGGTGACCAGACTTTAAAAAGTGGCTGATTTTTCACACTTGCCTTTTTTTTTGGGGGGGGGGGGGGGAGGGAGAGAGAAGAGAGAAATAGTTATTCTTATATATGCATCAGGGCATCTGGTCACCTTAGGAGAGGGAGATCACCCACCCACTTAGGGAAGAGCTCCATCACTCCCCTATCCAATAATTAAACAGGGAAG
Organism: Mauremys mutica; assembly: GCF_020497125.1. Lineage (NCBI taxonomy): Eukaryota > Metazoa > Chordata > Testudines > Geoemydidae > Mauremys > Mauremys mutica. The sequence goes on along the minus strand of NC_059082.1, from coordinate 77,545,281 downwards.
GGGAGTCCTGTCTGAAGGAGCCTCCCACCAACAGAAGAAAAGAACATCTGGTAAAAGCTCAGCAGCAGTGGGGAGTGCTCCCGCCCCAGGGAACCTGACTCCCACACAGGAGGCTGTTACAGCAGACCCAACATCTCCAATCCCAGAAAGAGGGGGTTTGTTTCTGCTTATCTTATTTCTAACCTGAAATTACAGGCTGACCTTGATATTTGCATATGTGAGCACCCTATTAACATAACCCCACTCTCCCATTCCCTAGAAAGTACAATCTGTCTCCTAGATAAACCAGCTCCTTTTGTAGTCTTGGCAGGCTTCCCAGCTAACTGAGCATTTCTTTCCAAGTAGGCTAGTTGATTACACCTTTGGCTGATCTCATCTGCTCCCTAGGCAGACTCTGGGTTTCTAAAATAGCCTGCAAGCAGCTACCTGGGCATAATCTCTCTGGAGGCTTCGTAAATCAGAGAAGGAAGCAGACAAATCTAGATCATCCTCAAAAGAATTATACAGTCACTTCTTTTCCATGCTGCCTGCCTGATAGACCTGTTTGACTTAAGTTTCCAGCTGATCCAGCCATGACATCTTCAGCATCTAGGGCACATTCCTAAATCCTGACCTAAAAGAGGAGATTACCCTGTTCTGTGGCTCTCCAGGCAAGCCCCGAGGAAGTTTTAAATTTATCTCCAGGAAGGATCTGAAGCACCCAAAGAAGTGGTGAATCAGAGCTGCCTTCCAGTCATCAGGCTGAACTCCTGCCATCCCGCTTCCTGTCACACATCCCCACCCCTGGCAGACTTTTCCTTAGGTTAGTGAGGCATGAATCCCTGATGTTCTGGGCTTCATTCCAGGAGGGACTCAGTGGGGAGGGAGGGAGGGGGGGTGAAGAGCTCCTCCCATTTCCAAGTGTTCTCTACCTGAATACAGTGGCAACCAAAGCCAAGTGATCTCTGCTGACTAGGCACTTGGAATCAATGAACACAGGCTTAACAACTATCCCTGGGGCTGCATGTGCTCCAACTTCAGGAAAACAGACAAGCCTAGGCAGTAGCTATTATAGCTCTAGCTGCAAAAGTTATCTGAACCCAGGAGCTCCTCTGGACTTCCTGTGGGAGAGTCTTTCCTTCCCTCCAGATACCCAGACACAAGGATCCTTTTCTCAGAGGCCCGGTAAGTCTATCCACTGTGCATCTAGCTTCTAGTTAGGCCAGGCAGAGCCCAGTTAGTGGAGAGGTAGCACTAACAAGGGGCAGATGCTAGCTAATCTGTGTTCACACCAAACTCAGGGTTTTGGAGGAAGGGGGGAAAACAAAGGGTTTTCTCAACTGAGTTTGCCACCCATGTTCTTTGCAACCTCACTGATGGTGGCAGGAGACAAGTCAGACCAACATACTGCTGCCCTCCCCAGTGCAAGGGGAAGGAGAGCATGACCCCAATGAGTCAGTTCAAAATACAGACTTTTCAGGGCCAGTATCAAGTGTTCATTTAGGATGTGACTCCCTTAGTCTGTTAGCCAGGTCACTCAGAGCATCACCAATCTCCAGAGCATCCTCTCCTCTGCAGTATCAGACACTAGGGACAGGCTTATCAGCCCAGTAAGGGAAAGGGCTGCCTGGAAAGCCTCCCCTGGACATGTGTTTTTAGGTTTGTTTCTAATTAACCTTGGAACAGAGTGGTTCTACTGCAGGGGGAGGGAGAAACCAGCAAGGGACTGAAAGAACAAGCAAGTTGTGCCCCAGCTGAACCAAAAGAGAAGCAGCAGCTCCACAACTGTTCATTGCTGCTGCTGGCTAGGATTAACCAAGCAGAAACTGCTTCCCTGCCTGAAACATACTTAAAGGAGGGATCATATTGCAGCTAAATTGCTCCATTGCTACCCATGACAGTCCTGAGAGGTGTGCTATTTCTTTCCCCTTTAAGGAAGAGACTGAATGAAGCTAAAGCAAGAACCCAGACTGGAGTCCATCTGGGCCCATGAAGTAAATCCCTTCCCCCATCCCAAAAGTTTGCACTTTGGCTTTTAACATAAGTTTTCTGGCACATCATGGGAAAAGTCTCAGGGGAGCAAGGAACCCAAATTAACAGTGATAGTGTTTGGTCCTCCTGCTCCTGGGTCTTCCCACCCACCCTCTTCAAATTAAGGATCAGGCTGAGTAGAATGCCTCAGACTCACTAGTCCGGGTCATTTGACCAGTTCCCACCATGGGTGATGGAGCCCACAGCCCCTTTCACTTCTTCCAAAGTGGATGGAAGTATTTTGAGGGAGGGAACATGAAAACAGATTTCCCCCCCTCCCCCAAGACTCCTCAAGACAGCTCAGCCACATTGCTTGGGCTTCTCCACTCCTAGCCACATTCCACACCCTGAAAATGAGCAGTGTTCTTTCCACCAGTGCTGCAGGAGCCTTCCTCCACTTCCTTGGCTTGTAGGGAGGCATTCCCTCCGCAGCCTGCCTATCTGACCACTGCTGAATGCCTCCCCACCCCCACAGATACCACCCCTCCCGCCATCTGCTTTTCCAATCCCGCATACTCCAGCATGACAAAAGACTGGAGCAGCAGCTCCCCCTCCCCCAATGAGCTCAGCAATAGCTATTCTTTCTGAACCACAAGCCCGCCCTTGTTCTCCTACCAGCCTCCCCATCTCCCCCCCCTCCATTGACTGGACAAATATTAAATATCAACTGTTCCTTTGGCTGATATTTTTGGGAGTTGGGTTGGATGTGGTTAAGTCAGTGAATTCCCTGTAGCGGCCTGCGGAGTGAAGACAGAGCAGGCAGCCATCCAACCATTACAGACACTTCAAGACAGGGGAGGTAGGAATCCTTGTGGTTGCACATCCATTTTGGTGACTGTTCATAGAAGGGCTTAGACCAAATTCATTCCACAGCCTTCACACACACGGCAAGCCAAGCAGTTACCATGTATATCTGACCTGTATCACAAAGCCAGGCAGTTTGTAATGGACTGGCTCCCACCTACACAACTGAAGTATCTTAAGATAGCTTTGATTTCACACTGGGGGGGCCGCACCATTCTGTAGCTCTCGCTCTATGTTACCAGCCTCAAGCAACTGGTGGTTACACTTGTGGGTGCAGAAGGTGCAAGAGAGGCGTTTAATGCCAGTCCTAACAGCCCGCTGAACTCCCAGTTAACAGTGAGCACCCATGGAGTGCTATGGTCAAAGATACGACCATGAAATCCACACGGTTCTTTCCCCATCACACACAAAGCTGGTCCTCTGCACCACTGGAGAAAAACCTGGCTTCCAAAGGGAGCGGGAGCTCAGCAGGCCAAGGCAATGCTCCCTTTGTGTGAGCTGAATGTAGGTCATGTTTTCCCTGCACAACCCCAAATCAGCCGCTAAACACCCGAGTTTCAGCTAAAGCCGTTACATAAGCCTGCCAAGTTCTGCCCTGCAGCGAGCAGCCTGGATGCACAAGCCAACACGCGCCGGAGGGACACGGCTGTAGCCCAGCGTAAGCAGCAAAGCGGGCCTAGGCCAGCATGCACAAGCGTGCAGGGGAGCTGCTCGCCCCCGAACGGTAGGTCTGGGGCCGCCTAGCATGGCTTGTGCCTGCACAGAGCCCCGGGCTAGAGGCTGCCCGTGCAATCCTGCCCAGCTTCAGGAGTAAGCGGGGGAGGGGAGGTCTGGAGCAGCCCACTGGGTTAATCACAGCCGCTTTTCTGAAGCGGGGGAGAGGGGGCAAAGGGGAGGATTGGGGACAGGGCGTTTCGTTGCTGGTTTAAGTAGCTGCCTCGGATGGGTTAGATCCGTTGCAGCAGCTGGTCTGGCGGTCGGGCAGCCAGCAGCTCCAGTACAAGGCAGGCAGCGAGGAGCAGGATGAAGCACCGGTGCCAGTTCCTACCGCCAGCCACGAGGCGCACGCAAGGAGCTGGCACAAGGTGCATCCCGGGGAGGCGGAGAGCCACTGACCCAAGCCGCAAACCCCGAGTAGGCTGGGAACCGCTTCCAAGCCAGGGGGTGGGGCAGCCCCCGCCCCAGCACCTGCACCCATGGGCACATGCCCGTCCCAAGCGAGGTCCCCCAAGGTACAGAGGCCTGGCTGCGCAGCGCGACCCCCAGCCCCGCCGAGGCGGGCAGCTCGGGGGCAGGGAGCTCGCCCGAGGATGCTGCCGGCAGGGAGGGCAGCGGGGGGGGGGGGCGCTTACCTTGCCTGGTGGACACGTTCCTCTCGTTGCCGGCTCTCAGGACCACCTGGGGGCAGCTCTGCTCCAGCACGAAGAGCTCGTCCTTGCCCACCTTGGTGCTCTTGCCGGCCTTGAGGGTGCCGCTGGGCCCGGAGGGGGCCAGGTAGCGTCCCTCGCCGTCCCGGAAGGCCACCTTGCCGGACCTGAACTCCAGCGTGTAGCCGGTGCCCTTCTCGGGCTTCTCCACCAGCCGGCCGTCGTGGCGGAGGAAGCGGTGGTCGCAGGTCTGGACGCTGTAGCGCTGGTCCTGGAAGACCAGGGTGATGAGGGAGTCCACCCCCCAGGGCACGTCGCGGTCCACCGCCATCTCCTCCTGCTTGGCGCTCAGGTGGGCGTAGCGCTTCCTGGTGAGGCTGTAGATGTTCACCTGCGGGTGCATGGCGATGTGCACGCTCCACTTCTCGGCCGCCGACACGGCCTGGGCGAAGCAGGAGATGCGGTCCTCGGTGCCGCCGAAGTAGCGCTTGTGGGGCTCGGACTGCAGCGACCAGCGCCCGTCGTCGTGGGCCAGGATGACGAAGCGGCAGTCGGCGGCCGGCTGCTCCCGATCGCAGCTCACGTTGCCGTCCTTGTCGGCCGCCAGGTAGCGGCCCAGGTGGCTCTTCAGGAAGACCACGTTGGTGTCGTCGCCGTCCTGCTCCAGCGTCCAGATCTGCTTCTTCTTCATGCTGGGCGCCGAGGCGTTCACCTTGAAGCCGAAGGCCTCCGCGGTCAGGTACTTGTTGCCGCAGTTGATGAGCCCGAACTGGATCTGGAGCGGCGCCGAGGTCCCGTTGGCGGTCATGCTGGCGCAGCGACGGGGGGTGGTGGGGGGGAGCGGAGCCGCTGGGGCTGCAGGAGCCGGCTGGGCTGCAGCGAGAGAGAGCGAGCGACAACAGGGGGCGGCGGTGGCTGCTCGCCTGGGTTTTCTCCACGCCTCCCCCCGGCCTTTGTTCGGCTGGACCGCGCGTCCCCCCCGGCCCCCCTCTGCCTCTGCACAAAGCCCGATTCACAGGCAGCGCCCCCAGCTGCAGCCTATATAGAGGGGCGGATGTCGGGGCTGTGCTTGCGGCCACGCCTCCAATTGAGACACCGGGGAGAGGGGTGGGGGAGCGAGGGTTTTGCAGCCACTAAAAAGAGGGGGGAGGTATGTTCCTTGCAGCACCCTAAGTAAACGCACTGCAGGGAATGAACCCCCTCCTCCCCCCGGGAAACCAGCCTCCCCTCCCCCCGGGCGTTTTCCTCCAAACAAGCTCTTTAATTAACAAAAATACCAAATCTGTAATGTGCCTGGGTTGGGCTTTTTAATTATGGAGCTAGGATTAGTTGCTTGATGCAGATGGATATAAAATAGTAAAAATAGCCAAGCCAAAGGCAAAGCAGATCTATTGGATGCAAATAGGCGGCCAAGGAAAATGAGCCATGGATTTAATAGACCTTCAGGTCTCTTCGGGGTCTTCTGATATTTCTAGTGTTGCATTGAAACTGTAATCAAGCCCAAGCACTTGTTCATTTCTTCGATGTTTGGTGGTGGGGGAGTTGGTGGGTGGTTGTTAATAAAGTGAAAATGTCATCCCCCCATAAGCAATATTTAAGGTGCCCTGATCCTTCACATATGAATGCTCTATGCTGCCTGCACACCGAAGGCCCGGTCCTGATCTCACTTACACCAACTTTAAACCAGGGCCGTTCCAGTGGTTCACTGGAATTTCTTTGGGTTCTGAGCCCAGCATAATTCAGCACTCTATTTTCCACCAGTGCCTGGGCTCTGGGGATGCTGATGTTTGCCATTACTTCAAGAGAGATTTCTGGGGTCCATAGCTTGGAGAAAAATAAATACCACTCTGCCCAAGGATGAAGTTTACCACACATCCAAACAAAAACTATCAGCCTCAAAGAGTTTCAGCTTGTGGAGTTACCATGAATTTTTCCATTAGGCGTGGAGGGTGTGAGTTGCCTCTCTTGCCTTTGGGTTTGGCCCACAGAACCAACCATCTTCCCAGACCAGCTTGGATCTTGGAGGCTGCGCCACAGGCCAGCGGCTCTACACCAGCTCTGAACTCCCCTGTTTTGCCAGTCCAAGTGCCACAGATTCTCTGGGATCCTCCACAGGGAGGTTCATGCTAAAAGCAGGCAAAACTTCCCGTTCCTACGTGCAGGCTCCCATCTGCATCCTGAGGTGGAGGCAACCAGGGGGCCTTGGGAGAGTCATCAGAAGCCAGACTTCCCCAAATCTGAATGCACATTTCCAGGGAATGGGGGGAATTGAGTGGGAGGGTGTTGTGACTTTCCTGGCATCAGGAGTCCCTTGCTAGAATCCCCTGAGTTCCCTGGTGGCTCAGTGACACCTCAAAGCCCTCCTCCCTCCATGAATAAATGTTATAGCTCCACCCGGGGCATTCTGCTCATCACACCCTAGATCTAACCTAGGTGTGATTATGGCCGTAATCCTCCAAACGCTTGCTCAGGCCAATAGTCCCACTTATCTACCTTTGCCCCCCAACCCAAGCTATGCATCCTCACCTGTGTTTCCGGGGACTGATGCTCAGATATACTAAAGGCCCTTTGTGCTGCTCTGGCAGTGGAAAAAGGACCACAAAATGGGCATAAATGGCCCCTGAGAACACTTCTTGTGCAGGGGGACTTCCTGGCTGGTGCGGAGCCGGCATAAGGACTCTTCCCTGGCCCAGCTCCTAGCCCCTGGGGTGAGGCATGTCCAGGATGCATTGCACTGTGGCTATCCTCTGTTTCCCAGGCCCTGGAGGGGACCTTAAGGCTGTTCTAGCATGGGGGTGGGGTGGGGAATGAACAGATGTTGCCTGTCTCTCTGCGGTCAGACAACGACACAGACACTATGTGGCCCCAGAATACAAGAGGTGCAAAGGTCGCCTAAAGCCACCTATCCACTCCCTTCCCCCCACCTCCACATACCCATTGTTGCTGCCCTAAGCTCCAAGTCAGGGCCATTGGGTCAAATGCTGCTCTTGGGCGGGCTGCCCGTAGGGCACAGATCCTTCCAGTCAGTGCGGTGACCCAGCGGGTTCTGTTGGGGCAGGATGGTGCCAACTTACTAGTTATTCCAGATTTACCCTCCAAGTATCTCCAAGCAGAGATTGGCCCAAAATATAGATATATTTTTAATTTGGGTTCAAATAAGTGTTCTGAACCCATTAAAAAAATCCACCCACTGAGTAATAGCCAGTTTCATTTTATTTAGTGAACACCCTCCCCCCTTGTCTTAAAGTGGTAAAAATCTACGTGTCTTCTCACCAATCTGTTGTTTCTCACTGTCATTTGGACCCAGTGCTGGTCTATCAGTACAGGTCTAGGCCCGTAGCTGTTGGGAGCTGAGCTCTGAATGGCTCCGCTCGGCATGGACTGCTGGCTCCACGTGGAGTGCAGCAAAGCAAGGCCTTGCAGGCCGCAGACTAGTGTAGCTCGGTGTTAAAACTGAAAGCGACAGTGTCCAGTTAAAAATCATGGGCCAGACCATCCCTTCTGCCCTTTGATGATGGGAGATGAAAACCCATTCCTTCGGCCCAAACAATGGCAGAGGCCCCTCCCTCTGACACTGAGAAAATCACCATGTGCGTGTTGGCCCAGACCCTCCAAGGTACTTAGGCTCCTAACTTCCACTGATTTCAGGCAAAGTTAGGAGCTTATATACCTTTAAGAATCTGGGCTTCTGTGACTTGGGAGGCAGGGGAGTGCACAGTAGGTGGGAAGAGATGTGGGCCAAGGGATCCTCCTCTAAACCTGCCAGAATCTGGTACGGGCTCCTGCTCTGTGCTCTCAACCCCCTTGGCACAGGCAAGGAACCAATGAGAGTGTGTCTTCCGAGGGGAGTTGTGCTGCAGGGGGCACACAAAGGCACTGGGCCTCTATGTGTGTATTGGAGGTACCCCCTCAACTGAAGACATTGGCAGGTCAGAGGGGGGGGCCGAGCTGCCCACCACACAGGAGGCAATGCCCTACCCCTCATGAGGAGATGATTCTGAGGTAACTCGCTTTTCCCAGCCCTCCCATGGGTTTTCCTGCAAGAGCTTGGGCTTTAGAAAGAATTCCCTACAGGTGTCATTAATTGCTAGAGCTTTTCAAAGCATGGCTGGGTCACTTTATAAGCAGTTTGCTTAAAGCTGCTGTGTGAATCATGCTCCCAGAGTTTCCAGTGTGAATAAACTCCAGACCAGAAAGGTGTTTCATGAGTATTATGCAAAAACATTTGTTTTGCCTGGAATCAGTGCAGGAAACAACCGCTTGTCTCATGTTTACATGACTAAGAATTGTTGTTAATTACTGGTCCCCAATTCATTCAGAAAGTTCAGGAACTGTAGCCAACCCTGCAGCGAGCCTGGGATGGACTTTGAGGAAGTAACATCACCAGAAACCAGGTGAGTTTTGCATGGGGTCTGTTTTGTCTACAACATTGTGCACGGCTTGGTTGTTAACTCCAGGAATTATTTACATGGCTAGAATTATAAAAGTCTAATGTACTAGCCACTGTATATGCACATTGTTTATTTTTTGCATGTCACTCACCTTGGACAATTAAACTAGACTAGTCAGTTTAATTTTCTAGTTTCTGATCAGTGACATGGTTCTCAGTGGGTATCGAACTTGTGACCTTTGGCACCAAAAACTACAGGCCTCTTTCATTGTAGCTAAAGGAGATTCTTTTAACTGTAAGTAGCAGGCTTTTTTTCCCTCGCCAGGGCCAGCCAGTACAGGGAGACATGATCCGATTCACTAAGCTAGTCTGTTATCTATGCTGATGTCCCAATCCTCGTCAGCCATTTGTATCACTCATTCAATCCATGTGACTTAAATATATTTATATTAACATTAGTGCATAGCAATGTTCCCCCAGGAAGGGGCAAGCTCTGGGATGTGCACACGGGAGGGGACTGGAAGAGCCTTTTGCATGAGGAAGCAGTTGGCCCTCTTCTCCCATCCATGCTCTAGAGAGAAGTCACCAGAGCACAATCTCTCCTGGTGTCAGCATTCCAGCGTGTTGCCATGGTGCCAATGTGGGTGTGGAGTTAACTCAGCAGATACAAACCTAGGGCCTGCTCCTGTTCCCATCGAAGTGACTGACAAGACTCCGGGACCAGGCCACCAAGCAGTTTTCCCATCCCTATATGTCCCTTCTAGTGATCACTGCAGGCACGTGCTGTGGTCACTGTAAGAATTATACTGTATCCAATGTCAGCACTTTGATCGGCCGAGCAGGGCACTGAGAAAGCGAGAACCAGCCCAGTCCTTCTCTTCAGGCTGCAGGGAACCATACGGTCAAAAGCATTTGAAGCCCAATTTTGTCACCCTTCCTCCTTTAACTGTCCCAGAAAATCTCTTTCCTCCCTGGAATTTCCAAGGTGTAGTCTCTGTCCAGAGAAGGTTTGGGGAACTTTCTACTCGAGGTTTTTCTCTATATTTGGATCAGTTTGGAATATATTTTGCTGTATATAAAATGTCAGACATCAACCATGTTGATGGATTGTCATTCAAGTTAATAATGTTGCCCCACAATTGTATTTTTGTGAGCATGCTGTTCCTTTAACGCTGCTCTGTGTTGCAGGGCTCTGCTGCTCTGTGAAATGAAAGTTAGAGGGCGAAACCTGATAGAAAAGCCTGCAGCGCCAGGCATTAAGGGTCTTATCCTGCTCACAAAGGCAGTTTTGCTACTGGCCTCTATGGGTATGTCTACACTGCAGTTAAAAACCCGAGGCTGGCCTGTGCCAGCTGACCTGAGTGAGGCTTGGGCTAAGGGGCTGTTTAACTGCAGTGTAGACATTTATGCCCTCCCACCTCGCAGGGTCCTAGAGCCTGGTCTCCAGCCGGAGCCCAAAAGAGCTACGCTGCCATTAACAGCCCCTTATCCTGAGCCCCATGAGCCGGAGCCAGCTGACCCAGGCCAGCCACAGGTGTCTAACTGCAGTGTAGACATACCCCATTGGGCCAGTACTGGGCTCAGTATGTCTTCACTTTACAGTTTAGGGGCTAGAGATCCTGAATGCTGCTGAGCACCTCCTCAGTGCTAAGCACTTTCAATTCCCAGCAAAGCCAGTGGTAGCAACTAAGAGTGCTTCTCACCTTGCAGGATCTGGCCTGTCCTTTGATCCAGTCACTTCCCTATTCCATTTTACCTTCTGATGTGCCTCTGCTAGGTTTTTCTTTAACAAATGCGTTCCTGTCTCAGGCGCTCCTGTTAAAGTCTCCTGTGTCTTCACGTCCGTATTTCAGTGTAATGCGTGGGGAAACGGCTTCCTTGAGGTAGTCTGTTGGTGTCCCAGGTGCTGGACTAGCGGGCTCCTCTATTGCATTTCAACATTTTTTTTATTTCCTGTGAACTTCCATAGTAACATCTGGATAGTAAGTGCTGTGAGCCTCTGAGCCTCATCCCGGAGCCCCCGGATCCAATAACACTGCAGAAGCAAACCGCCCCCAAATGATTGTCCTGTAGCCTCCAGTCAAAAAGTGACGTGTTGCCAACCTTCTAACAAGGGCTCCCTGGAAAACGCTCTGCCTCCTTCAGTGTCACGTGTTATATGCCTGGGGTAAAATATTCTCCCTGCTCCTGGCAACCGCTGCATCATCTCCATACTCCCTTCCCCTTCTCCCACAAATCTATTTACTCTATATTTCTCCGGGGGTTGTGAGAACTCTGTGGCACATCCCACGGGAGCACCTCCAGGCCCTAGTGACCACGAACAGAGGTCCCCCTTGCTGCTGTCATTCCAGGCTCCCAGCAATAGTGCGCTTGCTCGGACAATGCCTCGACATTTGGACAAGCAGAAGTGGCCCAGTGTTTCAGGGAGGGTTAGAAGCAGTTTTGTGCCCCCTGCCCATCTAGATGATGCCAGTTCCTCTCCCTGGTCTGGAGCCCACTGTGCCCAGGGCTGGCCTAAGAATTGTGGTGTGGGGTCAGTGAGACGATTCCTCGGGGGTACACTGACCCATTTGATGTTCAGAGCATGTGTCCAGGGAGATCTTTAGCCTCCCACACTCCCCGACAGGTTGGTCTGTTTACATCAGTTGCATTTTCAAGGCTCTTTGCAAGAACCCGAAAAAAGCTGCTGTTACCAAGTGTTACCAACCCCATCCAGCTCACTGGTAGCAGCTGCATTTCCTCCATCTCACGTAGTATTTCTGCCTTTCTTCTGCAGAGCAATGCAGAGCAAGGGTTTTCTGTCATGCTACATTCCTGTGTAGCTGCTCACACAACTGTGTGAGGTTGCTTTGAAAGCTGACAGGTTTGGGGGGGAGGCGAGGAGCTGCAAGGTGTGAAGCTAATGCAATTTGAAACTCACAGAATTGCTGATTGCAAGGTCAGAGCCAGGGAGAGGACAGCAGGTGCCCTAGATTCTTCGGTCCAGTCCAGCACTAATGCTTCCCCCTGCCTCAGGCACAAAATGAGGCTCCCCTCCCATCCAGCCTGAGAACTGGGGGATACTGGGACTGAGTCTGACCAGGACTCCAGGGCCAAGTGTGCCAACTCTAATGAGACTAATCAATTAAGGTGGGCTAGAAATGGGCCATCCTGATTATCACTACAGAAGTTTTTTTTTCTCCTGCTGATAATAGCCCACCTTAATTGATTAGTCTTGTTATAGTTGGTATGGTAACACCCATTGTTTCATGTTCTCTGTGTATATATATATCTTCCTGCTGTATTTTCCACTCCATGCATCCGATGAAGTGGGTTTTAGCCCACAAAAGCTTATACCCAAATACACTTGTTAGTCTCTAAGGTGCCACAAGTACTCCTGTTCTTTTTGCTGATACAGACTAACAGGGCTACCACTCTGAAACGTTTCACAAAGCAGTCACTCCATCAGTCCTCATCCTCATAGGAAACCTGCACAGCACCCTCAAAAGATGAGCCTGGAAGCTTAAATTCATAACTTTACAAGACACTAAAAAGCATGGTCTTAATAAAGACACTGGATTTATGGCTTATAACAACAATCTGTAACCTATGAACCACCCCTTTTCTGTCCTATGCCTGAAAAGGTGTTAACGGGCCACTTCACCTCGAATGGTCTGGTGCAGTATGTGTTAACTACTCATGCTAAACAATCTGTTCCATCTTGTAGTAGCTGTGACACTGAGTACCTTTTGAAAGCTTGTCTCTCTCACCAACAGAAGTTGGTCCAAGAAAAGATATTACCTCACCTGCCTTGTCTCTCAGAGAAGATGTTTTTTAGGGGGATCTTTTTAATAGGCTCATTTCAAAGGCTATGAAATAAAGGAAAATGTGTTTCCTATCATGACCATCTCAATGATCAGTTAACATTGTATACAAGCAGAGAAGGGGAAGCGGTTAGCATATTTCCTTTAATTAACCTTGACAAAGGACAGTTTTAGCCACACCTGGAGGAAGTGTGTATGTACATATGGGAGACAGCAGCAGACAGAATACACATGGTTGGGGGTGGGTGGGTGAGTCTTCTTAGTCTTTAAGGTGCCACCCGACTCCTCATGCCATCTTTCAAACTATCCAATGAGAAATGGAGTAGCCAGGAGATCAATCTGTCTTACCAGGGAAGGGAGGGTGGGGGAGCTGGTATGTTTTTTGAGCTTTTCTTAAGAAAGAAGGGGGTGGAAGAGGGCTTCCTTATGGTCTCCTGTAGTGACTCAGATGGTCTAGTACTGATCTCATCCCAGTGCAATGGTGTTGGCTTCAGTGGTCAGTTATTCCTGTTCTACGCATGTGTTAGTCAGATCAGAAACAGCCCCACTGGTCTTGTCCACATTAAGAACAAACCAGAATTATTATGACCACATTTGAACACTTGTTACTATCAGGCTTCTAGGGCAGTGTTGACAGGGATATTTTTTCCTTGATTCCCAGTTTGCCAATTTTTAAACACCGACCAACGGTAATGTTTTACAGAAAGTGATAATACCTAGCTCTTATTTAGTGCTTTTCAGCCAGAGATTTCAAGGATTTTGATGATCATTATCCCCATTTTAAAGATGGGGAAACTCAGTCTCAGAGGCAAAATGGCTGGCCCAGGGTCATTTTGCAAGTCTGCGGCCATGCTGGGAATATAACCTATTTCTCCTCAGTTTCAGTCCTGTGCTGTAGCTCCTAGGCCATACTGACTCTCCATCCAGTCTCATGACACCCATGGGAGGTAGGGAAGTATTATTATCCCCCCTTTATAGATGAAAAAACTGAGGCACAGGTGCTTAAATGACTTACCCAAAGTCAGTGGCAGCTCTGATTGCCAGCTCAATCTGCTGGGCCACTGGAAACTGTGGGCTTGTCTTCATTAGGGATTATTGCTGCAGTGTAAGAAATGAGACCAAGGTAGATTTGCACTGGTACGGAGCATCTACACTCGGGGTTTGCACTAATGGGAATCCATCAGTGCCAGGTTCCCTAATGCAGTCTAGCGCTACAACTGCTCTGTGGCACACTCCTCTGCTGGCCACCCTAGAGACTTGCAATGCTTTCTTACCCCTGGTCTACACTAGGGGGCAAGTGGGGGGGGAAATCGATCTACGAGAATACGTTGACTTCAGCTACGCTATCTTAGATTGAATTAAAATTACTTACTTTGTGTCCTCGCAGCGCTGGATCGACGGCCCCATCGACTTTGCTTCTGCCTCTCGCACTGCTGGAGTTCAGCAGCGACAGGAGAGTGTTCGGGGATCAATTTATCACATCTACACTACATGCGATAAATCGATCCCCAATAGATCGATCGCTACCCGCCAATCCGGCGGGTAGTGTAGACGTACTCTTAGTCCCAGTTCTGCAGCCCATCGTTGCACTGCCTCATGCAAAATAACCAAGCTCCCACATCTCAGCCCATGGCTTCACTGATAGCCTTGGATGACCTCCTCTCACCCTCCTCCAGAGCATTTGCCAGGCAGTCGAGTTGGCCTTTCTGCCTAGTGCTTTGTGGGAATTTTTAACATACCAGTTCCCAAGATGCACTGAAGCTATTTGATTGATAATTGGCAGTTGCCCTGGTCTAATTATGACTGTATTAGCTGGAATAAAAAAGACATAAGCAGAAACACAAAAACCCAACAAAAGCTGACCTATTAATATGGGGGTGGAGCAGCAAGGCCTTTGAGATGCAAATTCTACCCCAGAGGGTTTTTCTTCTCTGAAGGTTTTTCTGTGGTGTAACCTCCAGGGCTGTTTAGGTTCTCACTGCACCAGCCAGCACACCATGATCAGGCAGCATGGGGAGGATGCAGAAGAATTCAGCCTGCCCTTATCCTTCTGCAGGGGTTAGGCCTGTCAGGCACTGGGTTCTGTTGCTGGCTTGGCCACAGGCTTCCTGTGTGACTTGCAAAGGCTGGTCTGCGCATAGGTTTTGTACCACTATCGCTATGTCAGTCGGGGGGTGATTCTGTACAAATATAGTTAGGTTCCTTGTCTCAGCTGCAGGGTGAGCTGCACCCCATCAGACCTTGGGCTTTTACCTTTCTTCCAGGGTGGAATTTAATAGTTCCCACTCTCAGAGCAGGCCCTGGTATTGCAAGGGTGCTTCCGAGTAGATCCGACTGAGTTTGGGTCCTGCAGTTTTTCCCCTCAGGATTCTGTGACCGGAGGGGAGTACAGTGACCAAACAGTCTTCTTAGAACCAAGGCATTGCTTATTTTAGCAATGGGAACACAGCAATTCGAGGGAAAGGATTTGAAACCAACAAAGGCCCCCCCCCTCACATCTTTCTTCCTCAAAGCCCTACCATCCTGTGATGGTGACCTAGCTTCTCCAGTCACCCCTACCAGGTTCCTGTGTCCTCCCCGCCCCAAATAACTGCTTTCTAGCTAAAAGTCACCCCCATCTCCATCTAAAGAGGGTCTATTTGATCCTGCCATAGCTCTTTTTTTTCTGTGTTTGAGGGCCTTTTCCAGTCCTGGTCCAAACCAGTTTTGTTGATTGGCTGGAGAGGAAGCAAAATCATCAAAACTAATAGCTCTGGCATTGTCCCTTAACAGCTCTTAAGTGTTCGCTGAGAGGTGGCTATCTGAAGCCATTCCTTTTTCATCATGCCTGAGAGCTCTCTGTTGAATTAATCCAATATATTCATACAGTAAACACCCAAATAACCCAGCCAACGTAGTCGTCATAAATTATCACAGGGCAGCTCCACATCTATCATACTGGTACAACACATCAGTGTCTTATACTGATCTAGTGTGTTCCCCTTCCAGGGCCGGCTCCAGGCACCAGCATTCCAAGCTGGTGCTTGGGGCGGCAATCTGCAAGGGGCGGCAGTCCCTGTTTTGCCCCCAAGCAGCAGCAATTCGGCGGCAGCGTCTATGTTTAGCTGTCCGCGGCGGCTTCAGCTAAACATAGACGCTGCTGCCGAATTGCCGCCACCACCGCGGAAACGTGCCTGCTGCCCTAAGGGCACACGGACTGCCCCCGCCATCCACGGCAGCAATTCGGCGCGCTTCTTCGGGGGGTGAAAACTGTAGAGCCGGCCCTGTCCCCTTCCCATAATGAAATAAGCTAGACAAGTATCACTGCATCCACACCGGGCGGGGGGGGGGGATAGGGGGTTGTTTGTCGTGCTTAACTGTACCACTACAGTTAAAGTGGCTGAGGGAGTGAAGCAGCTCTCCCAAGAAAGGCAGGGAGGTAGCGGGCAGGGTATTGCTGGCTGTTTGGTGGTGGTTTCATCCTGCCAAGCTGCCCACATGGAAAAGAATGACAGTTCTTGGGCCTGTGATGTGACTGCTTCGCCCTGCCCTACAGTTAAAGTGGTACAACCCTTTTGTGTAGACAAGCCCCAAGTGATCTACAAAAGAACAACACAGTTGCCCGCAAAGGAAATAAAAGGGCTTTGTGCCCCTCTGCGCGTCTCTCCGACATATAAACGTGACCTGAATGGTTTAGCGGGGGAGAGGAGGAGGAGGAGGGTTATGTTTTTGGTCAAGTTTCTTCTCCAGCTTGTTTTGTATATTAGAGGTTGTGGTCAGGTCTGCCCATTTTCTTGGAAGATGCTATGGCTGTCTGGAGAACAGGCAGGGTTAGGAGATTCCATGCGAGTGACATCTGATTAACGGAGATGGGGAGTGACCTTTAGTCAGTCTGCTTACAAGGCTTTTCTTTAACACTTATTAACTCCAAAGGGGTAGGAAACAATTGAAGAACAATCTTCACTGAGGATCCCGCAGCCCCATTCCTTCAGTTAAAGCACTAAGAAAGCTGTCCACACACAGCTGGGACATCCCAGGAGTCCTTCCGTAAAGCCTGGGAACATCAGACAAGGACACACCTGATAGTTCAAAGGAACAAATTATTGGGAGAGGGGGAGAACTTTCAGGCCTTTTAAAAATGATACACCCGTTGTGTTCGCTGCAGGCTCTCTCCATGCAGTATCCCTGACTCCAAAACGAGGGCAATGACACTTCCGCAGGTTAGCGTTTGCCTGGTGCTTTGGGATCCTCTGCTGGAAAGGGCTACAGAAATATGTTGCTAGGCCGAGCTGCATGCAACGAGCAGGAAACCTGCTGCCCTTGTCCTGAAGAAGCCTCCCCTGTTTACCTTGTTGCCCCTCTCTTCTCCTTTCCTCTCCCAGGGCAGGCTGAGGGAGTGAAGCAGCTCTCCCAAGAAAGGCAGGGAGGTAGCGGGCAGGGTATTGCTGGCTGTTTGGTGGTTTCATCCTGCCAAGCTGCCCACATGGAAAAGAATGACAGTTCTCGGGCCTGTGATATGGCTCCTTTGCTCTACCCTGCTGGTCCCAAACAGCCCTAACTGCAGGAAGCACATCTCAGCCTAAGGGGATCCGACCCTCTGGTCTTTCTGGCTGCTGGTGGAGAGAGCCAGAGGTTCCCTATCTGGCCATCTGTGGTTGCTGTATTGGGCCATTGGGGCCATTAGTATTTGGTGCAGTGGAGCAGCCTGAGAATATGAGGACGGGTTCAAAGGTGGCTTAGTCACATTCTCCCCCTCCTCATGAAATGTGCGGTGGGCTCCTGCGTGCAGTGTGTAATCCTGCCTGCGCACTAACGAGAGGGTCTCCTTGCCTGGTAGAGTGAACATCCCATCGCCTGCTGTGAGTTCTTTTACTGCTCAGCCTCCCTGGCCAGGGCGATTAGTGGGTGCAGGGGAACAACAGGCTTGGGTGGAAATGAAAATCCAGAATCCACAATTAGTTCTCTGCATTTGTCAGGAGGTGAGAGCAGCTGGTTCAGCCCCTAGGGCCATGACCTTCCTGGGCAAGGACATGGCTGGCCGTGAATCCCAGCCTGGGCAGACACCAGTGCTGGCTGGTGGATTGAGGAATGTGGCTATTCCAGCATTGTGCCAGGTTCCTCTGCTGGAGCTGGGCCTCCCAGCATGCTGGTCAATGGAGCCTGGCAGTGGAGGAGAGTGGGTTTTGCATTTGTATCAATCTCTGCCAGTCAGTGAAGGAGCAGAAGGGAGAGAGGTCCAGGCAGGTGCCATACAAGGAAATGTATTTTCACTCCTTCCCTCCTCCCTCAACTCTAGAATCCCTCAGCACCCTGGGGGTCCCTTTGCACCCCACTGTATGTGCTTCATTGTCCAGTCCCCCGCGCAATGCATTATAGTCATGACCCTTCCAGGCAAGGAGGAGTGGATTGGACTTCCACAGAAGCCTTGCAACACTCAGTTCTCCATAGGGGTCACTGTTGCGCATCACATGGCAACTTCCTCCCCACCAGGACCTGAAGATATTCCACCCGCCCAGCTCAGGGAGCCCGAGAGTGGCTGTGGGACTGGTGCCCGTGCAGTGGCTGGCGTTCCTATTAGACCGCTAGCTTTTTGCATTGCCTCTCCATGTCCACAGCCAGCTGGCTGTTTACACAGCTCCTGTCTTTGTGGCACGTTCGATACTGCCTCCATGGCCGAAGCAGCTAGCAGATCAGAGCCCCTCCTGCAGCACTGGGCTAGCACAGCCGCTCGGCTCTACCACACCCGGGGAGATGAACAAAAGGGGGAACCAGAGCTATAAAATATACATGGCTTTTTAGAAAGGGCTGCGCTGAAGGAAAAGGCAGCAGGTGGCTGAGATGAGAGAGCAACCAGCCCTTCTGCAGAGCAGTGTGCTTCGGCTCGCTTCGCTCCCACCCACCGCTGTGTCCCAAATATACCACACTCCCCTCAGAAGAACAGGGGATAATAATCTTAGCTGTCAGCCAAAAGCAGAAGCTAGAAACCTAACCCTTCACGTTCCAGATGGATTCAGATTCCAATCCCAGGCTTTGAACCGGCACCGGTGCCCTTGGTTCTGGGTCAGAGCTAATACTGGGTGGGAACGGTTTCCTTCTTCCTTTTGGAGTGAGCCTGAAATATTCCTAGAACTGGTGCAGTGTTGACCCAAAGTGTCAGAAATCTCCCCAGAACAGCTGATCTAATGAGACTGCAGCCTTATTGAATCCAACCCCCCCGCCTGAACCCTATCCCCAGTTCCCCCTTGAACCCAAACCCTCACATAAATCTAATAGGCAGCAAAACCCCACCATCTTGTCCTCTCAGTCTAGCTAATGTGTGGGAGTGTGTGTGGCACCAAAGGTGGCCAACGTTTCCATCACAAACCTTGGTATCTGGGAGTGACCCATCCACAGAACTTCAGTCTGAGCTAAAAGTTGGCGTGCGAAGCCTGAACAAGGAAGGAAGAAGTTACTTTAAAATGACTGATCCAATTTAAACATATACGAAGGCCAAATAAAACCCCAGCCTTGGAAATGCTGTGGTTTCACTGCTCTGTGTTCTTATAACTCAAAACCAGCTTTGATTTAAAACATGACACTTCCAGGACAGTGTGAGCCAAGCAGAGTGCTCCTTCCAGCTGAGAGAAGTTTATCAACGCTCCTACTGGCTCGGGCAAGGTGGAGCTGCTGTAGAGCTCCTGGCAGTGCAGCTGCTTGGGTCCTGATTCTGTCGTCGTGATGCAGGATGCACACAGAATATACCAAACTCTGTCCTTATTCACCTCCGTGTAACCCTGGAGTTCTTCTGCTCAGGCGTGTATAGAGTTTCTAGTGCGTCACGCCAATGCACTGAGAACCGAGTTTGGGCCAGAGAATCCAGCTGTTGGATGGTGGAATATGCTGTAGTGTCTGACCGATGCAGCAGGCCTCATATGGACCAGTTGGTCTGACATGCTGCCCTGTGTTTACAGATGGTCCAAAGAGATGTACCTAAGGCGTATGATTTCCCAGGGGGTGGTGTAGACTACAAATGTGTCCCAGTAGTCAAGGATTACACTGCTAACTTCCCACTTTGCTCATTGTATTATAGGATTATCCAAGAGATGGGTGTCACAGTTCAGGGCAAATGCACCAGTATTCCCCCTCTGTGGTCCAGTTAGGGCACCCTTTCTTAGGATCCCAGCTCCCCAGCTGTCACCTTTCTTGGGTGGATACCTGCATCTCTCTCCCCCCTGATCGGGGTATTTCCAGGTTGCTCGGTTCCCTACCTATACTGTGAATTCCCAGCAAGTCAAACTGCCTCCCCACTCCTGCTTGACCTTCCTTCCTCGGAGGCTATAAGCGGCATAATTGCCCACAGGTGAAAGTGACCACACAGCTCTTTCCAAGCAAGCACCTTTTTTCTTAAGGTGAAAGCATTAGAGAGAACACATTAAACCGAACAAAAGCACCTGCATGTATGCTAATAAGCTTACCAGAGATCACCCCAACTCCAGGAAGTGTCCTGGCAGGTGATCAGTCCTTCACACCCCTCCCAGGCGTTTTCCCAGGTTACAAGTTCATAACACCACGTTTGGCTGAGAACAAGAACCCCCCAGGAAGCTGTGAGGTGCTCCTTTCTACAGTTTGGGCCTTTGATCCTGGGAACAGGTAATTTGTAGACAAAGGCACCTTCTCAGGGTGAAGCGCCAAGGCTGAGTTCTTGCATAACTGGAGGGGTTACATCTGCTTACACCTGCCTTAGAGATTTCCTGAGAGATCCACTTACCTTCAAAAGTTCACATTGTTTCAACTAGGCCTTTGATGCTCATAACACTTTCCAGGGTTTATATTAGCCATGTCTCCCCCCTAGAGCCATTACATACAATCCCACAACAATGCCGTAGCTGTCACAATAGGGGTCAGATTCTCAGTAACAGCCATGTAAATCTGGAGTGACTCCACTAACTTTGGAGGATGAACTGCAGCTTTACACTGGCACAAATGAGATGAGAATCAGGTCCAAAAGCCCCTTAAGGAACCTGGCTCATTGATCTCACCTTCCCAGTACAAAGGTGTAAGGAGGGGTGCTTAGAATGAGGCCGTGCTGGGAAAGGACCAATCAGTCTCTGTTTGCAGTGGCTCATGTGACAGTTCTAGTCAGACTGTCACATCGCTCCCATCAAATGGACAAATCCGCAAGGTGAGCAGCTCAGAAGATGATTCCCTTGCAATAACTTCAGAGGGAAACATTCTCCAAGGTCACCTGTCAGTGTCAAATCCTAACTGCAGGGCCTGCTTTCAGTGCAGGCTTCGGCTCAGGCTTCATCAAACCCCTCCTGGTACCACCAGTGCAGTACAGCCGGAACAATGGCCACAGCTTCAAATGGAAATGTCCAGTGCTCGCGAATTTCTTCCAGGCCTGGGAGCAAAATATGGCTGGGGAAAAGCAAACTAAAGGAATCCACCCGTCAGCCAGTGGGGATGTGCTGCTCAAATAACAGCCTCAGGGAAGAGTGGGCCCTGCAGTGGATCCACGCTGTCTGGTTAGGAGCTGTAACGAATATGCTAGTGCTTAGCTCAAGACTCGCGGGTGAGGTAGTCTGGTTACAAATGAAGGACCCATCAGTATTCAGTACACTGGAAACTCTTTTCTTGGCCCGAGATGAGGATTCTGGTACTGAGCTAGCACTACTGCCTACCTGGGAAATGTCTCTGTTCCCAGTGGGCAAAAACCTGAAGCCTATAAACAATCAAAATTCTCACAGGGCCAGATCCCAAACCCATTTAGGTCAGCTGGAGCTTCGCATGAGGAGTAGGCCCCATATAGTTACTATACATTCCATAACAGGCCTTGCACCTATATGTAAAGTATAGGGGCCAATGAGAATATTTCAAAAGTAGCCATGGCAGGGGTTCAGTTGTGTATCTACCCTGTGCGCTTGGCGCAGGTGCCACTAACAAGGTAGCAGGGAATCAAGCCCAGAGAGACAAGCCGTGAAGAGGAAGAAATTGTCCTGGCAGCGGTCTCCCCACACACCTCTCTCCAAACTAACCTGGCCCATGCCAGTCAGCAGTGACAGACAGAGCTGGTGATGTGGCTTTCGACGGCATCCCCTTTCAGATCTGAATCTTGGATTAAATGGCGGCCAGTTTTAGCTGCCTGGAGTTTCATTTCCTTCTGCCACCTATGAGCTGCAGCGGGGCCAAATGCACGTAACAGTCTGTGATCCCTCAGGATTATGCATGAACAGGAGCGCACGGGCCATGTGGCTATGCAGAAGCTGAGTGAGGCATGCTTAGCACTGACCCTGCTGGCTCAGCAGGAGGGAGTCTGCCTTTCTGGCACATCTGGTCCATGTGCTGGCTGTGAACCAAGAGTGTCCCCACTCAGGTCTGCGCTAGGAACACAAACCTAGTGGGTCCAGCCACTGGGTGGGAGACTCCACTGAGTGGTTACGTATGCGCTTGTGTCTGGCCACCTGCTGGCAGACACAGCCATATGTTCTGGTGACACTGCTGACTGTGAGAGCTAAACTGGAGCATTGACTCGCCCCGGAGATCTGGAGACATGCAGATCCACCCAGGGCACACTGGATGTGGTGCAAAAATCAGAGGAAGGCACTTACTGCTGTGGCTACCTGTCCCCATCTGTCTGCTAGTGCAGCACCAGGCTACCACACACAGGTGTGATGGTGAAAATCCTAATTGTGATATGAAATCCTATGACCATAGGAACTCCCCTCCCAGATTGGGCCAGACATCCAGTATCCTGTCTCTGACAGTGGTCAGAACCAGATGCTTCAGAGGAATGTGCAAGGTGGCCTGTAGCGAACAGTTATGGAATAACCTGCCTATAGAGCTAGATTCTTCCTATCCCCCTTAGGTAGTGGTCATCTTATACCATAAAGGGGCTCTATCTCTTAAACTACATTGTGGCTGTGGATAGTCTCACTCTCATTATTACGTCTAATCCCTTTTGGAATTTTTGGCCTCAGTGATATCCTCTGGCAGTGAGTCCTGCAGGTTAATGGGGTGTATTTCTTTTTACCAGTTTTCACTTTGGTGCAATGTCCCCTTCTTCTTGTGTGCTGGAATAGGCTGGCTGGCCCTTGAAGGGAGGGCTCAGATCAACCTGTGATGGATGAGCTACCCCTGCCTAATCCTAGGCAGCGGGAGAAGAGTTGGTTGATTTCAGAAAGGGCTGGCAGAGCTCGGGTGGGGAAAATTGTGCTAGGAGAGGGCTGTAAATGCTCTTGTGGCAGGTGTGGGAAAAGGCTAATCTCCCCCTCTTCTTCCCCATGGCAGGTGGGCTGTACACTAGACCTAAGGAGACCATGTGGGGGATGGACTCCAGGGAAGAAGTCCTGATGGTCAGTGGCTTGGCAGAAGCTGAGACTTGAGGAAGAAAATCAGCTCTCTGAGTGAGGGGGGAGGGCAGCCCAGGCCAGGCCAGGCCAGCCCAGCTGGGGTACAATACCCTTTTTGGTTTATGCTACTCGATGGGGTCTCCCTGAGGGAAGGTCAGCCTGTTGCAGGACTAGCCTCACGCCTAAGACGGAAACTGAGGTGGTACTACTGTTGCACTAGGTTGCAGGAGGGCCTGGGGTGGGGGCATGCTGCCATGTGTTGTTTCTTATCATGCTGTCATGTCGCCTCTCTAAACTGAAAGGTGCTGATCCTTTCAGGCTCTCGCGCCATACAGGCTCCTACAGCTACCTGGAAAAATTCGGATCCAAACAAACCTACACAATTTGCTACTTTGTCAAGCTAGACGGTGCTGGTTTCACTCTGAAGTTCCAACACAACCCAGACAGGGTTTGGAAACCTGTCTGGTCTCTTGCCCACCTGGCTCCTTGGTAGCGCACCTGCCGGACTGCCTTGGAGCTGGGGCGAAGCTTCAAGGGTATGTGACTCAGGACAGCCTGCCAGGTGGATTGTCCCAGGGCTGGGGTTCCACTTCCTCTTGGGGAGAACTTCAACATTTTTTTGGGGGGGGGAGGGGGTGTTTCAAAAGAGGCTGAAACCAAACTTAGAAATATCAAAGTCCTCTGCAAAATGAAACTCCCTTTCTCAGCCCTTTGAAAATGGCCCCTCTGACTACTTCTTCAAGTGATGGTCCCTAGTGCGTTCCACTGAGGGTTTACACATGCGCACCTTGTGTTGGGAGCCGGAGATCTTGACAACAGTGTCTGTTGATCTGTGGAGGCACCCTGACTTGTCTTGTCTGGGGTGATAAACGGCGGGGCAGGGGTTTCCCATTCCTTCTCACCGCCGCGTGGTCCAGGTCAGAACTTTCAGCGTCCTCGTCTCTGACACCCCTTTAAATACGTAATTGTAAATAGCGCTAGAATTTTAGAGGGTCTCTAGCTGTTTTATCGTAGTTTCAGTGATTAACATAGATCGTTTGGGGGCTTTTCTCTTTGAAAATGCCCTCACGTACTGTGTGTGTGTGTGTGTGTGTCTTCATGAAGAAACAGCAAGGTTCAAATCCTGCCCTAAACTCTGTGATGCTGTTCATCTGGATTGGGGAATGGGGATGGGGGGAGAAGTAGAAGGGGCCTGTGCAGGGTGCATAATCCCCATTCACCTCTGTGTGATGGAGAACTCAGTTCTGTGGTAGCTTCCTGCTCACCAGCATGCAGAGAAGGAGAGGGCCAGGGCCAGAGCCCCAATGCTTCGATTCCCTTCTCTTCCCCCGGCTCTCCAGTTGAGAAGGTAAACTAGGGGCACAGGGCAGCCTCACTGGGTTGGCTTCATGGTGTGTGTGTGTGTGGGGGGAAGGACTGCTCCCCTCCACACCTCCTCTGGGCTTGTGCTCGGTGCTTGATCAGATTACAAGGCACCACATTTTAACACCATGTATAATTAACCTGTGAAACTCTCTGATGCAGGATGTAATGAAAACAAGTGCCTCGGAAATGTTGGCGAGTGGATAGACATTTATAAGAGTACAAATAATTAGTTAGGATACAGTTAAAAAGGCTGTTAACCCTCATGCTGCAGGGCATCTAGCAATCCCTAGCTGGGGTTGGGAAGAAATGTTCCTCCATGGCAGAGAGATGTATAGCCAAATTCAGGAGCATTATGGGTTTTGCTGCCGCTTTTGAAGCCCCGGGTACTGGCCCAAGTCTGATGTGGATACTTGACTAGAAAGATCACTGGTGTATTCTAGGGATGGGTTGGTACCTAGACTTGGATTTGCCTGTAATCCAGCCCTGGTCTGTTCTGGCAAGGCAGTGACACGGCGAGCCTGATTCTAACCGGAGATTGTCAGAGGAGAGAGGCTTGTTTGCTTTGCTGCTGAAAGGCGCCTGAGCGAGAACACAAGTTGGAGTGTCTTCCCCAAACAATGCCCTATTCAGCTCTTCTCCAGCTCCATGGCAGCAGCCTCGCAAGCTAAAAAAACCGCGCAGCTGCTCCAGCGACCGCAGGGCCTTCCAGATGCTGCGTTGCTCAGGGCAGGAGACAACAGCACAGATGGGCGTAGGAGCCTGTGGCTGCGGCACCTGCCAAGTCCCTCCACCACTTCAGGGCTCCTCCTCTCCATAAAATTCCTCTAGTTCTAACACCTTCCTCAGTCTCACTGCTGGTGTCTGATCCCAGGAGCTGGCTTGGGTAACAGGGGCAGATGCTCCTGGGCTGAAAGCACCGTCATGTGTAATTCGATTGCAGTATCTGTCAGTGAGCCAAAGGCCAAGGCAAAGTGTCCACTGATGTTCCAGCTGGGTGCAGTGAGCCTGGCCGAGTTGCTCTTGGATCCCAAATGGGATAAGGAGAAAGGTCTGGCTGAGTGGGACAAACAGAGCAGACATCTGACGAGACAGCCTGGCCGAGCCCCAGCCACTACGAGCTAGAATGGGGCAGTAACCAGGGAGTGGATTTCAGTATGACCAGCAGCTTCTCCACCCATTTTAAAAATGTCCCTTAAAGAACCAACTAGCTGGACTCTGCCCTGGAGAGGGGGGAAAAAGCCCTTTGCTCCAAAGCTGCTCTAGCAGTTGGTACAGCCCATGGAGCTGCACCAGGCTTTCTCCACAAGCTGCGGAAAGGATGGGGGAATCCATGACGGATCCACTGATGCCTCCCCAGCCTGCCTGGCCCACACGCTCTCCCTGCATGCAGGCCCAGCAGGGTTCTGGGAACTCACAAAATACTCTGCTGCAAGGCGTGTGGAATCCTGCTCCCACCCTGTGTCTGGCACCCCTGCATTAGTTCCTCTGCCTGGGGGAGGGGTAGACAGGATTGGGCCAAAAGCATGGAGTCTCTGGCTCGTCTCAAGTCCAGGAGAGACTTCGCTGTTGCTGATCTAGTTTCGCTGGGAGGTGGCCTGATACTAAGGTGATGGACGACAGGCTAAAGCCCTCAGAGAAATCTAGCTCCATGCATATTCGTTCCTGGGCTGTTACTTTATGAGAGGCTTAGCACTGAAAGTTGACTTGCTTCATCAAAAGGGGAACGTCAGGGGCTGCAGCTCCTCATTTATCCACGTGCTGGGGAGGGCAACCCACAGCCACCTCCTGATGCCAGCAGGTGGGCCCACTATGCCATGCACTGTGCAGCCAGCTAGAGAAACCCAGCCAGGTGTTAGTCGGCGTGCCGAAGAGCCCTGTCCTCCATAACCTAGAAGCTGCACCCCATGGTGGCAGAGGGTGTGTCCATCCATCAGCCTGAACCCTGCCCTGGGGCCCAGCACCCCCCTGCCCTTGCAGCTCTGCCCCTTACTTTCATGCCTATGTCTGATTCTAGAATGCTGGCGACAAGGGGAGATTTCCTACTTCATTGGCATGCAGATCCCTGCAGTACCTGGCTCCCCTTTATCTCAGGTTCCAGATGGATGGCTCCATTGTCACCAGTGAAAAGAGTCCATTGGTCAGAATTCAAAACACCTCCCCCGCCCCTTCCTCCATCCCAACCCAGCCCTCTGGACTCACTTCCAGCACAGAATCACAACTCTGCTAAGCCATGTCAATAGCCAAACTGGGCGGGGCAGGGAAGGGTGCGGGGGGGGGGGGACGACTCTCTGGTTCATTTCTCCTTCCTTTTTTATTTTTCTCTCCCCGTTGCTTTGTTGCAGTGGCATGTTTCTGGATGTGAAAGCGTGTGTCTGCATTGAGCACGTACCAGAAAACCACACACATGTACATAGACAAAGACCCCCTACAGAGAACATGTGTACACACATGCGCAGCATACACACGTACACTGAGAGAGATGTGACTCTTATACAAATACTTCCAAACCAAAACGGTGCACGTACTTCTGCAGGGATAAATGTAGGCAGAAAGATCAAAATACATATCCAGGTATACACAGGAGCACACGCCTGCTCAGACACAGATGTGGTTATTTATTTTTATTGAAAATGCACCCAGCCAAGGCAGAGACTCCTGCCATACACACACAGGCAGCCGTACAAGTGCACACACAGATAAACACCCACCAAGGGGTGCTTATGGGGAGAGGAAGGATGGTCTCACAGTCAAAGCACAGGAGCCAGGAGCTCTTGGTTCTGTTCCTGGCTCTGCATGGTGTCCGACACCATCAGGTGGTCCAGAGACATCTACATGGAACACATCACAGGACACCACCGGTACCAGCTTGAGTAATCGAGATCGCCAACCAGGGAAATAACCCACTTCCTTCCCTTATGAACCAAGGGACGCACCCCACCTAGGTACTTATTCACTACACTGATGTTGACTTGAACTCTTAATACATTCCATGGGTGGCGTACCCGAGCCTGCTTATCTACTGACGCTTTAAAAACGCCCCATCCCAATCTGGGTCTCGTTGGTTATGTGTTTATCTCGTGAACCTTGTAACTGATACCTGTAATCCCTCATAACTCGAGCCTGACCCCAGATGTACGGAACCTTCCCTCTGAACTTGTGTATATTTAATTTTAAACATTAACTTTAATAAAATTAATTTTTTAAGTCCTTCTCAATCACTTAACGACTCTGTGTCTCGTCTTCCCCAGCTGCACTAAAGCCGGTATGTTACGTGAATCCTGGCCATAAGCAGATAGGATGGGCTGGATACTGGGAGAGGATTTCTATGATAAATACAGTGTTAGCTGCAATGCAAGCCCAGCTGCTGCCATATAACAAAGGGCTTTTATAGTCAAATGCGAAGAGAGGTGAATTATGTCCTGAAGTGACTTGATATCCCCCGAAGAATTTCTGGCTGTTAATGTGCAGTGGTATTTTCATCATGTAAGCCTGTAAAACTCCCTGGTAGCAGCAATTGCCTTTCCAAGGAGCAGCTGTGTCACTACTGCCCTTGGTTGCCTCAGGCCCTGCTGGCTCCTTGTGCCTGGGAACTCAGCACATCTTTAGAGAGTGGTGTCAAAGGAAATAGGGCTGCCTCTCCCACAGGATACTCCAGTGCTTCCACTAACACTGCATTTCCTCTGCACGCACAGCCCCCGCCTTGCTTCTGTGCCTAGCCGGCAGGCAGACCGCTCAGGGCAGTCACGGATGTGCTGCTCCGTCACATGCAAAAACAGCCATGTGCACGTCCTAAGACCCTCGCTGGAGAGTCTGGTCTGAGCATCAATCAGTTGCTCCTTTGACTGTTGTGTACGTAATGTAGTAATCTACATTTCTACAGGGCCTTTTCTCCACTAGGATCTCAAAACTATATGGGGGCAGCGTGGTCTGGTGGCTAGGAGTTAGGAGAGTTGGGTTCTGGTTTTGGCTCTCCCACTGAGTTGCTGTGTAACCTTAGGTAAGTCATTTAACCTCTCCGGGACTCAGTTTTGCCCTCTGTCAAAAGGGCTGAGGCTGCATGCTCTCGTGAAGCCCGATGAGGTCTATGGATGGAAGCACAAAGAAGGAAAGAGCAGATAGGAGTTATCACTTGAGTATCAGGCAGTTTGTTGGGCTGGGTCTTTTGGATGAACCTTAAAATCCAAGGCCGAAGTTTTCAAAAGTGGGTGTCTAGAATTAGGCGGTGCTAGGCTTCCCAAGTACCCAGCGCTGGGAGGCACCACACTACCCCGTGCCCTTAGTGGGAAGAGGCCTTGTCTGTGCCTGCAGGGGGTCAGCTCCCTGACTCCACCAACCACAGGCCACACAAGCACTCCCCTCTCAGTCCATGAGGCCCTGTTGTGCATCTAGGTAAGCAACCGGCTCTCTTCTGAGCGTCCACCCAGGGCATATCCAGCCCCTGTTTCACCGGACACCCTCACCGTTCCCAAAAGAACAGTGCGCCACAGCTTACCAGTTACTCCTCAGGATCCCTGCTCCGCTCAGCCCACTGCACTTGGATTTGGTTATAGTGAAAACAAGAGCAGAGATTCAAATAATAGCAAGTAGGTCGAGGTATCGGAACCAGTAAGTTAAGATTTTGTGGTAGACATAACATGGCTTCTAGAGTCTAGGCTTAACTGGCAAGATGCTCCATGTCCATAAAGATTAGTTCACCCAAGGTCTTTCTCCTAGAGTTTAACCACCAGACCAGCATTGCTCCTCCAGCCATAAGACAAGCAGGCCGGTTGCCTGTCCCCATGGTCAGTAGGTCTCAACCAGGGCCCCAGGGCCCCCTGGGGAGTTGCGAGCAGGTCGGGGGGGGGCTGTCAAGCAGGGCCAGCATTAGACTTGCTGGGGTCCAGGGCAGGAAGCCGAAGCCCCACCACATGGGACTGAAGCCCGGGGCCCTGTGCCCCGCCACACAGGGTTGAAGCTGAAGCCTGAGCAACTTAGCTTCGGGGGGGCCCCGTGGCGTGGGGCCCAGGCAATTGTGCTGCTTGATCCCCCTCCCTGTAATGCTGGCCCTGGCTTTTATCAGGGCCGCCCAGAGGGGGGGCAATTTGCCCCAGGCCCCGAGCCCCACGGGGGCCCCCACCAGAGTTTTTTGGGGCCCCTGGAGCGGGGTCCTTCACTCGCTCCGGGGGGCCCGGAAAACTCTTGCGGGGCCGGGCGCAGGATCTTCTTCCGCTCCCGGTCTTCGCCGGCGGGGGGGGGGGTCCTTCCGCTCCGGGGCGGAAGGACCCCCCCGCCGGCGAATTACCGCCGAAGACGGAGCGGGACCCGCCGCCGAAGTTCAGCTCAGTCTTCGGCGGTAATTCGGCGGCGGGGGGCCCTTCCGTTCTGGGACCCGCCGCCAAAGTGCCCCGCAGAACCACGGCGGGGGCCCCCCCGCTGCAGAATTACCGCCGAAGACCCGGCTGCACTTCGGCGGCGGGTCCGGCTTCGGCGGTAATTCGGTGGCGGGGGGCCCTTCCGTTCTGGGACCCGCCGCCGAAGTGCCCCGCAGAACCACGGCGGGGGCCCCCCCCGCCGCAGAATTACCACCGAAGACCAGGCTGCACTTCGGCGGCGGGTCCGGCTTCGGCGGTAATTCGGCGGCGGGGGGGAGGGGCCGCCGCGGGTCTTCGGGGCACTTCGGCGGCGGGTCCCGGAATGGAAGGGCCCCCCGCCGCCGAAGACCCCCGGACCCCCGGAATCCTCTGGGCGGCCCTGGCTTTTATATGTAGAAAAACCATTGTTGCAGCACAGGTGGGTTGTGCAATTTTTATAGCCTGTTGTGGGGGGTGGGAAGCGGTCTCAGAAAGAAAAAGGTTGAGAACCCCTGCCTTAGGTGAAGGATACTCTGCGTTCACTGGCATGCTCCTGATACACCGGACTAATTCTTTGATCCTAGTCCTAAACAATACATCCCCTCCCCCCTGCTGCGTGTTCCTTCCTGTAGATTTTGTGATCTCTTGTGGACTTCGCAATCTTGATTAGCTGGCGGCTCCCTATGGAAAAAGACTTGATGGTAAGACTCACAATACACAATGGTTAGCCAGGGAGATAAGTGTCTCCTACCCCCTGCCTGAACAGAACCCTTTATTATCTTCTGGTGACTCCTCTTAACTTACCTACCTTAAGAACATAGTTATTAGCAGGGATGGGGATAAGTAACTCCTTAGATATCTATACATACACCTTGCAATGATTAGGATGAGGAGTGTGTTATTGGCTGTTGGTAGAGACCTCACACCCACCCTTTAGCACACTGTATGGAGACATCAGACCCAGGGGATGCCTGTAAGCCCCCATACACCTCTGCTGGTTGGCACCAACATATCCCTGGGTCACAGGTATCTAAAGCCATATTTAGTCACTAAGCACGCCACGTTTGCTTTTTCCAAAGGGCAATGACCAGGACCAGCTCTACAGTTTTCGCCACCCCAAGCAGCGCACCGAATTGCTGCTGCGGACGGTGGGGGCAGTCCGTGTGCCCTTAGGACGGCAGGCATGTTTCTGCGGCAGCGGCAATTTGGCGGCAGTTTCTATGTTTAGCTGAAGCCGCCGCGGACAGCTAAATATAGAAGCTGCAGCCGAATTGCCGCCACCGCAGAAATGCACGTGCTGCCCTAAGGGCACACGGACTGCCCCTGCCATCCGCAGCGGCAATTCGGCGCGCTGCTTGGGGGCAAAACACCAGGGACTGCCGCCCCTTGAAGATTGCCACCCCAAGCACTAGCTTGGAATGCTGGTGCCTGGAGCCGGCCCTGGCAGTAACAGCTGCCCTGGCCCTGCAGCTGTGCCACCCACACGAGGGTCTGCACAGGTGCCACTGGGATGACAGTATCTGAAAACTCACCTCTAGCACAGAACCGGCCCGTGGACAATGGGTGGTCCAGTGAGAGTCACGTACACCTCCCAAGAAAAACAGCCCTGCTGCAGCCCTGTTGCTTTGCCAGGCCTGCCACCTGAACCTTCAGTAGCTTTCCAGCACTGTTCACTGTTACCTGTTAGTCATTTAGATGACAGTTAATGAGCTTGAGGGGCGTATGCTCCTTAACCCACAGGCAGGAAGATGAGGTGAGCAGAGCTCTAGGCTGAGTCACATGCACCCTTTGCTGCACCTTTCTTTGCAGAGGTTGCAGTCTTCACATGTAGGAAGGAGCGCTGTAGAATGAGGATGATTCATGCGGCGTACTGCAAGATCTAGGAAATGTGTGTGTCTGTAGCTCTCTATATCTTGATCTCTGTATCTACTGAGCACTTACAAAAATCAGCCGTAAAACACTCAACTAATCTCAATCTGAATGACAGTGGCACTATCACCCCATATCCTTCCTCTCCCTCATCAGCTGGGGTCCCAGAGAGCTTCAGCTGAAGAATCACTCTCCTTAGCTGTCCCATTCCCACCTCCAAGGACTGCCAAAGTCTCCGAGGCAGGAGGGAGTAGTCAGGACCTGCTATTTCTAATGTAAAGAACAAGGAGGAAAAACTGTTTGAAATGACTGTGTGAGGCTGTCTTAGTGTGATGTGCAAAGGGCGTGTGTGTGTGTGTGTGTGTGTGTGTGTGTGTGTATATTAGCTTTGCTGTTCACCTTTATGACCAGGAACCCAGAACATATTGGAGAGTGAACGGGAATTAGTTATTAGATCAGGTAAATACATTTCCTTCTATGTATTATGGCACTCCGAAGGGTGTTTTATTTCCCCTTTGCTGTGACTTGTTGATTACCTAAGATCTTCCTTTTATCTGCCCCTGAGATGCTGGGTGTAAAAATATCAGTAGTGGAAAACCCGCTGGAAATAGCCAGGATATCACAGTCCACCTTCCCTTGCCTTGGAGAAGATCTGGAAGCCCAAGAAGTGGGTCTCCCAACTACAGCGCCAACATTTGGATCCAGACCCAAACTTCCCAAAGCTCTGGGTGTTTGCTTAGGCCTTTCCCTGCCATGGAGTGAGCAACCCGGGTTAGACAGAACCATCCTGGTAAGCAAGGATGGGCAACGAGTCCCCTCCCCTGAGCCTTCCTACCTAATCCAATCTCCGAGGGGAGAGATCAAAGGTGTGCAGCTAAGAGAGGAGGAAGGTGGTTTGCCAGGCTGCAGAATTCCATGATAAATGGTAAAATGCGGTAATGGTCCTCCAAGGGTCAGTGGCAGCACAACACAAAATGCTCCCCGTGCTGGCCAGCTCACAGCAGCACTGGTGACCGGTGGGGAATCCACCCAGCAGGAGGAGAAGCATCAAACTCAGGTCTGCCAGGGAGGCTGGGCTAAGGAGGAGGATGAGCATGGCAGGCCAGAATGAAGGGGGATGCTACCACTCCTGCTTTGTGTCCTCGTCCCAGGCAGGAGTGTATCGTTTTGGGATATGCCCTGGTGGGCCACAGATGAAGCAAAGGAGACCTGGGGCACCATTGGAACCAGAAGATGATGAGAAGATTCCCCACCAGCTGCTCCCCCCAGAGACACCAGCGTCTGCTTCGCGCTTCCAGATCGTGAGTGACTCACAAACAATGAACAGTGAACACCATTTGAGTGAGGTCCGTGACCCTGCTAACCTCCTCTTCCCCCACCCGCTTTGCCTTCTGGGCTCGGGTGACATATGGCCCATTACCAGCCGCTGGGTTATTTAGGCTAATCCATCATTTTCTGCCACCCGCCTGGGATCCTTTGTGGACAAGGTCATTCCTGATGGGCCTTGCTCACATCAACCTTAAAACCAGGAGTCACCGCAGGTCTAGCCCATCTGCCTGTTCTGCTCCCCTGGCTGCATTAAGTGGCTGGCTGGTGGTCCTGAGGGACAGCCCCAGTGTGTGAAAATAGCCTCTTTGGGGGCTGATTAAAAGCATGTTCTCCTGCCCTGGGGCAGCTAGAGATATTGGCTGGGATGGAGCCAGGGACATTCAGGGCTTGATCCACAAAGGTATTTAGGCTCCTAACTTCCACTGGAATCAATCTGGGCCTTAGGGCCGGATCCAAAGCTCTTGGAAGTCAATGGAAAGAGTCCTATTGACTTCAGTGGAGATTAGATCAAGCGCTTACTAGTCGGCACCCCCTTACCTCATATCTGCTGCTTCTCCTACCTTCCTCCTTTCCTCCCTTGGCTTGTAGGCCAATGGCGACCAACAGGACTCTACTCCTAGGCCTAGCACAGGGTCCTTTGCTGCTCCATGCAGAAGGATAGTCCTACTAGACACCTGCAACGTTTTCACCGTGGAAGTACCTCTGGGCTCTAGCTGTTGTGCTAGGAGCTGTGAGGATCAGAACAGGCATTCCATGAGATGCCCTGGGCACAACATCAATAGCGTCTGGCTCTGATTTGGATCCAGGCTTTTGGGTGAAAGGTTCAGTATGACCAAGAGACCATTTGTGCATCTTCGAACAGACTGATCCGTGGTTCATGAGGTTGCATCAAAAGCATTTTCCATCTTGCATCGTAGAACAGGTTCTGTGAAGCAGGTGCCCCAACTCCCATTTAACATGTGGCGAAACTGAGGCATGGATTGGTTCAGTGACTTGCTCAAGGTCAAATAGGAAGCTTATGCCAGAGGTGCAGGAACAGAACCTGCGAGTCCTGACTCCCAGGCTGCTCTCACCACTAGACCGCCCTGCCTGTTAAAGCCATCCCATTTAGAAAAGAGACCATGTGTCCGACACACACCTGTCTTTCCCCCTTTGCTTCCCATGCCAGGATCTTGCCTCCCTTCTCCCAGGGCGACCCAGTCATGCCGCAGGAAACAAGTTGACATTCACTGTTAGGCGTCGGTGATTTGCTTTGTGGTGTCTTGGCTCCTCCAGAGACAGGAAAGGAGTCAGCATTCCTCATGCCAAAACGAAGAGGTAGCGGCCATGGCCCGCCCTCGCCAGAGCTTCAGGGAAGGAACAGCTGATAGACGGAACGGAAGCCCCAAAGGCAGACAGACACACTGAGGGCCTGATTCTGCATCCCAGAAATGGACTGACTGACTACACTGCCCCCTTTCCCTCATGCAAACGGGTCCCCGACACAGGCATTTGAAGAATTAACTTTGGCAACACATTCTTAGCTTGTCAGGCCAATAATGTTATTGAAACGGACTGTGACTAGAGAGAAACAGAGGGAGGCCGAGAGTGTGATGGCTCCATTTTCCACTGCACTCAGCAGGGGGAAATTCTTCCAACCCACCCGCTCGCCGCAGAGGCTTTTGTGCCCAGAACACGTGTGGCAGGGACCAAAGTGCTTGTTCTGCTGCTGAATCGCCCTGACTTCTGCTTTCTTATGCTGACTTCTCGTGTGGGCCAAGAATGGCCTGTGCTCATAACGCGCCAAATCCTCTGAGCATGAAGCTGCTGCTTAGACGCTCGAGCCAGGTGGAGCGGTAAATCTTCAATGAGGATGCATACCTCCTGTCCGAAGAGTGGCGCCCACAGCCATATGCACGGTGCGTCCCATTGGCAGGGGCAGAGCTCAAGAGGGCAGCGCTGCAGGGGACGCCGGGCTGGAAGGCTGGGGCTGAGCATGGCACAGACTTGGTGGGCGAGACACTGGGCCAGCAGCTGCAGAGGGGATGGCTCCACGGGGGGCCGTGGTGACACCAGTGATCTCCCCAGCAGCCCCCGTGCTGGGCTTGCCGGCTGCCGAGCCTGGGCATCACTCCACTCTGGGAGCATGACTCCGTTTTGTTCCCTTGCTCCAGGCAGGAGTTTTGTTGGCAATGAAATGTTGGGCCGGAGCCTGCAGTGGCACCATGCATTGTGCGTACCGTGTGAAAAATGTCCGGGGCCAAGGCATGCAAACAGAGCCAGACGTCTCGCACTGACTGTGTGCAACGCAAGGTCTATCTGGTGTGTCTGTGCGCGCGTGTGTACGGGTGCCTTTTCTAGGTGTCGGCTCGGGTTGGCGTGTGCAAGTGTGCAGTCTTGCTTGTCTCCCCTTCTCTGTGTGTCAGATCCCCGTGTCCATGTCTCTGTGTCTCCCACGGCTGGCTACGTTTCCCGGTGAGGTGTGCATGGCCGTCTGGGGGTTCGCATGTTAGCAGGGGGGAGAGGAACATGCTCGGGCTCCTCTTTGTTACAAACAGTATGGATCCTTCTGAAGAGACAGACACCCCTCTCCACCAACCAAAGCCCGAGCCCTGGACCCTGGCACCAATGAACGCTGCAGCGAGGGCCCCGTGTGAAGGGGAGGGCAGGAGAAGTCTCCAGCAGGAGTTGCATCATTTTGGGGAGAGCTGCGGTAATCGGCAACGTCTGGTGGAAGGGAACGCAGCTGGATTCGATTCCCCCTTCTCCTGCTGGGAGGGCCTAGTGCTCAGAGCAGGGTCTAAATTCAGGGCCCGCACTCCTCCCCCACCTCCTGCGAGATGCAGGGCGATTTAAGAAGCCTGGAGAAACGCTAAGACCAGCCAATTTCATGCTCCACCGGCTCCTCGCTGCTGCTTGTCAAAGAGAATCTCTCCCCCTCCGGTCTGACAGCATCTGGCATTCATTATCCAAATCAACCCCAGCCTGTCAGCAGGGGATGGAGACCTCCAAAGCATCTCAGCCTCTCCCAGCTCCTGCAAGCAGAGGGAGGGGGCATGCTCTGGTCATCTCAGCTCTCTGAAGCAGTCGCTCATGTATTGGGGGGTGGGGGGGAGGGGATGAGGATGGGATAGAGCACCCACCCCTTCCCTTCGGGGTCATTGTCCCACCTCATCTGGCTCTGCTCCCACTCTTTTTTTTAGCTTTGCCACACCCAAGTATAATCACCAAGAGCTGCAGTCCTTCCCCTCCAGCCCCTAACAAGAAGAGCATCATTTGCAGGAGGACCAGAGTTGGGTTGCGTGACCCCTGAGGGCTAATCCTCTGATGTGCTGAGCATCCTCCCCGCCCATTGGGGTCAATAGCTCTCAGCACCTTCCAGGAGCAGGCCTCTTTGACCGATTGTCCTGCTACAGGAGCCCTATACAGCAGGAGGAGAAAAGGAGCCCAGGTTTTTTGTTAGGTGAGTCAGTGGGGGATGGAAGAGCAATAGAAAAAACCTCCTCAGCACCCTGTCTCTCTGCCATAGATGCTCACGCTTAACCCATCCCTAGTTGGAGTAGCTGGCCTGTGGCATAGCCAGCAGGTCACATGTGCAGCTGTGAAACTCTGGCAGCCAGACAGCTGGGAATCCCCTGGAGTCCGGGTACTCGCAGCTGGTGTTTGCGAGCCGGCAGCCGCTGAATTACAGAGGGGAGAGGCAGGAAATCACCCAGCAATGTGGGGTTTTGTAAACATTTTATGATAGTCAATTGTCCTAAAGAACAAAGGAAAACCAGCTCTGTGGTCCCTTGAGACTAGCCACCTGCGAAAGGGCGCTGGTCCTGCAAGCGCAGGTATGGCTCATCACAGCTGGTGTAGGGGTTCAGTCCTTCAAAGCTGGCGTTTCTAGGGCCTGTGGCCGTATGACTGATCCTGTGAGCAAGTTTCAGAGGGGTCGCCGTGTTTGTCTGTATCAGCAAAAAGAACGAGGAGTCCTTGTGACACCTTAGAGACTAACCCATTTAATTGGGCATAAGCTTTCGTGGGCTACAGCCCACTTCATCAGATGCATGGAGTGGAAAATACAGCAGAAGAGAGAGAGATACAGAGAACATGAAAAGATGGGGGTTGCCATACCAACTCTAACGAGACAAATCAATTAAGGTGGGCTATTTTTTTTCTCCTGCTGATAATAGCCCACCTTAATTGATTTGTCTCGTTAGAGTTGGTATGGGGGAGGGATAGCTCAGTGGTTTGAGCACTGGCCTGCTAAACCCAGGGTTGTGAGTTCAATCCTTGAGGAGGCCACTTAGGGATCTGGGGCAAAAATTGGTCCTGCTAGTGAAGGCAGGGGGCTGGACTTGATGACCTTTCAAGGTCCCTTCCAGTTCTAGGAGATTGGTATATCTCCAATTATTACCTTAACACCATGTTGTGTGTGTGTGTGTGTGTGTGTGTATAATATATAAAATCTTCCTACTGTATTTTCCACTCCGTGCATCTGATGAAGTGGGTTTTAGCCCACAAAAGCTTATGCCCAAATACATTTGTTAGTCTCTAAGGTGCCCAAGTACTCCCCATTCTTCATATGAGCAAGGTTGACCATAAAAGGTAGGGCCTGGTGGTTGCTCTCCCAGTGACCAGGAGGCGAACAGGGAATTGTTTTGCTAGGGGTACTGGATGGGGTTGTTCCTGTGGGAGGCAGCTCAGTGGGAGTGGCTTTCTGAAATGCTACGGGCCCCTCAAACTGTCCCTGAAGGAGAGGGGTGCGGTCGTCCTGTGTCAGCTCACCTAGACATGCCCCTCATGCAAATGAAGAGCCCACGCCTGCAAAGACCTGAGAAGCTCCTGAGTGCTCCCACCTACCCTACTGATTTAACCAGGAGGGGAGGATGCTCAGGGAGAGGCCCCCTGTGAGGCTGAGGAGCAACCAGAGATGGACCAAGTGGCTGTGTGGGGATCCTGATAAGCATCAGTTCAGGAGTCAGGTTCAAGGCCACTTCAGCACTGGGGTTTGAGTTCAGCTTTGATGTTGCTAAGATGCAGCCAGCCCTTCTCATGAAATGGGGTGTGTGGCGGGGAGCCAGTGACTCTCCAGATTTCCACTCTCTTGAGTTGTGGCGACCTCACGAGCTCAGCTTGTCCTGTAAGACTTCCATCATCTCCAGCCAAACTCCTGAGGTTGCCGCCTCAGTCAAACTTGGTCCCAAAAGACCAGATCTGGGGCTTCACATCCAAAATCCCTACCCAAAGGAGCTCAAATGGCAGATATGGTTTGGCACCATCTCTAGTGACAGTAATTTGTAAACACCTGGATAGCGCGGATGGATCCATAGGCAGTGTCCTTC
Source organism: Mauremys mutica (assembly GCF_020497125.1). Classification (NCBI taxonomy): domain Eukaryota; kingdom Metazoa; phylum Chordata; order Testudines; family Geoemydidae; genus Mauremys; species Mauremys mutica. Next base: position 77,507,398 of record NC_059082.1, on the reverse strand, counting down.
CCGCTCTGGTCTGCTTTAGCTTCTGAAGTGCTAGAGAGGCTGACGTCTCATGTCTACCTGAAGTGCTCAGTACTAGCTGCAGAAGCCGGGTCCTTCCATTTATAGCAGAGAAACCTGAGCATGAAACTCTTGGGTATGTGTCAGATCTCAGGGAGAGCACAGCCTGGGGTTCCTTGGGGGTCCCAGGCCAGCAGCGGGTGCTGAGTGGGGCTGGCGGCCGGGACCCCGGCTAGGAATGGGGCAGCAGCCAGAACCCCAGAGCAGTGGTGGGCTGAGCTGCTCAGCCCGCCACCACGTGCCATCAAAAATCGGCTTGCGTGCCACCTTTGGCACGTGTGCTGTAGGTTGCCAACCCCTGGTTTAGCCTTATGTACAAATGAACTCTGCTTCGGCTCATCCCAGATAACTGCTTGGATCCTGGGTGGTGGGGGCGGCTTGCATGGTGCTGACACCAGCGTGTCTGTCATGATGGCTTGAGCTCTGCTTCCCACTCAGAGGTGGTGAGGGACAGGCCGGACCTGTCCCAGTTAATGCTCTATTGCACCCTCTGGGGGTACACACGGCAGTAGCGTGCATGCACAGGCCGCTCTGCCTGACTGTCCTAGCGCTCTGGGCTCTCACTGGCTCCTGGGGGATATTACGTTTGCACTCCCTCATGTTGCTGCTGAATGAACCGTGGGAAGCTGGAAGTGAAAAATGTAAACAAAGGATGAACAGGCTGGGTCTGTCAGCTCCTCTGAGTTACGCAGCTCTCCTTGCCTGACACCCCCTTGTGTAACAGGGCGCAGCCGGTGACGCCGTAGCACAGCTTGTTTTGAAAGCTTCTCCTAAGAATTTATGTTGAGAAGAACCGTTTTCTTGTCCCCTCTCCCCCAGTTCCAGCCGAGCCATGTGAAGTGGGGCTTTTAGTACAAATCTGGCAGAACCAGGTGATGTGCAGTGGGGGTGGCGCTGTGTTGGTCCCGGGATAGAAGAGAGACAAGGTGGGTGAGGTAATGTCTTTTACTGGGCCAACGTCTTTTGGTGAGAGAGACGAGCTTTCAGGAAGAAGAACTCTGCAGGCTCCAAAGGTTCTCTCCCTCTCACTAATAGAAGTTGGCCCAATCAACGATATTACCTCACCCACCTTATCTCTCTAAGAACCAGCTGAGGCAGAATTCCTGTCACGTTCTCATGTTGGCCAATGTTTTGGTGAACCTGAGCCAGGATTAGAGGAAACCCAGATTCCAGCAAACCTCAGGCTGACAAATCCCCATTGACTGGCTTTGTGTATTGCGACAGCCATGGCTGCAGTATGGCTGGGCAATGTGTGTATTGTCTTAGCTTGCTAACAAAACCTACTTGAGGGCCTCTGTTTTTGTGCCTGCTGTTTTGGGGACACACAAAAACTGCCTGGCCCAATCCAGGCCACTTAGATAACTTTTTACACCTGCCAATCAGGTGTTTGTACTTAAACAGCTAAGTGGTTTAAAAGATGTAGGTGTAAAATTGTGCCTGCAAATTTCAAGGGCAAAAACGGACGCCAGCATTTGACCACCTGGGCCTACAATTTTCTCTCTCGCTCTCACAGCCACCCTTCTATTTTCTAGCAGTGACCTTACGGCTATAGACTGAGGTTGGTGTGGGACCAAACTGACCATAAAAAATAAGGGATGGTGTTGAACCAGTATTGCGTGGGAGAGGCCAGGCTGAAGGGGAGCTTTCTTCCTCTGCAGGATCCACTATCTCAGGATAGAACCATTCACTTGTACGTGGCTGGCTCAAATCTGGGAGCAGAAGCCATTGCAGCTATTTGGTAGCCTACATGGAATGACTTGGTAGGTCTCAATTCTTAGAGGGCGAATACCCGTATCATAGAAAGCACAGCTGGCACTAATTACCACAGTGACTGGCACTCTCAGCAGGACTGACTGGGCAGTTGGAGGAAGGCTCCTCAGCTCAGGCCTGAGGCACAGTGGCTGTATGGGGTCAGGAAAGCGTGTTGTTCTCTGGCCAGTTCGATGGGTAAATAGTCAAAGTCTTTAAGATGCTCAAACCTGCACTTAGATTCACCCTCCTGACCCAAATTCTGCTGATAAGCACGGCAGCCAGTCTGGTGGAACTCCAGTGAAGGCGGGAGTTACTCCAGCCTCCCGCCATGGCAAAGGAGAGGGGAGGCTGCCCTCCCTAGATGTGGAATCCTACCCTGGCTGTACCCTGGGCCGGAGCTCTACTGAAATCCTCTTGCAGGCTCTTCTGGGTTGATGCTACACTGGGATGAACTGGCCTCTACACCTCTGAGCCTGCCTACCCTGGGAGCCTCAGCAACGCCTGGCAGTGGTAGCGGGAAAGCACCAGCCCCACCATGGACTGGTGTGCATCAGTTAAAGTCAGGGAAGCCTGAAGGCTGGTGGGATAGAAAAGGAATGAGAATGGGGAGAGGGGAGGAGGGACCATGGCCAGGGAGGGGGAAAGAGGAGCTGTAGCACCTCCAGGGAGGGGCTCTGAGGCCAGGACTGAATGGAAAGGGGAGTTTCCCTTGCTCCACATTCTCAGTTCAAGCCCTGGGCCAGGCTTGGCACAAGCCTCCAGCACATAAAAGCGGAGTGACAGGCGCTGTGAAATCAGCCGTAACTGGAGCTGGGGGGGGTGCCTCTCCCCTCCCCCAGCCCCTCTGTGCTGGCCTGGCTTTTCACCATAGGGGCTGTCAACCAGGCTGTACCGCTGGGCAACTGGCTATTGAAAGACACAATGGCCTGGGGGGGGAGGGGGCTGTTTCTCTGCGAGCGTACGCGGCATAATGTAGGGGCGGTGCTGCCGGGGTTGGGACCGAGGCCGGCCCCCGGGATAGAAAGAATGTGGGAAAGGTGGGGCGGCTGCTGAAACCGAAACCCAGCTCGGAGAGGCCCTGAGTCTCGGCATCCGGCTCAGGAGGCTGTTGCGGCTGGGGGAGGCCCCAGCACATGCTCTGCACCAGGCTGAGTGTCCAAAGAGCCCAGCTTGGTGGCCTGGAGGGGCGAAGAAGGAGGGGTGTGGGGGGGGGGATTGTTCCATCAGGCTCATGAGAATCCACAGCGCTAGGCGCTGGTGGTGCAGCAAACCATTAGCACTCACACGGAAGGGCTCCCTTCCAGCCACAGAGTAGCTGATGGCTGCTCCAGGGACACCTAGGCTGGGAATTTCAGGCCATTGGCAAGGGCAGTCAAACCCTGACTTCCATTCTGCAGCACGCTGGCCACCAGGCTGGTTCTTCTGACTCCAGCGAGGCGCAATGAGTATCCTGGGGCAAATAGCCGGCCCGCCCCCTTCCTCAGAGCCCTGCTGGGAGGGCTGCAGGCTCACAGGTAGAGAATGAGCTGAGCATATGTTCTCCAGGTGAATCCTGGCTCCGATCACTGGAGCTGAGGGGGACTGAGGCAGCTCGAACCCCAGCGCTCCTGTTCGTCGCCCCGGCTTGACAGGTGGCCCTGGAATAGGGCATCCCCGTAGGAGATAACCATGGCACAGCTTGTGGCAGGCCCAAGGGGAAGGCAGCAGGAGTGGCTTGCTCCTGGGGAGGGCATGACCAGTCGTGTTGTGTACCTCACCCTAGCTGCTGTGGTGCATCCATCTCCTTCCATCTCCTCTCTGTGCTCCGTGGCGCCTCCTGCAGTTTCGGCTACCAGACAGCTGGCACCCCATAAAGCCCTGCCAGGTTGTGTGTGTATCCCTGGGCTGCAGCTCGCTGCGGACGTGGCCGTTGGCCAGTCGCATGTGATGGATGGCTGCCTACGGGCTGGCCAGGTGCCAACCTAACAGCAGCTGCTGAGCTGCCCCGTGGAGATGTTCTCTTTGGACATGCGGCCAGGCAAAGTGAGGAGATGGCACCAAACACCCACGCAGGGCTGAGCTCCATCCACTCTGAGCAAACAACATGCAGCATCAGGAACCGGCTGCACCGAGGTAGGAGGGCAAACGCAGCTCATAACCATTGAGGCCCTGCTCTCCTCTACTCAGCGTATTGATCTGGTGCCCTTTAGCCACTGGTAGATAACCTTCCGCTCCAGAACTCTGACCCCTTGTCCTACAAGCTTAGCAGTCCTTGCCGGTGAGCCTTTAAAGCATGTCCCTGCTCGCATGCTCACTCCGCTGTGCTGTTGGCCCACCTCTTCCCGCCCTCTGGTTTACCAGCTGAGCTCAGGGGGGCTGTGCAGATACCAAGGGCTTCGTTCTCTGCTGGCACAACTCCACCAAAGTCACTGGCCAGCAGAGAAATTGGCCCCTGTGGTTCCGCTGTGTGCTTATTTCCTCCCCTGTTACACTGCTGGGATTCCCAGGATGTAATACTGGGGAATATTTTACACTCCAGGGGAAAACGTGGTCTTTATAGATCGGGTAGAAACCATGTAGCCTCACTTGCTGCGGTGCCCAGACCAAAGGCACCATTGGCTGGGCTGGGCTGGCTCAGATTTCCGTCATTTGCTGCTTTGGCTCTCAGGGCGTGTCGCAGGTGCTTGGCTTCAGCCCCACCGTAGTTCAGGCATGGCCAATGCCTGCAGTTTGTTTCAGGTCTGCCTGTCAAAATGTTCACCCAGGCGCCTTCTCAGGGGAGCCATGCCGGGAGAGGCCCGGCAGTGATAGGTGTCACCTTCTCACTGGTGGTCCCCAAGAGGGGAGCAGCTCTGAAAGCCGGCCTGGGCTCTGTGGGAGCCTCGCCTGCAGAGACGTCCCCAGCCAGCTCCAGCCCCCTTGGTGGATCAAGGGCAGCACCATCCCTTCCAGGCTTCGCTGCAGCCAGGGAGCCTGGCTTCCCCCGCAGGACCCAGGGGATGAATTGGATGTGTTATCTGGCAACACACCGGCTCCCCTGGGCAATAAACTAAACCCTCAGGATCCCAGCTCTAGTCCTGGCAGAGGAGCATTTGGCAGGACAGTCTTGTCTGCAGTGTGCATCTCAACACTGCCACCTAGCAGCGTGATCCTGCATTGCAGCTAATCGGTGGGGGCATTTTCTCTGCAGAGGGAAGGCTGAAATTTGAGCGGATAGCCGCCACTAGCACAACACCCATTTGGGGCCCCATCCTAGGCCCCAGCAAAGCTCCCAGTGACTTGAACGGTGCAAGGTCGGGGCCGTCCCGAGAATCTTGGGGATGTTCCAGGCTGCGTAAGGCGTGTGACTGACTGCCCAGCTTGGAGGGCCGACCCGTAGGCAGCTTTGCAGAACTCACCCCCCGTGTGTGTTAATTCAGATGAAGCGCCCTTAGATGCAGGCGATGCACTGTATGTAATACAGCACTTTACCTTGCTGCTGTGGCGTGCCGGGCTGTGCTCAGCCCACAAACAGTGAAGGCAGGATCCCTTGGATCCAGGCATGCGTCAATGCAGGCAGCCCTGCACTGCCCACCCTGCCACCCCTGGTGCAGGTAGCATGCAAGGAATGGGTGGGTCCCCATTGCACGGGGCACCATGGGAATTCTGCAAGCTCAGGAGCAGCCTGAGATGGGGGGTTCTAATTTATGCCGGGGCCATTTCAGCCCTGGTAGCAGGCCGGAACAGAAGTGGCTTAAAAAACCCTTTGCTATCCCCTCCCCAAAGGTTGGGCTACCTCTCTAGCAGAATCCTCGCCTGTGTGCGTTAGTAACGCTAGAGAGCACGGTGTGGTATTCACACCAGCAGAGCTCAGAGGGCCTGATTGCAACCTCACCATGGACAAGTGAACATGAAACTGCTTTGATCCTGCCCCTCTCCCCCACCTTTGCTAAGCGGCAGCTCCTCTTAGACTGTACGTTCTTAGGGGAAGGGACAGTGTCGTCTTGTGTGTGTTTGTAAAGCGCCAGACACAACGGCCCCAAGGCTGAGCCGGGCGCCTGGGTGCTGCCACAACGTAGATGATGATAGCAGTGAGAGATTATCAATGAAGAGAGTTTCCATCACTGGTTATTCTCCCCCTCTTCCCCCATAATTGCAGTGACTTTAGAAGATGGAAAACGAAAAATGATTCCTTCCTAACAGTTGTTTTCCACCACTGCTGTTGTTGGGTGGCCCCTGGGGGCTGCTGTGCACCACGGTAGGTTTGAGGGCTGTGTGGCTATAGATCACCAAATCATTCACTTGTCTCCCTCCACTGCTGGAATCTGCTGCAGCTCCCCTCCAGCCATGTTCTGAGAAGTGCCGACATCACCTCAGAGTGGCAGGAAGTGCCCTCGGCCGGGCTAATCTTTGGCATTGGAACATTAGCGCTCCAGAAGTGATACGCCTGGCGCTGGAGGGAGTGGGTTTGACCCCATGGACTGGGTATAGTAGGCAGCACTACATTGGGAGTCTCCAAGGGCTGAGGGCAGATGCCCTCCCTGACTTGCACAGCAGCAGTGAAATGACGGAGCCTCTTGGCTAGCGGGATACAGAGTGCTGTCAAATTCCCTCAGGCTGCAGCGCAGAAGTCCGTTCACCCAGGCTGATTGGTTTTGTTGATGGACACGCAAACACATTCTATCCTTGGCGTCGTCCTGGCGGGAAGAGTGGGCAAGCAGATGTTGTGCATCGGCTAGTGAATTTTCACGGCGCTCTTGCAGGGCTCCAGTGGGGGGGTGAAATCGCAGGAAACAGGACAGATGAGGCAGGTCCCCCCCTCCCTTCCCAGCCTTGCCCTCCAACAGGGCTAGATGAAGGAAGTGTCCACTAGACCAGGGAGCAGAGAGAACAAAGAGGATGAGGCCTTGCTCTGGATAGCCAGGCTTGGCAAGCAGGGGATTCAGGAAGCGACCGAGGCAGTCGGGCTCTCCTGGCTTTTGCAGCCAGGCGTTTTCCAGGCTCTGGAGGAAGCAGGGCGCTCTGCTCAGCTTCCTCGCCCCAGCGACCCCCGGACACGCTTGCTCAGGAATTGCTGTTACCTTGGGACTGTAGGTCGGATCCCAGCTAAGGGTGAAATCCTGCCCGTACTGGCAGCAGCGGCCCGGGGGCAGCGGGGGAAAGGGAACACTAGTTACAGGGCAGGACGGCTCAGGCTGCAGTGTGGGGCGGGGTGCAGCTCTTAGCACGCACAGCAGAGCGGGGAGGAAGCAGGAGACTGCAGCTGCATTCAGGAGACACCCAGGGCCAAGTGCAAAGCTAGGTGAGACATGGCACCTTCCTTCCCCCTGCACAGTGGTTGCCCCTTTGGCTCTAAGTGCCTGGGCCTTTGGCCAGGCCTCTGGCAGGAGGGGGCATCTCCTTTGTGCCATGTGACGCAGTAGCAGTCCCCTCACCCAGGTCCCTCCAGCACGTGGTAGGAATGGGCAGAATCCTGCCCTGCTATTGCACAAGGAGAGAAGAGAATCCCTGTGGCCCCTCTCGCCTGCAGAGCTGCTCAGAGCAGGATTGATGCGATCTGCAGCTCTCTGCTCTCCTGCACCATCGCATTGTCACCTTGGGCAATAATCCCCCTCCTCCCCCCCCCAATCTCCAGCTGGCTCTGATAAGCTTTGTTGGGCAGCCCTGATGAATAATATTAGCATTTAAATGACTTACACATTAGTGCCTCACTCAGCAAATGGGGCAAGGAGGTTGCACCTTTATGGTTCTTATTGTTTTCCAGGAGACAGTTTCCCCATGGGGTTCTCTTAAGATGACAATGGCAAATTGGCTTATATGCCCCCTTTGTCTCCCCAAAGGCTAGAATGAGCAGGGGAGCCAATGTCGGGAATGCAAAATGTCTGAAGATGGGACCATTTCCTTCACCACCAAAAACAAATCAAAACAGAAGCCCCCTGAGGTTTCTATTCAGCAACGAACAGACTAATACCAGAGCTGCTCAGCCAGAGATCTCTAAGTGCTTTATAAATGGGCTGGTTTCCTTATCCCTGTTTCACAGATGGGGAAACTGGAACATTGAGTCTTGTCTCAGGTCACCCAGCCAATCCTTGGCAGAGCCAAGAGTAGAATCCAGACCTCTTGATTTGCAGTCCAGTGCTCTGCCCATTGGACGACACTGCCCCTTGGTGAATTGGATCTCCCCCCCACCCCCCGTTCCCTTCCAGGTCAGGAGACTGCTCCTCTTTCATGTCTGTCCCCCCGCCCGAGGGGTAGGGATAGGGAGTTCATGTAGCTGTCTGCCAGCAAACGGCTCTGCTAGCTCTGGTTCGCTCAAGGTTCCTTGCACTGGTGAAAGATCCGGGAGCACCCCTGTGATCTGTGCCCTGCTCACTCAGCCTGAGCCCCAGTCATGGTGATCAGATGCCCAAATCCGCATGGTTCCTGACTTGTTTCTGACCGTCTGACAGACAGCCTGTGTGTAACTGGTCGCTTGTCCCTCGTCCAATATCCACTGCCCAAGTGCCATCAAAAAATCTGTCCTTACAAGTAGCATGCTCTGGCCCGGAGCTGCCAAGCCTCAGCAGAAGTCCCATCACCCAAGTCTTGAGCAAAGTCCTTTTGTATCATCAGCTGTGAGGAAACTCGCAGCAACAGGGCGGGGCTGCCCCATCACAGGGTTGCCAAGGAACCCAAAGGGACGTGGTTTATTTATTAGGTTTCCTTGCCCACTCCCCCCACCCCCCAGGCCCTGGCAACAACACACAGGCTGGGCTGGGCCCTTTTCCGATTCATTCCTGCTGCAATGTGTCATCAGAGGTGGCTGGCTGGCTGGCTGGCTGGCTGGCTGCCTGGGAGGACTTGCCTGGTGCCGGGGCGGCTGCTGCATGGCAGCGTTGAGTGCGTGTGCAGTGTTTTTACAGCTGAGTGGAAATATGGGCAGACATTGGGCGAGTCAACACCACCACGTGTACAGCTTCCTTCCAGCGCCGCCCGGTGTGCACGGGAGCAGAGTCCCCATCTCGGCTAGAGCGCTCGTGTCCAAGGGTCACCAGGTCTCCCTGGAGGTACATCAGCGTCCCTCTGTCCCTGCCTCTCTGAAGCACATGTTTGCTGGGATGCCCATGAGGGATGGCCCCGGCCGGAGCTGAGCCCCTTTGAACTTTGAGGTAGTTCACTTCTGCACGTGGAGGAGCCAGATCATAGAATATCAGGGTGGGAAGGGACCTCAGGAGGTCATCTACTCCAACCCCCTGCTCAAAGCAGGACCAATCCCCAACTAAATCCAAACTTCCTAACAAGTCTCTGTCTCAATGATCCACCGAATCGAACCCCTTGATCTTGGGCGGGGTCAGGCTGAAGTGGAGTAACTGATTCAAAAAATCTCTATCCCTGTGTCTGTCTGTCCATCCAGAGCGAGCTGCAGCTGGTTGCCCATCTGGAAGTGACCACTGAGTTCAGCGTAGCAGCATGCGGCTTGAGAAACAGCTTAAGGATTTGGGGGAGGAAGGGGGCTGGCGGGGGGTCAGGAGCAATGTGAGGATGGTTGGGAACACCCAGCTACAACCATACAGCCCCAGTGAGGTGACAGGGCTATAAACAAGGGCAGCATCTTGAGAGAAAGCAGCTGTGGCCCGAACCTGCCGGCTGCTCCTCCCACTGGCAAGTTGAGATGTAGAACTAGAGATCTCGCTTCATCCCAATGTCCTTGCTCTCCCCTTCCCCCCAAGCTGGCTCGGGGACCACCCTTCCCCCGTGAAGGGGGATGGTCTCCTGCTAGGCAGCTTGTGGAACAAAGTAGGTTTGCCTGTGATCATTCAGTGTTTGAGAAAATGTGCTCAGGACAATTAACGGCCACAATAGATTTGGACCAAGTGGGGGGCTGGCTTGCTGCCCCCCACCTCCCATAAGCATCCAGGCCTTTGATGCTCTGAGCTGCAATCAGAGCAATTTCCTAGGTCTTTTATCGCTGTGGTGAATCATTTATTGGGGCTGGGCAGCCTTTTTACAAAACCAGCCCCACTAAAATGCAGTGATTACTAAATCCAGCTAAATACTGCACCGGGCCTATGAGCCAGAGCCCTTTGCAGTGGTTGAACAGTCTCTCCCCAGAGCTGGGTGTTGCACAAGTGGGGTTGAGGATACAGGGTGAGTAATCACGGAGGCTCTAGGGTGACCAGAAGTCCTGATTTTGTAGGGACAGTCCCAATTTTTGGGTCTTTTTCTTATATAGGCTCCTATTACCCGCCCCGCCCCCCCGTCCCGATTTTTCACACTCGCTGTCTGGTCACTCTGCACGGAGCCCCTACCTATAACTTAGGCCTGTTCCCGAAAAGGGTTCGACTGGAGAGGTGCTTGTTAAGGGAAGCGGTCAGAGCTAGTGAATTGGGCACTGGACGCGGTCAGGAGACCTGGGGTGAAATCCTGGCTCCATTGACATCAATGGCAAATCTCCCGTTGACTTCAGTGGGGCCAGGGTGCCCCCCCTTAAATTCTATTCCCGACCTGCTGGCTATCACTTCACACCTCTCTGCCTCTGTTTTCCCTCCCGCGCTTCGCCTACCTAGGCCTATTTCGACTGGAAGCCCTTACTGTGGGTACCCCACCTGGCACACGGGTTCCTACCTTCAGTAGGGGCCTCCGAGTGCTATTCTAATAGAAAGAGAAGAAGAATTCCAGAGCCGGGCTATCCGCCATGGGTGGTGAGCGGGGAAGGGGACTTGAAGGCGATGCAATGATTTGGGTGTAAGGAGCAAGGCACAGGAATTGTACCTCCCTCTGTAAGCCAGCCAGACCCCAGCGATCAGCTCTGTGGCTCTAACCAGGCAGCGATTCCGCGGGCGCAGAATGCGTTTCCCCCGCGCTCTCTGGAGGTTTTCTCGGAGCTTCCATAGCCGGGTTTGCTGAATCTGCTCTGCAGGCCTGCCTCTTGCTGCCCCACAGCTGTGGGAGCGCTGCTCGCCCCTCCCCCGCAGGAGGAATTCCACAAAGAAGTCACTGCCGGTAAGTAACGTACTGGGGGGATTTACACAGCAGATACTGTGCAGCGATGGAGGATTTACGGCTGCTCCTGTTCTCTCAACTGCCAAGCCTGCCTCTGAGCCTGTAACCGTTCTCAGCTGGTCCCGTCCCTCCCTGGGATTAGACAGCGAAAGGCAAGACTGCTCGTTACAAATGGACAGCGAGCATGCTGGGTACGTCTGAGGCGCACTAACACACGGGGCCCATTCATTCCCCAGCTGCGGAGTTGTAGGTCCCAGGCCCAGCACTCCAGAAAGCTGCCCTGCCACCGAACCCTGCTACGCTCGCTCCTGATGCAGTTAAAACATGCTGCCGTCTGGGTCTGGTAGAGCGGCTAGGTCTCTGTTTCCTGTTCCAGGGCAACCTTCCCTCTCTCACGCCCTCCACCCCCATCATTTCTCTCTCTCTCTCCTGACAAAGCAAAGGGGCTGCCCAGAGACAGTCAGCAGAAGGGGGAAAGTCCCAGATTCCTGGCTGACTTCAAAGGGCCCCAGGGACTAGATCATGCAGAATCACTGAGTTACCGCCCGGGGTTCACTCCAGTGTTAATTGCCGAGTAATCAGCTGGAGCAGGACCCAGGGAAGCATTACTGGCAGGGTTGAGTGCAGATGGCTGGTGCCTGTGGTTGCCCATCTGCTGGTGTTACAGGATTATCAGTCACTGTCGGCAGCCTGGGGCCTCGGGGCCTGCGCCTTGTTTGGAAGATGTGAGCCTAGGCTGGACTGTGGGCAGCGTGGGGCCTCCAGGCTTCTCCTCCTCCGGCCTGTTGCAAATTCAGACCAATAGCAGCAGCAGATGTGGTTGCCTGGCTTTATTTTTCTGCCTCTCTCTCTATCCCAGCGTCTCACGTAATACCCCCGCGACGTCTGTCTAGGGAGCTTGTGCTTTCGTCGGTACCCGTGACAAAGCAGGGGATACGCGCTGCAGGCTCTCTGCTTGGCTTGAGCGAAGGAAGCGGTCCTGAAGCCATGCCAAAGTTCACGAGGAAGTCAAGGCTGTTCCTGGAGCGGGCGGCACCTCCGCCTCCCTCCTCCTGGCTTTCCCGACTAGTTTCCACGCTTTAGGAAGTCCCGTTATGAGTGAGGGCTCGGGCCTTTGCTCCTGTGACGTAATCCCAGGCAAGGTGGTTCACATGGGAATGATCACACAGCAGCTGTAGTCAGGAGCGGCACTACGACCTAGCACAATGCACTGTCAGAGCGCTTCCCAGACGTGATCTAATTAGTCCTGGGAGCTAGCTAACTGTTATCCCCATTGTACTAATGGGGAAACTGAGGCACGGAGGTGTGAGGGACTTGCCCAAGGTCACTGGGAGCTAGGCTCAGCTCTGGTGGAGCCGTAGTGTAGACAAGGCTCCATCATCTTGACCGCTGGGTCATTGAGTGGGGATTAGACAACGTGCCCATGAAACTGCCTGAGCTCAGCTGAGTCTGGTCTACTGTGAACGGGCTGTGAAGGGTCTGGAGAGCAGCCCAGCTCGAACGACCCCTGCTTCAGGCTGGTAGCACGCCCCATCCCCTTGGCCTGCGTCAGGCCGGTAGCACGCCCCATCCCCTTGGCCTGCGTCAGGCCGGTAGCACGCCCCATCCCCTTGGCCTGCGTCAGGCCGGTAGCACGTCCCATCCCCTTGGGCCTGAGTCAGGCTGGTGCAGACGTGGAGTTTGTCCTTTTCCTAGTCAGGTGCTGTGGTGGCTAATTTGGCCTTTCTTGCAATTGCCACTTCAAGGGTGCAGAATTGCTGGGGGACAGGTGCCCTCCTACTCCTGCCCAGCAGTGGCGTACTCCCCGTGCCAGAGCTCCTGCCGAGGCAATAGTGCCGGGGGGCTATTCCCCTGGCGTGGGGTTTAAACCTGCCCTGCAGCCTGTTGGGCCAGCCTAGCTCGTCCAAGTACCCATAAGGCAATGATGCATCAGGCCCTAGGCACCAGAAAAACCCTAGTGTAGACCAGAGCTGGCACCAGGCATACGCAGACTAAGCAATTGTTTAGGAGCAGCTTAAAGGGAGCCCCTATCAATTATTAGTATGTGTCGTGTCGGGGGTGGGGGGGCTTATTCCTGCTTAGGGCCCGCAGTGGGCTAGCACCGGCACTGGTGTAGACAAGGTCCTGGTATGAGTGTGGTTGGAGGTACCTGGCGACACATCCTGCTCAGTCACTAGAAACCCACAAGAAGATATTTGCATGTTCTGGGAGGAGTTAAATAAGCCCAGGGCCCATATAAGGAAGCAGTATCTCAGGGCTCCTGGGCTCCACACCCAGCTCCCTCCAACACTGACTCACGGTGTGACCTTGGGGGAGTCACTTGACTTCACCCCTGCATCCCTGCCCTCCCTCACAGGGGCAGTGTGAGGATTCAGTCAGTCATATTCAGTTAAAAAAAAAGAGAAGGCTTTGAAGCCGGAAAGTGCTATGTAAGGGCAAAGTGTTATCAGCCTAAGGGAGTCAGCCCTATCTGATCTCCCAGGGCTGAAGCAATTGCATAGCACTTGCCTGGAAAGAGCTGCAAAAGCACACTGTGTTTGGATGGTGGCGTGTGGGTTGGGGAAGGTAAAATACTCTGTGCTTTTGATTTGTGTCAAGAACGGCTACGAATTACGCCCCCCCCCCGCCCCCCTGCATCCTTCGGCAATACAGGGCCTGATCCTTCAGTGCCCAGCACCTTGTGCCATCGGTTACTCCCCCGCAAAGTGTAAACACCACCAGCTGTGTAAGTGAGCAATGGCTTCTGAGCTGGCAGCGTTTTATAACCCCTTGGCACAGCTGTAAATGACCATGCAAGGCAATGTGGAATCAAGCTTTCCAGCAGTGCCCGCTGCTTGCTCGGTGAAGGGCTGCGCAGTGCTGGGAACGGGGAGTGCTGCAGGCAAGTGCTAAGCGTGAATTGTTATGAGTCATGCCCCCAAGCTGCAGTGAGTGCTTCCCCCTAGATTGGGCCCTGAGCTTCCCCAGAGCCTGTGTGCATCTGGGGCACTGGTTTGAGCCCGTCTCTAACTAGCACACATGCTCCTCCAGAAGCATGCAAAGCGGCAAGCGCGTCGCTGAAGCTGGACTCATAGCAGCAGGCACCTCACCCCTCCTTGCAATAATTCTCATGCTCTCCCAAATCTCTGGCTGCTGCAGCATCCCAAGCAAAGAGAGGCGACGAACTGGACATAAATGCTGCGCGGCGAGGACAGAGGCATTTCGAAAGAGGCAGGGCCACACCTCTCCATCCTTCGCCCTCCTCCCCCTCGAAAGGGGAAGTTCAGAGAGGAAATTGCTGCTGACTGAGCTGTGAGAGCTCTGGTCGACTTTGGATGACTAAGTTTGGCAGTGCTACCTGCGGGCTGCTTTTCCTTTTATGGAGGATTTGAGAGAGCCAGTGGAGAGAGGCTCCTAGAGAATCAGTAGGGATCCACCCTGACTTTCTGATACAGGAACTGGCCTGCATGGGCTCCCTGCTCCTGTGCTGGGGGGTGGAGGGGCAAGGAGGGGTGTGGTTCCCCCTTTGCATGAATCGCCATGTGTGTAGGCTAGACGGCTGTTTGTGTGAAGACGTGTCACCGTACAGCACATGTGTGTGTGGGTCTGTGCGCACCCCGTCTGAGTGTCCATGTTTGCTGGGGGTGGGGGGGTGAAGCATGACTACATGTCTTGAGTGTGCTTTGCAGCAAAGAATCCTGTGGCACCTTATAGACTAACAGACATTTTGCAGCATGAGCTTTCGTGCCATCTTACATCCGAAGAAGTGGGTATTCACCCACGAAAGCTCATGCTGCAAAACGTCTGTTAGTCTATAAGGTGCCACAGGATTCTTTGCTGCTTCTACAGAACCAGACTAACACGGCTACCCCTCTGATACTTGTCTTGAGTGAGTGTAGCTCTGGTGTGTGAGTATAAAGGGGTGTGCAAGGGCATGTCCGCCGGGGGGGTGGGGGTGTCCTTAGGCGTACATGTTTGAAGTGAGTTGTGTGCGTGGGATGAGTGTGGGGTGGAGTGTGTGTGTTTCTGGGTGCAAATGGGGCATTTTGGAATGAGCATGTGCATGTGGGGGTGTCCCCAGCACACTGTGTGTGCCCGTGGGGGGAGGGGCCCAGAGTCCAGGCTTCAGCCCTAGCCTGAACGGCTACAGCAGTGGTTCTCAACCAGGGTACGTGTACCCCTGGGGGTACGCTGAGGTCTTCCAGGGGTACAGCAACTCATCTAGCTATTCGCCTAGTTTTACAATAGGCTCCATAAAAAGCACTAGCGAAGTCAGTACAAATTACATTTCATACTGACAATGACTCGTTTATACTGCTCTACCTACTGTACAACGTATAAGTACCATATTTATATTCCAGTTGATTTATTTCAGAATTATATGGTAAAAAAGAGAAAGTCAGCCATTGTTCAGTACTAATGTGGCTGTGACACTTTTGTGTTTTGATGTCTGATTTTGTAAGCAAGTAGTTTTTAAGTGAGGTGAAACTTGGGGGTACGCAAGACAAATCAGACTCCTGACAGGGGAGGACTAACCTGGAAAGCTTGAGAGCCTCTGCTGTACCCTGCATGTAAACAGCCCCACAGCCTGAGTCCCAGAAGCTGAGTCAGCTGACACAGGCCAGCTGCAGGTATTTAATTGCAGTGTAGATCTACTCATGTGCTTGTGTGCACCTTTTGTCCGGGAGTAGATGTGTATTCCCATGGGAAGAAATGCTACAGGTAACACATCTCACCTACCTTTACCATGCACACTGCATTTGTAAAAGCCGGATACTGTGGGATGCTGAGTGGCCTCAAACCCCATTGATTCCTGGATCAGGTCTTAAATGAAGAAGGCAAGTGGGACTGGACTTTAAAAGTTCCTCTTAAATATTTTTTAAATTATGTGTCTTTTCATGGAGGTTTTCATTGCTGTGTACAAGAATCACTAGTGTCCTGCAGTGCCTTGGTTTCCCCTTCTCTAAAAGGAGTGCCACACCATAGTACCCTAACTCACCTGGGTGCTTGGGAGACTTTGGTGGCAAAGTCAGTCAGAGGTGGTGTTGTTAGTCCTTATCATTGTCTACAGAGCCTTATTGTTTGTTTGCCGTGGTGCTGTAGCTGTGTTGCTCCCAGGATATTAGAGAGACAAGGTGGGTGAGGTCATGCTTTTTAATCATTAATGTCAGTGGGGGGGTTTTGAGACACAATGTGCTAGAAGAGTCCATCCCTGGCCCAAAAACCTATTACTCTGAGACAAGCCTGAACCAGACCCCCCAGATCTGAACATCCTGACTTATGGGGAGGTTTGGACCCATATCTGACTGCTGCGGTCCAAGCCCAGTGCTCATGTCATCCCTTCTCTATGCTGCCAGGAAGATTTGTTCTAACGATGGCAGCCCTGGAGAGGAGGTAGAATGAGAGGAGCCAGAGGAGTGAGGGGCTAGGAATGATGAAACTGCACTTCTCCTAGTGCTGGGCCTGAGCGTGGGGTGGTGGCGGGAGATTTCACCCCCTGGCTCCTTCGTGCTGGATCTCAGGAAAGCCGGAGGGGTTTTCCTCCTTCCAGAGACGAGCTCCTTTTCACCCCGTCTCTCAGACCTAGCAGGAGGGAGGGAACGGCCCCCGGTCTCTCTGGCTGCCCTGGCCCGGCTCACGGGTCCCAGCGAGAGTGCCCGGGGGAGAAAAAAGCAAACATTCCAGAAATGGAGACTGGGGGGAAAGCGAGCATGAGCTGGGGGTGTTGGCAGGGGGGAGATAGCGCTGCAGGGAGAGCACAGGAGAGGGGGCAGCTCAGCTCTGGGAAGTCCCAGGGAGATCAGAAAGGAAAGAGAAAGAGAAATCAAAGATGCATGTTTTCACCGGGCCTCGCGGGGCACCTGAAACCCAGCCCCAGCCCAGGGTGCTGCTACCCTGCTCTCCCTTGCCTGCCTCTGTCCTGCATTCCTCGCATTCCCCTCCCCTCCTCTCCTCCCCCCCCTGCCGGGGGAAGCTCTCACAAATGCATCCATTTATGGCCAGGAGGTTAGGTCAAGTGGGCAGGGTTAAAGGAAAGCAGGGATCCTAGGGGAGTGGGGAGCTGGTGGGGGGGGGGAGAGCTGCTTTACAGCACCAGAAACTGGACGGGGAGGGAGGAGAGCAGGGTTGCTGGGCAGCAGGGGAGGCAGAGAGACTGGGAGAAGAGGGAGGAAAACAATTAGCTACTCGAGGGCACACAAGAACCCTCCCCCTTCCCCCCAGTGATTTGAATACAAGGGGATGACCCAGAGCCAGGACTTGCCAGCCTGGGTGTTTATCACCAGCAATAAAAGCCCGGATTAGCTGCCCAGCCAAGGGACAGCTCGAA
Source organism: Mauremys mutica (assembly GCF_020497125.1). Lineage (NCBI taxonomy): Eukaryota > Metazoa > Chordata > Testudines > Geoemydidae > Mauremys > Mauremys mutica. Next base: position 77,490,342 of record NC_059082.1, on the reverse strand, counting down.
GTCCCCCTCCCCGCCTGCGGGTCATGTGAATACGCCACATGCAAATCTACAGGCACCACCCAAAACCCAGCTCGGGCCTTGCCTGCCCTGTGATCCCAGCTGCTGCACCCGTGCAAAACCCTTGTGTAGACACGACTTACACCTGCGCTGCGTGACTTGCCCTGGTGAGCTGCCCCAGTGCACAGGGTGGCTACACTAGGTGCAGCTAACATGCTGGCTAAGCTACAGATCCTCAAAGGTGTTTAGGCACCTGTCTCCCATTGCCATCAATAAAAGCCTCATGTAGACAAAACCTGGCAGGCAGCAGCTTGCGGGAGGGGAGGGGGCCCCTTAATGCCTCAGTCTTAACGCCTTAGGGAAGGCTGGCACTGTGGTTTCTGCCTCTATTCCTTGAAGGCTGGAGGCTAAGCTGGCTGCGGACAGTGCTAGATACCCTGCCCCGACAGAGAGCACTAGCCGCCTCCTCTGGGACCCTATTTGTGCCTGGAGAAGCACATGAGCGTCATGACTAGGACCAGAGCAGTGCGGAAAGACAGGCAAATCCCCCTGCCTGCTGGAGGCGCCCATGCTAGCTGGCCTAGCCAGACGTGGTGCTTGAGCTGATGCTGAGGAACCAGCTGCCCAGGAAATGGATTCTGGGCTTTATGCAGTTTACCACCACCCATTTCAAGCCAGTTCCTCTAACGCTCGAGTAGGGTCAGTGCCCCAAAGCCACAGAGAAGCAGTAGCTTCCTGCCCACAGGGTTTGCAATCTGCAGGAGCTCAGACGCCCGGCAGTGACCATCCCAGTGGCTCCCATTAACTTGGGGGGCCGGGTGGGGGAGAGACGGTGCACTGATGTAAGGGAGGGTCACATTTGACCCCACGGCTCTGGCATGGGTGCAGGGAAGATGTGCACCGGATAAGATGAATCAAAGCTGGCTTCCCATGATGAAATGTCCTGATTAATTTGAATCATTATAAAAATGATTCATCCGGTAGCACCCAGCCTTTGCGAGGATTCAGCCGTTGCTCAGGGGCCCTGATTTTGCCTTGAGTTATACATACCCCGGGGTATCGCTAAAGGGAGCTGGCCTGAAATAATCCCAATAATGTAGACCATGGGCAGATTAACAGGGTTCAGAAATGACTTCAATGGACTGAATTTGGCCCCCGGTTCTTATCCTTGCTGCTCTCTGCGGTGTGTTTAATAATCTACAGATGCTCCAATACATGGTGTGTGGGGAGGGGAGCGGCAATGGGCTAGCTGAGGCCTTGTCCACGTGGCAGCTGCCCCAGTGCAAACCCCTCAAGTGGACCCTACTGACAGCAGGGCAGCTCCACTGCAAACTGTGCTGCGCTGGCGCAAGCCGTGTCTATATAAGGGTGTTGTGCTAGTGGTGAAAATCCCAGGGCCCGGTTCTCCTCTCCCTCACACGGCTGTACGATGGGAGCACAAGCCGAGGAGCTACTTGGCCAGCCAAGGCACCAAAGCGCATTCACGTCAGCCAGGGTATTTCAGTGCCCTTCAGCGCTTCGGTTTCATTTCTCCAGAATAACACACGTTCAACACGTCACTTAAGTCCCTCTGCCTCGGTCTTCTGCAGGGGCCTTACAGGATTACACTCCACCGGCCGTCTGCCTGGGATGCAGGTCAGCCTCCCTGCCCCCTCGTCTTCCCAGCCTGCTCCCTGCAGCATAACACCATGGCCGGAGAGTCACACATAAACTAGGGTCTTTCCCCTGCGTCAGGGACTCCCCCAGGAGCCTTCCTACAAACCTGCCGCTCTCCAGCCCAGCTGAGCTACTTGCTGGGTTTTATTTCCTGACCTCATAGAGTTTAAGGCCAGAAGAGACCATTAGATTATCTAGCTCAGAGGTGGGCAAACTATGGCCTGTGGGCCACATCCGGCCCACGGAACCGTCCTGCCTGGCCCCTGAGCTCCCGGATGGGGAGGCTAACCCCCGGCCCCTCCCCTGCTGTTCCCCCTCCCCCGCAGCCTGACCTCACTTCACCTCGCCTTGTCGCCAATGCTATGGGCAGCGTGGCTGGCTCCGGGGCAGTCAGGGGATAGGGAGTGGGAGGGGGTGTTGGATGGGGGTGGGAACCCGGGGGGCTGGTTAGGGGTGGGGGATCCCAGAAGGGGGGAGTTAGGAGACAAGGAGCAGGGGGGGTTGGATGGACTGGTTGTGAGGGGGCAGTCAGGGAGCAAATAGGGGGTCGGGGCCAGGCTGTTCGGGGAGGCACAGCCTTCACTACCTGGCCCTCCATATAGTTTCGCAACCCCGATGTGGCCCTCAGGCCAAAAAGTTTGCCCACTCCTGATCTAGCTCAACCTCCGGTATATCACAGGCCATTAAACTTCACCCAGCTAACCCTATATGGAGCCAATGACTTTAGTCAGACTGAAGCATTTCAGTCCTCAGGAGACTAAACTGGTGCATGCCCCAGGCAAAGAACAGGAGAGACATGGAACTGATTGGGCGAGGTATGCCCAAGGCGATCCCAGCAGGGCATCCACACTCCATGCTGCGGAAGAATATGAAACCCCTCTCATGTCCCTGCCAGTCAGACCTGGGGGAAAATTCCTTCCTGGTCCCAAATCTGGCGATCAGTTTGCCCCTGAGCATGTGAGCAAGCCTCACCAAGCAAGCATCTAAGAAAAGGTATTCTCTGTAGCATCTCAGAGCACTGGTCCAACCTGTCTCGCACCCTCTCTCCAGTGGTGACCAATCTCGGATGTCTCAGAGGAAGGTAATAAAACAAAAATCAAAACCAAACCAAGCAACTAAATCCATCTGGCCTATTGTGCATCAAGGGAACGGCTTAGGGGGCTGGAGCACATGACTTATGAGGAGAGGCTGAGGGAACTGAGATTGTTTAGCCTGCAGAAGAGAAGAATGAGGGGGGATTTGATAGCTGCTTTCAACTACTTGAAAAGGGGTTCCAAAGAGGATGGATCTAGACTGTTCTCAGTGGTAGAAGATGACAGAACAAGGAGTAATGGTCTCAAGTTGCAGAGGGGGAGGTTTAGGTTGGACATTAGGAAAAACTTTTTCACTAGTAGGGTGGTGAAGAACTGGAATGGGTTACCTAGGGAGGTGGTGGAATCTCCTTCCTTAGAGGTTTTTAAGGTCAGGCTTGACAAAGCCCTGGCTGGGATGATTTAGTTGGGTTTGGTCCTGCTTTGAGCAGGGGGTTGGACTAGATGACCTCCTGAGGTCCCTTCCAACCCTGAGATTCTATGATTCTATGATTCCTTGCTGATACCCTGAAGCATGAAATTTGATTATTGTCATTGGGTTACTGCAGAGCTGCGAGGGTTATGAGCAATCTGTTTTCCCTATTGCCCAGAAAGAGGATAAACGGAAGGGGGGGGGCGCTCCCTAAATTCCCAGATTTCAAAGCCAGGAGGGTCTATCGCAACCCCCGCAACCCAGCCCCCTGTGCACACAGGTCAGAGACTTTCTCCCAGAAACTGGATTAAATTGTAATATTTTAGAAAGCTATTTAATCTCACATGACAGACCAAGTGAGGGTGAGCCCACCACCTCCTCTGGCAAGCTGTTCCAATGTTTAATTACCCGCATGGCTAGGACACTGCGTTTCAACTCCCAGCCATTGGTTCTTCTTATGCTGTTGTCAGCCAGGCTGAAAACCTCTCACCCTCCGATCTCTTTTCCATGGGTTAGGGCCTGTTCACCTCTCAACCTTCTCATCGAGAAGCTCCTGAAGCCTCACATCATAAACCTTGTTTTCCAGCCCGTGGACTATTTTTCTGGCCCTCTTCTGAACTCTCTCCAGTGTGGGGAGGCCAGAACTGGACACAATCTTCTTAGAAGTGGTCACTTCTCTGTTCCTGCTTGATGTTCAAACAGCAACTGCATTAGCCATTTTTGCCAGTGTTGAACAGAGAGCTCACGTTAAAGTGACCTCTGACCCCCCAAGGTCCTTCCATGGTGTAACCAGGTGGTTCACATCATTCTGTAACAATAACCTGTCTCTTCATTATTCATTACTCCACCAGCCTTTGTGTCATCTGCAAATTTTAGCAGCAAAGAAGCCGTGGTTCTCAGCCTGGGCAAGTGGCCCAGTCACCACACAGCTGCGGTCTATGTGACATCCTCACGGCCATACAGGTCGTATTGGATGCAGCCAACAATGGTAAATAGGTTGAAAACCACTTGTAGATCATTGATAAAAGTATTAATTAGGGTTGGACCAAGAACCAGTCCCTGGGGGACCCCATTAGAAACCACCTCACTCATTGATACCTCACTGTAAACAACTTCATTTTGAGATCTGTCAGTGAGCCATCTTTAATCCAGATAACGTGTTTTTTAATCAAACCTTTATTGGTACTAAGTCAGATGCCTTGGAGACCTCCAGATGAATTATATCAACATAGTTGTCTTTATCAACCAGATCTGTCAAAAACACACAACCAGGTTTTTCTGACAAAACCATGAGAACCAGGGGGTCTTCAAGCTATCACTTGATCCCTCATTTCACTCCATCATCTGGGAGGCAGCTGGTCAGACACAGATGAGCACTCTGCCCAACTCCCACCCTGTGACGGGAGTAACTCCATTGAAGTCAACGACCTTACACTAGGGTGAGTGAGAGGAGAATCAGACTCCCGGAGGAGATAAAGCCTGAGCCACAGACTTTGGTCCTGAACTTTCACATGGTTTGGGGGTCGCCCAAACCATGTGAAACTTTCACATGGTTTCTGATTCAGGCCCCTCCCTCGCTAAACCATCCTCTTAAAGTCCTCTTAATAAACACTTGATACAGAAGCAACCGCTGCACTAGATTCTCACAGTTGGACTGTGCTGAGTGACTCTGATGCTTTGTTGATAGGTTTCAGACGGTAGCCGTGTTAGTCTGTATCAGCTTTGGACTCCCAAGGCTTCTCTAGACCCCGTAGATCAAGATACTGAAGTAAATGAGGAAAAGGTTCATTAATCCCAGTAATTAGTGTGTGCTAATTACAGACCAGCCTCATGAGAATCAATTATTCACTGGGTGTCCTTAATCAGGGTGTGTCCCTCTCATAAGACACTGCACTGCTCCTCCTTCAAGAAGGTGAAGGTTTCCGATGCAGGGGATTATGGGCAAGGCATAACCATGTTTACAGAAAGGGCACCAAGCAATCACTAGGCACCTTAATTAGCACAGGGCTCTGTACAGCTGCTGATGTGAGTGTTTTGCCTGAGGGCAGGGCTTGGTTATCCATAGGTCTAGAAAGAGGGAGTCAGGGAAAGACCGAGCCTGAGCAAATGGTGCTATAATGAAACTGACAGAGGAATAATATGACCCAGACTTCTCAACCTCAGAGCGACTCCTGGGAGCAGCCAATTGAAAACTAAGCCAATTGAAAATTAAGACAAAGTAGCTATTCGTCATTTTCAACTACATGACTGTCTTCCTTGGAGAGGGTGGGGCAAAAGGATCTCTTTTGTTCTTGCACATGAAACTAGTCCATTAGCGGCTCCATGCATTTCCATTGCTCGATCATAACTGGTAGTCTGTGGACCACATTTTCAGCCCTGGTCTTTCATGTGCCATTGGTTTGTCTTCAAAAAAGGGCTGCATGCTCATTTTGCAGGTGCAAAGATTGATCTGCCCATGTGCATCAGCTGCCCGCGTTACAAGTGCAAACACAGGGTTGCATGATCAAACGTCAGTGCTAAACTGGAAAATGTGGTTCTCCTGCCTCCCAGAAGGAGGAGTGGGGGCAAACAGCCTAGTTAGTTTTAAGATGCAGGTTAATGAGTCTATAAATGGGATTGTATGACAGGGTAGCCTGCGATAGCAGGGGAGTGGAATTGATGACCCTGTAGGTCCTGTCCAGTCCTCTAAGTCCAGCTTTCCCTAGCATTTCTTGCTAGTGAAAACTAGACAGGAAAAGTGCCAGGCACACTGTGTCCCTAGCAAACTAACACAACAGTTACAAATCACAGGAATGGCCCTTCATCATTAAGGACTTTGACAAGGGTCCAAGCCTTTGGTTTCATGTCACCAAGACTGGCCTTTTTGTAATTTACTAGTGATGGAAATAGCACTGTATTCCTGATACTGTTGATGTCAGGTTGATCAAAGCTCTGTTTTCCAGTGTATATGGTCCCTTGCTGTGCCTGATCCACAGAGATTTGTCCCCCACAGCTGTCAATAAGGGGAGTTAGTCTTTTAGCTCAAGCTGTAAAAGTTCATGCCTTTAACTCTGGAGGTCCTGAGTTCAGTTCCCACCGATGGGCAGATGATGGTGGTTACACTCATCCCAATGTGCTGGTGCACAGCTCTGGTGTATTAATAGTAGTGTAATGATTTGTTCAGGACTAGTGCTAGTCCTCATTCTGGTGTCTCCATGGCCATCGCTCTGGTGTATAAATGGAGCTAACATCAGCATATCAGTTCTCTCAGATGTATCAAAGGAGCCAAGTCTGGTGTATTAATGGGCTTAACCAGAGCACCGATGACGCTCATTTGGGTCTATCAATGGCAATCTCATCTGTCCCATTGTGTGAAATATCTTGCTGAGGAAAATAGGTCCTGGAAAGGAATGTTGAAGAATGGTTCAGTTCCTTAGGCTGGAGATTTATAATGGAGCTTAGTGTATTGTAATTGAAAGCCATGGTACAGTAGCTTTACATACAAATGGGTGAAACAGTTCAGATGAAATAAGAATTGGTCTGAACCTTCACCCAAAGCTCAAACTGAACCTGGGCTGAACATTTTTTCTGGTGGTGGAAAAAGTTTGCACAATGTTTATTTCATGCTTACTTTTCAGTGTTATGCCTCACTGAACTGGAGGTGCCCAAATACCTCCAGAAAGGCTGCACATGAGAGGGAGCATTTTCTTATGGGCAAGAGAGCACAGTCTAGTAGCTAGAAATAAGGCAGAGTCGGGAGGAGACCTGGGTTCTAGTCCGTTGTGACATGCTGTGTGACACTGGGCAAATCCCTTAACCCCCCTGTACCTCATCTGTAAAAGGGGTATAATACTTACCTATTGTACAGATACTAGGAACTTTGGCCTAGATCTCAAAAGTATACACATGCCTAAGTCCCACTGATTTTAGTGGGAGTTAGGCACATGCATAGCTTTGAACATCTGGCCCTTTGTGCTATGCACCAGAACTTCCTAGCGAAAGTAACAAGGACAGAACTCAGATCCTAAAAGCACAGGCCACTACCACAGGTGCTACAGGGGAAACTCAGCTGTTGCGAGTATGACACACAAGTGAGCAGCTCTAATGCCAGCCAGTGATCTGATACACCAGTTAAGTGTGGTTGCTGAGGTCGGTGATGATAATACATAATAATTCGCATCCCAATCAGAACCAGGAAGTACAGGAAGCCTCACGAGAAAGCTTGCTCTGGTAACTTTTGCAGCCCAATTTTGCAGGCCCAAGAGGTTTGTCCAGCATGGATAAAATATGGCTCGGCACCATCAATTTTGGGTGCCTCTCCAGCTTGGGCCACTGAGTCCCTGGGTTCACCCACCAATAGTTTATACCAGAGAGAGGTTAAGGGAGCTTTGCTTTATAACAAAGGTGCTCTCTCTGATGAAGGAATCTGTTCAACCCAGAAAGTATTTCCTATTATTTAGGAGTGAAAATAATTCGTAAAGAACTAGACAAAATTCACAGAAGAGGATATCAGGTGTGATTAAATCAATTCAACATCAACCTCAGAGTCATTTTTGTATTGATCTTCAGTGATAAAATGCTCCCACGTCCATTCAACGAGATGCTCCATTTAAGATTCACCTTTCATATTCCTAGACCGGGTAGGGTCCCCAGAATACAGAATGAAATTGACTGGAAAGTCCTCGTCCCTGGGCTGCTGTTTGGAATACAGTCGTTTTCATGTCCATTATCATGACAGATTTAATGAGTTCTAGAGGGAGGCATCTGTCTGCCATAGGCCGTTTAGTTGAGAGTTTTTAAAATAATCTCAGCTTTATTGTCATTTTTCATTTCTTGTTACCTTTTTTTATCCTGGCTTTCCCGTTTCTCCCTCTAGCAAGGGGATTAATTATATTTGTAGCCGTAAGTAGGCAGATCCTGTCCAATCAATTTTAATTTTCAGTCACTTCCCTCAATCACTTCCCTCAATACCTCTCTATCCTACCCCAGCTGTGCATGCATTTGAGCCAGTACAGTGCAAAAACGAACTAAATAAAAAAATCCAAAAATATTTGGCAAAGAAGTCGACTTTGATCATTTTCATGCTCCCTTGTATGTTTGCTTTACTCATATGTTCAAGAGAATGAGTTTACTGCAAGAATGTCCACAGAAACGACACATTTTAAGACAATATTGGAAAATGGTCACAAAATGCAAATTTCAACTTTGGGATCACAGGTATTTGCACTGGACCGCTGAATCTAAGAGTTATAGTAATCCAATCAGGGACCAGAAGCAATACAGTCTGACCTATGTATCCAGTCACAAGAGATTAATCTCTGAATATCCAATACTCATAGTGAACAGCTCGCTAACCATCTATTGACCAATAATTATTCGGTGACACTATCCACTTAGTTTTGAAAAATGAGGAAGTGCAAGAAATTTGTGTACAGAAAAAGAGACCGAAGATGACAAGTAAACAACCCTTTGTGATTTGTTCATCCAGCCCTAGTTTGGATCCTCCACTTATTGTTGTAACAGCTACATTGTGGCTGGATGCAAAGGCTCGTGGGAAATCCAGATCTAGGTCTTCTCCTTCCATGGAGTCCTCTCTTTCAGCTTCTCCTTATTCCAACTGAGTTACAGACTGCGGGAGCCCTATGCTTCTCAGACACTGATGCAGATTTTGTTACTTAACACTTTTTCTCTGTTATAAGCAGAATCCTCCATGGCCCTTTTTGTGTGCCCATATGAATTGGGCTCAGACTAGAAAAACTGAGCATCCTGTTCTCTCCTAAAAAACCCTGCCACACCTGGCTCCTACCTACCTCTGAGTAGTTATTACTGGTTAATGGTAATAATTCATGAAGACAGGGGATTAGGCTATATAGGTGAGGGGGTGCAAAATGGCGGACATTGGTTTTACTAGCTGGCTGTTTTCCAGCCTTTAGATTTTCATGCTCTTACATTTTGACTGTTGTTGCGGTTTTGGATTATACCATGTGGTTCTCAACCTCGGGACGGGGAGCTGTGAACAGGTTTGAGGAGCTCACAATCACTTTCCCTTTCTTTATGGGAGGTGCACCCTGAAACCTAGTGGAGAGGGGTGGTCCCAAACCTGTGCTCAGTTGTAACATAGGGTCACAATATGGAAAAGAGTGGGGAGCACTGAATTGTACTAATTATTGAGTAGATAACGTTACTCTGAAAATAAAAACTGGCCTGACAACCAGTCACCCAAGCCAATAGCACCCAGTGTTTTTCTGTTGTCCCCTTCCTTTCCCTTCCTCCACCAAACTGACTAACCTAGGAGAGAAATTGCCCCACCCCCTGCTCCGCCATCTCCCCCAGAGTAATGGTAAAACCATGAGGGCAGAAGGAACGAGCTCATATTGTTCATGCAACAAAGTGGGGGGCAGGGGGAATCCACCAGCCAATCCTGAGAGGGGAAAAGGAGGAAGAGGTGTATTTTTAATGTCGATTCCTGGCAAATGTGCAGGCTTGTCAAGCAAGAAAGGGAGGGGGGAGCTTCAGCCGCTCTCTGGTTTCCTGTTTCCGTTAACCCATTCGCTGAGAGACGCTCAACGTCAGACCCTATTGGCCAAGCAGGGCTGTAACCAGGTTTTGCCATTTAAGGCTTATTTCCCGGACCGGTTAGGAAACAGGCTCTTGGCTGCGCTGACAGAGCTGCTGGTTAGGTTTGTCAATTGGTGACAGCTCACATCAGTTTAGTCTCATGCTCATAATGCTGCAACTCTAGGTCAAAGCAAAAGGACCCCTGGTCTCTGTTAAACACTGTTGGACGCTGTCCGTAATACATTATAATGGAGGAGTTGCTATCTGATTCATTTGGCGACAGACACAGTTTAAAAAAAAAAGGTGGAGGGGTTGGAATTTATTTTCTCTTGCGATGGGCTGCCACCCACCCATGCTGGAGTGGACCTGAGACACATTTCCACAGCCTGCCAAAACACAACAGAACAAAGCTTTGCTCTGCCTCAACATTCCCGAATCCAGGCACCGGGGCTGTGATACAAGCTGGCCGTGGCAGAGTCGAGCCACCCACCCGAAGAGGTTAAGCTCTGATGCTCTTCCTGTAGCTCTTGTCAATTGCCTTTGCACTTAATCCCTTGCAAATATTCAGTAGCTGGGTCTGAATTAGGCCTGGGTAATTGGCTGCTGCCGAGGCAGGCATGGCTAAGGTTGGGAAGGAGGTGGGAGAGGAAACAGCAGAGTTATCTCTGGGAACCACCATCAAAACAAGGCCAAGGCACCTGCTCTATTCCCTGCCCTTCTGACGGGACTGGCCGCATCTAGTTATACTAATATTCCAGGCAGTAACTAGGCTGCTGTGGTCCATTGAGAATAAGGGACTGGGGTGGACCTTAAAAATAGACGGACAATAGCCAGCTTGTCTTGTTTACCCCTTGGTCACACCCTGTGTCGCCTTTACAAACTGTTGGGAAGCCTCAGAGGCACCAAAGCCGATGGTCCTGTGGTGCAGTGCGTCCCTTCATGCCTTCCAGCTGAGGGGATCTGGCCTCTTTCTGACTCCTCCTCCTACCTGTCGTTTTCTAGAGCTGTCTCTCTGTCTTGGCCTTAATACTGGCTGAGGCCATCACAGTGGCCTGAGGCCACCTCTTTCTGTTAGCTACTGCCCCTAACGTGGGGTTAGCTAACCAACCCATGGAAGCTCTGGCTCGGGGCCCTTGTCCGTAGGGAGGCCGTGCTGAGCATGGGAGCCCTAATGCACAAGGCGGAATGGAGGAGGGTTAATGGCTGCAGCAAAAGCCACTGCGGGTATGTGGGATAACTGGAAGGCAGGTGAAGCGATACAGGGACCACAGAGTGCGCACCCGGGGGTTGTGAATGTGCTACCCCAAGTCACCTTGAACCTTCATCCATCAGCAACGCAGTGTTCCTTCCACAGAACAGGCAGGATGTGTGAGAGCCACAGTCCATCGGAGAGACATGGGGCGTGAGTGCCCCAGCTCGCAGCAGACTCCCCACGGCAATGGCTTAGGGAGTCCCCAGCCCACGGCCTCCAAGGAGCTGCTCACTCACTGCTTAGTGTCTTCCTCCTGCTGAGAACTAGGTAGGTTTTTTCCCCTTTGTATTGAACAAGTCAAGGAAAAAGACTGTTCAGTGAGTGCGCGTAGTGTCCTCAGCAGCAGACGGTGCATTGGGACCACACCATGCAGACAACATCTGCCGGTTTTACCCAGGGCTTTGTTGAACTCGGCTGGGCAGACACACACGCGCATAGGTCCCCAGTAGCTGGAATCATTGGCTGTTACTACCCTAGGATGGTGGCTGTAGTGTCAATGGGACTGAGGGATTCTGACCAGTATGTTTCCCCTCTCTGCTCAGATCCTGCCCAATTATTATTTACATGATGTCTGGCCTTCTAGAGCTGCACAGCTTCCTCCACCACCGGGGCTGTGTTGCTGACTTCAGCAATCCGGACCCTAGCTGCAGAACAAAGGAAGAGGCCTGGAGCGCCGAGAGGGCGCCAAGAGGAGGGAGCATCATCTGGGCACACAAATGCCTCCTCTGCACTTTCTCTGGGGACATGAGTCCTGCAACAAAACTAAGGCTGAGGAAGTGGCTGCATTAACCATCCAAACGCTCAATATTCCGCACTGTGACGTGTACGCGCCGGCGTGAAATAACTAGAAAGCAGCACCCGTCCTTGGAGAGTCACAGCCCCGGCCACTGGAGAGGAGGGACGAGGGACTGCAAAAGGGAGGCGAAAGAACTGGCGCTTTTAGACAGGAGGAGCGATGGGCAGGGGCGGGGAGATGAGGGCAGAGCCGGGAGGCAGGAGCAGGACAGTCTGGAGCCGTTGTGCATTTAATCTCGGAGCGTGCCCGTTGGGGCTGGGTTCTTTTGTCGCTGACATTCAACATGAAAATCAAAGGTGCAACCCCGCCAGGCAGATCCAAGCTGTATTTCTCCCCTCCCCTCTCGCTCCCCTGGCTCCAGGGTATTAGTTCGGCTCTAGCCCAGGTCTGAAAGGAGCGCGTCTCGAGCTGTGCAGAGGCCTGTGTGGAAGGAGCTGGTGATCTCAGTCCCATTCGGAGTGGCTATTGACACTCACAAGTGCCTCTTGCAGGTGGTCTGGGCAGAAAAGGTTGAGGGCTGAATGCCCTGCAGTGACTGAATGCTCCTTTCCCTCCTAGGAGTCCTTTCCAGGTCAGGGCTGAGTGACATTAGCAGGGCAGCCTGGGGGAAGCTTGCCCAGCGGCTGTCCATGCTATGCATAAGGGGGCCTCTCTGTCCACTGCTGTCAGGATGGCAGTTTTGGGCTCCAGTTTTCAAAAGGTGGCCTCCATTTGGATGAGAGCCCTCCCTGTGCAGAAGGCCAGCACAAGGCCAATGCCCAGCGGATTAGCTAGCTCCACATTGAAAGCAGCTTCTTCTGCCAGATACAAAAGCAAGCCGCTCTGATACCACGGAGGGGCTCACATGCCCCCGGCCGGTGCAAGGATATTTTGCGCCCTAGGCAAAACTTCTACCTTGTGCGCCCCGCCCCCCCGCCCCGGGGCATCGCTGCTTATAAACTTTCAAAAATGAATCCTGCATCATGTGGCATTGTTCATTAGAATTAATACAAGGGGGGCAGAGGAGATGATCTGATCACAAGGGTCCCTTCTGGCCCGGGGGAACCTATGAGCAAGGAGGAGGCTGAGAATGCCCCCAGCTCGCAGGGTCTCTAAACGTTCCCAGGCTCTGAGTACTTCGCCCTCCAGGGGGGACCCAGGGGCGAGAAGGGCAGAGCCGGGCTCTCCCAGGGAGCAGGTGAGGATCTCCCTGGGGTTCAGGGCCAGCTCCCTGCATTGGCACAGTGCCACCCGGGGGGGTCGGTGTTTGGAAGCGGCACCTGCACCAGCCCTTTCCCCTCCGTCGCGCTTCAGGGTTTAGTTTCACTTTCCCTGGCCCCAGGAGGTGGCTGCACCTGGCCCCAGGTGCGGCGCATTGGAGGAAGAAGCTCACCTGAGCTCAGGACCACGTCCTGCCTCCCCCAACGGCTCCGTCCCTCAGCCGCGCTGGCGCCGCGCCCGGCCGGCTGTCTCCTCCTCGCTCCGCCACAGGCTCCCACTGACCGTCCTGTGCGAAGTCCCTCGCTGCGGGGGCGGGTTTGTTGTGGAGGCCTCGCTCCCCGCCCTGCCCCATTCAGCTGACTCCCGTGACGCTGGACACTGCTTGTTGGTGCCCCCAAATCTTGGCGCCCTAGGCGGCCACCTAGTTGGCCTAGTGGTTACACCAGCCCCGTACATGCCTCTCTAGGTCTATGTACACTGCAGTAAACTATAGCGAGATGGTGTTTTATTGCAGTGTAGACACACCCTGAGATGAGCCAGGCAAACAGCACTGGAGATTGAAGCCCTCCCGGGCATAAGTAGGACTTAACTGGCGCTGGCCCTCTCCCCAGGGGTGAAGTTCACCCTATATACAGACACGAAGTACATCTTTGGATCATTCTCTCCTGGACCACAAATGATGGGACTTTATCACACATGTGGGCCGGGGGCATAACTGACAAACACTGACCTCATCCCCTGTGTGTACAGATTATAACATCTGTGCACGCAGGTATTGGTGCAGAAAACTGTGCACCATAGTGTGGTTGTGCAAAGTTGTCTTTGCACAAATGGAGACTGGGTCGAGTGCCTGTCTTAGGGCAGAATGACTCTAAAACTCACTAGATAAATGTATCTGAACCTCTACAATTTAAAATCAAGTGGTGAATCTGTTGGGAAAGCTTGTGCTTTCTCCTTCTGTGTGTGTGCGTGTGTGTATGTATGTGTGTATAAATATAAAGACTCTTATTTATAACTGCTTGTTATCTGAGTATGAGGGCCTCTTTACTAATCCCAAAATGAAAAAATTAGACCCATATCTGGTGGAGAACAGGACGTAATATGCTAATGGATCCAGGGAGTGTCGATTAACACAAGATGTTAACTGGTTTTGTTTAGCTTTCTACTAAGATCTTATCTTCTGCCGGAAAGAATGCATGGAATAAGCCAAAGTGGGGTCTAAACAAAGTGGAAGATAGGAACTTCTGGGGACATGATCTGTGATGATGATCTGCGGTTGTTTTGGTTTAGCAACCCAATATTGATGTCTAGACACACACAATCTGTAACAGGACAGATTTATTTAATCCCAGAATTTGTTTGCTAGATGGACCATTAGATTGTCTTGGACGGCATTCAAACACACAGCAGGCCCACCATGCTCCCACTGAAATCCATGGGAGATTTGCGGTTGACTTCAATTGGAGAAGCATTGGGCTCTTCTTTGGAGCAGCGTTGCCTAGAGAGAGATCAGGCCTGATTCTGTTCTCACTAGTGTAGCTCCACTGATTTCAGTGAGTTACACCAGATGTAAACTGGTTTAAGAAAAATGCCCATGTACCTGACATTGGGTGAAGGTCCCACTGCTCTCCTAGAGTGAGTCATAGTGTGTGTACTGCTTATGGGAAACAAGTTACTGGCATTAAGGGGTGTTAGGTGGAGTTCAGTATCATTGGTTCCAGTAAAGAGACTAGTTGGTGCACACTGAATTGTCCCAAATTATTTCTTTCAAAAGAGAGACACTAGGGGACTGAATGGAGGACTGGGACACAACACCACCTACATTCCATTCCTCTGCCACTGACTTTGCGGACTCAGACATGTCACTTGGGGGGGGGCGGGATTTTCAAAGGCACAAGGAGAGTTAGGCACTTAACTCCCATTGACTGTTAAGTGTGAGTTGGGAACCTGCCTGCCCTTTGTGCCTTTGTTATCCTCCCCTCTTTAACCCCTCTGTGCCTCGATTTCCCCATCTGTAAAATGGGGATAAAAACAATGCCCTGCTCCACAGGGGCTGTGGCTGAATGGATAGATTTTCATGGCAGTTGAGAACTTGCAGCGCCCCTGTGTTCAGCACCTCTGGAAATCACACCCCGTAGTCAGGTGCCTCAGTATAGATTGAGATGCCTATCCGTGGGCACTCAGATTTGAAAAGGTGGGTAGTAGTCACTTGCCCAAAGACGATGGCAGGGCCAGGAAGAGAGCCCAGTTATCCCGAGTCCCCGTCCTTTGTACAAACCACTAAGCCATCCTTCCTTCCCCTAGCCTGAGTTAATTAGAGATTAAAACCACCACATCAAAATCACAATAGTGCTTAGCAGTTATACAGCCTTGTGTATGTTCAGGGCACTTCACAACTCTCAGAACACCTGGAGATGTACGTTTTCAAATGCTGGCTTCAACCCCTCTGCACCTCCGTTTCCCCATCTACAAAATGAAGATAATGCTCTGTCCCTAAGCCTGCCAGCAGTCCTGTGAGGTCATCGTGTCATCTTGGCAAAGGGCTTTAAGATCCTTGGAGGGAAGGTGCTAAAACCCTTGTTATTGTCAGCAAGTTGAGAGGAGATTAGACTGAATCCCATTTTGAATATTCCAATATCTGTTTCATTTCCCATGTACACTGATAGCCAGCAGAGAATTCCATCGAGCATTATAATGCTTTTTACAACAGCATTTGCAAAGTAATTAGAAAAAAGATGTAAAAGATACTGCATGGGATGAAAGAATCAATGTTCATCTCTTTGTGGTACGTTTTATGGGCCATGTAACAAATCCATGGAGAACATACTGTATGAGAAAGTTTCCAAGCAACTATGATACTGCTGTGGCAGATTGTTGTTTTACCCTGACTGGGGAGACGCAGGGTTTGAGTTTCAGGCTGCATCACTGGGGTGATGAATAGTTCCAGGGAGCTGACACATTTCAAAAGAAGCCAGGGTGCCTGCTATTTAGCATTACCCTCTTGTTCTCTCATTCCCCCTATTTTCTAGATGGAGGGATGTCACCTGAAACTCGGGCTCAGGCTAGTGTGAGGGGACATTTACCAGCATCATTATACTGGACTCGGAGGGCCCAGCTCAGTGGGTCTCACCCAGGGGTCTGCGGCCCCCTGGGGGGCGGTGAGCAGGTTTCAGGGGCTTTGCCAAGCATGGCTGGCGTTAGACTCACTAGGGCCCAAGGCAGAAAGCTGAAGCCCCACCGTGCAGGAGTGCAGCCCGGGGCCCTGAGCTCCAGCACCCGGGGCTGAAGCTGAAGCCTGAGCAACTTAGCTTCGTGGTGCCCCTTGTGGTGTGGGGCCCTGGGCAATTGCCCTGCTTCCTACCCCTTAACGCTGGCTCTCACTTTTATATGGGTTGGAGTGGGGGGAACAGTAAATAATGGCATCCCCGAGATCTAACTGTGTTAGGATGAGAAACTCTGTAAGCAAAACATACACACATTTAACCCCCCTCCTTTTTTCTAAAAAGATACCGAGAAAACATGTATGCGACGGGGACGCCTCTCCTATGAGAATGCTGCTCTCCTGAGGTGGGTGAATGGCTGTCACACTTGGCCAAACATTTGTTGGTCCCCATCCTTACTAATGAGCTGGAAATAAGGGGTAAACAGTGCAGTGATGAAATTCACAGCTGGAGAGGAGCTACAAACCCCAGAGAGGACAGAGAAGCTGGGCCAAGGGGCCTAGAGAGATTCGAAAGGAGGGCAGCAAGTGATAACATGAGAGTCAACTGGGGAAAATACAAGCTATTACATCCAGAGGGGTTAACACAAATGCAGAGGATCTGCTCTCATACTGGTGCAAATCAGGAGTGACTGCACTGGAGTCAAGGGTATTTCACTGGTGTGAAACTGGTTTAAGAGAAAGAAGAGTCAGGCTCGTCTCTTCCATGGGAAAAAGAAACCAGTGAGGCCTTACTGCTGAAAGAAACACAGGATGGAGGATGGTGAGTTAGACATGAGTTTTCAAATGTGTTATTGAAGCCAAAAGGCCATAGCCATTTTTGGCTGTAGATGGAGCATATGCCTGATGCAATTTTAGTCTGCCCATGCAGACGCATCAGGTCACAGAAGGGATAGTCCCCCCTGCATAGAGTTCTGCAAGGGTAGCTGCATACACCTCATTACCACAAAGGCGCTGATCAATTGGAGTGACTTCTCAGGGGATCCTAGTGAGGCATTGATGTTTGAATATATAAAGCGATATACCTCAGGGCAACTATCATAGTCTACAAATACTAGAAGGGGAGGAGTTGTCTGGGGTGGCACAGGGGATACAATTAAATTAATAAGGAAAAATTTGACTGTCCCTACAAAGCTTCAGGCTAGAGAGACTTCATAGCTCTTGTGGGTGCGATGGACACCCTACTGCCTGGGACATTTAAAATAAGTGGGACAAAACTCTCAGAGATACACTGTAGGGAACAATCCCACATTGGCCTGACCAGAGGAAGGGTAGCTGGAGTGACCAAATCACTCCCATCTCTAATGTCTATGGACCAAACCCTGAGGTCCTTGCTGAGACGCCTATTGAAGATGATGGAAGTTTTGCGGGACTGAGGACTAGTAAAAGTGGAGTAAGGGACTCAGGATCTGGGCCTGCAAATCTATGAACTAAGATGTCATGGGCTGGGCCTTCCCTTCCGCCCCACAAGCACAAGAGGAGGGAAAAACCAGTGCTAGAAAAAAAGCTCTCTGAGGGGATTTTATTAAAAACCCACTTGTTAATTTCAAAAGTTTCCAGGGGTTGCTTAGCATCTTTTGGCTCAGTGTCACCATCTCTCTTCCTCATTGTGGCTAGAGGGTGGAAAGTGAGAGAGCAAATGAGCGTCGGTGTAGGGAAGGGGCGGAGGAGAGGACTCCAGAATGCCTCTCCTTGGAAGGGGCAGGGGTCCTTCTCATGTCACCCGCTGTCAGTAACCCCCTGCAATGGTTTGGGAAGGGAAGAGTCTGAAGACATCCTTGCATGAGACACATCTTCGTTTGGATTCCTCCTCCGAGATTCTTCTATTGGGCATGGGAGGAGGGGTTGGAGCTCACCCTCAGGGATGTTTCTCTCACATAATAAACCGGAATGTTCCATGGAGGCACTGACTGGCGGGGAGGAGGGAGAGAAAGCGATCAGGAGGTTGTGAAAAGGCGAATGGCCAGAGCACATGATGAGGGGAAGAAAGCTCCGATTATGGGAATGGAAGGGACAAGCTGAAAACAAAGTTGATGCAGTGTCCTATGAGTGAGGCTGCCCGGGGGTGAAATTTCTTTTAAAAAAGAGCAAGAGATGGAGATGAAGGCAGAGCCGGGGAATATAGTTCCTGAGAACGAGGCCCCAGCCGTATCAACCACAGCAGGGCACAGAGCATCCTCCTACAGATGATTTCACCATGAGCCAGGGAGATCCAACACCGCAGAGCAGGCCAAGGGGAAGGCAAGGAAAAGTGAACTGAAACAAAGAAAACCCCCAAAGCCTACATTGACAGTTTCACAATGCCTGCTCATGGGAGGAACTTGTGCCTTCAACTGCCGTTGGCTTTGACAGACCTCATTGTAAACCCTGTTCTGGTATTTAACCTGTATCTTGCTTGGCTTCTCACAGCAGCACATAGAATCATAGAATCATAGAATACCAAGGTTGGAAGGGACCTCAGGAGGTATCTAGTCTAACCCCCTGCTCAAAGGGACTGGCTAGATATAGACAGGTTGGTCCCCTATCCCGAAGAATAACAAAATCCCAAAGTGAATGTGAGTAGGAGACACCCCTCGTTGCATTTTCAGACAAGATCCTGCCTTTTTCTATGGCCCACATCCAATTTCAGATTGTGGCGCGCTCTCTGCTATATCCCTAAACTCACCCTTGAAAATGTTCCCCCCGCGCCCCTCTTTGTGTTACTTCCTTGCAGGTGCAGATAGGGATGGGCAATCTAGTCCAGGTGCAATCCGAACCATCCATGGAGCTTTGCCATGGAGGTGGGCATGAGGTTCAGATCAGAATGGGAGCCTTTGACACCCACTACTCACTCACCTGGCCCAGGTGTAAATGATGATGCAATGGAGACCCAGGCCCTAAGACTCTGCTCTGACCTGCTGTGTCCATCACATTCCGTTTGCCTGGTCTTTTCTGTTCAGGTTCCTGTGCCACTCCCATCGCCATGGTAGATGAGCACCTTACATGTGCCACCAAAAGATATCGGGTTCGTTTCTGTGCTAGCTGATATTAACCTGGAGTCTCTTGCCAGTCCCTTCCTCTGCGTTTTGCTCTGGGAGAAAACATTAGGCAGTACTCCTGGTAGAAGTCAGTCTGGGGTGTGGAGAGGACCTCCCTATCTGTCTGTGATCAGCAGCCTCAATAAAGAATCCGCTTTATATTCAGGAGACTTGGACTCTAGCTTTTCTCTATCTCAAAGGAAATGATGGAAGCCATGCTGCTAACTACTTATTATGGGCCCGCTCCTGCGGTCCTTGTGCAGGCAAAATTCCCATTGCATGAAAAGGATTTAACGTTCAGGGGTTTTGTTATTGTTTTCCAGGAGTTTCCAAATTGCTTTATGATTTGCTCCAATATTCCTGGATGTTAGCTGATTCTATCTGGCAGGTATTTTCCCTTCCTTCTAAATGATCCAACCTACATCTGCCATCCCCCATCACACCTCGCCCTCTCTGCATGAGTCCCCAAAGACAGGGGAGCTTGGTGACTCCTTTGCTCAGTCCCTTTGCAGGGCTGCTGAATCGCATCTGGCCTGCTGATTGATACGCTTCTTATCTCAGGAGTCTTTCACTTGCCTCTTACGAATCCTGATGTTTCTAGTGCCTCCATTAACGTTTATCTGCCTGAGCCCCCTGCTCCTTTCATCCTTTGTTGCTGAGAACTGCGACAAAGCAGATGTTGACCATATCAACCTCCTTCACAGTCCCTATTATGGGAGCTCTCTGTTCCCTTCCCCCAACAAATGGTAGTGCTTGTTCTGGTCCCTTATCAACTCTCCCATGTAACCTTTCCCCTCACCTCATTTTACTCCTTGGCAGCCATCATTCATCCAGGACTTGGAACATCTCCTATTTGACATATAGTTCTCACCACGCAGCCTTTTCAAAGAAGTGTATTAATTAATTATTCCCCTAGGAGGTAGGGAATTAACCAATTACTGATGAGGAAGCTGAGCCACAGACAGGTTAAGGGACTTGCCTAAGGTCACAGAGAAAGTCAATGGCAGAGTCAGGATTTGCGCTCAGGAGTGCCTGGTCCCTAGATTCCTATGCTCAGCCCCCTCTTTCCACTCTCCACCCCTCCTTAAGGAAAACCCTGAGGTTTTGAAGTAACCTTTATTTCATTCCTTATAGCTGGACATTTTTGGCAGGGTGCTTTTTGCACTCACTAGCCTGTATTCTGTATGTTCGTAAGAGGAGATCTAGGGTAGATTTGTAAGAACATTATCAGTGTAAGCTGAGTGCCTCTTTGCATGTGTATTTGATCACAGTATCGTTTAAGAGCCCATCCATAGTGCATACACTAGTGGTCTATTGTGTCCTATGGGTTTCCCTTCACAGCGTAATTAACAGAGCACATTCATGGTGCACTATGCGTGGGATGTGGGCGTCAGGTTCATGTGGCATACTCATGTTCCTTTAGGCAGGTTCTTGATACCATACGGGTTCTCCTGGACAGGGCGCACGTTGTGTGTATCTTCAGAGCCTAACAAAGCTAGAACAGACCTAGGGGAACCCCCTCATGCTAAGAGCACAGTAATGACACAAAGGGCCAGATTCTGCTCTCAGTGACAACCGCGTAAATCTGGAGGCGCGCCATTGACTGCACTGGAATTACTCTGGATTTGCACCAGTGAAGCCGAGGGCAGAGTCTGGTCCAACCTTTCTATGTGGCAACGTGACCCAAGCCAGCACAGAGTTTGAAACAGAGCATCCACCACATGGCGGAGCAGGATGGTCCTTTCACAGCTATGACACGAAGATTCCCTCCTCTCAGCCCCCACCTTCCTCCTACCCAGGATGGCTACTGGTGGCAGCAGCAGCAGTTCTCCTGGAGTTACCTGGGGCAGACACAGCTCTTTCCGCTCCTGCCTTAAGAAAAGAGCTCCCTCAAAACAAGGGGCTTCCAAGCACTGAGAGGCACATTGTCCATTTACCAGGAACCTGAGCTTGCTTAATATATTCTCCTGGCTGTCGTGCCCTTGACACATGACTAGAAATCGCTTATGGCTTGAGTTCACCAGCCATACAATCCTGCAGTGGATCAGCGTGTCCTCACCCTGATCCTCCCACCGTTAGGAAGCCATTGGTCCCCCTGGCTGTTCTCTGGGCACCTCAGCATTAAGCCACAGGAAGAAGAAAGGAACCAAGGCCTGATGCCACCAGCCCTTCCCAACTCCTCTGAGAATCCTGCAGGATTCTGGCCCCATACCGGGCTATCGCTGGGCACAGACCCTCTGCACAGGGGTGAATTCAAAAAAATAGAACATAGGAGAGCAACATAGGAAATGATAGGATGGGAACAAGATCCTGGCCCGATCCATAAATGGGTTGTTACAGTCGTTATATCCTATAGTATCCCCCCTCCCTAGGCAACTGCAGAGCTCTGTTTTGAAGCTCTTTGCACAGCTTCCCCTGCTGTTTTCTTCCTTCCTTTGTTCCATATAGCACAGATGCCATGATACATCTTACCTGGGGAGATAATGTATTTACCCCTCCCCCCCCTAAAAAAATCCCCACCACCAACAAAAAAAACAACCAAGAAAACAACCAACCTCAGCAGGCAGGATCAAAGTTAAATGGCTGGAACAGTGATTCCCTTCAGGCATCCTGTTAGCTGAATGAAGGTCCAGTCCTGCACACCTTTACTCCGGTTGTCTTTATTCACCTGAGCAGCCTCCTTGACTTTCCTGTGACTAAGGGCTTTCAAGGAACAGGCTGTAAAACTGTCACAGCAGCCCTTCCCATGCCGTGGTACCCCATCACCCTGTTGTCCTCCGCACCTGAGCGTCACCTACCCATATGATCAGGGCCAGTTGGAGGTGTCTGATAAATAACACACATTGTTAGCATTTTCCAGGGGATTTTGTGTTTTAAACCCCTGGGATTAAATCTGAAAGGACCTACATTTAAGTAACAGTAAGTCTGTGCTGCCAACTGCAACAGATTGTGAGTTGAGGCTGACACTTTACTTACACTACTGTTTAATTAACTTGGTTAATTACTTAAAGTTTGTACAGTGCTTTGAAGATGCAAAGTGCTATGTAATTGCTGGGCATTGTTACCGTTATGATGGCCTAACCTTTATTTTGAAATGATGTTTTATTATAATAATGAAACCCAGAATTGCAGAAATACAATGCAGTGAGGAACGTTCACACAAAAACAACACACACAAGGGCACATTTAGCTCGGCACCAAACAGCTAAATGGAAAAGGAACAAGAACTCCCAAGTTCCAGCTAAGTCTGATCCTACAATGACCTGTGTGCAGATGAGTGGCTGCAG
Source organism: Mauremys mutica (assembly GCF_020497125.1). Lineage (NCBI taxonomy): Eukaryota > Metazoa > Chordata > Testudines > Geoemydidae > Mauremys > Mauremys mutica. The sequence goes on along the minus strand of NC_059082.1, from coordinate 77,467,877 downwards.
GCCTCCATCTGCAGAGAGCTCAGGCCAGGCCAAGACAACAACCACTAAGCACTACTCAGGCCAGGTCTACACTATACACGCCCTGAGCAACACAGTCATACCGACCTATCCCCAGTCTAGACACTATGCTGATGGTGGGCTTCTCCCATTGACATAAGCTACTGTCTCTTGCAGCCGTGGATTAATTACACAGACTGGAGAAGCTCTCTTGTCAACATAGTACCATCTTCACTGAACCACTACATTGGTGCAGCCTCACTGGTGCAGATTTGGAAGTGTAGAACTGGCCCCAGTGGGTGGGATTCACAAAGGTATTTAGGTGCCTAACTCCAACTGGGACACACAGAGCAGGCAGATCAGGTGCTGGTACCGTATCACACATTTGCAGCAATCTTAATACCAATATCATTCACAGTGTTTGTAAGTGACCATAATATTCCTTGGGTGAGTGAGTTAAAGGGCCGCCTTTACCAATGATGGCGGCAAGAGCAGCTCCATTGTGCCCACTGCCTTGTGGGGTGAATTTGACCCTTAAATTCAATTTTAAATTGGAATCTGTTCTGCATGATTATTAGTTGCCTGGTGCCAAAGGCACATTAACAGTCCAGCATATGGACAGTAGGGTCTGATTTTCCTTTGCTCTATGACCTCTTGGAGCTTCCTTCCCAACATAAATGGGCCATAAAGTCAGCAGTGGCTTCCCTAGCTGATATAACCAGCCATATGCCATGCCTTTTCACAGCCTGGGGTGTAGGGGATATTCCAGGGGCACAGTCGGGGGCAGGAACTTTGCTGCTGCCTGAGGCTACTCTAATTTAGACTGGGGGGGCAGGAAGGCCCCTTAGACAGCTCCAGAGTAAGCCGCCTTTGCCTTTAACCCCTTCCTGCACTGAGGGGGACCTCAGCCAGGCCAGAGAAGTGGCTCGAAGGATCCTGTCCAGAAGACCTTGCAGTCTAAGGGCCCATTTGCAGCCGAGTGGCATGTGGCCCCAGTGAAGGCCAGGCATTTCTTCCAGTAGCCAGCCCTCTGCAGCATTTGTAGGATCAGGCTCTAGATAACCCCTTTTCCACTGGCATGCCGAGGCAGGGAGGTTATTTGAAGGGGACGCCTCCGGGGCACCGGGCGCCACGCGACCGAGCCTGCCACGCTCCGTCGAGGGTGGCCAATAATCGGTAGCACGCAGGTAGGGTGGGAGGCGGTAAGACCCCCCCAGGCCTGGCGAGCCACAGTGGCCTGGGCCACCAGACCCACACGGAGCCCAAGAGGCTGGTGCATGGGCAGAACAACAAGGCAGCCTTTGCATGCACGTTTCGTTATGAATCAACCCTGCATTGCTATGGCACTGAGCGTGGGCTCACGCCTGCCAAGGAGCAGACAGGGTACTGCACCCACAGGCAGGAGCAGCCCTCCCCCACCCCCCAACCCTCCTGCTTCTCGCTCGCTCGCTCTTTTTTTTTTTGCAAGAGGCAAAAAAAAAAAAAAAAAAAAACTGCTGCAATGTGCAAAGCGGCTCGGGAGAGGCAGCGGCCGGGCCAATCAGAAGGGCCGGCTCCGAAAGTTGCCTTTTATGGCTCGGGCTCCACCGCGCTGGCCCCATAAAACCCGGCTCGCGAGGCGGGTTGGAGTAGCTGTGAGCTCCTTCTGCACGCGCCACGTTCCCCCCCAGCCGGCCGAGCCGCTTCTTTCTGTCCAGGGTCTAAACTTGCAACTTCCTCCAGGTAAGTGATGGGGGGCAGGAGCCGCTTTCCTGCGGGGGGGGGGAGAGAGGACGGGCTGGATTTCTATGGGCCCCTTTCTTAACTAGAGGCGAGTGACTTGATTTCACTACCCCCACCCCAGCGCCAAGACCCCAAAGAGGGGCTGAATTCTGATGGCTTCCAGTTAAAAGCTGCTGCTGCCTAATACTGCACCCTCCCCGCCGAGGGAAAGCCCTTGCAATGAACTGTCCGGCTGTTGTGCGGTTGCTTTTTTGGGGGGCAAGATTTATTTGGGGGCTGCTCCTCTTCTAGGGAGAGTCTCGCTCTTTCTGTGCAACGCTAAAGTGCACGAACCAAACGGTGACTGGCTGAGCACGAGGGGCATGAGCTGTTTCTTCTAGCTTCCTTGTCCACGAGCGTAGCTGGAGGTGGCTGTGCAAGCTCCCCAGGCAATCCGTGGGGGTTGCATCCACGGGTTCCGGTGCATGGTTGTGATCGGGGCTTGGGGAGGGGTGGGTGCGGTGGAGTTTGCCTCAAGTTAATCTGAGTTTGTGGGTGCAGAGAGGGTCTGGTCTGGTCGGTTGCAGTGTCGCTGAGACCGCTCTGGGGCTGTAATCTGGCTCGCTGGTCTCGGTGCCTAAGAGGATTTGTTGTTGGAATAGAGGTTGAATGGGAGGGAAGGAGGGAGGGGGAGTCTAAAGCGAATCACCCACCAAAGAGGAGGGAAGTGGTGGGTTTGGTGGGCCAGGGGCCCTGCTAGAAAGAGGGGCTTGGGAGAGTGCCCCCCCCTCCTTTTTTGGAAGAAATCTGGGGGAAAAGGGGGCATCTGTTCGCTGCTGCCCTTAAGATCTGGCTAGGGTGTGACTCCAGAGCTGCTGCTTCCGGTGGCAGAAAGCCGGTACTTGTATTGTATCAGCTCAGCACATGCTGGGGAAGGGTGGAGGAGGCAGAGGGAGGATCCTCCATGCACAGGACGGGGAGGGGGAAAGGCATGAATCAGTCTCCCGGCCCAGAGGCTGTAGGAGGGTGGGAGGGTCTCTTTGTCTTGCTGAAGGCATATGGGATCCCTCTGAGAGCTGGCTGCCTCTTCTCGCCTCCCCTCCCATCCTATGGGGTGGTTACACTGGAGGCCCCCATACAGCCACTTAAAGGAACCCTGGAGGCTCCCTTTTGGTAAGGGGCTGAAGGGGTGGGTGGATCCAGGAAGACTGATCTGAAATCTGATTCTGCTGCGAGCATTGTCTCTAGTGTCTGGGGTGGGGTCCCCGCAGGTCTAGCTGGTTAGTGTCTCGGGGGCACAGATCCAGGGCTATTCTGCCTGAGGATAGGGGGAAGAGATGGTCTTTTTATTGCAGGTTTGGTTTTAAAATGCTTTTTTTTTAAAACAAAAACCAGGGACTCATCAGCCATGCTTCTAACCAACAGTGGGGTGAAGGAGCAAGGTTCCCAGAGACCCTTGCTAGGTTGGTACAAAAGGTGGGGGCAGGCACAGGTGGGGAGAATCTGACTCTTCAGTTAACCGGTGGATCTGCTGCTCTAAACCTGGCACTTTGGTCTCAGTGATTAGAGTTCTCCTTGTGTGACAATTGCATAATAGTATTGTGTTAATCCTGTGCTAGCTTCTGCTGTCACTCAGGGTTTTGAGGCTAGCTGGTGGGGAATCTGCAATTGAACTCGGCCAGTTAATTAAATGTGTATAAAGCAGGCTTCTTTCTTATGAAACCCTTTACTGCTTTCCGGGTTAGGTCAGTGGGAGATGAATGCATCTGTGAAAGCTAATGCAATTGCTTGCATGACAGGTCTAACTAGTCATAGAGCCTGAATGCTCAACAGGGTGGGATCCAGGGACAGGCTGCTTCTCTGAAGCAGGGTGTGGGTAACTTCCCCTTTTCAAACTGTGTCAGTTGTCCATTACCCAGTGCTTCAGACACCCTAGTGCTGGTACCAGGCACACTCCCTCTTGCAGGGAGTGGCCACAGCCATATGCTTCATTTGAAAAGGGAGGGGAGTGGCTTGTCTCCTTAATCAGTCCTCCAAAAGCTGGCTCCACGTCCACGCCCCACTACTGGCTTCTTGCAAAGCTTGCTCTAACCATTGCCTTTTATGGTAATAATGTGAGACTAGAGCAGGGACTTCCTTTGTCCCAAATCGGTGCAAAGGCAAAATATGCAGTGCCCTGCACCCTCTAGTGGTTGAAAGGGAGAAGTGGGCTCACAAACAGGAAGCTAGAAAGGAAATGGGTGGGGAAGGCCCTTGCCTCTTCAGGCTCAGAAGCAAATGGCTTAACCTTGCCACATGGGGTTTTCCTCCCAAACTATGATCCACTCACAGCTATTACAAGTTTTTCCAGTAATGCTGGAGCATGGAGACGTCCTACTAAAGTGAAACATCTGTTGCCCAGCGAATCAAGCTTGATGATGTTGTCTCCATTACTTTACAGTTCGCCATGGATGATGATATTGCTGCGCTCGTTGTTGACAATGGCTCCGGTATGTGCAAAGCCGGTTTTGCTGGGGATGATGCCCCTCGTGCTGTCTTTCCATCCATCGTCGGTCGCCCCAGACATCAGGTATGTAATGGAATAGCATCTTGCCTGTATTGTCAGATGAATCCTAGTGATCAGAAGAAAACGCTGCATAGCATATAGGATCTCTATCCTGTCTGTGTACACGTGTGGCTGTGCAGGAGTGAAAAGAAATGAGCTAGTTTAGTTCATCTTCCTGTCAGCCAGTAAAACTCCTCATCTCTACTGGGATGGGGAAGTTCTGTACCTATGGCCTGGCTTCCTAGGTCCTATAACCCCCATAATACCTCAGCAAAACTCTAAAGAGCACACTAGCTGCCATGGCTGAGGAATGGGGCCTTTTGGTGTCTGCAGAGTTAGTGGCTCAAGTTTGACTAATCAGCTCTGACTTTTCTCTCTACAGGGTGTGATGGTTGGTATGGGCCAGAAAGACAGCTACGTTGGTGATGAAGCCCAAAGTAAAAGAGGTATCCTGACCCTGAAATACCCCATCGAACACGGTATTGTCACCAACTGGGATGACATGGAGAAGATCTGGCACCACACCTTCTACAATGAACTCAGAGTTGCCCCTGAGGAGCACCCTGTGCTGCTTACAGAGGCTCCCCTGAACCCCAAGGCCAACAGAGAAAAGATGACACAGGTGTGTAAGGTGGCCTTGGTCCCCATTCTCCATTTGGCTCCAGCTGACTGAGAGCTGCTGACCAGCATTCCTCCCTTGCGTGCCTTCATCTTTTTTCCTTTGCCATTCTCTACAGGGTTTCCTTTCCTGACCTGAGTCTTCTCTTTGCTGGATCTTGACAGGTTTTATTTGCTCTTCCTAAGCTGGTTTCCTCTTGCTGACTTTATACTAGCAACTCATTTAACTGCTGTTTCTAACGAGACACTAACCCATTCACCTGCCCTGAGTGACTTCTGTAACATAGCTTTCTAGAGCTTGTGAGAAAGCTAAGATGTGGGTAGCCACAGTTGCTGTGTCGCAGCTGGGTTAGACCATGCTCTCCATTCCTCGTTCCAAGGTTTGAGCTTGGGTTGGTGGGTTTGCTGTGAGCTCAGAGCTGGTTAGTATGGTCTCCTGTTCCAGAAGATCAAATCCTGAGTTTGCAGATGCTACACTCTGCAGCATAAGGACATTTGCATGACTTGCCGCAAACTGTCTCTTGTGAGTGCTGAGTGAGCCTCTTGGTCGCATCCTGTCAACTTAACCTTTTTCTCTTGTGTCCACAGATCATGTTTGAGACCTTCAACACCCCAGCGATGTACGTAGCCATTCAGGCTGTGTTGTCCCTGTACGCCTCTGGTCGTACCACTGGTATTGTGATGGACTCTGGTGATGGTGTCACCCACACTGTGCCCATCTATGAAGGTTATGCCCTCCCCCACGCCATCCTCCGTCTGGATCTGGCTGGCCGTGATCTGACGGACTACCTCATGAAGATCCTGACAGAGAGAGGCTACAGCTTCACCACCACAGCCGAAAGGGAAATCGTGCGTGACATCAAGGAAAAGCTGTGTTATGTTGCTCTGGACTTCGAACAGGAGATGGCCACCGCTGCCTCCAGCTCTTCCCTGGAGAAGAGCTACGAACTCCCTGATGGTCAGGTGATCACCATTGGCAATGAGAGGTTCAGGTGCCCAGAAGCCCTCTTCCAGCCATCTTTCTTGGGTAAGTCACCATCCTGTAGGAGATGGTTGGTGCAATTTCCTCTTTGCTTTTCCCACCAAGCTTTAGTGGTGAAGTCCTCTCCTCCCCCTGAGGTGACTCCAAATGGCGCACAGCTTCCCACACAATCAGTCTAGAGTAACTTAAGTGTTGTGAAGCCAAGCAAGAGATCTCCTCTTCTTGCTGAAGGCTGGAAGGAGCACTTGTCTCTGTGCAGTGCTGGATTCTGCATGATGCATGCATTTGGCATTCTTAGTGTGATTTAGGGCACACTAGCTTTATTTTAGGTTGTGATCCTCTAGTTGGTATCTTACTGACCTTATGACTGGCTCCTTCCTGCTAGGTATGGAATCCTGTGGCATCCATGAAACTACCTTCAACTCCATCATGAAGTGTGATGTGGATATCCGTAAAGACCTGTACGCCAACACTGTGCTGTCTGGTGGCACCACCATGTACCCAGGCATTGCTGACAGAATGCAGAAGGAGATCACAGCCCTGGCACCCAGCACAATGAAAATTAAGGTAATGTTGGAGATCCCAGAACTTATGCTCTCTGCTCGTGTTCTAGCAGTGGGTGGGGTTGTCCTGATCAGAGCTAGGTCCCTGGGATGAAAAGCTACAAGAGCTCAAATCCTGGAAACACTGGGTAATATTGTTTTGATGACAGTACCACCATGTGAAGTCTTCCTTGGCCTGAAGCACTGGCACTAATGGGCTGATGAAGAATGCTGTTCCTAAATTGGGAACATACATGGGATGTTGCCACTCAACCATGTTCTGATTAAATGCCATGTGATGGTGGCTAAAAGTGAATACTGACTGTTGGCCTTCTAATGTGGCAAATCTAGTGGCTTGCAACAGGCCTGGTCTTAACCTTTCATGTTACTAAATAGTTTTTCATTTAAGTTGCAAAAGAGCTCCAGAAGGGTTGTGCCCTGTTGGATCTAGCACAAACTGTGATCCAGCTACTTGTAGCATCAGTGGTGTTGGTTGGCAGTTGCTACAAGCATGTAACTCTCTTGTCTCTTACAGATCATTGCCCCTCCTGAGCGCAAGTACTCTGTCTGGATTGGTGGCTCCATCCTTGCCTCACTGTCCACCTTCCAGCAGATGTGGATCAGCAAGCAGGAGTATGACGAATCCGGACCCTCCATTGTCCACCGCAAATGCTTTTAAACCGGACTGTTACCACATCCCACCTTTGATAAAACCCATAATTGCGCATAAAACAAGATGAGATTGGCATGGCTTTATTTGTTTTTTTTGGCGCTTGACTCAGGATTTAAAAACTGGAATGGTGAAGGTGACAGCAGCAGTCTTAACATGATGGCGCGAACGTCCCCAAAGTTCTACAATGCATCAGGACTTTGATTGTACATTTGTTTTTTTAATAGTCATTCCAAATATTGCATAATGCATTGTTACAGGAAGTTACTCGCCTCTGTAGAGGCAGCAGCCCAGCTCGAAGGAGCAGAGTAATGCTTGTCAGTAAATTATGTAACCCAACAAGTGTCTTTGTATCTGCCGCCTTAAAACAAAACACACTTGGTCCTTTCTTTGGTTTTTGTCAAGCAAATGGGCTGTTCCCCAATTATAGATGTGAATGAAGGCTTTACAGTGCCCCTTGAGCGTCCAATGAGAAGTGGTGCCAGTATGTGGGGGAGGGGAGGGGCTACCTGTACACTGACTTAAGACCAGTTCAAATAAAAGTGCACACAATAGACTTGGCTGGTGTTGACTCTTTCTCACTTCACCGCACACACGGATCACATCCGGCTACTGGCTTTGGTGGGGAGGATGGGTGGGAAGGTAGGCTCCAGATGTGCAGAGCCTACAGCAAGAACAAGTCTCTCCTGGAACCTTCTCAGCTTCATTCCTTGGATCCCACCAAAGGTCAGGCCTGAGCCATTCCTGTAATGCCTCCCAGGTGTCAGCTGTGCTAAAGCAGGCAGACTCAGCAGTGGGGACAAGTTTGTGTCCTTAAACTGCCCCCATCCACCCCCCTTTCTGCTTCCACCACTTCTATCTGTGTGCTCCTAGAGGAATCAAAGCAGAGATGGCCAGATTGCTGTCAGAGTGAAATTAAAGCAATCCTACCCCGGCACATGGAGGGAGGAAGGAAGAAGGGTGACCAACCGGATGCCTGCTATAGCCACAAAGAAGCAGAGGAGTATGGGTGCAGCTCTGATTCGGTAGCTGAAGCACTGAATCTCTCCTGCTGCCCAGTCAGATCTGTAAAGGGGCTAGATCCAGAATCCCTTTCCCTAGACATGTGCAGCCTGAACTTCCCTTGTGGAGGTTAAAGGGCTGCTTAAACCCAGCAGTCAAGAGTGGACAAGACCTGACTACACTTATCTCCACATGTGACACCACCCCCCCCACCCCCCAACCTGGCATAGGGCACCCACAGCTCCCAACTGCAGGTTGCTGAGCAGCTCTGACAATCCAGCAGGGAGGTAATGGCATAAGCAGGGTCATGCCAGAAGTGGGGGTTGGAGGGAGAGTTGCTGCTGCAGCTCTCCACCTGCCCTCCACTCTAGTAAGATGTTCCCCTGGGAACTCCGGCTTTGATCTCTCGCAGGGGTGAGCACTGCCTAATGTGCCCCAGGCAGAACTGTGAAGTCTGCTGTCCCAATGCACTTCCTTGTAAGATTAAAAATCCCCATCAGAGTAAGCACATGCTCCTATCAATGCTAAAAATACCCAGAAATCTGGTACCTAGCTCATAATAATGCTTTTTGTTTATAAGCAAAACCACTTGATAGTAGCATGTCGTCAGCAGAGGCATTAATTTGCTGCATACCTCTAAGTAGATACACAAAGCCCCTTCGTGCTCAATCCTAGCTTTAGGGACTCCAGGCTTGCAAACACTAGTTTCCCTTTTGCCTGATGTAACTGCTTCCACTGAAGTCAATAGCAAGTAGGGGCAGTAGGGGTTTTATTTACAGAGCACCCAAACTGGGCTAGGCATGGCCTTGCTATAAAGAGCCACTCCTTTCAAAGGATGGCTTTGAGATGTGGGGAGATATACAGGCCATACAACTGGCTGGTATAGAGACCCCAACTGAGATCAAGCCTCCATAATTTTGGGTAATATGCAACCAACCCCTGCTCCAAAGAACATGTCTGAGCAAGGCAGGCACAGAGGGTGAATTGGCTTACCCCCCAGTTTCTTGAGGTCCATCCTTATGCCCCGCTGTCTAGATTGTGCAGCCTCTCCACTACATACTGTGACATCTGTATTAACTTCTGTTTATTGATTTATTTTTTACGCTATAGGTAGCCTTGAGGGATTCAAAGGAGGATGTTCCAGCACAATGGAACAGCTGTGCGGGGTCAGGCCCTCACCTCTCATCCTGTTGAGAGTGGCTGACTAGAAACAGGCTGAACCAGTCTATAAGGCTTTTATAGTCTGCCTGCCTACCAGCACTAAAGGCCTGCCAATTGATCACCCTTCAAAACAGAATGAAGGCAGGAACCAGTTTGAGACTAAAATTCAATCTTTATCTGCTTTTTCGGCCTTGTCCTGTTGTGCCTAGCTATCATGCCACCTACAGTATAAACCAGCTTGCAGGCCTATGCATTCTGCCTCCAGGAATGGCAGTGTATTAAGGATGGGAGCTCAGCTTACTTTTGAGTCTGCTGGTCTTGGTCTGTCACCCTATTAATATATACTTACTTACAGAAACTCAGTTTCCAAACAGGTGTTCGGGGGCATAGAGGATGATCTAAACCCATGTCTCTTAGCTTGTCCTTAGAGCGTGGTGATGCCATGGAGCTAGTGTCTACGAGTCCAGCTCCCGCTTTCCTTTCTGACCGAAGAAGTTGCTGTTGAAATGGTTGTGATACAAACAGAAGATTATGATGTAAGAGGTGCAGGGGAAAGAAACAGCAGCTATTTATGAAGATCTAAGTGGCCAGGCAACTATCCTCAGCAGTAACAGACACAGGAAGAGCATAGACACATATATCTATGTAACTAAACAGTGGGAATTGTTTCACTAGAGGATGTTTTTTGTGAGGTGGCAGCGCTTGTGTTTCCTGCTTACGAGGGCTTCTCAGTGAGGTCAGGGTTACCAAAGTGGTTTTGGAAATGCTTTTGCAAGGGCTTCTCTGATTGTTTTTCCCTTGCAGCCAGGGGTGAAAGTAACTTAAAGGACTTACCAGTACGCCAGAGTCCTGCACGGGGGTGTGGCCTCAACTGGAAGAGGTGGGGCCTGGCAAGATTTAAAGGCCCTGGGGCACCAGCTGTGGCTGGGAGCCCCAGGGCCTTTAAATCACCCCGGAGCTACCAGCTGCAGAGGTGGCTGGGAGCCCCGGGGCTCGGGCAAATTAAAGGACCTGGGGCTCCGGCCGCCGCAGAGCTCCGGGCCCTTTAAATCCCGGCCAGAGCTCCAGCAGCTGGGCTTGGGCTGGGATTTAAAGGGCCCGGGGATCCCTGCAGCAGCCGGAGCACCAGGCCCTTGAAATGCCCGCCCGAGCCTGGCTGCCAGAGCTCCGGCAGTGCTTTAAAGGGCCCGAGGCTTCCTACGGTGGCAGGAGCACCAGGCCATTTAACTCCCTGCCTGAGCTCGGCTGCCGGAGCTCCAGTGGCGCTTTAAAGGGCCCCAGGCTCCCCGCAGTGGCTGGAGCCCTGGGCCCTTTAAATCACCGCTGCAGAAGCCAGTCCAGTCCGGCACGGCGTACTGGCTATTGCCGGTACACCGTAGTGGACCGTACCCAGGGGCGGCTCTACGAATTCCGCCGCCCCAAGCAGGGCGGCGCGCCACGCTGCTCGCGCAGCCGGGCACCGGTCCTGCGCCTCCGCGGGACCTCCCGCAGACGTCCCGCTGGTCCCGCACCTATGGTGGAGCTTCCGCAGGCATGCCTGCGGGAGGTCCACACGAGCCGTGGGACCAGCGCACCCGCCGCAGTCATGCCTGTGGGAGGTCCGGTCGTCCCGCGGCTCCGTTGGACCTCCCGCAGGCATGACTGCGGAAGGTCCGCCGGACCTGCCTGCCACCCTGCCGGGAAAAGGCTGCCCCACGCGCGCGCTTGGCGCGCTGGGGTCTGGAGCCAGCCCTGACCGTACCGGCTTACTTTCACCTCTGACCGGACCGTACTGGCTTACTTTCATCTCTGCTTGCAGCTACAGTCAACCGACCAGTGAAGTGTACATGCTTCTTACAAGGTTCTTCTGGTATAGCTTATCACCTTGGCTAACCAAGAACTTTATGCGTTATGCCATGTCGAAGCAACATGCATAGATTCTTATTAGGTTCCTTGGCTAAGGCTTGGTAATTGTGTCTCTTAGTGATTACATGCTGGAGAAAAGAATTTTGTGTCACTCTGGGGAAAACATTACTCACTACTCAGGACTCTGAACTCCTGGGGTGTTTTCCTTTAGCAAGCGAGGGGATGTTTTAATACATAGTCATCTCTTCCTAACGCTAATTAGTGTTGAGCTAGATCTGGGAATTTCTAGCCATTTCATAGGTTTGAGGGTAATATATCTTTCCACTGACTCTAGTCCCACTGCATCGCTGGTCACTGGAAGAATGTGTTGTCCTTGATCAAAAGTAGTCATGCCCGGTGCACTGGTTGTGGCAGAGGCCTGGGAGTCAGGAGACCGTGACGCTATACCCTGTGCTACCACTGACTCACTGTGACCATGCGCAAGTTCACAATGGCTGTGCTGCTTTTCTCGGCTGTAGATTAGAGAGACCGATACCCACCGTGGTAGAGTGGCCGTGAGCTCCTTAGAAGAAAGAGGCTATGGAAGGGAGCGTGTTATTTACATCATTGCATGAGTTTGTCAGTGAACCAGGACATGGATTCAGCGCTAAATATAGTACGGTTATTCATCAAATGTATTTGCATTTCAAATAAGGCCCTCAGCTTCCCAGATGGGGGAGTCCCTCTTGTGCCAGTCTCTGCTTTCTCACTTTATACCTAGCCGGGCTTCAGACCCTGGTCACTGGTCAGTGAACAGGTGCTCCGCACATAATGCTGCTGGGACTTCCTCAGCGTACACACAATACAGAATCCGAGTGAATCCCTTTTTTCTTTGGCACTTCGGCCATTGGGTAAGTCGATTTCTCAGCCCTACCTGGTATGTGTGTCAGTATTGTGGGTGCCAGTGACTAGGATCCACCCTTATTTGGATTTTTTAGGGGATTTTTCCATATCCTGCTGGAAGGCCCAAGACTTCCCATTTGTCTTAGCTTCACCTTCTTCAACCGTCTTTGAGACACCATGTCATGGGTTTAACCCTCAGCCTTCTAGACTTGACTTAACTTCCCAGTCAATGCCACGCTTCATTTGAGTGGGAGAAGAAGGCTAATTGGGCCCAGCCTTACCCGGTTTTTCGTCCTTCTCCCCTAAGAGTGCTCAACTTTCACTAGTGATCTAGGTAGACACCAGCTGCAAGATGTGTGCTCTGTAGTCAGCTTGGGACCAAGGAAGTCACCTCACTGATCAGCTTATGGATGCAAGCTATTGAAAAAGATTAGTGATGTCCTTGGTAAAGGAGATTGTTTCTTCTTTTGGGATTTAACGCCTGCATTAATTGATCATCAGCCTCTTTACTTTTCAATGTTTCCCAACCACCGGGAATATTATTGGGTGCCACCAGATGGCGCTGTTACAGATAGCCTTACAAACTCTAGTTCAGTGGTCTCCAAACTTTTTTGATTGCGCACCCCATCAGTAAAAAAATTTTGAACATGCACCCCCTGCCGCGCCGGCTCTACCATTTTTGCCAAAGCAAAACTGATGAAGCAAAAAAAAAAAAAAAAAAAAAGCGCTCCTCCTGCTATGCACCCCCAAGGATCCTCTTGCGCACCCCCACTTTGGAGACCACTGCTCTAGTTAACAGAAAGTAGAGCTAGTTACACTGCAGAAGAAATGCTTATCGTTAGTGGTGGTACAATTCTTTTTAGCAGCTGTGTGTAGCACCAGTGAAGGTGCAGAGCCGCTGGCTACAGGTTATACTCATGCAAACAAACCAAGCTCTCATATGGTGTCAACGCATTACATGCCCCTTTTGGGAAAAGTCTATTGTCAAGCATCAGATAAAGAATGTTTTGACTGGGATTTTGCCATTGAAATGGGTTGTAAATATTCTTTGCTCACAGAGGAAGAGTTCCATGTTCTGAAGCGAGTTTTGTGTCTGTTTTTTTTGCAAAGTGGCTGCTAAACTACCTTATATAGTTGCCAGAGGTGGCATTGTGCTCTGGCTTGCCCCCTACCCCCCCATAACTCCCAGGTAGGCGGCAAACTGGTGGCAAGAGGGATGAGGCCGTGTCACATACTATTAACTATTCCGACTTTCATTGCAACGCATGGACATCACCAGGGAGATTGCTGTAATTACACTGGGAGCCTTAATGGTCCCTACAGCAGCCACATTTACGTTCCCTCCACCTTCACCTTCTGTGCTACACCTTCTGGAGGCACAGCACAGACGCTGCCCTCCAGGTGTTCTATGCCTAGCACGCTGGCCCTGTTGTTTGTTGTTTCTTTTGCCTGTATGTTACATTGGAAATTCAGGTCTTGTCTACCCGTTTTGCCTGAAAAATTCTATGGATGACGAGAAAACAGGCAGGTTAGGGCGACCAGACAGCAAGTGTGAAAAATCGGGATGGGGTAGGGGGTAATAGGAGCCTATATAAGAAAAAGACCCAAAAATCGGGACTGTCCCTATAAAAGGTTAGTGATCTCACCAATACTAAGCAAGTCAGTCCTGATTGAGGGGGGCTGTGTGATTGTTGTTCAGACTTTAAAATATCCTTTTGGTTTGATTCTGATAACTTCTGTTTAACTCCAGCACTTGCCAAATAGTGAGCATGCTACATGTCTTGTTAAAGATGCTACACTCTCTGCCATCAATCAATCAGGGATGGAAAGAGCTCACACTCCATAGCGCTGGGCCCTCCAAGGGACACTGCTAGCAAAACAGGTATGACAAGACATAAGGCTCCTGATATTTTGCAGGTTAAAAATACAGTCACCCCCCACCCAGTCTTTTAATACCCTGTTCATGGCTTCAGAATGAAACAGGGCAACTACTCATTTTTGTCCTTTCTAGGTCATCTTTAAGGAATCCTTGATATGAAAACAAATCTAAAACCATACATGTAGCTACAGAAAATCCATCATTTTGGTGGTTTCTGGACTTGATATTCAGCCATCAGTAGCCAGCAATGCAAATGAGGTAAGTTGCACTCACCGTCTGTTTGAAACTGCAATATAACGTTCCTGAGTGAGTCATCAGCAGTGTGGATTGAACCCTGTACTTCTGAATCTTAAAGCATGAGCTGCTGCACCTTGTGCCTAAAGAGGTGTTTCTGTTAGCTGATGCTATAGAGTATCAGAACAGCCGTACTGGGTCAGACCAATGGTCCATCTAGCCCAGTATCCTGCCTTCTGACAGTGCCAATGCCAGATGCATCAGAGGGAATGAACAGAACAGGGCACTTTTGAGTCATCTATTCCCTATCATCCAATCCCAGATTCTGGCAGTTGGAAGTTTAGGAACGCCTGGAACATGGGCTTGCGTCCCTGATCATTTTGGCTAATAGCTGTTGATAGAGATGAACTTGTCTAATTCTTTTCTGAACCCAGTTATACTCTGGCCTTCAAAGCATCCCCTGGCAATGAGTTCCACAGGTTGGCGGTGCACTGTGTAAAGAAATACTTCCTTATGTTTGTTTTGAACCTGCCGCCTATCAATTTCACTGAGTGACCCCTAGTTCTTGTGTTATGTGAAGAGGTAACTAGCACTTCCCTATTCACTTTCTCCGCACCATTCATGATTTTATAGACCTCTATCATATTCCCCTTCCCCTTAGTCATCTGTTTTCTAAACTGAACAGCCCCAGTCTTTTTAATCTCTCCTCATATGGAAGCTGTTCCATATCCTTAATCATTTTTGCTGCCCTTCTCTGTACCGTTTCCAATTCTAATATATCTTTGTTGAGATGAGGCGACCAGAACTGGGCACAGTCTTCAAGACTTATCAACCTCTGCATGTGGCCAAATCACCACAAGCAGGGGACAAAGTGCCACACCGAGTAGGTGTGGGTTACAAAAGTCGGGTGAGCTCTACCTTAGCTTTCTTTGTCAACACTTGAGATTTGCCTCAGTGCAGCTGCTACGCTAGCGGGGTCAGGGATCATTGCAAATATTGGCAAGGCCTTTGCATTCCCTCCTGAAAATGGATCCTGATGGAAGCCATTGAATGAACAAATTCATTTGGGAAAACAAAACTGCAATGCCCTGCAAAGCTAGATGTATTACTAGTCAAACTTCATTTGAATACACCAATCAGAACAGGAAGCAAGGGCCGACTCATAGGCGGAGCCGGAATTGTGCTGGAGGGATCAGTAACTGCTGCCAAGGGTCATTTTCGATGACTTCTCAAGGGGTTCACTGAAATTTGCAAAGCTGAGTCGTGGTTCTGAATTATGCTAGGAGTTTGTGAGCAACCTCTCGGTCTGTTTGGAGCTAAAGTCTATGATGGAGTATCGCTTGTGGAACAATGTGAAGTGAGCTGCTGCCTTGCTCCAAGCAAACCACATCAGAATGGATCCACTACTGTGGATGGGAGACGTGGGCTTTGGGGCTAGCTTTTCAGTAGCCCAGGCGGTGTTACCTGACACCATTTAAGATATATTTTTTAAAACTGCTCCCCTCGCAATGTTTCTGGGCACAGATACAGTTAAATTTATGTTTATATGATTGTTATTCACTATATATTTGCAGAGTCCCTAATTCAATGAGGCAATGAAGTGACTGCCTCTTAGCGGTCTCACAACACACGTTTCATAATAATAATACATTTAGCTAAATACACAATAAGAAGGTTCTCCGAAATGCATTGACCAATAAGGATGGATTCTTGTCTAGGTTTTACTACTCATAAATTGTTTTAAACAATAAAGAGATAACTAACTAAAGTCAAATTAAATTTAAAGAAACGTAACCCCACAATTAAGCTGTGTGCAGCCTGTATACCCCATTTTCAGCTCATGGAGCAAACCTTGACTAAACAGATGGGTTTAATTTTTCCTATATGTTTATTTTTATTTCACTAGATATCGATTGAATGCATTACCATCCCATAATACTATTATTTTAGTGTATTGCAATAGCACGTAGAGGCCACAGGTGCGATCAGGGCCTCATTGTGTTTGGCATCACACAATGTAAGGCCACCGCCCTGCAGCTTGATCCACACAAACGAAAGAGTCCATCTGCACGATCCGACTGCAGGATTGAGGCTTAATTGATGAATAAATGTCTGAAATGTTGTACTCTGTTTGCAACAGGGTACAATAAATGCTTTCAATGAGGGAGTAGCCTGTGACAGTAGATAGACAGGCCTTAAGGTAAAGTCCTATACAATTTAATAGGGCTGAAACCAAGGGTGGCTCTAGGATTTGCGCCGCCCCAAACAGGGCGGCACGCCGCGGGGGGTGCTCTGGCGGTCGCCGGTCCCGCGGCTCCAGTGGACCTCCTGCAGATGTGCCTGTAGAGGGTCCGCTGGTCCCGCGGCTCCGGTGCACCTCCCGCAGGCACGCCTGCGGATGCTCCACCAAAGCCGTGAGACCAGGAGACCCTCCGCAGGCGTGCCTGCAGGAGGTCCACCGGGGCCGCCTGCCGCCCTCCCGCGGGACGCCGCCCCAAGTGCATGCTTGGCGCGCTGGGGTCTGGAGCCGGCCCTGGCTGAAACCAATAAAAAGCTGCAGAAATTTCACGGGGTTCTATAGAAAGTAATCTGAAACCAGCATTACCAACTCTTATGAGTTTATCACAAATCTCACTGTATTTGCTGCTTGTCTTAAATGTCCCAGCGCTCAGAGTCACGGGATTATGCAACAACCCTGGCTTCCATTTAAAAAAAGAGTAAACTATTAGCTGCGATAAATGCTTGAAAACGTGATTCCCTAATAGCTCAGAAACCAGAAGGCAAGTCAAAAGGCCCCCTCCCCCATGTATAATTTTAATAACATATCCTGCTTTCTAAACCAAGTTTATGGGGTTTTTTTGGCACCTGACTCATTGTTTGGGGTTGGCAACTCTGAAAACCCTATGACTGTAGTATGGAATGAGATCTTTCATTGAGGGAGGTTTTGTTGGCCCAGGCTATCAGGACCTATGGCAGAGAGTCTAGACACGATTTGCTGTGTAATCCCAAACCATGGCTCAAAGAAGGTTTGGAAAAATTGTCATAAGGGATCAGATTGCCCAGTGCCACTCCCTACATGACGGCTAGGAAGGGGGCGAGAGTTACTGCCACACTCAAGATGGCGGCACGAATGGGCGTCAAGGCCACTCTCAAGATGGCGGCAAAAGGACGGCGCTAAGATAATGCCACTCCCAAGATGAAGGCAGGGGGCTGGCCCCGGAGAAAGAGCGGAAGTGAGGTCAGAGGTGCGCCGGAAGTGTGGGGGTGATCCTGAAGCCGGGGAAGCGGCTTGTTTAAGCGGCTCGGGAGGGCGGCCTGGGCTCTGGAGGCAGCTTCTGGGGAACCATGTTCGACCCGGGACAGGTAAAGCTGCGGGAGAGGGGCAGCGGCCCGGCGCCATAGCAACCCCCGCCCGGCGCCATAGCAACCCCCTCCCCTCTCAATCCGACTCCGCCCCCTCCTGCCTTCATCCCTCCCCACCAAAAAATCCTCTTCCCTACGGCCCCTGCTGGCCCAGCTTCCCCCCTTCCATCCCCTCGCTTCCCCGTATCCCCCCCCTCGCAAGGCCCTGCGCTGAGTGGGCCAGGGGGGCTGAGCTCTCCTAGCCCCCACTCTCGGGCGGGGGTGGGAGCGCCGCACTGATGCCCCCTTGCTCTGGCGGGGGCCCTCGGTGGCAGCCCGGCGCCTTTCTCAACGATACATCAAACATCCCCCGTGATTCACTTTGTGGAATCCCCTTCATTGCCGGTTTTTAAGAATCGGCTGAACAAACATCTGTCAGGGATGCTCTAGCTTTATGTGGGTCTGTCTCAGGGCGGGGGGCTGGACTTGGTGAGCTCTTCTCTTGAGATCCCGTGCAGCCCTACATTTCCATGATTCTAGCCTCTCGCGCCCCTGCTCCAGAGTTGTTTTTCTCCCGTTGATGTTGTTTTGGTTTGGTTTTCTTGTGAGACCCAAGGACTGTTGTCATACTTGTTTTTTATTAGAGCAAGTGAAAGCACCATGGAAGGGATCAGAATGTAACAACAAATGGAAAGTAACCTTAGATCAAAGTAGGCTAATTCTTGGGCTTTCTAGGGGATCCTTTCACTTCCATGTCCATGCCCGGCCTGGTTATGGGTTGTTTAGTTAAACTGGAAGGGGGATTGTCTAGGATCTTACTAGTGGATGAATTCTTTCTGTGAGTTAGCAGGAATTTATAAATTATGATCTTTGCTTCGTGCATCTTTTATCCATGAGAACTGCATAATAACTGTTTCTGACATGATCGTTAAAGGAGCGGTTCAGCTGTTTCAGTGCTCTAGCTGTAGTGCAGTGTGTTGGTGGGGTCTGTGCTGGGTATTTGTTGTCTGTACTGGGGGCTTAAAATGTTTTCTCCCTAGTTTAGAAAATGTATGTCTAGACTTTTAAAACAGAGTTTGACCATAGGACCAAACTCATATATCCTATATATTTAGGGTACTGCACTGCTTTCAGTCAGTTCAGCAAACTCAGTTTGAACCCTTTTAAAGACAGGAGAAATCCTGGCCCTCATCAAAATCAGTGGCAAAACTCGCATTGATTTCAATGGGACAGGATTTCCGTGAGGGTCTTTAATAATCTAGTTTTGTTCTTATCTCTGTCTAGGCATGCTGTAAATGCCAGACACTCAGGCCTGGATGGAGAGGGAGAATGTAATATCATTTTGCTACAAAATCATTCCCAATGGCTGCTGCAGTGTTGGTGAGCTCTGGGATTAATAAATAGTCTGTTAGCTGGGAATTCTTGCCACAACATGTGATCTCAAGGGAGGGAGGATAAAAAGAAAAAGCAGAGGTGGAATATGGCTTTGCACTAACCATAGAGGGAATATAGCTCTGCAATTTCTGTAGTTTCAAACGATGTAAACATCTGACATAAAATGTACAAATAAACTGAAGGCAGATGGTGGTGTAAGAGATAAGGCAAAGTAAGAGGTTCTTACGTAGGTCACATGTCTTGAGGGTAGGGGGACTAGAGGTGATAGGTTGCATTTCTGAAGAAGGGGGAAATCAATTTCCCAACTCCAAAGCAGGTCTTTGGCATTACTGGGAATTAACTAGCTTAGTAACAACACCATTGCAATAAACTACAAGAGCAGAATGAGCATAAAGGGGTTTTCTTCTGTTTCTAAATCAGCACTTAGAAGGAGGCTGATGAATTGGCAAAACAAGGAGAAGGCGCTACAGTAGTGGCAAGGCAGGAGTGCAAAATCAGATCTAGAGGAAAGTTTGGCTCTGTAGACAGTAGTAGCCAATGGCTCAATATGTGAGGCTTAATCCATTTCTAACTCGGTTTATTTTATAAATCGTGCTTTTTCCAGGTCTGTCTTTTCTCCTCTGTCTCTCATTAACTCCATAAGGCTTCTGAGCTGATTTGCTGCTCTTTCCTTTCAGGAGACGCTGAGTGCAGGGATTGGGGAGGACAGTAATGGCATCAACCTGATGGAGTTCTCAGATGAGATTCTTTTGCACATCCTGAGCTACGTTCCTTGCACAGACCTTGTTCTGAATGTGAGGAGAACCTGCAGAAAGCTTGCAACTCTTTGTCTTGACAAGAGTTTAACCCACATGGTGCTACTTCATAAAGAATATCAGGTGGGGAGACACTGGTTTTATGTCCAGATGGGGCATGGGGATTGTGGTAAGCTGCCAGAGTGGGCTGCTTCAGAGAGTATGAAGACAGGCTGATTTCTCCAAGTACAAAACAAATCATAAACATAGTTATAGCCTTATAGCCCTGACTTGGAGGGAAAAGGGGTGGGGGGATTTCTCAAGTATTAGGATAGTTGGTATCACTACTCCAGAGACCTAGTGTCACTTAAAGCCAATGTTACAACCACTTCTGGTTTTCCATATGGCTGTTTTTTTAAAAAGAAAAGCTTAACTAGAATGTGCAGTAGAACTATTTCAGAGTGTCAGTTGTATTCCAAATCACTTAACTAGTATTTAAAAAAACAACAACCTAAATTGTATGTAACAGCCTGCAAGTGATATACTAAAGGATTAGTAACAACTTGAAAACAAGTAGCTTTAAAAAAAGTTAAATGTAGCTTTGATCATTTCTGGCTTCCCAGGATGATGATGTTAAGATGTCATTACAATGTTTCTTATTTCTTCAGAATTTGTTTCTCTTCCTGTTAGTGAAACTCCCACATGACCAGGGGGAAATGACTACACAAAGTGCTGTCAAATACACAAAGTAAACTAAAACCGACAAATGAATTTTTCTATCTCTTGGTTATAGAAAACTTAAGTGTTGTAATAATAGTAGGTAGTAAAAACAACTTCCAGGTAGAAGTGTGACTTTTAAGTTGATTGTCTCTCTAAGTGTAGGAAAAGGAGAAAGCATATTTCATCTAATGTGGAATAGGCTGGAAAGTGGGTGAAGCAGAGAGAAGAAGCAGTAGTTCCTCTGTCAACTTGAGCTGTTCCACAGATGCATAATTCTGCAGACATAGGGTCTGAAGCTGAGAAGCGGTGAATGCCTTCAATTCCTGTCAGTCATTGTCACTTAGCATCTGTTAGGGCCAGTCAGTAATGCAGACTCAAACTAGAAACTAAATGAAATGTAATCTTCAAGATCCTAAGTCTGAAGGGTAAAACAAACTACCAGCAGTTACAACAATATGATACTTAGTACTTATATTGTGCATTTCATCCAAGGGTCTCAAAACACTCTAGTAGAGGGTATGTCAGATAGGAAACTGAGGCACAGAGAAGTGAGGCAGTATAATTAAGCATCCTCTTCAATGTTACTGAAGCAGTTTGTGTTTAAATACAGGTCAACAAGGACAAAGTGAAGCAGCTAATGAGGGGGATTGGAAAAGAGATCCACCAGCTGAACATGGCTGGCTGCTACTGGCTCCCCAGTCACACCATTGACCATGTAATACGATGCAAGAACCTGGTGAAGCTGAACTTGTCTGGCTGCCATCTCACCTCCCTCCGCCTCTCCAAGATACTCTCCGCTCTCCAGCACTTGCGCTCACTGGCAATTGATGTAAACCCTGGTTTTGATGCCGGCCAGTTAAGCAGTGAATGTAAAGCCACCCTTAGTCGTGTACTGGAGCTCAAGCAGACCCTTTACACACCGTCATATGGAGTGGTTCCATGCTGCACCAGCCTTGAGAAACTGCTGCTCTATTTTGAGATCCTAGACCGATCCCGAGAAGGCTTAATTTTGTCTGGGCAGCTGATGGTGGGTGAAAGTAACGTCCCCCACTACCAGAACCTTCGTGTCTTTTATGCTAGGTTGGCTCCTGGCTATGTCAATCAGGAGGTGGTGAGGCTGTATCTGGCAGTGCTAAGTGACCGGACCCCAGAGAATCTTCATGCCTTCCTCATTTCTGCCCCTGGCAGTTTTGCAGAGAGTGGAACCACTAAAAACCTTTTGGACTCCATGGCTCGAAATGTATCTTTGGATGCTTTGCAATTGCCCAAATCCTGGATTAATGGCTCTGGCCTCCTTCAGCACTTGAAATTCAACAACCCTTTCTACTTCAGCTTTAGCCGTTGCACCTTATCTGGTGGCCACCTGATCCTGCAGGTTATTAATGGAGGGAAGGACCTCAAAAGCTTGACCAGTTTGAATCTCAGTGGCTGCATTCGCTGTCTGTCTTCTGACTCCTTGTTTCGGAAGGCAGAAGATGATATTGACAGCAGCATTCTGGAGAGTCTGGTTGTTTCCTGCTGCAATCTGAGACATCTGAACCTTTCTGCTGCCCACCATCACAGCTCGGAAAGCCTAGGGAAGCATTTGTGCCAGCTCCTGGCACGGCTAAAGCACCTGCTGTCTTTGGCGCTGCCGGTTTGCTCCATCACAGATGTTTCTACAAATACAGACAAGCCACCTGTGCAGTCTATGACTAATGTGGTGCCCCCAGGCCTTGGAAAGAAAATCCGGATTGGGGTGCCAACATACACCAAGAACTTCTTGGAGCAGTCAAATCAGAAATCTCAATCCTCTGTTTTTTGGACTCTATTGGAGAACCTCCCATTTTTGAAAAACTTGGAGTTAATTGGGTCCAACTTTTCCTCTGCCATGCCCCGGAATGAGCCAGCAATTCGGAACTCACTGCCCCCTTGCAGCCGGGCACGGAGCGTTGGGGATTCAGAGGTGGCTGCCATTGGCCAGTTGACCTTTTTGCAGAACCTCACTTTAGCACAGCTGCCTAGTATCCTGACTGGTTCTGGACTTGTTAGCATTGGATTGCAATGCCAGCATCTGCGGAGTCTCTCATTAGCCAACCTGGGCATGATGGGAAAAGTGGGCTATACATCTGCCCTCATGGACATGCTGAAGCACTGCAAGTGCTTGAGGGATCTCAGGTGAGGGCCTGTTATTGATCTCCATTTTTATTCATGCATATCTAGAAAGGTGTCTATGTGGAGGAGATGGGAATCTTATTGGACCAACGTAAGGAGGACAATATATTAGCTTTCAGGTCCCATGGAAGGTGGCTGTGATGGCCTGAAAATTAGAGGGTTTTCGTCCTGGATAGCAGGATTGTGGAGGTGTGAGTGGAATGTGTGTTCTGTATTGTCTTTGAGAAGCAGAGCTGGTCTGTATACCCTCAAGCCCCTGTGGCCTCCAAGGAAGACATATTCCTAAGACTCTCTTGGCAGTGCAGAGCATTGCAAGTTAACATGTTGGTCTACAAAGAGCTGTCTCCTCTCTCCTGATCTCTTATCGGACCTCTGGTTAGCTCTCTTAACTGGTGTTTGCTCTATGATAATGCAGAACATTTACCCTCCAAAAGCTCTATTCATTGCTGCTTCTGAATTGGCCTTTCTCCATAGAGTCTAAATGCTTTAACTCTCACAAACAAAGGTAGCATGACTCATCCAGATACATAAAGAAACCTCTACTATAGCTAAAGAACCGTGATGGAAATGACCTGGTGTGAATTCTGTAAACATTCTCACAACAGGTTTCTTCATGAGCTATGAAGATGGCACTTAAGTCAATAGAACTGTTTATTTTAAAAAAATCTTTGTGTTGGTGAAAGCTGCTGGATTCAGAGCTCAGACATCTTCTGTCCATAGCAGGTGCAGCATGGGCAGTGGCAGTAGAAGCTAGGAGAGCAACTTAGTCTTTG
Organism: Mauremys mutica; assembly: GCF_020497125.1. Taxonomy (NCBI): domain Eukaryota; kingdom Metazoa; phylum Chordata; order Testudines; family Geoemydidae; genus Mauremys; species Mauremys mutica. Next base: position 77,444,701 of record NC_059082.1, on the reverse strand, counting down.
GCTTTGTCTACACGAGGGACTTTTGTTGCCACAGCTATGTCGGACAGCGGTGTGATCGCTGACCAACGTAGCTATGTCAGCAAAAACCCTAGCGCAGATGCAGCTATACTGGCAAAGCTGTGCTTTTACTGATATCGCTTGTTTCACTTGGGGGTCGGTTTTATGCCAGTACAAAGCACAAATTTGTCGTCATAGCTGTAGCCTCACTAGGGAGTGTTTTGCCAGTCTAGTATACTGGTGGTCCTATGCTGGTAAAGGGCTTCTAAACATCGTCAAAAAGAGCTAGTTACATAGCAAGACTAATCTTTGGAGAAAACAATTTGATGTGCAGTGGTCACTTCTGTTTGGCCAGGCCCAGAGAACTTTGCATCCAGGGACTGTGGTGGCCTGTCCTCAGGAGTGCTCAGTCTGTGGTGGAGAGGGTGTGTACCGTTTCCCACAAAGGAAAAGCCCACGTCTCCCATGGTAGTAGCATAAGAGCACTCTTCTTAAGGTGTCATAACTTTCCAAATGGAGTTGGGGAAGGTTTTATCTGGAGGAGCTGCGCAGCATTTAAAATCTGGCAATAAAGTTGTTCATTGAAAACCGGATTGGGTGTCATTTGGCTAATTCCACCCCCCCCCCCCCAAGAATCTTCTGCAAGCCTAGAAATTAATTTCGGGTGATGTTACAAAGCAGCAGTGTCACCTAGTGAATAAAATAGAGTATTACTAGCGTGCATTTTTCTGCCACTTCCCCTACCCATGTTTGGAAGTTATTAACCCAGAAAATAGGAGCCAGTGTGTCTTTGTGTCAGATTCACATTAGGATGATGACATATTGTGAAAAATCAGGCAGGTTTCTGATTTTCAATTAACGCAGCTGGAAAATTGAGAATAATGCAGGATCTTAAGTGATAACCAAGTATTGCTCACCTCTGTAGTGAATTGCTGGGTAGCTATCAAATAAAAACACCATCCCACAAGCATCTGTACTGCCAGAAAGTTCTGGACTGGCAAAACATGATGCAACAATTATCAGGATGAAGAGTTGCTCAGATATGCCCCCATACCACAAAAGGCTAGATAGAGATTATCCAGTCCAGGGTGGGATTGCCTGCTGGTTGTCATCTAATGGATTACATGTCTCCAAGCTCCTGGCTCTGCTGACTCAATAACTGAGTCTCATACCAGTTTGGAGATCCTTCTGGCAAACCTGGACTGAGTTACCATATCTTCCTGGTGACACTGACCTTTTGCAGTGGAGATACTTTCTGTAAAATGGTTATTTGGACATGCGGAATCTGGTTAGGCGGCAAGTTACAGCATGGAAGCTGATAGCTTCCAGAAACTTCCGTAAGGGAGGGGGAGGTATTTAGTACTTTCCACTGTGAATTTTCAAATTGACACATTCCTTTCTGAAGTGGTCCATGTGCTGCAGACTGACTGTCAGATTCCTTTACTAAATCAAATCCAGACCAGCTCTTCAGCCCATGTGAAATATCGGAGAGGTTGCACAGAATCTTGTGCTGACAGATTTTTCTCTGCGCACCCCCCACCCCCGCCCCCTCTTTCACCATCTCCTCTCCGCTGACCTATCAGGGCTTGAAGATGTTCAGCCTGGTGGCTCAAAAGCACTAGGGCTCCATCAGTGTCCGTTGTGAATCAGTTTTTCATACTTGGTTCACTCTACCTGGAGTCTGACCACCCTCTAGGCAACAAGCTCAATGTGACCAGCCCGCTCAGCATTTGGTCTGCTGGAGCAGCAGGGCCCCATGGTCCATGCCAGCTACTAGCCTTCTGACCAGATGCCAAGTAGCCAAGTCTGGGCCTGCCTTAGGCCACGTCTATACTTACCCGCCGGGTCGACGCGGCGAGTTCGACTTCTCGGAGTTCGAACTATCGCGTCTGATCTAGACGCGATAGTTCGAACTCCGGAAGCGCCGCGGTCGACTCCGGTACTCCACCGCGGCAGGAGGAGTTGCCGGAGTCGACCTTGGAGCCGCGGAGTTTGCTTCCGCGGCGTCTGGACGGTAAGTCATTCGAACTAGGGTAGTTCGAATTCAGCTACGTTATTCACGTAGCTGAATTCGCGTACCCTAGTTCGAACCAGGGGCTGTGTGTAGACCAGGGCTTAGTCTCTGTTTGCTGATGTCATGTAAACTGCTCATTGCTGAAGGGTAGCACTCTGTAAGCACGAGGGCTGAGAATGGAATATGGTGCTCCCACTCAGACATGAGACTATCATGTGTACTGTGTATCTAGATAGTGCTAGACCACTCCTGAGCTCTGAATCCACCAGCTGTTTTCAAGTGGGAGCAACACATGGCTCAATTGGAGACACTCATTGTACCAGTCACAGCCCCAAACGAATGCTGCATCCCCCACTTGTTTTAAAGCAGCAGACTTAAAATTTATCCTCTGACTTGTTTGTGTTTTTCTTGCAGGCTAGAGCAGCCGTACTTCAATGCTAACACCCAGTTCTTCCAGGCACTGAGTCATTGTTCTGCTCTCCAGCGCCTTTGTATCATCTCCCGGAGTGGGACTCTGCAGTTTGATGCAGTGATGTCATTCATGGCCAACTGCCTTGAGGTCGTCATGTGCCACATGTTTATGGGAGAATCTCTCACAGTTTGCAAAACTCTTCAGCAGACCATTTTACAGAGGTGAGTGAGAAAGGGGCTGAGGTGGGATTCTTGGGCTGTTCAGGATTTACCCCCATTGCCTTTCCCTCCAGCGTTTATATGGGCCAGGTGTGGGAGCACTGTGTAGTGTTCTCCTGGCCTTTTAGCGTGCTAAGAAGCTGACAGGTGAAATTTAACTCCTTGGCGCAAAGGGTGACCTCTCATTTTAATAAGAGCCAGTCAATGAGCTACTTGTAGGTATTCTGGAAGGTTTTTTTTTAATCCCCTTGTCCCATCATGATTGATTTGAAGCTTCAATCATACAGTTACATGATAAATCAAGTGACAACTTCATGTAAACAAAAAAACATCTGGCAGCATTTTAAGTACTGAAGATGCCCGACTTTGAGCCTTTCCTCCTTCCTGACAAGTAACTCCAGCTCATTCACGGACCACTAATCCCTTGTTACTGTCGCTTACTGATAGCCCCAGGAGAGCAGTTCAAAGTCTTCTGATTGGCTAAGGGGGATTCTTTTTGGTGGAGCCCTTGCATGTTTGGCAGTTCTTAAAGCAGTCTTGTCTAGCCCCTTGCAGTGTTTTGAAGCTCACATGGTGGGAAGCGTTTGTGTATGAACCGTGAACTCCTTTTGAAAATAAAGCTTTTAATTACACTTGGCATGGTGGCAGCCATCTCACAAAGTAGTTCCCATTCAACAGAGGCGTCACACTATTTTTTTTTCCTTTTCTTAAGGCATTTGGTGTGTTTTCTTAGTCACCTACTGTGGCTTTCCTCTATTACATTTTAATAAAAATTTCAAATCAAATGGCAGTATTATTATTATTGCATCCTAGATGGTAGTTCTACCCCAGCCCTTCCCCAGCTTCAGGCTTGTTTTCTAGGATTAAATCCAGCAGAGGCTATGACTGTATTATCTACCTAGCAAACTATGTACAAGGCTGCTTATTACTGCCTCTAGGAGCATGCTTGTTCCTTTGGGATAGTAGCTATTGGAAAACATACCAACATCTGAGTAAATAAAGTCCCTGTGATGTGTCAACCATTTTTTGTTTTACTGGGCTGTCATCTCCGTAAAAGCATTTCTTTATCAAATTCATTTGTGTGCCATGGGGATCTTTAGAAAGATCCAAAAATCCCCTGTCCGCTTTTCTCCTTCTACATGCCTGTTCGAGATGTCATTGCAGTGCTGGCCAGAATTTTAATATCGTTTTATTATGCAGAGCTATGCTATTCCTCACCCATATTGCAGATCTCCTTCTCCTCCTCTTTTCTGTGCTACATATCACTCTTGTAAATTCTGTGTCTCTTTATATTTTAACCCCCAGTAATTTTCCAAAGAGCAGCTGATGCCTCATGGAAAATGCTGAAAACTGTCTTATATTTAGAAACAATTCTGCCTGTCATATTATTATCCTTCCCTTGTGTTTTATTAATAGGGATGTTTGTATGAAAACAGGATCTTTGGGGTTTTTTTAAAGAGAGCATCTGCTCCTGCTGTTAATTCCCACCTGAAGTCATAATCCTCTGACACTGTAATTGGTGGCTCTGGAAACGATTTTGATGTCACGTAAGATTATGACTTCAGGAAGAGGATAAGCAGCAGGAGCAGATGCTCTCCTAAGCAACAAAGATCCTGTTCTCGTGCAACTGTCTCTAGTAATAAAATACAAGGAAAGAAATACAGAAAATGGATGTGTAAGCAGAACACGAAAGCTTCCATGCCACATCAGCGAGTCTTTAACCATGTGACTTTTCCAGCGTTACCATTTTAGTCCTTGTACAAATATACCTTCAAATGGGGTCAATAATTGACTCTCCTGACTGTGGTTTATCTGCAACTGTGAGGGTAAAAAGATACGCAGTAAAATTGAGAAGAGATTATTTTTGCTAGCTAGTTCATTGCGAGGGCTTCGGGGGAGAATTGTAGTTTGCACAGTGTGGCTCTTTAGTATGCTGGTATTGTACCCCCAAATCCAGCAATCCAATACTACAGAAAACACCCAGCAAATATGAGATTCAAATATCTTTATTCCAGAGTAAGAAAATAGTGATTTTGCTTTGGAAATGATTTATATGGGCTCAGTGTAAGGCCAGAAAACATGAAGGGCTAGTGTGTGTGGGGACGGGGTGGGGAATCTCAAAGCTGAACGTTTTTGTTTTCGTCCCTCCCTCTGAGCCACGTGGGAGTACATCAGGACTTTCTCTGGCACTGCTAGGGACTAGATGATTTGGTTTGGATTCTGGAGGATGGCTAGTTTTGAATGGGGAGGTGTACCTTAAGTGAGATTAATTGTCATTTTAAAGCAGGGGTGGCCAAACCTTTTGGCCTGAGGGCCACATCTTGGTATAGACATTGTATGGTGGGCCATGAATGCTCATGAAATTGGGGGTTGGGGTGCGAGGGGGATAGGGATGAGGGCTCTGGCTGGGGGAGCGGGCTCTGGGGTGGGGCTGGGGATGAAGGATTTGGGGTGCAGGAGGGTTCTCCAGGCTGGGACCGAGGAGTTTGGAGGGCGGGAGGGGGATCGGGGTGGGGCACAGGGGATGTTGAGGGCTCCAGCCGGGGTTGCAGGCTCGGGTGGGGCTGGGGATGAGGGGCTTGGGGTGCAGGAGGGTGCTACAGGCTGGGATCGAGGGGTTCGAAGGGTGGGAGGGGGATCAGGGCTGGGGCAAGGGGCTGGGTTGGGGGGGCTCAGGTGCAGGCTGTAGGCGGTGCTTACCTCAAGGAGCTCCTGGAAGCAGTGGCATCCCCCCCCCCATCCGGCTTCTACACGGCGGTGCGGTCAGGTGGCTCTGTGTGCTGTCCCACCTGCAGGTGCTGCCCCTGCAGCTTCCATTGGCCCCAGTTCCTGGCCAATGGGAGCTGTGGGGGGCGGCGCTTGGGGGCAAGGGCAGCTTGCGGAGCCCTCTGGTTGCCCCTACGCATCAGAGCCGGAGGGGGGATATGCTGCTGCTTCTGGGAGTCATGCGGAAAGCCCCCGACCCTGCTTACTGGCTGGAGCGCCAGAGCAGGGCAACCACCTGACCCTGCTCCCTGGCGGGAGCTCAAGGGCCAGATTAAAAGTTCTGATGGGCCAGATGCGGCCCGTGAGCCGTAGTTAGCCCACCCCTGTTTTAAAGGGATTTGGAGAATTGAAGGGCGACTATTAAAGATGCAGAGGTGCTCTTGCTGGAGCCTTTAGAGTTTGGAGTGTTCAGAAACATGGGCTAGAGCCGTGATATTTGAACGCTGGTCCATGAAGGGACTCATGCTGGTGATCCGGGGAGAGCGGACTGGTAACATGGTGCTGTTTCTCTCTCCAGCTGTTGAGTTATATTAGAGGAAGCTGAAAGTACATTATTTTTCTAATACTAATTTTCCATGTAGGTAATTGGTGCAGCCTTCACAGGGATGTTGATTGACTGTCAGCACGAAGGGAGGTTGCCCATAATCATAAAGAGGAAGGTTGACGTTTAGGAGACACTGTTCGAATGTCCAACGTTTGAGAATCCTTGTCTGGTAGATGGACCACCGGGGGAGCAGAGGCAGGAACTCTGGTGTTCCAATACCAGCTTGGTATTGCCTTGCTTTACGTCCTCAGTTAATTTTCTTAAACTTTCTCCTCATCTGTAAAATGGGGATCATATTTGTGCCTAACTCGCTGATTGACTAGTGGGAGGCCCAGAAGTTTAGCTCCTGTTGGATAGAGATGAAGAGGTTGATAATTGTAGCCTTTTAGTCTTGTGGCTACTATAGGCAAGAAGCTGCATAGGTCCAGCTTTTAATGGAATTCATTTTATGGTAGGGTTCCTGGATTCTGCCACACTGTGCTGTGGGCGGGGGGTTCTCGAACAGGATCATCTCGTTGCCTTAAGCGTAGGCTTTTAACAAATGAATTTTCACATTTAACTCAGTGCAGTACCCTCTCTGCATGCATTGGTGTTAAATTCTATTTTATGTCCCAACATCTTTGATGCGCTAGAGATGTTCATATGAACAGCACAGTTGTAACATAAAAGTTGCAGGAGTGAAGCTGGGTTTCCTGGCAGTTGGGTTTTTTGTCATTAACTGAGAAGTAAGAGGTATTACAGTAATTGGATGCTTATGCTATAATGATCAGTGAAATAGCTAACAATGTCGAAACTTAAATTATTGTCAGTCATAAGAAGATTTGGGCAGTTCGCACCTCTCAGAGCTAGTGTGTCAGGCTGTCTACAGAGTCAAGAAGAGATTGCTGCCTCAGTTTACGTTTGCTTCATGTTTTCAAGGTTTTCTTCCCATCTTAAGGGGTAGAAACCATTTTTATTTTAAACAAAAACTTCAATTTTGGAGCACAGCTCTGTGGTAGGGGGTGCCTTGCATGGCTGTGGAATATATTGCGTCCTGACTCTTGACAACTTTATAACTGGAAGGCTTTGTGTAAATGTTGGCTTGGAGCCAGCTTCAGAAATATAGTTGTCCCAGTTGGTAGCTGAGTATTAATGGTCTCTGTGCGTGTAGTTTATTTCAGTCTCTAATGTAGATGCATATTTGTGAGCTTTTAAACGTTGGTATGTTTGTGGTATTTGGTTCTAGCTTCCCTCGCCTGTTTGCTATACATGTGTTGGCTGTGGTGATCACCTTTTCCTCCAGATGCCTCTGATATAATTTTGTGTCCACTGCACTGGCACACAGTAGAGATTGTAGAACTGATATGGAGCCCTCCCCTGATAGTTCAGCGAACAGGATGACAAGGCCATATTCCCCTCTGAACTGCAGAGGAGACTAATTACTTCACTGTAAGCAAATATGTTTCTTGGCATTTGGGATGGGGGTGGGAGGGTGTTCTGTCATTCACTTTTCATGTTGTCCAAGCACACACGAGTCCCTCTTAGGAAAGGAAGGAATTAGAGCATTAATCTGGGACTTGGGAAACCCAAATTCAGTTCCCTGTGCTGCCACAGACTTCCGATGTGTCCTTGGATAAATCACTTAGTATCTCTGTGTCTCTGTTCCCCATCTGTGAAACTGGGATAGTGGCTTTGCCTTACCTCATGGAAAGTTGTGAGAATAAATATATAAAAAGATTGTGATGGGGCCCAGATTCTTTGGTGATGAGGACCATCTGAGTACCTAGGTAAAAATGGAGCAAATGAGAATACTGCTGGTTCCTTTTTAGATTTGCACATTACCACTACCAGAATACACTTCTGAAATATTTCAGTCCAGATGGGCGTTAAATTTACTTAAGTGGGCGTTCTATTAACACTGCTCCACGTGTTAACTCTAGAACCGTACTGTAAATATTATGTTTCATGAATATGGAGCATGGTGGTTTTAGATTCCAGTCTGACCAATTCTGTTGAGCAAGAAAGTTTCCTCAGGAGGCAAAATTAAATGCTTTCTTCTGGGATTTGTTTTACCAACTCTTGCTGTAGATTTAAAAAATAGTTGTACGTAGCCAATGTATCAAATCTGTTCCAGCCAGACACTTCTATAGCGTTAGGGCATTACTTTCTCCAAGCTGCTTTCCCAGAGTGGATTTCTGAACTGTAGTTCTCATAAATCTCCACTAGATAGAGCTGTGGTATATAGTAGATCTACCACCAATGTTGACTTGTGTGTTGCGGGCCATGTATTTCTTCACCCCAGAAATCTTGCAGAAAAGGATGGAATTCAAATCACTTTTGCATAGTACTTCTACGTGGCACCATTAGCGGGCACGGTACTTCACAAATGCTGAAGAGAAGTTCCTTTTCCTGCAGAGTTTACCAGCAAAAAAATGGACTGCAGAAAGAGGTGTGGTATTAAATGTTTGGCAAATGTCTTACTGGCTCCAGGGACTTTTTTTTCCCCTTCCCAGTTTATTTTTAATCATTTGCAACTGGTAATACTCAGTCTTTAGAATATTAGACCTATAGCACCTATCACTGCAGCAATTTTTAGCCACACTTCAATAGTAAATAGTAGAAATCTCTGAAAAGTCCCTGACAGGACACCATAGAAATAGAATGGAAATGCAACTATAGCTCAGCGATAAGAAGGCCTTTATCAGTGAGGATTTTTGGAATATAACATAACATTGGAGTTATGATATTTATAGTAATGGGATCACAGTTAAGACTGAGATGTCAGATCAGAGTTGGACAGCTTGTGGTTTCAAACTAACTGCAGTGTTTTGAGGAGGTATGTGATGAAGGGTGGTGATTGCACTGCTTGGTACAGTTATTTATCTCGAGAATGCATGATTATAGTACCCTATACTTGCTGCTACTATTGAAGTCTGCTGGCTAGCAAGGGAGTGGCCAGCTACTCTAGCAGCGTTAGTTACAAGGTGATCCAGGGGACTGATGCAGGGTTGGGAGCCAGACACTCCTGTTTTCCAGTCCTGGCCATATAACTGTCTTGCTGTATGGCCTTGGACAAGTCTGCCTCTGGTTTCCCATCTGTATTGGTTACCTGTCTCCATAGGGCTGTTGAAGGTTGTTTATGCAGTGCTTTGTGCCTTTAAAATGGTGTGTTTAGTATTACACCAGTGCTGCAAAGTGACTGACTCCACAGTTCTATTCCTCTAGCCACCACTGTTCCCAGCAGAATCCTTGGAACTGGAGACTGGGGAGAGAGGAGGAAAAGAAGTACCAAGTCATCTTTTCCAGCCCCCTGCCAGTGTAGGGTTCTTCCCAGCATTGTAAATGGAGTGCTGTGTCTAGTTTGAATTGACTTCGGCAATAGGACTCCTACCACTTCCCTGGCGTGGCTATTCCACAGTCTAAGTAGACGTCCCTGTTAGGAAACTTTTCTAGTATTTAGCCTAAGTCTTCCTCTGCTCACTTTCATCCTTTTCTAACCCTAAACTCTTGGATCCTCCTAAATACTTTCTCCTATGGTGATGGTTACACCCTTAAATGTTTATCCAATTCCCCACCCCCTGACTCTCCTTAGTTGTCATTTAGTCTAGCTATGACTATTTAATTCTCCCTTTCCTCAGAAGTCAGTCCCTCCACCCCATTCATCATTGTAGCTGTTCTTCTCTGAAAGTCCCTCCAATTGGTCAACCTCTTCCTAGCGAATGCACTTTTTTGACCCACTGGATTCTTATTCCGCATGATGCTCAGTTCAGATTTTGGTTCAAACTCCATGACTCCTATGGGTGTTACTGACTTGCAGAGCTAAAGCTCAGGGGGAAAAACCCTGTGAGGGTGAGAAGCTAGTGCAAAATTACTAATCTTTGTGAATTCTGCAAAATTCTCCACCATCCTCTTCTACGCGGCCCACCTTGATGTTGTGATTACCTTGACGTTGCAAAGAGCGGGTATTACTGCCTATGGCTTATGCTAGATTTAAAGCAGAGTCTTTGCCTTCTCTTCTCTCCACTTCTTTCTGACCTTGAAAAACGACCTCCTAGTACACTGCTGTTCTTTGTGAACCCAGTGTTGGCACGTTAGCTGCCAAACCCACTTCACTAGCTTAAGCATATTGTGGATTTGGTCCCTGCCTCTGATTGCAAGAAGGCTTAATGTATCGCTAGACTGGTATAGTGAATCATTTGACTCTTGTTCCAGCTTTCATTATCTGTTTGTTTCCTGCTCTTAGAAGCCCCTGAATCATCCTGTCTCAGACTGAATTAATAATAAACTGAATCCATGTCCGCTTACCTTACCCATTGGAGTGCTTGGTGGGATTTGACTGTATTCTGGGCATGGTGTTGCAACCATCATTAGTACTGCCTAGCTTCAACATGGGCCAGTTACGGATACCTCTCTATGGGCAAGCTGATCTGATTTATAGGTGCATCCCTGATGGGATTTTAATATTTTCTTTTTGGGACCACCCATCTATCCCCTTTCTGGCTGCATTCCGGTTGTTAGACTGCACCACTCCTCCTAATTACTTGCATGCATGCTGTGGTGGGTACTCAGTTGAGGACGTGTTAGAGGATTGCATGATCTGGACACAGTCCTCCTCAAATAGATATATAGCCCCGTGTCCTATACAGCATGATCTCTTACTTTCTCCTGGCTCTGCAGTCCTAGTGGAATCTCTGCCCTGGTGCCTCTTTGCGTACATGAACGTGGGTGTGGACAGAAACGTAGCTTCAATGTGTTTCCAAAGTAGAAAATGCACTTACTTGAGCAGCTATTGCAATAATAGCTTAATCTGCAGAAGATGTTAAGAAAAAACTTCCCAATGTGTTTCAGCTTGTTCTGGCAGAGTGCTGCTCTAGGACTTGTGCTGGGTGCTCTGGCATCTTTCCTTTGGGTCTCGTCTCTTAATCTCCAACTGCCCTCTCATGTCTGACTGCTTGGTCTGCAGCTCAGTGGGCATCATAACTTCTACTTCTTCAGTACCCCCAAAATCTCAAAGCACCCTATTGTTATGGAGTTAGTGATGTATCATCCCCATTTTACAGATGGAGAAACTGAGGCACAGAGAGATGAAGTAATTTGCCCACACACTCACAGTGAGTGTGACAGATCTCACTCCCTGTTCATATTTCCTACCCACAACACTATCCTTTCCCTGCTGAGAAATGATATTGTGTCAATGAAACCTAGGGACAATCAGCAGGATAATCTGGCTTGTCATTACTTGACTGGCTTCCAAATAGTCCTGTCCACACCCATTGGTCAGAGTTTGGAGGCTGTAATTAAGAGCTTTAAAATGAGGGAAATGATGGGACTCCTTAGGATGCCATTGGGGACAGCTCGGTCATAGCAGATGTGGGGATGAAGAGACCCTGCTACCAAAAAGCGCTTTCAAAACAGAGCTGTACTGTAAATGTGGCTGGTTTTGCTGAATATGAACAAATTGAGGATATTTTAATGAACCCAAGAATCTTGCTTTCCTGTGAAGCTCTTGACTGCAACTCCTGCTCTGGGGTTATGAGATGGAGTCTGCTCATCATTGATATTCCAAAGGGGTCCACAGCAAGAATGGCACAGGGGAATTGGCCCATTTTACAGTGGCTACAAACCAGCTTTGTACTCCTCTTGGGAGACTCCGTGAAGGACAGGTAGATGTAAATGGTGCTCTCTGCCTCGTGAAAGAAGGCACCTTGGGGATAATTATACCAGCACATTCCAGGGAGCCAGAGCTCTGGCACAGCTGGAAATCAGCCCTATAGAAGTTATTGGGGTAGGGAGGTGTGTGTGCGCATGCGTGCATGCTTGTTTTGGAGATTGTCATAACAGGGTATGACAATTGAAATATCCTAGTGCCAGTGTAATGTGCTGGAAATGACCCAAGCAGCAGAACCTAATGGTGTGATTGGAAGGAGGAGAAAAATGCATATAGGTCATGCCACTTGAGATGACCTGTCTGCCACTCTGGCTCACAATCTTTTTTATACTAAATTAATCCACTGTGAACTGTGTGCCCTGCTGCTCACGTGCTCATTGTAGCTTCTGCCATGGGAAGGGAATTTCAAGCCCTGGCATCGCGCGTAGGCTTCAGCCCTACATTTAAATCTCAAATGTCTCTTCCAGTGAAAACAAAACTGCTGGAGTTTCTGGCTTAAGGCGAAACAATGTGCACATATGCACACACGTGGCTGAAAGAAATTGATATGACCAGATTTAGGGCAAAATTTGAGTTGTACTGAATTCCCCTTTCCTGGTTAATTAGCTGCTTTCTGAAGTAATGCTCCAAAGTTGGAAGTGATGTGTAAGTGCTGTTACAAAATGGTAAGTGGGTGTTAAGGAGTCTAAGATTGTATAATTTACACACTGAGATGCTGGCAGGAGGTAAGCTGGAGCATGGTAGGATTGGAAGACTAGTGCAGAGGTTCTCAAACTGGGGGTTGGGACCCCTCAGGGGGTTGCAAGGTTCTTACATGGGAGGTTGCAAGCTGTCAGCCTCCACCCCAAAGCCCACTTTGCCTCCAGCATTTATAATGGTGTTAAATATATAAAAAAGCATTTTTAATTGATGGGGGGGGGTCGCACTCAGGGGCTTGCTATGTGAAAAGGGTCACCAGTACAAAAGTTTGAGAATCACTGGAATAGTGGATTAATTCTAAATGGAGACCAGATCCAGTTCAACCAAAGGGTACCCTGCTCCCCCCCAAATCATGGCACTCGTGGCTGCCTACCAGTATTTCTTCCTCCCTATTCTCCATGTAGGGTCCCAAAACTCCTAGATGGTATCCTCTTCCCACCTCTCTCCTGTGGATCTACATTTGGTGTCTTTGTGACCCTCCTAGCCCAGGTCCTGAATTTGTGGATTCATGGATCCTGCCTTAATCTTCTAGCAGAGGAGCTGGAGTCGTCCTCCTCTAGTTGCTTTTCCTACTACACAACGAGGGGATGGAGGAGAGGTGTGTAAGTTATACCAGCTTAGCTGCCCTTACACCTACTTACTGGCATGTGTGAAATGATGTGCCAAATTCAGAAGATGCGTAACATACAGAACCTTTGTTATATTCCTGTGGAGGTCTCTGCGGGAGCAGGGATGGGGGAGATTTATTTCAATGCAGGATGTCACCAAGTCCCTTCAAAGCCCCTCCTTATAACGGAGAGAAAATAAGTTGGTACAGTGCCTACCACACTGGGGCCTTTTTCCGAATGACAGTCTCTGGGAGCTACTGCAATGCAAATAACTAAATTGCAGTATTAATAATCTGTGCCCTAGTGTTGCATAATCTTCGCTAAACTTTGCTTGTTCTCAGCTACCCTTTCTATGCAACTTTAGTAGGTGGAGTTTAAGGGGCTCATTCTGTTTCCACTTTAAAAGTACATCTGACAGCACATATATGGGTGTTTGCCATGAGATAATGAATTCAGTCTAGTGACTCTTTTGTCCTGGAAAAAATCAAGGAAATCTGATTGAAGTACAGATTTGCTTTCAACTTTTCCTTCCTTTTTGACTTTGCCCATGACCTACATATTGGATCCTGCCGTGCCAGTTGGAAATAATTGAGATTGTAGTGTAGGTTATTTACCAGACTGTTCCTTTGAAAATACTCGTGCTGTGCCCAGTCTGCACTCGCTCTGACATAATTTTGGGGCAGGCAACAAAGCTCCATTAACCCTTTTTGGCTAACAGCCTTGTGCAATACATTAAGTGTAATTAAAGGACAGGATAGGAAGGCAAGGTCTTGCTTTTGCTAATGCCAGAATGAATTTTAAGTGTGCCCTGCATCACAATCCATGTGTCCATTTTCGAGCTCCAAGGATGACTATAGCCAATTGCACATCCAAATACATACTCTTCAGAAAGCTGCTTTTGCATAAAGAGCCACTGGGGTCTTGTTGGTTTGAGGCTAAGTATACTGGATCAGAGGCTGCTATGGAAAGCTTGTCCTTTTCTTTGTTATCCCAGAGATCCCCCCCCCCCCCGATAAATACTGACGAGCCAGCTAGTCAATTGCATAGAAAACTTACTTCCGTGTAATTAATCATGAGGAGTCTAGTTTGGAGATTGATTTGTAGGAGAAAGCAAGCAACAGTCACAATTGTTGCCTTGTTTTCCTTGGACTAGAACAGGGATTCAAGTCTGGAGCTGCAACTCCTTTGTCTCCCCGGCTCCACATCCCCCCTCCATCCGACAGGTTTTCACTAAACACACCATAGACTTTCAGAGGTAGATCCAGTTTGAAATCCATCCAGGTGTGGTATGAGGGAAGAATCTTCAAGAAGATTACAGCAGCTATGCTGCAACTCGTTAACTCAATGTCTTCCCCTTCTCCCCATCTCCACCCCATGCCTGGGGTCTTTTAGTGCTAGTACTAAGTGCTGTTCACTTAATCTAGCCCACCTGGCCAGGTGTATGAAGAATGGAATTGCCTGCCGGCAGAGGACGGAAGGAACATGCACACAGCATCTGCAGAGAAGTCTGCTTTTGGGAAATGCTAATCCCATTTTAGCATTATGACAGCAGCTCGTTAAAATTTGTTTTGAAATGTGGAGCTAAAGCAGCAGCTTTGCACGCACACACAGCTGAGAATAATGGTAAACCATGTGCGTTTCATTTTCATTTTCAGTTGCGCAAATCGGACATGGAAAGAATTTGCAGGCATAAACTTGCTGTGGTATGCAATTTACAAGTTTGAGAGCAACATACAGTTTTCAGTTAAAAAAAAAAAACAAATCACAAAATTCAAACGCATATTTTGGCTTTTTTTTTTTGCTGCAGATCATGTTCAAAGCTCTTCAAAAATATTTACATAATTCCACCTTCTTGGAAGGCATATTTAATGTGTGTTTTTCCAGTACTCTGAGGCAAATTATGTGTACACTTGGTTAGAGTCCCACTTTTTAAAGTATGTATAAATTCTGTTTGTCGTTTGTGTGGTGTTACAGTAGCATCCAGAGACCTCGACTAAGATTGGGGTTTTGCTATGCAGGATGCCGTGCAAACACGGAAATAGGAGATAGTTTTCTTTGCCATGAAGAGCTTACAACCTAAGGCACCAGTCCTAAAAAGAGATCTGCGTGGGTGGGTGGACCCCTGCACTGAGCCCTAGTACACTCGGGATGGGGATTATTAACGTGGTTCAGCAGGATTGTAGGCCTTAAATGAGTAACGTATGAAGAGCTGGGGGCAGGGGAGGGGAGAATATCCAATATGTTTGCTACATTCTAGTGTTGAAATCATATAAATACCAACTTTATCCAATGGCCTTTGGCCTAGCCATTATTTGCTGGCTAATTTCTTGCAAGCATTGCTGCAGAAATAGGTCCTGAGATGGGAATTGGAGGCAAGAGTGACAGGTTTATGGATCTGTTTCGGGAGACGTTTCTGTGCATAAGGGTTGGCATGGAAGGAAGCACAAATATGTTTGCGGGAGGTGCTCCTTAGATCCATCACCCAGAGAGAAATGCGAGCCTCTCGTGGATCGAACTGCAGCACGATATGTCTGCCAGCATTAATCTTTAATCAGCAATGATTAGACCTCTACCTCGATATAACACTGTCCTCGGGAGCCAAAAAATCTTGCCGCGTTATAGGTGAAACCGCGTTATATCGAACTTGCTTTGATCCACCGGAGTGCGCAGCCCCCCCCCCCTCCCCCACGAGCACTGCTTTACCGTGTTTTATCCGAATTCATGTTATATCGGGTTGCATTACATCAAGGTAGAGGTGTACTCTGAAGTTTCATGTGGGATTCTAGCGCCTGAACTTACGGTAATACCACGATGTGGATAATTATTTTAGTGTGATGGGTATTTTAGTGTGATGGGTGTGAATTGTACCGACACATGAGTAGACAAGAATCTTGGTCTATAGTGGACACTACTACAGTTCAGACACATGATTCACAGGCTGAATGTCAAACTAGGCTCGGCCTTAGTGGGTTTGTTCTAACATGGATCCAGTCTACCCTATAACAGTTAAGGAATAAACTTTGGACACACTGCTCAGGGAGATTGCTATAACCCTGCTAGCAACAACCCATGTGTTTAAATATAGTTGCATAACTATTCTAACAGCAGCAGTGTAGACATTGGCTGGCTGGGCAGAGCCAATCAATACTAAAAGACTTAGCTGTCCTCATTCTGATGGTCTTCTCTTACCCTGTAGTCCCGGCCCCCCCGTGTTCTTCTGTGACTTCTCTGAGTTGCTGTCATGCACAATACTTGCTACCTGGGCCGGCTTTCATTTAAAAAATATTGCATATGGATTTAACTTCTGTTTTTTTTTTCTCCTGCTCCATAATTACAACCCTGCTGCTCCTGTCTCTCCTGTTGTCACATCAGTCTGCTCTCTATCCAAAGGTCTGTGACGCTCAACGTCTGCTGAACGAAGTGGCAAAAAAGTTAGGAGCAGAAGGGGCTGGGGCTAAAAAGATTGGTGTAGAAAGGAGTGGAGGTAAAGGGCTAATAGATTTTAAAAAAAATGTAGTAAACTAAAATTCTAGTGGCAAATGTGGCTATTTGCTTTTGGGTTTACTCAAACCTGGAACTGTGTGTATCTGTCACAGGCTGTTATGTGGCTTTTATTAAAAATGAGACTGTTGCCAATGTATTATTCTAACACTCATAAAGTATCTGCAGTGGTAGAGCTTTCCTTTTTCTCTAACTGCCACGTTTATCCTCAGTATGCTATACAACTGACCCTTCAGTGATAATCCCAGGCCTAATCCTAGGGCAAATCCCAGACAATTTAGTCCTGATTTTGTAAAACCTGCAGTTATTAGTGAGAGTTTAAGTTGCTACCCACCAGCATCTAACCCAGCTAAGGAATGTCTCATGCAAAGTTCTGAGGATCCCTTCCTCCTCTTGCAAGATCTCCATATGCTTCCGAATCTCCATTTTGAGATTGGATCAGGACTCCTTTCAGACTCCTCCTAAATTAGCCACATGGACCCGCTGCAAGGTAATAAAGTCCCACACAGGAGGGAGAACTTGATTTCCTGTCTCAGCAAGACTCCCCTTCCTCCTCTGCTGCCTCCTGCTGTACCCATGTGAGTTTTTTCCCTTGTCGCAGAACTAGCATTTCTTCTTGGCTAATAACTTGTATCTGATTTAGTTTCCAGGCAGACCGCCCTGCATTAAATGTCATCATTTTCCCTCTACTACATGAGGACTTGACGGAGGTCATCAGAGATGTCCCCATGATGCACTTGGATGAAATTACCTTGTTTAAAAGCAGAGTGGCTGAGGAACCTCCAAACCTGTGGTGGTGATTATGCCATAGCACATGTAGAACAGTTGGGATGAACATGTGAAACAGCTTCTTATTGGCCTGGATTCCTTCTTCTTGAGTTTATGGCCGCCTTACGAGATGCTGTACAATCACTTTAAATCAGTGCAATTGAAAAGCAGAAGAGCTGGACAAACTTTGCTGTGGGCAAACACAGACCTTGCACATAAAATACAATATCAAAGCCTTTTGGAACCATATGGAGATTTCCTTGTGGTTTAATAATAAATCCCTCTTTTACTTTATATTAGTAAAAGGTAAGAGAAACTAACTGAAAGAATGCTCCCATTCTTACCCTTCACCCCCTGTTGCCTGATATATTTCTCTAGGGTTCCTGTGTACTTTGGTGGTATGCACTGTTGTTTCCTCAGTGATCATTCTTTGCTTGAGTCTGTTATTATTGGCAAAATAGGAGGCCTGATTCTGTGTGAGTTAGTGTCCCTCAGTTACAATGGGCACAAAGGTGTATTGCTCAAATGAAATGCATTATACCTCTTATTATAAATGTGTGTACATAGTTACACACGTGTGATGAGAAATATTTAAGGGTATTATCTTTTGAGAGAAGTACCTCAGGTTTTTTTTTTGATTTTTTTGCCCCCAAAGTAGCAAATCATGATTGTTAACCTTTCAAGCCCATTGCTACATTCTCCTTGCTGTTAATGTTTGGGCCGTTTGGCTTGCGGGGAAGAATTCCTCATTTGTGTCTTGAGTTTCCTCGCTAGATTTCACAAACTCCATGTTACCAAATCTCCAACCCGAGTCCCATCTACCCTAAAAATAATAAATCAACAGTGGTCTAGACATGTTAGAACACTGTTCCAGCTGGCAGCGTAGGTGGGAGCCTAGTGGACCAGCTCTATCCCCAAATCATGTGCATGAGCATGATTTCAGAGATTTTATGGAGTATTTTCAAAGTGCAACTTCATTAGCCTTGCCTGCTCTACTGAATGTCCTTAGGAATTTGTAGTGGGCTGGGTCACTTTTCAGAGTGCCTTATTGATGTAGCACTTTCTAAAGGGACAAATCGCCGTGCCAAAAGCCAAAGTGTGCGTAGTTAGTACAAATGTTCTAGGTGGTGGTAGGATTTCCCTTGAAGTGGAATATTCCATGGTAAAATATGGGGCTAATCCTTTTCCTTAGAGGTTATCCATTTGAATTTGAACAGTTTCTATCCAGTGGTATGGTAAACAGCTGTGCTGTGACATCACTGCTTGAGAACTCAGTACGTCCATGGGTGACATCACAGAATCAGCTAGTCAGTGTTTCCTACGCAGCAGTGCCATAGTTTCATAAGCAGTGGCTGCTGGGAACAATGTCAAAAACATCATGGTTTCAACGGGTGGATTGGATAGCAGAACACATCTTTACACAGGCTTCAGACACTTTTCTCTAGTCCTCTTCCCACTGCTTAAAAATGTCCAGACCTGTTTATCCTGCCCTACACGTTAAATCATGGGCCAGCCTGATGCAACCCATATGTGTACAAGGAGGACCTAACTATACGTGTGCTCATTGGTACTTTCTCAGCATTAGCCATTTATTAAGAGTGAGGCTGTATATTACCAAATTAACCCATATGAGCACGTTTGTTACTCCTCTTTGCTTTAAGCGCATCGAGTAGTTAATGATTGCCGTCTCTTTCTGCACACTTTCTTTTCAGCAGCCCCTTCACTGAGCGGGACTTCCAGATCGAAGCTCTTTCCCTTTCCCTTCCCACAGGACAGATTGGCTAGCAAGGGTGTGGGAGTGCGAGCTGCTAGTCTTGTAGCTATTAAATAAATAAGCAGATGGGTTTTATGCTTTTACGTGAAGCAGGTGCCCGGTAGCATTTCAGCAGCTTTAGCCAGAGCCCTCACCGCTGGATGAGGTGCTCCAGAACTAAACTAGGTTTCCAAAATATCCCTGACTTGTGGGGGGTTTCTGTTAAGCATAGGTAGGTAGCTGTTACCCCTTCACTAGCGTCCTACCACTGTTTTCTATCTAGTTCTCCAGAATCCCGTCTCTCTCTTCCAACTTCTTCTTGTATCTGTGGCTTGGTGAGCCCCTTTCCTTGTCAGGCTGGGCTCCTTTCTCCCTCACAAATCAAATGTACTTCTTTTGGGGGGGGGCGGGGAGGGTGAAAAATAAATTACTGCTTTGCCCAGGCGAGGCCGCTCTGTGCAGTTGCTGAGCAGATCCCTTCTCCAACACAGATGATTGGGGTTAGGTAATGAGGAGATACTGAAGCATCACTAAAGCTGCATTTCTTTTCCTCCTGAACCCCTAGCAATTTCAGTGTGGAGAAGAGGGAAAGCTGAGTCGTTACAGGTCTGGAGACAGTTCTCTGCTATTCAGTCCATAATGGAACTATCCTAGCCAATAAATAGCGGCCTCAGATAGTGCCTAGTGTGGTGCCTGAATGCTATAGGTAAGAACCCTTTTGCACTTGGGGATTTCTCTTTCTAACAAGCAATGGGGCACTTAAGAGATGGCTCAATGGATTCTAGTTACGAGGAAACTTCCAGCTCCCGTTTTCTTCCTGCTGGAAGGATCTGATTTCTGTGATATCTGCTGAATAGGCAGAAAAAAATCGATTCAGATCTGGCTCTATTGTTCAAAAAGGTGTGTTCTAATAGGTCCATGCGTTTCCTAGTCCTTTCTTTTAAAAACTGTGTTGGTGTGATAAAATGTTTCCTGTAGGTCAATTCCTTTGTAAAGAGATACTGTATTCTTTCCTACCTCTAGGTAAAATGGGAGTGGATCCCTTTATCAAGTATGTATACGATCATTATTGTATTGCCTGTGGCATGGTGCTTAGACATCTGTGTTCACGTGAGCAGGTCTGTGTTCTTAATATGAACCGCAACGTTCAGAATAAGGGCTAGGAAAGGCCAGCCAGTCGCACCTCAGGTCATGCTAAAAGGACCGAAAAGAATCCCCATCTTCAAACGGTGGGACCGTGCTCTGCATCCCTGCTACAGAGCCTCCTGACTGTGAGTGAGAATTTCCGCCGCTTCTGCACTCCAGGCAGGAGTCACCAGATGTTAATAATGTGCTTATTTTCTCTAAGTGCTATTTTGGCATCGGTGTTAATTACAATTTATATTCTGCAACATTTACACTGGGAAAAGAACCCACCCTAATAGTCCCCAATTGGCAGTGCTGGGCTATTAAACAGAGCACCGTATGTTCTGAGCAGAGGAGTAGATGGGATTCAAAGCATAGTCAGCATTAAGGTTCCATGTGCGGTTTTTGGGGAGGACTTTTAGTCGTTGTTCTTGTTCCCAGTTTTTCTTTGATACAAAATGCCCTTTTTTCTTTACTCTCCATCCCCTCCACTCCACAAATCCCTCCCTGCCATCTGTGGAAGTCTGCATGAGATGATCGTCTGACTGACCCCTGAACTGCATCAGGTGCCCTTCCCACAGGGGCTGCTTCTGCAATGCTCCCGGTCCCTGCTGGACAGCGAAGGCGCACCAGTTCTTAGTTCAGAACTCCGACCGCTCTTCTGGCAGTGGGCTCCATTGCTAGCAAACCATTGGGTAGGCCACAAACTCCCGTTCTTTGCAAGTGTTTGGATGGATGCATTTTGACACTAACAGGATCGGATGCTAAAGTTTAATTAAAAGTTACAGTCACAAGATCATTGATGCCAAAACATGTTTAACAAAATGGCTTTCCATTCCTGCTGCCTGGTGGGAGTCTAGGCTCTTTTAAAGTGGTTTTATCTTTTGGTAAGGAGAAGCTGACTGGATCAAATGAGTTGAAAAAAGGCACCTTAAAGGGAATGTAATCCTGTTAGGGTCTCTTCCTCTGCCTTTTGGCAAAGCTCTGATTGGGTTCTCTTTTGGCACCTTGTTTAAAACCCTCCCACCCACTCACGGTACAGCAACAATATGTCACGTCATCAGGTTTCCTGAGTGCTGGGAGTGAGGCTAACCTGTCACCCTGCGGTGTGGCACTTCAGCAGTAAGAAAAGAGATTGAAGAGAATTGAGACAGCTTGATCGGTTGGCTGGAGCATCGGACTGGGAGCTGCTTTTCAGTCTCCTCTCTGCCACTTGCTCATTGTGTGACCTTGGGCAAGTTGTTCAACCTCTCTGGGTCTCAACTCCCCCATCTGGCTCCCAGCTCACATTAGGCTACTGTAAAGCTCTAAAGTGTTGTCCGTCTTGGAGGACAAACAACCGAGGACAGCGCTAATTAGGAGGAGGGGAAAATGGGATGAATTAGAGCAGCTGTCTTGAGTTTCCCAACGTGGCCCAAGGTGGAGCGGAGTCCTGGTGCTGCCAGCTGCAATCCCAATATCAATATCCTGATTGTCTCAGGTGACAGAGTTAAAAACACACTATAAAAAGGGCACTGGGGAGCTTCCCAACAATGGAAACTGCTGTTGAGCATTTCCATTCCCCGTGAAAGGCCACATGAACCATATACTACTTACACGCCCACAGGCGGCGGTCACCTTCCTCAGCTGACTGTTACTGGGACTTACCCTGCTGCTGGCAACGGGCTGCCCCATGACTGCCAGTGACTGTGGGCTAAAGGAATTCTCCATTGCTCTCCTTGTATTGAGAGGAAGGAATGAAAGTCTTGCAGATGAGTGCTACAGTAGGGCTTGCCAAGAGCCCTCAGCTCTTGTTTATTCCAGTGAGAATTGCGGGTGCTCAGCACCTTGTAGGTCCAGCCTTTCACCTTTTGCAGTGGGGTCTCCTAACTCAGAAACAAAATCCCGATACTTAATTTAGCAAAAAATTAATACTCCAGGTGATGCGGTAGCTTGTCTGATCTGCTCATGGGAGACTAGATCCTGGC
The DNA here is from genome assembly GCF_020497125.1 of Mauremys mutica. Taxonomy (NCBI): domain Eukaryota; kingdom Metazoa; phylum Chordata; order Testudines; family Geoemydidae; genus Mauremys; species Mauremys mutica. Next base: position 77,422,682 of record NC_059082.1, on the reverse strand, counting down.
TGATGCCGTGTCCAGCCAAAGCCTTTCACGCCTACCTGGAGGAGAATAAGCCTGGAAAAGGAGCGACATGAACATGACTTGGTTATTGCAGAGGAAAATCTCTCTCCATTGCAGGGTCCGTAGGCTGCCTCCCTGTTCGATTAGATGCATAGGCAGCCAGGGCTCTCTAGCAGGAGAATCATTTCCATAGAAACCGATTGGGATGTTGTAGAGGGAATAATGATTAATAGCGAAGGGACGTTGCCTCAGGCCCTTTTCATTTTTTCGGGGGCAGCGAGGGACAGACCAGAAGGAAGCAGAGCCCAGGTAGGGGGAGATGCAGTCTCTAACACTAATGAAAAACATCTCTTCCATTAATTTCCAGGCCAGCTCCCCTCTTCTCCCTCCCTCGGCGGCTGCTTTCCAGCATCCTTTGAATTTTCAAAATGGCTAACCTGGTTAGAAGTAATGATAAAAGGATGGATGAGGCCTGGCTATTAACATGGTTGCTGTTAGCAGCAGGATCTCAGCCATAAAACATGAAGCAAGGGAGACATTGACCTTTCTGCTGTTTTGAAATGAATGGAGACATCAATATCTATTGTTTTCAGTGGCATTGACCTCTGACACTCTCACTTCTCCTTCTCCCTCGCTCTTTTATTTCCTCCTGATGCTTGGGGAGAGGGGTCAGTTTGTACCATCTATTGATCCTGATCTTACTTGGTGATAGGGAAATAATTAGAATTGTAAAAGATCTACAACATACTAGCACTATATATACACATACATACATCCATCCTCCCCCCCGCCCCCCCATGGAAATTCAGAACTCCTAGATCTGAAAGAAGGTCGATCAATTTAGGTTTATTTACTAAATGTTTTTTATTTTAGCTTTGTAAATGCTCAAGTGTAGCATTTTATGTTACTGTCACAGGAGTCTGGATGCCTGGTGCCTTGTTTTATTTATTTATTTTTTGTAAGTAGCCCCTCTTATGTGAACAACTTCTACGCACTGAGAATGTGAAATCAGGCATTGCTAATTAGCTGTATGACAATTAAGTAATGTAGCACAAAACCATTAGGACATCGGATTTGTTTTTGAAGTTTCTCCTTTGAAGTGGATGCTGCAACTCTGCCCAAGGCTGCTAGGGAAATGTTTTTTTGTCAGAATTTTCTTTGAAAAATGTCAGTGTCAAGTCCCTGTTCTGTTGAGAATCTCCTATATTCACTCCTATATAAACAGAGGGTGAAACTTTGTTGTCAAAATGTTGAATTTAAAAAAAGACATTTAAGGAGCAGTTGGTCTCTAAGTAACATCCTCTTTTTTGGTATAACTGTTGCCGGAACCGTTGTTTCGGCTTGCTGTATGAGAATTGTGTTACAATGAGTATGTTACACCAATAACACGAAAGCTAGAGGAGGTGGCTCCCAAAATCAAGAATTAGCTTGTGTTGTGCTAAATGACACCAGGAACCCAAGCAGCCTGTTTGCAAATGACTGACAAACTCCTCAGTTTTAACAGCTCCATCTGTGCACTTGTTTCACATTTGTATTTACAGCTCGCTCTTTGGTCATAATAGTGAACCACATTCTCAATGTGCAATTTTTCCATGTACATTTGTGGCATGTAAAAGATTTCAAATAAAGAGTGAAACTGATTTTAAAACAGGTCCAGTTCATTGCCTCCTGCCTTTTTATTGTCTTCAACAACAACGAGAGGGGGGGAAAGAGACATGTTGCTAAGGGGCACACGTTTGTGTTTAAAGTTAAACAGAAGCGCTATGGGTATGTTAAGGACCGTATTGGTACTGGCTACAGCCAAGCATGTTGTGGGTAGGAATGTTCTAAGCTTTCAGTCACAGCTCTGCTAACCCACTTCAGTTTTGACTTGGAACATCCCTACTGTTTGCAGGTAGGGGCTCAGTTATGTAGTTAATGGAGACAGGTGTTGGCTTGTATTTATATAGCACCTTTCCACCCTAGATCACAAAGCACTTGACTAAATAAACTAAGCCTCACAACGCTGCCTGAGATAGGGACTACTCTTGGTATACAGATGAGTAAACTGAGGCATACAGAGGTGAAATGACTAGCCCAAGTTCACTCAGTCTGTGGCAGAGTCAGGAGTAGAACCTAGAGGCTCTCACTCCCAGACCTTTAGACTTACGGCACAAGCCTGGATTTTCAGAATTACCGATGCAAAAATTCACCTAATCACGGTAACTTTGTGCACAAAATGACCAGTTAAACTTGTAACTGCTAACTGGTGTATGCACTATTGCAGGCAGAACAATGGTGACTTCACATGCCCAGTCCTGAAAATCCTCCCCTTGTATCTGTCTAGCACCAAGCTGAAACGGTAACTTGCATATGAACTTTGCCTACTCTAAATTTGAGCCCAAGTTCTCAAGGTGGGTAGGTAGATTAAGTAATGCATTGCAGCCACCTGGTCCCCAGGCCCTGGCCAAGCTGAATAATGTGGCCTTTCAGACCTATGTACTTGTTACCAGAGCTGGAGGGGAGAACCTCTTTGAAAAGATCTGCTTATTAATGTAGTGCCCCTGCAAGCATCCTCGCCAGTCCAGGAAGGAGCTGACCAATCTGCTGCAGCAAAATGTGACCCAGGGGGTATTAGGAGTCAATTTGTGTAGTTGAGTGAAATTACAGCATCCTTATTTCAGAGACTCATTTGATCTGAGATCAATGCAGAGAGAAGGGAATCTAGAATTTAATAAATAAATCCAGGAAATACAACACAGTGGTGAAAGTGTTAAAAATAATCAACTGTCTGAATCACCACTAATCAAACCTTTTTCTGTGACCTCCAGACTGGATGAGGATTAACCTGTATCAGCACCTCTGGGTCCATAACCTCTTCTTTGCCACATCAGATAGAATCCTGATGTCTGGTTTCATGAGGTGCTTGTGTAGGTGGTTGGTGGTGTATGTGCCATCAACTGTCTAAGCCTGATGGAAGGGTATTTTTGGAGTACTGTACCAAGTCCTCCTCATACATGGTAATAGCTGGAGTGGCGGCAGCCTCTGTCTACAATAGAACAACATACAAGCTGTAACCAGGGTGGTAAAAATTCTTGCATCCTGTCTGTACTACAGCTTCTGTTGTTTCTCCAGTAATGACCAACGGCTATGAAGTTTGCTAGAGCAGATGTCTCAGGCCTGGTCCACAATCAGAGTTGTGCCTGTTTCATTAAAGGTGTGATTTTAAACTCTTGAAATGATGTAGCTGCATGTTTGCACATGCTTAAATCATTTAATTTAAATGCACAGAAATTAAGTGATTTGCCTAGCATGAGAGAGGCCCAGCTGGGAGCAGAACTGTATCTGGCTTACTTGAGTTTAAATGTTCCGGGGCAAGCTAAACTGAAATGTAACCCAGTGTGGACACTTGTTTAAAACTGGTATTTCACCAGTTTAACTAAACCGATGTAAATTTGTGTGTAAACAAGCTCACAGAATATTGAGCATCTTGCATCTGGTGGAATAGCACTAGGGAGTGACACAGGCAAGTCTCCTGAAAGTGATTCATAGTTTGTGACCTTTTTCATAGATTCTAAGGACAAAAAGAACATGTTAATTTAGCCTGACCTCCTATGTAACACGGGCCATGGAACTTCCCCAAAATAACTTGCTTGAACTAGAGCGTATCTTTTCCTTTGCTGCTTTGGCAGGTTTGACCTAAAGTACAACCCGTGAGGAGCCTCCTCTACATTTCACTCACAAATGCTTAAGTTATGGTTTTGTTTTATCATTTAACTGTTATCTAAATGTGCTTTTCGGGGGGAGGAAAAGAGATAAGAGAGGAGGCGGCTGAGGAAGGAATGTGCTGTCTGAGTCTATTCCAGAATGCCAAGCGTTATTGCTGAGATTTGCCGCATTGTTTCAGCATTAATAATCTGAGAGGAGGAATTGGGGGAAAATGACTGAAACATTTTAGCCTGCAACTCTAGCATCAGATGTACTGGCAGATGAGGGGGAGTCCCACTAGGATGAAATGTAAAGGAAACACATGCCTAGAGCCAACTAGCTTTCAAATTTTGTACTGGTAATAGTGCCTTTCAGCAGACTATCTAGGAGCACTTTACCAAGATGGGGTGGCATTCCCATTTTCCAGATAGAGAAACATGCACAGAAATTAAGTGACTTTGCCTAGCATGAGAGAGGCCCACCTGGGAGCAGAGCTGTCCTAACTTTTGACTGTCTTTCTACTCTGTCCAGCCACTTCTGTGCTACTAAGTGTCTTAACAGTCCCATGACTTGGGTAAGGGAGATAAAGGGGCTCTGCAGCTACTTTTGGAGAAGAGGGGAACAGGCTAGTTGTATAACAGCGCCCATCAGTCATCCAACTGTTCAGGACATGGAATAAAAAATACTCAGGAGGACTTACCAATTCACCACTTGAGTCTGAAGACAAGTGAAGGCCAGGAGGTCAAACTGACACGAAAAGGTGAACTCGGAGCTAGATTCCAGCACTAGGTGAAGATCATAATGTAACTGGTTCACTGCCCACCTATCTGCCCTAAGAAGCTTGTCAAAGAAAGCTCCCTTTGGGAGTGAGAGAGAAGGAATGTGTGAGTCTCTAGGTACAGCTACTCTCAGCGAAGGCTCCAAGATCTCTCATCGCTCTCTAAATGAAGTAGCAGGAGGACAGGTTTGTATGTTGCAAGCTGTAAGGTGAAGTGGGAGATAGATGTGCCTCTTTCATAAAATTTCCAGACAGGAAAAGTTGTTATGCCTGCCAGGCAGGGACTCACCTTAATTATTCCTTTTTTTTAATTTGAGCTGATGTGCCTCCACACACGCAGATTAACAGCAGCCTGTCCGCATGCTCCACCCCTCCACTTTTCTTTATAATTACTCCTTTGTGTGACATGTAAACAGCTCCAGTCGTGGAGGTCTATCTTATTTAATGGGTCTCACTGGACTGGGACTATTGGCTGGCTCAGAAATAGGCACTGTCCCGAGCAAGATGATAGATTAGGGCCGGCAGTCTCAGACCAAGGGAAAGTCAGGGTATCAGGCGCAAGGAATGGGCCTGCACAAATATTTGCTTACAGAGCTTTGTTTAGAAGGAGACCTGAACATTCAGAAAAGTATCTGCAGACAAGATAATGAATCTAACTATCTAAAAGAAATCACCTGGCAATGAAAGCAGCCTGGGCTGTGCACAAAGAAACTCAGCTTCTTATCAATGGCTGTGCAAGGTAGGGAACAATCCCTCATGGGTGAGAAGATGGAGGAGATGATCCAAGTCTTTTCTATCTCTGCCTTCTGTGCAATCTTCTCCAAGTCTCCATGTTGAATTGGCTTCTTGTGTTGTCATACGCTCTGAGAAACAGACCTGCTATCTCAAGAGTGGAATGAGTCTATGGGGCTTGCATTGGTACAGGGAATGGGTCCTGTAGACTGTGTGTGTTAACTTCCTGTTGTTATTTCAATTTGTGTAGCAATGGTTACCCACCATGACAGATTCAAAACAGTTTTCAAACAGAAAATTAAGGAGGCAACAAAACTAGAAGGTAGAGCTACTGAAACAAATGTCTTGCATCCTGTCTTGAAGGCTGGAGGAAATGGGCTCTGGTGGACCCTCAAGGACAGTGAATTTCTAAGACCGGATTATTTGGCTGAGGGCGCCCATATGCCGTTGATCAGTGGCTCCCAGACTGTGGGTAACAATCCCAAATGGGGTCGTACCACCAGCACATGGGGTCATGGCAATCCCTAGTGTGCGGAGGACCCATTTTGCTCCGCACACCAAGACCTTGCATGTACAGTGTGTGTGAGGTCACAATGCAGGCAGGATGACATTTTGCTCTACTACATGGGGGTCCTCTGCACTGTATGACCTCGCATGCCCCATATGTATGAGGTCACACAGTGCGGAGGGTGCTATTTGGCTCTTCTAAATGGCATACTCCGTGCTATCTGGAGTCCCAGCAGGAAATACTTCATTATAATGGGCTGGTGCTGGCAAAAGGTTTGGGACTTCCTGCCTTAGATGGTCAGTGCAGTCAGTGGAGTTATACCAGGGCTGAATTTGGCCCAAGATGTTTAAACGGGGAACTTGCTCTTAATAAATTGGAGAATTGGTCTGAAATCAACAAGATGAAACTCAATAAGGATGAAAAAAATCAGATGGACAAATACAAATTGGGGAATAACTGGTTAGGCAGCAGTGCTGCAGACAAGGATCTGGGGGTTAGAGTGGATCCCAAACTGCATGAGTTAAAACATGATATAGGAGGAAAACCTGAAAAATATTGAGCATGTTTAGTCTACTGAAGAGAAGGCTCAGGGGGCCGTAAGTCTTCAAATATGTAAAAGGTTGTTATAAAGAGGACAGTGATCAATTGTTCTCCGTGTCCACTGAGGGCAGGATAAGAAATAATCGGCTTAGTTTGCAGCAAGGGAGCTTTAGATTAGATATTAGGAAAAAGAATTCTAGCTCTAAGGATAGTTGAACATCGGAACAGATTACCTGGGGACGTTGTGGAATCCCTGGCATTGGAGGTTTTTATGAACAGGTTAGCCAAACGTGTGCACGTGTCAATCTCGGTCTGCCTCAGTTCTGCATCTGTAAAATGGGGCTAATGAACATAAGAAAATTACGGCCATACGGGGTCAGACCAAAGGTCCATCTAGCCCAGTATCCTGTCTTCCAACAGTGGCTGATGCCAGGTGCCCCAGAGGGAATGAACAGAACAGGTAATCAAGTGATCCATCACCTGTTGCCCATTCCCAGCTTCTGGCAAGCAGAGGCTAGGGACACTATCCCTACCCATCCTGGCTAATAGCCATAGATAGACCTATCCTCCATGAATTTATCTAGTTCTTTTTTGAACCCTGTTATAGTCTTGGCCTTCGTAACATCCTCTGGCAAGGAGTTCCACAGGTTGACTGTGTGTTGTGTGAAAAAATACTTCCTTGTTTGTTTTAAACCTGCTTGTCTATTTAGATTATAAGTTCTTTGAAGCAGGGACTGTCTCCTACTATGAATATGTGTAAGCATCTGAAGAAGAGATATTGGTTAGGATCTTTAGGTGCTATGGTGGTTTTATGCAGATTAACACCGAGTTTGCTGTGTGACAGGCAGCATTAAGATAGTACAAAGAATAGCATTGGAAAAGGATGTGAAGTGGTCAGGTGGTCAGGAGACATGGGAGGAGCTGGCTGGGAGGAAGTAGGAAGAATGGGGAGCAGAGCCCTGCAGAGCCTGACTTGGATACCGAGGGAGAGGGGAAGCCTGGGAAGGGCTCTGAAGAAGAGAGCAGTGGTGAGCTGGAGCCGGTTCCCACCGGTTCGTGGGAACCGGTTGTTAAATTTAGAAGCCCTTTTAGAACCGGGCTTTTAATGTAACAAAAGCCCCAGCAGCTGCCTGCCCTTCCCCCGGCCCCAGCTCACCTCACTCCGCCTCTACCTCCTCCCCTGAACGCTCCCGAGGCTTCTCCTCCCCGTCCCCGGCTTCCCACGAATCAGCTGTTCGCGTGGGAAACCTGGGAGAGCTGAGAAGGAAGCAGCGGCTTCCTGCAGGTGACCAGGGGTGGGGGGGCGAGAAGGGCTCAAGGCCCCACACGTCTCCGGCCTGGCCCCCGACCCCATCCCCGGGCGGCGCAGCTCCGGCCCGGACCCGACTGCGGCCAGCTGGGCGGCGCAGCTCCGGCCCGGTCCCGACCTCGACCGGCTGGGTGGCAGGGCTGCGGCGCTGGCCCGGGCCCGGCCAGCCGGGCGGTGTGGCGCTGCTCCGGCCAGGCCCCAGTCAGCTGGGCGCCCCGACTCCAGCTCCGGTCCCAACCCCAGCCGAGCGGCCCAGCCCGACCCCGGCCCCGCCCCGGCAGCGCGGTAAGGGGGCAGGAAGTATGGAGGGGGTGTGAGATAGAGGGCAGGGGAGTTGGGGGGGTGGATTAGTGTTGAGGCGGTCAGAGGGCAGGGAACAGGGGGATTGAATGGGGGCAAGGGTCCCGGGGGGGCAGTCAGGGGACAGGGAAGGGGGGTGGATGGGGCAGGGGTCCGGGAGGGGGCTATAAAGGAATGTGGGGGGTTGGATGGGGCAGGAGTCCCGGGGGGAGGAGGGGACATGACCCCTTCATGGGGTGAGGAGGAGGGAACTGGTTGTTAATATTTTGGCAGCTCATCACTGCCCATAGGAACCCTAACCCTAGCTCCAACTGCCCTACCCATAGGAATCCTAACCCTAGGGCAGGGCGCCCTACCCATAGGAACCCTAACCCTAGCTCCAACTGCCCTACCCATAGGAATCCTAACCCTAGGGCAGGGCGCCCTACACTTAGGAACCCTAACCCTAGCTCCAAGTGCCCTACACTTAGGAACCCTAACCCTGGATCCAAGTGCCCTACTCATAGAAACCCTAACCTTAGCTCCAAGTGCCCTACCCTTAGGAACCCTAACCCTAGCTCCAAGTGCTCTACCCTTAGGAACCCTAATCCTAGGGCGGGAAGCCCTACCCATAGGAACCCTAACCCTAGCTCCAAGTGCCCTACCCATAGGAACCCTAACTCTAGCTCCAAGCGCCCTACCCATAGGAACCCTAACTCTAGATCCAAGTGCCCTACCCATAGGAACCCTAACCCTAGGGTGGGAAGCCCTAACCATAGGAACACTAACCCTAGTTCCGAGCGCCCTATCCATACGAACCCTAACCCTAGGTTGGAGTTCCCTACAGTTTGGAACCCTAATCATAGGGAGGGACGCGCTACCCATAGGAACCCTAACCCAGCTCCAAGCGCCCACCCCATAGGAACCCTAACTGCAAGTGCCCTACCCTTAGGAACCCTAACCCGAGGGCGGGAAGTCCTACCCATAGGAACCCTAACCCTAGCTCCAAGTGCCCACCCCATAGGAACGCTAACCCTAGCTCCAAGAGCCCTTCCCATAGGAAACCTAACCTGAGCTTGAAGTGCCCTACCCTTAGGAAACCTAACTTTAGGGAGGGAAGCCCAACCGATAGGAACCCTAACCCTAGCTCCAGTTGCCCTACCCTTAGGAACCGTAACCCGAGGGCGGGAAGCCCTATCCATAGGAACCCTAACCCTAGCTTCAAGTGCCCTACCCTTAGGAACCCTAATCCTAGGGCGGGAATCCCTACCCATAGGATCCCTAATCCTAGGTCCAAATGCCCTACCCATAATAACCCTAACCCTAGGATGGGAACCTCTACCCATAGGACTCCTGACCCTAGCTCCAAGTGCTCTACCCTTAGGAACCCTAACCCTTGGGTAGGAAGCGCTACCTGTAGAAACGCTAACCCTAGCTCCAAGTGCCCTACACTTAGGAAACCTAACCATAGGGCGGGAAGCCTAACCCATAGGAACCCTAACCCTAGTTCCAAGCGCCCTACCCGTAGGAACCATAAACCAAGGGCGGGAAGCCCAACCCATGGGAACCCTAACCCTACAGCAGGAAGCCCTACCTATAGGAACCCTAATCCTAGCTCCAAGTACCCTACCCTTAGTAACCCTAACCCTAGGACGGGAACCTCTACCCATAGGAACCCTAACCCTAGCTCCAAGTGCCCTCCCCATAGGAACCCTAACCCTAGGGCGGGAAGCCCTACTCATAGGAACCATAACCCTATCTCCAGGTGCCCTACCCATAGTGACGTGTTCCCATCATCAGGATTGGGAGACTGTTTCAACAGCTGCAGTTTCCGTAGGTTGGAAGAAGATGAAATGAGGTGAATAGGGGAGGCCAGAAAGGAGCAGGAGATGTTGGTTGCAATGGTTGGCACAAGCAGTGGCCAAAGTGTGGAAGGGGTTTTAGCAGTAGAATTAGAGGGACAGCAACCTTGGTCTCAGTAGTCCCGACTCCCTCCAACTCAGGATCTCCTACCGCACATCCGCTCCCCCACCTTTGGCTGAAGGATGAAGATCCTACTGGAGATGTTGACGATCTGCCTGCAGTGCTGTACTTGGCTATCTTCATGCCATATCCTTTTGTCTCTTCCTATTCATCCAATGGATGGACTCAGGCCCCAGCCTTCAAGGACACTAGTGACTGAAATCAAAGGCGAGGTGCAAAGTGCTCTGACACTCAGGTATTTCCATATGATCATCATTCCCTACCCTGTTTCATGCTGGGTTTATTGTTCCAATGGCCTCCAGTTCCTGTTTTGTTTGCTTTCTGGTAAAGCTTCTAGTGAGGAAGGCAGGCCAATGCCCTGAAGACGGGGGATAGGACGATGAGATTGATAGCGCAAGCACAGAACTTATTGATGGATGGAGACGTATTTCCCTTTGAACAGACAAGGCTCTCAGCAGCACTTCCCAGAAGCCCCATTATCACAGAACCAGCACCACTTTCCCCCAAATATATAAGAATTTAAAAAAATATATATTTAAAAAAAACAAAACCTTTTGCTGTCTGCAGAACAACTACCTCGAAAATGATAAAGGACATAAAGGGCATTCATGAAAGGGCTGGATGGTTGTTATTGCAGCAGGGGGAAAAACAACATTATTTCACTGTGCAGATAAAAGGAAACGGAAAAGCGGCATATTTATAGCCAGGGAGCCTGGATTCCTTGTTAAGCCACTGTTATCAAATTAATGTCAAAATGCATCAAAAGGCACGAGTGTTCTGGGCTCCTTATGCAAAGTGCTTGCAAATTGGTTACAAATACATTTGTTTACAGGGTACGAAGCAGGAGCTCGCTAATTAGTCATTGTACCAATTTTTTTTTGGCAATTACACAAATAAGCTGTTTTGAAGTATAAATATAAGATATTTTATGGGCCCCCTTTTTCTTTTTTTTAAACCAAAAAAAGAAAAAGGTTTTTTTGAGGGTTTTAAAGTGAGCTGTGTGGTGCCAGGCGTCCTAGGGTCTGTAGCGCTGGCAATCCGTGAATTGGAAATCAGGGGACTGTTTTGAAGTATTGTAAGCCGGCTAAATGGCTGAAACTGTGTTTCAAGGAGTAAGGATGGTATTCGAAGAGGGCGATGGCTTGGACTCTGGCATAGCTCCAGCTTTGTGTCTGGGCCTCTCGCGGGTCCCTGTGCCTCAGTTAAGAGATGGGAGATTCTGTGCTGGAATGTGCAGGAGTCAGCAGGGATAGATTTGGCCCATTGTGTCCATAAGAGTCGAGGTCACTTTCTCGCCTCTGCTGCAACATGATGTGCTGTGTAGCCACAGGCAGCAGGTCGCAGCAAATGGGAGGTGATGCAGTGCTCAGGGGCAAAGACGTGACCTTCCACATCATGGCAGATATTTTCAAAATACACATTCAGAAGTGGCAGGTGCCATAATGCCCTAGCATTTGTGATGCTGCTGCAGCCTGATCTTCCATCACACCACACACTCGCTCAAGGCTACCCTTCAGCATATGTGCATGTCACCCTGGAGCCATCTCTGCTTCCACTCAGCTGAAGAGAAAGCCCTTTGCTTTGGTAACTGACGTCGTTTCATCAGCTGGGCGTAGCCGTAAGAAAACCAAGGGCCACCATTCACCACAAATCAGTTAAGGTCCCTGTAATGTGGCCTAGGGGATAAGGCACAGGGCTGGGTGGCAGGAGATCTGGGTTTTCTTCTGAGCTCTGCCCATGACCTGCTTGGTGATCTTAAGTAAGTCACCTCTGTTGGCTCATCTGTAAAATTGAAATAATACTTGGAAGTGCAGAGCTTCAAAGGGCATCTGATATAAGCACAGTGTGTTTTTGGTTTTAGTTTCATGTATACATCGTGAACGAAGGATCAGTCTTCACTGCCAAAAGGCCACGCTTTAGCCTCATGTACCCCTAGGATAGCCATAAGAATACAGTATTATTACAGTAAATGGGCACTGTGACCTCTTTTTGTAAGGAATAAGCCCTGGCATAACCACCCTGGAGTCTAGCTAGAACCTAACTAGCGGGACACTGACTGTGCCACCTTTAAATAGGAAACATCCTAGGAGAGAGCGCCTGGCTCGTATGGATCGGAATAGGCAGTGCTGAATTTGTAATGAAAAAGGGTCGGGGCTCTCGCTGTGCGGCGGGAGAGCGGCGGTTGCAGGCCAGGTGCCCAGCTCTGAAGGCGGAGGCACGGCCAGCAGCAGCGCAGAAGTAAGGGTGGCCTGGTAGGGTGTATTGCCACCCTTACTTCTGCGCTGCTGCCGGTGGCGGCGCTGCCTGCAGAGCCGGGCGGCCGGAGAGCTGCAGCTGCTGGCCGTGAGCCCAGAGGTGCCAGGGCTATGAACTGCCAACCCTAATGGTGCCGGGGCAAAAATTAAGCACTGGAAATAGAAGTTTATCCTGATCAGCCAATTCAGGGTGGGGCAGCTGGGCCAGTTTAGGAAAGAACAGGGATGATTTTAGGATAGAATCAGGCTAAAAATCCATCTTTATTCATCCCACCCACCAGCTGAGCTGCACCACAGCCCCCTGGATGGTGGGAAAGGGGTGGGAGAGTCTAAATGAAACCACCCTCCTGGCCAGGGAGGATATAGCTGAAGGCTTTTTAATTTTAAAGGAAAAAGGAAAGAGAGAAGGAAAGGCAAAATATTGCCTCTTTGATTTGTAAAGGCTCAGGATCTCCATTGTCGGAAGGAATGTTAATAGCCCTGCGGTATATTCTCCCTTTGTATCATTTCTGGTAAATTGCCCTTCAGGCTGAAATAGCCTCCCTGACAGCGCTGGCCTCTGTGGCACTGTGCCAGGCAGGATCTCCACTACCTGAGATGCTGGGAACATTTGAGTTTAATGCGGTCATGAAACACTGCTGTGGTTTCCATTCCCTGCAGTAGCCAGGCAGGAAGGCCGATTTCGCCGCTGCTTTCACACACAAAGGCACGAGTTTTCTCCACAGCAGAGTCTACGTAGCATGGACAGGTGTCGCATGCACAGAAGGGGCCTCAGGAATTAGACGGTATCTCGGGCATCTCACTCCCACACCACCATGGGGAACTGCTCTTTGTGGCCGTGTTCTTGGGGTTTTACTTTGGAAGGCATTTGGACTTGTTGCTGCTGAATAGCAGGCATAGAAAAGGTCACTTTATCTCCCTGGCAAACCGGATGCCTGCTCATCATGGGAGTGAAATGCTGCTGGGCTCTTGACGTCACCCTAAAACCAAAACTCTGATCCTGAACCTTAATACCCTAAATCTCAATGCGAGCCCTACATTTCATTGACAACATGTTACAACCACACCTACAGATCGAGCAATATTTGTAACCATTGTTTACGTGTCTCTGGAACCTTCCATCCTAAAGACTCCCAGAGCCTGTCACAGTATATATAGCACACTACTGAAATGCAGCCACCCCTGGGGTGGAGGGCAGCAACCAACTAGCAAACAGAAGGAGCAGAAATGATGGCTCAAGATACTAGTTAAGCCCTTATTGCTGGTTCCAAAATATCACAGAATCTTGGCTATCCACCCAGGACTTTGTTCTTTTACGATCTTGGGTAACATTTTCAAAAGGGCCCTAGTGACTTAAGAGCTTACGTCCTGTTTTCAAAAGTGATTTAGGTGCTTTGGAGCAAAAATCTCTTTGTTTTTTGTAGGTCAGTTTTCCTTGGCAGGACGACTGTTCCTGTTGAGATTTAAACGTGATTTTCTGTCTCTTTCCAGCATCAATTTCCCAATCGCCTAACCCCTGGCCTGGAGATCTGTTATGTGTGACTCTGACTCGCCTTCAGCAAGCTGCGTGCATGTGTTGGCCACCAGCTTTACTTAGGACACTAGGTTGTTATAATCAGAAGGTGCTGCTCATTGTTTTTTGTTGGGTTTTGTTATTGCGTTGAGTTCTCTGCTTTCCCCAGATGTTCACAGAGGAGCCTGTCTGCGAGGCTTTCTGTGGCATGCTGTCACACCAGGGGTTATGACTTTAGGCAGATAGATACATGTGTCCCTTTTCCTGAACAGCAGTTCCTAGGAGTCCACATATTGCCATGTGCCCGTGGCATGTGCCTTAGGGTGAGGGATGTGTATAATAAAGGCCAGCAGAAGTTGGTGGCCAAGTTCAGCTTCCCTCCCATTACAGTGATTCATACGAGGCTGCAGTAATCTAATTAATACAGGGGGAGCTCTATTAGTGACAGTATAAACTGCAAGAGGCGCTAGAGGCACCAGACCCTGGTGATGGAATTAATTCCATGAATCCAGCCCTGTTTGCAATTCTATCAAAAACCCAAAGAGAACATTAAAGTTGCACAATTAAGTACTCGAAAGTCAGAGTATGCCAGAGAAAGTTACACGTGCAACCTTCTCTTGGCATTAAGGTGCAGCCTTTAATTACATGCTCACATACCATTTTAAAAAATAAAATAGGATAATGCAGTTCTTTCTGCAACTTTCGATACACACGTAAGCACCGTCTCCTCGTGTGTATCACTCTGTGTATACCAGACAAATAGAGACTATGAAAGTCTCTCACAAAAATACATAGTGAATAAGGCCAGGGACTCCTGCAGAAGCCTGCTTTATTCCTCTCCGTCTTACAAGCTGCATCTTTCAGAGCAGGAGGAAAAATAGTCTATTGCGTTATGTGAGAGCGAGCATGTGAGCATGTAACTGAAGAAGTGTATGCACAAGAGAGCAGAGTTTTATGTGCATCCCTTAAGTGCTTAATTGTCTAACTTTTTAACTTTCCTTTAACAGCGCTTTTTTTTAAATGGAATTTCCTAAGTTGTTTTTCTTTAAAGGGAAAAAGATCAGTAATCTGGAACTGTTTGGCCAGGCACCACTGGAACGCCCTGGCCGTGGCAGGGTGAGACACTCCATGAGGCAAAGTCTGATTCAATGTAGACTTTGCTCAAAAAGTGTTTCCTTCACTGAGGGCACTTTTTGGGCAGTTGAAAACTCACTGTACCCGCCATACTGTAGTTTCCCAAAGAGTCTCCATTACATGCCAGCTAACGTCCTTCCTGGTTAGACAACATGGAGTTAAGTGCCAATCCTATGCAGACGATGCACAGCTCTGCCGATCCTTCACCACATACAAACACCCCACTACTGTCAAGTTTGCCCAGTGCTTGGATGATATCATGGACGAAGAACAGCAGGTTGACGTTTAACCTGAGCAAGACAGAGATGATGCTGGTGGGGAGAAGAAAGCTTTTTGAAGAGTTTTTGCCACAGCGTGGGTCTTCTTTGTCTGAAGGTACACATCCACACTTGGTCCATTAGATCCATAGCTTAGATTCCTGACACTGTTATCACATTGCAACATCTGCGAGTAATGCTTTCTACCATCTCCAGTTACCTAGGAGAGACTATTCCATCCCAGCAAACGATGACCCCGCCTCAATTATTCTCGCCTCTCAGCTGGACTACAGCAATGCAATATACCTGGGCATTAAATCTTCAGCACTTAGAAAATGCCGGAGCGTGTCTGCTCAGCAACCCAGGCTACCACAAACATCACATCTGTCCTCCACTCCCTACACTGGCTTCTCATAGAAGAGCGAATCAAGTTTGAGTGTCTCAGTCCTTATCTAAGTGCTCAGCGGCCTGGGACCAGGGTATCTAAAAGATCAGCTGAAGCTCTGGGATGAAGGCTGTTGTTGACAGTTCTGCTCCTCCGGCACAATAAGGGTAAAGCTCGTCTGCGCAGGAGACAGAACATCCTTGGGAGTCAGCCCAAGACTGGTCAATTAACTCCCCCAGGAACTAAGGACCCTCACAGACAGGGCCGGCTTCAGGCACCAGCGAAGGAAGCAGGTGCTTGGGGCGGCCAATGGAAAGGGGCGGCACGTCCGGGTCTTCGGCAGCAATTCAGCGGCAGGTCCCTCAGTCCCTCTCGGCTTTATCTTTCTTTCTTTTTTTTTCTCGCTTCACCGCTTGGGGCGGCAAAAAAGCTGGAGCCGGCCCTGCTCAAAGACCTCCCCACTGTCCGCTCCAAATGCCAGATGTATCCTTTGACCTTGGCTTCTCTGACGTACGTGTGTCTATATTATAATAAATTTCAAAACAAAACTCTCCACTGCGCACAGTTCTCCCTCTGGGGAGAGGCGGAGAGAACAGACCCATGACAGCTGTTGGTCACGTTGCTTAATGCACTACTGCAAGGCCCTCGGATACTATGGTGATGAGCGCAGTATAAGAACCTGAATAGAATAGAAATAATGGCAGTGAGGATAAAAGTAGAGGCAAGGGAGGAGCATTTTAATTCTTGTTTTCTGATGAAATGTGAAGATCATTGAGCTGGAGAAGCAGAAGGCTGTTCCAGAGGGCCGGAGCTGCAGACGATAAAGCTATAGCTCCGGGACTGACTGTAATAGGACAGAGGGGAGGCTGGTGCTAGATTTTTCTTTCACAATGTTAATGAATGGAACAAAAGTTGAAGACATTCTTGGAATGATTAAAGTCATAATTGGTTGAGTCAAGATAACGGGATGGCAGTGACTCAGAACTGCCATTTGAACTGAAGCCCTTTAAACTACTATTCCGAAAATGCTTATGCAACTGAAATATCGGTTAGTCTAAAGCAAGTCACTGCCCATTGTGCTAATGGCCGATCCGCACATTGTGGCTGTTCAGAGCTTGGCTTACTGCATAATCCTTGTCACAATCCACTAGAACTTCACACCCTGTAAGACATGCAAAGAGCAACTTCCAGCTGACAGTCTCAGCATGGCTCCTGGTGGCAGGTCTAGAGGACGGCTTTGCTGCAGCTCACCCATTTAAGCTGCAGCCTGTGGTTCGAGTTAGACCTGCAGTAACATGCCCAGGATGCACACAAGGGGTCCAGACATAAGAAGTCTAAGACCTGATTGTTACAGTACAAGAGGGCGTCAGGAGTGCTAGGTGCTGTTCCCAGATGTGCCGCTGTCTGGCTGTCAGACCACTGGCAAGTCAGTTAACCTTGCTGTGCCTGTTTCCCCACTGTAAAGTGGGAATAATTATGCTAAAAGGAGAGGAAAGAGGGTGTTGTGAGTGTTAGTAGACTGGGTTCATTTCCCAGCTCTGTCACCGTTTTCCTGTGTGGCCTTGGGCACATCTCTTAATCGCTCCGTGCCTCGGTTTCCCAGCTGTAAAATGGTGATACTGATACTTGCTTTTGCCTACCCTTTGTCTGTCTCATCTCTTTAGCTGCAAGCTCTTTGGGGCAGGGACCTGCTATATGTTTATACAGTTCCTAGCACAAAGGGGCCCTGAGCTCCGTTGGGGCCTCTACGTGCTGCAGTCGTACAAAATAATAAACACCTACGTAGCTGGGCTGTTGGGAGGGTTTCTAAAATGCATGGAGAGTCTCAAATTGAAGGCTAAAGTGTGGTTGTTGCCTGGGAAACTCATGAGGCTGGATTTATTGATCCAAACTAATCCCTGATGACTTCAAAGGAGTTACGGCAAACGGCTCTTTTCCAAGCTGAGGGAATTTGCTTAGGTATCGTTTAATAGTTACGTGCCAAAGCTGGAGTCGAAGGTATAGGGTATGGAGGTGTTTATACACGTGTGGGAGGGCAAGGGAGAGATGAAACGCCAGCACAATAGAGAGAGGTGGCAGCTAGATCCTGGACACAGCAGTGGTATGAGTGTAGTGCAGAGAAGCGTCTGGATTAAGTCCCCCAAACCGAGTGCCGGGAGACTCCCACCTTCCCTGCAACAGCGCGGTCACTTCCCAAGGCTCAGATCACCAGCCGCTGGGCAGGGGGCATTCCATTACAAGCTCTATTAAAGCAACAATTAGTGTTAGCTGAGTGTCACAGGTGGTGTGGCGCTTAACAGATGCCGAGCATCCGGTGTCGATCTGATAAGGAAATGAGCGTGATCATGGTTAATATTAAACAGGTATCCTCTTCCTCCTGAAGATGTGCGGAAAAGCCCAGAGCTCACAGGTATTAGAGGGACATCCCAGAGCTTTGCACCGCACCAACCCCCTGAATTCAGCAGCATGTGCGCACCACAGTGAAGTGGGCAGGGCTAAGCGCAGTGTGTGGTGTGTACCTGGACTCCAACGATAAATCCCTCCGGTTTAAGCTTCCTGGGATGTATTGTTCCGGGGATACGGGGAAGGTGCCTTTGTTTTCTTTTCGGCGGTTTATAGCAGCTCAGCTCAGGGGCAGCATCTGTTTCCTTTTCCAGCCAGGTCCTTGCTCTTTCCTACTTTTACAGGTGGGTTGACTAAGTAACGAGGAAGTTAAATGACTTGCCTGAGGTCCCGGTGACTCAAGGCCCTTTCTGATTCCAAGGCCTGAGCGGAACTCACTAGAGAACACAGTTTCCCACTACTCTACCTGCCTTTCCAGCGCCCAGGTGGTAACTTGCAGCTGGGCACGGTAACTTGGGTAACGGGCTGAGTCCGCCAGTGGCCTTTCTGTGCTGATGCAATGAAGAACTAAAGGTTTTATCCAAGCCGGGCTTTTCTGGCCCAAAGTTTCCTGCTGTTGTTCCCAGGGCTGCAGCTGCAGCATGAGATGTCCAGCTGGAGCCAAGCAGCCTAGCTCGTGGCTTGCAGGCAAGACCTCTGTTTTATAGATGAGGTGGTACCGGTCTGTTCCCTTGTATTCAGACTGGCTGGAGCAGAGAAGGGAGAATCCCTCCCAGGGAAACTGAGGCACGGAACAGTTAAGCAACTTGCTTAACAGTGCAGTCAAGGTGCTTAACTGCAGAAGAGCAGGAAATAGAACGCAGACCTCCTGCTTCCCCATCCTGCGCTTTAACCACTCGACCCGGCTTCCTCTGTGTCAACCTGTCCCCAGCGTGAGCCCTCCTGTCACGAACTCTTTGACGGATGCACTTCTCTGTTCCTCTGGAAGCAGCAGTGAGCGCCTGGAGGTGTGAGGATCCAGATGGCAGAAGGAGGGAATTTCACCACCCTTTATCGCCTTTAATAATTTCATACAAGCTGTACCATGTACTTCAGTGGCCTGGAAGGCCCACAGTCCCCGGAGGAAACGTCTGTCTCTGTGAATCGGACCTTGTCATCTCACCTATATCGCATGCTTGGTAGGGTCCAGATCTGCAGACTTTGGCCATCCAAGCAGGACCCATCACGACGGAGAAGAGTTGTCACTGTGCAAGGCTGCCTTGTTCCTTATAGTCCAGTAGCTCGGGGCCCCATTCTGCTAGGCACTCTAGAATCACCCAGTCAGAGACAATCCCTGCCCCAGGGAGCTTACCGTACAAACTGCTTGGCCAGCCAAAGGGTAGCGTTAGATCCTCATTTTACAGGTGAAGGATCTGAGGTAGAGAGAGACGAAGTGACTTGCTCGAGGTCACACGTGGAGTCTCTGACAGCGGGAAGCTGAACCCAGATCAGAGTCCCAGCCCAGTGCTGTAACCACAGGACCAGGTCTGCCGTGGAGCAGGGGCCAGTGCCAGGAAGAGCTTGAAGACCCAGTCATGCCCCCTGAAAATGCAAAGCATTCGGATCCGTTTGTCTTAGGCACTTCCCAGAGCAAAAGCCTTTCCCAGCCTTTGATCAGCCACTCTTCACTGCAAAGAGAGGGCCTGAGGCTGGGCCCATTGACATCAGTACAAACCTCCCCTTGCCTTCAAAGGGAGCGGGGTTGAACTGGGCCCGTTGTGTATCTTGCAAAGCCTTTTTGCTCCGTTCTCTGACCCGAGCTCTTCGACAGTGACTAAAAGGGAGAAAACAGGGGGAGCCACATCCAGGCAGCTGATGCTGAACAGACTCAATAACCCGCCACGTTTCAAACCAGGCCAGGCTGTCGCGGCAACTGTCTCCCTCGCAGCCCTGCCAAGTTCCACCACCAAGCTCCAGCCTGGCTCAGAAACAAACCCACCTGCTCTTCAGTTTGTTTTGTGAAATAAACACAGTTGAACGAGCAAAAGGCCCGTTCCTGGGAGGGAACAATAAGGCCGAAGATGCATCCTGGCAAGACGAGCTGGAATGTTTGGCTTCACAGATGCAACGAAGCTTTTTAACTCTTTGCTGGTTCCCCTCACCTCTCTCAAGCGCTTCCAGGCTCTGAGCCTGTTAGAGACACAAGTGAGCTGAATTTGGGGGTCTCAGCTCAGCGCTCAGGGCTGACTCTCCCCAAGATTGAGGCCACAAAGCAAACTGAGCCACGCACTAAGCAGGCTGTAATCTATGCTGCACGGTTACTTGGTTAGGAATCGCATTTGAGTCAGGCCTGGGAGTGCCACACAACGTAGGAATCCCCTCCCCACCTCTCCAAAACCTCTTGGAGGAGAAGAAAGGCCAGGCATAGCCACCATGGTTCAATCCAAACTTCAGCCTTTGCTTGGGTGAGTTTCCCAGCCCTTCTGTTTTGTTTTAAATGCAGCACAAGGCCCCAAACAGTCCAGGAAGTCCTTCACATACAGTATTTTATTGGCATGTGGAAATAGTTCTGGCTGGTTTTAAGTCTGGCTGATTTTTAATCTCCACCCCTCTGCTACTCCCAGAAAAGAGTCAACAACTGTGATCAGACAAGGGAGGCCCAAACTTAACCACACTTCTCTTTTTCCTTGTTCCGAGAAGTCCCAGCTGTTATTTTTTGGACGAGAGTTGGATTGTAGTTTCAATGCCTATTTCATATACAATGTTCTTTTTGTTTGTCCTTTTCTCTGGAAGTTTCATCCGAGGCCTCCTGAGTGCCTGCATCAGCAGAGGACCCAGGAGTTACCTCTCTTAAATGCCACCTTTCCCTGCTCTGTCTGAGTTTTTGCATAGAGCCCCTTGGGGCAGGAAGAGAGGGGGAGTGTTGGTTTCGAAGCCTGGCCAATGCAGGATGAGGCTTATGGTGTCAATAGGGGTTCGTAGGAATGAAAGCTCTGGCAATAAACAGAGGCAACTCCCCTTCATGTCAATGGAAGTTGGGCCAGCTAATGCCAAAGCTGGAGGTGGAAAGGAACAGAGCGAAAACCGCATGGACTTCCTTCACCTGTAGGGCTAGAACTCAAAGAATGAGGGGGAGCGACGAGCGAACCGTCCTGTCAAGGCCCTGGAGTTTCCAGTAACCGTGGCTATCGAATGGGATGGAGACTCAGTTTCCTGAGGAATCTGGCACAGGCAGCAGAAACAGACAAACAAATTTGCTTTAGGTAGTCCCAGGGCCACCCAGAGGATTCAGGGGGCCTGGGGCAAAGTCGGGGAGCTGCGGCTCTTGTACTCACCCAGCGTCGGTCTGGGACTTCGGTGGCATTTCAGCGGCGGGGGGGAGGGGCTTAAGTCGCTCCGCGTCTTCGGCGGCACTGAAGGAACCCCTGCCGCTGAAATGCCGCCGAAGACCCGGACCACCGCCGGGCCAGGACTCGTGGGGCCCCTGTGGGACCCGGGGCAAATTGCCCCACTTCCACCCTCCCCCCCATCCCCCCCCGGGGTGGCCCTGGGTAGTCCAGCCTCACGGAAAGACCTGTTGCATTTAAGCTGAGACACCAGTATGCACGTGGTCTCCATGCAGCCCCCCGAGTCTCTACCTCACCGCTCCATAATTCTGTTTGTGCCTTAAGAGGATAAACACATGCAAGAAAGAAACTGCTGGACCCTGCCTTCAGAATACGTGGGCCTGGTTTGGGGTAGGGTGTGTGTGTGTCTGCAGAGTTCTGATTACATCTTTAAAGGGGACACTGGCAAATCCTGCAGGCCAAGAATGTCACATTCCTTCCTTATTTATTAGCCGGTAAGTGCTGACACTCAACATTCTTTTAAAGCCTGTTCCATGTGAGAATGTGCAGCTTCTAATTGCAATGGGATGGAGGGGGGCTAGTTATATTGATTCTTCCAGCACTGCATAATTAGACATGAAAATTAGCATTTACTTCAGCTTGAAACAGCTTGTGCGTACACACCGCCGTGGCAGGGGAGGCCAGTTTGTGCAAGAAGCAGAAGAGAAGGGCCCAGCCCTAAGCCGCAGATGTGGGTACGCTGTACATGGTGGGAAGAGTGGTAGGAATCCGATGGAGCCTGATCTTGCAAGTGGCCCCTGATCATAACAGATCAGTCCTTTCACCCCAAACGCTGGGGAAGTTAGAAAGCCAGATCCGCATGCGGATTTTTGGAGTGTGGACCCAGACTCTCATCCACAAAGTCACCCTGGGGTCGAGTCCTCTCCCGGGGTGAGCTCATGCCCAGTGCCGACAATGAAAGACTGGGTGCTGCACTGTTAGGGGTGAACCATGACACTGAGATCCCAGCTGTCGGTTGCTGCTGGATCTGTCCTAGATGAACGTAGCAGATCTTGCTCCCAATGTAGACCAGCCCTAGGAAACGATTCAGTGGCTTTTACTCATCAGAGGTTTGTAAGTCAGCTCGCTAGAAGGGGCCGATGCTGAGGGCACAAAGAAATGCCCTTGGCTTTTGGATGAAAACTTAGGAAGACTCTTCCTTCTGAGTTGCTCATAAAAAGAGCCCTCCCCTCTCACTGAACTCAGCAGGAGCAGAGGATGTTTAATACCATCCAGGACTGGGAGTCAGGACGCCTGGGTTCTGATCCTAATTTGAGGCATGAGACTGAGCAAGTCACTTAGCCTTTCCGTGCCTCAGTTTCCCCAGCTGTAAAATGGAGTTAACACTTCCCTGCCTCACCAGGTTGTTGTGAATCTTCACTCACTGGTGCTTTTATAGAGCTCTGAGGCCCTCTCAAGGAAGGTGCTATAAAAGGGGAAGGTATTATTATTTCATGCACCGAATCTAGCTTTGTTTCACTTAACAATGATTATTTTGCACTTGTATAGCATCTTTTGGCCAAGGAGCTAGAGCTCACACCGTACCATGTCCCTTTGAGGTTGGGATTCTTACCCGGCCCTACAGTAGCCAGCAGAGAGACAGCAATCAGTGGCAGAGAGCCCTGAAGTCCCAGCTTCAACCACTAGACTGCACTTAAACGTTTTTCAGCTGCACTGGGAAATTAAGAACTGGCACTGCAGGGTTTGCAGCAGTGTGCGTGAGTATGAAGGCTCCAGGCATACGTGAGCTGGGATATCTCACTCCCCCACATGCCTTGAGGAGAGTTACCACCTGGATCAAGACTCACGTTTAATATAATTTAACATTTTGTACCACAATCCAGGCTCACAGGCTCAATGGCGCCCTGCCCCCATCCAGAAATACACACACACAAACTCCACAAATTTCCCCCATCCAGAAACTTCATGTCCATGTACAGCACGATACAAAGCCCATTAAAATCAATGGAGAAAACACCCTTCGGCTTTAGTAGGGTTTGGATCAGGCCCATGTTGCTCCAGAAGGTGCATTGCTCTAGTGTCGTACACAGCGAATAGATGTTGCCTCTTTTTCTGCACTAGTAACTGGACCCTATTAGTGACCTTGTTCACCATGATCAAACGTAGTGTGTGCTCCTGGTATAATTGTTCCTGTGACTTTTGAAGCGTGACTGGCAAATGGAGGAAAAGAATGTATTTTGAACGAGAGCTTCTTATTATTCAGGAAATCAACACAGCAGGGGGAAAAAAAAGTTCCTTTTGTGTAATGCAACATCTGTCAGAAAATAGTCATGAAGATTTCTTATTCTTTTCTTATTTTCTCCCTATTTAGTGTATCCTACGTGCATATTAACCCACAATAGCCTCTAGCACTCTGCTCATTTACGAACCAGTCTGCTTAAAGTCACTGCAGTCGTCCAGAAATGCCATTTCAGCGTATATTCAGGGCCAGCGCTTCCATTTAGGCGACCTAGGCGGTCGCCTAGGGCACCAGGATTTTGGGGGGCGGCATTTTGCTGCCCTTGGCGGCAATTCGGCGGCGGGGGGTCCTTCCGCGCTCCGGGTCTTCGGCGGCAATTCTGCGGCGGGTCCTTCAGTCGCTCCGGGACCCGCCGCCAAAGTGCCCCGAAGACCAGGAGTGCAGAAGGACCCCCCCACCGCAGAATTGCCGCCAACAACCGGGAGCACGGAAGGACCCCCGCCTAGGGCGCCAAAAACCCTGGCACCACTCCTGTGTATATTATGTGCCCTCTGCCCCTGGAGGGCATGAGTCTGTGACAGCTCCCAGTTAGGGGCTTCGGCCCACATCCTCAGGTATTTAGGCCTCAAATGTCTATTGACAGCAGTGGGAGTTAGGTTGATCGGGTCCTTAGTTCTTTAGCTCCGTCGGTACAGGTTCCTGCTTTTCGTTCAGGAGATCTGTGGCTCAACCCCCCGATTGATCAGGATAACAGTTGTTGCACCGGCCCTTCATAACAATAGTGCCACCTTGTCTTGTGGGATAGCAGATGGTATCAGAAAAAACCCTTGGACACCTCGGCTGTTAATTTGCTGTGCACAGTGGCCTCTCAAAAGTAGCAAGGATAGCACTCCAAACCTCGACTCAAAACAAAAAAAGCACAATCCCCTATCACTGGAGCTAAAAGAGAATATTCACGCATGTTTAGGGGTATAGGAACAATGCCACACAATTGAGCAGTTCTGAGTCCATTCAGCAGAGGGCAGTGTTGCTCAGACCTACCAGCCCACACATTACAGTGTTCAGTGATTGCTGTAGATCACAACAGAACAGCAGCACATAAAAATGAGACAGTTTATTTATTCGGTGTTCAGGAGGGTGAAGAAAAATGATACACAACTGAAAACCAGGCGCATTCTCCATGCAGGGACGGTTTATGCTACAGCCCAGCAGCTTTCTAAACTTACAGCAGGCAGTACCTAGCCTCAGCTGGCACCAGTTTGGGTAAAGTTGCGTCCCAGGTCTGCGTATTACAAGGGATCCAGTTTCACTCTGCAGGAGGAGTCCGCTGTAATCAGAAAATGTAGCTTTGCCAACCCCAAGCATTCAATAATCATGAGTCAGGACCCAAAAGCGTGAGATTGTCTTAAAAATTGAGATTTTAAAAAAATAATAATACATTTTAGATTATTTTTATTTGCCTTGTAGTTTTTGAGCGTTTTGAGTTTTTGAGCAGCCATGTTTCTAAGCTTTTCTCTGCAGCCAGGAGCGCTAGAAACTAACTTTTTTTTTTTAATTGACAAAAGCTGATAGTCTCA
Source organism: Mauremys mutica (assembly GCF_020497125.1). NCBI lineage: Eukaryota > Metazoa > Chordata > Testudines > Geoemydidae > Mauremys > Mauremys mutica. The sequence continues at coordinate 77,397,840 of NC_059082.1, read as the reverse complement.
CATAATCACCTGACTCCAGGAGCTGGAGCTTTAAGAAAAGCACCAAATTTGGTGAGATTGGTGATTCAATGTTGCTGACTCACAATTGTATGTTTAAAAGCAAGGGTTTGTTTTAGATCTTCTCAGGTAGCAATATTTCCCCCTTAAATTACAAAGGAGACCAAACTGTCGGGGGCTCCTTAACTGCTCTGGCCAAACACAAACAAAGTAAGAGCTCCCTTGTTATTACAAAGGGCTTTTCTGCTCTGGGAGTGGGAGGAGCAAAGCCTCCAGTTTCTTCTAAATATGAGCTGGTTCAGCAACCCCATCCTTAAAGGGACCACAGCCACAGTATTCTATCTCGTACTAGTCCAAAATTATGTCAATTCTCCAGATAACAGGTAATAAAATATACAGCCGCATCCTCTTTGTTTGTGAATTGGTCCCATGTGTCAAGCAAAAATGTGTGTCTTCCGTTTGAAATAACTGTTTTGAAACTTCTTATTTCAGTTCATTAAGCAGACAAGTTTATATTTTTGCCTTTTATTTTGACTGTAGGAAACAGAATCTAGTCCACTGGATTTAGTAGCAACAGATGACTCCAATGCGAATTAATTCTATTTAGCTTTTGTGTGCGTTTCTGTGAGTTATTACAGAGAGCAGGGTGAACACCTTATTTTAACAACTACGTGAATATTCCGTCAAAACAAAACTTGAATTTGCTTTGCTTGAGCTCTCATCCCTTTCATGTTCCTTTCTGCAAATCTTCCAGTGAACGAATTGAGCGGCAGGAATGTTTGCAGGAAGCAGACAATTTTAAGGAGAGGAGATATTCGAGAATATTCATGGAGGGTGAATGTGTGATCAGGAATGTTTGAACCAGAAATGTGATGATTCTGAGAGTTACGGTCAGCCAATCAGATAACAAAAAATGTCTAATTTATTACAGATTGTTACACTAGCACAATGGGATCCAACCTGATGTGGTCTATAGGTGTTACCACAATAAATGTTAAATAATAATTATAACAATACTATATATCCAATCCAAGCTAACCAAAACAGCTTGATTTTTTTAATTTCAGGTACTGAGTGCTTTCCATAAGCATCTCCTCAATGATCTACCAACCAAAAATGATTTGTCTGAATTATTTAGTTAATGATTCTCAGTACCAAATAAATATGGGATAATTGTAACCAGCTCACGGACAGTTCACTAACAGAGAGAGGCTAAATTCATAGTGAATAATTGATTCACTATGAATTATTCGCTCAGCTCTGTTACTGAAGAACAGCATCTTCCCAGCCTTTGGCTGCCAAATGGTCTGTTTCTCACAATGACTTAACTGAAGCTGAATCAGCTGTTTTCATGAAAGGCTCATGCTGGGTCTTAGAGACACAGGGGTTTTGCTGCTCTCCGTTGGTGGGGTGCAACCCCATTTCCAGGTCCTGACCTACTGGTTGAGCAGAGCTCCTCTACAGCCTTCAGGGTCCTAAAGCCCGTTATCGCTTTCTGTTAATGGGATACTGGCAAATATTTCAGGCCCAAGAATGTAGCTTCTGTGTAAAGTTTTTATAAGACCTGGTACTAATAGGAATGTGTTTGTGGAATTTAAGGGGAGGGGGGAATTAACTTGATTTAACTCCCCCCTCTGTTGGGACTACAGCTCAAACATTGCAGCTTTGCATAGTCCTTGAGGTCCAGAAACTAAAACTAGTGTCTTTCATTGCTGTTTGCATATCATTCAGGATGGACAGACCCCATGAGCGAGTCAAAGTAAATCAGGCGTAAAAAAATTATTTCAGTCTTAATCATACACTTCTGTTATTAATGCAGAGAAGGAAACATATTTTCCACCATTTTTCTAAGCCGACGCCCTCCCTTTAAAACAAAGGAGGATTCAAATGTGGACAGAAAGTTGATTTTTTTAACATGTAGGTTGTGAGTTCTGACCTGTAGAGTCAATAGGGCCTGTTCCTTCTCCCGCCGACCTAGTGCTGTGCACACGACCACTTATGTCAGCTCAGCTTATGTCACTCAGGGGTGTTTTTTTCACCCACTTAGCTGTTATTGGGGCATTTAGTAGACTGGATGAGGTACACCACATGTTGCAATAGGCATATGTAGGACCCCCTGGATCTTGAAAAGTGTGTTGTGGGAGGTATGGATGATTATAGCAGTGGAGATGTGTCTGTAGGTTTTGCATCTGTTGTTATGGCAGGGTCTGGTGATGCTTTCTGTGGTGTGTCCTGGTCTGTGGGGAGCTTGCTTCTGATCATGAGCATGGTGAATTTCAGGAGTTGTTTGAAGGCCAGAAGAGGGGGTTGGAGAAAGATCTGACCTTACCTGCTTCGTCTCTCAAAGAATCTCAGCACACTTTCCCCGAAATGTCTTGGGGTTGAGTGAAATGCATGAGAACTTTCCACCTCTGTGCTGCCCTACGCAGATTTGTCGACTGTAGATCTTGTCTGTTGACTCTACACCCAGTGAGCGCACATAGTTAATTACCCTCAAAGGCAGAGTAAAGTACCCCCCGACCTCTTCTTACAGGCTGCAAAGTTTGCTTGGTATGGCAGATCCTAGCTAACTCACTAACCTCCAGTTGCATCGAAAGGGGACTCAGGAGAGAGATCAAAATTAAAAAAGCATCATTAACATGCAAGCCATACTTTCTATACCAACAGTACTGCAAGCCTGCCTTTTTCTTTTTAATTTTTCTTTCTTTTGTGTGTGTGAGAGAAATCTACAGAAAAAGAGAACAAGATAATGAGTCTAATCCTGATCTGTCGCAATGGTGTGAACGAGGAGAAAGCCAAAGAGGTCAGTGAAGTTGCTCTGGATTTACGCCATCGTAACTGAGATCAGAATCTGGCCCAACATGTAAAATTCTTTGTTTCTGATGGGCCGACGGAAGAGTGAAGTGGTCGTTAGAGGAGGACATTATGTGCCTTTATCGGCATTCCATGATCGAACAGCTGAGGCCTCGTCTAAATGTAGAGTTGCACCAGTTTAAGTAGAGGTGTGATTTAAATTGTTTGAGTTAAACTGGTGCAAACCCAGTGTGTCAATATTCGTAAAGTGATATAAACCACCCAAATAGTGTGTCCTCACAAGTTTGGCATCTGTTTAGCTAAACCGGTTTTTAAACTGGTGCAGCTTTTGTGTGTAGACAAGGCCTAAATAGGACTTTCCAGCTGGTGCAAAATTAAATTTTTTTTTTTGGTGGTGTTTCATGTGCATTTCTGTTTCTTACCCTAATTCAATTAATTTCACATCACTTCACAGACAAAATGGTTGATTCCTCTTTTATGCAACACCCACCCATTTTGGCACATTTTCAGTGCAAATCTGCTTGCACTCCGGAAAATGCCATAGCTCAGCGATGTATTTTTGTGAAAATTGGTCTGTTTCTGAGTTGTTTGTGGTGCCCTTTTCTGTTTCACTAAAAATCTTCACCCCTCTCCAGTACCAGAACGAGGGGGAATCAAGCCCTGGTCTACACTTAACATTTAGATTGACATAGCTGTGTTGCTCAGGGGTAGCTCCTGATGTATACGCGGCTGGGTTGGCAGAAGAATGCTTCCCTCGACCTAGCTACTGAGGGAGGTGGATTACCTACAGTGACAGAAAAAAACCCTTCCATTGCTGTAGGAAGCATCTTCACTCTGTAGTGGCCCTGGTGGCATAGCTACCGCACCATTGCTGTGCCCATTGCCTAGACATGGCCCTAGTTTCATGCACGGTGGTTGTCTCCCCAGAGCACTGCTTTCCTTGGAAACTTGTGTTCCCCAAAGCCCGTTAAAAGGATGATCCCAGGGGATGGGGATTAAAGAGACTTTCGGAGAGCTGAGAATTTCTTTCTGTAACAAGAAGAAAATAAAAAATTGTTTTCTTTCCCAAATGGCAACATCCACCCTAGTCTGAGTCACAGAGAGAGACAGAACATAGCAACACAAGCCCTGTTGTTATTCTTCTCATGTAGCAGGAAGAATTTTCTGAGAGCACCATAAACTACATCACATGGCGAGAGCCTGGGTGAGCTCTAATTGCTTCTATTTGCATAATGAGGCTGGGCTCAGCATCCTGCTGATATTTGAAAGAAGAAAATCAAAATCAGCTCTAGATAAACAACTCCCCCCCCCCCCATTTGATCGTTCTCTCCCTTAATGCTGAATACAATTTTTCAGCTCCTCTTTCTTCCTGAGGACACTGCAAAGTCTTGGTAAGGCTCTTCTGCCTGTTCAACAGAGCACCACCAAGCCACTGACTCAGAAGGGGCCCCTCCCGCCTCAGTGTTTCAAGAGGGATTACTTGGGGATAATCACAGGTGCCAGCGCCCAGGAACAATGGTGAAACCTTTGCGCCCCGTCTGAGCAGCAGGGGAGACGATCACGCTGGCTTCAGGAAGTTGTTAATAATTTTAAAAATCCGAATTTGACCCTAAACATTGCGGAAAGAAGGCTCCGAAGGAGCAGCATTCTCAGCTGGGAGCCGGGAAGGATTCGAACCTGGCTCGAAAGCAGCACCACTGTCCTCAGGGAGGGGGCCAGGCTCCTCTGGTTTTACCCATTGGCCCCAGCACACTGGAAGGAAGCAGTGTCAGAAATGATGGGGGCAGGGGAAGGGAAGGGAGCCACAAGCCCAGCTTTCGGACCTTGTGCTCAAAGTCGCCTGGTTTTTTCCTGTTCTGTTTTTCAGGGCCTGATCCAACTCCTAGTGAAATGGAAAGACCCCCGTTGATTTCACTGGGAGTTGAATCAAGCCACCTGTGCTGAGAACAGGCTATGGCTGTGCCCCTGCACTGTGCTTTTCTGCTTTCCAGGATGGAGGATTGGCAAACACAGTAACATGTACACACACTGATTAATTCACTGCCGAAATCTGATTAGCAGGTTTCAGGCCTCTAATGTAAGCACCACTTGTGTCAGCATGTAGCTCTTTCAGTATCTGGAAAAGACCCCAGCCTACAGCCAGGGGAAAAGTGCTTGTTTGTTTTTACAACCTGTTACAACCCTACAATCTTGCAACCTTTAATTTACATGATCAGGAATGTTAGCATTTTCCCTTCAGAGCGATCCAGCCTTGGCCACAAGGGCAGTCACTAGGAGTGACTCGACAGGACAGCGCTACACTTTGTATGGAGGTGGCTGAATTTTGAGGCAGCTACAGAATGTTTTTGTTGCTGTGACAGGGGTATAGTTTGAATCAGGGCTGGACCTGTATGAAATCCCTGACCTTCATGCAGAAGTGGGGTGTCCATTTACACACACGTGTACTGGATAGACAGATCGGGGATGTTGGATCTGCAGGAGTGTTGTAAGCAAGACACGAGAAATAATCCTTCTGTACTCGGCACTGATAAGGCCTCAGTTAGAATACTATATCCAGTTCTGGGCACCACACTTCGGGAAAGATGTTGCTGTCCTCTGGCCTTTCTCCAATTTGTCCACAACAATGATTAAAAGTCTAGAAAACATGGCCTAGGAGGAAAAATTGAAAAATTTGGGTTTGTTTAGTTTGGAGAAGAGAAAATGGGGGGAAGGGGAGAGACATAATAACAGTCTTCAAGCATGTTATAAACAGGAGGGTGATAATTTGTTCTCCCTAACCATGGAGGACAGGACAAGAAGCGAGGGTTTAAACAGCAGCAAGGGAGATTTAAGTTAGACACTAGGAAAAACTTCCTGTCAGGGTGGTTAAGCACTGGAACAAATTCCCTAGGGAGGCTGTGAAATCTCCGTCATCGGTGGTTTTGAAGAACAGGTTAGACAGACACCTGTCAGGGATGGTCTCTAGACTATACTTAGCCCTGCCTCAGTGCAGGGGACTGGATTAGATGACCTCTCAAGGTCCCTTCCAGTCCGATATTTCTACGATTTGGAAAACTGTCACAGTGTAAGTGAGAGCTGTCAGGAAAGAGGATCCCTGGTAGATGTTCTCTCCCTCTGGGAGGTGAGATCATTTTGATGCCTATGGGCTACTCTGGGGCATAGGATATCCCAGCATTGTCAGACGGGAGCAGCCTCCCAATACTGCCACAGCTCAAGCTGGATCCAGAGGCGCTGTGCTGGGAGTCCAGGGAGCACAGGGCACCAGCTTCACCATTAGTAAACCAACTGGCCAGCCATGATTCACACAACTGGCCAGTCTGTTCCAATGGAAGCCTTAGCTACCTTTGCCTAGACATGGGATGGACCAGAGGACATAGCACGCCACACAGCCAGCGAATGCCCATGTGCCAGTGGAAAGGCAAATGGCCACATGATTTCCCTGTAGATTCAGAGTTCTTCATGGTGCTAAATGGCCAAGTCCCCGAAGGGGCACCTGTGATGGGGTGTTCACTCCACACCAGAGTGGAAGGGGTTAATGTAGGCCAGCTGGGCCAATTAAGCTAATAGAGTGAGTTCTGAGAAGAAAACCCTAATTAGAGAAACAGGCTCACCTGTGCAGGAACTGACGGGGCCTGTATAAAGCCAGGTAAGTGGCTGCAGTGTAGGAAGGCTGCAGGGAGAAAGGCTGCAGTCATTCCCTGAGTGGAGCGAGTTGGAGATTGACCAACCCAGAGAGTGGGGAAGCCACATATGTAGGAAGAAGCCCAGGGTAACAGCAGCAGAGAGGCAGGGCTGTACAGGGACCGTAGCTGTTTGTTATAGGGTCCCTGGGCTGGAACCTGGTGTAGAGGGTGGGCCCGGGTTCCCCAATCAGCCACTAGGGCATTGGAGATATCAGCCAGACAGCTGCTCTGGAAAGACTGTGAATTCGCCAGACGTGACCTGGCCGGAGGGCGAAGCCATGAAGAGGAGACTGCAGATCTGGGAGAGAGCAGGGCTGCAGAGTAAGACAAGGCAAGAGAAGATACAGCCAGAGGGTGTCTAATCCCCAGGACGGCCAGCAGGAGGCGCTGCCAGCAGTGAGTGAATCCCGTGACAGTACCTAAATGGTCATATGTATATATTCAATGTTGCTCACTAAAACTGTCCCAAGAGATACACACTCTGTTGTGAGGGTTCCTTGGTGAAGAATTATGTGTCTGAATATATTGCGTGTATTGGAGACGGTGTGTCCAATGGTTAGAATATGGGACTCGGGTTGTATCCCTGGCCCTTCTATAGACACACTGTGACCTTGGCCAACTCCCTGGATCTGCGGATGGTGAACCTTATTGCACTGATGTTTGTGCATTATTACCTGGATACACAGTGTAAGATAGCTGAGGCCCGTAATGAGCAGTCACAATTCCCTTTCACTAACAAGGGTTATGTTTCCTAAAGCCAGGCAGTCTTGGGGGCTATTTCAGTAGGGCATGTAGCTTATTCGAGCTGTCTGGGGCTGCCGTCCCCCAAGCCTGACTCCTAGCACTCAGCACTTTAACAGGTACACACTATTTGGCCCAAGGATGTTTGCCGGGGGCTGGAGGGAGGAAGTGAATGTAGATCTGCTGATGCCAAACTGTGAACGTGGTTCTACATTGTAGTAAACTGGAGCTGCTTCCTTCACTCTGTGGGACTCTGTAATTAGCTTGACAGGTTCTATGATGACATCCAGTGCAGCAGTCGCCATGATGGCTCCTGAATTCACAGGGCCATAAAACCTGGGCATGGGTTAATGACCAGGCCTGGCTGTCCTTCCAGGCATGCCAAGAGCACCAACAGAACTTACAGCCCAAGGCACTGTGAGGTGGGAATGTGCCTGCGCGAATACGCTCTTCTCTGGTGCGACGTCCATAAATCGCTGCTCAGAGAGAGTGCGGAGGTTTGAACACCGAGGAGAGATTCAATAGACAGAAACCTCAACCCTCTTCCACGCTGTCTCTCCCCAGCGTTTTCATGGTGGCTGAGCAAGATTGTGTCCTCGTGTTGGAGCACAAGGGTTAGGTACTTGTGGAGCAGGAGTCCAGCAGATGTCACTAGAGCCTCTGGAATGGATGAGGGCTGGCTGGCTTTGGGGTTGGCTTCCTGACCTCTCCACGTTCACCCAGGGCTTACAGTCAGAACCCTCTGGAACGCAGCTTTGTGCTATGGAAGCAGTGTCTTTTATCAGGCCTGTGGCTTTAACGGGTGTTTTGTTGACACCTTAATTGTCGTTGTAGGTGAATGGGATCCCCTTTTATCTGGAAATTCGTTCAGCTGACTAGAACACCAGGGCCCACCCTGCAGGCACAGGCTGCAATGGCAAAGCAGCTTTTCCCCGGGCATGGCTGGTGCAGAGCTCTCCCGGGTACTCGCTGGGCGAGATGCCTGCCGCATGGGGTTCAGTAATCCTCGCAGGCCGCCCGGACCGGGCCGGCTGGAAGGAGGCGGTGATGTTCCCCTTATGGCAGCCATGGTCTCTGCTGTTGTGCCACAGACGCATCCCGCTGGTTTTGCTCTTTGCTGTCTTGGTGACAGTGGAGGAGTTTGCCAGTGTTTCCGCTATGGACACGGTCCCAGGTTACCAGAGTCCAGCTGCGCCCAGGGGCAGTATGCTGGCTTTGTACAACACTTCTCTCCATATCCTCACAACCGTCTCCACGTTCTCCATGGGGTCAGGAGGAGGCCACTCAAGTCTCTGACACAGCCACCTTCCTTCTGGGTGAGGAAGCCTGGATTAAGATTCCTCCAGAGACCATCAGTACCCTTCCCTGATCGGCTGGACTTTCTGCTGAGTGACAGGGTGACAGTCCCTCCCCTCATCCTGGTGATAGTGGGCGTGGGGGAGGAGCATAGATATACCTAGGCTGGGAAGCAAGAGGCTGAGGGTAGGTATGAAAACTGCATTCCCTCAAATGGCCCTACTGCTTAGTCCAGCCCTACTTGACTATTCTGAGAAGTATGGAACATGTTTGCCAACTTCAGAGGGTGTATTTATGCTCTGACTCAGCCCAAGGAAAGTAAGAGAATTTCACTAAAGTTGGATCTCTGTCCTTGCCACACCCCAGGGACTGTAAAGTAATGTACCAGTTTCTATGCACATGCCCCACTGCTCTCTGAGGCGAGGCAGTGTGTCATAGACACTAATGGAGATTCTTCTTTAGCTCAAGAGGAGGAGCTGTGATTTCAGAGCAGGCGGCCCTGGGTGAATTTCTTGTGTGACCATGGCATGCATCATGGTCCAAGATGGGCTCGAGCATGGATTTGTGGCAGTGTCATGAATGCTGCCATACCACAGTTCAATGGGGTAGACTATGGCTGTATCGTTGTGGCTATGTGACTATGGCTGTGGGTTTAAATTGGACCCACAAAGTGCAGGTCTGCTTTGAAAAGTGACTGCAAAAATATCACCTTCTAACCCAGCAGCTCTGCGCTTCATGTGTATCAAAGTCCTGCGTGCTTATCTTGGTTAGTCCTACAGAGCCAACGCAACTAAGGCCAGGTCTACACTAAGAAAGCTTTGCCTGTTTAGCTATACTGGTTTAGCTGAACTAACAAACCCTCCTAGAGTAGACACACCTTCGATCGCCAAGAGTGCATTTGCCAGATACAGCTTATGCTGGTTCGGCAAGCAAAATAAACTATGCCAGCAAAAGCACATTATGCCAGTAGATCTGCATCTACACTATGGGTTTTGCCGGTGTAGAAATGCCACCATAAAGTCACACTCCTAACCAACATTGCCATAGTGACAAAAGTTTTTAGTGTAGGCCTGGCCTGAGAGGTGACCTTCCTTCTAGTCCTACCAGGACCTCATCAACAGAATTGTTTACTAAATCCCGGTAATGATAATGGGCTTGCATGAGTGTCAGTGAGGCTGTAATTTGCCCTGCAGAACTTTTGGATATGTCTTTGCTACAGCGGCACTGCTACAGCACTGCAGCTGTAGCACCATAGTGGAGATGCTTCCTGCATCATTGGAAGGGGGTTTTCCATCGATGTAGTTGGTCCACCTCTCCGAGCAGTGGTAGTTAAGTCAACGGAAGAATCCTTCTGTTGACCTAGCCGTGTCTACACCGGGGTGAGGTCGACCTAATACGTTGCATAGGGTGCAACATTTTTCACACTTCTGAGCAACCCAGCTAGGTAGATCTAAGTTGTAGGTGCAGACCAGGCTGAAATCTCAGTTGTGGTGATGCGCAAGAGGGAAAGAACCCGGCTTGGCTCTCAGATCCAAGTCTGTATTCAGTTCTTAGGTACTCTGGTGGTGTGCTGCATAGAAAGCCTTCAGATACATAGACAGGGCCTGATCCACCTCCCAGTGAAATCAGTGGGAGTCTTTCCATTGACTTGATTGCAAGCGGGATATGGCCTGGAGTTTACAGTTCTGGCAGTTTTGGGGGGAGGAAAAAACATTCCTTCACCTATAAACGGAGCACATTTGGCCTGGCAATCACTGAGGCACAATAAGCCTGGGACCTGACCATGTCACTTGTACAGAGTCATCTCTCACTGCACTTGTGTGATGTGACTGCAGTAAAGAGCAGGATCCGGTGGCCCAGAATCCCTGGGTGGTTTCCATTGCTAATGAAAGGGTCTCGGAAGTGTATGGTGACCAAAGCTGTGTCTGAGTCCTGGCGCCTGGGTGTGTAGTGAAGGGGCTTTACTAAACTTTGGCATTCGATTGCAGGTAGTAGATACTATGAGAGAACATGTGATTTCCAGTCCTCTAGGGACTAGAATGATCAGCTCTTTGCTCCTGCGCCCCCAGGCTGATACTCTCTGGACGCTTCACGACCCTTCTGGGAAGAAGTGCCGACTCCAGGGGTTCCCCTAAGCGAGAGCCTTCTGCAAACAGCCTTACTTTCTTTTTACAGAGAGCGAAACCTCCAGTGTTAAAGTGAAACAGGCCCGGGGGGCTGTGTACTGACGTGACTGCTGACTGGCTGCCGTCCTGCTCAGGGATCACTGCACGGAACCCAGTGCTAACCAGCCCTGTGGTTTCTGGGGGATGCACAGGCTGAGGACTCAGGAGGACCAGGGCTCAGTTCTTGGCTTCACCAAGAGGGGGGTCTCACACTTTGTTGCTTCAGTAGGCGGAGCTCACTGCACTCCCCAGGGACTCCTGGCCTCCCTTCATTCCCCCTACAAGTGCCCTGGGTGCCACCCTTCCATCCCCCTCTATTTCCGGGACACTTTGCAACTTCCCCCTCACACTCTCCCATATGACAGGGGCTCTGTGTACCCTCCCCCACCACCAGTGTCCCCCAGGACTTGTGCTTGCCCCCATACTAGGATTCCCCATTCGTCTCTCCCATGCCAGGGGGTTCTGTGTGCCCCGCTGCCGCCACCACATTATTTCTCTTCTTTTGGCGCAGGAGATAATTGATGCAGTGTTCAGAAGTTAGTGCATTACGTTCCGATAACCAGAGAAATGCCATCAAGCTTGCCCTGTGTGATCTTGGGCAAATCAATCTCTCTGTGCCTCCATTCCCTGCCTGTAAGGTGGGGTTGATAACACCACAGGGGTGTGGAGAGGGTAGATTTGTTAAGGTTTGCAAGGCAGGCTGGTACAGAGAGCTATGAAGTATTTAGAGAGGACAGATGCAGACTGCCCTCACCTCCTTTGCCCTTCAGGGTTTCCCTAGGAGCTCTTGATACAAAGTTCTACTCACATCTCCCTATCTAGCCTTTCAGGCACAAGTTGGGAAAGTCTCGCAAAATAAAAATGTTAATTTCTCCTCTTGTTTCTGCTCGGTTATGATCCTACAGGGAGAGGCCATGAGCTGAGAGGTTTCTCACCACCTTGGAGAGGACATTTTTCTGGGGGATTGTTGGAATCAATTCTTTGCTGGTGGGTTTTAAGTGGGACATAGAATCATAGACACTGTGGGTGAGATTTTCAAAAACCCCTAAGGGGGTTCAGCACTGAACCTCATCTAACTCACTGTAAGGATATTGAAAGTCCCACCCTGAGCAGGAAAAGACGTATTTTGGTCTAGATGTGAGTGTGAAACAAAACTTCAGATCCAAACACCCCTGAACTTTGGGATGTAAAATCCAAATGCAGTCCCCAAATTCACCATAGAAGGGGAGGGGCATGATCTCATTACAATGAGCTGAACCAAAACCTGGATATCAGCATCCCTAAAATAGAGATCCAAACCTGAATCTAATTTAGTCATCTACTCACCACTCCCTGCTGCAAAGCCATCTCCATCCGTTGCCAGGTCATGGTGGGATGGTGGCATGTCCTTGGAAATATGGGGGAGAAAATGATGATTGGACAGATTATTTCACACACATTCTGATGGGCAGATCCTCGGCTGCTGTAGGTTGCCATTGCTTTATCGGCTTGAATGGAGTGATGCTGATTTGCACCAGCTGAGGACTGGACCCTTATTAGAACATAGGTTCTCAACCTGAGAGTCAAGAATATGTTGGGAGGGAGGGGGGCATAACCAGCCTCACTTTCTGCCTGGCTAGATGGGATGGGCCCCCAAAACAAAGGCAGGGCGAGGCAGTTCCGTTGTAACACAGGGTGGAAAAGATCAAGAACCGCTGGCCTAGAAAAACGGCTTGACACTGGCCAGGCTGGGCTTGGCCACCACAATTCATGGTAAAGGGTTAAATCCGGTGCCCGAGGTGCAATCAGAGAACCTGAAACTTTCTAGTCCTTTTCCTCTATAAAGCCTGGTAAATGAGGCCCTAATCGTCATGTTATTGGGAATAATGGGATCCCTGGTGGCTGGTTATGTTAATTGCAGGTGAGTGTTCATTAGGGGAACCCCAGGGTTAAATCCAAATTGTGCTGCCCCAAAGGAAGGGGCTCCTTTTAATGCCATCCCAGGAGCACCAATGTTTTCAGCGGCGCCGCTGCGCCGTTTCTCTCACCCTTCCTCTCCCCTGGAGGAAGGAAATCTTAAAGCACCGCACCAGGGTGATCGTGGCTCAGACCTGTTCCCTAGTGGGAATTCCAGGAGACGCAATTACAATCCTTTGGTTGGCTTCTGCTGGTGCGCCAGTAGCATTAAGGACCACTAGCCCATTGTTCTGTCCCCAAACTTAGCTGCCGATTGGAATCAGGAGGCACCTGCTGAAAATGTTCTATTAGGATTAGTCCCCTGGTGAAGTCAGTCGCACCCTTCCCACTGACATCTGTGGGTGCAGGACTGACCCCTTGTTAGAGAATAGATTCTGACTATGGCGTAAATGGCATGAGACAGGCCTGAGCTGTTCAGTTGGAGTCTGGGTTTTAGTTCAGGCTCATCAATAGCAAAAACCCTTTGTTGACGCAGAGAATCCTGCCCCTCTGTGCAGTGGTTATCGGGGAATGTGGAAATGTGGCTGGACTTGACTGGAACTAGCTCCATTAGGGAAGAGACTCTCGGAGCTGTATTTTGAGTCAGGCTGTCTGTGCACGTGTGGACAGACCCTAGGAGCATGGAGAAATATTCAAAGAGCCCTGGTGTCTCTGTCATAGGGACTGTTCCTATGAGCCCCAAAAGCTGGGCTGTTTCTCCTGCACCCAGCTTTGGTCTATATGATCTGCAGCAGGAAGGTGATTAATCTGCTTTAAGTATCTGTGGCAGAAAAGGCACAGTGCAAGGGAGGCATGCCTGGTACCTCCCCAGATACCTTGTCAGGGTGGTTCTGCTGGTTCATGCTACCTAGCTGTACCTTGTCACACCCCATCCTGGCTTTTCCACCCATTGTCTGTCCTGACGTCTCCTCCACCTTTGGAACAAACAATATAGCTGCCACTAGCATTCTCCAAACCCAACCTGCTCAGCCCTGTGTCAAGTCTGGGTCCCCACTTTGCTTCCTTTGCGATGTGGGATGGGTTCTGGTGTGGGGGATGGAAACTGTGTGTCACTTCTTGCATAAGTAGCTTGTCATTTCTGGCATCAGTAGCCTGGGCATTAGGACCCTGAATCTTTTTCTGCACCAAAGGCTCTCAGTTCTCAACTAAGATGAAGCATGAAGCTTGTATGTTCAAAGAAACATACAAGGTTAAAAGGACACTGCTGAGACAACTAATCTGTCTGTGTAGATACGCCTTTACTGATGTTGCTAACCGACTTGTGGGAATGCACGCTCTTTGTTTACTGCCTGCATTGCCTCAGACTGGGACTCCAGTCCAGCCTGGTTAGTTTCACTGATGATTCTGATCAGTTTCATTCTATGGTTCTTGTGCACTAGCACAGAGGGAGGACACAAGCAGCCATTCTGGGCACTTGGCTGGAGCTCCCTGGCCAATTGCCAGTACGATGTTGGAGCCTGAGGGGCATCCCTAATTGGCTGGTACAGTGACGTACATCTGTCAGTGAGACATAAATGCCCATCACCATAATAACAGCTTATTGTCCTTGCCCTGCCCTTATGGGGAGGGAGAAGCGGGGGGAGGGGGATGCTTTCCGGGCTTCATTGGCTCCCTGTTTGCATCCCTGCCCCTGCACTGATACCATGTTGTTGTGTTTGGCTTCTAATGTTTGTGCATGGCTTGCTCAACTTAAACACACGTAACCCTGGAAACTCTTCTGTTTTGTACAACCCTTTAAAAATGTGGGGCTTAACCTACCTGACCCATTAAAGCATGTAAAATGTGCTGGTGGATCTTTGTCTTTTACAGCTTGGATGGTTGTAGTATTATTTACTTTTAATTTGGGGGAGTTGTTTGTGGATGGTGGGTGTCAGGTGGTACGACATTCACCCAGGACCAGACCCTGGTCCATTGAAGTCCATGGGAGTTTTGCCCATAGTTAGTGGGATACTCTCCGCAGGGAAGAATTAGCCACCCGTGTGTCACAATGACACAATGTACAATCAAGTAAAATGGCTGCCTTGAAGCTGTACCCGGTGCTCTTGCCTCCATCCATGCAGCAGTTCTCAACCTTTTCATTTGTGGACCCCTAAAATATTTTGAGTGGAGGTGTGGACCCCTTTGGAAATTGTAGACATAGTCTGTGCACCCTTCGGGGTCGCAGATCTTAGGCTGAAAACCACTGTTCCATGGTAACGACAACCTTTTGCGGACCCCTGAGACATAGTCTGTAGACCCCAGGGGTCCACAGACCACAGGTTGAAAACCACTGGGCTAAATTAATCTCTGATGCAACCACACTGAGTTCAGTGGAGTTACACCACTGGGTTAGATTCTCAAGTGGTATAAACTGACTTTGGTGGAGCTATGCTGATTTATCCCAGCTAAGAAGCTGTTTCAGTTTTTCCAGCCCTTCCTCTCTGGGATAGGAGATAATAGGGGAGAAAAAAGACCACATAGAAAATATTCCAGTAGCTCCCTGATTTTAGCAGAGTAGAAAGCCTGTACAGAGCTGCGCTCCGCTATGTAGCCGAAGAATGTGTGCACATTAAATCCACACACTTAACGAAACATGCTGTCTGTAATGGAGCAAAGCACAGAATGGCCACTTATGCTACAAAATAGAACAATAACTGCGGCTCAAAATTACATAAATGCCTTGCCTCTGGTCTTCTGCACATTACAAATAACTCAGCCATTCCGGGGCTAACACTTGCATAAACAGTTACGATCATGTACAGGAGACATTCCAGCGAAATATCCAGGGCTTTGAGACCTGCTTCAAAAGCAGCCAACAAGCCATGAATAGTTCATGTCCTACTCTTCTGATGTTGCAACTCTGCTGCAGCCCAGTTCCCTTCCTTGCTGCTTTGCTCTTTCTTGGGAACAGATTGTTCCAGTGAGGCAGAGTTCCCCAAAATATCCGGGTGCTGACCGCAGACGAAAGGGCAACCTTAAAGCTTAGCTAAAGAATGTGGGTAGCAGGAAAAGGTCCCACCTTTGGAAAGGTAGATCAAGCTCCGCCTGGGGTATTTTTGCTACTTCTAAGATCCTCTCCAATCCGTTACTTTTGCTGCCCCAATCCCCGGCTGCCTTTCCACTAGGTTTGTGAAATCCTATAAGCTCGAATGACATTGAGTGGATCTGGTTTAATGTTCATTTTCAAAAGAGCCGAGATCCCTTCCTCCAAGGAAGTATAAAACCCCTTTCCCACTCCACTCCTCCGGCTAGACCCAGAGCGTGGAGTGAGCACACGCTTTGATCATCTTCCTGGATCGATCGGCCGGGCGTTCTAGACATCTTTTCAATATTTTATAATCCTTCATTCTTCCAGAAGGCAGCGAGGTTAAAAAAAAAAAGAAAAGAAAAGATCTAACTCCACGTCTGGCTCTTGCTGCTGCCTCTCGTTTTTCCTCCACCCTTTCAACTCTCTCTTCCCAATTGTCAGTCCCACTTTCTCCGGGTTAGCTCCACCATGCTGAAGGCTGGCTGAGGTCTGTCAGGCATCTCTTGTTAAGTCTCTCAACCTGTTGACTTCATGGGCTATGGCTTCTTTCCTCACATGCGCTAGTAAATCATAGCATCTGTAACCCTGACATACCAGCCTCAATATTGTGCTAGTTCTTTCCACCCACTCAGTCTATCTCAGAGGTTCTCAAACTGTGGTCCGTGGACCACCTGTGGTCTGCGAGCTCCATCCAGGTGCTCTGCGGCTAGTTCCCTCTATGGTACGCACCTGGGCGGCCACACACAAGAGAGTGAAGGGCCACTCACCTAATTAGTGGAGCCGCGCAGGCATGGCTCCACTAATTAGGTGCCTGGACCCTGGAGAAGATGCACATGTAAGGTGAGGTGGTGGCCTTGTGGGGAATAGGGGGTAGGTGGGAGGGGGCAGTGCAGTGAGAAGAGCGGGTGGGGGGAATTTGGGACGTGCAGGGCTGCAGCGGCCAAAGTGGCAACTTTCCCCAGCTCCAGGACTGCAGCTGCTGGGGAGAGACGGCCCTTCTTCCCAGCCTCAGCTCTGTGGCTGCTATGGTGGGGGAGAGACAGGGGCGGCTCCAGGCCCCAGCACGCCAAGCACGTGCTTGGGGCGGCACACCACCGGGGGCGCTCTGCCAGTCACCAGGAGGGCGGCGGCTCCGGTGGACCTCCTGCAGGCGTCCCTGCGGAGGGTCTGCTGGTCCCGCGGCTTCGGTGGAGCATCCGCAGGCACGCCTGAGGGAGGTCCACCAGAGCCGCGGGACCGGCGACCTGCAGAGCGCCCCCCGCGGCGTGCCGCCGTGCTTGGGGCGGCGAAATTGCTACAGCCGCCCCTGGGGAGAGACACCCCCCACTTCCCAGCTAGGGTGACCAGATGTCCCGATTTTATAGGGACAGTCCTGATATTCATGGCTTTTTCTTATATAGGCTCCTATTACCACCCACCCTCTGTCCTGATTTTTCACATATGCTATCTGGTCACCCTGTTCCCAGCCCCAGCTCAGGGCCTGCCATGGCCGGGGAGAGAGGGCACATCCAACACATTGGAAAGGTAAGACTACTGATATTAAAATATGAGTTGTGTGCTTTTATCTGTAGAACCAAAAACTTTAATTATTACGTCTTTTTATATAGCACTTTTCTCCAAAGCGCTTTTCAATAGTTAGCTACCGGTACAAACAACATTTGGAAAGATCATTAAGTGGTTCGCCGAGACCCTCAGCAATTTTCAATTGGTGCGTGGGAGAAAAAAAGTTTGAGACCACTGGTCTATCTGATCCTGGCTGATCAGGAGAGGGGGCGCTGCGGGTGATGTTTACCATGAATATAAGACCTCAGTCTTGTAATGAGCTCAGTGAAGACAGACCCATGTGGAGCTCTGCTGAAGCGAATGGGATTCTGTGCAGGTCTACCTGTGTGGAGCAGTTTACAGGATCAGCCCTATAGTGAGCCACACCCCAATGCAAGGGAAACACCGTGTATCCCCGTGTTACAAAGGGACATTTACATCATCGCCTGGCTGGGAGAAGGGGCGTGTCTCAGCTCTGTCTTTCCTTCAGCCTGCGGGCCTCCCCAAAGAGTACAGTGATTCACCATCAGCTAGCTCCAGGTCGGATAGGAGATCTGGTGTCTCCCGCCCAGCCCGGTTTGTTCACTCAGCATTCCTGCTCATCCTCATCTCTTTCATAGCTGACGATGTTGAAAATGCAGTACAGTCTCTGGACAAGAATGACGTTGATCTGCTGATGAAATATATCTACCGGGGGGTTGACAGCCCCTCTGACAGCAGCAGTGCCGTGTGATGGCAGTGGCATGAAAAGGCTCTGGCTGCAGCCGGAGGGGTGAGGTCTGTTGTCTGTGTCTGGACTGCCAGAAAAACGGTTGAAGTCCCCAGCGAGTGACAGGCTGAGATCGGGGAGCTCCCCCAGCTCAATCTGGGTGAGGAGCCTGCCTGCAATCAGCTTGGTGCTGCACTCGCTGGAATGGAAGCCTCATCACTCAGGCTGTTTGGAAAGAGGGGCAGGATGGTCCAGTGGGTAGGGAATTGAACCTGGGTTTCCAGTGCTCTGCCACAGGCTTCCTGTGTGATGTGGGGCAAGTCACTTAGCCTCTCAGTGACTCAGTTCCCCACCTGTACAATGGGGATAATAGCACCTCATGCGGGGCAGGGTTGTGAGGATAAATACACTCAGCTGCCATGGTAATGAGGGCCACATAAGTACCACAGATTGGACAGGACAAAACACTAATTAGTATGTACAGTAGGGAGCAGAGAGATAGACTAGTTGGCTGAGAAGGCTGTTGCTAATTTCTGTGAGCTACTCGCTATATTACCAGCTGAAGCACCTCTAGTTAGGCAAATAACTCTTGCAGCACCTTTCCTCTCAGCACAGATTGGGGCATCCCGAAGATGCACCTTAGGTCCTGCCAAGTAACTGATTTTATTTAAAAAATAATTCCTTGTACACAGTAATAGAAAAACATTGCGTTGTCATAGATCCGGGTCTAAGTAGGGAATTTGCAGCTCTTATTGTGCTATGCACCATGGTGACATGCTTGGAACTCCATTATGACAGTAGAGAAAGAATCCTGATCCTCTTCCTCCAAAAGCACAGACCGCAGCTACTTAAACTAATGGAGAATCTCCATTAGCTGTTAGCAGTACAGGGTCTTTGACACACAGTTGGGCAATCCCAAATCTACCCAGTGGAGGGCAGCAGTGCTCAAATACACATGCCAGTTTTTCACAGGTTGGGGTGTGTGTGTTGGAGATCCCACTCTGTACCCAACCCATACAGACTTATGGGTCTGTTACAACTCCCACCTTGACAGCCTGGCTCATGAGCTCAAACTATAGAGACTCATGTTAATAGCTCTGTAGATCCTTGGTGTGTTGGCCAAGAGGGTGGCTGTCACAGGTGCTCACTAGGATATGGCTTGTTGCACTTACGTGTTGGCCCTTTGGGGTGCATCTTATGTTCCAAGGGACCTCTATCAAAGAAGAGATTGGCTGGAGAAGAGAGGTGAAGGGGAAGCTCTTTACAAGTTTCCTCCTTCTCCTGGCCCTCTCTGAATTCAACTTACATTTCTTTAAAAATGTGACCTTGAAGAACTCCGGGTAAGCTCCAAAGCTTGTCTTTCTCTCCAACAGAAGTTGGTGCAATAAAATATATTACCTCACCCACCTTCTCTCTAATACCCTGAGACCAACAGGGCTACAACACTGTAGAACCCCAAACGTGTCAGCTGTTTCTTTTGTCCTGTTTCACACATGATGTTGATTTGTGCTGTGTTCTTCCCTTCCTGGGCTGCTTTGGGATGTAGCTATGCCCAGCAGAAGGAAAACAGAGGGCTTTCCATGAGCCCCAGCAGGGCTGACGGGAGCAGAAAACTTGTTTTGACTGGTTACTTATCAAGCAGACGTGAAGGGATCTACAGGTACTTGCGACAGCAAATTGTTCTGTACAAAAATGTGGGTTGTTTTTTTTCTCTCGGTGAAAGGAGGAGGGCGGAAAAAAACCTCTCAACTTTAGACTGTTCCATAATGGGAGTGCATTAGAAAAAAAAAATTCCACTGCAGCTATTAAGGAGGAAGAAAGGGAACAAGATGGGAGGATAAGGTTCAAAACCAGATTTGCCTGCAGCCAGGAGATTGCTGATTCCTGCAGAGAGACTGTGTGTGTGTGTGTGTGTGTGTGTGTGTGTTGGCTTTCGATCAGAATGATTAAAGGGCTGAGGTCTCTTTAAGATCAAGCCAAGTAACCTGTGGCTCTGCTGGTCTTCACCGGGGGAGGAGGGAACTGTTTACTGAAGAGCTTCGGCAAGGCGCTGCCAGGAGCGAGGGAGGCCAGGTGCTTTATTGCAACAGCCTGGCCAGGAGGCGTTGGGTTTCAAGGCACAGCCTGCGCCGGAGCGCGCCGCTTTGCAAGGGAACAAAAACGCCTTGGAGCCGCGGCACCAAAATAAGGCTCCGCTTTTCGGTGCCTGTGTGTTGCCGCGGTGGGTGCCTGGCTCTCTGCGGGGTGGGGTGGTGCCGCTTCCCCCCCCCCCCCCGCTCGGGCTGACAAGGGGGGACGCGGGGGGCAGAGCGCGTCGCTTTGCCAAGGGCGCCGCGGCGGGGACTGCGCCGCTGGCTCCCGAATTGCGACTGCAGCGGGCGGCGTGTGCCCGTGTCCTTGCTCGCAGGGAAAGGCGCCTTTTAAGCTTTCCTGGGCGAGCCAGCGAGTGCGGGTGCGCAGGGTTGATAGGAAGCAAAAGCCGAAGCTGAATGCGGGTCTCTCAGGTCCCTGGGGGTTTTCCTTGACTTAAAACACACACACACACACACAAGGGCCGTTGGGTTTGTTGCGTGTGTAGCCCGCCCTCCTGCCTCTATTCATGTTGCTGGTCTCTGGGGATTGGGCTGAGGGTTGTTTTGGTTTTTAATGGTTGGGGGGGGGGGGGGGTTGTAGCACTTTCCCATCAGCAAGAATTTGTGTCTACGTGGAGAGCAGCCCGCTCGTTGCTTCTGTGTTGCGTTGTTACGCGCAGGAGTCGTTCTCCGTGGCCCCCGGGTGCGTTATGAGTGCGCGTGGGGTTCCCTGGGGCTCCGTTACATGGACCCCGGGTTGGTGTGTTCAGTCTGGTCTCGGGGTAACGGTTTTACACCGGCTCGTTCCGCAGAGCTGCGGGCTGGCTGCAAAACGGTGCAAAACGTTCATTTCAATGCACAACATGCCGCAGACGGCTCCATGGGCGGGATTAATTTGCATTTAATAAACACCCTTCCCCCCCCCAAAATAAAAACAACAACGAAGTTTTGGGAGGGTTTAAAAAAATCACTCCTGGGCAAATTGTTTTTTGGTTTTTTTTGGGAAGGGAGGCAGCTGCCATGAAAATGTTCGGGAGATGATTTTGGAAGTAGAGGCGGAGCAGTTGCATCGCACTATACAGCCGGGCTTGCATTTAAAAAACGCTTGGGAAAGAAAAACTGGGCAGGCGTTTTTTTTTAAATTTGTTTTTCTTCGCTGGAATATTTTGTGAAGGACGAAGCCGTGATTGGAGAGAGGGGATCTGTGGGGGTGGGGGGAGAGAGGAGATTCAGGCTGGGTTAAGGAGCCCTTGACTGGGCTGGAAACATCATAGTCACAGTCGGATACCAAGCAAGCTGCTCTGGGGGGGAGAGGGGTTAATGGATATTTGTACCCATATGGTGTGTGTTACAAGCTCCTTTCTAGTTGTGAAGATTAATTTAAAACCTCCTCTCCCTGCCCTCCCTTCATTGACAAATGAACATCTGGGCTGAATGTTGCCCAGCTCTTTATCAAAGCATGTTTTCATAAACATTGTCTGCATTTATGAAGGGGGACCCTCCTTTCTCTTACCGCTCCTTCCCTGTTTGAATGCGCTTTGCAATTCTATTGAAACACTAATCATCCAATAAACAATATTTATGCTAGGTGGTTGGATTCTCCCCCCCCCCTCTTTCCGAGGTGGGTTTTTTTTTATGATATTTTCTTTTCTGTATGGAAGTTGAGGCAAGGGGAATAATTTTTTTTTTAATTAATTATTGAAGATCAGCACAAATTATTTTGTTTTTCTGTTTGCTGCATTTTTTCTGATGCAGAGTGTAAAAAGCAGACTCAAATTTTGGTCTTCTGCAAAGCAACAGAGTCACCCAATTTTTCTTAAATGTCAATCATTTCCCTCCGGGTAGCATCAGTGTGATTTGAAATAGATTCACGCAAATCATCTAGGATGACAAATAAAGTAGCAAAAGCCCTAACCCTTGCCCCTCAGAAGGGGGGTGAAGTTATTTTTTTCAGTGCATTCCAGTCTGTGTGTCAAATGGATTTAAACTCGGGAAGGTTGTGGTAGTACAGAACTCCAGGGTTCACAGAGAGCTCCAAGAGCCCCATTCCCACTGGCTACAACAGAGATTTAATTTCCAAAAGATCCCTGGTTAGTTTAGGCCTCCGATTTAAGATGTCCTATTTAACAAAGCTTAAGATACATACAAAATATTTCCATTATTTAAAATAAAACCCATTGGAAAGTGGTTAGGATAATGATTTTTAAACAAACCATCCCCCACCCCCTACACTTTCCTGCAGTGTTTGCAACTTCTAGTAACAGTGCAAAGAGCCTGAAAGTGAAATTGTCAAGGAACTGGCTTTAAACAAAAGTGAAACTAACCAGTTTCCAGTATTTTCCCAGTCCAAAGGGAGGGAAGCTGTAAATGTCACAAGCAGAAGAAAAGTGAACTAGATTTCAAAAATCATGTCAGATGCACTAATGGAAGGTGTTAGTAACAGGGCAGGATTTTTAAATAGGATTCCTTTTAAATGCATTTAACATACAAAAGGGACAAACCAAAGAGCCGGACAGGCGCGGATTCATGTTTGGTGCAGACATCACCACCCCAGCATTGGTCTGGATCAACACAGAGCCTTGGGACCATTCTCTGGAACAGTTTCAAGAGGGATGCCTGCAGAACGGGCCCTGAGTGCTGTAAATCCAGTTTGTTAGAAGAGTTCAGAGTCCTTTCTTGCAATTCTTTGCGTTTCCCATGTAAGATTAGATTTAGAAGAATTTTTGAAAGTCTTTTAACTATCTGGATGCTTAATAGCATTTGCCTTGCCTGCTATGTAAGAGGAGAGGAATGGTGCTTGAGGCTTGTGTCTGAGTAATGGAAAAGCACATCATGTTTCCTTTCCAAACAGGCATAAAAATGCCTGTTAGGCGAGTTAATCTCCATGGCCAGTGGTTCATATGGTCTGGGGTTCACCAAAATTAGGCCTTGTCCCATCGCTCCGGTCAGGGAGAAAGCTGGGAAGAGGGACACAATAAGCCTTAAGGAGGCATGTTTAAAGCAAGAGTACGTTCCTTCTCTGATGATATTCTTACTCAGTAGGATTCTATTAAAGTTCCTGTGGCGGGGAGGAGAAATTACAATGCAAACAAACAAAAAAGAAATTTAAGAGGGGTGGGAAGGCAAATGTGAAATTCAGCTGAACTTGAGTAGCCAGTAGACAATTCTTTGGCATGTCTTAACTAAACACCCAATATTTATACCATTTTAAAGTTGGGGAAAGCAAATCTATGTCTGTCTTGGACTTTCTCCCTCCCTTTTGGCATACATTTAAGCCTAGGTTATTTACCCCTGGAGAAATATGAATTAAAGTGTGAGATTTCGTGCCTTTTAAGACATCAAGGAGATGCCATGTTTATACTGTGTCTGTGTGCGTGGTGTTACTGTGATATTAATTAAAAATGTTGTCTTACATGAGATAAAAAAACCACTTTTCACAGTGTTTTTTGTTCCTCTGTGACTCTCAAAATACAGGGACTAATGTGAGTTTTTTAATAAATTCTTCCATCAGTGGCTGCAGTGCACAGACAAACACACGTGTGAAACTCCTCTGGTGACTCGAGGGGTTTCAGACCCATAGGGAGGCACTGACCTGTTAAAAGAAATAACCAGGGCGTACCAGTTCTCATTTATTTTAAAAGCTGGAGAGGAACCAAACTGATCAGTTGCAGAGATAATTGCAGGAAGTGGAGTGTAAGAATGAGATTTAAACAAGAAAACACTCCAGGTGCACAGAGGGATGATTCCTCCAAGAGGAATTGCACAATGCTCTCCATGCTCCTCAAGGACATCACCATGGCTTCCCTAGAGAACACAGATTATAGGGGAGATAGGAGAGCAGCTCTGATCTGTTGCTCCTCTTCTGGACACGTGTACTAGTGGAAATAGCTAGTTGGATGCTTTGGGGAAATTAGGCTTTTGTCTACTAGCCACTGGAGTAGCTACATCAGTGCAGATCCTTAGTGTGAATGTGATTTAGTGGAACTGCTTATTTTGGTTTGAAGTCGACATAGCTGCACCAATGTAAATCTCCCTGCACTGGAGTAAACCATGTCTACACTTAGGATTGCACCAGGACAGTTATACAGGGGGCGAAAATCCCAGTGCAGATAAGGCTTTGTATAAGAGCTTCCTGCCCATTTTTTTGGGCATGGCTGTATTGAATACTTTGGGCCACTGATCTTAGCACGTAAAGCCCCAAAGCGACTCTTCTTGGTGCTTTTCCCTGAAATTGATCACACTCTCCCTAGTATGAAACTAAGCAGGAACTGCAGGAGACTGAGGACTTTGTGGAGGAGGAAATGGGCACTGGCAACACCAAAAATGTCTAATACTTAGGAACCCCAGCATAGCACAGAGCTGAAGGACATAGCAGTGTGGTTCCAGGGATCAGGTGAAATATTTCTAGCTAAATATCCATTAGAGGGAGGAGGAGGAGGGAGCCTCTTGAGGGAGCTGTATGCTAACACCGTCAGCTTTAAAGCCCCTCAGACCCAGGAGCTTTGGAAAAGGGCTCAGGTTTTTTATGTCTCTCGCTGTGCCCTGCAGAGATGAGTGGTCATTCAGCTCTATGCAGGAACTGGCTTTTGTTGGCGATAGAGAAGAGCAGCGGATGCAAAGAACTTTTGTCGCAAAGATACGGCTCAGCCACCAGTTCAGGAGGTTATTAAAAGCAGCTTCTAACAAAGTAAAGTCCCCGGTTAAGATCAAAACCCAGGCCTGTTTGGGTCTTCCAAAACCGTGGGTGCCTTACTCCAGGTGACTGCGTTCTCGCGTGTTCCCATGTCAGAGGCAACAAGAAAGCAACTTTTAAGAATGTTATTTCTGTAACTCCTGGAGTTTGTCACGTAAAAGCTGGTGGTGAGGCAGTACAGCGGGCTCGATCCAAAGCCAGCGAAAGCAACGGCAAGGCTCCAAGTTACTGCAGTGGGCTTTGGCTCAATCCCAATGGGGATTGGAAATTCTTTCCAAAGAGGGGCAGTTGCTTTCTACCAGGTAATGTTTATTAGGCCGTTTTGGCTCTGGTTTCAGAAGGCTGATGGGCTTTTCCATAGTAGGAGGGATTTCTTTTAAAGGTAAAGCTGGCCTTGCACCTGTTGCACCTCAGCAGAGATCTTCTGAGCTTAAAACTCATCTGGGAAAAGAGGTGGAAACAGATCTCCAGAACCACCCCAATTCCGGGATTCACTCATGTGAATGAGAGAGAAAACGGAGAGGGAGCATGTGGTTCTTCCCACTGCTATGCTGCGCCTGCTGCCCTCATTCCCCCAGTTGTCTGTTACACCCACCTCTTGTGTTTTGTCTTCAAGTAAACCATAAGCTCTTTGGGGGCAGGGACCGTGTCTGCCTCTGGGTTTGTGCAGAGCCTGCACAATGGGGAAGCTGATCCTGACTGGCGCCTGCGGAGCTGCTGCAATACAAATTGTCAGACTAAGTCTCCTTATACATCCATGGCGGGCCACTGCCCTGGTCTCTTGGGATTGCCGGCCGCTGGGGGAGATGGACAGAGAAGTAAGAGCCTGGCTTCGAAGACGTGTAGCCTCCTGTATCCATGTGATTAGAGTTCAGTAAGCCAGACCAGAACCCCAGGAGACTTGTCTATTTCATTCCATCTGCAGATCTTCAGCCCGTTGTCGAGCTGAGTGCAAATGAAAGGACTCCTCAGGTCCCAGCCTGCTGGCCTAGGAAGAGCCCTGAGAGCCCTGCAGCCTTAGGAAGGCAATTCTCTCCTTTTTTTTTAAATTTCTAGGGGAATTCAGTTCATTCTAGCGCTTATGAAAGAGAGTGGGTAACTCTGCAGGCTTCCTCCACACAGCTGGACTCATGTCCTGACCTGCAGCCTCCCTGCTGCTCCAAATTCTGGTCCCTTGACAGCTCTGCCAGTTCATGCAATTCCTGACCTGCCCTGTTGCAGGCACCCAGGAGAGCAGCCCTTCTTTAAGCAGAGATGGCTCAATGATGGGTTTGGAGAGAGGTATCCACTGGAGACTGAGATACGGTCACCTGCTTATTTCATACCTGGGCCACTGAGTCACTGTCAGAAGGTCACCACCTACCTGCTCTGCATTTGAACTGGTGATACAGAGGTGGGGAGACTCCCCTGCATCTATTGCCAGATCCCTGGCCCCATCTGGTCCTTCATCGTGGCCTGACCCTGCCTTCCTGTTACACACTCAGTCCCCTTCCCAGCGAGTGTAAACGTTCTGAGTACTTCCAGCTCCCAGTGATATCAGTAGGAACTGGGGGTGCTAAGGTCCTTTGGAAATCAGGCCTAGAGATGGATTTAGGGACCTCACTTCAGGCAGCTACAGCTGGAAAATTGGGCCTTTTTCCTCTTTCTTTTAAAAGCTTAACCTTTATTTAACTCCAATGACTGACTAACACTTGGGGTAAAGGAAGCCCATCAGCAAACACAGGAAGATACGTGATGGCTGAATCGAAGAAGATCAGAAAACAAACCCTTCTATTTTTTTTTTAAAGAAGTTTCATTCTTCTGTCTCCATCTTAAAGAAGCCTAAAAGGGCGCAGGGCCATTTTTTTTCCCTTCCCCCTTTCCCTCTCCCCCTTCCAGGCTCTGGGATCCCACTCCTCTTCGGCATTCAGCTGGGTCTGTGCCTTCTCTCTGTTTACTCAGCCCCACCGTTCTGTTCCGGGCGAGCCGGGGAAGGGAGGGTTTTCTGTTGCTTTGTGGTGCTGTGTTTGTTCCAGCTACGCTAGTCTTGGTTAAAGGGCGGTTCGGGGGCTGATACGCGATCTGCCTCCCGCGCTCCGTGCGTGCATTCTTTTCGCATGACATCCTTCCCCCATCATTTTGTATCTGAGCGCGTTAGGGCTGTGCCAGGCCATTTTCCTCCCTCTTTTCACTCCCTGCACCCTGATTGATTCTGCTGTTCAGACAATCAAACGCCAACATGAAACCGTGGGGTGGGGGAGGGGAAGGAAGACGGTTGGAAAAGAGTGGTGTTAAAATAAATTGACCCTTTAATCTAGAGGTCATCAGCAACCCCTTGCGTCGCTCCCCAGATGAAAAATCACATCTGTGGGGTTAGAGCGGCAAACTGCAGGCCGGAGTCAAAGGTTGGTTAGATTTATGGGTTTTAATATTTGCACTATTGATTGCCAGGCTGTCTCAGGGGTTGTTGCAACAAGCACAATTACTGCACTTTTGACAGAGGTGGTGATTTTGAAGACGTTGGCGGGGGGGTGGGAGGGTAGTCCTGGGAAAGCGGTTTAGAAGCAATAATAAACCCTGGCACACCGCGTCTGGAATTCTTTCCCCCCTTCCATTCTCTAGCTTTCTCTCCTATCCTGTCCTTTCTTGGCCTCATGCAGATTGGACGTTACACATGAATCATGACCTGAAATGCCCATGTAAGTCCAGTCCTGCCCCAGCTCCTCCTTCCTATCACCCTGGGGACGCACCTCAGACCCAACTGCTAGCAGCAAATATCTCCAAAGGCTGGTGGTGGGACACTAGATGGGGAGGGCTCTGAGTTACTACAGAGAATTCTTTACCAGGTGTCTGGCTGGTGGGTCTTGCCCACATGCTCAATGTCTAACTGATCGCCATATTTGGGGCCGGGAAGGAATTTCCCCCAGGGTCAGATTGGCAGAGACCCGGGGTGGTTCACCTTCCTCTGCAGCATTAGGCATGGATCACTTGCTGGTTTGAACTAGAGCAAATGGTGGATTCTCTGAGACTTGAGGTCTTTAAATCATGGTTTGAGGGCTTCAGTAACTCAGCCAGAGGTTATGGGTCTGTTACAGGAGTGGGTGGCTGAAGTTCTGTGGCCTGTGATGTGAAGGATGTCAGACTAGATCATGATGGTCCCATCTGGCCTTACGTTCTATGAGTATCAGACATAAGGCTAGAGACCACTTGATTCTAGGATCCTATTTCTCCCATCACAAGATACAGGTAACTTCCATTGCAGTGAATTCAATGGGATTTACTCATGTCTTCAGAGGTGAAAGGTGAACTTCCATTTCTGGACATGCATTGTGCTAAGAGGTGATGAGTCCGAGTGCAACAAGTTCCCCTCCAGCAGTGCCCTCTGTGCATTGGCAGAGGTCTGTGTAAATGCTTGTATTCGCTCAGCGTTTAGGACAGACTGAATCTCTTTTGCGTCTGTACCACACTAGCCCTTAACATCGGGAAGCTCCTAAAATAGCACAAGAGGTTGGGTTTTCTAGAGTGATTTCAGCAAAGATTTGGTAACTGGAGCCTTCTCTGGGTTCAGATTCCAGCCAAACCACTGGCTGAGCATGTAGCTTTGAAGGAGAAAAGTCTCTCGTGCAGTTGGAGAACAAACTCAAAGCAAGAACCGTGCTGGAATTCCCTCAATTGTCTGACCTGAGCTTCCCTTAGGAAATAAAAGGCAAACCAAGCACGCTGATATTTTTCATTTGAAATGTGCTGGTATGTGAAGAGCATTGGGGGTGGGGGCGCATCTTGTTTAAAAGCATCTCCTTTGGCGGGTGTAATATTACGAAATGCAATGTCAGCAATCCCTGGGCATGGCCCCTTCGCCTGGCGGTAGCCTAGTGGTGGTCCTCTCAACTCCCTGGTGGGAATTAATCCAGGCTCGATGCATGACCCTAATCTGCGTGCCAGAGGGGACTCAGACCAGTTTAGAAAGAAGCAGAGCACTCAAGCCTGGCTTGGGGGGAGAGGGAGTGTCTATGGTTGCACAATAAAAACCCCTGCAGTTTATGGAGGGGCAGCATTGACTAGTGCAGGAGAGAGACCTGGCTAGTCAGTGTTGGCAGGAAATGTGATGGGTGAGAGGGGTCAGGGAAATGGAGGAAGTTTGGGGCTCCCACAGAGACCCTTGTAGGAAAGGACAGAACACCGGGAGTCCGTGGGGACTGACCAGTGATGGTGCCGTTTGTAAGTCCTGAGCCCAGCATGGGCACATGGGGATTCCAAAGCAGGGGGAGTGCTGTGCCCCCCCCCCTTCTCCATGCCCCTCTGATCTCCAGCGCTCACCTTCAGTACGCAGTGACAAGCTGGCTTTGGGTTTGTCCTCCATGTAGGCTGGCATTGTCAAGTCCCTGGACTGACTGGTCACGGTGGGGAGTGAACCACCATCTTTTAGCAATGCAGAGGCTCCTAGCCAGACTCCCTGTCGTTGGGAGCCACTCAGCCAGCTTGGAGCTGCCTCTGGGGTTTACTTCACAGTATCTTTCTTTTCTCCTTCCTTTTATATAAACAGACTCTGCAGTCGGGCTAAGGCAGACTCTCAGCTGCTGAGAGGATTTGGGATGGTGGTGCCTTTTGTCTGCATTAACCTGAATTTTCTCTTGGCTTCTTTGAAGGGGACAGTGGAGACTTTCATCCACTTCCCAAAGACTTTGTGGGATGACTCCTTTAGGGATTGAAATCCTTGTGTCCATCTCTTCCAAAACCAATGGGTAAAGTTCTGTCCATTGATATCCCGGCCCCTGATGATAAATGGCTGTCCCTCTTGTTGAGAGACCTGGCATAGAATCCGGGACAGAGAGATGGTCATCCTGAACCAGTGGCTCATCTAACCCATCCATCCCCAGCAGTGGCCAGCACCAGATGCTTCAGAGAAAGGTGCAAAGAAAGCTCAGAGGAGGCTGTTATGGGATAATCTCCTCCCGGCCTCTGGTAGTTAGAGGTTGGCTCGTGTCCTGAAGCATGTTGGTTTTATCCCTTCCATGGTTCGTGGGTTTTGAAGGGGTTTTTAATCCTTGCTCTTCTACCGCTGCCTGTTCTCACAAAAGCTGAGGGTTCTCTTTAGCCTATTGCAAATTCTTTGTGGGAATCAAGATTCTTGCCAATGCCATTTAAGAAGAACAGTGAAGAGTGGAGAAACTCCACCAACATTGTGAATGTGGAGTATGCACAGAATACATTGTCTCAAGGTTGTCACTGTACACTAGCCTGTAACTCCGGCGGAGGAGATAGTATATTGACTGTGCCACACAGCTACTTTTAGCTCACAAATAGCATCAAAAACAACTGTTTGAGTTGTCTGACTCTTTCTATCTCAGGGCTCTGTCCTGCTGCTCATCATGGTAGTATCGGAATGCCTCCCGGCATTAGGGCTTGTCTTCACGGACAGCGCTACAGTGGCTCCCCAAGAGGCAGTAGCTATGTTGATGGGAAAAGTTGTCTACACGGGGGCAGGGGGTTAGGTCACTCCAAGGTACGGATCTTTTACACCCCTGAGCGACACAGTTATACCAATATAGGTCTGTGGTGGAGACTTGGCCTTGGATTGGCAATAGCGAAGTCCCTGGGGGCTCCAACAGAGACCCTTGTAGGAAAGGACAGAAGTCCCATGGGGGACTTCATGGCCTCTCCTGCTCTTTTCTTGGGTCTCTGCTTGTGGTGGGCAGGCGAGGTGGGTGAAGAGGGGGAAGTTGTTGCAGTGAATGTCTTTGTCTCTTGCTTTTGTACTTTGGGTGGAGGCTGCTGCTTCACCCTCCCTCCTCCACCCCCTCCAAGGGTGCATTGTTTTCCTTATTACTAGAGTATTGTGACCGGGAGCTGAACACTCCTGAAGTCAAGGAAGGTTTGGAGCCAGGGTTTGGATTTTGGCCCATCTCGTAATTAATTAAGGCTAAGACCAGACCCCCAAAGGTATATAGATGTCTAACTTCCATTGATTTCAGTGAAACTTCTTTGAGGATCTGGGCCTAAGTCTCTCTATGGGACAGCAGTAGGGATAGAAATGCATCTGCTAATACGCTATCAGGAGCCACAACCTGTCTTTTCTTCCTTAGCCTTTGTGTCCCAAGGCAGGCCTGGTTATAGTGAGGAGTGCTGAGTGACCAGGGAATCTATCCAGCCCCCCTTTGAAACACACAGGCTTTCTAAGAACCGAGGAAGAAGGCAAAAAAGTGTATGCAAAGGGCACATCACCTGGGGAAGTTTATACTCAGCTTCTCGGAAATATGCCAAGTGTAGTGGGAGTAAAGCAGTGTGTGCAGCCTGGCTCATTGAGGATGGGGGAGGGCGGGGTTCAGGGACTAATTGTTTCCCTCTCCCCTGCCCCAGGGAACATTTTCAAAACGGCTGCAGGGCTCCAAAGGCAAAGACAGTGCTCTGGAGAAGGATGTGGCTGAGGCTCCTAGAGAAGCCATCTCTGGCAGGGGTTGTGTAGCGTCATTGAGTAGGGGGTGACTCTATCCGAGGCTGAGAGTTCACCCCAGCCCTCCCTTCAGTTCGCTGCTGGGGTTTCTCCAGCTTGTCACTGTCAACCAGATACCGTGTGTTCCTTAGGACCCAGCGTGGGTCAGAGATGTACCGAGCAGCTGAGTGGCCAGAGTAGTCAAAGCATGGATTGCGTAGTGCAGTGGCTCTCAAACTTTTGTACTGGTGACCCCTTTCACATAGCAAGCCTCTGAGTGCGACCCCCCCCCTTTATAAATTAAGAAAACATTGTTATACATTTTTAACACCATTATAACTATTTGATCTTTTTTGTTAATTATTTTATCGTTGTTTTATCTATTCTCTGCAAGTTATGATTTTAATTATTGCTGTTTGATAGTATGTACATACAGAGTAATAAAAAGTATCACCTCCTCCTGAAAAAAATACTGGAGGCAAAGTGGGGTTTGGGGTGGAGGCTGACAGCTCATGACCCCCCATGTAATAACCTCGTCACCCCTTGAGGGTCCTGACCCCCAGTTTGAGAACCCCTGACGTAGAGTGATGGGTGACACAGGCCATCAGACCCAGAGAAGAGCCCCTGTGGTTTTGAATCCCCTATGCCAGCGTTTCACTAAAAAGGGATGTTTGGACCCAGAGGAATCCTCTGAGGCGCTCTAGGGAGGAGGGCAGGGCATCTGGATCCAGTTTACTGGGGTATCTATGGAAAGGCCATTCTGGGGGTGGGGAGTTCGCCTTCCATGCCTTGCAGGGAGAAGCTGTAAAATGTAGGTACTTTTGCTGGTGTGTTTTGTATTGTGTAATTACCCTGGTGAACTGAGGGCTTTATTTCTGCACTGGCTCGTCAATTAAGATACCAGGCTTTAGGCCGCAAAGAGTTTCTCCTTCTTGACACCAAACCTGAGCCTTTCTGTGGCTTTACAGAAAGGACTGTGGGTCTCAGCCCTCCCACACTTGAGTACAAAATTGGTGAGATGGTCAGAACTGTCTTTCCCCTGGATTGGAAGTAGAATCAAACCCCTTAACCTACTTTGTCTGGGTGTAGGTGACTGTATTTTTACAGCTCCAATGTTTAGACCATCAGACAGGATTTTAAGCAACCTAAAACCTCTTTCATTCCTGACTTTGACTGTGCCTCCACTTGGTATAAAAATGGCTTCAGAGTTTTTAAAACAATCTCTTTCTGTGTGCTCGCTTCTTCCCATTTGAAACCCAGGTCTGTGCTTCCCTTTCTTTGCTGAAGGAACTTAGGAAGATTTTTGGAAGACTCTGCTAGTGACGGCCTATGAGAATATAACCTGAGCTACAGCTCTCCTACCATTTGGCTTTGCCAAGCTCCTCCAGCACAGCAAGCGAATCCAGGACTGGATCATTCTAACCGTAACAAGCAAGCCGGCAAGAATGCTTCTTAAAACTCCAATACGGCCCTTGTACATCACACAGAAGCAGGAGAGGGCAGCAACATTTATTTTTTCGCCTTTGCCGACCACCGTTGAGCAAAGATTTGTCAGCGACCTCTGTTCAGAAAACAGTTTTAGCCTTTTTTGTTCACTTCTCTTGGTTTTAACAAGGCTTCCAAATTCGTGCGTAGCCAACTCCTCGCTGGAGCTGCCAGGAAATGCAGCCAGAAACAAGTATGTGCTGATTCTACCCACAGCAAAACAATCTTTTTTTTTTGGTTGGTTGATTAGTTGGAAGAGGTTTTAAGTTGCCCCAAACCCACCCATAAGCACCTCTGTTACTTTTTGATCTTGGTGGTATTCAGTTCTGTGGGGTGCTGAGCGCTCCAGCCCTGTCTAGCACAACATGTAAGCGCATGCGTAACTTTAAGCACATGTGAAGCCCTATTGATGTCCATGGGGTATAAGAACTTTTCTGGGTTGGAGCCGGAGTGCACAGGTCCTTGCAGGATCAAATCCGTAGCGACTGATTCACTACGGCTCTAAGTTCTCTGCCTCGTTCCCTGGATGATTCGGAGACGTTTCTGGCCACCTATCACTGTACCATTTTAAGCACTAAGATGGGGTCACATGCTCTGCCCCCAGCTAAATTCTCTCATGCTAGGAATGACTCTTCATTGTAGTAGAATCCCTTCTTGCAAGAGGCATGAATCCTAGTTTTACCATGAGATCCAAGCAAGGGGTCAGGCATGGTTGCACTGCCCCTGGAGCAGCCCAGGAGGGAGCCCTGACTTGCTGTGTTTCTCCTGGTCTTCCCACAGCGGCAGGGAGAGAGTAAACTGTGCTGGGTCTATAGCTGGTGCACCATAGGCACATGCTGGGGGGGAGCCACTTCCTGCCCCCTCCCACCCATGTGCATGGGGCCAAAGGGGAAGTGCAGGATTTCCAGCACCAGCTTCCCCTTGGCTGCTGCTCCCCCGATGCAGGAACCCCATGGGCCTCGTGGCATGGTGTAGCCAAGCTACAACTTTGCCAAAGATTAGAGTGTTAATACTGAGTGTGTTACTGGGCCTTCCTGCACACGCCCATGTAATGGTGAGGGCTGCTCCTCGTTCCTTCCAGCTCTCTGTGGTAGGAGAGCTTTGAGTGTGCTGCTCCAGGAGCTGCTGGTGCTGCTCTGTGTGTCCGTGTCCATGTCCCCTCTACTGCCTGCTGAAGTACTACGGGAGAGCTGCTCAGGACGCACCCGTGGAAACACAGTTAGGGGGCGTGGTAGGCAGTGGTGCACGGCTGTGTTGTGAAAATATTGCTGTGTAGACCCCGCGCAGCCACGTTTGTTTCAGCCGGGTCAGGTGAGTGTCATGTATTGGTTACAGAAAGGCGTGTAGCATGGGGAAGGGCCTTACTCCCCCATTTTGCTTGGCCTTGGGACGAGCCATGTGTTAACCTTGGTGCTTCCACCCTGCAAAAGCCCTTGGCTGTGGCATAGAGGCACCATTCATGTTCCTGAACTGTAAGCTTTCCAGGGACTGTCTCTTTATTGTAAGTGTAAGTCCAGCATCATGGGGCCCTGCTCCAGGACTGGAGTCCCTAAGTGTTACTGCAGTAAAGGTTGTTGTTTATTGCTTTCAAGGCAAGGTCCCTCAGCAGATCCCTCTGCCCCTCATATGGTAGGAATTGCAATATGGATAGGGCCTCAGTGGAGAGCGAATGTATGGGAGAGGAAGAGCAACCGAAGATTAGGAACTCTGCCAATTGTTTAGCCCTCTCCTTGTAACTACTGGGAGATGAGGAGGCTGAAGGCTTATTGCTGATGAATGCAAAGTAGCAATTTCTAGTCATCTGCCTCGGAAGAGTCAAGTACAAGCAAATATTAGGGTTGTGTGTATTGCTCGTATGTAAACATAGATGCTAATTAGGTGCAGCCTTTGGGCTGCTGTCAAGTTGCCAAGGCCACTCTGGGTTCCTCTGATTTAGGGGGTGCTCGCAATATTTCCCTCTTCCCTTCAATTAGACCAAACCCACATGCTGGCTGGAGTCGGGTTTGTAAATTTCAATTTCTACTGGAGCAGCAGAAGCTCTGACTGTGGCTTTGTAACAACTGCTCTGAAAACAGACTCCCTAAACTTTAATCGGCCGCCCTCCCAATAACCCCCTTGCTGTCCCCGAGAATTGAAGCACGTTTTCTTTATCTGCTCCTAAGCAGGATTTATTATCCCCAGGACTTCCTGTGCTTTCTTTCAACATGCTCCGTTTCTTTTCGAGAACAATAAATCAAAACTGTTTGTTTCATTTTCCTGCCATGGCCTCTCTCTGCAGTAATTGCACTCGTGTGACAGCACTGGGACAGCCTGGCTCTCTGCAGAGCTTCAGTCTACTGGCACGTGGGGGATCTCTCCCTGACTGTGTTGGGTGGGGGGGGAGTGAAAAATTCAACTCCCTTACCCCCCAACCAATTTTCCATCCAAATTGATCCCTTGTTTACCATAGAAATAAACCTGAGTCAAGTATTGAAATTTCAGCAGATCTCACCTATGGGTTGCCACCCAACTGTGTTTTCATTGGGTGGCTGGGTTTAAGGCTGGGCTTTGACCAGATCCTGGATGTCTTTGTTGGGGGTCTAAGGAACCTCTAAGCCCCATAAAGGGTGAGCAGTGGACACAGACTGGAACCACTCCTGTGCAAACAAGTGCCCTGCACTGGCTGGCTGGATCGCTGATGCCCGGGGTGTGGGCTTTGCCACCCAAAACCGAACCCAAGACAGTTCACCAAACAGCCCTGGCCTGGCCCCCGGAGAAAAGAGCTACAAGAGGAAAATGAGAAAACACGCTAAGTGTCACATGCTGAACACTTCTGATTTACAAACCCGCCGAGCAGCCAGAATGAGCCTGGCTTTGTTTGGGGAATGGGGGGATTCTTTCTTTTGAAACGGAGAAGCCATTTAAGTGTCTTTCAACGTGAAGAGAAAGTGAGGCACTGTACAGAATACACTGGGATAGGGTCCTTGCCGCATGGAACTTGGCTTAAACAAGACGGCACAATGGACACAAATGGCTCTTCGGCCAGAGGGAGGCGATGCAGGTTACTTGGTGCCATAAGTTTGTTTGGTGCTTCCTAAACAGAATGAAGAGCTGGCCCCTGCCCCAAGCAGCCTGCAGGCCAAGTGCTTTGAATGTAGCCGAGTTAATGCTGGGGTGAGAAGGGTGGATGTGCGGAAGAGACCACGGCAACCCTGCCGCAACTGGGCTGAGAGGGAACTCCCAAAGCCAGAGGAAGCATGAAAGGAAGGAGGAGGATCCAGAGGGTGTGGTGAAGCAGGAAGAGGGCAGGGAGGAGGACTGGGAAAAAGGATGTATAAATGAGGCCAGGGCTAGGTCTACACTACACACTCACTTTGGGGTAACAACATCTCTTGGGTGTGAAAAATCCCACCCCAAGCGACGTGGTTACACCGACCATAACGTGCTGTGTAGGCAGTGGAGTTGTTATGCCGATGTGAGCACGCTCTCCCGTCAGCTTAGAGAGTCTTCACCAGAATCGCTACAGTGGCGCAGCTGCATCGGAGCATCTGCACCGATGCAAGTTTGTAGTGTAGATCTGTCCTGAGCTGGCCTGTGAATGACTGTGAAGGAGCAGTTGTCTGCTGATCTGCTGAGTGATCTGCTCTTACTATGCTCAGGAAAACCCACTCATGACTCATGGAAAATACTTCATGTGTAGAGACAACTTTGCCTGTCACATTTTCCATCTTTTGTTCTTTATAATTTTTCTTTTATTCTAGGGATGTTAGACTGAAAACTTCCAGGATCCTTGACCTTCAGAGCCTACTTACTCATTCTCCACCTGAAGGCATTGCTCTGTCTGGAATGTTTGCTATGGAAATTATGATGCCACTAATGGAGGATTACACTTTTGGATGGGGAATAAGCTGATTGGACTTTTAGAGGCTGCGCCTGAATTCATCCCTGAAACTGCAGAGGGAATCTGGCATGTTTCTGTCTTGCCTGTGCAGCTTTTCATATCCTAGTATCAGCACGTACAACAACTTGCATTATGCATACACAAGTGCATTGGTGTCCGTGTGCCTGGCTGTGGTTTGTATGGGCTAGGGTGAGTTTTCACGTGACCCCAAGCGTGGCTATGCAAAATCGGAGTGCAAAATTGCATTTGCAATTCTAGCAGCTCAAAAGAGGCCCCTTTGGAAATATTACTCAGACTAATGCGCTGTTAGCCTGTTTTCATGCAAATATCCCTGCTTACATAAATGAGTGAAGAAAAATACAGAACATATGGTCTAGATGCATCTCAACAGAATGTTTTTTCCAAGCTTCCCATGAGTAGGCCTGCCCCGTGTTTTGAAATACGTTCTGTTGTCAAATTGCCATCCAAAAATTAGAGATGGGTCAGAACCGAAGCTCTGGATCTCAGCAGCCTGGAGCTTTGGGGAAGCTTGAATCTGAAATTCCTGATTGCCCCCAATCTCTGCAGTGGGTTAAATCAGACCCCTGAGTTTGGACAGTCTCAGATTTCAGAGCAGTTTGGATCCAGATCTGAATTCTGCAGCTTGGGCTCATCTGTACTGGAAAATACAGAAAGCGTTGAAAGATTTTCTTCATTGCTACGGGGAGCTGCTGAATTCTGCCCATGAGTTCAGCCGCTGTGCACATGGAACATCAGGATGAATGGACAGTTTGGGGTTCTTTAAGCAACTGGTCTGGGGGAAGCATCCATCTGTAAGAAGCCCTTGGTTCCCAGTTCTCCTGTTTGATTTCCATGTGCCCTTCTCCTGCCCTAATTTTGCACCTCCTAAGGTTGGGAGGTGTCTCCAACTCTGCAGCTGATACTTAGCCTTTTTTTTAGCTTCCTTGTGATGGGATCCCTCCGGGGCGCAGCCTGGGACTGTGGGACCACTGTGCACCCTTAACTTCCCAGTCTGGACTGTCTCTCACAATGCTTTGCTAGGGACCAGTAGAAAACCCCTCTAGGCATTATCACTCAGCCAACCACATGTGGAGCCCCACACCCACCTAGATTGCATGTAATGCTCCCAGAGCCACTCATGAATCACACAGAGAAAGGCACCAGAGCCAGATCCTCCTAGCTCCCAGCACCATACCCCAGGAATATACCGTCTTGCACTGCGTAAGATGAGCAATGCAAACTTATTTATTGGTTCACCACTTCATCAATGGAAAGTGAATATCATAGAATATCAGGGTTGGAAGGGACCTCAGGAGGTCATCTAGTCCAACCCCCTGCTCAAAGCAGGACCAATCCCCAGACAGATTTTGCCCCAGATCCCTAAATGGCCCCCTCAAGGATTGAACTCACAACCCTGGGTTTAGTAGGCCAATGAGCTATCTTTGCAAAACCTGAGCAGATTTGCCACACACTTCAAGCAAACTCACTGGTAAAGATAAACAGTTAAATTAATTGACTACAAACAATAGATATTAAGTGATAGGCAAAAAGTCAGTTAGTTACCAAAATAAAGTAAAATATAAGCAGGCAGGCTAAACTCTCAACCCTATTAGGCTGGGCAACATCTAGATTAAGCAGTTTTTCTCACCCCACTGGATATTGCAGTTCATAGTACACAGATTTCACCCTTGAAATCTGGGCCAGTCCCCTCAGTTGGAGTCATCAGAGTGTCCTTGTTGCTTGCAGCGTAGGTGTGTGAAGGGAAAAGGCCAAGCATGTGGCCACTATCTGTTTTATACCCTCCGTCCATGTGCTTGGAAAACACAAGTCCGGGCATTTCTGGGTGCATTACTGAGTCTCCAGGCAAGGTTGAGCAGTTCCCCTGGTGTGGCCTCATGCAGGTGAGTCATTGCATCATAGCTCCCTTGCTGAACAATAACAATAACAAGGAGTCTGGTGGCACCTTAAAGACTAACAGATTTATTTGGGCATAAGCTTTTGTGGGTAACAAACCTCACTTCTTCAGATCCATGCTTCCTTGTTGTTTTTGTGGATACAAACTAACACGGCTACCCCTGATACTTGCTGGACAATGGTTGTTGATGGGTTGATTGACACGCCGCCTGGGTGTTGGCTACTTTCCTTGCTGTTGCCTCTGGGGAGCTAATATCTGGCTGATTCCCCAACTTCAAGCTTGTTTTAATGACCGCCATACAACACAATTCTCATAACTTCATGTGCATTAATGATACATATCTATGGATAGAGAAATGACTTTCAGCAGATCAGACCCTTTCCCCTGATACCTTACAAGGCATGCTTTGTATGCAAGATCACGATTATATGAAAATGTGGAATATGGAGGTTCCAGGACACTTCCCCAAGGTATAGAATGTCACATTCCTAATGTCCAGAAACTCTCCTGAGCCTTCAGAGCTCTTGATTTGTTTTGAGACTTCCAAGTTTAGATGATGCTACTCAGGGGTCTGTGTCAAGAGTGACCCAGGCTAGGTTGTCTCCTATTCTGCTCATGGGGCAGGTACCTGTGTTTGGCTGGGGAATCCCACCATTGCAGTGGTAAGTTAGAACCCTCTGAAAATGGCACCAGGTTTTGTGGCTGTTGGAGGATGGGGAGAGGAGGAGGCACTGGTAACATCAGGGTCTCGTTTCCTTCCAGACTCTCATTTTCTTTTCCCTTGGGAGGTACTTGGGAGATTCACCGTGGGCCTGTTTGCATGCAGAATCCCTGGGACAATCTGAACCCCTTGCATGAGAACACCATCTATGGTCAAAGTTTGCCCGCTGGGACTGGAAAGGCAAATGCCAAGACCACGATTAAACTGTCTAATTCTAGAGGCTCACTGAGACTGCTTTATATTTAACTGTTCTGGTTTTTCTTGGGATCATTTACAGATAAGTGGCAATCATCTTCCCCCCCCCCCTCTGCCCCACCCCACCCCCGCTATTTTCCACTAAATTTTATCTTGTCATTTCCCTCCCCCCCAACCCCCTTCTCACGCCGTCCTCTCAGTGGTTTTTTGGAGTGACGACTTTATGGCTTCGTTTGGAAGGGAGGATGGAAAGTTATTTTCAACCCCCAAATTAGAAACAGAACGATATTTCATGTTGCATTTTGGAAGGGATGGCGTGTGTCATGCTTCAGCAATGAAGGGCCCTCACCGAGGAGGAGCAAGCATTTTTAAAAAAAGTCTATCTTGACTCCTGAGACCTGGCTTCCGTCCCCTGGCTCTGGAAGGGATCTGATCCTGGGAAGTGCTGAGCACCCACAAGCTTTCTGGCATCTGTGCTGAGAACGTTTGCAGGGAGTGCCTAGCACCTTGAGGAATTGAGCCCTACCTGACCTCTGAGCCCTTTCCCTCTCCCTGCCGCAAATGAAAGTGCCTGCAACAGAGCCCCGAAGCTCTCCCACTCTCCTTAAGCTGCAAGCTCATCACTGTAGCAACCGTCACTGCTCCAAATTGAAATGGGGAGACAGGCACTGCTGCAGGCGGCAGCCCGCTTCTGTCATTTACAAACGTGCCATCACGAGGGGGACTGAGCAAATTAAAGCAATTCAGAAGCTTCAAGGCAAGCGACCACTATTTCATTCCAGCACCACAGGCTGCTTTGCTGTAGAGCTCTGTGCACCCATGTCCTGTGTGTGTTCATTCCAGTGTGCAGGTGCATTTTGGTCCTGTAGGGTGACACCGCCTTTGTTTGATTGGATTATTCAGTGGGCAGAGAGAGAAGGAACAGAATTGATCTTGGCCAAATAGGAACCTGTCCACGTATATTTGACAGTGTTGTTTTGGATGAAAATGGGCTGATTGTCAAACTTTTTATTTATTTATTTTTTTGCAACACCTTTTTGTTTCTAAAAAACTTGAAAAAGTGGGGGAGGAGGGAAAGGAAATGCTGGGGTGGGGATTGTTTTTGTGTTTTAAGAAGTGCAGGCATGAAAAGAACTTCCCTTTGAAATGGAATTTTTCAAAATGCAACACATTTTTTTCCCCCACTTCAATGTATTTAATTAAAAGTGAGAAATTTCAAATGAAATGAACCTTGTACATCTTTTCTCAATCTTCCATGGTAAAAATCAACCCTGTTTCAACTAGCTCTGCTTCCAAACGTCATTTTCCCCTTGCACCCTTTCAGCAGTGGAGAGGATCCCCAGAGATGCTGGAAAGGCAGAGAGGACAGTAGAAACAGCAGCCCTACAAGTGCTCTTGTGTAACGGCGCTTCTCCTTCTCCGCATGCGTGCACGCTTCAGAGCCTGAGCCGCAGAGACCAAGATGTGGCCCCCGATGGCCGCTGCAAAGGAGCTGTGCTATAGCTTCCACTTCAGTGGTGCACTGACACCATTAAAGCTGGTGGTTTTGGGCTGTGGGCCGTTTCAGTCTCTTGGCCATCTCTTCCCTCCATCTGACAGCCACACTGCCTGCTCAAAAGGCCTGTGTTCTCTTGTGCGACTTGCGGGTACTCCCTCCACTCCTGGGTCTCAAACCCTGGCTCTGAATGGTGAGCAGATGATCATGGGCAGCTTTTCATCTGACGCAATGCTTTCTGCCTTCAAACACGTGCCCTCCTCCCAGAGCGCGGGTGACATTTGCGCTTCTGATCTGGTAATGCCCTGAGCAACCTTGAGAGGCTACTTGGCCAAGATGGCCATAGAAGAAACGCTACTACAGACAACATGTATCTTCCAACAAAGGGGTGGAAGCTTTGCTCATGGGAGGCATGAGAAGAAATGATTCTGTTGGAAGAGGGGATTCCAACGCCAATCCATTCATTATTCCCTGTGTGGGCATGTAGCTGTAGTGGCGTTGCTAGTACTTGCTCTCAGAACAGCTACAATGCAGCCTTTCCTTTAGCATGACCACCCAGCCTGTCTGTTAATAATGTCCCTTATGTAGTGCTTAATGTCCCATTATCTGTACCCAATAAGGAGTGGCCAGGGAGTGTCGGATCAGGTTATAAAGTCTGTTTCTAAGCAACTGTATAAAGGTCAGATGCTGATAAAATTGTAGCTGTGTGTGTAGGGGTGTCCCATTAGGGGAAAAAAACAGGTCTCATTTTCCTGCAGCTGTGTTCTAGATGGTCACTCTGCTGCCTTGCTCGCCCCAAGCAGAACGCTTTGTGTATATTGACTGTATTTGCAGCTCCCAGCAGCATTCTCCCTACTCTGTCCAGGTCTCCACTACAGACCTATATTGGTATAACTGTGTCAGTCAGGGGTGTGAAACCCCTGAGCAACACCGTTATACCGACCTAACCCGCTGTGTAGACACTGCTATGCTGACAGGAGGGCTTCTCCAGTCAACAGAGCTATCGCCTCTCGGGGAGCTGGATTAACTATGTAGACAGGAGAAGCTCCCCATCTTCACTTAAGCACTACAGCGGGCCTGCTCTCAGTTGCAGCGATGACTCTCAGTCAGCGTAGTACCGCCATGCGTGCCTCACGGCAGCGGGGCTTCCTGGAGCAGTATGTGCTCCGCCACCGATTGTCAGGGTTCCCTGGGTCAGTCGGAAAGCTGCACTCCTCTTGGGCACCCTCTTGTAAGTACTTTCCTTAGCATTTGCTTCCTTCACTAGTTGAGGCTCAGTCTGGCCGTTGAAGGATTTCCGCAGTAAGGGCCTGTCTTCACAGCTAATGAAGGTGTGTGGTGGGTTTTGGTTTTTT
Source organism: Mauremys mutica (assembly GCF_020497125.1). Classification (NCBI taxonomy): domain Eukaryota; kingdom Metazoa; phylum Chordata; order Testudines; family Geoemydidae; genus Mauremys; species Mauremys mutica. The sequence continues at coordinate 77,355,710 of NC_059082.1, read as the reverse complement.
TTGCCTCAGAGTAACTGACACACCTCCACTATCCTGAGGTGAAAACAGGGCAGATTAGGCACTCTGGTTTTATCGTGAGGTTAAACTCCCCGAAGTCAAACCCTGGAGGGGGATAAGGCTGTTTACCTTGTACTAAAACTAGAGTGCCTGGCCTTCGTGGTGTTTCTGTACCTTGGGAGAGCTTGTGTGTAAGTTACCATGAGGTAAAAAACTACACCTTTTTATCAATGCAGATAGGCCCTCAGAGATGGGGAAAGCACCATCTGGTGATCTAGTCTGTTCCCAGTCTCTACCAGTGCAGGACTGGTCCCCGCAGTACGTTCTCAAAACCTCTTTCCGACCATCACCATGGTACAGCACATTTTTCAGGACACTTCTTCCCATCTAGCCAGAAAGTGGTTCGATGTTGGCCCTGATCCCCCGAAACCTGGTTGTGACCCCTCTGCCCCAGTCAAGAGCTCATGCTACAGTATTTTCCTCAGTGCATTTCTGGCTGTGCCATCCCGCCCACTGGCTTGTTATGCTAGGGACGTTTATGAGCGTTAGGCTGCTGTCTTTATTTACCTGGCTACATTAAAAGGGACCACCGGATGGTTAAAACACAAAGAATTCTCCTTGCTGGTGGTATGAATAATATCTGGCGTGTTTAAAAAGGACAGTTTCAAAAATCCAAATTGCTTCTTGCTATTGGTGCTATTCTTTAGCTCCCACTTCCTTCCCCCCCAGTCTCCACTAGCAAACCTGGGCTTGTCATTTTCACTTTTGTCCCAAGTCCATTTCACTTCCTGGCTGTCATACGCTAGTGCTCAGATAACACTTGATCCTACGCACAGTGAAATCAGTTGCAGAGTTCCCATTGACTTTAATCATAGCATATCAGGGTGGGAAGGGACCTCAGGAGGTCACCTAGTCCAACCCCCTGCTCAAAGCGGGACCAATCCCCAACTAAATGGCCCAGGATCAGGGCCTTACTGAGGTGAAAGGTGTCATATGTCTACAGGACTAGCCGGTGCTGGAATGCTTAGCCTACAGACACTGCACGGGGAATGTTGAAATCCAACCAAAATCAGTTTTTTTTAAAAAGCCATGAAACAGACTCTATTAATAGTAACTGTGTGATGAAATGTTTCTTAACACAATCTACAGGCTGAGTTCACACCACGTGCCAGGTGACAGCTTTTCTTTTTTTAAACCAGTCTAAAACCCAACTCCGTTATAAGCTATTCTGGAGATCTGCAATCGGATAGGAGAGCCAAAGGGCAGCTCAAAGTCTCTGTCAGGGTGAAGTTCTGTATAAAACTATGCTCAGGAAAGCTGTCCCTTCTGCTAGCCCTACCACCCCCAAACAGGGGCGGCTGTAGAAATCAGGCTGCCCCAAGCAGCGCGGTGCGCTGCGCCGCCCTTCCCCGGTCCCGCGGCGGGCCCCCTCTTCCCGTGGCTCCGGTTGAGCTCCCGCAGGCATGCCTGCGGCAGGTCCACCGGAGCCCGGGACGAGCGGACCTGCCGCAGGCATGACTGCGGGAGCTCAACCGGAGCCGCGGGAAGAGGGGACCCGCCGCAGTCATGCCTGCGGCAGGTCCACCGGAGCCAAATGCCGCCCCCCCGGGAAACAGCCGCCCCACGTGCCTGCTTGGCGCGCTGGGGTCTAGAGCCGCCCCTGCCCCCAAAGTCTTTCCCCTCCAGGCTTTGTCCAAGAGTCGGAGCGCATGTGCTCTCCTGCCATGTCCAACGATAACAAGAACCAAAATGCCAAAGCTTACATTTTTGCACGTATATCCCAGTGGACGGCCTGTTGGAGAGCAGGAAGTCGGTGTCCTGAGAGTCAGACATTCTGAGGATATTGAAAAGGTCCAGCATTGCAGCTTGTGGGGAAACAAAGTACCATGTAATGGTTGGAGGGAACAGGCAGAGGGGTGCTGCTTCCAGAAACGGCATGTTTGTCCTCTCCTAGCTCCTTTCTGCAGCACCTTCTGGTGTGGTGCATAACTAAGGCCTGATCTGTACACCATTATATAGGTATAAGCACCATCACTGTCCATGCTCCTGGGGTTGTACTGCTCTGACCATACTGGTACAGTTAATGCGATACACTGTTCTAGCATAGGCACGGCCCGACTCTCTCCCACACATTCCCATGTCTGCAAGTCCAGCTGATAAATGTTAACAAACCCCACGTCTGCAGAGTTAAAATGCTGGCGTCTCCGCTCTAAAGGTTAAGCAAACTTGCCGTATACAAAGTACCATCGCATGCTTCCCAGCCTCCCTGAATATTTCATGCCCCAGGTGAGCATGTCTCTGCCTGTAGCTGGTGAACGGGCTGCCAGTAAAACATTCCTTCCCGTGAATATCCCAAGGGGGGAGCCCAGACAGCACGGCCTGTTTTTGTTGTTTTTTTTATTCTCCATTTCATGAGTAACACTTTGTATGGAGGCTCCAAAAATAAACCTATAGTTTAGATTTAATAAGACACTTATTGTATGTTAAATACCAATGGCTGATAGGAAACATGTGTACTGAGGATTAACAGCTGTGTAAAAGATAAAGGGCAGAGTTAAACCTCAGAACAGCATGTTTCAAATAATCCATTGCTATTGCAATATGGTGCAATAACGATTGTAATAAACAGAACTGAACTCATTGGTAAAGACAGATACTGTATGTTCCAGATCACCCGGTTATTAACCTCTCTTGGTGACGTCCTGCTATGAAAGACAGCACTATCCAGGGTAAAGGAGCTGGACTGTCACTCAGGAAAAGATCGGTCCTTTTTGGTCTAATATTTTGAATGTATTTCTCTCCCCCCATACAAAAGAATGAACATATCAGAACACCAAAGGTAAGTTCTCTTTATTCAGAGAGGATGCTTATGGCACTGGATCTAAATATGGGGGCTGGGGATTCAAATTCCAGCTCTGCCACAGACCTGGGCAAATCAGTTTAATTTATTTGTGCCTCCGTTCCCTCTTTTGTAAAATGGGGATCAGATTCCCTTTCTCTTACCCTGTCTTGCCTGTTGAAGCTGTAAGGACTTCAGGGGAGAGAGAGACTTACTGTGTGTCTAGCACTGTGGGGGCCCTGATTCCCGTTGGGGCTTGTTGGCACTACTCTGGTGCACACAAGTACACACACACACACCATTGGGCCCTAAGCCTACAAGCTGACCTGTGCAGGTGGACCTCTGTGAGTGGCCAGGGAGTCTTTTCCCCTTCCTGGAGGTGTTGTCTTTGTACGTAGGGAAGCCCCGAGGTGCTGGGCTGAATGCTGATCCAGTCTAGCGCTGGAGGTGGAAATAGCCTGCCCGAGTGAGCCGTGTGGCATACAACACGCTGCAATCTAGTAGCCAAAGCCCTGTTTTCAGTCCCTCCAAGTACAGCCTGAGGTGACGTTTCTCACGTTTGTTCAAAACCAATTGGTGAATTGTGTGGGGCGGGCGGGAGGGGAATGTGAAGACCCCAGAGCTATTGGAGAGTGTAATAACTGCCCTACCTCCCCCAAATAGCAGCAACACGCCCTCGCCGTGTGCTGTGTTCCTTCCTCCTGCCCCAGCCAATGTCCCCTTCCATTTTAACTCCCTATCGAATGACTTTATTTTAAACACGGGTTTCCCCCTTTCCCAGTCCATCTCCCCACCATGTAAATAAGAGTCCTGGGCTCTAAATCAGCTTTACCATGTTCAGAGAGCTGGTCACCCAGAGCCTGACCCTGTTCCCAGTGACCACAGGGCGGGATCATCCGCTCCCTCCAGGTGCAGAGTGTGGGTAAGACTTCCCTTCCTCACAGGGACTTGGGAGGCTTGGTTTATTAATGTTGGGTACCATGCTTAGAGATCCTTGGCTGGAAGATGCTAGAGCAGGACAAAGGGGAGAAGGGCTGTGGCATTGGATCGCATTGTGACATCCTAATGCTGGTACTCTGACATCGCCGTGATAAATGGGAGACTGATTCCAGTACTAGCCGTAATGAAAGATGGGCTGTGGGAGGAGAGCAGTGACAGATCCAAACGCAAGATCTCTGCAGTGCTGAGAATTGGAGGCAAACAAAGCAGCTTCTCCTGCTCTCACCTCCCTCTTCCTTCTCCCCACTGATCCCTATGTGCCTTCGAGTTCCAGACGCTCACCACTGTCTCGCTCAGCTGTGCCATTGGCCGGTACCACCAATCTGCTGTCGGGAGGGTGTCCCAGTCTCTTAGTGTATGTCTACACTGCACTTAGGAGTGAGCCTCCCAGCCCGGGAGACAGACCTGGGCTAGCTCTGCTCAAGCTAGCATGCTAAAAATAGTGTGGACGCTGCAACACGGGCGGGAGTTCAGACTAACTGCCTGAGTCCAAGCCCACCCGACCCCTCCTGGTCCAAGCTCAGGTGGCTAGCCCCTGCCAGCACCACAGCTATTTTTAGCACACTCGTGTGAGTCCGTCTGTTTGGGCCAGGAGGCTCACTTCCAGCTGCAGTGTAGACATACTCTTCAGCTTTCCCTAACACTAAGTAAGGAGACCCCCTTTTTCCTAGCGAAGGCAAGGCTGTGCTTCAGTTCTAGGAGAAATCTGCCCCTTTGGAACAACAAACTCTGCTCCTTTCTCTGATCAGTTTCCCCAGATCCCAGTGTTCTCACGTGTAGCCGATGTTTGGCGTTATCTAGGAAAACCTCTCCAGACTCTGTTTGAAATCTGAATGGCTTCTGAGTTGTGATTGGTCGTATAATCCACGTGATATCGTTTCTATTCCTGATTGGATGAGCCTGACTTTTACAACTGGATTTCTGCTGTGAATGGTTGGGCAAAGTGAACACCCCTGTCTGAGATAGAAGGTGCTAGCTTCAAACTGGTTCTTGTGACCATTCATACTGGTGTCATGAGCCTTGATCAGATACACTGACGTCCTAATGGTCCTGGTCCACACTGGGCAGGGGGGTCGATGTAAGATACACAACTTCAACTACAGGAATAGCGTAGCTGAAGTCGACGTATCTTATTTTGACTTACCTCCGGTCCTTATGGCGCGGGATCGACGGCTGTGGCTCCCCCCATCGACTCCGCTACCTCCGCTTGCCCTGGTGGAGTTCCGGAGTCGATGGGAGCATGTTCGGGGATTGATATATTGCGTCTAGATGAGACACAATATATCAATCCCTGATAAATCTATTGCTACCCGCCAATCCGGCGGGTAGTCTGGATGTACCCAAAGTAGATGAGGATGTAGTCATAGAGCCAGCCACCAGAGGGGTTATGCTATCATCCACTAGGCCAGTGCATTACACTAGTGATCTTGCACCAATGTTCTCTGAAAGCAAATCCACAAGGGGTTCAAAGGCAGCCAGAATGAATTCAGTTAACAGTCAAATGAATATTCCCAGAAAACATTGCCATCTCCAGGCAAGATACAGTGACTCTGACTCTACTTTATCCTTTTGCCCCAGTGAACTCAGGCGAGCTAGACTCCCAGTGCTTGCAGGCTACTGTCTGTGGTTGTATTGACTGTCCCCTTGTTCTTTGAAGCAAGCCTGAAATTCTTGTGCCTCTGCCTTCTCACACAGTGGTATTGGGCTGCCTAACAATCCGATGATCGCGCTGCAAATCTATTGGAGCCCATGGCATAGGACTGCCCTATCCTCACGGATCCGACCCCCTGACTGACCGCTGTGCCAGGTATTGCTGTATGCAGTCTCCGTGTTACTCTCCTGCCCATTACTGACATGGCGATGGAACAGCCCGATTCCCTTATTAGCACTTAGCAATCATGCTGCCCCATGGGTCACACCACCAGCCTGCTGCCAGCGTTCTCCTGTCAAAGAAATCAGCAGAACAAAATGTGTCCTTGCTTTGCCAATATTTTAAACCTCTCTCTTTTCTGTGTGCAAATAATGAATGGGGATAGGTGGTTACCAAGGTGTAAATCAGCCTCTGATTTTGGAAGCTCTTGCAAGTCTGTAGCATCATCAGAACCTAGCCTCTGATTTACAGCCTAGCAATCATCTCTTCACTTGCCGTTCTCCAAAACATGCTGGCTGCCTTTTGCATTCCTTTCCATGCCGTGGGGTTGTAGCCATTTTGTGTTGTGTTCTCTTGTGTGCAGCAGCAGTTTCCATTGCTTATTTTGAATTATGGCGTGTGTCTGCCATGGTTAGGCGGGCTTTGTTAGACTGTTTATCGCTGTAAATTTGGAATTCAGCCTCCAAGGTCTCCCCCTGAAATAGATTGTAATCTCATGGGGTCTTCTACCTGCTTAAAGGAAAGGAATAGGATTGGATTTTTTTATAACACTTCCCATAACTAAAGTATCCCTAGGTCCCTGATACTACAGAGTTAGGTTCTAGCAGCGTAATAGGAAACACCATGGCGGCAGCAGTATGTGATCACGCTGTCTTAGCCAATGGAGAGAGGAAATGCTGGGCCGAATGCTGGGCCCAGGGTTATACCCAGATCCTTTCCAAATAGGCTGCAGGGACCTTCCAGCCTGCACAGACCGTGGCCACTTCAGCGCTGATAAGTGTATTGGCTTGTTGGGCAAAGGCTGCCGACGCATCATGTCAGAAATGCGTCTCGGCTGCCTGAGCCTGGCTGCGGGAGGAGCGATGACATTGCTTTCTGCCTGCTTTAAAAAGAGATGAGAGCACAAAACTCAGCCTGGACTAAGCAAAGGCCACTCCCGGGGCATCTTGAGGCCAAATTCAGGCCGGATGTAATGACAAGGTAAGTCCCACGCTGGGTGTGAGTGACAAAGCCAAACAAGAATAACTTGCGTGCTGAGGGTGTGGAAGAGGGAGTGTAGCAGGGAGAGCAACTAGCAGAAGGCTGTCAAATAAAGTAGGCTCCCCACTTCAGCCCTCCCCCGCATCCCCACCCAGTGGCATCTGCTCCATTCCCAGGAAAATCCAGGTCTCACACAAACCGGATTAACTGTAGGAGCTGTGACTCTGACTCTAATGGCTCACACTCATTGAATGCCAATCCATGGGCATTCCCTGCTCGCACATGGCTTAATGCCTTGTGTAATTTGCATTTCTGCTGGGTTCAGTCCAGCCGGTTTAGTTTTCAAGTGTGAACAGATTATTTACCACCACCACCACCACCACCATTATGGGTGCTGATTGGAAACTGTTGCCACCCCCAAAAGATTCAGAAACTTAAAATGTAGGCCAATATATCCCACAGCTGCCAACTTTTGACGCGGTAAATAAGCACCCTGACTTTCACAAAAAGCCAAAAATCAAGCTAATCCCATTTCAAAACATGCCAGTCCCTAAGAACCCCAACACTCTGTGTGACTAGATCCCCCCGGGCGTGCAGCCTGGGACTGCGGTGGGCCCGCTGTGCAGTCCTGACACGCGCCCCCCTTGCCCCTGCTTGCCGGGAGCCGATCCAAAAAAAGAAGTAACAAGCTACAAGCCAAAAACTAGCCAATAAGCATCTCACAAGCCAATTCAGCTAAAAACAAGCCCAGTTTCTGCGTTTTTTTTTTTCTCACGGGTTTGGCACGTCTGCTGTATCCTGAGCCTGGTATGTAGCTCCCAAAGGTCTTGCCTGCTCTCTTCCTGTTAGCCCCCTTGCCATTCCCAATCCTCTTCCAGGTCCAGCTCTTTTTTCAATGCTTATTAGCAAAAAATGTCAAAGGAAATGGTTAATTTCATAAAGGTTTGTTTAAAGATAAGGGAACTCCTGATGGAGGGGCAGAGGATTTATTCATCTTGATATTAAAGGGAAAATGAGCTGGGTAAATGGAATTAGGGTTTTGATGTGCTAATTGGAAAGTTTGGGTCAGTAAGTTGAACGTTCCTGTGGCTAGAGGGTCACTATCAAAGCGAAACTCCCCATTGAAAAAGGTAGCTTGTTTGTGTGTGTGTGTGTGTGTGTGTGTGTGTGTGTGTGTGTGTGTGTTTGTTTCCTTTATAAATTAAAAGGGTGAAATTTGTTGCCCTTATGTAAGAGGATGAGACTACAGTGTCATCATGGTCCTTCTGGCCATAAAATCTGTGAATGAAATAACAAACAAAGGGAGCAACATCTGGCTATGTAATCCCCAGTGCAAAAAAAGTTACACACACCTGAGAATTCTAGGCTTTGCCATGAATGTTTCTGTACACTTCAGTGAAAACAGGGGCTTCCTGTGTTTGGATTCTAAATATCCCTTTGCTGTCTTTATAGCTCAGACTATTCAGCACTGTCTTAATGCATGAAAAACTGAATCGTTTGGGGTTTTTTCACTGTCCAAGTAGAGTGACGGGCAGGAAAAAGTAGAAATGATGACAGGTCAACTGTCTTTCAGATCTCTTTGGTTGCAATAATCTAATGTGTTTGTAAGAAAACATCCGGGACCTGATTCTTCTCCTATTGAAGTTACTTTGAGTTCTGCTGTTGACTTTGTTAGCCCATGATCTGTAACCTAAAGAGTGTCGCTTTATAGTAAAAAGCTATGGACAATGTTGTAAGCTTTGTGGAACTCTGATATCTCTTCCATCTTTCCAATGCTTAAATTCCCCTTGCAGATGAATTAATAAGGTTACACTCTGGCAGGGAACAGCTACCTCTGACATGCATTTGAGGCCAGATCTACACTACCACTTACTTCGGTACAACTTACATCACTCAGGGGTGTGAATAAACACACCCAGCAACACAAGTTACATCGACCTACGCGCTCGTGTGGACAGTGTTATGTCAGTGGGAGAGCTTCTCCTGCTGCCATAGCTACTGCTTCTCCTGCTGCCATAGCTACCACCTCTTTTGGAGGTTGATTTATTATGCCGATGGGAGAGCTCTCCTGTCCGTATAGAGTGTCTTCACCAGTGGCGTTGCAGCAGCACAGCTGTATCAGTGCAGCTGCGCTGACGTAGCATTTCTAGTGTAGACCAGCCTTAGGGAAGATTTCACCAGCAGAGAGGCTGAAATTCACTTAACTGAGGGCCCTGAGGCCAGGAAATTTAATGCCAGGTGGTCAATAGTCCTGTTCCTGGGGGAGCTCCTGCTCCTTTCATGGTGCAAATTGATAATTTAGGTGACAAATGGGGAACAAACAAACCCTTCATCTCTTTAATTGCATCTCAGAACAGCTCTTGTTCATAGAATTTGGAAGCAAAGGAGCTGGACCAAAAGTTGTAACAGCCTCTTTCCTCGCCCCTCTTTTTGTTCAGCCTGGAGTGAGTATTTGAAATGTACCTTAAATAACTAACTGTGATGGAAAGAGACAGGATTGTCTACCATGCTTCCTCCTTGGGAGGTCACTTTGGAGATGCACTTTTCACAGACTCATGCTCATAAGTTGTGAGTTTGGCTTCTGATTTTTGTTTTAGCTGATAAACACGGATAACACACCCCTATAAAATTGAAAGCAAATAAACACTAGAAAAACACTAGGAATGGTTACTTGTATCTAAGGGCTTGTCTAAGGAGTGTGTGTGTGATTTCTAAAGCGCTCTAGCGTGTTGCGCATAAATTGGTCCGTGTACATCCTGCTGGTAGGCACTAAAGGTTCCCTAGTGTAGCGGTGTTTGGAAACAGTACTGGGTTACAGTGCACTAGCGGACATAACAAGGAGATTAATGTACAAATATACATTACTCATTACAGTACATACAAAGAGCCCCCAGCCCCCTCCCCCCCCGATTTTGAAACTCAAATATTGCTAACAATAACCACCTCCCAAAACGAAACTAATCGGTCTTAAAAAAACAGAATCTCTATATTGAGCTGGCTGGAGGGGTGGGGGAGGGTGTCTCCCAGCTCTTTACCAGACTTTATCAAATGCTCCCATGAAACTGCACTTTGTAGTGAACAACAGTTTCTTGCCTCTCTGTAGGATGCAAACTGAAGCCAGGTCTACATTACAACCTTTTGCCAGCAGAGTTATATCAGTCGGGTGTGATGAGTTGTGATCCTTGACTGCCCCAGCTGTGCCAGCAAAACTCCTAGTGTGGGTGCAATTCTACTGGCAACATTGTGCTCTTCCTGGTGGAGCTCATTTTGGGGCACTCCTACTGGTGCAGTGTTGTTCATTTTGTTTGGGGGAAAGGGTTGTGGGGGAACTGGAATAAACTATCCCAGCAAAGCAGTTTTGCCAGTGTAGCTGCATCCACACAAGGAGTGTTTTGCCAGGATAGTATACCGGGTCTATAGCTATATCGGCAAAGTGCTTCTAGCAGAGACCTGGCCTGAATCTCTGTTCTTAATGGGCGTCTTGCCGTACCAAACAGCCAAGTGCCATTACTGTCCCACCGGCCTGGTCTTGATGGGCAAAAAACTTGACTGAGCTAATACACCCCATCTCAACGTGGCTGAAACGCCCCATCAGAAAGCAGGCTAGCGCCTTTGAAGCTGTGTGAACTGGATGTGTTTTAGACTATGTCTACACTAGCACTTTTGTCAGTAAAACTTATGTCGCTCAGCGGTGTGAAAAATACACTCCTCCGGCCAATGACAGGTTACACGGACAGAAGCACCGGTGTGGACAGTGCTACGTCGGCGGGAGACGCTCTCCCGCCAGCATAGCCGCTGCCGCTCATTAGGGATGGGTTAATTATACCGATGGGAGAGCTCTCTCTGGCTGGCATGGACAGACTACATGGGAGACCGGCCAGCGGGCGCAACTGCAACTGTACAGCTGTGCCACTATAAGGGCTCTAGTGTAGACATACCCTGACTCCTGTCTACGGCAGAGCCAGCTAGCACTGCTTCTGACATGTTCATCTTCATCTTGATGGGACTTTTCAACCACAATAAGCTAGCTCACCCTTTTTGCCTTTCAGGATATACCTGTTATCTGGGATCTAGTTCAGATTTAGTAAAATCCTTAGGTTCACTAGAATCACAGAAGACCAGCTCTTCACCTCACTTTCCTCTCGCTTGCTTGTCGAGGCTTACAGAGGAGAATAATCTCCTCTCTATTCTGGACTGGAATGTGCTGGTCTGAGGGCCTAGCCCGCCACGTTGGCTTGTTGCAGGGTTGTTTGCCTGGGTGTTCGGTGGAGGGACCGGAATACTTATTGGAACATGCAACTGGAATTTGCAAGCAAAAGCTAGGAAATCCCTTCATCCTCTCTCCCGTGACTGTGTCCACAAAGGACCCAGGTCCTCCCCTGAACCCTAATCACCTGCCAAACCAACTGCCCCGGAGCAAAACCCTCTGTGTAACTTCTCTCTGAATCTTCCAGCTCTTCCTCTTACAAAGGGACTAAATCTTCAGTCTCGCTCCTTGGAGTTTCACTTGCAGACAAGTCCTAAGTTATGAAAGTTATTCCAAAATAAGGTGAGTGTGTGGGGGGTGAATTTAAAGCAGAATAATTACTCCAGAATAGCTATTCCACCTTACATTCATGTGTAGACAAGCCCAAGAAGAAAGGATGTGAGATGGTACTGAGGCGTTCATCTAAACAGCACAACAAAGTGGTTTCTGGCTGTGCTGGAAACTATTTACCCTGATGGCTGCTGTCTAAAAATGCCTGTAATAGTTTCGAAAATTGCATGAATCTCCTGTGTGTGCCAAGAAGCTGATACTTCTCCCTCTCTCTGGCAATAGGATGCTACACATCGTGTAGTGCTAGCTATGGAATTTGGAATGGAAACAAGGTGTTTCTAGTAGAAATATATTTCCTATTCTGTAGTAATGTATCTAAGTTAAGTAACTAACATGCAGTTATTCCAGGTGCCCACGCACCTATCTTCCATGACATCTGGAATTTCAGAAGAGCTATCAGAGTGCATTCCAAAAATAGGTTAAGATTACTACCCCTAGTATACAAATAGGGAAACTGAGGCACAGACCGATTCCATGACTTGCTGAAGGCTACATGGTCATTAGCGGAGTTGGAAGTAGACCCAGGCTTCCCAGACAAATCACTAATCCACACTGCCTTCAGTCAGACAAGCACTGTGGGTACGGCTACAACACATAAAGCTGCTTTGTTTCTAGAAAGACTGATTTGTAACATTTGTCCGACAAGCCCAGACCCGTTAGGTCAGGCACGGCGGGAACCTTTGTTAGCCAATCACATTTCTCTTTGCATCTCACCACTCTATAGAGTAAATCCAAATCTGCCAGCTTTATCCTCCCACCCCACTGTGCACACACACCCCCCTTCCCGCCAATACGCTTGAAATCCTGTCCCTACACGCTCTGCAAATGTTGCCCGGAAGGTTGCACTCTGCCTCATGCCACTTTAACTTCTTATGCCAAGAGGAAGAATCATTGTTTGCGTAGCTGTGCCTCAAAATTAACTGCAGAAAATTTCTGTGGAAGCTGAAAATGGTATCTCGTGTCTCCCCTGTCTCTGAAGTGCTCTGCTGGCTGGTTTTACTGCTGTCAAATAGATTTTTCTTTTCTTCTAAAGGCTGTCAGCAAAGGGATAGATCTGAAAATAAAAAATGGCAAGCTCCGTGCAAGAGCCTCGGCAACTGGCTTCCATTATGGCACAGGGTTGATTTCCCTCTATATCCCCCTTTTCCTTCTAGACTTCAACTTCTTAAAGGGGCAGAGCGGGGAAGACATACAGGCCCTTGTGGAGTATGGGGAGGGAAGAAACCTCTTCTATGCCATCTGGAATTCTAGTCCATCTCTGTTAACAAAGAAATGCGTCCAGCTTTCTAAAAAAAAAGTCCTCACAAACACACACCTCTTAATTCACATGCTGAAACAGCATTACTGCTGCTTCTGAATGTCTGTCTGTTGAGTAACAATGCAGAGTCACACCTGATGGTGAATCGGGGCTGTTAGCCAAACATTAACAAGCATTGAAATGCATTCTTTTTTTTTCCCCTTCGCTGATCACTCAAACTATAATAGATGCCCTATGATTGGAGGAATTTATTACCAAAATGTAAAATAAAAATAAAAATTCTTTTAATTGAAGGAGGAAATTGCACACATTCTAATCAGCATGAAATTTGACATACACGAAGGTTTTAGCATCAAGGGAACAGGCTCTTTCAACTCTGCAGCCTTGAAAGTAAAACCAACGTGGAATAATTTTCTGTCTATATAGGGCCAATTCCTGCTCTCTCTCAGCAGTACCAATGGAGTTACTCCTTTTTGTGCTAGTTTTAAGAGAGATCAGAAATTGGCCCATAGTATCTAGACATGGAAAATCCCCACTAGGCCATTGGACCAGATTCTGATCTCGTTCATACCAGTATAAAGCCAGGGTAATTATACTGACTTCAGTGTAGTTACTCCAGACGCAGCTTTGTAAGACAATGCCTATGCTGGGGGGAAGATGTGCTCTTAGAATGAGATCGCTCCCGTAAAATTCTAGTGGAGACAGGACAAATTGTACTTGACCTTAATGTAACTAGTTGAGATTAACTTTAGGCTCCCCTCACAAAAGGAAATCATGCATCTTATATGGAGATGATAGGGATGGGGGACTTTGTTCCGGGAAGCCATGACTCTGAAAGTCTTGAGGGGTCCTGGTGGATAATCAACTAAACCTGAGCACCTAGTGCGGTGGCCAAAGGGGCCATTGCAATCCTTGGATGTATAAATGGAGAAACAGCAGGTAGGAGTAGAGTGGTTATTTTATCTCTGTTTGGCAATGGTGTGACTGCTATTGGAGTATTGTGTCAGGTTCTGGTGTCAACAATTCAGGAAGGATGCTGATAAATTGGAAAGGCTTCTGGGAGAGCCATGATAATGATTAGACAATTGGAAAACATGCCTTAAATCTATGTCAATCTATTTATCTTAACAAAGGGAAAGTTAAGGGTTGCTTGATCACAGTTTAAGTATTTGCATGTGGAACAAACATGTGATAATGGGCTCTTCAATCTAGCTGGCAAAGATATAAAATCCAAAGGAAGTCTCAGCTGGACAAATTCAGACTCGAAATAAAGTACACATTTTTAACAGTGAGGGCAATTAACAATTGGAACAATTTAACAAGAACCGCGGTGGATTCTCTATCACCGGAGATTTATAAATCAAGGTTTTGATGTTATTCTAAAAGATCTGCTCCAGTTCAAACAGGAATTAATTCAGGGAAGCCCTATGGTCTGTGGTATAATACAGGAAATTAGAATAGATGATCACATTGGTCCCTCCTGGTCTTAGAATCTATGGATGTCTTAGCCCAGGATTGTGATTTGACTAGCACATTGGTTCATCAACACTGGCTCAAAAGCCAGACAGTGATGTATACCCAAATCTCAGGGCAGCGCTGGAATGAAATGCCTAGTGGTGTTGTAAAAGGGAAATTTATGATCCCACGGCAGGGGTCCTTCTCTAATGAAATGTTAGCTATGGAGATGAAGGGGAATGACTCAAACCACTGCCAAAAAAAGCACTGTTGGGAGGTTTGGGGGGTTTTGTGTACCTGAAGGAAAGGGACACCCTATAAGAAGGAGAGGGTTGTGGGTCAGGAAGGAAAAATGGTTATAATGAAGATGTAGATCCTAGAGGCTCAGAAATGTTGAAAGTGAGGAGATAGCCATGTTTAAACATGGCCGCTGCTAGCGGGGTTCTAACATGACCTTGCAAATGAGTGTTGCTGGGGATGTCTTTCCTGAAAACAGCGTTAGCCATGTTGGGTCAGAGTTACAGAAGAGCTCAGCAGGTTGCGTGCGTGGTAGGTGCCAAGTCCTTTGAGGATCTGGCCCAGTTGTGGGGTGGTGCTGAGCACTCCAAGTCTAACCCCAAGTTCTTCTGAAAACTTGGCCCACTGTGCACCACAGCCCTGTATCTCCTGGCCTTCCAACGTCTTAAAACCATGGCTTAAATTCAATAACAGATAACTAAGGGGGTTGCAATTCCTCTGTAGCCAGAGCTGCAGTGTCTGCAACCTGCCACTTCAGACACTGCTCGTGATGTCCTAAGCTGCTTCGGTGTATCAAAGCTGGAGTTTCTCCTTTTGTAGCGTTAGGAACACTTATAAGTGTATGGTAAAGTATAGCCCACCACAGATGAGTCTGAACTGAGAAGCTTAGAAGTTCCACGCTGGATCCAAAGTGCAGGGAGTGGACATGTGGGGCTTTGTGGGAGCCCATCTCTAATTCTGAGACCACCTCCTCTAATGGATCTAATCTATCCCTCCTTCTTATAGGCAACAATTCACCCCTGATGGCCAAACAAAAGACTTGCAGACTCTCCCCAGGAGTCCAGTTGCCCCACCCCTTCCCCCCTCCAAATTATTTTAAAGATCTAAGAATATCAAGTTTCGATGGGCTGGGCAGAAATTTGGATCCTAAAATGGGACTGGTTTCAGCAGAAGGCTTAACTCCCAACTGCTGGAAGTTTGGGAGCATGATTTCTGTTAATGGCTAGAACATAATGTGATACAAACCAGAATGTCAAAGGGTGACCCAGGCCTGTAGTGATTCACAACAGAGCAACTGCCAGGCTGATATGAGCCAGGGGCAACCAGCAGTAGGCACCACTGGGCCCTGTGCAGGAGAAGCAGGGTCACACAGGACCAAACTCTACTACCCAGTTTTCCAAGTGAATGGCCTCAGATCAGCTCCAGTTTCACGCAACGACTCTCCTTCACGTCACCTCCCATTCTTCCTGACTGACCTCTGGAAGCTTCACCACTCACAGGCAAAGCCCTCAATGCCGGGAAGGAGAGCCGTAATTAACGCAGCCCATGCAAGAAGGAAGCCCCACCTTGGGCCACGGTGGGATGGGGCTTCGAAGAAGACAATTGCTCCCAAAACAATGGAGGAGGCAGGTTTGTGGCTTCGAGCACGTACAGCCGAAAGAATGGCAGACGTGAGTTGGGCCTCTGGCCAGAGATTCTGATCTGGAGGGAGAAGAACCTTTTAAATAGTGCCATAAGAGAAGGGAGAAATTATGCATCAAATTCTGTGAATATTTCAAGTCAGAGTCAGACGATTCACTGGTGCCAGAAGGAGGCCATCTCAAATGTGGGGGAGGGGGAGAGCGTATCCTCCCGTCCCTTTTGCTGGCAGCCTGCACAACAGGATTGCAGCCAATCTTCTCCTGGTTCCCTCTGGCACCCACCAATAAGGCCCAGGGGTCTGAGAAAATGACCAATCCATGTCCCAGATTGGGCTAGCCAATCCTCTGTCCCCGCGAAGCAATGGAAGAGTTCCAAGAGGATACACCATCCTGGGACAGAGCAAAATGAGTGCAGAGAGCAGCTCTGACTGTGGGGAGGCAGGGTAGAAGGGCACTGGTGGAACAGCTGCCTGTAGAATAAAGTTTTGGTAACTGTCTTCCAACTTTGGCGGTTCCCACGGTACTTCGGAGTCCGTTGCCACCTTCCAACATGACGGTGACGAGGCTCCGCTATGGTAACTCCTCTGGCTTGCTGCACTTGTGCTGTAAGTTCTTTGGCTACAAATGTACGCGGCGAATACAAAAACATCTGAAGCATGCTGCACATGACTCCTGTGGCTGCACTGCTTTCAACTGGAAGCTTCAGTGGCCCGGGGTTGCGCTGAAACCACAGATTTGTTCATTTGCTTGGTAAATGCCACAAGACAATCTGTTCCTAAAGCACCACAAGTAAATAATTCTTGGGCCCTAACATCCTGTTTTATCCACCGCTCACTAATGAGAGAGCTGTGAACATAGCATCTTATTTTTAAAGACAAATAGGGGGTAGGGAGAAGGCTCTTACGTTCTTGGCATGCAACTGGCCCACCCTCCCCCTTATTTAAATTCATTGTGCTGATCTGAGCTGCAGTTTAATGTAGAAGAAACAGGGGCTGCTACATGCTTTGCAAATCAAAGAAAGCAGAGTGACACAAGGGCATCGCTGGAAGCAGGAGCAGGGCCGCAGAGTATCTCCTCTGATGCAGAACACACCCTCTGCTCCCTGCGTATGTATCATGCTGGGAGCAGTCTGCTTGTGTAACTGCTCCCTCCGACTTCAAGTCCTGGTCCTGCTGGCCCTAAATGAACATGTCAGAGCAGCTAACCTAACTGCCCAAGGTTTAAAAGTGTGTGACCAGGGCCGGCGCTTCCATTAGGCGACCCTAGGCGGTCGCCTAAGGTGCCAGGATTCGGGGGGCGGCATTTTGTGCGCTCCCCATGGGGCGCACGGGAGCTTCCAGTTCCGCTCCCGTCACGCCGCCAAAGAAGGACCTTCTGCCGACGTGCCGCGGAAAACAGCGGCAGGCAATTGAGCAGCTCAATGACTGCCGCTGTCGCCTGCGGCATTTCGGCGGCGGGTCCTTCTTTGGTGGCGCGACGGGAGTGGAACCGGAAGCTCCTGTGCGCCCTGTGGGGAGCACACAAAATGCCGCCCCCCAAATTCTGCCTAGGGCGCCAGAAACCCTGGCGCCGCTCCTGTGTGTGATCCTGACGCTGGAGAAAGAGAGCTGCTATGGGAGTCTGCCTAGTGGTTAGAGAAGAGGCTCCGGACTTGAGGCCCCTCTGTTCAATTCCTGGCGTAGCAATGTGAGTCGGGGTATGACTGGGCAATACACTGTCTCACTCCCTAGTCTGTAAACGGAGATCTTGCTAAGGAACTGATCCTGCTGCCCTTATGCGGGAGTAGCCCCGGTATGTTAAATGACTCCTCACATGAGTAAGGGCTGTGGGATGAGGCTCAACACTTGTAGAAGTCTGTAATTCAGAAGGCTGCATCAGATGCTCTCATGCTACATAGAAAGCTTGCACCACTTACCCTGATAATAAAGTTCTGAGGATCCGCCACTCAGCTCCAGACAGGACTAGGCACAAGGGCTCTCTCATCTGAGGGAAGGCGAGCACTTTTAGACATACACTTGTGTCATGGTTAGAGGTCTCTGTCCCCTCTCAGGTGTCTCTGTGCCTCCCCCCCCCAGGTCTCACACATCCTGTCTTTGCCCCCATGAGGTAGAATTCTGCATATCACCCTTCTTACCCAGCACGTCTAACTGAGGTCAGATGCCTGTGGCTCTTCCCCTGAGGAACCTGCATGAGCAGTGGTGAATAGAATGATCACACAGCCTTCTTAAACAAAAGTAGTGCTTGTTTAACAGTAGAAACTAAGCACTTGAAGGAAAAAGGATTTTAAAACAAGTCTACACACGTCTGTCTTACCATCCCCTGCCGGTAAGCTAGGCAGGCCTAACTTCAGACCTCCCCCGCAGGTATCTGTGTCAGGCTGAGTTCTGTTGTTTTGAAAGCAAGGTCCTTTTTTAAACTGCTTCAGTCCTTTTATTCTTCTGGTTCCCAGGCGTGGCCCGTAATGACATTGTCTCTTAACAACCCTCAAGTGGTTGCAGAGAAATAGCTTCTCTAAAGCCATTTTGATTCCTTCCTGCTAGTCTTCTTTCCAGCCCTAATTAATCTAAGCCAACATATTCATACAGTAAACATCCTAATAACCAGCTCAACATAGTGTTCCTAAATGATTACAGAGCAGTTCCACATCTGGCACCCCTGCTCTTTGCAGGCTGTGGTGTTTGGCACCATTGCAGGTGTTGAACTGGCCACTGGCAATATGACCCCATTGGTGATTGTGATGATGACGTGCCTCTTGTTAGACAGCAAACTTGATTCTGATTTCACTTTCACCTGAGTGAATCAAGAATAAGCTTGGGGTGAGTTCTGGTCACTCCCTCTCAAAAGAGATACATTAGAATTGGAAAAGATACAGAGAAGGGCAACAAAAATGATTAAGGGTATGGAACAGCTTCCATATGAGGTGAGATTAAAGGACTGGGACAGTTCATCTTAGAAAATAGATGGCTAATGGAGGAGGGAGGGAGGGAGTGTCTCTAAAATCGTGACTGGTGGGAGAAGGTGAATAAGGAAGTGTTCAATACCCCTTCACACAACAAAATGACCAGGGGTCACCCAATGAAATGAATGGTCAGCAGGTTTAAAACAAACATAAGGAAGTAATTCTTCACACAGTGCACAGTCAACCTGTGGAACTCATTGCCTGGGGATGTTGTGAAAGACCAACTGTATAACAGGGTTCAAAAAAGAATGAGAAGAGCTCATGGAGGATAGGTCCATCAATAGCTATTAGCCAAGATGATCAGAGATGCAACCCCATGTTCTGGGTGTTCCTAAACCTCTGACTGCCAGAAGTTGGGACTGGATGACAGTGGATCACTCAAAATTACCCTGTTCTGTTCATTCCCTCTGAAGCATCTGGCACTGGCCACTGTCAGAAGACAGAACACTGGGCTAGCTGGCCCATTGGTATGGTCATTCTTACATTATCTTATCTTATGTATATTTAGCCATATTAAAACAAATATTGTTTCCTTGAGCCCAGTTTACCAGATCACTCTGTATCAGTGACCTGTCCTCTTCATTATTTACCACTCCCCCAATGTCTGTGTCATCTGCAAACTTTAGCAGTGATGGTTTTATGTTTTCTTCCAGGTCATTGGTACAAATGTTAAATAGCGTAGGGACAAGAACTGATCCCTGCAGGACTCCACTGGAAACAGACTCGGTCGATAATGCTTCCCCATTTACAGTTACATTGTGAGACCTATCAGTTAGCCAGTTTTCATCCATGTAATGTGTGCCATGGTAATTTTATATCGTTGTCATTGTTTCGTCAGAATGTTATGTGGTACCAAGTCAAATGCCTTCCAGAAGTCTATGTGTACTACATCAGCACTCTGACTGTTAGCAACCAAACGTGCAATCTCATCAAAAAAAGAGAGCAAGTAATTTGGACAGGATCTATTTTCCAGAAGCCCATGTTGATTTGCATTAGTTACATTACCCTCCTTTAGATCTTTATTAATCAAGTCCCGTATTAGATGCTCCATTATCTTACCTGGAATTGATGTCAGGCTGACAGGTCTATAAGTACCCGAGTCATCCCATTTACCCTTTTTAAAAATTGGCACAACATTCGCCTTCTTCTGGAACTTCCCCAGTGTGCCAAGACGTATTGAAAATCAACACTGATGGTCCAGTTTGCTCCTCCCCCATGGCACTCTCCTTTCTCCTCCCACTACCCCACTCATTGTGTGGCCTTCTGGGCCCCATCCAGTGTGTCTGCTTGAGATTATAGTAAAGCAATAACATCAGATATGCTAATGCTCTACTTACACATCCTCATCCATCACTGAGTTTAGACATGCTTTATATTACATAACAGAGTTGCACATTTCCATTAACATCAATCTCCTAAGCAATGTAATACACAGATGTGTGGAGATTACCTTAAAGGGATCTTATCGAGGGCTGGAGGCCCCACATCTAACCTCCCTTTCAAACATGTACAGCATATTACCACTGCAAGTGTGCTTTGTTTTCGAGCCTGGAGAGCATACTGGGGAAGGGAGGGTGAGGGTCATTCTGTATATTAATAATTTAGGAACAAATCAGTGCACTTATTGTAAATCCAAAATGTAAGCCAAGCCAAGCTGTGTGCATGTTGTCTGTGACCGTGCCACACCCACACAGCTGTTTATATGCAGATGGCCCAAATCTTTAAATAAATAAAATAAAATAAAGCAGTGATGCACAGTTAGGCAGTATTTTCTTCAAAACAAAACACTGGCTTTTTAAAAACATGTGCACTAGAAAAAATAAATGGCTCAGACGAATGATACATCCACAACCAAACCCATCTGAGATATGATGATTATGGCTTGTTACCAGTATTTCATTTTCTCTTATGTGGGATGGCTTTCATTCATTGATTAGGGCCCTATGTTAAAGTAGTACATTTGTTACTAAAACAATAGTTTACAAGGCCAGACGGGACCACTGTAAGTGTCTAGTCTGATCTCCTGTATTAGACTGGCCACAGGACTTCCTTGAATTAATAGTGTGTATTTTTAAAAAGCAACAATCACTAGGCTGAATAAACAACACTCGTATAGTATTTAAATTTAAAGGCGAATAGATGCAGGCAGCCTTTCTCACTTGGGAGATCTGAGTGCAATTCCCAGATCTGCCACAAATGTTGCATGTAACTTTGGGCAAGTAATTTAATCTTCGTGCTTCAGTTCCACTTGTGTAGAAACTGGAATAAAACTTGCCTACTCCCAAGGGGTATTAGGATAATTTTATTAATATCTGCTCTGTTGCTTATCCTAAGTATTCAAAAATCCCAAGTTAGACCGCAAAAAATCATGCGACTCTTTTTAAAAAAAAGTGTCGTTCTCTTTCTTTGCCTTCTGCAATCTGACCTTTAGGTTACACTCAAGTCACACTTTCAAGCTTTTTCTCTGCAACCAGAATGGTTAGAAATTTGTTTTTTAAAAAAGACGGAGAGTCGCATGTAATCACGTGATTAAGAGTTGGCAACCCGGCTGCATTGACATTAGTGATGGGTGCCATAAGAAGATAGATAACAGATGCTGGTACCATAAATGTCTTCATACTTAAAGCTCCAAGTAACTTGAAAACTTAGTAACAGCTAACGGATTCTGATCTGTCTCTAGAGGGGTCTTAATTATATTGATACATGTAGCCGGATGAGGCAGAGGGTGAAAACACAAGATACTTTGAAAACGCAGTCTCTGGGTAAAGCATAAAGAGTGACTCTGCTAAGGCCAATGGAAGCTGCCTGAGGGCTGGGTGCTTTGCTATGTTTTCCTATAGGGCTCTTCAGAGAAGTAAACAGGACTTTGGGCTTAATAAGCCATTTGTAAAGCTCTCTAGATAAACAACAGCGTGTGTGTCAGGCTGAAGCTGGCTTCTAAAGGCTCCCTGTCACTGGGTGGGACCTCAGCACAGAAATATTTTTAAGATAAACAAGGGAAAATGAGTTCTGGAGAAGGCTGAGACTGCCTGCAGTCACCCAGCTAGAAGCTGATCCTAGAAATATTTTGTAGCAGGAAACTTGCTTTTAATGTACCGAGGCTGAAAAGTGTGTTTTAAAAGAAATGTTTTTAGACTTTTTTAAATGTAGCAATCAGTGGGCAGCAGGACATGTTACTAACCCAACAGCCAGGGGCTTTTGGAGTTCTTAGGAAAGCCGTTTCAGAGTGCCGGTAAGGGGGAGAGGGCCTGATCCGATCGCCCTTGCTCATGGGAATCATCCCATTGGGACTTCAGTTGGACCATTTGCATGGAACTGCAGGATTCGGACGCTAATTACTGCTGATTCCACTAAATGGTGGGAGATCTGTAGCAATTATGACATGGTGGCCTGGTCTCTTGATGGACAGACAAAGGGTGCCAAGAAAATATTTTACTGTGTGAATCTTTGGGAAAACAAACAAAGAAGTGTGCTGTACACAGCGATTAAACCCAATCATTGTCATAGCAAAAGCAAGGGGCACCGTGGAGACACGCTGGATTCTCTTCAAGTGGGTTCCATAACAGTGCTGCTAATATGCTTTGAAAGTCGTTACACATACAGGCAGAGCCGGGGACGGGCGTGGAGAGGAGACAGAGGAAGAAATGAAGGCTAAGTTCAAGGAATTCTCAAGGGCATATCACAAAAACAATCGCCTAAGCAAAAAATACAAGACAAGATTGTAGGCCTCTGAGGACAGTAGGAAGAACAACCCATCATTATCTTTTAAAACCTCTTAAACTGAAACAGAGTGAAAGGTTATTGTAGGCTCGCTGCAAACTGAAGCAGGGGTGAATTTGCTGGGGGGTGAGAGCGGGGAGGTGCTGAATAAAGGTTGTTTTTTTTTTAAATGCATTAATATTAGACAAGGATGACCAGTACCAAATAAACAACAGTACCAAATAAACGTCAGTACCAGGCATGGAAGGAGCTAAAGAAGATATAATAACTAACATTGCTTTTGTCTAACTAAACAATTACCTGGCCCAGGAAGGCATTTAACCAGCTTTGTTGTAAACTCCTGGGCAATGTCTTCACTGCGGAGTTAACTCAGGTGATCAGCATTAGGGTGAGCCTAGCCCAGGGGTCGGCAACCTTTCAGAAGTGCTGTGCCAAGTCTTCATTTATTCACTCTGATTTAAGGTTTCACGTGCCAGTTATACATTTTAACATTTTTAGAAGGTCTCTTTCTATAAGACTATAATATATAACTAAACTATTGTTGTATGTAAAGTAAATAAGGTTTTTAAAATGTTTAAGAAGCTTCATTTAAAATTAAATTAAAATGCAGAGCCCCCCTGGGCCGGTGGCCAGGACCCAGGCAGTGTGAGTGCCACTGAAAATCAGCTTGCGTGCCGCCTTTGGCACACATGCCATACGTTGCCTACCCCTGGCCTAGCCTGTGTGAGCAATGCCATTGCAATGTCATGCCTGAGTCCTCACTTGTGCCACACTCCCTGCTGTGTGCATTGCTAAGACTTCTGGGGGCACGTCTCATGGTTCTATGCGTTGCAGTAAGCTGAGCCAGTCTGAATCTTTCCCTGGGAATTATGGAAGAACTTGTCTGTCCTTCAGGGAGACAGGGAATTGTGGGAAGGCATTGGAGGACTATCCATGCCTGTGTGATTTATTCTCACTGCGAAGTGGGTGAGTTACCAGCCTGGGTTGAAAGCAGCATCCAGCTCTGATGAGAGGGTTTTGTGTGTGGCTGGGAGAGGGTTAGGGTTTGCAGTGAAGACGTACCCTTCGAGTGCAAGCACGTTTAGGGGCAGGGCCTGTTTTTTGTTTGTCTGTTCTGTGTTTTGTACAGCACCTAGCAGAGCCCTGCAAGTGTTGGGTCCAGGTTAGGTTGGGTGGGAAAACAACTGGACCTTCTTGGACTGAGGTTTCTCCTAGGGTTGACAATTTTGGTTGGATCTATTCCTGGAGGTTTCATCACATGCCATAATCTTTCATTCAAGATGCCTCTTCAATTCCTGGAGACTCCAGAACACTCCTGGAGGGTTGGCAATGCTAGTTTCTCCTCCTGCTTATGGGGTCAGCGCGGCGACAGCTGTATGCCCTAGCTTGCTGCGCTGTGGGCGCTGTGGAGTGAGTGGGCCGAGCAAACGTTTCCCCCACTGCCCTAAATCTGATTAATTAATTAATTTATTTCTGGTAGCAGCCATACTGGGCCATGCATTTTCTAAACAGAAAAAATTATATGACCCATATCCTGGTAAGCTCACAATCTGAAGTGTCCATAAAATAAAATGTCTAATAATACTCTACACTTTCATCAGTACCTCTCCCCTCTCCATTCCCCCCAGGACTATTCACCTTGGAAGAGTCCACCGTGTTCTGTTGTTCCCACCAGAATAATTATTGGAACAGACTTGCCTGATTGGGGCCTAAACTGGAATATGTCCAAAAAGGATTTTTTGCATCCTGCTCCAAGTCACCTTAAAAATAAGTGAGCAATTGATTCTAACTAGTTTCAAACAGCTCTAGTTTCGTTAGATTTTTTTCTGCTTTGTGTCTGGCTTGGCAATGCAGGAACGTTGTGAACATACAATGAGATGAGGAAAGTCTGCGCTGAACTGTTACCAGTTCTCTTTCCCTTAGTCCTTGCCCCAGCCATAAAGCAAATAACAACCCAACCTACAAAAATCTTCTCTCTCTTTTTTTCTTTCCCCACCCCCAACAAATTTAATTAAGTCATTCAGATTCCTTTGAAAGAAAATGTCATCTGTTGACACAATTACATTTTAACTAACCAAAGCTGTTACAGTTCCTATATATATTGGAGTCAGGCTGTCGTTATTAGTTCTAAGTAACTAATTTATTCCCATTATTGTGTTCAAATTACAGGATATTACCCCCTGGGGAAATAATCTTGTTATTTGAAATGTAAAAAAGAATGTGAATGGACAACAATGGATTTCTAAATGAACAACCTGTACAAAACCTAAGTGAAGCATAGCTCACGTGGTCTGGGGAAAATATTAAGTCCCTTCTTAATATTTGTTTCCCCATTCCCAACAGAAGGAAATCAAACTCCTAACCTTCAAAATCTCTCATGGATATTTATGGGGGAAATCTAAGTAAATATGCTGGAGTTGGGTTCCTAAGGTCGAATATGAGGGAAGAAATATTTTTCCCATTTCTTTTTCATGCAGACTTGCAAGGGAAGCACTACCTGAAAAGAGAAGGATGGGGAATCCAAACTCACCCTAACCTTTTAGATACATATGCAACTGTCCGATTTCTGCATAACCCTGGCATGCGTTTATTTCCCGGGCAAAGGGCTGTAATGGTTTCTTTTCTGAAATGTTGTTCACTTGATCCAAATCTCCTTCAGAGAAGCCAAATAACAGCTTGTCTCAGAGACACCCAAACATACGCAACTAATTTGGACCACACAAAAAAAAGAAAAGAAAGAAAGAAAGAAAACAGAAAATCAGATACACTTGTAACCTGATTACAACCGCCAGCTATGTGTGCAAAATCACAATGCAGCTCTATAATTAAATCTTTCCTTCCCCCTCCCGCGGAGCTCTTTCTTCTAACAGGCATGGTACAAAAACAGTTGTTATGACATCAAATTCCAGCTCTCTACAAGAAGGGCCTTTTTGTCTATAGCTGCTCTCCTTGTCTTTAAGGAAATAATAATTAAAAGGCAAATGCTGGTGTCTGAAAAGCATTGCCAAGCAGAGACTCAGGCTCGCTGAACTGTTCTCCAACACCCTCCCACCCCCACCCCTCCTTATGGTCTATGCTAATCAAACCTTGCAACTCTGATCCTAGTTTATAAATGCAAGTGTCTGGATTGAAGCCAATCAATAACAATGATTGATGTTATGGATGGCAATCACTAACAATCAAAAAAGGGAAAACACCAGCTGATAAACATTAACTCCAGACAGGGACTTCACGCTATTAAACACAGAACTGCCAGACTGGATCAGACCCGTGGATCTAGTCCAGTAGCCTGTTTCCTGCAGAGGCCAGAGCCAAGATGCCCATCCATCATAGCCGGAGGAGGAAGCTGGATAGGGGCACTGCTCTGCGACCGAGGGGCCTATCTCCAGTCCCTTAACAAGTCATGCCTCTGGGCAGAGTTCCTCTAAGTGTTGTCCACTGACTTCTGGGATGCCTTTGAAGGGCAGTGGACACTGTCTGGGGTTCTCTGTTGTGTGCTACCCCTCTGGTTCCCTCATTCTCCACCTTTGACCTCACTCCCATTCATGTTTTTCTTCCATTGTCTCACTTATTCAACTGCAACCTGAGCTAGTGGCTCCTTCTCATTAGTTGAGGAGGCCTTTAGTTTTGGGAAGGCCTAGATCTACGGTTGCCAACCATCCAGGAATTAAAGATTAATTAAAGAGTATGTCATGCGATGCAACCTCCAGGAATACGTCCAACCAAAATTGGCAACCCTACCTAGACCCGCCTGTCCCAGTCCTGCAAATAGTAAAGTGGCTAGCAGCAGATGCTTCAGAGGGAGGTGCAAGAAACCCCATCATGGGCAGGTGTGGGATAATCTTTCCCCTGTGGAAACCGCCCCCTAACTCATAAGAGCTAGAGACTGGTTTAAGCCTTGAAACATGAGGTTTTAGATAATCCTTCCCAATTCTTAAAACAGGAAATATTAAAAAAGAAAAAAAATCTGTGCAGGTATCCAGGATTTAATAGTTATCTGTGCAGCTGGTGGCCACAGTGCCCCTTTGCTTGAATTAGACTCCTAGGTGATTGTTGTTCTATTTATCATGAGGACGCGATTTTAAAAAATCAAGAGCGAAACGAACGTTGCAGGAAATTGGATGGGGACCCTGGCTTTAACTTTGTTCTGCGCAGAAAAATGTATATGCCTGAGATAAAAGGAAGGTGGGGGGAAGGGCAGGGAAGGTAGGCATTCGAGACTGATCTCTCGCCATAGGATTTTCTCGCTCTGAGTTTGTGTTTAGAGACTGAGACACATGCAGAAGAGGATTGGAGAGATGAAAAAGAAGAGAGAATTATTTCAAAGAATTAGCCATGGGAAATTATGCCTTTTTTTCCCCCTGGTTCCTGCATAAAAGCAAATGCAGGAGAATAATAAAAAGCTAGAAGGGGGCGGAGGGGGGGAGGAACGGATGAAACAGAGCATCTTCCTGCAAACTCCGAAATCCCTCAAGAAGACAATGAAATAGTTTGTGTCCCCCCCATCATTTAATGCAAGAACCCTTTGCAAGCCAACACAAGCTGTTGCAGAAAGAACTACCTTTATGTCCTTGAAGGATCAGAGGAGATGGAGGCTCCCATGGAAATGGAGATTATGCCTGATAGTCTATTTTTCCAGAGAGTTTCTCCTGCATTTCAAGAAAGCCTTTGAATAGGGTCACCTCCTTACATCCAGATTCGTAGACCTGCAGATGAATTGTCAGTAAGAGATGCACTGAGCCATGAACTGGGGCAGGTGTCTGCATGTTCTCCTAAGCAGCAGTGCCACTTATTAGTTACTATTCTTATTGTATTGCAAGCACGGCTGCCTTCTTCGCCCACTGACGGCTGGACTGGCAAAGCAACTAGTTTAACTTAAGTGAAAAAAGACCGTTAGCCACTGGCTAACAAATGAGCTGGATACTGTATGAAAAGAGAGGGAAAATAAATAAAGCATTGTCATGAGGAACCGGTGCTGGAACAATACAGACTGAGGGCGTAGACAGTGCGCCTTGTTTGTTTATACAGCCGTGGTGACAATTTCAGTAGTAGAATTCATTGGGCCAAGGCTCCCAGTGTAGTCCTGATTCACAGAGAGGAGGAAGCATTAGTCAAAAGCAGCTTTGAGCAGGGAGGACATGATGTGTTACTAGGTGAGAAGAGGGTTTTTCTTGCAATAAGCAGCTGCAGCGTGCACACATTTTTCAAGGCACAGATCCATCCGTGGGGAGGGGGTTAGCTGAAATTTCAGGTTGGTCTCTCTTGCACATGTTGGAAACTGGATGCATGTGAGCACCCCTCCCCAACAGATAAGCAATTATCCAACACAAGGGGAGCTCCCCCACCAGGAACTACCACATGCCTCGCTGAAGATTTGTTTTGCAATATAGTGGCTGGGAGATATTTATTTGAAACTTTTCTAATAGCTATTTTTACTATTGTGGTACCCTCTTTCTGATGGCAATATGCCTGCGATGTGTCACCAATAATCACAAGGCCCGCTTGGTGGTCTGTTTTGAGGTATCTTCTTTGAAATAATGTATCTTTTGTTCAGGCGGGATGATTTGAGCGCCTTTTCACCCCAAATCCCTCTTCTCCACAACAGAGACCCGTCCCCTGACATCTGTGAAGTGCCAGGTCTCTCTGTTATCTAAAATCTTGATTAGTTAAAGTTACTCGGAGATTTCCCCAGGATGGCTGAATAATCAAGGCTGCACTCTACATCTGGTTATCACTACACTCTTGGTGACTGTAAAGACACCCCAGAAATGCCATGTGGCCACTGGCTGGGCCCCATCTGCAGTAATCAACATTGCAATTTACCACACCAAGGGTGCCAAGGGTCTGGGGGTATGGGTTGTGTGGAGTAGCTGGAGCATCCCTCCAGCCAGGTTATCCCTTAACACTCTCTGTATTCAAAAACCTGGAGTTAGGCTGAAGGGGCTGTTGGTGGCTATTCAGTAGGGGGTGCTATCGGCTTACTGGCCTTTTCCATCCTGCACATCACCTCCATCCCTTCAGCATGATCTTATCATGCAGTTTCAACTGCCTTCTACCATACATAGTGAGGGGGAGGAGAAGGCCCCTTAATGGTGGCAGTTGTTTGGGAACATTTGGCAAAGAGTTAAAGGAAGGCAAATAAATTTTGGAACAATGTATGCAAAAGGGAACTATAAATAGAGAAACAGGAAAGCATCCCTCTGCAGCAGACCACCTAGAGCCAGAATAGGAGTTCTGCTGCTTGCTTCCCTGTCCTTTAAAATATGAAGTGTAGAGATGAGCTGTTTAAGGGATTTAGTGGGGAAACTTCTGAAATCTCAACTAAGGTGACTGGTTATAGAAATTACTTCTGGAGCAGCCTAGAAAGAAGCAGAAGAGCATCTGCTTTGATTAGGATTGTTCTTGTAATAAAACTCGTCCATTCATTACTGAACCTATCAGGATGTGCTATGCTCCAGACAAACATTCATGGTAATCTGTTAGTGGCTTTGATTTTTCAGACTGGTTAGTTGGCACGATCAGCATTTAACAAGCGGTTTTCAAGCCAGGATAGCATACTTGCTTTCCCCCATTAGGACAAAGTTTCCTTGCAGGCAAGAGTTTTCTACTGAGCCCCTTGTTCCTTTCCTTTGGCAGATGCAGAATTTGATTTTCTTGGAATTTCTACAAGCCCAGCATAACGACTCTTAAAGCTGTGTAGGGAGCTGGAAAGGCACCTACATAGCCTGGACACCCACATGTAGAAATCCGACTTGACATACAGAATAGCCTCCACTGGTGCATGATTTATTGATTACATCTTGTCATGACAGGCCCAGAGCTAGTAAATTTATATTGTGTGTGCAGGCTTTGAAATACACAGAGTAGAATGGAAATTCCGATTCTATTAAAAATAAAGCTATAGATGCTTTGTTTTAATGGCCATTAGCAGCTGTTAAAAGCTTAAGCTATTTTATATTATTAATACGCTGTGCTTATATAGTGCCTTTTATCTAGAGATTCAAAGTACATTTACAAGTATTAAATCAATAATCACAATGCTCCTGGGAAGGTAGGCAGTATTATTCCTATTTTAAGATGGCGAAACTGAGGCACAATGGGCTTGCTCTTTCAAACACTACAGAGCGCAAAGGTTATTCCCCAGAGTAGTAGCATTGAAGGCAATGTTTGCCTGTTTGTCCCCAGGGAGGGTAAGTTACACCAGGTCACACAGCAACTCAGTGGCAGCGCTGGGGGCTGGAACCACTAGGCCAAGCTTGCTCCCTATCACACTGAACTCCAGTCACCGGTTTGTTAGTCAGCCCTTATCCAAGGAGTCTCAGGGTCAGTGACTTGCTTATTCATATGGATATTATCTAATTGGCTTCCCTCTGCCAAGAAGATAGCCATTAGGCTGTTCTGAAGCCCAGTCTGGATGCTCTGTAGGTACCTAGAGCTGGCTCTGAACCTTCTCGGAGTTTCTCTCCGGCACAGAAGCAAAACATGTAGTGTGTGCAGCCAAAGGATGTTGAAACTGGTGACTTGAATTCACCCACTCCCCCGGGCACTTCCAATATGTTTTATTTATGACCATATGTGAACTGTTCCATGGACCATTCTGGTTTAACCCTTTCTTTCGGGCTTTTGCTCTAGGCTTTGGGTTTACATGGCAGCCTTGGCCAAACGGAGGGAGGGAAGGAGTGTGTGTGTGTGTGTGGGTGGGTGGGTGTTTTTAAGGGACCAAAATTCAAGTGCCCCAAAGTTACTGATCAGGCTTCAGAGAGTACATTTTCAGGTAAACAGGCATTAATTCACTTCCCTGAGTCTTCCACGATGCTCTTTATTTTGAGACATACTATCTTTGATTTGCTGTAAAAATGTGCATGCTGGAATTTAACCTTGGGCAGAAACTGTGTGTGTGTATATATATATATATTTTTTTAGGAAGGCTGCTTTCTCAGGGTGCTGTTGCAAATCTGGATTTTCCAGTTCATAGAGTGTTTGGTTTGTTTAAATAGCACCAGATAGGAGAAGTGAATTTTAAGAAGGCTAAGCAAAGACACAGAACTCAGTGCAGCTAACTTCTAAGCTTCTTTCTCTGTGTTCCTTGCTGATTAAATGCTGTATGATCTCCCAAGCACCGCTCTTAATGTCTCCTTTAACACGCCCTGCTAAGGTTCCCCACTATCCAAATGGCAAGAGCAGTTGTGAATATTTTTTTTTCCATTTTAAAATCAGGTTTGTATGCATATTAAAATACCTGCAGCTGTTGTGGGGTTGGGGATGGGGGGAAAAGGAGTTTAAAGCAAACTAGATAGATTTTGTATAAAATCTTTATGTAACACTACCCCCTCCCCTCCCAGGAACATACATACTCTTGGCTTAACTGACAGGCAGTTCAAGAAAAAAATATCTAATTCACTGTGATGACATAAAAATCTTGCCATTCAGGAGTGAGAATTCCCATTTGCCTGGACATACAATTGTGTTAAACTATCATATTGAGCCCTATCATAACCCTGAGTTCTATGGAGACTGAAAATTTGGATTCTAAATGTTTTACATTTCTCTGCTAAAAGAAAGTGTTTCCCAGTGACAGGCGTAATTGCATTCTCCTTGTATTAGACTGGTTTTAAAAATAGATGAGCTATGTCAATAGCCTAAGACTCCAAGCAGTAATTTTAGTCTTGGAATTCACAGTTGGCTAATAGTCTATATTTTTTTTCTGACATTAGGTGAACATTTTATTTTTGTTTGGAAAATAACAAATATAAGATATACTGTCTGCCTCCTATGTGTACTGTGTAGGAAAAGACGCTTCTCCATTACAGGCTTTTTACCCCTTGTATTTTACACTGTGATATCCTCCACTGTAACAAAACACTGTATTGTTTCAGAAGATGATGCCAGACTCAAGTTCAAATGTTGAACCCAAATTGGAAACTCTAAACGTCAGCAGCATATCTGCAAAAGTGCCCGATCAAACACCCACAGAGCAGAGCAGAAAAGGCAGAGAGACCTAAATGACTAGGCCAAGCTGGGTGAGGTAGAATCTTTTACTGGACCAGCGTGTGTTGGTGAAAGAGACAAGCTTTCCAGCTTCTTCAGGGGTGGGATAGGTGATCAGACTGTCACAGCACCAGGTGGAAGAGATTGTTTATCAGGAGTAGTTAACACATACTGCAAGAGACCATTCAAGGTTAAGCGGCCAGTTAACACCTCTGCCAAAAAAAAGGGGGTGAGTGGGTTACAGATTGTTTGTAATAAGCCATAAATCCAGTGTCTTTAAATCCATGAGTTTTAGAGTCTGTCTAGCATAATTATGAATTTAAGCTCCCAGGCTTGTCTTTTGAAGGTGCTGTCCAGGTTCGTTTGAGGATGAGGACTGATTGGTCAGATACTGAGCGATCACTTTGTGAAAAGTTTTCACCCCTAAGTGATATGGAGGCAGGGGCGGCTCCAGGCACCAGCATGCCAAGCGCGTGCTTGGGGCGGCAAGCTGCAGGGGGCGCTCTGCCGGTCGCCACGAGGGCAGCAGGCAGGCTGCCTTCGGCGGCATGCCTGTGGAGGGTGCCACCGAATTCGCGGGACCGGGCACCTCCTGCAGGCAAGCCTCCGAAGGCAGCCTGCCTGCCGTGCTTGGGGCAGCAAAATGCCTACAGCCGCCCCTGTATGGAGGGCTTTTTTAAATCATTTTTTTGTGTGTGAGATCACTGGAGAGTGTAGTGATTGTCTGGGTACAGTTTTTAAACTTGATATCCAGTGTAAATGTAGTTGGGAGATTATAGATTTAAAGGACAACTCTGACATACACAAAAAGTGTGCTTATTAGAAGGCTGATACTTTATCTGTTGGGCAGAGATTGTGTGGCCATGGATTATGGCCCCAGCAACTTTCAATAAAAACACAACAGTATCTGCCCATGAAAGTGCCCTTTATTCTCTATATAAACATAGGTACCTATAAAAAGACACCTGGATAGGTGAGCTCACTTCTGACCTTTCTCATCACTAGAGAGAATGACATAAAGTGTTCCCTCCCATGGTACACGTGTAAATGGTAAGCTCTCACATCTTAGCCAGCATGAACTCTGAGATAATGGTAGAGCTCAGCCATCATGTATGATTAGTATTGATAAAGAACACTAGGTGTGGATGAATGTGTCCTTACACAGTGCAGTTAGGGTGACCAGATGTCCCGATTTTATAGGGACAGTCCTGATTTTTGGGTCTTTTTCTTATATAGGCTCTTATTACCCCCACCGCCTGTCCTGATTTTTCACATTTGCTGTCTGGTCACCCTAAGTGCAGTGGTGCTGGAACAATTTTTTGTAGTGTGCAGTGATGAAAGGCAGGAACTGTGTATTTGGGTTGTTATTGCTACTTCAAGTCAGCACCTCTAGTTCCAGCACCTATGACACCGTGTTCTTTGTATATTAAACAGTTTTACTTTTAGTGATGCTTAACACATTTTATATAGTTAAAAATCTATTTTAAGTGTTCCAACCAAAGCCATTAAAAATTAGTTTGACAGGATAGGATTTAAACTAACATACATATTACAAATAGTAAAGGTTTTTCTACGGGTGCCCGAGGGAACACCTGTGTGTGTGGTGGCGGCGGGGGTGTGTGTGGTATTTTAAAGCAAATATTAAAAGCAAACTCAGATTTGCAAACTGG
Organism: Mauremys mutica; assembly: GCF_020497125.1. Classification (NCBI taxonomy): domain Eukaryota; kingdom Metazoa; phylum Chordata; order Testudines; family Geoemydidae; genus Mauremys; species Mauremys mutica. The sequence goes on along the minus strand of NC_059082.1, from coordinate 77,322,719 downwards.
CCATGTTGATAGAATTGTTAGATGTTGATGAAGGAACCTGGAACGGTTGATCTAAGCCATAAACCAACACTTTTAAAGGCAAGCTTGTTATGCTCTGCAGACCATTAATGCTCCTTGAATCCTGCCAAAAGGTTCCCATCAACAGGACCTTATGCTGACATGGATGCTGCATAACATCGCTTAATTGAGGCATTGTTGCACCTTGAATTTAGAATAAAGAGTCTAGAGGGAATTTTAAATATGACACCAGCCTCTTTCAAGTTACCCCCTTTCCTTTTTCTAACTGATCACTCTGGTTCCCTAAAAGGGAACTCGTCCTGCTGTTTTGTGAGGTTCCCATCACCTTGAATAGTTTAGTTTTTAATTATTATTATTTTAGGGTTTCTTAATGCACTTGTATTTATTTTTCCAGCCTGCTCTTGCTACCTTTCCATCTGTGCTCATCACAAGCTTTTCCTTCTAATACATACAGCTTGTTCATCCTCGCCTAACGCGGTAGCCACGAGGAGAAAGGTGCTGGGTTTAGTCAGCCAGTATTTATGAAGAAAAAAAGAGCCCTTTGCCATTAATCTTAATATAGCGGGAATATTTTCCTATTAAAAAGACATAAAGCCGATAGATTTCCAAAGTGTCTTGTTAACTACCTGCACACCCACTCCTGCCTCACTGGAGTGCATTTTAAGTTTTGCTATAAATTTTTCACCCGTTGTCAGCAGGGTGGTTAGCGGGTTTCTTCTTACAAATTAGGAAGTGGCCTCTCCTGGGAGATATATATATATATATGTATATGTGTGTGTGTGTGTTGGGGGGCTCTGCGGGTGAAGCCAGCTTGGCTGGGGTTTGAACGTGGTGCTTCTGTGCAAGCCAGCTGCCCAACAACAGACATCTGAAGGGCAATCAGCAGTAGGGACACGTCTCCCATCTCCCAAATTACACCTATTAATACATTTCCGGAAGGGCCTTACCATTCTCGCTCCCTTTTCAAATCAGCATCGACTTTGCAGCTTTATTCACACCTTTTGGGGTGATTTGTTATGGGAGGGAACAATTGCTTTGCTGGATTAATTTCTACAAGGTGGGGGGAGGGGTTGTAAGATTTTAATTCCCCGTCTGGGTTTTCTGTTTCCTTGAGGAGGGCAGGCACCGCTCTCCTTTCCTTCTAAAGGGGCGGAAAGGTAAGGCACTTCCCTGCATGCTGCAGTTTCAGGTAATTGCTCTTTCTGAAAGCTGCCATTCTGCTGCTTAAAGTCGGCTTCCATCCACGGGCCAGGCTCCGCTTGGTGTATATTTGTCATGCCTCTTAGGCCTTTTGTTTCCATTTTGTAGAGTTTGTTTATAAGTTGTGTAATCAACCGGTGCATTAGGGGAGCTTCCACAGGAGCCCAGCTCCAGCACCCTTCCTCCACCCCGCTCCCTACTGGTCTTGACAGCCCGAGGCTTGTGCAATCCCTTCATCTTTTCAGGAATAACCATTTTTGAGTGACGGTCAAAGCCAGGACAAGATAGCCTAGGTTATGCTCCCTCTATATTTGTGTCGGGTTTTCTATATTAAGTCACCGACTCTACACTTTAAATATAGCTTGGCAGTTCAAAACACTCTGGAAAGGTGGAGTAAGCACGTTAAAAATGCGTCGTGAAATGCATGCACAGCATCCGACACTTCTGGAAATGGGATTGCAGAGACTTGGTTAGAAGAAGAAGAGGGACTCGGTGCTAGATAAATACATGCAGCTGATGGCAGATGCGGTGACAGTACGTTCTGTTCCCAGCAAAAGGTAGAGATCTCGGCGGAAAAGAGGATATGGATGGGGACAGGGGGTAGAAAGATATAGCTGGGAAAGGGCAAAATAAATGCCAGCAAGGTTAGCTTCTGCGGGTTTCAGAGGCCAAGGAGGTCATTTTAAAAAATGGGGTTATCTTGAAATACAACCGAACCCACCCCCAGCTGTTAGGGCTGCCGTGGCAATGTTCAAAAACTATCCTGGGACAGCTAGGGAGAACGAGGGCCCACATGAATAGTCTATCCAGGGTGATCTCATCAGCTGGCAATTAAGTTTCCTAAAACTTGTAAGTGAATGACCCCAGTGGTATTGTCTGGGACACAATCCTCCCATTCCCCAAACCTGGGCAGAGAGCAGCCCGACAGCGTGGCTTGATTTTCAGCCATGCATGGAAGGAGGTGTTAGAAACCCACAGAGGTTTGGTGGAAGCACCTGGCCGTTCTGCAACGTACGCGAGCGATCATTAAAGGTGTGTGAAGTATATGTCTGCCTAACCACCCATCCCTGGGTTTTCTGATCGACACACACTGTCCTCCCTAGACAGCTCTCGCCAGAGGAGATTTCCCAGACACAGTCCGGAATTTCTAATCAGACACGGGGCAGCTATTGCAGATCTATCCCCCCCCCCGGTAAGTGATGGAGTCCTATTAACACTTGCCCAGTTGCTGGCCACTGCGCGAGCCAGCGGAGGAGCAAACAAACAGAAGGTGGAGGTGGTGGAAGTGTATGTACCCAGGCACCGAATCCCATGTAAACAGACGAACCGTCTTTGAGTTTTTTTGGTATGTGAAAGCCAAGGCCCTCCCCACATTTAGGTGCTACTTAAGAAATCATGTGGCAGGTAACAAAAACCTTCCCATCTTACATTTATCTTTTTTTTTTTCTCCAGGATTTTTTTTGTTTTTTGCCACGTGTTCTGCTAAAGCCTGCCAGGGGTAAACGAGAGAAATACATTTGTGAACAACTGCTCTCCTGGCAAATCAAACTCATCCTGTCAAGGACTGGCCGACTCAGTCATGCAGTGTCCCCTTATCTTGTGTTCTCCCCTCCTCCGCCACAACTTGGGGGCTGACAAAGTAAACGAGGCTGGAGAAGAGGAGGGAGCAGGGTAACTCTTCAGAGGCTCTACTCCTACACTTTAATTTTGGGCAGGGGGGAGAGGTGGAGAAGAGACCCATTAGCAAACAGAAGATTTATGGCTGGAAATTTCAGAGAGCTCATTTCATTCCTTTCCAATCCAAACGCAGAACTGTGTTCACAAGCCAGCTAGACACTGGACTGCAAAAAATGTTGCACAGAAAAAAGGGAATTGCACAAGATATCCATTATCTTTTATATATAATCTGATGCTAGGCACCACTGTACCATTAAATTCTTCTATCTGCAAGTATTTACTGCTGAGATCTGCTTACTAGCCACCCTAAATTTAGCTCGGGAATGACTGTTAGACTTGCTAGAAACATGAGGTTCTGTTTTTTTGCTGAGTTACATTTTGTTTCATGGAAGGCTTTAGTTGAGGGGGACAGGGGAAAAATATTTCCTCTTATTCAGACACCAGTCTTTATAGCAAAACCTATCGAGATCCCAGTTAATTAGCAATTCCGAAGAATAAATGCCGATCATTTACCAAAGGCGCCGAGCAACAATGAACCAAACTCAGTTTAGAAAAAAATTAGACTCAAATTTCAGAAGGAAACAAACAAAGAAAAATAAACCCAAGGCCATATATATTTTGAGCAAATGACCAGGACCACAGTGGGGGAGAAAATTCTATAAGAACTAAAATCATTGTAACTAGCGCTTGGGTTCAAATTCTCAACCTTACAAGCAAAAAAACAAGAGGGGGAGAGCCTTTGATCTTATAGATGAAAGCTTTATCATTTTTTTTAAAGCAGCAGAGGAGTGCTTCGCTTAAGCCTTTTATATACTGTAACTTTTCTAGACGAAGGAGGTGCTACTAGTTGGTAGATTTCAAAGGTTTCTTATGACTATGAATCCCTACATTAAAAAGGAGTAAATAGTTCTAAAACTATCAAAAAGAAAAGTTGCTGAAGATCCAGGCTGGCACATTGTTAGCACACTGGTTTGAGCACAGTAAATAAACCCCAGTTTAGAAAAAGCTTGGGGAAGGGGTTCTTTTCCACATGAAACCAACTACTACTGTGTTCTAAAGTCAGTGTGAATAGAAGTGTAGTTAAATATACACACAAGATACACATACTCCCTCCTACCTATAGATAAACTAAAAGGATAGTATTCAAACCAACGCTGGTCTTTCTAATTTGTATTTACAACTGGGGTAAGCGATTAGGTTTCTGCTAGGAATTCTTTCATAAAAGCTGATTAAAATAGCCCCAAAGAGGCAGCTAGAGATCAGTATCATATCCCAGGATCTGGAGAGGGAAACGAAGACAAAGGAGGTGCCTCTGAAGGCAAACGGGTTTGGCTTTTGTGGGAAAACAGCGTAAAGGCTGCTTCAAGGTTGGAGTGTCCTTTGATAAGAAAAAGTATTTTGTCAGCCCAGCTGGGACTAATGGTGTGTTTATTGTACAGTGCCTCAAAAAGCAACCCAAGATTTCAACGGTACAGAACAAACAATAGCAAAACAAAAGAAAGTCTAATCTAATTAACGCCGCCTAGAACAATGAAGGGGCGGGGGGGATCCCTAATGCGCTTTAATTCAGTTCAGTGTATTTTGCAAATACAAATACGGAGCAGGTCGGCTGGTTTGAAGGGCATATGCGCCTTTGGCAGAGAAAGGAGCCCATGGCTGCTGCTACGTGAAAAGAAATGGACCAGATAAGCTCCGTTGAGTTTCTGTACACTCAGTTCAGAAAAAAAAAAAGTTGACGAGCATAACTCAAAACCGAAGGGAGGTGGGAGAAGAGGGGAAATGTTGGGTTCGGAGGGTTGTATAGATCTGAAAGTAGTAGAAACCCAGACCTTATTTTTCTGGATTGAAAGAAACCGAAAGGGGGGGGGAGAGAGAAAATGGCTCCCTCCCTCCGCCTGATTCGAATCATGGATTTCTGGAGTTTAAATATTTAGGCAGGAAAAACAGTCACCGACACACAAGCCGGTAGAGGAGAGCAAAGGGTTCCTCGTAAAAGCCCGGGTTTAAAACATCGCTATTTGGGAAAGTGTTTGGAATCTTCTCCCCGAGCCGAGCCCCGCAGCTTTCCGGAAAGGTAACTGCATGGAAAGGGATTAAATACCCACCTGGCAGGCGGCTGATTGCCCACGGGCTCTGATCTATTGGGGAGAAAAGTTTCAGGGGGGAGGCTAGCAGGCTTTTAAAGAATGGTGTTTTCTCCCCGGGTACCGCACCCAGCCTACAAGATGGCTCCCACCCAGCTGGTATCTATCAGTCCGGCTGCACCAAAGGGGGGGGGGAGGAGAAATCCCTGATTTCGCTATCAGTGGCAAAGATCAAGGCAATTAAATATTTGCTACAGGATAAGGTTGCAGTTAGCGATGGAAAGCTAGCTCGTATTTAACTGTTTTTTTTTTTCCGAGGGGGAAGGAAAAATAACCCACCCAGTATTGTTTACAGCGGAAGGCAGCCCGTGTTATGGGATTTGCTTTGCATTTTTCCCTGCATAACAACATCTCGAAAGCCTCGTCCGGGTAACCATTTGATTACATAAAATGCCATTAAAAATAGCTGCAAGGCTCTTCTTGCGTTGAGAGTTGTACCTAGTACATTTTTCTCGCTTAAAGCTTTTTGGGGGGTTTGGGTGGCTGACAAAGCGGGGAGTGAGAGCAAGATTGATCAACAGAGAAATCGCAGCTTTAATGAAATGCAGATTCCCTTCCCCACTGATGAGAAACACACTTGAAAAATGCAAGCGCCATTGGCAACCTAAGGACAAATAGGCAGCATTTTTTATTAGCAACTAAATGATTTATTGCATACATACCCCACCATCACAATTACAGCGTCTTGTCGGATCCGGGTGTGAAAACATTAAACATTTATACAATATGCGTTTAAAGCCACATAAAAGCGATTAAGCCATTTTTATTTTTTCCCCCCTTTGCTCTGCTCAAGGAGAACAAAAAATGAAACATTCCGAATCCAGGAGTTGAGAAGTCCAAAGAGGATGGTTTGGATGGCTCCTGCCTTGATCGTTAGGGTATTTATTAGCGGTGGATTTTTTTTTGTTAAATTGCATTGAGAATTTGCAAGCTTTCCGAGGAATAAAGCGCTATTTAAAAAAAAAAGGCGTAAACTCAGAGGGAAGCTGTCACTCATTGCTGCTCCAATGATCATTCAAAATCTCTCAGCATTCTGTTCAGGCAGCCATAAGCCACGGACTTGCATTAATTTTCTTTGCAATCGCCTCCTCTTCCCCCTCCCACCAGGCCGCGCTCTCTGCTCGCCCGGCCTCCCCCCCCCCTTTCTTCTTGTTGATCCTTTGGCTAATTTGGGATCAATCCACTGTTGACGAGTCCTGCTGAAATCGCCGTCCTTTCACTGGGGTTTCAGAAGGCGCCGGGGTGATATTTGGATGAGATCTTCTTTGCTTTAACATACAGAATTGCTTTTTTTCCTCTTGGCTCATGACTATTTTAGGTTTGGGGTCTCTCCCCCCCCTTCCTTTCCTCGCCTCTCTTTCCTGCTCTTCTGCTTCCAAAAGAGGGCAGCCTAGAAACCTGCTCGCTACGGTTTGACTATGGGCAACTTGAAACTATCCTACAGGACTCGACTTTTTTTTTTTTATTATTTATACTGGAATTAAATTCGATTTCCCCTCCCCCTTTAAATACCCAAGTTGGGCGGGGGGGGAGAGTTTCTAACTGCTTGACGAATTTCAGGACTTCTTGGTTAGAGGAGAAGAGGTGGTTCGACTGATTTAAACGCCTACACTGTTAAATCTAAGGCTTAAAAAAATAAGATAAATAAAATCAAATCAAACCGTGGAGCAGTGAATCCGAAACCGGGCTAACAAAACAAAGGTGTCTGCAATGTCTCTCGCTAACGCGCAGCATTGGTTAACCATTGCAGTATCAGAGCCTTCCAGATCGCATCTGAAGGTTAAAAGGAGGCATGTCTCGCTTGCTGTTAAAAATAGTTTACACGCCTTTTTCGCGAGGAAGGCGGCTGAATTTTGAGACAGGGTCTCCGTTTACACGGGGCCGTGTGTGTGTGTCTCCCTAAAACAAGGTATGTCCATCTTCCCAGGCGGGTAAAACAACAACACACCAACAAGGCAGTGTGCAAACGGATTGTGCTGAAAGAGGCATTGTACTCTCAAATGCAGAGTCTCTCGTCTCCCCGCTGCAGCTAGCGGAGCACGTCTCTGCAGCGCCGGGTTTCTCCCACCTAAGCAGATTTCGCATGGGGAGGGAAATACCGTCTTTGAAACTCACCACGAGGTGGAAAAAACAGAGCCGAGACTGTTTATTAAAACGGGGAAGGAGAAGGGTCTCGCAGGAGCCCTGCAGTGAAATGCAAATGAAATGTCAGTGGGGATTTTTGACCACAGATCATTGCTCTTTAATCGTGTTTTCAGCTCGGATTTTTTTTTTGGTGGGGGGGTGGAGTTGTTTGCCTTCAAAGGAGCTATGTAAAGGGACTATTGACTCTCCTCTAACGTGCATTTATTCTGGGATTATTTTAACCAGCCAGGCTGCAGTTGGTTCTTATCACCTACGTTTCTATAGGAACCTCTGTTGAAAAGGTTATACACACACTCACCGGCCTCTCGAAAATATTAAAGAGTAGCTGCCTTCGATTACGATCTAGTGAAGGATTCTGTCGTTTCTCCCCCAACCAAGTAGCCACCCACCCCCGCTGATCCTTGCTGCAAACAGCCCCAAACTCCGGCTCTGTCCCCCCTCCTCCCAGTAAGAACAACGCTCTCTCTGGGAATCCACTAAAGCTCTGTTTGAAATGATAAAGGGTGTGTTTAAAAAAAAAAGAAACAAGCTGGGAAATATTTCCCAGTAGATCTGAGTAAAGCCCCAGCTAGTAACTGCAGAAAGAAGGGGGGGAGGACAACCCCCCCCATCCTGCATTATTTGCCCTGGATGCTGCAAGCTTATTTTTTCAATCAGATCCGCGGCCCCCGATCCCTGAAAATAGGGGACTTTCGCTAAATGCAGCATTTTCACGAAATAGAGCGAACTGAAAAGAGCCGAGCTGCAGCTACAATCACCTTCTATTTTGATCAGTCAGCCCAGACTGGGGAAGGGGGCGGGGGGGGGGGCAGCCTTGAAACGGCCTCCAAAAATTCTCACCACCAGTTTTGATCATTCAGCCCTGTTAGGGGAGCCTAGAAACCGGTCGAGTCCTTGGTCCATAATTGGTTTTATAGGAATGGCTGAGGGCCAAAGTGTTTACATGAGGGTGAGTGGCAGTGCGAGCAGCCAATGGGAGACTTACTATGAAATTTTGGCTGGCCAGCTTGGAGAGGGGTGGGACGGGAGGAACAATGCTTGTTTCATTGCTAAAGAGGGTTTTTTTTTTTTTTTTTTTTTAAGATCGAGCGAGAGGAACTTGAAAGGGGGTTTGTGTAATGTACCTTTTCCAATCGCGGGCTGTATATGGAGATTCTGAATTCTCTAAACCAGCGCTACCTGGATTTTATTAAAAAGCAGAGCCCTCTGGAGCAGGAAAGCTGGATTTTAAAGGAAAGCAGAGAGCTCGGTGCCTGTGCTCCTTTTTCTTCCAGGGTGGAGGAGAGGGTGAGACCGACTTATGGACTAAAAGGACATTTTTATACCAAAACAAGGCAAGACGGGCAAAAAGTACTGTTCTAGCTTGGATCTAATTTCGGAGTCGGGAGGAAAGCAAAGGCAAAGAGCTGAAGAATGCCAAAGAAGAGAGTTGCATAGAGGAGAAAGGCGGATTCTTCGGGGCTGGAAAGGTAGAATTCTCCGAATTTATTATTATTTGTTGCAGTAAGTTAACTAGGTTTTGTTTGCGTTTTCGGTGAATAGGTTTCCTATGGGATCCGCTCCCCCGTCATCCTCCAAAACCCTTCCCGTAGTCTAGTTCGCTTTGATTTCACCCCAATTTCATTACTTAAAAGCCCCCCTCCTTTCTCCACCCCTTCCCCCGACACACACACACAAATCGAAAATAAAAATAAGGTTTCCAAAGCAACTCCCCAACTTCTCCTTTGCTGATACAGGCTTGGAAAGGAGGTAAGAGAGAGACATGTTATGGTTATGGGCTGTTTTTAATTAAAAGCAGGAATGCAGCCATTTTAACTGCGTTTAAGAGGAAGGAAAAGTAAGGAGGTTTTGAAATTGGAACAGATACATTAACCCCCCCTCCAAAAAAAAAAAAAGCTAGAATCAAAAGGGTCAGCTAAACTTGTCCATTTTGTCATAATGTTATTTCATTCCACCGTAAAATAGACCATTAAGAGGAGGTTTTTTAAAAAAAATGCAGCAACACCCCCCGCTTAAAATGGAAAGCATGTAGCTGAGGATGTCCAGTATTTTTTTTTTAAACATAAGTAAATTTTTCATCTGGTAACCAGAGGAAGGGAAGAGCCACTGCTTAATAAAGTGTAACTAAAACCAGGCTAAAAATAAGAAACAAAGCTGGAAAGAAAACTCATGTTAAATGGCGTTTGAGTGTTCTGGGCAGTGGATTCCCTCTTTAAATTCTGTGTAGGTTAAAGAGGGGTGGAAATAATTTCAATTTATTTCAGATAATTCTGAGTATTTGCTCTCGAGAGAAAACATGGAATACATGAGACTTCTTCACTTGATCTGGGAACCAGTGCTCACTAAACAGCTTGAGTACCCTTTAAAACATATATGAGAATGATTGCATGGTATTGAAAATAAATATTTTTTTGGGGGGGGGGACAGATTTAAAATATTCTGCTTCCCTCTACCGCCCGTTTTCCCTCAGTAAATTCTAGCTATCTTAACATTTTAACTGAAAGGTGATGAGTATTTACGAAGCAAAAGAGGGTTCTCGAATTAAGCATTTTTTTTACTAACTAATTTCATTGGCAAACAAGCCGCGGTTTAGAAAATACGTAAGAGTATTTATTCCTTAGTAAACCAGTAACTGAAAATGAAACTGAGGATAATACTGTTTCTAATAAGACTGTGCCAAGATGCAGTCCCATCTCTAGGTAATCTCCGAATTAAAATTATATCGTTGTTGTTTTTTTAATCGTGTGTTCAGTAATAAATCCACTTTCACACAAAAGTGTGATTTTAAGTGGATTAAGGAACACCAATTTAAAAGCCAAATAATAATAATAATTTTAAAATCCCCGGCTGCGTGTACCTACTGCAGTCCTCAAGGGCTAAAAAGTTAAATATTAAATACTTTCAGGATAAGATAATGGGTAAATGTATAGTGGGACATTTTAATCTGTGGGAAGGGGAGGTTTCGCGGTTTTGGAACCTAAAGTTGGTGATTGTGGAGAAGAATATATACTGCGGTGGCTGGTTTCAACCAGATTCGTGGGGTAGGAGAGGCTGGAATGCCGGAGTTAGGTTTTTATTAGTCAAAAATTATTTTAACCCGATCTAGCGGGGCTGGGTGAACTCCCCCTTGGTTTTGGGAGGGGGGGGGCGCAGAGGGGAAGGTTCTTTTAATTAAGCTGAAGTCTCTCTGCTGTTATTGCAACAAAAAAATATCGGATTCTCCCAAGCAACATTGAGGTCCTCTCTCTGTCAAGCCCTCTCCTTTTCCCCTTCAAGGCGAGGATTTTTTAAAAATATGATTTATATCGGTTGTTTAGAGGGGAAAAAAATCAGCCCAACTTTTGGGTGACCTGGGTATTAGCCTCCGTTTGCAAACAAAATGACTCATCGCGTGTGTGAGGTTTGGATGTGAGGGTGAATTCACCGGAGGGACGGTAACCCCCCCTCCCCGCCCCGTGTTTGTATCTGTGTCTCCCCTGCAGGGCGCTCGCCTCGCCAGGACCCCAGCACCCCACCGCGCCATGGGACGCTTTCACACCTTAGTTTTAAAAAACATCTGAACGGGGGGGAGGGGGGGAGATAAAGTCAACTCGGAGTCCGCGAGTGGATGATGGATGGCAGAGATTTTGGGCTTCCCCGATCTTTTCCCCCTCCTCTGCTGTCCGGGCTGGCCATGGAGAGTCACCGAGTCGGACCCGCCAGCGCAGCCGGGCGCATCGCTCCATCCGCCGGCCACATGGCTGCGGGGCTCCCGGCCCCTCTGGCACCTGGAAAATACCTCGCAGCGGGCATCAACATCCACTCCCACCCGGGTAAGGCGCTTTGCGGCCGCTCTGGCGGTGTGTGATTTAAATCTCCGAGTCTGAGCTGGAAAGGAAAAGCCCCCAGCCCCTTGCAGAGCCCGGGAAGGGGGGGTCCCGGTTCGGGGACTCTAGCTCGCCCTGGCGCGGGACGAAATAGATCCGATCCCATTTTTTCTCTTCCCAAAACGTTTCCTTTTCCCGAGGAGGAGGAAGGCTGGCGCGTGCGGTGGGAAGTCTAGGGAGGCATTTCAGTGTCTGGGGGGGGGGGAGGCTTTTTACTTTCTCCCCCCTCGAAGAAACTGACCTGAAACGCGTTCCCTGGTCTTCTAAAATGTTCTCCCGGCTGATAACATTTTGCATTGAAACCTTTAAAACTTGTCTCGTGTTCTTTTGCTTTAAACATAACCCCAAGATTTCTCCCATCTTCCTCGAGTCCTGACTCCCCTCCTCTTTATTTTTTTTTAACTTGCTCGATTACATTTTCCCCCCAAAAAACTATTTTATATAAAACCGGGACAAGGGAGAAATCTTCGCTTTTTCCTAGTCCGGATTTTTGTTTAAACCAAAGGATTACTAGGTTTCTAGTCTAAATACCACCCCCCAACATGTAACAATTCATCACATTTTTTTTAGCATCGGATTTAAATCTCCTGCCGGGAACAGGATTTTAAAAAAAAAAGTCTGAATCCTAATTTCAAGACAAGATCGTTCTCTGGTTGGTTTTCTTGTTTTGTAGATGATCATTTCAGTGACTGAGAATCTTGTTAAAAAAACAACAACCCACAACACCAAACCTGTGCTTTTCAGCTGAATGGCAAGAGGTGCTAACGCAGGGGTGGAAGACAGGACGAGTTTCCACCCCCAGTTTCTAAGCAGGGCAGTTACACAGTCGGAACACGCTTTGTTTTGCTAAAGTCTGTTTGTGTTAGCGCCTGAGAGCTCCCTCTGCTTTCATTCCCCAGCGTCTTCGTGGCGTCCTGGGAAGTTCGTTAAGTAAAGCAGGATTTTTTTGTGTGGAGGAGGCAGGGGGATTGAACAACCTCAAAAGTAAATTGTTTAATAGACACCAGCTGGATTTTAAAAATCAAGGAAACTGCCTGGGAGGAAAAGAGGAGAAAGCGGTCGGAGCTGCGTGGCGGCTTGCTCTTTGGGAATGCATCGCCTATAAATACCCCCAATGTACCATGTGAAGCCAACATTGTTTAATTTTAGCAGCCTTATTTCTTTGATTGCATGGCAGAGGGGGGTGTGTGTATGTATGTACACAAGGAATGCAAGCTCTTCCCCCCTCCCCCAGTAATTTATTGTCCGGGTTTTGAGCTACAGCGGTAGCCGGTTGCTTTGGGGGTGATTCAAGGCAGATGAAAAGTTTTAGTGTTCTCAGAAATTCCCTGCTCCCAGACCTCCCCCTTATTCCTTGGAGGGAGAGGGGTCCGCATAGGGGAGAGGAGTGGGGGAAGGGGAGGCAGTCAGAAATAACACACACACACACCGCATTATGCATCCCTGGGGCTAGCAGAATATCCAACTTTTGCACATTAACTGAGGCTGCATTTTTTGTGGTTGTGTGTGTGACTCCGTTAAAAAGCTGAGTAGCTGGAAGTGTTTTTCTTTTTAAAACTGTAGATCGAAAACTGTGGTGTGGAGGGGGTTTTTACGGTTTACGCTCTTTTAAAGAATCAATCCTTTACCAGCCTGATGGATGCAATTTCTAAAGTGCTCTGGGGCTATTTCTTATTAATACATAAAACCTACTCTCGAGTGCCTGCCTTTTTAGAAAGGGTTTTTTGTGTGTGTGTTTAAATTCTTATAAGTCAATATAGCTGGGAATCGGTATGCACACGTGCCAGCCAACTGTTTATTTTTCTTTCAATGCACATTTAAAAATGTTGCCTTTTCAGCTACTTCGTGTTGTGTAGCCCGTGTTTGTGGACTGAAAGGCGGTTGCTTGCAGTGCAACACTCAAATATTTCTTCAGTTTAAATTTCTTTTTTTCTGGGTGTGGAAAGGTGACTCTGAGTTTACTTTAGGCGTTGGTAGGGGACGAGTTTTGCAATAATAAACCTGCTGTTCTCCACGGCCTCATGGAATGAATGACTTTGAAATTTACAAACCTGATTGCCAACATCTGCAAAGAAGGAAGCAGCCCGCATCGAGGGAAAGATTTATTGGTTTTAGAATAGGTGGCAGTGCCAATTTTCCAGGTGCTAAAACAAGAGGTGTAAAATGAAGAGCAATAAAACGAAGCACATGGGCAAACACCTCATTTTCCACCACCTCCTGCTAAGGCAAAATGTAATCTCTCTAAAATTGATCTCCCTGCCTAGACAAACAGGTTGAGCCTAGTGTACCAGTATTCAGTTTCCTTTATTTTTAAAAGCTATACAAACCTGTAACTCTTTGCTAGAGAGGATGATTGCAATTACCTTTCCAACTTGTATTAATAGAAGCTCGCCTTGCTTGCTTGGGCTGTCTCATGAAATAATTGCGTGATGTTTACCCCCTTTTCCTCTGGCTGATCCCAGAAGCGTCTATAAATCTTGTGGCTCTGAGGTGCAAACACTGTCCTTTGAAAGGAGGTTCAGGTAGAACGTCCCCAGGGGCTGGTAAGCCAGTGGGGGGGATCTGGTCCTTATTTCAAGGAATTTAATCTTCTCTTTTCCACAAATTCGGATTTGCCATCTAAGCCACTTCCAAGATAACTCCCCCATCAGCCTTCCACAATCGGTTTCCCTGCACTCCCTCACCAACACTCTACCCTGTATTACTATTAACAAAGCTCTCTCACCCAGGTTGGCTACAGTAGGGAGTGGTAATTCCCAGACAGGCTAAATTGCATTAAAAAGATATGTACAATTAACAGTTTAAACTTCCATTATGCCATGGCAGTTGGTAGACAGGGATTTTTTACGGCTTTAACAATTTCATTTTAAACGATGATTGCTTCCTGCTATTTAGAGCCTTTCTTCTTTTTTTTAGGCTGTCATTTTAAGGTGTTGAATGAGGGAGGGGGGTAGCATTTTAACAGAGCATCTTAAAACTAGTCAATGAATAATGCAGGGCGAAAGCAAGTGGCTGCTGAATCCCTCCCCAAGTCATCTTCAACTCAATTCATCCCTTTAAAAATAGCATGATTTACCATGCTTCCGAATCTAGTCCCTTTAGCCCATTGATTTAAAAATTCTTTGCTGTGTAGCTTTTCTTTGCTAGAAAACGCGGAGCTGAAGGACCCTGTGCTCTGGCTCAGCTAAGAGACTTGCAGGCAGCTGTCTCTTCTCCTATGTATGTATTTTTCATGCGAACTTGCCAATAATCCTGATCCATTGAAGATTTTTTTCAGGGGGAGTGGGGACAGAAGTCTACTGTCCGATGCAGTCCAGTGTGGGTTGTTGCAGTTATGGGGAGGGTATGGGGCAGTGAGTAGGTAGATCTGGCTTCTCTGCCATCTCAGGCCTGGGGCTGGCAACAAGCAGTTCCTAGGGGTTCGACATTTCTTTTGATTCTTGGCTTGCTGGAGATAGGCAGGTCGTTCATGTGACTTTTGGGTGGCAGAGGACAGGATGTACATGCAGCCAGGAGGTAGCGTGACGCCTTCCTAAGTAAATGTCCATGAAAAGAGTTAGGAAGGTGACGTTATGCAATGGGATCTCATCCACCGCCGCAAAGGAGTTTGGCAAGAAGAGGAGGTGTCCTTTAAATAAAAGAGAAGGTAATTGCAATCAATGATGCCAGATTGCAGAGTCCATTAATACGCTAGCTTTTCATCTCTGGAGACCTGGGTTCAAAATCTGGTGGGTTATTATTGGTTTTTGCCTTAGGTCACAAGTGAAATGAGTTTAGTGGTCTCGGCTTAATCCACAAAGCAATGTTAGTTCCAGCACAAAACCCAGAGTTAGCGTGTTACTGTTGGCAATCTCGGCATAGGAAAAGTCTGAGACTGAACAGCATGAGCTGTGTGAGAGAAACTTGCCCAGCACCTGACTATACCAAAATGTACCAACCTCCCTGAAAAACAAAACAAAAACCTGCTTTCCCCCCAGTGTTAGGATTATTATTTTGTATATCTGGTGAGTGCTCTTTGTAGGCATTGCTACATTCTGGTCTGAGGAACTCGATTTTCTAGTGTGTTCCACTAAGGCTTCCTTAATCCACAAAAAGGGACTTAAATCTTAATGGCAAGACAAGTTCGATATTAAATAAAACTTGCAAGCTTGCCAGCCAAAGAAAAAGGGCCCAGATTGAGGGAAGAGATGCTTTTATATTTCCACGTTAAGTATCTGTGTCCGGATATAGGAAGTGTGAGAATTTTAAAATGGATTGGAAACTGATCCTATCTACACCATTGCAGTGATTAGCAAGAAAGTCTGTTGCACGTATTTACTGAGTATGAGACTTGGGCCTGCATAAAATTGATAATTTTTGCCAGCATAGCTACATTGGTTAGGAGCGTGGGTTAAAAAAACCCAACACCTCTCATCTGACATAGCCATGCCAGCAAAAGCCCCACGTAACTGCAGTTATACTGGCAAAAGTGCAGTTTTGCTGATATAAGCTCCATCCACATGAGGAGTGCTTTGCTGGCGTAGCATCTGGTTCAGCCATACTGGCCAAATGCTCTTAATACAGACCTGGCCTGCCGTCTTCTCTGCCTGTAAATTGCCTATCACACTGTTTAGTGCGAGACAAATGGTAAGAAATAATAACCTGTAACCTCTACACCAGCCTGCCGCAAGCTGGGATTGGGATGTGAACTCTAAAGTTATCCAGTGCTGTAAATTCAACTGATCAGCTTAGTGGTTCAGCACAGGTATTTTGGTAATTATGATATGTTCTGGGAAAATTTCATTGTGTTCAATGGTCCTTGAAATCACACTTCCCCTCTGGGTAGCCTGGTGGGTCTGGTACAGTGGAGTGCTGGCTTGTAGTGTAAAACAAGAAGGAATGTTAGCTGACTAGAGACCTGCCAGAGGTTGTATTTCTCCCTTGCATGCCCCTCCCTTGTCTAAACTAGGCATTTTTGACATACACTTACCAGTGCAGCCCCCCCCCCCCAAATAGCAGTGGTGGAGAGAGGCACTTGTGCAAAAAGAGCTCCAGATCACCATGATCTAGATCGACGCTGAACGGGGTTCAGGCTTGAACTAGTCATGTGCAGCCCTCGCTGCTAAACCCAGGGTTGCGAGTTCAGTCCTTGAGGGGGCCATTTAGGGATCTGGGGCAAAAATTGGGGATTGGTCCTGCTTTGAGCAGGGGGTAGGACTAGATGACCTCCTGAGGTCCCTTCCAACCCTGATATTCTATGATCTGCTGCAGTAGCAGCACAAGTGGAAATTTCTTGGCAATGCAGTCTAGGGTAGGAACACCCCCTCTCTTCCCCGCCCCCCCCGCCACTGTCTGGGTTACCAACTTGTTGAGAACAAATAGCTGAAGGTTGATAGAGGAACAGTGACAGTTCTGTGTCTATTCACCCCAAGGGGAAGTTGTGAATATGGTAGTTAGGCCATGTATTTTGTCCCCTAGTAGGTTTTTTTAGAAATATTTAGAGCATACATTGGTAAATTACGGTGCAAGAAGAATAACTGTTTTGTACCTAATAAGGACGGGAAGAGATTGAGATTCCCTGACCTTCCTTCCCTCCACTACCAATTTTTCCACCAACTTAAATTGAGATCACTTCAAAGCTTGCAAAGCCAGAGAATGTTATGAGAAGAATTGGCTTCTCTATTCCTGCACTAGTCTTCATTTCTGGGACTGTCCCGTGGGTGCAGCACTTCTTCCAGTGCAGTGACCCTAGTGACAGTCATTGT
Organism: Mauremys mutica; assembly: GCF_020497125.1. Taxonomy (NCBI): domain Eukaryota; kingdom Metazoa; phylum Chordata; order Testudines; family Geoemydidae; genus Mauremys; species Mauremys mutica. The sequence continues at coordinate 77,305,925 of NC_059082.1, read as the reverse complement.
GAAGCCATGTCTCCAGGAGAGAGACTTGAACTGGTGTAACAAACACCAGCACAGAACGCTAGTGTGGACCCCTCCTGTAGGTGCAACAGTCTTGCTTTTTAAACTACATATGTGTAGTTATACCAGGGCAAATTGACCTGTTCTAGACAATCTGCATAGAAAGGGCACCAGCATGTATGCCACCTGTTCACACCAACTCCAGGCATTGCTGGTGACCACCTGATCCCTGTCGACATCAGAGCGTTCATCATTGCAACTACCACTGGAGTTGAATACCTAGTAGCGGCCGTAGGAAATTCTAGCAGAGGAAGGATAGGAAACTACTCGAGCAATGAGGGCTAGTCTATAGTTCACAACAGACCTATTCCTTTCCAACACTTCAGCTGGTAGGGGAATGGAACTTGTTGGAGGGAAGATGGGGATGACGCTTGCTTGTTGTTTAGCTTTTCTAATATAGCAACGTTGGTAAGCAGAGCGGTTGTTTGCAAAAGGGAAATTCTAAATTTCATTTCCTTCCTAAAGACTGCAGCAACGTTCTTGTTGGTTTATAATTACATTATAATAGTGGTTATTTAAGGAAATTAATTTAAGGTTCCTGCAACAACGTTAACATAGCATGTTGCACTTTGTGGCTTGGTCTGGACTAGCATTTAAAGGTGTGATGGTAGAATTAGCTAGCTAACGGGATCTAACACCTAGCTCTAGTCCAGGCAAGTTGTACTTAAGGAAATGCTAAGCTTGTCCAGTTACAGCCTGGGTGCTCCACTCTCCAAATTTTGACTTGCCTAGTTTGCCAGGTGCTGAAGTACAATTTGCAGTGGTTTTTGTCCAGTTTTAGAAGGTGTTAGCTAGCTCAATCTAACAATACAACCATGTATTGGTTGTACCAGTGTCTGGCTTAAATGCATGGCTTAACCTAGCACTGTCATACAATGTATACCCTAAAATATAAGGGATGTGTGAGCTTGCTGAGTTAATATTACTGTAAGATCACTTGCGTTTTTGCTTTTATTTTAATTGTAAAACTTTAACTCAGTTTTTGCATGTATCTTTTTAATAAAAGAGGCTAGGATGCAGGGAGGGGGGGGCAAATGTTTGCACTTAATAATGGTAAAATTTAAGGGGTCCCAATTAGATTGTAAAGTTCACACCTCACTGAGATGAATGAGATACAAGCAGAGAGAGAGAGAATCTTTTCTGCTATGATTTGTCTGAAAATAGTGCTCTGAAGAGGTGGGTTGTCAGAGCAGCCTGTCATCTGTTTGCATAGTGTTTGCTGCATTTTACCAATAGGGGTGGGGGGCCCTTTAAAGAAATTCAGGCAGGTCTAGAATTGCAGGAATACTGCTCAGTGCAGCAAAATTTGCAGAGATCTTCCTAAGATCATCCAGCCCATAATTCTCATCCTCACCATTTTCTCTTTTTTATTCCGTTGTTGAGGCAGAATTAGGAGAGATTTTTGTTGTGTGGATTTCAATGCAACATTTAATATTTATTTTTAAGTGTATCAAAACTGCCCGTTTTATAAACTCTAACCCTCTGGTGCTGTGGCTGGATCTGTGTGGGCATGAGATTTTCTGCACCTAGCAATTGTGGGATCAAGACTCCTTGTGATTTTTCTCCAGTCTCCAGATTTTTCACTAGTACAAACTCCCTTTTTACACTAAAAGAACAGGAGTACTTGTGGCACCTTAGAGACTAACAAATTTATTTGATGCTCAAATAAATTTGTTAGTCTCTAAGGTGCCACAAGTACTCCTATTCCTTTTGCGGATACAGACTAACACGGCTGCTACTCTGAAACCTTTTTACACTAGTACGTTACAAGTGCACTGGGGGAGTAAGAGTGGTAAAAAAAATAATCCCTAATGTAGACAAGCTTCCAGGAGTGGTGTAGCAGTGAAAGTTTGGCTCTCTTTCCTTAGTGTCACAAATGATCAGCTATTGCGTATGCAGTATGCTTCTGTTTTCCTTTCCCGTTGTTTTAGATGATGATTATGGGAAACAAAAGGTGATCATTTTGGTATCACTCTAAATCAGGGGCGCATTGAGGAAAAAAACTGGGAGGTGAAGGATGATTCTAAACGGACATTGCTGGGGACCTGAAGAATTTTAGTGTTTTAATGTGGCAAGAGTTGAAATGTTGATAAAAGATATAGGTGACCTTGGGAACAATTTTTATTACAAGCATCAGTAGTGGCCAAAAGAATCATTTTAAGGGAATTGGAAAATTGACAAACCGGCTAAAGATTGTGGGACTGGTACAATGAAATGAGTGATGTGGCAAGTCTGGAAGAGATACGGTGGTCTTAGAGAAATGACTGAGGGAGAATTTAAAGGAGATTTTGGACCTCCTTTCTAGATCTGTATGCCTGATACCTTCAAAAATGGTCACAGTTCCATATATCTAGCCATCTTTTTTTATCCTGGTATGTTATTAAATGTTAGATAATATATAACCGTCAAGAATAAAAATAGTCCTGCCTCCTGTGTACTACTGCTTTTCTCCTCCCCACTATGTTCTGTTCAGCCTCTTATCATTGGTCTTTAAGCTGAATTCCCCTTGGTTTTGAATGCACTTTTAATATATTTGGTTTTAATTGATTTTAATTATGAAAATCATTTAAATGACAGACATGCTTGGCAGGTGAGGTTAACTTTGCTTTGCATATATCTTCTCTGCAAAAAAGAGTGTGTTCTGAACTCCAGTTCGCCCAGTCCGGTTAAAACAGCAGTGAAGACCTGACAACTCAGCTTTTAATTCAGGTTAAAGTCTGCAGGGGAGCCTGCTGTTGAACTCACCTAAGTTAACTGAGTTGCCAGGTCTTTGCTGCTATTTTAACCTGCATTAGCTAAATTGGGTTAGCTACCCTGTGTTAAGAACGCTTTTTTGTTTTTGTTTTTGTGAAGATATACCCTTCGTGCAAGTCACAATCAGGGCAATAACATAGGTGTGTGTGTGTGTGTGTAATAACTAGAAAGCAATAACACATGGCACTCCCTCCATGTACTGTGTGTGTGACCATTATGTAGTTCTCTGTTTCATATCCAGATCTGTTATGTCAATATACATCATATGGACGATGTTCCGACAAATCAAGTTCTAGTCTATTCAAGTGCATAAACATCTCTGTGTGTGTGTGTGTATTATCAGTCCCCCTCCCCTCCCCCCGGTTTCTTGGTTTTGGTGAAATACCAAAACACTTTTTCTCCTTTTTATGCTCCAGTAGCTGTACACACCACACGTCATTTCAATCCTGTGTTACACTCAGGGGTTTCCCTTCACTATCCCACTGCTGCAGCAGAGCCTTCTCCATAATGAGATTAGTAGCACAAAGCAGCAATTCTTCTGCTTCTTTTAATGTATGTTCTGGGTTTGTGTGGGATCGGAAATTCCTACTTTCATCAGACGAGCCCTCTCTGTAACATTTTTTTGGACAGATCTTCCTCGTCTCCTCCTCACAATGACATTTTGTGTTGGTACAAGCATTGTATACTCTCCCCCTGCCATTGTTAAAGTTAGTTTTATCTTATTTTCTTCTCTAAATCTCTCCACATAACTGAACTGCCTCCATCTTGTCTGGCACAAGAAAACTCTCTGTCTTTTCCTAGCCAGTTAAATATAGTTCTGAGAATAATAAAACCATCTCTTGTATCATTTAGACAAACGTTTCATGCCTATAGGTAGAAGTATAAGTGACATCCCGTAGATGACAATACTCTACACAAGTAGCATCTGTTGCTGGGTGGCTGAACTTTGCAACGTCAGGGGCCGTGCTGGCAATTTGTCAAGAGCCCATGGGCTGTGTTTTAATTTGAATATGTATTTGCATAATTTACCAAGAATTAAGGCACACAACCATAATATTTGCTTATACTTTTACCTCCTTTGATCAGCGACTTAGAAAGCGCTTGTTTTGATTTTTTTTGCCAGTAGTAAAAACATGGCCATTTCCGGTTGTGCCATCTTTCTAACGGCAGGGAGATGTTAGCAAAGGGCTACTTTTTAGGGGAGCATCTACTGGGTAGCCTTGATATGGGGTGAGGTTTCAAGCAGAATGGTGTAGTGTGTTTATTTCATTAAAGGGATGGTTTGGAATGCCAGGGCAGGTGGTAGAAACAAGGTGCAAAGAGAAGTAGGGATACAATTGCAGGTGGTGCTGGTAGCAGGAGGAAAGGTTCTGCTGCCCAGAATGATGAGACAAGGATGGGGTGGTGGAGTTTGAGAGGACAGGGAGAGCTGATGGCACTCACTGGAAGGTGTTGTGAACCCCACTGAAGACAGGGTTGGGGAGGGAATGGAAAAGGGGTAGAATTGTGGGGTCTGGTCATGCCATTGTTGTTAATGGGGCTTTCTGCTTACAAATGGATGGCGTGTTATGGCCCACGGGCAGAAGGTAATATGAGATTCAACCTGTCAAAAAGCTCATGGTACTCAATCTGGGGGGTCTGGGGAGGGAGAGAACTATCCCAAACACAGAATCTGTGGGAGCGAGAGATGTGGAAAGGCGTAGTGCTGCAAGAGACGTGGGATGCTAGTGAACCGTAAATAGAGAGGCATCCAACACAGACCAGAGAGGTGAGTAGTGCCTCTTGAAACCACCCTGGTGAGACAGCATTGAGAATTGCATGTGGCTTTCTGTGCACCTCCATCCCATGGGACGGGCAGTTTGACTAAGAAGGAAAGATTAGAGGACTAAAATCTGAATAGCTTAGCTGAAAAAAACCCATCTGTGGGGATTGCAAGTTTAGTATTTGGAGGGGTAAAGGCCCAAGGACAGAGGAACGTTCAGAATGGTTCAAAGAATAAGTGGGTTGAGATAAAGAGGAGAATTATTTAGGACAAATACCAGGGAAGATATCTTAAAGATGTTACGGTCTATTCTGGTTTGCTGCATATAGGGACAATATCAGTCCCTGGTATAGATCTCTGTATGTTTCAGGACCAGGGTAAAACACACCAGCGTAAGGCCATGCTTTACACCTGTATAGAGCATTTACACTGGAGTTTGTATCCTGTATCGGCACAGAAATCTCTAATGTAGACAAGTCCATAGGTTGTTGACTAGTCTTAGTGGTGGAAGCCATGTCAGTTGCAGATGTCCTATATGAAGAGGACAAAGCAATGTAGGGAACATTGGCGGGAGAATGTACATTGGGAGGCTTCTGTTCTCTCTGGCTTCTGTGATTTTAAGCGTTGGAGTTTAGGAAGACTGTAAAGGAGGAAGTGAGGGAAGCCAAGATGAGAGGAGATAGAAAGCATGAAGGAGAATTGTGCATGAGCTAGTGGTCAAATAGCACACGCCTTGCTCGTGTGAGCAGTCCCAATGAAATTATGAAGTCGAGGGGACTCCTCACGTGAGTAAGGCATGTGGTATTTGGCCTTATTCAGATGTTTTGAAGGGGACAGTAGAGAGCTGGGAGATGGTGGAATCTTGGCCTTGTCTAGTGTAGACAACCAGTTTAAATCAGCTTAGAAATCTAGCTCATTAAACCAGTACAAACGCCTCATCTGGATGCTCTTGAAGGGGTAGTGACAGTCCATGTGACTGTGTCCCATTTGAAGCAACACTGGAGTTAGGCTAGTTTAGGGGCAGAAAAAGCGATTCAGACACTTGGCTCTAACGAGTCCATGTTGTGCCATCGTCTGGAGGGGGGATTAGTCAGCCCAGCTCTGTGCTGCCCCACTGCAGCTAGCCATTAATATTCTTCCACCCCCTCTTGCTACCAGGGCCGGCTCTAGGTTTTTTGCTGCCCCAGCTGCAAAAAAACAAACAAACAAACCAACCTCCTGAAATGCCACCCCTGAAATTGTGCCGCCCCACAATGCTGGTGCCTAGAACGGGTCCTGCTTGATACGCAAACCTATGGTTCCAGCTTTTTTGGGTAGGATGGTATTAAAAGTACTCACAAGCCCTTTATTACCACAGTGTCTGAGTGCCTCACGGTCGTTAGTGTGATGTAGGGAGGTACTCCTGTTCCTAATTACGGTGGGAAACTGAGGCATAGTGTGGCGTGCTCCATCTCATATGGGAAGTCTTTGGTCATATAGGGAATAGAACCTGGATCTCCTGACTCCAGCTTAGGGCCTTCACCACTTGGCCATCCTTCCCCCCTCTCATGGAATACTTCAGCCTGGAGCGGTTGGTTTCAGAACTAGGCTTTCCCTGAGTCATTAGTTTATGGTTTGAGCACTCGGTGCCATTGCTACAGGAGAGAAATGGCTTGCAGAAGTCCAAATGAATTTAAAAGCTCTTAAGAAGGTGGGAGCAGCTTCCACCGCAGAGGTCTTCTCTTCTGCAGCCCTCTTGTTCAGTTTTGCTATCCCTCTGAATTCTGAAGTGTGTGACCCTGGGGTCTGTTTATGGTCTGGGCCCATCAATGGGACGGTGGTGGGGGCTCCTTTTGTGTGCCTGATCCAAAGACTCCCATTGATTTCAATGGGCTTTGGGGCCCTGATCCTGCAAAGACTGATGCACATGCTGGACTTTATGCACTGAGAGTAGCCCCATTGACTCCAAGTCTTTGTAGAGGTTCATCACAGACACGTTCTGTGTCTTCTCTGCTATAAGGAAATTGCAAGTTTCACAGCTTAAATATAAGACACCCCACCCCCATTTAAAGTGCCTGAGAATCGCAGTTAACACCAAATATCCTAAGGAGTCAAACTGGCAGCTCATTAGGAAGGGGATTTCTGATAATAGGGGAATTTTGGATATTGAGGGACAGGACTCAGGAGACATTTGGGTTCTGTTCCCAGCTCTGCCCTGACTGGCTGTGTGACCTTGGCCAAGCCTCTTTCATAGAATCATAGACTATCAGGGTGGGAAGGGACCTCAGGAGGTCATCTAGTCCAACCCCCTGCTCAAAGCAGGACCAATTCCCAACTAAATCATCCCAGCCAGGGCTTTGTCGAGCCTGACCTTAAAAACCTCTAAGGAAGGAGAGGTTTTTTCTTTCCCTGTCCCTCAGTTTCCCCACATGTAAAATGATGCTGATTTACCTTGTAAAGTGCTTTGAGGTCTGCTGTTGAAAAGCCCAATATCAGAGCTAGATACTATTCCTCTGAAAGCTTAGACACCAGGTTTAAAAATAAGCAGTTGAGAAAGCCACGTCTACTGTAACTTTGAGTCATAGCTGCTCATGCCAGCTCTGTCTGGCTTCTCCTTTTTTGTTGTTCTTTTGGCATGGTCCTTAGAGTCGAAACAAATCCAGATCCAGCTGCCACCTTATAACCTAATTTTAATGATGGGGTTTGGGTGTTTGTTGTTTTGGCTATGTACAATAATGGATACCTAAAACCTGCTAGGGGGAGGAGGAGATGGCACCTTCTGGTGCCAGTTGTTGTTGGTATGTTTCGTTGCAGCCCCAGTAAGCAGGCTAGTTTGCATAGTGAAAGTTCCTTGCCCGCAGGAGGACAGGAAACCTCAATGGAGAAGATGCAAAAAGTATCTCCCATCTTGGGCCATGCTGATATTTTCACTGTTGTGGGTTTAGATACTATCTATATACTCAGAGCCGGTGAGCTAGGTGTCTCGCAGATGGGTCTGAAGATACAGTCCTTTCCCCTAAGAGCTTCCAGTCAAAGGAACTGGTAGACCCTGCACTCTGTGGTGTCCCTTTGGGGTGTGTCCTCAGTGCAGAGGTAACTGCGGATTGGAGCTCGGGCTGGCCTAGCCTGGGTCTGAACAACCACATTGCAAAGTTCTGTTTGCTCCCACTCAGCTGCGTCTACTGGTGCTGTACACGCTCGGGTGTGTCCCATGGAGGCATGTCCCATGGCTCCTAGCTCTGCAGTAAGCTGAGACATTCTCTGATTCTTTCTCCATGAATTGTGGGAGAACTTGTCTGTTCTTCTGGTGGGAGGTGGGGTGGAAATTGTGGGAAGGCACCGAAGATCAATCACTTGAATGGCGTAGCTCAGTGGCTCTCAACCTTTCCAGACGACTGTACCCCTTTTCAGGAGTCTGATTTGTCTTGCGTACCCCCACTTTTCGCCCCATTTAAAAACTACTTGCTTACAAAATCAGACATAAAACTACAAAAGTGGCACAGCTCACTAGTACTGGAAAATTGCTCACTTTCTCATTTTTACCACATAATAAAATCAATCAATTGGAATATCAGGATTGTACTTAAATTTCAGTGTATAGTATATAGAGCAGTACAGGCAAGTCGTTGTCTGGATGAAATTTAGTTTGTACTGACTTCGCTAGTGCTTTTTTTTTGTAGCTTGTTGTAAAACTAGGCATATATCTAGATGAGTTGTACCCCCTGGAAGACCTCTGTGTACCCCCAGGGTACATGTACTGCCGGTTGAGATCCACTGGTGTAGCCTGTGTCCTCATTGCAAAGTGGATGCGTTTCCAGCCCAAATGTAAGCAGCACTTGGACTCTATAAAGCCCCATCACATCTGAGAGAGAGGATTTTGTGTGTGGATGGGAGTAGGGCAATGCCCAAGTTAACTCTTCGGTGAAAACAAGCCTCTCAAATGCAGCATCACCTGCGCACATCAAGTTTGCAGGACCAGGGCCTGAATAGACAATGGCAGATGAAAGCTTGAGGGATGCAACACAGAGCAGAGGGATACGATTACGCAGGAATATATTACAAAGCAGGAAAAGGGGAGAGCTCTCCCATAATTCACTGCAGATACGGCCCTGTTCAAAGAACTGCAGCAGAAAGGGAAGAGAGGGCAGATGGTATTTACCTTTCCGAGCTCAGCTGCCTCCTCCAGTTTTCCTTTCAGGCACCCTGTTGTGAGTACTCAGGGTTGGCTAGTGCCCATCAGGCAGGAGTATTTAATTTCTCAATGGGAGGGGAGGAAGATAATGCTGCATAGTTTAATTTAACCTGCTGGTGACCTGGTCTGAAGTCATCATGTCTGAAAATAGACTGTGTTCCCCTCAGGCCATGGCTAATGACTCTGGGAAGGCTGGATTCGGTCTCTGAAGGCTGACTTAATTGTTGCTGCCAGAAACTTGGCACAGGTGATCTTGGGACCAACACCTGGGCCATCCCATAATAAACACGCCCCAAATGTTTGTAGCCTTCGCTGGGAAAAGGCAGCTAAGGTGGTGCTCCCTTTTTAATTAAAGGGACATTGTCACATAGTTTGGGTGCAGGGTTAGCCTACTTCAGCTGCACATTAAGTGCGTGGACAGGGCTCTGAACAATCGAATGAATTGGGTGCCGTGGGCTTTTCTTCCAATCTCTTCACAATTTTGATTTTTAAAAAAATATATCCTGGAACTAACGTGCCATTTGTTGATCACCTTGTTCACTCCTTCCCCTGCCCTGTGTCTGTTTGGTCCATTTAAATTGTAAGCTCACCGGGACAGGGACTATGTGTTTGAACACCACAATGAGGTTCTGTTCTTGGCTGGTCCTTAGGCACTACTATAATAAACACGATTGGTGATTATTGATTAGCATGAATGATTATTACAATAAACTCTGGGCCAAATCACCCACTGCCATCTACTCCTGGTACCAGTGGCAAAGGCTGAGGACGACTGCGTGCACGTGTCCAGCTTTTCTTTGCTGGGAAAATGAATTGTGCTAGAAAATATGTTAACTAGTGTGAGGTCAAATAGCACTCGGCCCTTAGTGTGGACAGAAACTGGTCCTGGTTAACCCCCGGGCCCTTGCCATGGTTAATATCCATATTTGTTACCTTGTTTTCTTACAAGATGCATTTTCCCAGTGTCGGCCACATGCCCCCCTTCACTCCTTGTCCATGCAGCAAAGCTGTTCCGAAGAGCTGCTGTAGCCTCGATGCTGCAGAGGGCACTGCTCTGCTGGGGAAATGGTAGGCGAACCTACATCACAACAGATTCCTGGGGCTGCCCCCCAAACCTGACCGGGGGGATGTGCAGTGAACCTCCTAGGGCTTGGGCACTCAGAAGCTGTGACTCTTCCTCGAACCTGCTGTCAACTGCAAGCATGGATTCCACTGCCTTTGGGCCCTCTGCGGGGATAGAGGAAAGGGTGGGCTTTGCCCTGGGTTGAGCAGGAAATAACAGGCAGGTTTTTAAAAAGTTTTAATTTTTTGGTGATGCTGCAGACATACAGATAGTAGTGTCAGCATGAGATCTCTACCTGTCTGGGTACTTGCATGGCAGCATGGGCTAGTGGGTAGAGCATTGGTGTGGGCTCAGGAGACCAGGGTTCTGTTCCCATCTGAGCCTGTTGGGTGACTTTAGGCAAGTCACCTCCCTGCTCTGTACTTCAGTTTCCCTATCTGTAACGTGGGGATAGTGACAGTGGCATTCTTTTTAAAACACTGTGAGATCTACTGATGAAAAGCACGGTGCCAAGCTAGGTATTAAAGGTTCTTGAGGCAGGCACTAGCTTTTTGTTCTGTGTCTGTACAGCTCCAAGCACAGTGGGGTCCTGATCTGTGACTAGGTCTCCTAGACTCTATGTAACACAAATAATAATGAGGCACTGTACTCTCTGAGGCACATGGCCAGTATCTTTAAAGCGGATCTGCTGAACGATCATCTCAAAAGTTAAATCCCATGCATAGCTGTTTGGTTTACTTTCGTGTCCACTCACCATCAGAGTTTGCTTAGCTCTGCAAATAGGGTTTGGTGGCTGATTGTTACTGCAGCCTCAGCAGGGGGAAGAAGGCACCAGAGGATAGAAATAATAGATCACAGAAATTCAGATTAGAGAGGTGGAAAAGATCAGTTAGGGCTCCTCTGTCTAAATCTTGCTGCTAGTGCAGGATTCTCCTTGAATATATTGTTCTGGTAGGTATCAATAGGTGGCGCTGTTACACATAGTTTTCTAAGCCCCTCCCCCGGTGTGTCTGAGCAAAAATATGTTCAGTCTTGGGAAGACACGTGGTTGTGTTTATTACTAGATCCAGTGGCCTATGGCATGGGAGCAGTGAGACCAGCAGAAGAGTTTTGCTCTTTGCCTTCAGCTCTGATTAGAGTCGATTCTTGAGGCTGATTTGCTCTCTGAGAACTTGGGCATTGGTGCTAGGCTGAAATTCCTGGGAGAAGAGACTGCCCTGCATGCTGTTTGACCACCTCTGTTCCAGGATTGGTGCATTTTTGTGTATATATAAATAAAACAAGTTACACTTTAGAATATAATCAGGCTCCACTTCCTTGATTTCTCATCCAGTTGGGAAGCCAGCCTGCAAGGCCTTGGACATACGCTACTGCTTGGCAGAAGGGTGACACTGGTGTCAGGAATCGGATCAACAATATTCAGACTAAAAAGTGAATTGCCTTAATTTTATCCCATTAGCTCTAGGGCCATTCTCAAAATTCTCTTCTCCCTTGGAAGGTTTCTGTTCTCCTGATACTTGCAGAGAGTTGTCACTAGTTATATATTCCATGTGTCCTTAAGTGAATCTTTAAAAATTCCATCCCTCGCTATGCACTTGGCTAGAAGGATGTTCAGCAAAGAAGAACATTCAGCACATAAAGGCTTTCCCTTCCAGTCCCACCAAATCTTTGAGAATCATGGCATGTCTGAAAGAAAAGGAATGCATTTGAACAACGATTAGCTGGTTCAGTGTTCCAGCAGCGTTCTCTGTAATCAGTGACATCTGGTGTAGTGGTTGTGACTCTAATTTATTTTTTATTGTTTGCGCTGGATGCATCTCTTTGCACATGGAACCTTGGCGCATAAGGAGGGAATAAATGTTATTTGGTGTATGGGGTTTTTGCATTTGAAGTCCTATATAAGGATGGATCTAATGTAAAGAAATCTTGCTTGCTGTTGGTGTGTGTCCTTGGGTACCCCCTTGTGGTTTTTCAGAGCAAAGGCTCTGGCGGGCTGGACCTAAATTCAAGGCAAGGCCTCTGGATTCTGCAGCACTCTGGTGGAAATTCTGGGACAGTTAGGATTAATTTAAAAATAGAAGTTCTTGTTGAATTAAATACGAGATTGAAGGATGCAGTCAGCTCAGTAGCCCCCAGGCTATTTAAACTAAACTGTGAAGTTGTCAGGGGAGAAGCTGGAAGTTTGAGCTCTGAGATAGGAGACAGTTGGGGCATTGAGCACTTGGGAAGGTTTTGTAGATGAATTGGAATTGTGAGCTAGATTCTTTTTGGGCTTGTCTACACCTAGAGTTATTCCAGAATAAGAACATCAACACATGGAGTTAATCAGGAATAGTTTATCTGCTTTAAATTCATCCCCTACTTTGTATGGGATTAATTTGCATGAATAGACAAGTCCTAACTAGATAATTTTAGCAAAATCATCAGCAATGAGATAGTCAATTGTTGACACTGACATTGTCATCTTTATATTTTAGAATTAACACCCAACTGAGATGAATGTGGGTGGTTCACACCTCTTTTAGCTATTGTTTCAGGCTGTTGGCACACTCAGTGCAGTAAGCGATTTGGCCACTAGATGCCTCCATGCTGCATAGAGTTCCAGACAGTGTGTGATCCCTGGTAAACAAAGGAGACAAAGTTGAAGCTCAAGCTTGTTTGTGTCTGTGGTTTGTCTTTTTTTCAAGGAGGACTGTGACACTCAGGAGACCCCACTTAACCACGTTTCACATATTCAAGGTTTTCTTCACAACCATGAGGACTAGTCACTCTCCCCCCCCCAAAAAAAAAAAAAGAAAAAGAAAAGCTGAGATTTTGCAGCCAAGGGTGAATTTTTAAAGCTGAAGAGGAACTAGGTGAAAGCAAACCCTCTGATTCCAGGACTTTGGAATAAGATTTCTATTGCAGTCATCCACAGCAAGCTTCGCTGAGAGCGCCCTGGCTAGCAAACAGGCTTTGTCAGGGTCTTTACTCTAGCAAAGCTGCAGGGATGAGGAGAAACCGTTCAAGCCGCTGATTGTTTGCCATGGGGAAAGGGAGTGTTTTGTAGGAGCAGCCACTTTACAATCACTGGGCTCTGTCGGTTGGCATAAGTCTTGTGCCCCTGTCAACAATGGGCATTAATCCGTGGCCTGGTTCTCTCTCCCTCCTCTGCTGCCACTGAATGTGCCTCCATGGGATTGGCTGTTAGCCACTAAGTGTGATGCCATTGTTGGCTACATGAGCATCATAGGCAAAAGGAATCTGATCAATCAAAGCAACAAAGCATCTTTCAGATGCTGGCTTTGTCAGCCACTTTGTGGTTTGGAAAGAGAGTTGGGGGACGGCAGCCGGGAAATTCTGTCATACTAAATTGAAGCCTTTGCTGTCTATTTCATGGCTCCCAAAAGGAGGGCAGAGTACCCGTCAGCAATCCAGATTGCTAGCCTTAGAATTATGCCCCAATTCCTCTTTTGGGGCCAAAGAGAGTCTAAGGAATTGGCTCACAGCTGGCGTGAGATACTGGCAGCTCCCACTGCGTGTGGAGTAAACTGGGAAACTGAGGCAGGAAGGCTAGGTCGGGGAATGAGCCTTGGGACGTTAGTTAAAACTCTTGCTTCCCTACAGAAAGGGAGGCGCGAGAGAGAAGTCAGACTGAGAGTGTTGTAAATCCAGAGCAGCTCGGGAAGCCATCCACTACCAAACAGATTTACTGGCAACTCAAGTAAACGGGCCACTGAGCAAGACGAGGCAGCTGAGTGTTTCTAGCTTGCAAGGTCTCGGTGCAGATGCAGGCGCTGACAGACCCGCCCCAAGCCTGCCCCAGTCCTCTCTTTCCTTGACCTCTGTCCAAACGGCTGGCTGCGGGCAGAATGGAGAACTGAAGAATGGGGAAGTGGTGGTGAGGTGGAAGGTACAAAAGCCCTCCGCAGATTGTAGGGAGGCTGGTTCAGCTGTTTTTAATTTCCTGTTGCTCAATCAGGCCTTCACCAAGGCCATGGAATGTGAGGTCCCAGTTCCATCCTGCCTGAGAAGCACATGTCGATGCCTGGCTTGGCTGCTTTTTCTCCTCCCGCTCCTCGTTTGCTCCTGTCCTCACGTTCCCCCCAAGGACCCTTTTCTTGGCCCAGGCCTCACAGCTAGCTTCTTGCTTGTTAGGATCCCTTCTTTACACTAACAGAATCTTTCCTTGTAGGGGAGCAATAGTCTGCTGGGTAAAGCCCAGGGCTTGGGAGAGCTGGGTTGTCGTCCCAATTCTGCCATGGGCTTCCCTATGGGACCTTGGGCAAGGCCTGACTACTGCTTCTGGGGGTGCTCCACACTTGTGGAAATCAGACCCTTAACCGCTTGCGTTCCATTTCTGTGTCTGTAAAATGGGCATAACACTCTAACGAACTGGCTAATGTGCTTGTGCGTATGCACACATCACTGCCTTGACGGGAGGGAATCAGACACTGCTCAGCTGGTTATCGGAGGCACCATTCTGCTAGTGGTGAATGGCAATTCTCACGAGGCCATGAGGATCTGGGTTCTCTTCGTGTTTTCACCGCCATGCCGTGGTGTCTGTAGTGACGAGTCTGTCGTCCTCCGTGGCCACGGGTTTGTTACCATACGTGACCACATCAAGAGCCTCAAAAGGGACATGCCGTGCTAGTGCACAGCAGACTTCTAGCTATGGTACTTATATGGCCCCCGTTGTCAGTCTCTGACCACCACCCAGTCTATAAGGCCTCTATCCTCCCAGCAGCCCAGTGAGGTAGGGCCATGCTGTAGCCCTGTTATCCCCATGTCACAGGTGGGGAACTGAACCCAGGTCACGGGCTAGCACTCCTACCCACCTGATCATTCTTCCTCTCCTCCTCAATGTCAATGGGTGTGTCTGGCTTCCCCTCCCACTAGGGAACCAGCACAGTATCACGGGAGTCTCATTAGCTGTGTCAGTTGTGGGGCGAGAAGGCTGGAGCTTTTATGTAGCAAAAACCTGATTTTGTTGTCCACAGAATCCCCCTCTGCCTTTCCCTAGACTTTGGGCGCACGAGGCTCTGGGGTAGCTTCAGTGGGTCACCGAGGGAGAAGTCACTGCATAGCATTCAGCAAGGGATAACCGATGCAGAAGTACTTGCAGAGCATGCTGGGTAACAAAGCCACCTCTCCACCCATTGACTAAGGGACTTGCTGTTTTCATACCATGGCAGGTGAAGACAAGAGTCCATACTGAGCAAGATGAATTTTTAAATGGCCTGGGTCCAGACTCCCCAGTGTATTCGAGGCAGGAGTCCATGCAGGGCTGTTAACTTGCACCAGCTCATCAGGTGGCGAGTTGGTGGCAAAGGGACGAAAGCTCAAAGCACCAAAGACTAAGAACGTGAGACCTCCTGTTCAGCCGTGCAATTCATTTATGTCGGGAAGATCTCGGCAGTCTCCAGAGCCCTTGGAAGATGAAACGTTGAGTTAAATTGGTCTCCGGGCTGTGATTGAAACCGTCACTATGCTCCAGGGGAGATGCAGGATCAATGCCACAAATTAACGCTTTGACGCCATCGTTAGCCATGGGACATGGGCTGATAATAAGGCAGCGTTAGATGAAGCGAGACTTTAGGGGGGGACTTTTGCATGCAAAGGCTGGTGAACTTGTGGCGCTTCTAAGGAAGAGCTTTGGCAGGAGCTATTGGAAAAGCCATATGGAAGCAGACTGGTACCAAAGTGCAAAGGATGCAGGAGCAGTCCCCAGCAATGAGCTGATGAGATGGGCTTTAGTTCAGCCTTGAATGTGCTGTTGCCTCGTGTATGGCACGGAGTCAAACATCCTCAAGACCTAAAGTATAACTAGAACTGACCCGAGAGACAAAGGACGAGGTGGCAAAGATTTACACTGTCCTGCAATCTGACTCTCAGCTGTTTGGAGCCATTACGGTGGGAGGGTGAAGTAGCTGCTGTTCTGAGCTCTGCAGTGCTGCAAGCCAGTGTATCCCAGAGCAGAGGCAGGGAAGGGGAAATGGTTTCTATTAGGTAATCTGCCCAAAGAATCTGCTTTTCGGTAAAGTGATCTATGGACACGCTAATTACTCAGCTGCCCATTTCTAGAGTCTCTGTCGATGGGGGTCTTGCTCTCTCTGCAAATGCTTTATGTGGGTTCTGTTGTTGGCCTGTATGTGCTCTGCTGCTGGGCCTGCCAGTTGGGAGCCGGATTTCAGGCTAGGTGTGTAATGCGTTTTTTCCCGTGCGAGCCTGCCGGGGTCAGAAATAAGCTTGCTGCTTCCTTTCTACTCCCAGCTCAACCCCACTCACCTGGCTCTTCCCGAGGACAGAAACAGACAAGTGGGCTGGGAGGAAAAGGGCACGTTGGGGTGGGTGTGACACTTCAGAGATGGGTGTCAGATGCGTGGCTGGCAGTCGGGGAAGTAACAATAAGCTTCCATACCACCATCCAAGGAATCCATTTGCGCTGATTAGGCCTCAACTGGAGTATTGTGTCCAGTTCTGGGCGCCGCGTTTCAGGAAAGATGGGGATACATTGGAGAGGCGCCTCTCTCCCTGCCACGGCTGGGCTGGGGCTGGCGGGGAGGGGCGCTTCTCCCCCGGCCGCGGAAGGCCCAGGGCTGCGGGAGAGGCGTCTCTCCTTGCAGCAGCCCTGAGCGCCTGCAGGGTGCTTAGTAGGCTGCTGTGCAGTGGTGCAGCTTAGAGGGAACTCAGCCTGGGGGCTGCCATTCTCTAGACCTTTGGCTGAAACCCCTGCTCGTCCCTAGGAGACGCTTGTTGTGTCCCTACCGTTCTCCGATATGGTGGCACCACTTGCAGTCTCTGCCCTGGAGGGGGTAGGGGCTGAGGGTAGCAGAGCCAGGGGCGTTGCGGGGCTGGATCGAAGGACGCCCGCGTACCCTTTGCACAGCCGCAGCTGGCACCATGTGTGGCTCTCTCTGCGCCTCACTAGACTCTGTAAAAATAGTGAACGTGTGGGAGCTACTTTGCCGGGGGGGGAGGGGGCAAAGTGGGGAGGCATTTCATTGAGGTGCATGTCCCAAGTTGGAAAGGGAGGGGTTTATACTAGAGTGTATCAGGAATGCCCTGTCCTTATCACCGCCTGGCCCAAGAGCTGCAGGCTCTGCACCCTGCATGCAAGAGGGGTAGGTATGAATTATGGATGTGTGTTTGCTGATAGATGAGTGCTATATTTTTTTTGCAGTTTGGTGGAGCCTCAGATTCTCTCTTTGGCTGCAGCTCTGAACGCTGGCTAACTGCAGGGCTGTATATTTCCCCATTCATGTCTCCGTGCTCTGAGGACGCACTCTGGCATCTGCTCCTCCATTACCCATCCCAGCCCTTTAGCACCGTGAGAGATGATGGAGGTGGACATGCCAAGCGGCCCCCCTGAGCTGGTTTGGTTGGCTCCAGGTGGCCTGAGCTCCTGTGCACTGTGCACTGAAACCACCATTTTCTTTGAGAGAAAATCTGGAGTCTGCAAACCCAGAGAAGAGCAGCCCTCTGGAAATGTTGAGGTGGCAGATTGGAATGAGGGGAAGCAAAGGGTCTGCTAATGCAGGATCCCCCCCCATTACCTTATAGGGTGACCAGATGTCCCGATTTTATAGGGACAGTCCCGATTTTTGGGTCTTTTTCTTATATAGGCTCCTATTACCCCCCACCCCATGTCCCGATTTTTCACATTTGCCGTCTGGTCACCCTATTACCTTATGGTCCATGCAGTGCTCCCTAGAATCCTTTGTGATCCCTTTTGATGCAGAATCTTTTGGCACATAATGGCAGGAAGTTTGTAGGTGGATGGAAGGTGGATGGATCCTTTTCTATTAGCTCATAACAAGAGATAGGTCTGAACGCAACTCTCAGGTACCTGAACCCACCCCAGCTGGATCCAAACTGTGCTAAACCTGAGTCCCAGTAGCCTTGATGGTTCAGGGGATAAGAGATGCCTGGTCCCTTGCTAACTTGGAGTGTGAGACCAGAAATGGAAGTAGCGCAGGACCTCAGGCTGGCAGGCGACTGCATGTAACCAGTTCTAGAGCTCAGCACCACTCCTGGCTCATGGTCCAGGTGATGGTGTAGGCATGAGACAAACCCTGGCCTTTAGTACACCTCGCGGCCTGGACCCACAGGCTATGTATTTAGTGCACTTGGGATTCCTCTCTCTTTTTCCCTCAGCTGGGAAATGGAGCTTTTTAGCATTTAACTGGTCGTCCAGCCCAGTGAGTTGTTTGTGTCACTATCTCACATGCCAGTTGCTGTTTACAGCGATCTAGGGGAGAGGGAAGCCTTCACTGGGGGAGAGGGAGGGGTCGTGTCCCTGGCTATGTGGAGTGTCCTGGCTCTCTCTGCTGCACGTTGTGAATGTCAGAAACTTTACAGCGACAGCAGGGATAGATCTTGGGTCCTCTCGCTGTAAAACCACAGACTCTCTGACTGCTTGATCTGCAAATCTGCTGTCGGGCCTGCCCTAGGACACCCTGTGGAGCCATTCTAGCTTCATCCAGCAATGCGCTAGCAGATAGAACTGCTGCTCTCGGGGCATTAGGGGTTCTCAGAGGCCAAGTTGCCTGTTCAAGCCCCTCTCTGGACGTTGCTGTAATTCTTCAGTGGCGGCACTGCGGGGGAAGGTGCGGTGGCCTCGGGAAGACGGAGCTTTGGGGCAGATCCTTTCCTCGGTGGTGCTCTCGTGGCACGGGCACATCTGCTCCTTGCAGGCCTTGGCTCGGGCCTGCGCCACTTCTCAATCTGGTCTCCCCACTTCCCGCCGACATGTCCATTCATCAGAAGTGCTGCTCGAGAGGCCGGCGCGGCATCGGCCGTTAGCAGTATTTCATAAGAGGCAGAAACCCCATAACTGGCCAACCGGCGGCATCTGTGCACACGTGCGGAGCAGGAGGAAAGTTACTTAATCTCCTGCACAGCCTCGGAGGCCACCGAGCTTCCGGCGAAGAGTCTGTGGCTTCTGAGGGGAAGGGATCGCTGGAGCACATGGTGGTGTCTCCCCACACTCTCTCCGTGCATGAGCTGTTCCATCTGTGGGCTCTGTGGCTGGCTCTGGCCCCCCCTGCCCCGCCCCTGCCCAAGACCAGGGATATCTAGGCTAGCATACTGCCTCCCAGCTGGTTCCAGGAGCCCTGTCCTGCACCAGATCTGGTGGGCCGTGGCTTGTGCATCCTGAGTGCTGCTTCCGCCTTGCATGGCCATGTCATGCTGGTGGCTTGTGGTCACTAGCAAGGAGCCTGTGTGGAATGGAGCACGGGGCCAACAGGCTTGATTGCCCAGAGTGGTGGGGGATGAGTGACCCTCACTGGTGTCCAGTTTCTTTCACATCTGCCTCTGGGCTTTATCTCTGGGTAGGTGCCTTTTTTTTTTTTTTAAAGGTCTCTCACCCTTCTACCAGCATTTCCTATCACGGGGAGCTGGTTGGCAGTGCCCTGATAGCCGGCCCTTACGGCAGCCTCTGTCTGTCTGACGGGGGGACGTTGTGCTGCGGCAGGTGTGGGATTCCTCGAAGTGCTGGGCTACAGCTGCGCACATCAGAGCTTGGGTGGAGGAGTTCCTCTTAGGCGGGCGCACGACAGCCGTGTGTGGTGCATAGTCTGGCTTGGATGCTGTAGCCACCTGCTCTGGCCTCTTCTAAGCGCTGGGGGAGCTTGCAAATGTTTTCGTTTCCTCTGCCATCATTTCACTTAGCACCTATGCTGAATGTTCCGGGGATGGGTCCACATTTGCTGGGGGAAATAACCTGCAGGACAAAACTCAGAGGCTGCCCGACTCTCAGCGGGTTTGAAATATGCGACCACTGGGGCAGGTTGGATCTTTCACCACCCGTCCTGGTGGAGATGGCTTCGCTGGGGATCTGCGTAGATTCTGGGTGATCCTCGCTGAAGACTTTCTTCTGGGGACTTTTAACCCAAACCAGATCTGGCTGGGCATCTCTGCCTCCCCCGACATCCCCGCCGCGCCCTCAGAGCAAAGAGCAACCCTTGCCCCCGTTGTGCGTGTGGTTTGTGTGGTTGGTTGTGTTTAATCGGCTGATCGGTCGCATCCCCTCTCGTTGGTGAGTCCCCGGGCCAAGCCCTGCCCCCTACAGTTTAGAAAGCAGAGCAAAAACGAAGGGGTTTTCGGCTGGGCTGACACAGCTGCATCCACCAAGTTCCTGTGCTAACCGCCCGTGGCTTGGTTTACGTCCTACCAGCGCTCGTCCTCGCAACGCCCCTGCCAGGCGGATCCATTTCCTTGCCCCCGTGTGACAGCGAGGGACACTGCGGGGAAGCAGTCTTGCCCAGGGAATCAGCACGAGAGCTGGGGATGGGAACTAGGGCCTAGCTGCTGCCTGCCAGCCCTGCTCCCCCTGCACGGGCCCAGGCGCCCCCTCTCGCTACAGATCACGAGGGTTTGTGGTCAGGGGGAACCAAGTGGGAACATGCTCCTAAGCCAGGGACTTGCTCATCTTGCAGTGTTTTCTCATTAGGCCGCCTAGCGGGCGGTAGGAGAGTGGGTGCCGGGGCATGGCCGATGGCAGTGGGAGGGGTGTGAGCTGGAAAGAACCTCTGCTTTAAAGCTGGTACCTAACCCTGACTTTCTTCTCCATCCTCCCATTCAGGTGAGGCCTTCCTGGGTGGGTATATGGCCAGCGGACTAGGGACCTCCTCCACGCCCCATGGAAGCCCTACCCCTTTACCCTCTGACCTGTCCTTCAGGTCACCCACCCCCGCCGACCTACAGATGGTGCAACTCTGGGCTGCTCACTCCCATGAAGGTAAAGAGAGAGAGAACCTGAATGCTGATGGCAGTGGCTGATTCCTGGGGCGGCCCCCTCTCCCAGCCAGGTGGAGGGGAGCGTTGCTTTCAGAGCATCCTTTAGTTGGGAGACGGGGTTGGGCCACCTGGTGGCCATAGGTGCTCAGTAATAGCTTTTTGCCCCTGTGCAAGCTGGCAGTGCCCCTGCTGCCGCGGGCTAGGGCTGAGCGATCAGCTGGAGGAGCAGCAAGGCAGAGCTGGTTGGGACTATTGGGGTGTCTGTTGGCCCAGGACGTTGTGCTGGATTGCAAAGCTTTCCGCTCCGTTGACACCACAGGGAGATGGCTGTGGGTTGCCCCCTTCCCATGCAGAAGTCCGTGGCTGGGGTAAGCTGTATGTTGCTTGTTGCAATAAATCCCTTCCCTCGGGCCTTGCCACATGGTACAGGGGCCAGCGAGGTATCTGGTGCCTTTCGCCAAGGCCACAGCCGGCAAAAGGAGCAACGTGTGTTAAGCAGTCGTCCGACCTCTAGATCCCTCCTTGTGTCTTCTCTTGTGGTTGGTGTGGGGGTTCAGTGGGAAGCTGTGTGTGTGTGTGTACATGGGTGTGCAATGGATGCATCCTCCCTTCCCAAAGAGAGTTCTCTCGCCATGTGCTCGTTCTCCATTTTCCCCATTGGCTGCTGCTGATGTAACCCTGTGCTGTGATCTGGCCTGGTTGGGCAGGAATTGGGACTTCTCCATCCTTGGCAAAGGGGAGGAGGGGAATGTTTCCCAGATCACTAGGCTGGCTGTGCCCAGCAGTTCAGTGGAATCCTCCACAAATGTGAGAGCGAGAGGAGCCTGGCTGAGTGGTGTGTTCCCAGGCCTGGGATCTAGGTGCTCCTCCTGGGGTCTGAACCAAGTGCCAAGGCTGCCTATGGCCTTGGGCGGGTCACCTGCCCCCTGCCTGCTGGCCTGAGCGTCATGCACACCTGTCTCACGAGTGTGCTCAGGGTTACCCGAAGTGCTAGAGACATTAGAGAGGGGTTCAAGTGGCAGAGTTGGGATCTGGGTCTTGAGTACACGTTGAGGTTGTTTGGATCTGGGGTTTGCCTTGGTCCCTTATAAAGATAGGGGCCAATCTACAAAATTCAGAGCCTGGTTCCTGCTTCAAGCACCCTGACATTCGGAGCGTTTGGAGTGGAGGTCCCATTGCAGCCCCTCTTTGCTGTGTTCTGCCTGGGCCAGGTACCCCCTGGCTGGCGTGTGTGCATGGATTCCCCTTATAAAGTCAGGGCAGAGGGGAGATCTTAGTGCCTGTGAATTGCTCTGGTCACCTGAACTCCTTCCCGAGTAGATCCCCGCCTTGTGCGCCCATCACCTCCTTTGTTCTGACCTGGCGTGAGGTGCTGGCCCTCTGGGCTCCCGAGTGCTGTTCCAGCTGAGTCCTAGGCTTGTCCCCCGGCCCTGGAACCCCTCGTAGGAGTTTTTCCTACAATGCATCAGAGCCTGGAGATGCTTCCTGGGTCCAGAACATGCACAGGAGACTGGTTTGTCAGCCACTCTGCTCCTTGCATCGGTGACCATGACAGCGGGTGTAAAACTTCAGTAACAACCTCCGTCCCTCTGGGGAGAGGGAGTGACTGAAAGGTGCCTTCACCTGACCTGTGACCTTCCACCCGCATTCGATTGCCCTCCCCCTAATCCTCTGGCCAACCCCTCCAGTGCTTCAATCAGCTGGCTTGACAAAGCCATTGAACTGAGAGAACTGGGCGGGAGGAGTTGGGATGCAGTGAGGGCCATAGAGAGGGGGACCGTGGAAAGCCTAAGATGTTATGTTTTGTTTTGAGTAGAGGGAGGGGGAATCGATATGTGTGATTCAGGAAACTCAGCAAGTGGCTAGCGAGTAGCAAACTGATTCCAGGTGCTGCTTATGCCTTATGCCCTTGAAACTGCCTCTGCAGCCGCAGCATGGAAAGGGGGATCAAGGTGAAGTAGCCTTCTCTGTGCCCCTGCCCTCATTCAGTTCTACAGTCTGGATTGATGTGACCCCGTAGGGCAGATCTGTGCTAAAAAACTAGCCATGTTCAACAGCCAGTGCAGAAAACATCCCCAGCCCTTGTTAGAACCAGGCTTCAATCACACACTTACTTGGGCTTTGAAGACTGTTTCATCCTGTCCATGCCAGCAGCTAAATTATATTCCTCTCCAGGGTTGCAGCGCGATCTGTGTTTGATGTCAGGTGTCAGGTCTTGAGGTTTCTGAGGTTCCACACTAGCTTTTTTTCCTTAATTTCCTACCACGCCTGCCACTAGGGGGAGTTCTGGCAAAGTCACCAGTGTGGACAGGCTGCTAGAAATTCCTGCATGGGTGGAGCTGCATCAAGTGGGAGATCTTCAGGAAAGAAGCCCAGATAAGGCCCTTGTGTAGAGGTGACCGTGGGCAGTGAAGAAAATGAAACAGTGGGTCATGGAATGGTGCCCTGCGTGTAACCCCTTAATAATATAGAATGGTGCCCTTAGAGCAGCTGCTTCTGCAACACATTCTTGGCACCATTCCCATGCTGATTCGCCTCCCCAAATATTAGATCCTGTGTCTCTCCCTCCTCCCCCCCCGTCCCCGAAGGCCTGGGCAAGTGCCTAGTGCGGACAGCTAGGTCAGCTGTGAAGTTGAGAGCTTACCACTTTGGAGCACATGCGTGGAGAGTATTTGCTCCCATGTGCTGCCAAACTTTCGCTTGATTTGTGCTCTGAAAAATGTCCGTGTTCTCATGCTCCGTGTGCAGAACTCCCACGGTCTTCAGTTGGTTTTTGCACACAGCAGCTGTGGAATTGAGACTCAAGCGGTAGGTCATGAGGGAAATGGGTTTGGGTCTCCTCCCCTAACTATAACAATGGGCCCTGCCAGATGGGACACTTTCAGTCCCATCTAAGTTAGCTGTAATTTGTTCCCAGGGTTGGCTTGTTCCTTACCCCAGTTCCTGACAAGGTGGCGTGATCTAGATGAACATACTAGTCACTAAGCTAGAATAAATCTCCTAGTTGTACTAGTGCTCAGGAGTTATGCAACTCTCTCCAGCCCATGGAATAAAAAGGCACATAGCCACACATAGTCTGAATGTTCCTGTGTGAACACTTCATGGCTTGCAAAGGGTGTACGTGCAATGTTTTTATATAATTATACATTGAACTGTAGCAAATCTGTCCCACCTGGGATTTAGCAATTGTCTCTTTGCTCTGACGTTCCAACTGCCTAAAGTGCACAGTGACAGCTAGGATAAAGCTCTGGTCATCCTGCTTCGAAAAGAGCTTGAGCCAAAGAAAGATCTCCATTAGGAGTGAGCCATATAGGGGTTATAACCAGGGCTTGGGGTTTTTGGTTTTAACCAGCAAATACCAGTAAAACACCCCCAGTGCAAAATAAATGCGATTGCTGTTCATCTGATATGCACCAGAAAAATACCAGAAATTGTAACTCAATTTATGTTGACTTCACTCCTTTCCCAGTGCAGTTTGTTTACATAGGCGATCCCTATGTCCTGATCCCAGGCTTGTCTCTAAGAGCTTGTTTACACTGAGCAGTAATGTGGACTCTGGGGGGCGGGGTGATTTCTAAAGCACAGTAATGTGTTGCACATTCATTGATCTGTGTAGACCCTGCTGGTGTGCACTAAAGGTGCTCTAGTGTGCTTTAATGTAGTGCTGTTTGAAACAGTACTACGTGTATAAAAGACACAGCTAATTTTTTGACATCTACGTAGAACTCAAAAATTGTTAAAAGAAAACCAAAACCAAAAATGAAACTAATAAACCCTGAAAAACAAGTTATAACACAAAAATTAAGCGGTTCTGATTCCATCCAGTAGGTGGCAATGGTGCACATAACCAAATTCATCAGTGTGCCTTATGTAAATATATACATAGCAAAAGATCATGAATAGCATCTAAATAATTTGAAATATTAACTATATCGTCAAGATGCTGCTCTGAGCACAGGCTACAGTTATTGTCTGTCTCCATTCAGATTCTGTTGTGGCTCTTTAAATCAGTTGTTTTATGGATTCTCTCAACAATATTGCTGCCACAACAGTGGGATTGCTGCAATGGGGAGTTTTGTTGCAAATCTTGACGTGTTGATCGCTCCCTGCAGCTGCCTGCAGACTGGGGCAGTGCTTACATCCCAGCGGGATGGCGATACAGCTGGTGCAGTAATGCCATGTGATCTGTAGCCACAGAAGTTCCCGACTTCGAGGGAATATTGGGGCAGCAGGCAGCGCCCTCTGGTGGGAGGATCTACATGGTGCTCCAGAGCCCTAGAGTATGAGTCTGACTCTCAGCACCCTGCAGCCTGGCATGACGCAATAGGTTGTTCAAGCAAAGCCGCCTCTTCTGGCGTGGGGAAGGGGGGAGGGGGGTGTTGCCAGCCATAACAGTCTGTAGCTCTGCGGGGTTTGTTCCAACACAAGGAGCCGGCTGTTCTGAAACATGTTTCCTCTTCTGTTTTTCAGGCTTCTCCCATCTGCCCAATGGGCTCTACCCATCATACATTCCCCTGAGCCACCTCGAGCCCCCCCGCAGCGGTAGCCCCCTCCTGGCCCAGCTGGGTCAGCATAGCCTCTTTGAGTCACAGAAAGGTCAGTCTGCTTGCATCAGTGTGTTTGGCACCAGGGTTGTTGTCCCTCTCTGTACAACTGGCATGAGCTCTTCCTCTCTGTCCTCACCGCATCCTCTGAGAGACCTCTCCATCCAGCCTCCTTCCCGCTCCCTGGCCCAAGCCTGGCAGGGTGCTCCCTGGGAGATGGTGGGGATTTTATTAGAGACTGTGGCTGCACTGAGGCATTGCCCTGCTTTTTAACATTGGTGCCCAGCCGCCAGCGTAGCCGCACCAGTGCAAACCACCAGCACCGACAGGTCAAATGCTCTGCGCACCAGTGGAACAACCACTGCTGGAAATGGAGGTTAGCTGTTGCGGTGCAAATCACTGGCTTCCCCTGGGTGGCCAGTCATCGGTGGCTCTAATTAGGGCAGATTCCCGTGGTGGCCATCCGATTTCACCAGCACGCTCTTCCGTGTCTGGAGATCCTCTGCCCAGCAGCCAGAGAGAGTCAGCCCTTAGGTTGTGCTGATTCCTTCCCTTCCCCTGCTTCCTAGAAGGGCGAGACCTCAGCTCTGGCAGCCATCGCCCTGGATTGTCCCACGTGACCCCTTACCAGGCTACCTGACAGCCGTCAAACCATTGGAACTTTGTCCCAGTCCCCAAAGGGTTAAGGGGGTTGTGCTGTCTGATGGTGGGCGACAGGAGGGGTCCCAGCTGAGCTCAGTCTGGAGTTAAAATGCAGAACCACAGGCTGGGTGATGCTCCGAGAGCTGAGCCTGGAAGGAGGCCGAGACGCTGATTTTGAAAAGTACCTTGAGACCCCAGAAGAATCTTGACCAATCAAATGAGCATTAACCCTCCACAAGTGTAGTTAACCCATCTCAGCCCCTTCGCCCAGGCTCCGTATGAGCCAAACACTCTGTGGCAGCAGGTTATTGCACCCATGGTGCCCTACCCTTCAGAAGAAGAGAGGCTCGTGTGTACCTCCCTTAAAGGCTCAGGCAGTTTCTCCGTTGCATCACTGCTGTGCAGAGGGCCTGGGGGCCTGTCTTTGACAGAGGTGCTGTGATCAAGGGGGAATTCTTGGCAAGATCTTTCTCCCGTTCAATCTGATGGTTGGGATTTGGTGGGGTATGGACGTGTTCTGGGAACCCCATTAGAATCCTGGCTCTCTGCTAACGCTAAGGACTAAAGGTTTGGGATTTGTGCTGCCCCCTTGCCAAGAGCATCTAAATGCTCATCCCATGTTGGTTTGACCCCATTTTTCCCAAGTTCGTGAGTCACAGACTAGAGTTTTTGAGCTTGTGATGGGAGCAGTCACAGTTGGGAGTTTGCAGTGGAGAGAAACCAAGGTAATCTTGTTCCATTTCATTTTGCAGATGGGTTTTACTTATCCGGCCACGCGGGACAGTCTGCCTTGCACCCCCAAGCCCCTGTCTCGAGGACAGCGGCCAACCACGCACCAAGCGCCCTGCACCGTGAGAAGGACCTCGGGCACCTGCACAAGAGCTCCAAGGAGGGCCTGAAAGACGCCCCTGGAAAGGAGCGGGCCTGTCGGGGTGACCTCTCCCTACACTTCCCCAAGAAAGATGGCAAGCCGAAGGAGGAGCCCCGGCCTCGCAGCGTGGTGGATCTCACCCAGGAAGCCAAACCCGACAGCGACCGGAAAGGGACTGGCTTGGAGAAGCCAGTGAAGGCAGGGGAGCGGCTGTCCCCATTCCTAGCCGAGCACATGCCAAACCGGGGGGCCGGCAGCGGAGAACCAAAGTCCAAGAATCCGCTGCAGACCTCTTCACTCAACAACTGCAATGGCGGTGGGGACCCCATGCTGAAAGGGCTCGGGAGCGAGCAGGACCGCTGTGCCAAGGACCCCAACCGCCATGACGAGAACATGAGGCCTTCTGCTCATGCCCACTCGGACAGGCTGAAAAGGGGCGACTCCGCCATGACCCCGGGAGGTGCTTTGCACATCTCCTGCAGTTGCACCTCCCCGCACCCTTCCCAGCCAGGGAAAATGATGCCCTCCTCTGCGTTCCCTCCCCAGTCTGTCCATTCCAGCATGTACACCATCTTCCCGCCGGCCAAGGAGCCCGGGAGGGAGCACAAAGTCGTCGCCCCCACCTTCGTGCCTTCGGTCGAGGCCTACGATGAGAGGAATGGGCCCATCCAAATCGCCTCCCAGGCCCGGGACAACAAAGCGAAGGACAAGGACATGGCTAAAGTGAGTGTGTTGCAGTCGCCCACGGAGCGGGGTCACCCCGACGCCTCTCGCACGCTCTTGTCCCAAGACTTCTCTTGCCACAGCGATGCCAAAAGGATGGAGGCCCTGAGGGAGAAGGGGTCCGTGATCAGGGCCAACTCCATGGCGCTGAAGAGGCACGTGGCTTCGGAACCCTTTCTGAACCGACCCGGGCTGGGCTCTCCGGAAAGCAGGGAGTTCCTGGCCGCCAAGGGCTTGCTGAGGCCGTGCCCGGAGCCAGAACACCGCGCCTGCGAACGAGACCGCTTCCAAAGGGCCGGCTCCAAAGAGGCAGCTAAGATATATGGCACTTTGGACTCCTCCAGACAACATCTGGACCACCGGCAGCTGAAGCCGCCCGAGCATAAGTGGAAGCCCTTTGAAATGGGCAACTTTGCCACCACCCAGATGGCCGTGCTGGCCGCCCAGCACCACCACGTCAGCCAGGTGGAGGAGGAAGTCAAGAAGGCGTACCTCGACCCCAGTGGCCTGCAGAGGTCTTCAGCGGTAGGGTCCCGGGCCACGTCTGACGTTCTGCACCCCACCTCCCACAGCGAAGGGTCTGCCATGCAGAGCCTCATAAAGTACAGCGGCAGCTTTGCCAAGGAGACGACCGCTCGGCAAAGCAACGGCAAGAAGAGCCCCTTCGGCGGGCTTGGCAACATGAAGCTGGACTCCGCCCAGCTGGGCACCTCCAAGATCCAGCAGCTGCTGTCCCAGCAAGCCGGGAAACAGTTGAAGAGAGACCTGGAGAGACCAGAAAGTGCCAAGTCCTTTGGCCGAGAGAGCATTGGGTCACAGGGCGAGGTGGAAGTCAGGCACCTGCCCGTGGGCATCGCGGTGGCGGTTGCTCGGCAAAAGGACAACAGCGGCAGCAAAGTGGGGCCCAGCCTGGCTGACCGGGATCGCTCCCTCTCCCTGAGCAGCATAAAAGGTAGGACCATGGCGTCTGTCTGAGAGCCTTGAGCTCCCTCTCGTGGGACTGAACTCTGCCATGCTGGGGTGTGCCCAGAGGGGAAGGATGTACCGAGATGCTGAGGCTGATCTGGGCTCCCTCTCTAGGCTGCCTTTGTGGAGTGAGGGTGAATGAGAACAGGAGGGGGGCAGGGGAAGCTAAAACCTAGATGCTGCTTGGCTGGGGGGATCTGGTTGGCTCAGGAGCTTGGTTTGAGCCTGGGGAGCCTTTCCTCTCCAGTATCAGGAGGTCAGCCAGCATGGTAGCGAGAGCTGCCCTCTGCTGGCTGTACCGCAGGAGCTGAGTTCGGTAGCCTCAGTCTGCTTCCCCGTGCACCGCAAGCCAAAAGTCTCGCGCTACCAGGGAGACTCGTCAACTTCCCCTTGTGAGCAGCCTCTGCGGGAGGCCAGGGATTGAAGGGACATTGGGAATCCTCCCCTCTCATGCCTCCAAGGCCTCAGCAGGGTGAGGTGCAGGGACATCTTGCACTGCAGCTGCCTGAGCAGTTCCCATTCTTGGGATCCCACCTCCTTGTCCTAGGCCAGCAGGCATCTGCACCTGGTTCCAATGAGCCTTACAGGGTGGAACCTGCCACTCCCCAATAATAATGGGTGCACCTCATACCCATTATTTAATCTAGGATTTACAATGGGTTTAAATGGAGTAGGACCAAATTCAGCCCTTGCTCAGGGAAGAGACTACATTGAACATAGCTATTGTCTGCTAAGACCGAATTGCTCCATTGCATTAGTCAAGCCAGATGGGACTGAATTCAAGTAACTATTCAGCTAGACCAGTGGTTCTCAAACTTTTGTAGTGGTGACCCCTTTCCTACAGCAAGCCTCGGAGGGCAACCCCCCTTATAAATTAAAAACACTATTATAATTACTGAAAGTGAAGCGGGGTTTTGGGTGGAGGCTGACAGCTCACGACCCCCCCCAGGTAATAATCTTGCGACCCCCTGAGGGGTCACAACCCCCTGTTTGAGAACCCCTGAGCTAGACTAAGGGTGGTCAGGGAGGGTTTGCATATGTAACTCCCCCCATGCGTCAGATAGAGAATAGATTCTCCCAAGATTGGGAGCTAAATGCAGTCATCTGCTGGGCTCTTGGTTGGCTATTTGGTGTTAGTCAGAAGGCCTGATGGACAGACATGGAGCTGCACGGCTTTAAAGCCAGAGGGCTGCAAACCTGCCATTTGTATTTTTCATTTAACTTGTGGAGTTTCTTTTTATACCAGGCTTCTTATGTTCATTCTGTCCTGCATCCTGGTTGTGATGTGCCCACCCCCACCCTGCACTACACAGAAACACACACACTTTCTCTGATCATTTTTAACAGGTTTCCTTTTAAATCTAGCACCCCGCCTATTTGATTTTTACTGCCTTTCACCTTTCCGAGGTGCAGAGATCACCTCAGGGGGCTGCTGTCTGACTGAGTTCACACCTCGGGCCTTGTTTTAAATAGAAGCAGGGCGTTTTAAGAGCAAACCTCTGAAAACTCATACTTGCAGTTGGTCCAAGTGGCCACTGGATGCCGCTGCTGTGCAACACAGATCTGGCTGGGAAGCACACCTGTTGGTGTGTACAGCCTGAAACAAATGAGAAATCCCTTCTTGAAGCTAATGGGCTCAGTTTTGGAGGGGTAGCGGGAAGAGAGTTGGTTACGCTTTGGGATCAGTCTGAGTGCCCATGAAAACGAGGGGGTCGCTGGTATAGGTTACAGCGGGGTTGGTGTACAAGCTGCCACCTGCTCCACAGAATGGGCCACTCTCCTGATGGAAAACCCCAGTGAGCTGTCTGCTCCGGTGGGGCCTTGGCTGACCTTGCCTCCCGCAGTGTCTCGTTGGGAGAGAGGTGGTCTCTGCAACAAGCCCCCAGCTCCTTTAGGGTTTAGCTGCTTGATACCAGCCCATCCAGTGGCACCCGAAAACAAGCCTGAGGCCAAGCATAGCTTATGGAAGTGTGATTCACCCTCTGCAAAAGATGGCCTGGACTGAGAGCCATTTCGGGGCCCAGCCTCTGAATGCCTTTGAGGAGCTGCCCCCTGTTGAGTATGTTGTAGAAATCCACTCTGCGTGGCAAAGGCACTGGTAGCCATCACGAGGATTCCCGTAACGCCCAGAATAAAAGGCTGCAGCTCTTGATACGGACAGATAATTGGCACTTTCACACTCCCGGCCACTGCGTGGACATCCAGAAAGTAGCGGGGGATCCAAAAAGGACCCCCAGACTGAAAACCATAGTGACATCAGCTCTAGTGGAGGGGCTGAGATCCTCTCTGCCACTTTGGCCAACTGCTTCCCTACCTACCAGCATTACCCCAGTTTTATCTGGATGAAGACCTTCCTCCAGATAAGACAAAACCACTGAGAGCTTCCTGGTGCTGGAGACCCCACACTTTCACTGTCACGGCCAACAGCCTCATGTGCACGTCAGACAGGAGGAGCAATGGGATAGAGCCCAGAGGGAAAATGAACCATTGCTACCCCCAAAGGCCCATCAGTAAGCAAAGAGCAACTCAAGTCTGACTCTGGCAGGAGCCAGCAGAAACATTTAGGCTGCTCAAATAAGGCCTTGTCCCAAGCCTGAGCAAGTCAATACCAGTCTTCCCATTGAATTCAGTGGTGTCTGGCAGGCCCGTACCCTTAGTGGTCTGCTATGATTAGAGCTAGTCTAGAGTTTTCATTTGAAATTTTTTCTGACAAAAAATGAATTTTTCATCAGAACAGAAATTTGGCAAAAACGTTTTTGGGCTGTCAGTCACCGAAAACAGACTGACAGCCCAAATGTTTCAGTTTTCAGCTGCTGAAGACCCGAAATCCAAGAGTTATTGGGCTTTTTTTATGAAAACTTTTTACAAAAAAGTGAGGTCCTTTTGTCAAAATTTTTTGCAAGGAAAAAAGAAATCCCCCTCAGCAGCTCTAATGATGGCATTTACTTGTGTTTCCAAAGTAAGAGGACCAGATTGAGGTTGGGGGACGCACCCATTCACAGGCCCTTCTCATCACATAAACTTGAATTGATTTAAATGAAGGTGTGAGGGTCTTTTTTTCCTTTCTTTTTCAAATCGCTTTAGTTAAGCTGGTGCAGGTCCCCCCCCCCCCCTTTTTTTTTTTTTTTTAGTTCAGTTTGATTTTAGTTGTATCTGGTTTTAAAAAAAGCAGTTTAACCTAAAGCGACACAAACCAAAATCAGAGCATCTACTGCGGTGAAGAAGTGGCTTGCACCAGTTTAACTAAATCAGTTTAAAAAACAATGTAAATTAAGCTGATGTAATGTCATGTAGAGCGGCCATGACTGCCCTTAACTGGCTTCCCAAGGATATTGTCGTGTTAGGGATCTTATTTATAATGAATCTCTCTTTTCTGCTCTGTCATTTCCCCAGTGTTTGTGGATGCCTTTGCCTGTACCATCCCGCTCTCCGAGTGCATTTTAGAGTAGCATTGAGGCATCTCTGAGACGCATGCTCCCAACAGAGTAAACACACAGTCAGTGCAGGGGAACAGCACTGGAGTCAGTCCTCCTGCAGTTGAATAGAGGGGTCAGAGGGGATAATGACCTTGTGTTTCCAGGGTCTCTGGACGCTGCATCTTACACTAAAATACACTTCTAAAGAGATGCTCCCAATATTGTAATAACTCCTCTACCCTGCCCTCATGCAACAAAAACAGACCCAAGGGAGTGCAGACAACAAGGGGTAACAAGCGTGGGGCTGTCAGGACTTCTGCTGAAAGAACGCCTGGTTCAGGTGGGAATGGGTCCAAGAGCCTAGCATTGAGAGTTGGGACTCAGGTATATGTAGGTGGGAATTCAGCTAAGGAGGAAATTAACATCTTTTTGAACCCATTCCTGCTTTGCTGAGAGGCTGAAGCGTCTGGGTTATAAAGCCACACTACTCTTTTGCCAACTGAACTGACCCTGTTCTGATCTGTGTCAGCCCCATTAACACAGCCAAGGCCCAGCGCCCAAGCTCAGCGTGCCGAGGGGGTGCAGGCTATCGAACTGATGCGTCTTGATTGAGGGAGGGCCTCGGTACTCCAGAGCAGAGGGAGGAAAGTGGTGGGATTTGCAGTTTGGGTCTCGGAATTTATGGCAGAGATGCAGAAATTCCAAGCTCGAGGGAGTAACCTCCTGGTGGTTCCCAGCTGTGAGCACCTCTGAACCCGCCAGTCAGACCTGAGCACCCTGTGTTCCTGAAATGCCAGGTCCCCTGACCTTGTCACCGCTCCTCCCCATTCCTCCTATTGGCACCTCTCCTCTGTCAGCCCACCGCCTCGCCTGTACTCTCCATGTCAGACCTCCTGTCTGAGCCGGGATTGATCGATTGGCAGTGCTGAGGGAGCCTGAGTGAGACAAACATGTTCATTCAGCTTAGCTTTTTACTTCTCCAGAGGGGCAGAGATTCATCACCCCGGCCATCACACCCCAGCCCAAACCTTTGTCTGGAGAGTCATTTTTCTCTCTGTTAGCAGCCTCCTCCCCTATAACCCCCCCCATCCCATTCCCATAGACCCCTTGGGTCTTTCCACGCTCTCATCTGCTGTGGCTTGAGCCATCTGAAGGCCTCATAGCCAACACGGGGGGCTGTTTGTTAAGCCATTCAGGCACCCAGACCCTCCCAGCCTGCGTTAAATGTAATTTACGGAGCCGAACTAAAAGGCTGCAAACAAAGGTTGAATTCTAACAGGCCTCCGGGTCTGTTGCTAAGTGATGGAATTGGCTTTCATACAGAAAACAAGGCCGTTCTTTTTCTTTCTCTACCGTCCTTTCCCCTTGTGCGCCAAGAGAGATTCTACTAATAACATTAGCTTGCTTGCGCTGAGTGGACGGTGCGTGAATGTTTAGACCTTTGAAGAAAGAGAAAGCAGGCTTTAGTTGGCTAATCTGTAGTATTTGGCAAGTAAAATGCAGGTATTTAGTACTGGGCATTGGTTGCCAAGGAAACAGGCCTAAGCTTTTCCTCTGTGCATAAGTGATTGAATTTGGTATGCGCTCCATGCGTCATGTTCATATAGACGGACAAAATGGGCATTCACGGACAGGGACAATCGCTGGTTTGTACAGAAAAGGGACCGTCCCTTTTATGGGAGGGGGAATTCTGTAAGCAAGAACGAATGGGGGGAGGTGGGGGTTGGTTTAAAAAATAAAAGCCCAGCTATAAATAGTAGATCTGAAATAATATAGATGGCAAATAAATAAATAAAATAAAATAAGCTCTGCAAATAAAAAGGCTGGTGGGGGGACATGCCAAGGAGGGAAAACAGCCCATGAGGCTATTAGCCATAGTGCCATCCCAATTTCACCTGCCAAAGAGACGGCCAGGCCTTGATTAAAGCTAAATAAATCAAAAGGGCTCTGAATGGAAAAACCTGGGTGATTGGGCTGCGGGTGTGTGTACGTTGGCTACGTTAGCAAGCACTTAAAATAATCCCAACCCCGAGATCTATTGGCATTGGACCACAGCACAGTGTTTGGTTGTAGATGAGCAGAAGCCACACTTAAGGTGGGTTTGCTGTACACTTCCCCCACTCGACCCATGCTGCCAGCTAACTTGCTGGCTGTCCCTGGAAAAATCCATCTCCTCTCCTCTCCTTTCCCTCTGCTCTGCCTTCAAAGACCACAGACAATCCCCTTGGTGCTGCCTGTTTGAACATGGGGAGGAGTGATGGGTCTCCCAGGATAGCTGGGAGAAGCATGAGGGCATGAAGCGGCTCAGCACAGAATGCCACTGGAGTGTAGCTTTTTACATGCCAGAGAGAGGATCCAAATGCCCTGCCCATCAGCCCGTCCCAACAGGGCCTGTGCTCTCAAGCTGTGCTCCTGAGGGATTCGACCTCGCAGGGGTCCTGTCTCTGTCCTCTGAGAAGTCACTCAGAGGGGTAGCAAAGAGGATGCTGCTCTCTTCACTGGGGCATGAGGCTGCCACCCAGGACCGGCTCTAGGCACCAGCAAACCAAGCATGAGCTTGGGGCGGCACAATTCCAGGGCCGGACTTTGAGAAGCGTATGGAAGCCATTAAAACTAGGGAAGAGTTGGCTAAGGGGTGCCAGAAACTGGCATCCAGCTTGATCTGCCAGCTCAAGGAAGCAGCGGCCTGTGGAAGCTAGTGTCCAGAAAGTGCAGTGTCCAGTCAGGCTTCGAGGTGTATGCTGGCACCATGTAAAGCCCCTTGAGAAGGCTGGTTGAGATGCTCGAGAATCGGGCGTGTGCCTTTCCACCTGATGCCCCCTGGAAGCCAGCAGGGGGAGGAGGTGGGGGAGATGTTGTTTCACTACAATATTCTTCCTGACAGTAGAAGCTGAGGGAATTGGAGTCTTGACAGCTAAAAAATACAGACTGTCCAGGTCTGCTGAAATACACAGTGGAGCCTTGCCTTGAAAGGATCCTTGTCAGCAGAGTAGACTTAATGTTAAGAGATGTTTCCTGGTGCACCAGTCCTAGCTAGAAGGGCCTTGGGAAAGGGATGCAAATGAACAAAGGTGCGGCTCTGTGAGACAGTGCAGCATGGCTGCAAGCTGCCTGTTCCAAGGGAGGCAGCTATTTGGAATTTGGATCGCTGCCGTGAGTGGGGCCTCACCAAGACCGAGGCTGGGCCTGCTAAAGGGGACCTGCCTGTGTCTGCTCAGGGGAACAAGGAGGCATCATAGAATATCAGGGTTGGAAGAGACCTCAGGAGGTCATCTAGTCCAATCCCCTGCTCAAAGCAGGACCAACACCAACTAAATCATCCTGGTGCCATTGATTTACTGGGAACAGGGATGGGCTTTATTAGCTGTCCCCCACTCCCACCCCTCCCCCAAAAAAGTACTAGGCAAGGGCAATAATGAAGTGTATTTGTGAGAGCGCAGGGTGGGGGTGGGGATAAGAGGCCTAAGCAAAGGCTTTAGAAAAAGGTGAGGAAAATATAAGGCAACCTGAGCTGAAAATACCCTTGGGACACAGGAATTGCCAGACTGGATCACCCTCGAGGTCCGTCTAGTTTCCTGTCTCCGTCAGAGGAAGGTGCAAGAATCCCCACAGTAGAGCAGGATAGTCTGCTCCCCATGAAGGTCTCGTCCTAATCTCTAACAGAGATTGTCGAACACCCTGAAGCAGGAGGTGGTTATCCCTTCCCTAGCAATTTGTTTGCACTCGCAGTTCGAACTCTGGGTACTCTTGGTATCCGTGTAAGTGCCCAGTCTCTCATTGGATCTTGCTGTCTTATCCCAGGCCCTAGTGCTGCAACACCTCCCTGTGTCTGGGCCAGAGCCGGCACCAGCGTCCCAAGCAGGTGCTTGGGGCGGCAATCGGCAAGGGGCGGCAGTCCCTGTGTTTTTGCCCCCAAGCAGCGCGCGAATTGCCGCTGCGGATGGCGGGAGCAATCCGTGTGCCGTTAGGGCAGCACGTGTGTTTCTGCGGCGGCAGCAATTCGGCGGCAGCGTCTATGTCCAGCTGTCCGGCGGCGGCGGCGCAGCTTCCGTCTTCAGCCTCCACAGAAACGCGCGAGCCGCTCTAACGGCACACGGACTGTCCCCGCCTTCCGCAGCGGCAGTTCGGCGCACTGCTTGGGGCAGCAAAAACAGGAGAGCCGGCCCTGGTCTGGGCAGAGTCCCTTTCATGTCACTTGGATTCTGTGCAGAGACGAGAGCTCTATGCTAACAGATCAAGGCTGTTGCTTCTCTGATGCCTATTGCTTTTCTGGAGTATCTGTGTCCTAGCTCTCTCCCCCAGCCCACGGTGTTGGGCACAGAATGCTTTTATTAGAGTGGGTGCGTGCGTAAGGTCATAGATTTATAGACTGCAAGGCCAAAGCGGATCATTAGGATCATCTGGTGTGAACGCCTGTTCAGGACAGGCCAAAGAACCTGACCTCAGGATGGCGGCTGTAGTTCACACAGATGTTGTGGGCTTTGTGCAGATCGTATAGAATGAAATGCAGTCTGGACTTTGTCTTTAAGAATCAGTTCTTCTCGGACTTACCTCCCTTCTCGTTTACCTTGGCAGACGATTATAGCGGGAGAGCGCAGGGGACAAACTTCACTAAATTCAATTGCTTGAAAGTACATATTTCAAACCACACAGGCCTGGGACGGGAATAGTGTGAGAAAATAATCCCTAAGCCCCAGACACCCCATTTAGATAGTGTATCTTGATCGTGTTTCTGATCAACAGATACATTTAAGTCCCGGCTCCCAGTCCCATCACTCTAGCTGATTTTATGAACTACTTGAGGGCTTAGAGCTGCAACCCTTTGGAGATACTAGATGGGGACAGTAGCCCGTGAAACACAGGTGCGGAGGGGAGAGTACTTGGCACGTCTCAGACTGGAAGAGAGCTGCTTGTCTTTTGTGTTAACTGCTGATGGTTTGTGTCTTAGGGCATGGCCGCTCAGATGAGGACTGTGGGGATGACCGCACCCGCCAGAGGGACAGTCACTTCCTGGCAGGGCGTTTGGAGCGAGATCAGGAGAAGCTACTCAGGTGAGGTTCTGTGTTTTGCTCCTTCAAGTATGAACTAGTCCGTCTTGTGGAGCACATGGGCTTGGGGATGCACCTAGCGAATCGTGCTTGAGTGCCTGGCCATGTACTCTCTTGAGTGAAGTCACAGATTTAACCAGCAGTGTGGCAGGTACCCACGTTTGAGCGGAGTCAGCACTTCTGGTGCAGCTCCACCCTGGTCCAGCAGGGAGCATTGGACTTTAAGATCCCAAGGACAAAGACCAGGCCTTGAGAAGGCTGGGAATTGGGAGTGTGGAGGGGGGACTTAGAGTGCATCCAAACCTGCAGGCATTGGGTGTGTGTCCAGAGCTGCCCAAATCTGCACACACAACGATCCTTTCAAACTGCCCCGCAAGGACTGAAACTCCACCAGACCTTGGTGCAAACCCATAGCTGCCGCAAATGAGAGGCAAGGTGGAGAGAGACAGCTGTGGGTTGACAGAGGAACAGGACAGGGGAGGGAATGCAGGCTGAGCCTGCTATTAACCATCCTCTTTATTCTAAGGGACCCCTGGGCACTGTATGTGTCCTACTGGTCTCTTTTTGCATCTCTCATCCATTCTTTGAAGACTGATTCTTGGGGGTTCCAGTAATCTCCAGATCCGCTCTCCTCCTCCTTCCCCAGTGCTCTGGTTCATCACTAATTGACATTCCTGGTGCTTCTCAGTCTGTTCCTTTAGCCACACAATATGCCCAGCACGAAGATTGACTCTAACTCTTCTGTTTTTACCCCCCAATGACCAGAGAAAGCAAGGAGCTGGCAGATTTTGCCCGGCTGCATCCCTCCAGCTGTGCCACAAACGGTTTGAACTCCAACCTCATGGTGACAGGGGGGCCAACCCTGACTGGCTCAGGGCGCTGGTCTGCCGACCCGGCTTCACATTTGGCAGCTCACCCGTGGCTACCCAGGACAGGCAGCCCTTCCATGTGGCTAGCTGGCCATCCCTATGGTGAGTCTTTCTGGGAGAGGGAGGGTTGTGTGAAGCTCTTGATTTACCCATAAGAATAAGAGGAACAGGGTTGCTGTGACTGACCATGGTGATTAGTGGCACCGCCCTGATTTCAAGAGGGATGTTTTTTGAAAAGACCTCTCTGAAAATAACCTGCAGTATCGAGTGCACCTGTAGGTGCTATACGTCTGAATCCCTGTGGGCAGCTGGATATTCCAATGTCCCTCCTCTCTCCCTGTCCCCTCATTTGACGATATCCGGTGCATGAATGTCTACAGGATCCCTCGTTAATTGTCTAACCTAAGTTTTGATGATGATTCTCCTTCTAGGACTAGGCCACCCATCCTTGCATCAAGGCATGACTCCAGGCTTCCCCCCTAGCATGGGGGGTGCTATCCCTTCTGCCTACCAGTTTGCCAGAGATCCTCAGTCCGGGCAGCTAGTTGTGATCCCCAGTGAGCACCTGCCACACTTCGGTAAGCACACAAAGAGGATGATTCAGGGGTCCTGTCTTGAAGGAAAATAACCCAAAGCTCAAGGGACAGAACAAGGGATGTGGTCTATCCATGGTAACAGACCATGAGTGTACACGTCCAGTATCTAGTAAGAGATACTGGAGTTTAGAACCTTCACTCAAGGCTCAAGTGGTAGATGTCTGTCCAGAAGGTGCTCCCGGGCACCTCCCCATAGTAAGTTTTTCAAGAATAAAATTCTAGGGCAAGATATGTGTTTTTGTTGAGGCAGGGGCGCTGGTGGTGAAGCTGCGCGGCACTGGTACATTGATGGGCAGTGTGGAGGTAGTTCTCCGGCTATTAATTCTTTGGACAGCTTTGTGCAAGCCTTGTAGACCATCTTCTTTCCCAGCTTGACAGTCTCCTGTCGCTCAGTTCTGAAAACGGTCCATTCTGTGGCCCAGCAGGATGAGCTCTGCAGGCTGTTGGAGATCTGTGGACCATAGAATAATAGAAATGTAGGGCTGAAAGGGACCTCAAGAGGTCATCTAGTCCAGCCCTCTGCACTGAGGCTGGATCAAGTATACCTAGACCATCCCTGACAGGTGTTTGTCCAACCTGCTCTTAAAAGCTTCCAGTGATGATGGGAATTCCACAAGCTCCCTTGATAATAACTTGGGAACTGGGAAAAATACCTGTCCCAGAAGCTGCTGCAGAGCCTGGGGAAAGATTTGCCACCAGTGCTGCGTCTGGCAGTGTTCTGTAGAGGCTGTAAAGCTACAGCCCGGTTGGGATTCAGCTGTCTGCTTGTTAAATTATTTCAGCAGTTGCAAATATGTTACACCAGTTCTTCAACTGCAACACCGGCTTCCTTATCATCTCTTGTAAAGCCCTGTGAGGCTTGGGGCCTGGCTGTCTGAGAGACTATAGTTGAGATCAGCTGGGGGCATTCAAGCTAACAGTTGCTAGATTTAAATGCAAGTGTGATGGCGCCATGCAGCCTTCAAGAGTAGGAGGCTCAACTATGGAACTTCCTTTGCTCCACAGGTCTGACCCAGACTAGGTTTGCTGGCCTTTCCGGCAGGGCCAAGACCCTCTTGTTGGGTATTGCCTAGATGTGGTGGGGTGCAGGGGAGTGTGTGTGAGGGGAGAATTAAAGAGGGGGAGTTGCTTGCATTTCTGTGTGCGCTATTAAATTAATCACCATGCAATCTGGGAAGGGAGCACAACATAAATCTACAGCAAATATTAAACCCACCTCTATCGCTGCTCCATGCACTCAGGTTCTGTCTGTTTTAACAGCATGGTTGTGATTGTCTTTGTGTCTTCCCTTGATCCCTAGCTGAACTGATGGACCGGACGCCCCCTCTCTGGCCTGCGATGTACCCGCCTACAAGAAGCACCCTCCAGCATGCTCACCAGCTCCAGCTGCTGTCTCATCAGCAACTGCTCCGGCAGCACGAGTTGTACATCCTGCAGCAGCAAGCTGCCCATGCCATGGAGCTCCAGAGGAATGCGCAGCTGGTGGTATGTTCTAAGGGCTGTGGCAAGCAGGGGGGACTCCCCTGTTTTAAAGTGGATCAACCTCTATGTTCTTGGGAGAGCAAACATCAGCGACCTGCCTGCTTTGTGTGTGTGTCCCCCCAGCATTCAGAGGAAGAGATCTCCTTAGTAATTCCCAGTCCCTAAGGAAACCTCAAGTTCTGGGGGCATTTGGTATGTTCTAAAGAGCCAAGTTCAGCTTTTGAACACCCCTGAAGGTGGAGGTGTTTGGACGCAGGGTTTTGGGTTGGGGCCATGTAAGCCAGGGAGTCAGCTCACCAGCCAGTACTGCTTCCAGCAGCAACAGAAGTTCAGATTGTCATCTTACAAAATGTGCCAGTGTTGACTGTGCTCTAAACAAGGCTTTCATAGACTGGCTAGTTCCTTCCTGAGACCCAGGACCAGTATTGCCAACCCCAAGTGTTCAAAAATCACGAGTCAGGCCCCAGAAGTCATAAGATTGGCTTATAAGTCATGAGATTTTTATAAAAAATATGCTTGGGGGCTTTTTTTTAGTTTCCTCCTGGTTTTTGAACTTTTACGGTGCATGTTTTCCAAATTAAGACTTTTTAACGATAGAAACTTTCTTTTTGTTTTTAAATGAAAGCTCAGATTCTCACATATTTGTGTCACTCCAGGTGCTTTAAGAAAAACTTGTCACAAGGTTCATGATAAAAATCACAAGAGCTGGCAACACAGACCTGCTGCCTGGCCTCTCCTAAAAACCTCTTCCTGTTAAAGCATTTACCTCTGGTCCCTGCAAGTATCTCCTGCCAGACCTTCCACCTGCCTTTTGCAAAGAACCATTCCTAGGTCCTGTTCCTGCATCTCCATCTCTGATTGTACAGGCTCCCTTTTATAGGAAATACTGCTTTTGGTCTTGTTTAGTCTTGTAGGACCTTTTTGCTTTGTAGGGTAACTTGATACCCTAAGAAACATCCTCTCCTGACACCCGTCTCTGTTTTTTGCAACAGGAGAGGTTAAAAGTGAATGAGCAGCGAGCAGACATGGAAGAGAAGGTTACTAAACGGAGCCTGGACAATGCGAAATCAGGCCTTTCCTCGTCCACGTCAGGGCTGCTGCACCGAAAGCCACCTGTTCTGTCTCCTAGCGCCTCCACTTCCTACAGCAAGGCCGTGAGTCCACCTCCCCTGTCTCCCAGGGCCTCGCCTGTATCTGTGCTCAAAGCTGAGGTTATCAAAAAGATGGAGGAACCACCTACGCAGCCGGCCTACTCTTATCCTGCTACCCCAAGCTCCCACCCTTCCAGTCCGCCCCCTGCCTCTCCGCCCCCTGCCCCTGCCATCCCTCCAAAAGAAGAGGTACCTGAGAACGTGGAGAAGAAAGACTTGGAACTGGAAAAAGAGGCTCCCAGTCCTTTCCAGGCTTTGTTCCCAGGTAAGAGAGGCCTGCTTTGGAAGCGCTCCCTTCTGTTTGTGCCTGGCTCGCTTTCTTTCCTCCTCTCCTTGGCTCTTTCCTGCCTCAAACTCTTCCCAAGAGAAGACCAGGTAGGGCCTTTTTAAAGGAAGGACTAATGTGAAAGGACCAATCAGCACTTTGACAAGTGTGGTGCTAGGACTGATGTGTGACATGGCACTGAGGCGAAGCCTGGAGTCGTGGTCCTGTATCTTGTGTTCTTGTCTTTCCTTGGGAGGGGTTAGTTCTTCAAGGTTGCAGTCTATTGGGGGAACAGTAGGGAGGAGCCCAGCATGGACGGAGTGAAGGCTGAAGTCTCCTCTTGCCCCAGGAGTGGGTTGGGTGAATCTTTTGGTCTTGCATCCTGGGTGGAGGGTGACATCTTGGGCAGAAGGAAAGTTCAACAAGCAGCAGCCACTGAGAAGGGATAGGGGTTGGCAAGGGTGAAATTGAGTAATCGAGAACCTGCCCCGGGGGATGAGCCCCATTGGCACCAGT
Organism: Mauremys mutica; assembly: GCF_020497125.1. Classification (NCBI taxonomy): domain Eukaryota; kingdom Metazoa; phylum Chordata; order Testudines; family Geoemydidae; genus Mauremys; species Mauremys mutica. The sequence goes on along the minus strand of NC_059082.1, from coordinate 77,264,307 downwards.
CACTGTGTATCGTATTCCTTTGGGTCTCTTGCAGAGATTCCACCGGGATATCCATTCCAGTCCCTTCCTGCCTCCTTCGGACGACATTATCCCTACCTCCTTCAGCCCACCGCAGCCTCTGACGCAGATGGCCTGGCTCCTGATGTCCCACTGCCTGCAGAAGGGTCTGAGCACATGGAGCTTTCTCCAGAGGTCAAGCCCATCCGCCTGTCTCCATCCAAAATGCTAGAGCCTATTCAGGCTACGGCAGAAGAGGAGTCCTTGGAAGACCGGGTGAAAACGGAAGTAGAACTGGATGAAAGCCAGGGAGCTCTCTGCGAGCAGGACATAGAGGCTCTGAACGCGGCCGCCTCCAGTGCTGTCCCAGGACAGAATGTGAACAGTTGCAACCTCCTGTTGCACCAGGGTGAAGCTCTGAGAGCTTTGGAGCAGGAGCAAGAGGCCCTCCAGAACTGTCAACAAGCGTACCAGGTTGCAGCCTGCCCTGCAGAAACGGAGGCTGCGGCTGAAGCTGGGAGCGGGGTGGAAACCTGTTCTGTGCATATGGACTACGATGACTCAGTACCACACCCGGATAGTGAGCAGCCTGGGCTGGACCTGGCACCCCAGAGAGAGGAGCCTTCTCTAGCCATGGAACTGCAGAGCAGCGACTTGCCCCAGGGGGGAGAGTTTCCTAGCCTGCCTTCGGATGAGGGGCGGCAGGGGTCGGAGATCTCCTCGTACGCAGATGAGGCGATATCCTGTCAAATCCCAGCTCTGGACATCAAGCCAGACGACCCACTGGCCGGCATGAACGCCTTAGTGGCTGCCACAGAGCTGCCTCAGGCTTGTTCCTTGTTGACAACTGGCAATGGCATAACGCAAGCCCAGGTAAACCTGGAGGTGTCGCCCGGCCTGTCCCTGGAGCACTCCTTTCTGCAGGGGATCACTCTGCTGAGTGAAATAGCAGAGCTGGAACTGGAGAAGAGGAAGCAGGACATTCAAAGTGAGTTTGGAAAGTGCGTTTTGTCTCCTATCCATGCAGAGGCTGGGGACCTGGGTCTGCCAGAGCAGCTAGTGCTGCCTCCATACACAGAATCTCCTCTGGGTAGGCGTGTGATGTATATCTGTCCTCAGCCTTAACTGTGGTGTCATGGCCAGCATCTCCACAGTGCTCCTGGCATGAGCTTCCTTTATTGTTGATGCTCTAGACTGAGTTGGGAATCCTGCTCCAAGAGGCTCAGATGTGGGTGGTGTCTGCACTGTTCTTCCCTGTATCTGCACAGGTTACAAGATGGAGACTACATGGTATAAAAGTGAAGGTGCACTTCACCCATATGCTCTCGGTGCTGCCAGATTAGCATCCTATTGGCAGCAACGGATTCTGCAGCCATTCAGTCTTCTGCATAATGGGCTCGTACAGCTCAGAATGACTCTCGTTGCAGAGAGATTCCAGTGGATCTTGAGGGGATCTTGCCTCCAGTAGCTTCCGGGGAGAGGGGAAACTGAGCCTCCTTTCTGAGTATCCTGCGAGTGAGTTGTAACAGGCTAGATCTCAGGGGTAGGTCAGGGTGGCAGTGAGACAGCTGAAGAAGTGCTAAGGCAGAGAAGAGGTTGTTGGTCTCTTTGATGCCTGTGGGAGATGTGCACTTGCCGTCGCTGAATGCTAAATCCTGAACTTTCTCCTAAGCAGGTCCAGAGAGCTGCCTGGTCCGACCGACGCTGGAGAGCTTGCTAGCTGCCAGCACCCATGTGCTAATGGAGGTTCTGTCAGCCCCCTTTATGGAGAGTCTGAAAACCATCCGGCTGCCTCGAGAATTGAATCCCAACAAAAAGTACAGCTGGATGCAAAAAAAAGATGAACCAGTAAGTAGCTCTCCTGCTGAGCTTGACAGGACATTGTGAACCTACCTAAATGTTCCTCCTCTCGCCACTCGTCATTCACGTAATGTTGTATTTCCCTATTGACGTTCTCCTTCTCAGTCTGGCAAACCTAGACCTTCCCCCCAACCCTCCTGTGTTTGTAGCTGACCAAAAGTCAATGTGGCGTGATTTAATTTCATTCCTTGTTTGTGTGTCAGCATCATTGATCTCAGCAGGGAGGGACGCAGCTTTAGAGACAGTATTTGTAATACAGAGCCAGCAGGAGAAGCTCTTATGCTATTTCTTTGGCTGTGGGGACAAACAAAGATGGTGGCAGGCTTCCCCTCCCTGGAGATGGAGTTGCAGATTCTTTAGCACCCAGAAGGTTAGGGTTAGAGGCAGAACGCCCAAGGGCATTTCCCCAGCAAATGGTAGCTACATGCTTTAAGGTTGGTTGTGTTTTGAGCCGTATTTAAATTTGACATAGAGGAGAAAGAGTTCATTGATTTATCCAGCCCTCTGACCTTCTCACTTAATAATTAAAAAAAAAAAATAGAGGCTGTCGTTGGTGCCACAATGTCTCCTAGTAGAACAGGAGCCTGAAATCTCCGGCACTAAGTGAGAAATTGCTGAATGTGTCTGAACCTCTGCTCTCGTACCTGACCTGCAAATCCCACCCTAGCTGAGAGGCTTTGGCCTTAGGGTCACTTTCCTGAAGTCGCTCGTTCATTTGCCCTGAAACATTTAATATTATTACATTAAACCACAAAAAAAAAACAAAAAAAAAAAACCCAACTGGTTTGGAATGACTCTAGAGTTGTGCCCTGGAGCGGAGGAAGGCACCCCACTTCCAGGCCCTACACTGCACCCAGCACCTTTCCAACCAAGGAGGATGGGGAAGTGGCTCAGTTTAGATCCTGTCTATTCTGCCCCTTTATCAGCTGGGAGGGACTCGCTGCTCAGCAGTGGTGACCCCTTGCTCCCAGGGGCTGGCCAAACTGCCTCTGCAGAGCTTGCAGCTCCTACTCACCTGGAGAGTAGGAATTTCACCAGGGTCTCCATGTGATAGTACAGAGCACTGCTGCGAAGCAGCCTGGCCAGCCAGATAGCTTGTTAAAGCTCCTTCCCTCGAAGGTTAGTATGCAACCTCCGTTTGAAATATGACTCTCCTGCCAGTGATAAAATGAGGTAGATCCCTTCCCTTCTGCAGGTAATATGCCACTAGCTGTCTAAATGGTTGTAGACATCTTATGGGACATCTTGTCCCTTGCTGAGCCGTTGGATTGGGAAGCAATAACACACCCGTTCTAGTCTTGTGGCTGGCATCTGAATCCCTTCGTCCCCTTACCACCTCTGCCTGTCTCGCCTTCCCACCCTAGATGTATTCCATCAAGTCTGCCATTGAGAACATGGATGCTATGGAGCTGGACTACAGGATGAGGCTGGCAGAGCTGCAGCGGCGCTACAAGGAGAAGCAGAGGGAGCTGGTAAAGCTGCAGCGGCGCAGAGACTCCGAGTAAGTCACACAGAGCTTTTTTTTTTTTTTTGGCTGGGCAACTTCTCTGCCTCCGGGTCCAGGAGAACATTCTCTTTCCCCCACCTCCCCTCCAATGATGCATCTGCCAAAGCTTTGCAAAGCGCTCCTAGGCTAGTAAAAAGGCAACCCGACCGCCGATGAATGCAGCTGGGTATGGTTGGAGTCTCGGGTACCGGTGGTCGGTGGGCGACCCTGTTAGGGAACCTTGGATTTCACGGCTCAGCTTAGCAGTTTGGTGCCAGACAACGGTTCTGGGTTGGCTTTTGGTGGTGTAATGGATTTCGTTTTGTTTTGCTGTTGCCTCGGCTAACAGTCAAGCGTGTGGTTTTTTTAAAGGGAAAAGCATGACGAGAAAAGTAGAAGCTTGACAAGAAGAGGCCCTGGAAGGCCCAGGAAGAGGAAGCATGGATCAAGCACTCTGTTACCCCCTAAGGAGAGAGGGAAGAGTGACAGCAAGAGCGGAAAGTAAGGCTGGAACGCGGGGAAGATGGGAATGTCAGGGTTGTTGCACCACGTCCGACCTGGGGACGGCGTTTCGGACGCAGCGGGGGGTCCCTGCGTGGTGGTGTGCTGGCAGGGCGCGTCTATGGCAGCAGGGTCACTGTGTGGCATTGTGGTAGAAGTGTGTATCTAGCCCCCCCGTGGCGGCGTGCGCCTGTCGCTGTAGCAGGAGGGCTGGCCCGGCGTCACGTTGGTAGTGTGTGTCTGGTGCCTCTCGGGGAGGAGACGCCTGATGGCGCAGAGCGAGCAGGCGATGGAAGGGTTCTGTGGAACGCTGAGCCAGGCGAAGAGTGGGGCAGGCGGACAGTGAGAGGAGCTGCCCGAGGCAGGGGCTGTGTCTTTGTATGCGTTCTGTACAGTGACTAGCACCTGTGGCCATCCAGGCGCCACTGCAATCCAATGACTGTCAATCTATAGTGACGCGAATGATTTTCACGAATCCGAATGACTTCTGTTCTGCGGCATTCGCTTCCTGGGGCTTTTCTCCTGGGCTTCTGCTGTCTTCCTTGGCCCCTAGTTGGTGGGAAATGGTTTGGCCTGGGTGCTCTCTTTCCTGGTGTCAGAATCACCCTCTCCTGTGGTGCCCACTCTTTGCAAGCCTAACAGGTTTATTTGGACACCCTGTGCAAAGCCCCATTGACCATATGTCTCTGCCCCACCTGTTGTCGCTGGTTGAGTCTCTCACAGTGGTGGCTCGGCATGAGCTGGCTTCCTGAGCTCTGCATTGTCTTGAGAAGGTATTTTCAAAGGCACAAAGGGCTGTTAGGTGCCTAACTCCCATCGACTTTCACGTGCCTTTGAAAATCTGCCTCCTTAGTATTTTGCTTCTGGGCTTTGATGGTTGGAAAGGCTTGGGATGTCCACAGGTGTCTGGAATTTTCTTGTGCGTGCATTTCCATTGGGCCAGTTGTCATGGGAACTGTGTGGAAGCCTTGCCGTGGAAGCTAAGCCATGCATGCAACTGGCTTCAGCTAGCCTGATCCTGGAAAGTGGTGTTGGTTTGGTTTTGGGTTGGGGTTAGCAGGGGAAGTGAGGTGGGGGGAAAAGCTGCTGTTTACTACTTCTGGGAAATGAGGGCGCTCTGCGGCATCAGTGATTTCACAGACATGGCAGCCATGAGCTGGATCAGCAGGCTTAGTAGGAAGGAGGCAGGTTTTTTTGCCTCTAAATCTTTAGGTGGTAATTGGCAATGATAGGGAACTACAGACAGCGTGCAGGGTAGTTTCATGAAGGCTTGTCAGTGACTCTTTAACCATTTACTCACCTCTCCATCTCCATTCATCAGCTAACTGCTGAAACCAGATGGGGAGCAATGAGACCTGTCCTTCTTGCCTCACCTACTCTTTCCCCTCTCCTTCCTGCCCAGAGCTTGGAAAGAGATTGAAGAATCAAACTGCCAGTTACTTTTAGAGAGGGACAGTCTAGGAAAAGTGGATGAACGATTCTGTATACTAGTTAGTCTCTCTGCCTGAGATGTTCCCTCCCTCCCCTTTTAAGTTAGTTTTTATCTCTGCTTTGCTGTCTACTCCTTGCTAAAATGTTCATCTCCCACGTGCTCAAGAGCCAGCATCTCAGTCTGGATGCAGCCAGTACAACACCTTTCAAGTCCTGTGAAATGGGAGTCTCCTTAGATCTACAGAATCTTAAAAATTAGAGGTGGGAAAAGACCAAATGGTTGTCTCATCCATTCTTCCCCTCCTGGTCCTAACCAGAGCAGATGATTCTCTGCAGCTTTTTTCCAGCGCGTTATCCAGCCCAGTGAGTGGGTTCCACCACTTCACAGGCATACGGATCTCTGACTTGTGCTGATATTCCAGAGAATGCAAAGGGAGCTCACTGGCACGTCTGTTAAACAGACAATGGGACGGATTCTCAGCTGGTGTAGGTTGATGTAACTCTATTGAAGCCAGTGGATTTACCCAAGCTGAGGATATAGCCCCAGGTGACCCATGAGTGCCTTTAATGGGGGAGTGGACCACACTTCAATGTTTGCTAGTGGTGTGCAAGGAGGGAAGGGTAATCTCAGTGACCAATCCTTTGCCTGGCTTGCAGACTGAGCAAGTCCTTGCTGCTGTCCGAGGACTCTGAGACTGGCGAGGGGATGAAGAAGAGGCACAAAGGGGCTCTCCCTGAAGAGGACGAGGATGCAGACAGCAGTGGTGGGAAAATGAAAGGGAGGAACCAGAGCTGGGATGAACATGATGCAGCAGCAGCGAGCTTTTCAAATGAGGTCAGTACTCTTGCGGTGTGTGTGTGGGGTGGGGGAGCTGTGCTCTAAAGGAAGAGGCAGCATGGTCTCATGGATGGAGCATTGGCTTGGAATTCTGGAGACTTGTGGGGGTCTGTTCCTAGCTCTGCTCCTGCCTTGTTGTGTGATATTGGGGATATCACTTCACCTCCCTGAGCCATCATTTCCCCTCCCACCCTTGGCCTGTCTTGCCTGTGTAGATTGGATGCTCTTTGTGGCACAGGCCGTCTCAGATTATGTGTATGTGGACCTAGCAAATGGCCTCCCCAATCTCAACTGAAGCTTGTAGGTGCTCCTGTCTAAATAATATGAGTATGCCCCATTGTCAAGAGGTTCTTTGTGTTCCTGTTGGAGCGATGTGTTCGTCAAGGCCGAATGCAAAGTCCATTACACCTAATCAGTATAATATCGCTGCCTACACAGTTACTTTAATTAGTGCTGCTATTAATTGATTAAATTAAAAATCTTTTGAAGTAGCAAGGCAATACAGACATGGTTAAAATATAACAGCATTGCCAGCTCTCACAATTGCATCACGAGTCTCATGATATTTGGTGTTTTTCTTAAAGCCCCCGATCCTGGAGTCATGTGATTACCCAAGACTCTCAGCTGTCATTTTAAAAAATAAGTAAGATTTTGGCCCTCGTGCCTGTTGAATAAAGCTTGGATACGTGCCCTGAGTGTACCTTGATGGTTCAAAAGTCAGATTTTGGTATGCCTGGTACTAGGTACCACAGGGCAAAGCATACTTTCTGTACCCCCCTGTGTGTGGCACATCCCCATGGAAATGCCCTTGGAACGTCAACCCTAAGGAGACTGTGCGGAGGGAGAAGGAGACAGCGGAGGCCACATCCGGCTACGACAACAAAGGGGTTAAGTCGTCCCTTTCTAGGCCTTGTTGTTTTGGAGTGCCCAATGAACTGAAGTCAGGTTCATCAAGAGAGTCAAGGCTCGGGGGTATTCATATGTGGCCATTCTCTCTCCCTCCTCTGCAGCTGAAGATCAAGAAGAAGAAGGTGGCGTCAGATCAGGAGCAGCTGGCAAGCAAGCTTGACAAGGCCCTGTCTCTCACCAAACAGGACAAGCTCAAATCCCCCTTCAAGTTTGCAGACTGTTCTGGAGGGAAACAGAAAACTAGTGGAGGCGGCAGCAGATATATGTCTCCCCACGAGCACCTGCCAGGCAAGGATGAGAAGAGAAACCTGGCCAAGAGCCTGAGCCTGGCGCTGAAAAGTGTCAAGGAAGGTAAAAACAAAATGGCCACCAAAATGAAGAAAATGGAGGTGGGGTTAAAGGTCAAAGGTCAGCTGAAGGTTTCCCATTCACCAGCAATATCGGAAGTTAGCAGCTACTCCTATAGTAAGTAACCTCTGGTTTCTCTCTATTGTGAATGGTTCTTGGGCTTTGTGGGAGCTTTTAGCCTTTAAGTGACAGCATCTCAGGTAGATTGGAGATGGATCTAATTTTTCTTTCCTGTGAAAAAGTCACCTCCTCCTTAGCTGACTGTATAGCTGACGGGGCAGACTCTTGGTGCTTGTTTGGAGTGAGTTTGCATCGTGGTGGGGAGGATGAGGTGTCATTCGTTCCAAAGGCAGTGAACACTGAGAGCATATTGCACGTCTCGTGTTGGCTGTTCTGCCTACATTGGGTTCTGCTGACTTTATAAAGCAGGGAAATACACCATTTGCATCTGGAGCTGTGGACTGTCTAAGTCCTGAATGTTCCTCTCCCTTTGGGCTACACCTGCCACATATCCCTGCTTTCTTTGCTGTTATGTGCTCTCCATCCATCTGCAAGACCGATCTTCAGGGTTTCTGCTCCAGGGGTTGACTAGCAGTTGACTTATCACCTTGTTTTTAGGGGGTTATGTAGGGTTGACTGTAGGTATATGCTAAGGAGCAGCTGTCAGGTAACGTATATAAGATGGTGCTGGGATAGCACTGAGAATACTATAGTCATTAACAAGCTTGTCCCTTCTGGCCACTTGGTCCCTGGTCTCCTCTAAACACATTTCTGTGTTCCTGCCTAGCTGTCTGCCCCGGGCATCATCAGGTCTCATTTGTAGCCCAGAATCTATTATGTTGTCTGCAGCAACTCCTTTTTGAAGCAGTGCTGCAGCTGATGCAAAAGATTCTGGCTTTGGGAAGGAAGTTTCCTCATGCATATAACTAAGAGGAGCTAGGGACACCCTTTGCAAGACAAAAGGCCACAGACTGAAGATGGGGTTGGGTTGGTGGGAGAAAGGGAACAACGAGTGAGAAAACTGCTCGGAGGAGGCGGGCAGCACTAGTTAATTGCCTAGGGAATAAATACACCTACAGCTAGTCCTGTGCATATGTGAACAATGTTCTATGCTCATGCCAAACGTTACTGCCCAAAGGGGACAGGGTGCTGTCAGCTATGAGGGTGGAACCAGCCTAGACACCAGACTCTCATAAATCCTTCCCTTTCAGGTCATTCCCTGGCAAGGACTTCACTGTCTTGCTGCTGGTCTTAATTGTCTGGCGGCTGTCCACTTTTATGTTGGATAAGAAGCAAAAGTAGTCATCAGGGGACTAGAGAAAAGGGGAGGTGGGGAGAGTGTCTGGGAAAGCAACAGGCTCTCAATTTCCTTTGCTTGCTACCTGGTGCCATTGGAAGAGGGGAAAAGATCAGGAGCGGCGCCAGGGTTTCTGGCGCCTTAGGCAGAATTCGGGGGGCCGGCATTTTGTGCGCTCCCCACGGGGTGCGCGGGAGCTTCCGGTTCCACTCCCATCGTGCCGCCGAAGAAGGACCCTCTGCCGAAATGCCACAGGCGACAGCGGCAGTCATTGAGCTGCTCAATTGCCTGCTGCTGTTTTCCGCGGCACGTCGGCAGAAGATCCTTCTTCGGCGGCGCGATGGGAGCGGAACCGGAAGCTCCCGTGCGCCCCGTGGGGAGCGCACAAAATGCCGCCTCCCGAATCCTGGCGCCCTAGGCGACCGCCTAGGGTTGCCTAATGGAAGCGCCGGCCCTGAAAAAGATGTTACCAAAAATAAGAAAAGCTAGGGCGGGACACTGTCTCTAATGGCTCAGACAGAAGTCTGGGTGGGATGTGGGGCAGAAGCCTCCTAGGTTTGGGGGACTTCTTAGGGAGCTGGTCAAAATCATGTGTGCTTAATTTTTTAAGGTTTGAAAGTAAATTTATTTTACTGTTATGCAGCTACCAAAGTCCTGTGTTAAAACCCTTGTAGGGTTGAATGTGCATGACAGATGTATATCCCGGTACACCAGTAGCTAGAGATCCCACTAATGGAGAAGGAGATTCTAATAGTTCTCTAACGAAATAAGCATGTTAAATAAAATTGGCCATTGAAGTGGCAAAGTAAAGGGGTAACAGCTATATAGCCTCTAGAAGGCAATGCCTCTTACAGCCTCCTGCTGACAATGATGCACTATCCACTGAGCTGCTTGTTTTCCATGGACTATGTTACTGAGCCAGGAATATCCCAGTGGTTCCCCTGAATTAGGCATAATGAGTTGATGGAAGTAGGAGCATGGGCAGATGGCATTGTTATGTCTGGGGAGTTTGGCTCTTGGCCTGGAGAGGTGAGGCAGATAGTCTCCTCTAGTTGCACCAGTGCTGGGTACCGAACTTCCCATGGAATTATAAACCAGCACTCCAGGGAAGCATTTGCCTGTATCTCCTCCTGTCTGCCAAACTTTCATTGCACACAGACTCACATGACAGTGCATGTCAATTCGTGTCCTTTCTAAATTGGTGTGGGGAACATGGTGATTAATTAAGCACCCACTGAGTGAAATGGTTCCACATTCAGTGGCTATTTCAGGGCATAGAATTCTTCTGCTGCAGTGACACAGAAGCCCCATATTCAGGGAAAGAGTGTGGTTTCCCTCCCCCCGCCTTAACAAGGGACTGCACACCAGATTTTTGCACTTCGGTATGACACAGATTTGAAGGCAGGGTGAGTGTACATAGGTGTCTTTTGCTGTGTGTCAGAGACTGGCCTATAACCAAGGAGGTTGGTAGGTTTCTTATCTCAGAGAAGGATAAGTGGTAATGGTGCCAGACCCTTCCATATCCTGCTCCAACCTCCTGATTTTTACCTATAGTCTTAAAAAGACTCAAGACCCCTAGACATTCCCCACACCCTAAAATGAAGAATGATGCCTGAGGAGGACTGTGAGTGGAAAACAGATGCTGATTCTAACCAGTTGGAACTGTCCCCACTATAGCGTTCATTACACTTTGGAATTAATGGTGCATTCATGAGTAGGGATGTAACGGTTCAAATCCACTTTTATTGGCTCCATTGGGTACCAAATACTTTGTTGCTCCACTCATCAGATACTGTGTGGAAATATTGGACAACATCTCGGCATTAGGTGCCCATGGGAAAATGTCAGCTGTGTAAAACATAGTAATCCAGCCAAAGTAGAGTTTATCGCGGAGACTGAGGAAGAACTCCAGAAGCGCCGCTCCCTTTGGTGTCACTCCAACATAGCTCACAATGGAGGCCTCGCTCCAAGTATTGCACCATGCAGTTTGAACAATGACTGATCAATCAATCCACCAATCAGCAGATGTGGTGCATGCTATCCCTATTGTTTCCTGGTTCGCTATGTCAAAATACCTGCATGGGTTCTGGCTTCATGTACAAATAAGGATCGGGGCTAGGTATATTCATCACCCTGTAGTACAGACTACTGCATCCTGTCTGACTCTTGGCACCAGTCAGTTTTGAATGGATGTATGCACTGGAGATTTTTTTGTTGTTTTTACAAAAATCAAACTGGATTTTTACATTGGTGGGGAGTTCCAGGAGCAGTTTGGGGGACGAATATCTGTGGTTCTCTTGCAGATTTCTTTGCTAAGGAATAGGGATGCCATAGTAAGAGTGTCAGCAGCAAAATACCACTAACGAATCCCTTTGTGATTTAAGAAGGTTCCCCTCCCGCAACTTCCAACATTATGCAGTTGGGCATTGGCATTTGTCAAAGCCAAATGCTTTAAGAAGATTGGAGCTTTTCAGAACCTCCTTTGCCCAGCACACAATGAGTCTGCTGTACAGCATACTCTTAATTGGATGAAATTTTGAGAAAAAGATAGCTCTCACAAATGTAATGAGTTTTTTCCATTCGTAGATTAAATCTAAAACAGCACAAGACTTCTAGCTTAAAATAAGGAAAGACCTATAAAGTTTGTCCTGGACAGAGTGCTGACTTCTGAAAGGTCTGTGTAGAGGCCTGGTTAAATTATTATTATTATTATTTTATGTCGGTTCATGCATACCAAAGCACAAAGTAATGATGGCTTAGGACTGCAATAGGCAGCTAGAATTGAGGTGCATCAAGAGAGCCATTAGGGGAAGCTTGCACAGCATTGGCTCCACACAGCATCTGATCCACTCTGGCAAGCGTTTTCGGTCTCTCGTTTTCATGGGCACTGAACTGTCACAATTTAAGACAATAAAAAAAAAAAGCCACAAGAAAGTGAATTGACTTAATGTTATTTAAAAACTACTTTGACTGCAGATACGGACTCAGAAGATGATGATGAATCCCTGAAGGACGAGTGGCCTTTGCAGTCTCCATCTGGCTCCAAAGCGAGGCCACCTAGTCTCTACAGCATAGGGGCCAAAAAGAGCAGCAAGCAAGGTGGAGGTCTCAAGCCAGCCAAGAGGGGCATGCCTACCACTAGAACTCTGAAATCTAAACAGGCCGCAAGCAGCAAGCAGCAGTTTTGCTTGCTGCTTCGGGAGACTGGATCTTCATTCAGTGACTCTTCGGAGGACTCATTCGATCAAGGTTACTAGATTATAACAAACACAAAACAAAAACAACACTTACCTTCCATGTTTGCAGAGTGAGTGAGAGAGTGTATGTGTGTGTGTGAGAGAGAGAGAGAGATGGCAACATTGAGGTTCGCCATCTTTGATGGTCAAAGTAGGGACGGCCATCTTTGTCCTTGGCAGCGTAGGCTGCTTTATCACTATCATTTATTTTTTATTTTTTTTATACTTGTATCATTGTGATATTATTATTGGCTGGCTCTTTTAGAGCTTTTATATCGACTGGATTTTAGGCTCCACCTTTCCCCAGCTCTCCTCTTACCCTTCCTCCCTTCCGTTCCCCCCCCCCCCCCCCGCTTTTCCTTGCTGCCGCTGCCGCCACCATGATATTATTTTTAAAAAAATTTTATATTATTTTTATTGGCCTGGGCCTCGTAGAGGTTTGGAAGGAGCAGTTTGGTTTGGTTTATAATGGGATTCTGTTGTGTGGGTGTGTGACGTGATGTTTGTACTGCGATTTGGTATACCAAGCTTTATTAAACATATCGAGTTCATTTTTAACTAAACCTGTGTACCTTGTCTCTCTTGCTGTGTCTCTTATTAGGCGATTTAGAATGCCGCTTCCACTTCATCCCGCTCTGCCTACCCCTTCCCCCACTCCCACCGAGTAGAACTGGAATTAACATAGTCTTGGGCGCGCTCTATTATTCAAATATCCCTGATTTCATTGGCATTTGCTACATTTTCCAGGATGAAACAAACATATCTTGTTCTCTCCCCCACCACCGCCCCGCTTTTAATTTCATTTATACTTTGCATAGGTTGTTCATTCTATTTTTTTCCTAATAGAATCTTTTGAGGCAGACACTACAATATTAATAATTTATTTATTGATATTATTTACCTTTCTGCTTCAAAAGGGTGGCTTAGTGTATGGTCTACAATATTTAAAACTCAAAGATTTTTTTTCCCTTCTATTTAAAAATATATATTTACACACACACACACACACACAGAGCACATTTTTAGGGAAAAAAATCTTTATGGGTTATAAATTTTTCAGATCCTGTACTTTAACCCACAAATGCTCAAGTATGTGGAAATTAATGCACTGAATTTGATTCCTCTGGGGGAAAGTTCTCCTCCCCACCCCCAACTCCAAAATATTTGGCTTATTGTTTGCCTGCCGTTAGCTCTTAAGTGGAAAAAGAGGTCCCGCAAAACTTTTCCTCAAGAGACACAAGGTGGTTTCTCTTTTAGAACACACAATCATTTTAATGAGCCCTGGAATTTTGAAGCTCAACTCCCAGAAGAAGATAGCTCATCTGTACCGTTAAGTAAGGGAAATATAGCTGTAAATTTGAACATAGTGTAGCAAAATCCTTGTAGCTGTTAGTTTGTGTCAGAGAGCTGCTGATTGTTAGCGTTTTGTTTGGGTTTTTTAAGCTTTTGATCTGATTATCCTAACCTCTCCTCTCTTCTCTCCCCTAGACCCACCTTCCCAACAAAAACAAGTTACTCATTTTTAAGAATCAGAACACAACATAAAAGCTAGAGAACATTAATTCGGTTCTGAAATGAGCTTGCTGATGCATTTAACAAAAAGAAAACCCATAAGAAAGAACGAATGTTTCAGAGAAGAGACGTTTTATTTCTTAGAGAACCTGAAATGATCCAGTGTTGGTGGATTGCCTTTAAGGGCACGGGCTCTGTGTTTTCCCTGAAGAATCGGATTTAGCTTCCATTCAGTTTTACGTCCTTTCCTTCCCCCACCCGCTTCTTTTTGTTAATTTTTTAAATTTTTTTTTTTGCTGCTGCTGCTGCTGTTGGAAATTTTGAGGATATCAATCCCTTTTAGACTCCAAGTTCTTGAGGTTTATCTACCCAACTTGTTTCAGAAAAAGTAGATAGATAACTTGTCCAGAAACTTAAGAACCCAAACTGGCCGTTGGAATATTTCAAGCAATTTATCTGTTTAAAATGTTTAAGATCCCGATTTCAGAGAGGGCAGGGAAATCTGGAATAAGGGTGGGGAGGAAATGCATTTAATAACAAAAAAAATCATTCTCTGGTGTCATTTAGTGGTGGGGAGACAAAATGTAAAATATTGGGGAGGGGAGGGGAAGTTTGGTGGGGCAGGGTGGAGGGGTTGATTTTGGGTTTCCTGCAAATGAATCTTTTCTCTGAAGCATTTCTTTAAGGGATATTTGGGTAATAGGGTTTCTAATGGCTTTCCCTGATACTAAAACGATTAATAACCTCAGCTTTTCTGGAAGTGCTCGCTTTCTTCTTGCAGCTGCTTGGCCAATCCCTTCACCCCTGACCCCTATCCATGATGCTTTGAATGTCTGTATCGGTCTCTTGCATTTGCTCTCACGCTGCACTAAAGAAGCAAAGTGATTGGCTGGGAGTAGGGCAGACACTGCTCAGCGAGGGGTCACTAACCATGAACCTGAACCTTGACCATTGTTATGTAGGTAGGCAAAATACCTTTTCTTTACGTCATCTGTAAACCTGAGACATTTCGCTGTTAACCCCATTAATAATAACACGTAGACGTTTGCATTTTCTGGGTTATTTTAATTTGAAGATGAACAATGTCCACTTTGATGTCTCTGTTATGAAGAATCTTGCAAGGAAGCTTTGCGTGAATGTGTATGTTTGCTGAGGACTCCAGAAAAGCCTTACAGTTGTAAAACTTCCTTATGGGCAATCTCCTTCTCCCAAGCAAAGGGAAGGTCTAAAGAGGCAGAGTGTACCCAATATAGGAACCTATACCACTTCCTGTAATGGTACTGCCCTTGTCTTAAAGAAATTCCTGGGGCCATAATCTAGAACCCACTGATGCATTACCAAAACAAATTATACCAATTCCTTAGGATCAACTTCAGAGGTAGGTGATTAAATCCCATTGGTTTATTATGGGGTAAACTTCTCCAGCTGAGAGGGAAGAATAGGGAAAAAAGGGAGGATTTAAAAAAAAAAAAAGAAAATCATAGAGGGTGGGGAAATGTGGGTCTTTGGTTCTGGAAAGTTCACAGTATTATTGTCTTGATGGCTTGCAAGGTTTTACCTGGTTGTAGAAAGTTGACCACAGAAAGCCATGGTTTTTCTTTAGCCTTTCCCTCCCCACCGAGGGGGCGTTCTTTTTTCTTGGAGAGTAAACAGTGTCACTGTATTCTGATGTGAGCAAATCTGACATTGTGAGAAAATCATCATTCGGTAACAACCATGTAAGAACTTTGCAAACTGTCAAGATGGTAACACGGTGAACTTTCCAGCACCAAAGACCCCCATTTCCCCATCCTCTATGATTTTTGTTTTCCTTATAAAAAGATCATCTCTCTTTTTTCCTATTCTTCCCTTTCAGCTGGAGAAGTTTTTACCTCATAATAAACCAGTAGGATTTAATCACCTACCTCTGAAGTTGACCCTAAGGAATTGGATAATGTTTTTGGTGATTCAAATTATTTCTGGAGTCAGCGGCAGAACACTTGTGGGGAGGAAAAAATCCTAAAAGAATGGGAGATTGTGTTTGACAAACTATGTGCAATCTTATGAGGGAAAATTTTAAAAATAATGTCCAGAACAGGACAGTTCAATCCAATCTGAATGTGAAGGACCCAACAGCTGTCTAAAGTCTGCCTGCACTTAGCCTGCTTTGTACGCTGTAGGCCTGCTCGGCGTTATGACAAAAACATGCTATTTTTTTCAGTGTGAAATGAATTGTTGTGTAGTTTTACTCCCCTTTCTCCTCTGCCCATCCTCTCTACCCTCTTCCAAATCTATCCTGTTACATCAATCTCTGCAAACTAAATAACTTAACCAATTTCTGTCCATCATTAACAAAACCTATTCACTTACTGCTCTCCTAACAACAAGAAGCCAGGCTAATATAAATAATAAATAAATAGTAACAAAACCCCATGCTAGCTCAGTCATTTTGAAAGACTAAAGAACAAAGAGAGTTTTCAATTATTCTCTTTTAAAAAATAAAAATAAAAAAAATGTGGGGACCCAGGTTGAAATTTTGTCGGTAAAGTATTTGGTGGCTCTAGTTTATTTGCTGTTGATAACATTTAAACATACATTTGTGTGTGTGTATGTGTGCATATATATATAATGTGTGTGTGTATATATGTATACTTAAAAATTGTAGGTAAAGAGTTTTGGTTTTGGGTACATGCTTTTCTTTCCTTTGCAAAGTATTGGTTGGTTAATGATGTTTGAGAAAAAGTATAATGTTTTGAAAATGTTTTTTTTTCTATCTTTGACCAGAGATAATTTTTTTCCAAAATGTTTTAAGGCCCTGATCTTGCAACAACTTATGTACTTGCTTTACTTTAAGTAGTCCCATTAAGT
Organism: Mauremys mutica; assembly: GCF_020497125.1. Taxonomy (NCBI): domain Eukaryota; kingdom Metazoa; phylum Chordata; order Testudines; family Geoemydidae; genus Mauremys; species Mauremys mutica. The sequence continues at coordinate 77,248,045 of NC_059082.1, read as the reverse complement.
TCAATGGGAACACTTACACACTTCATGCGTGAGAGCAATGGAGCCTAAATGTGCAAGCTACATTAATTTGGCTGCTGTGGGCCACCATAGCAGCATGTATACCCAGGTGACATGCTCGGTATTTAATCGTAAAGTAACCTTTGTTTTTAGCTTTGAAGTGTTTGAGTTCTGAGAGTAATTAAAAATACTTTTAATTCTTTCTTGTCCACGGAAAAAGTGAGGGGTGAGGAAGTGTGCAGGTTGTGAGAGAGGGATGGATATGTAGCAAAGAAATAAATTGTATGAGTGGTGGGAGTAGGGGAAAGTGAAGTTGGTGAAGGCTGTGAACATTTTAAAACATATTTTCTGTTCTGAAGATTGAGTCTCTGGGGGTTAAATATGGGTGATCTTTTAAAATGCGTTGGGTACATATCTGCCATAGTCTTTCCACTGTATGACAAAATATATTTGAAGTAGATTAAAATAACTGCCAGGTCTATTGTTATAGCCTGTATTTTCAGTAGCAGGGATAATGATCAGTTTCGTCATGGCTTTTAAATCTGTTTTACTTTAGTGCATTTGAAATACTCTAGGTGTTTGAGACATTTCATGGACTAGCATATGCTAAATGAATTGCTGGGCTTGCTGAAAGAGGAGCTTAAGCGTTAAATGAAAGGCGTTCCCCTAGCTCAGCAGAACGACTAGTTTCTTTTTATGATTTCATGCTGGTGGTGGGCATTCTCCCTCCGCTCCTCATCAACCAGATCTGTACAGCAGAACCTGGTGGATTCATCCTAGCTTATTCATCCTGCTAGATTCTGTTAGTTTGGGTGCAGCTGGTTGACTTCCTGTTTTAAATGTGGAGGCTTCACTAGAATGATAGTCTGATGGCTGCCATCTCGGCCAACTCACTGGAGATTGAAGTGGGGATCTGCAGTTTTAAAAGAATGAGCTGCTACAGCTTGAGCGAGAGCTCTCAAGCTGTGTTCCAGATTCATAAGGTGTACCAGATTCATATCCACCACAGATCAGGCAGAACAGGCACCTGTGAGGCACACTTACCAGTGGCTAGCTGTCGTTGGGCGTTTCTTGTCCAGTGCTGAAATATTCTCCACCACTTCCGCCAGGAAGAGTTGTCAGAGCCAAGACTCTGAAACTGATAGCGTGAATGACTTCATCATAACCACTTGGCAAATAAGTGTGTAAACAGACCAGGTGCAGCCCCCATAACCAAGCTACTGTGCAGTGTCCACCTGGAAATGGGCTATGGATCAGACAGGACAGACTCTTGGGAATATATTGAAAGATTTCTCCATTTTTCCCAATCTCTTGGGCTAGTACCTCGTCACTGGTTCAATGCTGTAGATTTAGAGGTGAGGTCAGGAGACTACTTTTCATCAGTTTCTGCTTGTGAATTATCTAACGTTAAACCTTTGAGGGAAATCCTGTATCTTTGTCCCTCCCAGGGGTTGTGTAAGAGGGAAAAAGACGGTAGGCAGGCTATGAAACGAAGCAGGGACAAACACTAGTCTCCCTGATTTAAGGAAAGCCAACAGACGGGGGGCATCAGCATTGCAGCCATTTTAACAGAAATCTCCCCATCGCATGGGCCTAAAGCACTAGACAGTTGGTGATGTGACTCTGTACAACAGCGAGGGCAAAGCTCCACTATGGGAGTTTCTGTGGTAGATGGGCCATTGGCCAATGTACTAAACAGTGTGTAGTGTGGAGGGGGTGGAGGAAGGGGCATCTCTAGTTGACATATCTTTGATCTCTGCTTTTCTTTTATTGCCCATGAAAATATCATGGGACCTGCAGGCTGGCATTTAGTCTGTGGGAACTTTTGCAAGGAGGACAGGTCTCAGTTGATGAAGAGGAGTTGAGATTGCTGGTCAGTGTCAGGATTCATGAGTGTGTCCTTCTGCACCATATTAATGGGAGTGTCTCTAATGCAAGTCAACTTGCTGGCTCTCTTTATGCGGGTAACTTTTGTCTCCCTGATCTGGATGCATTTTAATTTAAAAGTTGAACTGCAGAGGAATAGAAGTAGTGCCCCTTTCTGCTTGTTTCTGAGTAAGAAATAAAACTAGGAAGTGTTCTTATTTCACCCCCCCTCCTCCCCAAATTTTTTTTGGTCTTTACTTTGCGTGGTGTTTAATGTCAGAAATATCAGGTCCGGATTTCTCTGTTTTTGCTGAAGGACTGTAGAACTAGTGGGATTTTGACACCCCAAGAAACAAGACTGAGCAACTGAAAGGGGGAAGGAATTTTTAGTGATCTAAAATTCTTTGGTTTGTTAGTAGCCATTTAACTCTAACTCCTAACACATACTCTCTTTGTGAAAAATTCATCGGGCACATTCCACTGGTGAGTGACGGGATTCCAGTAAAAACAGGGAAGGCAAAACTGTTTTCTGGATTCCTGTTGTTTCTAAGGTTAAAAAGCAAGTTGAGGCGGAGGGGGAAATAGCCTTTTGTTTTTTGGGGAGGGGGGGGAGGAGGGGGACATTGAGACCATTTTTGTTTATATCATAGAGGGCACAAGTGGAAGGGAAAATGTTTTCCTGTTCAGTTCATCTTTGAAAGGGGATTCTGGTTTGATTTCTAGGTTGGTAGAGTTTCAGAATGCAAAGACCTTAGCCCGTAGGGAACTGAGAGCTAGACATTGATAGTGCAAATAACATTCCTACTGCAGAAGGAAATTGGGCATTCTTGAGGATCCCAGTTCATGTCTCCTTTTGAACTAGAGCTCTTAAATAGGTTTGCCAGGTCCATTTTGTTGCAATTAACTATACAGAGAGAGATTCCTTTCTAACCAGTACCTACTGAATCACACCTTCAGTAACTAATCACCCTCAAGCTGCTTTACTGACTAACTAGCAAGGATGTGCTACAGGGAAGAGAGTGATGCACGCTTCTGAGTGTGCAAGTCTCCCCTAATTCCCCCCCCCAACACACACCCCATCGAGTAAAAGATCAAAGCAAAATGCCCTCCACCTGTATCAGCCCAGGTGGTCTGTTTGCATAAGGATTTGTCCTGTTAAAGCTGGACTCCGTGCCCATCTGCAACTGCTCCTGCATTACTGGGCTGGGCCTGAAGGGGCATATGTTGAAAGTTTTATGCCGTGTGTTAGTGGAACACGCCTCATGCCCCAGCTCCAAAGCAAAACTGATGAAAATATTACCCCTTAGGAACTGCCATTCTCTTCCCTTATGCCTCTCTCCATCCACAATTATTTGTCTAAGCATTCAAATTTCATTGCTCTTGATACCCCACCCCCATCCCTGCCTCCGTCTTGCCATCTCTGTCTCTGTCTCTGTCTTGCTCTGTGTGTGTCTTCCCTCCCTGCCAGGGCACGTGCTGATTTTGTGTATTCCCCTTCAATGAAGGAGAGCTCTGTTGCCGTTACAGAGCCATTCCAGTGCAGTCACAAAGCAAAGGATTTCATTATGAAGAGGGAGAGGCAAAAAGTAATAATAAAATCTGAAAATCTTCGCCTAAGTCTCTCTTTCCCTCCTTTGCCCCATATGGGTTCAGTTGTGGGGGTTTCCCTGTTTGTTTGTTTTTGACCGCACGCTACCGTGTGCACCTGTGTGAACAGGGCTGGTATTACCAGGCAAGTCTTAGTAGGTGAGGAGTTATACCCTCCGTGACTACAAGCACTTTCTTGTTTTCTGTGGCCTAAGGTGTCTAGCTCAGTTTGGGTGGCTCTGCAGCGTGAGAGAGGACGCCGCAGGCTTACAGGGATAGAAACCCTGGCGCTCTGTTTGCTGGGAAGCTGCAATCTGATGCACCAGGGCTGAAGGATGGACAGTTGGAAACCTGATTAGATTTGTAATGGGCTTCCTTTTTTCTGCATGCTAGATTCTAGCTCCGAGGAAGAAGAGGAGGAAGCAGAGGACTATGGGATGGACAGCAACGACAGCCTTTCGTCCCCGGCTCTGGATGAGAGCGGTTTGGGACTGCTAGCGAGGTTTGCTGCTAGTGCTATGCCGAGCCCCATTGTCCCCCCTCCTCTTTCCATCATCCAGCTGGAGGCCAAGCAAAAAGCTAAGAAGAAAGAAGAGCGGCAGAGTCTGATGGGTAAGTCCCATGGGGAGGGGGCTGTTGGGTGCAAGATGCAGAGAACTTATGGGAGTGGAGGGTCTTCACCTGTGCTGAAGGTGCGGGGAACCTGAGGAGCATGGATGGAAATATTGGCTCAAGGTTTTCATTCAGTGATGGCTTCTAAAGAGAGGGAGCAGAACCCACCCCCCACACAATTCCCCACTCCTGCACCCCCCCCTATTTTAGGCCCATCCTGAAGCACCCATGTTGAGGATACTAGGGTTGTCTTACAGGGCCACTGCCCCTGGAGAGGTGGGTGGGTTCCAGTCCATCTGGTGGTGGCTGCTGGGCCAGTGGGCCCAGACGTCATGGCTCTGCAGGGGGAGCACCAGCAGAGAGGGATAGCGACCCCCTGTGGTCAAGAGTAAACCTCACATTGCCTGGCAAAGTGCATCCGGTTGTTTGCTGCTGGTTGCCTGCATCAGTGGCTTTCCTTGGGGCTTCTAAACTGACACTGCCTGGCTGGCTTCTCTTTGCTGGGGCCCCAGGGTGTGTTGGATTGTCATCTTCTCCCCCCCCCGCCCCCCGCTTACCCCCCATCTCTGTGCTGAGCACAGGAGTGACATGGTGTTACATTCTGACAGCCCCTTGCCCCTTTGTTATGACAGTGCGAGGGGGCAGAGGAGGGGAAGCCCGTGTGGCTGTAATTAAGGATGGGTCGGTGAGGCTTCCTGCAGAGTGCGCATGGTAAGGAGCTGAGTTTGTGCCTGCTGGACAGGCCGTGGTACCTGTGCTGATCCATAGTCGATTGAAGTCAATGGAAAGGCTCCTCTTGACTTCCAGGGGTTGTGGAGAGCAGGTCCGCAGAGACCGGGCCCCCGGCGTGGCTGTGGGATCACAATGCAGGGCTGCCCCGTTCAGACGCACACATGCTACTCCACTAACTTTTGAGCCCAAAGTGCCAGCTCCCTGGGCAAGCAGCAAAAGCAGCTGAAGGAAGCCCCATGGTGGCAGCAGACCTTCTAGGCAGCGTTTCGCTGCCTGGATAGTGGGTCCTTCAGGGCGCAGGGAGTGTGCAAGGCTGGTGCAGGGCAGAGGGGACGTTGGAACAAGGAAAAGTGCTGAGCCCCAGTTCACCTCCTCCCTGCCTTCCCTCCCTGTTCCCAGGGAAGCTCTGAACGCAGTCAGCATGGGAGCAGCTCACAAATAGGGCTGCATCCCACCAGCCAAAGGCTCTCTCCTCTTCTGCTTTCCGGCGCCCAGCTCAGCCATGAGAACATGTGTTGCCCAGAGAGCCCGTCTCCCTGAGCTCTCTCCTGGCACTTTCCTGGCCTGGGGTGTAGTGGGGGGAGAGCCACAAAAAAGAAAGGAGGCGGGGGGGGGACTAAAAAGAGGAAAAATGAAACAAGGCCATTTTATAGATGAGGAAACTGAGGCAGAGAAGTTATGTGATTTGTCCAAAGCCATAGAGGGAGTCGTTATCAGACTGGAACTCGGGAGCTCCTTACACTGTGTTGTGCTCTCAGATTGCTCCTGTGTCTCTCTGTCCCTATGTCTGTCTGTCTGCTGCAGTCTCTGTCTTCCACATTTGTCTTTTCTGCCCCATGCACTGTGCTGCCAAATGTACCCTAGGGTGACATCTTTCTCAGGCAGCCAGATCTAGAAAGGTTCCATTTACAAACTCTTTATTAATATTTATTAAATGATAATGGAATTTATGGCATGCTTCAGAATGGAAAATGATGTCTTCCCCGGGAGCCCCGCTTGTTTTAGCACCATTTCCATGGTAGATTAGGCTTTTGCCAACTTGTTCCAGTAGCCTCCGTGAAGAATTTATCACAACTGCTTCTCGTAACCTGTCCCTCTTAAAACCCAGAGTGTCTAGAACTTGTCTAGTTTGTATTAATAAAAAGGAGGGTTAATATCATAACTATGAATGGGTCCTTCATTTCAACCAGTGCCTGCTTTCACTGACTTTGCCTTGCACTCTTCCTAAGCGTGTTTGAAATGTCTCACTGAGGGAGAGGAGGAGGCAAAACATTGTTTTTTGGCTAATGAAGGAGAGAGAGAGTGTGCGTGTGACATTCTCTCACTCACACGAACATGGGGTAACTTTGATCCCAATTTCATGCCTTGGAGCATCTTCATTCATTGTTCGTGTGTTTGTCAAAGAAGGAGAACTGGAGGAATTGATGACACTTCACTAAGGACTAGAGGTAGGGTTGAACTGTTAGTGTCAGGAAGGGGAGAAACAGTAGTCTCAAGGTTAGGATGATATCTCAGGGCGCAGGAAACCTGGGGTCAATTCCCTGCTCTGCCACAGCCTTCCTGTGTGACCTTGAGCCAGTCACCATAGTGTCTCCGTGCCTCAGTTCGCCATCTGTACAATGGCGATAATAGCACTGCCTTATGTCACAGGGGGATGAATGCCTCAAAGATCATGAGGTGTTCGGATACTGCCGTAATGGGGGCCAGAAAGGACCTCAGCCAGATACTGTCTCAGGTCTCTGCTGTGGTACAGGGAAGAGGACAGCAGGAGGGGATTTCCACTTGCTAAGTGCAAGAGATCATTTACCTCTTCTGAACTTTACAGCAACTACTCGAGCCAATAGAAAGGCCCCTCTGCTCTCACTGGCCAATCAGAAAGCATCGCTTGAAGCTGGGGGGTTTAATTAATACAACATTTCATCCGAACCCAGCATAGCCAAGTGGATCTGTGTGAGGAGCCCGGCCATTAAGGGAGTCAGCCTTTGCCCCGCAGGAGGAGTTTCTGTTTTCTGTCAGCCACCAAACCCTTTCATACTGAGCCCTGTCTGTAACTTGTTAAAATGAGTGCAGGCTTTTCTGTGGCTGCGGGGAGAAATTAAGGGTGGCGAGGCATGCCCCCCAGGCAGCAGGCTGGGAAACGTGGATTGATGTGGCTCTTGGGAGGTAAGGAAGGGGGAAGTGATGGGAATGGTCATTAATTCTGAGCAATGCTGCGTTGGTGGGTGCCATGGGGGTTGTTCCGTACTGTTCGCTGGTTACAGCGTTCTCAGGGGGAACGACTGGAGAAGGAGAGATCTCCTCTTGCCCCCGTCCCCTCTGGGGAGTTCACTTCCATTTCCTGCTGTGACTCTGTGCAATGAACTAGGGTGGATTTTCTTGGGGATTTTTGGCCAGGCTCTGCGGAGCAAGGGTAAAGTCCGGCATCAAAGCCAGAGGACGCTGGGTCAGACCCAGCCCACCCCTATCGAAGTCGGGCGTTGATGGTTCAACCTCCTTGTATTTAGGAACGGAGTTTGAATACACTGACTCGGAGAGTGAGATAAAGATCCGGAAGAAATCTCCCTCTGGGCTGCTGCGTGGGAAAAAGGGGCTGATGGAACAAGGCAGCGCCACCCCTGTCCAGGCACCCAGCAGCATGGACCTCAGCCCCGGGAGCGCTGACAAAGCCAAAATGGGGGCAGAGAAAGGCCGGAAGCTGAAAAAATTCAAGTCTACCAAGGAACTGAGCTTCGAGTTCGGGCTGGAGGCGAGTGACGACGACCTGTGGAATCGGCGCCGGAGCGAGCGCATCTTCCTCCACGACGCCAGCACTTCCTCATCTGGGCCGACGCCCAGCACGCCAGCGAGCTCCACCCCTGTTTCCAAGCCCAGCCGCTGCGGGAAGGGGGCGCCGCCGAGTCCCAAAAAGGAGGGGAGCAAAGGGAAGGAAAGGAAAGAGCTGAGCAAGGTAGGGGCTGCTTTGCTGGGGTGGGGCGCAGAGCCGGGGGCGTGGCTGACTTGCTGGGGGGGTGGGGCGGGGAGGTTAATCCTGTTGATCCTGGCACTTGGAAGGAGGTGAGTTTAATGGCCGTCTCATCTCAGCAGCCCCTCGCTGCTGCATGGAAACACCCTCCCCACTGCCCGTAAAGGAGCTTCCTTTATCCACTACAGCCCAGTTAACGTTGGACCAGGCTAACTGCTCTTGCCTGACTATACCGGACCTTGGTTTAGGGATTCTGGGGGAGGTCCTGTCCCTGCTGACGTGGTGGTTAAACTCCCATTGACTTCAATGGGGCAGGATGTAACCCCCAGGCTAGCCGTGCAATCCTTTTTCTGCCCCATTGTAAAACTGGGGACTGGAAAATTTGCTCTGTCTCCACCACGGAAACCCCGCACTGCAGTCAGAGGGAAAACTCCTGTCTCGCCCCCAAGTCTCCCCCGGTCTGGTCCCCAGAGGCGCTTTGCCTTTAGCCCAGCGACGTCCCAGATCCCACGTTCTCGGGGAATGGCAGTGCTCCCTTCCCAATCACGTGCTAACCAGTCTGCTGAAGCATTTGGCTCCAATTTGGCCTATTCACGGCTTACTGGGGAGATTGGATTATGGGAAGAATTAGACAAGTTGTGACACGACATCAGGTGGGGTCCTTTTCCAGCAGTTCTGGAGGAAGAATTGGTCCGCGGGGGGTGCAGGCTGGGATAATGAAAAGCTCTCGCTGGAATGTCGATGCCGAGTGTCAGAGGGGCAGTGAGAGCCTCGATACAGTGCAAGAGTCTGGCAAGCTGCCTGCTTGGGCTCTGCCCCCTCGTGGCTGGAGTCTTTACTCGTAGCTCTGTTTGAATACGAACTGCCGCGCTCCCCTTTGCTCCATCTTTCCCCTGTAACTGGCTAGCGAGCGTTACTGATCAAGCCTTTTTATGGGCGGGGGTTGTTTTTGTATTTGCTTTTAGCAGAGGAAGAAGGGTAAAGAGGCCCCTTGCTGCTCCTCCTCCTCTTCCATGTCTCCCCCTGGCATCTCCAGCTCCCCCTCCGATGCCCGGGTCAGCCTGGCCAACTCCCTGAGCTCCAACAAGAAGAGTAAAGCCAAGGTGAAAGCAAAGGAGGTGAAGAAAGAGGTGAGGGTTGCCTCCACAGATTGAAGTCAGGTTGTAGCAAGACAGCTGGGTCTTTGCTTCCTTCCTGCCATATTGCATTGTGAGGGGGGAAGACAGACAGACAGACACGCCCTTTTGGGAGCTGGGACGTTGGTAGCACTATAAAGTGTTCTCGCTAACGAGACTGGGGCAGGAAGGGTTGTACGGAAACACCTCTACAGGCAAGTCAGACTTTACTTCTTTCAAGTTCTCCTCTTGTCAGGAAGCCTAAAGACTCAGATGAATGTAGAACACCACCATCTAGTGACTTTTCCCGGGCCCGAGGGAAGGTACATCCAGGTGACAGTTCAGGGAGCTCAGGACTTGCCAACCAAATTCCGCTTTGTGCCCCGGAAGAACGTGGTCGCGTTAGGGCAGCATTGAGGGGTATTGCTGGCCCAGTGGGCAAGAGTTCAAGACCCCTTGAATGGGAGTGGTGACTGAACTGCCACCTTCCCCAGGGAGTCCCTCTTCACCAGTTCCAGGTTATAAGGGACACCGTCGGACTCTGCAACAGCAGCCGAAACACCGTTCTTTCTGGTTCTCATCACGAGTATCGCAGGCCAGTCCTACGGCTGCCTGGTTCTGTTCTGACGGCCCCAGCACGTCAACATTTCTTTTAATGTACAGGCAGGTCAAGAAATGCAGCTCGAACGTATGAAAGGGCTCTCGGAGCCCTCGTTCAGCTGACGACAGCAGTGGGGGATAAACACAGCAAATAAACAAAGCAAAGAACTCAGTGAGCTACCGAAAGGCAACCGTCACTTTGGGTACGGCATTGGCAGGGCCTGTTGACTGTGGTGGTTCACGCTGAGGCGATCTGCATCCTAATTGCACTGTGTCCTGGATGGCCAGGTTACCTACCCCGGGAGGGAGAATGGCAGGCGCAGAGTCAGGGCTGCCGCAGGGATGTTGCATCTTGGCCTCCGGCATGGAACCTTCCACGTCTAATGGGGATCACTGAGAAAGGAAACTGCACCGCTGGGGAAGGAGGGTTGTTAAAATGGCTCCTGAGCCCTGAAGCTTGATCCCGGATGTGGCCGAAGTTTCTGATGTGCTCTTTCGTTTCCTTCTCCAGAACCGAGGGAAGGGCGGCGCAGTCAGCAAGCTGATGGAAAGCATGGCAGCCGAAGAGGACTTTGAGCCCAATCAAGACAGTAGCTTCTCAGAGGACGAGAATCTCCCCCTGAGCATGCTTGTAGAGCGGGCGCCTACCCCAGGTGAGAGCCGGAGGCTGTCGGGGGAGGGAAACTTTTCTAAACACGCCTGGTGTTTCGGCAGCAATGGCTGGGAGAGTTGGATGAGCTTTTCCCAGCTGGATAAAGAGCAGCGTGCCCAGGGTATGCTGCTCCGCTCTGATGAGGAGCACAGCTCTCATTCGGCGTGCCCTGAATCCCCCACAGGCCGGACCTGCCTTGGCCAGCAGTCGCAGGAGCGCGCCATCAGTCATTGGGGCGGGCTGTGCTCACAAGCAGTTGGAACAAAGGACTGGGTCCCAAGAGGGCTTTGAGTTCTAATCCCCGTTTGAACCACTGACTAGTATTTTGGCCCCCAGCAAGTCCCTTGACCTTCCTTGTGCCTCAGTCAGGGCAGCTGCAAAGCCGGCCCAATAGCAGGGCTGCCTGGAGAATCAGGCAGGGTATCTGCTCTGCGTTCACCTGGGAATGATAGGATGATAACCCAAAGAAAGGGGTTTGCATGATCTGCCTTTACCCTTCACCCGACTAGAGCCCAGTGTTGACTGGTTTTGGTCTGTGCGTTAGCCCCTAGTTAGGAACCATGAGCCAGTAAAGAGCCGCCCACTTACTCCTTGAAAGCACCCCTACAGGTTTCTAGGTAAAGAGCAATCTCTACGAGATGCTGGGTTTTGTCTGGCCTGTTGGTATTATTACTGTATCTCCGAAGTGCCATGGGGCCAGCTGAGAATAGGGGCCCATTGTGCTAGGAGCTGTACAAAGAAAAACAGCCCTTGCCCCAAACAGCTGACAGTCTAACTGAGGCCAGTGGGAGTGGCAGGTGTTGTCAAAAGCTGTAGAATGGCCCTTGTCCCATGGGATCTGCCCCTTTCTGTTGTGTTGAATGGAGCCGCTAACTCCATGTCTTGCTCCGTGGTCCTGCAGCCCCCCGCTCCTGTATCATTGACAAAGATGAACTGAAGGACGGGCTGCGTGTCCTCATTCCCATGGATGACAAGCTGCTCTATGCTGGACACGTGAAGACCGTGCACTCTCCTGACATGTGAGTAAAATGGCAGCCTCCCCCTGATGGACCCTGCTATGGCGGGGGGATAGTGCATGCTTTGGGGGCTCCCGTGGGCATGTACGCTCAGTATTGCTGCCCTGTCCTTCATGCACAGTGGGGTTTTAGCCCCAGCTCCACCAGAGACCCAGTGGGGGGGTCTTTTTAGCACCTGGTGTGTGATCCAGCACAGCTGATTCTGTGCCAAGCAAGCTGGATACTGATGAGCTGCAGATGTTTCTTGAGAGCTGCAAAGCTGGGGGCAGTAGCTGTGTTTGGCTGGGAGGAGGAATTTACCATAATGAGCTACCCTAGTTTACCAGTGAATTCCTCAGCTGGAAGAATGCAGCCTCCTGTTAAACAGCCTTGGCTAAACTGGGGATTTTGAGGTGGAAGATGATAGGGCTTGGAGAAGGTAGGACATTGGGGAAGGAACTAAGCCCAGGGAAGAGTTATTGGGGCACAGCGGGTCCTTCTTGTTAAGCTCTGATATCTTGTGATGCTGTGGGGTCTTGTGTTTTCAGATACCGAGTCGTGGTGGAAGGGGAGAGGGGAAATCGTCCCCATATCTACTGTCTGGAGCAGCTTCTGCAGGAAGCTGTAAGTTGGGCCATTTTACTCTCCACATGTGCAATGTGATTTTCGTATCAGGGATGGGGGAGGCAAAAGGAAAATCTCTCCTTGTCTGGTGGGTAGTTGCAGCTTGCAGCGGTGCCCCCAGTCCTGCCCCGGATGCCTCATCAGCATGGAGCAGGTCCCAGACAGATATTGCTTTATGTGCCTCGGCAAATGTAATTCCCTTCCCGGCATTGTGGATTCAGCTTCCCATCGCTGGCATTGGGCGAACACGCACCAGGGCCAAGGGCTTAACCCTGTCCTGCCAGGGACTGTAGGACTTTGAGTCTTCCGAGCTGTACTGCATTGTATTATGTGGAGGAATGTGACCCTTTCCTATAGAGGTCACCCTTCTCCTGCTCTGCAGCCTTCAGCAGAAGCACCTTTGAATCCTGGTGGAGGAGGAAGTCCAGGAAGTCCTCCCTGGGGAGGTCTCAGCAGTGTCCATTGACAGTCAGTCTCCTGGAACACTAGTGTGAAGGACAAAAGATCATAGAGGCCTCAGGCGGGTTAGTAACTTGCTGTCCCACCCCAAACAGATTATTGATGTGAAGCCGCCCTCAGTGAGGTTCCTGCCTGAAGGAACAAGAATTGCCGCCTACTGGAGCCAGCAGTATCGCTGCCTCTACCCAGGGACCGTGGTGAGAGGTAAGAGCATATCATGGCTGCCCCTCTTACGCTCACAAGCCAGGAGTATCTTAGCACAAAACTTCAGGAGACTCAGGGGAATAGTACAGTGCAGCCCCAAAGCCTGTCGTGATAGCCCTGCCAGGCCAGATTCCTTATTTGGAGTAGTGCCCGACTCTGCAAAGAGCCCCATTGTGGTATGTAATCATCACAGCTGCCTCGCGGGCCAATATTACTGTGCACTTATGCTGGGATTTTCACAGAGGCCTAAGGGAGTTAGGTGCTTATAACCATTGAAATTCAACAGAAGCCTAGGAGGGGGAGATGAAAAATTTCAAAATCCCATAAGTGAGATAGGAGCCTAAGTCCAGCTGACTTTCAATGGGGCATAGGCGCCTAAGTCACATAGGCACGTTTGAAAATCGTACCCTGAGTTCCTGACTCCATTTGGCCTCTTTGGAAATCTGAGCCGTAAAAAGTGCCTGTAAAGAGAGAGTAGGAAGGGCTGTGAGCTGACTGCAAAGCACTTCCTGCTTCCCCGCAATGCCCTGGACACGTGGTTTGATGTTGACTGGCCGGGAAAGTGGCCATAAATGAAGAAGCTGCCAGTTGGGATGCAGCCCTTGGAGTGCAAGATGCACTAGCTGAAGAGAGCATAAGAGGGGATTGCACATGACTAACAGACTGGGGAGACGGATACAAGGAGAGAGGGATGAAACAGTGATTCTTTATCTGGGAGGGAAGATGATGGCTTACGATAGCCAAGGGTGGCGATAAAATCCAGTCAGAGATGGATCTGAGGCTATTGGACAGGCCATAATGGAGGGACGTCAGTGCAAACGAAGAGTGAATAGGCGTGAGAAGAGATGGGATTAAGCTATTGGGATGACTGTGTTGAAAGAGTAGATTTGCGCTTGAGGGCGGGGTGTGTAATTGGATCACAGGTTGTTTGCCCCAGATGGGTCTGGCTTAGTAGCAGGTTCTGAAACTGGCCCTGCCTCCATCAGTCATAACTTCCAAGTGCCAGGGTCCGTCCCGTTTCCACTCTACTGCTCCAGCTGAGTGTGTTCCCAGTTCTAATGGCTTTCCCCTCAAACCACAGGGGCCCTTGATCTGGAGGAGGATGGGGATCTGATAACGGTGGAATTTGATGATGGGGACACTGGCCGGATCCCCCTGTCTCATATTCGGCTTCTACCACCTGACTACAAGATCCAGTGTAAGTCTGGACTCCTGAATTGGGTTCTTGCGTGAGGTTTCTCCCAGAGCCCATGAGCAGCCTCCTTTTAAACCTGCTCAAAAGGGAGATTTCCTATGCTAGGGAACCATCCCGTAAGATTCCAGGGATAATTCGCCACTGTTTTTGTTCCAGGAGTGTGTCCTAAGCTATGTGGATCAGGACTAGTTTTCTAGGGTTGGGGTGTTGGAAGGAGAACCCATTTTGGAGTGATGGGGTGAATCCCTGTCTGCCCGGTGTTAGTAGGTGGCAATTTCCCAATAGCACGTAACGTGCATCCCTCATAGGCATTGTGTGATGCCAGCGAAAATCTGGGGACAGCAACAAGCTCCTTTTTAATGGCTGCTGCTGAAAATTCAGACGTGCAGTTTTGGCGCAGTGTGGTTCTGTTTGGTTTGATTAGTGGGCAGGCATACACCAGCATTGCTCATCGGTGTGACTTGATGTTACAGGTGCGGAGCCCTCCCCTGCCCTCTTGGTGCCCAGTACCAAGCGCCGCAGCCGGAAGTCCAGCAAGGATGCTGGGGAAGGAAAAGAGGGCAGTGCACTAGGGTCAGAGGAGCCAGTGGCCAAGGGCAAAGGTCGTGGGAGAAAGCCAAGCATCAAGCTGAAAGCTGGTAGGTTGATTCACCCTGTTTTAACGTGCAATTCAGTGAGTCCTTGTGCCAACTGTTTAATCCGGTAATGTAGCATTTCTTTTCCTAGAGTAGCATCCCTTTGCCTAGGTGGTTCTGCAAACACCCAACCTGCACTAGTGCAGGTCTGCATCTCGTCTTTGCTGCTAAACTTCCTAATCCTCATCCTTCCCTCGAAGACAGCTTCCCTCCAGCACTATAACCCAAAGTTCAGGGAAAGTGTTGAGCAGCTACTGAGTTTCTCTCCTTCTTGCAGGAGTTTGTCCATGGGATTTGGTTGGGTTAGAGAGCTAGTTATTTACCAGCTGGGGTTATTGAATTCAGTGCTGCAAACAAGATTTGGAAACTCAACTCTGTTTTCTCAGCGGCGCATCCGTGGGCATGAGCATCAGCCATGAATTGTAGACACACATGGAGGCTGCTCCCTTTCCTAGCTGCAGGGAGAGTGCTGCACCTGTAGGGAGGCGGAACAGTTCCAATGGCTGAGGTTGCAGAGGGAGGGAAAGCAGCTTCGACATTGCAGCTGCTCCACTACCCTATGGATGCAGCACTCTGCCCGCAGCTAGGAAAGCAAGCAGCCTCCCCCTGTGTCTGCAACTAGTGGCTGAGGTGAGGCCTGCTGTACCCTCCAGAGGCTAAGGCTGCCCTCTCAGCACTGCTCACAGGATATGGCTGGCATGAGAAGTGTCAGGAGGTTGGCTATTGCTAAGGCCCCCGTGGTAGTGTATTATGCTACTGAATGAGCCACCATCTCACCTTGTATTTCAAGGCATGATATCTGGGCAGCAGTAAGTATAGCACAGATCGGAGAGACCTAGATTGTGCTTTCTCAGCTTGGTTTGTGATAGAGGAAGCTCATAGCGCGTTCTCTTTATAGCAGTCAGCAGTTCATTGGTGTTAGCCTCAGACATACTGGCCTGTATTATTTATTAAGTCCTCAAAAAGGGCCTTGCTAAGGTGGTCACTGGTTGGAGTGAACAGTATGATAAAAAAGCAAGCCATGAAGGAACAGCAGAAATCTTTTAAATCTCCCTCCCCACCCAGGGCCTCAGCGCCTGAGTTACGTGCAGGGAATATTCAGCAACTATTGTGACTTGAGGGAGTCCATCCTGGCTTATTGAAAATGTCATATGGGTGATATTTGCATCTCTCAGTCTATCTGCTTTCTGTTCCTTTCCAGAAGAAGCAGTCTTGCCGGAAGAGACAGACCAGGGAGATTCTTCAGCAAACATTCCTTCTGCTCCAGAGAAGACAATCTGCCTTAGCAAGCAAAGCGTGAAGGGGTCAAGGAAAAGCCAGCAGAATTCAGTAGGAGGATCTCCCCCACCTGCAGAGGAAAAACGGAATAAAGCCAGCAAAATGAAGATCTCTGCTAAACTCCATAGCCCACCTCCGCCTTCTTTTCAGCCTCCTGCATTCAGCAATGTTCTTGGAACGGAACCCTACAGTGAGCTCCCGGGGGCGCTGGGATCCTTCAGCTCCAATGACAACCCCTCCGGGAAAACCAAAGCCAAGAAGGGAAGGCCTGCCGAGGAGTCGCAGGAGTTTGGTTCAGCAGCCAAGGCTCAGAGAAAGCAACTGGACAATGAAATCCTCATCAAGCTGGACCATGAAGGGGTGATGTCTCCAAAGACCAAGAAAACAAAGGAGGCCATGAGGATGCTGGAGGGGTCAAACCTGACCAGCAGGAGGGATGGCAAGAGTGTCCTGGGGATGGGCTACCCTGCTGCATTGGGCAGTGAAGCCAAGCAGAAATCGTCAAGGGCTAAAGCAGCAGAGGGGGAATCTTCGGCTTCTAATTTTGGAGGCAAGGATCAAGAAGTCAAAACCACCCCA
This sequence comes from Mauremys mutica, assembly GCF_020497125.1. Classification (NCBI taxonomy): domain Eukaryota; kingdom Metazoa; phylum Chordata; order Testudines; family Geoemydidae; genus Mauremys; species Mauremys mutica. The sequence continues at coordinate 77,231,953 of NC_059082.1, read as the reverse complement.
GCGACGGCCGCGGAGGAGACTGAAAGCAACAGCAGCGGCAGCAGCTCGGAGTCCGAGGGCGAAGAAGAAGCCGAGAAGAACGGAGGTGAAGCTCAGGACAGCAGCTCAAGCAGCTCCAGAGCTTCGACCCCTCTGTCTTCATCTAATTCCTCCTCCTCCTCCTCTTCCAGCAGTAGCAGCTCTTCTTCATCCTCTTCCTCATCCTCTTCATCAGCATCATCCACCTCATCTTCATCAAGCTCCAGTTCCTCCTCCTCTTCCACCACAGATGAAGACTCCTCCTGTAGCTCAGATGAGGAGGCGGCTGACGCCCAGCCGAGCTCCTCAGTCCAGCAGGCTCTCACTCCAAAGCAGACCAAGCAGGCAGGAAAATCCCGCGTGTCTTCTCACCCTCAAGGCCAGAAGCCACCGCAGCAGCAACAGCAGCCACAGCAGAAGCAACCTCCAAGCAGCAACAAGAGCAGGCCCAAAAAGCGGGAGGGGATCCATCTGCCCACGACCAAGGAGCTTGCCAAACGGCAGAGGCTGCCTTCAGTAGAAAACAGACCCAAGATCGCTGCCTTCCTCCCTGCACGGCAGCTTTGGAAGTGGTTTGGCAAACCCACCCAGGTGAGCATAGCACTCCGGCTAGTTCTTTTGGCTCTTGACCTTTGTTTTCATAATCCCTGTCACCTTTCTACTCTGCCTCCTCCCCTGCCAAACCAGCAGTTTCATCCCCACCCTCTTCCTGGCTGGCGAAGGCATCCCCCAGTGGTGAGGTTTGGTGCGTTCCCAACTGGTTTGTTACTGGGGTTACTCCAGGCAGGAAGGAAGAAGATCAAAAATGTTTCAGTCAGATTTACAGCAGACATCCGGAAAGACCCTCCAGCAGCAGCTGCAGCCCATCTGTTGGGACTGCCTGGCCCCTCTGTCCATGAGCATTGGCTCCTTGCTGTACTGAAACCATAAACAGATACACTATCTTTAGGTGTGTTGAGGTGTTGTTGGTTTGTTTCTGGAGGAGCGGACACTCCACTGAAATCAAGTCACTCTCTTCTCCGCACTCCCTTCTCACTAGGAGTTCTCCGATCACCCTTTAACCATTCAGTTTGCGGCTGTGTCACTGGCCCTCTGGCCAGAAAGGGATAAATGCCTCCCATCATTGCTGTTCTCCCTGTTAGCCAGCAGGGGGTGCTTACAAGGGGGCAACTCGCCATATCTTCCAAGGTAATATGCTTCATCTGGACCTACTCACTGTTGCGGTGTCCTCAGGTTGCTTTGCCATACCATTGGGCTGACCCAACAAGAGGGCGTAACTGTTGGTGCTCTAGTTATCCGTAGTGGGATGCAGGCAGGGCGCGCAAGCTATCCCAGAGTGGGGGGGTGAGTGAGACTGGTTTGTACCTAATATTCTGTTCACTCAGCTTTGCGCTCCTAATTTCACAGAGACGAGGAATGAAAGGGAAGGCCAGGAAGCTGTTCTACAAGGCCATTGTCCGTGGCAAGGAGATCATCCGGATTGGAGACTGCGCGGTCTTCTTGTCAGCTGGCCGGCCCAACCTACCCTACATCGGCCGGATCCAGAGCATGTGGGAGTCCTGGGGGAACAACATGGTGGTCAGGGTCAAGTGGTTTTACCACCCAGAAGAAACCAACCCTGGAAAAAAGCTCAACGAAGGCAAGGTATGTTGACCGAACGCTGCCGGCCCTGTTTAATGGCCATGCTGCAAAGCTTCCCTCACACCTTCATCCTGGCGGGGGTCGGGTGACTTTCATAGTTTTTAACTAAGTGCAAAATATAATTTGGTTCCATTTGTGATCAGTAAAGGGTGAACATGGAGACTCTGTACGATCAAAGTCATGACACGCCTGGGGTTTCTAAAGCCACTTGAGAGGGGGAGGTGGGCTTTATACTTCTAAGACACAGCTTGGAAACACAGCGAGCAGCCTTGAGTCCATCAAACTTCTGTTTGTCCCTGGGGTACACAGAGCAAAGTGATTTATTCCTGCCGTCTGACATGTGAAGGGTGAGAGGAAGCCCTTGGTGTACGGGCAGGCTGTGTGGGCCTGATGTTCAGAGGTGCCAAGCACCCACAGCTCCCATTGACGTCACTGGGAGCTGCAGCTGCTTGGTCGCTCTAAAGATCGGGCTCTGTTTAAGCTGATGACTCAAGGTCAAGATGTAGGCTGTGGGAATGCACATCTTTATTTGGTGAGGGAGGCGCCTTTGAAAGGTACTAACTTGCCTGCTTTAACTGTTCTCCCTCTCCATTTTTCCTGGCTGACTGTTCTCGGCGTAGCGTTGGGATCAGAAATCTGGGAGGAGCCTATCTACCACTCTGCAGGCATCCAACCAGAGGAAGGACTTCATGGAGGTAAGATGAGGGTGCGGATGGCAGAAGGCCAGGCCTTGGAGAAGGTTTTGTGATGTGTTGTTGACTGCTCTGATTTTATAAGCGGAGCATCAAGTGTTAATGAGGTAAAGGCCATCTGATCTGGTCCGGTCCGGTCCAATTCTATGCTGAGATGAGTGTCAGCCCCAAGTCCATGGTTTTGGCCGAGCATCTTACAGGGGGGGAAGGTAGCCTGCAAAGATCCATATGTGAACATCTCTGGATTTCGGTGGTGTTTGGCACCAGCCCAGGCTCATCTTTGTTTTACTTCATTTAAATTCTGACAAAATGTCGCCAGTCTGATCCTGAGGTTCACAGAGAGGCTGAGAAACATGCAAGATGGCGACCGAGTCACCAGATTTGATTGAAACTGGGGGAAATACCAAACTGTAAAAGCCTTCACAAAGTTCCATTTGATGGCCTGTCTCACTGTGCGGATGCAGCAAATAAACCTCAAGGTTTATTAAATAAACCACCTGCATCCCACCATTTTCACTCCGTGTGTGTAGCTCTCAGGTCCTTCTGTGGCCTGGGGCACCTAATCTGTAGGGAAGGGGTGTGTTGTGAAGTGTCCGCTAATGACTCGTTTCCTCTCTATTCCCCCCACCCCCATTCCTCTAATGCAGCGAGCACTGTACCAGTCCTCCCACGTGGATGAAAATGATGTCCAGACCATTTCTCATAAGTGTCTGGTGGTTGGTCTGGACCAGTACGAGCAGATGCTAAAGACTAAGAAATACCAGGACAGTGAGGATCTGTACTACCTAGCAGGGACGTACGAGCCCACGACAGGCATGATTTTCAATACAGATGGCGTCCCAGTCATCTGCTGACTGTCTAGGAAGAGGGAATTCAGGGACATGTGCCATCCGCCTGGAGAGTTCCGATTTCCCTTCGGAAGAGGAGCGTGGCGAATCTGAGGACTTGCTGTTCAGACATCATCACATGGTTTATTTCTTTCCTGCTCATGACTTCTGTGTCGCACTATGGACAGGTCTTCAAAAGGAGAAGAGAGAAAGTTGGGGTGGGGAGGAAGCAACCATAGGACTTTCTGAAGATGCCTTTGGGATAGCATTGGAGATTGGAGCCCATCGTTTTCTGGATGAACGGGGTGGTTTTAATTAAGACAAAATTAACCAGCTTCTTCCTTCCCCCTTCTGCTCTTGGAGTGTCAATGATTCTCAGATCCCTGCACCAGCAGAATAACATCAAAACAGAGGAGGCTTCTTTTGTGTTGCTTGACCCCCTGAAAAATTCAGAGGATGACCTTGTCTGGAAGAACACCTACTAGCCTTCAGGGTATCTGTGCCTCCTTCCTTATAGCTCCTTCCTTGTTAACTGCACATGACTTTCTGGGAAGTATGAGGTGGAAGAGAAAGGAGCAGTGTCTCTCCAAGCGCCTCAGCTCAAACAGCAGGCGCACCTTTAATCAGCTTCCCTTCCTCTCTAAGTCTGCTGTCTGGGACCTAATGGAGAGCTAATGCGAGTGGACAGCCAAGGAGGAATGGAGTCACTTGGACACAGAGCCGTTGACTAATGTCCCTTCTGGGTTACGAGGAGTTGGGTAGAAGGAGAGAACAGAATCTCTCATTGAACAAATTGGTTAACTCAGTAGATTCATCCAAAAAAAAGCCTGCGATGGGGGGTAGGGAGGAAGGGAAAGGGGAGGGCTGTAATCCATGAGGGAGGGTACACGGTGGAGTGTAATGAACAAAAAATCTCCCTTCAGGAGGTGAAATGAATGGGGAAGTTGCTGCAACCTGCTCACAAACAAGGAAGCCCCTTCTTGCAGCTCGAAGGAGGCCATCGCCCATCACTGCTTTTTCACACAGGTGCAGCCCCTCAGCTTTCACGTGGAGCTGAGGGGTTGCGCTCTCCCTGGGTGTGAGGCTCCTGCAATTCAAGCAGAAGGACACACAGCTCCCTGCTCAAAAGGGATGAGATGAGAACTGCCCCCAGGAGTGTCCGTGCAGGAGACGCATGCTGCATATCCACAGTGGGAGCCAGAACCAAGCTGTCATCGGGAGCGGCCATTCAGCGTAATGGGTCCATGTGGACAGTCACCCCCGGGGCTCATTGAGAGGAGTCAGTCTCCCTCCTCCAAGCAGCCAGCCCACCCATCTCGTTGATCTCTCACAGGCCTGAGCCTTCAGCTTTGGCCACTTGCCTTCAAGCAGCTGCTTCAGGGAGCCAGGTTTGCAACCCGGAACACCAATACACAGCCCCAGCTCTCCGGGCAGCATGCAGGGAGCATGGGGAGTGGAGCAGAACAAGACCATGGCGCAATGTCCTTGCACTTAACTGAAATCTCACGAGATGCACTGATCTTTGCAGCTAACCGATTCGCACTACATATTTCTAGGGCACCGAGATTGTTCCAGCGTGGATGGAAGCAGAGTGACCCACCCAGAGGTCCAGGGGAGAGATACTTACAAGGACAGATTTTTAGCTATCTGCCATGGTACTACCTGAGTACTAGAGACTTGCAGCCTCGATGGGAAGAGCAGAGTGGCACCTACTAAAAGATGATCCCTCATACTTTAAAAGAACCACAATGGTGCTGAACTCCGCCACCTCTGCTCCAGCCCGCGGCTCACCAAGACTTGGTGGATATTAATGTTTCTAAACTGTACAGTTTTAATGTACCAAAAGACTCTTTAAACCCTTCTGTATTATAAGTCTTTAAATGGATTCAACTTTTTAATTATAAATATAAATATATATATATAAAAATATAAACTTTTTAAAACTGTGAAAAAATTATGAAATTATAAAGAACACAGTCTGACGTTTAGAATATTATTTTTTATTTCCAGTTGGATTGTGAATGTAAATGATCTGGGAACAGGCACACACAAACAGCCACACACAAAGTGTACTGTACTTGTAGAAGCAAATTGTGTGAGCAAATTTTAAAGAGAGAGAGAGAGAGAGATTTTATGCTAATGTTAAATAGAAAGCACTTACTGCCCAATGCCTTCTATGGAACACAAGGATTTTTCAGACAATCGAGAGGAAAGGAGAGCCAGGTTTTTGTCTTTTGTTTTCTGTTTTTGTTTTTAATTTTTTTTTTTTGGCATTATGTTTGTTGGAGAATTCCGTGTGACCGTTTTTCATAAAAAAGAAAAAAGTCTATTGGAAAAAACAAAGCATCTTTCTTTGTCCTGTTTTTTAGAGTTGTGTGTGTGGTTTTTTTGTCGTCATGGTCACCTATCGTCTGCAGATCGGCGACGCGTACCGGGGGCATGCGGGGTCAAGTGCCTGCCTCCCTCTCCCCCAACCCCATCCGGCAGCCAGGCCCAGGCGGTGAGCGGAAGGGGCGGGACTGGCCACCGGGTCACTGCTCTGTTGCAGCAGGTACCTGAGAGAGCCTGGCTGGGGAAGTGGCAGCAGCGGACCACCAAGTACATAAAAAGTTGTTACAAGGAGGAAGGAGGAAAAATTGTTCTTAACCTCTGAGGACAGGACAAGAAGCAATGGGCTTAAACTGCAGCAAGAGGTGGGTTAGGTTGGACTTTAGGAAAAACTTCCTAACCGTCAGGGTGGTTAAGCACTGGAATAAATTGCCCAGGGAGGTGGTGGAATCTCCATCATTGGGGATTTTTAAGAGCAGGTTGGACAAACACCTGCCAGGGAGGGTCTAGCTAATACTTAGTCCTGCCTTGAGTGCAGGGGACTGGACTAAATGACCTCTTGAGGTCCCTTCCAGTTCTATGATTTCCCGCCTGCCTGCCTGGGACAGGGGCAGAGCGAGCAAGAGTGCACCCCCCCACACACACACCCCCGCATGCTTGGCCCCTGTCACCCGCAGCTGAGCCCAGGCAGGGAGTGGGTTGCTCCTGTCACCTCTCCAGCCAGGCTCTCAGGCAGCTGCTGTGCCGCACAGAGCAGCGACCCTGAGCAGCCGGCTTGAGCCTGGGATAGCAGCCGAACAGGAGGAGGCAGGCGCAGCAGGAGATGGACAGAGCCCCTACCCCCCACAGGTAACACGGGGTGGGCAGAACGCAGCAGCTCCGGACTGCGCACAGGGCGGGGGCGGCGTGTCACTGTGCAGAGGAGATGCATGGGGTGGTCATGCATTTTGCTCCCTCTACCCCCCATGTGGGAGGCACGAGTTGTCAATGCAGTGAAAGCTCTCCTCCTCTGCTCTGGGGGGAAGGATAGCTCAGTGGTTTGAGCATTGGCCTGCTAAACCCAGGGTTGTGAGCTCAATCCTTGAGGGGGCCATTTAGGGAACTGGGGTAAAAATCTGGGGATTGGTCCTGCTTTCAGCAGGGGGTTGGATTAGCTGACCTCCTGAGGTCTCTTCCAACCCTGATATTCTATGAACAGTGATAGCCTGATTGCTTGTCTCTGACTTCTTGGTCCCATGTGCTCTATTTGGTGCCACTGCAGGGATGCACGCACATATATTTGAATCCATCCCTGTTTAGGAAAATCCTTTATGTATGTGCTTAAGTCCCATGGGCTTCAATGAAAACTAAACACATGCTTAAGTGTTTTCTTGAGTCTTTGTGAACAGAGAGCGGTCTCTTCCAATGCAAACTCAGCCTAAGGTCTCAGCTAAGCTGCGCTCTTTCCTTCCCCTATAAACACCATTCATAAAGGTCCTGCGAGCCAAATCATGTCAAGAGTTACAGCCAGCCCACGCCTCTGCACAGGTGTGACTGACCCTGCACCAGTCTGACTGTTCCCTACATTTCAATATGGAACAGAATCCTCAGCTGGCTCCGAGCGGTGTTGGCTCTGCAGAGGCAAGAGGCAGCAAGAAGTTAGTTTATGCTCTGAATCAGTAAAGCACAAAGGCATCAATCATATGTGCTGACTCCAGTGCACCCAGGAGGCCAGGCCTGCTGAGTGAGAAGGTGCCGGTTTTACTGAGTCGCTTGTCAGTGTAGAACTGTGCTTTTAACAGCCACCGAGGGACCAACACAGGTTGCTTTGCTTGATGGAGACGGCGTTCCCATAAAGATGGCTAAAATTGTGCTCGTTGTCTCCAGGTCCGTGTATTTCCTTATGCACTAAGATTTACCAAGGAGCAGCCGATAGACCAAGTGGTTCCTAAACACTGGTGTGAATCCCTGTATTGGGCTGGCTCGAGACTCTCGTATGCACCCCTCCTAACGCAGCTTCTGAGCTGCGCCCTGCGGCCTCCATGCTGTCTGCACTGTAACAGACCATGGAACTTGGGCTGCTCCCAACCTGGGCCCCATGTGCTTGGGAAGGGCCATGCTCTGGCTGCTACTGCCTGGTAAATGGGAAGAGTTGTCCAGGACCCTTTGCTATGAGCTCCTCTTATGGAGGATTTTTGCTCTGCCATTGGCGTTCCATCCCCATCCTTTACTCCCCATGCCAAGTGTTGGCTGCTTGTCACAGGCAGCTGCCATCAGTCAGGTACCTCTCACTGGACTCAGCCATCTCAAACAGCTCTGGGTGAAAATAGGACCATAGAGAACCCATGCGACCAGCGTCTTGGTCGGCTTCCTCTCTCCTCCGCGTCTCCAAATGCTACTGGGCAAGCTACCAGGCTTCACCCCCTTGCCGTGAACAGTGTCTTGATGGCAGTGGCATGTGGAAATCTATAGCAACCTGCCAAATTGGATTTTCTTTTTCTGCACATGGAAAGCCATCTTTGCCAATGTGTTCTGCGTGTAATTTATGGGGGAGGGGAGAGAACACTATGGATTCCCTCCCTGCCTTGCCCCCCACCCCCCCGCGCTACTACTTCATCCCCAGCATTCTCAAAGATGAGAGGTTGCTCTTAGCAACGGTTCTGCAGCACTAGCTTGTTGGAGAGGAGGGCTGGATTTTTCCCTGTGTCTCAGCACAGACCAGGGTGTCCAACTCTGTTGGGATCTGGGGGATGAAGTGAAAGTTGTCCTTCTGTTGCAGACCTCCACCAAGGATCCTCCTCCTTCAATATCTTACGGTCCTAATGCAAGTTCTTCCCCTATGTCGTCCCGTCACTGTTGCTCAGACCCCACCTGCAGCACCTCGAGGTAGCCTCTTGGGCCACCACTTGGGTTCTGTCACCATTGCCAGAGGTGAAAGGTGGTACATGGAAGTTTAATGAACTAGCCCTGTTTCCACCACAGTCCTCGTTCAGCAGCCAATGAGTCCCAATAGAACGGGGCGGTGTTCTGGTAGTCTGCTCTTTCCAACAGGGAGGGTAGGCCAATGGGCAGTGGCTTCTGGGACTCGGAACGAATGTTTTCTAGAAGCAGTAAGATGCACCACACTGACCTCCTCCAGTTCCCCTGGGCTCCCAGAAGCCACCCTATCCAGGAGCTGCCCTATGAAGTGAGATACCCAGAGCACAATATACCTTCAAGGGTGCAGCATAGCCCAAGGGTGGACACAGGGTAGAACTGCCCCTGCTATGGCATGGTTAGGATACTATCACACATGGTGCTGTTACTCCGTACGCTGCTATCCTACTGCTTCAGTTGCCAATGGCTCAGGTTTCTCGGAGAGACGCAGTCTTAGTGCTAATGGTCCTGGGTTCAGTTGATGCTGTCTATTAAGTGTGCCGTCAAGCTTCGGTCCACCCTGATGGTGGGTTAGCTGAGAGCAGCTGAACAGATCCGTTGTGGATTTGTGACAGCCAGATTTAGGTGATTTGAGTCTGACACCCTCTCTGAGTGGCCCTCCCTAGGGCACCCATAGGGGTGCAATGGTCTAATTACACAGCACCCGACAAACCTGGCTCCGAGCACAAGTCTGATGAATGCTCTGCCCTGCGGCTGGAACACTCATCACTCCCAGGGTGGGGAGCAGAGAGGAGGCACATGTGAGTTTTGGGGGCGGCAGGTAGATGCCTGAAATGCAGCAGAAAGAGCAGTGCAATGAATGGGGTGTGGGCCACTGCAGGAGCATTAGTGCCAGGCTCCTGCTGGAACCATCTTCCTCGGTTGTTCTCAGCCAGAGGAGTAATCCAGGGCACCTCTGCAGCTGAGGAGATGGTGGCTGGAGCAAAGGGAACAAGAGTGACCTTCAGGCCCAGCTGCCTTGACCCCAGGTGGGGAAAGGAGTGAGTTAACAGGTCCAGGAAAGACCAGGCTGAGCCCCCAAGCTAATATTTGGCTTGCTTGGAGCCTCTGCACTGGGCAGGGGGAACAAGGTGAAAGATGTTTTGGGGAAATGTGCATCGGTCCTGCACTGCCCCCAGTCTGGGCTGAGGTGTCTGCTGCCTGGGCTGTTCCTGCAGAAACTTTAAGGCTGGATTGTGTTGGACGCTCTTCTACCAGAAAGCTGGAGAAAGCAGTGGTGCTGATGGAGACCAATGCACCCCTGCTAGGCCCACCTACCCCTTGGCCAAGGTACATGTATTTTCAGTACCTGTGATGACACAGGGTGGCTGCACCTCACTGTCTCCTGGCTTTAGCCTTGTAGCAGTTCAGCATGGGAAAAGAACCATTAGCACAGTAACTTCCTAACAGGAGCCAGATGTAGCCGTCTATCAGAAGCTGCAAGTAACAGCCAGCGCTGCATGGATAGGGTGAGTCTGCCATTGGGAGCACACAGCTTAGAATGAGACAGGACAGGGCAGCGGCTGGAGGGGGTGACGGGACAAGGACAGGAGACGTCTGTTAAAATGAGACTGGCCAGAAGGGAGGCAGTGGCTTTCCCCTGGTTAAATGTTGGCAGCCTGCAGCGTGTAAGCAGCCCTGCTTCCCACCCCAGCTGCTCTGGCCAGCTCAGCTAAGCCATGGCGGTTCACTCCCATGTCCCAGGGAATTCCCGTCAGTTTGGCTAAGACACCTGTTCCTATTTCAGGGGATTTGGGATTCAAACAAGCTAACCCAGCTGTGCCAGGAACCTGTCCACCTGGAGCTTAGCCTCAAGCCCTTGTCTCACAGCACTAGGTTTTTCTTTTGGGTCAGGTAAGCTTCCAAACAAATCCATCACCGGCCTCCGAGGTCCTGCCGGAGACAACTTAAAAAGGGCCTCTACTTAGGGCTGCCTTGGATGTAGAATGGCTGATGCTAGACACCTGACTTTCAGGACAGCTGTGCACCCACAGTGCCCAGTGATTTTGACTTTGGAGTGCAGCCACTAGCGAAGGCAATAGACCACCTGTGGTTCTACGATGCACTACGCTGCATCTTATTCCCTGCCTGGCCGCCTTCCCACACGTGAGCAGCCTGAGCTTTGAACCAATGAGAAAATTGTACCATTAAATGGATTTAGTTACACTGGTGCAAAACCCGTGTGTGGACACTCCTAATCTGGTTTATTTTAACTAAATGTGGAAGAGGTGTAAACTCAGCCATGCTAGACTGCTCTTAGAGCAAAATGAGGTTCCTGCAGGTCTAACTAAACCAGTTTAAATTCACACTGTTGTATTTTTCTCTTAGCCAACACGTTCAGGCTTACACAAAGGAGCTCAGTTAGAACTCAGCAGAGTGAGGTCAAGGGTCCCATTTTCCTTGCGCCACATCCCCACCTCCCCCCTTCAAACCTAGGCACTGCGGAAGGAGGCTTGATTTAGTGCTTGGGTGTGTCTTGGCACTTGGCTTTGACAGGGGACGGCCTTTCACCTCCTGCCCGGGCCTGGTTGTGCGGCGGTTGTGCAGCTGCCCCGTGGCACTGGCACTGAATGCCGGCTGAGGTGCTAGTTTTCAGATGGTGACTTCCCAAAGGCAGCGGATGCCCCTTTCCCCAGCTTCCAGCATCCCGTGGACTCAGTGGGCCAGCACAATCTGTGGCATCCCTGAGGCACACGTCTGTAATGGCAGGACAGGGCTGCTGCTGCATCAAGGATGGCTTTTATTATTGGTGAACACCAAAGGAAAGCAATTTCCGGCCTCTCTCGAGGCTGAGCTCAGCCCAAGGGGAATGCGCTGCATTTGTGGTGGCACTAGCTGTGGAAGGCTGGCTTGGAGGCATATTTAGGCTCCTAGCAAGCTGCTAACAGCTCTCCAAGGGGCAAGGTCTGGCTGGCCCAGGCTATGATGTAGCAAAGAAGCAGGAGGCTTCTGCCCAGAGCCCACCTCTCCCTTGACAGGAATACGCTGCAGGGAGGAAGGGTGGGGTCTGCTCAGCTCCTGCCCCCTGTGCAGAGTGTTTGGAAAGGCCTCGTGGTGGGCGCATGAGGAGGGGCCTTTGCCTGACATCACATTGGCTGGGTGAGGATGTTTTGTCCCAAGCTCCCTTTGCCTCACTGATGGGCCTGACCCCACAATCCAATGCTCCTGTTCTTTGTGGGACCAAAGGCTCACAGGTTTCATTGTCTATCAGTTTGGGAGGGGGTGAGTTATGGTTTTACTTTGTGATCTAAGGCTGAATAAAATGTATTCCTAAACCGGGCTTTAAAAGCCTGGGTAGGGTAGTGTGAGTTAGGGCGCTGCACACAGGGCCAGGCACCAGATATGCTTGCAGTCTGGGCCAGTGACTCCCACCCCCAGCCCCGTGAGGTAGGGCAGTGCTATTATCCCCATTTTACAGGTGGGAAACTGAGGCACTGTAATAACAGACCCGCGGCCGGCCCAGGTCCACTGACTGGGGCTGCGGGGCTCCCAGAGGACTGTGCTGGAAGGGATGGTGGGGCGAGGGCGGCACCCTGCTTTTGCCCTCTAGTCCCAGAGGGGCAAAACTATTCAGGTGCCTAACGCCCACTAAAATCAGTAGGCGGTGGGCACCTCGATACCGCTGAGGCTCAGTGACTAGCAAATGGCTGCTGGCTGGCTGGCTGCTGACTGTCCCCTCTGGCCAGACCTCCCCCAGCAGAGAAAGGAAGCGACCCGGGGCCTTCTCTCTGGTGCCTTTTACAAAAAACAGCGTTTATTCGTCAGCAAACACACAACAGCAAAGTGACACCTAAGACAGCGACACAGAGACTGGACGAGGCCTGAAACCCCTCCTGAGAGAGACGCACATTAGAGTCTTTAGCTTAGCCCGGCCTGCAGCCCGTGGCTCTACTGCCCTGTGGATGCAAACAAAGATGTTTCAGCAGCACTCTGGGGTAAGGACGCCGGCACACACGCACCCACACGCCAAGAGGGTGCCAGCTCCAGAGTGAGCCAGGCTCCCTCACAAACCACCCTGTGTGTTCAAGGGAGCCTGACAGCAGCTGGGCTGAGACATGCTGCTGCTTCCATCCTGCTACATCGTGAGTAGCCCCTTAACTGCCTGTCTAGCTTGGCCCGGGGGTATTTTCAGGGGCAGCAAAGTACATAGTGAAAGGTGCCAACCTCAAAGTGTGGCTTGCAATTAATGTAGCCCTAAGTTTATGGATACACACACTGGACAAGCAGAGATGGGCGGCTGCATGTGCCACTAAACAGTCATATTGCGCCTGTAAACCTTGCTGGTCAAACACATGTGATTTGGCTTTGATAAGCTGGTACAGGCTACAAAATGGCCTTGCCTGAGCCCTGCTCAGCCGGCCCATACGATGTTTGCTGAGTTGCAAACTCTGTGCTAGTGAATCGCCCCAGACAGGTTCTAACACAGTTTAGTTCCCTTCCATCGATGGGCCAAGCGCTGAGCAAATCGCTCCAGCCGTGACCAGTCACCCCAATAAAAAAAGAACAAAACAGAACTGGCATTTGCTGTGCCCATGCTCAGGCTGTGTTTGCCAGCTGCTTTCCATGCCACGCTAGCCAAGGAGTTTGCTGGCAGTCACATGTGTGTGGCCAGCCACTTGAAATCAACTGTTGGAGGCTACCCAAAAGCAGTGGCTTTTTGAATGGGAAATGTGAGGATTTGAACCCAAGTCATTCGCACCCGGGGACGGGGGCGGGACACCACAAACAATCTTGTCTCCCTGGGTTGGCCAATCAGAATGACCCGAGAGAGAGAGAGAGAGAGAGAGAGAGACACACACACACACACACACACACACACACACACACACACACACACACACACACACACACACACACACACACACACACACACACACACACACACACACACACACACACACACGCTGCTGGACAAGCTACAGGACCAAGTGACTAATTTACACTAGTGCATCGGTGTGACAAAACGGCAGCAGGCGGCGAGGGGAAATGGCCCGATTAGCTCCTACCCACTCAGCTCAGGTTAGACCCAGGCTCGCAGGCTGTAATGCCCCAGCACTGACCAGCGTGAGTGCGTGACCCACTGACATTGCTGGTGCTGTAAGCGCTCCACTGCTGTGCCAGTACCTGCAGTGTAGGCGGGACCAACGCCTGCCCGGATGCATGTGCAACAAGCCATGTGTGTCCCGACATGTGGCGTGAAGAAAAGAGCTGAGGCTGGACGCGTGGGCTCATCGGGCATGGCCTTGCCCCAGGCAGAGGCAAGGGAAACCAGCAAGCCATTGGGCTCCAAATATTTGTGTGTGTGCAAGTAGTTTGACACAGGTTTGAAACTGCTCTGTGCAAATAAGGCTCTAGTACTCACGGCCTGGCCAAGCACGTGTTCAAAACTGTGGGCTAGCTATGTTCGTGGCCAGGGGTAGAGTATGGTGGCACCATCACAGTTTGGCCTCATCCACCCTGGCACCCAGCTCAGCAGCCCATGTTGCCACAGCTGCTCTGTTGTTACAGCTCTGCAGCCACACGTGTCTCACCTCCTGCCACCCATCAAAGCCCAGACCAGGCCCATAACTAGCGTTCTTCTTGGTTGTGCCATAGGCCTCAGCCACACTGTGCTGTCGCTCTTGCGGGCTGTGGTCACGCCCTGATGAAATCTCAGGTAGGGCGGGAAAGGCAGCTGGGAAAGCACAGAGGGGCAACCTGCTTTGGGCGTCGGCATGGCTTGCAGTTGTGCCGCGTGGGCTGGCTGGCTGGCAGCAGATCTGTACCATGGAAGTTAACAGCTCAGAGGCCAGTAGCTGGCACGCAAGCTTACACAGCACTGGTCCTGGGGTTTGGCAAAACCTTCCTCTGTCTAGGTCTTAAAGTAACACTCTTAGCAGCGATCACAGTTAAAATGTGGCATGGGCTTCGCTGCATTGCAAAACAGCACCATGATGGGCATTAACCCTGCTATAACTGTGGCCTCTGTGTAGGGTGGGGTGCAGCCCTTAGGGGCCCTATACACCACAGTTGAACCTACACTTAGCAACTACCCCTGCTGTTCAATCCAAGTCAGAGCTTGCAGGTTCCCTGCTCAGTGTACATGAACCCAGCCGATTGGGCTCCTCCCCATTGGACCTGCCACACAATTGTGCACCAGAAGAAGAGCAAACGGAACTATGCAAAGGGAAAGGGTGCGCGTGTGGCCATATTTCTGCACCCATTCCTGCTAAGCACTGAGTGATGACTGGCCAGTACTAACCGCCCTCTGCCACCAGCGTTCACCATCGTCTCAGCCTGTGCCCCTGAGCTCTTAAATCAAGGGTGGCCAACATGAGCCTGAGAAGGCGCCAGAATTTACCAACGTACGTTGCCAAAGAGCCACAGTAATACGTCAGCCGCCCGCCCCCATCAGCTTCCCCCCACGTCCAGTGCCTCCTGCCCACCGGCAGCCCCACCGATCAGTGCCTCCGCCTCCCTCCCCACACCTCCTGATCAGCTGCATCAGGGAGAGCAGGAGGCTCTGGGGCGGGCGTGAGGGCACAGCAGGCTTGGGGGAGCGGGCGGGAAGGGGTGGAGTGGGGGCAGGGCCTGGGGCAGAGCAGTGAGCGCCCCCACCCCCCCCAGCACATTGGAAAGTTGGCGCCTGTAGCTCCAGCCCCGGAGTCGGTGCCTGTACAAGGAGCCGCATAGTAACTTCTGAACAGCTGCATGTAGCTCCGGAGCCACAGGTTGGCCACCCCTCTAATTAAGCTATAGCCTTGGTGTCACAGCCCCCGCTATTGCTCCTGACTGATGGAGCGTCGTCTTTGACTCCAGTGGCTTGGCAGAAGGGAGATCTGGCTCCTCTCCCTGCTGTTGCTGTGAAGGGCTGATGGGCCAGGACCAGCAACCAAGATGTCTTGCAGTGGTCATGGATTTGCAACAATAGTAAATTGCTCTCTCCATTGCTATAAACCTGGTCCCACCGCATGGGACAAGGACACACTGGAAGGAGCGAGGCACTTTCTGAAAGGGTTAGGTAGCACATGTAACTGTCCCTAATCAGGAGGGGGTGGGATGGACGGGGCAGAATTAAGTAGTTAGGGTCCCCCCCACCCTGATCCTGAATAATATCTGGCGGTGAGGGCTTCATCACTGACAAAAGCACCCACATGAACCCCCTCACAAACACTGGTCCCATCACGTGTTCCCATGCAGCAGCCAGCAGGAAGTGGCCCTCACTGAGCTTGCTTTGGCCGGTGCAAGAGTGTGGGGGAGCTGTGGATGCTGGAGGCCACCACTCTTGCTGACGTGCTATCAACATGGAACCCCAGCAGCGGGTATCAGCACAGGCCAGATGATGGGGGCAGTGCCAAGGGTGGGGCAGTGTTGCCTCCTCTCCTGCCCTTCCTCAGCCATCTGCACAGGAAGTGAGAGATCTGAGAACAGAGGGGCACATCCCCATGCCGGCCCACTTGAGTTGCTCTCCCAGAAACGGCTCCAAACAACGGCCCTGGCCCTGGCCGACTAGGCCTAGCCCTGTTCTAGCGCGGGGCTGCTCAGCCCTGGCTTGGGAAGCTGTGGTAATCGTGCTCTGTGCCCTCCCAGCAGCATCCAGCTGATGCCCTCAATGTGCTTTACAAATACTTCTGTGAATGACCCACCCCATCCCCAGTGAACGTACTATCAGCAGTTCCATTTCACAGCTGAGGAAACTGAGGCTGTGAGCAACATGAAGGGACTTGCCCAGGGGACCAGTGGCAGAGCTGGGAAGGCCTCTGGGCTGACCAGCCTCTGATGGCTAGACTGCTCTCCCTCTCCAGCAGCCCCTTCCTGGGAAGACCAGGGTTTAAAACCAGCCCCGGCAAATTCCTTTCCTTACTTACTTAGCCTGACGCCAACGCTCAGCTCCTCTGATTCACCAGCTGTCCCTGCCACAAAGCCGGGCCATTGGGAGTGTGTGTTTGGTGCCCTGTCCCTCTGCTCAGCTTGTCTGCCCTGCTCTAGCGCGCAGGCTGCCCTGAGCCAACGTTCCCGCCCCTCTCCCGCCCACAGAACAGACCGCCCAGGCCCAGCGGAGAGGCGGGCGATGGCGCCATGTGCTCGGATTCCCTACAAAGCCACGTACTTTTTGGCCGCAGCGCTTCCCGTGTCGCTGCCTCGAGACAATTTACACTAGCTGAACTAGCGCTGCCACATATTTTATTATTTCTTTAAAACGTATTGATTTCCTTCCCAGCACACAGGAGAGCAAATGAGTCTGGAATGGCTGACACACAAGTCCCGAGCTCTTTGGGGAGGTACACTTGACAGCGCGGCATTTCCTGTACCGTTTTCCGGGGCTAGCATAAGAAGTGACCTTATGTGGCAACCACTCCAGGCCCAGCTGTGAAGTCTGGCTCCAGAGCCAAGTTCCCTCAGCGTGTGGGGAAAGTGGTTTGGGGTGGGAGGCTCTCTGAAGACAAGCTAGGCCCCCTCAATCCATTGGCGGCTCGAGCGGCTGTTCAGGGCATAAGTCTTGAAACAAGGCAAGCCCAGTCTGGGGCTGTTTTGCCACTAGTGCTGTTTTTAAAAACCATTCCTCCTCGATCATTGGCTCAGGGACCGTTGGCCTAAAGTGCCTGGCTGCCACTAGCTATAAGGAAGCCTGGCTCCTGACCATGCCCCCGCCAGCTCACCCCCAACAAGGCGGTCGACACGGCTCATTTTCTGCCCATCAGCCAACTCAGCGCTGAGGACATGTTTTCAATCTAGTGCTAGATTGTATGTGAGCACATGATGCTGGCAGACAGGTGTTGCTAGGTTACGCAGAAGGGAGGACTAGGCCTCTCCGCTGCAGGCGAAATTCTCTGCCCTGTGCTATGCAGCAGGTTGGCTGTCCAAGAATATGCTGATAATCCCTTCTGGCCTGACACCCTGTGACTCTGCACAGAAAGCAGGAAAGAGGCCAGGGAAGGATGGCAAGGAACCATTAGCTGAAGTGGTGCATGGAGCATTGTGCTGCAAAGGAGAAGGCTTTGTGCCATGACTAAAGTCACATGGCTTTGAGACGGCAGGCCCTGGCCACTTAGGGTATGTCTACACTGCAATTACAATCCTGCAGCTGCCCCATGCCAAGCAATTTGGGCTCGCAGGGCTCGGGCTGTGGGGCTGTTTAACTGGAAAGTAGGCATCCATGTTTGGCCTGGAGCCCAATCTCTAGGGACCTACAAAGGGGGAGGGTCCCAGACCTTGGGGTGCAGCCTGAGCCGGAACGTCTACACTGCAATTAACCAGCCCCGCAGCTCAAGCCCGTGAGCCCGAGTTGGCTGGCAGGGGCCAGCCGCAGGGTATGTCTAACTGCAGCGTAGACAGATGCAAATGCAGCCTGTGACCACCCTTGCACCGTAACTATAGGGGATGGCCAAAGCTCAGCACCATGACTCGATGACTTTGTTTAATGGTTAGTTTCACTGCCGGTGACAACTGATCAGGTATTTCTAGTCAACTGGCAGGATGACCCAGGTGCAAGCAGACACACCTGTGCTTGGTTTGATTCCCCTGAAGAAAAAATCTATTGATTTCCCCATAAATAGCTTAGACACCTGCTCTGTATTACCCCCCACTCCCGAAAAAAAGTATATGACAGCCTCTAAAATATAGTTAAAATATTACAAAATGAGCTACGTGCACATATAAAATGTATGGCACAAGCAGCTTGTCTCAGTATTTATCATCATGTACTTTACAATCTAGTCCAAAGATCATAGAACTGGCCAGTGTGTCTCTACTTGATACAGTCATGCCTGTACGTTGCGGCTCTGTGCAATACATGATCATCACGCAGATAAAAGAAATCAGTGACACACACTATGCTCCCCCTGGACTCAGTGATATGTCATTGAAAGAGGAGACAGGGCACATCTGCAACACCCCATAGCGTTTAAAACTCATGGATCCAGCTCTTGAAACTCATGAGAAATGTTTACAAATCATGAGATTTTAAAAAATATAATAAGATTTGGGTTCTTTTTATTTGCCTTCAGGGATTTTGGGGTTCAGGTTTTCAGGCTTGTCTCTAGAACCAGGAGGGTTGGAAACTTATATTGTTTGAATTAAAGCTGAGGTTCCTAACTCCAGGAGCTGGGGCTTTATGGAAAACACCAATGACCAGGAGACTTGCAAGAGTATGCAACGTGGAGCTGCAATTTACAAGGGAAAAAAAATCTACCCCCATTTCAAGTCACCTTAATGGCTTATGCAGGACTGAAGCAAGCCTTGATTGTGGCACAACCTCTGGGCCTCTCTCTAGGGCAGTTCTAGTTACTGGGATGTTCTTTTATGGGGAAGTGTCAATGGTGGGACTTGGGCATGTGGTCCCCACATGAGCTCTGTGCTAGCTGAGCTGAAGAAGCTACTCCAGCCTAGTCTCCAGTGACTGTTCTATTTCCCACCCCACCCTCCTTAACTCCTGACACTGTCCTGGGGACCAGAGTGGAATGGTCACTGAGCACGTGCCCTGCTCTGGGGGTGGACCGAAGCGGGGAATGGAAGAGCTAATCCCTTGGGTCTTTCAGGGTGGGTGACTGATGGAGCAACCGTGTCTCCAAAGGCAGGAATTCCTAGTACAACATCACACTGGGGAGGCTGGAAAAGGAAGAACTGAACGTTCGAGAAGGCTCAGTCTGCACTAGCAAACTGCATAACCATCAATCCCTGCCCAGAAGTGATGGCAGTGGTGGAAGCTGCAGGGTGGAGATGACACTGGGGTTTTTGCCTGCTTGTCGCCCATCTAGTGTAGACAACACCACTTGCAAACTGTACGAGCCCTGCTAGTGTAGACAAATCGCTGAGGACAGCAGAGCAGCTGCTCCTAGGTTCCATTCAGCTCACAGGACCCATTCTCTTGGGAAGGGGCACACCCCCTACAGCGTTACACTCCCACGGCCACGGTAACAAACACCGGGCAGATCAGTTGTGGTGCCTGCTATTGGTAACTCCTTCCCCACTCCTACCCCATCGAGGCCAGCGGTGGTTTGGCCAGTGATTACAATACAGTGTCTCATTCTAACGCAGCATCTTTCTGTCACTGCAGGTCTTTTCCTCTCCTCCTGCCCTCCGTCAGGCTCTCTCTCTCTCTCCTGCTTTCTTCCGCCCCTCTAGCACTGCCCTCTCCCTTTGCAATGTCTCCCCACTTTCCCTTCATCTCCTCTTTGCACCTCCTTGGCGCGCACACTCAGTCTTGGGTTTACACCTGCCACGTGTCAGGCGCGTGCTGGGGAGCTGTGACAGCCGTGACGCAGCAGGATGCTGCCGGGCGGTGACGTGTACTGCAAAGCGGCTGCGTGCGGGTCTGAAGACCAAGAGGCTGGACGGTAGGCTGGTGGTGGGATATGCAGAGGTGGTGTAGCCAAGGGGTTAATTTCATCTCAGAGCCAAAGACCACCACAAACGTCTGACACAAACGCCATCACATTCCCACTAGTCTCAGCCCCCTGTCCTTTGTGCACACACGCTCTCTGGGTCAGGGTGGGTGGGGACACCCCACACCCTTGTACAAAATCAGGAAACTACACCCCAGGAGTCTCCTCCCCGCTCTACCCTGCGGGGTGAAATGCTAAGGCAAGGGGTGCAGCGGATGGGCAGTCCCCACTGCTCTGTTCCCCAAGGAGCTGGAGCCCCTCTAGTCAAGAGAAACGATTCCATAGTGGTGGCACATATCAACTGGACTTCCTAATGCAGAGATTCACCACAATTCACCCGCTCCCTCACATTTGTTTTTAATTTGCCACCTGAGAACAGCCAAGTGTCGACAGGGGATAATACCCCAGCCTAGACCCATAGCTGGCTGGGAAATCCCTGGGCCAAGCTTATCCCTGGTTTAACACCCTGGACTTTAGTGGCATTACACCAGGCATGCGCTAGACCCACTGTATCCCCTAAGGGGTATCCAGTGTCTGTAAAGGTCTGCTCCACTAATCCAGTGCCCGCGAGGACCTGGCAGGGGTGGAGGCGGGGCGAGGGGGGAGGGAGATGAGGCCAGCTTCAGAGCACTGAGCAAGAGCAAGCAGAGAGGAGGCTAAGTCGGGGGTGGCCATTTCAGGGCGACACCCACTGTCACCCCCAAACTTCTGTGCCATTGCTGAAGCCAGTGACGACTCACTGCAAACACCTCTTGGCCCTGCCTGTAGCCAGCTTGCAGGCCTGAGGATCGGCTCCACCCTTTCAGTCCATCAGGCCAGGGGCCTGGAAGGGGGATTAATATTTCAGGGATCAGATTTGGGCTAGGGTGGGAACTGAGTAATAAATACGGGACAGATCATTCCCATTCCCCTTGCATCCCCAGCCCAACCCACCTGCCCCCTTCTCCTGCACCCCGTCCCGGCACAGAGCTTCGGCAGCCCCAGCCGCATCGCCCGCTCAGTACCCCGCCGTGAAAGAGCTGTTGTAGGTTTCAGTGTGGAAACAGGTACTGTGAGACGTACTGGTGAGGCTATAGGCAAAGTAGGCCACGGCGGAGCCCAGTGTCAATCCGGTCATGTAGGACACAGTCATGGTGTTACCTGCAGGAGAAGGGGAATGGGGAAGAGAAGCCGGGAGGTTAACCCTCATCTGCCAGACACGCGCTGACGGCTCAGACTCTAGACCCTCATACCCGGAGGTGTCTCCACTCATGCCCCTGGGCCCCGCCGGATTTGAGACCGAGTTTCCCCGCTCTAGCTCTGATCTGTAACATACCCCCCAGAGCAATCCAGCGCTAGCGCCAGTGGCGATGCTACCAGGCCAAGGGAGAGCGAGGGTGCATCCAGTCACTGGTCTGTGCCCTGCAGTGGATAGGGGCGCAGCGCTCTGGCTCCACAGTGGACCCTCAGAGCAGGAATTGGATCAGCATGGGCAGGAGGCAGCCACCAGGAGGGGAACTCTACGGGGGCCAAAATGGTGCCACCCTCCCCAAAGGGACGGCAGGATCCTCACACCTGCATTGACCTGCTGCCCCTCTGCTGGACTCAGTTCAGCCCGAGAGAGAGCCCCAAGCATAGGTGCTCTTAGAAACAGGGCTTCTGGGGAATGACTCTCATACTGGGCTGGCGCCACAGGGTAAGTCGCGCTCGGTGCCAGTGCTGCTTGCAGAACAACATGCAGGGCAGCTGGCACGTCGGTGCATAGCCAGGCTTTGTATGGCTTCGTGCAGAGGCAGCGCTCTCTGGCCTGCAGCCCTCTGAGCCTGGGGGCTCTTGCAGGGATAACAAGGAACAGGAGAGGGACTCGACCGCCCATCAAGGCTTGCTTCCCACCCGCACCCGTTTAATATTTGGGAGTGATCCAACCTCTTCCTCTCTCCCCACCCAGGCACAACTGGTCTCTCCCTGCTGCAGTAAGGGTCTCTCCACACTACAGAGAGCTGTGTAACATGTAACCGGGATGGGACCTGGTTCCATGCACACGGCATCTTTTCCCCCACTGGCTGCCCACACCTACCACATCCCACAGCTAAGTCTGCAGCAATGCATTCTGGGTACATCTGGGCAATCTCCTGCGCTGCCTCAGCTGCTGCTTCCAGGTGCACTTGGGGCAATGCAGCTGAAGCAGCATGGGAAATCCCCTCTCATGCACACACGTGGGAAGTTGGGGGACTTACTAATTCGGTTATAGTGGCACGGCCCAGCCACACAGCATGAAACACAGGTGCCAACCATGTTACAGGGTCAAGAGCAATGGCAAACCACAGCACACTATCTGGTTAGGAGCCACCTGCTAGCCGTGGCGTGTGTGGCCATGTGTTAACCCAGTGAAGAACTCAGCAGCACCTGTAGTGCAGACGGGCCCGAAGGTGGGAGCAGTGACAAGGGTGTATGGCAGTACAGCCTGGTCCCCTTCTAACCCTGGGAAACACAAATGGAACTTGTGATGTTGTAGGTCCAGCCAGCACTGTCCCTGCCTCCCTAAACGGCTCCCGTGAGTGGCTGGCTTGTGTCAACACGTTATTCCTCCTACCTGCCAGTTCCCGCTGCTCCGGGCTCACTTTGCCAGCAGCTAGGATCATGGGTACGCTGCCGAAGTACCCATTGGTGATCCCCATGAGGAGGGAGAAGATGCAAGGCCAAGCAGGGTGGCTGAAGGTGGGTTTCCCACTGGGGTACACGCACATTATAAAGAGGGGAATGAAAATCACTCGCAGGCAGGAGTAGATGAGAAGGTGGGTCCCTCTCCAGTCATAAGGCAAGGCAGCCAGGATCTAAAACACAGAGGGAAAGTCCCATTGTGTTGCAAAGTAAAGCGACTTCTGGAGTAAAATCTAGATCAATAAAACGCGAGGCTGTTCAGGAAGCCGGCCTAGACTGAGTGATAGTTTCAGAGCAAAAAAGCCACTGGAAACAAACAGGTCTCTACTGTGGCATCTGAAGGAATCCAAATTTAGCCCATCCTCAGTAACAATCCAACGCCATTTAGACCAGACCCTCAGCCCAAACACACACCAACCACATCCTTAACAACACACCAGATCAGCAGACAACCCGGTTTTAACGGATTGGTTTTCTAATAGCAGAGGAGGGAAGACAAAGTCTGTAAAAATATGCACTGCAGGAAGTCATGAGCCACTCCAAGCCCTGGCCTGAACCTGGGCAATTGACTCCCAGTTCTCTTCCACGGCAGGGTAGACTGGCCATCAGACGAGACCTATTCCTTAGTAACCTACTGCTCATCTGGCACCTCAATGGCTACCCACCCTCCCCAAGGAAGCCTGCACAGGAAGTCTAGCCAGGACCCCTCCTACCTTGCCTACAAAGTCCGAGAGGTTGAAGACAGCCATGATTAAGATGGGGAGCCACTCCCCAAGAGTGCAGTTGCGGATCTCCGACTCCAAACCAGGAAAGAGGCACAGTGTGATGAAGTAGGTCATGGCTATGGAAAGCATGTAGGCCCAGATCACCCTGGAGACAACGTAGCGATGGAGCATCATGTCTGGAGGAGGACACCAAAGCAACTCGTCAGCTTATTACTAAACCCATGCTCTTGCCCCTGCGGAGCATGGCAGTGAGTGGTTCACCTTCACCAGCCTTCGCCCGGGTCTAGGGGTGCTCACAAAGGCACTGATTAGTTCTGCACGTGAACGGATGCTTTCCCAGCATGCGGCAGAGATGTATCAATCCAGAAGACCACACTGGCTTCTGCCCTCAGAACTCTGACCCCATCTCCCACATTGGAAACCCATTTGCCCGTGCCAGACTCCATTCCCTGAACTGTGGCTCAGGTTCAAGACTGGTGTAAACAGTTGCTGTTCAAATGACTTCAGCAGAACTCAGGGCTGAATCCAGCAGGCTACCTAAGCAGTCTCTCTGATTGCCATCGGACACTAGAGCTGTATGAATGCTGTCATTCCACACGTTGTGTACATGCCACAACTGCAACTCCAGGGAATAGCTAACTTACACTAGCTGTGACCTCCCTGTCCTCCCCTGCCCCCGTGAGAACAAGCGAGAGAGACTATGGTAGCTGGCAGTGTTATTTTATGTCCAGTGCTTGGTAGAAATGTTGCCTCAGACTCCCTGTGATGTGCATCTTGGGATACCATGAGATTACCTCACTTTGGCCTAGAAATTTCTCTGCCTCCACAGCGCGATGTGTTGGACAGATTCCACCTCCCACACCAGAGGAACTGCATCTCAGAGATGCTGTGTGTATCTAGAGCATGAAGCGTTTGGGGGTGGAAGGTCTATCCTAGGGATAGACGTCTATGGCTGCCATCACAGTAACCTCTGAGTGCCTCGCACATACTGATGAACTAGGGGCGTGTTTTCACCCCGTTTGTGCAAATGGGGAGGCATACAGAGAATAAGTGACTTGCCCAAGGTCACATCAAAATGCTGTGGCAAAGGAGGAGCTGATCCCAGATGTCCTGAGCCTTTAGTAAAGGAATATCCTTCCTCCCCCAACGGCACGACAGAAACGCTCAAGCGGACGCAGTACTATAAAAAGGTGACCATTCCACTTTAAATGGCAGCCTCTGAAAGCCCCTTTAAGTGAGAGTGGGACCAGATGTCCCTGCCAGCTAGAGCAAAAGACAAGCCGCTCGTCACGGTGAGTGCCGGAGAGCGTCTGAACAGCCCGGCTAGCGGGTCCCTGCAGCTGGACACTGGTGTCCTACCTCGGAAGCTGGGCCAGCTCCTTTTGATTCTTGGTCGAGGGACGTCAAACCTCACGTAGGTGCCGCTGCCAGCCAGCTCAGTTTCATGCCCCAGGCTGCCCGGAGGGGAGCCCACCTGCCCACAAGGCCGATTTTCCTGGGGAAAGCACAAGAGGGATCTGGGTAGCGTTGAGCCAGGGGGTATTTTGCAAAGAAAAGCTCAGTGGGAGGAGGGGGAAAGACTCCGGGAACTTATCCAGCTTGATGTAAGACTGTCCTGCTGTCACTAGCAAAGCCAGAACAGATGAGGTCAGTGGCTCTAATACACTCCTCCCAGGAAGGGCAGAGGGAAATATGGGTTAGATTTAGACACCCACCTTTATTGTACAGATCTATATACAATACTTCAGCTTCTCGCTGCACCTATGCACCAGTAGAGGGCGCCACATACCTCCTAAAAGAGGGGCTCTCACATTTTTCCGTAGTGTGCACAACAACGGAAAGCAGGTTGTCTTGTAGGTCCATCTCCTCCCCCATTCCGGGCTGCACAGCCCACCTCCCCTCCCATGCCCAATCGCGTACCGTCCCTGTGGCAACCTCAGCAATTGTTTGCACAGGACAGTAATGGTAGGAAAATCTTAAATGTCTTTTTAATGTCTTCATGTCACAGCTACAAGCAAAGAGCAGGGGCCAGCCTGCAGAGATCAGGCGGCCCACCAGAAAGTGCTGAACCGGCGAAGGGTGGCAACCCCCGGTCCTACAGCCACCTGAGATGCAAGCCAATTATCACACTCATTCATGAACATCGTCTGTGAGGGGCTAGAGCGCGGAGCGCTGCATTTCTAGCCTACCACTCTGCCTGCGAAGCTGAAGGAGCAGCCCTGCTAATGCCCTTCGGCAGGGACTTGTGTGGCAGACAGACCGTGATGAGAAGCAAAGCATGGTTCTCATGCCAAACAACTGACACCACTGGTTAGAGCTGGTCCGATGGGCCCAGCCAGCTGCTTTCCTGGGTCTGAGGGCAGATGCTGTGCTCCAAGTTCTAACTCAGCTCTGGATTCTGCATCAAAAGGCCTATCAAAACCAGCGTATCTTTGTACACCTTTGTCAGTCCTTCCCATTTCCCTAGCAGATACCTTCCCCAGCACGGCAGCAGCAGGTCAGAGGCAGCAGGACCCCAGCGGGATCTAAAAGCCCTGGCACACCCGCCTACATAGCACAGAAAGAGAGACTTACAAATCTGACGTCCTCTGCCGTGACGTCGTGGTGAACCCTGTATCCGGTGCCGTGGTCTGGGACCCCTTTGCCCTCAGGAGCGCCCTCCCGGGAGCAGGAGGTGTAGTACCGGACGAAATGGGTGCGCTTCACCAGCAGGTGGAGAATGAAGCACATGAGCTCGATGCCGATGGAGATGAAGAAGAAGATGATGGTGTTCTCCTTCTCGTCCGACAGGAGGAGTTTGGTGAAAATGCGGCTGAGGGAGATGATCACCCCCGCAGTGCCTGAGCGGAAGAGAGCACAAGCAGGCCCGTTGGCACAGGGGGTCCAGGGACAGCGCGCAGCTTAATGGCTAGGGCTGCAGAGCCATTCTGGAGCGGGTCTGAAACCCATTGACAAGGACAGAACCTGTCTTGGCCTGGCCCCAGAGAGGGGCACTAACATGTGGCGAGTGGGCTGGTGGGGGCTGGATGGAATGAGAACTGAGAACTGATGTGAGCCAGCGGCTACTCTGTGAGCCGAGATGATTTCTGTCAGTAAAGCTGATTCCCTACTACTTCCCCCAGCAACACAGGAGAACAGGCACCTGGTCCCGGCCTTGTTTGCTTTGGAGTTAGCGGCAGTGGGGGAAAGTGAGTGGAGAGGCTAGTGGTGCAGCACTTGTTCCTGGCGGCAGGTATCTCCCCGACAAAGGGGTGAGGCACAGGAACTGTCTGTTCTCTCTCCCTGCTGGGAGATGGCTCATATACTGCTGGGGGAAATACAGGGCAATCGGCTCACACCACACAGACCTGGCGCTGCCCCGTCGGCTGGCAGTCCCTGGCAACGCTCGTGCTTTGCTCTCTTGAGTGTTAGCAGCAGCCGCACACGTGCAGAGCAAGGGGAAACAGCGTCAGATCGGCGCATGCTCCCCTCTGCCATTCAGCGTATTTCCCCGAGGAACCCAGGAGCTAGCACTAGGTAGAGGGACAACGCCAGAGTTTTCATGCCACTCCGTGTAGGCGGAAGGGACAGGCCAACCACACTGAGTGCTGTTCATTACCCCAGCCCATGGGAGAGGGCAGCCTTTCTTTCTGGCCCACATGCCCACTGTAATTACAGTTTTTCTCTGTCTGGCGTAGGGCCAGCTGGCCACTGATGAAAACACCAACCAAAGACCAACGAATTTCCCCATCAGTCAAAATATCAGTGAGAGCCCCCCAGCTGTCGTCAGTTAGCGCATCTGCCAGTGGTAGGTGGTGAGCGTGCCCACCCCCTGCTAGCGTGTGCCAAGGCCTACGGGTCTGAGCACAGCAGCATGTCAAATCCATTCTCTTGGCCAATGGCTGTTGACTTTACCAGGAAAAGACTAACGCCTATTCTGGACAGCAGCAGCCGAGGAGTGAGCAGCACGCCGGTCAGTTTCCAGCAAGCCATCTCAGAGAGCAGGGCTGGAGACTGAGCGATTGCTGGGCCAACATACGCTGGCAATGGGGGATGGAGCGGTCTTCTAAAGAAGACTCAGTTAATAATGAATGAAGGCCTTTGCTGTGTACATTGGAAGACGGGCTGCAATCTAACTGGGATGGAGGTCACCCCACTCTTACCCCTGGTCATGGCAGAGACTCCATCCTCTGTTCTACTCGCTGTAAAATGCCATGGGACGTGAGTGTGCTGTCTGCATGCTGCTCATGCTGCCCTCCCTTCTACAGAGCCAGAGAGACAGCTGTAGAAACACGGCGGGTACATCTACATTGCAACAGTGCCTGCAGCACGTGGAGACATACCCGAGCTAGCTACCAACCACAACGAAGTATAGGGGCTAGTCACCCGAGTAAGTGCCCGGGTCCCAGGAGGGCTTGTACAGACTGCACTGAAGTCCAGGCCGCCACAGCTTCACAGCTATGAGCACTCGGGTGAGCTAGACTCCAGCTAGCTCAGGTATGTCTACGTGCGCTGCAATCACACCTCTGACCTCAGCGCAGCCATACCCCGTGTATGCGGCTTTGCTCTGGGCGTAACGTTACCAGATTGCTCAAGGCCTCTTAGCATGGAGAAGTCACATCTCTCAGCAGCTTCTTCCCCAAGAACCTGACATTGTGGTGGATGGAGCATCGCAACCCGCCTCTGCCTAGGTCTACCCTGTCGGCTAGGGATGCTCCCAGCACGGGAAGCAGCAGCACGGGGTAGCTACCCCAAGCACAAACCGCCTGAACCCTGTGGGTACGTACTCAGGGCGGCCAGCCCCCGACGCGGATCACGGCTGCCCGTGCTGCCGTGGCTAGCACAGTAGCTTGACAAGAGCTAGCATGAGATGCCTGCGTGAGCTGGGAATCACATCTGAGCTCCAAGTATAGACGTCGTCTCTGTGTCAAGCCGGAGGTCTTTATTACACGCGCCAACTAATGATTACATCTAGGAGAATGGGCCGACTAAGGACGCACTGGCCAAGGTGCCAGCCAGCAGCTGGCTAATGAGCCTATTATCTAATCAGAAGTGTGAGTAGCTCTTCCAGCTAGCAGGCTTTAAGAATCCCGGGTTAGGAGGATACTCACTCTCGCCAGTCATCACCCCCTGGGTGTACCGCTTGGGCAACATCCCGGTGTAGCCGTAGAAGCTGGATTGCTGCACTTAAAGAGAGAGGCGCACCGAAAAAAGAGAGGAGAAGAGGTATTATTCCCTACCCACAATTCCGGGGGGATCTAGCCCAAATATATTGCTGGGAGTCCTACCGAGGTCCCTGGAGCTGTTGAAGCAGGAGAGGTTGGTGCAGTTTCCTACCTACAGTTCTGATTCAAGAAAGCACATGCTTAACTTTAAGCTCATTGTAGCTGGGGAAGGACTCCAGCAGGTCTAAGCGCTTCCATGAATCAGAACCGCCTTCTTCACTCTTGCCAACGCTATAAGAAAACAATACTGTGGAAAGGCACCAGCTTTCAGTCCTGGATACCTCCGGCACATGAGAGCCCTAGGTACTAAATGCCAAACTGAAACAGGGTGTTGGGGGGCGGGGTGCAGATTGAATCCGGTTGTTTACAGATGTGAAGCATCGTGCGAACGACTCGTGTTCCAGAGTGTTAAACAGCATCATAAAGAAAATCATAAAAAGGCTGTAAACACACCTAGGCTAGCCGGTGCTAATTAGCTGCAGAAGGCTGGGTTTTTATGGGATGAAATATGGTTGGCGAATAAAAGTCACCCACCTGGGGATTGCCCTGGGATTAACAAATCCTGCTGCCCAGCAGCTGCACAGGGCCCTGGAATTTCATTATTCCAAAGCATTCAGCCTCAAGGGAAAAGGCTTTGGTTAGTGCAGTAAAAACTGGACTTGATGGCTTTTGGTTTACTAATATTTTCAAAATGAACCAGAAACTCAGCAGCTGGAACAGCAAGCAGTGATTCAAAAATCATAAATGTGTCTCCTTAGCTCAAAAACCGGCACTTCACAGAGCCCAAAATGGGAGGGGGAACCCCCCCACACACACACTTTTTTCACAAAACAAGAGGTCGGTTTCAATTCACGTTCTTTTCTATCTAATCTATCTGCCTGGTACTCGTATGCCCCACCCCGTCAGCACTTCCCAACAGAACTAACAGGCCAGCTGGCAAAGCAAGGAGCAGCCGTGGCTATGCTGATTTACCCCAGCTTGGGATCTGGCCCCACTGACTGCAATTGACGTGGTGATGCTAGGGATGCATGTTTGATTGATGATGGGTTGGGTGGGTACGGAGTTTGGTATTTGGGGGTTCCAGGAGAAGTTGAAAGCCCCCCAGACCATCAGGCAGCACTTTATGCAAATATGGGGAATATTATGCAAATATATGCCATTTAATGCAAATCAGACATCTCCTGGCAGGTGTGCATGCTGCTTCATGTGCTATGGGTTACGGGGTGTTCCTGGGATCTGAGAAGAGCAGATGTAAGTGACTGAACAAATCCACTTCAGAAGAAGAGCGGGGAGATGGTTCAGGGAGCAGGGATCTGGGGTTTCAGGCAGCAGCAGGTAGCCCATTAGAGGCTGCAAACCGCTGAGTTATATGGACCCAACAGAAATGTCAGAAGGTTTGTTCCTGCTTTTCCTTGCAAGAAAATAGGATCTTTGAGGGGAAGGGCAGTTTCCCCCTTCCAGATACTCCCCGCTCTATTTTCAAGCAGGCCTTGTACCCTGAAACAAAACTCTGCTCTCCCCAAAACCACCTGGCTTATCCTCCTTGTGCCAGTCTTCACATACCTGTGCAGCCGAAGGCCACGACCCCTACGGCTATCAGGTTAATAGCATACGCTTGCCTGTGGGTGAAGAGCTCCAACCAGACATCGCAGATACTGACGAAGAGAAGGGGACCCAGAGCGAACAGGTATCCTGCAGCGAACAAGATGGACACGGGAGTCAGGGGGCAGAGAGCAGAGCTGGAAGCCAGCCTTTGGACTGGCTCGGGACAGCGATGTGGTGAGTTCGGCAGCCTGCGGAATCCCAATGAAACCCCAATGGGCCAAGCGCCAGAGCCACTGGGACAGCCTGGAGGGAGAGTGCGTCCCTGCACTGAGGCGGAGATGGAGTTACAGAGCAGATCTACAAGGGGCCAGAGAAACCCCCCGTTTCTTCCCATCTATGCCAAGATGGCTTTAGTTATTTACCTGCTTATGGGGCGGAATGGAAGCCTAGGCATCGACATGAGGGTTCCTCATGATGTTTGAGTTTCTAGGCAGCCAGATGTTTGGGTGTCCAAACGTCTGCCTGATCGTATGTCTGGTGTCCAGCTAATGGTGTGTCTGACTGACTGCGTGGCTGGAAGTTCGGGTGTTTACACTGATTGCTGGGCTAAATCTAAGTGACTGGGTGGCCTGAGGCTTGGGTGAATGGAATATGCTGATACTGCTTTGTACATGACCAGCCCAGATCTCCCAACCCCCTTCTCCCTGGAAATTGAACAGAAGGTATCTGCACACATAACACGCATCTCGTCCTCACTGCTGGGAGATCAGGCAGGGAGCAGAAGTGACACTCCGGTACCCTGAAGGGGCCAAGGACGGGCAATGATGTCTCAGTGCTTGCAGCCTTTTTCCAGGTCAGTTGGTGGAGAAGCACTGGAGATGCGCTCGAGACAGGAGTAGAGTCCACCCTTCTGGCAAATGCTAGCCTGACCGCTTGCACCAATGAGATGGGAAAATAGCCAAGGAAATGTGGTAGCCCCAGAATGTGGGGGTAGGCTTGGGTGCTGTCTGGATCCCTGGGGCAGGGGAAGGAAATGGAGAGACGTACCCACAGAGATCCTGGTGTGCAGACTCAGCAGCTCCACCAGGGCGTTGTTCAAGATGACAGCTACCAAGGCTACCAGGATGTAGGTGAGGCTCATATCAAACACAATGGAGGTCCCTGAAGAGCAACAGAAAAGGTGAGGATGGTCAGCAATGTTCCAAGAGCAGCGTCGGACTGAGTGCATTGATTTCAGCAGGAAGAGCAGGGTGCTTGCAAGCTACTGCTGATCATGGGTCTGTGTTGGCACCTTGGTGAACAGAATTTGGGGTCTGGTGGCTGTTCTGTATTTCCCCCAGCCCACTTGTCTGGTTTATCTGAGGGCTGAACCGGGCTCAGTGTTTATTGTGCCATTGTTTGGGTAACTCAGCTGCAGCCTCAAAGAACAATTTCAGGGTTGCATTGTCTAGGGATATCCAGGAACGGGAAACATTTTCCAGGTGGTGGAAATAGGCAGCCAGGGCTGTCTGAAATAGAAGGCTGTGGAATGATAGAAAGTGGGGTGAGGGTCTGGGGAAATACCCCATGGGCAACACAGGAGATGCCCGTGGGGCAGCTGCACATTTTTTATAGCTCCACTTTGCACTCAGGATACAAACACCACTGGGTGATACTGCTCTCATTAACTGGGCTACATTTGTGAGTTCAGGCTGGTAGACATCCAGCACCTGTAAATATTTGCATCCAGAAAAACTGGGAGACCAGGACAAGACCTATTTCAAAACCAGACCCCCACCAAACACACAAACACTCACTTTGGCAGCTTCTGTCTTTTCAACATCCTAGCACCTGCCTCTAGGATCTCCTGTCACTAAATCTGACTGTGTTTGCTATTGGCATTTAACATCAGGAATCCTGACTGCTGGCTTTCAAAGGTTAAATGTGAATTGGAAATCAGCGGCCTGTCCGGGCTGATTCCCCTCTGCCTGTCAGACTAGCATTCTCCTGCTAATGAGGACTCTGACGTGACAGCTTCCATGTCATGTCCTGGCTCAGGGTGAATGAAATCCAGGGAGCAGAGCCTGGGACATGCCAAACCACCATCGCCGGGAAGGACCCACCTGGATATTTGTGATGCAAATAGTCCACATCTGTGATAAAGCTGTTGTACGGCAGGAGAAATCCAACCCCTGCTAGCAGCATGGCAAAGTAAATCCCATGGTATCGATCCTGGGGCTCGGGGTCTTCCAAGGCTACACGCCGAAATAAGACAGAACAGGTGACAGTTATGCTGATGGGCCTCTTAGAGCCCAACACAGAGTCCTACAGACAGGCTGGGAAATATATCGAGAGGCAACGGATTTATTGGTCACTGAGATGAGGTACAGAACATTCCCAAAAGACGGGCGCTGTCTGTGTCTTGCAGCTTCAGTAAAGAATCCCCAGTATATTCATTCCAACTTTCTTCTCTCCCATGAGACGCTGCAGCGCCATTATTCTACCCGATCACCCGCACAGGAATAACCAGACTAGAGCAGGGGCCCACCTCCTCTGGGATCCTGTCTCTAACAATGGCCAGCATTAGCTGCTTCAGCGGAAGGGGCAAGAAACCCACATATTGGACATCGCGTAGTACCAGCCAACGGTACTACACTCGTACGTATGGATCTGTGCACATGTGCCTCTGTTCACCGACCTCTAGTTCCCAGCCTTCCACACCGGGAGCAAAGAGAGAGGTTTTTCTATCACAGAATAAAATGGTCCCTGTACTAGAAGTTATTTATCTCCGCAGCCATACATTTTCACGAATCACTGACCCCAGCCCAGCCACACTTCTGCACGCGACCCCCCTCCCCGAAAAGAGCAAAGCAGAGACGCCTGCTTGTTATCCCAGGTGGGCTCGCAAGGGAACATCTGGGGGCCCCAAAAGAGCAACAGCTGTATTAAATCTCAGCCCTTCCCAAAGGGCCCCTAATGGCCCAGGAGCGATGCTCCACAAGGCCATGTGGGAAAGCAGCTCTCAAGCCCTCACCCCTCATTGCAGGGTTGGAGAGCTCCGAGACAGATTAAACAGCCTTTTTATTACACACTGTGCATGGCGGGATTAATGTTCGATAGCTGTACTGCAGGGTTCCCATCATGTGCCCAACGCCAGGCTCACCTATGGCGCTCCACAAATAAACACTAGCCTGGCTAAACTGCACCCTGTGAATAGAGGCATTTCAACAGTGACTCTGGCAGTACAAGAATACCAGGTCTTTGGTGTGCAATGGACGGAAGTAAGCTGGTATGAAGCAGTCCCGTGCCAACCAGTGTACGTCCAGGGAGTGATTGGCAGAGGTTCAAACCTAGGGCCAGAGCTGCAGCTGGTGCAAATGCAACTAGCCCCAGTGGAGGTAAGGTAAGGGTCTGTCCTACAGCTGGCACCTGCTCAAGTGACTCAGCCTGTGAGATGTTTGGAGTAAACTCTCGAATAAGATCATCTTGGCCAGGGGAGCGATTGCTCGTTAATTGCTTTCCTGTCATCTGGGAACACACTGCAGTTACGACATGTCAGAGTCTGCACTGTTAAAATACCGGGGGCTCTGCACAGGGAAGTGGTAATGTGTGTGCCTTGCCAATAGCACCGGCCCCCAGGCTCCCCCTGCCCCGGCATCATACGGAGAGGTACGAAACCACCACGGCAGGAGCCACAGAGAGGCCTGGCAGTGAAGGGGGAGTGGTTAAGAGCAGAGGGAGGAGCCACGATAAATCGCACGCTTCCTCATCCCAGCCCCAAGAATGGCCTTTCTTACCCAACCCTGCTGGGATGTCAAAGCCTGCACGCCTCCTCCGAGGGGAGGGCTCAGCAGGAGGGTGGCCAGCCAATAGTCACACAGTTGCTGGCCCAGTCATGCTCCCCTGGCTAGTGAGCAGAGAAGCGTCCTCTGTGCTGCCTCGGACCCACGCAGTTGGGGAATTCCCTGCTTGTTTTGGTGGGTCCTGGCTGCAGAACCCCCATGCCAGTCCTGGGGATGTGGGAGGGTGTGTCACCTCTGTGGCAGTTACAAAGCCACAAAGCTTTGGGATTAGTTTGTTCTCCCCACAGGCTGTTTGCGTCGCAGGAGAACGTCTGGGCCATGGCGATGGCTCAGGAGCTGCCAGGACAGCAGGCTCCATTCACAGTAGTTATGCTTCAGGACTGGGCCAAATGGCTCCTGTACAATAAGAACCAGCCCCAGACGCCGGCCAAGATTTGAACCGAACCTTCTGGAGGCTTGGAAAAAGTTCGCCGAACGTATCGTTGTCATCATTTCCACCTTGTCCTGTGGTCTCTGTGTGTCCGGGTCTCATTTGGGCCTGAAGCGTTACCACAATGAGGTAATGGCTGCTCAAGGGGCGCGTCTGGCCTGGCCAGAAGGCCTTGCAAGAAAGCCCACTCCTGCGAGATCTCCCGACCCAAGGAGTCAGGATAATCTGAACATCTGGCCAAAGTCTGGGGGGGCAAAGCAGGGTTTGCCCGTCGCTCTGTGATACGTGGAGCGTTCTGCTGGTTGGGGCAGCACTGGCTATGACAACGCTCTCTCTCCCCACTCCTCTCCCTGCATCCAGGGAGCCACCTCAGCAGTCTGTCACTGCCATCATTAGGTGCCCCCCTCGGCCCTTCCTCCACGCTCCCTCCTTGAGCGCCCGAAGAGATGCAAAGTCCAGCAGCCAAGCCCTACCTGGCTCCATGAAGGTGAGGACTCCCTTGGCCTGATTCCCTTTCGCCTGCAGCTCCTCCTCCTCCAGCTGGTAGCTGTCAAAGCTGAAGCTCATCACCACGTTCCCCTCGGGGGTCACCACGGGGCTGATGTCCTTGAAGTGATCTCCTCTGACGGAGCCCATTGTGGTTGACCTAAATCAAGAGAGGGCAGCAACACACCATCAGCTCGTTCCCAGCATGGTCCTCAGGGGATACCCCCCGGGGCTTGTTCCCAACAGGGCCAAGGGCTCAGCTAACATAATACGTCGTAGGGAAAACATTAAACGCTCCATGCAAAATAGCACAGTAGCTAGTGAGGGAAAAGAGCTGTGAGGTCATCTGGCCCGTCCCCCTGATGGAGCCAGAATGACCACAGCATCTCAAGTGCGTTGCCCGGGCTCCCACTGCTTTCCCTCACCTCACTGGCAGGACGTCTCTCCTGATAATCAGCCATTTCCTTTGCTCAGTCTCATCCCGTTTCTCCTAGTTACACCCCCTGGCCTGCGCATTGGGCTACCCGTAGAAAACAACCATGTCCCTCCACCCTGAGTCGCTGCAAAGTGGTACACGCAGGCCCAAACTAAGAGGTGACGGACGCTAACCTGGTGTAATAACCTGCCCCCTCCCAACACATCCCTAACACCAAGTTAGACACACTTCGATTCACACCCACTCACTGAGGTACATCAACATTACACAACAGCCCTGGCTCCTTCCCTATTGTCCCTCAGTAACTTTCAGCTCAAATGTGCTCAGTTTCTAAGATGTTTCTCCCCCGTATCTTCCAGCACTGGAACCTCAGCCACGAGAGGCCAAGAGACAAGCTGGGGTCTTTCCTTCTCACGTGTCCTCAGCACCACTAATACAGATCTTGCCACGGAGGAGCATGGGGTTCCCCAGGCAGGGACTGGTGTTTTGTTCTGTGTTTGTGGAGCACCTCACATAAAGGGGTGCCGGTCCGTGACTCAGGCTGCCAGGTGCCACTGCAGTACAAACACTATATAATAAACTATGACATGTGAGAGGGAAAGAATCCAGCTTGCCTCTCAGAGTTTGCAGGGCTGATGGTATGAAAAATAGCACGTCTTTCTGAGCCCGCTCGAGCCGTACAGCTAGAACAGTGGGCAAGACCAGGAGAGACCCCCCCATGGAACCAAGAACTCCATCACTATCACCGAACCGCTCCTCTGTTGTGCGGTACAAGAGTGAAGGCTGCCACCTGGCAGGATGAGCTGAGTGTGGATAGTGTTTAGAGAAGGACTCCGAGGCGGGAAGCAATGGAGTGAAGGAGAACCTGCAACGAAACCTCGTAGAGAATTAAACCTGTGTAAGCTCTGTCTCTTCCCTGGTAAAAAGAGCTCTCCGGCTCAGGTGTCATCTGTGCCCTCTGCCGCTTGACTCTCTGAGCAGGTCTCACACCAGGACTTCTCCCAGCACTATATGAGCTGCAGTTTCCCCAACAGCCAGGCCGTCCACATCCTTTGTGAGGGTGACTCTTGCTGGGAGAAGCTGGGACTGTAGCTGTGAGCTCACCACAGCCGGCGCGATTTCACTGGTCCCTCCAGCGAATTTTGTTGGGCGTGGAGGGGCTATGAGGCTTCCCTTTACTGCAGCAGTCTGCATGGCTGTCAGGGCCCAGGTACCTGAACCAGGGAATGGATAGGGCTGCATAAACACTAAAGAACTGCGCAACTGCAGCCTGTATTAGTGTGATTCCCACATTAGTCACCCTGTCCCACATGCACACATAAAACTCCTTGGGCACGGCAGGGCCTTATGGATTGTTGCACCTATAACACCAACTGACCCCGGCCGGCGGCAGGCAGGATTGAACCTGGGATTGCTAAAGCTTAGGGTATGAGCTAAAAGCCATGTGGCTCTTAGCTAAGGCTGTAGCAGATTCATCAAACTGTAGCTGGACGAGCTGCCATTAGAAGGGCCCAGCCCACACCACGCAGGGATGGGTTACACACCTACCCCACAACGCCCAGCACAGCTCCACAGAGCGGGTGCAGAGCAGCTAGGGGCCACATTTTCGGCGCCACCTTGGCTACTCTTGGGCTGGTTTGTCAGGTGACAGAGCTGTTGAGGCCGTCTCTGAAGGACTAATTGCACCATTGCTGCAGCCACACTACCATGGCTGTCTACACTGGCACTGCACGGTGGGGCGTCCAGCTCACAGCAAGTCCAGTTGCAGTGTGGCGTGAAGACCTGCGCACTCTTGTTAGCGATGCTCGGTCTGGATGCAGGGCCTGGCACACATATGCTGCGGGGTTCTCCTGCATAGAATGAGGCTAGGGGGCTTCTCCGGTGCTCACATCCTGGGGACCGTTTCACAAGAACTAGATTGTCTCATAACCCCACCTTCCTGCCCAGTGCCCCAACCCCCACTGCTTGGGTCTCAAAGTGTTTCATTGTGTAGAACACCAGCGAGGGCGCTGCAGCTTCCAGATGGGCTCGGAGTCTGAGAACCAAGCACTCGAGAGCAGCTTTTTAACAGAGACAGCGTCACTATCAGGGAAAACTGATCCCCCCCCATTCCCAAAGGCCAGGAAGACTGTGCTAAGAACCACCATCACACAGATCCCATCCTGCTGCCAGAGCCTTTGCACCTTCGCAGCTCAGGCGAAACACCAACAGCCAGGGCTTCTGCATCATTTCTCACAGCAGCTCACACTAGCTGAAAGTTTGAGACTGGAGGGATGTGCATAGTTTCATTTTCAGCCCAGACCCAGAGCACTGCTCTTAGCGGCTAGCACCAGAGAGGAACAGTGTTCTTAGTGGACCAAATCCAGAGGGCCTTACTGAAGCAAAAGGCCATCAAAGCTAATGGGCCCGATCCACTGCAGTCAATGGGAGCTGTAGGCGCTCGGCAACTCAGAGGTTTGGCCTGATGGACGCTAGGACAAATCAAATCTGAGCAAAGCCTGGGGGATCTGGCCCCGAGTGAGACTGACTCTCCTAGTGCAGAGATGTCACAGAGGACAGTGCCAGGATCCCATGCACAGGCAAAGGGGCTCAGTAAGGAGTGCAGGTTGGGGGGAGGGATAGCTCAGTGGTTTGAGTATTGCCCTGCTAAACCCAGGGTTGTAAGTTCAATCCTTGAGGAGGCCACTTAGGGATCTAGGGCAAAAATTGGTCCTGCTAGTGAAGACAGGGGACTGGACTCAATGACCTTTCAAGGTCCCTCCCAGTTCTAGGAGATTGGTATATCTCTAATTATTACTGCAGGCTGGTCTCAGGTTATTTTGTTGCAGGGCCACAAGGAAATCCAATGGCTCCTTCGCTCCCACTTGCCCCTTCATCCACTGCCCGGAGACCTAGCTCAGGGATGGCTATTTCGGCAAAGACCTTTAGGCCTGCCCTCATATAGCCTTGCATTCTTTGCACAGGTGCGTTCCTTCCACAGACACTCCTTAAAGGGCACTGCATTACTGTATGCAATTCAGCACCTCGTGTGGTGCACCGAAGCAAGCCCCCTCTGGCTGACCCCTTCCTCTGGCAGCTCAGGGTTCTGCCCAGGCTGCAGAACATATCTTTGCTCCCAGGTCCAGTCACTGTCTCGTCCACCTCAGTAGCTTCTACCGCACTGGCATCAAATGCAAGAGCAGAGACAGCAGCTTTGAGCTGTGCTATCTAGAGAGCTTATCGCAAGCTTTGAGGGGTGGTGTTAAGGTTTATCGCTGCTGCAAATCCCTCACTGAAAGCCTCCAAACCTGATAAGCCGGCAGGACGGGGCTGCTGCCACTCAGTGGGTTTTCATACTGACAGCCAGGGGGTTTTCTGCCTTGGGTGTCAGGGTGACAGCAACAGCTGTCAGGGGTTTGCTTTGGTGCTGGGGCTTTAATGTCCCCACGCTCCTGCTCTGCAGCAGCCTGTCACATGCTTCAGTTTCAATAAATAAACCTGAGGAGTTTTTTTTTTTAATCCTCCGCTTTGCCAGGAACAATAATATGAAAAAGCCCAAGTCAGGGGCCAGAATAGACCAACCAGGGCGGCTTTGGCTCCAGACCAGGCAGTCAGCTGGGTTAAAGAGGACTTGGGACTGGCCACGAGACGGCATTGCTGGCTGAGAGACGTGCCATGGGAGAGGCAATGCTGTCTGTGGTTAGAGCAGCGGGCAGGGTTCTATTCCCGGCTTGGATGCTGACTCATTGCATGCCCTTGGGAGAGTTGGTTAACCTCCGTGCCTCAGTTTACCTTTCTGTAATATGAAGATAATACCTTCCTCATAGGCTTTAGAAAATGTTTGTAAAGGCATTTGAGAGCCTCATCTGAAGGCAAAGGGCAAACTACTGTAACAAACTGGTGGCCTTCCTACAACTTTGTGCTTGATTCTATGCTGTCTGTGTGATCAAGGAGCACTTCAACACAGGGAGAGAACCCAATGCCTCCTGGTCTGAAAGCACAGGCCCTACCCCTTGAGCTGAAGGAGACACTCTGTTAGCAACATAAGAGTTCTGCTAAGAGTTGGAGATTCCCATTCCCATCCAGAACCTTCCCAGCAGGGCAGGTTGGAAGGCTGGTGTGATGTTTACTGTTCGCGCCCCAGGGCTGCATGATGTGGAGCATCAGCTGCTTCACACTGTCTGAGAGCTCGGTAATCAATGGGACCATA
The DNA here is from genome assembly GCF_020497125.1 of Mauremys mutica. Taxonomy (NCBI): domain Eukaryota; kingdom Metazoa; phylum Chordata; order Testudines; family Geoemydidae; genus Mauremys; species Mauremys mutica. Next base: position 77,192,752 of record NC_059082.1, on the reverse strand, counting down.
ACTTGAGGCTCCTGGTCACTCAGGACATCTCCTCCTTATCCTGGCCCTGGCTGGTGCTCTGGATTCTGCAGCAGGCCTGGGAGAGAATCTGGGCTTCTCAGTAGGGGATCCCCAAGCAAACGGCTTTGCAGGGAGACCCAGATTTGCTTGAACTGGCCCTAGCTCCACCATTCCCAGGGCTGTAATTTCCAACCCAAATCGGTGGCTCCAAACCCCAAACCTGTGAGCCCAGCAGGAACCGCTTTAACCAATCCTTGCTGTCATGAGGGGCCACTTAAAAAGAACGCCTTTAAACTTAACTGAGGCTGTGTTGCAGGGACCTCGCTCTGCCGCTAGATGGTGCTCTAGGCCACCTCAGGCAGGAACATGCTTCCCAGAGTTGGGAGTCTTTTGGGTTTGATTTGTTTTCTGTTGTGGTGAGCACCATGTGTCTGGCTACCACAATGAATGATGCCTCTGAAGATGCCTCTGATGGCATCTACCTGCATATCTGGAATCCCAACAGGAACACACTGATTCCATTAGGGGTCTGATAAATTAAGTCTCCGACCCGACCCCAAGAAGCCTTGCAGGGAAGCTAGAGTTTGCAAAACTCCAAGAGGCTCTTGTGGAATCAGACAGCGCCAGCTGATACCTTGAATATTTGTTCTTAATGCAGCAACAGTTCATGCATATAGGTCCACAGTTCTTTGCATGGTCAAAATCCTTTTAGATGATCCCCAGCTTCATTTCATTCCAAACACCATCAAAGGGTAGATCCTTATTTATAGTTATGTCTACTGTATATTACCTCAACCGCCCAGGGGATGTCAGTGGTGCTCCATCAAAACACAGCTTTAGGCACACTCATCGGGGGAAATAAAATGCTCCTAAAAACAGACTCACGGTGGAGGGGGCGGGGGGATTCAATTTCAGTCATTTCCTGTCTCATTATGAGATGTGATGTTTGCTAGGATATAAAGGTTTACATGGAGTCTTAGCCATGGTAAACCGACGAGCCACACATTGGATAAACAAGGATAGAAACCTAATGCCTTAGTTAATTGGGTTGCAGTCCCAATGTCACACAAGCTAATGAAAGTTATATTGACCCCTCAGAATCTAGTCCTTCCAAACTTTGATTGCTTCCTTGAGCCATAAACATATTTACTTATTTCAGGAACGTGCCATAGCATCCTCTGAATCTGTGATAGGCCAGTCAGTACCATTATGCTAATAGCATAATCCACTGTCTCTGCCTCTGACATGTTGTTCTTTCAGAGACTAAATGTCAAAGTAGCAACAACAGGTCCTATACTCCAGCCACAATCTAAGGGGCATGTGTCCTCTCCAACAAGCAGCCTGGCAATGCAACAAGAGCAAAGCAGCTAACAACTCAAGGCAACTGCAACCCAAAATTGATCCAAACCGAGCATCTTGATCATGGGCCTGGAATTTTTTGCCTGAACTTCCACTGAATGGAAAGAGGGTGAGGGTAAAAATCTAGCTACCTGCGCCTACACGGAACAAACGTAGGCCTCGGGCATTGGGTCCATGCATTGGACGAAGCCTGCAAGGTTTCATTTGCAAACATACAGCAACCTTGGAGTGTCACATTTTGAAGAAAATGAAATTACAACAGAAAACTGACCCCTAAGGCTCAGTCACCTTGAAGCACCAGAATTGACTCCTGATCTGTTTCACAGTTATTTCTTTAAGTGGGCTCCACTCCCTTTTAAAGGTGGGATGAAACAGTTGTTGACACTACGTGCTAGGAATCTGCTTACAGAACTGAGTTTGGAATTAACACCTTTTGGTCGACTGTCAGGTCAGTGCTTTATTATTCTCTGTGAGAGATGCGAGACCATCCAACCAGGAACAGCGCTCTGACTGGCTCAGACAGGCCTGGGGATGAATACAGATCCTTTTTGTATTATTTTTTGTTGAGAAAGTCATGCTTCATTAACCTTTTCTTAACACCCTTCACCAGAGTAATGAGAGCAGCTAAAATTATTAAAAACAAACACAGCAAAAACCACTTACCAAACACCTGGTGCTAAAAGAAACAAATCAGATAAGACTAGACAGGAAATGGTCTCCAGACCCACTGTAAAGCCTGTGGTAGATTTTTTTTAAATAGAAAACCTGTTTGGAGAATACGCCTATTATGAAAGCCTCTTATCACAACTTAAACTTCTTACTGATTATACTAGACCAATAAAACTGGGACGCACGGACAGTACACAGTACAGGAAGGAATCTTTGCTGTTCTGCAGTCAATGCGATTCCTTAATAACACCCGGCCTGATTCTGCACTCACAGTGGGTTTACACTGGTGTGCATCCATTGACACCAGTGCAGTTACTGCTCACTTACACCTCGATCAGCGAGAGTGTAAGGCCTTAGGCAAGTGTCAGGAAGATTTTTGTGGTGGTTTTTAAAAAAAATATTTTTGGTAGCAAAAATCTAGTAAATCTGAGCTGGCTGGGTGCGGACAGTGGCTCTCCTCTAGCAGGTCCAGCTCCCTCTCCTAGGCAGGATTTATTCCCTTATCACTAAACGCTGCCTGGATTGTTAAACCCCAGCACTGGGCTGCCCCACAATCTGCCCGATGCTCTCTGTCCCCAAAGCAACTTCTTCCCTCTCTAGCTCCTTCCCTCCTCTGCCATCTCCTAGCCCAGCTGCCCTGCTGCTGCCATGCAGCCCCAAGGTGGGCTCCTTACACGGCTGGCAACGGAGGAGAGGGTTAGACAAGCCGGGCTGGAAGGGAGCTAAACACTGCGGCTCGCTCCGGGCTCTGCTCTCCTGCGGCTGCCTAAAGCGGGGACCGGCGAGATGCTCGTCCCATTTCGTGCCAGCAAAGGCAGCTGATTTCTCCACCGTCCACCTGCTCCCCGTTCACCCCCATGCCACGAGCCGGGCTCCTGGCTCCCTCCCCTGCCTGGGATGCCCCCTCCTGGGGGCGCTGCGCAAACACCCACGTTGCACGAAGGCAGGGATCTGAAAAGCCCTGATTTAATTACAGTGATGGGGGGGGGGGCTGAATCCCGCAGCGATCCAACAGCCGCCGCCCCCCCGGGGGGGGGCATTTTAGGGGAGGGGAGAGATGCCTCCGGGCAGGTTCAGAGCCCGGGGTGCACCTGGGGCGGATGGGGGTGGCTGTCTCCCCCCCCCACTGAAATCTCAGGCGAGGATTTACCCAGCTCCGCGCAATGTGCAACCTGCGCTGCTCGGGGTCTTTGTCCCCCGCCCGCGGGCCGCAGCCTGAGCCGGGCTGGGCGGGCGGGCCAAGCCCCGGGCTCCAGCCATGCCCAACAGGTTGGCCCCCGTCCTCCCTCCCTCCCTTACCTCTGGCCGGGCTGGCTCCGCCGCCGCCTCAGCGCTCCTGCCCGGCCGCCTTCAGCCCGGCCGCCTGCGCCAGCCCGCCGCCTCCCATCGCCCGGCCGCCGGCTCCATCCAGCCTCTGCCCGCGCCGCGCCGCGCCTGGGGGGAGCGTGTGCGCGGCGGCCCGGCCCAGCCCCAGCCCCCCGCTCCCGCCTCCTCCTGCAGCAGCCAGCCCGCCTCCTCCGGCCTCTCCCCGCCGCCCCACGCGCGCCTGGCGAGCCCCCGGGGGGCCGCGCCCGGCCCAGGGCTGGCTACGGGGTGGTGCCCGCGCCTCTGGGGCCAGCCCCAGGCAGGGGAAGCTGGGTGGCTTTAGCAGCCCGCCCCTGGGTGCCCGGTCCCCCTCTGCCCCCCTCCAGGCACAAAGGCAGCAGCCTTGGCAGCCTGGCCTGGGGGAGCTGGGCTGGGTGGGAGCAGCCAGGCGCTCAGGGGGCGCCGCCAGCCCTGCAGGAGGTGGCAGCTTCCCCCAGGCTGGTCTGAGCCAGCGCCTGGGCACCAGGCTGGGGGCCACTGGCTGGCAGACCGGGCACAGGGGCCTTGCTGCTTGTGGTTACCAAAGGCCTTGTGGGGCTTTTCACCCGAGGAGCAGGAGTATTGCAACCCCCCCTCTTCAAAAACCACCTGGGCGTGGGGCTCACAAACTGCCCTGCCCCACGCAGATGGGCAGCTGAGATGGCTGTTTGCTTGACTGTAACCTCCTCCTCCCACACACCCCCATGGTCTGTTTGGTCCATCCTGTCCCACGTCTAGATTGGCAGCTCTGCAGGGCAGGGACCTCTTTGTTACTTCTCTGTCCAGCACCTCGCGGTGGGGCCCTGAGCCTTGGTGGGGGAAGGCCCTGCACATCATCAATAATAATACGAAGAGATGGTCACATTCTGCCTACCTTAACTTCCCCATCGTTTCAATTGGAGCCAGGCTTCTTCTTCACTGACGGACCCACAGTGTTGCTATGCACAGTTAAATAGCTGCTGTATCTCACCCCAGAGATGGTTGCATTCCAGGATGAACTGATAAATGTATACATTGATCCAAGCCCTTTGGAAGGAAAGGAGCTACATAAATGTAATCTGTTGTTACTCTCATTAATAAATAGCGCCAAACCCTCACCTCTGTGTGGACCATTTGGGAACAACACACAAGGAATGCGATTTGTTGGTGTCTCAGGTCCACAGCCTGAGGCTGAAGGCTGAGTGATACCGAGCACCCAAGCTGCGTGGGTACCTGATTCAGGGTGTTAATGTTACTCCCATGGAAGTAAATGGGAGCTTGACTTAAATGGGAACAGGCCAGTGTGTGACACTTGGCCTGGTTTTCCCCTGCCTTGCAAAGCGCTATCCTAGCCGAGTGGCAGCATTTTCCACCCATTGCACTTTGCACAGGTGTGAATGACTGACAGTGAGGAATCGGGACCATCAAGTCACTGCATGTATCCAGCAGCTGAACGGCAACGTGTACAGGTCCATTCTCCTATAGCAGTTTAAACGCTGACTGCCAGTGCCCAGAGTTGGAGCATCTAACCTGCTCTCCCTCCCACATACCAAACAGAAACACTGACAAGACAAGACAAACAGAGCAGAAAAACAGTTTCACACACCTTCTTCTCAACTAGCTTTTGCTTGTGATCCCCACTAGAAAATGACTCCAACTGCCTGCCTTCTCCCCCACTCTCCTGAATAAAACTGGCAGAACACATTCCGCTTCAAAGCCACTTAACTAAATAAGAAAATCTGACATTCCTTTTGCACCTTGAGGATCTCAAAGGCATATGACAAACTCAGCAAACTGCCATACAAACCATACAGGAAGTTCATGCTAGACATCACTGAAATGCTACCACTTCTGGGGTGGAACGCGGCAGGTGTTTAATAATGCACAGAATCCATACACAATATAGTTCAGGGAAGTAAGAAAAATACCATCCCCCAATGGAAACACCTGATGTAATTTTGGCAAGCAGAACCAAAGAAGTTTAAATGGAAAAGACTTATTAGATCATCTATATCCATATTCCAAGGCAGTGCATGATTGTTTCCAGAGACAATGTATGAGAGCCAGACAGGAGTCAAACCTACACTCCTATAATTCACAGTCAAATGTGCATTGTGCCCCTCGTATTGGAGAGAATGTATTTACCCAGGGACAGTCACAGATTGGGCCTCCTCCCTTCTGGCTTTTTGTCAAGGGACAAGCTCTGAGGTGATTGCCAATGAGTTTTAGTGATTCTGCATGATGGATTTATGACCCGGCAGTCTGAGTAAATGGCAAGCCCCATTCATTGTCAGGGTGTGTTGGTGCTCACTGACAGGACCTTCCCACCATGTGGATTCGCTTCATGCAGCTCCTTTGGTCTGTTAAGGCAACAGATGGAAGTGGAATGGGGCATGAGGAGCTGGAGCCCCCAGGGAGGACACAGGGAAACTGGGGACAGGCATGCAGAAGTGGGACAGGAAACAGGGCGAGGCATGCAAAAATGGGACAGAGCACCCGGAAAGGAGGTACAGAGGCCTGTGATGGGGTGAACAAAGCTCAAGCTGGACCAGAGCAGGAAGGGGTTAATGGCTAGACCTGGAAAAAGGGGCAGAAACCAGCTCCACCCTGCAACATCTGCCACTAAGATCAAGCTAGGAGGAGCCTCCTCCAGTAGGACTGCGTTAAAGGGACTTTGAGACGCTAAAAACGGCAATACATGTCACCTTCCGGCTGACCCCAGGCACAGCAGGAAGAGGTGTCAGGCAACAGCCCTGATGCACCAACCCTATTGACTAATAAGTTCTTGCAAACTTCCCTGGGGGAAAGACAGAGCAATCTTGAGGGTTAAAACCATTGGAGCCCACCAAGTTTCGCCTACCCTACTCTCTGCACTTTGCTGCTTGTGGCTGACGGCGCCTGAGACCTGGATGTCACAAACTCCTCACCTGGCATCTTGCTGGAGGCATTGCTGCTGTTCCATTAACTGCCTGCGTCCTTTAATTACAGCTCTGCACACGTTTGGCCAGGCGGCCAGCTTTCTGGGGCACTTCATCCTCAGACAATGGCCCCCATCTCTCGGTCTGAGGTAATTATACTGCAGTAAAAGGGTTGATTATGGTTTAATAATGTCCGGCTAAGCTGTAGTGCAGAAGGCTCTGCTCACTTGCTTGGAGAAGGCATGGGCACTGGGATCCTGGAGGGACCCTTTCAAACACAGGCAAAATGGTGCAGGCCCACCAACGGTGAAGCTATCAGAGAGCACGTCATGCACCCCCCAATGGGACTGCTCCACTCTCCTGCAGGGGAGAAAGTATGTCTGTAGGTGGGGAATCTTCACCCTCCACCATTTTCTCCTATGCGGGGGCAGGACACAATCTGGTCAGGGTTAAAGTAACGGACAGGCAAGTTTATTGGCTACATCCCCCATGGCCAGTTGTCTACCCGAAACAAAGCCTCCCAAAGAGACTGTCCCAGCATGGGCCTTTGGGGTGCTGGCGCTACTTCGGCTGCTCCAAAGCCCTGACGGAAGGCATGGAGGTGGGTCCTTCCAGGGGGGATATTACACATAGAGACTCATTGGTTTCAACCTACTGTAGCAAACAACACACATTAGAGCCACACCCAAAATCTGCTGGGATCACTCAGCAGAACCTGTCTCCATCCCTCTAGCTCCTAAGGAGGGATAGAGCAGGGAGGAAGAGTCTTTTTGCCTCTAATCCCCACAGTGCCCATTAACCCGTGCTCAAGAGCCGTCTCTGTCCCTCTAGCCCTGCCGAGCTCCCTCTGCCCCACACTGACTTGCATCAAGTTCAGCTGGAAAGTTTGGGCACCAGAGCAGATTTGGATATTAGCCCTCCAAAGTGTTGCCTTAGGCAAAGGCTAAGCGAAGGGGACACATCTCCAAACTAAGGATACAACTGGAACAGTAACAAGACCATGGCAGGCCAGGACCAAACTGTTCTCCAGCTCTGGATTTTCCGCCCATTCAGACCCTGGATTAGCTCATTCATTTGCAGTTGCCACGTTTGGGTCTGCTCATTCATAGCCCTGCCATCCCAAAGGAACCAGATATAGAAACCCCAGAACGATATTAATGTCAGACTAAGTAGCCCATGTTTGTATCCACTGAAAGAAACAATGTTTGAGCCCATTACGGGAAGGAGAGGGGGGATGTGAAATTTTCTTTACTTTCTGATTAGTGAGGGGCTTGCCTGGAACCAGAACAGATAAAGCAGGTAGGAGCAGAGGAGGGGAATGACAACAGCAGTCCCGATTCCCGCCTCACATGCATCGGCTGCAACTTTGAAGAGCCTCATTATGAATTACAATCTTCCGGTAGTCAGGAAGTGCCGCCTTCCATAAATCAGCTCACAGGTCCGGGGGGACGCAGTGCTGGCTGGGATGCCAGAGGAAATTAGAGAGACACAGTAGGCAACAGTTCCTCAGCATCCTCTTCATTCGAAATAGAACCGAGTGAAAATCCAAAACAAATAATTTACCCAAGGAATTTGCCTCTTTTTCCCCTCTGTGGGACAATCCTGGGCAGGTGGCAATTTCCTCCCATTTTATTTTCCTTCAACAAAAGTGTTTGGCGACTTTTGCAGTGTTCTGTAGATCACAAACATGATTCATTACTCCCTAGTCAAACTATCTTGGTAAATTATGATTGGTCAGAATAGTCAGGTGTGATTACCTTTTTGCTCCCTGATTGGATGAGCGTGCAAGCACATCCCACACAAATACGCACGTGCAACTTTGACGTTCACTAGCATTTGACCGGATTGCATGAATGTTTGTGGGAAGGAGAAAGAACAGGGCCAGCTTGGAATCAATTCAAAGTTAAGAGCAAATAGTAGTGGAATCGTTCTTGCTGTATTTGTCCAGCTGTAATTTGGGGAGAGAGAAAAAGAGAAAGAAAGAAAGAGAAACATTGTTTAAAGCGGGGAATTTTAAAATCTCATCCATGGCAGCTGAACTCTGTAGTGTAATTTCCTAGTTAGACCAAGGCCTGTGTGCATATACGTGGATGTGTTTCCATGTGTATGCCTGTTTAGATATATCGTAGAGATCTCCTGCCATCCCCCCAAAACCTGTCTCCATCCCCCTCGAACTCCTAAAGAGGGAGGCCTCCCTCTGTTCCCCAGTAGGAAGGGAGAGTCTCTTTGCCTCTAGCCCCATGAGCTCTCTCAGCCCCACAGTGAATGGGAGTTTTCTCCACACCTCCCAAGATCTCATGTCTAGCAGGCAGGAACTAGTGTTTGCCAAGCTGAGGAGCAGGGAGTGTGGAGGACGTTTTCACCAAACAGACAGTGAAGGAGACACTGTCAGGACCGGGAAGCCTGACAGAGTGAACTGCGTTGGTTCAGTTTCCAAGCATCTTTTCTCTGCCTGTAAGTTGGCAAAGCCCAGAGATATCCAAGAACCCCATTCTGTGAGCACCCCCGGGAGTGGGCTCCTGGTCTGTTCCAGTAACACAGCTGCTCAGAGGAAGGAGCAAGCCGGCAGGTTGGGCCAGAGGGCCGTGTGCCATGTACACTCGTTCCTGCCCTCGCAAGTGAAGCTCAAAGCCCTGGCGTAGGGAGAGACAAGTGGCGTTTCTTTTCTGTTGCAGAAAGGACATTTTGGACCTGACTTCCCATTACTCTGATCTAGTAACGTTTTATACCCACGGATGTAAATGACACACGCGGGGAGGCAATGGTGAATCAGGCCCTATGAAGGTAGATGAAATTCTGCAAGCTGCCCAACCTATCGACTCCCCTTCATTCCTGTTAACTACATCCTAGCTCCCCCTCCTTCAGTGGAACTAGCCACTGAGCTCAGGCGAGTGGCAGGAACCACAGCAGCTGACGGTGAGAGCAGGACTGCACCTTTTCTAGGTGTAGCCTTGTGCCTGTGACCCAGACAGCCTGGGATTCCCCAGCCACTACCCATTCTCCCCGAGAGCTACCACGGAGCAATTAGGCAGTGCTTGGTTACAGGGGTTTCAATTTATTATTGTGAGATGATTTCCCCTTTGCTGATTTATAACTTTGCTAAACAACATCGGTTTGCTTCCCTTTCACATGACTCACAAAATAACAGATGTTTTAAGCAGATGCAAATGCAGACTCTCACCTTCGCACAGGTTGCAGAGCCAGGGATCACACCCCAGGAAATAAATCCACCCCAGAGATTAACCTAACTAGCTTTTGTTCCACTTGCAATAAGAGCCAGAGCCAGAGCCAGGGCCTGTGGCACCAGCCAGCCAGCCTTCTGGGCAAGAGAGCTGGTTGAAAAATTAAGAGGACAAAATTGCAGGGAAAACTTGGAAATTGCAACATTGTTTCTATTTGACAAGGTTAAAAGAAAACGGTGGCAGAAAATTTTACCCCCCTGCCTGCCGAAATGCCGCTGAAGACCCGGAGCGCACGCCCCCACCCCACCCCTGCCGCCGAAATGCTGCTGAAGACCTGGGAACACCCCCCACCCCCCCGGGTGCCAGGTGAGTAAAAAAAAATTAAAAAGGCGCCTAAGGCGTGGGGCCCTCTGAGGCGTGGGGCACTGATCAAAATTGTTATCAAAAGTGCTGTCAACATTTGACAAGGTTAAAAGAAAACCAGAGTTTGGTAAGCGCAACATTTTGATAACAATTTCAATAATGGTTTTGTTGACAAAAATGTCGTGAACATTTTGTAAAGACTGGAACAGTTTGGGGGAAAAAATCTCAACAGTTCTTCTTGGAAAAGGCCATTTTTTAACAATAATAAGTTTCATTTAAAAAATGCGGACCGGTTCAAAGAGGCATGCAGCTAGGGTGACCAGACAGCAAGTGTGAAAAATTGGGACGGGGGTAATAGGAGCCTATATAAGAAAAAGACCCAAAAATCGGGACTGTCCCTATAAAATCAGGACATCTGGTCACCCTACATGCAGTGTACGTCCTAGGAGGGAGCAAGCAGCAACTGTAAGGCAGAGGACCGGGATTCTATTGCTGGCTCTGTCATTGATCTGCTGTGTCACCACGGGCAGGTCCCTTCACCCTTCTGTGCCTCGCTTTCCCTATCTGTTAAACGGGGGCTAATGTTTTTGTAAAGCGCTCCATGATCCTGGGATGAAAGGGGGTGTATATGTGACGCCTGGCTCACATATGTCCTTAAAGATAACGCAGGACTAGGGTTGCCACGTGTTTTTGAACCACAGAGTTCAGTTAATGGAACAAGCCTGTCTCAGGGGTGGACTTAGCTCCCAGGGCTCTTCCAAAGCTGGCAGACTCATTTCTGCAAATATATTTTCACTGTTTTTAAAATATTATTGCTGATGCACAGGCCAGCATGGCAGAATCTCAATATCCCCAGGAGGTGCGCGCTGGAGGAGAAACCCATGAATATGGAAGGTGGAAAAAAATGAATGTTTAATAACCGCTGACCAAAGGCAGGCCAGCAGAACATCGCCTTTCCCTGATGCGCTGAGGATTAAGTTTGGGATGTAGCTCGCTTTTCTCCATTAGCTACGTACTGTCTCGCAGAAATGCCATCTGCCAGTATGAAAAATGAAGCCAATTAGGAACCAGCAGACTGCATGGGCCAACAAGCACTTCAGCAGCTCCTGAGTTTGTGAATAACAGCAACAGCTATTTATCTTACTAGTCGCGTGGCATTTTTCACCTTTCTATGGCCTGGATCCAGTCGGGCAACAGGCAGTAGCATGGAATAAACAGTAGCAGGATTAACTCTGATAGGAGATGGGAAATTTGTCATGGAATGTAATAGCATATGCCCTCCCCCACACTAGGGGGCAGCGTAACCAGGGTCTAGGTAACCTGAGCCAGTGCTGCAGTCGATGAGGCTATGTTAAAAAATATGCCCCAAAGTTGATTTTCCTGTTGGTTTGCAATTGTATAGACCCTGTCCATAATATTTTTGCCTTTGATTTTAACCAAAAGGATTTGCTTCCTTGAAAAGAGCAGGTTCTGGTAAAGCAGATGTGGTTGATTTTTCTAGGCTTATTGGCTACATTTTCAATCATGTCACAGTTCAGGGAAATTGCACCTGTATTCCCCCTTCCTGGTCCAGCAAGGCTCCCACTCCTACAGTCAGAGATAGGATTGCAGCAGATGAGCCCAAGCTGGCTTTGCTCGAGCTAGCTTGAATGACAGTAACAATGAAGTGATGACAGCATGGCAGCACAGGCGGTACAAGCCCACCAGGACCCCGGGTACGTACTTAAGTGGCTAGCCCAAGCTGACATGGCTTCACTGCTTTTGAGCTGGCTAAATCAACGTTAGCACGTGCTGCAGTCACACCTCTGACTACAGTGTAGATGTACCCTGAGATCCACTGTGTTGGCTGATACACACACTTGCGATTTTATAGCCAGGCTCGTGATATTTAGTGGTTTTCTTGAAACCCCAGATCCTGAAGCCAGGACTCTGCACGAGAATTTTGGCTTTCATTTTTTTAAAAAGTAAGTTTCTAGCCTTCATGGTTGTGGAGAAAAGTTTGAAAACGTTACCCAAGTGCGACCTAAAGCCTCTGAAACCAGAAGGCAAAGAAAAAGAACTAGATAGATAGATAGATAGATCTCATGATTTTCAAGGCAATCTCATGATTTTTGGAGCTCGACTCATGATTTATTCAGTTTTGGGGTTGGCATTACGCCCTCTGTCACAGGACTACAGAATGTCCTGCCTCCCCAGGGAAGATTGACTCAATGATCTAAGTGGTGTTTTCCCTCACTAACCACAGTTGGCATAGCGGGCAGTAAAGTCCTTGGGTCCCGTTGCAGTCCCTGGGGGTGTTGTTCTGATGACGAGGGGTATTTAATAACAGAGCGTGCTAGTGATCTCTGAATGTGTTAGACACCATGACTCTTGGTTAGGAAAGGCCCAGAATCGGAACTATATGCTTTATATTAAAAATCACAAAACTTGTCCAGGTTTTTCCAAGTGTAATGTGCACTTTACCCCGAGGAAGAATTTTGGATTCACCAGTAAATAAACAAATAAGCCTGTCTCTAATGGAGCATTCTCTGTAACAACATCATCATGCCATCTGGCTCCTGTGGAGACGAAATCTAATTTATCCTGAACTTATTCAGTTAAAACCTATTAGTCTCATTTACATCAATCTGTACAGGACAAAGGAACCACCTCTCATGAAGAAGCCCAAAGAGACGGTTCAGAGGGGCAGCTGGTGGCTGCTATAACAATGCCGACATCACCATAAAGAAAGACACATCACTGTTTGAAACAGATGAGGAACTCCTCATGAACGCGGATGCTTCACTCCCTGGATTTCTGCAGAGAAAGGTCCTAGGCCCCAGATCCTGAAGGGCGCAGACTGGGCTGGGTCAGATCTCCACCAATGGCATCTCCAGGCCCGACTTGGGAGAGCTTTAGCAGACAAAAGAGAAATGGTTTACTCTGTGCCAGCTGTAGGATTTTGGGAAAACTATGAAAAATGTCCTCTCCACCCAGTCTGCCACATGCAATAGCCTGATGCCCTAGGATGGTGGCTTTCAACCTTTCCAGATGACTGTACCCCTGTCAGGGTCTGATTTGTCTTGCGTAACCCCAAGTTTCACCTCACTTAAAAACTACTTGCTTACAAAATCAACCATAAAAATACAGAAGTGTCACAGCTCATTACTGAAAAATGGCTGACTTTCTCATTTTTACCATGTAATTATAAAATAAATCAATTGGAATAGCAATATTGTACTTACATTTCAGTGTACAGTACATAGAGCAGTATAAACAAGTCAGTGTCTGTATGAAATTTTAGTTAGTGAGGGAGTCACTGACTTTGCTAGGGCTTTTTATGTAGCCTGTTGTAAAATTGGGCAAATAACTAGCTATAAAATATAACATGGAGGTATACCTAACTCATAGAGCTGGAAGGGACATTGAGTCCAGTCCCCTGCCTTCACAGCAGGACCAAGTACCATCCCTGACAGATTTTTGTCCCAGATCCCTAAATGGCCCCCATGAGGATTGAGCAGGGTTTAGCAGGCCAATGCTCAAACCACGTCTACACTGCAAGTGAAGGTGTAGTTGTAGCATGGATGGATACACCCGTCCTTGCTTTAATCTAGCTAGCAGGGTAACAATAGTGAAGATGTGGCGGCAGGGGCTAGTCACCTGAATATGTGTCCAGGGTCCCTGCTGGGTTTGTACATGGGTGGATAGACCTTGTCACCTTGGTTTCACTGTTATTGTTACCCTTGCCAGCTAGATTAAAGCAAGGGCAGTTATGCCCAGCTACACTACACTCACCTTCACTTGCAGTGTAGACATACCCAGAATCCAGGAGAAAGACTCTCACTGATGGCTTTGGTTCAGGCCCTAAGGGTTGTTGTTTCTTTTGCTTTTTTTGGTTGCTTTTTTTAAGACTTGCTAGCTAGTAAGTCTGCTGCTGTGAAAAGTGGCATCTCTATGTTTGTTAATATCACTTTTCACAGCAGACTTACTCAGCCCCAGCAAGCCCAGGACAAATTAAGCCCTGGATGGGAGGTTGATAGGGAGGCAGTGGGGGTCAGAGGCAATTGGGAGGGTGGGGGGGCTGAGGGTCCAGAGGCAGCAGGGGCCATAGATGATGGTGGGGGCTGAGGATCCAGGGGAGGCAGCAGGGGCCAGAGATGACAGGGGGGCTGAGGGTCGGGAGAGGCACCGGGGGCCAGGGGTGATGCGCGGTGGATGTGTGAGGGGCCAGAGTGATGCCTCCACAAGGTAAACCTGCCACAACCTCAACCCCCAACTACAAGGTAACTCCACAACCCTCTCCTCCCCCAACAGCCAGGTATAGTATCTAGAAAGGTAACACATATAGTTAAGATTGATAGCATCACATGTCTCCTCCTTCTTGCGTGACTCAAAGCCTCCCTCACACACACTCTCAGTGTGCTTGTGTCTTGGTGGGCAGACCGCGGCTCCACATTCTCCTAGGTCCCTTCCCACACGTCCAGTCAGCTCCACATTCTCCTAGGTCCCTTCCCACACGTCTAGTCAGCTCCACATTCTCCTAGGTCCCTTCCCACACGTCCAGTCAGCTCCACATTCTCCTAGGTCCCTTCCCACACGTCCAGTCAGCTCCACATTCTCCTAGGTCCCTTCCTACACGTCCAGTCAGCTCCACATTCTCCTAGGTCCCTTCCCACACATCCAGTCAGCTCCACATTCTCCTAGGTCCCTTCCCACACGTCCAGTCAGCTCCACATTCTCCTAGGTCCCTTCCCACACGTCCAGTCAGCTCCACATTCTAGGACCCCTTCCCACACGTCCAGTCAGCTCCACATTCTCCCCTTGCCCCCACAGCCAGTGGCACTTGACATCATGGAAAGCAGCCAAGCCAGCAGGAGTTGGCTTTTTATTTTTATTTTTTTTAATTGGCAGGATCTCTCTTTCTGCTTTTAAATAAATTGTGCTGGCTGAAAGCACATTCCATTAAGGACTCAGCCTCTGCTCCAGTTTTCAGAGGCTTGTAAATATTGATGGGGGTCTTGTGAGTCAGCTGCCAGTGCACTCTCTGGGAAAGCACCGTGTGCCTGGCTCAGATGCATTGGGCTATACATAGGGACTTCTAACAGTGCCTAATGAAGCTGACAGCTCAGCTCTGACAGCTTTATATCAAGGAGACATTTAGCTATATTATTTTCATGGCATACAAGCAGAGAAGTTAGATAAACTTTCTGGAAGGTCACAATCTAACACTACTTTATTTCTGAGAATCCAGAACTTTAATGCACAAGAACCAAAACCAAGGAGAGACAAAGCAGGCTGCTCCCTAAGGCAGAGAGGTACAGCTCACCCCACCTTGCTCTAGGCTGGCTCTTTGAAGACAGACTGCTGAAAGACCCTGATTGCATGCTTCCCTACAGATCCCCTAGCCTGCAAGCAGGACCAGGAAAACCCCAGAGAATTTGAAGCAATAGTATATCATTTTAACACAGTTTTCAATAAACCACAAACTACTACTGAGCAATGCACTTAGGCCTCACCACAGGAGCGGTGCCCAGAGGGAGAAAACTTGGTTCAGCTCCAGGGGCTCTTCTACACGTTAGAGAAATTTGGCATTGGCACTTGCTAGCACCCGCCACACAGTACGGTGCTTGCACTGGTGCACCAGCATGACTGGGATCTTGACTAAAATAATGGTAACTTAAAAGTACAACAGCTAACAGCTGCAGAGGGAAGTATCGCTCCTGTTTCAAGCTGTGTAGAACACCAGGGGCCTGGCTGGTCACCCTTAATTTCTCCATTTATAAATGCATTCCTCCAAGAAGCCCTGAGAACTGGTATAGAAAGGAGAGGAAACACCTTTAGAGGTGAAAATCTGAGTCTGCTGTGTAATAGCCAGTACGAATCAGCGACGTTGCATTTATTTCACTGGAGTTGTGCCAGTCAATATCAGCTGAGGATCTGGCCCTGCTGCAACCTGTCCGACTCGGCTAGAACTCAGTATGAATTCCTTCCAAGTGGGTTTCCAATGTGCCGGGGGGGTGCTTGACCCCTGGCTCTGCCCCAGGCCTTGCCCCCACTCCACCCCTTCCCCCAAAGCCCCACCCCACTCCACCCCTCCCCTGAGCACACCATATCCTCGCTCCGCCCCCTCCTTCCCAGCCTCCTGCATGCCATGAAACAGCTGATCGGGGCCAGCCAGCAGGTGGAAGGCACTGGGGGGAAGCTGATGGGGGGCTGCCAGTGGGTGCTCAGCACCCACAATTTTTTCCCCATGGGTGCTCCAATCCCAGAGCACCCATGGAGCCAGCGCCTATGTCCAATGCCCTCTGTGCTTACCCTCCTCTTGCACGGCATACAAGCCCTCGCTCGACACAGTGCCCTGCCTAGTGCCTTTGCTGTCCCACCCCGGATTACTGCTTTGGAGCCGGATTATTCTGTCCATCATCGTGAAAGAGCTCTATGAATCAAATCCTGGATGAGGGCTCCCTATCCCTAGAGCAGAGGGTAGGATGGTGGAAGCACTGGGGTAGACTTCACTCCTCTGTTGATGGTGGGCGCTGAGCGTGGCTAACCCACCTTCTTCAGACCAGAGGGGCTGTGCGAGAGGAGAGTGGGCTCGTTTGGGGGTGTTAGGATCTAGTTTAAGCTCTGAGTTTTGTTGGGATGTTACATTTTTTAAACAGGCCTGAATAATTTAGATTTGACTTTATTTCAGTCTGGATTTGTGAGCTTGAATGCTTTTTCAATTGCTGCTTGACCCAGTTTCAAAATAAAGGAAAACCTACCAAACGAAAAGCTCCCAGGCTGTGAGGCAAGGAGCCTGCTAACTTATTCCAGATTTCGCCTCCTTTCCTCCACACTGGAAGATAAAATCCCCTGAGCGGCTGGATCCTGGGGTGCCATGTGTTCCTTTGGAAATGTACATTGGTGCCCATCAGCAAGGCACCCGGGATCTCCCATCAATAAAACAACCTGCTACAAAGTAACCGTTCTGGGAATATTATGCAGATGCCATAAAAACCCAGGGACTGCAGGGAAGGGCATGGGGAATGGAGAGTTAGGGCAGTCCTGGGTAAGGCCCCTACTGGGAAACCATGTCCTTCCCTTGCTGGGGAATGGACTTGATCTAACTGGTCTTTTCCCGCGCTATCTACTATGATCCTCAGAGGATGAGTGGGAGATATTCTCTGAAGCTCTAAAATAGTTTGAATCCAACCTACGTACACACATTTAAAAAGGCCCTTTGAGACCAGCAATGAAGTCTATTGTAGGCGTTTCTGATGTGTCCGGCTCCATAGCATCTAGACACTAAAGGTCCATCCTTATTAGACAAAAATCTCAAGGTCAATGACATGCATAAAGAACTGAGCACAGAGGGCTACATGCCCTTTGTCCATGGCCAAACAGTGCAAGGGGCTGTGTTCTCTTGTGAATCGAGGGATTTTGCTGGGTTTACATTGCAGTCACCATCCTGTAGTTCCCTGACATTCAACAGGGGCGAGTTAAGAGAAGAACCTCTGCTCTCTGCTCTCTCCAGCATGCTTCAACTCAGATTTTAGACTCTTTGTTGCTCTCAAAATATATCAGTACCAGCGCTTCCATGACTATTATATTTTAAGTTCCTGAAAGCTCTTCTTGAGCCTGCAGCAAAGAATCCTGTGGCACCTTATAGACTAACAGACGTTTTGCAGCATGAGCTTTCGTGGGTGAATACCCACTTCTTCAGATGCAAGTGCCTGTCACCCCAGACCAATCCTATCAGGTCCCCCAGCAGCATTCTGAGTGGAGCACTTAATTGTAACACATTAGGGGTGAATTTGCTTAGCTCTGTAAACATGGCCCTGAATTTCTACAAGGTCTTCTTGACTTGGGTTCTTTCTGTTCATATGATCAACTCCATGTTCCTTGGGTCTGGCTGAATCCTGGTTAATCTCTGGGAAGTAGGAAGAGGATCATTCTGGCCCTTTGATTTATTTAGCTGAAAAGACTATTAGATTGGGATTGGACCTGAGAGAAGAATCTGGTCCATTGTGTTTCATATATTACTTTTTTCTCTTCTTTCTAGCAGAATTTGCTTTTACTGATCAATAAAGGGAGGTTTTTCAGCTGTATGTGTCCAAATTTACTTTCCAAAAGCCGCCCTCCACTTGTGCTGATGTGTTTTGTTCTCATTTAGACTGATCAGTCGTTTGTAAGGATCAGAGCGGAGCTGATTTCCTTAATGATTTCAGAGGCAGGGAAAAAAAATTCACACCTTTTGAGTGCCACTTGGCTAAAGGTAAAGAATGTTACAGCTGTGGGAGTGCTAATTAGAGCCAATTATAACTTGAATGGCCTGCCTTTGTATTCACATGCCTGGTAGAACTCACAATGAAGGTATTTTGCTTTTATGCAAATGTCTCATTTGGGAAGCTCACACTTTTAAAAATCTTTGTGTAGGGATTGTTTGGATAAAATGATGAAAAGGGGATTACCCAAGGTGATCCTTATACCCGAATTCCACACATCACCTTTAATTTTCTGGGCACTGTGCTGAGCCCATTTGAGTTGCACCAATCCTTTCTGGGCACACGAAAAGCGCATCACTCCAGTGCCTGATTTTCAGAAGGATACGCATGCTTCTGCATTACGGAGATGCACATGCAGTTATTACAGTTGTGCACAACTGGCCATTTGCATGTGCACTTTTCACAATTCCACATGCTTTCACCATAATCTGTGCATACAAATTAAGGATGCTTATTTGCACACCCATCCTTCCAAAAAGCAGGCCCATAAGGTCTCCCCAAGGTGATGGTCTCAAGCGTCATTGAGTGGGGCAGGAGAGCTGTCATTTCTGAGAGGAGACTGCAAGGAACTGGACAGAGTGGCTGATCATGTGAATAAGTGGCATGTATGTATGTGTACACACACACACAGGTTTTATATATAGCATTATGAGTACATATCTTCTGCATCAGTTCTCTACTGGAAATGGAACTCAGCGAGCAATCCTCTCTTGGAAACTATGCTTCTAAATAGCATCCTATGTCTTCAAATGCTTTCCCAGGAGTGCACTCCTCCAGGGCAGCTCTGGAGAGTAAGCAGTACACACCAGGAGAAAATACCAGTGGCTTTTCAACAAAGCCAGCTTTGCAGAACGAAGTCTGAGATTAAAAAAGAATGCAGTAGCTTGAACACAGCCGCGCACAGTTATTCATGGATTACCAATGCCTGCAAGGAACACAAAATATCCAGAGAGTTTGTTAAATACAATTCACCTTCTCTGCATGGATGTTTGTCAGAATCCAATTCAGCGGGGAACAAAAAATCAGCTCAAACCAGGAGCCATAAAGGTCTTGTGGCATTAACTGTGTGTTCACCCTGGGCTTGCAGTTGTCTTTGGACCCAAGAAGAGATCAGGATGAAACCAAACCCCAGATCTTAACATCCCCGAATGTTGGGGCTGGTTGGGTCAGGACTAGATGATGCTTATCGCCATAACGAGCCAACGTAAAATCCCAGAAGGGACACCTCAGATCCTCATCCACAATTTGTGGTTCTGGTCCATCTTCAGTGACAAGTGGACATGAGCGTGACTAGTCTATGCAAGCTCTGCTGTTTGGCTGAGTTCTCCAGCTGTGCTAAAGGATTTCTTCCCATGATTCATCAATTAGTATTATTATATTTGTAGCACCTAGGAGTCCCGGTCATGGAACAGGACCCTCGTGTTGTGCAAACACAGGATAAAAAAAAAGACACTCCTAGCCCCTCCTCCAAGTTATTGCCTACATTATTTTTAGTCCCGCCTATGACCAGTGATATCCACTGAGTCTGGAGTGTTCTGGGCCCCTCGAATGCCCAGCAGCAGAACATTGGTGACAGGTGCAGTACATGGGGCTCATGGAGAAATGCATGTTCCAGCCTGGATGGAGGATCTTTGCCCATGACCACAGATGGCAAATTAATGAGACAGAGCAAATGGAAAGTCCTATTTATCTTTCTGACACACTTGTAACTCACGTGGAATGAAGGCCAGTGCTCCCAATTTGTAGATAAGCAGATTCTGGGCTGTCTGTCCCTACTCTGCAGACCCACCAGTATCACCCACATTTCATGCTCCACTAACTGACTTGGAGCAGAGCAGCAAAGAATGGGCTGGGCTGGTCCCTATACCTACAGATCAACCCCCAGAAGAGTGGGAGAAGATAAATGCAAACTAGGAGTGCTCATTAACACAGGACTCTGGGCAGGCTGCACCCTGCCGGGCAGCCATCTCTAATAACTGTACATATGCTGGAACGGCTTCAGCTGTTTGCTAATTAGCAATGAGAAGCACTGCCAGGTCCCAGAACAAGCTTTCTCCCACACCAATGAACAGGTGAAAGACAAGAAAGAGTCATTAGAGATTAGTTCATGTGTTGCCACTGATATAGTGTAAGTTGCCCTGCTCCCAACACAGTACTCACACATGCAGTGAAACCTGACTTAACCTTTCCTCGTTGCTGCCTTAACTAACATCCACATGAAACCAAACCTCAGCCTAAGCTTTCTCCTAGGCTTGACTGTTCCTAGGGTTTCTCAGTAGTTATTTCAGCTCCTACTTCCCTCTGCTTTAACTCGGTACCGTTTTATGCTCCTGAGTTGAAACAAATAGGACATGCCTAGTCTGTGTGCCAAGGTGAATCAGCAGAATAGCCCTGCATCTGTGTGCAGGGTCCTGCCACCCTATAATATGGAATAAAGTCAAAACAGGAGTCACTGTGGTCTTAAATACCTAGGGATTAAATGCCTCTCCCTGATGCTTATATCCAGCCAGCTTGGGCTATTCAATCTTAGGGCTCACCAGTAATTCTTGGTGACACTGGAAAACTCCGTGCATTCCCAGATAATAGCTCATGCTTCACAGTAATACCTTTTACGCTTCTGTAGCACCTTTATTCGAAGAGATTCCATGGCGCTCTGGAGACAGTATGCGCGCAAGGCCAGCTCCACTGAAACATAACGTCCCTTTTCCCCCCTCCGTCCCCCCCGGAGTGGAGAGGCCACACAGGCCAGTAACCACTGCATTGGACAGCTGAACACCCTTTCTTCTCCCCTGCTTTTCCCTCAGCAGAGCTATCCGACTCAGAGGGAGAGAATATGCTTCCGGGTTGCTATTTTGTTTCCTCAGATCACAGAACAATACATTTCAGAGCTGCATTTTTTATGCTAAATACCCCCAGCCTGATCATTGCTTGAAGAGCTGTTGCATTGAATCCCTGCTCTTTCTGGAGCTCTGAAAGGCAAATACAGCATGGCCGATTTCATCAAGTGATGGTGTACCTACCAGTGGAGATCCAAATGACAGTGCATCGGCCTAGGGCACAAATTCCAAGGGTGGGTAGGACCTGTACACACAGGACTTAGCAGTGAGCTGTCCTGTTCCCATTGCTTTCTCACCTAGGCAGATGCTAGCTGCAGACAGGTACTGCTGCCACATGAGTGCAAGAATGGCTCCACGGAGTTCCACACGTGGGCCTAGAATTTCCAAAGAGCTTAGCACACAACAGCTCCCAGAGTGACCCACAGGACGGAGCTCATTTGAAAGCACGAAGGCAGTGTTTTTAACTGCCAGCCCTGCAAATCCTCTCTGGGATCTGAGAGTCAAGCAGGGCTCTTCATGGACCGTGCTGACTATAGTCTCCTGCTTAGAGTGTACGCTCTTTGGGGCAGGAGTACCCTGTGCTAAGTGTTTGCACAGGACTAGCACAATGGCACCCTGGACCCTAGGTGCTACCACAATACAAGTAATAAATAATAACCACCAGTAAGAAAAAACAGCCCTGCAGCTGGAACCGAGGAGCTGGCTATTGTGATTGATTTCACACACATGGTGCCCAGTGCTACAGATACAGTGCAAGATACTACACGGATGGGTGGCTGTATAAAACCCTAAGAAAGATAGATAGATAGATAGATAGATAGATAGACAGGCCAGACTAGAATCCACCACACTCTCCCATAGCTGTCTCATCCTTGCAGGGCTAATGGGAATAAATACTTACTTTGGTCACTGAAGTCATCAGTGACGACTTAGCCTATCTGAGACTACTGAGGCAGGAAAATGAAACCCATCCTTGATTTGACAAGTCCAGATGTTCCTCACATCAGTTCATGGAAATATCCAGCTGCATGGTGAAGTTCCGGGGACCTAGAGATGGCTGACACACATTGAAAGGACTTCTGGAAGCTCAGTGCCCCTAAGCATGGCCCTGGGAAGGAGGCCAAGAAACATTCACAGGCAGTCTGAAGGGTGGGGAGTGCTAGTGAGGGGCTTCTGAGGTCCTTTGAGGTGTGGCATTGGTCTTAGGAATAACATGGGAAGACTTCAGCAGATGCTTTTAACAGCTGATGGTATAATAGGTATGTGATGGGGTTTCTCCCATCACCTGCTGGAGAAGAGAAAGAGCCTCAGTTAGAGACATGCTCCACACCTGTGGGCTGATGGACTGACTGCCTTCTGGCCAGAGGGGGCAGAGCTAGGTAAGGCTCATTAGCCAGCTGGGTCTTATCACGGAGCCTGAGGGAGCTGGCAGGAAAGGCCAGGCCCCCTGTCCAGGAGAGACTCACTTGGGAGGGAAATCCCGAGAGTGAAGCTGGTGATTCTGACACAGTCCTGCAAAGGGGAAGGGGGCCTTCTTGTTTACCATTGACTGAAGCTGATTACATTGGGCGGTTGATACTCCAGAAGGGACCAGACTGGAGAAGTGTCTTGGTCGGAGGGCTAGTCCCAGAACACAAAGGCAAAGGATAAGCCGGTGCAGCACTACGGAAGCAGCCAAAGGGGGTGTTAGAGGTACAGCTCAGTGCAATACTGAGTCCGGATGCAAGGAGGCGCTATGACTGTAAATAGAGGTGGTCACAAGGTGTTAGGGTCAAATCTCTGGCAGAGAGACACAGAAGCTCAGAACAAAGTGAAGGGGAAAGGGGTTCTTCTTGCTAGCCTGCAAACACTCCTTCCCCACCCTCTGTGACATGGGAGGCAGGGCAGTTTTTACTCCTCCCAGGAGATGGGGCACTGTTGAGGGGACACAGGTAGACGTGTGGTGGAGGGGGTCTCTCCACTTTCTTGCAGACCTTTCGTTGCATGTAGTCTAGGTGTGCGTGTACAGAATTGTATGCAAATCTCATTGTACCACATTTGGTCCCCATGGTTACATGTGGCACTTTGGATTCATAGATTCTAGGACTGGAAGGGACCTCGAGAGGTCATCGAGTCCAGTCCCCTGCCCTCATGGCAGGACCAAATACTGTCTAGACCATCATACCCATCAGCACAGTCACTCACAGAGGCACACGTGCGCACACAAACACACAATCCTAGGAATATGCTGATAAATGAACAGAAGCCATCCAGAGCCTTTTCCGTGTTGCTGAAACTGATTGGCATCCATCACTAATTAATCCAAGATGAGTAGCTAATTCAGGACCTTGATTACGACGACTTTGCATAATTAAAAAAAAAAAGACAATCAGCAGCGGGTGTAGTGGAAGAAACCTGCTAATCAGCGACGGTGTCTTGATGGGCTCAGTGCTTGGGTTCGCTCCTGCTGATCTAGGCTATTTAAAGAGTTGGGGTCGAGAATGAAACAAAACAGTGAAGAGCTCGGTGATGTGTAACAACGCTCTGCCCTGTGATAGCACTTTTCAGTCACGGCACTCAAAGCACTTGACCAGCACTTATAAACATAGCTTCCCAGGAACCCTGGGAGGCATATGTCAGATGGGGACACCAAGGCGCAGCAAGGTTTGGTGATTCACCTGACAAGCTAGTGGCACGGCCAAGAATAAGTTACATGCTACACGATACCACTTGTGTTAACCGCCTTCTCTGAAACAATCTGTCCCAACTTGTATTTTGCTCACACTCTGGTTTCCTTCCACAGACTGGAAGAAGAATTCTGTGAAGCTCAATAGCTTGTCCCTTCCCCCAACAGACATAGGACATCCAATAAATGATTTTTTAACATTTTGTGGGTCTTTGTTCTGCAGGGAGCCCAAAAAATGTTTATACAGGTGTCTCCAGGGCAGGCACATTCCCTCTGAAGAATCTGGTACCAACTACTGTTGGAAGACAGGATACTGAGCTAGATGGACCATTGGTGTGATGCAAGTGCCCTACCCTCAGGAACTCTAACCCTAGCTCCAAGTCTCCTACCCTTAGGAATTCTAAACCTAGGGTGGGGCGCCCTACCCATAGGAAAAGTAACCCTAGCCCCAAGTGCCCTACCAATAGGAACAATAACCCTACCTCAAAGTGCCCTACCCATAGTAACCCTAACCCTAGGGCGGAAAGCCCTACCCATACGAACAATAACCCTAGCTCCAAGTGGCCTACCCTTATGAACCCTAACACTAGGGCGGGAAGCCCTACCCATAGGAACGCTAACGATAACTTCAAGAGGCATAACCTGAGGAACCCTAACCCTACTTCGAAGTGCCCTACCCATAGGAACCCTAACCCTAGATCCAAGTGCAATGAAGCCCATGCAATGAAGCCCTACCCATAGGAACCCTAACCCAAGAGCAAGAAACCCTACCCATAGGAACCCTAACCCTAGCTCCAAGTACCCTACCCATGGGAACCTTAACCCTAGCTCCAAGTGCCATACCCATAGGAACCCTAACCCTAGCTCCAAGTACCCTACCCACAGGAACCCTAACCCTAGCTGCAAGTACCCTACCCTTCTGAACCCTAAAGCGAGGGCGGGAAGCCCTACCCATAGGAACCCTAACCCTAGCTACAAGTGGCTTACCCTTAGGAAACCAAACCCTAGAGCGGAAAGCCCTACCCATAGCAACCCTAAACCTAGCTCCAAGTGCCCTATCCATAGGAACACTAACCCTAACTCCAAGTGCCCTACCCATAGGAACCCTAGCGATAGGGCGGGAAGTTCTACCTATAGGAACCCTAACCCTAGCTCCAAGTGCCCTACCCTTAGTAACCCTAACCCTAGGGTGGGAAGTCCTACCCGTAGGAACCCTAACCCTAGTTCCAACTGCCCTACCCTTAGGAACCCTAACCCTAGGGCAGGAAGCCCTACCCATAGGAACCCTAACCCTAGCTCCAAGCGCCCTATCCATAGGAACCCTAACCCTAGCTTCAAGTGCCCTACCCAAAGGACCCTTAACCCTAGCTCCAAGTACCCTACCCATAGGAACCCTAATGCTAGGGTGGGGTGAATTGCCCATACGAACCCTAACCCTAGCTCCAAGTGCCCTACCCTTTGGAACCCTAACCCTAGGGTGGGAAGTCCTACCCATAGGAACCCTAACCCTAACTACAAGTGCCCTATCCATAGGAACCCTAACCCTAGAGCGGGAAGCCCTACCCATAGGAACCCTAACCCTAGCTCCAAGTGCCCTACCCAAAGGACCCTTAACCCTAGGGTGGGAAGCCCTACCCTTAGGAACCCTAACCCTACCTCCAAGTTCTCTACCCATAGGAACCCTAACACTAGCTCCAGGTGCCCTACCCTTAGGAACCCTAACTCCAAGTACCCTACCCTTAGGAACCCTAACACTAGGGGGGGGGAAGCTTTACCTATAGGAACCCTAACCCTTGCTCCAGGTGCCCTACCCTTAGGAAACCTAAGCCTAGGGCGGGAAGCCCTACCCATAGGAACCCTAACCCTAGCTCCAAGTACCCTACACTTAGTAACCCTAACCCTAGGGTAGGAAGTCCTACCCATAGGAACCCTAACCCTTACTACAAGTGTCCTATCCATAGGAACCCTAACCCTATCTCCAAGTGCTCTACCCATAGGAACCCTAACCCTAGTTCCAACTGCCCTACCCTTAGGAACCCTAACCCTAGGGCGGGAAGCCCTACCCATAGAAATCCTAACCCTATCTCCAAGCGCCCTATCCATAGGAACCCTAACCCTAGCTCCAAGCGCCCTATCCATAGGAACCCTAACCCTAGCTCCAAGCGCCCTACCCAAAGGACCCTTAACCCTAGCTCCAAGTACCCTACCTATAGGAACCCTAATGCTAGGGTGGGGTGAATTGCCCATACGAACCCTAACCCTAGCTCCAAGTACCCTACCCTTAGTAACCTTAACCCTACTGTGGGAAGTCCTATCCATACGAACCCTAACCCTAGCTCCAAGTGCCCTACCCAAAGGACCCTTAACCCTACGGACAGGCACCCTACCCATAGGAACCCTAATGCTAGCTCCAAGTGTCATACGCTAAGGAACCCTAACCCTAGGGCGGGAAGCCCTACCCTTAGGAACCCTAACCCTACCTCCAAGTTCTCTACCCATAGGAACCCTAACACTAGCTCCAAGTGCCCTACCCTTAGGAACCCTAACTCCAAGTACCCTACCCTTAGGAACCCTAACACTAGGGGGGGGAAGCTTTACCTATAGGAACCCTAACCCTTGCTCCAGGTGCCCTACGCTTAGGAAAGCTAAGCCTAGGGTGGGAAGCCCTACCCATAGGAACCCTAACCCTAGCTCCAAGTACCCTACCCTTAGTAACCCTAACCCTAGGGTAGGAAGTCCTACCCATAGGAACCCTAACCCTAACTACAAGTGTCCTATCCATAGGAACCCTAATCCTAGCTCCAAGTGCCCTACCCATAGGAACCCTAACCCTAGGGCGAGAAGCCCTACCCATAGGAACCCTAACCCTACCTCCAAGTGCTCTACCCTTAGTAACCCTAACCCTAGGGTGGGAAGTCCTACCCGTAGGAACCCTAACCCTACCTTCCAAGTGCTCTACCCATAGGAACCCTAACCCTAGTTCCAACCTCCCTACCCATAGGAACCCTAACCCTAGCTCCAAGCGCCCTATCCATAGGAACCCTAACCCTAGCTTCAAGTGCCCTATCCATAGGAACCCTAACCCTAGCTCCAAGTACCCTACCCTTAGTAACCTTAACCTTACTGTGGGAAGTCCTATCCATACGAACCCTAACCCTAACTACAAGTGCCCTATCCATAGGAACCCTAACCCTAGCTCCAAGTGTCATACGCTAAGGAACCCTAACCCTAGGGCGGGAAGCCCTACCCATAGGAACCCTAACCCTACCTCCAAGTTCTCTACCCTTAGGAACCCTAACCCTAGGGCGGGAAGCCCTACCCATAGGAACCCTAACCCTAGCTCCAAGTGCCCTACCCAAAGGACCCTTAACCCTAGGGACAGGCACCCTACCCATAGGAACCCTAACGCTAGGGTGTGGTGAATTACCCATATGAACCCTAACCCTAACTACAAGTGCCCTACCCAAAGGATCCTTAAACCTAGGGCTGGAAGTCCTACAAATAGGAACCCTAACTCCAAGTGCCCTATCCATAGGAACCCTAACCCTAACTACAAGTGCACTATCCATAGGAACCCTAATCATAGTTCCAAGTGTCATACGCTAAGGAACCCTAACCCTGGGGGGGGAAGCCCTACCCATAGGAACCCTAACCCTAGCTCCAAGTGCCCTACCCAAAGGATCCTTAAACCTAGGGCTGGAAGTCCTACAAATAGGAACCCTAACTCCAAGTGCCCTATCCATAGGAACCCTAACCCTAACTACAAGTGCACTATCCATAGGAACCCTAATCATAGTTCCAAGTGTCATACGCTAAGGAATCCTAACCCTAGCTCCAGGTGCCAACCTATAGGAACCCTAACCCTAGCTCCAAGTGCCCTACCCAAAGGACCCATAACCCTAGGGACA
This sequence comes from Mauremys mutica, assembly GCF_020497125.1. NCBI lineage: Eukaryota > Metazoa > Chordata > Testudines > Geoemydidae > Mauremys > Mauremys mutica. The sequence continues at coordinate 77,165,282 of NC_059082.1, read as the reverse complement.
GGCACCCTACCCATAGGAACCCTAATGCTAGGGTGGGGTGAATTATCCATACGAACCCTAACCCTAGCTCCAAGTGCCCTACCCTTAGGAACCCTAACCCTAGGGTTGGAAGTCCTACCCATTGAAACCCTAACCCTAACTCCAAGTGCCCTATCCATAGGAACCCTAACCCTAGGACAGGAAGCCCTACCCATAGGAACCCTAACCGTAGGGCGGGAAGCCCTACCCATAGGAACCCTAACCCTACCTTCCAAGTGCTCTACCCATAGGAACCCTAACCCTAGTTCCAACTGCCCTACCCTTAGGAACCCTAACCCTAGAGCGGGAAGCCCTACCCATAGGAACCCTAACCCTAGCTCCAAGTACCCTACCCATAGGAACCCTAACCCTAGCTCCAAGTGCCCTACCCAAAGGACCCTTAACCCTAGGGACAGGCACCCTACCCATAGGAACCCTAATGCTAGGGTGGAAAGTCCTACCCATAGGAACCCTAACCCTAGCTCCAAGTGTCATACGCTAAGGAACCCTAACCCTAGGGCGGGAAGCCCTACCCTTAGGAACCCTAACCCTAGGGGGCGGGAAGCTTTACCTATAGGAACCCTAACCCTTGCTCCAGGTGCCCTACGCTTAGGAAACCTAACCCTAGGGTGGGAAGCCCTACCCATAGGAACCCTAACCCTAACTACAAGTGTCCTATCCATAGGAACCCTAATCCTAGCTCCAAGTGCTCTACCCATAGGAACCCTAACCCTAGTTCCAACTGCCCTACCCTTAGGAACCCTAACCCTAGCTTCAAGTGCCCTACCCATAGGAACCCTAATGCTAGGGTGGGGTGAATTGCCCATACGAACCCTAACCCTAGCTCCAAGTACCCTACCCTTAGTAACCTTAACCCTACTGTGGGAAGTCCTACCCATACGAACCCTAACCCTAACTACAAGTGCCCTATCCATAGGAACCCTAACCCTAGCTCCAAGTGTCATACGCTAAGGAACCCTAATCCTAGTGCGGGAAGCCCTATCCATAGGAACCCTAACCCTACCTCCAAGTTCTCTACCCGTAGGAACCCTAACCCTAGAGCGTGAAGCTCAACACATAGGAACCCTAACCTAGGGCAGGGCGCCCTACCCATAGGAACCCTAACCCTAGCTCCAAGTGCCCTACCCAAAGGACCCTTAACCCTAGGGACAGGCACCCTACCCATAGGAACCCTAACGCTAGGGTGGGGTGAATTACCCATATGAACCCTAACCCTAGCTCCAAGTGCCCTACCCTTAGGAACCCTAACCCTAGGGCGGGAACTCCCACCCATAGAAACCCTAACCCTAACTACAAGTGTGCTATCCATAGGAACCCTAATCATAGTTCCAAGTGTCATACGCTAAGGAACCCTAACCCTGGGGGGGGGGGACGCCCTACCCATAGGAACCCTAACCCTAGCTCCAAGTGCCCTACCCAAAGGATCCTTAAACCTAGGGCTGGAAGTCCTACAAATAGGAACCCTAACTCCAAGTGCCCTATCCATAGGAACCCTAACCCTAGTTCCAACTGTCCTACCCTTAGGAAACCTAACCCTAGGGCGGGAAGCCCTACCCATAGTAACCCTAACCCTAGCTCCAGGTGCCCTACCCAAAGGACCTTAACACTAGGGACAGGCACCTACCCATAGGAACCTTAACGCTAAGGTGGGGTGAATTACCCATAGGAACCCTAACCCTAGCTCCAGGTGCCTATCTATAGGAACCCTACCCCTAGCTGAAAGTGCCCTACCCTTAGGAACCCTAACCCTAGGGCGGGAAGCCCTACCCACAGGAACTCTAACCCTAGCTGTAAGTGCCCTACCCATAGGAACCCTAACCCTAACTCCAAGTGCCCTACCCTTAGCAACCCTAACCCTAAGGCGGGAAGCCCTACCCTTTATAACGCTAACGCTAGGGTGGTAAGCCCTACCAATAGGAACTCTAACCCTAGCTCGAAGTGTCCTATCCTCTGGAGCCTACAAGAGGCGCTCATGTTCTAATACAGGTGAAGTCCTGAACCTAGAGAGAGGAACTTAATGGCCCATAAACAGAAAGTTGGGATGTAGGCAAGAAGCAGTACCCAATGCTGCAGTATAGTGGAATTACTTTCATCTTGCCCCTTCAAAACTGTCCTTCTAACACGTCATGTTACTGAGCATTATAATCAAGGTTCCCACATACTCTAGGGTGAGAGGAGCCAAAATTTTCCATCTAGGACCTTTGATTCTGCAGAAGCTTTGGGTCATTTTTTAAATTGAGGATTTTATTGAGTTAAAGACAAAAATGAATAATACAGTCAGCACAGCAATCCTCGTGCTATTTCTGTTACTGTTACATTCAATTCATTTGATGTCCCTACAGTTTTCAATATTCCCCAGAGTGTTATCATTTGGTTCCAGAATTAACCATCATTTGATATCAATGGGTTGGTTCACACCTCTCAGAGTCACTGTTTCAGGCTGTCTGCAGACTTAGACAGACATCCCTGCCTCAGTTACACTCTGTTCATGTTTATCTTTGCAACCAGGAGGGTTGGAAACCATTTGTTTCAAAATGAGAGCTGAGATATTAAAGCAAGGGGAATTCTGAGCTGTGGAATCTAGAATGCATCGAACTCTGGCTCTAATGGCCACAGAGAAGGTGCGGGATCAGGGTGGGAATGAAGACTGACCTGAAGTAATGGTGCATGTCAAAAAAATGTTGGAAAATCACTGCAATCATCAGAAAACAAAAGGAACTGCAGAGGATGCTGGGTAACATTATGCAAATTACCATGGCAGTTGCCAGGCTGATTTCTTAAAAATCCCCAGCTCCATTAGCTCTATTAATGGGAAAAATCTGCTTTTCTGCTTCTCTAACAATTTGCAAAGCAGTCCCCAGCCTACCCTGCGATTCCAGTTTTCCTTATTAACATATTCAGGCATCTTTCAGGGAGGGGCAGTGAGTCCCCACAACTAATGTGTCAGTCAGCTCTGTCACCAAGGAGTGCACCTGGAGGACAGGATTGTACCCTCTGATTTCTCCATTGGGCTCTTGACAGAACGCAAACAAGCTATTGCAGGATGTTTTTGTTCTCCTTGCTGCCACTGCATATCGTCTGTCTGTCTGCCCGCCCTTTTTCCTCATGTTCTCTCTTGGATGAGAAATCCTCCCATACATTTTAATGCCAACGAGCATTAATGCATCTAACTGCCCCCTTGAGCTCCTCCAATAGCTGAGTGACACACCAGGAAATAGACCCAGACAGGACTGGCCTCAGTTCCCTATTCAAATTCCTTCATATATCAGTAAGATTACAGTGCAAAGAGAAGAAGCATTTTCATCAAAAGAAATACAGCAACAAGACGGGGAGATTTAATCAGGAGCTCCACCGGCAAAACCAACTCAAAGGAAGCAGCAAGTGCTGAATGGAAACCTTCCCTTTCCAAGATCTGGCCCCGTCCCCGAATCTTAATCAGCCAAGGCGTGCATGAAGTATGAGGCTTTATTGGAGATGTCAGCGCTATTGACACGCGCAGCGCATTAAACGCCTTACTGAGGATTTGCATAAATCGGGGAGGAAGGGAGAGCATTGAGAAAAGGATCAACAATGACAAACTGAATGTGCTAAAGTGCTTAAAAAAAACTGATAAGGGAATAAACCAGTTAAGAGAATACATTACTCGCACACCAGTTTATTCAAATCCTGTTTTACTGGAAATCCTCTTAAATGATCACCTGATCATGTGTTAAATTCCTAATTGAATAATCTATTCATTACATATTCCTATAGACACAGCCACCTGGCAAATGGAGGAGGCAGATAAAGTAAAGATCTGGGGAGCTCAGCTCTGATGGGACAATTATACAAATTGCTTTGGTGAAACTCTCACTAAACTGACCAAATGTCCTGGATGGTGGGCGGCCATCTGAAAAGCTTAGCCACGTGGAAAAGAAAAGGGAGAAGCTTATATAATGCAGAGATGGGCCAAACTTGCTGAGTTTGGCTCTGGATCCCGGTTCTACTCTAACCCGCCCAGAGTTTGGGAGCGTTTGGATTTGAGCCATGCTATTAGAGAGACAGGCTCAGCCTAGGACATTCAGGATGCAATGCTCCTGTTGAGTTTGGAGCCACCCCCAAGACAGTGCTCCCGTCCCATCTTTAAGGCTATGAATTTTGTGGCAATGCATTGCTACTCAGCAGCCTGTCCTCACATAAGAATCCCACAGAGGCTTTGGAAGGGAACATGCCCGGCTCTAGTGAGAGCTTCAGGGCCCCCCTTGGGAGAACCTGCTCTGCTTTCACCGGGAGAAGCAAGGTCACCCTCCAGCTACAAATGGCCTTAAAGGAAAAACATGTCTGCCGCCCATCCACCCCTCCTTCCCAGCATGCTTGTGTGTTCCAGCCGACATCCGTCCCCAGGAAGCTCTATCAAAGGCTTTTGTAGAAATTAAACCCATTATGCACCAACTTCCGCTACCGAAACACTGACACCTGCATAGAAACTCGGTGCAAAGACAACAACCCTTAGCAAAATAGAGAAACTATTCTTGAGCAAAAAGCTGCAACACAGTTTTTACAGCTTAGGTAGCAATAGCTCCAACTCTGCCAGCTGCTCAATCTAAATAACCCCCCCTGTCAGTCAGCCAAACCAACACAAAGCAGGCTGCCAGTAGTAAGATGAGACACTGACCACAGACGGCAGTTGGAGACAGCATGTAACCATGAGCACCTTGGGTTACAGCAGAGGATGTATATGCATAGATCCATACTCTCTGTACGAAGGGAGATTCTCTCATGTTCAGGAGGCCTCTGCAGGCACCAACACTCGTGTTTTTGCACCACATCCTATGAGGTGCTGAGTTCCTCCCACATGGTGGAGTGCCCCCCTCAAGCTCCACTGACGTCGGGGCCTATGTCCTCCTATAATCCCCTTCAGCGTGTCCTTGAGCAAAGTCTCTTTTTCCTTTCGAAACCCTTGTTTAGAGAAGAGAAAAATCAGCATTTGCTGACTGAAATGCAAATCCTCCTCCACCCTGGCATAGCATGAAAAGTGTTTCCCAGACACGCATCCAGATTTCGTTCCCCCTTGTCGTCACCCTCTGCTGCTCTACTCTGTATCTAATACTTGCACATGGCAACGCTGATAAATTTGATGAAGCCATTCTGGAAAGCGACTGAAAACGCCCAGGCTCGTCAGCAAACTCTTGAATACCAGGGAGGAATTGATGGCCCAAAAGCAGATGGGTGACACCACTGAATCTTGTTCAAGACCTTTGAATTTCACTGCCATGCGCCGTCGTGCTGAGGTTTTCTGCTTCAAGGAAGGACTGGCTGAGTCACAGGCCAAGATGCTAATCTGCTGTCCCAGTGGACGGGCAAGAGCATCATTCGACTAATGGGATCTCCAACTTTCCAGTGGCACGTGATGTTTGTCTGCAGCCCTGGCGGTTGGCAATGGCATAAGAGGAAGGACCGTCTTCTGTTTAAGGTACTTACATTGGACTCAGGGGAGTGGGGTTCTATTCCTGGCCATATTTGGGCTTCCTGTGGGACCTTAACCTCTTGGTGGTTCAGTTTCCCTAGCTCACAGGGCAGTCATGGGCCTTAGTTCACATTTGTAAGGTGCTCAGGCAGTGTGCTGAGGCGAGCCATATAAAAGCGTATCTCTGAAATGGTTCCTTGGGTCAGGTAAAAATACAGGCCATTTACCAGGCTGCTTCCAGCATTCTGGGCCGGTCAGGCCCTAGCAGCTCAGCAAACAGAGCCGGTTCCGGGCACCAGCAAAGGAAGTCAGGTGCCTGGGGCAGCCAATGGAAAGGGGCGGCATGTCCGGGTCTTCTGTGGCAATTTGGCGGTGGGTCCCTCAGTCTCTGTCAGAGGGAAAGACCCACCACCGAATTGCTGCAGAAGAATGAAGTGGCGCGGTAGAGCTGCTGCCAAAGTGCCACCGATGGCAGCTTTATTTATTTATTTATTTATTCCCCCCCCCGCGCTTCGCCGCTTGGGGCGGCAAAAAGCTGGAGCTGGCCCTGTCAGCAAAGCAAGCTGCCACCCCCACCTCTGCTCTCTAGCACCGTGGTTCTCCAACTGGGGCCGCCGCTTGTTCAGCGAAAGCCCCTGGCAGGCCAGGCCGGTTTGTTTACCTGCCGCGTCTGCACGTTCGGCCGATCGCGGCTCCCACTGCAGGTAAACAAACTGCCCCAGCCCACCAGGGGCTTTCCCTGAGCAAGCGGCGGCCCTAGTTTGAGAACCACGGCCTAGCACACACCACCACCTACCCTGGCTGCAATAATAATCGCCATGGCACCCACTCACGGGCATCGCCCTGCCAGAGATGGCTGGTTCTTACTTCTGAAGAACTGGAATAAGACCCAGTGCCATTGAATCAACATAATATTCTGCACCAGTTACGAAGACCTTCCTGATCTTAGAACCAAACCCCAGATGAAAGCTTCCCTGGGCTTGATATCCATTCCCAGAGTGCCTCCTGGACATGGTGTTACTTTCATTTCATAGTGCGTCTAGCACACGCACTGTCTCCCCAGGAGCTTTACTGAGTTACATGATACAGTTACAGAGAAGCAGGGGGAAGAGAGGAATCCGGAGGTACAGACATGGGAGAAGAGCTGTAGGTCTTTATTTGACTAGTGGGGCTGAGCAGCACCCCTGGAAGAATCAGAACTGCTCAGCTATGAGCCATTGCCTTGTATTACTAACATCTAACTGAGAGCGGGGAGGTAGGGGCTTGGGCTGCCTGGAGCAGCAGGATCTGCGTTCTAGCCCCGCTGCTCAGCATGGCTGAAGTGTGCAGTGTAATAACCAGTGCGATGTTCCAAGGTGGACACAGGTTTGTTACCCAGTGAGATTTGTAAAGTAATAGAGATGGCTGAAGCAGTCAGCGCAAAGGCCTCTGGGAGAGGAGAGAGGGAAGGAAATGAAAAGGTATTTCAGATCAGGGCAGATCAACATGGGATCCCTAGGATCTGGCCCCACATTCAGAGGGGGCGTCTGGGAGGCGCAGAGTAGCAGACAGCAGCACAGCCAGTGGCTGCAGGCCTGCTGGAGTGTCTGGGCTGCCCCTCTTGGGAGAAAGATCAAAGACTGGACTGGAAGGAAGGGTCAGGGGGGGAGCGTCTTGGATGGGGGCAAAACAGAGTCATCAGCTCCTTCTAGTCCGGATTATGGTATGGTGCAGAAAAGGGTTTCAGCATTCCTTGAGTTTGCATAAAATGTACGTCTGTGTTTCAGTGCTCCCTCCCCAGTCTCCAACATCCATCAGCCCTGAACAGACTGGGACCCGGGGAAAGGGAAGAAGGGGCCGTGCAGTACATTTAAAGGCCAGTCTGTTAAAGAATTCCTTTTCCCAGTTCCTTCTTTATCCCTGCAGCTGCCAGGTACAGATGTCACCCGGGACAGCTACCAGGAGAGCTGACTGTAGCTTTATGTTAGTGAGCTTGAGCACCAGCTATTTTTCGCCCAAGCGAGAAGGTGCTTTCCGGAGATTCAGGACTCTGCTCCTGGGAGGCCTTTATCAAAGCATGTGTTTAAGTGAATAATAAATGATATCAAGGGTTTTTATTGACCCTGCCTGCTGCCTCAGAGGCAGCCGTGCAGAGGGACAGCTGCTGTATTGGGACCGCCTCCTCCTTCCACAAATCAGGTAGCACAGAGCTGGGAGCAGTCCCACCCATTTTGTCTGGTCTCCAGGAGCCATTCTATGTTAGTTCTTCATCACGATTATTACAGCAGCGTCTCAGGGCCAACCGAGAATGAGGCCCCTTTGCGTGAGGCACTGTGCCAACACAGTCCCTCAGCTGACGAGCAGCAAAGGTTAGGGGAAAGGAACCCATCCTACAGGCAGATGAGCGCTCCTCAGTCCCTTTGATTAGGGCAATAGCAAGTACAAACCTTTTTATTACTCAGGATTTCCAGTACTTACTTCGTCTTGTTGTGGGCACCTTCCCTTCCCTTTCTTTTCCTTCCCATTTTAGGTCTTTCCAAAACCTGCCACAACCCAGGAGCAGGGGAAAGCCCCTTGGTCACCCTCCACCTTCTGTCCCTCGCTCCTTCCATCAGCAATTTCTCAGTGCTCAGGGGGAATCTTAACTCCTGAGTCCCCTTGGGGAAAGGCTTCGATCGACCAGGCACTGGGACCTCCCTTGCGTCAGTGGTGGCACCTCCACAGGTGCTGCAGAAGGGAGTGTGATTAAAGGCACCCCATATTCACGCCCTGCACACTATTGTAATCATCCTTGTACAAAATATGCCTTGTGCGGCATCATTTGAAAAATAACAACTTACTGGTCAATCCTACCATGATGAAACACGCGTAGCAACATTAGATATAAAGTTATGAATTCCCTCTAACTGATGTTGATAGCTCATGTTCAAACCCATGTAGCCCTGATTAGGCAGGACTGGTCAAGCAGGTCTTAAACAAAGGAGCGTGGGTTTACCTCAATTTGTATATAAGTTGTAAACAGGGTCCTCAGACAGCGAGAGGGGGAAAACAGGAGACAAGGAAAATCTGTATTTCAGCAAACAGAGGTGAGAAGAAACAGCATGCATCCCCTTTCACTGCCAGATGCCATACTGCCTTCTTTACTGTGTGAATAAACTTTGTTTTGTAACCTTCAGGAAAATGCCTCTCAAAGGGGAACTGGACTATCCACGCGTGGGGCAAAACCACCCCAAGTTCTCTCTCCCTCTCCATCTCTTTCTTTTCTCCTAACAAGACAAAAAAAAACAGCTGTTGGCCTTTGGGAGCAGATCTTTAACCTGAGAGTTTGGTCAGCGATGTTACTGGAAACGTGGTAAGGGACTTCACCACCACCAGGAACCAAGTCCAGTTTGTTACATTTAGGAAGTGTTTTCTCTTTATTTCTTTTGTAACAATTTCTGACTTTAATGCCCTCACTTCAAATCTATCTCCCTGTAGTTAAATAAACGTGTTTATTCCTTAATTGAAACTAATCCACTTTTGTGAATTGTTTGGGTAACTTCATTGAAGGCAGCAGTATGTTGATCCCCTTAGAGGGGCAAAGGACCAAATATATCTGTACTGTTCAGGAGAGGGTTGGACAGGGCAGATCACACATTTGGGAGGGGGTATTTGGGACTGGAAGTGTGCTGGGGTCATCCTGCAAGTAGTAAGCCTGGCTGATTGAAGCCAGAGTGTGGCTGGTAGGCTGCAGAATGTGGCTGGTAGGCTATGTAGCAGCCTTCTTAGCGCTGCGCAGGTGCTCAGGGAACCACCCCCAGGGACCTGCCGTGGGAGAGGTGCCTCTCCCCCCACAGCCTAGTGGCTTCTATGGGGAGAGAGAGCTGGGAGGAGTCCTCTCTCCCTGCCGTAGCCCCGGAGCACCCTACTGCACCCCAAAACCCTCATCCCCAGCCCCACCCCAGAGCCAGAATCCTCACACCCCTGCACCCGAGCCCTCTGCCGCAGCCCTGAGCCCCATCCCCCACTCCGAACCCCTCGGCCCCACCCCCTCCACATGACTTTTGTTGTGCGCACCAATATGGAGGTGATGTGTCACACATCACCTCCGCATTGGTGCATGGAACAGAATTCATTCCGCACATGGGTGGGAAAAAATCGAGGGAACCCTGATACACAGACACGCAGGGTTTTACCTGCATGCTGTGTGTGAGCAGCCGAGGTGGGAGCTACAGCAGCAAAGCATGGTGAGAAACACAAGGTTGCAGGGCAGGTGGTGACACAGCACCTCACTGGTGTGGATTGCACCCCAGAATGTCATACTGAGATGGATTGTGATGCTGCTGAATGGATTAGACCGGAGGAGGGGAGCCCCTTAGGAAAAAGAAAGATCTCTTTAGATACAATCTCTCATCAGATGCAGGGAGTGGAAAACAAAGTGGGAACGCAGGATTTTGGTGAAAGTGTCTCTTACAGAATTGCCCGAGTGCAACAGAAGGCTCCTTAAAGTGCAACAGTGCCCGAGTCTGCTCTCACGCTGGCGTAAAGCAGGAGTAGCCCCACTGAAGTGACTAGCTACATTGGTGAGAGGAGAGGCAGGCCTGCAGCGGGTTGCCAAATTGAGTTACATCATTTCCAGCCCAGTCCTCACTCCATGGACTTGTTCAAGGCCTCTTTTCCCTCCTCTTATCTCTGGTCTTTTTTCTGCCTGTCTTCCTGCCCCTGCTGCCCTGTTCCCCGTGAGGGCTGGCTCTGTTATGTCCATATGTCCTCCTTCCTTCCCCCACCCCCTTGCTATAATTAAAAGCATCACTTGGCAGGCAGAAGGTGAGTGGGGTGGAGGGGGGAGAAAGGCTGGCACTTGCCAAAACAGTCAAACCACTGCTGTATTTTAAAGAAACAAGAAGAGCTAAAATTAGCCACAGGCTTTTTCCCGGAGATCAATTTTCTACCAGGCAGTCTGGTTTCATAAACAGGATTTTCTCTCTCTCTCTCTCTCTCTCTCTCTCTCTCTCTTTTTTTTTGCACAGCATCACAGAAAGATGATGATCTGCCCCTCACCACCACCATGCATGTGTTTTAAAGCAACTAAACCAGCTTCATCTCTCGAGAAACGCTTTGCATTTCTTTGGCGCTTTGCTTGTCATTGAATATCCCAGAGTGCATCTGCTAATGTGAACTCTGATATCCCTCATAGCCGGTGGTGAGAGGGTGTCTGCAGCAGGCTTCGCTCTCCGGTGCAATCACCAATCCTTCTCCAGCTGGAAGAGGTAAACTGGCAGAAGGGAAAACAAACCGCAGCCCCTGGCAATGATAGGTTTGTGTCTCCCTCCTTCGGAGCAGAGGTGCTGCGGCAGGCTCTTTATCAGACACAATTAGATTGTTAGGGCCAGAAAGGCATCTCTCTCCTCACTCAATGAGGCAGCTAGGAATGATCAGAGGGGAAGGTTCTCTGATGGTTATTCAAAGTCCCTTTCTCTGCAACAGGCTTTGGCTTGCGAAACATTACAGCTAGGGTGGAGGAACAGGCTGTGTCGCTGAGGTTATTCCTCAGCAGAGGCAGGGTGGGCATTGCTACAGTCAGGCAGAGGTAGGTTTTAAGTGACCCTTACTGGTATTGCTCCATATCCTCTTCCCGCCTCGTGGGAGCCATGATGTTCTGCTACCCCCACTGGCTAGTTATGCACAAGCTAGAGGGCAGGCGCTGGTTTCTGCACATGCTTTACCATCAGGTGCCATTTCTGCAGAGAGCAGTTTAGGTTTGACACCTACCTGACACTTGACGTCATACCAACAATGCTGGTGAAGTGCCCACGGATAAATCCATTTCCCTCTTAGGAAAGCAGGTTCCCCAACAGCCTAAGGCGGCTCCTCTTCATCATTTGCTGGAGTACTGGCGGTGTTTGCATCTACAATTGGTTCTAGATTCCTTCCCGATAAAGTCTCCTCAAACTTCTTGGAATGGCCAGGGAATCAGAGAGAGGGAGACAGGAGCTGTTTAAAAATAAAAAAGAAAAGCCACAGAATGAAATAAATATATATAGAAGTTAGTAAAATTTAAAATGGGGAAAAAATGAAAGAAGCAGTTACACTCTGACCTCTTGAAATGCAAATTGCCTTTCGCCTTGGGACACATGAAAGGCTGTTTCAAATATGAAAATTTACAAAGTCTTTCTATTCCCTCGCCGCTTTATTTTTAAATTGTTTTCAGTAGAAAAGGGAACAGAAGCTCAGTGTGATTTTGCTTTATTTGCTGTCTGCGCAGAGGAACCGTTTGCTTTGTTCCTCTGCTGCACAGAGCTCTTCAAAGGCAGACCTGTAGCTGACAGCAAGGGCTCGGTGCACAAGGCTGAACCGTTCCTAAGGGCTCCAGTTTCGTTGCATAAGGCTGCCAAGTCACGGCAGCACTCAGCCGAGCGAGCTCAGCAAACCAGCAGGTACCGTGGGATTTGGTCCTGAAGATGCAGCAAAGGGCCAGCAGCAGCACAGACGGAAAGAGGAACTGGAAACTGGGGTAGGATCCTCCTAATCCCGCACAGGGATGCTTGGCAGCAGGATGGTGAAACCTGGAGGACATAAAGACACTGGTGTTGCTGAGGAAAAAATGTCACGTGGACCACATGGGAATACATGAATTTATACCATGGCTCTTCCCCACAGTATCCGAGCACCTTCCAGCCAAAACATGAAGCGTGCAATAAATTAATAAATGCCGGCAGAGCAGGCGTTATCTCCATTTTACAGATGGGTGAAACAGGGCAGAGAGGCAACGCCACTGACTCGCTCTCATACAGCTAGTCAGAGGCAGACTTGGGGACAGAACAAGGATTATTAGTAAAAACTTTCATTGCCATGGCACCCACAGGCCCCAGGCCACTTGCGGCCCCATGGTATTGTATGTTGTAAATACACAAGATGACACAATCCGAGGCCTGTGCTTTTGCCATGAGAACGTGCTCCTCCCCGCCCCCACTCTCCACAGTGTCTTGGAAAAGAGACCCTAGTTGTATAGGGCAGAACAGATGAGTTATCCCTTATTCTTTAAAAAAGTCACAGAATCTTTCCCTCCAACCAGAGGTGCTAAATTATCACCCCGTCTCAGCAGCTTATCTAAAGAGCAGCACTAGGGTGACCAGGCAGCAAGTGCGAAAAATCAGGACAGGGAGTGGGGGGTAATAGGAGTCTATATAAGACCCCAAAATGGGGACTGTCCCTATAAAATCGGGACATCTGGTCACCCTAAGCAGCACCCTCCACTGGCAGACACCAGATGCCCAACTCCTAGAGTCAATCATGAATACTTCCAGCTCTGACAAAGGAGGCCCTCTTCAGGGCAGTCCTGGCACGACATATCCTCTCCCTTCCATAGTAGCGATTAAACATTACTGCTCCATATAATTTCTACTACATGCATCCGACGAAGTGGGTATTCACCCATGAAAGCTCATGCTCCAATACGTCCGTTAGTCTATAAGGTGCCACAGGACTCTGCTGCTTTTACAGATCCAGACTAACACGGCTACCCCTCTGATATAGAGGATAAAGCTTCATACCAATATTCAGCCTATCATGTATGTATTACAGTGAGACAGACTATACGCATATATTCATCCTTTTTAGAAATCCATGATAAATTTTGTACAAAGTGTGCCTTCTGAGGTTTCCTCTGAAAACTCAATCTGCTGAACATTATTATTCCTGATAAAACATGTGCATCATCATTGTATGTAAAGTTATAAGATTCTACTGTATAACATGCTCCAAGTTTAGAAAAATAGGCACAATCCAGTTCCTCAGGAAAAGGCAAACCAACACCTTAGCCAGGTGTCAACAAAATCAATTGGACCATCTGCTAGGTAAGTGGCAATTCAAGAAGGGCATGAGCAAGAATCTTACAGATTACATGGGAACCCCCAGTTGTTCTATTTTCTGTTGCCTGACCCCCAGCTAGAGATAATCCTCAAAGAGGGGAGAATGGTATAAGGAAAGAGAACACAAACAAGACAAATTACCACTCTCCTCCACACCTCTCTGCTCCACTCCTCTCTGCTCATGGCAGCAACAACACCTGAAGAAACACTGACCTGGGGGAGGACACCTGGTCTGGAGGCTTCTAGCCAGTAGATAGTCTGCATTTTATCGTTTCTTTTCTTTGTAACCAATTCTGACATCTCTGGCTCTATACTTATAATCACTTAAAATCTGTCTTTCTGTAGTTAATAAACTTGTTTTATTGTTTTATCTAAACCAATGTGTTTGAATTGAAGTGTTGGGAATGCTACTTGAGATAACAGGATTTATGCATATCATTTGCCATTGATGAGATGATGGACTTTCTATGACCTGGTATTGTCCAGGAGGGTGCTGGGCAGTACAAGACACACATTCTGGGAGAAGGTCTGGGACTGGGAAGTTGCTGGTGTCTCCCTGTATAGGCCAGAGCAATCATGTAATTCACCTGGGAGAGATTTTACATGTGAGAGGCGGTGCGCGAGCAGGACCAAGAGTGATAGCTCTTACAGTGAAGCAGTGTAAAAGGCCTCACAGGTTGGAGATTTGAGGGGACACAGCTGTCCATCTGTCCAGATTGTCCCATGTGGAATGTCACACATTAAGTCATACTACATTGCTGGTATTTCCTGTAGCTCATCAGAGTGAGGCTACAAGTGCCTTCATCCTCACCTAGGGGCAAGGGCACTGGTCTACAATGCATAAGACTTGGGTTTTATTCCTGGCTCTGGCCCGCTGGTTGACCTTGGGCAAGTCACTTCCCCTCTCTGTGCCTCGGTTTCCCCATTTGTAAACTGGGGGGTTACCAAACTGACCTCCTTGGTAAAGCACGTTGAGATCTATGAATGAAGAGTGCTATATACAAGTCAGGTATTATCTACGCTGCCTCTGGCAGGAAGCCAGCATTCAACTGCTTGTCTACACTGGCACTTTACAGCGCTGCAACTGTCTCGCTCAGGGGTGTGAAAAAACACACCCTGAGTGCTGCAGGTTTCAGCGCTGCAAAGCACCAGCGCTGGTAGCTGCGCCCCTCGCGGAGGTGGGTTTTTTAGAGCACTGGGAGAGCTCTCTCCCAGCGCGCTGCCGTGACTACACCAGCCATGTTACAGCGCTGCCATGGCCAGGGGCGGCTCTACAAATTTGGCCGCCCCAAGCAGTCATGCCCGGGAGGCGCCCCCGAGCCGCGGGAGCAGCGGACCTCCCGCGGGCATGACTGCAGAGGGTCCGCTGGTCGCGGGGCTCGGCTGGACCTCCCGCAGCTGTGGGCGGTTCGCTGGTCCGGCGGCTCCGGTTGAGCTGCCGCAGTCATGCCTGCGGGAGGTCCACTGGAGCCGCCGGCCGAGCGTCCCCTCCGCAGTCATGCCTGCGGCAGGTCCGGTAGTCCCGGGGCTCCGGTGGACCTCCCGCAGGCATGACTGCGGCAGGTCCGCCGGCCCAGCCTGCCGCCCCCCCGGGAAAGGGCCGCCCCAGGCGGGTGCTTGCCCCGCTGGGCTCTGGAGCCGGCCCTGGCCATGGCAGCGCTGCGGCACCGGCAGCGCTTTAACGTTGCCAGTGAAGACGTGCCCGAATACTCAAAGGTTGGGATAGAGGCTGTAAGCGTGTAGGGATATGGCTGAATCTCTCAAACAGCAAAGGAAATTGCACCTAATGCTACCTGGCCGGCAGAAACAAACCGTAAATGCTGCCTGCACTGACAGGATAAAATCCTGGCCTTGCTGAAGCCAATGGCACAGCCAGGGGTGAAAGTAACTTAAGGGACTTACTGGTATGCAGGGCTGGGGTCCTGAGCAGGCAGGGGAGGGGGTCCCTTGGGCAGAAGGGGCAGGGCCTTTAAATCCCCAGGCCCTTAAAAATGCTGCTGCTACCCCAGGGCTCCGGTGGCGATTTAAAGGGCCCACCTGAGGAAGCTGCTCCCTGCTGGTATGGTTGGCTGTGTACCGGCTCTTGCCCATATGCCGTGCTGGACCGGCTTACTTTCACCTCTGGGCACAGCTCCCTTTTACTACAATATGGACAGGATTTCACCCCACTCTCCCTTTATGCATAACAGAGCACCCTGTGGCAGGGGGTATTATTCCAGTTTTGGGAACAGGCACAATGAAATGAGCAGGTGATGTAGGACAGCAAGAGAGAGGCTCAAAATCTTTGCTGGCAAGGCTCCACGGAGGGCTGAGTTATGCCAGCAGAAAGCAGGGTCCTCAGTGCTTGCCTAATGCACTCTTCCCTATCTTCTAACACAGACAGCAGCAGGTTTCAGGGTGAGGTTCCTTGCTGACAAGAGAAAGTGAGACATTTGCCTCCTGTGGTGTCAGGAATAGCACTTATCTTCCTTGTAGCTGAGTTCTCTCTCAGCATCACCCTTGGCTTGGGCAAAGCTTCTCTTTGCTCCTATGGAGCGGCCACTCCCTTCCCTCACAGGCCTCAGTGGGAGAGCCCTTCCCTGTGAAGGCCCTTTTGCCAGGCTGCAGTCGTTTTTGATCAGGAGTGTTATACCACCTACTGGCTGGACAGCGAATTGCTAGTTAAGATGATCCAATTAATAGCTCATTAACAAGTTGGCGTGAAGGCCTCTAGCTACCAACACTATCTTAGTCAGGATCTAGATGTGCACAGGGGCTTCTCTTGTGTGACTAAATTAAAGGCAGTGTTGTTGTAGCCGTATCAGTCCCAGGATATTAGAGATAAGATGGGTGAAAGACACACGCTTTTGAGCTTACACAGACCTGAAGAAGAGCTCTGTGCACACTCAGAAGTGTGTCTCCCTCACTAACAGAAGTTGGTCCAATAAAAGATGTTACTTCACCCACCTTGTCTCTCAAGTCATATTAGGCTCATTTATTCGGTGCAGGTCGGTAACTAAATAATGAAATGAAAGGCTGGTTTTTTGCCACCCTCCTACCCCAACCCCCAGTCAGCAGAGGGCTCCTCCTAACCCCAGACCAAGGTAAATCTGACTAACTCTCAGATTGGTAAACTCAGCCTGGGGGTTGGCCTTATTTCAGCCCTACCAATTCTTCCAGATCAGGTTAAGGGGAGAGCCTCCATGGTCCAAGGCTCCCATCTATGAAACTCCCTTTCTATCTATGTTCACCAGACTCCTCTCTTCAAGACCCAATTAAAGTATTTTGAATCATGTGATATTGTCTTTCATCGTCATTTTTTTTAATGCATCACCACCATGGCTCTGGGCACATAATATGCACAACAATTATTAAAGACAACAACTGCCTGGTAGCTGTCCTCACACAATTGAGATAGCCAGCCCTACATGAACAGATAGCTTATCCTCCAATTGGGGGCTACTGGGTTTTTTTTTTTAAGTCCTTCTTCCAGTTTTGGGAACAGGCACAGTGAAATGAGCAGGTGACGTAGGACAGCAAGAGAGAGGGTCTCTCCTATTATGCATATAGCAATAGCATCTACATAGAGTGTCAAGTGTCTTAATCACTCAATATCTGGGGGAAGGGCATCGTGCAAGTCCGCGAGGCAACCAGGCAGGCTTTGTCGATGGGTGCAGCCTGCAGGAATGTGGCCTACAGCAACTGGGTCACAGCATCAAAGAGGGAAGTCATGAAGGCCTCACTTATAATCTTTAGCAGCACATCTGATCACTCCACAGCTGAAGCGATTGAGCTTTACCCAACGATGGTGTGGAAGGTGAAAACCAGGGGGCTGGACTGCTGGATCTGTCATGAGATAGCCAATGCCTATGTTTGTAGCTTGTTCTTGTCACCAAGTACACCGCCAGGAAGTCACATTAGGGAGGTTTCTCAGGGGAATGGTCCAAATAGGGTGCTTTGAGCTGATGTGGCAGCTCGCTGGATCAAACATCTTTAAACTGGAGTAGATGTAGCACGTCTTGTACCTTCAGGAGCAGATTCTGCAAGGTGACTTGTCGCCTGATGTCAGGAGGGGTGATGTTGGACAGGACTTGTGGCCAGACCAGGTTGGTCGGTCTCATGGTATCTGTCATAACATGAATGGCTTCATTCAGCTGACTATCTACTGGTCTTGTGTGAAAAGAGCTGAACCACGCTAATCTGTTGCAGCATAGCACAAGGCAAGCCCAGAGCTTCTTCGTGTCTGCGCATTGGCTCCCCAGGTAAAACCAGGTACTTTGCTGATAAGGTGGTTTATTCTCTTTGTTTTCAGCAAGCTCTTGGTAAGGAGTTCTTTGAAAATCAAGGTGCAGTGCAGCATACCAGCTAGCTACACAAGCTTTGGGTCATGGTCCAGCCTGCTCCATTCAGGAAGATGTTGAGCTGGTTGTTAGCCTTGGTACGATATAGATGGAAGTGGCTGGAACCTGTCTTTTTGGTACTAGGGTGCAAGTCCCCATCTTTTGCAATAGTGGGCCATTTTTTTCACATCAGCTTCCAAGACTTCTAGGTGACTGAAATCCTGGCCCTGTATTGCCAGGCAGATGATGTCTGCAAAGATAAGATGCCTGGCAGGGGTGTTGGGAAGGTCATTTGTCAAGAGGTTGAAAAGTGTTGGTGTTAAAAATGGGAGTGTGACACTACGCCCCATATTCTTCATGGACATATTGTTATGATATAATCATATCATAACAATATCTAAGAGGTATTTTATGCAAGATGGGTCGCGTGAGATATCATTGGAGAGGTTGTGATTTGCTGAATAGGATAGTCATATTTGTATGCGTGTATCATTTTTGTATCTGAAGTTGGGAATATTGTCTATGCACCTATTACAAATGTGTTTACACCTGGGGAACACCCACTAGACAGAATGCAATCAGTCTAGATTGCTGGCTGGAAAGGGCCATTAGGAAAAACAATAGGTCTTTGAAGATGTTAATCTCCCACCTTCCTGTGGACACTGCAAACAAACTGTGGCTGCAGGGTCATGTGATCAAGTCACCTGATCCTGGACTCCATGATAAAATTAACACTTTCCCACTGACCGGGGTGGGAATCACACTGGAAGACAAAGGATTCTTGCCGTATGTAAAACCTATTTAAGGCAGGGGAGTGACATAATCAGGGGTTGTTCTTCACTGAATCCCTGCCAAGGAGGACTGCTAAAAAGATCTAATAAACAAAGACAAGCGGGTGGGGAGAAGGAGTGAGCCCAGGCTGGAAGGTGTCTAGCCTGTGAATGAAATAGCTGAAGTTTTAAGCTGCAGGCCAGTGCAGCTGACCTTCAAGAAGCTCTGCAATCTGCCTAAAACAACATTTAGGGTGAGAATGTGCTACTTGTAACCAGTTTCTTTAGTATCTTAAACTTAGATTGCATGTTTGTTTTATTTGCTAAGTAATCTGCTTTGATCTGTTGGCTCTCCCTTATAATCACTTAAAGTCTAGCTTTTATAGTCAATAAATTTGTTTTCTCTAAAACCAGTTTGTGGAATTCATAACTGGGGGGAGGAGTAAAAATCTGTGCATATCTTTCTTCACATTGCAGGAGGGGGCAAATTTCAATGGGCTTATACTGTATAGTTCTCTGTGCAGCGCAAGAGGATACAATTTTGGGTTTATACTTCGCGGGGGGGGGGGGCACTTGAGTGCTGGGCTATTCCTTAGCTGAGCTTTCCCATGCAGAGCTGATCTCAGCATCTGTATGACACTGCAGCTGGGTGGCGGGGGTGTGTGTGTGTGTGCATGCGCGCTGGTAAAGTGCAGTCTGAGGCCTGAGGGAGGGCTTGTCTCAGCAGTACAGTGTAAAGGGAACCCAGGCTGGTGGGACAGGCGGGCTCAGTGGCACCCAGAGGGAAATCCGGCACAGGGCTCCTTGGGGTAGATCGCTGTTTTGGGACCTCCAGGAGCTGTTTTTTCTGACCAAGTGAAACTCGGAATAGGCAGCCTGTCAGCAACAGCTCCATAACCATGACAACCCAGTTTTGAGGACCAATGACAGTTTCTACAGTAGACCTGTATACCACATTGTATCATATGCAACAGTAAGGTCTAGAAATATTGAGCCTGTCCTCTGCCTGGGCTGGAAGCCATTCTGATGTAGGCGGTGACCGCCAGCACTTGACTGCAGGCACTGCGGTGGTTTGGTCTGAAACCTGCTTGATCTACACCCGTTATCAACTATAGGGACAATTCTTTGAAGTAATTTGTACATGCAGCCTATCAAAGAGATGGGGAGTTGTTGCAAGTCAGCAGTCTCTCCGGTTTTGGCAAGGCTTTACTTTTGCTCTGTGCCAGCTCTTAAGTATTTTATTCTCTTGTATGACTCTAGATAGGAAGACAAGGTGGGTGAGGTAATATCTTTTACTGGACTCACCTTGTCTCTCTAATACCTTGGCCCAACACGGCTACAACACTGCAAACAAGAAATCTAGCTTGATGGCTAGCTCTTGTCTGCTAGTTTTTCCCAGGTTCTTCAGAAATTCAGAGGAGATATCAAGTCCACAAGCTGTTTTCAAGGTTTTGATTTCCCTTTCTGTTTCATCTGCAGTGAAAGGCTGTTCCTAGGTTTCAGGCATGGACTGTTTGCTTTGCTGCCATTTCTTCGTCATCTCTTTTTCAAACTTTTTGTCCTAATGCAGCTATGTTCCCAGCATATGCCCCACAAAGTACCCTGCTCCAGTAGGGAAAACCAAAGCTGTAAGTAGCAGGCCAAATCTTTCAGATGCTGGCCAGCAAAGACTCTGAAGCGATCTCCAGCTCATTAGGCCCAGCTTTGTTTTAATTATTTGTAAGGCTGTCAAGTGATTAAAAAAATTAATCGCACTGTTAAACAATAGAATACCATTTATTTAAATATTTTTGGATGTTTTCTACATTTTCAAATATATTGTATTGTGTTGTAATTGAAATCAAAGTGTACAATGCTCCCTTTATATTTTTATTACAAATATTTGCACTGTAAAAACAAAAGAAATAGTCTTTTCAATCCACCTAATAAAGAGATTGCCTTACAGTACTTGTATCATGAAAGTTGAACTTACAAACGTCAATTTATGTACAAAAATATAACTGCATTCAAAAAATAAAACAATGTAAAACTTTAGAACCTACAAGTCCACTCAGTTCTATTTCAGCCAATTGCTCAAACAAGTTTGGTTATATTTGCAGGAGATAATGCTGCCCAGTTCTTGTTTACAATGTCATCTGAAAGTGAGAACAGACATTTGCATGGCACTGTTGTAACCACCGTCGCAAACTATTTACATGCCAGATGCACTAAAGATTCATATGTCCCTTCATGCTTCAACCACCATTCCAGAGGACATGCATCCATGCTGGTGACAGGCTCTGCTCGATAACAATCCAAAGCAGAGCAGATGGATAAATGTTCATTTTCATCATCTGAGTCAGATGCCACCAGCAGAAGGTTGATTTTCGTTTCTGGTGACTCAGGTTCCGTAGTTTTTTCATCGGAGTGTTGCTCTTTTAAGACTTCTGAAAGCATGCTCCACACTTTGTCTCTCTCAGATTTTGGACAGCACTTCAAATTCTTAAACCTTGGGTCAAGTGGTGTAGCTATCTTTAGAAATCTCACATTGGTACCTTCTTTGCATTTTGTCAGATCTGCAGTGACAGTGTTTGTAAATCAAACAACGTGCAGGGTCATCATCCGAGACTGCAATAACATGAAATATATGGCAGAATGCAAGTAAAACAGAACAGGGGACATACAATCTTCCCCAATGAGTTCAGTCACAAATTTAATTAATGTATTTTTTTTTTAAAATGAACATCAGCAGCATGGAACCATGTCCTCCAAAATGGTGGCTGAAGCATGAAGGGGCATACGAATATTTAGCATATGTGGCACGTAAATACCTTGCAACACCAGCTACAAAAGTGCCATGTGAACACCTGTTCTCACTTTCAGGTGACATTGTAAATAAGCAGCAGGAAGCATTATCTCCCGTAAATGTAAACAAACCTGTTTGTCTAGTGATTGGCTGAACAAGAAGTAGGACTGAGTGGACTTGTAGGCTCTAAAGTTTTACATTGTTTTGGTTTTGAGTGCAGTTATGTAACAAAAAAATTGACATTTGTAAGTTACACTTTCATGATAGAGATTGCACTACAGTACTTGTATGTGGTGAATTGAAAAATACTATTTCTTTTATCATTTTTACAGTGCAAATATTTGTAATAAAAAATACTGAGTACTATACACTTTGTATTATGTGTTGTAATAGAAATCAATATATTTGAAAATGTAGAAAAACATCCACAAATATTTAATACATTTCAATTGGTATTCTATTGTTTAACAGTGCGATTAATCACGATTAATTTTTTTAATCACAGTAAATTTTTTGAGCTAATTGAGAGTTAATGGCAATTAATTGACAGCACTAATTATTTTTAACATTTGGACAGCAGGCAACTTCACAGTGTTAAACTACGTGAAAAAATCCTACACTGGTTTGTATCGCACTGATGGAAGGGTTAGCCTGCAGTGGTGGGACAGAGAGAAGGAACCAGAAACTACAGTGTAGCAGCCCAACCATGTCAACAGTATCACATATGTAAGAGTTGCGTCAGGGGGATTCTTCACATGAGGAAGGATTACAGAATCAGGGCACAAGTTTACAATCTCACTGCTGATCTCACTCTAGGCCTTAGCAGATGGTATCCTATCAGTAACACAATCACTGGTGAAATTCTCTGGCCTGTGTTATGTGGGAGGTCAGACTAGATCAGGGGTCGGCAACCGGTGGCTCGCAGCTCGCCAGGGTAAGCACCCTGGCGGGCCGGCCCGGTTTGTTTATCTGCCGCGTCGGCAAGTTCGGCCGATCGCGGCTCCCACTGGCCGCGGTTCGCGGTCCCAGGCCAATGCGGGAGGCAGGAAGCGGCGCGAGCCGAGGGATGTTCTGGCCGCGGCTTCCTGCCTCCCGCATTGGCCTGGGACCGCGAACCGCGGCCAGTGGGAGCCGCGATCGGCCGAACTTGCCGACGCGGCAGATAAACAAACCGGGCCGGCCCGCCAGGGTGCTTACCCTGGCGAGCCGCAAGCCACCGGTTGCCGACCCCTGGACTAGATGGACCTCCTGGTCTTAAAAGTCTATTAATATAACCCTACTAGGCAACTTGATATTCTTAAAAACTTGCCAGTAAAACACAAAAAAATGCTAAAACAGTGAGATATCAGTGTGTGTGTGTGTGTTTAAATAAACTAAGGAATGGTGAGCCTAGAATCCCATGTAACTCACATTGCTCCAAGAAATTAGCTGAAGGAATCTGTGCCTCATGCCTGGCAGAACTCTGCCCAAAGTTTGGCCATGGAACTGTCTGTGCAGAGGGTCCCAGCCCTGAGAGAGGCTGGGGTTGCTAGTTCGGCATATGGTATGGAGAAGATGACAACCACTACCAGGGTTACTCAATTATTTTTTGTCAAGGTCCAAATTTCTTGGTCAAGGTATAGTCACAGTCCAGATTCCAGAAAAAATACAAAACCAACAGTGATAAGTAAATAAAAGATTTCACCGTCTGTTCAAAAGTGTCTGGGGTCACTGGATTTGGCCTGTGACCCTACTAACTACACTATACTAGTGCTCAGAATAACATTCAGAAAAAAAATTATCTATATAGATCAGGGGTGGGCGAACTACGGCTAGGATCCGGCCCACAAGCTGTTTTAATCTGGCCCTCGAGCTCCCGCTGGGGAGTGGGGTCTGGTCCCACTCAGGCATTCCAGCTGGGGATCAGGGGGCCGCTCCATGTGGCTCCCACAAGCAGCAGCATGGCCCTCCTCTGGCTCCCACATGTAGGGGCAGCCAGGGGGCTCTGCTCTGCATACTGCCCCTGCCCCAAGCACCACCCCTGCAGCTCCCATTGGCCGGGAACAGCAGCCAATGGGAGCTGCAGGGGCAGTGCCTATGGATGGGGCAGCATGCATAGCCGCCTGGCCACGTCTCCACGTAGGAGCTGGAGAAAGGACATACTGTTGCTTCTGGAACTCGCTTGAGATAAGCACTGCCTGGAGCCTGCACCCTTGAGCCTCCCCCCATGCCCCAATCAGTAGCGTAGCTGGGGGGGGAGAGCAGGGGGGAGCGGCCGCTCCCCCACTGAGCACAAGTGGCACCTTTTTAATTTTTACCCTGAAAAGGGGGGGGGGGACAGACATAAAAAAAGGCGCCACCCGCTGCGGCGCTTGTACTCACCAGGCGGCGCTCTGGGTCTTCGGCGGCAGGTCCTTCACTTGCTCTGGGACTTTGGCGGCATGTCCTTCAGTGCCCCCACTGGCCCCAGTCCCCTGCCTGAGCACTCACCCCCTCCTGCACCCCAACCCCAATTTTATGAGTATTCGTGGCGCACCATATAATTTCTATTCCTAGATGTTTGCCCACCCCTGATATATATAGGGAAGAAAGCCCAATACCAATGCATGCTTTGAACTTCAGCACCAACAGCTGAAGAGAAGAGGAGGCACAATGCTTGCCTGTGCCTAAAGTTCATCCAACACCTGACATTTTTATTACCACCTGATCACTGTGAAACGTAGTTATGCTGCGTTAGAAGAGGTTTCCTGAGTCAGAGCATTTGCAAAAATAAAGCGGATACTGTCTTCCAGGACTTGTGCAAATCTACATTCTACCCTCTGTTTAATATACACCTCACTGTTACTGCACATTCCCTAACTCTCCAAGAACAGCCTTGTCACAGCTGTAGCACAGTACGTACAATTGGATTAATTTACAGCCTCAGCAGTTGTATTGCCCCGAACAGATTTCATCCTGGCCTCAAGAGTCCTAGGGCTCAGGCAAGAGCAAACTCAGGCATTAAGAACAGAATCAAAAGCTCAGAGCTACAATGGGGGGGGGGGGGAACCCTCGACGTTTTACTTCTCTCCTGAAAGGCCTTGTCTACACTACAAGACTATTTCGAATCAACTTAGTTCGAATTTGTGGATTCGACCTTATGAAGTCGAATTTGTGTATCCATACTAAATACACTAATTCGAATTTCTGAGTCCACATTCACGGGGCCAGCGTCGACTTTGGAAGCGGTGCACTGTGGGAAGCTATCCCACAGTTCCCGCACTCCCCGCTGCCCATTGGAATGCTGGGTAGAGCTCGCAATGCCTGCTGGGGGAAAAATGTGTCGAGGGTGGTTTTGGGTAACTGTCATCATTCAACCGTCACTCACAAACGCCCTCCCTCCCTGAAAGCGCCGGCGGGAAATCTGTTCGCGCACTTTTCTGGTCGGTTACAGCGCGGACGCCACAGCACTGCGAGCATGGAGCCCGCTGCGATCATCGCTGCACTTATGGCCGTTGTCAACTCCTCGCACCTTATCGTCCACCTGTGCAACAGTCAGCTACTGAGAAATCGGGCGAGGAGGCTCCGGCAGCGCGGTGAGGAGAGTGGCGCAGACCTCTCACAAAGCAGGGTACGCCGGGCAGTGGAGATCATGGTGGCAATGGGTCAAGTTCATGGTGTGGAACGGCGATTCTGGGCCCGGGAAACAAGCACGGACTGGTGGGACCGCATAGTGCTGCAGGTCTGGGATGACACAGAGTGGCTGCGAAACTTCAGGATGCGTAAGGGCACTTTCCTTGAACTCTGTGACTTGCTGGCCCCTGCCCTGAAGCGCCAGGACACCCGGATGCGAGCAGCCCTGAGTGTGCAGAAGCGAGTGGCCATAGCCCTCTGGAAACTTGCCACGCCAGACAGCTACCGGTCAGTAGCGAACCACTTTGGCGTGGGCAAATCTACCGTGGGGGTTGCTGTGATGCAAGTAGCCCACGCAATCGTTGAGCAACTGCTCTCAAAGGTAGTGAACCTGGGAAACGTTCAGGTCATCATAGACGGCTTCGCCGCGATGGGATTCCCAAACTGCGGTGGGGCTATAGATGGGACTCACATCCCTATCCTGGCACCGGCCCACCAGGCCAGCGAGTACATTAACCGAAAGGGCTACTTTTCCATGGTGCTGCAAGGACTAGTGGACCATAGGGGACGTTTTACCAACATCAACGTCGGGTGGGCGGGCAAGGTTCATGACGCGCGTGTGTTCAGGAGCTCTGGTCTCTTTAGACTCCTCCAGGCAGGTACTTTCTTCCCGGACCACAAAATAACGGTTGGGGATGTGCAGATGCCTACAGTGATCCTCGGGGACCCAGCCTACCCGCTAATGCCCTGGCTCATGAAGCCCTATACAGGCGCCCTGGACAGTGAGAAGGAACTCTTCAACTACCGGCTAAGCAAGTGCAGAATGGTGGTGGAGTGTGCTTTCGGACGTCTCAAGGGGAGATGGCGGAGCTTACTCACTCGCTCGGACATCAGCGAAAAGAATATCCCCGTAGTTATTGCTGCTTGCTGTGTGCTGCACAATCTGTGTGAGAGCAAGGGCGAGGCCTTTTTGTCCGGATGGGAGGTTGAGGCAAATCGCCTGGCTGCAGTTTACGCTCAGCCAGACACCCGTGCCGAGAGAATATCCCAGCGGGAAGCGCTCTGTATCCGGGAGGCTTTGAAAGCAAGTTTCCTCGGAGATCAGGGTAACCTATGACTCTCCACTTGCTTTCAAGAGAAACTGACCCTGGGCCTGTGTCAGTTTGTGTCGATTTGGATCTGCGGCTACATGCCTTGTTCTCCAAGTTTCCCCCACTTCCAAAGCACGTTTTTAAGCAAAGTAATTGTTACACTCATTATTAATAAATCTTTCTTTTACTTTGCATTTCTGTTCTGCTGTTGAGACATGGACGCATACTGTGCTGGGCACGGTGTGCACTGACGTACAGACCGCTTCCTCCATAGAGGACTGACATCCTCCTGCTCCTACATAGGTCTCTGGGGTGGGGGACGGATGACAGTGGTTCTGCATGAAGGGGAGGGTTTGCAGGAAGGGGCGAGTGGTGCCTTCTTTGCATAGGGGTTTGGATGACGGCAGTGGGCTGCGGGTTTCTGCGTGGGAAGGGGTGATGGGTGTGGGAGAAGGGTGACTATCTGTCCGTGGATGAGGGCTCTGGTTGGGGCTCAGGGCAGCGGATAGGCTCGTGGATCCGTTGCAAGTGCATCGTAAGGGCAGCCTGCCTTCACAGTAATGGCGTGACAGGCGCTAGGACCCTGGACAATTATACACATTACGAAATGAACAGGGGCAGCATACACAACACAGAATGACCCTGGTGCCTACTGACTGCAGTGTGTGTGTGCCCCGCAGTTGATCCTTTCCCCAAGTCTGTACCCTGGTACTGTAGGCTATACCGTGCAAGTATGAAACCCCTGTCCACCCCATACACCGAAAAATCCTCTGACAGGAAAGACATGACGGAAACAGTGATTAACAGCAAACAGCTTTTATTAATCTAATAAACAGTGGGGGGATGAACCTTGGATTTGGGACTGGCTGAGCCTATAAGGGAAGCACTTCTACAAATTTCTAACGTGAGAAGTGCGGGGTACACGGCCGCTCTGCTCTGGTTCAGTGACAGTTCTCACGTCCTCTACCACCCCTCCGTCTTGTACTTTTGGGTGAGGGGGGGCCAGGACTTCTTGGCTGGTGAGGGCGATTGCAGAGACACTGCAGGGGGGCCCTGTCCTCCAGCCTGTGGTCCTGCAGGACATCAACAAGGCGACGAAGCGTGTCCGTTTGTTCCTTCATGAGACCAAGTAGCGTTTGGGTGGTCTGCTGGTCTTCCTGCCGCCACCTATCCTCACGTTCCATGAGTGTGCGATGCTGCTCACATAGGGTCTCCCTCCAGTGTTTCTGCTCTGCAGCCTCTGCTCGGGAGCAGACCATCAGTTCAGCGAACATGTCGTCCCTAGTCTTCTTCTTTCGCCGTCTAATCATTGCCAGTCTCTGCGAGGGGGATGCCTGGGCAGTCCGGGAAGGACCCGAAGCTGTGTGATGGGGAAAGTTAGTGATTTCCTTGTACAGATACATTTTCGCGAACAGTGAACACCGTCTAGTCAATTTCCATGAAGAAGACCGTACCGGACAACAAGTGTCACGTGGTCTCCAGAGAAGCACAACATTTTGGCCTACGCTCTGATTGGCTGCGCCATTGCACAGGAGAGCGGAGAAGTCGGGAGAGAGAGCAGAATCCCTCTAGCAGAGAGTCCTGGTAAGCCTTACAGTACATTATGCTTATCAGTTAACGGATAGCTGTGCCATCGTGCTAACGGCAATCTGGAAATCAGATACTATGACCCTTTTGCAGCCACTCCCGACACTGCAGGGGAAAGATCAATGTATGCTTTTCCTGTGTGGCCTACAGCACGTGGCTGCTAAGCGCGGGGCTTTGTTATGCAAAGTATAAGTAAACCATTAAGAACAGTAACTATTCGCTAATTGCCCTAATTAGATGCAGCACTTCAGTAACGAGATTACCCTGAGGCGTGTCTCTCGAGTGCAGAAAGAAAGGATGTTAAGGGAAGCACTTCACCGACCGGGACCCTACGCGGCCATGCTGGTAGAGGCGATGGTTCCCCTGTATCTGAGGATGTCGTGGCGTGGAAGAGTGAGCTTCACCGGAGGACCAAATAGGGCACCTCTTCCTCGAAACCTCCTGCGGAGGGTATTTGAGGAACTGTTTGAAGCATTTGTGGAATTGTCCATGGAGGACTATTGTTCCATCCCAATCTGTGTAGACCTACTGTTCGTTTAGTTTCCCTTTAAAAAGTTTTAGATATAGTATTTATAGATAGAATTTATATTTTTGGTATACATGTTTTCGAGCAAATAAATATTTTCTTGTTTATACGACTTACCGCCTGATCCTTCCCCTGACTCTGAGTCCGGGTTCACGGCCGGTGAGGGTTGGTAGGGGATCTCTGTGAGGGTGAGGAACAGATCCTGGCTGTCAGGGAAAGCGGCATTGTGTTCGCTGTCGCCTGCGCCTTCCTCCACGGACCCTTCGTCGTCTTGCCCATCGGCGAACATCGAGTAGGAACTGTCCTGGCTCACTATGCCATCCACTGAGTCCACGGTCAGTGGTGGGACAGTGGTGGCAGACCCACCGAGAATGGCATGCAGTGCCTCGTAGAAGCGGCATGTCTGGGGCTGTGCTCCGGAGCGTCCGTTTGCCGCTCTGACTTTTTGATAGCCTTGCCTCAGGTCCTTGACTTTCACGCGGCACTGCATCGCATCCCGGCTGTATCCTTTCTGTGTCATGGCTTGGGAGACCTTCTCGAAGGTCTTTGCATTACGCTTGTTGGAGCGCAGCTCCGACAGCACAGACTCCTCGCCCCACACAGCGATCAGATCCTGGACTTCCCGGTCTGTCCATGCTGGGGATCTCTTTCTATTCTTGCATTGGGCTGACTCCTCTGCTGGAGAGCTCTGCATCGTTGCAGGTGCTGCGGAGCTCGCCCCGATGTCCAGCCAGGACGTCAGATTCAAAGTGCCCAGACAGGAAAATGAATTCAAATTTTCCCGGGTCATTTCCTGTGTGGCTGGTCAGAGAATCCAAGCTCCGACTGCTGTCCAGAGCGTCAACAGAGTGGTGCACTGTGGGATAGCTCCCGGAGCTACTAAGTTCGATTTGCATCCACACCTAGCCTAATTCGAGCTAGCAAGTGCGAATTTAGCGTTACTCCACCTGTCGGGGTGGAGTACCAAATTCGAACTAAGGAGCCCCCTAGTTCGAATTAAATGGCTTCCTGGTGTGGACGGTTGAGCGATTAGTTCGAATTAACGCTGCTAAATTCGATTTAAGATCCTAGTGTAGACCAGGCCAAAGTCACAAGTCTGCCGAGAGACCGTTCAAGGTGAGAGAGAATTGAAGACTAATTGGCAGCGTGCAGCAAATAAAATGTACTTACAAAGACAATGGGTTTGAGGTTTGCGCATTGTGATAAAGTAAATCTGAGACGGAAATATTCTCATCTTCTTCCCTGGGAATTCAGATTTAATAGGTCGGAGTCCGTAATGTCGTAAACAGGTACAAAGCCAATGACTTCAGTGGAATTGCTTAATTCAAGGGCTGAATTTATTTAAAGTAATCCTCCCTTGACTGCTGAATATGCTGCTGCACAAGAACGGATCTAATTATATAGATATAGATGCACACGTTGTCTTGCTTTCTTGCAATTTTGTTTTTTCTTTGGGGGGGAGGGGGCAGAAGGGAGGAAAGTGGTGGTAGAGGTTGCATGAGAAAGTGGAAAAAGCTGCTTGTAAAAACAATGCACTTTAAAGAGCCCTGGTTAGGCTGTAGTTAAAAAATGGATAGCTTTGTGCCACTGAGGCTGCTGCAGACTCTCACAAACCTCCTGGATGCATATCTAGTGTGAAAACCTTTTTACACACTGTCCAGGAGTTTGATACTTGAAAGACAGCAGCATCCTTTGTTTCTCTTAGCACATCGCACCAATGGTGAAAGCAGAGGTTGCTCCATTGAACCTAAGAAATACTGAAGACAAGAAAAACACCCCAGTCCACCCAGACAGAATGCGTTAGAGAAGCCACCCTTTCAATGCTATTGTATCCAATGTTCTTATTTCTAGCTTTCCCCTCAGGATAGGATTAGCCAGAGAATTTTAGTGGGGGTGGAAGAGGATTACACATAATTAGGACTCTAAAAAGGAACAGCGTTTGTGTTAAAATGGACAGTATCAGCATACAACATTTGGCTGAAAGTTCCTTACCGCAGATTGTTAAAACAAAATAACGGAAAGCTACTTTTTCCTGTTTTCTCTCTTTTTGTGCTTTGGACAGTGCTCTCTATATAGTCAGTTTCCCTCCGTAGTCTCATGTATCTACACCGCATCAGCATTGGAACAGATTCCTCCAGAAGCCCCCGAGCCTGCTTTTCTCCAGGCTTAGTCTGTTTAGTGTTTAACTGTGCAATGGTGGCACTGCAGCTGTTGCAGTTTGGCTGGATGCCACCATGTAACCATTTCTCCAGCAAATGAAGCCAGTTATGAATTTCTCAATATACATTTAAATGTGTAGGGTCCAAGGTTGGAGTGGAAGAGCAGCCAGAACTGCCTCTTCCCCTTACACACAAAGGTCCCTGTGTGAAACCAGTGAGGGGAGCAGGAAATTGGTTCGGAAGATGTTTCACCATCACAAACCCTTGCACTAAGGTGGCAGTGACTGTCAGGCCGGCTCTGTTCCCCTTCCCCTCCATCCGTGGCAGATTCCTCTTGCTGAGGGAAGCTAGGGGAGAAGAAGTGTTTAGAAAACTGCCAGGAGATGAAAGTTGCCATGTGTCCTTGCATTGTTTCACAGTGATCTTTGCAATGTTTTGTAAGAGGTAAAACTAACATTGACGGTGTCCCCTGACAGCAAATACATGGCACAGCGTTGGCTGTAGTTTTATCAGCTACAGCTCTATCCGAACTAACGCTCTTCTCTTTCGTACAAAGTCATCTATAGCTAACAGACCCCATTTTCATGTAGCAAATAAATAAAGACAACACAAAATACATATCACAACACAGGTTTAATTTCATATGCAATTATAAAATTTGAACAGCAATGGGCTAGCAACAAGAGCTGGACACTTGGTAGTGTGGAATGTTATTTGTGAACAGATTTTTCCATTTATTTATACAGAGCAGAAGCATATTAGCACTGCAGGATGCAGCTTCCTCCAGGTAAGGAAGTAAATCTGAAAGGGAAAGATTTGACTGGGTCAACTGGGTTGAGAAAGACTCTGACTTCATTAAATTCAGGAGCTGGGGATTGGGATTTGACTCCTCACACTAGTTACTACCAAATTCCATACCCACTTACAAATTAATCAAATTCTGTACAAAGGAAGTAAGGACTAATGCGCAATTACTGCAGCCATGTGATCAACAGTATAGAGCCAAGACACTCACAATGCACATGGAAAAGTAGCTACTTGCAAGACAGAGTGAAGACCTGTTGTCCACTACTTTACGGAGATGGATTGTGCCAGTTAAGTATTAAAGCTGCACAAATGAAAATTTGCCAAGTGCCTTCAATTGTGAAATTGCAATTTGAAGTGAGTTATTCACACACCCGGAGCCAGACTCTCTTGCTTGTGAGCACTTTTCTGAGCTGCATTAGCATTTTAAGGGTCTAATTTCCTTTCAACATATGGCGTAACTCCCAGAAACATGAAGAATTATGCTTGCACAGAGAAGACACTTAAGCCTTGACCTCAAGTGCTAATAGGTTAAATCAAAACTTTACTGCACTCCTTACAGTTGGGTTTTAATTATAAGGGGTAAAACTTTCAAAGCAGGGCAGGGTTTCTGAGGTGTGGCAGTACAGTGAGTAGGACCACAGACATTGCTTTGGGGGGTGGGAGAACATGATTATCCCCCCGGACAGCAGCAACTGGTCTGCATTTAAGAGAAAAATATGCTGAGTAGCTGAGGTGACCCTCCAGGAAAGAAATTCCAAAACCTTATTACATGTTATCTTTTGTGCAGATGCCATTATTAGAACCAAGGAAGCAGAGTGTGAGATTCCCAGTAGAAAAAAGTTCTGCTGATCAGATTCACAATCCTAGGTCTCCGGCTGAATTATTAAGTGGTGGTAGATCTCCAACTGGTCTCCTTTTTTTTTTAATTATTAGCTGTAAACAACTTCCCTTCAGCTGGACACTCCTGTTATACTTAAGGAAACAGCTTCAGGGTCATACTCCAACTGATGTTTATTTGCAATCTGAGGCAGTTAAACAAAAAAAGCTATAGCTTTTCCCTGTTCCTTTAGGGAAATTTAGCCCTAGGGGTATTAGTCCTAAGAAATTCCTCAGCTAAGCCCCAATTGAGCAAGGTGCTTAAGTTTGAGCCAAACTGATTTCATTGGGACTCATGTGCTTCACTACCTGGCTGAATTGGGACTTTAGGAAAAAAGCAGCAGCTTTTAGGCACCTCCTGCCACTTCCTCACTTGATTCTACAATGCTCTTTTCTCTTCTCTGCCATGCCCAGTTACTTTTTAACTGCTATTTACACCTACTGTTATACTGCAGGAACAATGCTATAGGGCGAGTCCAAAGCAGGCAACATCTCCTGGTTCATAACTCAAGAAAAAATAAAGCAAGAGAAAAATTACAAGAACTGACCGATCTCAAAGCAGCCACAGAACAAGCACACTTGCTAGCTATGTACACATTAACAGAAGGTATCTGAAATGCAGCCCCTCCTCTGTCTATGCTACTCAATGGGAACTAGTAACACTAGAAACTAGCAACACCTGAGTTTAGAATTCCAAGTCTACACACATTTCTCCCCCTCCCCCCGCAGCATGCCATCTTTGGTTATACATTTTACCACATACTGACACTTTCCCCAAAAAGCTTTATTGTTAAAAATAAGCCTTTGATAAGTGCAGTATTTAAAAAAATGTAGGTGGAGTTATGGCTGAGAATATATTGCCCGCTAGAGCATTAATAGAATATGAACCCTACACACACACACACACACACACACACACACAGTAGGAACTCAGGAAATTCACAGTTAAAGGTTTTAACACCACTTACAGTGTGGAGCACAGGACTTCCAATAGTACGCTCCTTAGTCATATGAGGACACGGGGATTGGTCCTGCTTTGAGCAGGGGGCTGGACTAGATGACCTCCTGAGGTCCCTTCCAACCCTGATATTCTATGATTCTATGACACATGATGGAAGAGTGGGTTGTCACCATAAGGCAGGTCCTTGTATACCTGGGATTAAGACCTATGCTGAAGAGAACTCCTACATCTGTCAGCAGCCAGTTCCCAATGGCCAGGTTCCCACTTCTGCTGATGCAATGTTTAAGATCCAGGCTGAAAGGGGAAGGGAAGAGGAGATGCAATGAGTGTTTCTCAACCCCTGAATTGTTTACATCACAACTGGTGACAGACCTAAGAGATAGGGCCAGGTGGGAAATATGGCAGCCACATCTTACCCGACAGAAAGGAGGTTGCCAAGCAGGGCCTACATGCAAGCCAGCTCCTTCCCATGGGGACAGAAGCAGGTGTAAATCATCCCCAAGGTCAGGGGTATTACATATTCTAGGATCTGTGACCAGCTGGTGTGTGGAGTGGTTTGGATAAAGACAGATCTTTTGAAAGTGGCTTCTTTGACTTCCATTGGACAGATAGGTACAGCAGTGATGGTGAGGTAGGTAGGTTGGGCTCTCTGGCCCATAGTGGTATGCTGGCTGAGCAAGGATAATCTCTGGACTGCACAGGAAGGTCTCGACTAGAAGTTATCGCCTTCAGCCTGGAGCAGAAGGGTGAATTGGATGAGTCTTGAGTCTCTTGTGGGCAATTCACCTGTCTGTATGTAGAATATGGGTGGAGATGGTAGTCTACGGCATTTATGGGAAATATAGCTAGTGGGGTGGGGGGGGTCTCAAGCTTACAGGTAGACGATGAGCAGAGAGGCAGAGCTAAGGTTGGTGCTGGAACCTTAAACTATGAATGTCCTGACAGGTTGTGTAGTATTTTGTGAGTGTTGTACACTAGCACTAACTTTTTTTTTAAAAAGGGCAACACTGTCAGGAAATTCCCTTCGTTTACATTGAAATGAAGGAAAGTATTTTTTGGTGCTGTTAGAACTCAAAAGTTGTAAAGCTTGAACCTTTACCAGACCTATGTTACAGCAGTGGTGCTCATGACTGTTTGTTACAAGCCCTTCTGATGGAGCTTAGAATTTATGCCAAACCTCCGAACGGGTTATCAAAATGGACATGACCAGAACCACATTTGAAGTCTCTTGGTAGTTATACGGCTACCAACGAAACCTGCTGAGCTTATATTTGTTGTAAGACTTGCATTTCAGGCCTCACTAAAGTTATAAGTTCCACAGCGGTTCACAAATGGTAACAAATTCTATTTATGGGGCTTAGTCTTCTGACAGAGCTTGAAGTTCAGAGACTTAATGAGATTTCAACATGTTTCAGAACATAATACACTCAGAGGAGACCACTGAAGAGGCCCAAACTAGTTGCTACATTCAACGTATCCAGAACGGCGGAGGGCTCAGAAAGTGCGTAAAGGCAAATCTGACACCTCCCCACCCCCATGAGAAGGATCTGGGGTTTGGGAGAGAACGGTGAAGATTCTCTTCCAGGAAATTGATTTGACCAACAGTGGTTCATTTTTATAATGACAGCATGACTACAGGTAAGTCTGTACATGAGACGACTCTTTGGCAGGGCCTACCACCATCCTCTGCTTCCTTTAAGGAAACAGAAGCTCAGCTACCTGCGCTGAGCTCTTCGGACAAACTGCCACTGCCGGCCCCTATTCAACAACATGCATAGTAGCAAATCCTAAATCTAAACAGCACCATAGTTTTGTGTGATTGGTAGAAAAGTTAAATTTGTGAAAGCGCTCCAGGAAATCCTGGTTCTGTTTTCTCTCAAGACTTATGACTTTCCCTTTTGTTCCAATCTGTTTGGGGTTTTTTGTTTGTTTTAAAGAGGTGCCAGAGTGAGAGATGGATAACCAGTTTCACTATCTGAAAGGTACAGGAGGCTTACAGTCTAAGGAAAGCAACACTCACACCCAAAGGCTGTGGTAATCATTTTGCTCACCTAATATATCCAAGATTTAGCAAAAGGCACATTATAAATAGATGGCCGCATTGCCCAACTTTGTTCACTCCTAGCCAGGGTCACAGCAGTTCAAGAACCGCCATTCCAGAGCCGCCTAATGGACAACCATCCCTTTCAAGTGCATCAGAAGTGCTCCTCAAGCCGGTGAAAATGGAGGCAACACACAATGTAGTTTAGTTATCCAAGGAACCTTGAGAGAAGATTAATAACTCTCAAAAGCTGGAACGCAAGTGGATAGTCATTTATATTTACATCAGCATTCTGTAATTCCTGAACCTTCATTACTTAGGCAGCATGCTCAGATCCAAATTGGATGGAGACAAGGAAAGGAGCTTTGTATCTTCCCAATGCAAAACCTTAAGGCCATTTAAGAAGTAGGGCTGACAGACTCTGAAGCGATCTCCATCCAGTCCTTGGCAGGAAGGATGCTGGCCTTGCTCTGAGGGATTAAAGCAGGTATAAAATGAGAGATTATTGCTGCTCTGACAGGGACATAACTGATCTAACAGAGGGAGGGAGGAAGAAAGTGCTTTCCAAGTTATTAACCTGAAACACCTCTTCTAAGTCAGCATATTGGCTAACTTGGCTTGAAGACAGCTCCAAATAGCAAGGATAGATGAACACACAGCAAAAAACAGTAAATGTCTACTCCTTCCTAGCTTTCCTTCCCCTAAGATATTTTCTTGTACAGGCACTTTCTAGATTACGTATTCTTGGGGACAGAAGAAATTCCAGTCAGGAAACAGGCCTTCCATCCCAACAAATAGAACACTCCCACAAATAAGCAACATTCAGAAGGAATTTTAATTAACCAAATGGTTCAGGGAAGGGGAGGGGGAACCCAAGAAACAGGATATTGCATCTTAAAGGTTGCATGTCAGTCATGAGGCATGCCTGCAAGCCAATGCACAGGAAACCATTTGGACCTTTGTCAGTGCAGAACCAGCCTCAGCATCCAGAACCACTTTTCCACTCCTTCCTTATATATGCTAAGTATTATATACATATATAAAAAAATACAAACTTTAGTTTGTTATCAAGTGGCTTCTCTCTCCTATGCTTGCTTGGCACATGAATGCATGCAAAGCTAGTAGGTTCTGAGGACTGCACGAACAGCAGGTTTTGGCAACAACAAACAAAAACCCCCAAAAAACAAAAAAGCAAAACCACACACAGCTAAAATAGATAAGCAAGATTAAAAGCCACTGAACTGAAACCATATATTTTCCCAATGGTATAGAATTAGGACTACAGCTACAACGTTTAAAACTGTTTTTGGAGTCTGTCATCCTCTCTCCCAATTCATGCCAAAGTTTATAGCAGCATAACACAAGATTCCTCAAGAAACATCAGGCCAGTGTTCTCTGCTTCAGGAGTGAGTTCACAGATCAAAGTTCAGTCAGTCCGAAGAATCATGGGAGGATGCTCACTGTCTTCATCCAATCGCAGTGCATTGGTTTCATCTTCCAGGCAAGCTCCACCCACTGCACCCAGATCCTCTGTATAGGCTGCAGAAACAATGACAGTGTTTGGGGTTCAGTAGCAAAAATTGGAGCGTGGATGCAAGAAAGCTCCTGATGCAAGTTTATAAGCTGAAGTACAAGACACTACACCACCGGTGGGCAAAATTTTTGGCCCGAGGGCCACACTGTGGTTGCACAACTGTATGGAGGGCCGGGTAGGGAAGGCTGTGCCTCCCCAAACAGCCTGGCCCCTGCCCCTTATCCGCCCCCTCCCACTTCCCACCCCAACTGCCCCCCCTCAGAACCCCTGACCCATCCAACCTCCCCACCCCTGCTCCTTGTCCCCTGACTGCCCCCTCCTGGGACCCCCCCCAACTATAACTGTTCCCCCGGGACCCCAGGCCCTATCCAATCCCCCCACTCCCTGTCTGCCCCCCACAGGACCCCTTGCCCCTTATCCAACCCCCGCCCCCTTACCATGCCGCTCACAGCAGCTTGTCTGGCAGCCGCGTCATTCAGCCGGACCCAGAAACGCTGCCCTACAGGAGCTCGCAGCCCCACCGCCCAGAACGCTGCCCATGCAGCGGCATGGCTGCGAGGGAGGGAGGACAGCAGGGGAGGAGCCAGGGGCTAGCCTCCCCAGCTGGAGCTCAAGGGCTGGGCAGGACGGTCCCACAGGCCGCATGTGGTCCGCGGGCCGTAGTTTGCCCACCTCTGCACTACGCGCAACAGCACCATTGCCATTCTATATCGGCTTCATCACAAGTTGGTGTTTTTTAAAACCAAGATTTGCTGATGAGGTCATCACCAGGCTTCCGAATTTAAGCAGAGCTCACTCTCTTGTTCTGAGCAGGTGGGTTGACAATTTTGACCCCGTCCCCGACACTGCTGTTGTCATCACAGCATTCATCCTGGGACGGTGAAATGTGTGATCTCCATGGTCAAATCTTCTGCCAGCATGCCACCCACAAAGGAGTTGAGAGTACTCATACTGGTTATGTTAACTATATACCTGGTCTCCACTCACTTAGGGAACCCTAACATACTAAAATTCTGGTCTCCACCAAGCCAGTACAGATTTAATCTGTATGTCAGAGACTGGTGGGATAGTGGCAAAGGTCACCATGACAGCAACAGAAATATTGGGGTACCTTGTGCAACTCTTACAAAACAAGGACTGCAGTCCAGATGCTGTGCAGAAGCCGGTACCAAGAGTCTGTCCCAACACTATGTAAAGTTAACAAAACCTCATAATCTAAGGCACATGTTACTATGATATCCAAGTACAGTTCAATATTCAGTTCTGTCCAGACTGCCCAGAAAGTAGCAAAGACAATCTGTCCAGTGAAAGCTTCCAAAGTGGCTCTCTCAGTCATTTAACAGCTACCCTCTCTTCCCACTAGGACTAACAGAACAAATGCTTCATAACAGGTTTAGAGAATCATAAAGATAAGGCCAAAACTTGTCTTCATCTGGGCATAGGCGGCAGGTTTGTATAATTTTTGGTGGGCCCCAAAATGGTGGTGCCTCCCCGCTCCCGCCCTGTAAGCCGATATAAAATGAAGCTATAAAGCGTCAGTGCCACAAGATTACAAGGGTCAATTAAAAAGTGGAAAGTCAGAAGCAGCACTTGCCTACTTCAATATACAGTATTATATTTTGTTGCACCTGTTGTGATGAAGTGGGAATGTTAATATTTTCTCTGAATACTGTGTGGGTGCCTCAGTTTCCCCTGCAAGATGCCAACTGAAGGTGTTGGGGACAAAGAGATCAGGTGGCCTCCTTGTCCAGAAGAGACACAGAGGCCAGAGGAGGGAGTGTCAGTTTGGAGCTGGCTGGGGAAATGGGGAGAGACCCAGAACTTGGTTCTGGGCTCCCCACCCCCTAAGATAGACCTGACAGAGGGGTTCTGTTTTCTGTACCAACAAGCTCTGTTTAAACTGTGTTCCCGTCATCTCATAGACTCATAGACTTTAAGGTCAGAAGGGACCATTATGATCATCTAGTCTGACCTCCTGCACAATACAGCCCACAGAATCTCACCCACCCACTCCTGTAACAAACCTCTAACCTATGTCTTAGTTATTGAAGTCCTCAAATCGTGGTTTAAAGACCTCAAGGTGCAGAGAATCCTCCAGCAAGTGACCAGTGCCCCACGCTGCAGAGGAAGGCAACAAACCTCCAGGGCCTCTGCCAATCTGCCCTGGAAGAAAATTCCTTCCCGACCCCAAATATGGTGATCAGTTAAACCCTGAGCATGTGGGCAAGACTCACCAGCCAGCACCCAGGAAAGAATTCTCTGTAGTAACTGAGGGCTTGGCTACACTTACAAGTTGCAGCGCTGGGAGTTACAGCGCTGGTCATGCAGCTGTGGAAGGGCCAGCGCTGGAGTGTGGCCACACTGACAGCTACCAGCGCTGCAGTGTGGCCACACTTGCAGCACTTTCCAGCGCTGTATTGAGAGGTGCATTGTGGGCAGCTATCCCACAGAGCACCTCGTCCCGTTTTGGCGCCGTTTTGGCGCTGAGTATTGTGGGAAGGGGAAGGAAGTGTGCGGGTCATTCCGCTTCCTGTTTGCCAGCGCCCCGTGGTGCATCGCTTCACATCCCAGCATTCACTCTTTCCAGCAGCGTTTGGCGCCATTGTGAGTGTCTTTCTGTTACTCTCTGTGTGAATCGCGATTTCTGTGGCAAATGGAGCCCGATCTGCTGAGGACTCTGCTGATGAGTGTCACCAGCACAACACGTTTGGCAGTCCAGCTATTCCTTCAGCTCCAAAGTGACAGTGAGGATTCCGACGATGATATCAATATGGATTTGCCTGCCGCGTGTGACACTAAAGTGCTTGCGGCATTTACGGAAATGCTCAGCACCGTTGAACGCCGCTTTTGGGCTCGGGAAACAAGCACTGAGTGGTGGGATCACATCGTCATGGAAGTCTGGGATGATGAGCAGTGGCTGCAGAACTTTCGTATGAGAAAAGCCACTTTCATGGGACTGTGTGCTGAGCTCGCCCCCACTCTGCGGCGCAAGGACACAAGATTGAGAGCTGCCCTGACGGTGGAAAAGCGAGTGGCTATTGCAATCTGGAAGCTGGCAACTCCAGACAGCTACCGGTCGGTCGGGAACCAGTTTGGTGTGGGAAAGTCGACCGTGGGAATCGTTTTGATGCAAGTTTGCAAGGCAATTAATCGCATCCTGCTAAGAAAGACCGTGACTCTGGGGAGCGTGCAGGACATTGTGGATGGCTTTGCACACATGGGTTTCCCTAACTGTGGAGGGGCGATAGATGGGACGCATATTCCTATTCTGGCCCCCCCCCACCTGGCATCAGAGTACGTTAATCGGAAGGGGTATTTCTCTATGGTTCTCCAGGCGCTTGTGGATCACCGCGGGCGTTTCATTGACATTTACACAGGCTGGCCTGGAAAGGTGCATGATGCACGCATCTTTCGGAACAGTGGCCTGTTCAGGAAGATGCAGGCAGGGACTTTTTTCCCAGACAGGAAGATCACAGTAGGGGATGTCGAAATGCCCACTGTGATCCTTGGAGACCCCGCGTACCCGTTACTGCCTTGGCTCATGAAACCCTATACAGGGAAGCTTGACAGGAGCAAGGACCGGTTCAACTACAGGCTGAGCCGGTGCAGAATGACTGTGGAGTGTGCTTTTGGGCGTTTAAAAGC
Organism: Mauremys mutica; assembly: GCF_020497125.1. NCBI lineage: Eukaryota > Metazoa > Chordata > Testudines > Geoemydidae > Mauremys > Mauremys mutica. Next base: position 77,125,276 of record NC_059082.1, on the reverse strand, counting down.
CCGCTGGCGTTGCTTGTATGGGAAGCTAGACTTGGGGGAAAGCAGCATCCCCGCGGTTATATGCGCTTGCTGTACCCTCCATAATATTTGTGAAGGGAAGGGTGAAACATTCAGTGAGGCATGGACCACCGAGGTTCAAGTCCTGGAGGCTGAATATGCACAGCCAGAGAGCAGGGCTAATAGAGAGGCCCAGCACAGGGCTACAAGGATTAGGGATGCCTTGAGGGAAGAATTTGAGGCTGAAAGCCAACAATAATGTTTGCTGCCTTGCATGGGAGTGAATTGCACTGCTTACACTGTTATTCTATTATCCATAATAATAATATGATTTGTAGTGCCTCTTTCTTTACTGGGCTAAGGTATCTTTCACTATCTGCTATAATAAAGACTGTTTTCAAAGCCAAGAATTGTTTTATTGAAAAGAAAAAAACTTCCTTGACAGACAGACAGACACACAACATTTCATGAACACAAGAGGGCAGGGGTGTGGGTTGGTGAACTGTACAGTCACAAGTTTGCATATGCCCTGTCTGGATTGCTGTTTAATGAATCCTGCACTTCAGGGTTCATATACTGCATGGTGATGGGGGTTGAATGCAGAGGGTAAGGGTGGTGGTAGGTATCAGGGCTGGTTGGGGAACATACAGGTGTTGGAGGCAGCTGGTGGTGGTAAGAACCTGGATGCTGGGGAAAGGTGGTTTGAGCTGACATTGGGGCACAAGGCACAAAGGACGGGGCGGGTGGGGGAGTAGCACGGTAGTGCTCTGCTTGCATGGCAACGAGTGACTCTATAGACTCCGCTTGGCGCTCCAGGATGCTTAGCAGCCGCTCCGTGGTTTTCCTCTTGGCCACTGCATTTCTCTTGCGTGTCCTGCTTTCTTTCTCTCGCCAATCCTTCAAGTCCTTACTCTCTCGAGCAGACTGATTAAGAACAGTTTTCAGCATGTCTTCTTTGCTCTTTCGGGGATTTTTTCTCAAATTTTGAAGCCTCTGTGATGTTGAACATCTGGGCAGTCCAGTAGTCAAGGTCACTGTAGAAACAGAAATGACAACATTTAACACGGGCAGCATTGTATCCACTATCTCCAGACATGAATTGTTACACTGAGGGAGTGAGTTCTTATTTAAGCATTCTTTTACCCACACGCATAACACTACAGAAGCCACGACATGGTGAGTGAGCAGTGCTTATATGGGGAGAAGTGGGGCTTGGGTGTAAGAGGGGAGCTGGTTGCTTCGGGTAATCTGGAGTGCTAGAGGGGTTGAGTGAAATGAAGATGCAGATGCAGGGGTGATCTTATCTCCCTATCTCTTCACTAAAGAGTCTCCCAACATTTTTCACAGGACTTAATCCTGGAAGATGTTTCCCTACTGCGAGTCACTAGGGAACAGCGGGGGGCTCTTTTAGAGCAATGTGGATTCCGCCCGGGACCCTATGCGGCTTGCCTGTGTTCAGAAATGGTCCCCCCACCACTGGCAGAAGAGTGGCGCGGACGCGTCACCGTCACTGGGACAAGGGACACAGTGGCTCTGCCTATAAACCTGCGCAGGCATATTGCCCACGCTCTGGATGAAGCTTTTGCTGAGATAACTGAGGCAGATTACCGCGACGTGATAGACCACATCAACGGGCTATTCCACATCTAGAGGCTGGCATGCATGCATCCATAACCCCCCCTCCTCTCCAGAAACATTTCACCCAGAAAATAAAAGCCGCTTACCGGTAACACGCTCCTCTGCTTGTCCTTCTGCAACTGCTGGCTGCTGCGATTGGGTGCTTTCCTCCTGGCTTGAGAAGAGCTCCTGGCTGCATGCCTCCAGGGAATCTGCGGTTTCTTCCCCCATGCCAGGAGCTTCACTCGCGGTTTCCTCCCCCCCCCACGCCTCCGCCTCCGCCGCCTCCTCCGCCTCCTCCTCCTGTCCCCCAGCCTGCTCAGAAGTGTCCATCGTTATCCTGGGATTGGCAGTGGGGTCACCCCCAAGTATCTCATCCATCTCCCTGTAAAAACGGCAGGTCGTGGGAGCAGCTCCGGATCGTCGATTCCCCTCTCGGGCTTTGTAATAGGCACTCCGCAGCTCTTTAATTTTCACCCTGCATTGTACTGCGTCCCGATCATGGCCCCGATCCAGCATGGCCCTTGATATCTGCTCAAAGATATCGTAATTCCTACGGCCGGAGCGCAGCTGTGCCTGAACAGATGCCTCACCCCAAACACTGATGAGGTCCTGCAATTCACCAGTGCTCCATGCTGGGGCTCGTTTGCCGCGTGGAGGCATGGTCACCTGTAACTGATTAAAACTGATTGCACTCCACACCTGGCTGCAGCAAACAGGAAGGAGATTTTTAAATTTCCCGGGGCATTTACAGGGCGGGTCACCTGAGCCAAGAGCAGTAGAGTGCAAACTGATGTGCAGAGTGGCTGAACAGGAATTCTGGGATACCTCCTTATTCCCTGGAGGACAGGTAAAGCGCTGGTGAGTGTCCACACCTGCTGGGCAGCGCTGGATCACCAGCGCTGCACTCCTTATACCCCTGCCGGGATGGGTTTTCAGCCAGCGCTGCAACCAGGGAGTTGCAGCGCTGGTTGTGCCCTGCAAGTGTGGACGGGGTGTTGTTGCAGCGCTGGAAAGCCTCCACCAGCGCTGCAACTTGTAAGTGTAGCCAAGCCCTGAGATCTCATCCCAGACCATTGGGCATATTTACCTGCAAACCTTCTGTTTTACTGTCTGGCTGAGAGTCACATCTGACTGCGGAGTTGGGGTGCAGGGACCTCTGGTTGCCCCAGGACCCGCCTGGGCAGACTCGCTGTGGAAAGTGCATGATGTGGAAGGGCAAGCTGAATGCTCTGAGGTCAGACCCAGGAAGGTGTAAGCTTCTTGCCCTGGAGACAGTATGCTCCGAGAGAGGAGGCTCCCCCAGAGTCCTGACTGGCTTTGTATGGAGTTGTTCCAAAGCATCACAGCATCCCCTTCCACACCATGCACTTCCCAGAAGTCCGCACAGGCACTGACACTCCCTCCTCTGGCCTTTGTCTCTTTTCCAGGCATTAGGAGGCCACCCGATCTCTCTGTTTTCCAACACCTTCAGTTGGCACCTTGCAGGGGAAACTGATTTGGGAGAAATGAAGTAAAAGCTGCCCAAACGGAGCTTGAATTTTGAGGTGTTCAAATCTGGAAGGCAGGTGCTGGGGGTGGGAGAGGGCTGTGGGCTCCATGGGGGAGCATGGCAGCAACTGTCTGGAGCTGCATGGAGCCAGACACGCTGGTCTGAGTGGCACAGTAAGCGGTTTGGGGGTTGGAGAAGAGGTAGGGGGTTCCGGGGGGCAGTCAAGGGACAAGGAGCGGGGGGGTTGGATGGGGCAGAGGTTCGAAGGGGCAGGCAGGGGGCAGGCAGCAATTGGATAGGCATGGGAGTCCAGGAGGTTTATCAGGGGACAGGTAGGGGGTGGGGTCCTGGGGGGAAGTTGGGTGGAGTCTCAGGAGGGGGCTGTTGGGGACAAGGAGAAGGGAGGCTTAGATAGAGGCTGGGGTCCCAAGGGGCAGGAGTCTCGGGAGGGGGTAATCGGGGGACAAGGACCAGTGGTGCTTAGATAGGGGGTGGGGGTCCTGAGGGGCAATTGGGGCAGGGGTCTGGGGAGGGGGCAATCAGCGGCCAGGGGCTGGGATTCAAAGGGCTCTGGGCTGCTGGCAGCCGCGGGGAGCCCTGAGCCCTTTAAATCCCAGCCGCGGCCGGGAGTCAGAGGGCTCTGCGCTGCCCGCAGGCTTTGCGGCGGCGGCTGGGATTTAAAGGGCTCAGGGCTCCCTGCGGCGGCCAGCAGCCCAGAGCCCTTTGAATCCCAGCCCCTGGCCGCTGATTGCCCCCTCCCCAGACCCCTGCCCCAATTGCCCCTCAGGACCCCCACCCCCTATCTAAGCACCACTGGTCCTTGTCCCCCGATTACCCCCTCCCGAGACAACTGCCCCTTGGAACCCCAGCCCCTATCTAAGCCTCCCTTCCCCTTGTCCCCAACTGCCCCCTCCTGAGACCCCACCCACTTCCCCCCAGGACCCCACCCCCTACCTGTCCCCTGATAAGCCCCCTGGACTCCCATGCCTATCCAATTGCTGCCTGTCCCCTGACTGCCCCTCTGAACCTCTGCCCCATCCAACCCCCCCTGCTCCTTGTCCCTTGACTGCCCCCCGGAACCTCCAACCCCCAAACCGCTTACTGTGCCACTCAGACCAGCGTGTCTGGCTCCGTGCAGCTCCAGACAGTTGCTGCCATGCTCCCCCATGGAGCCCACAGCCCTCTCCCACCCCCAGCACCTGCCTTTCAGATTTGAACACCTCAAAATTCAGGAGTGCTCAAGCTCCATTTGGGCAGCTTTTACTTCATTTCTCCCAAATCAAATATACTGATCCACTGTAACTTGCTGTAGAAAAAGTAGGATAAAATTGAGCAAGAAATGCTTATTAGGACTGGAATTGCTACTTTCAACAGCCATTGCCTTTTTGTTTGTTTGAAAGGAAGACAGTGAGATTGCATTGGCAAATTCCCCATAGAAAGAAAGAGTGGAACAAAAGAATAATAAAGGCTCCTCAACTTTTCCTCATTTATGGAGGACAGTCTTATAATATGCATCCAGATAGCCTCCAATCACACAAGCTGAAAATTGTTCCACTTTACTGCAGCTCTGTAAGCATATGGGAACCAATCCTGTCTGTTCTGTGCACATCCATAATTCCGGCTGAACGACCCACCCTGGGAGCGAGTTACCAGTGACCCAGGGCTGGGGCGGAAGGAGGTGTGGGGGGGGCACTGGTGTGGGGAGCCCAGGGCTAGGGCAGCAGCAGGGTGGAAGGAGGGCACTGGTGGAGAGGAAAGGGGGAAGCCCAGCGCTGGGGTGACAGGGGGTGTGTGTGGGTGGGGGGAGAGCCCAGGACTGGGGCAGCAGGAGGGTACGGGGGGAGCCCAGGGCTGGGAAGGGGGACAGCAAAAAACCTAGAGCTGGCCCTGCCCACAACCCCCAGCTGTGTCCTTGTGTGTGTCTGTCTCCATCATCCCTGGCTGTGTCTGTCTGTCCCACAACCCCCTGGCTGTGTCCGTGTGTGTGTCTGTCCCACAGCCCCCCCCCCCCCCCAAGCTGTGTGTGTGTGTCTGGCTGCCCCCAGAGCTCACCGGCTGTGTCTGTCTGACAGTGACAGACCCTGCTGCTCGCTCTGCCCAGCGCTGAGAGCCGCTGCCTGTGGCTCCCTCCCCCTCCCTGCTGTGGAGGTGTGGCCAGGCAGCTCCGGCACCGCCCCTGGCAGCTCCCATTGGCTGGGGTTCCCGGCCAATGGGCTGTGAGCCAAGTCAGCCCCGGAGCCTCTCCGGGGGCTGGGGAGAGCTGCCGCTGAGGTAAGAGCGCCCACATTGCTGGCGCGGGGACCCCCGGAGCACAGGGCCTGGGGCCCAAACATTGGTGGAGCTGGGCCCACCCTCGGGATTATTGGTGGGGCCTGGGCTCCACGGGCCCATAGAACTCGCCGCCTATGCATCTGGGATAGAGTAATCTTTAGAATAATTTTCTCCCGATTTTCCAGCATTATCCTTACCATGTCTTGTGGGTGATGAAGGCACATAAGTACCTTTTGTCACAGCAGCACTATATGTTTGTGCTACTAGTGGCCGGTCATGTGATGCAGACTCTAAAATTTCATTGGCTGGCTCCATACTGCCATCTAGCCTAGTGGGTAGAGAAAGATTAGATGTGCAGAAGTGGTTCAAGTAACAAATCACCAATACAACTGCTGTTAATACTCCTGCAGGCCAATTATGTAAAACCTCCATATTAGGCATGCAAAAGATCATACATGTGTAATATTAAAGATTTTATTAATGCCTTTGGTCACATTTTCTCAATCTTCAATGCCACACATCACTTGCATTGTGACCGAGAGGTGTCAGCCTTCCAAAAAATTGTAGGGAAAGCATTTGGTGGACTGCACTTCTCATCACAAACACTGAAGACAAATCATCTAAATGATGCCAAAGGCATAAAAAGATCTAAGTGGCTGGAAGCTGAGGCTAGATACATTCAGACTAGAAATAGGGTGCAAATTTTTATTAATTTTTTAAACAATGAGGATTACCCAGTAGAACAATTCACCACAGTAATGTGGTGGATTACCCATGACTTGAAATCTTTAAATCAAGATTAGACTTTTTTTTTGTAGAAGATATGCTCTTGCCCAAAAAGACGTTATAGCCCTGATGCAGGAATTACTGGGTAAAATTCTAGCCTTAAAAATCTATGAATCCTTGCTATGCTATCAGCCCTGATCTCTCCTAAACCATTCTACAGACCTGCTACTAAATAAACCATGTGGCTAGCCTACAGACAAGGCAGCTTACAAGTAAGCCTGTCCCGTGACATTAGATATCAGTGCAGGAGCCTGTTTCTGTATTTGTAAAATGGAGAGAATGATGCCTCCCCACCTTTGGAAAGTTCTCTCATCCATGAATGAAGTGTGTTAGGTGTCACATGTTTCATATTCTTGTTAAAGTAACTGAACCACCAGTTGCGTGGCAGGAGATGGAAGTATAGACTGACAGCAGATTGATTCTTGACTGTAATCAGACAGCATTAAGTTTCTGCTACGAAAGTAAACTGATGCTTAGTGTAATAGTTACTAGGAAGGAAGAAGCAAGGAGATTCTAAAGGTTACTCACCTCCTGCCACTGCTCTTAAATGTATCAATACAAAAATGAGCTCTAAGATTTGAGTTCAGCAGGAGGAAATGAGTTTTGGAACAACAGAGATTTTTGTCAGTCCAGTTATATTAGAAAACCAAACGTGACAAGTATACAGGTAGGACCAAGTCTGGACTTACTTGTGCTGTTTCATTAGCGTGCACTCTCCTCCTTCCTGGGGGTCCAGGTTGTACATATAGAGATACCCATCAGAAGCTCCCACCAGTAAACGGGGAATCTTCTGGATTCTAGAAGAGATTAGGAGAGGACACAGAAAACCAAGTTTTAGGAATGTGACAGAAACCACAATTTTCTGCTGGCATAAAACTAAGTGATCACTTTCCACTCACTTGCTCTCTCTCTACAGCTCATAAGAAATCTGGTTCAATGGCTACATATGCCACGCTCCCATGACAAAAGTAACATGCATGGGAATCCGGCACAAAACTACCATTGGCATTAAAGGGAGCCATTTGTGTAGGTCTTGTGCATGTCAATTAACTTACATGTGGAGGCAGTGTTGTCTAATGGCAAAAGGAGACAAGGAGTCAGAAGACTCTGGTTCGCATACTAGCTCTGCTACTCACTTGCTGTGGCATTGTATGGTACTCAGTTTCATCATCTAACATGTCGATATACTTCCCTACCACACAGGCATGAGGTGAGGCTTATTTAATGTTTGGAGAGAGCTCTGAGATCAGATGAAATGTTATTAAATGTAAAATGAAACCTGTAAATTTGAGCAGATCAGCACAAATTTATTAATTCTCCACAAAACACATTTAATACTGCACAGTTTATTGCTTTGATAGCTGTGCCAAATGCTCCACTTTTGGTTCAGACAAAATGAAGATTAAAATCTGTGTAGTCAGTTAAAAACGACTCACAAATGCTAACTTTTACCCAAATTTAAGAGCTTGTCTTAGGAAGGTGCCAAATCTGGGGTCTGCAATTACCTTTAAAGTCTTCTGTATTGGATAGTCACTACTGTCTAATGCAACAAACTTAATACCAAATGCACTAACATTTCATTCAGCACTAACGGGGAATGAATATTCTAGGTCTGAGTCTGTTTTTAAACATTCTTCCTTCATCATGAAGGATTTCTGGAAGCTCACAAAATCCTCTTTAAAAAGCAATTAATTCCACAATCATCCTTGAAGAAACATTATGCCTTCTGTTTCAGTCGGGCTATAAGTAATTAGTTTTCACACACTGTTCCTGAGCACGAGGAAGTTTTCAATTGGTTACCAAATGACAATTCAACCCCGGATGTGTGCTATACATTAGCCATTTAGCTATACATGAGATGTGTGACCTGACAAGCCAGAAAACCTTGGAACATTATCTACTCTGTCAATGCTTCCTTTGCTTGAAACTGGCAGTCCACTGGGTGGTGGGAAAAAAACTCATCTCCTTACTCACATGGCAAGAGCACAGATGTTTTTGTGTCCACAGAATGGCAGACGGACTGTAGCAAAGGCTCTACCCTGGTTAAACATTTCTGTGACTTGAGAGGGCAGATAGCTTGTGGAGGCCAGCAGCACTTTTCCAAAGTAACCTGTCCAGGTAGTGGGCTCTTCCTGAGGTCTAAAGTTCAGGAGGAAGAAAAAGGAAAGTTGAACTCTATTGAGTACTTTGACATTAAAAACAACCTGCACCGGCAGAAGGATGGCTGGTGGTCTTTTTACTTTATCATGTATAAAGGCTCTTTTCCTTGTTTGCCCCCTTCCCCTTAGAAATAACCCTACTGATAAGTCTGGTATCCCCTATTTTTGTTGGGCTTCTCACTAAGTCTCATGTACTACGAGCACTCTTAGCCCTTAGTGAATGGATAGGATATTAAATTGCTAACTTTCTTCCTACTTATAAAATTGCATTACAAAAAATGTTAAACAAAAAGTTTAAGCAACCTGACTATAAAAAAGAATCACTTCCATTCTCAATCAAGTTTCACTCTCGTTTATCTAGTGTCATAATCCAACTATTATCCAGAATCTCTCAGAGACAACAGTAAACAACATCTGGATTTCTAATACAACGATCATGCAGGAAAATTGAAAAACTTTTCTAGAACTCCTTTATGCATCATGAAGCAGCAGAAAGGGCACAAATCCAAATTCCCTTTGCAGGTCACCTTTGAAATGATAATCTAGAGAGTCAATATGCTCCATGCTCTCACCCACACAAATGTAAGTGTTTTTAGTTGCAGGCTTTTATGGCACTCCATGCATGTCAGTACTATGATATATGCAGGTGGGGAAGATGACTCACTTTGTAAAGTAAAAGGCACGTGTGATTAAAAACATTTATGTGCCTCCATTCTTCTCCTAATGATGTCTCATCAGCAGAAATACCTTTTCTATTCACAGAGGGACGTGTGTATCTCAGCAGCTGAATTCAGCCAGCTGATCCACAATTGTCTTGCTATGCCCTTAACAGTAAGGGGTTTTCAAAAGAAGGAAGTATCCAAGTCAGGGCTAGGCAAACTTTTTGGCCCGGGGCCACATCTGGGTGGGGAAATTGCATGCAGGGCCATTAATGTAGGGGACTGAGGTGCGAGAGGGAGTGTGGGGTGCAGGAAGGGGCTCAGGGCAAGGGGTTGGGGTGCAGGAGGGTTGCGGGGTACAGCAGGGGGCTCAGGGTAGGGGGTTGGGGTGCAGAAGGGAGTTCAAGGCAGGGGGTTGGGGTGCGGGCTCCAGATGTACAGCTCTGCCGTTGCAGTGGCACACAGTGGGACTAAGGCAGGCTCCCTGCCTGTCCTGGCCCTGTGCCACTTCCGGAAGTGGCTGGCACCAAGTCCCTGCGGCCTCTGGGGGGCTGAGGGGCAGAGGGCACTGCACACTGCCTTTGCCTGCGGGTACCTCCCTCCAAAGCTCCCACTGACCACAGTTTCCCGTTCCCGGCCAATGGGAGCTGCGGGGGGCAATGCCCTCTGCCCTCCCCCTTCACCCCTGGGGCCGCAGGGATGTGGTGCCGGCCACTTCTGGGAGTGGCGCAGGGTCAGAGCAGGCAGGGAGCCTGCCTTAGCCCCGTGGCACCACAGGGGTGGCAATCCTGCGGGCTGGATCCAGAGCCCCGATGGGCCGGATCCAGCCCACAGACCATAGTTTGCCCACCCCTGGTCCAAGCTCCTGAGAATTCATCCAGACTGTCAAACATCAAGTCTGTTTCTTGAGCATTTCTGAAACTTACTTTTCCTTCACAGTCTCGAGTTTGAAGATGTGCACTGTTTCTGTGTTACTGGATGCAGAGAGGAACATGCCATCCATGCTGAAGGCCAATGAGCAGATGCTCACGCACCTAGAAGAGAGAGTAACCGCATAAATGTCTACATACTAGTGCTATGCCAAACAGGAACTGGAGAAAAGTTATCATTAATTCATATTGAGCTCATGAGTCTCAGTTAAAATGGGAATATTAGTTCCCTACACTAGCATATAGGAATCTTGGTCACTGAATATTTCCAGCCTCTTCAGTTATTAATCCAGCTGCATTGTGCAGGCCAGGAAAAATTCTGAAAACGTTGCAGAAAGGTGGAAAAAGACAGCTTTCCTTGTTCAGTCTCGTATCAGAGATTTACAGATCACTCACAGTTAAACCAAGATCTTCAAAGGACTTAGAGCCTGTATGCACTGCCCTCTGTGAATCGGAAAAGGGAAAACATTTCTAGAGAGACCATTCTGAACTCTTTTCGTTGACATTTCCTGATTTGCTTACGGAAGACAGAATCTCAGGCTTCTGAGTTTGGACTTCTCGTTATCCACTGGATTTCAACTGAGACCCCAGCTAGGGAACCAGCAGGTATCAGAGTCCAAATTCAGTCTACCCATCTCTAGATAAAGCCCAATGCAACTACAGGCTAAGTATCACAGAAACTGCAGTATTATACCAGTGGCTTATAGGAATCAAAATGGTTAAACAGAGAGTTGAAGAAGTGTGAAAACAATCTATCAGCTATTTACACATTATTTTTCGGTCATGAAATCTAAGTGTGCCCCAAATGTGAACTTGATGACCTTCGTGAAATGAGTTTGTTAGTCTCAAGAGAGGCCAAGGACTGAATGAATCAGAGACCAAATACTTGAATCAGTTCTTTTCAATACCTATTCTAGTGTTTTATACTGTAGATTAGTGCAGCCACACATAGTACCATAATCATACCAGATACTTTACAGTAGTTGACCTGTGTCAAACAAGTACCTGTACCCATACATTTCTAATCTAAAAGCAAGAGCAAGTACAATACTGCATGGCAAGCTTTGGAAGGGAAGGAGGTTAGCATACATTCAATTGGAAGTTGTTCCAGGAACACTGATAGTGGGAAAGCAAGAGTGGGTGAAGGCTACGATGTTGCTGGCAGATCAGGTGCCAGCTCATGCCAAGGTCCCCATGTCTCAAGTGAGCAATGATTAATACATAGCTGGAATCATTCTGGCTCACCTGTGTTAGTCCTATTAAAATAGGTATTATAAGAATGTGGTCAGCATTTGTTGCTTCTCTCCCCCACCCTTCTCCAGTGCGGATGCTTACTCCTGAGGGCATTCGGCGGCAAAAAAATTAAAATTCTACAAATGTTATTTGTCAAATAAATACGGAGGCTCCAGCCTGGCATTGGGGAGCACGAGCCACTGGCTGCACAGAGGTGGGAGATCACTGTGCAGCTCTCCCCAGGACACGGACTCAGTGAAGTTGCACCCAACCCTGATACAGCATAAGGACCTGGCCTGTCCCAGAAGCACCCCAAGGCCCTGCCCCTCTGTGTGGACGGGCAGGCTCAGCAAGCCAGGATCCAAGTGTAGAGGGGGTTAATGTGGGTTGAGAGAGTTCTGTGTGGAGAAATCTGGGTGCGGGCGACTCAGCGGGGGGGGGGGGGGAGAGAATCAGGATGCACAGGGGCTTGTTGGGGGGTTCTGAGTGCAACGGTAATGGGACCCTGCAGGGGGGTGAATGTGGTTGGGGCTCAGTGAAGGGGGCTGGGTGTGGGGGGGCTCAGTGGTGGGGTTCAGATGCTGGGGGACTGGGGCTCAGTGGGGTGGGGATCCAGGTGCAGTTGGGGTGGGGTGGGGATCTGGGGGCATGTGGGCCAGGTGTCAGGGGAGTAAGGCTCATCAGGTGGGGTTTTGAGTGTGGGGGGGGTGAGGCTTGGCAGGAGGGTCTGGGTATGAGGGGGTCTAGATGCCTGGGGGTTGGGTGGATGGGGGACCAGCTCCCTGTACAGGAATCCCTTCCCCTGCAGCTAAGGAGCAATGGGTGCAGGAAGGGTGTATGTGTGTGTGTGGGGGGCGGGGGGGTGTCTGGAGAGCTTCCTGCAACTGGGAGAGAAGCCTAGGAAAGTGGGTCCAGAGGAAATCCAATCCTCCCCAGCCCACGCAGGACTAGCAGCTGAGCCCAGTGCAAGGTAGGAGCCACCAGCCGGGTCTTCCCCAGTCCTGCCTCCTGCCCCATAGTGATTTTTCTCTCTGCTGGCTGCCTTGGGCATCTGATACATATTACTGGGGCGAGTCACATGACTGCTCGTGGCTTTCCTTTGCTTCCCTGTCAGAAAGTCATTTTTTGGTGGGGAAGCAAAGAAATCTGCAGGGAACATAAATTCTGTGCAATCGCAGTGGCACAGAATTTCCCAGGAGTAGAAGATGAGTCATGCAAGTGGATTCCACTGATAAAACTGGAGTTTGTACATAGCAGGAGAGGGATAGAAGCCCCCAGATAAAAGGAACTAGGTATCTCTATGCAGCTTGGACTCTGGGAGGCAAGGTTTTTCTTGGCATAGGCAAGAGATCTTCAGCTGTTTAGCCTGGGTTAGCCCTAAAGGACATACAGAGCTTGCTGATTATAGAAGCTTCTATTAGCTTTTAAAACTTATTTGTGTGTATATTTACCCTCTTTAACCTTGTAAAATAACTCTGGGTTCTTTTTTCTATTTAATAAATCTTCATATAGTTTATTATAGGATTGGCTACAAGTATTGTCTTTGGTGTGAGATCTAAAGTGCAACTGACTTGGGTAAGTGAATGGTCCTTTGGGACTAGGAGTAACCTGAATACTGAAGTGATTCTTGGTGTAAGGGACCATCTATCACAAAGGTACGCTCACCTGGGTGACAAGATAGGTTGGAGTACCGAAGGAGACTATATGTGACTCCATGTTAAAGCTGTTTTAGTGCCTGAAGAGTTCACACTTGATAATTGGTTGGTGAAATCTAAATATAGAACTCACAACTAATTTGGGATTTGTGCCCTGCTTCCTAGCAGTCTGCCCTGAGATTGGTACTCACACTCTTGAGTCACTGTAGGCAGCATTACACATAATGATACAGAATTCAGGAGACAAGCTTGAGTAGTCTCTAGGGAGGGGTTTTTGGAGAAGATGAGCAAAGAGATGTAGGCAGAAGTGGATTAGTTAGTGCTCTGCAGAGATGCTTGGACTTAACGTGGAAGGGGGGGATGTCTGTTCAGAGATCTGGGACTGGAGAGAGATAGTAAGATCTGAAAGAAACAAAACAATCTTCCCATTTGAATATACAGAGACAGGAAAAGAGCAGAGTATAGAAAGGTGAAGGCTAGAGAAGATTGCAATTGTCAAGAAGGAAAGTTACCACAGTATGGACAGGTATAAACTGACAAAAGGACAAATTTTTGGAAATGTTGGCCTGAAAGGCAGAGTGCATAAAAGGGAAGGAAAGAAGAGTTGAAGAGGTCACCAAGATTGAGCCTGGGTGATTGAAAGAGTGGTGTCATCTTAACTGGGTTTTTATCTGTCACCACTGCCACACAGAATTCAGCTGCCATCTAGTCCCTACGGATATTCTCAGTTTAGAAAGACAAGAAAGCAAAAACATAAGTTTATGAAAAATGCAAAAATGCTTAATAATACTATTTGAATCTAAAGGTTCCCCTGACACATCTATAGTGAATGTTTTTAATGTTTACACTCAGTTTCACAAAAAAAAGTGTATTTCTAACGTTGAGAGGTAAGAGTAATCAAAATGTATTCTGAAGGTTTTGGAAATATATTAGAGCCTTTAATGAGTGCCAGTATAGCCAAAGGTTAAGTACAAGATCTTGCTTGTCACTGCTGTAAAAGACAGACTATATATACATAACTGATAAGCTCTCTTTAGTTAGAAGCTTCTGGTGACATTGGCAAACAAACTGCTTGAATAGCTTTGAGCTAATGACATATGAATACATTATTATAATGTACATTTGTTACGTAGGTGGGAAAGTCTGAGGAAAGGGATTGTTCCTTAACGCTGCCTGCTTCTGATCTCCTGATGAAACTGCATGAAGCAGACTATCACCTGTTCGTAATTAACGGTAACTGGAAATTGAGTGAGATTTAAGTACAATGTAAAAATGTCATTCCATCACAAGTGTCATTACCAATCAAAGCTATAAAATTAAGATTCTGCAGTTTACGAAAACATGTATAAATCTCAAAATTAGACTTTCATAAGTGATCCATTCCCTGTCTCCCATTCCCAGCTTCTGGCAAACAGAGGTTAGGGACACCAGCCCTGCCCATCCTGGTTAATAGCCATTGATGGACCTGTCCTCCATGAATTTATCTAGTTTTTGAACCCTGTTATACTCTTGGCCTTCACAACATCCTCTGGCAAAGAGTTCCACAGGTTGACTGTGCGTTGTATGAAGAAATACTTCTGTTTGTTTTAAATCTGCTGCCTGTTAATTTCATTTGGTGACCCCTAGTTCTTGTGTTATGAGGAGTAAACGCTTCCTTATTTACTTTCTCCACACCAGACATGATTTTATAGACCTCTATCATATCCCCCCTTAGTCGTCTCTTTTTTCAATTCAAGCCAGATTCCAGTAAGACTTCCATCATTGTTCACTTGTTAACCCCGGAATGGCTAGCAAGTAGATCTGAAAAGAGTTCATCTCAACCCTTAAACTATTCTAATAATCATAAAAGGTACGTTGCGTAAAAACCACCACCCTCATTCTTCAAAATAAAAAATTCCCAAGTGGTCAATTTATACTGCCTCTGAAAGAATGTTCAGATGACAGCAACCAGAAATATGTAGAAGTCGAGTATACTTAAAGTTTAGTGTGGTTACTCTCCACACTCTAAGATTTAGCTCACTTTGCTATATGTTAGTATTAGCACTCAGCAACTTCATAATAGGGAGTAGTTGCATAAACAACTCTAGTAACAAATTATTGTGAGGTGAAACAGTACCGTTTTTCCTAAAGGCAGTAATGCACCACCACACAGAAAGGAGGTCACTGGGTGCATTGTATTAAGCATCCACAGATGTTTAACTTTTTAAAAACTAGATTTTAAAAGGAAAAATTTAAAGCAGCTCTTCATCAGCTATGTATTGTACGTGTACATTGCAGAAAAGAATTAGGTGAAAAGCCCGTAAGTTTTCCCTAAATGGCAAAACAGTTTTGGATGCTTGATAATGAAGTAAATAGAACCGTATGTATGGTATTTTTTCAGAAGTACTTCAAGATTTGTGTTTTGCTCCCTTGCTCTGTCTATATTGCAAGTCTGTCGCATATGTTCTCTACTGCCTCATGCTTTTAAAATAAGCTTTTCTACTTTAGAAGTCAGGCCTTCACTTCCTTTTCTTGTTGCAAGGCTTTTGGAGGGCTTGATATATCATTAGAAACTAAGAGCAAGCATTTTTTGTTCCCCATTTCCTTCATTCAATAGGAGAAAACCTGGCCCAATTTGAGCTTCTTGTATGCTCTCTTTTGACTTAGACAGTGGGGAGCCAGGGAAAGGGGTTGGTTAGAAATCATCCTAAAAAAAAAAATCAGGACAGCATTCTTCCTCCTTACAACTACAATTTTTAGGCTAACTAGCATTTCTTGACATACTAGCCAATAATCAGCAAAACTGTCAGTGTTTAATACTCATATAGCTTTCTAAATAATATGGTTCAGCAGTCCAATGAACGAACCCAGTTTTGGACACAAACATCAGTGTTAAATCTCTAAAGCCCTTTAGTTCAGATATCAGAACTAGAACCTCACAAATCTTGAGCAGGAAAGATATCTTTCCTAACACCAGCATCATTACCGCACCACAAGCAGCAGTGCTATAGCTGGCATGGCTTGATGTGTATTGATACAAGTATCAGAGGGGTAGCCGTTTTAGTCTGGATCTGTAAAAGCAGCAAAGCGTCCTGTGGCACCTTATAGACTAACAGATGCTTTGCTGCTTGTATTGATACAGTCTGTCAGTGTGCTGGAGCGTCTTATGGTGGAAATATATCAGAAGTCTGCAAAGTTGGCAGGTCAAGTCAAAAAGAGCTACAGAGGGCCATATTTTCTCTCTCGCTTTCTCACAAACCTGGCCTGTAACTTTAAGGGATCCAGGATCAATTGTAGTGAAGTATAAACTTTACTTCAGTTACTATGACTCATGGCTATACAAAAGGTCAACTACAGAATATATTGGAAATCTACCGCAAGGAACAAGCTTCAGAGAATGAGCTTTTTTGAACTTCACCTCTTCACTCCCCTTCGGAATTCAAAGAGTTTCTGTCCCTCTGGAATGGAAAATACTCGGATCACTGTCCCCTATGAAGAAAAAAACCAAGCCTCATTCCTCAATTTAAATACCTGCTTTGTGGTTCTCACTCTAGTCAGCGTGCACAAAGATCAGAGTACTATCATAACCAGTTCATACTGTGCAATTCTTGTCACAATTGCTGCACACCAGATAAGAGTCACTCAACATAAGCCAGTCACATATATCCTTCGGGTTTATTTTTAGAGGGTGGAAAAAGCAGAAAGAGGATGGGCTTAATAGCTGACCTACGAAGTTAAAGAGAAGGAGTTATGCATCAAGGAGGAACTTTTTCTCTTTCTGAGCATACTTGTAACAGTATTTCTTTTCCTTGTGGAAAGGAAATGCAACTAGCGCTACCTCCTAGGCATGGTACCATGTGATAAAAGAAAATGGTATGCACTTCAGTTCGGTTCTGAGAGAGAGTGTAATATTCCAATCTAATACAGAATGAGATGAGCCTGTGCTGATTTGTGCAATTCAGACAGAAGTTGTCAGTCTGTGCCAGATATAGGCTAGTCATTTCTCTCCATTCCACTTTGATTTTTACTGTCTTGTTTCTGTTTTATGATTTTACTTTCCTAATACACAAGATAGCTAACTTCCAATAAATATACTTAATCACTGATGGGGGATGTCCTGACCACAGACAATCAGATGTAAAGCAGTTATTTAAAAGCTTGTTACCACTAATATCAGTAGCTCCTAATTCAGGGAATTTTAATTATACCAGCCAACCTCTCTTTTTAGTACTTGTGAAATATTTAAGATACTTTGTAGTGTTTCAAAGTAAGCGTCACTCTGATCCATACAGTCACAATCAAATTAAAACCTACCTTTTCTGATGCTGTGGCAAGTTTAGTGCCATTTGCATCAAAGGCCAACGCAGCCAAGGGACTATCATGAGCTGGGATCATATTAGCAGCTCTCTGCAAGAATAAGCCAATAAAATATAGAACTTAGTATAGTGCAGACAAAAAAAAAGTAAAATCAGAACAAAATGCAAGGCTGGATGTTTAAGAGAACCCAAACAAATGTACGTTATCTTGTTTTAGACCTGGTAATATACTGGAATGTACAACTTCACTAAAACATTAATATCACCATTCATAAAAATGACTGACAGCACAAAAGATACCTTAAGGAAAAAACCAGGGTTGTCACAATTAAAAAAAATCACAATAATGAGATTAATAAAATAGTCATGATGAATCAGTTTTAATCGCACTGTTAAACAATTATAAATATTTTTGGATGTTTTTCTACATTTTCAAATACACATTTCAATTACAACATAGAATACAAAGTGTATGGTGCTTACTTTATATTTTGATTACAAATATTTACACTGTAAAAAAGATAAACGAAAGAAATAGCATTTTTCAATTCACCTCATACAAGTACTGTAGTGCAATCCCTATCATGAAAGTTCAACTTACAAATGCAGATTTTTTTTTTTAACATAACTGCACTTAAAAACAAAAAAATGTAAAACTTTAGAGACCGCAAATCAAAGCTTGAAGGGGCATACGAATGATTAGCATATCTGGTATGTAAATACCTTGCAATGCCAGCTACAACAGTGCCATGCAAACGCCTATTCTCATTTTCAGGTGACATTATAAATAAGCAGGCAGCATTATTTCCCATACATGAAAAAACTTGTTTGTCTTAGTGATTGGCTGAACAAAATAGGACTGAGTGGACTTCTAAGAGGTGAATAGAAAAAACACTCTTTTGCTTCTTTTTACAGTACAAATATTTTAAAAAAATAATATAAAATGAGCACTGTACACTTTGTATTGCATATTGTAATTGAAATCAATGTATTTGAAAATTTAGAAAAACATCCAAAAATATTTATAAATAAATTTAAATTGGTATTCTATTTTTATTTAACAGTGTGATTAATCATGACTTTTTTTAACCTAGTTAATTTGTTTTGTGTTAATCGCATGCATTAACTGTGATTAACAGCCCTGGGAAAAACTATTTCAATCTTGCTTATTTTTTAATCTATAATGCTCAACCCTACCCACTAATCAAATGCAGTATTACCCCTTTACTGTGTTCCACTGTTTTCTGTCCAGCTTCAGTAACAGACCAACTAGAGTAGAAACCTCCTTCCACAATAATGATCTCAAGTAATTTGATTTCCATTAACTCCTCTTTGAGCTTATTAAGCCAAGTCTCAAAAAAAGCACATCTTTAAAGTGCCAGTAGTATTGACAAGGACTCTCACCAGATTGATGGTGTCAAAGACTTGCACCTCTCCTATGGCCGCACTTCCTGGGTAGGCCAGATAGCAATTGTCATTGTTTATTGACAAGGCGCACAAGCCTATGAAGGATAAGCAAAAAAGGATTAGAGAGGCAGAGGCCAAAACTTACCCATCATAGGTTTAGTTCTATATTCAGATCAAGTTACAAAATATCAAAATTTAACTCAAAGCCAGTGTCCTCAGAAGGGACTTAAATGGGATGGGGGCTGGACAATCTTGAGGCCAACAGCCACCAGTTTAGAAAAGTGATATATCATTTTAAGTCAGAAATAGTAATTCAAAAGGTATAGAAACTGTGATGAAGAGCCAAGAATTATGATCAAGTCTAAATAATATCCCTAGGAAATTTTTCACCTGATCAGGAAAATAAGGTACTGAAAAAAAAAAAGTTTCACATAGGATGGCAGAGATTTTTTATTTTTTTTTATTTGTGATGGTATTAATGCAAAGAAATTCTCAAAAATCCACTTAGTGTCATGGTGCAAGTTCAGCACCCTTTGAATCTGAATATACTTCAGGGTCTAGCAGCTAACTCCCACTGTCAAGTGGGAATAAAGATTCTATTGAGAGCTCTACACAATTTCCTATAAGAAACAAAGTCGCATACAATGAAAGAGACTTTACATTCCATGTGTCTCTTAAATTAACTGAGCCCCTAGATAGATATTCACCAGCAGGGTTGGGGGGCGTCTCCCTGATTGTATGCAGCACCTTCATGTCTCGTATGTTATGTATGTACAGAGACTCTTCCAGGCATACTATCAGCCTCTAGAGAAAGGGGAGAGGAAAGTAAAGACAAAATTAAATATATTAAAAGGCATTTGTACAATTTCTTACAGATTACCACAACCTATGTCCAAAACATATTAGGCAATTTTGAAACACAAAGGCAGAAAGTCCTTGCCCAATTCAGTGCTAGGCATTTCTGAGTTGATGGGAAGAATTAACATTAAACGGAAATAAAAGATAAAAGCGGAATCTTTTTATAAAAGACTGTTCTATACTGAAAATGTATAGTGGCATAGCTACATCATCTAGGGGTGTAAAAACTCCACACCCTAACTGACTTAACTATAGCAACATAACCTCTAGCATAGATGCAATTATGTTGACAGAAGGTGGCTTCCTTCTGACATAGGTAACTTAGTTCAAGGAGTTGGTTGTTCCTACACAGACATAAAACCACCCTCTGTTGGTGTAGTATGCATCTACACTATGATCTATGCCAGTAGAGTCTCTGTAGCATAGATATATGCTTATTCTCAGCAATACCCAACAACTGGGTTACTTGCACACACCGAGATTTAAGGTATATTGTCTAACTAATACAGCCCTCAACCCTACAAAGACTCAACAACTTCCACAGTATTTCCCATATAGAAAGCATTAAGTTTAAGGAACTCTTCTGTAGTTCTTGAATCAATTATGGAGAATGATGTCCTGGGGGATGTTTCACGACAACATTCATACTCAAGACTTTCACACAAATGAAGATGTTAATTGCCTATACCCTTCCAGGGCCAGAAGCAGGAAAGTTAACATTAGCAGTTTCAAACTATTTTTTGGCACCAGAGGGAAATAGAACTTGGCAGGGGCCATATCCCCAACCTGTCAAGAGACATTTCTACACCCAATCATTACTACTTACCTGTCTATTTAGTTTGACAGCCAGGATTGTATTGGAATAACTGTAGTTGCAAATCTCAGTCCCCTTCTTAAAGTGGCAGACTTTCAGCTTGCGTGGGGCTTTAAGGCTAACTATGGCCACCAAGCTACTGGAGAACAGCCTCTCCACGATGCACACATCTTCTGTGTCGGCTAAGGAGTTACAAAAAGGAAAGGGAAGTAAGAAATGCCATGTTAGAGAAAAAGTACCCTACCGACCACAAAAAGACTGAAGCCAATCCACAAGAAGTGAGAACAGACTGTAATCTTAATTTGCGAACAGAACCCTACACACTGAATTCTGATTTACAAAGCCCCTTCTTCAGATGCCATAGTATTTTACATGTTTGTAAAATGTGAGGGTATTTTTTAAATGGGTTTACTTGTTATTTGTGTAGACATTATTAATAGGATACTGAATGGCTGCATCAAAATCTCATAAAAGGAAAGGATCTTACATTGTGTGATGAATAGTGAAATGAGCAGGTGACTGCCTAGATAAATGCTATATAAATTAAGTACCCCTGTGTGTGTGTGAAAAGCTTTATGATGCCAAGTAACCTGGAATTTATGCACACATCTGCATGCAGACAGGAAAAACTATTGTACTCAAGGCAGTTGGTAAATTGGTTGTTCTGAAACTATAAGGGCCACCAGCTCTTCCCATGGCACTTTCATTTTTCTGAGGTCTCACATCTGAAAACTGACCAGGCATGATCTCAAATAGCTGTAAAAACTGACATGAGGACTGAGCATCTGGATAATCCACTGAGCCAGAGAGAGCAGTGACTCCTTCTCCCTGCTGGATCAATAGTGGCATTTTCTAGGACAGTTGGCTGTATATATGCATTTAATATTAAAGTGGAAAGAAGAAATGAATTTGTTAAGCACTCTCCAGTTCAAATACTTATCAGATGCCTACAGGAGTTCTAGAGCTGTAAATAAATATCTGCTAAAAGCCTGATGTTCCATTATAGACTCAGTCAAGGCAAGCTCCTTGAGCCATCCTGCCTTGATCCATTATTGTAAATCTACCATTTCAAAAATCAATATTTGGATTAGTGCAATGCTGATGCTTGCCAAACGGGAAAACTGCCTGAAAGAACTATTTCTGAGGGCTTCAGAGGCATCTGTTGGTACAGTCAAGCAATTGATACTCTTCTCATCAGCAAAGCCAGAAAGTTGCTTGAAAGACTACCAGTATATTTATCTGTCCAATCTGTCTAGCACAGGGGTCGGCAACCTTTCAGAAGTGCTGTGCCGGGTCTTCATTTATTCACTCTAATTTAAGGTTTCACGTGCCAGTAATACATTTTAATGTTTTTAGAAGATCTCTTTCTATAAGTCTATAATATATAATTACTCTATTGTTGTATGTAAAGTAAATAAGGTTTTTAAAATGTGTAAGAAGCATCATTTAAAATTAAATTAAAATGCAGAGCCCCCTGGACCAGTGGCCAGAACCCAGGCAGTGTGAGTGCCACTGAAAAGCAGCTCGCGTGCCGCCTTCGACACCCATGCCATAGGTTGCCTACCCTGGTCTAGCATATGAACACATCCAATACCCTACACACCTGTTTACTATGAGTGAGTTTTCAGCTAATTCATCTACCTTTTTTTTTCCTTCCCCAATTTTTACTTGAAATATTTAAAGAGGTCTCTGAGCAAGATGTGCATGTACTCCCCACTTCAAGAAACAGTCTCAGTACCAAAGCTGCTGTAGGAAGAGTTTATACCAAGTACTTTTCGTTATTAAAATGCAACCTTAGTAGATGAAGGATCTTTCAGTTTTAATCAAAACTTGTTAATTGCCTTGTAACAGTTCAAACATGTTTACACAGAAACAAGCTTCTATCCAAAGTATGAGAGAAACATCAAAATAGTTTGTTTAAAGCAGCCTTGTAAAATTCTATTCACCCCCTTTTCTGAGCCAAAGTAGTAGTGTCTTTTTTTTTTTTTTTTTTTTAAACACAGAGGGGAACGGGTGATTAATTTTTCAACATGGGAAGAATAAGCACTTAGTTTCTGTGCCTGGGCTAGTAAGTTTTCACAAGCATGGTTTAATTCAGTGGATCTCAACCTTCTTGATGTGGTTGCCATGGGCAACTTTTGAAAAGAAAAAAGCCAGACCAATCATTTATTAATATACAAGTTTAATATGTCAGTTTATCACAATTCCAAAAATGATTACATCTAGAGAGGTAATGATGCATTTAGACTTTAAAATACAGAGGTCACTGCTTAATGTGATCATTTTGGTGCAAGTAGTAACTGACAGCACAAGTTACAGTCTTCAGATGTACTGCCATGTCATTCCAGAGTTCTTCATAGCAAATACACCATTTTTTACAAGAGGGAAGAGAGGAGGAACTGAAAGAACCTAGCTGCTCAGGGTGACTGTTCCCTCCTCCCCTCTTGTGAAAAATGAATCAGCTCCTCCTTCCCCCCACCCTCCCCTGGCAACCCAAGACCTGGAATGACGGGGGCTGAGAGGTTCCCACTGGACCTGCCACTCCCCCAGGCCTGGGAGTGGGGTTGAAGAACTTCTAGAACACCAGAAGTGTTGTCAGGGGCCAGGATACACGTGGACGTATTCTGCAGAACTGATGCGGGGCTTTACAGAAAGAGTACAAGTGATTGCGGTCAAGAAGGAAATGACCGGAACTTCTGACAGACGGCAGATGCAACCACCATTAAGGGGACCACCTCACACATTACCCCACTCTGTGTGCTCTCAAATGGTCAAAAAAACATTAAGAGCTTGGGCAATTCCTTCACTCTCACAGTGAAGAGCTAAGCAACTGGAGTGAGAATCCTGAACAGATGGTTCTCTATACAGAAAGGAAGATTTTGTGATGGGCTTTAATGCAGGTAAGCACTTCAAATACCCAGGGTGAACCTCAGTTCCTAGTCTATATTCCTTTGCGTTTCTTCTCACAAGTGATATAATCCCTTCAATGATGCCAAGTCACACATGCGTGCTTCTGAACCTCTAGTCAAATAACTGTCAAGCTATACAGTACAAGGTCTGTCTGGCTGAACTAGATCTAGCAGTATTTTTAGATGCACTAGGTTGACTGCTCAGTACTGAAGCAGTTAATCCCATCCACCCTTTTAACCTTTTCTAGTCCTTGTTACTTTCTCTTACCTTAGAAAATTACAGGCCCAGAACACAAATCATATACAAAGCACTTTATGATGTTCAAAATTTTTACAAGTAGTACAAACTTTGAATCAAATACTGTAAAACCAAATTAGCAAATTACTTCGGGGGCACAAAATCTGTTTGAGAACATAGGAACAACAGGCAGAACAGTACTGTAAATGGATTTGTTCAATTGAAGGGGTGCCAGTGAAGGGGAGGGGGAGAGGTGTGCTGAAAAAAAAAAAAAGTCATCCATAGTAGAATTACAGTATCACTACTACAGGATGTAACATCAGAAATTGGAAAGAGTAGAGGAGGGAAACAAAAATGATTAGGGGGTTGGAGCACATGACTTATGAGGAGAGGCTGAGGGAATTGGGATTGTTTAGTCTGCAGAAGAGAAGCATGAGGGGGGATTTGATAGCTGCTTTCAACTACCTGAAAGGGGGTTCCAAAGAGGATGGATCTAGACTGGTCTCAGTGGTACCAGATAACAGAACAAGGAGTAATGGTCTCAAGTTGTAGTGGGGGAGGTTTAGGTTGGATATTAGGAAAAACTTTTTCACTAGGAGGGTGGTAAAGCACTGGAATGGGTCACCTACGGAGGTGGTGGAATCTCTTCCTTAGAGGTTTTTAAGGTCAGGCTTGACAAAGCCCTGGCTGGGATGATTCAGTTGGGAATTGGTCCTGCTTTGAGCAGGGGGTTGGACTAGATACCTCCTGAGGTCCCTTCCAACCCTGATATTCTATGATTCTAAGACAGGAGCTGGTTAGAACCATCTAGGACTTTAATCATCTGTATTGCTATCACATCTTTCATCCAAGGACATCAAAGCACATTACAAGCATTCACAAAGCCTAACATCTCTGGTATTCGGAGGGGTGAACAGAGCTTATGTGACTAACAAAGTCACAGCACAAGTCCGTGGTGGGAGCCAGACTCCCAGTTCCCCTCCTCTAACCACCAGATACACTACTCAAGAGGTATAGTATGTACTTCGTTTAGACTATGTCTACATTATCACTTTTGTTGGTCAGGAGTGTGAAAAAAAAAAACCCAAACCCCTGACTGTCATAAGTTATACCAACAGAAGCTCTCTCCCGTCAGCAGAGCGGCTACTCAGGAGACCTTACAGCTGTGCAACTGCAGCAGTACAGCTGTGCTAATGAAAGGTCTCTAGTGTAGACATAGCTTTAGTGATCTACTTAGAGTTTGCACAGTTTAATTCTACAGTAGAAAAAATACAAAGAGGTACCCATAGAGGATTTGAATAGCACAGCATGGACAAATCCATTTAGGACCAGAGTCAACACTGGCTCTGTCCAACTTCAACACCAGAGAAACCCTAAAATGCATTTCTGCAGGGTTAAGCTACCCTGTGCATAGGGTGTCACTATGTATAAGTAAAATTACCATTTTGTTAAATCTGTTGCCAAGTCATTAATTTTCCCTCCAGTTATTTAGCAAGTAATTATACATAAACAATGGAAATATATTGATTTATTCTTTATTTTATTGCAGGAATTGCATGCTCCATGGGTGGAGGTCAAGGCAGGCTAGCTCACAGCAGCTCACCAAGCTATCACTTTTTCTTTTAAAAAAAGCTGCTAAAGCATAGAGTGCAGTGTAGATCTTTATACTCACAAAGAAAGCTTTCAAACTGTGAACAGAGAATCAACTAATGTAGACAGTCTAAAACAATCCCAAAATGTGCTGGGAAGCACTGTGCTCCACTGGATAGGGCAGTGTGCTAGGAGTCAGGAGATCTGGTTGCACTGGTGCCGACTTTGAGATTTCCCCAGGGGTGCTGGACCCCTGCTCCACCCCAGGCCCTGCACTCACTCCACCCCTTCCCGCAAACCCCCACACTGCCTCTTCCTGCCTCTGCTCCACCTCTCCCTCCCCTCCAGCGCCTCCTGCACACCGCTGAACAGCTGATCGCGGTGGGCGGGTGGCACTGGGAGGGAGGGGGATGAGCTGATTGTGGCCCACCAGCAGGCGGGACGGCTGGGGAGGAGGGGGCGAAGCTGATCCATGGGGCTGCCAGTGAGTGTTGAGCACCCACTATTTTTTTTCCATGGGTGCTCCATCCCCAGAGCCTATGGATCTAGGTTCTGTGGGAGTTCTGCCAGGGATCTACTGTGTGACATGAGGCATATCTCTGTTTCCTGCATCCTTGGTCTGTCTTGTCTATTCAGATAGTGAGTTTTGGGGGGAAGTGACTATCTTATTACGTATTTGTACAGAGCCTACCACGGTGCGGAACCCATCTCCACTGATGTCTCTAGCTGGTACAGGAATAAAAAATAATAAGTATTAACTTTTTGTCTTAATGGTATGTTAACTCTGAACTCTACTGCTAATTTAGATGTTAATGTTATCAGCTGATGTCCCTGCTACAGCACAAGAATGTTCGTATTATGAAAATCTCTGTCTATAGTCTAGCATGAGTGGTATCTCAAATGAGTCAAGCTTAGAAATGTACCCTTTTTTAAAGTATTCAATTCAGCTTCAGTCTGTTGGAAAAGGGCAGGGGTGAAGAGAAGGGGACAGGAAGGCTGCAGACATTTCATTGGTTTTGGTGAGGAAAGCATAAGCTATTAAGCAGCAAGACATTGAGGTATTCTCTTTTTACAATTTGTCCCTGTAACAAAGAAACTGGGGTGCAAAACAATGCCATAATTAGTTTAAAAAACAAACAAAAAAAGAGTAAAGGCTATGCTAACTGTGGTCATCTGTCCTGAGGGCCGGGAAAAATTAAGGCCCCATGAGATCTTTTCCACATAAGTCACATCACATTATGCAGTAACAGATTATGGTGGCCAGAAAACACCACTTCCTTTGGTGACCTTTCAGTCAGCATTTAGAAAAACAGTGAGACCTGGCTTAGTCTGCCAACCACTCTAAAAGAGTTCCTCCTTCTTTCTCCCCCCCCCCCCGCCAAAAAAAACATTAAAAAGGGACCTTACTGCATTCATAGATCTGTTCCAGTTTGTCCACAGACGAAAGGGAGAAGAATTTGTAACCTGACTTACTGCCAACAGCTAGGGACCTGCAAAGAGACATCAGATTAGTTCATTAGGAACAGAAACTAAATAGACTGTCAGTAGACTAGAATACAGCAAATTTCAAAACTCTCATTTTGTGATCAGCTCAACGGGAATGTTAGTTAGAAGCTTGACAGATAAATTAACAGGAGACATTGAATGCTAAGGTTCTCTCAGAGAGAAAACCAGATGGTTTCAGCATTTGCCCCAAATGGGAAATCAGATTTCATATTTTTAACAGGGCACACAACAGCCTAATTTAAGCCTGCAACCTGAAGCAATCACACTAGTGATTTCTTCACCCCATTCTGTACCCCAAACAAAAAGCTTTAATTTAGAGTTAAGGTTGCTTAAGCAATGTAACTCAGTGGAAAAATACATAATTACACCACCACCATTAAAGAGGGCCTGCAAAGGATTTATTTATTTATTTATTTATTTAAAATAAAGCTTGGGCTCATTTTTCGCTTCTTGACAACATACGAGATTTTTTCCTACAAAGTTTCTGCCAGCTTTTCACCTGAGAAGTTATGGAATGTCAATTCTGGTTTTGCTAAAGGACTCTTTGAGAGTCTGAGAGTTGTTAGCTTTCAATATTTCAACACCCATACCATTCTGCATCTTTAAACACCGGGTTTCTTTCTCCAAAATGCTAGCCACTGATGTTAAACAGATGCTAAGAGCAGAACAAAAAGTTTTAAACAATTTGACTTAAGCCCTTCTCCCTCCCTGCGCTCAGTTTGCACTCTTTGCTCATAATGTTATTTCATTAATTTTCCAGAGTCTTCAAGAACAGGACTTGAATTTTTAATATAAAGAACCCACAGCAGAAAAACCTTTAAAGGCTCATCTTTCAGATCTTCTTATACATCATAAAACAGCAAAAGATGACATGCACAATGTGTCTCCCTTTTCAGATCACTTTTAAAAATCACCATTTAAAATAATTTTACATAAATATCCTACTACTCTTATAGTTCATACATTTCATTAACAATGTGAACATGTGGAAATTCAGTTTGTACATTCCAGCAACCTGAACCCACTAGCCATACAACTCTTTCAACGGATTTATCACCAAGGCTTGAAAAAGTCACTCAGCTATAAGCCCAAAGACTAAATACCTGTGTCACCATCACTCTAAGCCTACAGGTCCTTGAAATTTAAATGAATACAGTACATGATATTTAATTGTAAAAAATTAACAATTAACTTTATCATTGATATTATTTTAAATGCAACTTACTATGTCTCTTGGGGCTTGTCTACACTACCCACCAGATCGGTGGTCAGCATGGATCCAGCGGGGGGGAGTGGTGGTGGTCAATTTATCGCATCTAGTATAGACACGTAGCTGAAGTTGCATATCTTAGATCGACCCTGCATGGTAGTGTAGACAAGCCCTTGCTTTTGTTATGCTTTCCTTTCCTGACTTCAAAAGTGAGCAGTATTTAAGTTACAAGGGTTCCAAAAAAAGTTAGACACCAGCCCTGAAGTTTCAATAGGAGCCATTTTTAATTCCTCTGAGCTCTCAAACTATTAAACACATTTAAATCCATCTTGCTAGAAATTTAAACTTGCAATGTAAGTGATGTAATTTCACTTAAGAAAACATGCTTTCCTACTTTAAAGGATTTTAACTAAACCAAAAAACTGCAACAACTATTGTCAAAAAACTGTCACTGCCAACACCTTTAACAGTTTTGTAAGATGTCTGGGAGAGGCAGCAGTAGTAAGTCTCTCCAGAATCAATAACATTCTTATTAAGTGAGATACCTTTCATACAGATACAAGGAGAGTGTAAAAAGTTTAATTTTTTTTTCTTGCCGTTGTTCTATGAAAATACACTAAATTTACTTTTGACAACATTTAAAATATGTTGGACAAGGAGCTAAGGGATAAGTTTATGGGATTTCTTTAACCTTTGTAAGGATGAGTCCAGTGAATGTTTATCTGGAGTCCATGAAAGCATCTAAGATTGTAAATTAGGAATGCAATGAGTTCAATTCTTCAGCTGTGTCAGACACCAAGGATTTCCCTTAAACTAGAGAGACGGGATACAATCATTTGATATAGAATGGCAATACAAATCTCACTTCATGAAAGCACACAAACGTAACTAGCTTCAAATAAATGGAGTCACAATGCAGAGTTACAATGACCCAGTATGATTTTCCTCAGGGCAGTTTGGTGCTTCCTAGTAACAAGTTTACAGAGAAGTATGTCATATTTATTATGCAATACCTCAGTAACTTTCTGTATTATATTTATACATCTTAAATGGGCACTATAGCAGATGGCTGTATCACCATTCCACTGACAGGTCCACACACACCAGAAAGGGTAATTTTGACTTTTGTTGTCATTTGCACCACCTGTTGTTCCTTCTCCCTTCAAAAAAAAAAAAAGGGGGGGGGGGCTTTAAATGCTAAGGAAGCAGGATGGATAAAAATCAATGATTAAAAAAATGGATTTTTTTTGATAAAATGCTTTTTGAGGAAAAAACCTATCTAAAGATAGTTTTAATTAAAATACATTATAACTCAGATATCTCATCATGGAATAGGGATTATAAATTCTAATTCTATAGTATGAGACAATATATTCATGTAATGTTTAAGAAAAGTTTGTAAATGAGTTTCAATAGCTCATGGATTAGGGACCCAATTTTATGGGGTTCAAGGGGCTTCTGTACAGATTATTTAGGTTAATCTTTCTACCTACCAAACGGGACTCAGTGCTCAGTCTAAAAGATTCCATCAGAGATGCTTAGTTTTGCATTTCACAAACTGTGGGTTTGTGTCTCCAGAGATAACATGCTTGTTAACAGCAAAAATGTTTTAAAATAAATATACAGAGGTGATAAATAACAGACCTCAACCCTATTATCCCTCTGCATATTTGCATACACAGAGTCAATCCCTTAGCTCTCTCTAAAAGAGCAAAGTTTCAAAAAGTTCAATGAATAGAAGATTGTTGGGGGTGGAATAGATCTGGACAAGGAGAATAAGTCTGGAGATAAATGTGAGAAGGGAGGGACAGGCGGTAGAAACAAAAAGTCTTGACGTCTTTCTAAGTGTAGCCTTCACTGATTTGAGATCTACCAGACCATTCTCTCACTAGAAGGGAAAATCTATAACGGCAGCAGGCCGTAAAAGAGACCCAGTTTGGGAATAAGAACCATTCAAGAAATATATGTTTGATAATGATGTTTTAAAGAAAAATCACACTAGTGAACTGGTGGAAGTCATTTAAGCACTTGGATTCAGAGACTTTTGAAGTGATAATCTCACTTAACAGCAGTAGCTTCTTCTGCCGGTGTAGAAAGAATATTTTCTTCCTTTGGACTAATTCATTCCAAATTGAGAAATCGTTTGGGACCTGAAAAAGCAGGAAAGCTTGTTTTTCTTTTCCAGATTATGAACAAACAGGAAAATGAAGGTGAAGATGACGGAGTTAGCTGCAGAAGCCAATACTTTAAGTTTCTCATGTTGACCTGGCTGAGACAGTCAATTTAAATATATTTTTTTAAATATTTCATTTAACTATTTTAAACAATTTTAACAAAAACAAACCTGATTTTAAAAAACTTGAATATTTAACTGAATTCAAAAATTCATATGCTTGTTTTGTTAAATTATTATATTTTCTGTTAAAGAAAAAAATCCAGAATACACAACATTGTTGTTTGAGTTAAATAAAACAATTTAAATGTCTGTCTGGGGATGTTCTCCTCCTAGCATGGCAAGAAAATCCTCCAAATACTGTTGATTAGCCTGTTGAATTGGAGATAGTTCACCTCCCAGTGGCTTCATAAATATCTGCTTCAATTACCTGTGGTAAATGAAATAACCATTCATTCATTTTTTGATACAGCTGTAAAAGTAATCTGATAAGTTTTCAAAATAAATCACTTTAAAAATGTATAGTGTGTACTTTCTAAAAATGAAACCTACATCTTATCTTTGAGTTGTGAAAGATATGTATTAAGGTTATAACAACCAATAAGAATACACTTTTCTGTAGAAATCCATGATTAAATCAAGACTTCCTGACTAGTGATTTCAATCAATCTGATTTAAATCAAATCCACCCTGTAAGGAAGTTGACAAAAAACCACAATGACACACCTTCCCAAACTGACACATTTCCAGGACATCATGGTTAAGGGAGCTCAACTGAAATTTGTGGGTAGGTAACATACTGAGTGGTAAAATTGTTAGAACAAAAGAAAAAAAAGTCAGAGCCAGAAGAAGGAAACCATAGAGCTGTCCTCCCATTACCAGGTGAGGGCCTGGAGCAGACAACTGTCTTATTGTATCTTTCTGGGTCCACAGTTTGCAAGAAAAGTCACTAAGGGCTCGTCTACATGAGAAAGTTTCATGAGTAAGTCTGGTATAACTCCCTTTGTGGACGCTCTGGGTACATCTACACAGCAAAAGACCACTCAAGGCAGCGAGTCTCAGAACCTGGGTCAACTGATTCAGGCTCAAGCTATGGGGCTGAACATAGCAGTGTAGATGTCTGAAGGCTGGGTTGGAGAGCGACCTCTAAACCCTGGTAAGGGAAGAAGGATTTTCGAACCTGGTCTCTGGCCTGAGCCTGAACTTCTGCACTGCTATTTTTACCCACACAGTGCAAGCCCAATTCAGCTGACCTGGGCTCTGAGACTTGCTGCCACAGGGGATTTGTGTTGTTTTTTGCAGTGTAGGTATACCCTCTTATTCAGGAATATGAATGACTTTTTCAGCTTAGCTTAAACCACTTCCAAAGTGACAAAAAACAAACAAGAATAAGGCCCTCATGTACTGGAATAAGAATGTCTGCACGGGGAATTTCAGTGATATAATTCTACTGGTTTAAATTCACACCCTGGTATAACTTCCCCATGTAGACAAGCCCTCAGACACCAGAAATCACGGTCTAAATGATCCCATCCCATGGTGAAGACTAATCATTTTGCCAAGCAAAAGAGTAGGATTCCCCCCACTTCCAAATAAAATAATGTAACTATGTGGAAGGGTAAAGGATCAATAATCCATTAAGCTGGTGCTCACATGAGCAGCAGCTGCCAAAAAGAGGGTACAGTACAACAGAAATTTAGTTTATGGTTTAGGCATTATGTTCCTTTATTATTGCCAATACTCACAAGTTAGTGTGAAATTGAGAGGTTTTTTTAAAGCAGTTATTGATTTTAATATAAGTTAAAATTATCTTATACGTTATGCTACATGTTGTAGGTGTTTTTCATATATCCTAACTTGGTAGAAGTGTCCTTCATTAGAATTTCTTCACGTATATTCTATTTTTTTAATTTTTCAAGTTAATAATAAAATTATGTACATACTGTACACTCTAGTCTACTCCGTAATTTGCACACATACAGCAATCTCTCCTCACTTCTCAAAGACAATTTTATAGTATGACCAAAGAGTTCATTACTTTTACAAAATGTAGCTCATTTACTAGTATACTATGTATGATTATAAATTATTAAAATTACATTTGTCAAAGGAATAGAGTATATTTTGTGATGCATCATCCTTTCCGTCCTCATTTTCTCGCTAATTTCAAGATTATCATTCACAACAAGTGTCCCCATCCTCAGTGATACTCAATTACTTTTAACTATTTCTGGGTGTATATATATATTTTATAGGTCAGTGGCTCTCAAACTAGGGCCGCCACTTGTTCAGGGAAAGCCCCTGGCAGGCTGAGGAAGCGGCACAGGCCAAGGGACGTGCTGGCCGCCCTTCCTGCAGCCCCCATTGGCCTGGGGCAGCAAACCGCGGCCAGTGGGAGCCGCAATCGGCCGAATCTGCGGACGCGGCAGGTAAATAAACCAGCCCGGCTCACCAGAGGCTTTCCCTGAACAAGCGGCGGCCCTAGTTTGAGAACCACTGTTATAGGTGATCTGCAAAGGCCTAAGCAATTGACTTGTGTCCTTTCTTGCTTCTACACTACAAATAAGGAAGGCCTTAAAGAGTTTTCTTTTGGCCTTATTTCTTTAAAAAAAAAAAAGAGCTCTTCCTTGCTTTTTTACATTAGACATTCAGGTCCTGTCTAGCTCAGAAGACATTACCCCAGCGTAAATTTCCCCCCAAAGTCTAACCAGTTGCAGCATAGAAAAGGCTCCAGCAGCCAAAATTATATTTTAATAACTTGTTTAGTTAAAATTGCTTTCCTAATCATAGAACTTAAGATCAGAAGGGACCATTATGATCATCTAGTCTGACCTCCCGCAAGATGCAGGCCACAAAAGCTGACCCACCCACTCCTGAAATAATTATCTCCCTTGACTCAGCTGTTGAAGTCCCCAAATCCTGATTTAAAGACTTCAAGTAGCAGATAATCCTCCAGCAAGCGACCCCTGCCCCATGCTGCGGAGGAAGGCGAAAAACCTCCAGAGCCACTGCCAATCTACCCTGGAGGAAAATTCCTTCCCGACCCCAAATATGGCGATCAGCTGAACCCCGAGCATGCGGGCAAGACTCTCCAGCCAGACACTCAGGAAAAAGACTTTCAATATCCCAACATTGACCCTCGGTACTAATTACCAGTGGTCGCACGTTATTGACCTATTGACTAAATCACGTTATCCTATCAAACCATTCCCTCCATAAAACTTATCAAGCTTAATCTTAAAGCCAGAGAGGTCCTTCGCCCCACTGTTTCCCTCGATAGGCTGTTCCAGAATTTCACTCCCGATGGTTAGAAACCTTCGTCTAATTTCAAGCCTAAACTTCCCGACTGCCAATTTATATCCATTTGTTCTCGTGTCCACATTAGTACTGAGCTGAAATAATTCCTCTCCCTCCCTGGTATTTATCCCTCTGATATATTTAAAGAGAGCAATCCTATCTCCTCTCAACCTTCTTTTGGTTAAGGAAAACAAACCGAGCTCCTCAAGTCTCCTTTCATACGACAGACTTTCCATTCCTCGGATCATTCTAATGGCCCTTCTTTGTACCCGTTCCAGTTTGAATTCATCCTTCTTAAACATGGGAGACCAAAACTGCACACAGTACTCCAAATGAGGTCTCACCAACACCTTGTATAACGGGACTAGCACCTCCTTATCTCTACTAGAAATACCTCGCCTAATGCATCCCAAGACCGCATTAGCTTTTTTAACGGCCACATCACATTGCCGACTCATAGTCATCCTGCGATCAACCAGGACTCCGAGGTCCTTCTCCTCTTCCGTTACTTCCAACTGGTGCGTCCCCAGCTTATAACTAAAATTCCTGTTAGTCATCCCTAAATGCATAACCTTACACTTCTCACTATTGAATTTCATCCTATTACTAATACTCCAGTTTACAAGGTCATCTAAATCTCCCTGGAGGATATCCCGATCCTTCTCCGAATTGGCAATACCTCCCAACTTCTTGTCATCCGCAAACTTTATCAGCCCACTCCTACTTTTGGTTCCAAGGTCAGTGATAAATAGATTGAATAAGATCGGACCCAAAACCGAACCTTGAGGAACTCCACTGGTAACCTCCCTCCAACCCGACAGATCACCTTTCAATACGACCCGCTGCAGTCTCCCCTTTAACCAGTTCCTTATCCACCTCTGGATTTTCATTTCGATCCCCATCTTTTCCAATTTAACCAGTAATTCTTCATGCGGTACCGTATCAAGCGCCTAATACTACAGCCTCATCTACACTAGTGCTCCAATCAGTTTTAAAACCAGTTTGAATTTCTGGAAGAGAATTACTTAATATAGACAAGGTTTATGATGAAAGAATTAGTAAAATTACATCCAAAGAAAGAGTCAAGAAATGAAAGTTTGTCAATTGAGGAAAGATTTTTAGTCATAATTGTTTTAAAACAAATTAACACCGGTTTAGCTTTAGTGACCAATAAGCATTTTACGGACATATCTCATAAATAGTCAAGACCATCATCCTTCAATTAAGATGAGAGTTTATGATACACAAGCTCCAAGACATTTGATAGATCCTGCAGCAAAACCATGGAAGACCAGAATGGACATTCTTGATATTCGTAATGTTTAAACAAATCCTTTCAGGCTCTCTTTATATATCATAAAGCAACAAAATAAGGGCAAAGTTATTTAAATTTGCAGATTACCTTTAATATGTAATGGCAAGTTTGTATACTTAAATGTGTTTGTATAGTTAAATGTGTGATTGTAACAGCAATTGATGTTTGCTTAGACAGTGAGTATAAAAGATCAAATACTTTCAGAAAGGCTGGATTTGTGTACAAATCAAATTAGTCACTTCCCTATTGTAATTCTGTAGGATTATACTGAGCAGTAGAATTGAGGAAGTTCAGACAGATCAAAAATTGAACTCTGAACACAAGCAGAGGACCAGCTCTTCTAATTAGAATTTCAGACTATCAAGAGTATCCCCTTCAATTGCTTACTCTCCCAGGACAGCAGAATCAGGAAGTGTTTGACACGTGACTGCCTCTCTCATGTCTGCTCCTGATGACATCAAGGAGATACCAATGGGGTCTGAAGAAAATACTTCTACCCACCCAAATTTTCCGTCTGGCCTTCAACCCTCTTTGGCCAGAAGGAAAGTTACTATAATGTGTGATCCTGAAGGACAGAAAAGAGAGCTCAAATAGAGGGAAACAGAGGACAAAGAAGTGAATGCACAGTGTTCCAAGCAAGTATACAGGCAGCAATGCAAGTGTTCTGAAAGCTGCAGGAGGAGATTCCCAAGTATGGAAAAGCAAATATATTATAGGACAACTTTTGTTTACCTAGAGCATCAGCAAATTGGAGCATGCTATAATTTCAAAAGTGTAAGCTTTTGCTATGAATACAGAATCAAGGGAGGCTGTAAAGGCCAAAAGACAGAGCTAACAAGACACTAGGATAGATTAAATTTATGGTCTGATAATTGGCTCATGTGATTCAGTGTACAGTAATGAGATTAGGGATGAAAAATATTTTTTGTCAACATTTTCATTATAAATCCTTCCTCAAGGCTTTATTTCTTACCTGAAAAAATAAAAATTCAAACCTTGATAAATGTTGGCATAATTGTCTGTCCAAATGGAGGAATTTTAAAAACAAGAATTACAATTAAGCTCAACAATTTTAGAGACAAAATTGGCGTTATTATTCAGCTAGTTTAAAAAAAAAATTTCACAGGCAGTCTAATATGAAGTCTTGGCTTTCTAGTACAGATTTGAAATAGCAGAGGCCTCAAATGTTAAGGTACTGCAAAGTATCATTTCCAGACAGTTTCACCAAATTTTGTCACTGCATGTAAGTTACACTTTAATTACAAGATTACACACTGTTTGTAACTAACCTTAAATTTTCATGTAAAATTTTATACCCTGTGGAAATTCATATATGAAACTTAAAACCACAAAAGGAATATATTAATCCG
This sequence comes from Mauremys mutica, assembly GCF_020497125.1. NCBI lineage: Eukaryota > Metazoa > Chordata > Testudines > Geoemydidae > Mauremys > Mauremys mutica. The sequence continues at coordinate 77,089,496 of NC_059082.1, read as the reverse complement.
CCCAAAAACAAGCACAAAAACACTCTCTTCTGAACCTACATATTTAAGAGTTAATATTCTGGGATAGGTTATGTTATGCAGCACTAAGATTGCCTGCAAGCTTCCATTACGTAGCAGTGCTAATGCACCAGAATCCTGATATGCAGCCCCCTCCAACCTATCCCAATCTTTCCTACTCAGAGAATACCAAGTCATGCTGATTTATGCAATGGTAGATCTAAAAGGGAAATTGACACACTGAGTGAAAACTACCCCAAAAGGAAGCAGGAGAAAGAATTCTTCTCACTATAGCATCAAAGGTGTGCATGGTATTTTTTTTTTTTTTAGACAAAAATCCCAAATTCCAGCACCAAAACATTCCCAATCCAAGACAGACTTTGGGTATTGAATAAAACTAAAGCCATGTGCTCATTTTCTGATAAAAAGGCAAATAAAATCTTTGTGAATTGTGCCTAAATCACTAGAAGCTACCGTGTCACTACACAAGGCACCTGTGAAAGTACTTTTAAAATGCTATTTTCTAAGAAAGATAATGAAGAGCAGGATACCTGCTTGATTATATCGTGGCACTATGTTTCCTTAAACTGAAAAACATTATTTAACACTACAGCAACTTGTGTATTGGCAGTATTCTTTAAAGTCTCAACATTCCAACTTCAGTAAGTATGTACCAAGTGCACCTACAGTAAGGTATGTTTGTATTTGCTGCCTACATAATTAAACAATTAATTGTCCCCCTAATGACAGCTCTTTCCCATCTTCTTCTACCTGTCAGATCATTCTTTTCCACAGAAATCTGGAACTGTATTAAATTCAAAATCTTAACTTCTGGATTTTATATGCAAACACTAAAATACATGTTAATTGAGTGGTGCAGTAAATTTCCAATACCTTCATTCAATTTGAAACAAATCTATTTACTTAGTATTTATAACTTTAGACTTAGAACACATCCTGGCTACTAGGCCCCTTATGAAACACTGGATCAACATTTCATAAGGGAATTGCTTTTTCAACAGACGCCTTTAAGATCTACTGTTTTATATACTGAGGATGTTTATTTTTATATTTCATCTTCAAGTTGGGCCAGTTATCAATAAATCTGCTTCCCAATTAAAGAGAGGGATGACCTATTCCACTTTACCTTTCAATGTTTCATAATTTTAATAAACTTTGCCTTTATTCTCTTTGGTTTGAGCAAAACTTAAAGAGGAAAAAGTGCCCCCATTATGTAGTTCCCCGCTCCCTCTCACCCTGAAGACTACAGAACAGGGCACCAGACATGGGTTTAGGGTTGTGAACATGTGTATTATGAAGATTAGCTGGACTTTTCTTTTCTTTGCAGTTATAGAAATTGACTGACACCATCCTTCAGCAAGTTTGGGGTTCATTTTTAAACCTACACAAAAAACAGGTATGGCAGTACACAACACAGACCAATTAAAAGATGAAAATTTTGCTAAAAGAAAATGCAGGAGGTGTGAAATAGTCACAATTAAGAGGAGATAATTCAGGTCAACTGTAATTCCTAGCTATGATAAACTTTCAGTAACAATGGACCAGAGTGTCTAATTCCATTATGAGAAACAGTCTCAAAAAGCAGTCTGCAAACAAAGCTTCCTATGCTAAATAAAGTTTCATTAGCAACCAGTTGAACATTTCAAGTACAACTACATAGGCAAAAAATATTGGTGTGTAGGGGAAGGCTATCATATTGCTATTTTCTGTTCCTTCACTTGCAAAAGCCTACAAATGCTATCTTGCAGACAAAGTTATCATGAAACAAAGATTTTTCCTCTGCATACAAACTGATGCAGTTTAAAAACAAACTCAGGGGACATTTATAAGAAAAAAAACTGTTAGTATTAAGAAGAGGAAAGAGTAAAGTTTTTAGGCTTGTCAACTTGGACAGCATATTTTAACTTCAAAAAAGTTAGATACTAGTCCTTTAAAATGGTGATAGAAAGAGGTGAATAAATAATTTCTAGTTTATCCTTTGACTTGATTTACCTAGTGACCGGTAGAAAAAGTTGTGTACTTAGCATCAAACAAAAAATGTGCATACCCTCTACACTCAAGTGAATGACGAGCTGTATAAGGTACACAATATGATGTCCCAAATGAAGCTGCAGAAACACATTTAGTTTGAAACAACATACAACAGAAAGTTTATGATTTACTTACAACATGCTCAAGACTATTTTTCTTTCATATTACTAGTTACCCTCCCCCTAAATCCCTTGTTCCAAGTCTATTTGTATTGTTTCCCTGCACTATTCTCAATGCAAGTAAAACAACCAAGTTCACAGTATATCCTACTCTTTCAGAGGATATGGATGTAGTATTTCCACTCATTTTATAGAACCACCACAGAGACTCGCCACTGCCTTCACAATCTCAGTGGGTTTTCTACACTTAACAATACGTGCTGAAAAGGGATCAAGAGACTTGTGGATACTGCAAGGAAAAAAAAAAGATGTGATTTCTTACTGTTCATTTATAGATCTACCAAAGAACAAGTCATTAAAAATAGCTATTTATGCTTCCAACCCCAGATCCTTTCTTCTTACTTCCCAAGATGAACTCCCCTCAATGCCAGATTTCCTGTTGGTTATTCCCCCATAAATCTAATCTCTTAACCATTTACAACAGCGCAATCCTCCATCACATAATTCATATCACCTCTGCTTTCTCCTGTTACCCATATTTAAATGGAAAGTATTAAACTTCTGTCAGACTTTTCAATGTTATTCTTCGATATGTATGGATTTATTTCTCCCCACCACATCAACCACAAATTTCTGTGGATTTATATTATGCATCCAAAACAGTATTTTACAGCTAAGGAGACTGAGATGCATACACAAAGCTAAAACATTACGTTACAATGGACACATAATTTGGGAGATAAGTGTGATGTGAAGTGTATTACCACCCGCTAGAAGCCAAAACACACAGAGAAATAAGTGACATTTTTAAGGCGCATGTTGTTCTTTATGAAAAGAGGGTGCCCAAGCACTTTGAGAAAAACAAGACACTGAAGGGAGCATCTGCTAATAAAGTATCTCTTAAAGTTATTGCATATAATTTCAACACCACAGAGAGAGGGTTAAGAGAAAGTTACCTGAAAATACAACCACAATGAGTTGCAAACCCAAGCCTCACTAACTCCCTGGGGTCCCATCCTTCAGTCTACCCAAAACACTACCTTCTCCTAGAGAATGGGCACCAGAAAGTGAAAAAGGGAGACCCAAAGGGAGGAGCATATCTCAAGGATAACAAAAGAAGACCACAACCACATCACAGACCAGGCAAACTTTGTGGCATTAAGAGAGAGAGCTTGCTAAACATCCCTACTTGTATAAGCAGCAAAGAATCCTGTGGCACCTTATAGACTAACAGACGTTTTGCAGCATGAGCTTTCGTGGTGTTCACCCACGAAAGCTCATGCTGCAAAACGTCTGTTAGTCTATAAGGTGCCACAGGATTCTTTGCTGCTTCTACAGAACCAGACTAACACGGCTACCCCTCTGATACTTGATCCCTACTTGTATGTTACCCTTCAAGACTACATATGACAAACTGGGCCTTATGCCTGTCCCCGAAACAGATTTACTGCATAACCACAACAAAGTCATTCAGCCTCTCCGTGCCTCAGTTTCCTCAGCTGTAAAATGAAAATGATACTGACTTAGCTCGGACAAGCACTGCGGTCTATGGACCAAAAGCACTTACAGAAGCATTATCTTGGGAGTGGGGGAAATGAAAACAGAAGTGCATCCTTCTTGAGCCAAACGGGGCGAGCGAGTGAGGGGCTCAAAAAAGGGCAAGTATCCTAGCCAATGGGGGAGAAGAGCTGGATGGGGAGCGAGCTGGGTGCTGGAACACTTTGTACAGTGGAGGCGCTGAGAGCCATTGAACCAAACTATAAACCCTGTATAAGATGGAAACCACTTCAAGCCAGGGGGGCGCAGCCCCCCCCCCTCACTCCTAGCTCCAGCGCCTATGGGAGTGAGGGCTGTGGAGGGGGCGCACTCCAGCAATGGCGGGGGGGGGGAAGCAAGGTCTGACGAGGAAGAGGGCACACTCCAGCAATAGCCTCCCAATGGGTGAGGTGCGGGGGGGAGAGGGGGGCAGCGGAACAAGGCGGGCTCCGCCCCCACTGACCCACCCGCCCCCCGGGGACGAGAAACAGGCCGCACCGCCCCCTTACCCAGCCCAGGCTCCCGCCGCAGCCGCCCTCCGGGTCACGCTCGCTGCCAACTACACCCCCGCGCTGCTTCCCCCCCTCCCCCTTACGTGTTGTCCTGGTTGAAGTTGGCGAAGAGCAGCTGGCCGGAGCCGGCCTCCCCGCTCTGACTGGCCAGGTTCATGGCGCCTCCCTGAGCGGCGGGACCCCCGGCCGGCGGGGAGCTTGGGAGCGCGGGCTCAGCCTCAGCGGCTCCGGGCCTCGCTCGACTCCGACCGCCCCCTCATCCCTTCCAGCGCCTTGTTTACGCTCCGGTAGCCGGAGTCTGAGCGCGCCTGCGCCATCCCGCCCCCATTCCCCATAACCTCTCCAGCCACACAGGCGCTGTCGGCTTCCCGCTACCGCCCGGGCCACCGTACCTTAGTGCGCATGCGCTTGTGCTGGCGGCTCGCGGTTAGGTTTGAAAACTGCGCGTGCGGTAGTTGTGGCACGTTGCTAGAGGACGGCTAGCAGCTGTCCCAAGCTAAGTGGGCTCTGGCTGGGTCAGCGGATGGATGGGGGACGTGGCGCGCTGGGGTTGGGAGTAGCGGGTTTGCTCCCTGCAGACCTGTCAGTGATGGGGGGCACAGCACCCTACCTCTGTTTCCCGGTCTGCTTCTTACGGCTGGGGTGGGTGTGTTAATCACCAACGCAGGATGCTCTGCTCCTAGTGGGGCCCCTGGTAACACCTGCTCAGGTGGGTATTATGGTGGCTGGGATCCCATGACTAATCCCCACCGAGCAGGTGCTCTGGGTTCTACTTCTGGCTCTGCCACTCACCTGCTTTAGGCAAGTCACTTTGCCTAGGGTAACTGTCCATCCTTTATGTGAAGGGACCCTCCCTTATTTCATTGGCCCCGCGCTGGGCCTCTGTTTTCCCTCCCCCTCTCTTACAGAGTTTTTATGCTCCTCGGGGCGGGGCTGTCTCTTCCTGTGTTTGTACTGGGCCCGGCACAATCAGGCTCCAATCTCTGGGACACGGGGAGGGGTTCTAGGCACCACCAGAATACAAGTAATAGAAGCCCATCTGGGTTTCTGACATGCCAGTGAAGAACACCCAGGTGTGTACACACTGGTTTATTGAACTGTGGAATCAGGAATTCATGTTTACAAATGCCCCCCCATCCCCCATTTTCTAGATATCTCTGTAGATCTTGCTAAAATTGTGGGAGGAACAGTTTCCCTCAGAGTTAACAGCAGCATTAATAACAAGAGTTAGCTCTTTTATAGCCATTTTCATGTGTAGGTCTCAAAGTGCTATACAAAGGATACTTCCTTTTGCAGATGGGGAAATAAAGGCACAAAAACTTGCCCAAAGTCATGTGATAGTTCAGTTGCAGAGCTAAGGATAGAATTTAGGTATATCAACGCCCGTACCAGCACCTGATCTATTAGACAAGAGTGATGCTCTGGCAGAGATCATATATCAGTAAGATGTGGCTTCATTTTCTTGCCATAATAGTATTCACCAGCTCAGCTGCAGCTCTGGAGTCTGTCATATTCCTTTGCTCTCTCAGTGGCTTCTACCATGGGCTCATTTCAGTGCCAGAACACTGGTATGTTGGCAACCTCTAACGTTAAAAAATCATGAGTTAACCCACCAAAAGTCATGATTGAAAATAATAATAATAATGTTTTAGTTCTTTTTATTCTGGTTTTTGAGCCTTCAGGGTGCACTCGGATGACATTTTTGAGTTTTCTTCCACAATCATGAGGTTTAGAAACTTCCTTTTATTAAAAAATGAAACCTGGAATTTTCATGTAATTACTTGTCTCTAGGAGCTAGGTTTTTAAATAAAACATCAAATGTTGTGAGACTCATGAGAGTTGGCAACACTGATACACTGTGGTGAATGCTGCCTTATGAATACCTAAAAACTGAAGGATGTTCTCTTGCTAATGCACAGAACTGGGAGTTAGCAGATCTGAACTGTTTCCCACTTTTGCACACACATACTTGAGAAAACCACATATGCTCTCAGGGTGTCAGTTTCCCCACCTGAAAATTGACTGGTGATCATAATGCCTACCTTACAGGGGTGTTCTGAGGTTAAACTCATGAAAACTGATAATGTGTCATGAGATCCTCAAAAGGTATGTGCTATATAAGTGCCCGGTATTATTCCACCTCTGTATAGTGTGACTGTACAGGATTCACAGTGCAGGCAAGCAACTAGAAATGGTCATTTGCATGGTGGGAGATGGAATATTTAATTCATTCAGGCAAGTTCTATCTTCATCACAACCAAACTGAATTAGATACAGGTGAAACAGTGAGATGATGAAAGAATAAGCTGGAAGAAGCTAGGCTGCAAAAAACTCTTCTCCTACCCACCAGAAGGATTTCTCTGTGGGCACATTCATCAGCAAACAAGCCCAACAGATCTGCTTACTGTGCAGCCTCTTATGATAGTAGGAGATTTTCTTGGTGGATCCTGATTGCAAGCTGACCTTCAGCAACAGGAATCAGGGCTAGAGAACAGAAATTGAAGGGACATTTTCCAGTTAGTTTAGACCCACATATTTACATTTTCCAAAACCACACAGCACTGCTCTCACTGTCACTCTGAGGTCATATGTGCAAATGTTATTTTTTTAACAGTTTAACTTTCTTTTAATTTTTTTTCAAATATGGCTTGTGCAAAGCAACCAGCCCAAATGGTCCAGAGCAGCCCAAATACTGTTTAAAGCATGGTTTGACTCTGAAAGGAGACTAGGTACAAATGGCACCTTCTTACTCAATAGATCTTTGTGAATTCAGTGATTATCTGCCACTTCAATGACTCTTACTAGTCCTGCAGAGCATGGCCAGCAGCTAAGGTGGGGCAGCTGGATTCTCTTTCTTCATGGGCATCAACATAACTGTTTGCTAAATTCCACTCAGTCGCTCTTGTGCAGCCCCAGTGATGGCTCCAATTTGGTCTTTTAATTTTGGTGACGTTGCATGTAGGGTGACCAGACCGCAAGTGTGAAAAATCGGGACTGTGCTGGGGGGTAATAGGAGCCTATATAAGAAAAAGACCCAAAAATCGTGACTGTCCCTATAAAATTGGGACATCTGGTCATCCTAGTTGCATGAGAAGGAAGGAGTCCAACTCGTCTCTTAGATCCTCCAGGGCAGGCGCCTTTTTTCTTGTAGACTGAGCAAATTGGATCTGGAATCAGTGAGAGGTAATGAACAAACAATCCCAGTGTGTCATTTTGCACAGTCACTTTTCCGAGTAGAACCTGCCCCACAGGTGCTTAAGGAACGTCTTTTTAGACCAGCATGTGGCATATGCTTGGGAGCTGTTTATGGGAAGGCTTTTCATGTTGCATGACTTTAACATCCTCCCAGGAGAGTGAGCACTGACATCAGGTTATCCACAAAGATCCTGCCTTTGGGGAGTTACTGTCCCCAGTTCCAGGTAGTCCACTGATGTCAGAAAGTTTTGAAAACCTAAGTGGTAAGTCTGAATTGAAATAAGCTTCATTTATACCTGCAGTTCTATACGCCGAGGTGTGTTAGTGATGAGCAGAAGGAATGATGTTCATAGCCAGATTCAGGGTTGAGTAAGCTGGGCTCTGGGTTCACTTCTGAATCAGGTCTGAAAGCATACAGGATTTCATTCCCAAATCGTGGAAATCTCACAGTACCAGCTGGTCTTCCAACATCTTGAACCAAATCTAGAAAATCAGCTCCAGCTAGATTTAGATCCAGCCCTGAATCAAAACTGTAGGGGTAGGTTCCAATTTGGAGATAACACCAAACTATGCCCTCAAAACTCAGGGGGTCTAAGGCTCTAGTTTGGATTCATTTATAAAATAAGCTATTTATCTCCTTACTGACACTGAATTCTTGTTCACAGCTGAGCTTAGATCAGGGGTTCTCAGGACAAATTATTTGGTGGCCTCAGGGTGTGGCCTAGGATACTTAATTAGCTTTAGGAAAACCAAATAAATATGCACATATACACGACCAAATCATTGTAATTTATTTACTGTTAGCTACCAGGTCTGTTTTGAAAAGTGTTATTAACAAACATACAAGTATCACTTTTCACAGCAGACTTATTCAGCCCCGGCAAGCCTGAGGACAAAGTAAGCCCTGGATGGAGGGTCGGAGGAGGCAGCAGGAGCCAGGGGCGATGGGGGTGGGTGAAGCAGTGGGGGGCTGGAGCCTGAAGCCCCATAGCCAGAGCCTGAAGCCCCAGGCTGGAGGATGGGGCCCAGGGACAGAGCCCGAAGCTGTGTGGCTGGAGCCAAAGTCTGAGCCCCACTGCCACTGAGAAGGTGGGGAACTCACCTGCTGCCTGCTCCTCCAGCATTGTGCCCCAGGTGTCTCCAGAGGGGGCAGGGCCCAACCCCTGCTGGCAGCCCCAGCAACCAACACCAAGGCAGTGCACCCAGGAGCACCAGGGAGGGGGTGGGGTGGCTACTTTGCCACCTGACCACCCCCCACCCCCATCATAACCCAGGAGGCTGTGGCCATAAGAAAAGTCCTTGGTGGCTGCATTTGAGAAACGTGGGCTTAGATGAAGCTTCTGAGTTTCCAGCGAGGTGCTTGCTTTTGACCCAGTGTTTTCAGCTGGGTTAACTAGAGCACAAGGAAGTCGTATGACTTGTCTGAGATCACAAAGTGAGTAAATCACCCAGCTGGGCTTAGAAAATAGGGCTGGGATGTTCAGAAGAAGGAGACCACAACTGGGGCCAGGTTTTCAAAAGAGTACAGCACGTCAGCTGCATGTTGGTTACTGAGTCCTTTCAGAAATATGTCTATTAGTGTCAGAGTATTTGGTCACAGGAAAAAGGTTACAGGCATCAGGAAAAAGTAGCCATAGGATGCTTTTGAAGAGGCAAGCTTTAATTTGATGTCCAGGCCTACCTAGCCGGGCAGACTTAAAGCAGTGTTAAAGACCTTACAGGTTTGGTTTATTGCTCACTGACCTGCTATCTGCTCTCCGAAGATAGTTTCCTTCCTGCCCCAGCCCAGGTGATTGATTTTACGCTGCAAGTCTCCACCACCTCTCTTTCATTCATTTTGATCCACTAAATTCTGCATGCAAGTGCTGGCAGTGTGTTTAAATGTGCTGGTAACCTGCAGAGCTCTCTTTCTCAATGGCAGCTTCATGTCCTTGCTTGCTTCTGTAGTATGTATTATTTATCAGCAGTAGCGCTTTGAGATCTCTCAGCTGATCAAACCTGTCACCTTGCTTGTTCTTAAGCTATGAGAGCAGTGAGACAAAGCGGAGCAGCTCTGACCTCCTGGGACATGCACGATAACACTCCTGACAAGCAAGACGTGGCAGGGAAACCGCTGAGCTATTGTCTTTTTCAGTTAGGATTAGTGAGTCAGAGGCAAGGAAATGTCTCCTTTTAAACACAGCCTCAGGACAATGAGTGTAATTTGGATGGAATGGTTTTAAAATATTTATGGCTTGTATTTTAATACTCTGCCTTCTATCCCACTTTCCATCCAGGGGTTTTGAGTCACTTCACAAGTACTAATTAGATAAGCCTCATAGCACTCATAGGAGGTGGGTAATTAGCATTGCCCCCATTTTACAGATAGGGAGAACTGAGGCACAGATTGGTTAAATGACTTGCTTGAGGTCACAGAGTGAGCCAGTGGCAGAGATACAGTCTCCTAACACCCAGCCTTATGCTTTATGCACTGTTATTATTGTGTATATTACTGTAGCACCTAGAGACATCAGCTAAGATCAGGACCTGACTGTACATAGGGCACTGAATACAGAATAAGAAGCAGTCCCTGCTCTGCAAGGCTGACAGTCTAAATAGATAAGGGTTGGAGGGAAACAGAGGTTCAGAGATTTTCCCCAAGCTCACACAGCAGTCTGCAGCAGATAAAGGAATAGAACCCATGTCTCCTGACCCACCATCTCTTATCTTAGTCACCAGGCCTCTCATGCAGCAGATCATCTTGCCTACATATGGCTTTCAAACCCACAAATGAGTATGAATGTGCATAGGGAGGGTGATCTGTGTTTGGTTGGAGGGAAAAAAGTTTCACGAGAGGGTTAATTTCCCCACATGTCATTTTTCTTTACTGTATGGCTCAGACATACAGAAGAAATGGGATAAATAGGCATGTTTGTATGGATGTACAGACTGAAGTGTGTCTATATAGACGATTGATTTGCAAGTATATATACAGCAGGTGTCTTTGCAGTTCTGCTTTATACCACGGGAGGTCACACAGGCATAGCAGATTGGACGGCAAGTGACACGGCGGGTGAGGTAATATCTTTTATTGGACCATCTTCTGATGGTGAGAGAGACAAGCTTTCAAGCGAGTGACAGTCTGCAACATGCTGTGCTTTCAATCCTCACAATCCAGGATTTGTGGTGTACAGACTGATGATCAGATCGCTGCTGGGGGTAGGCAGGCATATGCTATGTATGCCAGACAGTATAATAATTTCTCAAGGTCAGAGTTACTCATGACAACTGACAGATTTTTTCCCAGCTGGGCTTTTGTTAACATTACTACAGATCTGTGTCTAACTGTTGTTATAATTATTTAGTGTATGTGTTACACTAGCACCCAGAGGCTCCAGTCAGGACTGGAACCCTGTGGTGCTGGGTGCTGTACAAACATAAAATAAAAGGCAGTACCTGCCCCAAGAAGCCTACCATCTAGATATAGTTACCGGTGGTCCTATTGTGAGTAATGGCATGGCTGCCTGGGGAATTATGGGTATGCCACAGGTGAGGTAATGGCTATGGATGGTCTGCGAGGGCACAAATTTCAATTTACTAGTGATTCCCCCTAACTACAAGGAGGAATAACAGCCTAGAAGAGTCAGGCACAAGCTTTTTCAATTTCAATTTAAAAAAAAAGTCTGGTGAGGCAGGCTGGAAAAATCACAAATGAAAGCAAAGAGTGGGATTTACACTTCAGTGATCGTTGTCAGGAAAGCAAATGTCCAGGACATTTTCAGGTGCACCAACACTAGGGCCAGAAAGATCCACAGACATGCAGATGACCCAGGACCGTAAATACTCAAGCACAGGTGGACAAGACAACAAATAGCTTGTTTTCAGGTTCATCAGTGCCCAAGACAGGGGCGGCTCTTGGTATTTTGCTGCCCCAAGCAAGGCAGGCAGGCTGCCTTTGGCGGCTTGCCTGCCGGAGGTCCCCGGTCCCGCAGATTCGGCAGCAGCCTGTGTGAGGTCTGCTGAAGCCGCGGGACCAGCGGACCCTCCGCAGGCATGCTGCCGAAGGCAACCTGCCTGTCGCCCTCGCGGCAACCAGCAGAGCGCCCCCTGCGGCTTGCCGTCCCAAGCACGCGCTTGGCATGCTGGTGCCTGGAGCCACCCCTGGCTCAAGATCACAGATACCCATCTCCCCCTTTGCACTGCCACAATGGCTGAGAGCAGTGGAGATGGATTTGCTCACATTCCATAGCTGGTCACAATTTAGGACTGAGGAGCCAGGGGGATGGGATGGGGTTCAGGAGACTGTTCCCCATTGTAGCTCACATTCCCTCTTGTGGTCCAAGTTTGTTAGCATTCCGAACATTTCTGGACACTCACCTTTTTCCCAAACCTTTGATGGATGGTTCTAAACTGCAGCACAGTCTCTTCCTCTTTGCCTTTCTGATTTATAAATTGATGGTGATTCTCTGCAGCATCCAGAAGCCAGCAGTTATTGAAATTAGATGCTGTCATGATAGGCACACATTTGAAACAAGGAAAGGTTAAAAAAACTGGACATGTTCTTCTTGAGAGAAGACGACTGAGGGGGCCCTGATAGTCTTCAAATATGTTAAGGGCTGTTAGAAAGAGGCTGGGGATCAATTGTACCCCACGTCTACTGAACATAGGACAAGAAGTAACGGGCTTAATCTGCAACAAGGAAGATTTAGGTTAGATATTAGGGAAAACTTTTTAAATCTAAAGGTAGCTTAGCTCTGGAAGAGACTTCCAAGAGAGGTGGTGGAATCCCCATCACTTGAGGTTTTTAACAACGGGTTGGCCAAATACCTGTCAGGGATGGATTCAGTCGGTCCTGCCTCAGCACAGGGGGCTGGACTGGAGAACTTCTCAAGGTCCCTTCCAGCCCTACAATTCTTTGATTAGAGGATTCTATGAAATAAAAGAGAGAGACCACCTTGTTCCTTCTGCTTGTGTGTTATACCTCTTCCCCCACCCTGTATCTGTCTTGTCTGCTTCTAATCTAAACAGGGCATGGACCTTCTTTTTTTCTTCACCTGTACAGTGCTAGAACAATGAGGCTTGGGCCAGGACTAGAGCTCTTAGGCACTACGGCAATACAAATAATAATAGACATAACTAAATAAACACCCAGGGGCACAATTCTCCTGTTCTGGGATATTAGTAACTTTCCATAACTTTAGTGGGAGTTACTCATATCTCAGGGGACGTGAGACCCAGGCCCTAGAGCACAAATTCTCTGGGGAAGGTATCGGAACATAGGGCATGGCAGGGGGAGGTGGGTCCATGTGGGCTGGTCTGCCCAGCCCATGTGATCGCTTGGCTGGGATGTGGGTGAATTTCTCCATTTCCAGCCCTCGAGATGATATTCAGTTCAATGCAATTATCTGTCCACCAAGAGTCAGATGAAGCTCTAGCTCTGGAGTTATTCCGCAGCATAATTTGTGAGATTTTAGTTGCTATAACAACTGAATTCGTGCCTCAAAAATAGGAACTTATTTTTCCTTCAATTTGCCTTTTGCCCTCAGAACCCAGTCTATTTTGGTCCTGACAGTTCATTTCAGGTGTCTCTTGCCAATGAATTCTGCAGCCCCACATGCTGCTCCGCCTGGGGATGGGCTCCCAAAGGGACTGCACTTTCAGTTCATTAAGCATTACTTGTCAACGTTTTTTTCTTCTCCGAAAATGCCTGTATTATGTCTGGTGAAAGGTAAAGGAGCAAATAGATATCACTAAAGAGCCCTGGCAAAAGCTTCTCCACAGTCATGAAGGCTGAAGAAGCAATTTGAAATAAATCTCTAAGTGTGAGCAGCAGGCATCCAGGAGCAGTTCTCAGAAACGATCTTAATGCGAGTGTCAGTTTTGGATCTGGGGCCTGGGTACTTTGGTGCTGACTGCTAATGGTAGGAGAAAGTAGATCAGAGAGATGGTATGGACTTACCCCTTTTCCTTGCCCTCTGACTTGTTCCATCTAAGTGCAAGCTGTAATAAATTTGTCCACTCCATCCCCTTTGGGCTGTGCAGGGTACAGCTCCAAATGTTGCAAGCTGACAACACTCCAGGAGTGCTTTGGACACTATATCAGAGAGCCCTCAGGAAGCCACGCCACTCAGTCAAATTTTAAAAAGTCCCAAACAAGCAAAGAAATGTTGTGCAGAATCATCTGCGTATCCCTTTGCTTTATTTTTCTTGATCACTGGCTGTTTCCCATTGGTTCATGCTGCCCCAATCCTTGACCAACAGGGAAATACATTCTGGCACAGAAATGAAGTCCCCCCTGGAAGCTGTCCTCCTCACATAACTGGATTATCAAGAAACCTGGCTCTCCTGGCTACACTTCCTGACTGATTGTAGTCAAGGTTCCTGTTGTGATTCAAACAACTGAGATGAGTTTGATTTTAATTAGAGGGAGCTAGGTGACACGGTGGATCAGTGGAAGCCAATGTTTAAATCTTCCTGATGTCAGCAGTTAAATCAATTTGAAAGTCTTAGCATAGTACTTAGCCCTTAAACTAGTACTGAGTCGCAAAATCGCATAGGATTGACTGTCGTTAGCAGACTTCTAAGAGAAGTTTAGGAATAGAATATCGGGGAATTCTGCACGTCAAGACTAAAGCTATGTCTATACATGGAAGCTAGGAATGCAATTCCCAGCTTGCATAGACATACGCATGCTAGTTCCTATCAAGGTAGTGCGCCAAAATTTGTAGTGTAACCACAGGAGCATGGGCTAACCTCCCTGAGTACATACCCACATGGTCCATGCTAGGAGGCTGTACCACTTTAATGATACCATTTTCAAACCAGTGTAGTTAAAGCAATGCAAAAGCTGTGTGTAGACAAGCCCTTCTATCATTTAAAAACTGGTCCTCTCCATTTAGATGCCACCTCTACATTTTCGGATGCAAGCTAAACCAATACGAGCCAGGTTTCAATCAATTTAAGAATGGCCATGCACAAAGCTGCACTGGTTTAACTAGATGGGTTTAAAATCACACCTTATACTAAGCTTCCTTTTTGGGCTAAATGTCACAAGATGGCCTGGTCTACACACAGAATTGCACCACTTGGACTAAAACTGCTCTACAAATTGATTCAGTTAAACGGCTTACATCAAGTTTATATACAACTGGTTTATATCAACTTGCATTCATACATAAGAGCTGAGAGACCTGGTGCCAAATTCTGCTTTGGGGACATCCATGTACATGGGGGAACTCCACTGGAGGCAATGGAGTTGGGTATAAAAAAGGCACAAGAGGAGACTCTAACCCGTTAACTGTTTTCCTGGAACTTCCCTCCGGCATCAGAGCAAAACCAGGTCATGTTTCTCCTGATTGGGAGGGTGTTGGCCTTTAAGACCCCGGGCGCCAGCAAAAAGGACCTCTTTTGTTGAATGGAAACACAGAGGGCTACTCCCCCTCTAACTCTGCTCAGCCTGGCTCCTTCTGTCTGTGGCAGTTTTCAGCATCTAAGATTTTTAGGGGATGGGAGAAGGAAAGAGATAAGGAGAGGGCCGTTGCCCCTCCACCCCATGGATCTTTAGGGAGGAGACTGCCCTATATCAGAACAAACTCCTTTCTTTTCCCCCCTGTAACTGTGCAGGAAGGGAGCAGAGCGAGTGGCATGCATTTGTGTGGAAGGCAAATCTCCAGTGCATTCAGCCCAAGCGCATCCATTAATGCACATTATGTGGACTAGTTAGGGGGGAGGGGTAGAGATCCAGAGGAGGGGCAGGCACAGAGGGAAGGGAGAGGCCTTGCATGAAAGGCAAAGAAAGGGAGAGTGATGGAGGCAGACAGAGAAGGACAGGAGCTGGGGTTCCCAGCTCCCCGGCAGCACCAATCTGTGCAGAGCCCTGCTTTGCTAACTGTTGCACTGCTTCGTCCCCTTGCTCCCACGGGCTGTTTATAAATAGCCCTGGGCTACAGCTGTTGACGTTCGTGCCCTAATAAAAAAGGTGCATTTAGATCGAAAGGGGAGAAACATCCCTCCACCCCCAGCGGAGGCAGCTCAGGGAGAACAGCACCCCCTAGAAGATGCCCTCCAGGGTGCCAGGGCGGAAAGGCACCATCTCATCAGCATCCCAGCTTGAGACAGGGAAGGGGGCCCAGCCTGGTCTTGGGGGAAGTGTGAGCCCTGTGCAGAAAAGAGTCACCTCGCCAGAACACCTACAAAGGCGAGGAAGGCCCTGCCCTCGCTGGGAGCAAGCCAAGCCGACTAAGGGCTCTAAGTCCGGGGAAGCACTGAGTGATTCTGCCCATCAGCAGCTGCTCACGCCCCCTTTCCCCCCTGCACTCTGTCTGTCTCTGTCCATCTGTCTGCAGCTCCGCCCTCGGCATGCTTTAATTACATTTTAAATTCAAATCTGCTGCTATTTGATCCGCTGGGTGTATTTATAGCTCCGCTCAAGCTGGCTGTGTGGATAAGGCAGGTTGGGCAGGTTGCTGTGACATGTGGGGCAGGATGGGATTGCTCGCTCGCTTTCCTTCTTTTCCTTCTCCTTATCGGATTATTTTGCAGCAGGACCCACGTATCCTCCCTCCCTCCCTCACACACAAACTGGCTCTCTCTTAGGTTGCTTTTGTTTTTATTGTATTACTCTCTTGTGCAACAGGGGGCGGGAGAAACTAAGGGTGGCCTTGATTTTTCTCTTTAGCATTTTAAACACACACAGAGTGTTTGGGGTAGAGAGAGAGAGAGATCTGGTCCTTGATCCTGTGAGTTGCTACCTCTACATGCCTGAGCCAGCAGACAAAGCAAGCACGGATGAAGTTGGTACGGTTACTCCGGGGCTTGCCGTTTCCTCCTTGGGTCAGAGGAATCACAGAGACTCCCCTGCCCCCTGTCCACTACTGAGCTGAAAATCCACCTCTGGGATTTAACCTGCTGCTCCTGAATTTCCTCCTCTCCTGTCTGTCTCACTCTGCTTCTTCATCCCACCTTCCCCCTTCTTCAACACTGGACCAGAGCTGGATTCTGATGGAACTGCCAAGATGTTCATGTCCAGAATCCTGGATTTTCAGAAGACAAGATATGCCAGGTAAAGCCAAGTGGCTGTGTTCTTAATTCCTGTAGCTGAACCATTTTGCATTGTGTTTTGAAACCCTCCAGGATCCCTCCCAACCTCTGCCCTTCCCTAGAGGAAGCCGGGAGTGAATTCCAGGGTGGTGCTTACAGGACACAGTGAATAAAGCTGACAGTGGGGTTTGAAAGATGTGGAGCTCCTCAGTGCACCGGGCACCTGCAGGGCTGATACTCTTGCTTTGTTTTCCTGGTATAACAAGAATCCTTTGCACTTTCATAGCACCTCTGCAGACCTGAATGAATTCAGGCTCACAACACCCCTGGGAAATAAGTATTACTAGCCCCTTTTCATTAATGGAAAAACTCAAGCAAATGTGGCCACTGATTTTGGGGTGTTTCAATATTTGGGTGTCCTTCTCGGAACACTTTGAACCAGGATCATCCTTTGGAGTTGTGGGTGCTCAGCACCTCTGAAAAATCAGCCCCCCACAAGTGGTGGTAACTTGTTTTAATGGCTCAGGTGTGTTGGGATCCATTATAGTGGCACCTGCTTAAGAGGATTCTTGATGAATGGATAGTCCTGGTCAAGGGATGCATAGAAACCACTATACAATGAAACTCAGGGTATCACGCATGTTGAAGAAAGATGAATTCAGACAGGACTAGGTACAGAGAAGGGGTACTAGGCTGATCAGGGGACGAGAGAACCTATCTTTCAAGAGGAGACAAAGAACTTGGCTTGTTGAACTTACCAAAACAAAGGCTTGTTCTCTCAGAATACGTTCAGGAGGAAAACACCAGGCAGGGAGAAGAGCTATTTAAGTTAAAGGACAATGTTGGCATAAGAATAAATGGTACAAATTGGCCATGAATACCCCAGGATTGAAAATGAGAAGGTTTCTAACCATCAGAGTGAGATCCTTGAACAGCCTTCTACTAGGAGTGGTGAGGGCAAGGAACCTAACTACTTTTAAGGTGGAGCATGATACCTTTTTAAACAGGACAATATGGCGGGGATGCCTGTGCTAGCAGCGGTCGGGCCTCAATGGCTCAGGAGATCCCTTCCAGTCCCATGTCCTATATTCCTGTGTAAAGTGCAACAGAAAATTAGTGTCAGGCATCTTAGAAGAGGAAATGCAATGTACACCTGAATCGTGCATTTCAGGCTTGAAGATAGGCTTAGTGAGTCAAATGGAAAGTATAATAATTTATGTAGTATCATCTGTAGCCAGACATAATGTGATGTTGCAATGGAAAGGCTCTGTGAGACGGTGTTTGAAAACAGAATTTCTGTAGTGAATTCAGTGCTGGGGAAAGGCATCAAACAGATAATAGCCCTTTAGACTGAGTCCTTTACGCACTGGACAGGGACACCACAGGCAACAGCCATGCAAGGTTCCCTGCACACAGCTCCTTAGTCTGTATGTCTTAGCCCTGACCTGGACGAAGCACCTCAAGTACAGTTCAGTCTCTGTATCTGTTCAGTCCTTAACCTCTCTCCCAGCTGCTAATGCCAATTCTTGTGGTGGGAGTGGTTTTTGTGATGTGGAGAAAGAGCTGCTGAGTTGACAAATTCCAAATGGTTATCAGATTTCTATTGAAAAGCGGCTTTCTTAGTCTGTTTGTCTTAGGAACTGAGTTTGAAGCTGATATACACAAATCCTGAATGAAGACTCTCTTCTCATTCTTCAGATGCCTATTTAAATACCATGTGTTCCTACTGAAGAACCCTTTTGCAATTGTACTGTTCTCCCTATATACGTGTGGGAAAATGGGTGAGATACAGGGAAATTGTGGGCAATGCTTTGTAACCATGTCCAGGACAGATCCTTTTATAATAACCAAGAGAATGCAGAAGTTTTTTTTTACTTTATCAAAGTGGAATAGGAAAGTGATCAGATCAATTAAATGATGTAGATTTTCTGGGCACCGAACCAAAATACATGTTGGAAGCCACTGGAGCGAGACGTCTTTAGAAAGTCCCTCTCTGTCCAGTTAGAGAATCTGATCTGCTAGATGTAACTGAATGCACTTTTTGTGCAACAAGTGTTGCATGTTGAATACGTTGCTAAGAGCCCATTGTTAGGACTGGAATATGGGGGGAAGTGAGTAGAATGAGGCTTACTCACTGAAAATAGGTGCAAGGCTCCTCTCTGTCTTCTCTTTGTCTTCTCTGGGATGCAGAGACTGGATCTGGGAGCTGAGGAATCAGCCCAAATGAGCAGCATTGTACTTTTTTGCATGTTAAGATGAAGCTTCTCCCACATGTAACCCAAGGACCTGGCTTTTGTTTTCCAAAGTCTTTTTTGTTGAAGTCTTTTGATAGTTCTTCATGGAGCACAAATGATAAAAATATGTCACAGTGACAAGCTGAGTGCTAGAACTGGGCAGTGCCGTGCTGAGCAGGAGACCTGAGTCTGATTGCCTGCCTTGGCAAGAGCTGGAAGGGCTGGGGACTAGAAAAGGAAAGCCTTGTACTTCAGGGATTTAAGGGTAGTGATCACTCTCAGTACATTGATTGGTGTTGAAAGGGAGTTCTCCAGCCATCGCTCCTTGGCTGGGAGTTGGAATCTGAGTTGGGGGATTTATGGAGAAGGGGGCTTAAAGTGTAAAAAGGGCCAGATTATACCTCCCCACCATGTGTATCTCAATGGGAGGAGAGTGACCTCACAGAATTTCCTTGAATTTTTCCCCGGGATGATCGTGGAGGAAGCAAGAGATGCAGCTTCCCAGTCCCAGGGATGGGAATTGCTCTTTCCTCAGAGGGCCAGCCCCTCTGCAGCTCTTTTGTCCCCCATCCCCTCCTTGCAGCATGGCTCCGGTTGGTGCTATTGTGCCCTCATACTGGCTACCCACAAGTGCAGACATGGAGGCTGAGTTACCAGTGCTTCAAGCAGGTATCCATTGTTCATGGAAGAAAGATGCCATGGAGAGCGTCTGCTCCCTTGTACATCTCGTTCCTTCTGCTGTGTGGTTTGGGGGATGGGAGGAGCATGCTAAGGAATCAGGATTCACTAGGTTCTGCTACCTTGTCTTTGTATAAGCAATGGGCAGTCTGGGGCCCAAAGAGTGACTGGTGGGGATCCTTTGAAAGCCCTTGCTCTGCCAGACCCACACATTATAAAGGAGATCATATCTTCACACACACGTGTATTTCATAGGCTCCCGCTGCCATATCAAGATAGCAGGGACATGCCATGTTTTCCATCATCAACAGGTGTATACAGTTTCAGGCTGCGCACCAGAGAGGAGCGTTGTGAAACAGAGAGGAAACTTTCCCAAGACCCTGAGAGTGAAGCCAGCAGGGAGATGCGCTTGCTGTGCATTTGAAAAGGAAGCAGAATCTCCATCCCCATCTGCAGGAGCATGCCACCAGCTTCAGCATTTCACTGTCACTTTTGCTTTTGCCATATGCCAAAGGTACGTCCTTATGAAGTCTGATCCTGGGAGGTGCTGAGAGGCATCTACTCCTCTGAAAGCATTGAGAACCAAGGGGACTCAGCCTGCAGGATCAGTCCCTTGACTTGTGAAGTTAATCTACAGCTTAGCAGAAATGAAACCCAAGGAGGAATGGGGTCAGATGTCCATGACCTAGAAAGTGACGCCAGGCTGGTTCCCTTTGTTGGGCTCTTGGACTTCTTCCCCATAATCTTTTCTGCACCAGGCATGACAGCTGTGGTGCCAGGCTTCTCCGGCAGCTTTCCCGTTTCGCCGGCCAAATCCCTTGGCCGTAAGCAGCCAGAGTCTGACACCCTTGTGTGATTAGCTGGGAGCTGGGTTTGGAGCAGGCCAAGCACCACTGTAAGATAAAGCAGCACAGCCGAATGGGAAGCATGCTGTAGTGGCACATGGAAGCTCAGCACAGGGAATTGCCCTTAACGGCCAGATTCTGCCACCCTGAAAGGATTGGAAAACGCGTCTTAGAGTGAAAAACTCAAGCAGCTCAATCTGTTTGGCTTAACAAAGAGAGGTTAAGGGGTGACGTGCTCACAGTCTATAAGTATCTAAATGGAGAACGGAAATTTGATAATGGGCTCTTCAGTCTAGCAGACAAAGATCCAATGGCTGGAAGCTAAAGCTAGAAACATTTAGACTAGAAATAAGGTGCCATTTTTTTAACTGTCAGTGTAAGTAACAGTTGGAACAGTTTAGCAAGGGGTGTGGTGGATTCTCCATCACTGGACGTTTTAAACTCAAGATTACATGTTTTTTTTTAAAGCTATGCTCTAGTTCAAACTGGAATTTACTCAGGGAAGTCTGATGGCCTCTGTTGATGATCACAGTGGTCCCTTCAGACTTGAAAATCTATTAATCTTATTACATATGCAAGCCCACTGATTGCAACGGGACCATTCCTGAAGTAAGACACCACTTACCCAGCACAAGTAACGAGGGCAGAATTGGGTCCTATGGTAGGGAGAAGAAGCCAAGAGTACCAGTCACAAGGTCTGTGCCAGGACCAGTACATATGGGAGGGATAGGCAACTCATTGGCGTATTTGACTCAGGAAGGTGTAGGAAATAGGTGCAGGTATAGCCTGGCCTCTCGGGAAGGCATTAGAGGCATCTTGATACAGCTTGGAGGAGGGTGGGAAACTTTCACTCTTGTGAAGTTGATTGGCCCCAGAAAATAGCATAAATTCTTGATCTCATAAGAGGAATCTGGAACTGATTCTTTTTTGGTTTCTTTTTTTTTCTTTCTTTTCTGACTCAAGAGAACCAAGGAAGGAAGAGATTAATGTCAGATGGTCATCAATAAATGCACTGGGAAAATAGCCAGATGAAAGACCTTAAGCAATGAGAATTAGATGAAAGAAAGCGATCAATGTGGGCGTGTTTTATGAACTGTCGGATAAGACGGGAGAATGTTCCCTGCTCAGGGGGCAAGAATGTTGCCCAAGATTCATCCAGGATTGGCTCACTTCTAAATGTTAAATGACTTCAGAAAGAGAGGAAAGATGGGAAGAAAGAAAGAATTTGAAGAAAGTATATAAATAACAGCAGCGGAGAAACTGAATTTGATTCCATTCCATGAGCAAGAAAGCTCTTTATTCTCAGGTAGTGTCATTCAGCCAGATCATTCGTATAAACAGGCCCCTTAGAAAGTGTCTTCTGCTTTATTCCAATTTTCCACAAGAGCTGCTCCTTTGGCACTAGCAGGTCAGGCCCCAGGACAATCTGACTGGAGGGCTCCCAAGGAAGGCTGAGCACTGTAGATTGAAAATGGCTCTCACAATATAATGGAAAACCAGCTTCAGCTTGAGACACTGCTTGTGGCCGTGCGTGTGAGAGAGAGAAAGAGAGAGAGGGGGGGTGGGGGCTGCAAAAGCATCACAACTGTAAAAACTTCCCCTCTGTCATTTGTAACTTGGTGCTGCTCCGTAGCGCATAACATCCGTCTTTGAGAACAATCAGCTTCTGCGCAAGGGGCCTGATTCACCCATGACGTAAATGTCAGTGTCAGTTACACCCTAGGTGAAAGCAGATCAGATTCCACCTGCTTTATCTTACCACCTCCGCTGAGTTGCTTTTTCCTGCTACGCTCCCAGTCTGATACCTCGACGTCTCAATTACACTTGTTTTGCACACCCACTGAATGGCAAATAAGTGCAAGTTACACTTCTTTGCCATGGACACGTGTTTCCCCAACTCATTTACACTCAGCGTGTAATTTACCCCTTCAGCCACATCACTGCTTCATTTGACCAGAGGCTCCCATGTATATTGCACCTGCTTCTTTCACTGAGTTTGAGTGAGGTCCAAAGACTTTGTTATCATTTATTAATGTTGTTGCCGATTTTCAGTAAAACATGGATTCTTTCTACACAGCTAGGCCAAGGACAAGTCCTAGCTCCCCTCCCTTTGGGCACACAAAAGCACTTTCTTTACTTTGGTAATCAAGAAACAGAATGTAAAGAAAATATGATAAAAAGCAACTTGAGTGCAGACTCTTTCAACAGATCTAGAGCACGGGAACATAGGGGGAACCGCACGCTGCGGATGGGCAGAATCATAGTCATTACCTGACACAGGTTCAAGATTTAATTTATTCAGGTAAAAGGCCCCAGATTTTATTCAGTTTGTCTGTTCTTGCCCTGGGCACGTAAGCACAGAATAACAATGAAAACAGAAGCTGCAATGAAAGATGCCAATTAAATTTCCCAACAAGGAAGCTATATTTGGAGGCAGGGGTGTTGGAACAATTTGTATAGTGGGAGTGCTGACAGCCATTGAAAACAAACTGTAAACCCTGTATATAATAGAAACCACTTCACGCCAGGGGGTGAGCAGTACCCCTAGTTCCAGCACTTATATTTGGAGATGAATACTTAATATACCTAAGGGCCAAAATCTGCCCTCAGATATCCATTCATCCATAGTCTTCACTAGGAATTGTGTAAAATGTATCCGAGCGCAGAACTTGAACATAGTTAGAATCTGCTGCTTAGCCAGTAAGTGCACAGATACAAGTACAGAGCATAATGACAAAGAGGTACAGGGATGGGTCAGAGACGCACATGGATTCCATACAATAGGACGAAAAGAGAAAGGATGGGTCAGGCAGCACATGGGTAAATTTCACCTTTAGATTGCTTTGTTCAAATCCAGCCCAGCTCGGTGAAGACTGAAAGTCCTTGTCATCCAGTGAAATGAGTTTGATGGGTTTCTGGCTCATTCCTGCAGGGTAGGTGCACACATCACAAACATAACCATTGTAATTGTCACCATGTAGCACCAGGATGGGCTCTGAAGAATGAACTACCCTCATACCTCCAGAAGTAATCCCTCTAGGTCAGTGGTGAGGTACCATGGGAGCTCTCTTTGGGTATCTTGCATTACCTCTGCCCATGTGTAATGGAGGCCCTCAACCTTAGAGCATCCCCTAGAGGCCCAATGCAGCACCACCATTGCTTCTCAGCCTGTTTCTCTGAGTGAGGATTTTAGTAAGTCCGGTGAGGCTTGTCACTGCACTCCACCAGGGATCTAGTTTTATTCAGTCTGAAAAGGCAGAGTGTCACACACCTAGGACTGCTCCCCAGCATCTCTAACTGAAGAAAGGAGGGGATAAGTCAACCCTAATCATGTCCAAGAGGTCCTTTACCAGTGAGGCCTTCATGACCCGGAACCCTTTTCTGGAGTCAGGGGCCTCTTGTCACTAACCGGGGGAGGGGCTTTCCTCCAGGGTCCAGTTCCCCATGGAGGCCAAACCTCAGGACAGAATATAATTCCTCTTTTCCCAGGCCTTCTGCTGTTGCCTGGTGAAGTCTTTCATGGGAGCTAGATTTCTCTGAGATGTAGCATTCAGAGTCCCTTCCTTTCAGAAACTCTCCCCTCAGGAGCATTCTTTCTTGATTTCTTTTGCCTGTGGGCCCCTCTCACCAGCTTCCCCTGAGAAGCCTTCTCTGTATGTTCTGGGAACTGTTCCTCCTCCCAGCAGCCTCTGTTTCTCTAGCGTAAGCTCCTTGTGCATAGCTTCCATTTATCATGCCTAGGTGCTTCTCTGCCTAATTACCTGCCTCCCAGCAGCTCAAAGAGTGAGACAGTCATAGGTGAACCTGAGCTTCCTCATTCCTCCTTGTGGAGCCAGTCAGAGGTCGGCTGGGCCCCTGGCCTGCTCAGAGGGCCAGCTACTCTCAGGCTCGATGGTATGTCTGATCTATCAGTCCCTAGCAGATCTATATCACACCTTTTACCGTCACTAAAAGAAGAGACCCAAAACTCCATAACTAGCACAGTAAGACCAGAAATGGCGGGGAAATAAAGTATGAGGTTAAGCGATATCCAAAACACGGAGAGAACAGTGCTGCCTGTCCTACGTCTGGAGTATGTCGAACCATGGTGGAACAACTGCTCTGCAGTCAGACTCATTCATTTTGCTTGAACTACAGGGGGTCTGGCAAGTTTTGTCCCAGGCTGCCTAGCAAATAAATCTTGATATGTCTGAGTATGTGCGGTTGGCTTACACCGGCTCAGACGTGTCCTCCAAGGACCTTAGATGCCTTGCACAGCTGTTTTCTTTTTTTCCCCTTAACCCGTGTCAGACAAAACTATGGGAGCGAAATGCTTTAAAAATTGATGTGGTTCATCACACCGAGTACAGAGCTGCTCGAAAGATGAATAACACCACAGATAAGTGCTTATCGGAGCCACGCCTGTGTCCCCGCCTTCCCTTCCCAGGGCGAGATTCTGCCTCTATGTGGACCATAAGCAATCCCACTGAAATCAATGGGGCTACTTGGAGAGTAAGGTGCTGTAAGACGCTGGGCTGCTCCTTTAAGGACAAGCGGCCAGGAAGCCAGACAGCCCTGCTGCATTAGCAGAGCCAGGTGGGAAAGGATCAGGTGATCCCTACAAAGGGCTGAGAGTGAGAGGGCTCAGTTGGAGGAGAGCTGCAGGCGGGAGGTTGGCTTCTGGGACTAGCCCTGGAGCAGAGAGTAGGGTGACTAGACAGCAAGTGTGAAAAATCGGGACGGGGGTGGGAGGTAATAGGATCCTATATAAGAAAAAGACCCAAAAATTGGGACTGTCTCTATAAAAT
The DNA here is from genome assembly GCF_020497125.1 of Mauremys mutica. Taxonomy (NCBI): domain Eukaryota; kingdom Metazoa; phylum Chordata; order Testudines; family Geoemydidae; genus Mauremys; species Mauremys mutica. Next base: position 77,064,523 of record NC_059082.1, on the reverse strand, counting down.
CGGGACATCTGGTCACCCTAGCAGAGAGTGATGCAGAGTGCAAGGCCTCTGGGCCCCCGCAGCCTGGGTTAGGGACAGGGGTAGCTTTGTTCTGTGTTATTTTGTGAGCTTCCCTTTGAATTAATAAACCATGCCCCGAGGGAAGGCCTGAAAGAGACTTGGATGTGATACTAGCTCATCCTGGGCTGGGGAGACAGGCTGGCACTCAGCAGCCTCCAGGCAGTAGTTTATGTGAGTGGCAGGAGTGTGAAATGGTCCATAGTAACAAACCCCTGATGAAAGCAAAGAGCAGTCTGGTCTCACTGAGTAAATAGCTCTAGCAGGGTTCATTTGTGCCTCAATTTTGGGTCAAGAGCAAACAAAGTATCATCTTAATATACAATGCATCCTCTCTGGGGAGTATGTCCTGTCCTGGCAGGGAGATGGACTCAAGCTTCCAACAGTCCCTTCTATCTCTAACAGCAGTCTTGGACCCATTGGCGCTGCCCAGTCCCCGTGTAACTCCCCTGCACTCACTGATACAATGCACAAGGAATTACAAAACTGTTGCCCAATGGGGGATGCCCATGAATCAGGAGACAGAACTTTCCCAGGAGTCACTAAACTATGAAACTGAGCCCTGCAAGAGATAAGAATGACCGCAGGCCTCACTGAGCTTACAGCTAAATGTAAAACTTGTTTCCCTGACTTGGCTGTCACTCAGTAATTTCAACACGCAGACACAAGGAAACAAACTAAAGTCTATGAACTAAATACTTCTACAGACAGGAAAGAGAGAAAGGGTGTTGTTTTTATTTGGAATTCTTGCAAGGTGTTCAGCTCCAACAGCAAAAGGGGTGTCCTATAAGTTAATCAGCAGAGACAGGCCGGAACCAAACCTCAGATCCAAGCATCCAAATGTCAGGAAAGTTTGGATCCAGATCTACATCCAGCTCCAAAGTTCACTGCTGAGGCTCATCTCCGGCAATTAAAGGGTTTTATGCTTGGACTGACAGAGAGGGTCAGATGGCAAAATGAGATTTAAATCATTATCTTCATTCTTGACTGGCTACACTGCACTGCCCATCTCTAGTAAAGAACGTTAGCTGAGAAAACCTAATGCTAGAGATGGTCAATCTGTTACCAACAACATGCATTAAAAGCACAGCTAGTGAGTAGGTTGCAAACCAGTCATGATCTTCAGATGTTTTGGTTGTTCATAAATATTCACTGAATAATCTGGATAGCTTGTTATTATTATTTATATTGCAGTAGCATCTAGAAACCCAGGGCCCTGTTGCACAAGAAGCTATGCATATGTATAAGGAGAGGTCGTCTCTACTCAAAAAGCTTATTATTTAAACTACCGAGTAGAAGTGACTTGCCCAAGGTCAGATGGTATCTCAGCTGCAGCACTGGGACGAGAACCAAGGTTACCTGACGGCTAGGCCAAGGCTCTAGCCACTAGACCATACTGCCTCCCACGAGGTGTTTGTTTTGACTATACACCAAAGCAGCCTGGAGCATCTGACGGCTAAAGAAACTGGCATGTGCTTATTCAGGGACTTTGAAATAGATGCTGTGCCTGTGTTTCCTTTTAGAGTTTTGTGGATCCATTAACAGCCTGGACCGAGAGTGTTAAACAGGGCAAGGTGTCTGTTACACACTTTATTGAGGTGATGGGCCAGATTCTCTGATCCAGAAGAGCTGTGCTCTCTGGATAAACATGGCAGTGAGGAGTAGATGTATGTTCGGACCATCTTTGTAGTCCCTATATCCTGTGGCTAGCCAGGACTAGTCCCTGATATTAGAGCAGTGCGAAGGCTGCTCTAACTTATTCCCAGTACCCCATGACTCCAAGGAGCCATTCCAGCAGCCACTGTTGGTGTACAGTGATGCTCCAGCCTTATCCCCTTTACTCCTGTCATGTCCTTCATGCCAGAAACTGCAATGAGAGTAGCATAATGCCATTAGGCCGGCACTTTGCCATGTAGGAATTCTCTTTGCATTAGGGTAGCCAGCTCAGATGGCTTTCTGGCTGCCAGAGAGGCACATACTAAGCAGAGTAATGGTCAGAATTTCTCACAATAACTACCTCTATAATGCTACCTTAGTTTCTAGTATCTGGGCATGTAGTATTGTATTTGCTCCCTGACTGGTTGATCGAAACATTTTAAACACGCAAATAACGAATAATGCATGTTGGGGGCATTCTTGCAAAAATTTGCAAAACACTTGGGATTTGCCAGCATTTTTGTGAGTAAGCAACTGTTGTCAGAAAGCTCATAAATAGCGATGGAAAGAGCAGCAATTTAATCTCCAAACATGTTCACTAATCCATTGCTTTAAAAAATGATTTGCTACTATCCCAGTATCAGGAACTGTCATGTAAGAGTTTGAGTTATCATCGAAATAAATGCTATAAAAATGTGCTGGAAAAAATATAGATCTACAGATATGGCGGGAATCTTCAAAGGCACGTTACTTGGCAGATAGGTATTAGTTATCGTACTTCAGAGGGGTTAGGGTACCTATCCACTCACTAAATCCCAGCCTTCTATATACAGATTTGTGTGTGTGTGTACATTGTATGTGTAGGGTTGCCAACGTTCTAGCTGCACAAAAATGAACAGCCGGGCCCCAGGAGCGGAGGCTAGGAGCTGGGGTGGGGCCAGCTCGGGGACTCAAGCCCCTCCCCCCCACAGGTGAGGTGAGAGGTTGGGGGGTGGAGGGCCAGGAGCAGGGCATAGGTGCGGGAAGCACCCCCCGCATCCCTACTTCCTGCGCCTGTGCTGGCACCGTGCTGCACACGCCCTGGAAGCAGCAAACAGCCAGGAGGTCCAGGTCCTAGGCGGGGGGGCCAGAGACTCCACGCGCTGCTTTTGTTCGCAGGCATCGCTCCCCCACTTCCCGGCCAATGGGAGTGCAGAGCCGGTGCTCGGGGCAGGGGCAGTGCGCAGAGCCCCACGGCTCCCCCATGTAGGAGCCGGACCTGCTGGCTGCTTCCAGGGTGCAGCGTGGTGCCAGCCAGGACATGTAGGGACTAGCCTGCCTTATCACCACAGCACCACCGACCGGACTTTTAATGGTCTGGTTGGCGGTGCTGACCAGAGCAGCCAGGGTCCCTTTTCGACTGGGCGTTCTGTCGGAAACCGGACACCTGGTCACCCTATGTATGTGGCTGTGTATATGTGCATATGTATTGTTGCTCCCTGGGCCCGAGCATTTAGCCATTACTCAGGGCCTTGCAGGGTTTTTTCTGCTAGGGAGAAAAAAATCAGTGATGTGAGTCAGGTATAGTCATGGTTTATGATTTTGTTTATTTACAAAGAATGTACACAAAGCCCTGTTTCCCTGAACACAGTCAAAACAAACAACAGCAGGCAGCTTCCTTGCTCAGAAATCCCCCTGGGGGCCACTCCAGCAAGCTCCATGCTCAAGAAGTTCTGTCTCTCTGCTTCCTTTCTGGCTCACACTCACACCACTCCTCCTGGCTTTCTCTCGCTCTGACAGACACCGCCTAAAACCAATCACGTAGGCCCTGAATTTGGAACCAAGGAAACCCCTCAATCTGCTCCATTTAGTCTGACTCGCCATACGGCCTAGTCCTTGGGCAGTAGACCCCTGCTGTTTATTTGGCTTGAACTGCTCCCGGTTGAGCCTGAAAGAGTGTTTGTCTTTGGACCCAAGACTCCCCATTCTGTTTCTTAGCACCCTTTTGCATAAATATACATTGTGTGTGTTATGTGCTATTGTTTAACATTTATATTGTAGTAGCGCCCACAGGCCCCAGTCAGGGTTGAGAGCCCACTGTGCTAGGCTGTGTATAGACACATGAAAATACACGGCCCCAGCCCTGAAACATGTGCCATCTAGGAAGATAAGTGATCTAGATAACGAGTCTTTTGTGTTTCCATTTTTCGGACTCACTCTGCTCCCTCCGGAAAGTTGCCAGTCGTTTTGTTACACTAAAACAGCACAGAGAGAGAATGCTTTGTTCCCTCACACCCACCTTCCCGACACACACCCACTCTGCCCTTGTGCATGATGCTTCCATCTGAAATGCTCCCTGGAATCAGTCCAAAAGCTGAAAGAGGAAAGTGGGTAGCAGGTTGAATTCCACCCAGGGGAAATGGATTGTAAAACCAAGAGCAGATTTAGTGTCTTTTTTCCTCCCAACATGGAGGGCAAAGGAGGATGGAAGTTGTATTTAAAGTGTAGGACACACAAGGCTGAACTTTCCGAACCTGGATTGCCATATGTGCGCGTAGGAGCGGGGAAAGTAGCACCCAGATGCCGAGAAGCAGGCACTGAGTACAATACGTACAGATATGTAGGCATGCGGGGGTGTTTCTGCAGATGGCAGAACTGGATGGGGTTAGAATTACAGTTTGCATTTGTAAGTTTCAGTGGGAAAACTTTCCCTGTAGCCTGGTAAGAAAGTAAACCAGGTATTTTAGCATTTTTATAGTACTGTTCAGTCATTTGGTTTGAGCAAAACATGTTACTGCAGAGCTTAGGGTCTTGATCTAGGGGCTACAAACAGGTGTCCAAAGGTTGCACCCACCATGCCCTTCCCCTGTACCCAAATGGGAGACAATCTCAGCTAGATGGAAGAGGGGGTCCCAGTATGGAAAAGGGTCGAGAACCATTGCTATAGAGTCTTCTCTCTGCAGAAGACACTAGCTGCCAAGGTCTGAAGTTGCTCACCCATAGAGGGCATCTAACTCAGTGGGTTTGGCCAGCCAAATCATCCTGCGTGTTGAGCACTGGCTGTGTTGCTTGTAATGATGCGCTAAACTCTCAGGAAGCAGCCTAATTACACGCTAGGGAGGAGAACGAGGACCGAATCCTATTACTAGGTCCTGTAGCTGGATCATTAGAAGATTACAGGTCAAAAGCGTAGCATGAGCCAGGGTCCAGCTTACAGGAATTCACCCAGCGGACAGGCACAGTGGCTTGAATACACACAAACAGTGCTCAAGCCTGGGGTTTTGTCCCTGGGACTCTCATGCGTTAGCACAGGACGCGCGGTCTTGATCATTGCTTAGGCGAGAGCTGGGGAAGAGGGGAGACTGGGAAGCCAGGAGGGGCAGAGACGTAGGGTTGTCAACATATTTCAAAAATAAGGGACTGTTTTCTTAGCACCCTCACCCCATCCTCCTCCCAGTATTATGATTATTATTATCATCATTCTTATTAATAGTAATACTAAGCAGTACTCACCTACCCTACATACCCCGGGGTATTTCTTGCTGCTTTTTGCAGCACTCAGCAACTCCCAGTCTTGTCGCACAGAGATGAAACAATAAGGGACCTCCCTTGTAATAAGGCCAGAGAGGGACTTCCTGGCATTGGTGATATCATCTGTCAGAGGCCATTACTTTCTCTGTCTCTTGCTTCGTAATGAGACGCTGTCACTGAGCTGATGGGGGCTGGATTTATTTGCCAATTCCATTATGCTTTCTGGAGTGAGTGTGATGGATGATTGTCAGGAAAGAGGCTAAAGAATAATCCTCTTTGTTAGTTCTGAAGAACCTGGAGGGCGGCTGGGTGTTGGCCGGGGTAGGGGCAGTCAGTACCAGTTTGCTCCGGCTGAAAGCTCAGGGGATGAAATTAAAGAGGGGCCAAAATGAGAGAATCTAGATGTTCACCGCCAGTTTAAAGTGGTTGCCTTTGGGGTCCTGGCCAAATGGCAGCTCACCTGCTGCCCACTCATGTGACTTTTCCAGACCTCTCTAGCCCGCCACCTGGTGGTGTTCAGTAACCACTCCCAGCTGAGGAGTCGGCGAGAACAAGACGCATTCGGCCTCCTAGCAAGTGCCCTAGTCCCATCTCTCGCCAAGAGATTTTTCTAGCCACCGGCAGCCTGGAAAACCGTGTGCGAGGGAGGTTTTATGAGTGCTTTGCGGGGAAGCGGGGGGGACTGGTTAACTCTCACATGGCTTCCCCACAGGTGTATAATGTGTGCACCCCAAGCTTTATATCACACTAATCACCTCTGAATAGGAATATACCTAGTTCTCATATAACACTTTTCATCACTAGACCCCAAAGCACGTTACAAAGAAGGTCAGCATCATTACCCTCCTTTTCAGATGGGGAAACTGAGGTACAGAAATGTGAAGTGACTTGGCCACAGCCACCCAGGAGGTCAGTGCAGAGCAGTCCCCCGAGTTCCTGTCCAGTGCCCTGGCCACTGAACCACACTCCCCTCACACTGTTTGCTCTTGGTCCGCCTCATGTGTATATATTTAAATGGAGGTTTTATCAGCATAAATCTGAGATGGACACACTATACACTAGTGGGGGAGCCATGTCTGAGTGGTGCAGCTCCTCCCACGCAAGTGCATATAAACCTTTACCTCACATGCCAGGATGTGTTCCGTATATGCCTCGGGGAGTGTGTGAAATCTCAGTGCTTCAGATCCATGAGCCTCAGATCATCCACCTGAGTCTTCAAGCTCCCAGAGGTTCTCACACCCCACCTAACATCTAAAATCTGGTTTTAACCCGCTTTCCTCTCTACCCTGCGCACAGCGAGAGCCAGAAAGCAGCTCACAGGTCTGCATGATGCTCAGAGCCTCCTCATTCTTGGATGACATGGAGTAAAAACACAGCGGGAGAGGGGGGATGAATATGGGAAGTCAGCTCTGGATTTTCCTTTGATTCTGCAGGACAAGAGTCTCTTTGTGCTGGAGTCCAGAGTTGTGGGCATGAGGTTTTTTGCAGCTTGCTCTCTGGCAAATGAGGCCAGGATCAGACAGGCCTGAAGGAGGGCAGTGGGAAACCCTCTGGCAGCAGTTAACAACCTGTGCATATTAATTCTGGCAAAGGCTGCCATCCTCCCATTTAGGACTGACAAAGCTCAGCTAACTGTCTGCCAGAAGCAGCCACTGGAGAGAAAAAGGGGCTGGAAGCCCTCTTGTTCAGTTGCTGATGGCTATCGTCTGTAATGGGGTGCAGCACGGAAGGAAACAGATTCTTCAGTCTAATGGCTTGTCTACACAGGCCGTTATTCTGGAATAGCTGTTCCTGATTAGCTCCATGCGTGCATGCACTCATTCTGGAATAAGAGTGCCTTGTTCCCATTTAATTTAATCCATTAAATTAATTTGGAATAAGGCACGCTTATTCCAGAATAAGAGCATGCACGCATGGAGCTAATCAGGAACAGCTATTCCAGAATAACGGCCTGTGTAGACAAGCCATTAGACTGAAAAACTCCAAGATCCATTTAATCCGGCCAGCAGCTCAGGTGTAAGGCTCTGATGGCTGTACTTCCGCAGGAGCGGGCAGTGCTCCGGCAGGGCAGCCCTGCAAAGAATGTACTGTAGGAAGTAGTAGAGGGAGGGTGCAGTGTGAAGCTCACAGAGCTGATGGTAGAAATCCTGCTGGAGGCTCCTTCAGCTCACCAGACTCGAGGCAAGTTGTTGTGGGTGAGGTGGGGCGATTGGGTGGAATCAGGCTTAGATGATGGATTTGGCCCATTTGGCAGCAGGGTCCATGAGGGAAAGACTGGAGCAGGGAGAGCACTGGGACTGTAAGCGCTTCGGGGCAGGGGTTGTCTCTCTGTTGTGTACAGCGCCTAGCACAGTATGGTCATGGTCCATGACTGGGTTGCTAGGCACTACTGCAATGCAATGAATAATGATGGGATCAAAGGCAAGAGCTGGGAGATGGAGGAGACAGGACTCTTTCATTTTGTTTTCACTGGGGGAGCTAGACTGGAGGATAAAGCACGTAAATGTCTGCAGGTCCCGGCAATGAAAAGCCCATGGGGGAGGCTGCAGTGGGGGAGAGTATCAGCAATCTCCCTAATTGCAGGACTCCAGGGCAGAACAAAACATGTCTGGTGCTGGCTGGGGTCCAGCTGTAGCTATTGTGGCCGGGAGAAGCACCCAGCTATCACAGCCTCTCACCATCCTCGAGCAGCTGAGTTCCCATTTTGCTCCTGGTGGAAATTAAAGCTGTTCCCCCCAGGGAGCCATCCCACCACTCACCCTCCTCCGTACCACAGCAGGCCTGGCCATCGCAGGGGTGTGTGCGTTATCAGCAAGTGCCAAGGGCGTCATGCACTTTGCAGGATCAAGCTCGCAGTACAAAGGGGAGCTGGGTAGGAGGATAGTGTTTGTGAGCAGTATGGAGTCTGAGGACACAATACAGTCAGAACAGCCTATTTTCATTTGATCAGGCACATTCAGGTGCTGCATGTTCTGATCATCTAGATATCACTAATTGCACCTGGTCAGAAGGCACTTCGCTTTGTCCGATCAATGCAACCAGCCCAGCGGATGCTAGGAAGTCCATTCAGAATGCCCCATGGAGCATGCACTGGAAGGCGCTTGGGGAGTGGCTACTTTGATTTGCTGCTGCAGAGCCCAGGAGACATCCTCTCCATTCCCTGGGGTTTCTGGCAAGGAAACTGCAGGCATTGGTTTGCATGGGGACTGTAAGGGGAGACAGACCTTTCTGATTTGTCGGGGCTGAGGAGAGAACCCTGTGGGATGAGGAGAACAACCCAGGAAAGAGAGAGACCATGACAGTGCATGGTTACTTTGAAACTGCAGTGAAACCAAAGCCACCCTGGATTAGAGCGGATGAATCCCCAGGGGTTAAAAGCGCAGTCTGTGGGCACGCCAGTGTGTATCAACATGTAGGCAGAGCAAATGGGAAATCATGTACATGATCCAAACTCCAGCCTTGCAGCTCGCTAACTTTAAGCTGCGAAGAAGAAGCTCACCGGAGGGTCAGTCTTTCAAAGGCACAATTTTGTGCCTGCTCAGCTCCCAAAGAGCTTTAAAATCTGTCTGTCTCCTCAATTCTCCTTTGAACGCAACCTTGCAAAAGGGCAAAATCTATTGCCTTTCCCTTCCCAGGATGCTAATGGGGTCTTATTTATAGGTTTGCCTGGGGCGTTACAGACAAGTCCTTGGCCCAAAGCATTCAGTCTACAACATTCTAAGTTAAATGTACCACAGCGAGGGATGACAGTGAACAAACGGAGTAAGAGGAGATGAGAGTGGGAAAATCTAATTATAAGTCAAAAAAGGCTATCCCAGGCAAATGAACATGTAGAATTTTATAAGGCTACATAAGCCCCCAATCAAAGACAGGCCTATTAGACGGAGCACACAGTGGTCAGATTCTGCTTTCAGTTACACTGGTATATAAGTCCAGAACAACCTGACTGACATTGATGGAGTTACTTTCCATTCCCATTGGTGTCCCTGAGAGCAGTGACAGGCAGTTTGACCGACTGGGAAGTTAGGTACCTGTGTTGTATTCCTTGTGGAGTTTTTGACAGGTCTTAGTCAGTAAATCTAGTTTCCCCATAGGACCGTGGGCCTCTCCAGCCAAGTCAGCTGTTTGGCTGCATTTAGGACTTTCCAGGAGGGAGGCAGTAGGAGTGGAGAGAGGTGGGGCAGGGGCGGGGACTTGGGGGAAGGGGGGAATGGGGGTGGGGCAAGGGCGGTGCAGGGCCAGGGGCGGGGGTGGGGTAAAGCACCCACTGGGAATGGTGGAAGTCGGCGCCTATGGTGGTGGGAGGGATTATCCCATTGCTGTAGTTAATCCACCTCCCCGAGAGGTGATAGCTAGGTTAATGGAAGAATTCTAGTGCTGTCTACACCGGGGGGTTAGGTTGACATAGCGACATCTCTCAGGGGGATGGATTTTTCACACCCCTGAGAGACACAGCTATGCACTGGTTTTCAGTGTAGACCAGCCCCTAGAGATCCTGGAGCCCCAACCACCTCTCTGACAGGTGGATTACCTACGCTGATGGGAGAACCCCTCCTCGTGGTGTCGATAATTTCTATGCCGAAGTGCAACAGAGGTCCAACTGAAGCGCTGCTGCTGAGCCGCTGTAGTGGTTTAAGTGTAGACGTACCTTGAGGGAGGAGGAAACAAAGGCTGTGTCTACACTAGAACTTTTGTTGGCAAAACTTTTGTCAGTTGGGATGTGGAAAAAAAACCCACACCCCGATCGACATAAGTTTCACTGACAGAAGCACCGGTGTGGACAGTGCTATGTTAGCAGGAGATGCTCTCCTGCCGACATAGCTACTGACACTCGTTGGGGATGGTTTAATTATGCCAGTGGAAGAGCTCTCTCCCGCCGGTACAGAGCCGCTACACAGGAGACCTTAGCGGTACAGCTGTGCTGCTGTAAGGTCCGTAGTCTAGACACAGTCAAAAATGTGAAGGCAAGAAGGAAAAGAGAGAGAGAGAGAGAGAGAGAGAAGTAGAAGAGACGAGAGAGGGAAATAAATACACAAAACCATAGCCCTGGCTACCTCAGGGGAGGAAGGCGGCAAAATTAAGCCATTGGCCTATTGTGAAGTTACATCTGATCTCTTGTGTTATAAGAACTAGATAGGCTGACCGGAGCTGGATTTCCAACAAATCCCAGCTCCCATTCTCAGGCCCTTAACCCATCCAGTCCCCTTGCCTAGCTACAGTGTGTGTGTGTGTGTGTGTGTGTATATCCTTACATGCTGGTATTCAGTTCTGCCATTCCCAGACATTTACTTCCCTGCCCAAGTTCGAAAGGCGCACTCCGCCCCGTGCCAAGGGGCTGTGGGAATCGGCGTGACACGTGCCCCCGAGGTCAGCCTCGCTTTTATTGTTATTATTATTAAAAATAATAACGATCAGTAGAGTCGGCCTGGGCAAGAGACAAAGTGAGGTTTGGGTTTTTTTTTTTTAATTTCCTCGTGCATGTTTCCATGGAAACTGTGACATCACCGCAGAACTGTGAACGTCTGGGCCATGCAGAAAGGATTAAAAAAAAAAGAAAGAAAGGAAGAAATAAAAGCACCCAGATGGGGTTTCAGTGAGGCTCTGAACAGTTACCTAGCAACGGTACAGTAAAATAATGTCCTGTTGTTGGAGAGAAATTGTTACAGGATGTTGGGAAGGAATGTGAACAAAATCCGGGCTCAGGCGGGGAATTAACAGAGCCAAAGTCTCTTTGTTTGCTGGGGCCTGGCTCGGGGGGCTTATTAAAGCCTATTAGTGAGACTAATAAACAGGGCCAGGGAAGCTGAGTAGTAAAGGCACCCATGTGTGTCCCACAAGAGTAGCCCCGACTGAACAGAGCAGGCCTAGGTCTCAGTGACAGGTTTGATCCAGGTTGGTCAGTTTGGCATTGGTTTATTTTTATACAAACCAGGTCTAACCATGGCAGTGAGGCCAGGCTGTGAGCCAGCTGTGTTAGACGCTGGGATTCTTGCCTGGGTGTGAAGGGTGTAATCTTCCTCTGGGTTTGTTCAGCACCCAGGAACTAGAATCGTAGAATCATAGGGTTAGAAGAGACCACTAGGGTCATCTAGTCTAACCCCCTGCCAAGAAGCAGAGGGGCCTTTCAGTCCTACCATTGGGCCTGCACTGGGTGATGCAGAACTGAGCTATTCCAGAAGGCAAACTCCCAGGCAAGCCAGGGGAACATGCCAGCTGTTACACCCCTTAGGCAGGTGCAGCGTGCACTCCTCTCTATGGCTGGCCCACTCTGCTAGCCAGTGGAGGGGGAAAACATAGGTCATGGCTCCACCTCCTTCCCACCTGACAGCACCTACAGGAGCACTGCTCGGGTGCTGCTATTGCACTCAAGTGAACATGCAAGTGAGCACTTAGTGTGGCTGTGTGTTCCTATAGCGACTGGCCCCAGCAAAGATAAATCCTGCTACGAGGTGACACTAAGAGTTAGATTCCTTTGGCTCAAGTGGCATGGGCTGAAGTGCTGGTTCTGAATGCTGAAGGGTCAGCTCCCGCTGACGACCATGATATCCCTACCGTGTTACATCTCGGTGCTGTAAGATCCTAACAGATGCTGCCGCGCAATGGAGCCTCAGTGCTGGAGCTTCTTTGCTGCTATGTTTCAGTACAGCATCCATGAGAGTCAGGTCCTTAGGCATAGGATCCTGGGGCATGACACTGCCCTAGCAGGATACAAGGAACTCCCATTGGCTTCAATAGGGCTTACTCGTACACAGCTAGGGCAGAATAGGTACCTTAGATGCTGGTCTGTAGGTCTCTGACCTGTAATATACCAGAAATAACATAGTCATGTCTCTCTGCTGGAGATTCCCAGATACAGTGATCTAATATTGTAGAGATAATACAATTGTGTCTCAATATCTAATAAGCAGGGGCGGGTCTAGCTTTTTTGCCACCCCAAGCACGGCAGGCAGGCTGCCTTTGGTGGCTTGCCTGCGGGAGGTCTGCTGGTTCTGCTGCATCAGCGTACCCGCCGCTGAATCCGTGGGACCGGCGGACCTCTCGCAGGCAAGCCGGCGAAGGCTGCCTGACTGCCGCCCTCGCAGGGACCAGCAAGGCGCCCCCACCCCGCAGCTTGCCGCCCCAGGCACGCGCTTGGAGCGCTGGTGCCTGGAGCAGCCGCTGCTAATAAGTGTTGCTGCAAAGGACAAACAGCTGTTTCTTCCTCAAAAAGCTCTTAAAACGGTGCTGTATTTGCCAGGGAAGAGTAGCCGGCTAGTTTGCCTAAACCCCAATAGGATATTTTGCTCTCGATATGCTTAGCAGGTCAAATTCCACGCTCAGTTTCACCTGTGCAGTCCCCATTGACCTTACTGGCAGTGGCACAGGTATAACAGCACACGTTGACCCTTCTACTTCTGGTTTTCTGTGGACTATGATCATTCTTAATAGGGCATTGCCCTGACATGGTGTAACATCCCAGAGTCATGCCGTGGATGAAGGACACAACTGTGACAATAGAGATGCATTTTAGACACCATTAGCACTTGAACACTTATTCTGAAGATGACAGTAACACCAAGTGCTCCACTCCTTAGCTCAATCCCTTTGATTAGGGCATATGGCTTTGATTAGGCCATGCCCAAGTATGAACCCTACACTTTGTCCAACCTTCATTGTGTTGGATATGTTTTTCATTATGGATACACATTTGTCTACTCTATCATGCTGAAGTTCAGCATGATACACCTAGCAACTGACAAGCCCCAATGCTATTTCTTTATTTGGGGGAGGAGAGATAGCTCTGTGGTTTGAGCATTGGCCTGCTAAACCCAGTATTGTGAGTTCAATCCTTGAGGGGGCCACTAGTGAAGGCAGGGGGCTGGACTCAATGACCTTTCAGGGTCCCTTCCGGTTATAGGAGATAGGTATAGCTCCAATTTAAAAAATAATAATAAAAAAGCTATGCAGTTCCAAGAGTGGCCTGTGGCAGGAGCTAGCACACAGAAATAGGCCCTGGCCCAGCAAATCCAAGTGGGACTTGAAGATGCTCTTTCTTATGTGCACAAGCAGTTTTCTCTCTCTCTTCCCCTGGCCTCCTCATTCCAACCCTGAGCTCAGACAGTTGGCAGTATTGCCCACGTGTCCACACAGGGCCTCTCTATTTCAGTCTTTCAGCACTCGAGTCGACCCTCCTTCCTGACAGAGCTGGGTGATGACTCATAAAATAACAAGTACATCTTCTCAGGGGTTTGTGCACGAATATTTGAGCTGTGCTCAGTTTCCCTAGGTGGTGAGATGTCACTAGGGTAAGGGAAAGAGCCGCTGTTAACAAGGCCAGAGGAATTCTAGGGGACACCTCTTCCGATCTTCCCTCTTTAGGAGCACTAGCGCTTGCCATTTCTCTACATCTCAGTGTCAGCATCCCCTGGAGTGGCCTCTTGCTGGCTGAGTTTGAGTCTTGCATAGCAGCAGCCTGTTGGCCCAGGATCCTCCCATACGTGGCATCTCGTGGGCACATGTAGCTGCGGGAAGTGAGTGCAGCTCGGAGGTGGTTGTCTGGCACAGGGAAAGTGTCCACCCAAGAAACTGCTTGCCTGACACACTAAAAAGTCCTAAGCCAGCCATGGGGGGGGGAGTGCGCACTGCATCAGAGATCGAAGCTCGGGATGATCTTGCAACTCCTGCTTCCCTGGCCAGTGGGGGCTGTTGCAATGTGACCACACGGGGTGAAGGGTGCAGGATGAATTGAAAGGTGAGTGCAGCGGTGTGTGAGCAGAGAGGGTGCAGTCATCTGCCCCTTCAGACACTGCTGGGACCAGACCTGGACTTAGGGTGACACTAGGCAACAATAGTTAGCCTGGCAATTGTACTTAGGGGCCCCGGTGGGGTCAGGGGGTGCAGGAACATACACTCAGCTGCTCCCAGTGAGCTCTAGGCCTGCACATGAATGCCGCTTTGCAGAACCCATCACAGAGCATTGGCAGCACTAGAATTGGACCAGCAACACTTCAGAGCTGGGATTGGGTTACCTGGAGGGCGCCAGCGCACATCACCCAGAACCCAATCCCAAGTGTAACTGATTCGATATTATCAATAAATGATTTGTGGCCCTGCCCCAGGACTCCACCCTCTGACCCTGCTTCTCTCCTGCTTTCTCATTCAAGGTTTATGAATCACAGGGTCCCGTCCAACCGGAGATACCAGCCAACGGAGTATGAGCACGCAGCGAACTGTGCCACGCACGCCGTGAGTCACCTTTGCGTTGCCTTGGGGGGTGGGGAGGCACGTCGGGCGGGAAGGAGAGGTGTATGGGTCTCAGCTCCCATTGTGTTCCCAAATGGAAGACAAAGCTGGGGCTTGCTCCACTCCCTGTTCCCTTACAAGTGCGCTCAGGAGCCATCACGGGTTGAATGTAAATTACATTTAGGGTTGCATCTTCTGACTGGAGCTCAAGGGCTGGGATGTGCCCAGCTGACACCTGGAGTCTGCACACCCAGTCGCTGCACATGCATATGGCCCGGAGCTAGTTTGCAGGAGCTCGCCACGTCTCCTTTGGTCTCTGGTGGCTTTTAAGCAACAGTCAGGGCTCATTGTAAATGACTCTTACCTGACACAGATAATCTTGAGTGGCAGTGTGGGTGAAAGTGATCATGAAATGATCAATTGCACCATTCTAAGGAAAGGAAGGAGTGAGAGCAGCAGAGTGAGGACTATGGACTCCAAAAAAAAAGCAGACTTTAAGGCTGAGGTGTTTAATGCCTATTTTACTTCAATTTTCACCAAAAAGGTTAATGGTGACCAGATACTCAATACAATTACTATTAACAAGGGGGAAGGAACTCAAGCCAACGTAGGGAAAGAACAGGTTAAAGAATATTTAGATACATTAGATGTATTCAACTCGGCAGGGCTTGATTAAATTCATCCTAAGAACTAAAGAACTAGCTGATGCAATCTCAGAACCATTACCAATTATCTTCGAGAACGGATGGAGCACGGGTGAGCTCCCAGAGGGCTAGGGAAGGGGGAACATAGTATCGATCTTTAAAAAGGGGAGCAAAGAGGAACCCCGGAATTACAAAGCAGTCAGGATACTAGAACAAATTATTAAACAATCAGTTTGTAAGCCCCTAGAGGATACTACGATTATAAGGAAGAGCCAGCATGAATTTGCCAAGGATAAATCATGCCAAACCAACCTATTTTCCTTCTTTGAAAGGGTTACTGGCCTAGTGGTTGGGAGAAACAGTAGACATATGATATATCTTGATTTTTGGTAAGGGTTTTGACACATGACAATCTCATAAGCAAATGAGTGAAATGTGATCTAGATGAATTTACTATAAGGTGGGTGGACAACTGGTTGAAAGACCATATTCAAAGAGTAGTTATCAATAAGGCTACAATTTAATCAAGGGTATTTTTAGTAAAAGTTATGGACGGGTCATGGACAAGAAACAAAAAATCACGGCCAATGACCTGTCCATGATTTATACCATAAATACCCCTGATTGAATCTTAGGGGGGAGACGCTGGGGGTGGGGGAGGGAGCCCATGGCACCAGTGGCAGGGGGGGAACCCCCGGGGGCCAGCAGCTGCTCCGGCCACCACTGAGGGTGGAACCCCGGGGGGCCAGTGGCTGCTCCGGCCACCGCCCGTGGGGAGCCCCAGGGCCAGCTGCTGCCCTGGCTGCCCCCAGGACCACTGCTCAGGTGGTTCCCGGGGCCAGCCGCATCGGCTATTGCTCGGCCAGTCCCCGGAACCAGCTGCCCGGGGCCACCAGAGCAGAGGCCGGTGCGGCTAGCTACGGGCTGCTCAAGTGGCTGCGGAGCTGCTATCCCCGGGGCCAGCTGCTTGGGCGGCCTGGGGGTTAGTCACACCGGCTGCTGCAGAAGTCACAGAGGTCGCAGGAAGTCACAGAATCTGTGACCTCCATGACAAACACGGAACTCTAATTATCAGTGGTTTGCTGTCGAACTTAAAGGGTGAATATAGGAGGGCCCTCAGGGGTCAGTCTAGGTCTGGTACTCTTCAATATTTTCATTAATGACTTAGATAACGGAACGGAGAGCATGCTTAGAAAATTTGCAGGTGGCACCAAACTGGGAGAGATAGCAAGCACTTTGGAAGACAAGATTAGAATTCAAAAGGACCTTGACAAATTGGAAAATTGGTCAGAATTCAACAAGATGAAATTCAATTAAGATTAGTGCAAAGTACTGCACTTAGGAGGGAAAACTCAAACGCACAACCACAAAATGGGCAATAACTGGCTACCAGATGGTAGATGGGTAGATGGTCGCATGCTGAGGGGTTACAGTGGGTCACAAATTGAATATGAGTCAACACGGTGATGCAGTTGCAAAAAAGGCTAATATCATTCCGGGGTGTCTGAAGAGACGCGTTGTACATAAGACACAGGAGGTAACTGTCTTGCTCTACTTGGCCTTGGTGAGGCCGCAGCTGGAGTACTGTGACCAATTCTGGGCACCACACTTCAGGAAAGATTTGGACAAATTGGAGAGAGTCCAGAGGAGAGCAACAAAAACGATAAAAGGTTTTAAATCCTGACCTATTAGGAAAAGTAAAAAAAAAAAAGAAAAAGAAAAAACTGAGCATGTTTAGTCTTGAGAAAAGAAGACGGAGCGGGGACCTGATAACAGTCAAATATGTTAAGGGCTGTTAGGAAGAGGATTGTGATAAATTGTTTTCCTTGTCCACTGAAGAAATAATGGGCTTAATCTTCAGCAAGAGAGATTTAGGTTAGATATTAGGAAAAACTTTCTAATCCTAAGGGTAGCTAAGCTCTGGAATAGGCTTCCAAGGGAGGTTGTGGAACCTCCATTGTTGGAAGTTTTAAATAACAGGTTGGACATACACCTATCAGGGATGGTCTAGATTTACTTGATCTGGACTTGATGACTTCTTGAGGTCCCTTCCAGCCCTATGGTTCTAGGATTCTAAGATCTTGAAAGCAGCTTGAATGAGGGGACGGCAAGCAGGAGCTGTGGCTCCGATACTGACATAATGGGGGATCTGAGACACTCTTATAACTGGGCTTTGTACATCCCTGCATCCAGTGATCAAAGTCGATTGGAACAGGATGGGGAGCTCTCATCCCGCCAGCCAAGGAGGAGGGGAAGCTGTGGGGCAAACCCACTCCCCTGACCACCCCCTTGCTTTGACCCCTGCCTGCTTCAAGGTGGGGTTTTTTTCTCCCCCACCCATCTTGCTTCATGTGGTGAAGTTATTTGGTTAGAAAACCAAAGTGTTTTGCTAAGAACTGCTCATGCTGGACACCCCTACGGTCTCCGTGAAAATGGAACATTCCTTTTTCACAGCAGGAGATGGCCGTTGTGGCAAGATAAGAGGGCCTGGCATTGTTGGGGAATGGAAGGATCTGATTGGCTGAGAGTGAGGTAAGTAAGGCAAGAACATGTGGCAGGGCGTGGCATGTAACATGAGGCTATCTCACCCCTGGTGCATGGGGAGGCACGAGGCTTTGCATCCCCAGCACCAGAGGGATGGGGTGTGACCTTATAACCCCCACCCTGGAGGCTGAGTGTCTTTATTTTTCTAAGCCTGGAAGTCAATTTTTAAGCCACGCCTGCTTTATGGGCCCGATCCCACAGCCCTGAGTCAAGAAAATCTCCCACTGGCTGCAGGAGAATTCTGGAGGTGCTAGGATCAGGCAGGACTGGACTCAATCGCAGCATCTGATATTAGGAAGGTTTTTAGAGCACACGTCCTCGTGAAGAAGCCCTTGCCTTTTGGGAATGCTTCCCCACGACTTTGACAATACATTGCGTTTCGGAGGTTAGAGCCTGACCCAATGGGAAGACTCCCATTGGCTTCAATGGGCATTGGATAGGACCTTAAATAAGGCGTAGAAAAGGGCCTACAGATTGCAGGTGGCATCAGAATAAGAAACCTAAAGACACCTGTTCCAGGTATCTTCTCCCACGCCGCTATTCTCTGGGGCTCTCTCAGGAGTTAAATGAAGGAGACAGAGCCTTGTTTTGGGCAGTTTCCATTCGAATGGCTGGCTCTGTGTTGTGTCTGACAGACGGCGCATTCAGTAGCAACTATCAGATGCTAAATATCAGGAAGAACTCCTTGAGATTGAGCTCTATGGAGTCATCTCTCCAAGAGAAGTGGTGGGAACTCCATTGCATGGGATTGTTAAAACTATACCAGGAAATGTAAGGAACTGCCCTCCACTGATGGGGAGATAGGGTGGGTGACCTGAGAAGCTTTCTCCAAATTTGAGTTCTGTGACTGAGTAGCAGAGTCAGGGGCTGAACACATCCCTGCAACTTCTGGGCTTTAGCCACTTGGCCATGCTCTGTCCCCTGGAAGCAGTATGTGAACAGCTTAGGGAAGCTTTGGGCCCATGGCAGGTATATCAATTGGTCTTGTTTTTCTAAATCATGGCGAGAAACCCTTTCTTAGTCAGCAGTCAGGCCCATGGATACCAGCCAATTGACTAGGCCATGGAGGACCAAATGGTGCGGTTATCATGTGATAACGCCATAGCTAGGAGCCAATCAGATTACTTCATTTTCCCAACACCCATTCTGAAAGCCCTAGACGACACCTTAGAAGCTCATGCATTTTGCATGGCTATGGGTGACCTGGTGGTTGTGCTGTTCCTCCAGGGGCTCTCGCTAAGGTACAGACTGTTCAGCAGTTTTGACTAAGCAAATTCTGTTATTTATCCCCCTTCCCAGACCCCCAGGGTAAATTGGGCAGGAAGCCTCTTTTCTTAGATTTACAACAGGATCCTTTTCTTCCTGCTTGGCGGGAATGAGGAAAATGAAAAATAAAAGGAATGAAGGGAAATCTGTGATTGCTACGCACATCAGAGTAGAGAGAAGGGGCAGTGGGAGGGGGCTATCTCTGACATGTAATGCCCTAAGCCCCTTCCGCCCCCCACTGGGAGGGGCTGTCTCTGATCTCTACCCCCCGTGCCTCCGCTGTCCCATATGGGGAGGGGACTTCCTGCACAACTCTAATCTCAAAAGTTTGCTGAGCCCCACCCTTGGAGGGGGCTCAGCTCATAGTCTTCTCTGGCGGCGCTGTTGGGGACTGGTGTACCTGTTGTGGCAAGTGGGGTCTGAAATCATGTAAATAATACAGAGCGGTGCCTGTCCCAGCCTCTGTCCCTCAGCTGGGCTGGACAGATTCATCCATAGATGAGGAGCCATCTGAAAGGAAATCAGGGATAATAGTTATGCCATAGACTAGTTATTCTATAAAGGCCTTCGTTAAATGAATGAGCCAGAGACGGCCAATGGAGTTCTTCTCCCTTCCAGTTCTGGATCATCCCCAGCATCCTGGGCAGCTCCATCCTCTACATCCTCTCAGATGACCATTGGGAGACCATCTCAGCCTGGATATATGGGTTTGGCTTGTCTGGCCTCTTCACTGTCTCCACCATCTTTCACACCATCTCCTGGAAGAAGAGACACCTCAGGTAGCAAAGCCATTTGTCACTACAGGCCCTGTTCTCTGGGGGAAAATAGAGAAGGGCTGTGAAGGCAGAGATAGAAACAGCCAGGGGACTAGGACCTCCATGGGCAGGACAAAGAGCTAAAAATGACACACACACACCCTCTGTATTTTTCTGATCACTTTGTGTGAGCTTCTACCTCCCCATTAATCATGCCAGCACCTGTGCGCCCTCTTCTTCCCACCTTCTCTTACTGAACACGGTCATTAGGGCTAGCTGAAAATGAGCCCGTCAAACTGTTTATTAGCTCTCTACCCACTAGCCAGTGTGGGTGCAAGCCACTGCCTTCTGCTGGACAATTGGGAAATTGGGGTTTCAATTAAATTGTTTACAAAAAGTGTTTTCTTTCCATAGAAAATTTAGTTTTTTCATTGAAAAATCTGATGCCCCAAAACTAAAATATTTTGGCCAAAAATAAAAAAAAATGGAATTCAGAAATGCTGCTATGGTGCCTCATGGGAGTTGCAGATCAGTTGCCTGATGTCCCCATTCTCCTCTATGGGTAGTCCCATGATGCACTGTGGCAAGCAGTTCCCATGATGTACTATCCTCTCCAAAAGGAGACACCTTGGTGCATCATGGGAGATGTAGTCTGACTGGGGAACCTGACCTGTAGAGAAGGATGGGAGCAAGAGGCACCCAAATCACAATCCCCATGTCACATCTCAGCAGAATTTCTACATCAAAGTATTTTGATTTTCAGACAAAATATTTGTATATTTGAATTTTTACTAAAAAAAAAATCAGTTTTCCACATTAAAAAAATCTACCAATTTTAATTTTCATTGTAAGCTGGGGAAGGGATTAGATACTGAGATGATTCACGAACCTCTGGAGACCTAAGTTCTAGTCCAGTTGAGGACGTCAGTTATAATAAATCCTTAGCTATTTGAGACTTCTGTTTGCCACTGTTCTGCACCACGTGGCCTCTCAGAGATGGCTCGATATCAGATCCTCATCTTCCACAGGCCCCTACTTCTGAAGAACTGTTAGTGATTAGCCACCTCGGGCCTCTGACACACAGCTGAGCAGTTCTGATTCTTTCCAGTAGAGGGCAGTGGCTCGCACACAGTACTGTATCTACTTGTTAGCAGAGTCAATTCAACCTGATCCCCTATGACCACTTAAAATATCCAGAGAACTGGGCTCGATTGGCAATCTCTGGTGACAGGAGACTCCTGCTAGCAGCAGAACAGGGATACTGCAGGTCAGCATCGAGGGGCAGAAGAAGCTTTGCACAGCACCATATCTAGTGCCCGTCTGTGCTATCAAGTCTTTAAGAATCATTATATTCATCTCATTGACCAATACGTTGCATCTGAGCATTTATTTAGTTTCCCAAGTAAATCCATTTGCTCCCCCCTCGCTGGCTCAGGATGCTCTAACTCCCTGCATGTGTTTGTCTGTCCCCTCTCTAGAACAGTGGAGCACTGCCTGCACATGTTTGACCGGATGGTGATCTACTTCTTCATAGCAGCATCTTATGCCCCCTGGTGAGTTCACTGAGTAATAGCAGGCTGGTCTCTCTTGGGGTGGAGGAGAAGGAATTCAGAAAATAGTCTCACACTTTACCTCCTGGTTAAAAGTTTTAAAAAATTAAAAACCCACCTTGAAGCAAAAGTCCCACTCCTGCATTTTAGCCCTGGCTAAACTCTGTCCGAAGTCCATGGCTGCACATGCTCAATGCCTCTAAAAACCAGGCCACTGATTTAGGTGCCGAGGTTTGGCTTGCGGGAGCTAAATGGACACCCAGATTTGAAAAGTCTAGCCCCTTTGCCTTGCCTGAGGCTGGACAGCAAGCGTTTGGTCCAGAACTCAGGAATTCCTGGTGTCTCGGCGTTGCCAACCCAAGAATCGTGAATCAGGACCTGAAGGATCCTCAGATTTAAAAAAATAATAAATGTGAGGCCATTTGAGCCTTTAGGGTTCCTGATTTTCAAGCTTCATCCACAACCAGAGCGCCAGAAAGTTACTTATTTTTTAAATGAAAGCTGAGAGTCTCACACAATCACGTGGCGTCAGGAGCTGGGGCGTTATGAAGAACACGAAATATTATAGATTCAGGAATAAAACCGTAAGAGTTGGCAACAATGCTGGCCCCGTGCTCAGTCTATCAGACTACACTTTCCTAGGTCACAGCACTCTCCGCCCACTGCTCACACAGTACCCCAAGATTGGCCATCAACCTAAGCTTCACTCAGAAACTCTGCCATAGAAAGTCTGGGGACATTTGCTTCCCACGCTCACCTCCGGCACAAGCAGCAGGCCGTCACAGACTGATTTTACCCAGAATAAGGTGAGGAAAGCTGTTCCTTCAGCAGCACTGGTGATTATTCCGAAACTGGGCATCATATTTATCCTTAAATAGTCCTTTATTTATAAGACAGGCTGGCAGGGCTCTGGCTTTGCTGGGGCTCTGCCGCCTGCTAGAATTTTAGAAATAGAAGGATGAGAGAGCTTCCTGGGGTGCCAGCAATGTGAGCTTCCTGTATGTTTCAATTTCCTTTCTTTTTTTGGATGCTTTCTCTCCTCCCTGCACTCCTGCATCCGTCAGTGACTGCCTCTCAGCATAGATTTCAAACCCGCTGCCGCCCCAGTTGGTTTCTTATGGCCAGCTGCTGTTCTCTGCTTCGTGATGGCTCTTTCATCTTTCAGTCTCTATGGGTTTTTTTTCAGGTTGAACCTACGGGAGCTGGGTCCCTGGGCCTCCCACATGCGCTGGATCATCTGGATCATGGCATCTATTGGAACCATCTATGTTTTCTTCTTCCATGAGCGGTGAGCTTGTCTAGCCTCTCTGCCAGTCTGTCTGTCTGTCTGTCTGTCGTTCAAGGGGACTGCACAGCCTCCCGTTCCTCCCCCTGCCCTATTGTCAACATGAGGTGGCAAGTATGCCCTGAAGCATTCCCTGAGCCACAGCCCCTCCCCACTTTCCCCCTTGTCTGGTGAGTGTCTGCACCACCAGGGGCCCAGGCCAGTCACCAGATGCCATCGTTTGGCTTTCAATCAGCAATGGAACTTGATCAAGATGTGTGCGGCAGTTACACACGTCTTCCACTGGGTGGCAGCAGACAGCAAAAAGTGGCACACTGCTTCCAAGCTCAGAGCCAGGGTGAGTTCTTCACAGAGCCAGGGCTGTTTTCTGACCAAGGAGCATGTACCTGCAGCCAGGGCTGGCTCTAGGCACCGGCGCGCCAAGCATGTGCTTGGGGCGGCACTTTCCAAGGGGCGGCACTCCGGCTCCTTTTTCTTTTTTTTTTTTTGGCTTGGGGTGCAAAAAGCCGGGAGCCGGCCCTGAGCGGAGGTGAGCTGCGGCGGTGGGGGGCCTGCAGGAAGTAACTGCTCCCCTCCCCAGCTCACCTCCACCTCCTCCTCCAAGCGCGCCGCCACTCCGCTTCTTCCCCCTCCCTCCCAGGCTTGCCGCGCGAATCAGCTGTTTTGCAGCAAGCCTGGGAGGGAGGGGGGAGAAGCGGAGCGGCGGCGGCGGCGCGCTCAGGGGAGCAGGCGGAGCGGAGGGGAGCTGTGGCAATGGGGGGCGCGGGGAGGGCTGCAGGAAGTAACCCGGGGGGGCAGAGGAACCGCTCCCCCAGCTCACCTCCGCCTCCTCCCCCGAGCGTGCTGTCGCTCTGCTTCTCCCACTTCCCTCCCAGGAAAGCGGAGAGCAGCAGCGGCTGCCTGCCGGGCGCCCAGCTCTGAAGGCAGCGCGGAGAGCGGCAGCGGCTGCCTGCCGGGCGCCCGGCTCTGAAGGCAGAGCGGAGAGCAGCAGCGGCTGCCTGCCGGGCGCCCGGCTCTGAAGGCAGCGCGGAGAGCGGCAGCGGCTGCCTGCCGGGCGCCCGGCTCTGAAGGCAGAGCGGAGAGCGGCAGTGGCTGCCTGCCAGGCGCCAGGCTCTGAAGGCAGCGCGGAGAGCAGCAGCGGCTGCCTGCCGGGCGCCCGGCTCTGAAGGCAGAGCGGAGAGCAGCAGCGGCTGCCTGCCGGGCGCCAGGCTCTGAAGGCAGCGCGGAGAGCAGCAGCGGCTGCCTGCGCGCCCGGCTCTGAAGGCAGCACAGAGAGCAGCAGCGGCTGCCTGCCGGGCGCCCGGCTCTGAAGGCAGCATGGAGAGCAGCAGCGGCTGCCTGCCGGGCGCCCGGCTCTGAAGGCAGCGCGGAGAGCAGCAGCGGCTGCCTGCCGGGCGCCCGGCTCTGAAGGCAGCGCGGAGAGCGGCAGCGGCTGCCTGCCGGGCGCCCGGCTCTGAAGGCAGAGCGGAGAGCGGCAGTGGCTGCCTGCCGGGCGCCCGGCTCTGAAGGCAGCGCGGAGAGCAGCAGCGGCTGCCTCCGGGCGCCCGGCTCTGAAGGCAGAGCGGAGAGCAGCAGCGGCTGCCTGCCAGGCGCCAGGCTCTGAAGGCAGCGCGGAGAGCAGCAGCGGCTGCCTGCCGGGCGCCCGGCTCTGAAGGCAGAGCGGAGAGCAGCAGCGGCTGCCTGCCGGGCGCCAGGCTCTGAAGGCAGCGCGGAGAGCAGCAGCGGCTGCCTGCCGGGCGCCCGGCTCTGAAGGCAGCGCGGAGAGCAGCAGCGGCTGCCTCCGGGCGCCCAGCTCTGAAGGCAGCGCGGAGAGCAGCAGCGGCTGCCTGCCGGGCGCCCGGCTCTGAAGGCAGCGCGGAGAGCGGCAGCGGCTGCCTGCCGGGCGCCCGGCTCTGAAGGCAGCGCGGAGAGCGGCAGCGGCTGCCTGCCGGGCGCCCGGCTCTGAAGGCAGAGCGGAGAGCGGCAGCGGCTGCCTGCCAGGCGCCAGGCTCTGAAGGCAGCGCGGAGAGCAGCAGCGGCTGCCTGCCGGGCGCCCGGCTCTGAAGGCAGAGCGGAGAGCAGCAGCGGCTGCCTGCCGGGCGCCAGGCTCTGAAGGCAGCGCGGAGAGCAGCAGCGGCTGCCTGCCGGGCGCCAGGCTCTGAAGGCAGCGCGGAGAGCAGCAGCGGCTGCCTCCGGGCGCCCAGCTCTGAAGGCAGCGCGGAGAGCAGCAGCGGCTGCCTGCCGGGCGCCCGGCTCTGAAGGCAGCGCGGAGAGCAGCAGCGGCTGCCTGCCGGGCGCCCGGCTCTGAAGGCAGAGCGGAGAGCAGCAGCGGCTGCCTGCCGGGCGCCCGGCTCTGAAGGCAGAGCGGAGAGCAGCAGCGGCTGCCTGCCGGGCGCCAGGCTCTGAAGGCAGCGCGGAGAGCAGCAGCGGCTGCCTGCCGGGTGCCTGGCTCTGAAGGCAGCGCGGAGAGCAGCAGCGGCTGCCTGCCGGGCGCCCGGCTCTGAAGGCAGAGCGGAGAGCAGCAGCGGCTGCCTGCCGGGTGCCTGGCTCTGAAGGCAGCACGGAGAGCAGCAGCGGCTGCCTGCCGGGCGCCCGGCTCTGAAGGCAGCGCGGAGAGCAGCAGCGGCTGCCTGCCGGGCGCCCGGCTCTGAAGGCAGAGCGGAGAGCAGCAGCAGCGCAGAAGTAAAGGAGGCAATGTGAAGAGTGATATTTGTCAACATGATCTTAGCCTGACAACCCTCTGTGAGGTAGAACTGCAACACCCTGTGCTGGAGGCTATGGAATGTCCTAAACCAGAGACATCTGCATTTTGGAGGGTGGTTTTGCAGAAAAGGCAACTGTGGCCCAGTAGCTGCCTGGCAAAAAGTGACCCCATGGAATGTACTTTGCACATGTAGCATTGTATGATATGTATGGGAAGATACTAGGCACTGATCCTCCAGCCAGCTTTAATGGGACTTTGCAGGAGTGCAGGGCTTTGCTCACATGGGGTCAGGTCAGGCTCGGGGCCCTGCTTTGTGAGTTCTTTGGGGCAGGGACTGGGCCTTCTCCTGGGTTGTTCAGCCAGCACATAGTAGGCTGTACCATAACACAAAAATGGTGTCTCTGTGTCAATACAAATACACAGAAGCTGTCAGGATACTCCCACAAGTACGTACTCTGCGCGCAGCCGAACATCAGCCTGGACTCGCTGCGCCGCTCAGGCAGATGCACCTCTAACAACGGTCCAATGCACCCGCTTAGTTGTCTGGGAACTCTGAGGGGACAGGCCCCTCCTTGGGGGGACAAACAGTGAGCGACAGGTAATGGGGCTCAGTCTCATTTAACCTGCCCTGCCATCGTGACAGGGGCTGGGGATCCTCCTTAAGCTCTCAGACCCAGTTCCAACAGTGCCTAGAAGGTGGTTCCAGCAAGGGGAGGGGGAGGAACATTACCGAGGAGCGGGAAAGGGGAATACAGGCCTGGGGGGCGGGAAAAGGTGACATGGGAAAATGCCAGTTCACCTTCACTAGAATGCTTACGGGAAGACCTGCAGGGAACCCTGGCTTGTGAGCACGTTCCTTAGGGATTTCCTCTCCAGATCCCTCTTCAAAACACAGCTTCAAGGGTCTTCTCCTGACCAGTCATCCCCCCACCTGGCCTCTCCTGAGATCTGTCCTGGGTCTTCCTTGTCTGTGGGGCGGGGTCTGGGTTTACAAAACGCAGTGGATGTGTGTGGTGCGATAGAAATGATTCATTGCACTAGGAGTGGCGCCTCCTCCCCACAGCAGGGAAGCTGCGGTTTTAAAGCATTCGATTAAACCATTCCCTCGGTGCCCTGCCGCCACTGAGCCAGTCTTTCTCCCTCACAGGTACAAGCTGGTGGAGCTGGTGTGCTACGTTATCATGGGATTCTTCCCTGCCCTGGTGATCCTTTCGATGGTAAGTGACTCGGCTCAATGCGCTGCTCCCTGTCCTCTGAAGAGCCTGGGCCACAGCTGGAAGGATTTCTCTAGTGCAGAGGTGGGCAAACTATGGCTCAGAGGCCACATCCAGCCCTCCAGACATTTTAATCCAGCCCTCGAACTCCCACCAGGCAGCGGGGTCAGGGTCTTGCCCCACTCTGCATGGCTCCCAGAAGCAGCAGCACATCCCCACTCCAGCTCCTAAGCGTAGGGGCAGCCAGGGAGCTCCGCACGCTGCCCCCACCCCAAGTGCCAGCCCCACAGCTCCCATTGGCTGGGAACTGCAGCCAATGAGAGCTGCAGGGGCGGTGCCTGCGCACAGGGCAGCGCACAGAGCAGCCTGACCGCGCCTCTGCATAGGAGCTGGTGGGGGGACATTTCACTGTTTCTGGGAGCTGCTTGAGGTAAGTGCCACTTTGAGCCTGCCCCCCCCACCCCTCTCCCATGCCCCAACCCCCTGCCCCATCCCTGATCCCCCTCCCACCCTCTGAACCTCTCGGTCCCAGCCCAGAGCACCCTCCCGCACCCCCAACTCCTCATCCCCAGCCCCACCCCAGAACCCGCATCCCCAGCCAGAGCCCTCACACCCTCCTGCACCCCAAGCCCCAATTTCATGAGCATTCATGGCCTACCAGACAATTTCCATACCCAGATGTGGCCCTCGGGCCAAAAAGTTTCCCCGCCCTGGTCTAGTGTGACTCCCTGCTGTTAAATGGTTGCCGTGTACTGTACGGGGCACCCACTTCTCAAATGTGCATGGCTCCGTCGGGGCATTTGGACTCTCAAAGTGGCCCTTGGCCACCCCAACATACCTTTTGAGTGGAACTAGGCTCCCTAATCCGGGCTCAGAGCTTAGGCTTCTTTTGGGGGGAACGGTCCCATATAAAGGTGAAATACTGGGCCGAAACCCTGCTGGCTGATGTGAGAGCGACACGCCGGTGGGGCTGCTTGCCCTCTCGCTCCAGCCGCTGCTGCCGCTATTCCGTCTCAGCTGTGCCCGAAGGAGAGGGCACTGCGATGGGGTCAGTGCGGCATTCCCACCGCTGACCCTTATCTCTCCCTGTGTTTGCGAACAGCCGAACCGAGATGGCCTCGTGGAGCTGATGGCTGGTGGGTTTTTTTACTGCCTGGGCACGGTGTTCTTCAAGAGCGACGGGCGCATCCCCTTTGCCCATGCCATCTGGCACCTCTTTGTGGCAACCGGAGCGGGCATCCACTACTATGCCATTTGGCGGTACCTCTACCGGTCCGACGTGCTGGAGGCCAAGACGTCCAGATAAGAGCCCCAAGGACACGGGACACGCCAATCGGCACTTGGGGGCAGATTTCCCAAGGAGCTTGGCTCTGTTTCCTGCCAGAAAGCCATTGCCAGGGCCCACTCCCCTGATGGGAGGGAGTCTCTGGTGTCCGTCTCCAGCTAATCTCATGCAGACGGAAGAGCCCAAAAGGTTTATTTTATACTGATTTTAACCTTGTATAGTGTTCGGTTGTTAGGCAAATGTTTCATAACAAAATGAACAGTGAATGGGGTTGTTGGCGGAGCGGACTGACCCGACCAGGGCAATGGTCTTTGTGCTAAGGCTGTGTTCACATGGTCCCGAACAACCTTGAAACTTGCAAAACCCTCATCCAAATGGGAGCCCCGAACCAGCAGGAGCCCAGTCTCTGACGTTCTGGCTGCTGGACCCTCTGGCTGCTTTCAAGGGGAGAGGCTCCCCTTAGATAGAAGCCGTTAGCTCCAGGAGGGACGCCGGAGGCTGGTGATGCATGAAGGTGGATAGGCAGAATGGACACTTAACGCCAGTGAACAACACCAGGATAAAAGCATAAGGTACCGGTTTGTTTCCCACTCTAACGAGCCCGATAGTTAAGGAAACAACTTCTTAAACAAGGCTCCTTGATTCTGCCCAGAAAGGAGAGCAGGCAGGAGATGTCAGACCTCACAAGAGTCAACCATGTCTGTCATCTGATGGGGCTCTTTTTTAGGGTTTTTTTTTTCCTTAAAGGGATAGCCCCCTGCTCCCTCCGCCCCCACTGTACAACTAACTTGGGGGAAAGCAGGTTCTTGTAGCAGCAGACGAGCAAGGTGAACCTGAGCTTGGTTTAACCAGGGGCAGTTAAGATCACGTTTCCCCGGCCCACAGCGTTCTGAAGGCAGAGAGTGGGGTTGGAAAAGGAGTTCTGGGTTTGGCCAGGCTGTAGCGGCAGGATAAAATCTTAGTGTGTTTGGGATCCCAAGTGTGGAGATGGGATGCGAAAGGAATCAGGGAGCCTGCCTCACCCTAGGATGAGTTACCGCTCATAGGACCAAGTTCAGCTCTGGCCCGGGGACCGACTGGCACTAAGGCTTGAATTCCTGTTTTTAATAGAGCTGCCAGTGTCGCAATCTGCCAGAGAAGGTGCAGGGCTGGCCGTTCCTAGGCTTCTGATGGGAGAGTTGTTTCCATTGATATTTTAAATCTCGTCTCTGTAGAGTGGGGAGGATTCGCACACTGGATCCTGTGCACAGCTCTTCAGCTGTATCCAGAGGAAGCCGCTCCCATTCTAGGGCTTTCATCACTCTTGTTTCCATGCAGAGATTTCGGTGCGTACGTCTATGCAGCACAAAGAGACCCCGGCCAGCAAGTCTCAGAGCCTGGGTCAACTGCCTGAGGCTCGCGCTGCAGGACTAAACATAGCAGTGGAGACATTCAAGTGTGGGCTGGAGCCTGGGCTCTGAGACCCTCGCACCGCACAGGGTTTCCAAGTCCAGGCCCAGCTCAAACATCGACATTGCTATTTTTAGCCCTGCCTCCCCAGCCCCCATGGGTTGACTCTGTCCCTGAGACGTGCTGCTGTGGGGTTTTAAGCTGTGTAGATGTATCCTTAGCGATTTCACTCCTTCTGTAGCCTTTAGAAAGGTTCTGTATACGCAAAGGGGTCTATTCTCCTCCGCTCTCCTCCTCCTGCTGCTGGGTGAGGTTCCCTTATCTCTAGTTACTAAGGGGGTGTCAAAATGCGCATGGTCAGCATGCCAGAACCATGGGCTAAGCACCAGCAGTTTCTGTTGACTTCTACTAAGGTTGCAGGTGCTCAGCACTTTGGAAAATCTGGGTTGCCCAAGGCTTCGGTATGCAGCAAATAGGGCAGGGGTGAAAGCCGGTATGGGCCGGTCTGATGTACCAGTAAGAAGCTGGTACCAGCCCGTACGCAGCCCACGTTTCCCCTTTTGCCCACCCCGGGCCGCCGACAGGGCGGGGCAAAAGGGCAGCTGCCCCGGGGCCGGCGATTTAAAAGGGCCAGAGGCTCCCAGGCCCTTTTAAATTGCCGCTGGATCCCCAGGCGGTAGGGGCCAGGCAGCGCGGATTGGCTGGCTGGGGGAGGCTGACCCCCCCCCCCCAGGCCTGCCCCTTCTGCCCAAGGCCAGAGCTGACCCTCGTACCGGTAAGAATTTATGACTTTCACCCCAGAAATAGAGTCTGGTGAAGGGGTAACCTGGGGGCAGGGGTCTTGAGGAATCAGTTCCGTGGAAACCCCAAATTGCAAGGGTGTCTCTTGGCTGCGGTAGGGATTTGGCCTCCATGCCCTGGGAATCAGTTTTTACCCTAGTTCCCAGGCCTTAGTTACAGAAGGGAGATAGGAGAGAGTTTCACGAACAGAGCCAGACCCTGCACTTTCTCCCCAGGATCTGAGGTTTGTTTTAAGGGTTTAATCAGATCACTGAAAATTCCTGACACCCCCTGTCCCCTGATGAATGGTAACGTCTTAGTTTATGTAACAAAGCAAACAAGCCATCGCCCCTGCTAGCCTCAGAGTGACCCCCCCGGCTATAGACTGGAGATGGTTATTCCAGCAGCGCATCTGCCCTCACCAGCGCTCTGCAATCCAAAGACCAGCTGAACTGATAAGCTTCCAGCTGGAGCCATCTATTTTATCTGCCGCTGCAATACCTCAGCTGGCCACCTGCGGATGAGGGGGGCAGCACTGAGTTGGGACCCCAGTGCTTGAAACGGACACCGCTCAGGTTTGCTGGTGAACCGTCTGATCTATAAAAGCACTTTGTGACTGGAGGGCCCAGGGTCAGCAAAGCCTTACATGTGACTGAAACTTGAATCCATTCCAGGACTCCCTAGAGGCCCTGAGCACTGGAAAACCTTGCGTCTAAGCCAGTATTAAGCGGACAACTCTGTACATTCCTTATAGATGGGCATTCAGACATTTCGTACACGATGCACTTTGCTTTCCTCCCCATCTTCAGCCCCGGCTGTGGTTCAAAAGCGAGATCCCCATTCAGAGCCTTTGCCACTTGTGTGCCTTGGCCCGGCAGAGGGAAGAGGGTGAATCTGGATCAACCCCTCCATCTGGCTGGATCGCGATTCACTCGATAGCGTTCTTTGCAAACTAGAAATGTAAACCTGATAGAATAATCTAGAAAATGTGGATGGGGATTCAGGGGCTTTGTGTGTCCTCCTTGTGCTGCATGCATTCGGTAGGCTACACTGGGGTTAGCGCCGTTCTCTTGATGGCTGTCAGCAGCCTAGATTTGTAGCTACTTTTAGGCGAATCTTTATTGCTCCAAAACCCATGTGTGATGGACTCTTCCATTTAGCGTGCAGTGGCTGTGTCGAGAGGGGAGATGGATCGCAATGATGCTATCATTTTGGGTAGATCATTGAACAGGATTATACTAAAGAAGTTCCATGTCAGGGTGGGAAACTCTGTTGTATGACTAGAGCTCCACTCATTGCAATATCTTGGTGCTGGCCCCTTATAAAACACACGCATGGTAGTGGGAATGGATGTCAGGAGGCAGTTGTCAGCCAGGAATGAGGGGCCTATTGGGGCTAAGGATCTCCCTCAGGGTGAATGTTGATCAGGGCCACCCAGAGGGTGGGGCAAGTGGGGCAATTTGCCCCAGGCTCTGTGTCCCGGAGGGGCCCCCACGAGAATATAGTATTCTATAGTATTGCAACTTTTTTTTTTATGGAAGGGGCCCCCAAAATTTCCCCAGGCCCCCTGAATCCTCTGGGTGGCCCTGATGTTGATACTCTGCAGACGATCCGATGCCTTTGTATCTGCGCTGGATTCAGATGAGCTTGCCAGATACTTTACCCAGTTCTTTGGACCACCGTGAATGTGCAGAACGTACGTTCTGTTTCCTGGCTCTCTGGTCAGTGTCTGCAGATTGCTGCTGTTTGTTCAGGGTCCCAGCAGGATTCTGACCCCAAGTCATTAACCTGACTTCCAGCAGGTACAAGAGAATGATCATCAATGGGAGATATCAGAGCTTTTACGGTTCAAATGCCCTCAATCACTGTTATTCCCAGCAACGGTGCAGTGAGTTTTTGAATGAACTGCCATCAGCTTGGCTTGGGTTTTTTAATACAGGATCATTAGGAACTGAAAGCTGTTTTATTCCTGTGTTCTGGCTTCCTGAACTGTTATGGATGAGTGAGATTATGGCCTTGATTTACACATGCAATATAAGGTAATTGCACATATAAATATCTGACTGCAATTGCATCCTCATTATGGGACAGGTGAGTGGGTGGGCCTCTGTTTTATCAAATGGACATGATCTCCGTTTCCTTGATCTGTTGCTGGGAAGCTCTGGAGTGGAAATAATCTCTCGATCTAGAAAGGAAGGGTCAGGGTGAAAGTCATGCACTGATTTTTAATTATTAATATTGAGGGTGGCATTGAGCTGGTGCTGCCGGCAGATTTCAGACCATCACTCCACAGCTTCCTACCTGCTGAGCTCACAGCTGAATTTCCAAAACCCTCAGGCCAGGCTCCACATGAGAGTCTGGAACCTGGGGCAGAGATTTCCATCTCTGGTCATTAACTCTTTGGGCAACTCTTTGCTGGTCCCTTTGGAAGGGAGACAGTGGCCTACATTAATCACTAATGCATCTCCATTGACTTGAGATACATACACCAGGGATGGGCTTGGCCCAGTAATGCTATAACAGAGTTGAACATCAGAAGCCTCTGATGTGAAGTGCACAGCCTCAGCCTCTGGTTTTAACCCTGCAGAGAGAGCGCTCTGGATCTCTGTGGGTAAGTCTAAAGTGCGGCTGGGAGAGGCACCCCCTCTGTGCTAGCTCTGCTGGTGCTAAAAATAGCAGGGTGGAAGTTGCAGCACACTCAGTGGCTTGGGCTAGCCACCTGACTCTAAGCCTGCCCGCCCCCGAGCTCCAAGCATACTTTTAGCATGCTAGCTAGAACAGTGCAATTCTGTCTTCCCCGGATGGGAAGCTCGCCCCTAGCTGCAGTGTAGACATACCCTGTGGGTCTGGAGCTTGCAGATCAGTGGCACTGATAACAGCTAAAACTTTCCTTCTGTAACCTAAAGGAGCAGCAGATCGCCTTCCTCAGTTCGCTTGTGCTGCCAGCAGCTCAGATCCCCATGAGCCGTCTCTGTCAGGCCTTTGCTGGAGACAGGCCTCCAGTCGGGTCTGCTTGACCCAAGTGTTTCTGCATCCAAGCTGATCCTACTGCCAGTGCCAGGGTATTTTTCTCCGTAGGAGATAAATTTAATACATTCAGGACAGAGGCACTGTTGTCTTGTAGTTACCAGAGGGACTGGGATTCAGGACTCCTGGGTTCTACACACATTGCTGTCACTGACGGCCAGTATGACCTCGGGCAAGTCACTTAATCTCTTTGTGCCTCAGTTTGTCCATCTGTAAATGTCCATCAGAAAAATCAAACATGACCCCTCTTCCAAAGGACGACATTGTCGCTGTGGGCCAAGCTGGCATGGAGAATTTGTATGCACACCCAGTAGAGGGTGCAAAACTGTCTTCAGCGCCCAGTCACCCTATTTGCAAGTGCCAATTTGCATGTGCACAAGAAGGGGACCAACGTGTGGCCTTGTGTATTAACACATCATTGTTTCCCCATAAGGGATATTGCCTGAAAGAATTCCTCCCTTTTTAGCCCGACCCTCAAATTCATAGGCAGACCTGGGAAGCCTCCGAACTGACTGATTTCCCTGCTAATCCCCCGGGTTAATCGGAACTGCAGCATCATTTGTTTGACAAGATTTGGGATGTTTTGTAGGAGTGCAGCCACTGGTCCCCATCCCACGCACTTTCAAGGGCCTGACTCTGTGGGTGCTGAGTGCCCTCAACTCTCACTGACCTGGATGGGAGCTGAGGACACTTGCAGGATTGGGCCCTAATGGGCAAGCCCTGCTGTGTATTGTCGTTCCCCAAAGAGAGGATTAGAAAGTGCCTGGTTAAATTTGCCCCCTCTTGAAATGCTGGCTAGAGTCTCACTTGTAAGTTTCTGGTTCAAGAGGTTTATGCTTTGATAAGGAAAATGTACAAGTGGCATTGCTGGATAGACATGTCCCGACCAGGAGCTACCCTGCATGTATTCACACATCCATTGGCTAAGGCACCAGTGCTCTCTTTCCCATGTTGCTTGTGAGTGCCTACATCTTTGTGTGTGTGGCTTTCCTCTGTCATTTGTACAACCTCTTAGCTAAGCTGCCTGGAGTCTGCAGGTGCAGAAGCTCTATCCTGTTGCATGTCCAGAGGGGAGAAGCCCTGTGTTCCTAGCAAGGCCTATGTGGCTGCCCAAGTCCCTCTCCTCTTCCGGGTAGGGGAGTCACAGAGCAATCGGGCTGGGTGGAGTTGGAGTCAGGCAGATGCAGGGCAGGCAGTGAGCAGAGGTGGGTCCAGGGGGGCTGGAACAATTTGTATCGTGGGGGTGCTGAGAGCACTTGAACCAAAGTGTAAACCCTATGTAAGGTGGAAACCACTTCAAGCCAGGGGGTGTGGCAGCAGCATCACTAATTCCAGCACCTATGGGTGGGTCTGCCGCAGCCCAGCAGGGGAGAGCTGAGATTCTCCCACACTGAGGTTGGACTGGGAATGCAAGGGGCAGGGGATGTTATTAGGAGAGGGAATCGGGTAACGCTTAAAGTATCTTAGTAGCCACAGACAGATTCCAACAACCCAAGAAACCTGAGCGAACTCAAGTGCCTTACCCACGGGGGGAAAGCGATCGCTCCAAGGAAGCCATGAGCCAAAGTTGGCTCTCAGTTGCACTGTTTTCATTCCATTGAAATCAACAGGGCTGCACTGGGGTAAAGAGAGCGGAATTTGCCCCCTTACCGTCAAGGAGCTATTCCACTGCCAAACTCCCAAGTGTTCGGCCGTGCATCGCCCCCAGGGAGCTGGAGAGGCAGCTGGGTGGGCTGCTAGTCACGGGACCATGTCACTGGAGAAAGGGGATGTTTCCAGTGGTGTAGCTCCAGTTACTATCCCGTCTGCCTAAACTCTCCTTAGCAGCTCACTGTGGCAATGCTCCATGTACAAGTGGGACCCCCCCCACTTTTCCAAAACTGAGATCTAAATGTCCAATAGCCTCAGTAGAAGAGAGGGGCCCAATCCAGAACCCCAGACCCAGACTTTGGGGGCTGAACTGCCCTGGGTTGAGCCCATCTCGGCTCAGAAGGGTGTTTGAAATAGGAATCTGTATGGCTGTTTCCTCCCTGCACCTTTCTGTGCCCCTTCCCCTGCTTCTGTGGTTCTTACCCTGTGGCTGCTCTTAATCCTTACCAGCTGTTAAGCAAAATAAACCTGTGTAAAATGAACAGGTGGCTGTTTGGGACCATTTCCTGGTTATGATAGAAGGAGGTGTGGCCTGAACACAGAACTGGGAGGCAGGACTTCCTGGGTTCTATCCCCACCTCTGCCACTGTCTTGCTGGTTGACCTTGGGCAAGTCACTTAAACATCCGGTGCCTCAATTTCCCTATCTGTCAAATGGGGATAATGATACTGACCTACCTCATGGGGCTGATGAACTGATGTTTGTAAAGCATTTTGAGATTGTTCAGTGCTGCATAAGTGCTACGCACTTGATTCTGAAGGAGACCCACTTCGCCTGGAACCAGATGGCTGCTTAACAGATATAGATTTGACTCTCAGAGTCACATCAGAATGAGAGCAGCTCCAGCCTACAGCTACTTTCCTCCTTCACTTTCATTGACTCAGTGTCACAGGGACAGAGTTCCATAGGACAGATGTGTATGGTAGAGAACCCCAAACCTGATTTCCTCTGCTGGGCAAATACCCCATAGTAACCAAGGCCACAAAGTGACCAGTGAGGCACCAAAACTTGCAACTGCCATAGAAAAAGTAGTAACTAAACAAAGGAAAAAATGACCACAGCTGGGAGCAGCAATTGAGACATGGTTCTGCTCCTTTAGTACCTGCTGTCTTTATTTCTGCACTTCTGGTCTTAATGGTCACACTGCCTATAACAAGTGTGCTCCGAAATCCAAGGTCCAAACAGGTGTGGGAGCACTTCCTCCTGCCCAGCCCCCCACCTCCTAGGCAAAACACTCCACTCTATCTCCTTGTCCTGGTGGGGCTTCATCCCTATAGGAGGTGGGTGGGCAGGGAAATCTACCCACCTGGCTTTGCTCGCTTCTCACAGCTGTCTCACAGATGCCCTCATGTCCAATACCATATCTCCCTCCGTCCCACACAGGCCTGGTCTCCTCGCACTTTGCTTATTGTAAGTTAATGACAGCAGGAATGCTGAATCATGGGACCAAAGGCACAGAAAATTAGGATATAGAAACTAATCTCATGCTGTTTACAGATTCCTGTGCTATCATATTTCATTTCTTCCACGTTATATCCCAGATCTTGCGCCGCAGCACGTTAAGAGGTTTGGTTGCAATACACCAGACCAGACGCCGTCTCTGCCACCCCTTTACGTTTTGGAGAGGACTTCCCCACAAAGCAAACCCTTGTGGGTTAGAATGGCTTAGAGACAACAAACTATTTGATTTGGAGGGGGTCTTTCTAGCCCCCCCTTATGCCCATCTCCTGCTTAAAGCCAAATCCAGGGGGAGATTTTCAAAGGCAGAAATGAGAGTTGTTTGCCCGGTTCCCATGGCTTGTCAATGGGAGGTGAAAGTCTAACTCCCATTGTGCTCTGAATATCCCCTCCGGCTTCAGATCTCATTCACACAGTGCAGGATTTGCCAAGCAGGAGGCTCCATTACTGTCAAGTTCCAGATCTTCTTGTGCTTTATAAATCCTTTCTATTGTATAACCAGGGATTATCTGATTGTCATAACCTTTGATACTAACTTTTAATGACTTGTAACATTTAGGATGTCTGTGAATGAGATTTGTAGAGTGATTTTTTTTAGTGTCTTGTATTTTCTGCCATCCACTCTTGTGAAGCAGTATTTTATATTTAACACAGTATTTAATAAAAAATATAATGATAATGCTAGAGGACATCATTTCTTGTGAAGTAGGATTTAAATAAAGACTCGAGATACCTCATTTGTGCCTGCTTTTTCTCCAGTGTGTTTGTTAAGTCAAAATGAGTTTTCTTGGAGAATCTTAAACAAACTAACACCAACAACAAAACCACACCCACCAATCTGATATCCTACTCTCCCCAAATAGGATCACCGAGAAATTAGGAGAGGAGAATTGACAAGCCAAGATGTAACATAGGCAACCCAATGCACCATCGTTACGGGGCTGACATGAAATCATATTTACCCATTGCATTGTAATCATCAGTCCAATGCGACATTGTTGTCTGGCCAGCATTAAGTCATATTCTTTTTCGGTACACAACTGATTATAGAACATAGTCCAAAGCAAATAAAGACTTTCCAGAGTGATAGGCAGTGGAAGATACTTGAGAGCTGATCCTGCAATGAGCTGCACGTGGGGAACTCAGTTACAATGAAGCTCCATTTGCTGGGAATGGAACAAGAGTGCCAATGATTCTCAGTAAATTATGGCTTAGAGCAAAGCAGGTCGAGGGGTGATGGGGTGGGAAATGGCTTCACTATAAAAGGGTCTTCACTATAAAAGGGCAGAGATGTTATTTGGTCTCTGAGAAACAAGGGCTTAATTTAATGTCCACTTTTACCATGAGAGAAGGACTATAAATCGGCGGGGGAAATTCAGGTGAGAAGAAGAATGCTGCTGGAGAGCTTGGGCTCCGCACCAAGGTTATGGGCCTGGATTGATCTCCAAGATAGGACGTTTCCCTGGAGGAAAAGAATTTGATGGTTGTTCCTGTCTTTTTTGCTGACTCGTTCTGGTGGTTTACAGAGCCGTCCACCTACAACGTCTCAGTGTGCAGCTTTTCCCTGAGACGCTCTGGGTGAAGGGTATTCAGAACCTTGGGTGAATCCAGGAGAAAAGGAAGAAAGTCCCCACAGTGGCTTCATTTCCAAACACCTTGTTGGCACCTCTGGCCTGTTATTTTTAGTCTTCCTCCTTTCACTTGTGTCAAATGTAGGGGGTGGAATCAGCAGAGGCTGGTGACGTGATGAAACAGGAAACCAAGTGTGATCTGTAAAGGGAGCCTCAGAGCCAGGGCCGGCTCCAGAGCCCAGCGGGGCAAGCACCCGCCTGGGGCGGCCCTTTCCCGGGGGGGCGGCAGGCTGGGCCGGCGGACCTGCCGCAGTCATGCCTGCGGGAGGTCCACCGGAGTCCCGGGAGCAGCGGACCTGCCGCAGGCATGACTGCGGAGGGGACGGTCGGCCGGCGGCTCCAGTGGACCTCCCGCAGGCATGACTGCGGACGGTTCGCTGGTCCCGCGGCTCGGCTGGACCTCCGGACCAGCGAACCGCCCGCAGCTGCGGGAGGTCCAGCCGAGCCGCGGGACCAGCGGACCCTCTGCAGTCATGCCCGCGGGAGGTCCGCTGCTCCCGCGGCTCGGGGGCGCCTCCCGGGCATGACTGCTTGGGGCAGCCAAAAACCTAGAGCCGCCCCTGCTCAGAGCCAGTCATGATTAGACTATACGTGATTCAAAACAGGAGACACAAGACCCTCGTTGGCTTCTGGGGGAGCAGGATTCGGCCCCTAGTTTCTAACTGCACCTACAACATCTCTTTGTGAGTCAATACACAGATAAGCAGCATGCTATGAATGGATTCTGATAACGAGCACAAGCCACTGGGACGTATATAGCAATTACACCCCTCAGCCATTCTGGCTTCTCACTTCCCCAGCTTTGCATACTTGCTATTGAAAATGCTATCAGCTCGCATGAGAGGCCAGAGTCTGACGGAGGTCAGTTACATTGGTGTAACTCCTCAGTGATTCCTTTGACTTGCATCATTCTGGATTTACACCAGAGTAACTGAGATCAAAATCTGACTCTAGCTCAAAAATTCATTGAGTTCTTCTGCTGCATATAGACTGGCTTCCCCCTGCTGGAGTGCTTGGGCCATGCAGTTTATCCATTAACTGCATCCCTCATCTCTCATGCAGCGATGCTGGGACATGTGTGGCTGTTTATGTGGAGAGGTGTGTGGGCATTCTCGTGGTATGTGTGATAAGGATGCACTGTAATACCTGAGCATATTTCCTTACCAGCTTTAGTTATAAACTGGCCCAGTACCCCTCTCTCTGCCTGGCCACCAGTCTGTGCAAGTGGACCCAATTGCTGGGTCCCATATAATTCTGAGTCTGCTGGATCTGGGTAGTTTCATCACTGTTTCTAGCTCTGGAATGCCAGGCATTCTCCTGGGCCCAGCCCTCTCGTCTTGCATCCTTCCCTGGGACATTGGACACTAACTCTCTCAAACCAATGTCTGAGACCTTCTGAGTCCTCCCGGTTTCATGCACTCCCTCGGTGCTCTACACAGGGTGTGGACACTCATTTACCGTAATTCCTTCAGAGAAACCCTGGCAAGCAAGCAAAGAACACAGGCTTAGTGAAGGAATTTCTTAACCACAGTGACTTTGCCATTAAAAGCACTCAAGTTGCAGATAATTGAAAATAATTGAAGTCCTGAGAGACATTCTCCCCCGGGTTGAGCTCACCCCTTCAGTGAGTGTGTAGTTCATCAGAACTGCAGGAAGGGCAGAGTCTCTCCTGTATGGCCTTCTTATGTGTGCCAATGGTAAGGACCCCTTCCACAGAGCTCTAAAAAAGAGAGCCGACGTGCACAGGCAGAAATTGTGGAAAAACAACATCGCTTGCCTCATAACCTAAGTCGTGCAGAACACAATGCCATCCACAGCCTCAGAAACCATCCTGACATTATAATCAAAGAGGCTGATAAAGGAGGTGCTGTTGTCATCATGAACAGGTCCGACTACCAAAAGGAGGCCGCCAGACAACTCTCCAACACCAAATTCTACAGGCCACTTCCCTCAGATCCCACTGAGGAATACACTAAGAAACTGAACCATCTACTCAGGACACTCCCTACACTAACACCGGAACAAATCAACATACCCTTAGAGCCCCGACCAGGGCTATTCTATCTACTGCCCAAAATCCACAAACCTGGAAATCCTGGACGCCCCATCATCTCGGGCATTGGAACTCTCACTGAAGGACTGTCTGGATATGTGGACTCTCTACTCAGACCCTATGCCACCAGCATTCCCAGCTATCTCCGTGACACCACTGATTTCCTGAGGAAACTACAATGCATTGGTGACCTTCCAGAAAACACCATCCTGGCCACCATGGATGTAGAGGCTCTCTACACCAACATCCCACACGCTGATGGAATACAAGCTGTCAGGAACAGTATCCCTGATGATGCCACAGCACAACTGGTTGCTGAGCTCTGTGCCTTTATCCTCAGACACAACTATTTCAAATTTGATGACAATATATATCTCCAGATCAGTGGCACCGCTATGGGCACCCGCATGGCCCCACAATATGCCAATATTTTTATGGCTGACCTGGAACAACGCTTCCTCAGCTCCCGTCCACTCACGCCCCTTCTCTACCTACGCTACATTGATGACATCTTCATCATCTGGACCCATGGGAAGGAGACTCTGGAAAAATTCCACCACGATTTCAACAGCTTCCACCCCTCCATCAACCTCAGCCTGGACCAATCTACACGGGAGGTCCACTTCCTAGACACTACGGTGCAAATAATTGATGGTCACATTAACACCACCCTATACCGAAAACCTACCGACCGCTATGCCTACCTTCATGCCTCCAGCTTCCATCCCGGGCACACCACAAGATCCATTGTCTACAGCCAAGCACTGAGGTACAACCGCATCTGCTCTAACCCCACAGACAGAGACCAACACCTACAAAATCTCCACCAAGCATTCTCAAAACTACAGTACCCGCACAAGGAAATAAGGAGACAGATCAACAGAGCCAGACGTGTACCCAGAAGCCTCCTACTGCAAGACAAACCCAAGAAAGAAACCAACAGGACTCCACTGGCCATCACATACAGTCCCCAGCTAAAACCCCTCCAGCGCATCATCAGGGATCTACAACCCATCTTGGAGAATGATCCCACACTTTCACAGGCCTTGGGTGGCAGGCCAGTCCTCGCCCACAGACAACCTGCCAACCTGAAGCATATTCTCACCAGTAACTGCACCCTGCACCATAGTAACTCTAGCTCAGGAACCAATCCATGCAACAAACCTCGATGCCAACTCTGCCCACATATCTACACCAGCGACACCATCACAGGACCTAACCAGATTAGCCACACCATCACCGGTTCATTCACCTGCACGTCCACCAATGTAATATATGCCATCATATGCCAGCAATGCCCCTCTGCTATGTACATCGGCCAAACTGGACAGTCTCTAAGGAAAAGGATAAATGGACACAAATCAGATATTAGGAATGGCAATATACAAAAACCTGTAGGAGAACACTTCAACCTCCCTGGCCACACAATAGCAGATCTTAAGGTGGCTGTCCTGCAGCAAAAAAACTTCAGGACCAGACTTCAAAGAGAAACTGCTGAGCTCCAGTTCATCTGCAAATTTGACACCATCAGCTCAGGATTAAACAAAGACTGTGAATGGCTTGCCAACTACAGAACCAGTTTCTCCTCTCTTGGTTTTCACTCAACTACTAGAACAGGGCCTCATCCTCCCTGATTGAACTAACCTCGTTATCTCTAGCTTGCTTCTTGCTTGCATATATAAACCTGCCCCTGGAAATTTCCACCACTTGCATCTGAAGAAGTGGGTATTCACCCATGAAAGCTCATGCTGCAAAACGTCTGTTAGTCTATAAGGTGCCACAGGATTCTTTGCTGCTTCCTTATGTTTGTTTTAAACCAGCTGCCTATTCATTTCATCAGGTGACACCTAGGTCTTGTGTTATATGAAAGGGTAAAATAAGAATTCCCTATTCACTTTCTCCATACCTTTTTGCACTTCTGATCTTAATCATGAGACTGCCTATAACAAGTGTGCTTAGAAATCCAAGATCCAAACAGGTGTGCCAGTACTTCCTCAAGGGGCATGGATCAGTGTTCATGTCGCACTCTCCATCAGCACCCGGCCCAAGCTGGGGAAGCTAATGATCCAACCAGAGGACCAAATTCGGTGATGAATTCTGGTCACATGCCACCTGAGGCACATTGCGCATATGCTAAGAAATACTTCCTCCTGTCCACTTTATCTCTTGTCCTGGTGGGGATTCATCCCAAAAGGAGATGGGTAGGCAGGGAGACCTACTCACCTGGCTTTGCTCGCTTCTCACAGCTGTTTCACAGGTGCCCTCATGTCCAGAACCATATCTCCCTCCGTCCCACACAGGCCTGGTCTCCTCGCACTTTGCTTATTGTAAGTCAATGATACCAGGAATGCTGAGTCATGGGACTGAGGGCAGAGAAAATTAGGATATAGAAACTAATCTCATGCTGTTTACAGATTCCTGCACTATCATATTTCATTTCTTCCACACTGTATTCCAGATCTTGGGCCGCAGCACGTTGAGAGGTTTGGTTGCAATACACCAGACCAGACGCCGTCTCTGCCACCCCTTTACGTTTTGGAGAGGACTTCCCCACAAAGCAAACCCCTGAGGGTTAGAGTGGCTTAGAGACAGAAAACTATTTGATTTGGAGGGAGTCTTTCTAGCCCCCCCGCTTATGCCCATCTTCATTGAGACCACGTTAGCCAGAGCTGCTGTTCAAAACCCAATTAAGGGGGAGACTTTCAAAGGCAGAAACGAGTCATTTGGTTTAGAATAGGCTATTGATTTAGTTATTGACTCACGTTGACAAACAATCCGAAATAAGCCACTTTTAAACCAAACCGAGAATATCCAAACTGAGCTTCGCAGTAGTTTAATGAAATCCATTTAACCAAATCAGTTCAGCTAAACCAGTGCAATATAAACAAGGCCTTATTTCCCTCCACCCTTGGTTTATATTTGTCTATTTAGATTGTGAACTTTATGTGGCAGGGACTATCTCTTGCTATGTGAGGTGTTTGCTCAGGGCCTGATGTTAGTTAGAGCCTACAGGGGTGACCATAATACAAAGGGGAAGGGAAGTGGCTTCTGACAGCTGTCAGGCCGTTTAGAAGGACAATAATGTCTATGTCTTGTGCAGCTCAGCTCAGGTTTTCAGCCCCAGGCAAATAATAACTCTCAATATTTCCTCTCTTGCAGGGCCTGCCACCCCAGAATCACAGAGCTCTTGATAAGTGGTGGAGTGTGAACTCTTTGTGCAGGGCCACCTTTTTGTCATAAAATATCAGGGGTGGAAGGGACCTCAGGAGGTCATCTAGTCCAGCCCCCTGGTCAAGGCAGGCCTAATCCCCGGATAGATTTTTTACCCAAACTTCTAAATGGCCCCCTCAAGGACTGAGCTCATAACCCGAGTTTAACAAACCAATACTCAAACCCCTGAGCTATCAGGCACCTAACGGCCAGTGCTTGAGCCCTGATCCAAATGTATAATATCCCTCCCCCCCCCCCCCAATGAGACAGGTAGGGGATGCAGGCGGGCGCACTCCCCCACCACGGACATGCAGCCACCTCTGGGGCGGAAGGCGGCAGCTGTTCCGCAGACACTCGGGCCAGGAGGCTGCTCGGTGCCTGCTTTGGCCCTTCCCCGCGCGGGTCTGACAGCGGGGCCGGTCCGAGTCCCGGGCCGGGCGGGTGCCCCCGGCACCCGCCGAGCTCGCCCCGCGGCCCGTCGCGCTGAGGAGCCCGAAGGTGGCGCCCTGGAGCCGCGGAGCCGCCGCCTCGCCACTGCCACCTCCGCCCCGGCTGGCGGGACGTGAGCGCTCCGGGCTCGGCTAGCGCCGGCTCCTGCCCTTGCAGCCGGGCTGGCCGGGGCGGGGAAGAGGCGCCCGGCGAGGCCGGGGACGGTGAGTAACGACTCGGTACGGGCTGGGGGGCGCGGAGCCTGCAGCGTGGCCCGGGCAAGGGCAGGGGGAGCCTGGGGCGGGGGGGACCCACTCAAGTGGCTTCGAGTTGAGAAGCCAGAGACAGAAAAGGGGGGGGGGAGGGAGACAGGAGCCCCCCCGGGGTAGGGGGGGCTGGCAGCTCGGCTCCCCTAGGGCTGGGGGCAGGCAGCCGGCGGGAGCCGTGCGGGCACATGCACACGGACCCAGGCGGACAGACCGGCATTGAGAGAGGCGCAAACACCCGCGGAGAGAGACCCCG
Organism: Mauremys mutica; assembly: GCF_020497125.1. Lineage (NCBI taxonomy): Eukaryota > Metazoa > Chordata > Testudines > Geoemydidae > Mauremys > Mauremys mutica. The sequence goes on along the minus strand of NC_059082.1, from coordinate 77,020,703 downwards.
GCAAGCATCCGGAGCGAGAGCCGAGGAGACACGCAGGCACTGGGCTGGACAGCCGGACCGACAGACACCGGAGCACCGCACTGGGTTGCAGCGATCCGCCCTTCCCGAGAAGGGTCCCAGCAACCCCCACCCGGGGCACCGCCAGTGCAGGGAGGCTGGCCCCAGGAGCTTTGCTAGCCCTGGAATATTTGTTTTCCTACCCTTAGAAAGTGAAGCCAGAGAGCGAGAGTTGAGGCTTGTCTGGTTGCCATTGGAGACCAAACCTGCCTTGCACATAACACCAGACCGTAAAGAAGCAAACCTGGTGGGTTGGTGGGGGATCCTGCTGCTTTTTCACTCCCTTCCCCCCAAAACAACCCATTTCACCCGCTTTCAGGCTCTCGACCATCCCAGAATGTCTGCCTTTAGCAGGAAAATGTTTGCAATACAATTGCCCACGGGAGAGCAGAGCAATTTCTTTTGGAGTTTAAGTAACTTCAGTAAATTATGAAGAAAATGCAGGGGAGTTAGTCAGTTGCTCTGGGATTGCCTATTTCCAGGATCAGCTCATAATTTTTCCAGTGATAATTAAGAACTCCTAATTAGACAGTCCACTGAGATTCAGATGCTTGAAAGCGAGCAGAAAGCAAACGCACACTTTAAAATACAGTTCTTGCATACAGTACACAGCTCAGAGGATTGTCATTTGTACATGGGCATTACTGCAGGGCTAGTGCGTATATGGGGCCGAGCAAAACTCATTTTTAAAAGATTCATATTAAGACCCCTATTGACTTCAGCAGGAGTAGAACATGCTCTGCAATTTGTAGGATCAGGCCCTCGATTCTTATCATCTGTTCAAGTAGTGCCATAGCTGTAGATAGCAGTTGACAAACTTGTAGTAAGACGTTGTTCCTGTGAGCTCTCTCGGGCAAGGAACCATCATTTTGTTCTGTGGTTTCACAGCGCCCACTTCCTGGATCCCAACAGGACAATGAGGCATTTGCTGAAATACAAATTAATAATAATAGTAATGATTAATAATGCTTTGAGGAGTTTAATGCCCAGTCCAACTTTGGCTGAAGTCAGTGGCAAGACTCCTGTTCACGTCACTGGGAGTTGGATCAGGCCCTAAATATGACAGATGCAACACACTTGATTAACTATCATATTTCTAAATGGCAGACTTGATAGTAACACCCTGGAGAGAGGAGGGAGCTGCTTTCCTCACTACAGAGGCATTTCCAGAGGTGTCTCTGCAGTCCCTGTGCATTGAATGTGAAATCTTCCAGTTAGGAGCTGACAGTTGAGTCTCAAACCTGTGAGTCTTCATGTTTTCTCTTCAAGTCTTTATCACCGTACTAGATGTTCCCTTATTCTGAATAAGCAAAAGAATTTTCCATCTGACATCTGATTGGAGAAACAACAGACTAGTCCAACCTTTCTCATTTCACCCAGCTTTCCCATTTGCCACCATAGGCTCAAGATCCCTTGCCCTACAGGAAGTTAATCACAGAGTCAGTTTGAGTGATGCTTTTTATTTTCTTCAATTTCACTCCCATCCCCATTATGCAGGGTGAAGGTGGGGCCAGGGGACACCTCACCAAAGCAAACTTTACGTTGGTCTTGGATCTGTAGAAGGGCAGGATTTAATAGTTAAGGGATGTAAGTCTAAGTCTCTGGGTCCACAATCTTCTCATTTCCTTTGCCTTTGGAGTTATAATTTGTTCCACATTGTAGTGTTGGAGCCAGCCCTCAATCCGCCCACAGTGTCTTTGCTGCTCTCCGTCTGAGGCTGCGACTCTGGTTTCCATTTAAAAAAGGAAATTCTGCAAAAAGAGACCTGAGATAAATAGCTTCACTGGTTGTATTTCTTGGACAGTTAAATCTGATATAAGCAGCACACATGCATGTGCAATAGGCAAGCACAGCCACCTTCTCATTGTTGTGTGTAACCTGCATGCTCTGGGATAAACACAAGGGAAATTCAAGAAGGTTGGAAGAGTGCTAATGTTGTGCCAATATTCAAAAAGGGCAAACGGATTGACCCAGGTAACCGTAGGCTGATCAGTCTGACATCAATCCCAGGCAAAATAATGGAAAAGCTGATATGGGTTGCAATCGATCAAGAATTAAATGGTAGGAATATAATTAATGCCAGTCAACATTGTTTCATGGAAAATAGATCTTGTCAAATAACCCTTCATTCTTTGAGGAGATTACAAGTTTGGTTGATAAAGATAACTGCATATTTATCATATACTTACACTTTTGTAAGGCATTCGACTTACTACTGCACAACATACTGAGTAATAAATTAGCACTATATAGTATCAGTAAAGCACAGATTAAATGGATTAAGAACTGGCTAACTGACAGCTTTCGAAAAGTAGTTGTCAGAAGGGGATCATCATTGTATTTCTAGAGGGGTTTTGCAGCCCCTTCAGTACTAGGCTTGAGGCTAGCCAGTACTTGCATCAATGATCTGGAAATAAATATAAAATCACGGCTTATAAAATTTGCGGATAAGACAAAGATTGGCAAAGTGGTAAATAGCAATGAGCAGGAGGCCTACAGAACAATCTGGATTGCTTGGTAAACTGGGCCCATTCAAGTAAAATATGTTTTAATATAGCCAAATGCAGAGTTATACGTGTAGGAACAAGGAAGGCAGGCAATAGCTACAGAATGGGAGACTGTATTCTGGAAGGCAGTGATTCTGAAAAGGATTTAGGGGTCTGTGGACAAGCAAATGACGGTGAGCTCTCAGTGTGATGCTGTGGCACAAATGGTTAATGCAACCCTTGGATGTATAAACGGGAGTAGTGAGTAAGGAGTCAGGAGTGGGTTTTAACTCTGTACAGAGCCTTGGTGAGACCAGTACTGGAATACTGTGTACAGGTCTGGTGTTGTGTTTTAAAAAGGGTGTTGAAAAATTGGAGAGAATGCAGGGGAAACAGCTACAAAAATGATTCGGAAGCTGGAGAAAATGTTTTACGGTGAGAGACTGGAAGAGCTCAGTCTGATCATTTTATCAAAAAGAAGACTGAAAGATGACTTGATTGCAGTGTCCATGTACCTTCTTGGGGAGAAACGACAGGAGACTAGAGAGTTCTTTATTCAAATAGAAAAAGGCATAACAAGAACCAATGACTGGAAGCTGAAGCTAGACAAATTCAAATGGGAAATAAGGCACACATTTTTAACAGTGGGAGATGATAAACCATTGGAATAAGCTACCAAGGGATGTCAAGGATTCCCATCTCTGATGTCTTCAGATTAAGAATGGCTGCATTTCTGGAAGATGTGCTTTAGCCAAACATGAGTTACTGGGCTGTGTACAGGAGTAACTGGGTAAAATTTAATAGTTTGTGAGATACAGGAGGTCAGACTAGATGATTTAATGGCCCCTTCTGGCCTTAAACTCTGTGAATCTATGACAAAGATTATTTCTCGCACTGACTACCTCTTTCTAAGGCCAGGTCTCCACCACAGACTTACAGCAGTATAACTACATCGCTCAGGGGTGTGAAAAATCCACACCCCTGAGTGACGTACTTACACTGACCTAACCCCCAGTGTAGACAGCACTATGTCGGCAGGAGGACTTCTCCCATCAACATAGCTACTGCCTCTCGTGGAGGTGGTTTAACTACGCTGACAGGAAAAACTCTCCTTAATATAGAAAGACACGGCAAAATATAACAAGCCGAGGAAGAAAATCTTCAAGAGGGTTAAAAATAAGTAGTGCTCCCCAGGGGGAATTTCAGGGCTACTTGTTTTTCTCTGGGCAGGGTAGCACCTCTGATAAACTATTGGGCTGATCTGTTAGCTATACCCACTGGCATATTTGACTCTCTCTACCTGTTGTGCCTGGCATGTTTTTTTATAGGCTAAAAAGGGAGGAGCTGAAGGAGATGTGCTGCTTCCAGATCCTGCACTCTCTCCAAGTCTTGTCCCAACTTTGTCCCCTTACGATCTTGCAGTAGTGCTGCTGGGATTTTGAGTGAGCTGCTAGACCTGGTTGTAGTGGTCTGTGATCTCAAGAGGTGATAGCATCCCTTGTAATTAATCTAAGAATGTGTCCGCAGATCTGTTTCTCTCAGGTATTGCTAAGGCACCTGTCATCACGGTATCTAAGCAACAGCCATCAACTAAAGATAGCAGTGAGCCTGCCCAAAGAGGGCTCTGTGCTCTCCATCTCCCCTCATTCCCTTTTTCCTCACCTTCCCTTCCTTCCTCTCATATAATGCTTCCTTCTTGCCTTGCCTTTCTCTCCCGCTTCCTCACCCTTTGTGCCTTTGGGGTAGACTCTGCTAACTGGACGAGGCTTTGTTAGAGAAGTCGTTCTTATGTTTAGACTTGAATGTGATCGAGCTCTGTCTCAGTCTGGCTTACCCTGCTAAGGAGATCAACTGCCGAGAAAGGCCTTGGGATCAGACTCTCAGCCAATCCAGCTGCAGCACCCTTGGGGAGTGTAGGTGCCTTGGTGGGCCGTGGTTGGACAAGCAAGTGTACAGCCATATCAGTCGCCAGCTCACCATCTACCCATCAGCTTATGGGTCACCTTCATCAGCAGGTTTAGCCCATGGAGACTATAGGCCCCAGTATGCCATGCTCCGGCTACTTGGATCAAGATGGAGAAGAGTAGCTGGATTAGGGTGACCAGATGTCCCAATTTTATAGGGACAGTCCCGATATTTGGGGCTTTGTCTTATATAGGTGCCTATTACCCCCCCCCCATCCTCTGTCCTGATTTTTCACCCTTGCTATCTGGTCACCCCAAGCTGGATACTAAATATGGGGGCACCTGTGAGTAGTATTGTAGAGCTGTACTTTAGCCCCCGCGCCAAAGACAAAAGAACAGCTCCACCAGGGGGTGCTGTTATACCCACAAGTCGCTGATATATTTCACTAGAGCAGAGCTGTGGCTCTTATACACACATAAGCCATCACATCACACCATCGCTGGAGGACTTCAGAGGATATAATTGAATGGCTCCTTGCAGATCTTTGTAACTGGGGTGAAAGCAAAATGATGTTCTCTGTTTTCCTGTCCTGTTTCAGAACTGGGAGGAACAAGTTTCTGTGAAAATGAATCATGCAGGGGAAGCTGCAGGGTTTGCTATGAAGAGGAGAATAAGTGACTGAAAGAAAGAGATGTGAAAAGAATGGCAAGGTAAGTAAAAGTCTTTAAATAGGCATCAGGTGCACTTAGCTGGAACATTTGGGACAGGCTGCTAATGTTTAAAGTTACTGAGTGCTGATACAATAGGGGAACAGGGATTCCACTCAGCTATAGGAAACTGTCCACATGCCTGCCTTTGTACTAACAAGAGCTGCTCAGCTGATTTGGGGATGTTGAAATTATACCCCAACAAACCTAAATGACTATTAGATTTTGTGGTGTTTTATTTACAACACCATTGACCTGCTAATGATAAATTGCAGTGCAGTGCTCAGATGGGAGAACATGTGTTGACCACATGAACATCACATTCATTTGTTGTGATCATTACCATAACAGTGCAGAATAAATAATGGCATCATGAATAGCCATTGTTGGTGTGGCCAGTCTGTGTGTACCATGACATGCAAAGAGAGGCCTAGATACTTGATACAGATTCCACTGAGAGGAAAAAACAAACCTCTGGCTGATTCCTTTATAGTTTTCAACAGTAAATGCCAAAACAAAAAAAATCTTGCTTTCTACTTTTCCATATGGCAAATGTGTGGAATGTCTGGAGCTGCCTACCTCTGCTGCAAGCTTTTTGTCCTCAAACAGTACATGTTTTATAATAGCATAATAGGAGAACTGTACTGTAAGCACCAAGGAGGAGATTTGGGGGATTTAGGTGCATGAGGCATTTAGGTGCACAAGTCCTAGTGACTCTCCATAAGGCTTGTGTGCCTAAATTGCTTAGGTGGTTTTGAATATTCCCCCTCACCCCCAAAGACTCGGTAGTCCTGGAGTTACTTTGTCACAGGTAATATGAGCTGAGATGTTCTTAGTTGAAACCTAGCCCCAGTGTTTGTTCTACTCTTCTCTGTTTAGTTTCTTATAAGATGCCCATGAGCATAGAGGTCTGGGAAGAGCATATTTCATTATCACTCTATGTTGTCCCTCAGGCTCTCAGATGGAAACAAGACCATATCTTATTTTGTATTTTGCAGAAAGCCATGATTTTTGGATGGGCTGAACACCCATCACTCCATTTAAAATCAATAAGGGCTCTGAGTTCTCAGCCCATTGCAAACTGGAGCCTTTCCTGCACTACATGCACAACAGTGAAATGACCATGCTCGAAGCCTCTTTGTATGGATGAAACACATTGTGCTCTGAAGTTTTTGGCCTCTGGAACTAGAGAAGCTGAGTTTGCATAGGGTGTTCTACAGAAAGAACACAAAAGTTGCTGCTTTATAAACAATGTAGTTAAAATTCAGATGGGCACTTTAAAAAGTACATATGGTTTTAGCTGCCTAAGGGCTAGTCTACACTTACGAGCCGGGTCGACGCGGTGAGTTCGACTTCTCGGAGTTCGAACTATCGCGTCTAATCTGGACGCGATAGTTCGAACTCCGGAAGCGATAGTTCGAACTCCGGTACTCCACCACTGCAAAAGGCGGTGGCGGAGTCGACCTTGGAGCCGCGGACTTCGATTCCGTGGCGTCTGGACGGGTGAGTAGTTCGAACTGGGGTACTTCGAATTCAGCTACGCTATTCACGTAGCTGAATTTGCGTACCCTAGTTCGACCCCGCTTCTTAGTGTGGACCAGACCTAAGTTTGAAGGAATTGGTTTCTGCAGTTGGAAGTGTTATGAAGTTGTATAGGTGCTGTAGGTAGTTTTGCACTGATGAGATTAGCTGGGAAAATACACAGCTATCCGGATGTTCTAAATGATTCTTACATTAAAAGTTATTTTCTCTCTCTCTCCCTCATCTGTCAGTGGAGTCTCTTGGGCAGACTCTTAGGGCTGGTCTACACTACAAAGTTAGATCTATCTAGCAACGTCACTCAGGGGTGTAAAAAATTCACACCTATCAGGGTATGTCTACATTACCCGCTGGATCGGCGGGTAGTGATTGGTTTATCAGGGATCGATATATCGCGTCTCATCTAGATATATCGATCCCCGAACCTGCTCCTATCGACTCCGGAACTCCACCAGGGCGAGTAGCGGTAGTGGAGTCGACGGGGGGAGCTGCGGCCGTCGATCCCAGGCCGTGAGGACGGGAGGTAAGTCGAAATAAGATACTTCGACTTCAGCTACGCTATTCCCGTAGCTGAAGTTGCGTATCTTACATCGACCCTGCCCCCTAGTGTAGACCAGGCCTCAGAGATGTAGTTAAGCTGACCTAAGCCCCAGTGTTGACACCATTGGGTTGACGGAAGAATTCTTCTGTCGATTTAGCTACTGCCTCTCAGGGAGGTGGATTTACTACAGTGACAGAAGAGGGTCCACACTGTCTACACTACAGCGCTAGAGTGGAGCAGTTGCAGCATTTAGTGTAGACATACACAGAACTGCATCAATTTTTTATTCTGTCCTTTTCCAGAATCCCTTTGTCATGCTCCAGCAATCTATTGCTAGTGAGGACTGATTGTGCTTTCCTAGGTAGAGTTGGGCAGGAAACAGTTTTCCCATCCCGCAAGGGTTTTTGATGTTTAAAGATTTTTTTTCTGTCCCAAAACGGAATGAAAAGTCAAAATCTCAAATTTTTGTGAACCGATAAAAAAAATTGCATTTGGGTCAGTCAAAATGTTTTGTTTTGATTTTGATCATTTAAAAAAATGTTTAACCTTTTTGGTATAAAATTTCAAAATGAAAAGTCATTTCAAGTAGATAAATTGAAACTTTTTTTAATGCCCAAATGGGATGTTTTGACAGTCTTGAAACTTTCTTTAAATAATGTTCAAACTGGGAGATTTATCGTAACCAGCCCTTTCCTGCAAATAGTTTCAATGAATCAACACTCCCCAATGAAAAAAAATTTTGTTGGAAAATTACTGACCCTCTCTGATCCTAAGGGTTTGTGAAAGTTGGTCCTCAATCAGCCAGTTAGGGTCACTTTTGAATGACCTGAGACTTACTCTCCTCATGGCTTGAGCCCATAGCTACAGCAATGCTCCTGAGAAATGTTATTTTCTAGTGAATGCCAAACTCTTTTTTTAAATCAGAACTGACGGTCAGGTTCTAAATCGAGGGAAGAAGAACGATCTTCTGGATTATTATTATTTAACATTTCTATGGCACTACCTGACAATTCATGAGTTCTGGGTTCTAATCCCATCTCTGCCACAGACTTCCTGTGTGGCCTTGGGCAAGAATCCCTGTGCCTCCGTTTTTCCATTTGTGAGATGGAGGAAAATAGTATTTCCCTATCTCAAAAGGATGTAGGAAGAATAAATTCATTAACATTTGAGGTGCTTAGATGCTATGATGAACCTCATAGATAAGTCAACACAAACCATAAAATACAGTAAACAGAGCCCCCGAGATTATATATTTTTCCAGCTAAATACTGCATCCGTTTTAACTGACAAGACACTGCAATTAAACTCCCGCGGCCGGCCTGGGCTAGCTGACTCGGCTCGGGTTGTGTGGCTGTAGAATTGCAGTGTAGGTGTTCAGGGGCGGGCTGTAGGGTCCCGGAGCCCGGGCTCCAGCCTGAGCCTGAGTGCCTGCACCACCGTTTTACAGCCCCGCAGCCCGAGCCCCAGAAGCCTGAATCAGCTGACACAGGCCAGCCCCGGGTGTTTAATTGCAGTGTTGACATAAATTTGAATGTCCCTCTGCCCTATTTCCTCATCTGTAGAACGGGGCTGATAAAACTCCCTTTCTCCAACCCTCTCTCTGCCATGTGTATGTAGACTGTAAACTCTGGGGCAGGCACTGTTCTTTGCTCTGTATCTGTACAGCACCTAGCACGATGGGGCCTGATTTTGGCTGCGGTGTTAGGGGCTGCTGTAATCATACATTTAGTCCACTAATCCATCTGTGTTCACACCAGGCCTGGAGCTGAGCTTGCCTTTGTGTGTGTGTAGTCGGGGATTCACCCCTTTCTAATACTCTGCTGCACCCATTCCTATGGAGAACTCTCCCTCACTGCAATGGACCAATCCCATTGCTCAGTGCTTTGGGACCGACACCCAGCTATCTGTTTTTGCCATTATTAATTGCCTGCCTGAGGGAGAGACCTTTCAGGGAGCCCGTTGCTCTTGGCTGCTGCTGTTACTCTAGCAGGGAAAGTCACCCCTCTGCCTTGGAGCAGGAGGGGAAAGGGAAAGTTTTTTCCTCTCTGTTTCTTGCTTTGTTTCTTGCTGAGCTGAATCATTGCAAAGGTAAATGTTATTACAGATTCAGGGGAGACTGTCTGACTCAGGATTGGAAATGGGATATTACCCAGGAGAGGAAAGCATGGTCCAGTGCTCATACGTGCAGACGGGGAGTCACCAGTTCTGCGTTAGAGCCACTGGCCTTGCACAAGTCATGTAATCTTTCTGTGCCTCAGTTTCCTCATCCACTTCACCCCAGGCAGGGATGGGGAGGGGCCAAGTCGCCTGTGAGTTAATGGGGAAAGGTGTCTGCCTCCCTGCCCCCTTTTGTCCTGGGTGCACAAATGGCTCTTGTAAGGGGCAGGCTAGTGATCTGAGTGGTGCGGGGAAGGTGATGAGGGAGGGCAGGGCATGAGAAGGGGCATCAGGAAGGCTGTATGGGAGCAGGGAAAGGGGGTCACCCTGAGGCTAGAGCTGGGTGGGATATGTGTATGTGTGCAGACTGAATGGGAGAAGGCAGAGAGCTTATACCTTGGAGAAGTTCCCACCGCTCCCAAAAAACAGTAAGACCAGAAGGTGACCTCTTCCATTAGCAGCACGGGCGCGTTCCCATCCTGGGCTGGAGGTGGTTTGGAGTCTGTCCAGTGCTGACAGAGGATCTTTCTGATAATGTTAGGGCTCTTCTTGGATATTCTGAAAGACCTCACGGAAATAGCATCGTCTACGGGAGGCGAAGTGGCCCTGTAGATTGGGCACATGTCTCAGTCTCAACCCTACTCTGCTGCTGATTTATTGTATGAATTTAGGTAAGTCTCCTGGCCTCTCTTTGCCTCTATTACAACAGTGGTTCTCAACCAGGGGTACACATACTCCCGTGGGGACGTGGAGGTGCACCAACTCATCTAAACATTTTCCTAGATTTACAACAGGCTCCACAAAAAGCACTAGCAAAGTCAGTACAGACTAAAATTTCATACAGACAATGACTTGTTTATACTGCTCTATGTACTGTACACTGAAATGGAAGTACAATATTTATATTCCAGTTGATTTATTTTATAATTATATGGTAAAAATGAGAAAGTCAGCAATTTTTCAGTAATAATGAGCTGTGACACTTCTGTATTTTTGTGTCTGGTTTTGTAAGCCAAGTAGTTTTTAAGTGAGGTGAAACTTCGGGGTACACAAGACAAACCAGACTCCTGAAAGGGGTACAGTCATCTGGAAAGGTTGAGAGCCACTTTAGTACAGTATTAATAAAAGAGGGAAAATGAGGCCTCGCCATCTTTGTAAAGTGCTCTGAGGTCTGCAGAGGAGATGTGCTCTATATAGGTGCTAACTGTGGTTAGTGATGATGATTGATGTCTGCCTCAGAGGGAGGGTTACGAGATCCTTGAATGGAAACGCTCCCGAGAGTGCAAAGTAGTAGTGATAATATAACAGCAGTGCTAATTGTCTCTGTAGGACCTTTCGCCTGTAGGCTGCCATTTCACGTCCAGTCCAGGATACTAGTAACAACCTCGCTTAGTCACTATCTGATGTCTGCTCAGTGTCTGCAGCAAAATGAGCTTCACGGGCACAGGTTCCAAGTGTCCACATTACACCCATAGGGCCGTCACAACTGGCCCTGCTTGAGAGTGTTGTTGACAGCCTCAGCAAAGGCCAGGGACTGAATGGGGGATATAGGTGATACCTCCCTCTTAGGTTTGATGCACAGTAGTAGGGTGGAGGAAGCTTGCCCTGAGGCTGTCTGTGCTGTACCTATTTTGGGATAAAGAGAAGCCTGCAGTTTCCAGGGCTGTCAGCCCGGCACCTTTCTCCAGCAGTAATGTCACACGCTATCTCAGAGTGTAGGTCAAGTAGGAGGAGTGTGGAGACAAATAAAATTCCAACTTCTGCCTTGTGTCCAGTGGAACAAATGCTTCTTCCATGCTTGCCCTTGATACATTCGTTCTTGGCATCATTAAGCTATTTAGCTACAAAATGTTGTTGGGACTTTTACTGAAATCTCTTAAATCTAGGGAAGCATGTGTCAGGCAGTAACTCACATACTCACAGTTGCAATTGTGTGTCCATTCATGCATCCGGATTGTCACAGTATGCCTTAGTAGGAATGATCATGTTATAAATCAGCTGTTGGTTTAAAGCTGATAATTTATATAACAATATGTATCCAGATTTTTAAACAATAGTCTATGTGAATGGGTGAGAGGTTCTTGGAGGGGAAAAATTCACATCGCTGGCCTAACAGAGACTGATCCTGATTTGTCCACCTACCGTAGGGTGATTCATAAAGTTAGGATCAGCACGTTAGGATATTTCTAGCTGTGCTTAGCCTTGATGTAGATGCATAAGATGCTTTTCTCTTGCCAGATGTCTCTTGCCAGATCTCACTCGAGTCCTAATGTGAGAATGTGATTTTAAAAATAAATCTTTTATTTAAAAGTAGAGCTGCAAAATCTAAACTGAAATGTAGACAAGCCCAGAAAATCTGTGCCAAATTCCTCCCCTAACTGGCCATAGCAAGCATTCAGCAAAGAAATTTTCCTGTGAGGTACCTCCCAGTCTGCCACACATCACCGTGTCCTGGTCTGATAATGCAGGCAGCCCTCGTTTGGGAACACTGGAGAATAGCTGATACAACAAGGATTTCATTTGTCCTTTGGTTGCATCGGGAAGTGGTGTCAGTGATGCTACAGAATAATGCACTTTGGAATATCCTTAGTGAACCAGGAAGTACCAGAAGATTTGGTGGGGTGGAGGGGAGAGAACTTTTTAGAAAGGTTAATCACAACTTGTTTTTTCTAGGGCCTGCTGCCTCTTGGTTAGCAGGGACATTCAGCAGAGAGCTGCGGGCTTATCTTAATTTTCACCTGAGCTTTGCATTTCACCTTTAAAAGTTGAATTGATTCATAACTTGTAAGTGAATGGGACTCCTGAGACCTTGGCTACTAACCGAGAAGGTCTCTGTGATGCTTCTCGGGGCACGCAGGGCTGAGAGTCACAGTATTGCCACCCGCCTCCAGCACAAGGGAGTCTTGCCTTTGCCAGCTGGGTATTAGCTCCGTAACACAACCAGCTTGTCAGCCTCTCAAGCCCCGCCTTTGCCCTGAGGGTTGACAATAGATTCACCCTAGCCACTGACTCCCTTCAAAGTGTCTCCCTGCAGTATTCAGCCCCTGATCTCTGGATACCACCGAAATCCCAGATCCTCTCTTCCCAGCAGAACAGTGTTCCGCAGTTTACCAGTTTTACCTTAGCCTACCGCTCCTGTATCACACACAGCACTTGAGTTCAATTATAGTAAAAGAAAAGGGAGTATATTTAGGAAAGACTAGAGTTTCAAGTAGAACAAGTGTGAGTGATGGAAACAAATGGTTGCATATAAAATGCAAACTAGGACCTACGCTTATTAACAGTTACCTTTCCTGTCTAATAAAGGAGATTCTTACCCCAAAGTTCAGTCTTCTGCAGCATTTGCTAGCCACAAGGAGCTACTCTCTGCTCCTCAAGGCTCCTCAGTGAATGCATCCAGCGTGTCTTTCTCCACCTCGCGATATACTGCGTCAGTCTTTTGTCTTTATTCACAGACAAGGCGATCCCTTCACTGTCTTGCTGTTCCTTTCCCCTTCCAAGTCGTTTTGATGGTTAGTTTGTCTTTTGTGGTTTTCCATTGACTTTTCTTGCTTGGTGCACCAGTGGACAATTGAGCAATACATTATGCGATCGGCTAGCCAGGGATTATATGTCACAGTTCCCTGGTGACTCACTTTCACTCCAAGATCCTAAGGCCAAAATTTTCACATTACTCCTTAAATATCACCCAGATACACATCTCACAATGATTATGAGCATCGATAAATTAAAAGCTTTCACACATGCTACCCTTCATGGATAAATACCATGAAAGCGGTGTATTATGTGTAGTGAGTGTGTCAGGTCTAAAACAGGAGTTGGTTGTAAAGAACAGTAAACCCTTTGCCAATTGGCACCAATGAGCCTATGTCACAATCTCCTCTTGTGTTCTTAGTGTAACGAAACTGCTGGGCTTTGCTTTTCTCTCACCCCGAGAACATCTGAAGGGAAGCATGCGCTTGGGTAGCCATTGATCTAGAAACTGGGGATCCATTGATCTATAAACTGAGGATGCTTGGTATAGCTCCAGAACAAATTCCTAGGGACAAATTAATCTCTGGGGTAATTCCACTGATTTCAGGGATGATGGATAAATTTGGCTCCTGCTGTCCTTGTCACACATGTAAACTCGTAGCATCATTCCTGCACTCTTCTTGCCATTCTAGAGAAGACCACATGTCCCCTCTGGGCCACAGTCCAGGCATGGGATCTTGGAGTCACTCCTGCTCCAGTTTGTTTGAAGGTTTCTGCTCATGTGCTTGCTATTATCCGTTTCCCCTCAGGGCTTTAAAATGCTGATTTGCCTTTTCTGTTTCTGTTCACTCTGCAGCTGTGTCCCATGACGACCTCACCCACTATGTTCTATGGATCTTCGTCCGCCATGTCCCCACCTTCCAAAAACAAGCTCAAGCGTCAGAGCCAGATATTCTCTCAGGTCTTGTACCGGACGCTGAGCTATAAGGACCGCAGCTCAGTGTCGGCTTTCCCCCTTGCAAGCAGCGACGACCCAGCTGAACTTTCCACTCAGGTTTCAGCCCCTGGGGTTCTGAAGATATTTGGGGGCAACATCTGCGCGGGCACCAACTACAAGAGCGTCCTTGCCACGGGGAGCTCAAGTGCACGGGAGCTGGTGAAGGAGGCGCTGGAGCGCTATGGGCTGAGCAAGGTGGACGCCGGCCACTATGTGCTGTGTGATGTCATTGGGATGTTCAGCGGCTCTGAGAAGCAGTGGCAAACGGAAGGGTTGCGAGTCCTCAGTGATAATGAGAAGCCCCTTCTGATTCAGGACCTATGGAAGCCCAAGGAAGGGTTCTCCCGGCGTTTGGAGCTGCGGAAGAGATCTGAGGTGGAGGAGCTGGCTGCGAGGGACGTAGACACGATCACGGCAGGTAAGAGACTAGCAGAGAGCTACGCATAAATGCTGAACTGAGCGAGGGCCTTAGGATGAGCTCTCGGCTCTTAAAGTGGACGAGTTGCCCCATCTTGTGCCAGACCAGTGATGGTCTCATCGCCTGTAGGGGGCACCGAATCTCATATTTTAGACATTGAGTGCAGATCCTTAGCTGATGTAAACAGGCCTAGCTCTCCAGTGGCACCTTAAAGACTAACAGATTCATTTGGGCATAAGCTTTTGTGGGTAAAAAACCCTCTTGGTATCGACACCTCCTCATCAATTATTGGGAGTGGACCACATCCACCCTGATTGAATTGGCCCTGTCAACACTGGTTCTCCACTTGTGAGGTAACTCCCTTCTCTTCATGTGTCAGTATATTTATGCCTGTATCTGTAATTTTCACTCCATGCATCTGAAGAAGTGGGTTTTTTACCCACGAAAGCTTATGCTCAAATAAATCTGTTAGTCTTTAAGGAGCCACCGGCCTCCTTGTTGTTTTTGTGGATACAGACTAACACGGCTACCCCCGACACGTGAGGCCTAGCTCTGTTATCCTCAGCGTGTGTAAATGGCCATGGTGGCATTAGCATTAATCCACTTTATTACTTCCCACCCCCGTTTTTCTTCACATCAGTGAAGCTATGACACTTTACAAGCAGCTGAGGATCCGGCCCTGGGAGCATTGTAGATCTTTCCTGAGCTAGCGATAGTTTATATAATACTGCAATGTGATATTGTGTCTCTGCCCAGAAACAGTTGCAATCTGGTGCACTCTGGGCTTTGTCAAAGGCCCTTACAGAGGTGCCAGTTCAGGTGCCCATCCCCCTGGGGGTCCAGAAGGCCTGATAGGTAGAGGAATCAGTAAATTTCCACTGTCCAAGAGGGCAGGCTATCAGTTTTAGGGGTTCCGCTCCTTCTATGGGACCCAGAGTTGTGTTCTGCAAGCTTTCTCTACAGTACCATGCAAGGGGAGTCCTAATGGTGGGACATGACCAGTGAATCCACGACTAAGGGGCATCAGTGTAGGGCATAGGCACAGCTGCCACAGAGCCAGCTGTAGCCTGGAGGCTACAGTAACCGCCATAGGAGCCTGGGGGACCCTGTCTTATGCTGAGGATTCTCTTAGGCTTGGCACAGGGCCTAGGGTTTGACCCAGAGGAACTGAACTCATTAGGATATGAGGAAAAACGTTCTAACTTTAAGGATAGTTAAACACTGGAACAGGTAACGTGGGAGGCTGTGGAATCCCCGTTTTGGAGGTATTAAGAAAAGGTTAGACAAACTCCTGTCAGGGATGGTCGAGGTATACTTAGTCTTGCCTCGGCATGGGGGCCTGGACTAGATGACCTCTTGAGGTCCCTTCCAACCCTGTGTCTCTATGATTCTATGGCAATGCTGAATCTCACCTTTAAATTGTGTGTCAGCATTTTAGACTGTGCTTGTTTTCTGTCCCTCCGATCATAGTTAAATTACATTATGATGCCATTTGGGAGCATGCAGACTGTTTTGCGATTGGCTGAGTTCCCTGCCTCCCCTCTCCTCCATTCCCAAATAGGCTTTATCTTTATCAGGGGAAAAACCTGAACCTGCAAGTCGAGCACTTAGCTGATTCCATTACCGTTCCAGCAGGATATCTGCAATGGCGGGAGATCCGTAGCGAATTTTAGGAGCAATGAAATGAAATAAAGAGATAATGAGAGAAAACCAGTGTGGGCCAAAATATACTCTACATTATTGTCCATGGCTCTCTGCGGCCCACGGGTGGACAGTGGAGATTAATTGTGAATCAGTGGGTTTGTAAAAGACCCCAAGGCAATGTAATGAAGTTCTGCTTTCCCTTCCTGAATGAACACCCCCTGCCGGGGGTTAAAATCAAACTCGTACTGTAATACTCTGGATCACTGGAGCGTCGGAGTACCTGACCCCACGTCATCAGAGATTGCTCTGACTAAGAGATACAGGATGGATTCTAATGCTTGGTTGGTATCTTCTCTGTCTGCAATTCTCACAGCTGCTTTTGCAGAGGAGATATGATATAATTTCCTGTTATTGTCACTGTTACCCCAGCAGGATGTTATGTTATGGGGAGAGGTGCTAAGGAGAGGGTTAATGGTGAGTCCAAACACAGTCCTATTAGCCAGGGGCTGAGTGTGCACGTATGCAGGCTGACTGAACTGAGTGAGGTGGCAGAGATGTAATTGGAAGCAGAATTGGCATCGTATGTGCTGGTAGCTCTTCATTGTACCTATAGGAATCCATGATAGTTTGGTCTGGGTACAGAAGCACGGCCGGATGGACTTCCAGGCTTGGTGTTATGTGAGGTTTCTATCCAAGCCCATTTTTGTTTTTAAAAAATGAAGTGGGTGGCTCTCAGAAGAGAGTGGCAGTTATACCAGTGTATTGTGAAGAATCCGGTTAGCCAGGTGGCAAAGTCCATCCCTCTTCATAAGAGGCGAGAGATGATATCCTCACCACCAAGCATTGCTGCTCAGGTACCATGGAGGTACCTATAAGTACCTAGCTATATTTCCACCGCTTTAATCGTACGCGTGGGATACTGCGGATGATAGCAAAATCTATAACCCAGTGGTTCTCAACCTATATACCATTGTGGGCTGCATATGCAGCTCTCTATGTGTTATGTGGACGGCACCCACACAATAAATAGTACCTGTACGGCCCTGAGGATATCACATAGGCCGCAGCTATGTGCTGATTGGGCCGTAAGCAACTCGCGGGCTCCAGGTTGAGAACCGCTGCTGTAACTGCGAACGGAGAAGGAATTAACAGCCCGCTGCATCCACTGCTGAAGGGAATTGGGACGCTTTCCATTGGTTTTAACTGAAGTTGGATCGGGCCCAAACTGAATGAGTAAAGGAAATTCAGAGGGAAGCAGGCGGCTATTCGCTTCACCGTGAGGTGCAGGTGTTTCAGGACGCATTGCTCGGCTTCTGTATAGTCCTGGGAAGGTTCCCATGTTTCAGGAAACCCGTAAGTGTTGCGTGGTGCTATAAATGCAGTCCTTTCCTAGCAGCAGTATCGCCATGGCAGGAGTCCATTCTCTCTGAATAGGTAGAGGCCAGTCTTTCCAGAATCTCAGGATACTGTTTCTTTGGCAGTCTTTAAGCAAGTCTTAATCCATGTTATCTCCCCTTTTAAAAGGAAACAGGATAACCGAGCTGGGAAACCAAGCACACAAAAGGGAGGATACACAGCTGCCAGTGTGTCCTTGGGATGCAGCTCATTTACCACGTGCCTGCCTGCAAAATCAAACCATACGGATGGGAGGTTTTGGCTGTCTTGTGTAACAACCATGTAAGGCACGTCTTGCAACTGGGTTCACGTGGGAGGACCCCTGCCCCTACAGAGAGCCCCATGAAAGACAATGGGGCTTCACGTGGATTGTAGGGGTCTGCTCCATTGCAAAATCGGGACACAGATTGGTGCTTTTAAGCTTTCATACTATTCCGTGCAGCCAGTGCCTAGCTTTGAAGCAGCATAGCTATAGACATGCTTCTCTAGCTGCCTTGCCGTTGGAATTCAGGACGCAGAGAACTTCTTGCCAACTGGAAATAAGTAAGGGATGCCATGGCTAGGCAGACAGTGTGTATGAATGCTTTACAACTCCACAAACAAAATAGTGCCATGGTTCATGAACTATCTGCATTGCCTGAAGGAGCTTGCAGCTTTGCTGAGGAAAACATGAGGGAAACTGTGTCTAGGTTGCACCTTAGCTTAAATTTTTTTAAGCTACCATCAGTTCTTCACCACCAATGGTTTGTTAAAATTGCAACCCTGAAATTCCAAGCTCAGATTAAATCGCTCAGGTCATTGTCACGAGTCTGAAGGCAGCTTGGTTTGTTTTATTTTCATTGCTCCAGCCTCCAGGTTCTTCTCTTTTCCGAATCCAGGGTTAATTCCCCTCTGAGCTTCCTTCAGGGCAGAGGCAGGGCTGAGACTAGTTAAATCTTTCCCAGGAGGCTGGTATTTAGGAACAGTGTCACATAAAGAGCCCAGTGCTAAAATAAAGACAATACTTATCCGCCTACGTCCTGTGGTCAGTGTTGGAGTGGCATGTCAGACAGCCTGGCTTTCATCCAGGGCAGAGACAGGAGAGTAGGAGCAGTTAAAATAGACAGGGACGTGTGTTTTTACCACATGGCTTGTGGTACCTGAGGTATCTCAAGGCACTGTATAAGGCACCATGTTGAGGGCAGACGTGATAATCATAATGCACAGCCCGATAGGTCATCTATTAGAATCTGCGTTTGCTTTATTGCCAAAGAGAGCATTGGTCAAAATGCCTGAGTTCTCCCTTCCAGGCCCTGTAAGGGAGCCCAGGCGAAAGTTGCTCTGCTTTGCTTTGTGAATGAAATCTCCCAGGTCTGTGTCCCAAGCTCAAGGCCGAGCTGTTTGCTGCTGTGTTTTCCCCATGGCCAGTACCACCTCTTCCATGGCTACCAGTTTCTTCTTTTCCCAGAGCCCCAGGTTGCAGCTGCTCTGCGTCAGGAGTGAGGGAGCGAGGGAGTGCTGGAACTTGTTCCAGGTCTCCTCAGGCGGCGGTGTTTGGAAGGGATGCCATGCAGAGAGAGGGCTGTGCCCGGTGTTCCCAGCATGGAGATAAAGGCAGGCGCGATTAATGTACAGTCTGTGGGGGTGGCAGGGCGTTACGAGGAGGTTGTTTGTAATGTTGCTTGGCTTATGTGAAAGATGCAAGAGAGAGCGAGAGGGAGCATGGGAACTAACGGGAAGCCATTCACAAGGCTAAAGCCTTGGGAAGGCGACAGGCTCATCTTGCTGCTGCTTTGGAGACCTGGGCTCGAGGCTGGAAGATCCAGGAGTAGCATTCAGCTGCTGGTTTATTTGCTCATGTCCCCTTGCCAGCCGTTGCACAACAGCAGTGAAGTCTTGGAGGAAACTCCTCCCCCTCGGATCAGGAATTGTGCTGTGACGAGATGTCTTGGGAGTAGGGGCTAGAATTTAAAGCCAAGATGCTGGAGGGGAAATAGAATGCTCGAACAAAGCATCCCCTGGACCTGCCACCTGGACAGACTGGCCCTAATTCTCCGAGTCACTAGAGGTCTCCCATGGCGTCGGACAGATGGGCTCATGATACCGCAGTTGGTGGCTGTGTCTGACAGGGGACTTCCGCTGAGGTCCAGGCCATCGATTTCCCCCCACTCGTGATCTAGAATGGTCATCCTTTCACACGCGGAAAATGCAGTGGAGCCAATCAAATAGCTGAAACGTAGTGATGAGTGTCTTGACTCCATGAGATCGGCTGTAAAATGGCACACTTTGCTGATTATCCTCCCGGCAGGCCCTGTTTAACTGGCCAAAGCAGACCTCTTGATTTGTGTTCACAGTTATTTTTTGTCTCTCTGTTCTCCCTCCAAGTGTCCCTAACCCACAACTGCCATGTGGCTCCATCTCAGACACCTGCAATCTGGGACACTCCTGAGAAGGATCTGGAGGATGGGGCTAGGTTAGGAAATCTGGGTCGGATGGGGGTTTTGGTTCCACTTGTCCTCCTACTTTCCAGTCGCCAAGCAGTAGCCAGGACTAGTGCGTGAACTCATTTAACCCTGCTACTGATAGAGGGCCAAATTCTTTGTTGGTGTAAATTGGCACAGGTCCAGTCAGGGGCGGCTCTAGCTTTTCTGCCGCCCCAAGCACGGCAGTCAGGCAGCCTTTGGCGGCACGCCTGTGGGAGGTCCCCGGTCCCGCGGCTTCAGCGTACCCGCCACCGAATTGCCGCTGAATCCGCGGGACCGGCGGACCTCCCACAGGCAAGCCGCTGAAGGCTGCCTGACTGCCGCCCTCGCAGGGACTGGCAGGGTGCCCCCTACGGCTTGCCACCCCAGGCACGCGCTTGG
This sequence comes from Mauremys mutica, assembly GCF_020497125.1. Classification (NCBI taxonomy): domain Eukaryota; kingdom Metazoa; phylum Chordata; order Testudines; family Geoemydidae; genus Mauremys; species Mauremys mutica. Next base: position 77,000,540 of record NC_059082.1, on the reverse strand, counting down.
AGCGCTGGTGCCTGGAGCCGCCGCTGTGTCCAGTGAAGTCCGGGGCACCACACCACATCAATTTATGCCAGCAGAGAATTTGTCCCATAACATGAGGCTTACTGGGAAGTGAGCAAACTTCTTCTGTAACACATGCAGTCCTCTCCCAGTCAGGAAACAAGGAACTCCAGCATGGGATCTGAGTGCAGATTTTCTGCTTGCTAGTAACACAGGCTGTCTAGCTTCTTGAGCCAACCTTCTCGTTACTAACATTGCATCATGTTCCAGATGTGCTAAGCTGCGTCTGGAGATCTAGTGAGAGTCTTGCGTCCGAAGAAGTGGGTATTCACCCACGAAAGCTCATACTGCAAAACGTCAGTTAGTCTATAAGGTGCCACAGGATTCTTTGCTGCTTTTACAGATCCAGACTAACACGGCTACCCCTCTGATAGTGAGAGCCAGGCAGCAGTAGCAGCCCCACTCCTATCCTCTAAAGCCCTCTCACTGCCGATGTTCATTTGGCTCCTCTCCCAGTCCTGTGCATGACATTTCACGTTCACATGAGATAAGCTTGTGTTTTCCTTGGTGACTCACTTATTTTGCTCTAAACATACACAAGGGAGGCAGGAACCTGGGACAACATTTGTAGTTGTGAATTTATTTTTTTTTAAATTGCTTCGACATCCTTGATGTGCCAAGATGCTCCTCCCATTCCACCTGCTTATGACTGCCTCCTTCCCAAAAGGCATGTCCACTGGTCCTCCTTGCTAAATGCTATCAGGGCACTGTCCCTCATTGAGCACACTTTTCTCCGCATGCCCATCATAAGAGGCTGGAACCAGAAATCCTTTGTGCATTACTTTGCAGCTATCAGCATTGAATTTCATCTGCCATTTTGTTGCCCAGTCACCCAGTTTTGTGAGATCCCTTTGTAACTCTTTACGGTCTCTTTTGGACTTAACGATCTTGAGTAGTTTTGTATCATCTGCAAATTTTGCCACCTCACTGTTTACCCCTTTTTCCAGATCATTTATGAATATATTGAACAGGACTGGTCCCAGTACAGACCCCCGGGGACACCACAATTTGCTTCTCTCCATTCTGAAAACTGCTACGACACTAGGATGTCCCATGTTCATTATTTTTAATGGGAAGATTTGCATGACACCACGGTGGGAGAGCTGTGGTGCTGGAAGCTGCTTTGACCTCTGGCTGGCGGCATTTAGCATGTCAAAAAAATATGTGTTGTGACATTAGTGTGCTGCATGAATACCCCCTGCTGATTCATCTCTGGCATTAGATTTGGAGCATCTGCTTGTGTTAGCCGTCCTTTGCCCAAGGATGAAAACCACATCACTTTTCTCTCCTGGAGGGAGCAGGCTTAGGGAGTGGAAGGGAAAGCTTAGGTCCCAGAATGATGCGATTTGCGTCCCCCAGACTCCTGTAAGCAATGGTCTGTAGTTCAGGGACATGCAGCAAAGCAGACCCATGCTGCGATGCTTTCAAGGTGTATAGGTGATGAATAAATTGTTGGGCCAGTCTTTAAAGGATGGGAGGGTGGGTTTGTGTGGACAACGCATCTGCTGCCTTTGGTCACACGCTGCCGTGTCACTGCGTATATAGACACAAGCATGCCCGCCCCACACACCTTCCAAGGGCAGCTGGCAACTCCCCCTCTGCTGAGCTACTAGTGTGTAGAATAGGCTCTGGTTCAGTCTGTGACCTAGCAGATAGCTTAAGAGTTTTATCTATTCGGTTATCCATTATCCTAATTAGTTTATTAGCTGCTTCCCACTGTGGTGGGAGGGAGTTGTTCACCATTCAAGCCACTAATTAGCGCCCAGGTTGTAAAGCTCTGTTTTACCACTGGGATAATGTCTTACGTTGCCTTTAGCCCTCAAGTCTCCTGTCTTCTATCATTCCTTCTTTGCCAGAGACCAGCCCGAAAGGCAGCTGACTGAGTGCCTGGGAGCTGACTAACAGAGAAGGATTTAGGGAACACCGCCCAAGGTGCAGATGAGAACTGGAAACAACCAGTGGGACATGGATTCACATTGCCATGCTTGTCTGGTTACACATATTTGCCTTCTTGCAACCAGCTCCGTTTTCAAACCTTTCCTGAGGGTTTAGCTCCCACCGACCTTTCTTACTTACACACACCTTGGGAGATTTAGGGATAAGCCTATTATATTTAAAGGGATGGTGTCAAGTAGTCTTTAGGCTCAAGCTTTGATTTACCATAACATGCTATTACGAGGGAAGAATTTCCTTGGGATTCTGAATTTCTCCTATTTTTTTTAAACCCCACATTAACCCATCACTGACAAATTAAAAAAAAAAAACATACTTGCTGTGCCCGCTGAAAACATCACTGAGTGCCCCCTGCTGTCTCGGCTGTCTAACACACTCTGCTTCCACAACGGTTGACCTATGTGACAACAAAGTTGACTAAGCTCAGAGGTGTGCGCAGGAATTTAAAAAATGGACGGCTTTTGGACGGGCACATTCTGCGGCCCCGAGGCCAGAGGAGCTCTGTGACCCAACAGCAGCCCCGGGGCCGGCGGAGCTCGCTTTCCCTGCCACAGCCCTGGGGCTGGAGCAGTTCTGTGCCCTTGCCGATTACTGGGGGGCATGCCCCTGCTTGCCCCCCCCCCCCTGTGCATGCCCCTGACTAAGCTAATTTGGAAAAAAACACTGTTATTCCAGAATAAATGTGTCCATGTGTGAAGTGATTTCAGAATAGCTGCCCCTGAATAACTACTTGTGTAGACAAGCCCTTAAAAATAATAGAATTAAATATCAGCTCCATCCCCTGATGGCCAACAAAGCTGAACTCTCTATAAAAAAGAGCAGGTAACTCCCCGCAAATCTACCCCCCATCAACCCTACTCTCTGCAGCAGCAGCTCACTCACTGCCACGCAGGGTGCCTGGAAGGCCAAGACACTTGGGCAAAGCTTGATTCAAAGCCGAAGGCTCTACTGCCAGTCCCTTGTCTCTTTCACATCAAGGCTGATCCAGCTGGAGTGTCTCTGCTGACTGCAGCTGTTTGGCCAGAAGAGTGAGGTGATCTCTCAGGCAGCAAGGCCCCAGGCCAGTTAGGGCTTTGTAGGTCAAGATTAACTTTTAAATGCAGTTTGGAAAGCTATAGGCAGCCAGTGTCTATCATGGAGCACAGGCGTCATGCGCTACCGTTGGGAAGCGCAATGTAATAAGTGATACATTCTGCACCAGCTTCAGCTTCTGGTTCGATATGAAGTATAGACCCATGGAGAGCGTAGTGCAGAAATCTAGTCTTGAGGTGACAAAGGCACAGAGTAAGGGCCTTCTCCAAGTGAAATAGTCTCTGTCTCCTGGCCTAGTACAGATCGTTCAAAAGCATTAACACCACTGGGGATCCAGAGTGGCTCCCATGTGGCACAGAATACCCCCAGGAGGAACCATAGTTAGGTCAATGTAATTCCCAGGGTAGATGTGGCTACATCGATGAAAGAATTGTGTATGTGTAGCTACCACCTCCTGGAGAGATGGATTAATTGCATCGATGGAAACCCCCCTGCCATCAATGTAGAGAGTATCTACGCTACAGCGCTGTATCTGTGCCACTGTAGCACAGACATAGCCTCAGAAGGGGCCAACCACTCTCAACTCCAGTTGAAGTCAGTGTGAGCCGCAAGGACTCAGCACACTTGAAAATCAGGACTTGTGTGTGCCAGTTTCCCAGTCTATAAAAGGGGATGATGCTTGTGTACCGCACCAGATTGTTTTGAGAGAGAATAAACAAGCGCAGTATTGCCAGCTCCAAACTTTCAAAACTCCTGAGTTGGGCTCCAAAAAGCCCATGAGATTTAAAAAAAACCCACTGTAATAAATGTTGGGTTTGTTTTCTTTGCTTCTGGTTTTGGAGCCACTAGGGCACACTCGGGTTATGTTTTCAAGCTTCCCTCTGCAACCAGGAGGGCTAGAAAGCTCAGATTCTCAGGAAATCGCTTGATTTCCTAGGAGCTGGGGCTTTAAATAAAACCTTAGCTGTCACAATAGCATTGCAAGTGTTGGCCATATTGAGCTTCTGTTCAGTGCTCTGAAGATGAAAAGTGCTGCAGAAGGTTCAATGCTGTCGTTAGTCCAGGTCATGATCCTTTGCCCTGTCCAAAAGCCCTAACGCACACGTTGGGCTTTCAGACCCCCTCGCTCCCGAGAATCTGTGTTTTCGTGTGGTATATAAAAGCAAACTGCCAGGCGCTCCCCTGAGCCTGGTGCCCTTGAGATGCCTGTCATACCAAGGGAGTAGGGGAACAGTACCAGAGGGTTAGAAAAATAACCCAGTTATAGAAGGACTTTGTTACGTTCAGGAAAAGAGCTGTGTTTATCTTTCCCTCGTGGCTCAGGAGTTAGAACAGAGCCTGTGACAGAGGCTCTATCTAGAGCAAAAAGCAGCTTTTTCCTAGTTGATTTTGCTACACAAAGTAAATACAGAAGCTTCCTTTCCTCTAGATAAGAAAACTCTGAACATTCATGTCTCTGGTTGTGGGGTGTGTGCGTGTGGAATCATTCAGGCAGGCAGATTGTAATCTCTCCCAGGCCCCCTTTTCACAGCCTGACCCCACAAGAGCAGCTCTTGGTTAAACAGAAAAGAGGCAGTTGGTTTTCTCCAGAGCCAGGCCTGCCGGCTTGTATCCCTGGGGAGAAGAGAAAGCCAGACAGAGGGTTGGCTCCTGCACTGCCCAGGTGCCGAGTGATGGATGTATAAGAGCAAGGTAAAAAGTGCTGCTCAGGATAGGGCGCGCAGGGGAACCACAAATCCGACCCGAATGAGAGTGCTGCCGCCAATCCACTCCTGGCCAATAGCAGGGATACGGCCTAAGATGGGGAGTGCAGAACTGGTGATCTCATGTGGGGCAAAGGATGCCCTGAAGGGATAATGCAAGAAAGGGGCTTAACTTATCCTTGGAGGTGTAATGTCTCCTCTTCTGCTCGCTGGCTAGAAAACCTCACAGTGGGCTAAGAGTTGGGACTCCGGACAGCAAGACAATATTTCTCCGCCACATTTCTGTACACATGCCAGGAGAGGGCTCCCATGCTGTTTCACACATCACAGAGATGCAATCAAGTATTTTTTATGTTTTGTTTGTTCGTTCTCTCCATTTGTCTAGGGAGCTGAGCCTTCTAGGTGAGGGTGTCCTGGCGCTAGGGAAGATGGGTTCTAATCCAGGCTCCCTCATGAGCGTCCTGGGTAAACACGTCACCTCTTTGTGCCTGCACTTCCTCCTCTATAAACTGGGGATAACACTTACTGTTCAGGGGAGTCCTGTTTATAAAGCACTTTGAGTTTCTACTGTACCTTCCCTCTGAGGATCCCAAAGTATTGTCTGTATCCTAACGCATTACATTGATGGGTGATGCCTCTGCTGGATAGAATATTGCTCTTACTCCCGTGTGCTAATGTCGTTTTGTGTCTGCAACCTACACAGTATAAAATCCCTAATACTGCTGCACAGGGTTGAATGTTTCATAGGTTCTCAATAGTTCCTTGTTCTACCCTCTGAGAAACTGGAAAATAGCATTCCTTTCTCAGCTGTTTTTCTTTTTAACTGCCCCCACCCGTTCTTATATGCTTCCTTTTTTGTGCAGCAGTCTTGGCATCCTGGGTGATGCCAGCAGAGCTCGGAGACTGGTTTGTTAGTGAAGTGTCTGCTGTAGATCCACAAAAGCATGAAATATTGTTTTCTGTGCAGTCCTAAGGCAAAGGCATCCACAGTTTGCCCAGCTGAGCGGCTGCATTGGCCAGTTGCCAGATTGCAATTATTATAGACTCTAGACTTTAAGGTTAGAAAGGGACCGTCATGATCATCTAGTCTGACCTCCTGCACATCACAGGCCACAGAACCTCACCCACCCACTCCTGTAATAGACCCCTAACCTCTGGCTGAGTAACTGACATCCTCAAATCATGGTTTAAAGACTTCAAGTTAGAGACTCCACTTGTTTAAGTCTGCAAGTGACCCGTGCCCCATGCTGTAGAGGAAGGTGAAATACCTCCAGGATCTTTACCAATCTGACGCGGGGGGAAATTCCTTCCCAACCCCAAATATGGGATCAGTTAGACCAGTGGTCCCCAAACTGTGGGGTGCCCCCCCAGGGGGACATGGAGGAACATTCGGGGGTGGAGGGGAGCATAGCAGGCCTGGGTGAGCCCTCATGGGGGGTGCAGAGGGAGCGCCACCCAGCCCTGCTCTGTCCCCAGCTGCAGTACTGGCTCCCAACCCCACTCCCAGCCCCAGCCCTGGCTCTGGTCCCAGGTCCAGGCCCGCCTCCAGACTCGGCCCCTGCCCAGGCTGCTTCTGGCCCCAGCCTCGGCCCCTGGCTGCGGCTCCGTTCCTGGTCCTGGCCCCAGACCTGCCTCCGGCCATGGCCCCAGCCTTGGCCCCCTTGCCCCTGTCCGAGTTCCCCGTCCTCCCCCAAGCCGTGGTCCTGGCTCCTGGGGGGCACATAGACAGGGATAAGGGAGGGGGTGACCCTGAAAAGTTTGGGGACCACTGAATTATACCCTGAGCCTGTGGGCAAGACCCACTAGCCAGACACCTGGGAAAGAATTCTCTGTTGTGACTCAGATCCCTCCTTGTCTAGTGTCCCATCACCAGCCTTTGGAGATATTTGCTGCTAGCAGTCACTGACGGGCCACATGCCATTGTAGGCAGTCTCATCACATACCACCCTCTCCATAAACGAATCAAGCTCAGTCTAGCTTGATAAGTTTATGGAGGGGATGGTATGATGGGACAGCCTAATTTTGGGAACTGATCTTTGATTATCAGCAGGTAAGTATGCCCAGTGGTCTATGATGGGATGTGAGATGGGATGGGATCTGAGTTACTACAGAGAATTCTTTCCTGGGTGCTGGCTGGTGAGTCTTGCCCACATGCTCAGGGTTTAACTGATCGCCATATTTGGGGTCGGGAAGGAATTTTCCTCCAGGGCAGATTGGCAGAGGCCCTGGAGGTTTTTCGCCTTCCTCTGCAGCATGGGGCACGGGTCACTTGCTGGAGGATTCTCTGCACCTTGAGGTCTTTAAACCCCGATTTGAGGACTTCAATAACTCAGACATAGGTTAGGGGTTTGTTACAGGAGTGGGTGGGTGAGATTCTGTGGCCTGCGTTGTGCAGGAGGTCAGACTAGATAATCATAATGGTCCCTTCTGACCTTAAAGTCTATGAGTCTATGAAGCCAGTTAGGTTTTTTGCCCCTGTTCCACAGCTTCCCTCCTCTGATGGTTAGAAACCTTCGTCTAATTTCAAGCCTAAACTTCCTGATGGCCAGTTTATAGCCATTTGTTCTTGTGTCCACATTGGTGCTTAACTTAAACTTAACTCCTCTTCCTCCCTGGTATTTATCCCTCTGATGTATTTATAGGGCGCAGTCATATTTCCCTTCAGCTTTCTTTTGGTTAGGCTAAAGAAGCCGAGGTCCTTGAGTCACCTCTCAGAAGGTAGGTTTCCATTCCTCGGATCATCCTAGTAGCTCTTCCCTGCACCTGTTCCAGTACGGAAGCACAGCTTATGGAGGCCACGTCCTGACATGCGCTGCCCCATCCTGATCTGAGATGGCAGCGGGCCGTGTTTCAGAACTCTCTAGGCTGTGCGGCCATCCCCTGTCCTAATCCTAAGGCATGTAAACAGTAGGGCTTATTTCTCCCCCGCCCTCATCTACTTCATTTTCCCAGCAAAGGAGCGATAGTCTCAAAACAAACAAACAAAAAATGTGCTTCAGAACCCAGAGTCAGTTCCTCACCAAATAAGGAAGGTGGCATTTTGGGGCTAACCTCGAGAGTGTCCCTTTAAGCAGCCGACTGCTGAGCTTGCCTTTCCAGTTCAGAGGGCTGCTCCGTTCTGAACAGAGGGATATGGTTGGTGTCTCCCTGTGTGAGCTGGAGTTTGACTGAGTCCCTGCTGGGGAGAGCCTGTGTTCTGCAGATGTCTGGCGTGTGGTCCAACAGCCCATAGAAAACTGCAGGAGGAATCCAGAAGATGGGGATTCTTGCTCTTTGTTTTAACAACTCTGTTGTTGCTTTAAATTAAATTCTGCTGTTGCATTAATCCAGAAACAGAATTTTCGAGACCCGTTTATTCGCCTCCCATGTTAATCAACGGATGAGCGTGCAGCCGACCTTTCTGCTCCTTGGGACCCCGGATGAAAGGTCTGAGGATTCCAAACAGCATTCACAACTTCTGTTTTTCTTTTCCAGAACTCGCGCCCAATCAGTGATGTTTCCAGCATAGAGAGGGACTTTGGCACACTGGCTCGTTTCTGCAGTGGGGAATCGAGTCAGGCTGAGCAGGATGGGTTTGGGTTTGGCCGTTTGGTCCTATTTATACACTAGCTCTAGCGCCCATTTGTCTTCCTGACAGCTCTCCCGAATTGATGCTTGTGAACTTAATTACAGCTCTGCTCTGCAGCAGGCAGGCAGGCAGGCACTGGCTCTTCACTGCAGTCTGTAGGTCCTGGCAGTCAGCACTCACACCCACTCACAACCAGGTGCACTTAGCCAATGGTGCAGGGCGCAGGACCCTCAGTGGACCCTAGCTGCATGGTAAGGAATGAAGCCCCAGGGCTGTCACTCTGCATTCTGGCCTTTGTTTGTTTTCGATCAAGGTATTTTCCACCCTGGGTGGCTCCGGCCAGCTGGTAGAAAGATGCTGCAGATTTGAGATGGATCCTGGCTGCTCCCAAGTAAGGTGGGGAGGATATTTCAAGAGACTATTTTGTGGATGGAATGGGGGTGGGGCTGGGAAGTTACTCTCATTGATTAGCAGGGTGAAGTTGGCATGAAACTTGTTTGTATTTGCTTCCAAGAGCTAGTGTCTAGCCCTTAAAAACGGTCAGTTCTACGGGTCCAGCTGCTTTGCTCAGGAAACAGTGGGGATTAGTGGTGGGGGTTGGGCTCATTTGTTTTGGAGGGAGAACGTTGCTTTCCCCTCCTGGTTCCTGAACGTTGTGTGAGTTTCCAGGAGCTTTAAACAACATTTTGCTAATCCTCTGCTGGCCAAAGCTGTGAGAAGATGCTGGAGTTTTCATCTCCAGACAGAATATGACTAAGGGTCCTTTCTTAAGAAGCTCCTCTGCTGTTCAGAGTCTCACACGTGATGCTTCTATTTATGATGGGTTTAAATGTGCTGGCCCGCTGGCTTGGAGATGGCAAATGATATAGTCCAACTGCAGCCCCAGGTTCTAGGGGACATTAGGATTTTCAATGCCCTGTGATCCTGGGGCAGGTGACAGCAGGTTCTAGGCAGAGTCTGACCAGGGGGGTAGAGGCAGGATGTAAAGGCAGTTTGTGCAATGTCTGGGAACATGTCTTTGCTATGCTAGGGCAATCTTATGGCTCCATCTCCTTCCTGACTAGAAGGCATGAGTTTGGGCAGTGATGAAGGAGTGTCCAGAGATAAAATGGTGGCCCAAGAATTGATAGACAGAGAGATCTCCAAGGCCCTTGTTTGGCAGGGTGAAGCCAGGCCTAGGCAGCGAAAGCCCTGTTCAAAGAGCCCACACTTTGGTATCTGGGGCGTGGCTGGCTCAGTTGCTGGCTTGACGTTGGTCCCAGGGCCAACACTCACTTTTGTTATTCCCCAAGCAGGACTGGCACAGGGCGAAAAGACAGGAAAGCTCTTTGCATACCCCAGCACTGAACGCTGCTCTCGTCCTTAGGCATCAATGCCCAGGCTCGGAAGCTGCAGAAGAACCGTGCGAAGGGCACCATGACCCTGCTGACGGGATGCAAGCGACACTCCACGCCACCCACCCTCCGACGCAGCGTGAGCGAGACCAGTCTCAGTCACGTGGGCTCGCCGGAGGAGGAGCAGCTCAAGAGACATTACTCCACGCTGCCCGAGACCATCCGCGGCCTGGAGAGCTCCAGGGATGAGCAGCAGGCCCCCACTGCGGAGCGGAACGGCAGCAGCGTGCGGTACTCCCTCTACCAGTCCCCTCACCTCCTACTCCTGCAGGGCTACAGCTACCAGCATGTAAGCACCCAGCCGTCCACTCTGTGAGGCTTTACTGACATTGACTGTCTGTGCGCTCCCTCTACAGCCCATGCCAGCTCCTGGCAGTCCCAGCAGGTGCCCTAGGTCCCGTGGGGAGGTATGGGTGTTCAGACCCTAAGATGCTTTATGGCGTGGCATTTGCTCCTCTCCTGGAGTCCAGAGACATGCTCGGAGAGTGGGCTGCTACATCCCCTGCCCCAAGGGATCCTGGCACAGGGATGCTGAGGGAAAGAACTAGCTTCTGCTAATAGCCCCGGGAGGCACTCAGGCTGACTGCAGTGTTGGCTTGCCTCTGCCGGGGGTTTGAGAGAGAGTTGAGTTTTCTCAAACAATATTGAAGCAGATGTCTTGTCTCTTGACTTTGCTGCAAAGGCTGCTGCTTGTTTGGAGCATTGTCCTTGGCTCCTCTGCAAGCTGCGTCTCTTTGGAGCCCTGGCGGGACCTGCGATTTAGAGCAGGCAGGGACAAGCGTGAGCGTCAGCTGCTCAGGTCAGCCAAGTCCTGCTTGCATCAGAGCCCAGGAGTAAGGATGGGGTGGGCACAGGCAGCCTGACATTAAGGTCTACCCAGAATATGCTGGGTTTCCCTTTGGGAATGTCCCATAAAGCACATTCACATGGTGAGTGCAGTGCAAAGCCGCTGCACTGAATAGTGCGCCGTAGGGCAGCATAATAAATACCGCTGGGGCTTGGCAAAGCAACTCGCCAGGGGTGATCAGGGAACTTTCCTTGCAGAATTTAAGATCTCATGATTTTCAAACAAAAGCCTTCATGCGTGTGACGAAAACCTTCCTACTGTTGGCCCACGCAGTGCCGTCTGCCTGAGTCTGCAGCCAGGCAGCCTGCAATGACCGGGAGCTCCAAGCTGCCTCCATTCGCTTCCATGGGGTGTTACCTCTGAAGCTGCTCTGTCATCGTCTGTGCCAATTTAACACCCCTCAAAGGTGATACGTAGATGGGTCATGTGGGAAATTTCAACCACTCCCCAAACCCAGCATTCACTTTGAGTACTGGCAGTGAGTAGGACTCGTCTTCCAGCTGGTTTGTCAATGGTTGAATGGCAGAGTTTGCTAAGATTTCGTGTTCTGTTCTGTGGTAACACAGATCTTATAGTCCTTGCCAGCTGGTATTGTGCTACTTCTGCTTACTACAGGGTGCACTGCGATCCTCTAGAACAACAACTCTTGTTATCCCCATTTTACAGATAGGGAAACTGAGGCACTGAGTAGTTAAGTGAGCTGCCCTTTGTTGCAGAGCAAGTGAGTGGAAAAGTCAGGAACAGAGCCTTGGTGTTCGGGTTCCCTATCCCCAGTTCTGACCACTAGATCCCACTGCCAGTGCAAGAGAGAATGGGTCCTGCTCTGTCCTCACACGTGGAAGTCAGTGACGGATGCACTTGTGTAAATGAGGGCAGACTTAGGTCCTGTATGATTTTGTCTTAGCCGCCCCTTTTTGTAGTCTGAGAAGAGAAATGAGAGTGGAAGGTGGGAAAGAAAAAAGTGGTACAAAGAGCAAGTGAAACCCACTGATTGTGACCTTGGAGAGAGTGACACTCCATTTATGTCTGAATTCCAGAATGTCCCTGTTCCGGTTATGGAGTGACACTGACCAGTGTTTTTATAGCACAGTGATTAGTGATACAAGAACTCATTTGAGTTAACGTGAGAGTGTGCTGATGGCCAGAACCATCCTGAGAGTTGACCAACTGTATCTGGAGGGTGGATGTGTATGACTGCATGCTCTGTTAGTCATGTACAAGTGGTAAGCGTCAATGAAGTGAATGCCCCTTACTGTTTGAAAACTAGCAGATGATACCAGATATCTTGGGGCAGGTCAGCAGATCTCCAGCTAGGGTGACCAGACAGCAAGTGTGAAAAATAGGGACAGGGGGTGGCGGGTAATAAAAGCCTATATAAGAAAAAGACCCAAAAATCAGGACTGTCCCTGGTCACCCTACCTCCAGCTGTTTGCTCCCTTTGCAATGCATCCTGGGAACAGTAGTTCACTCATTCTGCATCCATATACCCGAAAGGCGCTGCTAATCTTTGATGTTAATTATTGGCACTCATTATCCTGGAGTAGCTATCCAATTTCAGAGGAATTATATAACCTCCCTCCCCAGCTGTAGTTAAGTGGGATGGACACAGGTTGCTCAGTTATTTGTGTAACAGTACCAAATGTATTAGCAGGTCCATGTATTAAGGCGATAGTCACAGTAGAGTAACATAGCAGTTGCAGTGGAAATTGAGCCACTGCGTGCTGATTGCTCCGAGTCCTGTCTCTCTTCTGCTGCATGAGTCACTGCCACGCCAACACAAGTTATAATTTGGGGAAAGCACTGCAGTGTTTGGAATAAAAAACAGTACTGCAGTGCAAAGATGTGTGCTGTGGGCACCCAGGGAACTGCAAGCGGCCGCCGGCACTGAGGAGTCAAGATACCAGAGTGAGTGGCCAGAGAGGGAAAGCTAGATTCATGGCCTTACAGCCTGTCAGACCAAGTCACTTGTGCAGCTGCTCGTGGGTCGGGCCTGCTTTGCTACCTGTTGTCATGCTTGCGTTCCAGGACAGCTTGGTTTACCTGCTGAACCGCGAGCAGCACACAGTGGGCCAGAGGACTCAGTCCAGCAAACCCAGCATCAGCCTCTTCGCCCCGGACATCCTGCCCCTTCACTGCACCCTCAGGAAACTCAAGCTGCCGAGCCGCTCCCGACACCGTTCGGAGGAGAAGCTGATCCTCGAGCTGATCCCGGGGGCCAGTGTGTCCGTCAACTTCTCCGAAGTGGTAAAGACGATTGTGCTGCACCACGGAGACCTCCTGTCCCTGGGGCTCTACTACCTGCTTCTCTACAAGGACCCCACAAGGGCCCAGCCACTGCCCGCGCAGACGCTGATGAGGCTGAAATCTCTGCATCGAGCCTCGGACCCGGAGGCCCCCGTGCTCTGTAAGATGTGTGGCAGCCAGCTCAAGGAGAGGGGCCCCTCCGCCAAGAAGCCTGGGCCCTCCCCCACCGCCGGCCAAAGATCAGCCAGGAAGAGGCTGCAGCTGGAGTTCGAGAGAGCTGCCGAGGACGTGCTGGTGAGAAGGATCGTGACCTTGATCGAGCCTGGGGGTGACGATCACAAGCTGACACCGGCCTTCCTGTTGTGCCTCTGCATCCAGCACTCCGCCACTAGCTTCGAGCCGGGAGACTTCGGTCAGCTGCTGCTCAAGTCAGCCAAGATGATTCAGAGGACAGTGTGGGTCAGTCTGTGAGCTTTCCGAGGGGAGTCGGGGGCAGGGGGTAGTGCCGGGGATGCAGCAGGTGCTGTAGGGTCTCCGAATAACACCTCCTGTGAACTCGAATCCTAGGATGGGGCAGTCAAACTTTGCCCATCCAAGGGCTGCACTTAGCAAATCACCACCGTCCTTCCCTGTCATCCAGCTGTGCAGCCCACGGACACTAAGTCCCCGCTTGTGAGGCTCCGTCTGGACATCTGCCCAGGCTGCACTGCTGGATTAAAGAGGGTGGCAGCCCTGAGCTGCACTGTAGATCCCCATGTAATTCGTAGAGGCTTGCAGGCCTTGAACTATCTTGTGAGGGTCTGTTGATGAGGAGCCAGCCCTGTCCATCAATCCGAGGTCTTGTCCCCTCCCCTCCCCAGCCATAGCAGTTTGAGAGATCCCAGGGGCTTGGGCTGAAGGGGCTGCTTGCTGTGGTCAGAAGGTGCAAGGAAAGGCCAAACCCCTGTTAAATGTTCAACCCCTCCCGGGTTAGCTCTAGATAACCAGGCCTGCCTGGGGGTGGGCAAGTGGGGCAATTTTCCCCAGCTCCCGCAGGGCTCCCTCACAAGAGTTTTTGGTGGGTCTTCAGCAGTAGGTCCTTCACTGAACACACATGGATCAAGCAAAGGACCCGCTGCTGAAGACCTGGAGCTTCTTCTGCTCCAGGTCCTGCCGGTGAAGTCCCAGAGCAGAAGGACCCCTGCTGCCAAAGACCCCAGGCCCCTTGAATCCTCTGGGCAGCCCTGCTAATAACAGGATGAGGGGTAGCCCCTAGCCTTGCTCAGTACCACCCTTCCTTTTGCAGTCCATGGTCTTGGAAGCACAGACTGGAGGAGGGGTTTTGGACTGAATCATAGAATATCAGGGTCGGAAGGGACCTCAGGAGGTATCTAGTCCAACCCCCTGCTCAAAGCAGGACCAATCCCCAGACAGATTTTTACCCTGGTTCCCTAAATGGCCCCCTCAAGACTTGAGTTCACAACCCCGGGTTTAGCAGGTCAATGCTCAAACCACTGAGCTATCCTTCCCTCCTGCTGTTGCCACCCTATGGGAGAGGTCTGGGTTTATAGGTCATTGCAGACTGGAGTCATTGTTAGCTGTATGCCTGGTCACGGGGCAGGAATGCCAGCTACCGTGCATCACGACCCTCCATGTTGCTGCCTAACTGTCAGGGAGCGTGAGTGGAGGAAATGCACTTGTGGAATCAGGGTTTGTACGTTTCCTCCCTGTTAGAGATCACCTCGTTCTCCCGCAGCGCGCGGTGCCATTCTGGCCTCGTTTACACCAGACTTTGTTTCTCACCATTGCTACCCAGATAAGGCCACAGGCAGCCACCAGCGTTTTAAGCAGTGCAGCCCTGCTCTGAGCAAGTTTAGGAAAACACAGTGATTAGAATGGCAGTAGCCCGTCTAAAACAGGTGCAGCTGCATCCATGGTAGCAATGGTGGGGAACTGCAGGGGGAAGGGTTCATGTAAATAAACCCTTAGTGCTGTGCAGCACATCAGAACTGAAATAACAATAATTCTGGTGGGCACAGTGAGACACACACAGGAATCCCAGTGGGCAACTTACCCTGAAATAAGTACCTGCATATTGTACAATGTAACAAACAATAAGGATATATCTGCCTAATTATATTCTAGGCAATTGCATAGTTTCAGTCTCCCGGGTTCCATCCCGCCCCATTCCTTTTTTGTGCACTTGCAACGTATATTGTAATTATATTAGCAAATCGAGCGTGCTTGTTGCCATAGCATCTGTGCGTCATTTCCTTTCGTTTAACTGTCTATGCAGAACAGCTGCAGTTGCTAGAAGGTGCATTAGATATGGAGCAAGTCTCCAGTAGGCATTTTAAATATAGTTTTTGGCACAAGGGGAAAAAAAAACTTAACCAAAGTTTTGCTCTGCCTTCCAATAAAGCGCAGAGTAGCCAGCCCACTCAGTGTCCCTGACAAAATTATCCCAAGCTCCTGTTGCAGATAGTACTGTTTCCCCTGGGAGTTTGCGTGTGTGTATGTGTGTGTGCGTGTGTGCATCCCTGTCTCTCTCTGCATTATTGTTTTCTCATATTGACTTATGCTTTCCCCCCTCCCCCATTATCCTAGGAGAAAACGAAAGAGCTGGCCGAGAAGCAGTCCCAGCAGTAAGTATCACCCGTCTTTACTCTCTCTGCCTCCCTCCTGCCCCACTCCTGCTTCCTCTTATGAATAGAGAAACAGCTGCACCTACAGGGAGAGAAATTTCCTTTGGAACGACCAAGTTCTGTAAAGAGCACTAGGCCAAGGCAACATTGTTAATATACAGGCCCCGATTCAGCAAGGTGCTTCTGCTAATGTCTAATTTAGGTGGGGGCTTCTTGCCTGGTTCACCACCAGAGCTGGGCGACATTTTTTTACACACAACTTTTTTTTTGGCAAAAAATGCAAATTCAGCGACACAGGAACATAATTCATGTCTGTTTTGGTGAATCATTCGTTTAGAAAAAAAAAACAAAAAATTTGAGAAAACTCAAAACGTTTTATATATTTTTTATTTGCAAGGACTTGCTGTTTCAAAACTTCACACAGCTCGACTCACTACCTTGCTGAAGCAAGGACATAAAGCTTTTAGCACCCCTGCTATCCGTGCCCTTTATAAGGGTATATAGAAAGGCATTGCTGTACTGGGGCCAGGAGACGGCTAGCAGAGGTGCCTGCTGGCCTCACCACATCCTCGCCTCTGGAAAAACCCAAGTGCACTAGTGATGTAAAGAGCAATGAAAGGCCACTTTTTGAAAGCAGTCTTAGCCCAGTTTCTGATTTTGCAGTTGCTTTTTTCCACCCGCAGTTAATTGCAGATGCTGGCAGTTAGAGCACATCTGCACTCGGAGCTGGGGCCGTGATTCCCAGCTCAAGGAGACATACTCGTACTAGCTCTCATCGAGTGAGCATGCTAAAAATAGAGCGTAGCCATAGCAGCATCAGCAGCAGGGGGGGGGGGGGGGGGCTAGCTGCCCAAAGTGCATGCCCATCAGAGATGCTTGGTGAGTACCTGGGGCAGCTCATCCCTCGAGCTACCGAGGCTATGCTCTGTTTTTAGCACACCAGCTCGATCAGAGCTAGCACCAGTATGTCTCCTCTAGCTTGGAATCATACCCACAGTTCAAAGTGCAGACATGCCCTTAGTTAGTGGAGTGCTAGCATTTGTGCCAGCAGAACTGGAGGCCATTTAAAAAGATTTAGGCCCTTAAAGCACAGATGGGGAGCGAATAGAGATTTTCCTTTCATTGTTTTACAGTAACACCTCGGGGGTTTGTTGTGCTTAACACATAGTGACAGTCTCCCAAAGAGTTTAAATAGACAAAGGGAAGGAGGGGAAACAGGTACAGAGAGCTGAAGTGACTTCATCCAAGGTCTTTTACCAGGTCAGTGGTAGAATGGGGACTTGAACTGTAGTTTCCTACATCCTAGTCTGCTCCCCTAGCCACTGGGCCATACAGCATAGTAGCCCTGTGACATGCTTTTATACCAGGTCTCTGCACATGTGTTCCCTGAGTGATGTGATTCCTTGACAGTCAGGGTTTACATGCATGTGGACTGCAGGTGGATGCGTGTTGTACATTCCACAGCCCTGAATGGGTTAATTGCCTCACTCCTTCCTGTATTTATGCTGGATCCAACCCCAGTACATCCCCCAGGGGCCTGGCGTTGGCCTACTTTTCCTTACACTATTTTCCGAACATCAGAAGAGATAAATTAGTAAATTAATGCTCCAGAACACTTGACTGCAGTGTTGCGTTTCCCCTCTTGTGCGACGTTGTGCTGCTGCGTGTTTACCTCTTGCACACTTACATCTCACCAAATGAAATTAATAGGCAGCAGGTTTAAAACAAATAAAAGGAAGTTCTTCTTCACGCAGCGCACAGTCAACTTGTGGAACTCCTTACCTGAGGAGGTTATGAAGGCTAGGACTATAACAGTGTTTAAAAGGGAACTGGATAAATTCATGGTGGCTAAGTCCATAAAAGGCTATTAGCCAGGATGGGTAAGAATGGTGTCCCTAGCCTCTGTTCGTCAGAGGATGGAGATGGATGGCAGGAGAGAGATCACTTGATCATTACCTGTTAGGTTCACTCCCTACCTGGCATTGGCCACTGTCAGTAGACAGATACTGGGCTAGATGGACCTTTGGTCTGACCCGGTACGGCCGTTCTTATGTTCTTATGCCGTTTGTGCCAGCAGTGCCAGCTGTCACCAGCAGCTGGGAAGCCCAGCCACACATTCTTCATACTGAGATTGATATTATTTGATTTCTTCATATTAAATGCGAGATCTTCAAAAATGGCTATTCCTTTGGGTGCCCAGCTTGAGACGCTCTACAGGAGCCTGGTTTTCAGAGGTGAGTACGCTGCACTTTCTGAAAATCCAGACCCTTTTCAGGTGGCTCACAGTTGAGCATCCCAAAAACTGAGGTCCCAAGTCACTAGTCTCTTTAGAAGACCTTGGCCCTGTGTACGTCTCAGATTTGGGGAGTGTCATTTTAAAATTAGCCATAATAGGCATGAGCAGGAACCTTGGGCAGAACTACCTCCTGCAATGGGTAATAGCTACATAGGGTATAGGCAGGGAAAGGGGATTAAAGCAGGGGCTCTATGAGTTCAAGAGACTCTTCGGTACAGTGGGCTACATTCCCCCCTTACACATGCGTTTGCGGCTCCTTTTGCAGTCAGTGGCAGCGACGCATGGGCGTCCAATGGCAGCAAGCTTGATCCTGCCACATTCTGTGTATGGAACTCCCACTGATCCCCTGAGGTAGCCATGAGCTCCAGGCCGAGAGACACACTTCACGGGGCTCTGAGGGTACAATAACCAGGAGTTAAGCTGTAAAATCCAGGGGTGAACTACGGGGTAGCCAGATGACTTGGTGCTAAGGAATTTCATGGGGGGTATGGTAAATCACAGTGTGGTAAGGATAAGCCTATCCATTACAGCCATATAGTTCAGCTTCTTCTGTTTGGGGCTGTGTACAGGTGTCGGTTCATTATTGTGTTGTGTGAGCAATCCTATAAATCTGGCTACAATGAAGCATTTTTGCCCAAGGTCCCTATTTTTGACTGGCTTAAAACATTCCTCAGAAAAATATCTTTTGAGGCCAAAATTCTTCATGGTTGTTTTCAAGTGAGCTTGTTTTATAAAGTTATCAGAAATCCCATCCAACCATTTTCTGAGTGATCACAGCATGAAAAGCATTTAGCTAGTTAAGAAATTTTCCAGATGCTTTTTAATTATTTTTTTTTATAAGCCCTTGGTTAACTCAAGAGGGTTGCTGCTCTCTGTACTGTACTCAGCCTCCGGACTGAGAGCCAGTCATCAGCACTAAATTCACAGGCAAAATCCAGGCTGGTTGAAAATAGTCTCCTCAGCATTTGCAGTGCTATCTAAAGGGCCTGATCCTGAGAGGAGCTCAGTGCTTTCAGCTCCCATTGACTCAGCGCCTTTCGCATCAGGCCAAAGTGCTAAAACAAACGTTTGAGCCAAAACTTTGCCTTTGTCAAGAGCATTTTTGCAGAAAGTCTTTTTCGGTTTCAATGCTGCTTTAATGCGCCTGGGCTCTCCAGACTGGGGGTTGGGGGCTGCTGTTAATAGGGCAGGGCTCTGGGAATGACTTTCAAGAGTGATTTGTAGGTGCCTAATGTGAGTCACCTTAAAAGGGGGCTGGTTTTCAGCGGGCAGGTGCTCACCGCTTTCTGAAAATCACGAGTCTCAAGTTGGGCACCTGACAGTCCCCACGTCGCTTCCGAGACTCTTGCCCTGTCTCGGTGACCCTGCTGGAGTCCCGTCTGCTCCAGGCTTTGTTTTTGATCCATCACTTTTCTCCTCATTTGTTTTCGTGTTCCCCAAACCCCTGTATCCCACTGTTGGCTGCCACTGGACCGTGCCACATGACCAGGGAAGAAGGAATCATGTGGCTGCCATTAGTATTGTTGTTAATTCCTAGGAGCCCAGGAAACACTCAACATCTTCAGCTCCAATTGAGGTTGCTCAGCATTTCTCAGGAGGTGCTCAGCACCTGACTGTAAATCAGCAGGTCGGAGGTTCTCAGGATGGTTAGCAAATCACCGAGATCCAGCATTTGGTCTCGGGTGCTGGGCTGTGGCGTTTCCACTGACCGGGAAACAGGAATCCCATTGCTGATTTGCAGAGTAGTTTCACAGCACATCCGTAACTCCCCAGGTGAAGCCAGCTGCTGGGTTTGGGTTGGGTTTGCTTTTTAAGCCCATAACTCTTGTGCTGGCAATAGTCTGTGACCATGCTCATTCTGAAACTTCTGAGCGTGTCGGGGAAAAGTGTGTCGATGCAGTCGCAGGAGAGTATAAAATACTGGAGTGTTGTCTGTGCTGCCGGTGTATCCATTACTGCATTGTTCATGCCCACTGGGACTATCCTG
This sequence comes from Mauremys mutica, assembly GCF_020497125.1. Lineage (NCBI taxonomy): Eukaryota > Metazoa > Chordata > Testudines > Geoemydidae > Mauremys > Mauremys mutica. Next base: position 76,980,835 of record NC_059082.1, on the reverse strand, counting down.
CATCGCCAGCCTCTGAGAGGGGCATAAGCCTTTCCCATAGCCGGGGGCGTTGTGCACAGAGGCAGACTGCAACTGCAACCAGCTTTGTCCTGACCGGAGTCTGAAACTCTCCTCTTGCCTTCTCTGTCTCACCAGTCAGGATCCTGGATCCCTGTCCCGCTTCACCGTCACAGACCTAGTCCCGGACCTGCAGCACATTCTCTTCTGGATGTCCAACTCCATCGAGCTCCTGTACTTTATCCAACAGAAATCCCCCATCTACATCCAGAGCCTGGAGGAGGAGCTGGATGTCAAGGGTAGGACTCATGCTTCTTTATACCGATACGCCGCCTCAGTGCAAAACTTCCCCAGCCGTATGCCTGCTGTGTGACATGTCAGGCAAAGGGGGCGCTGTAGCACCAAGCTGGTTTGCTGGTGTTTTCCTCCATTGCTGCTCCAACAAGGTACTTCCATCCTGACTTCAGAGATCACCATGTTGCCTCTTTATCCCAGATAAGCCCTTCGATAGTATTGGGGTTTGTGGAAAGTAAGGGAACTTCACCCACAGTGCTCATGACCCCACCAGCTCTCTGGGACGTCTCCTGAGCAGGTTCTCGAATGATAAACTGTGGTGCCTTTTGTGACACGTCCGCTGGAGATTGAGCCAAGGCAGCCGTAGCATGTGGAAGCTTGAATGTCCTGCTGGGCTCTGCTCCCCACCACTCACTCCTGAGTGCAGAATTGCTCCCCTGTGAAATTGCAGGTGCAAAGGTAAAAAAAGGAGGCTGTATTAAAGTCAGTCTTAAAATCAGGGCTTTTGTGTGTCTCAAGAGGCCCTTTTAAACAGATGTGAAAAGGAGGCTCTTCTTCGAATGCTTGTTCATGTTCATTCCAATCAGGTGTGTGCGTGCACATGGGCACGGCAACTGGAAGATTTTCCCCCTAACAGCATCTGTCGGGTCGGCGCTCAATGGCTCAATATAGAGTCCTGCCGACCCACCAGACCCTTCTTACTGCCGGTGACGGTTAGCTGGAATGTCCCATAGGTCTCGCCTTGGCAAGCGCCTTTCCAGTGTCCATTGTATATAGTTGTTTACCTCTTAGTATAGTTAGTATTAGTAGTTAGTGTTAAGCAAGTGCCTTTTCCAACTGGCTCGAAAACAAAGTCCCCCCATTGTGTAGTGTCAAAACTGACCTCCTTCCTGGGATTTTGGTTTATTAATGAGATAATAAAGCTCAGATCAAACTTTCCCCAAGGCTTAGCTGCTCCCAGGGTTCCTCCCTCAGGATTGCTCAGCTCATGCCCTAGATCCTCTCTCACTGGAGGACTACTCCTTTCTCCCTTATATCTTCATGTGGTATCAAGCCACCTGCCTTTGAGTCCAGGGAACTCACTTGGCCCTACTGGGTTTCAGCCACCTTGTCAGAAGGGGCTTGTGCAATGATGAGCTCTTGCATGTAGCCTTTTGAAGCCATGAATGGATATGATTTTGGGGCATGGGTCCCATTGCAACCAAGGGGTCACCTTGACTTCTGTCACCAAGAATGGACTGGTATCTGTGTGTTGATACCTGAGGTAACAAGGTCCTTCCCTGAACCCTTGGCCACTGAGATAAGAGGAAAGGGATGCAACATCGGTAAGGAGGAGGCTCTGGGAGTATTCTGCAGACCGCCCAGTCCTCCAGGCCACGGTTGGAAACCCCTGCCTGGCTGCCATCCCTTGCTCTGCATTCTGCAGCCTCACCTCTCATTCCACCCTGTGAAGTGAATCCATTAGATCGCAGACCAGACTGGCTACCTGGTTAGCAGTGTTGCTCAGTATTACCTGTGCCTCTGCAGAAGCACCACTAGCTCTCAGGGCTGCTAAGCTAAGTCCTCCAGCCCTGTGAACACTCGGGAGGGACATAATCCCCCTTATCAAATGAGTGGTGACAGCTTGCAGCCGCAGGGAGTCTAATATGGCGAGGGGATTAGCCAGGCTTCGCTCTCAGCATGGCCTCGTTTCGTTTTCTCATCCCCCTCGGAGGGAGAGGGAGCACAGCACTCAAGAGGCAAACCAGCTGCGTGCTGGATGCTCTCCATGTCCTATGCTATCTTGGTTCCCATGCTGATACACGGTGTAAAGACCAATGTGTGGGTGGGAGGGTGGGACAGCGGGTGCATTCTTAATCAGTGAGCGCTCTAAAAAATGTGCTTGCAGGCTAAAAATACTGCAGCCCTCACAAAGTGCAGGGCGCACATGAGCAGCTGCTGGGAAAGTGAGATGATAAACCCCGGGAGTTGGGGTTCAGTTCATCCATTGCAGGGCTCAGTACAATGTCAAGAGAGGATCCTGAAACTAATTAGGTCTTTATCTTTTCTTTGAATCTTTCTCTGAGTTTTCTTGCGGCCTGGTGGCTTCCCCACCATCGGTCCAAGTCTGCCCACCCCTGCTGTTCCTCACTGTTTGGATAAGGGCTTCCCAGTTGTCCCAACTGATTTTCTTTATGTTTCTCACCATTGTTGAGCCTGTGTTAATTTAAAGGAAGATTTGTCAAAAGCACTCAGTGTTGGCCCAGCTCTGCTCCCGCTGCTGTCAATGGCAAAGCTCCCACAGACTGCAGGGGGAGAGAGCTAGGCTAGTGCCTCTCAGGCTTTCCAGATTACTGGCCTCCTGTCAGGAATCTGATTTGTCTTGCGTACCCCCAAGTTTCACCTCACTTAAAAACTCCTTGCTTAGAAAAATCAGACACAAATACAAAGGTGTCACAGCCTGCTAGTATGGAACAAGTGCTGACTTCCTCATTTTTATGATACAATCATAGACTATCAGGGTTGGAAGGGACCTCAGGAGGTCATCTAGTCCAACCCCCTGCTCTAAGGGGGACCAATCCCCAGACAGATTTTTACCCCAGGTCCCTAAATGGCCCCCTCAAGAATTAAATTCACAACCCTGGGTTGAGCAGGCCAATGTGCAAACCACTGAGCTATCGCTCCCCCTGAATAAAATAAATCAATTGGAATATAAATATTGTACTTATACTTCAGTGCATAATATACAGAGCAGTATAAACAAGTCATTGTCTCTATGAAATCTTAGTTTGTATTGACTTCGCTAGTGCTTTTTATGTAGCCTGTTGTAAAACTAGGCAAACATCTAGATGAGTTGATGCACCCCCCAGAAGACCTCTGCGTAGCCCAGGGGTACGTGAACTAGGCTAACGCAGAGTGATTTTGAAAATCCCCCCCTTGCTCTCCTTCCTCATTTATTACAGGCCCCATTTTGTCTCTAGTACCCTCCCCCCAACACACACGCGGAACACAGGGCATGGGCACAGACGCCGTCCCCTGGGTAGATTTGTAAAAGTCTCTCTCTCCATTTTTGCAGCCCTTGTTGATAGTCGGCCATTCCTAAAGGTCTCTCTTTTCTTCTTTGCTCACCACTCCACTTTCCCATCACAGTACAGTTGATGTCATTTTGTATCCTTCTCTTTGAACAACCCTTTATGAAGCCTCACTGGAACTGCAGTCTTTTTCTTCTTAATTGTGGTGTTTTTTAGGGTGATCTAGCTGCTTTTTCTGCATTGCTGGGTTTCAATACTTCCTTCGACGGGGCCTTACTCGCTGGGGTGAGATGGTGGCTTCACTGAAGTCAATGGCAAAACTCTCATTGACTTCAGTGGGGCCAGGATTTCACCCTATTTTCATTTCTTACAATGTGCGTTCTTGAACCCCCATCATGCCCATGTGCAGCTGCATTCTGTAAATCCAGTCCTTACTATTCTGAATTTAAGAAGCTTCCTTATTATTCTCACAGTTGTGATCAGTTTCTCCCTGTTGGCAAAAAGCAGATTTAGGATGGCTTCTCTTCCACTTGGAATCTCCACTTATTGGGTCATAAGGTTGCCTTTACATCACTAAGAGAAATCTTTGATCATTCCTGGATCCAACACGGGCAAGGATTATTGGGAAGCCTTCATACTGATTGAGAAAAGGCAGAGAGAGCACTTCAGGCAGAAAGTGCTGAAACTGAAGATGAAGGATAAGTGTATGAATGCACAGAAGTGTCCGTGCACAAATGCCAGGGTAGGGCTGGCTGAAAACCACGAACGCTTTTCACAAAACATCTTGCAAAAAATTTGTCCCTGTTTTTTGACAAAAGAAATTTGAAATTCAGTTTTTTTCAGCCAGTTCTATCCAGGAATGTGGGAAACAACCAAGCGCTAGAAGTATTACTAAGTGGTGTCAGTTATGGTGTAGCTGGCAAAACCCACACCCTACTGGATGAGTCTCATAACCAGAGTATTACTATGGATAAGTACAGTCTACAGAGATGAGAGAGATGGGTGATACTCAGCTTGCAGGGGACTATCGATAGAGAGATATGAAATATATTTACAGTGCCAGCAAGCTTACAAGAAATGAAAAGTCAAGGAAGATGAAGGTGGGCATTTGCTGCTGATCACTAGGACTGGAGGAGCGTGAGAGAAAAACCTCCTGGGCCAGATCTCCAGTACTCAGAACCCTAGGTCATTGTGCTTAGGTGGATGATAATTACCCAGATACATGCTGGGTAACATGCACGGAGAATTCTGCTTAAATTGGCCAGGGGCAGATCCAAGCAGGCTCTCCTTGCAGCAGCTAATCCAATGTTCAGTGACCAGCCCCTCCCTCTGCTGCTCTCTAGTGTCAGATCTTCTCCTTCCTTTGCTGGCATTTAGTAGCTGAAGGGTCTCTGAGATGAACACCTGCCTGTGTTCCTCTCTCATATCCCTGGAGGGATTCTGGGACACTTGTCTTCCCTGGCTGGTAGTGTTTGGTCCCTCCTGGGCTGTAATCGGTGGGAACAGCTAGATTTGGGTTGCTGTCTAGAGAGAGGATTCTTTAAATAGGTCTGTTCCCTTAGTGGGAATGCTCTCTGGGAAAGTGAAGTCCATGGCACGTGCAAGAGCAAAGGCAGCAAGCACGCAAGTGAAGGAGCATTCTGGGGTTGTGGGGTGAGCGACATTTGCTTAAAACTCGAGGGCATTGTAAGGGAGAGAGATTTACCCCCTGCCCATTCCAGGCCTTACTTCAGCAAAGCACTTAAGTGAGTGCTTAAGTCCAGCCCTGTTCAGCAAAGCACTTAGGTACATGCTTAACTTTCAGCATGTTCTTAAGCCCCGTTGACATCAATGGAATTTATGCCTGTGGCTAAATTTAAGCAGGTGTTTAAGTGAATTGAGCTGGATGGCTGAACTGGGGCCATCCTGAATCGACGGGCTGATGCTCAGCTGGGAGGGTGGTGGGGCTTAGTGGGGCGGGGGGGGGGGGGAGCAGTGTAGTGTCATATAAATACATCTTGTGCCTGGGCAGGTTTTGGTGAATCAGGAGGGAAAGAAATAACATAAACAAGAGGGTGAGGGAAAGGTTAAAATCAGTATTTTGGCCTCTTGACATCCCTCAGGAAATATCTGTGGGAAGATTTTTAAAAATAAAGAAGTCATAGCCTCAGAATAAGCGAAATACTTTTGATTTTCAAAGTCTAGCCAGTACATTGGAGTGCACTGAACCCACAGGCTGGCAAACGAAAAGGAGAGGGTTTTTCCTACACCTTTTCCCTTCCCATTCATTGCTATCTGTCTGTCTAGAGACCAGGGGCCTTTTCCCAGATTGCTCAATGGGGGGAGAGTTTTGTGAGAGACAGGGGGGAATTCCAGGTATGCATAAGGATGAGAAACCCTGTGCTGGCTCCCATCTTTCTACAAGTGAGAGTGTTTCTCCTGGCACATTTTTTAAACACCCTTGTTGAATTTAGGAATTGCTTTTCCACTCAGGTGATATGAGATAGTCTGAGAAAAGCATTGTACCCCTGGGAAATGCAGGTGTTTAGACCTTGCTGTATGAGCAATTCTGTCCTATAATTAGAGCAGATTGAATAGTTAAAAAAAACGCAAAACAAACTAAACCCAACAACCCTGATTTGGGTATATTTTTGTGACTAAAAGCCCCATGTTGAGTTCGCAGCTTTGTGGGGACATACCATCCATGCGTTTCTGGATGACCTGGTATTCATGAAGCCTTGTGCCAATCCCAGAAGCTTCATGAATCGTAGCACTAATTAATATTTCCCTGAAAACTTGTGCCAGAAAATGTGTTACTTCTTTTTGGTTACTCTCCTCATCCCATGTGATTTAGATGACCGGTCAGGATACAGAGTAGTCAAAGCAAACCGTTTGTGAACCAGCCCATAGGCTGAAAATCATTTGTTGAAACTGTTTGGTGAATACTTACAAATAAATTCACAGAAATCAGCACCAGGGCCCAATTGGATCGCTCACCGAACCCAGGGCTGGCTTCCTATTGAATATTATTCCCCAAAAGCTTTGGACAACAGCTGAGCAACTTAAGGACAGCGTGGGTGACAATCGCTCAGGACCAGATGTATTACTGGGGACTTCCTTAAACAGATCACACAGTACTGAGTACGTTCAGGACCTTACGGAATCCATAGTCTACACATGGGTCCCAGGAAGAGCTATCCCTTGGGTCTCCATACCCCTCTCTGCAGTCACCCCCACCTCCCGGCATGTGATCAGAAATATTCATAACATGGACTGGCTAGGTTTGTCTGTGCTCCTTATTTTCTGGTTTGAAATCCTGCACTGGCAGATTCCCTAGCACCTTGGCTTTCATTTGAAATTGCCTGGGACAGACGAGGACCAAGGTTTTCTTCTGCATAGCCAATGTTATTTTTCATGTCAGATTTGAAAATCTTCTTATGGCCATGTTTTTAAATGTTTACATTGGCTTTTCGCTTTGGAAACTTGGGTTTGCATCAACCTCGGGTCACAAGTGAAATGAGTTTGAGTGGTGTCAGCCTGCCCTGGAGTAGGTATTTGCCAGCCTTTATAGAGGCCAGTGTGATTAGCAGTCTCCGTTCCAAATAGGTCAGGATTAGAAGAGCAGATCGGGACTAAGGTTTCTTGGCACGGCAGTGAGGGGTCCTGCTATTGGAATAGCAAGTGAGGCTGTAGCTCAGGATTCAAGTGCTCTGTATGTGGAAGTTTACAATGCTCCTGCCTTCATTCCACATGGGTTGATTCAGTCTTATTAGCCCCTCACTTTCCTGCTCCTTAAAAATTCACCAATTTACCTCCCTGAACTGCCGCAAAAGTGTGTGTGGCTGAAAAGTCCTTCACTCACCATCTGCAAATGGGACCTGGGGAATGGTCAGGTGGATGATGTCATGGAATTTCCCTCTTTCTGATTCCACATCAAAGGAACTTGGGGGTGGTGCTAGTTTGGCAAAGCTGTCGAGACCTTCTCTTCTGTTCCAAAGGCAAAGTTTTCTGACAAGCTGCGTTTGGAAAGTGCTTCATCCAGCTGCACAAATATTCAGCATATGGGGCTGGCGGGCTGCAAATCTGGACTGAAATCGAAGCATTGCTGGAAGAAAAATGTTCATCTGTAGGGGAAATATTAACCCCCCCCCAACCCATCAGCACCCAGAAATACAACATAAATGTGTTTACTACTACTATGGCAACCCTGTGTTTTATTAGATCTGGATTTCTGTCCACACTCCCTGCTCACAATGCACCAAGGAAAGTGAGGTGCAGTTTCACGTCTTTAAGGGAGGGCCAGGAAAAGGCACCAGCAGAATGCAGGGTTGGAGTTTTGGATTCCTGACATGGCATCCTGTAATGGCTCCCCAGCCACTGTGGGAAGGGAAGGCACCAGTGTGAATTTATATTGTCTCCAGTGCAGTATCCTTTGGAGACAGACTAAGGGGCAGGTGGATCCTGGCCAAGATGATACAATGAGAGAAGAAAAGAGAGAACCAGCTGAGTTCTCCTGTACTGAAGTGAATTCAGGGGGTTGCAGTTACGGCCCTGGAGACTGCTGCCATAAATTTAAGCTCGGGATTAACAGGAGGGGTTCAGCTGGGCAATGGATGGCCAAGCTCCCCCGTCAGTGTGTCTGCTCTGCACTCTGATCTGGAGTGGACCATCTTTGCTAGGGAACAGGAGCTCTGTCTTGTGCATTCATCCTCAGGCCTTTTGCTGTGACTGCCAGCACCGGTGACAGTGTCAATGTGCTTTTTGCGATGTGGGTATCTGTGCTCTAAAATAAGAGCACCATACGCACCAAATGGACTCAGATGGGAATAGTTTCTCTTTCTGAACCTCTGTCTTAAAAGAGCCATCTTGAGCTGTCCAGCTTCTCAAAGTCAAGCCAGATAAATGCGCCTTCAGCTTTAATTTCACTAGTGCAATGGGGACATCAAGTGGCCAGGTAAAGTAGTGCAAGTTGTGCATACTTGTGAAAGTCCCAAGGATGCATCTGCTACCTGATTTTTTTCCATTTGAGAGTGACTGTAAGAAATAACGTAGGCAACAGTTCTCCCCCAGGCCAGCTCTTCTGCCGCTCTTTGAAATCGTTCTCACTGTTGGGCGCCTTCGCAAGACAGCAGTGTAAGTTATGCCGCCCAGTAGGGAACTATTGCTGCTACAACACTGTTAATCAAGAGTTCTGTATCTTTTATAGCGCTTGCCATCCAGGAGCCTAATGCATTTTACCAATATTGCTAAATTAAGGCTCATGTCCTTCCTGTGAGATCAGAGAGGAGAACGGTCCCCCTTTTACAGACCGAGGTGCTGAGGCACAAAGAAGCTGTGATTTGCCCAAGGGCACACAGTGAGTCAGTGGAAGAGCTAGAAATAGAATCCAAAACTTCTGGGTCCCAATCCCACGCTGTAACTACTAGCCATGCTGCCTTTGCAGTAACTAACAGACCCAGTTTGGAGCCCTTTGCTCTGACGCGTTCCATTGCTGTCTTTGTCCTTTAGGTTCTAAGGAGTCTCTGTTCTCTTCTACCATCACAGCCAGCGAGGAAGCCATGACGGTGCTAGAGGAAGTGATCATGTATACTTTTCAGCAGTGCGTCTACTATATCTCCAAGGTATGTGCACCCCCAACACCTCCCCCTCTCTCCTGCTAATGCACAGCCTAATCCAGAGGGTGAAGAGGAGCCTTGTGCTGATGGTGTCTCACTGGAAATCAAAGGGGGATGACGGGAGACGGAGGGGAGAAGTCTCCCAACTGAGCACCCGTGTCTGAAATTGCCCTCCCTCTCCATCCTGTCCTGGGACAGCAGGTTCTTCTTTCTGCTGAGTTCTAACAGATATACTGGTTCCTGCAAGCCTCCTCTGTATTAAAAAACGCTGGTCTCTAGGATGCAGTGCAAGAAATGCTGGCGCCAGGGGATTTGACTTTCCCTAACTTTCCTGAGTCACTGAAGAGGGTCAGAAACGACTTTTTGAGGGGTCAGGAATGATCAAACAGGTTGAGTTTTTCAAAAACCACGTCGATGTTTTAGGGTGGCCCAAGTTATTTAGCTGTTGTTTTTTTCTATTACAGCAGCGCCTACAGTGCTCAGCCAGGATCAAGGCCCCACTGGGCCAGGCATAGCACAAACATGTAGTAAGAGAGAGCCCTTGCCCCAAACAACTTGCAGTCTGAATAGGTAAGACAGACACAGAGCAGTAGACTCAGACTTAGGGGCCGGGGTGAACTTCCCAGCTCAGCTATAGGCTTGTGGCCTGACCTTAGGTGAGGCATTTGATGTACCCTGTAAAATGAGGACGATACGTTCCTAGCTCTCAGGTGGGTGTGAGGATAAAATCCATTAGGGATTACGAGCTGCTCGGATGCTGTTTACTAATATGAGCCCCCCATTTCCCTAGTATGTGAGCGCCTCAAGATCTTTGAAAGATGCTACTACACTGTATAAGAATCTAGATAGCAAACTGGGCGAGTTTTAATACCATCACCCTAGCAGGTGATTGGCAGTGGGGGAGAGCTGCATGTCAGGTCCCCTGAACTGATCGCAGTGAATTTCTGGCAGGTGAGAGGTCCCTGAAGCATGAATAGTAGCACTGTCTCCTAGGGAGGCATTCATGAATGGCTGAGCTCAGGCCGCCCGGTCACTTTCAGGACCAACCCTTGTTCTCTCTCACTCCGCCTTGTAACTTTTGGATTCATTTTCCTTTGGGCTCAAGTGTCCCAGTGATGGTCACAGCCCGAGGAGAGTGTGAAACTACGACGGAACAGTTCTCTGCATGGCTGACGACTTGGAAACAAGGGACCGGGCCACAGGAAGCCAGGGAGAAATGTGTGGCCCACAGATCAGTAGGAAGAGTTGTGGGGATAGCGCGTCCAGACTTCCTCAGCTCGTTTGTGATTTACTGTACGGTAATAGCCCTGGGTATAATGAATTGATTCATGGACATGATGGAAATATTCCTTCTGGACTCTCTCCGTTAGGCCCCTGGAGTGAAATTTTATTGCGAGTGCTCATTATGGAGCGCTGAACAGTGTGGGCAGTGTGGGCACAGAGAAAGGCTGCTTGTGTCTGCAGGGTGGGGACTTGTTTCCATTGAAAGAGACGTTAAACTTGACTGATGCTGCTGCCTTTCCACCAGCTCCCCCTGCCAGGTCTGGTGATTACAGACTTGGCCTCTCGCTGGGAAATGGACTATTTTTCTTCTTGATTCTATTTGTAGCTCTTTTTTTCCCCTCGGTGGAAAGATTGTTCCACTATTCCAGCAGCCTCTCCCCCTGGCTGATTGGTCGATGCTTATCCTGTCTCATTTGCATACAAGCAAAAGCTTTGATTGGACACTGCTTTTCAACCTTCCTCATTTACACAAAGGAAAGTGTCTCTAACTGGACTCTGCTTTTGTCTTCTGCCTTTTTTTCATAGCACGTGTATTAGATCTTCAGTTACCATGTGGGTGCATGGAACGGGCACATTCCTTTCACTTAATATCTACAGTAGTTTGTATCTCACATTCCGTTTGTTCCCCAAAACAGACCGAGACCAACTGACCACCATGTATGGTGTTAAATTATTGCTTAGGGACAGGGCCGAGCAAGCTTGCAGGTCACAAGGGATTAGTCCGTGAGGGGGCAAGAAATACGCCCTTCCTTGTTTGAGAACAGCAGGGCTTGAGCTGGTTATGGGATCATGGAAACGAGAGATTCAGAAGACCGTGTAGGTCACCATCTGGCCAATGCGGAATTGCTTCCCACAGTAAATCTCCAGCGCTTTGAATCCTGGACTTGTGTATTTCTTGTCTCCTCCTGTCCAGTCTCTGTATGTATCTCTACCTGCCCTCCTGGAGTGTAACCCCTTCCAGAGTGAGGGCCAGGAAGGTTGGCGGGCACCATCCCAGTTGCCTGAAGAAATACGCAGAGTCGTGTTGATCTACCAGGCTACGCTGGACCTGCTCCACCAGTATGAAGTGCACCCTGAAATAGCCTCACAGATGTTTGCCTACCTCTTCTTCTTCTCCAACACTCTGCTCTTCAACCAGCTCATGGACAAAGGTGAGTGACCTTGGGACCAGGGAGTGAGACATTTGTGGGAGGGGCAGGCGTTCCCAAAGACTGGCCTTGTCTGCTTTGAAGACCTTTTTGTGTTTATTCATTAACTAGAGGAACAGACTTAAAATGCCCCAGTATTGCAGCCGGCCAGGCTATGAGATGAGGATCGGCCAAATGTGGAGAGAGATTTTACAGCATCTGTTGGGATGTTTTAGGATGTGAGGGGCTTGGACACACCTGGAATTCTGCATTCAGCAAAGAAGTCTTGCTGTCCTGTTACCTAAACTTGTGTTAGGCTACTGAGGCCCCATGCGTAATTCATCAGTCTGGCCCCACTGCCAGGGAGAGGCCCCCAGACTGGTACTGACAGCAAAGCAGCCAACTTGTTTCCTACCGGGGATAAGGATGCGTTAGAACTGGACTTAAGCTACTGAGTCCTTTGTTTAACTGGTGTCATCAGAGAGGTGGTTAGGAATAAGTGTCACTTTCAATCAGTCAGAGCCCTGTTTCAGCGCTAAGCCTGGGGTGGGGGCGTGAGAGAGAGCAGGCCGGGCAGGACTCTGCCGGGCTAGTAGCAATGAAACCTGTGGGAGCTAGAGTCTGGGTGGGGATGGGGCTAGAGTCCAGCCACTGAGGGCTTTGTGACTTCACTTCCCTGACTCTGAGGGACTCCCTGGATGGCAGCCTGTGCGCTCTGCTCTCTACGTGGACCATTGGCTCAGATAACAGCTTAACTCGGGTTTTAACTTCTGTTCCCTTGGCTTGACCCTGCCTTTACGTTTGCTATCTTGCCCGAGACTGCTGCCTTTATCGATAACGCTCCATTAACCCCTTCTTAATGCCTTGATGTTCACTGGGCTACCATTGTTCATGGGGATGGGTTCAGCCTGTGTTAGCTCTGTCCCCAAATTCACATACCACCCCTCTACTCTCTTGCGCTGGGGCTGGTACAAGGGCTGCCATTTTCATGCTGAGCGGAGGACAGGGCACAGGCTGTTAGTGGAGTTTGTTCCCCAGCACCGCCTGATTGCTGTGCCTAATAAAACATTGCCTCCCACTTCTTAACTGAGGCGAAAATCTTCTCCTTAATTAATCCTAATTATCGCAGAATTCCAGTTGAACTACAGAGCATGTGATACCTGTATAAACTCCAGCAGCACCTCCTTACCGCCAGGTGTATTGCAGCTAATACCATATGAGTTAATAGGAGTTGGGGGCTTAAAGAATTAACCTAATTTTGCCACTCAGCCCTGTCAGGCCTCTGTCCCTCTTCCTGCCCAGCTCCGCCCCACTTACAAACAGAGTCTCTGTGGTGAGCAGCAGGCTCTGCCAGCGCGGCTCCCTCCGCCGTGTCTGATGGTCCACTAAGCACGAACAAAAAGTGGAAGGGAAACTGTGTGCTCCAGTGTGGGCTTTCCTGCTAGCTGTCCGCACCTTTGCAGTGCCAGTGACTATGTTGTTGAGCCACAGCCATGACGGCCCCTGGATTTAGAGCTTTGTCATTGTTGTTGTTTCAAATATAAGGTAACTTTAGAAGGTGCCAGGCTGTCAGTTCAGGAGACTGGACTCCTCCATTTGGCCCTGATTCACCAAAGCACTTAAGCACATGCTTAACTTTAAGCATGCCAGTGTTCCTATACCTGTTCTGGGAAACACGTAGCTAACTCCCATTGAACTCCATGCAATCAACTCGTCTTGCAAGGTTTTACCCAACTTCTAAGACTTTTTTGCCAGTGTGACTGGTGGGGATTTCCCGAGAGCCACTGTTTTCATAGACTCTTGGATGCATCAAAACTGCAGACAGAAAACCGTCCCCCATCCAGTATTGGACTGGACCTGCAACCAAACCCACGCTGACTGCAAGCTGCTTGGGGCAGTGCCTAGGATGGCGAGTAACGCCTGCTCTGAGATTGCGGCCCCAGGTGCCACCACAACACAGATAATAAAAGCCTCTCTGAGCTCGGCTAAGGCAAGGGAGCTCCATAGAGACCTAAAAATAACAATAATATCAAATTACCATGGCACACATCAAATGGATTAAAAACTGGCTAACTGATAGGTCTCAAAATGTAATGGTAAACGGGGAATCATCATCAAGTGAGTGTGTTTCCAGTGGGGGTCCTGCAGGGATCGGTTCTTGGCCCTGCACTATGTAACATTTTTATCAATCGCCTGGAGGAAATCATAATCACTGATAAGATTTATAGATGACACAAAAACGGAGGGAGTGGTCACCGATACAGAGTGATCTGGATTGCTTGGTAAACTGGGCATAAATGTAAATGTCTACAGCTAGGAACAAAGAATGTTGGCCATACTTACAGGAAGCAGTGACTGAAACAGATTAGGAGGTGTAGGGGATAAGCAGCTGAACACGAGCTCCCACTCTGACACGGTGGCCAAAAGGCTAACGGTGACCCTGGGATGCATAAACAGGGAACTCTCGAGTAGAAGTAAAGAAGTTATTTTACTTCTGTATTTGGCATCATAGGCACCAACTTCCCCGCTGCCCCGTGGGTCCGCGATCCCCCCTCCCACGGCCCTGCCCCTGTCCCATCCTTGCCCCGCCCCAATTCCACCCCCTTCCCCCAAGTCCCCGCCCCTGTTCCTCCTCTTCTCCACCTCCTCTCCTGGGTGCGCCGCGTCCTTGCTCCTCCACCTCCCTCCTGGAAATTCCTACGTGCTGCCAAACAGCTGTTAGGCAGCGGCCGGGAAGCCCTGGGAGGGAGGGAGGGAGAGTCGCGGGGATGCGGTGCGCTCAGGAGGGGGAGAGCGGGAGGAGGCGAGGCAGGGGCAGGAGGAGGCGAGGCTGCCGGTGGGTGCAGAGCACCCACTAATTTTCCCCTGTGGGTGCTCCAGCCCCACAGCACCCACGGAGTCAGCACCCATGTTTGGTGTGATCGCTACTAGAATACTGTGTCCCGTTCTGGTGCCCACAATTCAAGAAGGATGTTGCTGAATTGAAGAGGGGTCAGAAGAAAGCCACTAGACTGATTAGTGGATTAGAAAACCTGCCTTCTAGTGATAGACTCAAGGTGCTCAATCTATTTCGCTTAACAAAGAGAAGGTTAAGAGGTGACTCGATCACAAATCTGCCCGGGGAACAAATAGTTAAGAACTGGCTCCTCAGGCTGGCAGAGAAAGGTCTAGCACAATCCAATGGCTGGACGGTGAAGCTAGACAAATGCTGTCTAGAAATAAGATGCACATTTTTGACAGTGACGGTAACTAACCACTGGAACAGTTTACTCAGGGTCGATTTTAAAATCCAGATTGGATGTTTTTCTAACAGACCTGCTCTAGGAATTATTTTAGGGATGCTCCCTGGCCTGTGTTATCCAGGAGGTCAGGCTAGGTGAGCACAGTGGCACCTTCGGGCCTTGGCATTTCTGAAGCTGACACATTAGTGAGGCCGGCAGGGCCCAGCGCGTGGGTCCTGCGGAAGGCGGTTTGCTGCAGGAAGCACAGAACCTTTCGAGATAGAACATCCAATGGGGAGCCCCAAGCCTGAGGCTTGTCCGCCAGCGTTACGTGTTCCATGCAGCCTTCGGCATCGCTGGAAGAGCAGCTAGATTTGTGTCCAGGCAGCGGGGGTTGCAGTATAGGGCACATGGTCCAGTGGGGTGATGGAATTAGGACCTGGATGAGGCTAAATTAGCCCTCGGTCCAACACACTAGCGCCCTCTGCTATAGCACGGCGTCGCGCTGCTTTAATCAGCATGGGCCCCATCCTGCTCCCAGTGAAGTCCCTGGCAAAGGGGCTATGGACCCTCTGGGACAGGATCAGGCCCAATACCGCCAGCAGAGATGGGCTCTACACCCAGCGCAAAGTTCCTCCCAGCCTGCCTGGGTCAGGTCTGGTGTCGGGGCGGCGATGTGAGGGAAGGGTCAGATTCTGGGTCACACTTTGGGGCATGGGGAAGGGGGCTCAGTAGCTCCCAGTGTTACCCGGGGTTCTTCCAACCCAAAGCTCTTGGTAACTTTACTCTGTGCGAGGCGGTGTCAGGAAATAAATCAGGGGAGACGCGGCCGTCCGACCGATAGATGGCTGGCACAAACAGGACAACACACGAGTGCTTTCACTTAAAGCTAAACTTTACTTAGTCTCAAGCACTTACACCGTCCCCAGCAGGTTACTAAAACACCCCCAACCCTTGATAATTACCAAAGCTGAGTGTGGCTTTCGAGTGATACAGCGGCAGCCCGTCTGCTGCTGGGGAACACAAGATGCATCCAGAGGGAGAGGCCAGTCCCCAAACGAGTCCCACCTATCTCAAGCTTTTTCCCCTTCTTTATACATTAGTAATTAAAGAAACCTTGTTAAGTAAGCAGTTTTAATGATCGAGCAAGAGGTTCCTTCTGATTATTGATTAACCAGGTGTGGGTCTTGCCAGCGCCTGCAGCCTTGAGACCCCAATAGACATTCCTGAGGGTATATCCTGCTCTTTTCAAATGCCTGTAGCAGCAAATTTAACACATTTCTGATCAGGGAGGACGTGGGGTCAAGCTGCCCTTTCGGTGGTACCCTAAATCCCCCTCCTCTCCTGCCTTGGTCAAGCTGAGACTTGCTTTTAACAGCTTGCTGACTAGGCTGTCTTTAACAATAAGACATAGTGGTTTCAGGCACTTTACCAACGTCTCCCCGTACACCAGTGTGCAGGGCGGTGGGTGAGGCTGAGGCTTGGCTCGCTGCCTATCAAGGTCAGCACTAGCTTTCAAATGTTTGTGTCCGGAGTTGATTTCCTGCACGTGGGTGCTGATTAGAGCAGATTAGAGTGTGAAATCCTGCTGTCCCCTGGGACAGCCGGCTTCTCGCCTGGGCCGTGCTGTGCGCCATGCTCTGCCTCCTGTGTTCTCAGAGATGGGCCTGGCCTCAGAGCCCCAGATCATGGGGGAAGGGAAGTGCTGGGTCACCCCCATGCAGGATCATGGGGGGAAGGCGGAAGAACCCGGCCTGCATTAGAACCTGGATCTGAGCACTGACATTGTGCATCTCTCGCAATAAAACCCCAGGGTCAGCCACTGCCGTTTCTGCTGCCCCAGCTCTATGGCCTGGCGTTACCTGGGTGCAGCTGAGGAGAGTCTGGGGAGATTAGGTGTCTGGCTGACAGCAAGCTCAGATCAGTCATTATCTGATGGATGACACAGAGACATCCCCCGTGCCCGCACTGCGCTGGGAGAACGGGACAAGGGCTGTGTGGAGAGCTGCCTGCCGTGCACAGGCCAAGCGGGTGAATCGGTTTCTGGATGCAGGGGTGTGTGGAGGTAGAGGTGGAGTCCTCCCCGCGGGCAATACAGGAGCTCTGGGATAGCCTCCTGGGGCCTCTGCAGAGACTCTGGCTGGGGAAGGCAGAGGCTGCAGATTAGGAGACGTTTGTTTAAATGGTAGCGTGAAAAAAATGTTTCCTCCCTTCACCACAGCCCCAGGTTTTGCTCGTAGGAGACTTCTGCACCTGGATATTTATCTGTATCCATCTGAAATGTGCTGTGTGCAGCTAGCCCCTGTCATGCGGCAGGCTGCCCAGCCGCTTCAGAAACGTTACACACAGCACAACTGAAATGCAGCCACCTCTGGGGAGAAGGCTGGCAGCTAACCTCCAAATAGCACCCTGTACAACAACACTATGCTAAGGCACTTCCGAAGGATGCCCTGGGGGCTCTAGTGTCCACACGGAGCAGACGGAATCTCACTTCTCGTGGCCAACGTTTTGCTGTGCCCAGCACGCGCGGGCGTCTGTCAGAGCAGGGTGAGCACGTGCAGCTAGGCGAAGTCCGGCGCTGTAGCACCCAACATGCAGGCTCTGGCTGGAGGGGGCTGCTTTCTGCCAGCCGAGTGACTGGGCTGGCTGACTTCTCCTTGGCTGAGCGTGTTGGTGGGCTGGACAGAGCGATTGCCTTCATGCTGTATCTGTGCCAGGGAGTGGAGTCGGCATGTGGCTTCTGAAGCCTGTAGCTGTCTGTATTGTGGCAGGGCCGGGCGCCTACTGCAAGTGAAGTTAAAGCAGCGCTGCATGTGGCTGTTCATTCTCTCTTCCCTGCCGTGTCCACAGGCTCCTCCTTGGGTTGCTTCCACTGGCCGAAAGGAGTGAAGATCCGCGCCAGCCTGCGGCTCCTCCTGGAGTGGATGCGGGGCGTGGGCTTCGGGCACCTGGCCGAGCAGTTCTTCAGCAAGCTCTCCAGCGTGGCTCACCTGCTGGCCATGCCGAGCTCCCAGCTGGCGCAGGTGAGACGTGCGTGGGCTTCTCGGCCCAGAGTATCAGTGGCCTTTGGGGACCAGATCCTTAAAAGCCTGTAGCTGCCTAACTCCCATTGAATCCAATCAGATCCCTTGGAGGGTCTGGGCCTGCAAGTGGCAGGAGACCTCTTGTGAGCATCATGGGGATTGTTTGGGAGGGCCAGTTATTAGATGGGGCTCCCCAAGCCGGTGCGCCCCACGCTGAGGGGTCAGCGCCCCAAGGCAGGGAGCCAGAAGGAGCACAGTCTCTTTCGTGTGCAGCTTCCCTCCCTTTTCCCGTTAGAAGCATCATGGGACATCAAAGGCCTGCTCATCAGAGCAGAGGGTGCGGGGAAATCAGTGCCATTTCCCTGACACTGGGCCAAGATGGGAGATCCCTGAGGTAGGAGTGGCAGGCAGGGTTCCCTCCAGAAATTGCACTGGCTCTGACATGCCAGCATCAGACACACGAAATCTGACTCGGGTCCGTTTGGGTGACTCTGATCCTTCCCACAGAATGTGGTGTCGCTCTCGGGCCAGGCTTTCAAACTGGGCCTCTGGGCGGCACCTTTGCAAGCTCCAAGCAGGGAATGGCTCGATTGCCGCAGACATGCCCACACCTGCTGGCTCTGCATGCCGAACGGGGACAGCCAGCTTGGAATATGGGGCCTAAGGGGCCGATTTGCGGGAATGTATTTGCCCCCCAAAATCCGGGCTCTTTCCCAGGAAATGGGTCACCTTGTTTCAAAGCCAAACCTTGGGGTGGGGGGGCAAATCCTCTCGACCAACAGCTGCCCCCATTTTGGTAGCAAGCAGCAGCATGAGGCGTTGGGAGCCATGAGGTAGCATTTCAGGCTTCCTGTGTCTTACATCCTGTCCTTGGCTTCAGTAGGCAGCTCACGTATTGGAAGTAGCAGCGACGCACATGCACAGCTGAGCATCAGTGGTGCCCTGTCTCTGAGCTGCAGCTGTGCCTTCACCCCAGGCTCTCCAGACCCCTTAGCATGTCGCTCACTTGCTGAAGAGCCATGCTAAGCTCATTCCCTGTTGATAAAACTGCTTCACTCCCTGCCATCTTCCCTGTGCACCGTCCGGAGGCCTTCACCCCAGCTCTCTCTTGCTTTGCTCAGATGACCTGGCCATTGCTGAGAGCCGAGTTCCCCACGCTGAGTCCTGCTCAGCTCCATCACATCCTGACTCAGTACCAGGCAACGTCCGATGTGGGGTGTGTCGCGGCCTGGCAGCCCTGGCAGGAGGACAGCCCTGCAGCCTTCAGGACAGGTGAGCGCACAGCGCTGGTGCGGCTGCATTGCACTAATAGGGGTGTGAATCTGTGCCCTCAGTAGCACTTCTGTTGTGATTGTCCTGTGTCCCCTGCACTCCTGAAGGGCAGTGAAACCTGCACGAGGATCCTTCCTGGTAAGTACTTTTCTCAGACCTGCCAGTACAGGTGGGTTATCCTGAGTTTTGCTGGTCACGCGAGTGTTTTCATTGGGCTTGTAACCTCCTGTGCTTTACAGGGCTTCCCGCATGACCATGGACAGCCACAAAGAACTACGGGCCTGTAACATGAGGGGCTCCTTGAACTGCCCTGAGGCAAAGGGAGTTTGGGCTGAAGGCTGAGCCTGGTATGGTAGGGACTAGAGAGCCTGGCCCCCATGTGCTGCTCTACCTAGACGCGCACCATGAGCTGGGGCTGCACTGTCAGCCTGAACTTGGGGTGTCCTGACGCTGGGTTGAGCCACTCCAGTGCACGTCTGGGTATGCCAGGCCACGGGAGGGGGGGCTAACAATGGGGCGGAATCACAGTCTTCCCCGACAGATACAGGGGCCATGTGACTCACCCGGTGGGTGAATGTTGCCTGTACCTGTGCTATCAATGCCATAAGGGTATTTATATCCTCCCCTTACCATAGAGCTGAGCACCTCGCAGGCTTTAACATTCTGACAGTACTCACCCTCATTGACCAGCCAAGGCTCCGAGTGACTTTGACTCACCCGGGGCAAGCGGTGGAGCAGGGCATTGCGCCCAACTCTCTGAAGTCCCAGGCTGGCACCCTAACCACTAGACCATCCTTCCTCCACTGGCATGTACCCGGACATACTGGGCTGTGACATGGGAGGGAGTCAGCACTTTCCCCAGGGCCCAGCAGCAGGCTCTTGGCTACTGGAGAAAAGCGAGATCAGGACACAGTGAAGTGGGTGGCAACTGATCAAGGAGTGCAAGAGACTGGATTACGGCCCTTCTAGCAACAGCTACAGGACGTAGCGGGGACGGCCCCAGAGCAGCGGATCTGAGACGCTGTGGAGCCCTTTTCTAAATGACACAGGGACGGGAGGGGATAAAGGGGCATGACCCAGGGGAGCTAAGCAGAGCGCAGGCATTACCTAGCCTCCTCTGGAGGCCAGTTGTGTGGGGTTGTGACCTAGAGGATGCTGGGATTGGTCCCCATGCAAATACTTGGCTTGCAGGACCTGGGGAAGAGCAATGGCTCCAGTCCGGGAGCAGGGCCGGGGCTCAGGCGAGGCACATACCAGCACCAGCTTCCCTCTGTGTTTTGCAGACGAAGTGCTGGAGTCCTTTGATAACCACCCGCCCATCGTCCTGCCAAGTGGAGGATTTAAGGTGGACTTGGAGGTGGAGGCGCTGGACGATAATGTGTACCGGCATCTCCTGTACATCCGTCATTTCCTGTGGAGTCTGCGGAGCAAGAGCCCCCACGCAAGTGACTTGCCAGAGTCGGAGCCCCTGAAGGTAGCAGTCACTGACCCAGGGAGAGCATTGTCCCTGCTAGCCCTCTCTTGGGGACATCATAGCTCCCTGGCCATCCTGCACAGATCTGCCACGATCTCACCTTCTCCTCCAAGTCCCATGCGCTTATCTGCCAGACCATACTGCCCATAGCTACCCCCTCCTCTTCGAGCCACGCTGCCGCCCGCCGCCCCCTCCGCTTCGATCCGCGCCGCCACCCGCCACCCCTCCTCTTCGAGCCACGCTGCCGCCCGCCGCCCCCTCCGCTTCGATCCGCGCCGCCACCCGCCACCCCTCCTCTTCGAGCCACGCTGCCGCCCGCCGCCCCCTCCGCTTCGATCCGCGCCGCCACCCGCCACCCCTCCTCTTCGAGCCACGCTGCCGCCCGCCGCCCCCTCCCCTTCGATCCGCACCGCTGCCTGCCGCTCCCTCCCCTTCGATCCGCGCCGCTGCCTGCCGCTCCCTCCCCTTCGATCCGCGCCGCTGCCTGCCGCTCCCTCCCCTTTGATCCGCGCCGCTGCCTGCCGCTCCCTCCCCTTCGATCCGCGCCGCTGCCTGCCGCTCCCTCCCCTTCGATCCGCGCCGCTGCCTGCCGCTCCCTCCCCTTCGATCCGCGCCGCTGCCTGCCGCTCCCTCCCCTTCGATCCGCGCCGCCGCCTGCCGCCCCCTCCGCTTCCATCCACGCTGCCTGCCGCTCCCTCCCCTTCGATCCGCGCCGCTGCCCGCCGCCCCCTCCGCTTCGATCCGCGCCGCCACCCGCCACCCCTCCCCTTTGAGCCGCGCCGCCGCCTGCTGCCCCCTCCCCTTCGATCCACGCCGCCGCCCGCCGCCCCCTCCCCTTCGATCCACGCCGCCGCCCGCCGCTCCCTCCCCTTTGATCCAGGGCCGGCTCCAGACCCCAGCGCGCCAAGTGTGCGCTTGGGGCGGCATTTTGCCGGGAGGGCGGCAGGCAGCTGCGGCGGACCTCCCGCAGGCATGCCACCAGAGCCGCGGGACCAGCGGACCCTCTGCAGGCACGTCTGCAAGAGGTCCCCCGGAGCTGCGGGACCGGCGACCGGCAGCGCGCCCCCTGCGGCGTGCCGCCCTGCTTGGGGCGGCGGAATTCCTAGAGCCGCCCCTACTTTGATCCACGCCGCCACCTGCTGCTCCCTCTGCTGCTCCCTCCACTTAGATCCACGCCGCCACCTGCTGCTCCCTCCGCTTCTGTCCTATTAGCCAGGAGTTACTGATTCACATGTTCCATATTCTAAGCCCCTCATGCCTCGCTGTAGCTGAGCCCAGCAAACATGCCCCTGCTCTCTCTCAGTTTCCTGGGCAGTGGCTGACATTGCCGCAGTGGCCTCCACCGCTCCCTGGGACTTGTTAGTCCAGTCCAATTAGCTTAGACTTTATTGGGGCAAGTGGCACCATTTTCATCTGACTGACGAGTTAGAGGGAGGGGCAGGTAGCCAGGAGCCTTAGGCAAGAAGTGACCACTAGAGGGAGGTGCAATAAAATCCAGGGGAGATTCAGCGAGAAGCTAGGCCAGGTGAATCTCTGCTTCTCTCCTTTCCTGTAGGATGTGAATGTGCTACATTGGAATGGAGGGTTCGTTGCATCCCTGCAGAATTTCCCAGGTTTCTCCCATTCCCCACCGCCGGCCCTGCTGGGAATTGTACTTCCCAGCAGCCTGCGCTGGGCATTCTTTAATGGCTAGAGCAGTGGGGCTCAGCAAGGGGTCTGGGGCCCCTAGGGGGCTGCGAGCAGGTTTCAGGGGGGCCGCCAAGCAGGGCCAGAATTAGACTCGCTGGGGCCCAGCGCAGAAAGCAGAAGCCCCACCACCCAGGTGAAGCCGAAGCCGGAGCAATGTAGCTTTGTGGGGGCTCCTGTTGCATGGGGACCCAGGTAATTGCTCTGCTTGCTACCCCCCGCTAATGCTGGCCCTGGCTTGTGTATGCAGAAAAGCAGTGGTTGTGGCACAGGTGGGCCGTGGAGTTTTTATTGCATGCTGGGGGGGAGCGGGGGGCTTAGAACAAAAGGAAGAACACGGGTCAGCAAACTCAGTGACTGTGGACAGTGCAGAGCTCTGGTTCCCTGCAGCTGCCCTGCAATGGGTTGCGTCTGCCATGTCTGCTGCACTCCTGCCTGGGATATTTATCCTAAGCTCCCACCTGCATCTGCTTTGGGAGGGAGGCGCGTGCTGACTGTACAGGATAAAGGAGCCCCCGCTGCATTGTTTGCCAGGTGGCTGTTGGGCCCTAGAGCCTGAGCATGAAAGGAGGGAGCCCCTCTCTTCACAGGCTGAGCCCAGGAGGAATCCTGCGTTAGTGCACGGCCCCATTTCTGCAGGCCTGTGATTGTGCCAGCCAGACCAGTGCGACCGCCCAGACTCCACGGGCCGTGCGCCTTCGGCTTTGCACCAGCCCCGGGCGTTTCCTGGAGCTGGGGCTGCCTTGTGGGCCGCAGGGGCTGGGAAGCCCTAGCGAGCTGATAGCTCAAACGAGCTGCTGGGCGGGATTAGCCCCGCTAATCCCCTTGCCTGGAGGAGGGCGGGGAGGTGTGGAGAAAGGACACAAGGTCGTTAGCAAGGAGGGGGAGGGAGGTGCCAGTTTGCAATGCGGCCTTTCCCTCCTCTGTGCCCTTCCTGTCTCGCCCCCGTAGAAGTGGGGAGTACGGGGTGGCTCTGGGCTCCAGGGAATGCCCCTCCCCCTCCAAGGGGTGTAAACAGCCTGGCCCGCTCTCCCGTCCACACGCAGGCATTTGTGGGGTTACTGTTAATTAGCCAATGTGTGTAAAGTGCCGTCGGGGCTCAGTGTCGCTGACACCCCTCCCCTGCGGCACTCCCGGGGAGGGAGCAGTTCTCGGGCGGGGAGTGACATGAAATCCCCCTGCCTCCCGCTCTGCAGCCAGCATGCACATAGCGAGCTCCTGGCCATTGCCCTGCAGCTCCCCTCTGCAGCAAGAGGAGGATGCCGGGTTACCTCAGATCACCCCCCCACTCCCAGCCGACCCCAGAGGGTGCCTGGAGGGCTCTGCGTTTGGAGCATTTCCTCGACGTCCGTGGCGTCTGCCCCAGTGCTGGGAAAGCGGCTGGTGTGTAAAGTCTCGGGTTGGTCCTGGTCCTCGGAAACGAGCCAGCAAGAGACTGGCCCTTGCAGAACCTTGGACCGACTGGGGGTACCAAAGAGGGGAGCAGCGTAGTGCCATGCCAGCGCCGCCTGGCTGAGGGGGAGTGTGGGCACCAGGCAACGGGGAGCCTCGTCTGGCAGGATATGGGCCTGGCTCAGACAGGAGAGGGCCCGGTGTCCTGCTTCCACAGTCGCTCTTGGGAGCTGGGCTGCTAGCACTGCATGGAGTGAAGGTGCCTGCAAAAATGGAGAGAGGAGAGTCATCAGATGCAGGTTGGGAGCTGGAAAAGGACAGGGATTCCCCACCCCCGCCCCCTTATACACATGGGATCCCTCCAGTCTGTGCTGGCACACAAGGGGTGCATCTAAGGCCTGTCTACACAGGGAGATGTACCTGCTATCGTTGCAGCACGCCAATGCCCGAAGGGGAGCAAGAGTGCCTCTTTCCAGTCTAGCTCCTGCTGCTTGGGCAGGTGTCCGCACGGGGAGTTATACCAGCGTAACTAGAGCGTTATATGATGCTGGTAAATTGCCCCATGTAGACAAGCCCTAACTAACTCCTAATCACTAAAGCTGTGGGACCCACTGATGTAGCGAGACAAATCCAGGGGTGAACCTGCACCTGTCTGGGCAATGGACCTTACTGAGCTGTGCCTCCTGCGTGGCGGCGCGACCACAGACAGGCTGGCTTTACCTGGGGGCGGGGCGGGCTGTGGTCAGGACAGGAGATGAGGACTCAGAAACTTTGGGGTCTCTGCCCAACGCTGACGTTGCCTCCTCCTGTGACCCAAGTCATTTCCCCTCTCTGGGCTCTGCTTCCTCGTGCTGACTCGTGGGGCTCACAGCCCTGCCCCAGCCCCCGGGAGGGGTCACACTGCTGCACGTTTGCCCCAAATACTCCCGAGTGACGAGGTCACCTCCCTGCCCCCGTGGAGGTCAGATACCCAGCTGAGGGGTAGCCTAGCTGGCTAGAGGGGCCAGGCTAACGCTCAGTATTTTTCTCCCTTTAAAGAAAGACGTGCCCACCAGCCACAACACCCCCGAGGTGCCCGAGGACGCACTCACCTTGCCAGCCCCGGGGAATTCCTTCGGCCAGTTGGATTGCAGACGCCCAGGAAGCTGTGCTGAAGCAGAGGCTGCTGGGAGCCCTCCGCTCCCCACAGATATGAGCAGATCCCCCCGAGACTATTACACCAGTGAGACACAAGAAAAACTCAAGCATCTGCCGCTGCACAGCAGCCTGGGGAAAAAACCCCTCGCCAAGGCCAGCATCTTGCCAGTGGATCCCTCCTGCTTACTGACCCCTCCCAATACGCCTCTGAACTTTGACCCTGGAAGCCCGGAATCCCCTCAGAGCACCAGCTGTGGGAAAGTCCTCCAGGACCCCAGGAAGGATGGACTCAATGGCACCAACGCCACCACCCCTGAAGGTACCGCGAACCGTTCCTGCCCTCAAAGCCCCAGAGCGCTGGCTTGCAATGTCAGTTCCCCTAGGGACCACCCCAAGTGTCCACCCCAGGAGAACAGACTGGGGTCAGACAAGCCTGGCACCAGGCGGACAGAGCATAATCCAGCACCACTGGTTCTCCATGGCCTGGCCTCCTTGCTTCTTGCCACAGGGGAAGGCTTCATGGCTTAACCATCAGCAAGGCGACGATTTTGTCATGCAAATGGTTAGTCAATTTCACAGCAGAGGTTATGTGGGAAAAAACCCTATTGTCACGCAAGGGTCACGGCCCAGGAGTGGGAGGGCCACCCCGCACTCACCCCACCCCAGCAGCTTCTGTCCCGCGGGGCTGGGTCCAGCGCCCTGCTTCAGTCATTGAAACCCTGTGGGCTAGGTGGCAGCACCAATCAGCTTTGGTGCAGCCGCGCCTCTGCCTCCATCGATGGTGGGGTGGACGGAGGAATCAGAATTGTCCTGCGACCACGTGAGTCGCAATAGCTGGAGTGGGGCCGAGGGCTGCAGGGGTTACGACCTGCATGAAAATTCACAATTACCGCGAGCAGCGTGACCTCTGCGCCACAGTCTAGCCTGACCCATCAGGTGAGCAATCCCTGCGTGCCCTGGCCCCAGGCGAGGTCACCTTAACCTTTAGCGTCCCAAGCTAGCTACAGCGAGCTCCGTCCCAAAGGCCTGGCTGCTCCGGGGGGGCACTGAAGAGCCTTTGATGCTTTCTGTAAGAGCAGGCGCTTTTGGCCAAAGCCGCCGTTTCTCTTCCTTCCTGCTCTCTGCCATTAGCCAGTGAGCTACCGCCCTGCAGCCTGCCAGTGGCTCTATGTGCACAGACTGTGAAGTGCCTTTGGGATCCTTCAGGTTCAGCGTTAAAAAAAAGACAATGTTATTACCCTGCTCCCAGGAGCAAGCAGAGGCCTCGTGCTTCCATGTCAGATGTTTGCAGGGACTCAGTGGGTGCGTGGCAGCTGCACCTCCTGACGAAGTAGCGGTTAATTGGTTCGAATGTGTGACCCAGTGTCCAGTAGATGGCACTGAACAGAGGTAGGAAGGTGTTTGCGAGAGACCTGGGCATCGGGGGGCACGCCTGAAACAGCAGCTAGTTGAAAATCCCACACTTTGCACATATTGGCAGCTGCGTTTCTCATGGCCAATGGCAGGGTGATTATGCCCATGTGTTTATTTTTAAAACCCCAGTCCCTCCCCGCCCAGCTGTGAGCCAGGAGAGGAAACGCAAGGCCAACAAATAGAACCCAGATGTCCGTCCGACCGTGCTAGAGCCAAAGCACCACGCAGAGCTGGGTGGATTCCAGCCGCTGAGCCACAGGAGCAACACTCCAGGAGTGTTTTATAAGGTCACTATGGGGGCCAGGAGGGGAAGCCAGACTCTCCTGGCTGACTGGGCTCCGCCGTATTCATGAATGCAGAGTGGAGTCATGGCCAGCTTGAGCCTTCATTGGCGTCACCTACCAAGCCGTAGCCAAAAAATTTCAGTTCTGCAAAATCCAACATGCTGGAGGAATTGAACGGCCTTTCTTGTTCTCGTGCCACCATTTATTCGGAGAACGCTCCTGCCGCTGGAAAAAACTTGCCTATTAACTCCTGGAACCCTGCAGAGCTGTTTAGGGCCAGATGTTCATAGGGGTAGCAACCCAAAGTGTCATTTTGTGCCCTCAGGATTTGTGCATCCTGGTTTCTGTATGTGCAGACATTCAGCCGTGGTTGGGCAAGCGGCCTCTGCATGAGCACAAGCCAAGGCCTAAAACCTTATCCAAGAATCGGTGTGAGGGCAACACTTGGCCACAACTGGAGAGGCCCCTTTGAGCTTTTAAGGCCAACAGGCTCTGGAGTTCTCCAGACAGGCCAGGGGAAGAGGGCAGATGCTTTCACCAGCCAGCCTGCCTCCCCCAGGCTTGTCCACGTTATTGACCAATGTCTGACGTTCTAGACTGACGTTTAATGGCTCCTGCAGCCACCAGGCTCTCCTCTCTGGGCCGAGCCCCTCCTCGGGAAGCATTTTCTGCCATTTTCACTGTCTGTCCCCAGCTGTCGGGGCTGGTGCTAGCCCACTGCAGGCCCTAAGCAGGAATATTTTGTCCCCCCCCCAACACATACAAATACGAGACCCCCTTGAGTTGTTCAAAGCCCTAAGCAATTGCTTAGTCTGCTTATGCCTAGTGCTGGCTCTGCCACTGCACTCCCTGAGTGTCATTGCATGGGCAGTTTGGCAAAGAGTTCTCCTCCCCCACCCCCACCGGCCCGACAGGTGTGCTGCTGCCAGGCACAGAGGCACCCCAGGGAGCCTGGCTGATACACTGCTTATTCCAGCTGTGATTGCCGGTGGGGCAGGAAAGGGGGAGCTCCGTGCAGAGAGGCGCAGGCTGGGTTGGGTGAATAATATTTGTCTGTCCCCCTGAAACACCATCTCTTTGGCCCCAGGATGTTCTCCGCTGCCCTATGACTATCCCACGCCAGCTTCCTCCAGTCGCAGCTCAGCCACGGATGATTTCTGCTACGTCTTTGTGGTGGAGTTGGAAAAAGGGCCCATCGGGCTGGGGATGGGACTGATTGATGGCTTGGTGAGTACATTCCGCTCTGCCTCGCAGAATAGTTAGACCTGGGCGCGTGCTGCAGGGAATGTATTATATGAAGATGAAAAGTGACCTGTAGAGCTAACGCCGGATGTATGTCCTATAGGTAGCCCAGGCTTCCTTTCCTATGAAATCTGACCAAGTGGTTGCTTGGATTAATCTCTGAGGTGAATGCAAGTGCCATGATCTCTTAGGTTATACTGATGGAGCCCAATAAGGCCCTGTAAGAAATCAGACACCTGCTAGCTCAGACCTAGCTGTAATGCTTATATCAAAGCTGCCTCAAGGCCTGCGGAGAATCGATTACATTAGATATGCCCAACGTGCTTGCTAGAGTCCTTTGCGGAAGAAGATTGCAAGACTAAGGAAGGCCTTTCCTGCCCCATCACAAGTGACAGGTGAATGTAAAAAAAAAAAATCTGGCTGGATGCTGGCCCTCCAAGAGCTCATTGCTGAGTAGGAATGAAATGGTTTGTCCTGCCCTGCATTCACGGCCCACGCTCAGAATAGCCAATGCTGAGTGCAAGCAGAAAAGTCACAGGAACGTCCCTGCTCTCATGCACTAGGGGTTGCAATCTGGTTTAGTGCAATGGGTCAGTGTAACCGGGGGCTTTCTCAGCAGTGCATTAATCTGTAGAAAATAAGGCCTTACCCCTAGTTCTGATTGTAGTTCATGTGCACTCAGGGAGGGAGCCTTGTCCTGCCTGGCTTGTTGATTGTTCTTCTCCCATAATTAAAATGAACAAGGGAAGTGTGGCCAGCAGTCTCCTCTGCCCACCTGAAGGTACAAACCGGGCTGAGGGCTGCCCTACTTTCTGCTTGGATTAGCGCACTCCCGTAGCCCAGGGCTTCAAACACCCAGCTTGCTACTACGACCCCCCAGGAGGTCCATGGGTAGCAGTAGATGCCAGGCCCTCAGAATTTCAGCCAGCTCCTTTTCCTCCTCGCGCTGCAGCAGCCTTGCCCTGGCATTTGGAGACGCTTGGCCTGTTGGTACTGCAGAATTCTTGGAGCAGGTCATGAGACTCCCCCTGAGCGCACAAAGGAACTAGGGCACGTGTTTGGCATCTTCTCAGTCTGTAGGAATGCATAAGCTGGGGGAAGTCACTGATCCTAGGCCTCCCTCTGTAGGTGGTGGGGATAGACTGCAAAATCTATTTCATGCACACACAACTAGTGTTCGCCTTTTCTCTTGTGACGGCATCTGCACTTGGAAAATGTTCTACAAGCGCCTCACCATTGCCCACATAGATTCAGCTCTACCAGCATTAGCAACATTGGGAACCTTTGCGTAGCTGGGGCCTGGGCTGCTACAGGTGATCAAAAAAGCAACCAAAACCCACCCTACACAGGGCGGCACCATTTTCAGAAATGCCAAAGTCCCATTTTCAAAAGTGACTGACACTCGGGAGCTTATTGAAAGTCAGGGGCCCTTAGCCCCCCCCCAAAAGCAACTTCAAAAGGGGACTATGGCACGTCCGTTGTTCAGTTGCTTTTGACAATTGCACCCAGTGTCTTGTAAGCCTGCTCTGAGCAGGAGTTTGAAATGCCTGCAGCAGCTAGTAACCAGTGGACACGAAGGCTCCCAACACTGGCGCCCCAGAGATGTCGAGTCCGAGAAGCTGTGTATCCCTTTGCCTTGTGCAGAACCTGTCTCCCCACTGCCCTGGTACTGACTGTTGTTAATTGCTGACAGCACACCCCTTTGAATGCTCCTGGCATCTACATCAGGACCCTCATCCAGGACAGTCCTGCAGCCTCAGATGGCAGACTCTCCCTAGGAGACCGCATCCTGGCTGTTAACGGCACCAGTCTGATTGGAGCAGATTATCAGAGGTAAACAAAACAAACAGCTGAGGGGGTGGGAGGCTTTGAAGGCAGTGATGGATGTTGCAAAACAGCAGGCCTGGCCCTACTGGAGACTTGGCCCAGTACTCAGCGGCGCAGGAGAAAGTCATCGCTACCCTTCTCCAGCAGCTGCAGGCATTTTAAACTCCTGCGCAGAGCAGGCTCACAGTCTCCTAGTTGCTCCTAGTGATGCCTGGGCTAGTAGCAGAAGGGAACGTTCTGTACCCCAGGGAAGGCAGGAGAGCCGCCACGTGGGTAGCAAAGTGGCATCAGCAAAGAACGTTTGTGAGAGAGCAGGGGAGACAGGAGTTTCAAATAGCTACTGCTGGCAAAAAGTGTGTGTCTGGTGAAAGATCAGTGCCCGCCTGCCAGCCTGGGCACGTATTTCCCTGCCCTGGAGTCCACCTGCTAGAGCGGGACACACTCCATCCCTGGCCACCACCATGCCAGTTGGTCCGACCCTTTCAAGATAACCCCTCAAGTGGCGTTTCGTTGAACGGTGGCCCAGTTAGAGGGAGCAGCAGCCTCTGCAATTGGGCTGGCCCTTAGAAAGCCCCAGCGTGAGCCTCGGCTACAGGGGGACGTAACTTGACTAGAACAGCTCTGGGCATTGCAGGAAATGCTTGTTGCTTATAAGTGACGTTGCTCTGTGGGGTCAGTGCAGGCTGCGACCCTCGTGGGATTAAAAACAATTCCAGAGGAGAAATAACCTCTGCTGGTAGCCCTGAACATGCAGCTGATGCGTGTGTCTCCTGGAAGCAGGCAGTGATCCAGCTCTCGGGTGGGGTGGGGGGAATGGCAACTTGTAATGGGAGCAAGGAGCAACCTAGTGCTGAGTGTCACCGTGAGGGCAAGCAGCTGGCTGCAGCCCAGCTCCAAACTCACTTAATGCTTCCGGAGGTGAACAGAGAGATATGGGAGCTGGACAGCAAGTGTAAGGGGGAGAGATGGGATAGAACCCGATTGCTCGGGAGCTGGAGGAGGTTAGAGAAGTGGGGGAGATGAGTAACTGTAAAGCCCCCCACCCGCCAAGTAAACCTCAACAGCAGCTCCCCCGAGGAACGCAGTGAAGCCTGGTTTTTGGGACCTTGTCTCTAAAGCCTGCCTAGCACTTGCTGTGCCAAGGGCCAGTGGGGGGTGGAGCAGAGGGAGAGCCTCCCACCGGACTGCCAGCCCAACCTGGGCGCCCCAAGAGCGGACTAGAGGGATCCTCAGTGTGTCACACCAGCCAGCCGCTACTCTGGGTAGTGAGCGTGGGGCAAGGACATTAACCTCTCTGTGCCTGTTGTCTGGTCTCTCCAGTGCAGTGGAGCTCATCCGCTCCGGAGGGAAGAAGCTGCGGTTTCTGGTTGCCAAGTCTGACATGGAAATAGCCAAGAAAATCAGCTCCAGCTCATCATCGTCCTCTTAACGCTCATGTTGCAAGGGCCTGGCCATAGCCCCCTGCAAACGAAGCTGCTGTCAAGGCCAAATACGCGAAACCTGGTGGGATGGGCAGAGACTGTACCTGGAATCTGGAGGATCCAGTTGAAATTGCACCATTCCAGGACTAAAGAACTGGTCTCAATTTGCTTTTCAGACTGCTGGGTAGCTCTGTTCTGCTCTGCACTGCTGAGCGAGTGGGGGAGGGAGCTTTACAATCCAAACCCCCCTCCGCTCACAGACGTATCCCATGGGCTCATTTTACAGCTGACGTCCTTCCCCCTGCCAGCCTCAGCATGGGGTTTGCATAGCCCCTCCGTACCTGCCCACCCCATGCTCCTCTCTGCAGCAGGGAGATCCCGTTCCAGGCAGTCAGCGTGCTCCTGGGCTCCACCGAAGTTAGGAACAAGCTATTCCATTCCTCTGCACTATAAATAAATAAAATAAAATAATAAACAATGGAGATATACCTATCTCCTAGAACTGGAAGGGAGCCTGAAGAGTCATTGAGTCCAGCCCCCTGCCTTCACTACCAGGCCCAAGTACTGATTTTGCCCTATATCCCTAAATAGCCCCCTTAAGGACTGAACTCACAACCCTGGGTTTAGCAGGCCAGTGCTCAAACCACTGAGCTATCCCTCCCACATGGCAGGCCTGGTAGATGAGCTTGCCTGATTGGGAGTGGGGGGGCCCCCAGCAGCTGCTGTTGCAATTATTGCGTTACTTAGCGCTGGCACCTGGGAGATTTTGAACGTCTGGTGATTAACATAACAATTGCAGTTATCGTAGGCCAGAACTGCCAGGGAACGTTTATTACCAACTGTGGTTCCTGGGTGGCCAGGCTGTGAAAGGTGGCAGCAGAATGTCCCCTCTTACCCTTCAAGCTGGATTCCAGAGGTTGGGGGGGGGGAGATATGTTTACGTACTAAGAAATGACAGTGGGGCTGCACAGGCCGTAGAAGGCCCAGCTGTGACTTTACAGGGACAGGCTTTAGCACCGTAAGCTGACACATGGGGCTGTCATGGTGGAACTGATGTGAGTGTTATAGTCACGTCCTCCACAGCCTGAGAGTCAGTTCACCCTGCCCTACCGTAGTGCCTTGCTGCTGTTAGGCGCTAGGCCAATCACCTCTGGGCCCTGCGCTGGCCATGGAAAGTGGCTACAGCAGTGAGAAAAGAGCGTGAGAGCAGCTGCAACTGCTCCCAGGCTTGGCAAGAGGGCACTGCTGGAAGGGTCCTTCTTTCCACATCACCATCCCCCACCAGCGAGCGGGTCACTCCCCGGCTCTGGCACTGGGCCTATTGCACAGGGGAGCCAGTGTTAAACCTTCTCTGTGTCAACAGCTTTCAGCACCATTGGCCTGGGGAGAGGCTGTTACCCTGTGAAGCCCCCAGCCAAGGTGAACCAATATGACCTCTTGCTTTGGTACAGTACTCACAGGGGTACGACCTGTGCTGACCATTTTACAAAATGGAGACATGGCTGCAACCCACGCAGAGTGGCTGCTCTTAGGTGGTCTCTTTGGCAAGCCCAGGCTCTGGGAGAGACACGGTGGGGGAGGTTATCTTTTTTACTAGACCAACTACTGCTGGTGAGAGAAAGAGAGAAACTTTTGAGCTATACAGAGCTCTGCTTCAGGGCTGGGAGGGGCACTGCTAACTACAAGATCCAACAGGTGGTTCAGCATAAGGACTTACCACCTATTCTAACCAGTCAAGGAGAAGGGGCCCGTTAACACCCCTGTAGTCCTAAAGGACAAAAATGGGGCAGGAGGTTACGTTAGTGGAATAAGCCAGAAATCCGTAGCAGGCAGCCTGTTGCTCATTAGTAAGCAAAGACGTCAAACCGCCCCCACACCAAGCTAGGGTCACACTTTTGAAGGCACTGCTACTTTTGCAGCTGGACTTGAAGTGGAAAGGGCAGCAGTCAGCTGGCCAGTAGCCAGGTCGCAGGCCCCAGCAGGTTTGCAAAGCTCTGGGGGTGGTTGAATGTGGATGCCAGATCAGAGGTAGTTTTAAAAAGTGTAGCCAATGTTGTAACCTACAGGCAAAGCTGGGGAGTGCTCCACAGGCCTGATTCTGTCTCCCATGCACCATCCCACCTACATACCTCGACTGCTCAGAGTGCCTGCTGCTGACATGCTGATGATGTTAAACAACGTCTGGCCTTGAAAGAGACATTCCCCCTTTTTGGAAAGTCCATCACAGCTTGAACTGCTTATTCCCAAGAGCCCACACAAGTCACTCAGCTCTCTCCTGCCACCAGCAAAGCAAGGCGGCTGCTCTACCATGGGGTGAAATGTTTTAATTGCAAGTCTATTCTTCCAGGCTGTTGCGGGCTGCGTGTGTGGTTTAGCAAGCGTAGCAGGAGAACACCCTCCCCTCTTACTCCTGCACTTTGAAGTCAGTGGTAAAACCACAAACTAATCACTGTAAGGTGGAAGTGGGGGGTTAGCCCACCCACCAGGCCACAGGATTCTGTGCAGCCTCATGGGCAAGGCATCTAACCCCCCCTTGCAAGCTCTCCAGGCTGACAGAAAACCACAGAAGGCAAGTGTCTGGCTTCTGTACTGTGGCATGCTCAGAATGGGGGGGCGGGGGGTAGGCCACCTGCACAGCAGTGCCTAGAGATACCCTTTAATTGGAACAGAAGCAGGTAACCGCAGGAAGACAGCTCAAGGCTCTTGCTGCCTTATTAACGGTCAAAAGAACGGTGCACATTAGCTTGACTTTACTCCACTGAGCCCTGGAAGCACCCCCCGGCCATCCCCACTCCATGCCCCTGCCAGCTGCGGGCTGCAGCGACAGGCACAAGAACTGCCCTTGAGCCTCCAGGTAGCCATGTAGATCCCCGGTGCAGCCACGCTTGTCCCAGCCCAGGGAGCAAGAGCCTGAGTTTGCAGCATGACAAAGCAGGCCCAGCTGTGGCTTGATTCGGCAGTACCAAAGCAGGCCACACACATACTGCTCTCCAGCTTTGCAGGCCACCACCATAAGGAGACTAGCGTAACTCACCCCACAGGAGAATCGGCCAGCCTCCACCGCTGGATGGGAAGCACCACGCAGTCAGTCCCCAACTGTCTTTAGTTAGCACTGCATACTCTGCTAAATGTTCCTATTGCCTGAGTGCAGCCAGGGGCCCCTGGAGGGCGCATGCTCGCTGCCAGCAGCAGAAAGGGGCATCACCACTCCCCCCTTCTTGTTAATACTGTACATCTCTACAATGTATATAGTTCCAGTGCAGACCTGGGACAAAGATCAGTGCCCTTGTTACAGGCCTGCTATGTTCAAGGAGTTGTTCTCGGTGTGAAAAATAAACTGGATCCAATAAAACCTCCCTAAGCTCCATGCTGGTGGCAGTGGTTTGGAGCCTGCTTAGGCCTTGCTGGGTTCAATGTAACTAGAACAAAAAGGGAACAGAGACAGACCCTCGCTTACCTAAATCATCCCCACAAGCTGCCCACGCTTCACACCATTTCCTGGCCACAGGACTGGCCTTGCTCTAAGCACCTGTTCCAGGCAGGGAGAGCAGAGCAGAGCAGAGCAGGGGGGTAGGAACAGCAGGAGGAGTCACAATGCAGTCAGAGCAAAGGGGACACGTAAGAGCTGAATGGTAGGGCAGGGCAAAGTGTCCCTCCAGGGACTTGCTTTGGAGACGGCCCTCTGGATTTTCCGAACCTTGCAGCGCAGAGCTCCTTCGGCTGCTGCCGTGAGCTGCCAAGGGAAGCAGGCTGGGCCCCTCCAGCAGATGCCCCTCAGGAAAACCCCAATTCACATAAACTAGCCAGTGCCCTTCCCCTGTATCACTGGGTGTGTCTGTCCGGGGTGCATGCTGAGTGAGTGAGCCGCTCCTGTCTCATGGGGGTGATGTCACTGGTCTCCCCGGGCGGGCCAGGACCCGAGAGGAGTCAGTGGGAACATTTCCTGCTGCAGGGGCCGAGGGCAGAACAGCCACCCACAAACCACATGGGCAGGCTCGGAGACAGAAACTTACTCCTCTCTTCCGTCATTTATTGCCCATGTCCAGGAAGGTGCAGCTTGGAGCAGAGCCTCATCCCTCCACCTTCCCCATATTCCATTAAGCAGAGTCAGCAGCACTGGGTTAGTCAAAATACAGCACAGAGCCAGCCAGGTCTCGTCAGTCAGTGTACACTCAGAAATGCCAACACCTCACCCTGGCACGAAGCCAGTCCCCCTTTCTAAAAGCCGGCTGGCCGTCTTCATGGCGAGAGGCAGGGACACATTAGTGTCTCGGTGAAACCGTGGGCTGGCAACCTCCGCTGATGGCGTCAGCACAAACTGAGCCACACTGGGCATTTTCAACAGGTTCATCAGCTCAGCGGCCCGGGTCAGGATCTCCTCATTGTCTTCCTCGCTGTACACCGAGGCCATGGCAGGGCTCTGAACAAACGCTCTCATCTTGGAAAGGAACAGGGACATCCTGCAGGAGGGAAGGACACAGCCTTGAGCCAGCAGGAGCTTCAAGAGAACAGCTCTAGATTCATAAAGCCCCTGCCTCAAAACCGCCACTCTTACATCGCTCCCTGGATAGAGCCTACAGGTGAAAGCACCCTCCAGCCAGAACCACAGCCCTTCCATCACCAACACCTGCTGGGTAAAGCTTGGATGGGAACAGCTGAGGGCTTCCTCAACAGTAACAGTGACACCTCACTCCCTTCGGTGCCTCCTACTGGGAGTGGCTGGGATTACACACTGCCTACAGTACACCAGTCTCGCTAACCACTACCCAGACACATGCGCAAGCTGGCTGCCTAGCTGTAATTTGAGCTCCCTCAATCACACATTTTTATTTCTTTCACAATTTGCTTTGTTTCAATTCCCGGGTTTTTCATTAAGCCAACAGGAATACAGCAACAAACATTTGCGTGGTAACCTGGCTGAACTGCACACTTAACCTTGACCTGCTGCCCTGTTTCACACCTGGGGATCAGATCTTGGCTGCGTGATGCCAGTTTGGTCAGCGTTGTCATGAGAACCGTGATGACACGTGGCGAATACTTGGGGATGCTGGCCGAGGGCCGCAGTTGCGTGATCTCAAACAGCATGGCCTCCAGGGCTTCGAAGAACTTGTTGATCTGCTCCACGGTGCACCTTTTGTCGTATGAGACAGACATGTACTCTCCAATAGCCCAGACCTGCAGCAAGACAGGCAGAGAGGTATATAGACACCATGGAGAACAGTCTAAAGACGTGACAGATGAGATTAGTTTGCACCAGAGGTAAAGGAGGACGTTTGTGAAGAAAGTCCCCCAGTAGCCTGCAGAGGGGGCTACAGGTAGGAGATCCTCTGGATCAGAGGCTGGCAGGCTCCTTACCACGTAGGTGAAGATATCCTCTTTGTTCCGGATGTTGCTGACAGTTCCTGAAAACTCCAGAAGCTCCTTGGACAGTTCCACTACCAGGGAGGGGTGCAGCTTACACAGAAGCACCAGCTGGGAGCTCAGCACTCTGCCAGGAAGAAGGGAGAGAGCGATAGCTCGGGAACACAGACACCGCCTCCAGACCGCTTGTCACCCACAGATCTGAAAGTGCTCGACAGAGGAGGAGAGCAGCGAGATTCAGTATTTCAGTTATGGCAGCACCCAGGGCCTCGAGCAGGATCACGCCCTATTGCACTAGGCAGACCTCAGGTTAGTGACCTGCCCAGCAAGACAGACAGAGGGACACAGTTACACCGAATCCCTCCCTAGCACAAGTCCCAAACCCAGAGTTTGGGCTCAACCAACTGCCTGGCACCCACAGGGATCAGAGCAGGCTGCTCACCAGATTAGGTAACCCCAGTGGCCCACTAGTAAGGGAGGAGCCCGCCCCCAGACAGGAGTCTGCACAGTGACTACCAGTGAGTGCACGTGTGTGAATGGCGAACAAGTGCCTCCGTGCGGGACAGTGGCTGCAGATGTGCTGTGATCAGGCTGTGCATGACACCAAAGCCCTGACTGCAGTGCCCAGTGGCTCCAGTCACTGTCATCAGGGGTGGGGGCTCCCTGCAGCTGTTTGTCCAGAGGGCTGATCCCCAAGACTCTGGTGTCCAAGTGCCTGTGACCCACATGGTTTGTGTGACCAAAGAGAGGGAGTTGTTGATTTCACTCCAAGCGTGCCACCCGCAGGGCACCGTGTCACTGTGCCCTCCGAAGAGAGGCCACGCAGGGATCGTGCCACGGCTGGTCCCCAACTACCCTTGGAAAGCCAGACCAGGGCTGAGGGCCGTGTGCTGTGTAACCCTCCTCCTGGCAATTCCATCCACTCTCTCCCCTTCTCAGAGGTGCCCATACTCACCTATGGACATCGGCCTTAAACGCCGGGATCTCGTAGAGCTGCTCACTCCTCTCCAGCAGCACCAACACCAGCTGGTTTATCAGGGGGCCGTCTGCAAACTGGAGATGGAGAAGCATTTCCTTCAGCACCACCCCAGCCCCCAGCCACTCCAGAGAGGAAGCCTGGAGCCTGGCAGCCTGATCCGAGTGACACAGGGTGTTGGGCAGGAGCCTTGCACTTGTCCTGCTGCTGCCCACACTTGGAGAGGCCTCACCGATCAGCAGCTGCTGCTGGGAGCAGCCTGGCAAGGACTTCAAACAATGCTGAGCTACTGCAGCAGAGGCCCTTTTCCACAGAAGGAGCCTGCCTGGCCTCAGCCTGTTCCTAGAGGTTCCCTCCCCAGAGAAACACCCCCCCAATCCCAGGAATTCCCTTTACCGTTTTCCGCACCCACTCTGGGAAATTCAGGGTCCTGGGTATTTTCACCCCCATTAGGGGCCAGAGCAAAGGGAAGAGGGCACCCTCTTGGAGTGAGCCAGAACCCAAGCCAGAGGGAGTTTAACCCTTTGGTTCCCATGGATATTCTTCCCATGACAAAGGGAACATGAGAGACAGCGACACACAGGACGTGAACTCCCCAGTTAGCTGCCCGCAGGGAGCCCTACCTCTGCCACCACACTGAAGTAGAGCTGCAGTAAGACAGGGACGGTGTCTGCACACTGCACGACCCGGGGACAGCTGGCCATGGACCCCAGCAGCTGGCGAAGAGGAGCCAACCTGTTGACAACAGACCCCAATATCACCATCAAAGCAGCTTCCCTGAAGAATCCCAGCCCCGTCCTCTTTCTCACTACGTCCTTCAGCTTTTGAACACCTTGCAAAACTGAAGAGGAGAGGGAGACGTGTGCCACATTCCAGCTGTGCCTGTACACAGGAGCCAGCCTGTGATCGTACACCTGAGCCGTGCACAGCAACCCCAGCTCTTCCTCTGCACAGGACTGCAGCGCTGCTTCCGCCTCCTGGAACCCACAGCCCTGAGGCAGCTGTCAGACGGGGAGTCGCAGCACCCCCATGCAGCTGAACCGGACGCTGGCTGCAGCCTCGTACCGCTCAGGGGAGTCTCTCGGGGCCGTCTCAATGCGGAGGAGATACTGAAAGGTGCTTCTGTAGAGCGGGTGGCGGAAGGCCTCCAGGCAGCTGGCTGGCTTGGCAGCAGGATCCCAGGTGGCTCTCTCCGAGATGGGAGCAGAGGCAGATCTAGTGATGGACACACACAACATAAACTGAAGTAATGGGAACACAGCGGCAAATTGGCTACGTCGCAGTTAAAGGAATGTCAAGGCGGAAGGGCCCCAATAGCTGATCAACCCCCCAGAAAAGTCCCAGGTTTCATTCAAATAGTTCCCAACAGTGAAATGGTTCTCAGGCCTTCAGAACAAGAACAGCAACAGGGTTAAAAAGCAGGAACCTGGGAATAAGAAACGCTGGGTAACAGACGGGAGCTCAGGCAGACTGCACCATTCCTCAGAGCTAGGCATGATGCTACCCTCCCAGCGCTCTCTCCAGCTGGCTCAGCAGCCTGCCCTGGCAGAGGACGGCGTAATGTCCAGCAAACCCAGTGCTCCATGATGACCGAAGTCCCCTCTGCCAGCACACAGCTCCAGTGCGAGTCTCCGCTTCTACACTCCAGGGAATCCCCAGGGCATGTGTGGGGTAGTGAGCCCCAGCTCCCTGTCTGCAGGAAGCCAGTCATGTTCGTGTTCCCTTCCATTCTCACATGACCCACCCAGGAGAGAATCTGGGCTTCATGTCTGCCCGAGACGCTAACAAGAGCAACAGGGCAGGACATAAGCGGGCTTGGCAGAATTTTTATTTTCTAATAATTGAGATGGATAATATCAATATTTAGTTTTAAGCCCCCTTTTTTTTTTAAATGTTTATCCATTCAAATTTTCACAGTTGCAGGAAATTATGGTGGGGGGGTGGCCAGATAATAATTACTTAATGACATGTTGGAGGCTCAAAAAGTTAAAGTATTATAACCATCAAAACACAAAATATACACAGTAAATATCCTTAAATCAAACTCTAATCAAGGGGGATTTTTCTGACCTTGCCTATCTGCAAACTTTGATCATCATCAATGGAAATACTTTTTTTAATCGGTTTGTGTCTATGATGAAATCAACATTTACCAATAAAAATTGAATCCTTCCAAGTCTAAATGTAAGCCTGGCTAACCGAGACCACCAGTTCTGGCATCCTCTCTCTGCCAGTGGCCAATACCATGTGCTCCAGAGGGATGGACACCTACCAATTGCTCAGAGGTGGACATAGGGGAAGGGAGGGAAATTCCTTCCTGACCCCTAACAACAGTCAGCCTACTGCTCAGAAGCATGAGACCTGACTGTCCCTATCTTTGCACATGCAGCAGATCTACAAACACTATTGGTCGGGTGCTTTCGCAGCCTCATATAAATCCAGCTACGGTAGTTGCTGCTCTGAACTGATGCGGTCGTGGGTGTTCTTTGGGTGTGGGGCAGCCATTTCAAGCAATTAGTTCTGGCTCAAAGAGTGGGTCAGGACACTGCCCAGTGTCAACTCCCTCCTAAAGAGTGAGGAGGGGAAGGTGATGTCACCTCAGCTGGATGTCCAGAGCAGCCGCCAAACATGGCAGATCAAGCAGCAAGTGAAAGATCTCGATGGCTGTGTCTGCACCAAGCACAGCTGGCAGAAGGTCCATGAACTCAGAGATCAAGGCTGGGCTATTCCATGCTAGGAGCTGCAGGGAAAAACAGGCAGAGACTTTCACAAGCAGCTAGCAGTAGGGCTGCTTCTCTCCCCCCCAACCGGGCTGGATTCTCCCACCTCAGAGAAGACAAAGCATGTCACAGCGGAAGTTACAGAGAGGAACAAAATGCACAGAACTGTGGAGTGCTGGGGCAGGTCAGCTCTGAGACCTCACAGCCAGAGCGAAACATTTAGAAGCGGATGATCCAAGTCTCTCACAAACCAACACAGCAAAAGCAGCAAAGAATCCTGTGGCACCTTATAGACTAACAGACGTTTTGCAGCATGAGCTTTCGTGGGTGAATACCCACTTCTTCACCCACGAAAGCTCATGCTGCAAACCGTCTGTTAGTCTATAAGGTGCCACAGGATTCTTTGCTGCTTTTACAGAACCAGACTAACACGGCTACCGCTCTGATACTCAACACAGCAAGTTTCACCGCATGGAGCATTTGCTTCGAAAGGCGCTCAGGCTGGCCCAGCACAGAGCTGGATTGACCCCACAGGCTCCAAAAAGGGAGGTTGCAAGGATGACACAGGAGCTCCCAGAGGCCACCTGCACTGGGGCTGATCTCAGAACTAGCAATTTTGAGTCCCTAAGCCCTAATGCAGGAGAATTAACCCCTGCCCCAACCAGGCCCTGGGTGTCGTCAGACTCCAATGAAGGAAGTAAAGGGTGCTGTGGGCAAACTAGGAACTGCCCCATCCCACAACAGTCGTTCCCTTGGGATAGAGCCCACTGACACCCTTCTGCTACAGTTTGGTCACCACGCCCTTACTCCCTTGCTCACCCCCAACTGCTGCGTTACACACCCAGACGCCTCCGGATCAGAGATGCTACTCACAGCCTTTCCTGCCCTAAATAACCACCTAAACATTCCAGAACTAATCCCCCGCCACACACATGCCTTTAAACTGCTGGCGAGTCCTTCCACACCTCAGCCTGTCTGCCATACGTGCATGGCAATAGGCCCCAAACTGGGGGGCGTGTGGAGAAATGTTGGGGATGGCGCACAGTGAAGCCTGGCCAACCCCCACAGGGGGCAAAGGTAATAGGTAATAATTGGAGACATACCAATCTCCTAGAACTGGAAGGGACCTTGAAAGGTCATCAAGTCCAGCCCCCTGCCTTCACTAGCAGGACCAATTTTTGCCCCAGATCCCTAAGTGGCCTCCTCAAGGATTGAACTCACAACCCTGGGTTTAGCAGGCCAATGCTCAAACCACTGAGCTATCCCGCCCAGCAGGGCGGGAGCATCACCCAGCTGCAGCTCCGCTCCACCCCGTGCTCCGCCCCAGCTGCAGCTCCACTTCATACTCCTGGGGGAATTCGGCACCAAAAAATTAAAAATTCTGCACACAAATATTTTAAAGTTCTGGATATCTTCTTCGTTAAAATAATGCAATATAATCACACTAGTTTCAATTATTTTGGTCATTTATTTAAACTATAGTACAATGGATGGAGAATGGGGGTGGAAAGCACTGGAGGAAATCCCCGAACGCCCTTTGTCTAATAGTAATGTAGCTAGTATTGACCCTTCACTTCTAGTTATGAGTCAATAAATATATGCAGCCATATGCTCAGTGTTACAGCAGAGGCAACTGAAGAGCAAGTGAGGGCTGGCGACTCAAACTCACAATTTATATTGGCTACTGACCAGCTCCAGAAAGGCCAGTAGCAAACAGTTCATGGAGCACATTTTGATAGGAAATTTCTTCAGTCCAAAAATTTAGACCAGTTCTAATCACTCAAGCACCATAAGCATTTATAAGGTCATATTGTCCTTTATAATAAGGCTCCTTTACACCACTCTGGCAATGTAAAAGAGCCTTAAAATGTTTACACCTGTTTTATAGTCTTGGGGGAATTCACTAAGAACACTGGGAACAATTCACTAAGCAAGCAGGCTGCTACATGCTGCTCTGCCTGAGGGACAGAGCCTGCCCCACACTTATCTCCTCAGAAACATCCCAAAGCCCTGCCCCTCTATGCCGAGCATGCCACAATAGTGAGCGAGAGGGACAGAGTCTCTCTTTCTCTCAGGCATGACTGCCCCGCCCCAGTGGCGATTTACATCTCTACC
The DNA here is from genome assembly GCF_020497125.1 of Mauremys mutica. Taxonomy (NCBI): domain Eukaryota; kingdom Metazoa; phylum Chordata; order Testudines; family Geoemydidae; genus Mauremys; species Mauremys mutica. Next base: position 76,938,964 of record NC_059082.1, on the reverse strand, counting down.
AGCTACTCTGAGCACCCAAACCAACCTGCCTACACTGCTGGGGAGGGGTGCGTGACCGCTCTTGCAGCTTCCCTTTGCTTCCCTGGCAGAAGTAATTTTTCTGCAGGGAATCAAAGAAATCTGCGGGGGCCATGAATTCTGCACATACGCAGTGAGGCAGAATTCCCCCAGGAGTTACTCCACCCCTAGCTCAGCTCTGGCCCCAGCTGCAGCTTCACTCCACTCCCAGTTCAGCTCTTGCCCCAGCCCCACTCTACCCCCAGCCGCAGCTCCACTCCACCCCTATTCCGCCCTCAGGCCAGCTCCACTTCTAGTCCTGGCTCCTCCCCCATCCCCAGCTCCTCTGCTGAGCCAACTGTGCAGCTGCAGAGACAGATTCCATTACTGGTAAGGGGGAGTGTGACAGGAAGAGTTTGGGCACCACTGTTGTACAGCCACCCCCCTGAGCATTAGGGGCTTCCATTCCAAGGGCACGTGCGTGAAGAGCAGTGCTTGAACCAGCCCCAGCCCCCATACCTTGAAGAGGTTTGGGAAGCTCCGTCTGAAGATGCTGAGGTTCTCTGTGAAGAACTGGATGTTGTCCCTGCAGAACTGGATAAACTCAAAGGCCAGCATTGGGCTGTGGAAGAGCTGAGCAGGAATCCTGGTGAACAAGTGCTTGTAAACTGCCTCTGAATCCACCGCTGCTGTCTCACCTGGGAAAGAAGGCACACTCAGGAGCTCAGCCCATGCAGCAGCCACCCTTCCAGGGCTGGAGATTTTACAGAGTGGCTTTTGTAACATCAAGACCAAGAGCACTAGGAGAAGGCGGCATGGTCAAAACTACAGAGTAGTAAGAAGCCATTGAGAGGAAGAGTATTTCTGTGCCTACTGATCTAATCCTGCTTCTCAAACAGAGGCCTGAGTGAGTGCACAGGTACCGCAGAGATTCCCAAAGCTTATGGAGGCTGGGGGGCGCGACAGAAGCAACATCCCGACCCCCAGCAATTCCTGTCTGAGCAGCTCTAGAGAGGAAAGCACATGTGCACTGTCAGCTTACTGTGGTTCAGGAAGAACTGAGCAATGGGCAGCAGTGCCCTGGCATAAGCAAGGTCCCCACTGATTCTGCCATGCAAGATCTTCAGGCAGGAGAGCGTCCGGTACACATAGGAGGAGTCCTGCCTGCAGATAATATCCATGATAGTGACAGCCTCGATGAGACACTGCACGAGGAAGTACAGCAGATCAGAACTGTGCAAACAAATCCTCCCCCCCCCCAACCCCCACCCCTGCTCCTTGTGTACTTACAGCTTTTTGCAGGTCCCCATCTGGTTTCTTCAGGGCCCCTGACAGATGAACAAATCAAACTCAGTCCCCTGGCCCATGCTGGGTATTTGTCATTGTTAAACTGGGCAATGCTGCTGGTGCTGGCATGGGCTCTACTGGGAATGGCTTAATGCTGGTAAGTCCTTTATTAGATCAGTGGAAGTCTCCCTTCAGCCTTCAAAACCAATGTGATGAACTGAGCCCTCTTGGAAGTGTATCCTTACTGAACACACAGCAGCCCTCTACAGGAGGTGTGGAAGAGACAGCCCAGAATTAAGGATGGTGGGGATGAGCCGTGGACCCTCCTAACTCAGGTAGTTCTGAGCAGTTACAGTCAAGAGAACCCACACCCCAGTGTCTACAGTTTCCAAAACCCAAATCAGCAGCACGAGGTAGAACACAGTCTGGCAATAGACCCAGGTGATGTTTGAGAGCTAGCAAGCAACTTCTCCCATCCCCAGCTAATCCCTCTAGGGAGTCTCAGCTCAGATCCCTTCCTCTGCTTCCCCAGACACTATGGAGTCAGTTAGTGACTCCAAGCCAGAGCCATGGCCTAGCAGGCGGCTTAAATAGAGTCTTGGGCCTAGTCTCAGACCAGTAGGGAGACTGTGCCGCCCTTGGCCCAGCAGGAGACTGAACAAGGTGATTGTTAAGAATGACCCTGAGGGGCTCTGACGAGAGTCCTACATACTCAGACCACAACTCACGCCGGTTGCTTTGCTCGATAAGCCGCTGGCAGTATTCAAAAGCCTTCTCTCTTAGACGCTCCTTCGGGGGAAGCAGGCGACTGGAGGTGGAGGTAGCAGAGACCATGGACATGACAGACCCATCTACCTCTGATCTGTCATCTGCAGAAAAGAGATCAGCACAGGTCACACACCGTATGGTACTGTTCGAGAGTTTTACCTAGGAATGAGGTTCTACAAACTGTCCAGCTCACCATGGGGGAAAGAGATGATACGATGGAAAACACCCCTGTATTCACACCCTACACACTATGGTAATAATCTTTGCACACAGCATGCCTTGTAAGGGATCGTTTGAAAACTCCTAATTTGCTGATCAGTACTGTCCTGGTAAAATATGTGTGGCAACATTGTTTGTGAAGGTATAAGATTCTCCTGTTGATGTTCTCAGCACATGTTCTGAACCCTACAGTCCTGCCCAGACATAAGTCAGATCTCTCCTACGCAAAGGAAGGAACGTGTGCTTGCCTTAATTTGCATTTAAACAGCAAACAGAGTCAGCAGAGAGGAAAAACAAAGGAAGTTTAAACAGGCGTTTTTGACTGTTATGTCTCATTACTTATAGTCACTTAAAATCTCTCTTTTTGTAGTTGTTAAACTTGTTTTACTGTTTTATCTAATCCAGTGAGTTCAAACTGAAGTGTCAGGATAACTCCATTTGGGGTAACAAGTTATGTGCATATCACTCCCTTAAAGGAACAACGGACTTCACATATTTGTACTGCCCAGGAGAGGGCTGGGCAGTAGAGGATATACATTTGTGGGTAAAGATCTGGGACTGGGGGTGTGTTGGGGCCACCCTGCAGCATAACCAAAGGTGGTCACAGCCAAGGTGTGGCTGGCTGACTGCAGCACATACACACTCACACAGCTGGGAGTGTTTTACATGCTGGAGGCTGTTTGGGAGCAGTCCAGGCTGGAGGCTACAGCAGCAAGGCATTGTAAAGGACACCCTGGATTGCAGGGCAGGGGTGACAGCTACTCACTGGTCTGGATTGTACCCTGGTATGTCACAGAGGGGAAGCGGTATCTGATTCCAATCCAAGGGGAACATTCTGTTGGAGTGTGGGAACATTACGACAGCACCTAAGGGGATGCTATCTCCCATTCTTTTTCCATGAAGCCTGAGGGGATTTTTCCTGAAACCTGAGGGCCTACGTAAATGGTTAATTCTGGCATATCAGATCATGGTCATTCAGCAGGCTCACTGCGACATTTCCTTCACAACAGTCGTAGCCCTGGCATCCCCAGCTACTGAATTCAGGGACCACCATGCCCTGCCAATGCCCCTCAATTCCAACCCACACCCCCCTTTTGGACCAACTCCAGGAGCAACTGGGGAGACAGTGCCAAACATACTGAACCAGATGGTGAAGCCACCAGATGCCCTTTCAGGACTAGATCAGGAAACACAACCCACTCGGGATGTAATACAACACCCAACCACAGCCTCTAGGCACACACCCAGCACCCCAAGCCAGTACCTGAATTAGGGCTGTTTGCCCCCTCGCTCCCATAGCACAGCAGCCACTTGCGCAGCATGGAAAAGGCCTGCATGTTGAGCCACTGGTCCTCTGTGTAATATTGACCAATTGAGAGCACCGTGAAGAAGTCTGTGGCAACTGCACCATCCACCTCTGTGATAGGGCCAGGCTGGGAATTAGAAGATAAACTGGGGGAAGTGGCAGGACTTCCTGAGGCAGAGATTGTTGGGGAGAGGGGAAGTGGAGTTCACCAAATCCAAGAACTGAGTCAGTGAACAGATTTGTATGTTTACAGGTATGTAGAAAATGGGACTCTCCATAACAACCAGAGGCCCAGGATGGGAAGGTGCAGGTCTTTTCCCACGGGAGGGGCCCTCAAAGTCCTTTTATTTCCCATCTCCCTCAAAAGCCACATTTCAGCAACCTTCCGTTTCAAGATAAATGGTTCTCAACACATGTCTGTGTGGTCACCAAAATCTGCAAGATGCTCTCTTCCACCCCTCCCTGGGGCGAACCCTTCTGTCTCTGAACTCCCATTAGCCTAGGAGTTTGAAATCCAAGGCGCCTGACCGCTGCACCCACTGGCTGTCCAGCTGGCTAAGAACAGCAGCACTTCTAGATCACCTTTCCTAAAGATCAGGAGCCTTTAAGGGTGGGGAGGTGACATGACATGATCCAGGTCCTTTGTGAGGGTCTCTGGAATTCATCACTCACCTGTCTTGCCCTGGGATTGGAGAAGAAGCCTCCAGAGGGCTGTGCAACTCCTTGCTGAACACTAGCATATCTCAGCCAGTCCACCATCCTTTTATTGATCAGATTGGTCTGATCTACAGATGGAAAGCAATGCAGGTAAGGGTTAGATTCATCATAGCAAGGGGCCTCTGCAGCACGCTAGTCACTAACCGAACTGGTATACTTTAAATCTAGCCCAAGACTGCCAGCAGAACTCTAGTCCAGCTCTTAGCAACTCTCAGAGCAAAGGGATTCCCTCACAGTCAAACTCTGTAGGTGATTTTCACACACACACACACACACACACACACACACACACACACACACACACACACACACTTCTACTTTTACACAAGCTCAGAGACCAGCATCTTTTGTATTCCATTCACAGCTCCGTATACGATTCCCACCCCCTGGCCTTTCCCCCATCCCCCACTCCTGTTCAATGCTATATTTAATTTCATCAATGTTCTGCACAATTCTTCAGACTGAAGTCAGAAAGTGAGCACAGGAACCTGGGATTTGTAATGCAGATCAGCCCAATGGTACATCTATTCCCAAGTTCTGTCTCCAACAGCAGCTATTGGAAGGGTAGTATCAGAAGGTGAGACGCAATGGACAATAATGGAATAACCTGTCTGTTGGGGGATGTTTTTTCCCCTAATTCAGGGAGTTGTGATTAGTCTGAGCCCTGTAGCATGAAAATGAATATCCCCTATACAGTGTTATCCTATTTAATGTAGCAGAAGCCCAGGGGAGTGGTGCTGCATCCTAGGCAAAGGCAAATATTCCATTCCAGCATCCTCCTTCAAGCCTCCCCCAGTCTCTGTCCAAGGAGCGCAAATCTCGGAGCAAACTCCTGAACCTTGTCGCAGCACAGTGCAGCATCTCCTCTTCATAAGAGTATTCCTGCACCTTTTCCCATCCAGCCCCCCACGACTCTCCCAAAGCCTACTCACCAGGCCATCACCTCCCCCCAAATTTCATCACCCCCACCTTTCAAATTCTCTGCCACTCCAAATCCCACTTCTGCCAGGAAACCTATGAAAAGTGAACTGGCTGTTCTTCTGTATTCATGAAATAGAGAGATGCAAACTGGGGAGCCATGTAAGTCTTTCCACCCCCACCTCAAGCGCCTCAGGATATATATTTATACTGCAATCACACTCAGAGGCCCCAGTGCTAGGCACATACATATAGCAAGGATCTCTCTGCCTGAAGAGCCAGTGTCTCTCTGTTCTGGGAGCACACTCGAGGGCATCGAACAAATAAGATAATGATCCTCAATGGATCAGAGTTTCACTTTCCCTGGGATATAGGTGCCATTTATAATGGCAATTTGCAAGTGTCCCAAGCCATACTCTTGGTCTAAGCCTTCAAAGACCCTTCTTTATCATCATGCTGTGTGACTGTGATCTGTTCATTCTCTGTGGGTCTCTAGGACCCTCTGGCATTTACCTTCAGTTAGGCTTGCTGGCGATAGACTGATGATCTTGGAGAGTAGAGGAAGAAGGTGCCGTGAACTCTGACCCTCAGGCAGTCGCCCTTCCAGGACTTTTACAACACGCTGCCCCACTGCTAACACCTCAGCCTTTTGATTTCCCTTAAAATGAAGCAAAGATTAAAACAAGATGATCATTTGCAACTGAGATTTTCATGATTTCAGCCTTATAAACGCTCAGATGAGAGCATCTCTGCTCTGGTGCTGAGTGCATCTATTTTACCATAGTCCACAGATCTCTTCTACAAGCTGAAGCCACAGTTCCCAATGGAGAAAACATCTGATAAAGCAACAAGTTTGTGGACAGCCACAATTGAAAGTTGAATTTATTTGCCAAAAGTGGCTCTAGCGGACACCCTTCAAATACAACACTACATTCATCCAGCATGGATGGAGAGGCAAACAATAGAGCTAACAACTCTATATAATCCCTAGTGGTGAATTTGCCAGTATGATTTTTAAACACAAGGCTTGTGGCTTTGAGTCAGATTGATGAAACACGTCCTAACATGCCTAGTTAGCTGGTACTTATAAAGAGAATAAAACACTCTGTTTGGAAGTCTTGCTGTGGTTTAAGATACATAATTAGACTGAACTGTCAGGGGACCTGGGTCTCCCACAAAGATAACCCCTCCTTTGGGATGACAGGCAGATACCAAATCTTTTGAGAGGCTGCCTGTAACCGGGTGGTTACCCTGCTCCTGCCCTGAAGGGCTTACAACAGCCCTGGGAGAGGGCTATGGCAGGGGAAAGGCTGGGCTGATTGGAAAGCAGCCACAGCTGTGGCTGGCTTAATCAGGGCCCAGCTGGCCCTTATAAGAGGGCAGTGGCCCAGAAGGATAGACAGTCTCTCTCTCTGCATTCAGAGAGAGAAGGGCCTAGCTGCAGGGAGCTTAACCAAATGCCTAGAGTGGAGCAGGGCTGGGAAAAGGCCAAGGGAGCCGGGGAGCTCCAGCCTAGGAAAGCCTCAGGCTGCAGGCCTAGGGTAAGGCCAACGGGGCACTTGGGTTGCAGGAGGCGCCGCAGCGGTAAGTCGTCGCCCTGCGACACTGCCCTAGTGGTAGCAAATGGTTCTCTTCCTCCTCCAAAGCCATCATGCTAGCAGAAACTAAAACCCATGCAGGTATTCAGAGTCTCTGACAGTCTCCCCAGCTGGCTGCCTCATCCTCTTGATCTGAAGGATGTAAAACACCACCAACCTGCGGCATCACCTTGTCCACTAGTTATCAGATGTGTGCCCAACTCAGGGAAAAGCAAGTGATTTGGTGTTGAGCTACACAACTTTCTAGAGGTGAGGGAGCTGCACTTGGGAACCCTACTCAAGGCTAGTAATCCTGTTAACATACAAATACATACACCCTCCCCGCACACGTGGACAGATGGACCAAAGAAACACATTAAAGAAGAGACTTATGATTCGGGATCATTACAGTAAAGGAAAATGGTAAGAGGACACTCCATCCCTCCTGGGTTACAAAGCTGTGACACAAAGGGAACTGAAGGAACCATGTCGTCATGCTGCTGACAAGCACCTCCAGGAGCCTTGCCTGCTTTCTAGAGAGAAGCATGATCAATGGCAGATTTCCAGCTTTAAACAAGTTTACCTGCCACTTAGAGGATCTGCTCTTCACCTGTTAGAAATGTCTAAAATTACATCTGCCAGTCTACCCTCCCAACAAACAGAAGAGCAAGAGGCAGAGAAGCCAGGGAAGAAAGTTGCTGCAGCTGCCTCTTTCTGAGGCAACAGTAAGGCTACAAGCTCTGTGTCTCAGGCAAAGTACGCGGGACTGACAGAGCTGCAATGACAGGTAGGCAAATAGAATGAGTGACTCACTTCCCACATCCACTTCATTTCCTTGCAGTTAGAGGAAGAAACCCATCTAAAGGAGACACTGACAGGCAAGAACGAAAGATAGGAGGGTCTTTTTGTAAGGGCTCTGCTGAATAGTTCCCGCTTTCATTACATCAAGTGGGACATTGCTCATTAGTGCCACCTGCTGCAACTCGTTGCAGCAGCAGCACTAAATCTATCATCTCAAAGCCTCAGCAGCATCAAAACAGAGCAAAAAAATGTGTTATGGTTCGGTTTCTAATTCAAAGGTAAATACACAGATAAGAGGCCAGTTTTAGATCTGGGAATTTTTACATTTTAACTATGCAACTGCTTTCTGGGGAAACTATGCAATTGCCTTCTGCTTTATAAATAAGTTACTTTCCCTAGTAAAGGTACATTAGAGCCTTGCAACACGACTCGAACCTGACAACAAGTGAAAACAACCCTCCCCTCACCCTTGGGTCATCTCTGACCACCTCTACCTGCCCTTGGGGTTAGCAGCAGCCGCATGCCATGTTACTGCCAGCCACCACTGTCATAAATAGTTAGTTAAGGGTTAAGTTTCCACCTGTAAAGGGTTAACATGGTACCTGGTGGGCACCTGACCTGAGGACCAATCAGGGAAGAGAATTTGAAATTCCTAGGAGGGAACTTTTCCCCTCTGTGTGTGTGTGTATTGTTCTTAGCCGTTTGGAGTTGCAAGAGTCCAGACGATTTAATCAAGTCTCTACAAGTTTCCACCTTTCTGAGCTAATTTCTTCTAGTCAAGATAGTGAGTATTAGAAAGATACTTTGTGTCTCCATCTAATAATCCTATGTTTGCAATTCTGTGTGTTTGTTATTGACTATTCTTAATTCTGCCCGTATTGTTTGTACTGAGAAGGAGAGAAGATTCTCTCCAGAAATTAGTAAGGTTATACCCTATGAGTGTCCAGCTTGGGCTCATAGAGATTCTGTATTTTTCTTGTTTTTCTTTTAATAAATTCTTTCTATAAAGATTTGATTAAATCCCTCTACTGTGAATACAGGGGGTGGGCTAAGAAACTCTCTCTCGATGGTGAGACGGCTTATCTCTGGGCAGAGAAGGGAGGGGGAAGAGAGAGTTCCTCCTGGGTTTGATTCAAGCAGTTTGAATCAGGTATCTCTTTCCAGTGGCTAGGAGAGAGGGAGGGGGGAGGTTTCCCTCCTGTGAGTGGATCTGTATTTCCCCAGGGAACGTCTCTGGAAAGAGGAGTGGGAGGGGGAATACAGGGGTGTCCCGGCCCACGTAAATTGACCGAGGTGGTGGCAGCGACAAGGAGACCTACCCTAGGATTTTAGGGTGGGGGAAGACATGCTGGTCCTCACCTTGAAACCCCCCAGTTTCAAGTGAGGGTAGACTATGACAACCATCACCTTGCTGCGCTCTGTGCACGCTGCAGAATGAGCGGGCCAAGGAGTTGCAGCACACAGAGCACAGCAAGTTGGGGATGGCCAGCAGGAGCATGGCATGCACCTGCTACTGACCACCCCTCACCACTAGGGGCAGGAGAGATGGATAGTGGGCTCAGGGAGCCACCATCAAGCCAAGTCTCAAGGATGAGGCAGTGGCAGCTCTTACTCAGGTTGGGGGGGAAGTGTAGGTTCAGGTTGGTTCAATTCTGACAACGACTCAACACTCTAATGTCAGGCTGGAATCAGCTGTGCTTGGCTCAGGCTTTAAAGTTAGGCCAAGCAGACCACTGCACGTTATGAAAAACCAGCACCATAAAGAGGTTAGGAACCACAATAAATTCACTTTTCAATCCTTTCCTTTGCAGGCATGAGCAGCAATAGATTGAACTCTATTACAGGAGCTAGCACTGAAAAGTTCCTTCCCGCTCCTCAAGTCACAGAGCCCACTGCTCTCATCCCCTCATGCTATGCACACGTTGATTTTAAATATCTCATTATCAAATCTTGAATACACAGAAAACTTTACCATTTGATTCCAAACAAAGCATAAACTGTTCTTAATTTACATGAAGTTCCTTCTGTTCTCACGTATACACATGTAAGTAAATTTTACTCCCCTTGAGTTAAGTGAAGGGGTGATGAAATCTAGACAAGATTCCTGACAGCACAGTCCATCTACCTGAGCCAAGAGGATGGAGGACACTAGACTCAAGAGCTTTGCCTCCTGGATTTCATCGCAGGATAGGATCAGATAATTGCTGGGTGACATCTCTCTCAAGATGGCAGCACACAGAGCCTGAATCTGCTCAGGACACTTGGGCAAACACAGTACTTTCTGCAACAGCTCTACAAATTTGCCATCCAACCTACAAAAAATATATATATAAAAAACAAACAAAAAAACAAACAACCAGTCATTCAGGCATCACAAAGAAAACAAGAGGATAAGAATGTTTACTTATATTCTTATTTGACAGTCTTGATATAGTGTCTTCTTTGAGGCTGGCCCTTAGTAATCTCATATTACTCAACCTCTTCAGTCTGAGCATCTCTGAATTTCACTCCTTTAATAAGGCCTGATCCAATTCTTAATGAAGTCAGAGGGAATTTTTTCCACTTACTTTAAGAGGAGCTGGACAGGGTCTCTAGTTTGCAAGGGGAAAGAGAGTGGACTGGATTTCAATATCTGCAACTAGCACAGCGTTTTCGGTAAAGGGAATTTTTTGCAGTCACCCAGCCTTCATTTCTGATCTGTCAAGACCAGAATGCTTTGCATCTCCTGTGTACTGGAGAAGCACAAGCTTCAATTTCGACATTTTATATTCTAATAGAAACACAGCTGCTAGGATTAGTACACTTGAGAGGATGCTAAGAAAATATTTTCTGTTACAGAAACAGAAGACAAAAAAACCACAACGAAACACACACAAATTCCATCTTCACAAGTTTTACTTTTCATGGGTAAGGTGCAGAAATATAGACGTTATATAATAATAGACAGTAATAGATTTAAAAGAGCACAGCACTCACCCCTGGGTACAGAGATATATTGGTAGATACATTAAAATACAAAAAAGCTATTAACTATTTTTGGTCCCTGCACATGCAACCCAAAAAGGAAGTAGGGCAGATCTGTAGTAGTACTGATCTACAGAATACTGAAATACATTCTTGACAATATCCTGTTACAGTGACTACCTAACTGGGCTTAACATGTCCTCTCACTCACTTCCGGACATATTTTGTGGCTGAAACAATAAGGAAAAGTCTCTGCAAACAGTCAATGGTATCATTTCCCAAGTCATGATTCTGGAGAAGGCTTGTGATTCGGGAACTAAACTTCCTCAGTTCTTCATCCTGGATCTCCCTAGGGAAGAACAGCAACACAAGAATTAAAAAGCCCTAAACCAGGAAAATTCCATGGTCTAAAACATACAGAAACAAAAAACACAGAAGTCCACATTCCACTGTTCTGTTAACCTCAAAGCCAAAATACTGTTATCAAACCTATTTCTGTGATTTGAACTGTCTGAAATGTTTGTTCCTTTAAAACCATTTTCTCTTATTTTTGTGCTATGTGGTTTCTATTTGCTTTTCAAGTTCAAGAAGCCAATTTCTAAGCCTCTTAAATGGCAAGTGTCTTTAAAGAAAGGAAATAAATAGCTACCACCACTTCAAAGCTATGGCTGCTAAACTGGCAATTTAAGTGGGAAAAAGCTTTAATATCTCCTCAAAACAAGCCATTCATCCCTTCATTTGCCAGAATGAAAACAAAGCCAAAGCTAGGAAGACCCAAGGATCTTCTCATCCTGCTGGTATCTCAGCAGTCCTCTCTGAAAGCACAGTATTTTAGACGCATTCTTGGGAGCAAGGTTTCAGGAGGACTTCTGAGAAGACTGAACTTGGAATTGTTTCCAGTTGCACTGTAGCTGCACCCACTCCCACTGCCTATTGTCAGCAATGGGGAAGCCTCTCAGCAGAGACCAGTTCCAAGAGGCAGCCACCTGTCTGAAGTGTCCCCTTCTAGCGGCGATAGCTTGGGCAAATCATTTCACACCCCTGCCTCAGCCTCCCTGGCTGGGCAGTGGGGAGAACAACACTCCCCTTCCCCCCTGGGTTTCCAAATGTCAGTGTCTGAGGAGCCCTCAGTGTGGGAGCACAAAGCGCTGGGAACACTCACGGCTTCGGGAACGATCTTGCTCAATGCACCAACCGAGACACAACCCCGCTCCCCTGCCTGCGCCCAGCGATCACTGCCCTGAGCAGAACCAGGGACCTACCCAGGGACAGGCAACCCCCCCCCCCGCCCCACGCGGGGCGCGCAACCCAGGCGTCCTGCTGCCCCCCCGCCCCACGCGGGGCGCGCAACCCAGGCGTCCTGCTGCCCCCCCGCCCCACGCGGGACGCGCAACCCAGGGAACCCAGGCGTCCGGCTGCCCTCCCTCCCCCCGCGGGGCGCGCAACCCAGGCGTCCTGCTGCCCCCCGCCCCACGCGGGGCGCGCAACCCGGCGTCCTGCTGCCAATCTGCCCACGCGCGGCACGCAACCCAGGCGTCCGGCTGCCCTGAGCCTCTTCACCAGCGACCCCCGCCTCACGCGGGGCCGCGTCGCTAGCGGAGTGGGCCGGCTCCCCCCGTACCTGGCCTGCCGCAGGAAGTTTTCCGCCCCCGGCATGAACATCCCGCCGCCGCCGCTAGTCAATGGGCACAACTGGGCTTCAGGGCAACGGAGGAAGGAGCCACACGGTCTCCGCTCCCTCCCCGGCCACTTCCGGCAGGCGCGTCCCTGCCAGATAAGGGCTCGTGGGGAACGCGGCTGCCGCCGCACGAACAGTTCCGGGAGCAGTCACCGCCCTGCCATCCCCGCCCGCCGTGGTGATCGTCGCGCTCGGATGGATCATTCCGCAAGGGCTGCGCACGATACCTGTATCCTTCCGCCGCGCGGGGCCAGGAGAGGGAAGAGAAATAATCCCCCCATTATTAGGGGAGGGGACGGATTGACGTTGCTGAAGGCTCATTCGTGTACAGCCCCTCCCCCATTTCCCCTCCCCGCGGGAGTGTCAGGGGCTTGCAGAGGCCGGGCACTAGTACCGCCTTTGCCCCTGCGCTCCCTCCCGTTGCTAGGTGCCCCAGGATGAACAGGGATCCCCGCTTGGGGCCCAGCCCCCATTTATCCCCTGCCAGGGCCTGGGGCGCACGTGAAGCCTGCAGGGGCTAACACTGCTAAAGGGAGGGGGCACCCAGGGGCCCAGCCCCCGCAGGCTCCACCTGCAGCCCAGGCTGTGGCAGGGGTTAACACTGCTAAAGGGGAGGGGCAGTGCTGGGCCCTGAGGGTTGCCCAGTTTTTCCTGGAGGTTTCCTCCTATGATGCTCTTTAATGAAAGACTTATCTTTAATTCCTGGAGCCTCCAGGCCAATCCTGGAGATTTGGCAACTGAAGAGCCCCCCACCCACGCTGAACGAGTCTGGGGTGACCAGACAGCACGTGTGAAAAATCAGGAGCAGGGTGGAGGGGGTAATAGGAGCCTATATAAGAAAAAGACCCCAAAATCAGAATTGTCCCCATAAAATCAGGATCTCTGATCACCCTAAACCAGCCTGAGACCACCCAGAGCTGTGATGACTGAAGCATGGCGGCTGTGGGCAGAGGCATAACTTACGCACGAGCGGGCTATGCAGGGGGTCTGCTACAGCAGCTACTATGATACAGAAATTTAGTCCTCATCACTGCAACACTTATCGAGACCCTCCTCCCAAAGCAAAGCTTGGAAGAACCATTAGCTACAGGAACTTAAACTGGCAGCTGCCCATGAAGGTGGCAGACTTGTAGCATGTGAGCAGCCACACTGGGGAAGGTACAGTTGAAGAGAATTGACCTCCCTGTAAATATCACCTTTTAGCAGTTCAGACTCCCACTGTTCACAGTCAAAGCCAAAGCCCAGCTGCAAGGCACTTGCCCCTGAGTATAGGACCAAGGCAGGTTCTCACAAAGACAGGCACAGCACTGTGTGTAGAAGTGTGTCTGTGGAGCAGAGATTTTACATTTTCATTTTTGGAAAACGTGACACTGGCAGAAGCTCTTAGCCTTCCCTGGGACCCATTTGAAAAGAATGTATTTTGAAAAGGCCAAGATAAAAACAGCTACCCAGCAGGCTGTCTTCATAGGTTCCAAAAGGTTAAAAGACATGAATATTTCCTTCCTAGAAACATCCCTTCTGACTGCTAATAAGCCTGTAGCTTTTATAGCTGCACTTACCATCAGTCTTTCAGCAGGAAGGGATATTACTGTGCAAAGTTTGCTGGTTCTTTTACCTTTGGGAGTTGAATGCCTTAAGCCACTCATTGGTATAAAGTTCCTTAAAAAGCTTAATCAATAAGTTTCCATTAGCCATCTCTGTGCCAGCTCATGCTGCCCTTGGAACCAGAAACTTCCATTGCTGTAGCTATCAACAAAGTCATTGCAGAGCATAAATCAGACATACAGAAAACAGAGGGCTAGAGACAAAAGGTTCAGCTTTTCCCAACTGTAATATAGTGGGGGAGATTGTCCATTATATTTAAAAAATGGGTCAAACACCACTGCTATATTTAAAAAGGAAGATGCTAAAGGAGGTGCCCAGATCTAGCTCTCTACAGATTTTGTCTGCGATGTATTTTTGCTGATCTGGGTAGGATTTTTAACACATGAAGGAGCCAGCCAGACTATGGCTACTTGGCAGGGAGAACCCATCTTTAAGTCCACTGAGGTCTTCATGGCATTCACATTAAATTCTGAAACTGAAAGCCAGTGACCTGGTTAACCAAAATGAGCAATTAGAATAGGGATGGTGCAGATGACATAAGGTGTCAAAGGGAAGAACAGGGCATAAGAATTATCTACCCTTAAACGGGAGGACTTATACATGGGCTGAAAACATTTCCAACTTCTAAGCTTCACAATATGCTGTCTATCGTTTACAGCAGCAGTTGAAATGGTTTAGCACAGAACTGGTGAAGATCCCGATGGGTAAGTGAAAACTTGATCCTGAGTCTACAGTCAGTTTGAGGGACGATGGGCTAATCCACAGGGAAAAGATTATAGATCTTGATGCAGAAAAGAGGTTATTTATTACACAATATGATGAGCTAATGTTTCCCAAATGTACCTTCCAAATACCAGAGCTGAATTGATGGCTCACAGCTAGGATTTTTCTGAACCCTGAAGATGTACAAACATACACCTAATGTTCTGTACATAATTCAAGGGCAAGGATGGAGAGGGAGAAATATTTAGGTTCTGTCATCCCCAAATGTACACTGTCTGTTTATAGCCATGCATGAGACAGAGTGCCCAGAAGACAGGCACACAAAAATAGCACCTGCAGCACAGAGCAACACAGCCCTTTGGGATATTCTACAGCAGGGAGAGCTGGAAGGAAGGCAGGCCCAGTCAACCTCTCTGGTTGCATAGACATGGGTAAGTGATTCTGACCACACTGAAAAATAACTGTTACAAAGAAGACAAATGTGCCAGCCTAGGCTTCTGCTAGCAGTGAAACACTCATTTGCCACAGTTCCTAACTGTACATTAATCATGTGGAGACAGACCCTGTTTAGAGCCAGCCACACCACAATTGATTACAAACTGGGCCTAAACACAAGTAGTTTATACCAAGAAAATGATGAAATCCACACCACAGGCTGCTGAGGAAATCTTCCAACTCATCACAATGCTATGCAGGCAGTAAAAGCATATCCTTTAGTCACTCAAAAGGAGTAAGCAATTTCAGGGCACCTTCTCTTTAATATATAATTTTATTTCTGGTTATAGAAACAAAATGCTAAGAGGAGAAGCAATACTCCTCAACCACATACATCAATTTAAGATAATAGATAACAGAACAGGTAAAATAAATGAAAAAAATAGTAGAAATTTAAAACTTTGTTATAGCTTTAAAATATTAATGTTTTGATACATTAGAAATCACATTCAGATCTCAAATTACCTTTAAAAAAGTATGGCTCCTTATAAAAAATACTGGATATCATTTTACACAAACATGCAGGCCCACCCTTGGATGTTGCATTCCTACACCTTCCCCTTCCTTGGTGAACACAGTCCTCTCTCCACCATCCCAATTTGTACCCACCACTTTTGTACCCACACTCTGTAGTTGCAGACTGTTCCACAGATGGCAACACTTGCAACATAACCAGGGGAGAAGCTGAAATTCACATCCAATGCCACAGACCTAGCTTTTCCACTTTAGAGATACAACCTGCTTTTTAAAGCACTGATTAATAAACAGGTCATGAAAAATACTTTCCATATCAGAAAGTACTCTAGAAAAAGTTACGGCAGGAGATGTCTTCTCTGGCCAAGAACAGAAGCCAAAATGCAAACATAGCTACATCCCACCCATACCGTTCTCTCAACTAAGTGCCAAACTGCAATGCAGAGGGGGCAAGGTTCTGTCCATATCAACCCATTGAGATATTCTGGGGCCTACTCTTTGTTATACATATCACCCCCACCCCCAACCACGCAGGAATAAACTCTCATAGTCTTGATTAAAGCAGCAAAGAGTCCTGTGGCACCTTATAGACTAACAGACGTATTGGAGCATGAGCTTTCATGGGTGAATACACCACAGTCTTGGTTAGAGATTTAACAGTTTTCTAATAGATCTTCAAAATTTGAACAGATTTTACTGCCATCTGACTGGTTATTTGGTGTTTCTTATAGTTACTGTTGAGATTAATTAAGATCTGGTTTTCTGCATGTGTAATGCAATTGCCTGATCCTTCTGAAACAGCTCTTAACACCACTCTGGAAACTACCGATATTAATTATACATCCTCTCTTAAGCTTGCATTTCCGGGCAGTCTGGAGAACTCTAGTCTCAGCAGGATAAAGAGCGCTACAGCAGGAATCAAAAAAGTAGTACAGCTTTGCCATTCTGTAGTATTTTCAAGTACTTTTACATTTTTCCTGCTCTTATTTTTCATAAGATAAAGTCTCTCCAAAAGTACTACTACCCTAGTTCCCTGTGACCAGGGGCGGCTCCAGGCCCCAGCACGCCAACCATGTGCTTGGGGCAGCAAGCCGCGGGGGGGCGCTCCACCGGTCGCCGGGAGGGCAGCAGGCGGCTCCGGTGGACCTCCCACAGGCGTGCCTGCAGAGGGGCCGCTGGTCCCGCGGCTCCGGTGGAGCATCCGCAGGCACGCCTGTGGGAGGTCCACTGGAGCCACGGGACCAGCGGGCCCTCCGCAGGCACGTCTGCTGGAGTTCCACCGGAGCCGCGGGACCGGCGACCAGCAGAGCGCCCCCCGCGGTGTGCCGCCGGGCTTGGGGTGGCGAAATGGCTAGAGCCGCCTCTGCCTGTGACTGCAGGAACATTTGGGGGAAATCAACCGAAAAAGGGTGCTCAAGTTTACACTAACTCCTTCACTGTTGGACCCAGTTGTGTATGTCAGCAGCCTGTCCACTTCAGAAGTGTATCACTTAAGTCAGTGTAACATAGGATCTTCTACACCAGATTTTTAGCAGTGAGGCAGAGATCGGGAAGGGGATTTGCATTTTTCTACTTCAGTGGTTTTTAACCTGGGGTCTGCAAACTATGTCTAAGATTTCCAAAGGGGTCCACACCTCCAGTCAGAATTTTTTAGGGGCCCGCAAATGAAAATCACTGTTCTACTTGATTTAAATCCTTTCTTCCAGCCAACCCTAGAAAATATCCTGACACTGCATCTGTTTTTTAAAATGATGGCTCTGCTTTTGAGCGTTTTCAGTGAAGCCAAATGGAGTGCAAGAAGTCACAGGACTTATCCTAGGTCATATGAGTAAGCAGCTGAAGTCCACACTAACCCCCAGAATGCTGACTCCCGGGGCCTTCGCTGTAACCTTTAAGTGATGTCTGGAGAGTATATGAAGCAAGAACCATAATATACAGAGGGTCAAATTTGGATTTCACAGTGGCTTTTCTCCCTTCAGGAAGAAGAAAAGCGGTGGTTTCTTTCACTGCCCACAGCACCGTGGCTACTCCCGTTTGAACAACCTTCAGCCCAAATGACCCTCCCAAGAAAATCAACCACCAGATCCTGATATCAGCAGAAACCTAGGAGAAGCTTGTATTCTAAGTCCTCACAGAAATGCAATGAAATATTACTTGGGAGACCTCACAGAAGCAGCTTCTTTCTGACTCCCTAATGCTATGAGTAACCTTGGTAAGGCCAAAATAAGTCAAAATTCATCTCAAGGCAAGTCCAATAACCTCAGTGGAGTTATGCTAGGAATGAATTTGACACACTCAGGACAGGGAAAGGAGGAATTCTAATTGCATGCATATTTTTATTAGATATATTTTATCTAAGAGACCCTACGCCTCAGGCCGATGGGAGGTAGGAGCATCATAAAGAATGAGACAGGCTGCACCACCTCCGAATACCATAGCAGCCAGCCACAAAGCAGCACTTTAGCTTGTCAAGAGCTTGTTTCCTTCTTGACTGCAGGTTTTGTGCAGAGATTCAAATGCAGATATTTGGGGAGTGGGAATCAAAGAGAAAGAAGAGATGGGTAGAAAAAAATACGCCCCACACACCACGCTGACTGATTAGCCTAGTATCCTACATCATTGTCTTTGGGGAGGTAATATCCTATACTACACAAGATGCTAAAGTGACCAGCCGGGGGAACTTCCATTCTTGGGGGAATCCCAATTCTAAACCTTTTGGTAATTCAAAGCAGATGGGAAAACTGAACCTGATGCAGATAAAGCTCACCTTTCTGCCAGCCTAATTCATTTCCAGTTTATGTGGAGGTGTTTCCATTATGTACAAGGCAGGATGAGAATGTGTAAGGATCTTGGGGCCTGGTTTTCTCAAACCATGGCTGGGAGACAGCTTGAATCCCTTTCATTCTCTAATTCTTATTAGTGCCACTTGGGGTCTTCCCGGCCAATAGAACAGCTTGTGCTGCTGCTACAGAGTTTCCCAGTATTGTGCCAGAGTGAGACTCATCCCAGAGGGAGAGCAGACTCCTGAACTGGCCCTCGTGCCCCATAAGAGGAACTACACCTCTGCAGGCCGCTCCCCACTCTGTACTAAAATAGGGATATCATTCTCCAAGAATTAGCGCCTGCCGTTGGAATTTACTAATATATCTACATAAAGTACCAATTACACTCTTAACCAAAGGGAACAGTCATGGACCATTATATATATACACACACATACACACAAATAAATAAAATTTATACTTACATAGATCTAAATTAATACTCTGAAAAAAGTATTTTTAAAAGGGTTGTTTCTTAGATGTCATTCTCCTTGTGATGTGCCACTTTGGAAGCTGGGCAGTGGATTCAGCACAATAGCCCTCTTAGGCCCTAGCTCATGAGCCATAGCGGTAAGTAAAGTCTATAGTTCCATAGCTGTAAGGAAACATCCTGCCATTCATGCTGAAAGGGCTCATACAGTGTAGTTAAAGTGAAATAGCGCCCACAAAGAGGATTTGTACTGGTGATCTTTTTAACTTAAATAGTCTAATCTTTTAAAAAAAATTAAATTAAACACGGTGCTCCTGGCAAGAGTCCAAAGCCTGCCCAAGTTTATTCACCCAACAGCAAATGTTTACAGCCACATTACAACACCCTGAAAACAAACAAACAGACAGAATCTTAATGGAAAAACACCATCATGGCCAGATGTTTTCCACTACTAGTGGTGCTTGGTGCATATGATGCAACACCCACACACACACATATTATCCTGAATATAACCCACCTACTGAAGAGAATGACTTTTGACCTAACCAGAAACAGTCACTAGACAGCTATGTTTAATGGGGGAAACTCTTCCCTGTAAAATCACAGCTACATTTTGGTCAGCATGAGGCTATGCAAATAGTTTAAGATCTTGTATGTACAAGGAAGTGTGCGTCTCATCCCTAGCAGGTCAGCAAATCTCACACTAGACAATCTTGTAATCAGATTTCCTGCAGCACAACACTCTTCAGATGGCTCCACTGCATTTTACACAGTACAGCAGTAGTGTATGCTAGAGATACAGCAGCTTTAAAAGGAATTTTTTTTTTTACTCAAACAAAAAAGTCACACAACTGATTTATTTTGTCCAACTGCAGCAACAAGTGTTGAGCACAGTCTTCCCACACGCAGACCTTTAAACCAGGGCATATAAATGAGCATTTAGGTCAGAGGCTCATTGAAATTGAAGGAAACAACCGCAGAAGAAAAAACCGGGGGGGGGGGGGGTATGTGTGAATAAGCAGAAATGGGAGATGGCTCATGGCCTGGATGCCAACAAAGACAGATTGTTGCTGCATGTTCACGAACATTCACAAAGCAAAGGATCAATATGCTGCATTATAATGGCAAATCTACAAAGCTGGGCACGTCTCTTTTACAGACTGGTTCTTAATGCCCAACTCCAGTTTATTAGCAGCAGGATTAAGAAACCCAAGAGAATTCAATTAAATAAAAAAGGCTCCTAGTATAAAAAAAATCTAATGTAAAGCTGCACATAGAACTGAAGCCACGGTTTGATTAAACAAGCCAAGGCATGGCTTAAGCATTTCTAAAGCTGGCCAAGGTACCCACACTGCTTCCTGCTCATCACGCCGCAAGCCAGAACGGCTCAGCAGAGAGGGACAAGGTAGAGTCCATCTGCACAACTGACACTGTCAGAACCTTTACAATTCCCTATGCTGCAACTCACAACTATCCAGCACTGTTTGTTGCCTGGGACACTGCATATCAGACAAAGATGTGAACAATCCCCACCTGAGGATGTAATCATTCAAACACAGGGCTGGGTTTAAATGAGCAGATTCTGGTCACAAAAGAAAAATAGGCAAAAGTTAAAACCCGATCTATTTATAATTTAATTCCTTTCACTACATCTGCCATCCAACTTCCATGGACATAGCTATGGCAGAAAGTTCTTTTCTTCCGTTTGCCTCGCATTCTAATATTCAGGTACATGCTACAGTACATCAACGGTGCTAAGGATCTCCTTGGGGAAAAAAAACTCCCATGAACTCAGAGGTAACGCTATAGCGCCAGTCTGAACACGTCCAGTTGACGTAGTGAACAATGTTCCACATCACACTACATGCCAGTTAAGGTCAGCAGCTCTCACTTCGGTAGATTTGAGTCCCCAACCTTAAAATGATTTAATAATGAAATAGTAAAATAAAGAAAAGGATTGTGGAAGCGGACTCTGAATTGCAGTTGTCTCTCTAGGTCACTCCATACATGCACTGAGGAGTCGGGCATCTAACTGGGATACGTGCAAAATCAAATGAACAGTTGCTACTCATATTCAGTAGTTTATTAGCTAATGTAGTAACTGGCAGCTAATTGCTAAAAGACAA
This sequence comes from Mauremys mutica, assembly GCF_020497125.1. Classification (NCBI taxonomy): domain Eukaryota; kingdom Metazoa; phylum Chordata; order Testudines; family Geoemydidae; genus Mauremys; species Mauremys mutica. The sequence goes on along the minus strand of NC_059082.1, from coordinate 76,918,057 downwards.
AAAATTGAAACATGGCAGAATTTTATTATAAGCTGGTCAACATGACCCCTGTCCAAGTCCCCCTCAGAGCCTGTGGTTCCCAAATGTGTTATCATTTAGTCTTCTCCCAGCCTTGTGTTGCGCAGCGTTCAATGTAAGTGGTCTGTCTTCACCAAAGACTCAACATGCTGCCCCCTACAGCTCACCCAGTCTCTCCTGGCCCAGAAAAATGGGACTGAGCTAGAGCCATGAACTTTGCTCCCACATATGGGCAGCGTGATGGGCTATCACTGAATCGGGCCAAACTGACACCACTTTGAAAGGGTCCCTGTATCAGATCAAATTCACCCCAATATGGACATTTTGCTTTTACAAATATGCTTTTACAAAGCCAAGATCAAGAGATATGTGAATTTAAAATAATTCCAGTGGAATAAAACCAAGAACAATGCCTTGCAGTGTTTGCAACCCAGGCATCACACTTAGTAGTGCATTAGTGAAAGGAGCTATAAACTGCTTAGAAATCAAAGTAAAACTGATTCATCTCTCATCATTGTCCAAGCTCAGAAAAATGCAAAAAGGAAACAGTGAAAAGTCACTAGATTAAATTTTTTTTTTCAGTTTTAGATTATCCCAAAGTATGGGTTATAGCAGGTAAAGGAACTTACAAAAAAAAAAAAAAAAAAGCATGGTACAACCTCCATTAGCCAGATATTGTGAGAGATGCTCAATAATTTCAGATAACTGAAGTTTTGGGGAAATCATCAAGGGTTTTTTCAATACAATTAATAGATGAAGGGGGATATGACCCTGTTCTGGACAATTGGGAGTTTCAGATAATCAAACTTAAATGTTCCTTTAGTTGAAGACCTTACTCTGTATCCTTATCCCAGCTGTTTCCATAGTCATTTATAAATACCCGAGAGAGAAAGCCTGTGGAGTTAATACTAATACCCTGTGTAGAACGTGTGGTGTGGCTTAACTAGCAACTGGAAGAAACAAGAAAGAACGGGCTGAAATGCAAACAGACTTTTTAAAAGTTTCAACAGAAAAATTCATTTAATTTTTTTTAATGTTGCAACCTTACACAAAAATTAGTAGCTCCCATTTTCAAATAGGGGAGTTTAAAAGGCAGATACAGTTTTTTGTATGATTCCTGGGAATTCTTTGGGGATAACATTTTCTTAGTTTCAAGTCAATCACTAAAACATATTCAATATTATTCTGCAAAGGTAACCCACGTATGGGAGGTCACATTCAAGTACGCCAGAATGCAGGAGCACCTTCACATAGACAGACTGGGGGGGGACAATGAAATGGCAACTTGTAATTCAAATGACCTTGGAGTTGCACTGGATTCCATCTCCAAGGATGCCTGCTGAAGCCAAGGGACAGCACAGTAATCACAGTCATCTGAAAAGCAACAGAGATTTGGTGCGAAAATGTAGGAGAATTCATGGGACTAGGCCTGGGTCTGACAGTCACTAGCAACAAACCGCCCAAAAAGGGGGGGTTGTTAAAAGAAAAGAGAGAACATCTGTTGTTTTCAATACAGCATCAGCTGGAGTGCGCAGGGAAAATACTCTCCAATGAAATCACTTTCAACTAGAAAAGAAGGGTCAACAAGCCTCAAACTCAGATATGGATTCAGTCCAGCTCATCACCAAACATTTCCAGGCCAAGTTCTGCATTCCAATAACCAAGAACACCACAACCTCCATATTGGTTGTACCCCATCAGCTGAGTGTGGACTATGATTAGCAGCACGAAGGGGAAGAGACAGCAAGAGAGAGGATCACCACTACAAGAATTTAGGTTATCAATACATATTTCATTTAGAAATGATAGCTATGAAGTTGCAAGCATGGAATGGTGCATAACTTTATCACCAATAACTGAACAGCAGACACAGATAGTCATTATTTCCATCACATCCCTATTTTTGTTATTGATTTCTTAAGTTTGTTTACAAACTGGATTTTAATAGATGGCGATTCCAATCCAATACGGTTTATTTTAATAAAGCTGGATATTTTCCTAAACTTAGTTTTTAGTGTGTGTAAACAGGACAAATGTATCTTACTCATGCATTTAAGTTTCCCTTTTTATTTACTTATTTACTTTTAAAGGGTTGAAAAAGCACATAACAGGGAAGAAAACTTGCTTCTGGCTCTGCAACAATCTTGCCTTGGCAGGGATGGATTAGATAACATATTAGGTTGTTTCAATTGCCAATATCTACAATTTGCCCTTTTTAAGAGGAAATTCTGCAGAGGAATTTTCCTTAGTAACTGCAGTGTTTTAGCTGAGCAGCTTTCTAGAACTGGCAGCATGCTAGAGAACCACCCGAGAGGCCCGACAGTAGGTATAAATACTCTTATCAGCTGCTACAAATAAGGAAGGAGAACACTTTTCCATAGGCTCTACAGGATTTGGGGTAAGAAGTGCTATTTTTCCTAGTGTGGGTCCAACACTAGCCAAGTGCCAACTAAAAGGCTGGCAAAGAAGGGTTAATTCATAAGTGGCATGACTGCTTCCTAGAATGGAAGGTGAATGCACCAGACTGGTGAGGGATGAGGCAGAAAACACTACTTGGATAAACTAAAGATTCTGGGGTTTTACAGGTTCACTGGTTCCACTTGCAACTGGTGATAAGTACATTCAATTATCTTCAACTAGCAACTTGGCCAGCAGGTGTTCTGAGCCACAAAGGAGAGTCTGGAAAACGTTACACTGCCCTGAATGCCGGAGGGGCAAATATGTACACTTTAAAATCTATAATCTATAACCCAGCAACTGATCTGTGGAAACACTCACCTGCTGTAAGTCTACAAGTCTCCATTGATTTCAATGGATCTATGATTTAAGGCAGCTTATGGTATGGTCCTATTGATGCACATTTTCAAGGAGAAGCAACCCAAACAATATTTTTCATTTGTCACTCATCCAGCATTTGCTCACCTGACCTGTTACAAGACTTAAAAAGCCTGCCTTAAACAAAGGATTCCCGGCCTCCTAGTTCTTTCTGGGGGTTTGATGAAATTCAGAATACCACTCACCTGATGTTACTGACTGGCTGTAGGGGCACAAACAAATTGTGCTGCATTCTCATCACTGTGCCCTATATCTGACTCTCGGCTAATAGTCTCCTCTTAGCATCATGGCTTTGAGCAAACCATTACATCAGCTGACTACTGTCAAAAACCCAGACTTAGCCACCAAGAATTGGTGCAAAGTTGCTGATTGGCCGACTGCGACTATTAGGCAAATTACAATAGCCGCCACCAGATTTCAGAAATCAATTCAATGCACTAAAATCCAGAGAACCTGTCCACTCACTGCCACCAACGTACAGATAAATTAGAATGGTGAAGCTGTAGATGCGTCGCTGTCTTCAAGGCTGTCTGTTCCTCTAAAGGTGTAACCCTAAACCATGTCCCCCAGGAATTTTCTCCTCTTTTGGAAACCGAGAAATTTGTTTCTGCAAGGCAAAACCAAACTTGCTCAGCTTTCATACAGAAAGTGGATCTCAGTCACAGGGAATGGGACTTGGCAAAGAGAAAGGAAACCTAGAAGAGAAGTAGTGTCGCCTGTCTGCAGTTAGCCATTACTACTACATTTGTCTCCTCCCTAAGATGCTAGAAGAAGTGAATCAGCTCTGCTTTGCTCCTTAACACCCGTGAACTGCCACGTGTACAGCATATGAATGGTCTCATTTGCTCTATCTTGGGGAAATCCGTCCCATTAAAAGTTCCACACTAAGCTTGCTGCTCACTGCACTCTGCTCCATAACAGCATTGTCAGTTTGGATTTAACAGCAGGATGACAACACTGCACTGCATCAGTGGAAGCAGAAAGGACAGACAGATCCCTAGAAAGAAGACACATGCTCCATTGTTGCTAGCTTACTTTTCTCATTTCCAAAGCTATCAGGATCTTTAAGTTAAGAAATGTCTTTGGTGTTTAGACAGAAGATAGCAGAAAAGGTTGTATTGTAAAAACTAACAACTGATTAACTGGAGGCTGAAAGAGGGTGATCCTGCACAGCATCTACTCCCCAACTGCTTCAGGCGTCTCAGAAATCTGTAGGGATACTGGGTCTGCACTGATCTTTTTAGAACATTATGAAAAGAACATGATTTTATCCAACTGCTGAATTAAAACAAATATATATTTAAAAGGAAATTATCTTGACTACTGGCCAGTCCCAAATGCAATTGACTCCTGGTCCTTTATCTAACTATATCATTGGGAGAGCATGGGCCTGGGAGCAAAGGAAAACCTCAAAATCCTGTTTTAAAAACAGCAGTTGCCAGTTTTCATGTAGAAAGTGTGAGGCCTCTGTTCTTTTGGTTTGCATTAGTTTATGAGATTCATTCTCAAATACTGTCTTTAATCCCCACTGCCCCTCACCCCTGAAATTTACCCTCACTGTCTCAGCTTCACACCATGGGACACCTGCTGAAATCCACTTCCAAGTTTCAATCTGGTGCTGGACTGTTGACCTTAAGCCATTTGGTCTTCAAGCCAGAGGGTCGTACTGCCAGAAAGGACTGACACAAGCACTGATGCAGAAGGCTAACCACATGCCCCTTGGGTTCACAGGAAAGGTGATGGTAGTTTCATTCTAGGATGTTATGAATAAACCATACTGCCCCAGAAGCAGGGGGACATATGAACAACTAGAAAACCAAATATACACAGAACCTTTCAAAGATGCCCTTTCTCACATGTTCAGTCACTATGATATTTTGCTGTGAATTCAGAAGCGGATGATGAATAACTGTGAGAAATCAGTGTGAGGACAACCCACCCCTTTTTGGTTTTTTTCTTTTCTTTAAAAGAAATAGATTAATGCTGCTCGTCCATCTTCTCACTTTCCCTCAAAGGGAATGGACAGAAACCACATTTTGAAGATCCATCTGGTTGAGCCCTGTAGCTCCCCCTCCCAAATCCCCATATAAACAAACATGGATATATGGAAGTTTTGCAGGGGTGGGTTTAAAAAAAAAAATCTGCCTCCCCCCCCAGTTTGGTATCATGTTACTTTAATGCTGTCCCTACGAGAAGCTGCACCCATCCTTCTAAATCTTCTTGGGTGGCCCTTTTAAATGGTCATGTGTTTTGAAGCTCCGAGAGGCAGAATAGCAAGGCATCAGAGATGATCATCCTTCTTCCCAGAGAGCAGATGTGTGTGTGATACATTCCTTTAGATGCTGAACTGTAACTCCCATCCCAAAGGGAGGGAGATTAAAAAAAAAAAAAAAAAAATCCCAGCAGTCATACAATCAGTTGTCTGTATTTTTTTTTTTTTTTAAATCTAAAAAGAGGAAAAATATCCCATAAGTAAAGGCAGAACTGAGTTCCAGGTACAGGTAGTTGGGAGGATTTTTTTTTTTTCATTCTTTTTGGCACCTCGAGATTCTAAGAACTGTTGTTGACCTGCCCTTTAAAATGCAATTTTAAAAAGAGCTCGTAATTCTCTAAATGTCAAGCTGTTGTTACAGTTGTGGTTTTTCTTCTCTTTGAAAACTGCTTTCGAGGCTCATGCCGCTGCCCCACCTACATTCCTACTATCCTCCCACCGATTCGTCATTCACTGGTTGCCTGTCCTTGCGGCGCTGTGGATGTGATGACTCCAGTTTGAGCCTGGACTGCTCCGCTGGACTCTTCCATCCGGGGTTTTTTTACATCTGGCTCACCCGAGGGTGCTGCAGGGTCTTCAGTCGCTGCCTCGCATATCCGGCTGACCACAACGGGAGTGGATGAGCTAGCCTGGGCTGCAAGGAGCTGTAGCGGATTTGTGAGAGCTGGGGAGTGGGAGAGAAAAAAGTTTTAATTCAGCCAAAAAGCTAAACAACATTTGCAGGTCTAGAAAAGACAGAAGTAAATCACACTGGAGATATGCAACTGTCATCTTCAGATGTGCTTTACAAACATTAACTAACTTTTTCTGAATTTAACTCGTGTGTGAATTTAAGAACATTAATTCTTGCTCTTCCCTAGCACCTTCCATTGAAAGTTCTCAAAATGCTTCACACACCACTTCATAAATAAACCTGAACACCAATGAGCTAAGGAATTGTCTCCAGCTGGGAAAGCTCCTACTCTTGTGTTTTAACCCCTAACCCTTAATTGAAAATTTCTACATCCATGAACTATGAGACTGAAGCTCTGTACTTACTGCACGGAGCACCACAATCACAGGCTTCTCCCAAGCTGCCATACCAGCATGCCTTAAGCCTGACCTGGATGGACCACTGCTAGGGGCGTGTGGGTAGTTTAGTCTCCATGGCCCAATCAGAGCTGGGCACCTCTACTGAGATTGCCAACAAGAAAGCCAATGCCCTGTCTACTGGGAACTGGATTACAACCAGAATATTAATGTGGGAGGTAGATGAGTATTATATCGATTTTACAAGTGAGAAACTAAGGCAAAGAGGTTAAATGATTTACCTCAGGCCACAGGAGTCCCTGTCAGAGCTGAGATTAGAACCCAGGAGTTCCTGGCTCCCAGCCCTGTTCTCCAAGAACTAGACAAAAACTCTCACAATAGTAAAGAAATGGGAAATAAGGTAACCCTACTTTCAGTTTACAAAGTCTCAAGAGTTCTGTTACTGAGTAAAAATTACTTCAGTTTAAAGTCACAGCAACAGAATATGCTTATACCTTAGCAAAAGTGTAAAATAGCTTCACAGTGATAAAGACGGCCAAACCGTGAGGGACATCAACATGGAAAGAGTTAACAATACAGGAGTGTCCACTGCTAGCAGCACAAAAAAGGAGCACAGGGATGGAAAGTAGTAATGGAAGCAGAACAATGCCCTTCAGAGTCCAGCAAACGACACCAGGCAATTGCGAAGAATGCCATGCACCGGTAAGGTCAAGAGGATGAGAAAAGAGAAGACTGTCAGGGTTGGATGAGAGAAACCCGCTGACCACTATTCAGAAAAGCCATCTCGGTTTTCTAAGAGGAGAAAACCCCAGACTGGGAAACAAGTGTTAAAAACTGAGACAGCCTAAGGGAAGAAACTATGTTTTTCAGCTGCGCATAGTGAACTGCGTCAGAAAGATACAAGCTCTGCATCCTCTGCAGAGAGAATCTAGCACCACTTAACTGGAAAGCTGTGGTGTCATCGGAAGGATTCTAATCACACCTGATTACAAAAGAGAGTAAGACAAATGTTAGTGATTTCAGAGTTGCCTTAAACATAAATGAAGAATAATTAGCAATCAAATGTCCTACTCTACATCAGTCTCATGCTACTGCAGGATAATATCAGCTCCATTTATTTATCCATCTATTCTTATTTAACAGTTTTATATCTCTAAGTCGTTACAACTACTCATTACATTTTTCCATTACTGGACAAGGTAAAACTAGGTAGAACTTTGATGGGAAAGGTTTTATTTAAAAGAAAAAAAAAAGGAAGTGGTGGGAAGCCTTCATCCAGCAGTGGACTAAAACAAAAAAATAACTCATAGGACAACCCAAAAGATGCTGTAAGAAAGCCAACACAAATCCAGACAAAGTCTTCCGCTCTGACTGCCCGTAACAGTCAGGGTGGAGGTGCTGGGACTCTTCTGATTTCATAAGAAGGGAAGGCAATAACTCAAAGTGCTAGGGTTCTGCCACCACCAGTCATTACCCTTGAAGTGACAATACCTAATCTCCTGAGGAAGCACAAGAATACCCTCCCAAGGGAAACCAGACTGGACGAATTACTAAAAAATATCCTATATGAAACAATCCTGCATTGATGTAGAAGATCCAGTAGGCCCGCTTCACTTCTATGAGACAAAACCATGCACCATAGTACTGGTTCTTTCCCCAAGACTTTGATGAGTGAGAAGAGACTGGAGGTGAAACATTTAGTTATGGAGAAAAGGATTTTCTGAGAACAGAGTTGGGGATTTAGTGGTGTCCTAAGAGCACCAGGGAAGATTTATTATGCAATATTGAGGGCAAGGGTCGACTGGCAAACAAGGGTCAACTGGATCCACAGGAGGAACCCTTCAGTGTGCCAGACCTCCAACTGATCCTACTCTTTTTTCACAGTAGGCCACACAGCCTCATTGCCTCCAAGACTGAGCCTCTTCGCAGGCTAATGCACCTCAGCATGTGTTTGCAGTGACACCAGGCAGCTTTTCCAAAACAGGGTAGGGCTTATTAGTCAACTGGAACAAAGCATCGCAAGTCCCTACGTTAGCCTAGAGAAAAAGGGTTAAGACATAGTCCATCTGGCCAAGCCAGTGCTATCCACCAGCCAAGCTGCTCTGGATTCCATTTCAGGGACTCTGTCCCTTTGTCAGTCCCAGGTGAGAGCTGTCTGGCCTCTTCCAAAAAACAACTCTTATCCCCCTCCTGTCACCTCTCAGGCAGAGCCATGCTGAGTTCACACACCCCACCAGCTGGAGCTGCCTGCTGTCAAGTGTTGACTGTTCAGTTGCTGGGGTTTCTCATTGTCTCTCTGGATCCTCCATTGAGCTGGGACAATTTCAATCAGTTTTTTAAATACCCCATTCTTTCCACCGAGACCCAAGGTGTCTCTCTCACCCCTCATGTCTCATGTTCTGCCCCAAGGGTAGTCCTAACCCTTTAGCCTCCACTGGGTAGCAATGCCAAGTGCAGAATTCATAAAAAACATTACATAACATTTCTACTTTTTCCACAGCAAGAAAAGCCAAAATAAGAGAATATGGGCTCAAGAAAGGCCACATTTATTTGTTGAAAAGATGCTAACCCTAGATGGAATAAAGACTAGAGGGAGATGGGGACGGGATAGACAGATGCATTGCCAAGGACATAAAAAGGGACTGGACTCTGCAGAGGTGATGTTGGAGAAATGGTCTGAGGTAAATGGGATGAAATTCAATAAGGACAAATGCAAAGTACTCCACTTAGGAAGGAACAATCAGTTGCACACATACAAAATGGAAAATGACTGCCTGGAAAGGAATACTGTGGAAAGGGATGTGCAGGTCATAGTGGATCACATGCTAAATGAGGGTCAACAGTGTAACACTGTTGCAAAAAAGCAAACATCATTCTGGGATGTATTAGCAGGAGTGTTGTAAGCAAGACACAAGAAGTAATTCTTCCACTCTCTTCCACACTGATATGGCCTCAACTTGAGTACTGTGTCCCGTTCTAGGCACCACATTTCAAGAAAGATGTGGACAAACTGGAGAAAGTCCACAGAAGAGCAACAAAAATTATTAAAGGTCTAGAAAACATGACCTATGAGGGAAGACTGAAAAAACTGGGTTTGTTTAGCCTAGAGAAGAGAAGACTGAGGGGCAGACATGAGAACAGTTTTCAAGTATATTTAAAGGTCATTACAAGGAGGAGGGAGAAAAAATGTTCTCCTTAACCTCTGAGGATAAGACAAGAAGCAATGAGCTTAAACTGCAGCAAGGGCAGTTAGGTTGGACACTAGGAAAAACTTCCTGTCAGGGTGGTTAAGCACTGGAATAAATTGCCTAGGGAGGTTGTAGAATCTCTGTCATTGTCTAACCTGATCTTAAAAATGTTCAAACACCCATCAAGGATGGTCTAGCTAATACTTAGACTTGTCTTGAGTGCATGGGACTGGACTAGAAGACCTCTCAAGGTCCCTTCCAGTCCTACAGTTCTATGGTTCTATGTTGTTGAAGATAGCAGAGCTTTTCCCCCACAGAGGCAAATGAGCAGAACTGGAGGTGGAAGAGAAAGAATGGAGTAAGGACTTAGAGCACTAAAGCTGGAAGAGAAAAACTTTTGTTACTTAGTGGTGCAAAATGTTGCGCAATACACATCTTGCACACACATTTCAAACTGGATGTATGGGAAAAAACTCGTATGTCAGGACCTATGTGTAGCATAACGGTAGAGTTTGCAGTGCATGTGAAACGACATCAGGTGATCGGGTGCACAGCCATAGAGGAAAGCCATACCATAAGCACTGCCAGTGATGCTGTTGGTGGGGATGGCATGCTTCCCATTTTGTGTCACTGCCCGAACAGGTAGTTGGTGTTGTCCAATGGTCACTGGAGTTGCCTGCTGAAGGATGGTAACAGTTTGCCCTGGGACACCTTGAGCCATCTGACTGGCAACTGTTTGGATGACTCGACTGGCAGTGGGTATTGTGGCAAAGGCAATTGTTGGTTTCTCATCCATGCCTGTTTGGACATTAAAGAGAAAGGAGAATCATTCACCATGAGCAGGCTTCAGTTTCAGTAATATGCTAGCAATAATACATACCCCCAAGATTAGACAAAATGAAAATACCCAAACACATACAGCCAAAGTATCCAGATACAACCAAATCATTTGCGTTTGATAAATCCCACAGATCAATATCTCATGGGAATGGGAAGCATCATTTCTCAGGTCAGTGCAGCAGAGTCTCAGAGTAACACATTTGGGCTCCAAAATAAGAAGGGGTTGAGGACATGGCTGACTGGTATGGACCTGATCCTGGGAGATGTGAAGTACCCAGAAATCTTTATGCAGGATCAGGCTCTCCAGGGAACACTTTCTGTGGGCCGACTGACACAACGGGATCAGCATTGAGAAGGCAGTGTTTCACGCACCTAGCTCATTAGAGGAAGAACATTGCAATCAGCGATATAAAAATGGGGAAGGATTACTACTTATGAGGAACAAATGGTTATTTTGAATGGTTATTCAAGATACCCAGCCATGATTTTTCAGTAGCTCCACAAGTTTTCTTACTGTACCTAACACAAAAATATCGACGCAACTGTTTACCAATGTCAAGTATAGACTTCCTCTAAGGCACAAGCAGGCCAACTAAAAAACAGGGTTATAAAAATGTCATTCTGAGGCATAAAAAGGTTCTCCCCCTCATTCTGTTCCTTATCTGCATGTTACTACTTTGGCATGGATACAGTCAGCGAAAAACTAGACCACGAGAGTTCCCTGCCTGTACACCAACCACTTGAGCCTCAGCTACACAACAGGGAAGGAACCATAACAATATCAAACAGCCCCAGTGTTGGTGGAGTTAGGGACAGCTTGCTCTCATGCCTACACTTGGGTGAGATCACAGGGGAGTGGAGAGGAAGCAGCCCCCTCCAATTTTAACCTGCCTTCCTGCACAACAACTTTCAACTAGCTGTGAAGGCTAGGGGAAGGAACCAGCAGAAAGGGGGCAGTGCCTGGACTGATGCTGCTGTTTTAGTGCAGCAGTGTTTAAAACCTTCCTCCTCACTCCCCCATGTTAAATGATCTGCTCAACAGGCAGGGAGAAGCTGCCAGGAAGCCTCTTGCCTCAAGAAGCAACCGTGTCCCTTTTCTGGCCAGCCAAAGGCTGCAACTGAGATTTCTCTCTGCAGCTGACTCAGCTCATTGCCTGACCTCTCCAGCTAGCTCTTAGAGGAGGAGAAAAAGAAGTGATACCTGCCCAGACAGGCAGGAAATGAAGCAGCTGATCCAGTATGACCACCCCAGCATCCCCCTTCTCTTCCCCATCTTAACATCAGAGAAACAAGGGAGACATGGTAGAACAGGAGAGGAGAGCTCGGGCAGGGTGTCAGACTGGTAGAGGGCATAAAGAGGAGTGGTGGGGGAAGTAGGGGAGAGACAAGAGAGCGAGCCAGGGTAAGGCAGACCATAGGAAAGGCAAACGAGGGGGAGGGAAGATGGCAGGATAAGAGAGGGAAAAGGAGATGGCAGAATTGGAGGGAGGAGGGAGAGGAATGAAGAGTGGAGCTGGGGAAGGCAGAGGCTGGGGAAGATCTAGGGATGGCAGAGGGTCAGAGAGACAAAAACCTGCTCTACACTAAAAAGTTAGGTCAACCTATCTACATCTCTCAGGGGTGTAAAAAATCCATACCCCACAGCGACGCAGTTAAACTGACCTAACCCTCCGTGTAGAGTGTGGTAGGACAGCAGAAGAATTCTTCCACTAACCTAGCTACCACCTCTCTGAGAGGTGGATTGCCTAGCCAACATGAGAACCCCTCCTGCCGGCGGAGGTAGCATCTACCCTGAAGTGCTGAGGCTGTACTACTGTACCGCTACAAGTGTAGGCAAGCCCAGAGATTGCTGCTGGGAAGCCTGGAGAAGCACAGAGGGGATCTGGTCAAAAACTTCAGGGGAGTTTGAAGGCGGTCAAAAGAAAGCCAACACCAAAGCAAATGCTGAGTGTCCCATATTACTATTGAGGAGGGTCTTTGTCTCTCCCTCCCCTCCCCATCCCAGCTTGTAAGCAAATAAATCACTCTTCTGCACATAAACACCCAATGAAACTCACTGTTCTTACTGTGCTTGTACAGTAACTGTACATTGGTACAATAATATAATGCAATTATGAAAAGGGCTGCAGAAAAGGAGGTACTGCCCGAGTGAAAGCAGACAGAGAATGATCCTTTTATAGAACATTAGGTATTTTCAGGGTTTAGCTCACTAAGTCCACTGAGGCCAGAGTTGCCAGTTTAGAAAGATATAAAGTGATCCTTATAATACTTGGCTTTTGCAGAATCTTCTAATCACAAAACACTATATGCACTTCTACAAAACTCATTTCCAGAGGCTTACACCTTTCCTCCTTTGGAATATATTTTACATACCCACAGAAAAAGGACACAGAGTCTCAATTACCATTAATGTCACCTTGAAACAAACAGCTTCAGCCTTCTCTGTGCTGGCTTTCAAAACGGAAAAGCATACCTTGGGATGGTGGGAGTTTTGTTTGGGACAGAGATACCTTTTGGTAATTTACCCAATTGATCAGAATGGGCCTCAGTCCACAAGCATATTATAGGTGGACACCAGAACTAGAATAAATATTCACAGCCATATAAGCAGCTTTGGTCACCAGTAAAATTCTAGCTAGATTTTTACTAACTAAAGGCCACAGAGAGCTCAATTCTCCTGCTTACTGCTAGGCAGACCTAGTGCAAAAGCTCTTACCCAGTTTAAATTGTATCTTATGACTGACCTCTTTTGTCAAGGGCTAAACACCCAGGGAGTGCAATAGGTGTGCAGAAAACCCCTACAAGTCCGGACAAATCTTCCTTTGTCAAGTAGGGAGGGAAATGAAACAGACTACCTCGATGATCACCAGCCAAATCCAACACTGTTCCTGCTGCTTCATGAGCACCGCCTGCTGGGCCTGGATTTGTCAGTATGTATCCATTAGCGGAGCTTGAGGAGGAGGTTACAACCCTGACCATTGTAACAGTGGGAGCTTGCTGCACTACATGGATTGCATGACCAGAAGGCTGCTGTGAAGTCACTATTGGCATGTAAGCTACCGGCTTTGCCACTAGGGTGGATGGTCGGGGAGGAACAGCCATGATCACCGGCTGGGCACTGACAGGTGATCCTGAAATGGAAGAGATACGCGTATTAGAGCACTCATTTACTTAGACATTTCTAATAATACATAATGTTGAGCAGTGCGGTATTTGGAAAATAATTAAAGTTATTCAGACAACATTCAATCTTGTATTTCCCAACTTTTGAGTGGCTGGTTGTGCAATCTAAACATTTTGTGTAGTTTTTGCATGCAATGTGTGTACACACAGTGCAGGGTTTTAAATGGGTTGCACAATCATGGGGTTCATGCAGACCTAACATCACCACCCAGCAGTTTCACCTTTCCCAGCATACAAGTGAAAAACTCCACCCCTGCTCAGTGCTTTTTAAATTATCAGGTCACATGGAACTCTGGATGCAGACAGCAGCCCCAAAGAGCAAGCGACCTAATTCGCTGAAGAGGAGAGATGACAGATCCAAATCCCCAGTCAGACTGACTCCCTCCACTCCCCATCCCATCGCCATGAAGCTGAAGCTAATAAGAAAGAGACAGTCTAAAGCTATATAGCCACTGGAGGCTGGGAAAGGGTAAGTATGGAGAGATGAGGCCTTTATTTGAAATACAGAACACCCTCCCACCACAATGAACACACTCTCCTGCAAAACAGGGGCTACATACCAGGCGCACTTTGTGAATATCGATACTCTGGAACAGAGGCTAACTTTGATGCAAAATCATGTTCATGTGGAATGGGTGAGCCCTCCCTGGACAGGCACTCTGGAGTCTGTAGGCCACTAGAGTGAGGGGACAGCAGGCCGGGATGAGTAGGAGAGGCAGGGGCACTCCTGAAACACAAACCAGTGCAAACAGAGTAAAAAGAATACATGCTGGCCAAGAAAGCAGTAGCAGAGAACCAAAGGCATCTCCAAAATCTACTGCCTCAATAGAAGAGCTTCTATTCTTCCACAGCACTAAGAAACCATTCTTGTGCTGTTTCTACCGTCCTACTTCCTGCAATAAAGCCAGAAGCATGGCATCTTTGCAGCAATGCCACTCTTAGTAGGGCGAAATCTGAATCTAAATGGGCACACTCAAAGGAATATATTTCTTTTTTTAAAGAAGGTTTTGGTTGGTTGGTTTTTGTCCCATCCTGTTTTTGACAGTCCCTTTGATTAGTACGTGCTACAATTTAAACAGAACCTGAAAGGTTTCATATGAGGAGTTTTTCTGATCTTTTGTTAGGTGGGGGATGAAGCCAAGGCTCCTCTCCCACTATTTCTGTCCTGAGAGACAGAAAAACAGTGAAACTCCACTAAGTGCTGCCAATGCACAAAGTACACTGCAGAAAGGTATTTTTTTGCTAATTTTAAGTAACAGGAATCACAGACTATTTGCAATTATAGCAGATACAAAGTTTTCATGCAAATGTGATCTTCAAGTTGTCAGTATGACAAAGGTTGGGAATTCCCAAGAGTACAAACACTATTTAAGAGAGTCACTGTTCATAAACCCAGGGAATAGCTACAAGCACTGCACTTCCCTTCTGACCAGGGAAAGTAACCAGGCTTAAATGAGAACACTTTGATGCTCTGGATCGAGTCATTAGAAAAGTTTAAGAGTACAAAGAACGCTGAATCCTCAAGCCATTAAAACCATAACACTCTCAAACCCAGCTAGCCAAAGCAACAAAGAGTTTAAGTCACTCCTAGAATCCCCCTTGTCAGTACACTGGACAAGCAGCCTAGCAGAAATATTTTAGCAGAGAGGTTTATGGATTTCTAATTCCTGGGTCTTTTAAGTTATTTCTAACACTATACTCACTGGGTGTGATGTTTAGCTATAGAATCTCACCGAATAAATTAACTAGATATCACTGAATTGTGAGGGATCCTGACTTTATTTTCATTCATTTTAACCCAAAAAAACCAACCAAACAAAAAAAACCCACCACACACACACACACACACACACACCCCTACCTTCTATAAAACAAAACTTATCTACGGGACTCACATTTTCCTTAACATTCAACAAACAATATCCTTCTCTCACACACCCCCTATTGTGGATGCCATCTTTTTATTATTAATTTTCCCTTATTTTCACCCACTTTTAGACAAAATTTGATCCCTGCAAGAGCAAAGGGTACACTGCACTAGCTAGAATCAATTAGTCCAGACAGTCTCTGTGCTAAACTTCTCCTCCACACCCATACCATTGGCTGAGGCAGTTTCATTTAGTCCCATACTACATCCCTTCAACTCCATTGCTGACAATCATGTCAAATGATGTGATGTTCTCTGAAAGAGACTAGTTTAAATACCACAAGTGATTTCTCCTACGACCTAATCCACACGCGGACCCGGCTCGTCAGAAATGAACGGCAGGGCTTTGCACAGTAAGCCACTTACTCCTGTGAGAACAGTTCTGCATCACTATGAAATGACAGTTACACAGATTTAGAACAAAACTAAAAAGGGACCTGAACTTACCTGGAGGAGAGGGGCCCAAAGGGTGTTCGAAAACAGGACACCCCCCTCTGTCTCCTTTTTCGGAATGCCTGTTCAACTAGCTTGGCTTCTGAGGCCGGGTCGATTCGCCAAAAGGAGCCCTTTCCGGGCTCCTCCTGGGAGCGTGGAACTTTGATAAAGTAACGGTTCAAGGAGAGGTTGTGCCGAATGGAGTTCTGCGGGAAGCAGAGGAACGAGTTGATTATTATGCAATGTGGAAACACCAAAGACAGACAAACTAGACTTCACAGACCAGAAGAGTAACATCCGTCCCCTTCAGAATCTCTGCCACAAACAGTAACAAGCTACCAAGACTCACAAGGGGAATGGAAGTGATAAGAAAAAAAAATCTGGGTAAATAAGTTACAAATACAGAGTTTCCATTAACTATGGAGGAAGACAGGTTTGCGGGGCACTGTACTGTTACCTGCCCCTTAGAAACAACCAGTGAGGGCAGTAGCTCTTCCCCTGCAAGATATGGAAGTGGGGGCTTCGGAAAGGCATAAACAAAAGAGATGTGTATTGTAAAACAGCTAGAACACACTTCAAAAATGGCCTTTTTGTTTTCAAGTGGAAAACTGCCAGGCTCGGCTGCACTGCCTACCAGCAAATCGATCACATGTGCGAACATGAACCACTAGAGGCCACACCACACCACAATCATCATAAAGCAGGCCAGTGAATTTTTTTAGACTGACTAGATATTGGGAGGGACCCATTTGCTGTCTGGCACAGACCTAGCACTGTCGGGTGCTGTAGATATTACCCATCTATATAAACAATCATTTCTAATTCCTCTTCCTCCCTCCCCCGTTTTTTTGCTTCTCTAGCAGCTTTCAAAGACCAACAGATGTGCTTTACAAACAGAGCCTTACAACGCTGCTGGTAGGGAAGGAAGGGACATATAGAGACCACTTCACCCACCACTGAAATGCAGCAGTCTCTGCAGCACAATGCAGCAGCTGGTTAACAATGCACAGTAACACTGTGGAGCAGGGTAAGGTGGGAAGTGAAGAATTCCATAACCAACTGGTAGGGCAGGGGAAAACTGGGCAGGCAGAATTTACTTATTCTGATTATACTGTCAAGTGTGACCAGCCATGCTGCTCCAGCCAGCTGTGGACAGTGGAATCAGCAGCTGCCCGTGACTCTTCAATACATCAGTGTTGTGTGCCTAGAAGTGACAACACCCAGTTCAAAGGTGTGGCACTGGGAAAGGGTGAGTGTGGCTGAAGCCCTGGCTACTGACACATTAAAAGCAACACTCAAGCAGCTGAATATCCAAGTCTGACATAGCATTATCAGCTATGGGCAAATTGTACCCAGAAGCCGGTGAGATTTCCCAATAGTATGCTAAATGCACAGACGTGTGACACAAGGGGTCAGCTTGTGGTTTTCAGACCCTTAGCGCTCCATGAGGGTATCTATAGTAGAGTGACCATACCCTGGGAAAGGACAGAAATAGTCGGAGAGGGCGTGAGGGTGACGATTAAAAGCGGGAAGAGAACAGAATGGTAGACAGCCATGCTGACGTGGTGCAATCGCAAAGGGAGAGGTCTGTAGAGCATCCCTTTCCTAAATAACTGGACATAGTCAAGATTTTTCAGGGGGCAAGGAAGATTTGGAGAGAGATAGGTATGCGGTGAGAGTAGAGGCGATGAGACTGATGAAGTTGCTGCTGGTAGCAAGGGCATGGAAGGAAATGAAAATGGGGATGACAATCATGTCAAAGATGTCTCTAGAGATGCAGGCGTGGTGGGTAACAAGAGGGGTAAGGATGGGCCTTAGAAAACCAGAGGCCCCTGAGCCATGTGGAATGTTTCTATAGAATAGCCTTTACAAACACTGCCCACAAACAAAAAGTTTAAGTGATGTTATTAAACTGATTATTCCCTAAATTGACCGGAGCAGCTTCTCATTACCCAGTGCCCTGATCCCTCACCAAATGTGTTTCCTTTTAGGATAAGCACTTTAATAGGAATTTCAAAATTTGTAGGCATCAAGAACTCACCTGCCAGCCTTTGTCAGCAGTCCTGTAATATGGATAATGCTTGGTGATGTGGGCATAGATCCCACTTAGTGTTAATTGCCTGTCTTGGGCTGAAGATATGGCCTGCACAATTAATTGAGCATAGGAATATGGTGGTTTGGACTCATCCTAAAAGAGAGGACACAACAGAGGAAGCTTAATTTCAGGAGTAAGGATTCTTATGCTGGAGTTTACACACAAGCCAGATATTAGATGCCTTCTAGATATAGCTAAACTTTCTACCAAACAATATTTTCTGTTGGAAAAAAGTTCCAAAGGTTTGTTACGTTTTTTAAATTTTCCACCCAGTTCTGCTTCTAGGCACTAGCATCAAGCACGACTTGGTCCTGATCCACGATCTCCAGGAGGGACTCCTCCTTTCTAGAATTTGAAAAAAATTTACTAGAAAGGTTTATTTCCAGTTCCTCACACTGCTCCATCAGTGCATCTCCACCAAGAACAGCCACCCTGGCTTAGGGGAGAATTCAATCTTCATAGCTATCCAGTAGTGTGCTCCCTTGCTAGATCCCAAACCCTAGCATTACCGAGGGAAACTACAGCTTCAACTTGAGTATAAAGTCACTTCATCAAGATTGAATTCCCTCCTCATGATTTACTTTTTGTTTGTTATATTTTTAAAAGCTAATCCTCTCTACACTGCTCTCCTCACCTCTTGTCCCTGAACTGCAGGCCTGCGTATTCTGTCTGAGTTAAACAGCAAGCTCTTCAAGGCAGGGACCCTGTCTTTTATTCCCCAGTGTATTTTACAAAGTGTTGCGTACATCTGTGGAGCTGTTAATTAAAGAAGAAAAATAAAACTCTTTGGTTTTAAAACTCTTCCAATATATAGCTTCTTAGGGGAACACCTGCATGTCAGGCTTCATGGTCCATCAAAAAAGGCAGATTCCTGTAACTTGACCTTTTAAGTGAATGCAGAAAATAAATTTGGGAAGCTAACCTAGCAGTGATATCCATGAGCCAGTGACCCTCAGGGGCGTTAAGTATCCCAATGGAAATACGTGTAACACATGTACAATGGATAAATTATCTTTAGACTTGTTTAACTACAGTGTACTGCCAAGCCTGAAAACCTCCCCAAGCATTGCTGGGCAGATAATGTTTCTCTCAACCTTTGGGCTGTCCCCGCCAGATGCGTCTGCCTGCTGCTCTGATGCTGCTTTCGCTGCGTACTCTGCTGCCAGCTGCAGGTCCGAGGTAATGTTCTGAACAAAGCGATATCCTGAGGATCCAGCACCACGTGGACTGGCCGGGCAGGAGTTGGGAACACTGCAGGGGGTAGAGAGGAGACAGAGACATCCATCTCCAGTTATTTATTAACAGCAACAAGTGTACATACAACTCCTACCATCCAAGGATCTCTAGGCAATTGGCAAACAATTAAGAATCCACATCTCTGAGAAGTAGGTAGGTACTGAATTTCTTTCTCCACATAGGTTAGCCCAAAACTTAGAGAGGTTGAATGAATTGCCCAAGATCATGAAATAAGTCAGTTGCAGAAGTCCTGACTTGACTTCCAGAAGTTCTGACTTCCTTTCACCTGCTGTAGTCACTAGACAACACACAATTTCAAAGCGTGAAGCAGGATCACTCCTCTGTGAAGCCAGCATGGGGCTCCACTGAAAACCAAATATTGTATCAGAGTTTGTCTTTCTGGAGTAAATAAGTTACACAAGTAATTAAAAGCCTTACTCTTCAGTCATAAATCTGGCCAATACCATTCTCTGTCTAAGATAAGGATGTTGATCGCTCAACTTCTCTACTTAAAAAGGCTACTTATATTTTTTACAGTATCACTGTTAAAACCGTAATGAGAGATGCATCGCTGGGTGCAGCAGCACTGGGCTTTAGAGGGCTGTTCAACAACACAAAGGTTAATGTCAAGTAGCTAAAACCACAGCGACCTCTAAAGGCCACTTATCTCCTTAACCTACCAGCATACAAACCCTACTGACAACCAACGGGAGTTGCAGATACAGGCAGAGTGTCAGTGTTTTTGCAGATTGGTTAGGGGAAAGAAAAATAATTAAGAGTTCTAGGACTGCCACAAGATGGCACTTTAGGAACAGTTATGAAATAGGGAAAGCCACACCAAGACTGGTGTAAGGTTACAAATAAACAACGAAGGTGGGTCTAGTCTGCAGCACCACTCAGACACACAAGTACACACGGCAGGGTGAGAAATAATTAGCAAAACTAGTCTGGGGGTCACACATCCTTGATTTGGGGGAACAAGACTGCTTGGCAGGTGAGATGGCGAGTCTGAAGCATCATTCATGTGTTGTCCCTTCTCTCTCCAGGGCCGGGCAGCAGAGTGAAATGGTCCACCCTCCAATCACAAGATTACCTACTTCTTTCCCATTAAAGTACAGTCAGGATGAACAATAAGAAAGAGGAACGGTATTTAAATATTTACATATGGAGATACAATTTAAAAAAATTCTTCTAACTGCATTAGAGGAGAATGGAAAAAGACGCCTAGTTCCCTGTAGTGGGTTTAGGTACTGCTGTCACAAACGATTCTCCTCTCAGCAAAATGGCCACCAACAGCAGTAAGTTTAAGTGCCAATTATAAAGAACAATTTTCAAATGCAGCTATCAATGTAAACTGGAAACTACTGCTTCTCACTCCTGCTTCCTGAAAATGGCCGTGTTGCTAAACTCGGCATCGGGCTGATTTATTTTAACAATGGATCACAGAAAGTTTCCTTGGGATAGGAAGACACACACACTGAGACAGACTAACCAGGCTCACAGCATCGCAAAGTTTTCGACAGTACAAGCTAACTCAAGGGCGACCTCTCCTGTCGCATCCACTCTGAATCCTACACTCAACAGGAACATTACCATTCAGAAGCTCAGGCTGAAGCTTTTAAGGAGCAAGGTGTTTTTAGTGAAGGACCCATGGTTATGAAACTCCTGACCCCAGAGACCAGGATGAGTTCTTGTCTCATCTCTGAGTGCAATTTAAGATGCAACTCTTTGCTCATGCCTTCCCCCAATAAAGGAGGCAACCAAATGGCCCCTGAATAGCTTCTTCTTGGTACGATTCACAGAAAGACGACTTAATTAAGGGAGACAAGAACGCTCATTCCCAAGCAGCAGTAGTGCTTCTTTTAATTGTTGCATTTGGTGATTAGGATTGTGAAAATATGCAGACTAGAAAGAGATTAAGGATTAAGAGTTGTGCTGATATTGCTAACCATTTGTGATCACACCACATCAGTATGCCACAAACAAAACTGTTAAAAACCAAGTCAGAGAAGAAATGGAGAGGCCAGAGCTCCTCCAATAAATCTGTGCACTTTAAAAAGGGTGCATCTTTCTTGTGCTTTTACTAAGACGTGGTGTAATTTCAAGGCTTGTACACAGAATGCTTATGCCGTTCAGACAGGTAACAAATTGATCCTTGAAGATAAGCAGAGAAAACGTGGCTCCTGCTGTTCAGGTTTGGGATTCTGCTGGTTACATTTAAACTCATGACCATCTTTATAAAAGCCATCAAGAAACAAATTTGCAGTTTCCGCAGCATTTTGATTCTTAACAGAAATATTTTTTGTAAAAGACTAGCAATACCTGGCCCCTGAATTCAGAGAGAATATCTTGTCATCTCAACATTGTACTAAACTGGGCTGTGCTTGCAAACCCACTTCAGAATAAAATGTTATTAACTCTAAGAAACTAGCCAGCCCCACTGTGGATGTCACAGGAAATTATCCAGTACTCCAAATGAAATGGGAGTAACCTGCAGTGGCCATGGCGCTTGGAAACTGTGACTTCCCCCAGCCTGCCTCTACCATGATGGGACCCTTTCCTCCAGACATAAACTTGCCACTTTTCAACAGCTCCTTTAGGCCTGGGAAGGACAGTCACATTCAGAGTTGTGGGTGCAGAATCAGGAACATGCAACTCAAGCTCAGAGCTGCTCTTTGCAGGGGGCCAGCGGCACTATCAGGTAAAGAAAGCTCTCAGCTTACTTTTGGGGAGTTCCCCTAGTGCTGCTGGAGATGAAGGGGCTGAGAAAACAAGAAATTTACAACTGAGGAAGGAGGAGGAACTCATGTTGCAAAGAGGGTGGGAAGGAAAGAGGGGGAGGGGGAAGAGAGAAGGTTTTGGGTTGGTCTATGCAACAAAAACAAACAAAAAAACCCTGCAGCAGTTGCCCCCCTGGCTCTGAGACTCTCTGCCACTCCCCCCTTTCCCTCCCCCCATGTAGACATACCCAGCATGGACAAGTGTCCTAAGGGTTAAGTCAAAATTAGAGTTCAGTATAGTTTAAAGCAAAACACAATGCAGTGACTTGTCAGTTTCCTAGAGTTCCTGGAATTCTCCTCACTATCCCCATCAGCAACTGGCCAGGGGAAGCCTGCGATTGGCTCACACCCTAAAAAAAAAAACAGCTCCAGAGACAGACAAAGGCTATTTTCCCAAAAATATAGCTGTTCCTATTATAAGACTGATGTGCAAAAAAAAAAAAAAAAAAAAAAACCCAAAAAACCCCCCCAAAAACCACCAAAGCCATGTGGTCTAGGATAATACTGTGCAGGATATAAATATTTTGTTAAGCAAATACTACAAAAGACACTGAATCTATTTTAATACTACTGTAATTTTTACTGATAAAACTACAGATGCACCTATACCTCGCATGTCTGTAGCTTGCATATCAATTTCTGAAGTGGTTTGAAATGAAAGCTACAAGATTTATTCTACTGCCCAAGAGATGTATTCCAAATTTTCTTCAGGAGCAATGGCCTAATGTAGAACTGAGCCAGACTAAAGTGTCCCAAGTTCTATTACACCTCTACCCCGATATAACGCAACCCGATATAACACGAATTTGGATATAATGCAGTAAAGCAGTGCTCCGGGGGGGGTGGGGACTCCGGTGGATCAAAGCAAGTTCGATATAACGCGGTTTCACCTATAACACGGTAAGATTTTTTGGCTCCCGAGGACAGGGTTATATTGAGGTAGAGGTGTATTTCCCAAAAGTATGGGCAGTTTCTTTAGCGTGTGCACAGTCGTCTAGCCAAGCGATGGCATCTTCAGTGGCATGATGAACGTCTTCTAGGCCACCGATGAATCTAGTCAGCAGGCATTCATTGACAACGTGCGTCATCATCTGCATTGCGCCGCAGCTGCACAAAGGGCTGTCACAAAGGCCCCAGTGATACTGGTTGGCTGCACAGAGACCTTGCCTGATCCGGAACCTGTTCAACAGGGACCACTGGCGATGAGGCAGGTCAAACCTAGGCAGGCAGAGTGTGGGATTGGCGACGAGGGACTGGCTAGGGATTATAACAGATCCATTCCTCTCGCCCTAACATCCTGGCGTGATGGATGAGACCATAATGGGTGACGTGATGGCAAACATGCAGCTCATGGTTTAAGAAGGTTATTGTGCAGCGGCAGGCTTGAGTTGGCACGTATTTTCTCCGGTAACTTGCAGTGGCAACCTCTCGTCTGATATGAGGAGGAGCAATATTGCTCAGAACTGGAAGCCATGGGAGCGGAGTCGGATGCAGGGTACCAGAGATGATGTGCATGTAACTACGTATCCACCAGTTTGGTGTGTGACAATTGACTCCAAACTGGCGTGCAGTACTCCACCACCGAATACAAGGTGGCAAGAGCTAACGTCCACAAAGTTGGAGCACGAGCACCCCATGAAGAACCTGCCAGTTTGCTAAGAAGATTGTTGCACGTCTTAACTTTAGCAGCTGTCTTCGTCAGGTGGGCATGGTAACATAGTGTGAGGTCTAAGTTCACACCTAGCTAGACTGGTTCTACTTCATGCTTCGCCTGCTGACCATTCAGGTAAACATTCAGTTCTTGGGTTACGCAGGCGTGATGAAGATGGAACAAACTGGAGACTGTTTTTATGACACTTGGCTGGAGGTGCCAAGTCTTATAGTAGTCAGCTACCTTTATCATGTCCCGGTTTAAGGTGGCATTAAACTTGTGAAACGTCTGGGCCTGGGTACCGCAACAGATGTTGTCCGCGTAAATGAATTTTCATAACTCGGTTGTTGGCAGGTCACTGATGTAAAGGTTCAATAAGGTTGGAGAAAGCACAGAGCCATGGGGTAACCCATTGCTCTGTCGTCTCCAAGCACTCGTCTTCTCCCCCATATGGACTCTGAACTGCCTATCGCGGAGGAACAGTTCAACGACACCTGTGACCCAAAGTATGTGCAGTGAGAGAACGTAACAAAGCCATGCTGGTGCTTAATGCCATTCCTTTCTATGAAGATAGCTTCTGAAGCTTGAGCCCTACAAATATTTATTTGAGTCAGGTATTCAATGGATAAAGCACTTGTTTGTCTTCCCTGGGAGCAGAGCAAAATATCATCTTGGGCTCCTAAATGACTGTTTGCTAGACTTGGCACCTGCACTGCTAAGGGAAAGGAAAAAAAACTGGTTGAAATAAGGTGACCCGGACACGAACATATATATATATGTATATTCATGTGTGCAGTATTTGTGAAAGGAACCTGACAGACATTTCAGAGAATGAATCCACAAAGCAGATACAGCAAAGACAGCAATGAAGCAATCTTCCCCCATGCTAAGCTGGCAATCTGCCTTGCTCCTGTCTCTTTCTAAAGGTATGTCTACACTTAAAACACTACAGCAACACAGCTGCACCACTTCAGTGTAGAGACTACCTATGTCCATAGGAGGGGCTCTCCCATCTGTGTAGGTACTCCACTTCCCAGAGAGGCGGTAGCTAGGTAGACAGAAGAATTCTTCCGGCAACCTAGCACTGTCTACACCAGGGGTTAGGTCGGTATAGCAACGTCTCTCAGGTGTGTGGACTTTTCATACGCCGAGAGATATAGTTATACCGATGCAAGTTCCTACTGTAGACCAGCCCTAAGTCTATGTCTACACTGCAGCTGGACTGTGACTTGCAACTTGTGTAGACATATCCACACTAGTTTTAATTTAGCTAGCTTGTGAAAAAGCAGCAGTGAGGACAAGATGGAGTTGGCTGCACAAGTGGGTATGTACAGGGAGGAGGGGGAGGCAGGCTGCCAAAGCCTGCACCGCCACATCCTCACGACCATTCTTCACAAGCGAGCTAGACTAAAGTTAGCGTGGGTATGTCTGCACAAGCTGCAAGTCATAGCCCAGTTGCAGAGTAGACATAGCCTAAGAGAGAGCAGTTCATGTCCATTCAGTACAAATGGAGAATTCTCATTTATGGCCAACTGCCAAGCTTTCCTCTTCTCCCCAAAACAGATACGGTAGCTTGTTTTCTTTGGATATGCAACTTCATTTTCTGCAATTAAAAGTCACAGACACTTGAATGCTCCATTCTGTGAGCCTCCATGAGAGGCACCAAACGACGTAGGAGCCTTTTCACAAGCAATAAGCAAGCACTGGGTCAAAGTACAATGCTTTGGCTTGCAAAATAACTGAGAACCAACAGTTTCCATGCTACACCAGTCAGATATAAGGGGCAAGGAATCCTCCATCAGCTTCTTCCTCCCCAGCCTCTCACAGCCTAAACCCGAAAATGTAACTCAAAAAAAGGCAGGTCCTTGCATGCTGCATG
Organism: Mauremys mutica; assembly: GCF_020497125.1. Taxonomy (NCBI): domain Eukaryota; kingdom Metazoa; phylum Chordata; order Testudines; family Geoemydidae; genus Mauremys; species Mauremys mutica. Next base: position 76,892,689 of record NC_059082.1, on the reverse strand, counting down.
TTTTAGACAAGCTTCAGAAATGTAATCATGAATGGTGAGGCTGCCAAACCAAACTGGATTTTGAAGCGAGGGATGCGTCTCAGAACAGGTCTGCCTGGTTAAATATCGAAGAAAAACAAATCGGAACAAGCCACAACCAGGGAAAGTTAAAACTACCCACAAAGACTCAATCTCTTAGTACGTCCGCAGCTCCAGTGGCTCCCCTTCTAAAAAGAAGTGAGATCACTCTGCCCTTGGAATCAATGAAGTCTTTATTCCAGCGCTGATCAGGAGAGAGAGAAGGAAGAGGAAGTGCCTGTATTGCTAGTGACACCTCTGCTGCTTCTCCTTTAGCACATGGCCTCCATCTGAAATAAACCATGCACAGGAATTCCCAAGCCTGGTGAACCTTGCCAATATGTGTGCGTGTGTCCGGTTATTTGGCTTGCAGCTTGAACACCTGCTATTTTTAATCATCCCTCCCCCAATTCTGGGGAATCACCAAGTCACCATGCTGAATATTCTGTTCCCACAGAGTACTGAATGGCTGAGACAACACAGGAAGTCCACAAAATACCTATCTCAGGCCTGGTCTACACTAAGAAGGGGGTTCGAATTAGGGTACGCAAATTCAGCTACGTGAATAGCGTAGCTGAATTCGAAGTACCCTAATTCGAACAACTCACCCGTCCAGACGCGGCGGGGTCGAACTCCGCGGCTCCCCCGTCGACTCCGCCAACTCCTTCTGCCGAGGTGGAGTACCGGAGTCGACCGCGGCGCTTCCGGAGTTCGAACTATCGCGTCTAGATCAGACGCGATAGTTCGAACTCCAAAAAGTCGAACTCTCCGCGTCGAACCGGCAGGTAAGTGTAGACGTACCCTCAGAGTACTTCACTGACTACAAACTGTTAATAGTGCTGGAGCAATGGAAAACTCACAGGAGATCCTGGAATATATGGTTATGGGGTATAATGACTAGAACAGGATGAATAACTGGACAATTGAACTTGATGTTACCTTAGCTTTCCCCATCACACACTTACTGGAATAAAACATCAATCTGGATTAAATCCCAAGTGACCTGAAATAGATCAACTGTAGGGCTGATCTATATTCTGTCCAAGGCAACTAGGCTCTTACTAAGCTTGAGTTGGAAGCAAGGCACATCAAGCACTTTTCACACATGTAATACAACATTGCACATAATACTACTTGCATTCCTACAGCACTTCGCATGTTTGAAGAACCATACACAAGTTAATCTACAAAACACTTTTAGGAAGTAGCCATTACCCACATTTCACACATGGAAAAAAAATGGAGGCAGAGTTTTTAAATGATTTGTCCAAGGTCACAAAGCAAGTCAGTGGCTGGGCCAAGATTAGAACTTAGTTCCTGAGTTCTACCCTCATCCTCATTCCATTGTTAGAGCACACTGTCTCCCAATAACACAGATCATTAGCATTGCATTGTGAAAATATAAAAATTAGACCAGAATAAAAGCACCTGTACTGCCCATAATGCTTTAGAATTTGCATAGCACACTTCATAATATGCAAGTCTCTGAAGATCTAGCAATTCAATTCATTCAAGTTCCCCACTTTACTAGCCAGAGCCAATATTATTAAAAATGAATACATTTTTAAAATCCTACCTTTCATTATTTATGCCGGGGTGGCCAAACGTACTGACCCTATGAGCCGCATACGACAACCTTCAGAAGTTTGAAAGCTGGCGCACGCCTGCCAGGGCTTGTGGCTTCTGCCCCACGGGAGGCACTTGCTGAGGCTCGGAGTTTCAGTCCTGCAGGGTGGAGGGTCTCAGGGCTTCAACCCCACAGGACGAGCCAGCCAAGGTTCGAGGCTTCAGCAGAAGCCCTGAGCGCCCTCCACCAGTCCGGTAGGCGGAAAATGGGGAGGTGTCGGGGGCAGTGTTCTCTCTAATTTTTCCTACACAGATGCAGAATGAATTTGTTATGTGAACCAACATGGAGGTGATGTGTGTCACACCACTCCATATTGGTGCACATACAAAATTCATGTGGCGGAGGTGGGGCCAAGGGGTTCAGAGCATGGGAAGGGGCTCAGGTAGAGGGTTCAGGTGTGGGCTCTGGGGTGGGGCTGAGAATGAGGGGCTGAGGGTGCAGGCTGCCCCAGGGCTAAGATGGAGGGGGGGGAGGAGGAGAAAGAGAGAGGACTCCCCACAGCAGCACCTGGGCTGGGGGGGAAGAAGTGCTTCTCCCCACCATGGCAGCTCTGGGGCTGCAGGATAGGTGCCTCTTCCCCGTACACGGCAGGTCCAGGGGAGGGGCGCCTCTATCCACTGCAGCATGTCCAGGGCTGGGGGAGAGGCATCTCTCCCCGCCGCAGCCCTGAGCACCTGCATGGTACTTAATAGGCTGCTGTGTGGGCACACAGCTTAGAGGGAACTGGGGGGGTGGGGAGGGTCACCAGGAGCTGCACTTTAACTGTAAAAGAGCCACACGCAGCTCATGAGCTGCTGTTTGGCCACCCCTGACTTATGCCATTAACTCACTCAATTTGGACGAGAATAGACTAGTCAGTTTTCCTTCCTGCTGACAGTCATCTTACAGTTACATTGTTGGGTCCTCAGGCAATAACACAGCACATCCTTGTCTACACACAAACTTACAACACCGTATAGACATTCATATTCTGGTATAAAGAGTGGCTTTTTTGGTTTAGCTTAAGTCGATTATGACCAGCTTTAAGTTAAATTTAAGTAAGCCGCTCTTCTATCAAAATAAGTGTCCATACAGGGTTTTTCACTGGTTTAACAAATACTGGTTTAAAATCACAGCTTAGGTTAAACCCATGTAGACAAGACCTAATTCTCAAACTGTGGTCCACAGAGAACTTACAAAGGCTGCTCTGCAGAGCTGAAACAGTGGTGAGAAACACAGGCTAGGAAATTTGCTGCTCATTATATCCAATCGCCTAGGGTCTCCAGAGTCTTTCCAACCAAGTGAACTGAAAAATTCATGCCACTCTTCATCCAGCAGCAGTGCTTCAAATTCTTCATGTCAGGTGATTTGGGGTGTAAAGTTTCAACTGTGACAAAGTTTGTAACCAAGAATAACAGCCGCAAGGGGGAAGACTTGCAATTAGGTGGTCAAGTGTCCATGATAAAGTCTGTTTTTAAGAAAGTGGACAACATAATAAGAGAGAGTTTGAAAAATTGCAAGACAATACTTAGAACTAAATAAAAAAAAACAGTAAGTATTTTCCCTAAATTTCATGACCATTTACAATTGATTTTGTATACACTTTTTCTTTTCTTTAAAAACAGTGTCCCTTTCAGAAACTGAAGTAAATGAGTACAAGACAGGATGCCAGAGCCTACTGTTACTCCTACACTGATTCAGTGTTGACCCTGAAGTACTAACAGAACTGCCCCCATTTTCAGAAATGCTGACCAAATTCCAAGTTTCAAAAAACAGAGTTAAGTTACTATGGGGTTATTAGTAACAAAGCCAGATTAAAATAAAAGATTTAAACGTTTTTAAATTGCATCTCGAAGTGATGGCAAGTAGGTGCATGGAAAATAACTCCACACCAAACGTCATCTCTAAGGCTTGTCTGCACTACAAAGACAATCCAGTCTAAAGATCTGGTTACATGACCCTGAAAATGCATTCATGGTGAATGAGAGTAATCTATGGCATAACTAGGACTTCTAATTCAGTCGGATTTTGCAGTACACTCAAGGAATTCAAGGGTTACAATAAGGTGTGTGATATTAAAAGAGGATATCTGTAATGGAGCACCAGAGCTTGAAAGCCCTGCATCAAAGGTAGTCCCATAATTCCTGAGATTTATTGTGACAGTTAGGTGTATTTCACAGACTGAATTTAGCCTAACAGCACATGGTCTCATCCACAGAGAAGTTATTCAGTGCCCTGAATCAACAGAAAAGGATTTTTTCTGCCTGACTGAGTGCCATGTTCTTATGATCAGGCTGTTTTATCAGCTTCCTATTGACTGAGACCTATCTGGGTTTCTTTTCCATCTTGGCACCAGCAAGGCAGAACACAGCAGTGATTTTTAAAGGAATTCTGAACTGAAACAGGAGGAAATAGCACCAGGGTCTGTCTCTCAGACGCTCACAGAGTCTGCTGCCAGCCAATACATTTTCCCTTGAAGCCATACAACTTCAAAACAGGATTCAACCACGTTTACAGATGGTAGCTCTTGGAGACAAAGTACCCCTGACTAAGCAAAGAGTGGACTCATTTCCTCCTAGAAGCAAGGTGGTCTCACACTGCAGAGCTGCTGAGGTTGGCAGATTTGATTTTGTTTAAATAAAGCTCATTCCCTCTCTAGGTGGTGCACGTCTGGGAGAGAAAATAAATAGGCTGGAAAAAAAAACCCAGGCCTGCAGTGGAGAACCTGCAGAGAAGCAAGCTAAAATGTAAACAGAAAGGCAGAGAGATAGAGAGATGGGGTCAGGAGGGCAGGGCGGGGACTGTTTGTTTTGAGCAGTGCCTGTGTGTTTGTTCTTGCAGGTACAGTACCACAAACCAACACAGAAAGTGTGGGACGGATGGAGGGGGAGGAGCAGGGGCCACTTTCCAAAAAGGAAACAAGCCCGACCTAGGATTTACAAACTACAACCATTTTCCATTGACCAATCAGGAAAGGGCAAGCCAAACGCACACCAAATTTGGAAAGTTAATACTGGAAAGGGAGGAGAGAGGGAGGGGAGCTGAGCTAATGAAAACCTCCTCCCAACACACGGAGGGAATAAACAGGGGAGGGCTCAAGCTCTGAGCTCTCTCCAGGCCTCAAAAACATTCTTCGAAAGGGGACAAAGGCAGTTGCTGCAGCTAACAACCCAACACAGGGACACGGGGCCCTGGGAGAAGTTCGCATTCTGGAGATCCAGTTTATCTGCTCAGCGAAGAACATTCACTCTCTCAAGGAAAAAAAAAACACGCAGATCTCATTCACTTCCTGAAACACGAAAGACAGGATATGAGGGTGGAGAGAAGGAGGGGGTGAGGAGCAGAACAGGGATGTTTACAAACATGTCAGCTCCTCCCCATCAAGAGGAACACAAAACGAAAGGCATCTGGGCAAGCAAAACCTCAGAAGTCTTTTGAGGTTTTCGAAGACTCTGCTGTATTTGCTTCTGCTATGGCAAACGGATGCAAACATCAATCATCTTTGGTGAATCATCTCTGCTGGGGCAGAGCAAAATTCAACACTACTATTTCCACTCTCTCCCTATGCCAAAAAAAAAAAAAATCGAGTGGAGTCATGTATCAGTTGCAGACATATACCAGAGTCAAAGGTGCACCCTCTGTGAGGAACGTAAGCCACACTGTGCTGCCTGACACAAAATGACAATGGAAATGGACAACGACACTACCTTCCTCCAGCTCCCTGCTGCAACTAGCTACATTTAAAAGAGGCTGAATATAAACTAAAAATGCAGCCTGAACAGAGGACTCAAAACCACACCCACCACCAGCCCCCTCCTTCTTGAGTATTTACACTACACAGCTGCGCAACTTAGCAAAGAGGAAAAAGCTTACCCAACAAGCAATGTGCTTCCAATCCCAGGCAAAGCCAAACACTGCCTTCATGACGTCCAAGTCATTCAAGTTAATATACTAACTGCATTAGCGCTAACAAGTCAGAGATCCATTGTGCATTACCACATTTTACAAATTGGTGAATCAGAAAAAACAAACCAAGGCTATTACATCAAGCATACTCTGGTTGTTTTGACAACTATAATATCTCCTACTGTAACAGTAAATGTACTGTACTTTGTGCAAGTAAAGACGCTTAGCATTAGAAGATCTCACTTTGGCTCTTCACTATCAACTCTTGGCTGAGAAGCAAGAAAATAATTATTTGATTTTCTGATTAGCAAAGCTTCTGAACCTTTATTAATAATCTACATAATAGAAAATACACATTTATTAATTCTCAAATCTCCGTAGTCTATCAGTGGACCAAGTGTCTGACAACATTGTTCCCTCTCCTTACTGACCGGCTACCTTTACCCTAGCTTCAGGGAACACGTTGGCTCCAATTTAAAAAAAAAAGAAAAAGGAAATGAAAATAAAATGTATAACAAATAATGCAACATAGCAGGCAAACACATCTAGGGAGCACTTAATGGAACAGATCATCCCTAGACCATCAAAGAGGTCTCACTCTATGCCCTTTTCTCATTCTTTAATTTTAGTTCTACGCATTTATTATACAAATGATTTGAGATCTTAAATCTCTATCCCTCACCCCCAGGACTTTTCAATTCATCTTTAAGTAGCTTCCATGATCTGGAACAGGGTTCAGCAACCTATGGCACGCACGCCAAAGACAGAACGCGAGCCAATTTTTAATGGCACGCTGCTGCCTGCCAGAGTCCCGGCAGGCAGCAGCATGCCATCAAAAATCCTGCCCAGCCTGGCCCGGTCCGCTCTTCTCCATCCTCCGCTCCCCCAGCCCTCCCACATCCCCACCCACACCCCAAGCACCATTTCATGTATTAAGTGTACTGGGTAACCAATGCTACGTTCGTGCTTGGAGGATGTGGACGGAATCTCCAGCGACAACAAGGAGGGAAGCCCAGAACCTTCTCTGCACCCTGTATCGCAGGCACCTTACCTGATAGTGCCAGTGGGGGAGGGCAGGGGGCTGACCAAGCTCCGGAGATCCGGCTCCGGAATGTGTATCTTCAGAGGTGATATCTGAGGATAAAGCGGCCGAAGGGGAGGTGATGAAGCTTCCTCCTTCACTTCCTCTTTATGGTATAAAGATGTGAATTGGATCTTTATGACTGTGCTAGGGAATCGGAAAGTACACCTGCAAAAGGGAAAGAGAGAGAAAGGATCAATGTACTGAGCATAAACCAACTGGATGGAACATGCAAGTCCATGCAGAGAGGTACTCGATCTGTTTCAGAGTAGCAGCCATGTTAGTCTGTATCCACAAAAAGAACAGGAGTACTTGTGGCATCTTAGAGACTAACAAATGTATTTGCACATAAGCTTTCGTGGGCTACAGCCCACTTCATCGGATGCATGCACTGGAAAATACAGTAGGAAGATATATAGATACACAGAGAACATGAAACAATGGGTGTTACCATACACACTCTAACGAGAGTGATCAGTGTGTAGCACTAATGAATTAATATGTTAAGAGTTTAGACCTCTCTACAGCACTTTTCCTCCCAGAATCCTAAACCACACTGAAGCCTACAGCACCCCTGTGAGGATAAGTATTATTATGCCCATTTTATACATACATTAACTGAGGTTTTGAAAAGTTAAGTGACTTGCCTTAGGCCAAGTAGTGAATCAAGAACATAAGAACAGCCATACTGGGTCAGAGCAAAAGGTCCACCTAGCCCAGTATCCTGTCTTCCAACCGTGGCTAATGCCAGGTGCCCCAGAGAGAATGAACAGAGCAGGTAATCATCAAGTGATCCATCTTCTGTCACCCATTTCCAGCTTCTGGCAAACAGAGGCTAGGGACACCCATCCCTGCCCATGCTGGCTAATAGCCATTGATGGACCTATCCTCCATGATATTATCTAGTTCTTTTTTGAACCCTGTTATAGCCTTGGCCTTCACAACATCCTCTGGCAAAGAGTTCCACAGGTTGAATGTATATTGTGTGAAGAAATGTTTCCTTTTTAAAAAAAACACACACACACACACAAAAACCTGCTGCCTACTAATTTTATTTGGTGGCCCCTAGTTCTCGTGTTACAGGAAGTAGTAAACAACGTTTCCTTATTTACTTTGTTGGGTAATAAGGTAATAATTGGAGATATACCAATCTCCTAGAACTGGAAGGGACCTTGAAAGGTCATCGAGTCCAGGCCCCTGCCTTCACGAGCAGGACCAAGTACAGATTTTGCCCCAGATCCCTAGGTGGCCGTCTCAAGGACTGAACTCAACCCTGGGTTTAGCAGGCCAACGCTCAACCTACTGAGCTATTCCCCCCATGTAGTTTCTTACAATAACGATTTTCATCAGGTTACCAAAAGGGATGTAAAACATTAACCGGTTAACCAGTAAGCATGAGTCTTGCTGGTTAACCTGCCTTAACTGTTAACCCCCGGCCAGCCCTGCACCGCCCAGCCCCACGCTGCTCGGCCCCGCCCGGATTGGCCCCGGCCGTGCTGGCAGGATTGGCCCAGCCACTTAACCAGTTAACTGTTTAAACAAAATATTTAATTGTTTAAACTGTTAACTTTTTAAATGGTATTTACATCCCTAGTTTCCAAAAATCCCCAATCCCCAATCAATACGAAGCAGAAGAGCCATGAGGACCAATGACCGAGCAATAAGCACTTAAAGCCTTTACGGTGTAACCTGGACAACTGTTATATGCAATGTGAAAATTACAGTCAGTGACATCTCTCTGTTCATACCACAGCACATTAGGCAAAATTTACCCAATAAACCGCATGAGGCAGTGTTAATGGGTTATCACTGATCAAACTGGTTTCTGATCAGCAACAGAAGAGCCTATTTAGTGACAGATACTAAGCCATACAGTCCAAAGGGAAGTGACTAACGCAGCCAGAACAGCACTCTGTAAGCCACCAGGACCTTGGTAGCGGTCTTTCATTTTATCTAGTACAAATTGTCATCACAAACCTCAGTACAGCCCTAGAGAAGCATTGGGAAATTCAGTGGGAAGTAAACTTTCCGGCATTTTCCATGTTTAAATGGAACTTTTTAATTTAGTGTTTTCAAGATATATCAGGCTGTAAAAGTTAGTGTGCTGCACATTCCACCTTATCACACTTCTAAATTAGGCAATAATATATAATCAATATGAGCAGTCCATGGATCACTGCATGACCATTTTTGCTTGTACCAGCATCAGGGAGGCAGGAGAGGGTAGCGGGCTTCAGAGTGGAAAAAGTCAGCAGAATATAATTATGCGGAGGTCTTGTCTACAGTGAGAAAATGAAGGAATCTACATCATTTCTCTAGCACCAGTTTGGTGCAGCTTCACATGTGCTAGCAATGCCAGAACACCAGAGTAGATTGGGCACCAGTATTGTAACTTTGGTGTTATTAAACCCTGCAGAATTAGAGGATATGGTGATAAGAACACCTGTGAGTGAGTTACACTAGTGTTTCTAGTGCTGATGGCAGGAGAACAATTTGCTACTAGACCCAATATGGAAGAAATATCTCAGTTTCTCACTGATGACACAGCTCACTTCTCCCCAGGGTGCTTTTAAGGAATCAGCAATGAGTAGCGCGGAGTTAGCTTTCTGGGATGTGAAGCTCCTGCTGCTCCTCCTCATTTCATCTCCCAAGTGAGTTTGCTCAGTATTCAGGAACTTGGAAGCACAATGGCTCTGCTGAATATGGCAGGAGCTTGTGTTGTACTGAATTCACTGCAGAGGCCCTGCCACCTGCACTCAGCAATGCATTAAATAGAAAAATCAGCACCTGCAATACAACCCAGCCATGTTTATTGAACCTTTCAAGACATGCTCCCCTGCAGTTTTGCTGAGAGAGAGCCATTTGACACAACAGACTATTAGTCCCAGACACCTTACAGGGGTGTAACAGACAAAGCCCAGCATGACCAGCCCACAACAGGCTTTTGAGAGAACACTCAGGGTTAAGCTTTTGTACGCACCATGGGTTTCCTCACAGAAAGCAAAATATCAGACTGCAATGAGCATCACAGACTAAGGTTTTAAACTAGTAAATGCAATGTTTAGACATATTTAAAACTCCTTAATGAGGACAGACCACCCTTCATTTCAGTGTTATGGAATTCTCTATTATAATATCAGATGCCCAGTCTGTCCCCTCATTTGTGTCAAGACTGAAGAAATATATGGTTTCCCAAGCTTTTAGTGGTTCCAAGCTGTTGCTGATCTTAATAGGTTTAATTGCACAAGGCCCGATGGCATCATTGTGCAGGACAGGTATATATGAACAGCAACGGTATATGCTAGACCTTCTACTTCAGCCTCATCCCAACGGGCATCTGGGAGCCAGCATGACTTAATCCACTCCATTGTTTCACCTCATTTCTGCAGGAATAGTCCTCAGGCCACACAGCTTCTCCACTATTCAACACGGCTCCTCTCTCAGTAGTGTGTGTATTTTAGCCGCTCTTAGCTCCTTGAGAGGGACGCCATGCCCTTCTTGTTTCCTTTTTACCACGCTCCTTTGGTTTGCCTTATATTTTTTAGGCTTTCTAGATAACTCTGCTTCGATTGCTTTGTATTTTAATGCTGCAGCTCCCTGTCACAAATAAATATGGGTTACAGAGTATGAACTATCCCACTATAAAGGTATGTTTAGATGCAGACCATTTAACATTGCTTTGGCTCTCTAGCCCTACCTGCGGCAATCTAATTCAGTCACATGTCTTAGCCACACCTTCAAACTGGAAGGGAAGGGTAGAAATAGGAGCGCTGGGCCTATAGCATGAGCTAAAGATCAATCCATTTGCTGCTGTGACGATTTCATGTTAACTGTAAGGCTTCCCTCTCCACTGGAGCAGGACCTTGAGAACTACAACCAGTTTCAGCACAGTCTCCCTAGCTAGCACAGAGATGGATATTTTGTCAGAAAACTGTGTTACAAAAATCAGATAAGGTAGGTTTGCTTAATGCACTTTGCTTATCAAGGCTTTGTCTACATTGACTTTTCTTATAACTTTCCACAGCTGTACCTCCGCCAGTAGTAGAAATGGCAGGAACGTGCTAGCCAAGATATGGTAATTAAATTGTGTCAAGCCCTATCATCTAAATCCGATTAAAAAGCTGGTAGCTAGTTTATGCTACAGAATACCATTACAGCTGCATCTTGCTACACACCTAAACATGGTTACAATTTTTTTCTAATGTAGCCAGGGCTTAAGGAATCAATGCCACCAGGAAGCATGCACCCCAGATTCCCATCAACCTCCACTGAGTTTGAGGTGAGTCTCCTATAGTAGGATCAGGCCCCGAAGGAGAACATTGTGCCTAGAATTGCTGTTAAGGTTTGGTTCTGTTTGAGGCTGCTAACATTGGCTAGTCTACCTGAATTACTGATTATTCACACTGTTTGAGCTAGTGCTTCACAACAGTATGCAAACATTCACTAATTATTATGGACATGTGCTGGTGAGAAATCAGCTGGAGAGCAAGCCTGTCAGAAACATATGAGGTCTCCTTAAGTTTTCACCAGCAAAAGCTCTGTGTTTCCAATTATGCTGCGACTGAATGCAGCCTTCCCCCCCACACTAAACTTTTTCAACGTTCTCTTGGTTACTTTTCTTCCCCGTCCCGACACCAAAAAAGTCCACCCTAAATCTACATTGAAGTTTAGGATATGAGGTGGATTTATTTGAGAAGAAGGCAGAGAATGAGAGGGGATGTGTATACCAATGTGGGATTTGCAGGTGCCTGGGTTTATGCTTTTTCAAAGGAACAGATAGCAGAGCAGTACACTCAGCACTAAATCAGGACTAAAAAGCGACAAAGAGTCCTGTGGCACCTTATAGACTGACAGAAGTATTGGAGCATAAGCTTTTGTGGGTAGCTTTCGTGAGTGAATACCTACTTCGTCAGACGCATTCACCCACGAAAACTTATGCTCCAATACTTCTGTCAGTCTATAAGGTGCCACAGGACTCTGTCGCTTTTTACAGATCCAGACTAACACAGCTACCCCTCTGATAAATCAGGACTGTATGTTTATTTCTAAAAAGATAAATAAATAAAAATCTGTTAAAAAGCTTTAAATAAGTTACAGTATTTGATTCATACTGCACATCTCTTCAAGGACTCCTACCAGCCAATATTCTCTAATGTTTCCATCAAAGGAGAGACCACTTTGTGAAAGCACAGATTAGATACAACGTAACAGTAGCCTCCTTCAGATGCCTTTGGAATTCCCAGTTAATATGATTGCAGACCACATTTGTGCTCTATAAAGCACTAAGTTTTACTCAACACTTGCTACAGGCAGTAGTTATATCCCATAATAACTGGCCATATAACTATCTGCCAGTTAGTGGCATACTGTTACAACACACACCATAATTTACACCTTAATTTCCTGTAGGAGAGAGGTTCGTACGCCTTGCAATGACTGACAATTGGTTTTTGTGGGTTTTTAGTTTTGTTTTTTTAAACAGCTAGGTCTCTCCATCTAACTGCACCTCCAGAAAACGCATAAAAGCAAGTTGAAGGAAACTGACTGTTCACTGCCTGCATAACTTCCAGAGTGGTTGCTATGCCCCTGCTGCACAAGGCAACAGATAGGCTACAATGGTTGCATCATGGAGATGGCTCCTGCCCCTGATTACAGGGTGCTGCTGGTATCACCACATAGAAAAGACAAGGCTTTTCAAAAAGTTCCTAGCCATCCTCCTCACCCTGGACAACACAGCATACGTCAAGGCAACGTTCATGTGGTGAACCAACGATAGTGACCACAAGCATTTCATCTATGTAAGATCTGCAAATAAAATGGTAGGAAACACTAGACTTTACATAAAACACCCCCCCCCCCCAAAAAGGCAGACTGTAGTGGAAATTGTTTGAAAGTAAAGAAACCACAATGAAAGGTCTTTACCACTACATGATTCTATATTGAACTGACAGACATTAGACAAAACACTTACATAGGCTAGAAAGAGGATACTACAGCCTGGTTTCTTTCTGAAAGCACACTGTGTGGCATTCAAGACCCAATGGCTCCTGTTAAGCTCTGATGCATAATGGAAAAGGGAAGATACATTAGAGATTAAAAGAGCCAGGAAATAATGTTTGAAAGTAAAGATTAATAGAACCATTAATAATTCAAGTTAAACCACCACAGAAAAGCAAGATGACAAAATGAAGAAGAGACACTGACTGTGAAGGACTCTAGATTTAAAGTGTTACAGTTTGTCAGATAGTAGGCACTGTAGGAAAAATACAAAACAGGAACAAAAATTTAAATAAACTATAGGTAGGTCTAGTATACATTACTCATCACCAGCAAGTCGGTGTCACCTGTGCTTATCCTCCTTATCTTGTCATAGCACAGGATCCCACTGTACTCAGAAGGTTCAGAAACAAAAGAGTTTGCACACTAACAGCATCTGCATTTCAGAGTGGCACTATGATGGGGTTGGGGACGAAGTGTATTTTATGCAATGCTTCATTATAAATATACTTAGGGGAATGGGATCACACACAAGTAATAATGGCATTTCTAGGGTTCACTTAGAAAAATCACACTGCCAGAGTGCCAATCATAGCAACAACTGTGATGGTAACAGAGCCACTGTCATAACTAGCTGCAAGGTTTTCATTACAAGCCTTCTTAGAGTCATTCAAAAAACAACCTTAACTCTACCTCCATAACTGTGCCTAACCTCAGTCCAAGGACCACAGGGGGGTTCCAAAGAGGATGGATCTAGACTGTTCTCAGTGGTACCAGATAATAGAACAAGGAGTAATGGTCTCAAGTTGCAGCGTGGGAGGTTTAGTTTGGATATTAGGAAAAACTTTTTCACTTGGAGAGTGGTGAAGCACTAGAATGGGTTACCTAGGGAGGTGGTGGAATCTCCTTCGAGGTTTTTAAGGTCAGGTTTGACAAAGCCCTGGCTGGGATTATTTAGTTGGGGATTGGACCTGCTTTGAGCAGGGGGTTGGACTAGATGACCTCCTGAGGTCCCATTCAACTGATATTCTATGATTCTTATCTTTTTACCCCTATCAATCTACATAATCAGATTCCAAGAATGTGTCTGTATGTTAATTTATAGCCTAAAATATCTGTTGAGTCAGTGTGAAGTGATGGAAGCAACTCTTTATTCAAGAGCTCTTTGTTCGGAATATCACCAGGTTGAATCATCACTGGGTTTTGCTGTCTCTTACCATCCAGTTTTTAAATTCTGGGACTTTGACTTTACAAGTTGCACCCATAGAACAACATGAGCTTTCAGCTACTATTTAGAACGTCAACTCCCAGCATAGGGACACTGTTTTATTTCTATATCTATGGGCTCGTCTTTACTACTGGGAGATGCACACTGCTGCAATCGATGCAGCAGGGGTTGATTTAGCGGGTCTAGTGAAAACCCGCTAAATCGACAGCAGAGTGCTCTCCAATTGACCCCAATACTCCACCTACCTGAGAAGAGTAAGGTAAGTCAACAGGAGAGCGTCTCCCGTCGACGCAGCACAGTGAAGACACCAGGGTAAGTCGACCTAAGTTATTCACCTCGCTGGAGTATCGTAACTTAGGTCAACTTACCCCAGTAGTAAAGACAAGCCCCTAAGGTATCAAGTACATTTATGGCACTATAACAAAATAAAGATCTTGTCTTCACTAGACTTTTTATTTGTCAAGTTCATTATTCCAAGTTACCTCAAGATACCTGACACTTTTACAGGTTGGTGTGGACAGTCCCCGCACATTTACTCCAAGCCACCAACGATTTTCCTTTATTCATCCCTAGGATAAAAACCGACATTTGTAGCCTGGAACAACCATGTGGGGAGTGTCCCCAGCAGCCTTTACAAAGGTGTTAAACACTACAAGATAACTGGTAATCTAATAACTTGAGATAATCATCTAGTGCAGGCCTGCACAACTCAAAGCGGCGAGGGCCACATTCCTCCAAAGAAAACAGCTGAGGGCCGAAACCTCCCAGCCCGAGGAAACACCCCGCCCCAGGGCCGCCCAGCCCTGCGGAAACAAACCCTCCTTCCCCAGCGCTGCCCCCACCAAAAGAGCTGTGGGCCAAAAAGGAAGGTTGGGGGTGGGGAAGTGATACTTTATTTTAAATCAACCAGGGGCTCCCAGCTAAAGAGGTGGCTGGGAGCCCTCAGGGTCAAATTAAAGGGCCCGGGGCTCCGGCGGCTGGGGGAACCCGGCAGGGCCGGCTCTAGGTTTTTTGCTGCCCCAAGCAAAAAAAAATTTGGCTGTCCCCATTCCCAGCCCTGGGCTCCCCCCGTACCCTCCTGCTGCCCCAGTCCTGGGCTCTCCCCCCACCCACCCCCACCCCCTGCCACCCCAGCGCTGGGCTTCCCCCTTTCCTCCCCACCAGTGCCCTCCTTCCACCCTGCTGCTGCCACAGCCCTGGGCTCCCCCCCACTAGTGCCCCCCCCACACACCTCCTGCCGCCCCAGCCCTGGGTCACTGGTAACTCGCTCCACGGGCGGGTCATTCAGCCGGAATTTTGGATGTGCACAAAACACAGACAGGATTGGTTCCCATATGGTTACAGAGCTGCAGTAAAGTGGAACAATTTTCAGCTTGTGTGATTGGAGGCTATCTGGATGCATATTATAAGACTGTCCTCCATAAATGAGGAAAAGTTGAGGTGCTTTTGTTCCACTCTTTCTTTCTATGGGGAATTTGCCAATGCAATATCACTGTCTTCCTTTCAAACAAACAAAAAGGCAATGGCTGTTGAAAATAGCAATTCCAGTCCTAATAAGCATTTCTTGCTCAATTTTATCCTACTTTTTCTACAGCAAGTTACAGTGGATCAGTATATTTGATTTGGGAGAAATGAAGTAAAAGCTGCCCAAACCGAGCTTGAGCACTCCTGAATTTTGAGGTGTTCAAATCTGGAAGGCAGGTGCTGGGGGTGGGAGAGGGCTGTGGGTTCCATGGGGGAGCATGGCAGCAACTGTCTGGAGCTGCACGGAGCCAGACACGCTGGTCTGAGTGGCACAGTAAGCGGTTTGGGGGTTGGAGAAGGGGTAGAGGGTTCCAGGGGGCAGTCAAGGGACAGGGAGCAGGGGGGGTTGGATGGGGCAGAGGTTGGGAGGGGCAGTCAGGGGACAGGCAGCAATTGGATAGGCATGGGAGTCCAGGAGGTTTATCAAGGGACAGGTAGGGGGTGGGGTCCTGGGGGGAAGTTAGGTGGGGGTCTCAGGAGGGGGCAGTTGGGGACAAGGACCAGTGGTGCTTTGATAGGGGGTAGCGGTCCTGGGGGGCAATTGGGGCAGGGGTCTGGGGAGGGGGCAATCAGCGGCCAGAGGCTGGGATTCAAAGGGCTGTGGGCTGCTGGCAGCCGCGGGGAGCCCTGAGCCCTTTAAATCCCAGCTGCGGCCGGGATTTAAAGGGCTCTGGGCTCCCTGCCCCTGCGGGCAGCGCAGAGCCCTCTGACTCCTGGCCGCAGCTGAGATTTAAAGGGCTCTGGGCTCCCCGCCGCAGCGGGCAGCCCAGAGCCCTCTGATTCCCGGCCGCGGCTGGGATTTAAAGGGCTCTGGGCTCCCCGCGGCTGCCGGCATCCCAGAGCCCTCTGACTCCCGGCCACGGCTGGGATTTAAAGGGCTCTGGTCTCCCTGCCCCTGTGGGCAGCGCAGAGCCCTCTGACTCCCGGCTGCGGCTGAGATTTAAAAGGCTCTGGGCTCTCTGCGGCTGCCGGCAGCCCAGAGCCCTCTGATTCCCGGCCGCGGCTGGGATTTAAAGATCTCTGGGCTCCCCGCCGCAGCGGGCAGAGCAGAGCCCTTTGAATCCCGGCCCCCGCTGGAATTCAAAGGGCTCTGGACTGCCCGCAGAGCGCCGTGTGTGGGGGGATTTAGAATCCCCTGGCGGGCCGCACAGTGAGGCTCCGTGGGCCGCATTCGGCCTGCGGGCCGTATGTTGTGTAGGCCTGATCTAGTGAATAGCAGGAAAATTTAATCAGGCCCATCTATGAAAATCAATTTTCCCACAAATTAGGAGATAGCAATCCATTCCCTGTTCCCACAGTGTAAAGGAGCAATCTAAAAGAAGACGCCTCAATCAATGCAAAGGAAGAACTACTGGTAAAATTTAGGCATCAGTATGCCCAGAGCCAACCTAAGACTATCTAGAAACTTCAATGATCTGCCTCACTGTGACCCAAGTACGAACCTATCCCTTGAAGTGCTGCCTCCAAATTGATGGGGGAACCATTTTTGACAAGAGAACTAATATTTCAGATTAAATGTTATTTGCTGAAACTAGATTGTAACAATCTTTTGATCATTAGAAAAAAGAGGTGAACTGTGCATGCTCAGCACATTATTTGATAACTGACATCTTATTCTGCATATGTAAAATAATTTGTCCTTTTTATGACTAGAGTACATCCAAGCTTCAGCTTTTAAAACCCAATGTAGTTTATGCTATTTGAATCCAAAAAGGGTCAAACTTTCTGCATTACAGTAATCCTCACAGCCAAACCAAATTTTGTCTAACCGGGCAAAAATAAACTTGCTCTCAGCCTGAGTCTAAGCATGGATAGCAT
Source organism: Mauremys mutica (assembly GCF_020497125.1). Taxonomy (NCBI): domain Eukaryota; kingdom Metazoa; phylum Chordata; order Testudines; family Geoemydidae; genus Mauremys; species Mauremys mutica. Next base: position 76,875,472 of record NC_059082.1, on the reverse strand, counting down.
CATCCCGGAAAGGATTATTTCTGACAAAGTTATAGCTGTCTTAAACCAGGAGGGGTGCAGTGAAGCCTCTTCTTCAACTTTAAATAAAGCTTCTTTAGCTGGACACTATAATGAACGTTAGTAGATAACTATATTGCAAGCACATAGCAGGATAGCTCTTCAGAGGCTTGTTTCAAGTAATATATGGGAAAGTAGTGTTCAAACACCTGGTTTTATACTTTGATTTTACACAGATATCTTCCCACTCCTTTTGGGTTTTTTCTCCAACAAATTTTTCTTAAAACCCATTTTGTTCCCAAGATTCATTTCATCTGCAATTCCTCTGAGAAACCAAGTCATCTACTTAACTAATTAATTTATTTATCTCTTGAGTGAAAAACTCATTTGTATATATAGATAGAGGGTCAAATGTTGGGAAAGAGAAGCATAAAGACAAGGGACCATTGTGTGTATTTAACTACAGATAAACCCAATGTAATAAATAAGGCATGTGCCTATCACCACCATGATCAATTTACCTGTATGCTGTATCTGTTTCCCATGTGTTTTTTTTATATTGGATGTTTCTTCAGGGCAGGGACAGTGTCATCCTCTGGATTTGGAAAGTACTTAACAAAATTGTGGAGCAGCCAAAATGCAGTAACACCCAGAGGCAAAGGTCCAAGACTTTTACCACTACTTCCACTCTCACTCACCTTCCCTAACTCTTCATGTCCAGATTTAAACAGAAACCCTAACTATTCATCTGAGAGCATAACGAAGTAAACACTCAGTCCAGGGGTAAGTCAGTGACAGATAGGAAATGGAATCATAACTTCAGTGGTGTCACCCTCTGTGATTCAGAAGAGGGGGCAAAAGAAATTGCTTCTACATCATCCCTGGCTCCCAGCTCCAGGCCCTCCAGTTTACTGGAAATTTGGATAATACAATGTTGTCGTAAATGGGTCCAGATTGGTATCATTTGAAGCCCTTTCTCCAATGGACACAATGCTATCAAACATGACAAACTTAGAACAATTACGTAGATATATGTCTAAGAATGTTTAAAAATCAACCTTTTAAATTATACTTTAAACACAGGAATGCATTGCTTAGGTTAAAAAAAAAAAAAAAAAAAAAAAAAAAGCCCATATTGATTTTTGGTAATCCCATGGAAGTTAGCCTTGACACGTAGGACTGAAAACATTATATTAATCAAAGTCATTGTCTCGGTCTAGGGCACCACTGCTAGAAACATTGATCTCTGTCTGCATCACACTACCATTTCTCCATACAAGGCAGGCTACTGACCAAACATTTGCAGGGTGACAAGCATCTGGTCTTTGCACATGAGCATTTGATCAGCTGAAGAATTGATTTGGGAGTGTACAGTATTTCACATATAACTGGTGTGATCAGTCCATCCTCCAAGACCTTCCCATGCCCAAGAGGGGAGGGGAGTTCTGGATGCGCTTGTTCATTTGCCCTCAATAGCAGGCATAAATGCACCCTTTGTCTGTGGCAATTTCTGTTGTCTACTTCCACCAATGTAGCTCTCCATGTGTTGTCGTGTTGATCTTCTTATGATAAACTCAGCATATGAGCCACTCCAGTGCATTTATGACCTGTCTTCCAGGGCTGTGAGATGCAAATTCCAATTAGAAGTCCTAAAGAGCAGTAAAGACTCAACCATTTTCACGTATCACCACACCACCCTGAAAGTTGGGTTTTATCAATCATTTCACTTCACTGAATTGCTTGATCCGGTCTGAGATATTGCAGCTCTCCATCATGCATGATAAGTCACTGAGAGCAGAATGTGGATTGGATGCATGGAACTCGTCTCTCAAGTCCTGTACCCTTTGGGAAGTGGCTTCAAACACATACATATGTTTTTCAAAGAAGACACCTAAATAGCATTTTTGAAGAGCAATAAGAGTTCAGGTGTGTACATCTCTAGTCCATTGCAATTTTTTCCATGAATGACTCTGGTTCACAATATTGTTGGTCTACAAAATCCCCCAGATCTCAGGAATATCAGTACCATCAACAAAGTAGTCAACTGCATGCATCACTGTGAAAAATGTGTGCAGTTCACCAGGATATAGATTCCACCATCCACAAAGATCATCACCAGACATTAGCAGCTGCTGAGAGGCCTGTAACGCATGTCTAGTGTCAGGATACATCTGCGGAACTGATTCAAAATGTATTTGTTCATACGTTCCAGCTACATAAGGAATGTTAACAGAACTGAGCGATCAGTGGGGCTAGCAGCAGCGGCGTCTCCAGGCATCAGCACTCCAAGCCCATGCCTGGGGCGGCAAGCCGCAGGGGGTGCCCTGCCAGTCCCTGCGAGGGCAGCAGTCAGGCTGCCTTCAGCGGCATGCCTGAGGGAGGTCTGCCGGTCCTGCGGATTCTGTGGCAATTCGGCGGCGGGTACACAAAGCCATGGCACTGGCAGATCTCCCGCAGGCAAGCCCCCAAATCCGCGGGGCCGGGGACCTCCCACAGGCATGCCGCCGAAGGCAGCTTCCCTGCCATGCTTGGGGTGGCAAAAAAGCTAGAGCCGTCCCTGGCTAGCAGGTATGATTGGCAGGATACATACACGTGTCATTCAATCTGGCATCTCATGTAGTGCCATGTTAAGATGCATCTTTCTCCTGAAATGGTGTGGTGTGGTATGGTATATCCTGCATGCCTGGGTTATTTGAGGATATGTCTTCTCCCCCTTCTGCTGAAGCTGTACTTGATTTTTTGCCTCTGGAGTGCATCCCACTTTTGCACAACTGTTGATTTAACTGCTCTGCCTGTGAAAACTAGACTTCTTGGCTTCAAAATTTTTGGAGCTTGGAAGGAATGTAAGTTAGTCATGAAGCTCCTTCAAAGAATGGTTCTTTGCTGGTCCAGACAGCACTTGAGGCTGGAATTAGTCCCCATTAATATGCTTTTGATAGTCGACCGTAACAGTAGCATGAAAGGTACCTTTAGCATCTGCTGTATTTTCAAGGAAGTCTAAGTTACTGGCAGCACAAAACAGAAATCCAGCCATGACAAGGTCTAGGGGAATGTACATCCCTTCATTCAGTTCCGTGCAATGAAGAACGCTGTTTGCAACTGACGTCATCAGGCAGAGTACTCTGTTGTAGTCAACAGAGAAGCCAATGCTGTGCAGAAGATGCACAAGGAATTTGTTACAGGGTTTAGGATGAACTGTTAAAGCAACAGCCACTTGTAGCGGTAGATTACTCATACACCACAACTGTGCGGCATGTGTGTTGGCAACCTTTCTTTCACTCAAGCACTCATACAGGAGGCTTTGCAATGAAATGGCAGTTTTGTGCTCCGCTTGCTTATTGTCAGACTTGCTGGTGCTGAAGTCACTGTGACCACCAGATGCACCACTTTAAGCAGTAGTACAGGTCACGCAGTATTATTTTTTCAGGGTTGGCATCAGCTATGGATCCCTGAAACTCCCACATACTGCAGAAAAAAAAAATGCTTCCTGTAAAAGTGTAGCAGCTGCAAACGGTCTTCATATTACTGTTGACATTAGTGCTTTCTTCCACTTTTGACAGTGCCATGTCTTTTGCGGCTTTTAGGGATATGCACTGTGATTAATTTCTGCGGATAGAATTGCTAAAAATTACACATCCATATCTCAAACCACTTATTGAAGATGAAGTGTAAGAGCTTTTCTGCTAAGCATTTGTTCCTCTTCAATCCCGTTCAAAGCACATATTTCTCTGTACTTAGACTCTGTATCAGCCATCACCACCACTTTCCCATCCCTTAGAGCTTATGCAAGCCAATTTATGAATTTCCGCCAACCCACTCAGTTTGCAGTAATAAAATTAGTATTTGTTTCTGTTGCCTTTACCTTTTGACACAACAGTTATATACATTATTGGTATAGCACTCCATGTGATGTGATATGCGACGTCATATGCATGGGCATCTTTTCGGTCAATGCACCTACTTTACTTTACTTCCATGCAACAGTTCTCACTAACAGTGACTGCTTCACACAGTTTCTCATGTGTCTCACATGTTAAAACTATGCTTAATGGACACTTTGGAGATTCCGGATTACCACAGTGAACGGTGTTCTCAAAATGCATTCCATGGGACCTAATCTAAGGCATATCAAACAAATGTAGAACCACAGAAATTTTGCTGCCTCTCACGTTATACATTTGTTTGATAAAAAGATTTTGATCTTAAAAACAAACTTATTTTCTGACCAGCATCTTATGGCTGTTTCTCTGGTGCTGAGTATGGAGGAGTGGAGTATCTCCATAGTTAGGGAGTCATGATGATAGAGGAAAAGTCAGCACTGCAGTGTACTGGCTTTTCTGGAAAATCTTCACTGCTCTCAGCTAAAGCTAAGACATGGACTAAGACTGTTGAGTCCAGGAGGTAAAGGCAGGAAAATCTAACAACAATATGGGCAATTTTCCCACCCACTGGAAGCAAAGAGGTTTCCCACTGCCAAATGGCAGGCTGATATATCAGCCCATGGTGTTGGAGAAATAGAGAGCCTGCATCTCAGAAAACATACAACAGAGGAACATATCTGAAAACTGTTCTACCCCACCCTGCTGGTGCCAGCAGGCACTGATGTGTCCATAGTTGCCAAAGGATTTTGTGCTTAATGCCAGACTATTTAGGGACAAACTCCAGCTGCCTGCAAAAAGCTTGATGAAACCAACAACCATTTTTGTTATTCAGAAGTAGGGAATGCACCACTTGGAACCATTAGCCAATATAACCAATGAGGATGTAGTATCAGAGCCTGCAGAGACTACCAATAAAAAAAAATAAAAAATAGACTATATTAAATATAACCGTCGTTATGCTAATAAAAACTTCACTGGGAGTTTTTTGCTACAGAAATTATGACAGAACTTCTATGGAACACAAGTCTAGATGTAGCAAGAGTGGCACCAAGTCCTGCTAACTAGCATTACAATGAACAGGATTTTATCAATCACTTGCCTGGTGTGCTTCCCATGAAGACCAGTTTACATGATGTGAGCTGTCACACTTAACATTTGAGTTGCAGAAGGACATTTACCTCCCCCAGAGCTGATTTAAAATTACAACTATACATGTTTTTCTTACAGTGTTTCTGACTAGAAAAGGCTCTGATAGATGTTATTTCTCTTGCCTTCCCAAGCCAGGAACTCAAGTAACTAAGCTTCTTAATACTGAATGTGCCGTGACTACACTAGCTGCATAAAGCTACCCCATAACCAGTGTCCTTGCACTATTATCTACAATGCCTCCTGTTGAGCAGCTAGGTTTGGACTAGCAGAATGCTCCTGGAAATTGCCAAGCACTTCCATACTATTGATTGAACAAGCTGCAATTTCACGATTAGCTTAAGAATTTTCACCCATCCTCACATCCTCATCCTGGAGGGGTAACTGGGTAAAACTCTATGGCCTGTTATACAGGAGGTCAGACTAGATCATCTAATGGTCCCATATGGCCTTAAAATCTACTAATTATTTTCCAAAGAGCACTACTCCACTTCAGATCCAAACTAAAACTATGTCCCATCACCTAAACACCCCCTTCCCTTTCCGCCAGTATGTGTGTAACATGAAATGCAAGCCATTCATTGTGGAAAAAAGGGGCTTTTCTAACCTGGTTATCATTTCACCTACGTAGATATCGGAGGACCTGAAATATCAAAGGCTCTAGAAATATAAAGAAAATTTAAGATCAATTTTTTTAATTAACGCCAATTATTCCAAACCTGAATTTACACACAAAAAAGGATCGGAGAAAAATGAAAATGGTTTCTTTGTTTCAACAAGTGTTTCCCAATTGTCCTGTACCCATGGTAATCCTGCCATGGCAACCAGCAGTTCCTGTTTACAAAGAGCATAAGTAGATTTTATGTAGTCTCAACTGGGATGTGCAAGCCCTATATGCTGTAACACAAGTGTTTTTTAATGTGCTTCAAGCTCCCAACATTTATTCAGTGATAGTCCGCGAGGAAAGGATGCAAATTAAGTGGGCTCAATAGATACAAGTTTCTCCAGTTTCAGAAAGGCAAATTAAAACAAGTGCCATTTCTCATTTTCACACATGAAACTTTTTACTAACATTTCTCATTGTAGTTACATAGATTAAAAGTTATTTACCATATGTAATTCATCTATGTACAATTCAAAGAGAACACACCACAGGTTGCCTGGGGACTGCATGTTACTATGTATTAGTGGTGTTTCCAACACAGCAAGACAGGATTTCACACAGGCTCTAGTGCAACTGTGTCTATTTAAAACAAACATTACCTGCATTATCAGGCAAAACACTAATTACACACAAAAATGTCCCTTAAAAGCACCAATAAGTTAGTTAGTTCTAATGAACCTTTTCTATTCAGCCCTGTGGCACAGGGCCCCACTTGATATTATGCCATTTCATCCAAGCTCACAAACGTATTCACACACCTTTCCACACAAAGGCACATTTTTAAACAGGTATTTTGATCAAACTCCCATTTAGGGGAAATGTGGTCTGGGGCAATGGTTCTCAAACTGTGGGTCGGGACCCCAAAGTGGGTCGCAACCCCATTTTAAAGGGGTCACCAGGGCTGGCTTAGACCTCCTGGAGCCTCGGGCCAAAGCCTGAAGGCTTCAGCCTGGGGAAGTGGGGCTGAGATTACTGGCCCCCTGCCTGGGGCTTCAGCTTTGCCCCCTCCTTCACCTCCCCAGGGGTGGCAGGGATTGGGCGGGCTCAGGTTTCAGTCCCCCCTCCTGGGGTTGTATAGTAATTTTTGTTGTCAGAAGGGGGTCCTGGTGCAATGAAGTTTGAGAACCTCTGGTCTCAGGTTTAGAGCAGGAGACGGGTGGTCTAGACTTTGGGGTTCAATTCTCCATCCTGACACTATGTGTTCACATACACAAAAATGCCTCTTTCTTCTCCTGACATATTTACTCAGTGATGTCCCAATCCATGTATGACACCACACATTACTGAATTAGCAAAGAGTGAGATCCCAAACACTAGACGTCACAAAAGGAGTCAGCAAGACACAGATTAGAACAGAGCAAACAGTCTATATACATACTACCTTGGTATAATCAGCAAGTCTGAGAAAAAGAAATACTAAAAAAAAAAACCTATCACCACAAAACAGCAAAATGCTACTTTGACAATATATATTCTTTAAAAGTTTGAGAGAGCCTGGTGAGGGCTCTCTGAACACTTCAACACTGAAAGGGAGAAAGCATAGCTTCCAAGAAAAGTTTATACTGAAATAATGCTGTTGCAATTTAAATCAGCTATTCCATTCTCTATACAGATATCTGGACCAGATTATCTTATTGGCTGCCTATAAGACAAATTTTAATTACCATCAACAGCACACACACATCAATTGGTAAATCCACACAAAAATAAAGTATATGACAGTGACATTGTTCCTATCAAGAAAAAAACTGGTTAATGTCTCAAATAAGAGGATGCTAGATTGTTTATTTCTCTCTACTAAATTATCCTAGTTGAAATCAAGTGTCATGCCTAATTCTGCCTTTCAATACCTTTTGATGGTTTCTTCAGTGCTGTTTTGGTTTTGCCACTCCCAAATGCCTAGGGATGTCAGATTCATTTTTATTCTGCCATTTGAATCTTCACCTTACCAGTCTTATTTACTATGCTATATTGCTCAAAACTGAGAAGAGTAAAAAGCTAGTCCAGCCATGCTTTCTAAATAAAAGCCACAGTTCATGAAAATACCTAATTTCTCCAAAAGTATCTCAAGTGCATTTCATAGATGAGTGAGAGAGATATTCCACAGATTGAACCTAGCAATTGGTTTAACACCAGCAATGAAACTGGCAGACTGGAGACTCCCTGTGGTCCAGACTCAGGTGTGCAGTGTAACTTTTTAGATAACTCAGTTCAATTAATTTCCAAGGCACCAAGGTTTTACTTTGTAAATTAATGAGATACAAGCAACTCAGCTCAATGCAAAACTTGAAAACCTACTGAAAAAGATCCCCTAGAGAAACACTGTTTTCCAACTATGTTCCCAGATACAAGAGTGAGAGAGTGTTTGCAGCTCTGGGAATCCACCCATATCAGTTTTGAAACCTGTGAGCCAGCTGGCCAGAATTTTACCTTAATTTGCATCACTGTCTACAAGCAGTTGAAGGAAGTATATACCACACATCAAAATCTCAGTCATTTATGAGCCTTCATAGACACTTAAAATTCTAGACCGGGGTAGTAAACAGGCAGACCGCAGGTCAAATCTGGTCTGCCAGATGCTTTTGAACAGATCCCAAAATCTTATTTACTTATTATCATTATTGTTACTATTTTATTATTTTCTCTGAAGTCTGGACCTTGGCTATACCTTGACCAAGAAATCTGGACCTTGACAAAAATAATTGACTACCCCTGTTCTAGACCCAATTAAGACAAACTTACTTATAGATTAAACAAACAACTGCATCCTACAAGGAAGGAAAATGTAAAACATTTGCTGAATGTAACACAACCATGTGGTCTGACAGATGTTTCCAGATGGAATGAAACCATGGAAGATGATCCCTAAGACCAATGCACAGTGTAATCACAGCTCTCAAAGAACTCTATTAGGAGACTAGTGGTTAAAACCACTGAGACACAGCCCTTGTACTTCGGCCGATGACTCAACTAAAGTCCATTATACCATCCTTTAAAACATGCATGCCAATAAAACTTGCCAGTTACTCAGTGCCCATTCATCAGCAGCAGGAAACAAAAAGGGAGTGCTATAATTGTGTCTCACTAAGTCTTACATTTCAAAACACTGGAGTCAGTTTCCAAATATTCCATTCATTCCAAACCACACAGGGCTCATTGCTATCAGAGGATAGGCTTCTTTTCCCGTGGTGAATATTCAGTGTTGCCGTTCCTTTAAAAGGATTCAACCACCAAGGTCCAATGGGATGAAGAGGAGAATATTGTGTGGGTACAGAGTCAAACACTAGAAAATCTAAAGTAATTACACACATAATGCAAGGCCCTACATAGACAAGCCTAACAGGTCTTTGCCTGTAATCTCTCTTATTGGAGTCCTCCCAATCCCTCACAGCTAGCAAAGCAAGTGGGCCTTGCAGCATGCTCTGAAGGTCAATAAACTAGGACTATTTTGGACCCAGTCAGCGTGAGCTCCAAAGCTGAGAATGCCATAGCAACTAGTCCTTCTATACAAGTGCAGTCCCAGCTCAGCACCCCTGTGGGATACAAGGGAGAGAGGAGGTCTTTTAGCAAAGTAGCTCCAGGAAGTTAGCAGTGATTAGCCCCTTCCTACCATATTTTTCAAGCAGAATTCTGTTTGAGGCTCCACAGTTGTCATGTAGATATGAGCACAATTTAAATAAACATTATGTCTCTGCTCAGCTGGAAACAAACAGAGTAAAGAGGTGACCCCCCTAGTCCCTCCCAACCGTCCTCTATGTCAATAAATCTTAACCTGGCTGTTTGAGCAGTGTTTAATCATAAATGGATTTAAACAAGCTCAGGAATATAAACAGAGGTGAATATCACTCACTGCAAGTGGGAAGAGAGTCTACACTGGAACCTGTACATCGAAACTGAAATAAAAGAGGTCAGCTAACTTGGGCTCACGGGGGCTCTGGCCATGGAGCTAAAAATGCCTGTGTAGATGTGTGGGCTCAGGACCCTCCCCCATCACAGGATCCAGGAGGTCAGGCTCTAGCCTGAGCCCAAACATCTACACAGCAATTTTACAGCCCGCAAGCCCATCAGCTGACCCGGGCTAGCCACGGCGGTTCAATTACTGTATCGATGTACCCAAAGAGCCTGATACAGAGAGGTGCGCAGGACCTGTTGCAGAACTGGGTCCTAAGCAATGAACAAAGTAAAGAATTGGAAAACCCAGTAGGGATAATGTGTCAGCACCTGATGTTCATACAAGTGTCATACACAGACTAGAAGAGTTCAAAATTACAATCAGAAACATGCAGTCGTGTTGTAGCCACATCTATCCCAGGATATTAAAGAGACAAGTTGAGTGAGGTAATATTTTTATTGGACCAACTTCTATTGGTGAGAGCCGCTTTCAAAGTCTTTGTAAGCTCGAAAGCTCGTCTCTCTCACCAACAGAAGTTGGACCACTTCCTCCCCCACCTCCTCTCTCTAATCAGAGACATGGCATTCAGGAGCCAGAAACAAAACAAACTGTGTAAGCTATTTAATATACTAATTTTTTTAAAGAATTCTAAATTGTTTAAAACATCCACTCAGATGTATGGAAAACTACTCTCACTGATTTGGTCCCACTGCCAGTAGGGAAACAGTGATGTTTATTCCTTCCTCTGTTGCTAATCAAGCTACAATTAACCTGTCTTTTTTGCTTACTTTCTGCATTAGAATCAATGGAGCAAGCACAGCAATAGTAAGAATGGTTGTTAGTTACCCATTACAAGGGAAGTTCACCTTGCATAAATGGTGAATGTACATTCAGAGGACATTTTGCAAGAATTTAAATATGTAAAAGTTGTGGGCTGGACTGGATGCCTGTTTGGACTGGGCAATAGAATAAGGAGCCTCTAGGTTACACATTAGAATACAGGTCAGGTTAATTTTGATTGAAAGAGGTTTAGTGAAAACAGCTATTTAGTGTTTTATGTGGAATAAGTTGGCGGTCTCTATGCTCCTCCTATTAGACTGGTATCCACAACACAGGAAACACTACAGTGCTAATAAGAGATGGTCACATAACCACCACCCTATAACGGAAACCTACTGACCACTATACTTACCTACATGCCTCCAGCTTTCATCCAGACCACATCACATGACCCATTGTCTACAGCCAAGCTCTAAGATACAACAGCATTTGCTCCGATCCCTCAGACAGAGACAAACACCTACAGAATCTCTATCAAGCATTCTTAAAACTACAATATCCACCTGGTGAAGTGAAGAAACAGCTTTACAGAGCCAGAAGGGTACCAAGATGTCACCTACTACAAGACAGGCCCAACATAGAAAGTAACAGAACGCCACTAGCCGTCACCTATAGCCCCCAACTAAAACTGCTCCTGCGCATCATCAAGGATCTACAACCTATCCTGAAGGGCGATCCCTCACTCTCACACACCTTAGGAGAGAGGCCAATCCTTGCCTACAGACAGCCCACCAACCTGAAGCAAATACTCACCAGCAACTACACATCACACAACAAAAACACCAACCCAGGAACCAAACCCTGCTACAAACCTCAGTGCCAACTCTGTCCACATATCTATTCAAGGGACACCATCATAGGACCTAACCACATCCGCCACACCATCTGGGGCTCGTTCACTTGCACATCTACCAATGTGATATATGCCACCATGTGCCAGCAATGCCCCTCTGCCATGTACATTGGCCAAACCGGACAATCTCTACACAAAAGAATAAATGACACAAATCTGACATCAGGAATTGGGATAGCTCAGTGGTTTGAGCACTGGCCTGCTAAACCCACGGTTGACAGTTCAATCCTTGAGGGCCATTTAGGGATTTGGGGCTTTAGTTGGGGACTGGTCCTGTTTTGAGCAGCGGGTTGGACTCCTGAGGTCCCTTCCAACCCTGATACTCTGATTCCACTCAAAAACCAGCAGGAGAACACTTCAATCTCTCTGGTCACTCAATAACAGACCTAAAAGTGGCAGTTCTTCAACAAAAAAAACTTCAAAAACAGACTCCAACGTGAAGCTGCAGAACTGGAATTAATTTGCAAAATTACCACCAGATTAGGCCTGAATAAAGACTGGGAGTGGTTGGGTCATTACAAAACATAAACTTAATTTCCCCAATACTAATTTCTCCCTACTGTTACTCACACCTTCTTGTCTGTAATGGGCCACTCTCTTACCACTTCAAAAGTTACTTTTCCTCCCTTGGTATCCTGCTGTTAATTGATTTATTTTGTTAGACTGACCTCACACTTGGTAAAGCAACCCCCATCCTTTCATGTATTTATACCTGCTCCTGTATTTTTCACTTCATGCATCTGACGAAGTGGGTTCTAGCCCACGAAAGCTTATGCCCAAATAAATTTGTTAGTCTCTAAGGTGCCACAAGGACTCCTCATTGTTTTTGCTGATACAGACTAACACAGCTACCACTCTGAAACCTGTCACCATAAGAACTAGCACTCTTGCTGGTAGGGAGTGTAGCAGCAGAGACTTCATGGATTGAGTGTGTGTCTTCCCTCAGGCTAAGTGGAGGCACACTGACAGGGCCAAGTAGCCAAGCACTGAACATGACCTGGTGTCACAGAACTTCACTTTGTAAGGCTGTCAATCTGGCACCTTTGACCAAAACATTTTTTTTTAAAAAAAGATAAATTTTACTGTTAGTTTTAAAACTGATTACTGTATTTCAGAAACATCAAACATGCACGTAAAGTTACCTGGTAACATCCCTTTAAATGAAGCTAACAGTACAGAACAGGAAAAACAGTTCAACAAAGGCAACATCAAAGAGAGAAAAAATTCCTATTACTTATATGTCCCCTTACAATAAGCACCAATACGATTAATAATGGATTAGGTATATTACTGCAGAGGGTTACCACAGCAGCAAACAAGGTTTCCTTCTTTCTCAACTCCCTCTTTTGCTGGCCTGACAAAGTGACTACCACTATACAATGGAGCACTGCCTGTTTGAAACAAAGGAGGCCGAAATGGATTTATTTTTTAACAAACATACTATACAGATCTTTTTCCTTCCCCTGCATTTCTACTCCATCAGATGGTGGCAAATTGTCTATCAGAGCACATAAGCTAAGTTACCAAGAAGGAAGCCTGTCACTGTCAGAGAGCTGCAAAAGAGACATCAGACACACAACTGTCCAGATTTGGCCACCCTGCAATACAAACTAATGCCAGCTTTAAGATCACTAAACAGGACTTGAGTTACATTTGAATCAAGACCCTCTGGTGGAAAAAAAGGCAATTCAACAGTTCACAGGGCAAAGCTCAGTAATTTCTCCTCTCTATTTCCTGATTTTCATCAACCATCTTGAAATGCGTTCAGCTATTTCATGTTCTTACCTAAATCTGTACTCCACAAGCAACCAAATGGCAAAGTCACTATGAAATCTTCTGGAGACAACAGTCATGTGATCTTGCTTTTCTGCACAATTTCACAATGATGTTCATTTAACATCCAAGTTCTCGTAAGGGAAGATCACATTCAAAAGGCTTGATCCTTCACTCTCAGAACAGGAATATTACCATTGACTTCAATGGGTACAGGATTGAGCCCATTGTTTGAGCACTCCACTCCCTCCAGTGCCCAGCTTAAGCTCACAAAACTGTTAGGTTTCCATCGGCCTATGATGGAGAGTCTGCCTCTCCCCTTTAGAGTGCATTCACAACATGCTAAGTGACGCAGGTCAGTTAAATAGCAAATACCAGTTCTGCAATCTAGAATATTTAGCCACTTAATATTCCTGGAGACATGCACCCCCAATTTTTTCTACAAGATCCTGCTTGACAACACAAGGCTAAATCAGGTTGCAAATCTACCACAGCAGGTAATTGCTAAAGAGGACTCGGAAAGGGATGAACACCACTTATATCTCTCTCACATTTCCCCAGTAGCCGTGAGGTTCGTTTCAAGAACTACTATGACTAGCTTTAAAATTAGATTTAAGTAACCAGAAGTAATTGCTGATCATGGTCATAATTTAAAGTGTTATTATTAGTTTACTACAGATCATTTTGGTAGACACAGCCAGCTAACATGCTTCTCCCTCAATTATAAACCATCATCCACACCTACTTCAGTGCCAGAAAAGCCCTAGCTGCAAACACCCACAAGGAATTTCCTTGTGACAATTTCTACAAATGCAGTTATATTTTTAGTAAGAAATTATACAATACACTGAAAATTAAAAATTCAGAGACAGCAGAAAATGTAATTGATTGTAAAAATTAAACTCCACGAAGTACTGATTATCCATTTCCATATTTAACACCATACAACATTCTTAAACTTATCTGAAACTGTTACAGAATTTCCAGTCTGCCATAAAATCTAGCTCCTTCCTTCCACTGAAGAAATCTGGTCAAACTCGCCATGGACACTAAGGGTACGTCCATACTACCCGCTGGGTCGGCGGGTAGCAATCGACTTCTCGAAGTTCGATATATAACGTCTCATCTAGACGCGATATATCGAACTCCGAACGTGCTCCCGTCGACTCCGGAACTCCACCACCGCGAACGGCGGTGGCGGAGTCGACGGGGGAGCCGCGGACTTCGATCCCGCGCCGTGAGGACGGGTAAGTAGTTCGAACTAAGGGTATGGCTACACTGGCGATTTGCAGCGCTGGAAAGCCTCCACCAGCGCTGCAATTAGTAAGTGGCCACACCTGCAAGGCACTTCCAGCGCTGCAACTCCCTGGCTGCAGCGCTGGCCGAACACCCCTCTCGGCATGGGGAATAAGGATTCCAGCGCTGGTGTTGCAGCGCTGGTCATCAAGTGTGGCCACACACCAGCGCTGTGATTGGCCTCCAGGGTATAAGGATGTATCCCAGAATGCCTGTTCAGCCACTCTGCTCATCAGGTCAGACTCTACTTCCCTGGCCTCAGGTGACCCGCCCTTTAAATGCCCCGGGAATTTTAAAAATCCCCTTCCTGTTTGCTCAGCCAGGTATGGAATGCAATCAGTGAATCTTTACAGGTGACCATGCCTCCACGTGGCAAACGAGCCCCAGCATGGAGCAATGGCGAGCTGATGGACCTCATCAGTGTTTGGGGGGAGGAATCTGTGCAGGCACAGCTGCGCTCTAGCCGTAAGAATTATGATACCTTTGCCCAGGTATCGAGAGCCATGATGGAAAGGGGCCATGAGCGTGACGCGGTGCAGTGCAGGGTAAAAGTAAAGGAGCTGCGGAGTGCCTATTGCAAAGCACGCGAGGGAAACCGCAGATCCGGCAGTGCCCCCACGACCTGCCGCTTTTACAAGGAGCTGGATGCGATTTATGGGGGTGACCCCTCTGTAAATCCAAGGACCACGATGGACAGTTCAGAGCCGGTAGAGGAGGGGGAGGGGGAGGGGGAGGGGGAGGCAGACAGTGAGGCTACTGTGGTGGGGGAAGCCAGCCCGGAAGAGGCATGCAGTCAGGAGCTCTTCTCAAGCCAGGAGGAAGCTAGCCAGTCGCAGCCCCTGGAACTTGGTGCAGAAGAATCACAGGAGCAGGTCCCAGGTAAGCAGCTTTTATTGCAATGCAAAGGTTTGGGGAGATTCGGGGGGATGGTATGGCTGCATGCCTGCATGCCTAGACATGGAATATCCCATTGATGTGGTCTATCACGTCGCAGTAATCTGCCTCTGTAATCTCTTCAAAAGTTTCTGCAAGAGCATAGGCAATTCGCGTGACCAAGTTTAAAGGGAGAGCCATTGTGGTCCCTGTCCCATTCAGGCTAACGCGTCCGCGCCACTGTTCCAGGACGGGTGGGGGAACCATGCTTGCACAGAGGCACGCTGCATAAGGACCCGGGCGGAATCCGCATTGTTGTAGGAAACCCTCCCTTGCTTCTTTGGTAACCCGCAGAAGGGAGATATCTTCCAGTATTAAGTCCTGTGGGAAATGGAGGGAGTGTTTCAGTGCTGGTTTCCCCAACTGCATAGCGCGGCAGGCAGGAACCCCAGGAACCCCAGGGTTAACAAAGCCCCGAAACAGGCAGTCTAGCCATGAAGCAAGAAGCACCCTGCTCGAGCAGACCGCGGAAGGAAAGCCCAGGGTTAATTCCTGAGGGAGATGGAGGTGCTGCGTTTAAGAAAGCACCCCCCCTGCTCGAGCAGACCGCGGAAGGAAAGCCCAGGGTTAATTCCTGAGGGAGATGGAGGTGCTGCGTTTAAGAAAGCACCCCCCCTGCTCGAGCAGACTGCGGAAGGAAAGCCCAGGGTTAATTCCTGAGGGAGATGGAGGTGCTGCGTTTAAGAAAGCACCCCCCCTGCTCGAGCAGACCGCGGAAGGAAAGCCCAGGGTTAATTCCTGAGGGAGATGGAGGTGCTGCGTTTAAGAAAGCACCCCCCCTGCTCGAGCAGACCGCGGAAGGAAAGCCCAGGGTTAATTCCTGAGGGAGATGGAGGTGCTGCGTTTAAGAAAGCACCCCCCCTGCTCGAGCAGACCGCGGAAGGAAAGCCCAGGGTTAATTCCTGAGGGAGATGGAGGTGCTGCGTTTAAGAAAGCACCCCCCCTGCTCGAGCAGACCGCGGAAGGAAAGCCCAGGGTTAATTTCCATTACCATTTCTGGGAGGCTGTGAATTCTCGAGTAGTTGCTGAAATGTGTGAGGAATGCTTGTGAGACTTTAAAATAACTTCAGATTATACACAATGGAAGCTCTCTTAAATGTATCATTTGCTGTTTTTTTACAGTGACCTTGAGTAGTCCTGGGCCAGTCTTATCAGTGACTGAAAGAAAGCTGCAAAACCTGAGGAGGAAACCGAACAAGAGCAAAGAAGAACTGGTGAAGGCAGTTATGAACCAGTGTGCAACAGAGAATAAAAATGCGCAGGAATGGAGAGAAAAGATGCATCACTGGAGGCAAACAGAAAGCAGGAGAAAGGCGTTGACGCTGAAGAAAACCACGAGGCAGCTTATAAACCTCATTGCGCGCCAAACAGACTGTATGCAGTCAATGGTAGCAATGCAGGCAGAGCACTACCGTGCCAAACCCCCACCCTCCCAAACCTCTTTCCCCTATGCACCAATGTCAGCTCCAAGTCCCGTTCCCCAGCATCCAGGTTCTTACCTACACCATCACCAGCTGCCCCCGACACCTGTACGGTCACCTATGAGCCCAGAGAACTACGACCCTTACCCTCTGCACTCAACCCCCATCACCATGCAACAGTACAATCCTGAAGTGCACAGCACTCCTGGCAGTACATATGAGAAACTATGAATGTACAGTTCAACAACCAACCCCCCTGCCCGTGTACTTCATTTTTTTTAAATAAATGATTTCTTTGATTATGAATCAGTTTTTATTATTGCATAAACTGAAAGATAACAAACCCCAATGAAAACACAGGTAACAAACATCAAGGAAAACACAGGCACTGAAAAGCACTGTAACCAGTGCACGTCACTCCTGGTCAAGGCAAAAAAACATTACTGTTGGCTTTCAGCCTCAAATTTCTCCCTCAAGGCATCCCTAATCCTTGTTGCCCTGTGGTGGGCGTCTCTAGTAGCCCTGCTGTCTGGCTGTGCAAATTCAGCCTCCAGGACTTGCACCTCGTTGGTCCATGCCTGGCTGAATGCTTCACCCTTCCCTTCACAAATATTATGGAGGGTACAGCACGCGGATAGAACCGCGGGGATGCTGCTTTCCCCCAAATCTAGCTTCCCATAGAGACATCTCCAGCGAGCTTTTAAACGGCCAAAAGCACACTCCACAGTCATTCGGCATCGGCTCAGCCTGTAGTTGAAACGGTCCTGGCTCCTGTTCAGCTTCCCTGTATATGGTTTCATGAGCCAAGGCATTAATGGGTAAGCGGGGTCCCCAAGGATCACAATGGGCATTTCAACGTCCCTTACTGTGATCTTTCGGTCTGGGAAAAATGTACCTTCCTGCATCTTCCTGAACAGGCCACTGTTCCGAAAGATGCGTGCATCATGCACTTTTCCAGGCCAGCCTGTGTAAATATCAATGAAACGCCCACGGTGATCCACAAGCGCCTGGAGAACCATAGAGAAATACCCCTTGCGATTAATGTACTCGTAGGCTAGGTGGGGTGGTGCCAGAATAGGAATATGCGTCCCATCTATTGCTCCTCCACAGTTAGGGAAACCCATTTCTGAAAAGCCATCCACAATGTCCTGCACGTTCCCCACAGTCACGGTTCTCCTCAGCAGGATGCGATTAATGGCCCTGCAAACTTGCATCAACACGATTCCAACGGTCGACTTTCCCACCCCAAACTGGTTCCCGGACCGACCGGTAGCTGTCTGGAGTTGCCAGCTTCCACATTGCAATAGCCACCCGCTTTTCCACCGTCAGGGCAGCTCTCAATCTTGTGTCCTTGCGCCGCAGGGTGGGGGCGAGCTCAGCACACAGTCCCATGAAAGTGGCTTTTCTCATACGAAAGTTCTGCAGCCACTGCTCGTCATCCCAGACTTCCATGACAATGTGATCCCACCACTCACTGCTTGTCTCACGAGCCCAAAAGCGGCGTTCCACGGTGCTGAGCATTTCCGTTACCGCCACAAGCAATTTCATGTCACCCGCTTTAGGAAAATCCATATCATCATCGGAATCCTCACTGTCACTTTGGAGCTGAAGGAGTAGCTCAACTGCCAAACGTGATGTGCTGGCGACAGTCAGCAGCAAATTCCTCAGCAGCTCAGGCTCCATTTCACAGCGTGCTGAACTCACAATGGCAAGAAACGTGGACGGCGAAACTGAGATTGCTGGGAAGTGAAGCGATGCACCACGGGGCGTTGGAACAGGAAGCGGAATGACCCACACACTTCCTTCCCCTTCCCACAATACTGAGCGCCAAAACGGCGCCAAAACGGGATGAGGTGCTCTGTGGGATAGCTGCCCACAATGCACCTCTCAGTACAGCGCTGGAAATGCTGCCAATGTGGCCACACTGCAGCGCTGGTAGCTGTCAGTGTGGCCACACTGCAGCGCTGGCCCTGCACAGCTGGATGACCAGCGCTGCAAACTACCAGCGCTGCAAACCGTAAGTATAGCCATAGCCTTCGGTAGTTCGACTTCAGCTACGCTATTCGCGTAGCTGAAGTTGCGTACCTTAGTTCAATCCCCGCCCCTAGTGTAGACCAGGCCTAGGGGCCATCAATGAATTCTTCTATGAACTTCTCATGACAATGTCTTCCCATTACTACAAATATCCCACTCCTCAGGTATTTTTATACCCTGGAGGAGGAGGAGGAGGAGAATTACCCATCTGAAGAGACCAATTCATAAAATACCTTAACACCACAATTTCCATGGGAGAGGCACTGTTTTAGCATCTTTGTTGAATACACTAGATTAGTTTAATTGTCATACAAATTTCATCAACTTTCTCCTAATGGACCATTCATCACTAGTTTTCTTTGAAGAACCCAGCTGATCTTGAAGGTCCCTCAATCCATCTCAAAATGTCTTAATTTTTCAAAACCGAGGAACTACCTCTTATATCAGCACAGGCTGTGGAAAACAAAGCAATCTGTGAAATTCACAGAACATTTCTACTTCCCACATACATCTACCAGGAGAAACTTAAGCACAGGGTGTTACTAACCTTTTACAGTCAATCACGCTCGCTAAGAGGATTCTAACACAATGCACCACCATTATCTGTTTTCCTCTGAGCCTGGTTCAGTTCAATGGGAAAGCTACTTGAAGCGAACTAATGTATTCTTTATGTACATTATAAAAAACCTATCCAGATGGATTTAGACTTCATGAAATGCTCACTCAAGTCCATTTTGCTCCCTGTGAAGACATTTCATAATCCACTCAATACCCAGCAGATGAAGCCAGGATTACTGTTTAAAGAGTTGGTCTGAGGCTATCTTTAAAATATAATTTAAACCCTCTGATCGCTGGCATTTTCCAGACTCCAAGCCACATAAATGCTTAGGGCAATACATGGTGTATATTACACATGCATACCCGCAGCATCCAGTGAAGATGAACTTCAAAACAAGGCTTGGGAAGAGGGCCCAGAAATTCTGAGCTGGTTAGTCTCAACTCACATACCTATTAAAGAGGCTAATTCCAGGCTCACGGTATTCTGCAAGGGAAGAGCTCACTGGATCAACTTCTGAAAAGCTGCATAGCAGGATAGGGTTCAGATGTCAAAGAAAAAAACAAAACTACCCCCCCTCCCAGGTTATAGCCAGTAAGTGAGAAAGGGGTTTAACACATTTTAACTCATTCTGTTTTTATTACTGTGCGGAGGGCTTTTTTCACTGAAAATAGTTTACCAAGGCAGAACAACACTGCCTTTTCCAAAATGGCAGCATGCATGCACTACCTTTAAACCATGAACTGAATTTACCCAACTATTGATGCATTCTCTTCCTCCTACCCTCACCCCTCCGATCCACTATAGTACATGGAAATAGAGGACATTTCCTCTGAGTTTTAATACTCATTTAATTTGGAAGCATTAGAAGAACTTCACAGTTAATACCTCAGCTCCCTAAGGAAAAAGGCACTAAGCTTCTTCTCTAGCTATTTGAAAAATTATTTAATTATTAGTCTATGTCTGCACCAGGGATGCTACAGCAGGACAGCTATGCTACTGTAGTGTAGATACTTCCTACAGGGATGGAAGAGGTTTTTCCCCTCAATGTAGGCAATCCACCTCCCCGAGCAGGTAGCTAGATTGACAGAAGAATTCTTCTCTCGAACTAGACGCATTTATACCAACACTTAGTTTGGCATAACTCTGTTGGTCAGAATTTTAAGTGTAGACCAGACATTGCTTGCAACACTTTCTGCTTTGTGCTCTACAAGCACAGGCTACATCAAAAGGAACAAGGGACCACTTGGAGAAAGAGCATTTACCCTCTTGCAGAAAAGAGCCCTCAGAGATTTTGGCTTATCACACAGCAAGAGGGTATTCGGTTCATTTAGCCACAAAACAGAATAATCTCATTCAGATAATTTTAAAAACAGATCAAGTCTAGACCTAAACTACTTGTGTAGCCATTTATAATAGGCAGTTTATGAGTCCCTCATTTACACCTCATGGAATACAAAGATAGTTGGAAATAGATTTCTCTCTTAGGCTATGCCTACACTTGCAGAGTTTTTGCACTGTCAGTATCAACTGTGTTGGTGAACTGGTGAAAGAAAAATACTGGTTTGTGTACTCACTTCCACAGGCATCAGAGTGTGTTTAAAGCGGCACACTGAGGGCAGCTATCTCACAGTGCAGCTCTCTCCATTTTGATGACAGGTCTTGTGGGAAGGGTCGGGCGGAGGGAGAGGGGGTGATCGTGGGGCATCCTGGGTCCCTGTACAGCATCCTCTCCCCAAACACTGATCAGCTCCAGTAGCTCAGCGTTGCTCCAAGCAGGGGATCGTTTGCTCGGTGGAGCAGCCATTGTTAGCTGGCCAGATGATAAGTGAGCACTTGCCAAGAAAACAGGAAGGGGAGTTTCAAAGTTCCCAGGGCTTTACAGGGGGAGGAGTGGATGTCTGTTTACCTGGTGTCAGAGCAGCAGAGCTGCTGGCCAGAGTGGTCACCTAGGCACTGTGGGATATCCTCCGGAGACTAAAAGCTCTGTAAACAGGAAGAACATGTCTTCACTTGCACATCACTACAAAAGCATCACCGGTAAGAGCTGTACGCCTCTCGTGGAGATGGTTTTCTTTGTGGTGAAACTTCTGAGTTTCACCGCAAAAAGTCATTGGCAAGTATAGACACTCCCACGGCTTTTGTGCAAAAAAGGGACTTTTTCCCGCTTTAAATGGCAAATGTAGACATGCCTTAAGCACTGGATGGGAACATCCTTTTCCCATCTTAGCCTATGTCTACACTACATAGCTTTTAGCAACACGGCTGTGTCACTACAGCTATGCCGTTAAAAGCTGCACAGTGTAGCCGCTGTTTGTCGGGTCTCCTGCCAACAAAAAAACTTCCACCCCAACAAGTGGTGTTTGCGTTGTCAGCAGGACAGCGCTCCTGCCAACAACGCGCTGTTCACACTTGCGCTTGCTGTCGCCAAAACTTTTGTCTTTCAGGGAGGGGTTTTTTAAACAACTCTGAAAGACAAAAGTTTTGTCATTCATTTGCCAGCGTAGACATAGCCTGAGGGCTTGGCTACACTTGCAGGTGTGCAGCGCTGGGAGTTACAGCTGTCTTCGTACAGCTGTGTAGGGAAAGCGCTGGAGTGTGGCCACACTGACAGCTACCAGCGCTGCAGTGTGGCCACATTTGCAGCGGTGTTGGGAGTGGTGCATTATGGGCAGCTATCCCAGCGTTCAAGTGGCTGCAACATGCTTTTCAAAAGAGGGGGTGGGGTGGAGTGTGACAGGGAGCATGGGGGAGAGAGTGGATTTTTGGAGCTGACACTGTGTGTCAGCTCCCTGCCTTGCAAGTTCCGATCCCTTCCTTTCTTTTAAGTTTGCCCAAGGCGATATCAGTGCAACCCTCGGCTCCTCTCACCTCCTCGTTCATGCTCTGTCAGCTCCCTGCCTTGCAAATCCTTGCATTTCCCCAACCCCTCATTCACTCTTAAACGCAAATAGCCTGCAGACCAGATAAGAGCTGCTCCGACGGACTCCCTTTCCCCCCTCCCTCCCCCCCCGCCGTGCTGTTTCTCTCCTCAAGCAAACACTAGCTGTGGACATTCACCCCCCTGCCTGCCTCAGTCACAGCAAACAGTGGCTGTGTTTGTTTTTTAGATAAGCAGCTCCAGGAGCCCCGAGTTCACAACAAAACAAAGAGAGGCATCATAACAAAACAAAGAGAGTTCTTTAGTTAAAAGCATTATGGGAAAATTCTGGAGGCCAATTACAGCGCTTTTGGTGGCCACACTGGCGGAGCAGCGCTGCAATAGTTATACCTGAGGCAGAGCAGGAGTACAGCCAGCGCTGCAGCCAGGGAGATGCAGCGCTGTATGTGCCTTGCAAGTGTGGACGGTGAGTAAGTTGCAGCGCTGTAAACCCACCACCAGCGCTGCAACTCTCCAGTGTAGCCAAGCCCTAAGTAACACTGTTATACCTGAACAGGCAGAAAAGGGGATCAGCTCTGGCCCTAATATTCCATTACAACACAATAACTAAGGCTATATCTACACTGGCACTCGAATGACAAAACTTTTGTCGTTCAGAGGTGCTAAACCCCCCTCCCCAAAAGACAAAAGTTTTGCCACAGCACGTACTAGTGTAAACAGTGCATTGTCAGCAGGAGCACTCTCCTGTGGACAGCGCAAACCCTGCTTGTTGGGGACGGAAGTATTTTTCGGCAAAAGTGCTGACAAACAGCGTTTACACTGCCCAACTTTTAGCGATATGGTGTGTCACTAAAAGTTGTGTAGTGTAGACAAAGCCTAATATGTTCCAGGCTCTAACCTCTCTTGTTGATCTTTAATTATTTCCATACCAATCATGGCTTGCCTTGTTATACAGAGATCAGGGGGAGGAGGAAGGGGAAATGGCAAAAGCAGGAATGTTATGGATGCACAGCCGGATAGACAAGACAGAAGCAAAGGACTGCCCAATTATCAAACTTGACAGTGGCATCAAAACGTCCACCTACCTGAAGTGGGCTGGAGGCCAATGCAATGCAGGCTTGGAGGCAGTGGAACTCTGTCACAAGACAATTGTAATCAATATGCAAGTGTTAGTTTGCACAACACTTCCACGCTGATGGCCTGTTCTTAGAGGTCTGGACTAGGTCTTGAAATGAATGAATATGAGGAACACATATAGTCACAAGAATCTATGTGGCTGGTTTTTAAAAAAAAAAAAAAAAAAAAAAATCAGAAATGCCTGTCTGCCAGGTTGACACCTGGGATCAGTTTCTATTCCTGGTCTCTTCCCTCCTCCCAAACAGCCAGGGGCTTTGTACACTGAAGAATCCAGATTTCTTATGCCCTGGAGAGAGGAAAGTTCCTTAGGTTGCTCAACAGCACTCCCTGTAATAAGTGCACAAACTGACTCTGCAAGGACTCCAGTCCTGCTTAGCCAGAAGTTTGGTGGCTGCAGCACGTAGCCTTGAGGGAGAGAGAAGATTAAAATGGCTTGTGTGGGAAGAATTCCTAGCTCTGACATGCAGAGGGGAAAAACTGGGCTTGTTTTTTGTTTGTCTTGTATTTGCTTTTTGTTTTCTTTTTGGGGAGGGAGGTGGTGTGCTTCTTAATTATATGTGAAGGCAGCCTGAAAGGTTTTTGTCTCCTTCCAAACTAAAAAGCAGATTGGGGTGGGAGGTCTCTGCTTGTTTGTTTACATTAAAATTCAGGTCTTATCTACTCTGCCAGACTCTATGGCCACTGGAATCAAGATATCACTACAGGCTGAGAGCAACTGGGAGGGGACAGGAATTTTAGTCAAATTGTTCTTGTTTGATTTTGTTAACACCTATGTAAGTCCTAAATGCAATGGACACTTGGCAAGAAAGGAAGTTTGGTAAAGATTCAACACCCCAACTCTTTCAGTTAAGGTAGGAGAGCTCACAATGCACTTGACCAAGAAAGTCTTCTAAAAAACCAGAAAAGAACAGACCTACATACATGATTTTTCCTAATGTAAAACTTCACACTCTTTATCCATCATAAATGAGCCCAAAAAAGGGAAGGAGAGCAAACACTCCAGTGTTTAAAAATCCTCTGCAGGCTCACAGAAGACACTTTCCACTGAAGAAAAAAATCCATTACACTACAATAATTAAAAGGATTATCCAAAAACAACACACTTTTTAAAATTTATTTTTAAATAACTAAAACAAGACGTTGTTTGACATTTTTCAATCACATAATCTTAAGCTATAGTAGTTTCATATTTAAGCGTAGGCTTCTACTATAATGCTATCAGCATGTTTGAAATTGTAGTGATGATAGAATGCACCAAAACATGAGGGAAGAAACAGTAGTGCTACAAAGGGGAAGGCACACAAGGCAGTGGAGCAGCTACAGGGTATTAGGCTGTTCAGGTTTTTAAATGCTGTTGTCAAATAAAAGTAAGTATTTCATACAAATTAATTCCCATTCAAAAGAAATGCACTGACACACCTAAAGGCAATTTAAAAGAATGATTTGCAATGGCATTCATGGACAACAGTGAATGGACATTTATTAAAGTCATATCTGCACTATCAAACAAGCAATTTACATAAACATATCTAAAAGAGAAAATACTAGACAGACTTGCTTTTATATAAGCAATGTTAATTTCCCACATTTGAAATTGCTTCTTGCTATTTCAGTTGGCTTAAGAAATATAAATACTGAAATGAACACATGCATGAAGATAGTACATGTTATCGTGTTGTCAAATAGCAGATGAAACATTAATCCAATGGACTAGTAAAAATTGCCTTTTTGTGGCCAACACTGATTAGTTAAACCAGTTTTTCCTCCAGCTTTTTCATTCGGCAAGTCTGTTCACAAAACAAAGATCTTCTAATCCAATCTGCTTTCCCATTCCTCCAATCCCCAAGTACTTGGTTATCAGTATGTTTATTTTATTTTGCGGACCACCAGAGGTTCCGCGGACAACAGTTCACCCCAAAACTGAAGAAGTCCTGGG
This sequence comes from Mauremys mutica, assembly GCF_020497125.1. NCBI lineage: Eukaryota > Metazoa > Chordata > Testudines > Geoemydidae > Mauremys > Mauremys mutica. The sequence continues at coordinate 76,850,232 of NC_059082.1, read as the reverse complement.
TTATAATTACACAGCATGGGATCTGCAGTCCTAATGAGATCCTTAGGACACAGCTAGGGGCTTGGGCATGGTACCACCCAAAAAAAAAAGCTGCATACAGTTGGTTAAAAGTATTGTTGTGTATCAAATATCCTTTTAATAGGGAGTACTATAGAAAAAGTTTGGGAAGTTCTGTCCCAAAGGATGACAGACAGAAAGCATTATTTAGGTATACAAAATAATTAAGAGGGAAATAAATTCACTTGTGATGCTCTAAAGCATGTGTTGTCAACCACATCCACCACATTTCCACTTGGGGTATGGCTACACTGGGGAGTTGCAGCGCTGGTAGTTTGCAGCGCTGGTCGTCCAGCTGTGCAGGGCCAGCGCTGCAGTGTGGCCACACTGACAGCTACCAGCGCTGCAGTGTGGCCACATTTGCAGCGCTATACTGAGGTGCATTGTGGGCAACTATCCCACAGAGCACCTCGTCCCGTTTTGGCGCCGTTTTGGCACTGAGTATTGTGGGAAGGGGAAGGAAGTGTGTGGGTCATTCCGCTTCCTGTTCCAACGCCCCGTGGTGCATCGCTTCACTTCCCAGCAGTCACACTTTCGCCGTCCACATTTCTTGCCATTGTGAGTGCAGCACGCTTTCTGTGTGAAATGGAGCCTGAGCTGCTGAGGACTTTGCTGATGACTGTCGCCAGCACATCACGTTTGGCAGTTGAGCTATTCCTTCAGCTCCAAAGTGACAGTGAGGAGTCCGACGATGATATGGATTTGCCTAATGCGGGTGACATGAAATTGCTTGTGGCGGTAACGGAAATGCTCAGCACCGTGGAACGCCGCTTTTGGGCTCGTGAAACAAGCAGTGAGTGGTGGGATCACATTGTCATGGAAGTCTGGGATGACGAGCAGTGGCTGCAGAACTTTCGTATGAGAAAAGCCACTTTCATGGGACTGTGTGCTGAGCTCGCCCCCACCCTGCGGCGCAAGGACACAAGATTGAGAGCTGCCCTGACGGTGGAAAAGCGGGTGGCTATTGCAATCTGGAAGCTGGCAACTCCAGACAGCTACCGGTCGGTCGGGAACCAGTTTGGAGTGGGAAAGTCGACCGTTGGAATCGTGTTGATGCAAGTTTGCAGGGCCATTAATCGCATCCTGCTAAGGAGAACCGTGACTGTGGGGAACGTGCAGGACATTGTGGACGGCTTTGCAGAAATGGGTTTCCCTAACTGTGGAGGGGCAATAGATGGGACGCATCTTCCTATTCTGGCACCACCCCACCTAGCCTACGAGTACATTAATCGCAAGGGGTATTTCTCTATGGTTCTCCAGGCGCTTGTGGATCACCATGGGCGTTTCATTGACATTTACACAGGCTGGCCTGGAAAAGTGCATGATGCACGCATCTTTCGGAACAGTGGCCTGTTCAGGAAGATGCAGGAAGGGACATTTTTCCCAGACCGAAAGATTACAGTAGGGGACGTTGAAATGCCCATTGTGATCCTTGGGGACCCCGCTTACCCATTAATGCCTTGGCTCATGAAACCCTATACAGGGAAGCTGGACAGGAGCCAGGACCGTTTCAACTACAGGCTGAGCCGATGCCGAATGACTGTGGAGTGTGCTTTCGGCCGTTTAAAGGGGCGCTGGCGGGCGCTTTATGGGAAGCTAGACTTGGGGGAAAGCAGCATCCCTGCGGTTATATCCGCGTGCTGTACCCTCCATAATATTTGTGAAGGGAAGGGTGAAACATTCAGCCAGGCATGGACCAACGAGGTGCAAGTCCTGGAGGCTGAATTTGCACAGCCAGACAGCAGGGCTACTAGAGACGCCCACCACAGGGCAACAAGGATTAGGGATGCCTTGAGGGAGGAATTTGAGGCTGAAAGCCAACAGTAATGTTTTTTGCCTTGACCAGGAGTGACGTGCACTGGTTACAGTGCTTTTAAGTGCCTGTGTTTTCCTTGCTGTTTGTTACCTGTGTTTTCCTTGGGGTTTATCTTCTTTCACTTTATGCAATAATAAAAACTGTTTCATAATCAAAGAAATCATTTATTTAAAAAAAAGGTAATAAACGGGCAGGGGGGTTGGTTGTTGAACTGTACATTCATAGTTTTGCATATGTACTGCCAGGAGTGCTGTTGTGCACCTCAGGATTGTACTGTTGCATGGTGATGGGGGTTGAGTGCAGAGGGCAAGGGTCGTAGTTCTCTGGGCTCATAGGTGACCGTACAGGTGTCGGGGGCAGCTGGTGATGGTGTAGGTAAGAACTTGGATGCTGGGGAACGGGACTTGGAGCTGACATTGGTGCATAGGGGAAAGAGGTTTGGGAGGGTGGGGGTTTGGCACGGTAGTGCTTTGCCTGCATTGCTACCAGTGACTGCATACAGTCTGTTTGGCGCGCCATGAGGTTTATAAGCTGCCTCGTGGTTTTCTTCAGCATCAACGCCTTTCTCCTGCTTTCTGTTTCCTTCCAGTGCTGCATCTTTTCTCTCCATTCCTGCGCAGTTTTATTCTCTGTTGCACACTGTTTCATAACTGCCTTCACCAAATCTTCCTTGCTTTTGTTAGGCTTCCTTCTTAGGTTTTGAAGCTTTCTTTCAGTCACTGATAACACCGGACCAGGACTAGTCAAGGACACTATAAAAATACAGCAAATGATACATTTTAATAGAGCCTGCATTGTGTATAATCTGAAGTTAGTTTCAAGTCTCACACTGTAGCATTCCTCAGACATTTCAAACACAGCTAGAGAATTCACAGCCTCCCAGAAATGGTAAGTGAGGGTAGTAGTCAATAAAACCTCCATGTCCCTCAGGAATTAACCCTGGGGTTCCTGCCGCGGTTTGCCTGGGCAGGGTGCTTTTTGCTTCATGGGTGCACTGCCTTTTTTTGGGCTTTGTTAAAGGCAGGAAGCAAGCAGCAGTTGGGAGACCTGCACTGCCATGTCCCTCAGGAATTAACCCTGGGGTTCCTGCCGCGGTTTGCCTGGGCAGGGGGCTTTTTGCTTCATGGGTACACTGCCTTTTTTTGGGCTTTGTTAAAGGCAGGAAGCAAGCAGCAGTTGGGAGACCTGCACTGAAACACTCCCTCCATTTCGCACAGGAGTTAATACTTGAAGATATCTCCCTGCTGCGGGTTACCTGGGAAGCAAGGGAGGGTCTCCTACAACAATGCGGATTCCGACCTGGCCCCTATGCAGCTTGCCTGTGTGCAGCCATGGTCCCCCCACCCCTCCTGGAACAGTGGCGCGGACGCGTTAGCCTGACTGGGACAGGGACCACACTGGCTCTCCTTTTAAACTTGGTCACGCGAATTGCCTATGCTCTTGCAGAAACTTTTGAAGAGATTACAGAGGCAGATTACTGCGACGTGATAGACCACATCAATGGGATATTCCATGTCTAGGCATGCAGGCATGCAGCCATACCACCCCCCCTCCTCTCCCAAAACCTTTGCATTGCAATAAAAGTTGCTTACCTAGAACCTGCTCCTGTGATTCTTCTGCACCAAGTCCCAGGGGCTGCGACTGGCTAGCTTCCTCCTGGCTTGAGAAGAGCTCCTGACTGCATGCCTCCTGGGACTCCGGGGTGTCTTCCCCCACCACAGTAGCCTCACTGTCTGCCTCCCCCTCCCCCTCCTCTACCGGCTCTGAACTGTCCATCGTGGTCCTTGGATTTACAGAGGGGTCACCCCCATAAATCGCATCCAGCTCCTTGTAAAACCGGCAGGTCGTGGGGGCAGCGCCGGATCTGCGGTTTCCCTCGCGTGCTTTGCAATAGGCACTCCGCAGCAACGTTACTTTAACCCTGCACTGCAGCGCGTCACGCTCATGGCCCCTTTCCAGCATGGCTCTTGATACCTGGGCAAAGGTATCATAATTCTTACGGCTAGAGCGCAGCTGTGCCTGCACAGATTCCTCCCCCCAAACACTGATGAGGTCCATCAGCTCATTTTGCCACGTGGAGGCATGGTCACCTGTAAAGATTAACTGATTGCACTCCACACCAGGCTGAGCAAACAGGAAGGGGATTTTTAAAATTCCCGGGGCGTTTAAAGGGCGGGTCACCTGAGGCCAGGGCAGTAGAGTCTGACCTGATGAGCAGAGTGGCTGAACAGGCATTCTGGGATACATCCTTATACCCTGGAGGCCAATCACAGCACTGGTGTGTGGCCACACTTGATGACCAGCGCTGGAATCCTTATTCCCCATGCTGAGTGAGGTGTACGGCCAGCGCTGCAGCCAGGGAGTTGCAGCGCTGGAAGTGCCCTGCAGGTGTGGCCACTTACTAATTGCAGTGCTGGTGGAGGCTTTCCAGCGCTGCAAATCGCCAGTGTAGCCATACCCTTTGTCTGGAAAGGGAAACTGGCTCACCTGCGCCGCATCTATGCAACTGGAAACCTAAAGCTGGGTCTGTTATGCCTCTCGTTACAGTGCCCCTTGGCTCTGAACACAGAACACCCAGACATTGCCTCCCGAGACATTTAGTGGAGGTAGAAGCTGCTCAGAAAATAAATAAGCACATGTCAGAAGGTTTGATGTGGAGCCAAACACTTGAAGAGATCCACTCCAGAACAAAGTCAGCTGGAGGTAACTGTCAAATTTCAAACAATGGCTTAACAGCCACGCTAGGGTCTATGTTGCTTACTTTACCCTAAAATGTAAGAGTACAAACTCCCCTGAACACACACTGCTTTGCACACTTTTCAAGTTCCACAGTCTTCAAAACCTGTGGCAACCTGTCCTCCATGCTAGACACTAGTTGCTACATATAGGTCAGTCATAGCATGCAGTTGCATGATGGAAGTAGTAACGTTAAGCAGTTTCCTGTTCTTTGCCAGCACAGTTCCCTATAAAACTACTGTGCCAACCACCACAAAAGGGAATTTGGCATTTCTCTGAACAGCTTACCAAACAGTTATTTGAGGCTAGTTACTTGGCGCTTGCCTGCGCCGCTGAAGCGCTTCAGTGAAGACCCTACCTACCGCGATAGGAGGGCTTCTCCCGTCAGCTTAAATACTCCACCTCCCCAAGAGGCAGTAGCTATGTCGACTGGAGAAGCCCTCCCGTCGACACTGCGCTGTCTATACTGGGAGTTAGGTTGGTATAACTGCATTGCTCAGGGGTGTGGAAAATCCACACTATTGTAGTTATACCAACATATGGTACTAGTGCAGACATGGGGTGGGGAACATTTTTTCTATCAGGGGCCCCTGACCCACAGGAGGGGGGAAAAAAAAAAAGTCAGTTGCGGGCCACACATAGCCCCATGGGAGGGCGCGGAGGCTCGGGGCTTCCCCCCGCCGCAGGCCAAGCCAACACTCCAGGGGAAGAACAGGAGGGGGTAACAGAGACTTGGGGCTTCCCCTAGGGCTCAGGACTGGGGTGCAGGCTTTGGGAAGGAGTTTGGGTGTAGGAGGGAGATCCAACCTGGGGCAGGGGGTACAGGATGCAGCCTCTAGCCAGGCGGCGCTTACCTCAGGTGGCTCCTGATTGGTGGTGCAGCAGGGCTAAGGCAGGCTCCCTGCCTGCCGGGGCTCCGCTCTACTCCCAGAAGCGGCCACCATGTCCGGCCCCTAGGGCGGAGAAGTCGGGGGCTCTGCGTGGTGCATGCTGCCTGCGCCTGCAACTCCCATTGGCCACGATTCCCGGCCAATGGGAGCCAGCGCGCCGAGCTTCCCTGATCACCCCTGCTCCTAGGGGCCACAGGAACATGCCAGTCACTTCTGGGAGCTGCGTGGAGCTGACTGGACTTCTGGCAACACGGTGAGCTGGCACTTGTGGCTCCCGGCCCGCAGTGTGGAAACTTGCCGCGGGCTGGATGAAATGAAGCAGTGGGCCGCAGATCCCCCACCCCTGGTGTAGACCAAACCTAAGAATAATAATTTAATTAACTCTCTCCAGCTAAACTGAAATAAGCCTGATTTAAACAGAAGTGAGCATCCCACACAGCCTTCTGTGCAGGTTTATCTATCAGTTTAAATTCAGTCCTTAAATTACACCAGTGTGACACTCTTCTGTAGACAGCCCCTCCATATCAGAGTCACAAAGTATCAACTTTTTTAAATGTTAGAAAAATCCCAAAACCATTTATACTGTAGATTAGCCAAAAAGCTTCCTGGATACAAAATGAACTGTATATTGAAAAGTCAAGTTCTCTGATATTACAGACTCACCAAGAAACTGTTCCAAAACAGACTCTGGAATCAAACGTAAGTGTGAAAAACACTGTACAGCATCAAGTAGTCCGATAACACTCAGATGATAGAGTTTTTCTAACAAATCTTAAATGGAAATTTAACTAAAAACTATAGATGATGAAAGAGGGGCATGCATAACTATGGATCAAAATCTTTTTTGGTAGAAGTATGCATTATATATAGGCTTCAGATGGTCTGTTTTAACCGATAAACAGAAATAAAACCTTCCTGGTGCACAAAAAAATATATCTGTTTATCAAATATAGTAGAATGTCAGTGTTATGAACACCAGAGTTATGAAATGACCAGTCAACCACACACCTCATTTGGAACCGGAAGTATGTAACCAGGCAGCAGCAGACACACACACAAGCAAATACAGTAGGTTACTGTGTTAAATATAAATTACTAAAAAAATAAAAGGAAAGCAGCATTTTTCTTCTGCATAGTAAAGTTTCAAAGCTGTATTAAGTCAATGTTCAACTGTAAACTTTGGAAAGAACAACCATAATGTTTTGTTCAAAGTTACAAACAACCTCTATTCCTTAGGTGTTCATAACTCTCAGGTTCTACCGTAAATACCAGCAATGGTTACTTGTCTCTAGAGGGCTTGTTTAGGAGGAGGAGTAACGTAGATTACAGGATGTGATTGCTAAAGCACACTAACATGCTCCACATTAATCAGTCCATGTAGACCCTGCTAGTGTGCACTAGAGGTTCCATAGTATGCTTTAATGTAGTGCTCTTTGAAACAGTACTACATTGAAGTGTAGTAGGGAAAATTACAAAGAAATCACTCATTACAGTATTTACTATTGTAATGAGTGATGCATACAATATACCTTACTCATAACAGTATTTACAATGACACACCCTCAAAAGACTCCAATTTTTGGACATCTACAACAACCTCAGAAATATACCCCAAAAACAGAAGCCCTAATTATGCAATAGTTAAGAAATAGAACTTCATAGGAAAAGAGTGATCAGACTCAAAGATATACCTACAGCATTTCAGAAACAACTCTAGCTTTGCAGTCGTGGTTATGTGGTCAAAGCATTTCCTTGGTATGTGTACATATAGCTCATAGTTCCCTCTGAGCTATAACACTATACACACTCATACACCGTGATGGCATCATTCTAACCACAAGAATGGAGATTGAGTGGTTTATGAGGTCATCAAAACCCTGAAATGTGCATATCAGTTTTCCAACGTGGCGCCGATTTTTACTTTAGTCAGATACTTCAATCCTACTGGCTAGCACTTATAAATGGCTTTGTCCCCGCTGCCCTTTATACAACAACGTTTATAAACAGAGAATGCTGGGAATAAAATCCTGTTCTTTTATGGATTACTAAATTAGCCTTTAATGCTTTAAACCCCAATCCTACAATGACCTATGCGTGTGTTTAGCTTTATGCACTATGAGTAGTCCCACTGAAGTGAACAGGACTACTCATGGTGCATAATGTTAAGCAACGTGCATAAGTCTTTGCAAGATCAGGGCCTTAACGAAGCCTAAAGCTTTAGATAGGCACTTAATAAACCAGACCAAAATATATTGAACAGGAAAACCCCAATATTATAAACAGAACAGCAGATTCTTGGCAACATGTAGTCCAATATTTAGATTTTCAATTTATAGCAGGGTTGATAAAAATGATTAAAAAATTAAAAGCCAATTTTACTTAAATTCATCTTATTTAATTGGGTTTTTATTTATATGTTGTATTTCTTTACTGTCTTTCCATTTTATAGTCTTAAATTACTAGTTTCTTTAGCTTCCTAAGGGAATTTCAGCGAACAGATATTTTTCTGAGAAGCCCCTCAGTGAAAATGCTCATCTGTGATGAAAAACACAAGTCCAAGGCTTCATTAATGTCCTTACCCCAAGAACACCAAAAACTCTAAGCACAAAAATTATAAACAAATAGCCTAGACAATATTTGCAACCATCACCAACTTCCAATATACTGAATTCCCACAAGTTAAGTGCTTTGACCAGACTACACTCCTCCATCAGCATTTGCAGTTTTGGTCACTGGGTCTTGCAAACATAAGTGACTTAGGTGACTTTAAAAATCCCACTCTTAGGAGCCTAACTTTAGGCATCTGGTTGTGAAAATGTTAACCTATGTGCATAAAAAAAGGTCACAATACCCTTTCTCAAGGAACTGGAAGACTAAATAAATTTTCATTCTTAAAACTGAAACAAGTTTTGAAGCTACAAAGATTTTTTGCCACAAAGAAAAAGGGTTGGAATAAAAATAGAATTAACCCTTGACACTGCTAACACTTACGCATATGCTTGAGTTTAAGCACATGACTAGTCCCACTAAAGTTAAATTATGTACCTGCTTGTTTGCAGGATCTGGGCCTTAATTTTCAGTATTTTGTTTTCTGCCTATAGCAGTTTTTAATACCCTTTAAATAGTGGCTATGTTAAACAACAGCATTTATATTTTAGTTCATTATAAATTTTAACCTAGAAATGCAACACCACAAATTTTCAAATTAGTTTTGCACAGCATGAACCTGATTTAAACTTTTTTTTTTAAATTAAATCAAGTGATTTCATTGTTCCATCCTACTTTATAGAAAGCCATTTGCCACAGTTTAGAATACTAATAACGATCACTGGATTGGCTCTCCCGTTAATCAACTGGTTAAGGACCTTCTTTAGTTTTACCTCAGGCCCTCAGCTCTTCCACCCAGCTTGGTTCCAGCTGATCACTAACCTCTAGGAAATGCCCTCCTTGTTGGTCGTTATTGCTTAATAATATTTCATAGCTGTGTCATCACATCTGTAAAATACAACCTTCCATAACGACACAGCTGTGAAATACAATACTGCAGCCTAGAATACGCACATGATGTAGGATAGCAATGCAGCAAGTGTCTTCAAATTCCACTAGTTTGAAAGATACTGTTTCCAGAGATATTCCCCATCTTCATAATGGACGAGTCTGACGGAAACTGTAGAGTTTTTCCATAATGCTTTAAGCGTGCCCACTGTAAGCTCAGGGGAGAGTTTCTAACAAGGCAAGGTAGTTAGTATAATCTCATTTTTCCAGGAAACTTCTGAAGCGCAATGATGACAAATGGTGAATTTAAATCAGAGAGTTCTTAAAACTTCTCCCACAGTGTGGATGACTTTTGAACACAGCAATTGTCTCCTGGACCCCTCCTTCCCATTTATGGACAACCTCCCCTAACTAACAAGAGCAGCAATGAAATACTCTTCTAAACATATGCAATGTATTTGTATCAGTCTTGTACTGTGTTTCAGTCAGGTGGAAATAAAGTAATAAAGTCAGCACCATATGACTAGCCAGCGCTCTGAAGACCTCCACAAGTACCGCGTGAACCACCATAGGCGAACTCTAATTTAAATCATTTGACGTAACTTCCATTAGATCATAACGCTTAATATAACATATAGATTCTTCTGCCACATTTACACAGCATCGTACTGCCAGACCTGATAATGACATTCACATCAAATAATATTTCAGAATAAAATGCACAGCAAGTTCTCAATACAAAATATTTAAAATTATCTCCATTTTTTATTGCTGACTATATTCTTTAGACAGCAGTAGGTGTGCATGGTTCTTACTGGTTCCAGGACCTAAAGTTCTCTTTTTGTCAAGAGCACAGACAGAAGTGGACAGAAGATCAGTTTTATGTCTCACTGTGACCATGCATACTAAGCTTCAGGCAAGTTCTTTGTTTATTTTTTGTTTTATGTCTGTTATAAACCCTTGACTGTGTAGAGGGCATGGGGAAGATGGAAGTTGTTTACCTGGAATGAACAAGAGGGCAAATTCCCTTAGAAAAGTGTTTTGCCATCAATCTACTTTACAGCTTGGAAAGGAGGGGCATGAAGTTCATTTACATGGGTCATAAACAGTGGCCCAGAAGAGAGGGTGTCTTACTGTGCAGGGCTTCTAATTGTACAGAAAAAAGTAAATAAACTCCTCCCCTACAAGTGATGAAGGGAGAGGGGGGAAATCACCTTTTCCACTCCGTGAGTCACGAGCAAGTAGAGGGAAAAGAAACAGTGAATTCTCTGCTTGAGAGTATTGTTGGGCACAATACTTATGATTAACTACATGAAGAAACAGAATTACAGGGAGGAGATGAAGCTCACACAAATAAATCCAGAACCAAGAGGGAGCAATGCAACAGAAATGCCCTAGGCTTTAGGGGGCTTGTTTTACAAAGAAAGATTAATTAAACAGACAGTCAAAGGACATCTCCTTAGAAAATGAAACATGTTTCAAACCCAAAACGCCTCAGAGAGCAAGCGGCTGGGGAGTTATAACTAAATTACTAAATACAAAAAGAAACAGCCAGCAGAGGAAGTGAGTAATTAAAAAACTCTCTTCTGAGCAGAAGGCTGGTGAAAGAGGGATAACCCTTAGGGAACCTGCTGCTGGAGGTGAATGGTACTAAGGCCAAAAACTACCAAATAAATCAGATGCCCATACAAACAAGGTGAAATTAAGTGGAGAATAATAAAATAATAATCTCTTGCATTTATATAGTGCTTTTTAGTCTCAGAGATTACATATATTGTGTGTATAGTACAGCTTTATAGAGATATACACAGAGAGATTACCTCACCCACCACTAATATGCTGTCACCTTGGTGTAGAATGGGCAGCTGCTTAATAGCGCTCAGCCACAAAACACGTTTTCAGAGCAGAAAGAGGGGTGAAAAATCATTATCTCCTCTGCAGGAGGGAGAACCTCTTCCGTTCCACCTGAGAGGGTAAGCCCTGTAGCTTCCCTCTGCCACTGCCTGTTGCCTCCTCCATTTCCCAGAGGCGATAAAGCAACATGCTGCTGTTCCCCTAGAATCTGAGAAAATCATTCCCCAACTAGCCTGCCCTCTACCAATGGGTAAAACACTCCCCATTTCCTTTCACCTCCCCAGAGTTCTCCTGGGAAACGAAACACAACTTTCTTAGGGGCAACTATCTGCCTCACATCCCTTAGACCCTTTGGGTCACACGGCCTCCCATCCACCCCCCGGGGTGGCATCCTCCAGCAAAGACACCCCTTGGGCTATGGGGAGGACATCATCTCCCAGAAGAACAGCTCTTTCTCTCTCGATCAGAGAAAACAACCCCCCTTCCCCTTTTCCCCACCCTGAGACATGACACCTCTTCTCTCTTGAGACGGGGGGCGGGCAATGCCCTGCATCCCCCTCCATCCGGGTGGAAGTGACCAACACCCCTGCACTCTTCCCCAGGGGGCCAGGGCACCCCTTTACCTTTCCTTCCCCCCCACAGGGATACCCCATATCCCCTTCTTCCCATGGGGGTGGGGATGCCCCTTCTCCTGAGAGTAGGCCACTCCCATGGGTGTGAAGGTGCCACCTTTCCCAGGCCTCCCCAGGGTGGGATGCCCCTTCCTGACCCCAAGGAAGTGGGGGTGTCCCCTTTGCCACGCCTCCCTGGGGGGGAGAATGAGGTCGCCCCCCTCCCCAGAGTAGGGTGCCTCCTCCCTGTCCTGTGGGGACGGGGTGTCCCCTTTGCTCACGCCCGCCAGAACAGGGGGTTCCCCCTTTTACTCCAGGGGGGTGGGGTGCCCAGCCCCCCCCTTGCCCACGCCCCCTGTGCCCGCGCTCACTGCGGGGGGAGCTGCAGGGCCGGGCCGCCCCGCCGCTGGAAGGCCCCGTCCACGAAGACGCCGTTCTTGCCGAGGCAGCGCAGGTAGAAGTGCGGCTCCTGGAAGCTGAGCTGCAGGTGGCGCCGGGAGATGAAGCTCGAGTGCCCCATGTTCACGTCCACCGAGCCCTGCGAGGAGTTGCGGCCTATGGTGACCGCCGCCTGCCGCATGAGGAACTCGAACTCGCGGCCCTGCAGGCGGGCCAGGGCCGGGCCCGGCGGGGCGGCGGCGGCGGGGCCCGGCAGCGCCGGCCCGGGAGGGGGCGCCGCGGCCGGGCTGCAGGGCGCCGAGCGCAGCGCCAGCAGGGCCCGGGCCCCGCTACTGTCCTCCCCGACTTCAGCCATGTTCCCAGGCAGGGAGCGAGCGAGCCAGCGTGCCGGCCTCCGGGGCGGAGCCGGCGGGGGAGGGAAGCGGGGCGGAGCCGGGGGAGCAGCCCGGATCCGCCGCGTTTCTCTTCCCCACCGGGGGACCGGCCTGGCGATGTACACGGGGAGGGGGCGAGCGGGGGGTGGCTGCGTGTGCGCGCAACTGCTGGGCCCGGGCCGGTGTCCCTTAGCTGTCAGTGCGCGTCCACTTCTGCGGCGGTCAGTGGCGTGTGCGTGGGAGCGACTGGGCATGTGTGTGCTGTGGGCCACGTGCAAGTGTTCCTTACACGTCTGTGTGTACACAAGTTGTGTGTGTGTGTGTGTGTGTGTGTGTGTATTCCCAGGCAATCTGTCCACTGCATGTCCGTATGGGAGCAATTGTGCATATGGTGCTTTTGTGTATGTGTGTAACTATGCATATGCAGCTGTCCATTACATGTGTTTGTGTGCAGTAGTGCCGTGTTGTGCACAACTGTGCTCGTGTGTGCAACTCAGCCATTGCATCTGTGTGTATAATTGTGTATAAGCTGCTGTCATCTGTATGTGTGCACACAATTACACTTGTGTGTAACTATGCACATGAGTATTTGTGTGCAGTTGTTTGCATGCTTGTGTATGCCTTGGATTGTATACGTGTATTCTTGTAACTGTGCATACGTCTGTGTATGCATGCTCAGTTGTCAAACAGCAATTGTGAATGAGCAATTGTACATACATATGTATAACTTTAATTGCATGTGCACATGTGCAAAACGTTGTACATGTAACCTTGTGTGGTCCATGTGTGTAATTCTGTACCTGTATGTCTGATTGTGGAACTTCACATATGGAAAAGGTACTTTTTAGGCCAGATTTTCAAAAAAGTTAGCATGCAAAGGAAGGCAAAAACTGTAAATACTTTGCACTCATAATTTTATCAGTTGCAGTGTATATCCATATGCAAACTGTAATTAGGTGTAATTTTTATGTGCAATTACCCAATTTATGCATTGTGTATGCAAATTAGATCTGCATTATCTTTTCTGAAAATCTGATCCTTTGTGCGTATACTGTGCAGCTGATGCCTTTTTGCACTGAATAAACTCATGCTTCAACATGTTATCCAAAGAATGTGTATTAGTCCTGCCATGAGTGCAGAGGACTGGACTAAATGATCTCTTGAGGTCCCTTCCAGTCCTATGATTCTATGACTAACTTTATGCAAGTAATTTGGGGAATTTTTTTCAAATATATCTATGTGACTTAGGAATCTAAGTGCCATTTTTAAAAGTGACATAAGAGCCTAAGTCTCAAGCACCATCTGTGTGCTTTTGAAAATCTTAACGTTTCTTTAGCTCATTTCCCTATCTGTAAAATGGGGATAATAATGCTTCTTTTCCCCCATCCTTTGTCTGAATTGTCTGTTTAGAGTATGAATTCTATTGGGCAGGGACTGTCTCTCACACTATGTTTGTACAGGGTCTGCCACAATGAGTCCCAATCTTGGTTGGGAGCTCTAGGCATTATCATAATATATATAATAAAATATTTCCCACATAGGGCAGTGAGCTTTTTAGGTTCATTTACGTTTACATCCCAATGAATGAATGATGTTTTGCTGCATCATCATCCCATTAAATCATAATATCATCATATCAAGAAACTGTTGCATTGAAATATCATTGCATTGCAGCTAAAGGCGAAACCCAGTGATGATTCAACCTCGCGATATTCTGAACAAAAAGAGCTCCCAGCCAAGCTTGTAGCTGTCTTCATCACTGCAAACTGACTCAGCTGACATTCTAGGCTTCAGAGTGACAATCCCGAAATTTTATTATATAAATTAAGGTGTACATTTAAACAGCTACAGTTATACTGGCATAAATGCACATGCAGACAGTCTTCTAGTATAAGAGGTCCTGTTTTTTCAGTTTAGTTTTGTCACTTTGAAAGAGTTTATACTAATCTGAAAAAAGATACTTGTTCCAGAATAAGATCCACACAGGGAGTTATACCAATATAATTATATCTGTTTAATCATACTGGTATAACTGGTAAAACTTTCCCATGTAGACAAGCTGTTAAACAACATGTCATGACGATGACCTATAGACCCTGATAGCAATTTCTAGACCTAAGAACTGCTTGTGGTATTAAAAAAATAAAAATCAGAATGGTCTTGGAAACCTTGAGAGCCCTAATTCCTAAGGGTTTAAAAAATCTGGTAAGATGATCTACAAACTAAATATGGTAGAAATAATGTCACCCATTTGTGTGGAGAATGTAGCAGCTGTTTAATAGCACCAGTACACAACAGGGAATAGGAGGTGAAGAAAAATCCCATAACCAGTTGAGAGTGAATTTCAGATACAAAGAATGTAATTATCTGAGTTGGAATTTTGCCAGGACAGCAAGCAAACTCCTATTCCTGGAAAATGTTCCATGGGATCTTTAATGACTACAGAACAGCCAAGACCTCCGTTGTACATCTTGTCTGAGACACCACCTTCAGCAGCACAGTGCTCCCTAAGACTATGTAGTTGGTTCAGTACCAAATGAAAGAATAAAAGAAAGAAAAAGAAAAAATACCACTTGTTGAATCATCACCACCACTTCCTACACTACAGAGCTGTTTCTTGGTAGTCTCCTAACCAAACCTAACCCTGTTTATGTGATGCGATAGAACCACAGCTCAACGTAATATAGCTACAGGCCATATGTAATAAGAAAATGTCATGCTCTTCTACTATGCAGAATGTATACCTCTCTTTTCTCCATCACAGGGAGGCTACCCATTTTAAAGACTCAGTTAAGTACAGCCCACTTATCACCCCAGAGTCACTTTGTCATTGAATTGGGGTTCTGCTAATCTTTTGGGACCCTATCACTGGAAATAAATTAATGCACAAACATTAGTGCTGCCAGACTTGCCAACCTGAGTAGCAAAACACCAGGGCCAGATTCTTTTTGTCAGATGATCTAAACCAGTGGTTCTCAAACTTTTGTACTGGTGACCCCGTTCACATAGCAAGCCTCTGAGTGCGACCCCCCCTTATAAATTAAAAACACTTTTTAATATATTTAACCCCATTATAAATGCTGGAGGCAAACGGGGGTTTGGGATGGAAGTTGACAGCTCATGACCCCCCATGTAATAACCTCATGACCCCCTGAGGGGTCCCGACCTCCATTTTGAGAACCCCTGTTCTAAACTCAGTGCAGGAATTAAGGGAGTGGGCAGAGGTGGCTTTAAACCACCTTTGTGCTCCCCCAGTTCTAAAGGCACATCTTAGAGTAGCCCTAAGGTTGCTCTAACCTACACCAACTGTCCCCTAGCAGCCATTGGCAGCCTGGGGATTGCTGAAGTGCAAAGACACTTGCCACAACCTCAACCCTGGGAAGAGAACTAAGAGGGGATGGTGTAGAACCAACTGCAACCACTCTGTGCCAGCCAGCCATTCCCCCGGGCTGGAGAATCCCCAGCTCCTCTGTTAGGGCAACCTTCTGGCATCTTGCACTGTAGCACTACAAACGAACTGGAGTGGAGTCTGAGGATTTGACTACAGGGGCCTAATTCTGTTCTCCCACTGGTTTTACCCCAGTGTAACTCCATTATCATCAATTGAGTGATTCCCGATTTACACCTATGTACATGAGATAAGAGTCAGGCCCCAAAGCCTCTCAAGAACAAGCACCAAGATGGGCTACCCTTGTGTCAGACTTTTGAATAGATATTTCTGAATTTTCATTATTCATAACAGGTTAGAAATGATTATTACCAAAAAGTCATGAATGTGTCCGGCCAGTAGTTTAGCCACAGCACAATATGCTGCCACATCTGAGATCCTAGTCTAGGGTTCTAGCTTACTTTTTCCATCCTGAAGCACCAGGGATGGGAGTGCTGGATGGGCCTAGCACGAAGGGGTTGATCCTGCAAGCTGCTAAGCACTGATGTAAGAACTACAGAGAGACAAAGCACTAGTGCTGATCACTCAGCTTTTGCTCAGCATCAGCAATGAGAAAACTTCTACATCCAATCTAACATGAGAAATGGTGAATGGAGTGGGAGGTGCGCACATGGGTGGAGACCGCGTATGGGCCTGGTTTATATCTATCCGGTGAATACAAACGACATGCGTAGTGACTAGTTTTAGGATGTCCCGGTATTCCGGGGTGCAATTATATATTTATTCAGTGAGAATGGCAGGAGTAGGGAGAGCACTCACACAAAATGTACTCAAGGCAGGGCCGCCCGGGGGGGGAGGGGGAAAGTGGGGCAATTTGCCCCAAGCCCCGGGCCCTGCAGGGGCCCCCACAAGAATATGGTATTCTATAGTATTGCAACTTTTTCTTATGGAAGGGGCCCCCGAAATTGCTTTGCCCCAGGCCCCCTGAATCCTCTGGGCGGCCGTGGCTCAAGGAGGTAAATGAAAACAGTATTCCTCCTAGCCAGCTGCTCAATGCCTGATGGTGAGGCTGGGCACAGTGTTCTTACCAGCCGGGCCTGTTTGCCTGTAGCACCCGCTCACCTTACTGGGTAGTGAATAACTAGAGCATTATGCTCAGCATCCCTTCTGGCCTCAGCACCGCCACCGCTCTCTCACAACCCACATCTTCACCGTCACAGGATCCAACCATAAACCTTTGGAAGGAAGGAGTGCTTAGGGCTTATCCGTATTAAAAAAGTTGTCCTGGTGTGACTAAACCTATTTAAAATCAATCTAGTTACACCAGTGCAAACCCCAAATGCAGATGCACTTAAACTGAATTAAGCCTCACACAGGTTTAGTTTAATTCAGTGTAGCTGGATTGACTTTAAAGTGATTTAGTTACCTCAGTGCAATTTTTCTAATACAGACCAGGCAGTGCTGCTTTGTAGTGACACCTCTGGCCACTTTGAGACAGATACTTATTTGATGGGCTCCACAGGAACTGTCAGCATGATAGGATGACTGAGTGGGGAAGGAGCAAAGGTTAAAACAAACAGGACGGGAGGCTGGAATAGAGCCATACTATTCTGGGTTTAGTGAGTGGTACAAGGCACATCTTTCTGGTCAGGTGTTTGTCTGACAACATATCACTGATATAGTTGGATGGGGTGGAATATTGCAGGGGCTGGCTGTTTTGTGCTATCTATTGTGGACAACTGAATGTAATGTGTTGATATGTTTACTTAGCATCATGCACCCAGATATCACCACGCTGGACAAATAAAAATCTGTTTTGAACAGTGATAAAGAGACCATTTCTGCATTTATCTGGGTGTATGGTGTTTGCTTAAAAAACAAACTAACTTCAATTTCTGCCAGATAAGTAGCACAGACTGGTTAAATGTGCATTCCTACAGCTCTTTGCCAAGTTGTTTCTAGCCGTTCTGGTGTATGGGACTGAATACATATTTATCAAGTCCCAGTTCAGCAAAAAATTATGACTGGCTTCAGCACCGCAGGAAACCTGCTCAATCCGCAAACCAAAGCAGAATTGAAAAGCAGCCTTGACAGAGAGGAAAGATGTGAACTGCATGCTGGGTGTGGGTTGCTTGATGTATTTACCCACTAGCTAGACAACACACTGATGCTAACAGTGAAAACTATCCTAATGAGCACAGCCTTGACCTAGTGACGGAGCTTGAGTAGAAGAGTGAAAGAAAGCAATTACCAAGTGTAAGAGATTCTGCTGTCTCCAGGGTAGATCAGTCCCACTTCTCTCCTGAGCACACAGTGCCATTCTGATGGGTTTAGGTGATACAGCTCAACTGTAGATTATTAGGGACTTAGCTGAGACTGCAAGAAGCACACCAACATGGCTACAACAACACTGCCTGCCACTCAAGCACACCGATACAATATAAAAAAAATCTTTTGCCTGGTTCAGTGCTGCCCCTTTAAACATAGAGCAGACTACCTTTCTCGTTTTCTCTTCCATCCCCAAGTTGTTTTCAAACATATTCTTGTGCTTTTTACCCAGATGCACTTGAATCAGATGTAAAAAACCAACACTCTCCTCTGTGTTGGTGAAGCTACTTTCCTAATTGACCTGCTCTCCAAGGTAGCCTCATTACTTGTTCCAGAAGGATGATCTTTAATTCCGGGTTTTCTCATCCATCTGTGAAAGTACACAACCCTGAAATAAAGGCAAAGATTTTGATCATATAATCAGCTGTTGATACTTTTTTTAATCAAGCAATCCATACACAATAAACAACATGCAAGCACTAAATGCAACCAACCAACTTATTGTTGCTATTTATGTTTTGAATCACCTACAACTCTATTAATATATTAAACACACAGGCATCCCCAAGAATTTCTGCCAATGCATTCAGTCCTCCTGAATTCCTTGATATTCTTTGCGAATGCACCTCAGTCCTGACTTGCAGCAACCCATCCTATTCCAGTTGTGGACTCTTTCCTGAGCAAAGAATGTGACTGTGCCCACCTGTGGGCTCATTGTATGATGTGGATAAATGCCCTATACAAAGTAGATTGAAAACACAATGCCTAGCACAATGGGGCCCTGTACTCTAATTTGGGGCCTCTAGGCACTACAAGAATAAAAATAATAAATCATAACAACACCAGAACTATTTCACTTGTGACCTAAAATAGTAGATGTGACAGAGGCTACATTATGAAAGGAGTGAAATGTTAATACACTGACTTTTCCCACCATTTTTAAATGGTAGAGGTTAAAAAATGTTTGATGTTGCTCAAACAGCAGATACAGATTCAAGAACTGTAGGTGGGAGCACGAGGGTTCCCAAAGTCTGCAAGAAATGCTAAACATTTGTTCCAGTAGCTATGTAATCCTCCTCCTGCCATGCTAAAATCAACAGTCAGTAGCAGAATTAAAGAAAGGAATGTAGACAATTTCTGGTGTATGATGCCAGAAAGATGCAATGTCACCAGTCCCGTGAGATGGGGTTAGTTCTTCACGGACTTGCTCAGAACCTTTAAGAAAAAGATAATTTAAAATGTAGCAGTGTCCTCCTGCGAGGGGCTGTTCCTTTCCTACAAGGTACCTGCCAAGCATCCTCAACTCTTTGTAAAGCTAACAGCAATGCTTCCTCTTCCAACTCCTCTCTGAGAACTTCACCCCTCCAGAAAGCCTACTCTTTCCATAACAATTTATTTTACAAATGTTCTGCTGTGAGCTGGTTTACTATAAAATCTGGCATGATGAAAATGTTCCTATCACAGTTTGTTTAGGTTTCATGGCCTCTGTATGTGTGGTAAGCACACTTACCAAGAATATATTATCACAGTAGGTTCTCTGAAACCGAAAAAAAGACTTGGAAGAATCCAGTGCTCAAACCTTGCCACTCCTTAAGACATTATGTGATCTGTTGTTTGCATTTCCATTGCAGATACCCTGGCCATTTACTAGAACCTGTGCCAGAGACTGATGAATTGCACACCCCATGACAGATGGTCTTGGACAAGACTATTTATTATAAAAATAATGTTATAAAAGCAACAGCACTTCAAGAAGTGTGTTTATAATAATCATAGCATTTATAGAGCTACTTTAATCTGCAGCTTTAAAACTACTGAATCAATTTTCTTCAAAGTTGGCTTGAAACTTAGATCTCAGTGAGATAAATACAACAAGCCCAGTTTGAAGTTCTTGGTTTCAGTCATTCTTAAATTATAAGAGCACATTTCTGATCAGAGCATATGGAAAAACAACATGTTATTTACAACACAGAGCTGGAAAATGGATGAATCAAACTAACACAAATAATTGAAATAACATTCTCCCTTGGGCTGAGATCACACTTGGAAAGTCTCAGCCAAAACGGAATATGTTTCGAGGCTATTAAGAACAACTGGAAAAGGCAGTTAGAATTGAAATTGAAACTCAACCCAACTATGGCATACGCTGCCCATCTGCTACTGTAAACTAGCTATGTGCATTGTTTGGATGGTTGAGGGCAGCTGATCTTAAGCCTTACAACATCCCCAAGAAGTTAGAGAATCCAGTAAAACTACACACTTTGTTATGTGATATTTACAAAACACTTGAAATGAAAACACAGCCTGACTGTTCACTGCCTTACACATTGAGTTGTAATTTATACCTGTGTAAGGGGAGTGTAAAACACCCAAATCGGAATGGTAGTGTTTTCTGCTGATGGTACTGTCATTTTTTCGAGTGTAAAAGATACACAAAGTTTCTAATCAGACCCATAATCCAAGCCAGGATAATGTAAACAAAAATAATATTTCATTATTGTATCGTCTTTTGACCATTAGTTTCTGACTAGCAACCTCAAACCTCCATTTTCTCAGAATCTGGAGGTCCTTTATGGACAGCCTACATGTGGTATGCCTGCAAGTGCTATTTTCGCAAACTCCCACTCCAGAAAAATTGCTTTTAACAAACAAACAAACGCATCCCCACAGATGACATCTTACTAGTAAAGATCTCAACTTTTCATCACTGCAGACATAGCGCCAACTTCCTCTCTACCCGGGGGAGTGCTCGACCCCTCGCTCCGCCTCAGGCCCTGCCACCACTCCACCCCTTCCACTAAGCCCCACCTCTTCCCACCCTCACTCCAGCCCTGCCCCCACTCCAACTCTTCCCCCAAGGCTGCACCCCGCCCCACTCCTTTCCTGCCTCTCCCCCACCTCTTCCTTCCCCCCCAAGCATGCCCCATTCCCACTCGTCCTGCTCCCCCCTAGTCCCTCCAGCACGCCGTGGAACAGCTGATCCGTGGCAGGCGGGAGGTGCTGGGAGGGAGTGGGAGAAGTTGATCAGCAGGGCTGCCGGCAGGCAGGAGGTGCTGTGGGGGGTGGAGCTGGCTGCCGGTGGGTGCTAAGCACCTGCTAATTTTTTTCCATGGGCCTGGAGCACCCACAGAGTCAACGCCTATGACTGCAGATGAACAGGAACTTCCCATTCTCCTTATGGTCAAAAGTACAAGTGTTTGGGAGCAGAAAGGAAAGCTGCCTGCCCATTCTTTTCATTTTCCCCTCCTCACGGGTCTTACTTCCATAGCAACCTCTATGCTATGTGAGTGCAAAGTATTTCTCTAGAGCAGTGGCTACCAACCTTTCCGGATTACTATGCTCCTTTCAGGAATCTGATTTGTCTTGCGTACCACCAAGTTACCCCTCACTTAAAAACCACTTGCTCACAAAATGAGACAAAAAAAGTGCCACAGCACACTATTATTTAAAAACTGCTCACTTTCTCATTTTTACAATATAGTTACAAAAAATCAATTGGAATATAAATATTGTGCTTACATTTCAGTGTACAGTACATAGAGCAGTATAAACAAGTCATTGTCTGTATGAAATTTTAGTTAGTACTGACTTAGCTAGTGCTTTTTGTGGAGCCTTTGTAAAACTAGGCCAGCATCTAGATGAGCTGATGTACCGCCTCGAAGACCTTTGCGTAACCCCAGGCATAGGTGCCGACTTTGGGGGTGCTCCAGGGCTGGAGGGCCCACAGAAAAAAATTAGCGGGTGTTTTGCACCCACTGGCAGCCAGCTCTCCTCCTCCCCACCACTGCCTCCCACCCGCTGGCGGCCTCACCGATCAACTCCTCCCTCTCGCTTCCAGCACCTACCGCCTGCGGCAATCAGCAGTTTCACAGCATGCAGGAGGCTCTGAGAGGAAGGGGGAGAGCAGGGATGGGGCGTGCTCAGGGGAGGAGTCAGAACTGGGTGGGAAGAGGCGGGGCAAGGTGGGGACTTGGGAGAAGGGATGGGGTGAGGGTGAGGCCTGGGGCAGAGCAGGGGGTTGAACACTCCCCAGGCCCAGAGGAAGCCTGTGCCTATGCCCCCAGGGGTATATGCTCAGATATCTTGTTCATCTTCTATAAGTGCATGCTTCGAAATCAGAGCCAATGACTGTATGCCATAAGGCAGGTAGGAAATGTTCCATGTCCCACTGTCAACATGTCTATGATAAGCAAGATGCTTTACAAAGATGAAAAGTCAACACCGGGCCAGGCCCTACTCCCATTGACTTCAGAGGTGCAAGATCTGACCCATTCTCAGCAGCTACACTATGTGTGTACTTCGCCTAACAGATGTGCACTTTGGCACCATATGGAAATGTTTTGCCCGTAACCATATGAGTAAGATGTGCAGACTGTACAACCGGGTAGGCTTGCAGGGCTGCAGAGAGTGGATGTGGGAGGACTCACACTGAAAGCAGAAGAATCCGCCACTAACTGGCCATGAGGGAAGATCATAGATCATAGATTGTAGGGCTGGAAAGAGACCTCGAGAGGTCATTGAGTCCAGTCCCCTGCCCTCTGGCAGGACCAAATATTGTCTAAACCATCCCTGATAGACATTTATCTAATCTACTCTTAAATATCTCCAGAGATGGAGATTCCACAACCTCCCTAAGCAGTTTATTCCAGTGTTTAACCACTCTGATAGTTAGGAACTTTTTCCTAATGTGCAACCTAAACTTCCCTTGCTGCAGTTTAAGCCCATTGCTTCTTGTTCTATCCTTAGAGGCTAAGGTGAACAAGTTTTCTCCCTCCTCCTTATGACACCCTTTTAGATACCTGAAAACTGCTCTCATGTCCCCTCTGTCTTCTCTTTTCCAAACTAAACAAACCCAATTCTTTCAACCTTCCTTCATAGGTCATGTTCTCTAGACCTTTAATCATTCTTGTTGCTCTTCTCTGGAGTCTCTCCAATTTCTCCACATCTTTCTTGAAATGCGGTGCCCAGAACTGGACACAATACTCCAGTTGAGGCCTAACCAGCGCAGAGTAGAGCAGAAGAATGACTTCTTGTGTCTTGCTCACAAACACTTGTTAATGCATCCCAGAATCATGTTTGCTTTTTTTGCAACAGCATCACACTGTTTACTCATATTTAGCTTGTGGTCCACTATAACCCCTAGATCACTTTCTGCCGTACTCCTTCCTAGACAGTCTCTTCCCATTCTGTATGTGTGAAACTGATTGTTCCTTCCTAAGTGGTGCACTTTGCATTTGTCTTTATTAAACTTCATCCTCTGTACTTCAGACCATTTCTCCAATTTGTCCAGATCATTTTGAATTATGACCCTATCCTCCAAAGCAGTTGCAATCCCTCCCAGTTTGGTATCATCTGCAAACTTAATAAGCGTACTTTCTATGCCAATATCTAAGTCGTTGATGAAGATATTGAACAGAGCCGGTCCCAAAACAGACCCCTGCGGAACCCCACTCGTTATACCTTTCCAGCAGGATTGGGAACCATTAATAACTACTCTCTGAGTACGGTTATCCAGCCAGTTATGCACCCACCTTATAGTAGCCCCATCTAAGTTGTATTTGCCTACTTTATTGATAAGAATATAATGCGAGACTGTATCAAATGCCTTACTAAAGTCTGTGTATACCACATCCACCGCTTCTCCCTTATCCACAAGATTTCTATTTCTTATCTCTGCTCCTCTGCTGTTTCCACTCAGCTGTCATGTTGAGAGAAGCCTCTGTTGAGCACTGGGGCAACACACCTTAGAGCTGGCTTAGAGCCTTCAGATGAAACAAATTTAAAAACTTTATTAAAGCAAATGTTAAAATTATATAATGCAGAGGTTAAGTAAAGAGTGTCTGCATTACTACTATCTGATTTTATACACAGCTCGTCTTCTCCAGCTCAGGGATCCCACAAGTCTGTATTTTGTACACTGTACATTGGGGGCCTGGTTATGACCCAGAGGAAGAATGTGGTGGGTGTTATCCATCTCCCCTGTCCCACATGGTTGGGGAGGCGGTGGCAGCAGCAGCAGCATCCCCCTGGCCTGAACCTCATGAAGAGCCCTCAGAAGGGGCACAGATCCAGGCTGGAAAGGGGGTATGGCTGGAGCATCTCTGGACCTCAGCTGCTGGGTGTCATTAAGTCAGAGGAGGCCTGAGGCTGCTGTAACCTGTACCATAGGTTCAACTGGCCCCCAGTCATGGGCGGCGGGTATTGCAGGCCAGGCGGGGCTGAGCCTCCCCAAACAGCCCTGCGTGGCCCTAGCCAACCTCTGCCCCAAGGCTCCCTCCTGCTTCCCACTGGCATTCTTCCCCTATGGCCAGGCTGGGATTAGGGAGGACTGGCCTGTGGCCCAGGACTTTGGGTTGGTTGGAACCGCGCTGCCCACCTGGCGCTCCGGGGCTGGGGAGCCACACTGCCTGCCTGGCGCTCTGGAGCTGGGGGCGCTCGGGTGGCCTGGGGCTGGGGCAGGAAGGCCCAGTGGCCGTGGTGGGGGGCCTCTGGGCTCCAGCAGGGGAGGGGTTTTGAGCAGAAGGGGCTAGCCTCCCAGAGCCGTCAGTTCACATGCCACCCATGCCCCCAGTTTATTCTTGAATTAGGGAGCAGCAATGGCAGCATTAAAATTTTTGTTCCAAAGGGGCCCAGGCATCCTGAGAATCCCTTGGAATCTCTAGATTCTGGGGGAAGAACCTCTTGAGTATTCTAGCAAGGTGTGGACTTTGTTCCATAGGGGAGAGACTCCTGTTTCCTACTGGTTCTCCTCCAGAGGGCATTTCCATGGGAGGGGCAATCCAAAACATTGCTTTTACTTACAGTACTAACAAGTCCTCCCACTTCAGTCCTAGTTTAATGGTTCATCCATTTTCTCTTTCCATTCTGCATTCTCTGTCCATTCCTCTTCAACTATTTTGGTTAGTTAAAGAAGTTAATGCAATAAGAACATTTGCTGTAACTGCTGGGAAACAGTATTGGACTTGTAATGATTTATAATCACTTTAAAGGCACACTGTCCACTTAAAAGTCACATATAGTAAACACATTTATTTACCTACCTTAATAACAAGCCCTTATAGTATTAAATGTGAAAGGATTTTAAAAACCCAATTTGCTTGTCCCTCACCTTGAACAAAGAAAAATCAATTACCTCCGTTTCACTTTTGTTTATAGTCATTTTCACTTTCAGGGTCATTAGCGCTACAGTGGCTGGGTTTTCAGACAGGCCAGGTGAATGCTTGTTTGCTCCCAAACAACTGATGACACTGGAATGTTTAAAAAGCAAGGGAAACATTTCTATTGGTTGTTCTAACAAATACTTGCATTTATAAAAGTTAACTGCTTGCTTAGCAGCTGTCCTCATGAGACAGACACTGTATAAGAGTTTAACAAATAGGCTGAATCTAATACAAGATTCCTTACTTAAGAATCCTGGGCAAAGTTAGGTTTTCAATTAAAAAAAAAACTAGAGTAAAGATCTTTTTTACATTTAAAACAATGATTTGATCTTGGAAAAGTTTGTATTAACAAAACTAAACAAAAATCAGGAACTCCACATCCTCTCCACACTGTCAATCCAATCCCATGAACAGGTTACGTATTCACGTAGGGATGGAGATGGACACAAAGGGAATGTTATTTTAAACAGCTATGTGTATTTTAATGCCTTTATTCTTTGTATATATCAGGCTGAAAAGTAATATGGTAGTGGACCATAACATGATTTTGTGGGCCAATGGTTTTCAAGAATCCAAAAAACCCCAAAAGTTTCAGATGCATTTATTGGCTGAGCAAAGCAAGGTCCTACACTCAACTTGATGGCATTTTCCTGCTTGTCTGTAATGCCATCACTTTTGAATACTGCATATGATCAATTCCAAAACTTCAGGGTATATTTTAGGCCTCAGTGGCCAGAATCCTATTTATTTTGGTGAAAACCAGAAAACTGGAAAGGGAAAACAGCTAGATCGACGTACAGAACTTGTCTTAAATTACCTCTCCGAGGAGAGACACAAATCAGTCACTTAACGGCAGTGAAGTGAGTGAATTATAATAAAGGTTTAGCAGTACTGGACTCATTATTCAAGGGGGCCTTTTAAGACAGAAGGCACCAAATCAGAATGATCCCTTGTACAGGTTTTACTTTCTCTCTAGCTACCTATCGGCTTGATCCTGAGAGATGCTGAACACACTGTCCCCAACCAATGCACTTACGCACATCCTTAACTTTAAGAATGTGAGCACTCCCACTCACGTCAATTGGACTAAGTAAGCACCTGCTTATGTGGTTTGCTCAACTGGGGACTGAGTACTTAGCACCTCCATGGAGCAAACCCTTAAAGCTGACCTATTGGCCACATATCAAACAAGCTGCTCCCATAAAGAAAGCAACAGGGAAAATGCTGGGCATAGAAGCCCTGCTAAGTTTGACTACAGGTCAGACATCACTGCCAGGTTTTGTTAGGGTCCATGTGTGACATTTTATGCAAAGTATATACTGAGCTATTTTGCATATTTGAAACAGATTTGCATATGACCATGAACACCAGCCTGAAGTGAGAAAATCTTTCCCCAGACAGTGGCATGGGCAAGACATGGAGCTGGCCAGCTGTGGCTGGGAAAGGTGGGAGGGAGTCTGGGGGCAACTAGGGTAAACGAGTGGGTAGGTACTGGAGGGTATCTGGAGAGTGTAGATCAGTGAGTGCTTGACAGTGCTTCAGTGACTGGAGGGGAAGGTATTGAGAGGGGAGCGGAATTGCTGATGGGTGTTTGAGGGTCCTGGGTTACAGGGTGCTGGGTGTCTGGGGATGGAGGGATGGGTGAGGAGGTGGAGGTGTCCTGAGGAAAATGAGGCTGTTGGGGAGGGGTGTGTGTGTGTGTGTGAATCTCATGGCTGAAGAGCTATCTGGGGACACTGGCAGCTAGAGGACAATTTGTGGGTCAGACTGCGGGCTGGGGGTCTGGGGTATACTAGCTGAGGAGGGCTGTCTGGGGTATGCTGGGGGCTGGGGAGGGCTGTTTGGGGTGGGGGGCCGGGTGGGTTGTCAATAGTCCCGTATTAATAGGGGCATCCCTTATTTAAACAGAAATTGCCTATCCCATACAAAATGTATCCCGTATTTCAACATATTAAAATATCATCATTATGCAAAGCCAGTTTTCTCATGACCTTACCTTCCAATGCTATAAAGTTTGTAAAATAAGACAATGTAGTAATACAAAATCGGTCCCATGATTTACTGAACTCATCTCCCTATGGCACAGAGGTTCCCAGACTATGGGATGTGGTTCCCCCAGGGGTGTGTGACAAGGTTATTCAGAGGGTATGAGGCCCTGATGGGGCCAGGCTGACAGGCTGGAGTCAGGTGGGGGCTCTATCCAACAGGGGAAGCGGATGGGACTCTGCAGGTGGTCTCAGCTGCCAGGACCAGGCTCCCTGCCCGCCTCGCTCCCCCACTGATGCAGCAGCCACCAACCAGCCGTTATGCTCCTCTGCTGGGAATGTTGGCAGAGAGACTCTGCCACATAGGGGCTGGAACTAAGGGTGCGGGCGGCCTGGAGGCACCCCCTGGCTTGAAGTGGTTTCCATTATACACAGGGTTTACAATTTGGTTCAATGGCTCTCAGCACCCCCATGCTACAAATTGCACCAGCAGCACCCCGGGGGGACTAGCCAGAGGCCTTTCCTGACCGGAGGCCTTCAGCGCAGCCCCAGGGCACACAGTCCCGGCCACTTGCCCTGCCAGACAGCCTGCGTGGGGGAAGCAGACGGGCCGTGTCCAGGGCTGGAGTCAGCAGGGGGCCCTCACTCCCGAGTCCCGGGTCCATCTTTCCACTTGCCTCCGGCCCCCCAGCTCTGGCCTCAGCACTGCCCTGGTCCTCTCCTACCCGGGTCCTGCCTGGCTGCTGCAGGGAGCGCAGGGTTTCCCCCACTGCCACCTGGCTTCCTTCCCGACCTCCTGTGGTACTGGGCACCCACCCCCGGCCCGGTGGGCACGGGGTACCCCTCCCCCATAGGAGCCCCCTAGTTTTGAAATACAATGTTGGCCCCCCCGGGTCTGGGGAGCCCTTTATGGGCTAGAAGGGCTGGGGGGGGCTGTTTGAGGGGGAGTGTGGGGGCTGGGAAGGGCTGTCTAGGGAGGGGGACTCACTGGCTGGGGGAGGGGGCAGCCCACGCCCTGGGCCCCTCCCCCGGCCCCTCCCCCTCGGCGCGGCTCCCTCCGCGCTGCGACCCAGCAGGGGGAGCGTCGCGCCGGGAGAGAGACCAGAGTCCTCACGGCTGCTTCGCTTCCCTGCAGGCCAGGCGCCGCGGCGACCTCTGGTGGCCAAAGGCCGCCATTGCAACCCCGTTCCCTGCAGCCCGGCTGAACGCGGATGGGGCTGCCCGAGGCCGACCTTGGCCGTCTGGGGTCAGCCTGTCTGGCTGGTCACCGTCTGCCCAGCTGGCGCGCCACGTCTGCCTCCTTGCACCTGGCCCCAGAGGAAGGGCCCCCGTCAAGGCGAGGACGCGGAGCGTCTGCCCCCTTCCGGCCCTTAGCTAACCACCGATGCCCTCTGGGAGCTCCTGCAGGGGCAGTCGCCTTCTCCTGGCGGGTGTCTCTGGGGCTGGGACCACCGCTGCCCCATGGCTGGCTCAGGAGGCACGATTATACCATCCCCCGCAGCTCCAGAGGTCGCTTGGCTTCACCCTGGGGCACCGCTTTACCGTGGAAGGGGCTGGAGGGCACCCGGGAATCCCAGTGACGGGACTAGGAACTCGCTTCGTACCATGGAGAACACAGCAGGCGTTCCCCGAGGGGGCAGGGTTTTTTTAGCATAGTTCAGCCCGATAACTGCCCATACAGCCGGTGGCCCGTAGCCCACTCTGCATGTGCCAGGAGCGCTCAGCACCTTGCAGGATCAAGCCCTCAGTAGTGAAGAAAGCTGCTGGCTTGCGAGCTGAGCTCTGCAGTACAGCTTCCCCCGCACATCTCACGCAGCCCTATGAAGGGACAAGGCTGTACAGCCTTTGTACCCTATTCAACTTGCCGCCTTTCCACTGAGCTTGACACAAAAGGACCATCTGGTGCTGTATTTTGTGATGTGGACACGTGTCCACTGGGACTTGACTGAAACTTCTACGCTTATTTGCATAGGCCACTAAACAAGCACGAGATGATAACTTTTGGCTACTGCCAACCGAAACTGGATTTGAAGTGGTCACTTAGTGGCTATCCCTTGTCACTGTGTCCCATTTACCAAAAACAGTTTTGCTCGTGATTGCTTTTTTTCTCAGGTGTTTATTTAAAAATATTCACCTTACAAACACAGGGCCTGTAGCAACTGTGGGCAAGACAGTTGGGGTGGGTTGTTTTTTTTAATTGTTTGCTTTTGAGCTTCAGTGTATTAGCAAATATTTGCTGGCGCTGCTTTTGCAGGTTTGAGGAACAGGGACTATCTCTAGCACTGTGCTGGCTCCCTGGAATCCAATTTAAGTCCTTGTTGTTAAGTGTCCATCAAGATTGTTTTATTATATTTCTTGCCATACCACTGACTGTAATGAATTGCTACGATATTATCTCTGGCCCCCTCCGTGCTTCCCCTGCAGCTTCTGACAGAAATTCAGTATTAGTAAAATGAACCACTGAAATAAAGTCTCATAAAATATGTTATAAAAAAAATTGCTAGGCAACCAAGAAGAATGCCGGGAACTGAAAGGAGCCTAAATGAGCATATCAAGCCTGGGTCAAAGTGTCAGACGGAGAAGCAGAGTGCAGGGATTCTTGTTTCTTAGTTCTAGCTACACTTAGATTTTGATTTTCTTTTGGAGGAAATAATTATTATGGAACAATACATACATATGCGGTAGTTGATGTGACTGCCTCTAATCCCGGACTGAGCAGCTGGCTGATCAAATGCAGTTGGCTAGATCTTCTCAATAGAAGGCAAATGAAATGAGGTTTTTCACTGCCACCAAATTACCCTTATTTTAACTGTTTACATTTTCCAGGGATAAAGGCCATCTCCCTGGGTCCCTCTTGTAAGAATAAGTGGTATGTTTGAAAGTAGCATGCGTCACCTTAGCCTCCATTTCCTCACCCCAACCTTTTTTGTATGTTAACAACTGTTACTTTAGATAAAGCAGCCTCAGTAAAGAAGGCAAAACAGACAAAAACAACACCATTTATTTGCAGAGTCTAACACTAGTAATTGGCTGTTTACAAATACATATATAAATATAAAAGGAAAATTGAAGGAGGTTTGAGAGAACAACAGCAGAGGAATTACCGTAGGTGTAAACAGGAAATGTTTATAGCTAACGTCATTAGCTAAAATCATAACCCAGGTTTTGCTTTTACTTCAGGCTCCAGCTCAAGACTTGGAGATGCTATTCCCTTGTAGCTTTAGTAGCCAAGCCAATCATAGCCCAACCCACTATTTACACCCTGAATGGCCCAACTAAGCACTCGGACCCTCAGCCCACTTCCCAGACAAGGCTGAGGCTTTGATTTCACTCCAAGCAAAGCTTCCACCCAAACTGCTTACATGAGTTCCTTTTCCACCCTCAGGAAAACCCCGAGAACCTTCACCTTTTGGTGACTAGTGTGTGACCTACATGACAGTCTCTGGCGCGTTCCCTTTAACTTCTCGAGTGCATTAAGACAAACACATACATGGTGAAACTGGTGAGTACTGGGACCTTCCAAAAAGGTACTTAGACTGTTCATCTTCGTTAATCAGTTAGGCCTGCATCCACAAATGTATTCAGGCTCCTAATTTCCACTGACATCACTGGAAGTTAAGAGTCTATATCTTTGAGCATCTTTGCACCAAACCACTGGTACTAAGTGGTCCTAAAGTCAACATTACTGGCCACAGGAGGATCATCCAGTGGATCAGAACTGTCTCGGTGTTCCTGTGACACTCCCCCTTCCACTACCTGGGATTCCCTCATGGCCAGGTTATTGCTGTCTGCCATATCAGCTCCTTGAGAAGGAGCAGTTGATTATCTCCCAAATCAGTCCTCTTCCCCCACCCAGCTTTCTAGGTTAGATAGTGGGTTACCAGGTGTCTGGTTTTCAACCGGGAACACCCGGTCGCAAAGGGACCCTCCCCAGCCCGGTGAAAATGAGCTAGTGAGTGAAGGTGGGGGAGAGCAAGCAATGGAGGGAGTGGGGATGGAATGAGCGGGGCAGGGGCAGGGCAAGGGTGTTCGGTTTTGTGCGATTAGAAAGTTGACAACACTTAAACTGGGCTCACCAAAGGATGTCACTCTCTCAGGTGCATTAGCAAAGCCCCATCCTGAGATAGGCTTGCCACCTTTCTAATTCCTGGTAACCGGGCCCGGAGGCCATGCCTCTTTCCCCAAGGCCCCGCCCCTTCTCCACCTCTCCCCCCAAGTCCTCACCTCCATAGCTCACTCCTCTCCCCTGTTGCTCGTTGGATCATCTCCACCTCCCTCCCTCTCCCCAGCTGGGCTCCCTCTGCTCCGGGGTTGGGACAGGAGCTGCTGCAGCCTGACAAGAAGCCTGCCTGAATGTAGGAGGCGGCCCTGGCTGAGCAGGGGCTGGTGCAGGATAATGACCTAACGCCTCCCTCCACTCCATGGTAACCGGCCTTTTGGTGTCTAGTCAGTACATCTCACCGGACACTGCCAGGTCCTCTTTTCGACTGTATTTTCCAGTAAAAAACTGGGCACCTGGCAACGCTATCCCGAGATCATGTACTAAATAAACTGAACCACAATGTAGTCACATACAGTTATTATAATAAAAGTTGAAGGAAGAACTGTGAGAGATACAGTCCCCAAAGCTCTTAAGAAATAATCATTACAGAGTCTGAACAGTGACGCTGGTGTTAACACTAAGGCAGCAGCGAGAATTGAATTGACTATTTTGGGATCCTTATAACTTAAAAAAAAAACCCCAAATAAATAAATAAATAAATACAAATCCCTGATGTGCTGCAATTTCTCATGCTTGTTCTCAGACCAAAGGTGAATTTTTTGTATGAGAGAAGTTTGAAGAAAACCCATTCAGCTGTTTCTGCGTTATCAGAGCATGAAAGTAACATCTGGTTTAAAAAAAAATATTCCCACTTTTTTTTCCCCCTTTGCTCATCAGAGTCAAAAAATGGCTTTTGGTTTATAGCGTCTAATGTGGAGCATACACAGCCCTGCCTGGAGAATGCAGGCCATGGCTTTATTGATTTACTGAGGAAGAACTAAGGTTACAAAGTAAAATTAGGGATGCCTAAAATCATGCACAAGAAGAGGATATTTGCAGCACATTCCTTCCTGCTGGAAGCACTCATCAAACAGCAAAGGGCTGAATATGGCCATGCCTGCATGGGTGTGAACCGGGGACTGCAGTCATAAACTGCAATCAAGGACTGCTCCTGGCTAGCAGCACCAAGCATCCCAATGAGCTGGGAGGGTGAGGATGCTGTGGGGGAGATGGAAGAGCTGACTTGTCACAGACTTGCTCCCCACTGCATGCTTGGGAGTTCTGGGCACATCCTGGAGTACTCACGGAGACAGCGCATCTCCACATCACCACCCCTTATCCAGGCCTATGACTTAATGCCACAAGAGAATCCCAAGCATTTTTGAGTCCAACAAAAACTGAATCATGGTGTAAAAGCAACAGTTGGTGAATCAACACTTTCATCCATAACATTCATGAGTCGTTCGGAACCACAAATGAACTTGCTGGCTGCAGTTAGTTTGTTGATTTCACTCTGTCTTTTGCACTCTTCCACCAATGTAGTTCTTTAGTCCTTGATCATTTTGCTGTGTTCAGCAGTGTACCATAGATGGCAGCACAGGATGAAAATTGCAGAATGATTTGCCTTGTACTAACATGGTTAGTTTCAGATCGATCTGACTAAAATGTCTCTCACATTTTTTATCTTGACTTTTTAACCATAACGAAAGTAGAATCACTGGAGCTTATAGCAACCGTATAATCTCAACTCTGCCAAAACCTCTGAGAAATCTCTCACCACAATTAACTGTTCATATTAAGAAACTAAATGGAAGACCTAAATCCACTGGTAAGTTTGGGGGGTTTTAATATATAAGAAGTATAAAGGGGTCAAGTAGCTGATTTATTTATATCTTTCTTGTAACAAGAGTATGTATATTAATACATTTTAACTTATATTGGGGGTTCTACAGATATAAATGGGGGCATGGATTTCCCTGCACCACCTCTACCAACACCACTGCTACCCACAAGGATCTCAAAGCCTTTACAGACTTAAACATTAACAACAACCCGGAACTGTCTTTTTGTTCGGTGGTTGTACAGCTCCTAGGTGCTACAGTAGTAATAATAATAATAATAATAATAATAATGGAAGAATTTAACTGAACACTGAAAAACAGTTGCTTCTGGAGTAAAACATTTAATCTACTTCACAGCAATAGCAACACTGCCCAGCAGCTTGGGACAGATGTGAAAAATACCACACCCAACTGAAATGAGGCACTTGTGAAAATCCCATTAGGCTCCTACTTACAATGTAGGCAGCTAAATACCTTAAAAAAAAAATCTAGCCCTGGGTTCACTATTCAATACATTTAAAAAAAATCAGGGACAGAAAACAGCAAAAAGGCAGAGAAAGGCAAATTTGTTTTGTCATCACCAAGATGAAGAAAGTTGCTGCAAAATTCTACAGTGACCTGGGTGGGGGAAACGGCATACAATAAATGCCATTAAAATGCACGACTAATCCAACGGTAACTGAAAGGTGTCCTCACTGCCACACATCTTAGATACACAGCTTGTAGAATGGAACCCAGCGCCAGCAGCCTTTTCTTTTTGCTTCACCTTGAACAAACTATCCAATTAACAGCCCCTCCCTCCCCCTTCCGTGTACCAGAGCTGGATGGATGAACCAGGGTAGTCATCTTTGACAAGAAGACATGCAGCGCCTCTCTTTTACAGGATTTTAATATGATCTTACACATCAAGAGGATTCGAACGACAAGAATGAATGGCACTAGACAGCCTCATGCCTTGATGTTCTGATGAATTGATGCCCTGGCATATCCATCACTCTATTCTGCTGTCAAAAGAACTCCCAATTCTGGAAGAGGAGTGTGTTTTTCTTCTACAGTGTTTTAAAAAAAATACCCTAGCATCTGTTCTCAAGCCCTACTGCTAGATAGATGTAACTTTGAAATAAAGCACAGCCAAACGTGCAGAACTTATGGCACAGCTCTAAATACGTGACAAACAGGGCAGGACACAAACCAGCCCTTACATCATCTGCATAGGGGTGAATTCCATCCTGCATCCACATACAGATTAAGCTAAGTGCACAGTAACTTTGCAAGAGACCGAAGCAAGGCTCCCTCCTTGTAAGGTGAATAGCCCTTGTGTCAGTCCCTGCGCACCTTTCTAAAATGGCATTATGGAATCATTATAATAAAAATAGCCTGAGCTGACAAGGATTCACTGTTACAAGAAACTACACAGGTGTACCAAAGGTATGTTTACACTGCAATTAGGGGTGTGCCTGCATCTTGAGGAGACATACCCATGCTAGCTGTAATCTGGGTGGCCCGGCTAGAAATAGCAGCGAAACTGTGGCAATATGGGCTTTGGCATTGGCTAGGAACATAACTACGTACCGGAGCTTCTTGGAGGGTTTGTATAGTCTACGCTGAAGCTTGTGCTGGTGAGGCTTTGCTGCTATCTTCGCTTGGTAGATCAAAGCCAGAGTGGGTATGTCTATCTGAGTGGCAATCGTACCTTTGATTACAATATAGATGTACCCTAAGGCTGTAGGAAAATATTGTTTGGTTTGAGAAATAGAATGGGATCATGTATAGAGTGATAATGAGATGCAGTTGCAGAAGGGGGTGGCACTCAGTCACACAGGCAGCCTTAATTTTGCATCCTCTGACTTTTAAGTAACATGATCTTACTGTTAATGTAAATGTCAATAATACATTATATTCCCATGATGCCCTTTTTCCAAGGCTCCCAAAGAGCTTTATGGAAGTGGGGAAGTTTGTGGCTGAGTAAAGCATGAAATCATGAGCAACACCATGGGCTTGCAGTGTAAAGGGCAGGGGATAAGCACAAGGTAAAAGTGGTGAGCGGGACAAACTAGCAGAGGAGCCTGAGCCTTCATTAATGGGAACAATGCGGCACAGCTGCCAAGCCTAGCAGCAGGAGTGAGGCAGAAGGGAGAACATGTAGCTACACACCTCGTGAGCATGGTGAGGGTCACATTTAAGCCCATATCTGCTCAGACACAGCCTGTCCCTGCCCTGTGCCTTTTTCACCCTGCACATTTTTGAGTGAGGGTATGAGGGGCTGACCCAACCGCCCCTGTTGCTCACAGTACAGTATCATGCCTAGCACCTGCGTTAACTTGTACCCATGTTTGGACTTCACTCATACTTTCGCGGGAGCACAACCGCTTTGTGTATGCAGTTGGGTGCCTCACAAGGACTTGCAGCATCAAGCATCAATTGGCCTGTGAGAAGAATGCTGGGGCGCACCTGAGTATAAGACTTAGGGATGCATTTTCAAAGCACCGATTCTCACTGTGATTAGCACAACTAAAGCCCCATGCACCAGTTTGAAAACTCAGGGGTTAACGTCTCCCAGGAATAGAGAACAGTCAGTACCTTCCCAAAACAACTCATTTTCTAGGAAATGGCACCCTCGCTCAAACTAATTACAAGGCACCGCTCCCATCATTATGGAGCAAAATTATGAGGGATCTGGAAGGAGCACAGCAAAAATCTGCGGAGCAGTAAACTTCAAATGAGGTGGAAATAATGTCTTCTGTGTGCAAGAGGCCCGAGTTTGCTAATTCGACGTTTCTGAGGCCAGTAAGTTGTAGTAAGGAAAAGGAGACATCACCAGCAGGAATTAAGTTTAGGTCTGAAACTACCCTACCTGACATAATAAGGGCACAGTCAGGAGGCAGGAGATAAGCTGGAGAAATAGTCTCTCCTCATTTCATGGAGAAAGACATAGCCAGAAGCAAGTTTTAAGAAGGGATTTGAATGGGGAGCGAGAGGGAGCCTAGCAAGCGAGGGAATAAATCCCAAGCATAGGGGGTGGCATCGTAGGTGGTCGGAGGAGACAAACAGAGAGGAAGTGTGGTACAGGCAGTGAGAAAGGAAGCAGGAGGAGCAGAGCTATGAAGAACTTTGAAAGTGAAGAGCTTGGCTTTGATGGAGAAGGGGATGAGAAGCCAGTGAAGGGATTTAAAGAGGGGAATGAACATGCCCAAAGCTGTGTATTAAAGCCCTATAACCAGCACTATGCACTGCATGTTAAAAGTTATCTTCACAAAGGCCCAGGAGGGATGACAGGAAAGCTTGAGATAAGTCCACCACCTACTAAGAATTAGAAGTAGGGATGAAGGGGGAAAACTGTCTCAGCCAGGGACAGACCTTTCCCATCTAACACCTTTTAGAAGAGAGAACTTGAGTTTCCCCCAGAACCCATGGGCCTGGGGAAGGAATAAACAGGGGCAGGGCCTGAAAGTAACTTGTTAAACCAGCAAAATATTTGTTTGCAAAATGGCTGCTTTACTAGTCATTACCTGTATAGTTGGAGCATTGAGAATGGCCTAAGCATTTCTGCCTGAACTCATTCTATCTACATGGTAGTCTTGGAAGGTAATTCTCCCTAAATTTACAGTTCTGAGGTTTCACCTATGGCCAGCATGACCCTCAGACAGCTACATCATTTTTTTGATACATTGGCTAGAATGTTATTAATTTACCAGGACAAATTCAATTACTGGGTAATTACTCAGATTATTCATTCACGTGTCAGGGTTGCAGGATCAGCCTATTAATCTGCATTACTGTTCATGATACTCCTGAGACACAAGGAGGATCATAGCACAATACTACGGAATTATTATATAGTATATTAGAAAAATACTGCTGCAAATTCATTACACTCAACCTACTTCTATCCCCACCAGACAAGAAACTGGCTTCTCTGTAAGATGCATCTCACTTGGTGTGAGTCAAACACCGGACCACTCAGTGCTCTTTGGCTACACTGAGGACTTACGGGAATTCTCCTACCATTGTTCCAGCACCAGTGCAATTCCAACGGTGCTAGTGGTGAGACCACTAGATAGACCAGACACTTGTGTTTCAACCAGCTTATCATCTAAGCCTCCTCTGAGCATAACCTGTGGTGTTTAGTGATCTGTTCGTCTTTAAGGTGCTTGTATGAGCTTGACGCTAGTCCATGTCCAGTTCCAACTGCTGTGCGTAGCCAGTGCCCCATTCAGCCCTTCTGTCTGGCAAGCTGAGGCCTCAAAGGCACAGTTCCCAATACCGCATAACTCACATCTACTTTATGTGGCTCTCTGTCACCCTGTAGTGGTGGTTGGGCCACATATAGAGAGTGATGATCCTGCTACAGACCGGACTAATGGAGCTGGGTCTTTTAGCTCTGACAGTAGAGTCTCATGCTTCACGAGGTCCCAGATCTGATCCCCACTGCTGATGGCTCACCCAGCGGTGTCGCATTACATGGGATAGCTCAATGGTGAGCCTTAGTGCAAAGAGAGAGAAACATACTGATGGGTGTCGAAAAATCTAGCTGCAATCTAGTGAGCTTTACTCTCCAGGAATATCCTTTGCTGTTGTCATGCCTCATGTGGTGGTGCTATTTTGTGCTAAGACAGTGAGGACCATAATGCAATAGGGGGAAGGGAGCTTAGCTATATTGCTTCTGTGGTTTCTTATCCATTAGTTTCCTTTTATTGTCTATTGCCTCAATAAAAATCCAGGAAAACTAGTTCGTGGTGTGAAGAATCTGTATTACAGGATAATATACAATGTTATTGGCTCTAACTCTTAGATCCAGTATCAACAATCTTGGGTCTTGTGATGCTGCATGTTTATCATTCTGTGATCTCACACTGGGGCAGGGAAATTTCAGCCAATCCTATGCACAACCCTAACCTGCTGCTCCCTACTCCAAGCTAAAACAGCGTTGGCTTCAATTTACATGACCTGGCCGCTGATTGCAGCTTAGCAGGGTATTCTACTACCAATAAACATCTTGTTTTCATGTGAAGAGCTGTTTCGGCTACACTCCTTAGCTATCTTTTGCTAACATCCAGGTCTACGTGTAAAACTTTTTATTGCTCATATCATAGCAGTGCTGCTTCCCTACACACTCCCCACAGATCCTGACTTCACAAAAGGCTCTGATACGGGGAGGATGAAAGGTTCTGTAGAAAACTAATTTCCACAGCTTCCTGTTATTGCAAACTCAGGTATTGCCACGTCTTGCCCCTCAGGGAACAGAGCATGGGCTAGTGATGAGAGCAGGGGGCTGGGAGTCCAGTCTTTTACGTCATTCCCCAAGTGTGACTGAGGCTGATTTTACCCCAAAATGCTAATGGTCCAAAAAGTCTATAGAAATATTAGAGAATCCAGGACGGGGCAGCAAGAAGCAGAAAGCCAAATTCTTTGAAGAATGCAAGAGGCTTTGCTATTAATTATTATTTATAATTTATACTGCAGTAGCATCTAGGAGCCACAGCCCTGCACCAAGAGCCTATTGTGCTAGGTGCTGTACAAACGCAGATATAGCGGCACCTTTCCTGATCACCTGGCAGCGCTGCCCAAACCACCAATCTTGTCCAAACACAGACTCAGAACCACTCTCATGGAAAAGTCCCATCACATGAAATAAGGATTAAACCAATAGGCTTCTAGAGAAATGTATTGGGGTTTCATAGACCTCACTCTTAAATACCGATGGAATGTAACAGAGAGTAAGGCCCTTTCCACCGTGACTGTCACTCCTTTCTCACTGACACCTTCATGAAAGCGAGTGAGCACAAACGCAGAGATGTCTTTCACACGAGCCTTTCAGGATTCCAGGGGGATAAGATTAATAGAGGCCACTATGGTGCATCACCAGTCTTTGTTCAGGAAGTCAGGAATTCAAGTCAAAACCAGCTATGACTCAGAGCTGTTCTGGATTCATTGCGATAAGAAAGAGCAGAGTCTGTTCTGAACTGTGTTACCCTTTGTGACGGTGTGTTTATCACCGGCAACACCTCACTGCTTCATATGGTAACTTATGCCAATTTTAAAGGGACATTGACATGTTAAAATCATGGGCCTGATTCACAACCTGGCCTGGGACTGAGCTGGTGCAGCCAGGGTCGTGGGATTGTAGTGGCCCTTAAGCTGCCAGAAGGAAGGAGCAGCAGCAGAAGCTGTGCACAAAACCCACTGCGACATGGGACCCTGGACATACAGTTTGGGAAGGGTGGAGGGGCAGCTCCAGCTAGGCCAATGACGCTGTGTGTGAGGGGCAGATTTCACACCTGCCAGAGGCTTGTCATTTGGGAGGGCACCCCCACCCCCATGTCCCTCCAAACTATGCCCATAGCCCTGAAGCCAGCTGTGCAGCACACAGACTGGCCAGTCCTGATCTGGTAGGAGATTCGATTCAATTCAATGCAACAAGGCTTTATTCAACCTGTGCACAAGGAGAGCCCCTGGTACGAAAAATCAGGCCGAGTCCCTCCAGCAAGGAGCCCCTCCCCTTGCTATTTTATAGCACATGGCACTTACATAACAAGTTATATAACAAGTTACATAACATGAACCTCTAACCAATCAGAGTTAACCTTTCCATATATGGGTTTGTTTATCACATGCTCATAGTTCTCCATTCCACATGCTGAGCTCACCCCTCTCCCCCTGGCTTTCTCTAGAATGTTCCTAGGCTGGTGAGCCACAGCATGCTTCCCTGTGCATAAGCACCCTGCCAACCACATTTTATCCAAAATGAACACAAGCATCCCCTTCAATACGATGGGTAAAGGACAGCACCATCTGCCCCTAAAAGAGGTGTAAATTACTCCACTCATCTCAAAGGCATGTTTACTCTGAAGTCTAATGATGTCAACTCAATTGTCAACATTGCTAATTATTTGGGGGCCTCACTACCAGGGACTCCCTGGTATCGCTAGGGGAGGTGGGAAGCTACGTGCAAAAGATGACACTGTATTATCATTTCCATCTCAGTTCTCAGGGCCAAGAGGGGATTATGTAGATCCTTCATGGCCCATCTACTTCTCCCCAGGGGCCCACTATGCCTCTGCTCCTCCCCCTGCATGGACTCAAGGAGTACCCTTATGTTGATAGAGGAACGGCGTTGCCAAAGCAGCTGGACTGCCCTTGTGAACAGGAGTGGGCAGGATGATGTAGGCCAAAGTGTTTGGTCTGGTTGGCTTCCTGTTTTGAAAGAAGCTGCTCCACATTCAGATGACTGCCTTTTAAAAAAAATTCACAGCAGTTTAACATTGGGGGGGGGGGGGGAATGTGTGGGAGGGGCAACAGGAGGGAACCAGACCTTTAAGAGGAGGCTGAAAAAATGGGGGGGTTTTCTTTGGTAATTTTTCAGCCTCTCTTTTTTCTCACTGCCTAAGATCATCTCTTGCAAATTTGAAAGTGAAGCCTGTTTTCTCAGCAGTGTTTACCCTTCCCCTGTGTGCTTTAGTTGTAGGGCTGTGATAAGGAGAACTCTACTACTGTTAATTAAAAAAAATCATTTGGTTTTGAAACAATATAGCTATTACCTGGACTTTGAAACGAGATAAGAAGAGAATCATATTCTCTGCCTCTGCATCCCTTTAATTCATCTAGGCAACAAACACCAACAACCACCACCATGAGTTCCTTCTAGATGTTGTGAGCATCCTCATTTTCCACTGAGGTCAATGAGGCGCAGAGGTCCCTCAGCACTTTGCAGCATTGTTTGGTTCTAACACAGCCGTTTTATAATATGAATCGATTTGCTCCTGCTCCAAGCTTCACGCTTGGGTTACAGGACTGCAGCCCTGTGCAGTGGTATGGAGTGAACTATGAAGCACTAAAATATTTGCTAAAGTTTTATTTTATTAAAATAGAGAACTCTCGCTCTCCTCTGCTTGCTGTTACTGTAAAATGGAGCTGAACAGTTACAAGCAAATCTAAGAATAGTTAGTTCCCCAGCCTGAGACTTCCCAGCTTGGAAAATTACAGGGTGAGTGGATTCAGCTTTTCCAGAGACCTGATTAATGAAAAATCTCTCGTACTCAAAGTGCACTTCACTGTGCAATGATATTATATATCTCAGACAGAGCGAGGGTGATTGAAACACGTCATTGCGCCTTTGCAATATACTCTAATGGACAGGATCAGCTCCCATTTAAATAACTGGCAAAACTCTCAGGGCTGATTCTTGATTGCTCTGTGGCCATTTGCTCAAGGTAGGCAAGAGTAAGGCCCCCATCACTACCCCAGGGCTGGGGTCCTCTAGACCCACCTGCTGACCCAGCTCCACTGCTCAGAGTGGATGCAAGATGGAGGAGCAGTGGGGTGTTAGGTGCAAGGAAATGAGGACATGGCTGGAGCAGACTGATGCCTCAGTGACTCTGCTCCTCCATAAAGTATTATAGGCCCTTTCAAAGAGGGGCATAACTTAGGAGAGTCTCAGGGCTTCCCTGCTTCCCCAGACCAGAGAAGGGGCAAACAATTTCCTCACTGTTACTGCACAACAGCACAGGGATGAATCTGCCCTGCGGACTGCAATGTGTGGTGCTACAAGACAGCATACCTACGCCCTGCTGATTATTTGTTACTGCTGACAGAACATCTTAGTCTTTATAGATATATAATTTTGACAGATATTGATAATATTGATTTTTATTTGGAAGGTTTTTTATCAATTTACATTTTCACAGTTGCATGAAATTAGGCGGGGGGGGGGAGGGTCAGATAATTATTTAATGACAGTAGATGTTGAGATTCAAAAACTTAAAGCTTGATAATGGTTAAAATGTAAATTGTCAATATCACATGTCAAAATATGCTAAGTGAATAGCCTCAAATCAAACTCTAATACATTCTCAAGCAGCATTTTTCTTATTTTGGCTCTCTGTAAATTTAGATCATCATCAATGGAAATATTTTTGTTGGTTTGTGTGTATGGTGAAATCAAGGTTTATTGAAATTTACCAATAAAAAACAAATCCTTCCAAGGCTATCTATCTACTATTAGGGGAATTCATCCCTG
Source organism: Mauremys mutica (assembly GCF_020497125.1). Classification (NCBI taxonomy): domain Eukaryota; kingdom Metazoa; phylum Chordata; order Testudines; family Geoemydidae; genus Mauremys; species Mauremys mutica. Next base: position 76,808,240 of record NC_059082.1, on the reverse strand, counting down.
CATGGGTGCTAGGACTGTTGCAGGGACAGTGGGAAAGCAGCACTCGGGCTGTCAGCACTGGGGCAGGGTGGGGCGGGGGGTGTTTAGATGTGAGCCCCTTCCCTGGCTGACAGCTAGACTGTCAGTGCTGGCATAGGGAGTATGGCGCCAGCTGTCAGCTCTGCTGGGGACTGACAGTCAAAAGGCAATGCTGTGTCTACCTGGACACTGTCACCCTAATTACATCAACATATGCACCACGCCTCTCGTGGAGGTGGAGTTACGTCATTGATGTAGTGGGCCACTTACTTCAGTGGAAGCAGCACTGTCGTGTAGACGCTGACGGAATTAGGTTAATGTAAGCTGCCTTACGTTGACCTAACTCTGTAGTATAGACCAAGTCTGATTCTTCTCTCACTTCACTGAAGTAAATGGAGTTAAACTGGTGTAAATGAGACAAGGGGCAGGTTCCTTGGCTATGATGGGGTATGAGTCAGGGCAGAATTTAGCCTTGTCTGTCTTTCTAGAGTCATACATTGAGTCTCAGTGGGCAGCTTCCCATTTCTTGTTCTCTGTGGACTCTCTAAGACAGAATTCAGATTTTTTTTTTCTTCCCAGAGAGGCACAACGGGCCACCTATTCACTTCTCTATTAACTATGGGCTGCTGCTCCTGACATGCAGTGCTGGGATTTCCAGAGGCAGCAATTCCGCTGGACAACCCAGAGTTTCATATTATTCCACTCAAGTGCACATGGTTCCTTTGGGATCCACATCATTCTGGAGTTGGATTGCCACTTCCAAATAGCCCAGAAGCCCTAACCCACATCAAATTCCCTTTCTACTGCATCTTCAGAAGTGAAGTTCAGTTGGGGAACTAAAGCATACCTTTCACACTGCCAAGTCCCAAATGTGTGTTGCAATGTGGGTCAAAATAAGGGTCCCCCCAAAATTTCATGCAGGAAACTAAATATGCTGTAGGAGTAATTCCTGCAGTGCAAATAACTCTTTCCTTAACCTCAGTGACGTGATTCTGCATTTCTGATGGAAACAACTTTATACCCTAAAAGAGAAGGGACCCCAAATTTGTGTGGAACGTAAATAGCTCTGGGACTCAGTCGCTCAAAATGTGGGACTGTTGGGAAGTATGAACTACAGAGACAGACAGAACACCTGAAAGTTAAGTCCCTCCTCTGGGTCTTCCAGTGTGTCTTGTTTTCACTGTGTTTATGCTTCTGACTGTAAGCTGTCCAGAGCATCACTAGTTTTATGTCCCATTATAAGAGTTTAACAGCTAATGTTATATATTTCACTGTTTATCACCGAGAAAGGGTAAAATGATGAATTCCAAAAAGAAAAGCACAGAAAATAATTTATACTGAAGAAATGAATGGCCCATCATGTCACGCTTCTTCTGCCCTTATTTATCACGTTGACCTTCAGTTCAGGTCTTTGTCCTAGATTATAAAGGTCTTTGTCATACATTTTGGCCCCAGGAAGCTGAGAGTTAGCGAACAGGGCAGAGGATTGCTGCTGGGACTGTAGATAAAGCCCAGCGAGAGACAGGAAGGAATCAGCGTCCATTCTCCTAACAGTGTTCAAATTGAAATGGAACTCGGCATTAATACATTCATTGATTGGTTGGAAAACCGTAGATAACAGGAGACAGCCCACTCCAGAGTTTGACTGCATAGGGAAGGAAGAAAATGGACCGTTAACTCAGGATATGAGAGCTACTAAGCTCAACATTTTTTTAAAAGGCTTCTCAAAATGTGAATTTAGAGCTGCCTGAGGCAACGGATGATAACCGTGCAAAATCTGACACCGTTCGTAATGAATGAGCTCAGAATTCCCTAATTAGAGCCTGATTCGAAATCCTCATTCAAGTACCCAGCTGCATTGACATCAGTGGGACTCTCCATGGGAGTGAGGATTACAGGATCAGGCCCTTAAGCTGCAAAGAACGGTTCTGAAGCCGCTATTACCCGCTTTGCTTCCTCTCCGCTGCCCCGAAAGCCTGACCTGCTGCTGGGCACACAGGCACAAGTGTCAACCTGGGGGACTAATTCTGCTTTAAAGCTTCTATTTCTGTTCTTGCCATTTATACCTGTCTTGTCAGATTTGCACCTGAACTCACCTCAGAGGCATCAATACCAGCTAATGTATAGTTCCAGCCTCAGGCAGCAAAGACTCCACAGCTCTCTGGTGAGAACACAGTGAGCAATTTTCTAAAGTACACTTCTCTTTAAATTAAAAGAACAGCAATAAAAGTCTTTCAACCTGGGGGCCGCACAGGAGTCCTTACCACAGAGATAAACTCTTCAGAGAGCCCGAAAGATCTGTGGACTTTATTCCTTTGGGAGGAAGAAGTAACTGGGGACTTCTTCAGAACCACAGTCAAATGTTCTCTGGACAGAGCTGCTTGTTCTCCCAGGGAGCCAAGCTGAAAGGTGGGCATAGTGTGGGGGAGTAGTGGAGGGACACAGATCTAGAAACAGGCCTGAAATGCCAAATCCAGGGATCCCATAAACAATGCTACTGTTTTGGAGCAGTATGCTTTTTCATTTCTTATAATGTGTCGAGTAGACATTTCCATCTTTTCTGACATCTCTATTTTTGGAATCCTTTGGCATGTTCAGCCAAAAGCTATTTTATCTCCCCCCCTCACCCCCTATGATTTTGTAATACTGTTGACCATTCTGGTTACCAATTAAATATTAAACAAAGAAATAGGCTGTTTAGGCACATCAGGCTGCAAGGCATGTGCTTACTGATAGAAGTGAGATCAGATCAGCCCTTTTGATCTCCAACAGGACACAGTAACTACGTAAACTTTGGAGGTTCAAATAAACAAACTCCAGAGACCTCATGAACTGGGTCCATGAGGTTAAATGTCCAGGTACTCACAAACTCACTTGAACTTTCAGACTCATTCATGAACTGCAATCAGCAAGACGCAGCCTTCTTCCTACAATACAGCCATCGTACTATAAATATATGCTATAGAAGGGACCATTATAGGCTATTTGAATAACAATTCACATAGATTGAATCACCTGAACTCCCATAAAATAAACGTATGCAAAGTTAGAGTCCCAAATGAAATTGACTACAAAAAGAGGATCCGATCTAAAGCTGCACAGAACTGTAGACACAGAAACAGCACTATTTAAAGGAAAGATCAGCCAGAGTGTATTAGTGTGTGATGGAAAATGCCTCGAAATAACCCTGTACACATTACCTGTACGTGGGGACAGACCTAGGTAGCTGACCAGGAAATCGTTGGAGGCGGGTAGTAAACACATGAACCTACCTTGTCTGTTGTGATGGTGACACACAATACAAAACCTGTACTACTGAGCATAGCGCTTACTACCATACTCAGTCCCATTGACTTCAGTGAGATGATGCTTGTCAGTAAGGGGTTTGCAAGGTTGGGCTCCAAAAGCATATAAGGATGATATATAACTCCAGTGGTGTATTAAGCCATGTAGAATCACACATTGCTGGAGAGGGTACCACATACCTGGATCTTCCTTGTATATGTGGAGGATATGTAATGTACTGGCCTTGTGCAGATGAGTGAGTGATGTTACCCATTAGTGGCAGGACCACAGAGAAGCTATGAGACCTATCCCTGCAACTAGCCAGGTTGTAGAGAGTAGTGTTTCCAAAGTGGAAGGACTACCAGGATTCTCAGCTTGGCTTTCTTCATGTGCATGCATACTTTATAAGTAATTATTTTTGTTCTCTAGCACATGAATTTGTTAAAAAATAGCCACTGATTGCAAAATTCTGCATAACTAAACCATTGCTATCAGCTAAATTGAACAAAATAGCATAGAATACACCTCTGAACATTCACTTTAAAAACAAACCATACGTGCCTTTTCCACTGAGTGGGGTGTGTATGTGTTTCCCCAAGCAATCTGCTAGAGAGTGACATTACAATCCCTTGTGCAGGTCTGATTTCATCCAGCAGAGGGCAGTGGTGACCCACAGCCATTACATTTACAAAAGGCAGAAAGGAACTACAAATATTGGCAAAACTAGATATAAAAGTGATCTGTGACCTAAAATCCCACCTATTACAGCTATTACCAGACTTATTTGTTATTATTATAAAGACTTAAGATCACACAACCCTTACTATCTAGTAGAACTGTGACCATGATTGAATGGAAATTTAACCTTTCCCCTCTGGTTATAGTATGGTGAGCCATACTGTGGAAACTGGAATTACGGTAGCGAAATGAGTAATAATAACGCATAGTCATTTGTGCCCAGATCCTCGAAGATATTGGCTTATTCATACTCTGGGCAAAATATACATCCCTTTGCAGATGAAATTGGGCAATCCCACGCTTAACTATCTGATTTGAGCAACAACAATTGGCACACTTTAAAAGATCCACCATTTTGAATGAGTCAAGTGCACCCATTGTACCAGATTTTAACATACACAAGAAGAGGTTTGCTTTGTGTAATGACAACAAAACATTTTCATAATTGCTTCCATGGCTGAAATTATGGCCCTGTACACCCAGAAGCAATAGCCATCTGAATAATAGTGTAGCCCTCCTGGCTGGCACCCTCCCTCCATCTGGGAAGGACGATGACACTGCTTGGACACACTGATTGTAAAATGAAGATCTTGGAATTGGGAAATACTGCAGAGACTTCATTTGGACATGGTGGTGAATGAGGACAAACGCAGGGATGGATTTTAAGCAGCAGGCCACAACTATATTAAACTTAACAGAGGGGAGGGGCACTACCGGCCCTGTCACCCATATTCTCACATATGATGCATTTTAAGTGGTTTTAGCAGAGAGGTTACAGGGCTCCTATCACATAATCCATTCCTAGGGCCCTACCAAATTCACGGCCATGAAAAACGCATTGTGGACCATGAAATCTGGTCTTTTGTGTGCTTTCACAGTATACTATGCAGATTTCACAAGGGAGACCAGCATTTCTCAAATTGGGGGTGTTGACCCAAGAGAGGTTTTTTTGGGGGATCACAAAAGGTTGTTTTAGGAGAGTTGCAGTATTACCACCCTTACTTTTGTGCCATCTTTGGAGCTGGGTGGCCAGAGAGCAGCAGCTGCTGGCCAGCTCTGAATCATAGATTATCAGGGTTGGAAGGGACCTCAAGAGATCATCTAGTCCAACCCCCTGCTCAAAGCAGGACCAATCCCCAAATTGTCCCCTCAAGGATTGAACTCACAACACTGGGTTTAGCAGGCCAATGCTCAAACCACTGAGCTATCCCAGAAGGCAGCACCCTGCCAGCAGCAGTACAGAATTAAGGGTGACAATACCATACTATGCCACCCTTACTTCTGTGCTGCTGCCTTCAGAGCTGGGCAGCCAGAGAGTGGTGGCTGCTGACTGAAGGCCCAGTTCTGCAGGTAGAAGAACAGAACTAAGAGTGGCAATACCACACCACACCATCCTTACTTCTGCACTGCTGGTGGTGGTGGCTCTGCCTTCAGAACTGGGCACCTGGCCAGCAGCTGCCGCTTTCCAGCTGCTCAGCTCTGAAGGCAGCACCGCCATCAGCAGCAGTGTAGCAGTACCACAACCCGCCCTCACTATAACTTTGCACAAACCCCCCAAAAAACTCCTTTTTGGGTCAGGAACCCGACAATTACAACACCACGGAATTTCCAATGTAAAAGCTGAAATCATGAAAATTACTATTTTTAAAATCCTATGACCATGAAATTGACCAACATGGACCGTGAATTTGGTAGGGTCCTATCCATAACTCAGGGTAGACTCCCCTTAGCCTACTCCTGGGATCAGCTTGCTTATCTGAGTCCTACCACCATCCCCCGCAAGGGGGACCTCGGTCCACGAAGGTCACAAGGTCTCCCCCATCTCATGGGCACAAGGCCCATCAGCAAAATCCCAGGTCTTTTACTTCTGGGAAGTTTTCCTTTTCTTCTTTTAACCACACTGGAAACTGGCCACTGGGGGTGCCAGTGATTGGTTTTGTTACACCCCCACCCCCACTGCCCAGTATCAGAAGTCCTGCCTGTCGGATCCAGTCCCTCACATTTCAGAGCCAGATGTTAGCTGCTGCGTTTGACAGAGGTATTCCATCGTCCCTGAAAAACTCAGGCTGATTGTAACGGATGACCCTGTGCTGTACCACAGAACCACCAGTCTCCACGAATATCCTGGGAACCTCACAGTTCACACTCTTCCGTGTCTTATTCACATGATCTGGTTCTGTGGCTGCCAAGAAAACCTGCCCTGTGAGCATTTTTTACTAGACAAACCTAACATATGACCACAGTTGCTTAATCAACCTAACATCCCTGTTGGAGATCTCATCTATTTTGCATGTGTGCAGGATATTTCCAGCTGCTCACTTCTGAGAGAGCACCTTGTATTTTATTGTATCATACCTTAAGTGTCCAGATGCAGAGATAGCAGGAGACAAATTCTTTCTTTTACTTACTCTCAGTTAATTCTACTAGGCTAAACTGGGAGACTCTGAAACACTCATTTGTACTGGATTGGGCAGCAAAATGTGCTGCTGACAGTTACTGAATTATCCAGAGAATGGTATGGTTTAAAGAATAAGAGAAAATATAATTACATGTTTTAAGGAAATGAAAAAAGGTTGGTAAGTTTCAGAGTTATAACTTTAACTGGCAAAACATCTGACAAATATACTACTTTCTACATAGCTCCAAAGCTCAGGATGTGGTCCTTAGCGTCCAGGGGATTTCATTACATTTTGCTGCATATTCAGGGAGGATTTAAAACCCAAGGAAGTATACTTGAGTGGAAGTACTGATGTTATCTATAGCTAGAAGATCATATATTATCATTAAAGACCCCCAGATATACAGCAACTTTACTTTCCTTTGCGTCCAAAAGCAGTATATTTTTATCACTTCAACCAAGATTTAGTCTTTATTATGAAATATTTTACCATGGCTCACCAAAACTTTGCAGGGGCCAGGGGAAAATCAATTGTTTCCCCTCCCAACCATCAACATTTGCCTATGCAGCAACTGAACCCCATATTATGGCTTGACTGGAGAGAACCAATTAAGTAGGGGAAGATAGTGGAGCATATGGAAACAACCTAACACATATACAAATTAGCATATAAAAAGTTCTTTGGGAATTGGGATGCTTTCAGGACACTTTAATGCTGTATTATTTTTCTTTTCTGAAAGACACTATCACATTAGCCTGAGCAGCTTCAAGGTATTAGTGGTGGGCAGGCAGCACGATTCTCTCCAGAAATTTGTTGTAAAGTATGGCTTTTAAAAGCACTTCAGACGTGGGCTTTGACAGGATACAACCTGCTTGAAAATGTCTGGTAAGAGAGGGGTGTGTCAAAATGCTCAATGGTGCTGAAAGTGCCAGGATAAAGACCGACCTGCAGTGGCTGAACTGAATGAAGGGGCAGTCTGCGGGGATGAGGGGAGAAACGGGAAACGCTGAAGCAGTGAAAAATTCAGTTTGGTCTCTCATTTTCTTAACATAAATCACTGAGTTTCTGCACTGTAAAAGCTGGAGTCCTGTGTCTGAAAACAAGAAATCCCAGAGCATCCCTCTCATGGGAGAACTCTACGCCTCAGGGAACAAAATGGTGACTCTTGGTCCTCCACTAACCTGAGGCAGGTGTCTTATCATGAATGCACAAAGGAGCCCATGATCACTGTCCCTCTGCCAATGAAATAAGGCAAAAGGGACCAGATTGGCCAGTATTAGGCTGGTGAGCAGTCATATTTTCACAACACTTACCCAGTCTCTGCCTGTGTGGTGCCCCATCTCTGTGGTTGGGGAACTCTGGATGGGCACAGAGAGCTAACACAGCCTGACATTACGATAGCTCTTCCATATCCCCCTTCTGCATTGAGGGGCCCCCTTTAAGGGGGATTCCAAGAGGCAGCAGCAATGTGGGGAAGCCCTGACAGTGAGGCTCCAAAGAAAGCTCAATGCTAGAGAGCTGAACCAGGAGTTGGGACACAGAGCCTGGGAATGACGGGCCCTGGAGTCTAGTGAATCCCAGGGAGCCCCTACTCATGGAGTTCTCTGCTATCCAGATGTCCTCCCCAGTGTATTTCTACAGGAGGGGTGATCTGCCCTAAGTCTGGAAGTGAAAGAAGTTGTTAACATTTCCTGTTTTCTTATCCGCCCATATCTCCTTTAACTGTTTGCATAAGATAGGACTGTGTGTTTAGCTACTCAGCTTTCTAAGTTTCCGTGACAAAAGGATATATCTATAAAAGTTAAAGGGACTCTGACCTTTTCTTTGGACTTACTTTGTCATACCTTCAAAACAATTTAAGCCCTCAAGGAAAGGCTACAATTCTATAGTAATTAGAGCTGGTAGAATTTTTTCAAGCAGCAAATTTTCCCACTGAAAAATGGTGTTTTATTGAAAATATTTTTTTCCTTCCTAGAAAATATCACTTGCCTTTTTTTTTTTCAGTGAGGAAATTTTGAAACAAAACATTTTATGTTTCATACTAAATCAAAAGTTTTGCTTTATTTCAGTTTTGGAAAACTGAAAATTATAAATATTCTAAATGTTTTTTCCCTTCTCCATCTTTCCTACTGAATGCAACAGAAAGAATGATGTCCAGGGCTTTATGAGTTCTCTTTTTTCCTTGTCCCATGCTGCAAGTTTCAAAATTTCCCCAACTCTGGAAAATGAAAGAGTGGACAAAGAAAAAACAAAACATGGTAATTTTGCCACTCTAACATTTCAGAAGTTGAGGAAGTTTTGAGGAGTTACAGAGTAGAAAAAAGAAAAAGTGTGGGACTGTGGAGAAAAGAGCCTGAACATTATTCGTTTCATTGCACTCAATGACAAAACGGGAAAAAAAAGCAACAGGGTTGTAAGAGAGAGGGAAAATGAAAATTTGCAATCTTCAGAAAATTTGAAATTCCAAAATTTCTGAAATGTTGAGATTTCAAAATTCAAATGGTTTGAAAAATAGTTGGTGAAAATTTTAGAAAAAAACAAAAAAATTGTTCTGCCCAAAACCCTGCAAAATGGAAACAAATTGAACACTTCAGAATTTCCCACAAAATGGATTTTTTTCCATTTTTTGAACAGCTCTAATACTCATGTTTTCCCTAAATGCAGTCAAAAAAACTCAAATTGTACCTTTGGGTTGTTTATTCCTTAGCATTTCTATAACACTCTTCCAATTCTTTCTAAGCATTAATAGAATTTCACAACACCCTGGTGTAGATAAAAATGATTGTCCCCTTTTTAAGCTCTGTCCATACAACGACAGTTTACCATGCCTCTAGGTGGGCAGTGAGTTGGCTAAAATTACAGATTGTGCCCACACAGCACATGCAATAATCAATGTATCCTATCCACCCATATTAGCTGCGTAGTCTGATACATTGTTCAGTTCCTGCAGTGGGTTAGCTACTCGGTAGTTTTGCTGTGTGGACTGGCACCCCCTAACCATGCAGCTGTAACAGTTAAATCTCATCCTCCCTCCACCCATAACTCGGTCCTGTTAGACATCCCACCGTGCACTTTCCCTCATGATGAGACTGCCACTCTGCGTGCCTGATCTGTGGCATCCCTATCTCCCATGTAAAACCAGAGCCAGTCAGCGTCCCTGGCTACACTGCCCAGTAGCTGCCAGCTGGTTTAAAATGCCTGTGACTCGTTTTGCTCTCCCACCACTGCCTGGATAGCTGAAGTCTGCAAACCGCAGAACAACTGAATCTACTTCTCTACCATTGAGAAGCTGAGAGAATATGCCTAGTGGAGACCAGGCCTTGCTCCCTGTCTGGAATGAGAACATCCAGACTGATTCCCATTGAGTCAAATGCAGTAGGCTGTTGACAGGCACACAAAGAGAAAAGCATCCCTCGCAACTTGTCTGTGTAAAGTTATGTCCCCTAGTGGATGAATCAGGGAACTTGAGGTGGGAGACTGAATCACTCATCTCTAGGTCACTGACTTTCATCTGGCCCAGATCATTATGACCAGAAGTTATCATCTATCATCTGTTTCAAGGCCAGTTTGAAACAAATCAATAGACACAGTCCAGTTGGTCTTGTGTCCCCAGTGCATAACCAATACTCAAGGTTGGCACGGTCAGTTTTGTTGGCCGTCCCAGCAGTGAGGCCAAGGCCCCAATGAGCACGGAGTCTGAACTTCTCTTACCCCTACGAGATGGTCGGGTCTGAGCGGGGGTGGGGACGGAGGGAGTGGTAAAGCTAACAGCACTTCTGTTCTGTGGATAAACAACATCCACTTCTTTCTGATATGGTGACTCTGGCACCTTTAGCCAGCACTAAATTCACTGGAAGGAAATGGTAAATTTTGCACGGGGAGAAACAGAGGAAAATAATTATTGTTATAGAATCCTAGCTGACAGGCTTGGAAAAGGCCTCGTAGATCAAGCAGCCTAACCTGTATCGAGGACCCAACATCAACTTGCCACAAGCTTATCTAACCTTGTCAAAAACTTGTCTACCCATGTCACACTTTTAAGGAGATTGCTGTTATTAGACACTAATCTGTGATTGATTGGTATCTGGAGGTTAGAGCAGAGGCCGGGAGAAGGCGAGGAGAATTACAGATCCTCTTGAGATAAGGTCAGACTCTGCCACTCATGCTGCTCTCTGATGTTAGCCAGACATCAATCTATCCATCAGCAACCACAGCAATGTCCTTGGAGACACCCAGGCATTTGATGCTCCTAATACTTACAAGTTACACTGCAATGGAATTCAGTAAGGGACCTTTTAAAGACAACATGTCAATATGAAGGAAGTGTGTTCACTTTAAAGTCTTATTCTTAGTACAGCCCTAAATAACATAGGACCCACCTACCTGAAGGACACATCCTGGTGCCCTACCTATTGTTCTGACAACTAACTGCATTAGAACTGCACACCTTAATAATCTTCTTACACCATGCGCCTGTTCTCTGCAATGCTATTCCCATTCCATAAACACCTGAATATATTTGTGCCATCCTTCAGGGAAAGATTTACAACATATCTTTTCTTTAGTTTTGGTTTCATGGCTTTTGTGTGGGGTTGTTGTGGGAAGAGGGCTGTTGCCTGGTTCCTGGATAGAGGTGAGGTTTTTTAGAAGTTATGGTACCCCTACACAGGCCCCAGAATAACAGGATGTTTCTGCGAAAATGATCAGTAACCAAAGAGTGTAGACTATTTAAAAATGAAGACTTTAAAATTGTTAGCCTCCTACTGCGATGAATGGGACAGTTCAGATTTCTCTTAGAGCTTCTGTCGTAGACGATCTACAGATGCAAGCAGACAGTATTGTATTAGGTCATGGTAGATACATTTTCTTCAAAACTGTTAGGACTAGACACATAATTATTTAAAAACAAAACCTTAAATTCTACAGAAGCTAATTGGGCCACCAGAGAAGGGATGCTACCATATACTGCACCAATACCCATTCTGACTCCTGCTCAATACAACTCTCATGCCTTCCATTGGGATCACTCTGTGACTCTGCACCCCATATTCTTCATAGTGATATTATTATATGATATGATTATAGAGTAATTTTATACAAAATAAGTCATGTGAGGTGTCATTGAAAAAGTTCTAATTTGCTGAATATGATTACCTATTTGTATGCATGTATCACTTTTGTATCTGAAGTTATGAATATTGACTATGTATCTATATTTCAAATGTAGTGACACCTGGGTGAGGCCCAGTAGGCAAGATAGTGGGTGGGGAAGGGCCTATTCAGGGTAATGGGCCATTAGGAAAAACAATAGGCCTTAGGAGAAGCTTATCCCCCACCTGGTGAGCCTTCCTGAGAATGCTACAGACTGCCTGGAAGTAATGGCTGCTATGACTCTACAAGGACATGTGACCAGGCCACATGATTCTGGACTCCATTTTGGGGGGCAGTATTTTTCCATAAACCGGTCTGGGACCCAAGTTTTGAAACAAAGAGTTCCTGCCATATACTAAAGCTATATAAGGTAGGGAGTGACATCATCTGAGGTTCTTCACTCCCCACACAAGAAGACTCCTGGAAACGACTGAGGAACAAAGACTGAACTGGGGGAAGTGCTGGCCCCAGGCTAAAGGGATTTCTAGCCTGTGTATGAAAGACCTGGGAATTCCGAGCTGTAAATCAAGTGAAGCTTGCCCCTTAAGAATCTGCAGCCTGCTTGTATCATTTCTCAGGGTGAGAATCTGCTAATTCATATCCAATCTATTTAGTATATTAAGCTTAGTTTGCATTTTTTGTTTATTTGGTAGGTAATCTGCTTTTATCTTTTGTAGTTAATAAGCTTGTTTTTGTTTTAATCTAAACCAGTGATCTTTGACTGGAGAGCTTGGGGAAAATCTCTGCTTGGTTACCACAGGTGTGCATTGTTCTCTTCACATTGAGGGAGAGGCGGACCGGGTATTAAACCCATAAACTGGCCAGATTTGCCCAGGGCAGAACGGTACTGCTCTGGGGTCCCGGGCTGGGAAGCTGGTGGTTAGAGAGCCTGTGTGTAACTGCAGCTGGGTGTGTCCCTACCTGTGTGAATGCTCGTGAAAGTGCAGGCTGGAGAGCTTTGCAGCTTGTCACAACAGTACAGTGTGAAAGGGAACCCAGACCAGTGGGTCAGAGAGCTCATTGGTACCCCAGTTCCAGGTGGCACCCGTCACACACTCTGTATAGGTATGTTGTCTTTTTATTGTCACTTTGACATTATTTATTTCTATTTAGGAGCCCATTGGGTGGTTACTCATTAAAACTAAATATTACACTGGAGGAACTTTATCAAGAGAAAACTGGAATAGCTGACTGTGTGTATATTAAAGAACTTGTACTGAGGATTCCTAGAGATTACATTATATCTTTTGTCATGAGCTATTAAAGGTAACATTACCTGTCTAGATTGGCATTTTCACGATCTTTGGCATTCACTGCACCCTTTTGATTACATAAAGGATCAGCTCAAGTTTCATTCAGTCACTGAACCACGTGATTAGAGACAAACAGATAAAAAGTTGCGACACTGTTCTTTCCCTAGTCCCAACGCTGCCCAGAGCAGACAGAGGAAAAAAGAACTGAGAAGTCAGACAGAGAACAAGAAACTGAGAGTACCGAGCTAAAATGAACCTTCTTCCTAGCTTTTCCATTGAGACCTGGGCTCTCCTGATTGCACTGCTGTTTCTCCTGATACTGTAAGTATAATTCTACACATTGCTTTTCTACTTGTGCTGGTTTCAAATTCTTGAAGGAGAGCCACTGTTAATTTAAATGTTACTGGCTGTTTCATAGACTCATATAAGTGTAGGGCTGGAAGGGACCTCAACAGGTCATCTAGTTCAGTCCCCTGAACTCAAGGCAGGACTAAGTAATAACTAGACCATTCCTGACAGGTGTTTGTCCAATCTGCTCTTAAAAACCTCTAATGCAGTGGTCCCCAAACTTTTGAGAGTTATGCCCTGTCTGCGCCCTCCCCGGGGCCAGAAGCAGGGGGAAGGGATGTGGCCAGGGGTAAGAGGGCCAAGGTTGGGGGCTGCAGCTGGGGGTAGGTCTGGGGCCAGGGCCAGAGACAGGGTTAGGGTTAGGGTTAGGGTTAGGGTCGGGGCCAGAGACAGGGCCAGGGGCTGAGGCTGGGTGTGGGACCAGAGCTGCAACTGGGCTGCAGTGGGGCCAGCAGCCAGGCCCACACCAGGGGCTGTCAATGGCTCCACTCCTGCTCCTGCCCCCAGCCTTGGCCCCGGGCCAAGAAGGAAGCTAAGGCCAAGGGCCGAGGCTGTGGTGGGGCCAGGAGCGGAGCCGCACTGAGGCTGGAGACAGGGTCAGGCACGGGGCCGGGAGCTAGCACCACAACTGGGGGTGAGGCCAGAGCAGAGCTGGGATTGGAGCAGGGCTGAATGGCGTTCCCTCCCCGCCTCCCATGGGGGCTGGCCCAGCCTGCCATATCCCCCGAATGTTCCTCTGCACCCCCTAGGGGGGGTGCACCCCACAGTTTGGGAACCTGTGCTCTAATGACAGAGATTCCCCAACCTTCCTAGGCAATCTGTTCCAGTGCTTAATTACCCTGACAGGAAGTTTCCTAATGCCCAACCTATACCTGTCTTTTTGCAATATAAGCTCATTGCTTCTTGTCCTAACCTGAGAGGATGAGGAGAACAATTTTTCACCCTCCTCCTTGTAATAACATTTTTATGTACTTGAAAACTGTTATCCTGCCCCCCCCCCCCAGTCTTCTCTTCTCCAGACAAAACAAACACAGTTTTCTTTTTCAATCTTTCCTCACAGGTCATGTTTTATAGACATTTAATCATTATTACTGCTCTCCTCAGGACTTTCTCCAATTTGTCCACATTTTACTGAAATGTGGTGCCCAGAACTGGACACAATACTCCAGCTGAGGCCTTATCAGCACAGAGTAAAGTGGAAGAATTACTTCTCGTGTCCTGTTTACAACACACCTGCTGATACATCCCAGAATGCTGTTCACTTTTTTTGCAACAGTGTTGCACTATTGACTCATTTTTAGCTTGTGATCCACTATAATCCTCAGATCTCTTCCCACACTATTCCTTCCAGGGCAATCATTTCCCATTTTGTATGTGTGCAATTGATTGTTCCTTCCTAACTTCATTACTTTGCATTTGTTCTTACTGAATTTGATCCTATTTACTTCAGACCATTTCTCCGGTTTGTCCAGATCATTTTGAATGTTAATCCTATCCTCCAAAGCACGTACAACTCCTCCAGCTTAGTATAGTCCACAAACTTTATAAGTGAACTCTCTATGCTGTTATCTAAATCATTTATGAAGATATTGAACAGAACTGGACCCAGAACCAATCCTTGCGGTACCCCACTCAATATGCACTTCTAGCTTGACTGTGAGCTACTGATAACTACTCTCTGGGAATGGTTTTCCAATCGGTTATGCACCCACCTTATAGTAGCTCCATCTAGTCCAGTGGTCACCAACCGGTTGATGGTGCTCGACTGGTCGATTGTAGAGGATCTCCCAATCAATTGCAATCTCTGGCGGCACAGAGGGGCTGCCACTAAGACAGGTTCCCTGCCTGCACCGGCCCCACGCTGCTCCCAGAAGTGGCCAGCGTGGCCCCGGGAGCAGGGGAGCAGGCGTCTCCCTCCACGCGCTGCTCCAGCCTAAAAGCATCACCCCACACCTCCCATTGGCTGGGAACGGAGAGCTGTGGCCAATGGGAGCTGTGGGGGCAGTGCTTGCAGAGAGGGGCAGGGCACGGAGTCATGTGCTGCCGCCCACCCAGGGGCTGCAGGGGCGCGTTGGTCCCTTCTGGGAGTGGCATGGGGCCGCGGTAGGCAGGGAGCCTACCTTAGCGGCAGCCATGCTGCAACTGGGAGCTGCCAGCAGTAAGTGCTGCCCAGAGGGAGGCCGCACCCCAAACCCCAGCCCTGAGCCCCCTCCCAGAGCCAGCACCCGATCCCCCTCCAGCACCCCAAACCCCCTCCTGCACCCCAAGCCCCAGCCCTGACCCCCTTCCCAGAGCCAGCACCCTTTACCACCCCGACACCCCAACCCCCTGCCCCAACCCAGAGCCCCCTCCCAGAGCCCACACCTCCTCCTGCACCCCAACACTGCCCCAGCCCAGAGCCCCCTCCTGCACCCAAATGCCCTCCCAGAGCTTGCACCCCTCACCCCCTCCTGCACCCCAACACCCTGTCCCAGGCTCAGCCCAGAGCCCCGTCCCACACGGTGAATCTCTCGACTCTAGCCTAGAGCCTGCACTCCTTCCTGAACCCCAACCCTCTACCCCAGCCCGGTGAAAGTGAGTGAGGTGGGGGGACAGCGAGTGACAGACAGAGGGGGGGATGGAGTAAGTGGGGCGGGGAAGGGGCGGGGCCTCAGGGAAGGGTCAGGGTAGATCCTGGGTTGCCCTTAAATTCAAAAAGTGATCTTGGGCATAAAAAGGTTGGAGACCATTATCTAGGCTATATTTCCCTAGTTCGTTTATGAGGAGGTCATGCAGAACAGTATCAAAAGCCTTACTAATTTCAAGATATACCCCATCTATTGCTTCCCCCCATCCACAAAGCTTGTTACCCCGTCAAAAAACGCTATTAGGTTGAAATATTAAGCCATGAAATATTAGGTTGAAATATTAGGATATGGAATGTTTGAAAACAAATATTCCATCTCTATAGAATCCCCAGCCCTTGAAATTCTTCATGGCCTCTCTGGTTAGTATATTTCAAGACATCTGGACAAAGGGATGGTCCACCCATCCTAAACTCAAGGAAGAGAGATTTGGCATATTCTCATGAATTGTAAGGATCTGGTTACTAAGACAAAGTAACAACAAACCCTTGGGATTATTATTTATTTAGCAGGAGCTGCCAGAGGGCCTAGCTAGGTTTGGGCCCCATTGTATTAGGTGCTATGCAAACATGTAGTAAGATGTTGGTCTTACAATCTAAAGGTTGCCCTACAGGGAGGATATGCAGTAAATGGCACTAGCTCATGCTATTCTACACACACGCTCTGCAAGATCAGTGGAAAGACAACGCAAGAAAATAGCATCCATGAGAGCAATTTGCAGGGCGGGAGTGAGTGGACCCTGGTTTTCTCACACGCCAATGCTGTTCTGCTATTAATGGCTTGCAAGTGACTGACTGGAAGCTTGAAGTTGCTAAGAAGTTGCTGAGGGAATCTTTATATTAAGACTGTCTTTTTCCTCACTCTTTGTCTGTCTTGGCTGTCTGGACTGTAAGCTCTTGGGGACAAAGACTCTCGAACAGTGTGTTTGTACAGCACCTATCACAGTGGGGATTTCTAGGCATGACCATCATACAAATACTAACTAGTAATAATAAAGAGAGGTGTAAGTTACACTTCCCTACCCCAGCATGGCTCCTGGTGTCCCAGGGAGAAGTCACCTGGAAGAAAGGCAGGCTGCATGGCAACTGTTGTTCTGGGACAAACAAGGCCTTTGATACGGTTTCCTTGACAAACACTGGAGCTATAACATTCATTTAGCAACAAAGCTCTCGCTTGGGAAGCTGGTAACCTCCATCTGAAAACAAATATAGTATTTGAAAAGCTTTTTCAACACAGCCAAAGACAAACTTCAAAATGATGCAGCCCAGATCTTCACAGAGAAGCAGAGAGCCCTGAGGTAGGCGTAATAACGTTACAACACCAAAAAAGGGTGCTTCAGAGGAGAGAAATCTGCAAAGCTTTCAACAAAATCCAAACAGAAACCTGTCAGACGGGGCCCCCTGACACACCACTGACTAACATTGGGCTAAGCACAGGGAGAACAATACATGAAATCAAAGTACAGCTTTCACAAGAGCCCTGCTCAGGACTTAACTTCCGGCTCCATTTTGATTTCTCTGCAAAAAAAAAAAAAAAAAAAAAAGCTTTGTTCTCATTTCTTCATTACTTTCTGGCTCCTCTTTATGAGCTGGCAATGAGCCTAGAGAGGCTTTTGCTAATAGGTTGAAGACCCTGTTTTTACTGGAGCACCTATTCCTTTATGAGAGGCTTGCTTTTACCTCAGGGCTACTCTCCAAAGATTTGTGGTGCAGCTGTGAGGTTTATCACTAGCTATGTTTATTAAATAGCTTTACAAAGCACAATTTTTTTGAACCACATTTTCTAGCTTCCAGAGTAGGTGCTTCATTCCTGAACTAAAGCAACAGTTTCACTTCCTCTGGATAGGCTTTGAGGTCTTTCAGCCCCAACATCACTGCAATTACTGTCCTGGAGCCTTCAGATTCTGCTGTTATTTTTACAGATATGGGATCTGGCCATTTGGTTTTTTCAAGAAATTGGGCATCCCTGGGCCAAAGCCACTGCCTTTCTTTGGAACTGCCTTGGAGTATCGTAAAGTGAGTGTTTGAAGGCTTCTCCTGGCTCCAGAAATATATGTCCATCATACAATAGCCAGATTTGTATACTGCATTGCTGAGTTCTCCTGTGTGCTAAGCTCTGCTCTAATGCACAGGTTGCGTAGGATCCAATGCAGGATAACATTTCTGTAATGCAGATGATAATCTGAAGGGCATGATGAGCCCTGGGGTGATTGCCCAAAATATGTGAACACACATAGGCGGCTGGTTTGCAGTCACTATTTACTGAGTTCCTTGCAAACAGTTTATTTACAGACTCCTTAACCTCAAGCGTGATACGCCCCTAGAATAACTAGATCCGTCTATGTTCTTATAGGATTCTATCTCTCACAAAGACATTAGGAGTCACACAAGTCTCAGGAGCTGCACACAGGAGTGCTTGACCCAGCTGCTAGCTCTAGACTTTTAAGTCCCACTACAGCCCCATTCCCAGCCCCGCCCCTGGCAACCCTAGTTCTTTTCTAATTCCATTTTAAAAATCTCTCTCTGCAGGGTTTCTTGGTGTTTGACTCTACGTGCTATGAGAAATATGGGAAAATCTGGGGGTGAGTATGTTTAACCACCAATACTGTTTGGTAGTCTCCTCACATTATCCTATAGTCAGAATCCAAATCGGAGGGTGAAAAAAAACCCACTGGAAGAGGAGAGCTCAAAGGCCCGAATTTTGTAACTGGACCCTGTTCTCCATGTGGAACCCCAAAAAGGTTGATGGGGCAGCGCCCAGATGCAAGCATCCATTCACATGGAGCTGACTGCAGGATCCGGGCCACAGACATGCTATGTACATGTTAATCTGAACTCTCACATGAAAGCAGTTCCATATCAGATGCAGACTGCCAGCTCCTGCTCTCACTGAAGTTAATGGCAAAGCTACTATTGACATAAAAGGAAATTTGTACCTTAGAAGTCCAGTTCTCCTGGATTGCAAACTGTAAAGGAAGGTATATGTATTCCAGATACTACACAGCTATGCTGTTATTGTATATAGATTCCAGTTCCATCTCTAACCCTGACATGCTGAAGCGTGACACATTTACATTACCACTGGTCTTACTCGACACTGGATACTCCCTACAGCATTTGCCACTGTGGTTATTACTTGGGCTACATGCTCTGGTATCTTCTGCAATCTATCCAGCTGTCCCTTATAACATTTTCCCATCCATTCAAAAACCCATATAAATCCATATTTAACTTATGTCCATTATAGGATAATAAATCTTTAAAAATCTGGTCTTAAAACCATGATTTAAAACAAGAATTCAAGCCAATCTACAGGTGTATTTCAGCGCAACCAGCTGAAAAGATTCAAGTACGTGAATCAAAAGGATGGAACAAATTTACTGCTAACATCATAACGGAGAGTAAGAGTCTGGAAATCTATAGTCCAAAGAGTGAAAGTGAAGGTACCTACTACCTTTAGGATTCAGTAGCTCTGTGTTCAGTACCTCTCATCTCTCATTGATTTTAGAAGGTGTTTGGCCTTCTACAGGATTGGACCCTCTCTTTAAAATTTGTAAAAAAAAATGTGAAGCATTCCTTTTGTTTTCACATTGTGTGATAACTTACTGTGACATCTTGCTGAGCATTATTTGTTCCTGATAAACCTTTTGTTGTTATTCAAGTTATGCATGACATCGCATAAGGGGCTTGTATCACAGAAAATTTTGTACTATGGATTGTTTGTTTTTGGAAAAGATTTTCCAGTACAAATCTCAAAAAGGAAAAATCCTATTCTAGCTCCAGAGAGAAGGAAGGGATTGTTTTGAGGAAAGATTGAAAGGAATAAATGTTTTACTTGGGAAAATGAGGAACTGTAGAGAGCTGTCTATGTGAATTCGAAGGGCATAAGCACCAAAGAGGGAGAGGAGTCTAGGGCAGCAAACTGAAGTACAACTAGGAGGAATGAGATGAAATTAAATGAGCATCATCCATTTAAAAATGACACCTTGGCCTGAAATCTTTTACTTACTAGAGATACCAGTAGCACCCACATGACTATAAATGAAAGAAAGTCGAGAAAAAACAGTATTTCTCTCTGTAGCTTCAGTTTAACTATGTGCATTTGACAGCACTTTGTACATAGTCATTTTCACCATTTCCCCTGGATACTCAGTTCCTCCTATTCTTTGTGTGGGTCTTTAATGCAACTACAAGAAACAGAAAACAAATTTAAAACACAACTGTAATACTGTAAGCATAACAGGGGGAACTGGGAATGGGTATGTACTGCACCTAAAACTCCATTTAACTTGCTTTTTTTGAAGTGACTAAAATATGATGCTGGGTCCCTTTCAGAAAAGATAGATGGAGGCTGTATATTGGGGATATTTATGTGTGTGTGAGAGAGGTTTTTCAGACAGGCATAGTCTCTCAAAGGAAACATTCCTGCAGTGGCTGGAAACGGCAGGAATATATGGTGGCCTGAAAGGCCTTTTCCATCTCTAATTTCTATGATTCTGTATTTCCAGTCAGTGCACTTTGCTATAGAAGCTAAGAAAGACTAGGACTTGTAGCTATCAGAGAAACATCAGGGAGGAAGGAGCTTTAGTTTAACTCCTGACTTTCACTGATAGTAGTTAATCAAGAATTTTTATTGCTTTTCCCCCATAGGTTTTATGATGGCAGGCAACCTGTGCTGGCTGTCACAGATTCTACAGTAATTAAAACTGTGCTGGTGAAAGAGTGCTTCACTACCTTTACCAACCGGCGGGTAGGCTTGTAATCATTAATATTAATCAGAAAGATGCAATAAAGCTGTAAGAACATCAAATACTGTAGTTGAACACTGTAGGGATACACGAGATTTCTTTCGGAGATGCAGAACGAATGCACACCTGGGACTAATCTAAGTGGCCACTGCATATCCCTAAAGGAGCAAGGGAGCAGGGGGACCTCACCTGGAACTGGATACCCTGGCTCTCAAAGAAAACTGGTTGACTGCACTTTAAAAGCTGCTTAGGTCGTTGACTTTTATTTATTAAAAAAAAAAAGTATTTAGGACAAAGTCAGCTCTCGGTTACACCTGTATAAATGAGAGCTGAATTTGATTGTGTGTGTGTGTGTGTGTGTGTGTGTGTGTGCGCGCACAAGTGCATGTACACCAGTCTGAGTTAGTGGGTATACATTTGTACAGGTCTTCCCCTGTGCATGTGGAGTTGGTGTCTTCTTGTGGGTATATCTGCCTAAATGTAACCAGTTTGGGGAAGTGTGTGTATGTGGGGAGGGAAAAGGATTGCTTCGTGCACTCTTATCTTTATTAGAGAAACCCAATAGCTTCTTGATAGTTATAAACTTGCCTTTGTCACCCCAGAATTTAGGTCTCGTGGGAGAGCTGGAGTTGGCTGTCTCCCTAGCTGAGGATGAGAAGTGGAAGAGGATTCGCACTGTGCTCTCCCCAACCTTCACCAGTGGGAAGCTAAAGGAGGTAAAACCCAGAGGACCAGTCACAAACTAACCCTTGGGTCAGTGCACAGATGGCGTTCAGGCTGAGATAGTTATAATGGTCTGGTCTCTTCAGTCCGATTCAAATTATTAAACTGGCCTATTTCATTTGGGCCTCCTAATGGAAAAAAAAAGAAAAAAGGAAAAAGGATTAAAACAGAAAGCCCCCAACAGTAGAAACGGATCAAGTCTAATAAGTATTAATGAACCTCCCCTCTGCTTTTCCCAAGCTACGCTTAATGAAGAAATAAAATTTGATATGTTTAAGTCATGTCCTGTAATGTGTCTTTCAGATGTTTCCCATTATCAAGCATTACGGGGAGGTTTTGGTGAGAAATGTTCAGAAGAAAGCAGAAAAGGATGAGCCCGTGGCCGTTAAGGAGTGAGTAACTCTGCCAGGAACAGGAACAGCAAATCTTGTTAGCAACTCTTTGGTTCATTCATTACTGGCAATGCAGATTGTTCTTGGATAAACCAGACTTCTGAAGTGACGAACAGGGCTAAGATGAAATTTAAAAGGGAAAATTTAGGCTAAATCTCAAGAAAAACTCCCTGGGGTGAAACCTGTGGAATAGTCTCTCAAGGGAACTGGTCGAAGCCCCAAAGTTTGGCACATTTTAAACTAGAGTGGAAAAAACCCTAGAATATGTAGTGTAGGGAACAACCCTGCACTGGCAAGGAGATTTAGAGGATGGGCTAACAGACCTTTACTATCTCTAAGTCTATGATTTAATACATGAAGACCAAAGCTGAGACTTGGTCAGTCAAAACTTTTTTGTAAAGGTGTGCTTCCATGAAGGGTCTTAGATGGGAATCCTTTGGGGGCAGAGACTGTGTCTTTTTGCCTGTGTTGACCCAGCATGTTTTGGGCACTACCGGAATACAAATAATAAAATATTATTATTTTATTTTTATTTAATTTTTGACAGCTCATTTATCCTACCACTGGAGCACACAGATTTAATATCAGCTGTCCACAGAACTAGGGCTCATAAGAGGCCACAGCCACCTGACAAAATATTCACAGGCCCTTGAATAGGTCTGATTCCACCAGAGGACACACACACATAGGCCAATACATTATGTTGTGTAATATCCAGAGCAAGGCTACCAGCTTCTACATTCTGCGAGCTCTAGGTAAAACGTCATGAAAACCTATCCCTTTCCCTATAGATGTTCTATTTGTGTTGAGTACCTTGAAAAGGGTGGGGCTTTTCAACACCATAAAGAAAAGTCTCATGAGAGTTTTCTTTTCTTTAAGGAGATGCAATATAGGAAGGGAGGGAAAAGTTGTAATTACCTATTTCAAACATTAACTCCCCTGTCTGTGTTCTATTTTTTTCTCAGCATCTTTGGAGCCTATAGCATGGATGTTGTCACTAGCACTTCCTTCGGTGTGAACATTGACTCCATGAACAACCCCAAAGATCCTTTCGTCAAGGAAATCAAGAAGCTAGTGAAGTTTAACTTTTTTGACCCACTCTTCATTTTGATATGTAAGTTGGCTCTTGCTCACGAAAGATTCCATTTAAGTGTTTCGTTTTGAACCGTGACTTCAGCATCAGAATCAGACAAGCGGTCTATTGCTTACACAATACAAGTGGCTATACCTTAGCCTATAAGCCAATGACTAGGCAACTTTACTGCTAAGGATAAAAGTCTCAAGGGTCATCTTAGACAAATTCTGCTCTAATTTATACCCATACAATCCCACTGATGAGAATCATCTGGAGTTACGCAAGTGCTAGTAAGCTCAGAATTTTGTCTATGAGTTATGGGAAGGAGCACAATGCTGTGGGAATGATTTGTAGGTGTTTGCTGGGACCTGAGAGGTTAGTGAATCTCAGAACATTGAGGTCAGTCTGAAATGACTGGAAGAATTTCAAAGAATTTTCATTCTGGTCAATATCACTGCAGTATTGCTAGTGCAAACTGGAGGAATGTCCTGCCCTCAGAATATGACTCCCCAGTCTCAATGACAGTGGCACCAGTCGGACATGGTGTGAAATAGTGGAATGTTCCTTTTGCTTTCATTTACATTTAGGGCTAAATTATATCATTTGTGCAGAAACTTGAATAGAGGCAAGGTGGAGCCCATCTGCCCCACAGGAAACATGGTGGTGGACAGGCCCTCAGTGGGCTCCCAAGTGCACAGGAGATGTGAACAAATAGAGCCATCATTTAGATGCAGCCTCATCTTTCTAATAAACGTTTCCAGTTGTTCTAATTAATATTTTACCATAGATATCTTAGGTGAAATGGACTTTTATTCCCTGGACATTGCTTCAATCACAGTTATTTTTGTCTCCCTTCTAGTTGTATGCCCATTCCTCATTCCCCTTCTTAAGAAGATGAATGTGAATTTTTTCCCCAAAGATGCCATAAAATTCTTCACAACGTCGATCGCCAAAATAAAGGAGGAACGTGAAAAAGAGGCCAAAGGGGTAAGCAGGACTCTCCCAGTCATGATGCCAGAGAACATTCTCTATTCAGTTAGCCCAAGTGAAAAACACTTACTTGCTTGAGTTAGAGTCTAGCAAAGGACCACAATAGCATGTGTGCATCAGTGATCTCAGGCTATATCAGGGTAAAAACCAAGCAAACTGGATTGCAGTTTGGGCCTGCAGATTATGATTTACAGAAAACGACCCTAAGGAGTGGACATGGAGAGCTAGAGCAGACAGAGGGAGAGACTCCACTGAGCAAGCAGTAGAGCTGTGCATCAATACACACTGCAGTGTCATGGATATTGTGGGATTCAGGAGCACAGTCCCCAAAAGAAGCAGTCTTCACTCTCCAAAAATGACAGAATCACATTTATCTCCCTGCTAGATTTCCTCTCCCCAGAGTAATCCTGTTGTAAGGTAGCTACTTGTAAAAGTCACTTACTGAGATGTAGTTATTACTTTCCCCTAAAATTGCACAGCTGTAGTAATGAGGGTGCTTTGCAAAGTGGACAAAAATAGTTTAGCTCTGCAGTCATCATTCCTTGCGACAGCAAGAGACCAAGTCTGCTGTCTTTGCTGACGTCTCTTTGGGACTGGGCGGATGGAACCTTCCCAGAAGCATAAGAGTTTCATGTTTTGACCCAATGTAACAAGAAAGGCATTTACATTCTGCTGGGTCCTCTCTGGCCACTCCCGGGGACCTTAAAATACAACATTTGTGTTCTGAGACCCATCTTTCTGAGCCTTCCTTAGGGGATCTCGCACCAGATCAGCTCTCCACTGAGTGGTTACTTCTTTTCCCAGGGCAGAGTGGATTTCCTGCAGCTGATGATCGAATCCCAGAACTCTAACACTAGCCATGAAAGCAATGGAGTGACTCACACATATAAAGGTAACACCATAAAAATACCCATACTTGTGAGTGCCTTTGGGGGCTGTGGGAGTGAGGGGAATAGAAATAGGTGTCCTACTGGAGAGGAAATAAATAATTCATCCCCCCGTCTCCAGCTGGGGAGAGGACTCCTTGACTCACCTGGACTATACATAGATTTTTGTTCAGCACAGAATTAGATGGGGACAAGTTATCATCATTTTTGTGTAATACTTTTTCCACTAGTAGAATAGAAGACATGCATTCCAGGCCAACTCCTTCCATATAATCGTTAGCCTTGGCCAGTGAAAAATATGGAGTTGGTACCTAACAAAAGGCCAGCTTGCCCCCTCCCCCCAGCTATTTGTTTACATTGCATCACTATTCACAATTCATGTAAGGAAAACTGCTTCAGTTACAGCTTGGTTAGAAATATCCTCAGTTCTTCTCAGGACTGGATGATAGCAGGTGTCCTATGACATTTATGTAACCACAGAATACTTGGGTTAGATAACGTGAAAATGAACCACAGCAAACTTAGCAGGAACCCATGTTTGTGTGTTTGCTTTGTGTGTTCTGCATAAACCAATCAACAACGCCAGAGGTTACAAAGCAATCATTAGTCCCTGTTTAATTGTCCCATCATACCCCATCAGCCATGCCTATGGGATAATAATAATCATTAAGGCTAAGATGTTGTCAGGGATACTTTTGGTAAAAGTCAGGGATGGTTATGGGCAATAAAGAAAAATTTACGGAAGTCCGTGACCAGTCCCTGGATTTTACTGAATATATCCCTGACAAAATGGGGAGCCCAGCTGCGGAGTCCCCACACCGCCTGCAAAGACTGAGCAACTGTGGGGGTGCTTTGAGCTCTGGGGGCCCCCACCACCTGTGGGGGCTTGGAGCTCCAGGGTAACCCTGCCACCCACAGTGGCCAGGAACTTTGAAGGACTTTTGGTGCCCGCGGCGGCACGGAACTCCAAGGGCTATGCCGCCCATGGTGGCTCAGAGCTCTGGGGTACCCCTGCCACCTACAGTGGCTTGAGCTCCTGGGCCCCCTACCCCCCAGCAGCCAGGAGCTGAGGGGCCCCCCACTGCCTGTGGTGTCTGGGAGCTGTGAGGGAACCCCACTGCCCGAGGTGGTTGGGCGCTTTGGCCCTGCTGCCTGCGATGGAGCTCTGGGAGGCCGCACTGCCTGTTTCAGCTGGGAGCTGTGTGCTCAGAGCTCTGGGGGCCCCCACTGTGTGCATCCGCTGGGAGCTGCCGGTGGCCAGGAGCTGCAGCCCCACCACCTGCATCAACCAGGAGCTGCAGCCCTGGCACCCACTTCTGCCGGGAGCTGCAGGGGCCCTGCTGCCCGTATCCACCAAGAGCTGCAGGGGGTCCTGCTGCCTGCGGCAACAGGGAGCTGTGGGTCCCCCTTGCCATAGCGGGCAGTGGAGGGACCCCGCAGCTCCCAGCTGACAGGGCTGAATTCATGGAGGTCGCTGGAAGTCACAGATTCCATGACTTCTGCAACCTCCAGGAAAAATTTGTAGCCTTAATAATAATAAATCGTTGCCCATCTATACTTTTATAAAATATACTATGTACAAAGAGTGCAGCCTATGTGCTGTAGCGTTTGGGCCTCAACTTTTCTACCTGTTTTCCTCTCTTCTCACAGGCCTGACTGATGCTGAGATCTTCGCACAAGCATTTATCTTCATTTTTGCTGGATATGAGCCCACCAGCAACTCCCTTGGCTACCTGGCTTACGAACTGGCCACCCACCCTGATGTGCAGCAAAAGCTGCAGGAGGAGATAGACTCAGTTTTACCAAACAAGGTAAGAGAACGTTGGCTGCTCAGTGATTGCATAGAGCCTCTTTAAAGCCAGTTTCTTCCCTCTAGTTAAGTCAAGTTAATGAGACTGTTCTTTAATGACATTAAATACATGTGCTAAAAACCTACCATTTAATAAATACTGACTCTGCTATCCTGTGGTAGCTCTGATGGGCACACTTCAAAAAATTTCTGCTTTCACTAAAAGGAGAGCCAATAACTTGCTTCCAAAATGACATATGTTCATTTCAGGGATGTTACATAAAGTACCATGTGTGGAATATACCATGACTTGTCTTGCAAACTCCGTACCATGACTATTATATGCATAATAGCTGTTGTGCATTTCTCAAAATCTCCAGATGATATTTGAGGGGAAGAGAGGCTCAGGGGATGGTGAACACGGATAACAGTAGCCTGGCAATACCAGGGATTACAAATCAGTGTTTAGTACAATTTTTAAATCCCTAGTCTCAAACCAACACCAGTAACTCTGGCCATGGGACAATAAAATAAATCCTTACTGAGTCATATATGTATATTATACCAACATACACAGACACAGAGACACACATACATATCTTGTTTTTCTTATCTCTGCTTGTCTATGTATTTTGCCCATACTACCCTTTTTTCTATCTATCTCTCACATCAGAATTCACACACTCAGCAAGGGCCAAATTACCTCTAGTTACTTTAACTTGCTAAACAACGAAGAGTAGAAAATTACGCTCATGTAAAGGAGATGCTAGATGGGAGACATGGAGTATTCTTGGAACAACTCAGGAAATTCATACCATTATTCATGGGTACTCATATTATGGTGTTTGTGATCTCTTACACTGGACTTCTACATGTTTCAAGAGATGCCACTTTTCAAAAATGCATTGGCCACACTAGGAGGCTCCAAGATCTGCTGATTTTAAGTACAAACTTTGTTTGCAAAAATGGGCAGAGATTTCCAGAAACTTACATTATTTAGGAAAGGAAAATTAAGGTGAACCCTTAGGTTCACACTGAACATTCAGTTCAGCATTGAATGTAGAATGTGCACTGTGACAGATGAGAGGGGAGGACATGATGGTTTTCACACTGGTCACATGGAAATCTGATCTAGAGTCCCTCATGCCTGACACCCTTTTTCCCATTCCCCTAAAGGCTCCTCTTACCTACAAAGCCCTGATGCAGATGGAGTATCTCGACATGTCAGTGAATGAAATCCTTAGGCTGTTTCCTCTTGGAGGACGACTTGAAAGGGTCTGCAAGAAAGACGTAGAGATAAATGGACTGACCATTCCAAAAGACACCGTGGTTATGATACCACCCTCTGTTCTGCACCGTATCCCTGAATACTGGCCAGAACCAGAGGAGTTCAGACCCGAAAGGTACAGAATCTATATCAATAGGAAATGAACAATACAATTATCTCTTTTACCTATATTACTTCGTTCCTAAATATCAGTCTCTTACAAACAAATTCTTGTTGTGTTTAATCTTAACACCTGTTTGCCAATACAAAAGCTGGAGAGGATTCATCATTATGAAGACACACCACTCATGATTCCCTAGTTAAAGCTAAGTTGAATTTTGCACTTAAAGCAGGGATTTAACAACTCTGTTACACATGAAGAATACAGTATATCCTCCTCGGAAGTACAGCACTTACTCTCTAAGTACAGAGTGAACTATCTGAGATTTTGCAAGTACATTGGTTGATTCATTTAGGAGTTAAAATTCATTTAAAAAATTGGTCCTTTTGAGAAATTTAGCACCCACTGTCAGACTATTTCTTTCTCCCATCTCAACAACAGAATAATACTGACATGTCAAAACTTCCCATATAGTCAGAACTCGCTGAAATCTTTTATATAAGCTACAGTTGAAAACCATTAGGATTAAAGGTAATTTTTTCCATTAGTATTCATCACTGAAAGTTTTTCCTTCAGAAGGGGTGGGCTATACAGAATGCCACGTAGACCTGTCCTCTTTCAAACTGATACCACCTCAAACTGATCTCAGTGGGACTGAGGGCATACTTGTCCACAGTTAGATGTCATTTTCAAAATGGCCTCTATCTCCCATTATTCTCTGTAGGTCTGCAACAACAGGCTGCTCTTAATAAAGATGTCTGCTGGCTTCACTCTCTCAGGAAACAATAGGAAAGAAGTAGTGGTCATTTTGAAAGAGTGGAACTCACGATGCTGCTAGCCTGGGTGCAAAGGACATAATTTGGGCTTTGAACTCAGATCCTCTCCACATCCCACCCCGAACATCTGAGGGGCTGTGTAACTATTAGACTGCTGGGATAACCGAAGATGTGCTAGTTCTAAAAGCAAAGTTTCTCTAATACACAATCAGAGGTTCTTTGAGAGAGAGAGAGAGAGTGCGAGCGAGAGAGAGACTTGGCCTCCTTTTTCTTTGCTTCCCTAATTTCCTTCTTACATTTGTGATTGGAATCAGGTTCAGTAAAGAGAACAAAGAAATGATGGATCCTTATGTGTACCTGCCCTTTGGAGCTGGACCCAGAAACTGCATTGGAATGAGGTTTGCTCTCCTCTCCATGAAAGTTGCTATCGCCAGTCTGCTGCAGAATTTCACCTTCAGACCCTGCAAAGAAACCCAGGTGAGAAACCCAGATTTACATTTGAAAACTCAGGTGTGAAAACCAGATGATTATTTACTGGAAACAGTTAATTAAAAACCATTTTAGATACTTTATTTGGGTAAACAGATGGTACACGGTGAAAAATGCAAAATAAATGTGCAACACAGATGACAGAACATAGAAGTGTAATACATAGCAGATTGTATATTGCACGCACTGTGTGTAGTATACAGTATTCTAAAATATACCATGGGAGTAATTCTATAAGGGAAAAAATAGCAACCAAGGAAACATTACAGAACAGAAAGGAGAGGAAAGTGGTTAATCAGCTTTAGTGATGCCTTTATTCAAGTACATTAGTCAACAGTGTTACCATGTTCCATAGAGGAAAAAAATTGCTTGACTCCTATTCAGTAATGATTATAAATGTGCGTCTTTGTTTCCATTGCTCAAGTCCCTGAGTAACATAAGGTGAGATATCTGGAAGTCAGACCTTGTCCTTCATCAAATTATTGAATGTGTCCCAAACAAATCCAAAACCTCTTTTGCTCTTATCCAGTTGCCCATGCAGCCTTTCCTATGGGGGGCATGACAGGGAATGGCTTTAAGCTACTTATAAAGGGTTGAAATATTACCAGACTTTCCAAGTAAAATTATAACCACCTTTCACTAATACTAGGGTCACAACCATTGCACTTTTTTTAAAGCAAGAAATAAGCTCTTGTTGAGGTGAACACTGCCTTCTATGAAAGCTACAGCCATCATAAACCATCAGGAATACTGCAGCACAGACATACTGTGACAGACATGCTGTAGAAATGGTTTTGCCAAGGATCTGTCATTTCCTGGAACTGGGAAACTTGCTGTCTTACAAAAGCAAATGCCTTCCCTGAGCATCAAAGAGGTAAATTTAGTTGTGCATCACCAGGTCTACGTGAGTGATCAGAAATAACCAAGGGCCACAAATGGCATTTCAATAGGTGTGTATAATCCACAAAGGATGGATGTCTTTTAGACATTTCCTAGGAGGAAGGCAAGTGTGTGTTTGTCATTGGTGCCTGTAGTTTAATAAAGACCCACTTCACTTTCTGCTTTGAAAAGGGCTAACGCAGAAAGAGATCATTCTCTCTAAAAAGAACATTGGTATGTGCACCGTTTTCATTCAGAAATTCCCAGCTGGAAACACTAACACTGTGTTTTACACAATTAGGCAGGCAAATGACATGGCAATCATAGAAATAATAGTGGAGACTTTGCACCAACATAGCATTTTTCTTCTATGGATTTCAAAGATCTCTACAAGGCAGGGGAGCATCATTAGCTCCATTTTTACACACAGGGAAGCTTAGTCAGAAAGCAGCAAGGTGACTTGCACGAGAACACACAATGTGTGTATCAGAACTGAGAAAAAAGTCCAGGTCTCCAGTCTCCCAGTCCTATAGAACACGCTGCCTCCTTGGAAACTACAAGTAATGGGGAATACCAAATTTTACTGTAATGCTCACGGAGATTAAGCAATGATGAAAGAAAGAAGAGGTGAAGAACAGCAAAGACGCCTTCACACCGCTTGCTAGATCTGTAACAGTTAGTTGAAATTCAGCTAAAAAATGGTCACCTGGGTTTTTAACTGCACAGCAAACACAGTTTGTTGCAGTCATTAGCTAACTGTGCAGTCAGGTTGTGAGGCCCTGACCTTGGCTCAAGTGCTTTTGGAGTAGGATTGGAGAAGCTCCTCTCCTGCCTTAGCTCCAGCCAACAATCCCGTCACATGGGAGGGGGCAAGCCTGCTTATCTCACCTGGTGGGTCGTGATTGGCTACTGCCTCCTTCTACTCCTTCTAGCCACTGGAGGACCAAGTCTTGTTGGTTCTGTCAGTACCAGAGCCTGACTGGCCTCTCTAGGTAGTGCTCAGATGTCTAAATTTACTGCCCCCTCTTTCCCAGGTGGCACTTTTCCATCTGGTGGGTGTGTCAAGGCAGAGACGCCTCCTGCAGGGGGCAGAGAAGGCTTGGTAGACCCCATCACAGGCCTTGAACATAAGAAATGCTGAGCACCCGCTGCTTCCATTGAGGCCAGGAGGCACTCAGCACCTCCCAGGTCTGGGCCCATTAGGGCTGGATGAAACTTCCATAACAAAACCCCAAGCAAGGAGTAAACTCTCCTGGACTGGGGGTTTGATAGAAAACCAAAAGCATGTCCAAGTTTGTAAAACTTACAGTAACTGTGGGGCAGGTTTTGAATGAACCTGGACTGGATTTTGGGCAAACAAGGGAAAACAAAAGCATAATGTCTCTTTGATAATCTGTGTATATTTTATTTGCTGGGCTACAAATGTTCTTTTCTCCACTAATGTTGCAGATCCCGCTCAAGCTGAATTCCCAGGGATTCATACTACCAGAGAAACCTATTGTTCTGAAGTTAGTCCCCAGAGTTTATACCTCACACCCAGAGGATTAAGACCCAACCGAGTTCACAGCAGCTTTCCAGAGTCCAGCAGAGGCGTTACACATCATTGGGTCTCTGCAACAGACTCAGAAGAAGAGCTTCCATTCATTCCAAAGGCATTTACTAAATATCTACACAAAAATATGACTGTCAGAAATGTAAATTGAGTCACTGGGCAGTGATTGTAAATTGCTTTTATACCATCAGATTTAGAGACTGTATATAAAGGAAAAATTCTACTGAGGCACTGTTCTGCCTCTCTGACTCTTTTTTAGTGAGATTCCTCCACCTGAAGAGGGAATTACTGTCTCATCCAAGAGGCAGTGGGAACTTCGTTGTTGAAATAGAAATCACTAGAGTTACTGGGGGCAGGGATGGGTAAATGACAAGGAATGGCAGGATTTTTGTGAGTTGTACTGATATTTGAAAAAGTGTGTATAAACTGTTGGGCTGTTGAGTTTACTGGGATGTGATGAGACTATCCTAGAAAACAAATTTCTCTTGGGTCATATGTTAATGGAACAAAAGCATGTAACATATACAGAGAACAGAACGCATAAAATGTTTGTGAAAGGGCTCTCTGTTGTGTATTCTGAATAATTTGTTCACTTCTTACTTGAAAAAATATTCAATCTGGACCCCTGAAATTATCCCCATATAGCATCTTCCATTTAATTTACTGAATTTGGTCCTTCATTTAACTTGATCAAAGCTTCCTACTGTAAAGTGTATTACAAATAATACAACTCCTACCTAGTATTTTGGTTAAATGCAGAGGTGGCCAACCTGTGGCTCCAGAGCCACATGCAGCTCTTCAGAAGTTAATATGCGGCTCCTTGTACAGGCACCGACTCCTGGGCTGGAGCTATAGGCTCCAACTTTCCAATGTGCCGGGGAGGGAGGTGCTCGCTGCTCAACCCCTGGCTCTGCCACAGGCCCTGCCCCCACTCCACTTCCTGCCCCCACTCCACTTCCTGCCCCCTTCCCTGAGCCTGCTGTGCCCTCGCTCCCCCCCTCTCCCCCACCCACCCAGAGCCTCCTGCATGCCACAAAACAGCTGATTGGGAGGTGCGGGGAGGGAGGGGGAGGTGCTGATCAGTGGGGCTGCCAGTGGGAGGTGCTAGGAGTGGGCGAGGAAGCTGTTGGGGGGCTGCTGACATTTTACTGTGGCTCTTTGGCAATGTATACTGGTAAATTCTGGCTCCTTCTCAGGCTCAGGTTGGCCACCCCTGAGTTAAGTGGATCACTTTAGGGCAGGGTTATTAATTTGATCACTAACTACACAATGTTGTCATTTAATCAATAAAGTAAAATTCTGAATGTGGGAGAGACCAAGGAAGAGCCCTCTGACAATGAACAAGATGACTGCAATGAAAGTTGCATTATTCAGGCATTGTTATTGACACTAGGCACTACTGTGTGCTAGGCACTCTGTGATATGAGCCCTCCTTATTGTATGGGTCGCAAGATCAATCAATCAGTAAGGTCAAACTGCTAGGAAGAGATCCTCAAGATAAGAGGCAGGCTACTACCCAGGGTCAAGTGATTCAGATAAATGCAATAACA
Source organism: Mauremys mutica (assembly GCF_020497125.1). Lineage (NCBI taxonomy): Eukaryota > Metazoa > Chordata > Testudines > Geoemydidae > Mauremys > Mauremys mutica. Next base: position 76,775,187 of record NC_059082.1, on the reverse strand, counting down.
AAAACCTAGCCTTTTGGGCATATACTTTATATGCTCTTTACATATCAGCAGCATTTGTTTTGGTTGCTGTAGGAAGAGGTAGAATATTCAAAGCAAACACACAAAATATAACTTACTAAGCTGCTCTTTTGGGCAAGAAATGATTCTTGTTAGTAAAAATTTCTAGAAACAACATACCATAGGTGGTGTAATGATGCTCACTCTATAATATGGTAACACACTAGGCTTGTCTACATGAGAACACCTAAATGACAGGAGTGCTGGAACAATTTGAATAGTGGGGGCGCTGAGAGCCATTGAACCAAACTGTAAACTCTGTATATAATGGAAACCACTTCAAGCCAAGGGGTGCGGTAGCACCCCCAACATCCCTAGTTCCAGCACCTATACTAAATGATGCAATCCCTTTAATTATTTACAAAAGTGAAGTTGGTTTTGTGAAAGGCAGAATTGCTGCTCAGAGCAAAAGAAAAATATTTCACTTAATTCACCAAGCCCAAGTTACTAGGTATTCCATCAATAATTTTATCCCTAGGGATGCATCTGATAGGGTCGAGTGTCTCTTGTTAATTGCACAACTAAGTGTTGGTCCAATTTTTCTTAATTGTGTTGGAGTCCTTTACAATACCCCTTTTGCAAAGGAGCTGACAAATGGAATTATTTTGCATATATTTCAGTTGGAAGGAGGAATGTGGCAAGGTTGTCCCCTCTCCCTTTTATCTGTTGAGCACCTAGTAATAAGTCTAAGAAAGTAGACCAGCATTGCAAGCCTACACATAAACAAAAGATATACAAAGAGCAACAGAGTAGTTTGTATGCAGATGATTTTTAAAGTTACTTGGGAATTATTCTTCTTCAGTCTTCCCCTGCTAGCATTAATAAACTGGTTTGGAGAATTATCAGGATGCCAAATCACTTGGAATCTACTCACACATAATGGACATTTTTGAAAGATCATATGCTTTTTTAAATCTGCAAGGAAATTATATACAACCTCTCCCATATACCCCATGCCGACGCTACATAATAAAACCCCTATGACATTATAAGGTGGTCACTTCTTCCCTTTTCTTTGTGGGCAGAATTGAAATTGTTAAAACGAATTGCTATATTGTTATATTGTGTTTGTTACTAATGGAGATCTCTGCTTTATTACTGAACCAGCTAAATAAGCCAATCACACTATGTGGGACTTGAGGAGCACTGTTAGTGGTCCTAGAACAGGCATTGAGGCTCATAGCCTCATCACAGAAAACCCAAGATTCCTGTGGAACCCAGAGGATCCGCTGTTAGAGGATTTTCAAGGGATTTACCATCCCCCAGAGCTCCTCCTATAGCAATTTCTACAGGAGATCTAGGTTTGGAAATGAGAAAAGCTGACAGCCCAGTTTATGGGCTTGTTCTTTGTTTGCATAAGATAGAAGAAAGTGTCTCTTAGTTAATGAACTTTGCATGCCATTATGATTCCACCAGTTTGTTGACAGGATGTGGTATTTACAATATCAATAAAAGCTAAAGGGACTCTGTCCTCACTTGAGGACTCACATGATTGACCTTTAAAAACAAAATGAATAGGACTATGGGGTATCAGCTTGTCTCTGATTGCTTTGTAAAGAACTAGCTTCTGTGGAAAGCCAGGGGAAAAAAAATCACAGATAATAAGATTGGAAAATGCCTTTTGGATCACAGAGTCCAATCTCCCTGCATTAAGGAGAATAGGATACTAATTTGCCACATGCTTACCTAATCCTGTCATTAACTTGTCTACATAACACATGTAATAATTTTAAGACATTTGTTGTTAATAGGCATTAATCTGTGACTGATTTGTATCCAAAGATCTCAGCAAAAGCCAGGGGAAGGTGGAAAGCCATACAGATCCTCCTGAAATAAGATCAGATGCTGTCGTTCATGGTGCTTTCTGGTGTTATCCACACATCACTCCACCCATCAGCAAAATGACCTAGGAAACACCCACATGCTTGAATCTCCTAATAACTATAACTTATATTGTAGTAGAATTCAGTAAGTTCTTTTTTTTTAAAAAGGCCATTTCTAATCAGTTAGCATGAAGCAAATGTACTTGCATTGATGTTCTATTCTTAGTACAGCCCTAAATAATAATACAGGGCCAGTCTACCTGAAGGACACTCTTGTTGCCCTTCCTACTGTTCTGGCAGGGTTAGAACTGCCAACCTTCCTACATAATAATCTTCTACAGAAAATCTGGGTGGACAAGAAGCCCCTTCCATAAACGCCAGAGAACACCTGTGCCAGTCTATAGGGAGAGCCGAATGCAGATATCTTTTAATGTTTTGGGTTGTTTGGTGCTTTTGTGTTGTGTGGGAAAGGGTTTATTAGATGGCTCTCCTCAAGTCTTGCTCACAAGTCCAAATTCTACTCAGTGATGTTTAAATTGTGAACACCCCAACATTCATGAATGGGAAGGTCACTTTGTCACACTGGTAAAAATCATGAGCAATGTCGCCGGCATTAGCTTGGTGTAAGAGAGTGGAGAACCATGCCCATTGTTTCAGTCTCTCTGCCTGCAGACTCAGGAGGACATTACTGCATTGGTTCACATTAGTTATGTTTTCTTCAGTAGGGCTAGCAACTTTTTTTTTTTTAAATTAAAGTTTTAAATTTTGACTAAACTGATGGGACCACCGGAGATGCGGTGGTATGGTTACTCCTACTCCTAACACCTGCTCAAGCCAGCTCTGACTCCTGATTTTGGAAATGTTTTAATGGGAACAGGGTTTATTTTTTTAAATTGTAACTGTATTTATATTTATTTCCCTTAAGGAGACCAGAGGCTTTTGGATACGGATAGCTACTAAATGAACATAGAAGCAGCAAAGAATCCTGTGGCACCTTATAGACTAACAGATGTTTTGCAGCATGAGCTTTCGTGGGTGAATACCCACTTCTTCGGATGCAAGAATACCCACGAAAGCTCATGCTGCAAAACGTCTGTTAGTCTATAAGGTGCCACAGGATTCTTTGCTGCTTCTACAGAACCAGACTAACACGGCTACCTCTCTGATAAATGAACATAATTATCCTTGAATTTTTAAAACGACCTTATTATAATCTAAAAAGAGATGCTGTAGCTCAAACTGAAGTTATGTATTTGATATAGATATTATTGGATGAGGTTCTTTGACCTGTGTTATGTAGGAGGACAGGCTAGAGCAGGGATCAGCAACCTTTGGCCCGTGGCTCGCCAGAGTAAGCACCCTGGCGGCCTGGGCCAGTTTGTTTACCTGCCACGTCCGCAGGATCCACCGATCGCGGCTCCTACTGGCCGCGGTTCACCACTCCAGGCCAATGGGGGCAACGGGAAGTGGTGGCCAGCACATTCCTCGGCCCGCACCACTTCCTGCAGCCTGGAGTGGCCAGTGGGAGCCGCAATTGGCCGAACCTGTGGATGCGGCAGGTAAACAAACCAGCCCGAGCTGCCAGGTGCTTACTTTGGCCAGCCACGGGCCAAAGGTTGCCGATCCCTGGGCTAGATGATCTGGCTTTAAAGTCTATGAGATTATCACCATAATAAAGGAACATCTCTCACACAGGTTAGGAATTGCTGACAATTTGCTGACTGAACTATTTGTATTGAAGAAATTTAAAACCCTTGAGATTAGTTTCAGATGCTCTTACATCATAAGATAACATAACCTTTCTGGATTTGCCTCTTTCCACTCGCACCGGCATTTACTCCTCACTCCCCTTTCACAAGGCTCACTTAGAGGCCACTGCGTCACATGAGTAACAGACAAAATTGTGAAACTCTCTCTCATTTTACCTAGTGTGCAAACCTCATCAAGGGCAGAGAAGAGAAAATCAAAGTTGGACTAGTCAGAGAGAGGAGTACAGAGCTAAGATGAACTTCCTTCCATATTTCTCCATTGAGACCTGGGGTCTTCTGATCACCCTCCTCGCTCTCCTGATACTGTAAGTGCAGTTCTATACACTACTTCTCTTCTTGTGCTATGTCCTTCAAGATCTTGAGAACTGTCAATATCTTAATTCCAGTGGTCTCCTGAAATACAACCTGCGCTTCAGTCCTGTAGGACAGGGGTTCTCAACCATTTTCTTTCTCAGGCCTCCCGAACATGTTATAAAAACCCTATGGTCCAGCTATGCCACATCAACTTTTTTCTGCATATAAAAGCCAGAGCTGGTGTTAGGGGGTAGCAAGCAAGGCTATTGCCCAGGGCCCCACACCACAGGGGCCCCCGCAAAGCTAAGTTGCTCAGGCTTCGACTTCAGCCCCAAGTGGCAGGGTGCAGAGCCCCAGGCGTCAGTCCTGCATGGTGGGGCTTCGGCTTCCTGCCCTGGGCCCCAGCAAGTCTAACTCTGGCCCTGCTTGGCGGACCCCCTGAAAGCTGTTTGCAGCCCCCCAGGGGGCCCTGGCTCCCTGGTTGAGAAACTCTGCTGTAGGATCTGTAGCCTCTGAACTCAAAGGGCTCTCTGGCTAGCAAACCTTTTTGAAAGACATATTGACAAAGGGATGGTCCAGCCATTCTTAATCCAATCTAGGGAGATCTGCAAACAGAGTATTTTTGTGAATTGCTATTATCTGGTTACAAAGTATGAAGGTAATAACAATCCCCTTGTGATAGCGGGGGATACTTGTATTGATTCATGTATTTTAAGGCCAGAAGGGACCATTATGATCATTTAGCCTTGACCGCAAGCCAAAGAATCTCCCCCAATATTTCTGCATCAAACTCATAACTTCAGTTTCAGCTATAGCAGATCTCTTAGAAAGTTATCCAGTCCTGATTTAAAGACAGCAACTGTTGGAGAATTCACCACATACCTAGGTAAGTTGTCCCTCACTATTAAAAGTTTGTGCTTTATTTCTAGTCTGAATTTTTCTAGCTTCAGCTTCCAACCTTTGGAACTCATTATACCTGTATCTGCTAGGTGAGTTACAGAGCTGTCTACTAAGGTTTTGGTGGAGGTTATAATTTCCTATTATTTGCATTACAGTAGCACCTAGAATCGCCAAACAGGATCGCAGACCACTTCTGCTACATGCTGTAGAAACATGTAGTAAGAGATTGCAAACTCTGTGAGGCAAGGACTATCTTAAAGCTGCTGTAGAGATAGAATATGCAGTAAATAGAAGTATTTACATATGTAGCTCTATAAAAATTTACATATGTAAATACACACACAAACACACTTCAACAATAAAGAGTAGCAGAAAGACAATACAGGAAAACAACATCCAGGAGGGCAATCTGGAGGGTGGCAATGGGTCCTAGTTTTCTCACTTGCCAATGCTGCTCTTCCTTTAATGGCTTGAAGGGGACTGGGGTATGCATGGGGTTCTCGGAGAAATACTTCTGTAGAGGTTAGAAGTTCATTGCTTCTGAGAAGTTGCTGAGGGATCTTTTTATTAAGCCTGCTCCTCCCAACTACCTTCCTTGAGGCAGGAAAAGCAGCACAGATTTTCACAGAGCTAGACAAAGACTGCAGGTTTTTAAGCACAGAGCCTAATGATTAATGTGGTCAATAGCAAAGTCCATTTATCTGATCTACACTGGCAATTATCCAGCTCCTACAACTCAGTAATATCTGGCTTCCAAAACTGTGACCACCTAATTCTTGAACAACTTTGCATGTCTTAGATTGAGGTGGGCTGTGCAAGGACAAACCCTCCCTCCTGCCCCCATGTACATTCTGCTCTTCAGTTTGGATCCTTTGCTGATCCAAACCCTGATATTTCAACAAACTTGTCTCTAAGACTTCCCAGGTGTCATTTGGCTGCACCCCATGGCTATTCCGAACTTCCCTGTGACAACAGTAATAGAAGCTAAATCCTTCTGCTCTGAAAGTACAGCCCACTTGAAGGGGAATCTTTATTAGCTGTTAGAAGTATAGGGCAATACACAGATTGAACAGGTGTGATTCTACCCAGAGAAGGGCAATGGTTTGCCCACACACTAGCCAGTAGAGATAACTAAAAAATGGGTCCAAATAGTCACACAATCTTGTATCATTTTGTTCTTGACATTTGAAATTTTGACAAAATTTGTTGAAATTTCAAATGCTGACATTTTTCACCCAGCTCTACTATCCATTTTTTTGTACCCTTTCACTGAGATTTGGGGTAGCTTAGATCCCAAACAAATCAAAATGCAGTGTTTTCTTTTTGTTTTCATATGAAAACTTCCTAGTTACCTACAGGGATTAAATTGGAGCACCATTCCCCTTTCTCAAGGTGGAAAGGAACAGATTGGGTAGATCACATTACAGTTACAAGTGTGCTTGTAAGTCTGTAGTGTTCTGGCAACATTTCAAATTAGGTAATTCTACTCTGCTATCCTAAAATTCCCCTGTGATTTCAACTGGGCATGGAGTTTGTTACCATCTGTCTGGGGAATCTTAAAACGTTATACAAACATCAATGAATGAACCACCCTGACAAGGTGTGAGGAAGAGAAGTACTGTATAATGGAAAGCAGAGGCACAAACCAGTAACTGATGTGCCCTATATCACACAGCAAGTCAGTGACGGACCCAGAAATAGAGCATGTATCTCCTAACTCACAGGCCTGTGCTGTACGCCTTGGTGACTAGGCCACTAGGGAGAAGGATAGCTCAGTGGTTTGAGCACTAGCCTGCTAAACTCAGGGCTGTGAGTTCAATCCTTGAGGGGGCCATTTAGGGATCTGGGGCAAAAAATTGGATGATTTAGTAGGGGATTGGACTAGATGACCTCCTGAGGTCCCTTCCAACCCTGATAGTCTATGAAAAAACTCCAGAGCTGGAGCATTTCAGTGCTGGGTCAGTAAACTCCATTATTATCTCTGTGCACCTGGGGGAAGAGCTAAGCATACTGATGCTATTGCCTCCCATCTGAGTTTTCTGTACATTAAATCACAGTAGGGCTTTCAATGGAATTCTGCTGGTAGAGGCAGCTGAGGGAATGTGCTAAATTTGTGTATCACCAGACATTTTTTGGGCAGCACTAGCCTTGAGGAGCCTCCAGTAGACAGAAGGATGTCGACACTTCCCACCACAACCTCCTCCTGCATCCAGACAGAGTTTGAGTCTAAGATTTACTGTGGCAGAATCTGGGATAGACGGTGGGGTGACTATTGCTCAGTGTATAACTGCTTTGGGATCCTTTGCATGAATTATAAATATTGATAAACATCTTATACAATTTCCAGTGTCAGTATGATGCACAATAAAATACAGCATCAGCAAGAGGTCAACCTTTCAATACACTCACCCTTTTTAAAACCCCACAATCCCCCTCCTTGTTCCGGCCTAAACAAGGCCTCCGGCTAAGGTTTCCTTGCTAAACATTAGAGCTATAACAGTCACCCAGTGATAAAGTTCTTCCATGGGAAGTTGGTAACCTCCATCCAGAAACAAATATTTTGAAAAGCTCTTTCAACATAGCCAAAGACAAGCTTCAAAATGCTGCAGCCCAGATCTTTATAGAGAAGCAGAGAGCCCTGAGGTAGAAGGAATAGCTTTACACCTCCAAAAAAGGGTGCTTCAGAGAAGAGAAATCTGCAAAGCTGTCAACAAAATCCAACCTGTCAGACTAGGCTCCCCGACACACCACTGCACTAACATTGGGTTAAGCACAGGGAGAACAATAAATGAAATTAAAGTGCAGCCTTATAAAAGCTCCGCTCAGGACATAATGTCTGGCGAGGCTTTGGTTTGTCTGTAATAAACATATGTAAGCTTTTTTTCCCCATGGTTCTCTCTTTATTGGCTCCTCTCCCTATGCTGGCAATGAGCCCAGAGAGGCTTCTCTTTTGCATTTTGCTAATGGCTTGAAGGATCCATTCTACTGGAGCAATTATTCCTTTATGAGATGATTGTTTTTACCTCAGGGCTCGCTCATTGATGGTCTATTTCAGCAGTGAAGCTTATCACTGGCTGTGTTTATTAAATAGATTTACAAAATACGAATTTTTGGACCAAATTTTCCACAGCCTCATTCCTGTTATAGTGCAACAGCTCCGCTGCCCCTGGGTAGCTTTGAGATCCAACAGCCTGTTGTCAGTGTTATGTGACCTTCAGATTCTTATTATTTTACAGATATGGGATCTGGCCATATGGTTTATTTAAGAAACTGGGTATTCCTGGGCCAACACCCCTGCCTTTCTTTGGGACCATCTTGGAGTATCGCAAAGTAAGTGACTGAGGGCTCGAGAAATACACGTCCCTCATATTACAGTACCAAAACATTTACACTGCACTGATGGATATATCCAGTACAAGCTGCTCTGCTCGCATGTGGAGACCCAAGACAGCAGATAGTCTGTGTAATGTAGACCATGACACCTATTCTGTACACCTCAAGTAAAGGACCTCATGGGACCTTGGTGCTAACTCAAAAAAGACAAACATAGATGTAGCTGGCTTGCAGACTCATCATTTACATTTACACCATTTTTTTGGTACACCGTTTACTTACAGTCGCCTTAAGTTCAGGTTTGACATACGGGCACACATATCCAATGATATTCTTAGGAGGGTCTTGTTGCTCACAAGGTCATTGGAAGTCACACAGGCCTCAGGAACAGCCTATACAGGAGTCTTCTCAGCCCAGCTACCAGCTTTAGCTTCACTTTCCCATCTCAGCAGGCTTCCTGCTTCCTCCTTATATGGCACAAGCAAAGGAAAAGTACATGGCTCCTTCTTAAAAGGGCAGCATTCTGTCCCTTCTGACAATTACAATGTATTTGCATAACAGGCAAATTTTTATTTATTTATTAACTACTAAACTACTTGGGCATCTATTGGATTGTCTGAACGCCCCTAACCGAACATGGTAGAATAAGGGTCGGCAACCTTTCAGAAGTGCTGTGCCGAGTCTTCATTTATTCACTCTAACTTAAGGTTTCGCGTGCCAGTAATACATTTTAATGTTTTTAGAAGGTCTCTTTCTATATGTCTATAATATATAACTAAACTATTGTTGTATGTAAAGTAAATAAGGTTTTTAAAATGTTTAAGAAGCTTCATTTAAAATTAAATTAAAATGCAGAGCCCCCCGGACCAGTGGCCATGACCCAGGCAGTCTGAGTGCCGCTGAAAATCAGCTAGCATGCCACCTTTGGCACACATGCCATAGGTTGCCTACGCCTATGGTAGAATATTCCCTTCCTCCAACTCATCCCAGGAATGACAGGTAGACCCATCAAGCAACAGGCAGACCCAGCAGACAGGCAGACCCATCAAGCCTACCCAGCTATGTTTGTGGTTTAAAAAAGAAATCACAATAACGAACATCAGGATGAACTATGTGCACAGATACATGTATGATGTAACCATCAAAGTCAATGTGCATGTCTATCTGAGGGCGGCATTTGCTTATAATGTAGATCCTCGAGTCCCTAGGCTGTTTCTGCCATGTAGCTGCTGAAATTTCTGCCTGAGTACTCTTGCTCCACTTCTAATTCCATCTTAAAATTCCTTTTGCAGGGTATGGTGGACTTTGACAAAAACTGCTTTCAGAAATATGGGAAAATCTGGGGGTGAGTATTTTTACTAGACAGTATTCGTCAGCTCAGGATCTTTAAAGTTCACCCAAAATCTAAATCAGATGGTGAAAAAAAAATCCATCAGAAGAGGCGAGCTTAACATCATGTTATAGAGAGCTTAACCTGGCTTGTCAGATGAAAAGTGTTCAAATTTGGATCCAAATGACTAGATCCTGCTTTCAGTGATGACAATAACAAAATTCCCACTTTCTTTAAAAGGAACAGGATCCAGCAGGGTTTATAACTCAGGTGTTCTATTCTTCTTGTTTAAAACCTGTGACAGAGGGTATATATATACCCCAGATACTCCCTTGAGAAACAGCCATAATACTGTAGCTGATAGGAGCTATAGAAATACCCAAGATAGACTGATAGGTCTGCCTTGTCACATCTGTCCTGATGAAGGGCAATACATCTGCATTACCACCACTCTTATTCTGCATTGGATGTTCGCTTCATCTTTTATCACTATGATTATAACTCCGGCTCTACATCTGGAACACACCTTGTTGTTTTCAGCAATGTATATATCTATTCATTGTAACAGCTCTCAAAAAGTTTCAGAGTCTAGGGAAAATACCTTTAAATGCCCCCCTCCCCACACAATTTTCTCTCCTTTTCCCCACAAACTCTTCTACCCATTAGTTGTTATTATGTATTATTATAGCACATAGGATCCCCAGTCATGGCCCAGGACCTCATTGTGGTAGGAGCTGTACAAACACAGAACAAAAAGACAGTCTTTGCCGCAGAGTTCATAATCCAAGAATAAGACAAAAGACAACAGGACAAGGAAACAATGAGACAATACCAGTCAGCACGATAGGCAGTGGGTCTTCCACTCCGCCACTCCTATATCTCTGAGCTCCTTCATCCTCCCTACAGCCTCCTCTGCCCTACTCTCCTTCTACAACTCACATTACTCTGCTTTCCAACTCATTCTCCCTACAGCAGTCCACATATCCTTGCACCAGCCGTCTTCCTGCCTTCTCTCCCTCCCATCGTCTCCTTATAATTCCCAATACAGAGCCCAAGGGCAGCCATGTTCCTTGAGGGTAGCCCATTGGAAACAATGTGAGGGAGCAAACATCTTTACTAGAGGCGGCCTCACTTCTACGCACAAAATAAGGAAATGGAAGCCATCTTCACTAAGGGCACCCTCCGGCTTCAAACACTTTGAAAGTAATGGGAAAGGGTGGGCATTTTGAAGAAGGGCAAAATTCATGCGTTTGATGCCAGAAATCAGTACGCCATCAGAAACTTAACACAAATGCCTAAAATGTCAAGAGTTAACAACTGATGATTCACAGCACCTTAAACTGCCATGGATTGCAGTGGGTGTCGTAGGTGCTCAGTCCCCCGTACACTTGGATCTTTTCTTTAAAATTTTGCAAAGAAACTTGAAGAAATCTCTTAATTTTCACACTGTGTTATGAGTCAAGGTGACAGCCTGCTGTACATTCTTTTTTGTAAAAAAATCTTTCCATATCTATTCTATTTCTATAATGTAGAAATGCTCCCTAATGACACAGGACAAGGTGCTCGTGTCACAGAAAAAATTGTGTCCTTTGTCTGGTTTTGGAAAGATGTTTTCAGTACAAATTCTATTCTAGCTCCAGTGGGAATGAAGGGATCGATTTATGAAGAGATTAAGGAACTGAGTATGTATTGCTTGGCAAAATGAGGACTTGTAGGGAACGGTCTACATGTATCTGAAGGATGTAAACGTCAAGAAGGCAGTGGTGCTATTTAGAGGATTTGAAAAAGACATAACTAGGAAGAATGGGATGAAATTAAATGAGCATCATCAACTTAAAAAACACACTTCTGTCTGCAAATCCTTTGCCTATTGTTACCAGTAGCACCTTGATGACTATAAATGAAAGATTACAGAAAACATATTCCTATTTTTCATACCCAGTCATGGACTTTACTATAAAAAGCTCATGAAGACTAGATATTGTGGCCATCATAGAAAACTTGATCAAGGATCTTCCATTGAATTCATTATTTTCCATTGACAGTGGTGGGTTTTGCAATGTGTTCTTTTTTCCATAGGCTTTACGATGGCAGACAGCCTGTGCTGGCCATCCTGGATTCTACACTCATTAAAACTGTGCTGGTGAAAGAGTGCTACACCACCTTTACCAACCGCCGGGTAGGTTCCAATCTTTAATCTTCTTCATTAAGACGTAATAAAGTCTTAAACGAAAACAATCTCAATTACCGTTAGAAACACACAGTATAGGTATGCATTAGCATCTCTTAGTACATGAGAATGAATGTACATCTAGGATTAAGCTCATTTTCCACTGCACGTCACTCCACTCCTGCACTAAAGAAGGAGGGAGGAAAAGCTCAGTTGGAATAGAGTGCTTTGGTTCTCAAAGAAACCTATTTGATTGCACTTTAAAAAGCGGTTGAACCTATTAGGATAGTTTACTGAAACTGGCAATGCAAAACGCTCAGGACAAATTCCACTCAGTTGAAACAATCAATGAGAGCTAAATATGATCCTTTCTGTGCTTTGCCTTTTCCCCCCAGAGATTTGGTCCAACAGGAATGCTGAAGTCGGCTATCTCCCTAGCTGAGGACGAGCAGTGGAAGAGGATTCGCACTGTGCTCTCTCCAACCTTCACCAGTGGGAAGCTAAAGGAGGTAAAACCCAGAAGAGCAGTCACAAACCTAAACCACTGGGCCAGTGCAGACAGCACTGAGGCAAAGATAGTCACAATGGTCTGGTCTCTTCTGTCAGAATCAGATTACTAAATCAGCTTGTTTCCTTTGCATCGCTTAATGTAAAAAGGAAAAGGATTAAACTGAAGATCCCAGAAAGCTGAAAGCGATGATGTTTGTGAATGTTTATGATTCTCCCCTAGACTATTAGAAACCATGTTTTAAACAATAGGAAAAGTTACTATATTAATTATCCTTAAATAGGACATTTTTATTTGTGTGCTCTGATTTATATTTCAGATGTTTCCCATCATGGTACATTATGGGAAGGTTTTGGTGAGAAATGTTCAGAAGCAAGTGGAAAAGGATGAGCCGGTAGCTGTTAAAGAGTGAGTAATTCTGTCCTGCAAGGCTGGGACTTGTCAGACAACAGCTGTTGATATAGTGTGATTTTTAGATTGTGAGCTCTTCGGGGCAGGAATTGTGTCTGTCTGGGGTGCCACAGCCATTAACTGACAAGATCATCACAACACTTGAGCAGGCCTGACTCCACCACACATGAGCTAATAACTATGAAATACCCCGAGGAAGATTACGAGATTCTAGGCTATGCAAGTTCTGAATGAGGCTTTTTGGAAATTTGCCTGTTTCCTCACAGATGCAATACTGGTATTGCGTAAAGTTCTGAATGAGGCTTTTTGGAAATTTGCCTGTTTCCTCACAGATGCAATACTGGTATTGCGTATCTTTCTTTGTTTTCAGGAGAAGGAAAGAGGATTCCTCCTGAGGGTTTTGTTTTCTTTAAGGAGGTGTCATATGTGAACCAAGTGAAAGGTTATAATCACCTATTTCAAATGTTAAGTCCATAATCCGTATTCTATTTTCTGTCTTTTCTCAGTGTGTTTGGTGCCTACAGCATGGATGTTATCACCAGCACTTCGTTTGGTGTGAATACTGACTCCATGAACAACCCCCAAGACCCATTTGTGAAGGAGGCTAAGAAACTAGTGAAGTTTGACTTTTCCCCATTTTTTATTTTGCTAAGTAAGTTGGCTCCTGCTCATTGAAAACTCCAGCCAAGTTTGTGATCCTGACGTTCAGTAAGAATGAGTGGAGCAACAATAGTACATACTGCTCCATTCCATAACTTAGCTAATGTCTAGGGAAACTAAACTCTCCACCTTGATTGCTTAGTCCTACCATAAGTACAGGAGACTGGATAGATGACCTCCTAGGTCCCTTCCAGTTCTATGATTACACTAGGATGGTCTTATCTGTGTCAAATTATACTCATTTATACCCCAATGGCTATGATAATCTCTAAAAGAGACAAGATTTTCTATAGTCAGTGGAGTTGTGTTGACACAAATAAGACCAACATTTGTCCATTCTATTGTATAGCAGGTAGGAAGGGCCACAATAGTGTAGTGGAGATTTGGATCTGGTTCCTAGGGTATGGGACAGTAAAGGATTTGAGAACATTCAAGCCAGTCTGAAAAAAACTCCAAAGCTTTCAGAATATTGTCATGAGCTGGGTGAAACCTTGTTATGGGTTGAGGTAAAGCCTCATTGAAGCTGGAGTGTGAATGTGTTTTCCATTTAAGATAATTGTAAGAGACACTTAAGGGGCCACACCTAAAACAGAGGCCACGTCTACACTACCCGCCGGATTGGCGAGTAGTAATCGATCTATCGGGGATCAATTTATCGCATCTCGTCTAGACGCAATAAATCGATCCCTGAATCGATGCTTGTACTCCACCTCAGCAGAAGGAGTAAGCAGAGTCGACAGGGGAGCTGCGGCAGTTGACTTGCCGCTGTGAGGACGGCCAGGTAAGTCGAAATAAGATACTTCGACTTCCACTGTGCGAATAGAGTAGCTGAAGTTGCGTATCTTAAATCGATTCCCCCCCCTCCAGTGTAGACCAGCCCAAAGCCTAATACAGTCTGCCCAGAAACTAGCACCGCAGGGACAATGGGTTCAACTGGGTATTGTGACCAGCAGGTGTGGGAGTACACACAGATACTGAGGTCACAGTCAAGAACAGAGAGAGGAAGAGGAAAAGAGCCAAGAAAAAGCCAAGCAGGAGCCTGTAAGCACAAATTTGGTCCTGGAAAAAGATAAAGTGAGCTTTTGGGTCTGAAGTTGGCTACAGAGGCTTCTGTTACCTAAGAAACTGCTCCTTTTGTTCTTGGTTCCTTCTGCATTTGGAGAGACAGGACTTTGTACAGTCTTTGTAGACAAACAAAACTGCTTCAAAGAAATGCCTGATTATCACCAGTTTCTACTTCCAGCCCCAAATCTTGATGAGCTGCTCAGGACAAAAAGGGCAACAATATTTTCATCCTGAGTACGCCAGGCTTTGTTATTAGTTCATTTTTTCCAAAGATTTCTTGGGGTGGGAAGCTATCTCTGTGGAATACTGCTACTGCTAGCTGGAGGAATGTCTTGCACTCACACAGTATTATCAACCCCAGTCTCAATGGCAAAAAAACACCAGATACACATGACTTGAGAGCAGGGCCGGATTAATGTAGGGGCTTTAGGGGCTGCAGCCCAGGGCCCCGGGCTAAGAGAGGCCCTGGCACAGCAGGGCTCAGGCAGGCTGCCTGCATAAGAACATAAGAACATAAGAATGGCCGTACCGGGTCAGACCAGAGGTCCATCTAGCCCAGTATCTGTCTACCGACAGTGGCCAATGCCAGGTGCCCCTGAGGGAGTGAACCTAACAGGCAATGATCAAGTGATCTCTCTCCTGCCATCCATCTCCATCCTCTGACGAACAGAGGCTAGGGACACCATTCTTACCCATCCTGGCTAATAGCCATTTATGGACTTAGCCACCATGAATTTATCCAGTCCCCTTTTAAACATTGTTATAGTCCTAGCCTTCACAACCTCCTCAGGTAAGGAGTTCCACAAGTTGACTGTGCGCTGCGTGAAGAAGAACTTCCTTTTATTTGTTTTAAACCTGCTGCCTATTAATTTCATTTGGTGACCCCTAGTTCTTGTATTATGGGAATAAGTAAATAACTTTTCCTTATCCACTTTCTCAACATCACTCATGATTTTATATACCTCTATCATGTCCCCCCTTAGTCTTCTCTTTTCCAAACTGAAGAGTCCTAGCCTCTTTAATCTTTCCTCATATGGGACCCTCTCTAAACCCCTAATCATTTTAGTTGCTCTTTTCTGAACCTTTTCTAGTGCTAGAATATCTTTTTTGAGGTGAGGAGACCACATCTGTACACAGTATTCGAGATGTGGGCGTACCATGGATTTATATAAGGGCAATAATATATTCTCAGTCTTATTCTCTATCCCCTTTTTAATGATTCCTAACATCCTGTTTGCTTTTTTGACCGCCTCTGCACACTGCGTGGACATCTTCAGAGAACTATCCATGATAACTCCAAGATCTTTCTCCTGACTCGTTGTAGCTAAATTAGCCCCCATCATGTTGTATGTATAGTTGGGGTTATTTTTTCCAATGTGCATTACTTTACATTTATCCACATTAAATTTCATTTGCCATTTTGTTGCCCAATCACTTAGTTTTGTGAGATCTTTTTGAAGTTCTTCACAATCTGCTTTTGTCTTAACTATCTTGAGCAGTTTAGTATCATCTGCAAACTTTGCCACCTCACTGTTTACCCCTTTCTCCAGATCATTTATGAATAAATTGAATAGGATTGGTCCTAGGACTGACCCTTGGGGAACACCACTAGTTACCCCTCTCCATTCTGAGAATTTACCATTAATTCCTACCCTTTGTTCCCTGTCCTTTAACCAGTTCTCAATCCATGAAAGGACCTTTCCTTTTATCCCATGACAGCTTAATTTACGTAAGAGCCTTTGGTGAGGGACCTTGTCAAAGGCTTTCTGGAAATCTAAGTACACTATGTCCACCGGATCCCCCTTGTCCACATGTTTGTTGACCCCTTCAAAGAACTCTAATAGATTAGTAAGACACGATTTCCCTTTACAGAAACCATGTTGACTATTGCTCAAGAGTTTATGTTTTTCTATGTGTCTGACAATTTTATTCTTTACTATTGTTTCAACTAATTTGCCCGGTACCGACGTTAGACTTACCGGTCTGTAATTGCCGGGATCACCCCTAGAGCCCTTTTTAAATATTGGTGTTACATTAGCTAACTTCCAGTCATTGGGTACCGAAGCCGATTTAAAGGACAGGTTACAAACCTTAGTTAATAGTTCAGCAACTTCACATTTGAGTTCTTTCAGAACTCTTGGGTGAATGCCATCTGGTCCCGGTGACTTGTTAATGTTGAGTTTATCAATTAATTCCAAAACCTCCTCTAGTGACACTTCAATCTGTGACAGTTCCTCAGATTTGTCACCTACAAAAGCCAGCTCAGGTTTGTGAATCTCCCTAACATCCTCAGCCGTGAAGACTGAAGCAAAGAATCCATTTAGTTTCTCCGCAATGACTTTATCATCTTTAAGTGCTCCTTTTGAATTTTGATCGTCAAGGGGCCCCACTGGTTGTTTAGCAGGCTTCCTGCTTCTGATGTACTTAAAAAACATTTTGTTATTACCTTTGGAGTTTTTGGCTAGCCGTTCTTCAAACTCCTCTTTGGCTTTTCTTATTACACTCTTGCACTTAAGTTGGCAGTGTTTGTGCTCCTTTCTATTTGCCTCACTAGGATTTGACTTCCACTTTTTAAAGGAAGTCTTTTTATCTCTCACTGCTTCTTTTACATGGTTGTTAAGCCACGGTGGCTCTTTTTTAGTTCTTTTACTGTTTTTCTTAATTTGGGGTATACATTGAAGTTGGGCCTCTATTATGGTGTCTTTAAAAAGGGCCCACGCAACTTGCAGGGATTTCACTTTAGTCACTGTATCTTTTAACTTTTGTCTAACTAACCCTCTCATTTTTGTATAGTTCCCCCTTTTGAAATTAAAGGCCACAGTGTTGGGCAGTTGAGATGTTCTTCCCACCACAGGGATGTTGAATGCTATTGTATTATGGTCACTATTTCCAAGCGGTCCTGCTACAGTTACCTCTTGGACCAGCTCCTGCGCTCCACTCAGGATTAAATCTAGAGTCGCCTCTCCCCTTGTGGGTTCCCGTACCAGCTGCTCCATGAAGCAGTCATGAAGCATGCTGTGGCCGCATGCCGCTCCCGGAAGTGGCTGGCTGCTGGCATATCTCTGTGGCCCCTGGCAGGTGGGAGGTGGCTCCGCATGCTACCCCTGCCCCCATCACCATCCCTGCAGCTCCCATTGGCTGGGAACGCTGTCCCCTTCCCCACAGAGGGTGCACACAGATGGGTCAGCAGCCGGCCGCTTCCAGGAGTGGTGCAGGAAGCCCTGCTGTGCCTCTGGCCGGGAGCCTGAACCTCGCACCCCCTCCTGCACCCCAACCTCCTGCCCCAGGTCAGAATCTCCTCTTGCACCCAAACTCCCTCCAAGACCCTGCATGCCCTCCTGCACTCCAACCTCCTGCCCCAGGTCAGAATCCCTTCCTGCACCAAACTCCCTCCCAAAGCCTGCACCCCAACACTCTGCCCCAGCCAGGAGCCTCCTCCTGCACCCAAATGCTCTCCCAGAAATAAACTAATATAACAGCTGTTCTAAGGTGGTAAGTAGGCTATTTTGAATTAATTTAACTATATTCTACATGTTTAACACCAAAATGTAACCACGGAACAGCTTTATATTAATTAAAAGGCAAGTTTAGTATAGTGTTAATAGCCTCGATGCCAGAATTGTGATCATTTTGTTTTAAATTAGGAAAAAGACCTGTACCTGGGGCCCCATAAAAATCTAATAGCCCAGGCCCATAGGAGAGTTAATCCGACTGGAATGTTCTTGGGGCAGGTATTCAGACACCAGGCTAAATTGTAGCAGGGCAGCAGCAACCTTAGTAAGGGGTAGTGTGAAGCTGCATTGCCCCAGGCAGAGTTTAAGAAGGAACTGCGTTTGAGGAGGGATTATCCCTCTCAACTCATTGTTGCCTTTGGGTAGTACACAAATTGCACCATGTCAGCAGATTTGCCTATGTAAATGGGAGCAGGTCCCATTTGCTCCAGGGTTGAATTGGGCACTAGGTTGCTAGTATCTGGAGCTAGATTTGAATCACTGTACTTTGCTCAGTGCCTGGTTCAGCTAAGAATGTCATTTGGATCCTAACAGCCAACCAGTAAAATCTGGACTCTGAGTCATTCAGAAAAGGGTCTAAATGTTGTCAAATTTATTGTTCTGATTATATTTTTCCATTGATACTTTAAGGAAATGGATTTTTTTGCCCAGGTTGCCTCACTCTCACAATGAATTTCTCTCTGCTCTAGCTGTATTTCCATTCCTTACTCCTCTTCTTAATATGCTGAATGTGAACGTTTTCTCAAATGATGCCCTGGAATTCTTCACACGGGCAGTCACCAAAATAATAGAAAAGCGCAAGAGAGAAACCCGCACGGTAAGGAAGACTTCTCCAATGATGGAACCAAAGAATATTATCCAGTTAGTTAGCCCACGTGAAAAATTCTTCACATGACAGCATTAAAATGCAACTTACGTCAAATAATGACCAGAAGCCAGCACAACAACACACCCAGAATTTTGCTTGAATTAAAGTCCCAGCAGAGTCACAGAATAGAAAGAATGCAGCAGTGACCTCGGGTTACAAGCCTAAATCAAAAGCAATTGCAGTTTGGGCTTGCAATGCTTTTGATTTGACAGCAAACTGGCAGAAGATGTGATCATCCATGGAGTGGCCTAGGGACGCTGGAGCAGAAAGAGGGAGAGATACTGCTTACTCAGCAGTAGATATAGTAATGACTACAAATACTCAATATTCAGCAACATGGTCCCCATAAAAGACGTGGTCTTCACACCAAAGATAAGAGGACAGAGTCACTCTTATTATCCTGCAGGACATCCTCAATCCAGTCCCAGGAGAATATTAAACCCTATCATATAGGGGTCTGAAATACACTTACTCTGATTATTTTCCCCGAAATTGTAAAGCCGTATAAGGGTTCCAAGTAATCTGGATTAAAGAGGTTTAGCTTTGTGGTTCCAGGCTCTACTCAGTGCTCCTTGTGAGAATGAGAGTCCAAGTCTGCTGTCTGTGCCGCCAGCTGTCTTCTAAATGTTACTTCTCTTCCCAGGACCGAGTGGATTTCCTGCAGCTGATGATTGACTCCCAGAATTTAAACACCAGTCACGAAAGCAATGGGTTGGGTCACCCAAATAAAGGTAAAACCATGAAATTATTTATAACTGAGTCCCTTTGGAGGCTCCTGGACTGAGGGGAATAGAATTATTCATCCTGTTAAACTGGGGAGAAGATTTATATTCATTCATGTGCACATTTGCACAACAGTGTTACATAAAATCGGTAACTTGCCTCCTTTCCTGCAATTAAAAAAAATGCATTCCATGGCATCTTCTATAGCATATTAACTAGGGTTGTTCAATGAAAGATACTGCGGTGGTATGTACCTATATACCCAGGGACAAACTGCCCCTTCTCACTCTCCCAAATATTTGTCAGCATTGTATATTTTATCACTATGAGCAAATATTCTCAGTTCTTTTCAGGGGTGGATGGAAGCAGGTGATTTGTGAAATTTCCCCCCCCTTTTTTTTCTTTTCTCACACCATCCTCAAAAAGCCTCACACCTGACACCCCTTCTCTGCCTAAAGGGGAGAAGACAGCTGCCCCGGGAGCCCAGCAATTGACCATTCATTAGTTATCAGGGTCATTTCAGACGACACAAATAGTACTCTTCTCTCAGGGACTGAATTTACTCCCTCTGTAGAACTCAAGCCTTGGGGTGAGGGATGAGCTTAGATCCAAACAGACATTCTCATTTTAACCCCTTCAGTCGTCTTTTCCCTGCTCTACAGGCTACAAGGATGTGATGATTACACCAACTCCAGACCAAGGTCTCTGCTTCACGCTCCAGGTTTCAGGGATGTAGTGAGCTCACTGACCTTACACCAAACTTCCTGCTGAACAGGTTCATCAGGCCACAGGGTGATACGTACACCCATCGTTTACATCTAGTAATTTCTTTAGGCCCTACTGCTTTAATTAGGAGAAACTTTCATAGGGATTGTGGCAGGATTATACGTTACATGATTTTTTTATTATAGCAAACTATAATTATAATACCTGAAGAGGAACAGCAAACTTGACTTCCTTGTTTTGACTGGTGTTTTCTGAATAAGCCAACTCTCAATACCAGGGACTCAAATCAATTATTAGCATCTAATTCACCTAACGTAACCCTGTGCTCCTGCACATGGGACAATAAGATAAACCTTCCTCATCTGTGTGTATGTATATAAAATACAATATGTACTGTGCCACAAACAGCACAGTCTACATACTGTGCATTTGGACTTCACCTTTTCTACCTGTTTTTAATCTCCTTTCACAGTCCTGACTGATATCGAGATTCTGGCACAAGCAATTATCTTTATTTTTGGTGGCTATGAGACCACCAGCTCCATTCTTGGCTACATAGTTTACAGTCTAGCTACTCACCCCGATGTACAGCAGAAGCTGCAGGAGGAGATAGACTCTGTTCTTCCCAACCAGGTAAGAGTATTGGATGCTCAGTGATGTATAGCGTCTCTTTATGGGAAATCCCTCTTCTCTAGTTCAAAGTCAGCAACACTGTTCTTTAAAGAAATTAAATGGTTGTATTAAAAAAATATTCTAAGTGTTGATTCACCAATCCTTTGGGAGCTCAGGAGGATACAGTGAGAAGACAATAAAAGAAATCTTCACCAGCCCACATATAAGTCTTCTCTGTATCTGTTTGTCTTTATGTCCCCCCCTTTCCACCAACTTCAGTCATTTATCTCTCATCAAAATGCCACCAGTCAACAATGCATATTAAAAGGGACAATTTACCTCTGTTTTCTTAATCCTGCTATTCAACAATAAGGTATTTATGGGGCAGAGGCAAAGGAGGAGGGAAGGGGTGAATGTAAGAAGAGAAAGCATATGCACAGTATTGAGGGGAGATTGGCTAAGAGACATGGAGCAGTAACCAGGGGCGGCTCTAGGATTTCCGCTGCCCCAAGCATGGCGGCACGTTGCGGGGGGCGCTCTGGTGGTCGCCGGTCCCGCGGCTGCTGTGGACCTCCCACAGACGTGCCTGCGGAGGGTCCGCTGGTCCCACGGCTCCGGTGAACCTCCCGCAGGCATGCCTGCGGATGCTCCACCGGAGCCGCGGGACCAGCGGACCCGCCACGGGACCAGCGGACCCTCCGCAGGCACGTCTGCGGGAGGTCCACCGGATCCACCTGCCGCCCTCCCGCAGGACGCCGCCCCAAGTGCGCGCTTGGCGCGCTGGGATCTGGAGCTGGCCCTGGCAGTAACAGGGCAAAATGATAACTTATTGCATTTTCATGGGTACCAACTTGTGTTTATAATTTCTTACATTGGGCTCCTGAACCAGTCTTTCTCCACTGAAGCCACTTTTAACCAATATTTTGGCCGCAGCAAGAGGCTCAGAACTGCCAATTTTAACTACAAGCCTTGTTTTCATACAGCTTGTGTGTTTAAGGGGGGTCCCTTTCCATCTAAGCTTTCAGTATAAACAAAATGGGCACCGATTCCTGTTCACCTTGATTTTCCTGTCCTCAATGTAAGTTAACTCCTAGCTTTACCCCCAGTATACCTAGGACATGTACTGTGACAAGAGATAAATTGGGGAGGACAGGATGGTTTTAACACTGATCAGATTAAAACTAGATGTGTAAACTCCCACATGCCTGACAGACATTTTTGCTTTCCACTAAAGGCACCTCTCACTTATGATGCCCTGATGCAGATGGAATATGTTGACATGACAGTGAGTGAAACCCTCAGGCTCTTTCCTTTTGGAGGGCGAATTGAAAGGGCCTGCAAGAAAGATGTAGAGATAAATGGAGTGATCATTCCCAAAGGCACCGTGGTTATAATCCCACCCTACCTTCTGCATCGTATCCCAGAATACTGGCCAGAAGCAGAGGAATTCAGACCTGAAAGGTACAGAACCTATATTGATAGGGAAAAAGCAATATACAGTACTGACATCTTTAAATTCATTCTTAAATATCAGTCTCTTGCAAAGAAATTCCTTGTCATGTTTAACCTTCATAACTGTTTGTAACAAGACAGGCAGAGAGTCTTCAGAGAATATTAAAATACCTGCTCCTGCTCCCACTGAAGCCAATTGCAAAATCCCCATCGACTTCAACAGGAGCAAGATTATATGTCCAATATGAGCAACTGTGTCTGAGTTCTATTGGTCTTTCATTTATGAACTCAATGCTCACGTCTCCAAGGTGCCACTCCTCTTTACAACAGTCACACATAGAAGATAGAGAGAAACATTTTGCCTGGTCCAGCTGACTGATGTCTATGGCCCTGCACTTACACTTGACAGTAGCCTGACCAATGACAGACCATGCCATGATGAGGTGGTACTGTTGCAATGGAATGTTATATGACAACATCATTAACAGCTAGAAGGTGAATATAACTGATAATCACAAGCATTAATGGGACTTCATTACTCTGCAGAAGCTTTGCCTAGAACTCTCACTCAGATGTTTTAAGGACTATCAACTGAACCTCCACAGGAAAACTCCTTGTATCCTATGGGAGCAGATTGCCAGCTCAGTTTCTTTGTTTTTGCTGTTCACTTTCCTGTCCAGCCTGAGGTTGAAATTCATTTCTGACACCACTTGACACTTCTATGTACTTTGTCAAGTTTCTACTGAGGTGCAGATGTGGGGACCCACATGAAAGACTCCCTAAGCTTATATTTCACCAGCTTAGGTTAAAAACTTCCTGAAGGCACAAAGTCCTTTCCTTGGATGGTATTGCTGCCACCACCAAGTGATTTAAACAGGCATTCAGGGAGGGGCCACTTGGAGCCCTATTCCCTGCCCCCCCCAGCCCCTTCACCCCCTTTCCTGGGGAGGCTTGAGAATATACCAACCAAATAAGTTAACAAAGTGAGCACAGACCAGACCTTTGTTTTTTTAGGACACTAAAACCCAATCAGGTTCTTAAAAGAAGAACTTTATTATAAAAAAAAGTAAAAGAAGCACCTCTGTAAAATCAGGATGGAAGGTAATTTTACAGGGTAATAAAAAAGACTTAAAACACAGAGGATTCCCCCCCTTTAAAGTTACAAAACAGGAATAAACCTCCCTCTTAGCATTGGGAAAATTCGTAAGTGAAAACAAAAGATAATCTAACGCATTTCCTTGCTATTACTTACAATTTCTGTAATTTTAGATGCATCATTTCAGTAGGAGCTGAATTACCTGCTTGGTCTCTCTCTTTGTCTCAAGAGGGAACACACAGAGAGCACAAACAAAACCTCCCCCCCCCACCCAGATTTGAATGTATTTTCTTTCCCCATTGGTCCTTCTGGTCAGGTGCCAACTAGATTAATGGAACTGATTAACCCCTTACACATAAGTGATTTTGTACCTCTGACCAGGAGCGATTTGATGTTACTGCCTACATAAAGGTTCTTACCCTTCCCTTTATATTTATGACACCATTTGACACAGTCTCTTTCCCACCCAAACTCATCCCAAGATACATTCCTGCCTGAAATGAGGGCAGTTCAGCCATTCTTCAGGACATCCTCTGTAGAGGTCAGTAAGGGCTCTGGTGCTGTGAAGCAACCCCTGACTTTGCTTTCATGAAGTTCCCATGAAGTCATGGGGAGAAAGGATAGAACTTTGATCTTGAACTGAAATTCCCCCATAGGGCAAGAGGCTGGGTAATTGTTAGACCATTAGTGTGGCAATACGAGTTATTTCTAAAACCAGATCATGTTTCTGTACCTCAAAACTGAGCATGTTCTTTATAAAAAAAAAAGATATTTCTGGTGAAGTCACCCCTGGGGTAGCTCTGCTGATGTCAATGGAGTTACAGCAGGCAAATATTTGTGTCTCAGTTCCTGCATAAATGCTCATGTGCTTGTATCTGGAACCAGGTTCAGTAAAGAGAACAAAGAGACGATGGATCCTTATGTGTACCTGCCCTTTGGAGCTGGACCCAGGAACTGCATTGGAATGAGGTTTGCTCTCCTCTCCGTAAAAGTTGCTATTGCCAGTCTGCTGCAGAATTTCACCTTCAGACCCTGCAAAGAAACTCCGGTGAGAAATCCAGATTTATATGCAGTTATTTACAAAAAACAGTTAATATAAAACTGCCTCAATTTATTTGGCTAGAACAGTGGAATATAGTGCAAGATAAATATGCAACACAAGATGCAAAATGAACAGGTATAATACACGGCAGACTATATACCATATTTAGTGTACATAATGTGAAGTAGTCTGAAATTTACAATGGAATATTCTGAAAGGGAAAAGAGACTGTCTAGGAGAGAGAAATTAGAGGGCAGAGGAGAGGGAGAAGGATTAATCAGCTTTAGTGGAAACCTTCAATCAGGTACATTAGTTGATATCAGCATATAGTGTTCCATACAGAAATGAAATGGCTTGACTCATATCTAGTTACACTATCAATGAGTCCTTGTTTTTGTGTTCAAGCCCCTAGGCAGCTTAAGGTGAGGTTTCTGCAAATCATGGCTCATCCTTCATGTATTTAGTAAAGTGGCCCCTTTGAAGTCCAAATCCCTTTTGCGTAGTTGCCTATGTAACATTTCCCTAAGAAAACAATGGCTCGAGTCAAAATATTGCCAGACTTCCAATGCAAAGTTATAACCTGCTTTGATAAATATTAAGATAATAGGCTTTAAACATTTTTAGCAGGAAACAACCTCTTGTTGAGATGAACAGTACATATCTGAAAGCCAAAGGCCTTCACAAACCATAACCAGGAGAACTATAATGCAGACATACTGTGACACAGACATATTAGACTCTTGATGAAATCCTTTCTCTGTCATTCCCTGGAACTAGGAACTTTTCTGTTCAGAAATGCACATTTATCGCCTTCCCTGAACATCATGGAGAAATATTTAGTTGTGAGTCATGGAGCCAAAGGGTGCAAGGGACTGTAAGAACAATCATAAATAATCAATCTCCACAAATAGCATTTCAGTAGGTGCCCATATGAGCATCCAAAAGTATTCTCTTGGACAATTGGTTATAGGACGGCAAGTGAATGTTTGTTATTGGTTCATTTAGTTTCATCAGGACTCAACTCACTTCCTTTCAGTAGGACTACACAGAAAGAGACCATTCTACCTGAAGGCAGTGATATATATGCTGATAGTTTCAATTTTACCGTCACCAAATCCTAGCCAAAATGTTAATGGAATGCTGTGACTTGCAAAATAAGCCATTTTGATATGTGGTTTGGTCCAGGCCTGCCTCTACCCAAAAATCAGGCAAACCTATTCAATACGAGTTTCATTTAGAGATTTTGGCTTAGTTTAAACCTACAAGTCAACTAAACCAATGGTAGAGGGAAGTCTGTGAACCCCAGGAGATTTGCATGAAGCCACTGTGAACTGAAACATCCATGTTTAGCACAAATCTTGTTGTAAACTTCAAACAGGGAAAACCGAAGACCTGTGACACAGATATACAAGGGTTTGTGTTCCTGAGTAGGCCAGAAACAGTCCTATTCCCAAGGGCAAAATGCCTCTGTCCTATATCCCCTTTTTATCTGTCTTTTATTCAGTGGGATCTAAATGACCTTCTCTAATTACTGCAGATACCTCTCAAACTGAGTTCAAACGCATTCATAACTCCAGTGGACCCTATCATTCTGAAGTTGGTCCCCAGAACCACAGAATCGAAGGAGTAAAATCCAGTGGAGTTTTATAGCAGCTCTTCAGAGGCCAATGGCTGCTGTACGAACAGATACTTTACAAGTTATTCTGGGAAGCTAATGTAGGCACAGAAGAGTTTAATTCAGAAGACAATTGCTAAATATTTGCAGAAAAGCATGACTAGAGAAACAGGGAGAGACAAAGTGGGTGAGGTAAGGAACCATTAGACTATATGCTAACTACTTATGCTAAACTATGTGTTGGATGTTGTATTTAGCTGTGACACACATTCCCAGGCCTGGAGAGGAGCTCCGTGTAGCTGGAAAGCTCGTCTCTCACCAACAAAAGTTGGTCAAATAAAAGATATTACCTCACCCACCTTGTCTCTCTAATATCCTGGGATCAATATGGCTACAACACCACTGCAACCAAAAAGCATGTTTGTCAAAAATGTAATCTGAGTCATTGGACAGTAATTATACAGTAAATAGCTTTTCTAATTCTGATTGTATAAAATATATTTACAAAGTAAAGTTTCCACTAAAAAGCAACACCTCATTCACAAAGTTATCTTCTGCTACCTGGTCTACAGTATGGAATTTAATCAAGTCTGAACAGAGTTGTCAGCAAATTGCATTAGCTGAATGGGCTTGGAACACAATTTAGCAGTAAGCGGGGACAAGGGCAAACCATGCTCAGTATTGTGTTAGCTAATTAAACTCAACCACACCTAACCCTTGTTGACAGACATGACTGCTGGCAACTGTGCTGAGTCAGGCACTGTTAAACTTCAGTGCAGGCCAGGTCTGACTCTCTTCTAGCGGTACTCCTTCCCAAAAGGGAGAAAAGTACGGTCTCTTTCAAGATGCAGAAGAGACTTGTTTGATACCAACAGGAATCAGTTATCCTTTATTATTGAGTGGGAATAGAAGTGACGAAAAATGGGTGAATGACAAGGTTCTTTTTGATGTATTGATATTTTAAGAATAGTGCAAATAGTTCTTGTTTGAATACAGTTATACAAATAAACTGGTTGCAGTGAGGCTATATGCTGCTAACTAATCGCTTGTGTAATGCATCTATTGTGTAAAGTGGTAATTTACAGAGATGACAGAAATCAATAAAAATATGTTGATCAGAGCTCATTTGTCTGTTTTATATTATGAATGAGTTCATCACTTCTTGTCATTTGAAAGAAATATGCAGTCTTGACTGCTGAAATTATTGATATATAGCATTTTCGACTCAATTCAATCTCTGGTAAATTTGATCATTTATCTTGCTCAAAATCTAAACAAAAACATTTGTTTTACATATAATACAACTTCCACATACCTTGATGAATGAGATTGCGTTAGGCAAATATTTGATAATTTGAACAATGGCTATAGGAAGTTCCCATTTAATCAACAGAGAAGACCAATTGTCTTATGGGTCTTCATTCAGACTATAAACAAGATAAACTATAGTGGAAATTTGTGTTTAGACATTGTTACTGACATTCAGAGCATTGGCATGTGTGTGCTAAACAACCTGTGATGAGAGTCTTCATTATTGTATGGATGACAAGATTAATTGCTTAGTTCAGTCAAAGCGATAGGAATGGACTTAATCTAATAAACTATTTACGCACTGTACTACTAATTTCTTTTCTATCTTGTAATCCACTTGGTCAAATGAATGAAGTAAATATGATAAAAAGCCTTTTAGACATATTTGATATGTCATTTCCCACAAGACCACCTCTTGTTTCACTTGTTGTGGGAATGGGCACAATAGTCACCACAGTCGTCACAAAATATATCACTACACTTGTATTTTGGGCAAGAAATGCTTCCTGTATTTCTGGCTAGAACCTCATGAAGATGTTCTTCCTTAATCAAGTGAAGCAGTTGCTGTTCTGTCAACATCCATCTCTCTTCTAGCATTTCACAAACCAACCACATCGGTGCAAGGCACAAGTAGTGTCCAGTAAATAGGCAGAAGTGACCCATAAAACAGCAGCAATTGAATAATGTTTCTCCACACACACACTCAGAAAAGTGCCAGATTTTACCAGAACAGCCACTTCAGACACAATGAAGGAGAAAGAAAGATCAGGAATAGCAAAACATATCCAGCAAACAATCAAACCAAACAAACAAACGAACAAACCCCCCAAACCCCATGTGGGCTAGTTAGCAGCTTCAGAAGAGGATTCACATGGCATCTAGTGATGAAAACATATGCTCCTAAACATGATAATTAGAACGAGAAGCTGTTAATCTAGCCACAACACAGTAAGAACAGCACAGGCATGGAGTCCATAAAAATGAAGTAATGTAACTGTATTTGCTGTTCATGCTTTCCAGAATGAAAAATATGAATAATTCCCTGGTAAGGGTCAATTATAACCTGCCACCACTGGCACATGGGACTATATGTATTTTGGGGTAACAAGATAACATTAGTAAGATTCCTAGAAAGAAAATTAGAGCCACTGCGACTTAACTGCATAACACTAATCTGACTATTCAGGCTGGTTCTCGCGTATCCCGACACTTTCCAGACTTCGCTTCCATAACTGAAGATGACACAGAAGTCCAAGAGTCACCATACTGAACCAACCAAAGCCTGGCTAGGCACATGATCTGAGACCTCTATTGACTTTCAAGGAAGAGGGCCTGAATGGAGGAGTGGAGAAGGACTTGTGGTGTTGCAGAAATGCTAGTAAAGGCTGGGTACCTGTCATCTTCTAGCCTCTCAGCATTTGCAGAGGGATGGAAAAAGATAAGTGTCAATAGCAGAAGTTTATGTTTTTACTGTCGTTCTTGCATTATCTTGGAGAATAGTTATTACTAGTGAAATATTAATTTAAATGTAGATAAAGTGTTCATAATACACTTACAGTACAGGTCGTTGTATATGGAGCCTTTGATCTCAAGTTCACAGGTACAATCCTGATGTCTTCAAATTACTAACATTTTTATTTCTAGTCACTGACCAGGATGAAATTAGATGATCGTCTCTGTCCTTTTCCTAGAGTAAAGATTCCAAATCACAAAAACCAGCCACATGTTCCAGTCTCAGTAGAGAAGGAGAGGACTGAATGGAATGGAGTATAAACTCTGTTCTCAAATTCAGAGGTGGTCTTTGTGGTACCAGGCTGAAGGACATTGTCAGGGCAGTGCAAGGTAGCTTGTACTAATTCTGGTCATGATCTACTTGATTTGAGGACACACAGAAGACTGACTGAAGTGCTAGTAATTTAATCCATTTCATTAGCACTTGAAGTTACCACAATTTTTAAGATTACTCTAAATATACTTCTTACTTTTCAAGCTCTCTAGATTGTATTTAGACAGTTGTAATCATTCTAATTCCTGTTATGAGAAGGAGCTTGCTGGGGAAGTACAGGATCTTTCTCACACCAGCTTGGCAGAAAGAAAGTAACATTAGTAGGGGGATTTACTGAGAAAAAGCAACTTGTGCACTCTGGAAAAAAGTTCTGAAATTGATCATTAAGCATCCCCAAATGGTGGTAGAAAAATCCTATTGGACTCTGCTCTATCCCCAAAATATACATTCTCAAGTCCTTTCACATGTCAGCAAAGTGTTGACAGAGTGATAGTGAGACATATTGGAGTGGAAGCAAAAAGAAGCACCGTGACTTTCATTTTAATCACAGACCCATGTGAGGTCAAGGAAAAGTAAAGAAGAGAGACTGAGAGGATAACAGAGAGAATGAAAATGAGCTTCCTTCTATAGAAATCTGGATTCTTATTATATTGCTAGCTCTGCTGGCACGTCAAGTATAATTTTCCTTATTGCTTCTGAAAATGTGCTTTGCTGATGTTTTACTTTTGTTCTTGATGCAAAAACTTCTGACAGACTTGTCCAGGGGTGGGGGTGGGAAAGAGATGCTGGACACTGCACTGATAGGGGTATAAACTCAATGATTTTTTCCATTGACATTTTCTACAATCCCATCCACACCTACAGATTAATACATCTTCTTGTTTCTCTCTGTGCTTCCTCTTTTGCTCATCCCATTTTTCTCTCCCCCTCCCACCTGATCCAGTTTCCCCCTTCTTTTTCCTTCCCAAACTCCAATGTTGCTAGCAGTCCACTCCCTCCCCCTCCTATGCTGCCAGTTGCACATAAACAGAGCACTGAACCAACTGCCAGGCAAATGGCCACTCCTTTCAGACTGCCTGAAACACGTGAGCAGACCAGAGAGATGAGTGTGGATCAACTCAGGGCCGCCCAGAGGATTCAGGGGATCTGGGGCAAAGGCGCCACCCACTGCAGCGCTTGTACTCACCCAGCAGCGTTCCGGGTCTTTGGCGGCACTTCAGTGGCGGGTCCTTCACTCGCTCCGGGTCTTCAGCGGCACTGAAGGACGTGCCGCCGAAGACCCGGAGTGCTGCCGGGTGAGTGAAAATGAAAAAGGCGCCCCAGGGAAGGGAAGGGATTCTCAGCCAGGGCTCGTGGGGCTCTTGTGGGGCCCAGGGCAAATTGCCCCCCCTCCCTGCCCCGGGCAGCCCTGGATCAACTGGGCTGCGTTTTTTAGCTCTTTATGCAATGATTAATGACTGATTACATGGTTTGCACATTCTCCTGCACTATAAAATACCATTTACATTACCCCTCCCCCAGGTCTGAGGTAATTCCACACATTGCTAAGGGACTGGCATTGACTGAGGGGAAAACCCTCCCTGGGAACGCAGCCTGGGTTTCCAGCTTCCCAAGTTTATATGGCAATCCAGTGGTTCCACACAACATTCTACTGCTTATAATACTGTAGCTCAGGTTTCTTTGCAGGTGTGGGATCTGGGCATTCGTTTTCTTCAAGAAATTGGGTCTTCCTGGGCCAAGGCCCCTGCCTTCCTTTGAAATGTGCCCAGAGTTTGGTAAAGTGACTTACATGAGGCTTCCAGAGTTAAAGCAGCACAACCCTTGTGCTGACTGAATAATTATACCCCTTGTTGGTACAGGTCTGTCAGCTAACCCTGCTCATAAGCCCAGTTCCCCTCCCCCACTTTCTTGCAGGGGTTTGTGAACTTCAGTGAGGAGTGTTTTCAGAAATATGGGAAAATCTTGGGGTGAGTAATCATCTATCGCAGTAAAACTAACTTGACTCTTCCAGTGCTGCACACAGTGTACACACGCACTGCCCCCCAGCTCACGGTGTGCAGTGTACATGCTCTCTGCCCCCAGCTCATAGTGTGCAGTGTACACACGCACTGCCCCCCAGCTCACGGTGTGCAGTGTACACACGCACTGCCCCCCAGCTCACGGTGTGCAGTGTACACACGCACTGCCCCCCAGCTCACGGTGTGCAGTGTACACACGCACTGCCCCCCAGCTCACGGTGTGCAGTGTACACACGCACTGCCCCCAGCTCAAATCCTAGAGTCCAAGTGGAAAAAGATTCATAGATTCTAGGACTGGAAGTGACCTCGAGAGGTCATCGAGTCCAGTCCCCGCCCTCATGGCAGGTATAGCTACAAGGTCATGCTACAAGACCCTGCTCCCCCTCAGGTTTCTGTCCCTCTCAGTCTATTCCTCCTCATGACCCCTTGTGTCCCCTCAGCCCTGCTCCTCCTTGAGTCCCCATCTCTCCTCACCCTATGTTCCCCTGGAGCTCCCCTTGACCTCCCAGCCCCCTTGGTCTATTCCCCCTCAGGACTCCATCCCCATACTGCCCACTACTCCTCGAGTCCCCAGTCCCCACAAAACCCCTCTGCCCATCCTCCATCCGCTGCAAGGCTCCAATCCTCCCTCAGCCCCTTCCCCTCAAGTCTCTGTCCCCCTCGTTTTCTTCCAAGGCCCCTGCACACATGGCTTCTTTCTGCCTACCCAGCCCGATTATCCCCCAACAGCACCTCACAGGCAAGATGCCACTATGGGCAGCTCTGAGTACAAAGGGGAGACAGTCTCCCTGGCTCCAGTCAGCGGCTGAGGGGAGGAACTGCAAGGAAATCCACAGACTTGGTGGGAGCACGCAATTCCAGCAACGCTGTGTAAAGGAAGGGGCAATGCATGAGCGTCATGACACATATACACTATCGATCTGATGAAACCGCAGGATTTACTTTACTCTTTGCAAGCATACATGGCATGGTGTGCCCAGCATGGCAAAATCCTAACCTTAGGCTCACCTAGTCCACACATTTACTCCTGGTTACTGTGCTGCGCTAAATGGAGAGAGCTCCGTGGCTCATAGAGAGTCACACACTTCCAATGCATTCAGAATCCCTCCCAACCTAAAAACAAAACAAATCATAGCCCCCGGTAAAGCACTGTCATTAAACTCCTCTCCTTCTGCTCAAAGCACTGGTGGAGTAGTTTATAGATATAAACAGTTTTCCAATGGCAGGCAGCCCATGCGGGCCATCCTGGAGCCTACAGTCATTAAAACCATGCTGGTGAAAGAGTGCTATACCTCCTTTACTAACCAGTGGGTAAGGTGCCAGATGTGTATTCCGCAGCAGCCACAGGGTCCCTTCTGCTGGGCTGGGAGCAGCCTATGTTGTGTGCATACCTGACTTAAATCACCATCCCATCTTTAACCTTTATAGGCAGTGTACCACTTTCTAACATCAGCACGACATACCCCAGTTCATTAAATTCAGAGTTAGGGTGGCATGGAAATCAGCCTAGTCAGACAAAATATATAATTAACATTTACTTTATTGCCCACCTGTTACAGTGCACCCCCTTGTGGGGGTCAGGGCATAATGATGCAAGTATACATGCCTACTGCAGGCCATCTGCCTCAGTCCAGGGCTTCTGTGGCCTGGCCCTGCAGCCACGTCACATAAGAGTTCACAGTTCAGTCCCCTTCTGGGATTCTCAGAGCCCCACCATAAACAAAAGTTTCTTAGCCCCTCCTAGTTCTTCAGTTTCCTGTTTGTTATTGGCCCCACCTCAGGGCTTTCTCACAAGAGCCTGTCCTGCTCCCTGTGGGTCTCTTCTATTCCCTCTTCCCTTTCCAAAACACCAGCCCCAGGATGCACCCAGGACACACAGCCTGTTGCAGAGGCGCCTGTTGCTGACTCTACTCCTGTGGCTCATCTCTCCAGCCACAACCCAGCCCAAACTACTGGGCCGTGCCTCTCAGGAGAGTGTTATCCCCTCTGCAGTATCTCTCCAACTCAGCTCCCTCAGACTTCATATAAGGCCCCAGTGAATAATGGCTCATCACCTAGCTCTGCTCCCTCTGGCTGGGAGGCAATCAACCAACCCCCAGGTGTGGAGCATGTCTCTAATTGTTGTTAGGCTTTTTTTTGTGCCAGTGCTGGGGAAACCCCATCACATGCCACTTTTAACTAGAAAGCTGGATCCCAGGTATCCAAAAGGAGTCAATCTTGAGAATTAACCTAATTGTTTGCTTGAGAGAGAGAGAAAGAAACTGACTATCCTGAAATATCTTATCAGAAAGGTTGTACTTTATACATAGGAGTGTGTTTGGCTTAGTTATGATGCATGTGACTTAACCGAACATAGCAATGGAGTGAGTGGAAAGCGTCTTTGCTGTTCTCAAAGCCCCTTTGAAAGATGTTGGACATGTAGCCAAACATGGTTGGTTGGGACATGGCTTTCTGTGCAGCAGACAGCAAAATACAGCTGAGTTATTAATTCATAGCTCTGCTTCCTGAACTGCAATACTGTTCCATCTGACAGACTGGGGCACCTCTCAAGACAGGAACCAGAGAACCTCCTGAGCCTTGGCATCAGAGTCAGTGGATTCCCCCTTTTTGCTCTCCCTTCTGAGGGCAGAGCCTTGCTTGGGCTCCCTCTCAGTGTTTGCTGGTCTAGCTGGCTGTGCCATATATTTAAGAGAGAGGAGAGAAAAAGCTTAAAATAAAATAAAGGTGTTTGCTTTCAGGTAGAAGCAGCAGCAGGAAGCTGCATCACTGAAGCTTATGAAACATAAAAGGTGGAAACAGTAACCTCAGATGTCAGAATCCACGTCTGCATTTTCAGTGTTCTCTCTCCCAGTTCGTAGCTGGCTCCCTGAAAATGAAAAAAAAAAATCCTCCATCTCCCTTCTCTAGGTAAGGGAAGCTCTATATTGGGAATGTCATCCTGTATAGAAAGCATGTTATGTTTCCCTAACGTAGCATTCTACCAAATTCCACAAAGATACAAGTATAGAGAAAATAACATGTCTGTTCCTGTATAGCCAGCCACTATGCAATAGTAGAAGAAAGCTCCTAAAATTGATGGTTGGTATAAAAGCCATTTAGACAGTCTCCAGAGCTTTACACAGCCTTTTCCGATGGATTGGTGTATTTCTGTTGGTTAATAGGAGTCAGAAGTATCCAATTTTAGGATCTGTGTTTCTAAGCTGCAGCCAGAAGTGGCTCTTCCTGCTGCTGACATAATGCTATAATGCTTTGTGTTCTACAGTAAAGATTGATTGTAATAATGATTTTCCATCGCACAGGAATCCCTAAGTGCATCGCAAATGTTACAGATTGTAAAGCATATATAGAAATCACTTCTCCCACCCTGAAATGCAGCCACTTTTAGGGAAAAACGTGGCAGCTGTTAAATAGTGCACAGAAATAATGTGCCATAAATTTTATAAAAGGATGTGAAATGTATTTTATCACAGAATATGACTAGCTAATTTACAAGTTGGAGAGGATACAATAATTAGAACACTGTACTCTTGTGAAAAGTGCGAAGGGATCAGATCGCAGAAAGTCAAGAGCTTGGTTTTACATCTCATTTAAGATGTCACCTCCAGTAGTTCATTGATTCATACCAGGGTATTTGCTCATTCCTGCCTCAGAGGGAAGAGGGTCCCCATCTCAGTCATTAATGTAACTTTCCTGCATCACCAGGGATTTCTCTAGCTAATGACAAAGCCCAACCCTGCTGAGTTTGGGAGATGTAACGAGATTGTGAACTGCACGGACACTGGGTCCGATGCTCTAGAAAAGGATTGATTTGTGTGTGGAAGGGCGGGGAGTGGAATCAGATGTTGGCATCATCTCAGTGCAAATGATAAGGAATTATGTTGATTTTTGTTTTAATTATCTTTTTATTAGTACTTTTTGGATTAGTAAATATGAAATCACACCACATACGATACAGAGCATTCAGCATTATGCTCATTTGGAATCTAAGAATGACCAGGTCCAGTGAGTCTCCTCTGCTCTCAGTATCCAACAGAGAGAGACATCCTTCTTCCAAACCCAAGTCCTCCAGGACTCCAAGGGCTTTCCCAGCACTGCACCTTGCCATATTACTACAATTCAAATCAAAGTTACAAAATGGATAATAGAGAACAAAGTTTAAAAATCATAGCTGGGCTAATATCTGTGTAAAGAATCCCTCTCACAGGAGACCACTGGATACAATAAGCAAACAAATAAAAAGAACACATAATAGGCTTCACTCCCACTTAGCAAATTACTG
The DNA here is from genome assembly GCF_020497125.1 of Mauremys mutica. Classification (NCBI taxonomy): domain Eukaryota; kingdom Metazoa; phylum Chordata; order Testudines; family Geoemydidae; genus Mauremys; species Mauremys mutica. The sequence goes on along the minus strand of NC_059082.1, from coordinate 76,739,827 downwards.
CTCATAAATGGTACCTGCTTATACCTAGGCTGCTCTAGTTAACTCATCTGCAAACTGAGCCATGTTGCAGGTCTTTAGTAATAACAGCCACCTAAAAACATACCAGAATCAAGCTAAATCAGCTCTAGAAATTAGTCACATGCATTCTTTCCTGCAAGGATGTGGTCACTTTAACACCTGACAGAGCCATAATGCTACAGCACCACATGATCCAGGAAAATAGGCCTGGATGTCACCACCCTCCTGGGGTTGTAAAACCAGAAGACAGACAGGGCCAACTTGGCAAGAAATAGGAATGGGGACAAAATAGGCAATTTTCTCTACTCCTTGATTTCAATTAAAGTGCCAGAAGAGACTGACAATGTCTGAATAAAATTTCAGAGCAGGGTCCAATATCCAAAAAGCTTTACAAAAGCACCTGAACCTAGCAGTGCTGATGGTGTCTCAAAGCCAGTGCTCAGCTGAAAGGGTGATGGTCATGATACGAGGTGTACTCAGGGTGCATCTAGACTAGGGTAATTTGCACCAGTGTAGCACTGACGTATTTACAGTGGGGCAGACCCTTAGTGTGGACACAATGCACTTCTACAAAATAGAGTTGGCATTAATGCAGCTTATCCCAATCAAGTTCCAGGGTAAGCTGCAGTGGTGCAAACCCTATTTTATACCACTGCACAGCATCTACTCTAAGGGGGTTGCAATGTGTAGCCACACGGGTGTGAAGCAGCCAAGCAGAAGCAAAGCCTCAGTAAGGGGAATGTATGGAAAGAAACCTCACAACTCTGACCGGCGCTAAGAGAGAGAGACCCACCTGACCCATCATCATCCTGACCTCTCCTTCTAAAGCATCAGATCGCCCAGAAGACTGGCAGTGACTTTGAACTAGGGTCAGAAACAGCACCAATGAGTCTTTCAAACCAAGCAGAGACCTCTGATGCATTGACAGTTGACAGAGACAGTGCTGCTGTAGCACCAGATTACATTGCCATTGACAGAGGTGGCTCTGGGCATTTTGCCGCCCCAAGCACGGCAGGCAGGCTGCCTTCAGCGGCTTGCCTGCGGGAGGTCCCCGGTCCCGCGAATTCGGCGGCAGCCTGCAGGAGGTCCGCCGAAGCCACAGGACCAGCGGACCCTCTGCAGGCATGCCGCCGAAGGCAGCCTGCCTGCCGCCCTCATGGCGACCGGCAGAGCACCCCCCGCGGCTTGCCGCCCCAAGCACGCGCTTGGCGTGCTGGTGCCTGGAGCCGCCCCTGGCCATTGAGGGCAGTAGGGTCTTTGACATCTGATGCCTGGTTTACACTTAAAAGGTAGATCGACCTAGCTATGGAGCTCAGGGGTGTGAAAAATTCCTGAGCACCTCTGAGCACTATGGTTAGGCCATCCTAAACTCCAGTGTAGACATGGCTTGGCAGATGGAAGAATTCCTCCATCAACCTAGCTCCCTCCGGGACCAATCCCTGTACCACGTGCATCTGTCCATATGCTGCATATGTTTTGACTTCCTCTATCTTATTTCTACATTTCTAACTTAATTGTCCCTTGCTATCTAGTTCATAGTAAATAGTTCCTGTTCTCCCTCTTCTCTTAGCTGGCTCTGACATTCTGTCTTTTTTAACCTACTAACCTATTTACTTATCTTATTTAGCACAAATGTCCTGTTTTGAGCCTGATGATTCATTACCTTCCTAATGCTACCTTCCAAAGAATGGGGCCTTCCCCTCCATGTATTAATCACTCATGTCAGGTTTCAGCCACACTCCCTCTCGGGGAGGTGGACTACCTCCCACATTGACAGAAAAACCCTTTCCATTGATGTCAGAAGCGTCTACATTATGATGCTACAGTGGTGTAGTTGCAGCCATGCCATTGTAGTGTCCATAGCATAGACTAAGAGTACACACTTTTGACTACAACGTAGATGTAATCATAGCTGAGCTTGCTTTGAACTAGCTCAAATGAAATAATGAAGCCCCAGCAGCACAGGCTAGCTGCTTGAGTACATACCTAGTGTCCCCAGGTGTGGTTGTACAGCCTGGGTGGTTCTGGTTTCACTGCTAGTGAGATTAAAGCTAGCTCAGGTATGTCTACCCACACGGCAATGTAAAATACCCTAGGGCATGTGATTTTTATACAGAGTCATAACAACCTCAACTTTGGCTCAGTCTAGCCAGATGGGAGGTGACACAGTTTTTGTCCCAACGCCAGAGGCCTGATTCTCATTTATGCTAAGCCCTGCTCTGGCAGAGTAAGGAGGCCTGAAAGCGGGTGCATACCCTTAAAGGTCCCTTTAGACTGTCCGAACAGTGTAACGGGGTCTTGGTATAAATGAGAAACAGGCCAGGGTCTCTGTTATTGCTTATAAATGAACTCTGCTCACCCTGTATTTTGTGTAGGTTTGTTTGCTAGAAAAGCCATCCACAATCTCCTATTAAAATGTGGTATGCTATATATTCACAAGGCCCTGCTTTCACGACAGCTGGGGCTTTTTCTAGATATTGCTTTTGCATTCTCTATACAGTTTTACACGGCTCATTCCTATTCTCATGTGATTTATAGAGAGACGAGTCAGGTGGAAGGAGCAACTGGCAACAGCCTCTGATCTGCTGCAAAATTCTTTTACTCCTCTGGATCGACATGGGTTCTGGGGACCATCTTCAGAATGATTGGCTTCTTGGGTTGCAAAAAACCCTTCGTGTCCAGCACCAGAGGGATCTTCACCATTAGTAGAGAAAAATCAAAAGAAAGCCAGTGAATGCAGAGATCTATAAAGGGACACAGCAGACATTATACCCCTCTCAGGATTTTCTGACAAAAGCCCAATACTCTGGGAACAACTAAGGGCATGTTGTCTACACGTCGGTATGGGGTTTTGATTCCCAGCTTGAGCAGACATACAGGCACTAGCTGTCATCAAGCAAGCATGCAAAAAATAGAACATAGCCATGGCAGTGTGAACCATGGCTAACTGCCCTGAGTACATACCTAGGGTCTCTGACGGACACGCACTCAGAGCAGCTACACACGATTTTTAGCTTGCTAGCTCAGAGAGTGCTTGATCTGCCAGCTCCATGTGTGGACATACCCTATGAAGCACCCATTTAGGGTGATCAGATAGCAAGTATGAAAAATCAGGACCGGGGAGTGGGGGTAATAGGTGCCTATATAAGAAAAAGTCCCGAATATCAGGACTCTCCCTATAAAATCAGAACATCTGGTCATGCTACACCCATTCATGTCTCACACCCTTTGCTTTGCATTTTTCTGACCCACTTTATGAGCCCGCTGTTGCCGAATATGTTGTTACAGGTCCAGTGAGAAGGGTGCAGTACAGGTATAATGTTCTCCAGTAGCAGGACCAATATTGCCTTCAATTCTGGCCCCTCAAGATATTGATATATTGGGAGGAGCTCAAAGGAGAACCACACAACTGATGAGGGAGCTGGACATACAAGGAAAGGTTTCACGAGGTAAATCTTGGCTGAGGAATGACCAACCAGGGACATGGTAGCAGTCTGTTAATAGCTGATAAGTGTAAACACTAAGGTGGGAGAGGTATTGTGTATGACATGTAGGAGTAATGGAACAAAACGAAGAAAGGATTATCAGACTGAATAGCCGGAGAAACTTCCTGTCAGTGAGATGCACCAGGCTGTGGAACTGTCTGTCCCAGGGACAGGGTGGAAGCATCAAACCCAGGGGCGGCTCTAGCTTTTTGGCCGCCCCAAGCAGTCATGCGCGGGAGGTGCCCCGGAGCCGCGGGAGCAGCGGACCTCCCGCGGACATGACTGCAGAGGGACCGCTGGTCCCGCGTGGCTCGGCTGGACCTCCCGCGGCTGCGGACGGCTTGCGGGTCCGGCGGCTCCGCTTGAGCTGCCGCAGTCATGCCTGCGGGCGGTCCAGCCGAGCCGCGGGACGAGCGCCCCCTCCGCAGTCATGCCTGCGGCAGGTCCGCTCGTCCCGGGGCTCCGGTGGACCTCCCGCAGGCATGACTGCGGCAGGTCCGCCGACCCAGCCTGCCACCCCCCCCGGCAGCAGGGGCGCCCCCTAGATTTGGCCGCCCTAGGCACCAGCTTGTTTTGCTGGTGCCTAGAGCTGCCCCTGATCAAACCATGAGGCTTTTAAAACTAGTCTGGATAGAACAGCAAAGGATGTAGTGCTGGGAACAGTCTTGCACTTGCAGAGGATGAGCAGAGATGGTCTATTTCCCTCTCTAGCTCTTAGGGAATTTAATGCTGCTGAGATTCACCAGGACAAGCAGGATACCCAGCATCCTCTTTCCCAACAAGACAACATGAATACATCAACAATGCAACAGGTTGCTTCAGGCTTCATACGGGCTCATGCCACGAATCCTGAGTAACCTCCTGATGCCTAAGTTTGGCTTTCAGGACAGCCTGCATCACTGAGCCCAAGGGGAAAGTAGCTTCTTTGAGTATATATTTTGGAGTGGTGTTTTGGTGGGAAAGCTGGAGGAGCTACATAAAGCTACTGGCATTAGTGATATGATACATATTTAGCTAGTCTTCCTCTAATTAAATTAAACAGATCCATTTCAGGACTAGAAAAGTGTCTTTAGACTCAGGGGAGGCCGGGTAGGTCAGTGGATTGTTAATGGACTGCTACAGTCTTTCACCTCCAAGTTAACAGTTCAGTTACAGCTCAGGTCAGTAGAGTTTAGAGCTGAGCATTCACAGCCAAGAAAAACTTCTGCAAATATCTGTTTGATTTTTAAAACAAATCTGGTTTGAGCATGTTCATGGCCATTGGGCTCATCTTCCCTCAGCAAACAAGCTCGTGGACAATGACGTCCTTGGAAACGGCACATTTTATGGGAGCGCTGTAGAATATTCACAGAAAGCAAATTTAGAATTTGAAATTGCAAGAACCTGCCCTGAAAACCTAAGAATAATGCTCACTTAGCCTGGGAACTGAACAACTTCTCCCAAAGCAGTTACAGACAAAGATCTTGCAGCAGGGATTATTTGACATATACTTTCAAATAGCAAATTGCACCTACTTTATGTCAAATATAAATAGCACCATCTGCTATTCGGAGTGCTTTGCTCAATCAGTACATGTATGAATCTGAAGCCCAAGCAAGACTGAGGACATACTGACAGGAGGAAGGAGGTACCGTAGTTTGAAGAATTTGCCTCGTCTATATAAGATCTCCCAATATCGAAGGGCCTAAGCCCTGACCACTAGGCAACACTTCCCATGAGCAAAGACCATCACAGGTAGTAAAACACAAGATACAGATACAAAGCTGGATTCTCACCAAGGTGTCTTTGCAGGTTCTGAAGGAAAATCTTTGCAACAGCACAATCATGGCCACTTTCAGGCTGAGAAGAGCAAACCTCATTCCAATGCAGTTCCTGGGACCAGCTCCAAAGGGCAGGAAAATGTAGGGGTCAATGCTCTCTCTGTTCTCTTTACTGAACCTGGTTCCAATCAGAGAAATGAAGAAACGAGTTAGGAGAAACTACTGTCTCAGGACCTGTCCTCTTTGTTGGATTTGGCATGCTCAGGGGATTGGGAGGAGGCAAAGGCCTGCTTTGCATATTTCAATCAGAACTCATCTATTTCCCATGTTCCTCCATCACTATACAACACCCTCCCCCATCACTTCCATGCTGGTGCCTAAAATTTGCTATACATCTCCAGGGACTTCAAATGAGCAGGAAGTCCTAGAATATATTAGTGATTTCAGAGTAACTCTGTTCTCAGAACTCAAGTTGAAATCCTTCTCGTCCCAGAAACTAAACCCAGAGTCCATATCACAAAAAACAGCTCTAGATCTTCTTCTTATATCAAGTAAATGGACAAACAGAGCAGGGTCTCTCCCTGTCTGGTCTGTACAAAAGCTAGCTTTTGAGACATGCTGCTCAGAAGAGAAGAGAGATTCTTTCTTTGTGCTGCAAACTGGACAGGATCAGTGAAATAAAACAGCTTTACCAGTGAAACATTTCAATATTCCTAAATCAAAATGACAACTTATATTTTTATAGCACTTTCCATTCCAAAGTACTTCACAGATTTAAATGGATCTACAAACGAGGTAAGGCTCACTATAATCACCATTGAACTAGAGTCTCTGGGGTAGAATGGAGCAGCTGTTTAATGGCATACAACAACACTACACAAATGGTAAGACTAGGAAGTGAAGAAGAATACTATCTCTAACTGTAATGGGGAAATGTAGGCAAGGTAGATTATAATATCCCAGGCTGGAATTTAGCTAGAATACCCGTACTCTTATGAAAAGCAGCACGGGAACATTAATCACCACAAGTGGACAAAATGTCAATTTTACACTTCATCTGAACCAACAGTTCCTCCAGAAGGCCAGCACTCTAGCTTGAGTCTGAAGTACAGGTGCAGTGCTGACCCAGAGGAACGTGTTCCACCTACTTAATTCCCAACACTGCTTCCCAGAGCGCGCACACACACAATGTCAGGTGTTCCTTGGAGCTCGCCCAACCAACTGCTGAGATGGCCCTACCATGCCTAGCTTGGGAGAGCTGTTTGGAGCACATCACAAAAAAGCTAAGTTGACTTCAGAGGAACTTGCGCGGAACTTCTAGTTCTTTAGTCATTTTTACGTTATTAATGGAAAAGGATCATGCTCATCTCTAATGGTGTCCCCTCCTCAGTGGTGCTATCTGCCATCAGTTGTACCACTTGCCAGCCATGTATCTGATACTAGAGCAGAGTTAGCCACCTAGCACAGTTCTCATAACTGTGTGTAAATCCGGTTGGGTAATTACATTTCATCTGTCTAAGATGCCTCATGCAGTTTCAGCTGAACATGTTTTTCTTCACATCTCCTAAACTTTGGCCTGGTGCTGCCACGCACTGTTAAACAGCTGCTCTGTTTCACCCCAGAGGTGGGTGCATTTCAATGACTGAGGATTAGTGTGCAATAGTTTGTAGAGTTCGGGCTCTTTGCATGAACACTGCTATAGAAATGTCAGCTCTTAATATCATTATTGAGAGAGAGAATTATTCCTGGCTCTCTGTGCCAACTCAGAATGGCTGCTGGGCCTTTTGCAATCCAGTGAGGGTTAGGCCACCTAATTCCATCAGATTCTTGCCTCATTTCTCAAGGTCTGACCCATCAGTAATTCCTGAGCAGGGAACATTTCATAACGTGAACTGGAAAATTAAATTTTATTTTCTACACCTCTTTGCCCTTCCATTGCTGATCTGCATGGCACTGTGCCAGTCACCCTATTGCTCTTGCTTTAATGTCTGGCCATAAACCCCTCAGTGTTATAGCTGCTGAACACCAGTTTCAGTGTCATTTTCTTCAATACAGTTAATTAAATTCCATGCACAGTTTATGGATGTAGATCATAAAACTCCCCGCGCGGCAACGCTAGGACTGGATGTCAGACATTAATAAATGCCTCATTCAAATGTTATAGTCACGCTTCCCCCACTTTCGCTGCCATTTTCACGCACAGACATCAGGAGGAAGCAGCAGGTCTTCCCCCACCCTGGCCCTTACCTCTCGGGCCTGAACTCTTCTGGCTCTGGCCAGTGTTCCGGGTCCTGATGCAGCACGTAGGCTGGGATCATTGTCACGGTGCCTTTTGGAATGGTCACTCCATTTATCTCAATGCTTTTCTTGCAGACTCTTTCAATCCGCCCACCTGCGGGGAAGAGCCTGAGGGTTTCATTCACCACCATGTCGAGATACTCCATCTGCAGGATGGCGTCGTAGGTGGGAGCAGCCTGGGGAGGGAATGGCAGAGGGAAACAGATTTTCAAGTACAGAGGAGGCCATCTGAGGGCTTGCCTGGCTGTGTATATGCACAATAGCCACGCTAAACAGATCGGGATGACGATGGGACCCAGGGCAAATCGTCATGTCCACCTCTAGCATGAGGCTGAGGTACTGGTACAGTGCTGACCCAGAGGGCTGCTACTTTAAATACTGCAGCATCGGGATGCCAGTGGTTAAACTGGGGCTAGTTAGGCCCTGTCTTGCAGATGGGGGCTCAATGAGGCTCCTGTATCCAAGTTCCCCTTCAGTAGCCTCTGCTTGTGTCATCCAATCCAGAGGTTGTCTAAGATGGACACCAGGGAATGACCTCAATCCTCACTCTTGGTCCTGTCCCGCCATTCCAGGTGCCCCCTGGCACAGACAGGCAGGTCGCACAAGGGAACTTCCATAGACGTCTCTGCTCCCTGATTCACCCAGATGCTATCGAAAGACTGGGAGGCTATGGCCAAAGGAAGCCTGTGTCACAATGGTGCATGGTGTAGGATTGACAGGCCTGGTGGGGGAAACCTCCTATGCACAGAACAGGTGCTCCGCCTTCCACCCAGGTTGAGCTCAGCCCCCACCCAGCAGCAACCGGAGTGCGTCTGCTGGACACAGAGCACTGCAAACCCCTCTGACCTTGTTGGGAAGAGCGGCATCAATCTCCTCCTGCAGTCTCTGCTGCACATCAGGGTGAGTGGCCAGGTTATATGAGAGGAAGTTGAGGGTGGAGCTAGTGGTCTCATAACCAGCTAAGATAAAGACAAGGGCCTGCGCCATAATCTCCTTGTCAGACAGAGCTGGAAAAAGAGGAATGAAAGCACACAGGGAGAGTGAAGCCTCCCTTCTATACCCTGTCCAGCTCAGACGAGAGCCCTATCCAGGTATCCATTTACTACAGTTCCTTTCCTGATCATTTAACCACAACAGCGAAAGGTCCATTTGACGTGGGTTAACCCCTCTAGACTCCAAGCAACAGCAGCAAGTGGTGGACTTGACTCCTCTCTCACCCTGGTGTAAATCAGGAGTAACTCCATTAAAATCAACTGAGTCACATCCACGTCTTTGAGACGGGAAACAGGCCCATTGAGTTTATTTGCTGCAACACAGCAGCCTGAAGAGCAGGTGCAGGAGAGACCCTGCTCTGGAGAGGGTTTGCGGAACTGCACTCCTGCTCCACAGTGGGTTTGAAAATATAAGAACATACTAGAGCTATTCATAGGTGGACAGATGTCTGAAACTCTCCCCTAGGCTCTCAGGTGAGCTGCCAGCTCCTGAGGAAAGGTCTGGACTGTGCTAAGCACGCTGGCAGCGCTCTGCAATAATTATTATTTAACAATTCTACTGCAACAGTGTCAGAGGCCACAGTCAGGATTGGGGCCCCATCGTGCAAGGTGCTGTACAAACACCTGCCCCAAAGAGCTTACAAACTAAGGAGAGGGATAAAATAAAACTAGGTACAAATGTTACTTATATGACACACATTTTTATACTTTATTATGCACTGTTTTAAAATAGAACCACCACGTCTGAACTCTCTTCGATTACTGTAGTGGGGTGGTTACCTGGCTCCTGAAATAAGAAGAGTGAGAACAGCTGGGGGAAGCAGCCACAGCTGTGGCCAGTTCAATTAGGGCCCAGCTGGCCCTGATAAGAGGGCTGGGGACCGCAAGCTGGAAGAGTCTCTCTCCAGCCCTGGAGGGAGACAGGCCTGGCTGCCAGGGAGCAAGGTACCTGAACTGGAGCAGTGAAGTCCTACAGAGGTACTGAGGCAGGAGAGATACAGCCAGGGGATAGGCAGAGGCAGTTGGTCCGACCCCCTTGCCAGTGTTGAGTGGCCATTACAGACTGCAGTCTGCCCCAGTGAGCGGGGGCTAAAGGACGACTGGCAGTAGCCACTGAGGCCAGGTGGGTGTAGCGGGCTGGGGATTCTCCTGGGAGGGGAGACTCAGAGTGGGGGTACTGCAGCGGGCAGAACCCCAGAGTAAGGGGCACCGGGGGCTGGGAGGGACACAGGGGCCCTCTGGCAGGCGAGACACCGGCCTGCAGAGGGCTCTCCGGGCTGGACAAGAACTAATTCCCAAGACGACCAGCAGGAGGGCCGTGCTGGTGAGTTGTCGCTTCACTACAATTACCCTTGGCCTCCATTTTACTGCTGGCTGAGTTTCTTATATAGGCTCTTGACGAATGACATACAGGAAGGCAGAGTAGTTCCATGTGCAGAGGAAGACAGGATGAAAAGAGCGAAGGAATGACAGACAGGCGAGTGATCAAGGCTAATGTCTTTGGTAGAGTATGGGAGGACGTGGGAAGAGACAAGGGCAGAGAAGTAAGGAGATATATATTTATCTTTTAATTATAGCAACTAGGAGCACCTAGGGCCAAATCCTAAGTCATTTGCCCTGCTGGCTTTGACTCAGATTTCACACCGATAAATCTCCAGTGAGGTTGATTAAGTGCCTTGGGATTTGCCCCTAGTTCATTAGGTTTGATTCTATTCCTTTTCATATGCAGCACACATCATTACTGTCCTGATTCTCAAGAGTGCTGAGAATCAACAACTCCCATTGGCTTCAGTAGGGATTGTGGGTGCTCAGCATCTCTGAAACTCCAGCTGTTGGTGTTCAATTTCCTTTCTCTATTTCTGAGAGAGATCCAGATCACAGCATGCATTTCTGGAAAGCACAGAACTTTGGCGGGGGTGGCAGGGGAGGAATTTCGGGTCATCCTACTGACGTGTACTAAAACCCTGCCCCTCCAAAACTCTATATGAAACATCCCAGCTAGTGGCTGGGAGGAGAAGGGGCCTGCAGCCTTACCTTTATAGGAGTGTGTCTTCTCATTAGGTTCAGAGCTGCCATCTGAGCTCTGTGAGTCAACCATCAGCTGCAGGAAATCCACCCGGACCTGGGGATGGAAGGACAGAGTCAAGGCAGATCTACAGCACAAATGAAGGTGTGCTTGCCATGCAGGTGGCATGCCCGTGCTAGCTTTAATCTAGCTAGCACAGGTAACAATAGTAGTAAGGACACAGTGGCATGGACTTCTGCGCAGGCTAGCACCCTGAGTACATACCCAGGGTTCCCTGCACGCTTGCACTGTGGCCGCTAGCCTGCACTGAAGCCCATGCTGCCACATCTCTACGGGTACCCATGCTAACTAAATTAAAGCTAGTGTGGGCTGTGCTCATCTGCACATGCACCCTCAGAGGAGCCATGGGTGGATTGAAAGGTTAGTCCAGCACAGGCTTCCCCTCTGATGTTTCAGCTTTAGTTTCTCCGTCGGTCCAGCAGCATAAGGAGGATCCGAGGAAGACCTCAGAGCATGGTGGCTAGGAGGCTCCTTAAGGTGCAGGCTGGAGACCCATTTTGAGCAAGGGGATGATTTTCTTCTCATGGAAGCCTGAGCAGGACACTTTTCCAGTCTCACCCAAATTTGGCAAACTGAGAGCTAGTATGGAGTGTCGCCTCTGGGGACAGGCTCAGAAACCTTCCCCACACAGGGTATGTCTACACTGGAGCTGGAGGTGCAATTTCCAGCAGGAGGAGACATACTTGCGCTAGTTCCAATCGCGTTAGTGTGCTAAAAATAGAACCATAGCTGCAGCAGCATGAGCAGTGGGAGGGACTAGCCACCTGAGAACGTACCTGGAGTCTTGGATAGAATTCTACTTGGGGTGCTTAGCCCTTCCTGCTGCTTGTGCTGTTGCAGCCACACTTCTAATTTTAGCATGCAAGCTCAATTGGAGCTGGCATGGGTCTGTTTCCTGGAGCTGGAAATGACATCTCCATCTCCAGCGTAGTCATACTCTCAGAGTGAGCGCATGCATGATAAGGAAGACGAGGTGGGCCAGACTGACCGAGTGGTCATTCTTCTGCCGCTCCTTCTTGATGCGCTTGATGATGTTGAGGAAAAAATCCAGGAAGGCCGAGGGAAACAGACTCACGTTCATCTTATCCAGCACTGGAGTGAGGAAGGGGAACATCACTGGAAAGGAAAGAAACACAACAGTTCCCCTCACTGTTATCAGGCGCAGCTCAGCAACGAGGGGCTGCAGTGAGACATGAGCTCCAAGGCACAGCAGGAGAGGGAGCCGGGTCTAGGCAACTCGTCAAGAACAACTAGCCTGCCAAATCACATTTGTCCCCAGTGCTTCTGGCTCTAATGACAATGGGTGACTCCCAATTTACTTCACCTAGTTCAGACGCCCGGTCAAGAGGGATAACAGGAGCCCACAGTTGTGGGGTGGGTGGGAATTTCACTTGAGAATCTATTGACTTTTACCCCTCTATTTAGCCAACTGTGGTGCCCCATTCAGTGTAGATGTCCTGCCAAGGGAATAAAAGTTCTCCATCTTTCCTCTGCATCCAGTTATTTTGCCTGGGTACTGCAGACTGAGGTGGCCAAAAGAATGGGGGACAATCTCTCTATATAAGTATCTTTACAAACCTGCTTGGGGGCCTGATCCTACAAGGGGCTGAGCACCTCCTGAAAAGTGAAGGGGACCCTGAAATCCCAAAGGAGCTGATGGGAGATAGGGTACACAGGCCCTAAGGTACTAATCCAGGAATCTGAGTCTTTAGGTGTGAAGGATCCTCATACCTACTGAGAGGAGCAGTGGGCTAAAGAAATTGAATGAGAGATACTTCTTGATGTAGGCGACAAGGGGGTCGTTGGGGTTGTTCATAGAGTCTATGTTCACACTAAATGAAGTGCTGGCCACCACATCCAAGCTGTAGGCGCCGAAGATGCTGAGGAGAGAGGTGGAGAAAATGAATGCCAGGAACTGTGCAGGACCAGGAGATCCTCCCAGGGAGGATCCTCAGCACAGAGAACTTTCCCTGCTCAAGGACTCAATACCCCCAAAAGCCTGGCACCTTGGACCTATCAAAATCGAGTCCTTGCCCCAGTTTGGGTATGCACAGGACACATTTCCCCAGTTTTTGCCAGTTCCCTTTATGACTAAATTGCCCTCAATCTCTCTCTCTGAGCTCAGCACACTGGACGGTAGGTGGATGGAGCTGAACTGCAGTACAGGGTAGCAAAGAACGTGCTCTAAATTCCATCAGCATTTGAGAGCAAGTACCTGTCATCTGTAAAAGCGACTGATAAAATTACCTTAAAATGCCTTTTCCCCTTCTGCAGTTTGTCATGCTCCTGGGATAGGCCTGATTTCTCCCATCCCCAACAAGACTCTGCCCCTTCCCTCCCTCCCACAACAGCAGTAGAGTGACAAAACCACAGAAGTGTAGTGACTAGTACTGGTCTGGTCTGATCCGGGCAGAGAGAGGCAGCGCGCAACTGAGAAACGTGCCAGGAGCAGGACTGTTATGGAGATTGTCTCCATGTCACATCTCAAGAACGGTGGGGGAGAAAAGTGGGTACGTGGAAATATCTTTAGGGACCTGGTTCCTATTGTGGAAGCACCAGAATATCCATGTGCATTTTAAATAAAAGTAAACACATCTTTCCAGGGTGATGGGCACTTTCTCGAGTGGAAGACGCTGTGTGAAGGCTGCCATGGCCTCTCCAACTCGGCTATGCTTCACAGAGGTGAAATGCAGCATGCTTAGGGTAAGCTAGAGCCAAACCAAACTCTGCGGCTGTGCTACCTTATGAACTCCAAGACTTGCTCCCCGCACCTCTTGTGAACACAGGCTCTTTCCTGCCAGCCCAACAAAGCCACTCACCTCTTCATTTCCAGGGACTCGTCGTTATCCACTTTCTTCTGGATGTTTTTCACTAAAATCTCTCCATAGCGATTCATGATAGGAAACATCTGAAATGCAAACCAACGCACGAGGCATTGCAGACGCCTACTGGTTCCTGAGGCAGGGTCACCACTAGGTAACTCAGCACTGCTATGTGCTGGCAGTCCCCTAATAATCAACACTCTGGTTTGAGGGGGGCATCATTACAGCCAGGGCTCAGACGTGGTTGGGGGAAAAAACACGGTTGCTCTTATCTCTGTAGTTGGTCCACAGAATCATCTGAGTGTGAACTAAAAAGGGGTCCCCCCCCACAACACACCCAGCTTCCCCTCCAGAAAGCACCACATGGTGCACAGGCCAGTGGAGTGCTGTCCATCAGTGACACAGGTAGATTCTGTAGCCGTCTGCACTGAAGGGAGAGCATAGATGAAAAGGATTGAGAAACCCATGTAGTCCAGCTCCTGGCTACAGTGTGGAAAGGGAGACGGATGTTCTTTGGCACGAGCGGTCAAGCACCCATCCCTAGTGCTGGGCCAATGTTTTTTTTCTGGTTTGGGGGCAATTCCCAAAAATCAGGAGAAGGGGAAAAAACTGTTTTGGGTCAAACTGAAAATGTGGTTTTTTTTAATTTTTGGCAAACCAAACATTTGAAAAATATTTCATTTTGGGTTGATCAAAATGTTTCATTTTGACAAAATCAAATTGTTTCATTTCTATTTTCACCATTTGTAGACTTAAAAAAAAAGGAAAGGAAGCTTTTAAAGGAAAAGTCATTTCAAACAAAAAAATCAACACATTTCAAAAATGTCAAAACAAAACGGCTAGACTTTTTTAGGATTGTATTTTGGATTATTTTATAGTCTCCCTACTTCTCTATTGTTTATCTGTAGGGTCTCTGATGCTTTAATTGTTTCCATCTGTTGAATAACTAATTTTGCAAGATTTAAATCAACTAAGGTGGTGGGGTGTGATTGGTTAAAGAATTGTTTCGTAATGGGCTGTGATTAGTGAAAACTACTGCTTGGTAGTACTTTAGTTCAAAATAACTGGTTATGGTACAGTTAAGCAGGACTCAAGCTTCACTATATAAACTAGGGTCCAAAAGGAAGTTCTTTGGAACCTAACTGCAGGTCGCAGCCCAAAATCAGAGCTGCCAGATCTCAACTCCCTGCCCATTATATCATGCAGAAGCTGGAGCCCCAGAGGACCTGACCCTGACTGGGCAGCAGGAAAAATTCATCTGCCTTATTGGGAGTGGTGAGCATTATATGCTTAGTGTGTAGGGTGACCAGATGTCCCGATTTTATAGGGACGGTCCTGATTTTGGGGGCTTTTTCTTATATAGGCACCTATTATGCCCCCACTCCCTGTCCTGATTTTTGACACTTGCTATCTGGTCACCCTATTAGTGTGTGTATTCGGTTTTGGTAACTGTTAATAAATCGAGGTTAAGGATATTACCGTGTAAGGCTCTCACAAGTAAAAGGCCCCACAAACCCTCAGAAGAATACTCCCTGAGCCTAAGAACTGGGTAAGGGCGGGGTGACTATATTAACCCCTTGAGCCCACGGAAGAGGAAAGGTGGGGTGCTCTACAGTGTGTGGGTAACAAGCCGTGGCGAGGAGAGTGACAGGAGGGGCTGGCTGATAGAGTATGTACCTATTATCTCAGATGGGCACGTACTTGGGGTGGCTAATCTGTCTTGCCACCCATGCTCCCACGGTCATGCTCTATTTTTAGCATGCTAGCGGGATCACAGCTGGCAGGAATATGTCTCCTCGAGCTGGGAATCACACCCCCACCGCTCCGACTGCAGATCTACCCATTGTGCTGCCTTCCTCTTTGTGAAGAGGGATCAGCAAGAAGAAATCTCAGGTCAATGGTGGGATCCTCGGCTACAGATTGCGATACCCTAGTATGGCAAATCTTGGAAAGAGAATGTACCCATTTCATTCCCCAGAGGTCAGTTCCTTACTCTCAGTAAGGATGAGAGGCCATGATGAGGGGCAGACTGGGGAAAAATCCACCACCCTCACCCTGACTGAAAAAACATCATGTTGTGGAAATGCACATAAGGATGGATGCTTTAGGGAGAGGCCCGTTTGGCAAATGAGGATGGCAAGGGGATGAGTGGGACAGCAAGATGATTTTCCAGGTGGCTCTGTATTCAGGCAGCAAACCCCAATAGCTTTCAAGCCACTGACCCAAACTGGAACTATTAATGTAATCTGGACTTCACCTCCTTTAGCTTCCCGCTGGTGAATGTCGGAGAGAGCACAGTGCGAATCCTCTTCCACTGCTCATCTGTGGCTATTGTAAGGGCAGACTCCAAATCTCCACTTAGACCAAAGACCTAGAGGGGGAGAATCAAGCAAAAGGTACCTGCTTATACCGTGCATTATGGTAGGATTTCAACCAGTACCTTCACATGGTCGTCCTGAACCCGGAACTCTGACTGTGCCCACAACGCCTCAGCAATGGAACCCCTGCTGCCTGCACCAGGAAACTCCGGGATCAGGCCCATTATCATACTACTGCAATATGGAAGCAAAGGCCTTGCCCTGCCTGGTGGGTGAAGCAATGAATTATATGCAATCCTACAGTATATTT
The DNA here is from genome assembly GCF_020497125.1 of Mauremys mutica. Taxonomy (NCBI): domain Eukaryota; kingdom Metazoa; phylum Chordata; order Testudines; family Geoemydidae; genus Mauremys; species Mauremys mutica. The sequence goes on along the minus strand of NC_059082.1, from coordinate 76,723,738 downwards.
GAACTGAAGCACTCCAAACATCCACCAACCTGGCCTCTGAGGTCAGTATCATTACCTTTGTTTTATAAATGGGGAAACTGAGGCACAGAGCTGGGACGTGACTTGCCCACGGTCACACAGCGAGTCAATGGCAGAGCCGGGAATAGAACACAGGTGTCCTGCCTCCCAGGCCTGTCCTGGGAGCAGCCTGTGTTACTGAAAGGTTGCATTGCTCTGAGAAAACCTTGCCTTCCCACCACACACATGCTGCATAGGAAAGCCCTATACTGGATACCTACCCGACGATTGGTAAAGACGGTATAGCACTCTTTCACCAGGATGGTTTTGATGATTACAGGGTCCAGAATAGCCAGGACTGGCTGCCTGCCATCAAAAAATCTAGGCCAAAGAGAAACTCTGAATCAGTCCTTTGTTTGTGTCAGAGCAGGAGTATCTTGGTTTAGTTATGAATAAATAATCATCCATACTAATTTACAATGCCAATATCAACGGGCCTCAGTTCTCCCCATCCCGCTCCCTCAAGCTCCCCTAAAACCTGTCAAAAGGGATAAGATTCTGAAATTGTTTTATTACTCAGTAAATAGAAGAAATGAGGGTGGAGGAATAGTTCCCAGCATTGATATCTAGCTTTTCTAGCAAAAATCTGCACTGCTGCCAACAGCATTGCCAAAGTGGGGTGTTTGGGCAGGGGGATGCTGATTCACTGTATTGATTCATTGAGTCTGTGCTGTCTGATCTCTCTCTGTTTCCCTCGCTGCTACCATTCCCTCATTGGTTAATAAATCCACCCAGATTAGCCCAAATGGAAGAAAAATGGATTTCTCTGCACAGCGTCTCAGACAAGCAGAGGGGAAAAAACCCAAACATCTGCAGCGTCTGTTATTTAATCAAAGTATGTAGAAAAACATTAAAATCCAAAGCTTGGGCCCAGGGGCGGGAGAGCTGGGAGTGCATGTGCACGTCTCAGATTTCACAAATCTCAAGCACTTTTATCTTTTAAAAATGTTTTGAGCTCATGAAACTTTTCAGAGTTTTGTGCAACAATTTCCCTCCGAGAGGATCCTAAGGGAAATGTGATGAGAGAGCTTCCTGTGTTTCTGGCCACACGAAACCTGCACTGTGAAAGAGGCAGTCAGGACTAAAGGTAGCTCATGCCCTGATTGTAGGAGGAGCAGATAAACAAGATAAAAACCTGCAGCAGCAGCCACCCTGGGCCACACAGAATGGCAACTTCAAAGGCTCCAGGCTCATTTGGGGATCTAGAAGCCATGATTTCTGTGTGGGCTGTAAAGCTGGGGAAAGGCGGTCTCCCTTCCTTAGCTGGGAAGGCTTATTTGGAGCACAGGGGTAAGGTCTGGACCGTACTGAGTGGAGGTGCCATTCTCAGGGCCGACGAGAGGGGTGGGGAAGCCGGTACAAATTACCAGGGCCCAGCTTCCCCGGCTTCGTTGGCCCTGTTTAGCCAGTCTGCCCTTGCTGGGGGGGCCCGAAATTTTTTTTTATCGGGGCCCGAACCCGCTCTTGGCAACCCTGTTTCTCTCAGGTTTAGGTGAAAGGGGAAGCACTCCACAGACACAAATGGCATCTCTGAAAGTGCTGCTGCTGAGGAACAAGGGAGAGCACAGAGAGAGGCAGTTTGTGCCTCCCTGGGATACCCAGCACAGGCTACAGGAGCCCTGAGGGCCACTCAAATTTGTGTCTTACTACAATGACCTCTATGGGGATTGGCAGGGGAGTTGAATCTTCCAGGAGCAGGCCGGACCCAGCCATGCCTCCTCCAACCCTTGCTATGCCCCCCCCATATCCCACAACGCCCCTGTGATTGTAGAGGGGCAGCTCTGCCTAGCTGTCAGAGCCACGTATAGGGGCTCCCTGTGCTGGAGGTATTCCTGGCGGGCCTCATGCCTGCCCTACAGGCTAGCTGGCACAAGGGGCTGTAGTGCCGTGTCTAATCTGGCCCAGAGGGGGTAGGACTGGGCTATTTACTAAGCTGCTGTGCAAACAAAAGTTCAGAGCACTACAACCCCAACCGGAAACAAAGGGCGAGAGAAGAGGGTAATGGGGTGAAAGGGTTAAAGGCCAGTTGGGCACATTTACTCCACCTGGGCAATAATCATATCCTAGCTTGTCAGCCAGAGAGGACGGGGCTGAAAATGGATGGGGTGGTTACGCAACAGACACCTGGGCCTTATAAACAGGCTGCGAGAGTTCAGGCAAGCAGGCTCCTGCAAAGGGCACTGTTAGGCTACGTCTACGCAGCAAAGAAAAACCTGCGGCTGGCCCGTGCCAGCTGACCAGGGCTGGCTCTGTGACCCTCCCACACTGGAGGGTCCTAGAGTCTGGGCTCCAGCCCGAGCCTGGATGTCTACACAGCAATGAAACAGCCCCGTGACCCCGAGTTGGCTGGCCCGGGTTTTTCTTCGCTGTGTAGACGTACCCATAGTGGCTAGAGGCCTCAGGGAGGCTAAGGTTGGGTGGGACAGAGCTGGAGAAAGGCCGTGGGGATTGAGCACAGTTCTCTGGGACTTTGGACTGCACTTGGATATTTATTATTATTGGGACTAGTCACTTCTCAGCTGGAGGGGCTGAATGGTGCCCAAAGACAGCCAGCCTGCCAGGGGTGCTAAAGATGAAAACCCCTGCATCATTGCACCCTGACACAAGGGGGAAGTCTCGAGATGAGCACTCCCCATTACAAAGAGCCTTTGAGAAACAAAGTGGAAGACCTCAGTGGGCTCCAGCAGCCTCTGTCATATTTTCAGCACAGAGGAACTGAGACTAGTGAACCTGAGTTTCCCCTGTGATCTAGCCTACCACAGCAGGAATTAAAATGCCAAGACAGAGCATTATATGGAGAAAAAGAGGTTGCAATGACCAATTGCCCTTTGAAAGGGTGTAATCATTATGTTTTGGGGCTTCCCAGATCTCACCATGAATTAGGGATTTTATTCAGTGGAAAACTCACCCCCAAATTTTACCATATTTCTGGAAACACTTCTTGTCAAAATCCAGAATTCCCTGCCAGAGAGAGAGAGAGGGGTTAGATGTCTGCAGGTAAACAGTGAGCAAAGGAGGGCCGCAGCTTGGATTTCTCCATAGCAAACCAGAAATAAATGGCAGAGATGGGTCAGGTGGGCAGAAGGGAAAGGTGGGCTGCCCTGACAAGCAGATACGTCTTTACTGCCAACAAGGGTGTGTTCTGAAGTTGAGTTAGCTAACACACCTTTTTTTCTGCAGGGAAGACAACCCCTTAGTGTGAATCCAACCACCTGGCGTAAAGGCACCACTTACGGTGACCATCTTTGTTGGATGGAAATAAGGGAAACCACATGAAAAAAGGGTCAATGCTTTATTTTAAGGGGCATTTTAGGGACAAGCCATTTCCCGTGGCATACGGTGTATCTTTCTCCCAAGCGAACATCTCTCCTGCCCTCAGGTGTAAAGCGTAATTATCAAGGTAACGTTTGGAATGACACGGGCAGTGAAGCAGGCTGGCTGTTCTGAGTACAATCCCACTCGAGACCTTGGGTGAGTACTTGGGCAGTTAGGCCAGGCTGCTGTGGGTACACTGCTATTTTCAGCACCCTGGCTCAATTGAAGCTAGAGCATTTACGTCTACCTGAGCTGGAATTACACCTCCAGCAGCTGTGCAGACGTACCTGAGAGAAGCTTGGTCTTGGCAGGGACTGGTGCTGGCCTCTCTTCAGTAGCTAGGGCAAACCATGACCACACAGGAGGCCAGACTCATGAAGAGCCATGGCACTTTGTCCCTTAACAAGCAGGGCTGGGAACATTGTGGACAGGATTTGAGCTTTTGGTTTCCAAAGGTCCCTAGCTGCTGCAGGGCTGCACCAAGAGTGGGGGAGGAGAAACTAGGGAGGAAAACAGGTGGCTGAGAATAAAGAGGTGGGTGAAACATATCACCAACTTCGCTCATCTCAGCCAGCGCCTGGTGGCAGTGTCTTACACCTCCTGAGGCTGTATCTTCTCAAAAGATCCCAAAGTACTTTACAAGCCCCACTGGAAAGCAGCCCCTCCAGAGCCACACACAGCATGCTGCAAAATAGTGAAGGGAGGGGAAATCCTAGCCAAGGACTCCAGGGCTAATTGCTGGGCTTGCAAGAAGGCCCGTGAGACCTTTAATGTCCACGCTGAGCAGGCAGGACTTAGAGTTTTAAGGCTTCATCTGAAATGACTGAGTATAGAGCCCACATCTGGATCGGGTGGAGACGCAAGAACCCAGGATTGAATAATGCTTCCTCCTCTTTAAAAAACCCCCAATCAAATGGTTGTCTTAGGGTAGGTCTGCACCACATTGCCCATATCTATGCCAGCATAGCCCCATCATAGAGATGCAGCTTATACCGATGGGAGGGCTTTTTCTGTTGGGGCAGCAACACCACCTCCCAGACTACATTGATTGAAGCATTCTTCCCTGGACACAGCTGCATCTACACGGGTGGTTAGGCAGGTGTAACTATGTCAGTTGGGGGTGCGGATTTTTCACACCCCTGACTGGTGTAGCTATTCAGATAGACCAGGGTTTAGCAATGGTGAATTAGGAACCACAGTACAGACTTGACATCAATTCCTCTCTCCTAAAGTTCTGAAGCCAAGTTGCTCCCATGGTTGGGGTACAATTCTCCTCTCTAAGGGCACATCTACACGGGAACACTCAGGAAAGAAAAATTAACTTACCCTAAAGTCACCTAAAGGGGTGACTTTAAAGTGCATTATTTAAAACACATTAAACCCCTCTGTCGATGTTCTTCATTCAGAGTAAAGTGGCCTGTAAGGAACTTCAGATTCATGCCTTGAGTTAATTCAGCTTAACTGTCCTGACTGTCCCCATGAAGACATGCCCTGAGTCTCCTATAGACACCTGGTTTAGACCCCTATTAAACCTTTGCACAGGAGCAAGGCAGAGACACCCCCCACCCTACAACCCCAGGTTAGTTAAGAGCCATTCTCCTCTGAATGGGCAGAAAGCACAAACTCCCACCACTCACATTCCGGTATTCGTGGAACGTTCCGATGAAAGGCAGAGGCCTTGGCCCAGGAATACCCAGCTTCTTAAAGAATCGGTATGGCCAGATCCCATAACTGCGAGGCAAACAGAGAGCAAATACATGAGCGACAGGTCATTTATATGTGAATGGCCCCGTGCTGATGGTTTAAACAGCTGTCACCGTCACTTAGGTACTGCTGAAATAATGGAGAGAGAACGCAGGGACGAAGGAGCAGGGATTTGTCTAGTTGTCTCTCTCTAATGGGAAGGGGATAAGTGTATTGCAGTCGCATTTACCTTCTTGTGCCATTCTCCATATGGCAAAATCCTCTCCACCCAACTAAAGCCCAGAGAGTCATACTCCATGCAGCTGGCGTGAGGGGAGAGGAAATCTACCCCCAGTCTAGGGCTAGGGTGAGAGACAGCTGCTGTTCCTGTCCATGGACTGGAACGTGGCCGCATTCCCAGCCCTTCAGTGCTAGTCATGCAGGATGCAGTAGCCACAGGATCAGCATAAAAAAGCCCATGCATGGCTTTCTGACTGGTACTATAAGGGGCCAATGCAGAGGCTCTTACTCTGGCTTTCAGCTGTTCACAGATCAGCTTCCAGCCCCTATGTGCTTACCCTATGCAAGAGCTGAACCGTGTGGAGAGCCTTGCAGCAGCTCTCTGTGTCACAGATGACTGTCACCTGCAGTGCTCAGCAAAGAGTCAGCTTCCAGCTGGTCTCAATCGTCTGCCTTAGCTTCCTTGCCACGTTACTCCACGTGGCCTCCTACATGTGGTAGCGCGGGTGTTTCAAACTGAGGTCAGAAGGCTCCGACAAAGCAGCATAAAGTCACTGCCCAAAGCGTAGCAGTTCCAGCAGGGACTCTGCAGTTTGGAGCTGCTGCCCTTATCTTTTTTATAAGGGCACAAAGTGTGTTCCATTGCCAGCGTGTAACGGATGCAGAATCGGAATCCCCAGCAGGTACGGAGGATTTGGAAACCTGCACCAATGTGCCTGATGCTGGGACATGACACCTTCTTGCTGGATAAGGGTGAGCTGGAAAGCTCCCAGATGTGCCATGCTGATGGGCATGAGAACCCGGTGAGTGGATGTGCCCATCTCTGTTCCCTGGGCTTATGCTGCCTTAGCTCAGTGAAGCAGCATGAAAGACCTGAATGGGGCATTGCTTCATGTGCAAGAAGCATGTAGATTTTATTTCAATACAGTAGAACAGGTGGTTGTTGCTGTTTTGGAAACACCATCTTTCCCTCCCCTAACAGAGCCAGGAGAGAAGCCAGAGGAGCTCCAGGCCTCAGGCCTGGAGGGGAGGCCAGCACTTACAAACATGGCTGTAAGGTTAGCCACCCAAACCTTCCCCTCTCCTGGGGGACCTACTTTAGGCACCGAAGGGTCTGTCTACACTGCAATTAAAAATCCACAGCTGGCCAGTGCCAGCTGACTCAGGCTAAGGGGCTGTTGAACTGCGGTGTAGACATTTGGGCTCAGGCTGCAGCCCGAGCTCTGGGACCCTCTCACCTTGCAGGATCCTAGAGCCCAGGCTCCAGCCCATGCCGGAACATCCACACTGCAATTAACCAGTCCTTTAGCCCGAGCCAGCTGGCACAGGGCAGCTGCGGGTGTCTAATAGCAGTGTAGACACAGCCTTGGCCCGAGCACTTTGGCCTGTGTCTCTTGACCAAAGCCCCAGACGGAGTCAGTATCCAAGCTGGGATTGGTCCCTCACCACTAGACCTCACCGCCTCTCATATTTTGGGCTGTCCCCCTTTGTAATTAGAGGTCATGCTGCCTGCTGCCTGCTGCACTATGGCTAGCAAGGAGCTTGCAAGCCACTAGTGCATTAGGTACATTTCTAAGGTCTGGTCTACACACCTACAACGTAGGTTGACCTAGCTATGTCGCTCAGGGGTGTGAAAAAGTCACACACCCCCGAGAGACATAGTTAAGCCAACCTAAGCCCCAAGGTAGACGGCGGAAAAAATTCTTCAGCTGCCACCTTTCGAACGGGTGGATTCACTGAATTGATGGAAAAGCCCCTTCTGTTGCTGTCACAAGTGGTCCCTGTGGAAAGAGTGAGAGACGTTATCTTTTTCTAAACTGAAAGTCAGGTTCTGTCTTTATATTTATAGGCCAACCCAAACTGGGGAGTTGAAGGCGGGAGGTGCTGTGCCCACAGGATTGCGGGACGAAATAGACCAGCTCTGCTTCGCAGTAAACAAGATGCGAGCCAGAGCGTCTTCTGCCGAGTTTCTTTGGCAAAAGGCGTTCCCCCTCCTTAGGGTGACCAGATGTCCCGATTTTATAGGGACAGTCCCGATTGTGGGCTCTTTTTCTTATATAGGCGCCTATTACCCCCCACCCCGTCCTGATTTTTCACATTTGCTGTCTGGTCACCCTACCCCTCCTCTGTGTATTATCCTCTCCCCCTGTTTCTCTTTTCTCCACCCGTAGAGTCCAGTGGAGTCCAGTGAAGGCCATGTCCTTCATTGTTAGGAAGGCCAGTCCCTCTTCTCTGCTGAATGTCCATTATTTTCCTGGTCTGTTTCTCCCCTAAATTCTCTCAAAGGCCTTGCAAGTACTGGTCAAACACCACGGAAGATCCCCTGTTAGAGGCAGGGTTCTACTTACAGCATCAAGAGGCTCATGAAGGCAATGAGTAAAAGCCAGGTTTCTAGGGATAAACTCGGAAGGAAATTCATCTCGACTCCCTGCCTGCTCCAAGCGAACAACTCTCAGCTCCAAAGAGGCTTCTCTGCTATTTAAAGTTTTTCAGCCTTCCAGCCGAGTACAGCAGTTTCTCTGCAAGGGATGTTCCTGGTCACATGACTTAGTAGGCTGTTATTTACTCTCGTTGCTCGATCTTTAACCCTCAAATGGACGTCTCCCTGGAGTGCCTGTGACAACTGTATCTGCTTTCTTTTTGCATCACTTCCCTCAGTATCCTCTGAGCGCGGAGGTGCCTTAGCAAAGCCTATTGGCCTGTAGCCAACCTACCTGTCAGATCCCTCATGCTGCCTCCCCTTTTTCCTAAGCTTAGGGTGACCGGATGTCCTGTTTTTATAGGGACAGTCCCGTTTTGAGAACTTTTTCTTATATAGGCGCCTATTACACCCCCCGCCCCCCATCCCGTTTTTTCACAGTTGCTATCTGGTCACCCTACCTAAGCTAGAGAGGTGCCCTGTGCTGGAGTCTTGAAATGCAGCCCCCGGCCACCTCATTGCTCTGACTACAGGGGGAGGGCAAACCAGTCAGCAACAGTGAACTGACCCATTTCTGTTCATCTACCCCCGTGGATAGGAACACCTAGGTGAGTGGGGGAGGGGACTGGAGGGTTCTAAGCACTCTGAACTCACCTGCGATATAGAACAGTGCTGGGCATCAGCTTCTGAAGGGGTGCTACCTGGAGACGAAAAGCTACTTCTCTGACATGCTGCCTGGAATGGGGTCAGAGGAGAACAGGACGAGAGGATGTGCTATACAGAAACTCCCCAAATGGCACCCAGCCAAAGCGTTCCAGGCTAGGTGGGTGAAGCAGACCATTTTTCTCCCTGTGACATACGCACTCTCTTTCCTTGTTTTATTTTGCTACAACCCTGTGTCTTTAAACCTGTGGTTCTCAGCCTATTTACCATTGTGGGCTGCATATGCAGCCGTGTCTGTGTTATGTGGGCTGCACCCGCACAATATATGTATACTACCCGTACGGCCCTGAGGATGTCACATGGGCCGCCCGCAGCTGTGTGCTGACTGGGCCGCCAGCGGGCCGCAGGTTTAGACCCACTGCTTTAGACCAGGGGTTCTCAAACTGGGGGTTGGGACCCTTCAGGGGGTCGCAAGGTTCTTACATGGGGGGGTCGCAGGCTGTCAGCCTCCACCCAAAACCCCCGCTTTGCCTCCAGCCTTTATAATGGCGTTAAATATATTAAAAAGTGTTTTTAATTTATAAGTGGGGGGGTCGCACTCAGAGGCTTGCTATGTGAAAGGGGTCACCAGTACAAAAGTCGGAGAGCCACTGCTTTAGATGGTTGTCTGGATGTCTTGTGCAGAACCTGCTGAGACAACGTAACCCTCTTAACCACTGAGAAGAGGGACTGATAAATGGGTCTCTGCAGCTGGCTCAGCTCAGATTCCTTGGTCAGAAAGACACAGACTAGGGCTTGGGCTACACTACAGAGTTAGATGGACCTAAGCCGACTTGTTTGACCTAGTTTCTGCATGTGACTGCACCTAAATTCGTCTCCCACCGCTACAGGTTCCCCGTTACAGTGACGTAATAACACCACCTCCCTGAACAAGGCAGAGCCACAGTCAACCTACTTCCGTCGACACAGGGCAAATGTAGACGCTGCATTACCGGCATCGGCCCTCAGAGCTCTCCAGCAGCTCTCCCACAATGCCTCTGTCCCTGCAACAGTGGTTGCTTCAGACACAATTTTGAACTGCACTGGCCAGGGGTCACAGACATTGGAAGTCACAGAATCATAGAATATCAGGGTTGGAAGGGACCCCAGGAGGTATCTAGTCCAACCCCCTGCTCAGAGCAGGACCAATCCCCAAGTAAATCATCCCAGCCAGGGCTTTGTCAAGCCTGACCTTAAAAACCGCCTCTCCCTCTTTTCTATCTTCCCCTTCCCCAGCCTGTTTTTGAAATGTCTTTTCCTGAGAGCCCACTTTGACGAACACAACCAGGGCTTAAATTCGCATAGATTATTCCCCAGAGGGCCCCCCGCCACATGCTAATAAAACTCCAGAGGGATGAAAATATTTACCGAGCTCCAACTGAATTTAAGCCCTGAGCACAACTACTAGCCCACCTTTGCACACCTCTGACCATGCCAGCTCCACGCACGGAGCTACTAGATGTGCTCCTGCCTGGAGCAGGCGAGAACTCATGGATCTCCTTATCCTGTGGCGAGGAGCTAAGGATCAGCCAAAGAAATATAGATATCTACGTGCAGCTGGCACAGGGGATGCTGAAACCTGGGCAGGACAGGGATGGACAGCAGTGGAGGGTGAAAGCAAAGCAACTTTGGCAGATCTGCCACTTCTCCAGTGAACTACATGCCTAGGTACCCTACTAGCACCCCACGTCTGACTGTGGATGTTTAGCGAGAACTTGACCAGGAGACCTCTGCAAGTGCACAGTGAGGAGGAGGAGGAGGTGGATGGGGGTGTGGGGGAAACAGTGGGAGACACAAACCATGAAGCCAGCCAGGATCCTCCACCGGAGTCAAGCCAGTCCCACAAGGCAAGTGCGGATGAACCTGCTGATGAAGAGGGAGCTCAGGTAAGTGTGTACAGGCCTTTTTCCTTATAAGTGTTTTTTTACCTATTCATTGCCCCAAGTCTTCTCTCTCTCTCCCTCCCTGCCCCTTCTTCCCCACTTAAAAATGGCACCATCCCCTCTGTGTGTTTAGAGAACAAAGGCATTGACTTGATTGCTCACTTTCCTCGTGAAATGTTAGAAAATAAATTTATACAGATTATTCTGGCTGTCCAGATGACACAGTCTGCATAAGATCAGTGTCCTGTGCTCGGACAGAGGGAGAAGAAAGAGGTGGAGGCAACATCAGCTCTTCCATTTTTTGGCTTGTTGGGCTCAGGGTCGCCCAGAGGATTCCGGGGGCCCGGGGTCTTCGGCGGCGGGGGGCCCTTCCGTTCCGGGACCCGCCGCCGAAGTGCCCCGAAGACCCGTGGCGGGAGCCCCCTGCCGCCGAATTACCGCCAAAGCGGGACCCGCCGCCGAAGTGCAGCCCGGTCTTCGGCGGTAGTTCGGCGGCGGGGGGGGGTGTGTGTGTCCCCGCCGCGGGTCTTCGGGGCACTTTGGCAGCGGGTCCCGGAACAGAAGGGCCCCCCGCCGCCGAATTACCGCCGAAGACTGGGCTGCACTCCAGCGGCGGGTCCCGCTTCGGCGGTAATTCGCCACTGGGGGGTCCTTCCGCCCCGGAGCGGAAGGACCCCCCCGCCGGCGAAGACCGGGAATGAAGAAGCTCCTGTGCTCTCTTGCCCCGCCCCCTCTGGGCAGCCCTGACCCTATCCACCCCCCCCAGAACACCCACAATCCAACCCCCCCATTCCCTGCCCCCTGACCGCTCCCCCCACCTCTGCCCCCTCGCTGTGCCCTGACTGTCCCCAGGACTCCCTGCCCCTTAGCCAACAGCCCCGGCCCCGGCCCCAGCCTCTTATCCCTGGCTCCCTCCTCACCCGGAGTCTCAGCGCCTCGCCCGACAGCCGCAGCGTGTCTCCGGCGGGGCCTGAGCTCCGCCCCGCTCAAAGCCGCGTGGTTAGGGGGCGGGGCTGGGAGTTCCACGCCGAGCGGAGGGAGCTGAGCTCAGCCCGGAGCTCACAGCCCCGCCCCCTCCCCACGCGGCTCTGAGCGGGGCGTGGCTCAGGGGCCCCGGCGGAGACACGCTGCCGCGCTGTCTGAGGACGCCGCTTGATGCGCTAGGGCTCCAGGAGAGGGGCGGAGGCGGGAGCCTCAGCTGTTCTCTTGGGGGCCCCTGCGGAGCCCGGGGCAAATTGCCCCCTTTGCCCCCCCCTCTGGGCGGCCCTGGTTGGGCTAGGCGGGGGCCAAGTGGAGTACTTTGTTTATGTGAACAGGGATGTCCCTTTTATCCTGTTGAGCAATCTCGATGAAACATTCAGAGATATACTCTGCAATCCTTTCCCGGACATTTCTAGGGAGGGGGGCCTTGTTTCTTTCCCTGCGATAGGAGACTGTCCCATGCCACTCTGCGACTACTTGTGCTGACACCATTATAGTCAACAGTCCTGGCCAGCTTTGGGACATCAGTAGCAGCTGGGTTCTCTGTGACTTTGTCACCATCAGGAGCGAGACATCAGCCTGTGAAAATATTGGCAATATTCACTGCACTTTCCTTATACTCACACCCAGAGGTTAATCCTTCCATGCAACAGCCCGCCCTTTGCCCCGCCCCCAGTCTCCGACTAGGCCGTACTCACCATGGCTTGTGCTGCAGAATGGGTCTGTAATGAAGTGCTCCGAAGCGAAAATGACAATTACCACGTCTTAGGAAAGGTGTTTATGGAAATAATACAAGGGAATGTTGAGACTTATCTTTCCCTTTCTGTTGTGACTGTAAATCTAATGCTGGATCTGTCTGTTTTAATCAGCAGCCTGTGGCATGGTAGCCTTTAAAGGTGTCCCCTCCACATCTGCTGAATGTCTGACCTGGTCAGAAGAAGAAAGAAGCAGACCAGAAAGGATACATTCGGCAAGATCCTTCAGTCCTCTGCAGCTGCTGACAGTGAACACAGGGATTAGAGCGGGACAAGTGGCTGAGAGAAGGGGGCAGGATAGGAATGGAGAAATCTGTTATGGGAGGAGAGGCAAAAGGACAGAGAGGAGCAGCAGGAAGCGCAGCAGGACATTACGGCTTTGGTCAGGCAAGCAATGGAGAGGTTGCAGAACATTATCGAGCTCCATGCACAAAGACTCCCGGCACAGCAGCCTTTACAGTTCCTGGGAAACGCCATGGTCACTGCTGCCTATAACCCCCAACATACCAGGTGGCAGCATGGCATGAACCCTTACCCTTGTGGCCACTGCATATCTGGGGAAAAGAGGAGAACCATAACCACACCCATAGTGACTTGTGATAACCGCAGGATCAGTCCCAGGCACAGTGTGCTACATGTTTTGTAACACAAATGAACCCTTGTAATATGTTTTTAATATTCATGTTTATCATTTATTTGGGTTTTCCAAGTATGGGTCACCCTCTTACAGTGCTGCTAAAATGGGTTTAACTTGTGTATTTGCTCTTTAATGTTGTCTCCCATTTCTTTGCACACAATAAAGTTATATTTTTGGAAACTTGGAATTCGTTTATTAGTTCACAATAAGCATAAATACCACTTTACAAAATTCATAACAGGAGTCAATAACCAACCTGTATGTAAGCTCTGTACACACCAAGGCTCACTAGTTCATAAAAGCATCACACAGCACTGCTCTGGCTGACTGTTAAAAGACCTTTATAGCTCCACAGTTAGCACTTCTAATAGTCCTTGTGTCCAGCTGTTCAAATGCAGCAAATAGTCAGTCCACTTCAAACCTCCCCCCTGCTGGTAGCCTTTCCCTCTTTCCCTCACAGATATTATGTAGTACACAACACACAGCTCTAACAACAGGAATAGTTGCCTCACTGAGATCCAATCTAGTCAGTAAACATTACCAGTGAGTGACCTTTGAATCTATCAAAAGCACATCCAACAGTTGTCTTGCACCTGCTGAGCTGTAGCTGAATCTTTCTTGGGTGCTGTCAAGACGGCTGGTGTATGGCTTCATGAGCAAGGGTAGGCGGGGTCTCTCATAACAACTTTTGGCATTTCAACATGGCCAATAGGAATGTGCTGGTCAGGGAAGAATGTCCCTGTTTTCAGCTTTTGGAAAAGTCCTATGCTCATCGTTGTTGAATATCTTCTCTCCTTCCTCCTCACACAACCTGTTGTAGTAATATTCACTGATGTTCCACAAATATAGTACAATTGTGTGTCCTGTATTAGCAACAGTCTTTAGAATTGCGCTGAGCTCTGTAGGGTCCATGCTTCTGCCAGAGAGATGGTGGAGAGACCGAAAAGCAGCGTAAAGGACTATGGACGTTTTTTAAATGGCACAAGAATTATGAGATGGAATGAGCATTATAGGATGGAGAAGGTGGCATTGTAGGAATTTGACCCCTAGTTCCCAGAAATCCCTGGGTGAATTCTGTTATGCCACAGAGCACTGTGAAAATGTCCCACAAGTGATTGCACCAGATGGTGACACAGGCCACACTGGGATACCCACCCATCGTGCACAGCATTTTCCATCAACGCAACCACTTGTGGTGAGGATGCACAGTGCCAACACAGGCAACAAAGTGTGCACGTGCCCAAGCTATGTACAAAATCCGGCAGCTGCATGTAGATGTAGCTTCTGTCAACCAAACTTTGTAGTTTACATGGCCTAAGGCAGTGTCTCCCAAACCCCTGTGATGGGGTGTCCACCCCACACCAAGCAAAGCAGGTTCAATTATGTCAATTAACCTTGTATGTTGCATCTGGCGGAGAGTCAGAGAGCAATAAAGCCTAATGGAAGAGGAAGTTCACCCAGGAAGGAGCAGGTTGGGCCTGTATAAAGGGATGAAGCTGAGATGGAAGAGGGCTGCAGGGGAAGTAGTCTACAGTTACTCCCTGGGAAGAGAGAGTTTGGGCTGTTAAACCCAGGGGGAGAGGGCAGAAGATAGAGAAGGGACATAGGAAGGACTCCAGGGAAATAGCAACAAGGTCTGGGAGCAAGTCACTATTGCTGGACATAGGGTCCCTGGGCTGGAACCCGGAATAGTGCATGGGCCCAGGTTCCCCTACCAGCCACTGGGAAAGTGGCACAGGACTTGGTCTTGAACCAGATGACTGCCTGGAACAGCATGTGGACAGCTGATCCAATGGGAATTTGATGCTCCGGAAGGGCAGGGCTAGACAGTAACCTGCCAGAGGGCTGAGGCTTGAAGAGGGAGCACTGTTAGCCCTGGGGAGCGAGAAGGGACATGGTGTGAGCATCTATCAGAAAGGAGGGGCACCTGACCTCGAAGGCACTAATCCCCACACACAGCCATAAGAAGGTGTCCCGGGGTGAGTGCCCTCATTACAGCTCCCTCTTCAGATAACGGAAACCAACTGCAACCCTCTTCAATCCCAGCATGTGATGTGAAAGGCCTCTGCAAAATGAGGAGACTGTGCAACTCTTCAGTCTGATGCTCCCATTCCTTTCCGACCTGCAGTGATAGTGATACCTAATGACAGGCAGTGCTATAGTTAATAATAGTTGACATTTAAAGTATCATTATTGGCACCTGAATTAGTGACCACTAAAGTGAAGAGGGGAGGTCACCCCTCAGAGCTATTGTTTCAGCCTCTCTGCAAAGAAAAATTGGACTAAGGGATCATCTCCATCCGGTGTGCTGCTGTCAGACTGGGATCCTCACAGTGCGTGGGAGATATGTAATGGCCTCTCGTGAGAACTATTTCAGGGCCAGAAGGTGACATTACCAAAGATTATATCAGGTCTCAGGAGCTAATTATTAACAGAGTCCTTGCTTCAGGATCACACACCAGGTTATGGGAGTTTATCTTGATAACATAATGCTTCTTTTCTTGTGGTTGATTGTCCTTTCACTCAGTATCCTAGACGGGGGGTATGGGGAGTTCTTTCTATAGCCGTGAGCAGACTCCCTCTTGCTTGCATGGTTGAATTAACCTCTCTGAACAGAGCTGGTTTTCCATTTTTCATCTGGACTCTTCAAGACTGTATTACCTCAAACACAAGAGTGCTGTCCATGGCAGAGCAGGCCCCCTCCAGCCCAGCGTGGGCAAGTAAGACAGGAGGAACCAAGCTGGCCAGTGCTTCTTCCAAGCCACCATATGGTTTAGATGCTGATGGTTTTGGTGACTTATCTGCTCCTTCCCTGGGAGGACCTGACAAGAGTGAGATTCTGAGAGGAAGCTCATTGGATGTTAAGAAACTCACAGGGCCCAAAAGGCCATTAGGCAAATCTAGCAAGTGGCACTTATGTTCAGAGCCTCCCACTGTCAGCAAAGGGTTTTCCAGCTGGGTTTCTGTTACCTGTATCCCGGAGATGGTCACGACTTCCCATCCACTCTGGGCCTGTGGTTGCAGAAGGCAATTGGTTTTGTCTGGCGGGTCCAGTTCTCTTGTGAAGCATGGCAGGGCACTTCCTTTGCCTCGTCGGCCTCAGCGTTTCTCCCTTGGGTGGTAGGGGGCCTGGAGTAAACCAATCTGGTGATGCCGGAAGGTTTTTTTCTTTGCTCGGGTTTTATTTTCCCTTATTTGCATGGTGGGCCTCAGGGTTGGCTCAGAAAGTTCTCCTTAAGGAAAAGAAAAAAAAAAAAAAGAACAAAACCTCCAAACGCACAATGGAAACAGAAATACTTCCCCCTGGCCCCTCTTCCGGGGTGTTACCCTCCCACACTGGCTCCTACTTGCCAGGGTTTCCCCAAGCAGCTGTTATCTCACTTTCTTTCCCCATAGGGAGGGGAGACAGCCTTCCACCCCGGGGAAGCCTTTCCTTCCCGCCGCCACTACCCCTGCTGCAGCCTGTCTCTCCCCTCCCCTCTCGCAATGGAAGAGGGGTTTTTAAAGGTCACTGGCAGCACTTAACTGACCGCAGGCCTCTCTAGTTTCCTTTTTCAGCTCCTAGAGAACAGGGTCTTCACCATTCTAGTACTGATGTATCTGCCTTCCACTCTCTGCGACAGTGGGGCCTATTTCCGGTCCTCCCTCCATTCACATATCCAGGTGGAGTTCCTCTGGGCGCCGTCCGCTGGCTCCCTTGACACCTTTGAGGAGCAGTAGGCTCTGTCCAGGGTTCGCTGCTCGGTGTCTCCTTTGGGTTCTCTCTTTTTGACCTTCACACCCACCCTTGTTTTTCTTTTTTGTTGTCCCAGCTTCAGCCCTGCTAGCACGAGTCTCTCGACCCAGGCTGGGAAGCACATTCCCAGCTGCAGTGTAGACCTACCCCAGAGGGCTAAGTTAGTAGGGATGTTGGGGGAGGCTACGGTATTGTGCCAAGCTCTTATTTTCACACCATCAGACACAGCCAGTGCCAATCTTTTTGAAACTGCAGAAGCTCCCTAGCTGAAGCCCACACGAAAGAGGGATGAAGTGGTGTTGTTTCTGGTGGGACAAGATCACCGGCAGCCACAACTTCTCGCTGCCATAACGTGTGCAGTGATTTATTTGCTAATCAGTCAGTCAGTTTACTGGGGAAGCCTGGCTGATTTCCAAATCCCGAGGCTGCAGCAAATTTCCAGCTCTCCGCAGATCAGGGCTGGCAGTGAGTGTTTGGGGCCAGAAACTCTGGCTCTTTAACTTTACGCGTCCTTTTCCGCCCTTCAGATATCTGGTTCTTTTATTTTTCTTGTCTCACAGGCTCCACAAAAGTGTGGATTATGTGATACCTTTAGAGCCACCGTTCCCACTTTTCATATAATGCCGCCTCTTCCAAAGCCCACAGCAATTATATCCAGCTTAATACAGAAAGGAGACTCGAGACCGCAGTTATGGGGAGGGAGGTGAATTAGCCAGTGCTCAGTTTTGAAGAACAAGCCATTTGAGAGAGCATAGCTCTGTAAAAGAGTAGTAAATATCCCATCTAAGGGCTGGCTGCACTCCATCTCCTACACACAAACCCTTTGATTTTCCAATAACCTCTACTAACGACTGCTGGGAACCCAGCCTGTATTTCCAGTTTTCATCCCCCTCCTCTCTAAATCACAGGAGAGCAGCTGATGGCAAAGCCAGTTCCCCCAAGGAAGGAGAGTGGACTGACCCAGACAGAAGGTAAGGAAGAGATGGGGCACCAGACAAAATAGGATTTAGTTCAGTGTAGCACCTTCCGTACAAAGAAATGTTTCCCTACCTGCAAAATGGGCTTCAGCTCCAGTGATCCATGCTAACAGGTCCACTGACTGTGGGACAGATCAGAAGACAGAAGAGTCTCTCACCAGAAGGCGTCACTGCTGCTGTCACACATAGGAAACCAACTTCTCTAGAGTGATCAGACTAATAGAAATGGTTAACATGCATCAGTGATACAGAATAACAACAACCGGGCAGGTCATCGGAGCAGCTCACACAGAAACCCTTTGTACCATTTGGGAGAAAATCTCTTTCCTGCAGTAATTAGCTGCAGTAACCCTAACAATGGACTCTGTCTAACACAGTGGTTCTCAAACCTTTGTCCTGGTGACCCCTTTCACATAGCAAACCTTGGAGTGCAACCCCCCCCTCATAAATTAAAAACACTTTTAAATATGTTTAACATCATTATAAATGCTGGAGGCAAAGTGGGGTTTGGGGTAGAGGTTGACAGCTCCCGACCCCCAGTTTGAGAACCCCTGTTCTAGCAGTACTAGTGATCCCCATTCAGAAGAGGAAAGCCAGATCCCTGAACCAGGCCTTAGCAAAGGACTTCCAGCGGCTGCTCTCCCCTCACTCTGTTGGACTTCCGCTGATCGGGGGCACAGGGATCCCTTCTCAGAGTTTCATTTCCTTCTGTGCTGCTCCAAAACAGCCACAAGGGTGATCAGTTCATGGAAGAGCTGTTTGTCTTTTCCTTTATATTTCCAGGTTGGATCACACGGAGTGAGGGTAGGACCTTTCCCTCTCCCATAGGGGGCTGGGGCAGAAGGAAGGGAGAGGTGCTCTCTGGATGAAGGTGAAAGCCAGGATTCTTCTTTGGGATGGAACTGGGCACAGCACTCAAGTCTACGTGGGGAGGGTGACTGGCGATGAATGAGAATCTGCCAGAAAAAGCATGCGATTTGTCCTAGCTTCCTGGCTCAGAGAATCACGACCAAAAATGCCACCTCAAGTGAAAAAAACTGACAGAACAAGATGGCACCAGACTGAGCTTCCAAGGTGGAGGGATTTGATCGAACGTGGGTGTTAGAAAACCCCTAACTAAAGGGAAGAGATCCCTCGGAATCCACCGAGACCCTCCCGTAGCACCAAATGCAAAGACTGACCCTTTACCAAGGGCCAGATTTTTCACTCGGCCATACCATGGAATATTAAGAAAACCAGCTATTTGGCACCTAAAGAGGGAAATATCCTATTTCTCATAGCATAAGGGTAGGTTATCCAGACTCTGTGGTTACCTGTCTTGGGGACTTGAGAAGGGTTTCAGTGCCTTGATTGAATAGTCCTCGGTGCTTCAGGAGGAGATTATTGGAGTGTATCAATTCCTTGTCTAGGTAAAAAACTGGCCAGGTTTTGAATCCTGTTCTAACATACATCCTGTGCAAGCCCATTGCAATCAACGGGGTGTAAACCAGAAAAGACCAGAACATCGCCCTTCGTATTTAGAGAGTGTGTGGAGGGTTGAGGGAGCCTTGGTTCCCGGAAGGCCTTGCTGAGATGGCTTGCCAGCTCCATATTTATGAAGGGAAGTAGGGACCTCGTCTGCTGATGAGAGGGACCAGATGTCGAGGGAAGGGGGAGGATCAGCATTCTGAATGAGAGCCCATCTGGGATAGGGCTGTATTATTGTTTGTATTATAATAGCACCAGCACTGGGGTAGGCACTTGCCACACACATGTGAAGATAGTCCCTGGCCCAAAGAACTTACCTTCTGCTGCTACGGCAAGAGTGACACCAACAGCACGCTATCGCTACGATAGGCGAAGAGCAAACACGGCACTCCCCGAACTGCGTTACTGATTAATTAGTGCACTGGAATGACTTTTCACTGATCTCATGTGGCAGAGGCGTTACCAAACCTTCATGAAGTAACATTATATCAATAGAGAGAAAGTTGATTCCTTTTTTGTTCAAAAGATCAATGATGATAGCCGTGGGAGTCAGCAGTTTTACAATAAACAAACTGCAGGCTCCCGGTGTGACTTCACTCTTTTATGGAACATACCATGTATGGTCTTGACCTTGGCCAGGGACAAACAGAACCCTGGCTTCCTGCTCTCTTGGAGAGCCATTCACCCCGGTACTGAGAACCTCACCAAGTTAGTACAAGCCTCTGTTTCAGGGGTCATTAGCTATTAGAGAAGGTGGCTTGCAACTGAAGTCATATCTTTGAGGGGTTAAGTGTCTTTAGCTATAGAGGATGCTATAGATTCCTGAATAGTCAGAAGAAGTCTTCTTCCCTGGCTCCATGAGCTGTTATAGAAGTGGCTTCTTAACTTTCCTGACCATGCCATTGTTACTGGAATTTTACAGACAGCGTGCCACTACATTCCCTATTGAATAAGAAATAAAGCCTTGGGACACCAGTGAATAGCGAGATGGGTGTGAACCTCCACTAGATGCACTGTGATATAAAGGATTATTTCTCTAGCTTGGGGACACAGGGTGATTCAGTCTGAACCCAGTTAAACCCAGCAGGCAGCTTCCACTAATGTGTCAAAATAACCCTTCAAGGTTTCAGATAGAACTCCAGACAAAGGTCCAGTACCACTCCTATGTTTGTTACAGTTAGCAGCATGGTCTGACTGCATCTACACACAGCATAGTTAGTAACTGTGGTAGCTAGCAGTGTCTCTCCCCTGCCAGAGTCTTTGGCAGGTGCATGGTTCAGCCGTTAGCCAGTTCAGCACCTTATTTTGCAATATGGACAGGAAACTGTATTCAATCATGTCTATACAATCATTTTGGCTGGTCTTCCTTCCTCTCTCGTATTTCTCTGTGCTGCGGACATCCCAGAGTGCATTGCCCCATATGTGGCTGGTGCTGCTCTTTGTCCTTCTCAGGATGCTCTACCGCAGGGTACACTATAGGATACTTGCCCCGATTTTCCCACATTGCACTGATTCAGAAATGGATGAGCAGCATGGTAGGAAGGTGTGAATGCAAAAACCACCGTGTGAGGGGCACAGGCTGATTCATTCTGAGAACCCAGGTACACCCAGCAGGCAGCTTCCATGAACACGTCCAAATAGATCTTCAAGGGTTCAGAGAGAACACTAAATGAACCGTATTATTTATGGTGACCATAACATGACAGCTGCAGCTGTAACACAGATGGGCCCCAAAAGGGGCCCAGGGAGATGGATCCTACAGTGTAAGAGAAATGGCCAATGAACTTCCTAGACTGACAATTATTTTTGAAAACCTGCAAAACTGGGGAGGTGTCAGATAAGTAGGGCCTTACCAAAATCATGGTCTATTTTGGTCAATTTCACCGCCACTGGGTTTTAAAAATTGTAAATTTCATTATTTCAGCTATTTAAATCTGAAATTTCATGGTGTTGTAACTGTAAGGGTACAGACCCAAAAGCGGGGAAGGTCACAAGGTAGGGCGGGTCGCGGTATTGCCACCCTTACTTCTGCGCTGCCGCTGGCAGGGTGCTGCCCTCAGAGCCGGGCACCTGGCCTGCAGCCGCTGCTCTCTGGCCACCCTGCTCTGAAGACAGCACAGAAGTAAGGGTGGCAATACCACAACCCCCCTAAAATTACCTTGTGACATCCCCCTCCCCACTACCCTCTTTTGGGTTAGGACCCCCCATCTGAGAAATGCTGATCTCCCCTGTGAAATACATATTAGTGTTATAAGAATGTGTTTAGTGTTTAGACTTTATGGAAGACTTGTAGGATGCTGCATGTATTAATCCTAGTTATAATATCTGCATCCCACTTAATACTTAAGTGTGTGCTCTAGAACTGTCAAATGTTTTTTCTGAAACTGTAACTCACCAAATGGGAAAAAGGTCACCGAACGCTGGATTTCTATCGAACGCGTTATCTCCTGCCCATCATGAAGGCCTTTTGAACCCAAATGGGTTGTTGTGGCACAAAGACCTTGTGGATTGCTCCCCACCCCGCACTCACGAAGTGGTTCCATGCAGAAGTGCTCGTCCCATCACCTTGAACTCTAGGGAACTGGGGGGCAGGGGGAAATCCCCAACCAGAAGGAATTAGATCTTTTTATGCTGTTTGGACTCAAAGATGCAAAGATTCCTAAACATAAGCCAGAGATTTCCAGGACAAACCTGGGTTAGCCCTATTGGACATATAGAACTGGCATATTTCAGCAGCTCTATCACCCTCTGAAACCTAAGACCACAACTCATTTGTGGATGTATGTTTATCTGCTTTAACCGTGTAAATAATTCTCATTTCCTTTTCCTAGCTGATAAACCTTTAGTTAGTTTATTACATGATTGGCTACGAGCCTTGTCTTTGGTGTGAGATCTAAGACGAAAATTGACCTGGGGTAAGTGACTGGGCCTTTGGAACTGGGGGTAACCTGAATATTTTGTGAGCTTTGGTGTAAAGTGACCATCTAGCACAGAGTCAAGCTTGCTGGGGTGGCAAGATAGATCGGAATGCCCAAGGGGCCTGTCTGCGACTCCAGGGTAAGGCTGTAGTGCCTGAGGAGCTCACATTTGTTACTCGGTTGGTGAAATCTAATTACAGAACTCACAAGCAGTTTGGGGTTTGCGCCCTGCTTCTTAACCATCAATCCTGGGGTTGGTATTCTTGCTCGTGAGCCACTACAGACATTGTGGCAGTGGGATCCTTGCCACTCAGGCCACTGAATACTAGACTGAACAGAGCTTTGTGGGAACAATCCTGCACTGCCCAGGGGAGGATGGGCTAGAGGATGACCAGTGGGAGAGAAGACCCCTGAGGCACTTCTCCCATTGCTCTTCAGCTACGAGGAACGTTAGTAATGTAGCCACAAGGTTCCTCATTTCCCCTTCGCCCTTTGAAAAGATCATATTGCAACACAGAACCATTTCCCACAGCAGAAAGCAACACTTTAGACTTGTTAATGAAGCAACTTTAGTTGACTGTCCCACCTTTGACTATTCTGTGAGATGCTCCTTTCCTTTCCTCCCAGACAGGGAAGCACTTTCCCACTAACCCACCTTCCAATGAGCCTCTTGCTCACTCCTGAACTTGTAGAGACTACCCGGGCAAGCATGAGATGTATAACTTCCTCCAGGGGTTTCACTCTCAGGGAACGATTGAGTGTTGGTGTTCACTGCTCGCCTCTTTCTCATGGACCCCAGGACCAAGCCCACCACGTCTGCATGTTCCCATCACTTCTGCATGGCGATACCACAGGCTGTTCTGCCCGAGCAAGAATCTATTTCTGTTAAATCGGTAATCGCTCTGCTCCTGAAGTGCTGACAACTCAAAAGAGCATTTCCCCCTCTATACTCTGTAATTTCCCAGTGAGGAGAGAGAATGATAGTTCAAAGCAAGAATTACAGCACACAGCAATTTATAAAAACCAGAAAGGCTGGAGCACTCTCCATGCGATCAAATACCGCAACCAGGGGCAGGTCGTCCAGCTGTTCTCTTTCTGACCCAATTATAACTGGAAAATGATTTTGCCACAAAGGAGCAAATTGAAATAAGGGCCCCGCCCCTTGTGGTCCCTTGGAAGGCGTTTAGCACTGCTGAGTGACATGTGCCTTCCTCGTCTTAAACCTCCAAGCAGGTAACCTTGGCTCACCTATAATCAAAGCACCCAGTGCAGTCCAGAGACCCATTCAGGGGCAAGGTGGAGATGCCGCATTTGTAATGCCATTGATTACATCTTAACAGTGTCATCTGCTCTTCAGCCATAATTTAGAACTGAGCTTCTTGATAGTGCACTGTGCATCTTCCCAGCAAGGGGTGTCCTTCTGAAAGAGGATTCAAACACCACCAGTGAGTAAAGTAACCAGGAGGTGAAGGGAAAGGACTGAGGAGATAAGATGGTGGGATTCCAAACTAACGCTTGCTTGTGCTGCTGTGGAAAGTCATGTGTAGGTAGATATTAGGTGTGCCTACCTAGGGAATTGGACTGGAATAGCTGCCTGGGTGGACAATCGATTCCAGAATAAAAATGGCTTTTATTCCAAAATAATGAGTGCATTTCCGAAGCCTCATTGAGGGATGGGAGAGGGACGATGGAAAGGAAGAAGCATCTCCTTAAATAGTGACCAGTCATGAATACATCGTGAGAGATATTTCTTTTCTAGCCTGGTATGCGCACAATCGTCTGAGTTTAAGGAAATCTTTATCCGCCTCTGGAGGGGTATAACAGGTCCCTGTCTCCATGCTGTCACCTGAATCATGTCCTTCAGTTCCCAGTGATTCAGAGAGGAAATTGCTATGGGACAATGCAAAATGCTGCCCACATCCATTCCCAGGGATCAAGAAGCTAGGGATGGGAATCAACACTGAGTCTCTTGCATGGTCGAGCACTGTAGACAACAAGCATAGTTTAACAACATCCTCTTTTTACTGTGTAAACATTGTGTATGTGCTAGACAGCAGCACAGGTGCTGAGACATTAGGATGAGCATGTTAGAAATTCCTGGACAGCCAGAGATTAGATAGCACTTGCTCCTTACACCGTGTTGCAAATTGGTTTCCGTAAGAATGGAACGTTTGCATTTTTATCTGGAAATTTTCGAGCCGGTTGGTGAAGCACAACAAATGATTTTTTACAATCAGAGCTTTCAATATTTTATAGTCCTGGGCCAGAGCGCCCACTGAACGCAGCCTCTCATACATTTTTAGAAATTCAAGCGTATTTCTCTAGCTACCCTGCATCATGGTACCCTGGCCATCCAGTTTTGTACTTAGCACCCAGCTCTTATGAAATTAACTGCTCACACTCTGCCCCCCTCCACGAAGAGAAACTACATCTCAAGAAGGCAATCCTTTGATAAGAGCTCTGCTCAGGATACTGGGGCTCCCCTTAACAGTCACCCAAGGCAGTTCAAAAAAACATGGCCAAAGCAACTATATCACTTCGATGAATTTGTGTTGTATGATCTCACCCACGGAGCAAAACACTCTCCTACACTTTGTCAGGGCGGGTTCCATGTTGCCAACCCCCAAACGTTCCAAAATCA
Source organism: Mauremys mutica (assembly GCF_020497125.1). NCBI lineage: Eukaryota > Metazoa > Chordata > Testudines > Geoemydidae > Mauremys > Mauremys mutica. Next base: position 76,699,327 of record NC_059082.1, on the reverse strand, counting down.
TGGGTCAGGCCTCAAAAAATCATGAAACTGGCTTAGGAACTCATGAGATTTAAAAAACAAACATTGGGTTTGCTGTTTTCTGGTTTCTGAGCCATTAGGGCGCCCTCCGGTCTGTAGCAGGGTGCTGGTGCAAAGGCACCTAATTAGCCCCTGCTCTGCCAGCCCCAGTCAGGGGAAATAGATTGGGCCTGGGGAGAAGTCTGGTGCCTGGCCTTTGGAATTGGCTGCACCTGCGGGCCTGAGGATTCAAGGGCTAGAAAGGCTGGCTGGCAGCCAGAAGAAGGGGGAAATGGCCAGGGGAAGGTCAGTCTCCAGGCTGAGGGAAGACTCTGTTTAGAAGAGGAGATTATCAGGCCTGCAAGCTCTGTATCTAGTATAACAGTGGTGGTGGGAGAACACTGGGTAAATAAAGCCACGGGTGCTGCAGAACTAGGAGCTTCTCTGAGCTTTATTGGGGCAACCAGTGGGCCCCAGGAAGAGGGGCGGACAAAGGACTTGTCACAGGGTCACAGTGACAAGCTTTTTCTGCAACCAGGAGGGCTAGAAACTTTTTTTTTTTTAAATGGAAGATGAAATTCTCTCATAATCTCTTCACCCCAGGAGCTGGGGATTTAAGAAAAACACCAAATATCACAAGCCTCCCAATAAAAATCGCAGGAGTCGGCAACAATGCGTTTTAGGGCCAGAATCTGGTCGTAGTTTAGCTAATCTAAATCCATGGACTAAGGGCAGAATCTGCACCTTGCCTTGCTATCTCCAGTGTCTGTGACTAAAGTAGCCATCTCTTTCTGTAGAGAGCGCTGTGCAGATTGATCAAAGAGCGACCTCATCGGTGAGTGATGTAACCTCTTAGGTCTGCAGTTATTTCAGCATAGTTATCACATTAGCAAGCTGTGCTGCTTGCTACAGGTCAGGGCATGCCTGGGCATGCTACTTTGGAGAAGCACAGCAGGGGTGACTGGAAGCTGCTCACTCATCCCGATGGGGAAGAATTTGCCATGGCAACTGAACCTGAGTATTAATAGATTGTTTTAACCCTTACTTACTTTTGAAAGAAATAAGCACATTTCTCTTACCTCGCTAATTTCTTTCCATGATGCGGCAACACCTGCATGAACTAATAAATGAGTCCTCATATGTCCGTCAACGAGGTGTTGGAACAATTCATACGCAGGATTGTTGTGTCCAGTTCTTCCTCCTGTCCTGTCCCTGCCGCGGCTAATGCAGGATTGCTCCCTATTCTCAGCTGCTTCGTGCAGTTTAGTTTTTAATGACCCGGATGATAGGGTTTTCTTCACGTCTCCTGGGAGATCATTTCACAGGCTAATAGCTCAGTCTGGAAATGCATCCTGCACTTCACACCAAATTTTCCATAGCTCAATTTCTTCCCATTATTCCTAGTCCCACCCAGGATAAAACGAAAACATTCCTCACCCACCTCCTTGGTGTTTACACCCGCCAGACCCTCAGTGTGAATGGCTAAAAAACTACCCCAACATAAAGAAAATATTTGTATTTAAGAGCAGAGAGTTGTACTGATAAAAGGCTAATTAACTCTCACACACATTCCCTTGGTATAGCACGAATGAAATCGCTATGTTGACTGATTGTAAAGCATGCTGACAGCCTTAGAAGGAAGGGACTTCATAGGTACCCAATAGTATTACATATACTTCCTTTCATGGCTATCTTTATGCCTGACCTTGAGTTCTCAGTTTGGATAGCGCACAAACAATTAACGTCTTGCTTACACATGGTTTCTTTTTTTCAAGGACCAGGATAAAGGGCAGGACAAATGTATTTCATTCCCATTGCCTCAGACAGCATCTCCTCCTGCTTTGTCACGAAATCACATGCTGTTGAGTAAAACCTGCAGGAAGCCGTTTCCTCATCAGTCACCAGGGTATTAAGTAATTTGGGGAGACACCCTTTCATGATATTATAGGCTTTGTGCTGGCTGCTTCCTCCTCCCTGACCTTTTAATCTCCTCGTGCTCTCATACACTGTCGCTTTCTTAACTTCTCCATTTATTGGGCCAGATTCTCTGCTAGTGAAACTCCATGGGCTTCAGTGGAGTTAGGCCAGCACAGAAATTGTCCCATTGTGTTAAACCTTTTTGCTGCTATTCAGATACTCAACCCTTTCAGACACCAGTGTCACATGAACTTCAAAAATGTTGCTTTTACTGTGGGTAGTTATGGTCCTGAAGCTCTTATTTAGTAAGGGCAAAATCTTCTGCATGCCCTGCACCTGTCCTGTATCTGAGACTCTTATACGCTCTGCTCTTTTAAACATATTTTCAATTATTTTTCCTTTTAAGGGGTATCTTGCACCACCAAGGTTACCTACTGCCCCGGAGCCCAGCCAGTCTTTATCTCTGAATTGTGTCCTACCCAACACCCTGCCCGGAAACTCCCTACCATCTTCTCACCCCCATTCCTATGTCCTCTGCCCCAGTAGACATTCCTCAAACTGGTTCCCTCCCCATTGCTCATTCCCTCTACCCCTCAGACATGGTTTGGCCAGAGATCATCTGCCTCTAGTCAACATGTCCCTTGCTTTTTGAGCTCTCCCTTTACACCTGTCCACAGATCTTCTACATGAATGGAAACAAGCAGATGCACATAGTTCCTTTCTCCAAAGCAGAGGTCCCACGTCTTGAACAAATATGCCTCTTCCCAGTCTCATCTAGGAACTAATGTGTTTATGCCTCTTCCTTCTTTCCAGTGGAGAGCCCCACTACAGGATTCTGCCCTAGTCTCGATATAGGACAGTTGCAGCTTCAGCTCCTGCTTTTGTTGTCCTGGGCTTTCCAGTTCATCCCGACGCTTGCAGCATTGTGTGCACCCGCACAGTGATGGGGTGCTACAACCAGTGCTTGTGGAGAAGCACAACACACTGTACTCCTGAAAAACACCAGACAGGAAGCGTGGCAGTCGTGGGGAGGAACATACTTTTATACTGGGCAGAGACCTTGAGAGGTGGAGGTGGGAAGCAGACTAGGAACCATAGAAAAGGGATAAGTCTCCCGTCTAAAATACTTTGTTTTACTTAAGGACATGTGATTGCTTCACAGTATGAGCCATTCCTTCATGCTCTGCTTGGCTTGTAATGTCCAGGCAAGGCTGGGAGGAAGGAGGACTCCTTTTTCTCTAAGCCATGGGCATCCAAATGAACATAAATGTGCATTTATAAAAACATTTCTTTTGGTTTTGTAGAAGGGCCAGGATGGGAAAGAAGAAATGGGCAAGAAATGAAAATAACGAGTGAATCAAGCAAAGGAGGAAAATATAGAAAATCAACCGGAAGGGTAAGTTCAATGAAAACGTTTTAAAAATGAGAAATTAAAAGAGAAGGGAGCTAAATAAAAACCACAGAGGAGACAACATGGTGAAGAGGAGGAAACAATGAGACAATTACCAGGAAGAGAGTCAGCAACCAAAACAGATTTCTTGATTCAATCAAGTCATAGACTATCAGGGTTGGAAGGGACCTCAGGAGGTCATCTAGTCCAACCCCCTGCTCAAAGGGGGACTGATCCCCAGACAGATTTTTGCCCCAGATTCCTAAATGGCCCCCTCAAGGACTGAACTCACAACCCTGGGTTTAGCGGGCCAATACTCAAACCACTGAGCTAGCCCTCCCTCTGTCATTCATTTCCTGTACTGTTCAGAGTGGGGCAGGCAGCCAAGCCATTTTTCTGTAGGATTGTTTAGGCTGCAAAAGCCATGGCAGCATTCCCACATTCTGCAGTGTTTATATCCATGCTATGCTATTAAACACAAAAACATGTGCAGGGGAAACGTGTGCTGAAAACAGTTAAGGCTGGAAGTGGGAGGATGATATGCTTTGGAGCTGAATCACCTCAAAAGCACGGCTGCATTTTGTGGGAATTTTGTAGAATAGTATCTTGCTCGCACTGTTCTGCAGAGAGAGGATTTTCATCTTCAAAATGGGCACATTGATACTTCTGGATTATGATGAGCTACCAGATACAGAGGGCCGCTGTGTTTATACAACGCTGCATTATTTATAATATCCCTTTCAGGAGCTGGAAAATAAAGGGCCTTCCTTAGAGGTTCGGCTCTTTTCTTCCATTTGGCAAACACTGATATTGGGGCCAGATCCTGAGCAGTGTAAATAGGTGTAGCTCCACTGATTTTCTACTGTCAGCTCATCAACTCGTATAAATCAGCATAATGCCACTGAAATCCCTGGAGCTGGGCTGATTTGCACCAGCTCAGGATCTGGCCCCATCAACAGCAGGGAACAGATTCACTGCTGCTTGGAAGCCTGCAGGGAGAGGCCAAACGTGGCTCGTGAAGGCACAGAACCACACAAAATGGTTGCCGTTTGGCTTTGCATTTCCTCCCCCTCCCCCTAATATTCAGAATCTGGAGGAAATTTATCGCGCGGTAACAACAACAATTTTAGGTTGATCACATTTTGGGTCTAAACTACTTGAAATATCATTTTAACTGAAAGGCAGCAGGGGATTCTAAGATTTTACAACCTAGAACTATCAGCTTGTGATTTCACCCATGATCGATTTTCACTGGCCTGAGCTGCTAATCCAAGAGCGCACTGGCAAGGCACGGAGGACTCCCTGCAAACCACAAATAACTGACAGTTTGCAAATATTTTTCAAAAATAAATGTACCCAGGACACTCACGTTCAAAAAATGGTTCTTTTAATCAGAAGCAATTTTGCAAAAGAAGAAATAATTTTTTCATATAAAAGAGGGGAGTGGTGGGAGTGAGGCTAACAACAGGAGTGGAACAAAAAACAGGTCAAATCCTGAGGAAAATAAACCCAAAGTAAAAGCAGGACCCAATTACCACAGTACAGTAAAAAGAGACTAATTCTTCAAACGAGCTGTGAAACATTGGTTCTACCTCCTACGCTGACAGCAGACACATCAAACGACTACATCTCCATTTGAAGAGTAACAAGTGTGTGGCTACAAACTCAATGTACAGTTTTCTTGCACCTTTCTGCTACCTGAGACCTCACACTGTACAGACATAGGTCACAGCAGTGCCTGCTATTCACAGGGTTAGACATATACAGTACGCTAGGTCTAGTGCAAACATACCATACCCCCACCTGCAAGGCTCCACCTGACGCATGACTAGGAAGATCTCGTTTCCAGACTTGGCTTAGATGCCTTGAGGTATATCTGCTCTGCACGCTAAGCCTGGGCCGGTGGGACTTGGGCTTGCGAACCTGGTGGGTATGTCTACGCTGCTCGTGTCAGCTAACTACACTCACAGGAGTCGCGTTACGGGGGCTGTTTAATTGTGACGTAGATGTTTGGGCTCAGGCTGGAGCTCGAGCTCTGGGACTCTGTTGGGGTGGGGGCCGCCTGAGCCCTGGGACCCTGAGTCAGCTGACACAGGCCAGCCATGGGGGTGTGTAATGGCTGTGTAGACCTACCAAGTGTTTGCAAGCCCATCTACACTGCACTGTAACCCTGGTTTTACAAATGCTGGACCCAGGTCTCACAGCCAGGCTAACATGTCCATATTACACTACTCAGACCATCTGCCTTGGGACTGCGGCTTGACCCGCATACACACTGCAAAATGAAAGGGCTTAGACCTGAGTTACAGCAGGACTTGGGCTCTGACCCATCCCCAGTAGCAGGGTCCAAGGACCTGGGTCCTGATTTCCTGCTGATCCGAGTCAGACTGATTTGTGTGTGGATGGAAGAGCCTGGGCTTAGTGTGCAGTGCAGAGAAACAGACATGCATGGAGGATGCCTTTGCTATAAAATCCTGCTTCAGGCCTGCAAAGCCAAAGATATAAGCGCCAAGATCAATGATCAAATCTAATTGGGTTGAAAATCACTATTCTCCTAACAAGTCACGACTAACCTCGAGGAGGAAGAAGACACTACTAAAAAGGTGCCTGTGGCAACTCTGAGAGGATAATCATCCTGGGTCAGATCCTGAAACTCACGTCACAATGGAAGTACATCCCTTATCCAGATATGTATATGGAAGGTCATTGACTGATTCTGTCTGATCCAATCCACTTCTCCTTCATCTGTCCCGTGCATGGTGAATGTGCTTATCAGTGCAGGCACTCCACTACCAGTAGCTGGACAGCAAACCAAGTTTGTTTGGCTATTGGGGGTGAAGGGTTATCTACAAAGATGAAGTTCTTAGACTCACCTGCATAGGCCCATCCATCTCTCTATCATTTTCATTCCCTGCAATAACTCCGCTCCAAACTTGGGGGATGACTTTCTGCAGGGAGAACGTTTCAGCCAATGTAATCAGTGGCTTTTGTGTACACAAAACAACCACACTCTGCTCCCCAAATGAGCTTTAGTTCTATGTCTCACTTAACTGGGAACTGGCAAACACTGAGGTTTGACTCCCAGCCTGTACACAACACAAGGCATCTACTAGCACCTAGTTCTGTGATGGCCTTCCTCCTCCACAGCTCATCCGTTAATGCACACTCCCTGCTGCTGGCTATTTATGGAGGAGCTCTCAGACAGAAAGCAGTGTCTGAAATCACGTCCGTGCTCTCTCTTGTACAGCCCTAGTTTTCAAGACTCAGCTGATTTCCAGTAGGCCTGTCAAAGCGATTTATTTTCATATCCTGATAATTTCATTTTCTGCAATCAGTGAACATATCATAGACTGATGTGTTTTGATTATGAGGATTGTGAAGAGTAAACGGGGAAGACAGCAGTGCTGTGTATGCACAAAAAGCTACCTCTACGTCCTTTCCGAGAAGCATCTTGGAGCCTTTTGTGTAAGCCAGGGATTTCTTGAGGGCAGCAATGATAAGGATAGTAAGTGCATCTTCACATGGAGGAGCCAAAGTCAGACGCTTGCTCTGACCAAATACTGCAGCAGTCTGATGTTGATCTGGGAGTTTGGACTCAAATGAGACCTCAGCCAACCTGGAAAATGTCACTGGCCTGTATTTTCGCACTCAGATAAAGGCAAAACATTTCCCATTGGGTAAATAACCAGCCCCCCTTTTCAAATATTTCTTCTTCTCTGCAGTGGCAGCAATTACTTCCAAAAGCAACACTGCAAAGCAGACTGTTATTCCTTTAGTAAATGCTGTTGGAACTTTTCACCCCTTTCCATTCACGTCCCCAGGCAACTGCTGGCCATGAAGAAAAAAGCAAGAGGCTGTCATTGATTAAAGTGAAACAGTGCCCTCTCCTGTCTCTTCATTAGTACTGCAGCGTAGCACACGATTTCAGCAATTGTCAGGAATTAGGATTGATACATTATTGTACGCAGTGTAGTTGTAGCTGTGTTGGTCCCAGGATATTAGACAGACAAGGTGGGTAAGGTAAGATATTTTATTGAACCAATTTCTACTGGTGAGAGAGACAAGCTTTCAAGCTACATAGAGCTCTTCTTCAGGTCTGGGATGGGTACAAAATGCAAGGATTGTGTAGCGTAAGTAGTTAGCACATATTGTAAGGGACTTAGACTCATAGACTCATAGACTTTAAGGTCAGAAGGGACCATTATGATCATCTAGTCTGACCTCCTGCACAATGCAGGCCACAGAATCTCACCCAACCCACTCCTGTATCAAACCTGTAGACTAGACTGAATGAATTGAAGATGCCCAAGACAGATTTGTTTGAGGAGGTGGGGGTGGGGGGAATAGGTCAAACCCCAAGTTAAAAGCTCATCTACACAAAAAAGAAATGCAGATACTGATTTCAAGAGACTCTCTTTCCTCTTTATGTAACGTTCTTGGGACCCTAGTGTCCTTGCACTCCATGGCAGCAATTGAGGGCAAAGGAGCGGCTCATCAAGATATTTTGTTATGGTCTTAAAAGCAAAAGTAAAGATAACACAAATAAAAATTAGGAAGAGTAGGTCAAATTTCTAAAGGAGCCTTAACCCTGCCCTAAAGTTTGCAGTTGCAAAATACTTAAATTGCATATTCCCTCTTTGCTTTCAGATTTAATCTCTCACTGCACGATTTGTTTTGGTTTTTGCCATATGCAGTAATAGCCTTGAAGTGTCCCATTAAGACCTCTGCAGTCATAGGACAAAAAGAGGGGGTTAGTGGGTTACAGGTTGTTGTAATTAGCCACAAATCCAGTGTCTCTGTTCAGTCCATGATTTTTAGTGTTTAGCAGAGTAATGAACTTAAGTTCCCAGGCTTTCTTTCGAAAGTGTTGTGTAGGTTTCTGTTGAGGATGAGGACTGAGAGGTCAGATATAGAGTGATCGCTTTGTGAAAAGTGTTCACCCACAGATGATACGGTGTTTTTGTCATTTATTATTTTCCTGTGTGAATTCATGTGAGAGCACAAGTGATTGTCTGTTTTCACCCACATAGCTGTTATTGGGGCATTTATGCACTGGATGAGGTACACCGCATGTTGTGATAGGCACGTGTAGGATCCAAGGGTCTTGAAAGGTTTATTGTGGAGGATGTTGATCATTGAAGCAGCAGCTATATGTCTGCAGATGTTGCCCTATTGTTCCGGCAGGGTCTGTTGCCGCTTTGAGTTGATGTTTCCTGGTCTATGGGGAGCTTGCTTTTGGTGATGAGCTTGGAAAGGTTGGGGTGTTGTTTAAAGGCCAGAGGAGTTTGAAGCCCAGAAACAAGCTCCCCACAGACCAGGACACACTCTGCTAGACACTAAAAATCATGCTGTGATGCTGGGGGTACCTTTCCCAGACCTGAAGAAGAGCTCTGTGTGGCTTGAAAGCTTGTTGGTACAATAAAAGATATTACCCCACCCACCTTGTTTCTCGGTGGAGACATTAAACAGAGATCTTGTAGAGCATTCCAAAGAGCGAGTGAATGATTGAGGCTTGGTGGGGGACAATGTTGTTTATGAAACAGAACCAGAGGTTAAGAAAAATCCATATTTAGAATTATGCAGAAATGATACAAAAGATTTGTAGAGGGGTTTTTAATCCGTGTGAGTTTTTCCAACAGAGTTAGATTTGTTACACGGATAACTTGAGATTCAGGTTATATGCTCACATCAAAGATGACATCATTGACTGAGTGGTTTGCAGCGAAATCTGAGCCCAGAGATGGGTGTGTAATATTATGCACTGTTTTCCTGTGTGAGGTTTGATATATTTGAAGGCTACGACAAGAAAAACATGTTTCCATTAAAATCAGATCAGAGATGTCCCTCTGTGCTCCTGCATGGATTCGTTAATTATGCTGCTTTTGTTTTTAAATAGATCCACGGGGGAGGGAGGGAGCAAAGGAGTGAAACAGATTTTTTAAATATAAGCTTTGAATTAAACGATTGTTCTGAACAGTGATATGGTGGAAGGTGGGTGTGATGGGTAGAAGGATTTTGACATACAGCTATCTCAACCTATAGTGCGCTTTAGTTTATTTGCATACTCAGGTCTTATTGGCTAAAATGTGGAATGGTGTCTTGAGTTTTCCTCAGACTTGAAACATAACTTTTAAAGGATCTGATTCCCAAAGATCACAGCTTTGAAACAGGGACTTTCTTGCTAACTGATGGGGCGCGTCATGCCAGACATGGCAATTTATCTTAAATCCCATAAATCCTAATAAATAAAACACAACTATTAATCATACTTTTTCAACTACAGAATACTAACAGCAGATGACGGGAGGCTCAACTTCATCATGTGTTTAACTATGATACACGATAGTGGGAGGGGTAATGCATGTTATATTCCCATTTGGTAAGAGTAACTAATGCCATGCACTTCCATTCTTTATGGATAGGGTAACCTAAATAAATGTACAGATGTGGAAATGACTGGTAGAGTAGAACTGAGTAGAACTTACTCTGTTAGTGTCAACAGGTCCTAAAAGAATCACACTTGACATTTTTATTTGGGAGTCAAAGAGAGTTCTCATACAGCCAATGCAGCAGGCCCTCAACAAACTCAACTGTCAGGAATTTTGTTAACTAGCAGAAGGGTCTAAGGAAGGAGGAATATTCCCTTCACCTCACCCTATCAAGTTCTCACCGTTGCCCTCTTCAAGCCACAGGGGAATGGTTGCCATTAAGGTCCATTTCCTTTTATCATGCACTGTTCACTAGCTGTTTGCAAAATGAGAATGGAAGTTGGGATACAAACCAATGCGGTGGTAACACTATTCCAGGAAGTGCTCTATCATGTGCCACATTCAGACCTGGTGTTGTCATCAGTGGTGGTGCACCTGCTTAAGCTAAGGCTGACTTTGGACCTAAGCCTTTCCAGGTTTGGATCTAAGCCCTTCCAATCCATGTATCTTACCAGAAAGGGCCTGGAAACATGCTTCCACTAACATCATCCCTCAAGGCTATTGGATCAGTGCAGTTGCTAAAATTCCAACAGCAATCACACTGCCAGGGCAGCTACACTGTAGAAACAATTCTGTACAAAAAAACCCCAAACAAATCTAAAAATACACACTCAGACACAGGAAATAATAAAGCTGAAAAAAATCAAATCACAGGAAATAATGCGGCTATTAAAAAAATCAAAGCAAAACCCTCACTCATGTAATTTTCCCCAAGAAACAAAACAAAAATTCAAATAATAGATTCAAAACAAATTCTCTTCAGTTAATTAATTAAAGCAATGTCCATATGGCTTAAGAGAACAGTCAAAGTGCACAGAAAGGCAGTCGTTTCTTTCCATGTTCTCCATTTCTACATTCACCTTCACAGCAAGTTCCAGTTGTCCCCTGTGCACAAGCAGTACTGGAAAAGAGGGAGGATCCTTTCTTCCCTCAAGCACACGTCTCTCCAAGACACTTTCCATCCCAAGAACTGCGGATAGTTATCTCAACTTCAAAAGCTGTTAAACGCACTCTCTGAAGTTTTTGGTTTGGAATCGCTTCCTTTTTTTTGGAAAGGAACATAAATCCCATGTCAAGGCTACACAGAGTATGCCCCGAGAGCTGCAGTGCCCGGAGGCAGTACTAAAGGATAAAGCAGTCGCCTGCTCTGAGCAGGCACGGAAAGATAACAGTTGTGCTGAGGTTGTGGTTGCACCACACCTGTCCAGAAGAAGTGCCAATGCCTAATCTGTTCCTCATCTGCCCTGAAGAGGCACTGGCAGGTAACAGCAGTAATAATGCAATGACTGTTTCAAACCCGCCCTAAAGGCCATTGGCAGGGAGCAGCTGGGACAATGCCAAAGCTGTTTCAGGGCTCTGCTGAGAGATGCGGACAAATAGCAAGGATAGTAATGCCAAGGCTATTCCACACCCGTCCCAAAGGTGCCTGAATAAGTTGCAGCAGTGCCAATTTTTCATGGCTGTTCCCCAAACACATCTGGAAGGAACTGCCAGATGGCAGCAGTGCCAAGGACATGATTACTCCACACTAATTGTTTCAAACACCTCATGTAGAAATGGTGTTGCAGGACTGTTGCTAAATCCAAAAGCTGGACTGGGATTCTTTAAACCACTGACAGCTTCCGCTTGAAAACAACCCCTTGCTGATAAACACAACAGACTTGGGTAAAAGCCTGCAGCTCTGCGGGTCAAAAATGGGGCAGTACAAAATGGATGTAAAACAAACCAAAAAAGGTCTCTCATTTCTAACGACTGGAGGTTCGGTGCACAGAGTGAGCCTGTAAATGTGCACGAGGTAATTTGCAACCCTAACGTTTGAAAACCCGTTGAACTTGATTTGGAGACATTTTGTCGTTTCTCTCATGTACAAAGCTGCACCAATCAATAAAAGGCACCTGCGGACACCAAAACTCACCCCCTTTGTGTGATGTGGTCTTTGTATTAAATAAAAAACAAACCGCCCTGTTAACAATATGTACTTTTTACAGCTCAGTGGGCAGTGCTGCAGAATCAAGTCAGAGCGGCATGGCGGGGAGGAAGGCGCTTGGCTTCTATTGACAAGGAAGGACAACTTTGATTACTGAAAACCAATCAATCAGTTAGCAGGTTCCCCAGTTTGTAACTGTCACGTTCATTCAATTTTTCCTCTTCTTGCTATTTTTTCCTTTCAGATTTGCACTTGAAATGGTACCAAAGGAGGGTTAGAGCCACACCAAGAACAAACGGACACCACATCAGAATAGCATCCTAGCTGCTTCACCCAGTACCATCTACAGCGCTTCCAAGCTGTCTCCTCTTAGAGGAGCCCGGGGGTGGGAATATTTTAGAAATTCAAAAACCCTGTTTGAGTAGGATAGAAAAGCAGGTAAGATATTCGTTATCAGAAACACCCGTAGCGAACCTACAGGCAAGAGAAGTGATACCACTGTAAACTAATCAGCTGGTGTTTCTAAGGTGGAGGCAGAATGGTGATAAGGAGCAGGGGAAAGAATGTTGTGGCTTTTTATGAAAAACATTCCCCCCTCTTTAAATATTCCTACTTGATCCTGACGGGGAGGGGAGCTCTTGGGAGGTTTCCCGTGTTTTCTCCTCAAATTACATCACAAAGTCACCCACTGCATCAAGGGAATTCACCTCCTCGGTTGGAAAGAGGAAAGAAGAATATGGAAACTGCTTCCTGAAGCAGTGTTACAAAAGTGGTTAAAAACCCCCCCTACTATTCACAAGTGGTTAAAATTGTACCTTTTCAGAATTTTTTTTTTTAAACAAAAGTTTAGCACGTTCAGCTCCGTGTTTTAAGAGTTGATTGTCTTCAGAAAAATAGACTCATTCATGTTCACCTCTGTTCTACCCTGATAGAGAAATTGCCCCACAGTTCACTGCACCGATCACACACGCAGTCACTGTGATAGGTCATTCTCATCTCCACAGGAGTTTCCGCTGTGCTGTCAGGTCCCTCCCAGTGTCAGACAAAGGAGGAGAACCCTGTCACTGGAGTCCGTGAGCCGGGAGCAGGCTGTCCTGTTGGGGTGTACACCCCACCTGTGCTCTGCGTTGTGATGACAGTCTGGAAATAGGGTTCTGTCTCACTCGCCGCGCACTCTTCGTACCTGTAGGGCGTTGGGTGCTTCACACCTTTCTGCTGACGCTTCCAAGAATTGTAGTATGTGGGGTCACTCATATAATGGTTCACAAAAGAGTGCTTTGGCATCTCATCTTCATAATCTGAGTCAGTGGCCTGCAGCATTAGAGAGAAAACAACCATTAGCATCCATGATTTAGCTTGTTCCTTACTAATACAGATTATACAAAATCATCACCACCACCACATACACCACAAGCCTGTATTTTTAGGATAGGCAGGTCTGCAGTCTAAGTGCAGCCCACATAGAAAAGTACTGTGCTCTGATTTAGCACAGCTCTGTGACAGTGGAATTGGGCTAGAGAGAGAGCATCCTCCCTCTCCCCACTGCCCAATGAACTCTTGCTGGAGGAGAGACAGAGATCTGTCATGATTGGCTGGGAGTACTGCTGTAAGACTAACAAGCTCCATTTCAGTCAAAGATGCAAGGGAATGTACAGATGTCACAGTAAAATAAAAAGCCTTCAATTATTTAATCAAACTGCTCACAGTTTCAATTTCAAGACAAGTGAAATCTTAATAAATGTTGAACAGAAAAAGTTTCTCTGCATCTATCACATTTCGATATGTAGAAAAAAATATTCATGCAAATTCCCTGGCTTGAGCCAAATTTGCTATCCAGTGTTTATGGTGATAACATTGAGGCACCCGCATGTCAACTGATTTTTGAAATGAGCTATGTGGTTATAAAGGAAATTAAACAAAAACACATTTGATTTCAAGCACAGAACAATTGCCCTTATTGCCCCTTATGAGTTTGTTTTACAAAACTAGCAATATTGAAAGATAACTGAGCACCAGGCCTGAAAGAGAGCATTTCCGAAGTGGTGGAATTGCTTTCCTGGGATGGTCCATGCGTTAGCCTGTGCTCAGATAGACTCTTATTCCATCAACCAATTGTGCAAGGTGGCTAGCCAGCTAAGGAGCACCCACCACCAGCTAGCTGGAGTCTGGAAGCTCCTTTAGGTGCAATCAAACAAGCTTCATAGGTTTGCCCTGCTTTTGAAGTGGTGCTGCTGTTACCCAACAGACAGAATCTCAACTGGTTTGTAGATCCCATCGGAACACGGAAACAAAAGCAAAGCCTTGGATGAGGGATGCATTTCAGGTGCACCTTTGTCTTGTATTTCTATTCCCACCAAGAACAGACATCATGTAAAAATGTACAAATATTTGCTCAAAATTTTCCATAATCTAGGTCTTTTCTTACCATCCTTGGGCTTTTCATGCAAAAATGGTTTTTCTCTTTTTTGATAGCCTGGTTGCTTCTGAAAGTCTTTAGATACCAAAGCAGTAGTTGCTTACAGGGCCACCCAGAGGATTCAGGGGGCCTGGGGCAAAGCGGGGGAGCTGTGGTGCTTGTACTCACCCGGCGGTGGTCCAGGTCTTCGGCGGCATTTCGGTGCGGGGGGGGCCTTCAGTCACTCCGCGACTTCGACAGCACTGAAGTGCCCCCTGCCACTGAAATGCCGCCGAAGACCCGGAGCAACTGAAGGGCCCCCCACTGCCGAAATGCCACCAAAGTCCCAGACCACCGCTGGGCCAGGGCTCGCGGGGCCCCTGCAGAGCCCAGGGTCTGGGGCAAATTGCCCCACTTGCCCCCTCGCCCCCCCCGGGTGGCCCTGGTTGCTTAAGAAATACAACAGATATATGAATAACTAGAGGTTGCAGTTTATAGTTACTGGCATTGATTATAAAGTGTTGGTGTATCTTTAGGAAGTTTCCATGTCATTATAATCTGTGACACTGCACAGCAAACACATGTTCACTCATCTCCTGTATGCTACACAACTACCCTCTCCTCCTTCAAATCCCTCTTTAATCATCTTTTAACATTCCCCAAAGAACAAGCATCAGATGCCCTGTAAACTATTGTTAAAAAAGGATGTCACATCCTTCATCCTATTCCTTTGTCAGTAACGCTGCATCGACACTAGTAAATTCAGTGCCCGTTTTACCAGCAATAGTGTGTAGACAGGTCTTAGGCCTTTTAACCACTGTGCTTTGAACATCTTTGCAGAGCAATTTTTTAATAACACAATAGCATTTTTTACAACAGGGAAATTTTGCTAAAAATATCCTACTGCTTTGAACAGTGGATTGGCACTACCAGAGCTATTGTAATTTTATTACTTATTTATTTCACTTTGAATAATAAAATAGATGCCTACACAGTGCTCCAGGCATCCTGACACATAATTAATAATTACAACAAAACCAAACCCAGCGGCATTAAACAATTTCTCCAAAAGGAACTCAGCCAGCCTGCTAACTACAAAATGCTCCTTTCCACCCTGTCATCATCCTGAGAAGCAAACTCTCAACCTCATCCAAAAACCCTGTTGAACAGATGTCTATTGCAGCATGCCTGGAACGTCACCAAATTTGGGCTATTTCAGATCTAAGGGGAGTTCCAGAGTTTTATAAGACATGGATCCATCTCCAGTGCCTCTTGACTGCAGCTATGGCAGTATTGCACGGGGAGAGAGGCAATCTCTCAGGCAGGCTGGTCCCCTGGGCCATTTAGGTAACCAACACCTTAAACTCTCTCTGGAAACCAACAGGCAGCTAGCACAGATCCCAGAGCATTGGTGTGACACTATGCCCCATATTCTTCATAGGGACATTGTTGTGATATGAATATGGCATAATTAAGATGTGTTTTACGCAAGATGGGTCATGTGAGGTATCATTGGAAAGGTTATGATTTACTGAATATGATTATCCTATTTGTATGCATGTATCATTTCTCTATCTGAAGTTAGGAATATTGACTATGTAACAATTACAAGTGGGTTTATACCTGTGGAACACGGACCAAACAGAATTCAATCAGCCTGGATGGGCCATTAGGGAGAACAATAGGACTTTGAAGATGCTAATCTTTCACCTTCCTGGGATGCTGCAAACAATCTTTGACTCCTGGCTGCTTTGACACGGCAGGGTCATGTGAACATATCACCTGGTACTGGATTTCACCCTCGACAACTAGTACTTTTTCCACTAGTAGGGGGTGGGGATTAAACTGGGAAACAAAGGATTCCTGCCATATGTAAATCCTATTTAAGGCAGGGAAGTGAGTTAATCAGGTTAATTTTTCACTGAATCCCCGCCCAGGATGACTGCTGAGAACATCTAAGGGTACGTCTACACTACGGTTGAGATCCTGCCTGATTCCTCTGGGAAGCCATACTGCACCATCTACCAGGAAAAATTAGGGCCGCGCCGCTCCCTGCTATGGCGTTTTTTAATGTTTTTTAATTCGTCTTCTGTAACGGAGCGCTGATAGAACAGATTTGCCTGCCCTTACAGCGATCACGTCCGCATGGTCCATGCGGGAGCTCTTTCTTTATTTTGATTTTTAACTGCATCGCCACACGTGCTGATCGGAGCTCCACGCTGGGCAAACAGGAAATATTCAAAAGTTCGCGGGGCTTTTCTTGTCTACCTGGCCACTGCATCCGAGTTCAGATTGCTGTCCAGAGCGGTCAGTGGTGCACTGTGGGATACCGTCCGGAGGCCAATACCGTCGATCTGCGGCCACATTAACCCTAATCCGATATGGTAATACCGATATTAGCGCTACTCCTCTCGTTAGGGAGGAGTACAGAAACCGGTTTAAAGAGCCCTTTATACCGATATAAAGGGCCTCTTAGTGTGGACAAACGCGTAGTGTAGACTGTCTAAAACAACACTTAGGGTGAGAAATTACTGCTTGTAACCAGTTTCTTTAATATGTTAAGCTTAGTTTGCCTGTTTGTTTTATATGCTCAGTGATCCGCTTTGTTTGTTATCCTTTATCGTCACTTAAAGTCTGTCCTTTGTAGTTAATAAACCTGTTTTGTTTTCTCTAAACCAGTTTGTGCGACTCATAACGCGGGGTGGGAGGGAAGCTGTGCATATCTTCCTCCACATTAAGGGAGAGGGTGATTTTCATGAGCGTTCACTGTACAGTTCTCTGTGCAGTGCAAGACAATACCATTTTGGGTTTGCACTCCAGAGCGGGTGGGCACTTGAGTGCTGGGCAATCCCCTAGCTGATTCTTCCTGTGCAGTGCTGATTTCAGTCTCTGCATCTTTTTACAGTTGAGCATGTCCCTACCTGTGTGTGTGCTACAGGAGGCTTGCGGGCCTGTCACTGCGGGACAGGGGGAGGGAGCCCAGGCTAGTGGAACAGGCAGGCTCGGTGGGACTCCAGTACATCAGGTGGCACCCCGAAGTGGGGGGTAACCCATCACAATTGGTATAACATACTGCCAGCAAGATGTCCTGCTCAGAATGCGAGCCACTCACTCTACAGCAGTGGCAGCCTTTGAATGGTTTTAAGGTGTAGTTCCATGTAGAGAGCATTGCAATAGTCTAATCCTGAGGCAAAGAAAGCATGTGTAATCCTTCTACTAGGTGGAATCGGCAGCAGCCAGGGTGGGGTTCGATATCTAGAGGTTCCTTTTCAACAATACAACACAGAACCAGCTCGAGCCCCCACCCAGTAACCTGGGAAAATTACACACCACCCTTGTGTGCCTCTGAGAGGCAATACTACCCCACTCGCAAGCACAGAGTCTGAGTGTAGAAAAGAAACCTTTAATGAAAGGAGAGAAGTCACCTGACATTAATTAGGAAAATGCCACAAGCAGAATTCATACACATAAAACTGTGAGCAGGACACCCACCCTAGAGTGCGTGGGGCAGAGTCTTCTGCCTCATGTTCTTGAGTTCTACAGCCAAAAGTGCCTTGAGTGTGCCCCCCTCTGCTCCCACACCAAGTAGCTATCCTTAGAATATCAGGGTTGGAAAGGACCTCAGGAGGTCATCTAGTCCAACCCCCAGGCAGATTTTTGCCCCAGATCCCTAAATGGCCCCCTCAAGAATTGAACTCATAACCTGGGGTTTAGCAGGCCACTGTGAGGACCCAGGGTCAGAGGTGCAACTGTGTGTGTTCACTTCCCACCCGGGGAAGAAGGCACCTTGCTTGCTCTGTCACCCGAGCGCTTGCTCTGGCTGGCTGTCCCGCCTGCCGCTGTTCCTGTCTGGTGGCCACCCCGCCAGCTGCTGTTCCTCACCACTTGGCCGCCCTGCCAGCCATGATTGCTCGCTGCCTGGCCGCCCCATCAGCTGCCTGCTTGCCACTTTCACTGGCTGCTCCTGCTGGCCAACTGCTCCCTACTTTCGCCGGTTCCCCTCAGTTACCTTCTGCTGCCACCTGCCTCTCTGCTGTGACCTCTGCAGGTCAGTCTCAGCAGGCTGGGCAGAAACACTGCCGCACCACAAGTGATTTCAGCGTATTGAGTACTTAAAATAACAAAAGGCTCCAAATGAAGCCTATTTACCTCTATTTTCGAACACTGGGGAGGAACAAGTTAAATCAGACCTGGAACCCTTAGGGAGAGGCCAAACCTCCTGGCTAGGACACCTGTCCCCACCCGCCTGCTTTCACATTCAAGCCTCAGGCTAAACGAGATCCTTTCAGCTGAGGGTGAACCCCTCATTTGGGATAGGTGAAGCACAATTCTGCTCCCCTTTATTCATACAAGACAACAACATTGATAACAACATTTCACCACCCCCACATTCAGTACTAAAGTGATTTGTAACTGTAGCAGGGGGTCACCCTGCTCCTGCCTGGAGGGGTTAAAAGCAGCCCTGGAGAGGCCTGTGGCTGGGGAAAGGCTGATTGGGGAAGCAGCCTCAGCTGAGGCCACACCCCAATCAGGCCGCACCTGGCCCTATAAAAGGGTTGCTAGCCAGAGCTCCAGAGTCTCTCTCTAGATGTTGAGAGGGATGGGCCTGGCTGCTGGGAGCTGAGCTGGGTACCTAGACTAGAGCAGGGCTGGAGAAAGGCTAGAGGAGCTGGGGAGCTCTGGCCTGGAAACCCCCCAGGCTGCAGGCCTTGTTAAAGGCCAGAAAAGGTACTGAGGTTGCAGAGGGCGGCCCAAGGGTAGGCAGAGGCAGCAGGTCCAAACCCTCCTTGCCGATGATGAGTGGCAATTATACTGCAGTCTGCCCCAGTGAGCAGGGGCTAGACAGTGACTGGCAGTAGCCAAAGACTGAGGCAAGGTGGGGATAGGGGGTCGGGGATTCTGCAGGGGGCAGAACCCCGAGAGAAGGGGCACTGGGGTCCGGGAGGGACACTGGCAAGTGGGACACCCGCTCGCAGAGGGCGCTCCTGAGTGGAAAGAGCTAATTCCCTGGATGACCATCAGGAGGCGCCGCAGTGATGAGTCGTTGCCCCGCTACATTAACCCAACACCAGGCAAAGTTGAGCACTTTGAGCAACACAGCTCTATCTGCTGGATATCTTGGCAGAGTAGATGTTCATGTCAATACAGTTTGCTCCTGAAGTCTCTCCCACTCCCAACTAGCTGTCGGGGAGAGTTCATTCAGACCCTGCTTACACCTGGATAATAGTGGCAAAGTCCATATCTGAAAGGAAAGTTGGCAACCTCCGGGCTAGACGCAGATGATACAAGTTTCATAGGGTATGTCTACACTGCAATAAAACACCCACGCTGGCCCGTGTCAGTTGATTTGGGCTTGTGGGCTTGGACTACAGGGCTATAAAATTGCAGTGTAGACAGTTGGGTTTGGGCTGGAGCCTACGCTCTCGGACCCTCACCAAAACCATTTGGTGAATTCATGTAAAATTTGGGAACAGTTTCAGGTTGACCAAAACTGCATTTTTCAGTGAACAAACTATTTATCCAAATTTTTTCTCCCGGCTCGAGTCCCGGGTCTGTGTCTGTGCTGGTAAATCAGACAGTATCAAGGTATATTTCCTCCACTGTCTCCCACAGTGACCAAGATTGCTTACAGGATCATTTTGTGGAATGGATATATTATTTTTAATGATTCAGAACTATTGACTACATAGAAATGCTATAGGGTTGTTTTCTTTTTTATTATTTGTTTTCTCTGTTATGTGCAGCCGTTTACCATGATTATGGGTTTGTTACCTAGGAAACTATGGTACGCTGGAATTTGATTGGCTGTGGTTGTCAGTTTCTAATCTGACAGCAAAGGTGCGTGCATGCCATTGAAGCAACAAATAAAGAAAATGCCTGACAATTTAAGTATTTTATTGGTAAGATGAAAGACACAAATGCTATTTAGGAGACAAATGAGGGACTAGTGGGTTAGTATTATGGGAAATTTGAAAATAGTTCTGGGTTGTCAAATTTCTTAAAAAGAGATTGGAGCTGAAGTGTTCACGTATATGTTCATTTATAACCAACAATGCACAGAACAGCAGCTCTTGCCAATGACTGCAGTAGAAATAGGAGCAGATCAGCTGGCACCCTGCACCAATACAGGCATAGCCAGTGATATTTTTTTCCCGTGACATCTACTTTTTCCTCACTCTTCACTTCTTCCTCCCTACCCTATGAATAGCTCATCTCACTGCCGAGTGACGGTATCAGGACCAGTCATCACTTTCCCCTGCAAGTGCACGAACCATCTGCACCCTATTGGTTGAAATGAAATGAGACAGCCACGTTGAGAGTAAGGAGTAGGAGAGAGGACAAAGAAACAGACAGGCAAAGAGATGTCTGTGGAGACACTGATATCTATTCGCTGAGGGTACAGCTAGACTACTAGCTAGAGGTGCGATTCCCAGCTCGCACAGACATACGCACACAAGCTATCATCGACCTCGCATGCTAAAGAGAGTAGTGTAGCAGCAGTAGCACCGGCAGCAGCTGTAGTGGCATGAGCTAGCTGCCTGGAGCACAAACCCACCTGAACCTCGTGAATACGCACTTGGGGCACCTAGCCCACGCCTCTGTGGCCAGTGCTACTGTAGCTACACTACTATTTTTAGCATTGTAGCTTGATGAGAGGTAGCCCAAGTATGTCTGCGTGAGCTGGGAATCACACCCCTGGCTTGTAGTGTAGACGTAGCCTTTGGGAGAGGTAGGTATTATTATTAATGTGCCATCTACAGCTGGCTTTCACATGGTACCATCTTCATCAAAATCAGTGGGAGCATTTTATTGGATACTAATTCATTCCTTTTCAATAATGAATTATAAGTGAATAACAGACTGTATTCATACAGAGCTGAGAAACCACAATTCAGTTATAGTGCATAGAGCTTCAATGTACCATCCTAAGCACTAGCATTCAGCACGGCCAGATAATGTGTGAAAGCATCAGGTTCGGAGAAACTCTTTAGGAAATGATCAAAACCAACCAACCTTCCGACCTCCCCCAAAATGATGGCTCCTCCCCTAGCTTGGTGAAAGGTGAGCTGTGCAAAATGACTACTTTACACGCGGGCCTCAGAACTTCCCGAAGGTATCTGCACAGAGCCTAAGCTGTTTGGCTTGTATCTAAGAGCTTTGGTTTTTTATCATTAATTGTCATTTGGCGCTTACTCTCTTATTACTCGACTGCCCTATCTACTGTAGATGCCAATTAAATCATTTCCATCTCTCTGTAACACTGCAAGTACTTGGCTTCCAGGACGTGGAGTGTATTCCAGGATGTGGAGTGTATGTTAATATTTTTATATGCCTATTTGAATACTGTATATTCTTCTCCCATTTTTTTCCTGCTCTCTTCCTTCACTGGGAGGCTCAGAGGCAGTGCTCCCCGACAGCTGTGTTCTGATCTAACTGTGGTGAATCAGTCCATGAGTCTCTTATGATGGCCTTGTTCACCTTTGAGCGACCTCATGGGACTTAGAGGCAGCTGATTTCCCTCTCCGCCATGCCGAATCTTGGCATTTCAGGCTAAGAGGTTAAAGCAAAAATTCAACAAGATGACGTCTGGGCTGAAAGCAAAAAGCACAATTTTGGCCTCAGCTGGCCAAATGCACACTGTATTAAGTGGAATCCAAGACACATACAAAGAGGCATCAGAGGAAAACAGCATCAGAACATCTCCTGCTGCAAAGGACAGAGCCTCTGCAGAGCCCACATGGAAATGAGACATCTGTATCATGGAGAACATCTTTCTGCTAAAGATGATGGAAAGGCTGAAATCCTGGGAAAATAAAGCTTGTCTTCTAAGAAACCCTGTGAGAACTGAAACTAAACGAGCAGAAAACACAAAACAGGGAGAGAGAAAAGATACTCAAATTCTGTAAGATAGAAGTGGTCAATGGTCGCAAACTAAACAGCATTTCCAGACTGATCAAAAGGCAGCATCCCCTACTGATATCTCTGCTGGGAGCCCATTAACATGTCATGCCTAAAAGCATTTCCCACAGAAAAACAGGCAAGCATCAAAGACACTATATAGAAAGGCTGCATATCTAAGCCCCAAGATAAAATGGGCGGCACATTTTGTTTGCATAGAAGCATGCACAGAAAGGAATACAAAGGAAATAGCAAGGATAAAATTGACTTTACACAGCACAGACAGAGGAAACAGGGCCCAGTTATATAGGGCAGAAATTATGACTTGTGAGACCGTTTTTGTGCACTATCCAGAAAACAACACATGGAATATTGAAATTAATGTCAGAAAATGCCAGTGCTAAATTCATGATCATGCTCACCAAATTGTATTAATGGCAGGTTTCATGATGGGTTGTTACAGGGACATGATCACAGATATCATGGATTTAATCTGTAGGTAATATGTGTACATCACAAAGAGAGCAGCTTGCTTGAGCTACAACAAGGAACACACTGACTGCACGGAGGGTTGGTCACAGGGCAACATAAAATGGCAGGCTGTCCAGGGTAATTAACAAGAGGTCAGAGCCAGGAAACCAGCAAAAAAAAAAAAACCCCAAAAAACAACCCTCCCCCCAAAAAACAAACAACAACAAAACCAGCTGTAGCTGCAGGTGCAGAGAAGCTGCAGATGAAAACTGTCATCTTCTTTCCCCACTTGCTGCTTTTGGTTTATTCTTGCTGGAAGGGTCACATTTGGAATATTTTGGCCCACGTCTTGCTGCTTGTGCTGTCAGCTCTGATTCATCAAGATTTCAGCTGACGGCACCCAATTTTAGAGACAAATGTACCTTTCTGCCCATTTCTCACTGCCAGTTCTAAAGCCTGCCTTTTAAGTCAGGGATCCTGCTGAGTTTATACAGACTATAAGCGCTTCATAAAGCAAATGTGAGACAGAAAATAGAGGACTGTCAGATACCTAGCAGTAGCACACAGTACCGTCTTCCTCACAGAATATATGGTTTTCAAACTTTTTAGGCTGCGTACCCCTTTCCAAATAATGTAGCCTGCTTCATACCCCAGCCGAGATAGGGTTATAATATATCTAGGATTAGGTTGCCAGGTCTTACTATATAAAATGCATTGTCAGCCATTATAGGCATTTTCATGCATACCCCCTACAGAGAGCTCGTGTATCCCAGTTTGAAAACCACCAGCAAACAGAAAGGAAGGCAGAGTAGCCTTGTGGTTAGACCATAGGACTGGGATGAGAAAACCTGCCTCCTGGCTCTAACAATGATTTGCTATATGATCTTGTGGAAAGTCACTCCTCCATGACTCAGTTTCCCCATCCGTAACACAAGGATACTTACCTAACTCACAAGGGTAGAGATTCTTGAATGGAAAGTGACATAGAATGTTTACAAATAAAGGACCCGCTCTATGGAACCTCAGTAGTGCCTGGAATTGCCTATCAGCTGCGAAAGAAACTCACTGTCAAATTCCAAACCATCTCCCACATTTGGGTCAGTTCCATGATGTGAAATTCATTTCTGATTAAATGTCACTTCAGACAGTAGATGCGCAGAGCTGGACTTCTCACGGCATGTTCTTTCCTGCTTTCTTTCCAGGAGCTTCAGGGTGATAACGTCGAAGGGAGAGCAGGAAGCTCAGTGCCTAACCAGTGAAGCCTACTGCTTTGCATTTGCCTTTTATTAATAATATTGAGAGATTATAAAATATCTGACACAACCCCAAGTTTTTCTGGTTGGCACCTGCTCATTATTCTTCACCATGGCATTTCAGTTTTAAAGACAGATGCTATTCTAGACGGGTGGGGCCACGATACCCTAAGATTTGAGAGCCCTGAAGTACTGTGCCTGAATATGAAAAACTGATGCAAAAGTAGCATAATGCAGGCATGGAAACCTGATTCCAGAGAACCTGCTGCATGCAGTGAGGAGATGAGTGAGTGCAGTGACTGTGCAGGGCCCTGACACTGCTTGATGAGAGGAGAGGCAAGGGAAGGGGGATGTACTCACCTCTGATTCGGACACTTCCAAAGGCTTCTCATTCAGGGCCACACTCTCAGTCAGCGCTGCTCCATTGTACTTGTTGCAGATATCCTCATCTGAGTAGTGCAGCCCACCAGGGCTTGGGCGAGGAGGGGACCTAGGGGACATCAGGAGAAAGCATATGGAACATTAAATAATGGGTGCACTATATGTCCTCCAATCCTTTTCATACCTGGACACAATATATCAGTTCCCACCCTGCTCTGAACTCCAAAAACATAGTCACTTATCTCAACCCAGAAATGAGACGTTTACTGTCCCACTCCAGGCCTAGATCTCTTTAATCATTGATCATGGAATCTATCATCAGGGGCTGATGTTGCATTCTGGGCAGAGGCTTAGCTATTAGCCCACAGTTTTCACCATATCCTCCAAACAGAGCTCCACCCCATAATCCCCTTTGCTTGTCCTATGGTAGCTCTGAAGCTAAGCAATAATTGAATGCTACGGCCAACACTGAGACAAAGAGGGTCCGTCATCCTACCTCGTCCCATTCTTCTTGGAGAAAGTGCTCTTTACGTTGAGATGTCGGCTGTTGAGCTCCAGGGATGTGAAGCCTCCGTTATCAAGTGTGACCGACTCTTCCACATTCGAGATGTTTTTACCTGGAGTCAAACAATGAAACAATCAGTAAAGACAAAGGTATTTCCCCACCAATTACATGCCTAGTGATAACCTAAAGAACCATTACAAACGAGTGTCAAACCTTGTCCACTTCAGCCTTCTGGATGTCATCAGTTATTAGCGCTACTTCGCCACTAAGTAGAGGACCTATGCCAGCGGTAGGCAACCTATGGTACGCGTGCCGAAGGCAGCATGCGAGCTGATTTTCAGTGGCACTCACACTGCCCAGGTCCTGGCCACCGGTATGGAGGACTCTGCATTTTAATTTAATTTTAAATGAAGCTTCTTAAACATTTTAAAAACCTTATTTACTTTACATACAACAATAGTTTAGTTCTATATTATAGATTTATAGAAAGAGACCTTCTAAAAACGTTAAAATGTATGACCGGCACGCGAAACCTTAAATTAGAGTGACTAAATGAAGACTCGGCACCCCACTTCTGAAAGGTTGCCGACCCCTGACCTATGCCTTCCTTTGTCTTTTTTCAAGCTCCTAATGTATTAAAGAACCATTTCTTATTCCCTTTTACATCCCTTGCTAGTTGTAACTCATTTTGGGTCTTAGCCTCTCATTTTGTCCATACACGCTTGCGCTATTCTTCTGCTCTCCTCCTTAGCAATTTGTCCACGTTCCCACTTTTTGTATGATTCCTTTTTGATTTTTAGGTCATTAAAGAGCTCTTGATGGAAGTAAAGAACAAAGACAAAAGACGGGGGGCGGGAGGGGGGGAGAAGAAGAGAGGAAGACACAGCAAGAGATTTTTTCCTATGCTCATAGCGTGTAATTCCACAGGTCTGAGCTCTGCTGGTGTCTTGGGCAGAAAGGCTGGTGTCATATTGCCAGTCTGCTGCAGACAGGTATTTTATCTTCAGCTTCAATTACAATGTTACATTAAGGCCCAGTGGGAACACGCATATCAGAAGGTGCAGGTCAGAACTGTTTTTTCATGTCTGTCCTCCAAATGTAGAGCACAAGTAGGAAGATGAGAGATTTTCTATGTGCCATGCATAGGAATCTGTAATAGTATTAGCTTGGTAAAATGCCATGGCATTCATACATTTTAAATCCCACAGAGATAAAATCTGATTTACTAACACTTGTTAGAAGTGAATTTATACAGAAAAAATAAATCTTTCTTTGGGCTGAACCACTGAACACTGCCAGGGGAAGTGGGAGGTTCTTTCCATATCCCTGTATTCTATTAACCCCTCTGCATCAGGAGAGCTGGGACTTCCACTGCCCACTCCTGTTGATTAGTCTGATTGGCACCAGAGAATTAACATAGTTCACTCCTGGGTTACGGAGAAACATGCACACAAATAACATTGCCAGAACTCAGGTTACTAATGGGGGAAAAGGCAAAAATGATTTTGAAAGCTCCACAACCAGAGATCTGGGATTTGAAAGGGGAATATTTAAACATTCCTAGTGATGGACCAGCTGTTCCTGTTTTCTGTGGGAAAGACAAATTAAGAGGCTTGGGGCTCAGATTATACTATAGTGCCGTAAAGTCCAGCAATTCAGGTTAGCCATGAGACCCCACTGCCATGACAACCATAGCACTAACGAACAGAGGTGAGACACGGGGTACCCACATACACCATTTATCATCAATGGGATATTATCTACTCCCAGCTCCAGCCACGCTTTGTAAATACATCCCTCCACCCAAATATGTATACGGGGTGTACCCATGGAAAAGCACAAGCCAGTTCTCCCAGATTAGAGATCAAAGAGATCTGATTGGTTGCTCCACCCAAAGAAACACATAGAGCGAGAGATTTCATGCTGCCAGAGTCACTGGTTCAAATGGAAAAAGAATATCCGTGGCATGGGAGGGACTGAAATGGAGCCACTATCTCACCTGTGCTGCAGTTCTTGTATTTCCTGCTCTGGCCATGCAGGACCAATGCGAACACCACTAACAGGATGAGGATGAGACTAGACAGAGCCATCACTAGCAGGAACCACCACTCTTCGTAGAAAGGGGTTTCCAGTTGGGCTACAGAGAGAATAAACAAAGGTTTAGGACCCTTCCACCTAATAACAATTCCTACACATCCCTCCCCTACGCCCCGTTAGCATCTCCCTGCCTTTTTCCCATTGAGATCTGTACCCCTGTTAGTTCTCAGGATAGGGCGTGGCTAAGAGGTTGGATTAGTGCCAGAGGAAGGTGCTGTGCCTATTTCTCCCCCATAGCGATTTCAAAGTGCCCAGGTCTCCCGGGCCTCTGATACTCCAGTCCTGGATCCAAAAAGAGCCCTGCTGACTCACCACAAATGTCACTTCACCTGGAGGATTGGGCCTTCCCAGAACATCACCCAATAGCACTCGCAAGAGATGCAGATGGTGCCTGTGGGGAACGTCCAAGCACTCTCCAGTGCCAATGCACCTCAACCCAAGCTCTCAACATCCCTCTTGTTCTAGCTCTACCCCTCACCCGCTGTCAGTTTCAACCATCCTGACCAGCAGCACCCTGGCTATTCAGAGAGTCGGGTTTTATTCCGACCCACACATTCGATGTGGCCCATCTTAACTCCACCTGTGCCTCAGTTTCCCCAGCTGCAAAATAGGTAAATGACATTTACTCTTCTTTATAAAGTGCTTTGAGATCCTTGGTTAAAAATGGTAACTGCTACTATTATTATTCCTTTCCAGTCATCCCCTTTTTCAGGGTATCTCAGCCATGAGGGGCAGCATTCCTACTAGGGCATAGATCATCAATTGTGCATAACTACATTGCACTTGGCGAGACAGAGAAATACCTGCTCGAATGGTTGATTCCAGGAGACCTAGGGCAGGTCTACACTAAGAGCGGGGGTCGAACTAGGGTACGCAAGTTCAGCTACGTGAATAGCGTAGCTGAATTCGAAGTACCCTAGTTCGAACTACTCACCCTTCCAGACGCCGCGGAATCGAAGTCCGCGGCTCCAAGGTCGACTCCGCCACCGCCTTTTGCAGTGGTGGAGTACCGAAGTCGACCCCGGCGCTTCCGGAGTTCGAACTATCGCGTCCAGATTAGACGCGATAGTTCGAACTCCGAGAAGTCGAACTCACCGCGTCGACCCGGCTGGTAAGTGTAGACTAGCCCCTATTTCACTTGGGACCAAAGCCATAGTTGAACCCAAGCCACTGAGCCGCACGCCTCTCCTAGCTTTCCTACGGCTGTGAAGAGCACTTTACTGCTCAGATTCCCTGGCTCTAAACTCAGCCGTGTTATGAGCCTTATGATGTGGGGGGCCTGATTCATCCCAGGACACTGGGAATTCTGTAGCAGTGAAAAGCGGTCACCATCTCCCCTCTGCTGGGAGGCCAGCACAGACCAATGAAGCCAAAAAGGCGAGTGGTGCAGACCAGGCTGGGGGCTGAATGGACCATCCAGCTGTGCTAGCCTGTAATGCTTTACAGCTTTTAAGCCTGGGAATCTCAATAGAAACTTCTTTCTATCTCAAATTGTAGCCTGAAAAACTTTAGAGCATCAAAAGAAAGTGAACTAAATAGTTCTGCTCAAGTGGAGAACAGACAAATGGGAAACTCTGAGTTCCTTTGAGGAAACAACTGCTAATGGGAAGAGAGGAAGGCGGGGCTGACATGATTCCAACTGCAGAACATCCCTTTAGATTTTGTGTGAAACTACAGAATGGAGAAACACTCTAGTATGTGAAGTGGGTTCCCCTTCTCCCTGGCGCTTAGAGAGGAATGCAATGAGACAGCTCACGCGGAAATCCAGAGTCGTTCTTAGGGGCTAAGTGGTTAGTTGCACAGGGACAAAGAAGAGAATGAACACAACAGCAACAGCAATAGGACCATTTACTTCCCCTTTCTGCCGTGCAACTGTTGAGGGGTATTTGTGTTCTTTACCCCAGGAGCAAAGAGATAAGTCCTGCTTCAGATACTGGCACTGCCGGGCCCATAGGAATTTTGAATCACAAAGCCGTTTTAACAGTTTGCCTAAAAGCATCTTGGAGGGAGGAAGCAAGGGTAAGAAGACACCTGTGCAAGGCCTTAACCAGGGCAGTTTCTCCTGCTTCAGCAACAGGCCACCAAACTCCAGCTGCAGAAATATCTACCCCAGGAGACTGGGGAGGGAATGGACCCAGGTGAAGAGAAGAAACAGAAAGGTAATTGAGGAGAGGGAAAAAGCAAACAAATCACAAACTGTATAGTCATGTTGCAATACATGCTAATTTACATGCAAATTCCTGGGGAAGTTTCTTCACCAAATATTAAAGCGGTAGGCACCTGTTTTTGAACAAAAAAATCAGTATCTGATTCATCATTGCCTCATTCTGGTTTTAGTATGATTTCAGTGGGGTTTCATGGCATAAAGGAACATAGCACAGTTTTTTAAGCAGGGCCTCGGTGCTTTATTTTAACTGTTGGCTCTGGTTTTCTCTCTCCTCTTTCCTCACAAAGGAAGTCTAGTGGGGAAAGTATAATACAGAATGCATGATTACCTGATACTGCTGCAGATGGGATGCTTGGTTCTCCATAGCCAAACTCATTTATTGCAACCACTCGGAATTCATAGCTCACCCCCTGTTTTAGCTTGTCCAGACCGACTGTGTAGGAGGTAGCACTGCGGGGGATGTCCTTCACAAACGTATCCCACAGTCCTTCATCTAGGAAAGCAGCACACATGCAAAAAAAGAGCATCATTAGCGTTATTACTGTGCACTCTTTCTCCTGTTCTGTGGAAATGAGTTGCTATTAATCATGTGTTTCAACATAAGGCAATTTCCATGCCTACCTAAACTACTGCTGTCCAACGCAGCAAATAAATCAAACCAATGTGGTAGGCTATTGAGTCACAGTCATTCTAGGTTGTGACTGCTTTTACATTATGTCAGGATCCAAACATGAAACCTTCACATGGGTGAAACTTACAGACAGAACTTGGAGTGTGACGAAATCCTCCCTGTTCTATACCCCAGATGTGCACAATTAGATAATCAAGATATTCAATAGCCAGATTAATATTTATATTGATAACCATCCAGCACGTGTATGACATTGTTTTCCTATTACATAGGTCATAGTCTCATATCTGCTTGAAGCACAATGAAAAGATGTCATTTTCAACAAGATGGTCACTGAGAGTGGTAGGATAAAAAATTACAACTGTGATTAAAAACTCTGGCCAACAATTTTGAACTTGGGACCCTAACGTCAGGCTAAGTGGCCTATTTTCCAGAGATGACCGGCAAACGTACTGCTTTCATTGACTTCCCACTGATGAAATATAGGCACCATTTGTGTGTATGGGAGTAGTGCTTATTGCCACAGGAGCATCCAAGCTACAGTGCTGAGGACAATGGGCCAGATCCTCAGCTGATGTAAACTGGCATGGCTTCAAGGACCTGGCCCAATGACTATTAATTTTATTTTAACATTTTTGGTAATTAATTTCCATTTCCCCCCAGTATGTCTTAATGACAATATAAAAATAGAAAGACAAAGTCTGCACAAATACAGTGTACGAGATGCTTGCACTGAAAGAAAGCCCTCTGCACTGAGAGTCTATCATGTCCATGATTTCTTCTGACTAGAGTTGCCACCAGTATAATAGTAAAGTAAAAGCCAGCAGCATTATCATTGGTATCATGTTCTAGTGCTGCAATGTCAGGAGCGGAATCTGTTCTCACTTACTCTAGATTTACCCTAGCACAAGTCCACAGAAGTCATTGTAGTTATTCCGGAGTTACTCCAGTGTAAGTGAAAGCAGAATTTGGCCCTTAGCCTATTCCTTTGCAACACGAAATAATGGGCAGAACTGAATGATTTATGCTGTAGGTGCACTTCCATGTGAATGTTTTAATTTTGCCATAAGTAAATACTAATTTGTAATGCGCTGCATGTCCTACAAACTGCATCTGTTCTGATCAAGATGATTGGCAGTCCCAAGCGGACTGAACAAGGAGGTTGAACATTTTACTATTCTGTCCACATCTGAGAAATACTAACAAATAGGTAATTTTTCTGTCATGTTTAAAATTCAGACCAATACATTATTCACCAGCATTTTCAGAGTTTAATGAAGTTATCATAATGTACCATTGTTATGAATTACATTTTTTACAATGTGTGTAAAACAGAAGATAAAATATTGACTTCCCATATATAGGGCAGTGTAAAGCTAGATTATTTTCACCATGCAAAGCTAACAATGTAATATAAATGGTTGGAATGTTTTTTACTTGAAGTGGGTGGAGTGTGGATACATTTTCAAAGAGTGTTTGCTGCAATCACTGACACTATATCCTGCATCTGATTCTATAAAATATTGCCATAATTGCTAGAACTGAGTGAGTTTCCATAAACACATTTGTAAATATTGATACAGAATTTCAGCCCACTGTGATTTAGTTTAAAAGCAATTCATTTGCACCACAAATTGCTTAGGGGGTGGAAAAAAAACAACAGAATAAATAACGATTTTTCCAACACTAATTTCAACAGAAACAAACCTACCACTCTCTCTCTGTTGTTCTTAAAATAGTCCATGAAATCATTTGTATAGACAGTGTGCTAAATTCAGCAAAGCTGCTGCAGGGAGCTGTAAAGTCAACCTCCGAGTACAGCCTGCATCCAAGGGGAAATTATCCCCTGAGGACTGATGGTGGCATTTCTGCCTCTGTCCTGCCCCGGGGCTATGCTGGAGAGGGTGTCGGAGAGAAGACGTAGCTGTAGTTTATATCAGGTTATCCATGGAAGTTTGCTGGTGGGTGTTTCTTCAGAGAACCACTTTAACAGAGGAATTCCAGTTGCTCTGACCGCCACCACGTTTGGCTCACCTTTAGCTCCAATCCTAAGGGGCCTGCCTCCTGAAGCTGGGCCAAAATGGAGCCATTTACCTCACAACCCCCACTCCAAACTTTGGGGACTTGTGTGAAATGGAACCCAGAATCCAACTACCCTTGGTTTGGGCCAGATTGTGCCCAATAGGAAACCAGCCCATACAGAACTACACAATGCTAGGAAGGACTGCAGTTGGCTGACCCATGCACTGCAGGCAGGGAGGTGGAGGAAGGCTCCTTGTTCCCTCTCCATTGCACAACACATGCACACACCAGGCACAATCCAGTCCTTTGGATTTGCAAGACTAAGACCCGGCCAACAAGACTTTGTCCTGTTCCTGGCAGGAATACTTGGGTCTGCCTGTAGATGGACAGCACAGTCAGGCTAAAAAGACATCTTATTTTGATGGCAAACTTTGCTATCCAATGTCAGCAGCTCATCTGCGAGAGAATTCATTAGTGAGACACCTAAGTGGGCGGGGGGAGATTGGCTTCTGTAGTAAGTGGAAAATCATTAGCATACTGTACACAACATTTCCCACACAGGTCACGGTGAGGAAAGATTTGCATGCCGAAAACTAATATCTCAACAGTGTATCAGTGCAGAGAAACCAGTGAGAGAAGCAAAGTTTGCACCACTGACTAACACCGCCCCCAAAACAGATGCAAGTCTAGCCGGTGTCACTCAATTCCTGTTTAACGTACTGTGAGATTCAGCACAGCTGGCAATGGGGATGCAGTCATATCGCTCTCAATTGCTTTTGCCTTAATAACATCTGCCCGTTCCTTCAGTTCATATTACCTTTCACTGGGTACGCGGAATCTGATAGGAGGGGTAAATATATGACACAAAAGGGAGAGTTCCTTTGAAAAATAAATCTTTTTTTGCTTCCTGTTTTTATAAATGCTACACCGCATCAAGGCCCAGCCTCATTTCCTGCTGACACAAGAATCTGATCTCTATCTTCCAGCTCCGATTTCTCCATCAGAGTTGAGAGGCATGCGCCTGTGTGTGGCGAGAAGGCTCTAATCACTCTAGAAGACACTAACCACTCCTACCTATCACCATGTTGAGCCTGGGCTACGCACACAATTTATTCCTCTGAAGCGGTGAGCAACGTTGTGCACTGCAGGTGTTCGAACAGACACCACACCAACATGAAAGCTTGATATCATGGACAATTAATCAGGGTATCTGTGCTGCATAAAACTGTCAGTCAGTAACAGAGGCTTCTGGTTCTTATAAGACAGGCGAGGTGACAAATGACAGCCATGCTGGAGCTGGGGCTAGATGGAAACCTGTCAATTATTCATTTCTGAAGCACTAGCGTTTCTCTCTTTGGGTAATCGGAGAGCTGTGTTGTAAAACTTACTAGTAATCATACGTCAGGAGATTTACAAGAATAGACGCTCCTGATCATTGGGGCCTCCAGTACTTGGTCAGTGTTCATCGGTGACAAGATTAAAATGTTAATTTCTTGAGTAAAGGGAAAGGTTTGGGTTATGATGCCAATTAACAAAAGGACAAGAATGGAAAGGGAAGGCTGACAAACTGTCACTGCACACAGTTCGGGAGCAGGAGCAAATGAAAGGCCCCATGGCAGGAGCCAGAGATGCAGCTGCACCCTTCACTTTGAATTTACTGAATTTTGCTGGTTTGTGTCCACGTTAAACACAGAATTTACTTAGTTGTTTAAAAATAAATAGAAACTGGAAAAAAAAGAAACATTACCCAAGAGACCAGAGAAGAGCTAGAGAGAGATCAGTCCTCAGGGCTCCAGGAAACTAAGTGCCTCAGCCATTTAGGGGAGGGAAAACCCCCACGCTGAGTAGAACGGTTCTTCCTGAAAATGTCTGCCCTCTCGGGAGAGTAATTTTGAGGACAAAATACAATATTTGCCTGATTTGTCTATGTCCTAAATATAGGTGGTATGGCTATTTGGGCCTTATTTGACCCATGTTAGAAACCATGATAACTGGAAGCATATTTAAATGCATTTTCCTACTATAGGGTTAAGCCATGCCCTCCTACAGGGAAAAACCAGGTCAGCACCAGGAAACTTTGCATCATCCTGTCCTGGGCATGGGGTGTCTGTCCCACAAAGCAGGCAGATCCATGGCCTGCCTACCCTGGAGATATATTCTATGATCTGCAAGGAAATCCCACAGATCTCAGGGCATCTGCAGCAGGCCAACATAGGCATTAAGGCATTCAGGCACAGTGCCTCTGTACCATTCCCTCCACATATCTGCGGCAGCATGGGTCCCTGAGGAACCATGCAGAAATCCCCCCTTGTGGGAGGCCACTGATGTGTGTGTGGGGGGGGGGGCAGAGTCTGCAACATCATCCATGAGGAAAGCTGTGGGCTTGGAGGGGGACAACTCTATGCAAAGTGGTGCTCCCCAGGCCATACCTCTCTCCTCACCAGCCACAGGTCTCCAGCCACATGGAGGGGAAGCACATGGGATGCCACAGTGCTGCAGAACGCAGATAAAGCCACTTAACTCCACTCTCTTCCCTGTGGTAAAATTAGGGCCATTTGGACAGGTTTGCTGTTCTCTACCTGTTCTCTGCACGTAAAAGAAGAGGGCATGATCTGATCCACATTACACAAGTGGCCTAGTCGAAGCCTAGGTGATTACTGCGAGAGTGCCAGAGACTTCCTAGTGACATTTACTTTAATGCAGGAGGAACTGAGCTGGAATCTATTTCTCCTGCCACAGAATGGAGGCAGGATGGGAGAGACCTCTGTTTTTCTGAACATTCTCCCACTTGCCCTGACATCTCTGAAAAACCGTTGCTTTGTCTGTTCTGTGCCAGTGTCTGAATGATATGCTAGATGTGGAGGAGGTAGGCAGGCTGGTCACCTGACACAGATCCAGGGGAACAGCAGAGAGGCAGGTTAAATACCCTTACCTGTGTATATAAAAAGAAAAAGCAGCAGGACAGAAGGACCTCTTCGAAACAGAGCAAAGAACAACCTGACGAAGTGGCAACTCAGAGCAGAGGCCAACATTTATTACACTGAGCCACCCTCCTTCCCTGGTGGAAGGCAGCTCTGGCACAGAGCTACAGCAGGAAAAATGAGATGATACAGCAGTTAATGTTTTGGGTAATGAGGCCTATAATAGAGGACACCTGAGATCCGAAGCCCTAAGGTAATGGTACGGTGTTTAAATACTGACATCATGCTAAAGCTTTTTATTTGCCTATTAGATGTTTCTGTTCTTGGCCACAGAAAGACGGAGACCTCCCCTTTCTTGCTTTGTATGTGAATGGCACATGTCAACTGCTCTTCTCTGAAACAGCGACTGTTTAAAAACAAAAACAAAAAGTCTCTCCAACCTGCATTTCATTGCTCAGTAACAACCCAGACGGCAGGAACAGCTTCTTTGCATTATATTAAAAAAAGATGTTTTTCTGAAATGACCAGCACTGGCAGTGGGAATTAGCCCCCTTCTTTTGCTGAGCTCTAAATTCAAATGGCAAATTCCTGCATGCAGAGATGAGGAAGAATGAGATATTTAAAGGAAGCTGAAGCCTGCACGAAATAAGCAAACATTGCAATTAGTCCCTCTCCTCACTTGGATCACATTTCACGCTCTCTACAGCTTCAACCAGAACTAAGAACAGGAATCTAGCGCACAAATGGCCAGTTCATGTGCTACAGCAGCATGAATAGGATTAAAATAATCTGAGGAGGAATTAAATGGTTTAACAGTCAGGTCCTGAGAGCAGGAGCACTAGGAGACCTCTCCCCTGTTTGTTTGCAGGCTCAGTCTAGTGAGGCCAGGATGAGTTAATGTGGCTCAGGCCTGCCGTGGAAGGACCATTCTCTCCACACAAAGCAACAGCGTTCTATGAATACCTAGGCAGTGCGCGTAAAACGTTCACTTAAATGATCAGTCACGCACGGCAATGCGAGGGAGTTGTGGTGTAGCCATTGCACTGCGGTGTTATCTGCTACATGGAAATGCTCCTTCTGAACACATTAGAGCTCGGGGTTTCCCACCTTCAGCGAGATGTGAGTGACAGTGGCTTCACCACGGTATCTTAAAGAAAGGTTGAAGCTAATGGATCTCCTATAGTTTAGGTAGGCTTGTTTGTTCAGCACAGCACTTAACATTTTCTTGCTAGTAGGTGATAGGTACGTGTGATGTAGGCCTCACTCTCAAATAGTCTTGTTTTATTGAGCGCCATTTGTCTGGACTGGTAAACGTGGGCTAACAAGCTTCAATGACTGTTTTGTCTGAGTGTTACAAGATGGGTCCTTTTAAGGGTTTTGGACTTAGCCCCACCTGTGCCTTGTCTGGTCCTAGCTGATGAGTTTGGGCTTGGGCCAGTTGTTGGGTCAAGTGACTGAATATCTGATGATGGCAATCTGGGGATGAGGCTTCCGATAAGAGTGGGTCTGCTCCCTTAGATAGCGGTAAACCAGGGACTAAGAAAGACCTAGGGAAGGTCTCTTCAGAGAAGCCCGGAGTCCGGGATAAGTCTGACAGCTCCTTTGCCTTGAATGATCTGGGGAGGTGAGAGAGCTGGGATTTGAAGTCTTGATACAAGGGTAACGAGGGAGGTATTTCAAGAAAACAGCTAATCAGTACCGGGAGAGTGCCAACGAAAAACCTTAGTGGAATTCAGTTGGCGGCACTCCTCCCTCTGGCACAGGTCTGAATTAACGTCCAGCATTAGTTAAAATGATGACACTGCTGAAGGTGCCATCTGTCAGAGCAGATACAAAAATGAGGCTTTGACCCCTTATATGGTGTGTCTAAACTTGGAATTTGGGGCTTGAGGAGACATACCCACGTGAGCTCTCATTGAGTTAGTGCACTAAAAACAAAATGTAGCCACATCAGTGTGAGTACAGGGATGGCTAGTACATGCCTGTCAGAGACCCTAGACATGTATCTGGGGAGGCTAGCCTGTCGTGCTGTTGTGGCTACGTTCTAACTTTAGGGCTAGCATGTTCTAGGGATGTCTCCTTGAGCTGGGAATCACACCCCCAGCTCCAAGTGCAGATGTACCCATAGTCAATAAAGATCCCATGAAATAATAACTTTGTTGTCTTGATCGCATTCCTTCTGTAGAATGAATTGGAGATGTTATGCTTTATGCCCTCTGCAAAAAGCCATGTTTTCTTACTGATACAGGATAGCTGTTGCATTCTGCCCAGAAGAGGTGTATTTCAGTGGTGGATCTGTGAGGGGGGAGTGATAGCTCAATAATTTGAGCACTAGCTGGCTAAACGCAGGGTTATGAGTTCAATCCTTGAGGGGGCCATTTAAGGAACTAGGGTAAAAATCTGTCTGGGGATTGGTCCTGCTTTGAGCAGGGTTTTGGACTAGATGACCTCCTGAGGTCCCTTCTAACCCTTCTCCTCAAACATACAGTTTGCAAAGTGCTTGAGGATTCTTCTGCATTAAATGGGCTGCATACATGTACATTATTTTAAATTATGAATAACATTAGTTCCTTAACTGGCAGCTTTATTGGTGACATCTGAGGAAAAATGGCACAGTACTCATGGCAATTTTCTGTGACTATTTCCAAGCAGGAGGAAATATGACAATTAACATAGTAATATGTTTACAGAAGGCAAAAATAGAAACTATTTGGGGGGGACATTTAGAAAAGAAAAGCTGTGTCTTTCTTATCTTTCTTTAAAAGGTCCCATCACTCTGCTTCCTGGACAAATAAATTCTTCCAAACTATTACATGGTGGCTAGGACTATGGTGTGGACAAGTTCCCACCACCAAATCCTGTCCACATTTTACGGATTTTGTTTTTCTCAGCAGTAGTTTCTCCTACCTGATGGCCGTGCCTCTATGATGTAGCCAGTTGTGGGTTTGTCCCCTGAATCGCCCTCAGTCCACTGCAGAGTCAGCCCAGAAGCAGATTTTGTAGCCAGAATTTCTTGAGGGGAACCAGGAGACCCTAAGGGATGACACCAGAATAGCAAACATCAGGGGGTGTGAGAAGTGATCACATTATACTTTTAACATCTTCAGAAATATGCACATAAAAACCACTCACAGAAGCTAAACATATACACAGGGTAAACCAGTTTAATGGGGTGCTGGCTCAAATCTTCCCTGGTTCGAGCACCACAGATTTATATATCAGTTGCTGGGTTTTACAGAGGTACTCACATCAACTAAGCAGACAAAAAACGAAAAAAAAACCCCAACCTGTTACTTTCACCACTTACATCTTTGCAAACATCTGCATATTATCACTGGTATTCCTGCCTACAGAGTCAGCCCAGCATCATCCCCGGAAACTCAGAGATCAGCAGCATAGACATGCTGCCTGTTCAGTCAGTCAATACCATGTCATTAGCACATCCAACTAGACTAGTAGTTATAATGCCTATGATGTGGGCATCAGGATGAGTTAAACTGCAGCATCATGTATCACCATCGCATTTACATGGTACAGAAGATATTTCAAGAACATTATAACTGTTGCACACACATTATAGGAGAGCTATTTATGATCATATAGCACCTCCAAAAGATGAGATCACAAGGGAAGGGTGCAATGAGAGAGGTGGAGGGTAGCTTCTGTTTGATTAAGAGGGCAGGGAGACACAAAATAGAATCGTGCATGAATACTGCACAGATGCTTTAAGGACTACCAGTCAGCCAGCGATCATTGTAAGACCTCTAATTTTTCTTGCTGCAAACTGCAATGATTAAAATGAATCATCTGTTTATCAACAAAAAATCTTGGTGCACAAACCAACGAGTCAGGGAGTCTGAAGTTAAGCCTGCTGTTCCCCACTCTTTGCATGGTGAGTATATTTATGTGTGTAAGCCAAAACATAAAGACACGAGGGAACGTTTCTGAACTCTCACCAGTTTTACAGCCAGGAAACGTAATCCAGGTCTGGATCAGGAGTGTGATCAGTGCAATCCGAATCAGGACCATGCTGTCAAGGCACAGCTTTGAATTCCCTTGGCTGGTTGGTTTGTCTTTCAATTTATTTGCACAGGTTTTTGCAGTCATTTTTTTTGGATTTCATAAAAAAGGAAAAACGTTTTTCATGGAATGTTATGAACCCACTAAATCATGCCTAGAGCCCTTGTGACTCCATTCTTCCTCGGACTGGAAATGTATTTGCACATACACTGTATTACTCCCTGCTGTTGGACTGAATTAATGTAATTGGCTCTGGTCTGTTGCATGTTGCTAAGGTTCCACTTACCCTCTGCTGGCCCAGCTGTGATGTTGGCTTGTAGCTCGGGTCCATAGGCGATGGTTCTGGCTTGCACTCTGAATAGGTAGGTCACCCCCTTGGTGAGATCTCGGACCTTTAACCAGCGCTGCCAATTTCCTTGTATGTCCACAGTCACCACCTTACTCACCCCTGGAGTAGCGGTTGAGATGAAAAATAAGAGAGTCTCAATGCAAAAAAGCAATTGAGCAGAGCTTATCGTGTCTAGATAAGTAAAATTATCTCACAGTTTGCTAAGAAAGTATTTCTTACAATTAGTGGGAGTTTAAGTAGTGATAATAGCCAATTTTCAGCACAGATAAGTGTAATTAGAGTTTAAGCTTGATAAGTGGGTACTGACAAGAAAAAAAATCTTACAGCACAACTGGGAAATTACCATGAGACTGCACGCAACCTCACTAATTACACTGGGAAAAAAGGAGGTGGTAAATGAAGGGGACTGCAAGCGGCACAGCTCTTCCTAAGCCAGAGCTGCTCCGTGTGGCGTCTCTTTGCCATGTACCTTGCAACACTATTCCAAGCAAAGAAATACTGCGCCGGATTCATCTTTGCCCTGCACCTTGTACTCTCATTTACACCAGTGTGAAGTGAGTGCACCGTGGGTGTAAACAGTTACCATTCTGACTCAGTGGTGTTTTACACTGAAGTAAATCACCACACAAGGTGCACTGCAGTGGTGAATCTCATCAACTGCATTATTATTTAAGGGGACGGTGAGACCCTCCCCCCTGTTCAGGCCCCTTTAGGCCAGGGGAAAAGGGCTGGAGTAGCATAAAGGGGCCCTACAAGTCATGGCTTGGTCTTGGGAAGAATTCCCTCTGTAGAGGCACAGTGGGGGACAAACATACGGCTGTCTTCCAAGGACCTCCTCCTAAGCCATGGCATAGGGGGTGGACCCCGGGCAATGATGCGTCAGGGGTGGCGCTGTAGCATGCAGCACTGAAGAGATTCCAGGCAGCACTACGGCCCACAGGGCAGCCCCAGAAGGTTGTCATAGCTGAGACAGATCCTCAAGGTTGTCCGAGTTGCACTGAGGGACTCTCCCGCTCCTGGAGGAGCCCAGGATCAGGAGGGTGCAAATGTGACTTAAAACGACTTCAGTGGCACTTTCCCCAGCGCTGCGATTTCTGTGCTGTGATTTGTAGAGCCGTACCCCTATATTCTATACACACATATTTCTTTAACTATGTTACCGTCATCTCTTTGGACTAAGCCTGCAAGAATTTAAAGGATTCAATTTACTTTTCACTCTTTACACAACACCTTCTCTCACGGGCATTCCTCTCTCGCAGAACAATGAAAATCAATTCAGTTTCTTTCACTAACCTTTGGAGTCAGGTTCTCAATGATGCCCTATTTAGGTTGCAAAACCTGCAGAGGAGTGATTATCTGAAAACAACTGTTTTCACTGGAATTTTCTAAAATAATTACATGGAAACGTTTCTTAAGTTTTGTACAAATTGTTTTAAAAAATGTTGGGGCTAATCTGAGTTGACAATGTCCTTTTAATATTCGCAAGTGAAATAAATGTATGTAGCCCTTTCCAGACAAATAAGACAGGTTGCTCTGTCAGGAGGAGTGTACTAGTTTTGCAGTATTCAGGGAAATATATTATGAATAGAATTTCCAGTTTTTGATGTAAAGTTCATGCAAATTAACATCCATTTTCAAGATGTGGTTGTATTAGATACATTACAAAAAATTTTCCAAAGGGTTTTTGATCAAAATTTCATCCCAGTTCCAACGTCCTATTCAAAGAATCCTTTCTTATTTAAAAGAGAAAAAGCTCTAAGCTGCAAAACTTCTCTCTCCGCATCTAGGTATATTATTTAATTTCTCAGTGACAAATGTGGAGACATAACCCAACAAAACACTGAAAAGCAAGAACCTCTGAAATTTCAAACAAGCTTTTCCACCCCTCCTCTCCTTAAACTGAAAAAAGGCTCCAGGGTAGTTTTGTTGTCGGTTATTGGTAAAACATAACATTATAAATGTCTAAATGTGAATGATGGGGAGAAGACAGCACTAGAGAAGAGACTGTAGGAAGAAGGTTTTAAGTGGTGCTTAGAGCACAGTAAGAGACAGGTTGTTCCAAGTCCTATGAGAAAAGGCACAAAATCCTGAGTTGGAAGAGGAGACAAAGAAAACAGATTTAGGGAGGAAGATTTGGTAGCATTCAGAGTACAAGTGGGGCAGCCAGAGAAGGGGAAGAGGGCACAAACAGACATGGTAGGGAAGAGCAGAAAATGGTGAAGATAAGGGTGAGTGGGTTAAACTAGATGCACGAGGAGAGAGCGGGATCTGAGAAGTTGAACAGAGGAAGGGAAAATTATTTATTGCTATCAAATACGGAGACGAGAAGGTGACACTGGAGTCTCGTTTTTCCTTGTCCCCCCTCCATTGTACTTGCCATCCATGCCAACTAGTTAAAAAGGGAAGTCAACAAATACTGAAACAGAAGTTCAGGATAATCCAGAGAGTATTTGTACAGCTATACTGTGAAACAGAGTACCCAGACTCTCACATCACACATTATTTTTTTATTTTCAGCAATGGGATCCCCAACACTGGAGCATGAACTTTCTTTCTTGGCCAACTGTGAGCGAAAGGAGAACAACACGTCTACAAGGAATGGGTTCTGGTAGATCAAGGGGACTTGAGGCTGAAGTCCTCTTTGCAGCTCCTTCTGTTCTCTCCAGCATCCAGCTGCACATGAAGCGGGTCCCTGATGCCCACCTTTTAGGTGGTGCTTTTAGCTTAGACTTTACCCATTCCAGTTTGCTGGAATCCTGAGGGCAACTCTGAACTGCTCATTCAAGGGCCTCTGAACTGGTTAAATACTTGGATAGCTCCAGAAATTTGTAGCAGGTATATTTTTCATGAAGGTTCATCAAGTTTGTGCTTCTTCGCTGTACACAGGAATGGTAGCTGCATAATATCCCCTTACCCTGACATCCATCACCAGCAACTGATCAGACACATAGTTTTTGCCATACCAGTAATCCATATAGTCCGATATCCTGTCTCCAGCAGAAGCCAGAATCTGATGTTTCAGAAGAAGGCAATCCCTTCACATGTAATGCAGCTGCCAACTGTGCAAATCTGTAGATGTTGGGCAGGGAAGGGGGAAATTCCTTCCTGACCCTACAAGCAATCAGATTATACTCTGAAGCATGAGATTTGGTTGACTGCTGAGAAAGCCCAACTGCTTTCATGAAAGGATTATTTCAGTACCAGACAAGAATACTTGAAACACTAATATTTCCACATAAAAGATGGATTCCCTTTAAGTTTTATGTATGAGAGAA
Organism: Mauremys mutica; assembly: GCF_020497125.1. NCBI lineage: Eukaryota > Metazoa > Chordata > Testudines > Geoemydidae > Mauremys > Mauremys mutica. The sequence goes on along the minus strand of NC_059082.1, from coordinate 76,657,222 downwards.
TAAGAAGCAGGAAAACTCCAAAGTATCTGAATGTCTTTTATGCCCTGTCCACATTTCCTGGTCAGAATTATGCATCCATTCTGCATTAGCTCTTCATGCTGTAACTCTACTAGCAACAAAGGGTAAAAGTGCTTTTATTCTCCTGCTTTCATTTCTGAGTATGACTTTCCCCATGCATAAGACATGGAAAGTCAGCTATAAAGAAATCCTTTATTCCTTACTGCAGAAACAAATGCTAGTGATTGATATCCTTATTTCTTCTGAAAGAAGTTTAAAATGGATTGGCAATGGTTGAAATTACTCGACCCGCTGTCACTCTCCCAAAGCTAGACATCCTATTGAACTACTGGAAATGTATTAGGAATATAAAAAATATTAATAACTCCCTCCCTAAACTTTTAAATCTTTTCTAATTCATCTTTAGAATGATTTTGCGTTTGTTTTCAGAGAGATTGCCAGTTCCTTCTCTGCTGATCTTCTGGCAAATTAATAACGCCTTTGAGACTGTCATATTGTCGTCAGGTGGGATCATATCTAGTGCTGGGTTAAAAAGCTATTTGAAAACTCAGTATAAATACACAGATACAACTAAATCTCTGCCATTCTCCTCTTCTAAAGTGGTCACGGTACCACTGAAAACGAACATACATGATGCCAATACAACCCTTGTTTTATGATACAAATAATATAGTTCATCAGCAGCAACACAAATGGGACTCAGCGAGAGGAATTCTGTGGCAAGGCCTACGCTGCAGTTTTGGGATGAAGCGCAGGAAGACAATCAGGACACTAATATGTTGAGTTTCCTTTTCTGCCACAGAGAGTAACAATGGCAGTGTAACGGCTTTTCAAACCACTCGCTGAATACATCTTTGCAGGAGAATGAGAGAGGATGGAAAAAAGCTGTATTCCACAGTTATATAGCTTACAGAGCAGTTTTAGCAAGGCAGGAACACCCACAGTTGCCCCAGACACCCATGTCCACATGGCTACTGTCACAGCTCCAGTCGGGTGCCCTCCCATGGCCACTCACCAGACTGCTGTGAGGAGACACAGCCGCTGGATCCCATGTGTCTTCAGCCTTTGTAGTCTTCAGCCTCTGGAGTCTGAACAGAGCTCTGAACACTGTCTTTGTCTTGGTGTCCCTAGGCATACTCTCAGGGTGCCTATTTTCTGTCAAACACCCACTCCTGAGAGTTTAGACCATGAGATCCACTGTTGAGTCCCTGGAACCAGTCTGACCCAAACACAGCATTACTTTTTCTTTAATAAGAAGGGCTCTTTAATAATGACAGGGACTAGACCCAAGAGCCAGAGGGACTTGGGCTGTGACCCACCTTCCTAGCAGGGCCCTAGAATCAAGGTCCTCAGTGCTCGCTGACACGACTGATTTGACATCCAGATTGATTTGTGTGTGGATGAAAGGGGTGCTTGGGCTCAAACCTGAGTCAGAGCCTGGGCTTACTGCATAGTGTAGACATACCTAAAGAGACAACAGAGAGGCAACTAGCCCTGCATTCACAATGGATTTTGCAGCTTGGTAAAGATACATACAGAGAGTTCAGAAACTCAAAACGATTTCATAAAGAGCACCCACACTTTTTCTAAATTGTCACAGCTACATGTAGACACTCCATGGAGAAGAATGGGAAGCTGGCCAGAGATAAAAGCCATGATGGTGCTTTTTTCCCCTAGCCTGAATATATAGGTTCTTTGGGGGCTTACTTACCCTGGACTGGTGCCAAGGGCTCATACACCACTCGATAACCCTGCAGGAATCCATTTGCTGCCGTCGGCTCTCCCCAAGACACATTGAGTGTAGTGCAAGTGATTTCTGAGAATGCCAGGAAGCTAGGAGCGCTGGGGGCTGAAAGGATTACAAAGACACTCAACTGCAGCAGGAATATTTAACCTGATATACATCTTATGAAACAGTATTTATTACCCAGTATGAATCTAAAGGAAATAAGATGAGAATAGGATTTATTGACAGTATCAGGTCTTCCTGTAATTGATTGGAAATTCAAAGTGTTCTAAAGTCAGCAGACACTAAATTGCAAAACTGAAATTAAACAGGATAGGAGGAGGAAATGACAAAGATGTAGAAGGAATGACATAAGAGAACAGTGGAGAGCTTCATTTCCAAATGACTGCATCACCAGGATGGTGCGAATGCCTTTTCTATAACTTTTTGGGAGTGTAAGACATAAAAATGAGTCAGGGAAAACCATCAAAGGTTTAGGGCTTCAGGTCCAAGTGGTTAAGTGGCTGTATGTGAACTGAACACACAAGATGCCCAAAGTGCATGTGCAGGTGAGATCTGTATTCAAGTATACGGTTTGTATGTGTGCATGCAAATCCCCAGTTTATGTGCATACATCAGCGTTCACATGCTTTCACGTTTGGGTCTCAGTTTGACTAAGCAGCCAAACATCTGATATGGAGTTGTTGGCCTGCAAATCTTGTGCACACGGATGGCATTTTCTGTTATCCCAGAGCATAGGGACTGTTACTGTGTGCTGCCTGCTGCAGCCCTTCGCCACTGCATGGTGCAGCAAGGCCAGCCCGGCCCTGAGGTTTAAATGGTGCATGGTGTCTTGTGTGTGCTCTCTGCACTGGGCTGAATTTCATTCTCAATCCTGTGCAACAACGTTCAGTTTCAGATGGTGATGTAGATTCCCATTGCAGAATATCAGTTTCTTGGCTAGTAATGAGACCCAAAGAAAACCAGAAGGCATTGTACAGTCTTCCCCAGTGATAAAAAAAGTGAAGGTGCAGAGGCAGAAAGACATTAAGAAGGAGTCTGCTGTTGGTTCACACTCTCTCACAGAACCTAATGACTAGGGAACATCCATAGAATGTGTGTCCCCCTGGGATCAGCATCTCCAGCACAGATATTACTTACTGTGGCTGTACATAATGCCGGAGGCCCAATAAAAAACAAAAAGAGCATAGGGATTGGTCTTGCATTGAGCAGGGGGTTGGACTAGATGAACTTTCTGAGGTCCCTTCCAACCCTGATAGTCTATGATTCTTCTCTCGCATGGTTTTATCAGTGCATCTCCACTCTCTTCAACTGAGTTACTTCTAATTTACTCCAGGTGTAAGATCAGAATCAGGTCCATAACCTTTTATTGGATCAGTTTGTGACAGAGATTCTATTGCTATCCCAGCCTGTTCTACTTTGTATTGCAGCATCAGTTCTGAAATCCCTTCCAAAAGGGTTAACTCCAATTTGATCCAAAGTATTTGCCTAACCATAATAACAATACAATATAATAATTTACCCAACAATCAGATCTAAACCACAACCATTCTATAGCTCTGTATTTTGTTTCCTTAGATACACAGAATGAACAGTTATATAATCATAATCTCTAAACAGGTTGAACTGTGGTTTGGAAAAGGAAAATAATCTCATACCAGCCTGGTGTGTCCTGCCCTGCCTGGGGCTGCTTCTTGGTCCATCCCCCGCTGCATTGAAGGCAGATATGCAGATCATGTATTTGGTGTGGCTGGTCAGATTTTTCAGCCGAACTGTTGTCTCTGGGAGGAAAAGGACCTTCACTTTCCCAGTGTCATTCTGGATGTCCATCTCCCAGTAATAAATCTGTTAAGAACAGAGAGGTGTTGAAGTCAATCCTGCACTCAGATTACAGTCTCAATGTGATGCAGGCTGTAAAACAGGTACTCTTGTTTCCCCATGACCCCAGTAAGATGTGGGCAGTTTTAGTTTTGGACCATTCAGTTATAGGGTATAATAGTATTATTCACTCTTTGCCAATCCTGAAGTCCGTATTTTATTTTTACTAAGGAAAACTCCCCTTGGGTTCATAGAGAGTTTCCTGAGAAAGGTCTTTTAAAAATAGAGTACAGACAATGTGACATGGCCTAATGACATTAAATAAGACCTTCCAGAACACAGCAATAAGTGGCCAGGTACCAAACCCTTCTCAGGTGTGAGTTGCCCATTGGTTCTGACATTATATTTTATATGGAGATATACCTATCTCATAGGATTGGAAGGGACGTCAAGTCCAGCCCCCTGCCTTCACTAGCAGGACCAAGTACTGATTTTGCCCCAGATCCCTAAGTGGCCCCCTTAAGGATTGAATTCACAACCCTGGGTTTAGCAGGCCAATGCTCAAACCACTGAGCTATCCCCCTCTCCCATGTAATTCTTATCCTGTAGCCAGACAATTTAAACTCCAGAGATGAGGATTCCAGTAGGCTACCTCCAGAGCCATTGGTAACACTGCTTGTGAATAGGCCTAGAAGTGACAACTATAAAACAGGCCAGGGCCAGGGCATAACGCCAGGCCGAGCGAAGAGTCTACCTTGGCTCTACAAGCTAAGCTATTAGAACTATCTATACACATACAAGAGGGAAAATACATGAATTGATATATAACATTGCTTGCTACTGCCAAGAAGTAATGCCAGATTATTCTCTCTCACTGGCTCAGCTTTCCTTCACTTGCAGACCTAGATACATGGAGAAAGGCAGAGCCAGACACTGAACTCAAGCCAACCTCCAGCATTTGTAGGCTTGCCCACTTCCACTCTCAAAGGGTCCTCTCCCATCTGGAGAGACAAAACAAGATGGTTCTGCCACGTGGCTGGTGTCTCCGCAAACCAAGTGCAATAAATACTACTGTTTAATTTTGTTAAAGTTAAGGAAATGAAATAAACTCTCTGAAATCTGACATGGCTCATTCTTACAGCTCGGAGAAAGTTATCCATTTCCTGATGGCTCATAACAGCTGTCAATTCCCACCCCGACTTTTCCTGTGTCTTTGGTATTTGGAACAGACACGTTGCCTGCATACTCTGAGCTCCCCCACTCTCTGTATGCACTGAATTTCGATTGAACATGAATACCCCCTTCTCTTTGTCTCTGCCTCGTACACTCTCCCTCTGGTTTTGGCACATGATGCCATGGTCATTACTGTAGCCTGAGCATTGCTTTAGTCTGGCTCATGCAGCAAAGGTAATTCTGAAGCCAAGTAAGATAATGAAAGCAGTAGGAATGAGATATTGCCTTGTAGCCTTGTATGTTCCCATTTTGGCTGTCGACAGGAGGTGGGTCCCAGGTGATCTCTAGCTGGCTCGCAGTAAGGGCATTTACTTGGATGGTCTGTGGGGCCATTGCTGGTGCTAGAGAGAGAGAGAGAGAGAGAGAGAGTGTCAGATAAGGAAATAAGGAGAATTAATAGTGACAAGCAGAAGTAAACTGATATCCAAGTTGCACTTTTCCATTGATGGAGTGACCAGGTTAGTCTCTTTGTTTATGCCACAAGTGAGCTAAGAAACACAATCAGCTTTAAATCCATCTTCCACCCCAGAGAAGTCTCAGACAAACACTTGCAGTGCGTGTGGAATGAGAATCAGTTGTGACTCTTGGAGGTGGCTGTGTTTTCTGTCCCATACAGACCAGCTGAGTACACTCAGTCCAGCAGGCAGTTCTTTAAGAAGAAAATGACAGAGAAAAATCTCCTTATTTGTGTTCATCTAAGCTTCAAAGGCAAATGTTCGACAGTGACTTTGCTTTCCTGAATGGCCAATTGGTGAAGATAAACATATAGGGAAGTGGCTCAGGTTTCCCCAATCTTTCTCCTTAGCAAGAGTCACCATAATGTCCTCTTTATGCTACCGGAGTTTGCTGCCATGAGGCTCAGAGAACCGGGGCTGGAAACACAAAAAGCCAGAGGAGCGTGGCTAGGGTCTCTAAAATTATCTCCAGAGCCCTTTAGAAACAAACCAGTTCAAGTCATATTTTCTGTACAGTAAATGGATTCTGATACTTTTTAGTTTTGATTTCATTGCATCGTCAAACACAAACACAGACTGGAATTTTGTCTCTTTCTGGCTGAATGTGTAATTTATTCACCTACTTGCCATTTCTCCTTCCTTGCATTGCACCGTACCAAAAAACTAATCTCTCCTCTTTGTGCGCACCTGGGTCACACAATCTTTTCCCTTTGCTGTGATCCAGCTCAGTGGAAGTGGAACGTCTTCCCAAGTGACTGGCATGGACGGCCTGTTTTCTAGATCCACTGTCGTAGCCTATGGCAGCTCTTAACAAACAGCACATGTTCTGGTTACAGACAAAATGTCAAAACGTGTCCTGTTTGAACTCCCAAAATGGGAAGGAGAGGGCAGGGCATAAAACAATAGCACTCCTACCTTCTCCTTATGCAAGTGCAGATGGTACTGCAGCCTTTGCCCAGTGTCTGAGCTCCCTGCCCATTTATAGATTGCAAACAGATGTGATAAAATATTCACCACCCAAGTAAGATAGCCCTGGTTATCTGTGCCTCTAGAGAGCTCTTTCTTTAGAGAGAATGACCTTCATAAGTTAGACACTCCCTCTACCCCCACCCCCGCCTTCCAGGGTTATAAAATGAAATAGTAATTAACACCCACTCAGCCTGACACCAACTATTTATTTTGTTCTAACTGTGTGGTTTCCATATTATCACTGCCCACCCTGCCGTTAATGGAAATGTTAATAACCAGCGCCAGGTTGTTGTGACAGATGCTTGGGCTCATTATCAGAAATTCTTATTTACCGCTCCATTAAACGACAGAATCGCACAAAAAACCCACAAAAAACAATTCAATCAAAACTAACGGGAGGAATTTTAACAGCCACATTAATAATCCAAAACATAAATACAGTTAATGTCTTTTGCATGTTTGCCATCGGCAACCCTATTGCAAAATTATTGTTGTACAATTAAAATGTGAAAGGCAAAACTGAGCAGAGTCATTATCCTGGTGTTCAGTTAAAACTGTTTGCTTATTATTATATTTTAGCCTCTTTTTTCAGTTGGATGTGTCAAATGCATGAGGTGAGAATGGGTGTAAATAAAACACAAGCTGGGCTTGTTTAGTCAAGCGAACTCATCTAATTGCTGCTCTGCAATCCAACCCCTCTTCCAGATTTCACTGGTGACGTGAACATAGCAGCAAGCTCACCTGATGGCTATGTTCAGTTCAACTTCATGTTGCTACCTTAGACCTGAAACCCTCAGATGCGGAGGGCTTTATACCACACATCAGAGCACACAACCAAGCGTCTCATACAATAGAAACCCTGTGAATACATCTTTGAGGTCTGGTGTAGACGACATATTGGGGAAAACAGAAATATGCATAACCACGGAGAAAAACAGATCAGTTTTACAATCTACTTTTGCCCTACGTAGTGACACAACTGGATGTCTTGTACCGACAGAGAGATTGTACTTTGAGGCTGCATCTACACTAGCATTCTTCTTCAAATTCCCAGTGCTGGGCTAGAACCAGTGCAGCTCCAATGCTGCAAACAGCCAGAGAGCTAGCGTACACAGACTCCTGTCATTTTAACCGTGTCATATAACTCTTTTCAGAGCATGTCTAGACAACACAATGTTTAAAAATGCCAGTGATCATTCCACCCCGACTCTCCTATTTACAGCCCCAGAATCCTGATGTCATGCAAATTATGTTTGATTTGGTGCCATATGAGTCTGTTTCGCTGTCCATCTTTCAAACTCTGATGCTTCACTCTCCCTACATGCACAGATTTCCTGTTGAAATAAACAGGGACAGCAGAATAGTGCTGCTTATGCCTGATGCTCTGCAGACAGCACATTACATTAAGGGCGAAGTGAGATGTTTTAAAAAGAATGAAACACATCCCTAAAACCACTCCTGTTTGAGACCCCAAAACCTTCACTGAATGCATGGGCAGATTTTACCAGTACAAGGAAACACATTTTAAAGGTGAGCTGAAAGGCCTTTTACCTTCTAGGAATTCAGTTCAAGATTTCAGGGCTCTGTGTTTTTCAGAGCTGCTGGCCTCACTAAACATAAAGCAGAGTGGGAACTGCCTCCCTCACATTGGTTTAGGTGTTAGTGACATTATCAACTTTATCAGGAGAGACACAGAACCCTGAGGGCCTGAACCCAGCTCTTGGCCAGTAAAAAGCATTTCAATTCCTCTGAAAAATGTATTTAGTTGTCATTTCTCAGTCTGCACATGTATTCTGTTTCGGGATCTCATGTAGCTTTTTGCAAGCGCTTATTTTTTTAATAGGATTTCAGTTCACCTTTGAGGCTGCTGCCTTTAAAGACTCGCTCAGCAACACAGAGACAGAGTAAGGAGTTGAATGAGCAGATTGTATAATTAATTAATACAATAATAATACTAATTATGGATTGGTATGATGCCAACAGAATGACACAAGGACAGCAAAGCAACAATACCACATGGAGACACAAAAAGGTGAAAGCTAGAGCCAACATTTACTAACATGGATGCCTCAAGTTTGACACCTACATTTATATTTGGACACCTAAAATGTAAGTGGCCTAATTTTTGGCCCACAGCAAAGTCAATGGGAGCTGCAAGTGCCAATCACCTTTAGATAACATGGTAGTTAAAATACCCAGTGGCAAGGCTACAATAGAGTTTCCTGTATTGTTAGCACTGATGGAGTTGCACTGGGCCATTAACACTGATTTTCAGTAATTTTTGGAACACTGGGGAAGCTCCAGACAACTAGAAGAAAGTGAATGCTGTGCCAGTGCTTAAAAAGGGTAAACAGGACACGCTGGGTAAATAGACTGGTCATCAATCCAGGGAAAATAACTGAATAGCTAATACAGGACTCAAAGAATTAAAGGTGGGTAATATAATTAATGCCAATCAACAGGTGTTTATGGAAAATAGGTCCTGGCAAACTAACTTGATATCTTTTTTGATGAGATTACAAGTTTGGTTGATAAAGGTAACACTGTTGATGCAATAAGACTCCCGTTTGGCATGTGACTTGGTATTGAATTATATTTTGATAAAAAATAGACTGATATAAAATGAAGATGGCACACATTAAGTGGATTAAAAAGTGGCTAACTGACAGGTCTCAAAATGTAACTGTAAATGAGGACTCATCGAGCAGGTGTGTTTCCAGTACTGTCCCGCAGGGTTCAGTTCTTGACTCTGCTATTTAACATTTTTACCAATAGCCTGTCAGAAAACATTAAATAATGACTGATGAAGTTTGCAAATGACACGAAAATTAGGGGGAGCAGTAAATAATTAAGAGGACAGGTCACAGATCCAGAGAGATCTGGATCATTTGGTAAACTGGAAGCAAGCAAACAATATGTGTTTTAATATGGCCAAATGTAAAGTTATACATCTAGGAACCAGGAATGTAGGCCATGCTTACAGGATGGGGGACTCCATCTTTGGAAGAAGTGACTCTGAAAAAGACTTGAGGGTCATGGTGGATAATTAGCTCAGCGTGAGCTTCTAGTTTGACACTGTGGCCAAAAGGCCTAATATGATCCTTGCATAGACAAACAGGGGACTATTGACTAGAAATAGGGAGGTCATGTTACCTCTGTATTTAGCACTAGTGCGAATGCTACTGGAATACTGTGTCCAGTTCTGGTGTCCACCATACAAGAAGGAAGTTGATAAATTGCATAGTGTTCAGAGAAGAGCCATGGGAATGATTATAGGATTGGAAAACATGCATTGCAGTGATGGAGCTCCTTGAGTCTCTCTATTTAGCTTACCAAAGAGAAGATTAAGGGATGACTTGATCACAGTTTAAAGTACCTACATGGGGAACAATAATTTGATAATCTCTTATATCTAGTAGATGAAGGTACAACAAGATCCAATGACCAGAAGTTAAAGTCAGACAAATTAAGACTGGAGATTGGGGAGCACTTTGTTTTTTAAAAAATAAATAAATAAATAAAAAATGAAAGCAATTAACCACTGGAACAATTTACCCAGGGTTGTGGTAGATTCTCCATCAGTGGCAATTTTCAAAAGAAGATTGGATGTTTTTCTAAAAGCTATGCACTAGTTCAAACAGCAATTAATTCAGAGAACCCCTATGGCCTGTGTTATACAGGATGTCAGACTAGATATATGATCACAGTGGTCCCTTCTGACTTGAATGATGGGAGAATTACAAAAAAAAACCCAAAAAACCCCAAAACAAACAAAAACCACCACACCAACACAACAAAACATAATTGCATATGTAGCCCAGCATTACTTCTTGTTAGTGTGGGGTGTTACCTCTCAAGGCTGTGTGTGGCATGTGGATATGATGTTTCCATGATGATGTTGCAGTTGGCCTTTCGTTTCTTTTCTTAGTGACAGTTGCTATGATGCTTTGTAGCACTCCATAAGTTACAAATCCTTGTGATTTATTGTTTAAACATAATAACTTTCTTTATGAAATGCACCCTGCTGCTACTGTTGTGTCTGTGATATTTGTGGGTAGCTGAGAATTTCTCTCTACTGATTTTATTGTATATATAATGTCAATATTATGCTACGCAATTTACAGACAAGTGTAGGACAAAAACCTTGCCCTCAGAAGCTTGCTTTTTAAACAGATAACACTCAGATAAAAGTTAAGGGGAGGGATGCAATGAAACAAAGATGGACTGCAGCATGCTATTTAGCATGATTCTCTTTGAGTCCACAAGTTTCAAACAATTCTGTGTTTCTATTTTGCTAACACATCTGATCCTTTTTTATCAAGTGAGCATTATTTATTTTTTTCTGTTCTTCAACGAGAGCTTGAAATTAACCTGGCTGCTTTTATTCTCCTCTAATCATTATTTGTGTTATGCTAACATCTAGAAGTCAGGATCCCATTGTGCTATGAATTGTACAAACATATAATAAAAAGATATCCACTTTCCTAAAGGTTTTACAATATAAGAATGTAGAGAACAGGTGGATTAAAAAAACCCTGATAAGGAAGCTATGAGATAGAATCATAGAATATTAGGGACCTCAGGAGGTCATCTAGTCCAACCTCCTGCTCAAAGCAGGACCAATCCCCAGATTTTTACCCCAGTTCCCCAAATGGCCCCCTCAAGGATTGAACTCACAATTCTGGGTTTAGTAGACCAATGCTCAAACCACTGAGCTATCCTTCTCCCCTAAGAGAGATCAGCATGATAAGCAGTGGTCTCAGCAAACCAGATGCCTAATTATTGTGGAGTTTTTGTAGGCATCACAACAGAGGAAGGTTTTAAGGAGGAAAAAGAGACAGCTTTTCAAATGTTGCAGTAGCTCCTGCCATGCATAAGGGGCAGCATGGGAGACAGCACCAAGATAGTTCTTGGAAAATTTTTTAACTGGGCAATCAGAGCTGGCATCTTTGTGGAATGAAGGTGTGGTATGTCATACTATTTATTGGGTCTCCTCCAGCAACAACTGATGCTATCACCATAGCTGTGCAAGTAGGATGATTAGTTAGTTCATGTTATAGAAACAGCCAGAGATGAAGCAGTTTTTCACGGACAGAATGGGATCCTTTAGAAACATATGTTCAGAATCTAGAGGATGTTCTCCAACCAGTTCTAGCCATTTTGAGGTAGATCACATTTCGGGATTAAATTATGTGGCGATGTCCCTCTAAGTACACAAGTTCAATATTAATTGTATATATGTAATAATATAGACATGCATACACACAGAGTACATATATATTATATCCTTGAATTCTCAAAAATAGTACAATTAACAAATATAGGGTCATTTGGCCTAAATAGTACATTATTATTTTCTTATTTGGAAATCAGATTTTGGCTTCAAAAGTTATTGATCTGCCAGGTACTAGCTCAAACAGGGTCATATCATCTTGTGGTCTAGGAGAAAGAAGTCTCAGCACATGGTATGGCTTCCTCAGACAATCTCTGAGAAGCTTTAACTGCTATTAAGAGGAGCTAAAACAGACAGAAATAGCCAGTTACTAGTGGCACATTCTTCAGTGGAGAAATCACATATTGATTTATTTGATAGAGTAGATCAATACAGGGGAAAATGGGAGCCTTTCCTAGTCTATATAAACCCAAGGGAGGATGATTCAACATAAAGTTGGATAACATCTCTCACATCCCCACAACGCTAAACACATACCTGGAGACCTTTTACTGAGAAAAGGCTAGCAGAGTCATACCTAATAGAAATAGAAAGATGCACCAACATAGACTCCTAGGCAGGGGTTTGAGGAGGAAGAGAATGTACCCTGGGGAGAAGGGTGTTTGGGATTCTAGAGCATCTGCTGTAGCTTCAGCATCCTGGCCTGTAACCAAGCCAGTCCCCTCCTTTGTATTCTGCACTTGAAGCATATGCAGAAATAGTCTTTGTTCTTCTAATGCATTTTTATAGGACACAGAAAGCATGAAAAAAAAGTAAAAGCTGCTCTAAATAATAAGTAAACACAACATCCCCAGCTGTTCTAGTGGTACCAGGAAGCGTGTCCCGCAATGTTTTGAGTTAAAAACACTTATGTTTTGAGCATGTGGAGAGAGAGAGAGAGAGACTGAGATCATGTTCATTGTACTGTAGATCAAGTTTATATTAGAAAGCTTTTGGATAACAGATGAAACAGGACCAGAAGTGGAATAGCATTCCCACAGCCCCAGACTTAGGGGCAATCATTTCTCAACAAAAATCCAACAAATATGATTAGTTTGTTAAGACCCTTTGTAAAACAGAGGGTGAGTCAAGGAGAGGTAATTTTCTTCCACCTGCTCCTTCCCCTCTCAATCCCTTCCATTTCCATTTAAGGTGGGGCTGCTATGTTCTCTCTCCTGAAGGCTCACTGATCTTTTAAAGTGGGTGTCACACTTTCCACTGAGTCATCTGTAAACACATATCTTAAGGGGTCAGTTATTGCCTGGGGGAATCACAAGGTACTATGATTATAATGCCCGGAGCAAACACCTGAGTGACTCATATAGTAGTACTGAGCACAAATATCACAAACATTTATATGCATTCTCGCAAGGAACTACTTTCACTCCACAAAGACTGGTGTACCTTTTTCTGCTGCTGCTGAAACATGTGATTCTACTTCCTTAATAAAGAACTAAAAGTGATTATCTCACTGGCCAAAGGGGCTGTCAGTCAAAAGGCTGCATATAGTCCGGACCACAAGGAATGCCTCTTATGGAACAATCAAACTATCTCCAGACCTGGCACAGAGCAGATGGGAAAGGGATGGAAGGGAAAGAATAAAATGTATCTTATTCTTTTTCTCTTTGTTTTTCTCCTTTGATGTTAGCAGGATGCTTGGGAGGAACACTAACAGTCTTACAAACATTAGGTATCTACAAATGAATAGACAGGGTTAAACCCAAAGGCCAAAATCCACTCTCAGTTGCATCAATGTAAATTAGGATTAACTCCACTAAAGTCAATGGAGTTAAATCAGTGTGAAACTTGTGTAAATGAGAGCACAGTCAGCTCCACTGAGAGCACAATTCAGAATTCAGCCCCAAGGATGTACTGAAGGTTGTTGAAGTATGCAAGAATATATGGCAAAGACACTGCTGGGTGTTTGACATTGTGTGAACATACTGGCCTGATTCTCCTCTCCCTTTCTATACCAGTATAAATTAGGATAAATTAGGATAACACCATGTGAGAAGGTGCCTTTTCTGATATGCTTTAAAACAAAGCCTATTCTTGTGGGGAGTCAAAACTCACATCCTTCCCGGGGGTCTGACTTTATTAACCAAGAAATTAACAAAGTTCTGTTCAAGTCTTCTCCTCAGACATGCCGCCCCTCCCCCCCAATTCTCCCTGCTCATCCCACATCCTAGTTCCTGTCTTTGTAGAGGGCCACTCCCACTACCTTTATATCTAGATGGGGTAATGAGTTGCCTACATCAGTGAGTCAGCAGCATCCATTTAACATTTATTAGCGGGATCAATATCTGCTAATAGAGTGGGGTGTTTCATGCAAACAGTGTAAACTTGTTACAGTCCACTCAATGTAGTGTTGTTGTAGCCGGTTTGGTCCCAGGATATTAGAGAGACAAGGTGGGTGAGGTATTATCTTTTATTGGACCAACTTCTTCTGTTGGTGAAAGACACAAGCTTTCAAACTTACAAAGACCTCTTCTTCAGGTTGAAAAGCACGGTGTAAGCTCGAAAGCTTGTCTCTTTCATCGAGGTTGGTTCAATAAAAGATATTACCTCACATGCCTTGTCTCTCTAATACTCTTGCTGAAGTCAGTAGTGTGGCAGTGGTGTATAACTAGTAGGAGTGAGAGTAGAATCAGGTCCACAGACTTTTCACACGCTTATGGGTATATAAGGGGTGCATATATATTTCTATTAAGGAGAGGCTTTGCTAGCTCTTCATCAGGATAGGTGTCCAGGTATGTTTGGTATCACAGGGATGTGAGAGCCGTTATCCAAATATATATTGTATCATCCATGTGTGGGTCTGTCTGTATCAACAAGAAAAGGTTCCCAGCTTCCCCAGTATTGACCTGCTTTACCTTGTAAGCCAATATATGGATTTCTCTACTCAAGAATGTCATTGAAAACAGGTGGTTTTAGCTCCCTCTAGAGACAGTTAGGGTATCTCAGAGACCCAGTCAGGGAAGTTAGCAAAGCATGAGAATCGCCAGAATTTAAGAATGTAGGAAATGTTCCTAGTAATCAGTGTTGCCAACTCTTGCCATTTTTCCGAGCGTGATGGGGAATGAAGCCGACTCATAGTGCCGCGAGAAGCTCCAGCCTCCTCCTGAAGTTCATCCCTGCTGGAAGCCAGCAGAGTCTCTCTACTCACCTCTGCTCCTCCCCACTGCAGCTCCTGGCCAGGGAAGGGGCAGACAGGAAGGAGCCCCTGGAGCTGCCCCCCACAGACCTGAAATGGGGAGAGGGGACCCTGAAGCAGCCCCCAGGCCTGGGGTGCGTGTGTGCATGAAGAAACCCAGGAGAAGCAATGGTGAAGATGGGCAGGGGGCTGAACTGAGAGGGGCTGAACTGATGGGGCGACTGGGAGAGGTCTGAAATGAGGGGGTGGGAGCAATGGAGTGGGAGGGGTTGAACTGATGGGATGCGGCTGAACTGAGGGAGAGGGTGGGGGGGGACAGAACTGATGGTGGGGGACTGAGGAACGGAATTAATTGCTGGGTAGGGGATAGGCAGATGTGGGGGTGAGAGCTCCTACAACACAGACCAAAATCACTTTATCCAATGTGTTTGGGAGTGTGTCAACACTAATTGTCACACACACACATGCACTGGGGATGGGCAGGAGGAGCTCACAAATCAGAAGACTCAAAAATACAACATATATATTGTTTAAATCTCATGGCTTTTGGGAGGTCCAAATCATGATTTTCAATTTCTTGCAGATGGCGACACTGAATACTATATCCTTCAGTTAACTGACTGTTAATTACAGACCCAAGCTTCAGAATCCATCCTGTCCTTGATCCTTGAAAATTTCATTTGCTAGGGATTAGTACAGCTCAAAGTGTCACTAGGGGGAGCTAACACAGCTGCAATCTTTACATGTAATCTTTTCTCCTATCAAAATCAAAGGGAAAGCAGAATACATGTGCATCATTCAGTCATAGCAGAATATGCGTTTTAAAATGATACCTTTCTGCTCTTTTCCCTTCATCCTCCCGAATGAAAGGCTCCCTCCTTCACCTCATCATCCCAGACACACTTGCTAGGAGGCCCAGGGCTACAGGATAAAACTAACAAAGCAAGAGTAAAATGAAGTATAAAACCATACATGAAATACTAAAGAGTGTTGGTATAAAAGCCAACACCTGCTGGAGTAGAGGGGAAACCTTAGAATCCCCCTGACCTTCCTCAGTTTCCTCTTACTCCCTTAATACCCTATATCATGAGAGTCGTCTCTCAGACTAAGGAAAATGGATGGGGTTCCTATCACATCAGTCAGCACCACTTCGGTATCTCAGACATTAAAGATGGAAAATACTGTTACATCAGCTAGTTCATATTTCTGCCATAGCCGGACTGTTCCCTACATACAGTCACCTGTAGAACAACTTGTAGAGCAACACAATGACACACCCTTTGTGATGCAGAGACCCATTGGTGCCAACGGACAAAGGGTTCACTGGTCTTTACAAGCAACTCCTGCCTCAAACCTGACAAACTCACTACCCCAATACATCACTTTCATGGTATTTATCAATGAAACATAGTGTGAACCGACTGGTCAACCACACAACTCATTTGTAACTAGAACAACACAATTAGGAAGCAGAGAGAGAGAGAAAAAAGCAAATACTGTACAATACAATACTGGATTAAATGTAAATTACTAAAAAATTAAGGGGAAGTTTAAAGAAAGATTTGACAAGGTAAGTAAACTGTTCCTGTGTCTGTTTCACTTAATTTAAGATGGTTAAAAGCTGCATTTTTCTTCTGCATAGTAAAGTTTCAAAGCTGTATTAAGGCAATGTTCAGTTGTACATGTTTCAAAGGACCATAGTGTTTTGTTCAGCATTACAAACAACCTCCATTCCCAAGGCGTTTGTAACTCTGAAGGTTTATTGAAATTATGCTTTATGGGCTTGGGGTCTCATTGATGACCCATTCAAGTGGGAGGGATATGTCATCTCTCCCTGATCAGCAGATGATGTAATTAATGCAAGGTTCAGATGTCTACCTTTGCTCCATCCTAGAACAGTAAATGGAAAACCATCAAAGACAGCTGCAAACAATTGACAGGACTTGAAGGTAAAAAGAAACATTATAACAGACGGGATTGTCGTGTCCGTGAATAAAGGTAAAAGATCCACTCATCGTGTCCCAGGGTGGAAAAAGACACTGCATTCTTTCACTGCGGAGACATCTTGTTGAGCAGGGGTGTTTCATGAGTGATCTGATCCTAGTTCCTGAGAAGCAAGCCAGCTCTGCAACAGGCTGACCTCAGAAGGGGAAACCCTACTTCATTAGACAGGAAAGGTAACCATGTAGGCTTTAGTCTGTGTTTTATGATTTTGTTTTATATTATAACCATTTGTTTCCATCATTCTCTCTTGTCTGTACTGGAATCTCTATTCTTTCTTAAATCAACTTTCTTTTGTTTTATTATAAGTGCTCACAAGTCCTGTGTGTGATACAGGAGTGATGATTTACAGTAAAACCAGTAAACTGAGGACACTGTTCCTTTGGGGGCAGAGGATCTGGGATTTCCGTGAGGAGCCAGTGTCAGGAGCTGGATATCACAGGGGAATGATCTAAGGGGAGTCAGGGACATAGAATCATAGAACTGGAAGAGACCTCAAGAAGTCATCCTAGTCCAATCCCCTGCACTCAAGGCAGGACTAAGTATTATCTAGACCATTCCTGACAGGTGTTTGTTTAACCTGCTCTTAAAAATCTTAACCTGCAAGGCAAAGACAGGGCTGGCATAGGCTGGTGGTGTTGGGGAGCTAACACCCAGCTATCACAGGCAAGACTCCCTCTTGCTAGAGGCAGGGAGTAACAAGATGACACACAGCCTTGGGTACCCCAAGACCCAAAGGCAATGCCTGGGAGGGTCAATAGGGTCACATGCCCCTCTCCAGATGCCTGGTGGGGGTGGTACCGGAGGACAGGGCTGGGGGTGGTACCAGTACAGCTGCGCCGAAGGAGCTGCTGGTGTGGGGCCACCAGGTGGCCCCATGTTCTGCTCCTTTTGCTTCTGCGGTTCCCAGGAGAGCCCTGCGGTTCTGTTTAGCACTGAACTGAACTGCAGGGCTCTCCTGGGAACCGCAGCAGCGGCAGCGGCGAATGGAGCAGAACGTCGGCGGGGGGGCAGGGAGGAGTCACCTGCTGGGGTCACGTGGGGAGGTCACGTGCCCCCTTCAGCTGGTGTCCCCCTTTGTGTCCCTCCCATGAGTCGCCCATGCCAAGAACTGCTACACCCTTCCCCACCACCCACTGTGGGCTGCGTCTATAGCAGTCTCATTTCCTGACACCTTAGGAATAAAGGGCCAAACCAGAGTCTCAAATATGGTGCTATTAACAGAGTATTAGGCTGTCCACAGGCACCTTTTGGTTCCTAGATTGGAGAAGGAGTAATGACTTTTTGTTCTGAACACCCCAAATGACTGCATTATTCAGTGACACTGTGTGCTATACAGTTCTTTGTTCTCACATACAAACATGGTGTGTCCTCTAGCAATAACTGGGTGACTAGCCACCTTCATGGCTTTGGAAAGCATAGTTATGGTTTGGTTCTGGAGCCCTTCATGTTCAACATAATGGTAATGTACAGTATCTTCAAACAGCATTTCTCCACTTAAGCCAAAGAAGAAAACTTGAGTTTGCAAGACATTGGGTGTGATGAGCAGAGGAAGATTGCCACAGTAAGTTTTGCAGGATCTGGTGCCAGGTGCTCAGGGATGCCCACAGAAAGTGTGGTTTGACAATGCGGCTGACTGGACGGGATGCTGTGTGAAGACGGCGGAACGCGGAGGAAGTTTGCTGGCCAATGATTCTTGTGTTGTGGGTTCTATTTACAGGGGCGGTGCTGGTGGGGATGTGGCGGGAGTTGTAGCCACTCCAAAATTTGCCTTAACCCCCTCCCCATCCCGTAGCAGAGTGAAGGCAGAGTGGAGAGAGCAGTGGAGCAGCAGTGGAGAAGTAAGTCTGGGCAGGGATGCCCAAGAGCAGCCCCTGGCCTATGTCCCCACCCGCCAGGGCACGCCATCCAGGGCTGGTGGAGGGCCCAGGGCTCTCTACACCTGCTGCTCCCCGGACCCCGGTAAGAGTCGACTCAGCAGGGGGGACACAGCCCTGGGGCTGACAGAGCCCAGGAGAGCAACTGTAGAGAGCCCCGGACCCCGAGGGCTCTGCCAGCCCCAGAACTGGGTCCCCCTGCCAAGGCGACTCTTACCGGCTGCGAGCACTGCCCACACTGCCTGGCTTTGGCTTCTGGCCTCTGATGGGGCCATGGGGCGGGACCTCACGGGGGAGGAGGAGCAGGGGCTGGAGCCCATGGAGAGAAGCAGGCATCGTGGTGAGGGGGGCTAAGGCCCATCCCAGCTCCCACACAGGGAAGAGGCTGGTGCTGCCCTGACTATTCATTGTGACGTGACCTTATGGTACTTTGCACTATGAGAGAATGTAGGTACATATTTAAGTCAGAACGACTACCTAGTCTGCATGGAAACTCCATCCTCACAGAAAATGAAGCTACTCCTCACCTTGATCCTGCAGGCCCCTCAAATTGTTAAGGCTGCAGCTGAGTTCTATTTCATTCTATGTAGGTTCTTATGCCACCCTCCTTACCATTGTGGAAGCAGGGAAAGAAAGAGGGGGTTTAAATGTAGCCATTTAAGTGTCAGAGACAGAGCAACTGTTCTGTCAAGTCTTAGCCTAATATCGCGAGACCTGTAGAAGCAGGGCTCACGTCAGGAGCGAGTGGAAAACAGCAGAATAGTCAGTGTGACCTAGCCTTGAGATAACGATGTTTGAGAAGAGAAAGTGAGAAAATACTGGAATAGATAGCAAATAGCCTAAATAAAATGCAGATGTTTTTAATTAATGGATGTCACAAAGAGGTATAAATGTTTGTGTGATTTGGCTTGTACTTTAGAGAAACTGAGGCAGAGATGCTCTCTGTCAGCTGTGTTCTTCCCTTGCAATTGCATGTCCTGAATAAAGCTGTCTCTGATTTTTGTGCTTCCAATCTGAGAGTGGAGTTTGTTTCTTTCACACCATAGTGTCTGAGCACTTTCCAGAAGTGAGTTCAGCTGTCTGACTAACATCTGTCAAGTGTTGTTTGTTCTCTCCTCTTCTCCTCAGAGGGAGAAGCACAGTGGAGTGTACTGGTTTGGTTGTGTGTGTATGTGGGCAGGAGGTGGATTGTTGTTTTTAATATATCTATACCTGTTGCTATGTGTTTATACTAGCAAATGCCACGTGAAAGAAAAGTGGTGAGGTTTGTGATCGTCTTTAGTTCTTGAGAGAGTTCCCATTATAAGCCTGATTTTTACACACTCCACCCTACACGCAAATTTCAAAACCCACAAATATTTCAAAACTTTGCTAGATACTAAAAATCATGGACTGAATAGAGACACTGGATTTATGGCATATTACAACAATCTGTAACCTACTAACAACGACACACACCCTCAGCTGCTTCTCCCTCCTTTCCTTTCCTCCCTATGACTGAAGGGGTGTTAAAAAGCCACTTCACCTTGAATAGTCCCTTGAAACATGTGTTAACCACTGATGCTAAACAATCTGTTCCACCTTGTATCTAGCAGCCACACTCCCAGACCTGAAGAAGAGCTCTGTGTGTCTCGAAAGCTTGTCTCTCTCACCAACAAAAGTTGGTCCAAGATATTACCTCGCCCACCTTGTCTCTGTATTATCCTAAGGCTAACGAGGCTACAGCACTACATAAAAAAAAGTCATATCAGTCTCAAAATTAGTAGGGAAGATCAGGAGCTAAGGTAGACTCTCTCCAAAATTAGAAGTGAATCAGATTTTGGCTCATTTAGAATTCAGCAGCCAAATATGGTTCATTTGAGGCTGCAGGATGGCAACAAGGCTAATGCAACTGGAGGAGTTTGGGGTCCAGATGGGGAAAAATTAAGCTCTGCATTTTCTGGGTGTTGGAGTTTTTTCACTATAACGTTCTTGCACTCAACTGAATATTTGTGCTTGCTATGGCCATATAATTTCACTTGGTTGCTAATTCAAATGGTCATGAGAAAAATCAAGGCCTTTTTACTTTCAATCCCTGATAAATGGCTGAGAATGCCTTCAGTTCGGTGCCTGACAACGGCTGGGATGCTGAAATCTAAAAGCGAAAACAACAATATTCCCCTGTGCCTAGGTTCACAGCAGTCACACTGGAGGAAAAGTGAGATGGCAGGACCATGGGGAGTTGAGGTATGCAAGAGAAACATCACAGTACCTTACTCACTTATCCCCGGATGAGTGTATGCAAGCAGAGCAGGACGGGAGAGTGAGAAGAAACAAAGCTGATTGCAATGTTAACCCTTGAGCCAACCATAGTCAAATTCTAAAGCCTGTCTCAGCTTGAATATGAGTTATAAGCCAAAGGCGGAGATCGGTTTGTTACAGCCCCAACTTTATCTGTGCAATACATGGCCCGTTTTATTTTAATAGTGTTTGGTCATGGTTTTTTAAGGGAAATTAATTACTTTGCTTTCAGTGAGAGAGTCTTGCTACTTTTCTCATTAAGGCCATGTCCACCAGCACATTTCCTACCATTGTTTATTACTGTAGGACGTAAGGACCATAGTCATGGACCAGGAACCCACTGTGGTAGGCCCTGGACAAACACAGAACAGAGAGACCTAGTGCAGATGCAGCTTTACTGGGCACAAATAGTTTCACCACAGCATCCTCTGTCCCTGCACTTAGTTCCTATCAGGGCAACCCAACAGTATGAATGCTGTCAGCTGGTTTACACTAGTGCTCCCACAATTGCTTACATGGGTGGTAGTGCAACGGTGGTAGTTTTTCTGAAAAACGCTAGTGTAGCTACAGTCTATGTCTTCAGCTGGTCATTGCTGAGAGCTGCCAGGGGACTGTCAGGTTTATAAGAGGTAAGTTAATTGCCCAGGCAAGTGTTGCATGGCAAAGTATGGTACAATGGGACATAAATAAATGATAACAGGGGAAAAGACGGTAAGCTCTGTTGATCAAAAATGCTTATCCCTTTAGCTCGGACACTAACACCTTTCCTGCATCGCAACATGATAGAAGGAGGCAATTAAGCCAGAGCTAAACAAGAAACTGCTGCACTGTATAAAGCATTGTGTTGTACCCAGGGCGGCTTATGACTGATATTAACAGCTTAATGAGCTGTTAATGAGGTGCTCAGTCAGCTGCTTTTACTTGCAGCCTGAAAATATAGCAAATGATTTCAGTAAGCCTCTGCATTCTTGATGGGGAATTAAAGATGTCAGATAAAACTATCAAAACTATGTCTCAATCCTGACATTTTTCAATGCATTGTTTTAAAATTCCTTTTTCTGTATGGTAGAATAACATGCTTTGACAGCATTATGACTCCTGGTTCCTTCCTTTCTATCTTGACAATGGATTGAAGTCCCCAGCAACCTGCAGGGATCTCTTTTTGACACATTGACATTAGGACACTTCTTCCAGGGGCTTGCACTGGCCTGGTTGGATTCTCCCTTTCCATTATAACATCTACAGAGCTGAAGTTACTCAGTTTGGATGTTTAACAAATAAACCTCTTTGACTGATCTCCTACAAAGAGCGTGAGATCCTAAAATTACCTCTAACAGAGTAGCTTGAGTGGGTGACGGTAGTAGGAAATAGAGATATGCCTTGTCTAGATTAGTACAATTCATATCCATAATTCACCATCAATGCAACTCCAGTGTAGTGGTGAAAACTCTAACACAGGCCTTCCAGGGTCCAAAGAGATGCTGTGCACTATCCACACCAGTGTTACCACAAGTGAAGCTGTATCAATGGTGAATTATAGGTCTCATTTGGGCTTAGTGCAGGCAAACCCAGAGTGATGCCCATGTATAGAATGAGACTATGGAAGCACAAAAAATGTCACAGAAGCTGACAGGATCATCAGAGAAATGCTGGTACAAGGCAATAACTGTAAAGTCCATTGGCTGATCACACAGGGGCTATCCCATTTGGATATAAGAGCCATTATTTTATTGGCTTCTTGTAAGGCACAAGAGGTTGGAGAAAGGTATGTGACTGGAAACCCCAATCAAGACAGAACACTCTCCTTCCCTCCATTTTCTCTTTCCATCTTCCTATGTTTTTCCTTTCTTGTTCTGCCTCTATTTCACTTCGTTCTTTCAAGCAGCAATGTCAGGGAAACTAGCTAGCAATCCTTAACTCTGAACCCCAGTACAGAGCTTCAGAGACCAGACGGTTAGTCAGTTTCAGAGGCACTGCTGCTGTTGCTAGGCCCCTATGTAAAGCGGAGCGGCATAGCGCGGGCGGGTAAAGGAGTCAGCTGAAACCTCTCCCTGCTCCAGAAGCTGAGGGAAAGATTTAACATCTCTGCTGGAGAACAGCACCCCCCACTGTGTAATGGCAATGTCCCAGTACCACTGTGCACCATGAAGGGTCTGCAGCCCCTTCAGATTTAAACAGAAAATCAACATCTTCCATACTCCTTCTTCCCCTCCTCACCCAAAGAAGCCTTTTACTCATGTTCATCTCGGAGTCCTTGGCTGTGTCTTTTTGCTTCCTGTGCCGAGTCTGCTGTCAGAGCTCATTATTAAAAAAAATTAAAAAGAAAAAAAATCAGATGCATCAGCTCCCGTGAAGCATGAAGGTCGTCAATGTCACCATCAGTTATAATGACACACGTCACTTTCCCCTTCCCCTTCCCACAAGTGCCTTCATCACCTGTTTAAAAGGAAAGTATTTCTTGGCATATTTCACCCTTTCCTCCCCACAAACATACACCTCCAGCAGCAGCTGCTAGAAAAAATTAAAAATTCCATTATATTTCATCCAGGGCAGCTCTGCTGGATGAGAGGAAGCACCAGTGTGTGCATGCTTGTTAGCAAAGGATTTGTACTGCTACCTTCCCTTTTATTCACCTCCCTAAATTAGGGGAAGCATGACTACCCTAAATCTGTGATTTCTATTCAAGTATTATGCACATATTGGAAGCTTCCTAAACTCCAGATCCCACCCCACAAGCAGATAACGACAACAAGCCAATGCTCCTGGCATAGAAGCGGCTGTAAAGGAATCTTTATTTCATTCAAGCAGAACACCACCGTTGGTAGCAGCTGTATTTAGGACCAGGATTAATATCAGTACCTAGGCTCTCACTGAACATTCACTGGCTTTCCAACAAAGCTGGAGCCCTGACAGCTGAACTGTTAAATGAATTAACAAGGAGAGAAGGGGGCCTGCCGAAGGGGCTGTGACTCCCTTTCTAATTTCTGTAAGTAGCAGCTTTCCATTTTTCTGTCATTTGTAAGGAGCTGCACACGGTTCACTAATGAGCAGGGCAGAGCTGTGGCTGGATCTAAAAGGCAACATTAGACCATTACAAGCATCTTCTAGTCCACCGAGAAGAGGAATCTGCTGGTTGGTGTGCTCGTCCCCTAGGAAAAAGCCGCTTGCATCTACCCTACTATTTCACTGCTCAAGTCAGGAGACAGAGTGTCACCAGTACTGCCAAGTCTTGTCAACAATCATGTAACTCTCACAGAACTATTGTCATCTTCCTTCTTGCCCTGAATGCCAAGTGAATCACAAAGGGTACCCAATGGCTAGGACCCTTGCCTGTGAGGAGATGGGTGTTGGGTAACGTTGATTAGTAGTGGTGGTGTAGGAGTCTGATGTGCTGGTCATTCCTTCTTGTCTTGTTATAGTTGTGTTGTTACTGGGTTGTTTGATTTGATCTGGGGTAACCCATCGATCTCTATTTATTAGGGCATTTTTAAAAAATGGTCAAGCATGCTCCGAGTACTGAAAAGCTGCATTATTGTAATACATAAAATCCAAACATATAGGAATAATTCAAATCTAAGAGAGGGAAGGGGCAGATCTGCAGGTAAGTTGGTTCCACCATATGTAGAGGGTAAAGATTAAGGATAAATCCTTAACGCGGCCTGTTTGAACGGCACATCAATGAGTGTGTAGGGGTAATTTGGTGCTGACTGTGCTCCATGCTACACAAGACATAAAGATGAAAATAATGCCAGAAAATCTTAACTTTCTGAGAATAGTGGATTCTAAATTTAGAAATGACATATTCCCCCCAAATATATACCTTGCATCTTTCTCTATATGGCACCTTCCTTCCAGAAGAGCGGTATAAACTACAAAAGGACTCACTTTACCCACCACATACTGCAACCTGTGGGATGGAATGCAGCAGCCATTTAACAGCACTCATCAATAGACTATCTAGGGTACGCTGAACTGGTGTTGGTCTCCTTTTGTCTATGTGTGCACTACTGGTGATAGTATGATAATCACTATCTTTCAGTGGATTAGTGAGCTCCCACCGCCAGTGTTGGTAACCCTCACTTTTTATTGTGTGATCTTTTTAAAATGGGTCTCCAGAGCCAAAACCAAATCAAAGACTCATCTCTTCCTGCTTAGTTGCCTTTGCTACTGCAGCTAGGAAGCCCTAAGAAATGCCAGTAAAACAAAACAATTTACATTTATACAGCACCTTTCCTCCTAAAGGATTCCAAAATCACTTCAAAAACTTAAAACAACGTACAAGCTATATAGGGGGAACACATCACTCCCTAAAGAAAAGCTGCCACCTCTGGGTTGAAACATGACAGCCGCTTAACACTGCACTGTAACATCACACAACAGGTCAGAAAATCTGCAGGAAGATCCTCAATTCCCAATTTCCACAGCATGGATCTGTATTGTCCCTAATTAGAGTAAACTCCACAAGGCCTAACAAACCCAGCGAACTGTGCTGCAGCTTGAGAAACCCCAGCCGTGGCTACATATGAAAGAAGGCCCTCCAGGTGCCTTGCTGTATTCCTGAGCTCTTCATCCCCCTGCCACCCATGTGGGCTTTTGTTCGCCTTTTGTTGTATTTGTGTGCACATGTATAAACACCTTGCAGAGATGAGCTATTAGTTATGAAAGGAAAATTGTTCTGAAGCCAGACATACTTGGCTCCATTTGGAGCTTCCTTTGCCATCTTTTGCAGGAAGAAGTTAGAACTCCAGCAAAATAACTAACTATCTCAATTATGTAAGTATCTCCAACTGGAACTGGAGAGCAGGGCCACCTCTGATTAACTGATGAAGTTTTATATAACAGTGAACATTACAACTATGTCTGAAATAAAAAAGATTGAACAGAGTTAATTTCTTTTTCTTAGTTCACAGAACTCTAGTATTTAATGTAACAATAAAAAAGCCATCTCTAGAGTTCGAACTCAAACCTTTAAATCTTAGATTTAAGAAAAAGAGTAGACGTGAAATCAGATTGGTTCATATAGCTGATTGGGCTAGAGACCAAGTGGTGGTGAAATCCCATCTTACCCGAGCCTCTAACGGGAGAAGTTGCTATGGAGAATGGTACAGAAGTAATAACTGAGGAAGCTCACAGCTACCCCAGAACCAGCCTCTTCCAGCTGGAGTCACTTGTAAAGAATGAAATAGTGACATGGGCTGTGGGGGAAGATGACAGTTACTCCAGTCCCATCCTCTCCCAGCAAGAATTACTGTGCGGGACAGGGTCCCTGTTTCATGAAGCATTCAAATGGTAAGGACTTGGTTATGAACACTGTAATGACTTGTGCCTCTTGACTCTCAGCCCTTTAGGATAGGGACTGTAAATTGGTTGGCAAGTTGCACTTTGTAAAGCACAGTGCACATTTCTGTACTGGATCCATACAAAGTAATGCAAAGGTGCATGGCAAGACAGATAACTAGGTGCTGAGGGAGGGTTTGCAGCTGGTTAGATTAGAGGCAGAGGTAAAGAGTTTTCATTGTCTTGTGGGTGACTGGGAACTTCAGCGCTACCACTAAGCTGGCCAGACAATCCCCTCCATGGATTCAACTGTTCAAGATATGTTTGTGGGGGTGCATGCACAGAAAACATTGCCATGCAAGAGGGCTGTAAAATAAAAAAGGATCTACTTCCCATGTCTCTTTGTTTTATGACCCCCTTCCTTTCCCTTGTAGTTTTCCTAATCTCCACTTTTTACTTCTTTATATTGAGTCACCTTTTCCTCACACTTCCAGTTTCCCTTTCCCAGCTAATTTGGTAGAGATGTTAATCTTTTGGAAATTGCTCAAAGCATTTGTTCTCCTCTTTCTTCACGAGGCATTTTCCTTTATTCTGGGTATTGTAGACGTGTTGGCTTCTGAACAGCAAATGACTATGGCACTCCAGTCCCAACCTCTGCCAGCAGGCGGTGCTGCAGAAAATTGTGTAGGAATCATAGCTATCTGGGGAATCTCTCAAATACCCCAGATCCTGTCTCAACCACCTGGAAAAGTGTGAAAAAACTCAGGTGCTATTTAAATCAATTCATTTTCCATTTGCTTACCTGCTTCACCAACAAACACTTCCACAGGTGCACTGGTAGGGCTCTCCCCAATGATGTTATATGCTGTTATTACAACTTCATATCTCTTGTATTTCTTCAGCTCTGGAAATTTAAATCAGCAGATTAAAAAATTGGGCACTTTTAACATCCCGCTTAACACTCTCTCATCTCTTTATACCCAGAATTCTGTCTCTCACTCGATACAGTGCTAGAATACTAGAAACAGTAAGCCACTGAAAAGTTAGTATTTATCTGGCTAGATCCATCTCTAATTCACACATCATTGTACTTACATAAATATGAAAGGCGCCATATCTGCCCCAAGAAAGGACCTGACTTTCCTAATGCTTCTTCATTTTGCTGCTTCCATAAAAGGGATAATACCTGGTGGGTGATTAGAGGGAGTGGGGGGAACATTGCTGGGCTATTCCACAGCTGCCATTACTCAGGGGGAAGCATGTGCATGGAGTGGACTCTGCACTGTGTGCCAAAAGTTCAAGATCTGGACTCATCCTGAGGTCTGCTGGTGGGAGATGTCATAGCTGCAGGCCTTCCCCCAGCCTCAAAGCGTTTCACCTTGGGAACAATCAACAGCAGCATCATTACTGTTTGCAGCTGCTGAAGTGGGGTGCAGAGGGAGACTCATGGACAGAATTTGTAGTCCTATTCAAAGGGCTGCACAGAATTCTTTTTCTTGCAGCAATCACAGTTTGAACATTGAAATCTCCTTCCTTTCTAAGATCAACTTCTATGCTCCATTTGGCCACTGGGCAAACATTTCTTAGCTGACCCATAGGAAATACACTAACAGCTGGGGAAAGAGTGACAGCAGGGAGAAAAGAAGCTAGCAAAACCCATGGCATTAGGGTAATTAATAGACAAGGGAAAGACAAGAGGCAGACTAGAATCATGTAAATACCCTCACAGAGGGCTGGCTGCAGCTGCCCAGAGTTCCAGGATTTGCATCTGAAAATGAAATAACCTACTCTACAGTAAGTATTTATCACCTAACAGGCAAAAGTATCACAGCAAACGTATACTGAAAGACAGGTCAATAGTATAATAAAACTGTACTTTAATCAGCACTGAGTTTATTCACACAGGTGTGTTTGTGGATATGGGTCTGAATTTCTCCCTTTGTCAATAACTTTTCCCTGTTATCTGTGAATCACACAACACACCCCTAGCTCTGTGGCTCCCGGCAGGCCATCAGTTCAGTAAAGGTTCAATGAATCTGATCACAGGGGTCCTTCTAATTTCAGCTTCACAGAAGTATTTACAAGTGTTCTGCCCACATCTCTGAGTCAGAGTCCAGCATCTCTGACTCGTTTCAGATACACAGTAGATGATTTTTTTGATACATCACTACGGCTTTGCCAGCCTATAAATAAAACATTGATATACCGTAGGAAACAGCCATCTTGATAGGAATTGCAGCACTTGTCAGCTCGCACAGAGGAACTTTTATTGCTCTTGTTGTTAAAAAATCACGAGAAGGGTTTCAGTGCCAGGAAAACAACATATGCAAGTTCAGGCATCCGAATGCGTGTGGGGCTAGGGCTTCACTTCTTCTCCCCCCAACAATCTGTAACTTACAAGCCTGGGGCCAAACCTGCCTAGTGAACCATCACCACCAGAAAGCAACTTGCCTTTTAACTCCGTCGAACCCTGTTTTATTCATTTCCAACTGAACACACCTCTGAGCTGCATAGAAATTCTGGGGGCCCTTTCTAAATTAGCCCTCTACTTGCGGGAGTGCCTCAGCATCCCAGTGTTCGAATCAACGGACTAATGATGTGATTCAGCTAAACTCAGATGGACTGTGAAATATGAGGCGAACAAAATCAAAATTCATTTAGCATCAGAAATACTGAGATGTTAGAGTCAATAATGCTTCACCTTCCCAGCAGCCTTATTTTTAAACTGTTACCTACTTGCATCATCAATGTCTTGATATATTGGAAAGAAGCATTTAAAGAAAAGGAAGCAGAGTCATTAATCTGAGTTGGTTTCTGCATGATTCGGTGAAGAGGACCATAGACGTTTGCCCATAGTGTATTCCCAACCATTACAAAAAGCCAAGGCAGCGTGCACTTACGTGTTAATTCATACGTCGTTAATGCAGAGGGGCTATTCACTGTCTGGAAGCTGCTTTGGGCTATTCAGAGTAAGCAAAGCAGAAAGCTTGTTACAGTGCAGGGAAACAGTTATTGCAAATGATGTACAGCAGAGACAGAGGGAAATGATGCAGCACACACGTACACAGTTTGAGCTTTAGGACTGTACCTTGAAGGGCAATAAAATCCCATCACTCT
This sequence comes from Mauremys mutica, assembly GCF_020497125.1. Lineage (NCBI taxonomy): Eukaryota > Metazoa > Chordata > Testudines > Geoemydidae > Mauremys > Mauremys mutica. The sequence goes on along the minus strand of NC_059082.1, from coordinate 76,628,064 downwards.
CTCGTAATACATCAAAAGCATTTCACTCACAAGGGGCTGTTGCATTTCATCACCACAGAGAGAATCACACAAATATAAAGCACAGGGAAATGTACTGATTCCTTAGATTAAATAGAACAAATGAGTATAAGGGAGGCAAATTCTATGGGGAAAACTCCCAACACTGCACTGAATTGTTAGTTCTCAGCCTACCAAAGCTTAAATGTGGAGCATCGTAGGATAAAATCCCCAAATGTGGGACATAAACAGCTAATGCTTAAAATGATGTGGGATTTATTTCTTTAAAACATAAACTAAGTTTCCCCAAGTTTCATTTTCATGGTATTTACAGTAATAATAAACTGTATAAAACAGCAGGTCACTGTGGAAGAGCGGTATGCATGGGTACAAATATCACTGTATTGCTTTAAGAGAAGAGGGAATTTTCTTTGAAAATCTCTCTCTCTCTGACTTCCCTGAAAAAGCACAGTGAGGTGATTTATACTACAGCACTATTAGAAAATCAGCTATCGAACCTTTAGGATCACATTCTGTCCTGATTTACTCTATGTACAATCCCATTGTAAATGAGGACAGAATTTGATGCATAAGCTATTTTAAAGAAAATCTACTCTCTATAGATATCCTCATAACAGCGTCCATAGGAGACAGCCCGGATGGGTTCTCCCAGTACTGAGAAATGCTGCAAGACATTATCACATCATGTAAACCCTGCAGGGCCAGATTGTGCCACCCTTACTCACAGTGAGTAGTATTTTAATCTGAGAGTAATCCCATTGATTTCAATCATGGCAGAAGCTTATCCATCACAATGACATCTTATTGCTAGTTCAAATCTCTCAGACTACTGAGCCGTCACGTGGTCCTCCTCTCCCACCTGATTCTTATGCCTTATTCTTCCCTCCTACTTCCCTTCTTCTGTTTAAATCTCCTCTTCATTTTTCTCTTACTCTTCTCCTTGGCAGTATTCTTTCCATCAATAAAATGTTTACTGACTATTGTTAACCTATACGCCAATGAGACTCTTGCTTTTTATTTATTTTATTTCCTTTCCATTTCTTCCTTAAATAATGACAAACACTTAGAGACTTTAACTATTCGCATCAGCTGTTTTGGTCAGACTGGAAAAAAACCCAACACCTTTTATTGAAATAATACATTTTCCAAAATGCATCTGCTACCTTTTGTGTATGAAGCCAGAACATAGTGTACCACAGTAACCACCAGATGGAAATAGGAGAAAGCAGGAAATCAGAGTATGCATGGAGGGAGGAGAAACAAAGAGGAAAAGAGAATGCCACTTCAAGCATGCTCGCATGGATTGGAGAGTGCCATTAAATATAATGCAGATTAGACCATAGTTAATAGCAGCTTTGAGCATCTCTGCCCTATGTACTTAAGTGCTAAATAATTTAGCATCTGTGGCACATATTTACATCCTTTCCACTGAGTAATGAGGGGTGCGGGCTCTGATGGAATGGTGGATTATCAGCTTGTAATACAGCAGTGTGACTACTCACGTGTAAGCTCAGCTCGTAAAGCTGAAGGGATTTTAATAGTCTTGGACTCTGTTCCAGGCCCAGTTTCATACTCCAGCTCCCGGTAATAAATCCGATACCCCAACAGCAAGCCATTCAGACTCTCAACCTTTGGGGGCTGCAAGAAGTTCACATTAGGAATGTGCTTGGTAAGAAGTTCAATGCAACAAACATCACACAGTTTAAGACATTGGTTTAGACAGTGTCATCCAGAGTCTGGGTTCTGTGCAACAGGGACTCAGACTTCTTTGGTGAAAACAGAACCATCAACAATACAAGAGCAAAACACTCACGGAATTTACAAAACAACATTTAAAGGTATCATTGTTATTTTAACTCGAGACAGTAATTAAGAAATGCTTTGGATTTAGTAGTCCACGGATTATTTGATTCACAAGAACATGAGCTTCCTACATCCTGAATGCACAAGATCCTGTGTGTGACAAATTGTCTGGACAAACCAGTGGCAAAAAACACAGATGTGGCTACATGTTGCCTGCCACAAAAACAGCAGAAAAGGAAGCCAATTTTTCAGACATTTAGCAGCAGAAGAGGAATTCAAATATTTGCAACAGCGTCACTATTAAAGAGCAATTCTCTCCTGGCTGTTCTCCTTGAGGACAGCTTCCTGGATTCAGCATGGTTGGAGACGAGGAGTAGCTGATGAGAAGTGGAATAAGGATCAGTAGTTTTAACTAATTAGGTGAAAAACAGGTATTTTAGTAACGGCCCTACTTCCATATGAGGTACTGCCACTCATTTACATTTGGCTAGTGAGGAACACTCATCCCTCAAGCCACATGGGTCTGTCTATAACAAACAAAGAAACACACAAGTCATGAGAATAACTGCAATTTAGGAAGTGAAGGATGGTTACGGTCTCTCCCTTTTTGTGCCATGAGTATAAGTCTCACCTATAACACTCCTTCAGACTATGTTTCTTTTTCCCCAAGGAGTCTTGCACATAATAAATTGGGACCCCCAGGATTCTGCTCTTTCCACTCACTCCAAGCCTCCTGCTTTAAAGAATCTTCTTTCTGGTTGAGGAGGAGTGAATGGAGCCCAACATTGCTGTTCTCACCTCAGCAAGGTACTCCCTTTGGATACTGGGCTAAGTTGAAGAACAAGACATTTAACTTGAGAACTAAATCTGGATCTCTGGAATAACAGTTCGGAGCTATATACTAATTACATAGGGCCACCAGGCTGGCCATCCATACACTTGTTATTTCTCTAGAACATACTCTGCCACTCAATAGAACTTATACCTCAGCAGAGGAATGCTACTGCAGTCCCCCAGGTCCTTCTCCAACTAGAGATAAAAAAAAGCCTAAGAAATCCATTATACTGAGAGGAGAGTTTTTATCTGAGTGACTTACTTAGACATAGACAGGATATGGGAGTCATGATGGTTTGGAAAAATAAGTGGTTTTTTTCAGGCGCTTACTGTAGTTTTAATGTGGCAGAGAAGAAAAGTGACCTTGAGCCATTATTTTCTAAAGCTCCATGCTCTCAAATTTAAGTAGCAAGGAACTGAAAGGGTAAATGATAATGCCTGTAGCTATAATGATCTTGCTTTTAAATTCCAGAAAGATCTCCATGTACTTTGGAAACTTTACACAGAAATAACTTTGTCCATCACTGAAACAGTAACTACTGGGGTGAAATGCAGTGACAATACCAGGTAACACCCGGTGTAATTTTGAAGAAGAAAGTGAAAACCAATAATGCAACCATTTAAAACAGGGAAAGAGGCAAGTACTGGGAAATTTAAAGAAGAATTTGGCAACAGTCTAGCATACTGCTATGAAAAAAAAAAAGAAAAAGAAAAAAAGAACATAACACCTCCTGCTCCATACCATCACCAACTGAAAGACACCCACCAGAACTGACTGTACTACAGAAAAAGAATGCCTCTGCATTAGGGCAAAAGGTATTTTGGGGAATTTGGTGCATAACTTAAGGCTGAGGGAAAAGGGAATTGCTTACCTTGTGCAGTAACAGACATTCTTCAAGATGTGCAGACCGCAAACATATTCCACAGCTAGTGATTGCACCACACCAGTGTGCATGTGTTGAAGAACTTTCTAGTTAGCAGTGCCAGGAGGGGCAGCACATGCATCCTTCATTTCCTCAGGTGCCTGCATGAGAGTATAAGGGGTGGACCTGCCCCACCACATCAGTTCTTCCACGGCTTTCAGAGCCCCTGGCCTGTGGAGTCTGCAGTAGCACGAGTGGAGAGTGGGTCATGGAATATGTATACGGACTACATATCTTGAAGAAGATCCATTACTGTACAGATAATTAATAGATAAGGAATCATTTTCTGTATCGAGTGATAGTCCTTTTCACATTCCATAGCTGGTGACCCCTAAGCAGTAGAACTTCCCGAAGGCAGGTACAAGGCATTCACACGCAGAGTGACTGCAGTAGCATCCTGCCAAACCTAGCATCATCCATGGTCACTTGCACTTTGTGAACATATGAAGAAAAGACCAACTTACTGCCCTGCAGATGTCTCTGCGGGGCATGCACACTAAAGAGGTCACCAATGTAGCCTGTGCCCTTGTCCAATGTGCTAATTCTCTGCCAGGAAGAGGTGCCCCTGCCAGTCTATAACATGATCTGATGCACTTGTCTATCCATCTGAATAGATGGACATGACTTGTCCCCTAGCTCTCTCCCCACAAGCCACAGAGAGCCTGGGGAATTTTGTGAGGGGGCTAGTCCTGTCAAAGTAGAATAGCAAGGCCCTTTCTTACATCCAACATATGCAGCTTCTTTTTAATTAGTGAGAAGTGTCATACAGCACTTCAAATAACATGGAAGACTTTGTTTATGAACAAATACTTTACTGTACCATTTCCTATATAATGTAAAAAAGGGTAAACACTATTGAACGAGAGTATATGAGGGACACTAATGCTCCACGTTACGTTATACATCTAATTAAAGGATATTTCTTTAATTCCACATGAATCCGTTGACAACCAACTTGTATTTATGCTTTCATGTTTTCCCCAGTCCTTTCCTCCTTCAAATCTAGCACAAATACTCAGAAGATAAATGGCCCAGGATGTTTTTCTCTCTTTGCCATGAAAATGATGATTCTTCCTTGAAAAGGGTACTTTGCTGAAAGGTCAGGTCTTTCCACTCCTATCTCTCTTTCATAGGTAAACCTCTGCTTTTGATATAATGGATTATTTAGGATTTTTATCTATCTGGAGAAAGGCCCAAGGGATCTGCTGAGATAGGTAAAGTGATTATGAGTGGTTGCCTGGATGGTGTGCAGCAGTAATAAGAACAATTTGTTTACATCATGTGAGTTACAGAAACTCTTGTGTCTAAGATGGAAGTAAAGTGATACACAATCTTGAATTTAACAGTAACATCATCTAGAACTTTTAAAACCAATCTTAGATTATTATTATAACTGGCTTTGATGGAAAGCACTTGTTTTCTACCAGTTACATTTAAAAATAATGGACTGACTGGACCAAAGAAATGTGGTTGATCTAATCTACCTGGATTTCAGTAAGGCATTTGATACAATTCCACATGGGAAATTATTAGTTAAATTGGTGAAGATGGGAATTAATATGAGAATTGAAAAGTGGATAAGGAACTGGTTAAAGGGGAGACTACAACAGTTCATACTGAAAGACTGGAGGGAGGTTACTAGTGGAGTTCCTCAAGGATCAGTCTTGGGACCAATCTTATTTAACAGTTTTATTTCTGACCTTGACACAAAAAGTGAGGGTGCGCTAATTAACATTTGCAGATGACACAAAGTTTGGAGATATTGCCAGTACAGAGGAGGATCAGATTATCATACAAGAAGATCTGGATGACCCTGTAAACTGGAGTAATAGAAATGGGATGAAATTTAATAGTGCAAAGTGCAAGGTCATGTATTTAGGGACTAACAACAAGAATTTTTGCTACAAACTAGGGACTTATTGGTTGGAAGCAACAGAGGAGGAGAAAGACCCGGGTGCATTGGTTGCTCACAGGATGACTGAGCCATCAATGTGATGTGGCTGTGAAAAAGGCTAATGCAGTTCTAGGATGCATCAGGCGAGGTATTTCCAGTAGAGACAGGGAAGTGTTAGTACCATTATACAAGGAACTGGTGAGATCTCATCTGGAATACTGGGTGCAAATCTGGTCTCCCATGTTTAAGAAAGATGAATTCAAGCTGGAACAGGTGCAGAAAAGGGCTAGTAGGATAATCCAAGGAGTGGAAAACCTACTTTATGAGAGGAGACACAAAGTGCTTGGCTTGTTTAGCCTAACCAAGAGAAGGCTCTGGGGGGGATATGATTGCTCTCCATAAATACATCAGAGGGATAAATACCAGGGAGGGAGAGGAATTATTTAAGTTAGGTGCCAATGTGGACGCAAGAACAAATGGCTATAAACAGGCCAACAAGTTTAGGCTTGAAATTCGGCAATGGTTTCTAACCACCAGAGGAGGGAAGTTCTGGAACAGCCTTCCAAGGGGAGCAGTGAGGGCAAAAAACCTAACTGGCTTCAAGACTGAACTTGATACATTTATGGAGGGGAGGGTATGATGGGACTGCCTACGATAGTATGTGGCCCATCAGCGACTGCTAGCAGAAAAAATACCTAATGGCCAGAGATGGGGAGGGCTCTGAGTTACTACAGAGAATACTTTCTGAGGTATCTGCCTGGTGGGTCTTGCCCACATGCTCAGGGAGTAACTGATTGCTATATTTGGGGTTGGGAAGGAATTTTCCCTGGGGTCAGATTGGCAGAGACACTGGGCGGTTTTCACCTTCCTTTGCAGCACAGGGCACAGGTCACTTGCAGGTTTAAACTAATGTAAATGGTGAATTCGCTATAACATGAAGTCTTTAAACCATGATTTGAGGACTTCAGTCACTCAGCCAGAGGTTAGGGGTCTATTACAGGAGTGGGTGGGTGAGGTTCTGTGGCCTGCAGTGTGCAGGAGGTCAGACCAGATGATCACACTGGTCCCTTTTGACCTTGAAGTCTATAAGTGGATTCAGATACAGATAGTGCATTTGGATTTTATTTTGTGAGTTATTAACAAAATTCAAAGTTAAAAATTCAGCTTTGCTTGGGACTCTACAGTCTCTTCTTTCCCCTCCTCCCCATTTAGACTGGCTGGTGTTTTCAGGTTTACATTATTCTTTAACACTGATGCAGAATGCCCTGTTAGTTGTAGGCTACTATGGGATTTGGAAAATTTATTTGAAAAATAAAGTACGGCTGAATTACCATGATCCCATATAAGACATGTCGTAATGACAAGTAATTGCCTGCAACTCCCTTGACATGGCTCTGGCACAACTATCGCATTTCGTTTTCTTGAAATATAAAGCATCCAGTTACCTAAACAACCACCTATTTCACATTAATTACCCCCCCCCCCCAGTTCCCGCCATAATCAGTCAATTGGACATTTTTTTTTATTGTACACTACATTTCACATTCCCTGTTTGTCCTTGCAAAGGACTACATTGATTTGGAGGTGGGGCAATTGATTAATACCTATACTGGCCCCATTGGTAAAGTTGTTCAATATGTCTTCCACTTGTCAACATGCAGTGAAAGTGAGGGAGTTAAAACGTGTGTTGCCACATGAACATATGCTCGCTACTTATTTGAATAGCCAGACACACCTTCTAAGTACTGTTGCATGGCAATAAACAGGCCCTCACACATAAAAGAAAATTCTTTTAACATGCAGGAAGCCCAGTCTACGCGGTAAACAGTGTGTTTTCTGCTAGAATGCAACCTGTCAAATATGCACTTCTTATTTGGGCAGAAGTCTATCTTAGGCTTAGGGGTGGGACAGAATTTCTGGCACAGGTCACAGATATCTTGTGTTAACCCATTGGGTTTTCTGTATTAATGCTCACTGGCAAGAGGAAGTCTTGGGTAATAGCACACAAAGAGTTCCAGGAAATCTAAATAGCCCCAGGCCAGACTGAAAAGATAGGAATAGAAACTGAAAATGCATATATTTCTAAAGCAGATATGGCCTGGTTACTCTCAGCATCCATTATTCTGGAGAAACTTCCATTCTTTAGACCTCAAAAAGGAAGAGCCCAAGTGTACGTGGAATTCCTTGGAGGTCTGAATGTCGTCTCAGACACAGCACATTTGCCTGTTTTATCAACTGAAGGAGATTATATGCAATCTGAACTGAATGAGATTTTTGTTCCCTGATCCTTACCAACTCTGACAATGACTCTGCTGTGTATTGTACAGGCAAACTGTGATACCTAGTAATATAAGCAAGATGACAGCACTACTTGTAAGAGAAACATTCTCAGGCATCTGTAGAAACCCCTTTATGTCTCCTATCTCCCTCAAGGTGCGTAACTACCCAGTCCCCCTTAGACTAAAAGCCAGGAACCAGAAATTTACATCTTTCATCATAACGTATAACTGGATCAGCGGCAGGGAACTAGGCTGCAGTCTTTCCAGTGTGCTTTAATACTCGCTTTGCAGAGACGTTATTCACTGCACTGTGCCATTAGGTGAACAAGGTTCATCAATCTTAGGTCACTGTAGAAATGTTCTAGTGATTTTTGTATTTTACCTACCTGCCACTGAACGAGGACAGAGGAGGTGGTGTGGGGAGTTACCGATACAGACCGTGGAGGTTCACCTGGAACTAAACAAAACCCAAAACATAATAAAAGGTTACAATAGTGTGGCAAAACACAGAAAACTTACTCCATCAACCCCTCCTTCTTTCACCACTGATCTTTCTGTCCCAGCTTCAGTGTTATGTTGCTCAATGGAAAGAGAGTGGACAAGAGTACTCCTATGCATGGGCCATTACCTCCCATACCTCCCCCTCTGTCTAGGCCAGTGGTTCTCCAACTAGGGCCGCTGCTTGTTCAGGGAAAGCCCCTGGTGGGCTGGGCTGAGCCAGTCTGTTTACCTGCCGCGCCCGCAGGTTCGGCTGATTGTGGCTCCCACTGGCCGCAGTTCACCGCTCCAGGCGAATGGGAGCTGCGGGAAGGGCGCGGGCTCAGGGACGTGCTGGCCGCCCTTCCTGCAGCCCCCACTGGCCTGGAGCGGTGAACCACGGCCAGTGGGAGCCGCGATTGGCTGAACCCGTGGACACAGCAGGTAAACAAACCAGCACGGCCCGCCAGGGGCTTTCCCTGAACAAGCAGCGGCCCTAGTTTGAGAACCACTGGCCTAGGCTACCTCTCAACACCCAGTATGTGTCAGCTCAGGAATAAAGAAGGAAAAGCTTATCAGGAGCTCACAGCTCTCCACGGTGTAATGCACTAGGTTTGCTCAGGAGAATAAACGATTAGTTTGCTAAGGAAGTGAGAATCTTTTTCAGTTTTTACCCATTTGATTGTAAGGAGGCGAAACTGTTCTAGATTCCCTGTAACTAAACTCAAAGTAAATTAAACACACCTCAGCCATTTGGATGGACTGCAGCCTAATGTGGATCATGAGTGAAAACAATTGAAGACATTTCTTCAAATATATGCACAGCTCCACATTTATTTTTAATGATCCCTTATAAATTATTCAATTTCTGCAAAGATAATGGTTGGCACAGAGTTTGGAAACCAACGAAACAGAGTTTAATTCCATTTGGAGACTCTTGAAAACCTGGTTCACTTTCAGAGGGCACACCAGGACACTTAAAGCTGCCTGTTATTAATTCAGCTCTTTAGCACCCATATCAATTGTTTGTGAACAGAACTGCGTTTAACTGGGTGGGTACCACTGGCTAAGGCACACAATGGAATTAAATCCACTGGAAAGTGTGTTCTAGAGGTTATAGCGAGCTCTACCCGGGCCCCAACCCATGCCCAGGGCAGGCTCATATTCCCGCTCCATCTCTCTTACCATCCTGCAGAGTAGTGACTGCTTCTGTCTCAGCACTGTAGTCACTATCTCCAATATCATTGGTTGCTTTCAGGCGCAGCTTATAAGAGGTAAATGGGTTTAGCCTGTAAAACATAATAATGAGGATGAGGGACGAATTCTCTTCACAAGCTGTCTGAGACCAAACCTCTTACAAAGAACCTGCTCAAAGGCAAATGAAATTATTAGAGTAGTTCATCTCCTCTTAAGACGCCTCCCTTTCTATCTGGCCTTGTCCTTCTTCCTAGTAGCACTGGATTTGCTCAAACTCTCAACTGTTGTCATCACCTTCTCAAATATCGACTGGACAGAGCTCTTAAAGACAGGCATTCTGTGCTCTTGATGGTCTACAGAATAGCCATAGCTATGATTCACAGCCAGATCTATGGTAGCTTTTGGTTCTGGAAAAGGGCAGGGCATAGCATATTAATAATAATAATAATAGAATTCAGCATGTCTATTAGTGTTTCAGAGCTTCACAACGCTGTTCATATTTTATCTAATATATCCTCACAACACACCTGTGGAGCAGCTAAAGACGATCATTGTCATTGTACAGATAGGGAAACTGAGCTAAAGAGAGGTTAGATGATTTGCCCGGAGCCACCCAGTGAGTCAATAGCACCGCTGGCATTAACTCTGAGGCCACCAGTTTCCCAGTTAATCCTCTAGATCATGCTGCAAGATTGGCATGTTTCATTCCTATTCAATTTCAAGCTAATGCCATTCCCTGAATTATTTGGTACAGACAGTGACTGCAGATTCTCTACAACTCTTCTGTATACGCCTGGCTTTAAGATATGCCAAGAGCAACTTCCAACTGATATAACCTTAGCAAAGCTTCTTCTAGCTTTTCTTTTGAATCACCTTCAAGAGCTTCAATTTCAGAGCTACAAGTTACGGGGAGTTTAGTTAATTAATTGGAAGTATCTGTCCACCAGCCAGCAGATGCAATTGTGACTACAGAGCCAAAAAAACAATTGGGAAGGAATGTGTAAAGAGGTGAGCAGTCCCTCTGCACTCCTTTGCGTCCCAGTGTGGTGTTGCAGGTGTGTCCCACCTTAATTTCCCGATTGGGCAGCAAAAGGTTTGCTTTATCAGCTCAGGGCAAGGAGAACCCAACACACATTAACAAAACAGCATGTCCCTTTATAAAAAGGCTTCAGGACGGGAGCAATTACAATAAATTTCATAAGGTCCTCACTACTGGATCCTGATTCAGAGCTCCCAAAACTTGAAGTCCATAACACCAACCCTCTGAGTCTCATAAGGCTGGTCTGCTGGAGCCTGAGAAAAACCTCATGCCGCCTGCATGGCTTCTACTCCCCAGCTGAGCCTCGTCTTCTTATTTATAAAGCCCAGCCCTAGGGCAGGGCCTCCTTCATTACGCTCTAGGCTGTCCCAGCTTTAGAGGAGCAGCACATTCCTTCACAGGATGATTAACCATTGAGGGATGGGCAGAGTCTAGTGGCACACAAAATATTGCTTTTCTGGAGTCTCCCAGGAAAATGCTTTTAGCAAGGTGGAGAAGAAATGTTTTCCTTAGTTCTACCCTGTTAGAAAACTGACATTCTCCTTCAGCAACTGAAATGGTCTTTTTTGAAATACAAATGTTTGGTTTTCAATAATGATAATGTCAATTCCAAAATACATAGCTGGTCTCCTTGATTTCAGGAAAGACGCCGGGCATAATTCAGACCTGATGTAACTCCACTGAGGACAATGTATCAGGTCTGCATTTGTCCTACAATCTTCAAGTTTTATTTTTCCTGCACAATTAGACAAAGGGTAGTAGCAATTTCTTTATGCCCCTGGACACATGACTAAGTAAATGCTCCTGCTATGCACCAGAAGCCACTGTTTGATATTTTTTTTTAACGGGCAATACAAATATACATCTTAACCTCTTGGGCACCATATTCTCAGCATGCCAATGGCCTTTTAGATACAGCCTTACTTACACTGGCAGGTCAGTGGGGGAATAGGACTGCAACATGAATAACTTCTCATAGGCTCTCAATGACTTCAGTAGAACTTGAAAAGAACTTTAATTCCAGCATATCAGGTATGTCAACACTTTGAGCTCTGAGTGTGATTCCCAGCTTGAGGAATCAGATTCACGCTAGAACTAGAATGCTAAAAATAGAATGTCAGCACATCAGCATGCGTGCCGGGAAGGGCTAGCTACCCCAACTGCATGGCTGTCCAAGACACTAACCATGTATTCAGGGTAGCCAGCCCCTCCCACTGGTTGCGCTGCCACAGCTACAGTCTATTTTTAGCCCACTAGCCCTGATCAAGCTAGTGTGAGTGTCTCCCCTTGTGCTGAGAATCCAGCCCAGTTTGAAGTGTAGACATACCCACCATCTCTCAGGAGCTAATTAAGGCTGGATAACACAGTTTAAACACTCTGATGTAATCTATTCATTTCAGTATGGAAAATACAGATAAAATGGCCCTCATTTCCTCTGAAAACAAGACAAGGGCTCCCAAAGAAATAATCACATTGCATTGATGGGATGAATTTTAACATAAGCCTCTACTGAAAGTTCTGTAACTATTTGTATTTTCCAGAGCACTGGAGTCAGAGGGCTGGAAAGGATGACCTACAAGGAGAAACATTATGTTAAGCTGACTGGTCTGTAATTTCCTGGGTTCCCCCTATTTCCCTTTGTATAGATGGGCACTATACTTGCCCTTTTCCAGGCCTCTGGAATCTCTCCTGTCTTCCATGACAGCGATTATTAGCCCTTTTACAGTCCTCTGGAATCTCTCCCACCTTCCATGACTTTTAGAAGATAATCGCTGTCATGGAAGACAGGAGAGATTCCAGAGGCCTGGAAAAGGGCTAATATAGTGCCCATCTATAAAAATGGAAATAAGGATAACCCAGGGAATTACAGACCAGTCATCTTAACTTCAGTACCCGGAAAGATAATGGAGCAAATAGTTAAACAATCAATTTGCAAACACCGAGAAGATAATAAGGTGATAAGTAACTGTCAGCATGGATTTGTCAAGAACAAATTGTGTCAAAGCAACCTAATAGCTTTCTTTGACAGGGTAACAAGCCTTGTGGATGGGGGGAAGTGGTAGATGTGGTATATCTTGACTTTAGTAAGTCTTTTAATACTGTCTCCTATGACCTTCTCATAAACAAAGTAGGGAAATACAACCTGGATGGAGCTACTATAGGGTTCCCAGAGAGTAATTATCAATGTCTCACAGTCAAGCTGGAAGGGCATATCGTGGGGATCAGTTCTGGATCCAGTCCTGCTCAATATCTTCATCAGTGATTTAGATAATGACATAGAGAGTATAGTTATAACATTTGCAGACAATATCAAGCTGGAAGGGGTTGCAAGTGCTTTGGAGGATAGGATTAAAATTCAAAATAATTTGGACAAACTGGAGAACTGGTCTGAAGTAAATGCAAAGTACTCCACTTAGGAAGGAACAGTCAGTTGCACACATACAAAATGGGATATGACTGCCTAGGAAGGAATACTGTGGGAAGGGATCTGGGGGTCATAGTGGATGACAAGCTACATATGAGTCAACAGTGTAACACTGTTGCAAAAAAGGCAAACAGCATTGTGGGATGTATTAGCAGGAGTGTTGTAAGCAAGACACAAGAAATAATTCTCCCGTTGTACACCACACTAATACAGCCTCAACTGAAGTATTGTGTCCAGTTCTGCACCACATTTCAGGAAAGATGTGGACAAATTGGAGAAAGTCCAGAGAAGAGCAACAAAAATGACTAGAGGTTTAGAAAACTTGCCCTATGGGGAAAGATTGAAAAAAATTGGGTTTGTTTAGTCTGGAGAAGATAACAGTTTTCACGTTTATAAAAGGTTGTTGCAAGGATTGAGGTAAAAATTGTCCTCCTTAATCTCTGAGGATAGGACAAGAAGCAATGAGCTTGAATTGCAGCAACAGAACATAAGAACATGAGAACGGCCATACCGGGTCAGACCAAAGGTCCATCTAGCCCAGTATCCTGTCTACTGACAGTGGCCATTGCCAGGTGCCCCAGAGGGAGTGAACCTAACAGTAATGATCAAGTGATCTCTCTCCTGCCATCCATCTCCACCCTCTGACAGAGTCTAGGGACACCATTCCTTATCCCATCCTGGCTAATAGCCATTAATGGACTTAACCTCCATGAATTTATCCAGTTCTCTTTCAAACACTGTTATAGTTCTAGCCTTCACAACCTCCTCAGGTAAGGAGTTCCACAAGTTCCAACAGTGGTTTAGGTTGGACATTAGGAAAAACTTCTTAACTATCAGGGTGGTTAAGCACTGGAATAAATTGCCCAGGGAGATTGTGGAAACTGCATCATTGGAGATTTTTAAGAGCAGGTTAGACAAACACCTGTCAGGAACAGTCTATCTAATACTTAGTTCTGCCATGAGTGCAGGAGACTGGACTAGATAAACTTTCAAGGTCTCTCTCAGTCCCACAGTTCTATGATTCCATGGTCTAGTATACTAAACATTAGGAGAGGAGCCTAGAAATGGTTAACTCTGAATTAGATTTGAATCAACTCTGAATTAGATTCGTGGGACGTCCTTAGACAAGTTACTAAACTTGTGTATCTCAGCTTTGCCACCTCTAAAACAGGGATAGTGACCATTACTTACCAGCCTCACAGAAGGGTTGCGAGGTTTCATTATCTAATGTTTGCTTAGTGCTTTGAAATTATAAAATATTTGGAATGGTATGTATTGTATTTTCTATGACACTCTCATGTTATGTAATACCTCTCAATAACACAGGACGTTGCCTCATGACTGATGGAAGAGGAATAGGTTTTCCATTCTCCATTTGGTAGCTCCCGCACTTCCACAGTGAAGTACCGTATTGGTGAAGATCCATCACTACCAGGAACCCATTGTAACTGCAGGCTCTGTGATGACACCTCAGACTGCGGTATCCTCAGCTCTCTGGGAGGTGCTGGCCGCTCTGCAATTAAACAAACAATGGGTATTACTATGAGAAGAAACTCAAGCTAAACAAATCTAGAGATGCTCATGGAACTTTCCAGATGCAATGTAACAGATACTGAGCTGCTGCTTTTAAATTTGCTGCATGAAACAGTGAAGAAGACATTCTGTACCATATCTCAAGTTTCAGTTGCAAAGAGGAGTATTAGGAATGATCCTTGTCTCTCTAGGAAATAAAAAAAAGACACCGCTGGTTGGCCATGCCCTCAAATAGCCAGATCTTGTAATCAATACATTTTATATCTCTAGAGACCAGAGAACACCTGCACCCTCTACACACACCTCCTTGGACAAAGAGCTGCTCCCTTGCCCCAGCATACATGGGAGGAGGGTATGCGTCTGGGTGCGCTGGAGTGTGGTGGTCAAATTTCACTATGCCTGATCCCTTATGGGCTAGCAGCAGAAGTAAAGGAGGCCATATTGTTACTCTAACTTTCACTTGAGCCAGCTGGTCGAAGATCTAGAAACCACATCCATCTTCCTGTGGCTGCTGTTGTCCACGATGTCAGAGCACAGCTTGGCGGATTGGAGAATTTGAGCCTAAGTGCCTCATTCAGCTCACTGGTCAGACCCTCCCCACCTTCTTCCTTCACACTTATTGACCTTGAGCCTGCAGAGGCAAGACAGCTAGTCCCAGCGCAGATGGGGAACTCTCCAGAGCAATTAATGGTTAATATCCTTCATATGAAGTGAAGAATGGGAATGCAGGTGCTGCAAAAGCCAGCACCGAACGGTTTGAATATAGATCTCCTCTCCCTTGTCAGTGTATCTGCTCACCCCATTGATTTCAATAGAGAAACTCAATAGAGTGAGAAATAATTGTTTAATTGTTTATCATGAAGTTTATTGATTCTGATTAAAATGTGTGGCATGTAATAAAGCAGGAATTGATTGGCGACACCACAGTGTCTTGCCTTCAAGAAGGGATATGATTCAACTTAATCAGCACTTGTTTCCATAAACACACACCTCTGACTGCATTATTCTCCTAGCTTTGTATAAAGAGCCCTTCACTCCCTCTCCCCCACCCCAACTCAAAACATTTCCTTTATGGCCTGGCATTTCTCTGCAGCACGCTCTTGCTGACGCATGAATGCCAAAAGAATTGTAAGCTATTAGCCATACAGAGTCTGCAAGTGCCAGTAGTGTGCATCGCAGAGTTAAACGTAAAGGTCACTGTCTTGCACTGGCAGGACTAGACAGGTGTTCAGGGTTATTCTATTAGATAAAGTGAGTACCTGGTAAAGTCTTGTGGGGCTTCAATGCTCTCATCTGCTAAACTCTGACTAGCTTGCAATTTTGGGCAGATGACATCTTGTATCCAGTTTCCCATGACAGGGTTTTAGTCTGTAGTTAAAGTCTTGATGACCCATTAGCATCTTCTTTTTTGTCAAAAAAATTCCCTGTTAGTAGGAAACTATTCCTACAGAGGTCCCCCATTACCGGAGTTTAGCCACAAGCAATCTCAAAGGTTAACTTTCCTGCAGAAGTAACTACGCCAGTTCATATGACTCAACAGAACTTTTTCACAGGCAGGGGCAAGAGCTTCTTGTTAAGTTTAACAATGGAGAATGTCAAGGCTCATCAACTTTGCTCTAACCAGCAGGTGTCACTATCCTGAAGGGCATTATACTAAAGTGTAAATCCAAAGGATCAAGAAATACCACGCTGTCTAGCTATAACTATTGCCATGAAGCACCTTGTGATAATTAAGTCATAACAAGCACCATATATATAAAGTTTTAGACTTGGATTTTCATAGGAATCTTTGTAGTGGGGATCTATCATGCCTTTGCTGCCTCCTAATGGAGATGCCAGTGCCTGATGTCCCCCAGCTTAAGGAAAATCCAGTCAGCCTGGGCAATCAAAAAGCCTTAGTTCTCCAGGGGCCTGAAAGGGCCAAGAGGAGACACTGACCGATCAGGAGCTAGCAGTCCTGTTCAGAAGGCTTGCCTGCCTCACCTCTTGTAATGGGGGAATGCTGGGACAGGAGAGGAGCTCCTAAGTGTTAACCCAACCCAGAACCCCAGGGCCAGATCACGGCCTTTGCTTAAAACATTGCAACAAAATATATACGTTTTATGCTTACTTGTTAGTTGAAAGGTGCAGACAGCCAAATTTGGAGTTTGTTTATTGCTGAACCATTTCAAAACTGATGCTGAGCTCACAGCATGGGCTGTTCTAATCCAGCTGGGCTACCACTAGCCTAAAGGAGTCAGGTGTCCAATCCTGACCGAGTTTCAATGAGACTTGGATGCCTATCTACTTTAAACTCCTTTGAAACTTCCATCTTTATTTGATATTAAGTGAATTTTATTAGTGGAGAAGTGAATATTCATTCATTAAAGCACAGACTATAAAGACTTCCATATTCTGGTTTGTTTCCTAACTGAACAGCTGCACCTTATGCATTTCCTCTCATCTTATTGATATGAGTGTCACCATTTTTCTTTCTCTCCCAGACACACAGACCAGACAGCTGGTCTCAACTTTATGGGATACATGCAGGGACACGTAGCCAGCTATTAGAGAGGGAAAGGTTTTGCTTTATATAATGACTCTCACATTCAAGATATCCCTACGGGCTTGATGATAATGGAGAACATTGTTATTGCAGTGAAAGTGGGAATTATGCAGTGAGCTATTATGTGCTCAGCAACAGCTAATGTGCAGCGTTGGAAATTAGAATGGCTATTTTTGAGAAAGAGAATGTTTCCCAGGACATTGGGGTTCTCCTCTACACTTTATTGGAAAGTTCCAGGCATTTTTTAACCTTCCACTTGGGCAACAGCAGTTATGGGTGAGGAGATCTTGGGCTTATCAGTCCGGAAGGTGGATTGGACTATTAGCATGTGTATTTTTAAAATTTTTCTACAGGTATTTTCCTTCCCTGGGGACGGCACCTTGATGCAACAGGAAAACCTGTGTGTTCCACTGACCCTGAGAGCTATGCCAGTGGAAGTTTTAACTCCTGGTAGGGCCACCCAAGCTCGACAGGTCAAATGGGTGGGACCAGACAAAAAAAAACTCAGCCCCACCGGTCTTCCAGGTTAGGGGTGGAGCAATAGGCCAACAATGGTATGCTTGTAAAAAAGTTATAGAAACACAATAAAGTAGCCATTCCAGAAAACAGCGAGATACACAGGGATGGTACAGCCTTGTTCATGCCTCTCACATTGATGGTATAGGAAGGATTCCGATTCAGGTTCAGATCTAGAACTTGATGGACAATCATATTTTATGAATTGAGAAATAAAATGCAAAATCCCCTAGTGTTGCACTGTCATGTCAGAACTAGGCAAGAGCCAAAGTTTGCAAGCTGATCCCACAATCGGCAGGAGGGCTACCAGTTGACCCATCAGGCTTGCTTATGTTGGGGCAGGAGGGGAGGGATAGCTCAGTGGTTTGAGCATTGGCCTACTGAACTCAGGGTTGTGAATTCAATCCTTGAGGAGGCCACTTAGGGATTTGGGGCAAAAATTGGTCTTGCTAGTGAAGGCAGGGGGCTGGACTCGATAACCTTTCAAGGTCCCTTCCAGTTCTAGGAGATTGGTATATCTCCTATTATGATTATTATAGTTTACAATTAAAATAAAAGTTTTTCTATCAGATCTTCAGACTAAATTGAGGATCTCCAAGGCAAGTGGGATTCTTTCCTGCTTATGTGAAAATACCAGTACCAAAAATTCTACAGATCAGATTCTGTCATATCTTATTTTTTCTATAATATTTCTGAGGAACCCATCTCCTTGGTATTTAACTGGATTCAGTTACACCTGTGAAACCTCACTGTCACCAATGAGGTTCCATGGGTGTAAACCGAGGGCAGAGGTGACTCTTGATTTGGAATGTAGTTAATAATTCTGAGCCAGATTAAAATCTGGGGATGCCCTGGCAGTGTGCATCAGAGCCAAAGAATGGAATAAAAGGGAAGTCCTTATTAGGTCAGAACTGAGGTGCAGTGGCAGGGCAGTGTTGGGGAAGCCTGCACAGTGTCTGCTCACAGCTGCCTCTCCTAACTAGTGCACTTAATCCTCTCTTTTTTCCTGAGACTACTGCCTAAATGTTTTATTTAGAAGTTCAAAGACCTGAAAGAAAATATCTGACTGCAGAAGAGGGTTGTACATGGTCAACCCTCTGCTTGATGGGAAAAGTTAAATCTCCAACAATTCATCACATTCATTGTACTGATGACTACAGGCATGATGACAAGCTATGATGACTACAGGCATTACCTCTCTTTTCTGTAGTGATTACTGTGGCTTCCAGAGGCTCTCCCCAGCCCTGTCTGGTCTTGGCAGATGTCCGGAAGATGTATGCAGACTCAGGGCTGAGATCGGTAGCTGTGAACTGTCTGACTGTTGAGCCAACTTCCACTGTGGTGAACTTGTTAGGGCTGCTGGTTGCCAGGCGGTATGCAATTTGATATCCTGAATTCATAGCAACAAAAGCAGAAGAGTGAAGAGAGGTTAGGGTTGTTTTTCAATCTTTTAGCGGGGGAAAAATGCCAAGACTATTAGTTCGTCCTAATTACTTATTTATTTGAAGGCAAAACAAAGTAATTTAGCTTTATAACAACCCCTCCCCCAGCCAGATGCAGTACATTATCAGGGAAATTACACACATTGTGATGAAGGGGAGGGCCTTCTGAGTATTAATCCACCATGAAACTCGTTTCACTTTTCATCCTTCACCAGAATAGGATATGAAAACAGTTTAATCTTTCCTGAGCATATTGGTACACTGAGAGAATGCCACAGGAACCAATAGAGTCCACACAATTGACTTTGACAGGCCAAGTCAGTTCACTGAAACTAATCTCCCCCTACTGTTCCACTCCCCGCGACACATACACATTTACTGCAGAGCAGAGCATGCCAATTGAGAATTTTTTAAAACATGGGCATTCAGATTGCTTAGGCAGTGCAACATTCCTATCTCACACCCAGTTAATTCTCACATCTGTTTGGAGTTATTTTTTCATCTTTCCTGCCCACGTGTAGACCTAGAATTCATGCTGTAGTTGATGGTACAAGCCTCTTTCTTTTAGTCACTTGGTGTTCCTGATCTTCTCCTTCACTGCAGAAGATCAGGAGACTGTGGGGTCCTGCTTGAAAAATACCTCTTATGCTGAAAAGCTGACACCGCACTTCATCTGTTTAGTACATTCTGCTCTGTCGACTCTAATCTCCTCTCAAGCCTTTCTGATGGTAATGAGTTTACAGTTTATCACACATTATTAATGATCCAACTGTGCAAACTAGTGTGTCCAGGATTCTCACACACCACAAACAACAACTGTCCCCCAAAGAGAAAATACCAAATGTTCAAACCCATTCTGGAAATACTAGCAACTGCACCAGGTTCTCTTTCTCCTGGACCTCATTGGCAACTTTTAGTCCAGCGGCTATGTTCCAAAATCAATTCATACTAGAACTTGTGCGGTGCTCTGTTGTCCAAGCTGAATAAAGTCAGAACTGTTAAATGCTTCATCAAGTTACATGAGAGAGGGTAATGGCCAAAAAAAACCCCCACAAAACAAAACAGCTGAACTCAGTCGTGACAGATTTCTGCCAAACCTTTGCTGATCTTCTGAACTACAAACAGAATTAGTGTGCTTTTCAGAGTGAATTCTGTATATGAGTATGTGTATTATCTTGTGAACCATAGAATTTACCTGGGATCCAAACGGTGTTATATGTGTATGCAGACAGTGGTAATGATGGGGATGGTGTGTCACAGGGTGATCGGCCCCAGTAAATGAAGTAGGTACAGCTCCCAGGTACTAGAGCAGGTGCTCCCATTTGGCCAATTAGGAGGGATGCTTGGATTAGTCAGGAGACCCAGAGAAGAGAGCAGACTGGTTCAGTCAGGAAAGGCAGGTGAGAGCTGCCAAAGATCAGTGGGACTGGAGGACGTCCTGGAAGGAAGCAGAAGGTGTTTTCTCGGGAAAAGGTGAAGGCAAGGAGAGTAGCAAGAGGGGTTTGCTGGCTGGCATCTCCAAGGTGGAGAGCGAGGACCAGAGAAGGTTGAAGACAGGGGAGTGGCAGAGGAGCTTACCTGCTGACATCCCCAGGGCTGGAAAGCTGAACCCAAGGTAACCATGAGAGCGCTAGGGGGAGTGAAAGATGCTCCCAGCAGAGAGGCCATGGGGTTCCTGCTGGGAAGAGTGGGGCTACACTCCAATTGGAAGGGCTGGGGTGGCTGTCCTGGAACAAGGAAAAGAGAGGACTGACAATGTCCAGGCATGATTGAAGGTGTCAGTCTGTGGTATGTGGGGCAGCTAGGGGTAAGATGTCTTGGGTTTTAAGGATTATCTACACTGGATGTGGGAAATAGACTATTTGGGATTTTTGGTGGGGATGATTTGAGCTATGTTTTGGTAATGGTAATGTTGATGGACTAGAGGTTAAGTTTGCATGGAGTTATGGGGATTCTGAAAGGGGAAACCGAGGGAAACGAGACTGTCTTGCCATGGCCTGCTGCAGGAGGGTGATCTAGGTGGGGCCACCCTATTCCATGTTGTGACTGATTGAATTTCTCTTCCTTGTATTTCCTTGTCTTTTTCTTTGGAGGCCATAAAGAAACCTGTGGCAACTGTTAGCAGTGGGAATCTGAATGCTAGTACTGTATGCTGCTGTGACCCAGAGTCTCAGACCCTGTGGCTACACAAGCACAAGGGTAGGAGACCAGTCTTCCTTGGTATTCAAATTACAGCACATGAAAAACAGAGAGGGAGCCAATGGTCTCAGCCCATATAAGAATAATGGCGTATACAGATGATAGACTGGAAGACCAACATTTTCAAACCTAAGTGCATAAAGTTAGGCATCTAAATAACCAGCTTGCTTTTTAGATTACCTGTAGCTCCAATTGAAGTCACTGGAGGCTCTGAGTTTGCAGTATCTCTGTACATTTAGCCACTTATTTGGGTGCATAAACAGGGATTTAGGTGCTTAATTTTGTGCGCCCAAGTTTGAAACTTCTGCCTTTGGAAAATAAGGTGAATAGTAAGAGCTTGGGTAGTTTCTCAGAAACATTATAGGCCCAGCTGAGATAGCACAGATTAGAAACCTGAGCGCGTGGTTTAAAGTGCTGTTCTACTATGAACAGTGACTGTAATATGACATGGTGAGGCTCTACATGTACTGTCTCGTAACAGGGTTGGCCATCTCCTAAGCACCCTTTCATGGCCAGAGCGTGCTTTGCAACATCCGTCCTCTGTTTCCCTCTCTTCAGGGTCCCTTAAGAATGACACTCAATTTCCCTCTGGGTTAACACCACCCCTCCCAGGAGCGGGTTTAGTAGCAGAAACAGTTCTTTGCCTGGGGTGTCATTAACACAGTTTAATAACAGAAATGGTTCTTAACAGACCACAGGGTCCCAAAATAAAGACCATCACCCTAAAGAAGTCTATACTTGGCGCTGGTGCCTTCTCTCACAGGCACAGCTTGCTCTTCTGTCCTAGACTGTTCTCAGAGTCCATCTTCTCAGCTCTTCCTAGCTGGAGCTTAGCCTTTGGGCAGCAGCATCTAGGTCCCAAACTTTGAGACCCAAACAAGTGCCTCCTGATGTCTGGGCTCCTCTCTGACACGCCCTTGATCTCAGGTCTCCCCTACAGAAGCTCTTAACGCTCACTGTAGTCCCAGAGTTGGCAACCTTTCAGAAGTGGTGTGCCGAGTCTTTATTTATTCACTCTAATTTAAGGTTTCGCGTGCCAGTAATGCATTTTAACGTTTTTACAAGGTCTCTTTCTATAAGTCTATAATATATAACTAAACTATTGTATGTAAAGTAAATAAGATTTTTAAAATGTTTAAGAAGCTTCATTTGAAATTAAATTAAAATGGGTGGCCAGGACCCGGGCAGCGATAATGCCACTGAAAATCAGCTCGCGTGCTGCCTTTGGCACACGTGCCATAGCTTGCCTACCCCTGCTGTAGTCTCTACAATTTCCTGATCTCTCCCCACTTCGCTGCAACCTCCGGCTGCTTTCTATAGAGGAGTAATCACATAGATCTCTTCCAAGTGTTCGCTAGCACCCATTACATTTCTCTGTGACTTCCCGATCAAATGTTTTCATTTTATGAGTATAAAGATGGTTTTCCAAGCTTATAGCCCTGAAATTCATCCTAAGATCTGAACGTCAAGCTATGTACTTTCTGGCTGCTACATCACTAATAAAGAGGGTGCAATTAGGGCTTAGTTAACAAGTGTGTTGATGACACATGAGCCAGAAGACAATCCATCTTGCTCCCCCAAAACTATACTGGTCTGCAGTGCTAACAGGAAATTTAGACTAACATTTTCACAGTTGGGTGACTAAAACTAGGAACCTAAACAAAAAATGATTTGATTTTCACAGGTCCTGAGCACTCGCAACTCCCAGTGATGTCTCAGAGGTACCCAACTTTGAACTTTCCAGCCTTACATTTTTCAGGCAAGTATATGTAATCTATCCCTTTTGACCTATAGTTCCGAGCCTCCCAACCGTCCTGCACTCATCACCATGGTATTTCAGCATCTTTAACACTAGAGTAGTCTGTCTTATTTAAAGTCCAGAGAAAGACAGATCAGTAGGAAGAAGAGGAAGGGATATGTTGTGATCTTTTCTGTTTCTGTACATGTATAGAAAGCAGAATTGAGAGCACAGATCAGGTGACCAGAGTGGGGGAAACAGTAGAAAGAATGTATTGCGGAATTTATACAGTAGCAAAAACAATGAAGGAAGAGGCAGATAAGATAGCTAAAGAAGTACAACAAGAGAAGATAAGAACAAGTAGTAAAACAGCAAGACTAGGGCGTGGAGGAAAAACATAGAGTGAGTTTGCTTTTCTCTTAATAGTCCATCTAGTTGTTAAAGGGTAAGTATGCTATCAAGGGCAAATTATTTTATCGTTCAGAGGGATTAGAACAGGGAGGAAAGTGCCCAACAATAAAGTTATAAGTATTAGACATGAAAGCAAAGAAAAATGTGTATTACTAAATGCTAAGACTAATGATAGACAGATGAACAAATTAATCAAGGAAACAGATTGACATACAGGGAATTATAATAACTGAGTTTTTAGAAGAACAAATTCTTACTACTCCTTAATGCTAGTTTAACTGTTAAGAAGATTAACAAGGAGACTCACTTGTCTCTGACAGCTATACAAACTCCTTCAGTGCAATCTGAAAAAATACAAGCTATCGTCATTCTCTCCCACATTTGTTTTGCTGGCTGGCAGTCTGGGAAAGCATTCCCCTTCTTGGTGGTTATGCAACCAGAGACTCCAACCTTCTTCCCGCAGATGTTTCTTCAGAAGTCCAGTGTTCCCTCCCTTCAGTCCTCCTATCACCCTGAGTGGAAGGCGTATACGCTACCACATCTAAAGCCCAACTCACTCTTGTTATCACTAAAGCACCTGAAAGATAGTTGGAATCTGCATCTTTGGTTTCTTGGGTCACTCTCTCCTATGTCATCCTTTGATGTCCCAGAGTACCCAGGAGACACTCAGTCATGGAAGAGCAATTCTTGTCTTGTTTTTGAGTGACACAGAAGCAATATCTGAAGCATGGAGGTCTAAGCTACAGTTGAGCTTGGTTAAGTTAAGCTGAAGTGAAATTAAAATGGTAACATTATTAGGTTGCTGAATTTTAGCAACAAAAGGAAGACTGCTGGAAGGGTTGGGTAAAATCAAACAAGGCAAATCAATGGAGGTAAATGGAAAGTGTTCAAAGTGAAATTAATACATGCCTCAGGGCATTAAGAAGCAATGTAGCAATAATTGCGAAAGGAGCTATAAAGGCTCCTGCAGATGAACAAGGAAGCTCAGAAAGGAACACATGATAAGAGAGTCCCAGATATCTGGCAGAGAGGAGAGCTGGAAAGATTACTGAACAGAGTCAGGGAAATATGAATAAAATTTAAATGCAGAATGAAAAAAATTACACAAGGGTTATGACTATACGGCTTTTTTCATATAAGAAACCAGAGGGTCACGGGTTAAAAAAAAGAGTAAAAGTTTGAAGGGATGT
This sequence comes from Mauremys mutica, assembly GCF_020497125.1. Taxonomy (NCBI): domain Eukaryota; kingdom Metazoa; phylum Chordata; order Testudines; family Geoemydidae; genus Mauremys; species Mauremys mutica. Next base: position 76,603,601 of record NC_059082.1, on the reverse strand, counting down.
GTAAACGGGCCGACTCACCCCTGCCGCGCCTCCTGCTGGTTCCACTCGGAATTTCCCTCAGTCTAGCCCTGGAGCACCCTCGGCAGGCTGGTGATCCCCCTATTCGCAGGCCCCCGTGTCCCTCCCTGAACCCGGTGCCCCTTTCTATAATTGGGTCTCCCCCCTCCCAGGGGAACCCCCACCCTACTACCCCCACTTTGCCTCAGTAGTGGCCACTGACAGTCATGGTCTAGCCCCACACCCTGGGGCAGACTGCAGTATCAGCCCACTCATCACAGGCAATAGGGGTTTGGACCTGCTGCTTGTCCTACCCCTGGGCTGCCCTCTGCAACTCCCAGTACCTTTGGCCCTTTGCTAGGCCGCAGCCTGGGGCTTTCCAGGCTGGAGCTTCCCTAGCTCCTCAGCCTGTCCCCCAGCCCTGCTTCACTCAGGTATCTAGTCTCAAGCCCTAAGCAGCCAGGCCCATCTCCCTCTAGCAACAGAGAGAGACTGTCTGTGCTCTGGCTTCCCTGCCTCTTATAAGCCCCAGGGCTTCAGTTTGGGGCGTGGCCCCCAGCTGCAACCACTTCCCCAATCAGCTCAGCTCTGTCAGGCCACAGTTTAAACCCCTTAAAACCCCGGAGCAGGGTCCACCCTGCTACAGGATGGCTCAAGTAAGTCTTCTGGGACAGGAAGATATTCTAGAAGAGTAATATTCCAGATGGCCAATCACAGTATCCATGACAGATACGTCAATTTCCGGCAATATCTACACTGAAAACGCTGCAGTGCTTCAGTGAAGACACTATCTAGGTTGATGGGAGAACTTCTTCCATCAGTGTAGGTAATCCACTTCCCCATGAGGTACTAGTTAGGTTGATGGGCAAATACCTAGGGAGAGGTGAATGAAAATTCCTCACATCCAGTTATGCAAAACCCCGAACTTTCTAAAGCTTTGTCCTGTGGAGAGGGTGATTGTCTTTGGATCACCTGTTATGTGAGGCCAAGATCAAAGGCTCAAGCTGTATAAAGGGAAGATTGAACTATTTCTGGTGGTTCTGGTTCTGAATCTGATTTTGTAATGAACTTGTAGCCCCGGAAAAAAAAACAGTTGTGGGTTTTGAAGGACTGACACCTACCACAGTCTGAGGTTGGAGGTGGGGTGACTTCTTGCAAGCTTTTTAGCATGTGTCTAGGTTCATTTTTGTTAATGTTTTCTCTGAATGCTGTAACCTTAAGAATAAATGTGCGTGCCTACAAAGAGCGGTGGTAATTTGTGACTGCAATTACAGCTGTTCATAGCCTCTGGAGAGAAGCAAAGTGCAGATGCTGGCCGGTTTAGGTAGTCTGGCTTGCTGGAAATATCTCAGTGTAGGCAGGGAGCTGTGCAGCCTGGAAAAGCCCCTCAGAAGGGAGAGGAACACAGGTCTCTACCCAAGAGAGGTGATGGCTGAGGAGCCAGGACCCTTGAGTAGGAATACAGATGCAGTTGCCCTGAGGCTGTCTCTGTAACTTGAAGGTGTTTTAGTCTTTTCCTTACTCTTTTCCCACACAGAGCCTGATCCTAAACCCACTACCGTCGCCGGGGAGCCTTTCCATTGACTTAAGTGGATTTTGGATCAGGCCCACAGTGCATAACAAAAAAGTAGATACAGTCTTTAGGAATTTCTTTTTAAAAAAATGTGCTTACATTTGCATGAGCATCTTTTAAAATCCTTTTTGCGTGTCTGCAATCAGTTTCATATGCCTGTGCTTTCTGAACTGAATAAAAGGCAACAGTTTAAACTACCTGTTAAATGTTAGGTCACTGTAACACAACCACTTGATTCCCCAAAGCAAACAGGCAGGAGAATGACTACAGACAGTGAATACTAAAGCATCTTTCAAGCTCGTCACCATACAAAAGCCTTCAGAACCGACAGCACTGCTCACATGGGCTATGATGCATCAGAGCGATAAACACTCACTAATTTGTCATAGAACTTAGGAAAAGCTGAATGATACTGAGAGGGTACAGCCTGCCTGGTGCAGAAGCCATCCAGATTGTTTATTTTACCACTTTTGCTATTTAAAGGCCAGGGTGTGTGCAAATGCAATACAGAATTAAAATGTGAATTTGCAAACATGGATTACATCCAAATTTTGTTCTAATTCTCAGACGAGTTCTTACACACAGTTTTGCAATAAGCTTCAGGTAAATGTTAGACACAAGGATACCATGAGGAATACTAACCAGGGACTGGAAGGGTGCCGAATGAGCTCTCATTTTCAGTGAATCGCTCACAGATATGAAGAGCACATATCCATAGTAATGCATCACTTTGTTTAAATAGTATGTAAAGGACCTGTGTCTTGTGGCAAGTGGGTGGAATGCAGAAAAGGAGGAAGTGTAGGGGCCCAGGTGGTTACTTCAACACTCCCAAAAGAGGAGTTAGAAATAGCTGCAGCTCTCCATAGTAAAATATTTAAACAAACAAGTGTTTTTCCCTCTAGGTGTCTGCCAGTGTTGCATGCTGCTAATCCCTCTCTGAAATGCTAGAACATGTTTTAATATGGATTACAAAAATGTTAGCTACAAAGGTGTTTGTATGCTCAGAGGGCCACACTAGCAGAGCAGAAACATTGATTCTAAGCCTTTGATTCTAATGTTGCTCTTGGGGGGTGGGGAAGATGTTTTCTCTTTCCAGCACCACTGATGGTTTGCAGGGCACCCTCCAGAACTGTATTAACCTATTTTCACCACCATTTCCAGTTCAGTACACTTGGCTGTGATGGTTACAATTGCTTTCTAAAAGTTCACTGCAGTAAGGAGATTTAAAAAACAATACAGGAAAAAAAGAGTAAATTGTAGCCTTCATTTTCCAATAGTGTTACAGGGCTATGCTGTTTTTCACATATTTTTGAGATACTCTTCTTTTGTTAGAAGGGACCAGAAATACCCCATGTGGGTAATTCTTACCCTTTCATTCTGACATTGCAAACTAATTACTTCCTTCCTTGGATCCTCATGTTATTATTTATCAGGTTTATTGAGATAGTGCCTAAAAGTCAATCAAGAATGGGGCTGCAGTGTGTGAGATGCTGTGTAAACAGTCTAAACAGATAAGGCAAAGATCAGCAATGAGGCATAGTGTGACAAAGGAGGCACAGTTTATAGAGTATTTTTTTTTATATTTTCCCAATATTCTTTATCAGCTGGAGTTTTCCGTAGACACATTCTGTGCTTCAAATCCTAGTTTCCTAGTAAATAAGCACATAGGAGGTAGTACTCCTTTATTTAAAAAACAAACAAACAAAAAATACGCAAACCACACACCCAACACCTCAAACTGCAGGATTCTGTCTCTGACAGCTAACTGGTGCCAACTTTCATGCAAAGACTTTTTTTCTTGTGTTCAGGAGATCCCTGCAGCAGCTGCCTTCAAATCACTGTGATGACTTTCCTGCTCCTTCAGGTGCCAGGATTTCCTCACTTGAGTACTTTTGGAGGCCACGAACCAGAATGCATTCTACAGCTATTGACTCAAGATTTGAACAAAATGTAAAAAAACAGCCTGTAATTTAAAGGGACACTGTCAACCTAGTAAAACCCAAACTATGGGTCTACCTTAAAATTATCCTAATGCTATGGGAAATAATCTCAGAATTCTAAATACAAACCCAAACTACAGCAATGCCAGGTAACACTAGAGACAGAACAGAGGCAGCAGAGTCTAAAAGAATGAGCACAAGATGAGAAGTCAGGGTCTCAATTTCCTCATTTTTAAATGGGAATTAGCATCCCTACCTACCTATGAGGGCTGGTGGGAGGATTATTAATATTAGTCCAGAGCTTTGAAGACAAAAGTGCTATTTAACTACTCAGTACTTTATTATTAGAGGCAGGAATGGATTAATATATTGTAAACATCTTCATACAGATCCCATTGTTTTTGTAAAAGTGACTGCTGGTTTGTGCACTGGAAAGCCATCTTGATAGGTCAGGGTAAAGAAAAGGTGATAAGATGTTTCACAGATTCTTGTAATTGAGTTAGCTACTACTATTGCTCTTGATGAAAAGCTAATTGTGAGTTAACTCCTTGTGACGTGACAGATGGCATTATCCAAAGAAAAGCGATAAAGCAAAACACAAGAACACATACAACTAAGGGTATGGCTACACTGGCGAGTTGCAGCGCTGGAAAGCCTCCACCAGCGCTGCAATTAGTAAGTGGCCACACCTGCAGGGCACTTCCAGCGCTGCAACTCCCTGGCTGCAGCGCTGGCCGTACACCTCACTCAGCATGGGGAATAAGGATTCCAGCGCTGGTGCTGCAGCGCTGGTCATCAAGTGTGGCCACACACCAGCGCTGTGATTGGCCTCCAGGGTATAAGGATGTATCCCAGAATGCTTTTATAAATTACTCTCTTTGTTTTGTTATGCAGCCTCTCTTTGTTTTGTTATGAACGAGCTCCCATCGGAGCTCCGTTGCTTATCTAAAAAACAAACAGAGCTCCTGTTTGCTGTGATCATCTGTACCTGGCTGTAAACAATCAAATGAGAGGCAGGCAGGGAGGGAGTGAAACAGCGGGGAGTCGTGTTGGCTGCAGGCTGTTTGCAATTAAGAGTTAAGACTAAGGGGTCGGAAACATGTTCTGATTTTTCAATGCAGGAAGCTAAACACACAGTGTTGGCTCCAAAAATCCCCTCTCTCTTTCCCCCCGCTCCCTGTCACACTAGACCCCCACTCCACCCCCCTCTTTTGAAAAGCACGTTGCGGCCACTTGAATGCTGGGATAGCTGCCCATAATGCATCACTCCCAACAGCGCTGCAAATGTGGCCACACACCAGCGCTGGTAGCTGTGAGTGTGGCCACACACCAGCGCTGGCCCTGCACAGCTGGATGACCAGCGCTGCAAACTACCAGCTCTGCAAACCGTAAGTGTAGCCATACCCCAAGAGTTTAGGTGGTCCTGGCATCACAAGAGAAAAACCAACTCTTCCCCTGCCATAGAGTAGTAGGCAACTCCCCAAATACTCATCCAAAAAGGATACAAAACAGAAAAATGGGAGACAATTTAAATATAGTGCCATGAGATGACATGTGCATCTGACTCATGCAAATGTGTACCCTGGGGATCAAAAGAATGTTACATTAGTTATACAGACTCTCACTGACCCTTCCAAACCCCAGCAAGGGGTACCACACTTCTCAGCTGACAGCAATGTAATATTTTAATTTGTTCATCTATGAACTGGCTTGGATGTGCTTTATAGTACTGAAAGTAAGAGGAAGAATAAGCACATATTCATAGTTCTCCTTCTGTTTTCTCTCAGCCCCTTCCTAACCATTGTGTTTGGAAATTTAAATGTTGCCTCTCTTACCCAGAATAATTCCATTGGGTTCCTCTGGTGGTTGCCACACAATTCGTACTGATGCCAGTCTCACTTCAGGGAACACCAGCCTCACAGGAGGTCCTGGGGCTGAAAAGAAGAACAGAAATCACAAAAGTGGATATTATGTACCAAAGGAACTGCTAGTTCCATGACAGCTGCTTGTTTAAACACTTCTCTGTCTGCTTTATACAGAAGTCAGGCCAAGCAGTATCTAACCAGAACTCCAGAAATGGCTGTGAGCTTACGATGCTGTACATGCACACACTAGTTTTATTGTGAGGAATTCTGTGAAAGGCTGGGTGCCTCTAGCATCACAGAAGAGTAAATATAATACCGCAACCACACACCCTAGAATGCTTTGCTGTGCCTATAAAAGTGTGTTACAAGGTTGCTTTGACAAATGAGTTCTGACCTATGCGAGAATGATCTCATAACAGCATTGCTAGGAATCCCTGTGAGCCAATCAGATTACACACTTCATCTAAGTCACTACATAGCTGATTATATTCTAGGGTGCGAGGCACTGAGCTACCTTTACAGATAGAGAGAGAGAGAGAGAGAGAGAGTCAGCTTAATCCCCTTCATGCCTGTTGAAATTGAATAATAAACGTCTAACTCTGCTGGCAGCCCTAGCTTTGAACTCCCTTCTGTTTTTACATATGCATTTTGTACGTGTGTCTAGGCTCGAGAACCTTTGTGAGGTCAGAAGCTCATTATGAGCACAGATGGCTGGCACCCAGTTTGTCCATCTCAGGTTCACAAGGTGAGTTTATGCGAATTCACAAATATGCAGGCTCTGAAATTCTCCGTAAGCACAAATCTCACCTGCACTCTCACTGATGATACTTTTAATTAAATTGAACTGAAAGAAGACACAACATGTTTATGTCAGGAGTTTGGAGATGGAAGAACAATTTGTGTCATTTGCCAACATATACTTTAGGAGGGAACTGTTATAATGAGCTTGTCTTTGACAAACAACCTTAAACGTTTCTCATTACATTCTGGTTTATGGAATTCAGTGAACGCACTATCTCCCTGTAGAGTTTTGCTACAATAATCTGCACTCTGCCTCGTCTGTTAGAAAAAGGCTAAGTTACCACACAGCTAGTGTATTAGAGAATGACTAAAGCAATGATTGGGGGTAATTGCACTCTTCCTCTCTGCAAGGCACATCCTTAGTGCTTTGCTGGAGACTGCAGAAAATATTGTACTAAATCAGAAGTCTGAACATGTTCTCAGTCCAATGTAATTACTTCAATAAAGTTGCTTATGGAAATCAAAGTTATTTAATTTCTGTTGGGAGCTTTAGATCTGAAAGGATCTGGGATTTTTATTTTTATTTATTTTTATTAGGATGAATACAAAAAAAAAAGTTTTCAACTGACACATTCTTTATACTTGCTTATACCCTACTGAAACTGCAGAGAAAACAGTCACCTTTAAGTGTTCGACACCTGTAAAGCTGAAAAATATTTTTACTGCTGACGTAAACTTCAGTGAAAATACACCAGGAATGCTCTGACCACACAGACAAGTTAAAACAGAAACAGGAGGTGGCTCTAGTCCTTTCAGCATGTCAAACTGCACAGAGGAATCTCTGAGCTCATAGGAAGCATTGGAGGGGATTACAAAGGGAAGCCTATATGGTCCCTTTTCAAAGGTCAGTCTCTTATTGACCAGAACAAGCAGGTGAATGATTGAAAGACTTGTGGGTTGGGTTTAAACAGCAGGCTGCAACTTTATTAATTTTACCTTGTGGAGGGGCACTTCATTGCCTGCCCCAGCTCTCACGTATGAGGCATTTAATTAATTTGTTCCAGTGAGGGTTCCAGGGCTTTTACCACAAACCAAAAAATAACTTGAGGTACATCCTTCCTCGATTACTCAGGCACTCAGTTCAGTTGTGAAACCTCTTCCCCCTGGTTCTCCGCATAAGCAGGGTGGCGTGACAGAGGTCACAAAGGCATGAGAGGGGAACCTCAGTACTCAAAGTCTTCAAAGTTCTTCTACTTCATGAGAGCAAGGTCCAGCTGTACAATCCTGGAGGTCTTGCTGACCTCTGGAAGCTGGCTCTTCTCACCTTTACCCCCGGACACCAGCTGCAAGTTGTGACGAGTCAGCAATCGTAACAGTGCTATAAGTAGGGCTCCATGTCTATCACGGAGGTTGAGGAAGTCACGGATTCCATGACTTTCTGTGACCTCTGTGACTTCTGCAGCAGCCAGCATGGCTGAGCCAGGGCAAAGGGTGGTGGGGAGAGAAACCCAGCAGCCAGTCAACTGTCCCCATCTCCCCTTACTCAGCCAATGGCTAAGCAGAGAACTGAAGTGGGGAAATCCACTCCCTGCTGTGCATGCATTTGGACTTCTCTCATTCCCTGATGCCCAATCAAAGTACCTTCCCTGGTAAAGGCAGCACAGGGTGTTCTTTTGCAGAACATTCTTACTGGAAGGCCAAACTCCATATCTCCTTCAGGCCCAGTCACGGCTAGATTTGTTTATTGTGTCCTATTATAGCATTTCTTGTTTTAGTGCTAAGATTGCAGTACCGCAGAAGTTCATAACTGGGCTGTCAAACTTCACTCCAGCCTGGAACTAGCTCTATGAGGTTTGAATGAGTGAGAAATGGAGGTTTTTGCTTTTGCCAATTACGGGGAAAAAAATTTCAGTTTTTGAGCCCAGAACCTCAGCTTGCCCCGAATGCTGTGCTAATTGACACTAGCCAAGGATCAGATTCTTTATGTTTAAAACTGCAAGCAAATCTAGGCTATATTTTAAAGTTTGCATAATGAAAAAAGCTTTTATTTAAAAAAATGCTAGAATGAATGGGAAGAACACTTGAGCGACCCATAAACTCACCATCATCCTTGGTTCTCTCTATGACTGGAGGGAAGTTAGGGACCCCATCTCCAATACGTGTGAATGCCAGCACCTGAATCTCATAAAGAACATATTTCCTCAAGCTGGCCAGCAGGACACTCTGGGTGTGGTTACCTCTCACTATTTGGGTCTTTGGTTCAGAGTCCAAATCTTTTGCTTTAAACAGAATCTGCGAGAATAAACAGAAAAAAGTATGGTTATCAATCATTATCCAAAAGGATTACAAGAAAGATTGTATGTATTTTGGGTTCTTCCTGATCTTAAAATATAAAGCAAGAGACTCAACTGCACTCTTTTGCACAGAGCAAACAGGTAATCCCATAGACATGAGCACTGGCTGTATATAACACAGAAAGTAAGCCATGAACCGCTGGACATGTGAAGGGAAATCAGTGATGCTGCATGCTTGAACCTGAGAGATTATGACTTTAGAAGATAGAGGGCATTGTTAGAAAGAACACAACTCTGCTGGATACTTTGCCCTCATGTCTGGTGACTGAACTGCAATGATCTGGGATGATGAGGTGAATATGAGCAAGCCTGTTCTAGGATCTTGACTGATATCCCTTTCTGTGGTCTCCGCTTCGAGCGGCAGGTGTAAATTCCAATTCAAGGAGACATACCCATGTTAACTCTGATTGAGTCTGCATGCTTTAAACAGAATGTAGACGTGCGATATGAGCAGCAGGAGAAGCTAGCCACCCCAAGTACATACCCATCTGAGACACTAGGCATGAAGTTGGGGTACCTAGCCCACTCCTGCTGTTCACGTCACCATGGCAACACTATTTTTAGCATGCTAGCTTGACCAGAGCTAGTGTAGTTTATATCTCCAGCTCCAAGTGTAGACATACCCTAAACCAATTAGATCACTCCTCCAAAGAAAGAGAATATTTCCTGACCCTTCTCAAAAGAGAAATGGGTAAATTAATATGCATCTGGTAGATAATAACTATCAAATGGAAAAACAGCCTAGCAAATTGTATTAAAACCTCGATTGTGTACCTTGTAGCCCAGAATAAGTCCATTTTGCTCTGGTTCAGGTACTGATGTCCATGTCAGTAGGATCTGGGTGGAGCTTACTGCTTCAGCTGACACATTCTCAGGGGGAGCAGAAGGAACTGCAATCATATGGAATCACAGACATTAGAGACAGGTCTTTCCTATTACGTCACCTACTTCATCACCTTGCCAGCTCAGGATTGTTCCCTACAGAGCATTTGCTTCTGCCTTGTTTAGTTTAGTTTTCAGTGTCCGTTGCAAGACTTGTCCACAACCTAAAACAGATGAAAGTCCATTTTTCTCTGATATTCACCCTATATTTCCCACTCTTAAATCTCATCCTATTTTTCCTAGCTCTATCCCTCCTTCTACCCTAATTTCTCACTAATTCTTCCTGCAGACCATGACATTTATGAACAACCAAAGATTCTAAACTATGGACAGTCCATTCCTGGGTGCTCATTTGTTTTATTTTTATGAAATAATAATAAAGATGGAAATTGGGATTTAAACACTTAGCATTCTATATACTTTGTAATAATTAGAGTCAAGTTGGCATTGGACTAATGTAAATATCTTTCTCAATATCTCTGTCACACGTTTTATTTCCCTGTGTTGAAAGCCAGAGATCCTTATATACCGGGAATTTATCCGAAGGTGCAAATCTGTTCCAACAAGACGTTTTACATCTGCCCTGCTTCCTATGCTATCTGAAAGGAAATTATAGCATCTTGTGTAGAATTGGGAATAATTTCAGCCTCTGGATTGAGCCCAGACCTCCTGATTCACTGAGGACTGCTCCAACCTCCAAGCCTTTTGATTAGGGTGTAATGTACAAAATGACAATGTTGTAGATCTATCAGTGAGGAGCTCGGCTTGGATCACCAGGGTATAAAAGAAAGACATGACTATGTCATTTAAATTATAAAATGTGATTATTGGGCCTTATGAAACTAGAAATATGACTGGAACTAAATTACTGACTCCTCACTGACCCGAAAGCAGAGGGATTCTGCATCCTCTGACTATATTACCTCTCCAGGCATCACAGAAGAACCACACAACCACAACTTTAACACCATGCAGTTATGCAATTAAATTTGGAGGCTGCTTTTAAGGGTTCAATAAACAAGATTTTATTTTGTCCCTTTCGTCTTCTTTTCTGTGCATTTCTAATGTCTGAAAGGCATAATCCTTTTAAAAGCATGATACACCTGTCAAGCTTCAGAGAACATTCATTTGCCAAGGAAGAGAATGTTATACAAGCACACGTGGAAAAGAAGGCTTGAATAAGGTTTTGAGTGCATCACCAAGGGAGCGCAATGCCCCTGAAAAAGCCAGCGCTCTCCTTGCAGTCCAAACTGAAAGCAGAAGAAAAGCTGTTATGGAGGGCTAGCTCCTGAGGCTGCAAGCAGCAAGAACAGTATAATGAGTCTGACACAAGAATATATATTGGAAAAAAAATTCACCAATCCACACTGAAGGTTAACCGCATACACAGTCATTTCTGAAACAATTTCCCTGTTACCAATTACCTGGGACATGAGAAACACAGCACCGTCACACGACAATGCAGCAGACTGAAATCAGATTTTTTTCCCCCTCTCTATGCTGAAGTGTTTTTTATCTTCTTCTAGATTTATGCCCCACAAGGATATAATTATGTTAAAGGAAAACAGATTGCCAGGAGCCATGAACGTCTTTGGATCCCTGCCATAACTTTATCTGTAGATCTTCACAAAGAGCTACTCCCACATGAATTACTTTGGCGGGAGAGGGAAAGGAATCAGAGTAAGTGTAAAGGAAAGCAGCCCTTTTCCAGCCACATTTATTCATATTTTCTCTGCTTTGAATTTTCCTTTTTACAAGAGAAGACTTTATTTTTATGAATAATCTTTTGCTTTTTGGTCATAAGCAAATAAGTTCTCCAGAGTTCACAGAAGGTTGCAGCTGAAGTTGTGCTCATAGTGTATGCATGCATGCATCTTTAGGTTGTGTATATGATCACTTATTACTGTTAGCAGGAATCTAACAATGCAGGAAATGGAGCTTTCTGAAGATTTGCTAAACCAGCTTCTTGATGCTCTCTCTCACCTCTCAGTAATGGACAAGGCAAATATTTCCCCAAATATTACCTTAGGAATGTCAGCACAATACCTAAATGGCAACTCTTTTTACATGTCAAGTGGTTACCAAACCTTTAGTTTGTGTCTGTTCTGGCACTCCACTGCAAATTTTTTTTTGATGGTCATGTTTCTATTCCAAGGGGGAACCAGATTCAAGATGATCATTAGACAGGGGATGTGAATGTGTGTGTTTGTGTATTGTATTTAGTGATAAGGTGGTTGAATTTATGGTTGTTTTTCACCGGGTGCCACAACCAGAATACAATGCTGAAAAGTCTCAAAAGTATAAAGTGAAAGACACGAAAAGTTGAAACTAACTCCATGAGGTAGTTAGAAGTAATGCCAATTGCATGGGGTACTTTGCGTGATCAGACATGGGAAACTACAGAGAATCTACTGGTATTTTCCACTGGACCTTAGCAGAAGCTCATGGTTTTGCAGTTACGTTCACCATCACCATAGCCTCATTCTGTCCATTATACCTGGAGTGCCTCACTGTGGTGGGACCATACATCCCTGTCCTGACTCAAACATTCTCATACTGTAAATGCAACAAAGGTTCATAGTTCATCTCTTTATCTGTGTCAGTGACAATCCTTACAATCCATTGGTTGCTATTTTGGATTTTACCAGGAAAGTTCAACTGTCTTAAAAGATGCCACATCATGGAGTGGTCCACTGGTTCCTTGTATTAGCTCATTTAAGTTAACTGAATCATTGTCACATTTTGAAAGTAAAAATAAAGCTGATAATTTGTACATCTTATGTTAGTTAGAGGTGATGGTTCAGACCTAAGGCTATGGTAAAAATAATAGCGTTGCACCATAAAACCCTTTGTCTATAAAGTGAGTTAGACATTATAGGCCAGATCCCCAGCCAGTGTAAATTGATATAGCTCCATCAGCCTCAATGGAGCAATGCTTCTTTACACCAACTGAGGATCTGGCCCTATTTCTGCAATAAAGCAATGCTTTATCTCAGCATCTTAACTGCTTCATGAAGGTCAATGTCTGAAACACTCAGAGCTTGATCCTCCCACGGATACGTGACTGTGCTTGTGCAACAGCTGATTTTGTAAGACAAGTGGCTATGCACATCCACATAATCAGGAAGCATTATGAGCCCACAAATACTAGGGCAATGGATTGGCGCATTTGAGATGAATTATATGAAAACATGAGGTTATGGATCAAGAAAGAAACATTCGAATCAAGGTTGCATGAACACTATCAAGGTCTAGTTAGCATTTCTGTAGTTGAAATATGAAATCCTGAAAACCAATTCCCATCACAATGAGTGGAAACAGAGTTTGTAAATTGTCATTCTATGATTCTATTACACAGTGAAATTAACTGAATTATTTAAGTTCATTTTGGATGAAAACATTTTGGATCAATAAAATCTGTCTTTTTTGAAGCCCAAATTCATCTCTCTCCCCTCTTCAACAACCGGTTATTGTATCCAGGATGTGGATCTTCCCTTCATGTTCATCCTTCCTGCTGTCTACTCTTAAGCCATCCCCCAACCTATCCCAGTATTGCTTCTCCATGCTCAACCTGTTTGGTTGCCTCTAGCCTTCTTTATAATGAAATGCATTAAAAGACAGAGCAGCTGCAGTGATATGCAACTTATTGTTAGCATGTGTGCTCAGCTAACAGTGACATAATCACACATCTTAGAATAAACAGTCATCCAGATGCAATTTTTCTTTTTAATAAAGATCATGGTCACATCCAGCTGCACTGACCTATAGGATACCAAGAGCGAGTTTAGTGCCTGAACTCACTTCTCAGGCTGCCACCCTGGGCTAGAAAGCGACAAAGAGTCCTGTGGCACCTTATAGACTAGCAGACGTATTGGAGCATGAGCTTTCGTGGGTGAATACTCACTTCGTCAGAGGCATGCAGTGGAAATTTCCAGAGGCAGGTATAAATATGCAGGCAAGAATCAGTCTAGAGATAACGAGGTTAGTTCAATCAGGGAGGATGAGGCCCTCTTCTAGCACCTCAACTGCTACCCTTCTGATACTTGACACCCTGGGCTAGTGATTAGAGCTCTGCACGGGCAGTTGAGAAATAGAGGCTCCAATCTTGGCTCTGCCCCTGTGTGGCCTTGGATGAGTCAGCTTTGGCCTGACTGTCAAGAGCGCCGAGCACCCACAATTCCAGTTAAAATCAACCTATGTCTCCCCATCTGTAATATAGGATATCAGTTCTTACCCACTTTCTACCTGCCTCACAGGAGTGTTGGGAGAATTTTTGTAAGGCATTGTGAGCATATACACCTCTGTATAAATGTTAAGTATTACTATTATGCTCACTCCCTGAAAGAAGTGGCTGATGGGACTTGTGTTTGCCTTGAATGACTGCCCCGCCTCTCCTCCTCCCCCACCCCCGGCTTTAGGTGTACCCTACCCACACTTTAGCCCCGCCATGCCCATGAATACAAGGCCTGTCAGGTTAATTTCAGCCTTGATGAAATTTTTGTTTTCAACACAGCAGGTTGCTCCACCAACATTTGTTTTCTTGTTCCACTTAATCTGAAAAGATGCAGCCTAATGTATGATCCTTAACTGTGCACCAAGATGCTTTATTCTAACAACAGATACAGACACCAAACAACAAACAAACAAACTAGTCCTTATGGCTCAAATCAGTGCTCAGCATCATTTTGATTCCAGTTTTCATTCTTTCCCCTCTAGAATCTCTTGCCAAATTAAATATATTTTTTTAATACTGGGAGAGAAAATGCTGACATATACACGGAACTTTTGATCTTTAATGGCTGATCTGGACCACTATTATCCCAAGGTTTTATGAAATCACTTAAACTCAGTATCTGTTATTTTTCAGAGGAATTGTTTGAACAGCAATAGAGAAAAGAGGAAATGCAGTTATCTCCTTATAATGATACAGAGGTCTTCAAAACTATTTTATTCTGGGTCATACTATCTCAAAGTCCATTGCAAACATGTCTTGTTTAAAATACCTCTAGCAATAACATTCCAGTTACTAGGAAAAAAACAACACTTTAACAGGAAGGGGCTCAAAGATTTTGTTTAGCCTTTTACCTTTAGTTAGTTCAAAGATTAGTTGCCTGAACCAGTAGACCAAATCATGCAAGGTGCCGAGCACCTGTTGCTTCCATTGGTAGTTTTGGCACATTGTCTATATTTACATATATGCAGATGTGCATACACACACAGAGCATGTATGGTTTTAAGTTTCAAAGCACTCAAGTTTAAATGATTTTGAAGAAAAATAACAAACATGAGCCTTGCTTAAATACAGGTCACATGCAACAGTAATTCACTTTTACTATTGAATATTTTATCCAAGTAGGGTCACTCCATCTAATTATTCACCTGCAATAAAATCAAATTACATCAGAGGTATGCAAGCTGAGTCTGAGAAAGAAGCTCTGTTTGAAGTTCCCTAGCTAACAGCTTTGCAAGATCTAGCTTCTGCTGTTGCTACAGAGTTACCAGTTATTTACTGCTGCCTTGATATTGTAGAGACTGCTTTCTTCTGGCAACTGGAAGTCTCTACACTAGTATAATATCTGCATACTCAGAATAGGTGGACAGAACAATTTCTATGTGCTTGTTAGCATGCACATATGTGGGTTATATTTATGCAGATCTACAGGCACAATTTTGGAAGGTGGCACTGATAGCTCAGATCATTAGTTTCCTCTTTGGTCACTATCTACTCCATTTAAAATCTTTCCCCACAAGCTGCCTGGCTAGCAAATGTGTCTTTTTTTTTTTAACCACCAATGGATCTGTAGATTGCACTTTTAGGTTTAGTAGATCTGCAAGAGAGGTTGAGGGAAAGGGCTGAAGATACTGAAATGCACTGAGCCCATTCTTCACAGAAGCACATATACTCCTGTTACTTACCAGACTCCCGTGTGCAACTTCTCACCACTTCACTCCAGGGTCCTGCCCCGATGGCATTGAAGGCCTGAATCTGCAGTTCATATTCTACCCACTCCTCCAGATCCTCAACAGTATATTCCCTTTCCAGCCGGTCACTGATGATCTTCATGAGCACTGGAGACTGCAGATCCACACGCCACAATTTTATCCTGTAACCCACCGACTCTGGGTTGCCATTATATTGAGCATCCGGGAGAGGCTGGCCATTAATAATAAGAGGAGCACAAAATTATTGCACAGAATGGGTGGGCTATGCTTTTCAAATCATATGTCATTGCCTTTCGTACTCATATACTTAATAAATACTGCAAGAAGGTGAGAGAATTTGGGGTGGGGGGTGAGAGGTTGAGGGTTTATTATACATTTTGTTTACCTTTGTTCACCATTTATATATTTTTTTTATTTTGCATGTAATATTTTTAATTTTTTTTTCTATGCCACCCTACCTAAATATTTTATAGCAAACCACCTCTCTCTGCCCCACCCCCCACACCTACATACACCCCTCACTCCATATATGTGGAGGTAATACCAATATGGTAAATTGCAGAACCATGGGATAAATTGTGGAAACTAGTGATAAATTGCAGAGCCATGTGATAAATTTATCATGCACCTCAGACTGTTTCACTGGCCCTCTGCCTATTAATCCATCTAACTAGGATTTATTCTAACATTCCAACTCCCTGAGCAGCATCAGCCACTTAAAAGAAAAATTAACCTGCCCCAGAAATGTCATCACCTGCTCCACCCGAGTGTGGATTTCCCCCCCTTAAAACTACATCTGTATGAGCCCAAGTATGAGCAAGATTCAACACGGCTTCAGTAACAGGTTTTGTTGTATATTAACATTTCATAGCTTTAAAGTATTCTATCCTGAGGCCCAGTAGGACTAAAAACGTAAACTTCATTCAGTTGGAAAGAAGTTCCCAAAGGGTCACAAAACTCACCGGCTGGCCTTGAAGGGCAGCGATATCACACTTTAAAATGCTGACGTTATGCTGTGTTGAAAAGCTAAAGTGGGTCATTTTCAGAGGTATTTTGTGGCTCCCTCTGACCTCTGCACTGTTGGTCTCATGGTAAATACGACATCTCGCTTTACAGGTGGATGAATATAAAAAGTCCTAATTAAACTAATTAAATTAAAAATCCCCTAAAATGCTCTTGAATGAACCAGAGTACAGACCACAGATATGAAGGTGTGATATGCTATTAGAGTGTGACTGCAGGGGTTAGGGATGAGTATGTTACTCATATGTGAAGCCACGAGTGAGTTATGCAGCTCAATGACCAAATGAACTGTAATAGCTTTTCTATACATACTAATGTCCCATTTATAAGTCTGACGTCTCAGCCCTTCAAGGTCTAGACAAGTTCTGGGTGCCACTTGGAAGCTGGAATCTCGCCTTTCCAATGAACTACTGCTCCTGTCTAGTCACATTTGTGGGGGAGGGGGGAGCTGCAGGAGGAGGAACTATTTTGGGGTCAGATTTATAATGCAGAAAGGAGACTGTTTGAAGGGAGCTAGAATATTAGAGTAAATCCCAGTGAGATATTTTCACGGGCAACTGAGGCAGTCAAAGGTGCATGATAAATTAATTTGTGAATGGCTCTGCAATTAATCATCTGGCTCCACAATTTATCACATAGCTCTGCAATCGATCACCTGGATACAGTTTCCACCTAAGTGGTGTATAGGTATATATGGAAATACTGTGCTCTCAGTTACACTGGCATAAAACCAGAGTAACTCTCTAAATATTAAGGGTGCTATATACCAGTGTAACGCAGAAGCAGCATTTAACTTATTACAATTTTAGTTCATTAACAATTTATCATTACAACATACTTCTGTTTTTTTCCTATGGACAACCCATTTCATCTTCTCTTCACCATCATGTGATCAACCTTTTTTTTTTTAAAATGATCTCAAAGGGCCCACTCCCAACTAGGGTGACCACATGTCCCAATTTTATAGGGACAATCTCTATTTTGGGGTCTTTTTCTTATATAGGCTCCTATTACCCCACCCCCATCCCGATTTTTCACATTTGCTGTCTGGTCACCCTACTCCCAACCTAGCTAACATCTCTTCATATCAGTATCGGCAAGATCACCATATTTTAGTGATCAGAACTCAGTAAAGAACTCTGTGGAAAGAAGCAGCAAATTAGCTGAAGTATTCATATTGCCTGTATGTGCTGACTGAAGCTGAGAACATGGAGAGCCTCAAAAGCTAAGGCACTAACATCTCTGGCCTTTTACACAAGGCGTATATTTCCCTTGTAAGCTAGGGCAGTGGGGAATTGAGGTGATAGTAAAGCACTTAGATAAATCTCAGATTTCAGACAATTTGGGAAAGGGAATATTTTTGCAGTTGCTCTTTGGGTCAAATGCATGAAAAAGTAATTCATGAACTTTGGACACATTCTCTGGAGAAACTGACACCTCAAATGTCGACATCTCCCCCAGACTCTCCAATTTACATTAACTCACCATCCATCGGATCCACAAGCTAGTCTCGCTGGCAGTGCGTACAGTAACGCTCCCTGGTGCAACATCTGGTGGTGCCTGCAGTGTCTGGATGACACGAGATGGTTGGCTGAGTGGGCTTTGGCCGACAATGTTCACCTGTCTCATCCGGAATCTAAAGCATAAAGAAAGCATAATGCAAACATGTTCCAAAGCAAAGCTAACCTGAAAACTGAACAAATGCTATTTCTTGTCCAGGACTACACCAATATGAAAGAAAACCAGGCCATCATCAATTTGAGACATAAATGCCATTGCTCATGAATGCCCATTAAATTCATTGCCTTGTCCACTACTGCAACAATGGCAAGATCCTCAAAATTAAACTAATTTAGTGTCTATTAGAAACAGACGGGCAACATAAGGCGATTATGGTAATTATACCAAATTTGAGGAGATTATGCCAGCATTAACTGATTTTCCCTTGAGATGCCTTTGTGTTACATTCAGAAAGGGTGTTACAAATATCAGTATCTGGATATCATAGTGTCCTTACAAATATCAGAAATGCATCAGTTATATTTCCCTTCAATGGTCAATTCAATGAGGGCTGATATATCTCTGTGGACTGCCTTGTCTTCTTTCCTATACAAGAATGATTAAGTCATTTAATATGGATACACAGCTTAAAAGCCATCCTGTTTGCTCCAAATGATCTCTTCTACAGTAGGAGTCCCTGTAAGGGCACGAAAGCCTTTTTCAACTTCATAAGGAATCACAAAAAAGTTAAGACTTGCTGTAGGCTTCAGATACCCACAGGTGACAAACACAGGAGGGTCTTGCAGTTCCAAATATTTGAGGCTAGCATGTAGCTGTTCAATTTGTTTATATTAAACAGTGGAAATCTGGCTCTAATGATTGGACTTAGATAAGGGTTGAGCTAGACTATGTAGCACCATTTATCTATTTGCTTTGATCACTTTAGGAAGTGCATTAAAGGCAATTCATCAAACAAACATCATCCTTAATTTCACACTCAAACACTGGCAAAGAGTGTAGGAAAGAAGCTCAATTGACGAAGACGGTCTAACTGATAATTAGCGCTCATGATTTGTCCCTTCAGCGTGCTGTAACTAGAGCTGGCAGGATGATCACTCTGTTTTGGACTCAATTTTTGAGGTTTTGAAATTTGCAAATTTTTTCATGAAAAAGGAACTGTGTTGAAATGTCAGAGAGAGAGAGAGAGAGACCGTGAGCATGTAGCTAGCCTGGCAGTGGGGCACTGGCCAAGGATGTGGGAGACCCAGATTTAAATCCCTACCTCTGTCTTAGTCAAAGCAGAGTTTTTTTTATCCTAGACCACTCTGCTTCAGGCAGGGCAGGGACTTAAATCTTAGTCTTCCACATCCAGGCCAGGACTCTAACCACCAGGCTAAGGAGTGCAAGAGGGTCCCACCCTACGCAGCTCTAGCACTCTCCTGACCATTGATAACCTCAAGGATCTGGTGACAGCTGGGAAATTCATCTCTTTCAATGATCCTATGAAGAGAGCTGAGTGAATATTTACTTTGCAGGCAATTTGGGGAAAAATGGTTTGGGGCCAAACTGAAAATAATGTTTTTTGAAATTTTTCAGCAAATTGAAAAGCTTGAGTTGAACCTCTAGGAAACATTTTGGCAATGTTGCAAAGTCTTAGCCCTGAAAGTTTCTGTTTAGCTTTTCAGGAATTTTGACGAAAGGAAAGGAGGAGAAGATTCACAGAGGAAGAGGTTGTGGTACTGCTACATCCCTTATTAACTTTAGCCTTCAGCTGGGATGGAGGAAACCTGGGCTCAGCTCCCCCCTCTACCTAACATAGGGACAGGAATGGAACGTGGATCTCCCCCATTCCCAGAGAGGGGCCTAGCCACTGGGCTAAGGGATATTCTGGTATGAGGCTCTCTCAGTCTCTCCTTTTGAAGCTGCCCCTTTTATATAAACAATTACAGAGTCACTGGAGCAGGGATTTGAACTTGTGCCTCCCACATCCTACATGAGTGCCTTAACTACCAGGCCATGGAATCCTTTTCACTCTTTTTCTTTGGTCCAACGACTATCCATTGTCATCATGAAAGACTACAAAGACATCCTGATAATATTTTTTTTTCTAAAATTGCCTTATTAGAAATCTCCCACATCTGGAAATAGCTTTTAGAAATTCTTGGCAGGTCCGTATGTAACAGATACAACTGAGTGGCAATATGCTCTTCTGGGGAGGAAGAGTCCAATATGCTCTGGTGGTTTTATACTAAAATTAAGAAAATTAGTATACAGGTACTGAACTAATTACAAACAAGGTGAAGATCTTATCGTATGTATCTTATTGCTTAGCAATTCACACTATCATGTGACCCAAGTGACAGGCCTTTCAGTGGTGTGAAAGTAGACAGTGTCTGTAGCAAACTGCTTTGCCCTGGCTGCCAGAAGTCCCTGATTACTAAGTTTTTTATTAGAACACTATTTAATATAGGCATTTTCCATTAGGATTGGGCATCCCCATTCTCAGACCTTGTTTATACTAGAAAACTGCATCAGTTTAATTAAATTGGATGCACTAAAATCGGTTTAAACTTTACATATATTGATTTATCTTAATTTGGTGAATTCCTGTAAGCAAACCTTTAAAGTATAGAAGCATCTTTAAACTGATGTAAGTGTGTAGATAGGAGATTGTGACAGTTTAACTAGACTGATTTGTAATCAGTTTTAGTTAAACTGGTGCATCCTTTCTGACAAGGCCTCCACCTCTTGATCTAAGAAGTTACTCAATAGCCCCATTTAGTTGGTTTATTCCGCTTTGCATCACGATTAGTTATTTTACTATGCATCAGTTAAAATTTAAATGTGCTAAACACATTGTATACTATTATGGGGTGTGAACTTTTGCCTTTCATTCATATTGCAAACTACAGTCAGCTGCTTATGAATAGAAAAGCTTCTCCATGCTACAGTTTTCTAGGATGTTGATACTGCATTTAATTACCAGCTCTTCTCACCTGTAATGAGTGTATGGAATGAGATTTGGTATCTCCAGCATCTGGGCATCAGGTTCGTTCTCCACCTCATATAGACTCACCCACTCCTCCTCCTCTCCTAGAACACCAACCTATAGTTGAGAAGTGCAGGAACAAACGTTAACCAGACAACACAATGTCCACACTGGCAACATGTGTAATTGCTGCAGTGGAAGGGCGGACACCTTTAAATCAAGAGTAACTAGCTAACATTTGTTTTATGTGCTGTGGCACTCACCAATGGTAAATATGAAACAGTGGCACTTCCAGCCTGCCTTATCTACTGCTGAGATTTCACTTTTGATTCACTGGTGAGGCCTATTGCAAAGACACATCATAACCCAGAGTAAAGAGGGCTAAAGCCATGTTTGATTCATCTGCATATTAGTATCTAGAAGGCAAAAGTGCTGGCTAGTGTTATAACAAAAATGAAGAGTTGACTTCATCAGAATAAATTTCAGTAACTGATGCAGATTAGCCAGGTCTGAGTGGAGGCAAAGCAAGGGCCCCTCAGTAATGAAGACAGAGAACAAAAGACGACAAAGAACAAAGGAGCTTTGTGCTGCACTGAGACCACACTCCTCTATACGCAGCGCTCTGTATTAACTAACCACTGTCTGTGGCCAAGAGCCAGCTCGGCACAGCCCCTCAGCTAGCGTACTGCTAGCAGGGGCAGAACAGTCGTGGGAATTTAAAGCATTACATTCCACATGCCATCTCCAGGTGAAAACTGAAGTAGGAACAGTCAGGACTTAAAAGAGAGACACCAATGGATAAGAAGGGAGACAGGGTCTTTCACTGGGTCTCAGAAGCTGACAGCAGTAGGCTGAAGACTGGGCCAGGCCTGACAGAGCGGTAGCAAGGATCTTGGGAGGGAGCTGGAAAAGAGAGTGAGGAGGATGAGTTATTAGCTTGGTGACTCAGGAGTGCAGCAGAAAGGGTCTCAGATAGAGCCCTCAAATATAATCTTACACCCGCTAACACCACACTGTAACTCTGTATTCCACTTACCCTTCTGTACCTCTTAAAGAGTAAACCACAAGAGTGCTCACTTCCCTCGTTTAATGGCAACAGACTCTGGACAGCTACTGTGTTCTAGTGTACATTGTCTATCATGTGGCCCCATCACCGTAGTATCTAGCACTGCTGACTATTTAAAATAGAAATAAATTTCTACCTCATTCTCTCTTTCTTCCTATAGGAGAAGTAGCTTGATTAATTTATAGATTTCTTGTTTGTTTGGGTATGAGTTGGTGTATTGTGTGTCTATGAGCTTGTGCATGGAGAAATTGAGAGAAAATTAAACTGAAGAAATGAGTTTAGCACTTGATTCAGAAAGTGGCTGGTTTTGTCATCATTCTGGCAGACAACAGCTTTCATGAAGAGTCATGGTCACGGATGGAGAGGAGGTCTCTCAGATACCTAGGGCCAGTCCCAAGGATGTCAATGATAATTTCACAGAAAAGAACTAGAAGCTTCTTACAGAAAAAATAAAGTCTGGGAAATTTTGAACACTCTGTGCAAAGATCCCAATTCTTTATATTACAAAGATTTTTGCAAAGTACCAGGGCACAGAAGCATAGAGAAGGCATCGGAAGTCATTTCTCCACTCTGAAAATGAGCAGCCCCAGACTGAGCCCAAGGAATAAATATCTGATAAAAAGATAAGTTTTCTTTAACAACTCCAAATGGGGAGGGTGCTGAATGTTTAGGACAAAAGCAGAGAATACTTTCTAAAAGGCGTTTTTGATTAATTTTGTAGGAAATCTTTGGTAAATGGTTATTTTTGCAAGACTCCTGGCTCTTAATGATATCACCTCAAAGCGCCACAGTAAGTACGTAGTAATAATCCACAATGTTTCAAAGACAGCAAAATTTCTTTTTCTGTCTCCTGCAGTGATTTAGATTCTTTTTTTAAAATCTTAAGAACAATAATAGCCCTTTGGAATATTTATTGCACAGCAAAGCACACCACAGGTTTAAATCCATATGCAGCAGCAGGCAGGTCATTAATACACATTAAGGACCACATGGTTCAACCACAGAGGCCCATGAGACTTTGTAAACAATTGACACTGAATCAAGCTTGAGAGGTGTCCAATTCCCTGCCTGTATTGCAGGTATGCATTTACCAGCTGGCTGTGAAACTGGAGACATTAAGGATCTTTCACTGATTGGATAACAGTGATGGTTCTGTGTGTTTAAGATCTTGGCAAGACTCAGAAAGGATGTCCCAAGTGAGACCCCACATCAGAACAAAGCTTTCTCTATCAGACAAGGATGACTGGTGCAGTCTCTGAGAAAAGGCAGACCCAGGACCAGTCTGGCACATTGGAAGTTTCCTCACTCGAAAGCCAGCTGGGTAACAGGTGGCATATTACCTGCTTCAGGGCCCTGGAGGCTATGGGCAGAATGGCTTTACAGACAGTAATTATTAACCTTGCTTAGACCTGTACACTGGTGAAAGATAAAAACAGGGAGGGGGATGAAAGCAGGAGGAGTAGAAGCAAACAACTGCAGGAGATGCTCAGGTCTCTCAGTAGAACTTTGAAGAAAAATAGAATACAGACTCAGAGAACTCCTTTTGTGGAAACCTGCCAACATCCCACCCATCTTCCAGTATCCTGGTACCAGCAGGAGGGCAACTTTCCCATACAGGGCCTCAGCCTACCTCCACTGAAGTTAACAGTAGGACTCTGAGTGCACTTCCCCTGTATAAGAGCCAAATGAAGACAACTGGAGGGTGTTGTGGATGACTGGACAGACAAATACTGTTGTAGGCCACTGTTAATTAGGTAAGAATTTATGAATTTAGCAGTAATGTTAGGAATCAGGCTTACAACAGAATGTGTAAAGGTGGGCTTTTGTTTTAACTGTTTTGATGTCTCTAACAGGGTCCCAGGTTCCATACACAGAGATGCAGAACTTTTTTGGTGATTCATCCTGATTCGTGGTTTTAGGACCAACCCTGCACAAAGATGCAGTTATTTTTGCAAAATCATTCTGGTGTCAGTTTAGAAGGGTCCTATCAGCTTCAAACAAAGGAGTATAAAAGGAGCTTCCTCAGGTAGAGATAACTGAGGGCAGGGTCAGAGGTGTCCTTCAGGGAAAACAATTCTTTAGGAACAGGAGGAAGTTTAGGTTAAGGCTTATGTTTTGTTGTTGTTGTTTCAGATAACAATAAAAGCAACTCTAGGAAAGGATTAAGACTGGAAAAGACCCACACAGATACACGTGTGTACTGCGGTAGAAGCAGCATGGGAATGCCCCCTGCTTATAATGACCTTTGCAGACCTTTCGGTTGCTATCTGAATGTAAACTCTTCAGTGCAGGGGACTGTCTTGTAGTTTGCCTCTGAACAGTGCCCAGCACAATAGGTCCAGAATCCTGACTGGGGCTTGCGGGTGCTACAGCATTACAAATATAATACTGCCCATCAACTCATTCCTTTTAAGCCACTAAACATCAGCCATCACCTAACGATAGCTATTGTTCATTTCCAACCAGGGCTGCATTTTGACTGATGCCCTAAGTGCTTAAGGCTCCATTCTGTTGCCAAACTCTTCAGCCATCCAGTCCCTTTGCCAAGGGAAGTATCCCGGAGAGGGTAATGCTTTTAGAAACCAGACAATATAGAACAGTACCAGATTTATCATTCCAACCAATCATCGTTCAATATTGGAGTGAAAAATCAGAGGGGTTCGCCTCTTCACTTTTACGAGAAATGCTAATACAAAGAGTGGAAATGGTTGCAAACCTGGGAATGGTTATCAAGTACTAACCGCTGTAAATGGAACATGTTTCCAGGGGTATATCTACACTGCAATTAAAACCCCCTGGCTGCCCCGTACCAGCTGGATTGTGCTTGTGGGGCTCAGGCTAAGGGGCTGTTTAATTGCTTAATAGACATTCAGGCTCGGACTCTGCGAGGTAGGAGAGTCCCCGAGCTTGGGCTGCAGCCCTAGCCCAAACATCTGTACTGCAATTAAACAGCCCCTTAGCCAGAGCCTGAGTCAGCAAGCACAGGCCAGCCATGGGTGTCTGTCTATAGTGTAGACATACTGTATATGTTCTAGAGGCAACTTGTGTTCAGCTACAGTTCATGGTATGTCAGTTTTCATTGCAGAGGTTTATAAGCAGGCATTTGAAGTCACTTTGGGAGGAAATTTGGTACAGAGGTTGTCAGCCCAGATGCAATATTTTCCTTACAAAAGAATACTTAAAATTGATTCAGCCATTTTTGATTTAAAGATTGGCAAAGGTATAAAACTGTCAGAGTTCCAGACACTTTATTTACCAAGCTCTAAAGTGAAAATGACCTCAAGAGAAGTACCTTATACAATGGATGAATCTGAATAGCTCCATTGACACTGAGGCTTTGATTTAATCCGTGAAATAGGAGTAATTCTCAGTTAATGTTACCACTTCATTCTTAACTCACTGAGGTTATGGCTCCATATTGTAGTAGCACTTAAATATTTTCCTGGGTTGAAAAATCTGTTTTCCAGTTATGACAGTGTTCTCCATTATAAGTACAGGAAATCTCTCTCAGACCAGCAGAAATACTTTGTGTGTGCTCTCTCGTTCAGCACATACTCCCCCAGTTCGGAGACCCTGTGGTCGTCTCGTAGAGCCTCCTATTGCTTAAGTGTGGCACAGCCAGTGCTTCCTGCCTCGGTTTCCTTCCTTGAGGTAGGTCTCCTCAGCCTTCCACACATCGGTCAGTTAGGAGATGTAGCTTGGCCCTCCAGCCAAGTCACAAACAAATGTAACCCCTTCTGAGGTAAGAAAAGGCCCAACAAACAAAAAGGTTCTTCCGCCCTGGTGGGCTTTTCTTCAGCTTGACCTGTGAGCCCCTGTTCCTCTAGGCTACCTTTCTACCCTTCCCCTGTTCCAGTATAGGACATTCAGCCTTTCGGGCTAGTTCACCTGAAGTACTGTTCTCAGCTCCTGTTGAGCTCTTGCATCCTTCCCTGCTCCACGATACAGCACTGGCCCCCAGGCTGGTTCCTCTGGAGCACCCAACTTTCTGCAGATCCTGGCTCAGGGCTTCGGCAGGAGTGATTCCTCCCCAAACTGAGCTCTTTCAGCTCTTTTATGAGGATCAGCTGTTCATTAGCCTATCACCTGACCCCCTTAGTCCCCATCCCCTCAGCCAGGGAAGCAGCTAATTATTTATGACTAGGGGAGGGGGGCTAGCCCCTTCTCCCCTTAAAGGGGACAGTTACACCATGACATCCTGCAATACCTAACCCCAGTGGGATCTCATACTTTGCCACAAGTCTTCTACTCACTTTGGGACAGCATTATTGATACCCATGGTGAATCAAACTTGGCAGCTGTTAATGTAATAATAATCTACTAAATTTTTGATGGGATGGGCAAAACACCCAGCAAAACATTCTCGCTGTGGTGTCATTTACACATGACTCCTGTCAGAGTCCTAGGAAATCTGGCAAGAGAGAAACAGGATGAAACTAGGCTGCAGCATGGAGAGAATCCAAACGTGAAACAATGAGGAACAACAGCCAGGATCTAAAACATATTTGGTGGGGAACTACCCCCCAAAATCAGTAGCATACATGCCCTTTATATTAGGCACTGAATGTATCTTGGAGTACATGGTGGTGTGTGGCAATATGAAGGATTTATTGACATGAGTTTGCGATGACCACATTACTCATCAGTGGCAAAGCCACAAGTCAGTTATTCCAAACAGATGTCAATAAAGCCTTCATGCCCACACCACACTCTTCTCTACTTTGCCAATGCTGGTTGTTTCACAAAAAAAAACAATTTTAAAAATGTTTTTAAATGGTCTTCTGACTATTTTTTGTACTTCTGGTTTGGAAATCCAGTTTGCTTCAGTATTATGGGTTTAACTGTACAAAATGAAAGAGAGGAAAACTACTGCTAATAAATTTTAATAAACCTCTTAAGAAATATGACATGTCGATTTACTATAAATCAGGGTGATGAGATTTTAATGTTTGAAATCGCAATACCAGACAAAGTTAGAATTAAAGGTCCCAGTTCTCCTTTCACTTTCCTTGGTGCAAACCAGGAGTAATTCCATTGACCTCAGTGGAGATACACGAGTGGACAAGAGGAGGGAATCAGCATACTACTTGCAAGCTGGGATTTCAAGCTCCCCAATGTTATGAAACAAGTGTTTTTAGCTCAAAGAGTTTATGCATTTAGCTCAAAGAGTTTTAGACATTAAAAAGGTCACTCATCCAAAAATCAAATATAACATGTCCTGCACCTGCTCCTATCTGACTCAGCCTCCTACCACATATGGGAAGAAAGAAGGAAACATTTTGGTGGCAGGGTGTTGTTATATATACACAAACAACTAGGGCTGTCAAATGATTTAAAAAATAATCACAATTGATCATGAGATAAAAATAGTTGCAATTAATCACAGTTTTAATCACACTGTTAATAATAGAATACCAATTTAAATTTATTGTAATTTTTGGATGTTTTCTACATTTTCAAATATATTGATTTCAATTACAACACAAAATGGAAAGTGTACAGGGCTCACTTTATATTATTTTCTTTGACTACAAATATTTGCACTGTAAAAAGGTAAGCAAAAGAAATAGTATTTTTCAATTCACCTCATACAAGTACTGTAGTGCAATCTCTTTATTGTGAAAGTGCAACTTACAAATGTAGATTTATATATCTATATCTATATCTATATATAAAAACTGCACTCAAAAACAAAACAATGTAAAAATTTAGAGCCCATAAGTTTAAGCAGGCTGGGGCATACGAATGTTTAGCATATTTGGCATGTAAATAACTTGCAACGCCGGCTACAACAGTGCCATGCGAATGCGTGTTCTCACATTCAGGTGAGATTGTAAATAAGAACAGGGCAGCATTATCTCCCGTAAATATAAACAAACTTCTTTGTTTTAGCAATTGTATGAACAAGAAGTAGGACTGAGTGAACTTGTATGAGGCAAACTGAAAAATACAATTTCTTTTGTTTATCTTTTTTACAGTGTGATTAATCGCAACTATTTTTTAATCTAGTTAATTTGTTTTGGGTTAATCATATGCATTAACTGTGATTAATTGACAGCCTTACAAACAACAGATGGAAGTTGTTTGTAGAGGCTCAAAGATTTGGAATGTTGGAAGGAGACCCAGTAGAGATGGAATAGTGGGCCAAGTGCAGGAGAGGAATTCAAAAGTTCAAAGTAAATTAAACTTATTCCATGGTTGCAGCAGCAGAAATAAAGGAAAATAATCTCCTGGTTACCAAGTTCCCATAGAACACATGCAGTGTGAGAGTACAAGTTCATACTTAGATCAGCTGAGACCTCAGTCATGCTTTGTCATGAGCCCACATTGTTGTACTGCCCCCGGAGCTACAGCCTTGCATAAGTCAAATTTTGCATAAGTCAGGAACGTATCTCCGACAATTATGCCAAAAAGAAAAAAAAAAGCTTACGGAATTTACAGAACTTTTTCCGTAAGTCCGGATTTCCATAAGTCGAGTTTGTGTAACCCAGGGGAACATCTGTACTGCAGTTTCCTCAGACTGACGCTTTATTCTAAATTAATCAGTACTTTTTTCATCCATTCTTTTTATTGTATAGCTTGGCTGCATACAGTTCACTGCAAGCAATTAATTCTCAATATTTCAAATTTGATCCATGCTAGCTGGTTGTGATTGCTCACATAAGTCCCCTGGTTTTACATCTTTTCCCTGATTATAAGAGTTACACACATCCAATCTGGTTTCATTCATTACAACAGTGGTTTTCAACCAGTGGGGGTCCGGCAGACTATGTCCAAGATATCCAAAGAGGTGCGCACCTCCATTTGAAATTTTGTAGGGGTTCACAAATGAAACAAGGTTGAAAACCACTACATTAGAATATAAAAACAATGACCTCCCTCACTGAAAACAACTTAAAGAGCACTTTTAATACTGCATAAGAGAAAGCTAGTGATCCAAATATACAGCAGGGAATAGTACTCCATGGTATGTATGTACATTGCACACCCACACAGCTGAGATGGGTTTGTCAGGTATGAAGCTTAAGGGGAACTCCAAAGACTTTAAAAAGATGAACCCCCCCCCCCGCAAATTATTTAAAGTTCCTAAATTTAACTAAGTAGCTACTAGTAGAGTCCTACCGCTTGTATTTCTTTTTTTTTTTAATATAACAGATATTGTGATGTGATATATGGCTGGGACTAGTCCAATAATTCTGACTGACACAAGTGGTCTCACTAAAGACCATCAAACTATTTATAATGAGTAAGATTACTCCCATAAATAAGGATTGCAGAATTAAGTCCTTGAATTGTGTTGGAGAATTTTATGTTTTCCAAAAAATTATAAATAATAAGTTTAAGAGATACCCTAATCAGTAATCTAGCATTGTTCTTGTGCAGACTAATGAAGACAGTTTCAAACAAAACAATGCATTGCAAAATCAATTTCGTCCTTGCTTATATGCCAATACCTCCATTCAGAGTTCTGCATTTCTCCTGGAGAAGCTGAGGACATCACTATCAATGTAAAGCAGCATAGAGAACTCCATCCGCCACAACTTCTCAGGTGACAAAGATTCCACAGGCAGCAGAAATACAGAAGTTTGAACCCAGATATTGGCAGGTAGTAAAACCTTCCTGTTCACATTATGGATATTGACTTCTGATTCTGATCGAAATTACACGAGAGTAAATCAGCAGCAACTCCTCAAGTGCTCTCAGTCATCCCAGAGGTGATGGAATCCAGGACCAGTGTACAACCTAAGGGACAATACTGCATTTATAACAGGTTGAAGGCCAGATCCTCAGCTGTGGCAGCACAGCAGCCTTTGCAATCCTCTGATCATGAAGCATTCTGTTCAAAGGCTGGAGCTAAGACATACATTAGAGCAACCTAAAGGCTACTCAAATCTGCTTTAGCTACCAATAGCCTCACCCCATTTCCCCTGGCAATGGCCCCTACACAGGCAACCACTGAGCATCCCCCTACAACAGGGGAATCATTTGGAAGCTGGAGTCTCTGGGCACAGGAACTATTATGTCGCTATAATGCACAAAGAAGCATTAAGTGGTTTTTTATTTTAATTTTAGGACTGAAATGTAATTGTATTGGCACAGCAGCTATTACCACCATCATGACTGCTGCAGAGATGACAGTTTAAAACAGTTTTGTGATATTGTAAAAATCAGATGTTTAAATTTGATTCTAGTTGATAGAAACAGTAAAAGCTTTAGATTTGAAAACCACAGGCTGTTTCCATGTATGCTTTAACTGTAACATTCAAATGTAAGTAGAAATGACAAAGGAAAAACACTACCCTAAAACAGAGCCTCTGAAAAGGTAAAATATAACAACACGAGAAGCAAAAGAAGCTGTTCAGCTCACTGTACTGCTAGAGGCATGAAGAAAGCCTTGCTCAGACCAGCAATTTCTATTTTTAAACTCGCAGTTGTTTCCGTGTCATGGCATCAGGGGCTTTCAGCAGACGCACCAGTGACTGGAAACATTCCTTCGGTAATTCATGAATGATAAATCTTGGGCTCAAAGCATCCCTGATTTAGCTGGGTTCTTTTTCACAGAATGTTACAATTAAAGGGGGTCCTTGTCCACAGATATAATGCTATTAAAAATGCAGTTAGGTCAGTGAATGGAAAAGATCAGAAAGACTATAAATCATTACTGTGGGCTGTAACATAGTTTTAAAGCCTTAATGGGAAAGTCCTCCCACCATATCGAGTCCAAATAGCTGGGTTTGGTGCAGATGAGACATTCTGAGAGAGCAATGGTAGAAGGAATCCTTCCTCAGTCCCAGGCTGCACAGCAGTATGAGTGCTACTCCACACTCACTCCTGGTGAGCCCCTTTCCATAGAGGATGATATGGCTGGTGGAGCTGTGTTTTCGCAGACACTAGTCCCACTCCTCATCCAAGTCCTGCATCTCCCCTGGCCACAAAACCCCTCTCTGTGAGGGAGCGTACGCAAAGCTTGGCTTCAGAGCACGTATACTGTGTGGATTCCTGTTGGGGTTCCAAGAATCCCCTTACCTGGCACAACAAAAGGCCTCTAAGCTCTGTTGGCATCTGAGACCCTCCATGGATGCGGAGGAGAGGGTTTTACCCTTAATTGTTATGAAGCTGTTTTAATACTTTGAGATTCATTTTATTTCAATGGTGTTTTGTGATCCAACATAGCTCACAAATTAACAAGTTCCCAGCAACATCCTTGTGGTGTTCCAGAATGTGCCAAACCATCAGATTGTAGGTTTCACCATTTCACTTTGTAATATGCAATAAAGTGTATGTCAATGGATCAAAATGTACCAATTAGTTCACAATGATCTCATTACCAAGTGAATGAATTGTATCAACATATCTAAAGTGGTGACACTGATTGAAGAAAGCCAACATTTGGTTTTAAAAACAGATTATATTATTTATAAAGATTCGTGGGCAGAAAAGAAGCAGCACAACTCATCTGTCAGGAGAACTGAGATACGTACATTTCCTCCAAGGCATAATGATAGAAACCAGGAGGAATATTGTTTAAAACTAATGAGGGAGAGAATTCACCCTATACATATCTAAAGACCTGGATAGGAAACACAGGCATATTTCATTACATGATAACACAACCTCATTAATGTTTGGACATTTGCTATATAAAGCAATTCATCCTGTTCTTACCCTTTGTAGCCTATGAACTAATACCCCAGGTATAGTACTTGGTCTGTAAACTCACCTAAAGGAATCTGAAATCAGGTTTCCATTACTAAAATTTTTCAAAGATGTTGGACTTCAAACAGAGTTTGCTTAGTTTAGCGACAAAGAGTCCTGTGGCACCTTATAGACTAACAGAAGTATTGGAGCATGAGCTTTCGTGAGTGAATACCCACTGCATCTGACGAAGTGGGTATTCACCCACGAAAGCTCATGCTCCAGTACTTCTGTTAGTCTATAAGGTGCCACAGGACTCTGTTGCTTTTTACAGATCCAGACTAACACCCCTCTGACGCTTAGTTTAGGTTTCATCTTACGTTTTCCTGAAAATACATACAAAGCTTCTTACATAGGTCCATCTGAATTATTCAAAGAATGAGACTCCTCAGATATATATTATGTGTGGGTCTTAAGATATTTACCATACAAGAAACCTTCAGTTTGCTCCTGAGTTTCCTTTGTTGATCGTTTTGTTCTTCCTGTGCACAAAAATTAAAACATACAGATGACCCCTTTCTCTCCCTGGTTGTTCCATTGCCATTTCTTGGCTAACGCTTCTGAATTCTCTTGGGTTTTAACCTCTACTTTCTCTCCCAAGAAACCAAACATCACCAAAACAATCAGTCCAGTGGTCACTTGTTCAAGACCTTGTATCTGAAGCTGATCAAAAATGTGATTTGAGTAGCAGTGGAAGATTCAGATGATCTATTACTGATCAGAAACCTCAACAGATTTCTGTCATGTACATACCTGCCCCTCTACTATCCACTTGGAGATGGAGGTTTTCCCATCATATCCAGGCCGGAACTGAAGCGTGGCAGAGCGAGGACTGATGTTAGAAATAACCAGATTAGATGGGGCACCCGGGAGTTCTGTAGAAATTAAAACAAATTAAAAAGGGTAGAAATACTTTGGGATTTAGGGTACAAGTAGGCAGATTAATAAGTAGACATTCAATATTTCAGCAAGTAGTACAGTATATCACTTATAATAGAGCAAATTTAATTTTGCACGGACATATATAATTATATTATTATTTATACTACACCATATGTATGCATGGCATTTTACAGACTAATAAAATGACATATCCCTGTCTTGAGGACCCTAGAATCTAGATTAATATTGCACCACAAAAGTTACATAAGAAAAAGAGGCATGGTCTAGTGGTTAAGGTGGTCTGTAAATCTGGGCTCCATTCCCAGCTCTGCTAGCAAATTGCTGTGTGACCTCAAGGAAATCACTTAAACTCTCTATGCTTCAGTTCCCCATCTATAAAATGGAGATAATATTTACCTACCTCATAAAATGTATAGAGGTTTAATATATAAATTGATAGCAAGAGAGTGATGTCCTGGTGTCTGACTGTTGGGTCTTGGTCACATGCTCAGGGTCTAACTGATCACCATATTTGGTGTCAGGAAGGAATTTTTCCCTGGGTCAGACAGACAAAAAACCCACAAGATCTCTGTCTTTCTCTGCGCTGTGGGACATGGGGCACTTGCTGGTTTGAACTAGAGTAAATGGCGGACTCTCTGTAACTTGAAGTCTTTAAATCAAGATCTGAGGACTTCAGTAACTCAGCCAGAAGTTAGGGGGTCTATTACAGGAGTGGGTGCGTGAGGTTCTGCAGCCTGCAAGGTGCAGGAGGTCAGACTAGATAATCATGATGGTCCCTTCTGACCTTAATGTCTACGAGTCTATGAGATGGAAGGTTCTTGGAATAGGGTAGCAAGATTTCTTAGTAGGTGTTGGAACTTTGCAGAGAAATGTTGACCAGTATCTGCTGACTCAGTGTGGCAGATCCGGTTTGTTAACTACATGCTGGATATAAGTTAGGTGGGAGTGACTCTTTAGGCAGAAGAAATGGGAGTATAGGACAGAGAGGTCTCTGTAGAGAAATCCCATGATCAGCCAAGCATAAGCAGCTTGCTTGCCGGGCTGGTGCCTGGAGCCGGCCCTGGCTCTAGGATGTGGAACTACTTCTTCTACAAGATCTCTCGCATGCCAGCACTCTCCACTTCTGTAAATATTTTTTTATTTGTATCACACAAATATCTTGCTGTCCAAGTGCACTGCAGTTCTAATCCTTACAAATAGAAAAATCTTTCTTTGTTTTTAAAAAGCATCTAAACTCCCTTGCCCCCAGAGTTGTGGGTTTTTTGGATTTTTTTAATAACGGTCACTGCTCACCCCATATCTGATGTTACTTTATAAATGCAGAAAGATACTATAATAAGTATCTATTTTACTACCTTTCCCTCTCATTCTTCCATCCCTTCTATTCTTTTTTAATTATGTTGTACTATGCCTTCGTCGTTAGAAATAAAAGCGTTATTATTACCGTACTCAGGAAACCAGTGTTTCCTGGAATGCAGCCGCACACAGGAGTCAGTATACTTTGGGTCATTCTCTGTAGTTTTACCAACCTGGGGGCACTCCAGAGGAAATGGTAGAGGAGGTGACCAACCCAGTGCCTTTTGTAGTCATAGCTGCCACCTCAATAGTGTAGGTCGTGAGAGACGACAGCCCAGTGATTTTGTATTCAAGGGTTGTGTTGGCTAGAGTGCGAGCCAGACGAGATTCATTCCTGCTGTACACCTCCCAGGAGATCTGGTAGCCTAGAAAACAATTACACAGAAGTCAAGGAGTTGTAACAATGGTGTGTTCTTTGTCTTCCTGTGCATGATAATCCAAAGTTCACAAATGTGGTGGAACACTTGCTGCTGGTGGACGGTGGAGAGTTAGCTGAGGGTCATGTTGCTGGCTCTCCTCCAGCATGGATACCTTTTTACAGAAAGGAAAACACACTTAATGCATTAAGGCCAATTAAAAATAAATACTTAAGTACTTTTCCAATACTACTTTTCCACATGAGAAATTATTGTGGATGTCACTGGGATATCATGTGACCATGAAATTGCAAAGGAGAAGAGAGGTGGTCTACATGGAAGAGCCTTCTATCAGAACAAGTAGGCCTGTTCGCTTGACAGGCCTACTAAAAATTAAAATTTTCATCTAAAACTTTGGTTGCCAAATACACTTATCATGAAACTTTTTTAGTAAGTGTGTCTGTGACATACAATGTGTAATTTTGAGACATTTTAATATTTCTTTAACTCTAAATCAATCAAAAATCAACCTTTTATGCTGTAAAAGGTGTATGCTGTGTACCTTTTACAGCATACACAATAAAAAGGTTGAGGAACCCCAGAAATAATCTTTCTCTGAAGGGTGGGATTTCAATTTATGAACTCTAAAAAATAAATAGGAAGAGACACTGAAAAATTCAAGCTCTTCTCACCAGCAAGTAGTTATAAAATTCAGTGAAAAATCTATGCGCAGCTACCAGGGTGACTCCTTTCCTAGGTTGAGGATCTAGAAATACTTACAAATCAGATGATAATGATCTTGCAGGAACACGGTGGGACTCTTACAGAAACAGAAAAACCTCTACTCCCCATATCTTCCTGCTGCACAGACTTTTTAGCAAGGTGAATCGTTATCCTGTCTTTTAAAACCTAGTGTAGCCGACCTATCATCCTAATCCCTACAAAGCCTGACCCTCCACCTCATTCTTCTATTGGAACCAGCCTGTTAAATATTTTCCTTCTTATCTCTTTTATATCTATTTGCCTTCCAGGAACTTCCTAAAGTTTCTACAGCCTGATTTGTTCAATTTTGTCTCTGAATGTGTTTGTTCTCCTCCTCATTCTCTTTGTTTGCTCTGCCCCTTCCTACACCTATCACAACTTTATTCTCCCTTGAGCCCATTTGAACCTTACTGTGTCAGCCCCTGTGATTTGGCTCAGGGCAAAAAAAATACATGCAGCTCTCGAAATCAAAGGAAACGGATGTGATTCAAATGAGTATAAGAAAGGAACTCCTCTGACTGTACTGGGCACACACTGGTGAGGGAAAGGCGGGCCTTCCAACCACGTGCCTTCCTCAACATCTCCCAGTGCTGAACTCGGACAACTCACATTGTTTTCAGTGATAACAACATAAGTGACGAATACGTACAAGTTGAAATAACAATGTGCAGTGATTTTAATCAGAAGTGTTTACTTCAGAGAAGCAACATGATCTAGCAAATTAGATACTGGAGAGGGAACCAGGAATTCCTGAATGCTAACCCTGGATCAGCGATTGAAACACTCAGTGCCTGAGTTTCCCCCATCAGTAAAATGGGAATGATAATAATCTACTTATATCTCAGAAGTGTTGCGGGGTTTCATTAACGTTCATGAAGCGAGCAGTATTATTTCCCAGAGAGATCATACTTTGTATAGCACAGATGGTTAATGAAAAAAAAATCATTAAGAGCAGTAGTGGGTGGGTGTGGTTCTGTGGCTGGCAATGCGCAGGAGATCAGACTAGATGATCATGATGGTCCCTTCTGACCTTCAAGTCGATGAGTATGCAGACTTTGAAAAATGGGTCTATTGACCTATTAATAAAGGGTGAAGGTCACAGCAACAACAGAGTAAGAGCAAGGCTCTCCCCACTCTTTGCTGCCCAGTGGTGGGGTTATGGGCAGTGTGAGCTCACAGGGAACCTTTTCATCCCTTGCACACCTCAGAGGAGAGCACTCTGTGCTGTCCAAGTAGACCAATATGGGGGGGTGGGGGGCGGGTTGGGAGATGAACCAGGAAAACTGCACTTATGCAGGATCTTGCGATCAAAACGCCTGCATGGGGACACACAATCAGTAGCCACTCTTAGCCCAGAAGCTGCCAAAGGGCAGTTCACAGCTGGGGTAGTGGTCAGACAGGAGTTGCACTGCAGACCTATAATCTGCCCATGATTTGTGGAGAGGGCTGATATTTTCTCCAGTCCTGCTTAGCACCCTGATTATTGAGGCTGTGTGTGGGGAAGGGAGAATTTCACCCATAATGCACAAACAAAATAAAACGTTTGAAGATTTTTTTTTAAACTAAAAGATAAATAAGGTATTTGCAATGTTTTTCCTATCCATCTGTGCCCAAAGGACAAGTGACAATATCCTGTCCTAAGTTAAACAATGTGAACTTTCCTCTGCTGATGTAGTATGTTTAGGAGCAGCTTTGGCTAATCACCAAATTTTGAGGGTTCACCTCTGTACATATTATGGGTTGCCCATCACTACTCCAAAGCCATACTGTATTTGGAAAGAGATCTAGTTTTGCTGCATATCAGGCATGTGCTATTGATGCTTTTATTTACTGAAAAGAGAGTCTCCAGGAAAAATACACCAAGATGTATCATTTACAATGTCAATCTAGAGCAGAAACAGAGGCAGCAATTCCAATAATAAAATGATTAGAGTCTATCCATATAAAAACACAAATCAAATTACATACACACACACACAAATAAAGCCTAGTGAAACCAGGCAAGATAAAAACAAACACACACAGCAATGAAGGAAAGAAACTCCAAAAACAGTATCCAAAAGACACAGCACTTAAGCACCAGTGACTGACAGATGGGCAGAACTTTGGGACTTGTGGCTGGAAAAAATGCCCTCTCTGTTTTACAGACATAATCTATGCCAGGGATGTGGGCAGTGGAGTCCAATGGGCCTGGGCAGCAATTGTTTCATCTGGTTTGAGTGTAAGTGAGAAGACAAAAGATAACACAGAGTTTTCCTCATGCTTTGGCACTACACCTTCTCCCTAAACTGCTGCCTAACCAAAACTAACGACCAGAGGAGTTTCAGAAATAATTTTCTGTTGATCTGGAGTAAATTCTCTACAAGAGACCAGTACATCCAATCACAAACTGTCCATCTACATCCAGGCTCTCATAAATCAGAGTTTACTGAGGGAGAAAGGAAGATACTGAAATTTACAATGAGAGCAATGGGCAGTTTAGCAGAGCAGGCTGGCTGCCTACCTTGCAATGCCCCCTGTGTTTTCCTCTCATCCCATGCACTAGAATTAAAAGGGAGCCATAGTAAATGATATCAATGAGCAGAAGTGATGAAGCAGTGGCTTTCTAAGCACTCTTACATCTCCAAGCAGCACTGTATAAAGGCCTTGAGCTATTCAGGGAAATGAATGGTTTTGCCATCCCTTTCTCCCAGCCTTAACACAATGCACACCACTAAAAGGGGAAGTTATAAACCTTGGCTGGCATGTTTTTTCCTGCCTGTATTTCCTCATAAACAATAGTGCTTTTTTTTCCCAGTTCTTTTCTTCTAAAACAATTTACCCTGTATATGAAACAGCCCATCATCTCGCTCCATCAGGTTTCCAAATCATTCTGGGGGATGGCAGCTTGTTTCCAGCAGAGCAGTTCTGAAGTAGCAAATGTATTGTGATCTGCTATGCAGAGGGCAGATTGCTAATTGCAGTGTTAATTTGGAGGGAATTGTCAAAGCAACACTGAAACCGTTCAATAGTAATAATAATATTATCTTATATTTGTATAGCACCTTTCACCCCAAAGGAACCCAGAATGCTTTACAAACTTCACATAGTTAGTATGTTATGCTAGATATTACAGTGATGGCAGCAAAATAAATGACAGGCT
Organism: Mauremys mutica; assembly: GCF_020497125.1. NCBI lineage: Eukaryota > Metazoa > Chordata > Testudines > Geoemydidae > Mauremys > Mauremys mutica. Next base: position 76,565,513 of record NC_059082.1, on the reverse strand, counting down.
ACATCGGATTAGTAAAGATACAACCAGGAATCACTCCCCTGTCCCAATACCAAAATGCACTCACCTCTGGGATAGAATAGGGCAGCTGTTTGAAATAATCCCCACTATTACAGAAGCATTTATGACAGGAACTAAAGAAGAATCTCATATCCACTCCAGAGTACTGGAACAATTAGATAAACTGAACATAGCTACTCAAACTGGTGAAAGTGGCTGAGCCTTATGAGAGGTAAGGAGATTACAGCTGAAAATGATATGGCTAATGTGTTTCATTACACATTTAATTTTTATACTTCACTTGAATTCATGTATACAACTGAATACATGTAACTGGTAAATATTGGAGAAAATATTTATCTTTAAAGTTTATCCTCAATGAATGTCATGGTCCAAAATTTTCAAATATGAGTGCCTAAAGTTAAGCATCTAAACCAGGGCGGCTCTAGCTTTTTTGCCGACCCAAGCACGGCAGTCAGGCAGCCTTCAGTGGCTTGCCTGCGGGAGGTCTGCCGGTTCCGCGGCTTCGCCTTACCCACTGCCAAATTGCCACCGAATCTGTGGGACCGGAGGACGTCCCGCAGGCAAGCCGCCAAAGGCTGCCTGACTGCCGCCCTCGCAGGGACCGGGAGGGCGCTCCCCCACGGCTTGCCGCCCCAGGCACGTGCTTGGAGCGCTGGTGCCTGGAGCCACTGCTGATCTAAACCCATATTTAGTTTCCTAAATAAGTGCCCTTCTATTAAGATGTGCTGAGACCCGACAGCTAGGGTTGCCAACTTTCCAATCGCACAAAACCGAACACCCTCCCCCACCCCTTCCCCAAGGCCCCGCTCCTGCTCGCTCCATCACCCCTCCCTCTGTTGCTCACTCCCCCACCCTCACTCACATTCACTGGGCTCGGACAGGGGGCTGGGGTGCGGGATGGAGGTGAGGGCTCTGGGGTGGGGTAGGGGATGAGGGGTTCAGGGTGCGGGAGAGGGATCTGGGCTGGGGCAGGGTGAGGACTCTGGCTGGGGGCATGGGCGCTGGGGTGGGGCCAGGGATGAGGGGTTTGGGGTGAAGGAGGGGGCTGGGGCAGGGTGTTGAGTGGTTGGGGGGTGCAGGCTCTGGGAGGGAGTTAGGGTGCGGGAGGGAACTCTGGGCTGGGGTAGGGGGTTGGGATGTGGGAGAGTGTTTGGGGTGCAAGGTCCTGGCTCTGTGCGCTGCCCTCATACCCACAGGTGCTGCCCCCGCAGCTCCTATTGCTCGTGGTTCCTGGCCAATGGGAGCTGCAGAGCCATCCCTCAGGGAGGGATCAGCATACAGAGCCTCCCTGGCTGCCCATGCATTGAGAGGCTGCAGGGACTGCTTCCGGGAGTCGCGAGGAGCTAGGGCAGGCAGGGAGCCTGCCTTAGCCCCGGGCCCCCGCTGTGCCACCAACTGGACTTTTAACGGCCCTGTCAGCAGTACCGACTGGAACTGCAAGGGTCCTTTTTTTGACCCGACAAACCCGACATGTTGAAAACCCGACATGTGTCAAACCTATCTACAGTCCCCATTGACTTCAGTGGGAGCTGATTGCGCTTAGCAGCTCTGAATACCAGGGCACTTATTTGGGTGTTTAAATGTGGATTCAGGTGCCTAATTTTAGGCACCCAGGTTTGAAGATTTTGGCCAGATTTATCGAACGGATACAGATCTGCTTTCTGCAACCATCAGTTTTTGCCCCAAGACCACTGAGATCAAGGCATGATTTCTCTGAGCAACACTTCAGAAGAGCTACCTCTGTTCAGAGCCATCAGAAGGTGGTATGCATGCTCAATATAATACAAAATTATAAAAAAAACTTGAAATGGAAACGAAATGTTGCAATTGTGTCAAAACAAAATGTTTCATTGACCCAAACAATGTTTTAAAAACAATTCCTTTGTGGAGATGTCATGAATCTGTCCATGATATAGTGCCCCTTTTAGGAGCTCTGTGGGGAGCACATGGTGAAAGTCCAATTACCTGCACCCCACCGGGTGCAGCAAGGGTATGTCCTTTTAGCGGGCCAGCATTCAACCCGCTGGACAAAGCCTCTTGGCTGTCTCCTCCCCTCTCAGGAGAAACAACAAAACAGCCTGCAGTAAGCAAACAAGGTCAAGTAAAGGTATGAAGGAAAAGAACAGGGAAAAGCCTTGTAGGCAGCTCCCTTCAGGATATGGGCCTCCCCTACTTCACAGGGCCCTGGGAGCATTACAGTCTCCTTCAGCATTTACTGGGTCTTCAGTGCAAGTCTCAGTCTTTCCCCCCTGTTAGCTCAAGAGAGCCGCACCTCCTTCAGAAAGGGCAGAGGCTCTATGGGCTTTCCGCCCTCTTTTTGAGACTGGAAAAGCTCAACATCCTGTTCCTTTCCCAGGGTTGCCCCCTTCTGAGTGGAGCCCCCTCCTTTTAACTCCTGCTCCAGCCCTGGCATAATTTGTCACTGCGGAGCAGCAGGGCCGCTCCCGCCCAAAGCAGCCTTATCCCCTTCCATGCGACTGTAGGGTTTATATACCCTGTCACAGGAGAATTTTGAAATTTTCAGGCTTTTTTCAAAACTGGAATGAAGCCAACTTTTGAAAATTCATACTCCTTTGAGAAACAGACCTGCCGTCCTCCACACGGTTTGTTTTCTCTAAGGCTTTCCATTTGATGACAATATTACCGATGTGGATAAGTCGCATGAACTTCCCCAGGTATATATTCTCCTTGACTGAAAAATGAGTGGCTGCTGTCCCAACCAAGTTGACGTACAGTATATGGCTATATAGCAGGAAAGGGTGAAGTAGCATGTGAGTATGAAATCTGTGCTGTTATAATATATTCTATATTTAGCAATAATGTTCAAGTCTTTCTGTCAAATGACCCTTAGCCAGACTGCTTGATCAGAGTGTGAAGGACTCTGCTAACTTGTTATTTCGTCTTAATTGTAACCTCTTAGCACTGCCAATCAGGATTTCCCAGCTGTAAATTCAGCATCAGGAGGTCCTGATCCTTAGCACCAAGGGTCAAACAGAGGCTCAAAGAGTTTCAGAAATCTATTAACACAGGTGGAACCGGCGGGAGATTTAACAAGCTTGAAGACTCTGTGGGGAGTTGATTTCTAATACAGAGTGCCCACAATTTTCAGTGGCCACAATCATGGACTGGTGGTAACAGGACCTGTGCCTTTTGTAACATGTCCTAGTTGACATTTCAATTACCCTAAAGAGAAAGTGGGAAGCGTGCATTCTTGGTTGGCAGCTCTCTCTAAATGTTCTATTATCCAGCCATTTTTTTCATTGCAGCAATACATTCCAATACCTTATTTTAAAGGATAACATCTGATACTTGCCTGTAATTATGCCATTTTTCTCTACAGGTTCCTGCCAGCTGACCTTGAGAGACGTGTCCAGAATCTCAGTGAAACTCAGGTGTCCCACAGCTCCTGGCTCTGGCAATCAGAAAGGGAAATCTGTTAACAGGAGATCCCCATTTACTTTGGATATGATTCATGCAGCAAGGTTAGCACTGAAGAAATAAAACACTGAGCCAGGGCCAGTGGAAACCAGCAGGAGACATCTGTAAGAGCTGCAGGGGAGAGGGGGAATGCAAGGTGTTAAGAATCAATCTGGCTATCATCACATACATTATTTTATCCAGTCCTCATCCTCACTGTGCAGAGAACTAAAAAAGAGGCAGCAGGAGATTTACACACACCTTGTTCTCTGTCTCTCTTCTTGGTCTAACCTAATTAGAACAATCAGGCTAGCTGGATCCTGAAAAACAACTGTGTTTGCTGTTCTCCCTCAACAATATCATGCAGACCATAGCCTTTTCCTGTGCCTTTGCAGGGACTGAGTTTTCAGGCCTTGTATCTGCAGAAACAGCATCAGCAGAATTCCCATTTGGGCAGGGTCTTTTAATGTCACAAATGAAGATCAGTGTTATCCAATCAGCACTTGGATAAACTCTTGCAAAACAGCTCTAAAAAATCTCCAGTATAATGGTAGCTGTCTTCTGTAAAGTGTATACAACTTTGTGAAACTTTTAAAGGATTTTTATGGTGTAGCTCAAGGGTTCTTGAAATGTTCAGTTCCCTGGTGTGCAATGAGACTATAAAGTGGAATGACTGTCAAGAATACACCATCCTCCCTCAATTTTGATCTTCAAGGAAGACAACCTGACTGATTTTTGATTCAACTTGCTATTCTCTCTTCAATCGATGCACTGGAAAAGGGAGCTTTTGGCTTACTTTATATTCACTGTGCTTTTTGTTACCTGGATTCCTGCCCAAATATGCTGTCCTCCAGCTCTGCTGACACCAGTTGGCAATTTCTGGGCTACAAATTTGTATTTTATTTCCTCTTCACTTTTGTGCAGTTTCTCATTCCCTTCCCACTATGAAAAAAGAAAGCCTGCCAGTAGGCTGGCTATAGCTGCATTTGCAATTGTGCAGTCCCAGAGAGGGAAACCTCTGAGACCGTTCTCCAGTAGCCAGCAGTCAAAGCATTATAGAAAAAACTGCTACTCTGGTACGAATCTCAGGAATATTTAACAATAGTAAGTATGCAGTATTCAGGAGTGGGTATATATATCCCTAGCCTCGATCTCCCTACCCACAAAGTTGCCATCCAATATGCTGCTGCAGTTACAATCCAATTTTAGTTTTGTTGTACAATTCTGAAAAGATGGCATGGGTCACATTAAGCCACCAAAGACTGTGTCTCATTGGACGTCAGTTCATGTTTGATCTACAATTGATCAGCAAATAAATTCTTTTGCAGAATCACCAAGCGTTGTAAAGAAAGGCAGAAAGTAACCCAACTGTGAGCAGAGGTCTGGAAGGATCATGTTCTCTTTAGATTTAAAGTCTGCATCTTTTTTCACCATGCAGACGTGTCCAGTGAAATATGAAATGAAATCCACATAAATAAACCAAGCTGTAGTCCTGGAGCCATATTAAGGATTTGGTGTGTCCTCTGAAGGCACAGATCGTACAGTATGTACAAATATCCTAACACTAGGTCTCCTTTTAGCCATTGCAACTCCAAGGAAATTATTTTCTGAAGAGTCTTTAAAAAGTCATACCGCCTATTCAGTATTAGCCAAAAACAAAAACTGTTCTTTCCGCCTTGTCTTCCAGCTTTAATGCTTCAGTAAACACATACGAGGTTAAATTATTGGCTCATAGATTCCTGATGGTTATAATGCTGTTTCAGTGATCTGCTAATGTTTTTAAGTTCTAGCAGCAGGAAATCTGCTCTTTGAGCACAGAGATATCACACTTCCTAGCCCCCGGAGGAGATGGACTATGAATGAGAAAATCTCTGGATAAATAGCTTGTTTCTTTTATGTTCTTTCAACATTCTCTCATGAACAACTGGTCTAGCATTTGAAGTCTTACTTCTTGATTAGACTCTTCTTTGCAGGAACAATGACTAACCAACAGTTATTAAGACAAAACAATATTTCTAAAACCACTCGCTAACCTGGATACATTAAGCAGTTTTTTCTAACTTACTTTTAAATTTAGGGCTGTCAGTACAGTGCTCAGTGAGGGGAAGAGGATTAAAAGCACTGCCCAGAGCTAAGATTAGTGATGACAGACAATTGTGCAAGCCTTCTTCACACAGCTTTGCCACTGCAATTTAATCTTGACCTGCAACAATTCCCCCCCACCCCTCCAGACATATCAATTCTAAACCTCTCTTGAATAGACACCTCCACATAAACCAAATTGGGCTCAAATGTATGGGTTTTGAGACACAGCAAATAATCTCTGCACTGAACTACCAGACTCATTTTCATCCCTTGGTACAGATTTGAGCCTGGTTTGGCAGACAGGATCAGAATAATGAACTCACCTTCCAAATACTTGAACATAAAATATTTGTATAAAACATTTACAGCATGCAAATAAATAATTACATTTTCAATGTACTTACTGACAAAAAAACCTCACATCTGGTGCCTAAATTTAGGCTCCTAAATCCATATTTCGGTATTTAAATATTTTAATTTCTAGTGGCCTGATTTTCTAAAGTGCCAAACAACTGCAGTTCCCATTGATTTCAGTGGGTGCTACAGGTGCTCAGCACCTCTGAAAATCAGGTCACTTTCTTTTATGTGACTAAATATGGATTTAGGAGCCTAATCTTAGGAATCAAGATTTGAAAATTTTGGCCATCACCTTTAGCAGAACTGTTTTCAGGCACTGCCGGTGATTTCTGGCTGGACTTCGCTATACTCACTATCTTCATGAGTGCACAGCAGCTCTGGTGGGCTTTGTGGTCCATCCCCTGGTGTGGTGAAACATAGAACTGATGTGTAATAAGCAGTGAATTTCTTCAAGTTGGTAATGCAGCCACTGTGAACTCCATGAAAATCAGGAGCAATGGTGACCACAGTCACAGACTCTGGTGCAGCCACTGGCCATGCCAGGAGCTGGAATAGAGAAAATTTAAATATAGATTAACATTCATTAAAAGTTGTTTCTATTCGCAATACACTTCATTGCCAAGACCTTGTTAGTCCAATTACAAAAAACAATACAGTGAAAACAATTGTAATCTCTATCGTGCAACTTGAGATAATCCTGTTACTGGATTCACTGGATGGGTTTGTACATTACTATCAACTCCTGACAGAGAATAAAAAGCATATTTTAAAAATAAATAGCCACAGTTTTTCCAGGATGGGTGCCAAAAGTTAGGTTACTATATCCATATTTAAGCACTTAAGTAACCTGTTGATAGACTCATAGACTTGAAGGTCAGAAGAGACCATTGTGATCATCAAATCTGACCTCCTGTAGATTACAGGCCATAGAACCTTACACACCAACTCCTGCAATAGACCCATAACCTCTGGCTGAGTTTCTGAAGTCCTCAAACCATGGTTTAAAGACTTCAAGTTACAGAGAATTCACCATTTGCACTAGTTTAAACCTGCAAGTGAGCCATGCCGCAGAGGAAGGTGAAAACCACCCAGTATCTCTGCCAATCTGACCTAAAGGAAAATTCCTTCCTGACCCCAAATATGGTGATCAGTTAGATGCTGAGCATGCGGGCAAGACCCACCAGGCAGACACCTGGGAAAGAATTCTCTGTAATAACTCAGAGCCCTCCCCATCTAGTGTCCTGTCTCTGGCAGTTGGGGATTTTTGCTACTGGCAGTCGCTGATGGACCACATGCCATCATAGGCAGTACCATCATACCATCCCTTCCATAAATTTATCAAGCTCAGTCTTGAAGCCAGTTAGGTTTTTTGCCCCACTGCTCTCCTTGGAACGCTGTTCCACAGCTTCCCTCCTCTGATGGTTAGAAACCTTTGCCTAATTTCAAGCCTAAACTTGTTAATGGTCAATGTTCTTGTGTCCACATTGGCACTTAAATAACCCCTGTCCCTCCCAGGTATTTATCCTTCTGATATATCTGTAGAGAGCAATCCTATCTCCCCTCAGACTTCTTTTGGTTAAGGTCAACAAGCCAAGCTCTTTGAGTCTCCTCTCATAAAGTAGGTTTTCCACCCTTTGGATTATCCTAGTAGCCCTTCTCTGCACCTGTTCCAGATTGACTTAATCTTTTTTAAACACAGGAGACCAGAATTGAACACAGTGTTCCAGATGAGGTCTCACCAGTGCCTTGTATAACTCTTCCCTGTCTCTACTGGAAATACCTCTCCTGATGCATCCTAGGACTGCATTAGCCTTTTTCACATAGGTACTCAGCACTTGTGACTCCCACTGACTTCACTGGGTTTTTGGGTACTCAGCACCTTTGAAAATCAGGACATTTATATTTAGGTGCCTTAAAGGTTTCTTTAAGAAACAGACCTATAAAGTGCCAGGGAAAGATGTAATCGGTGGAACCCTTTTGAAAAGAAAAGATACCTGACTTCAACTAATAATTCATAAATCATGAAAAAAATTATGTGGTAGATGTAAATGTGGCAGAAATGTTGTCCCCATGCCCGAAATAATACAATTCAGAATTCCCAGGAGAAGCAAGAACTATAAAGATGTTGCAATCTAATGGAATTAAAGAAATCCAAGCAAATAGTGAAAACTTTATTGAAACTGTCAAAACCCTATCTGTTGATAGGTATATATCAGGCTTTTAGTCATTTTATACAGTTGCTAAGGAATTTTCAATTTACATAAATAGCTATGCAAGAAAAGTCTCCAAAATTGCTGGACTGAAAGTTGGAATTAAGTGTGTTACGTGCTTCTGATTGAAACAAAAAATAAAATCTAAAATATGGGAAACTGAAAAAAAAATATTTCGGGTGAAATCCTGGCCCCACTGAAGTCAGTGGGAATTTTGCCTTAGAGTACATAGAAATATAGGGGTTGACTTTCAAAGGCACAAAGGTCATTTATGCTCCCAATTCCCATTGACTGTCCAAGCTATTGGGCACCTAACTCCCATTTATGCCTTTGAAAATCTCTACCCTAGCATCAAATGAATTGGGATTTGCAACCGATCAAATGTTCCTGTCCTCAGTGAGAGCTTACGTAGTCAGCAGATGTTATGTTAGCAGTGACAACAGCTCACTTAGTTTAACATAAGCTTCCTTCTGATGTAAGACATTGTCTCTGATGATATACAGCAGGGCTCTGGAGATACGTGGAATTCTCCAATCTGGCCCAAGGAAAATTATATACCAAGAAAGTTAGACTGCCTTGATCCAAACTTTGGTTTACCTTGTATCCCTGATTGATACCATTGATAAACTGCTGTGGTGGAGGATTCCATAGGAACTGGATGGTCGTGGAGTTCACAGCTTCAGCTTGCACATTCTGTGGTGGAGCTGTAGGCACTGTTCAAAGTCAGCAGGGAAAATAGATTGAGGGTGGGGTGGAATGACGGGGAGGAGAAGAAGAGATGAATTTAGAAACCTTTAGTTGCCATTCATGATTCACAGAAAATAACAACAGTGCTGAGAAAAGGGATGTATGATTTAGGTGCCCAGCAGTGACTTAAAGAGAAAGGTAATTGGGTTATTTCTCATTTTCTAGTGGAGATTCCTTTAATGGGTAAAGGGAGGGGATGAAATAGTTCTTGTGGCTTATTATTCCACTGACGAGCTTCTCCTAGAGACTCGAGACAGAAGCTTAGATGATGATAGGTGAATACATCTCTTTCAATTATCCATGGCTGTAAGGGCAATCAATGGTTTCACCAAGAAATTTCCTAAGCCCTTTAAAATCAAACAAGCCCTCTAAGTAGACAAGCAAAGATATAATGTGAACATATAGGAATTCTAATTGAGGAATCATAATACGGTGACTGCCTCTGTATATCATTTACTGTTCTGAAAAATATATGATGAAGAAATCTCCTGTGGAATACAGATTATCCCCTGGAATAAAGTATTTTTTTTCTCATTTGCTTTTTCCATCCTATTATGGTATTTATTCATTCAATACATGCATAATCAACCAAGATGTGCCCAAACCCATTGAAAGTTAGCAAAAATAATATATGTCACAAATAATAGATGTTTTCAGAGACCTATCCATTGGTGGCCATGTTTTTTTATATTCCATAAAGGGAGGAATTCTCCACCACTATTTTTGATGCTTTAAAAGTACTGTTTTCAGTATGTTCAAATGGGAATTTTCTAGTGAAAATTAATAACCTGAGTCTGAGAAATATCCCCAATTCCCACTAAGTCCAATGAGAGTTGTGGTTGCTCCCTGCTTTTCAAAATCACGTCATAAGCAAGACAAGCCACCAGGAGGTTTGAAAAAGCACAAACAATTATTTGTTCACCAGAAGCTATGCTTGGTGGAGATAAAAAACATTAGTGGAAACAGACCCACTCCAAACTACTAAAACTCACAATCAGCTAACTATAAGGGAGCAGATCTTCAGCTGGTATACACAGTCCCAGCTGCATAGAAGCCAGTGGAGCTATGACAAATCTATACAAGCTGAGGACCTCCTCTGATGGGCCCTACAAAGGAAAATTAGGGTATAAACCAAGCATTTCAGGAATGACATTATAAACTACTCAAGCATCACTCTTCTGTTTAGTCTTATGTCACTGAAATTCCTTGATGACTATATGACCTAAAATTTCGGTTACATGTTTACTACCCTTTTTCGCCCTTCTGTCTACACTGTAACTGTATGTCATCAGAATTCTATACCCGTAAAATGATTTCTGATGTCATTACTCATGGATTATACATAATCAGCAAGGTCGAGGTCAGAATGTATGCAGAGGTGTTCTAAATTACCACTGAAAGGAGAACATTATTCCTACCATATATTAGAATCCCCAGTATGCATTATAAGGATTATAATGTTATCTCTTGCCAATATAAAGTTGTTATGGTTTAGAGCAGGGGCGGGCAAACTTTTTGGCCCGAGGGCCGCATTGGGTTTAGGAAATTGTACGGAGGGCTGGTTAGGGGAGGAGGTCACGGCCCAGCCCCCACCCCTTATCCGCCCCCCCCCGGGACCCCTGCCCTATCCACTCCCCCACTCCCTGACTCCTGACTGCCCCTGAAACCTCCACCTCTGACTGCCCCTCCACCGCCCCATCCAACCTCTCCTCTCATTCCTGACTGCCCCTCTGGGACCCCTTCCCCCATTCAACCTCCTGCTCCTCCCCCAACCACCCTGACTCCTATCCACCCCTCACCTACCGACCACCCCTTGAACTTCCATGGCCTCTATCCAACCCCCCACTCCCTGCCCCCTTACCGTGCTGTCTGGAACACCAGTGGCTGGTGGCGCTACAGCCACGCTGCCTGGCTGGAGCCAGCCACGCCGTTGCCACTGCACAGCACAGAGCACCGGGTCAGGAGCTCGCAGCCCACCACCCAGAGCGTTGTGCCAGCGGTGCAGTGTGCTGAGGCTGCGGGGGAGGGGGAACAGCAGGAGAGGGGCCAGGGGCTAGCCTCTTGGGCCAGGAGCTATGGGGCCAGGAAGGAGGGTCCCATGGGCTGGATGTGTCCCGCGGGCCACAGTTTGCCCACCTCTGGTTTAGAGATTCATGAGAATGTTTTGATAGCATGACAGCTGTATAATACATTGCTTAGGAAACATTATCCCTCATTGTGCTGGGGCGGCTGCCCCACACAGGGAGAAGAAGGGGTTAACAGCAGCACCAGGGAGGCTGAGCAGAATCCAGTAATCAGGAAAGGGCTTACTGAGCCCACCTCAAGGGGGGAAGGCTTGCTGGAGCAGCCAATCAGGGCCGGCGAGGGCCATATATAAAGGGCTGCTCAGCAGAGCAGAGGGGAGTCTCTCTCTGGAAGGTAAGGGAAGAGGACTGGCTACCTGAAGAAGCACCCTAGACAGAGCAGTGCTGGGCAGGGGTAGCAGAGGGTGAGGGTGAGCTGCTGGCTGACCACTGCCAGGCTGGGGCCTTGCTACAAGGGCTGAGAGGGTGCTAGGGCTACGGGGGAAGTGGTCCAGGGAAAACAGGCAGCAGATTGGAGGAGGGCAGTAGGTAGCTGCTGGCTATAGGTTCCCGGGTTGGGACCCAGAGTAGCGAGCAGGCCTGGGTCCCCTTCCCTTGCACCCCACTTGCCAATGAGAGTGGCCAGTATCCAGAGTGCAGTTTGCCCCTGAAGTGAGGGGCTGGATCTTGGAGTGCAGTTGGCCACTGAGGCAAGTGGTGGGACTAAGGACTGTCGGCCTCCCCCTTGGAAGCGGGGGAGAAAGCAGAGTAGGGTACAGCTGGAGGGCCGTGCCCAGAAGACGATGTTGTGGTCTGGGGAGCGATGTGGGTCCAAAGAGTGGCGACAGCAGTGATGGCAGGCATGACACCACTAGCTGAAGGTGGACTGGAAGGACTGAGAGCTAATTCCCAGGACGACCAGCAGGAGGTGCTGTACTGGTGAGTCCCGCCCTGTTACACTTAAACCTCTTCTTATCAAAAACTCTGATGAAACCTGTCATGTCACTGGAGTCCTGTGATGTGTGTATAGTCCTATTCATAGCTTTCCTGTGTAGTGTTTTGCATATTTGATGGCTCACATTAGAATAGGCTGACTAGATAGCAAGTGTGAAAAATCAGGACGGGGGTAGTGGGTAATAGGAGCCCAAATATAAAATCGGGACATCTAGTCACCCTACATTAGAAAAGCTTATTTTTAAAATTAAAATTCCTGCCTTCCTGTATATATTTCTTTATTATTTTTATAATGTATTTGTCAGATTTCCTATTATAGGAGAAAAGTGTTTGAAACATCTTTTACCCTTAGTTTGATGTTAGAAAGTTATGAACAGCTCATTGACGGATTATAATATCCTCCTGCATCGTATTTTGACTTGAGGGGTAAAACAAGCATCATCCTCTCCCCTTTTTCCTTCTTCCTTCTCCTTAATTAATTTTGACACTTCAATCTTATTGGCATTATATTGGTGTATATGTATGTGTACACACACACACACACACACACACACACACACACACACACACACACACACACTCTGTTTATATATGTATGTATAAAATCTGAATGTTTTTGGTTGCCTACAGAAAAATGAAATTCTAACACTCATTCATATAAATCAGAGAATACCTCTATGAATAGTTTGTTGTTCATAGAGTACAACGAATATATGTAAAGGTGACTGAATATTGTTATGCAGAATACATGATAGTTAAATATCAAGCCATTCCTAACAACAAAAGTTGTAAAACATATTCTGTATCCTCCACATTGCGAGCTTATTCCTATTTTGGATTTTGTTAGACATCATCTTTTTCTTTAACAGTGAAATCCGAGTGCCATTGATTTCAGTGATGTCAGGATTTCATCCTGAGTTCAGAGGGCCTTTCAGGAACTGGGAAATCTGCTTTGTGAGAATTATCATTTGCTACAGCACTGAGAATTTACTAACAGAAAAGGAGCCTGGCCCCTACAAACACAGGGTTTCATTTATAATTCTCACTCTAGTAAACTTCTAAGAAACCCAAGCAAACACTTAGGAGTGTTTACAAAAGTTTTAGAAATGTGGATAACCAATTTTTTTTCATTTCTTTTTATGAATGTTCTCAAACTAGAATAAATCATTCTAGTCCAAAAATACCTATTACAAGAAGAAAAATGATGGAGGAAAAAAAAACTTGACCAGAAAAAAATAAAACCTTTGGTATGCTGGAAATCATGATTTATGGTATAATTTATCTTTAGAATTCTTTATAGAAAATCAACATCTACATCTTAATTAATTCATTTTAAAAATGGAGAAAACCAGGCTGGCTAATGGGCATAAGCTTAATTTTAATTGCATACGCATAATACAATCAATTTTTATCAGTTAAAATGTAGCAATATAATCCTGAATTTACTTCAAAGCATAATGCTAAATTCTCTCTTTATGAGCTGAAGTTAAAGTTGACCTCCATGGTTATCTGAACAAGCGTATATTAAAACATGAACTTGGGCTGTGCTACATTTACATCATAGCTGACCTCTCAAACAATGCTCCAAATTAAATCATCAGTAAGTAGCAAGAGCTGAAATTGGTAACAAAGGTACCTCTAATTATACACAGTATTTAGCTAGGCAGATCTGTGACTAATGTTATATATTTCTTATTATCAAGGAACACAAAACAATTCCTTTCAACAAGTATTTACAAAGAAATCCTTATGTAGTTGCATGTTGGATTTTTTAAAATCTAATTTTGGTCATGTTTGTGATTATACTGAAGATCTCACATTGGAGTACAGCTCCAACTCTGTGTGACACCTTTGAAATGTCCCTGAATTTCAGAGCATAAAGTTGGTATGACAGAACCAACCTTTATATTCCTTCAGGTAAAAGTTAATCTGGCTAAAAATGTATTAGAACTCAACTGCTTGAATTGTAAAACATTCTAAAACTACTCTTAGCAGAAAAGGTCATGGAGGCACTGTAGATAAAAGCCATTAAATGGGGTTGGCCAACAAGATTATGGGAATAAGAAGGAATTAAGGATGAACACATGTCCATGTCTCTAGCTATGTGTGAACAGGCATTTAAATCTCACACCGATTAAGACAGACAGACTACCGGTTTTAAATATAAATCTTCAACAAAGGCATGCAGAAAGATCCCAAGCTCCTGACTTTCAGGACGCCAACTTTCACATCTCAATAAGGCAGGCTCACAGATTTTTCTTTATCTGAGAATTTGGTTGTTCCTTTAATGCAGTGGTTTCAGGTGCTAAACTGTGGAGCCCCAGTGGGAGCTCTGGAAATCATTTTGCCTCAAAGGTGCAATTCTTATTGTGCAGCTGCTGATACACCCCCTTAGGGAATGAAGCATTTTCTCTCTAAGCACCTGGCCTGAGATCCAGGGCTTTAATTCTGTGCCTCTTCTGTGTAGGGGCATGAAGGGGAAGTGAGCTCCTTGTTCCCTCCCATCTTGATAAATCATAAAGCAGCAGTTCACAATCTGACCGTAGACAACTGGTTGCTCTAAGCAGATTCCCCTCTGCAAGTCTCTTGCTCTTTGTTTCAACCACTTGGCCTAAAGGAATAACAGGGAGAAATCTGTTTTTTAACTAACAGATAACCCAACACTTGGAGATGATACTCTTGATTCAAGGATAGCAGCTACATTTCTTCCTCGGGACTATTTTCTACACACAGAAGGCAGCCCTGCTGGCAAGTTTTCAATGAAAAGGGAACGAGATTTCCTTTGTGACTCCCTTCATATTGCTAAGGAGGAAACATCATCAGAATACTCATCTTGCTCTTCCGCCTCTCCCTATCATGTCTATCAAGGATTCACTAATCTGGTGGTTCCAACCTCTCATGAGTTCAAGAAGCACCATTCACTTAACTGTTCCTAACCTTTATGATAGGCTCAGGTACACCCAACAGAGGATGTCTCTAAACTGCACTGCTTCTAAAGCAAAAAAGAAGAGATCAGACTACGTATCCATGTCTTGGAACTTTGGGCTACAAGACTGGCCCTCAGAACTTTCCTGCTATCAGTTGGAGGAAAGATGATTGAATTGTTACATACAACATGAATACTAAGAGGGCTGCTGAACTAGCCAGTGGGTTTCATTCTCTCCTTCTTCCCTCTCATGGGAGAAGGGTGTGTTGATGGAATACTTCCAATTTCGGTTGTTCGGCTTAGTGTGTAGGTGCCAGGTGGCATTGACCACCTGGAATACACAGGAGGTTAGACTAGATGATCTGGTGGTCTCCTCTGGCCTAAATGCTATGACTCTAAGAGATGCATTTTCTTTTGTGCTACACTTTCCAGTCAAAAAGAATTCCTCTGAGAACAACTTAAACCTCAGGTTTCACGACCAGTATGAATGACCTCTCTTTTCTTCCAGTTGGCTCATTTAGAATAGACCTATTTGTTTCCTGACGCAATGTAAAGTACCCAAATTTTATTTTGAGAGTGAGTCATAAAGGCACATTTTTTCTGGGATGGAGGCCTTTTCTCCTGGTCCCTTTGGTACTTCAGTTCTTGCAGAAAATAAAATAGAGCAGGGTTCGGTAGTTCTGGGTTGTACTGGGCAAGCATGGTTCTTCAACCTGTTGGTATTATCACTGGCTCTCTGTCTTTACTAATCTCACCGATCTCCTCTGAAAAGAACATCTTGAGTCAATTTGCCTGGTAGTATGGCTCGTGTCCATAATGTCTGAAGGTTTTGAGTGTTTATAGTTTTGAGTTTTGCCCTATTGTAACTGGAGGGCACTTTCCATATTACAGATTAAGTACAATAGGCCACCTAGGAACCTATTTTGCCCCCTTACGCTTATGACCATAGCATTTGAGCACTTCCCAAGTATTTAAAACAACAATAATTCTCTCTCATTGCCACGCTTGTTAGAGAAATAGCTTGAGTACAATGGTATGAAATGGGATCAATGTTACAGACTGTTTCCTTACAAAATCAGACAGATGTATATTGAAATTATAACTTTCTCCTTGGGATCTGGCAGCAGCTTTTGAGCACTGGAGACTCAGGTATAATTCTCCTCAGTATGGAGCCACAGTCTCTCAGACACATCACAAAGGTGACCCTCGAGGGCTATGAAAGTGGGCGAGGAATGTGATGTCTATCTACTATGTAAGTTACTTGAAGGCTAATGTAAATCCATGGACTGGCATTTAACTTTGGGAGGAGCTGTTCAAAGGGACAGCACCTCAGAAGTCAATACAATTGATGAGATTGACGTGCTAGACCCCACAGTGAAGGGAAGAAAAATTGTCTCTCTCCTGGACCAAACACAGCCAGGGAGACTACTTGCATCACCCCCCAAAAGGCTTTTTATGTATATGAAATAACTCTTCTGTGCAGAGATACTTGGAAGCCTCAACTTTTCATACAGTGATGAAAAGTCTTGAAGGACTCTGTTCAAATGAGCAACAGCTACTCTGTGCAGAAAATTGGCACAAATCCCTGTCAAAGATAACATCAAAGAAGTAAGGAACAGCTGGAGAAACCCTGATGAAGAAAGGCATATATATACAGTATCAAAGGGTTATACTGAATATCCCACTGAAAAGACTTTTGGGGTTTTGAAACAGTCAAAGCCTCAGGATGTTGCATGCTTTGCCAATAACTCTCAAAGGACCTCATTGACATTATAACTCAGTTTCTGTGAGAGTTCAGGTCTTCAGGCATCTTGCAAGTTACGTTCTCTTAGACACTGGCCATGAGTTATTTTAAAAGAGCTCTGAGCAGCTGATAGTCAACTATGGGTTCTTGGGCTGCCGCTACTAAATGCCAAAAAGACTAATAAAAGTCCAATCATATGCATTCAGGGGTAAGGGCACAGCTCACGTGGCCAATGAGATGGAGGGGAATTCAATATTAATGTGTTGATCTGCTCTCAGCACTCATTTGCATGGCACATTCAACTAATGCCAGGTATTTCAGGTATTTTTTATCTATCCACAGACAGGCAGGTTCTTGCCAGTGCAACCCAAATCACTAGTGTGTGTGTGGAGAGGTGGGCAAGGTGCATAGATGCAGGTTTCTTAGGCTCATCTTTAAACTATATTATGTATTACAAGACCAGGGCCGGCTCTACAGTTTTCGCCGCCCCAAGCAGCGCACCGAATTGCCGCCGGTCGGCGGGGGCAGTCCGTGTGCCTTTAGGGCAGCAGGCGCATTTCCGCGGTGGTGGCAATTCAGCGGCAGCTAAATATGTTTAGCTGAAGCCGCACTCTAAACATAGAAGCTGCCACCGAAGTGCCGCTGCCGCGGAAATGCGCCTGCCGCCCTAAGGGCACACGGATTGCCCCCACCACCCGCGGCGGCAATTCGGTGCACTGCTTGGGACAGCGAAAACATAGGGACTGCCGCCCCCTGCAGAATGCCGCCCCAAGCACAAGCTTGGAATGCTGGTGCCTGGAGCCCGCTCTGTACAAGATATAGTTTCCACCCATGGTCTGATTTACGTTCCTAATCTCCTGCTGGTTTGGTTTAGGAGGCACAGTCAGCAGTGAGAAATGGTCACAAACAGGTGTCTGTACATTCTCCCATTGCAGGGAGAGTGGCATAGGACATGATACATTTCTTAACGTATGGAGACCTGATACTAACTCTGCTTCAGGATAGACTGGGGCTGTGCAGCTCCCCTCTGTTCAACTCCAAATGTGAAAAGGATTCAAACTGTTTTTAAAGTGGGTTGAAAGCCTGAGGATATCCGCAAGAAAATTAGGGGATGGCAACATCCATTATGGAGCTATTTATTGCGATTGTGAATTACTTAAAAAGGGAACACCTAGCTTTTTCATCTGTACTAAGTAAGAATTACATAAAGATGAATAGGGCATTGTAGATTGTCCTGCATTATAAATACTTCTACCAGTCACACTGAATGCAGGACTCACTACACATGACAACACACAGCGAACTAATGAAAGATAACAGCAGCTATCATATCAAGGAACATTAGAGTCAACTGCAGGGTTAAATAAAGAGTCGGAAGTCAGAAACCTGGGTCTTAGCAGAGGGAAGGTCAAGGTGCTGTGATAGCTTGAACTGTACAACTAAACGAGAACGGAAACCAATGTATGAAAGTGATTTTAGATTTTCCATTTAGAAACCAATTCTCGGTAGAGAACTGGGATATATAATATTACTCCTATCTAATAGCAGAAGACTTTAAGAAATGCATGTCCATCTCTGATACAAAGATTTTAAAGGGCTGGAGGTTGTCTACTTATTTCTAAATTGCAAGACTTTAGATTCTCTGAGATATAACTTGGACTGTTTTCTTGCTCTTTAAGTGTCTTGGTAAACTGGTGCTGCACTTGGGTAGTCTATTTTTAAAATCTCTCTACCACTCACAATACATGTATTCAAATTATAATGTACACCTATCAACAATTAGCAAACCATTACATATACTTCCCAGATTAAAAACCAACATGCACTGTAAAACGTGTAAGTTTTTCAAATAGTTTAATTATTTTTATGACCTACTAAAGCACAGATCATGAGACTGTCTATTGCTGAAAATTTAGTCCTGCAATCATGGAAATTAATGGCAATCTTAAGGGCCTGACTCTCGATTATGCTAAGGATTCTTCAGACTGATCCAGTAGTGTAAACACACCTTTTAGGAGGTGTAAAAGTAATTACAAACCCTTTTGTTATAGAGGTAATTTCCACCCACTTCAGGGCACCTGTATGTTGCCAGA
Source organism: Mauremys mutica (assembly GCF_020497125.1). Classification (NCBI taxonomy): domain Eukaryota; kingdom Metazoa; phylum Chordata; order Testudines; family Geoemydidae; genus Mauremys; species Mauremys mutica. Next base: position 76,546,896 of record NC_059082.1, on the reverse strand, counting down.
GAGGTGTAAAGGAGCTTTAGTATAAATGAGAATAAGACTTCTGGCTCCCTTTTCCTCTTTGTAAATGCCTCTATCTCACTTGAACCTCTCCTGTAGAATCCTCTTTCTCTACAGTATGTTTTCCTTCATACAGGGAAACATACGACAAACACTTGCACTATTTGTTCACTCTGTCTAAAAATTGGTGACTGCAAAGGATTTGCAGTTTAGGCTGCAGAGCGGAGCTCACCTCCCTGTAAAGTGTACTCTGTCACTGCTCTGCTGAATGCTCCCAGCCCGGCTCCATTGTAAGATGCCACCTGGATTTCATACTGAGTCCAGATGATCAGGTCTTTCACCAAACAGTAGTTAATCTCTGCGCTGGTGATGTTCTTATAGTGATACTCCCCAGGGAGGCCTGCCAGGCGATACCTGCATACAGAAAAGGAAAATTCAATGCAGTCAGTTAAAAGGCATCAATTATAGCAAATGCACTGACTGGCAAAACCGCTTCCTCTCTGAAGATGCAATATTCAAACTTTTACTGCAGAATTATACAAAGGATAATAGAACGTCCTCAAAAACAACAGACTAACCCCTGATAAGATCATACCCTGCTTGACTGCTATAGTATTTATAATCTGATTTCACTGAAATTACATGCTCAGGGCTAAACAAAACTGGCATTTTATCCTGTTATGTCTGTAGAAAAATTATAGCTTTTTAAATGTGGCTTGTCTAGTAAAAGCTGTGATTTAGTATAAAAAATATCACGGACAGGATTTTTATCAGGGTGCTGATGTAAATCAGTTTGAGAAATGTTTTCTTCCTCAGCCTCAACCTGAAAAGCAAGAAGATCTCAGTAGCGTCCAGGCCTTCTGGTCAAAGGGACTGTCAGCTCAAGCCTGCATCAGGAATCCACTTTCACAGAATGATTATAACAAGGCCTGAAACAGGGGTTGCCTAGGGACTGAAGGTCTTGCTAAAGAGTGGGAATTAGAAGAATGGTAATACGGAGATGAAACAGTTTGCCAAATGAGGATCAGTAATATAGCTCTATCTATATAGTGATGAACCTCTGCCAAAGAGGTGGAGCAACTGAATACATTTCCCTGTAGGAGGAGTTATGGAAAATAGAATTGATTTGGATGCATATTTTAGAGCCTTTTTTTGGTGTGTCCTTTTGCATTCTGAGAATCCATTGTTTTCTATAATTATCATTTCCTCTCAAACAAGCCTTGGAAATTTGAGTGAGACTGTTTGCTTTTTTCCCTTTAGGAATAAGCTGTGTAGTAGATACGTACAATATGCTAATCAACATATCAGAAATAAGTAGACCAAACGGCATTATGACTTGCAAATGAAGCATTGCTATTCTGTGAAAAGGCAACTATGGGAAGGTTTGGATTTTTATTCATCATACTATTTTTATGCTGTTTTAAGTCAGCCCCTGCTTAGCAATAACTAAAGGCTTATCTACATGAGAAAGTTTCATTGGTTCATTTACGGTGTGATTTTTAAACCAATATAAATTTAATCAGCGCAATCCCTGTGTTTAGACAAGGCCTAATTCTCAGAGATTTTGTTGTTCCTACAGAGATGTCAGTGCAGCTCTTGATCACCCAATAGCAGTGATACAGACAATCCCAAAGAGTTGGGAGAGCAGTGTGGCTTCCTGACTTGGTCATGTTTTGTATTGAGACTACAGCAGCATAGCTCCATGAAATATTAACAGAAAATCACAAGGCAAATATAGCAAAGCAATGTCAGGATCTCCCCCTGGGATTATTAGGTGGCTCTCTCTGCCTCCATTCAATGCAAGACCTCCCCTTCCTTCACTTATGGGATGATAGGAAGGTTGTATGAATCTTGGCAATGTCAATTCTTTGCTCAGCACTCTGTTTTCTCTCACAGGTAGCAGTCAAAGTGTGGAGTGCTCCCATGGTCTAATCTACCGTGCTCTTAGCATGACACCCCTATAAAAACAACACTCTGCTGGTGAGAAAAAGAGCAGAGGAAAAAGGCCAGTTCAGAAATGTTATGTCCTAGTGATTTTTCTCACCATATATATACTTTGATGTATATTGCACAGGCTTTGTGCAGTGCACCTTCATTTTTAAGATCAGGCATTCTGTCAGTTTAAGTCCAATACATCCTCTATGGTGGGATTCTATGCTGCAAAGACAGAGCAATGGACCTGATGTTATCGTGGGTCTTTCACAGCCTTAATTTCAAAAGGCACCTTTAATACAGAGCTACTGTAGTCTAACTCAGCTGAAACTAGTACAGAAAATCCCTTCAACAGCAGATACCTTCCTGTAACCCTCACATTTTGAATCCCAAGAACAACCCTGGAATATTACAGGGGAAAGTTTTGTTACAATTTTAAATTCCTGTTGAATGGTTTGTTTCCCTACTCAGGAGCCTAGACAATAATTTAAATGTCTAAAGAATGTTTTCAACAAACTCGTACAGACTGATGACAATGGACTGGATAGCTCTCTACTATTAAGAAACGGGATGTTAAAGAGAGGACAGGGATCAATTATGCTAATTTTGCATGAGCTGCAGAAGGAAATGTTTAACCTACAAATTAGTCACCATGTTATATGAAAGAGTCAGACAGTAGAACAGGCTGGGAAGGGTAGGGAGGCTGCAGAATTGCTATCTCCAGAGGTATTTAAGGGCAGACTAACTACCAATCTATTAGGGCTGGTTTAGGAATAACAAAACCAATCCTGTGACAAAGCAAAGGAATGGACTAGCTGTCCCACTAGAATGCCTTTTGATCCCACTCATTCAATAGTATTTCAGCACCAGAGAAAATGGTAACAGATTCTCTGATCCACCAAGGTTGCTTACCAACCGGACACGTGAAGCCATCTTCCTCTGTAGGGAGAAATCTTCTAAAATAACCTCCCTCACCAACCCTCAAGTAAATGGGGAGGAAGGGACATAGTAGGGGCAGAAAGGGGCATGGCAGAGCTGAGTTCCACCAAACAGGACACTATGCTGCCATTAGGGACCTCAGTAGTGTAAGCAAAGAGCAGGACACCTCCTGTTCCACCACAACCAGAGCTCTGAATCAGGGAGCTGCAACCAGCTCCCCATTATATCTGTGCCCAGTAGAGAATACGGGCCTGCAGCTTTCCCCAGCAATCCATCTGAACTCAAAGCTTCAGCTTCAGTCTTTGGCATATTGCAATTTTGATTCACAGGCTTTCACCAAGAAATGTAGTAAACTGGCCAAGATTGATGGCGTGCAAACAGTGTTGCCTACAGTTACAGTTTGTTATTTATAGACGGACCCACAGATGTGTATGACACCATAGTTGCTGCAGACAAATCCCTGCCCAGAGGAGCAGATAGTCTATAAAATAGATATAACACACGAAAAGATGACAATAAAAAAGGAGTGGTGGAGAAAGCATACCATAGAGAGAGCTCACCAAATACGGTATGTGTTGTGTACACATCTTTTCACTTTAAAAAATATTTTTTTACAAATTGACATTTGAAAATCTGCCAGGTAAGAAGGCTGGGGTGCAGGAATATAGTCAAGAGTTATATAAACCACCTTGTTGTATCCTCCTGATTGGGCATACAGACCTCATTGCTTGGGTGACAGGGAAATGGTTAACATTCTTCAGCTGTGTCTGCACTAGGCTTGGCAGGAAATTTCCACCCTCAGCAATACCACCAAAGCAGCTCCATCAAATGGTAGCAAAGTGGTAACACTAGTGTAAAAAGGGCACTAGCACTTTTACCACCATATCCTTTAGCAGATTTAGAGGACTAGTAAAAATGCCACCAGACACCTGTATTCCGTCTAAACTGGGGCTCCAACCTTGCTTGGTACTATACCAGTGGTTGTACAATCTTAGATTTCCCAGAAAAGAACTGTGTAGACAAGGCCTTCCTGAGCAGAGGGAATGCCACGGCTGCCTGCTCTCACTGCAGGGACAATTAGGGAGCCACCTGGGAACCATATAATCACTGAGTCCAGTTGGACTGGTTACTGACTCCCAAAGAGACTAGAAAATGAATGTGGTCTGGGAAGTCTCTCAATCTGATCATACTCTGTTTTAGGAACCACACCCTCTCCATAGAGAAGTGGAAAGATTGTATTAAATAAGTGGTTTTCAGTTACCCATTTGAAGTCCCTTTACGTTGATTTAGTATAGCTGGGCTGCAGAAAGACTATTTACTTAATTTATTTTTAACTCCAAACCTTAATCTGGCCATGGCTCACCTGATCTGTCACATCCTCTCTACTTTATTGGCAGTATCCTTGTTCCTCCAGAACCCAGAATGCCACTGTTCCACTTGTGTGACATGTCTGACTTAAATTATGAGCTCCTTGTGGTAGGGAGTCTTATTTGTCTGCAAAGCACTATGCACACATGGCACTGTGCAAATAATATCAAATGATAAATTAGAACAGAATTAGATATTGTCTTTTAAAACATTCTCTCTTTTTTATTTGTATCACACCGCTAGGATGTCCATCTCTAACACACTAAGACATTTAGCGCCAGACTTTATATTAAGATCCCTCTAAGCCAGAGCATAAGTCACTTACCTTAGGATGTACCCATGGAGAACCCCATTATGTTCACTTTCAGGAGGAGGCTGCCACTGAACCATGATAGACTGATTGGTACGTCCACTCGCTACTATGTTTTTAGGAGGAGCGCTGGGAGGTTCTTCAGGTAACATCAATCTAAGCACAAAAGAATGTGATGGGATGTGGGCGTTGCGAGAAAAAGAAAGCTCTAGCATTTTATTTTGTGTCCACTAAATGTGAACCAGCTTTATTTACTTAAGTCCAAAGACTAGAAAGAAGCTTAATGCTGATCAAACTACTGATGACTTTGCATGAAATAGTTACAACAAATCAACATAATAGAAAATCAGTTAAGCAAGCAACAAGGAGGACAGCTGAGGTAACCTTATTCTGTCTGAATCCCCCATGCTGTTCCAACTGTATGAAAACATTACAAGCCTGAATGAGTTAGAGCTCAGATCAGAATCTGTGACTCCTTTGACTCTTTCAATATTTTTCATATCAAACATTTACATTTTGAAAAAGCCATTTAAACCTCAGCTGTTCTACAATTCATGCTCATAGCAAGCTTTGGTTTATAAAGGTAGGGGGATGCATCTGAAACTAAATTTGATGAAGCCATCTTTCTATGGCACAACTGAAGTAATTATAGAAGTGACATGCAGTGACTGGGTGAGTGCTCTGCCCAGTCCAGAGTTAACCACTGAGTCTTAAACAGGAAAAAATATTTTGGCCCTACATGCATTCACTTCATCTCCTTCTATGATCCTGTTTGATTGTTACTCTGCAAAGATGGATGCACCTCTGTCCCCAATGCATGCAGAATGTGCTGCTGGTGCTAACTGCCAGTATGGCTAAATACTGCACAAAGTTCTTAGGCACTTCATGTAACCAGGGCTGTCCGCTGACTGCCCACATCCCCACGCTGTGGTACAAAAGGTAACTTCATTTTAACAATTCTGAACAACTGACAGATTAGGGGTTACTTCACATGCTGTGCATTTTACATAGGGATCTACTTTTACTTTACCTGCTGGTCTCAGTGCTATACTGGCCCTTGCCCACCTGGTTAACAGCGCACATCCTAAATTGGTAGGTACGGGCTGGAGTTAATCCACTCACAGTGATACTGGTCATCTTAGGGTTAACATTTGATAGATGCACTTTCCAGGGAGAGTCTGGTGGAGGAACACACACACGTTAATAATATTGAGGTGCTTGTTAGAAGCCCTTAAGAAAGTGAATATCTATGACTGCAATATGCTTCCTTTAACTTCTTTCCTCAGAGGAACAAAAGAAACCTTCCTATCTACCCCCATGGTTAGGTAGACTGCACATCTGTCTACTGGAAAGGGATGCTACACTTGTCACTGTAATAACTAAAAACTGTATTCATTAACATTTTAATAAAAGGAAATGAGCATAATAAAGACAGATGGGCTGTGTATTTCGCGACCCATCTGTTTAGCAGTCCATTACACACCACACCTATGAGTATCTCTGACTGAAGGGCTGTAATGAAATTCGCAGCTAGTCTGCAACATTTTTCTACCCAGCTTTCTAGCAGGTGTGGAAGAGTGACTCTGTCAGCCAAATTAGCTCTTTGCTGCAAGATCTGGGAAGGCTTCTACATGCCTGGATGTTTTCTACAGATGTATTGTCTTATATTCAGTCTAATAATTTCTTAGGTTGGCTCCTTGGAATAAACTGCTCCGGCAGTAGTGTAAAACCTCCACTGTCAGTTCATATACTTCACACACTGAGCTTTTCTGCTGTCTGAATTACATTCCCAAGTTTCAGAGGTGAAAAATGAGATATGTTGGAAATTAAATATTCTGTCATCTTTTCACCTTAGCATGTCATATTTCTTGTACACAGTAGGTTGCAGGGCTGCTACTAGCAGGTCACACTTCTGTACCAGATATGAAGTGGCCATAGAGCTCCTTCCTTATAGTGAACAGATGTGGCTGAGATTAGCTTAAATAAAGTATGGTATACACTGTGCCACCTAGTGATAGATTAGTACAATACAGATTAGCATTCCATTATATCTCCCCCTTAAATTCTACATTCCTACCATTTACAAAATTTACACGATCATGCTTTGAAGTTCAGAAGAGATTAATCTGTTAAGTGTCACTGAATCATACTGGTTTTCTAATTACATGATCTGAATGCATAGCAATTTAGTCATCTGGCTGTCCATTTGCTGCAACAATTGGCTATGTTCAGTTTGGAATCTTTGACTCATCATCGTCTTGTTCTATGTCTGACATCTGTAGAATTTTCTGATTGTTCAGTTCTGAACAAACTGTAGATGTTGGCAGTTTCTGTTGAACTCTTCACTGTTGGCTTCCATCACATATCTTCTGAACACCGAATTCTTTTTCTTTATGACAGCTGAAGTTTTTCTTTCCAATTTGACATGAACTCAGTCACCAGATTCTAGACGTGGCAGTTCTGAGTTCTGCCTGTTGTAAAAGTGTTCATAATCTTTTTTTCTTTTCTCCTTTTTATCCAATTTGGCAACTCTCTTCATGTCTGGCCACTTTGGAAAAGACTCTCTCAGGTTGGAACAGCAGTGCTGAGTGGTCTTCCCAGCAGAAGTTGTGTAGAACTAGACCCAGTAGCTGCTCTTGCTGTTATCTGTAACTTGGAGCAAGAAATGGCTCTTCCAGCAGTAGGATTTTCTTGACTGTTTTTACCACTCTCTCAGCCTCTCCATTCACTTGTGAGTAATGTGGACTGTTAGTAATATGATCAATCATATTTCGTTTGGAATGACTTATTCTGCTGCACTGAATTGTAGTCCATTGTGTCACTAGTTGTTCTGGAATACCAAAGTGAGCAAAAGTGCACTTGAGCTTAACAACACTGCATCATGCTTTGTCTTTCAAGTTAATTATTTCTATGCATTTGGAAAACAGACCAGTATGATCAGGTAATGATGTCTTCTGAATTAGCATAAATCTGGAGTTAGTCTCTTCCAAAGTCTGTCTGGTAGAGGTGTTTGTACACTACATCGTTCAGCATTGTCTCTCAAGTTTATTTGTACTGGATCTCCTTCCAAAAGTCCAATATCTTCAAACTCCTCTGTCGAGTTCTTCTACCTTTTTCACTAGGCCCATCATGGCTATCATGCCTAAGAAGGTTGTTGGTCTTTGATAGGGTTACCATATGTCTAGGTTTTCCTGGACACAGCCTCTTCTTGAGCCTCTCTCTGTTCAGGTGACTTTTCAAATATCAGGAAATGTCTGGGGTTCTTGCAGAGCAGACAAGCGGCTGCTCAGAAAGAGCCCTGATTGGTCCACTTCCTAACTGGTCCCTCCCCTCCACCTGCAGCTGATTGGTCGATTCCCCCAAAAGCCACAGCTGAATCCCACCCACCCAGGTCCCAACTCCCAGCCCTGGGGAGGAGGTCCCACAGGGAGGTGCTGACTGACAACTGTCACTGCTTGCACCAGCTGCCCTCACACCATGATAGGAAGCAACACCTGTGAGAACCCCCACCACAGGTTCTCCCTCTAGCACCTCCAACTGTACCCCCTATGCCATCCCTCCCTTCCGGCAGTGTCCTCTTTTTGGGAATCTGAAATATGGTAACTCTAGTCTTTGATCACATGCACTCTGAATGTAAAGCTATTGTTTCTGTGGTGAACTGACCCATGCAGTTCAAAATACCTCCAGGACAAGTCAGAACTGTTAGGTAACTTCAGCTCCGGGGGTGAGGGTGGGGTTGAAGGTTATTGTAAGTCCCTTCAGAGATAACTCTGACATCTGCTCCTGAGTCAATTTTAAAATCTTTCCATGCATATTAAGTTTCACTCTCTAGACAGGCTCTTTGTCATCACTAAAGCTACAATTTTTTCAGAGGTGGCGGAATTCACAAAATCTGACAGGGTCAACCTCCCCCCAACCCCCCGAACTCCGAGCCCACCACAGCTGGTAGGGGACCCTGGAGCTTCGAGCAGGCCCCCGCAGCTGTCTAGCCACTGCAGGGCCATGTGGGGACCCCAAAGCTGAACTCCCCATTTTGTCATGGATATTTTTAGTAAAAGTCATGGAGAGGTCACTGGCTTCCATGAATTTTTCTTTATTGCCTGTGACCTGTCCATGACTTTTACTAAAAATATCCATGACAAAAATCTTAGCATTAGTCATCACACATGATAGATCCACAGAAATAACGACTATTCATCATCCGTAATATGAAGCTCCTGGATTTAGTGTGGCAAACAGCTGCAAAATATCCATATTTTGCACATTTATTACACCTTGCACCTTTAGCTGGACATGCCTCATCTCATGGGATATGACTTTCCACATTTTGGATAAAAGGCTTTGGTGTTTGACTAGAATATGTCCCTCATAACCTGGAAGTTCTTTTCCCTTGCCTCAGGGTTCTTATGGTAATGACTTGTAGCAGTCCTACTGCATCTGTTAACAGCATCCAAGATAGTTTATTATTTTTCAAGTTTGATAAGTTGCTCTTGGTTTTGCTGTCTCAGCAGCTCAGACAGCTTTGCTATTTGAATAGATGTGTGTAGAGTTAAGTCTATTTTAAATAGCACCTGCTGTGACAAATTTTTATCTTTTAACCCACTAATAAGCCTGTCTCTGATATTTTCATGTTTTGCAGTTCCAAAATCAGTTTTCAGCCAATGCATGCAGAACCTAAAAATATTCAACATTTTCCCCAGGTCCTTGAAATCTCTTGATGAAAACATGCTCCTTCATACACCACTTGTTTCTGAGACAAAGTATGCATCAAACATAGCCAGAATGCTTCATAATCATCTTTGTGACGGTCTTCAGTAAAGGCAAAGGATTTAAAGAGATGCTCTTCCTGCTTCCCAATAGCATAAATTCTTCATTTTCCTTATAGAGTTTTGTAGCAACTGATAATCATGCAAAATACTGCTTCCTGTCTGTCCATTGTGAACGTTTGTCAAAGCTGAAACTCTGAGGCATTGAAGAGTGGCATGTTGATGAGATCCTTTGTTGCTTTTTTTTCCCCCAGCCTGCAACCTCTGTTGCTTTTGTTCCTTCTGTTTCTGTTTTCCTCTGGCACTAGTTTACTTCTGACACCACATCATGTATTTCTTGTACATGGTAGGTTGCAGGGCTGCTACTAGCAGGTCATGCTTCTGTATTAGATATAAAGTGGCCACAGAGCTTTCTTCTCAGAGAGGGACATACCAGCTGTTCACTAAAAGTTCCTTTAATGCTCTGCCAGGTATGGCTGAGGGTAGCTTAAATAATGTGTGTTACAGTGCCACCTAGTGGCTGAACATATATACAGTTTAGCATTCTATTACATAGCATGGTGTCATATATTCTCCCCCAAGTCTCGACTGGGGCAGTCAAGAAGAGGTGACATTTGGTTCTTGTCAGCGGATTTAAAGACTTGTTCAGTTTTTAATAATACCAGCTGTTTTCACGTTCCACGCTTAAAATTACAAACATTTCTGAAAACAACTGAGGAACTAGCCAGAAATTTTGGCAACATATCTGTGCATATGGTTCAGAATTGCACTGCAGTCCCTAACAGATCACCTAGATGAAGCCATACACTGCCTGCAAATGAAGATGAGATGTCCCAAATGTGTTAAATGTCACCAACATACAAATCACTAATTCAGTGCTTTGCTGGCTGGTTCTTTAACAAGTTAAAACAGGCTTGATGCCAGTTGGGCTACAAAGGCTGCATCTTTTAATTATTCAAAATATATTTATTATAGTAATAGCTTTCTGAGAGCAAAGTCGTCTTAATGTGATTCCTGACACAGCAAGTAGTAGGAATCCTGGATAGATACTTGCAGAAGAGTAGATTTCTCACACCAGGTGGTGTTTGTTTGGCAAAGGCTTGCTAACAGTGATCTTGACTACAAGAGCTTGATAGAAATCTACATTATGAGAATATGCTTACTCATATTTACTATGCAAACCATAGGCTAAGTTCTCTCTTTGCACCCTTTACTTTGCTTTTCATAGAACTTCTCCTATGACCGTGGCCAAACAACTGTTCATCTCACTACACCCAAGTGCACAATGAAAATTAATGGGAAGCAGGAGTTAAGGTATGGCTGACTTTAGTAAGCTCCCTGAAGCCACTTAATCAAGAAAATGGAAAAGCACACACAAACAAGAATGCTGAATGCCCTTAAATGAGCTAATCCGCACTGGTCCATTTCCTGGAACAATTCAGTTTCATTTGTTTACTGCTAGTGTAAACACCACTTGAGAGTGCTTAACCCAAACAGTTCGATCTAGTGAACAGTTTGATTCAACAACGGGGCCTATTAATCTCCTCAGCACCTTGGGGCTCTGCTCTGTTTATATACTGCATCTGTAGAATACTTTATTTATTCTTTTTCCTCTCCTGGTGGAAGATAAAAGATCTGGCAGGAAGGGAGATTAAACTGAAAACTAATATAAACGAACCCTATTCATCTCCTGGGCACTCTGATTTGTACAGGAAAAGTGGTTTGGGGAGGATTTGCTTGCTCATGGAGCAGCGGATACAGCAGGTTTGCAGAGTATCTTTAAAATTTAAATAGCAAGTCTTCTCTTGACAATCAATAAACTAAACCCTTTGAAAGGCTGCTCTTTCAGCTTAAATGCACAACCAAAACAGAATTACAAAGAAACTTGTTTCACCATGTAGAAGGACAATTTTGACATAGAAAACCTTCAATAAAAATTTCAACACCCACTTTCCCTTCTTTCAGGGATTACTGTCAGTCTCCTGACCCAGAAAGCCTGGAGAAGTTCTACAATGACAAAAGACTTGCCAGGTCAATCTATTAAATAAACCTCCATTATATTGAGCAGACAGTGCTAATCTTTCATTTAACTTAAGCTGTCCAGAACATACTCTGGGTTCCGCTCACTCGGTCTTCCAATTTAATTGCTGTTGGCTGAAAAAGTTTCTCATTTAGTTGTCAATCTGCTCAAACATGCTGGCTATTTTGAATTAGTGCTGTCTTATCTTTTTTCAAATTAAGAGCCATGAAAATAAGAAAGTGACTCTATACTTGACAGGTCAAGAAATCAAATGGTAAAGAACTTCTGTTTTGATTGTCAAAGAATTTCTGTTTTGGAGGCTCTTATTTGACACCAGTGACATTCCTTCCTAAGACAAGTGACTCACCAAGAGGAATTTCTTCTACACATTTGAAGTCTGCCTGCCGTTCTTAGGGGATATCAACTGAGTTGAAAGACTTCCTAACTCAAAATGGATGTCCTATTCCTTCCTGTTTATTGATATAGAACCATTGTTTTCTTAGCAGAAAGCTGATTTCCATAGCTCTGGAATATATTTCCGATGCCTCCCTGTAGCAGGGTGGACCCTTCTCCGGGGTTTTAAGGGGTTAAAAGTGGCCTGACAGAGCTGGGCTGATTGGGAAAGTGGCTGCAGCTGGAGGCCACGCCCCAAACTGAAGCCCTGTGGCTTATAAGAAGCAGGGAAGCCAGAGCCCAGACAGTCTCTCTCTCTGGAGGCAGAGAGAGATGGGCCTGGCTGCTTAGGGCCTGAGGCTAGATACCTGAGTGAAGCAGGGCTGGGAGACAGGCTGAGGAGCTAGGGAAGTTCCAGCCGGGAAAGCCCCAGGCTGCAGCCTAGCAAAGGGCCAAAGGTACTGGGAGTTGCAGAGGGCAGCCCAGGGGTAGGACAAAGCAGCAGGTCCAAACCCCTTGTGCCTGTGATGAGTGGGCTGATACTGCAGTCTGCCCCAGGGTTTGGGGCTAGACCATGACTGTCAGTGGCCACTACTGAGGCAAAGTGGGGGTAGTAGGGTGGGGGTTCCCCTGGGAGGGGGAGACCCAATTATAGTTAAAGGGGCACCGGGTCCAGGGAGGGACACGGGGGCCTGCGAACAGGGGGATCACCAGCCTGCCGAGGGCGCTCCAGGGCTGGCCTGAGTGAAATTCCGAGACCAACCAGCAGGAGGCGCGGCAGGGGTGAGTCAACCCGTTTACACTCCCCTTTCCAAGATGCTATCGTATAGCCTGCACTACTGGAAAGTGCTGAAGTTTCTCTTGTCTCCCCAGATACATCTGTGTTCATAACAATTTGAGAATGTGAAATATTCAAGTTCAAGGCTTCCAACAGTCTGCAGGAATCCAATAGGGTCCATTATTCCAATGTAATTTTAGGGATTTCACTTGGTCTGAGATCACTATCCTCTAAGGCAGGAGTGGGAAAACTTTTTGGCCCGAGGGCCACATCTGGGAGTAGAAATTGTATGGTGGGCCATGAATGCTCAAAAAATTGGGGTTGGGGTGTAGGAGCGGATGAGAGCTCTAGTTGGGGGTGGGGCCAGAAATGAGGAGTTCAGGGTGCAGGAGGGGGCTCTGGGCTGGGGGGGAGTGGGGTGCGGGGAGGGGGTTGAGGGCTCCGGGGTGGGGCTGAGGATGAGGAGTTTAGGGTCTAGGAGGGTGCTCCAGGCTGGGATCAGGGCTGGAGCAGGCAGTTGGGACGCGGGGAGAGGCTTGGGCAGCACTTACTTCAAGCAGCTCCCAGAAGCAGCGACATGTTCCTTTTCCGGCTCCTACGTGGAGGCCTGGCCAGGCTGCTCTGCACACTGCCCCGTCTGCAGGCACTGCCTCTGCAGCTCCCACTTGAGTGCCGGAGGGGGCCATTGGAGCGCATAGGAACCAGAGAGGGGACGCTGCTTCCAGGAGCTGTGTGGAGCAGATCCCGACCCTGCACCCCAGCTGGAGCACCGGAGCAGGGCCATGCCACGGCTTCCAGGAGTTGCATGGCGTGGCCCCAGACCCCACTCCCCAGTGGGAGCTTGAGGGCCAGCTTAAAACAGCTGGCAGGCCAGATCTGGCCCACAAGCTGTAGTTTCCCCACCCCTGCTCTAAGGCCTTACGGACTACCATCCTCTAAGCCTTATGTAGAAATGAGTCTTGGTCGTAACAAATAGCCTTCAAGCAGGAGCGGCGCCAGAGTTTCTGGTGCCCTAGGCAGAATTCAGGGGGCGGCATTTTGTGCGCTCCCATGGGGAGCTTCCGGTTCCACTCCCATCGCGCCGCCAAAGAAGGCGCCTCCGCCGAAATGCCGCAGGCAACAGCGGCAGTCATTGAGCTGCTCAATTGCCTGCCACTGTTTTCTGCGGCACGTCGGCAGAAGGTCCTTCTTCGGCGGTGTGACAGGAGTGGAACCGGAAGCTCCCGTGCGCCCCGTGGGGAGCGCACAAAATGCCCCCCCCCCGAATCCTGGCGCCCTAGGCAACCGCCTAAGGTCGCCTAATGGAAACGCCGACCCTGCCTTCAAGACATATATATTTAAGCCCTGATCCTGCAAAGGCTTACGCAACTACTTATTTTTAATCATTTGAGTAATTCTACTGAGTTAGTAGAACTATACACAGACTTAATGTTAAGCGTGTGCATATTTTTTTAGGAGCAGAGATTTAATATGGTCCTTACCTCATTATGAAGTAGCTCTGGGTTATCCTATTATATCTCAAGGCCCAAATATTCAAGAATACAGTAAAAGAGATACAGGCTTTCACCTAAGTTGCGTCCAACAAAGCTCCACAGACTCTTGCTCAGATAGCTACCAAGTAGAAGTAACTTTTGATTAACTCCAGAAACATTGACACCCTGACAATAACGTGAATGGATCTCTTCAGAGATATATACAACACAGAATTCCTAGGTACACCATAGCAGTGGCTAACCGTGTTATGAAGGCATACAGAATGATACCAGTACAAATCCACAGTAAGCCACACAATCACTTGTTTGGAATGTTTATTGTGAATGTGGGTTCTTACCCTTGTATGCATGTAGTTTGAATGCTTAAGGACCATTTCCCAGAAAATCTATTTTTATGAATCAAACTATACATTTTCCCCAAATGCAACATGTTTGAGGCCCTATGACTCAAATCACCCATGGTGGTGGTCTATTGTGACTAATTAGTTTGAAAACTGCTGTATCCTGCACGGTACACACACTTTGTTTTAAAGATTCGGTGAACAAGGTGAATGAAATCAGATGCTTTTCCTGCAACCCATCTACACAAGCTGCTGCTATTTCCCCCCTTAATTAAAATCAGTTGTTTACATCTTTTTACTGCACTGATACCAATGGAAAAGAGCTTTAATCCATGCCAGGTGGAGCAATACGCCATTCTTCAGTGGAGCTAGTAATTAGTCCCCTGAAAGTTTCACTCGTTATTTTGAGCCTTCTCCAGCTAGTTTTCTATAACAGATACCTTTAGTATGTATTTGCTCACAGTATGTACTTGAAAATGTGCAATGGATGTTAAAGCTATTAGAAATGTATTCAAATCACAACAGTCAAAAGAAAAATCAACAAAATCCAGGACCCAATTTGGCAACTATAACACTGCAAAATGAAACCCATGTATTAAAATTGCACAGAATCAAGAAAGAAGACTTCTGTGCATTACCGGGAACTGAAAAGTAATAACCCCACCAATCTTCATCTATATAACAACAAATGGGAAATAGGATACCTAACATATTGTACTGCTGCTGATAGTAAAAGAGCTACAGATACAAGCAAATGAGGTCATGGAGAGCGTATGCAAAAAATCCCCAATATTTTCTGTATACGAAAAGGCACCTGTGGCCCAAAAAGAACAGGCAGGAAAAAAAAAGTAAAGAAAATATTCTGTGAAAAACGAAGAGAGAATTTGTTTACAAACACTTATGAGACAAAGCTATGGCAACAGTATAGTATCACAACTCAGCATTGATCAGGAACACTGCTGAAAAAAAGACAGAAGAGACACGGTGCCAAGGTTACCTCCAGTAGGAAATCGGTAGGTGCCAACTAAGGCTAAACCATATACACGTCAGATGAAAATAACTCAATCAATACATTCCGAGATTTACAAAAAGAAATGAAATGGAGACAGTGAAGCTGTGCACTAATTAAAATCAGTGATACAAACCAAACTCACTGCTGACATTGCTTATGGTCCTTTTGGAATCGATAGCACATGAGTATTAATACATAAAAGGGGAGGACTGAAATAAGGGCACAGACTTTCAGGAACTCAGAGTCCCCTTTGCCCTGTGTAAACAAGTGATTATGAAGTGAGAATAATAAAAGCAATGTAGATAAAACAAACAGTGAAAACTCAAAGTACGGTATAGAATGGTCCTGGAAGAGAGAATTCTCAGTGAAGAGAAGGTACTCAGTTCATAGAACGCACGGGGTTTGAGGATTTTTTTGCAGTTATCCATCTTACTCAAGCACATATCTATGATTTGTGATGAGATTCACTCAGTGGTAGATTAAAATGCCTTCAGATAAAAATTATTGGAGCTATCTCACTGTGTGTAAGAGTTCAGAGGATCCTGTGGAGTGCTGAGATATTAGTCACATGACTTCTGCAGAACTCTCTCAGACCTTTGCTGAATGTCTTACATATTTTATAAGCTGAATTATTGTGTTTTCTAGCTGATGGTGCCTTTCAGACCACCAGAGTGGAATACTGAAAGGCTACACCTGAAGGCCACTACGAAACTTCAGCTGGTGAAGGAGGCTGACCACCTAATTAGCAGGCATCACATTGCACCCACACATTGTTCCAGAGTGTTCTAAGAGGCTCCATTCTAAATAGACTGGGAATCAGCCATTAAGAATCTTCTCAAGAGTTGCTTCCATGACAATAGCTATGAGTAGCACTTCAAAGCTGTGCTAGGATTGGATAATTGCACTCTGCCTGGTTGATGTCAAAATCATCAATTCTGAAACCTTAAGTCTGAAGAGCCATACACCCCAGCCTAGAAAGTGAGTCTTAAGAGTGATCCCAACCCCAGGTTCTCCATGTAGCAAAACAAGTTGCTATTCACTAGATGATCTGAAATCATCACAATTTACCTTTAGATTTGCAGTAGCTAACTTTCGGATGGTAGAAAAGCAGCACTTTTTGCTTTGCCATGGGAAATCCATTTTTTGGGGCCTGCCGTTCCAATTCTCAGGGTAGTAGAGACAAGAAAGTCTCGCTAAGGTAACTGATCCCCAAAATGGGAAAGAGGAGCAAAATAACTGCCCTTTGTGCACCTCACCCCTGAGCCAAATTCTGAAGAGGAATTAGCTATGTCCCTGGATAACACTGCAAACAAAGTGCCATGAAGTGGCAGCCTGGCAGGAAAAGGGAATTGTGAAGAGTGACAGTTCAGAATGGTCACCTTTGCAACCTATGAAGCTAGGTATCCTTTTAGGCACTAGTCTCAATTGCCAACTTAGAGGAAGGGTGTTAAAATAGCAGAAGAGGGAAAGCAGGAGTTAACATATGAAAATGTATGTGCATTAAGGATGGGTGTCTTGAAGGCAGAGTGCATCGTTACCTCCATTTCCAGCATCTTTGGTAAGCCATTAAAATAATTATTAACATTGCCATGGTGTCTAGAGGCTCCATCTGAGATTGGGGCCCCACTGTGTTAGGAGCCATATGAACACCAAGCAAGAGAGAATCTCTTTTCCAATACACAGACAAAACAGACAGAGGGTGAGAGAAAAAGTATTGCTATCCCCATTTTACAGATGGGGAACTGAGGCGTAGAAAGGTTAAGTGACTTGCTTGAGATCATACAGCAATTCACTAGCAGATCTGGGGACGGAGTCCGGGTTTGCTGATTACTTTAATCACCTGTTTTTCTTCATAACCTTTCGGAGGTGATGTTAATCTAGATCAGGGGTTGGCAACCTTTCAGAAGTGCTGTGCCGAGTCTTCATTTATTCACTCTAATTTAAGATTTTGCGTGACTCTAATTTAAGGTTTAGAAGGTCTCTTTCTATAAGTCTATAATACATAACTAAACTATCGTATGTAAAGTAAATAAGGTTTTTAAAATGTTTAAGAAGCTTCATTTAAAATTAAATTAAAATGCAGAGCCCCCTGGACCAGTGGCCAGGACTGAGGCAGTAAGATTGCCACTGAAAATCAGCTCGCGTGCCGCCTTCGGCATGCATGCCATAGGTTGCCTACCCCTGATCTAGATTAAAACTCAGGAGTTCTTGTTCCCAGTCCTGTGCAGAAACCATACTTCTCTCTGAATATGCAAATAGCAGTAATATTTTATTACTAGCTCCGGTAAAAGCTAAGCCCGAAACGAAGGTTGAATAGTTAAGAAACACAAGAGGTTGCAATGTATTGACTCCACTTACTGTTCTCAGACAACTCTACTATATAGTAGAGAACAGGGCTGTTTCCATCAAAGGGACGCACCCAGGAAAGCATCACGCTGTGGCTGTATGAAGAATTCAGGATGGCCAGAAGATTCTGAGGGGAGTGAGGCAGCTCTCTATTTAAAAAGAAAAGAAAAGAAAAAATGAAGGGATAAATCCCACAGAAAAATCAATCTTCACTTCATTTGGTCTAATGCTTGTAGAAGGTTAGACATTCATATAACATCAGACTTGTACATAAGAACACCCATACTGGGTCAGACCAAACGTCCATCTAGCCCAGTATTCTGTCTTCCAACTGTGGCCAATGCCAGGTGCCCCAGAGGGAATGAACAGAACTTGTAATCATCAAGTGATCCATCCCCAGCTTCTGGCAAACAGAGGTTAGGGACACCATCCCTGCTCATCCTATCTTGAGTAGTTTTGTATCATTTGCAAATTTTGCCACCTCACTGTTTACCCCTTTTTCCAGATCATTTATGAATATATTGAATAGGACTAGTCCCAGTACAGACCCCTGGGGGACACCACTATTTACCTCTCTCCATTCTGAAAACTGACCATTTATTCCTACCCTTTGTTTCCTATCTTTTAACCAGCTATTGATCCATGAGAGAACCTTCCCTCTTATCCCATGACAGCTTACTTTGTTTAAGAGCCTTTGGCGAGAGACCTTTGTCAAGGACTTTCTGAAAATCTAAATACACTATATCCTTGGATCCCCCTAGTCCACATGTTTGTTGACCCCCCTCAAAGAATTCTAGTAGATTGGTGAGGCAAGCTTTCCCTTTATAAAAACCATGTTTACTCTTCCCCAACAAATTATGTTCATCTATCTGTCTGACAATTTCGTTCTTTACTATAATTTGAACCAGTTTGCCAGGTACTGAAGTCAGGCTTACTGGCCTGTAATTGCTGGGATCACCTTTGGAGCCCTTTTTAAAAATTGGCGTCACATTAGCTATCCTCCAGTCATTTGGCACAGAAGCTGATTTAAATGATAGGTTACAGACTACAGTTAATAGTTCTGCAATTTCACATTTGACTTCCTTCAGAACTCTTGGGTGAATACCATCTGGTCCTGGTGATTTATTACTGCTTAATTTATCAATTTGTTCCAAAGCCTCCTCTAATGACACCTTAATCTGGGACAGTTCCTCAGATTTGTCACCTAAAAAGAATGGCTCAGGTTTGGGAATCTCCATCACATCCTCAGCCGTGAAGACCGATGCAAAGAATTCATTTAGTTTCTCCACAATGGCCTTATTGTCCTTGAATGCTCCTTTAGCATCTCAATCAGTGCGGATTTAGGCCAATTCCCCTAAATCGGGCCCCGCACCTAAGAGGGCCCCGCACTCTAAAGAAGAGCGCCTAACTTTTTAATTTTTACTCACCCGGCGGCAGTCTGGGTCTTTGGCGGCACTTCGGCGGTGAGTCCTTTACTCGCTCCGGGTCTTCGGTGGCTTTTTGGCGTCGGGTCCTTCAGTGCCGCGGAAGACCAGGAGCGAGTGAAGGACCCACCGCCAAAGTGCCGCCGAAGACCTGGACCGCTGCCGGGTATTCGAATCGGGCCCCGCACTTGCTAAAGCCAGTCCTGATCTCGATCATCCAGTGGCCCCACTGGTTGTTTAGCAGGCTTCCTGCTTCTGATGTACTCAAAAATTAATAGCCAATAAATAAAACTGGAGTCTTTGGCTAGCTGTTCCTCAAATTCTTTTTTGGCCTTCCTAATTATATTTTTACACTTCATTTGCCAGAGTTTATGCTCCTTTTTATTTTCCTCACTAGGATTTAACTTCCACTTTTAAAAGGATGCCTTTTTGCCTCTCACTGCTCCTTTTACTTTGTTGTTTAGCCATGGTGGCACTTCTTTGGTTCTCTAGTACAAGCATCTTATTATTTAGACTTCTAGCGCTGATATATAAGCACTTTAAAAACTTGTCTCTTTTTAGCTGTCTGCCATTACATGATGTAATTGAATGGGATTTTTTTCAGTTAACTGTTTCTCATCAGATCCTACCTGTATTTTATCATCTTCCATCCTCTCCTCCTTACTAGGACATAGTGAATCTCCACTAATAGATCCTCCCGTAAGGGATGTCTGTGTCCGAACCCTGTGCTCCTCCGCACCTGTCGGCTTTCCCCCAGCCCTTAGTTTAAAAACTGCCCTATGACCTTTTTAATTTTAAGTGCCAGCAATCTGATTCCATTTTGGTTTAGGTGGAGCCCATCCATCCTATATAGGCTCTCCCTTTCCCCAGTTCCTAATGAATCTAAACCCACGCACTGAGACCGTGCAGTTCGATAGTTGTATACGTACCAGTAGCCACTGGAAAACAAATAAATAAAATAGATCTCTAAATTATTCACAGTTTTGTCCTGTTTCTAAAATGTAATTTATGCTGAGATTCCTATGGCTGACAGTGCAACAGCGAATGGAACTGTGACTTACTGTGGAAAAAGCCAAATTCAAACTTTTTTTTTTTTTAAATCGAGACAACTTGGTTAATACATTTTTTTCCTTTTTCTTGTTTTAAAAATCCCGAGGCTATCCTAGCAACGCACAGAAGTAAAACATATAAAAAGTAAAACACATGGGAGACATTATTTAACATGGAATTTTTCATACTCATTGACACTATCCAAACAGAGTTAGTAATCAGAATTAGCATATGTATTTTTAGGCTACAAAACAGCTTGATTAGCAGTGGATGAAAGCTTTTAACTGTCATTGGTAGAATCTTTCCCTCATATAAAAGGAATTTTTGGAAGCATCCAAGCAGAAAATGTAGTGAAAATGCCTGCAGAAACTCCATGGAAATGCGAAATGAAACCATTATAAAAAAAACCCACAACCTCAATTAAAAAGTGCAATTCCTAAAAATACATGTGCCATGACAAATACTTCATTTGGATTCACTGGCTGAAAGTGATGGAGGCTGTACAATGAGGTGCGGAAACCAAATTCTGCTGCATTCATTGAATGCTGATCTACAACACATATAATGGCTATCCCTGTTTTGTATTTTATAAACCTGAGTTCTGTTTCTTGCTATCTCAGTCCCTAAGGGCTAAGATCTCCCAGTCAGGGAAAGCAGAAGAAGAGGGAGTGCTGATTATCACCCATTTGATCTACCTCTCCTCCTCCTCAGAGCTGACTGTAAATTCTTCCTCAACATCCATTATTGCTGACCCATGCTGGTCAGAGCAAAAAGCCATAATTGTACTTGACATTCTTGAATTAGCAAATGTACTCATTTATTTTCTTAATTCATTAAGCTGCTGGATATTTACCGCTCTCTAAAAAGCACAACGAACTCCTTCGCCGGCACATCTAAACATACAAATGATTCCAATGCAGACCGTATCTTTAAATCAGAGCAGTGCAAACCATGCTCTGAATTTCAGATTTCTTGTGGGAGGAAGAAGGTGAGTTATTTATTTTTGAATTAAACATTAAACCACATTAAGGGTCCTGTGCTGTATTTCATCCTAACCCCAGATCAACCTGTGCACCTTGGTTCAGAAAGCACATTTGCAATTAAGCTGGCAAAGGAACCTGCTGAAGGTAGGAGAGTGAAGTGGCTGGTTGCGTAGCTGCTCACTGATGTCACAGACCTCCTCTATCTATCACAAGGCCCTGTGGGGAATGGGGCCGAGATGTGCTGCAGCCACAGCCTCCTCCAGAAGAAGACACTAGCACAGGGCATTGCATAAGAGCAGTGGCTATGGGGAGCGGGGGTGGGGTTGCAACCATTTCCACCCTATTAAGCACTTCATAAACAATTATTTGAACATATTAAGGATGTTGCCAGTATTTATATTGATTGGATAATCCTGTTTTCTTGTAAATGTAGAGAGTTGCATTTAAGTTCATTTGGGGATATAAGAAGCTATCTTATTGGGGAAGAGTTTGCAGGATAGCATTTTTCTTTAGGGTATGTACTGAATGATTTTACAGAGGAAAATGGACATATCCTTTTTCACTCTCAGTTCTGTGCTGAAACTTGTCCAGGGACCTAAAATCGCTTTCTGACAGTTGAAAAGGAGACTGTCAAGCTTGTCTAGAGACCCATTAAGGAAGCAGTCAAGAGACTTGTTGGAGTAGTGATACGTGAGCTAATGTTCTTTTTAAGCATAAACTGAGTTTAAACATGTTTTTGCTTAGGATTTGGTTTAGTTGATTATTCTGTCAGATTCACACCTAATGCTAAAATGCAGGACAATTAGTTAGCAGCATGAAGGAAATGGGAGGTGTGCTCTGTTCCCAGAGAGCACTAACACCATGAACTGTAACTTTCATGCAATACACCTAGCACCACTAGTATAATTTCCTTTAATCTTAAGGGCCTACCTTGTCTAGCAACAGATGGTGTGCACAGATTTAAGCCCCTGGAGGCGGATACAGAGCGTGTGTAAGAAACACACCTGACCAGAAATGAACATTTAAAATTAAAAAGAAATTGGAGTGGGGAAGTGTATTGCTCTCTCTCAAATGCACAAAAGTGGCGATTAACAAATATTAATTCCCCACTTTATAAAACACTTACACTTTGTACATAAGAGATGGTGGCAAAGGAGGAGGAGAGCGTGCAAGGCAATGATAAATGAATCCCCCATCACTGTCATGAATATTCATGCCCCCAAAGAGAGTGCTGCTTTTTTCTTTTCTAAGAAATTGCTTTCCCTTGCTGCTTAAACATACTGAAAGTCATGTGCATGCATGATAATTTTAACTGTGTTTTAGATTGAGAGGAACTTCCACCTAGGACTATTCTGCCTCTAACAAACCAAGGAAGAGAGCGAGACTTGGGATAATGATGTGTGGGGCATGGAACATTCCTAGGACAGTTGTCATCAGTCTAATTCAAGAACTGATTTTTTTCTCACTCTCCTAAGCTACAAATAGAAATATATGAAGATCTCACATAAGAAATATCATGAGCTCAGATCATGCACCTGTCATGCTAAGGAGTCAGGTGTGGTCACTTTTCTCCATAACTTCCACAAGACGACTTTCTATGGTGATATAGTTTTGTATCTGCCTTTTACTGTCATGTCTGAGGTTAATGAGAGCGCCACTGAGGTCATCTGATGGGACTCTGACAAAGCAATTAAAATAGGGGCTATGTAAACAAGAATGAATGTGCAGTCATGGTGACAGGGCTAGAGAATGTTAGAGAGTTGCAGATGATACATGTTAGAAACAAATACAGTAATATTTTGAGTCAGCTCATAACTGCCAGAGGGCAACTAAAAATTTTTACACAGCAAACACACATTGTGTCTTATAAAATTAGTTAGAAGAAAACTACTTGCTATGGGAACTAAACCAGACATGTTGTTGGAGAGATTTCTAAGAAGAATGGCCCAAGAGCAGGTAATTAGAGAGATTGACTGAAATTAAACAAGCCTTCTTGTCAATTTATAAAAAAGCTTTGCTCCTAACTCATGAATGATTTCCTAAGTCAGATCCACCATACACCAGTTAAATCTGGAGCTCAGCTGATGGATCCAACAACTTACTAGGAAGTCAAGGTAGGAAATCTAACAAAACACACTGCCTTGATGGCATTGTCATAAATGTTTCTAACATATTAAATTAAGAGCCTGTCTTCTGTTCAGAGCTTTCCCATTTGTCTGACCAAACTCCCAACACAGGAATGATTAGTGTACTCCCTACAGAGAACAGTCAGGTGAGTGTGCCTTCTTGAAAGCCTATATCATGGCTGTATTGAGAAATTACAAGTTTGGCCAGAGTCAAATCAGACTGTTTGCACTAATTAATGTTATCTATTATTTGTATCACAGTAGGGGACCAATTATGCTAGGCACCACATATCCACATAGCTCCTGTCTAAAAGAGCTTATATTCTAAATAGACAAGACTGACAAAGGGATAGAGAAGGAAGCTTTTTCATTCCTTGTGATGATTCAGGGAATCTGTCAACGTGTAGCTTATGAATTGTGGTTGATATTGGGGATTTTCTGTATATCTGTACCAGACTTCAAAATCCACTCTGAATGTGGAACTTGGTTGTCTTATCTGCTATCTTTTGTCTCCATATTGAGCTAAAATCCAAAATGTGCAAAAGGAGAAATTCATGCACCTGGCACAAGGCTAATAACAGAAGGACATTTAACTTTGACAATCATTCATTCAAATGGCACCCCATTGGACAAAGAGTTGGCTGCTACCCAGGGCACACCAGTTTTCCGGTCTGAATTCCAGGGGAGAGGTTACTAAGCAACGGATCACCTGATGAGGTACTCTGATTATTTGATAAGGCTGAGCAGAGGGTCATCTGACAAAGGGGATGGGAGGTTATAAAAGGCAGAATCTCTCACTAGCCATTTTGGAAGTGAGGAGAAGGAAACATTCTGACAGGAGAGAGACACACACTTCATGATTAGGAGGAGAAGACGTGCAGAAAGTGGGGTGAATCTTAGATGATTTTGGTCTATGCTCAGAGAATGCAAAACAGTAGTCAGAGAGCTGAAGCAGGGAAGCATGTGTTTTATTGTTTTGTCTAGAATTATATATTTCTTGTGCTAGCTAAAGCAAAGAGTAATTGTGTTTAGAAATCTTTGCAAAGTCTGTATGTTATGTGCTGAACCCATCATGTGTCCTTGAAGAGGTGAACTGTAACTCCAGAGTGCCCACAAGGGTGGAATTCTGGGAGCAGATGTGCTTATACTATTAGAAATATGGGAGCTTAGACTTGGTCCTGGTGCATCGAGCAGCTAGGCCTCATGGTCCCATTTCTATAAGGGGTAATGGACAGAGCTCCTGTGCCTAGGAAATGTGCCAAGGATACCAAAGAAAGAAACAGGGCTGCAGCCTACTCAGATCAAGGGAAGCCTAAAGCACAGGGAGTCCTTTGAGGTGGAGGCCAAACACAGCAACCTGGTGAGCATTCAGAGGGAGGTCTACAAGGGTTATGTAACATTCCCCTTTTACAGATGGGAAAACTGAGTCAAACAAACATTAAACGGCCCAGGGTCACACAAAGTCTGTGGCAAATATGGGCTTTGAACTGATTGACTTTCAATGGGCATTCAGTGCATTTGTGTTCCTTACACCTTAGTGTAGGGCCCCATGGGTCTAGAATCCAGGCTTGTAGAGCTACCAGGGAACTGGCAACTCCAGGTTGCCACCCACAGCAGCTATAATCACCTTGTGCTCCACTTTCCATGACCCACAGTTGACGGAAAGTTCCACCTTAATGGCTTGACCTATAGCAGCCCCATGGTGTCTAATTATCTCCCTGCACTATATAGAATGTTCCAGGAAGTGTCCAGGCAACAGCACAGATCTTCTGCAGCCATGACGACTTTTCCTGCTTCTTGGTCTTGGATTCCTGGCTTGACTTAGGCTTGCTTTGGACTTCACCTCCTGTCTTGGATCCTGAAACCTGACCTGGACTCTTGATATCGACCCCAGTCTGGCCCTGACTATGAATTCCTCAGCTACTCCTAAGGCTCAGGTTTGCCCCTGTTCTGTCCCTTGGCCCTGAGAGCCTGTGTTGGGAGCCTGACACTTAAAAAAATATCCCTCTAATTGCCCAGAAGTAGAGGAAAGATACAGGTATCCAGGGTGGAGGAAGGCGGCAACTCCTCTGGCAGATTGCAAAGTTAACTAAGATATAATACTCACGTCTGTCACTGATTGAGAGCCTCTTTTTGAGCATTTGGTCAAAGCCATTGATGTGAATGCTCACAGATGAGAATGTACATCCAATGTTTGTTAATATTTTTCACAAAACAGTTATTTGTGGAACAGGGAATTGCATAGATTTGTCATGCATACAGCAGCTGGTTTTTAATTTAAATTTTACTTCAAGAATTTCCTTCCCAAGTATTTTCTTCTCAGTTTCACTTCTATTGTATTATATATGTCTCTATTTTGTGTGGATTTGTGCTACTGAGCCAAATAATGTTAATGCAAGTTGTCAAAAAAACAGCATTCCTTTGTGTTCTTGCAGTACTTTATCTCAGCGAGATCAAAATATTACAATTCAAAAGTATAACTGAGTAACTTGCCAGTTACCGGAATTCTCTAAACAGACTGGGTCTGATCCATTCCCTGGATTCATGTGGCAGATGACAAGGTATAGGCTATCAGTAGCAGAATATCCTCAAGGAGTGAGGACAGAGTGCCAACGGTCTCCACTCTACAGGGGGACCCAAAACTAGCCAGCAGAGTAGAAAGTGGGCAGGGTTGCAGGGAGGGACAGGCCCAGGACACTTGAGAGATGTGTCCCTTTCAGGTAACTTCCACTGGCAGGAGTTCTATAGGGTGTAACACTGTTCCCTATTGATAAAACCCCCAGAGGTGAGCAGGGACATTAACACCACCTACCATCCTCTGGCGATGAATGCATCTGTTGGTGCATCTGCTCCAGAACACAACATAAAAGGCTGCCTTTTGCTGAACAGACTTGAGAACTATTCAGATTACTTAAGACACAGGAGTGTGACACACATCAATACAGATTGGTAGCTTGGCTTCAAAGCCTTGGTTATAAAGATGTGGCAGCTTTCCTCCCTCGTGCCTGTCCACCTTCCAAAAAAATACTACACATATTGCCAAAGCCCACAAAGGCTCCAGAGAAGTCTGGATAAATGGAAAGTGAAGACGGTTGAGTGGAGGTAATATTTGGAATGCTCCTCAAAAATTCCCACTCTTGGAGACTACCCAGCAGTAGAAATGTACTCCAGGAGGAGAGCGGAAGAATGCTTATTTAACAAGAGAAAGTATGGCAGCTCTCTCAAAATTGGCATCTGATCTAGCCTTGGCACTGTGCGTAATGCTATATAAAACTGAGCTCCGTGTAGCAAGTCTCAAGGGGGAGCACATTACACTGCCAGGCGGTAAAATGAACCATAAGAATCTTCTCTAAGAGATGATCAGGAGTGACCAGAAGAAACAGATGCTATTTTAGTTACACTAAAGTGCAGTTTAACTCAAAAGAATGACTATATAAAAACATTACCTTCCTACTCAACATACATCAGTGTCATAGCTTATGACTTGCGTGATACCAATACAATTCTATTGCATTTTACTCCTGTTAGACAGAGTCAACACAGCTAAGGGTGAATGAAGGACGTTCTATTCTGGCTCACACATCATCATCAGTATTGTTAATTAAATACCAATGTCACGGCCAAATTCTGTCCTAAATTAAGATAATGGGCTAAATTCTGCTCTCTGCACTACACTGACTTAGTGAAGTTACACTGATCTAAATCTAGAGTAAGTGAAAGCAAAATGTGGTCCACTGGTAAAACTGAAGGCAGAATTTGGCCTGCAAAAATATTCGTCTATTATTGCTGATGATGCACAAGCCAGAAAACAGTTTGATTTTCAGACCATAGCCTGAATATGCTGGGCTGGCAGACAGAAAAAGACATCTTACTTGTAAACTGATCATATTTGATCTAAAGGGATAGAGACAGAAAATACAGAATCCTACAATGCCTTTTTTTTTAAACAGTCCTTTTGCAGAATACTGCACTTTAAAGGTCTTTAAAAAACTATCATTAAGAGCAGAGAAATGCATTTGGTTGAGGAAACTTTACTTGAAAATTTAGAAATGCAAAGCAAGCAGGAAGAATAAAAAATGCCTTAGAGACCAACAGTTCTGAAATCTGTTGAATTGTGAGGAAAGCAAAAAAACTGGGAGATGCATTTTTATAACCGCGAGTCCCTGGAGCTGATCTATTATTGCTATTTCTCAAAACATCTACAACATGCACACATGTCTATACATGTTGGCTCACAGTCTCCCAGGAGGGCTAACTGGCTTCTGCCATTTGGAAGTCCATGCAAACACAAAACTGAGGATCTCTTAAGGCAGTGTCATTAGCAAGAACTACTGGCTTAACATTTTCTTTAAAAAGTAATAGAAAGAAACAGTACAAAAATGCTCAAGAGAATTAAAAACCAAATACAATGTGCCATCAAAAGCCAGACAGCTGGAATACTTACATCACTTCTAGTCGAGCCTTTCTCGAATCATTTCCTCCGAAAGAAATAACCTCACAGGTGTAGTCTCCGATGTCACCTGACCAGGTCTGGCTAATAAGGAGGGTACCACCTTTCTCTACTGTAACTCGGGAACTGCTAGATGGGTTTATTACAATGCCATCCTTCTTCCAAACATACCTGGATGTCACAATG
Source organism: Mauremys mutica (assembly GCF_020497125.1). Classification (NCBI taxonomy): domain Eukaryota; kingdom Metazoa; phylum Chordata; order Testudines; family Geoemydidae; genus Mauremys; species Mauremys mutica. The sequence continues at coordinate 76,518,982 of NC_059082.1, read as the reverse complement.
TTTCAAAATGTTAACAAATACAACTAAGAAAGCTCAGAAAGATTTGTACAACAAGGTGATATCAGCTGTTAAAATTCTACAGTAAAAATGACACTAAACTGATAGACCACTACAAATATTTTCAGGACCTTTAAAGCCTTTATGAAGTACTGTACTGCAAGTAACTTAATACACATTATTAGGTAAAAGCAGTGTGATTGAATCTTCATCTGGCTCATTTCATTATCTCTGTGATATCAAACACTAACCCATTCCATAAAAAAATACTCAGTAACAAAAATATTTGCAAAAAGTGAATACAAAAGCGGTGCAAGGAAGTTATGACCCAAGTGAATTCATTCTTTCAATTTAAGCAAATACTGCAAAAAATTTCCACAAGTATTTACCTAACTCTGATTTTTATACTATATGTGTTTATGGGCCAGGTCCTGGGGTGTGGCCAAAATGCACGAAGTGAAAGTCAGGAGGTGGTACATGTGCAAAGGTTAATTAAAGCTCTCCTTTACACTCTCCTGATGCAGCTGATATTTGGTGCAGACCATTCCCCCTATTGTTCTAACCAAAGGGGACCAAAAATGCAGCCCAGTATCAGGGTAAAATAGAACCACTTTGACTTCCCCTTTCTCCAGCCACACCCTCATACTCTTATGACAGCAGAAGAGAAGGAATATGGCTTAAGAGCCCCTCTGTTTGGTGTATGGATTTCAGGATCTCACTTACACGGACTGATCCTCCCTGAGCTAGTTACACCAGGTATATTGCCAGATTACACCAGTAACAAAATGCAAAATGGCTGCCATGCCAGAGGATCTAGCCTTGTGTGTGTAGATTTAGATACATGTATACAGCTACACAACATGTGTATAGACAGCCCATAGCCCTACAATCAAGTATGGTGCCTTTAAACTGTGCATATTTTAATGCTGTCAGTTTGTTAAAAGTGGGGAGCTACCTCTGAATCATGTGTGCAGATCTACTAGTTTAGAGGCAAGTTCTGCTCTCCATTACACAGGGTTCAATTAAATGAGAATTTATCCCTTAGTTATTAAAGTGTTTCAGAAAGTGGGGACAGCCCCCCTCCTAGAGTTTCAGCACTCCCAATGTAAACACTTCTGAAGTCCTATTTGATCCCTTTGGGCTTTACTCTCATTAAGTAGCAGCTTCTGACAAGTTGGTTTTATTGATAGTGTATTAACCTTGACAGTGAAATCATGGAAGGCTGTATTGAAGTCATGAAGTGGAACATAGCTCATTGTAAATAATACATAAGACTGAAGTAGAAAATGGAATGTATGTGATTAATGATGCAGTCTACAATCTTATGATGAGGTAATCAAGGGCTTGATGCTGAAATCTGGGATCTTGAAACTTCTCACCTAATGACACTCTGATAGTTTGTAAAATTAAGTTCAGATAAGCCATACAAACAATAATGGACACCACCAACCTGATTGAAATTCTAGGGTCATGAGTTGCTTCACATTGTAGAGTGGCTGTGGTTCCCTTAATAACAGTGCTGTCTTCAGGAGGGTGAACAATAAAAGTGCGATCTGAAAAGAACAGAAGCCAGTGTTCAGGTAAAATTGCAGACTTATCTTGTCTTTCTCAAAAGGCAATGAACGAGTTATTCGTCACTAAGGACAAGAAGCTCTCTTTCACTCTGGCAACGGGAGTGTGAGCGTGAAGCTCTCTGAATGGCATATGGAAGGTTGTCCAATAGTTAAATCTAACAGGCAGGACACTCTTACCACTACTTTATGTGGATCCCTCCTCACCCCTCGACCTAATTTAACTACGTAAAGGTGAGGTCCTAAGTATGTGATGAAGAGGCTTTAGAGAAGCAGCAGAGGACATCAGCATGAGCAGTTTTTAGTTAATCTGCGGGCAGTGCTTTGAATATGAAAAGCGCTAGAGGAGTACTAAATGTTATTTGTTGTCTTTGCTGCAACCAGTTACTGGCAACCCCAAAGTCAAAGTTCCAACATCATCTATGGTGCCTATAAGTCAACAATAATATATTGTTATTCAGGAGCCCAGGCATGCTATTTGGAGTCAAAAACTGTGCAAGGGAAGAAGATACTCTGAAAATTATTCAGAAACAGGAAAATATAAATGGCACCTTATCCCATCAAACCTATGCAACGAGGGTGGAAGAAGAGCAGTTTCAAGGAGTGAAAATGTTCTTCATAAGAAAGAGGTGTTTTCCCAAATGTTGCAAAACTATCTTCATTCAAACACCTCTGGAACACAATAATTGCTTGTAATTACAGCAACTAGATCAAATGTGAAGGATCTCTATTATGCTCAGCAAAGAGGTGGGGGCAGCTCATATCATCAGCTGAAACAGGCAGACAGTAATGTGTGGAAGATGGGTGGATAAAAGGAATGCAGTCCCAAATTCCCATAGAGATGATAATCCATAACAAATGAGAAATCACAAGTGTACAAGAGATGACCAACTGAATCAGATCTGTACAAGTAGAGATATCATACTATTAGAGACAATGTGGGTGAGGTAATATCTCATACTGGACCAACTTCCGTTGGTGAGGGAGACAAGCTTTTGAGCTTACACAAAGAAGAAAAGCTCTATCTATGCTCTATTGTCTCTCTCACCAACATACGTCATCCCCTTGTCTCTCTAATAGTCTAGGACCAAACACAACTACAACAACGTTACAATCATTATGCACTATGTCTAATATTACTAATACCATGTACTATGTCAGTATTATTTCTACTGTACCTGTGTAAGCTTGTTAGCTCTGTAATGGAGTTCTCATTGCTGTACATGTAGTGTGTGGTTATATTCGATCATAAAAGTTTGGCAAGAGAGAAAAAATGAACAGGGACCCTCTCTATTACAGGTATTTGATCCCTTGAGAAATGAATTATGACATAACTATAATGGAGACCCCCTGCTGTGCTCCATTAAATGTATCTGAATACAAAGCAGTACACATTCTAATACTTAAACCATATGCATAGCCAGTAATATCAATATGACATCCATATATGACAAGTGTGTCTTACATTACATTTATTGCCAGTATATTCCAGATACCCTCAAGATCATAAGGTGGAATGTTTACATTCTTTTGGGGATGAATAGATGTAAAATGTGCACCATCCGCCCCAAGGATAATCAGTCCCTAAGCTGCACTTCCAAGAGAGCGAAGGAGAGGAGAGCAATCTACTTTTTATAAAAAGAATTTTAATTCTCAACTCAAGATTTGTTTTTTCTGCTAACGGCAACATGTTAACCATTCCCTTTTTTAACTTGTAGCTTGGATTTCCCACACTGGGAATGTATCTCATCTCCCATACACCAGGAGTAACTCAGGTAAAGTCAGTGGATCAGACTCTGTAGACCAGCTAAGAGGATACTCAGTACAAATCCACGTAGTGGTGGAGGGCAAGCCAAACCTGAGTCTGATTGGTACCAGGCTGATCCCTAAATCAGTTTAGAGCAGCTGAAGCCTGATGTGTTTTGCATTGGCTGTCAACAACTGTCAGAAGTAACTATGTAAGCAAGGGATCACTTATGACCTTATGGCCACACACCCCGTGGCAGCAATCAGGGAGTTGGTGGCACAGAAGCTATGAGGGCTGTTCTATACCATCGGAAGGTTCCTTTAGGTAGGGAGAATCCTTAAGGTGGCCCAGCTCTGCCAGGTTTAGGGCTGCTTTTCACTGCCAGAGAATCAGCGCCAAGGAAATTACACCAGTGTAAAACCTGTGTAAGTTAGCTCATACTCACGCTAATTCTTTATTAAATTTAGTTTCTTTCGAGAAAACATCCTGAATAGCTATCCAAATATACAAAATTTATATTCATCCTTTCACAAAAAAGGATAATTTGATAGATTTATTTAAATAGACACATTATTCCTATTCATTTATACAAGTTTTTCTATTAAGTGGAACTGTATAACACTTTGACAATTTCCTGAGTGCACACCAAAAACTGATTAATTCTTGATTAATGTTAGATTTAAAACAAAGCATTATCCTTACTCCAAACAGTCAGGATAGCGAAAGCATTCAGGGCTCCTTCAGAGTTGACTGCATAGCAGGTATAATTGCCAGCATCCTGGAGGAAGACGGGAATAATCTGGAGCCCACCAGATTCAAGAAGAATGAACCTGGGAATCTGAACAGAGCCACTGGCTAAGATCTGGTTCCCTGAAACATAGGAGGAGGAAACAGCATGACTCTTGTTATTTGCAATGCATGAATTAAGCAATGAAATTCCAAAAGATTAAGTAACAAAACCACACAAGGTGCTCACACACTCACGTGCATGAACACACACACACAACCATCCTCTTCTTGCACAGAACAAACTAGAGAATATTGAGAAGTACATGCTGAATGGACTCTCCCAAAGTATTCGAGAGGAGAACAGAGCAGGAATTCACTATGGTTTCACACCAGAATAAGTGTTTACCCCTTTTCCATGTGATGGCAGGTTTTGGAGCCCCAGTAACCTCACAGCTTAATACTGCAGTCATCCCTTCTGTAACAGTAGTGTCCATTGGAGGTCGGGTAAATGTTGGTGTAATATCTGGAATCAAAAAAGTAAAAAAAATTCATTGGATCACCTATCAAAACAATCCCTTAACTACTATCCTAGAGTGGTTTACTTCCACCTTTATAGAGCGGATCGTGGAGAAGGACATGACACTAATAAATAAAAACCTTTCAGCAGTGACTGTAACCTTTCATTATTCATCTCCTAGGAATGATCTAACACAGTTTATTACCTAAACGGAAAATAAAATCTATCAGTGCTTGTACAAGTACAAGCAAGAGATCTTAATGATAAAAGTGGAAAGGTGTAAAATTAGTGTTTTGGGGAATACAGAAATCTAGATAAACAAAACTATTTGCTTTCATCTTCATAATACAGAGTTCTTTAAGATGAAAAGCAACTTGAGAATGACATTAACTTTGAAAGTTAAATGTCAGCCAAAAATAGTTAGAATCTGATTCTCATTCAATACATTGTCTAAGTTTTTTCTTTCTTATTTTCCCCCAGTTGCACTTTATTACTTTTTTTTTTTTACTGCCGCTTCCCACATAGATATCGAACTCTTGCAGATCTGTTTTCTAAAGCCCAAAGAATTCTGGTCAGTACTTGTATATTGTCCTTGAGCTTAAAACAAAAACAAAAAAAACATTACACTGGCAACCATGGCATTTTTCCAACAAAGAAGATGGCAGAGTGATTCAGTAACTACAACATTTAACTTGGTTTTTACTGTTGAAAAATATGTTTAACTTGGAACTTCTGACTTTGTGTGTGTTTATTCCCCCCCCAAGCAAAATCTACCTAACGTGTCATCCTACACAATCATAAAACAGTAGCATGAATTATATAAAGCATTAGAAAAGGAAAACTCAACTATAGAACTAAAAGGAAGAGAGAGACCCCAATTTCCCCCCCCCAATTTTATTTTTAAAATGTAGGAATAAATCCAAAGCCCATTGACGTCAATGAGAGTCTTTCCATAGATTTCAATGTGCTTTGAATCAGGCCTCAAGTAAATGCATTAACTCTAGAACACTTACAAGGTTATGGAAGTGCAGGTGTTGCCTCTATAGATTTAATTCAATCAATCTGAATCAATCCACTGCACCCACAAAGCTGTCCAGAAGACTATACAAAATGATTGTGGCCCTTCAATCAATTATCTGAAATGGGAACATTGCTCTCATTAATCATTACCATAGTTCCGTACTCACTGGTTACATCCAGGTAGGTGTGAGTCTGTATTTCTCCAGCTTTATTACTGGCAAAACACTGAAAGATTCCGGAGTCATCAGGATGCAGTCCCTGGATCTGCAGCCCCCCATCCGTTAGCACTTTGTAACGAGGATTCTGTAGCTCGTTGATAGGAACAGAGTCCTTATACCAGGCTAGAGTGGGAATGGGAACTCCTACATATCAAACAAAACCAATTCACTATTATTCTTTGCAGATCACTGAATACTCTGTACAATCCAAGTACACAGCAATGTTACAGTCAAATATCTGAGCGCAAAATTGAACCTTATGTAGCCTAACTTGCCCCACCCAAAATATAGAGATATTTGTACAAAAGCACTGTTTGATCAATGGTGAATACAGATCATGTTATCAATGACAATAATATACTGTAGAAAGCGTAATGACAAAAACAGCAAATAATGATAGAGTGTGGAGATAACCCTATCATGTTCTCTTCCTCATAATCATACTTCATACCACACTTTGGGAAAAATGGTTTAAAACAAAATTTTAAATTAAAACCAAAATCCTGTAAATGTAAACCATAGCAACACTGTGACATAGAAATTCCTATAGTGTAGTTTCATCCTGAATAAAAATCTTATATGCCGTTACAGTCAAGTTGTCAAAATTAACAGAAAATGGCAAATTACACATTAACAATGAAATGCTGAAGTGACTGTAATAGGTATTTTAATTCTTAATTTAACAATCCTTTTCCTGATAACTGGCAGTGTATCTTTAAGCGATAATGTACAAGCAGCATATTGTATTCAGTAAGCCTGTTTTAAAATTTGTATTTTGATTAGTAGTTGAAACATTTGTGCATTAATGCAAATCAAAATGTAAACAGAAATCCCACCTTAAAAATAATGCCTCATACTGTGTATTACTCTTTTCTTGCATACACATATATAGAAATACTGACACAGGTTTTCACTTACACTGTAGACACGTCACACCAGTCTGCTGCATAAAAATGACTATAAATTCAGCATTTTGGGCCAGTGGAGGATTTTCCCTTCCTAGTGGAGTTATCCAGTAGTGTAGGGTAGCCATAGACGCGCCTATGCTACCCATCACGATCCCTGCATTGTCCTCCTACTCCAGCAGTCCCTGGCTCTTCCTGAACAGCCCCCAAGGGCCTAAAGTAAAGCAGCCACAAAGTTGCTTTACTTTATGATGGAACTGGATGACCCCAAGATTGGGAGGGCATAAATGCTTAAACGACATTGACCCACCCCTAGTCTCCACCACAAGCTGTATTGAGCTTACAGGCACAGCTGGAACTCAGCCCAGGATCTGAACCACTGACTGATTCTAAGGTAAGAGTAAGGTGACCAGGCAGCAAATGTGAAAAAATCAGGACAGGGGATGCAGGGGTAAATAGGAGCCTATATAAGAAAAAGACCCAAAAATCAGGACTGTCCCTATAAAATCAGGACATCTGGTCACCCTAGGTAAGAGTCACTGTCTCCTGGTGTGGTCTTTCGACAGATCTCTGCATCTCCTGACTGGCCCTCCTTAGTTTGTTCTTGGTCAGGTCAGTTCCTGGACCCTCACTGCCAATTAAGTCTATCAGTCCTTCAATTTTAGGCCTTGCAATTGCCTGGCTATTTTCTTAGACGTGGCATTGTCACCTCTTTGCCACCCCCGATCTTTCTGCCTCCACTTCCAGCTCTTCACTCTCCTCTTTATAGCAAGCCTTGTTTTTTCTATTGGCAGCAGCTGTGGGTGCCTGCCTCCATTACTGGCAGCTCTGGCAGCTGCATGGGGGTATGATTAGGCTATTTTCTTGTAAACAGGAGAGACTCTCCTCCCCACAACTCCCTCGTCTATACTCAGTATGGGGTTTGGAGACTCCATTACAGTCCATGTCTGTCATCCATCTGTCTGCCTTATATATCTCTAATGCACCCATCACAATAATATCTAGGCAACTGAAGTAGTCAATGGGAACTGAAGTTGCCTGATTTTCAGAGGTGCTGAGCAATCTCCGTGTCTCACATTTGTAAAGTAAGGATAGTAGTTACCTACATTACCGGGCAGCTGTGAGGTTTAATTCCTTAATGAGTGAAATTCACTCTAGTGAAGGCCCTTTGCCTCATTTAAGCCCTTAGGATGCATAGAGCCTTGGGCAGGCAGTGAATTTCACCCTAATGTTAGCAGACTTTGAAATCCTCAGATGGGAGGCACTATAGAAGAGCACAAAATTACCATTATTTTGAAAATCCCAAAGTTACTAATATGACATAGCATATCAATTTGTGTCTCCTTTCAATTTTACTCATCCTCTGAGTGTGGACAAAGTTATATTTACCCAAATAAAAATGTACAAAAAATAAGAAGTAGCAGAAAAAGAATATTTGATTCATCCTAATGTTATTTATACAAACATGCATCCATTGCCAAAATCACCTCTGAAGCTGATAATCATCTCAGAAAGAAATCCACTGTACACAGTGTGTGGTGTTGATATGAATAGATGCAGTGTACCACCATGCAACAGGCACAATTTCAATTTCATACAACAGCCCATATACAAAATTAGTATAAACTCTAATGTTCAGAATTCTCAGTGCAAGGGTGTTATTCATCTTTTGAAAATCCCCTGGGCAAATACAAATTATCACTGAGCAATGAAGAAACAGAATGGAACAGTCCTCCTGATATGGAAGAGGCTGGAAATGATTTCAAGTTTAAATAATAACAACTCCATTTTCCCACACATTAGATTTGATGGGCATTCAGATAATGAAACCTGGCATTCAATACTTTGACCCCTACCTTTAACATTAGAGTCATTTCTCAAATCCCTTCCCACTAACAATATTAGCAAAAAATCCTAATCCTATAATCACTGTGAAATACACCTTTCCATCACTAACTCAGCTGATAAAATGAATATTACCATCTCTTTATTTCCTATGTTTCAGCCATGGATACATTCCCCTACCCCCCGTTATGAATCTTATCTCATATGGATAAACAAGGATCTTATCTAAGCATTTAGGAGCCTGTCAATAGCATTCACTTGGGCTTTTAGTGATCTTCCCAGAGACAACTGCTTCTAAAATGGTACAAAATTCCCTTTTTTCATTTTGCAATGAAAATTTTAAAAATTGCAAAAACAATTATGAATTTTGTCTTTATTTCTCCCTGATCCATCCTAACGGAAAATCTAGAGAAGGAAACATTTTAAAGATCTTTATTCCTCCATGTAGGCATTTTGCCAACCCTTGGTCCTACCTTGCTGTTTAAGGGGATGGAGTGTGATCTAAAGATTCATAAAATAAAATTATCATAATACTTAGCGTTTATCGAGTGCCATCCATTTTCCAAAGCACTCTACCAAGATTAGAAAATTAATCTAATGGTTAGAGAGGGGACTGGGAGCCAGAAAAGTTGAACTTCATTCCTGGCTTTACCACTCACTATATGACTTTGGGCAAGTAACTTAACCACACTGTGACTCAGTTTCCCCATCTGTAAATAGGGCCAACAATCTTTAACTCTCTTATAGCCATGGTCCGAGTTTTAGCAATTGTACATGGAGATCATGGATTAAAGACTAGAGAAGTTTAAATTATTATTTTTGTTATTTTTTCTAGCACCCAGTGGGCTGCCGTGTCCCACAAGGATCCTTCCATCTACTTGTTTACACAGGTTGAACTGTTGTCCAATTAACTGCACTCCCATGACACCGCCAACGCGGCCTGCAGCTCCATGCTTTCTATAAGTAAATAAGGAACAGGATAAAAAACGTGCACTGAAAATGTACAAAGCATCAATGGCTGCTGAGAGATATTGGATATACAGAAACTCCATTTATGAGGAAGTAAAAAGCTAGTCTGTGCAGGCTGCAATTTTATTTATAGTTAATCGCTACTTAAACTGTGAAATTAATCCGTCTCTCACACTCACAGTGCGCAAAGGCTGAGTAAATGGGCTTTGTGCAGACGCTTCCACAGGAGCTGGGTGAAATCAAATCCACCTTCATACCTGTGGTCAAGGCACAGGGCAGCTGAGCTGGAACAGGAGCAGCAACCTCTTTTTAAGGATTTACGTGTGGCAGCTTGATCTGTGTAATCACAGACAAAGTGTCCCCCCAGTCACTCCTGTGCCTCTAATCCCTGCTCTTTCCTAATTTATATTGAGCTGGCATGTGGCCAGGAGTCCCTCTGCATGCTTGTTATGCAGCTAACCAAGACTCTGGCAGAAGAACTGCCTTACTGTCCATGGACTGTATCCACATTGAAGGTATATTAATTGATTTGGCTATAAGAGGGTTCCACTGCACAAACAGGATCCAGGCCATAAGACTGCTCAGGAATGCCCCACTAGCTCCCCAGGGAGCTAGATGGAAGGAAGAGTAGGTCTGAAAGAGAAGTCAGAAAGCACCAGGAGGTCTGCATGACCTCTCAAGGACAGATTTTTTCTTTTAATAGCTGACAAGCAGTTGGGGTTTTAGATAGTTCTCCCATTGGGCACGGAAGAGTCCAGAGGCTCAAGTTATATGCTGGGCGCACACTTGACAAATCTCAGAAAAATATTATTATAGCCAGTTTTGCAAATGGTATGATTTAAAAAACAACAGCTACTTGGGTGAGAATCTCATCTGGGTAACAGAAAAATCAATATATTTACCAAAATATGAATGTATAGCACTCCGCAGCACCTTATTTGGCACAGGCAGGGGTGGGCTGGATTAGTGGGAATGGGAACAACAACATGCTATAAAGAACATTCATATTGTCAAAAACAGCTGGTGTTGGGAAAGTGGTATTTGAAATAGTTAATGATTTACAGTTTTCTCACAGTGCTCTTGTGTATGTAACTGTTTTAATGACAATACTTTGCACTTATAGCACCTTTCATTTCAGGACCTCAAGGCATTTTACTGAGTGTGCACTATTATCCCCATTTATGGGTAGGGAATCTGAGGCACTGAGAGGCTAAATGACTTGCCAAGGTCATACGTCAATTCAGTGGCAGAGTCGAACATAATATTCAGGGTTAGAAACTTGCAGCTCACTGTTCTAATCACTAGATTATGATGCTTCCTATTTTTTAATTAGAGGGCATGCGTCTGCTTCTTTGGAATTGTATCGAAAAAAGCATTTCATTTTAAGTCCAGTTATAAGTATTTTGAAGGTTGTTATGGCATTGAACACCTTCCAATTAAAAACGGAAAGAAAAAGTGTAACTACACTTGAACATTACTGCAATTGACATTTCTACTCAGTGTAAAAGCACCATAATTTTCAACAAGGAGGTTTAACTATTGGAATTATTGATTGTTTCGCAGCGTCCCAAGTTATGAGTCCCAAAGCCATTGTTTTACTTCAGTTAATTTACTGGCTCAAGACCCTAATCCTTTTTAGCCAACTACAATTGCAGAAAGTATTCTCTAAAGCAAGAAACAGGAAGGGAAGGAGCAGGGGCTATTTTGCCGAGCAGTCAAGCAGCATTAATGTTACCCAGCTCTTATACCAAAATTCCACTTACTTGTATCACACGTACAAAACAAAACTAAAAGAACAGCCCAATTGTCTACAGGTGAAGGGGCAGCTCCTCAGATGTTATAAACGGCCATAGCTCACTGAAATCTACCCCGAAATGTTAGGAATTGGTATTAGGTGCGGCTTTGTTCAACAGAGGGTGCATTTATTTTTTCCAAGCTCGTACTCCTTTTAAGCAGCTTCATATATTTTATGTACTTTCGCACTCACCCATTGCCTGACATAAGAGGTCCACTGTTTTCTCCACCTCGGCCAAAATTCGACTCTCAGGCTCAGCAGTGAAATAGGGTGGCTCTTTAGAATAGAAAGGAAACAAACAACAAAATGAAAACGGAGGTTGATTTAAAGAATTTAATATAGTTTCCTCACAAATGCTGTATTTAATATAGTATAATACAAACTGCCTAGTTCATCTCCTGTTTGGGGATCATGGGAGGGCTGTTTGTTGTTTTTTCCTATGATGAATATGAACTTCAAAGATAGCTGAGGCGATGCCAATTTATATTTAGCGTTTCACACTGCAGATTAATACCCAGTGCAGCGGCTACTTTTCATTTGATAGGTTTGAATCATGGAATGTTTTAATTCTGTTTAGAAGGGCCATCCCAAGAGGTTCATAAAGGTTTATATTTACAGCATAATATTTTATAGAATAGTTTGCTTCAGTATCTAAGCTAAACACCAGCTTCTCATGAAGTCATGAAGCATGTCAAATAAAGTGCCATACCATGTCAGTGACCCTATATCAGAAAGTAAGCACAGTATATTAAAAAAAAACCCAAATCCTAACAGTTTTATTTGTTGAAAGCAAACAGATTTAATGCTTTAATTGAACATGCAGTAATAACCAACAAAACCAACAGTTTATCATTAGGACTAAACAAAAGACATTATAGGTTGCATTAAACAAAGACTAGACTTGGGGGATTGTAGAACACACGGTCATGTAACTACTTAATCTATGTGGCATAAAATTTCAGGAGTATCGTGTCAAAGTCCCACAGGCATTAAGGTTGCAGTGATTATCATGGTAACTAAAAACTGTCATAGTTTACTCAATGTGATTATCATCTGAGTACTATTTTCAGAAGCATTTTATTTGATTACAACTACAATTGTATCATAGCATAACTAAGCACAAACACCATGCACTGATTGCCTCTTAAAAGGGTGGAAAATACAGAAAAGGGGATATGATTTGCCGTGCATTTTCCTCTTGAAGAATACAAGTATATTTGAGAAAAAGTGTAGTGGGTTAAAGATAGCCTAAAGCTACCTTGGGCCATCTACATCTCAATCCCACCTCAACAACATATAAATAATTCCGTGGTCCAGACTTGGTACACTTAGTACTAACTGTATGGCATTACCTATTTTCATAAATAGAATAAAATCATACAACAATCCCTATGTATATTACATTACAATATTAATTCACTATTCCTCACCACATAACTGGTGGTATAGTAAGTGTTGTTACCCCATTTTGCAGAGAGGTTAAGTGACATTCCCATACCCACACAGCAAGTCAGTACAAGAGCCACGATTAGAACTCAGGACTCCAATCCCCACTCCTCCGCTCTAACCACTAGAAAATGTTCTCTCCAATGTAGAGAAGAGGTATCCCTCTAAGAACCCATTACAGATGTTACATTTCTATATTCCATTTAAACAAAGTCAAACAAATCAGTTTTCAGAGTCTGTGCAGAGAATGAGGGGGCAAAGATGTGAAACTGTCTAGAAAACTCATCTACATGGCAAAACCAATAAACCACTGGTTCTCAAACTAGGGCCGCTGCTTGTTCAGGGAAAGCCCCTGGCGGGCCGGGCTGGTTTGTTTACCTGCCGCGTCTGCAGGTTCGGCCGATCCTGGCTCCCACCGGCCACGGTTCACAGCTCCAGGCCAATGGGGGCTGCAGGAAGTGGCACGGGCTGAGGGACGTGCTGGCCGCCCTTCCCGCAGCCCCCATTGGCTTGGAGTGGCGAACCACAGCCAGTGGAAGCCGCGATCAGCCGAACCTGTGGACACGGCAGGTAAACAAACCGCCCAACCCGCCAGGGGCTTTCCCTGAACAAGCGGTGGCCCTAGTTTGAGAACCACTGCAATAAACTAAACTAACCACGTGATTTCTTACATTTTAATAATATAAATGTGTAAATCTTATTGATCCTCACTGCCCAGCTATACAAATTCTGATAACACACATAATAAGATGTTATATATTGCATATGAAGTGTCGTTCATTACTCTAAACCACAAATTGAAAAGCTGAACATAAAATTGAAACTCATTGTAGGATCACAGTGCAGGTCATAGACGTCATGATTCAAGTTGCTGAGCACTCTCTTTGCAATCCAGCAAAAGAACATGTTTAACTTTAAACAGAAGAGTAGCAGAGTTGCAAACTCTTGTGATTTTTTCTGCAAATTTTGTTACATTTGATCCCAACTCCTGAAATTAAGTTATTACATAAGAATCTCAACTTTCACTTAAAGAAAAAGAGTAAGTTTCTAGTCCTCATGGTTCTGGAGGAAAGCTTGAAAATGTAAAGTCTGAAGGCTCAAAACCCAGAAGGCAAATAAAAGGAACTCAGAATTTATTTGTTAACATTTCATAATTTTAAAGTCAATCTGATGATTTCTACAGATCTGATGCATGACATTTAAGAAGTTCATTGGCTTAATCGGGACTACTCACATGTTTAAAATAAAACATTTTTAAGTGCTTTGCGAGACCAAGGATAGAGTGCTTAATACCTTGGACAACTGAAGCCACAATAAGCAGCCCAAAACCCTACGTAATGTATCAGTGCAATTGCTATCCACTCACACTGAATCATTTACATGTGGTTTTAGGCATACTTCAATTAATTTTTAGTACTATACAAAGTACTATAGCTTTACAGCCTTGGAGAATGAACCCTGCTTATCTACAGAACAGGTACAGCATGGAAAATGATAATTTGGGCCCCAATCCTTTGAAACAGTAAAGTAGGTGCGTAGTACCTTTGCTGGATTGGGGCCTTAGCCTCCTTGCAAGTGCAACGCAAGTTCCAGCTGCTAATTGCCAACATGACAACCAGTCATGATGGTGTTTTGTTTCGGGTTTTGTGGTGGTGTTTTGTTTTGGGGTTTTTTTGGGTGATACGAATGTGTTCACTGAGACTAATAGCCAACAGATGGTAAGGGATCTAGAACCAAATTCAAACTGGTAACCTAAAAGGAAAAAAAAATCTATTTCCCTCTGAAATGGGCTTTTTTGAGTGTCATGAATTAGTATATGCCTGTATGTATCTATAGCAAAGTACAAACTCCATTTTGTTTCATGAATACTATTTTGACTGTAAAACTGCACTGTGCCTTCCCTGTTATCTTTTTTGCCTCCATCTTGAACTGGGATTCATAAAGGCACTGAGAGGGCAATTCAAAGTAATCAGATTGTTAACCTGACCCATCTTGTCCTGTTCAAATAGAAGCTCCCTTGGAGAATGAGTTAGCTACTGCCCAGATAATCCTTTTCTTCCAAGTGAGATCACACGATGAAGGACTTGAAGTCAATTATGGTAGTTACCTGACAAACTTTATAAAAGAAGGGCTCTCTCTCACCAGCCATTTTGGGAGGAGAGACCAGAAACAAAAGCAGATTAAGACTGGGCAGAAGATGAAGGAAGAAAGGAGGGTTCCAGGGCCCTGAAAAGATTCTGACCAAATCCCAAAGAGTTTTTGGGAGTGGTGAGGAAACTGAGGCAGGGGTTTTCATGCAGACCTCATGTTTTTCCCTATATCAGCGTATCTCTTGAGCTGCCTAAAATTAAAGAGCGTGTTTAAAAATTCCTTTGAAGAGTTGGTGTCACTCATTGATACAGTCACGTAACCATGGAAGAGGAAAATAAATACATTAGAGGGTCCAATCACATCTTTGGAAGAACTCTGATAGCATGCGACAGCCACTGGGGAGGCTTCGGAGCTGGCTCTAGTTTCAGGGTCAAGACAACTAGACCACAGGGTCCTTAGTTCCAAGAGTAGTGTTGACACAGGATCTGCATCTGGAATGTGTGCCTAGATGCCCAGTGTGATGTTGCACCCCATAATGCTTTATAAAAATATGCTTATGAGTGTAAATATGACATAACTGGAATACATTTTATGCTAGATATGCCATGTAACATATCTTTGCAAAGGTTATGCTCTACTGCATGTATTCATCCTATTCATATGCATGTATCATTTTTATATCTGAAGTTATGAGCATTGGCTCTATGCTTGTATTTAAAGTGTTTGTTGTAGAAAGCACCTAAGGCAGATTTGGTCAACATAGTGTGAAGGGGTTATTCAGGTAAATGAAAGTACTTGGGTAACAATGGACCTTGATAGACACCAATCCACAGGTAAGCTTCCCTGGGAACGTTCAGGCTAACATGTGGGCAATGGCTCGGCCTGTAGAGAACTGAGTCATGCATGGACATGTGACTTGTCCATGTGACTCCAAAACTCCATCTTGTAGCTGTGATTCTACATGGGGAGAGAGGGGTTTCCACACACAAGAGAGACTGTATAAGCCCTTGGAAATCCCTCCATTTTATCTTCAGCTGGATCAAGAGATAGCCTCTCCACTCCAAAGGATGCCTGAAAGAAACTGGAAAAAAGGACAGTAACTACAGGGGTGTGAGTGATTGCTGGACCCAGACTAGGAGGAAGTCTAGTCTGTAAAAGAAGCTTATTGGAACATCTCTGAGGGTGAGATCTACCTGAATTTAGTTTCTTACTGTATTAGACTTAGACTTGCATAGTTTATTTTATTTTGCTTGGTAATTTACTTTGTTCTGTCTTTTATTACTTGGAACCACTTAAATCCTACTTTTTATATTTAGTAAAATCACTTTTTACTTATTAATTAAACCAGAGCAAGCAATTAATTCCCGGGGGAGCAAACAGCTGTGCATCTCTCTCTATCAGTGTTCTAGAGGGCAAACAATTTATGAGTTTACCCTGTAAAAGCTTTATACAGAGTAAAATGGATTTATTTGGGGTTTGGATACCATTGGGTACTGGGTATCTGGGTGTTGGAGACAGGAGCACTTCTTAAGCTGTTTTCAGTCAAGCCTGCAGCTTTTGGGGGGACATGGTTCAGACTTGGGTCTGTGTGTGTAGCAGGCTAGTGTGTCTGGCACAACCAGGGAGGGTTCTGAAGTCCCAAACTGCCAGGGCTTAGAGGTAGTCCCAGCACATCAGGTGGCAGTCCCAAGGGGGGTTTCTGTGACCCAACCCGTCTCACCCAAAAACCAGTAAAACAGTGCCTGAACTCTGCCCAGCCCCAGCAAGCTAAGAGTATGTACGACCCAAGGTCTGGGTCCAATACAACAGCCTGATGAGTCTCAACCAGAGAGAGCGTACCCAAGGTAGTTACAATGACGTTTCATTGTGTCAAATAATATTCTACAGTAGTATCCTGTATTTCTCTATGAATCTATTACATATTTAGAGTATAGATTAATGACTGGTTTAAATCACACAATATGTGAATTTGAACAATTCATCATATTAGGGGAAAGTGAGGTGGGAAAATATGTGGTGAAATTACAGTGCCCACCAAACTACACACTGTGATACCAGGAGACCCAGAAACACCAATTTCAAGAGGATGGCAGTGATATCTTGGGATCAGGCCAATTGTCTGATTTACATTAATTATAGAATCAGAAGAAAGAGGTGAAATCATCAGGTTCACCCCTCCTGGCAGTGCAGGGTGATGTTTAACGAGAAAGGGCAGATCAGATATTAGACCAGAAGAACAGATACTATATGGGTTCAGATACTATCGTTGTACAGATACTGGGTCTATCTTGACTAAAGAGCCAAGAACAAGCAAGAGGAAGAAGGGCTATCTGAATATAAATAGGTAGTTTTAATAGTTGTTGAGGCTTTTTATGTATTGTTGACATTATTCTGTAAACAGTCTCCCCACAATCCCCTTGGGAGCCTGCAAAATCTGATACTATTCAAACCTCTCCCACATAGAGAGTTATATGGAGAGTGATTTTTAAAATTCTAAAGATAACAGTCAGCATCCATTACACACCCTTCAAGCTGCATCAGAGATGTATGACTTAATCCAAGATCCATTCATGGAAGTCAGAAAGAGCAGAAAAAGCACCACAAGCCAATATTCCATATCAGTCAGAAATTCAGCCCTGCATATTTGAGTGGAAAGTTTGGAACCTGTCTCCATTATTACTATAAACTAAATGAGTCACTGAACATCCTACAAGGAAGATGGGACTGGCGGCTTTAAAGTAACTTAGAGTACAAAGTGTGAAGGTGGATAAGAATCTGTCCATCTTGGGAGCAGAACCATATCATACACCCATGTCCATACACAAATGTTGATAACAGTTTCCTTGAACCAGGACTTTTCTTCGTCTGAAATCAGTCACAGAACTGTTATAGACCTACACAGACTACCTCCAGGTGGTCTGGTTTGGAGAATATGAATCTCAGGAAAAATCCCTTTCCATGTTAGCAACAATTGTCTTCAAGCCTGGTTGTAACTAGCACAGTTTTGTCCCCAGAGTGGGGAGAACCTAATATCTTCTTATGTGATTGCATTTTTAATGTATGACAGACACCTGAATAAGTAAAATAAATACACATCTGAAAGATCTTTATAAAAAAAAATTAAAATAAAGAAGGGAGAAAGGTACCAATCACAGAATAAATCTAATGAAAGCAAAAAAGATTCTTAAAAGGATGACACACGGATTCTAAATACAGCTCAACAGTCTGGGAAGCCTAGGAACAACTCAGGTCTACTCTTTCCAGATGCTTCAGGTAATCTCCCCAAAGATTTTCCCTCTCTGAGCCCCTGAACTCAAGTCTGGGCACGGCAAGTGGTTTTTATATTCAAGATAACTCCCAGAATTCCCTGCCTTGAAAGGGTCATGTATTGTATTTTTATTTCTCTATGCAAAAACAGAATCCTTAACTAAAATTCTCTCCTCTGGTTTCTAAACTTGGTTTGTGGTGTCTTTGCTCCTTACTTTGAGGGGCAGTCATGATGGGCCACCTACCTGTGACTGCCTACCAAATTGTAGTTCATCTCAGCTTCCAACCAGGTCAGCTCTCTGTAGTAACTTCATAATTGTTTTCCGATTGGCCTCTGAATCCTGTGAACTCGCAATGCTGTACCCTTGGTGCCGGATAAAACTCCATGCAGCCTTCACAAAGGGGCAAGGCCTAGACATCTCTCCCATCTTCTGTTCCAAATTGCCCCCTAGGATCTTATTCTTGGAAATAACCTTACCCAGCTAGCATACAAAAGCTCTCTCAAGGAAAAACAAAGAAGGAAAAGAAAAATAAAAGAAAGAAAATGCTGGCCAATGCTTCCAGCTACAGAAAGAATACTGAAGAAAGATTAATCTTCGATCATGTAATTTTCCTCTGTTCCATCATATTTTCTTCAATTCCCTTATACTTGGCACAAAATTTTATACTGCTACTCTGTCCCAAAAGACCATTCTGATGTCTTTGTATTGCTGCGTCTCTCTCTCATTTTGTTCAGATTTTGTTTTCAATCTCTATCTGCTTTAAAGCACAATCATTTTCCTTTTCATTTTCCACACTCTCTGTGTCCTGGAATTCATAATCTCCCATAGAAAAAGTCAGTTTAAAAATAACCGTTAAAGGCATTTGAAGAACTGGAGTAAAAGATTTTTTAAAAAGCTCAGTTTGTAAATGAGTTTGGTCATGAGCAGACTCTTTCAATAACTTAATCTTCAAACGGTTAGTGGTAAAACAAATGTGCTCTTATCTAATCTGCAACAAAACTTCCCCAAACTGTTACTCTGCCAGCCGAGGAACATGTTACCCTTTAAAAAATTTCTAACAACTGCAGCTAATGAAACCAGAGTTTGGAACCGCCTCAGTTTATCTTTGCTGAAACAATATGAAGATGTCAGAAGGAGCGTTTCCACCTTCATTGGGAAATGGCAGTGTAGCAAGAGGCTAGCAAGCTTTATACTTGTGAACGCACTATTCTAATACACCGTGTATTCAGATTTTGCAAATGCTCTGTGTGATTTTAATATACAACTCAAGTGTACTTTAAAAAGAACATTCTTGCAGGTTCTACTAGGGGTTTAAATTGACCATAGGCTCTTCAGCATAGGATTCTTTTGGCTTCTATTAAAAGTCGGCAGGCGCTGGAGATGCTGAGTATCTCGGGATCAGGCTCTTAGTCGCATGACATATTGATTGGAGAATGGAAGGAATCGTGTGTTTTATAACATTTTGTCTATTTTAAATCTGTTTAATGTTCTTGATATCTTATCCTTGTTGTTGTTCAATATGGTAATTGCAGGGTCTACCTAGCCAGGTATGAATCCATCCAGTACTTATACGGCTCTCATCACTACATCGCCAGAGCAAGTGCATTTGATATATCATAATAACTTACAAAATAAAAATAAAAAACTGTTCCATTAACACAATTTTTTGTTGTAAGCATGAGATTGCTCATTAAATTCATTCCATATTATCCTGCCCAGAAGCGCAGCTCTTGCTGTGATATGGTATCAGTTTGTGCATCCTACAAATATTTCATACATGTAAATAAACAGGCATACTTGAGTCCCTGTGAGTGCTACTAAAACAGATTTTAATTATGTAAGTGATTTGGGAAACACCTCTAAATAAAGCTCAGAGAAAGAGCATCCCATTAGCACAAGGAGCCTCTGCTGTTTGAGTCGTGTCTCCAGTTTCCTCCAGAATCCATTCCCTTGCTAATTAAACAATGGCTCTGTTCCATTTTGGAACTCTGAGGTTGAACAGTTCTTTCATGAATTAACTACTAATCTCTTGATTCTGCTTCCTGTTTGGAATTAGACATCCATCCTGCTGTTCAAGAAACTCATAAATAAAGAAACGTAGCAGGCAATGCTGACACATTGAGTAAACACCTGCAACTAGAGTGTCTTGTTCCATCAGGACAAAATAAAAGTAATTGGTAACCAATTTGTTTCTGCTTTCTTTCATCTGTTTGTTCATATCTATGGCTCTTTTCATAACTTCATTCACTGACGGCTCTCTAATACCGAGATAGAAATAAATAAAACATCTAACAAGAAGAGAGTAGACATGCTCCTAATCAAAGGTGGCATCACCATTTTACTAGGAGTCCCCAGTGACTTTTTTCTCAGGTTTAGTTTAACTATATTTAAGTACCCTTTACACTGAGAGGCTGCTTTAAGTATTACACTAGGCAGGATCTGACAGCATAGCAGCAAAATTAAACTAGTCACAATAAAATCTTATGAATAAAAAAGGGCTTAAAACAAAATCATAAATAAATGAAATGTGTCCCTGCTCCTTAAAGAAGAGCGGCTGCAAGGTAATAATTCTAAGAATTGAATACAGAGGAAAGAAGCTGGAACTAAAGTTCACACAGTAGGATCTAAATATAAAAGGGAAAGAGTGCTACAAAATGAAACTGGAACACATCTTGCTAGAGAAACGAGCAGTTTCTCATCTTACATAAAGTGCCTTAAAGCACTTTTACAGAATGGAGCCTATATGCTAGAGTCTTACAACATAACATTTTCCGTTTAATCTATAATGTGCAACAAGTACTATATGTATCAATTCTGATCAACATCAACAGCCAGGGTGTCATTAACAAAGCAATAATCTACCTATCTAGGATACTTGTATAGCTGTAAATTTGTCCTGATATCTGATAAAGAATCAGATTAGACACACAGTTTGAAATCAGAACTGGCTTGTAATTCAAAAGCTTCTCTTTTAGCTTGGTGAAGTGTCCAATGTGCTCAACATAAAAAACTGATGCTAGGAGGGACTTTCATTTAGTCACCAACATTTAGAAAAGCTCCATATTTAAAGGATTGGAGCAAAACTAGTGTATTATTACACTATGCATTCTCTTATCAAGCTAGAGGACACACTTCTGCATTTCTTTAGTTGTTTCCTCTATGAGCATCCCTACGCCTTGATTTGCAAGATCTTTTTATTTCCTCTGAATTGTAACCAGACTGTTCTTGCCTAATCCATTCAATAAAGCCACAGGTTTAGTGCTTGAGAACATAAGAACACAAGAACGGCCATATGGGGTCAGACCAAAGGTCCATCCAGCCCAGTATCCTGTCTGTCACCAATGGTCAATGCTAGGTGCCCCACAGGGAGTGAACCTAACAGGTAATGATCAAGTGATCTCTCTCCTGTCATCCATCTCCACCCTCTGACAAACAGAGGCTAGGGACACCATTCCTTACCCATCCTGGCTAATAGCCATTAATGGACTTAATCTCCATGAATTTATCTAGTTCTCTTTTAAACCCTGTTATAGTCCTAGCCTTCACAACCTCCTCAGGCAAGGAGTTCCACAGGTTGACTGTGCGCTGTGTGAAGAACAACTGTTTGGAGAACTTCTTCCTTTTATTTGTTTTAAGCCTGCTGCCCATTAATTTCATTTGGTGGCCCCTAGTTCTTATATTATGGGAACAAGTAAATAACTTTTCCTTACTCACTTTCTCCACACCACTCGTGATTTTATATACCTCTATCATATCCCCCCTTAGTCTCTCTTTTCCAAGCTGAAAAGTCCTAGCCTCTTTAATCTCTCCTCATATCGGACCCGTTCCAAACCCCTAATCATTTTAGTTGCCCTTTTCTGAACTTTTTCTAATGCCAGTATATCTTTTTTGAGATGAGGAGACCACATTTATATGCAGTATTCAAGATGTGGGCATACCATGGATTTATATAACGGCAATAAGGTATTCTCCATCTTATTCTCTATCCCCTTTTTAAGGATTCCTAACATCCTGTTTGCTTTTTTGACTGCCGCTGCACACTGCATGGACGTCTTCAGAGAACTATCCACGATGACTCCAAGATCTAGTCCCTGATTAGTTGTAGCTAAATTAGCCCCCATCATATTGTATGTATAGTTGGGGTTATTTTTTCCAATGTGCATTACTTTACATTTATTCACATTAAATTTCATTTGCCATTTTGTTGCCCAATCACTTCGTTTTGTGAGATCTTTAAGTTCTTCACAGTCTGCTTTAGTCTTAACTATCTTGAGCAGTTTAGTATCATCTGCAAACTTTGCCACCTCACTGTTTACCCCTTTCTCCAGATCATTTATGAATAAATTGAATAGGATTGGTCCTAGGACTGACCCTTGAGGAACACCACTAGTTACCCCTCTCCATTCTGAAAAACTACCATTTATTCCTACCCTTTGTTCCCTGTCTTTTAACCAGTTCTCAATCCATGAAAGGATCTTCCCTCTTATCCCATGACAACTTACTTTACGTAAGAGCCTTTGGTGAGGGACCTTGTCAAAGGCTTTCTGGAAATCTAAGTACACTATGTCCACTGGATCCCCCTTGTCCAAATGTCTGTTGACCCCTTCAAAGAACTCTAATAGATTAGTAAGGCATGATTTCCCTTTATAGAAACCATGTTAACTTTTGCCCAACAAAAGTTATGTTCTTCTAGTGTCTGACAATTTTAGCTTTTACTATTGTTTCAACTAATTGCCCGGTACTGACGTTAGACTTACCGGTCTGTAATTGCCGGGATCACCTCTAGAGCCCTTTTTAAATATTGGCGTCACATTAGCTATCTTCCAGTCATTGGGTACAGAAGATGATTTAAAGGACAGGTTACAAACCATAGTTAATCGTTCTGCAATTTCACATTTGAGTTCTTTCAGAACTCTCGGGTGAATGCCATCTGGTCCCGATACCTTGTTACTGTTAAGTTTCTCAATTAATTCCAAAACCTCCTCTAGTGACACTTCAATCTGTGATGATTCCTCAGATTTGTCACCTACAAAGGACAGCTCAGGTTTGGGAATCTCCCTAACATCCTCAGCCGTGAAGACTGAAGCAAAGAATTCGTTTAGTTTCTCCGCAATGACTTTATCGTCTTTAAGTGCTCCTTTTGTATCTTAATTATCCAGGGGCCCCACTGGTTGTTTAGCAAGCTTCCTGCTTCTGATGTACTTAAACATTTTGTTATTACCTTTTGAGTTTTTGGCTAGCTGTTCTTCAAATGCCTTTTTGCCTTTTCTTATTACATTTTTACTTAATTTGGCAGTGTTTATGCTCTTTTCTATTTACCTCACTAGGATTTGACTTCCACTTTTTAAAAGATGCCTTTTTATCTCTCACTGCTTCTTTTACATGGTTGTTAAGCCACGGTGGCTCTTTAGTTCTTTTACTGTGTTTTTTAATTTGGGGTATACATTTAAGTTGGGCCTCTATTATGGTGTCTTTGAAAAGCGTCCATGCAGCTTGCAGAGATTTCACTCTAGTCACTGTACCTTTTAAGTTCTGTTTAACTAACGTCCTCATTTTTGCATAGTTCGCCTTTCTGAAATTATATGCCACAGTGTTGGGCTGTTGTGGTGTTCTTCCCACCACAGGAATGTTAAATGTTACTATATTATGGTCACTATTTCCAAGCAGTCCTGTTATAGTTACCTCTTGGACCAGATCCTGCACTCCACTAGGACTAAAACAAGAATTGCCTCTCCTCTTGTGGGTTCCTGTACCAGCTGCTCCAAGAAGCAGTCATTTAAAGTATCAAAAAATTTTGTTTCTGCATTTCACCCTGAGATTACATGTACCCAGTCAATATGGGGATAACTGAAATCCCCCACTATTATCAAGTTCTTTATTTTGATGGCCTCTCTAACCTCCCTTAGCATTTCATCGTCACTATCACTGTCCTGGTCAGGTGGTCAATAATAGATCCCTACTGTTATATTCTTATTAGAGCATGGAATTACTATCCATAGAGATTCTATGGAACATGTGGATCCATTTAAGATTTTTACTTCATTTGATTCTACATTTTCTTTCATATATAGTGCCACTCCGTTATATTTTGTACCCTGGAATGATTGTGTCCCATTGATTGTCTCCACTCCACCAGGTTTCTGTGATGTCTATTATATCAATATCCCCCTTTAACACGAGGAACTTTAGTTCACCCATCTTAATATTTATACTTCTAGCATTTGTGTACAAGCACTTTAAAAACTTGTCACTGTTTATTTGTCTGCCCTTTTCTGATGTGTCAGATTCTTTATGTGAATGTTTCTCATCTGATCTGGCCCACACTTTATCCTCTTCCATCCTCTCCTCCAGACTAGAACCTAGAGAATCTCTATCAATAGACTCTCCTCTAAGAGAAGTCTCTGTCCAATCCACGTGCTTCGCTGCTGCAACTGGCTTTCCCCCATCTTAGTTGAAAAGCTGCTCTGCAACCTTTTTAATGTTAAGTGCCAGCAGTCTGGATCCACTTTTGGTTTGAGCCTTCACAATATCTTCCAAAGTGATGGATAATGGATATTGTTGAGGCCTGATCCTCCCAGGTATTTAGGCCCTCCTGTGTGGTAATGAGCACCCCCACTGGAGTCAGTGGGAGTTTAGCACCTAGGGAAGCTTCGCAGATTGAGCCATGATTAATTAGTCAAGGGCCACATGGGCAACCCCAGCTGGAGAAAGCTTAATTTACACACACATATGTTGCTAATTAGCAAAAACTGGAAAGGAAACATAAAAAAGTCCATGATAAATTCATGGGCGTTTAGTAAGCTGCTATAGTTTAAAAGTTTAGCCTGAATGTAACAATGTACTGTTAAATATTAGAGCCCAGAGACATGCAGTGCTTAATTTGTGCCAGGGCTCAGCCCCGGCACCTCTAGGCTTGGTAGTTCATAGCCCCAGCACCACTGGGCTTGCTGCATCAGTTATGAATGTACAAAAATTGCTTGAGTCCCAGCACCTCTTTCATTACAAATCAAGCACTGGAGATGTGGCTTGGAACACTGAAGTTCAACTTTCTCTCTCTCATTTGACATTGGCCAGCACATGTGCCTGGGAACGTCCTTCACCCCAGGACTAGAATTTGCAAAGGGCAATATAGAAAAGCTCTCCGAAAAGATCCTCTTGCAAAAATAGCAGCATGACATGTTAAAGCTAGAAGTAAGCAATAGGGAGTTAATCAGGATTTAATGTAGCTAAAAGCCACAACATGGAAGCTGCATGATAAGGATTTTACTCCTGGGTTTCCCCAGTTTCACGATTACATTTAAGTTTCAAAGGGTATTCAGAGTCACATCAATGCTTTAAAAAAGTACGTTTAATTAATTTATATTCATGGAGACGAACAGCAGAATTAATCTGGAAGAAAACTCCACTTCACCTTGTTTGTCCCATTCACTGAGGAGAGGTTCAGATGTAAGGTTGATGAAATATTAAAATAGCAATTCTATTTCCTATTATACCCGAGTCCAAACCCTGCTTTACTATAAAAGAGACTGCTTTCAGAATTACCCATTATAGAGAGGAAGGCCTTTGCTCTTGCCGGCTCAACAGTGCTGTCTTTCAACTCTGCCTCACAAAAGTACATCCCAATGTCAGCAGTGGTTGGGTTGGTGATAGTAAGACGTCTCCCAAAACTGTTAATCCCACTGCTTATTTTTATTCCATTTCTCTTCCAGGTCATGCTCAGTTTCTCAACGGGTCTGAGAGAGTAAAAAACATTCAGATTATTACAGTGAATGATATCATCACCTATAATACACAGAGAATATAACTCACCTAACTCTTCCAATATCCCTGGCTGATTGATCAGTAGACACTTAAAAATGAATTCAGATAGAACGCTGATGTCTTAACAATCACACATCAAGAGTACAGACTGCTCAAGTACTACTGAACAAAGATGGCTAATTATTACAGCAATGGAACTTAAGCGCTAATGATTTGGTTTGTCTAAGCAAACAACATTAAAAATAAACACTACCATGGGATTCAGCTACACGGGAGAAGCTTTCATTATAGCACAGTTACAGAGGTAGCACTAACTGTATCAAGAACATCTCTGACTTCAGGGGGAGAGGAAACCAGCTGGACCGCTTACCATCCAAAGGCCCCAGCCCTTTACCTCTCTTAGGATTCAATCCTACTCCCAGTATCCTCAATTGGCTTTAATAGGAACAATTTCTAGCCTTTAGTGAGATTCCTAATGTACACTCTACATTATGGTGTGTACAAGAAGTTAATTGTAATAACTGTAAGCTGAGAACAACTCAGTACTCTGAGTTAACTGCAGTACTCTCCCTTGTCCATTTTATTTATGTGGGGTGAGGAAAATAGGAGGATCTCCTTCATAATTTAGTTAATGGGAAATGTAGACTATTAAACAGTCATCTTGCATTTCAACAGCCAACTTAATAGTAATAGGATTAACCATTAATGTTATGGACTCCTGTTACAGAGTGTTTGCTGATGCCCAAATGTCACGTTTCTGCCTTCTCTTTTTTACTCTGTTGCAGCATGAGTAAAGGTGGGGAAGTAATTATGTCTAGTTTCTTATTTTCCCAGAAATAATCTATATGTTAAACAAGTAATATGGATTCCTTATCAGTCGTGCAAAGCAAGCTGTATGCTATATTCTGCTTATTACAATCATGAAATTAAAAAAAAAAGATTCTCACTCCATTTTTAGTAGAGGACAGTTCTTTATTATTACTACTACTATATTTACAATACCTTGCATTGGCCACACATTCCAGTGTGATTTCACTGCTCCCTGCTACCACACTGGTGTTACGCGGAGGGACTACAATGATAGGAGCTGTGGTGTCAGACACATTGTTGGCATCTACAAAGGGCAGAAAAAAAAACCTTGTGAAAACACTGTACATTTGCAAACAGCAATGACTGAAACATTCCAGGAAAGGATCTCAGCAAATGACACAGCTGCAAATTTCACTCTTCAACCTTATCATGCGTCTTAATCTCCTCATTAGAAGGAGATCTTCAGTATGGTCATTTTCATTTACTTTCATTATACTGTACAAACACACACTTTCAAAATGCCCAGCTTGCAATAATTCAAAAACACACATAACTCACAAGGACTACTCCCAAAAAGAGAGCAAACAAATTAAGCATCTTAGAGGTTTTCAACTGCTGAGCATTTATTTTTTATCAAACCATTGCTGATTTATATTTTTAAGCCCTTTTCACATTTTGTTTAATCTTATAACTTCCATACCATTTCAAAAGAGCCTGCCAGTACTTGCAATAGTTCTTTTAAAAGATTTTTTTTACACTAGGGAACAAATATGAAATTAACAAAGGAACGTATCACAGCAACTTCAATCCATTTTCTTATCAGAGAAATAAATAACCCAAATCTGCTTCTCGTTTGTGAGACATCAAACTGTAAATAATTTAGCTTATGCAACAGTCAGTAGACACTAGAAAAAATGATAAAAAGGCCGGTATCTTACTGGTTTCATTTTAAAATTTTCTGTACGTGCATTTAATAAGTGAATTAAAATGCCAATGTGTTATTGCCTTGCTTCTAGCTATTCATTTGGAGGTAGAAGGAAGGGCGGGGAAGGTAACTTGAATAAGAGAATAATGAAAGATTTCCAAAAATAAAGAATTCAATAAAGGAATTATAGGGAAAAGAAATTAAAATACCTCTAAACTGAGGCAAATCCAAACTGGCTCAAACACTTTTTGCTAAGGAGGCTTAACTATGCAAAATCCATCATTATGGGTAATGAAAAAACTCTGCTACAATGACATATCCACGAAGAGCAGAAAATGGAAAGAAATTTCTGTGTTTATCTAGTATTTCCAAAAATCTTTGATTCTTTCCTTCACATTTTGGACAAAACAGGCTTTCAGTAGAGGGGCTCATAGACATTTAAAATGGGGGTGGGTGGGAGAGAAGAAAGCAGCATTTTGCAAAACAAATATTCTAAATCTCATAGTGAGAAGATTTTTACTCTAACACATTCTCAGCTGACAGTGGAAGGCACAGTATGAGAGAAGAAAGCATGTAGTTCAACCTCAGGCCCCAGAAGTACTGAAGTCCATCCCCATTCACAACAGCACGTGTTCAACTTTAAGCAAGTATTCAACTTTGGGCATGTGCCAAAGTGCCATCCTCAGATGAGATGCTTTCTGAAGTAAGCATTTAGTAATTCCTCTTTTTCAATATATTTACACCCACAGCAAATCACTAACTGTTATAGCCAAAGACCCCTTAAAGATTTAGATTGTTAGTGATTTTTACTTCTGTTTCAATTCAGATCTCTTTTCACAAAATTACTGGGAATGCTGGGCTGGCTATTAGCAGGTGGTAAATCAACTGTTCTCTACTGGTTTTGTGTGACGTGAAAGTTAGCAGCAGTAAATGCTAAAAGGTCAATGAACAAGGCACTAATTTTGCATTAATTACTACTTATCTCCATCTATAAAAGAGGAAAACCATGTTCACTCCTTATCAGCACCTCTGGAGGACAGCTCACAGCACTCCAACAACAACCAAAGAATAGAAGTGGGCTTTGTGCTGACGTCCAGGAGTTCACCATATGAAATAGGCTCTTTGTGCAATAAACAGATAAGCACAAGAACTAGAAGAACACTTTATTTTCCTTGCAACAAGAGTAATATAGGAAAGGCTTCATTTACTCCTTTATTACTAATTGTAATGAGAACACTAATGAATAGAATTTGAGCCATATTCATACAATGTCCTAGAATAAATCTATTAGTAGAATTAGCCATCTGATAATGGTTTTTGAACATGTGGGGTTAAGAAGACACAGATCTGGATCTAGTATATTTCTTTTGAATCATGACATAAAAAGCCAATGTTCTTCTAACTTTTATCTAATGGAAAGCTAATGTGCTCATTACTATATCCAGTATAATATGCTGTATTCTCACATTTTATGGAGCTCATCACAATGCTTGGTGCTTGGCTGCTAGGTACTGTACCTAGAAATGTCAGCTGCAGAAATAATATGCATAGACATAGAACACTAAATTTTTAAAGCACCGTATAAACATTAACTAGGCAGCATACATATTTGTAGTTCATACTCAAGAACAGTCAAAAGTTCCATTTGCACAACCAAAGAGTCACCTGCTGAAATCCACTATGGCCCTGATCCTGCAAATGGGTCTCAGCAGGGGCATCCACATGGTTCCCTTTGCAGGACGGAATCCATAACATTTCATTTTGTGTTGTCAATACATGATGAAGCAAGACTAAAGTCCCTCTGAAAGTATTAATCTCAACTCAACTGTAACCGTGTAATCAATAGCTATGGGCCCATAACATGCCTTAAGGGAAATCCTTTTGTAGAAACCTACAAAGTACAATTTCAGAAAGTACCAGAACATCTCAATTTAGATAGAAATGAAATAATACCATAGAAACAGCATGTAAACCATTTTTCAATGCAACCTGGGAGAAGTGAACCACCAATTTCAGATAGTCAGGTAAGACAGAAACTGTTCAGGTTTTCTATGCACTGCTGTTGTGGCCACGTTGGTCCCAAGATAATAGAGAGAGAAGATGGGTGAGGTAATATCTTTTATTGGACCAAATTCTGTGGTGAGAGACAACCTTTCGAGCTTACATAACGGTCTTTTTCAGGTCTGGGAAACTAACTCAAAGTGTCACTGCTAAAATACAAGATGGAACAGATTGTTTAGCATAAGTAGATAACACATATTTCAAGGGACCATTTGAGGTAAAGTGACCTATTAACAACCCTCCAGTCATAGGGAGGAAAGGAAAGGGGAGGGAAAAATCAGATTGTTGTAGTAAGCCATGAATCCGGTGTCTTTATTCCAGCAGTTCTCAAACTGTGGGTTGGGTCCCCAAAGTGGGTCACGACCCTATTTTAATGGGGTCACCAAGGCTGGCATTAGAGTTTCTGGGGCCTGGGGCCAAACCCAAGCCCCACTGCCCAGGGCTGGGGCCAAAGCCCGAGGGCTTCAGCCCTGAATGGCGGGGCTCAGGTTACAGGCCCCCACACCTGGGACTGAGGTCCTTTGGCTTCAGCGTTGATCCCAACACCCGTGGTGGTGGGGCTCAGGCTGTGGCTTTGGGCCCCCTACCCAGGGCGGCAGGCTTGGGCAGGCCCAGGTCTCAGTCTTTCCTTCTGGGGTCATGTAGTAAAGTGATCACTCTATATCTGCCTCCTCCCGCACCTTGTGTCTGCAGGGATCAGGTGTCACCAGCCCTGTAGCAGCGCAGAGGGCCCTCTGCTGTGAGGGATCTGCTCACTCCCTCCTGTGATAACAGAGCTGCAGAGGTCTCCCTTCACAGCTGCAGGACTGGTGATACCCAGTCCCTGAAGGCATGCTCACTGTCACCGACTGCTTTTTTTTGTGGTCATTTTCAGTGTCAGCTGAAATGTACAACTGCAGACAGTTATAGATTAAAGTAGACTCCTACACCAAGCCTACTCTTGAGAAATGCAGTCACCTCAAACAAGTAGGGTGACCAGACAGCAAGTGTGAAAAATCGGGGTGGGGGGTAATGGGAGCCTATATAAGAAAAAGACCCCAAAATCGGGACTGTCCCTATAAAAACGGGACATCTGGTCACTCTACAAACAAGTAGCAACCAAGATTGCATCCCATACAATCACACTCTTTCCCCGTGTGTTATATACAATATATATGGTACAAAAGTACACCCAAAGCACATTTTTAATGAAAAGTGAAGTACCCCTCAAATACTGAAATCATAAAAGCAATAACATATTTTGTAAGACTCTGATCCTTCAAACACTTCTGCATGTGCTTAACTTTGGGCATGTCACTAGTCCCATTGAATTCAATAGGAATACTCATGTGCCTGAGGTTAAGCACAAGCAGAAGTGTTTGAAGGATCAGGGCTTTCTACACGAAAATAGAAAATATATTAATCATGTAAACCAATAGCTCTTATGCAAGAAAATATTTTATGTGAGCTGTTTCCATTGTCTGACAAATTTGAAGACGACTTATAGACAATATAGACAAACTAACAAGAGCTTAGCACAAACAGGAAAAAATGAAACAAGCTAAAATCCACATTATAAATATGTCCAAATGTTTAAACACTAAACAGCCTTACACATTTTTAAAAGTACTTTTTTCTTTGTAAAGACTTTCATGCAGATAGAAAAAACTGTTAGTTTTAGCCCTAGGGAAAGATTAATGGAGAACTGAACTCCAACCACAAGGAAACTTGCCTCAGATACCCTGGCAACAAGGCACGTTATATATTACATATGACAAAGCCAAAAATACAGAGCGGAGAAGCTTCAGAAATCTTTGAGGGAGTTCTCTAGGGCCCAATCCTCAGGAGTAATAAAAGACAATTTATGGGACTCCACAGAGATTTAAGTTACCTATAGAAAAAACATTTTGGGCAAGATCTTGGCTTTTTAAGCCAGAGCCCCGTGTGGAGGATGGTGCAGGGTCACACTGTGCCAAGAGAAGCATCAGAGTGACTGGACCTCATGCTGGCACAATCTGTCCAGGTTGCTCCTTTCACTCAGGGAGCGAGCACTCTGCTCCATCATTCCCCACAGTGCACCAGCCCTGTATCTACAGCCTAGGAGAGGGCATGGAGTCATGTCCCAGCTCTTTTTCCTCCTGCTCCTGCTCTGAGGAAAAGCAGAAGTGAACAGTCCTTGTGCTCTCCAGATGCAGGGAGTACAGGGACTGCTTTTGTGAGTGACCTCTCCCTGCCTGTATAAAGAGGGGAGAGGGTCTTTGCTTTCTCCTCTGCTCCTGCGCAAGTTCATGATCCAGGCTTGTATTTTAAGAACATTCCAGAAATAAATTCTTTACATTGTCCCATGTAGTGTTGAGGAAATTAAGACTCTATTTAGTTATACAGCTCTCTGTTATTTCTCAGCAGTAGAACTCAAAAGCAGACAAAATTTCTGTTCTACACTCTGAACTTGCCTTCTCACAACTCCGTGTGCAAAAAGAGCAATTTGGTAGTTCAGTCTCTGTCACTGACCTGACCTTCCCCCATGCACAGTGAGGGGTTTCTTTTTGCTAAGAAACTTATCATCCTACACATCATTAGGGCTTTTAACTCGAGAAAATATATACCCCAAGACATTTTATCTAGAGGACACTCAGGTGGCTTTTTATTTCTTCAAATAGCTTTAATATCAAATATCTAACTGGATGTAATGTGTAATCTTATTCAACATTAGTCAAAGGAACAAAAGCTATGGTCTAGCAATGGTATCAATTAGCTTTAGTCTTCTTTAAAGCAAACAAGAAGCAACAGGTACCGCAGCCTGTCCCAGATAGCCAGCAGGGGGAGCTGGATACTTTGATTCCCTCTCCATGGTCAACTAGAACCTTTTTGTATCTGCAATATGACTGCTTGGGTTTAAAAAGATTTTGAAATAACTGATCAGTGGAATTGAGGTTATATTTTTCTCTGATACTCTAAAATAGGAGAAATAGGCACACGCTCAGGAGGAGGAAACACAGGTTTGGGAGGTTCACACAGACAGCTCTCCAAAAGTTATAAAAACGGTGCTTTGCTGCACATGAACATCTGTGCCAAACATCAAGAGTCACTTTATGATGGAGCAGGGCCCCGTTTTCTTCTTCTAGCCCATGTGTTTCATGTACCTAGTTCATGTATTTATCATTCCCTTTCTCAACAATGGATTGGAGTTAATTTATTGTGCTACCTGTTAGTATTTCTAGTTTAAACAAAGGCATACCAGAATTGACAATTAATCTGATGAATAGATAATGAGAAAACCAAAAAAATCTGTTCTAACACATTAAATTCAAGCCAGAGAGGTTCAGTAGTGGAGTGACCAAAGCTGAGGAAAGAAACAAAGAGGGAGGGCCGGGTGCCAGGCGTGGTTGTATTACCAAAGATAATGACGAGTTTCATGGAAGCCTAGATGTGGGACCTCTTACTTTTTGCTGTCCAACAGCAGGAAGAGAAGAAAAATGAGACAGAATATAGTGCCACATTTTATGTTCAATTTCATCTTCATATGTACAATCATTTTTATATGAAGTGTTGTTGTAGCCATATTGATCCCAGGATATTAGAGAGATAAGGTGGGTGAGGTAATGTTTTTTATTGGACCAACTTCTGCTGATGAGGACACAAACTTACACAGAACTCTTCTTCAGGTCTGGGAAATGAGGGTCACGATAAATACAAGGTAGAACAGAATGTTCAGCGTATGTAGTTGAAACATACTTCAAGAGACCATTCAAGGTGAAGTAGCTGATTAATCCCTCTCCAGTCATAGGGCAGAAAGGGAGAGAAAAAGCTGGGGCGGGGGTGGTGGAAGTAAGGGGGTTATAGATTGTTGTAATAAGCCATAAATACAGTTTCTCTATTTAGTCTTTTTTTTTGTTTAGTATCTAGCTAAACTATGAATTTAAGCTCCTAGGCTCATCTTCTGAAGGTGCTGTGCAGGTTTCCTTTGAGGGTGAGGACTGAGAGGCCAGATATAGAGTGATTGCTTTGTGAAAAGTGTTCACCGACAGGTGATAGGATGTTTGTGTCTTATTATTTTTCTGTGAGAGCTCATTTGAGAGCACAGTAATTGTCTCTCATCCATAGTAGCTATTGGGGCATTTAGTGCACTAGATACCTGCTAAACAATCTATTCTACCTTGTATTTAGCTGTGACACTTTGAGTACATTTCCCAGACCTGAAGAAAAGTTCTGTGTAAGCTCAAAACTTCTCTCACCAACAGAAGTCACCCACCATGTCTCTCTAACCATTTTTACCTCATTTTATATACTTCAGGATTCTTCTCTTTGACGAGAAAATAAATAAAATATGACAATTTGACAAACTGTCTAGTTGTTTCTTTCCCCCCCCCTTATTTGTAACACATTTGAGCACACCTCTATTTAGAATGAATGGGATGTACCAAGGAAAATGTTCTCATCTGCCATTTCTTGAACTAAGAAAAATGACAGGGACAAAGAAAAGCAACTCTGCTGACTCTGCACGTTGAAAGGATCATTTTAAGGGGTGAGGAAGCACTTTCAGATACAATTACTTAAGAAATCAGATAAGATTAAATAATAGCTTAATTTCTGGGTATAAAAGTTGAAACAACAGCTGCCAAGGAAATATCTAGTTCAGTTTGGTCCATGCTGACCCTTACATTTGTGCAGCGTTTCACTGAAATCAAAGGAAATCTAGGTGGGTGTGAAGGTTCATGGAGGTGGATCAGGGCCTTAACTGTTAAAACTATTCTGGTTTATAAAATTCAATGCATTCACAGTTTAACATTTGAATGGCAGACTGCAACAGTCTAAAGGAAGAATCCAGGTGATGAGTAACAAAATGTCAATTCTCTGACGTAAAGACTCTTTTTTGTAATTAACTCATTTTAATGTAGATGATTTTCAGCTTTGAAAATAAATGGTGCAAAATCAGAGCATACTTTCTTTGCAAATCTGGAAAACCTGAACAGTTAATGTCAATCCATGCTAACGAAAAGATATTAGCAGAAACAATAGAGATCTGCAGGTCATTCAGGAAGAATCTGTAGGGGATTCCTGCCTCTCTGCCCAAAACTCTGGAATTTTTTTTTAAATGGTATGTTTAGCCCAAATCCTTCTCACAATACTCACACAGAGTACTACTGACGCTAATGAGACTTCATGATATGTGTAAAATGAGCAGATTTGTGTGCTACAAGGAGAGTCGCCTCACTGTTCCTGAATCAAGTTTTATAGAAAACCGGTGCTTAATTTTTGCCAGAGTTTGCCAGGGCTGAGCCCCAGCACCTCTAGGCTTGGCAGTTCATAGCCCTGGCACCTCTAGGTTTCCCATGTCCGTTATGAAAGTAAAAAAAATTGCTTGAGCCCTGGCACCTATTTCATTACAAATTAAGCGCTGTAGAAAACCCATTAGAGCTCACACAGACTATATCAAAGACGTCCACCCTTTTCATCTGTTTATACTACTGATATCATCATGATGTCTGTGAGTGCACTTGTTACTGATCACATTCTACATGCCATTTTTGCCCAAATTTTTCAGAACAGTAACAAATTCCTCAGTTGTCTGAATTGCACTAAATCAAGAGAATGTTGATTGGCTAGTTTAGTGGTTAAATGATTAGATGGTTAGCATATTACATTGCAAAAGACCCAAGGAAGATTCTTGATACTGGTATTATTCCCTGAGCAGCCAGGGCAAGATTTGCTGACATCAATGGGGCTCTGCACCGGTGCAAAGGTCCACCCATGGGGATCTGATTGCAGGACGAGGACCTATGAGAGTTTATAATTTGTTTTATCTTTCCACATAGTCCAGATTTTAACATGGCAGCTTCCTAAGTTTCTCACTGAAACTGTTCACTCTTTCATCCACTTGCCCATGGACAGAAAAAATAAAATGTCAAAAGTCCTAAATGCTTTAAAAAACAATAAAAATCAAAGAAGCCACGTCTCTGATGACAAAAAGGCAGCTTTAGCTACATGTTTCTGAAAATCATCTGCACTTTACATAAGTGATTCACCAAGGAAAATCAATCATTGGATAAGCAATGTGTCAGTCAAAGCCATCCACAGAAAACCCACCTCCAGCTCCCTGAAGAAATTTAGTTACATCTAAACGCTTTTCATACATGAAAATGTCACATAACCCCACTTCAGACACTGTAATTTATGAACATGAATCCATTTATTAAAGGGTGAGGGAAAGGTTATGCAAATATGTTTAGAAAATTGTACTAACAGCTGCTTTTTGTTAGCTGAAAAAAACCCCCATTGTTCAATACAAAAGGCACGTAGGTACAGCATTTTAAGCTCAAGGTCAACATTTGCTGTATTCTATTTATATATGAAACATCTTTTGGGATCCAGATTGCTACCTTGCTCCCAAAGGTCTGTTGTTTCTGATCCTTTTCATAATGGGAACAGAACTGAAAAACAAGAGCTACCCCACAGCCTAACTGAAACAAGCATATGGAATGACTTGTCAGAATAATATTTTAAGAAATAGGTTACTAGGGGCCTGAGGTCCACCCCATATGGTTTGAAGTTCCCCATTCCCCTCATCAAACCAGTCTACTTCCCTCTTCTCTTCCACAAAGAAATAAAATCTTTAATAAGTTGTGCAGGTCACAGAGATCCAGAAGCAAATAAAAATCTTTCATTTACATATTTAGTGTACTATAAAACTTAAAAGCAGGGCAGAACCATAAACAGATCAGAATAATTTATCCAATGTAAATAAATGCCCCCGTCCCCTACATTTTTAAGCACAGAAGTTCTTCCAAATGTGATGCTTTCCCTACGCAGCCTTTGTGATTACCAAACTTTTGGATATTTTATATTATAAGGTCGCCTCAGACCTCAGTCAGGAGGAAAATATAGTGTGCTGTATTTCCACTGTAGCAAGAACAAAACAACTGTGCATACATAGAACATTCAAAAATGGTAAAGACTAAGCCAGCTAAACAAAGCCTACAAACATATTCATTCAAAAATAATTCCACAGATGGATAAGCATTTAATTTTCTGAAGTCAGAATAAAATAGCCTCTCTTTTGAAAGATGGAATGGGGTTTTGTATCTATTTATATACAGTATATAAATGCATACTACAAGAATACTGCAAGTACAGTAAAAAGAAAGCTAAGGGGAAGTTATTACTCAGGGCTCTTTGTTGTTATTTCTGTAATACGGGAAGTGTCAGCATTGTTACGAATCAATTGTTAGATGCCCTTACTTGCCCAGTACAGTGGCTGCTTGCATTAATGTACTGATTATCTTCTATCTGGTGCTCCCAGATAAGACTGGGGTTCGGGAGCACAATGTCTCTTGGATCCCATATTGGCTTTTTACCCTCAAGGGAACAGATGGGTAATTGTTTTTAGCAATATGAATGGTGAACACCCCTCACTGCATATGGCAGTTGCTTCAATAGAAGAAAATGGAAGCTTGTGGCTGTGGAAAATTCGTGTCTCCCTTCCCACTCATCACCCACCCGTGCAAACCTCTACTTTGTGCTGTTTCTTGTTTGAAGTTGTTATATCACAATGACTGTAGGGTGTCACAACATCGGTGCAGATAAATAGGAAAATCTTAGGAGTGAAAGACAGATCAAATAAAGTGAAAATGTATGTATTTCTTTCCTGTCTACCCCAGCTATCTTAAAAAGGAATAAATTTGCTCCTAGATTGTAGAAACATAGTGCTCAGCTAGTACAAGACAGTTTGAGATATGGCCCCAGGTTATCTATTTAAAACTAACTGGTCTTGTAGTCAGCCAGTCTGTGACACAGCTAAGATTTTTCTTTTAGTCAACATAATTCTAAAGCAAATCTAAAGGGGGTTAATACCAACACTACAATTTTACTATCTAGGGGGAAAAAATAGGGCAGAACCTTCTCACATCAGCAAGAGAAATAGAAAAGTGCAACAGGGGTCCTCTGAAAACAAAACATACCCCTCCACCACTATATCCATAAATTGTTAAGTTTACATATTCTAGATAGATAAACAGATAGACAGACATGTTAGTGAAAGGAGAGAGGGTCACTTTCACACATACAAAATGACTTTCAGACATGGATTAAAATTATGTCAGGTAGTTGAAACGAATCTGAAAGCCCTAAGTAGAAATAAACAGGTAATTGGTTTCTGCTGATTGGCAAACAGAATTCTCTGTCAGAAGGCCTGTCAGACAGCTGTTTTCCCCTTTCTGCTTTTTGACTTCTGTCCTCTTTTGATTTTGCTATTAGTTCTACAAATTCTGAGCAGCCATAACTGTCTGTGACAAAAGGAAACACTAAGTGAATAGATCACACACATGAAAAACTGGCCATCTTTACAGATTCTTAGAAGCACTCCCCAGAGGGAGAGATGCAGTTGATCAGAAGCTGGCAAAGCCAAAGTGATTACTAAGGTGAGTTTTAAATGGGTCCAGGGGATTTTGGTTAATTCAAGATCCCAATATTTTTTTTTCATATGGTGTGGGTTTAGGACAATAAAATGTGTCATATATTTAGCCACAAATCCCTCAGAAAATCCGAACACCGCCCTCCCCCGTGCCAAAACAAAACAGAAACCAACTAACCCAGGGGGGAAAAAAAATCCAGCAAAACAAGGTCTAAGACTTATATAAAAGAAGCCTAAGACTGTTTGTCTGGAGTATTTTTGATGATGTTAAAGTTTTGCTTTTTCAATAGTTCTTTCAAGAAATAATCCCGAAGTACTGTTGATCCTAAAAGAAAATGAAAATCAATGAATTTTCTCGTCTTATTTTTGAAAAAAACCCTTGGGATTTCATTTTACTGTTTTATGGTGGCTTTACAATGTTGCCTATAGTGGTGTACATATCAAAATTCTCCTTCCTGTGCTATTTCATTCTATATTACTGGTTTCCCAGATGACTAAAAGAGCCTTATTTCACCAGCACTGATGTAGACTTGATTTTTTATGTTCTTATTTGTTCACTACTTAGGCTTTGGTCCTGGAAGCAGTGACATGTTTAATTTTTTAAGTCAGTTGGACTACTTATGTGCACAAGCGTTTGCAGGACTAAGGCCTCGAGCATTTCTCTGGGCTTCCTATTCTGGGGGGTGCACAGAGGTTTTTGGGTGCTTTGAACAAAATCTGAAACTGCTGCCCCCCCCCACCATCCTTCCAAACAATTACCACTGAGGGGTGGCCTCAGGAAGATTGCGGGGTGACTGAACTGGAGCGTGAGCCCCTCCCCACACTCACCCTGCAGGGGCAGCTCCTGTCCTGCAGGGCTGGGCCCAGCTCCCCACTCCAGGCCTGGTTCATGGGCTTGCAGCACCATTCAGGTTTGGCCTGGCTGCCCCTCCTTGTGACTCTGTGCAATAGGTCACAGTGCCACTCGATTTGAGTGCCCTCTCAATTGGGCAGGGGGGAAGCAAATCTGTCACTTTGCTCCTCCCACATGGCGGTTTTCAGCAGTTTTAGGTTCATAACTAATTGAATAGTGGCTAGAGTAGCACTAGCTTCATTCCTGATGGAAATTATGATGAACCTTCTATATCTGACATTGGACCATACAACAAGTGTCTTTGAAATCAGAGCGGGTGGCTGAACCTAATAAAGGCAGGTTCAGTTTTAAAATTGTACATTTTACAAAGAATTGCAAACAGAGTGTCCCTTTTTCTTACCCACAAAATGTCAAAAAATATTAAGTTTACAATTAATAGTGGTAACTAATATTAAAGACAAAAGAAAACACGTCACTGAAAAAGGCCTATTTCTCTTCGCTCCCAGAGGAACCTGGCACAGCCGACTTTGTCATGAAAAATCCTTTACAACAAACATTTCAAACACCAAGAATTTTTCTGCCCTTTCATATTTAGATCTATGGGTAGGAATACATAAAATGTAAAATGGAGCAAGGAAGTGAAGCTAAACATTTTAAATAGCTAATTTCATTCTGCATAAAACCTTTGCTCCTACTATTAGAAAGTTAAAATTTATCACCAGAGGAAAAACATAATAAGTCAAATGTGCTCTTGGAAAATACAGCGTGAGCAACATGTAAAGGAGGCAACAACAGATAAAAGTCTGTCCTCTCCTCTTTACTGAGTCATCTCAACCCCTGCATGGGCCGCATGCATGTAGCGGATAGGAAACTGAGGTTTCCCTCTCTGAGCTTCTTACACATTTTCCCATTGGAGGAAGAAGCAGGGTTTCTTCCCCCCATACCAGCAGATAACCAAGATCCATACTGATTTTGTGGCTCTGAAGATGCCCCATGCATCTATGTTGTTTCTCATTCCCCAGATTCCCTTTTTACCACAATGTTCAATTGAAAGAATTATTAATGCTGCAAGGCAGTCTGGATTAAATGCAGTTGCATGCTGCCTGAAAGCACTAAGCCGGACAGTTCCTCATGGTGTCTCTGGCCAACAATGATTGGCTTGGAAAAAAATTAGTCAGTGTTATTCTCCCCAAGCTCCACCACACATGATGTCAAAATAAGAATAAAAGAAGTGGTTCATACCTTTCAAAGCTATTTCACGCTGCCTGCAGACTCAGGCACACATCATTGCATTGATTTATACTTAGTTTGAAAGTTACCTTCATAACTATATGGGTTAGAGACTCTTAAGTGAAAACTTAGATTATGGAATACAATATGGGAGAATAAAAAAAAAAGTAACGTCTTAGTGAGCCACTGCAAGGCAGCCCAATTTGGCTCTTAATGGCCAAGGACAAATAACATCTCTTGCCCTCAGTGACAACTCTTCTAAACACTAGCTTAGGACTTGTGCATAGAAAATGATCAGACTCCAAGCTGCTCTCTTGACAGCTCTCCAATCTACGTCCTAGCTGCTTCAGCTCCCAGAGATCATTGTAACTTGTAGTAGGTCTTCAGGCATAACAAATCAACTTGGGTGAAGTGAGCAGCCAGGTAAAATGCCATTGCTTTCATTCACTCTTGAATGCTGCCACTATCAACAACCCCTTGGTCAGTACTCATGGTGCAGCTGTGATTTAGGTTGGTAGGGCTGGAGATTCTTCTTTGGTGAAATAGAAACACTGCTGGAAATGCGTGGTTAGAGATGTCACATGGATAAATACATGTGTCTGAAAGGTCAGCTGATACTAAGATATCTCTGAGTGGATGATCATGAACAAAGATTTTTTAGATTATATCAGGAAATGGCTTTTGAGGACATACAGCACTGGTTCAGCTTCTTGAGACTGAGGGTCAGTCTGTTTTCCCTAGTCACTTGGATACCACTACTCTGAGTTTGGAACTGGAACAACAGTGCTTATGGAGCTTAAGTGAGAAATGGTATCACAAATCCTGGAGCACTTGAAGGGATTTTTGGGAAAGGAAGATGACATCCCCCTGGGAATGGGGGAATCAAGGAAACTGAATTCTGTTCAGTTACTTCTGTGAATTTGGTGACAGATTCCCATATGTCCCAGAAGAAACCAAGGTCTTTCTAGAGGAAGGGGAAGTATGAATGCAGGCAAGTCAGAAATAGTTTTGAGTCTCTTGGGGTCCACACTGGGAGCATCTTTTGAAGGAAGATCCTCAACAAGACCAACTATATACCTCTTCTCCTAGAGATATTGTATGTAGGGGTGGCTCAATGGGACTCAAATCCCCTAGATTTGAAAGAGAGAGGATTTGGTTCTCTGACATCTCTTTGACGGCTTGATTCAACCTACCCTGAAACTCCGTTAAATGCTGGGAATACTATCCTAAAATTGGTCAAGATTCTCCTCAACCAGGGCTAAAGCCACAGAGCCCTGCTGTCCATTGAGTTATTTATTAGCCAGACCCTTGGCTGACAGTTTTAGTCCGTCCTGACTTGCATCACTGATTTCCCACCTGTTTACATTTAGATAGCATTTTTGAGTTTCCTTGATCTGCTTGACAGATAACGAGCAATGTCATGAATGTTGGAGAGCCACTGAATGAGGTGCCTAGCTGCATACAGATAGTGTGTGCTACTGAATCTCAGAAGAACTCCAGTCCTTAATGAACCTTCCTGATTCTGAGCAAGGGAGGTTAGAAGCTACCCTACCTTGCACAGTCTCTGTTGTCTCCTAGTCTCAGTGATTAATCGGGGGCAAAGGGAGGAGCCTGGGC
Source organism: Mauremys mutica (assembly GCF_020497125.1). NCBI lineage: Eukaryota > Metazoa > Chordata > Testudines > Geoemydidae > Mauremys > Mauremys mutica. The sequence continues at coordinate 76,477,217 of NC_059082.1, read as the reverse complement.
CCACCCTCTACTCCAGGCTCCAGCCCAGGGACCCTAGTAGTATCAGCTATGGTAGCTGACTTTTTAGAAACAGGACATGTACAATTCCCTGGGCCACTTCCCCACAGCAGCCCCCACTTCCTCAAGATCCACTTCACCCTTACCTCAGGGCCTCCTTCCTTGTGCCTGATATGGTTTGTACTGCTCAGTCTCTCCAACAGTACGGCTTTCTCCTACAGCTCCTGACACACGCACTTCACTAACTGGGAGGCTTTTAACTAGTTCCAGCCAGCCCTTGATTGGCTTCAGGTGTCTCAATCAACCTAGCTATCTCCACTGCTTTCTAGAAAGATCTTAATTGGCCCCAGGTGTCTTGATTAACCTGGAGCAACTGCCATTTGATTACCATGGTACCACGGATTTGTTTAGCCTGGGGCTAACATACCTGTTCCTCACTACTTTACTATAGCCATCTGGCCTTTCCCCATCACACTATAGAAATATGACAGCTCCTGCCAATAACAACTTGAGCAATGAACAGGTTGCTATATAATACATTGTTTATACACCACTGACTGCAATTTCTATACAGAAAATTTAATAGACCCCTTTTCCCCTCAGGAAGTTCATGTGGCCAGGGATTTACTGCTGCATTATTCCTTATGACCTGACTTATTTATCATGTCAATCATACTAATGATATGTCAGCATTATCGCAGTTCTGAAGCTTTTGTTTTTAAAAACGTTTTCAGTGCTCCTACTCAACACTATAACAACATATGACCGAAAAGTTATCAGTGGCATTGATTCCACACAACCATAGGGCTGAGAAGCTACTTTGAGAGCCAAAGCACCCAGGAATAGCTGCATTTCTTTTCTTTACTTCAACCCTTTGTGTTAATAGATAGATTTACACTGCAACTGCAATTAAGACAATAAGAAAAAAAATAAAATAGTGACTGTCAACCCACAGAGGCATTGTCAAGGGTCAAATCAAGAGGCTGGAACTTGTAGGTCCTGACCTACTTGAGTGTATACCGTTGTCTTCTTTGCATCACCAGGCAGATGTTTAAAATTACAACTGCTACATATAGTGAGATTGCAAAGCCTGAAATACAAGAGAAGAGGGCTATTTATTGGAGAGACTGCGCTTCCCCTCCAAACAAAAAGCTTTGCCACATACGCAAGAGAGGGGAAAAATAAAACATGTAGAAGGAATTAGAGTAACTACTGGAATTAAAATATCATGGCAGTGTGTGTGAAAGATCATTACCGATTACTGTACAAAGTTATGGACTCAGCCGTTCAGATGGAGCCACACTCACAATATGGTTCTGAATGAAACACTATAAAATGCATCAAGTTATGAGTCAGAGGGCTTAAAGAAAGAAAAATAGTTAACAGTGGGAATTTAGTCTAGGAATACAGAGCAACCTCCTGTACTCAAGCACAAGGCAGTATCTGTGCATGCACTCAGGTTTGAAAATCTGGTTTTCAGACCGCAAACTACTTGATGGTCCAGATCTTCAGCCAGGCCCAATTTCTTTGACTTCAAAAGGGCTAAATCAATTCACTCCAGCAGAAGATCTGGTCCCATGTATTCCTTAATCTTTATTCAACTCCAGTCACACTGACTGTATTCAATAAATAATAACAGTAATTCAAAATTAGGGATTTTTCCTCCAAATGAGTGAAACCTGGCACATATGAGCTTTGCTCAATGTGCAGTTAACAAGCAGGTCTGATGGGTTTTGAAGAAAATCTTGTTTGACTGGAGTCATCCTTGGGCTAATTTTGGCCACAACTGCATGCTTCATGGGAGAAGAAGTCCAAAGGGGAAAAACTGGTGGAAATCCATAAGAGTGTATTTGTGGCACAAAGGATTACCCTTAGGATGCAGCACAAAGAATAATACCAGTAATAATTTGTGCACAGCATTGCAGAGCTTATTTTAAGGTTTAAGTATGTTCAGAATAATACATAAAAGGAGATAAAACCTCGGGGCCTATACTGTACCCCAATTCTGTGGCCATGGGAAATACTGTCTAATCAATGGATGACTGCAGAAATGCCTTTAAATCTGGCATCAATGAGCAAATTCTTCCTCCTTACTTAAATTCCACTCCATACGTAACCGCATGCTGTCCCTCCTTTTGTTTGTTTTGGAGATGCTCACTAATGCGTCAATAAGCAATAATAACGGTATGGTAAGAAGCAGGAGATTTTATGTTTTAAAATCATTCGTTTTTCTTCCAAAAAGCCTCAGGTCCCCTAAGGAGCCCACAGTACCATACACTGGCACTCTTCAGTCTTCTCATCTTTTATTTAAAAAGCTTAATTGAGAGTTGAGAAAGTTGAAAACATACATCTAAGCTATTTAAATAAAAGATTAAAAACAGTTCTTGTACTCTGCAACAGTGGAATGTGCAGGCACACTTCCTCATTGCAGGAGTAATGCAGCAGAATCTATAAAATACAGCTGTACCCTCACTAATGCAGCAACAGAAATTGGTTCTGAAGTGCCACAGAACTCCAGAGGCCTCACTAAAACTCAATAATACACAGTTTTAGCTAGTAACTTAGGGCCAAACTGAGGACAGCAAAGGGGCAAGGGGCAGTCAGGGAGCCAGTTATAGCTCCCTGATTTTCTGTCTAGCCATGCCCTCAGATACTGGCTAGAAGAGCCTGGGTAGCACAGCAATGGTCCCCAAGGGATCATTCACCACCTGAGGACAGGGGGAGACCAGTGTTCTTTAGCCATGCCTCTTCTCCCTTCTGAAACACCCTGAGAGCTGTGGGAAGACTGGAATGGGAGGCAGTTATGCCAGTCCTATGCCCACTGTGGGACTCCATCTCGCTAGGGGAAAGTCTATGCAATCTGTCTATGCTTCCTTTGCTCTACCTGAGCAGGGAAAAGGGAGCAGAATGGGTGGGGAATCTGTGTGATACTTTTTAGAAAGTTCTAAATAAAATATATGTTCTCACTGTCAGGTCAGTGGAACATTACCGTTGCCCACAAGAAGTGTGACATATGGCTTGAGATGCAAAAATTACATATAGGATACACAAAAAGCAGCAAAAGGTTTGACAGCTTAGTTCATATAACATTGGGTCTGAATAGGATTTCCTGGTGGTTTAAACAACATGAACCCACATGAAAAAAATGATAAAATGGTAAAAAATGATTTAAATCCTCAAAAAGCAAAGACATTAGCCAATCAGATTGCACGGATCATTTGTCAATATTCCATCTAGCTTTTAATTACCCAACAGACTGTAATAGCTCTTATGGAGCCATTACACTCTATCGTGTCAATTTGGCTGCTACAAATGCACATCGCTCGTCCTCAGGCTAAAAATCATTCTGAAATTACAGCATTGTTGTAAAAGGTTGCTGGGTGTTCACAGCAGCAGGGTTTTGAACTTCTATGCTTTAGAATTTTTTTTTTAATTTTCCTTTTTATAAACAGCAAATAAATTAGATGCTGTTATGGAGCAATTGAAAACCTTTCAGTTTTTAGATCTAAGAAATGTGAGTTGTAGAAGCATGAAAATTCCCTTAAATTGGCAAACTTCTGTTGGTACTCTCTGTCACAACTTCATAGTTTATCTGTGTCCATATACACACTCCATTCAATGCATGTTATTTTTATGTAGGCTCTTTCATATAAAGCATCATAAAATATTTTAGAAAGAGATCAAAACCCTTTAGAGAAATAGGTATATACACTGCAAGCCAAAACAACAAGGAGATAGGAGTAGAAGAAAAAGATAAATTCAAAGCATTAACTACTGCGGATGAGCTGTCTTGGATACTAATTACATTCAGAGGTGAAGGGAAGAATATAGGAACGTGAGAAGGAAACGGTAGATGAGATTTAGTCTAAATCACAGCCTAAAATAATGAGAACTCTTTATAGGTGAGATCTGTGGAGAATGAGTGACTCAATGACTTATGACTCGGAGGGAGGGAGAAAGAGTTGCATATACATAGGACACCCTGTTTCACCTGTGCATCCTAAACTATGGAACTATTTATTACATCTATATGTCCCCACCTGCGTTCTCTGTTTCACTCCATCTGTGACCCTTATCTTTGTATATCTCCCCTCATCCCTTTCTGCCATCATCCCTCCCCCTTCTATATCTGTCTCCCTAGGCCTAATCAATCACTTGCTTAATTGGAAGTCAATGGCTTTACACCTATTTATGCTGGTGGTGAATGTCAGCCTTGCTTCCCTCTCCCCCTTCCCCCACCAATATACTTCTCCCTGTACTATTTATTGTTATGGATTTTTAAAATGAGGTATCTGTATTCTAGGCAGGTGCACAACTACAAGTATTACAAAAAGAAATAAAACAATAAATGACAAGTCCATAGTACTTCTGCCATTTTCCTGGTCTCTTACTCCATTGTGATTTTCTTCCCCCAACACACTCTTCTTTCCGTCTCACTGAATTAAGTAAATTCATCTTATATTGCAAGGTTTGGAAATCAATAATTCTGACATCAAATCAGAGCTGACTGTATTGCAGACTTACAGAGATACTTCTCATGTAAGTCTTCCCTTGGTTCTATCCATTTATACCCTATAAAAAAATGGAATACATTGAACTTCAAGACTGTGTATATGAGGTTGGACTATATAATATCTACTATGCAGCCAAACTCTAAACAATTTTTTACAAACATAAGAAAGGTGGCAATATCAGAAAATTATAATTACAATGTAGCAAAATAATTAATTATCATATAAAATGTTAACTTACAACCTGCCACTGTGTAATCCAGGGGAGACTCTGTATGGTGTTTGAAATACCAAAAAGGTTACAATCTGTCCTGAGATTGAAAAATAAAATATGTAAGCTGTACAGCAAAGGAACCAAAGATAGCAAACACTTCCTCGTAGGCTTTCCCTCTTTCAGAGATCTGAGAGCTCAATATATCTCCAAACCCTTACTTATCACGCAGAAAAAAATATAACCAGAGACAAACTATTATACTCAATAGTATCCTGTAATCTTCATGCTCTTCAATTTAAGTGCAACCAATGAAACATTTTTTTTGAACTAACTGCACGTTTGCTGAAAAACCATGGATAAACGCAAAATGTGGTTACCGCTTTTGTTTTCTGGACAAGACTGTTGCCATGTTGTGATACAAAGTTTTCACATCATCAAATGTTGATATTTTAGGATTTTTTTGCTGATACAGGACAGTTGCATCAAAATTTGGATTGTTTAATAAATAATAATAAAGCTTTTCAATACAGGTGCTTTCCTGTGCCTCAGAACTAAACATGTACAATTTGCAAGATCCTCAAGAGCCAATTATTTATTTTTGGGAATGTTAACTCTCTTCTTGAAATGTTAACTTTAATATTTATATTTTAGTAAACTCTTTGGCACATCCTTAAGAAAAAAACAAAACAGCAAAACATTAGGGCTAATTACTTCATCATGGATGGGGCATAGCAAATCATTTTAGACCTCTGTTGCTCCTTATCTTTGCAAAGATTTGCATTTGGTGTCAGTAACTCAGTTTGTGAGTAGTTAATAGTTTGGGTATTATTCTATAGTAATGGTCCAAAACACTATAGCTTACTACACAGATATTACATTATTTTTGGATCAGTACTAAAATCTAGTACTATTTAATTAATTGAATACAATTTTTTGTTTCATTTTCTAGAATGCTAATATTTAAGGCTCCCAAAGAAAATTGGGAAGTAGGCCCCCACTGAGGAAGTAGGCCCCCACTGAGATCCAGATCCTCAGATGTGTTATATTCCAGCAAACTTGACCCACATGTTTATTAGTTCACCATTATTATATTGCTCAAAGACATCAATATGAAAATATAAATAAATCAATCAGGGTTTCTCCCTCTACCAATATGGAAAAACGTGACACCAGGCACAGAGGAAAGCTGATCAAAGATAAAATTATTAATTATTTTTTAGGAGCCCGTCATGGGCCAGGACCCCAGTGCACTAGCTGCTGTACAAATGCGGAACAAAAAGATGGTCCCTCTGCCCATTTAAGTATAAGACAAAAGCCAACAGATGGATAGACAGACAGGGGAGTACAAGGAAACAGTGATGCAATATTGGTCAGCACGATGGCAGTGCTCTTAGCATATCAGCAACCTAACCATTGTCAAGACTTTGGTAGGCATGATGGCACAGGAGAATTTTAAGGAGGGTTTTGAAGGAGGATGATGAGTTAGGTTTGTGGATGTTTACAGAGAGCTCCTCCCAAATGTGAGGGGCAGCATGGGAGAAAGCGTTAAGGCACTTGTTAGAAAATTAAACAAGCAGGCAATGGAGGCTGCCATCTCGGCCAGTTAGAGGGGACAGTCGACATCTTGACAGCAAATGACAGTACAGGTAGGGTTGAGATAGACCATGAAGGGCCTTGAAAGTAAAGACAAGCAGTTTGATGCTATAGAGAAGGAGAAGCCAGTGGAGAGATGCAAAGAGAAGGGTGATTTGATCAAAGCAATGGGCTAGGAAAACATTTGCAGCAGCATTCTGAATGGATGGATATGAGTGAGGCAAGACTGAATTTGTTAAGGTCAGAGAGAAGGCTATTGAAGTAATTGAGACATGAGTTTATGAGAACCTAGACAAGAATTTTAGCTGTGTGGATGGATAGGAAATGTGATGTGATGCAGACCAATTCTGCAAGATTTAGACATAGCCTGGATATGAGGACCAAGTAAAAAATGATGCCCAGTTTACAGGCCTCAGTGACAGGCAGGATGTTGGTGTTGTCCATAGTTATAGAGATTGAGAGACTATCACACAGTAACCTCAAGTGACCAAGAAAGGAGTTGGTGAGAAAGGAGCTTGGGAGTAAAGTTTAAGAGCTCTGTTTCACCCACATTGAACTTTAGCTGACCACTAGACATCCACTAGGAGATGTCAGAAAGCCAGGTCAAGATTTTTTATTACTAGTTGTGGTGCCCCTAAATTCATGGGTAATGGTGGCTTTTTAATGCACATAGGCTTCTGCAAAATTCCTGAGCATTCCCCCACCCCCTTCTCTATGACTGGCTGCACAGACAGAAAAACTGGGAGGAGAAATGAAGAAGAGATCCGAAAGATGCAATAGAGCAACTCTGTGGAGAGTTCTGAAAACCAGGAGAGCTATTTCAGACTGGATGCAAAAATGATTAAGAGCAAGGCATCAAAAGTGATACATGATCAGGGTGACATGGTACACACAGTACATGGCATACACACATTTATGTTATGTAAAAAATAAGGAATCAGACATTTATTTCCATAGCTTTGTATTTTAATGACCCTGTCTGGCTTTTATAACATGCAGATATATTACTAGCACAGTCAAATTCACTGGTAAATACAGAATGCCTTTGTAGGCACACAGCAATTTGGGTGCATCTAATTCTGCTTGAACAACATTTTTTATAAGAGACAGCCATGAGTAGACTATTGTCCTAGGGTAAGGCAACAGCACAGCAAGAGAGTCTATTCTGGGTTTTGTCTTTAAAAAAAAAAAAAAGAAAGAAAGAAAAAAAAATAACCCTGTGACACTGCACATGGGCTGCTGAACAGAAACACAAAGCACTGCACACTCCACAGAAAATCAAATGAAGACCGTTTGCTGATGCAGCACAGTGCCAAAGAACCATTCATATAGTTTGTCATTCCATTACAGCAAAGAAAGAAATAGTTCTTCCATCACTGTTTTCAAGAAAAATTAACACTTCTCTCAGATGCTTTTCAGTCTGTGAATGCATTTTATTCATTCGTGTGCACCTAGCCCTTATTTATTTGTAAATTTATGCTTTCCGTGTAACATATGTACACCACATGTATCACAGACCCTTCTAGGGGTACCAGCCTCCCATCAATAAATAAGACATAAGGGAAAAAGAAAAAAGTAAAGTTAGATCCCAGGATACAAGGAATGGCATCAATTCAACTACTGAGCATGAAAACATCCACAACTAATGCAATTGCTACAGTGTATTTAGGGCATTTCAGACGATCACTGTCCTGGGTAGTAACATCTCTTAGTAGTGAGTAGCACATATGATATGCAACATTATACTCTCTTATTACGCTTCTGCATTGTTTAGATACAAGTTGAGTTTAAAAGGCGCCGTCAAAGTTGGTAAAACAAAAATTTGACCTCCCTCAAAATAATAATTATCTCTTAATGTTCATGTAGCATTTCTCAAAATAGAGGTTGCAAAGCTTAACTCCCCTTGGTCCTCTACATATGTAAACAATAACAGTTTCTCTCTGCAATCATGGGGCTGTATGTGGCACTTTTCCTGTGACTGCCCGCTGGTGCCCCCAGAGGTGCTAGTATTCTGACACTGATTACTCTTCCCTGAAATGTTTTGAAGAGGTAGATTCTTATCCATTTCTACGCTTAGTAGTATCTAACAGCAGGAACAACTTTGAATAATGTCATTGGGTTAGAGGAAAGAATTCATTTACACCAAGCCATACTGCACATGTATATCTTCAACCCAAAACACAGCGGACACGTCACCTTTTGAGCTTACTAGTTTTGTGTAAGCTAGTTTTCAATTTAAGGAAAATGCAAGAGAGTTAATTCAGTGTTTCACTTTTTTTGCTAGATAAATGCTCCTAGATATCCTAACCATTTTCTTAATTTATTTTAATTTTAACAAGAAAAACATTAAACTTTTAATGTTTCAATGTGGCTTGATCACACCCTATACATATCAGTACAAGTCATGAAAAGCAGAATCCCAAATTTTCAATTATAAAGAAATTAATGATTTTAAAGGCTTTTGATGCTAATATAAAATTATGTCTGTCAAAAATTCTTGGCATTCTTCCCTCTGAGTCTGTACTGAACTAATGCCCTATAATGGCGTTAGTGACTTTCCGGGTAAAGAAGATCCCATTTTTGAGGTGGGATATAAAACTGAGATCTCCTGACTTAAATCCCACTGTATATTTTACAAGAGTACATTAACTCTGGCGTCCTGGCCACAGTCTAGTTACAGTAACTATATTCTATGCACCTAAAATTCTTCCTGTAAATTCTACTGGATACATAATCCTTTTTCAATTCATCCCCTAGACTCCCCTGAAGTTGGCTATGAACTGTTAAACAGCTGACAAATATCATTGCAAAAAAGAGCATTTAGCTGTAGCATTTAACATCAATGTAATTAACTATGTATCAGAGGGGTAGCCGTGTTAGTCTGTATCCACAAAAACAACGAGGAGTCTGGTAGCACCTTAAAAACTAACAGATTAATATGGGCATAAGCTTTTGTGGGTAAAACACCCACTTCTTCAGATGTCTGTAATTTTCACTCCATGCATCTGATGAAAAGGGTATTTTTACTCACAAATGCTTATGCCCCAATAAAGCTGTTAGTCTTTAATGTAATTCACTATACCCCCCTTTTTTAGCTGCCACATACAGAAAAACCTAATTAGGATAAGAAATATTAAAATGTTTAAAATGTTTCAACAACAACTTTGCCAAAAACCCACCGTTTTTGACTTCCTGGTCAAAAAGGCATTCAACAGCTTACAGGTTGAAGAACACTGTAGTTTCAATTATAACTGAACCAAAGTTCAATCTCTCCTCTCTTCCTTTTCATAAAACCAACACCTTAAAAGAATATTTCTGTGGTGCTTCATGTTCTGTAATTTTTCACTCATTCTCTAAATCTTAGAAAATGTACTGTAGATGGCCCCAGGAGCAAACACAGCAAAGATGAAGTAAAACTAGAAAAGGAGCTGTCTAGTTTAATCTATGAATGTTCATAGCAAGGGCTATGTGTAAGAATTTGTAAGCAGGATCTTCACCAATGATGGTGTTGAGGTTTCGCTGAAACTGGGATTCTGGACATCTGTAGGCTTTGTCACACAATGACTTGGGCTCATTTGTTGCTTTTCTGATTTGAGAATTCCCAAACATTTTGTTTCTCCCAAGTGTCCAAATACATATACTGTATATTTTTGTTTAGAAACCACCGTGGTTTAATAGCCACATATTTTTTGTGCATTCTGCAGTGGAAAGTACAATATACACTCACATATAAAGTGACCTAGCTCTAAAAATGTGACCAAAAATCTATCTAGGGCACAAATCACCATGTTATCTAGAAGGAAATTATCCTCCCCTGGGTTGCTGGCCAAAATGATGAAGGAAGGTGATAGATGGTAAGAGACCTTTGTGGGTTTGCAATCTAGCCCATCTCATCTGTGCAGGCCTTTCAGTCAGACATTTTCTACAGTTCTGTGTCTTTTTCTACCTCTGTCTTGCCTTGATTTTTACTCAGCAAAGTTCTTTGCTCTTCAGTTCTACTTCTGACCTGTGGTTTATTTAGCCCGCATGCTTCCTAAGGTCCTCATTGCTTTGTCTCTCACCCAGTGGCTTTTCCCTGGTCTGGTGTTCACTCTCTGTACCCTCTTACTAGCATCGTAAACAACACTAACCAACCTTCTCCAAACACAAAGGAAAACAGATCTATTATAATTTTAAGTGCTGTATTCCATTACTTCTTGTGAGACTGGAAACTTTGCAATCAGCCTCTAAACACTGTACTATGACTAGCGGAGATTTTGAAGTGTCACAGACTACAGTGCCATCAATATGTTGGTGACACCCAGGTCTACACAGCTCTTTCTTACTCAGCACAGTCGATGCTGTTGCCTTGCCCCCTTTTCTTTTTTTTAATTTTTTTTTTTAAGAGGAAACTTGGAACCTGGATGGAGGAAGTTAGCTTCAAATAAACCTGAGGAAGATGGAGGTTTGGGGAAAAGAAAGGACTTATATGAAGTGGCAGAAGCTAACACCCACCATCCAAGGTATCTGTATTGTAGTGAGCAGAACAGCACAAAGCCTTTGGGTCTTCTTGGATTAATCACTTCTGCTCCCTGCACACATGCGTACACACACACAAGCCAGAGAAACAGCCTACCATTTTCATTTAGAGACTGTGAGCTTTCCTCTAAGCTGATGATCGGGGGTGGGGGAGGCAGTTGTCCAGGGGCTCAGACAATTTAAAATAGCCCGGGGGCTCCTGGCCCTTTTAAATCGCCTGGATGGGCCGCAAGGCTCCCAAGTGTGTTAGACTGCTCCGGACTCCATGCGCTGGCGCGATTGGCCAGTGCAGACAGGCCCAGAAGTGACAGATTCATCACTTCCGCCCCAGGCCCCGCCTCCCCTAGATGGCCGTGGCCCTGGGGACTGGAATTTCTGTCGGTGGGCCTGCTTACTTTAATTCAATTTGGTCTATGAAGGGTTGGAAGAAAAAGTTATATGAAAACTCCAGCTGGTCCAGCACACTTCCTGAGTGTAGTGACCCAAAAGATTATTATACAGGTGCTCTGGAATCTACACTCACTCTTGAGCAAATAGCGGATTCACATCCAGGTGTTGGTTCTCATCTGTAGAGCTAGGAACCAGCAGGCTCTAGTTATTTCAATACTTCTCTGCAATCGACAGACATGCAAAGAGCCGGTTGCTAGTTAAACGGCATTCTCTGTTGAATGAGAATTGTACTGCATCGAAACCTACTGAGTTAGACTGGTGTAAACAATAGGAGAACCAGGCATGGGGGTATTTCTACAGCTCTGGGGCAAAACCTCTCAGCCTAGGTCAATAGACTCAGGCCAGTGAGGCTTATGCTAGTGCTCCAAAAATAGCTGCGCAGACCATGCTTGAAAGTTACAGTGCAGGCTGGAGCTAAGGATCTGAAGCCTAGGGAGGAAGTGAGCTTAAGCACGAGTTCAAGCCTGAACCCCAACTTCAAAGCACTGTTTAGACGTTTATTTTTAAGCACTAGTGTGAGCTCCACTAGCCTGAGTGTTGACTTGCTGTTATGGGCTGTACAGACATACCTGAAGCCAGAGATAGGTTTGCCAACTTTCTAATCGCACAAAACCGAACACCCTAGCCACGCCTCTTCCCTGAGGCCCCGCCTCCTTCCCCATCCCTTCCCTGAGACCCCATCTCCAATTCACTACATTCCCCCTCCCTCGGTGGCTCGTTCCCCCTGCCCCAGCCCAGTGACAGTGAGTGAGGGTGCGGGAGGGGGTGAGGGCTCTAAATGGGGGTGAGGGCTACAGCATGGGGCCAGAAATGAGGGGTTCAGGGTGCAGGAGGAGACTCCAGGCTGGGGCAGGGAGTTGGGGTGCAGGCTCCGGCTCAGGGTGCAGGCTCTGGGGAGGGGCTCGGGATGAGTGGTTTGGGGTGCAGGAGGGGGATCCAGGCTGGGGGGGCACTGAGGGATTTGGAATGTGGAAGGGGGCTGCAGGTTGAGGCAGGGGGTAAGGGCTCTGGGGTGGGGCTGGGGATGAGGAGGCTCTGCGTTGGGGGGGGCGCTCAAGGTTGGGGCATGTGCTTATCTTGGGCGGCTCCCGGTCAGTGGCACAGCAGGGCTAAGGCAGGCTCCCTGCCTCTCCTCGTTCCGTGTTGTGCCCCAGAAGCGGCCAGCAGCAGGTCCGGCTCCTAGGAGGGGGAGCCAGAAGGCTCTGCGCGCTGCTCTCGCCCGCAGCTCACATAGGGCATGGTTCCCAGCCAATGGGAGTGCAGAGCTGGTGCTCAGGGCGGGTGCAGAACATGGAGCCCCATGGTCCCCCTGCCTAGGAGCCGCACTTGCTGCTGGCTGGTTCCAGGTTGCAACGTAGTGGCAGGAGAGGTAGGGACTAGCCTGCCTTAGCCATGCAGCACCTCAACTGGACTTTTAATGGCCTGGTTGGCGGTGCTGACTGGAGCCGCCAGGGTCCCTTTTTGACCAGAACCGGACACCTGGCAACTCTAGCCAGAGACGACCCATGCCTGCCAATAGGGAGGGGGAGACTGAGGGCAGCCAGCTTTACCAGTCTTACTGAGCATGCTCAGTACTCACCAAGTAGCAAATCTGGAGGGCCACATGACCTCACATGCCTCCACCCACATGTTGCCTCTTCCTGAAGCATCCTGCCTATCTCACACGAGCCTTTTAGTTATTTTTCAGTACAGCATTTCTCACTTTTTATTTTGTTGTTTCCACTATCATGTTTGGCCTGTATATAAACATTACAACTATACTCATCAGGGACTTTGCTCAAGGCACCTCTTGAAGGCACAGTAGCGAAGCATATTCACTACAGGAGGATCGATTTGTTCTTCTTTAGCTGGCACAAAGGGAAGTATTAGATTGCAGCCCCACCCACGAAAATAACTCCCTCCTTAAATTGGTGACAGGCTGGATCACTGTGGTGTAACCCCGCTTATCCATTACAGGCTTCTGACCACATCTAACAGGTGACCATGGAATGGATATGGGGTTATGGTGCAATAGAAAGAAGCCTGTGAAAGGGGCATTCAGTAAACCATGTGATAATTTGACAAAATGGACATTCTCTATTTAAGAATGGCCTACAAGTGGAATAACAGGGATTCAGCAGGCTAGCAATCGGGGACATTGGCAGAGCTGTGTATGGGAAGAATGTTGATGTGCAAGATGCATGGCTCAAACCATGGTTATTAGTTTCTTGCTCCTGCATGTGCTATATTCACTCACCATATTTTATAATCACAAAACCCTGCATGTAAATCCCTGCAAGTCAAAGCGAAAACATACTCCCCTACATTGCATCACATTCTGTACCTATCCTGTTGTTTATTCACAACTGTAATTTGTTTGGGGTGTCCTCTTGGCACCGTTATGTTAGGGAGATTTATGTGAACAGTTCCTGTTAACCTTACTGGGAATTGCACCTATAAATTCTCTGGGCATTGACTCCTTTCTTTTCCCATTACCTAATTTCCAACATTTTATTCTTCAGTTTTATGTTATCTTCCCTATAATTCCAATTTATTGCTTAGATCCTGCCAAAAAAAGCCTCATTATGCACTAGCTGCATTTTCAGATAAATTGAGTGCCACGATGAACTAGTAATATTTGTTTCTCCTACATTTGTCGGGAACTAATCAAAATAAGCCAGTGATGGAAAAAATTGCAAAATGCATTAAAAATAAACTGCTGCTAATATCTGTTGAAAACATGCTGATTTTAATAAACATTCTCTTTGCCAGACAAATCACCTAAAATAGGTTGATTCTGTATCAACAAAAAAATAGTTGTTCCCAGCCTAAAAGCTAGGGGATTGTTATTAAGATTTGTCTGCTTCTTGTGCTATCTTAAGGAAGATAAGGCAAAAACCTATTCCACTTTTTCTCTTTAGCACTGTCTGTGATGTGCTGTTGTTTGATGCTCCAGCAGACACTAGGGACTGTAACATGGCCAAGGATCCTCTGAATGCCAACAATAAAGTATTTTACACCCGCAGTCAAGTCTGTGATCATATTCTTCCTTCAGTTACTCCTTTAATTGGTCATTAATGAAGTTGTTCAGGTGAAAGTGAATGTGGAAGTTGGCCCTGTGACATTAACACACAAAGTTGACCATGCCCATAAGAACTCTTGATGCACTGTGGAAAAGTTTAGTATGGTTAGAGTTGGCCTAACAAAAGGTATTTTGAAAGGGGCCTCTCTGAGCTTTTTATATTTTTCTTTGTGCCCCTCTAGATCAGGGTTCTGCCCCTGGCAGTAACCTACAATCTAGGTCTCCCCACCCAGGGGAACCCCCAACCCTCTATCCCCACCTTGCCTCAGTGGCTACTGCCAGTCTCCATCTAGCCCCCGCTCACTTGGGCAGACTGCAGTCTGTAAACCACTCATCATCGGCAAGGAGGGTTAGGACCTGCTGCCTTTGCCTGTCTCTGGGCTGCCCCCCTGCAGCCCCAGTACCTTTTTGGCCCTTTAAGCAAGGCCTGCAGCCTGGGGCTTTTCCTGGCTGGAGCTCCCCAGCTCCCTCTGCCCTTCCCCAGCACTGCTCCACCTCAGGTACCCTGCTCAGCTTCCCAGGCAGCCAGGTCCTTCTCTCTCAAAAAGCTAGAGAGAGAATCTTAGCTTCAGGCCCACTGCCATCTTATAAGGGCTAGCCGGGGCCCTGATTAAGCTGGCCACAGCTGTGGCTGCTTTCTCCATCAACCTACCTTTTCCCAGCTGCGGCCCTCTCCAGGGCTGCTTTAACCCCTTCAGGGCTGGAGCGGGGTGACCACCCCGCTGCAGGTTGGGAGAGGATAAGAAAGAACAAAATTCATGTGATCTAAGATACCACCTGTTCATCTTTCACTAAAAACAATCTCAATGTTAGTAGAACTTGTCTTTAAGTTTTGTCTCTATTTCCATTTCCTAATCCTTGCCGCGAGCTTTCATCTGACCAATGCTGATATGTGCTCTCCCCTCTCACCACTCACACTGCCTTATCCTTTACATTTTTGAGGACAAACTATTAGATACTCTAGAAAATAACGATCCTTGTATTTAGGAGCCAGTTTTAGTTAGTGGTAAGAGCATGGGACTGGAAATCAGAAAGTCTGAGTTCTAATCTTGGTTCTGCCACTGATGGTCACTGGATGACCTTGGGCAAGTCATTTCACCACTCTGTATCTCCATCTCCCCACTTGTAACATAAGGATAATTGGGATGATATGTACCTTTTTTTGTAAAGTGCTTTGAGACGCACTCATAAAAATCTCTATATAAGAACTAAGTATTATTATAATTATTAGTAATAGTAAAGTGCTTTGGGATCCTTGGATGAAAAGTGCTAAGTAAGTTCAAAGCAAACTTTAACTGTTTGAGATTTCAGATCACATCAGAGTTTGTCTACTCCAGCTTTACTTTCACGTATACTGAGAAGATAAATTAAGCACAATTTATCTCACAGTAGATACACAAAGATATCAATGTAAAAAAAGATAAAAATCTTTGAAATGTACCTCTGGCATTGTCGTTTTTGGAATTACTACTGTATATTGTTGAGGGTCTGAAATTGCAAACCTCTTACTCAAATTTTCATGCTCTAGTACCAACATACACTGCAAATAGAACCATCCTGTCCATGAATACTGACATCCCCAAATCAGGTCTATAGTCTAACTTCAAGCATCCCATTCATGTATAATTTATCAAAGCCATTACCATTGTGGTGAAACGACTATTGTTTTGAAATGATATACTGAAGAAAATGTCATTATCAAGGATTTTCATTGAGTGAATGAAGAATTGAGCAGTAGTCTATTAATGTATTGCCATTGATTTATTCTGTGATGTGCCCTGAATTCTGGTCCACAAAAGCCTTTGTAAAATCCACTGTATCTATTAGTGCAATTAGCCAATATAACTACTCTACAGGGCATGGCTCATTTTGTTTCCCTTTTTGCTTTTAGTACAGACTGCTGCAGATAACATCTGGGCTATCGGAGCGCAGACTTTCAGATGCAGTGTCAATAGGAAAACATTATATTGGGTTAGACAGGCCTGATTCTCTTCTGAATAGGGATTCACCACTGTCTTCATAACAAACAGCACAGAGAGGACATCCAGAAACTCAACTCAAGTCACATTATTTCTTCCCGTGTGTTAAACACTCAGAATGTTGAACACCTGACAATTATTCACTGCTAGAAACTAAAAGAAAAAACTTCAGACAGTCAGAAACCAGGTTGGCTATTAAAGTAATATTTCCATTTACAAATTAAAAACAAAACTTTTGTATAGCTCACCTGCCGTCTGCTTTACTGAAGCATACAGTAAGTTGGCTCTTTTAGTTACTCCAAATAAGGCAAGTCAGTAATGGAACAATGAATAACTAACGATTCTGCATCTGCATTCATCTGACAAAATAATTCCTGCTATATCACTTACTTGGTTTAATAATGCCATAACAGTAGATGTTTTTTATTTCGGAAATACCTTTTGCTTTGCCTTGACATTTATCTAGCAGCAGGAGACCATTATCCTGTGACAATGTTCTATTCCAATGACATTAACTCTTAATTATAACCCAGATTCCAGGTTGGAACTGAGGAAAGGAAACCTGACTGGCCATTGGAATGTATATTAATTATCTAGAAAATCCTCATACCACAGCAGTGCTATATTCAGACTGATTATCCTTGCAGTTCTCAAAAGAAATGAGGACTCCATGGGAAAATGGTAACAAGTTCTTTTTTGTTTTGTTTAATAACAAAACAAATGAATTAGATTAGCAATAACAACCTTAGCCCATGGCATTTCTGGGGAATTAATGAGCAACTGGCATTTATGGCCTGAGGCAAAACTCTTCCAGAGTTAGGTACTTAAATAAGTGGCCTAATTTTCAGTGGTAGTTGTGCTCCTACAGGTGAGACCAAGAGGAAGCATCTAGAAGAAAAAAAAGAACATTTTTAAAAAATTGTTATTCAGTTAAAAATAAAAAAGCCTGTTTGCTCACAAAACAGAGGTACCACACAATTCTGCACCATTACCATTTCTGTTCAGTATAAACTCAGGACTCAAGTCGCAAGAATGATACAGCTCGGGACTTACTTGCACTTTTTTAAACTGTAATCTCTTTGGAACAGGGATTGTGTCTTCCTATAAATTTAGAAAGTACCTAGCCCATTTTGGGTTCCACTGCAACAACCTGTTGTGTTTCTTTGCACATTAATTGCTATATGCACTACATGTGATCCTAGACAGTGCTAATGTGCACATCCATGTCTATGTCCATGTCATTCGCACCATCCTCAAATGTATTCTAAAAGAAACAAATCCAATTAGGCGGACATACAAAAAGATTGTATTTGGTTTCCTGTGCAATATGTACACAGGAAGCATCTTATTTAAAAAATAAAACAGGCTGTATTTTAGGGAAAGGCTGGTTCTACAAATACTTCAGCAAACTGAATAGCAAGGATTAGTATATTAAATGAAGCCAATTCTATCTTCTTCTAGGATATTATGGTTTCAAAAAGTATTGTGTGGAGAGGCTGCCATTTGTTTTGGTCAAACCAAACTATCACTCAGAAAAGCTATTAAAACTTTCTTGGCTGTGCCCCTAGAAAGCCCTGTCATTTCTCTGTGGGGGAAAAAATGATGTTTTAGATCGTATAACTCATCTTGCCATAAAAAGCCCAACAACTTCCACATTCAAGATAAAACAATGTGCATTGTCTCTAGAGAATCTAAATTCTGTGACACCATCTTACCTAAATCCAATGGCTAAATCCCAGGTAGCTTCTTTCATCATGAATTTGCTGCATCCTCCTATGAAAGGGCTAAATTACGAAAGGCCATTATTACAAAATTCCTGTATTTCCAGGAATCCCAATGGCCTGGATTTTGAAGGCCTGATAAAGGATTTTATACAATTGCGAGGAAGCTAACTAGTCTGCCCAGGTATTGCTATTGTCTGAGAACAGTATGTGATCATAGATACAATGTATGGGCTGCAATAACAATAGACATAGCAGTGAGAGGTGAGGAATGAGAACCCTTTACTCTGAAATTCCTGGCTTTTGTAGGATTAAGTCAAAATCTTAACATTACTTTTACTCGGGTATATTTTTTAGTGCATTTAATATTTTTCTACAATGATCAGCATTGTTTCATGCTCAGACTAGCAGTAAATGAGGTTGGTACTGTTAAAGATACATCCGAGTTTGGATGCCAGAGGTTAAGTTACCTCACTTGCATCCAAAGATCCCTTCTACGTTGAATGTTTTTTCTTTTAATATCCCTTTGACTTTAAGCTGGGACCTTGGTGAAATTGAGAGAAGGCCAGGATCTAGCAATCTGTGATAACAGATATTTCTAGAGGTGGGGCTTGAATATTTTTTTTTGACCAATGGTGTGAGACATGGGAGTCTGGAATAATCACCCTAATCATGCCTCATATTAATTTGAGCTGTAAGGATGAAATAGCTTTTCCCAAACTGAATATTCTGTGCCTAAAAATAACCCAGAACCAAAATCAAGAGAATAGATTTATTTTCTTAAAGCATGCATTCCATATTACTAATAATTACAGCACTAACCCCATGTCTGTCTTTTTAGTTACTGTAATTGATGGGAGTACTCAGTCTGAAGAATGGACACTTCTTTTTTTCTTTTATATTTTTGAAGTTATTGCAGGATTATATTAAATGTCATGGTAAATAATATAATTTACACTGCAGGCTTTTTAAGTATTCAGAATACAGGCTTTTAGAAAAACAGATTTTAAAAACCCTTTGCACTTAGTGAAATGAATAAAGTGCCAGTTAAAGACAGCGGGAACCTGACCTCTGCAATGTTCCTATGTTCCAAAGTCATGACAAAATGGATTCAAACCAGGCAACAGGATTCTAAGACCCAGCAGCCTCTCTCCAGTTTGTGTGTCCATCTGGCAAGGTCATACCAGCAGCAGTGACCCAAAAGATCGTTAGCTTGCACATTCTTAAAAGGGAGCATGTGGCTCTAAAGCATCATTGCATGTCTGTGCAGAAGCTTGGCAGAATTCCAGGAAGGGGAACTAATGTTACGTAGTGTTTTGTTCCTGCTGGCTGTCTACTGTGATCCTGCTGATCACCTGGAACAGCCTTCCTGCTGCCTCTCTTCACCTGCTGACTGCCTGGTGCTGCCCTCCCACTGTACCTTCCAAATGCTCATTGCCTAATGTGGCTGCCTTGACCAGACGTTAAGAATTTACTTCCAAAACAGACCAATTATTTTTTTAAACTTTTTTCACCAGGACCAGGGATGAAGGGGACCCTTTTCATTAGATTTTTAGAGCACGGCCAGTATGAAATCCCCATATGCATCCCTGCCTCCAAAGCATGCATGGGAAATTATGTTCATTAAAAAACTTTTCATAATGACATCCTTGCTATCAAAATGCTCAGGGATGATTGACCTTGGCATCCAGGATTAAGGCAGCATTATTTTTCTTGATTATCAGCAGCAGAATAGTGGTGAAATTATAAAGCCATTGAGAGGATTAATACAGCCTTGATCTCTCTCTCCTGGCTCTTTATCTCAAGTGATTAAAATTCTCCAGGAAAAAAAATGGTCATGTAGCATACGCCTGCTGCCATGGATAGATACTGTATCAGCTCCATGCATCAGCTCCCCATGACAGCCAGCGCAAAGGTTAATTATGCATGCTGTATATAGTTTTAATCACTTTAATCAGAGCACAGTTACGCTCCATCCCAGGCTATAACTTTTCTACAAGCAGGAGAAGCACTTCAAGCCTGGAAATGTTTGTTTAAGGGCGGGGCTGAGGGGGTGGAAAAGAAATTTGGTACATTAACCACAGACAACACAGAGACCGTGAAAGCTGTCAGCTGAACAACAAGACTAAGCCTAGGCTTCTGTCCATGAATGGAGGCAGGATGGCTACGGGTGATCAAAAAAGGGGTTAGAGTCTTTCTCCAGTTTAGAGTTAAAACCAGACAGCAGCTCACTGACTGAAAATCCGAAACAAAAGCACCTTCTTAACAAGGGGTTTTACAAACAGTAGCCCTCTCTCCACCTCCAATTCTGCTTGTTCCAGCAATGTAAAAGGGAAATAAGGGAAATAATTGCATAGTAGCAGAGAGAGAGAGAAAACTAACTGTTATGATATTACAAAAGTCAGAGTCCCCTGATCTGACATTAGAACAATGGATTCTTTTTTAAAACTTCTGCTATGATTATTATAGGCCCTATTCGGTATTCCTGGCTCACATCTTACTCAGACAAATCTTTCATTTATGGGTGTTTTCCTGGAGTGGGGAATAAGGAGTATTTATTTATTAAAGAACGTTAATCCCTGTGATAAGGGGAGGAAGTGCCATTCTTGGAATACAGAAGGAAGAGACAAATCTGCATTAGTTTCCCCCAGAAAAAAATGGAAGTATTGTTCAGATTTAACTAGAACATCTTCAAGATGCTAGGGAGAGGGGAGCATCCAGAGTTCTCAGCAGCAACTAGGGTTGCCAACTTTCCAGTGTTTCAAAACCAGACACTACATGCCCCCCCGTCACTCACTTCCCCCCACCCCCATCGCTCACCCTCCCCCCAAAGTTGTTCACGCTCCCCTCCCTTGAGACTCACGTGCTGCCTGCTGAGCTGGGCTGGGAGGTGCTGATGCAGAGCCTGTCTGCCCAGCTGGGGCATGGCAGGGCAGAGGGGGGATCGGTCCCTGGAGCATGGGGCTGCAGAGAGCTGGGGCCCTGAGAGGCTGAGAAGCCAGGATGGGCTGTTATGGTGGTGAGCCCAGCTGCTGGCCCCACTCCTCAAACGCCGTGCACTGGCAGGATCCCTTCTTATCCAGCAGCAGCAGCTGCTCTTCCCACCCTCCCAGCGGCAGAGTCCGATTGCAGTTACTGTGGTAACCGGACTTTTAGTGTCTGGTCAGCAGTACTGACCGGATGCTGCACAGGTCCCCTTTCAACCAGACTTTCCAGTCGAAAACCGGACACCTGGCAACCCTAGCAGCAATTGATATACATGATGCAACACAGAAGTGTGAAAGCAGCGTTGCCACTTCTAATAGTATGTTCTCTAGGCCAAATTTATCCTCATCACAAGGCTCATTGACATCACAATGCAGCATTGCAATGCAAAGGGCATGATGCTATATCTGCAAGATTTAATTTTCAGGATGCTTTACCTTTATATTGCAAAGTGGGATTCCAGGACCACTAGCTGGCCCTAAATAAGCACTATACTGCAAAGAGAAAAAAACAAGCTAGGATAGGTGATGTGGACTCAAGCCCCTCTCTCTTTGTTTTATCAGGCAAGCAGAACCCTTAAACATTAATTTGTTTCCTTTTATTTCATTTCATCCTACAAATTCTTCATGGTTTAAAGAATCAAACTGGCTATCAGCAGGAGAACATAAAAAAGTGTGTGAAGAGAATTTATTTCTTTTGATTTATTTTTAAATCCACCCATCTGTGAGGAAATTTCCAGAATTACATAATAAACCCAAATATCCAAAATATGTAATCCTTCCAAAGGAGGACTTTTCCTCCATCCAGTAAAACCCACTCAATCCACCTAATTTGATTCTCAAAGGTACTGCTGGGTCTGAAATCTCCTGCTTTTGCCAATTCCAAATCTTACTGTGGATGTTGCTACATAAGTGACCAAACTACATTTTGATTCCTGTTATTTCTGCTTTTTTCTTTATATGTGAGCCCCATACACTTTTCTTTTTCTGGAAATTAAATACTAGATAAGGATTCAAATCAGGAACCTTGAATCTGAATCCCTTTACAATTGGAGGAAGGTGGATTAAAAGTCAAAACCTTGGTCATTTTTTATCTTATGTTTCTGCTCTGGTTCCAAAACAGGAAAATGTTATTTTCTGTCTCAGAAATTGCTGAAATCTCATTAATATGACTCTTCTTGTAAGATTCTGTCATTCAAGATGGCAGAACTTCATTTCACAAGATTTCCATCACATTGGGGCAAAATCTCAGGAGAAGAGCGTAAGAGACTTCAGCACTATCAAATCTGAACTGAAATCTAGTTGAGTGCCAGCTTTGAGGTAGACAATAACCCATACCCTCCTCTAAACCTTATCTGGATCCAAACATTGCCTCTTTGGCCTTTCTCTAGTTCATTCCAGTCTTTTCATGAGGTAACATCACATAAGAAATCCAGTTTAAATAACCAGGGTCGGCAACTGGAGAGCAAAGGTACATCACAATGAAATTTGAGATTGGAAAAGCAGGGTATTTCTGACCAAGTACTTAAGGCACTAGCCTGGGACTCCAGCGATCCATCTAGGTTCAATTAAAGCAGGGGTCTCAGACTCAAATGACCCAGAGGGCCGCATGAGGACTAGTGCATTGGCCCGAGGGCCGCATCACTGACACGCCCCCTTGCTGCCCCTGGCCCCACCCCCAATCCACCCCTTCCATGAGGCCCCGCCCCTGCCCTGTCTCTTCTCCACCTCCTCCCCTAAGCGTGCAGCTCCCCGCTCCTCCCCCCTCCCTCCTGGAAAGTGCTAAGCGCCACCAACAAGTGTTTCGTGTAGTGAATTTGTACACTCAGTAATGCACCTCACTCAAAGGACAAAACACGCACTTAGATTTACTGCCTAAGGCTCTGGGAGGGAGTTTGGGTGGGGGAGGGGGTCTGGAGTGCAGGCTCTGTGCTCGGTGCAGGCTCCAGGCTGCGGCAGCGGGTGGGGGTGCAGGCTTTGGGACAGAGTTTGGGGATAGGAGGGGGTGCAGGGGTGAGGGCTGTGGGGCTGAGGGTGAGGGGTTTGAGGCATTGGAGAGGCTCGGGGCATTGGAGAGTCTCAGGACTAGGGCAGAAGGGCAGGGGAAGGGCAGCCTGCCCTGGCCCTAGTGCAGGGGGGCGCTAGGACCCTGCGGCAGCAGGTGATGCCGGAAGCCGGCATAGCGGAGGAGTGGAGTCAGCATGAGCTCCCGGGCAGGCTCCCGGGCGGTGAGGGGGCAGCAAGTGGGGGCCGGGAGACACTGGGGGGAGGCGCGTGGGGGCGGCAGGTGGGGCCAGGGGAGAGACCCGGCCCCAAACATTGGGGAGCAGCGCGCGGGGAGCTTAGGCACAGAAAATAACTCGGGGAGGGGGGCAGGGGTGAGGGGAGTTTGGCGGCGACAGAAAGTAACTGGGGGAGCTCCGCGGGCCGCAGGGAAGAGCTCTGAGGGCCGCATGCGGCCCACGGGCTGCATGTTTGAGACCCCTGAATTAAAGGCTCTGCCAGAGACTCCCTGTGTGATCTTAGCAGATCACTTAATCTCTCAGTGCCTCACTTTGTCACAGTAAAATGGGGATAATATGACTTGTCTCCCACCCTTTGTACATCTAGGTCTATTTAGATTGTAAGCTCTTTGAGGCAGGGGCTGTCTCTTATTATGTGTTTGCACAGCACCTAGCACAATGGGACTGTGATTTTGATTGGGGACTTTAGACACTACTGTAAACATGTAGTAGTACTGTTGTAATTTCCCTCCACACCTTTTTTGCCAACCACAGGTATATGATATAGCTCATTAAACTATAGGACACAAAGCAGGAAAAACACACCCCACCTACCCCATCCCACAAGTACCACAGAGAAAGAGAAACAGAACTCCTGTCAAACTTCCCTCCACACCATGCTGCCCATAACTGCTGAGGACTGCAAGTGAGGAGTTCTTTGGGAGTGCCCATGGGTCTGGAACTCATGCAGTGGTTCAAACATTTCAACAACTGCCCCATCAGAACACAGCTCCATTAACCTTTTGGACACACAGTGATGGGTTGGACCTGCCCCCCAATCCAGGATGCCACCTGGAGTTTCACTGAGCCTCTCCAGCTCCACCAGTCTGGATTCCCTCTCCCTGTTCTACTGAATTAGGCTCTCCGACCTCTTGTAATACACACACACACACACACACAGAGATAGGGCCACACTCAGCTGCGGACACAGACACACCCAGCACTCACATGCCCATCCCTTTTGGGAGATAAACCCAAAAGTATATGGTTTTGCACTGTATAGAAAAATCTGCACAACACAAACTCATAAAATTTCACCTCTTCCTCAATTGGAAGAGAGATGCACAACTTCTTTCCCCTCCCAGTGATAAATTACATAAACTGGGTTTAATACTAAATAAAACACATTTTATTAACTATAAAAGGCAGATTTTAAGTGGTTAAAGAGATAGCAAACAGAACAAACCAGCTTACTAAGCAAATAAAACAAAAGATGCAAACTAAGCTTGATTCACTAAAGAAGCAGGTTACAAAATGTAATTTCTCACCCTAAATGTTGAATTTAGGCAGGATACAGGGTTTCTGTAGCTCAGAGTTCCAATTATTTTCTTAGAGACTGGAGCCCTGTCTCAGTCTTGACTCACCCCTGCCTTTCACTTCAGGTTGGTTTCTTTGTCCCTTCAGGTTCTCTCAGCAGTCCTTCTTCTTGGGTAGGCCATGGAGGAGAGTCTGGAATGCCTTCCCTCCTAGCCTTAAATAGAATTTACATAAGGCAGGAAGCCTTTTGTTTCCCAAACTTGACCTTCCCCTTCTGTGAGTGGAAAATTACTAGAAGTCCAAGATAGTGTTTTGTACCAGGTGGCAGGACCACCTGACCTAGTACTGTCACAGCTAGTCCCAAGGACTCTCAGGAAGGAGAGAGATGAGTATCTTCACAGTCCTGTTGTTTCTTCCTAACATACCATCCAGCCCAGTCTGACTTTTTCATTGCTATACCTGAAGGACTAGTTGTGGGTGACACCCAAAGAAGCACATTTGAAATACAGATACATGGCCAATATTCCTAACTCTAGATACAGAAATGATATCAGCCTACGAATTGAATAATCACATTCAGTAAATCATAACCTTTCCAATGATATCTTACATGAGCCATCTTGCATAAAGTATATCTCAGTTATGTCATATCCATATCATAAGCATATATTCATAAAGAATACGGAGTGTAACATCACACACACTTCAAAGACCCTCTTTTCAATCAAACATTTGGGGAGGAGGAAGGGTATACGGTGTAACAGGAATCTAATGTTCATTATTGGTTGGTGAGTCAGAATTATATGGGCATATTATTTTATAATCTGTGGTGACTATTTTAATCACTGAGCTTTAACTGTTGTAAAAGCACTCAGAGCTCTGGATGTAATCATAACTGCAATAAACCTCAAGAAAGAGAAAAAAATAAATATAAGGGAACCTTATTTATTTAAATTTGTAAAGCAACTATTCATTGATCTACTTAGGCTGATTGAAAACTCCATTAAACCAGGTGGAAAAAAAATACACCAGAGAGACGGCTACTTTTCCAGAATCAGCTCAATTTCTAAATGGAGAAATATTTGTAGCAAATTTTTGCATCCTAATTTACATGTTCCCAAGTTTGCAAAATGTCCAAACAATTAGAGCAATTTTATTAAATGTCAGAAATGTATGAGTAAATTTCATGCATACACACACATATTATATTAGGATGACTGAAAATTTGATTGCAAATTGTCACGTTACTTTTTAAATGTCAAACTAGATTGGTTGGTTCATAAGTCACCTGGGCATTATTTCTATTACCCTGAATGACTTAGCCTACTCCATGTATTTTAAGGATTATTAGAAACAATTTTGACTCATTTTTTTTAAAATGGAGTGGCTGCATTTGTGTGTTCTCACTAACCTACTCTTCTATGGACTGCTCCCAACAACTGCTGCCCTTCTTGATGATGTTGACACTTCAGGTTAGCCCTCCATGCTGGCTGGACAGTGAGTTGAAGGGATGTTGGGACATATGGAAATCATCATTTAATCCTATCACTTATAGAGGAGAAATCAGTGTGCATATTGCACAAGTGATTCATGCCCCCGTCATACCTGGTGTGTGTTTCTGGGTATAGTATAAAATAGATTATAAATATGGGTATAAATGTCTAAGTGTTGTGTTATCTCTTCCATGTTTTCTCTCCACAAGCCAAAAAATAACTAAAGATTGGTGACAATGTTATTTCTGAGAAAGAGATCCAATGCTCAACACTACAAAATTTAGAAATCTCAAGTCAGAAGTGCATTTTGAAAGCCAATCTGAGAAACATCCAGAGCCTTGGAAGTCTATAAGGAAGTGAAAACTGAGCAAAACAAACTGGTAAAATGTTGCACAAAAAAGTTAGCCCCTTTCCAGATCTCCCAACAGTTCCAAGTTTCACAGGACTGTCCTGCTTTGATCTCCTAGGCCCAACCACCCCTCCAGCTCTATCTATGAAGAGATGGCTGGGCCAAATTGAGTGGCATTGCAACATTGTGTGCTAGGTCGCAATGCCAATTAAATTTGGTCTGTCTGCCTCTCTGTCTCCATCTACAGAGGGGCAGATGGGCCAAATCTGAGTGGCACTGTGTCCCGCTTTAGCCACTTTAAATGTTGGGAGATATGCCTCCCTCTACCTGGCCCTGATTTTATACTGCAGAATTTTAGGGTATTTTTCAGAAATCTGAGCTCTCTCTCTCTAGAACGCAATAAACTCCTCCATACAGCAAACACTAAACATGCCTGCATTAAGAAACACAGAAAACATTCTAAAGGAAAGCATGACTTTTTCCCCAATCTCCCCAAAAGACTCACCAATAACTTTTGTTTGCTTCATGAGCATGTACGAAGTCTCAACAGTGACAGAGCTACTGAATGAGCGTGCAGTTTTACAAGCTATGCCTGGTTGGAAAAGCAAGTGACAAGAATACTAGGAAAGGACTGTCCACAATCCAAAATCACATTCATCACAGGATGACAGCCAATTGCTAAATGGTCTAAAACAAATCCAAAAGATACATTTTGAAAATGTACTATCATGGGGACAATAAACCCTGCCTAGCATTTTTAATATCAATTTTAATAGCATTTTACTTTTCTTACCACTAGGAATAAAATGAACTAAAAAAAAAGTGCAGAAGGCATTGTGCTATGATAGCTTTTTATTTTACTTGAAAACTTGCGCAAACCACAATCTCTCTCTTTAAGCAGAGAGATGGTCTTTTGGGCAGACTTTTCTACATGCCCATACACATCTGAGCTTCTCAGTGAGGAAAACCAGAGAAAATCTTTGTTCCACAACGTTACACGTTGCTGTCTATTTCCTTTGTTTAAAAAAGTAAAATTCCCTACAGCATGAATTCCAGAAACAGAACAAGTCACAATTAGCATGATCCTAGTCACTAATGACAAAAGTCAATAGACTTCAGATTTCCCTTTCTACCGGCTACTCACATGCACCTGATAGCATCATTTATTTTTTATTTGCAGATCATGGACACTGCAGACTTTACTTTTTCATCTTGCTGCATTAGGTAACAGAGGCAAATAATGTAGGTACAGTTGTTTCTTGCTCCTTCAGGGGAAGGTGGTGTTCAAAGAGGATTCCAGATCCTACCAGAAGAAGCATAACACATCAATTGCAGATAATATGCTGAATTAGGTGAATAGCAAAACTGAAGGTCTTTAGGGAATCTATATACACTTCTTTCACATATACGTATCATTATGGATCCTCCTAATTGAAAAGTGAAATGCAGCAGACAACAGCATCGATCATTACCTTTATAATAATGTGATAACCCATTTTATTGTTCTGAAAGCCAAATATATTCATTAAAGCAGCATAAATTACAATATGATTAAAATTGAACGTGTGTTATTCTGCATAAATGAGAGCTTTGTTGGGTCTTTGTACTGGCTGTGTTCTAGCAGGAGGATAGGATATTATTTGGTATTTGTACCTCTATTGAGTTTTTAATTCGTATAACAGTAATGTAAATTAAGTCTAAAAAAAACAGTGAGCCATTAATTGGGTGTCACCAACACTATAAAGTCAACTTTGATAATGCCGTCCTCTCTCTTTGTCTCTTCTTTAATAAAATGTATTTTCCTTATGTAGACAGTTTTAATCTCCTTACACTGAAGATTTTGCTCAACAGTATTTAATAACCCCAGTGTTATCAAGGGACTCATCCTCTCTGTACAGATACCATTTATTGGAATAAATTATATGGCAAATTTTTCAGAATCAGTGATTGTTGACAGGCTTGTTTACTGTTCATTAATAAACAATAAAGGTTATCATTCCTGCTGGATAATACTGAGGTTACTTGATTACATCTATGTCTAATTACTGTAAATGACCTATAACTCACCAGACTTCTGGGCATTTATTCTGAACTTTGCACAGAATGCAGCAGCAATCCTTCATCGTGGCAGCTAAATATGTCAGGATTAACATTCTGCTAAACATTCAAATAGAAATTACACTAGAGTTGGAAAAAGGGGGTTTATGAGAGGTTTTATGCAATCTGTGTATTCTGATCAGCTCTGGGAAGATATAAAGGATAAATATCATCTCCTAGCAGACTATTACTTATCTCCCAGTTAAGCGAAAACCCTGCTAATGCCATGGAAAAGCAGTAAGAGAAGTATAAGTCTTTTTACAGAAACAAACACCAGGGTATATGAGAAAATTTTACAGTATATTGAAATCTTTCTATATTTTGTCCTCATTTAAACTGAAATTGTTAGAAAAATTCTACAAATGCCAAAACAGAAGTTACACACAAGTGAAATCATCTTTACCCCAGTTTTATCAGTTCATTTGACACATAGCTAACATACTTTTTTGTGGATTTTCACTTATGAACTGTAAATATCAGTGCTTAATTCTTTATTAATTCCTGTTCGTTTACAGGCCCCTTTAATAAATAACAATGCTTTTTATACGTATCTTCACATTTTTTTCTGCCTCCCACAATTGAACTCATAGGAATTTTGCTGGTGGTGGCAGTAGACCATGAATTTGCTCTGATATATTCCTAAGCTTTCTTCCACCATACCTACAACCTGATTATCCACTGACTCGTACAGTAGATAACTGGGTCTATGTCCTTTGCATAACTTTTACACCACCACCTACCAATGTACCTACATCTCTTGCATGAGGCCAGTTCAGACAATGTTGCCACTTCAGAAGGGATATGATTAAATGTTGGTGCGATGTTTACTGCTCATGCTCCAGTGCCATGTGATGTCAAGTACCAACTGCAGCACATTAACAAGCAGCTCTGGAGTGATAATTTGCATCTGTTAGGGAATCAAAGATTTTTCTTCTTCTATTTTAAAGGAAATCTCCAACACTGTTCCCCTAACTCCTTCCATGAATATGTAAGCAGAGTCAGGATGAGCTCTACTCTGACATCTGGTGGTGAATTATGGAGAGTGTGGAAAAGAATTTCAGGAGCTGATTGTGTTTGCATAGGCACACCCACCCTGCCTGGCATAGCCCACGGCAGCCTGGGATGATTGCTTTGGCAGCTGTGGGATCCCCAGTTTCTTTGTTGTTGGGGCGGGAGGAGTGGAGTGTTGTCACCCTGATTGTGTGGATGAGGAACTGTGAAACTGCTTTGTGACAGAGAGTCTCACCATCAATTGAGTGCTAGACAAGGGAGTGGGCTCCTTGTGTGAGCTAGAAGCATCAATTGCACCTCCTCCTCTCTCCACTGTTGAATACCAGAGCTGATTTTTTATTCCATTAAGAATCTAAGTTACAGGTTCCTGAGCTGAACTCACTAAGAGCTGAAATCACTAAAGAGCTGTGCTAACTAGTGTGGGAGCCTGAAGCTATATTGTGGAGCAGAGCAGCTGGCAGAGCGGAGCAGTTTGTGGGACGGTTGGAGTGCCCACGGAGTGAGCGGAGCTGAGCAGTTTGCAGGGACGGCTGGAGCGGATCACAGGATGGCTGGTGGAGCAGAGCAGCTGGCAGAGTGGAGCGGAGCGGAGAAGTTCGTGGGGAAGGCGGAAGCAGAATCCCACAGAGAGGCAGGGCAGTCGGCCCCGGACCACGTAAGGTGCCCCTTTCTACCCAGGCTGGCGGGAGGGAAAACCCCTGCAGATAGACTCTTGAACTCTGGGGCTGCACTGACCTGGGACAGAGACTTTTGGGACTGTGGGTGATCTTTGGGTTGCTGGACTCTAGGGACATTTGGGGTATTGGACTTTGGAGTCTTGGGGTGATTTTGGGGTTGCTGGACTCAAGAGCGCAGGGAAGAGAACACAGCCCAATTTCCTGGAGTGGGTCTTTGCTCATGGTTTGGTCTATGAATTCTAGTTGAGGTGTTTTCCCAATTTAATGCTATGTTGTTTATCTCATGTTATTAAACATTTTCTGCTACACTGAGACTCTGTGCTTGCGAGAGGGGAAGTATTGCCTCTTCGAGGCTCCCAGGGGTGTGTGTAAGATTTTCCCAGGTCACTGGGTGGGGGCTCGAGCTGGTTTTGCATTACGTTGTAGGGAAGGGACCAGGGGTGGCTCTAGGCATTTTGCCGCCCCAAGCACGGCAGGCAGGCTGCCTTCAGCGGCTTGCCTGTGGAGGGTCTGCCGGTCCCACAGCTTTGGCGGACTTCCCGCAGGACTCTCCGCAGTCATGCCGCTGAAGGCAGCCTGCCTGCTGGCCTCGCAGCACCGGCAGAGTGCCCCCCGCGGCTTGCCACCCCAAGCACACGCTTGGCGTGCTGGGGCCTGGAGCCGCCCCTGGAAGGGACCCCTATGTATTGAACCTGGCCCTTGCTGCTATCAATTCGGCCTGGCAGAAGGGTTACAAATACACATACAATTTCTAGATTCATTACTTGTTCCCTCTTCTGGCCTTAGATACTTTGCAGCTGTCTGACATAGGAGTTTGTGGCAGATGCATGGAGGAATCAGACTGCACATTAAGGACCTTACCCAGCAAGCTGTCCCATATGTGCCAACGCCTCATTGATTTCAAGGCTTTTAAGGACGTCTTGTTCCCTCAGGACTGCATTAAAAAAAATCTCAGGCCTTTTGGTAGTGTCAGCGTTGGGAGTGCAAAGGCCAGGGGTGCTAAGCCTTTGAAATGGAACAGAACTAAAAAGGAATACGGAGGTGGGTCCTGTCTAGGCAGGCCACAAAGTATAAAGAATTTTTGATTTCCACAGTCTGGATTCACTTAAAGTGGGTGATATTTTTCTGATTTTTAGAGAGAGAGGGGAAGAGAGATAAATAGAGAGTTTAATTTTCCCAAATCTCAAAACAAAGAAAAAAAGCTACAGATGTGGGACATGTGGAGGGGAGTTAGGGTAAGAGGGAAATCTCAGTATTATTTTTCCATTGTACACAGGTATGCATACAGTGTGAATTCAATATCTCCTGTACTGAGGCACTACAAATATACCCTGCACTTGCAGGGGATGCACTCTGATGTGATGGCATCCCTAGTCAACTATGATCCCACTATTTAAATTCAGAGCTTTTGGGGCTGCACCAAAATGGGCTGCAGAGTGCCCCGAAAAGGTAAGTGCTCCTGAAATGCCGCAATCCAACCTTAAGAATTTAATCTGCCAGGAACTGAGATAACATGAAAAAAGCAAGACTAGAGGAACCCAGCTATTGTTAACCACATATCTCTAATGGGACCCTTCACATTTGCTGAACAAGATGCACAGTGATGTAGTTGACATTCTTCTAGCCACATCTTCATGATGGTTATTACCTAGAAACTTGAATTTCTCTTTCAAGAAACAATTATTCAAATAATATTTCCAAGCCCTTCTCAAAAATAAACTACTTTTGTTTAAAAATCACTAATTTTGGTTGCAGGAGGAACCTGGCATCCCAGGTTAGGCAAGTGTGACAGAATGTACCCGTGTCCATTATTGTAATAATCTTTGTACAAAGTAGGCCTTGAGAGGTATCATATGAAAACTCATAATTTCCTGGTCATTATTGTCCCGGTAAAAGACACATGGCAACATTGTGTGAAAAGTTAGAAGATTCCATCATATGGTGTTACTAAGGGCTTGTCTATACTGACAATTTACAGCACTGCAACTTTCTTGCTCAGGGGTGTGAAAAAACACCAGTTCCAGCACAGCAAGTTTCAGCTCTGTAAAGTGCCAGTGTAGACAGTGCACCAGTGCTGGGAGCTGCGCCCCTTGTGGAGGTGTTTTTTTTAAGAGCGCTGCGCTCCTCCGCGATTACACAAGCCATATTAAAGCGCTGCCAGTGTAGACTAGCCCTAAAACATGTTCCAAGTCTGGGGAGTGGCCAAACCAGTTCCTCAAAGACATACAGCAAACTGACTCCTCAGCCAGATGAAAACAAGGTCAATGAGCCTGTGACACTGCACCCCATATTCTTCATAGTGATATTAGTATGATATAATTATGATGTATTTTATGCAAGGCATGTGAGGTGTCATTGGAAAGGTTATGATTTGCTGAATATGATTATCCTATTTGTATGCATGTATCATTTTTGTATCTGAAGTTAGGAATACTGACTACGTATCTATATTTCAAATGTTTACACCTGGGGAACACCCACCAGACAAGATGTTCTCAGCCTAGATAGTGGGTGGGGAGGGGCCACTAGAGAGAGCAATAGGCCTTAGGAGATGCTTATCTCTCCTGGGGAGCCTTCCAAGTAATGGCTGCTTTAATCTGTTTGCTATCACTTATAATCTATCTTTTGTAGTTAATAAACTTGTTTTTGCTTTATCTAAAACCAGTGTGTGGGAATCACAACTCGGGGCAGAAAGCTGTTGCATATTCCCCTCCACATTGAGGGAGGGAGCAAATTTCATGAGCTTACACTGTACAGTTCCCTGTGCAGTGCAAGATGGTATAATTTTGGGCTAATACTCCAGAAGGGGTGCATGCCTTAGGAACTGGGAGGTGCCCTCGCTGGAGCCTTCCCATACAGGGGCTGGTCAGAGTGTCTGCATGTAACTGCAGCTTGGTGCGTCTATCTGTATGTGTGCTGGTGAAAGTGTAGACTGGAGCCTGGAGAGGGCTTGGTGGCTTGTCACAGCAGTATAGTGTAAAAGGGAGCCCTGGCTGGTGGGTCAGGGGAACTCAGTGGTACCCCAGTTCTAGGTGACACCCCAAGGGGAACCAGTCACAGGGCCATTACCTGTGAAGTGGCTATGCTTTAGAAGGAAAGGGGGCAGTGGGGGAAAAAATCTACATCTTAGCAAAGAAACAGCATGGAATTCCTGGCCCCTATCTGCCTTTTGCTATGCTCCTAGATGGAAATACTTCTCAAAGGGAAGACGGGACTATAAAAAGAAGGGGCAGACACGCCCATGTACCCCTCCTCCTCATTCTCTCTCTCTCCATCGATTTACTGTACCAGAAGGAACAAAGGGAGCAGCCATTCAACTGGGAAAGCGGCCCTGGTGCAAGAAGTTTGGCCAATAAGACTATTGATAGCATACAGTGAGAAAAAACTTTGCTTTGATTTTAACTTAGTTTGTTAAGGTGGGCACTAGCTGCACTTTACCTTTATTTTTCTTGTAATCATTTCTGACTTTTACACCTCATTACCTGTATTCACTTAAAATCTATCTTTTTGTGGTTAATAAACTTGTTTTATTGTTTTATCTAATCCAATGTATTTGAACTGAAGTGTCTGGGAAACTCCCTTTGGGATAAAAGAATATGTGCATATCATTTCTATTAATAAAATGATGGACTTTCCATAAGCTTGTTTTGTCCAGGAGAGGGCTGGGCAGTACAAGACACATTTCTGGGGGGAAATGTGGGACTAGGGGTGTGTTGAGATCACCCTGCAGTATAAGCAGATAAGATCCTAGGTGTGGCTGGCTGCAGCTCACACACAGACCAAGCTGAGGGTGACTTGCATGCTGGAGGCTGTTTGTGAGCAGGCCGGAATTGGAGACTACAGTGACAAAGCAGCATAAAGGGCACGCAAGGTCAAGAGTGACATAAGCACTCACTGGTCAAGATAGGACCCTGGGTATGTCACAGCAGGTTCCCAACCTGATCATTGAGACATGCATTTTGCTCCTCCATTTCTTACCCAGCGCTGCTAAGCACAACCTTAAATACAAGCACATGGGCCTCTGTGAGACTATCACTGTTTGGTCATTTGAAGTGACCCATCTGAGGAGAGCTTGAAAAAGTAATGGTTACTGAAGTCATGCTTCAAAAGCCCAAATGTGTGATGACACCAGTTAACCTGCACCGCTGATGCACCAAAGACAAACCCAGGTCTTGCAAAGCATCATGTAGAGCACTGCTGAGAGGCCAGACTCTCCCAAGCTTGGTAACTAGGTATATTGTTCTCCATTTTGTGTTATAGTCATTGACTGCATCTTCCGCTCAAACATCTTAACTTTGCACTGAAAACCTTAGCATTTCAGCAGCTCCCTTGAACTGTTTTTTCAAAGCAGATTTCCCCTTTTACACAGGGACGGAATAAACACAAACTCTTCTAATTCACTAATCAGGACAGATAATTACATCCCCTTTAATTGTTTTCTTTTCTCAGCTTAGGTTCATGATGATGGGAAATGGTAAAATTAGTCCAGAAGCCATCTGAAGTTTGCTGATTAAAGCCTTAATTGATTCAGAATGTTTTACAAATCAGTCTCTGTGAATTACTTCAGGATCATGATGATATCTTGTAAAGAAGCATTCACAAAAAATTATAAATAATAATCACACGTTGAATGAGCACCAAGTTAACATAAATCCATCCTTATATAAATGACCAAATTCTCTCCAGAAAAGCACTAAAAACACTAGCTTTAAGGATTATTTTCACATTTCTTATTCACTTACAGTTTTGTGACACCATAGCAGTAGGTGGTAAACTGAGGATCATGCAAGAAACAGAAAACACCTTGCAACAGTCAATTACCTCAACCAAACGAGAGTAAAACTCAATATACTCCAAATGACCCTCCCTGTTCATGAGAGCAGATTGATTTAGGAGGAGACTTATCTCTAATAACCCCTTTAAAAGTCAGCTTCCTTACAAAGGCTTCTCATCCTTTCCTGAAATGACTGACAGCTTCTGAGTGGACTGCATACAATGTCTTCTTTAAACAAATGTTACTGCTCTCCATCTTTTGCAAGGCTCATAAAGCTGATATATTTACAATTGCTGTGCCTGATAGCAGCAATGCATCCAGAGCTATAAGTGCTTCTCTGATGCAGCACATTTCCATCCTCTCACCTCCAGACAAGATCTGAATTCTTCAGTGGTATTTTATGTCATCTATCATGCAGTGTTGATCAGCTTTACAAATCTGCATGGGCAGTTAGCCAGGATTCTTTTTTAAAACATGGATTACACAGGTCCCAAGGAGATCAAAGATAAAAAGGAGAAGAGCCTTACACTGTTACTCTTAAAGGCTCATCAAAGTGAGTAACTACAGAACTAAACATAAGCACTCCTTCCATTTGTGGACGTCAGAGTTAGTACACAACTACTTTAATGCATGCCTCCCTTCTTTCTGCACTGCTCATGCAATTCAATTCAACTCTATTTCCATTCTAAAACTGATATTTCAGTACCCGTGTCTGCACTGACACCACGTAATACATATTGCTGTGTCATTCTTCTAATAAAATAAACCTAGCTCCCATCTGATTTTTCAAAAACCACCATGTTTCACAGAATACACTATTCTTAATAGCATATATAGTCTGTAAAACTCTTAGTTTTCCTACTTCTACATGCCTGAAATCATTCTAAAGGTGCTAAACAGAGCAAAACTGTAGAAGTGATTGACTGCAGTCCAGTGTTTTTTTCAAAGACTACTACTACTATTACACAAAGGTGGTCTATGCAGAAAGTTTTACTCGTGTGGTGTGTATAGTCATTCATAAACCTTCCTATAAATCACATAACTCGTGCAGGTTAATCCCATTTTGTTTGCAATGCTCTTATTAAAATATGATTGGCAAGTGTTCACATCACACATTACTGATCTAAATGATAGTTCACTTGTGATGAATATTTTCAGAATATTGTCCCATTAAAGATAACCATTTTTGACAAATCTAATATCTATAACTGTAATACAGAGATTAGTTTTGAACTTCCAGCCCTACTGATAGATCATGAAACTAGTATAAATGCTGCAGTCAGAGACTGAAAGTCACCAAGATTGCTTACAACATTAACATGAAACAAACGAATTATCAGTCCCATATGAAACTCTAACACAGGATGACTACCTAATTAAAATCTTATCCTTTAAAGAATTCAATAAAGATTTGTCAGTTGACTTCAGAAATCTCTGTTTTAAAGGCACAGTACCCCTTTTCAGATAGCATCTTTACTGGATGTAAAGTACTGAAAGGTAGTGTAGAGAAATTATTATAGTCACCTCTAAAGAAACTGTGCATGCAAAGGTTCATATAGAGAATTGCCTGGGCCATAATAGCAGCATGTTCATGGTCTATGTATTTTGAGTTTTACTGAACACAACCAGTTTTAAAAATATTTTGACAAAATTAAGCACTCCCTCTCTTAACAGGCATTTACAATAGAAAGGTGAAGAGCAAAATATACAATCTACCTACATTTTGCTAGAAATGCCCTAACACAATTCACTTGTAGCTTCTGGTCACTCCTCCACTTGGAAGTTATGTAGTCATTCCAGACTTGTGAAAACAGGTGTTAACAGAGCTCACGACCTGGGGCCTGCTTGCTCTCTTCCTGGGGCCTGCTTGCTCTCCCCAATAAGGCTCAGAGGCTTCAGGGTTGTGCAACACCCATGTCTTTATTTACTGAAAGTTGTCCCGCAACCAGTGTCCATCTATATACAAACTTTACAGGCAGAGTCAGCCTTCGGCTAGGCAGCCTCCAGCTCCCACCCTGACTGATTTCTCCCTTACTGCCCCCTGTCTTCTGACTCCCTCCCAGCCTTTATAGCCCTTGGCTTGTCAGGCCAGCAGGTGTTGCCAATCCTCAGGCCGGCATCAGGCCTTTCCATCAGCCCCAATCTGTTTCCCTTGATTGGAGCTGACCAGGCAGGGGTTAATTAGGTGGTTTTGCACCAGCACCCTGCTACAACAGGCTATTATTCCATTCCCTTTCCCACCTTTCTCTGCACACACTCACGTATATATACACACACACACACACACACACACACACACATGCCTTTCATTGCCACCATAATTAAGGGTCTGTCACTTTTTCCATTATAAACTCCCTTTGAAAGCATTTGTAACAGCCTTTTAGAAAAGATTTATTTATGAATGTACACTGATAGATGGAATTTTTAAAACAACAAGAAGAAATAAATAGCCCAGATACTTTATCGACCATATGTGCAACACAGGTGATGGCAGGATATCAGCAACATTCCAATCTATAACCAAAATATATAATTGTCCCAGAGTAATTTATCAAAATAAATTCTGCATTATATTTGAAATAGGAATTCAGCAGACATTATGAAGTCCAAAGAGGTCTGCCTGATTCAATAATTTTTCTCTGCATTAGCCTATGAAGTGCAAATTGCCTTCTCCATCAATGAACATAATATCTGATTTCTCATCCACAGTTTAATCAAAGGTGGTGTTTCTGACCTTCTCTCATCTTGTCTAATACAACTGTTTGTTTTGTTGGCAACACAGACAATATCACTAGTTTAGTTTCTGAAGTACCCAAGCCCTTTACCACTCCATCGTAACAGTTTAAACTATATAATAGAAAACATTTAATATCTTTTCACAAAAACTAGTGGATAGCAGATAATCAAAAGTTCTAGCATGCCTCCTTTATAGTGTTTGGAATTTAATATAATTTATGAGGGGTTCAGGTTTTATGCACAAACTTAAATCTGGAATTTACCAATTCATATTTAACTTTATTAAGATTTCTTTAACAAGCCACATAAATATAAGGCAAAGCCACATGCACCCAGAGAGAGTCCACTGAACTTTCACATTGCATTGTTGTGATTGACCGCTCATACTAAGTGCTTTTCCCAATTTATTAATTGAAGATACTCTTCTTCCAGCCCAAACATTCAATTAATACCTTTTCATGGTTGTACTCTCACCTCAGTATGTGCATTTTCAGTTAGCATCAATCTGACTTATGTTTTTGTATCTGAATGAGAACAGTCCCCTTTTTGTCTGACTTGAGACACATTAGTATTCCATCAGACTACATGCCAGGAGTCCTGCAAACGCTCATATGAGTAGTCCTTACCCAGGTCTGTAATCCCATCCAAGCCAAAGAAACCACTAATCTAAGAAAGAACTATTCACACAAATGTTTGCAGAACCAGTCTCCTAATATCTATAATGTAAAAATCTAAAAAGTGCGTAGCTCAAATTATATTTTCCACCATATTGATCAAAAGACAAATGCTCCATTCAAATAAAGATCTTATAAAAGGAGATACTTTCCTGGGTCCACATATTGAATTTAAACTCTTTCAAATTGATGAGGCATAGTTATTCCATCATTTTGTTCTGGGTGATAGCTATTTTGCTCATCTGTTCAATAGCTCAATGTCAAAACTTCAATGTATTTTTTAAAGGAGAATTAAATCATCACTATCATTAGGTCCTTCACATCGTGAGACCAGTAATGGAGCCCATAGAAGGCACTGTTAAATGCTAACCTCAGTTACAATACTGAACTCCACAGAATTGATTAGGTTCTACCAGTGCAACTGAAAGCAAAATTGAGTGTATCTGTTACTTACGATGAATTGCATTTCGCAAAACTAAACCTGATCTACACAGTTGGAAAATATAGGAATTATGCCCTATCTTAAGACAACATTAATATAGTACTCCTGAGTCATGGCAACTACCTATAACATATCAATCTGGTAAGTAAGTCACTAACCTTCTTACAGGACTCATTAGTAATAACAATTGGAATGCACTTATGTAAATATTTAGGAAGGACTACAATTTTATTAAGATTGATTCAAGCAATTAAGGAGATTGGAAGATAGAAATTTTGGAAACTTCTCATTCTAATACAAGGGATAGTACGTTATTTTGAAATAGCTGCAGGACATATTTATACACATCAATTCCTACATATCTTATGGTATAGGCTGTTAATTTTAAAGAAGGGCATAAGAAGCAGAATCTTAAATCCAAAGAGTGGCACCAAATATTTGGTTAGTTTCCAAAATCCTACTCAAATTATTTTCATAGCTGGAAATTTACCAGATGTCTTCAGAGCAAAGGAACATAATATTGTCAAAGATCAACATATTGCTTTTGCATGTTTTTATGGATAAAGTTTTTTTTTTAATGGGAAACAAATTCTCACTCCTTTCTCTTTTAAATCTATGTTATTTCATGGCTGTTTTCCATTTGCAGTGAAAGGTGGAGTTTGCCTTTTCGCAGCTAAATTGGAGTGGTAATCATCTGTTTAAACAGTCCATTCCTCAGAAACATGCCTGCTACATTCACTAGGACTGGACTAATAAAGAATGTTTGATTCATTTTTTTTAGTACAGTTTTTTAAATACTTGTATACTACAAATACTTCAATTTGTCAGGGCAAATGCAAACACATAACTCTAAGCAGTGTGACTAGAAATAAATATTATTTGAATAGAAAAACAGAATTGTGGATCAAATTTACCAGAGATATTGCCATAAATGAAATAATATTCATTTAGTTGAAGAAACAATACATTTTAGATTTTTGACACAACAATGGACTTACAAAATGTGCAACAAAATTTAGATAAGGAGAAGAATTCTCTAAAAAAGAGAAATCTTAAATTATTAAACAAACCAATTACTTCCAGTCAAACAAAAGGTAATAAATGATAAACACACAATACACTTACATGAGTCTTCACAATAAATCCCATGGCTTTTTACAGTTCAGCCACAGATTAGATAGGCCAGTATGAAGATGAGATCAATACTGTAATAATACATGGTTGAAATATACGCAACCATGCAAAATCGTTTTGTCTGAAAGC
Organism: Mauremys mutica; assembly: GCF_020497125.1. Taxonomy (NCBI): domain Eukaryota; kingdom Metazoa; phylum Chordata; order Testudines; family Geoemydidae; genus Mauremys; species Mauremys mutica. Next base: position 76,437,134 of record NC_059082.1, on the reverse strand, counting down.
AGGACATCAGTCAGAACCTGATTGATAGTCACGACATTCACAACAAAGAAGCCATAAGGCTTCAACTTTCAAAAGCAACTGCATTAAACACAATGTGAAGCCTCTTTTGCAGACTCTCATTGTAGCTTATATATATAATTGTGCAGGACACAGTATGTTGGAATTCATTTCCTTTCAGCCTCTCTCTTCTTTCTATCAAAGTTCTGTCTCTTCTAAATTTCCAATCTAAAAATCTAAAAAAGGCAGTGCATGCCTAGTTAAAATAAAATGGCCGAAATAGCCTTTTCTTATTGTGACACAAGATTTCCCATATTAAAATTAAAATACACTCAATAGTAATTCTTGGCTGTGCTGCAGAAGCAGAGGTTATTTAGAAGTGAGCATTTGACATAATCACTTATGATTCAAATAGAGGAGAAGGGAACCAAGATTGTTATTAATTGTATAGTATCATAGGTGTGCATCAGGCTATTCAGATCTGTAGATGCTCAGTCTTAATGATGAGCATGGGATAATAAAAACCAAAGTACATCGCTAGATTTGTTACAAGTAAAAAATCCCAGTCTAGAGGGCTTTACAAACTAAAAAAACCCCAGATAAGTAGTTGGTTCCACCTCTTCAGACACAGTAGGCCCATTTGTCTTATGTTGTTGCAATTTGCCAAGCTTCCCAGTGTTTTGTGATGACCAGTGGCATGCCAAATAAGTTGCAAATGCAACTATTCCAATTTTTTGCAATGGTCTTCAATATAGAATATCCTCTTCTCAGTTTCACAAACCCTTTCACCTATCTGTTAAAGACTTGATTTCATATTTGCAATCACCTTGAAAAGACCATCTGCAACTTTATTCATTCACTACCAATTACCTTCTTTAATAGCTGTGAAACTATCACTCACAGGGATACATGATAAACCCACTCAGTGGTGAAGGCACGGCTAGATACGTGATGTCAGAGGCACCCTCAAAAACATGTACAAGGACAAGATCAAAAAGGCTAAAGGACAAAATGAGTTATGTCTAGCAAGGTCCACAAGAGGCTCTAAGAAGAGGTTCTTTAAATGCATTAGGAGCAAGAGAAAGATGAAGGAAAGTATACGTCCACTACTTGGCAGGGAAAGAAAGCTAATAATGGTTGACATCACGAAGGCCGAGGTGTTTAATGCCTATTTTGCGTCAATCTTCTCTAAAAGAAGGGTTAATTGTGACCACTTAACACAATTACTAATAACAACAAGGGGGAAAAACAGGTTAAAGAATATTTAGATAAGTATTCAAGTTGGCAGGGCCTGATGAACTTCATCCTAGGATACATAAGGAAGAAGTTGAAGCAATCTTGGAACAATTAGCAATTACCTTAGATAACTCATGGAAGACAGATGTGGTTCTAGAGGACTGGAAAAGGGCAAACAATGCCTTTCTTTTAAAAGGGGGAACAAAGAGGACATGTGGAATTACAGACTAGACAGCCTAACTTCAATATCTGGAAAGATACTGGAACATATTATTTAAAATATCAATTTGTAAACACCTCGAGGATAATAGGGTGATAAGTAATAGCCAACATAGATTTGTCAAGAACAAAGTATGCCAAACTAACTAATTCCCTTCTTCCCCAGAGTTATTGGCCTAGTTGATAGGGGGAAGCTGTAGACATAATATATCTTGATTTTATTAAGACTTTTGCTAGTCCTCATGACATTCTCATAAGCAAACTAAGGAAATGTGGTCTAGATGAAATTTTAATATAAGAAAAGGCCATTTTCAAAGAGTAATTATTAACGGTTCACTGTCCAACTAGGAGGACCTATCAAACGGCGACTGCAGGGGTCTGTCATGGGTTTAGTACTATTCAAGTTATTAATGAAAATACTGGTTAATGAAGTGCAGTGTATGCTTGTAAAATTTGTGGATGATACCAAGCTGGGGGGGAGGGGAGGACTGCAAGTACTCTGGAGGAAAGGATTAGAATTAAAAATAACCATAATATATTGGAGAATTGGTCTGAATTCACAAAAATTAAATTTAATAAAGACAAGTGCAAAGTACTTCTCTTAGGAAGGGGGGAAAAAATCAAATGCACAACTACAGAATGGAGAATAACTAGCTAGGCCAGAGGTGAGCAAACTGCGCCCACCAGGCCAGACTCTCGTGCCTGGCCCTTGAGCTCCCGGCCAGGGATGCTAGCCCCTGGCCCATCCCCCTGCTGTCCCTCCTCCCCCAGTTCGCTGTGCCGCCAGCGCTCTGAGCGGCGGGGCTGCAAGCTCCTGCCAGGCAGCACGGCTGCGAGAGCCACCGGCCTGCCCCAGTGTTCTAGACTGTGCAGCGGCATGGCTGGCTCTGGCCGGGCAGCACGGCTGCCAGTCCTGGTGCTCTGAGAGGCATGGTAAGGGAGCTGTGAGCGGGAGGGTTGGATAAGGGGCAAGGGTCCCGGGAGGCAGTCAGGGGACAGGGAGCAGAGGACGGTTGGATGGGGCAGAGGTTCTGGAGGTGGTGGTCATGGAATGGGGGGATTGGATAGGTGTGCGAGTCGCAGGGGGCCTGTCAGGGAGCAGGGGGTTGGATAGGGGTCGGGGCAGTCAGGGGACAGGGAGAAGGGGGGTTGGATGGGTCGGGGGTTCTGAGGGGGGGAAGTCAGGGGGTGGGAAGTGGAAGGGGCAGGGTCCAGGCTGTTTGGGGAGGCACAGCCTTCCCTACCCGGCCCGCCATACAGTTTCAGAACCTCAATGTGGCCTTCAGGCCAAAAAGTTTGCCCACCCCTGAGCTAGACAGTAGTACTGCAGAAAAGGATCTGGGTTACAGTGGACCACAAATTGAATACGAGTCAACAGTGTGGTGCTTTTGCAAAAAAGGCTATCATCATCTGAGGCGTATTAACAAAAGTATTGTAGGTACATAACAGGAGGTAATTGTTCTGTTCTACTCACCCGGTGAGGCCTCAGCATGAGTACTGTTTCCTAAAGTGCGTCTGGGAGCCATACTTAGGAAAGATATGGAGAAATTGAAGAAAGGTCAGAGGAGAGCAAAAAAATAAATGATAAAATGTTTAGAAAACTTAACCTAGAAGGAAGGATTAAAAAAATAGGTATGTTTCATCTTGAGAAAAGACGACTCGGGGGGGACTTGATAGTGGTCTTTAAATATGTTAAAGGCTGTTAGAAACAGAATGGTGATCAATTTTTCTCCATGTCCACTGAAGGTAGGACAAGAAGTAAAGGGTTAATCTGCAGCAAGAGATTTAGGTTAAATATTAGGAAAACCTTTCTAATTATAAGGATAGTTAAGCACTGGAATAGGTTACCTAAGAAGGTTGTGGAATCCCCCTCTTCAGAGATTTTAAGAATGGGTTAGACAAACACTTGTCAAGGATGGTCTAGATATATTTGGCCCTGCCTCAGCACAGGGGGCTGGACTACATGACCTCACAGGGTCACTTCCAGCCCTACATTTCTATGATTCTCCTCCTGGGGTTGCAATCAAATGCTTTAACCACAAGACTATCCATTCTCTCTTTATAGTCCACGTCTCAGTTACTGTACACTTCTCAACTTCAGTAAGTGTCCTACAGACAACAACTTCACTCACTACAGAATCCTCACTAATTCATTAAGCATTGTCCATCTTGTGAACTGAATGAAGCAGAGGTCCGACTGAAAAAAAGAGGACGTGATCACGTTACAGGTGGTATCATAATGCATACGCACAAATGATAGAATTAAGATTGCATGGGCAAACTGGAATCTGGCATTTCCTAGTTTCTGAATGCTTGACTTTCCAACATTAATATGTTCAGATGGCCTTTTTGCATGTCATTGCATATATAGCTTAGAGTTGAGTACATATACTTGTACAGTGTCTAGCACACTGGGGCCCCATTGTTGGTTGGCCTTTAAGCACTACTGTAATAATCATGGTTAATAAAATAAATAATAATAATAATATACTCCCAGCAAGTAGTTCTGCTGACAGAATGATAGTGCTGGGATCAGAACACAAAGAGAACTTCTAGCCTTATTCCGTTTTCCGGTTCTGTGTTTTATATTGAGAAAAGATTAAAAAGAAACACTTTAACATGAACATTTATTATAATAATAATCCCTGATCTTTCACATTTATTTTTTTCAGATTATGTTTGTCAAAAATGCAAGAGGAAAGCGGTAGATTTTTAAAATATACTGTCAAGTATCAGAGGGATAGCCGTGTTAGTCTGGATCTGTAAAAGCAGCAAAGAGTCCTGTGGCACCTTACAGACTAACAAACGTATTGGAGCATGAGCTTTCGTGGGTGAATACCCACTTCGTCGGTTGCAATACGTCTGTTAGTCTATAAGGTGCCACAGGATTCTTTGCTGCTTAAAATATACTGTTTCTCAGCTATGTCATAATCTTCATTAAGAGAACTATTTAATATGTAAAACACACCATCGGCAGAATTTTTCAGTGACTGCTTATTATATTGAGCTATTCTGCTAAGAAATAAATATGCATAAAACAAGAGAGACACTTATAAGCAAACTTTTCTGATATAGGAGTAGTTAAAAAAGAAAACCTCAACTTATTTGCTGTCAAATATCTCCTAAACTGTTTACTTTGGATGACTGAACATGGGAGCCCTGTTCATATCCTTGGAACATGTCATTTTAAATTACATCTTTTCATTTGTAAGAAATTACATGATGATTATATTTTGACATGAAGATCACTGAGAAGCTGAGCAAGATACCTATATGGTTTCATACTATAACTCCTAGAACTGATAGCATATAATCTTATTTTATTACAAAATCACGTAGAGCTGTTGCAGCCTCATACCACAAGAAAATAATTGTGATTAGCTCTCCTTAAAATAGCTATTCTAAGTTAATTCTGCATTCAGTAAATCTCACAGAAAAGGTTACAGCTTCTAGAATTTTTGACATTACAGGCAAATATGGCTCCTGGTATGTACCTTTAGAAATCTATGAGATCTGAAATTGTGCAGGCACCTTCCATTGTTTCCCAGCAACTTTATCAATGGTTCCCAAACTGGGGTTCGTGAACCCCTGGGAGTTTGTGAAATGTTACAGGGGGTTCTCGGGAAAAAATTTCCTAATGGCAGACAGAGCTGTCCCTAGGGACCCCAGACAGCACGGGGCCAGCAGCCCAGAGCCCCTGAACTTCCAGGAGTTAAGCAGATCAAAGCAAGCATCTCTATCACAGTGAGGAGATTTAAACGTCAAGACTCCTTATAAGAAATGGAAACGGAGGTGTTTTTAAAATTAAATAGACAGATAGTATTGTTTTAAAAATTATTATGAAGAACAAATTTAAGCTTTCTTGTAACATGCACTGTTTGCCTGGACTACTCAAGACCTGAATGCTTGTGTAGGAGGAACTCTTTGAGTTGGCTTCTTAAATACCTTCATGCTGCTTCACATCTGATAATCCTTGAAGAAACATAGGAGCCTTGTCTTATAACAGGCTTATTCAAAGTGATACAAGCTATGAAAGTGAGATCTTGGAAGAGTGTTGCCGTTTCATAATGTAATAAAAATATTGTAATGATAAATAATAATTAATAATAAATAGTGTGTAATAAGCATGTCATAAAAACAAATTTTATATTTCCAGGATCACTGCTTTTATACTTTATACTCCGGTAAAAGAGAAAATCCCTGGAAATATTCATTTTTAGGAGGCAGTTCACAAAACTTGACATTTTAGTGAAAGGGGTTCATAGGTTGTTAAAGTTTGGGAACCACTGAGATAGATGAAATTCCAGATTTAGAGAGGTTAGATGATAAGAATGTGTAAATTACACAGAAATGTTTCAAATCAGTCATCTTAGCTGCTTACATACTCTAATGAGTTGGATTAGTAGAAACATTCATACAGAAGTTCAGAAGGCAATATCCAAAGGGGGTAAACTGGAATTGGAATGTTGGCATTTTTTAAATCAGTATCTGGTATCTAGGCCCCTGCACTCTTCTGTTGGGCAATGGATTTCGTAATGCAGCATTCCGTTAGGTCCATAGGCATTAAGATTAGTGATTTCTTGCTCTCAGACCTTGACTATGCTGATGACATTGTTCTTCTAGTAAAGAGCCACGACAGGTTTCGCGAGCCAGAGTTGGCCAAGGTTGGGCTCCCTGGTTCATGGTCAAAGACAAAGCTGAAAAACCTATGTCAGGTCCTCCCACAACTCCAATCTCTTTGAATAATGAAACTGTTGAAGCAGTCTCCAGCTTTTGCTATTTGGGTTCTATACTCATCTGTTTCCTCCAACTCTGATACAGAGGTTCTTCACCAAACTGGCATCGCAGCATCAGTAGCATGACAATCTCGGCATGACAACCACGCTCAGGATCTATTTGAGCTGTTTCCTTTCTGTACCACTGTACGGTTGTGAAACATGGACACTATTGCCACTCAGACTGGGCAAAACTGGAGGCTTTCCATACAAAACGCCAATGTCATATCTTGAGCATAAAGAGGAACGACTTCATTTATAACACAGATGTTTATGGTAGCTACAGGCTACTGGGGCCATTGTCCACGTCTTTTGCTTTTTGGACATGTCACCAGAATATCACAAGACGTACTGGCTACCGCCATTCTCTGGGTAGCTTGTAACATCTGGGATAAAATTCCACCAATTGAGCAGTAGAGGCAGCCTAGAGGCAGACCCCCTATCACATGGGTGCATCAAGTCTGTTCTGATGTTGGACTCCTGACCCATTAAGTTCTAAATTATTTGTCATTAGTCATACAGTCCCAGGAAATGGTCAGCATGGGATATTGTTATTCAGTTTTAATGGCTCCTCTACTCTAATAAATGAAATAATAATAATATATAATTTATTATTATTACTAATGCATTTAAAGAGTTTTTCAAAGATCCCAAAGTATTTTGCAAATTTGAAGTATACATAGTTATCACTTCCTACACAGGAAAAATTCAGACAATTCAGGGATGCAAGATTGCAGCTCTTTAACAGCACATAATGTTTAGGAAATGAAGTAAAGACGGAGCCAACTGAAACTACAGAAGGGATTTTTGGTAGGCAGAGTACACTTAAGATGGAATTGGTCCAGAATATTAAGGTTAGCTCCTGATTTCTAAAAATTGGCATGACAGCTTGAATGATCAGAAGGAATAAAAGCTTAGTTTTATTTCCCATCGAAAAGTTGCCATCTTCAAGCAGCCCAATGCCCTCTAATGCCATGCTAGTGACAGGGCCGGCTCCAGCTTTTTTGCCGCCCCTAGCAGCAAAGCGGGAAAAAAAAAAAAGATAAAGACACGATTGGTGGCACTTCGGCGGCAGCTCTACTGTGCCGCTTCATTCAGTGGCAATTCAGCAGCCAGTCCTTCCCTCCGAGAGGGACTGAGGGACCCGCTGCCGAATTGCCACCGAAGACCTGCATGTGTCACTCCTTTCCATTGGCCACCTCAAGCACCTGCTTCCTTCATGAAAGCGCCACCTATTCAATGATCATTATCACTTTCTGCAGCACACAGAAGTTTCTGGAAGTCTCCTATCCAACTAATAACCAGGCTTGACCCTGCTTTATTGTAAGATCTCACACTACAAGGAGGTATAGCTGGACCTATGTAGCAAGGTGACAAGTAGTTATTTGTCAATAGCTTTATTACTGCAATATTTAACTCTGAAATATATCTAACCAGAGCAGAACACAGTAAAAAGCAGAACAGAATATGTTTCTTGGCGTTATGATACATCTTTTATTACTATTTATGAGTGAGTTTGGATGTAGGAGGTAATCCTTTTCCTGTTACCATTTCCAGCATCTGTGGTTTTCTGAACATCCAATCAGCATAATGAAATGAAAACAATTTTTATCAGAATGAAAAATAAAACTGATTTACAAGGGTCAATGGCCCTAGTTCTCCAGTGTTCTCAAGCTGCTCTCCACCACTCTAATGATCCCAAGCTGCCCTAAAACTGATGCAGCAGTCAGGCCACACAAGATATCCCCCAGACTAAGGGGATTTTTGAGTGGCATATAGCTGCCCAACTAGCTCCTATGCACACACCCTGGCTACTGGTACAGGGCGACTGTCCAAGGAAAAGGCTCTAATAAAGCCACTCTAATTTATGCTGGGGACCAGAGGGCTCCGGGATCAGGGAGCCAAATGTTGCTTAAAGCCATCTTTTTGCCCCCTCCTCAACTATGGCAAGCACTCCTCAGCCAGAGCTGAGAAGCTGAACTTTTGTATCCTAACCCACATATTTAAGAACCAAATATAAACAGATTTTCCTAGTTGTACAGTACTTTGAACAGGACTATCTGGATCTGGTTACTTGACAGGAAATTTATCCCATGTCTGTAGACACTCAGGATTATTAATCACCCATCTCTTCTACCCATTCATATATTCTTCATGCTTTTAATTTCTTCTTAAATATTAACCCCACAACTGTAGTATGAATTTACTTATATCTCAAGGCCTGACTGACATAAAAATGTATATGCTATATCTCACTGGAAGTGCCTGTACTTTTTAAGATGTAGACACAAGCCTAATTTGTTTGGCATTTGGTATGTTTTCACCATAATTTGCAGAACATTATTAAAATATTTTTTCTAGGTGAATCAGTAAGTTGAAAAGTAGAGGTTCACTGTCATAATAAAACTTTTCTGCATATAAAAGTTTTTTGGTACTACTGCTATGATGGTCTGCCAGGAAATCATCATGCTTTGTACAACATGGCATTACCCTAGCTGGCATGTATAATTGATGTATGTCACATTTTATAAAATGATTGCAAGGTAAATTCAATTTTCTATTTTCCCTGTTTGTGTCCTCTAAGAATCTCTTATCTTCACATATCACTTACAGAGCAGTGGCAAAGATAGGAGACAAATCACTCCAATGAATGTAATAGCAAAACTGATTAGAGAGAGGGAGAGATTAATTGCATGTGTCAGATATAAATAAAAGATTTAGGTGACAGCCTAGATATATAATACATATGTATTATATAGCTAGATATATAGAATTATATTCACAAAGTTCAATATATATTATAAACCTATGTTAAAATAGGGGCTAGGTTTTCAAAAAAACAAAGCCAGTGATTTTGGCTGAGCAATGTGTGTAATATATACACACTAGGGGCAGATCTCTAGTGAGTATAAATTTTCATAGCCCCACTGAAGTCAGTGGAGCTATGAAAATGTACAACAGGAGAGGCTCTGCCCCCTATTATTATGATTGTTCTAGTTGTATCTAGGAGAAAAGGGATGGATTGTTCCCTCTTCCACCTACTTATTTTCCATATTATAGTCAGTAGCAGTGAAAAGTGCAGAGTGGCTCACCCAGTTCAAGAACAGAGTAGTCATTTTGAAAAACTTGCAGTTTGGATACACATTTGTCAGTGTAATAATATTTAAAATGATACATTTCACAGACATGCAGCTTCTGATTTTTAAATATTTTGTTATGCTGATTTAGAAATCGAAAACTCTCAAACTTCAAAGATTTGGAGTTTTGTTTTGTTACTTTAAAGGAAATTTCACCTACCTTTTTTACTGCAGAAATATTATCTACTATCAGAAATAATGACATTGGCTTTTAAAATATTAACACTGTAGTTACAAGTTGATCGTATCTGCTCATTACCTCATTCCTTGGTCTGGATGTTCAATCTCACCTTCCCCTCATGCTGTTTGAACCTTGAATACCAGTATCCAGGTGTGAAGTCAGCTGGAATTCAAGTTCAAATCAGCAGGGGAGATGTTTTCAATCTGGGCCAGGGAGGAACAGCAGATGTGAAATGTGTGGAATGCAACCTGCTGGGAAGGTGAAGCATTGCCAAAACAGTGCAGTGGAACAGAGGGACATAAGATAGTCACTTTGCCTTCTATTCTGCAGGAAGGAAGGAAACTAAAAGGATATAAGGCCAGAAAAGAGATGAAATTTCCAGAGCTAATTATTAGCTAATATTTATTATTTCAATATTTTAATGATATATTCTTTGTAATACATAATTTATTTTCTATACAGCCATTGTTAAAAAGCAGGGGAGCTTTCCTTACAGGAAAAGATGTGACAATCTAAAGGGAGTCATGAAATTTGGAGTTTAAGAGTGCCATTATGTCCTAAATGCACACCATTATTCCAGTGTAATGTATTCAATAACAACATATCAAATTCAATATCCCAGGTAGCTATAATGGGTTAAATTAGCGATAATAGCCTTAACTAAAATTTCTAGCTTTGATCAGCTATAATCCAACTTTAATATTTGTTTCTGTGATTCAAAAGTAAAATCTTATAACAAAAAGATTCCATTAAAATGTTAAACTTCAATTACTGTAAATATATATTTGACTTTTAAGAAAATATCTAGCCCTTCCCCCGCAAATTTATTTAAGTCATATCCAATCAATTCTCAGAATGAACGGCCCATAATGACCAGCCTGACAAGATGAAACAATCACAATAATAGTCCTCCTGGAAATTCTCCTTGACAAAGAGAAATTTTAAATATTGTGAAGAAAAGGAGGGGAAATGAAATGGCATTATTTTCAAGAAAGAAATAAAAATGGCACAGCTGATAGAGCACCCAGAGTTGGGCTATACTGGACTTTCCTCGCATCTGTTCAGAACTGACGGCTTATAAAGTACAATCATTGCTCAGAAATGTAATTTTCTCCTCTCAGCTTCCATCACCATGTACCTTTTCTTTGGACAAAAATGTCTTATTGAAGCATTAATTTTATTTCAGCAGAACTAATCCATGGAGGCTAAGTGAATGTAAAATTCCCATGGCAAGGACTAAAAACAGTTTGACAAGTTCATAGCGCTTGCTTGAGTTTGACCTCAGAATAGAAATGTCTGTTCTCAGGAGGGTCTGGCCAATTCCTTTTTTCTGCCTACACCTGAGCTGCTGGAGTTAGCTATGAAAAATTCATTCAACAATATGTTTCAAACGCCCACCTCTATACCCTCAACATCTGCTGACTTTACTTCACATTAAAACCTCAAAGTGAATCCTCTCTTCTAGTTTGCAGTAAACTTTGATGGTGAATAAGAGAAATTATGGTTTAGGAACGCTTCCTTCCTGAAAGGAAGATATCTACTCGGGACCTGCTGATGATTTATCTTCCTAACAATACTGACAGAGGGAAGTATTTCAAAAATAAATGCATCCCAAACAAGGGGAAAAAACTTGTAGGGAAAGGCTCCAGACCCAGCTGGATGAAAAAACACCTCAAAAATGTTATTAGAAGTAAGCAGAATGCCTACAGGGAATGGAATAAGGGATTGATCAGCAAAGAAAGCTACATCCTGGAGCTTAGAAAACATATGGAAAAACAGTGAGAATTGCTAAAAGTTAAGCAGAATTTGCTCTTGCCAAGGAAATTAAGACAAGTAATAAGAGGGTTTTTTTTAGTTATATAAATAAAAAGAAAATAAGGAAAGATGAGTTTGGGGTGCCATGAAGTGTGGATGGGAATGTGATAAAAGAATATCGATATGGCCCCAAAACTAAATGATTCCTTTGCCTCCATTTGTTGCAATTAATTTATAAAATGTTATGCTCATTGCGTAAAAACCCTTTTATAGTTATTTGATCTCCATGGACACTGACAGGGACCTAAACATCTTGTACTGTAATAAGATCCTTTTCTTTTATTGTTCAAATAATTTTGGTGAAAAATCTGTACCCTGCAGTTCTGAAGTTGAATATTTTTCATCTTTTACATTTTGAATAATTAAATGGGTTTCAGCCAGGGTCAATTAGGTCTATTTAGCTTTATCTGATAGATGACTACCACCACAGAATAAAATACCTTCTTACTGCAAGTGGAAACTAGGCATGATAATATGACATCCTTGTATTTTAAATTAATTACAATACAACCATACTAGGAGTATAATTTTTAGACCCCAACTATTCCAATCTTACCAATTGCACAGTGGTTTCCTTTTTACACTCCCAATGCTCAGGGAGGAAATTTATCTTCATTAAATGATAATTGTCTTTATTATCTTTTGACTCTTCAGAAATGCTAGCTGGCAAGGTTTTTACAATTTTCATCAATCTTGTTTTGTGTTTTTACAAAGCCTGCATCAGAAAAAGACGTACAAGTCTGCAGAATGCTCTATATTTCCTAGCAGTATGAATAGGTCTTGAGAATATCTAATTTACTAATATATCTACTGAAACGACATGCACCTCAATATTTCACAGCTTAACAAGAAGGTCCAGCAGCAAGGTCCTGAATTGCAGTTCCAGATGATTAGTGCTGCAAAAGCAATTCAACCAGCAGTGTCCATGCTGTCAAAACAGTTTACGTATGCCCACCTTCTGCAATCTTGCCTTTTCACTCATACACCAGGGCTATGCTCTTTCTTATTTTTCATAAAATATTTGGAGAGAGATTGACAATATAACTGCACATTGCTTAAGTTCCTAGACTGGGTTATATTGGCGTAGGGTTTCTTATTATCTATAGTTTTCTATTTAGGTTAATAGCTAGCTCTCAGTATACCTTGGATTCTCAGAACCTCACCTTTTTATTGAAGTGATACCACAGAGTACTACCTTATCATCTTTGTCATTTTATTATATACTGAAAGCAGAAACCTCAGTCAATTACATATGTGGGGATCACACCTTCTTGTGAACCTTGTTACTAATAGTTGCCTTTCATGAAGCTTGGGTTCTAGAAATACCTGTAATTTCACAAAGAAGCATCATAAATTCTGAATAACTTTCATCTATAAGTGGTAGAAACTGCAGATAAATTTCCTGTTTACCACTGTACTTCCAGCTGGCTTATGTTACATGTGAAAGATGCTTCAAGCTTCACTATGCTTGGGTGCATAGAGTGTGCCCCTGGAGGAAGTGTCAGAGTTTTGTGATGGCCTTACTTTAATGAACAGTTCTCCCTTTAATTGTTCTGCCAAGTCTGATAAGATCAAAAGTATGTTATTTAATTCCACTGACAAACCAAAGTATTCAGGAAGTGATCTGATGATCTGTGCTAAAGCATTACTGTATTTCTGTACATAAGAGAGTGAGTGAGAGGGAAGAGAGTAGATAACAGGACCTGGAACCAGCTGATGATGATATCACAACATGGTATATATGTCATTATATGGATAGGAGTGGGGAAATATGGTGTGAAGAATGTGAGATATTTCTCTATTTTTATGAAAATTATGTTTACTCAGTTTACCCAGTCACTGTTATATTCCTACATGGTCTCAAGAAATTAAGTTTTTTCCAGAGATACTCCTTGTGCTAAGGAGACAGGGAGTGGCAACTGAGTGCCTGCATTTGAATGAGAATCATTAAGGACTATCAACAGATGAATATACCAGGGCCAGGCCCTTGCGGAACAATGGGGAGGCTTATTGCCAAGGTGAAACCGGCTCTCTCCAGATCTTTAGAGGAGAAAGAGCAAAAAATCCCCAGGAGGGGAACAAAGGAACCAAGATGTTGGTTAAAACCACAGAGGCTGAGAAGTTTGGGGGACAAGAATAAAGGGGCCTGTTTCCTGAGGAAAAGGGAAGCTTTTTGATTGCTGGAAAATTTAACCAGAAGGATGCTGGCTGCAGGGTCAGACAGGAGATTCCATGTTCTGAAGGAGAAGCCATTTACAAGAGAATGGGAAGAAGAAGGGCCTTGGACTCCCTAGAGGACTCTTACAAAATCCAAAGAAAACTCAAGTCATGAAGACAACGGTGTGCAGATATTTCTTATTTTGTCTGGATGGGTTTTTTGTCTCGTGCCATCTAAAATAAAAAGTAAATATTAGAAATCCTTTTGCCAGGTTTGTGTCTATTTGCTTCAAATATCACATGTCCCTGAAGGGGTAAACTATCAACCAGAGTGTCCACAAGAATAGTGCTCCAGGAAAGCATGTGTTTAAGTTACTGGGGAATCTTAGGGTGCTCAGCACTGGTCTTGGGGGCCTAGCACAGCTGGCCCACAGGGCCAAAAAGGGACAGCAGACAGACTCTCTGTGCAGGAAGTGTGCCAAACAGGCCAAAGATGGTGGCTGGCGCCCATTGAGACCCAGGGGAGCTAAAAAAGCCCTGGGCCCAATGTGTGGGTCCAAACAGCAGCTTAGTGACGTCCTTAATGGGATCTTGACCAGAAATTTGACACTGGTGAAGTCACGCATATGCAAGGTTCCATAGTTTTTATGAGGAAAATACTACTTCCCTCTAAATAGTATAGTGTTTCCATTTTAGGAGCTCAGTGCTTTATAAACATTATACCTCACAACAGCCCATCAGACTGCTGGTTATTAAACTCGTTATATTAATTGGGGTGGCCCCATAGCTGGTATAAACTGATATAGCTACAGCAGCATACTGGGGCTAAACCCTTACTCCAACACACAGCTCTGTTGAAGTCACCAATTTACACCAGCTAAAGATCTTTCTCAGCATTTAAATGATCTACCCAAACTTACACAGCAAGAAAAGTGACAGAAATGGTAACAGAACTCAAACTCCTATTTCCCAGGCTTTACTAGCCAAAATTCCTCCTTGATTTACACAGAAGCTGGGATACATAGTTTATAAAAATCACGACTTATTAGTTCAGTAACTAGGTTTTTCAGTTGAAGATAAGGCATTTTAAATTTATGACTAATCTATGACTTCTTGGTCCAGGTTGCATTTGACATATAACTGACATTTTCTTACCGTACTGTCTGTTGGACACATTCATAATTCACTCTAACTTTCATGAGATAATAAGACTATGAAACCTCTTCAGAACAAAAAGACCAGCAGTCACTAGCCCTGCATGCACGTTTTCTATTATTTCCACAATTCTCTCCCTTTTCTGTTTAATTTATTATAGATATACCCATGGCGCTCACCCTGTGGTATCTGAGCTCATAAACTGTTTCTTTGTCACCTAAGACCTGATCAATTGCCCTTGAAAAAAATGGAAATATTTCCACTGACTTCAAAGCTGGATTGGATCTCTAGGCTACATTTTTAATTATATATATTTTGTGTGCTCCGTTTTTGGGAGGTCAACTTGCCACTTTAGCTTCCAGCGGGTAGGTATTCAGCACTTTTTCCAGGTGTCCAAAGTTGGGAAAACAATAACTGAGGAAATTGAACTTGACTTGAGCTTTAAATTTCCACAGCCGGTGAAACTACTCATTGGTTTTCACCTTTTTGTTTAATACATGTGTGAAGCAAATAGGGCATACGGTGCGGCAATGTGGGCTGTACAATCATCACGATGCAGATTACACAAAGCTCTGTTCCTCTTTTTCATCCAATCCACATGATGCTATGCCAACCTTTTCAGAGTGTGGCCAGCCTCAGGATGTTGATAACAGTGAGTTGAGACTCAACCCAGACAAGACAGAAGCAATATTGATGGATAGATGAAAGACCGTAGAAGTATGCCAAAGATAGTTTCTTGCCCCTCCCCCCCATTACTTAAGCCTGTGGAGCAGTGTGACCCTTGACTGGATAGTAGTATACACCTTCTCAATTGTTGTTGAAAGGCCAGAAAGTGGTCAAGCTTTATCCCCAGATTAGTATGGCATGGTTCAAAACCAACTGGCTGATTGTTCAGAAGGACCTGTTGTGATAACTGGGTCTACAAGTTTATCCTAACTGTGAGCTCATCTGTGAAAAGTGAGTCAAAGATCATAAAATGTCACAAAAACCTACAACAACAAATGTTGAGGGGAAAAGGTATAAAAGTTGAGACAAAAAGATTGAATTAGTCCAACCAAAAGGCCTTCTGATAAAACTCAAGGACTATGTTAAAATCATGCCTAGGGTAAGTGACTGGTCCTTTGGGACAGGGAGTAACCGTTTTTGATGCAAAGGACTATTTTTCACAAAGGCAAGTTTATGTAGGTGGTAAGATCAACTGGAGTTCCCAAGGGGACTGTCTGTGACTCCCTGTTAAAGCTGTTGTAGTGCCTGAGGAGTTCACACTGGATGGTTGGTGAAATCTAAGTATAGAACTCAACCAATTTGGGGGTGTGTGCCCTGCTTCTTAACGGACTAACCTGAAGTTGGTACTCATGCTCCTGAGTTACTCCAGCCAGCTTGACAACTACCTCCACCATCTCTTGGGACCCCAGGCCTTCTTAGTCCTAATCCTGAGATATTTCCTCACCAGGCTATAAAGAAACCACTAACTGCAATGCCCTAAATAGCCTAATACTGGTACAAGTTGCCAGGTCTCAGAGTGATTAATATGACCATGTTCTATGCTTGTGTTTCTCCAGCTGAGAGTGTCAACACCGAAGACAAAGGCTGCATTTACTATCCTTGCTGTCCTTCTCTCTCCCCTTTTGTGGCTTAATGTCTTGGTTTTGTCTTCTAGGAAATGGGATTTAACAGCAGCAACAGCAGCAGGTCTAGCCCATTTCAACTAACTTCTCTTTTCCCTAAAAGGATAGTAATTATCTTTAATTCCATTTGAGAGACTGTCAAATACACAGGGTTTCCGTCTAAAAACTCTCTCTAGCTAAAGGGAAAGAGAACAAGGGATGTTGATAAAATGAAAGCCTTACTTAATATTTTTCAAATGCTTTAACTGTTCTTCCTTCTTTTCTGAATCTTTAATAAAACATTAAAAAGGATTATTAATGGTGTGCTTGCCATGGTACCAAGCAGGCTGAGGTCTCTCAACCCCAAATCTTGTGTAAAACTATTTAATGTTGGACTCCCACTGACTTGACTGGGAGTTGAGTGCGCTCCATACCTCCCAGGAGAAGCTTAGCTCATTTCAGGATCACTTTGCTAGTAAATTCTTTTCAGCATGCCGATCTTTGGGAACATTTTCAGTGACCTCAATACCAAAGCAAATTTGGTGAGATTTCAATACTCACTCGCTACACTCAGATAAAGAAATGGACTCGTCTTGTTCTCTCCATTTTTTTCATTGACTGCTTGGACATAGTAACCTCCTGCATCTGTTGCTTCTGCTGCAAGGATCACCAACTGATTCTCCAGTGTTATAGCTCTGTTTAGGAAAACAAAGGATCATGTTAAAAGAGGAGCAGTGATATTAACTAAGGATAAGCTGTACAGAATCTGGCAGGACTACACACTATTCAAAGGTCATTCAAACAGACATGTGTGGAACTCAGCAGCAGGACTTTATCTTCAAACACAACCACAGGAAGGATTCAAGAGCTTTTGGGTCTGTGATGTTTGAGCCTTTTCTCTTCTTTAAGTTGTTTAAGATGTTTCCAGTCATACAGAAGACTACAATAAATGATATATAAAAATTAAATAGTTATTTAAGAATGATGAGACAAAGAGTTTGACCATAACTATATGGGTTACATGTTCTATGCTCCTGGCAAACATCATTTTGCTGCCAACCCAGTTTGACTGAAAACCTTCTCAGAAAGTGAGAAGATCAGCATCTGGGAATGAGAGCACTCAGTTCAGTTAAAAATCAGAGGCAATAGAATTTCAGGAGACAGAATATTCTATATTTATAGCCTGTGTAATTATTTCAGTTACAGATACAAAAAGAGCAAGAGACTAATTAACATGCTCAGCTGAAGAATCGTGTATATAGAGGGAGTGAAGAGCAAAACTATTTAATCTAAACCAGGTATGAAAGCACAACACTACTCTGTAGTTGGTGGTGGCGTAGTCCTAGGGGAGTCAATAAATGTCATGGTCTAATATAATTTACTCTTTCTTAGAGCTGCTATATAACTGTTGTCTTCATAAACTCCCTTGTAAGACAGTGCTAATCATTTGTACTGCAGTAAGATCAGTTTGTTTGCATTTTACATGTGCTGTATAGTCTTTTGACTCTATTAGGGTAGGTCTATACTTACCTGCCGGGTTGACGCGTAGAGTTCGACTTCTCGGAGTTCGAACTATCGCGTCTAATCTAGACGCGATAGTTCGAACTCCGAACGCGCTCCCATCGACTCCGGAACTCCACCACCGCGAACGGCGGTGGTGGAGTCGACAGGGGAGCCGCGGACTTCGATCCCGCGGCGTCTGGACGGGTGAGTAGTTCAAACTAAGGTAGTTCGAGTTCAGCTACGCTATTCACGTAGCTGGACTTGTGTACCTTAGTTCGACATGCCCCCCTAGTGTAGACCAGGCCTTAGATAAAATATAAATCTAGGGAAATATGTAAAAATTTAAGTGCTTGGAATAAATATAGTCTCTCCGCTGAATCTGTTCCTTTCCACAAGTTAAGTTCTCCTTATCTGGTTTGTAATGACAACACAGACCAAACACCAGCACTGCTATCACTAATGGTGCAAGGCAGCAGTATTAACTATTCAGAATGCCACATTCACAAATTATAAAAGATGAGGAACTCTGATTTGACCATCTAATAGGAGCACAATATCCTACCACCTAGAAGATTAAACTTTGTGTTCAGAATTGGGTCATTTGGGGGATTTCCAGGGTTGGAACCATTAAGAAGCACTGACATGATAAGGTCTTAGTGTGGATAGGGCAGTGTTTCTCAAGGACCAGTCTGTGGACCAGTGCCAATCCCTGAGATCTCCCTGACACAGTTTAGGAAGGCAGCAAGCTGGTCCCTGGTATCAAAAAGGTTGAGAAACACTGGGATAGTGTTTAGTAGGACATGAGAAGCTCAAAGATTATATGAAAATTAAAAAGGAACCCCACAGGATTATAGTGGCAGAGTTGTGGATCAGGCAGCAGTCATTTTTATGCTGACTTTGATAAAGGCACAATCTAGTGATCTGAATATAGGACTTGAAGCAAGAAACTCCTAACATTGGGCTCAAATCTACCACCCATAGTCACAGTACTCTGAGCAGTGCACTAGGCTCAAGTGTACCTTTAAATCATAGCCCTGAATATGGGTTGGGGGCACAATTTCTGCCCAGACTCAGAGGGAAGTAACTTTGTTGATCCTCACTGTTTGTCCCAATAGTTCTGGCTAGCCCATACGGGTGGGGATCCATATTTATGCTCTCTTTCTGATCCTCTCCGTTCACTTGGTCGTAAAGCAGTATCATGCATGCAGTCTTCTGCTCTTTCAGCTGTGCTAGAACTTCTATCTGGACTGGTCCTATGCAGCATCACAGTTGTGTATGTTTAGTGGGAGTGGAAGGGTCTTATCCTACATAGCTGCACAGGGGAGTAAGGCACAATCTAGTTCAATTAATGGGGGCTCATTGCGGTGTAAGGTATAATTCAGCACGAGTAAGGGTGGTAGAATGGAACCCTTTGTTATCTTGGCCAAATCACTTCATCCTTTTGTGTCTTGATTTCCTCACTTGTAACATTGGAATAATAATAATAATATTATAACTTCACAGACTGAGGAAGTTAGAGGGCATATTAAGAGAAAAATCTTAATCTAAACCTCCTAGCACTAACAGTTTCACAGATTTTTTGAGAAGTTGTATATACAGGCGCTGATGGAGGAATGTGGCTCCCCCCCCCAACCCACATACACACAAACTGGCTCTCGGAGAGCGCTTTAAATAAATTAGAAAATTATACTGTAATTGTTAGCAAAAGAGCAGTTGCCAAAGATATGAAATGGGATATTAAAATTGTTAATGAATGGGGTTTTTTTAATCAATGGTTATCTCATAACACACGCCCAATATTTCAAAGGCACTGATGAACTAACTACTGAAACCTATCATAATGAATACATTGCTATTAGTGAAAAAGATTTCACAACTGAGGCTCTGAGTCTGCAGAGATGTATGCATGTGCTTAACCTGATGTATTGGTAGTAGTCCCACTGACTAGGAAAGTCAAGTACGTAAAAAAAGTCTTTAAATGATACAAGGCTGAGTTTCCAACAGTATCATGTAACATGTTCTTTCTACAATATTATGTTTTCAATGAACCCCCTGGGGAAACCTATCATTTTAGAAATACTCTCCAAGGCAACATCAAGGGACCTGGATTTTTCTTAGTATAGATTATGTAACAAAATTATGAACAAATGCAAAACATACATTCTGTTCTATATATGTTAAAGGAAAATTAGCAGGTGTAAATGATTAATTATGTTAGATGGGAAAAGTTTATATACCGTACTAACATTACTCAAATAGCATGTGAATGTTTTGAGTTATTCTCGCTCCAATAGATCAGTAAGGAGTTTTCCTCATAGTGTTTTTGCATGGTCTGGTTTCATTAATATTAACTCACAATTATTTTATTTTTGGAGAAATGTTCTTCTTCATAAAAGGGACCGCAATGGAAGGAACGTGTATTCCCAACTTCTGTATGCTAGCCTATATGTTGAACAATGAGGAACAAAATAACTGTGGAAAGATTGTTTAAATAGAAGCTATGTTTGTTATATGTTATCCATGATATTTTGACTTTATAATCAGAAGACAGATAACAGTAAACATCTGTAAAGATACCCATAATGATTGACAGCTCAACCTCCTGATAAAGACAGCGGGCCAGATCCTCAGCTGGTGTAATTGGAGCAGTGTCATTGCATTCAATTGAGTTACACCAATCTACACCAGCTGCATAATTGGCCCACGGTATCACATTTTGAAAGTTTTTATTTAAAAAAGATATATTAAATTATCCCTGTGGGTCAATTTTTCCGTGTTGAATGGAACTGTATTAGCTTAATTGACTTGGAAATTGAATCAAAATGTTTCATAGATTTACAGAATGAGGAGCTAAAATGTAATCAATACTGCATTTAATAAAGCAAACAGGATAAAGAAGAAATTTTCTATTAAATAATAATGATAGTATCTTTAAATACGATGCATATTATATTTGTTCCTACTGTAGTTATTCCAAAAGGATACAGCAATAAGGAACATTATTTTTAAATGCTGGAATACATTTCAGGCAGATCCAGTACCAGCTGCAGTTGTAGCCAAAAGCCTTATAGGCGATGCAGCACTTTTGGAAAGAGTACTGCATAATTACCTTGCTGTTATTGATTTAACTATTGTAAGTGATTGGTTGGGAATTCCCAAGACAGTGCACAATAAAGCATATAGTCAATGTTCAGGAATGAAAGGCAAAGGAAATTTTAAGATAAATTTACTATGGAATTTTTTTAAAAAATGAAGGATTTCCTAAATTGCAATATACAAAATGAACTTTATTAGAATGTCTACGTGAATTAAGATATATGGATGAAATTTAGAAGACTTTTAAAGACTATATGAACATAAATATATAATTTGTACAGGAAAGTATCCTTACCCTATAGTTGGGCATTATACATTACATCAGGGGTGGCCAACCTGAGCCTGAGAAGGAGCTAGAATTTATCAATGTACATTGCCAAAGAGCCACAGTAATACATCAGCAGCCCCCATCAGCTCCACCCCCCGCTCCCAGCCCCATCAATCAGCACTTCCCCCTCCCTCCCTGCAGCTCCTGATCAGCTGTTCGGTGGCGTGCGGGAGGCTCGGGGGGTGGGGGGAGCGAGGGCACTGCAGGCTCAGGGGAGGGGGTTGGGCCTGTGGCAAAGCCAGGGGTAGAGCACCTCCCGGCACATTGGAAAGTTGGCGCCTGTAGCTTCAGCCCCAGAGTCGGTGCCTATACAAGGAGCCGCATATTAACTTCTGAAGAGCCGCATGTGGCTCCGGCGCCACAGGTTGGGCACTCCTGCAATACATCATCACAGTGACATGAAAAAATTGAGATATGAGGACACAAAGAGTTGGGAAACAGGAGATAAGATAAGAAATTATTGAAGACATTATTTTATATCTTTTTAATTAAAGTGTCCAATTAATCTTAAACATTCTAAGCTGAGTTATTGATTTCTTTTCTGAAAAATGTTTAAGTAAAAGTGTTCAGTTTTAATTCACTGAATAATTTTTAGTTGTTAGAGAGGGGCTACAGTGGAATAGCAAGATCTGAAGCTCCCAAGCTTTAGGAGTTCAGATCTGGATCTGGAAAGCGCTAAACTGCCTGTTTGCATTGGGTGGCTTAATTAGCTACATTGTGAAGATTCATTAATCAATGTTTCTAAATCACTTTGAAGCACATGTCCTGATCTTTGGCTGCACTGAGGTGGCTCTTCACACTAAAGTTGCCTTAAAATTTGTATTACAATTATTTTTTGTTTCATTTTCAATGGCAACTTTTTAATTATTTCAGCATCACAACTAATATTCTAAGGACAAACCTGATTCCAGGCTGTTTAATAGTCTGTTTGAGGTTGACAACTCTTACAGATGGACTTTAATCTGTTAGTAATTCATAGCTTATATAAGGCAACTATACAACTATTGTTTGAGAGAGAAAGAGAGACTGAATTTAACTCAATTAACATCTCCAGAAAGGGACAACTGACATGCGAACTAGGGTGCTGTCACTATGACCCTTGAGGGTGACTAGTTGTAAGGAAAAAAATCAAGGGGGCATTTGAAATGTTATGTATTAATAAAGGAAGTTGGAAAACACCTCTAGAGCTAGATGGAAGGATAAAGGAAACAGATTCTGTACGGAGAATAATGTACATTTCTCCCAGATGGTACACCTGACCAAGTATTACAATTGAATTGCTGGTGTAACATTGGCTGAATACAATTTCTGTCCTGTTTGAAACAGAACTACATTAACATGCACTAGGGAACTTTTCAGGTGCCCCAGTACAGTCCACACAGGTCAGTTAGTGCATGACATGTTAGTGTGGCCTAAAAAGTACACCCATCTGGTGCAGACTAAAGGACCATGTAGTCAAGCCCAGAGTCTCTGACTTACTGCCTGGCCAAGGGATATGACTGACAGAATGGAAGGACAAAAGGCTCAACATAGGGTAGAAGGAGAAAGGAACAGATTTATAAAGGTATTTAGGCACCTGAAGACACAAATAAGTGCCTGGTGGGATTTTCCAAAGCTCCTAAATGCTTAACTCCCATTGATGGTTTTGGATCAGGCCCTGAGAAATACAAACTAGCATTTTCAACAGTGGGTTCCTAAATCAGCACACCTAAGACCACATTCAGGCACCTAAATAAATTATCTGATTTTCATAGGTGGAAATATTTAACAAAATATCCCAAAGAAATCTTCACATTACCAAACTGTTGGATCTTTGCACAGAAAATCACAACTAATGGAAAGAAACAGTATTTTTTAATACAAGGGACTAATTTTCAGAAAGTCATATTTTGTTAGACTGTTAGTTAACAGATTGGTGGATAAACAGATGTTAGAAATCTAAATCATTGCAGTAATAAAACGAAAACCACAGAATAACCTGATTCAGCCTCTGCTTAAAACACAGCCATCTGTTCAAACTCCAGAATGCAATATTTTAGAAAAAAGGCCTTTGATAAAGCCTCTTTTCCAATGCTATCATCTAGCTAATGCAAACATTAAAACCTTCTTTAAAAGACATTAATTCCAGAAAATCTGTATTTCTTTTTTAAAACTTTTGTTTATATCATGTAACCAGAGCTGATCCTTCTCCACAAAGCCTGATACCCCCCAGTAACAATGATTTTACTAAGAAATGCAGAGATTATAGCATAATGATGATGTAATTACTAAAGGATTCCCAGAGGGATTTTTGGCCTCAGAAAATATGCAGTAATATCATATATAAATATACATTATCTGGCTATAAATATATATAAATCCTAGCTCCATTGAAGACAATGGGATTTTTTTTCAAATTTCAGCGGAGCAAGAATTTCACTGTGTTTTCAACCAAAATTTCCTTGCCACTTTTGGCAAGGCATATTTAAATATGTTTAAATAAAACTAAGAGCTCACCTTCATCAGGACTGAACCCTAGACTAAAATATTATGAAGTTGGCTATATTATAACATAACTGTAGCAACAGAGCATGAGGGGTCCTGGATAGATCTCATTCTTGAGTGGAACAAAATATTCAGATTTCAGGTACTTAAGTACATACACAAAAACACACATTGAATACTGCGAAATGCAATTCATGCAGTGTGCTAAACAGAACATAAACCAAATTCTACCTTCTGGACACTTCTGCTTAAAGGCCTACTGGACAGTCATTAGCTGACAGCCTGGTTTTTTATTTCTAAGGGTTTTGTAGCCAGTCAAGATTTTTCATGAAGATTTGTTTTTAAAGAGAGCGTATCCTCTTTTTTACTTTCACACTTAACAAAAGAAATATGCAATTCATACGTATACGGTGGAACAGCCATTTCCCAAGACTCAGTCAAAAGGGTCCAAACAAAACCAATTAGTTGACCTACAGTAAGGAAAAGGAACCAAAAGCAGCATGGGCATTGGTAGGATACTAGTGGCCAATGGGGACAGACTAGCTGTAAACACTGTGAGATGGAGACTTCTCAGTCTACTTAGCCCCTTCCCCCTGTAACAGGGCTGCCTTGGTCCTGCCTCTGTCTCAGTCCACAAATTACCTGAAGACCCTTTTGCTGGTTCAACAGCCTGTGCAGTTTATTTACAGTTGTGTCCCTCCACCTTCACAGCATACCTAAGACCTTTCCCATGCAGAGGAGAGAGAGGCCTGTAAGCTAGTGGGTGAATTGCAATATACCAATCGTTTACAGTGTTTGTTTTCCCCCAAAATTTTCTAGTGCACATTGGGGACCACCAAGATAATCTGGGAAGAAAATAGAAGCTGGTTGACCACTGGTTGTTCTATTGTTTGATCTCTGTTCTTACAGAGCCCGTAAAATACAGGAAATAAGGCAACAGAAGACAGGCAATACTTGGCTGCCCTCCTATGCCATTCATCTTTATCCTCCTACAGGATATAAAGGGAGTTACAAACTCCTTTGAGGCACTGCTTGCACATATCCCTCCCCAGCCTGCAGCTCTGCTCCCAAGGATGGGTTGATGCGTAAAAAGAGTGTGGTTTTTTCCAATCATGTTAGCAAAACTGAGTTAGTTTAACACAATTGAAAACTCTCATTGAAGTACAGGCTAACATGTCTTAAGACCTGTTAGCTGGTTGTCTTCTAGCCTAGGGGACCAACCTGCCAAAGGCAGAGTTGAAGCTGGGCAGCTCTGACTGCCTCAGCAGAAAGGGGATCAGAGAGACAGCCCTGGGTGTTGCTTTGACTTACACTTCCCCCAATACCCATCATGAGCTCCACTCCCCAGGGCAGTACTGTTTTAGAGGGAATGTTACTAGTGAAATAGCAGAGCCCTCTTGGTATACCGATCATGCCTATATCTCCAGTGCCTTCTGCTCCTCTCCCTCTACTCCCTATTAAGTATTTCTAGAGACTGGGGTTTCTGGACTGATAGCCCAGTATTATGAACCCCAAGCATTCAAAAAACATGAAACAAGACCCCATACATCAGGGGATTGGCTTAAAAATATACATGTTGGATTTTTTTGTTTGTTTTTTAAAAACACTCTTAGCACGCACTCGGGAGATGTTTTCAAGCTTTCCTTCACAGCCAGGATGGTTTTCTAAAAAAAACCCTGAAAGTTGAGATTCTCATGTAATCACATGATTCCAGGCACTGCGGCTTTAAAAAAGCCACCAAATATTGCAAGACTTTGATAAAATCATGGCAACAACGAAAGACCCTCCCTGCTCCCTGCTGCTGCCGCCTGGAAGGAGCCCTAAAGGTTCTCTGTGAGGTACTACAACATTCCTTCTTTGGGAATGAGGGTTCTCAGGAGGTGCTCCCCAAAAGACTTATTTCAAATATATTTTAAAAATTATGCCCATATTAGTTAGTGCCCCAGATACTGCCTTTTTTTGCAAAGTGTGGGGCAAGATAAAATTGAGAGTAGCCACCTTTTAGAACGTGAGGAAATAGACAATTGAGGCAGGGCTGCCTTCCCACTGCAAATAGAGTGGGCGAAGAAGCAGCAGCATCCTCAGGGACATCACAGAGTGATACCTTAAATACAGGATGACGACAGCACTGCAGAATTGTGAAGGAGATGCTGTGCAGTGAAAGAGAAACTTCCTATTCACTGCAAATGTCTTCTGTAATAAACTACTGAATACAGAAAATGGCAAGTGACATAAGTTAGGTTTAGTTTAAATATTCTTTATCTTTCAAGCTTGCACTGATTTTAGTTCTTCTTTAAAGGGACATAATCATCCCTCTCCCCCCAGAAAAGAAATGTTTGTTAATTTTTTAATTATTATTAAGTAACAAGAGCTCAGTCCAGCAAACATCAGTACCTGTAATGGCTATGCTTGAATCACAGCACACAAGTGGTATCTAACTGAATCACAGTGCAGTGATAACTGTTCTCCTGCACCTGCTATTGTAACAGTGTAACTATAAGAACGCATCCCAAACTTTAAAACTAAACTAGAAAACGCTGTCAAGAATGGAATCCAAAAATTCTGGAAAAAAGTCAGTTTTCTTTTCAAGTCTTTTTTCTTTTATAAAATTGTTACTCTAATCAAGGTATGTATGTGTCAACAGAATATCTATTTTCTGCTCTCTCTCTGGTTTATCATACAATCAACCTATTGAACTCCACTTGAAACATCACTATCTGTTGCTATGGACATAGCTAGCAACCACTGGAGAGAGGAATAGTGGAACTACTTAAATATAAATGGATTATTTAAACAAAACTGGCTGTTGGGAGGTATTCACAGGTCACTGATCTATAAAGCTAACTGACTCCACTAAAGATGAGCAAGGGGCTATTTGTATTAGTTTGGTATTTGGCGGGCCAATTTTAAGATACAAATACAAGTAAATATTGCCTCACTATGAAGTATTTTCTTGTACCGAATAAAAGAGAGTTCTCTGTTTGTTTTTTACGTTGACTTTTTACCTCCTCTATTGTGAAAGGAATATTTTTGGTGTTATTAAATAGCACCTACCTTTCTGCTACAGGAGGTCACTATAATGTAGTGTTATTATACTACATTATAGTTTGTAGTTTGGTTTTAAAGAGCTCCTGCTGGAGGAGTCTTATATGCAGTGGTGCAAGTAAGCAGGTACGGTTAGTCACGCGGTACCATTAAGATATTTATTGCCAGTACGTTGTACCGGAAAGACGTATTTTCAGAACCGCAGGGCTCTCCCAGAAACCGCAGTGGTGAAAGGAGCACAACATGGGGGCACCCAGTGGCCCCACACCAGCAGCTCCTCCGGCGCATCTGTACCAGCCCCAGCCCTGCCCCCAGCCCTTCCACACAGTTGCATCTCCTGTCTGGGATTTGTACAGCCCTGCTGGAGGACAGGGCTGAGGGAGGGACATGGGCGATACAGCCGCGCCGGAGGACCTGGCGGCACTGCTGTGGTTCCTGGGAGAGCCCTGTGGTTCAGGAATTGGTACCGGTGCAGCAAGAGGATGGAGCCCCCTCCAGGTAAAGTGGGATGGGGAGAGGATGTGGAGAGCACTGGGGCCCCGGGCTGGGGGTGGGATGGGGAGGAGTCACATGGGGGGTCATGTGGGGAGGTCACGTGCCCCCTCTTTAGCTGGTGACCCACTTTGTATCCCTCCCATGAGTTGCTTATGCATACCAGTAAGAATTAAAATCTACTTTCACTACTGCTTATATGTTTCTAGCACCATTTCATTGATAGCTATTCTTGAAAATAATTACAAAAGTGAGCCATGACAATGAACTGTATTGAACAAAAACAAATTAGCAATGGTATGCCACTTGCCCCAGGGCATCACAATGAACAGATGATGGATTAAGTAACAATGACAGAGGTGAATCTTCAACCCCCTAATAATTTATTTAGCAGATAAATTTAGAAGTGCCATAACATCGCTAATCTTGATGCCCCACGTCTATTTACTGCCAACTCTGCATCTGCCATTGGCATTGCTGCTGCCATTTTACATTTGTTTCTGTAACTCTTCCCTGAACACATGGTTTCCATTTTCACAGTGTAATTCAAAGCAGAATCTTACCTATGGCTTTTCATGGTTTTAACCATTTGTACTACCGTATTTGAAGCATATAGACTTCCTGGAATCACAGGTTCAAATCCTGACAGACACAATTCAGCTATATCTTTCCAATAGGTGTTGCCCAGTTTTCTTGGCTAAAATCCATTCCTCCCTCAACACCCACACATCAAGTTGGGCACTGTTTTGTGCCAACTGTCCACACTTACAGGATGGGCAACTCTATCCTGGGAAGCAGTGACCCTGAAAAGGCCTTGGGTATCGTGGTGGATAATCAGCTGGACATGAGCTCTCAATACAATTCTGTTGCCAAAAGGCTACTGAGATCCTTGGATATATAAACAGGGGAATTCAAGCACAATTCAAGAAGGATGTTGAAAACCTGGAGAGGGTTCAGAAAAGAGCCATGAAATTGCCATGATTGGAAAACATGCCTTATGGTGACAAACTCAAGGAGCTCAATCTGTAGAATTAAAAAAAAGAGAAAGTTAAGGAATGACTTGATCACAGTCTATAAGTACCTACATGGGCAACCCAAATTTGGTACCAGAGAGCTTTTCAGTCTAGCAGACAAATGGCTGGAAATTGAAACTAGACAAATTCAGACTGGAAATAAGATGCAAATTTTTAACAGTGAGTGTAATTCACCATTTGGTTCAATTTATCAAGGGTTGTGGTAGATTCTTGATTACTGGAAATTTTTAAAAGATATGATCCAGTTCAAACAGGAGTTAATTCAGGGAAATTCTATGCCTGCGAAATACAGGAGGTCAGACTAGATGGTCACAACGGTCTCTTCTGGCTTTATAATCTATGAATTTATTAATCTGCCTGCAGACCTCACTTCCTGATGTGACTACATATCGAAGAAGGAGTTTCCAGTCATTTGTAGGTCATTTCGGAATCCTTCAAGATAAAAAAGGTGCTATTATACGTAAGGTATTAGTAAGTGAACTAGTAGCCTCACTCTTCCTCAGCTCTCAGAAAACAAATGTCCACTTCACAAAAACTACCTCCAAATCCGGCACTGGTCCTGGCTATCTCAACAGACAAGTGAAGAACTGAATGAAGACAGGAACTCTTCAACTCTATAGGTGGAGAAAAGAATTAGGCCAAATAGATATGGTGGCATGGAGAAGTATGTACTGCTATAGCCTATGAAGTACCCGAGGACTTTATTCTCCAGGGAAATCAGACCAGTAATCCAGTATTTTCACAAGCACTAGTTTTCCGCTATATCATCTAAAACCAAAACAACAAGAAGAATGCTAAAAGGAAACAAGTGTCACGTGTTAAAATCTCAGGGCTCCATATGAAGTAGGGCAGGTACAGTGGTACTGGGTGATGACAGAGCAATTTATTCAAACAAGTTTTTATTATGACATTAAATTAAAGATCAATATAGTAGCTGGTGGTATCACTGTAAAAGACTGCAGTTTGCTGTGACCAGTACTTCTGCTGTTGTTGCAAATACACTGAGTTAAACCACTGAGAATAAAAAGTTTAATATTTATTGATGTTCATCACTTATGTACAAATCTGGGGGCTTGCACAAATATTGCTACTTGCCCATCATCAACATACATACTAGCGTGACACAACATTGACCGAGCACAGGACTCAGAGCCAAAAATGACAGAGTTCTAATTCTTGCACTGCCAATGATATATGGCCTTGGGCAAAGTATTTAACCTCGCTGTGTATTTGTTCTGCCCTTAGTAAAATGGGGTTGATTACTTCTTTACCTCAGGAATGGATTTTGGGGATGAAATTGTTAGTCTGTATAGCACGTCAAAGATGTAAAGGATTATATAAATGTTATTAGTAGTCTTAATTTTCCTTACTTCTGCTTTTCAGAAGTTTTGTCATGACTGCAAGCTAAAGACAACTTCTTTTTGCCTGCTCATTTTAAAATTCCTTTAATATCTCTTTAATTATACCCATCCATCCACTCACGGTGTATTTATATTTCATACACTTGTCTTCCAATAACTAGTGGTTTTACAATACTTTGCCAACTACAATCCCCCTATCTCTTGAATTGAACAATTTTGTATTTAATATAGATTAACAGATACATTTATCTTGGTCCCTGTAAATTCCCTGTTTCTCTGCTGAAAGTCCCTATTCTGTACTATTGTTTTCAAGCCAGTTCATCATTCACTTTACTTTGAATGGTGCCCTCAGTGCAAGCACCTCAGACTGCTTTAATCCAGTAACTACAAAACAAAGGGTAAAATACAGATGAGTAAACAAATAGGACTTTAACAGAGATTTAAAATGAACTAATAATTCCATATTTCAAAAACAGGCAGGATATATGGTAAGCAAGATGGCAAGCAAACATGATTTTCAACCATATGGTGTTTTAAAAAGTCTATTATGAAGCAGAATACAGGGAGCTCTGGGAATGGAGAGGACCACCAAATCACTAAGATGTCTGTGACATTCTATGTAATGACTTCTATACAATTATAACACTTCATAACCAATTCTTTGTCAAATAGAAAGCCAGCCAAGGACCCATAAAGAAGAGCTCTGTGTAAGCTTGTCTCCTTTCACCAACAGAAATTGGTCCAATAAAAGATAATGCCTGACTCACCTGGTCTCGCTAGAGTGTTTTTGGTATTGGGATGTATAATGACATGACACACCAGTCGGCAGCCTATGGCACGCGTGCCTAAGGTGGTGCGCAAGCCGATTTTTGATGGCACGCAGAGGCACTGGGGTTTCCGCCGTTGGCTCCTGCCAGTTGGGGTCCCACTGCTGGTCCCACTCAGCGCCTGCTGCCGGACTGGGTGAAGGAACCCCAGGCTGGCAGCGGGCTGAGACCCCGGCTGGCAGGAGCCAGAGGCCGAAACCCCAGAGCGAGGCAGGCTGAGCCACTCAGTCGCTGCTCTGGGGTTCTGGCTGCTTGACCCTTGCCATCCAGGGTCCCTGTCGCAGCCCCTCACCTTGCTTCCAGTTGGAGTTCCAGCACAGGCCCCCTGCCGACAGGGTCCAGGCCTCCGGCCTTGCTCAGCCCTACCAGCCGCCAGCTCCACTCACCTCAGCTGCCAATCTGGGGTTCCAGCCGCTGACCTCCTGCCAGCCAGTTAACAACTGATCACTCAGAAGCCTGTGTGCAGCTTAAAGTATCCAAATACGTGCCAGACATTGGAAAACTCAGCAAGGAAAAGCAAGGGCAAGGATCACACTAAACTGATAAGATCGGCATTTTAATTTAATTTTAAATAAAGCTTCTGAAACATTTTGAAACCCTTGTTTACTTTACGTATAACAGTAGTTTGGTTATATAATATATAGACTTATAGAGAGACCTTCTAAAAAACGTTAAAATGTATTACTGGCACGCGAAGCCTTAAATTAGAGTGAATAAATGCAGACTCAGCACACCACTTCTGAAAGGTTGCCGACCCCTGTGATACACCATAGTTTGTGTTATAACTTGCTAGCTGCAGAATTCTATAAACTTGAGATTATGTAAAAATGAGCAGAAATGCTACCCAATGAGAGGTCAAATCTTCAAGAGCACAGATTAAGGTTTCCAAACCCTAACAAGTGAATAGAATAAGGTGAAACCTACCAATGTTTGAGAGAGAAAAGTAAAATTGTATCAAAAAAGATCTGGTCACCCCCTCCTATAGTAACAGAGAAAGACCTGCTGGCAGAGAGTTCTCTGCGTTTACAACTCCTGGGGGAATTCTGCACCACTGCGCGATGCAAAATTTTGCAAAAATGAATGTTTTTTGCAGTTTCCTTTCCGCCACAGAAATGGCTCACCTAGTCTCCTGATTTCCACCACAGAAATGCAGTGCTGCTGTCCGCCACTAGGGGCCACTGGACCCAGCAGAGCCCAGCTCAGCTCACACACAGAAGACACTACCAGGGGGATGGAGAGGGAGCTAAAGGGTACCCAGCAGGGGCGGCTCTAGGCCCCAGCACGCCAAGCGCGTGCTTGGGGCGGCAAGCCACGGGGGGCGCTCTACCGGCGCCGCGAGGGCAGCAGGCAGGCTGCCTTCGGCGGCTTGCCTGCGGAGGGTCCGCTGGTCCCACGGCTTCGGAGGACCAGCGGACCCGCCGCAGGAAAGCCGCCGAAGGCAGCCTGCCCGCCGTGCTTGGGGCGGCAAAATGCCTAGAGCCGCCCTGGTACCCAGCAGCTTCAGTTCTCTGCACGCCCTGAGAGAAGGAGATGGCAGCGCACAGGAAACTCCACACAAGCCCTGGACCCAGAATCAGGCTGTTTCACCCTCTGTATCCCTGGGCATTGAGGGCTAGGGGGGTGAGTGTCTGGGCTGGGGGGTGCGGGTGTCTGGGCTGGGGCGAGGACACAGCTGGGCTCTATGGGGTAGGAGGAGTGGGTACCTGGGCAAGGGCGGATCCCACAGCTGGGCTCTGGGAGAGAGGGGTGAGGGTATCTGGACAAGGGGGATGACCTGCAGTTGGGCTCGGGGGGAGGAGGGGGTGAAGGGGTCAAATATCTGGGCTGGGGGGATGCCGTGGCTGGGCTCTGGGGGGCAAGGGGTGCGGGTGAATTGGCTGGGGGGGACGGGGCGCATGGCTGGGCTCTAAGAGGAAGGGGTTGTGGGTGTCCAGCCCCTGGCTGGGCTCGGGGGGAGGGGGCAGAGAAACAGGAACTGGGTTGTCATAGAGGTTTATTTAACTCTCTACTCCTCAGGAAATTTTGTTCTGTGCATGTATTGTTACAAACATACTTGCTGACAGGTATTTTGAAATAAATTACCAAAATAATTGAAACTGGCATGATTATGTAGTGTTATTTTGACAAATAAAATCTGCAGAATTTTGAAATATTGTGCACAGAATTTTTATTTTTCTGGCCCAGAATTCCCCCAGGAGTAATGTACTGATATGGGAGCATGAAATGGCCTTATGTTTTCAGTATCCTTATGATCAGAAGTTCTTCTTCTCACCAGTTGCAATAGTATGCATATTAGTATCCATAAAACTTCACTTATGTCAGCCTTTTAAAAATGAATGTTCTGTGAGATAGCCTCTTAGAAATTCTGAGAAGTAGCCCAATAAAGAGTGCATTTGTATTTGTACCTGAAGCCAACGCGTAGCTTTTGAGTCCATAACCTATCAGATGAGTTCAATAACCAACAAAAATTTGGATTATGTATGATTAAAACACAGCAGATCATAGGATTTTTTATTTCAGGCTGGGCTGTGTTCCCAAGAACAGAAAGATAGGTAATCTATCAACTCGGTTTATTTCTAAATTAAATCAATAGATTGGTTGTTTATATGACTTATAGCCTATTTGACTTGTGAGTTAATGGCATAAAATTCGCTTCAGTAGGACAGTAACAAATACTTGAATTTCTTAGACCAGTATAGCTTGAGTATGTTAGAAGAATAAAGCTTTTTCAGCCAATATTGCCAGCCCCGGGATAGAATGAGAGTAACTTCTGCTTTAAAAGCATCTGTCAAATATGTGGGGAGCAAAGAACTCAACCCCCTTTGTCACAGCACTATTGAATACTGAGACTGGAAGCACCACAACGTATTCCTTAACGTGAAGGGCAATGTGGAACTCAGAGGATGCAAATGAAAGACTCCTTTGTTACTTATTTTCAAAGCAAAAATTACTTGCTCCCAATTAGTGAGAAAGTAGGATTTTGTAAGGAAGTTAAGCTGTGTCTTCCTAATGAGAAGTGTGCACGAGAGACAAAGTAAAATGGCCTATAGAAGTGGCCAAAAAACCACAGTAAAAGTGCTTAGTATTTAACCCCAAAAGTAATCTAACTAGCTACCCGATGGGTTGTACACAGTGTTGCTGTAGCAATGTCAGTCCCAGGATATTAGAAAGACAAGGTGGGTGAGGTAGTATCTTTTACGGGACCAACTTCCGTTACTGAAAGAGACAAGCGTTTGAACTAATGCCTGGGCTACACTAGCAGGGGGGTGGGGGTGGGGTACGAACTAAGATACGCAACTTCAGCTACGCAAAACTAAGTATCTTAGTTCAGCTTACCTGGCCATCCTCATGGCGGCGAGTCAACTGCCGCGGCTCCCTCGTCGACTCCGCTTACTCCTCCTGCCGAGGTGGAATATGGGCGTCGATTCGTGGATTGATTTATCGCGTTCAGACAAGCCACGATAAATCGATCCCCGATACATCGAACCACTAGACGTACCCTTACACAGCTCTTCTTTAGGTCTGGGAAAGGTAGTCAGAATGTCACAGCTAATACAAGGTCACACAGATTGTTTAGCATAAGTACACCTCTACCCCGATATAACACGAATTCTGATATAACACGGTAAAGCAGTGCTCTGTGGGGGGGCGGGCGGGGCTGTGCACTCCAGCGGATCAAAGCAAGTTTGATATAACGTGGTTTCACCTATAACGCGGTAAGATTTTTTGGCTCCCGAGGACAGACTTATATCGAGGTAGAAGTGTACTTAGAATATGTGCTAAGGGACCATTCAAGGTGAAATGGCCCATTAACTCCTTGTAGTCATAGGACAAAAAGGGGAGTAGTGGGTTACAGATTGCTGTAATAATAAAGACACTGGAATTATGGATTAAGACCATGATTTTTAGTGTCTTGCAAAGTTATGAATTTAAGCTCCCAGGCTCCTCTTTTTGAAAGTGTTGTGCAGGTTTCCTTTCAAAATGAGGACTGATAGGTCAGATACAGAGTGATCACTTTGTGAAAAGCATTGACCCACAGGTGATAGGGTGTTCTTGTCATTTATAGTTTTCCTACGGGAGTTCATCTGAGAGCACAAGTGATTGTCTGGTTTCACCCACATAGTTATTGGGACATTTAGTGCACTGAATGAGGTACACCACATGTTGTGATAGGCATGTATAGGATCCATGGATCTTGAAAGGTGTGTTGTGGGATATGCTGATCATTGTAGTAGTGGAGATACGTCTGCAGCTATTAAATCTGTTTTTCTGGCAAGGTCTGATGCTGCTTTGAGTTGGTGTGTCCTGGTCTGGGGAGCTTGCTTTTGATGAGCTTTGAGAGGTTAGGGGGTTGTTTGAAGGCCAGAAGAAGGGATTCAGGAAAGCTTTCTTTCAGGATGGCGTCTCCATCAAGTATGGGTTGTAGTTGTTTGATGATACCCCACACGGGTTCCAGTGTGGAGTGGTAGGTGACAACTAGGGGCATGCAGTTGGATGGGGTTTTATTTCTCATATTGAAGCAGATTCTCTCTGGGTATTTGATATGTTTAAGTTCGGCTTTTACCTCAGTAAGCTTTCTATGCAGTCTTAGGGATCACTGACAAAAAACCCACATGTAATTTTTTAAAAGACTGTCAGAGTGTGCACTATGCATATGCATGCTGACATATACATGTACCATGGGAGAAGTGTCAGATCTGCTACTTTATAGATCCCTGTTCCGACTGAAGTGCTGAAGTTGCTCCTTTAGCTCATTGGACAGCCTGAGTTTTTGAAGCAGCTGTTTTAGATTCAATTCCCCATGCCTCAAACACGTTAGCAGTGTATGCATAGAACATGGATCAGTATAATCGGAGACTCACATTTCAACAGAACTAAGTATTGCTCCCTAGACAATATTCTAAGAGTGTTCAGTGTAGTACTCTTCACTCAAAAATCATGAGTACAACAAATGTCCCCCCCCCCCGCATCTTTACTCTTTGCAATAGATTTACATACTGCAGAGGAGACTGGAGAGTCATACCCTGGAACAAGCTTTCTGTTTTTCACTCTGTAGGACGATATAGCCTGTTACCAGTCCAAAAAAAAGTGACAAGAACCAGCAACACAAACACCATCTGAGTGGTGCTACCTTCAGAAGTAGATGGGCTGGTGGCTTGAAGAAACCTCATGCTTCACTGGCTGAAGGAAACATCATCAACTAAAAAAGCCCTTTAATTCTGGAAGTTTTACTATAGCTATCTATTACAGAGAGGCAGAATCTCTGCTGCCCCAAGGAGCTTACAGAATAGTCTTCTGTGGTAATTCTTATTGTAAGGATGAAACATACATCCACATAAGAATGGCAATTCACAATTTAGGGTCAAATCATCTGCACACAGGCTCAATGAAGCACGCCGGGGTAGCATTAAGGCAGTATGCAAAGACGGCAGTTTAAACCCACAGAGCTGTGAATTTCAATTCTTTTGCTGCTTTGAGTCACATCCGTATTCATTTAATGTAGATTAAGCAGTTTCCTAGGGAGGTTTTTACATCTGTAATAACCTGCCTGCAGATAAAGAGAGATGAAAGATTTGCTGCACTATGGGCCTGCTCCTGCATTCCTTGCCCATTGCTAACTCCCATTAACTTCTGAAGGTGTTTGGCTGGGGGCTCAAGGAATGCAGGCTGATACACTATGGTTGTTACTTTGTGATTAACGGAATTAAACCCTGATTGGATAAAATACTGTAAAAACTAGCCAGCTGGTAAAATGGCAGCTTCATTTTAAAAAATTGTTCTACCACGCCACTTCTAAAAAAATGCAAGGTACCATTCCATTTTATGCAGAGAACTAGTACCTGATTGGGAAAAGCAATCTCTCCTATTCTGCACCCCTTGTGCTAGAAAATTCTGAACCAGATTTTCCAAATCAACACACACCAAAATTAGGCATGCAAATACCTAACATGCTTGTAGAAATTGTGTACCTGTGTATACACATGGCTTGTTATGCGTTTAATTGGCTATGTGTGTTGATAAACGGCTTGTGTATGCACAGTGAGCATTTCTACACATCACCTAGGCTCACATAGTTGTAGGCATACACAGTGCATGCCTAAGTGCCATTTCCTGCCAACACAACCATGTGACTAACTTTATTTGATGACTATCTCTGCTCTGCTAAATGGTGCCAGCCTTCATAGGCCATTACTCAAATTTTCCAGCAAGCACCTTTACACTTTCTCCCACGAGGGGGAGGAAATGTCTGTAAAAATGCACAAAGCCATTACACTACGCTCCTTCAAATCTCAGCTATACCAATTGTGAACAAAACAGCTGAAAATGGTGTGAGCGCTATTTATTACGCTGATCATGTTAGACTCACTGTTACCATGTGCTCTCTCCAGTTTCTTGTATCCACCTATTGTCTCGTCATATACTAAAATTATAAATTCTTTGGCACAGTGACTATCTTTTCATTATATGTGTATGCAGTGCCTAACACAATGGATTCCTGAGACCTCTAGCCACTACTGCAATACTAATATTAAACAGTCATCAACAAGTCACCGAGTTCAGTGGGACTAGTCAGATGAATAAAGATACTCATGTGCTTAAGTGCTTGCAGGCCCAGGCCATTAATTAATAAATATGTCCCAATGCCTCTACAAATATTTGCAGAATCTTATAATTTCTTCTAAATTAAAGATTATCTGTAAGATAAGTGTCATCCTGGAGAGAATTTCTATGGTAGTTATGGAAACTAACAATGTTAATGCTAATTAAAAAGCAACTATTTAAATTCTGATTTCACTTTAGTCTTTTAATATATTTAAATCATCTCTGTGCTTCAAGAGCTCTTGGGAGAGAAAAAGCATATGACCATGGAGGAAACAATATCCTCAAAGCCTACTCTCCTATTCAAGCTTTGCTTCCAACAGCTAAATAAGTGGCAGGAGAGCAGAAGGTTAAAAACTACGCAGTTCATCTCTGCCAAAACACTAAAGAAAAAATGAGATTGCCGAATAGCTGACAAGGACTACAGAATCAACACAGCAGCAATCTGCCTAGAAGCTGCAAAGGGCAGAATTCAGGGGTCTGCTTAAAAGGTCCTATCAATTGATGCGTATAAAGAGTAAGAAAACCACAATAAAACCATTATTACTGGAGCTACATTCTATGGCCATTATGCTTTGTGATATTCAATGTCGAACATATTAAGTGTTGTATACTATGAATATTTAATAATTATATTCTTATGTAGCTCTTAATGTCTTAAAATGAGTATTTTGATACATTAACAAGTTATTCACCTATACGTTTTGTTCCATGAGGTTTTGTAGTTGTAATAAACGGATACCACCCTCTGAATCTTGTGCAGATTCAGATCTCAAAGCTCAAAGGTCTGCAACCCGTGCATGCTAACAGCCATTATGTGCCACTTCTCAGTTCTTTGCAAAATAATAAACCACAATACCTCAGACAAAACTATGCCAATATCTCTTAGGGACAGTGGGTGGCTAAGTGAGTATCTATTGCACCCATGTACTCTACCTTCAAAGACAAAGTACAGATATGAAAACTACTTATTTCCAAATTTACCAGTTGTAATAGACCATGTACCACTGAATGTAGACTAAGAAGGTACAGGAATGTCTTGACAAAGATTGCTCAATAATACCAAATTTAAAAAAAAATCTTGTTACAATAAGAGCCATCAGAAAGTCTGACTCACAAAGTGACCATATAGTGCAATACAGCAGATTCTTGCTAAGCTACTTTTCAATAAGCCACAAAACCTGCAACTGCATAATGAAGATAGATTTTTGGTATGCAGTTTACTGAAGCACAGAAGCCACATACACAGTGATGAGTGTGGTGTAAGAACCTAGATGAAAGATAATATACACAATGAGATTCTGCTACTGTGCACGGAAGCTTTGATATAGTAAGCATTTGTAATGCACTTCCTTTAATTTGTGCATCATGCTCTTACCTGGCAGGAATAGAAAGTACAACAGCTGGATATATGTGTTTTGTCTAATACAAAACAAACCAAAGGCTGAAATTTGTAAAGCTGTTTTAGTTTTCAGTCAGTAAAAAAAATAAATGGTTTCAGCTGTTTCAGAATCTTTCCTGATGAGCCTTAAACACTACCAGTAAAACCACACTTTTTAAAAATCTTGACTTCTTTAAACAGGTCAGTCTGAAAACAGAGAAAGTGGTTTCTCTGACTGCAGGTCCATGGTAGCTCCACAGACTGCTTGCTTTTAATATCCAAACTCCCTAAAGGCAATTCTTTCAAGGTGTTATATGCTGGGAAATCTCTGTATTATTTCTTATTAATATTGTGCATGTGTCAGTGTTTGTTTATGATGGGGTTTTCATAAGAACATAAGAACGGCCATACTGGGTCAGACCAAAGGTCCATCCAGCCCAGTATCCTGTCTACCAACAATGGCCAATGCCAGGTGCCCACAGGGAGTGAATCTAAGGGCAGGTCTATACTTACCTGCCGGGTCGACGCGTAGCGTTCGACTTCTCGGAGTTCGAACTATCGCGTCTAATCTAGACGCGATAGTTCGAACTCCAAACGCGCTCCCGTCGACTCCAGAACTCCACCAGCACAAACGGCGGTGGCGGAGTCAACGGAGGAGCAGCGGACTTCGATCCCGCGGCGTCTGGACGGGTGAGTACTTCGAACTAAGGTAGTTTGACTTCAGCTACGCTATTCGTGTAGCTCAAGTCGCGTACCTTAGTTCGACCCCCCACCCTAGTGTAGACCAGGCCTAACAGGCAATGATCTAGTGATCTCTCTCCTGCCATCCATCTCCACCCTCTGACAAACAGAGGCTAGGGACACCATTCCTTACCCATCCTGGCTAATAACCATTAATGGACTTAACCTCCATGAATTTATCTAGTTCTTTTTTAAACCCTGTTATAGTCCTAGCCTTCACAACCTCCTCAGGCAAGGAGTTCCACAGGTTGACTGTGAGCTGTTTGGAGAACTTCTTCCTTTTATTTGTTTTAAACCTGCTGCCCATTAATTTCATTTGGTGGCCCCTAGTTCTTATATTATGGGAACAAGTAAATAACTTTTCCTTATTCACTTTCTCCACACTACTCGTGATTTTATATACCTCTATCATATCCCCTCTTAGTCTTCTTTTCCAAGCTGAAAAGTCCTAACCTCTAATCTCTCCTCATATGGGACCCGTTCCAAACCCCTAATCATTTTAGTTGCCCTTTTCTGAACTTTTTCTAATGCCAGTATATCTTTTTTGAGATAAGGAGACCACATCTATACGCAGTATTCAAGATGTGGGCGTACCATGGATTTATATAAGGGAAATAAGATATTCTCCGTCTTATTCTCTGTCCCTTTTTTAATGATTCCTAACATCTTATTTGCTTTTTTGACTGCCGCTGCACACTGCATGGACGTCTTCAGAGAACTATCCACGATGACTCCAAGATCTGGTGCCTTATTAGTTGTAGCTAAATTAGCTCCCATCATATTGTATGTATAGTTGGGTTATTTTGTTGCCCAATCACTTCGTTTTGTGAGATCTTTTTGAAGTTCTTCACAGTCTGCTTTGGTCTTAACTATCTTGAGCAGTTTAGTACCATCTGCAAACTTTGCTACCTCACTGTTTACCCCTTTCTCCAGATCATTTATGAATAAGTTGAATAGGATTGGTCCTAGGACTGACCCTTGAGGAACACCACTAGTTACCCCTCTCCATTCTGAAAAACTACCATTTATTCCTACCCTTTGTTCCCTGTCTTTTAACCAGTTCTCAATCCATGAAAGGATCTTCCCTCTTATCCTATGACAACTTAATTTATGTAAGAGCCTTTGGTGAGGGACCTTGTCAAAGGTTTTCTGGAAATCTAAGTACACTATGTCCACTGGATCCCCCTTGTCCACATGTTTGTTGACCCCTTCAAAGAACTCTAATAGATTAGTAAGGCATGATTTCCCTTTACAGAAACCATGTTGACTTTTGCCCAACAAAAGTTATGTTCTTCTATGTGTCTGACAATTTTAGTCTTTACTATTGTTTCAACTAATTTGCCCGGTACTGATGTTAAACTTACCGGTCTGTAATTGCCGGGATCACCTCTAGAGCCCTTTTTAAATATTGGCGTTACATTAGCTATCTTCCAGTCATTGGGTACAGAAGCTGATTTAAAGGACAGGTTACAAACCATAGTTAATCATACTGAAATTTCACATTTGAGTTCTTTCAGAACTCTTGGGTGAATGCCATCTGGTCCCGATACCTTGTTACTGTTAAGTTTATCAATTAATTCCAAAACCTCCTCTAGTGACACTTCAATCTGTGACAATTCCTCAGATTTGTCTCCTACAAAAGGATGGCTCAGCTGTGAAGACTGAAGCAAAGAATTAGTTTAGTTTCTTTGCAATGACTTTATCGTCTTTAAGTGCTCCTTTTGTATCTCGATCGTCCAGGGGACCCACTGGTTGTTTAGCAGGCTTCCTGATTCTGATGTACTTAAAAACATTTTGTTATTGCCTTTTGAGTTTTTGGCTAGCTGTTCTTCAAACTCTTTTGGCATTTCTTATTACATTTTTACACTTAATTTGGCAGTGTTTATGCTCCTTTCTATTTATCTACCGTTTGTGTCTGTGGGTGAATGAATACTTTGTTTTGAAGATGCTGTTTTTCAGTTGCTTTTATCAGCTCACTAGTCATAAATCCGCAGAATAAAAGGGCTTACAGGTTCCACACCTAGTTGGGCCTGTGTCATTAACATGGTTGAGAAACACTGAGCTGCTGCCAAGAGATTCAGTCCCAGAGTGGCTGAATTTCATGGTTCTTCTCAAGCTGGGGTGAAGGTACAAAGGTGTACCCCACAAAAGGGAGCACTTGAAAGGTACTGAAAGGGTCTCAAGCACAGTTTGTCCTGTAACCATGACACAAGGATCTCGCTTCAGAAGCTACAACCTCAATAAAGAGACAAAGTGGGTGAGGTAATATCTTTTACTGGACCAACTTCTGTTGGTGATAGAGACAAGCTTCTGAGCTTACACAGAACTGTGACCCAAAATGCTTACATGTATAAAACAAAACAATCATGACATGGAGGAAGAGATGCATTAGGACTATAACAGGGTTTAAAAAGAACTAGATAAATTAATGGAGAAAAGGATATTTACACATAATCAAAATGGGAGGCTGCTTGTTTTCACAAGGCATCATACAAATCATGTGAGCCCCTTATGGATTTCTATTACTACTAATTTACATTTTGTTACCTTGGCAGGAGGGTAGCCAGGTGTCCAGTTTTTGACCGGAAAGTCTGGTAAAAAATGGGACCTGACAGTGTCCAGTCGGATCTACTGACCTGACACTCAAAGTCCAGTTACTGCAGGTGAGGAGGCACCAGGTCATCAGTTGGGGCTGCTTTCTACCTGTGTTGGGCAGCTGCAGCTCCCAGACGTGCAGCTGAGTTTCTCCAGACATGGGCCACAGGGAGAGAAGGGAAACACAGTGAGCGAGGAAGGATGAGGGGAAGAGGAGCAAATGGGGGTGGGGCTTTGGGGGAAGCGGTGGGATGGGGCAGGACCTCAAGGGGAAGAGGCGGGATGGGAGGTTCCAGCACTCCTTCTGGAAGTGTCTGGTTTTTAAATACTACAAAGTTGGCAACACTACTTGGCAGCCATGTTAGGATTTAACAATCTGTATAAGTTAATGGCAGCATTCAATGCCCTAGAATAGTAGTATCTAACCTGTGGCAACCCAGAGGTCACCCGTGACCCTTGAGAGATTGAAGAAAGTGCGTATAGACTGAAAATATGTTCCCTGAGTTGTGCCTTGTATTTTGTAAAGGGAAGTGTTTAAATCAGTGCTGTTGAAATGGGACAATGTCTCTTCCTACCACTTCTCCTGCAGCCCCAGGAACAGCTCTGGTCTGAGTAGGAAGTGCAGCGCTGGGCAGCTGCTGTCACTTCCTTGCTGCAGGTTTGGCTCTCGGGCTGAAGAGGCTGGACACCACTCTATCATCATAACAAAGATGAAAGACAGTGATTTGGTCACAGCTAGTAAGCTGTCAGCCAGGGAAAAATATAGGAATCAAGAACAGTCCAAAAAGTGTCTAGGCAAATTATATATTGATTATCAGGGCAGATCTGATCTTCACCCATTCTCAACGCATGCTAATTTGTTATTTAAAAAGTAATGTTGAAGCAAATCAGGGAGAAGCCCATTCACCATTAACCTGTGTTTATACCGAACAGTTTTCCAAATCAGGAATTCAAGTAATTTCATATCCGTTAGGGCCAAGAGAAGGAATTCAGCAAGACTGAGAATAGTCCATTTGAGAGCTTATTTGAAAGTGCTCTCCCTCTCCTAGTCAACTTCACAACTTGAGAGTGCAGAGGTGGCATTTTTTGTTTGACTGATGAGCTTCTACAACAGGATTATTTAAGGGTATTTTAAATGTGATTTTACAATGTTGTAATGTTTGAAGCTAGCACAACATATGTTTTTACTGCTCAATACTTGTAGGCTTACAGATAATTGTGGAATGTTTTGAATATTATTCAATAATCAAAATATGTATCATCGAGTACATACAGCGTATGCCTACTTTTATAAAAAGTTAACAGATTTAAACATTAATTTTGGAAACACTTCAGAATTATTATATAACCATCCTTTTGTGAACACAAGTTACATTTTTGTATATATTTGTTGATGCAAAGGAAAGAGAGGAAAAGGAACTTTCTAAAACCACACCTTTGTCTAAACAAGGTCACAATCAAACTTGCTAAAATAGTTGCCTTGTAGTGGGAGGGGTGGAGGGGGAAGGAAGGAATTTCAATTACATTTATTCATTGTCGATCTTATAACAGAAAACAAAGGATTTTTTTAGAATAGCATAAATGTTATTTTAGAACTATGAAAACATCTATTGAGTCTACAATAGAGTGCTCTAAAAATATCTGATCTCAGGATTTTCACAGAGATGAATATATAAAGAGTGAACAAAGTCTCAGATTATACAGTACATTATATCATTTGTTATGGAAAACTCAGTTTTTGCCAAACCACAATATTTTTTCTATATTTAAACTGAAGGTTCCAGTCTGTGTGTTCTACTCCTGATTTCTACCCGCCTTCCACTGTAGTGTAACAAACCTAGGGCAACCAAAGATGTCCTGTTTGTCACTACGATGCATACAATGGCCATTCAATTTCACAGCAGAAGCATAGCTTGAACTTGACTTCTCCTTTTCCAAAAGCATTGGCTCCTCCCACCTGAGTTAAAGGAGAATCTCCATTACCTGGTAGCTGTATGACAGTTCAGAAGTTTGAAGTCTATACAGTAAAGGGCAGTGGTATACAAATACACAGTAGCCAGTTCAGTGTAACAG
The DNA here is from genome assembly GCF_020497125.1 of Mauremys mutica. Lineage (NCBI taxonomy): Eukaryota > Metazoa > Chordata > Testudines > Geoemydidae > Mauremys > Mauremys mutica. The sequence goes on along the minus strand of NC_059082.1, from coordinate 76,393,295 downwards.
AAGTGCACTTGTAAAACTCCATGTGATGCACATTTTGGTTTCTAACATTGATCTTAGAGTTGGTAGTTTTATAATTTTGTTGTTTACTATTGTCTCCTCTGGAGTATAAGCATACAGTAATCTTACCTATTACCTTTGCTGGATGACTGTGGTGGGTACCATAATGCAGACTTCCCTTTTTAGACTTTCCACTTCATCCTTATAGAGGTTTTCATGAATAAGGGCTTGTATAAGTGTTTATTACTTTAAATAAAATTATTTGAGACACAAAAATCCAAATGATGTATGCAAAATATTTGCATCCCACAAAGAACATCTCATGTGATAAAGCCTTGTCCTGTTTCTAGTTTCCATAACTGGAAGGAGCTCAGATTTGCTTTATGGAGTTCTCACCTAGGCTGCTCAAAAGATAGCTCTAAAAGATTCTTAGCAAGGGTAATTAATTTAGGAGTTTATTCTCTAGTACAGCCCTGAAAGCAGAGAATGGGTAGGCTTCTTCTGTCTGTATTTTTAAATGCAACTCTGCTCAGTTCAATCAATATAGTTGATTTTGTTGTTCTTTTTATTACAGCAGCAACCACATTAACAGATTATGAATGTAAATACTGTACCTGAAATTGGAATTAGGAAATGTAGAAACACCATGTTAACACTGGCAAAAGGCGATCATAGTTCAGAGAAGCCACACAACAGATAACCAAATTGACCTAGCAGAATTTAATAGGAGACATAACACTGCAGTTTTCCAAAAGGTTTTATTATACAAGGGCATTAATTAATGCAAAGTTACAATACAATTATTAGAATTTGCACAATAAATCACCTAGTATGTTCAGAGTTGACTGTGGTTAATACTGCGGAACTACAATGATACTAGAGGAGAAGAAGTCCTATATGCAAGGGGAAATTATGCCTGTACAAACTTTTCCCCAAAAGAACTATTACTTTTATTAGAGCTAACAACTGCAATAAGAAAGCAACAGAACACTAGATGACACAGGATTTTTGCACACCTCCATGAAAAATTATATTCCCCAATGCTCTAAGGGGCCATCATGGGAAACTTTCTGGGGGAAGGGAGATAACAATGAGCTACTTACTTACTATAAAATGCTATAGGGAAAGCTCACATATGTGTTAAATGAATAAGGAGAGTGATGCTGCAGCAACAGGTAGGAGAGAGAGGGGAAAAAAATCTTATTTCACTGACAATGGGTAACAGTTTTGTTTTCTAAACTGACCTGGAATTCAGCTCCAAATTAACAATTTCTGCTCAAAACCACAAAGTGAACAAACATCTGACTGAGTGATTCCAGTTTTCCGCCTTCCTCTATTATTCCTTTAGAGCTACTCATAATGTCAGAATACAATTCAATACTGCTGCCAGCTTTTACTCCATCAGAATACAAATCCCCAGAGAACAGACAGAAGTAAAAATGGCCAAATTTCAGTACATCCTTTTTAAAGAGGACCAAAAGCAAAACATTTTCTGCCTGCTGATATTAATGACAAATTTTAGTGCTCCTAGATTAAACCGAATCCAATTCACTTAACCTATAGTAATATGCAAGCACCTCACACAGGGAAAGTCACTCCTGTGCAGAAGGCCAAAAAGGGTCTATGCACTGTTTAAGCAGGGTTAAAGTGGAGCTTAAGTAGCGAATGGCCCGTGTGCTGGCCCTCTGCATAGGCATGAATTCCTTCAAGACAGGTCCTAAAATCTTCATGCCACTCTCTTGCCACTCTCCAATTAGCTGCTGAAGTTGGTCTGATTTACTTTCTCTTCTACGAACCTCTGGCCTTTTTAGAAGAGTTCAGCTAGCAGTCCAGTACAAAAGTATTTACAATTAGACTAATTGCTGCAAGTACTGTAGATTACAAGAGCACATAATGAGCTCATTTCATATGGGTCACCAAGTGGGTCAGTACCATAGACATAGATGTGAAAGGTTCAATATCCCATTACCAGTCTCCAGAAACATCCAAATACTCACACACCGCATGAGCTCCTCCCAGCAGTTTTCCCTTTACAGTGAGTTTGCAATAGTTAATTAAAAAAAATACAACAGAGAACATGGATATCATATAGCATAAAGCACATGTAAGCAGAATCTGAATGAATTCTCCCTTGACAGCTAGCTGGGAGGGGGAGAGACTTCAGGAGCAAACTGTATTTACATGAACACACCTACTCTGCTTAGATATCCAGTAGATAGAGCGGTGTGTTGCTCAAAGTGATCAACTTTGGCTGGTGTTGGGTTACAAAATCACTTTAGTACTGAATGCAGGGGTAGTGAAATGCTGTTATCAATATTGTCATCAATGTACGAATAAAGGGGGGCAGAACTGTGCTTAACCTATCCTAAATGAGGGGGTCACCCTCAGCTGAAAGGACCTCATTAAGCCAGTGGCTCGAATGCCAGAGCTCTGTGAAAGTAAGGGGGGTAGGGGCAGGTGTGGACCCTTCCCAAGACTCTGTGTTCTGGTTTAACTTGTTCCCATAGGTGCTGATTCCGTGGGTACTCTGGGGCTGGAGCACCCACAGGGAAAAATTGGCAGGTGCTCTGCACCCACTGGCAGCCAAGCTCCCCTCCCCCCACAAAGTCCTCCTTGCCCTCTCCCCCCTGCAGAGGTCACAGCAGAGAGGCAGGTGGCAGCAGAAGGTGACTGATGGGTGGCGAGCAGGCAGCCAACAGGCAGCCGGCAGGAGCAATTGGCGAGAGCGGCCAGCGTAAGCGCTCAGATGGCGGAGCAAGCAAGATGCCTTCTTCCCAGGGTTGCAGGTGAACTCACACAGGTGCACTTCTGACTCCTGGGTCCTCACTAACCAAAGATAACCACTGTGAGTGGGGTATGGTTAACCAAGGATAGCCACTGTGAGTGGGGAGCAGAGGGGGGCACGCTAAAGGAACTTTTGGTTGTAGATCCCAAGAACATGAGGCAGAAGACTCTGCCCCAAGCATTCTGGGGTGGGTGTCCTGCTCACAGGTTTATGTTTATGAATCCTGCTTGGGGCATTTTCCCTAATTAATGTTGGGTGACTTCTCTCCTTTCATTAAAAGTTTCTTTTCTACACTCAGACTCTGTGCTTGTGAGTGGGGTAGTATTGCCTCTCAAAGGTGCCCAGGGGTGGTGTGTAATTTTCCCAACTTACTGGGTGGGGGCTTGAGCCGGTTTTGTGTTTCATTGTTGAAAAGGAACCCCTAGATATTGAATGTGGTCCAGGTTGCTGCTGGCTCCACCTTGCAGAAGGGTTACACAATACTATAAGGTACTAGTGTGTAGCAAAAGAAAAGAGCTAATGTATGGGTATTTACATAGAACTTTTAGATACCTGTGAATAATAGAGGCTAGAGATTTGTGATTAATTGGAGTCACATATTGATTCATAAAAGACAGACCCTACAGAACAACCTTTCTGGGAAGAGGTTAACATTCAAGGGAGAGATTCTTTCCCATTCTCGCCTGTACTCTATTGTAGCAACATACAGGGTCCCTACACGTGCTGCAAAGGGCTGGTAGAGGGTTTGCCAAGTGTAGGACAAGGAGGGGAATTTCTGTAAAGAGATTCTAAGGAGATTCTGACAGTTCTGGGTTACTGACTGATCAGGACACATGGACAAAAGACAATGGATTTAAGCAACAGGTCACAGTTTTATTAACAAAGAAAAGCGATTCCTATCCCCTCTTCCATACCAGGTATTTAAATGGGTGTAGCACGGGGTTACAGGCTCCCACTATACAGTCAGTCAATAACTCATGGTGGAGTGGGTCTATCCCGGTATTGCGTTGACCTAACTACATCGACGTAAGTGCTGTCTCTCACGGAGGTGGAGTTATGAATTCAGTGTAGTGGGTGAGTTACATTGGTGGGAGCTACATTTTAGTGTAGATGCTTACAGAGTTAGGTCAACGTAAGCTGCCTTGCATTAACCTAACTCTGTAGTGTAGACCAGGACTCAGTCTCTGACAGGAGATACTTGCTACAAGTGAGATATTAGGGGCTACATTCAGCAACCTCTCCAGTAGTCTCATTAAAATCAATGAGACTGTACGAGTAAGGGCTACAAAACATGAGTCAGGCCCTGCATTTTTCAATGTCTAATTATTGGACACTCATTTTTAATGCAACTGCAATGAGTGAGCAGAAGTCTATATTACAAGTATATGCCACTTGAACTTCAAACTCTTCTTAAACATTCAAAGACTGTAGCATTCTCTTTATTTTCAGTTCCAAAAGTAATTGATTTTTCTTTTTACTCTGATGTCCATATTTAAACATGAAGTAGTTAGGCATCAGGGGGAGCCACCTTTCATCCTTTGTCATTCCCATTTGTGCCTCAGTATTGGGGAACATAAATTATGGTAATATTTCACTTTACCTTCACTACAAAGTGTCTTTCATTGTTCTGCACCATAACCTTTAACATAGTTTAAATGCAACTTATACGGCCAAGTACAATTTAATTTCAATTTTAGGAACTAAAAGCCCATTAAAAGCATCTTGTATCTTAACATTTACATTTGTATCATTTTAGAATGTGACTTGTAAATAAGGGAGTCAGTGCACGAATAGGTCCTAATGGAGGAAAAAAGACAAGGGATGGGAAAGGAAGGGAAGGATTCAGAGATTTAGGGAAAGTAATGTAAGACCACGAAATATACCCCCACCTTCCACTGACCTTTTTGTAAACCTTGTACAGCTTTTTAATAATAATTTGCAAAAAGCTCTCCCCGTGTACTAATGGTGGGAGTATCCCTTAATGGGCATTTAATAAATCCCAATTCCATACAGCAAAAGATAGGCAGAAAAATGGCAGAAGTACAGGCTGATAAACAGATCTTTAATTAGTTCAATTTTTGTATGCCCACAACTGGTGTTCAGTTTAGAAACAAACAACAACAACAACAAGACTAAAAAAAACCCCACACCCGTTCAAACAAACAAAATCAGCTGTGCTAGTGGAAAACAAATTACTTGATACAGTAGAGGCAAGTGAGATGGATTCTGACATCAAGTTCCTTCTATTTAAAAAGCTCTTACTGTGTTCAATTCCCAGAAACAGCTCTCACTGATGAATTATGACATCAGAAGGGGGTGTTTTGATGATGTGTGATAAAGAGTCATCTTCCTTTTCATATCATGGTGTAGAAAATATATTGAATAAGTTTGAAAAATGGCTCACTTTGAAAAATATTACCCTGAGAAAGTTTTGTAAGGAAAACTTTTTTGGTATATATTATTTACTATTTACACATTTTCTCCTACAAATGTCACACTTCTCATTCTTTTGGCATAGACTAAAGACTATTATTCTTGCTCTCACAGACATCATAGACTTCCTTGGTGATTTAATTTAGTTGGTTTATTTCCCCCCCCCACACACTATACTGTATTAAAAGGTGAAATTCTAAAGTTCTTGCCAAATGACACTAATATGCCTACCCCAAAATGAAAGCTACTAACAAGCTGTCTTCAGGAACTACTGTTCTCAGATGACTTTGAAACTACATTACTGAACTTTGTTTACTCCTGCAGGCTATGTAAATCTTGGATTAAGAATTTTCAGGCTATTGTACTAATAACACCAAAATCACCAACAGACATCATTTTTATAGCCACAAAAGCAATTGTTCCTCCCCCTATTTCTTCTCTTTAGTATCATTTGTAATCCTGTAAACCATAACACGGAAGACAGATTTGCCTGCACCACTCGGGAACAGGGATTTATTGCAGGCCCTTTTTAAACAACTGCAGCTCTACTGTAATTGATTTCTGCAGCCTAAGAAAGACAGCTTGCAAACTTCAACTCTGTACCTTTTCCGTTCAGAATGTGTTTGGCTAACTGATGTCGAATAGGTCTGTAAAACTGAGTGTCTGTTTATTTCATATCAATCAATACAGAAAAAGTACCATCAGAAAGGAAAACCTGCAGATTTCTTTGTTGAGGGGGGAAGAACAATAATTTACCATTCTTTTTGTTAATTTAATATTACTCTAAGGCAGTCAATTAAAATGCCATTTAATAAAGCAGCAGTTACAACGGGATCCCAAATCGGCTTGTCTACACTTACATTTTATAGCGCTTTAACTTCCTGGCTGGCTCAGCGGTGTGAAAAAACTCACCGCTCTGAGCACAGCAAGTCTGAGCACTTTAAAGCAGTAGTATTGACAGGCTCCAAGCGCTGAGAGCTGCACTCCCAGCACTGGGAGCTATTCCCCTTGTGAAGGTGGATACCAGGAATGCTGGGAGAGCTCCCAGCGCTCGCATGCGACCACACTCTCACTTCAAAGCACTGCTGCAAGAGCGTTCCCGCAGCAGTGCTTCGAAGTTTCCAACGAAGACATACCCGTCAAGGATGTTAAATCCACAAAATTAAAGATCTCCTAACCTAAGGTCAAGTTATTTAAGTAAAAATTATGTTCTGCCATCTAATGTCCTACCTGAATAGTGTTTTACTGGTAAAATTTTGTCTAGAAATGTACAATCATTGCAGCACTTTGATGTAATGGACCCAAAGGACCCTTCAACCTTATTCCATATGTTGGATAATTATGAACTCATCCTCTCTGTTTAAAATGTGATTCTATTCTGCAAATATGGCATAGCAGGTTTCTGTTTACTAATTGCATCCTGATTACATTTCCTCAGTTCAGAAGTAAGGATTTTTTTTCCTAGTTACCAGCTCTGCAAACTCCAAATGAATTTGAGAATCAAGTTGGGCTCTCCCTCTTCTTGTATATCATCATCATCATCATCAGTAATAAAGGTTCTGCAGCTCAAATTCTGCTTAGCTGCACCTGTGGAACCTCATAGTCTGCAAATTATGTCCTAAAAAGCACCTGCATAATGCACAGGATTTTACATGAGTAACTGGTTGTCTTCTCTAGAGTAGTACAGGGGTATCTCAGGGAAGAATTTGACCTTGACTTTGAAACTTAATTAGCAATTCCATTGATTAAGCAAAACTCAGAAAAGAATCCATCTCACATTTCAATAGCTGGTGTTGGTGCCACCTGGCTAACAGAAGATAAAGACACTAAAAGCCTACTTCTGACAAAAAGTAAATAGGTAGGACTGAACATGTTCAAGGAACAGAACTGCGTTGTAAGAAGGTGCCACTTTTACACTAGTTAACTTTCAGATTAAAACACATTTAAAGCACCGTTGTAAAGTGTCAGATGTGTCCCTCTTCCAAAAAAAAAAATCTATTCAGTTCAGATTTCAAATAAATCTTTACATGAGTTATACAGTGCAAGTTTATCTGAATCTTAAAACCTTTAAAATTGTGAGCCACTTGAAATACATGATATACTATATGCACAGATATCTGCAGATCTACAGAACACATGTATTTATACTCTGCCTGTGTGCATGACTCTGCGATGCAAAGTAAAAGAAAAATAACTGCAAAACAACACAAATTTTACTGATCTGTCTTTATCAGATATGAAATATGTAATTATGAACTTTGTCCATAGTGAGTAAAAAAAGATATATAAAAGTAGATCTGGATTTTTCCAGCAGAAGTTTTAAAAGCCTTATAAGCTGCTTAGACATTGTATTACCTTTAGGAATTAAACTGCAGGGTATTTTTATTTGTTTTAAATGCACAAGTTTCTCTTTCATTCAGTCAGATATATTTGCCAGTGGGAAAACTCAGTGGGCCTAATTCTGCTTTGTTACACCAATAACAATCTGGCATAATTCCACTTGAGTCAATGGAATTACATTGACTTTATTCTGAAATAACTGAAAACAGTATTATGCTCAATGGCTATAAAGCTGCAGGCTGGGACACCGAAGAGATGAGCTTCAGGTTGGCTGATGTATTAATAAAAGCTGCTATAAACTCCATGCATATTTCTGTTATCGATCTCCTGTGTTAGTGAAATCAGCACACTGATAGTGCATGATGTAGATAGAAGATGTATGGAAAGGTTCAGTTAATGAGGGTTTGTGTAAAATATTATCCTTATCATAACAGCATTGATCCCATGGGAGGGAAGAGACTATTTTGAGAAGAAACTTTTAGGCATTTGCGTAAAATGAAGGGTATGTAAGAAATTCAAGCTATTTTGAAGAGGTTGGTCACATACTAATGGTTCCCTGTAGATGTCAACTCACTCTTGAGCATCAGTCAGTATTACATATACTTTGTCACAGTGTAAGATACCACACATCATGATACATTGCACTCAATGTATGCATAGACCATAATGATGAATCTGATGTTTGTCACCCACAGTGGTGCTGTATTTACATGGACTAGTGAATAACAGCCTTAGGATTGTAACAAGATCTGCTTTGATTCCTTGATCTCGTTTTAAACCCTGTTGGTAGAATGGGGTCCTACCAGATAGATTTCTTACTAATCTTGTCATCTCTGCCAGAAGACTGAGATCACATTTATTTTCTTGTTGGTGATAGACTGCTTCCACAGTCAAAGTTACTAATATGAATGATCTTTAATCTGTTTTAGATGTTTCTAAGGCACCTGTCACTGTGGTATCTAAGCATCAATAAATAAAAGAGAGCCAAAACACATTCTGTTAGCCTTTTTCAAGATAAGTTTCCTCATTGTGACTTAACTTATTATTGAGTACCACATAGAGAGGGTAGGATAAAGAATATTTATGTGCATTTGTATGTTTGCCAGCTCATAGAACAGATAACCACATAAGTGGTGTGAGATATATCATCCTCCAGAAACCCACCTTCCATGCAGCTGGAAATTTCAACATGAATCTAATGTTCCTCATTCATATCCCTCAAGAAGACTCATTATTGTTGTTACTTCTACAAGCAAATGCCAACTAATTATGATTAAGTAGAGAGGCAGCTGGGAAGAGATTATAGTTCAAGACTGAAAACAAAAACATGAAACTTACATTGCAGGTTAGCCATTACTGTGATCACTACTCATTGTATTTTTCTTTTCAGACTTTGAGGTCTTTGGGACAGGGACTATATACTTCCGTATGTTTATACAGTTCCTAGTATACTGTGCACCACCATAATAAATAATAATGATAATAATAAAATACTTAATAAAGTTCAATTCCTCTGAATTGTTTTCCATTTTAAATGGATGTCAAAATATATGAGTAGACAGCATGGCAATGAAAAAACTGGAAAGAGACCTAGTTGCTCAATAAACTATTCTAAGTATCTATATCTGTATCTACACTGATATCTATTAGGCTCACCTCAGAACTTTTCCCTTGCAGTGATCATCAACTATTTGATCAGTATGCTGAATCCCTGTTTTATTTACTCACTAGAATGCTGCTCCTGAGTTGTGTGTCTACCCTCCAGTTAATACAGTGTAATCCCGTTATACCATTCTATTCTGTATCTGCTAGAGTTTCAAAGCAACAGCTTTTCTGTTCAGATTCCAGAAGATATTAAGCCTCCTCTGCTTCCTTTCATACTTCTAGCTGATTTGACAAGGATGGTATTTACAACCAGAAAAAATTGCTAATAAAATTACAAGCATCAGCTAAAGAGGAACTGGAACAATAATCTACTGTCATCACTCTGGCATAGAAGAGTCATTCTTCTCTGTGATAACCAATATCCTGGGGGAAGACAAACTACAACATTTCCAGTTCTCCCTGACTTTCACACTCTGTTTCTGAGGCACACCAGTGTTTTAAGAGAGCATGTAAATCAACTTTGGGAAAATGAGCAGTCTCTTATTAAGAAAGCACATCCTCATCTCTCATGGTATTAATCAAAGCTCCAGTTTTACATGATGGCCTCCAATCACTTTAATAATGGCTGAACAGTTAAAGGTAAAAATTGCAACTATTCTGAATGCACCATTTCTGGTTACAAGTCAGTGTTGCAACTAAAGGGTTGGTTTTCTGTTACCATAGTTGTGACAAATTGTGTACTGAATATCACAACATGATGCAATTTGCAATGTAATGAAAAGTGTTGGACATTAAAATATATTTGGGCTTTTAACTCAGGCAAAAATTTCAGTCATGGTGTAATGACATTGGGCCTTGGAACACATCTGCACATCCCAGTGCACCTGTTACAAACCCAGAACCCTTTAAATTTGGGAGCTCTAGTTGCAGGGCACATAACTAGGAACAAGCATGTGACCTACAGGAAGGCAGATATAAGCCTTTCTGCCTATTATGCAGCAAGAGATGACAGGAGAGATCCATGGTTTGGGGAGACCTAATATGGGTATCTCCACAGTAGCCAGGAAGAGCTACTAAAAGGGATGAAGCTGGAAAGGCATCAGCTGTTTAGTATCCAGTAGTTTTGAGATTGTGTTTTGGGACTAAAGCAAGCCCTGAAAGATGTGATGAGATCTCATTGCTGAAACTTCATTGTTCAGTCTCTGACTGGTGAGCCATTACACCAGGGATTGGCAACCTTTGGCACGCAGCCCATCAGGGAAATCTGCTGGTGGGCAGGGACAGTTTGTTTACCTGAACTGTCCACAGGTTCAGCCGATCGCAGCTTCCACTGGCCGCGGTTCGCCGTTCCAGGCAAAAGGGGGCTGCGGGAAGTGGCGTGGGCCAGTGGAAGCTGCAATCAACCAAACCTGCAGACGCTGCAGGTAAACAAACCGTCCCTGCCCACCAGCAGATTTCCCTGATGGACCGTGTGCCAAGGTTGCCAATCCCTGCTTTACACCACACTTGGTCTCCACCATTAGGCGTGTCTGCCCCACACTGGCCCTGATAGGGTTAAAACCCAGCCTGGAGGGCTGCAAGGAAATAGCCAATTAGGGTGGTGGCTGAAGCCAATTAGGGCAGTGACTGGACCAACCTATCAGGACCAAGCTGGCCCATATAAAAGGAAGCTGCAGGCCAAAGCAAGGCAGTCTGCTGCAGGAAGCTCAAGGGAGGGGACTGGCTTCCTAGAGGGCTGCAGAACTAGCACCATGAACAGGGATGCTAGGACTTGCAGGCATGAGGCTCTGGGAAGAGGGTGAAGGGGCAAGAGTTGAAGGTGCTGGGGCTGCGGGGAAGTGGCCCAGAGGATCGAAACAGACTGGTGGAGAAAGAAAGGAGGGGCATCGGGAAGCTGTTTACAGGGTCCCTGGGCTGGGACCCAGAGTAGTGGGCAGGCCTGGGTCCTCCTTCCCCATCCACTGCCACAAAGCAGAGGCAGTGAGACTGGAACTGTATTGGGTCTGCTGGCGGAGACAAAGATGGGAGAGCCACCACCACCAGAGGGCACACCTGCTGACCAGAGCTAATTCCTAAAACGGCCAGCAGGAGGCGCCAGTGTGATGGGTGACCCTGTGACAGGTGCCTAAATACATATTTACCTGTACACACGGAAATAAGTGGCTGATTTTCAAAGGTGCTGAGCACCAACATATCCTACTGAAGGCAATATTTACCAACTGTTCACATGACATTATCTGAGACTACCGAATTTCACCTTTTCTCCCCTAATTTTTAGAATAGGAGATAACTGTGTGGTAGCAGTTGGCAAGTGTTGCCTGTGTAATGGCTTTTATTATACATTCATACTCTTCCTTTAGAAAATCTAGTTACAGAGAAAGGAACATTTTTTCCATTTAAAAAGTAGTTATATATGCTATTTGTGATCGAGTGCTTTGCCCCTTAACTGGTCTCATTCTCACATAAAACAAATGAATGATCAAATATAAATTCTAGCACTTTTCATTTTGTGTCTGTTCTTCCAACAGCCGTGCTCTCCAGATGATTTCTAACAGCCTACTGGGGTTTCTTCACCAAAGTTTGAAGCTCTGGAGAATACTCGCTTAAGATTTGAACACATGAACACTAAAGTGACAGAAGGTTAAACTGACTTGCCTCTCAACTTTGTGGGGTGTATTTTCTAAAGTGTTTTTTTTTCTATTGTGAGTTTTATTTTTCCCCTCAGCCTTTAATCCACATACTTCCAGTAATCTCATTGCTAATGACTTGCAAGATAGTCAGTCAACAAGGAAAATATTCACTGAGGCAAAACATGTCTACAGACATTGTCGGTTTCATCCACTATACAGAGAGGAGTTCTTCTACTTGTGAATAATAACAGTGTATATTTAGAGATTTATGCACTGGGTAAAAACAGCAGAAAAATTTCAAAGAAGATGAGAGACCCAAAAGTCTGTTAAGCTAGGAGGGTCAAATCAACATTTACAAAAGTGCTGAAAAAACAATTTACCTTTTTTGGCCATTTGTATGTACATTGGTCAATTCATAGTATCATTGGGAAGTAATACATTTAGGATTAGATAGGAGAGTAAAAGGAACAAACAAGATATTAACCCAACAGCTCATTAAACCTATTGCTGAAGACCACACTGTATGTAAGAAAAAGTTTTCAGAGTGGAAAAGAAAGTTTACGGTTTGTTTGTTTTTTTTAATTTTAGTAAAATATTTGTAGACTTGATAGAACATCGTTCAGGCTCCCTGTTACACACCTTCGCATATTTTGTCAGTGGAGAAAAGCCTATTAAATAGATACTATTCTTCATGTAATGTGCAACTTAATTTTACAAGGGGGTATCAGTCAGAGTTGGCAAGTCATTCACCCATTCTAATGATATTGATATGAAGGTTTCAAACTGGTTCAAAGCATGGAAGAGAATGTTTGTGTCTAATCACCCTTACAAGATAGGATTTATGACAAGTGTACTTAAACCAAAGTCTTAACATTTAATTTCCATACAATAATGATTAATAGGATGAGGCATGGGGTTTAGGGCGATAGTCCATATTATACCAAGTTGGACAAAAGTTTAAGACCAGGAAATGACGACAGAAGTATAATAATTGAATTTGTAAAGCTGCTGTATCTACTATACAATAGAGTTTCAACTAGGAGAAGAGGAAAAAATAGAAACAAGCTTTTATTTCAAACAGGCAGCTGCAATACCCTCTTAGAGATCAAAAGAAAAAAGACTCAAGGTTAGTTGCTGGGAGTTCCAGAAAGAATTTGTCAGCTCTCTTGAGCAATGGGAAATATGCCATGGCTTTTGGACAGCAAAAGCACAAGCTCAGATCCCATCTGTAGCTGTTCCTTCAACCTAAGAGGCCTTCGAAATGCAGGCTTTTAACCAACTGATCATACATCTCAAAGCTTAACTGTTCACAGAAATGGAAGATAAGTACAGGAGAATTCAACATATCTACTATCGCACAGTTTCATATGGTTTAATAAAATGGAAGGTAATCTATGACATCTATGAAATGACAAGTTAACATTAAAAGTAAAACTACCTATTATTCAATCACAAGTCTTTACTCTGATATTTTCCCCTAGAAGCTAAGTATCATCTTTAGAAAGTCCTTTTGGGAATTCACTATAGGTGTGACTGTATGTACTTTCCCATTGCACCACCAAATTCTGTCCCTCGGAGCACTAACAGAATAAAGAGGGTTTCCCCCCTTTTGTCTGCATTTCATTTCTGAATATTTAAAAAAAAGAGAATAAAAATCAACTTCCTGTAGAAGACCTTTCCCTCCCCTGTGCTGCCCTAACTTCTTTGAGATGTGCTGAATACATGTTTAAGTCACAGAAAAAAAATCAGTCAAACTGTGTCAAAACAGTGAGAGACAGACACTGAAAGAGTTTTATCTTTAAGTTGTTTTTAAGCCACCCAAGAGGAAGCATCACTTAAAACACAAGCAATGTTTAACATCCTGGTTATCGGAGTAAAAACCTGGCAGATGATCATTCCACTTATAAAAGAAACATAGGAGAAAGTGCAGTCACAAACTTCTGATTTAGACAGTGCTAGTACTTTCTCACTGTGAATCAGGTGAAGCACCATGGAAGGCAGTTTTCAGATAGATCTGATTCTGAAAAAGCTTTCATCAGTGGCATTGGGAAAAGCTGCTTGAATTTAAAAAAAAAAGTTCTCCAGGGTACCAGCTAACTCCCTAATCTCAAATCTTTAAAATAAAATAGATCTAAGGAATGGGAGATCGTGCAGTTTGAAGGTAATGATATTTGGGCTGTATGTATAAAATGGATCAGATTACTGAAACATGAATTTGCAGAGCATTCAGACTGAGATGGATGGAAAATTAGTTTGCATATTTTACATTATCAATGTATGTGAAATACTGAGGTGGCAAATCTGATCTTATTACATAGTGATAATACTTCCTGAACATGGAAAATCCAGGTTAGCTTGTTTCATAAGATGCCAATCTTCAGGCATAAACTGTTAGAACTGTCACTGAAAAAATGTGGTCGTTTGTCAGTGATGTCAATCCCAGAACATATATTAATGTTAGTATATTTGATTCAATCATTCAAAGCCAAAGAGGTGCTGAATTAACACCTACAACTCTTACTGATGTCAATGACCACACATGCCCATTAAGCTGGGGGGCTGTTTGTCTTGCTGGAGAAAGGTGTGTACCTATTTAAGTAGCAGGCACGGAGTGATCTTGCACCAGCTGCAGAGGAGATCAGCCTGGGGACACTGACACATCCCTTCAGGTGACCAAAAGAGAGGGGAGCTTATATAAGTACATGCCGGGCAGAAGAAGCCCTCTTTTACATGGAGCAGGAGCCACCCATGGAAGTGGTAAAATGCCAGGTTTGCTCAGGATCCACTGTGGGCAATGCACTAGTCATTCCTTTATTGCGGGTCTGGGAAGGAATTGTTTCCCTCACCGCCAGATTGGCCTTGGTGAAGTGGGGTTTTTGGTGTTTGCCTTCTCCACAGCAGGTTCGGGGGGAGGGGCATATGGGGGCAAACATGGAACGGAGTTAGGCTGTGATGCCATAACTCGTTATATTGATGTGAGGTAGATGTCCAGTGCAGGTACTCCATAGGGAAGGGATAGAGTGATCAGATAAATTGATTGTTAAAGGAGCAGAAACAGGGGGTTTCAGGGCTCCTATCACTGGCATGGCAGGGAGCCAACCCCCTGTCCCCTTCCTTTACAGCCCACCTTAATTCAAAGGAGGGATGGTAAAATCCCACCAGCAGCAGCTTGGCTGGGGACCACAATGATAAAAGGGAGGGCTGACAGAAGCTCCCTCATGTATATATTGAAGTGGTCACTGAATTACTTGCACTGTACACTTCTCTGCCAGGTACTCCTAGACAGTTGTTAAAGTTAAGGCCTAATAAACCATATCCAGTGTCTTCTGTCCTTCTTCTGACATAGTCTGACAATGTGGGAGCTGGAAGCAGCTTTCAGGATCAGGCCCTTGAACCACAAGCTGTTTTAGGACAATTATATTCTCTTAATTTTATTTGGGAATATTCTTTGGGCTGCAGAATGTGAATAAATAAAGGAATTTGTCCAAGTCTTTTTTTACCCCCATACTTTGCATCAAACATTAATATGAAACAACTATCTATTTTAGGAAATGTTATACCACTTTCCCATATTTATTATATGTGCATATATCAGTCTTAAAACAGATAATCTCTTGGTGCAGTTCTGTAAAAGGAACATGCTCCAGATTCACTGCTGTATTACTCCAGTTTCATGGTATTACATTGAAAGGTTGGAGGACTGCAATGGTGAATCAGGTCCTAAGTGTTGAAGGAACAAGTTGGAAATGCTTCTCTCAAAAACAAACAAACAAAAAACTACCCCCCCCAAAAAAAACCAACCCACACATCTGTAACAAACAAACCAAACAAAACCCCATGCTGAAACTAAGTAGATCAGTCTCCACTTCAAAATACTTGTACTAAATTGATAAAGCAAAGACTATCTTGCAATGTATTATAGTATTTCAAACACTACCTAAAGAAAACAGCATTAAATTCATCTTGTGAGAAGGACTAAAAAAAAAAAAAAGTGTCCCAATTCAATTACCCGCCATATGATCATTGATACTGATCTCAGGAGATTGATCCAGTTCCAACTCAGTAGAAATAGCTGATTCCACTAAGCAAATTTGTTTCTCTTTTCTTTAACGAATGACAGCAATTCATCCATATAACAAACAAATATGGCCCAGGAGCTTAATTCAGCATGTCCCTCTGTTTTATACCAGAAAAAATTATCTAGGGGTTTGCATTGCTTAGGGGACAAATATTTTATGAGATGAGACTGCTCAAAGATTCAGTCTCTATCCAGCGGAAAAACAGGTATTAATAGTGTTATGGTGGAAATCAGATGGTGCTGCCACATATGCAGAGTTTTGTAAGATCTTTTTCTTAGCACGTGAGCACTGTTCGGTCTTTGAAGAAATGCTGTGTTGCTGTTAGTTTTGTGATGCGGCTCTTTTAGGAGGAGCTGTCACAAGCAGTAGTAAAGTGTGCTCTCTGCCTTAACCTCTCTAATTAGAGAGAATTTTTGGAGGAGAGATGGTCCCTGGGAACCTGGCAAAGATGTTTTCACTGAGATTTCTGAAAGAGAGGATTGCCTAACTGCTGGGGACTGACTACCTGCATGCTGACCCCTCAGTCATTCAGAGACTCATTATGTAGCGTAAATAAAACAAGTTACACTCAAGTAAGTATTATAGATTTCTTTTTCAATGGGAAACTTACTTGCAAGGCCCTGACCTCTGCTACTGCTTGACAGAGGTGCTACTATAGCATTCCTCTTGATAGCTTACCCAATGCAAGGATTTGATGTCTGTCCTGCCAGGACAGATACTTTCTATTCCCTCACAATGACCAAAGTAGAAAATAACTTTACACTTGACCAGCAAGTAACACACTTCAACAAGAAGACGGAGGAGACCCCTCAAAAAATCTCAGATCTTCTTGCAAATATGCTGAGTGTAGAGCAAATACCCTAAAGAAAGTTTTCTTATAGTGTTTTAACAGTGGGTAAGATACTTATGGTATTTGTGATATTTAATGTATTGAGAATGAAGAGTAATGCTAACATAAGCACAGTAAAAAGAGGTAAAAGGACACTATTGAAGGGTACTCACTATATTTAGTTGTTCCCCTGCTAATATTTATTAGCAATTATCCAATCATTCCCTCTGCCAGTGAAGTTTAACAAACTATTAGAACTTTTCCACCAACTTCTGTTTCTATATTCTCAATAATGTTCAGTGTTTTGAGCTTTTCTCTGAAAACAAACATTATCTTCAGTTGTATGCAGTGTTAGTACCAAGATATGAGAGAGACAAGGTGGGTGAGGTAATCTTTTATTGGACCAGCTCTGTTGGTGAGAGATAATGTGTTAGCTCGATAGCTTGTCTCTCTCACTAACAGAGTTGGTCCAAGAAAAGAGATTATCTCACCCACTTTGTCTCAATCTTCAATTAACATTTTTACACCTGCCCACAACATTTGCAATTTAGTCCAATGGATAGCCACAGATTTTACCAAAATATCTTCTGAAAATTGTTTTACTTGGGAGTCTTGAACATCGTCTGTTTTCTTGACAAAGACTTATTTCATGTTCTTAAAATAATTGCTGGAGTTGCATCTTTTTTGTAGGCAACAGTTCCACTTGCCTTGTCTTCTTTATGTGAAGTGGATATAAGTGAATTTGAAGAACAGAAAGAGTCCAGGCTATTGCAACCACTCCTGGGGATGGGAGGAACAGGCTGAATAACTCTGAAGCAAGTATTAATGGAGTCTATTGACGGTGAATAAACAGGTACACACTGGGAGGATTTCCCCTTTCTTTCTTTGACACTGACACTCCACTCTTTGACTGCTGGTTGCAAACAGACAAAAGTAACCTCAGCAGGAAAAAAACATCTCAAACTGACATTGGACAGGCTCAATTTAAGAACCCATCAACACTTCACACCTAACTAGAGCCTCAGGAAGTATAACTGAGCAGTCCCATGGGGTCTACCAAATCAGTAAGTCCAAAAGCAACACCACTATATCCATTCAGTTGGCCGTTTCTTTCTTCGAAGTAGTTTTAGTATTTTAAGTCAGTTATTAAACTACATTTGAATTTTAACAGTTTTTAAAAAATGGAGGCTTTCCTAAAACTTTGCCATGTACCATTATGTACATGCATCAGATTGTTCTAATATTTTTCCATTTAATTGCAGGCTGAAGTGTATGAAAATAATTCTTGACAAAGAAAGTCTCCAGCCAACTTTAAGGAAAGCAAATTTGTGCATTTTCTCGTCTAGTTTCTGGAGAAAGGCTATCAGAAAGCCTTTTTATTTTAGCACTATCATTGAAAAGCTACACAAAGTTCAGGACTGATATAATGTGTAGGTCTGCCCCTCCCTCCCCATATAAACACCAAGCACACACTACTCCTTGAACCCCCAGAAACTCTCCTAGAACCTACACTGTCCTTTCTGAAGCCCTCTAGGGTGGAAAGTTATACACAGATCCCCCTCTCTCCCTCCCAAGATAAAGATAAAGACCTGAATCTTGGTCACTAACAACTTGGATTAGACCTCAACAACTGACCTAGAGATGAAAGGACTTGCTGTGGGTACCAGTCACATAAGGGATCAAAACCCTTTCCTGGTCCATCCGATTTCCCTAAGTCATGTCTCTGAACTGCTAGTTCCCTCCTGATAAAATTTTAAGTCATTCTACTGTATTGTCTTAGTCCTGTATTATTTAATCATCTGAATATTTAAATGTTACATTTTTTGGTCCCCTACTGAGCTACTTCTGTAATTTTCACATCTTTCTGCCTTCTTGTGCTTGCACTACTTTTGGGTTTTCTGCAGCTTCTCTGCATTTATGCCTTCACTCTCCCTCGCACTTGGTTCCTATTTAGATCATTTCAGTCTGTATCACACATTCCACTTACTTTTCTTTTGCATCTTTCCACTCCACAAGATTATGAATCTACTAACCTGCTATATAACTGGAAGGGGTGACAGTTCAGCAGGAGAAAAGTTAATCTACTAGCTAACTAAGATCAGTGAAGTATTGTTTATGACACACATGGGAACAATCACTAACTGAAACATTTCTGCCAACATCGTAATCATTTTCTCATTACACACCAGAGCTTTCATATACCTTATTACAATTCATATTGTTAGATAAATTCACTTTTCAGAAATAAGCCCATCCATATTTGCAACCAGCCATAGCAAGAGTTCAGAAAGAGATTAGGAGGAGAAAAAAAAACATAAAACAGACACCAAATAAATAACAGGCATAACAACTGATCTCTAAAGAGAAAACTAGTGATGGCTCCCTGTGCTGCAATTCACTTTCAAAGTCACAAAAACCCTTTTGAACCTCTTGTATTCCCCTGACTAATGCCATCATTATTTCAACACTGGCTGTTTACAGTGAAACAGGTGCTATCTTGTCAAACGAGACCCTTTCTTTCATCATCTTGGAGTTATTCATTGCGTATTGTTACCACTGACAAGGTTTTCTGGTTGCCTGGAAACCAGGTCATGCCGATATTATTCAGTACACCATGAATAACCAAACATTTTTTTGCTGGGGGGAAGAGGGTATGGGTGTAGAGGGAAAGAATTGTTTTATTCCCCTACCTAAGCTTCCCAGGAAAAGAAGCTCCATCCGCTTATCTCAGAGGCATTAAATTAAATTAATAATGGAAAATTTCCAGCATCTGATTGAAATGATTCACCATATAATAGCTAACATTCTTGAGTTTCATTTCTAAAAGCTTTTCTTCCTCACTACATACAACAGCATCTCCCAAGCTATCTAAAATAAAAGGGAACTATTAATGTATGCTAAATTACCTGATATGGTTTAAAGGTATTATGACAGAAAGAACAAAATTTGCTGGGGGAAAAGCAATAAATATTGGTATTCAGAAACAAAAAAGTTCAATATTCAATTATGAACCTGACACAAATCCCCAGCATGTACCAACCAAGGCAGTGGCTTTAAAATAACAGTTTGCTTATAAAAGAGTTTCAGTTCAATTGAATAAAGTGTCTGTTTCCGACCCTTCTTCATAGCTCTCATTATACCACGGATGGCTATTCAGAAACTACGTTCCCAAACAACTTGCAAATTCTCCAGCCATACATTTTCACAAAGTTCAAATGTGTGCAAAGAATGGTGCATGCAAGAAAACATTCTTGTGGAAACTGATTTTTCTTCATCAAATCAATAATTTAACTTTTACTTATAAAGTTCAGTTTTCCTTTGGGATGCCAAAGGCTTGTATTATTCTTGTTCTGAAACTGGTTGTTTGACAAGCAGAAGCCTGACCTCACCTGTTAGCAGAAAGGTAATGATGATGAGAAAAAACATACTATGTCAGAGTTCTGCTCCCTAGCCACAATGGTGTGACTAGAACAGGAGTACTTGTTAGTACCTTAGAGACTAACAAATTTATTTGAGCATAAGCTTTCGTGGGCTGCAGCCCACTTCATCGGACGCATAGAATGGAACATATAGTGAGGAGATATATATACACATACAGAGAACATAAAAGGTGGGAGTTGTCCAACCAACTCTAAAAGGCTAATTAATTAAGATGAACTGTTGTCAGCAGGAGGGAAAAAAAACTATCTTGATTTTCACTACAAAAGTTTTTTTCCTTTTCACGGATACAGACTAACACGGCTGCTACTCTGAATGGTGTGACTGAATTCCCAAAACAACTGCTTCTTCAAATGATTGCAAAGTATTCAGACATACAAAGTGAATTCCGTCTTACTAATTTCAATGACACTCACTGTGGCTTGTAAGAAAATGCTTCTCAGGTAGCACGTTATAGAAGATTTCTTCCAAATGATTTACCGGTACTTTAGCAGTCCACTCAGCACAAATTAAAATACAGAGTGTTTCAAATGCAAGTCACATCTTTAATGCTTAAAGCTAGTAATATATGAATGATATAGGGAAACCCTCAGCTACATGCATTTGCAATAAGGTAGACCCAATGAACTAGCATATGAAGAGGAGCTCAGTTGAGTCATTTTTTCCTGAGGCTGGTGTACTATTGGAAAACTAAAATCCTAAGCAGGTATATCAAAAATGGTGCAACTCCACAGTAGAATTTTAGGTACTGGCAGAATCTCAAAGCTCTGGAAAAAGTGATAAAATGTACATAAGAAGTGTTTTTCCACACCAATGCCTTTTAGATTCTTTGAACATGGATCCATGTTTTGGGCATCACTGTAAAAGAAAAAAAAATTGCCCCCAAATCCTTACCTCTCTTCTGTTGCTGTCACCTTGCCAGGCGATACCAAAGGTATGCAATTGACAGTATTGTGTACTCCATATTTTTTATTTATTCCAGTAAAGCCACAGAGTAAAAATATATTCAAGTCCTTATATTTTGAAAGTAAGTATTAAAGCAAAAGGCATGAAAAGCCTTGGGAAAGAAAAAAAAAAGCTAACCAAAAAGGAATCCGGGGGAAAAAAAGAATTTTAAAGCCCTTGAAGGAATACATCACAGGAAAAAAAATAGGTCTATTAAATTAATTAAGTAAGTTGATTGTAAACATTTACAGCCCTACACAACACAGAATAAGTCTTGTGGGAGGCAAGTTACCAAAGTCAATTTTACCCCTTCAACCATGAGGTACTTGTAAACCATTTCATAAACTCTATCAATAATGTTGTACAAGCAAAATAAAAATTTCCTATATATGCTAAATACTCCAAGCAATAATCTACAAGACACCTAACTAAGTTGCCTCTTGTTATGGATCTCTGGTTTGTTTGTATTTAATTCAAAACAGCAAAATATATGCTATAGTTATTCTTTCAAGGTGACTTTTTCCTACTCACTCCATGTTAATCTCCTGCACACTATGTAGAACCACAATACTTGGGGACTCTTTTCCCTTTTGATCCCTGCACATTGTCTTCAGTTAGCTTTGGATGAGGCCTTATAAATAGCTTTAAAAAAAAATCAGAGTTTCACCAGTATAATGTACAAAAGGTTGTAACTAGCACACATCGTCCTCCCCTTCCACCCCTGATCAGTTAGAGGACTATCATACTGACAGTTATCTCATAACTGGAATGTTTAAACATGCCAGCTCTCTTAATGCTTAAACATGCCAGCTCTCTTAATGCTTCTGGGAAAGCTGCTTGTTTCACCTCTTGTACCTGTGACAGCCAGATCATGGGCAGCCAGACCTAATAGTCAGAGCCAGAGGTTGTGTATCTATTACAGGAGTGGGTGGGTGAGGTTTTGTGGCCTGCAATGTGCAGGAGGTCAGACTAGATGATCATGAGGGTCCCTTCTGGCCTTAGAGACTATGATTCTATAGGAGTGTCAAGTTAGCTGGGTCAGGATCCCAGGAGCAGGAGACAAACTGGAGATCAGAACCACAAGTCAAGAATCAGAGTCAGGCTGGGTCAGGATACCAGGAGGTCAAAGGCAGGAAACAAACCAGAGGCCAGGAAACCACTCAGTGGAAGTAAAAGGCACACAATCCAGAGGAGGAGAGAATTCAGTTGTTCAGACTGCTTCCTGTTCCTGCTGCTGGCTTAAGTAGGGCTAGTGTGCCAATCGGCTACTCTGGGGGTCTGCCAACTGGAGCTTGTGGGTCCCAGGTAATGTACTATCAGCAGGCTGCTAGGTGAAGGGATGCAATGTGGCTGCTCCATGACCCCAAGGGAGCTGGGCTTGAGGCCCATGGGTCAGGACAGTACCACCAAAGCAGGTTTTTGTTCACAATGCCTTACCTCTTACAGGAGGTTTGATCCTATTCCACTTAACTCTGCAACAGGTAGCATGGAAGCAGGTGTCATCACCATTCAAGCAGAAGTGGATGGTGACCATGGAAATTGCTTTAATCAATGCTTTCAAAGGATATACCCACATAGCTAATTAATAGGAGAGAACCCGTCTTGGTGAATAAACTAATTACAATACAGATGAAAAGGTATTTGGAGTCTAACTCCTCTTCTTGCACATATCTATACTATTTTAGCGGCCCAAGCAGCACTCATGAAATCTGAACTACGCTTTTGATTTAAGTTTGAACAGAAAAGAAATAAATAGCCACGTAATCCTAGTTGTTATGGTTTCCCCTCTACTTTGATATCATAAGAAAAAAAAACTGTCAACTCTGGTAAAAATTGAGATATTTCTCAGAATCACTGACTGAATTTCAGTTTCTTGTTATTGCTACAGATCTCCCCTCCCACCAGCAGTGTAGGTTGCTGTGAGCACCCAAGAAGATACAGTGAACTATGTTTTCAAACAGGAATGTGGTAACAATATTATGTAACCCTGCCTGTGATCTTTGACAGCACAAAAGGTTTCCTTCGGGTGGGGGGGGGGAGTTCCCAGCACTTCCTTCACTCAAAAGGCCTGACATACCTTTCTAAATCCCCAGCACTTTCCACAGAAAAACTTGTACAACATGGTGATTCTTAATTTTAAGTGCATGAAATAACCATGTGTGCTGGGAGAGGTATTTTATTTATCGCCTTAGTTGCAAAAATCTAACTGCCCTTTTAAATTCTGACCTCTTCGCTGTCCTCATTATAGATACTGAGTAGTGTCCTTCCCATCTGACCTTCTGTAACACCATTTTACATTAGACCATCTGATTAAGCTCTGAGGTGTGGAATAATGAAATTATGGTCTATAAAATATTCTCATTACCCATTTTGTTTCCTTCTGCATTAAGTTTTGTTTTGCCTCTCATTTCCACAGTAATAAATCTCATGACAGGATCACAGTGTCATTGATGTCAATAGGTTTCTGCAGTACAGCAAGAATTGGAACTTAAATGGCAGGGAAGTAGTCATGGGGTGAGGGAGGAAAACAATACACTAGGTTTATCTGAACACTACAGAACAATAGGGCCTGATTCACTGCTCTGTTACTCTAATTTTATGGTGGTCTGACTCCAGTGGAATTACACTGGCATGAAACTGGAGTATCACAGTGGTGAATCTAGCCCAGTAATTTGTACTTGTTAAGAAGCACAGCTCTGATCCATATTAATTGCACAGTCTCTGCGTGAAATCTTGTCTTGAAAGATTCATGTTGTTCTTTTGAGTCAATTATTAGATTGTTAGGTCTCTGGGATAGGGACTGCATCTACTTGTATGTTTGTACAGTGCTAAGCACAATAGGGCCCCAGTCTTGCTTGGAGTCTCTTGATGAGATGGTAACATACATATTAAATAATGGTGACATAAATAATTAGCAGATTGAGTAAATTAACAAGCTGAGTAAATTCAAGTCTTTGTAAGAGTTAGTGAGAAATATCAAGGCAGTTTTCTGCAAAAACTCTGAAATGAGTATGGATCATCCAAAAATAAAGCAGGAGGTGGCGTTGTGTGGATTTCTGATGCAGCCTCTAATGGGGAAATGGCTTCAGCATCTACCCCAGATGGCAGCTGTATGCATGGAACATATCTGTCGCCCTTACCATAAAAATGGCAAAACCTCAGGGCCTCATTCTCCACCACCTTTTACCTCTGCAGAGTACAACATACTAACAAATGAGAATGATGCCACTTTTCATCTTCTTTACACTTGCTTTGCACAGGTGTACCTTTTAAAATGCATATACTTTAACAGACATTCTTGTAAATATTCAGAACATTCATTCTGCACACAAAGAATAAGTGGTGTAAGTTGGAGGAGGATTCTTAGATAGGAATAATATAGTGTAAGAAATTTGCAAGTTTAAAATTTTAAAACAACCTTAATTACAGAGCCACTATGGTGCCTCTATAGTACATAATAAACACACACACAAACACACATGCATGCAAATATATGGACAGAGGAAGTGGTGTGGTGTAGGAGTCATTTTTGCGTTTGGTATATGTACCAGTAAACAGAGGGAAAGCCATTAAGATGTCACAGTGTACTTGATTCAATGCTGCTATTAGCAATGGCCAAATAAAGGTTATTTTGGGTGCAGATGAATATGCATGGCTTTTGGCATTTTTCACTCTGACAAACCATAGCTGTAGATGACTGTCATCTGTTCCTGTAAACGTTTTATGACAGAACTCTTATCTCTCCAAAGACCCAACTATATAAACTGAAGTAGTTTAGATGCATCAGGAGTAATCAGTATAAATGTCTCATACAACTCAAAAATAAATTGGCCCTCAGCCTTTGGTATTTGCAAACACTGTCTAAAACTACAAATGGGGTTACTGGTTAATTAACTGTTATTATGTTTGCTCAAGAAGGAAAGATCATATCCCCTGATTTTGGAAGGGAAACAATATTTGACTACATATTTCAATCCATCTTGGCTGATGTCTTTTTAATACCCAAAGTTTATTATTACTTGATAGGCTTTCCTTCAGCTCCAAGTCTGAGAGAGAAAAAAAATGCCAAACAAATTACAGGCACAATTTAGTACTTTCCAACACAATCTTAGGCCTGGTCTACACTGGGGGGGGGGGGTCGATCTAAGGTACGCAACTTCAGCTACATGAATAGTGTAGCTGAAGTCGAAGTACCTTAGCTCGAATTACTTACCCGTCCTCACGGTGCGGGATCGACGTCCGCGGCTCCCCCGTCGACTCTGCTACCGCCACTCGCTCCGGTGGAGTTCCGGAGTCGACGGGAGCGCGTTCGGGGTTCGATAGACGCGATATATCGAACTCCGAGAAATTGATTGCTACCCACTGATCCGGCGGGTAGTGAAGACGTACCCTTAGTAAGTGAGTTGGAATAGCAGTACCTATCTTTGTCTCATATTATGCTCTATTGAATTGATTTAGAAATGAATATTTTGTGTATGTGATTTTTCCAAAGACAAACTCAGCTTCCATTCATATCTCATTATGTCTGTTCAGATTTTCTTTAAGCCCTGCAAGGTCCATAGAATATTTTTAAACCTTCAACTCAGTAAGAGCCCTATGCCACTGGATACATATTTTCTGTTATAAAAACAAATGTAGTGTATTTGTGCCTAATTCAGAAATGGTGTGTATTGTGGTATAAATTATATCCCCTATTTCCTTAGGCCTACATAATCCTGCTCCAAGGTGTGGGGGAGTCTAACTGTGTATTACTTACAATCTGAGGAGTTCGAAGTATAAAAAGGCAAAATGGTAGGACTTATGGTTACTTTAGCTTACACATTTCTCCTGCAAACAATATGACCACTTATACCCCCTCACACAACAACAAACTAGCATAAGAGGCTAGCTGAGCATAAAAGTGTGTCCTAGTGGAAGGGGTTCTAACAACAATCTCACTCTACACTGCTAAATTTGGCCCTTTATCTTATCTTATCTTTCCCTGTGATTATGTTACATATCTTTTCATGACTTCATAACTAGTAGCAGACAATCAAAATTTAATTGAAAAGATTTTTTTTTAAACAGACAGGCAGATTTATAAAATCTATCTAAAACCATCAATTTAAAGTTTTTCCCAATATAGGAAAGTGTTTTTATTCTGTCATTTTCTCCATTAAAAAAGCCTCTGGCTTGAACATCCTTGTCAGGTACTGAATGTGAGCCGAGTAGTCTATTTATGGGTACCTGCTAACAAAAGTAAGAATTCACTCTTATTTTCCTTGCTGATGTTGACATGATTTAAGGAATGGAAACTGACTTGAAAAGAGAGTGCTAGAATATATGCAAGCAATGTAGGGATAGACTGTTGTGCAAAGCTACAGAAAGCAATGGAAAGCAAAGCTGTGGAAGGCTAGTCCTCTAGCAGGTGATCTAACAGGCATTGTGCCTGGCTCTCAGATATCTTAGGGAGTACATATTAAGTGACCACTGTTATGTCCTTTGAAAGGGTCCAGTGTGTGTGCTCCCCTCTGTTGCACTGGAGAAAGGGAGGTCAATATCACTCTCCCTTTAGGAAGAGTATCACAACCATCAGAATTCAACTTGTACTCAGGGCTTGTCTACACAGGGAAGTTATTCTAGAGAAAGGTAGGGTGTGAATTATTTAAAGTAGCACAGATATGCCACAATAGGTATTCTGGTCAATTTCCCCAAATAGACAAGTCCTGAGATTTTGACCACTCCTGCACAAGTTCCTGGGCATTTGGAGATGGAAAGGACAACCCTTCTGCCCACAAAGCACCAGTGCAGGGCAACAGTCAATCTAGCTCTCAGTGACTATATAAAATTAATACACCCTGAACATGCTGTCATATTAGCTGAAGTGATTTAAAGTTTGATGTGTAGAGCACACGCTTCCATTATCCTTTTTCGCTACTAAATACTTATTTTGGCAATCTCTAGTTTCTAAATAGTTACCTTTCTCCTGGCTAAATTACACCCACTCGGTTAATAAAGGGCACTATCCTGCAAACTGCTAAGATCTCTCAACTACCATTAATTTCACTCAACAGCTTGTAGTCTTGATCCAAGATTAATAACCACTGTTTTTGTAGTACCAAACTGATACAGATTTCTGCTAGCCCTGCAGTAGCATTTAACTGCTAGGTGCTAACCTTAAAGCTGAGCTGACATTGAACAAACTGATGCTAAAATCAAAATGTTTTCACAAGATTTAACACTATATAGTTGCTGTTAAACAGTGCCATTATTTTCTACTCTATTCAAAACACAAGTGAGAAACCTGGTTTTAACTTTTTTCTTTATTCTGAATGACAATGAATTTGTGACTATTAAGATTCAGTTGATGATAAACTACTATACTTTTCAAAGGGCCAAGATTGCAAATAAAGGAAAAGTGTAATAAAAAGCCGCTCTGATCATTACATCTGATTGTGGTTAAGGTAACCATGTTGAAATAAATATTTAAAACTTACATTAATTCTGAAAATATTTGTTTCTCATATATTACAAGAGGAACTAAGGCCTACTCCATAACACTGCTGCTCTTGCTGGAAACTACATGTGTAAAAGTAACTTCTACTGAGAGACTATTCACACCACATTTGGACCCAGTACTGCAAACATTTACTACTAGAAAGTCACACTGCTTACCGTTGTAAGTGCTACCCAGTAGTAAGTGTTTGTAAGACCAGACAGAGTTACAAAGCTAGCTGAACAAGTGACAGATTTTTCTAAGTATCCCCATATTTTTAGTATTACTTTTTACTGTCCAGTTCTAGTATCAGCATCCTCTCATGTTGAGTAGTATCTCACCCACAAGAGCAGACCCAACAGAGTTTAATGAGTGTATTCATGCTTATGAGTTAGGGTTGCAGGATGCGGTCCAGGCAATTACAACGAATCACAACAATTTCATCATTAAGTACAAACATAACATTTGTTTATACAATTGTCACAAAATTCCCAGATTATAGATAAATTCAGTTGACTGGACCACTGTTGTGGTCCACTTTGTCTTTTAAATCTCCTTGTGTTCCCCACCCCACCCCACCCACTATGCAAAGAAAAAGCATTTTTGCCATCATGAGAACTGCAAGGTGGTTTCTTTTCATTTCCTTGCTCCATTTTAACCTACAAAAGATGGACGGGAGAAATTCTCCAAACAGAAAATCCCCCTAAGGATCTGATGAAGCTTAAACTGAGCTGAGTCATTCTACCTTGTCCTCTAAAGAGGCTATGTTCCTAGAAGAAGTAGCTGCCTATACTACACAATTTTATTCTCCTCTTTTTCATGCATGTCCCACCAGCAGCTGGTAAAGTCACTTAAAGGAGGGTCTGGTCCAGAGCAATAGGTGTCTGACTGGGAAAAAAGTCATGCTAGTCTCACAAATTCCACTCAGCAATGACACCAAAATAAGGGCTGGTTTACATGTGAAATTTTTCCAACTATAGCAGTATAATTATACCAGTAAACTTAGACTGCTATAGTTGTAAGCTGGTATAAACGCCTCCCCACACACTCCATGTGGATGCTCATATTCAGAAAAAGAGTGGCTAAAATGGGAAAAGGTACCCGTATACCTGAATAACTGTCCATATGGGACTTTATCAAGTTACAACTAGAGTGGTTTAAATTTACACCCAACCTTATACTGGTATAACTTTCCCATGTAGACAAGCTTTAAGGGTATGTCTACATTGCAAATAAAAGGTGCGTTCTTAACTCAGGTTAGCTAACTCAAGTTAGCTAACTTGGGTTGAATAGCAGTGAAGATATGGCAACTCATCTTTTAACTCAGATTAGCAGCTAGAGTTAAAGCCTAGAGGGAAGCCTAGAGCTGAATTCAAACTGTTAACTAACCCAAGTTAAAAGTCAAACTGTCATGTCTACACTGCTATTTTAAGCAGAGTTAGTTAACACGGATTAGCCGATCTGAGTTCTGAACACACCATTTATCTGCAATGTAGACACATACTGAAATACAAAAATGAGGCACTTCTTCCTTGTGTGTTTTGATCACTGGTGATATTGTTTACAAATGTTAATATTTACATTGTCATCCTAAGTCTTCCATGTTCACACTCCATTGATATGAATGGGGCAGTCCACACATCTCTCAGAGGTTTTTTCCACGTGTTTGCATACCCCAGGCAGGAGCAGGGTGACTACCCCGCTACAGTACTCCATCTCAAAAAAGATTATTAGAACTGGGAAAAGTACAGAGGAGGGCAACAAAAATGATTAGGAGTACGGAACAGTTTCCATGTGAGGAGAGATTTTAAAAACTGGTACTGTTCAGCTTAGAAAGGAGACTACTGAGGGGGGGTATGATAAAATCATGAATGGTTTGGAGAAAGTGAATTGGGAAGTGCTATTTACCCCTTCACATAACACATGTACCAAAGGAAGTGTTTCACACAACACACAGTCAACCCCTGAAACTTGTTGCCAGGAATGTTGTGAAGGCCAAAAGTATAATTGGATAAGTTCATGGAGGATATCTCCATCAATGGCTATTAGCCAATATGGTCATGGACGCAACCTCATGCTCTGGGTGTCCCTAACCCTCTGACTATTAGAAGCCGGGACTAGACAAGAGGATGGATCACTCAATAAATTGCCCTGCTCTGTTCAATCCCTCTGAAGCATCTGGCACTGGCCACTATTGGAAGACAGGTTACTAGGCTAGATGGACCATTGGTCTGACCCAGCATGGCCATTCTTACGTTCTTATAACACGGTGACTAGATGTTTTATTGTTAGCTATTTTAATAGCTAGTTGAAAGGTTAAAGTCAAGTTTTACACTGTGCTTTTGAAAACAAACCTTGTACTTTCCTGCTATTGTTAGCTAACATATAGTGGTAGTTACTGACTGTGTTCCCTATTTAGTGATTCTGATTATACATTAGATCAGTACACACAAACAAACAGGAGTCAGATAAAATCAATGCAGCAACAGAGGTTGCCTTTTAAACTAAAAGTAAGTTGATTCTCTTTCTGCCATGTAAACAATCACTGAGTGATACCATTTCTCCAAACCCTATTTATGATGCAAGCCAAAATAAAAAAATCAATACACTTCAATGACAGGAAACATCAGTGTCTGTCTGTAACAACAGTAAACGACCCATTCTTGTTTCTTATCGCAGTCATGCCACCCTTGTAAAGACTAAAAATCACATTCCCAGGAATGTCAGTCAAAAGAAGACACCTCTACCATGATCAATTTCGCTGGTAAGTAGTTTGTAAAGCTTGTAATAAACAGTGCTTCTGTTCACTTTGCAAACTAAGAAATCTTCCTAAGCACCGATCAGTGAGTTTTATCAGAACACAAAAGGTCAAACATATAAAAAGTACATGCATCTCCAAGACTTACTGAAAACAATTAAGCTCTGTGTTGTTATTTTAAGTTATTACTTTGATTCAATCATATAGTAAGTGAATAACTGATTTCTGACAAAATAATGCATTTGTATAATTCATTTAAAGCAACTACATGATGCTAGGCCTGGAAAGGAACAGAGAAGGGACACAATAGTTTGTGAAATTTTATTCTAATCAAGATTATCCAATAAAAGTGTATTTAGGGTTTTTAAAAAATTGTACAATGGAATGGAGAAAGAGGCAAGAACTTCTGTTCTATGAAAGAAGGAAAGATTTCCTGTTAACAGAAGCTATAAAACATATACCTCTCCAACTCTTTTAATTATTCTTATGGTTCTTCCTGATCTTGATCGCATTTGTAAGTGGATGGCATAAACCAGTCTATTTATCTTTGAATTCATGAACTAGTTAGACTGATGGAAAACAAGAAGACTGTTAATAGTAAAAATAGAAACAGTTAATCTACCTTTTAGCAGTGCACAGATTGCAAAAGACAGAACAAAGAGTTAATTTAAACTAGTAAAGGAAAACAAAACAAGACATGACACTTAGGCCATGAGACCATTTCAGGCTGTGGGGAAAAAAATAGAATTATTTTCCTACAGCCATAAGTAGAGCTCAAAGCTGAAATGTCTCTTCTAATCTTATTGTTTATTTCTAGCCTGCATTTTATTATCCTCTTTGCTTTTATAGATTACATACTCCTGCAGGACCATATTTGCCTCCATATGTTGATCATTATTAATTCTGTTTGCTAAATGTATTCCTAGATCTAGATCCTTTCTCATGCTGTGTCTTCATATTCACACCCTCTTTATATCATTGCTGTTACCCCTCACTAGTACAAAGACTGATGACACTTACCTGAGCCAGGTGAAGTGCAGGAAGTTGCTCTAT
This sequence comes from Mauremys mutica, assembly GCF_020497125.1. Lineage (NCBI taxonomy): Eukaryota > Metazoa > Chordata > Testudines > Geoemydidae > Mauremys > Mauremys mutica. Next base: position 76,361,928 of record NC_059082.1, on the reverse strand, counting down.
ACGTTTTTCTCATGTGATTTTACCAATGAACCTCATTGCAGCATAATAGGTGGGCATGAAAATGCAAAATCTTTAGTTCACTCCACTCTCTTTTTTTAAAGTTGTATAAGTACATTGTAGTGGGGCAGCTGCCCCACTCCCTGAGAATTTAGGTACAGCAGGCAGGAGGGGGAGAGATAGCTCAGTGGTTTGAGCATTGGCCTGCTAAACCCAGGGTTGTGAGTTCAATCCCTGAGGGGGCCATTTGGGGATTGGTCCTGCTTTGAGCAGGGGGTTGGATTAGATGACCTCCTGAGGTCCCTTCCAACCCTAATAAGCTATGAAGATATGTGCATTCCAGTGGGCCTGCGCAGACGAACAGCCAATAAGAAAAGGACTTATTGGGAGCCAATCAGGGCCCAGATTGGAGGGAGCCAATCAGGGCCAGGCTCAGTCCTATATAAAGGCTGCCCAGACCAGCAGCAGGCAGTCTGTCTCAAGAGCTGGGAGACTAGCACCAGGGACAGCGCAGTGTGGGGGCAGGCCTGGGGGAGCAGAAGGAAACTCCAGCCTGGTGTCTGCCAGGCTACAGGCCCTGAGGGGAAGGGCCTAGCCGGTGCAAGAGGCCGAAGGGGAAGCAGCCCAGGGATGTGGAGAGAAGGAGAGCAGGATGGCTGCCACTAGAGGGTCCCTGGGACCCAGAGTAGTGGGTGGGCCTGGGTCCCCCCCTTGCCTTACACCTGGCTGATGGGAGCAGCTGTCTAGAGGGGTGAGACTTTAGGGGTGCAGTTGGCCACATTGGCTGGGCACAGAGAGGCAGCTGATTGACCTCCTCCCCCCAGAAGGAGGTGTGGATGGACTAAGTGGCACTGCCGGAGGGCAGTGGCCTGAAGAGGATGCTGCTGAGCGGGGAGCAATGACACGCCAACCAAGGGTGAGATGACAGATGGGACACCACCAGGAGGGGGTGCTCCACTGGACTGAGCTAATTCCCAGACATGACCAGCAGGAGGTGCCAGGTGGTGAGTCCCAAAACTGTTACATACACAATCAATTTAATATTTCATGTAATTGGATTTTGACTTCTGAAATCTCAGAAACTTTATTGTAGTTACAAACTCTGGTTTTAGAGAAACTGTCGTTCATTAGCACCATCTGATCAAAAGGGGTGATTCCAGAAGAACAAATCAAGTATAACAATGTCTTCAATTATTTAATATAATCATAGGTGTGCCTTCTTCTTAATCTAGAATGTAGTGATTCACCATGGACAAATTATAGGCTTTTGTAGCATACAATAGATTTCTCATGTGGAAAGTGAAAAAAATTATTTTGCTATTTTAACCTACTTTTGCTTTACTCACTAAGATCACACAATTGCTGGCTGACACTATCCACACCAATGGTAGAAACTGACATAGATTGGAACCTCTTCATGTGGGGCAAAGATTGTGAAATCTGAGCTCTGGAGAGCAGTGGTTCAGGTGGAGCCTGCTTTGAATTGTTAAACCTTCCCTTGCTATTTATTTGTTCATTTGTAATTCAGTGTTTGTGATCAGTCAACAAGCGTTGCTATGGAATGACACATAGCTTAGCTTCCCATTTCTCTTGAGGCTGAGTGGACTATCTTCACAGTACTGCAATCTCAAAGCATTTCAACATGATGACAATGCGACAAATTATGACAACTCTTGCGCAGATGCTCAGGGGGTAAGAGTCCAAGGATCAGTTTTCGCTTTACACGCTTGTTAAAATGGCCACCACAATCTGAAGCAAGGTCTATAATTAAAACTTTTACCGTTACAGTAACATTGGTTATGGGTGTGATTTTTATGATACGTATTTTTAGTGTAGATACAGTTATATTACCAAAAAAAAGAGAAGACGTTACTAGTAACTATTCTTAGAGTTGCCTCTGTACATTCATATTAATGGCTTCTTTGCAAATCCGAGGAGCTTTTTTTTTTATAAAGGCTATGGAAGTAGCCTTGACCTTAGTGGAGTGTGCCTTCAAACCCACAGGTACTGGTTTCCTAGCTCAGCAGTAGCAGTGTTCAATACCTCTCTCAAGACCATGGGAAAGACACTATGAATTGGTTTCCCCCTAGATGTCTTCTGAGACATCGTAGGCATAAAGCTACCATGAGGCCTCATGACAACTTATCTCTGTATACCATCCTGTAGGGGGAAGTGGCTATCAAGACAGTAAGCACATTAACTGTCCTAGAAGAGGTGCTAGCTATACCTCTACCTCACTATAACGCGACCTGATATAACACAGGTTCGTGGATAGTGTGGTAGCAGCGGAGTTCCAGCGGCGCTTTAAAGGGTCCGGGGCTCAGGCTGATGCAGGGAGCCCTGGGTCCTTTAAATCCCACTGGAGCCCTGCCGCTGCTACCCTGGGGCTGCGGCAGCGGGGCTTGCCAGCGCTTTAAAGGGTCTGGGGCTCCGGTTGTTATGGGGAGCCTAGGGCCCTTTAAATCACTGCTGGAGCCTCGCCACTGCTACACCGCGGGGTAGACAGAAAAGGCCTGCAAACTTTTGAATCGCATTTTCTGTTTGGCCAGCGTGGCAATCTGTAGGTGAGTGTAGATCTCATCGGCAAAAGTGACCATGATGGAGTCCCAGAATCGCAAAAGAGCCCCAGCATGGACCGAACAGGAGGTATGGGATCTGATCACTGTATGGGGAGACAAATCCATGCTATCAGAACTCCATTCCAAAAGACGAAATGCCCAAACATTTGAGAAAATCTCCAAGGGCATGAAGGACAGAGGCTATAACAGGGACCCGCAGCAGTGCTGCATGAAACTTAAGGAGCTGAGGCAAGCCTACCAAAAAAAGAGGCAAACGGCTGCTCAGGGTCAGAGCCCCACACATGCCACTTCTATGATGAGCTGCATGCAATTCTAGGAGGTGCCCCTACAACTACCCCACCCCTGTTCTTTGACTCCATCAATGGAGTAGCACGCAACAGGGATGTGGGTTTTGGGGACGAGGAAGATAGCTCACAGCAAGCAAGTGGAGAAACCCTTTTCCCCGACAGTCAGGAACTGTTTCTCACCCTGGACCTGGAGTCAGTGCCCCCTGAACTCACTCAAGGCTGCCTCCCGGACCTGCCAGGTGGAGAAGGGACCTCTGGTGAGTGTACCTTTGTAAATATTATACATGGTTTAAAAGCAAGCATGTTTAATGATTAACTTGCCCTGGCATTCGCAGCCAGTACAGCTACTGGAAAAGTCTGTTAATGTGTCTGGGGATGGAGCAGAAATCCTCCAGGGACATCTCCATAAAGCTCTCCTGGATGTACTCCCAAAGCCTTTGCAAAAGGTTTCTGGGGAGGGTAGCCTTATTCCGTCCTCCATGGTAGGACACTTTACTACACCAGGCCAGTAGCACATAGTCTGGAATCATTGCATAACACAGAGTATGGTCCTGGTGTTTGCTGGCATTCAAACAACATCCGTTCTTTAGGGGTAACCCAGGAAATAGGCTCAAAACGATTGTCTGCCATTGCTTTCACAGGGAGGGGAGCCTGACGACATGTACCCAGAACCACTCGTGACAATGTTTTTGACCCATCAGGCATTGGGATCTCAACGCAGAATTCTAATGGGTGGCAGAGACTGCGGGAACTGTGGGATAGCTACCACACTGCAACGCTCTGGAAGTCGATGCTAGCCTTGGTACTGTGGATGCACTCTGCCGAGTTAATGGTCTTAAGTGGGGACACACAAAATCAACTGTATAAAATCAGTTTCTAAAAAATGACTTCTATAAATTCGATCTAATTTCATAGTGTAGACATACCCTTAGATTCTGCCATCCAAGCCAATCTGAATTTTAAGAGTAAGATTTAGTCAGTGTGAATATACTATCTTCTTTCTTTGGCAAATTTATGTTGATTTCAATGAACATTTTCAAAATGAAATGTGTAGATTTGTTGGTTTGAAATAACTTTTCATTTCAAAATATCTTATTTTTAAAATTTCAAATAAGTTTAAAAATGGTCAAAATCATAACAAAACATAACAATTTTGTTGAAATGAAGTTTCTTTCAAATCCAAACTACTTTTTTTTCAACTTTTGGAAGTTGCCAACAAACCAAAAAATGGTTTATTCACACAGTTCTACTCCCTAGGTAAGTACACTATACTCATACAATTCATATTTGTCCATGAATTCATAATATTGACCAGTTTATGCCGTAATTCATAGATTCATGGATTATAAGGCCAGAAGGGATCATTGTGACTATCTAGTTTGACCTCCTGCATAATATAGTCCATAGAACTTCCCTGAATTAAATTCCTGTTTGAACTGGAGTGTATCTTTTGGAAAAATATCCAATCTTGATTTAAAACTTGCCAGTGATGGGGAATCCACCACAACCTTTGGTATATTGTTCCAATGGCTAATCACCCTCACCATTAAAAACTTGCACCTTATTTCCAGTCTGAATTTGTCTAGCTTCAACTTCCAGCCATTGGATCTTGTTATACCTTTGTCGATTAGATTGAAGAGTCCATTATCAACTTTTTGTTCCTCGGGTAGGTATTTATACACTATGACCAAGTCACCCCTTAACCTTCTCTTTGTTACACTCAATGATCTCAATCTATTTAGCTTATCACTATAAGGCATGTTTTACAATCATTTAATCACTCTCATGGCTCTTTTCTGAACCCTCTCCAATTTATCAACATCCTTCTTGAATTATTGATGCCAATTCTGGAAACAGTATTCCAGCAGTGGTTGCACCAGTGTCAAAAACAGAGATAGTATAATCTCCCTACCCCTATTCAATATTCCCCTGTTCACGTACTAAAGGACTGCATTAGCCCTTTTGGCTATAGCATCCTAATGGGAGCTCACATTGAGCTGATTATCCACCTAGATCCCCAAGTTTTTTTCAGAGTCACTGCTTCCCAGGATAGGGTCCTCCATCTTGTAAGTATGGCATATCTTCTTTGTTCCTGGATTACATTTGGCCATATTAAAATCCAAGTTGCTTGCTTCTGCCAAGCTTACCGAGTGATCCAGATTGCTCTGTATTAGTGACCTGTCCTCTTCATTATTTACCATTCACCCAGTTTTTGTGTCACCTGCAAACTTTATCAATTATGATTTTCTTTTTTTTTAGGTCATAGGGCCCAGAACTGATCCCCTCCCGAACCCCCCTAGAAACATACTCGCTTCATGATTTCCTGTTTATAATTTTGAGCCCTATAAATTAGCCAGTTGTTAATCCATTTTATGTGTGCCATGTTAAATTTTGTATCATTCTTGCTTTGACATAAAAATGTTGTGCGGTACCAAGTCAAATGCCTTATCGAAGTCTAAGTACATGACATCACACTATTACCTTTATCAACGAAACTTGTAATCTCGTCAAAGATATCAAGTTAGTTTGAAAGGATCTATTTTCCATAAACCCATGTTGATTGGCATTAAATATATTACCTTCTTTTAATTCTTTATAAAAAAGTGTATTTATGATTATATAAAGCTACATGAGTTGTAACAGACTTGACTGTTAAATTAATAAAACTCCACTTTTCATTTCTGAAGGCCAGTTAGAGTGCCTAGAAGACTGTCATTGGCTGCTATCAAGTTTGGACAATCTGTTATAGTACATCTGTGAATGGAGTACTCAAAATTAGTAGTACTCATGTTAATTGAATGTTACTTATAAATGCAATTACTTTGGATTATAATGAGCAATAAGAGACATTGATTTCACATTCAATGAGTCCTCAAGCTACCTTCTGAACATTTAAACTAATAAAGAAGCTTGCGGTTTCCATACATCATTGTCCAGGTTTTGGTTTGTTACATGACATAAGGTTACATACTTTCTTTTAAGAATTCATTTTGATGAAGAGTGGTATATATTGGAAGGAAAGGAAGGTTTAAAAGTATGGGCCCTGACACTGAGCACCCGTCTACAAAAGAGAACTGTTCCATTGCTAACTTAACTGATGGGACTGCAGTAGTGTAAAGAGCCATAATGCAGTGCATCCATACTAGTCCCCCTGTTTTGGCTACTGTTTGCCCTCGCATCCACACACTGCACTCCAGTCAAACAGAGCAATTACAGTGCCCTGTGGGTTCCCAGCACCTGGTTCGGAAATCGGGGAGAGGAACTGGAGTCTTGTGGCAGAAGGGTCTGACTCCCACAACACCTGGAGCACTATAAACCCATGCCTAGGGACCCAGGTCCTGGAGTAATGTCATGTAATTCAAATAATGTAATCACATGAATCCAAACTTTTAATAAAATAGTAAGATGGAATCCATTTATTTCACAGAACATGAATCCAGATTTATATAGCAACTGGTGGGCATCTCCAACCCATACGTTGCAGGTGAGTGGGAAAATGAGGTAGGGTGAGTAGATAGGGAAGGCAAACCAAAACAATGCAGCCAGAAAACAACTGTTGTCTTTAATGGGATATATACAATTTGGCCAAAATTTTCCAATTGCTGCATTCAGCTCTTCTGCTTCACTGGTGGTAACAATGGTGAGAGCACTATTGTAGAGAGAACTTCAAATGGCTCCTGGAGTTTTAAGCATCATGTTGTCTAACCGCTGTGAGGAAGTCTGTAGAATATGATGCTTAAAATGCTGGTGGTCACTGGTGCCTCTTCTACACTGGCATTCCCCATGTTGGAGCTGAGCCAATGGGAGATTTTAGAATAAGAATAGTGTAAACAAGGCCTAACACAATAGCCTGTACTGCCAGGGCTTGAGTGGGAAATATGCAGCAGTGGCAATATGCATTCCATTTGCAGCACCACATATCAGACCAGGTGGGGGAAGAAGCACACAAAAGGGGTCAGGGAAAAAGGAGGGGAAAATCTGCCCTAATGTTTGCCAGATTCCTCTATTTCATTAATTGAACATGGAATCTGAATGTCTGAAACAAAGCTCACGCAGAAGCACTAGAGCAGCAAGTGACATTCCAAAAAAAGTACTGTAAGGGCTTGGCTACACTTACAAGTTGCAGCGCTGGTGGAAGCTTTCCAGCGCTGCAACAACACCCCGTCCACACTTGCAGAGCACAACCAGCGCTGCAACTCCCTGGTTGCAGCGCTGGCTGAAAACCCATCCCGGCAGGGGTATAAGGAGTGCAGCGCTGGTGATCCAGCGCTGCCCAGCAGGTGTGGACACTCACCAGCGCTTTACCTGTCCTCCAGGGAATAAGGAGGTATCCCAGAATTCCTGTTCAGCCACTCTGCACATCAGTTTGCACTCTACTGCTCTTGCCTCAGGTGACCCGCCCTGTAAATGCCCCGGGAAATTTAAAAATCTCCTTCCTGTTTGCTGCAGCCAGGTGTGGAGTGCAATCAGTTTTAATCAGTTACAGGTGACCATGCCTCCACGCGGCAAACGAGCCCCAGCATGGAGCACTGGTGAATTGCAGGACCTCATCAGTGTTTGGGGTGAGGCATCTGTTCAGGCACAGCTGCGCTCCGGCCGTAGGAATTACGATATCTTTGAGCAGATATCAAGGGCCATGCTGGATCGGGGCCATGATCGGGACGCAGTACAATGCAGGGTGAAAATTAAAGAGCTGCGGAGTGCCTATTACAAAGCCCGAGAGGGGAATCGACGATCCGGAGCTGCTCCCACGACCTGCCGTTTTTACAGGGAGATGGATGAGATACTTGGGGGTGACCCCACTGCCAATCCCAGGATAACGATGGACACTTCTGAGCAGGCTGGGGGACAGGAGGAGGAGGCGGAGGAGGCGGCGGAGGCGGAGGCGTGGGGGGGGAGGAAACCGCGAGTGAAGCTCCTGGCATGGGGGAAGAAACCGCAGATTCCCTGGAGGCATGCAGCCAGGAGCTCTTCTCAAGCCAGGAGGAAAGCACCCAATCGCAGCAGCCAGCAGTTGCAGAAGGACAAGCAGAGGAGCGTGTTACCGGTAAGCGGCTTTTATTTTCTGGGTGAAATGTTTCTGGAGAGGAGGGGGGGTTATGGATGCATGCATGCCAGCCTCTAGATGTGGAATAGCCCGTTGATGTGGTCTATCACGTCGCGGTAATCTGCCTCAGTTATCTCAGCAAAAGCTTCATCCAGAGCGTGGGCAATATGCCTGCGCAGGTTTATAGGCAGAGCCACTGTGTCCCTTGTCCCAGTGACGGTGACGCGTCCGCGCCACTCTTCTGCCAGTGGTGGGGGGACCATTTCTGAACACAGGCAAGCCGCATAGGGTCCCGGGCGGAATCCACATTGCTCTAAAAGAGCCCCCCGCTGTTCCCTAGTGACTCGCAGTAGGGAAACATCTTCCAGGATTAAGTCCTGTGAAAAATGTTGGGAGACTCTTTAGTGAAGAGATAGGGAGATAAGATCACCCCTGCATCTGCATCTTCATTTCACTCAACCCCTCTAGCACTCCAGATTACCCGAAGCAACCAGCTCCCCTCTATCACCCAAGCCCCACTTCTCCCCATATAAGCACTGCTCACTCACCATGTCGTGGCTTCTGTAGTGTTATGCGTGTGGGTAAAAGAATGCTTAAATAAGAACTCACTCCCTCAGTGTAACAATTCATGTCTGGAGATAGTGGATACAATGCTGCCCGTGTTAAATGTTGTCATTTCTGTTTCTACAGTGACCTTGACTACTGGACTGCCCAGATGTTCAACATCACAGAGGCTTCAAAATTTGAGAAAAAATCCCCGAAAGAGCAAAGAAGACATGCTGAAAACTGTTCTTAATCAGTCTGCTCGAGAGAGTAAGGACTTGAAGGATTGGCGAGAGAAAGAAAGCAGGACACGCAAGAGAAATGCAGTGGCCAAGAGGAAAACCACGGAGCGGCTGCTAAGCATCCTGGAGCGCCAAGCGGAGTCTATAGAGTCACTCGTTGCCATGCAAGCAGAGCACTACCGTGCTACTCCCCCACCCGCCCCGTCCTTTGTGCCTTGTGCCCCAATGTCAGCTCAAACCACCTTTCCCCAGCATCCAGGTTCTTACCACCACCAGCTGCCTCCAACACCTGTATGTTCCCCAACCAGCCCTGATACCTACCACCACCCTTACCCTCTGCATTCAACCCCCATCACCATGCAGTATATGAACCCTGAAGTGCAGGATTCATTAAACAGCAATCCAGACAGGGCATATGCAAACTTGTGACTGTACAGTTCACCAACCCACACCCCTGCCCTCTTGTGTTCATGAAATGTTGTGTGTCTGTCTGTCTGTCAAGGAAGTTTTTTTCTTTTCAATAAAACAATTCTTGGCTTTGAAAACAGTCTTTATTATAGCAGATAGTGAAAGATACCTTAGCCCAGTAAAGAAAGAGGCACTACAAATCATATTATTATTATGGATAATAGAATAACAGTGTAAGCAGTGCAATTCACTCCCATGCAAGGCAGCAAACATTATTGTTGGCTTTCAGCCTCAAATTCTTCCCTCAAGGCATCCCTAATCCTTGTAGCCCTGTGCTGGGCCTCTCTATTAGCCCTGCTCTCTGGCTGTGCATATTCAGCCTCCAGGACTTGAACCTCGGTGGTCCATGCCTCACTGAATGTTTCACCCTTCCCTTCACAAATATTATGGAGGGTACAGCAAGCGCATATAACCGCGGGGATGCTGCTTTCCCCCAAGTCTAGCTTCCCATACAAGCAACGCCAGCGGGCTTTTAAACGCCCAAAAGCACACTCCACAGTCATTCTGCACCGGCTCAGCCTGTAGTTGAACCGGTCCTTGCTCCTGTCAAGCTTCCCTGTATAGGGTTTCATGAGCCAAGGCAGTAACGGGTACGCGGGGTCTCCAAGGATCACAGTGGGCATTTCGACATCCCCTACTGTGATCTTCCTGTCTGGGAAAAAAGTCCCTGCCTGCATCTTCCTGAACAGGCCACTGTTCCGAAAGATGCGTGCATCATGCACCTTTCCAGGCCAGCCTGTGTAAATGTCAATGAAACGCCCGCGGTGATCCACAAGCGCCTGGAGAACCATAGAGAAATACCCCTTCCGATTAACGTACTCTGATGCCAGGTGGGGGGGGCCAGAATAGGAATATGCGTCCCATCTATTGCCCCTCCACAGTTAGGGAAACCCATGTGTGCAAAGCCATCCACAATGTCCTGCACGCTCCCCAGAGTCACGGTCTTTCTTAGCAGGATGCGATTAATTGCCTTGCAAACTTGCATCAAAACGATTCCCACGGTCGACTTTCCCACACCAAACTGGTTCCCGACCGACCGGTAGCTGTCTGGAGTTGCCAGCTTCCAGATTGCAATAGCCACTCGCTTTTCCACCGTCAGGGCAGCTCTCAATCTTGTGTCCTTGCGCCGCAGAGTGGGGGCGAGCTCAGCACACAGTCCCATGAAAGTGGCTTTTCTCATACGAAAGTTCTGCAGCCACTGCTCGTCATCCCAGACTTCCATGACGATGTGATCCCACCACTCAGTGCTTGTTTCCCGAGCCCAAAAGCGGCGTTCAACGGTGCTGAGCATTTCCGTAAATGCCGCAAGCACTTTAGTGTCACACGCGGCAGGCAAATCCATATTGATATCATCGTCGGAATCCTCACTGTCACTTTGGAGCTGAAGGAATAGCTGGACTGCCAAACGTGTTGTGCTGGTGACACTCATCAGCAGAGTCCTCAGCAGATCGGGCTCCATTTGCCACAGAAATCGCGATTCACACAGAGAGTAACAGAAAGACACTCACAATGGCGCCAAACGCTGCTGGAAAGAGTGAATGCTGGGATGTGAAGCGATGCACCACGGGGCGCTGGCAAACAGGAAGCGGAATGACCCGCACACTTCCTTCCCCTTCCCACAATACTCAGCGCCAAAACGGCGCCAAAACGGGACGAGGTGCTCTGTGGGATAGCTGCCCACAATGCACCTCTCAATACAGCGCTGGAAAGTGCTGCAAGTGTGGCCACACTGCAGCGCTGGTAGCTGTCAGTGTGGCCACACTCCAGCGCTGGCCCTTCCACAGCTGCATGACCAGCGCTGTAACTCCCAGCGCTGCAACTTGTAAGTGTAGCCAAGCCCTAAATTACACTGGGCAGGAAAGGCACAAGTAATTAGCACTACACAGATCTCCGTATCTTGGCTTTTTCTTATAATTAGCAGACAAGTAATTTAAAAACCACAATCTTGCACAGAATCATTATCATTATTTTCCAAAGGGAGTGTAGAATGCTGGCAGGGAATGGATGACTTTTACTTCACTCACTCAGTCTAGCCTCATTACAGAAATTGGAAGGGAAATTCAGGAAACAAAAATACAAGTATCATTTCTCTTTCACATTCTAATTTTCAGTCTTAAAAAAAAAACCACCAGAGAGGCTACCATTCCTTATCAAGCTCTTCAAAGCAATTTTAAAATATACAGCTACATCCGAAAGAGCCATTTAATAGATGGAATGAAGTTTGTGACTGTAAATTATATTTTCTTTAGAAAATCACCATTTAAAATATCAGAGGTTGTTCCCCATCTCAACAGCTCTGATATCTGACAGTTTTTAAAATACTGAAATGATCTTTTACTGGTAATAGTTTACTTGCAATTAAATGTTCATTCTAAATTCAATATTCTGTTTAACAAGGCAATTAGAGAACCAATAAATCAGAAATTAATTAACATTTTGTATTGTATTTCTGTCAATCCTCATTTTTTTCTCCTCAAATGGCCTCTTTTAAAATGAGGGAATCTTAATATTGTCAAGAAAGGAGGGTGTTCATATAGAAAGGTTTTAGAAGCTGTGGCATGGCTATGTCAGCAGGATGGCTGGAGCAGCTGGATGAGGCAGGAAAAAGGCACTTGCATCAGATGCACCAATGTACCCATGCTTCACTAGGGAAGCCAGCAGGTGATGCACCAGAGCCCAAGACAGAGGCAGCAGGGCCTCATGTTCCTGTAAGGGAGAAGGGTGTGCTGCTGGGAGAAGGGACTGCTCCAGAGAGAATGTGGATTCAACATTATAATATTGGTGGAAGTATGCTGAAGCTGGGACAAAAATGTAATTTCTATAAAAATCAGTCCAAATATCAAAGTAGCCTCTCAGGAAGGACATCTAGTCACCCTAGATTCAGATGAGGTTATATCTTCTTTAGTTTTCAATTCTGAGGACAGAAGTAGGCAGAGTTTAGTAAAATCCCTGTGTAAAAGGACACATCGTTGCATGTTTGAGTTAATTATAGCTCAAGATTATCGAATAACAGGCTCAACTGGAATTATGTAATCAAAGATTATCAATCAGAGATTAGTACAACACTATACAGAACACTGAAAGAATGATACAGAATACTGAAAGAATAGATATACTATCACCTTTTGATGTGATGATGATTGATGATAAAGAGCTGGTTATATGTCTCTCCTTCACTGTAACTGGAGGGATGCAGCAGATTCATTCCCCAACTAAATTCCCATATTAGTGTCATTACATAGGGGTTTCCAAACAAAGAAAACCTCTTTTGTAAAAAGAAATATGTTTTTATGTCATTTCTATACATTCTCAGTTTACCTGATTTATGCGTGAAGGCATAATTATTTACAGCGAAGAGGACTAACAAAATAATATAGTTCAGTGGGTCATTCTTCCCCCATAATTATTCTTTTTTATCTGCTGTAAAAATGATCCCTTATCAGTTTCCCAGGTTTATATATGCTTACATATATAAACCTGGTTTCCCAGACTATCTGGAGTTCCATGGATATAGAGGAACCCAAGATTGTTAAATACAGTTTAACATATAGAATTCCTCAATTAGGTTACTTATCATTCAAGGACCATTGTTCTGGACCTTAGAATTCAACACTCTTTGTTTATATCCTAAAGATGCTAAAGAATAATTAATGTATAAATCAAATATACAGAAAGTAAAGAACTAAGAGGGTTAATATTTACTATCAGATACGAAAGACATTTATCCACAGCCAACCCTTATAAAGTAATTGTCACCATATTTATCCAGTAGAAATCAACATGAGGAAATCTTCTTTTTTTGCAAAAGCAATCTGGCTATGGGCGAGCACTCACAGGCTTCCAGTTCCACAAAGCTCAAAACACACAATCACTAATTCTATTAATAGTCTCATTTGTGGGCTTGCCTTACATTGTAGTGTTGGTTTAAATACGTGTGTTGCACTGGCGGTGAAGCACTAAATTAGCTTCTTACAGCTTCTTTAACTTGAACCTTCAGAGAGTATAATCCTAACTGGGAATAACGTTAACTAAAGCACATTTACACTTACACTGAAAGGCTAAGATCACAGCCAAATAAATAAATAAATAAATAAACTTGTTCCACAATGGATTTTGCCAGACAATGTTTTTCAAAAATGGCACACTACTAAAGGGCAAAGATCATATAATTCTTCCAAGTCACAGTTAATGTCTCTAAGGTGTTGTCTACAGCAAAGTGAGATTTTCTGTTGTGCTTCTTAGCGAAGCAACACAAAACTTGCATGTCAGGAGGAAGGGGTATTAAGGTGATTTTCGACCATCTTTGTGCCCTCTGGAACTTCAGATTCTCTGGGGGCTGCAGGGGCGCCTGGAGTAATTTACACAACCCTGGGGGCAACCTGAAGTTACAGCTGCTTCTCATGGATGATCTACGGGCCACAATGCTGCCCCAGCACTCCTTCCCCTAGTCCTGCCCCGATGCACCTCCTCCACTAGGTCACTCACAGCAATTTTCAGAGGGCAACTATATGGCAGTCTGGCAAAGTGACTTCACCATGGGAATCCTGGCCCAGCCAAATACAGGGCATTTTTAGGGCCCATTTACACTGCTCTGGCTCTTCACCCAATGACAGTTAAGAAAAGGACCCAGTGTCCTGACACCCAGACTGGTGCTCTGCCCCCTGCTAGTGTGAAACACCACTCCTCGAGGCAATCCTGCAGGATTTAAAAGGGTCTATTAAATCCTGTCTCACAATGATTTCCAACATGTAAATGCTTATGCATCTGATTGAACCAATCAGAGACTTTTTAAAAAAATTATGTTAAGAGACTTAGTCTCTTTGAAGAGAGTGGCTATGTTTAAAAAGAAAATCCTTTTAAAATGCCTGTGTTTGAAGGTGCCTCTAGAAGGTAATCTGACAGCACTGAAGTAACTAGATTTTGCAGTTCCTGCTATACAAGATTGTAGCCAATTAGTTCATTTTATCATCCATTTATGATTGTATTATGTGATGTTATGGTCAATTCATCTGGTACTCATGTACAGGTAGAAGACCCTATGAGGCATGGCAGACTGAACCAGAAGGTCAGCCGTCACTAATAAACTCCCCCAAAATCTCCTAATAAGCTCCCCAAATTCTTAGGCTCCTCTGTACCGCACCATCAATAGAGGATCAGGGAAAATTTGTGGGTTTACCTGGATCACACCCCTCCTTTCAGTGTACTTTGTAATCCGGCTGCTAACAGCTGAAGGGGAAGGAAGCACCACAAAAGTGGGAAGACTCATGGGACAATCCCACAGGAAGCTCCAGCATAAACCTTCCCTCTATCAGTGATCATCTATTGAACGGTCCATCACACCCTTGAATATCTCTGAGGATGTGAGCACGACTACAGTCTTAGTCACTGTGTGCATTTTTTTGTAAGATTTATATATGCATATGTAATTGTAACTTTACTTATTACTTTAATACAACTTGTAGTAAAGATAAGACTTTGTACTTGTGATTGTGATCACTATCCTTGGACTTCGTATGTTCTTAGAGTCTCCAAATTTGAGAAAAGCACCAGAGGTGATTTTCTTTCTGTTGTGCTTGAAAATGTGGCAACCAGAGCTGAATGTATGGGGGCGTAATAAAATAATTACTAAATTCAAGTTAATAAATAAAAAGGCTACAGGATGCATTCTGAGAAACAGTAGACTGTCTGATGTAAATTGTAAAGTGCACATTTGGTGTTGGTGGTATTTGTTGTTACTGACATGGTATACTTATTAGAAAGCTGTCTATTCTCTCCTATGCACTCTCTTCTACTTTATTTTAATTTGTGGTATAGTGCATAGGAGAAGCACCAATTTAATATTTTTATACCTTTGAAGAAATAAAAAAAAAATTGGTGCTGTGGTGACATTTACAAGCAACTTGATCTGCATTCATGGATTGCAGAATGTCTAATATGGCTGTATGAGTTCAAATCAATAGCACCGTAACATTGCTTTTCATGGTGGATGTGGCTTTGTTTTAGGGAGGTTTTTTTGTTTTGTTTTGTTTTTTAAGAAAAACTCTATACGGGGGGGGGGAGGTCTGGATTCATGATTTATTTATCCAAGTTAAAGATGAACTCCTAACTCAATAGATGAAGATCCATGCCATTCGTGAGTTATTAGGTCTCCTGAACCTAAATGCCAAAAGAAATGATGGACCTGCATGAAGTATTCCCCTTTCATTAACCACTTCATCCAATCAAAAAGAAAGTTAAGAAGTGAAGAAGAAAATTGTCAAAGAAAGGATAGAGACTATATGGCTCTTTCCGAGCACGTGTTTAGTGGAGTTTTCCATCCCACCACCCAAGTAAGGCCGCTTTATCTCCAAAGCAACTCTCCGTTTTCCCTACCCAACTTTGGCCCCTCAAAAGGTGTCCTGTAAAGCAGTGGTTCTCAAACTCTTTTTTTCCCCACGGACCACTTAAAAATTGCTGAGGGTCTCGGTGGACCACTTAATGATCTTTCCAAATGTTGTTTGTACCGTCAGCTAACTATTGTAAAGCATTTTGAATAAAAGTGCTATATAAAAAAACCTGAATAATAATTAACATTTTTTTGTTCTACAAATAAAAGCAGACAACTCAGATTTTAATATCAGTAGTCTGACTTTTCTAATGCAATGGATATGCTCTCTCTCCTGATGCAGCAGCCCCCAGGCTGGGGCTGGAAAGGAGGGGGATCTCTCCCCCGCCACAGCAGCCACAGATCTGAGGCTGGGAAGGAGGGCCATCTCTCCCCGGCAGCCGCAGCCCTGGAGCTGGGGAAAGTCACCTCTTTCTCCGGCCACCGCAGCCCTGCACATCCCAAATGCCCCCACTCCGTCTTCTCACCCCACTGCCCCTTCCAACCTACCTCCTATTCCCCCCAAGGCCACCACCTCACCTTACATGTGCATCTTCTCCAGGGTCCAGGCACCTAATTAGTGGGGCGATGCCTGTGCAGCTTCACTAATTAGTTAGGTGTCCCTTCATTCTCTCGTGTGTGGTTGCCCAGGTGCGCACCTTCAAGGGAACTATCTGCGGACCACCTGAATGGAGCCCATAGACCACTGGTGGTCCACTATTTGAAAACCTCTGCTGTAAAGGATTTGCTGAAAATTAAATTAGTTTCTATGATCCCAAAAGAAGGAAAAATTATTATTGTTTAAAGTGTATTCATTATTTTAGCTTCAAAGGTGAACTACAAAGCTAAATCAAAATCTGTTATATATTATACCTAGATTTACAGGCTGAATGCCCCCAACCTGTCTGTAGTCGACAGTGAACTAGAAATATGTATTTTAAACTATCCTCTTTAAAATTATTTTTCCTTTTCTGAAATTCTCCTGGGCCTCCCTGGGCTGAAGAAGATGTCCTTGGAAGAGTGCTCTGTGACTTAGGAGCTGAGATGCCAAGGTGTTTGGCACCTTATAGTTACAGTACATCTGTAATTTTCAGGCATGCAAAAGTGGAAGAAATGGTCTCTGGTAGCTACAGTTGCAACAGTGTAGCAAATAGTCTTAGCAACAAGCAAGGACTATAGTGTTCAAACAAAGTAGGGTTTGGCAATTCCTGCACCTTTATTGCCACTTGTCCACCTTGGTTTTCTTCATTTTTCTATAGCTTGTGGGTTCTTTTCCACTTCCTCCAGGTCTTTCTTCCCTTTCTGCTCCTGTGGTCCTTTCTTCCTTCCATTGAGCCTTGATTCCTACATCCCATTTTGCACATTTAATACACTTGCATGGTGCCATCTATAGCTATTGCATGATGCTGATGCTCAAAACTTTTCCTTCTAAGATTTACAGGGAAATGGCCAAGAGGCATCAGACATTGGTGATATGATATGTGCCCTGGATTACACTTAACACAGGGATACTGCTTCTTGTGTCTTACCATCCTTTTAATATTTCCAGATTTTATTAATCACATACCTTTCTTTATACATGCACAGAAGTTGTGGGTGAATGGGTTTCCCTGTAAGAAAAACCCTGATAAGGTCCATGAGACATTATCACTGACAGACTATACACAGTAAAATTTCCTTGTTGACACACTTCTAAGCTCCTTGAAACATACTGTTTTCTCTCCAAAGACTGTAATTGAAAGTTATAGCTTATAAAAATTGATTTATTCTTACTGAAAGAATATTTAAAATGATCGGAACGAACTGAAATTTAAAGTTTAAAAACCACATCAATAGTTCTCATCTCAACATTTATGTAATGGAGAGGCTTAGAAGAGAGCAATATGATATAATTTAAAAATGAATTCAACAGTTGTTTTTGCTCCTTTAGAGTACAGTTATTGTCTGTCATACAATTAAGTGAGTATGCTAGTGACAGAATACAGAAAGCAATAGGGAGTACAGACAAGACCAGATGCTTCATGTAGTCTGTAAACCTTTGACTCACCACAGTGAGAGAGAACCTGTCTATTGTATTAGAAAGAGTGAATTAAAGAGATGACCAGGTAGGAATAACAAGTACAATACTGCATCACTATATTGTACTGGGTATGAATCAATACATACGGTGCCCTGCCAATGCTATACTACACTATCATGCATACAGTATAGCTTGTTTAACGGTAAATATGAGCATTTCATTTAAAATTGATAAAGTCATCAGTAAGATAACAATAGAACTTGAAGAACTGCATTGAATGAATGAAAGGAAAGATGCCTATGCAGCTTCACAATAGCTTTGGCGGTTGTCAGAAGCATCTTTAATGTAGCTAGCATTCCCACTCCAGCTACTGTATTCTCCCTATTTCCTACTAGCTCCCCAGGCCCTTCCACCAATGGTTCTTCCATTGCACCACATTATTTTGCCTACTGATATATACTGTTGGAATAGACTATTGTCCTTTCTCTGTAAAATTCTATTAATCAGAATGCAGGACCAAATAGCCAATATTGTCCCAGGCTTCTCTTGCTATTATATGCTAATAGTTCCAGCATTTTCCTGAAAACCTCCACATACCATAGAATTTTGTCTGGGGAGTATGTGAGCCTCTGACAGAAGCTAATCATCAAAAGAAATCCATAGCTACTAATTGTTGTGGTTTATGGGGAATATATTGAGATGATTACCAAATTAATCAAATTGGCATTGAAATACATTTCACTGATCTGCTTACTCAGTGTACAGTGTCTTCTTCCGTCACTTCCGTAAATGACTAACACCATGTTTTTGCTCAGATCCCAAATGAATCACTATCTGAACAGCCTTTGTTTGGAAGTGACAGCAAGCACAGTTCAAGGCAAGAATCAACAATCCAAACCTCTTTGAGAATAAATATTATAAAAAGAGACCAGTCCATCTATAGTTAAGCTTGAAGCCAGCTTTCTATTATAAACCCAATTCTGACACACTCCCACATTCAAAAACAATTTTGAAAAAACAACCCTTATCTCCTTGAAATTTAATATGGATGCCCTTATGCAACTGTAGAGTTTTTCTAGATATTTTGAGAGGAATTGTTGGGCAAGGCATTGAAGAGATATGAAGTTTAAAAAATGAATGTTTTCATGTCTTTAAACTTTCCCTTACTTATCTGAAAAAAACATAAGTTAGAAACTCAAATATTTTTGTCCTGTTTGCCTCTGTGAGGAGTTAAAGAGATACAATCAGATTTTTTTTTAAAATCAGTTCTGTCTGAAATGTTTTTGTCTACTCTTATAGTAAGTACAATACTGACTATTATGACCAAGCTTTAAAAATATTGTTTTCTCTATATTTGCCTTTGTTTACTGTGTGCTTTGGGAGTCAACGTCATTCTTCCTCAAATAATCTCAAAGAATAGAGAAAACTGGCTGACTGTTGAGAAAGAATATATGTACCACCTATCCACCACGTCAGCTACTCAAACAGATACTATCTTTTGATTTACCTTACTTTGAAAACACCACAGTGCCAGCATCTCATCTTTATATTTGATATATGCACCAAACCTACTCAGCTCCCATCCCACCTTCCTAATATACTTCCCACTTAAAATTTTACAGCCATTTTAACCATTTGCAGCACACATGTTGAAACCCTCTACTCTTTTCATGCACTATAGGTAGTCTGTGGTATAAACATCAATGGATATGGTTTAAGATGTCCACAGTTATAGGCAAAATGCCAAAGTATACTTGGTATGATATCCTCAGATCCTGGGCTTCCTGGTGGAACTGCCAAGGAGGGTATCTTGATTGTAAATGTCAGTTATGCCTTACCCACCAATTTCTAGAATGTCCTCTCATTTTTTTAAAATTGATACATATGTAAAACCTGAACTCCATGTTACCTAAGATTTTTTTTTGTCTAGGAGTAGCTATGTTAATTTAATAAATACTGTAAAATTAATAATAAATATAATAAATATCTAGGTTCAGGAAGGAATGTTTGCCCTGGGATCAGATTGGCAGAGACCTTGTGGTTTTTTGCCTTCCTCTGCAGCCTGGGACACAGGTCATTTGCAGACATAAACTAGGGTATATGGTCAATTCTCTGTAACCTGAAGTCTTTAAACCATGATTTGAGGTCTTCAGTAACTCAGCCAGAGGTTAGGGGTTTATTACAGAAGTGGGTGGGTGAGGTTCTGTGGCCTGTGATGTGCAGGTGGTCAGACTAGATGATCATCATGGTCCCTTATGACCTTAAAGTCTATGAGTCTATACATCTCACTCTTATACATCTTTCATCCAAAAGTAGTACTAACTACACAAATCCCATAAAGTACTTATACAAAGACACTGTTCACTACCACTGAATTGAAATACTGTAGTTTAGGTGATACTACAGTCTGCTTCAGACAGAGACGGGCAATACCTTTAGGACCCCATGCAGGACGTTATCACTAAACTGTTCTTTCCCTTCGTCTGCATCAATGCATCAATTTGTGTCAGTTTTGTAACTCTAGCTGTAAACTGGCCTTTTAGGCAGTTTGTCAGGAAATTCATGTAAAAATTGGAGAGGTTTTCAGTCCTGCCTTTGCTACAAATTTTGCAATATAGGAAGACAGTTGCTCACAAACATGTTGCATAGTGCCAAAAAATGTAGAAACTGCCAGATATGATGATTTAGAGGAACATACTGTAGTGCATGCTATATGGGACTATATAACTGGTCTAAATAGTCTGGCAGTAGCCAATACCGGCATCATCAAGAGAAGGTGAAAAAACTCTTAATGCATATTTTCATTTGTACAGTGTTGTACACATGGCCAAATTTCCTCCTGTGCTCTCAGATGATCAGCATGTAGTAGCACTGAACACTTGCACAGTACTATTCATGTTCCAAATGCTCTACACACGTTAACTAATTAATCCTCACAATACTCCTGTGAAGTAGGTTAGCAAGTATTAGCACATACCCTGAAGCATGAGATTTGATTACCTTTATCATTATTTTACCTCCTATGTTACTAGTGGTCATAAAAAGTTCCAACGATGTTTTTATATCCACCTACACCATTTGAGCCAAAGGCCTCCTGTGGCAGTGAATTCTACAGGTTGGGCATGAATATAGGAATATTTGTTTTTATTTGTTCTAATTCTATTGAGTAAACTATTGCTCTGATATATTGACACACTAGAAGAAGAGACTAAAAAGTTTTCATTGTGTCTTTATTTTGAATACTGTGCCTCAGTACAGAATAATCCTGGCATTTTTTATATCTTCTCGGACAAGTCCAAATTCAGCTGTTATTATCAGTGAAGTAAACAGAGATCCAGAGTGTAAATCAGAGTAGATTATGTCCTTTATGGAGAAAAGTCTTTCCATATCTTTAACCATTTGCATTGCCATTCTTTGGACTATCTTGTTAAAAACATGTTTGTAAGGTTCCAAAAGCAGAATCTATTAAATGGCTATTTAAAAAAAAATCAGAGGGGTAGCTGTGTTAGTCTGGATCTGTAAAAAGCGACAAAGAGTCCTGTGGCACCTTACAGACTAACAGACGTATTGGAGCATAAGCTTTTGTGGGTGAATACCCATTTCGTCACAAGCATGACTCTTTGTCACTTTTTTTTTTTAAATTGTAGTTTTACAAAATTGCTTCTTAAATTCCTGAGAAATCTGAGCACCAGATTTTCTGGTTTTCTCTGAAACAATAAGTGACACCACAATTACAATTACCATAATATAAAGCATGGGAATGAAAACAGGCATATAAAATTAATTGGTTCTTTCAAACTCAAGCTTGTGGTACTGTATTTATGATGATGACATTTACCCTGGCAAAGAAACCGGAAAGTCTGCAGTTCAGATTTCTCAGAATCTTTGAGAGCTTGAGACAAAAGGCACCATAGAAGTGGGAAGTATTCTTATTCTTATTATTGAGGTGATTATATGCATTTTATTGAAATATAAAGCTTGTTTCGGTTTTAAACAATGGATAATATATATAGTGTACTGATTTCCTGGTTTGGAACCTTATCAAGGAGTTTGGAATTTTTTTCTTCAAAAATCTTTATCTACCACTAGTAGTCTATTCTGAGTGAGATTATCAAATGTTCTTTTTTTAAAATCCTAGTAAATTTTATACATTCAGTCATTTTACCTCCCAGTTTATTAACTATTAGAATTGCATAATCTTTATGTAAGAGCTGCACAATCTTCTCTGATAAAAACTGTGCTGGTTTGATCTGATTAGATTATACTTAATCAAGTGTACTTTTCTATTCTTACAATCTAAAACCCAGATTCTGCAAATACGTATGTATGTGAATGCAATGGATCTATTCACATGCTTAAAGTTAATCATGTGCTTAAGTGCTTTGCTGGATCAGCACCTTAAAGGATTGTGTCCTTAATGTAAAAGAATGTAAAGTGGGTTAAGGATTCTTCCTTAGGCGATTCGGGGCTTGGCTACACTTACAAGTTGCAGCGCTGGTGGAGGCTTTCCAGCGCTGCAACAACACCCCGTCCACACTTGCAGGGCACAACCAGCGCTGCAACTCCCTGGTTGCAGCGCTGGCTGAAAACCCATCCCGGCAGGGGTATAAGGAGTGCAGCGCTGGTGATCCAGCGCTGCCCAGCAGGTGTGGACACTCACCAGCGCTTTACCTGTCCTCCAGGGAATAAGTAGTTATCCCAGAATTCCTGTTCAGCCACTCTGCACATCAGTTTGCACTCTACTGCTCTTGCCTCAGGTGACCCGCCCTGTAAATGCCCCGGGAAATTTAAAAATCTCCTTCCTGTTTGCTGCAGCCAGGTGTGGAGTGCAATCAGTTTTAATCAGTTACAGGTGACCATGCCTCCACGCGGCAAACGAGCCCCAGCATGGAGCACTGGTGAATTGCAGGACCTCATCAGTGTTTGGGGTGAGGCATCTGTTCAGGCACAGCTGCGCTCCGGCCGTAGGAATTACGATATCTTTGAGCAGATATCAAGGGCCATGCTGGATCGGGGCCATGATCGGGACGCAGTACAATGCAGGGTGAAAATTAAAGAGCTGCGGAGTGCCTATTACAAAGCCCGAGAGGGGAATCGACGATCCGGAGCTGCTCCCACGACCTGCCGTTTTTACAGGGAGATGGATGAGATACTTGGGGGTGACCCCACTGCCAATCCCAGGATAACGATGGACACTTCTGAGCAGGCTGGGGGACAGGAGGAGGAGGCGGAGGAGGCGGCGGAGGCGGAGGCGTGGGGGGGGGAGGAAACCGCGAGTGAAGCTCCTGGCATGGGGGAAGAAACCGCAGATTCCCTGGAGGCATGCAGCCAGGAGCTCTTCTCAAGCCAGGAGGAAAGCACCCAATCGCAGCAGCCAGCAGTTGCAGAAGGACAAGCAGAGGAGCGTGTTACCGGTAAGCGGCTTTTATTTTCTGGGTGAAATGTTTCTGGAGAGGAGGGGGGGTTATGGATGCATGCATGCCAGCCTCTAGATGTGGAATAGCCCGTTGATGTGGTCTATCACGTCGCGGTAATCTGCCTCAGTTATCTCAGCAAAAGCTTCATCCAGAGCGTGGGCAATATGCCTGCGCAGGTTTATAGGCCCCCCGCTGTTCCCTAGTGACTCGCAGTAGGGAAACATCTTCCAGGATTAAGTCCTGTGAAAAATGTTGGGAGACTCTTTAGTGAAGAGATAGGGAGATAAGATCACCCCTGCATCTGCATCTTCATTTCACTCAACCCCTCTAGCACTCCAGATTACCCGAAGCAACCAGCTCCCCTCTTACACCCAAGCCCCACTTCTCCCCATATAAGCACTGCTCACTCACCATGTCGTGGCTTCTGTAGTGTTATGCGTGTGGGTAAAAGAATGCTTAAATAAGAACTCACTCCCTCAGTGTAACAATTCATGTCTGGAGATAGTGGATACAATGCTGCCCGTGTTAAATGTTGTCATTTCTGTTTCTACAGTGACCTTGACTACTGGACTGCCCAGATGTTCAACATCACAGAGGCTTCAAAATTTGAGAAAAAATCCCCGAAAGAGCAAAGAAGACATGCTGAAAACTGTTCTTAATCAGTCTGCTCGAGAGAGTAAGGACTTGAAGGATTGGCGAGAGAAAGAAAGCAGGACACGCAAGAGAAATGCAGTGGCCAAGAGGAAAACCACGGAGCGGCTGCTAAGCATCCTGGAGCGCCAAGCGGAGTCTATAGAGTCACTCGTTGCCATGCAAGCAGAGCACTACCGTGCTACTCCCCCACCCGCCCCGTCCTTTGTGCCTTGTGCCCCAATGTCAGCTCAAACCACCTTTCCCCAGCATCCAGGTTCTTACCACCACCAGCTGCCTCCAACACCTGTACGTTCCCCAACCAGCCCTGATACCTACCACCACCCTTACCCTCTGCATTCAACCCCCATCACCATGCAGTATATGAACCCTGAAGTGCAGGATTCATTAAACAGCAATCCAGACAGGGCATATGCAAACTTGTGACTGTACAGTTCACCAACCCACACCCCTGCCCTCTTGTGTTCATGAAATGTTGTGTGTCTGTCTGTCTGTCAAGGAAGTTTTTTTCTTTTCAATAAAACAATTCTTGGCTTTGAAAACAGTCTTTATTATAGCAGATAGTGAAAGATACCTTAGCCCAGTAAAGAAAGAGGCACTACAAATCATATTATTATTATGGATAATAGAATAACAGTGTAAGCAGTGCAATTCACTCCCATGCAAGGCAGCAAACATTATTGTTGGCTTTCAGCCTCAAATTCTTCCCTCAAGGCATCCCTAATCCTTGTAGCCCTGTGCTGGGCCTCTCTATTAGCCCTGCTCTCTGGCTGTGCATATTCAGCCTCCAGGACTTGAACCTCGGTGGTCCATGCCTCACTGAATGTTTCACCCTTCCCTTCACAAATATTATGGAGGGTACAGCAAGCGCATATAACCGCGGGGATGCTGCTTTCCCCCAAGTCTAGCTTCCCATACAAGCAACGCCAGCGGGCTTTTAAACGCCCAAAAGCACACTCCACAGTCATTCTGCACCGGCTCAGCCTGTAGTTGAACCGGTCCTTGCTCCTGTCAAGCTTCCCTGTATAGGGTTTCATGAGCCAAGGCAGTAACGGGTACGCGGGGTCTCCAAGGATCACAGTGGGCATTTCGACATCCCCTACTGTGATCTTCCTGTCTGGGAAAAAAGTCCCTGCCTGCATCTTCCTGAACAGGCCACTGTTCCGAAAGATGCGTGCATCATGCACCTTTCCAGGCCAGCCTGTGTAAATGTCAATGAAACGCCCGCGGTGATCCACAAGCGCCTGGAGAACCATAGAGAAATACCCCTTACGATTAACGTACTCTGATGCCAGGTGGGGGGGGGGCAGAATAGGAATATGCGTCCCATCTATCGCCCCTCCACAGTTAGGGAAACCCATGTGTGCAAAGCCATCC
Organism: Mauremys mutica; assembly: GCF_020497125.1. Lineage (NCBI taxonomy): Eukaryota > Metazoa > Chordata > Testudines > Geoemydidae > Mauremys > Mauremys mutica. Next base: position 76,336,936 of record NC_059082.1, on the reverse strand, counting down.
ACAATGTCCTGCACGCTCCCCAGAGTCACGGTCTTTCTTAGCAGGATGCGATTAATTGCCTTGCAAACTTGCATCAAAACGATTCCCACGGTCGACTTTCCCACACCAAACTGGTTCCCGACCGACCGGTAGCTGTCTGGAGTTGCCAGCTTCCAGATTGCAATAGCCACTCGCTTTTCCACCATCAGGGCAGCTCTCAATCTTGTGTCCTTGCGCCGCAGAGTGGGGGCGAGCTCAGCACACAGTCCCATGAAAGTGGCTTTTCTCATACGAAAGTTCTGCAGCCACTGCTCGTCATCCCAGACTTCCATGACGATGTGATCCCACCACTCAGTGCTTGTTTCCCGAGCCCAAAAGCGGCGTTCAACGGTGCTGAGCATTTCCGTAAATGCCGCAAGCACTTTAGTGTCACACGCGGCAGGCAAATCCATATTGATATCATCGTCGGACTCCTCACTGTCACTTTGGAGCTGAAGGAATAGCTGGACTGCCAAACGTGTTGTGCTGGTGACACTCATCAGCAGAGTCCTCAGCAGATCGGGCTCCATTTGCCACAGAAATCGCGATTCACACAGAGAGTAACAGAAAGACACTCACAATGGCGCCAAACGCTGGAAAGAGTGAATGCTGGGATGTGAAGCGATGCACCACGGGGCGCTGGCAAACAGGAAGCGGAATGACCCGCACACTTCCTTCCCCTTCCCACAATACTCAGCGCCAAAACGGCGCCAAAACGGGACGAGGTGCTCTGTGGGATAGCTGCCCACAATGCACCTCTCAATACAGCGCTGGAAAGTGCTGCAAGTGTGGCCACACTGCAGCGCTGGTAGCTGTCAGTGTGGCCACACTCCAGCGCTGGCCCTTCCACAGCTGCATGACCAGCGCTGTAACTCCCAGCGCTGCAACTTGTAAGTGTAGCCAAGCCCTCGGTCTCTGTTAAGTTCACACTGAATCACCATGAAAGTGCCTTTGGAATGGGAATTTCCACAGTAATGATAAATGAATACACACACACACACACACACTTTATCACTTGAATTCTTAAAGAATGTCAGCAGACCAGTGGATAAAGGAGAACCAGATGACAATTTATTTGGATTTTCAAAAAGACTTTTCAAAGTCTCTCACCAAAAGCTATATAAGGAACTAAGTAGTCATAGGATAAGAGGCAAAGTGCTGTCAGGTATCAGAAACTGGCCAAGAGATGTAGAAGTGCTTTATGAAGTGAGCTTCATTATCTCCATTTTACAGATGAGGAAACTGAGGCCCAGAGAGTGGTGAAATGACTTACCCAAGGTCACTCAATAGTCCAGCATCTTGATTATTGCAACATCCTTCTCTCTGGCCTTGACAAGTGCAATCTTGTCCAATGTTGCTGCAAAGATCATCCTCCTTGCCTCTCGCTTTAACCATGTTTCCCCTCCCTTTGCATCCCTCCACTAGCTCTCTTTTCTCTATTGCATCAACCATGCTTGTCTTCACCTTTCAAGGTCCTCCATAGTCTATCCCCACTCTACTTATCATCTCTCATTTGCTATTGAGATGTCGACTCTTGCCTCCACTTGACCTGTGGTGCCAGCTTCCATTGCCCACTTGTTAAACTTTCTTCCCTGCTGCCCCTCAGGCTTGGGAGGAGCTGCCCATAAACATCCACAAAACTAACTCATTATCCTCTTCCAAAACCCTCCTTAAAACACGTCATTGGCATGATGCCTACAAAGAAAACTCACAAAACTGACAATGACTAGATAACTGGTGTGCTCAAACTACTGCCTGTCATGCTGACCAGTTGTCTCTCATTGTTTCCTTGTACTCCCTAGTATCAGAGGGGTAGCTATGTTAGTCTGTATCCACAAAAACAACGAGGAGTCCAGTGGCACCTTAAAGACTAACAGATTTATTTGAGCATAAGTTTCAAGGGTAAAAAAACCCACTTCTTCAGATGCATGGAGTGAAAATTAGATACAGACATCTGAAGAAGTGGATTTTTACCCATGAAAGCTTATGCCCAAATAAATCTGTTAGTCTTTAAAGTGCCACCGGACTGCTCATTGTTTTTCTTGTACTCCCTGTCTGCTGTCTCTTGATTTATATTTTGATTGTTAGCTCTTTGGATCGCGGAACATCTTTTTGTTTTATGTTTGTATAGCACAATGGAGTCATTATCCATGACTGGGGCTTCTAGGTGTTAAAGGAGTAGTTGCTGTAGTAATAGTTATTATTATATTATTAAAGTGACTTATTTCTCTCCATTCTGCTTGTCCTGTTTTGAACTATCATGCAACCCCTTTTTTAAAAAGGTTGACCCCCAAAATTAAATTTAAAAATGGTTAAGACTAGATTTTTACATTAGCGTTTTATAAAGTACAAATTCAGATTATTTTATGTAATTCTGGTAAATCCCTTTTGTTTGTTTACTAAGAGGAGAAATTCAGCATTTCCATGAGAGTGAAACGTTGATGACCATTTGCTAACACATGGAAGTAAAAAGAAAAAAAAATCCAGATTTTTTTAAGTGCTTTGATAATTGTGCCAATGAAAGACACTACTGTGAATGAAACTTTAGGGACTGCAAGATTTAAATGATTAGCGGATCAATCTGCATCTACCTAGACATTTTAGATCAATTTTCATATTGTTTCCCCATCTAACCTAATGCATATGCTCTTGGTATAACTCAAGGGATCTCAAATAAAATAAGGTAAATTGTTTAAAATGATTTGGGTTTCTATTATTCTCTGACATAAAAAACCTGCCTGTCATTACCTAACACAAACTTACTCACAGAACAGGGAAAAAAATTATTTGGAATACTTAATGAACATATATTTTGCAATGACGATGATTAAAATATAGCACCTAGCAATAACTACTGTCATTTATTTGAAATGATGAAGCAAATATCCCACTGGGAACTGTGAGTTCCGGGGTTTATAATATAACTCCCATAGACCCATAATTCATTAGCCCTAACAATGAATAACAAAATAACTCTAAAAGACATCAAGTATCAGAGGGGTAGCCGTGTTAGTCTGTATCCACAAAAACAATGGGGAGTCCGGTGGCACCTTAAAGAATAACAGATTAAAGACTATCTGTTAGTCTTTAAAGTGCCACCGGACTCCTTGTTGCTTTTCTAAAAGGCATGGCATAATCAATATCCTGAGCTACACATGACATAACTTTTTTTTTAAATGCCAATATATCAGGAGGTTGCTTAGATATTTTTCAGCAGAGAAAACTATATACATTTTAAATGAAGTTAACATTTTAGCTCTTAATTCAATGGAATGGCATTTTTTTCCCATGTGGAGATTTTTTTAAATTAAATTGATTTATCATGTACAATAAGAAGGTGATGTGAAATTCTACCTTTATGCATCTTGATTAGTAAAGCTCAGTGCAGTGAACTTTTTTTATTCAATGAAATTAACACTGACAACTATGGATTAAAAGCTATCAGGCATTAAACTATTAAACCTTCACTTCTTTTTACTTCCATTAAACAAAAAGATTTTGCAAACTACTTGCCCATTAAATTATCAATAATGTATCAGTTTACCCCTGCTAATGGAAGTCTAAATAGTCAACACATTGTGAAGACACGATTCACAAGGTCATATTTCCACCTCTCTAATCAAAATGGTATCTTAGCAAAAAATAATAATCATAGTACTGTATTGTTTGTCTACTGAGTCAGTTTAGACAGTATTGCCAAATCTACGGGCGTGTCATAAATAAACAGGTCAGGGTTAAGGTCTCTTTTACCTGTAAAGGGTTAACAAGCAGTACCTGATGACCACCTGACCAGAGGACCAATCAGGGACAGGATAATTTCAAATCTCTGTGGAGGGAAGCCTTTGTCTGTGTTCCTTGTTTGCTCTGTGTTCTCTCTTTGGATCTAAGAGAGGCCAGACATGTCTCCAAGTTCTCCTGGAGTAGTTCCTACTATCCAATAGTGAGTATTAATTAGAAAGGCGGATTAGTCTTATAATTTGATTTCTACATTTGCAATTGTGTGTTTGCTGGATAAATTCTTTATTCCTGATTGCTGTTACTTTGCTTTTACTGAGAAAGAAGGGGGAGGGGGAATTCTCTCCAGGTTTATAAGTTAGACTCTGTGTATTGTTCCATCTTGGTATTACAGAGACAGTTTACTTTCTTTTTATTCTTTAATAAATCTTTTCTGTTAAGGACTTGGTTGATCTTTCCTTGGGTGAATTCTCAGGGAAAGGGGAGGAGGGAGGAGGAAGGCATCCCTCTGTAGTTGAATCCCAGTATCTCTCCTAGGAGAAGGGAGGGGGGAGGAAGCCAGGGAGAATGGTTTACTTTTCCTAGGTGTAAGAACTCCATGGATTTGGGGCTCTTGGGATCCCCAAGGATTTTGGGGAAGGACTGTGTCCCAATACACGTACATTATTGGATGGTGGCAGCTTTTACCAGATCTAAACTAGGATTTTAGTTTAGGGGAGTCCATGCAGGTCCCCATCTTGGAACCCAACAGCTCTAAGTGGGGGTGAGACCTATGACAGGGCGGGAAGGGAGGAAGGTAATTTATTCAGGCCCTGGCACACAATTAAAATGCTAGCATGACATTCACTGCTCATGCTCCAGTGCAGTATTCTGTGGGGGGTATCACCTGCTTATCCAAGTACTTTTATGTATCCCCATCACCATAGTGCCTGAATGCCACCCAAGTATTTGAAAAAGAAATCAAAATAATCAACCCTCTTCCCAGCCAAAAGGAGAAATAGCTTGACTTGTTTATAGTTTGTGTAGCTGGACAGTAAAGAAGTTATTGAGGAAAAGCAAAGTCAAAGAGGTGAGGGGATTTTGCATTTAGTTCTGAAAGTGGTTAATTCAAGGGTAATTATTATCTCGAGGCATTGACATTCATAGTCTAGGTTCAGCTCCAGTGAAAATTCTGTCTCCTGCGCACACAAGAAGAACCTGAACCTTTTCAGGGCATTTCCATTCACCTCTGCAGCCTCTTGGAGATGGGATATGAATATTTTTTGATCAGTGCTATCAAATACCATGGAGAACTACAGCAGAATGAATATGGATGTATTTCCCATGTCTGAGGGCAGGATCAGGTCATCCATCAGAGCAACAAGTGCTGTCTATTTATTGTGCACTGGCCTGAAGCTTGACTGAGAAGAAAGATTCAGGATACTGGCAACTGACAGGTGGAGCTGGAGACAGAGACTGTTTTTTTGCTACCCTCTTGATTAGTTTTATGAGATGCTTCATGCTATCTGAGCTCTGTGGTGATAACCTAAGGCCTTGGAGAAATTAAGAAGTCTCCCTGGCATCTCCACCCTAGAGGGGGCACATCACAGTTTCCTCTCTCTTTCTGTTTAACAAGAAACCTCCATCTACTATTTCACTGAGTCCCTCTATCAGTACACTTATCAGTATACAACTTATTCCACCCGCTTACACCCCCTCCAGGGACCCGTCCAGCTGGCATGACAGAGTAGTGTCAGGAAGATGAGGGTAGGGTAGTTTGCCGAGTGTAACGCCTTATAATAGAACAGCTTTGCTGGGGATCCCAACTGACCCAGTCTCTATTTTGCATCAGTATAGCAGGAGATTAAAAGGCTAAGGCATTCTAATTACAGAGGAGATGAGAAAATGATAAACTGTTGGTCAGTTGTAGACATGCATGATGATACTGTATAAAACTAATTGCCTTATTTTCTTTCTTGTAATGCTCTATTCCACAGTAAGGAGCCACAGTGAAACAACATTTTAATGCACACTGCTATAATAATTTACTACATGTATTTGGTTAACGGGCAGTATAAAAGGAAGCATTCAGTTCAGCTTCCAAGGATTCTGACTGCAAATATCCAGTACTAACTCCGCGTGTTGGGAACTATTGGCCAGTTCACTTTTTTCCTGATCTTAACACTTATACTAGGTTAGGAAAAATAAAGAGAAAAATGTATATGATGTTTTCCTCATTTTAAGATTTTTTTTTAAGTAAAATGTTTACAAAGTTAATGTACACTGGGCTTTGGAAGTGTGTTGTGTCCTAGTGTCTGCAGGTGCTGTTGGGAAAATAGCATTTGCAGCTGTCTACCAGCAGTCACTGAAATTTACAAGTGTTCCAATAAACTCTGCTTCTGGCTGCTGTTTGCTCCCATTCTGGTTCCCATGGAAACAGGTGATGGATTGCCAAAAATGAGAAATGATGCTTTAAAATAATCAGTCTTTTGAACCAGCATCTATTATAACAGCACCTCACTCTTCTTCCCGTAATCCCAAGGGAGTGGGAATAAGAACACATGGCAGCTGGAAGCCAGAAACAAAGTTGGTAGAACTCTTGCAAATGTTATTGGTTGCTGAATGACAACTGCAAATGCAGTTTCATCAACACCACCAAGAGACTTTAGTAAACAGTATCTTTTAAAGTGTGTATTTGAACTTTCAGAGAAAGAGTATATAAATTATTATTATATTATACACACAAATCTTTTGTTTGACTGATTTCAGTAAGGTACCCCCTAATTGTGTGTGAGTAGCCCACCAAACATAGGTTTCTTTTAAACCATTCCCTCCCACTCTGTCCCCACCTCTGCCTTGAGAATTGTAATAGCCAGTAATGTATATTCCTACAACAGGTAGGAAGTTGCCTGAAATGAGTATCTACATAATCAGGTATCTGTAACCCATGTCCTTCCTCATTCTCCCCGCTTTTTAATGTATGTCACATCCTTATGTCTCCATCAAGCCTATCATTTAGTCCCTAATCCTGCAAACACACATACAACTTCACACACATGCATAAAAGTTTGCAGAGTCAGGTCAGGAGCTCATTGTGATGCTGGCAGACCAAGTGCCAACTCATGCCAAGGCCCTTAGACCCCAGCTGAACACTGATGAATGCAAAGCTGGAAACCAGTCTCGCTCACCTGTGTGTTAGTATTATAAAAATAGGTATTAGATGTATAAAATTGTGTTTAGACTTTATGAAATGTTTGTAGGATACTGCATGTATTAATCTGACTTAGCATGTACCCCATGTTACCAGGTTATATCAAGTGTTTGCATTGTAAGTCTCTGTAATTGTGTAACTCACTAAACAGGAAAGAAGCATTAATTAACGTAACGGCAGAGCTCCTCCAGAAGGTGTTAGGACCAACACATAAAGCCCATGGAAACCAAACAAGCCATCATGAAAAATCAAAGGAGAAAGACTTTGTTAATTGCATTCCTCCCCCGACACCCCATGAAGAGCAGACCCACAGTGAACTCATCTCATCTGCTTGAACTCTGGGAGGAAGGGAATAAAACAAGAAGAAACTGGGTCTCTATGCTGCTTGGACTTTGGGTGGGCAAGATTTCTAAGCATAAGCAAAGGATTCTCAGTGTTTGGCCTGGGTTAACCCTAGAGGACTTCTAGAGCTTTCATATTACAGCAGCTTCTATTACTCTTGCCTGGGTGGCAAGATAGACCGGAGTACCACAGGGTCTGTCTGTGACTCCATGTTAAGGCTGTTATAATGCTTGAGGAATTCACATTCGATACTTTGTTGGTGAAATATAAGCAGAGAACTCACAACCAGTTTGGGGTTTGTAACCTGCTTCTTAAGAATCTGCCCAGAGGTCGGTACGCAGGCTCCTGAGCCACTCGAGACAGTTTGATCCCCATCTCCCTTGTGATTTTTTGAAATGTTATCAAACTTGTGACTTTTGTTAGTGACAAACAGTAAGCTCATGCAATATATAAATATCTGCACACACATTCACAAAAGAGGGGACCGTTTTAACTTGCATCCGTGCAATGGATTTCTACATGAGTATTTTGAGGCAATGTTTTTCTCACTTTTAATTGTTAGGCTCCATCAAAAGGTTTCACCAGAGAAAAGAGTCATGCTTCTCCTACAGATCACACAGACCCATGAAATCTCAGACAAGGCATTTACAATTTATTTATATTCATTTTGAATCTGCTAGATGAAGGCCAGACACAAAACAGCTAGAGATTCCGCTCACAACTAACGATCAGAGATAAGCCACAGGCAGGCTGCCAGCTCCTTCCTTCCTTTTCCAGGTTTAATTAATGTACGGTCTGCTTCACATTTGCTTCCATGGACCAAATTCTTAATATTCAAGTTGAATTTTGTTCAAAGTTGACCTGGCGCAAATCGACCAAGAGAGCCACAACATATCTCAAAGGTTTGTTTGTTTTTTCTGAATTAGGCTTAAAAATGTTTACATAAAAAGGAATCTTCCCCAAACTGACAGGATTCTAAACTCATTCAACAAAAATCCACATCATGTTATTACTAATTTACTCATCTTTACACATCATAAAAATATTTACTAGGAATCTGAACCAGACAGGATTTGCTTGTGTCTGCACAAGAACAAAATTAATGTCTCATCATAGTCTGCAGCAACCAGTACTGACAGATGCATTTTAAATGAGTCAGTTTCAATTAATAAAACAAAATTGGTAAACACAAGGCATTACCTAGTGTATCATTTGATACGTCACAAGCACTCTGCATCTATTTCTGTAAAAATATACCGGTACCTATGTGAGGTGGTCACAAGAGTATAGATCTGGAGTATTTCAACTTTTCAGGCACGACCCAAGACTCTTCTGTTTGTACAACCAACTCCCAAGAATGGCGGTTGCAAAAACAACCAAGCAAATTTTGTCTTGGTTACAATAAGAATAATCCACTTGCAGAAAGCACAATACATGAGGGTGACGTAAATATCCAGTCATGTCTAAAAGAAATAATGCTTTTATAAAAACTACAATTTGATGTTGTTATTTGCCTTAATCTTAAATAATTCTGATAACATAAATCATAGGAGTGAAACTCAAATTCTGTTTTTAAATCCTATAATCTTCCTACCTACAAACTGGAGAATCTTTCTTGAAAAGACGTATCACGGATACTCTTTGAAAGAGGATTGTTAGTCATTCTCTTTTGGCAGTTTATATTTACTCTCAAAATCCATTTGCCTCTAAGAGCCTATACAAACTTGTAAATCAACTTCCTAACCTAAACAGAGTTAACTGAATCATCTTTAATGCTAAACGCTTCTGTCTAATGAGGATTAGCTTCCCATTCTCCTTACTTCCACCAGCTCCACATCTATGGTTAACAAACTGTGGCAATACACACAATGCTGATCTCTATTCAATATTCTGTACTGAAATTCAGTAACGGCATATTCTTCTGCACTGTGTTGCTCTAAAGTATCAACAGAGGTTTATGAAAAATGAATCCTGTCAAACTACCTTGATATCTTTTTTTTTATGAGATTACAGGTTTGGTTGATAAATGTAATCGTGTTGATGCAATATACTTAGACTTCTGTAAGGCAATTGATTGGTACTGCATAACATTTTTATTCTAATTTTTAAAGATATAAAGTTAACAGCATGCATTAAATGGATTTAAAAACTGGCTAACTGATAGGTCTCAAAATGTAATTGTGAGCAGGTGTGTTTTCCAGTGGAGACCCCTCTGGGATCGATTCTTGGCCCTATGCTATTCAATATATTTGTTAATAACCTGGAAGAAAAACACAAAATCATCACAGATAAAATTTGCAGATGACACAAAAATTGGGGAAGTGGTAAATAACAAAGAGGACAGGTCAGTGATTCAGAACAATCTAGATTGCTTGGAAAAATGGAAGCAAGCGAACAATGTGTGCTTTAATATGGCCAACTGTAAATGCCTACATCTAGGAACAAAGAATGTAGGCCATACTTACAGCATGGAGGAGTCTGTCCTGGGAAGCAGTTACTCTGAACAAGATTTGGGGGTTGTGGTGGATAATCAGCTGGAACATAAGATCCCAGTGTGACTCTGTGGCCAAAAAAACTAATGTGATTCTGGGATGCATAAACATGGGAATCTTGAGTAGGAGTAGAGGTTATTTTACTTCTATATTTGGTACAGGTGTGACCACTGCTGGAATACTATCCAGTTCTGGTGCTCACAATTCAAGAAGGATGTTGATAAATTGGAGAAGGTTCAGAGAAGAGCCATGAGAATGATTAAGAACATAAAAACATAAGAATGGCCATACTGGGTCAGACCAAAGGTCCATCTAGCCCAGTATCCTGTCTTCTGTCAGTGGCCAATGCCAGGTGCCCCAGAGGGAATGAACAGAACAGGTAATCGTCAAGTGATCTATTCTTTGTCACCCATTCCCAGCTTCTGGCAAACAGAAGTTAGGAACATCATCCCTGCCCATCCTGGCTAATACCCATTAATGGACCTATCCTTCATGCATTTATCTAGTTCTTATTTGAACCCTGTTATAGTCTTGGCCTTCACAACATACTCTGGCAAAGAGTTCCATAGGTTGACTGTGTGTTGTGTGAAAAAATACTTTCTTTTGTTTGTTTTAAACCGGCTGCCTGTTAATTTCATGTGATGACCCCTAGTTCTTGTGTTATGAGAAGGAGTAAATTGCACTTCCTTATTTACTTTCTCCACACCAGTCATGATTTTAAAGACTATCGTATTCTTCCCCACCCCCCAGTCATCTCTTTTCCAAGCTGAAAAGTCCCAGTCTTATCAGTCTTTCCTCATGTGGAAGCTGTTCCATACCCTTAATCATTTTTGTTGCCCTTTTCTGAATCTTTTCCAATTCCAATATATCTTTTTTGAGATGGGGCACCCACATCTGCTGGCAAGATTAAAGGATTAGAAAATATGCCTCATAGTTATAGACTCAAGGACCTCAATCTATGTTAATAATGAGCTCTTCAATCTAGCTGAGAAAGGTATAACATGATCCAATGGCTGGAAGTTGAAGCTAGAGAAATTCAGACTGGAAATAAGGCATTAATTTTTGACACTGAGGGTAATTAACCATTGGAACAATTCACCAAGGTTCATGGTGGATTCTGCGTCACTGACCATTTTTAAATCAAGATTGGATTTTTAAAAAATATATTCCCTAGGAATTATTTTGAGGAAGTTCTTCTATTGCTTCTGTTATACAGGTCAAACTAGATGATCACAATGGCCCCTTCTGGCCTTGGAATCTGTGACTACTGAAGACGGCACTGAAGGATTTCCAGGTACAGTTTGGTCTAAGAAGCCCATCACAGCAAATAAACATGCCCCAAGAATTCACTTTTTTTCTACAAGTGTACTTGCACTTTTTAGTTCTAGTACAAAATGTAAAGTAGTCTATCAGAGTCCTTCCATGTAATGGAATGAAATAATGTCTGAGCTATAAATTTAATATCCAGTGAAGAACATATTCCAGAAGATACTATGAGCAAAGGATGAACCTACATTCCCTAGGACAGAGAGATGGAATCCTGTCAATTCAGCCTGAGAGAATAATCCCAGCTTCTTTTATTCTGAAGTATTAGTGTCCTTCTTCCACCACATATAATAGCAAACCATTTGCACTAGTTTTCTGACTATCTAGCACTGCTCAAGCTGTACCTGTGTTAGAGCAAAATTTGGGAGATTTCAGAGTAGATGCCCTAGAGGAATAACAACAAAACTTTATATCAGCTGTTTTCTAGTCCTGGCTGGACCTTGGAAGGGAAAGTACTCTATGCAGCATTTGGCAAAGAAAAGGGGTGGTCATGAGTTTAAGGAGATAATTCCATGACCCCTCCCACCCACTCCCCCAAAGAAAATACCATCTCCCAAGTACTAAAAGAGGTTGTTTTTAAACTGTATGTGAAGTCTATACAACTGAATATATACTGAGACAGCCCAGATTATTCCGGTACTGTACTATCATCTGTATTGCTCAAAAGGGATGCCCATTCCAATTCATAATTGCAGATTTAGAAGCTCTGTTAAAAAAGTTAAGTATTATTCAGCTAACTCACTAAAGACTTGGCAATCTCAGAATTTATTGTTGATTATATATACATGCTAATTATCACAGTTTTAATTAAAGTATTATCTGGTGCATGTGAAATGCAATTATGCGCAACCAGTGTAAGTTGTGTAACAGGCTAATATTTGTAGAGAAATGCATTGTCGGCAATGAATCCGCTCATGTAAAATGAAGTGATGTTTGTTTTCAAATGAAAAATCTGTACATGGAACATTACACACTGAGCTGTCACCATCAAGGCAAAACATTCTAACCTAGATTCAAAGCCTAATAAGTAATTTTCAGATTTTTTCACCTTGGTCATCTTCTACATTGAAGTATTTGATTAGAGCTATAGTTATAGGGATCGCTCTTAAAATCTTCACTGTTTTGCCTTAGCAAGAAGACAACAAAACTGCAGTAATTTTACCTACATACAAAGGCATATGTAAAGATTTTAATAGTAACAACAGGCACATGAACAAAGGAATTTCCATACTGAAACAGACCAGTGGTTTATTAATTATTTTTATATAGTACTCTCTATAGTCCAGTTTACTCTCTATGACAATGTCAGATGTACTATACAGAGGAAACTGTAAGCCCCTCTATAACTGTACTTAATCAAGTATACATTACTATACCAGTGGGGAGTGATGTAGAATTTTTCTTGAACAATCAATTTATGATCTGATCAATTCATCACCTTAAACTAGCCAGGATAAAAATTACAACTGCAAGTGCTGTTCTAATTCATATAAACATATAATCCTTTAAAATATTCTAAGCTATTTGCCTCAATTTTCTATGTCAGTGACTTTGAACTTTCACCTTTTTCTTATATTAGGAGCATCTGATAAACCATTTCTATTCCATTGATTAATTGACATACATCTATCACTAGGTCTTTCTATTCTGCCACTGTGGTTTTTTTCCATATGAGGCTACTAAACCTGCAGGCAGTGTTCAATGTGAGAATATACCGTTATTTTATATTATGGAAACAGAATATTGTCCATATTCTTATCTAGTTGCCTTAGAACAAAAATGTATTTATTTGACTGCTACAATGCCTAAAGCAAGTGTCTTCACTGAGCTGTTCACAATGATATCTAGTTACAACTTCTTGTAAGGCTACAAATAATCCAGGACTCTAACAAGATGTATGAGTATTTTAAGTTCTTCCTTCTGATGCACATCACTGTGCATCTGAATACTGAATTTTAAATGCCATCATGTTGCATGTTACCTAGTTTCAGGGCGCACCAGCACAGCAAGCAGCTGCTTGGGGGGGACAATGGAAAGGGGCTGCACGTCCGGCTCTTCGGTGGCAATTTGGTGGTGTGTCCCTCACTCCCTCTCAGAGGATACGGCCTGCTGCCGAATTGCTGCCGAAGAATGAAGGGGCGCAGTAGAGCTGCAGACGAATGTCGCTGATCGCAGCTTTTTTTGTTTTTCCCCCCGCCGCTTAGGGCAGCAAAAATGCTGGAGCTGGCCCTGCCTAGTTTTATCACATGCTCTGGAGTTCCTCATAATCCTCCCTACTCATGATTAACAAATGACATGTCATCAGCAATGTTGGCACTGCAATATTTCCTCTACCTCAAATTCCAAGTTGTTAATAACTGACTCAATTACTAAACTCTGGAGAAACTCACTGTTAGCTTCTCTCCATGCTGCAACTCTCCTGATCTCTTGGTAAGAACCTTAAATAAATCCACTCTGTATAGTTTTCTAGTTGTGGGGTTTGGGGGGGTCTTTTAAGCAAATTTCTTTAAGACTTTCCTTATATTGTACCTTGAGTATCTTCATAAGAAGATAAGGTTTTGAAAAGCAGTCTCCAAATTATCTTGTAGATCCTTCAACAAATAATGCTGAGGACCATGTATCTAAAGAGAATACAGAGGATGAAGCATATCATTCCAAAAGGTCTCTTCAATGCCTTAACACCTCCCCTTTCTCTTTGATTAAGCTCTATTTGTGGAGCACTTCAATAATTTCAAAGTTTCATTCAGGGACACAGCATGCTGAGGCTTCTTTGAAGAGGAGGATCTTGAAGCAGGATCCTATCCCAGTGGGGCATCTACTTGACCCAGGGGTTCTTTCATACTGAAAGGCATCAGGAGATTCTTCATGTCTACTGGACCTTGAAAACTTCTGAGGAAATCCTCAAGCAATTCCTACAACTATGAGCAAACATGATCACCCCAAAATACAACAGGCCATGAGTGACATCTTTTGGGCACACTTAGGTTAGTGCTTAAAAGCACCAGGGAACATTAATTCAATACTAGACATTTGCTACAATAAAAAAATGTAAACATCAACCATTAGAAAATTAAGTAAAATGCAGTAAAATCTCAGTGAAGAAACAAAAAAATCACAATTACTTTAACCACATCTTTAGAGGCCAAAGAGAGGTCACCTCACAAGAAGAGCTATTTTTGCCTTTAAAAGAATTATAGCAAAATAACAAAAGATGAACTAACCCTACTTGCATTCTTGCTGCCACTATCCCAGTCAGTAACATGTGAAACAAGCATATATTACACCTGTGTCTAAATTTTTCTAAATGTAAACAAATATTCAGAAATAAACATTAACTAGCTCACAATGGGTCTGATCCATTGAAAATCAATGGCAAGACTTCCACGGACTTTAGTAGGCTTTGCGTCAGGACCACTATAAACTACTGCTGAACAAAATTTTAGTTTGAGAAACAAAGATGTTTTTATACTGGAATTTAGAAAACACCAGCGATGGATATGTTTATTATATTATAAAATGAGTTGACTCATTTTAAACTTAAAACACAGCAAAATGAACTATCATCCACCCAACCTAGTTTGCTATTTTGCAAAAAAATTCCCAGGCTGGGATCCTATAGCTAAAATATTTCATTCCTGAACACATTGTAATAGTCCTTTCAAATTACCTTTTAATAATGAAATATTTAGCAAAGCCCTGGTAACATCTGCTGTAAAGTTAGGGTTTCTTTTTTATTATGCTATATAAAGATTCAATAAAATTAAGTTAAAATATTTAAATATATATTTAAAAGGCCCAATCTATGGCATTATCACTAGATATGTATGTGTATAGTGACAGGTTGACTTTATTACATATTTAAACCAAGCTTCCATTTTCAGAATTATCAAGACAGTTTGACTGAAGCTGATGAATGACAGCCACAACTTAACAGAAGTACTACCACAGAGGCACTATCACATAAGTCAATAAAAACAAATGCGTACACAAAAAGTCCAGTAAAAATGAAAAACATTGAGATCGCTATGTTCTTTCCATTACAAATGCTAAATTTAGGCAAATCTTTCTTAAAGTAATTGAAGTGAAATGGTAATAAGTTAATGGATGTTGAACTATTTAAATATGTGCAATTATGCATTATATTGTTTTCTAAATCACCTGGGATAGAGTTTACCCCCTAGATGTAACAATTAAGATTATTATTAGGAAAGCATACTACTGCAAAACTAATTAAGAGATTTGAGATGTTTAAACCATAAACTTCACATCTCAAGGAAAACCGCACAATGAAAACAACATAGAAAAGGAGATTCTGCTAACATTCTTGTCAGGTAGGCCACAGGATGCAATTTGAAGACAAGAACCTGCAATTAAGTAAGAGCCTAGCATTGTACCGAACATGCTCTTGCGTACTAATCTGATAAACACCAGTAGAAATTACCTCCTAGTGGAACAAAAAAACCCAGACTGACAGTCTATACATTTCATTTTCCAAGGAAGAAAAAGAAGTTACAAATGTGTAAAGGTAAAATTCAAATAATTCAAACTTTCAAATGAGGATATTGCTGTTTTCATGTCTACTGCAAGACTGTTCCCACCTTTTGTTATGCAAAGTAAATGGAGCAAGGTAAATGAACGTATGTCTGCTCTTTGCAATGCCAGTGCCTGAATTCTTTGGTCTCAGAACATAAACTAAGTTTGGAATCCTTAGTAACAATTTTCAGTATAAAAGCAACAATTGCTGGAATATGAAAGAAGCCAATTAGCCCATTAAGACGCTAATGTATCTTTTTTTTGAAGTGATTACAAGTTTATATAAAGGGACTAGTTTGATAAAGGGACTAGTGTTGATGTAATCTACTTAGACTTCTGTAATGCATTTTACTTGATACCAGAAGATGTTTTCATTAAAAAACTGGAATGATACAAAATTAACTTGAGACACATTAAATGGATTAAAAATTGGCTAACTCCCAAGTTTCAAAATGTAATTGTTAACAGGGAATCATCATCAAGTAGATGTGTTTCTAGTCAGGTTCTGCACGAATCAGTTCTTGGCTTTATAGTATTTAACATGTTTATCAATGACCTGAAAGAAAACAAAATCATGACTGGTAAAGTTTGCAAACGACACAAAAATTGGAGAAGGGGTAAATAACAAAGACAGGTCACTGATACTGAGTGATCTGGGCACAAGCAAACAATATACATTTTAATATGACCAAATGTAAGGTTATACATTCAGGAACAAAGCACACAGGTCATACTTACAGGATGGGAGAGTCTACCCTGGGAAGCAGTGACTCTGAAAAAGACTTGGGGGTTATTGTGGAAAGTCAGCTTAACATGTGCTCCCAGTGTGATGCAATGGCAAAAGGGCTAATGCAATTCTTGGATGTATAAACAGGAATATCAAGGAGGAACAGGGAGATTATATTACCTCTATATTTGCCACTGGTGCAATCGCTGATGGAATAAATGTGTCCAGTTCTGGTGTGCATTGTAATAAATGGGCCTACAAATTTACCCTAACTGTGAGCTCAAGTGTAAAAAGTGAGTAAAAGGCCCTGCCCCCTGCATGTTGGTGCCCCAACCCCTCCCTCCCCATAAAAGAAAAAGCCTTGAGGGCCCCTCGCAACCGGAGGAGCCCCGGCCCACCCACCCCAGCTGATCCCCCAGACCCACCGCGCGCGCCCCAGACCCAGTGATGGGCTGAGCCACCAGCCCCCACGAGTGCTGGGCCAAGCTGTCGGCCCCCCGAGCGCTGGGCCAGGCGCCGAGCCAGGCCAGGCTGAGCCAGCAGTCTCCCTGAGCCCTGGGCCAGCCCCGCCCTCGCCCGGATGGCCCTCTCTGCCCTCCGCCAGAATCGGCCAGGCTGAGAGCCGCTGGCAGCCTCCCCAAGCGCCAGCTCCTCCCGGCCCTGACGGCCCCCCCCACCGAGCTGATGGCCCCTGCAGCGCCCGACTGAGCTCCCTCACTCCGCCGGCCGCTGGCTCTCCATGTCGCTCCTCACTCCCCCGTCCTGAGGAGGAGGGATGCGGGGAGCAGCAGGGACCTTGGGGGCAGGGGTGGAGTGGAGGAAGCAGTGGGGTTCTCAAGGAAGGGGGAGGCAACTGTGGCCCAGTTGTCTGGCAGTGGGGCAGCGGGAGCACAGCCTTCCCTGGCCTATTATACACAATGCCTGTGCTGCCACCTCCATCTCCAGCTGAATACCACCGGGGATGTGAGACTGTCTCCCCTCATCTCTAACCCCATGTCTCCTTAACCTTCCCCATCTTATTTCTTTTTCCTGTCCCTCTCTTTTTGCTTTCTAATAAGAGTCTGGCTTAGCTGGGCAAGACTGTATATTTGCAACACTGCTGGAAGCCTGTGACCAGAAAGAGGCAACTACAAGCAATGCCCTAAATAGCCTGATGCAGGTATAAGTTTGTTAAGTCTCAGAGTGGCTGATCGGACCATGTGCTGTGCCTGTTTCTCCAGCAGTAAGAAAGAGAGAGCCAACATCAGAGATTGCAGTTTTTATCTTTGCTGTTCTTTTCTCTCTTCGTGTGTGTGTGCTTGTCTTGTCTTGTCTTCTAGGAAATGGGAGCAAACTTTAACAGCAGCAGCAAAGACAGCTCCAGCCCATCTCCACTAACTTCTCTTTTCCCCCGCAAAGAAAAATTATTACCATTTTTAATACCCTTTAAGAAAATGTCAAAACAAAGGTTTTTTCCTTCTAAAACCTCTCTCCAGCTAAAGGGAAAAGGAACAAGGGATGTTGCAAAAAAAAATTAAATAATAATAATAAAAAAAAGCTATAACCATTTTCCTTCTTTTCTTTAATAAAACATTAAAATGATTTTTAATTGGGAGTTTGCCATGGTACTAAGCAGGCTGAGGTCTCTGTATACCAAATCTTGTTTAAAAACATTTAATATTGGACTGGGTTTGGGCCCCTATATGCCATCTAAATTGTTACATGTCCATAATTCAGGAAGGATGTTGATAAATTGGACAGGGTTCAGAGAAATGCCATGAGAATGATTACGGGATTGGAAAACATGCCCTTTATAGTCAGATTCAAGGACCTTTATCTATTTAGCATAACAAGGAGAAAGTTAAGGAGTGACTTGACCATAGTCTGTAAGTACATATGTGGGAAACAGAAATTTGATAAGGGGCCCTTCAATTTAGCAGACAAAAGGTACAACAAGATCCAATGGCTAGAAGTTGAAGCTAGACAAAATTCAAACAGGAAATAAGGCTCAAATTTTTAATGACGAGAGTAACTAACCATTGAAACAACTTACCATGGACTGTGATAGATTCTCCATCACTAGCAATTTTTAAATCGCGATTGGATTTTTCCCTAAAATATCTGCTCTACTTCAAACAGGAATTAATTCAGGGAAGTTCTGTTACCAGTGTTATACAGGAGGTAAGGCTAGATTATCACAATGGTCCCTTCTAGCTTTATAATCTATGAATCAGGGAACAAACTTGACCCTAATTTCCTCCAGGAGAGCACTGACTTGTGTTTGTATCAAAGAGCAGATTCCTCCTCACTCCCCTTTCCTATTTCCCATCCAAATGAGTGAAAGTTTATCTTTACTATGGCCTCCAGCCTCCCTCTCCATCCTACAAACATCACAGCCCAGACTCTTCTTCAATCTTAGCTACTGGCCATGGTCCAAATGAAGTTGTCAGGTTTTTCTGATAGTCAGACTGCGGTGCTTCAGAAACAGCTAGGTGGATTTTAGTGAGTAAAACTTTACTGTTTTATCTAGAAAAGGCATGGGGATCAAGAATGCAAAATACTATAAATGAAAAATAAACATTTATGCAAAACTGAGGTTCCACAATGAAAGTCACAAAGGCTCCAATTTAGGAAAGCATCCCTTTTTAGGAAGGACACTTAAGCATGTTCTTAACTGTATGTATATGCTTAAGTCTCACTGAAGTCCAGTTCCCTTTCAAGGTTTGTCTACACTGCATCAGGAGGTGTGAATGCAGAATCTCCAGACTTACCCAAACTAGCAATCTAGTTAGATCGTGCAACAGCAGCAGTGAAGGATGGGGCATGGATCAGTCCTGCTCACCAAGGACCCTGGTACATACTTCAGCAGTCACCACCCATGCTGCTGCAGCTTTATAGCGATTGTTACTCTAGGAAGATCAAAGCCTGCTCCGGTATGTCTACATGAGAAGCAATCACACCTCTGATATCATTCATAGTCACAATCTGCTTCTCAGGCTGCTCTTAGGGCAGCACAACTACATGAAACTCCTTGCTCAGGGCAGATATTCAAGTGATGATTTAGCCTCATACCCGTAACATTTCATTTTAAATTTTCAGTTATAAATACCAGTGCAGGACAGCAGGAAGTGTTTTTAATATCCAGTTAGTCATATTCATAAAGGCATCTACAGATTTTTCTTTGCTTTTGGGATGTGACTTTGGACAAGAAAGTGATTTTCAGCTGTAGGTTGGTATGTATATTTTTGCATGTATATATGTGGATGGATGTGTGAAAATAATTGATTTGTGCACGTGTGGCTAGAAACGTGCACCCCGTGCAAACATGCACCCAATTAGGAGCTGAAAATCAGACTCTTGGTTTTCAAATCCACACTTTAATGAGTGTTGCACGTGCGTGTATTAACGGGAGAATAGATTTCACAGAACAGAAAGATTAAAGAAGGAAGAATTACAGTAAACTACTTAAACCAGATGCCAATTGCCTAAGAAACGGTAAGTTTCCAAAGCAAAGACAGCTTAGCCATACAGAAAAATATTTCTCTGGATAACTTTTGGTTCCATCCTCTACCAAGTGCCGCTTTCCAGCTACTTTCCTCTCAAACAAAGATTTACACCGTTCCTCCCTTTTTCCTCACTCCTACTCTACACTATATGCATCTAGTAATTTAATAGCTGGGTATCGCTTCAACTCTACCCCAAAGTTTGGTCTTCTGCTACAACATTTAAGGCCCTCATCCAAAGTCCACCGGAGTCTTTCCACTGAATTTCCACACTTTTTCCAGTACTTTCTCAAATTTACTTTGAGTGTTGACTAAAGTTACCACTTCCTGGTAGAAACAAACTAGCTAGCTACATATGAAAAGTATTTCTGAACAGCAACATATTTGACCAACATTCTACAAAATGAAGTTTGATTCCCAGATATTTTTGCTTCATAACAATAATCCAAATGGCCCATGAACAGGTGGAGAAAAGTTGGACACATGAGAGGAAATAATGCAGCAAGTAAACTGGTGACTCAGGTAGCAGAACAGCTGTACTAAAAAGAAGATTTTCATAATCCTTTTCTAAACGAGGATTCCATAATGAAATAATGGACAAAATATTATAATCCTTTATGATGTTTCTACATGAATATACCTTCTTTGGCCTCCATATGAATTAATCTGAATACATCGTCAGGTTTCCCTTATTCTGAAGAAAATGATGATGAAGAGCACTGTACAAATTTTCTTGCAGGTGAAGTAACATGGCTTTTCTCTGATAATGCACAAACATTCCTTTAAAATATCAAAATAAGACTTTGAAAACTTCCAATAGCCAAAATATTTACTGGTTTGTTGTATTACACACCACACATGAATACACTGAAATAGGGTGGAAAGAAAACAAACTCAGGGGCTTTGAAATGCTGTAAATATACTCCATTGTTTTGCTTGAATAAATTTACTGTGGCATATCAGTCATCTTATATCAGGAATTTTATCAACAACCTCATGACTGTATGAAAGGCCTCTTACTAGACATGATAAACTCCATATGCTTGTGTTATCTTTACATTAGCCTACCTGTGACTGTATGCAGCAGGAACTAAAGCTCTTCAGAGTGGAATTGCAAGTGAAAAGCTTGTAAAAATTAAGTCATTATTCTGATCTATATCCTTTGGCTTTAGCACAATTTAAGAACGTGTTATCTAATCAATGCAGCTAGGATACTGGTTAACAGCTGAATTAATAGTTATTTTCTACAAAGTCGAATAATCTTTCTACCAGGAGTTACATTGCCATTTAAATTAATTAAAATTCACTCTGTTTGAAAGAAATTGTCTGTATCTCAAAAGGAAGCCCCATCCCAGTAACTATCACAGCTCTGCACTCTCGCACAGCAGGATTATCCTCATGACTTTTCACTTGTGGAAGAACGTGAAGACTAATCTATCCATTGAATCAATGTTTTATTCTCCAGTCTAACCAACTGACAATTTTAACCCTAATGACCTAGTAAGAGGAATAAGAAATTGGTCTATTATCTTTGCTTATTCTGAATTCGAGAAGTATTTGTTACAACTGGAGACCATGCTAAGATGTGAAGTTGACATTAGAAAAGAAAGAGACCAAAGGCTAGTCCTATTCAATATATTTGTAAAATACCTCCAAAATAATAAAGTGATGCCAGAATTTACGACAATGCAATAATATCTTCTGCTACCTGCGTTCCCTAGAAACAAAAACAAATAAAGATGGAATGCTGAACAGGCTCAACTGAAACATTAACACACTGGCAGGAAAAAAACTGAAATTTTAAATATCAGTTTAAAAAAGCAAATGAATGATGGAAATAAAATGACAGATTCTTACCAGCTGCTGAACTATTCATATTTTTGCATAACTATTCTTAATGTTGATCTTTTAAGTTTTTACAATAATGACAAAGCCTGTACACTCACCTGGATTTCTATTACAGTGATGTCAATTCTATTGAATTGTGGTAGTTATCCCTGTATTCCTAATGGGCCTGGTTCTCATTTACACTAACACCCGTTTACACCATTCTGGAAATATAAAGGGTGTGTAACTTTAAAGTATGCTTACTTTAAGTCCACTTTACACTGAGGAAGCAGTGGACGGCCCTTAGTGTAAATGAGAAGCAGTTCCAATAGGTCTTTGAGCCAATGGTTGTCTTAAATGATGTTACAGTGAAAAAATAAATGCCAACTTTTCTTTGAGGCGGTGATAAGAAGTTTCAGCATGGAATATCCACCTCTGCTCTCTCCAGTTCGTGCACTGAGGGTTTGTCTAAACCACAATTAGACACCTGTGGCTGGCCCATGCCAGGGACTCAGGCTCGTGGGGCTTGGGCTAAGGGGCTATTTAAATGCGGTGTAAAAGTTTGAGCTTGGACTGGAGCCCGGGCTCTAGGAATCTGTGAGGTGAGAGGGTTCCAGAGCGTGGGCTGCAGCCTAAACCAAACATCTACACCATAATTAAATAGCCCTCTAGCCCAAGCCCTGCAAGCCCAAGTCAGCTGGCACCGGCAAGTCATGGGTTTTTAACTGCAGTGTAGACATGCCCTGAATGTTTCATCCGCCTGCATTAAGTGTAATGTTTTCACCACTGGGAAATATTGTAGCTGATTGACAAGTTGATTGATTTAGCTAGAGGGGTGAAAACCCCTTCTGTGGACACTCAGGATGTAAAGTGATTTGTATTGATTTAGGAATATAAGGCACTCAAACCAACTTAAGAGCATCCACACAAAGGATCAAAACAATCTAACCAGATCAGTTTCTAAACTGATTCAGTTAAATTGCTACAACTTGTGTGTATATAAGGCCTTATTTAAAACTGGAGGGCTGCTGCTCAGAAAACTTTTCCCCCAAGGCAATTAGTTCAGTCCCCATAAGGGAGGCATTACACATTTGTGATAGTTAGAGGGCTAGCTGCACCTCTGACACCTTCTCTAGCCTCTGACTGCACGCACACACACACCCCCCATCCCCACCCCCCAAGTCTCAGATTTCATGCCTTCACGTCTCTCAAGGTGGAATCCTGTGATTCTCCCACTCCAGACTGGTACCCTGCGTATCTACTGCACTTATCCCAATAGGTCTGACTAGGTTTGACACCTGCAGTTCTTCCTGTTGGGAGCTTGTGACCAGTGGTTAACACAGGGATGCAAAACAGCCTTCTTAAATTAAAGTACTGTTTAATCTTAACAGTTGGAAAGAGCATACGATACGAGCTATAGGATTTTAAAATAAACAGCCAGCCTATATGCATATCTATCTTACTTAAAGCTCTCCCACTCTGTGATAGAAGGCCTAAGAAACCTTTGCTTCTTCAGACATGCAAACAGGTATCTGCTTGTGTCAATCTGTTCCCTGCAAACAGCTCCCAAACAAATGCCTGACTCCTGGACAGAGACTTTTTAGCTGCCTGTAGCTCTTTTGATCGGTTTGTTCCCAGCATTGGCAAAACAAGCTTTGTAACTTGGCTGGTGTCAATGAGTATATTCCTCACAGGTAAGAGTTCAGGCATTGTCTCTTAGCCCCACTGAAGTGTTTACCAGGAGGTATTTCATCTGGAACTACTGTTTCTGTTTCCAGTTTGTTTCCCCAACAACCTGCTATTAAACTAAACCAACATGTATATATACACATTAAACATTCCAATATAGCCACATAGTATAGAATATATACAATATATATAGAATATAGGCCTATAGTAACAACCCCAATTAGCAGGCCATATAGTCATAACTCATTACAGAGCTGCTCCACATCCTTTGCCACATTAATTCCAACTGACTTTCAAAAGAATACTAGCTTTCATGTTTAAAAAGTGTATAAATGGACTGTAGTAAAATATTAGCCAAGATGGTCAGGGACACAACCTCATTCTCCAGGTGTCCCTAAACCTCCATCTGCCAGAAGGTGGGGCAGGATGACAGGGGATGGAACACTTGAAATTGCCTGGTTCTATTCATACTCTCTAAAACATCTGGCACTGGCCACTGTCAGAGACACTGGGCTAGATTGACCATTGTTCTGACCCAGTATGGCTAATCCTATGCTCTTATAACACAGTATGACTCTACAAATTAAAAGTCAAACTCAAAAGCCTTTTTTCCCTACTGAGAACTCGTAGCACTCAGCAGCCATCCTGAAATCAGAAAATCTCTCTCACCACAAGCTGCCAGCTACTGGATCCTTTAAAAATTCTCATTTTCCAAAAACATTGATAACCCAGTAATTCTCTATTAAATTTGACAAGCAGGCAGGGACAAAAAAAAATAAATAATAAAATTAAAATGCTCCAGCTAACCACATAAAGCTTTAAATAAATGCATGAGTGTAATGATAGACATTGGCATTTTAAATGTCTTAGGTAAGGGATAAACTAATACACCTTGAGATAATGCTTAGCTAATCACGGTGCAACAACCTTGTCATGAGTGGATGAACTGCTAATTAGACCAAAGGAAATAAAACTGCCAGTAGGATAAAAAGATAAAGAGAAATAATCAGTGATTACAGTTTTATTGTCAAGGAAAATAGCATCAAGCAGAGCTCAATATAAAATGCAGCCTTATAAGTAAATACCAGCATTCATTAAATTAGTGCATTCAAGTAAATACAATCCAGGGACAAACACTTACTTCTCTGAAGCACACCATGAAAATGAATGGAAGGAGGAGAAAGCAGCCATTCTCCATTACCACTTCCTGCTGCTGTACAACAACCATTAAGATCACATGAATTATTTTGTTGAATTATTTAAGAATTTCAGAGCCAGTCTTGAAATAGTCATTTATCTCAGACTTGGGATGAGCTAGACTACTTCGTTTTCTTTAAACCTTAATTAGTCTGCTTAAAATGTAAAGTGTTATCAAATGGAATTAGTCAGATTTCACATCTTTAATTTTTTGAACTTCACATCAACTTACATTCTGCTGCTTGGAATAATCTTGTGGCCATCTCTAAACCAAGTCACTTGTGGTCTGGGATAGCTGATGATGTACAGGAATTCTAGAACTGCAGCTTGTCCTTGTGACACTGTTTTTCTCTGGTCTGTGTCCATGAAATTTCCCATATCTGAAGAGAAAAGTTATATTCAAAGTTCTGGAAGTTTCTTCTCCTTTTTTTTTTTAAAGGCAGCAGAGAAAAAGTTATATTTTACAACAGAGTCAATGGCATTGCCATAACTAAGCAAAAATATATGACTATAGTGTTGATTAATGCAGATTTCAGGTGCGTGGTGAGGCACACGACAAAACAGAGTACCTCCAGAGCACACAATCACTGCTGCACGATTTAACGTGCCCTATTATAATAACTGACTTTTTTTAAAACCAGAAAGTGTCATTTTTAATGTACAAATTGTTTTGGAATATATTCTTACACTGGATAAAGTAGTTTGTAATGTACATTGCAAAAGTAGTGTAAATGTTTTATGAACATTCTTTAGCACAGTTTTCTTGCTCCCAAGTCTTTCTGGTCATGATACTCCTTCAGTCTATTGTTACACCCACAGGCATAGCTGTATCATGGTCTAGTCACACCAGTAGGCACTCAGATTCACACTGATGGACCATTGTGTGACCATTTGATATAACTGCAGGATCAAGGCCATGGTTATCTGCAATATTTCATTAGCTGTGGGTTCTTCATTAGCTGTGGCCTCCTTCCATGACCAAACACTCCATCTATATATTTGACATTTTTTTAAAAATGCAAACTTCTACTATGGGTCCTCTCACAAGTGCACTCATGTTGCTTATAGTTTTATGGGCAAGGACCAGGGAGTGGGAAGTCCATTAAAAACACTCTGCATTTTTTCTTCCTGCTTTTGAGCTTTGTCTTTGATCTGCAGGTTTCTACTCTTCTGCCATCTAAAAACCTGTATACATTTTATTTTTCTTAAAATTACCAAACTGGTGTACAGAAATAACTGTTTTGGTTTCCCCACTGAATTCCCATCTCCCAAAGGCCAAGGGGTTGGTATTCAAGTTCTCAAGAGCAGAAAGGGATGCAGGGAGGGCAGAAGAGCATGAACCTGCAGCCCTGTCTAAGGATGGAAGTAAGAGACTAAAGACAAACAAAAGCAGGAAGAAAAAACATAGTATTTTTTAAAGGGTTGTAATCATCTTTGTGATTTTCAAGCTACTTATTCAGATATAATCAGCACTGTTGCTCCACGTATTTTTGTTTATAACTAATCAGATGGCCTACTTGAAAAGAAGTTTTGAACCACATAGGTAATTCTAATTAATTTCACTGTCATGTGACTAGTCTAGCCTTCAGAATTCAGGCATTTTAAGCCCAAAAAGAACTGGTCAGCATTTTTTTTATAAACAGCTTTTTCCATTCATTTATATCTCAACTAATTTTTCTGAGCATGAATTGAAAAAAAATTGGAGGACTTTTATACTGTAAAAATGACAACAGTAAAACACTACAAAGTTTGAGGTGCTTCCTTGAATGCACATTGCTTAAAACAATTTAGATTTGAAAATTCAAGTTTTGCAAAAGATAGCAGCAGTCACTACTAGATACAGAAATCCGGTCCCTTGGGTATTTAACACATTTTTTAAAATCTTCTTACAGATTAAAATAACTAAAAATATCATAGAACAGATCTTAACCTTGGGTGCTGAGTTTCCAGATTTGTGTTGATTTACAGTAATTCAGGCTCTTGTTACCAAAACTGGCTTTTTGGTATTGAATATTATTAAATATAATGGTGACAGATTAATACTACAATAGAATTCAATTTTAATGATCGTATTTTACAGAGATAATTCAACAATGGATCAAAGTGATTTTTCAAAAGCTATTTTATACTGTAGCTGATATATTTGTCCCTCATGTATACTAATCAGGGGACATTCAGTTGTGAAGACCAAATGAGAAATAATTTCTGTAATTTTTACTGTTTGTTTTCAAAGGTAGGAAAGACTTTCACACCTTTCTTGGGTACCATTTGATTATAGGGGGGTAGAACATCACATCTTGCGAGATTGCTATTAGAGACAATTCTAACCAGACTAAAATGAGCAGGACTCATTCTGTCCTTCTGAGATGGAAGTTGTGCTTCTAAGGATATGTCTGATTCGGGAATTCACTGTTTTTTGTGAAATTGCATTTATTGATCATTTGGGTATAACCATCAGAATAGAGATGCTCAAATTTATCCTTACAATACAATTCCAGTTGTGCTATTATAGTGCATGCTTTATCTCCTCTACTCCTGTCTTATCTCTTTTTTTTTATTGGAAAACAATTTGATACTACTTTTATGTTCTGAAAAATCACTATGCCACTGCAGCATGCTCTTGGGAAATCCCAATTCCATGCTCAGTCCACGAGTCATAATCTCAATTTTGCTATTGACTTGCTGTGTGACCTTGGGCAAGTCACTTAAATCCTCTGTGTTAATCTCCCTCTGATGTTTTAAGGGATAAATTACTTGAACTTTGTAAAACATTGTATAAGTACAATGTATTATTCTCATTACCACTTTTCATTTTAAAGTACAGGAAAGAAAATCCTATGCATTTTCCCTTATGACACAGTTATTCAGTCTAATCACTTACTTGGAAATGGTTATGACTAATGAAGAATTCAACTCATCTACTTAATCTTACTTCCATTTATCAAGCATTATCCATTTTATTATTGCTGATCTTCCAGTTATGTACCCTGAAGAACAGCATCCTATGCATCAGCCAGCTAACATGTAGTGTTACAAACAAATGATACTTTACTTATAGACTTTGAAATATTTACTTCAGAAGAATGCTATTGTTTTGGTGCAAGAAGGAGGAGTGGAAGTAAGAAGCTGAATTTCAGTCCAAAGCTGGCATATGTTCAAACATATTTTTTAAAGAGTAATGGATTGATCACAGTTTAATTCTTTAAAAATACTTTCAAACAAGTTATTTGATTTATTTTTTCTAGATGTTAATGCAAGAAACGAGAGCAAAAGTAAACTGAATTATGACATCTTTCATATCTTACAAGTCAAGGCAGGTAATTCAGCACCAATGATTGAGAAAATCAACTAACATTTCCAAGTGAAAGTCAAAAATCAAATCAGAGGTCAAGTTTGACAGCCTTTGTATTCTGAACTACAGTCTACAGATATGAACATCCTACAAGATTTGGTTCACAATCATATTCAGAAACGGAACCTCAGAGTTTGGTTAGTGACGTATTGACTGTGAATAAACTCATTGATTTTCTATTGCAAGGGTGATTACTTGGAACCTCCAAGGCAACATCCCACCTCTCTCTTCCTCGGGTAATCTATACCTGTCTTCCTAACAGCCCCCTGCCTCCTTCATGCTCTAGGGCCTCTATCATTGGTGTCTTTGGGGAAAGGCATGGTGTTCTCCTATTATCCTATTATCCTCCTGCTGTCTCCAGTTGTCCCCCTCCCAAGAGTCTTTGAAGGGATGTGGGAGCAGAGTGTGACAACTGGCTGCTCTTTCCATTTTCTGTTGTTGGAGACCAGGAAGAGAGGACTGGCAGGTAGGGCCACTGTCTCCCAACTAAAAGAATCGTGTTGGGGCTAGAAATTTGTCTGACATCCTTTCCCCCACAAACAGCAGTGTTGTGTATTTGGTTGTCATGGTTTTTGTTGCTATGGCAACTGAGTTAGATTATTATGGGTTAGCTCAGCCGGTTTCAACCAGCTGAGTGAGCTCTCTGTATATCTGTAAATAAAATGGAGGTTTTGGTTAGCTGCCTGCTCTCTGGCCTCAAGTGATTGCTTCCTACACCGGCTGCCCCAAGGATATAACAAGCAGCAGATGGAAATCCTCCATCTTCTGATGTAGCCGGACCTATACTAAACCCAGAGGCAGGTAGGATTCCAGTCGGCTTGGCATGTTAGCTAGGGAATTATATAGGGTTCCTTCTTCTCCGGCAAGGCCCTTACAGTACCACCGAACTTTTATGGATTCTTAGGAGGCCTTTCTCCGTACTCCTTTGAGAAGAGAGTGTTTAAACTGAACTAAATTGAGACACATCTTTCCTCCCTATTTCCCTCCAGGAGCAAGGCATTGCAAGTAGGAGCTGTTGCTAATATTGGAGGACACAGAAAGCAAGAACAATCAGTGCTTGCCTGCCCTTTATATTAGCTACATGACAAATCAGGTTCAGAGCTCCTTTTTGTGCATTTTGATTCATTTGAGAAGGCAATCTGTCCCTCTCTCTCAGAGAGTAGTGTCTTTGCTGACCATAATCTCCAAAGTATCACCATGTCTCACAATCCTTATGGATTTCCACTAAATTTTTGTTCCTTGCTTGGTGGTCAAAGTTTCTTTCTTTACTTCCAACACACTAAAAACTTGGCTATAAGTGATTTCTTGCATCCGAAGAAGTGGGTATTCACCCACGAAAGCTCATGCTGCAAAAACATCTGTTAGTCTATAAGGTGCCACAGGATTCTTTGCTGCTTCTACAGAACCAGACTAACACGGCTACCCCTCTGATACTTGATTTTAAACTGTCGACTCCCTCCATTATTCTTCCATGTTTGTGCCATTTTAGTTTTTTGAGGGCTCATTTCTCCATAGTTTAGCCCCAAAATATTGTCTCCCATTTGAAACCACTTTTTCAGATCCCTCTTTTTCCTTTCCCAGAAGGACCTGGCCTTACCTGGTCTGATTATGTCTACTGCAGTTGTGTGTGAAGGGGAAGTCAGTCCTACTTACTGGTTGTGCAAAAAGACCCATGGGGTTTGGAAGATAAAACATAGCAAGCTTCTAATCCAGTCTTGGTTTGAGTGATTCAATACTTGCTACAAATATTTCACATTGCGACAGTTCGAACTTTGCTACCTGATGGCAACCACTGTCAATGTGAAAATTCTTGCAATATAATACTTTTTAAACATATGACTTATCTCAAGACATACCTAGAATAAATTGACAAACATTATTGCTATATTGTTCTTCCTGCACATAAGAACTTAATTGGTTTGTTAATAAGTTACAAGATAACACATACATGCCACTTGAACTTCAGATTTCCTTTGCAAGAGTGCCCCCATCCTGTTCCGCACCACACATTGATAAAACCCAGCATGGGACCTTTGCAAGGTTGGGATGATGTATCTGTGAGACACAAAGAGAAAGGCAGAGTTATAACATATCCTCTGTTATGGATGAAAAAGTTACTATCTATTTCCAAAAATAGGTCATGCATTAAGAAGAGTGTCCTATCCACTCTTAAATTTTGTGATGAGTTTCTACATCCTACTCTAACATTTGACATTGCCTCATGCACATCTTGCACCTCTTTCCCATGAGCAAAAATGGATAAATGACTTGCACTCTCTCAAATTATCAATGATCCCATGATACATCCTGGACTATATCCAAGAATGAAATATTTGAATTGTATGGCAAACTTTCAGTCTTATGATCCATTTATGATAAGACTAACTAGACTCAACATTTTGCTTAGTAGTATTGATTTGAGTTTTTCCCTCAACTCAATTTACCTTCATCCATAAGGCAAGAAAAGTCTAATACTTTTCCCAGAGGTGCTATAACAAAACAGAAATCTAAATAATGGCATTGGGAAAGCTTTCCAACAACATTAAAATTCAGGTATGGAAACATCTTTTACTATACTATGTGACCAACTTAACTCATAAGAGTACTGGAGCAGACAAGGTGCATTATATATTGTATTTGTTCTGCTCCTCAGCACACTTAAAAAGTCACTTAGTCTACTAATTGTTCATCTTCTTCATTCAACTATATCCGACTAGTCAACCTGAAAATGAGGTGATAGGCACAATTTTAATATGAATAAAACATCTGAGTAATATAGATAATCCTGCATTAAACAAATATTAATCAAAGGACATATTCCCTCCGGTCACCTCTGGAGATCTTATGGCAGGATTAATGAAACACTTTATGAAAAGATAAGGAAAAATAATACTGCTGAATTTTAATCTTTAAAATGTTATTCCATTAGAGGAAAAGGTGTTCATTTTCTCTCTCTCTCTCTCTCTCACACACACACACACACACAAAATCCATGACAAGAATCAGATGCAATGAAAATGAGGAAGGTGGGGAAAGTCATTTTTTAAAATAAATATAGAACTGAGTCACCAGCTATGATTACTGTATCATAATTACTACTAAATACACATATATTTCTAGGTAAGGTAGCCCACAATCAATAAATTAAAATCAACAAGTTTCAGTGATCAAATGTGACTAATTTTTTTTCTCTTTTGCTAAGCAGAAGACTAAAGCTGAACACTATAAACCACAAAAAATAGAGTCTGACTTAATTGGACATTGACAAGTCATTTTTATTGTTATTTTTTCTTCATAGTTTATAGCTCTTACAAGCTAAAATTTATTTTACTTTTTCTAAAATATTTTGTAATTTTCTGTTTGGCCAATATTGATTTCTTCCCCTTGTGTTTTAAATGGAGTCAAAATTAAAACACCCATTTTTCCTGTCTTCATCTGCACAAGGCCAGGACTGCAGAGCTAGTTTTCCTGCCAGTAGAACAGATTGAGTGGATTAGAAGTGTGCTGCTTTGACGTCCTTTTCTCAGATTTATTTGTGTATCAGAATGAAAACTCTTCTAGTATGATTGTTGGCCGGAAGAAAGAAAACCCTTTAAAGGTTACAAAGAAGAAATCATCTAAACCCACCTAAGCGGTAGCTTCTAACTCTGGATCTACTGTCTCACCATTTGTCAAGCAGGGCAAGTAGAGACACACTTTCTGGAACAAACCTACCATGAAATCTTTGCAGTATATGGTCTAAAATGATGCAGATATCTGCTTACACTTGAAGCAAGTATAGCATGGCAGGGAATTGTTACACAACTTATAACCCAATGCAGCAGACTCAAGCCATTGGTCTTATTCCTTTCCAACCCCATTCACCTACCAAATACCCAGCACAGGAATGGAACTCCTAAATGCAACTGGATGTACAAGAGAGAATTAGTTTCCCACACTTTGGGGGGACCATTCTGTTACTCTCTAGTGCAGGGGTTCTCAAACTGTGGGTCGGGACCCCTCAGGCGGTCACAAGGTCATTACATGGGGGGTCGCGACTGTCAACCCCCACCCCAAACCCCGCTTGCCTCCAGCATTTATAATGGTGTTAAATATATTAAATGGTATGTTTAACTTATTAGGGGGATTGCACTCAGAGGCTTGCGATGTGAAAGGGGTCGACTGTAAAAAAGTTTGAGACCCACTGCTCTAGTGGATTATGAGCACATTTTAAAAGTGTCTTAGAAACCTACTAAACCTTTTCTTTTAAAAAAGGAGGAGATATCTCAGTTCCTCTAACATCCAATTTTCAAACAGGTCAAAAATTTTAGCTCTAGGCTCTTCAATTTAAGGGTAAAGCCTATTTATTTAGGTCTGAATACTAGTGACATAGTAGAATTTTGGAAGCATTCTCAATCCATCTCTAACGTCACACACTCAGCTGACTTCCCAGTGATCTGCTGCAAACCATCTATCCACCTCTCTGCTGGCTGTCCCCTATTATGATGACCCATCACCATGCTTTCCATGATAACTTTCTCAAGGTTATTTCCATTTCTATTCCTGATGTGACCAAAGTACGTAAGTTTGCATTTGTTGATTTCCAACAGCAGAGTTCATTTCTCTCTAATAATACTTCTAACAAGCATTTGTTTGCTTTTTCTGTCCAAAAGAGATGCAAGAGTCCTCACCACCACTGCATCACAATGACTTCAATTTTCTTCTTGTCAGAAGCATTAGTTTCCCAGGAACCACATCAATAAGTCACTATGGAAAAAAACTAAGCTTTTCATTAGTCGAACCCCCATAAATTTCAAGATGCCATGGTTTTTCCACACTTTTGTAAGAGGGGCAATGGCTGAGCAACCTATCTATAGTCTTCAGATTTCTTTGGAGCAGCATCCTTGGTTGGATATGTATGATCCCTCATAATTAAATTAATTTACTGCCTCCACACTTAACCGTTAATTGTGATTTCCACCTGCATCCTGTGGTTATTGATCATGTCAGTGTAAATGCATTTTGTTGATGTTATATTCAGGGAAAGTCCATCTCTCTCTCTTTCCCATTTCCCAATTCAGGTTCTGGTCAGTAGCTCCAAAGGTGGATGCTGCTATTTCAACAATGGAACCTACACCATCAAGTCCTCATGAAGGGATGGAAGGATGGCTTTGTGATTTAGGCAGGTTTTCAGTTTCAGAAGCATCCACAGTCTTAAAATGGCAAATTGTCCCCTTGAATTCAGATACCATCAGATTCTGGTAATGGTTAAATTTGACATCACAACTATACCATAACTATTGTTAGTTATTTCACTGCATCCATAAATATGTATTTGCTACCTCATTTTCCCCACCCCAGTCTGCTTGTTTATCTCATCCACCTGCTAGGTCTTGTCTTTTGGGACTGTAAACTCTTTGGAGCAGTGATTGTCATTCATTATATGTTTATACAATGCCTGGTTGTGGCTTTTAGATGCTATCACAATATAAGTGTTAGATAATAAAATAATAATAAATACTCCCATATGCTGCAAAGGAAGAAAAAAGAGAGACACTTCCCTGTCCCAAAATTATTACAGTCAGGATGATGGAACAGACAAGTGAGGCTGTAACATACATTGGGAAGGAGAGATTAAGAAGGAGATGATTAGAGAGCCAATTCCACAGTCTTTGGGTTTAGGTATACATAGGTAATGTGGGTTCAACATATTTTTGTTAGTTTGTGTTTTGAGTGTAAACATGGGTCTTTTTTCTAGATAATGCTCCAATAATATGCTTTTAGAAGTGATCTGAATGAGGCAAAAGGCTCCAAAATATTTTGGAACGGTGATTCATGAGCAAGTGGCAGCATGAAAGAAGGCAAAAGCCTTTTATGGAAGCATATGAAACAGGAATCCAGGTTGGTGTAACTGGGGAATTGGCTGCATGTCAGGAGGTTAAGGGGAAGAATGCTAAACAGACAGGGAAAGAGCTCTTGACAGGAACTTTATGATGTAGAACCTTAAAAGCAAGGACAAGATTTTTGAACTTCATTCACAGTGCCGTGGGGAGCCACTGGGGAGTGATGTGACTCTTGATCACATAGACTAGTGCTTATGCCTGCCAAATTTTATTGCTCAGATCTTGGTTTACAAAAATGACTAACCAGTCTCCCTATGAAAGGCATCTGCTATTCGGGACTGGAAAGACTCTTAATCTCAGGAATATTTTTCTTCTACAACCTTCTGCCAGAAACATCATAAGAACAGAACTTATTCAGTCTCAGACAAAGGGAATATGAATTCAAGTTTTGTTATCATCAGTTCCAAACCTCAGTGGTAACAGATGTAGGAGAGAAGTCATTCTTCCTATACTTCCCTAAGTACTTCTGAGTATCTGTGGATCCATGAATCCAAGCTGGCCCCTGGAGGCAATCTCCAAATTTAGCCAGGCATTATCTTTTATGCAGTGGTCATTTACTCAGAGTCATTTTCCTTATTGCCATGTTAAGGCCTCATTACAGAATACCCTCTCAAACAGAGCTGAAATATGGACAGCAATGCCCCAGCCATAAAGATTTTTCTAGCATTAAATATATGTTTGGTGCCCTGTGAAGAAAGAGATAAATGTGTGTAAGTCAATCTTCCTCATTTCCAAGAAAGCTTGAGAGGACTCCAGGTAGTTCTGGTACCTAAAGAAAGTCTACTTCATGAAAACACCTAGAAGATAATAAGGTGATAAGTAACAGTCAGCACAGATTTGTCAAGAACAGATCATGTCAGAGCAACCTAATAGCTTTCTTTGACAGGGTAACAAGCCTTGTAGATAGGGAGGAAGTGGTAGATGTGGTATATCTTGATTTTAGGAAGGCTTTTGATACTGTCTCTCATGACCTTCTCACAAACAAACTAGGGAAATACAACCTAGATGGAGCTACTATAAAGTGGGTGCATAACTGGTTGCAAGACCGTTCCCAGAGAGTAATTATCAGTGGTTCACAGTCAAGCTGGAAGGCCATATTGAGTGGGGTCCCTCAGGGATCAATTCTGGGTCTGGTTCTGTTCAATATCTTGATCAATTATTTAGATATTGACATAGAGAGTACACTTATAAAGTTTGTGGACAATACCAAGCTGAGAGGGATAGCAAATGCTTTGGGGGATAGGATTAAAATTCAAAATGATCTGGACAAACTGGAGAAAATAGGATGAAATTCAATTAGGACAAATGCAAAGTACTCCATTTAGAAAGGAACAATAAGTTGCACACATACAAAATGAGAAATGACTGACTAGCAAGGAATACGGTGGGAAAGGATCTGCAGGCCATAGTGGATCACAAGTTAAATATGAGTCAACAAAGCAAACCTGAGTCTGGGATGTATCAGCAGGCATGTTGTAAGCAAGACATGAGAAGCAATTCTTCTGCTTTACTCCACGCTGATTAGGCCTCAACTGGAGTATTGTGTCCAGTTCTGGACACCACATTGCAAGAAAATGTGGACAAATCAGAAGAAGTCCAGAAAAAAAGTAATAAAAATGACTAGAAGTCTAGAAAATATGACCTATGAGGGAAGATTGAAAAAAAATTGGTTTGTTTAGTCTGGAGAAGAAAAGACTGAGAGGGGGTGTGAGAACAGTTTTCAAGTACATAGAGGGTGGTTACAAGGAGAAGGTAAGAAAAAAATATTCTCCTTAACCTATGAGGAAAGGAAAAGAAGCAATGGGCTTAAACTGCAGCAAGGGCAGTTTACATTGGACATTAGAAAAAACTTCCTAACCTAGTGAGGAGGGCTTTAAACTAGGTTCACCGGGGGAAGGAGACCAAAGCCCCGAGGTAAGTGGGGAAGTGGGATACCGGGAGGAAGCACAAGCAGGAGACTGCAAGAGGGGAGGACTCCTGTCTCAGACCGAGAAAGCGGGACAATCAGCGAGTTATCTTAAGTGCCTATACACAAACGCAAGAAGCCTGGGGAACAAGCAGGGAGAACTAGAAGTCCTGGCACAGTCAGGGAATTATGATGTAACTGGAATAACAGAGACTTGGTGGGATAACTCACATGATTGGAGTACTGTCATGGATGGATATAAACTGTTCAGGAAGGACAGGCAGGGCAGAAAAGGTGGGGGAGTTGCGTTGTACGTAAGAGAGCAGTATGACTGCTCAGAGCTCCAGTATGAAACTGCAGAAAAACCTGAGTGTCTCTGGATTAAATTTAGAAGTATGAACAACAAGGGTAATGTTGTGGTGGGAGTCTGCTACAGACCACCGGACCAGGGGGATGAGGTGGACGAGGCTTTCTTCCAGCAACTAACAGAAGTTGCTAGATCACAGGCCCTGGTTCTCATGGGTGACTTTAATCACCCCGATATCTGCTGGGAGAGCAATACAGCAGTGCACAGACAATCTAGGAAGTTTCTGGAAAGTGTAGGGGACAATTTCCTGGTGCAAGTGCTGGAGGAACCAACTAGGGGAAAAGCTCTTCTTGACCTGCTGCTCACAAACAGGGAAGAAATAGTAGAGGAAGCAATAGTGGATGGGAACCTGGGAGGCAGTGACCATGAGATGGTCAAGTTCAGGATCCTGACACAAGGAAAAAAGGAAAGCAGTAGAACAGAGACCCTGGACTTCAGAAAAGCAGACTTCGACTCCCTCAGGGAACTGATGGGCAAGGTCCCCTGGGAGAACAACATGACGGGGAAAGGAGTCGAGGAAAGCTGGCTGTATTTCAAAGAAACCTTATTGAGGTTGCAGGAACAAACCATCCCGATGTGTAGGAAGAAAAGTAAATATGGCAGGCGACCAGCTTGGCTTAACAGTGAAATCCTTGCTTGTCTTAAACACAAAAGAACAGCTTACAAGAAGTGGAAGATTGGACAAATAACCAGGGAGGAGTATAAAAGTATTGTTCAGGCATGCAGGTGTGAAATCAGGAAGGCCAAATCACACTTGGAGTTGCAGCTAGCCGGAGATGTTAGGAGTAACAAGAAGGGTTTCTTTAGGTATGTTAGCAACAGGAAGAAAGTCAAGGAAAGTGTGGGCCCCTTGCTGAATGAGGGAGGGAACCTAGTGACAGAGGATGTGGAGAAAGCTAGTGTACTCAATGCTTTTTTTGCCTCTGTCTTCACAGACAAGGTCAGCTCCCAGACAGCTGCACTCTGCAGTACGGTATGGGGAGGAGGTGACCAGCTCTCTGTGGAGAAAGAAGTAGTTCGGGACTATTTAGGAAAGCTGGATGAGCACAAGTCCATGGGCCCGGATGCGCTGCATCCGAGGGTGCTAAAGGAGTTGGCCGATGAGATTGCAGAGCCATTGGCCATTATCTTTGAAAAATCATGGTGATCGGGGGAGGTCCCGGATGACTGGAAAAAAGCTAATGTAGTGCCCATCTTTTAAAAAGGGAAGAAGGAAGATCCAGGGAACTACAGGCCAGTCAGTCTCACCTCAGTCCCTGGAAAAATCATGGAACAGGTCCTCAAGGAATCAATCCTGAACCATTTAAAGGAGGGGAAAGTGATCAGGAACAGTCAGCATGGATTCACCAAGGGCAAGTCATGCCTGACTAACCTAATTGCCTTCTATGACGAGATAACCGGCTCTGTGGATGAGGGGAAAGCAGTGGATGTGCTGTTTCTGGACTTTAGCAAAGCTTTTGATACAGTCTCCCACAGTATTCTTGCCAGCAAGTTAAAGAAGTATGGGCTGGATGAATGGACGGTAAGGTGGATAGAAAACTGGCTAGATGGTCGGGCTCAACGGGTAGTGATCAATGATTCCATGCCTAGTTGGCAGCCGGTATCAAGTGGAGTGCCCCAAGGGTCGGTGCTGGGGCCGGTTTTATTCAATATCTTCATTAACGATCTGGAGGA
The DNA here is from genome assembly GCF_020497125.1 of Mauremys mutica. Classification (NCBI taxonomy): domain Eukaryota; kingdom Metazoa; phylum Chordata; order Testudines; family Geoemydidae; genus Mauremys; species Mauremys mutica. The sequence goes on along the minus strand of NC_059082.1, from coordinate 76,299,197 downwards.
TGGTGTGGACTGCACCCTTAGCAAGTTTGCAGATGACACTAAACTGGGAGGAGTGGTTGATACGCTGGAGGGTAGGGATAGGATACAGAGGGACCTAGACAAATTAGAGGATTGGGCCAAAAGAAATATGATGAGGTTCAACAAGGACAAGTGCAGAGTCCTGCACTTAGGATGGAAGAATCCCATGCACTGCTACAGACTAGGGACCGAATGGCTGGGCAGCAGTTCTGCAGAAAAGGACCTAGGGGTTACGGTGGACGAAAAGCTGAATATGAGTCAACAGTGTGCCCTTGTTGCCAAGAAGGCTAATGGCATTTTGGGTTGTATAAGTAGGGGCATTTCCAGCAGATCGAGGGATGTGATCATTCCCCTCTATTCAGCACTGGTGAGGCCTCATTTGGAGTACTGTGTCCAGTTTTGGGCCCCACACTACAAGAAGGATGTGGATAAATTGGAGAAAGTCCAGCGGAGGGCAACAAAAATGATTAGGGGGCTGGAGCACATGACTTATGAGGAGAGGCTGAGGGAACTGGGATTGTTTAGCCTGCAGAAGAGAAGAATGAGGGGGGATTTGATAGCTGCTTTCAACTACCTGAAAGGGGGTTCCAAAGAGGATGGATCTAGACTGTTCTCAGTGGTAGAAGATGACAGAACAAGGAGTAATGGTCTCAAGTTGCAGAGGGGGAGGTTTAGGTTGGACATTAGGAAATACTTTTTCACTAGTAGGGTGGTGAAGAACTGGAATGGGTTACCTAGAGAGGTGGTGGAATCTCCTTCCTTAGAGGTTTTTAAGGTCAGGCTTGACAAAGCCCTGGATGGGATGATTTAGTTGGGTTTGGTCCTGCTTTGAGCAGGGGGTTGGACTAGATGACCTCCTGAGGTCCCTTCCAACCCTGAGATTCTATGATTCTATGATTCTAAGGTGGTTAAACACTGAAATAAATTGCTTAGAAAGGTTGTAGAATCTCCATAATAGGAGATTTTAAAGAGCAGGTTAGACAAACACTTGTCAGGGATGGTCTAAATAATACTTAGTCCTGCCATGAGTACACCACACTGAACTAGATGACCTCTCGAGGTCCCCTCCAGTCCTACAATTCTATGATTCTATTAAATCATAAGTTTTAAAGCAGATGCTGCACTCTAACTCCTTAGTTGTCCAATCTTGACAGTTTGCAGTCTCAGTGGATTTGGAGGAAGTCTAAAAACATGTTCCAACCTGACCCATTCATCTACATTTTCTGAGGTTTGGAGTGGGTAAAGAACACTACCAATACAAAATATGCCATTTGTTTTATCTCTGGCACCAAGAAACTAATGGCATTACCAGTAAATCAAAAATATTCATATCCATACACATGCAAATGCCATACCACTGTCTAGATAACTTGACATTTCTGAGACCAGCAAGTACCTTATGGCCAGTCAGAAAAAAAATCTGTCGATGCTTGAGCATCGACAAGACTCCATTTTAATCTCTAATTGACACCCTTAATCAATCAAACATGATGGAGACACTGAAATCAAGGTGATTTCAATCAGTTTGAAGTTTGTCTAATTTGAAAATTATTGCATATTTATAGGGAACTAAATTATAAACACTGTTTTCAAATGCCATTACTGCTAGGGAATCGTATTTGAATTTTCCGAAACTGCTAAAGGGAATAAATATTATATTGAAAATTAAGTCCCTGATTGTGCAAACACTTAAACAGGAATGTAACTTTACTCATGTGATTAGTCCGATTGACTTACATGGGATAATTCATGGTTTTAAAATATGAACATATGTGATTGCAAAATTATGAGACTAAAATGGCATCTTTATTAAAAACTTCCTTCTTAGAGGTATAAAATCTCTGTAATTTCAAAACAAAATTGCTTCAGTATTAACAATGAAAAGCTATGTAGACTTCCAATTGCTTCAGCGTTAACAGTGAAAAGTTATTTAGACTTCCAATACATTAATGAGGTTATATATATAAAAAAAATTTAAAAACACAGACACACACACACACACACACAATAGGCCATTTTTTAGGGCTGTCAATAAATCGCAGTTAACTCACGTGATTAATTCAAAAAAATTAATCACGATAAAAAAATTAATCACGATTAATTGCACTGTTAAACAATAGAATGCAAATTGAAATGTATTAAATATTTTGGATGTTTTTCTACATTTTCAAATATGTTGATTTCTCTTACAACACAGAACACAAAGTATACAGTGTTCACTTTATATTATTATTTTGATTACAAATATTTCCGCTGTAAAAATGATAAACAATTCACCTCATAAAAGTACTGTAGTGCAATCTTTTTATTGTGAAAGTGTAACTTACAAATATTGATTTTGTTTGTTACATAACTGCACTCAAAACAAAACAATGTAAAACTTTAGTGCTTATAAGTCCACTCACTGCTATTTCTTGTTCAGGCAATCGCTAAGAAAAAAAGTTTGTTTATATATACAGGAGATAATGCTGCTCGCTTGTTATTCACAATGTCACCTGAAAGTGAGAACAGGCATTCACATGGAACTTTTGTAGCCGGCATTGCAAGGTATTTACGTGCCAGATACGCTAAACATTTGTATACCCCTTCATGTATAGGCCACCATTCCAGAAGACATACTTCCATGCTGATGATGCTCTTTAAAAAAATAATGTGTTAATTACATTTGTGACTGAACTCCTTGCAGGTGAATTGTATGTCTTCTGTTCGGTTTTACTCACATTCTGCCATATATTTCATGTTACAGCAGTCTAGGATGACGACCCAGCACATGTTCGTTTTAAGAACACTTTCAATGCAGATTTACAAAACACAAAGAAGGTACCAGTGTGAGATTTCTAAAAATAGCTACAGCACTCCACCCAAGGTTTAAAAATCTGAAGTGCCATCCAAATATGAGAGGGACAAGGTGTGGAGCATGCTTTCAGAAGTCTTAAAGAACAACACTCAGATGCGGAAACTACAGAACCCAAACCACCAAAAAAGAAAATCAACCTTCTGCTGGTGGCATCTGAGTCAGATGATGAAAATGAACATGCATTGGTCCACTCTGCTTTGGATTGTTATTGAGCAGAACCTGTTATCGGCATGGATGCATGTTGTATGGAATGGTGGTTGAAGCATGAAGGGACATATGAATCTTTAGCGTATCTGGGACGTAAATATCTTGCGACGCCGGCTAAAACAGTGCCATGAGAACGCCTGTTCTCACTTTCAAGTGACATTGTAAACAAGAAGTGGGCAGCAAATTGTAACCAAACTTGTTTGTCTGAGAGACTGACTGAAGTAGGACTGAGTGGACTTGTAGGCTCTAAAGTTTTACATTGCTTTATTTTTGAATGCAGTTATTTTTCTGTACATAATTCAACATTTGTAAGTTCAACTTTCTTGATATCGAGATTGCACTACAGTACTTACATTAGGTGAATTGAAAAATACTATTTCTTTTGTTTTTTTATAGTGCAAATATTTGTGATCAAAATAAATATAAAGTGGAGTACTGTACACTTTGTATTCTGTGTTATAATTGAAATAAATATATTTGAAAAAGTAGAAAACATCCAAAAATATTTAAATAAATGGTATTCTATTATTGTTTAACAGCATGATTAATCGCAATTAATTTTTTTAATTGACTGACAACCCCACAAGACACCTAAAGTTAGGCTCTTTAGCCCATATTTAGGCACCTGAGAGTGGATTTTTGAAAAGCACTCAAGTGACATAGGAGCACAAGTCCCATTGACTTCAAACTGTAAATGCTGATAAAGGTACATATCCAGGTTGAATCTCGTCAGATTTCTTGACAACTGGAAGTTCAATATATCAAAAGGTCATGTAGGCTGAAAATATAGCATGGGATATTTGCTTATCAATTTTGGGTTTGAGTTTATGTGGTTCTCACAGAAAAGATATAAATAAAGGCCCAGACTTTTTTTTAGAAGATATAAGCATTTTATGTATGAAATTTAGCAGAAAATGCTGCCATATAAAATCTGAAATTCTAAAATAAGGAACTAAAGAAACAATTACAAAACATCTACTTCAGTGATTTAAGACTATGAGATAGGAAGAACATAGAGAATCATCAAAATATAAATAAAAATGATTACATATTTTTAAAAAATATTGTAATCCAAAAAACAGATTTTTATTTTTTTAAATCATGATTATCCATTCAGCTGTCGAAAAAAGGTCATTTTATGTTATGTTCTCCACATTTACCAAAGCTTCAGCATTTTCTGCTAGAGACAGAAACATAATACTTTCAGAATTCATAAGCAGAAAGTTGATCCAAATATAACTTAATCCCAAAAATGAACAGCATTTTTACAGTGATCAAGAGATTATTTTGCTTTCATTTTGTACGCATTCTAAACCACAAGAGAAAAGGAATTTCCATTGTCTGGATGCCAGCAGGGCACTTAAAGTTTCTGCAAGTAATTTAGAAAGATGGACAGCCTATTTGTTTTGAATGGAACAGCCAAGTAGAGAATAGCTGCCTAGAAGATTTCCATTGCAAGATGGATAGTGACATGTATCAAAGAAACCTAAAAAGCTTCTGTTCCAGAACATAAGGGCTCACTCAGCCAGAGTGATTGTGAGATCTTGGGATTCAAGGACAAAACCTTGACCAAAGATCTATGCAGAACTGCAAGTTGAAGTTTAGTTCATTAGAAGACTTTTTCCAATTTCCATTTTCTTTTTAATGCACCATGTAAGTTAAAAGACAGTGTGGCTGCAGGAGAAAGGCAGTGCTTAATTTGTAATGAAAGACATGCCAGAGTTCAAGCAATTAGGTCCCAGGTCTCAAGCAATTTTTTACTTTCATAACTGACATGGCATACCCAGAGGTGCCAGGATATAAACTGCTAAGCCTAGAGGTACCAGGGCTCAGCCCTGACAAACCCTGGCACAAATTGAGCACTGGAGAAAGGCTTTTTATAAGTGTGGCCATAAAGATGCCAATAGAAGGCAAATTTGGGGGAAAAAACATGCTCATTTTAAAAGAAAAGCTGTTGGAAAGACTAATTTCTATTCAAAATATGTTACCAGAGCCTTAAGAATCTACCGATTTAGCCTCTTTTATATATAGGCAAATTAAACTGTGGCCCTCTAAAATTAAAAACACATCAAAATACTGAGATTGCCACGTAGAAAACTAGATCATGCTACTGCTCAAAAACCCTTTTTTATGTTAAGCTACATAACATTTGCTTCAACTTCCAAGATCACCAAATTTGGGACAAAGGCAGTGGATGGGATCCAAGGAGTCTTGTTCTAATTAACAAAAATTAAAAAAAAAAAAAAAAAAAAACAAGGGGGAAAAATGATGTCTGAAGTTCAGATCTACTAGTTCAGACTTGATGCATGCTGATGTGTATTATCCAATATCCTTACTTCAATCAGCCAGTATTGATTTGTTTTTCATTGTGACGTGTCTATCTCATGCCACAAAGTTATAAGGTTCATCTATAAATATGTAAGATGAACTAGTGTATGCAAAGTCACTACAATGCTCTGCATACATAATTAGCATTATACAAAGAAAGAATTTCTAACCTGCATAAGGTAAGTTGCTCATTCAGGATCATTTGTGTTAAGACAATACTGTGCAAAGACTCCAATTACTCTGTATTTAAAGTGTCGAATCCTACCATGAACCTGAGTAAACATTTGGGGGCAGGGTGAATGTCCTCCTGAAAGTACATGCCCTTCATATCAAGAGCTGCAACCCACATGTCCTTTTCTAGGGATGGTATGTGCCCGTGTTATCATGGGAAATAAAATGGTTGAGACAGTGGAGAATGACAATGGGTATCCAGCCATCCTTTTTGGGTACTAGGAAGTACATTGAGTAAAAGTCCTTCCCCTAAAGCTGAAGAGGTACCAGAGCTCTAATGCACCTCGTTCAAAGAGATTCTTCTTCTTGTTTGAGAATCTCCTCATAAGGATAGCCCCTGATGTTATGTCCTAGGGGCAGCCGGTGTAGGAAGCAATCACTTGAGGCCAGAGAGCAGACAGCTAACCAAAACCTCCATTTTATTTACAGAAACAGAGAGCTCACTCAGCCGGTTGAAACCGGCTGAGCTATCCCTTAATAGTCTAACTCAGTTGCCATAGTAACAAAACCCATGACAACCAAATACACAACATATTCCTCCCCGCCCTAATAAGAACATCCCCTAAATAAAACACACACTAAACTAGAGAAGGAGGGTAGACTGCCTCCATTCCTGACTAAACCCTGGGGATTATTTTGCCCCATAACCGTGGGTTCGCCCTAACTAAAGATCCAGCCGATGAGGAGGCCTTCTGTCTCTAGGTGGGTTACGGCGAACTTCTGGTGTTGTTGCACCCGAAAGTACTAGGGGCTCAGGGTCCGCAGCACGAATAGGTGAGGAGGTGGTATCAGCTCGTGCTGGGCAAAGGGGTATCTCAGCTGCCGGCAGTAATGGAGGAGAACAGTCAGGAACAGGTGACTCATGATTCGGTGTCTCACCAGGAGGGGTGAAGTCAGACCCCTCAACTGCAGATGGGTCCTGAAGACTGGCATGACCTGGCAACAGCTGATCTACATGTCGCCGCCAGGTAAGATTCTCTGCAGTCCGGACTGTATAGGAAACAGGTCCTGTTTGAGTGATGACTGTGGCCGGGACCCATTTAGCTCTGGAAGTATAATTCTGAGCCAAAACTGGCTGCCCTGGGCTAAAGGTTCGGTCTTTTGCTCTGGGTGCCCGTCTGATTACTTGATATTGCTGCTGATGTTGCACAGTTTGTCTGGGTTCAGAAGGTTTCAGCAGATCAAAGCAAGTGCGCAGCTGTCGTCCCATCATTAGAAAGGCTGGGGAAGCCTGGGTCGTAGCATGAGGTGTGTTTCTATAGGAAAGTAAGAAGGTATCCAGACGCTTTTGAATGGAGTGTTGTCCCTTTGCTGATTTCAAAGCGTTTTTCATTGTCTGCACAAATCTTTCAGCTAATCCGTTGGTGGACGGATGATATGGTGCTGACGTGATGTGGTGTATCCCATTTGCCTTCATAAAATTTTGAAACTCCTGAGAGACGAACTGCGGTCCATTGTCGCTCACAAGTTGTTCTGGCAGACCAAAACGACTAAAGAGTCCTCGTAGTTTTTGGATAGTACTCTCTGCAGTAGTGGACTGCATTATAGAGACTTCTGGCCATTTAGAATGGGCATCTACTGCCACCAAGAACATGCTTCCTTCAAGGGGGCCAGCAAAGTCAACGTGAATACGTTGCCACGGGTTTTCAGGCCAGTCCCATGGGTGTAGGGGTGCCCACTGGGGTGCATTTCTTACACTCTGACATGACATACAAGCTTTTGCCTTCTCTTCAATAGCACTGTCCAATCTAGGCCACCAAAAATAGCTTCGTGCAATTTCCTTCATGCGCACTATTCCACAGTGACCGGAATGTAGCTGTTCTAACATCTGTGATCTCAGGGGTGGTGGAATAATGACATGCCTCCCCCACAACAAACAACCAGATTGGACCGATAACTCCGTCCGCTTGGACATGTAGGGAACAAGGTCGGGTGAGACCGGAGAGGTTTGTCGAGATTTTCCATGCATCACCAGGTCCATAACTTGGGATAATACTGGGTCAACGCGGGTTGCCTTCTTTATCTGAGTAGCAGTGATGGGTGTATTCTCTACCTGTTCAAAGTAGAAGATTTCCTTTTGGGCACTATCTTGATGTTTGACCGGTAAAGGCAACCTCGAGAGGCCATCTGCATTGCCGTGCAGAGTGGATTTCCGATATTTGATTTCATATGTGTGTGCAGAAAGTATCAATGCCCAACGTTGCATACGACTAGCAGCTAATGGGGGAATGCCTGTGTAGGGTCCAAAAACTGATGTCAGAGGTTGATGGTCTGTAAGAAGAGTAAACTTTCGCCCAAACAGGTACTGATGAAACTTCCTAATTCCAAAAACAATTCCTAATGCCTCACGTTCGATTTGGGCGTAGTTAGTTTCTGCTTTGCTTAGAGTGCGTGAAGCAAAAGCAATAGGTCTTTCTTCTCCCGAAGGCATAATGTGTGACACGACCGCTCCCACTCCATAAGGGGAAGCATCGCAGGCCAATTGCAGGGGTAAGGATGGATCAAAGTGCGTTAGAACTTCAGAATTTAACAATGCATCCTTAGCTTTGTTAAATGCAACATCACAGGCTTCAGTCCACTTCCAGGCCTTGTTCTGCCCAAGGAGCTCATGAAGTGGTTTTAGCAGTGTGGCTAACTGTGAGATGAACTTTCCATAATAGTTCAGTAGTCCTAGAAATGAGCGTAGCTGGCTTACATTTCGAGGTGGGGGAGCCTCCACAATAGCTTTAACTTTTGCAGGGGCCTTATGAAGACCTGCAGAATCGATGATGTGTCCCAAATATTCAACAGAGGGCTTGAAGAATTCACACTTGTCTTTGCGAACTCGTAGGCCATACTCTTCCAGTCTTTGTAGGGTAGCCTCTAAATTCTTTAAGTGATCCTCTTCATTTCTTCCAGTGACCAGGATATCATCCAGATAGCACTGAACTCCTGACAAGCCACACAAGATCTGGTCCATAGCCCTCTGGAACAGGGCGGGAGCCGATGTGATTCCGAAGGGCAGGCGACAGTATCGATAAAGCCCCTTATGAGTCACAATAGTCAACAGCTCTTGGGACTTTTCATCGACGTGCATCTGTAAATATGCTTGACTCAGATCAATCTTACTGAACTTTTGTCCCCCAGCCAGGCCTGCGAAGAGGTCATCGATGCGGGGAAGTGGGTATTGCTCTGCACACAACACTGGGTTGACAGTGACTTTAAAATCACCGCAAATCCGGAGAGAGCCATCTTTCTTCACTATTGGAACGATAGGAGTGGCCCATGAGCTATGGGTAACTGGTATTAGGACTCCATTGGTGACCAGGCGCTCCAGGTCTGCTTCAACTTTTGGCCTGATGGCATATGGCACAGTTCGGGCTTTCAGATATTTTGGTGGACTGCCAGGTTTAATGTTCAATGTCACAGGCCTGGTCTACACTAGGATCTTAAATCGAATTTAGCAGCGTTAATTCGAACTAATCGCTCAACCGTCCACACCAGGAAGCCATTTAATTCGAACTAGGGGGCTCCTTAGTTCGAATTTGGTACTCCACCCCGACAGGTGGAGTAACGCTAAATTCGCACTTGCTAGCTCGAATTAGGCTAGGTGTGGATGCAAATCGAACTTAGTAGCTCCAGGAGCTATCCCACAGTGCACCACTCTGTTGACGCTCTGGACAGCAGTCCGAGCTTGGATGTTCTGAGCAGCCACACAGGAAATGACCCGGGAAAATTTGAAATCCTTTTCCTGTCTGGACAGTTAGAATCTCATTTCTTGCTTTGACATCGGGGCGAGCTCCGCGGCACCTGCAACGATGCAGAGCTCTCCAGCAGAGGAGTCAGCCCAATGCAAGAATAGAAAGAGATCCCCAGCATGGACAGACCGGGAAGTCCAGGATCTGATCGCTGTGTGGGGCGAGGAGTCTGTGCTGTCGGAGCTGCGCTCCAACAAGCGTAATGCAAAGACCTTCGAGAAGGTCTCCCAAGCCATGACACAGAAAGGATACAGCCGGGATGCGATGCAGTGCCGCGTGAAAGTCAAGGACCTGAGGCAAGGCTATCAAAAAGTCAGAGCGGCAAACGGACGCTCCGGAGCACAGCCCCAGACATGCCGCTTCTACGAGGCACTGCATGCCATTCTCGGTGGGTCTGCCACCACTGTCCCACCAGTGACCGTGGACTCAGTGGATGGCATAGTGAGCCAGGACAGTTCCTACTCGATGTTCGCCGATGGGCAAGACGACGAAGGGTCCGTGGAGGAAGGCGCAGGCGACAGCGAACACAATGCCCCTTTCCCTGACAGCCAGGATCTCTTCATCACCCTCACAGAGATCCCCTACCAACCCTCACCGGCCGTGAACCCGGACTCAGAGTCAGGGGAAGGATCAGGCGGTAAGTCGTATAAACAAGAAAATATTTATTTGCTCGAAAACATGTATACCAAAAATATAAATTCTATCTATAAATACTATATCTAAAAGTTTTTAAAGGGAAACTAAACGAACAGTAGGTCTACACAGATTGGGATGGAACAATAGTCCTCCATGGACAATTCCACAAATGCTTCAAACAGTTCCTCAAATACCCTCCGCAGGAGGTTTCGAGGAAGAGGTGCCTTATTTGGTCCTCCGGTGAAGCTCACTCTTCCACGCCACGACATCCTCAGATACAGGGGAACCATCGCCTCTACCAGCATGGCCGCGTAGGGTCCCGGTCGGTGAAGTGCTTCCCTTAACATCCTTTCTTTCTGCACTCGAGAGACACGCCTCAGGGTAATCTCGTTACTGAAGTGCTGCATCTAATTAGGGCAATTAGCGAATAGTTACTGTTCTTAATGGTTTACTTATACTTTGCATAACAAAGCCCCGCGCTTAGCAGCCACGTGCTGTAGGCCACACAGGAAAAGCATACATTGATCTTTCCCCTGCAGTGTCGGGAGTGGCTGCAAAAGGGTCATAGTATCTGATTTCCAGATTGCCTTTAGCACGACGGCACAGCTATCCGTTAACTGATAAGCATAATGTACTGTAAGGCTTACCAGGACTCTCTGCTAGAGGGATTCTGCTATCTCTCCCGACTTCTCCGCTCTCCTGTGCAATGGCGCAGCCAATCAGAGCGTAGGCCAAAATGTTGTGCTTCTCTGGAGACCACGTGACACTTGTTGTCCGGTACGGTCTTCTTCATAGAAATTGACTAGACGGTGTTCACTGTTCGCCAAAATGTATCTGTACAAGGAAATCACTAACTTTCCCCATCACACAGCTTCGGCTCCTTCCCGGACTGCCCCGGCATCCCCCTCGCAGAGACTGGCAATGATTAGACGGCGAAAGAAGAAGACTAGGGACGACATGTTCGCTGAACTGATGGCCTGCTCCCGAGCAGAGGCTGCAGAGCAGAAACACTGGAGGGAGACCCTATGTGAGCAGCATCGCACACTCATGGAACGTGAGGATAGGTGGCGGCAGGAAGACCAGCAGACCACCCAAACGCTGCTTGGTCTCATGAAGGAACAAACGGACACGCTTCGTCGCCTTGTTGATGTCCTGCAGGACCGCAGGCTGGAGGACAGGGCCCCCCTGCAGTGTCTCTGCAATCGCCCTCCCCAGCCAAGAAGTCCTGGCCCCCCCTCACCCAAAAGTACAAGACGGAGGGGTGGTAGAGGCCGTGAGAACTGTCACTGAACCAGAGCAGAGCGGCCGTGTACCCCGCACTTCTCACGTTAGAAATTTGTAGAAGTGCTTCCCTTATAGGCTCAGCCAGTCCCAAATCCAAGGTTCATCCCCCCACTGTTTATTAGATTAATAAAAGATGTTTGCTGTTAATCACTGTTTCCGTCATGTCTTTCCTGTCAGAGGATTTTTCGGTGTATGGGGTGGACAGGGGTTTCATACTTGCACGGTATAGCCTACAGTACCAGGGTACAGACTTGGGGAAAGGATCAACTGCGGGGCACACACACACTGCAGTCAGTAGGCACCAGGGTCATTCTGTGTTGTGTATGCTGCCCCTGATCATTTCGTAATGTGTATGCTTGTCCAGGGTCCTAGCGCCTGCCACGCCATTACTGTGAAGGCAGGCTGCCCTTACGATGCACTTGCAACGGATCCACGAGCCTATCCGCTGCCCTGAGCCCCAACAAGAGCCCTCATCCACGGACAGATAGTCACCCTTCTCCCACACCCATCACCCCTTCCCACGCAGAAACCCGCAGCCCACTGCCGTCATCCAAACCCCTATGCAAAGAAGGCACCACTCGCCCCTTCCTGCAAACCCTCCCCTTCATGCAGAACCACTGTCATCCGTCCCCCACCCCAGAGACCTATGTAGGAGCAGGAGGATGTCAGTCCTCTATGGAGGAAGCGGTCTGTACGTCAGTGCACACCGTGCCCAGCACAGTATGCGTCCATGTCTCAACACCAGAACAGAAATGCAAAGTAAAAGAAAGATTTATTAATAATGAGTGTAACAATTAATTTGCTTAAAAACGTGCTTTGGAAGTGGGGGAAACTTGGAGAACGTGGCATGTAGCCGCAGATCCAAATCGACACAAACTGACACAGGCCCAGGGTCAGTTTCTCTTGAAAGCAAGTGGAGAGTCATAGGTTACCCTGCTCTCCGAGGAAACTTGCTTTCAAAGCCTCCCGGATACAGAGCGCTTCCCGCTGGGATATTCTCTCGGCACGGGTGTCTGGCTGAGCGTAAACTGCAGCCAGGCGATTTGCCTCAACCTCCCATCCGGACAAAAAGGCCTCGCCCTTGCTCTCACAGAGATTGTGCAGCACACAGCAAGCAGCAATAACTACGGGGATATTCTTTTCGCTGATGTCCGAGCGAGTGAGTAAGCTCCGCCATCTCCCCTTGAGACGTCCGAAAGCACACTCCACCACCATTCTGCACTTGCTCAGCCGGTAGTTGAAGAGTTCCTTCTCTCTGTCCAGGGCGCCTGTATAGGGCTTCATGAGCCAGGGCATTAGCGGGTAGGCTGGGTCCCCGAGGATCACTGTAGGCATCTGCACATCCCCAACCGTTATTTTGTGGTCCGGGAAGAAAGTACCTGCCTGGAGGAGTCTAAAGAGACCAGAGCTCCTGAACACACGCGCGTCATGAACCTTGCCCGCCCACCCGACGTTGATGTTGGTAAAACGTCCCCTATGGTCCACCAGTCCTTGCAGCACCATTGAAAAGTAGCCCTTTCGGTTAATGTAATCGCTGGCCTGGTGGGCCGGTGCCAGGATAGGGATGTGAGTCCCATCTATAGCCCCACCGCAGTTTGGGAATCCCATCGCGGCGAAGCCATCTATGATGTCCTGGATGTTTCCCAGGGTCACCACCTTTGAGAGCAGTTGCTCAACGATTGCGTGGGCTACTTGCATCACAGCAACCCCCACGGTAGATTTGCCCACGCCAAAGTGGTTCGCTACTGACCGGTAGCTGTCTGGCGTGGCAAGTTTCCAGAGGGCTATGGCCACTCGCTTCTGCACACTCAGGGCTGCTCGCATCCGGGTGTCCTGGCGCTTCAGGGCAGGGGACAGCAAGTCACACAGTTCAAGGAAAGTGCCCTTACGCATCCTGAAGTTTCGCAGCCACTCTGTGTCATCCCAGACCTGCAGCACTATGCGGTCCCACCAGTCCGTGCTTGTTTCCCGGGCCCAGAATCTCCGTTCCACAGCATGAACTTGACCCATTGCCACCATGATCTCCACTGCCCGGCATACCCTGCTTTCTGAGAGGTCTGCGCCACTCTCCTCACCGCGCTGCCGGAGCCTCCTCGCCCGATTTCTCAGCAGCTGACTGTTGCAGAGGTGGACGATAAGGTGCGAGGAGTTGACAACGGCCATAAGTGCAGCGATGATCGCAGCGGGCTCCATGCTCGCAGTGCTGTGGCGTCCGCGCTGTCACTGACCAGAAAAGTGCGCAAACAGATTTCCCACCGGCGCTTTCAGGGAGGGAGGGCGTTTGTGAGTGACGGTTGAATGATGACAGTTACCCAAAACCACCCTCGACACATTTTTCCCCCAGCAGGCATTGCGAGCTCTACCCAGCATTCCAATGGGCAGCGGGGACTGCGGGAACTGTGGGATAGCTTCCCACAGTGCACCGCTTCCAAAGTCGACGCTGGCCCCGTGAATGTGGACTCAGAAATTCGAATTAGTGTATTTAGTATGGATACACAAATTCGACTTCATAAGGTCGAATCCACAAATTCGAACTAAGTTGATTCGAAATAGTCTTGTAGTGTAGACAAGGCCACAGTGATTCCCTTCATACTTCCCAAATCATCTCCAAAAACAGCAGCATGTTTCCTTAGTATAGGGGTTAGACTGGTTTCTTCTTTAGTCATCCGGTGCACTTCTGCCCAGTTCAGCTGAATCTTCCCAAGCCAAGACCTACCCATTAAGGCTGGGTAGTCACCTCTCACCACAAACAGTGGCAATTTAGCCGCCTGTCCATTGAGCTCCACCTTAACATCAATAGTGCCCAACATGGGCACAGCTTCACCTGTATACGTCTTCAGAACAGTTTTTGTTGCCTTAAGCGGAAGATGCTGTAGCTTTTCCTTATACACAGTCTCAGGAACCAGCGAGACAGCTGCACCGGTGTCTAGTTCCATGCGTATAGGTTTGCCCTCCAATAAGGGGGTTACCCAGTATTCATGTGAGCCCGCTGCCAAAGACAAAACATGCAGTGGCACTTCCTCTTGTGAGGAGGTGTCACCTTGATCATCCTGGGTCTGCTCTAGGGTATGCAAGGTTCCTCTTTTTGTCGGCCAGACCACAGGCCTCTTTTTCTTTTGTTTACAGGCATACTCAATGTGTCCCTCTTTGCCACAGTGTCGACACACCAGGTCCTTACACCAGCATTCTGATGCCTGGTGACCCAGCTTACCACAGCGGTAACATTCTTGACTCTGCACCGTTTTGTGGGTCAGTTCTTGTGACACTTTTTGCACCCTAGGGGATGCACCGATGTATTGTGCCTCCCTTGTAGCCAGTTCCATGGAGACAGCAATATCAACAGCCTTCTGTAATGTAAGCTGGGCCTCTGTCAGTAGGCGCTTCCGTATAGCTTCACTGCAGAGGCCACACACTAACCTGTCACGCAGGGCATCATTTAACATCTCTTTAAATTCACAGTGTTCTGCTAGCTTTTTTAAAATGGCTACAAATTGTACAACTGTTTCATCTTCCTTTTGGTCTCTTTTGTGGAACCTATATCTTTCAACAATTACCAGTGGTTTTGGGGAGAAATGAGACCCCAGGATGTCACTGTAAGATTTAGTCTCAGGCTTAACAGGGTGTAGTAAGCTGCGTAGCAGAGAGTAGGTTTTAGCCCCTACAACAGTTAAGAATATTGGCACCTTCTTCGCTTCTGTAATGTCATTTGCAATACCAAAAAGCTCAAAACGCTCAGTATACACATGCCACTGCTCTGTATTCTCATCAAAAGGCTCCAGGGGCCTGGTCAGAGTAGCCATGATTTTTAGTTTCACTTTCACAGTCAGTGCAAACAAGCAGCTTTTTTTCTTTGTTTGGTCTTTACCTTGACTTCTACTTCCTTCTGTTACTGGAGCAGCACCAGGATCCCACCCTCGTTGCCAGTGTTATGTCCTAGGGGCAGCCGGTGTAGGAAGCAATCACTTGAGGCCAGAGAGCAGACAGCTAACCAAAACCTCCATTTTATTTACAGAAACAGAGAGCTCACTCAGCCGGTTGAAACCGGCTGAGCTATCCCTTAATAGTCTAACTCAGTTGCCATAGTAACAAAACCCATGACAACCAAATACACAACACCTGAAAGGGGGTCGGCAAAAGGTTTTGGAGGGGGCAATGTAAACTCAATCACATAGTCAGAATGGATGATATTTAAGTCCCACTTGTCCATAGTTATTGAACTCCAGGTGTGGAAAAAGACCAACAGACAACACCCAAAGGATGTGTGGGGATTGGCAGACAGTGGCATTACTAGTTTGCAGCTCTCAAGCTCCCATAAAAAAGAACCCTTATTTAACCAGGATGTTTATCTCCTGAGATGAAATCAGAACCAATTATATCACATCCAAAGTTTAAATCCTGCAAACAAAATCTTTATGTCAAAATGTGCCCTTTCTTGCAATACATTCCAACATACCTACAGCACAAAAACCTTTCTGGGGGAGCACATGAATATTAAGACAGCAAATCTAGAAGTTTTCCATGCATACCAGTTCAAAACCCTTTTGTGCTTATCTTGGGTTACAGAGAGCTATTAAAATTAAGAACAGACTTGCAAAATTAATATTTTATGTAACTGTTATTGTAATTATTAATAGTTCATATTTTACTAGCTTTTCAAGCACATATAGCTGTAGCAAATGTGCTTTAATTAGATATGAAAAACAAGAATAGTTAAGTGCTAAATAAAATAACCATGCCTTACATCATGGCCTGAAATTGAATATAAAGATAAAAAACAAGGTACTGTGTATGTAATAGGTGTGTGGTCTCACACACACACACACACACACACACACACACACACACACACACACACACAGAGTTATAGTCCACTGATCTGAGTTTGTTACAAGACCAGTGCATGGTAAAATGATAATTTTTGTTTTAATTTATTACAGATGTGTGCAAATCTGAATACTGAATACCATGGCAATCTGAACTTTTTGTTTCAGTTCACACGTGTCAGACATATTCTTATTCAGATTTTTTTCCAAGAGCAGAAAATAAGAAGTTTCTCACGCACCCTAGCATCTCTAATGTTCTCGAGTCCTACTCTCTGCCTTTCGATACCACCCGAGAGGTCCCAGGTCCTGCCCTCCTCCTACACTCTTCCTTCTTACCCCTTAAGTGACAGTTAGTGTTTTCTGATCCTTCTACCAGCTTCCCTGCTGCTCATACACTGCAGTCAACTTTGCTCCTGTCAATCAAAACAATTCACTCAGAGATGCTCATACTTCCTGCTGTGATTAATCATCCTATTAGATGTTTTCTTCTAAAAAAAATATTTAAAATCTCCATTTTATAAGCTAACTAACACACACCATGGAGTGTGTTCAGCACGTTTTGACATATCTGAATAGCTGGCATTCACGAAACTGTTCAACTGTAAGTGGTCCCACATAAAGTAGTATCCCTTAATGTTTAGGGGAAGTGCAAACAGAAGTAAAGTTGATGTGGAAGTAGAGACTCTGAATGGCTCCGTAAGCATTCCCTTCTTTGGGGGTAGAAGACAGATTACTGGCATTTACTATATTGAGAGAGAGAGGATACAGGGAATTCTGTTAATTATTCCCCCAAAATTATTATCCAAACCCACATGTTCTATGCAGTACAGGTTTGGGGAAAAAGCAAACTTCTTTCCTCCACAGTAAGATCCCTTGGGGGCAACAATGAAAGTTATAGAAAGAAACCCTTTCCTGGGCTTAATCAGAAGAAATTATAAATCTATTTAAGTTTATACACAGTAAGGACATTTTGATTTGTCTTTCTATACTAGACAAGAATAAATCTGGATGAAGACGTTAACAGAGCTAGTCCTAAAAGAAGTAGATAAGACTTAAGCCAAGAATACCTCTTTCTTCCAAGAACCTCAGATCCACTGAACTTTTGAGTGATTGTGGAGGAGAAATTGGAAGAGTCCAAAACACAGGCATATGGGATAGCACTGACCCCTTTTCATGTCAATAAAGTAGATAATGTAGGGAAACTTAATACTTAGGTTATTATATTCTTTAGTACAGGGAACAGGCTTTATTCCATAAATATGCTACAGTCAACTGGGTACGTAATTTGGCTGGATCTGTACTGTCTGAAAGAAGAGAAGATGTGATGCAGGCATGAGATACTGCAAAGAGATTATCCAGTGCAGGAAGCAGAGCCAAGTGATTTAACTTCAGTATTCAGATTTACCGTGTTCTACTACTGCAAGTGGTGCAGCTGCAGCTGTTTGTGTGTGTCTTGAATGCTTTGTGATGAAATGGTCATTCCAGTCTTGCCACAAACAGCACCAAAGCACTGCAGCCCTTCAAACAAAGCTGAAAGTATAAATGGAATTAAAATGGACCCATTCCATAGTGAACAACTATCTTAAGAGGCAGAAAAACAACCAGTGTTGTGAACTAAGAAACATACTCCTGAGAGTAGAGGTGAAGGAGAGATGATGAGAAAATGTTCCCTTGTGAGTTACTGTCACTTATCTGATCAATAGAGAATGGTAGCACTTCCTTCTATATGTCTACTTTGGTAGCAACTGTCTTCTGAAATAATACTCCACTGCCAGCAACTCTGTATAGTGCAAAGGTGGCCACAATGTGGCCAGCAGAGCCCTGTAATGCACATTTCTGCTCCACTACATCTTTGCAAAAGAGGTGTGGCCTACATAAGTGTGGGGACTGTACGTTCTAAAATTCCTTGCTTTGCAAGGTGCAAAGGAAACAGAAAAACAATAATGACATGGAGAAAAAAATCCAAAAAATAATCCAAGAAAGATGGAGGCATACTCGATAGGTAACAATCTTGCATTTCTAAGGATCAACAAGACTTAATAGGGCACCCTCATTTCTACTTTCTATGATTTTATAAAGAAAGAGTAAAAGGAGGGAGTAGAGAAATGGAAATAGGTGAAAGTGACAAATTTTAGATTAGCCAACTTCATTTTATTAATTGCATTTAATTTATTCTAAATGACCTAAAACCCAATTTCAAAAAAACCCAAATCTAGGAAAATAAATATGTCATATAAAGTAGTCAAGTGGCCAACATGAAGCTTGGTGTCATAGGATTTACCCGTTTGCATTGTATTACTATTTTACCAATTTGAATAAAATTACAAAAAATACAAAATCTTTTTTTTGTTGGCGGGGGGGGGAATAAAAAGAAGAAATGCTACTCATATTTTCTGTTTGGCTTTCTTTCAACATGTGCAGTTTTATATTCTAATAGCTATGTGTTCGTTACCTTGGAAACCGCTGTAGGGTGAATTTTGATTGGCTGTATTATCAGATTAATTCTTACAATTGTGGATACTGTTTAAAAATGGCGCACGTGTTTGTGCATTTTTATGGAACAGGTGCCGAGATGTCACCTCCTCCTCCTCCCCAATGTAAATGTTCAACATTTTAAAAGTTTGTTGTTCCTGTGTTATTGGAAGTGCAGAGAATATGAAAAATTATGCTGAATATTAGTAAATTATATTTTGGAAAAATCTACAAAAATGAATTATGGGCTAGTCTGTTTATGCAACTGAGTTACAAGAACAGTTATTATTGATGTGAGCAGGGATTTTTAAGGAGCAATTTTGATAGAAGCAGTGATATCAAAGTGAATATATAAACAAACAGTTATAAATAGCTGAGCCCAGGAAGAGGGAAGTGACAGACATGCCCTGAAGTCCAAGGACTTTGCTATTGATGTCACATGGAAGGCATTCACACATTATGGAGATGGGCAGTGGTATAAAACTCTAAAATTGATAGTTATCAGAATGTATGCACTGGTATTATTTCCACATACAATGCTATGAATTATTTTTGTTTACCTTGAGTATATAAATATAAGGATGCAGCTTTTTTTTAATTTCAAAATTAAGCTTCACATTCATAGAAGCGGAAACAAAAAGAGTGGTGATTTTATACTAAGGGCTTCATTCTGCGCTTTCTATAACTTTGAATGCAGTGGGGGCTTTGTCTGGCTATTGAGAAGAAGAGTCTTGGCTACTTTAAGGGATCCCCCACTTTTGGGCTGTAGAAAGGAGGATTGGAGAGCATCACCTGAGTCAGGGACTGACTGAAATGAGCTCAGGTGGGCCACTGGCCTATGTGCATGTGCGGGAGGGGTATTTCTACTCCATTCCCTGCAGACAGAGTCATCTTTCACCCTGAAGCAGCAGCACCCATCTTCCCTCCCATGTAAGCAGAAAATACACAGGTTTTATCATCTGCACTAGTTACTTGTTTCAGAGCTGGAAAGGAATTTTCCTTCACTAGCTTTTCCAGGGCAGAGTGGGCTTCCCCTGCTCCTTCCCCACAGCAGGTCAGGGGCCTGGTTGGGTTGTTGCAGTCTAGCAGATGAGAGGTGTCCAGTGCAGATACTTGTTCCCTAAGGAAGAATAGCTCCCTGATAAACCAGGGAGTTGGATTGATGGGAAGTCATCCCCCAGGGAAGCTGAGGAAGGGGAGCTGGAGCATCTAACATCTAGGAAATTGGGGAGACAACCTCCTTTCCCAAGCCCCTTTAAATCTTCATATGAGGGGAAGGCTGTGGGGTCCCAGCAATGAGTTGGGGCCAGAATAGGAGGGAGGAGGGCTGATGGCAGCACTCCCCAAACACATGGAAATGATTAAGGAAGGAATGATGACCTGCACTGAACAATTTCTTGCTACGTCATTGAGGCCAAATTAAAACCACATTCCTTGCATCTTGTTTTTCTTCCTGCTTGGCCAGGACAATAGCTCCTCCAAACTCAGTTCTCTATCAGGGGAATGTAGCTCAGTCAATATAACATATACTGTGTAAAATGGGCTCTGCTTTCAACCCCCCATACTTGGTCTCCAAAATGGAGAAGCAAGGTACTAGAGTAGCAGCTAGAGTGAAGTAAAAATGGAGAGTGAAATGAAAAGCCTTTTGTTTAATTTAAAACAGAGTTTTTTGTTGTTTTAGAAGACACTATTGTACTGGGAAAATTCCTGTTTTCAAAGGTGAGTACACTTATATAGGCATCATTTAAGAAATCCTTGAAGATGATATTGTAAGATGATATTCTCTTCTACTGCATTCCCATTTTAGGGCCTGAGTTGTAGCAAGTTATAAGCATTCTTTTAGCAAAACAGCAAGACACTTTCAAAGTTCCACTCAATTTAGTGTATATAACATCACATTTTATTTATATAATGCCATTGTTCCAATTTTCTTCATGATGCATTGCACTGCCTGTCATCATTACCACACTGTGATATTGTGACTAATAGCAAATCTCTTCTAAGTGCAATCACAAAAAATTATTGCAATTAAAACGATATTTAAAAAAAATCCATTTACTTATATTCAGTGGAGTAGGCCGTGATTTCAGTGTCATTGTGTAACCACTTAAATTCCAAGGGCCAGCTGCCTTCCGCAAGGCACGTGAGTACAAGACGGTTCCCCTCTAGATGGATCTGGGGCAAACCAGGCTCAGTCTTGAAGTATGGTGCAACGTCATCTGAAACACACAAGAGAAAAAATGTTTTCATGACTGTGAAAATGGATATCATCCTTGATTTTAGGCCACCCATATTTAGCTGATTTCCTCCTAAATTATTTAATAAAATAGGAGACTAGGCTGTCCAGTACTTAAGTATCAACCTCCTAAGCATCAACCTTCTGTATCTAGAAACATGCTACTGGTTAAAATGCTGCTTGGTTCACAAGTTAAAAACAAGTTTGGAATCCTCAGCCTAGGCTCCTCTTCATAGGTGTTTATTTACATGGCAAAAGCATTGGACAACCTGGAACATATTCTTGAGCCTCTGCTCATCAGAGGTATACAACAGAAATCTACACAGTGCCTACATCTGTGTTTAATGTGTCTGGTAGGAGCTATTAACACTAAATCCACTCGCAAAACTTTAAAAATCCATTTTGAAAAAAAAAATCAGAAAACAAAGATTGAATGGAAGTGATCATCACAGCAGGACAAGTGTCATGGCAAATGTATAATTTTGACAAAAGATCAGCTTAGAACAAAACATCTTACAAAATAGCAAGATTAATGTGTCTTTCAGTATTGTCTCTAACAATAGTATCTTAAATTATATTTTCTGTGACCAATCACAGGTTTTGAATTAGGGTGTTTTAATAACGTTCAAGGGTCAGATAGATGTAGCATGCAAACTCTTATTCTTCTGTGGATCACAATTGCTAACAATACTCCATTAGATGAAATTAGGGGTTGTTAATTCAAACATAAAAGATGCTCCTCTTTCACGTGGAAGGAAATATCCAATAGGATTACGAAACATTCTGAGCCCAAACAAACACCCACTGACATTCATGAGAGCAGGATGTGGTTTATGTAATCTAATCCCGGCTCCAGTCAAGTTAGTTCAAACTACACCTCTACCTTGATATAACGCTGTCCTCAGGAGCCAAAAAATCTTACTGCATTATAGGTGAAACCAGGTTATATTGAACTTGGTTTGATCCGCCGGAGTGCGCACCCCTCCCCCCCCCGGAGCGCTGCTTTACCGTGTTATATCCAAATTCATGTTATATCGGGTCACGTTATATGGGGTAGAGGTGTATCATCAGCTACCAAATTACCTGAAACTAGACATTACCACTACTAATAGACCATTTTGAAAAGACAGATCAAAAGAAAGCTGAATGTTCAAATTTTCTTTATCTGGATATGTCTTTTTATTTGAATTACACTAACAAAATCCATTAATGGTACTGAGCCTGTTTAGTAAACATGCAAGGCCTATTTGTGCATGGAATCTGGACTCTCTTCCTAGTTGTTTTATAGACTTCCTGTGTAACCTTGGGCAAGCCACTTAGGGGCAGAGCCTCAGTTAGTTTAGACCAGAGGTTGGCAACCTTTCAGAAGTGCTGTGCCGAGTCTTCATTTATTCACTCTAATTTAAGGTTTTGCGTGCCAGTCATACATTTTAATGTTTTTAGAAGGTCTCTTTCTATAAGTCTATAATATATAACTAAACTATTGTTGTATGTAAAGTAAATAAGGTTTTTAAAATGTTTAAGAAGTTTCATTTAAAGTTAAATTAAAATGCAAAGCCCCCAGGACTGGTGGCCAGGGGCCAGGCAACATGAGTGCCACTGAAAATCAGCTCGCGTGCCACCTTCGGCACGCATGCCATAGGTTGCCTACCCCTGGTTTAAACTGTTGTAGCTCCACTCAAGTTCCTGGAGCTATGACAATTTACACCAGGTGAAAAACTGCCTTAATCTCCCTATATGAAATCCAGGAGAATTCATTCTTTGTATCTTATTTTCCATCTGTAATTTGGGGGTAATAATTCTTCCCTTACCCACATGGGTGTTGTGAGGGCAAATTAAAAAATATAAGCTACTTAAAAACCTAAGAATATAAAAGAATTTCCGTTGATCATATAGGACGGTTCTAACATAGAAAACTAAGACAATCTTTACATTTACCACATTACACAAAATGTGGACCTGATATTGAATACAAAATGAGCCCTATTAATAGAATACATTTTACTGTCCAGATAGAGCTTTAAAGAAAAAATAAGTCAATACGGAACTGACGCTTTTTTGTCTGGCAGATTATTCAGTTAAAAATTCCATAAAATTAGGTTCCTATCACTGTTAAACTATAGCAATATTACTTTCCAGATCACAAACTTTTAATGTATAAAATCAGTAGAATATACATCAACGTTGGTTTTATGCACTAGTCAAATTCCAATTAAATTATACCAAGTTATTCAACAAGAAAGTCTACAAAATTCAGCTCCCATTGGTGTAATAGTGCATAAATACAAATATGTTGCTTTCCAGATCACAGAGTTTCAGTACAAAAAATATGAAGAGATAGAGGTTTAATCAAGTGTGAAAGCAATTTCACCTGTGTACTCAAGAAAAAAAAATAATAAAAAGAAAGACCTGAAAGGAACCCAACATACAGCTGCTGGTGAAATCAGTGGAGATGCTCATGTTAGAGCTCCTTTGAGAGGTAGGTGCTAGCAAGGCACTCTCTAAAAAAATCTCTGACTCTGCAATGTGCTTCCTTCATCCTAAAGTAATGTTTTAAACTAGACCATCAGTATTTCATCTAAATCATTAAGATATTCTGGATACTGTGTGTACTGGTATTCAGGCTTTGCAAATATATTTTGATTCAAAGGAATCCTAGATTAATTTCTGTAATTCAAATGTTCTTGATTTTGATTTTTAAAAAATAGAATGTGTTGATGCAACACAGTACTGCAGAATTTCAAAAGGTTCTATAGTAGCTTAAAGATATGATGTGGTGATATTATTAAAAATAACTCAGATGTTTTAAGGCCAGAAGGAACCATCGTGATCATCTAGTCTGACCTCCTGCACATTGCAAGCCACAGAACCTCAACCACGCACTCCTGTAATAGACCCATGATATCTGGCTGAGTTACTGAAGTCCTCAAATCATGATTTGAAGACTTCAGGTTACACAGAATCCACCATTTTCTCTAGTTTAAACTTGCAAGTGATCAGTGCCCCTTGCTGCAGAGTAAAATGAAAAAAAACCCAGGGTCTCTGCCAATCTGACGAGGGGGAAAATTCCTTTCCAATCACAAATAGGGTAATCAGTTGGACCCTGAGCATGTCAATAAGACCCACCAGGCAGACACCTGGGAAAGAATTCTCTGCAGTAATTCAGAGCCCTCCCAGTCTAGTGTCCCATCTCCAGGCAGAGGATATTGTGACACCCTGGCACCCCAATATTCACCACTGTCATGTAATTAGGATATGTTTTGTACAAGGTATGCCTTGTGAGGTATCATTCTAAAAGTCTTGATCTGCTAGACATTAATATCTTGTTGGATTGTATGTGCTACCATTGTATGTGAAGTTATACATTTGGCTATGTATGTGTTACTGAAACATGTTGTGAGGTGGAAAACACCCACAAGCAGCCTTTCAAGTACAACAGTAAAAAGACCAAACAATGTTAATGGCTTCTTGAGGAAATGCACACAAGCACAAGGATTATTCCAGGAACTGGGTACAATAGAAACCTCTCAGCGATAGCACTACACAATGGGAACCGTTTGACCCAGGTCACAGCAAAAGAGCTTTCCAGCATGTGGGAAGAAGATATAAAAGGGGGACAATGACATCATGATGGCAACTCACTCTTCCTACAACAACACATCTGGAAACACCGGAGGGGCAAGGACTGAACAGTGGGAAGTGATGGTCCCAGGCTAGAGGGATTTTTAGTCTGTGTATGAAAACCTGCCAAGGCAACTTGTGCCTTAAGAATTTGCCAGCCTATTTTTCACTCAATGTGAGAATTTCCTAATTATATCCTACCTGTCTAGTGTGTTAAACTCAGTTTGCGGTTTTATTTATTTACTAAGGTAATCTGCTTTGATCTGTTTTCTATCCCTTATAATAATTTAAAATCTGTCTTTTGTAGTTAATAGATTTGTTTTTATTTTGTCTAAAACCAGTGTGGAAATCATACTTGGGGCAGAAAGCTGTTGCATCTCTCTCTCCCCAATGAATGAGGGAGTGAATTTTGTGATCTTATCCTGTACAGTTCTCTGTGCAGCACAAGACGGTATAATGTTGGGTTTACACTCTGAAGGGAAGTGTGTGCCTCAGCAACTGGGAGGTGCCTTAGCTGAGCCTTCCCATGCAGAGCTGATCTCAGCACATGTGTGTGAAGCTGCAGCTGGGTGTGTCCCTATCTGTGTGTATGCTGGTGAAGGAGCAAGCTTGGAGAGCTTGCAACTTATCACAGCACCACAGAGTGAAAGGGAGCCCAGGCTGCTGGGTCAGGTGGGCTCAGTGGTACCCTAGTGCCAAGTGGCACCTCGGGGGAACCCGTAACAGATATTTGCTATTAGCAGTCACAGATGGGCCACGTTCCATTGTAGGCAGGCTCATCAGACAATCCCCCTCTACAAATTTATCAGCCTCAGTCTTGAAACCAGTTAGGTTTTTTACTCTCAATGCCCTTGGAAAGTTGTTCCAGAACTTCATTCTTCTGATGATTAGAAACCTTCACGTAATTTCAAACCTACACTTGTTGATGACCAATTTATATTCATTTGTTCTTGTATCCACACTGGCGCTCAACTTAAATAACTCCTCTCCCTCCCTGGTATTTATCAATCTGATAAATGTATGGAGAGTTATCATATCTCCCCTCAGCCTTCTTTTGGTTAAGTTAAAGAAACTTTTACAACAAACCTTTCTTCTGATCCTCCAGGTAGCCCTTCTCTGCACCTGTTCCAGTTTGAATTCATCTTTCTTAAACATCGGAGACTAGAATGGCACACACTATTCCAGGTGAGGCCTCACCAGTGTCTTGTATAATGGTACTAACACTTCCCTATCGCTGCTGGAAATACCTCGCCTGATGCTTCCTAGGACTGTAGTAGCCTTTCAGTCGTATGACATTGGCAGTTCATAGTCATCCTGAGATCAGCCAATACACACAGGTCTTTCTCCTCTGTGCTTCCAACTGATACAGTCCCAGCTTAAAACAAACTCTTTGTTAGCTCCAAAATGCATGACCTTACACTTTGCACTATTAAATTTCATCCCATTTCTATTACTCTATAACTTTTCTCTATATCATAAAAGCTGAGCTCCTGGAAAACAATACCAAGGTATGTAGCATTCATATGTTAGTATTACAAAAAAACTCATAGAATTAGATATATAAATTACATTTTTAGGATTAATATCACATTCTGAATTATTCCTTCTCATCATTTTTAATACTTAAAAATCCCTATTAAAAATAAACTCTATTCACTCCACTGCCATACCCAATTCTTCTGTTTGAATATAGAACTTTTATTGTGATTTTTATGTCCATTAATGGTGTGAGAGAGAATTATGGAGAAGTGCATGGATATTCCAAATTATTAAGGAGGAAAATTATATCTATCTTGGCCTTATAATGTCTAGTCAATTACACTAGATGATTTTTGAATTCAGTTACATTTTATAAAGTTTTGTTTCCTCACATTTAAAAAACTTTCAGTACTATTTCCAACCAAATTCTGTATTATTGTTCTAGACAAAAATATGTATTTATTAAGGTTTTAGACTTTTTAAAATGAAAAGTAATAATATTGTGATTAATATTAACTTGACTCGTTTGTACAATGATGCTACTGTATCTTATTTCTATGCTTTCAGATATGAATTCTTTAAAAAACAAAAAAAAACAAAAAAAAACAAATGCCAGCAACTCGGATGTCATTCATTCTTCCACCCCATTTTTTTTTGTAAATAGATATCTTGGTTGTGAGTATGTTACCAATTTGAGCCAATACTTAAGAATCAATGAAACATTATATTCTAGCAGTGCATGGGGTTTTTGTTGTTGTTGTAGTTATATTTTAATGGCAACGTTTACCCTAGATATTTAGATGTTTTAATTATAGTACATTAAATCTAGAGCTTATATTTTTCTTTTGTATATGCTTCTATTTTGCCAATAATTTAGCAATAATTTATCAATCTAATTATATTTTTCAATTTTAAATAATTTAAATATATAATCTACATAAAGGAACTAATAAAGTAAATGTCTTGCATTATCTACTTTACCACATTAACTTGGATACTTTTTGTATCTTAATTGTCAAACTGATAATAGGACATCAAAGAATGCCCCCCCATTTTTTTTATAAACTAGTTGAGCTGAGAGACCTAATGACTGTAATCTATTTCATAACCTGCCCTTTTCTTTTATTTTCCTTTCCTTTTTTAAAAAAAGAAATAATAATCCACCCCCAGATACCAGAAGAATCAATTGTACCATAAACAAGGGGTGCCACTAGCACACAAATTCTCTAAAATGTTCTTATAAAGTGACAATAAAATTTATTAAGCCACCATAATAAGCGCTATCAATCAGGTTAGAGTCCAGCTGAGAAAGGATTAGAAATCTCAGCATGAATGAAGCAATCAGCCTGAGTGGGACCTTTATTAATCACACTCTGGTTTTTAGACAGCTGAATTTCCCAGGGTGACTAACCTTTTGGTTAAAACTGCTAATCTTCCTTTCAAAACTTATTTTATATCAAACTCAAACATTTTCATTCTCCAGCCCACTGCATGAAGGACTGAAAGTTATATCTGATCAGCCAATCAATATGAAAATTATGAATCTCTTCTTGTTTTGGTAAATAGCCCCCAAACTTCATTTGCAGATAGTTTTGGGTACAACAGTAAAACTGCAAAAATTATGAAATCCACAGATTATTGCAAAGAAACTTCTCTAAGTTTTAACAGCAGAAAGATCTCAATACTTTAGCAGAATAAGTCATAGCCCACTTCCAGGTATTTTGCTTTATAATTATCATAAATTAAACTCAGCTACATAGCCATTACTAAAATAATAGTATAGTGCATTCTATGATATCATCCTTGCTGGGTTTTTTAATTATGTTTTCCCACTTCCTTGAAAATGTTCAACAATTCAATAATTCCAAATGGGTCAGTGATTAGAGCAAATAAGATTCTACAGTTTTTGTCTTATACTTGGTACAAAACATGTCAGACATATGGAATCAAATCCCATCAATTTCATTCAAGGCAAAAGAGAAAATTTCTTTCCAATATCTCTAACTTTTCTGAATGTATTGAAAGCTGTAAGTACAGAGAATCAATAATAAGGAAAAGAATACAGTAGAACCTCAGAGTTATGAACTGACCAGTCAATCACACACTTCATTTGGAACTGGAAGTACACAATCAGGTAGCAGCAGCCAAAAGGGCGGGGGGATGGAAATGCAGTATGGTGTTGTGTTAAAGGTAAAGTACTTTAAAAACAAAAGGAAAGAAGCATTTTTCTCCTTCATAGTAAAGTTTCAAAGCGATGTTAAGTCAATGTTCAGCTGTAAACTTTTGAAAGAACAACCACAACGTTTTGTTCAGAGTTCCAAACATTTCAGAGTTACAAACAGTCTCCATTCCCAAGGTATTTGTAACTCTGAGGTTCTACTGTATATAGCTGGATAAATAAATTTTAAGACTTCAGTCTAATAATAAAAAGCATTCAAGTACATATATCCATGCTTGTGGAGTTTTGCTACATAAATAAAGTGGCAGATTTTGTTTAACCAAGCTAACCACAGATGTGTAAAGAAATGGAATAAAACCATTAGTCCTATTTTTTCCTTGTGAGACTATTGAGCCATCCAGTGAGATTAATCTCCAATGAAATGGACGTCAGCAAAATAAACGGTTGCCCCAATAAGATATTTGTTCCTGTTTTTTCAGTGGTCTTTTTCAACATCCATGGTAAGAAGCAGACATGCTGGTAAAAAAATCCTCCTGTTACTTCACTCTTATGTAAGCATTTTCCCTTTCTAAAAACAAACAATTTATATAAAAGTCAGAGCAAAACTGCTGTCAAACTTTGCACCTCGCCTTATCCACAAAGATTTAAAACATCACTGCTGATACAGCCCACCAAGAGGTTTTTTTCAGATTTCAAATGTTATAATCAAGCTGGTATTGTATAAAAGTAGTCTTCAGAATTCAATCCAATTTTCTTTGAAGCTAAAATTTAATAGACCTACTGGAACGTTTTAAAAAAGAATATAGCGCAAGATATAAATTATCCTGATTCTCCAGAAAATTTACTTAAACCCTTTAAGTAATTTTATCCTCTAATCTTTTATTCCTGATTTTCTCATCAAGCATTCACCATTACTTTATCAAATTCAATTATGTAATCAGCGATCACTAAAAATTCACTACAAGAAAAAATGAAAATAAAATACCAAGCAAAGCTTCTAAAAGAAAAGGTAGCAGAAAAGCCTTGATGACTGTATTTTCTTTGAAGCCAAGTGCAGTGCCATGGAGAACTAGTCCATATTTTCACTACTGGTGTTCATTTATAGAGTATAATGATACTTATACGCCCAAAGCATGTTTTAAACAGAGTTAGATCAAGGCAGTTAAAGTGGGAGGCATTTAAATTTCAAATTGGACTATTAGGGGGAAGTTAACTGTGACTCCCATATGGCAGACCCAGAATAACCACTCTAGGAAGTATAAGTTCAGCCAGAATGAGGAAAGCTGACCCAGGAAGAAAAGAAGGATACAGACGCTAGTTAGAATGTGGGGACACAGCTGGACAAGTCAACATGACAGAGGTAGTCTCTTTATTAGTTCAATTGTTGGACAGACAGAAAAGCCCAGTCCAAAGAGGGACCCGGTCAACTCAAGGTTCAGCAGAGCTCGAAAGAAGTAAAGGAGCCCCAGGACAAGTTCCTTTAAGTCACTATTTCAGTTTCACTGCACTGAAGTTTGGTTCAGCTTCTCAAGTGAGTACTTCTGTGTTTGTATATTCCATTCAACCCTCCCTTCTATTCACAGTGCTACACAAGCAAAGTTGAACACATTCCTAAAATACATAAATTTTAATGGTATAAAACCAATTAATTAATTTCCCCCCTCACCACCAAAAAGCCAGGGTATAATTTAGAAGCAAAAGCAGCATTTATACATTCATAGCCCAGAAGCATATTTTTCCTGCACACCAAAACCTTACACATTCACATTATTTGCTTCTTTTTATATGTCTTGTTCTGGTAATCAGCGCTTCTTGACCTGACTGGAGCTTTACCTGCCTGCTGGGATTTTCAAAGCAATTTAAGATAGTTCAGTGCCAAAATCTGACTGAAATTGAAACTCCTAGCCCCTTTCTGAAGAGGTAGAAGAGGCTATAGTTATCTTGATCTCCTGGAAAGAAACCTTTCCAACTGAAGTACTAAAAGGACATAAACA
Source organism: Mauremys mutica (assembly GCF_020497125.1). Lineage (NCBI taxonomy): Eukaryota > Metazoa > Chordata > Testudines > Geoemydidae > Mauremys > Mauremys mutica. The sequence goes on along the minus strand of NC_059082.1, from coordinate 76,269,095 downwards.
AATTAAAAGAAGACAGCTGGGGCCCCAAACTAAAGACTACTGATTTGGGAAAGGCTGAGTAGTTACAATGAGAGAAAGGATAGTCCAGTAGTAAGGGTGTTAGCTTGAGACTCAGGAGATCTGAGTTCAAGTCTTTACTTTGCTGTTGGGCAACTCACTTAGATTTTCTGCACCTCAATTCTCCTTCTGTAAAATGGAAGAACAGCAATTCCCTATTTTAGGGTTGTTGCGAGGATAAATAAAAGTTAAGACTATGAGGTGCTCAGATACTGTGGTAAGTGGATCCTTATGAGTATCTTAGATAAAGGAGTGCCTTAGATCTAGAGATTCAAGGGATCTTAAGTAGGAGCTTTGTACCTGAACCAGCTCCTTTCAGGGAAATTTATCTCCAGTTCTTCTGTACAGAAATTGTCCGGCAGCATCTGACCCTCTGTATCTTATTTCTAGTGTATAAAGTGGGCCTTGATAAGGGTTGTGCTGAAGAAGCAGGGTGTGTGTAAGCTGACTTGAGCAACAAGGAAAGAAGAACACTAGAAGGCAGTCCATCCTGTTGGTTGGTGATTGGTTGTGATTCGTTACAGATGACTGACTGGATGACACAAAACTACAGCAGTTTACTTTAAGCTTACTTAAAAAAAAAAAAAAAGTTAAGAAAACCAAGTGGAACAGCATGGGGTTAACAGACTAAAAGAAAGAAAAATCTTTTCAGTGAGCTTGAAAGAAGAATGCAATAAAAAGAAATGGAATATAAATATATAAAAAGCAAGCAAGCAAAATAATGAAATTGACAAAGAAAACATTTTCATCATCGTTATTTTACATACATTTTGAAAGTATCATGCTGAATAATATCCACAGTTTTATGAATTAATCAAAATTAAACTCATAAATATTTATGGATTTTTCTTCTATGGATAATGGTCTTGATTCCACCAAGTTACACTTCTCAAACCTATAATGCTACAGAGATACCAGAAATTTTCATTTCCAGGGCCAGTACTGTCAACACTGCCAAATCTTTAACCACAGACAAGAGCAACACCCCATCAAAGACAGGTTAAAATGCTGGTGTGACATTTACTGCTGATGCTTCAGTGCACATGGCATGGAGAGAAAACAGCTTTGTACTGATTGACAGCTGAGAACTAGAACCTCCTAGGGAATCAAGACCTCTTTTTATCATGCCCTGGCTTGGGCACATCCCAAGGTTCTTTTTCTTCTTTTCAAAAGGAAATTTCCATCTCTTATCCCCTTAACTCCCCTTACCTCCACAAACACACAAAAGTTCTGGATGCAAGATTTATTCCCCTGTGCAACTGAACCTGCCTATCTTGTATGGCTTAGAAGTATGGGGAAGGTCAGGCACTGAATCTTGGGCCCTTACAGTATAGGAACCAAATTGAATGGCTTAGTTTCAGGGGCCCAGCTTTTTTTAAATTAGTCCTGTGCTTGAGTTCAAACTTTTAAAATACAATGTTGAGACACAGTAAAAGATCACCATTCACTATGTCAAAGGTACATTAGCATATTGGAGTCTCCTTAACAGTATTTCTCTGCAAGAAGGCTGTTCTAGCCAATATGTTGGCTAGTTGTGATTCAGCTTGTTTTGGCTGTAAGTGTGACAAATCTTTGAAAAGACCAATTAAATTAAACAAATGTTTTACTGCCATTCTCCAAATGTATATTTCAAAACAGATAAATCACACAGTGAATCTTTCCTTAAGATACAAGATAGTATTTTTAAAAATACTATTATGGTACTACATGATCAAAGCTTCTGTCATGGGGTGTATGTACCCCAGCTACCTAATATAGGCACTGACAGCCATTGCTGATTGGCAGCCTCACAGCGGCTGGGAGGATAGAAGGACAGGAGTGGACAGGCCTGGGTTCTCCTGATGGACCTAATATCAGATGTTTTTTCAGATCCCTGGGTACCAGAAATAGACTGTGTGATATTGCACTCCATATTCTTCACAGTGATATTATATGATTATCACATAATTATAATGCATTTTATGCAAGATGGGTCATGTAATATGTCATTGAAAAAGTTATGATTTGCTAAATATGATTATGCTATGTTGTATCATTTTTTATCTGAAGTTATGAATATTGACTATGTATCTGTATTTCAAATGTAGTTACACTGGGGTGATGCCCACTAGGCAAGATGCTTTCAGTCTAGATAGCTGGTAGGGAAGGGCCTATTTAGGGTAATGAGCCATTAGGGAAATCATTAAGTCCTAGGGGAAGCTTATCCGTCACCTGCTGAGCCTTCCTGAGAATGTACCAGACAGCCTGTAAGTAATGGCTGCTATGACTCCACAGGTTCATATGACCAGGCCATATGACTCTGGACTCCATCTTGTGGTGTCAGTGTTTTTCCACAAACTGAGTTTGGGGTAAAGGGTTCCTGGCATATGCATAAACTATATAAGGCAGAGAGTGATGTCATCTGTTGTTCTTCAGTCCACACACAAGAAGACTCCTAGAAGCAGCTGGGGAGCAGAGACTAGAATGGGGGAAGTGCTGGACCCTGGCTAAAGGGATTTCTAGCCTGTATATGAAAACCTGGGAAACCCAAGCTGCAAAGCAAAGGCAGCTTATGCCTTAAGAATCTGCAAGCCTGCTTGTACCATCACTCTAATTCATATCCAATCCATCTAGTATGTTAAGATTAGTTTGCATTTTTGTTTATTGCTAGGTAATCTGCTTTGATCAGTTTGCTATCCCTTATAACAGAGGTTGTCAAACTGGGGGTCAGGACCCCTCAGGGGGTCACAAGTTTATTACATAGAGGGTCGCAAGCTGTCAGCCTCCACTCCAAACCCCGCTTTGCCTCCAGCATTTATAATGGTGTTAAATATATAAAAAAGTGTTTTTAATTTATGAGGGGTCGCAGGCAGAGGATTGCTATGTGAAAGGGGTCACTAGTACAAAAGTTTGAGAACCACTGCCTTATAATCATTTACAAATCTTTTGTAGTTAATAAACTTGTTTTATGTTTTAATCTAACCCCCCTGTGCCTTTAAGTGAAGTGTCTGGGGAAAAATCTCAGCTCGGTTTAACAAAGTTTGTTGCCTTTCCTCTCAACATTGAGGGGGAGGTGAACTGGATAATAAATTCATACTGGTCAGGGTTTTGACCAGGGCAGGATGGTATAGCTCTGTGGTCCTAGGCTGGAAAGCTGATGGTTATTTTGGCTGTAGTCTCTGTATTGTTGGTTCATGCAGTGGCTGGTCAGAGAGCCTGTATGAATGCTGGAGGAAGTGTAGGAACAGGAGTGGGTCTGCAGCTTGCCACAGCAGCAAAGTGTGAGAAAGGAGCCTAGGCTGATGGGTCAGAGGACTCAGTGGTACCGCAGTTCCAGGTGACACCCCAGGGTGAACCCATCACTGCTGAGCTGAGTAATGGCCATGCCTCACTTGGCCAGGAGGGACACCGTTGCACTGACTCACAACTTCCCATAAAGGATGTGCCTCTAAATTCTTATTAGAGACTGAGGCCCATATTGGACCTCAAGTTAATCTGAAGTAAATCCAGAGGAACTCCATTTAAGTTAATGATGTTACTCTTCAGTTTCAGCAATGTAAATCTGCTTAGATTCTGCCTTAGATCTTCAAGTAGCTGAGTCTATGTAACACACTACACAAAGACAGGAGGATGGCTACTAGATGTCAGTACTGTGGTCTCTGTACAGACAGAAACTTCAGTGCGGATAGAAGATTTGGTTGGCGATGGTCCATGATCTCAGGATGAAGTAAAGGTTCATGGGGAAAACTACTTCTGTATCTTTAGAATATCTAGTTAGTGAAATACTAGATCAACAGATAATCAACAGGTGGACTGTGGGCCAAATCTGGACTACCAGATGCTTTTGAATGGACCCTGAAATCTTTATTTTTTTACTTTCTCTGGAATCTGACCCTTGACTATACCTTGATCAAGCACATACTCCACCTCATTTTCTTGCCAATATTCTCATCCCAAAGTACCAGGGTAAATGCCTAAATGCTGAAGATGCTGCTGCTATGGCATGGGCACCTAATAATCATACAATTGATCATGCCAACTATAATAAATGTCAAGGCTGCCAAGGTGAACCATTCAAGCAGTACAGGTTTCCTGCTGATATTTTAAAGGAAGTCATACCACTGAACTGTTGGAAGGCACTAGCTAAGCACCTGGAACCAGAGTTTGTTGAAGTGCTCAACCAGCTTTTAACAGCAGTAGCCTCCTTTTCAGGCACAGAAAGAATTTGGACTAACTCATTCAATGTTGAGAAATGGATTGGGAGTTGAAAAAGCAGGAAAACTTGTCTCTCTATTCTAGTTTAGAAATAAAAATGCCAAGGGGGAGGATGAGATCTACTACTTTAAAAAGTTTGAAGGATAGTCTACATAACTTACACACATTTTCCAGAGACTTAGGCAAGTAGAAACTTAAGCTCCAATCACCTTTCATTTAGTTATATTTGAAAATTTCCCCAGGCTGACCTGAAATCAGTTTATTTCGTTGACTACAGTTAATATCTGTGTTCCTCTTAATAAATCATTTAGCTGTAAATGTGAAACATGTTTTGATAAGCTTTTAAGTATCCAAAACATTTAAGGTTGTTCTGTTTAATAAACGTGTTTAATTAAATTCCAGTAACCGTTCTAATGCAGCTTGACAAATCATGAGCGAAAAGTTAAAATTTACCATTTGCTAACATACTTAAATGTACAATAAGCATTTGTACATATTAACCTATATAAATTGCTTAAAATGTATTTAGTTAGTGTATCCTCCTACACAGCAAAAACGTTTAGCAAATCTAGAGGAGAGACTATTTGCTTGTAAATCAAACATGTTTTAATGTTTGTAACTGTCAATGAGAATGCACCCTTCTTTTGAAAATAAGTGAAGTAGAAATAGAAAAGTTGATTCAAATTGATTATTTAAATTGAGGCTTTCCACTTGGTGATTTAAAATCATGAGTTAAATAGTGTTGGTTCAAATCAATCCACTCTGTATAAAAGGCTGTCAGACCAACCCCTACTTGAGACACTGGAATGACATTTTCATTCAACGTAATGCTTCTCCATGTCTTATTCTTTCCATCTTCACTTCTGATGATTTCCACGAAGTTGTGAGTATGTGCAATGCAAGAGGTCATTTTGCTACTCTTATCTTTTCTATGGTTGCTATTGTACTTGTTTGTAAACAAAGTCTTAGTGTTTCTGTGTACATCACTCACCAGTCTCATTTCCTATAACATCTCAAGTAGCCACCTGAGTAAAAGAATCTGTTATTAGTGACTTGGCATTTTTGCAGCCTACATTAATCAAAAGCTAAACAGGTATATTCTGCTGGAATCATAAAATCATGAACCAACAGGAGGATGACTTGTAAGTGTACAAAACAGAATGTTTATAGGAGCTGGGTACTGTCACAAGAGCCGAGGATGACCAATAACCTCATTGTGTTTAGAACTAAGGATATCATCATCTTGGTTACCACCACAAGACACTGAGAGGGATGTGCCAATATACCATTAGGTTGTCTTTTTCTTAAGCCTGAAATATGTCTTGACCAGATGAGGGAACCAGCTGCCATCACTATCTTCATGGCTAAGTTCTAAGCAACTCCTGAGATGTTAACCTCAGGTTCTGAAATTCCTTTGATAGCATGTCAATTTCCACCTCTCCCATTTCAGTTTCTCTTTTACCACCTTCTGTCTAGTAATACACTCATTTTGCCAATCAGGACAGTCTAACATTGCCACATTTTACTGTGATTATTTTGGCAAGCTAAAAGCAACACCATTCTGTGACACTAAGCACCCCTGTATTAACACCCTATACACTTTTGTAGTAATCTTTGAACAAAATATGCCTTGTGAGATTTTAAAACTGATCTCACCTGATCATTAATATTCTTGTGTGATTTATGTATGCATGCAATAGGTATTAAATTATGACTCTATACTGGAATTATAAGTAAAGGGTGTCTTAACCAGGTACCTCAGGGGAGTTGTTAAATAGGTCTATCCTAAACAAAGGAATGTGTGTTTACCTCATTTTACATACAAGCAGTAGGAAGACCCCCTCAAGCTAACAAGGAGTAGATGCAAACCTCACATATAATTGAAGGAGAAAACAGCATGGTGTCTACACCAACACGAAAGAGAAGCTTGGTCTGGGATTTTCTTTTCAGCAGAATCCATTTCAAAGGTTGACTAATCTATAAAGACAAGAGGCTAACCCTCAAGGGATAAGCAATTGAATCAACTGATTGTATACAATATTATAAAAGTGTATAGAGTGAGTTCTTTTCTGAAAACTAATAACACTGGTGATATCATTGTGAAATGTATGTATTGGCACTATGTTGGAAATTGTAGATGTTTGTTGATATTAGGCTATGCAGTGTGCCCAGACAGAAGGGAATACCACAGCTATCTACCAGTTTCCAATGTAAACTAAGCATGGTGGAATAAAAAAAAAGGAAAACCTATTTACATAGATGTCATATAGGAGGATGGGAAGCCCAGAGGAAGGGAAAAAACAGTATGAGGTCATCCTGCTTCTTGAAACAAGTTCATTGAACTTTGGAAGATATAAACAAGGAAAGAAGCCACCTTTGGCATCCATCACTAGACAGACAAGAGACCAGAACACTTGCAAGCTGAAGAAGATGGGTCCTTTAACCAAACTGAGAGGTTGAAGTCTCTGGAACTGACTGGAGGCAAGAAACCTGCTTAGGCAAGAGATCTTTCACCTAAGACAACAAGGGAAGCCAGTACCATGTACTTTTAGGGAAGGTCCCAAGTCAGCCATGGCTGGGAAGAAAAATGACTGGTGAGAGAACAAAGCCTGTATCTTGCTAGATTAAGTTTGAGCCTTTTAGATGCATATTTTCACTTTTATTTGCTTGTAACCCTTTCTAACTTTATTCCTTTTTACTTAGCATCACTTAACCCAAGTCTTATTGTTAATTTTTTTTTACTATAAACCAACTCAGTGCAGTGTTTAAATGAAAGGGTGTACTTACCCCAGTTAAGTTAATAAGCTGTGATGTGGTTCTGTCTCTTTATAAGAGCAACAACCCTTATTTCTTTGAAGTGTCCAGGAAAGGGCTGGAAACTTCCAGACACATGGTTTTGGGAAAATCTGAGACCAGGACTGTGTTGGGGTCACTTGGGTGGTTGTAACCAAGGCCGGTAGAAACTACAGTGTGAATGCTATGTTGCTGGCAGGCTGCTGGACCTGGGCTGCAGCTATACACACACATTCAGGGTGTGACCTGCATGCTGGTAGGCTGGTTGGGAGCTACAGCAGGAAAGCATTGTGAGGCATCCAGGGTTACAGAGCAGGTTGTGACAACCCCTCACTGGTCTGAATTGCATCCCTGAATGATAGTTGCATGTGGTTTTTCCAGCAACAGAACTGTAACCCAGCACCAGATGCTCTATTTTACTATTCTTTCTCCTCTTTGTGCATGTTTTGCCTTAAGATAAGCCAAGAACAGCCTGTAACAAAAGCCAAGGATCTGAACTCAAAGTGACTTCTCTCACCCTCCTAAGAAGGGCATTTGATCAAACTGAGAAACTGTCAAGCAAAGAGAGAAGGAGAATAAAAGTTTGAAATGACAATTGTTTAAAAACAAAAAACCGTATACAGTTAATAGTAATTTAGGTTCAGGATACTGTTGCTAGGGTCTTGGCTTACCTTGTTGAGTGCCTTTTAAACATTTATTAATGGTGTGGCAGAGAAAATGTATCAAATAATGTAACTTTAAGATTATCAGAGTTTCTTAGAAGGTGGTTTCCCCATCCTGCTCCAAAACAGATTCCACATAAATTGTAGCGGGTGAGAACAAAAACTTCTTGGGGCTTGACTTTATTCACAGAGACACAAAACCCACACAGAGACACACACACACAAAATACCACACAAATATTTCTCCCTAGACTTGGCTGCTCCTTGGGTTTATCTTTGATTTCTCAAACCAAGAGAGGTCAACTCCCACCATTCATATTTGGATGGGGTAATAAGCCATTTTCAGAGAGAGAGAGAGAGAGTTGGTGACGTAATCTTTTATTGGACCAACTTCTGTTAGTGAAAGAATCTTGAGAAAGAGCTCTGTGGAACTCAAAAGCTTATGTCTTTCACCAAGAGAAGTTAGTCCAATGAAGATTACCTCTCACACCTTGTGTCTCTCATATCATGGGACCAATGTGGCTACAACAGTGAGTTAGCAATAGACATTTAACTCCCAGCTGATCATCGTGTGCTAAAAGGATGGGGCTAAAATTCTTGAGTCTTGCAATGATATTTTGCCATTTTATAGCTCTCCTCTTCCTGCTCCCCAGTAGATATTAAAATCCAGCTTGTGAGCCTGAAGGAAAGTCCCTGCTGGCAACTGCAGGCTTCAGCCTCTTAACTCCCAGCCCTCTGCTCTCTAGCTATTTGACAATGCTATCTTCTCACTATATTTGCGGAAACATACTAAATTAAACTCCAGATTCGACTATGAAAATCCATAATCTTAATATTCTTATCCATCTTAAATAAACCTTCAAGTTTATCTGCTGCGAGAAAAGCAAGACACTGGCAGAAAAGTCTTTCCTCTAATGAACAGGGGGGAAAAAGCTAAAGATGACTCATTGAGTATTTGCCTTGAGAATAAATGGGAGGACTCCTGATTTTACTCTCTATTTCACAAAATTTGAGTCTTAATAAAAATAAATTATTGGTAGTTGTCCCTTATATAGAACTCAAAAAGAGAATCCATCATCTCATGAAAACTGTACACTTCTCATAGCCCTTTCAGAATTAATGCAAGGTTATTATCTTCTTTGAATTCTACAAGGTTATCAAAAGGAAACTCAGTACAAATGCTCTTAGTACCTTAAAAAAATGCCTACAGTTGGGCACTAAGATCCAGTGTTTCAGGTATGCAATCAGATCTGCTTCAGCAGCTGCAATTTAGTAAAAATTCATGTTTGTATAAGTCACTGACATTTTAACCAAACACTGCAGACCCAGCAAGAGCATCAGTACATCAGCCTGCCATTGTATCATACAAGAACACAATGTGGTTCAACCTCATTCAGCTCTGTTATGGTTTTCTGCAGGCTGAGAGAACATAAGAGCTCAACCTCTGGTAGTCGCTAGAGTTTTGTTTCTATTCTGAACATCTGTAAACACGGGAATAAAGCACACCTGAAGAGACCATTGCAGCATCCTTGCTAAGAGCCAGTGGGATCACTTATGGAGTGATTTCACAATGTTCAGCTCTGTATTATAGGACAAAATATGGGGGGAGAGGGAAGAAGTGGGGATACATAAAGAACCTCAGGGGTTATAATTATAAGTGGAGTTTAGGAAAAGTTAGATTTATTCTATGTTAATTAGAACCATCCACCATAATCTTTCTACACTGTTTAAAAAGGTGGCAGGCTCAGAAACAATAGGATAAGAACCAACACTAAATAAGAGATTGGGCTCTAAGAACTTCTTTATGCAGACTCAGCAAAGAATCCTGTGGCACCTTATAGACTAACAGACGTTTTGCAGCATGACCTTTCGTGGGTGAATACCCACTTCTTCGGATGCATCCGAAGTATTCACCCACGAAAGCTCATGCTGCAAAACGTCTGTTAGTCTATAAGGTGTCACAGGATTCTTTGCTGCTTCTACAGAACCAGACTAACACGGCTACCCTTCTGATACTTTATGCAGACTGTAGCTAATCTGTGAAAAATGGTATTGAAGGCAGCTACAGCCATGAACATATTTTAAAGAAAGTTAGAAATGCACTTAAAGGAAAAAGGCATAACAGAGTATAAATGTTACATAAGCAGGTGGATGAGCCTGGCATCATATGGCCTCTTTCTGTCCTAAAATATTACTAAATCAAGGGAGGAGGGAACAAAGAAAAGCAGCAGAAATCTACAACACTTTAGGCCAGACTTCGTAGGAAATCATGGTTTTGATTTTTTAATATCTGGTGATGTTTCCAGTGACTTAAGAAGTTCTGAAGGAAATACGTTGCTAAAGTTTAAATCTCGGCAGGCAGAGAGACTGAACAGGAAATAAGCTAGTTGCAGAAAGACTTCCACCAATACTTTTGAGAGCACCTAGCCTTCCTACCATGTAATCTGTTGCTTTCCAACAGGGCATTAAGGACCTTGTTCTGAACACGCTCCACTGTATTATCAGAGATCCAAATGACCCCTTTGAATACAGCTGAAAAAGAGGAAAAATTCAGAACACAAGTGTTCATTTCAAAAGCCTGCCCTTGGCAGAACAGCAAACATTCTTATTTGGATATTTTAGATCACATACTATAAGTCATAAGTTTATGCTAATGATGGAGCCTCCAATTCTGGAAATCCAGGAATAGAAACCCTATTGCAGTGGCAGCAAACAATGCCACAGCAGAGGCACTGCCAGACCTGGAAACCAAGTAAGTAGGCCTATTCCATATTATGAGGAGAAAGTCATCATGATACTGATTTCCAAACAGCAAAGCAATTGAGAATATCTATGAAAAATAACACAGGTTTATTGGCACAAACTTTAGGAGCTAAGTGAAATGATTTATGAACAGTTCTTTGTTATAAAATTATGTGCATTCTTTACTATTGCTATTTTATGTACATAACTTGTAATTGTCTTTGTCTAGCAAAATGTATGTAAAATGTATATATATGGGAAGGCATGATTCAATAAATCTCTTAAAGTCATGCTCAACTTTAAGCATCTGAGTGGTCTGATTGTAGTTGATTTAAGTGCTATGTTGAGTAGGCATGGGATGATTCACATAAGTCATTTGCTGAATTAGGGCACCAACTTTGACAAGCAGCACAATCCAAACTCCACTGAGGTCAATGGAAACATTCCCATCAACTTCAATAAGCTTTGGTTCAGGTCCCCCAGTTCCATCTGAACCTGTAACCAATAACAACAGCCACATAGACATCTGAGCCCTCAAAAAAGCATCTGCACACCTATATTGCAGCACACATTTGGATGCACAAACCTGTTTCTTCCCCCCGCCCCCCGGATACAAAAGTGCAGACACAAAATTCAAGGCCAGATCAAAGCACTCTTGGAAATTTGGCACCAAGTTTATCTCAACTTTACTAGATCCTTTAGGAAGCTATCCACATAAGATTTTAGTCTCATCCCCATGCACATATATATTTTCTGACAACGTATTTTTAACAAAAGTGACTAAAGAGGGTTGTGGCTAAACCAGCAGACAAGATAGTGGCTTAATCCTGCTCTCTGCAATAGAGAGGGAATAAATGAAAATGGTTAAGAAGATAAGAAGAACCAAGGCGACCTGAATCTACTGATCTGTGCAGGGATTAGAGGGAGGGAAGCTGAAGAAAGATGGCAAATCCTAGTCCCAAAGAGCAGCCTTTGGGTGATTGAGGGTTCCCAGGGTTCAACCTGGACTGTGGAACCACTGAGCCTTCCAAAGTCACCAACCTGGATTGCCTCTCACACTGTGATGCTGATGTCAAGCTAAAAACCTCTGATAGGCACTGCACTTACACAGATATCCACAGGCAGGGACACACCCAACTGTATTACATGAATGATCTCCCAGCCATTCATGAATCAATTGGGAGGATCCAGCCAATTCCCCCAGCCTTGCACCCCAGAACTGTTCTGTCTTGCACTGCTCAGAAGTCTGGCCAGTGTAAGTTAATTATCTAGTTTGCTTCTTCTTCAAAGGAAAGTAGACAAGCACCAATCTTTGTAAACTGAGCTGGGATTTCCCAAGCACTTCAACCAAAACAGGTAAAATATAAAACAGATTTATTAACTACAGATCGATTAAGTGATTATAAGTAGCAAGCATAAATATCAAAGTTGGTTACTTAACAAAAATAAATTCACAATCTAAGTTCTACAAACTAAACTTGATTTGAATCAAGCAGTGTCTCACCCTGACAGATGGTACAAGCAGGTTACAGATCCTCAATACACAGGCTGGGGCTCTTTCCCAGCCTGGGACCACCCTTCCCCAGTTCAGTCTTCATCCTCCAGTCATTCTTCCAAGTGTTGAGTTGGAGGGGAGGAAAAGAGAGGCCAAGTGATGTCACTGTCTTTTATATTTTCTTCCAGCTTGCTGGAAGGATCTTTGCTGTGACCTGGGTTAGTCCACCCCCATGGTGTACCTCCCTCCTTTGAGAAGTCTCTAGAATAGGGGATTCTTTTTCTTGATCGGTGCTGATGAGATATTAATGCTGTCTGGATACTGATGGCTATGCCATTGCTGTATCTGAAAGGCTGGTTGTGGGTGTTCCCAACTTCAACATATTTCAGTGACACATACAGCAATACTTCATAACTTCACATGTAATGATAGCACATACAATCCAACAGGATATTAATGTTCGACAGATCAAGACTTTTAAAATGATACCTCACAAGGCATACTTTGTACAAAACATATCAATATCAGTGATGAATATGGAGGTTCCAGGATGCTACTTTGAGATACAGAGTGTCACAGTAATAAAAATTCAGCAACAGAATCCAGTGCCATCAGCAAAAATGGCTCTGCAAACTCAAATGTTGAACTGAATCTTTGTTATCCTATAAAGAAACAGTGGACGAGTGCAATGAGATTTAAAATTAAATAAGTAAAATTGTACTATTGTGGCTGGGAAAGAGTGGGGCAGCAGCCACCATGAGAGAGGTGTAACATGCAAGGTGGAAAGCCAAGATCTAGATATCTGGGAAAGGAAAGGAGTCCTCCAACATAAAGATCTGTCCCCATTAAAACAAAGAGTCACAAAAGCGTGTAATTCCGCCTCCTGCAAACAATGGAGACAGGAGAAGCAGCATTAGTCACTAAGGCTGACCTGCAGGGACTGTTGTTAAAAATTAAAAAGATGGATAAGGAAATGAGGGAAGAGTCCCAATCTTATGTTAAAGATATGAAAAATGAAATTAGATTACTGGGAAAATATCAGATGTGGAGATAAGATTAAGTGAGCAATTCGACAGGATTACTAAACTAGATGAAAGAATCCAAATCATTGAAAAAAAAGACAAAATTAAAACTGGAAGACACAGAAAAATAGAGAATACGGGAATATTTTAAGTTTTAAAAGGTACTCCACAGGAGACTGAAGGAAGAAGTCTTGTGGACACACAGATATTATTTTCCATGACAAATTAAAACTGGAAATAAAGATCACATTCATATTAGAGGGTTCATAGATCCCCTTTTCCCAGGACCCCAGCATGCTCCATATGTTTTAAACAGAAAGCAATAAAAAATAATTTGTCAAGCAGCTAGATTTTGTATTACACATTATTGGAAACTGTGCAATATACCTATGAAGTGTGGTATAGTAAAATATAGACTCCCCTCGCAACAGAAGATCTTTCATACCAAGTATTTACACAAGAGAAGCACCAGAAAGAAATAGGCATTTAGAAATTTGATCACCCTTTCTAGCAAACTCAACAGGAGGGTTCTGCAGCCAGCAAGCCGGAATCTTTATCCAGGTTCTTTGACTAACCTGATCCTGAATATGTAATATATTATTATTGCAACTTTGCCTTCATAAGGAGTTATAAACAAAAATCCCAATACTGACTGAACACCTAATTTATACTTGTCAGGAATAGGAAGAAACATTTCATGGAACCTGAAAACACAATTCAGCCTGACATATTTCAAGGCAGAAATGCTTTTAGCTTATTAATGTGGAAACTTGTCTATTATTTAGTTTCTTCATATTATAAACAAAAGATAATTTAATATTGTTTTAAACTTTTGACAGTTCTAATGTTAATTACATGTACTGCATTTTATAAATCAATATTTCTTACATAAAATGTTATTTAGCTTGCCAAGTGTAGTAATAGATAAATGCATTTGCTGTTCTTTTTAACCTCAATAAATGACATACTTGCATCCAAATGACAAGAAAAAGAAAAATAAGATTTGTTTCAAAATGAGACAAGGTTAACTTCTAGCTAGTCAGAGAGAATTTAAAACCGCATTTTGAAAATAGATGTTACAATTTATTTTAATGTTTGCATAGATCATCTTTTGCTTTTGATGTCAGTGTATGACGCTACCATATTTCAGATTAGCCGAATGCACACAGCATTATAATTTCTATTACAGTGCTACAGCTGTTGGTCAAACACAGAAAAACGGAGCCGAAGAGATTGGATCTCCTTTGTGAAAGTTCTCACGATGCAACTCCACCATAAGAAGAATGATAAGGACCAAAGCAAAAGGGATCCTTGGGCAAAAAGGGACAATGTGATGAATTAACAGGGGAGGAGGTGGAGGAAGGTGATTCTACCTCTGTATATGGCATTGGTTAGACAGACAGTGAAACATTGTATCTAGTTCTGGTGTCCACTTTTTAAAAAGAGGATATTGAAAAACTGAAGAGTGGAGATGCTTAAAGAAGTCAATCTGTTTATCTTATCGAAAAGATTGAGAGCAGACATGCAAAACCTGTGAAAAAAATAAGAAATTGGGCTTGGTTTTGCCTTAATTGACTTGTGAGTTGCTTTTTGGCTAGTTTTTGGCTTGTAGCTTGTTGGCTTTGTAGCTTGTTGCAGCTTGTTGTTTGTTGTTTTTTTTTATAAGCTTCCAGCAGGCAGGGGTAAGGGGGTGGGGGCAAGCAGGTGAAAGGGGGGAGAGAGTCAGGGGTGTACAGAAGGCCCACCACAGTCCCAGATTGCACGTTGGGGGGAATCTAGAGTGTTGGAGTTCTTAAGGATTGGCTTGTTTTGGCCTTGTTTTGAAATGGGATTAGCTTGACTTTTGGCTTATTTTGAAAGTCCGAGTACTTATTTACCACATGAAAGTTGGCAACTGTGATTAAGAGGTGACTTGATTACAATGCATAAGTGCTTTCACAAGGGAGAAAATACTGGGTACTAAAGGTCTCTTTAAGCTAGCAGAGAAAGGCATAACAAGAACCAATGGCTGACAGTTGAAGCTAGACAAATTCAAATTAGAAAAAGTCAGAATTTTTTAACTGTGAGTGTGATTAACCATTGAAACAAACTGCCAATGGAAATAGTATATTCTCCATCTCTTGACAGAGGTGCTGGAACAATTTGTACAGTGTAGGTGCTGAGAGCCATTGAGCCAAACTATAAACCCAGTATATCATGGAAACCACTTCAAGCCAACACCGCCAGCACACCTTGTTCCAGCACCTATGTCTGTTGATGTCTTCTAATGAAGACAGGATGTTTTTCTGGGAGTTATGTTTTAGTCAAACAAGTTATTGGGCTCAATACAGCACTGTCAATTTAATCACCTGTGATATAAAGGAGGTCAGACTAGATTATCTAATGGTCCCATCTGCCTTAAATGCTGTGAATCTATGACGTGCTTCCTAAAATGACGACATTCTCATAGTATTTGCAAAGGTTAATGACACAACACAAGAAAAATTAGAATTTAGCATTAAAGAAACAGACATTTGTGTTGACATAACATTTCAGCTTATTTTGTTCTGACCTGAAAATGAAAGAATCCCAGGGTGTATCAAATTCATACAGAAAACTAAATTAGGCATAACCAGGGTCTCCTTAGTTAGATCCACTGCCTGGACAAAGGTCATGGGAAGAAGAAAGCAGTGACTGTCATCCGCTAATCACCTAGTCAGAGTAATGAAATAGTAAATAGAAATCACTGCAAATAAAGGAAAGAACAGTGACTGTGGGTGAAGCCAAAACAAAAACAAAGCAAACCACAACCCCACCCTGAGCAATCTTCTCACACTAGCACTGACCTGAGATTAAATAGGATTTACAGTATATTTTTAATAAACTGCAAACTCAAAAGAAAAAAAGTCAGATAATTTGGTCTGTCTGCCAAAGCAGGACTTGGAAGATAATGTAGTACTTTCATGGAACTGCAAACACCAGGAGAAAGCACAGATTAAAATGGTTTTGATTAAAATTGTCCAGACCAAAGTGAAAATGCATTTCCAAGTTGTCAAAAGGCTTTAAGATGAGAGAAAAATCTACTTTAGGTGGAGCTCAGTTATACAAGTTTGATAGAGTCTAGGGCTGGCCTGCAGACCACCCTACCAAAGAGTTGGAAATAGAGATCTACAAAAGAGAATTTCTGCACACTTAACCTTCTCACCAAAGTAAAAGCCACGAAAATTAGAAAATCAGGAGAATTCCTGGTTAGCTGTTTGTAAGAGACTTTAATGACAGCTTATCACAACACTTTAGAAAACTTGCCAACTCCCACACCTCCCAAATCTCACATCAAATATGAGGCCTTGTATTCAACAAAGTCAAAGAGGAAGGAGCAGATAGCTTTGACTGATTGCAGTTCCCAATCAGAATGATTTATTTTATTCTAGGACTGTGAAGAAGACAAAGCAAACCACAACCCCACCCTGAGCAATCTTCTCACACTAGCACTGGCCTGAGATTAAATAGGATTTACAGTATATTTTTAATAAACTGCAAACTCAAAAGAAAAAAAGTCAGATAATTTGGTCTATCTGCCAAAGCAGGACTTGGAAGATAATGTAGTACTTTCATGGAACTGCAAACACCAGGAGAAAGCACAGATTAAAATGGTATTGATGCTGTTGTCTGAGATGAGCAATAAGATGAGGATTGAGGATAAGACTGCCTCTGATAACAAAAAGGAATAGGCAGTCTCCTTCTAGCGTCAATCTAGTTTCTTTCCAATTTTCTAAAAGTTAATTCAGTTTGTTAGTGAAAAGACTATCATCTTTAAAAGGGATGTCCTCCACTCTAATATCCACAGTCAGTGAAGACAAAGGCAGTCATGCATGCCTTCTCAAAGTAACAGCAGATGTCCATGCTCTGGCTGAAGAGTCAGAGGCAAAGGAAGCCCCAAAAGCATGCTTCAACACATTTTGTCCCTCCATTGATATTACATTTGTCAATATCCTCTTATAATCTGGGAGATCCTACACAAAGACATCTTTTTTCCACAGAAGGAATTATTAATAGGCCATCACTGCCTGGTAATTAGCCACCCTAAATCCAAGAGAACAGGAAGAAAAAATACCTCCCAAGGGCATCAATCTTCTTCCCGTCTCTGTCTTCAGGAATCAAATGGGCTTGACCTGTAGCAGCCACCACAGAATTTGACTTGGAGTCAATGTGAAAATACAAGAAACCCCCATGAAGAATCTGATACATCTTGTCCACTTTCTTAGATAGATATGACAAGAAGCAGGGGTAGCACAAACAGGAGGCAAAAGACCACCCAGCATAAGGTAAAGAATTCTATTCCTGGAAGGAGCAACAACAAAGTAAAATACGAGATGTGACACCTCCTCCACAGCAACTGAGGATAAATTCAAAGTGGATGCCATATGACCCACTAGGTCATAGAACTGAAAATCATCCTCAGAAAGAGACAATGTGGAAGCAACACCCATATGATCACCAGGTGACAAATTAGGATCAAAGTCTGTATCCATCTGATCCTGTTCAAAAAGAGAAGCCATCTCCTCAGCCTCTTCTTCAGACACAGTATGAGGCACTACTTCCTGGGCTGCAGATAGATCCAGTGGAACTGGATCCAAGGATTCCCCAGCCACCAGATCCTTATCATATGAGATGTCATATCTCAGTCCATAAGTCAGATGATTTAAGAATTCATGTGGTGGAACCCAATAAGGCTATGGAGCCCAGGACTGTCAGTCTCTCCAATAGCTGGGATCTAGAAACATACCCATAGGAGGAATGACAAACTGTCCAAAAGGCTGAGGAAACCCAGACTTAGGTAGCATAAAGCTGTATGGTTCAGGTCCTTTAACTCTTCCTCTAGCCTCCTCCCACTGAAGATATGAACTTGGATCCACTACAGACCTCAGTGGAGATAGCAACAGCACTGGAGAAATAGTAGGTGAGAAGGATCTGCCTGGTGATCCTGTAGGAGTCTTAGAAGCAGGAGGCAAACATGGAGCTGGAGAAAGTCTCTCAATATCTTCCCCCTCTTTTCAGGCGAAGGGAATGCAGATCTAGGAACCAAGGAAGCCTCTCTCTTCCTCTCCCCCACTAGTCTCTCACTCAGATCTGAGGAATACTCCAAAGTGGAATATTCAACATTAGCCACCACAGCAAAGGTCCTTTTCAGATCTGAGGATGGCCCTGAGTAGCGGGGCAGTCACCCGCTCCAGCCCTGAAAGGGTTACAACCAGCCCAGGGAGAGGGCTGGGGCTGAGAGAAAAAACCTAGGCTGATTGGGGAAACAGCCTCAGCTGGGGCCACGCCCCAGTCAAGCCACAGCTGGCCCTATAAAAGGCTGTGGGCCAGGAGCACACAGAGTCTCTCTCTCTAGCTGTGGAGAAAGATGGGCCTGGCTGCCTGGGAGCTCAGCAGGGTACCTAGAGTGGAGCAGGGCTGGGGGAAGGAGCTGGGGAGCTCCAGCCTCGAAAACCGCCAGGCTGAAGGCCTTGCTAAAGGCTGGGAAGGGTACTGGGGTTGCAGAGGTGCAGCCCAGGGCAGGCAAAGGCAGCAGGTCCAAACCCCCCTTGCCAGTGATGAGTGATTTACAGACTGCAGTCCACCCCAGTGAGCGGGGGCTGGATGGTGACTGGCAATAGCCACTGAGGCAAGGTGGGGATAGAGGGTTGGGGGTTCCCCGGGGAGGGGAGACCCAAAGTGTGGGGACACTGCTGGGGGCAGCACCCCAAGATAAAGGGGCACCGGGGTCCAGGAGGGACATGGGGGCCAGCGGCAGGTGAGACACCAGCTGCAGAGGACGCTCCAAAGGCTGGAAAAGCTAATTCCCGGGACAACCAGCAGGAGTCGCTGCACCGGTGAGTCGTCGCCTCACTACACCCTGGCACAGGAATGAAAGACAGTGCCAGTCCCATAGACCTAGAGAGCACTGGATCCAAAATGAGACTTAGCTCCACACAGGTCTGGGCTTTGAAGTCAAACCAGGAACCATTTTAGGTTTCAGAGTGGGAAATGCAGAGGCCTTGTCAGACTTGGATGGATCTGACAAATATGACATACAGATCTGGCACCGATAAGAGTGGCCTTCTTCTCCCTCAACTTTTGCCTTCTGATCCAACACAGCTGGAACCAATGACACTGTAATGCTGAACCAGTGAAGGTTAAACAATCAGCAATCTGAGTAACCTGGAAGCAACCCTTAAGGACATATCAAAGGGTATTGCCATGGTAAACAGGGCCATTCCTTGTAGCTAGTTATCAAAGCCATGTTAACTAGACTCGTATCTTTAACATGTTTGCCTGTATTGTTAGAGAATTAAGAGTAAATGCTAAATGTATTTGTCTGTGTTTATATGCATCTGAGTAAAAGTTTAACAAAGTGATCTAATAAGCTTGTAGATGCTAAAATCCTGTTCTTGTCCCATAACACTTCATTACTCTATTCTGTTGATTCAGAGATCAACAGGGACTGTCCTCATTTCTCTTTGAAACTTGTAATTCCACATAGTGAACTGTCTTGATAGTTTGAATGGCTATTGCTAACTGTATTGTCTGAGAAAGGACACGTTGAGTAGAGATCAAACTGTCAGCTTGCTTTCATCAAAGCCTACCAGGTGGAGTTACCTGTGAGCGTCCAGCTTGCTTCAACTATAAAGGAAGCTTTGGGTCTGATTCTTTTAATCTCAGGTCTGCTTAAACTTGAATAGGGAAGACCTAAACCATAGGACTAAGGTCTCTAGGTAGACATCTGGATTACCCTGGAATTCTCATGGAGAAACAGACTCAACACCTGAACTGCCTATGGGACTATAATCTTTTAACTTGATTCCATAAAGACTTTTACAAATCAGCAGCCTCACTGTCTCTGCTATGAAACTGACATTACACACATTTGTATATATTGATCTCTTAACCATATATAACTCTCTCTGTCATTCTTTTTTTTTATTAATAAATCCTAGATTTAATTAATGATTGGCTGTAAGCGTGCATTTGAGTAAGTTCTGAAATATTCATTGAGTTGGTGGGAAATGTGTCTGGTCCTTTGGGATTGGTAGAACTTTAAGTATAGTGAATAAGGTTTTTGATAACCCCTCGCTATAGGCTGTCTAGATGTGAGCCAAATGCTGGAGTGCCTAAAGGGGACTGTATATGACTTCTGGTTAACGAGTGTGGTATTACAGCAGTTGTTTTGTTACTGGCTTGGTGAATCTAATTATAGAATAAATCACCAATCTTGGGGATTGTCTGCCCTAAATCTTCCAGTCTGCCCTGAGTTGGCCTTCTCAGCATGGCCCATCCAGGCTCCAAGATCACAGACACAGACCTAGGTTCTTTAGCAGCTAGCTAAACAGTGCCTTCAATGACTTGAAAGTTTTAAGAGGAGGATCTGATGGAACAGGAGCCAGATCTGACAAAGATCCTGATCTCCAGGATCCATTGGGTATCTCAGTCTTGCTAGACAAAGCAACCAAAGCTGAAACAGGTCTCTTAGTCTTCAGATCTGACAATCCCTCAGAATCCAACAGTTTAGCAGCAAGAGCTTCATTAAGTTCTTCTGTTCCTTATGTGCTCTGGATGTAAAGGTTCATCAATAAAACACTCAGGAGGAGAATGACCTTCGCTGAGCCACTTAAGGAACCTAATGTGGTTATCTGACATCAGGAATACAACTGGATATGAAGCACATTTCTTAAATCCCTGCTTCTTCTTCTTTGGTTCTGTGATTACATGGAACCAAACCTACAAATTTTGCTAACTAACTATAACTACCTTAATCTACACTGTGCACCAAAGTAAACTATTATAAATTATCCAGAGGCACTAAATAGGAGAAAACCCTGGATCCAATGGACTGGATCAATTCACTTCTGTCTGATGCAACAGTTGGAAGGAACTGAGGTGGCAGAGAATGCAGAGCCCCCCCTGCATAGCCTCACCCTCAGAACATCTGGAGATGCTGAAGGGAGGAATATGAGTGTATGCACATGTGCTCCAACAAGCACTGCTTGGAGAAGGTTCTACCATTAGGCTGCACTGTGAGGCACAAAACCTGTAAGTGGGAATATGCAGAGCCACTCAAAGAATTAGGAAGTTAGATACTGTACAGTGTCTAACTTCCTATTTAAATTTGTCCCCTTCTTTTTGAGCTTGCACCCAAACAGAACAGGGTTTTCTTAAGTCTAAATCTTGACTTATAAGAACCTCTGTGTCCTGTAGAGAGTCAGCCCTGGGCATGTCTGCAAGTTTTGTAAAATCACACTCTGCAGGAGACAATCTATTGTACCACTGATTTCCTTGATTCTCTGCAAGATCTCACAAGCCCCTCCAGTCATCTGTTTCTGCTGTATACATTAAAATGAATCATCTAAATGACACTTAAGAAATCGGACCAGACGGATTCGTAACCCAAAACAACAAAGTTGTTTGTTAAAAGTAAAAGCTATTAATCAAATAACTTATTCTGCAAACTGTGTGGGAGACTGAGGCGGCTATATTTGACATTTTACACATATTTACTGGTACTACATTATAGTGTACAGCTGTTCTAAGGTCACCCTTGCCATGTCCACTAGATAAGAAAAATGTTGATAACTGAAATATATCCTAATAATATGCTCTTTCCCAATAAGCAAACTGTCTCTGGGGGAAAAAAAGAAAAAGAAGGTATGTGGTTTTTTTATTTCACTGAGGAAACACACTTGCCAACCATTTCAAAGAAGATAATTTTTTTACAATTAAAAACAGTTCACTGCCCAGCAATAGCTCTGACCTCTTGTCACAGCAAAGCACCAATGGGGACATAAAGGGAAAAAATAACAATTTCCAAATGATCATAGAATCATACAATTATAGGGCTAGAAGGGATCTCAAGAAGCCATCAAGTGCAGAGTCCCTGCTGAGGCAGGACCAAGTAAACTTAAACCATCCCTGACAAATATGTGTCCAACCTGTTCTTAAAAACCTTGAATGACGGGGATTCCACAACCTCTCTTGGGTGCCTATTCCAGTGCTCAACTTCCTTTATAATTTGAAAACTTTTCCTAATATATAACTGAAATCTCCCTTGCTGCAAGCCTATTTCTTTTTGTCCTACCATCAGTAGACATGGAGAACAATCGATCACATTTATAGCAGCCCACAACATACTTGAAAGACAATTATCAGGTCCCCCTTCAGCCTTCTTTTCTCAAGAGTAAACATGCCCAGTTTTATTAACCTTTCTTCATAGGTTAGGTTTTCTAAACCTTTTATCATTTTTGTTCTCCTCTGGACTCTCTCCAGTTTGGCCACATTTTTCCTAATGTGGACACAGTATTCCAACTGAGGCCTCATCACTTCTGTGTCTTACGTTCGCCTTTCCTGTCAATACACCCAGAATGATATTAGCCTTTTTCACAACTGCATCATATTGTTGGCTCATTCAATTTGTCATCCACTATAACCCCCAGATCCTTTCCAGCAGTACTACCAACTAGCCAGTTACCCCCTCTTTTGTAGTTGTGCTTTTGATTTTTTCTTCCTAAGTAAAGTACTTTGCACTTATCTTTATTTAATTTCATCTTCAGGAATTCATACTAATTTGTCAACTTTAATTTTGAATTTTAATCCTGTCCTCCAAAGAGTCTGCAACCCTCCCAGCATGGTGTCATTTGCAAATTTTATGGCCATACTCTCTACTTCATTATCCAAGTCCTTAATGAAAATACTGACTAGTACTGGACCCAGGACTGACTCATGTGGGATCCCAGTAGATATGCCCTCCCAGTTTGACAGTGAACCTCTGGTAACTACTTTCTGAGTATGGTCTTTCAACCAGTTGTGAACGCATCTCATAATAATTTCATCTATGATCACATTTTCCTAATTTGTTATGAGAGTGTCATGTGGGACTGTATCAAAAGCCTTACTAAAATCTAGACACGTCACATCTACTGCTTCCCCCCAATCCTTAATACTTAACTCTGACTTCAAGTTTTGGATATTTGGTGTTAAGCCAATTGGAAGATAACCGGGTCTGTATGTTCTTGAGCCTCATGATTCACACAGAAGCCCATCTCTCCCTTTAGCCTCTACAATTTATCATATACCCAATTGCAAGACAAAACCATATGCATGTATGGCAGTTGTTTGCCTAACCTAAACCAATACAATAAAAACATTCATTTGAAGCTGGCATGAAGGCTATTATAATTTTGGAAATAGAAAAAGATTTAGCAAAAAACAATACAAGAAATATACCCTATACCAATACAAGAAAAATTAAAGAAAAAAATCATTGGGGAAGTTCAATGGAAATGTCAATATATGTTGGGTAACAGGAGAGAAGAGATCTTTGTACATTTAGAAATAAATGATTTCGGAGGTTTTAGTCAGATCCAATATGAAGGTGTATTTTGTAATGTAAACCAATGGATGTTGTAATCCTATGATAATGCTCTGCTACATTACCTACTGTGAAGATAGAGGAGCTTATAAAATGAACTAACAGGTGAGGCAGGATACACATTTTCTGGGAGGGGGGTATCACAGTGATACTGACAGGCTGAGACAATGAGCTGCTTTCTGTGACGGACACTTGCTTTCCTTCACCTTCTTTTGTAATGTAACTAAGGCACAAAGAAAGACAGGATATACCTGATCTTGCTATTTTTAGCATTCAAATTACAGACGAAAAAATAGCTTGCAGTAAACCAAGCATTGCGGACTGAAAATTGAACCATCTTAAAATTACTTCACATTCTACATATCTTTATCTACTTTTTAAAAAAAAATTGTAGAGTGTTATATGAATATTGTCTGTTTATACAATTTTCAGCAAGAGAAGCAGCTCCTTTAATCTTATATTCATGTAGTTTATGAAAAGATTCCCTTTGACTACAAACAATTCAGTATCTAATTGTAATAACAGATCTTTGAAAATACATGCTTACCCAGAAATCTTTGTGCCTGACCTAAAATAAAATAGACTGAAATAATAACACATTATTATTGGTTCACTAGAATGTAAATTAGTTGCTTTTTTTTTTGTTTGCTTAACATCCTGAGGCAATACTAAACAGGTGGCAGTTTTGAAATTGGTTTCAGGTGCAAAGACATTAAATTGGCATGTTCTATGATTACAGAAAACACGTATTGGACAAGTGCCAAATCAGGAGGCTAACAACAAAATTGGTAAGTTTTAAATTAAAGCAACATACGTTAAATTGCATTATATATGTGTTTCTTCTCAGCTTGCAACATCTGGCCACAATCTTCTATTTGTATAACTGTACTCCATAGTTTACAAGTATCAAATATAGCTTTATTGGCAGGGGAGAGAAGCTTGCTTAAGTGATTTACATGCTGAACAAAATAAAATATGACCAGAGCAGATTTTATCTTTAGATGCCAAAATAATGAAATTGTGTACACAAAGCTCTGGAGTGACTTTAGTAACCCCTCTTTATTGCTTCCAGCCAACAAATTTTGCTGATAATCAGCAGAAACATAACATTTATTCCATCTGGCCTTTTGGCCACTGGTTTATAATACTGTAAAAGAAAATGGACCCTGTGCATTATTGCAGGTAAACTCTTAATCAGTAAAGTTATATGAAAGTACACTAAAATACATGATTCCTGCTGGGAGTCAACAGGACCACAAGTGCATTACAAGAAAGGCTGTTTTTCTTTGAGAAAATAAGTGCAATTCTAGCCTCTACAAGCAATAATAATAATAAAAACTCACATAAAACACTTCAGACTTTGCTTCCCATTTTAAATAGCTGCAGGCAAAATTCAGAATATATCTGTCAAATTGATATTATCAACACAACAGGGCCATGCCTGACTTGTTCTACATTTGTTCTGAAAGTTCACTTTTAGTGGTCATTAGTCAAGTAGGAAGGGTACAGGAGACCAAAATAATTCACACTACACAGGCACACAATTATGCATTTAAATACTGTTTCTAGATACTTGTCTGTGGGCAACAATCACATAAGATTTAACATTTAACATTCAAGACCAGACATTCTGAAAATGATGGGTGATGTGTGGTACCTAGTAATAAAAAGACCTACCCTGATCTGTGACAACCTGTGCCAACATCTTTAATTTTGTTCTTGACATCTGAAAACTATTTCAAATAGACAGACCCATCTGAAGGCAAGAATACTACAGCTAGAGACAAAAATCATTCCAAAAGAAAGACTAAAATGTAAAGGTTAAAACCTGCATAAATGTGCAGTTTGATAAATACTGACTTTGTTTTCTTTGCTATTTAAAATAGTTTCAACCATTAAGCTGGTGAAACTAAAAAAGTTACTTTCATACTATTAATACATTTTAAAATATAGCTACACTTCATCTGCATGCACCATTGTCTTTGGGATCAGAGCTAGCTGAATACTGCAAAAACAAATAATCTTCTCAAGTGGTACTTGGTTTTACTATGTTTGTGCCCCTTTTTCTTTGCTCTTTTCAGACAGCTTTTTGTTCACATAAATGTTTGATGAATGATAGTTCTTCATAAAAATACATGGGTTTGTGCATGCGAACAAAATTATTCTTTTTTTAATTACTAGTAATTTCTTGTTTTTCTGTTTAAAAGGGTTCAGCCCTATAAGCAGGGAGGAAAAACAATACCATGTGACCAAGATGACTATTTACATACCACAAATAACAAATAGCAAACAGTTGAAGTAAACCAATTATGATCAATCCGTAGGCTGAACCCATTGTTTATCTGAACTATTCAGCAGACACAGATAAATATATTCACAGAAAGGAGAATCGCCTCACAAAAATAAGTCTGTTATTTTTTAATTTGTACTGGGTGAATAATTCAGTCAGCTCTATTCATTAGGTAGACATTCATTAAGGACTGCTAGAATTAATCTATGAATGAATGGAGAGGTGCTATCATCATAATTGTAGTATTGTTTAATGGACTTGAAAGACAACACATAATGCAATATCTTTAGATCAGACACTGATTTTTAAATGAGGGTGTGGTGAGCTTCACTTTGGCACTGATACAGTGTTTATAAGACTGGGATTCCAACATCTACCTTGTACAGATGGCTCCTTTTCTTACAGAGCTTTGAGTTGAGAAAACATTACATCTATGAATATGGTTCCCATACCTTGCTTTTTAGTTTGCTTTGCTTGCCAAAGAAAATTGGTAAAAGCTAGAATAATATACACACCTTCCTTAAGCTACAAAAACAGTACTTCTTGCTTGTATGAAAAGTATTTTTATTTGGTTTTAGGATCATACACTGTTGGTAATGAACCATAGCAGCTCTTCTGTAAAAGTAAAAATTCAGCTTCTTTCTGCTGTAGCATTCACTATTATAAGCATTAAAAAAAGAACTCTACACAGAGACTACACAGAGGCAAAAAGGGTCTCTGATCACAGCCAGCAGGAAGCAACCATTATAAAATCAGTGTGCCATGCATTGTGTGCTTGACGATGTGTCTTTATACCAGAGCAATAATATCTACTTTTCAACGAGTGCTGTAAGGTGTGAAGCAGTCAGCTTTGGGGAAAATTCTGATTTTCTTTGGTACAAGAGATAATTTTCATAGTATTATATTTTGCAAACATTAAAAAGAATTAGACACACTGCGGCTCTCTTTGTCCATGAGTAGACAGCTGTCAGAATAAAATCACTGTATCATGTACTGTGAAATTGGAAGTATGCCATTATTCCAAGGTAGATAATATCTGTTCTTTGTTGTCTGTTGAAAGATGCAAAAAAAGTGGTTGGAATGGAAGCTTGTGAATGATATATTATTGAGTCCATGAGTCAACACAAAACATTACTTCCTTGCACACAATTCTTGTGCCTCAAACTTACTGGACAACATATTTCAACTCCTCAACATTAATTCAGTTAATTGGACAGATCCTGGAGTATGGCTAATCTTCACAGCACAGGACCAGGGTTCCCTTGATCCTACTGCAGACTGTGTGCAGGGCTATTCCACCAGAATTCCAGTAGAACAATCTTCAGGCAGCTACAACTTACAATGCCTGCAAAAAGCCCTAAAGAGCTGAAAGTGTATCCAGGATACACACGACACAACAGTATCTCAGCGGTGCAACCTCTTTGCTGCTACTCTGGCAGCAAGGAGGGAGAAGTGCATAAAAACCGCCACATCATCTCAACACTACCACAGAGACACCCTTGCTCTGAGGTGATCCTGTTTCCTTAGCTAGTTCTAGGACCAGATCACACCGACAGCATGATGCAAAGAAGCAACTTAGCACCAGAGTTTACTTGGAGGAAGGGGAAAACTATAGCTCAAGATAAATAAGTTATTTGTTTCAAAAGTTTACTTGTGTGAAATAATATTGCTAACAGAAGCTTATTTCAGAAAACATTTCACCAAAATTACTTCAGTTACAAGTGCTTTGCTCAAGGTTTACACTAAGGATTAATTTTATCAAAGTAAAAAGATGTCATACATTGTCACAAATTACACAATTGTTAAATTCACTTTTAATCAACAAAATGAAAGATCAAAACAATAGTTTACACTTTTCTTCCAGCAGATATCATCAGCTTGGAAAGCGAAGTTATCGTGTAGAATAACTACACTACATCATAATGGCAACTGATAGAATTGTTACTAAAGATAAACTTGTGAATAGTTACATTCACATAGCCATGGAAGCTAATATATAGCACTACATGGGGAAAAAACAAGCACAGTAAATACTTCTACTCACTGAGATACGCTACCTTCTGATGTTTCCCAGTAGAACTACTACAATAATATAGAGTAATACATAGAGATGGTAGTGAAAAAAGGCAGAACACATTCAAAATTGTGCAGTTAAGTTCAGTTTGCTCCCATTTGGCTATATTAATATTTCTGGATTAAGTTAATCAACTTTTTAAATGTCAGAAGTTACCTTACAACTTTGGAAGTGTTTTTGCTTTTGCCAACATTTAGATGGAGATCTATATTCCCATGACCTAATTGACATCAGATTGTGAAAATGGCAGCGTCGGTTTGATATTTTTGTCCAAACACAACATTTGATGGAGGAGTTTTCAAAAGCACTCAATGTTGGCCTAACTCTGCTCCCAATGGCTTCATTGGGAGCAATTAGCCCAACAGTGAACACTTCTGAAATTATCACTCTTAATGATTCATGCATTTTTGCAACTAGTAACTCTCAACCTCTGGCCCTAAAAAGTGGGAGAGGAAATAATGCTGAAGATACTTCAGCCTGTAATGATGATGTATCCATTTTATTTATTTAATTATTTACATAGTGCCAATATTTTTCATGGCTCTTTCTAAAACTCCATTTCGGGACAAGTATTTTAATTTACCATGTTGTTACGCCCCTGTTATTTTACAAGAAAGAAAGAAAGAACGAACATCTACCAAAAGCTAGAAGCAAACTAACAATTCTGATCTGAAACTTTGTCCATTTCAGGCCTTATTTAGCAATTATCACAGAAAGTCTCTACAGGGAAGATTCTTTTATAAACCATATTGTTATAATATGTATTATGAAAAGAGCTAAAATACAACATAAATTTTATGTGGAAAGGCAAAGTGATAGCCCACACGAGTCAGAAACTGCATTAAATAATGCAATCTAATGTACATTAAAACTTCCGTCTGTCCTGATTTCCAACAATGCTATATAATGGACATGCATTTCCAAACTTTTACAGGACTTCATAAGATAAACTAATAGCCTTTGGAAGAAGCAATATAGGCTATAGTGTGAATATGTACGTGCAAAAACCAGTAGTTAAACATTTTGGAAAACACATTTCAACCCCATCAACATTAATTGAGTTAATCGGCCAGATCCAAGAGTGTGCCTGGTTTAATCTTCCTAGTAGTCAAAAAACTATGCAATAGGTGGCCCATGATGTTGAATCTGTTGTCTGAACTGCAGTTCAGTGAACACAGTAATCACTGTGTGAACGTTGCTTGAGATTTCACTCATTGATTTCCTTGGTGTATTTCTTCTTGAATATTTGTGTGATGGTGTCAGCCATTCACACTTCACTAGAATACTTAAGCCAGCAGTAGTTTTCTTTGGGCCTTAAGGTTAGACCTTGGTGTCGGATGAAGGAACTACAAATCCATGGCAGCTATCATTTCCACTTCTATCCCACTGTTATCGCTAATGAGTCTTCTAGTGTAGATCAAATTGCAGAGAAAGTTTCACTTAAATCTATTCTGGCAGCTATAACCCATTCAAAAGCAAAGATGAATGGACATGGTCCTTGGATTTCTAAGGGGAAGACTTCTTTAGAATACAGACAAGAGAATTTAAAAGTTGTAAGTACCTCTCAAGAGAGATTTAAAAATTAAATTGATCCTGTAAAGGCATTGTCAACTGCATTTATAAGAGAGAACACCTTTTTATCAAGGAGAATTGAAATGATAGAAACTCAGTTTAAACTTAGAAAAAATCAGAATCCTTGAAGTCAATGAAGCTTAAACTATTTATTAGAAACTAAGAACCAAATGTTCCCAACTTATTAATGCACATAGATGTGAAATGTACCAAACAAGTAGTATGGGAGAACACTAACAGAACTGTCAATATATGCTCCACCCTGGTCCTAGAGAGTATAGAGATCTTACTGCAGCCGCTCTGTAGCTAGGAGGAAACAGGCAAAGATGTAGAAAAGTACACGTTTCTCCTCTCTAATCCAAGCAGTTTCCAGATCAATAACCTGCCTGGAAACCACTGATGGAGGAACCTGCAATAACTCCCTTTCTTTGTCTGCAAACGAACTTGGAAAGTGCAGTTTGGGGAAGTAGCCTGTGGGTAACTAGAGTGTAAGAAAATGCCAAAGTTAAGGTATCATCCCCTTGTGTGTATGCATTTTAATACTGTCCTTGGTATATCATACACCAGCAGTTCTCAACCAGAGGTCCGCGGCCCCCTGGGGATCCACAAACAGGTTTCGTGGGGCGGGGGGGGGGGCGGTGTCCACCATGCTGGGCCAGAGTTAGACTCATTGGAGCCCACCACACAGGGCTGAAGCATATTGGGGGGGCCTCAGAAGGAAAAAGGTTGAGAACCCCTGTCATACACTATTTTTTCCATGTAACCACAATATTTGAAGGTTTGAAAGCAGCTGTTTAATATTCATTTTTATCCTCACCATTCGATGAGTGAGCTGCCAGTGAGGGCTCAAATATGTCTTCCATCACACTGGAGTAAATTCATAGTTACATCATAGTAAGTACAAGTAAAATTTGGCTAAAAATAAGGGACAGATCCCCAGGACCTATTTTTCAATACAAGTCCCTGCTTCATTCACCAAACATCATCCAACCTGAATACTGAGATTTTCATTCTGCAAGGTGCTTGAACATTCCTGTGAGGTGCTGAGTACCCTTAACTTCCACTGACTTCAATGGGTGTTTGGGGTGCTCAGCCTCTCGTCGGATTATGTCCTTAACAAAGCAGGGACTAATACTGAAGAAAAACATACCATGCAACTGTGTAATTAAATACTGCCTCACAACTCCCCTTTGTTCCACATACATCAGAGATAAATTACTAATTACCTATACATGTAAATTTCTAATAGAATATTGGTGGATCATTAGTGAAAAAAAACCCTATGGGTTAAAAAAAGAAATCACTGTGTATATATTTAAAAAAAAAACTGCTATGATTCACCCAAATCACTACAGATGTTCAAAGGATCACTAAAGGCACATGACTCTCTCTCTACCAAATCTCATGTCTCTAACCCTAATAACAGGTTCTAAAGCTATTTTTTATAACACTTTTGTGAATTAATTTTAAATTACAACTCCTTATTTTTGCCCCTTCTCTCTATATTCAGAAATACTTGAACAGTTCTTGTTCAAACTTTCCAAAAACATTCACCCGCAAACATAGACCAGACCCAGAAAGTTTCGGCCTGAAATTTAAGAAAAAGTTACATGGAACTGAAAATGGAAACAGGCGGATTTATCTGTGAGTGGCTATGCACCATCTATAACATCACTATGACACAGATACATGTACAAGGTGAAGTGATGCAATTAATGTTTGCATTCCCCTTGATTTACAGTCATGATATTTGGTACACATTCACTATGAGACACTGAGTACTGGGGGGAAAAAACCAACTCTTGAATT
This sequence comes from Mauremys mutica, assembly GCF_020497125.1. NCBI lineage: Eukaryota > Metazoa > Chordata > Testudines > Geoemydidae > Mauremys > Mauremys mutica. Next base: position 76,238,001 of record NC_059082.1, on the reverse strand, counting down.
AGACATTTCTGTTACAAAGGTTCTAATATTTTTTAAAATGTATCAGTTTCTTCCATGAGATGCTCATGTTAGATATAAGACTTCTTTTGGAAAAATCATCATTTGACATTACCAGCTCAATTTCATGGATTTTAGTAATGAAAATTGCTGAAAGCAAACGAGTGCACTGGAAGCAGCTATGATGATAGCCACAGCCACCCTAATGGATCAACCTACAAACACTTCATATGAATATAATTATTCACATGTCGAGGTGCATGCAGCTTCTGAATCAGAGGGTGGATTTCTTTCTACTACTGACAATTCTGTGTTAAATGCCCAAAAATATATGTGGCAGTGAATATATTGCAGAAGATACTATTTAATACAGAAAAAGATCATAACTACAATATTTTAAAATTGTATGTGACATTGGGCAACATGAGGAAGATATTATAACAATCATACTGCGATGTGTCACTGTGAGTGTTACAACCCATCAGTTCCCTTTAAATGTTGGGTGACAAGCGCTGGGTACCAAGTTCCCAGAGAGGAGCAATGCAGGCACTCCAGACTTTAGGTAGTTCCATCTCTCGTCCATAAACGTTCACACACTTTGTGTAACAGAATTATTTTACCTGGGCTGCTGGAATCGAAGCAGTACAAATACCCAGGGTACAGTTAGCTTAAGTTAAAATAAAAGATCAACCCAATAGCTCCTAGCACAGTTCATGGGGACAGTCTAGTAAAGGGGTAAAAGTGTGAACATGTCTCATTGTAATATCTCTACACTGCCCTCCCGCTTACAGGATACAGCCTTATATCTTCCTGCTGTGACTACTACTGGCCCAACTCTCAGTTTTCCATTTCCAGCTCCCATTCAGTCTATTATCCAGATTTCCTTCTAGCCTACTGTTCCTGCTCTCACACAGGTTCCTCCTTAGATTGATCGCCTCCTGATCTCAGGATAATTCTTCCTTGTCTAGCTAGTCTGGTGATTATGGAGCCCTCTTCTGACTAACTGTTGAACTGGGTAACATAGTCCACTGGCTGGAACTTTCCCTCCAGCTCAACCAGATTGTGGAGAAGTAACCCAATCCTTTCAGCCAGCAATTTCATTACAATATTACTGTTTTATTTGTTTTGCAATATTGAAAACAATTATATTCCTATATACTCAATTTTTTTAAATAAAAACACTTATTTGCAGTTTCAAATGTCATTTAAAAACTGGTGAATTGCTTTTTTTATTTTATCATTTATGAAATATTCTAATACTAAAACAAAAATAAAGCTTATTGTTTAAACAAAAGTTCTGTAACAGCAAAAAAGATTCCAAGTTGAGGTCTTGAGTGTCAAGTTACAGCCCAAAGAGAAATTTTATGTCTTGAGTTCATAGTTTCAATAGCCTGAGAAGTCCGGTTTGCAGTGAAAGTTCTGACATGGTCTTATTAACCAGTGCAGTGGTTAACCATTACTGTAACAGTAAATTTTAAAACATGACACTAAAAAGAAGATATAGATACACCTGAAACCATCTAGTATGTTATGTAACAATTATCAGGTGCCACCTTGTATTTTCAAGAACTCCTTCCCTCTTTTATTTACCACACGTACAACAGAGAAACTGCAGCTTTACCATCTTAACATGCGAGCATCTTTTCTCTTAACAAATTGGGTTAATCTTGAGTCATTACCTAGTATATATTAAGAGACTTTTACATATCTGAGCCTGAGGGAGTTGGAGTTTGTAATCAGACATGACTTTTAAACAGCCGCTCATCTTTATATGAAGGTGAACTTAAAAAACAAAACAAAAAATTTTCATCCTGGGTGTTTTAGGTCATCACACAAGATTGCGCCTTGATTCACTCTCAGATTGAAGTGTACATTTTAAACAAAGCATATAGTGCAAGCTGAGCAGTTGGAAATAATTGGAGGGCTTCAAATTTCTATTTTAATTTGACAGATATTGGGTTTCTGAGCTTCTGCAGTGAACACTGATTGAAAATTAATGGTGTGCCCCCAATGTTTTCAGAGGAGCTTCAATTCTCTGTACTGAAATTCTCCTAAAATATAAAGCAGTGCAATATTCACTTGCTGGAGGAGATTGAGATTTTGTACTTTGAGGATTCCAAAAGACAAACAAAATTTTCTAATTCAATTATATTGGATTAATGGCTTCTTTTAAAAAAAATTAATATGGATTCACTCCAGAACCACTCTTGATTAATTTTCAGAACTTCAGTGATTTCATGCATGCCGTTTCCCTCTGTAATTCCAAAGCCACAGCTACATATTTACATAATTTTATTCTAAATGATACAAAAGCTGCAGACTGTGTCAAATGTATACAGAACTGGAAACTGTATTAGTAACTGCTTGAATCGTGGAGTATAGATGGTTATGATAAATCTCTTTTCACAGCTGTGGCAGCTGTTGAAAAAGAGATGGTAGAAGTGTAAGTATAATGCCCTCTCCTCCCCATGCGCACACACAAAATTCCAGTCCTGAGTAAATAATTTCCTGAATGACAGTAAATTATATCCAAATCAGTACTGCAAACTGACCTGATGTAAAAAAGTTTCCTCCTGTTTAGCCTCGTTTACAAACCAATCTCTCCTGTTATAATGGACGACAGTCAGCTGCTTTATGTCATGCTATCATTCACAAATTCCTCCTGAGACTCTCCTCCTGCTGACTCTTTTCTAACTTTAACAATGCAGGCACAAGCTGACGGGAAGAGCTACGGGCTACATTTCCTATATGAAATTCAGGAACTGGAGTTCCATCTATTAAAATAAGTAAAAACCCTAATATAAATTAAAGAGAGCAGAATACCACAATGGCAATAGCTTCCTGTAAATCTAGTGACAATGAAAAGCATTGGAAAGCAAAAAATTAAAATAAAGCCAAAACCATACACGTCAGACCTTCTGAACTATACATGAATAAACATCACCCATTAATATGGAAAGGTGTAAAGGTAATCTGGCCCAGATTGTGGTCCACATTCTGACTCTTAAAATAAAGGAGTCCTCCTAGTGGCATAAGGCTGGCAGGTAAGCCTTACACCACTACCCCAAGCAATTTCCAATGTGGGATGTATCAGGGACTTGCCCTAGGACAGGAGAGAGCATGGCCAGAGCACACTAAACTCCCAGCTATCCTGGATTTGTGGAGCAGCCAACATGTGTCCATGTGAGGTGCCATAACACTGCTGTAGGATGAATCAGGGGCCAGGCCCATAATCTGGAAAGCACAAAGCTGTCCTAAAGCCACCTTTGACTTCATATTGCCACCCAGGCTACAACTCATGAGCATTGTCACTCAAGAAGGAAAAAACCCACAAACTTTTTGTATATTAAAAAGTTCTCATTCACTTTGCATAGTTTATTAAATATTTTATCTTTTTATATGTATGAGCTACAGCTGCAATGTGGTATACTACAATTGTAAATTATTTTGAACTACTGCAGCAGTCACCTACCTCTGATAAAACTGACAATTCAAGTGACAGGTAACTAAGTTAAAAAGCAACTTTATCAAAATTGTATGGTGCTAATTACTTATTCAGTTTGTGTTTTCAGTAGATACTTGACCAGCTAGCATCTGTGCACATAGTTTTTATTGTGAGTTGTAGATTATCCCTTGATTAGGCCTTTAAAAATAACTCTCCAGAAAGATTCAAATCACGCACAATTTTAACAGTCAGGAATGACTATTTACTTTAAGAAACAAGGTTTTTCTCCTTCTTTTAGACAAAAATGACAATTTGCAATACTCATTACCACTAATGGTTCTTATATCTTAATAGTTACTCAAGACTAAATTCTGTAAAGTAAATATGTATTTATTACACAACAAAACAATAGTTGGAGTACACCCTTATTCCATTAAACAAATACATAGTAACTATCCTTTTTGTTTTTCATATGATTACAAAAATTATCTTAAATTAGACCCAGGATTTTAACAATTTATAATTAGTAATTTATTTCCCCTGTCACTAGATGTGCTTTAAACACTTTGCAATACTTTCTGAAATAATCTAGTTTAACTATTAACATTAACAGTTCTTCCACATTAGCTACTATGAATATGCATCTATTATTTCTATACAGTTAACTTTTGGCCAATGCCATTTCAAAACGGCCAACGCGGACTTCAGCAGTGGCTTCACTAAGTTCAAACATTTACTGTGAGGCAATATTTCTTTTCAGAAGTATTACCAATATGTGCAAGTTTGTGTGCTGTCTGAGAACTGATACGCAAAGAATATGGGGAAGAGAGAGCAAAGAGTCTCCTGATCAATATAGCCAGTGGCCAAATGTCACAGTCTGTCTCAATGACTGGTAGTACTTTACTCAGGTTGGCTAAGGCTTCAGTTTATTGCAAAGATTGGGGTATAAGGTAATCTCAGAGATAGGGTGACCGTATTTCCTATGCTGAATACAGGACACCTGGTAAAATTACTCATATTCAAGTGAGTTCAACGGCAATCAATCGTACAAATGTTCAAATTAACATCAAGTTGACTGAGCCCCTGTAAAAAAGAAATACTGCGTAGTTGGATTCTTTTTCTTTACCTTCTTATCTTTAAGGCTTTAGGGTTCACACGGGGAAGCATGACACACATACCCCTACCCCCCACACACAAACGCACACATGGGAGTGGTGACACACACACACTCCCATACAACTCTCTCACACAGCGGGGATGACTGACTGACAGGACCCTCCCTGCCCAGTGCTCTCGACCCTCCATGCCTGGCTGGAACTCCGGGACAGACCCACCTCTCCTGGTACCTGGCATCGCATCTTACCGAGACAAGACATGGGGGGCGGCATGCAGGGCCTCTTGCCCCCACTCCCAAGATTTCTGCCAGGGTTCACATCAAAATGTGGCCAGCAGCCGCCTTTCGGCACTGCGGGAGGAAGGGACGGGAGCTGCTTCCAGCTGCACGGGAGGAGGAAGGGGAAAGGGATGACCAGGCCTGTGTCTCTGCAGAGCTCATCTCTTCCCCTTTCCCCCGCCCCACTCCCATGTGGCTGGAAGCAGCTTGTCCTTTCCTGCCTCCACAGTGTCGAAAGGCAGCTAACACCTCCAAGCTGCTGCTGGCCACCGTCATAACCCAGCCACCTCCTGTCCCCTGGATACAGTGCAGGCAGGAAGGGGTTAAGTCCTAAAGATGCATTGTGCACCAGGGCCCAGGGAACCTGACTGCAGGGGCTTCAGAAAACCAGCCAGAGAGGTGGCTCAGCAGAGTAGGGTGCCTAGGGGAGGGAGCAGTTCCACAATCCCTGGGGGCAGGACCCTGGAGGGGTGGCCGAAGAGGATGCTAATCTCCTGCCCCAGGGGCTGCTGTGGAGCCTGCAGGTTGGGGACGTGAACAGCTTGCAAATCGCTCCCCCTGCTCCCCGCCACTCCAGTGCTTGGTTGAGGGGCGGAGAGGCTTCCCTGTGCGGGGCTTTGGCACATGCAGGGCTCAGCTCCTCCTGGCCGAGCCAGAGGGTCTTGGGCTTTCCTGGGGCACCAGCCCAGCCAGAGGCAGTGGGGGAAGGAAGGAGCCTGCTGGCCAGGCTGTTTGTGAGCTGAGCATTCCGACCTAGGGCTGGTTCTCCGCCCAGTGCTGGGAGGGGGATGCACCCCACTGCGGGGGGATATGGAGGAGCAGCAGGGCTGGGGGGCAGGAGGTGAAGGGACAAAGCAGGGAGAAGACAGCGAGAGGGGAAGAACATAAAGGGCCAATGGGTGGGCAGCAGAGGTGACATGTAACCGGCTGCTGCTTGGTGCCTGTCAAAAAACACCAACCACCACAGCTTGCAGTGTGCAGCCAGTGCCAGCCGGAAACAAGATGGGGGGCGGGGCCCTGCTGGCTGACAGCATGCAGCAGGGGCTGCGCTGAAGGACCAGCAGGGAGAGCAGCTGGCCCCGTGCACTGTATCTTCGCCCTGCCACCAACCTTGCACACCCACCCCCATCATTGGCTACTGGACCCCCCACTCACCACTAGTGGGTGGATCTGGCCAGCTGCAGGACCCGCTAGTACTGATGGGGGGGGGAGACAGAAAATACGGGACAATTTGCCCATTTTAAAGAAAAAGTTGAGACACCTGCTGGAGGGCTTAAATACGTGACTGTCCCTTTGAAAACAGGACATCTGGTCACTACTCAGAGAGCACGGGGATGATTTACAAAATAAACAGTTATGCTGCTTTGCAAAGTTCATGACAATGTTGCTCAGATTGCGATAAGAATCAGCTAGAAGAGTCTGAGATTTCTGTTAGGCAAATAAAACAACAGAACTGCATTGCTCCTGCTATTTGCCCCAGCTTCAGTCCAAATGTCTTTCTCTTCAGTCTCCCATTGATCACTGCCTGCAGCATCCTTAGCACCTGTCAAAGAATCTCTTGGACTTTATCCAGCATTCTCTATGCACAGCTTTGCAATTGTTGGTTCTCTGTCATACATAGGTTACCAGGTACCCATTTTATAATAATATACTCTCTTCCTTGGTCATATCCAGTTATACATCCTGGCTTTGCATTGGATTTGTCCCTGGAACTCCACTCTCAAATTCTCAGGATACTCCAGTAACACTACAACTAGCTAGTGTCTGGCATACAGGGTTCTTATAGAAGAATTTCCCTGCACTGTTGGTGGCAAGCTGGGAATCCGTTGGAACGCTTGTTGACTTGGGTGCTCAAAAGTTTCTGTCTTTCTCCAAGATTTTCTCCAAAGAGCTTTGTTCTTTTCAGAATTTGCCTATTCTAACAGCTACTATAAGAGGCCGACTCCCTCCATGTTGGCTCCCAGCTTCTTTCTGATGCACAGACTGTTTTTACTCCCCTCCTCCACGTTTTGTTTACACACTCTGCATCAAGCCTATATTCCAATCAGATTTCTTTGATGGATGCTTAGCGCTCCCCAGCATGGTTTTGTTGTTACATTTTATTTTGCTCTCTTCTACACTGCCACCAGTTCCTCCTGCCCCTCATTTTGTTAGATGTCATTTCCACTTTTCTTCTTTAAATTAAACCCAGTCCATCACACTATACCTCATTTAGATGCTGTTTAAAGAAATAATTAAAGTTATACTAGGAATGATGCACGAATCAACAATGGATCATGAAGAACAAAATATTCTTCATTGCTGCTCATCAGTTTTTAAACTACACCCTCCCTCTCCACCATTCCTGTCACTATTTTTTCTTGCAAGAAAGAGAAATACACATACCTAACACACAATCGCTATAATGAAAGTTGAAGTACAGGGTTTTATTTTATTAAGGGATTATTTTGAAAACAAATTAGCACATTGGACTAATTTAATATAGGTAATTAGTACTCAAGATCTTTTTTCTAGCTTTATAAGAGATCCTATGTAATATATGAGCGCAATCTGAAGGGTTCATTACTTTTGGTTACTTGAAGACATTCAACTCTCTATACAACATTTGTTAGTTTCAAGATTGGCTCAAAAAGGTTAAAAACCAATAGCTGAACTGTTTCAAGCTGCAGAATTTCAGACGGCAATAAAATGCTCTAATAGATACAAGAAAACAAGGTTCATGCCAGCAAAATATCATTATGGATCAGTAACTCACAATTATATAAGAGCCAGGGGTCAATGATACCAGCACACTGCATATATTTAATCCAATTGCTCTGAACATAATTTTAATAATCAAATTATGGTGCATTTGGAGCCATCGCAAGGAGAAAAATGGCTGCAAGTACATGAAATGATAACCCTCTTATATGGAAAGTTGATCTATAAAGTTCAAAATAAAGGTTATATACCTATGACCCAGTCCTGGAGCATTTACTACTGTGAGTTTGGATGTCAAGGAAGCAGAGTGACTACAGATTTTCCTCTGCCCAAGTCATCAGCAGGGGGGCTTTCCTTTGAAGGACTGTAGATATTGCTCCCCTTTGTCTGTTGAAATATGACGTTGCTCAAGTGTCATGATCAGCAAATGAGAGGAATCCAGATATGAGAACAGAGCTTAAAGATCATAATGGATTGCCCTGAGTGCTCATTGGTTTATACGGTATTCCTTTCTTGTCTGGATCAGGCTTGGGCTCCATCAGTGTCTCTCGTCCCTCCAGGCAGACACCTGTCGTGATAAATATCCTGACAGTCTCGCTTATTGGAAAGTCTGATTTGCAATTGTTTGGATTCATCCACCATCTGAATGACCTGAGACTCCTCCTGGGGAGAGAGTCCTTCACTGAGAGGTGGATAAAAGTTTGTTGATGGAGGGATGAGAGGAAGCTCTATAGCAACTTCATGAGAGCATGAGATCACTAAGAATAACCACACAGGAGACCATTGATCCCAGAAGAGACTTTCCTCAGCCTCTCCCATCTCTCTCCCTCACTGGTTGTTGGGGGACTAAGGTCTTTGACTTTTCCGATAAGTCCACTAACACCTAATTCATGGGTTCACTGAATAGCCTGCCCTCAGAGAATCTTGAAGCAGCAAAAAGCAGCATAGCCAGTGGGTCTGACTTCCAGTTCCAGAGCCATGTGTGTCAACATGCCACCACATTGTAGCCCATGGCCATCGCAGTATATTGGAACACAACCAGGAAGGCAGCAGATACCAGTGCAGCAGCTAAGAATATCTTTTTTAGAGATGTGCCTAGATTTAAGGCTGTTCTGTATTTTAGTGATTCTGTGTCAACCAGATTGTCAACCCATGCTAGACAGTGCTAGTCTGGCAAAACGATATAGTGCTTTACATCAGTAGATCTCAAAGCTCAAAGGGCAGCTGAAGAAGCTTAAAAAATTGCTTTTCTTGATGATTCAACCCTCCTATCTGGAAGGTCCTCTGGTGGCAGAGCCTCCTCTGATGGAATTGTTTTGTCCTTTACCAGAGAGGACAGGACTGCATAAACTTTAAGGAGGGAGGCCAGATCTGATTTTGATTGGTTGACTGTGTAGTATTGTCTAACCCAGGGGTCTCACACTCCCAGCCTACGGGTCATCTGTGGCCCAAGAACCTCCTCAATGTGGCCTGCGTGGCTCCAGCAATTTTGGAGCCGGGTTTATCCCTTGGCCCCACCTGCTGCACCCCGGGCACGCCCCCCGAGCAATTTAAAATGGGCCGGGGCCCCGCCCACCACTGGCAGTGCAGCGGAGCCGAGCGGCTTCCTGCCTGCTCGCTCCACATGGCTGCCAGCCCCTCCCTGCGGCCCCTGGGCGGGGCGGAGCTGTGCCAGTGGTGCCTGGAGACAGCAGTGTGTGGAAGCCTCCCAACCCACCCCACCTTGGAGCCCCAGGTAAGCACCGCATCCTCTGACCCCCTCCCAGAGCCTGCACCCCCTGACCACCTCCCCACATACCTCTTCCCGCCCCCAAACTCCCTCACAGAGCCTGCACCCCCTCCCCCTTCCCACACACACCCCTAGCCCCCAAACTCCCTCCCAGAGCCCACACCCCTCCCCCCCTTGAGCCTGCAACCCCACCCCTCCTCCTGCACCCCCACCCCTGCCCAGAGCCTACACCCAGCACTCAAACTCCCTCCCAGAGCCTGCACCCCAGGCCCCCTCCCCCACCCAAACTCTCTCCCAGAGCTCAACCTCTCACCCCTTCTGCACTCAAACTCCCTCCCAGAGTCTGCATCCTGCACCCCAATCCCCTACCTCGGATCTCCTCCCCCACCCAAACTCCCTCCCAGAGCCTTAGGCAGGTGACGGGTGGAGTTTGAGGGGGCAGAGTTTTGGAGGGCAGGTTCTGGGTGGCATGAGTGACATTACTGGCCCGCTGGGAGGATTTGAGGATTGGCACTGGCCCTAAGGTAAACTGAGTTTGAGACTCTTGGTCTAGCCACTGTTCTCAGCCTTTTGGACTTCCCTGGAAGCTCCCATCCGTCCTTTATAATTTTATTGTTAAAGGCAAATGAGGTTCTAGCTGAACCAGAGGGGTAATGTCACTTAGTGGTCTTAGTTTCCCTATTAGACAGGTTTTCCTCCTCCTCCTTTGCCCGCTTGCTGAACTGGCAGACAGAGCTGAGCTGACAGAGAGGGGCATGCTGTCGAATGGAGGGAGGCATTCATGGCAGGGGCTCCTTACCAGGCTTTATCTGCTCTGGGTCCATTTTAGTACCTTCTGGCTGCCACAGCAGCCACAGGGTGAGGGGCTGGACAGCTGCTGCACAATCAACAGCCAAGGCTGTGAGCAAAGACTCCCAGGGGATGGGCAGGAAGCTTCCTTGGCCCTTTCATATTGTGCTTCAACCTATGCTCCCTCCACAGCGTGGGTGGGAAAGGAACTGCCACTTCCTGGGGCCACTGACTGTGCCAGACTTTGGAGATCTGTCTGCTTTCTGGGGGGTTCTCCTAATTGAGGAGGGAGGCTTCAGGAAATGCTTCCCTGGCTGAGAGGGTCAGGAGACACAACAGGCACAGATCTCCATCCAGCCACAATCAGTTGAAAGGTGCAGAAGACACGGTTTCTGGCTTTTCCTTTCTTCTTCTCTACCATGCTGAACTCTGCTTGGGTGAGCAGGGTGGGGAGGTACCGAGAGTCCCAATAACTATAGGAAAATGGGCAATCCCATCAAGATCTTAAGTCAATTGAAGTTTTCTTTTTTAAATCTGCTCTGCAGCAGGGAGGAGCTGGTTTGCCTACCTGCAGCTAAAGAGATAGACACACTAGTAATTTTTCAGCGGTTAAGCCATGTCTCCCCTGCCAATGACTGACAGGTTTTGTCTGCCTCAAAGGCTGCATGGAGCAGAGACCCAATCTCATGTAACTGTGGACAAATAAGAAAGGGAAACCCCTTATATGTCTCTTTCTCAGGCCCCATCTATACCAGTCATTCATATCTTATAATGTATATGAAAAAGCTAAGGCATGGGGAGGGAGGGAGGGAGTTCCTGGAGAGCACCAAATGCTTTGGATTAGGAAGAATAGGTGGGCAGGTCTGGTCAAGACACTTCTGGTCATCTATCAGTTCATTTGAAACGCTGTGGTAGTAGCATTGGGCTTATACTAAACTATAGCGCTAAACTAAACAATAAATGTAGAAATGTAAGAGACTGAACATTGTATCATTGATGTAATTTACACTCTTCAGAGAAGTCCTGCTGATATTAAAGTAAAATCATAACAAGCATTGTACTAAAGGGATTTTGTTTAGCTCTACTTAAATATACAGTGCAATGCAATTTAATTTTATAATCTGTAGTTCAGACAGAGTTGTCAGCGTGCTTGTTACAATAATGGATAATGTAAAAGATTATAACAAATTAAACTGGGAACAATAGATTACAAGAAGTGTGAAGAACTAGTAAAAATCCTATTGCTGAATTAAAATAGGTTAAAAACCATATTGCTGAACTATTTTAGGTAGAAGATCTGAGTTGTAAAAATAAGGTTCATACTGAATTCTGATTAAGAAAATATATTTAAATTCATGAGTTAAATCCAGGGTGGAGAGTCAAACGGTAGTAAAAGATAGGTTTCCTCTGATAATTCAAGAAAAATATGGGATCCATACTAACTAGTTATTATCTACTGCACAGGATTGTGCAGAAGCATTCTGAGATTTTGTCCCAGCTTCCTAAAATAATGTAGCTTCTAAACATACTAGGCAAAAAAATATGGGCAGAAAAACTTCATCTCCAAAATAATCAGTGGAGAAAAATGGCTTGACAAAGTAAAAGATGGAAAGGAAATGAACCCTTAAAAACATGAGTATTAAATAAGAGACACTCATTCCGTCTTGGAAATGCACCTTGGAATATGCTGGAAAATGGATAGATACATGTGAGACATGCACATGTTAGACCTCATGCAAATTGCATCATTGTTGGTAAAAGAAAGAATCCCTTTAGTCTGACTGCAAAAGTATCCAACAGTTGAACAGGCGCTAAGAGACTTGATTAAATTCTGAATTTGCAGGAGAAAGCACTGGTGGATATCATTAGTCTTTTCCTCTTCTTACTTGTATGAGTCTATGTATTAAATCTCTTTGGAAACAGAAGAAAATTTATGGGTAAATTTGAATCTGTCTATCAATAATATAAAATCAGATCAACTAATACAATCTTTATACATGAAATTGCATCTATGCTCATTTTCACATCACCTAGTTATGGTGCAGGAAAAGAAACTGGTGCTCTAGGTGATGGAAAATGAAAAAGAATTAGGCCCATGGAAACAGAAAGGTATTAGTCTTGTGCACATACTCAGGACTGGGTGAGGAAGCCAGGCATACAAGACTGTCAAGAGTGGTATACGCAATATTCTACATATTGAATAATAAAATTGCAGAGTGCTCTAGATTCAGATGTTTCTTAAACCAAGGGTGGGGAACCTCCGGCCCACTGCTTCATTTAATCTGGCCTGAGGCAAGTCTGCACACTGCAGGCCAGAAGCTCTAGGCCTCAGCAACCCCAAAGCTCACCAGGTTGCCAGAAGTCCAGACGGCTCCACACAGCAACCAGCAGTGACCGGCATGTCTCTGTGGCCCCTCGGAGCAGAGGTGATCAGGGAAGCTCCACGCGCTGCCCCCCAGTGCCAGCTCCGCAGCTCTCATTGGCCACTCTTCCCAGCCAATGGGAGCTGTGGGGGCTGCGCCTGCAGATGCAGATGCACCGTGCAGAGCCCCCTGGCCCCTCCGCCTAGGGACGGACATGGCAGCCGCTTCTGGGAGCAGTGCAGAGCCCCGGCGGGCAGGGGAGCCTGCCTCAGGTCCACTCCACCACCGACCAGGAGTCGCCTAAGGTAAGCACCACCCGGACAGAGCCCGCACCCCAAACCCCCTGCCCCAGGTCAGAACCCTCTGCTTCACCCTAACTCCCTCCCAGAGCCCACTCCTTAAACCTCTGGCAGCCTCTGAACTCCCTGACTTCTGGTAGCCTAGGGGAAGCACCAAGCCTCCGCGCCTTCCCACAGGGCTGGAGACACAAGCGCAGGCTCACCCTGCTGCGGGGGGAAGCCCTGAGCCTCCACACCTCCCCACCCCACCCTGCGGGCTGTGTGTGGCCCATGATTGATTTTTTCTGTGCAATAGTGGTTGCTGATAGAAAAAAGGTTCCCCGCCCCTCTCTTAAACCATCACAGACACTGGGTAGCATTGTACCATAGACTCATAGACTTTAAGGTCAGACGGGACCATCATCTAGTCTGATCTCCTTCACATTGCAGGCCACAGAACCTTACCCACCCACTCCTATAATAGACCCTTAATCCTTGGCTGAGTCACTGAAGTCCTCAAATCATGATTTAAAGACTTCAAGTTATCGAGAATCCACCATTTACACTAGTTTAAACCTGCAAGTGACCCATGCCCCATGCTGCAGAAGAAGACGAACCCGCCCACCCCAGGGTCTCTGCCAATCTGACCCAGGGGGAAATTCCTTCCTGACCCCAAATATGGCATTCAATTAGACCCTGAGCATGTGGGCAAGTAACTCTACTGGGACAACATGGGTAAATACTAATCAATATGACAAGGGTTGTAGAATCAGGCCATAAGGGTTTGTCTATACTGCAGCTTGGAGTGAGCCTCCCAGTCCAATTTGACAGACTCACGCTAGCGGAGTTTGAACTAGCACAGTAAAAATAGCCATGGAAATGTTCCAACTTGGGCTGCGGCTCAGACGAGCTTGAGAGCCCAGGCTGGAACATCCACATTGCTATTTTTAGAGTGCTAGCTCAAGTCCTGCTAGCTTAAGTCTGTATACCCGGGTTAGGAGGCTTGCTCCCAGATTTAGTGTAGATATACCTTACGAGAGCTCTCCCCTGAAATAAGTTATCCTTATTATTCTACACAAAATGTTTCCAGTTTTCTACCATAAATTAACATTAATTCACTGCTATGTTCCTTAAAATTAACATGGCTTAATGCCCTTTATTTCCTTATTGTTTCATGACTATTACAGATGAAATCAATATATCTGTACGTAAGCTTTGCTAATTAACTTGTGCTCTCTTCTATTTGCTCTGCAGGAGAAAAGCACAAAACAATGTAGGATTGACTATTATTTATTCATTTTATAGCGACACTGAATAACCATGAGTCAATTTCAGGCCCTTTAATTTCCATTTTCTATATAATTTCCCCTAAATTTTGCTTAGTTCTAAAATTATAATAGACATAATACTGACACCTTATCATCATCTCAGTCCTATTAATTTATATTGCAAGATTTACAATCGGATTTTGCTAGCTTTTAACCTTTTCCTTTTTAAAAAAAGAATATACTGCTTTTAAAAACCTAAAAAAATCCATCTGTTATATGGCTGTAGATGCAAATTGGTTAAATTCATAGGCTCTTTCAGTATTCATTTCTTTGATGGGATATTATTACACTCTATGCAAGAATTTAAGTACTGAGGTGTTTGCTTAGATTCTCATTTCCTTTTTGATGTGCACATTAACTTATATCCAAGATGAATTTGAGATAGAATATAAAATTCTTATGTGCCTTTGTCTATTTGAAAAAAGGTTATTACCCAGTTAATTTAAGAACTGATGGATGACAGGGATCTGGTTTATTCTGAAATGTTCTTTTGTTTATGTGCATATTGTGTTTTCCTTTGTGTCGTTTTACTTTATCAGGAGACTGTTTATTTTGATAAGTACAAAATGCAGTTGTCTTTGAGTAACAAAGTTGCCATCAAATTTGTTAATAACATGTAAATACTTAAATGACAACTCATACACATTATTTTTGTTATTATTCATTATTTTCTTTTAATAGCCTGGGATATTCTTTAAAGTCCAGTAATCAACAACCCAATGGAGTTTTTCCATTTGATATGTCTATAATGGATAAAATGTCATTTCCTTATTGAACTTCATAACTGGAAGCTCAAGCATATTGTCTTAACTGAGATCTATATTTAATTGTTGAATATTGATATTTGTGATTATTCTCATATTTCATGGTTAAATTATTCTGTATGTACATATGATGCCTTACCAAGTTTACACATCCCCTCTAGACATTATATGATACCCAAATAAATAACATTCAAGATTCTACTGACTGAGATTTCCCCTGTGAAATATTGTATTATCACTATTGGTATTTATGATATTTATTATCAGAGCACCTAGGAGCTTTAGTCATGGATCAAGACCCCATTGTCCTAGCACTGTACAAGCATATAACAGAAAGACAGTTCCTACTCCAAGAAGCTTTTAATCTAAGTATAAACCAAGCGATAACAAATGGATACAGACCAACAGGGGAGTATAAGGAAACAATATGACAATAATGATCTGTACGGTAGGGAGTGGTCTCAGTATACCAGCAGCCTAATCTTTGTCAAGTTTTTGATAGGTATCACAGCAAAGAAGAATTTTGAAGAAGGATTTGATGGTGGATAATGAGGTAGTTTTGTGGAAGTTTCTGGGGAGCATCTCCCAAGTGTGAAAGTCAGCATTGGAGAAAGCACAAAGATGCTTGTTTGAAAATTTTAACAAGTGGGCAATGGAGGCTGGCATCATGGGCTGATTGAAGGTGAGCATTGGCAACTCAATAGCAAATATGAGATGATATGGTGGGTATCGATCATGAAGGGCCTTGAAAGTGAAGACAGTCAGTTTATGTTTGATGTGATAAAGAAGGGGAAGACGGTGGAGGGATGCAAAGAGAGGAATGACATGGTCAAAGTGATAGGCTAGGAAAATGATCTTTGCAGCAGCATTCTGAATAGATATAAGCAAGGCAAGACTACATTTGTCATAGCCCGAGAGAAGGATGTTGCAGTAATTTAGATGAGATTATGAGAGGTGGGATGAGAGTTTTAGCTGTGTGGATAGATAGCAATCACTGTATCTTAAGGATGTTATGCAAAAAGAATCAGCAAGATTTAGACATAACCTGTATAAGAGGACACTTACATTACTGGCCATGACATGCAGGATAGTGGTATATTCCACAATGATTTAGGGAAGGGATAGTGGGAAGAGCTTGTGCGGGGAAAGACTAGGAGCATCTATTTTAGCCATGTTGAACTTCAGCTAATGGCTTACATATCCACCAGGAGCTGTCACAGAGACAGGCCAAGATTTTGATTTGGATAGAAGGAGACAAGTCTGGAGTAGACACAGATGTGTGAGTCATCTGCATAGAGATGATAGTTGAACTTGTCAATGAGATGCCAATGAGATGACCCAGAGATAAGGTATGGAAGGAGAAGAGAAAGGGACCAAGGACAGTCCTGTGGAACCCCACAGAAAGTTGGAGGGCAGATGAGGAAGATCCTCAAAATGACACGAGGAAAAATTGATTAGAGAGGTAGGAGGAAAACCAGGAAAGGACAGAGTCATGGAAAACAATGGAGGACAAGATTACAAGAAGTTCATAGTTGACTGTCAAAGATGGATGGAAGATGAGGAGGGGGAGTACCAGTTCTGAGCTACAGCTATGAAGAGGTCATTAGAGACTTCAGCCAGAGTAGTTTCAGTGGAGTGCAAGGAGCGGGAGCCAGACTAGAGAGCGTATAGAATGAAATTGGAGGATAAGAACTTCAGACTGTAAATGTAGCTAGGGTGTTCAATAGGCTTAGAGATGAAAGGGAGAAGGGAAATTGATTGGTAGTTGGAGAGTTAAACTGGGTAAAAGATGGGGTTTAAAGGTGGAAGAAACTAAAATATTTGTACTGCGAGGGGACGGAGCAAGAGGAAAGAAAGAGGCAAGGAAGAGGATGAGTGTGCATGAAGCAGACCAGAGGACGACATGGGGTGACTGGGGAGGGTGGAGGAGTTAGAGTCGGAGAGCAGACACCTTCTGTGTTTGTGATAGGGGAGAAGGAGGTGAGAGTTGTAGGAAGGAAAGGGAAGGGAAGGCAAGCTGAGAAGAAGGGAAATGCCACATTATATTTTCTCTGTTTTCCTCTTTGAAGAAGTCAGCAAGATTGTGTATGGACAGAAAAGTGGAGGCAGGGGGAATGGAGGGTTTGAGGAGGGAGTTAAGGATGGTGAAAAGGCAGCTGGGATTGTGGATGTGGGATTCAATTAAGTTGGAAAAGTAAAATTGTTTAGCTAGGAAGATGGCAGAACTGAAGAAGGAGAGAACAAATTTTTAGTGGAAGATGTTAGTCTACTCACAGAATTTCTGTAGGAGTCATTCCACAGCATGAGAGCAGGACTGGAGGATGTGGACGCTGGGGTGAGACAAGGCTGGAGGAGAATATTTTCTAGTCCATTCAAAAGATGAAGTATGTATGAATTAGATAAAGGTGGTGCTAATGGTACCATACTGCCTTCAGAACTAGTTTTCTCCATTTACAAGTAATACTACAACCTTTACCTGATAATCAGTGAGGCAACCTGCAGTTTTAAATTTTTCTTTCTTTATCTAAATTAAGTATGGTTATCAAGTGTGTTACAATCCTAGAAAAATGCAGGACATATATTTTCATTTACTGTTCAACCATAATTCTTAAGAATCCAAGTAGAAGGTGCTTGAAATACTTGTACAATACCTAGAAGCTTGGTAATTACTATTTGTGATGACACCAAGCCCAAAATGCATGACAATATCAAAAATGCTTCTTGCATTGATAAGGATTTTTTATTATCAAAATGGCCTATTGATGCCTATATAGATACAGTACAGATTGGTAAGCGTCAAGAAATCTTTAGCAAAAATTTATTCAAGTGTCTCCAGTCATATACAAATAAGTATACTGTACTTGTACAGTTAATTGATTTATAACCCTGTCTTTGTTCTACCTCTTATGACATTTAGATTAGATCATTGGTTCTCAACCGGGGGTCTGTGAGCCCTTTCAAGGGGGCTGCAGGGTCCTGCAGCTGAAACCCCGAGCCCGAGGACCCCCACCGGGCTCAAGCTGGGAGGCACGGGGCTGAAGCTCCAAGCCCTGGTGCTCCTTGTGTGGCAGAAGCCCGGAGCCCATGGGCAGAGTTGGGGACATGGAGGGCATTGCCCCCCGTTGCAGCGCAAGAGCACAGCAATCCCGGCGGCAGCTCCACACCTCGCTCTTCCCCTGCCCCCTGGCCAGGTCAGAGGCAGGAAGCCAGAGCCGATGTAGTGGCACAAACATCTCCCTGGCAGAATTTTCTGTCTAGGTTGTACTGAGAATGCTCACCCAAACTGAACAGGCTCAGTAGGTAACTGCTATTGGTGGGAAAATGTGCCAGCTGCTGTTTTTGCCCTTGTGTGGGGCAGCTGCTGCTCTGGCTGGTGCATGGAGCAGGCAGCGGCAGCATTCCCTCCTCTCCTGCTGGTGCACTGAGTAGAAGCTGCTCCTCAGCTCCCAAGTCCCAGCCCCCTTTGCTCCCGCAGAAGCAGCTGGTAAGAGCCACCCAGTTGGGGATACCCGGCTCCATGGCTGGCAGACCCCTCCAGGAACAGGGACCGCAGGGGACCCCTCCCAGCGCACAGCCCCTAGTACTCCTCTCCCTACACCCTCCCTGCACCCTGAGCTACCCCCTGCCTGCACACAGCCCCTAGCTACCCACTTCCTGCGCCTTAAGCTGTTTTCAAACTTTTTGAGCTAAGCCCCCCGCCTCTGAGTTATAATTTTTGGTTGCCCCTCCCCCCCCCAGACGGGTGGCCTGCTGAGGTGAGTCAGGGGGTGGAGGTGGCGCTCCCTCCCTGGACCCCGCCATGCGGTTGTGGCTCGAGCCGCGCTGGCCCCTGCCCTCCCTCCCAACAGAAGTCAAACTGCACCTATGCCCAAGACCCCTGCCCCAGGCTCCCTCCTTCCCCTTCCCCCTGCGTGGGCCCTGGAGTTTTTATAGCGTGTCAAGGGGGGCCTCAGAGAGAAAAAGGTTGAGAACTCCTGAATTAGATGGTCTATTCTCTTCCCTTCTTCAAAAAGCTTAGGAGTGAGCATTTACACACATAAAAAGTGTTAGTGAGAGAAAGACAAGCTAGCAATATCCCTTGATTCAGCAATGAACCATTCCTGAAGGGGAAAAAAAAAAGATGAGGTTTTATCCATATGGATGGCCAAACTTTGTGGTTCAGAGATTTCTAGTCCATTCAAAAGAGGTTTGTGGATTAAGACAGAAAAACTGAAGTATTAGAGGGGAAAGATGTTTTAAAGTCTTCTAAGGAAATAAATCCAATTCAGTGAAGCTGGATAAATCAGTTAAGGCTAAAACTTGGATGAAAACTTTCAGAACTAAAAGTCTGTTGGTGAGACTATAACTCAGACCAGCAACTCGATTTGGGAATTTTTTTCTACTTAAAGAAGTGAAACAGGCAAAATTGATAGTTTCAGAACTGTAGACAATTCAGCCCAACAGTCTTAACTGCATTACTCTGCGTTGCCATTCAGCAAGAAACTCTGACTAGATTGCTCATCCAAGGCTCAAACCTTGGGCAATCAGGGGCTGGAGTTCTCTGGAATGAAGGGGAAAATCCCTCATGGCACTCAATAATAATCACTGCAGCTCATTAATGAGTAACCGACTGCCTACAAAAGAAGACCTGTCCAGTTCTCTGCTTGAAAAACTATGTTGAGGGAAAATGGGAGTATGCTGAACCCTCTGGTAGGAATGTGGAGGACCCTCCCTCCCCTCCCCTTTTAATTAAAATAGAAAAGACTACAGTTTTCCAAATAACAGCTGTCTTCTAAATGATAGATTTAAAATAACTATTTGGGGGACTGAGTTGAGCCAATTAATTAAAGACAATGTACTTGATTCTCCTCTTGCTTAGACAAATGTAAATCAGATATAACTTGGATATGAGAAGAGCATGGGCGGCACGTGAACCCCATTTGAGGAGGCTAGTTCCCTGCCCTGCCCCTTCTGCCCCTTGCCTGCCGGAGGAGCCCTGAGCTCTAGCCCACCAACCCCAGCTGCCCAGAGTCCCAGACCACTGGCTGGCCCGAGCCCCAGTCCGCTGGCTGGCCTGTGCCCTGGCCCTGCCCACCCCAACTGCCCCGAGTCCTGGGCCACAGTCCGGCCTGAGTCCTGGGCTTCCCAGAGCCACTGGCAGCCCCAGGCCGCTGGCTGGCCAAAGCCACCCTGAGCACCAACCTGAGCCACCCTGAGTGTGGGTGGGGCCACGGCCTGGCTGTTTGGGGAAGCTTAGCCTCCCCTCGCCTATTATACCCATTGCCCATGGAGAAAAGATTCAGGTATAATCACACCATCAGTCATTACTGAGACTGAAAAAATCACAGTCCACATTTAAAATTCCAGATTATTCATACACCTTCTCAGCACGACATTGATTTAGCCCAGGGGTTCTCAATTTGGGGGTCAGGATCCCTAGAGGATAGCGAGGTTATTACATGGGGGGTCGCAAGCTGTCATCCTCCATCCCAAATCTTGCTTTGCCTCCAGCATTTATAATGATGTTAAATATATTAAAAAGTGTTTTTAATTTATAAGGGGGGGTGACATTATTGACATGAACCGTGACCATATAAATCATTGTTGTAACCAGGGTCCTATAGTTGCACCAAATCTTGTACAAAGGAGGTTAAGTAAGGTGAAGCATTTGGTCAGTTTCTTGAGAAAGGACTCTTCTCAGTAAGTGCCCAGTCAAGAAACACTTAACTGACAATGGACTTCGGGGGACGCCAATCCACATTTAAGCTTTCCTGAGAATGTTCAAACTAACATATAAACAATGGCGTCGGCCTGCAAAAAGCTGAATCATTCATGGACATGTGACTTGCCCAGGTGGATACAAACTCTATCTTGTTGCTGTGACTTTGCACAGAAGAACAAAGGGGTTTCTGCCCACAAGAGAGAGAATATAAAAGGCCTTGGAAGCCTCTTCATTTTGTCTTCAGCTGGCTCAAGAGATGGCCTCTCCACCCCAAAGAGATGCCTGAAAGAAACTGGAACAAAGGTCTGTAACTATGGGGGTGTGAGCGATTGCTGCACCCAGGCCATAAGCCACAACATTGGCTGAAAAGAATTGGGCCCAGACTAGGAAGGAGTCTAGTCTCTGAAAGAAGCTTATTGGGAATCTCTGAGGGTGAGATTTACCTGTATTCAGTTTCCTACTGTATTAGGCTTAGACTTGCATATTTTGTTTTATTTTACTTGGTAACTTACTTTGTTCTGACTGTTGTTACTTGAAACAACTTAAATCCTACTTTTTATATTTAATAAAATCACTTTTGCTTATTAATTAACCAAGAGTAAGTAATTAATACCTGGGGGAGCAAACAACTGTGCATATCTCTCTATCAGTGTTATAGAGGGTGGACAATTTATGAGTTTACCCTGTATAAGCTTTATACAGAGTAAAACAGATTTATTTGGGGTTTGGAGCACTTTGGGACCTGGGTATCTGGGTGCTGGAGACAGGAGAACTTCTTAAGCTGTTTTCAGTTAAGTCTGAGGTTTGGGGGTGTGGTTTGGACCCTGGGTGTGTGTTGCAGCACATTAGCGTATCTGGCTCAACAAGACAGGGTTCTGGAGGCCCAAACTGGCAGAGAAAACGGGTTCAGAGGTAGTCTCAGCACATCAGGTGACAGTCCAAAGGGGGTTTCTGCGACCCAACCTGTCACAGGGGGGTCTCACTCAGAGGCTTGCTATGTGAAAGTGGTCACCAGTACAAAAGTTTGAGAATCACTGATTTAGCCCTTAGGCTAACAGTCCTGCCCACTAGTAAAATAGCCCTGTGAGTAGTTGATAAGATGGATCCATTCATGCTTGGGCCAAGAAACATTTGGAAACATTGACTTTTGGTACTCCATTGTGCTTCTAAATACCACATATAAGTAGTTTGCAGTTTCCCAAACTGTACCCATCCATTCTTGACAGATAAATGAATAAATAGTTGGGTTTTGTTTTTATTAATAGTGATCAAAGGATGCCAGATAATATAAAGAAACGAGAAAGAAGGCTACAGTGGAGCAACTGTAATTCTTAGTCACATAAAAAGGCTTAAATATGGTGAGAGCTCTTTAGAATAGAGTTAAATATTTTTACTGTGGGTTCTCAGTTGGGACCTCCAGATTGATACAAAAGAAAAGACTCCCTAAATGATTAACTGCAGGTTTAAAGAATAAAAGATTAAACCAGAAGTAAAAATACTCACAAAGAAGTAACTCAAGAGATGAGGAAAGGGAAGGAGTCAACAACATTTTTCTTAATCAAGGAATCACTCAAAATGGATCCAGTAGAGGGGCAAGAAGTAACCTTTGTCTCGTGACAAATTAAAAAACAGATCAGTAAGTGGAGCTGAGGGATGTAAAGGTGAAGCCTCTCAATCCATAGCAAGTTATATCTGAAGAGGATTATGCCACTAAATTCTGTGTTCTTTGCCTTTAAATTCTAGAAACCATGAGCTCTTATACTCACACGGGACTCCCAAATACTCTTTACTTCCCATCAGAGACCACACTGTACTACTTCTGTTCCAGAGATGCCCCTCCAACCACTCCCTTACAGAGATCCTAATGAGCTCTAGCAGATCAGATCTCCCTTTCCCTCAAAAGAAAACACAAGCAGTCCCCAAAAACCTCACTACCACATTTCAGCTAGAGCTATGCACCTTCTTCACAGAGGCTCAGACTAAGCAAAGTACTTTAGCACTTGCCTACCTTTCAGTATTTAAGTAATTCTATTGAAGTAAATGATTAAACAGATCCCAAGAGCATGGAATAGGGAAAATACACTAGCAACTTATTCAAAGTCAATGTGACTACTTAGGAACTACTAATTGAAGTCAATGGCATTACTCAAATGTGTAAAGTTAAGCACGTGCTTAAGTACCGAATCTGGCCCTGAGAGTCTCGTCTTCCTCCTTGCAAAGATTTACTGATACATCTATTACTCCCACCATAAAATTTAAATATAACCATATGACGAAGAGCTTACTTATAACATTGATAGGTACTACTGAGAAACCTAAGATAAAGGGTAAATCAAAGAATAGCTACCGAATTATTTCCATTTTAAGAAGTAATTTTTAAATCTAATAAACCCTTATTTTTAATTGAAGTAAATTTAAAAATTAGTATCTGAAATATACATTTTTGTTCTTTTTCAAGTTCCAAACAATAACATTTTGAATATTAAGAAGTTCTGTATTTGTACTTTATTTAGATGGAATAAATTTTAAGAAGGTGGAAGAACGCAAGACAAAAAACAACTTAGATGAATCACAACTTTTAGCTGCGCTGAGAGAATCTCTAAGATTAAGTAGATAATATGGCAGACTTCTCAAAGATACCTAATAAATATGGGAAAAAACTGCAGTAATCTAAATTCCAAGCTCAAAGGCACCTAACAGAGGAATTGTGCTATGCTTCCAATATAAATAAATCCCAAGACCCTGGGACACGGAAACTTCTTTTCCAACAGAAAGACAATATAATATCCTTTCCATGGTTTATATACGAAAAAGAAAATGATAAAGATAGCCAGGGCCGGCTCCAGGGGTTTTGCCACCACAAGCAGCCAAAAAAAAAAAAAAAAAAAGCTGTGATCGCGATCTGCGGCAATTCAGTGAGAGGTCCTTCGCTCCGAGCGGGAGTGAGGGACCCTCCGCCGAATTGCCGCCGAATACCTGAAAGTGCCGCCCCGCTCCAGAGTTGCCGCCCCAAGCACCTGCTTGATAAGCTGGTGCCTGGAGCCGGCCCTGAAGATAGCTATATACTCATCTAAAAAAAATAGGGAGTGTGTAAAACTGATGAAATCAGTAAGACCCATTTGAAATCAGTAAGACCCATTTGAAACCAAATGATTTTTTAAAGAGATACTAGATTCACAACAATCCAACTTCTTTGTCCAAAATATTAAGGTTGCAGGACTAAAAAAAGAAAAGTAAAGTTAAAAGGCTTTCTATGAACTATTTCATATCTCTATCTTCTCAAAAAGGTCTGTGGTTAAAATTAAAGATGTATTTTTCAGCTTATTATTTATTATTTTAATATGAAGCTTGAACTCTATTATTTCATTTCAATCCACATCTCTATATTTCATCTGTCATGTGAAACAAATGTTAAAGAGTTTAGCAATTACCACTTTGAATTACATTACAAATTTGCCTGGAAGTAGGTTTTTATACTTTGATCTAAAACTATTACCCATGTCCTGTAAAATGTAATTAAATAAATGAAACCAGCCCTTGGGGACCTCTTGCTCCAAAATGAAGTTTTAGATCCAAAAAGCGCCTGTAACCTTTACTGTTACCATGTCTAAAGTGCCGCCTGTAATTTCAACACAGTAATCAGATCACCATAGAAAGGCAGACACTTGTTGATGTGAATTCTTCTTACAGATGTCCCCAAGGACATATTTACCACATCATGATTCACACAAATCTTATTAGACCACAAACCATGTTTTAAAAAAATATATTATAAGTTATGAAGCAGTGCATCTGGAACTCTATTGGTCAGTTATGAAACATGTGCACTGTGATCTCTTTTTCTCCACTACCACCTTACTGAAAATCATTTTAGTGACACTAATTACACTTCATACTTTGTGTTCTTCTTCTGAAGCATTTTATGACTAGGAACAGGTGAGTGAAAACAAGATCTTTATTGCTTCTGTCTTTGCTGCTTATTTCTTGCTTGATGTCAACCGTTTCTCTTTGAGTCATCACATTCCTATGAATAGGGAGTCCATAAACACAAATTTATAACTGACTTCAAAGCCCCAGTCCAGAGTTCAGAGCATTTTGCGGATCACAAAATCAAGCCCCAAGTGAGAGATAAGTTAGAAGAGAAGTAATATTATTCAAAAGAGTCACAAAGCAGTTTCCAAAGTTTAAAAGTTGAAACATTTCTTTAAAGTGCCATGGAATTAAGTCTAAAGCAATGTTCAAGTTCCAGTCCAGTCAATTAAAGTTTTCTTCTAATTAAATTACTAAAGTGCTTTAAAATAAATATTGTACAAGTACACAATATACAATTCTGGTCAACCTTACAAGCATTAACTCAGAATAGTCTATTAAAATGAAAAAGACAGGCCAGAATGCTCAGGCTTTGGATGCCTACAGTTAGAAACCTAAAAAAGTAGTTTGGTGCTGAATGCCCATTAATTTTAAAAAAAAGAAGTTATAGGTCCTCATATCATCTGAAGATTAGGCAATTTATTTAGGAGCTAAATATGTATTTAAGTGCCTAATTTAAGGCACCCAAGTTTGAACATTTCCACTATAGTGTTCAATGAAGGCAGAAGCATTGGTCCAGAAGTCCAGCTTTAACTGTGAATTTCCTTGCTTTTGCGAGTTAAAGTCAAACAGATTTGGGTAAAAATTTGGGGAGGAGGCAAAAATGCAGATTTGGCAACACTGAAACATTCCACAAATTCGTGTTATTTCACCAGATTGTTTCAGTTAATAACTTTTTTTTAAAAATTCCAAAACAATGAAACAAAATGTTTTGATTTTTTCAGTTCAAAATGACTTTTCACTTAAACATTTCTTTAATATAAAAACAATCAAACATGATTTTAAATGATTGAAATAGAAATGAAATGTTTTGTTCAACCCAAACTGAATTTTAGTTAACTATTAGAATCACCAAAAAAAAATGTAAAAATTATTTTTGGTTTGACATGAAACTGTTTTTTTTAATATTATTTTCCAGAACTGCCAGCAATTGAAAAATCAGTTATACATCCTGTACTAGTCAAACAGTATGCAACATTTCCCATCCCGTTAAGAAAAACAAAGTAATCCTTGACTGTAATACATGAGACAATAGAATACATTTTAAAGGCTCTTTAGTAATTTTATGCACCATTGTGTAAATGTGAAATTAAAAGATAGTTCAAGTGCTATGGTCTATACTGACTATAATAAAGGCACTACAGACTGTTGGGTCAGGAAAACAATATACGGCATATAAACAGTAGCTTTTTTTAGGTATCAGTTTGCCCAAGAATCTCCTCTTTTTCATCCCTTTTCCATCTCCCTCTTGAAGACTAGTCAAGCTGCTTGATATGTTATTACTCCTGAGGGAATTCTGCACCAAAAAATTAAAAATTCTGCATACATTTTAAAATTCTGCATGTATTTGTCAAAATAACACAATATAATCAACCAGGCCAGTTTCAATTATTTTGGTGATTTTTTTTCAAAATACAGTACCTGTCAGCAAATAAGTCTGTAACAATACAGACAACAACAAAAGATTCAGGAATTGTTTTTTGACAAATAGATTCCTTACTAGGCATATTAATACACGACTTTTAGTAATAATTCATTTAAAATAAAATACAGAAATGTATTTTCCGAAACCCTCAGAAGCAGTTCTAAAGCTTGGGGGTGTGAGGGGTAATGGAGGAGCTGAAGGACAGGGAATTAATAGTTGGGAAGGAGCCTCGGAGTGAACCTGGGGGGTTGTTGGGTGTTGGTGGAAGAAGTATGGAACGGGTTCTTTTCTGGGTGGGGAAGGAGAGGAATTGTTAGGGTGTTGGGGAGCCTCCCCATGCAGACCCTGGCTGACCCATAGCCTCTCCCATTTGGTCAGGTACATCTACCCATCCCCATGTGTGCCTGCACCCCCATTCAGCCACTCCTCCTGCCCCGTACCCATGTGTCCCTGCACACTTCTCCTTCTCTGTCCCCATGTGTCCCTACACCCCCCACTCAGCCACCCCTTCTCCCACATCCTCATGTGGCCCTGCACCCCTGCTCATTCAGATCCTAGTCCAATGCTGTCATCCCACTGGATCCTGTGTCCCCATTCCAGTCTTTCACCCCTCACTAGCCCTTCTGAACCCCAATCTATGTGACCATCCCCCCCTGAGCAGTCCCATGTGTACCACTCTGTCCATCCCCCCCATATCCTACGCCTCCTCACTTGGCCCTGTGGGCATGACACTTTGAGGAATGTAGCCTCTGCCCCTCCTCCCCTTTACACGGCTGGCTGCTCTGTCCCCTGAGCTGGATGCCAACGCAGCAGCCCCTGGTGGGTGAAAGATGTAATTGAAGTGTCTCCCCAACAGAATGTATTTTCTATGGGAGGAGAAATCTGCAGGGGACATGAATTCTGCACATGCACAGTGGTGCAGAATTCCCCCAGGAGTATGTTGTCTCCAGTAGGCAGAAATGTCATAATTTCATATGCTAATATACCAAGGTGATAGGTGACTTACAAATACCTTATGTAGACAGTAGGTAGGCTGTGGCTTCCAGGATTCCTCAATATGAAAGTTCTCTGTCTAAGCAGACTATCCTGTGGTCGTAGCAAAAACTAGGTGTGATGGGCTCCCCCCGGGGTGACACCTGGAACTGGGGTATCACTGAGCCCTCTGACTCACCAGCCTGGGTTCCCTCTCACACTGTGCTCCTGTGACAAGCTGCAGACCCACTCCCAGTCCTACACTTCCACCAGCATTCACACAGGTAGGAACACAGCCAGCTGCAGTTACATGCAGGCTGACCAGCCACTGCATGAACCAACAATAGAGAGGCTACAGTCAAAATAACCACCAGCTTTCCAGCCTAGGACCCCAGACCTGTACCATCCTGCCCTGGTCAAAACCCCGACCAGTATGAATTT
The DNA here is from genome assembly GCF_020497125.1 of Mauremys mutica. Classification (NCBI taxonomy): domain Eukaryota; kingdom Metazoa; phylum Chordata; order Testudines; family Geoemydidae; genus Mauremys; species Mauremys mutica. The sequence goes on along the minus strand of NC_059082.1, from coordinate 76,210,586 downwards.
ATTATCCAGTTTGCCTCCCTCTCAGTGTGGAGAGGAAATGCAACAGGCTTTTCCCCTTGAGCTAAGATTTCCAAGCACTTCATTTAAAGCAAAAGCAAGTGTATTAACTACAAATGATAGGTTTTAAGTGATTATAAGGGATAGCAAACCGATCAAAGCAGATTACCTAGCAGATAAACAAAAACACAAACTAATCGTAACATACTAGATGGATTGGATATGAATTAGTAGTCTCTCACCCTGTCTGATGATACAGACAGTCTTGCCAATTCTTAAGGCACAAGCTGCATTTGCTTTGGAGCCTGGGTTTCCCAGGTTTCCATACACAGGCCAGAAATCCCTTTAGCCTGGGTCCCGCACTTCCCCCAGTTCAGTCTTTATTCCTCAGGTGTTTCTAGGCATCCTCTTGTGTGGGGAGTGAAGAACAACAGATGATGTGACTCCCTGCCTTATATAGCTTTAGCATAGGGCGGGAACCCTTTGTTTCAAACTTGGTTCCCAGACCAGTTTGTGGAAAGACATCCCAAAATAGAGTCCAGAATCATGTGGCCTGGTCACATGCCCTTGCAGAGTCATAGCAGCCATTACTTACAGGCTGGCCATAACATCCACAGGAAGGCTCACTAGTCGGGGGACGCCTATTGTTTTCCCTAATTATCCTGAATGGGCCCTTCACAACCAGCTATTTAGACTGAAAGCATTTTGCTTAGTGGTGTCACCCAGGTGTGACAGCATGTGAAATATAGATACATACTCAATATTCATAACTTCAGATACAAAAATGATACATGCATACAAATAGGATAATCATATTCAGCAAATCATATTTTTTCCAATGACACCTTACATGTGCAATCTTGTACAAAATCATAATTATGCCATAAGCATATCATATTAATATCACTATGATGAACATGGGGTGCAGTGTCACACTGGGATGTGAGGAATGTCAGTTCAGAGAACCATTGTCTCATGTGCCAGGAAGCTGAAACTGGAAAGTAGGATTACTTTGGCCTTGTCCTGTTTAATAATCTGTACTGCTCTGTATCAGAGGGGTAGCCGTGTTAGTCTGGATCTGTAAAAGCAGCAAAGAGTCTTGTGGCACCTTATAGACTAACAGATGTTTTGGAGCATGAGCTTTTGTGGGTGAATACCCACTTTGTCGGATGCATGTCGGATGCATGTACTGCTCTGGTAAACCTTAGACAACAGGTTACCACTCCTGAATTAGTGAATCCACTGATCCTATTTTCCATTACTGATTAATCAAAATTTAGTACTTGTCTACCGCTGCAAGCATAGCAAAAGTGTGGTTGTCTGAAATTTGGATATTATCAACCATAATACTGCAGGATTCAGTGACCAGTTCCCTGGACTTGACATGCTTCAGATGAACATCTTTGCCATTCTATTTAGAGTGCTTTTTACATGACTGGCCTTGAACAAGAGAATTTGTTCTTCTGTCCACTGAAAATGAATTATTTTGTTCACTGAAACAGGAACATTAGTTCCCTGATAGCCTGATTCCTTTTATACCTGTCCACCACCATAGTGGTATACTTTGACATTAGCAAAATAGTTTTCTTCTCAAGGAGGCACTGTAATTATAAAAGCACCAGTTGTACTGCCTAAATCTCTAAGATACTGATATTGCTGTCTTTTTCATTTTCTGTAGACAGGGCATGGGCTGAGTAGTTTCACATATTGTTTCCCTAAGACTGATTTCAGATGAGATAGTAATTCTCTGTGGTGTTTGGAAGGGAACTTCTCACCAGAACCTATAAGGTCAATGAGTGAATCAAGGATTATCTGCCTCCTATGCCATAGTGTCTCTTTGGCACTGATTTAGCAAAGCACACGAGTAGTCCTATTGCAGTCAATGGAACTACTCTAATGCCTAAAGCTAAAAAGATGTTTAAGTGAGGATGAACTGACAACTAAAGAGAGTGGACCAACCCAGCAGATGTGATCTTTCAAAGGAAAAAGGTAATGATATAACTCAAATAATAATTTTATTCTTCCTAGTTGAGTAAATATACCATTCACCTTAAAGTACACCAAGACATGAAAAAGTTCTGTGCCATTTACAAACGGTTCACATCACAAAAGCAAGGTAGCTTTTATTGTTTAATTTGATTTATTTTTGCAAATTTCAGCTTGGAAAGCAATGTCACATAGCATCAGACACCTTTTGGTGAACAGTGGGCATGTAACAGAGTCATAAGCGGTGACATGCTGAGAAAACACCAATTGCTCCTCATGAACATTTGTAAAGGTCAAGTGGGAAAAATTTTAATCTGAGCCTGATTCTACCTTGTACTTCATAGTCTAACAGAGACTTGTATTTAGATCATCTTGAAACACCTCTCCTCCATTAGGAAACCTCTGCTGGAAGAAATATGTACATGAACCCCTGTCGAATGAAGTGGTGAAGAGTCAGCTTCAGGTGGACCTTGTACAATTTTAGGGTGAGTTTCTGATTCTTCAGAACTGCAGTGGCTTCTGTGGCTTGTTCCCTGAGCAATAATAAATTATTATGGGTAAACATGAACCCCTTGAGGTGGGTAAATCTGAACTCCTCTAGTTTTTGCCCTACAATCACTAGGAGCTTTGTTAAGACTCAGTGTGTTGTTTAGAAACCAAACAAAAGGATTCAATATTGATAATGGTTGTGAAAATAAAACCAGTGGACTTTCCGGCTGTCTTAGATAACCTCTGCAGATCTCATAGAAATCTATGAAGTACTCTAAAAGATTGTTATTATGGATTTCAGAATCTCAATTCATATTTGTTCAAATAATGTATTAAATATGTTAAATATAACAGATTTGGATAACAAAAGAGCATGTTCTGTCCTTGCAAGCCAAGAGGTAGTATAAATCATAGTTCACTGGCAGGATGCAGCATCCATTTGGAATGTTGACTGTCCTATGCATCTGCTGAGTTTCTTGAGAGGTAATATGTCTCTCAAGATGTATTTCATTGAAGATAACTGAATATAGTACTAAAAATTTCTGACTAAGATTTTTATAACTCCTAGTTCTAACAAAAAACAGGCTGTTACCAACTCCTTTATATGCTTTTGTTGGGGGCTGTTGGGAGCCTAAGACTGTATTTACCAAGAAGAGTTGGAAACTTCCCAAGTTATAAGGAATTCCCCAGATTTACTGCTTCCAATAGCCACCATCCTGGTGATAATTTTTCTCATCCTATGGCAAAATGCAATTGTAATTTCCTTAGCTTAGGTACCCTCCAGATGCCTGGCATAGTCATTCTGTTATTCCTGTAATAGTAACTGCTCTTGACAGAGGAAGGATTATCCTGTCTAAGTCTATCTCCTCCTCTGTTTTATTTACAGCACCTTTTCTTGCTGTATCAAGTCTCTCTCAAAATCCTTACACTTTCTGTATGAGTTCCAAAAGAACTATCTATTCCCTCTGGAAGTTTCTGTTGTTGGTGATTTTTTTATAGCAAGCAATTCCTCTCCACGAAAGCAGTTAAAATAGTTTAAAAGGGTGCTGCAATTCTAAACTCTCAATGGACTTCAACCAACTCCTGATTACCTCAGGGGATTTTTGTTCCTGTTGTCTTCCTGCTTAAGAAGAAATAGCTTCCATACTTTTATTTAAAAGATTATCTGGACTTCCAGCAGATGACTTATGTAGTAGAAAACAGAACTAAGTCTGTCCTGTGCTGCATCATGAAGGAACCTCTTTGGTTATGACATTGTGGTAGAATCTTTGTCTGGCAAATGAGGAGAGCCCCTGAAGTACTGCCAGTCAATGGCCTTTGCAACATATAAGGTGTAGGCAACAAGTCAGTGAGCTGAAATTAGTAACAATAGTCTGCACTGAGATGGTGAACTGAAGGGTAGATTAGTGAATTTCTCCAGCTAATATAGCTTGGTCTAGCTACAAAAGGTAATGAAGCCAAACATTCCCAGACTTTAGCTGCAGTGGTGTTCATTGCATAAAAAAGGCTTTAAAATCGAATCCAGACCTACAGTTATGAAGAATTATACAGGGAAATGTTGAGAGTTTACAGAAGTACTAGAGAGTAATCAAAAACATAGAGCGATTACTGTAGTTTAAACACTCAAAGTAACTTGTTTTAAGAAAAATAATAATGAATAAACATCAGTGAAGAAAAAATCTAAAAATATTAATTCTCATTAAATCTATGTAATACCAATTAAGTCTCTGAGCAGCTACTCCATGTTGTTTTATATCATTTTACTGAACTCTTCGGAGCCATGTCTTTCTGTGTGTCTGTCCATGATGCATATGGCTTTGACAAGACCTAAATTATCTCTGGCTGAAATTGAATCTGTTGAGGACACTGTAAACCAAATAATCCAATTCCTTTTAATATCCCAGATTGAATCCCTGAGCCTTAATGAACATTTCTTCCCCTTTCCCTCTCTGTAGAGCTAACTAAATTGTTGTCAAGAACCTAGCAATTATATATAATTTAAATATTTCTAGTTTATGCTCATTCACCAGTTGCAAGTGAGGATATGATTGCAGTAAATTTCCCAACAATTCTATGTAATTTTAATTTAAAAAAAAAACATTAGATGAAACAATGGCACCAATATCTAATACAATGTATTGAACATGTCTAAAAACATTAGAATTACTTAAATAAGCTACATTTATAATAAGGACCTGTAATGATGTTTACTGGAAACACTGAATATTAGATAATGTGTATAAATACACTGACTATGTATTTCATACATAACTTTTTATATTCAAGTTTTAAAATTGTACTTAATTTGCATTCATATAGCAAGTTTAACATAAGAGCTAAGAGTCCGAAGCATAATACAGTGCTGTGCAACTACTGGAGTCAAGGAGACTCCATACCTAACAAGATATTTTGTTGCCTCAAACAGGATGGTTAACAAGAGGTCCAGTGTTTATAGGGTCTTTCCCATTAGAAAGTTTTATACAATTTAGCAGTCATGTAATTTTTTTAGGTGCTTTAATATTACGCAAATATTGAGTATAAACCCAAAAAGGAAACACAAGAATTTTTATTAACATTCTTCTATACATAATACTGCCAGAAACAGAAAAATCACAATATATTCTCATTGTTATTTTACCTTAGAAAGGAAACATGATAGGAGAGAGACTGAAGACTACCACTATTCCTTTCCCCTTTCGATTTCCAGTTTTTGATATGTGAGATACCTATCTAACCCTACAGGAAGATCCCTAAATCAAAGCTTCTGAGAAAGGTGAAAGACACCCAAGGTATTTGATAATGTTTGCCAATCGTTGGTATCAAAGTAAAAGTACATTAAATGTAATTATCGTACAAAAGTTACCCATGAATACTTAATATTTATCATTGAAAACATGTGCAACCGCAGTAAACTGCTTTTCTTTATGAAGAACAAAAACCGTTGGGAGTTTATAGTTACCCTACATTTCAATTCACTAAATAGACCCATTTTTAAAAAGGATGTGAGCACACACAAAAAATTACTGCTACTTTTTGCAGTTATAAACCTAGACACATTTGCTAAGCAAAAAGTATGCTATTTCCCCAAGACTTAGCTGGGAACAAAATTTGGCCATACAATTCTAAATTCTTAAAAACAAGATTTAATAGTGAAAAAGCTGTCAGAAATCTAATCTTTTTGTTGCTGGTTCTTCACTTCAATAGCCATGAGGCAGCTTTCCATAGATACTCTAGTCAACAGAATGACAAGACACACCTGTTATATTAGGAAGGCAGCACAAAAGGACAGGTATAGTCTGTTTAAAATTCAGCAGCAGGCAAGCAATTAAACACAGCTGTTCTAGAGGGTTCTGCTTGCATACAATATCTTCACCTTAATCACTCATGGTGCAGTGCAGTTTGGGGAATCCTATAGAATCTTGTGGGATTTCAGGGTGTCTGAAAGAAATGTGTTTTGCAAGGTACTTAGAAAAGCATAGTGCTGGATGTCTGACAGAAATTCATTTTGTGGCACAAACTACATTAGTTTGAATTCACAATGGTTTTGTTTTTGGCTCAAAGTCAGTGCTTAATAGTATAATATAATACATACACAACTGCAGATATAATGACATGATGAAATTCTTAAATTAATAAAGCAATATGTAATAACAGACCAAAGGGGAAAATCTTATTTTAAATAATTAACTTTGCAATCAAGCAATTCCAATCAATATAAAAAGATGTGATCTGCAAATGAAATGTTCTTAGCCACTAAAAGACTTCACCTTTCAACAACTATATTTTCCAAAGTTTTGATTCTATAAGAACCTGAAGACATTTTCAAAGTACACACAGTGTAGAGGTAAAAGCAGAGTCTCTTTTGCATTTTAGATAGTGAATTGGTGGCTTGTTGACATTTCAACTACTAGCTGCCTTTCTGGGTCAGAGGACAATGCTGTACAGTATATGCAGCTTGCACAGTGAAATAAGACATTAACCATGCTACAGCAAATGAAGACAGCTGAGCAAAAAGTGGATTACTTTACCATAAATGTTTTTGCTCTTACGAGTCTATTGAGCTTACTGTACTAATTCAAAAAGTTAGCTGCCAAATTCCCAGAACACCAGTGTTTAGTATTTTTTGTCTTAAGTATTTTTGACTATCAAGTTTTATTACACATTTTTTTAATCTGTACTACTATGACTATCATCAAGACTGGCAACTATACTCCTGAAACACAGATTTCAATCTAATGGTGTTTATAGATAAACTATAGTTGATCTTCTACAGCTGATGTAACTGGAGCCACAGTACTACAGCAGAATTTCAAAAGGAACATTTGCAGCTTTCTCCCCTCCTCCCCCCAACCATTTCCACTTTCACTAGAAGACCTAATTATAGATGGTCAATCTGGCAATCTAGTGTAACCAAAACAAAATACCATCCAAGCTGCCAGGACCACAAAACCTGGGAAACCAGCAAAGGCAGCATGGTAAGCTCCTGGAGAAAAGAGCAGTATATCACTTCCCTCTTGTAACTTTCATCAAATGTTAGGGGCAATGTTGCCTACTTCCACAAGGAGGCACATCTATCCTTCTACAGAGGAAGGGAGGGTTACCTAAACACATATCTTAATTTCTCTTTATCAATAGCTATTTTGTAAGGTCTTCCACACTTCTTAGTTGTCTAACTTGCTTGCTTTATTTTTCTCTTTGAATAATATTTTCTAAAGGATACTGGTATTTTAGCTACTTTTGAATTATAATTAATTTTATCCCTTTGATTTATTATAGAACTCCCTTCTTCACAGCACCTTTCTCACTATGCATAAAAACTCTTCCTAACCCCCCAACACATCTAGTTATCATTAACCAATTTTTTCCTTTTCTTTATCTTTTTCTTGCAACTCTTAATAAACAGTGCATTTGTTTGGACGCCTCTTCCCTTTTCCATTTACAGTACTGATTTTGTAGTTTTATCTTTTAAAAACTTCAGCTCTGCAAGTACTCTAGTGAAGACACAATGGCCCCTTCATATTCCTTACATTCTTATTTTCCAGAAGAACAGTACTATGCTGCACCATGATTATGTTGTCATTTTTTGATTCCCCAGCCTGTTTCCACAAAGGCAGATTTTAATATTTCTTTCCATTGGTCCTGAGACCTCAAGAAAGTGGTTCTCTCAAGGACGATGTAATGGGCACTGTAGATGTCATCTAACAATTTGTGGTCATTAAATATCACAGGACTCTTTTCTCTATGGAGTAGTCAATGGTAAATTCATGTGTGTGTGTGTGTGTGTGTGTGTACACGTACGCGCCTAACTCTCATTTGAAGATCTCCCCAGTAGAGTTTCTGAAAAGTGCTGAATTGACAGCCCTACAGACTGAAGCTCTCAACCCACAAGGTATCATCAGTGAGCAGGTATTCAAGCTTGCACAGATAACATACTTAAAACCTGACCTGAAGGGATCACCTCTAGAAATGAGAGAATAATTTAGACTCCATGCCCATTCAATCCTTGAACTATGCTGACTGCCTTGCAATTTCTTTCAAATATAACATTCGTCACCACCTGTCCTAAACTGTTGTGAAGCATTACTGTACACTGTTAAACATTTGCTGCATTCCTACTCAGAGATGGCGGCACTCTACCATTAGGTGAAGTCTTTCCTGTTTAGTGCTTTGAGATCCTTCAGGACAGAGGGGACTATATAGTAGCATTTCACAGTGTATGGCTCACTCCAAACATTCCCACCTCTAATCCAAACGTTCTCCAGGACTTGGTCTCATACCAGAAACTAATACTATAGTCCTGCACTATTAGAAATACTACTCTTTTGATTAAATGTTAAGTAACAGATTTCAAAGTTAAAATAAAATAGTCCAGATTTTTTATTGTAATACAATCTATTGAACTGCATAGGAAAATACAACTAAAAATTATAGATCAGATTATTCTAGATAGGTTCTGTGATTTAAAACTAAAAGGAGAAAACTGGCACAGCCAGTATGTATATTGTTGAATATCATTTGTATGCACTGTTATATATTTTCACTTATCTATATGATGAAGTATATTATCATAAGACATGGCTAGGTTGTATACAGCTATATACATACTACATACACACACACACACACACACACACACACACACACATATGTAACATAACATTTTCATGGAAGCAGTAAACAGTGTTGGAGAACTGAACAGTACATTTGTCCTCAATTTGTGGAAGCAAACAAAGGACCCTGTCGTTTTTTTAAAAATGGGCAGTCATTAGCTATTTCAATAGCAGTGAATTCCAGTTCTTGTCTCTTCCCCTTGGAGTTTGGACTGCCTCTGTCTATAGTTTTAAATATACTGTTTGAAAAAACAAAGGCAGACTGTTTTACAACCATTAGACATATTTTAAAGCTGTGGTTTACAAATCAGTCTGTAATGAAAGGAAAAAACCCTGAAGGTTCAAATCTTCAAATAAAATGTATGTCAGTTTAGCTATAGGGTTTAACTGCACCAAGCTTTGGGGGATCAGTTTCTTTAAATCAATTATAATCGATACAAGCCAGATGGCTGGGCTGTCACACTGGATAGAGCTGTCTGTATGATAAGGTCACTGCATCTGTCAGTGGGAGACTGCTGAAAAGGCGTCACATCTAAAAACTCCCTAACCTCACAGCCCATCTATTTGAGAAGAGTCCATCAGGGATTAAGATGTGCAGTGAAGGAATTAGATGGGGTTACCATATTTGTCAGTGTTTGTCAAATTATTTTACCTTTGTGGGGAAAGAAAGAAAACAAAACCCCAAGCTGTTGTCCCTACAGTTAACAGAAGTTTCTAAGAGTTTTCCCCAAAGTGTTAACATTTTCATTCTTTATATTTTTAAACAATGCTCTAAAATATATTACCACAAACTGCATAATTTTAACATACATCGTGCTGTGTATCAACTATCAGGAAAGATATTACCATAATTAAATGTCATTTCTGTGAGGGGACAGATATTACAGGTTCAGGCTAGATCATATCTGGTATTATATTACAATTTGCAAAATAATCTCTCTCCTGCTGCTTCAGAAACTCACTATAGAATAGCAATGACTGCTAAGCTACATTCCTTTCATCATAAAGCAGATATATCTATAGTTATACAATCAAAGTTCTTATGAATGGTGATATAGATCATATAGCATTATGAGATTTAAAAAAAGTGCAAAGCAGGCTAAGCACACTTTTAAAGTTTTTAAACTTACTAGAATTTTAACTTACAAGAACAACCAAAAACACCCCACCACCCCATGCCCACATTCAATGGTAGAGGGATCTTGGTTGCACAGGAGGGAATGTGAGTGTGTGGGGGAATGTGAGAACACTTACTTGGCAAAACAAAGGCTGGCCCCTTCCTTCTTCAGGTCCTCCACCTTCCCATTGGCTGGGGTTGGGAGGACTGGGCTGGTTGACTGGCTCTTGCATGCCCCCAGCCCTGCCTATTTAAATTCTCTGGGGCATTTTAAAAGTCTCTTGCCTCTGTTATCTGCAGTACCCTGCCTCCCCTTACTAGTATAGGAGCTGTGTTTTTGGGATACTGTGAGTATGCTCATTTGGCTGGTTCAAGATCAGGAAGGAATTTTTCCTGTTGGGGCAAATTGGCTGAGGTCCAGATGGTCCTTTTGTCTTCCTCACAGTGTTACAGAAGCACAGTCAAGCTCAAAGCAACAGGACTTTTAAATTTAATACTAGGAAAGGTAAGATTGTTTAGCTCATTGCAACTTGTGTCTAGTGAGGATAAAGGCTAAAAAGTCCACCTCCCAGAGGTAAATGACACCTCGGATTTTGCTGGTGGATCTTGTGCCTATAGGACAGGGGTTCGGGACCCCTCGGGGAGTCACAAGGTTATTATAAGGGGAGTCGTGAGCTGTCAGCCTCCACCCCAAACCCCACATTGCCTCCAGCATGTATAATGGTGTTAAATATATTTTAAAGTGCTTTAATATATAAGAGGAGGTCGCACTCAGAGGCTTGCTATGTGAAAGGGGTCACCAGTACAAAAGTTTGGGAACCACTGCTATAGGAGATAGAGAGCTTTTGGTAACCATTATGTAGGGAGGAAAAGGATCATTCGTAAGTGAACTGAGTCCTAAGGGTAGCCCAAGGACGATCTATTGCAAGTTATTGGTTATATGGTGAGAGCCCTGTAACCACACACTGGAACCAGTTAAATGCCTGGTATGTGAGAGTAGGGGATGAGCACATAACACAGTGGTGAGTAACATGCAGCCTGCAGACTGCACGCAGATCATCAGGGTAATCTGCTGGTGGGGGCCACCAGACCATTTGTTTACATTTGCATGGCCGTCCGCAGCTCCCAGTGGTCGTGGTTTGCCGTTCGCAACCAATAGGAGCTGCGGGAAGCAGCAGCCAGGCCCACGCCGCTTCCCGAAACACCCATTGGCCGGGAACAGCAAACCACAGCCACTGGGAGCTGCAGGCGACCATGCAAATGTAAACAAACAGTCTGGCAGCCCACCAGCGGATTACCCTGACAGGCCATGTGCAGCCTGCAGACTGCAGGTTGCCCACAACCGACATAACACCTTTCCTTAGTGTTAAATATAGCTGTGGCCTGTTGCTTAACCCCATTCCAGATATTTGTCGTTCACCTGCATGTCCTTACCAATGTCTTCAAGATTTTGTGACCATCCAGATTACTTCCATCCTGCTGAAATGTCAGCATTGGCTGTAGATATCTGCTCCAGCAGATCAATTAAAACCTAATCTGCATTTTTTTCCTGAAAACCTTCCTTACAATGTTATTTTATTTCCCTAAAAGCATAACAAAGTAAAAATAAGTGAACTAATATCACTCAACTGAAAATAAGTAGTACAGTATGTCTATTTACCCCCAAGCTATACTTATAATACGTAGCCCTGAAATGTTTAATAGCCTTAGTAATAATAAATATTTTATTCTAGAAACACCAAAAATAGTCAAACACCATTTGAATGGAACACTTTTCATGTAATTTATATATGACAAATTACCCACTGAAACTAACTTTTCCATTAGTGTTAAGTGTTTTACGTGAAACAATGAAACAGAAAAATAAGAACTATTTGCTCTGACATTTTAAAATGTTCCCAACATACACTAAGGAAATTAGAGCTACACTTCTCTTTAGGTGTTTATGTCCAAGAGCACAAATTAAAAAATAAAATATAGCATATGTCTCTGATGTGCTAATGTGCATACAACTTTCTGAGTATTAGCTGAAGTTTATTGAATTGTATTTTTAAAATTACAAAGCCTGGGTATATAGCACTGAATCAACTTCATATAATTTCAGTACAAAATTTCTCCCATCTCCAGATATTGCAATTTAGCTTAGATTTATAAATTCTGTTAATAGTAAAAATAGCTATATTGACTACTACTACTCCTGGGGGAATTCTGTGCCAAAAAATTAATAATTCTGTGCCAAAAATTTTTTTAAAATGTTGCACACAATATTTTCAAATTCTCTAAAATTCTGCATATTTTATTTGTCAAAATAACAACATAATCGTGCCAGTTTCAATTATTTTGGTAATTTATTTCAAAATACCTGTCAGCAAGTATGTCTGTAACAATATCGACAACAAAAAGGGTTCAGGAAATGTTTTTTGACAAATAGATTCCTTACTAGGGATATTATTATAGAATTATGAGTAATAATTTACTTAGAATACAGAAATGTATTTCCTGCACCCCTGAGAAGCAGTGCAAAGGCTTGAGGGAGTTAGGGGTAACAGAGGAGCTGAGGGAGAGGGAAGTAATTGCTGGGAAGGCGCTTGAGTGTGAACCTGAAGGGTTGTTGGGTGTGGGTGGGAGAAGTATGGAACAGGTTTTTTTGGGGGGAGGAGGGAAGCAATTGTTAGGGAGCCTTCCCCATGCAGACCCTGTCTGATCCCTAGCTTCTCTCATTCAGTCAAACACATTTGCACCCTTTCCCATGTGTCCTGGCACCCCCTGTCCCCTTGTGTCTCTATACCTCTACTCAGCCACCCTCCTCCCCATGTGTCCCTGCACCCCATCCCCCATTTTCATGTGTCCCTGTACCCCTACTCAGCCACCCCCTTATCGCCATGTGCCCTTGTGCCCCCACTCCCATCCAGCCCCCGCCGCAGTCTGTTCCCCTCCACTAACCCTTCTGAACTCCAGTCTGTGACACACAACCCCAGTAGCCCCATGCTGTGCAGCTCCTCATATCCCTTGCCTCCTGACCTGGCCTCACAGGCAGGGCGCTGTGAAGAAGGCAGCCTCTGCTCTCTCCCTTTCCACAGCTGGGTCTGGCCCAGGAGTGGCTGATCTCTGTTCTGGCACCACAGCGGCCCCTGGTGGGCAAAAGGAGTAACTACAGCACCTTTGGGCAGAATGTATTTTCTGTGAGAAAAAAATTCTGCACGACACATGAATTCTGTGCACGTGAAATGGTTCAGAATTTCCCCAGGAGCACTAGGACATACAACACAGTAAATTCAGTAAATATTAAATCCATTGTAAAGTAAAATAAATATCCAAATCAGTTTAGGAATACAGCAAATAAATACAAGGCTTTTATCAGGCTGTATTTTATAATTATTAATCTCAGAGAGTATGAGATCAGAAATATTGCTTATATCATGATATATAATATGCTGGTCTCCTCCATTTTAATAAAAAATGTTTTTGTGCATGTCTATTCTTTCCTGTGATTTGTCATATCATTGCAAATATGGGATAGTCCCTTCTCTCATAAGGGGAAACAGGCATATTTGACGAAATACATCTCTAGAGGGCTTACTAAAACAAAGTTAACAAGAATCTTCTCTTCCTGGATGAGTAAATCTCCTTTTATTTATTAGCGCATACTGTCACCGTGCCTCAGCGGGTCACAGCTGAGAATACCAAATTCAGGACAGACTGCTGAGAAATGGGGCAGCCTCACTCCTGAATGGTGGTTATTCTATCATTAGATTATACCAAGCCAATAACAAAAGTGAACTTCTGTCTCACCACACTGGTTAACATGAAGCCAAAAATGCAGTCTCCTTAGGCATTCCAGACCTCTGCCCACCACCCAGACATTAGACTCTATGATGAGTGGTTACTGAAAAACAATTTAATCAAATATAGGGCCTTCTAATCCCAAGGGATCAGCCACTTAGCCAGGTCAATATGTGACTCAAATCTTATGCAAGAATCACACTGATGCCAATCCTTTAGTAATTAAAAACTAAAGGTTTAATAATAAAAGAAAAGAAGAGAGTTTGTAGATCATATACATACAGGTGATTTTTCCGTGTTCATAGATCAGAAACATAGCAGTGATGGAATAAACTGTGAGCTTGCAAAAGTTTCTCTTGATTTACCCAAACATACTGGGGTTCATCAGTCCTTATCCAAAGCTTCCTTGTTAGAAATCCAGCCCAGAGAAATGAAATAGAAATTAAGACAAAATGGAGATATCTCGGGGGTTCTTTTATATTCTCTGCCATGTGTATGGAATTTTACTGTCACAAACAAAGCCAATGGCCTCTGTTTGTGGAAAGTTACTAGCCCAAGATGGAGTCCAGGGACACATGAGCATATCACATGTCCTTACACGCTTTGATGACTCCCGGGGGTAGGCATTGGCCTCTCGAAGTCTGATGCATCTGCAAGAAGACCTACTGGGTGGCATGAGTTTCTTCTATGGCCCATTGTGAGACGTAAGTGTCTTTGATGGGCCATCAATATATCCGTCTGGCCGCAATGTAAATTCTATCTGGGGGGTGTTACCCAGGAATAGAACACATGTGTACGATACCAGTACATAGCCAATATTCACAACTTCAGATACAAACACATACTCAAATACAGAGTAAATGCTTAGCAGTTCTAAAATAGTGTTAAAATTTGGATTTTCTTTAAATATGCTTGCACTGTCTGGGGAAGAGAGATTATGTAAAAAACATTATGTATTCTACTATAAAGTGTCAAAGCCCTTGAATTCTGTGGCAGTTAGTGCAAAAAGAAAACTTTTCACATATTAGTTCAGAAATACTGATGCTGACTATCCCTGTTTACCTTTGACAGTGCACTATTAGTAAAATAACATAGAATTTGCAATGCCAGATTAAATCATTGGTGTCTTTTACTATATTATGCAGAATTTGTGAGAATTTAAATATTTTCTGGCTCTCCTGACGTTCTTCTCGTGTTTCAAAAAATAATCCGACCCTCACTTTAAATCCATTGAACCAGAAAAATTAGCTTAGATTGCTAGAAACATAAACATGGCCATCTTTTTCATTTTTTGAAACTTAAATGTTGGCAGTTCAACATGATGTCTATAATTCTTCCGGACAATGCATGAAAAGCATGACTATCCATTAATATTTTTAGCAGGGCAATGTAGGGGGGTATGAGTGATGCTGTAGAAATAATTCTGACCATTTATATCATTGATATATTACTGTTATACAATTGCAACAAATCTTGTACACAATATGTCATGTAAGGTGTCAATGGAAAAGTTATGATTTGCTAAGGATGCCTATCCTGTTTATATGCGTCTGACAAAGTGGGTATTCACTCAGGAAAGCTTATGCTCCAATACATCTGTTAGTCTATAAGGTGCCACATGACTCTTTGTCGCTTTTTACAGATCCAGACTAACACGGCTAACCCTCTGATACTACACACACACACTCACCTTATAAGTTAGACAAAGAAGGCATACAATTTCTCATTGTGAGCACTGACAAATTTATTTATTTATTCAAATAATTAAAACACATCTACAGGCACATATCCAGTGCTCTGGTTCTCTATCCCATAAATTAAAAATCACAACATAAATAAAAGAATGTCCATTCACCCAACACCTTCCTCAACATCCTAAGTCAAAGAGTACCTGGAAAGTTAACAAATCTGAGGTATAGCAGGCCAGGTGGGAGAGGAGGGGGAATTTTCAAAATGGAAGACACTTGACAGAGAATGCCCTGCTAGCAATTCCATCTCTATTGTATTGAAGGAACTCCTGCTGAAGTTTCTCTGCTGATCCCAAATATGGCAGTATATCACAGGGAACAAGATGCTCTTTCAGGTAATTAGGTATCAAGTAGCCCCAGCATTAGTATTTTACTTTTCAGTATTATTAATTCTAAACCTTGAGAAAGCTGTTTAAAAAGTCAGTGCTTCTTGGGGTAAATAACCCTTAAAAATTATGACAGAGGTGGATGCTATATTAGCATCCATATACCTACAGACATTAATCAAATTGTCAAATAAAACATTCCAATCAAGTCTAAGTATTCCTTGGATTTTCCCAATGCTATTTGTAAATATATTACCATAGTTTATTAGTCAAGCGCCAACTGATAAAATTACTGATGTTTACAGGATCAGGCCACAAATTTGTCCTCACTAACAATTAGCTAACATCAATAACATAATCATCTTCTATCCATTTTACAAAGCATCCTCATACACTGTATGCTTAACTACATTTTTAAAGTTTCCTCTGGGGAAGGTTTGTAGTCTGAAAACAGCAAAAATGCATTTGATGTTTCATTTTCACTTCCAGATTAAGCTTTTGATACATGCTGTAACAGCTTTTGAATTTAGCTGATTTTGCTCCTTTTCAATTTAATACTGTCTCCATCATTTTGAAAGCAACTTTAAATAGCTCTTTCATAATTTGATAAGTATACATATGAAAGTGATTGGTTTAGAGGCATCAGAATTTTGAATAATATGCTGTATATTTCAGTTAAGTAACAATCGGAGTGGCTCTACCTTTTTTGCCGCCCCAAGCACAGCAGGCAGGCTGCCTTCGGCAGCTTGCCTGCGGGAGGTCCCTGGTCCCACGGATTCGGCGGCTTGCCTGCGGGAGATCTGCCGGTCCCACGGCTTTGGCGTACCCGCCACCGAATTGCCGCCAAATCCGTGGGACCGGCAGACCTCCCGCGGGCAAGCCGCTGAAGGCTGCCTGACTGCCGCCCTTGCAAGGACCAGCAGGGCACCCCCACCCCGCAGCTTGCCGCCCCAGGCACGCGCTTCAATAACAGCTTCAATAACATAAGTGAAGAACATGTTTACTCACTAACTCATATGATTCATTTTGGGCAAGTAACTTAGTCTCCTTGTTCCTCAGTCTCAATCAGTAAAATGGGATAGTAGTAATATAGTTACTTACTTACCTCAAAAGGCAGTTTTAAGCATTAGTTTATGTTTGAATAATGCTTTGAAGATATAAAGTGCTACAAAAATTCTATGTATTAAAAAGGCATTAATGAAAAGGTAGTAACATAAATTTAAAAATTAGTCAATATAATATCCTCGTGTGGGGAAAATACCAAGGAAACCCACCACATCATCATTTAACTTCAAAGAGGGGAACTACACAAAAATGAGGAGGGTAGTTAAACAGAAATTAAAAGGAACAGTCACAAGAGTGAAATGCATGTAAACTGAACGGAAACATTTTTAAAACACCATAATAGAGGTTCAAACTACATGTATACCCCAATTAAAAAAACAGAGGACCAAAAACATCACCATGGCTAAACAGAGAAAAGGAGATGATTAGAGACAAAAAGACATCCTTTAATAATTGGAAGTAAAATTCTACAGAGGAAAACAAAAGGACATAAACTCTGGCAAGTAAAGTGTAAAAGTATAATTAGGCAAGCAAAAAAAGACTTCAAAAAGCAGCTAGCTAAAGACAAATACTAACCGCCAACATTTTTTTAAGTACATCAGAAGCAGGAAGCTTGCCAAACAATCAGTGGGGCGACTGGATGATCAAGATGCTAAAGGAGCACTCAAGACAGACAAGGCTGTAGTGGAGAAGCTAAATGAATTCTTTGCATTAGTCTTCACTGCAGAGGATGTGATGGAGATTTCCACACCTAAGCCATTCTTTTTAGGTGACAAATCTGAGGAACTGTCCCACATTGAGGTGTCAGTAGAGAGGTTTTGGAACAAACTGATCAATTAAACAGTAATATGTCACCAGGACCAGATGGTATTCGCCCACGAGTTCTGAAGGAACTCAAATATGAAATCGTGGAACTACTAACTATGGTATGTTACCTGTCACTTAAATCAGCCTCTGTACCAGATGACTAGAGGATAGCTAATGTAACATCGATATTTTTAAAAGGTTCCAGAAGCGATCCTGTTAATTACAAGTCAAACTTACAAGCCTAACTTCGGTACCAAGCAAGCTGTTTGAAACTATAGTAAAGAACAGAATTATCAGACACATAGATGAACACGATATTTTGGGGGAAGAGTCAACACAGCTTTTGTAAAGGGAAATCATGCCTTACCAATCTATTGCAGTTCTTTGAGGAGATCAACGAACATGTGGAAAATGGTGATCTAGTGGATAAAGTGTACTTGGACTTTCAGAAAGCCTTTGACAAGGTCCCTCAACAAAGGCTCTTAAGCAAAGTAAGGAGTTATGGGATAAGAGGGAAGGTCTTCTCAAAGACCAGTAACTGGTTAAAGGACAGGAACAAGAAGGAATAAGCAGCCAGTTTTCACTGTGGAGAGAAGTAAATAGTAGGGTCCCCCAAGGATCTATATTGGGATCACCGCTATTCAACATATTCATAAATGATCTGGAAAAAGGAGTAAACAGTGAGGTGGCAAAATGTTCAGACAATACAAAATTACTCAAGATATTTAAGTCCAAAGCAGACTGCAAAGAGCTACAGAGAGATCTCACAAAACTGGGTAACAAAATGGCAAATGAAATTCAATCCTACCTATACATAGAAAATGATGGGGTCTAAATAAGCTGTTCCCATTGAAGCAAGATCTTGGAGTCATCATGGATAGTTCTGTGAAAACATCTGCTCAACGGTCAGCAGCAGTCAAAAAAGCCAACAGACTGTTAGGACCCATTAGAAAAGAGCTAGATAGTAAGACAGTCAATATCATAATGCCACTATATAATCCATGGTACATCCACAGCTTGAATACGGCATGCAATTCTGGTCACCTCATCTAAAAAAAAAATATGAGAACTGGAAAAAGTATGGAGAAGGGCAACAAAAATGATTAGGGGTATGGAACAGCTTCCATCTGAGGAGAGATTAAAAAGACTGAGACTGTTCAGCTTGGAAAACAGATGACTGAGGGAAGATAGGATAGAGGTCTATAAATGATGTGGAGAAAGTGAATAGAGAAGTGTTATTTACCCCTTTACATAACACATGAATCTGGGGTCACTCAATGAAATTAATAGGCAGAAGGCTTAAAACAAATATAAGGAAATACTTCTCGATATAACGCACAGTCAACTGTGAAATTCATTGCCAGGGATGGTGTGAAGGCGAAAAGTATAACTCGATTCAAAAAATAATGAGAGGATAGGTCCATCAATGGCTATTAGCCAAGATGGTCAGGGACGCAAGCGCATTTTTACTTGTAAATTAAGGAAATTTGGTAGAGAAATCATTAAGAGGCAATAAACAGGGAACTGTACCATGCCAGGGTGGTTTGAGTAGAGAGAACAGTGGGAAAGACAGGAGGAGAAGATGAAAGCTGAGAGTTAGGCAGGGTCATGGATTTTGAAGGCCCTTGAGGATGAGGACAATAAACTTGAATTTGAAACAGGAGATAAGAAGAGCCTCATTTTGTTCACATAGAAACCTAATGATGTTGAAATCTGTGAACAATCAGTAGAAGTTCAAAATAATAATACACAGTAGTTACCTAGCAGAAACTAGCTACATAAATAATTCAGGTAAAATGAACCAGAGCATAAATGCAAAATCCTTGCTTACAGGAGCCACTGGATTTCAACAAGCCATTAATCTATCACTTCATATAATGACTCAAGTTATTTGCAATTTAACATTAGAAAGACTTGTGAATCTATATAGGTCACACCTGTTGCTTGTGAAAAGTTGACACTTGCTGCATTTCACAAATATCCTGCCAAAGGGTGGACGTACAAGATAAATTTATGCAATTAGGTTTTTGTTTAGATTACTAGAACAAGCCATAAATTATTGTTCATATCCCTTACTTCATTAATGTCTCCCTAATTAGCAAAACATCAGAATCTGTGGCTGGAGCATTAATGGTTAGTGATAAAAATGCAGGTGTGAAATAACCTACTTTACAATATCAGAAGATGTTAATGATTTCTCACAAAGCAGCAAGGTCTCATGGAAAATAATCTAACTTCCTTTTTCTACCTACTGACAATCACAGGTTCATATCATGCAAAAATTACTATACTTATCTTCTCATTAGCAACTAATCTCACTCATTCCATTTGCCAAGCCAATTATAAGAAAATTTCCAGACTGAAATGCATTAATAGAACACTTGGACCGCACTCATTTTTCTCATGATAAAATAATTAATGAGCACTTGTATATAAAAATCAAAATAGTTTTGTTAGCTAATTACTAAAACTAAGGACAATAAAAACTATCATACTAGAAGTAACACAAACTCCTTATATTGTGTAATAAAATAATAATCAGATTTCCCCAGTTTACAGTGAAATAAGGGACATAAGAAAAATACTATACTACTACTGTTTTACAGATCACTTCCCCTTGAAAAATCTTAACAGTTCTCCTCAAAGTGGAAAGGTGAGTGATGGAGTATCTACCCCCGGGGGCCATATTGAAACCGTGTTTGAATTAACTTCATGATTTATAGAAATTCATGGTTAACAATCTGGTGAAATTTGCCAATGATACTAAATTGTTTTAGTCAGTAAAAATTATGGAGAATAACTTAAAACTCCAGTTGGCATTAACACTCCCGTTGACATAGCTACTGCTTCTCGGGAAGGTGGAGTACCTATGTTGACAGGAGAAGATCTCCTGTCAGTGTAGGTAATGTCTTCACTAAGCACTATAGTAGCCCAGCTGCACCAGTATAGCTGCGCCACTGCAGCACTGTAAGTGTAGACAAGCCCTAAGAGTCTTTTGCTTCTCTCTGAAGAACCAGGAATTGGCCACTACTGGAGGCAAAATATTTGACTGCTATAGGCAGATCAATGGTATGATTCAGTAGACCAAATTCTATATAATTTTACTATCAATACACAGGTTCAAAAGAAAAACAAAGAAAGATGGAATTATGTGGGTTTTTTAATTAAGGCTCCTTCAATCCACTTTTGGCATGTATTTACAAAAGGATATTTCATATTGTTGCAGTGGATTTCAAGACATCCTGTAAGATTTGCAGAGTAAATTTTTGCAGTTCTTATCCTATAAACAAACAAACTATTAGATACTTTAAGGAGTGACTTGATTTATCTGCAAATCAGCACCTTAGTATAGGAATTAAATTCAAACTACTTAGAGACAGATTCAGTTTTAATTACTTTATTGGACTCTAGGCTCTTAATGAGGTTTTTAAATACTACTTTATCCAGGGGTTAGCAGGATCATTATCCCTCTGGGTTTTAACTAACATATGACTATATGATGCCCTGCACTGGTTTTTGGCACAGTACTAAAGCTGTACATCACACACATTTATGTATCTTAGAATGCTGGTCAAAACAGTCTGATCACTTTCCCAAATCTTAATTCCTTGAGAAGGGAAAGCCTCACCTGACATGAAATCTTAGGAAGTACTTCCAATTTCATAGGAAAAAAATTGCCTGACAGCTTTCATTGTAATCTGCTTTTAGTTAAAACTCTCTGAAGATCAAAGAGGCCTCACTCAGACAGACAGATGCATTTTCATGCCAGTGGCTAGGAAAAAGAACAGCCTTCAAGCGAACTGCTCAGTGAATCCTTAAGTAATCAGGCAGCAGAATGAAGAGTACAAAACCTAAAAAAGGTCAATGGATTAAAAAAAAAAATACTTTGGCATTCACTAAAAAATGTTGTTGGAAAACCAACCTGGAAATAACCACTAACTGTGGAATTTAGTCATGCTAACAATTGTTCCTCTTAAGCAGAGAACCACTTTAAAAAAGTTAAGTACTGCTGATAAAGAACAAGTACCATACATACACAAAGAAGTAGCACTTCTTTCATTTTCAGATAAATGGGTTTCCTAATAGTAACATTTAATCAAATGTTTAAAGAAAAAAATCAAAAACAAACAAACTAAAAAAACTCAAGGTGTTAAAAAATCCAGTGACCAGATGGCTAATCTCAATTTGAGTTTCAGAAAAGTACTCAAAATTACAGTAACTCATAGCAGAATGACATTAGATATAAGCTTTAATTGGAAAACAGAAGCCTAATATATGATCAGTCATTGAATTCCAGTAATGGATCAACTACGCACAATATTTGAAAGGCAGGGAGAGGGCCTTTAAAATAAGCAAGCCAGATTCTTCACCATCTTGTACCTTTTGCCATGACTAAAACCTGGGCAAAGAAGGTATAGAATGCCACCAAAACAGAATAGTAGCATTTTACATCCAATTTGCATAGGTGTAAATGGAGACACAAGGTGAAAGACAGGGTAGAGTAAGGCCCACCGTTGTTTTTTTTCTTAAGGTACAACACATCCGACGAAGTGGGTATTCACCCATGAAAGCTCATGCTCCAAAACGTCTGTTAGTCTATAAGGTGCCACAAAACTCTTTGCTGCTTTTAACAAATTTTTTGGTTAGTGAGCAAAGGTAGTTCATTTCTAACAGAACTTCTCAACTCAAGCTTGAACATCCATTATTAAAATTTTCTGTTTGATAACTGGTTTCATCCTGTAACACCTGCCTTGAAATCAAAATTGGTAACAATAACTAAAATGCTCAAATAGTAAAATATTATGGTCTCTCAGTACTATGATTTCCAGGATCAAAGTAAATGTAAAATGAAAAAAAAATCCCTGTACATTCAAATATTTACTTCTTGGATTATTTTGAAATATAAGCATTATATTTTTTAATTCAAACATGGGTATAGAATACTATGTACTTGTAATGCCACACAGCTGGGTGGGTTGTCAGTAGGGGATTGAAATTGGGACCTCTTGTTCTAAAAGCATGAGCCTCTACTGCTTTAGCTAAAAAAGAGTCAGCTCTGTAAGCCAAGGCTGTAGTATGCTCATAAACCTCTATATGTAATCCAGTCACCACTAGAGAGAGACAGAGTGTCACAATAGGTGGGTTACATACTGCTTAATTAATACACTTGGCAGATAAACGTTAAAAAAAGTTAGATTCTGAAGGCTATTTGAAAAATCCTAATGTATAATGTTTCCAAGATGTGATAATGAGTGCCTTTAATGAGAACACTCAGAGACAGAAAGGGGTTTGTTTTAAAATGCATGTCTGATCATATGCAAGAGGCTTATATTCAAAAATGCTTTTTGCTTTTACTTAAAAGTGTCTACAATTGGACTGACAGAGTAAATGTCCATCGGTGTCTATGTTCAAGTGTTAATTTAACAAAACCAAAGAAATAATTTCAAAAATGTCATTGGCACTTACGCTCAAGAGGGCCAATTCCAAGGCAGATTTTCTAGCCAGAGACCAACTTTCAAATGACTGTATGGACTTCTGGTATCTTGTGTCTCAGGAACAGAGATGTCTCACCATGTAATACGATGCCCACAAGCAACTTTAATGAACAAAATTTGGGATTCTTTTGACAAAGAAAGAAAAAAAGAATATTTGACTATATTGACCAGGTTCTGCCAAATAACGTGGGGACAAGAGTTTATTCAGATTTCCCTTAAATACATTTCTTCTGCATAGCCTTCCAAAATGAATTCAGCCATTAAAGACATGATTCCACAAAAAGATCTGTTACATATTTTAACTGGGGCCAGAATTTAGGAATTTACAAAGGGACATGGAGCCCTTCTGCTAAGTCATCCTAATGTCAGATGGTAGGAACCCATTAAAAAGATATAAGATATAGTATATAAGAATGTTTGGAGGGACTCTCTGAGCAGAACCCTGGGGATCTTGCAGGAGAAAACCCTATAGATGTCCAATATTAAGAGAAAGCTTAGGCTGGGGGTTGTATTTTGTTGTTAGTTAAGAAAAATCCCACAAATGGGCTAAGTTTTCATCTCATCCAGGGTTTGTACACTCTGTCTGGAATACAGGGGGAACTGCACCTGCTTACACATGGTACCAGAAGTGGTATGAAACATCGTCTGTCCAAAGAATGGAAAATGGAAAGATCCTGAAATAGATGATGGAATCATGGAAGCAACAGCAGCATGTTGTTCTGCAGTTTCTGAAGGAGCAATAAACCCAGGCTACAACTTAATAGCAACAATATTAACAATTCCAGGAGCAGGTGCTTCACAGGATGATTAACACAAAAGCAGGCCTTAATTAAGTCCTAGCCCCTCCCAAACTGGGATAGGAAGATGACTCACTTGTCTACCTGATCACTTTTGAGTTGGTAGTTACTGAAGCTTATTGGGAGGATTCCAGGGATATTTGTTTGGGCCTTTTTCTAATGGGATGGGCACAGGCAGCATACCGTGTGCTGGATGAAGTTGTAGCCACAGAGGCTGTGAAGGCTGGTATTTTGGACCAGTTGGAGGTCTCAGAGAAGTAAAGGCAGAAACTCCACGAAGCATTAACTATTAGTCAAATTTCCGAACGGCTTGGTGGGGGAACTAAATGCAGCCCCCTACCCCAGCCCATTTGTGAGATTTCTGGACCCCAATAGCAGGAAAGACAGTGCAGAGAAGGTGGATGAACATCTCCCTCCCCCGTGCACAAAGAGAGAGAAGGGCACAATGCACAAAGAGATGAAGGACAAGATCTGGCCACATTTTTAGAAGAAAGAAAGTGAGTGAAAATGCACATATACACTACAGTTGGAACAAGATGATCTAAACCCTAAAATGCTCTAGATCAAAATACCTTTTCATATGTTGTACAGGCTGTCCAAAGAGATGTTACTGAGGGATAAAGGATTCTCTCGAGAAACTGGAATAAGCAGTATCTGTTGGGGACTGTAACAGGGTGGTTTGCCCATAGCTGGGGAATCTGGGACTAAGCCAAACCTGATTATAGGTCGGGCCCTACCAAATTCATGGTCCATTTTGGTCAATTTCATGGTCACAGGCTTTTAAAAATCATAAATTTCATGATTTCAGCTATTTAAATCTGAAATTTCACAGTGTTGTAATTGTAGGCGTCTTGACACAAAAAGGAGTTGTGTGGGGGTCACAAGGTTATTGTAGGGAGGGTTGCAGTACTCAGGGCCGGCGCTTCCATTAGGCGACCCTAGGCAGTCACCTAGGGCGCCAGGATTCGGGAGGCGGCATTTTGTGCGCTCCCCACGGGGCATGCGGGAGCTACCGGTTCCGCTCCCATCGCGCCGCCGAAGGACCTTCTGCTGACGTGCCGCGGAAAACAGTGGCAGGCAATTGAGCAGCTCAATGACTACCGCTGTCGCCTGCGGCATTTTGGCAGAGGGTCCTTCTTCGGCGGCGCAACGGGAGCGGAACCGGAAGCTCCCGCGCGCCCCGTGGGGAGCGCACAAAATGCCGCCCCCCAAATTCTGCCTAGGGTGCCAGAAACCCTGGCGCCGCTCCTGGCAGTACTACTACCCTTACTTCTGCGCTGCTGCTGGCGGCGGTGCTGCCTTCAGAGCTAGGCAGCTGGAGAGCGGCGGTTGCTGGCTGGGAGCCCAGCTCTGAAGGCAGAGCCGCCACCAGCAGCAGCACAGAAGTAAGGATGGCATGGGATGGTATTGCCACCCTTACTTCTGTGCTGCTGCCTGCAGAGCTGTGCCCTCAGTCAACAGCCGCTACTCTCTGGCTGCCAAGCTCTGAAGGCAGCAGCGCAGAAATAAGTATGGCATAGTATGGTATTACCACCCTTGCTTCTGCGCTGCTGCTGGCGGAGTGCTGCATTTAGAGCTATGTGCCTGGCCAACAGACACCGCTCTCTGGCTACCCAGATCTGAAATCAGCATGGAAGTAATGGTGGCAATACCGTGACCCCCCTAAAATAACCTTGCAACCCCCCTGCAACTCTCATGTGGGTCAGGACCCCCAGTTTGAGAAACGCTGGTCTCCCCCGTGAAATCTGTATAGTATAGGATAAAAGCACACAAAAGACCAGATTTCATGGGCGGGGGGGCACCGGGGGACTAGATTTCACAGTCCCTGACGCACTTTTCATGGTTGTGAATTTGATCAGGCCCTAATTATAGGATGAGCCCTTCCTGTGAGGAATCAGGTGATTTCTGTATAAAAGGAGTCAGATTTTAAGCACAGACAGAGTGCAACTGTGGAAAGAGCTGGAAGGAGAGTCAGAGCAGGAAAGGAAGCTGAGTAGGGAGGCAAGCTCTTCGGGCAGGGAGGCCTGGGAGAGACCCTGATCAAAACAATGAAGAGACTGGGAGATCCAGAGAGGAATTAAAGAGCCAAGATAGGAAATGGCTCAGGGAAAACCATGATACAAGTAAAGCAGCTGACTTAGCTGTGTGATACAGGGCCTTGGGCTTTTAAACCCAGAGTTAAGGGTGGGACTGGGTTTTGCTACTGTCCCCAGTGAAGGGGGATTCAGGCTGAACCTCAAAGACAGACTGAGGAACAGCCCCAGAGAGGGGAGAAGGATCTTTTGTATTAAGACATTTTTGGGGACTTTTTACTTTGGACAATTGTGACCCTGAAAGGGGTGGATTTAAAATGGTTACCCAGCTAGAGGGCTGAGTTAACTGGCAGAGAAACCACCACAAATCCAGAGTGACCAATAGAAGGGGGTGCTAGTCTTGTGAGAGAGCTGTGATGACACAGCGGGCCACAAAGGCTCATGGAGAATGGACTCAGTAACAGGGGCTAATAGTCCCCTTGCCTGAAGACTGGGAAGTAGCAAACATATTTAAAAAAAACAAAAAACAGCAAACTGTTAGACCAGTTGACTTACCAGCATTTGTGGAGAAAGACACTATCAATGAACTTTTAGAGGATATCATTAAAAACACAACTTGATTAGACACAGCCCAAGTAGATTTATGAGAGGGAGGCCTTAACTTGAAAGAACTTCAGCAAAGTAGTTAATACTGATATGCTTGAACATAAAAAATGACTTCACGCTAACATCCTTCAATTCAGGTAACAAATTGTAGGACAAGAGGTAAAATAGCTTGTCATATAGAAAACAGTTTAAATGGCAGTGATGATTTCTGGATCCATTATGAACTGATGCACCTTTATCTTTTAAAATATCCTTTATTGACCTCTGGTTATAGGCTTGTCTCTCTACAAATCATAAAAGAACCAGAGACCCGCCTGTGCAGCAAAACATTTTTATTAAAGGACCAAGACTGTGTTTCCAGAAGAAGTATGGAAAAACTATGATTCTTGATGGGGGAATATTTTTTTCTATCGTCATTCTAGCTGACCAGTGTGACACTGGGAAGAAACAACCATCCGAACTCATGGAAATGTCTACACATAATGAACCCAGGCTTTTGACTAAAGAAATGATATTCCCTCAAGAATAATTCTGAGGTTTAAGACAAGCCTAGGGCTAGTCTACACTGGCAATTTTTTATTTTTGTTTGAAGATTTCATGCAAAGCTTTCAGTCAATAACATTAAATATATGTAAAGTTTTTCAAATGTTAATTTTGTTTTAAAATTCTACTTGGAGCACTATAACTACAGTAGTAATAACTATATATGGATAATAGAGTAAGCCTCCAAATCACTTAGGTGATGTTTTTCCAAATGCTGAGAATAGCTCCAACATTGGTTTCCCAAATCAATACCTAATCCATGGTGGCTTTATTTATTAGCTAAATCACATGCTGGTCATTTTTATATTAGTGTACTAATTTAAAAAAAATAACAGTATTTTTTTGTGATTTTTAACACAGGAGAGGACAAGAGGTAAGCAAATGCCTAAAGAGAAAAACAAAATGATCAGTCTGGCCTTGCCTCTCTTCCCCTACATCTTAAAAAAAACTTTATAACAGGCAGAGAGGAAGGAAAAGGTGCAGTAACAAAATCCCTTCTACTTGTGCTTTAAATAATGAGTACTGGTACACAGTGAAATTTTGAAACACAGACTGACATTTCAGAAGTATTCATAGTATACCCAGAGATTTGAGTTCCCTCCAACAAAAAATGAGTTTGTAGAGCTTCATTACAAGAGGAAAGGGCCTATTTGGTAAACAACTTTCACTCAAGAGTGGAAACGGAATTCCTTTTCATTCTCTGCATTTCCAGGGGACACTGGCAATTGGCAGGAAGATGTCTTTGGAAGGCCATATGTTCATTTCCAAGGGATGTAAGAAGATCAGTTCCTCTTCACTGAGAGCAACTGTAGTAAGACTGGGTGCACTTTACCTCTTCCATCAGGGGGGAATTGGCAACTTCTCTCCTCAACTTTATTTTTTTAAATATTTTAAAAATTGAATAATCTCAGCAGAAATAAAATTAGGTGTTAAAAGCATGATTTTCTCTGACTCAAAAAGTTGTATGAAGAACTGCAAATAATAAAAAAAATGTAATTTACTTGGTATCCAATAAATAGAACAATCTTTTTACAATCGAACAAAAAATGCACAACATCAGAGAGAAAACACAAAGTAGTGACATGGTAAACTAGAAAGGAGCAGTCAGTACTTGCGATACATCTGATTTAACAGTGCTTTGGAAAAGGGATGTAAAGAATCTTACAAGTGACCATTTAAAGGAACAATGCTGATTGCTCCTCAAGGAGTCAGTTTGGAGCACTGAACTTATAATGAATGAGCAAAACTCATCAAAACATTACAATGTTCTTCCTGAGCCTACTACATTTGACAAAAAATATTCTAGTCAGTTCAGGCTGTAAGTATCAGAACAATTGTCCATGTTAAAAAAAAAAAGTTGTTTGTGTCAGGGGCGGGAGGTCCACCGGAGCCGCCTGCCGCCCTCCCGCAGCACGCCGCCCCAAGCGCACGCTTGGTGCGCTGGGGTCTGGAGCCGGCCCTGGTTTGTGTGAATTGCTGGGGGGGGACTGTACAAAGTGGAACAGAATTAATTGCTATGCTACAATTATAACACGTCATGTACAACATGACTGCATTGTTACATTTTAAATGACAAATGACAGAAATAAACAATATGACTGATAGTTAATTCTCTGAGAGAGAGAAGATATATGAGATAATATTTTATTGAATTAACTTCTGCAGGTGGAAGGGAAGCTTTCAAGCTTCACAGGGATCTTCTTCAGGTCTGGGGAAGATAGCCAGAGAGTTTGAGGAAATACAAGGCGGGACAGATTGTTAAATATAAGGGATTCACACATTCTGTAGAAGATCAATTAAAATGAAGTGGGCAGTTAAGGGTTATCAGGCAGTACAGTTTGTTACAAATTGTTGTAATGAACCATAAAACCAGTGTCTCTGTTTAGGCCATGTTTTTTAGTATACAACAGATTTATGAATTTAAATTCCCAAGCTCATCTTTTTGAAGGTCCATAGCTGACCTCTCAGTCCTCATTCTCAAAGGAAAGCTGCACAACTCCTTCAAAAGATGAGCTTGGAAATTTAAATTCATATCTCTGCTAGACGCTAAAAACCATGAACTAAATAGACACTAGTTTTATGATTCACTGTAGCAATGGGTCTCTGGCTTACATCCTTCTGGTTGCCAACCATATTATATTACTTTGTAGGCCCTATGGGATTGGTGCCTGCAAGAGTTTCCCTTTGGGAGCCTGCTGACAGTAACAGTCACACTGCAGCTTCTCCAAAAGAAAGTATGTTTTATTTTGCCCAAAGGTACACAAAGAAGTGAATGTAAAACAACAAAAAACCCTATACACATACTGTCTTATCTACACTTGTTATCCTACTCAAGTCCCTAGGTGGACATAACAGCCTTGGTGTCCTCCATTATCTTGGGGACCAAGTTGTAACCTGCTTAGTATAGACTCTGGTTCTCAATCAGCCTGCTGTCTCTGTGTCAGCTTGCCTGCTGACCCCTCCCTCCTGTCTTTCTCCCAGGGGCACCTTTCAACAGATCAGTGTCCTTTGATCTCTCTCTTCTCAGCCTTGACCAGACAGCCCTGGAACCTGAGGAGTCCCTCTTCAGAGCTATAAACCCGGCTATTGTTTGAGGGAATGCTTTTTACCTTAGGCCATTGTTTTACCTTTTCTGGTTTCATTTAATAACCCCTTGTGATCTCACTGTTCATTCAGGTAAGGGAATATTACATAGATATACTAAGAAGCTGTGACAGGGTGTAACAGCTCCTTTGAGGCTCCCTGCTGGAGGCCTCACAGTCTACACCCTGCCCCAGGATATTAGAGAGACAAGGTGGGTGAATTAATATCTTTTATTGGACCAACTTCTGTTGGTGAGAGAGAGAGAGACAAGCTTTCCAGCTACACAGAGCTCTTCTTCCGGTCTGGGAAAGGTACTCAGAGTGTTACAGCTAAATACACGATAGTATAGCATAAGTGAGAGCAAATGTGTGGGTTGAATGTGTTGTATTGTTGGGGGCAACAGTTTTAGGAAGAAATCACTTGAGACACAGAGAGCTGTAAACCTTAAAAGCATCCATTTATTGCCACACACTGAACTAACCTCCTTTGCGCCTCCTTTGTAGCCAGTTCCATGGAGACCGCAATATCAGCAGCCTTCTGTAAAGTAAGCTGAGCCTCTGTCAATAGGCGCTTCCGTGTAGCTTCACTGTGCAGGCCACACACTAAACTGTCACATAAGGCATCATTTAATATCTCCTTAAATTCACAGTGTTCTGCAAGGTTTTTCAAAATTGCTACAAATTGTACAACTGTTTTGTCTTCTTTTTGGTCTCTTTTGTGGAACCTATATCTTTCAGCAATTACCAATGGTTTCAGAGAAAAATGGGACCCCAGGATTTCCACAAAGCCACTGTAAGATTTGGTCTCTGGCTTAACAGAGTATAGTAAGCTGCGTAGCAGGGAGTAGGTCTTAGCCCCTACAACACTTAAGATCATTGGCACCTTCTTCTCTTCTGTAATGTCATTTGCAATAACAAAAAGCTCAAAATGCTCAATAGATATGTGACATTGCATTATAGTCTCCTCAAAAGGTTCCAGCGGCCCCATAAGTGTACC
Organism: Mauremys mutica; assembly: GCF_020497125.1. Taxonomy (NCBI): domain Eukaryota; kingdom Metazoa; phylum Chordata; order Testudines; family Geoemydidae; genus Mauremys; species Mauremys mutica. The sequence continues at coordinate 76,180,105 of NC_059082.1, read as the reverse complement.
CATGCTTTTAGTTTCAGTTTGCACAGTTAGTGCAAACAAGCCAGTTCTCACCCCCTTCCAACAGCAAAAGGGCTTTTGGTTTTTGTTGTACCTTGACTTCTACTTACTTCTGTTGCTGGGGCAGCACAGGAATTCCATCCTTGTTGCCATGTTGTTGTATCCTTGGGGGCAACAGTTTTAGGAAGAAATCACTGGAGACAGAGAGCTGTAAACCTTAAAAGCAGCCATTTATTGCCACACACTGAACTAACCAAAAACCAGCCAAAACTGACTGGGCTTTCCCCTAATAATCTACATCAACTACCATAGCCACAACAAGATTCTAATACCATGACAACCAAATGCACAACAGAATGGACACTGCTACCTGAAATTTCCAATTAGAGGTGCAGGGGTGCAGATACACCTACAGTGGAGCACTCTTAGAGACACTACTCAAAGAAGAAGGGATAGCTAAATCTCAGTTCTGCCCTACATCGTCAGTCCTGAGAGATAGTAGAGAAGTGAAGGATTCTTATAAGAAAATTCAAACTTACTTCAGGCTCATTTTTAATCCCTGCTTCAAGTATCTTGCAGCTAACAAGATTCACATGTGAGGAATCAAAGGCTGCCCAAAGGTGAGCAAACCTAGCATACAGCTTTTGATTTTGGGATATTTACATATTTATTGATCAAGGGAGACAATACAAAACACTGATCAATAACAGAATGAGAAAACCAGAAGCCAGTCTGTTCTTCACAAAAATAACAAACTTCAGCCTCTTACTGCAATAGTTTGGTCAGCAAAAACCTTGCATAGAATTTAGTTGGGACATCAATAAGGCTAATGGGTCCATAACATGAAGGTTCAATTTTATCACCCTCCTTCAAAACTGGAATTATAATATATATATCTCAGTACCTAGGAAAAGAACCAGATTGATTAATAACACTAAAAAGGGCATCAAATTGGTGTCCACCAAGAAACATTTAAGCCCTTACCTTCTATATGAAAACTGGGCCAAATTCTGCCCCCACTTAGGCCTGTACATCCCTAGCAATTCCAGTGGGTTATTTGGGTAAAGAATTTGGTCCATTAACTATCCCCAAAGCTAGATATTTTTGTTGTAAAATTAGGGGATACGCTTCTGCTGCTGTTGCTGCAGGCCATGAAGTGAAAGTCCAATCGACAGAGCTTAAGTCATTAATATGCAGAATTAAAGATACAATAGTAAAGCTGCTTAAAAATACTCTTTCCAGTTGCTTTTTATTACACAAACTTCAGAATTCCTGTTTGTCAGTACCAAATCCCATGAGAATTTCTTAAAACTAAACTGCCTCTCCAAAGTCCTCCCACAGATGAAACTTTTCTTAGCTTTCAACAAAACCATACATTACTGTTTAATAGGAAGAACCAACACAGGCATTGTTCTTAAAAATACCCAAAAAAATTCAGTAAGTTTATCATTTTTTCCATCACTCCTATTTCCTTGGTTTTAGCAGATCTGGAGATTGTGAATTTTAACCTATTTCTGACTTGTTGAGTATGCAAATAGCCAGGGCCGGCTCTCAGTTTTTTGCTGCCCCAAGCAAAAAATTATAATAATAAAAAAACCTCCGAGAGCGCAACTGCCGAAGCAAAAAAAAAAAAAAAAAAACCACCCAGAATGCCGCCCCTGGAACTGTGCCTCCCCAAGCATGAACTTGGTTTGCTGGTGCCTGCTAGATCTGGTCCTGCAAATAGCATTATCACCCAGCTTTGAAATAACCACTAACTGAACTATTCATACAAAAGCAATGGAGGCAGCCCACAGCAGGCTTTGTCTAGAAGACTCAGATACACTGTATTTACAGTACCTACTGCTGTGAACCCCCTTTACCTGTCAATCTGTCTGCCCAGTCATAAAATGTCATCAGCCCCAACTGCGCAGCAAATATCTGTAACAGCAGTTGTGACACTGCACCCCATATTCTTCATAGTGATATGATATGATTATGACATAGTTATGATGTATTTTATGGAAGACAGATCATGTGTGATATCAATGAAAAGGTTATGATTTTCTGAATATGATTATCCTATTTGCATGCATGTATCATTTTAGTATCTGAAGTTAGGAATATTTGACTATGTAACTGTATTACAAATGTGTTTAAACCTGGGAAACACTCACTAGACAAGATGTTTTCATTCTGAAAAGCTGGGTGGGAAAGGGCCATTAGAGAAAACAATAAGCCTGGGGGCCTTCCTGAGGACACAGACAGTCTCCGAGTCGTGGCTGCTGGAACACTACAGGAACATGTGACCAGGTCACCTGGTGCTGGACTTCGTCTTGGGATATCAGTATCTTTCCACTGACTGGCATGGGAACCAAGCTTTGAAACAAAGGGTTCCCACCATATGCTAAAGCTATATAAGGCAGGGGAGTGACATCATCTTGGTTCTTCACTGACTCCCCACCCAAAGAGACTCCTGGAAACACCTGAGGAACAAAGACTGAACTGGGGGAAGTGCTGGACCCAGGCTAAAGAGATTTTTAGCCTGTGAAAGGAACACCTGGGGATTCCAAGCTGTAGACAAGTGAAGCTTGCCCCTTAAGAATCTGCAGCCTGCTTGTATCATCACTTAAATTGAGGATCTGATATTCATATCCAATCTATTTAATATATTAAGCTTTTTTTGTGTTTTTGTTTATTTGCCAGGTAATCTGCTTTGATCTGTTTGCTATCCCTTATAATCACTTAAAAATCTTTTGTAATTAATAAATTTGTTTTAATTTGTTTTACTTTTGTCTAAACCGGTGTGTGAGAGTCATAACTCGGGGCAGAAAGGTGTTGTGTATTCTTCTCCACATTGAGGTGGGGTGAATTTCATGAGCTTACGCTGTACAGTTCCCTGTGCAGTGCGAGATGATATAATTTTGGGTTTACACTCCAGACGGGATGCATGCCTGTGTAGTTCCCTAGCTGAAGCCTTCCCATCCAGGGCTGCTCACAGCGTCTGCATGTAACTGGGTGTAGTTGGGTGTGTCTCTACCTGTATGTGTGCTGGCGAAAGTGCAGGCTGGTCACAGCAGTACAGTGTAAAAGCAACCCAGGCTGGAGGGTCAGGGGAGCTCAGTGGTACCCCAGTTCCAGGTGGCACCCTGGGGGAACCCATCACAGAAGTATCTGCTGTAAAATCCTCATTTTCTGTTTTCTCTAACTTTTCTTCAGAGCTGAAGAGCCAGACGCATGACTTCTACATCTAACAACAATTTGAGAGAGAAATGATCACTATCCATTCTGAATTATCTGGAGGAAGTAAAATGTTCCTCAATTACAATACTCAGAAGTGAAATCTTTTATACGTACGATGCAGATAGTATGTAAAATTTTAAGTCCCAACTGTAACCAAACTAATTTAACAAGACCACCATAAAACTGGTATACAGTAATGACAACACTCGTGGGGATGTCTGCAAGGGATAAAGGTGAATCAGATTAAGTCTTATTAAACTAACTGGGTATTAAAATCACTTCATCACCTTTCTTAAGGGAAAGATTTACTGGCTGATTCAATTTCTGTCTTCTGTAATTCCTAACAAAAGCCTCAGAGGCTTCCTGTTTTGAAATGCATATACAGTTTGTAACTGAGAACTGGACCACTCCCTAACACAAAAAAAATTCCAAATATTTAAGAAACTCTCTATTTGCCCTTCATTGGAATGTAAAGACATTTATCCTTTCTAGGATGCCAGTTTCCCCCCTGCATCCAAATGTAACCCAATTTAATGCTCTTATATTTTTTATGTTTTGGGAACACATGCCAATCTTTCTATCATTTTTAACAGTTCATAGGGTCTAAGATTAGACATATGGTCTTTCTATTATCTGCTTCCACTCACTCTCCATGATGTGCTGTAGGACTTCACAGAGCCCTAAACAAACCATGATAACCAGATAATGAAAAATCTACTATTCGGGTCCAGAAAATGGATCCCACATGATTAGCTAGAGCGGATTCTCCTAACCTATCCCTCAAGCATTTTCGGTTTGTATCATGTCTTAACAGAGCGAGCGCCTTGTACACTACCTTCCTTTGTGTTGGCAACTGAATAATGTTCCTATGACTGGAAGCAAGGACTGTCTCTTAGTTACATGTTTGTACATTGGGGCCCTGGCTACTGTGCACAACCATAATACAAATAAACAAGAATGTAGCAACTGCTTAAATGGGTAAACAATATTAGGAATCTATTTGATCTTTTAAAATGCTATTTAGCAGCTGCACACAAGGAGGAGTGTCAACACCATATAACCTGCCAACTCACTGTAGAGCACCAGCAAAAGAGCCACAGATCACTGGCGGTCTGCAAATTATAATTTGGTAATCGCTTTTCCATATTGTCATTCTTATCCATTCACGTAATAATTTTTTTGCAGAGGATTATCTAAAATTTAATTTTATAAAATATGAGAACTTTCACAACGTTTTGGTTCTTCCATATGACCCATGTCATTGTCCATTAGCAGTATAATTTTTATTATGCAAAAAGTTTCAATAATAATCTATATACAGCTTTTAAGTGGGCATGAACCTTTGGCCAGAGCTGCAGCGACAGGAATATATAGCTTCAGTATATATATATATATATATATTTATTTATTTTTTAATTTAGATACTGAAATAATATATTCTAGTCCTGACAACTATGTCTACCGGTTCATTTTCACTTCATTGCCATGCCAGCTTCTTTTCTTAAAGGATTTTTTTTTTTACTGTACAATAGCTAAATTTCACCCACTAAGACAAATGAGAGTTCTTAACAATAAACTTAGTTTTATTTTTAATTTTAACTTCTAACAATTTATGCTCATCTTTTGTTGTTACTGGCATTCTCTAGAATTTATAAATGCTGTGAACTTTGACTCATTTCAATTCAGGTTTACTATGATAACTTATTACTATCTTCTACTAGTGAAAGCAACATACTGTATTGCTCTACACATACTAACATAGCTTCTTTGGTATGTAAAATGTCTTTAAAAAATCAGTTTAACAGATCATTTAAAAAAAAATACCATCAACAATCAGCAACCTAAAGGGACAACTAGATTTCTGAGACATTATATAGTCCCAAAGTAATTTCCAATGGGACTACAAAAGAAATAATTTCTGAGAAGATATGTAATCACTAGTCAGAAGATGAGATTCTATGTAAGTATGATCAACCTTGGAAAAATGACAAAAACATGTGTGTACTATGTATCAGTATTAACAGAAACAACAGAAGTGTGATTCATTCTCACAGCTACCAAACTAGGAAAACCAGAAGAGCATCTGCCAATCCTATTTGTGTAAGAAGGACAGTATTATAGTCATCAAGTGAAAGGCAGGATTCTTGAATTAAGAGTAACTCATAAAAGAAAATAAGTAGTACTGTTCAGTATTGTTAACATTTCCCCTTTAAACAGACCACTCTTCATAATATAGACCAGGGGTTCTCATACTGTGGGTTGGGACCCCAAAGTGGGTCGCGACCCTGTTTTAATGAGGTCACTAGAGCCAAAGCTCGATTGAGCCCAACTGCCTGGTGTCAAAGCCTGAAGGCTTCAGCCTTGGGTGATGGGGCTCAAGTTACAGGCCCCCTGCCTGGGGCTGAAGCGATTGGACTCTGGCCCCCCTGCCCGGGGCAGTGGGACTTGGGCAGGCTCAGGCTTCAGTCCCCACTCCTGGGGTTATGTAGTAATTTTTGTTGTCAGAAGGAGGTCACGGTGCAATGAAGTTTGAGAACCCTTGATATAGACAAAAAGAGGGAAAAGCAGTCCTTCTCACCTCACTTTTTTGTTTCCAAACTATCTAGCAAGTCTACCAGTGAAAAACATTATTTTCTCAGGTCCACTTTCAATCTACATATTAACATCCCTTATTTGTTGTTTAGATGATATCAGCAACTGTAACTCTGAAACTTAGGCTCCAAACTGTAGCATTCTACTATCATGAGAACATAACTACACTAATTCTCTGGTATAGCATCCCCATTCCTTATAAATGAGGAATTTATCCCTTAGACCTTTTGAATTCTATCTTACACTTGCAGAAAGGAAGCTTACTGACCACAGTCTTGCTGCTCCCCGTCTGAGTTATTAGAGAAAACAGAGAACCTAAAATGAAAGGAAAAATTAATAGTAAATTTATTGGTAAATTAATCAATGCAGAACATAAAATAACGATTGCACTGGCTGGAGAAGCAGTATCATTAATTCTGCAGCTGGCGTCCTAAGAGTGTTGTCCATCGGGGATGATTACTGAACCTGATTACAGCTAGGTTTCAGATCCTACCCTTAAAAGCACCTCTGGGATCGGAATCAGAAGTAAGTTCCAGTAAATCAGACTACACAAAAATAGCACCTTAAAATACTTCCATATCTGAAGGCAGTCTAAACTCATACCAAATACCAATCAGAGTCATATCATAGCATCTCATTAAATCTGCTTTGTGCCATTCCAGCAGTGCAAAGAAGACTCAAAACTGTCCTAAATTGTCAAAGGTGTAACTTGTGTGGCAAGGGAGCATGGCCTGAATGTCACTGAACCCCAGCTCCTGGAAAGCAATTACAGCCAGCTGTAAATTAAAGCAGTCCTGAGTCTGTTCTAATTTGTGATGGAGACCCAAACAGCTCCTGGGTAACACCAATACTAGAGAGGCACAAAGGTGGCATACAGCAATGTTCCCCACTCTTCCTCTCAGGTCCTGTGTCAGGCACAGATCTTCCAGACCTGACAAATGGATCCATTATGTCTCATGCTGGTAGAAGACTCACCAAAGACTGGATAAACAGTGACTTTTGTCTAAGCCTTTTCTTAGGCAAAACCTGATAACTACACTACTCCTCTACAAAACAGGCAAATTTAAAAGATGGACTCTGTAGGTTTTGAGAGGAACAAGCCCACTTGGTTCTACATTCACTGTATGAAGCCAGATGATTAATTTGATCTCCTATTACTTTAGGAGCTAACAGCGGAATACAGAAAAACATTAAATTAACAGTATATCCTAATTAAAATTAGTTGATATATACAATATACACTCCAGGGGCTGAATCACAAAGTTTATTTCCAAGAAGATTGTGAATCAATCTATTTCATTGTCACACCATCGATAAAACTTAAACTCCACAAATGATTGTCTTTATCTCATTACCCATTCCAAGAACTTGGTCTGCTCAGTTGCCCTCTCCTTGCTGAATGACTTGCTCACTGGAAGGACAAATTTCAACAATGACAACACAACCCAGGTGCAATAATTGGATGATCAAGTATTTGTAGTTTTAACACAGTGAAGAACTCAGATAAAAAGAAATTATATTCAATAAAAACGAGAAATAAATGACTTTGGGCTTTTCCATTCTCATTCCATCTCAGAAGTATTCCACTCACATTTCAACTTATAAATCACTTTGCCTGAGTACTAAATAGAAAAGACTGAATAGACTGAGAGACTGTGCAACAAAGGAAGCTAAGTGATTTTCTGACGTTTACGTAATGCAGACTTTTTTTCCTTATGATTCCTAAGATTAAATTTAAAAGATATCAGGGGTAATCTCCTGGTGAAGCTGAACACAGGAATATATTTTTGGAATGAACTCACAATAGGCTGGAGGACAATATCATAAAGTATAGTAGCCCAAAAAGAAGTTTGATGGGCAGAGGGAGTGCTTTGAGCAGATCAAGAATGGGAACAAGATAGTAGGAACTATATACATCTACACTGCAAATCATGAAATCGAGGGGACATCCCAGGCTGGCTCCAGGCACCAGCTTAGCAAGCAAGTGCTTAGGGTGGCCAATTCAAAGGGGCGGCACATCTGGGTGTTCTGCGGAAATTCGGCGGCATGTCCCTCATTCCCTCTCTTCCTCTTTGAACAGCCGCCAAATTGCCGCTGAAGCAGCATGGTTGAGTTGCTGCCGAAGTGCCGCCGCTCGTCTTTTTTTTGTTTGTTTGTTTTTGCCACTTGGGGCGACAGAAAAGCTGGAGCCGGCCCTGTGGACATCAAACCATGAGATTGACTGAGGTGACTTTATCTAGTCTGTTTGAACTTGGAGAGCACCACCCTGAGATGCACATTCTAGAGAATTAAATAAAGCTTTGAGAAACCTATTTTCAGCCTGTGGGAAAGGGAAATTTTACAACATGTTGCTTTCCAGAGAAGAAAAAAAGTCTGTAGAAGAGTTTCCCTGAAAGGCACTAGACAATTAGTGTTGACTAGTCATGCTCTTGATTGTTCTGGGTTTTTTTAAATAAAAGTTATAATTACATCCAATCTGGATTGTCTTCCTTACATATATTTATGAAAATTTTGAGAAGAAATTTGAAAGCCAGTCATACTAGTCTTATTTCCCACAACTGACTTGAAGCTAACCTTATTTTGAACCCGTTCTGTGCACACATAGGCACTCTCATCCATAAAGCAGAAGGCATCTACAGTATAATATGTTATTAGTGTTGCTGGCTTCGTAATACAGTTGAGGTTTACAATGAGGAGTTTGCTTATTATTTTAAAATATGTTTTTATTAAGGAAAAATATATCCTAAATATCCAAACAGCTTACAGTTGCAAAGAACCCTGGATGTTGTTGACCCCATATAATCCTTAAAATGCATTGGTCAAAGGTATTTATGCCCATTCAAATTAGAAATTTCAGTAGAGGTTTGAAATTGAGAGCACATTATGGTTAAATATTGTTTTATTTCTTTTATCCAACTGCTCATGCTGGGAGAATATAACAACACAAAGTGCAATAATAATTCTTTTTTAGCTATTCTGATAAGTACTGTATATTTTTCTGGTTGTGCTTTGGTTAAATTACACTGAACCAATTTGCCAGAAAAGAATGATTGATGAGGAAATAAAATGAATGATTAAGGAAAATATACAATCATTTTTATTGTCTATAAAATATACAGAGTAAGATTAACAACAAAACTTATTTAAACAATTTTTACCAAACTAAATGAACAGTCATGCAAGGAAGGAAAGGGTAATCTTTATAAAATATTAGTTACTTTTCATATTCTGAGGTTAAATTCTCAGAAGCTATTCCAGTTTCTACAGCTTTGAACATTTAAAATAAGTGTTTCCTTTATCAGTCACCTGCATCTTTCACTAGAAAAGCAACACAGCCTCCTTTTTCACACAGTAAAGCCTACAGAAAGATAGAAGAGCAGCTGCTTAATCTATGTTTTTGGTACCATCTCCAAAAATAACAGCATTTTTTATCCTGTATACAGTAACTCCTCACTTAACATTGTAATGTTCCTGAAAAATGCGACTTTAAGTGAAACAATGTTAAGAGAATCCAATTTCCCCATAAGAATTAATGTAAATGAGGGGGTTAGGTTCCAGGGAAATTTTTTTCACTGGACAAAAGACTATATTTTATATATATATATATATACACACACACAGTATAAGTTTTAAACAAACAATTTAATACTGGTACACAGTAATGATGATTGTGAAGCTTGGTTGAGGTGGAGTCAGAGGGTGGGATATTTCCCTTACTGCTAAATGATGAACTAGCAATTGGCTGAGCCCTCCAGGGTTAACTCTCTCACTTCTAAAAGGCAGCAGGAATGGAGGGAGATATGTACATTTCCCCTTTAAGTACACTGCCTTGTTAATTAGATCAGCTTGCTGAGACCACAGCTGCTGCAAGCTCCATCCGTCCTGAGCCTTAGTGTATCCCCCCTTCACTATGGAAGATGGGGTAACTGGGGTGCAGGAGCAGGGGGTTGGAGGGCACCCTGACATTAGCCCACCTCTTCCTTCCCTCCCCCCTGCACAGCAAGCAGGAGTCTTGGGGAGCAGCTCCAAGGCAGAGGGCAGGAGCAGCACATGGCAGTGGGGGGAGGGACAGCAGCAATTGCTAGCCTGCTGGGCAGCTGCTGCACTGGGAACTTAGGGGAGAGGGGAGCTGATAGGGGGAGCTGATAGAGGGGTTGCCGGTCCACCCTGGTTCCAAGCCCCCACCAGCTAGCTGCAACGGGCTGCTCTTCCTGCAAGCAGTAGATAAAGCAGGCGGCTGCCAAACGACATTAGAAGGGAACATTACACAACTTTAAATGAGCATGCTCCCTAATTGATCAGCAGTGTAACAACGAAACAACGTTAACCGGGACGACTTTAAGTGAGGAGTTACTGTACATGAACTCTCTACTAGTTCCACACTGTTACTATATGCAAAGCCTTGATCCTGCAAGCTATTCTGCATGCACAGCAGCCTGCAAGAGTGATGCCTTGGTGCTTGTCCTAAAGGCTGGACATTCTCACTGAGATAGTTGTTGCAATTCCCTGATTGGTATATTGTACTTGGTCCTGTGGGTAATCATACAGGACTTAATCAATATAGTGGTATATAGGTAGGACCCTACCAAATTTATGAAAAATGCATCACAGACCATGAAGTCTGGTCTTGTGTGTCCTTTACCCTTTACTATACAGATTTCACGGGGGAGACCAGTGTTTCTCAAATTGGAGGTCCTGACCCAAAAGGGAGTTGCAATGGGATCACAAGGTTATTTAGCAGTTGTGCAGAAGGAAGGGTAGCAGTACCGCAACCCCCCCTACAACTCCTTTTCGGGTCAGGACCCCTACAATTACAACACTGTGAAAATTCAGATTTAAATAGCTGAAATCATTAAATGTATTATTTTTAAAATTCTATGACCATGAAATTGACCAAAATGGACTGTGAATTTGGTAGGGCTCTATATACAGGATCAGACTGAGTGTCCAGAATCAAATAATAGCTTAATCCATAGTTTAAATAAGATCAGGGTTCTGCCCCCAAACTCCTTTCAAATAAACAAATGATAATGACATTTTTTCTCCAAATGTGGTTCTTAAGGGCTTGTCTACATGGTGGGGTAATGCACACGATGGGGATGTGATTTCTAAAGAGCACTAATGTTTTATGCATTGCCCTGTTGGTGCATGCTAAAAGTTCCCCGATGCACTTTAACAAGTACCGTTTCAAGCAGCACTACGTTAAAGTGCACTAGGAACATTTAGGGTATGTCTACACAGCAACTATAAACTCGCAGCTGGCCCAGCCAGTCTACTTGGGCTCGACGGGCTCAGGCTGTGGGGCTGTTTCATTTCTGTGTAGACTTCCAGGCTCAGGCTGGATCCCGGGCTCTAGGAACCTATGAAGTTAGAAAGTCCCAGAGCTGAGTCTCCAGCCCAAGCTCGGAAGTCTACACAGCAATGGAACAGTCCACAATCCGAGCCCTGCGAGCCCAAGTTGGCTGGCATGGGCCAGCCATGGCTTTTTCTTCACTGTGTAAACATACCCATAGTGCACAGCTGCAAGATCTACGTGGACACATTAGTGTGCTATAGAAATCACACCCCTGTAATGCACATTATCCCACCATCATGTAGACAAGCCCTCAGAAATACAGTCTGATATTTAACTAGTTATTCTCATTCTCATATTCTCAGTTATTCATTGAGGCTGAAGTGAGTTTATTTCCACGACTGACTTTTATCTGTACAGTTTTGCATAGTCAGTGAAATTACGGATACAGCATGCTGTTCCTTTTAGTCCTTCTTCTTCCTTAGGCAACTTCTATGACAGTTGGCCAGATTAATCATTCAGCTAAATCGAATTGGTGATAAGGCTGAATGTAGCAACTTAGAGAGGTATTACACTGTTGCTGGCCCCAGGGAAAAGTCTTCACTTCCCTGTTAATGTCTTGAATCAACAGGCAGACTTCATGGCACTGGCTGGATACTCAGAACAGCTTTAGATCTGGTAGTTCCACTGCTGACCAGATCTCTACCTTGCATCAACTTTTTGAGAAGATAGCTGAATTCAATAAACCATGCATAGCACTTTTTAAAGACTTCCATCAGGGCTTTGATCAGCACAGCAAGTAAGCTTGTGGGATCTGATAAGGCAACTCAGAATCGCTAGGAAGAGAATGTTATTGATAGAAGAGCTCTATACCAGAACAGAAAGCTGTGTTGGCATCAATGGCAGAAACATGGCAAGGTTTTCTGTCTCCATGGGAGATCAGCCAGGCTGTATTCTGTCACTATCATTGTTCAATACTGGCATTGATTGCATGATGGATAAGCTTGAGGAGGAAGCTGTCAGTAGCATTGAGCTGAACACTATTCTGCTTCAAAATCTGGAATACATTGATGATGTTGGCTTGCTGACTCAGTTTGGTGAATCACTGCAGCTGATGGCTGGTCTGGTCAGACAAGTAGCAGCATGCACTGCCTGTTTATTAACCTGGATAAAACTAAATCCCTGGACATTTTCATCAAGCATCCTCCAAGTCAAAACTAAAATCAGCTCGGGCAACATCATAGACAGTGCTGGAAAATGCTCAAAATATGTGAATATTCACATGGCAGCAGCTGCTGCCATTTTTAAGGTCCTTCACCAAACTCTGTGGGGACATCATGACATCAAGCTTGCCACAAAGCTATGAATCTGTAGAACCATGACTATATCAACTTTATTGTATTGAAGTGAAATGTGGCACTTAAGAATGCTGAAAAATACTTGACTGATGTTTCCGTTCTCGCGGTCTTCATCAGCTGTTCCACATTAAGAGGCAGGACAGGATCAGAAATAAGGATATTTGAAGCTGACCTCAGCAACCACCTCCATCTACATGGATTCAGTTTTGGCAGCTTTCTTGGTATGGACATATTATCAGAGTGGAAGATAAAAGAATTCAAAAGCATATTTACCAAGGAATGCTACTACATGCCCATTGATCACATGGGTGCCAAATGCTTCAGTGGTGCGATAAAGAATGCTAGTGATGGGCATACAATGGATATCCAGCCAGACCACCTTAAGGACCTAACCAGAGATCAATCCAGGTGGCACTCAATATGCAAAGAGCCCACATCCCTTTGGGATTTGGCATGATGATGATTAAATCAAATCTCCTACAAGTTAACAGATCTAGCATTCATCTCCTGAAGCAAATTTAAAATGTATGCATTTTATTATGTTAGGGCCTTATTCATCAAGTTATCATATACCTAACTTTAAGGATAGACTACTCATATATTTAAAGTTAGGCATGTGTTTTAGTACCTTTATGAACTGGGGCCTATGGCTGAAATTTTCTCCTGAGCAAAGACACAACATGTCTATGCACAACTTAAGACCTTAAAATATGGAACACAGGTCTTGTGATGGCTCTCTACACAGTAGCGCCTAATAGCCCATCCTGTTTGGCAACAGGCTTCCCATAGTTGTTTATTTTTAACCAGTCTGACTGAGAAGTTTTAGACTCATTATTAAGAATTATGGGAAGATAACAGCAGTTCCCAATCAGTTTTTAGTTTCTGTGCAAGTTTGGGAATAATTTACCTTCCAATCCAATTTCTGACCAAATATGACTAAAATACAAACTCTGAAAAAGAATTTTAGTACAGTTTTTTTAGTCTAGCGTATTTTCAAAAAAAACCCCAAAATAATTAAAACTATTACTATATCTATCGGTATTGTAAAACGCGACACGGTCAGGCCAGATGGCTACAAGACAGTGGTCAAAGGTAGATACATTAGTTCCAGGTTAAGCAGGTCCCTTTTCTCTGGGTAAGATAACAGGGACTATTCCAGAACACTCAGGAACTTTCTAGAATTAATTAAGACTAATCAGGACACCTGGTTTAAAAAGGCTCTCACTCATTAGTGAGGTGTGCGTAAGGAGCTGGGAGTGAGAGGACGTGCTGCTGGAGGACTGAGGAGTACAAGCGTTAACAGACATCAGGAGGAAGATCCTGCGGTGAGGACAAAGAAGGTGTTGGGAGGAGTCCATGGGGAAGTAGTCCAGGGAATTGTAGCTGTTGTGCAGCTGTTCCAGAAGGTACTCTAGATAGCTGCAGTCCACAGGGTTGGAACCCAGGGTAAAGGGAGGGCCCGGGTTCTTCCCAAACCTCCCAACTCCTGATCCAACACAGGAGGTTCCACCAGAGGGGAAGGTCTCTGGGCTGTTTCCCGACCCACATGGTGGATCAGCAGAAACTGCGGGGATTGTTCTTACTCTTTTTTCCCCATACTGGCCAGTGATGAGGTTATCTGAGTGAACAGCAGATTTGAGCCACAAAGGTGGCCAAACTGAGGGCTACTGTGAATCTCTGAGGCAAGCAAAATCCACCAATAAGCGCAGGAACCACCGAAGTAGAGGAGGAGCTTTATCACAAAGAACTTATCACATATCAGAATATTTACAAATTTATTTTCTCAAAATTAAAGGAATCCTTCTAGGGCTGATGTATTCTTTGACTTGCAAGAGGGCAGATTGAATGAAGAAGTCAAGTTTGTGATTTCAGAGATCTGAAACAGGTATCATAACTCTAATAGTATGATTGGTGAAGCTTTTCAGAAGGTAAACTTTTCAGTTATAGGACTCCAATGTGAACTAATTATTATGTATAGAATTATATCTTCCAACGTGGTATTTTTTATCTTAGATTATAAACTAATGCTATTTTAATGAACAACAGCTCTATGTCCGTATTTTGATGCTAATCCTTTTCAGTTTACAAATGCTATCTATAAGCCTTATGGATAGTTAATACTTCTTGTGGTACTAATGCAATTTGAAGTCATTTGTTTGCATTTCATTATGTGGATTTATATAATTGTGACTAACACTAGCTGAGTGGTACAAGAGCTTTATGAAATGGAGCTTTAAAATGAGGGCACAATTATTCACTGACAAGTACAAAGTTGGTATCTTCAAGGTTACCCAGAGCAACACAATAAAATTAGTTTTCCTCTGGTCGATGTTGTATGATGGCATTAAGGGCATGTAAGTACTGGGCCAGTACAACGCTTCTACATGCCAGCTATAAAATAAATTAAACTTCATATCCAGCTAATACCAGCTTTTGTGTAACTAGTCATCATCCCCTTCATTGATAAGCCTTTTGTGACAAAAACAGATCTCATTTTCTGTAGAGTGAATTACAAAATAGAAAATATACAGAGTATCAAAATTTTGTTAGCATGCATGACATCTGTCAACTATTGTACTTAAATTATGCTTGAATTTGAAATACAGGAGCCAAATAGCTACAAAAATTTAATCAGTTTATACTAAAACTATTTTTCAAGTTGTCATTATCTTTGCAGCACACTATTTCTTATTTCTAAACTGGGAGAAAATGTATTGCTGATATGATAGCAACATTTTTCTATCCTGCCAGCAAGCAGTATTCCAATTCATATTTACCATGTGCCACTACTTCTCTACATTTCTGTGATACAGTCATTGGAACTAAATGAGGAGAGAGTCATAATGAGCTTCTAACCACAGAAAATAAGGGAATAAAAGGAAGCATGATAAAGTATCTCCATCTTAATTGCTTTTAACTGAGTTACTGCAGTGTGTAGAACACCTCTTACAAATACTGCATTAACTGAGGCTTGTAGAACCAATCCAGTTTACTAAACGTATCACAAGTATGAATATTAGATCAAATAGTATTTCTGCATATTTACATTAAAAGTACATAAGGTTATCTGCACAAAATAATGCTATAGTTCTAGTTGACTGAATTCTTATACCATGGGGTGAAGACAGTCCCTTAGAGGTTTATGCTTTGAAAATACATCCCTGTTCCAGCTGGAAATAAATGATCTTGACACATTATTACCTTTGACATTAGGATGAAATGTTGCTAAAAGAGCACACATCTTTCTAAATTCAGTTGTCCTTTTGATGTGCACCTTCACCACCCTAGTAACTAGTCTATGCCATAATTTCTCCTCACATAAGAATGACAGAAGGAAGTCAATACTAGCTGTTGTGATCTTTCAAATATTTTAAGAATAAATTAAGGTGAGATTCCTAGAATTATTTTATACTGTTGAAAAAGATAGCACTGACCTTCTAAAGAACCAACCCCTCTGATCTGTAAATTATCCTGCCTGATGTTACTGCAATGAATAAAAGCAATTTAAATGGAAAATATATTCAAATTAACTTCAAAAGTTCAAATGGTTGACTCATCATAGCCTAAAGAACCAAATTCAGTGCCCAAATTAAACATTTTCTAATTTGTGAGGGGTTTAGTCCATTTGATGCTTTTAGACATTTTTTACTATGTGGATGTATCAATGGCTAATGTAATTGTCAAGTGCAATTATACTTTCAATAGAGATACCTGCATGTGACCCAGGAAGTCCTCAATACCAACTGACAGGGTGCACACCATGCCATAAATCACATCAGGCCTGGCACACTCAGGCCTGGTCTACACTGGGGAGGGGGTCGAACTAAGGTACGCAACTTCAGCTACGCGAATAGCGTAGCTGAAGTCGAACTACCTTAGTTCGAACTACTTACCTGTCCTCACGGCGCGGGATCGACGTCCGCGGCTCCCCCATCGACTCCGCCACCGCCGTTCGTGGTGGTGGAGTTCCAGAGTCGACGGGAGCGCGTTCGGAGTTCGATATATCGCGTCTAGATGAGACGCGATATATCGAACTCCGAGAAGTCGATTGCTACCTGCCGATCCGGGCGGGTAGTATGGACGTACCCTCATTGTCCAAACATAGTGTTGTCATAATCTGTATCTAAAAGGTATCATGTAAGGTATCATATGCAATCCAGTAACTCACTGGTCATGAATATTATTGTGTGATGTGTATATACAGGCAGTGTATAATGAATTATAGATGTGCCCTGGAAATACAGTCTTAAAAGGTGTTTTGCAAGCAGTGCATAAACCCAGCCTGTCCTAGCCAAAGGAAAGTTGTTTTGCCTATTTTCCTGTGTCTCCTATGTAAAGTGAGCCAGATAACACCTCAGAGGACAATGAAAAGTACATCTACATAAAAGGTAAATAAAGCCATCAAACTAGATAAGCGGGAGGGGGAAGACTGCAGTTTTAATTATTATTAAATAATAATTATTATTATTTATTGGTTATTTCCACCACTTGCATCCGAAGAAGTGGGTATTCACCCACGAAAGCTCATGCTGCAAAACGTCTGTTAGTCTATAAGGTGCCACAGGATTCTTTGCTGCTTAATTATTATGATGGCAGATATAGCTTGCACTCCCAGGAAGCCTTCCTAGTTCTTGAAACAGAGGCAATAGGTTTTGGAGAAATACAAGCAAAGGCAAAAAGCCATTTTGGCATCCATCACCTGGGGGACACAAGAGACCAGAGCTCTTATAAACTGAGAAAGGTGAATCCTTCAGGCAAGAGAGTTGAAGTCTCTGGGAACTGACTTTAGATGATAAACCTGCTTAGACAATGATTGTAACTTGCTGACATTTTAGTCACTAGAAACCGTGTTTTGTTTTGTTTTACTTGTAACTATATTAAAAAAAATCTCAGTTCTGTGTATTAAACTGAAGTGTGGGCCTTCAGATAAACTAACAGTCTAGTAGAGTGGTTCTCAAAGCCGGTCCGCCGCTTGTTCAGGGAAAGCCCCTGGCGGGCCAGGCCAGTTTGTTTACCTGCCGTGTATGCAGGTTCGACCAATCGTGGCTCCCACTGGCTACAGTTTGCCGCTCCAGGCCAATGGGGGCTGCAGGAAGCAGCAGCCAGAACATCCCTCGGCCCACGCCACTTCCCGCAGCCCCATTGGCCTGGAGCAGCAAACCACGGCCAGTGGGAGTCGCGATCGTCCGAACCTGTGGATGCGGCAGGTAAACAAACCAGCCCAGCCCGTTAGCGGCTTTCCCTGAACAAGCAGCGGACCGGCTTTGAGAACCACTGGTCTAGTATGTATTCTGTCTCTTTGGAGATAGCAAACTTAATTACTTCTGTGAGGGTACAGCAAGATAGTCTGTCACTGCAGGAGAGATCGTTTGGGGGAAGGACTGGAAGGGCTGTTGGTGTCTCCCTGCAAGGAGTAACCAGGCTGGTGGAAGTCAAAGTGAGGCCATTGTGTGAGGATTACAGGGCAGGTAGTGACAGAGCCCCTAACTGGTCTGGGTGAACTCCCGAAGCACCACACTGCACGCCTAACATATTAGTACTAAGCCCTAAGAAGTAAGTCCATCCTCAGTAAAAACTGATATCAATGAAATCATCTGCTTTCTTGGATTCATCTCTTTTTCAATACATCCACCCAGTGTGCAGACTCCAGAATAATTTTAGTTGGGGTTTTACTTAGATTAATGTAACAGAATTCCAGTATCCTTTCTCATATATCAGCGTATGTGCAATGTGCCCAGCCATTTAACGGTGTAATCGTCAGCCAGGTGGAGAGGCTGGTGTCAAAGTAAGTCAGTCAAGCATATGAGACATAGTCTGAAGTTGACCGCAACTGCATCACAGGTCATTAGAAAACCCCATTTAAAGAGATTGGCCACACAATTGCCCTGTCCTGTTTGAAACCAGTTCAGAGATAACCACAGGTGCCTTGGCAGATCAAAACCTGGTGGACAGATATTTGGGTCAGTGACGAGAGAATGATTAACAACTGTTGCTGCTGACCACTGATTGCACCAAGCAGATTCCACTGTCATATCCTCTGGTGGCATAAATGACAATAAAGGGCATCTAGAAGACAGGAGATCTGGCACGTGTTGAAGAGGTCTGCATACAAAGGCAGGTCACTATTCTCATTGATCTTGGCCAGCAGCATGACAGAGGCCTTCTCACAGTGAATATGGGGTGGTGTTATGTTACTAAGGGCTTGTCTACACTGGCAATTAACAGCGCTGCAATTTTCTGGCTCGGGTGTGAAAAAACACCCCCCTGAGCGCAGCAAGTTGCAGCACTGTAAAACGCCAGTGTAAACAGTGCCCCAGCGCTGGGAGCCACGCCCCTCATTGAGGTGTTCTCTCCCAGCGCTGTGCTGCAACCACACAAGGAACATTAAAGCACTGCCATGGCAGCAATTTAGCAGTTCTAGTGTAGACTAGCCCTAAGTATTGGTAGCCGTGGCAATGGAGTTGCCTGTAAAATCCTGGTAACAATACCCATAGCGTTGTTAAGCTCTACATTGACCAGCCTCATGTGAGAGAAGCGACACTAGACAGGAGCACAGTACTCTATTGTTGAACATCAGAGGGCAAGGCCTGATGTTCTGAGTGTCCACGCACTTGAAACCCAGGTTCAATCAGCCAATTTTCTGAGCAGGTTGTTCCGAGTGCTGACTTTGGCTGCCGTCTTCCTCAAGTGGTTGCAGTACATTAATGACCTATCCAATGTCACACTGAGGTAAATTGGGTATGGATCATGCTGCAGGCGTTGTCCATTGAGGAAAATGAATGCTGACTTTATCAATAACCAGGTTCAGTTTAATGGTGTCTGGATAAATACTGTGCCTTAGTTCAGAATTTCCTGTTTAAATGGTAGATTTCAGTACCAGATCTTTGGGGCCACTTGGGGACTACGTTTATTAGGGAAGTTGTTTGTTTTTTTTAATTAGGGGGAAAATACATGAAAAAATCAGGTAATTGGACAAATTCTGAGATAACATATTTAACATCTGAACATTGTGGTTCCTCTTCTGTACCTAAAAGAGGTCAATTATACTAGATCTTTCAAACTTTCCTAGTATCCACCTTTTTAACTAGATTAAATTACTTTGAATTTAATCAGTCTTATATCTTAAACTCATAGGTCTGATAACACATTAATTTGTGCTCACCTCAATATAATTATTACCTCCTGATTCAGAATTACACTTCTACTCTTCTGATTGGTTATGTATGAAGTCTCCCATTTTTCCATTTAATAATATTTTATTCTCCAATGAGATGAGTGAATTCTTAGGAAGCCAGTCTTTCTGCCTTTTGTTCTCTGGGAACTCAGTGGGAGTTCTTCATTGTTTCCATGAGTATTCTCCTTCTACAATGGGTCACAAACCCTTCTGTCCCTTCAGGCTGACATCTATTCAGATCACAATCCTTTATGAAAACTTGAAAAGGTACGGCACTTCCTTCATACAGATATGTCTACCCATTATAGTGATCTGAATTGTCATTACAGGAATATGAAGTAGAGAGCAAACTATTGTCACTGCCTGTAATGACAGTATTTTGGTATCTTTCATCAAGGTGACTTGGACTCAATTACAAATGAGGATATTGCAATTTTCCAGAATTCTTAGATCTACTTTTCTTGGAGTTTTGACTTCTCAATGGGAAGGGTTGTTAGTCAGGTCAGAAGGGATAAGACACAGTGCCCAGAAAGGGTGTGGGCGAGATGGAGAGTGCAAGGTTTGGAAGGGAAGAGCTGGATTTCTCCTCCTTGGGTCCTCAGTCTTCCACTGGCCAGGCAGGGGGGACTGGGTGTGCTGACTGGCTCTTGCACTCCACCCCGACTCCTCATCCTTCTATTTAAACCCTTCTTGGGCTTTTCAAAAGAATTGTGACCCGTTAGCTGCTCCACTCTCCCTCATTCACCTTTGGGGGAATACAGGAGATATGTTTCAGGATGCTGTGGTAGTGACTGATCATGTGTTTTGAGATCAAGAAGGATTTTTTCCCATTGGGCCAAACTGTCTGAGATCCAGAGGGTTCTTGCATTCCTTGCATCATAATGAAAAGACTAGGACTTGAAAGTTTAATATAAGGAAAGGTAAGACTGTTTAGCTTGTTGCAACCTCTACCTGCGGGGAGGGTGAGAGGATTCAGAAGTGAGATGGGATAGGCCAAGGAGGATCTAACTTGAATAATTAGTAATATGGTGGGAGCCCTGTCACCCGACAGTGGACCCAGTCAGATGCCTGGTATGTAAGATTGAAGGGTGGGGATATCACACCCCACCCCAGAGTTAAATTCATGAAGTTGTGGCCTGCTACTTAAATCCATCTCTGGGTCTGTCATTCATTTGCCTGTGTGTCCTGATCAGTTCATGGAGATCTTTTTTGTTAATTGTGTTACTGTTCCACGTGCATCTCCCTTCAGGACTAATGGACAGCAGGACATTCTCAATTTGCACAAGCAACAGCATCCTGTTTACTAAAGGGATGTTTAGCATTCTCCAGTGGAAACCTCCTAAAAGAATATTTTCCTCAGATTAGACTTCCAGAGTTTTTCTCATTCTCAAATAAATGCTTCAACAAGCTATTAGTAATACTTGAAACTTGTCATGGTAATGGAAACCACCAGAGAAAGGAGGTAAGTGCTATAAGAAACTAGCTCAACATGTAATACCTATACTGAGATTCTTTACAAGCAATGTCATTCTAAAATGGCACACTGCCAATGCAGGTCAGTTAACAAGTAAAATTTTATTTTACGCCCTCTGTATGCCAGTTTAGAAAAAAATAGTATCTGCATAGTAATCCCTTAAGTAATACATTGCCAAACTATATATAATGAGGGGGGAGCATGTAATAAGGAAGAAATCCTAGATAGGCTCAGCAGTCCATAGGATGTGCTGGCCAATGGTAAAAAGGGTTTTCACGCAACTGAAAAGTTTGTCCTTGAACAATTTATTTTGGATATTCTAGAAGGGAAATTTTCCCAATGAGATTGAATTAAGGGCTTTACGTAACTGCACTATTACCAATTATTTCAGTGTTCTCTTTTAGCACTAAAGCCTCTGAAAGCTTTTTAGAGTTTGATGAATCATGTTTAAATATTAAAAACTCTTTAGCCAAAAATCTTGCCAAAGAAAACTAGGTCTCTGCTTTAAACCATCTAGTGGCTTCATGGGGCTCTAGGGATGCTCTACATATTCAGCTGATTGATTATCTCTTTTTGGTTGATGAAAATCACTTCACAATTTACACCTTTCAAGTCAGAGGCTAATACTCCCCCTTTAAATAATTTACTGTTCTCCATCAACCAGGACATATTTCTGTGTGGAATGTGCAGTATAACCATCTTTTTTAAAAAAACATTATTTGAAATGACAGGTTAGGAATAACAAATTATTTACAGTATCCCAAAATCATCTACCAGCAGATTCTTCACACACTAGTTTTTAAAGTCACACCACTTAACCCAAGAACAGGCTTTAGTTTGACTGCCCTGATTTGCTTGTTTGTGGAACCACATCTTTAAGGCCCAAGAGCAAGTATGGAGGCTTTACATTTATCTGACAGACTTACTTGCTTCTTTTCCAGATCAGTAGCTGTCTTCTTGCACAGTGCTCAGTACACTATTTGTTTTACTTTTCAGCTTAAATGTTCCTTAATTTGGAGCCATTTTCTCATTATGAGCTACTTTCTGTGAGAGAGACAACTCCTGGAGAAAACTGATTCCCTAAGGCAAAGAGATCAAGAGGGGAGTCAAGAAACACTTTACTGCCACTGGCTGTCCAGATACTAAACTAACTGCATCCCTTCCATTTTGAAATGACAAATAGTGCAAGATTTCATATATATATTATAGGAATACTCTCACTACAGTGTATATACTGTATCAGTAAATACCAGATACACCAGGTTCTGAGCAGGATTCAATGTACTCTAGTCCAAATTTCTTAAAACTGCGAAGTTTTGAAGGGATGAAACCACCAAGATATCACGGCTCCGAATGTGGCCTCTACGAGTTGTAATGTTGCTAATATGCTACCAAAAGGAAGAAATAAATATATTCCCCTTTTTCTCAGTGATGCAAAGACCAAAATTAATATTTACGTGAATACAGCTGGATCAGCTGAGAGTCTGAAGAGTAGAAATTTGTGCTGAAAGCACTGCTTCTGTTAAGCATCCCTTACAAATCTCCTGGGGCATTCTTGAATAGGAAATAGAAATTTGCCTAGTAATTGTTTATCTTGATATCAGTGTACAGACACAAAATTAATAGGTTGCAGTTCTTTGTACTGCCTGCAGGACAACCATCATCATCAATAACCAAGAATGATTTCAAGCGCCCTCTGCTGGTTCTTCATCTTTATTTACAAACTTTTTTGTAGTTGATATTTCCAAATCACTATTCTATTATATATGCTCCTTGCTGTATAAGAAATTAGTAATTTGTTTCCAAACATTAATAACTTTACCAAGTGAAAGTTTAATCATAGCTATTAGATTATTTAATATTTGTGAAGGACATTAAGATGAAAGGCACCTAGCTAAACATTATAATTATTTCTAGGTCTAATGAGAGTAAAATATAGAGATGAAAAGAATTACACTACCCTATTTTCTCTGTATCACACTGGCTTACTGCCTGACAGTAACTCGGTGAAGTGAAAAGCAGATGGAACCACTGTTCTTGCTCTAGATGCCATTGGTACAAGACACTCTTCATTGTACTACTTAGACTGCTGTTTCATTAGCAGTATGTTACCCCCTTAATGCTTCTTCTGGCCCAGCTCCCTGATTATGACACTAGAAACCACATGAGCAGCAAGACAGCAAATCTTCCTGTAAACAGAGAGAAAAGGGGAAGAATTCTTCAGGGTCTGAAAATAGCTAAAATTTAAAACAGTTAAATACTTTGGTCATTTTCTCACCCTGAATGTTACTTTTTAAAAAAAGGGAGGTCTGTTTAATAGTGACTCTAGCAACATTTTGAAATGTCAGACTTCTGTGGTATCTTATTCAAAGCCAGTTACATTGCTCCCATAATCCACAACACTGTCAGACATGTGATTGATAAGTAAGATGGTGCTGTTGAGTTTGTTCTCAAAATTTATGATCACATCTGCTTATCAGCTAAGCACTGAGCAGCACTCCCAAGGATTTTTTTTTTTACTTTGTTAAGCTGGAATGGCAAGAGGTTTCCCCTGCATGTTTGCACTAGATGGTTGTCTCTAGAGCCTGCCATTCAGAGATTAATATTTTCTTGGATAGTCATTCTTTTATATTTTGTTTGACTTGGCAGAGTCAGAGTATTGAAAAACTGGTTAGAATTCAAAGCAGACAAAAATAAGACCAGAAATTGACACATTTTTTAGTCCAAAGTACAGCTAAACTGCTACTGGTATTTTTTTCCCTGATGTCTTACCTGTCTCAGTGTGAATCACTGAAAACACGGAAAGTTGATCCCAACCTTACTGAATGGTTCGTCAGTCAAGCTCTGTTTATAAAACTCCAAATCATCTGGAAGTATAGATATGGATAAGAAGATTTTTCAAGTGGCTTTCACACAGTACGGTAGACTACAGCAGAATTTTACACTACAAAATATCTGATATTTGCCTTCTTGGTGTATGTGTGGGGTGGTTTGTTCGTTCGTTTGTTTTAAAGGAAGGACTTTTGATACAGCCCTGGCTGATTCAGTCCTACTGGATGGTCACAGGTCTACTATGTTGGATCCAACCTTTGAATCCTACATCCTATATACCAGTGGTGAGCAACCTGCAGCCAGTAGGCCGCATGTGGCCCATTAGGGTAATCTGATTGTGGGCCGCGAGACATTTTTCTGACATTGACTATCCGCAGGCATGGCCCCCTGCAGCTTCCAGTGGCTGGGAACGCTTCCTGCAGCTCCCATTGGCCGGGACGGTGAACCGCGGCCACTGGGAGCTGCGGACGCCCTTGCCTGCGGACAGTCAATGTCAGCAAAATGTCTCGCGGCCCGCAATCAGATTATCCTGATGGGCCGCATGCAGGCCTCAGGTTACCCACCACTGCTATATACCAACTGGTTCTGAGTAGTGTTCAGACCCTCTCTCTCGTTCTGGGCTCTCAGGCCAGACTTCCAGTTTTGGATATGGTAATTTGTAGTCCAATTGACCCCAATGCTGAGATCAGTGCTGAACCTCCCAAACCTTCCCAGTGGTTTGTGCATGCTCTCCCCACTCCTCCAGCTTAGTCTTCTGGTTCTGGTCTCTCTCTCCTTGCTACATAAATAGTGATCATAATAACAAATGGAATTCATAATTGGACCAAGCCATTCCTCAAATTGTCACAAACATGTCTACATCTCTCCTCTTCTTCAGTGCATAAGCGAAGGGGAAGTTGTATTTATTTCAAACTTCAGCAGCAGCTTGGATCGAGAAGGAATGTGAGAAGTAGCTGTTCTCTCCCATCTCTTCCCACCACATGTCCAGGATTGAGGATGTGTCCGAAGGAAAATCATCGTCCCACTCTAATACTACCATGAGAGGGAGTTGTGCCCTGAGGAAATCAGCAGGCTAGCTACATTTCTCATACTACTGCTTACATTGGCCGAACCACCCACTTCTTTCCTCTATCCCCTCCTCTACTCCTCTGCACATTGCCATCAGCAGGCGAGAGGAAATGGGGCTTTTTTTGCAAGGACCACTGCAACCTGGTTTGAGGTGTGTGTGAGAGATTGCCAAATTGACTGATCTTTTTTTTCTGGCAACAGTAAAGTCTGCTACTAGAGAGGAAAGCAGAAGCAAACAGATTCACTGCATATATCTCACCCAGTGAGCTCTCCCAGAGTGCTATACCTCTTGTCCTCCGCTCTTCTTAGAAACAGGAGGAAATGAGATAATTAAACTGGGCTCCCAACAGTTTATCAGAATACGTGGGTTTCCTTGCTTTTAAAGAAGACCAAGTCTGGTCTCATGTTTTGTTTATGGTTTGGGGGGGGGGGCTGGTGGGGAGATTATAGGGTTATTTTATATCAGTAAGTCTCTCAAATGGAGACTAAGAAATTGGATTCTACGACTAAGAATACATAGAATACACCCTACTCACATAGCAAGATGCTACTCAACATAAGCCAGAATTTAGCCCTTGGTGAATGTTTCTTTGAAACAAAACAACACCCGCCATTCTCTTGACATTTCTAAGAGCTATCATTTTGGGAAAAAATTTGTTTTAGATAATTGGTTTTTTTACTAAACTTAAATACTTTAAAACTTGGATAATACTGTTAGAGAAAACAATGCAAGGGAAATAAGTTTTTAGTTTTGACTCTGCTGAAGGAAATTTGTCAGTATGAGGAACCAGTTCTTCAGAAATACAAAAAACGTATTTCAGTTTTCAAAAGAAAAGGAAAACTCAGCTTTGTTGCCTTTAAGTATTACTTAAGATTTGGGTTCCATTTCCAGCTCTGCCACAGACTTCCTGAGTGACCTTGGGCAAATCACTTAATCCATCTGTGCCTTAGTTCCCCATCTGTAAAATGGAAATAATACTTTCACACCCTACAATGATAAATTCATCAATAGTTGTGAGGCACTAAGAGTCCACAGTGGTAAGTGTCACAGAAAAGGCTATACATCAAATAAATAAATAAATAAATATGTCCTGTCTGTTTAATTTAAAATCAAGTTCATCTGCTAAGTCCAACAATGATCTTATAAAGAAAGATATTTAAAGAAATATCTTGTATCATTACGTTTACAGAGGTGAATGCATTCAGAAAAGTATTCTGACCAGAGTCTGGGGGTCACTCCCTTGCAGCTGTGTCCTCTTAAAATGGTGGAAGACACTCAAGATCTCAGCTAGTTTGCCAGGCCAGGTATGAAAATAGGAATCTACCTACTAACAAATTAGCATGTAATAGCCTTGTGTCTTATGTTTAAATTAAATTAAATGTTATATTTATAACAGTTAGACAAGGTGGGTGAGTTAATATCCTTTATTGGACCATCTTCTGTCTCTTTCACCAACAGAAGTTGGTCCAATAAAAATATTACCTCATTCATCTTATCTTTCTAATATCCTGGAATCAACATAGCTTCAACTACACTGCCAACAATATTTTTACCAGAACAGTTACATAATACCTGAATGTTCCGGATCTGTTAACAAATTGATTTTAAAAAAAATATTGTTGACTTGATTGTTACAAAATAGCTAGGCCTTAACCTTTTGAACACTCATTCCCAGGATGACAATTAAAATCAGGGAGGGCGAATGAAAAAAGATATATATCCAGAAAGTAATTTTGTCCTGTCTAAGTTTGTCTCCATCTGTAAATAGAATGAGCTGAAAGAGCTTTATTGTATGGTATATGCTAGCATAGGGTCTTTTGAAAAATTACTAGATAAAATTAATTATTAAAAACAAAGTGTCCATTTGATTATTGATTATACCATTGTATTTAAGAATATGCTTACATATGAAGTGCTCTAGAAAAGTGGTATTGATTTTAACTTGATGATTACAACTAGAATTAAATTATGCCTTTGTAATACAAAGCTATATTGAACTTTTTTCCCCACAAGGAAAGTATTTACCACAAAGTAACTTTGATGTATTGTACAGTAAGTACAAAAGGAGCAACTACCTCCCAGCATAACTTTAAACATCAGTAACATTAAAATTATGTTTTATTTGATAAGTGCTTTATTTTGAGATCCCACTAGTAATGTGCTCTTTGTGGGAACTCTTTTTTGTTTGTTTTGTTACTAATAAAAGTCTGAATAATTGCTCCTAAGTCTGTAAATGTCACCAAGATTCCAGTCAGTTTTCCTCACCGTGGAGGAACATAACGGCAGTAAATAACCACTTTTAAATGTGCATGAGGGATCCATATCCTTTGGGATGAGGAGGGTGGGTTTAAAACAAGTAACTATTTGTTTTCTGCAGGCTAAAAATTGCCCAACCAGGTAGTTAGTATTAAACTCCCACTTCCCAGTAAATCACAGCTCATTCCCAGTAAATAATATCACAAACTATGCTGAGAATAGAGCCATCCCAAAAAAGTGTCTTTTCAGAATTCCCAGGATAAACACTAATAAAACACATACTAACATAGGAAGACCCCGACCTACAAGACCTGAGCGTCCTTGTCCTTCCTACTAACGCCAAACTGGTAAATGAGCACAATGAAGAGCAAGAGCACAGGAGGCCTCAGAGAATTAAAGCTAAATGTGGCTTGGATCTACCAAAAAGAAAGATGCTTTAAAAATATGTTTTAGAGGGAAAATGGTGTAGTGGCAACAATGGTGCCTTCTTTGGAACTATACAGCACCAAGCTTCCTCAGGTATGTTGAAAGGGAGTTTGTAGTTTTGGATCCCAAAATGTGGGGAGCCCTACATTTTTATAGGCCCTTCAGCATATATTATGATTAGGGCCTGATCACTGAAACTTGCATACCTCTTAAGTTTTATAGGAAGAAGTTACAGTGAGCAGACTAGGGTTAATATGTAATTACTGCAGAAGTGCTGACAAAACCATGGTCATGTTCAAACTTTTCAGTGGTGCAAACATCTCAACAAACCATATTCCTTTACATTCTGGCAAAGATTTGGGCTTTAGAAAGGCAGCTGCATCACACTTTCTGCAGGTGATGAAATGCATTCCTACCATAAACTACTTTTTATTTGCTGCAAAAGTGGTTGGTAATCTGATTAACATATGCTAAAAGTGAATGATTGACAAGTCAGCTAAACCTTACCTTTCCTTGAGCAGCCCTTGATTTACTATTAATTGTAATTAGAGTGACTAAGATTTGATTAAAACACTTCCTCAGACATTTACTGAAAGCCCTTTGAGAGCAGTTATAGTCCTTCTCAGCAAGGGGATTCACCAAGATATATTAGAGTATTTGGGCTATATGTCTGTATCATAGGCTTAGGGATCATAAAAATAAAGCAAATACCAACAATACAACGACGTGTCACTCACTGTATTATTCCCTTTCAATCAAAACTGAAAATAAATTTAAAAAAAAACATTTTATCTTGACTAAGCTTTTCTAGTAAAGAAAGAACAAAATATAGGACATATACTGACATCCAAAAACCTACAGAAATATTCTATTTAGCACCGTTCGGGAAGAATTACCTTATTATTAAGCTTTTTAGCAATAAAATGTTACTATTAAACATCTTCAGTTTTTTAAATTTACACAGGAATTATCTTTTAAAGATTAATATTATTCCTGAAGTATATTTGGTGTGCATACTGCTTTACGAAAATGTCAAATGACAAGGTTCCTGCCCCAATAAGCATTTAGTTGCTTAATAAATGATTACAATGTTTTTGAAGAATCTCCCACAAAACAGCTGAATATGGAAATTTTTTGGAAACATGGTAGCTTTTTCATTCACTAAATTACTTTACTCCTCTAACAGGTAATGCAACTGTGTTAGTTTACAGAAAACAAAAGTTAAACTTGAGTGCATTTATAGCACGCGGATCTGTTTCTTATATATGTGAGAAAGAAACAACTGTAACTCTGAAACTGCAGGTAGCAGTCAAACATCCTCTTGAAAATTACTTCAAGGAAAGAGCTGGAGCTTGTCGCTTCTCAAAAGCCTCTGCTATACAGAGTTAAAATGGTAACTTTAAAGAAGGTAGTGTTATTAAGTCTGTCATTTGCTGTCACCACAGGAGTCATCTTCATTTTTAATAAACACATGTGATGCCCATAGTTCCTTCCTCGAGCAAAAATGCGCACACTTTTTTCGACAGAAACTAATCTTTCTAAGACAACCAATTTTTCCAGTACAGTTACATAAAGTAATATTAGAGCAATTTATTTGATAATAAATGTAGTTTGCTAAGTTGAAGGGAAATGACACGTGAAATTTCTCAGATCGCTTCAATCTGTTCAGTATACTGATTTAATCTTTTCCTGACTTATGTATCGAAAAGAAATGCTGATGATGACTACATAGAAATCTTATATGTGGTATAAGAAAATTCCTAAAATCTAATGGTTTTATTCAGTATTCTCTGCAAATTACAAGTATTAATGACAAGCTATGACTCTACAGACTGCAAATGGTCAGCGACAAAATTCTTTATTAGAAAAGTAGCACAGCAGAATACACTTCTGCTATGAATCACAATGTCTGGCAGGATCCCTTTGGGGATCTATCATTTTTGTCCTACAGATAGTATAAAACGCTAGTTGAGGAGGATACCATATTAAATTATTTGTAAAACTACCAAGAATCTGGTCTATTACCAGACTTTTTATAGTTAAATTAGCACCTTTTATCTCAAGCCAAAGATAATGCAGCTCCAACAAAATTATAATACATATTGGTGGAAGCTCAGCCAAAATTTTCAAATGTGGGTGCCTGAAGTCAGGCAACTAAATCCATATTTAGAAAATAAAATATAATCCCAATCCTTCAAACACTTATGCTTTATTTTACTCATATCAGTAGTCCCACTGAAGTCAAAGTGAAGCATGTGTGTAAGTGGCTGCAGTAATGCAAGGGAGCTGTTTTTCAGATTTTCACAACACGAGCTTTGGGAGCACACCACCTCTGAAAATCTTAGACAAAGGCACCTAGATTTAGGTGCCAAATTTAGACACCAACGTATGAACATTCTGGCCAGGGATGAGCAGCAATGCCACATGAAAATGAAGGAACTACAGTAGGCATACCACAAGGCCAGGGAGGCCAACAGGTTGATCTGGTGCTGAGCTTCAAACCTGCTGTTTTTACTATGACCTGCAAACCATACTCAGCAGAGATACCAATAACACCGCACAGACCACTGTGGATACCTGAGTGGAGCCCAAGACACAGAACCCTGCCATGAATAAAGCCGAGGAAAAGGTGGAGCAGGAGCAGGAAAACGTGGCAAAGGGGAATCAAGCTATGTCACAAGCTAGGACCTGCTCGAGACTCCCCTGCAGTCTAACCAGCCCCATCAGCCAAGCAATGGACAAGCCCAATGCAGGGGAGGGAACTTCAGGTGTGTGCATGAATCTTTCCCTTGCAATGTTTAAATGTAAAGACAGTACCGGGCTCATTCCAAGTCACCAAAGACACATATATCAACTTTTCATTTTTTTATTCGTACGAGAAGAGGTAGTGCTACAAAAACAGGTAGAGATGTTATTTGTTTTTCATTCCCCTATGGGGGGTGGGAGAGAGGAGAGGAGAAGGGGCATGCGGAACAGTTTGTTGATGTACATAGGGATGTCCCTTGTATCTTCCTGAGAGATCTCGATGAACTTTCACAGAGGTATTCTGCAATTCTCTCCCAAAGGTGTCTAGGGATTACTACCTTACTTCTTCCTCTGCAGCAGGGCACTTTCTCATGCCAGTTCATGATAACTTCAGCTGGCACCATTGCAGTAAACAGGCTAGTGGCATAACAGCCTGGGTGGCTTCAGGAGGCCAGCAGCAGCAGCTGCATTCTCTGTGCTTTTGTGATCCTCAGGAGTGAGATATCAGCTAAAATCACCACCACCTGTGGAAAATAGTGCCATTTTTCCAGTGTCATTGCCGTATACTTGTACCCATGAAAATAGGGACCAAATTGTTTCATGCAACTACAAATTTTAATGCCCTCCTTCTCTCTCTCTCTCTCTCTCCCCCCCTCCACCCCAACCCCTTCACGGGCAATACTCACTATGGCTGGGGCTGGAGAGTGGTGCTGTGCAGAGGTTTATTTAAAAATGTAGTGGAAATGGGGGAAGGGAGTTTTGATACTTATTTTTCACGTTCCGTTATGACTGTAAATACAATGATACATCTGTCAGTTTTATTTGTAGTTGCTACCAGTGTGAGCTTGAGGGGTGTCCGTTCCACACCCACAGAATGTTCAGTTCATTTAAATTGGAAGTTTGTATTGCATTGTCCTATTTTATTTGTACATTGTTTTTTCACTGCTTTTGACAGTCAATAAAATTCAATTTTTGAAAATTAATTCATCTTTCTTAGTTCACCACACATACTGCAGAATGTATAGCAGTACTCAAAGCATCCAGTATTTCTATGTGTACAGCACCACAGAACTCATAGGTTCAAGAAAATACTGTCATATGTGTAAATTTAGAGTAAGCACCACATAATTCATAGTTTCAGTGAATGAGTGCAATAGTTATAAATGTATAGCAAAATAGAATAGTTCATAGGTTCATTATAAGACAGTGTTATATGCATAAACATACACCAAGCACTACACAATTCCTAACAGCCCACAAACCTTCTGGGCCAGAGTGCAGACAAGCACAAGCTGACCATAAAAGTGGTCTTTCAAGACTTCCTGTAGCTTGAAAGCTCCATGTTGGAATTTCAGCAGACAGCTGCTCCACCTACGTCCTCCACCCTAGTCGCAACTTTTCTCCCTTTGCCTCACATATATCATGCAGCACGCAACAGGTAGCTGTAACCATTGAGATATTTCTTTCTCTCTGAGATCTAATCCAGTGAGTATACATCACAAGTGTCCCTTCAATCTAACAAAAGCACATTTAACTGTCGTTCTTCACCCCTGCTTACCTGGTAGTTGAATCTTTCCTTGGTGCTATCAAGGCAGACAGTATATGAGCCAGGGGAGCAAGAGGTAGGCAATACACTAATTTTGGCAGCTGTACACCCACATAACTTGTGTCGACCAAAGGCTTAGTATTTAAAAACACATATGCAGCAAACTCAGTATAAGAAATACACCTCAGAACTTGCCGGAGGGAAAAGCTTCATCACAAAATGAAAAACAGTTCATAAGGTTCTCATTTGCTTAATAAAAATACCTATTGGATTAATGAGAAGCTTCCTTGCCAGCATCAGAGTTTATGAGCTCACACCACTAGTTATCAAACATGAATGGAGATTGCTGAGCAAGGTTTAGAAAAGCCATATATGATATTTTTAGCTAAAAAAAAATATTAACGAGAACCTTTTTTAAAATGTCACTTGCTCCCCACACACAATACGGTAAAGGCTTTTTTTTTATTAAGAAAAAAAATCCTACCTGTAAATCAGATTTCCGCAATTTTCTTACAGTAACTTGGATTTATGTATTTTGCTCTTCTACTTGACAGGACAATCCAGTGCTATAACCTTTCCCTAGCAAGAGGACTTACACAGCTGTACTTCAGCTTGAGAAGTTCAAGGAAGTTTATTATTAGGTTTACTAGATATAATTATTGAACCACAGAAGGGTCCAGGAAACAACTTTCTCCTGTAACAGATCCATTTTTCTGGACAGGACCTATAACTTATGAATATTTGCAAAACTGAAGCATAATTCCTTTTTGGAGGT
Source organism: Mauremys mutica (assembly GCF_020497125.1). Lineage (NCBI taxonomy): Eukaryota > Metazoa > Chordata > Testudines > Geoemydidae > Mauremys > Mauremys mutica. The sequence continues at coordinate 76,147,346 of NC_059082.1, read as the reverse complement.
AAAAAGTTCCTCCTGATAGTATATTTGCTGAACTAACTGTGTCCTCATCAGTGTGTCTGCCTCTGTGGAGAGGGGCAAATGTTTTCTCTTCTGCTACCTGTGGGACTGTCTTTTGTAAGGGAATTTTTACCCTGCCAAACAAGTTTCCTTTTATTTATTCCTGCTTATTTTCTTCCTCTTCTTCTAGCTTGGCCCACACCCATCTGGAAATCCACAGCTGTTGTTAGTGATTGAAGTGGTTGTGCAGACCAACAGCAACAACAAATGGCTCCTGCTTATGCTTTCCAGTTCAGAAAATATTCTTCTTTTAAAATGAAATAGTGCACTTGGGACATATTCTCTTAGCATCAGAGGTTTTCTCCTCTTACCTTCCCACCAATATTGTTCAGCAACTCCTTCTCTGCTCGTGTATCCAGAAGCTTTGCTATGCCCTACTTTGCTGCCCAACAGATTGTGAACATATCAAGAGGGTTCAGCAAACAGTTTTAGGACCTGAATTTGTCTTCTCAAGATCAGAGTCACGTTTCTATCCAAGCTGCCCTGGTACTTTGTTGGCAACAGTTTTACATCAGTAGTAGAGCATTTTTGAACCAACACTGGCAGTCTACTTCTTCACCAAAACCTGCTTGAAGCTACAAAGTCTATAAGCAATTTCAGGTAAAGGATGAAAAACTCTTAATAAGGACCCAAGCAGACAACTATTATAATAATTTACTTATGTTCCAAAGGCGTCAGGTGGGCCTTAGCACTTCAAGTGCTCTCTGTGTTGGACTGACAGCTCTCTACCTGGTTATTATACAATTTCCAGAGGACATGGAGGAACATGTTGGAAATTCCTACAGCTGCACTTGTGTTTGGGCTAACAGTCCAGATCTGCATGTCCTCAGGCTACTTCCCATGAGTTATGGTTTTTGTCTTGATCATCCATTTCAGAACAATGGCAAGATTAGCTTTCGTACCTTTAATTTTTAATTCTCCTAATATGAACCTATTCCTCTTAACTGACCCTCTCTATGCATATCTAGTATTCTATACAGGTGTGGTTTAGCATGGAATTTTGTCTTCCTTCAAGTGAGGACAAGAGAGAATGTTAAATTGAGCTCAAATGTCAGTGTTATCAACAAAATGGCTGTGTTTGCTTCTTCAGTCTAAATGATGGTAATTGTTTCAGTATTGTGTCACTACACCTTTTGAAATTGCTGATTTATTTTCCTGACTCCACTTGCTAGTTGCAGATGAAAAAAAATGGTTACTAGCCTTTTGTAACTGTTGTTCTTCAAGATGTATTGCTCATGTCCATTCCATGTTAGGTGCATGTGCACTGCATGCACCACTGCCAGAGATTTTTCCCTCAGTGGTATCTGTCAGGCTGGCTTTAGCACCCTCTGGTGCCAGGCACTTATGCACTGGTATAAGGGGTGCCACTGGCCATGCAACCTCTCAGTTCCATCTTGCCAGTTAACTCCAAGAGAGGGGTAGGAGGGTGGGTCATGAAATGGACATGAGCAACACATTTTGAAGAACAACAGTTATGAAAGGTAGTAACTGTTTTTCTTCTTAGAGTGCTTGCTTATGTCCATTCCCTCTCTTTCTTCACCATCTAAATTTACCCAGTAATAATCCATGCCATATTCTGAAACTTATATTTGAATGATGACATTATTAATCAGTTCAGAGTTTCCCTTAACTTTCTAAATATCACACCCCCTTAAAAATTCAGGAGCAGTACAGCTAATAAGATTATCAGTACAATCAACAGAATGTTGAGACTTGCTCTGGAGTCACACAAATGTGTACAGGTTATAAGCTTTTTAGATCATCAAATTTTAAAAAGAGGTAATCCCACAATAAGAAGCCCAAGAGACACTTATCTTTCAATTTTCTATTAGAGCAACTATGGAAAGAAAGACATAAAATCCTGTATAAAAACAATAAAAATAAATAACTTCATTTTCCAGTGAAATTCTGTAATTACATTATTCAATAAAAACAAGGTGTAAAGACTGAATGGCACTTGATGTATTTTCAATCGGGTTATATTAGAGTAGTCAGAAATTATTGTTCTTAAAACAAAAAAGCTTAATATGTTTCTTATTAAAGAAAAGGTGCATTTTGATCTACACCACCACAGATTCAATGATGCCAATATCCAGAAAGGGCCCTGAGGCACAAAAAGTGTAATTATTACTTCAAACATAAAAATAAAAGATCTGGCACTGCAGATAACAAGTTTAGGAATTTTGAAACACAAATACTAGATGTAAAATAAGAACATTTAGATCAGAGGTTCTCAAACTGGGGGTCACGAGCTGTCAACCTCCACCCCAAACCCTGCTTGCCTCCCGCATTTATAATGGTGTTAAATATATTTAAAAGTGTGTTTAATTTATTAGAGGGGTTGCACTCAGAGGCTTGCTGAGTGAAAGGGGTTGCCAGTAAAAAAGTTTGAGACCCACTGATTTAGATGAAATACTACAAAGTTATTGAGCTACTTAATAAAGAACTACCAACTACTTCCCACGCTATTAAAAACCACCAGAAAATCATCAGTTTGTTTAATTAAAAGTGAATTATTAGAAAGACAAAGGTAGGGGGGTTTTCCTGTAATTTTCATTTTTCCCAATATGGATCCACTACTCTGGACAGAGATTATAAAGCATGTCCATCCAGTCAAATAAATGGAGGTGAGGCAGAGTTCCTCCTTCATTTGTGTGTCAAACTGGAACTGAAAGCTCTTCCTGATGACTCAATCAACCATGATTCTCCCAGAGGAGTACTTCCAAAGGTGAAAAGATGCAACAAATAGGACAATTATCATTTAAACTGATTAAATAAACATAAGCATTATGTTGATGACATTCTGTGACATTTTTAGCTCCATTTGACTTTTCCTCTTATCCTGACTTGACAGAAATCCCAGTTAAGCCAAATCTCTACAGAACAGATCCCCACACTTGATCTGAAAACCCCAAATCTATTGATCTTCAGGGTAAACTACAAGGTGGAATTCTGAGGGAAATCAGATTTGTGGGAATGGAGTTTGGTGTTCTGCAGATGATTTAACTTTTTTTATATATATAATTTATGGCAGGGATTCCTAGGAGTGGAGTCCTTTTAATTTATTGTATAAATATAAATAAGTAAATAAATACTAGGTAAACACAGAGAGAGTCTGTCTTGAACAATGGATCATTACATATATGAAATCAAACTTTGCTTTTCTCTTACAAAGGATCCACTACTCTGAACAGAAATCATAACTCAAAGTAGCAAGCAGTGATCAACAAACACTACAGCTACATTTTAGTCATGGGTATTTTTAGTAAAAGTCATGGACAGGTCACAGGCAATAAACAAAAATTCATGGCCTGTGACCTGTCCATGACTTTTACTATATACCCCTAACTAAAGCTTGAGTGGGGTGCTGCGGATGCTGGCAGAAGTGGCCCGGGGACCCTTGCTGGTGCTGGGGGGGGAGGTTTGGTGGGGCTGGTGGGGCTCCCTACTCAGCTCCATGCGTCCCTGCAGCTCCTAGGTGAGAGGAGCCAGGGGGCTCCAGTGCTGCTCCCGCCACAAGCACCGGCAGCTCCCATTGGCTGGGAACAGCAGCCAATGAGAGCTGTGGGGTTGGGGCTTGTGAGCACAGGCAGCATGCAGAGCCTCCTGGCCTCTCCACCTAGGAGCTGCGGGGCCATGCCAGTGGGAGCTGGGGAGTCCCCCACCCCGAGGTAAGCACCTCCCCTGCCCTGAGCCTCCTCCCACACACCCAAGCTACTGCTGCTGGCCAAGGGGCTGCCTGGCTCAGGCAGCCCCGGAGCCACCATCAGCCGCTGCAGAAGTCATGAAGGTCACAGAAAGTCATGGACTTGCAGCTTTAACAACCACTAACCACATACAGAGAGTTATAAAATAATGAATAAATGCAAAAATAGTCCTTTCAAATTAAGGAACTATAGAGATGACTGTGAGCCAAATGAAAAGACCATACCCAAACTATAACTGACCTCAGATTAGATATATACATCAAACTCTACTTTCAATTAACTGTGCATGCACAAATTACTACTTCCCAAAAGGAATAATTTTATATATCTCTACATATGATTTTTATGTATTTACTTAGGGCAGGTCTACACTAAGAATGGGGGTCGAACTAGGGTACGCAAATTCAGCTACGTGAATAGCGTAGCTGAATTCGAACTACCCTAGTTCGAACTACGTACCCGTCCAGACGCCGCGGAACCGAACTCCGCGGCTCCAAGGTCGACTCTGCTAACTCCAGCTGCCGAGGTGGAGTACCGGAGTTCGAACTAGCGCTTCCGGAGTTCGAACTATCGCGTCTAGATCAGACGCGATAGTTCGAACTCCGGAAAGTCGAACTCACCGCGTTGACCCGCGCGGTAAGTGTAGACTAGCCCTTAGTTATACAAACCTTCATCCTGAAAAGGATTGAGAACACACTGAAGGATCTCTTATTCAAAAACAGTAACAATTGTTTGCCCATCCATAACTTTTCCTCCTCTGAAGCGCTCACCTGGTACTCCATCATCCATTACAACAGGGTTATTCCTCCTCATCTTTCAAAAGGAAGCTCTTCTTATTGTGGGGAGGCAGAGGGTTGGTGGTTGGTTTTTGTTTTTTAAACCCCTCTCTCTCTAGCTTCACAATGTATTAGCTCCACCAATTGCCATTCAGAGAAGTACCTCTCTAACTCCCTAACCAATTGCCCAAGCTAAGAAAACAAACTATATAAATTCTATAAGCAAACGTTAAAAAATTAGCCAAATGTAGGCAGGAAATTTTATCTTTTATCTACTTATTGATTTATTATATAAAAATGGAAATGAAGACATTGCAAACTCTGGTTCCAATATGAGGGAAATCTAAGAGTTCTCCTTCTCTCTGTAGGAATGCTCCATAAAGAGTGAAAAAGGAAAGAGAGATATTTTCTCTCCCAACAGGCATTTAATAGAAGATTTTGTGAGGCTGGGGTCTCATGGAACACCAGGTGTCCACTACAGAGAAGAAAAAATTACAGCTGGGTAGGTAAGTACATTTTATCATACTCCCTGGTGAGAACCTGTTGCTTCATGAGCTCTACAAATGGCAGGGAAATTTAAAGCATCAAGAAAACTGAATCAAGAAAAAAAACAGCATCTATTTTAAAGCAATGGATAAAAGAATACACTGAAGACCACATAGTCATAGAGCAAATTTACTGGAATGAAGCACTGTGCTGTTCTGCACAAGAAATAGCCATGTGCCTGTCTGAGCAAGCTATTGCAGAAGGAGAACAATATTTTATGAACAATTTGCAAGCCAGACAAACTACTGAATTTATGTGTGTGAAAACAGTGAATATGGATGACTTGTGCCCCTTCTTAGATCACCCAACTATTTCTGAAATTGTATCCAATTTTCTTCCTGGATATGGTTTGCATAAACAATGTCAATTACCAGACAATATCTAAGGTGCACAACGGATTCTCCTAGTTGTTGAGGGGCTTGGCATACACAGAAAGCAAATAGATTAGTTCAAGTGAAAAACAAATTTATGAATCAGATTCTGCTTCAGGCCTGAAATCACCTTATCTGGGAAAAATTGCCCATAAGCATTCCAGGTGAATATAGTCCCCAAACTTACTGAGGTGTTGTCTACACAGCACTAACAAAGCAAATTAGAGACATGTAATATATCAAGTGCTCTAATGTACTGCACTCTAACTGCATAGACCCTGCTCGGGCAAACTAAAAGGTACCTAATTCACATTAAGGTTAGGTGCCTTTTAGTTCACACCAGCAGGCTCCAAAGGGGGCAGTTAGAGCATAACCCATTAAACAGCTCTACAAATCACATCCACCGACAAGCCCTAAGACTCCTGACTAATGTAACTGCTAACACGAAATATTTCCAAAAGAAAGTAAGGGAAGACTCCTCAACATATTCAAAAAGAGAAGATTAAGTGATTATCTAAAGCAGGGGTTGGCAAACTACGGCTCGCCAGCCATTTTAAGCTGGCCCTCGAGCTCCCGCTGGGGAGCGGGATCTGGGGCTTGCCCCTCTCCGGTGCTCCAGCTGGGGAGCAGAGTCGGGGGCCACTCCATGCGGCTCCTGGAAGGAGTGGGATGGCCCCTCTCCGGCTCTACCAGCTCCAAAGGCCCCACTCCAATGGTCCCCTCCAGTTCTCCAATGGGAGTTGCAGGTGCAGTGCCTTCAGACTGGGCAGTGTGTAGAGCCCCCTGGCCATGCCTCCACGTAGGAGCCGGAGAAGGGACATGCACTGCTTCCGGGAGCTGCTTGAGGTAAGTGCCTCCCGGAGCAAGCACCCCTGAGCGTCTCCCCGTGTCTCTACCCCAGCCCAGAGCACCCACCTGCACCCCGAACCCCTCATCCCCAGCCCCACCCCAGAGCCCACACCCCCAGCTGGAGCCTGCACTCTTTCCTGCACCCCAGCCCCTTGCCCCAGCCCTGATCCCCCTCCAGCCCTCCAAACTCCTTGGTCCCAGCACAGAGCAACCTCCTACACCCCAAACTCCTCATCCCCAACCAGAGTCCTCACCTCCTCCCGCATCCCAACCCCAATTTTGTGAGACAATATGACATTCTGTTTGCTTTTTTAACTGCCGCTGCACATTGAGTGGATGTTTTCAGAGAACTATCCAAAATGACTCCAAGATCTTTTTCTTGAGTGGTAACAGCTAATTTAGACCCCATCACTTCATATGTATAGTTGGTATTGTGTTTTCCAATGTGCATTACTTTGCATTTATCAACACTGAATTTCATCTGCCATTTTTTAGCCCAATCACCCAATCAAGTTTTGAGAGATCCTTTTGTGGCTCCTCGGGGGAGGAGGCATGGAGGGGAGGAGACCAGACCCATCTCCGGGTGCCTCCCCCTGCTGCAGGACACTCTGGGACTGGGCAGCAGCCCTAGAAGTTCCAGCAGCTGGAGGAGATTGTAGATCTGGGTCTGATTTTCCCTGTGCTGCTGGGAGCACTCCAACAAAGGGGATTCCTAGCTCTGGCTGGGCTGGGGAGGGACAGGACTTGTCCATCCCCTGCACAACTGCTCAGGGGGGTGGGAGGGAGATCAGACCCATCTCCACCTCTGGGAACCTCCTGCAGCTGCAGGAAGTGCTGTGCTCCAGCTCTGAAGGCAACAAAGAAGTGAGGGTGGCAATCCCATGATGCCCCTCTACAGCAGGTTTGCAACACCCCTCCTCACAATCCCTTTTTGGGTCAGGACCCCCACGGTTATGACACCCTGAAATTTCAGGTTTAAACATCTGAAAACATGAAATTTACCAATGTTCAAATCCTATGGCCATGAAATTGACCATAATGGACCATGAATTTGATAGGGCCCTAGTTATGAGTAAATAACACTTCCGTATTTACTTTCTCCACATCATGATTTTATAGACCTCTATCATATCTCCCCTTACTCATCTATTTTCCAAGCTGAAAAGTCCCAGTCATTAATCTCTCTTTATATGGAAGCTGTTCCATACTCCTAATCATTTTTGTTGCCCTTTTCTGAACCTTTTCCAAGTCCAATATATCTTTTTGAGATGGGATGACTACATCTGCACGCAGTATTCAAGATGGGCATACCATGGATTTATATAGAGACAATATGACATTCTGTTCGCTTTTTTAACTGCCGCTGCACATTGAGTGGATGTTTTCAGAGAACTATCCACAATGACTCCAAGATCTCTTTCTTGAGTGATAACAGCTAATTTAGACCTCATCACTTCATATGTATAGTTGGAATTATGTTTTCCAATGTGCATTACTTTGCATTTATCAACACTGAATTTCATCTGCAATTTTGTTGCCCAGGCAGAATCTTCCTTACAGGGTTGTTGTTGTTTTTTTTTTATGGTGTTGATAATATTCCCACCTCCATGTTTTCTTTATTTGCTTACATAGAATAATGATTTTTTCCTATCTGAAGTTCGAGTCATGCCCCCAGATAGAAAAATATCAGCATTAATGTACCCTAGAAAATCCCCATGGATTTACAGGGCAATACCACAGAAAGTAGCTCTCCAACCACTCTTCAGCTAGGTAAAGTTAGGATGGGATGAAGCCATGCTGGAAACCAACAGTCTGATTTTCAGAGGTGCTGAGTACCAATAGCTTCTATGGAATTTAGCTGGAACTGTAATTGCTCAGCACTTCTGAACATCAGGTTCTACTTGATTTTTTAGTTGTGGCTGTTGAGCAACAAGTTTGCTGATCAAGAATAGTTCCAATACAAAGAGAACATTCTGATAACATATAACAAGTGTTCAGCAGATCACTTACAAATAAGGCTTTAGTTATAGCTCTGCTGTCAGTTTACTAAGTAGTGCATTAACATAGGTATTGGTGAAGATAAGATTTTAAAGGGTTGGGGGGGGTCAGAAAAATCAATATTTACCAAATAGCCTTGGTGTATTCTCTTATTTCAGTAAGGATAATAAATAACATAAAGGTAGAAAACAAAGTACTTGAAAGATAACTTGTCATGAGTCTTGGCAAGATCTTCTACGGTGTCAGTTTTTTCCATGGCAGTTGCTTATAAGTCACAATAGCATCATGAACTTATCTATGTGAAATGAACAACAAACTATAGCATTGCATTTCTCTTAATGTGAACAATAATTTACTATAACCTTGCACATTCTCAACCCACATTATAGGCAGTGTAAAAGATAAAAACATATCCCAAAATCAAGCTATTATTTTAAACCAACAGAACTACCAGACTGAGAAAACTCCAGATAAGCACTAGGCTGTCAAAACTTGTAATAAAACAAACACACACATGCACAGAAGGGATTCATTAACACCTCTCCACATAAGAATCATTCTCTGCCTCCAGGAAAATGTTTACTGCTCTAAAAAGAACTAATGAGATCTAAACAAAAATGCAGAAAGCAGAACAGACGGGTGTTGAAACCACCTCAGCTGTAAAACCTTCCAGAACCATGCTCCCGACAATCCATCAAACTGTGTAAAGCAGTGGTGGGCTACCTGCGGCCCATCAGGGTAATCTGATTGTGGGCCACGAGACAGTTTGCTGACATTTACCATTCGTAGGCACAGCCCCTCGCAGCTCCCAGTGGCCGCGGTTCGCCATTCATAGAATATCAGGGTTGGAAGGGACCTCAGAGGGTCATCTAGTCCAACCCCCTGCTCAAAGCAGGACCAATTCCCAACTAAATCATCCCAGCCAGGGCTTTGTCAAGCCTAACCTTAAAAACCTCTAAGGAAGGAGATTCCACCACCTCCCTAGGTAACACATTCCAGTACTTTGCCACCCTCCTAGTGAAAATGTTTTTCCTAATAGCCAACCTAAACCTCCCCTACTGCAACTTGAGACCATTACTCCTTGTTCTGTCATCTGGTACCACTGAGAAAAGTCTAGATTCATCCTCTGTGGAACCTCCTTTCAGGTAGTTGAAGGCTGCTATCAAATCCCCCCTCATTCTTCTCTTCTGCAGACTAAATAAACCCAGTTCCCTCAGCCTCTCCTCATAAGTCATGTGCTCCAGCCCCCTAATCATTTTTGTTGACATCCGTTGGACTCTTTCCAATTTTTCCACATCCTTCTTGTAGTGTGAGGCCCAAAACTGGACACAGTACTCCAGATGAGGCCTCACCAATGCCAAATAGAGGGGAATGATCACATCCCTCGATCTACTGGCAATGCCCCTACTTATACAGCCCAAAATGTCGTTAGCCTTCTTGGCAACAAGGGCATACTGTCAACTCATATACAGCTTCTCGTCCACTGTAACCCCTAGGTCCTTTTCTGCAGAACTGCTGCCTAGCCACTCGGTCCCTAGTCTGTAGCAGTGCATGGGATTCTTCCATCCTAAGTGCAGGACTCTGCACTTGTCCTTGTTGAACCTCATCAGGTTTCTTTTGTCCCAATCCTCTAATTTGTCTAGGTCCCTCTGTATCCTATCCCTCCACGCCAGCATATCTACAACTCCTCCCAGTTTAGTGTAATCTGCAAACTTGCTGAGAGTGCAGTCCATGCCATCCTCCAGATCATTAATGAAGATATTGAACAAAAACGGCCCCAGGACTGACCCTTGGGGCACTCCGCTGCAGGAAATGGTGGCCAGCATGTCCCTGCAGCCTGCCATTCCCACAGCTCCCATTGGCTGGAAACGGTGAACCCGCAGCCACTGGAAGCTGCAGGGTGCTGTGCCTGCAGATGGTCAACGTCAACAAAATGTCTCAATCAGATTACCCTGACAGGCCACAGGTTGCCCACCACTGGTGTAAAGTAAATACTAATCTAGCTAACCATTCTGAAATCTTATTGTTTAAAACTTTATTTTCAGGTTCAATGGGCCAATCCCATGTACACATTTTGCAAGCTTTTGATAAGGCAAGTACTACAAGATCCTCTTCTAATTTTATCCCTCACAATTTAATATCCAATTAATAATTAAATCCAGGAATTGTATATTAAATGGGATTTTGTTTTATTAAACAGGATTTTGGTTTTGGAATAGGACACTTCACATCTTCCCTTGCAAGCCCTCCTTTGTTCACTACACCGCTGTTAACATTTCAAACAGAATTTATAATAATTTCCATTTAATTGGACAAAGGAACATTTTCCCTTCATATCATTTTATGAGACCAAATTTTTGCTTCAACAGCATACATATTTAGGATCAAGCAATACCCTGATGAAGACTTTTTTTTATTCTCAAATTGCCCTCTGCTTTGTATTCTGAACCCCTGTTGCAGACTTAGGAACTTCTTAGTAGAAACTAGTTCCCATCATGTCTATGTTCCCCAATACTGGAAGATCAGAAGAGTAACAAAGTAGTATTTATTGAGGATCAATTCCCCTAGATTGTCTGTTCATATGCTTGAAAGTTGAGAAAGAGTTCTACTGAATGCTGATTTGTGCTCATCTGAGCATGCCATTTACTTCCTGTGCCATCAGCCTGCTGCATGCACACATCTAGTCATTGAGAAATATTACTATAGTGGCTTCTAATCTTACACAAACTGGTTTCCTCCTCATGCACTTTTACAAACATAGGAGCACTGTTTCCACTTCCCCCATTTTTGATGGACATCTTTTTTCCTAAAATGGACTACCTGTGTCCTAATATTGTAAAGCTTCTGTCTTTTGGATTTAGGATGGAGTTCAGAAGCTTCTACAGATATGGACAATTTTCTTTTTCCTTATTACAGTCTTAGAACTTGGATTCTCTCCATCTGAAGATGGGGAAGATTGTGCAGTAGGCAACTTCCATTTCCACTTCACCTTGTGAAGACAGAAAGAGTAGGAAGACCTTTCTTTAACCTTTAGCTAGGAGAGATCTTGGTCTAGGTCTCTGAGCAAGAAGTTAGTGGGAGTTTATGGCCTGGAAGGGTCTCTGAATGGTTGAAAAGTTTCCTGGTTATCCTCTGGAGGTGCAGGGAGGTTGGAGAGGCTGTCCAAAGGGTTCAAAACTGGGAGGTCCAAAAGGGTAATACCATGAAAACTGTTCTCTGAAATGACACTCCAGTCTGAAAGGGAAAGTGGAGGTAGTGGAAAGCCAGGCACTGAAAAGATACCTGTTTGCCTCCTCATGGAGCAATATATCTGTGGGAAGAAACTGCTGCTGTCTAAAAAAAGGTATGCCTGACACAGAACCATGAAGGTACAAGAGGAGGCATGGGGGACATAAGTTATTTCTCTGATGTCAGTAGCTTTGACAGTTTTGAAAGAGGCCTGTTTGAAAGTTGCAGTAGAGATGACTTAACTCTAAGTTTTTGTAGTGCTGGTTGCCTCAAGTTCTCTGTAGGACCTTCTAGGTTCCTTGTCTGTTTAAGTAGTGTCTGAAGAGATGAGAGTAGAAGGTGGTAGTGCTTGAGGGGACTGCTCATACTGATCAAACAAAATAAAAAAAATTAAAAAGGTAAAGCTTCCGATCTCAACATAGCTATGCTTTGTCTGGGTGAACCTGGAACTTCCTGTTTCTTTCCAGGCAGTTTATTGACATTTTGTGCTTTTGGAAGAGGTGGACCATCACAGATGTGGAGCAGAGTATTTCCTCCTACACACAGAGCCTTAAAAGCAATTAGATCAGGAGTCCTCAAACTTTTTCCTTGTACGTTCTGATTCTTATAGACAGATTTTCCATGGACCACTTCCCCTCCTATTCATGAGTGTAGATTATCCCTGTAGCAACTACAACAATTGCTTATATTGGAAATATTTTAATTGTATATAATTTAAAAGATGGAAACAAAGAGAATTAATACCAAATGCCTGGCCAGCTCTTCACAGACCACCAATACATGTTTTATATACCACACTTTAAAAACTACTTATTTTTAATGTGTGCCCACAGAGAAATGGCTTAATTGCAGAAAATATAAATTTAGAATGTCCCTTGTAGAAAGAAAGTGATATGCACACTGTCTGTGTCACTCCCTGTAGGCAGAAGAGTCCCGTCAGTTTCTTCAAAGGCGAGAGAACTAAATCCTGTTCCTGTGCTGTTCTGCATCAGAAGCAGCAAAGGAAAGTGTAAGCACCAAGGCTGGCAGGCTTGTGGAAACAACTCTTTGGCTCCCTCTATAAATGAAATGAGAGGATTGATGATGTTTTCATACCAACTGACAAGGTCATTTGTATAGTCAGATCTCTGGCTCCCCCAATAGGTAAAAAGGGAAAAATGGGTAGTCTTCCTAACTGTTGATAGATATAATTTAGATGTGCTTCAGAGGAGTTCCATAAAGTGCCCAAGTCTGTACCATACGCAGTTTCCCCATATTCTACCCTCATAAACTGTGTTAAATAAGCTATGTAACAACGAGTTTAATAAAGGGAATGCAAGTGTATAAATTCATGGGGGATTATTCAATGAGGATTTCTGATCTGGAAATTATGGGGACTAGATCGGGTATAGGCCCAAAATGGACAGAGAGAGAATATGGGGTTCCTTCTAGGGTCTCATTTTGGCTCTGAAAAGAGAGGCTCAGCCTGAGCATTTTGGATTCTTCCAGATACCAGGTGGGAGCAAGCAGTTATGGACCCAAGCCAACCTGATGGAATGGCAATAGCAAACCAGATGGGAGCTAGGTGCCAGAGAAAACCAAGCTGAACAATGGCAGGCTGAGGCAAATCTATAACTCAGGGGACCAGCTGAATGGCACCCTAAGCCTACTCGACTGAGACTAAGTTGGACAGGACTTGTGGGTGACACCTAGATAGGGCTTTTGCTTGGACACAGAGTTTGGGGGTGGGGACTGGACCATATACCAATTAGTTTGCTTTCTCCCCCAAAATAAAATTAGTTCTCCTCCCATTACCAAGACTCCTGTGCATGCCTGCAAGAGGGGAAGATAAATACTGTTAAAGGGGACTAAGGTATTTATTTTTTCTCCCTGGAACCAGAAGTATGAGTAGGGCTGTAGAGAGGAGCTCAAACCAGACATACTATCTAGTTCAGTGGTTCTCAAACAGTGGATCTTGACCCTGTTTTAATGGGGTTGCCATGGCTGGTGTTAGACTTGCTGGGGCCAGAGGCTGAAGCCCGAGCCCCACCACTTGGGGCCAAAGTTGAAGCCCAAGGGCTTCAGCCCTGGGCTGCAAGGCTCAGGTTTCGGCTTCAGACCTGGATAGTGAGGCTCAGGTTCAGGCTGAAGCCCTGGGCTTTGGCTTTGCATTCCCGCCCCCCCTCACCCCAGATGGGATGGTGAGGCTTGAGCTTTGGCCCCCCACCCGGGGCGGCAGGGCTCAGGCAGGCTGAGGCTTTGGTCCCCCTTCCTGGGGTCGTGTAGTAATTTTTGTTGCCAGAAGGGGGTTGTGATGCAATGAAGTTTCAGAACCACTGATCTATTTTTAAAGGAACTCAAACATCAGAGTGAACCTGGTCTTTGCTCCTGATATTTACAAGTGGCAGATGGGTTACAAAAGTAGTTTGTCGTTAGGAATACTGGACCTGACTATAAAAGAAAAAAATCACAATTTTGAAATAGACTCATAGACTCCTAGACTTTAAGGTCAGAAGGGAAATGATACAGTCTATATTTTTTTAAAGGAGTCTCTGAATCAAACTAAATGTCAGATGCCACAGTAACATCTTGTCTTCTGTCATATTATCTATAAAGATACAAGCATAATAAAAGATTTGCAGTAATTCTCCTTACAGATCTAAGTACTAAGTCCAATATTACCTGTTCCAAATTCATAATAAGTACGTTTCCACAGGAAAAAATCCCTCCCACTGACAGACTAGCAATGCAAAAATATATAGAGAATAAATAACTAGGTACCAAAAGGGCATTTAAAGAAAACTGCAGTTAAACAAAAATAAAATACACTTGTGGCCATCCATACATAATTCAGAATTGGACAGAGCACAGCAAACATTAATTCAGGGACTTCAATACAAAAAGTCACATTTGTTTTCCATTTACATCTTTTTGAAGGGATATCCTCAATCTGCTAGACCCCGTTTAATTTACAGGGAAACAGTATAACTTTCTCTCTCTTAAAGACAGTGAATGTTTCTATTTTTAACAGAAGTCAGAGTATATTTAATAGTGACTGATGAGAAAGCAAACTGTTGGTTTTTATTTATTTATTTATTTGGTTCACACACTTAAAAGATTATAGGTGTATTTCAGTCAGAAGGTCTCTTTCACTCTATGTAAAAAAAAATTATTGATCTTGCTTTCTTTTTCCATAATCCAAAGATGACCGAAAGGCAAAAATACTACCTTTCATCTTAGACTCTGTTTTACAAAAATATAAGAGAGATGACTGAACAATCTATTTTGAAAAATCTACAAACAAGAACCAAGAAAGCTTAATCATCTGTTCCTCTCAGGTGCCTCTGCCAGCAGCCTGAGACTCCCTACCCCCAGCATTCATGGCCCATAAGACCCTATACCCACTGCCTCCAAATCTGAGTAGTGGCATTATGATCCGCTGCATGGGGTTCCAGTGCCACTCAGGCTTGGCCCAGCTTCATCTGTCACAATGGAGGGGCAGCCAGGACACATCTGAGTGAGTGGTGCTGCAACCTTGCACACAGAATTGCAGCACCACTCAGGTACGGCCCAGTGAAAAAATGGTCAGGCCATGGCGCTTCTCTCTCTCTCTCTCTCTCTCTCTCTCTCTCTCCTCTGTAGCCTATGCCCCGAACCCTGCAGCTGGGTTCCCTCACAGAAATCCAGTGAGTGGTTGAGAGGGGGCTCTCTACTAGGATCTGGGGTCATTCACACCTCTAGTATTTCAGGCATTTTTCCCGTTTCTTGATAAAACACTTCAACTTACCTGCACTGAAAACTATTATCTCCAGTCTATACTGGTACAGTATGTTTCTGCATACCTTACAGTTTTCAAGATGACATTTCTACTATGTTCCTTGGAAAAAATTGAAATCTTGATGAATTTCTTAGTCTTTCCTCAGGTGTTAATAGTAATTCTTCTATTGTCCTTTTTACTAAGAGCTTGAGGGACAAGCATGGAAATCTCTTGGCAACAGAATTTGCTCCCCATATTGGAAAACCAGATTAGATTGATTTATATTATTTTCCAGAATGTTTACAATAAGGTCTATATGTTCAGACACAGGATAAAAGTGGTTTAGTACTTTAAAGTTTACAGACCAATTTAAATATCGTCATGACTGCTTGGAAGAACAGCAGATTTGAACAAATCTCGCAAAACAGTAGCTCCTCCAACATCATCTCCAAAGGATAATTCTTAGTCAGATAAGTATACAAAACCAATGGTAGGAGATGTAAATTGAACATGTATTTTAGAAGTTCCTGGAATTAATGATTTTAATAATATGAAGAGAAGAGCACATATATTGTTGCTTAAAAAACACACTAGGGAAATACAGAGGAAATCATGCTGTAATTCAAAACCTTAAGTTAACCAAATGAAAATATTTGTGACCTTCACTTTTACTGATTGGAAACATCACTATAAAACTACTTGTTCAAAGTTTTTTGTATTTTGTTTTTAAATAAAGTGGCTAAATAAATGGGGGGAAAGAATATCAAGATCATTTTAAAACAAAGGGATTTTAATGTTCAAAGTCTATTCAACAGGAAAAAAACATTAGATATTAAACCAATCAGGGGTGGCTCTAGGCATTTTGCTGCCCCAAGCATGCCTGCGGGAGGTCTGCCGAAGTCGCAGGACCAGCGGACCCTCCACAGGCATGCTGCCGAAGGCAGCCTGCCTGCCGCCCTCGCGGCGACCGGCAGAGTGCCCCCAGTGGTTTGCTGCCCCAAGCACACGCTTGGCGTGCTGGTGCCTGGAGCCGCCCCTGAAACCAATTATTCTGCGGGTTACAGATGAATTTGAACATAGGCTTGGATTCACTCTAGTGCTGCATCCAATTTGCAACCATTCTCCATTGGGTCTGGTCACTGAAATTCAGACCACACTGTGATTTTTTTCCCACTCCTTCTGTAAGAAGTTTAAAAGTCAAATTTCGTCTTGCATAATGAATATGCTATGAACAACAAGATTTCCTAGGACTATTACAAAGGGTTCTAGGCCTGGCGTTTAGAGAAATTAAAACTCATAATGTCCAACATTTCTTGCCACAAAATTTCAAAGTATATTTTATTTCTCCCAAAAGATCCAGGTGGTAAGAATTGTTATCAGATAGTTTCTTTAATATATTTGACCACATCCATACCTAAGACATGCTTCAGCAAGGCCAAGTCATTAGTTTGAACCCACTCCCATTAACCACCTCTATGCTATGGTGTGTTGTTCTTCAGTGTGACTTCTCCTAAATAAGACCGTGATTCAGCAAAGCACTTAAGTGCTTTGCTAAATAGGTATGGATTTAAACACATGCCTAAAGTTAATATGCACACGCATTATTTCTAATATACATACAACACAATACCTCTTTGAAGTTTATTTGGATATTTTTAAACATTCATTCACTGTACACACTGAAAGCTCAGTTTTATTACTCTTGGAAAACAAGATTAGGAAGTCACACCACAGTAAACTTGTGTCTTCTAAAATACTGCAAAACAGCTTTTACATTCTTGTCCAATCAAAACACATTTATTAAAATACCAATTATAACAACATTTAAAAGAATCACATAATGTACGACTGGCCAGATTTGGACCATTTACAAGGTCTGCAGTTGTTGAACGCTGCAGTAATTGACCTTAGTCATGTAAGAACACTGACAAGAATGAGTTGGCTTCCAGCCCAGCAAACCTTCAAAATCACTAGTGAGGCTCTTAATATTTCATTACTTGTGTTCCACTGGTTATATTGTTAACATAAACAAAAACTAAAACCTTACCACATATACTACTTTTGTTTTTTTACTACTGCAGGAGTGCTGAGTGAGCAGAGCGGGGCAAGCTCCTGCACCCCGACCCCATTTCCCCAGCAGCAGTGCCAGGAGGAGGCTTGGGGGGGACTGCAGGCAGAAGGGGTGGGGAAGGGCCCCCACTTGCTCTGGTCCAGAACCCCAAAAAATGGTAATCCACCTCTGGTATAGCCTAATTAAATAACAAAAATTATTAGTCAATTTTAGTTAGACTTCTGCTGGGCTTGATGGATAACTTTAAGTAACATAATATTTGCTCAAAACATGTTCTCTTAAAAGTTATTTTCAACTATGTTGATTTCAATTTAGATATTATGTAAGAGAAACCTATGAATAAAGTATAGGTTAATAGTTTCTAAGGCCAGAAGGGACCACTGCAAACATCTGCTCTGACTTCCTTCATAATAGAGGCCATAGAACTACCCTGAAATAATTCCTGTTTGAAGTAGTATAATTTATTTTTTAATTATAATCTACTAAATCTTAAAATTCTCTACATTTCAAAAATAGGAAAAATTAATTATTAGAAATTCTGACCATATATGTTAGAATATGTCATATATGGCCATATTTACCAAAAAGTGGAATTCTGTTCTGAACAATGACTATGTGAAAAGAGGAATGTACTCTTCCATGCTTATTGTTTCTCTCTGATTCCACATAACATTTCTCACATTACATGAAAAAAGTTGCAGGGGGGGGGGGGGTTCAAGCTATCAGATCCTAACAAGTTCATGCTGGGATCTGAAAGTCAAACTGGCTTCTTTCATTTACATGCATCATTTCCATTAAGATTTTTCATACCAGATTACATCCTCATTTGGCATTTGTGCAATCCTCACGAAGAAAACCCAAAATGTGAACCATTTTTAAATCAATGGAGTATTCACATTCTTAAATCTGCAGCCAACCTGAAATAGCTCAGATTGGTGTGAAATGCCACATTCATCTAAATGAGCAATTAATTCCAAGAACTAAAGAAGATAGTTTGAACATAAATGTTAACTACTTTGTTCTTGATAGAACAATTATGGAAGAATTCATTCTTACTAGAAGCATCCAGCTACTGTGACAAATTTGTTGGCTTACAAGCACAAAGATCTGACATCTACAATTTCAGATGCCAAATGGAGCTGAAGACAAATTAATCTGATGACAAACATTATATGACATAATTATGAAGACTGCATTGATGTTTGCACTTAAAGTGGGATAAGAGGATTGATTCCTACATTGTCTTGCACCTTGTGTAGCTATTTACAGCTGTGCAAAGTAAGTGAAAAGTTATTGTAAAAATCTACCATTTGGTAGTATTTAACAGCCATTTTGCACAGGTGGAAAGGTGCAAAGCAGTGGAAAATCAGGATCTAAATCAATTTCTTATTTTTGAATAATATATGAACAACAGTATTCACATTAGATTCACTTACTCTTTTAGAAAAAAAATAATTTTCTGAAAATTTATTTAAAAAACTGTTGGTTTATGAGTTCAGAATTATAAATTGTTTTTTGGTGATTCAAAAGGAAAACCTTGGAATACAAGTATTTAAATGATTCAGTGCTTCACTGGATGGGCTATAAGAAAGTACACACTACCAGAACTTTACTCCTAGCTCCTCAGAAGTCTGCAAGAGAGGAATTTCTCATTATTTATTAATATTTGTATTAATTTGTAATTTGTAATATTTGTATTATTTGTATTACTATTGCTCCTAGAACTCCTAGCCATGGGCCAGGATTACATTGTGCTAGGCACTTAAGAAGCACAGAACAAAAAGATGGTTCCTGTCCCAAACAGCTTATTAACGTCAGCAGAAGCATTCCCCTCGTATGCACCTCTGTCATATTCTGGCTGCAATACAGACCAATAAGGGTGGTGTCATCATTTGCCTGCAACCCTGGGTGCCCTACAATGCTTTTGCTACTGCAGCTCCCGACCTGGGACACTCTCTGCCATGCTACATAGCCCTGGTTCAGCCTCTCTGACCCCCAGAGCCTGTTTACAGCCCCACAGTCCCACTCTGGCTTCCACCAGCTTTGGTTACAACGAACAAAGCGACCCCAACACACTCTCAGTCCTGAATTTTCCCAAAAACATGTGCCCTGAAATGTACAGACCTCTTCTGAATCACTCAGATAAATAATTAGGTTCATAGCTCCTCTAAAAAGACACCACCACATTACAGCTTATTAACTTAACTGGGGTAAAATACACCCGTCCCTTCAAACACAGCACTGAATTGGCTTATAGTAAAAATAAAACAAGTATAAGTTAAATGATCCCATGTAAAAGGAATAAAGTTAGAAAGAATTATAAGAAAATAAAAGTGAAAACACGCATCTAAAAGTCTAAAACTTAATCTAACAAGGTACAGGCTTTGTTAAAGATGGTTTCTCACCTATGTTCAGTTTCCAGAGACTTCAACCCCTCCATTTGTTTGAAGGCTCCATCTTTCTCAGCTTGCAAGAGCTCTGGTGTTTGTCTGTCTAGTGATGGATGCCTTTGTCTTATATCTTTCAAAGTTCAATGAACTTCTTTCAAGAGGCAGGATGTTCTCATGTTGTTTTCCCTTCCTGTGGGCTTCCCATCCCCCTGTATGTAAATAGGGCTTCCATTGTTTCAGTTCCACCATGGTTAAAAACATAGAAAACAAGTAAATAGCTGTGATGTTCCTGTCTGCAACAGATCGGTTTCTCCCTTTGTTTGGACATAGACTGTAAAGCCTAATATCAATGAGCATCCATAATTCTTTATATAACGTTAACACATACATTTTTATGGTAATATTCATAACCAGTGTGTCAGTCTTTCATAAATCATCTCACTCGTTATACTTTTATAATACAGTAATATTGATACGATCAGTGGAGTCAATTGCTTATTACTCCACTGCTTATTTACTCCAATTGCTTATTACTTGAGGTAAGTTTCTCTTCCCAGCTGGAGAGTAGACACCAGGCTGTCTGCTCCCCCACTTGGTAGCTTGATAGCTTTGTTTACCTAATATGTATATAGACCTTCATTGACTCTGCCTGATGATTGAGCTGGTCAGAGAAGCAAATACATTCCTTTATCTAGGGTACACCTATTTACCAACACCCCCTGACATGCCTGGCTTAAACATATTTTAGTCATAATTCCAGTGTATAGCCATAATTCTTAATACATACTATGTACATACATCATGCAAGAATATTAATAATCAGTGAGTTATTAGTTTTCCAATGACATGACACCTTTTAAATATAGATTATAACCATAGTGAGTTGGGGCACACTGAATTGTTCAAGCCAGCTGAAACTCATTACCAGATACCAGTGAGCCCCTACCCCAGGTATTACTTTTACCCCTACTTCATAAAAACCACTTCTGAAAAGCAAAATCTTTTTCCTTTGGAATTTACAAGATTGCAAAAATTGTCAGGTTTTTTTAAGCTATAATAGAGGAAAATACCCTCATAAGATATTCTCCATTATGCTCTCACCCCTCATTCCAAATTAGCCAAGTGGAATGCCCTGTTATATTATGAATATGCTCTGTATAGTTGTCCAGGACAAAGCGTAAACATTTCCAGCATGTATTGCTTAATATAAGATTGTTGCCTCTTTCCTGAATTGTTAAAAAAAACAGTTTGGTTTAAATAGGATGACCAAAAATTATTTTCCCCATCCTTCACTCCCTCCTTTCTGTGAGTACATCTATTTCAGTACATGGTCTTATTACCGACAAAAAGGGATGTGTTTGTGAGAGTTCTTTTTTTTTTTTTAAATACTAGTCACACTTATTTACCAGACATAAAATAGTTGTGTTTTTTAAAATAGTTTCATTATAAACTCACTCTGGGACTCTGATAGATGCATTTTATAAAACTAACAATAAAATAATTAAAAATTATGAAAGCATACAATTAATGGATTACATTTTATCATTCTCCCATAAACAATTAGGTAGTTTAAATCCTTGTTACTCAACTAAAAGTTGTTTCAAAGATACTGGTATAAGAACAGCAACATTTTCACTGAAGAATGAACAAGTTATATATGGATTTACTTGTTAATTTCTGGGTATGTCTAGCACAGGGGTAGGCAACCTATGGCACGCGTGCTGATTTTCAGTGGCACTCACACTGCCCGGGTCCTGGCCACTGATCCAGGGGGCTCTGCATTTTAATTTAATTTTAAATGAAGCTTCTTAAACAATTTAAAAACCTTATTTTCTTAACATACAACAATAGTTTGTTATATATTATAGACTTATAGAAAGAGACCTTCTAAAAACATTAAAATGTATTACCGGCACACGAAACCTTAAATTAGAGTAAATAAATGAAGACTCAGCACACCACTTCTGAAAGGTTGCCAACCCCTGGTCTAGCATAAATCTATGAAGAGGTGTACTTCTGTATTTAAAGAACAAACCAAAGTGGAGGGAAAAAAGTTCAATTAAGAGAAAGAACAACACATTTTGATTTATTTAAATAACTCAAATGTCATCATGCATTATTCAGCATTAAAAATACTTCAAATTATTTTGCTTTTGCAATGCATGTTATTGTTTCATTTGAGGAATATAATTGTGTTTTGTGTATGACCTTTAACGCATTTTTGTCACAGCTTGATAACAACTTCCTGGTAATTTCCATTCAACAATCAACCACAGTTGAGTTTTCATAATTAAAATCCTCAAACATTCATAGAAACATTTAGTAAAATTTCCTCTCTTTAATTTAGTCTTTGCCACATTTGAAATTAATATTTGATTTGACTTTTAGGTAAGCTAAGGTAGTGAATGGACTCCAATTCCTGAAGACATTAACCATTCATCTGTATATTCAATGTCCACTAGTGGCTTGAATGGTTCAGCTGTAACAGCTTGACATACAAAATTCAGCTTCTAGGGGCAAGTCTGTCAGACACTCAGGAAAGTTAAAATGAATTAACTAGAAGTGTGAAGTTAAAGTGCATTAGTTAAAGCACATTAAACTCCAGTGTGGACACTTATGAGGAAGTAGAGAGGCTTTAGTTTAGGGGATTAAGCTAGCGTGAATTTAGGGTATGTCTACACGAGAAATGCAGCAGTGGCACGGCTATAGCAATAAAGTGATTGGAGTGATTCTTCAGTCACTGTACTAAATCCATCTGTCCAAGTGGCAGTAGCTAAGTCAACAGAAGAATTCTTCCTTTGACGTAGCACTGTCTATACTGGGGCTTAGGTTAGCTTAACTACATCTCTCAAGGGTGTGAATTTCTCACACCCCTGAGCGATATAGCTAGGTTGACCTAAACTTTAGGTGTAGACCAGGCCTAAGGCCACTTTACTTCTAAACGAAGAGTGAACATGCAGGGGTCTAATGGGCTTTAACTAATGGATTTTCATTTCACACCTTTAGTTAATTTGCCTTAACTTTCCTAAGTGTCCCCATGGAGACATGCCCTAAGTGGGATATTTGTAGAATACTCATGGTTTTATCCTGTTACTTTCTAAGGGCTGGTCTCACTGAAAAGTTACATCAGCACAGTAACATCTCTAAGGGCTAGTCTACACTTACCGTCCGGGTCGACGCGGTGAGTTCGACTTCTCTGAGTTCGAACTATCGCGTCTGATCTAGACGCGATAGTTCGAACTCCGGAAGCGCCGCGGTCGACTCCGGTACTCCACCACTGCAAAAGGCAGTGGCGGAGTCGACCTTGGAGCCGTGGACTTCGATTCCGCGGCGTCTGGACGGGTAAGTAGTTCGAACTAGGGTACTTCGAGTTCAGCTACGCTATTCACGTAGCTGAACTTGCATACCCTAGTTCGACCCCCACCCTTAGTGTAGACCTGCCCTAAGGGATGTGAAAAATCCCCTGATGTAGATAGTGTTAGGTTGAATCCAAGAAGAATTCTTGGACTTTAAGAACTGAGAGAGAGATGCCTTACACCTGGCTGTTCTTTCCCTACTTTCTCTCTACAATTCTGAAAGCTTAGCTCTTAAAGATACTGCAAAACATGACAGCTCTGCAAGCTGCTGAGTGGAGAGAAGAAAGAGCAGATTTATTTTTAAAAAATGGATTAAAAAAAGTAGGAAGAGAGTTTCTTTTTCTAAAAGCAACAGCACAGAAGTGCTATGCACTCCTGCTGGCGAGCAGAAAATGTGGAGCAGACAGGTGTTAGGCAGTCTGCTTCACTCTGTGGTTCAGGATGACTAATTGCTATACTTACCTCCTGACATTGCCATGAAAGGGCTCAACCCAGCAGTTGAGGATCAGTGGCAGCGAACTTGAGAGAGAATTATAATATTCCTTTCCTTCATCACACTCCTACCTTCTTACTACTCTCCCTCTTGAGCATCTAGAGCTATATACTGGCATGAGTTTTAATGTCTAACTCGTGAAGTGATAATGACTAGAAATCAGAAGGCGAAGCCATGATGCGGGGGTGAAGGGGAGAAGAGTATATAAGATTGGGATTGTGTACCAAGGAGCAAACCTTGGTCTTAAATGATCCCTGATCAATTGTGCAAAAGTTGATCAGATTTTTCTAAATAGCAGAGGCAACAACATTTTTTTAAAAGTGTCTGTGATTGAACAGAATGAGGTAGTAACCGCAGGAGAGTGGGAAGCAATGGTACTGTCTCCAACTATGTTTTAAAGAAGAAAGGATCCCCCGGTCAGAAAACATTGATATAGAACAGGGCCCGCTCCGGGCATCAGTGCAGGAAGCAGGTGCTTGGGGTGGTCAATGGAAAGGGCCAGCACATCCGAGTCTTCGGCGGCAAGTCCCTCAGTCTCTCTCAGAGGGAAGGACCGGCTGCCAAATTGTCGCCGAAGAAGAATGAAGCCGCTGATCCTGGCTCTTTTTTTTTTCCTCCTCTTCACCGCTTGGGGCAGCAAAAAAGCTGGAGCCGGCCCTCATATAGAACAATATGTCAATATTTAATAGATAAATATGATCAGGCTACTTAGATTTTGACTTCTTCCTATGACATGAAAAAGGGTGATTCTAATCATTAGATAAAGCAAATGGCTGAAGATGTCACTACTTGTTAAAATGGGATGAATGGGAGAAAAATGTAAACTAAAACCTGAGTGAGTTCAAATTGTTGCATACATACATGCTGGGCTATGACATCAGGAATTATTTAGGCAAACTAAATTAACAGCTATCATGCGCTACCAAGAAGAGAAGTGGATTTGAACTTTATCAAGTTTCACGCTGTCTAAGCTAGAAATGTTGTGAAAATGGCATTGTCAGTCAGCTGGATGGAAGCAGCAGAACAGGTTGCAGTACAGCAGGCCACCTCACCTGAACTTAACCAGGGAGTGCGCGCGCACACACACACACACACACACACACACACACTCTAAACAAACAAATGGAGATTCTGCCCTCCCATACTTAGGGGCTGCTTTCTCAAGGACCCTTACAAAATCTAAACCTTCTGGGAGTACATGCTTCAGTTAGAGCTAACGGGGGAAGGGGGAATCACACTGGAATAATTGTCCTTTTTTTATACCCCAGCAGCAATTAAATCTAAACTTTGTATGGTCTTATTTTTTACAGGGTTTATTAACACTAAACTTAAACTACTAACTACACACAGAGACTTGCAACTAATCTTAGAGGAAGGTTCAATGATTTACTATTGGGAATTTTTATTTTGCTTGAAGGACAAATAAAAGTGCAACTGTTGGCAGCCAAATCTTCTGAATTAAAAAGTATGCAGCTGCATACTCAACAGTTTTCTGAATACCAATTTTGAGCTACTTAGGGAATTTAGAGACATACCAAATGTTTAATTGTAGCATTCGTACAAAGCTGAATTAGAAGCCAAATACTAGATAGAAAAATATATGATAGAGTAACATGTATTATATTTGATTATTTTCTCTTTCAGAATGTTCAAAATAAAAACCAGTATCTGTTTGGCATTCTCATAAACCCACAAAACACGTATTAGATATTACTTTTTCTATTAAATTTTGTTGAGAACTTGGTCCTTTCCTCATCACTATGTGAAAAATACAGCACAGTTAGAACAACTACTTTTCATTAAGCAGATGAATCAGGAGTTAAATACCGAACTCCAAATCATAATTAAAAAGATAATTCCCTTTGCAATAATACATTTTAGCAATCAAACATTGTTCAAATTACTCATTTTTTTAAATAATTGATTTCTGATTCTAAAAAATTAAATGGTCTAATGCATTATGGAAAGGTTAAAGACCTTATTCTGAATACTGTTTGCTTATACTGTTGACCTAGAAGGTTAAGGTAATTAATCCGACATTCTGATAGTCAGATGTACCTCTGCCCTCTTCCAGGCAAACTTTCTCGATAATGACAAAATTGCTAGATTGCAGATTGCTCGAGTCAGGGGCAGCTCCAGGCCCCAGCACGCCTGCGGGAGGTCCGCTGAAGCCACAGGACCAGAGGCAGCCTGCCTGCCGTGCTTGGGGCGGCAAAATCCCTAGAGCCGCCCCTGGTTAGAGTGAAACAGACAAGTAAGTCCACATTCTGCTCTGTTTTCCAGGAGTTCTATTGCCAGTGTAACTTCACGATTTCAATGGAATTACACCAGTTTTACAAAAGTGTAGTCCAGTACAGAATCTGGCCCCTATTCTCTAGAGGCAAAAGGCGCTCCTTAAATTAGTATTTTAGGTCTCATGCGGTCTCCACTTAGAAGGTGCATATCTAATAAGGCAGTGTCACAGGGAAAGTGAGCCCCGTCCCCTCTTGGGTCAGGGTGGGGTAATTATTTCCCCACAGTCACAGCCTTACAAACAACCCTTTGTCTTGGGGTAGTGTGGCCTAGTGGTAAAAGTCAATATGACAGTTCTCTCTCCCAAAGTTGTGTGGCCCAATGGCCAGAGTCAGGGTGACGGCCCCTCCCCACAGGCCTGTGGTACCTAATGGCTCGAGTCAATAAGGCTTCCCGGTTCCGCCGGAGTGTATCACCTAGCAGTCAGAGTCACTGTTGCCACCTGACTCAGCAAGGCAGCATGGCCTAGTAGCAAAAGTCAGGAGGGCTTCCCTCTGTCAGGGCTGCTCAGACCTAGTGGCCAGAGTCAGTAAGGTCACTCTCTCTCAGGGCCGCATGGCCTAGTGGCCAGAGTCAGTATAATTGCCCCTTCCTTGGGGCTGTGTGACCTGTCAGGGTAGTGGCCCGTCACCTTGGGGTGGGTGGCAGCTGGGTAGGGGTACCCAGGCCCTCCCTGCTCCACCAGGTACCATCTCAGGGCCCTGTCAGTGGCAAGTATGCCCTCCACTGTGTCAGCGAGGAATCCACCCAAAACATGCCGACCCCACTCAGCACCACAGCCAGTCTCCCGGAGCTACTTCCAACCTGGTTCCTGATGCCGGGGTCCTGGCGTTTCCAGGGTCTCTGCGCTCCTCTGTCAGTGCGGCTCCCAACAGCTCCGCTCCTCCATGGGTGTCCTCCAGAGTCTCAGCGTCCCTGGCTTCTGCCATCTGGGGATTCTGTGGTTCCTGGGCTGGAGCTTTCAGCGTGCATACTTTCTCTTCGGTGGTCAGTCTGAATGAGCTGAGCTGCTCCCTTTTATACCTAGTCTCCAGCTGGAGCATGCCCTGCGGGGCTGTGGGGTCGTGGCCTCCTTGGCCCAGAGAGTAGAGTTAACCCTTGCAGTACCTCACAATCCACTGGCCCTACCTGTCGAACCACCTCAAAAGTGCCCTGCCATTTAGCGAGCAGCTTGGACTCGGCCGAAGGTAGCAGGAACAGGAAACTATCCCTGGGTTCAAAAGTGCTCAGCCTTGCCCCTCAGTTGTATTGCTGGGTTTAGGTCTGTTGCACTTGCAGTAGATTCACTCGGGCAAATGCTTCCAACTTCTGGAGTCATTCGTGTAGTTGTAGTATGTAGGGAACTGACCCCGTGACCCGAGCTCTTCCCGGGTCTCCTTCAGGAGATAGAGGATCCCCCCAGGGATCCATCTCCCATAAAGCAGTTCGAAAGGTGAGAAGCCTGTGGTGACCTGGGGAACCTCCCAGACAGCGAACAATAAGGCTGGTAGTAGCTTGTCCCAGTGTCACGGGCCATCTTCTATGAATTTCTTTAGCATGGATTTCAACATCCCATTAAACCTTTCCACCAAGCCATCCGTCTGCGGGTGCTATACAGTCTTAAGTGCTCAGATATTCAACAACCAGCACAACTCCGACATCAGTTTGGATGAGATGTTGGTTCCTTGGTTGGTCAGAATCTCCCTAGGTATCCCCACCCAGGAGAAGATTTTTAGAAGTTCAGCTGCTATGGTAGGGGCCATGGTATTCCGTAGTGGGACAGCCTCTGGATATCTAGTCACATAATCCAACAGCACCTGTATATACCGACACACAGAACTGCTTTTTTCCAAGGATCCTATGAGATCTAGGCCGATTCTTTCAAACGGAACTCCAACCACAGGGAGTGCTACAAAGGGGGTCCAGGCAGGCCTTGCAAAAGTTCCGTGCTGGGCCAAAAGAACCTTTGTGCCACCCACTGTAGGGTCTTCTCCCTGCCTAAGTGCTGCCCAGGGCAATGAGTGGCCTAATTGTAGCAGGCCTCTCCAGTACTTCTGTGGGACTACCAACTGCACAGGTCTTCTTGGGTGTGGGGCTCCCTGATTACGCGGTAATGGCGATCCTTGCGTACCTCAAACTGGGGTCCCTGTGGCATTCATTGTTTGGCCTCCCCATCTGGATCAGGGACCACCACTTGTTCCCAGGCACAGTTTAGGGTCTGGTCCTCTCGTTGCTCTCTCATGAAATTCCCTCCTGTCTAGGCAGTCAGGGTCTGTCACTCCTGCTGGCCCTGCTTTGGGAGTGGGTTATAGGGAGGTACTGGGTTTAAGAGAAGAGTCTCTCTCCAAGTTCCCTGACCTCCCTTGGGCCACAAGCCTCCTTTTCATTGGACATGTTCTGTCTTTCTCCGGTGCCCGACAACTCCAGTCTTGGACAATCTTGCGGAACCCTCATCAGTCTTGCCCCAAGATCACCGGGTAGGCTAATATTGGGGCCAAGCCAACCCAGAACACCTCCTCTCAGTGTCCATCCAACAACTGTACCCAAGCAGCAGGGTACGATCGCATATCCCCATGGACACATTGCATGAGGATAGGGTCCCCTACAGGTTTGGGGGACTCTACCAGATTGGCTCGCACCAACGTCTGGCTACAGCCTGAGTCAACTAGGGCTGTCACCGGAGTGCCTTCAGGGTTACCAGTAGCTTGGTGGGGCCTTTTCTTCTTGCCCTGGAACCCACCATCAGCACTTAGCCGTAACTGCAGTCCATGAATGGGCAGTTGTAATGGAAATGTCCTTCCTGTCCACACTCAAACATTTTCCTTGGGCCATTTCCTCCGGCAGTTCTGGAGCCCCATTTGCCTCCTACCTGCAGGCCACTCTTCCCCCAATCCGGTGGCTGGTTGACTGGTTGCCATCTAATCAGTGTTCTCTCTGCCTTCAATGCACCAGGTTGATAGTTCAGTTTCCCTGGCTCATGTCGACAGGCAACTTGTTCTAGCTGTTGGCCTGGGTCCTCAGGATTCTTGGTCCTTCACCCTCGTGCCTCTGACCTCTCAGCATCAGGTAGTCCTCCATGAAGGAGACTGCTTCCGTCTGTCGATGTTGCTTCACCCATTCTTTTCCTCCGGTGGGGAAAATCTGCATAAACTGCTCCAACACCACCGCCTTCACCACCTGGGCCGCATCAGCTCCTCTGGCTCCAGCCAGCGTCAGCAGTAATCTCAGAGCTTTTGGGTCACAGCCCTTGGCCTAGCCAGGGGGTATTACTCCCACCAAAATCATTGTCGGTATGTCTCAGGGTTGACGCCTGTCTGGTTGAGGATGGCCACCTTGACCTTTCGATATTCCAGTGCGTCCTGGGGGTCCAGATTGCAGTAAGCCACCTGTGCTGAGCCAGTCATATACGGAACCAGCAAGGTGGCCCAATGCTCCCCCAGCCATCTAGCAGAGGTGGCAATCGTCTCAAATGTTACTAGGAAGGCATCAGGGTCATCACCGGGCCTCATCTCAGTCAGTCGGATGGGGAGTCCCATTAGACTGCTCCTGGCTCCACCAACATAGGGGTCCAGCAGGGCAGCAGGCTGCAATAGTGTCACCATTCGTTGTATCAGGCACTCTTGTTGGGCCTGGTGCAAAGCCAACATCTCCCACAGCAATTGCTGCTGCTGGGCCAATTGCTGCTGTTGCTGGACCACCAGTTGTTGTAGTAACTGTAAATGATGTTGCTGTCTATCCAGCAGCCATTTTAGGACCCTCTCAGCTTCCGTCTTCCTAAGTTACATGGGAACAATCACAAAAAAAAAAAAACCAAAAAACCACAACCAACCACAGCAGAAACGAAAGGAAAGGGAGGCTGTCACACCCCTTCCTCCCAGTGAACCTCTCAGCTGGCTCTGGATCTTGCCCACATTCTCCTCCAATTTGTCACACAGCAAGTGCTCCCCATCCCCTCTTGGGACGGGGTGTGGTAATTATTTCCCCACAGTCGCTTCCTTACGACCACTCTTTGTCTTGGGGTAGTGTGGCCTAGGGGTTGAAGTCAATATGGCCATTCTCTCAACCAAGGTTGTGTAGCCCAATGGCCAGAGTCAGGGTGACAACCCCTCCCCACAGGGCTGTGGGACCTAATGGCCCGAGACAGTATGGCTTCCTGGTTCAGCTAGGGTGTATTGCCTAGTGATCAGAGTCAGTGTGGCCACCTTGTGCTGCCATCTTGTGCTTCTTCACTTTCCTACTTTCCCCACTAGTCAACAGATATATGTTGGGTTATACTTTGTAAATAAAACAGTTCAAAGACTCCCCAACTCTTGACTGACAAGTTCATATGCAATGCTTGCTACACACCTCCTTTTACTGCAGCAAAAGATGAGCGTAGGAAGCATCCCCGTACTAAAACTAGTACCTCTAAGTTTTGATATCTTTAATTATTAACGTAAACTGCAAATTTAAAATAAACAAACTGAGCTTGGATCCTTTTTCATCATGAATAAAAGAAAGTCTAAAAGTTTTCTTTACATTAAGATTATGATAAGAGATAATATAATGACATGATAAGAGCACAAGAGTGAAAACTGAGGTGATTAAAGGGGAAATGATTTTTGTCAGTTTCCACGTGTTTGTTTGATTAGTACCTCTTTAACTTCAGTTACTATCACTGTGAATCAATGAAGCCTTTGTAAAATACACAAACAGCCTAAGCATATCAGTTAAGATGTTATAAACATATCTTGTTCCTCCTACTGGTCCACCAACAAAATCAGGGAAAAAGTATATTTAACATTCCTGTTATTTCAAAGTTTAAGAACCATGCAGAAAAAGTAAAATTAAAAACTCAAACCTACCACACCTTTCAGACCTTAATACATCATAAAGCAGCAAAAATGGGCACGCCTTTTTTTTTTTTAAATTCCTTGGCATATTACTTTAAAATGCCATCTCCTTTAACTTCTGGGTGCAAATTTATTTCTATTTTATAGATTTTTTTCTTTGTATTTAATTTTATAATTATATTTTATTACATACTATTTTTCAAAGTTCAAAGAATTTTGGTGTTTTAAAAGGAACATTTACTTTTCCGTGATTCCCACTCTAATTATATACTTTTCCACTACAACATGCTAGCCTGTCATGTTTTCCTCTTTCACATATTTCCTGTCAATTCATTTGTATTTTATCCTGTACTATTTGCTGCTTTAAGATTGTTGCCTTTCCCTTTTTTTTTTTTTTTTTTTTTTTGACTACCCCTAGTATATATATTACACACATGCACACACACACTCCTATTGGGTAAGCTGGTTTCATGTGTTTTCCCCTCCCTTTGTTCACACCTGGTATTTGGTCATTGTTATCTTTTTCAGGAATGTACAGATAAACTGAGCTTTTTGAAAATCCATAAATCTGGAATGTGAAGTGCTAACGGTAGCTATTTGCAGCCCATAAATTGCAGGTAGTACTTCTCTGTTACAAATCAGAAGAGACTGTGAAAATATTACTGTGTTTGCCACCTTCACAGTGCAAATATTTGAGAGAGTGTTAAACATATATTAAAATGTGGCCCATTATTAGATTTATTTCATTAAATCATACAGTAAGGCATGATTTTGCAACCTGTTAAAATGTACACAGAATTTAACACTACTAAGGGCTAATCTACACTAAAGCCGTAAGTTACGTAACTGAAGTCAACATAGGCAATTTATTCCAGTGCTTAACCACCCTGGCAGTTAGGAAGTTTTTCCTAATATCCAACCTAAACTGCCTTTGTTGCAATTTAAGCCCATTGCTTCTTGACCTATCCTCAGAGGTTAAGGAGAACAATTTTTCACCATCCTCCTTGTAACAACCTTTTATATACTTGAAAACTGTTATCAGGCCCCCCTCAGTCTTCTCTTCTCCAGAATAAACAAACCCAATTTTTTCAGTCTTTCCTCATACGTCATGTTTTCTAGACCTATAGTCATTTTTGTTGCTCTTCTCTGGACTTTCCCCAATTTGTCCACAACTTTGCTGAAATGTGGCGCCTAGAACTGGACACAATACTCCAGTTGAGGCCTAATCAGCATGGAGTAGAGCAGAAGAATTACTTCTCGTGTCTTGCTTACAACATCCCTGCTAATATATCCAAGAATGATGTTTGCTTTATTTTTTAATCAAATTAATTCAGTCTTATGTTTAAAGTGAGCTAATCGGTAACTCCATTTAAAGGAGAATGCTTTTGGATACTGACCCCTTACACAGCAACAGACCTATCATATGTGAACTGTCCAAAACGCTGGACAGTTCACAACAAATTTGGGGAAAATTTGGGACTGGGAGTGTGTTAGGGTCAGTCTGCAAGTAGTAACAAAGGCTACTGGATGCTGGAATGTTGCTGATGAATTGCTGATAGGCTGCTGGGGTCAGAGTTGCTGTACCAGGACTGCAGCTATACACAGATACTCAGGATGTGGCCTTCATGCTGTTTGGCTCTTTGTAAATGACCCAGGTTGGGAGCTACAACAGCAAAGCATTGTGAGGTACCTAAGTTTGCAGGGCAGGTGGTGACACAATTCCTCACTGATCTGGACTGCATTGTGGAATGCGACAGCCTCCTTTGACTTTTGGAGAACTGGACTTCAGGCCTTCAACCATACTAAGCTGTACCAAGCTGAAACAAAACAGCAACAACAAAAATGCAGCTTTACTGGGCCTGATCCTCCATTGCCCTGCAATTAGCATAGTCACCTACACTTATGACTATAAAACTGACAAGAACTGTCCTCTAATTTGCATGGGTGGTGAACTCACTTTTCACAGGGGTAAATAACTACACAAAGTGAAAGTCAGTCAAGGATCAGACCCATTACATTTTTCTTTGTTGTGTCATTTGTTTATATTTTTATTGAAATTAGATTATTTTTATACATTAGTTCACTGAAGATAAATGAGAAAGATAGAATTTTGCTATTGGGAAATTATTTGCTTATCAATTAAGTGTCTCAGGTAGTGATTTGCCAAGAGATTCACCAGTATCTTTCCAGGACTCCCACAAGACAGCTCGATTTTTTAGAAACACATAATACCTTAATTGTGCATATGCCTGTAGCAGGCTTCTAGTCTGCCAATGGGATAGAAAGCTCTCCCTAACTGGTGCAGTAAAAGTACAGGAGGAAATCATCAGGAAATGTTAATGCACCAACTATGAAAACAATAAAAAAAAGCTAACTTAAAATGCAATGCTTCCATTTGAAGAGCTTTCTGACAAAGAATGTTCTCCAGTTGTTAAGCCAAAACACTTAGGGCTAAGGTTATACCTGAGCCTTATGCAAGTGTGCTGAGAAGGGAATGCAAGTACAGTAGTGGTTCCATCCGCTTTGTGCCTGCTGTGCAAGGACTAGGGGAAATCACATTCCACGTAATAAGAGGAATCCAGAGACTGCTCCCTCTTACGTGTCTCTGAAGGAGCAAACTACTCCAGTAAGACATGGAGAGAGGAGCATGTTGCATCAGCCTAAGGGTGGATGTATCATGCCTGCCCCCCTTGAATTCGCTGGAGTTATTGGAAGTTATTATGAGGCGCAATCCATCCTGGAAGCTCTTTACTGCCCACAGTGGAGGGCAGTGCATAAATTACACAATTTAGCTCAGATTGTATAATCTTGTTTTGAGTAGTAAGATTTGGTTATAATATTAAATAAAGTACAGTACAAAGAAATGCTATTTTCTTGGTCCACAAAAATAAAACGTAATTTTAAACTGAACAATGTAACACTTCAAACCAATATACAACACTTGCTCTCATGACAGAATCCTTCTCCTGTATGAATTCTTACTCCTTCATTCCATGTAACCTGCCATCTCTTTCACCTCACATAATATAATGAAGAATTAATAAAAAGCTTTAAAAAATATGATTTGGGGCTGTTTAGGTTGCAATTGCAAATGAAACTACATCATTCTGTTTCTTACCCATTTATTGTTACATGGGTTTTTTGATAATCAAAATAGAAGCTGTAATGAGATGTGTCTATTAGACATATTCATTCTGTAAATATTTGCAAACTGACAGGCTGACATATGGTACCAATTCATGAAGAAATTTATGATCTCATATGATACAGTTCATTTCTAATAATCCTACTACACTTCAAATTAAACCATGAACGTTCTCTTTCTGTAGATACCCTATGAAGTGTTTTGTTGATGGGCTCTAAAACCTGAACTTAGTTTTTGCCTTACAATCTTTCAGTTTTCCTACATCACTTCATTTCATGTCTTGATTGCTGTTAGCTATCTCATGTGCTAGAACTTATCTTTCACATTTTTTCTGTCTCTTTAACCATTTAACAACAAAAATGCATAATCCATATGCAAATGACATTTACAATACCATGATTTTCACTTCCTTTTTTTTTTTCCGTGTGCTAACAGGCAGGATTACTGCTAAGCAAAAGGAGTGAGAACTATCCCCACAGTGAATGCTCTCTCTAATTAACCACAGAATTATGGTAAAAACAAGAACAATTTGCTTTAAAAAATATATCCATTGATTCCTTCAGAAGCAGATTTGGAGTCTTCCCTTTAAAAGACTGATTATACTTTGGGCATGAGCAGCAGTCCTTCACAGCAAAACTTTTAACCCACAGTAAAGATTTTCATGTTCACAAACATATAATGATTTAGTTATCAAGAATGAGATATTTGAATTCATAAAAGCCACTAATATTGTTTTTAAATTTAAAGGTTTTAAGGATTTAAAGAACATTTAAATGTTCTAAAAACATTCTTTGGGCTCTATCCTAAAGGTCCTTTTTCTGTCACATACTATCAATAGTAATGTTATGTAGCGAATAATATTACCTCCGAGGTTCTTGAGTCAATGTAAAGTTATACTCTATACTGCATAAGCTGTAGTTTATAAAGTGTATTCATTTGGAAACAAATTGCATAAATAATCAGTCACAAAGCCCATATTTTATGTATATCCCTTAATAAAAAATGTTTTTCAGATGGATTGCAATTGAACAGCTTCATATTACCATGCATCTGTAACTGCTAGGTATTACAGTGAATTTCATAATTTGTTTATTACACTTTATTAGATCAGCCTATTAGATCTGTATGTATCTTTAAACTATTTTAGAACTTCAATTTTTATTTAACTAGTGCTAAAATAAAACTAAATACCTTAATACAAAAAAGTTTCAATTTAAATCTGATCTTTTGCTCACTGTCCCATACTCCAATTAATTTTTTTCATTTTAAAACAGAATTTAAGCAAACTCTAGTGAATTTTTGATCAAGTACTGTATCCCCCAGGATACAGCATCCCTTACTTTGGGCTGTTCTCCATTTGTATTTATTTTTAGAGCTTGATGGTGTCTAGAAATTTTAGATGAAGATAGTGTAAGTTAACAGCATAAATTAATCTTATAATGTAAGGATGGAATTCCTCATTGACCAAGAATACTAAGTGTTGCCATATGTGCAATGTCTCAAGCCTATAACCATGCCATCTTAAGAAATTCTAGAATGAGAGCTGATACCTCTCTTGAATTTAACTTCTCAAAAGCCTGTTTGATTTTTTCCGCAAAATATTTGTGCACTTTGGGAAGAGTGTACGTGGATATTAATTATGTGTTTACTTATCCTGTACTGCAGTTTGGGCATAATTACTATGTACTGAATGCTCCATTTAAACTGATATCCAAAGAAACAGAAAAAAATAATACTTTTTATTTCTATTTTTACTTTTTGATGGAGTTTTCCCACTTGTTCCTGATTGAGTAGATTCCAAAAGACTTGTCAGAAGAGAGTAGAAAATGTAAAATTCAGAATTCAGATTCCTTATTCGGGGCGAGGCAGCTTTCTGAATATCTTTATCTTTAGACAATATAGCATCATATTGCAGAAGAAAGGATATTATGACCATATTGTTTGAGGACAGACTGTTTAGCCAAGGAAAATCTTGGTACAATGTCCTCTTCCTCATGCTGAATGCTGGAGGCATTGTATAAAACTTCAGAAAGGAGTAAGGACCCTGATGCAAGTGCAATAGAAGTGCTATTAGAATTGATATTTTCAATTACTCCAGCTTCTCTGCAAGATATATTCACTGGAAAAAATTTTCAAGTAGCTGCCTCTTAAGAGGTCAACTCTTGCTCAGAAACAGCAATACTTGGACCATTAACATTTCAGGACACAGAACAGAGTAAGAAAATTCTGTCTCTCCTGTAAGTTTTCCTTCTGTGTAAATCTGAGCTGTAGGAATTTAGCCCATTTATACAGCATTATGAAGGTTTACGTCATTTATCACAGTGGAATCTTCTTGATCTGCCAAATTTAGGGATTTTCATTTTCAGTTAATTTTTCTAGTTTGTCCTGACAGATTGTGTTGTGTTGTGGCTCAATAACAGTTGGAAATTATGGGGAAATTTGAAAGCAGAGAAATCTGAAAATTCTCCCAAAGAAGGAAAAGCTGGGTATCAGATGAAGTGCTTTGTCTGTCCACACAATAAGGGCAGAATGTTCTAAATAGAACATGTTGAGAGCCGGCCCTAGTTGGCGAGCACTGATAATTCTAAAAACTCCCTTCAGTCTTCATGGTCAAGGTTCTAATTTCCATGGACTAGCGGACACTTGGAATGAGAAGTGGCATTTTTTCCAGTATTTACTTTAAGCTGGACTATTCCAGTCATAAAATAGCCTTTAACTTTAGCAGCATTCCTCAGAAGAGTTTTCCAAGGCAGTAAAACCTTACACTCACATGAGTGCTTGCTGTTTTTATGTTTGTCTACATGGCGCTGCAGTCCAGTCTATGGGGGTGTGATTTGTAGAGTGCTCTGAAGTATTTCTCTCTAACTGTTCTGTGTAGAGCCTGCTAGCTTAGAAGTGTAGGACTACATTAACACAAACTAGGTATCTTTTTGTTCATATCAGGAGGAAGCAGAGTTTGGGGTGAAAGAGGTTGGAATCTGGGTTTGGAGGAGAATCAAACAGAGGTGGGACAGAGGAATGGAGGCACAGGCTCCAATGGGAGAGACCAAGCTCCCTGATGCTCAGAACCAACAATGAATGACACCAATCATGCTTGCTAATACATGAACAAAACTTTGTCAACAACTAATACATTGACCCTATTTTGTACTCCACCGTAGTAATGTAATGGTTATTCCAAAATGCCCTGAGCCACCTTTGCTACAGAAAATATTGTGTAATCCATGCTAACACCGTTTAGCTTTGTTCCCCTGTAACAGCTACATCACCTATTGAGTTTTATGAGTCTGATACTGTCTTTGAGTTAATGGACCTGGTATTTCAGCTCAAACAATAAAGGCTCATAGTTTTAAATCCAGAGACCTGAATGGGGGCATAATTACAAATTGTTCCCACTCTAGTGGCTACACAAAAACCTAATTGTTTTAGTGCATACTTACAAAGTATGCCAGCAAGGGAAGATCATTCCAATATCCGAGGTCCATAAAAAAATGAAATCTCCATACATGTCTGCAAGGATTTAATCTGGGCCATCTGAATCTAAAAGCATGTGTCTCTAGGGCATGAGCTAAAGGACCAGATTCATTAGCTAAAGGCAGAAGCAGACTCCTACAGGGGGATAAAGAGACAGTGTTAGGGTGGTGTGATGGGGTGTATAGGGATTAAGGAATTGCTCTGGGATGGAGTAGTCCTGCCCCACTGCACCTGCAAGTCATGTAGGAATGGAGGAGGAGTTTAAAAGGAGGAGAGACAGCTCAGTAGAGAGTCTCTCTGAGAGGGGAGCAGATTGCTGAGCTTCTCAGCTCCCAGGAAGAAGCCCGGTATCAAGCAGAGACCATGCCATTGCCTAAAAGGAATGCAGGTCTCCTGGGATAAAGTGATGAGACTGTAATCTATATTTTTTTGCTAGAGAACTAGTGGACTTTGAGTTAGACTATGGCCCCTCTGCAGGAAGGGCGATCAGTATCCTGGCTGTGACTCTTGGTATGTTTTTTTCCTTTGTTTATTTACTGTTGCTGCTACTGAGCACTTTATTTTTTCCCTGGAATTTTAAAAGGGGGAGAAGTATCCAGAAAGGCTTGGCCAGACAGCTTAGAACCCATCACTGCCAGAGTTCTAGGGAATGCCCCTGCTGGAGTAACTGGACCCGAGTGAGGTCATGCAAATCCTCTGCAACACCTCAAGGAGGTGCAGTGTTGGGATCAGATCATTGCATGGTGGTCACAATCATATTTTCTGAAGTCTTTTCGAAACATACCAAATAGTATGTCTGATACACTGTTTCATCCTAAACACTCTATCCTTGTGTCAACATAGTATGAGGTCCTCATACTTTTAAGTTATCAGTAACATTGTGTCAACACAAGTTATGTTGATATTCAAAATAGTAATTTTTTAACCTTATTTATTTATACAAAACATGTTGCACCTTTTAACAAACATTCTTCCCAACTTCTTGTAGAAAAACATTATATGCATTTAATACCTCATACTGCTCTAGTACATTTTTTAAATAGTCTGAAGAAAACATTAGTCCCTTTTAAAAATTGGTCATATGGTGCTCTTTGAAATAGTTCTATTTATAACAAAGGATTTTCTTCAAAAATGTCCTAGAAAATACAAGCAGTTCACAAAGTACAATAGGTATTTGAAATTGATCCTCTATCTCAAAATGGATAATAGAATGGATGCAATCTGAACTGTGGTGGTGTACTGCTCCATAATAGTAAAACAAAGAGATCTTGTCCTCAATCAAACAATATTCTCAATCACATAGTTCACTTTTAATCATATGAGTAGTTCCTTTGAAGTTAGTGTATTTTAAAGTTAAGCACAAGCTTAAGCACTTTGTTGGATCATGGCCTTAGAGAAGTTGGAAATATAGGCAACACATATGAGATCCATCTTGACAAGATGTAAGTTAGTACAATTTGGGGAAAATGCCAAATACAAAAATGTTCAGTAGAAGAAAGAAATCTGGGAAGTACTAATGTTGAAAGTGACCTGAGGGTGACAGTCAATAGGAAAAATAAAACAGGACTTCAAAAAACAGAACAAAACAAAAAACATGTGGGCTGCATGAACTGAAATATGATGTCAGAGTACTAAGGCAAGTTCCTCTATATCAGGGATCGGCAACCTCTGGCATGGGGCCTGCCAGGGTAAACACCCTGGCGGGCATGGCCGGTTTGTTTACCTGAGGTGTCCGTAGGTTCAGCCAATCATGGCTCCCGCTGGCCACGGTTCGCCATCCCAGGCCATTGGGGGCTGCGGGAAGCAGTGCGGGCCGAGGGATGTGCTGGCAGCCACTTCCCGCCGCCCCCATTGGCCTGGAGTGGCGAACTGCGGCCAGTGGGAGCCGCAATCAGCTGAACCTGCGGACGCAGAAGGTAAACAAACTGGCCTGGCCCACCAGGGTGCTTACCCTGGCAGGCCACGTGCCAAAGGTTGCCGATCGCTGCTCCATATGACTCAGATGGGATCACACCTAGAATACGTTAGTAATACATAATCCTAGATAGTGCTTTTTCATCTTTAAATCTCAAAGCACTTTACAAAGGAGATCATTGTCATTATCCCTGTAGTGGGGCAGTTGCCCCACTCCCACAGAACAGGGGTTAAAAGCAGCCCTGGGGAGGGCTGTGGCTGGGGAAAGCAGTGAGAGCAGCTGAGGGAGTGGCTGATCACAGGTGTGGCCAGCTCAGTCAGGGCCCAGCTGGCCCTGATAAGAGGGCTGTGGGGACAGAGGAGTCTCTCTAGCAGTGGAGAGAGAAGGGCCTAACTGCCTGGGAGCAGGGTACCAGAGATAGAGCAGTGCTGGGGAAAGGCAAGAGGAGCTAGGGAGCTCCAGCCTGGCAACTCCCCAGGTTGCAGGCCTTGTGCAAGGCCTAAAGAAGGTACTGAGGCTACAGAGGTGCAGCCTGGGAATAGGCAGAGGCAGCTGGTCCTACCCCCTTGCCAGGGACAAGTGGACATTACAGACTGCAGTCTGCCCCAGGGAAAGGGGGCTGGATGATGACTGGCAGTAGCCACTGAGGCAAGGTGGTTTTAGAGGGTTGGGGGTTCCCCTGGGAGGCGAAACCCAGAGTAAGGGGGTACTGCTGGGGGCAGAACCCTGAGGTAAAGGGGCACCGGGGTCCAGGAGGGACACAGGGGCCCTAAGGCAGGTGAGACTCCAGC
Source organism: Mauremys mutica (assembly GCF_020497125.1). Taxonomy (NCBI): domain Eukaryota; kingdom Metazoa; phylum Chordata; order Testudines; family Geoemydidae; genus Mauremys; species Mauremys mutica. The sequence goes on along the minus strand of NC_059082.1, from coordinate 76,107,340 downwards.
CTGCAGAGGATGCTCTGGCCTGGACAAGAGCTAATTCCCAGATGACCAGCAGGAGGTGCTGCACCAGTGAGTCTTCACTTTGCTACAATCCCCCATTTTACAGATGAGAAAACTAAGGCACAGGGCCTGCAATATTGCATTCAGATCTGGGAAAGATACAAACTGGAGCAAGGTCAAAAAAGAGTGACAAAAAATGGTGAGGGGATTGTGAGGATTGTTTTATGAGGAATAATTAAGAGAATTAAATAAGCAAATCTTAGCTAATTTATTACTGGGTGAGAGGATATGATAACCATCTACAAGCATCTGACAACACCAAATAGATAGAAGTAGAATAAGTAGGAGTTCATGGGATGAAATTAAGAAATGGAAAAGTTAAGATAAGCAACAAGAAAACTTCCTTATAATTAGCTCTATTAATTAAATTGTGGAATAGTCTCCCAAGAGAAGCAGTGGAAGCCTAATCAGAAATTATGAACTGATTTGAAGGTCAAGGTGAGGAGTTTTAGCTTGCTTCAGTAAGAGAGAAAGCCAGTGAAGGGCTTCAAGGACAGACAGCAATTCCAGCACTACATTCTTGGACTGAGCGGGAGAGGAAAGATAAGAGATGAAGGGAGTTCAGAGAAGGAAATTACAATAGCCAACGAAAGGGATGACTAGTGACAACCTTCTTATACTTATGCTTCTGATACCTTCAGGTTAGGATAGGCACTCTATCTTCCCTAACTGATCAGAAAGCTGCAACAGCTGGATTATTTATTTATTTATTTTATTAGAATAGCTGGTTTTCTGGGACATTGGGTCTCATTTCATTTAATTGTTTTAAATGTGTACAGTTTCCCAAGTGTCTCCACAAATAAAAATCCAAATTGTTTGCTGCTTTACAAATTTCTTCTTTATCAGTTCTCTATCAGCCCAAGGTGTTGTTAAATCCCTATCTAGAACAGATCAATGGATGATCTCATTTTCACTAACAATAAATTGTGAAATGTAATTAAAAACTTTACAATTGACATTTCTAGGCCTGTGTCCTGGAGGAGGCTATATTGCTAAAAAGTAATGCTGTTCGTTATGCAAGCAGTGGGACAACCTTATGAAAGAAAAAGTTAACTAGTTTCCAACTAATTTATTAATACTGGTTTAACTGCACAAAGGAAAAATTTAACTTTTATTTTATTTTTTCTAAACTGAAACTCTTCTGCAGATTGTGTCAGCCTTATTAAAGCAGTTTATAAACTCAGTTGCTGTCTCCCCCATAAGACACTCACATGTAAGCATCAGAAATGGCATTACACCTCTACTCCGATATAACACGGTCCTCAGGAGCCAAAAAATCTCACCGCCTTATCGGTGAGACCACATTATATCAGGTTTGGTCCGGTACGCCATGCCAGACTGGACCGGCTTCCCTGGAGGTGATTTAAGGGGCCCGATGCTCCAGCCGCTGCGGGGAGCCCTGGGCCCTTTAAATCACTGCCGGAGCTCTGGCAGTGGGGCTCGGGCAGGGATTTAAAGGGCCCGGGGCTCCCCGCAGCAGCTGGAGCCTCTGGCCCTTTAAATCACTGCCTGAGCCTGGCTGCCAGAGCCCCGGCGGGTATTTAAAGGGCCCAGTGCTCCAGCTGCTATGGGGAGCCCTGGTCCCTTTAAATCACCGCTGGAGCTCTGGCAGCGGGGCTCGGGTAGGGATTCAAAGGGCCTGGGGCTCCCCAGAGCGGCCAGAGCCTCGGGCCCTTTAAATCACCGCCGGAGGTCTGGCAGTTGGGCTCAGACAGTGATTTAAAGAGCCCAGGGCTCCACACAAATTCAGATATAATGCGGTAAAGCAGCAGGGCTCGAGTGGCTCTTTAAAGGGCCCAGGGCTCCCCGCTGCTTTACTGTGTTATATCCGAATTCGTGTTATATCGGGTCGCGTTCTACCGGGGTACAGGTGTATTTTTAATATGATGACTGCCTTTATCAATAGACTTCAACTATATCACACATTACTCCCTTCTCCAGCCTCAGGGTTATCTTGTAACATGTCCAGAAATTACTGTCTTTATCACCAAAGTCCAAGTATCACATTAAGAGATTCTGACTTCTTTCTTTGATCAGAATAAAAAGAAATATTCTAGCTGATAAATAACATGATGTTAAAATAGTATGATGCAAAACCAATTAAGTTAGGAAACCACTGATAACATAGACCAGAGTGTGTGAGACACTGGATTAGAATGAGGACATTACATATGTAAAATAAGGTTCAAACGCTTCCTGATGATAGAAAACAGGATCCTCCTGTTTTTAGTGAACTCCTACGTACCTCTGTCCTTGTTTTCTTATCTGTTGCACCATGCTCCAGTCTGGGGTGGTAGTTTTTGGCACATTGAAGTTCTCGTGCTATGGGTATATCTCAGCAGATAGCTGGAGGTTCAATGTTTGCTAATACAGAAAGCCATGGTAGAGATGTTGATTTTAAAATTCCTGTGATGATTTGCATGGTCTGATTCCTCTCCCTATCCACAAGTTGGGATGGCAGCTTCCTGTCCATACCAGTGCACAGTACTCTGCAACTGAGTACATCAAGCCCAAGGAATTTTGGTAGCACCCATGCAGTTGATCCCCAGCTTGTTCCCACTGACTTTTGAATAACGTTGACATGAGCCTTCACTTTAGAGGCTACTTTCTTGAACTTCCCATTTGGCAGGTTATGGATAGCATACCCCAACAATGCCTCAAATCAGAAAAACCACTATGGACCACAGGTGATTACCTCATGCCTCTGCATCCAGCCAGGGAATGGCAAAGTGTCTGGACCTCATCTATCATTTCAAACAAGCACATTATTACTGACCCAGCAAGCCGCTCTCCCAGTTTCAACCTGTACTGCATCTGAACAAACCATGGAAGATGCAGCTACTTGATGCACACATGAAAAATCAAAGACTCCCATTTGTGCAACTAAGGTGAGAACATCCAATCCATCAAACACATCATAATGCATTGCCCCAAATATGGATTCAAAGGTGAATTGGATCATATCCACAACATCATATAGAAAGCTTGAAATGGCTTATGGACCTACAACTGCATCTATAGAATGTTGCTCTGCAGATGCTATATGAGAGAGACAGAGAGAGAGACGCTCAAGTCCTTTCCATTTCACCAGTGAAGCCAACCATGATGCCCCGTTTCTGTATCCTACTCCCATCTCATGCCTCTTCTATGCTGCCCTCAAAGCATTAAATGTCGTCCACCAAGACAGCTCCTTCACCTCGATCAAATCAGCAGTAAAAACTCACTCACACCATGTCACCTATGAAGAGGATGTAAAAAGAATTCAGACTGATCTAACAGACAGAACCATTGAGAAATATAAATGCCTTATTAAATAATCATATTATCTTATTATTTAAACCCTTGTCCTTCTGCCAATTCTCCCTTTTTTGTCTGTTTATAATCACCACTACTTTTGTCTTGTCAAATTTAGACTGTAAGCTTTAAAGTCAGGAATGGTGGATATTCTTTTTTCTGTGAAATGTCTAGCACTTTTGAAAGCTTACTTAAGTTCCATTAAAGGAGCAAACAAAATTTAAGTTAATTAATCTAAAGCTAAAAACCGCACACAGAACAAAGTACATCTACCTTTCCTAGTAAGCTAAGATACTCAAGTCAGGCAAGCTTTTCACTGTATGGAAACAAGAATAACTGGAGTATGGCAAGGAGGAAGCTCCCTCAAAATAGAGAGTAATATTAAACTGTTTCCTTGTCTTCGCCCACTGAGAAAAGAATGACAAAACTCACTTGACAGGGATGGCATAGATGGACACTGGAGAATTCAATATTCAGTATGCTGAGCATTTCTTAAAGACGAAAGATCTCTCAAAGTGGGATAGTTTTCTTAACAGATGTTTCTTGCTCTGTCAGTCAAGAATAACTTTGTTTTTATGTCATTACTACAAATAGCTTTCTAGGCAACAGACAAAGCTTTTGATCTTGATAAAGCATTTAAAAGTCAAATAATTCTAACATAAAATTATAGCAAGACTTCTTAAGTAAACTTAATTTTCTTCTCCTGCACAAGTTAATTGTACTACAAGTTATGAACCATTTCTGTTAAGTGTATGTCAGCATCTTCATGATGTTGCAATTGACCTGAGGCAAAGACTGCATTTTTCACACCTCATCTATGCAACTACATGTTAAATACCAGCTTCCAAAGTATTCCAAAGTATTCCACTGTTTTTGAGAGAGTTTTGAGAACTTGGAAAGGTATGCACTAATAATTTTTTCAAGTGCAGTATTTTTCAATAATTAAACCAAAATTACCATTTCAATATTCTCTTCAAAACAAGCTAGTGGAGGGGAGAGGGGAGAGGGGAGAGTGGGCTTGGGGGGAGGGGCAAGACCAAGCTTGTTCTGTCCCTTAAGGGTTAAAGTTTGTGTAGCTGTCTCTTTGTTGACTCAACCCATATTTAAGAGAGCACCATCTGCCAAGTTGTCTGGAATACAGTCCTTGTCTGATAATTATCATGTTGGAAAATAAACATCTCACCGTACCTATACACTCAAGATTTACTTTTATGACAATTTAAAAATCAGGCCACCAAACACCTTCTGAGGTTTACAAAATGTTAAAACGTTGGTTTCAGTTTTAAGCCCTGAAATTTATCTTTATTTCTAGTTGCATACTATTTTCAGTAGCTCAAAACCAGTCAAATTTTAAACGCCTTCAAAAACAACAATTGCATTTAAATGTCTGGATTAATGTCATTGTTCCAGTTTGCTTAATTGCTACTATGCAACAAAAAAAACTAGCACAACCAGTATTGCTATCAATACTTGCTCCCCAAGAACAAATTATAAAAATATATTTTAATAAAAATTCACTGTATAATTATTAATTCCAGAAATATTTTAAGCGTTAATACATTATGGGATGGTTTTCAGTAAATTCTAGTCTTAGGTACATTTTAAAACATGTTATGTAATTAATTCTTTCAGACATACTTTAGATGTCAATCTTTTTTTCTCTTACTAACTGCACAATTAAATAACTGTAAAATAAGTTTCTCACTTCAAGTAGTTATTTATTTAAGTTATTTTAGTCACAAAGATGACTAGTTATTTTCCATTTCCTAGTGCCTTATAGACAAGTGATATTGCAATACTGGAACACATTCTTGCACTAGCAGCAGAGGTCAGAATAGTTCTACAGTCTCTGCTGGGTATGTCTATAATAACAAAGGCCTTGATTCATCTCTGCATAAATCCAGTTTTATACCACTGAAACTGGAATTTCACAGTGGCAAATCGGGATCATGGTTCTGATTGTGCTGGGATAACTTCTTTTTAATCAATTACTTCCTGTCAACATTAGCATTATTTATAGACCTGAGAAATTGATGCTTTTGCTACAACACTGACAGTCAGAATCAGAAAAGTAGTTGAAAATGATTTAAAAGCAGTAGATAGTACTGCATATGAATACAGTGTTTTATTATGGTCTAAAAAACTTGGATTTATCAAATCTGGTCAAAATTCCTAAACAGATAGCAGGGTGAATAGTTGTGAGAACTTCAAAAGCAGTATAACAAGAGAATATATTTAATTGTACATTGCTGTGTGACAAATCCCTCAAATAATCCACACACACACACACACACTCTCTCTCTCTTCCTGTTTCTGATTTGAAAGAATATCACTATACTCACGTACATGAAACCAAAGCTTAACAACTTTAAAACTCTTATTAGGTCTCCTTTATATTTGATTCTGAATACAAATTCAACGCAGGTGTGAAAATAGGACTTTAGGCAGGAGTTCTGGTATTCCCTCCAGATCTGTATCCTTCAGCATCTGGAGCGGGGTGGAGAGAGGAGAGTGATTCTTCAACATAAAATTCTCCTACATTCATGGCTTACATAACTGCTAGAAAGAAAATAATTTTTAAACATTAATCTTGGTTCATAAGATATCAAGGTATTGAAAGGGTGTGTGGAAACTAGGTCCCATTTCAGTACTCTGGGATACCAGATTTGTTCTCACTTCAGTGCAATTTAGGAATAGGTAGTGCTTAATAATTTGTATTTGCATGGAAAGTAATACAGCAGTCAAATGGGCTCCAGTGTTTGTATACCAGTCTGGAAGAACATGGATGAGACAGTTAATAGAAGTCACGTGCAAAGATTGTAAATTTTAGGACAGCAGAAGACTGCAAACATTTTCCACTTGTTTGAGTGATTGGAACTAATCATGTCTTTTCGTACTGATTGAAAAATCTTTATAACAGAATCTGACATGTTATATCTACTTAGATTTCCACAGTCAGAAGCCATGTCATCAGACAGAACGTCTGCTAGAGGAGAACAGGATATTTGCAAAGCAACACCAAGACTGTTTCCTTTTGAGGAAGGTACATTTGTTCTGTTGGAGTCTTTTTTTAGTGTTGTTCTTTGGTCCAAGTAATGAGCCAATATTCAGGGTCTTTCTAGGTTTTTTCCATTAGAAGGAGAAACAAATGAGTCAGTTATTTCTTTGGTTAAATCCTGTTTATTTACAAAGAATGTGCACAAAGTCTTATTTCCTTGAACACAGTAAAAATAAACATCAGGATGCAGTTTCCTTGTTCAGCAAGTCATCATCATCATGTTTCCATTATGCCTTTGGTATTTAGGGCAGCAACAACGCTCCTCCACTCCTGTCTGTTTCTGGCAGATCTTTCAATGGTTTCCCAGCTGTGCCCCAGGTTTTTCAGCTCAGCTTACACAGCTCTTCACCATGTTTTTTTCAGGCAGCTTCATTTTTGCTTGCTTTCCGGTGTCCTTCTTAATACTATTCCGGTGCTGGAATCAGTTTCCATCTGAAGCACATGACCGATCCATCTCCAGCACCTCCTGGTAATGATGGTGCTCATATCTCCTTGGCTGCACTGTGTGACTAGGTCTTGGTTTGAGATTTTTCTGGGCCAGAAGATACAGAGGATTTTTCTGAGGCAGGCTGTATAGAATTAAGACAGTTTGGACATGTCATACCTTCTCATTCCCCAGCATTCTTCACTATAAAGTAATGTTGAAAGTACACAGCTCTGATAAATCTTGAGTTTGGTTTTGGTGGTGTATTTTGATGATTTCCAGACTGTATTTAAGGTCCTGACGGTGTTCCTGGCTTTATTGATTCATTTCCGGATGTCTTGGCTTGTTCCACCATCCTGGCTGATGGTGCTGCCCAAGTATGTGAATGTTCCTACATTCGTGAGAACATGATCCTCTAACTGTACTGGTGATGGTGAGACAATATTAAAGGTCATGATATCTGTCTTATTGCGGTTAATTTTCAGTCCAATTTGCGGACTAAATGTGTTGAGTCAAGTTGTTTTTTCTTGTATATGGAGTTGGGTATGTGACAGGAGAGCAAGATCATCTGTGAAGTCCAGGTCTTCAAGGGATCAGAAGGGTGTTAATTGAATATACTCTGGACTATGATCTTATGCAGTACCTTGCTTGGCACAGATAAGTGTGATATCACACCAGTTATTACAATCACTACGAGTTTCTTTCATTGGTATCTTCACTATTACCAAATTGGTCCACTCATCTGGTACCTTTTTCCCTTTCCCAGACTGATGTAAATAGAGGGGCCAGGATAGATGCTGCTAACTCAGGATTTACCTTGAACAATTCTGCATTCAAGTTCTCCTTGCCAGGAGCTTTCCCATTTTTTAAGGATTTGACGGTTTGAATGATCTCTTCCTTAGTTGAGGTGTTGTGTTGATATCAAGATCTTCTGCCTTCTGGATGTTTGCTTCCTCTTTAGGTGGCTCGCTGTTCAGCAATTCTTTGAAATGCTCTGTCCAGTGCATTTCTTGTTCTTTTTCTGTTGTCAGTAGATGGCCTTATTTGTCCCTGTTTGTTGGTGTCTGCTGTTTACCATTGATAAACCACGTCATTTTGTAGATGGTTCCTTGTTCTCCACGAGCAGCTGTATCCTCTGCTTGTGTTGCCAGATTATCAATATAATGTTGTTTGCACACTCTCACAAGACGTTTGACCTCCTGGTGTGCCTTGCTACACTGCTCGTGGTATTTGTCCTTTAGCTTCTGGGATTTTGTCTAAAACTTTTTTCTTCAGGGCTCATCTGGTTTCTATGGTGTTGGGTGTAATCCACTCCTTTCTTCTTTTCTGCTGGTAGCCTAGACAAGCTTCACTGCTCTGTTTACAGATTGTTGTTACTTTGTCCCACTTCTTGTTGATCTCCTCACCTGCATTCCCCTCCTTTTCATCAAGGTCTTCAAGTGCCTGAAACCTCTTCTTTAACTGCAGAACAAAGGCTTTCTGTATTTCAGGAAACTTTAGCTTGTTAATGACATGGCTATGTCACTTCTCAGTTTTAGCATGATGGAGGCTATCACCAGGTGGTGGTCGCTGCCAACATCTGCTCCCCTTCTCACTTTCACGTCTGTCAATGAGCGTCGCCATTTGCCATTGATCATCATGTGGTCAATCTGGTTCTTGTCTCTGCCATTTGGAGAACACCATGTCAGCTTGTGAATTTCACAATGTTGAAATAGGGTTCCGCCAATTACTAGATTGTTCATATTGCAGAAATCAACAAGCCTCTCTGTTTTCATTCATGGTGTCACACCTATGTCTTCCCATTGCTCTGGTGTTGTTTGTGACCTTGGCATTCAGGTATCCCATGAGGATAGTTAGGTCGTGGCGTGATACTCTAACTCCATCTGTAATGTAAGGTAGAATTTGTCCTTTGCTTATTCATCACTGTCATTTGTCAGAGCATAGCACTGAATCAGGGTGATATTATTGTGTTTCCTTTTCAGTCTGGCTCTCGTAAGTCTGCTGCTGATGGATTTCCACTCAAGCAGGGACTGCTACACTCCCTTCGTCAAAAGGATGGCAACACCCAAATGGTGTTGTCCATCATCCCATCCAGAATACAGCAAAGTTTCTCCCAAGGCCGTTGTTAATCTTCCTGATCCCGTCCACCTGCTCTCGCTGACAATCAGGATTTGTAAGCTGTAGTGTCTCATCTTTGCTGTGACCTGAGCTAGCTTCCCTGTTTTGTACATTGTCCATATGTTCCAAAAACCAAGTTTGTTTTTTCTCTGGGTACTGAGCACTTCAGTCTTCATGTCAGTGGCTTCCTTTCGGCTTTCACCACTGGCAATCACACAGGTCATTGACTCCTGAAGGCCATCACAAACAGTAATGGTTGAGTTCTCCACCACTGTTTCCGTAACATATCTTGTTTTTTATGGGATAGGATTGTTAGCCCTGTGCCAAACCCCCAACCTGGAGGACCAGGGCATCTGTTTTGTCTGGCCGCTCCCCCACAGATGAGTCTGGCATGGTTGAACCTGCCAAGAGCAAAAAGCCCAAGACTTTGGGGATCGTTAAAGCACACAAGCTGTCCTGCCTCAACAAGGCATGGACACCAGAGGACAGCAAGTACTCTATTAAAAAGAAACTCTTTATTTTGGCTTCCTCCCAGGGCTAAACTCACACTGCTTCTCTTGCTGTCTACTCACTTTCCCCCTACTTTCTGTCAGATATATCTCTCTGTCAGCTGCAATCAATCAGTGCCCCAGCCCCTATATTTGCAATCAGTCTCCAGGTAAACATTTTCTGTTAACTAATGTTAATAAGGCTAACACAGCACAGTAAATATTGTCCAATTGTGAGTCTGTAAAGAAAAATATGTCTCTCCTTTATCCTTTCTGGAAATATGATTACACAACTACAGACTGACTATCCACCCTTCCCTCAAGACAGTCTTTACGATTGAAAGTTGTGACCATTTTCACTTTCCATTGATGATCGATGAAATGGAAGTGAGAAATGTCACATCATCCATCTCTCTATTTGAAATCTTCCATGCATCAAGATTTAAGTTCAGTCTTAAAAACAAAACAAAAACAAAAAAAATCTCTGAATTGTAGGGCAGACATCTGTAGTAATATAGGCCTCCCAGAAAAGAATTAATAAGATAATAAATCCTTTTTTCTATGAATCCTTTTGCCATCTAAGCAGACTGGCTGGAAGAAAACAAACAATCAAGAAAGACAAAAACAGAGTGCTCTGGTCTCTCTCCTGTTTTCTAAGGATTTTAGTTTGGGTTAATTTACTTAGGCCTGGTCTACACTAAAAAGGGGGTTCGAATTAGGGTACGCAAATTCAGCTACGTGAATAGCGTAGCTGAATTCGAAGTACCCTAATTCGAACTACTCACCCGTCCAGACGCGGCGGGGTCGAACTCCGCGGCTCCAAGGTCGACTCCGCCACCGCCGTTTGCAGTGGTGGAGTACCGGAGTCGACCGCGGCGCTTCCGGAGTTCGAACTATCGCGTCTAGATCAGACACGATAGTTCGAACTCCGAGAAGTCGAACCGGACGGTAAGTGTAGACTAGCCCTTAGTAAAAGTGATTTAAGCCTATATATCTGAACCCTAGTCAAGGACACCACATGGATTAGGAAGGTCGTTAGTCCAAAAAGTCTGGTGATATTCTTTGAACTACACAATTAGTTTACATGAAACATTTTAATGAACAGTAGGGAGAAGCTATCAAATGGCTTCTGTGTGTGCAAAAGAGGCAGCAACCTGGAAACTTACAAAAATATATTTACAAGTTTTAATTTTAAATGAGTGAATAGTAATTAGAGATGGAAGAGAGTCATTCAACTTGTTAGTTTCCTACCAATGCAGGATATTTCTCTACCATAGATTCAAGTGCTTTGTCCAGTCTCGTTTTATATTATTCAAGGGAGGGACTTCCACTACTGTTCTTGGGACAATGATACATCTATGAAACATAGACTTCACTATTATAAAGTGATTACTTAAACTTTCCTTTACTCAGTTTGTCTGAATATTTTTCATTACAAACCATTAGGTCACCCTAGAGAATTGTTGTCCCTCTTTACTTGTGCATTCTCCTAATTACTGTATATTTATATTCACTCATCCCTCCCTCTACCTTAATCGGTATATATATTTAATCCTTTAAAATATATTTAACTCTTCTGTTACACATAGATCAGTCTCTTCAGCTCTTAAATTATTTTTATTTCTTTTCTCTGAATATCCCCCAGTTAGTCAATCTTTGTGGTAGTACACTGTACACTGAATTCAAGGTGTGATCTTACCAGTATTTTACAGAAAAGGAATAGCACATCCTGATCTTTGACATAGTGTCTCTTTGTATGGGTTTTGGGTTGTTGGGGTTTTTTTTACTACCTTATCATATTGCTAGTTCATTGCAATCTACAGTTCCCAAATACTTCCATTCTACTAAATATCTAATTTTCAAACTATTTTGCCCAACTGTATTAGCTTGCATTTTTCCATGCCGAATCTCTTACGGGGGCTCGTGATGAATAATAGGCTGAATATGAGCTCCCAATGTGATGCTGTGGCCAAAAGGGCTAATGCAATCCTGGGATGCATAACCAGGAAAATCTTGAGGAGTAGAGAATTATTTTACTTCTACATATGGCACTGGTGTGACCACTACTGGAATACAGTTTCCAGTTCTGTTATCCACAATTCAAGAATGTTAATAAATTGGAGAGCATTCTGAGAAGACCCACAAGAATAATTAAAGGATTAGAAAACATGCATAGTGACAGACTGAAAGGGTATGTCTATGCTGCAATTAAACACCCACAGCTGGCCTGTATCAGCTGACTAGGACTTGGGCTGTGAGACTATAAAGCTGCAGTGGTAGACATCCAGGCCCGAGACCCTACCCCTCGCAGGTTCCAGAGCCCAGGCACCAGCTTGAGCCCAGATGTCTACACTGCAATTTTATAGCACTGCAACCTAGCCTCAGATGCCTGAGTCAGCTGACACAGACCAGTCATAGGTGTTTAATTCCAGTGTAGACATACCCAAAGAGTTCAATCTATTTAGTTTAACAAAGACAAAGTTAAGGGATAACTTGATTACAGTCTGTAAGTATCTACGTGGGAAACAAATATTTAATAATAGGCTCTTCAATCTAGTGGAGAAAAGTATAACACAATCCAATGGCTGTAGGTTGAAGCTAAACATATCAGACTGGAATTAAAGTTAAAATTTCTGACAGTGAAGGTAGTTAATCATTGGAAGAATTTACCAAAATTTATAGTGGATTTTTAAATCAAAATTGGATGTCTTTTTAAAAGATATGCTCTAGGAATTATTTTGGGAATGTCTCTGACCTGTGTTTTACGAGATGTCAGACTAGATGATCACAATGGTCCCTTCTGGTGTTGGAATCTATGAATTTTCTACTCCATTTCTCAGCTATCTCCGTTTTTGTATTTTATCTGTCCTCACTGGTGTTTGCAATAATTATATAAAGTATTTATCTTGAGTATTTCTAATGTACCTGTCACCATGGTATCACCTAATACGTCAGTCAAATGCAGAGAAGGTTTTCAAAAAAGGGAATTCAGTGGGATAGAAACTGAAAACATTGTGGGGCCACTACCATTTAAGTGCTTTGGAAAAACACTAATTGGTCTGAACAGCATGATAACTCTCTCAGTTACCTGAATCTCAGTGTATACCTTTTAATATATATCTATTCACCAGTGTGAAATGTATTTTTAAATGGTCAGAACCGAAATAGTCTTAAGGTACAGAGATGAATATCTCATTACAAAACCATATGGCTAACAAACAACAAAATTTAATGTGACATTCTGTCATAAAGCTTGTTACTATGCTGTTGTCAGTTCACTTTCCAGCCTTGGCATTAGAGCATGTAGGGAGTAGTTGGGTTTACACTGCAACAAATGGAAATTTAAAGATGTAGACTTGGTATCCTGTAGGTCAAATTCAAATAACATATAACATCTTAGGGAGTATCTTTAACACCAAAAAGGTGGCATTGTGGTGGCAACATCAACAGAATCTTAACTGTATTGTTGCTAAGTGAAATATTACAACATACTTTCAGATATTTAAGATGAATTCCTCACTTTAGAGGATGCCAGGCTGTGCTCAAACTAGGTATAATAAAGTAGCCTGATAGCTGAAAGAAAGAACACATTGTACTTCTCTTTAATATTGTCAATATTTTCTTTAAAAGGCCAGTGGAGAAAACATGGGGAATTTATAAGAAAAAATACTAAATCTCAAGGTAAAGAGAAAACACAGCTTCAGGTGAGAAGGCTGCATCAAAAGAAAACTACTGTTTATTTCTAATTAAAATGAACATAATGTATACTGCAAAAAGAAAACGGAAATTTGTATACATATGGCATCCTGAATCCATAGATGCTGAATGTTAAATAAGTTTGTTTTTCATACTTTTCTGCATAAGTTACACTATATTGTTCCTAATTAATGAAATGCATAAGTATATTGTTTTAAATTTTCTTAATTAGAATAAGAGTTCCCAAATTTTGGAAGAAAATACATTTTATCATTTTGCTTAAAATTGTTCAATGGTATTGCAGCAGTAGAGCTTCTGGGGAAAAGACATAGGAAATTGGAACATGGCATGCAACTGAGAAGCTGTACTTTGTGTAAGCTTCTGAAACAATTTCAGTGGGGGCAGAATATATTTAGTATAAATGCAAAAGACAAAAAAACCTTATGCATAGGAATTTGAAGTAAAAAATGCAAAGCACCAGTAAAACAATATAATCTTTGCTCTATGGATTTTGACTGCATACTAGTAATTCTCTCCTTTGCCAAGCATAGGCAACAGGAAGTTAGTGTTCAATAAATGTGTTGGGATTTTTTTCAATAAAATGAAAAGTTTTATGGCATGTCTTCCTACACTCTCCTGACATCAACTGGAAAATCCATCAACACAAGCTATTATTGGAAAAACAATACTATAATAAAAGAGGGGGCTGGCAGGGTATTCTCCTTGAAGACCGCCTGACTTTGGGATTCATTGCCCCACTATCTGCTGACCTTTGGGCATGCTGCAAAGTCTATCAGACTTTTGGGGAGGGTTAGGGTTCACATGGGAAGGGATGTGGGTTTGTCTTATTTAAAAATGCTAGATTTTTGTAAAGGGATGAAGCTGATTGGGTTATGTATTATAGATTTGTAATTTAAAGTGTTGGCAGGAGACCCACAGCCTGATACGGGAACTTTATTGTGTATGTTTACAAACTGAAAAATATTTTAAAATGTCAGTGATACAGTTTTTGCACACCCTATAAATATTAACCTAATAACTATTCTCAATGTAAAAGGTAAAGCGATTCTCTGGTCCTTTGAAATGTCTGAAACTAGGCCTCCTGCATCCTTTCTGTATTATGAAAAGACAGGTTATACTGCAACTAAGATTATTAAAAGAGAGATTATACTTCAACTAAATCAAATAAATTTATTTAGATAATTTATAAGGCCCCATTGCCAAAAAAAAGGTAGGAGGATGCATTTATATTTTTAATATATTACTTTATAATTGACTTTTGAATTTCAGAATTGACAGATTGCACTTTGGAGTTCATCCATGCACTGAGCAGCAAATAATCAATAAAAAAGCATTGGTGTCCTCTGCTGGCCCTCCCTTTGAAGAGTTGCTGATACTAGTTAATATGGCATTCCCAGAGCTACATCCTATAATATGGTAGAATATATACTCCTTATAACCTGCCTGTAAATTTGAATAACTTTCAGTCTCTCTCAACAACAAAAAATGTTAAGCTTAACTACTAAGGAGTAAAGAGAATGCAGCTGAACTTCAGCCTAAGAAAACTAAGCCTTATATTTTAACTTATGCTAAAAAATGAATTATTGGCCTATCCTCAGATAAGTAGTTCTGAAATAAATTGGAATAATCAAATACAGAAATCTGTTTCTGCATCTTTAGTATTCTAGTTCAAAGCTAATGGAGGTCTGAATAGCAATCCCAGTAAGGGAAGTAAACTAAGACACCAGAAAATGCAGGGAATGCACTAAATTGAGAAGGATTAAACCCACATCAGCAGAAGCGAAAGCATCCAGTCTGTAGTACTTCGTGTAGATATTTAGGGAAGATCAGACTGCCATGTTGTACAGCAGGGTTTCTCAAACGAGGGTCGCTGCTTGCGTAGGGAAAGCCCCTGACGGGACGGGACGGTTTCTTTACCTGCCCTGTCCGCAGGTCCGGATGATCGCGGCTCCCGCTGGCTGCGGATCGCTGCTCCAGGCCAATGGGAGCTGCTGGAAGTGACGGACAGTACATCCCTCAGCCCGCACCACTCCCAGCAGCTCCCATTGGCCTGGAGCAGCTATCCGCGGCCAGTGGGAACCGCGATTGGCCAGACCTGCAGACTCGGCAGGTAAACAAACCGGCCCGACCCTACACAAGCGGCGACCCCTGTTTGAGAAAACCTGATATAGACTTTTTGTCTTGTGCAATTATTTTAAAACAATGTCCTTAGCTAAAAAACTAAGCTAATCTATTCCATTTTTTCCTAAACTGTTGTTTAGTAATATAGAAATTCATAAGATCTCTATTTCAAACCTTTGAACACCATTTTCTTTGTTTAAAATTATGCTATTTTGTCAACAAACTTGTTCTGAAACTGAATGCTCATAATCCTTTTTTATAAAAATTTGTAATGTCCCTTTAAATAACTGGAAGTCCTAAATCCATATTATTGACACTGCAAATTCTGTAAATACACAATTAACATCAGCTGTATAGTTATAGCCCTATGTTCAATGATTCACAGCCTGTTGTCATGACAGTGCTGGGACTTGAAACAGGTTTAGGCTTGATGAGTAGCTCCACTGGGCATTTAAATGCCAACTGCCAGGTAAATTGTTAATGAGGAAAACAATGTTTGCTGCTCATAATAATAAAAAAAAAAGCAGGAATGGGATTTTTGTATTTTACTTTTATAAAAGAAAGGAAAGTGAATTTATTTTATGTATTTCTCTGTTCAGTACCATTTTTTCCATTAAGCTTTATTTTTATTTTTTTGTGGAGCGGATGCAGGAATTAATGATCCACACAAGAAGTTATCAGCAGAAATCAAATAAAAATGATTGATCACCTATCTTTCTAACTATAGAAGTATTTCAGCAGAAAAAGCAATGTTATGCCAAATAATATTAATGCAACTGTGACGTTGCAGTCTATATGATTTTATAAAAATTTGATAATGAGTGAATATAATCTAACTGGAATATGCTTCATGCAAAAGGTCTCTTGTAAGGAATCATTACAAAGCTTATTATACACTGAGTGTGATCATTCTATTTGTATAAATGTACCACTCTTGTATCTGAAACTAGAAATATGAAATAAACTCTGAGGGCCTATTGTAATTATGCAAAGTGTGGGCCATTAATGGTGGTTTGGAATCTTGATGACTCCCATTAACCAGGACAACTGTCCGCAGATGGGTGTGTTTTACCTGTAAGTCTTCCTGTATACCTGTGTGCTGGCAAGTGGGCAATGAAGTCTTGCAGTGACATGTGATCATGTCACCTGAACTGGAATCCATCTTTAACCTGGTGTCTTTTCATTGAGAAGGACGGGGTGGAAACCCAGAGAGGGACAAAGGATTCCCGGCTTATGCAAAAGATATATAAAAGGGTGGAACAGAACAAAGAGGAGAGGAGCCATCATGAAGAATCCCCTAGCTACCACCTGAGCTGGGACAAGAAATGTACCAGGAGAAAAAATTGTGCCCAGGCCTGGAAGGTGTCCAGTTTGAGGAAAAAACTTACTGAAGCATCTCTGAGGGTGAGATTATCTGTATTCAGTTTGTTTAGACATAGATTTACGTATTTTATTTTATTTTGCTTGGTGCCTTACTTTGTTCTGTCTGTTACTACTTGGAACCACTTAAATCCTACTTTCTGTATTTAATAAAATCACTTTTTACTTATTAATTGACCCAGAGTATGTATTAATACCTGGGGGAGCAAACAGCCATGCACATCTGTTTATCAGTGTTATAGAGGGCGAACAATTTATGAGTTTACCCTGTATAAGCTTTATACAGGGTAAAACAGATTTATTTGGGTTTAGACCCCATTGGGAGTTGGGCATCTGAGTGTTAAAGACAAGCACACTTCTGTGAGCTGCTTTCAGGTAAACCTGAAGTTTTGGGGCAAATAATTCAGACCCTGGGTCTTTATTGGAGCAGACAGGAGTGTCTGGCTCAGCAAGACAGGGTGCTGGAGTCCTGAGCTGGCAGGGAAAACAGGAGCAGAGGTAGTCTTGGCACATCAGGTGGCAGCTCCCAGGGGGTTTCTGTGATCCAACCCGTCACAGCAACGTCTTTTTAAAATTTGTACTTGAAGCTGAAACTTTCTTAAATTATTCAGCTCTCCTCTGAGACCAAGCATGCTAAATGTAAGGCTTGACTACCTTAGGTTACTTGATACATCAGGTATCAGTGATGCTGTGGATGAATTCTAGCTTGTCATTCACAAACCAGGAAGTGCTGATGTGTTAAAGATTTCACAGAAGAGTGAAAAAGAACATAAAAGTAAAGTTAAAACTGTCTGATTAGTGGGGACATTCAGTATATCTTTCTGGGTTTTCATTTTAGCATTGTAGTTCATCGTTGATGCACTGCTGGACCTACAAAGTTAATATTAAGGGTCTTCTAAGCACAAGCAGAATAATTGGATCCAGCCTCCCAAGGCAATAGAACTTTTAAAACAGATTAATTTATAGAAAGTGTAACATCCTTTCGTATTCAAAGGAGCGCCATAGGCAAAAAATGGATAAAGCTGATCTACAGTTCAGAGAAAACATGGAATGGTACATAAGCGATTGTTAACATAAAAGGACCACTAGCTCCTCAATCTTCCCAACTGAACCTAGGAAGAAAGAAATTCT
This sequence comes from Mauremys mutica, assembly GCF_020497125.1. NCBI lineage: Eukaryota > Metazoa > Chordata > Testudines > Geoemydidae > Mauremys > Mauremys mutica. The sequence goes on along the minus strand of NC_059082.1, from coordinate 76,089,552 downwards.
ATTTTTATAGCAACTCGTAGAAGCGGAGAGGTCCACATTTCTACATGTTCCTACAGCATCCTCCACAAGTAATGAATATGCTGAACAGGGAGGACCACCAACACAGGGCTTCTATGTATACTTGTAGATGGCAAAGTTATGTTCTTTCTGTAAAATTTGCTGATATGTTGACCAGCAGCAAAACACAAGGGAGTATTCACTCACTGGGATTAGTGGCAGCAGAATCTCAGAATAACTGCAGATTAACGTTTATAGCGTTGCTTTCAATTTTTTTTAACTTGAGTGATAACTTGTGGTATGATATCAGACCACATAATTAAAATCTGGATGCAAGGAGTTTAGTAACATATTGTTTTAAATGTGCTACACTTTTACCTCTGGAGATGTGTTAAAAGTGGAATGAGGTTCACAGCCATCCATCCACCTGTGGTCTAAGCACAACAGTGAGCCAAGAATTTAAACAGGACAAGAAAAATCCCTTTCAATTCTAAAGATATGGCAACTAGAATAACTCCCAGTGGCTAAATATAAAAAAGGACTTTGGTTCTGATAAAGTAATTTATTTAATTATTTTCTGTGATCTAGTAACATGAGTTGCACAGCGATGCTGGGCTCCTTCTTATTCATCCACTAGGCAGAGTAGCACACAATAGAATTCTTCCAAATTCACTCCCCAGAGCTAGCCAAGCCTCACCATCTTTTCTTCCTCTCCAGTGCAAGGATTTACAGTGCTGTAAAAACTTTTGGATTAGCGAGTAACATAACTATTTTGATGTCACAGAACTTTTTGATTGGTGGAGCTACAACACAAAAAATAGTTAGCAAGTACGAAATTTCCTTTTCCCTATCCTAGTTGTCAGTGCAAAGAGATGGAATTGGCATAGTATTCCTTCCTCCCCCTCCCCCCAAAGGAAAAAAAAAAGGCAGGGAGGGGAAGAGAAAGAGCCGTTAGTTAAACAGATCCTACATAAAGTTAAGAGTCCGGGTGGGGGAGTAAAATTTAGTTACTTTAGAACTAAAGAAAATGAGCCCCAATCAACAAAATTAACCTGTGGCTCCAATTAAAAGGGAGAGAGCAAATCTTTTTTTTTTTAAATGATCAGAGATAATGATTCACAAAGGTGACATCTGCTGAAAGTAGCATAATGAGGTGAACGTTCTTAGTGAAAGCATGAACTAGGAAACACCAAGTAACAACATCCCACAGTTACTCAGCTGAAGCATCTCCCCTTTCAGCCCAAAAGGTATGAAACAGGATAACTGAGCCTTATTTATGACACACACTCTCATAAACTTCCCCTTTCCTTCCCTCTGCTCCAACGCACAAATAAATTATTCTTCTATGTTTACCTTTTTTTATTTCCTTCAAATTTGACAATCATCAGCTGAGTACTTCATCTTTTTTATCCCCTTGAACCTTTTTAGGATCCAGGAATCTAATAACTTTTTCTTAAATAAATGCAAGACAATATGGTTTTACTATGAACACCAATAAAATCTACATGACCAAAAAGATAAGTGATTCCATTATAAATTCCTTACATTTAAAATGACTCTTTACTTGGAAAAGGAATTATTGCCCATTAACAATTTAAGTGGACAGACTAATTTTTCAGTTCTTGAACCCTATTGAACCATATCCCTTTCCACACACACAAAAATGGGATTTATATCTGTGCAAGAAATTAGATCAGAGCAACAGTAATGAAAGGAGAACAATTTACACATTAACATTAAAGAATGGAACTTTACTGGGATCAATCTGTATCACTTCAGTAATATTTATTAGTAAGCCCTGTTCTACACATTAATTACCCAGACAAAAAACGAAGAGCTTAAAAGCTGCAGACCAGTGCAAGTCATGCTTTCAAAACTTCCTATTAAAATATAAAATGTTAAGTATTCTGTATCAGTAATCCCATCATATCAACAAAAGAGTTCATAGAATGTAAAATAATCCTTAAAAAGAATATTTTCAAATTTAAAAAAACGTAATTTTGAATAGTATCGGAGGGGTAGCCATGTTAGTCTGGATCTCTAAAAGCAGCAAAGAGTCCTGTGGCACCTTATAGACTAACAGATGTATTGGAGCATGAGCTTTCGTGGGTGAATACCCACTTCGTCAGATACATGTAGTGGAAATTTCACTACATGCATCCACTGAAGTGGGTATTCACCCACGAAAGCTCATGCTCCAATACGTCTGTTAGTCTATAAGGTGCCACAGGACTCTTTGCTGCTTTTAATTTTGAATAGTAATGTAACACCTGGACTGAGGCAGTTTGACTGGAGTATATCCAAGCTGAAATTAAAATCAACTATATTTTTAAACTACAAATGAAAATAGTAAAATTACAATGCTAATCAAATCAAGCCACAATCTTTGTTTTTACAACACTAATTCAAATGTCATTAGTTTCCATGTGCTCAAAGGATTTATTGGGAATTGCCCAAGACTTTACTGGAATTTTGCACCAGATACAAGTTCTGCATTCACTTTCCTGTTTATAGCGTTAGGCAAAAAATATTGAAGTTTCCAAATCTTATATGTAAAGGACTTAATGCTCATCCCTTTCTTTAAGAACATTAACAGCATGTGCAATGACCAAACATGACAAAGGCCCTCCTTTACCAAACTCATAGCCAAGGCTAAAAATAAGTTTGAAACCTGTTACCTATAGCTGCCTGTTTCTTTAAAAGGAAGCAGTGCCGCAACCCCACAATCTTTGTTTCTGAAAGAACTATTGCACACACACACACAGAAACAACGTCTAATTAAATAATTCAATAAGCACTCTGGTGTTTTTACTCTAATATTATTACAGTTGACAACACAGATGTATGAAAGTTGGGATTTGCGTATGTGATTACAGAAGAAGTTTATGCTTTTGGCTCTGCCCTAAATAACCTAAAATGAAACCTCCTTTAGATGCATTAACAAATTTAAAATATGCTTAGAAATCTGAAACCTAGCACTACATAAATGTAGATTACAAAAATAGTTTTGACTTTTTCCCCACAAGTTACTCCATGACAAATAATACAAAATAATACATTAATGTACCTATCTTAAATGAAAATGAAAAATAATCCAAGCTATGATATATCATTTGGTTTCTGAGTGACATCTTATTGTTTATGATGGTCACAATTTTTCAGCTGATTACTTCAAGTGTCACTCTTTCCACTCAGTTTCAGACACCTAACAAAGAAGCAGGGGGAATATGCACATGTTTAGACTAATAGTTATTATGGTCCAAATGAGAAGCTAAAATTATTAAACCACGGTGCAATTTTTCACATTGTACAAAATGGACATCTAATGAAGAAAAAAAGGAAATAGCTGAATTTTGAAGAGATCAGTTTAAAACAAGTTTATTATGATTGACTGAAATAAACATCTACTGTATTTGGCAATTTGATGTGTCTAGAATCCAGTTAAGCACTGCATAAGCAATCCTTCAAGAAAGTACTAATAATCATCAATGCAGAGGTTAGAAGTTTCAACATAGTAACTATCTGAAGGATCTTAACACAGTGGAAGTTCTGAAAAGTTAAATCAGACAACGAACTGGGAACAAGCAAACCGTAAAAAAGAAGAGAAAGGGGGACTTCAAAATGAATGTTATGAAAACTGACACATTAGAAGGCCTGCATTAAGAGAACACACTATGCACACATCTGAAGGTTACAAATGCCATTTTCTGCATGTTAACTCCGCTTTCAGGGTATTTTCTTTCTTCCTTGCTCAAAGCACTGCTTCAGACAGTTCCCCTGTTGCTTCTCTCAGTTCTTCTTGTGTCAAGTGACAAGTGTTTGGGGGGAAATGAATGTTAAGCTATTGCCACTGGAACAGCATTTCCCATCTTACACTGCACCCTGAAGGCCATCCTTCTGAACAGCCGGATGACAAAAAAGGCCAAAAGAGAGACAATTATTTAACCTGACCCCAAATGACAAGAAACAGCCCTCAAGATATGTGAAAAATCAACCTGTGTAGCAAGAATACTAAAGAGCCAGTCAGAGATTTTAAAATATCATTTTGAAACAAAAACTGAATTATGTAAGAGATCAAAAATAGCTATAAAAATAAGTTAATCCACAGCTTCTCTCTTACATATAAGTAATAATTTGTCTACAAAAATAATAAAAGTAACATCACTTTGCAAAGTAGAAAATTGCTTTTCCTTTCCCTAATGATATAATACCTACTGCCTTTGCAAGCTGGGAATTAATCCACTTTGTCATGCATTGATGGGTGACACAGAACAGTTCTCCTGTATGTATAGACTTTGGTGTTATATTAACTCAATATTCAACACAACTGACAACTGAATGGGCTAGCTGCACCCAGCCCCAACACTCACTGACAGATGGGGAATAAAGATTGTGGAGTATGCCATAATTTACCAAAGCACTGATGCCTATTCACTTCATGCTGCAATGATTTCCAAGTAAACACACCACAAGTACACCATTAATACAAAGAAAATGACAGCCAACGCTTATTCCACAATAGTGCACATTCATACAAGAGCTGGTTTATTCAGGAAGTGCTATGACAATAACAGCTTGAAAAAACACAAAAAGTTCCTAAAAGATATGCACTTGCTCATTTGAATGTTAGGAAATCTAAAAAATGTACAGTACAAATATACAGAATGAACGCTTTGGGCTAAATTCAACAAACCTGCAGGGCATGTATCAAATAGGATAATTTCTTACCTGATCATTTATTACCCAACAATTCCTTTATGACTGGACTGTATTAATCCAGACTGACTGGCAGTCCTTTTGTAGTGAGGCAGAGTGGCCTCCTTCTGGATCAGAGAGGGAGGGACCATTACATGCCTTCATCGTGGGCAGAGCCAAACTCACCCCGCCACCCACACTTGAAGCACAGGGGCAGGACAGGAAGTATAAAGAGAGGGACCTACAGCTCAGCTGGTGTTGGGCCAGGGAAGGAGGCGGACGTCTCAAGCCGTCTGCAGGATCCCAGTTCAGTCACTAAGCTGCACAGTGCCCTGCGAACAGAGGAGGCTGAGGGCGGCAAGGAGTTGCTAGAGCCAATGCCAGCAGTCTATGGAACAGCGAGAGAGAGAGAGCTGCCAGCAGAGCAACACCACTGTAGGAAGTAGCCCAGGGGAACCCGACACTGATCCGCTTGCGCTGCTGGGAAGCAAGGCAACATGTTTTGATTGTTCCTCTGCTGACCCAGTGGTGGGACTACCTGTCACTGTTAGGGCCAGGGGCGGCTCTAGACATTTTGCCGCCCCAAGCACCGAGGGTCCGCTGGTCCTGCGGCTTCGGTGGACCTCCCGCAGGCGTGCCTGCGGAGGGTCCGCTGGTCCCGCGGGACCAGCGGACCCTCCACAGGGCCCTCAGCTGGGACCCAGTGAAGTGGTGGGGGAGGCAAGGACCTCCTAACCCCTCTCACCAACTGCCCACACCTGGGGCCAGTGACCAACTCACCTGAGGCTTAAGGCTCTGGCCACAGACTGTTTGTTGCTCTGCCCTGCCCACAGGGCCAGAGTATATAGACCAGTGGTCCCCAAACTTTTCACATCACGCCTCCCTTTACCCTTGTCCGTGCTCCCCACCCCAGGAGCCAGGGCCGGGAGCAGGGCCACGACTCCGGGGGTGGGGGTGCAGACAGAGATAAGGGGGCCGAGGCTGGGGCTGCAGCTTCGGCAGGGTTGGGGCCAAAAGCAGAGCCACAGCTGGGGGACAAGGCTGCAGGCGGGGCTGCAGCAAAGGGAACAGAGACATAGCTGGGGGCCCAGGCTGAGGGTGGATCTGTGGCCAGGGGCCATGGCTGGGGGTGGGGCTTGGGACAGGAGCCACTAGGAGGATCATCTTAACAAGATTGCAGCCATCCTTAGAGCCCTCAACACCACTGGGCTGATGGCCAATCCTAAGAAGTGTAAGATCAGGTGGCAGGAGACCACCTATCTCAGATACACCCTAGGGTAGGGCTGAGTATGCCCCCTAGTATGAAAGGTCCAGGCTCTGCAGGCCTACCTGCCACTGACAATGAAGAAAAGGTGTAGCAGTCTCTAGGGCTAGCAGGCTATTACCACCATTTCGTCCTCAATTTTGCCTCGGTTGCGGCCCCCTGACAGAGCTCCTAACAAAGGACAGTCCCCGGCATGTACGCTGGACAGTGGAGTGCAGACAGGCCTTCAAAGACTACCTGTGCCAGGAGCTGGTGCTGTTTATAAGTTCATAAGGAAGCTGAGACAGGAATGAAAACCCACCTTATCTTTGTTATGTTATATTCACAGAGTGCCTTTGATACCAAACTGCCCAGCACTTAACTTTTGAATTTGACATCCTTCTGCACTTCCTGACGTAGAATCCTCAGCTGAGGTTTTGAAAACAGTACATTTATAAATATGTGAACAATTAAATAACTTTCATTATAATAAAATAAAAATCAATATTAAATCCTGTAAGTATCAAGACTAGCATAGGAGAACTTAAAATAAAATTGTCAGGTAACAACACTTTAAGAAAACTTATCCATTTCTTACCTGGGAATTTCCTTTCTTGGAATAATAAGGTCCATAAACCCATGACGTTGGGTCTCTACTCCATAAAGCCTTGGAGGCAGACTAAACCTATCAATCAGTGACAGGGGAGGTATGGCTCCACCTCTGACAAACTGCCAGTTAAGACATTTCCATAGCTTAGCAAAACTATTCATTTTATATTGGTAAGGAAAAATTAAGCATTATGGCTAAACAGAACAATCCTCCTGCAAAGCAACAAATTGAATGAAAAAACAAACTCTTGAGTACCAATTAATAATCCCACATCTTTCCCCAAGTCACAGCCCATTCACGGTGGGGTGGATTTGTGGACCTCATTACTCTAAAATAGTAAATTTTCAAGTAAAGCAGAGATAATTTTCCTGTTCTTATTCATAAAAATATCCACAGATTCATGACAGTGGAATTTTCACAGCAGAGTCCACTGGAGTGGAGGAGGGGCAACTATCTACAGTTATGTATAGATTCAAAAGTCAACAGCCCTTTCCTGACAGTTACTGGGTTACTACATTGAGGATCACCCATCTACAGAGGACAACGTCTGTCAGTGAGTGATGTCCAGCTGGCTGAATTTGAAGAACATATGACTAAATGGCAGCTTTACAGATTTCCTCATATGAGGCATATGATCTTCCTGCTCATGAAGTTGCCACAGTTCTGAGAGAGTGAGTTCTGATATTGCAAGATGAAATTACAATTCAAAAAGTATATGTCAAAAGCATACAATACCTCAGCCACCTAAAAATGGATGATTTTGAAAACTTCTTTCCCTTTGACACAAATAAGAAAGCACAAACAAAACATGTATCTTTCTGAACTGAGCTGCATGGTGAAAATATGTTTGGAGAGCTCTGCAGATGTGCAAAATATGCCACAATTTCTCTTTGCACTGGAGCTGGGAAGAAGGATGGAAGGACAATTTACTGTGCTCTCCAGAACCTGGAGTTAAACTTTGGTATGAAAACAGGATCAGTTCTGAGTACCAGCATCCAAACCTCAAGAGGCTCAGATGGGAGCGGCTATCCAGGCAGAATCTTCTATTGAAGCACTGGTGACCTTGAGAGCAGTGTTTTACCCTGTCATGTTATATTTACTTCCTGTTTAATACAATTACTCTGTTGAATATATATATATTGTGTGTGTGTTATTTCTTGGGAGTATCCAACTATCTGGCAAAGAAGTGAAGGTTACCCTGTGGTTACAATTTTCCTTCCAATCTGCCCTGATGACTCTGCCAGGAAGGTGCGACAGAGGAGTCAGGATCCAGATGAACTCAGGCCTGTCCAACAAAATTCATAAGTAGACTGGTGTTAAAGGAGGTAACCAGATGGATAAGGGCACCACAGTAATAAAAAACAAACCAGAAATTTCAAATGATTCTACATGGGCAGAATTTCTCACAATGAATTAATGGATTAGTTCTTCCAGAGGCTGAGCTTATGATTGACAGTTTTAAAGACTGCCCCATAAACTGAGCAGGATCAAATCTTCCTGTCAGGATTTCAGGATGAACCTTTGATAAAAGTAAACTGCAATCATTTTCCTAACTATTTTAAATACACCGAGTGTGCTAGGAAATATTTTTTTAAAAAGACAATGTAAGAGACAATTACAGTATTTTGTGATATACCACTTCTAAAAAACAGGTGTGTGGCATGCCTATTGTTTCAATGAAATGCATACATAATGCCACAAAAAATACTGCAACTCTTACTTACTCTTTTAAAAAAAGAAAAAATCTAACCTCTTTAAAAATGACTTGATAGAAAGTGTAGCACAGAAATTACTTGATCTTTTGCTATCTGACATTTTTGAAAAACAACATCTGGGATAATTCATCATGTAACAATCTTTCTGATTATCTGTTGTGAACCTGGTCTTCCAGCACAATAACAGCCCTGCTTCAGATAATGTTAGTCACAGATAGGATATTCTGTGCAGATTCCAGTTAGAGAATGACTAACGAGTTGGTTCCATGTCTGATAGCCAGGAAGAAGGGACTTTAAACCAGGGAGACAAACTTAATTTTGAATATTATTAAAGTTTGAACAGTGCAAATGTGTGTCAAGGATGCCTTAAAATATTGACCAATAAATGTGGAAGTTGGATGGACCAGCCTTACTTGGCATCTAAGGAAACTAAACTTGTTGTAAACAAGAGAAGTAAATACTGTTTTTACATGTGGGTGATTTATTTCTTATTGCACTCCCACACAGAGGAGAAAGGAGATATAACGACCCACTCCCCATTTAAGCCCAAGCGGGCTGCATCATCACCAGAGCCTGTGCAAGCGGGAGAGCAGCTGCCGTCAGGCTGCTACTCCACCTCCTGTGCAGATGTGGGGAGATGGACAGGCAGAGGTGGGGAAGGGGTGGAGCTTTAGCCCTAAAGCAACCACAGAGGTGAGCAGCAATTTGTACCAGCAAAAATGCTTGTGCAGATGACTGTCCCTCTGGAGCAAGGGGAAAGCAGGGGTAAAACTGTGATTCTCTGAGCACAAAGGGCTGCATTACTGTCGCAGGTCTTTGCAGCATTTTTGTTTAATATATTTTTCCAAACCATACCTCCAAAAGAGAAGTAGATTTTAGACTTCTTCCTTGTAAAAGTTTGATGTGCCTTTATAACATGTCTTTACATGTAAAAGCACATAAATAAGTGAAAGTCACTTCACTTTCATAAAGCCCAAGTAATCAGTCTTTATGCAGGCAAAGTATTGGACCAGTGAAACCCACCACCACCCCAAAAAGTCAGAGTTAAGCCCCCCCACCTTAGATGCTATGCCAGTTTATAAACTGAAACAACACTCACACATAAGGCATTAGGACATTGTATATGCATAAATGCATCCCCTGAGGCCCCTCCCCTTTGAAGCCTCCATTGTCTCCCTCTTCATCAGTCTATGCGATGCCAGCCTGGAGACTCCATCTAGTAGGGCCAGTCTGGTGGCAGCCCCAACAACAAGGCTTAAGTGGTGCAAAGGGCCTTCACACTATGGTGAATTCAAATGATAGGAGAATTTCTTTTCTCCCAGTAATAATAATACCTACCTCTTACCTGGTGCTTTTCATTCATAGTTCTCAAAGCACTTTACAAATGTAGTTAGTATTATTATCCCAATTTCAGAGATGGCAAAACTGAAGAAGTAACTTGCCCAAGGCCACCTAACAAGCCAGTGGAGGCTCTGGGAGTAAAACCCAGATTTCCTGAGGCCCATTTCAGTACTCTATACCCTAGGCCACACTACAAACAATCAGTAACTTAAGCCAACTATTCATGAAGTGTTATTTTTGCTCCGTTTCTTGTATCTTCTTGAAAGTGTCTTAGTCCATAAACATTCTTTTAAAAATGGCTATAGACAAAAACTGTACCAGTATAACTGAGCAGCATACATTTTGTGTGCGTATGAGTGTGTATAATTGGTAAAAGTATGAATAAATGTATTCTATTTCCTTTCAAAATTTTTTAAATGCTTTTGTTTTCCTCATGAGTTCCTTGACATTTTCCCTTAAAAAAAAAAACAAAAAAAGCAGTAGGCATGTTTCCTATATATACAATACTAAGTGGATACAAGGATTTGTTGTCATAACCACAACAACATTCTGAACTAATAGATGTTGATCCTTACCTAATTTTGAATCTCAGAACAGAAGAGTTATGAGGCATGGCAGAAATAGTGTGTACCAGGAATAAAAGGGGTTGATCACCCAGAGAAAAGGGCTCTTCATTTTTGCTCAGAAATTAACTGTTGTAACCACATTGCCTTGGCCATCTGCACAGAGACCCTGGGTCACTCCCCTCTGCCTTCTGGTCTATGAGGTTCATTACCCAAGTGACTTGGAGAATGGTTTTCTTGGTAACCCCAGAAACATTAGAGTCTACTCTTGGAAGCTATCAGTCTTATCCTTTGAAAAGTGTCTAAAGAGGTCTAAAGGACCATGATTTATCTGGAGCAGCCTACTCTCTCTTCAAGCAGTAACGATAGTGTGCTGAAATGTAAAGAAGTAGAATTGCTTTTCTGGCCAGCCAAGGTATGTTCTCTGTCTGCCAACCTTCCTCCTATAGCAACTCATCTTTCAAATTAAGAATGTGCTTAATCAGCATATGTACCTTATCACTTGTTAATGAGTATAGCTTCAAAATATATCTGGTGTGGCATATAATAAAACACTATAACCCCCTCTTACATTTAGCATAAACTAGTCATAAAGGATTTCCCCCTTATCAAGGTTGTTGGTTCTTGTACCACCTCTTGTATCTGTTGAGTTCACATTTTTTATTATTTGTATTATGTTAACAACCAGAGACCCAAATAAGATTAGGGTTCCATTGTGCTATGCACGTTACAAACATATAGAAAGAGACAGTCACAAAGAGTTTACGATTTAAATAGACAAAATAGACATGCTATCCATATTTTACAGATGGGGAACTGAGATTCAGAGGGATTAAGTGTCTTGCCTAAGATAACAAAGGAAGTCTGTGGCAGAGCCAGGAATTCAACCCAGATTTCTATCTTATTCAACTACAAAGCCATCCTTCCTCCTATCATCGTTCCTATTTATCATCCATATCTGTATTATCATCTTTAACTGTATTATCAGCGATGTCAATATGATGATGCTGAAATAGTGGAAAGGAATTTATGTTTCTGTATAGAGCTGATCACTGTGGTATATACGTATTTGTTATGCTTCCCCCACCACCACCACATCCCAGAGAGACAAATTTGGGAAAAGGGAAAATAGAACTTACAGGACAAAATGGCTTTCTATCCATCCACCCAGTCTTTTATGCCATACTCATCTGAGAGCCTTAAGAATTCTAAAACTTCAGGCAAAACTTTGCATTGACAGATCAGGATCAAGGTCACAAAGGAAAAGAACTAAGGGAGATATACCATGCAGGAATTAACCCCTTTCTCCATGTCATCACCATTGTAGCCAAGTGGGTTTGTCTTGAACTAAAAGCTTAGCCTACAAGTCATTATCTGCAAAAATATCCAGGACCTTATTTGCATTCAAAGGGAAAAAAATCCAGCAGCATAATCTTACACTAGGAAAATGTTTTCAGTTTTTTGGATAACTTGGATGTATTATGATACATTTTTCTGTTTTATTACATTTTCTATAACTTTTGATTATTTGTTATTTTGTTCAACAACATTTTTTTTAAATTGCAAAACTAAGATTTTTTAAAAGTATCAAGCTATCTGATGAAGGACTACCTTCTCAAAAGCACCGGCAGTTCCTACTCTTTTGTCTGATATGGCCACATCAACTTCCACGGGCAGCATAGTAAGCAACCAAGAAAATAGAACTGATTCACATCCAGGAGTTTCCTTCAGAAAGGGTCCACCTTACTCCTCTAGCAACTACATCTACAGCAGAACCGATGTACCAACAACCTACTGAGCTCAAAGCATCTTCTATCATACACCAACATGGGAGTTCATATAAGCACAGATTCCAGTTCCAGAAGGGACCATTGTGATCGTATAGTCTGATCTCCTGTAACAGTATAACACAGGCCATAGAACTTCTCCAAAATAATTCCTAGAGTGCATCTTTTAGAAAAACATCCTGTCTTGATTTTAAAATATGATGAAGAATCCACCACGAACCTTGGTAAATTGTTACAGTGGTTAATACTCTCACTGTTAAAAATTTATGCTTTATTTCCAATCTGAATTTGTCTAGCTTCAACTTCCAGCCACTGGACTGTGTTGTACCTTTCTCTTCTAGACTGAAGAGCCCATTATTAAATATTTGTTCTTCTTATCAATACTTATAGATTGTAATCAAATCACCCCTTAAGCTTCTCTTTGCTCATCTAAATACACTCAGAGAGCTCAATCTATCACTATAAGGCATGAAGTATAATCCTTTAATCATTCTTGAGGCTCTTCTCTAAACCCTCTCCAATTTATCAATATCCTTCTTGAATTGTGGGCACCAGAACTGGACACAGTATTCCAGCAGCGATCACACTAATGCCAAACATACAAGCAAATAACCTCTCTAAAATCATACTCGAGATTTCCCTGTTTATGCATCCCAGAATTATATTAGCTCTTTTCATCATAGCATCACACTGGGAGGTCATGTTCAGATTTGGGGCCTTGCAGAATCAGTGCAACCATGGGTATTAGTGCACACTAAGTCTATTTCCACTGAGTCAACGGACAGGAAGCTGTCCTCTCTTTGACTCAAGAGATGATTATCCACCCTTCTACCCATTTAAGAAAAGCAGAACACACTGCACCTGGATAATCACCTCCATGCAGTATGTTCCAAAAAGCAAGAGGGGAAAATAAAACTTCATTACAGAACATCCAAAACAAACCTACTTAATCCTGTTAAAAAGTAAAAGATTGAGGAGGAAATTACCAAAGGTAATTCTAATTACCAGTACATAGAGAGAATGTGCGCACTCCTGCTTAGCCAGATTGCGAGGAGATCTGAAAACACATCAAGAAAGTTAGTCAGTCACCTTTAGAAAGAGCGGGATGATCATGTCACAGAAATTTTTTCCCCTTCTCCATCTGCTGATAGGACAATTTATATCACTGTGATGGCTTGTGTAGATGGAAGTACCAAATCTTCAGAAGGAACACATTAGCTGTGTTTTAAAAAAAAAAACAACAAAAAAAAAACCTCACCAACTACCTGTGCCAGTACTTGAGAATTCTACTTGACTGAATGGATAAATACGTTCTGTTTGATTTTTGGATTTGTTTAATTACATGTCTGAAATTTTCTTTAGCATAAAACAATTAACTACTTCACTTTGTTGAGACAATTGATTCAACATGAATTATTCTGGGTGGGGGAGATGCTAGGGAGTGAATTTCATTAAACAGTGATGGAAGTGGCAGGACAGGCTAGAAATAGGCATGGTATAGACAGTGCTAGTTTCTTTTTAGCAGTTCTGTCAACAAACTTCACCCCTCCTAACCTCCAACACTTCTACTATTCCAAGAATATGCAATGTTATCATGCCAAATTATAATTCACTTTAGGAATTTAGAAAAAAGTCTAATAGGGACTAGTCTGAGACTACCAAATTCATTTAATTATGACCTAACCTATGTTTGAAACCAAGTCTCCAGAGATAAAAGGTGAATTCATAAATGCTTTTAGGTGCTAGCCTATTCAGATTGGTAGGTCTTTCCCCACTACACCTTGTAATTTAGGGCCCTGTCCTTACTAGAAAAATGCACCAACCATTGCAAACACTTCAGAAATGAAGCAGAGCTGAGAAGGAAAATCTCCCCAAAAGGGCAAATGCAGCTCTGAGACATAGCTGAAAATTAAATGGACATGTGTTGACAGAATTCCATCCTCATGTATAGTTTTCAAATGCACAAAAGTACATTCAAGTACATCCATTCAAGACTTTTTTTTTTTTTAGGATTTAGTTGATCAACTAGTCACTTAAACTTCCAAATGTATTATGTTAAATGTCCACTCTGTATTTCAATCATTTTAATTTTGAAAAATAAGACTGTAGTAGAGCAGAACTGCCAAAGGGTACTACATTATATCAACACATACAATCATTTGTGCAACATAAAAGGTAAGATTTTCAGAAGCACAATGTTGGACTAACTCTGTTCCCACTGAAGTCAATGGGAGTCTTACAAACACTGCACACTTTTGAAAACCTAAACCTATATTTAAATATTAGTGAGCAGGCTGCTAACATTGAATCACATGGGCAAAATATATTTTTGTACCTGCTTGACAACACACAGGTAAGCCACAGGATTGGCAACAAAGTATGGAATGAAAAATAGTCTACTAACATTAAACAGTGTTTTCTATTTTTATAGCAAAACAGAGTAAAATAATGCCTCTGAAATGAGAATAGTAATACGTAAAATACAGTACAGTACACCATTGTGTAGTACAATCTCTTTATCATGAATGTACAAAAAATAAAACTGCATTCAAAAATAAAACAATGTAAAACTTTAGAGCCTACAAGTCCACTCAGTCCTATTTTCTGTTCAGCCAATTGCTCAGACAAACAAGTTTGTTTACATTTGCAGGAGATAATGCTGCCCACTTCTTGTTCACAATGTCACCTGAAAGTGAGAAAAAGGCGTTCACATGGCACTGTTTTAGCCAGTGTCAACGACATTTACATGCCAGATGTGCTAAAGATTCATATGTCCCTTCATGCTTCAACCACCATTTTAGAAGACATGCATCCATGCTGGTGACAGGCTCTGCTCGATAACAATCCAAAGCATTGCGAACCAATGCTATCTTCATTTTTCATCCTCTGAGTCAGATGCCACCAGCAGAAGGTTGATTTTCTTTTTTCGTGGTTTGTGTTCTGTTGTTTAGCATTGGAGTGTTGCTCTTTTAAGACTTCTGAAACCATGCTCCACACGTCATCCCTCTCAAATTTTGGAAGGCACTTCAGATTTGTAAACCTTGGGTGAAGTGCTGTAGCTATCTTTAGAAATCTCATATTGGTACCTTCTTTGCGTTTTGTCAAATCTGCAGTGAAGGTGTACTTAAAAGGAACAACAGGTGCTGAGTCATCATCCAAGACTACTATAACATGAAATATATGGCAGAATGCAGGTAAATCAGCTGGAGACATACAATTCTCCCCCAAGGCGTTCAGTCACAAATTTAATTAACGCATTATTTATTTAACAAGCGTCATCAGCATGGAAGCATGTTCTCTGGAATGGTGGCCGAAGCATGAAGGGGCATACATATGTTTAGCATATCTGGCACATAAACACCTTGCAATGCTGGCTACAAAAGTCCCATGCAAACGCCTGTTCTCACTTTCTGGTTACATAATAAATAAGAAGTGAGCAGCATTATCTCCCATAAATGTAAACAAACTTGTTTGTCTTAGTAATTGGCTGAACAAGAAGTAGGACTGAGTAAACTTGTAGGCTCCAAAGTTTTGCATTGTTTTGTTTATGAGTGCAGTTATGTAACAAAAATGACATTTGTAAGTTGCACTTTCATGATAACGAGATTACACTCCAGTACTTTTATGAGGTGAATTGAAAAACACTATTTCTTTTATCATTTTTACAGTGCAAATATTTATAATAAAAAATAATAATATAAAGTGAGCAGTGTACACTTTGTATTCTATGTTGTAATTGAAATCAATATATTAGAAAATGTAGAAAAACATCCAAAAATATTTAATATATTTCAATTGTTATTCTATTGTTTAATAGTGCGATTAAAACTGTGATTAATTTAGATAAATTTTTTTAATCACGATTAATTTTTTTTAGTTAATCGAGTGAGTTAACTGTGATTAATCAATAGCCCTAATTTTTATGTCTGATTTTGTAAGCAAGTAGTTTTTAAGTGAGGTGAAAGTTGGGGTACGCAAGAAAAAGCAGACTCCTGAAAGGGGTACAGTAGTCTGGAAAGGTTGAGAGACACTGCCTTAGGGCACTATGACCATCGGAAGGAAAGTTTCTTGTGCTACTGAATGACTATTAAATCAACTGCTTGAACTAATTAGTGATTAGAGCTTCAGCAGAGCTAAGGAGAAACTTTGCAGGAGTCCTACGGTACTCTCTGAGGTTTTATGTGGGATAATGTGTACAATTATAAACGTAACCAATAAGAGTCAATGGCCACATTTCCCTTATTAGTGATTAAAGGGGTATTTCAAGTTGGCAATCTAGTCAATTAAAAAAAAAAGTTAGTTAAAAGCAATTCCAGATATTACACCTGATCATTTTTGCAGTTGTAATATCACACTGTGCTGCATTTAATGTGTTTGTCTCTATCCCCTGTTACTGAGTGAAAAACTCATACAATGAGAAACTGACTAATTCACTAGATGGGGGAACATAAAACTGTCTATACATAACATGCCGTAAAAACATTTTTTCTTTAATCTCTTTATTTTATAACCACCTTTGTGAGTTTCTGGTAACAATATGTGAGGTGCTCAGAAATATGATGTAAATTTATAGTAAAAATCTGTATATTCATATTTTTTAAAAGACTCCATCACACACATGCAATATAAACAAGCCAAATCCATTTTCAGAGCAGCCTGCCCCAGCTTCAAGAAAACAAACCCTTTCTCCATCCAGCATTAAAACAGTCCAGTTTCTTTCTAAGATTCTCATCCCACCCAATTACGTCATATGAGAGAGGCTCTCCAAGGTAGGACTCAGAATATCTATGCTGGAATTTCATTCAAAAAAATACCATGTCATTTTCTGGTTTAGTAAAGTCTTCTCCTTAATAGCACCACTGGATTGGAACACATTGTAGCCACAGAACCCTCCAGGGTTCCTAAAAGAACTGTACACCCCCTCACATAATGTCTGGATCATTATGTCTGGATACCTCCTCTAGACAAAATGATAAGCATAGCCCCAGTGCAACACTGTCTTAGGACAATGGTTCTCGATCAAGGGTACATGTAACCCTGGGGGTATGCAGACGTCTTCCAGGGGGTACATCAACTTATCTAAATATTTGCCTAGTTTATCAACAGGCTACATAAAAAGCACTAGCGAAGTCAGTACAAACTAAAATTTCATACAGATAATGACTTGTTTATTCTGCTCTATATATTATGCACTGAAATGTAAAAGTACAATATTTATATTCCAATTGATTTATTTTATAATTATATGGTAAAAATGAGAAAGTCAGCAATTCTTCAGTAATAGTGTGCTGCATCACTTTTGTATTTTTATGGCTGATTTTGTAAGCAAGTAGTTTTTAAGTGGGGTATAACTTGGGGATATGCAAGACAAATCAGACTCCTGAAAGGGATACAGTAGTCTGGAAAGGTTCAGAGCCACTGTCTTAAGAGACTCCTTCCTCAAAGACCCTTCCCCCAGAATAGCACACTCACTCCTTGCATACTGCAGACATTCTCAGGCAGAGTACAACTTTTCTTCCAGCACCAAGGCTCAGACCACAAAGGGACTTAGGTGTTGCAATGCTTAACTTTTAGGAAAAAGATCTTGGAGTTATTGTGGATAGTTCTCTGAAGATGTCCACACAGTGTGCAGAGGTGGTCAAAAAAGCAAACAGGATGTTAGGAATCATCAAAAAATGGGATAGAGAATAAGACAGAGAATATATTATTGCCCTTATATAAATCGATGGTACACCCACATCTTGAATACTGCGTATAGATGTGGTCGCCTAATCTCAAAAAAGATATACTGGCACTAGAAAAGGTTCAGAGAAGGGCAACTAAAATGATTAGGGGTTTGGAGAGGGTCCCATATGAGGAGAGATTAAAGAGGCCAGGACTTTTCAGCTTGGAAAAGAGGAGACTAAGGGAGGATATGATAGAGATATATAAAATTATGAGTATGTGGAGAAAGTAGATAAGGAAAAGTTATTTACTTATTCCCATAATACAAGAACTAGGGGTCACCAAATGAAATTGATAGGCAGCAGGTTTAAAACAAATAAAAGGAAGTTCTTCTTCACACAGCGCACAGTCAACTTGTGGAACTCCTTACCTGAGGAGGTTGTGAAGGCTAGGACTATAACAGTGTTTAAAAGAGAACTGGATAAATTCATGGAGGTTAAGTCCATTAATGGCTATTAGCCAGGATGGATAAGGAATGGTGTCCCTAGACTCTGTTTGTCAGAGGGTGGAGATGGATGGCAGGAGAGAGATCACTTGATCATTACCTGTTAGATTCACTCCCTCTGGGGCACCTGGCATTGGCCACTGTCAGTAGATAGGATACTGGGATAGATGGACCTTTGGTCTGACCCAGTACAGCTGTTCTTATGTTCTTAGGTGCCATAAAAATCACTGGAATCCACAAACCCTGTGTTAAGTGCCTATGCTCCCTATACAATGCATGGAGAAAGATAGGGGCTTGGAATGGGATCCACAAAAGCCTGCACACTAGGTGGGGAGCTACCTAAACTGGCCAATCACAGTTTCTGACAAGAACGGTGTGTTCTAAACCCTGCCCTTCTCAAGTCCTGCTAAATCCAGGCTGGAAGGAGGCACCTATCTCTGCTTGCAAACCACAGGACTCTCTCCTGAAAACAGGTCCCTATGCTGTTTCTTCACAGAATGGTGGCAAAATACACCAAACGCTACACAAGACATCAGGAGGGAGGGAGGCAGACTCCCTGTTAACTCAGGGGTTAGGAACTCCCCAGGATGGGGGAGACCCCCCATTCAATCCTCCCCCACCACATAAAGGATTTAAGCAGCTTTCAGGTAAGTGTCCTAACCCCTGGACTACAAAGTCACTCTCGTGGACTTTCTGGTCCATTGCATATTTAATACACAGTGGAACAACTTCAGTAGGAGAAACAGTGAGAGACCTCATCAAAATATCCCATAATCCAGCAGTTAGGGCCCTCACCTGGGAAATCCCTCCTTCTCTTCAGGGGGAAATTGAACCAGGGTCTCCCATTATCTAACCACTGGGCTACAGGATAGGCCCCCTCTTCTCTTAGCCATTTTGAGTGGAGTTAGACATGATCTGAGCATACTTATGGGATCAGGCCCCACAGGCGACATAGATGGAAGAATGTAAATATCCACCTGGTTTGAATTGAGGATCATGCTGGGGCTCAGTGAGATTGATGTCCAGGAATCAACCTGAGGCAGCAATGCACATGCCAAGAGGAAGAAACTTAGATGCTTTGAGAAATTTTACATAAAAAATGAAGGTGCTTAGTAAGATTAAGTGCCTACAGACTTAGATAACAGCTGAATGAGGGTGGTTTGTGGGTCGCAGTAGCACCTAAATCTTGGCTTTAGGCATCTAAGCTGTTTGTGAACCTGGGCCCAACACACCTCCCAGTGCTCGCTCTCTCTTCAATTTAATTCTATCAGCCAATCTTATCCCAACAAGTGCTAAGACCACCTCTAGATATGTTTAAAAACCTTTTCTATTGCCTTCTGGTAGCTCATGCACACAATTGGAGTCAGATTGATAGACTATGTTATGCTCTTATGTTATGTTCTTAATTTTCAAGGGCATGGCACACCATGGATAGGCTTCTTCCATTCTTATGACTGAGCAGCCAATGTAAGATTTGATTTCCAACCACTTAGGGAAAGTGGAGATGATACTAACCAAAGTATACATTGGGTCTTATAAAACCTGGTTCACTTTACCTTAATAATGATGGCACATTTGAAGATTATAAAACTTATCTGCATCTAAAAACTACTCCTCAGCATCTGTGGACTGTATTAACTATTCTGTTTACCATGTTTGATTTGACAGCTTTTTTAATTTTTGGAAAAGACTCTTATATTTACAGCAAACTAAAATAAATATTATAGAAAGGACACTGTTGAAATTGTTCAACAATGGATTAAAGGATCCCAGAGTTGTAAATTATGAAGAAAAATTAGCTGTATGAAGAAAAATAGCTATAGTTGGGATTATAAATAGAGCTGGTAGCAGTCCCTGTTAAGAAGGTTGCCCAACACTCTTTTTTTCAGTTGCTTAGAACTCTGCCAAACTTTAACCAACTGGCTGGTCTATTCTATGTTAGGTATCTGCCTCAGGCTGATCTTTTTGGGGGGTGGGGGAGGTAAAATTTTAGACAAAATGTTTCAGCGGTTTCTGAAAACAATGGGGGGTGGTGTCTTGGCCATGTTAAAAAAATCTGGCAGTCTTTTCTGTGAAAAGCTTTAGCATCCTGGAGCAAAGATGTTAAATAAAACAGATAGATGCTCTTAGTATCAGAGATGTGCCTTTCACTGTCCCCATGAAAATCTGCCCAAATTTTGCCAAGTTATAAGACTTTGATCATCACAATTTGCACATGGACAGTAGAGACTTCTGAGATTTAGCAGCTAAATCCCCAATAATTCCATCTGCACTGGGCATTATTCAGCCTGCCATTGCAGCTCTGGGCTGCTGCAAGCCATGTCACCTCTATGTCTGGGCATGTGAAATGAGAGCTAGGATACTATCTCTCATGTGCTCTCAGTGATCCCATGCTGGGCCCAGGCAGCATAAAGGAGAAAGTTGCCTTATTCAGATGCAGAGAGAACAAGAGACCTGGGGGGGGGGGAGTATATTGGGACAAGGAGAGAGGGGGATAAGGTGGAGCGAGGCAGACTGGAACTTGCTAGGCAAGGAGACTGGGCCTGAGAGACAGTGAGCAGGGGGAAGGAAGTGAGGGAAGGAGGAAAATCAGATCTGAGGAAGAGCCAGGTTGCAGGGCAGGAGAACTAGGACTAGCAGGGGAAGAAGACTGGAACAAAGAACCAGGGAAGAAGGGGATAGGGGAATGGGACACTGAGATTGGACAAGGAGCCAATGGGGATGAGGAATGTGGGCAGGGAGGGGTTAATGGAGGCCAGACTAGGGGAGAAATAGATTGGATGTTGAGCTGGCCGGGGGGACGAGACTGGGAAAGTCTAGGCAAGGAAACTGAGAACAAGGAGCAACTGAGCAAAGAGACAGGGACAGATATAAGTGGGGAAACAGAGACTGAAACAAGATGCCGTGAGGGACTTGCTGGATATGTAAATTGGAGTCACATGGAGCAAAAGGGACCATGCCTGGGAGAAATGGGTAGAAGAGTTTGTGTGTACTAGAGCATACTCCACTCCAGGGCCTGGAATGGAACCCAAGATTCCTGACTCTCACTATTCCTCTGCCATCTGCAAATATCTGTGAAATCCACTGATAAAGTGTCCCATACCATGCTAGTGCTAATCCATACTGAAGATGACAACCCATCAGTTACCTACTGCTATCAGTTTCTCCATTAGCTCAAGTGACAGGTCTGTGTGGAGGATGTAAAGATTCCAATCCTGCTGAACCATGTCGCTACCAATATGATGCCACTTGACATAATGACATAGGGTCCTGTGAAGGGGTCAGAAGCCATACCCACCTCTGACATCCTTCAGAGGGGGATTCAGCCAACCCAATTAATCCCCTAGTTAACTGCTAAGGTGTATGACTGATTTAATTAAATAAGGAAGTTAATTAAATAAAGGCTTATGAGGAAACCCATGAGAAGAAAGAAAGTTTTTGAGGAGGGGAGCTCCTAGAGAGCTTGAACTAAGTAGAAGCTGTACTCCTAGAGCAAGGGAGTCTGAACTAATCAGGAGAGAAACCCGATGAAGACTCAGGGAGAAGGTAAGTAATGGACTCAGCTGGGGGACAGATTGGGTCTGATTGAATCTCTCAGCCAGGAAGTTGAGGGTTTGTATTGGACTTTCTGTTAAATAAATTCTATGGGGAAGGTGGTCCAGAATACCTGAAGCTTGTCTGAGGTTTGTTTATACTCTGGCTGGAGGAAAATTGAGGCGGGACTCCTCAGATGCACCACAGCTGACCCCAAGAGAGTGTACGTGCCTGCACTGTGGCACAGAATTTTGCTGGGGAGGGTTCAGTGTGGTTTCTTAAAAACCTAGGAAATTAAACACATAAACCTAAGTTAAAACAACATTACTAAGACTGCAAAATCAAGTGTTTAAAAAGTTAGGATATACCAGAATTAAGGTTGCCTGTGCAATCCTAATTCCCCCCCCCATTTTATATATGCATTATAACAGTCTTTATTTGCATGATCACATTCCAATTTTTCCATAAGGGCCCTGCCTCATTCACTGAGGAATAAATCAAGACTGCGTGGTGAAGGAGACTGTAGATTCCTGCTTCATTTGTTGCAGAAGTTATAAAGGGATAAAGTCAATGAAGCAGGGGATTGCAGGAAGAGAAAAGATGGTCTCATGGTTAAGGCAGATGAATGCTGCCCTGGATAACTGTATTCTATTCCTGCTTGTGTTTTAGAGTTTCTGTATTATGCTGTCAAGTCACTTAAACCAAACTTTTCACAAGTGGTCATTATTTGTGTTCCTCATTTTTAGGGTACGTGACTTGACACTCTGAGGCTTGATTTGCAAAAGTGACGAGAGCACTTACAATTGAAGTCAATGAGAGCTCCGCTTTGAATCTATGGAGTGTTATATAAAGGTAAATAGTCTGAAGAAGTTTCAGAGTAGCAGCCGTGTTAGTCTGTATCCGCAAAAAGAACAGGAGTACTTGTGGCACCTTAAAGACTAACAAATTTATTTTAGCATGAGCTTTCATGAGCTACAGCTCACTTCTTCGGATGCATAGAATGGAACACACAGACAGGAGATATTTATACATACAGAGAACATGAAAAGGTGGAAGTATGCATAACAACAGGAAAAGTCTAATCGATTGAGATGAGCTATCATCAGCAGGAGGAAAAAAAACTTTTTGAAGTGATAATTAAGATGGCCCATAGAAGGTGTGAGGAGAACTTAACATAGGGAAATAGATTCAATTAGTGTAATGACCCAACCATTCCCAGTCTCTGTTTAGGCCAGAGTTAATTGTATCTAATTTGCATATTAATTCGAGTTCAGCAGTTTCTCTTTGGAGTGTGTTTTTGAAGTTTTTTTGTTGCAAAATTGCCACCTTCAAGTCTGTCACTGAGTGGTTAGAGAGGTTGAAGTGTTCTCCCACTGGTTTTTGAATGTTATGATTCTTGATGTCTGAAAAAGCAGGTTCTTGTTCTCAAATTTAATACCCAAAATTAGTGGATAATTTTTACCTCAATCTCTTTCTGCCTCAATTCTTCATCTATAAAATGAAGATAATATCCCCTCACCTCACCGGAGTGTTGTGAAAATAAATAAATATTTGTAAAGCACTCAGATACTATAGTGAGGAGTATCGCAAAAAAGTCCATGAGAGAATTCTGTCTGAGTACAATGCAATAAATAAGACATAGGGCTACACTTGGACACTGAGGAGAAAACAGTGTATTGAATAGCTTCCCATTAAATGAGCACCATCCATTCTGTGCACTAAAGGAGGCAGAAGTCCTGTTTGGAAGAAAAATAGTATGTGACTGTGACACTCTGAACCTCAAAGTAGCACCCTGGAACCTCCATATTCACCACTGTCATATAATTATGATATGTTTTGTACAAAGTATTCCTTGTGAGGTATCATTTTAAAAGTCCTCATATGGTGAACATTAATATTCTATTGGACTGTATGTGCTATCATTGTATGTGAAGTTATGAAGTTTTGCTATGTGTCTGTTACTGAAATATGTTGTGAGGTTGGGAACACCCACAATCAGTCTTTCAGGTACAACAATGGAGTAACCAGACAGCAGTTAATGACTCATTAACACACATCAAGGAAAGAATCCACCATCCCAGAAACTGTATAGAAAGGAGACATCTCAGAGGGAGCACATATACAATGGACACTGTTTGACCCATGTCATAGCAAAAGATCTTTCCAACAAGCTGGAAGAAACTATAAAAGCGGGGAAGGGACATCATCCTTGGCCTCAGTTTACCGCACAACTCAACACTTGGAAAGAAACACGTTTGAAGAATAAAGACTTTGAACTGGGGGAGGGTGGTCCTGGGCTGGAAGGCAGCTCCAGCCTATGCATTGAGGATCTGTGACCTGATTGTAGCATTTGTCAGGGTGAGACACTGCTTGATTCAAATCCTATATAGTTTGTAAAACTTATACTGCGGATTTATTTTTATTTCTTAAGTAACCAACTGTGATCTCTAGGCTTGCTACTTATCACTTAAAATCTTTCTGTAGTTAATAAATCTGTTTTTATATTTATCTACATATAAATAAATGTATTTTATATTATATCTAAAACAGTTTGTTTTGGTTGAAGTGCTTGCAAATCTCAGCTCAGTTTACAAAGGCTGGTGTGTCCTCTCCACATCAAGGAGGAGTAGACTGGGTAATGAACTTACACTGGCCATGTTTCTGACCAGTGCAAGATGGTACAGTTCTGGGATGCAAGGAACGGGAGCAAGGGCCAATTGGCTGGATCCTCTCTATTGTTGGTTCATGAATGGCGGAGAGATCATTCATGTAACTCAGTTGGGTGTGTCTCTTTCTGTGTAAGTGAACTACCTGCCAGAGATCTGTGGCTTGCCAACAGCATCACAGTGTGAGAGGCAGCCCAGGTTGATGGGACAGAGGGCTCAGTGGTCCCACAGTCCAGGTTGCACCCCAGGGACCCCGACACAGTGACCATGTACCTAAAGACTGTCAAAAATGCAAACACCAGGGGAGCAAATTAAGGTTTCCTGGGCAACCTTAGCATCAATCTGCTCCTTAAACTATTTTGAAATAGTTAATTTTTCCACATTCTTGCAACGAGCTCTAGCTAGGCAGATACCAGAGCCCCTATAGAATCTCTAACTTCAGTGGAACTCCATTGGCACAAAGGTCATTACAGGTGTAGGGCCTAAAACTACAGTATAGTCAGCTTATATTTTAGCTATAGCTGAAATACAAAACTGCCAAATGCATTAAAGTCCTCCCACATTTGATCAGAACATGTGTTCTAGAAATGCACTCCTAAGAATGGCAACATTTGAAAACTGACAGCCACAAAAGCTCAAGCAGCTTGAAGTCATGAGTTTCCCCTAATTTTGGAACACTTTCGTTGTTTTGTAATAAGATCAGACTTTTTTTTTTTTAAATTTCTATAATTTTTTGTCACCCAATCCTCAAATGTAAGCAAACATTTGTCAGATTATTGCTGAAACTTGTGAGTTAGTCACAGTCCTTAACAGATCCTCCAAAGGCTAGCCTATGGGGCCAAAGAAGCCTGTGGACATGGGTTCTCAGTTATGTTGTGCGTCTGCCATACCAGTAAAAACAAAACCGTGAGGATGTTTGGATTTTTGCAAATTCCTTCTCTTCAGTTGAGCAGCTTCTAGCACAACATGGGGAAGACCAGTGAAGAATTTGACTCACCTGAATGCATCTGATGCAAGGGGAGACACCTTCACCTTTCCCCTTCCACCTTCCCCTCCCCCCCCCCACCCTCAACAGTTCCAACTACTCAGTGCACAAGGGAAAGAGAAAAAAACAACAAAGCAGAACCATCAGACACTGAAGCAATGGCAGACATCGCAACTTTGTGAGGCAGCTGTGTGATATGGTTTGGGGAACCCCCAAAACTAACTTCACAGTCGAATCCCAAAATCTTACAGTAGGTGTTTGGTCAAGAAGAAAAGCCACCAGCATTGCTGGTTTCCTTTGAATATCATCCATAGGTGAGGAAGGGAAAACAAGAGGAATAATTTTCTTGTATGTTGAATTTGAAGTTTTATGATAAGTTAATTAAATAGGGCATTTTAAAGCAAAAAACATTTGTTTTGTTTTTTCAATATTCTTATCACAAAGTCATCTGAACACAGTTGGTTCAAACTTTCCTAAAGAATTTGATTCAATACTGCATCACTCCAGTTTTACACCACTGTAACTGAACTTCACTGAAACCGGTGACATCAGCATAAAACAGTAATGCAGAGGTGAATCAGGCCATAAGACTGTTTGAACTTACACCAGCTAGAATAGTCCCCTATTTTCCAGTGGTCCGAGAGCAGTCAAGAGCATCATACTCTACCCTCTCATGCCCTTTGCTGGACCTACCATGCCCTCTGCACTGATGATACCACAAGAGGCATCTGACAATTATCCTAAAAATGTACGAATCCTCAGCTTCTCCTTTAGGACATCTTCACAGTCACTTTGCACCACTACAGTAGTGCATGTTGACTTTAGTGGGGGTTGATGACCTGGCCCTATAAATGCAGTTTATGGAACAATAGCATGAGTATAAAGCCTTATTATCACACGATTCCATATGGTTTCTTATATCATCCGCCTTCCAGTAGTGCATTGAGCAACAAGACCAATATCTATCGTGTGGCTTACATACACTCTCTTCATCCTCTCTCACACTACCGTTAAGGTCTTCTCTCATTAATTTGTCTGCAGCACTTCACTCAAAATATGAATAAATTAGCAAATATGTATGATGCTTAGAATATTAGATTTAAGTTTTTTAGCAATGTATACAAATGAATCCATTTTAATAAATCTATTTAAATGCACAGGAAGAGGAATTCACACATTTGAAAACTAACAAATGCTGTACTAAGAAAAGGGAACACAGAAGGAAAATGTATTGTGATCTGAGGGCCCTCTGACAAATGGTATAAGGCTGTTATAAGACTAAAAATACCTCTCCTAACATTTAACTTGCCATACCTTCTGCTCTCCAGTAAGTTCATCCTCTTATCAGTGTGCCTGTCTTTCCCCTTACACAACAACTATTTATCTCTTGACATAATTTGCTAAGTATCCTTTGCAAGTTCCTCATCCACTTTTTGTATCAAATGCAGTGTACAATTTATTTCACAAGTTTCTTGCACTTAACACATTTACAAATCCCACCAGATTACAAACCGGCATTAACAAAAACCATACCCCATGAAAATACATTCCTCAACCATCCATTTCACTGGTTCTATCAAAAGCATAATGGATATTAATGCCACTTAAAATAAGGATTCAGCTTCTTATACAATTTTAAATTATAAATTTGATCAAGTGGCATGAAAAATTACACTTTCATCTCTGTTAAACTAAGAATCAGACAAGCTTCTCTTTCCTTAAAAATTAAGATACTGTTTTTCTTGTTAAAAGATGCTTAGAGCTTTGCAGTGGTTTTATCTTTTTCAAAATTACCCCCGTTACAGTCAAATTTTAAAAAGTGTTCATTCAATCCTTAAGAAAAAGTGAGACAAATTGTTGTTAGGTTTAAAGTCAGACCCCAAAATGTATCTTAGCCTTTAGCAACTTCCAACATATTTAAACAAACAGTAGTACTTCAATTCAAATCCTCTAGTAGACATGTAGATATTAAACTCTAATAGTCAAATCCTGTAATGAGCTCTGTTCAATCAGTGGGGCTCTGCATAGTCACAGGGATCCACCCAAGGAGAGTAATTTGCAGGATCAGGACCTTTGTTTTAAATACAGTAGCTACCTGCAGGAGCACTAGTTAATTTAGGGGGTTGTTAATGTGATCTGAAGCCTTTCATCACTTATCTGCTAATCTGAACCTGAAATTCCTAAACAGTGACTAACTGTGGTTATAAATGACTTTCTTATGGCTATTTTATGGCCTATGATAATTTGGTGCTAACTAGTTCATTCCAAATGGGCAAACCTGTCAAAAACCACCACAAGCATTATGGTTGGCAGGCTCAGCAGAAAGACCAAGGACTGAATAGGCATAGAAATTTTAAATTACCCTCTCGTCCTTAAAGGTCATCTATCCAAACAAATTCAAGCTCATTGGTGAACCAATGTAGGAAGGCTTGCATTAATACTGCAAGTTGAAGGGAAGACTTCACTTTCCAGTACTTTCAGTCCTTGTATCTTTCGTAAGCACTGGATTCATTTTAAAATAAAAATACACCACAATAAGCCAGTATCACAGTTAGCTATCAATGAAGGTTGAAAAGCTAATGAATATAAATGCTTACATCTCCTCTAACACAGCCTAAGAAAATTGCAATGAAAACTTTGAGCAAAGCGTATTGCCAAAATATTCTCTTTGTATGTCTCATCTCTGAATCCTTTGTTCTATATAGATCATCCAGTTGTGGCCAGTACTCAAACTAGTTACAACCACAAAAATACTTTATCGTTTATTTGAAAATATTAAATACTTAGTCTCGATCTTTTCTATTCAGTTTATTGGGAACCAAACTGATAGTGCATTTCAATGTACCTGGTTTAATTTTAAAAGTGCTGGAACAGTCATTTGTGAAGACTTCAGATCCTAACAGCCGTAGGCTTCACATTTAGAATGTTGTATTTTATTTTTATCAGATAAAAAGATTAGAGGGCCATGTAATACTCTTGTCCATATGACCAACTCATCATCCCATTAGAAACCCTGTGTAGCTGTACCAGAACTTTCATTTTCAAGATACATGAGCTTTTGTCATACACTGACATATATCTTCTACAATGTGAATTTTCAATTTGATATAAAAATGATGGATATATCATACAATTCAGAAAGCATAGAGAACAGCAACCTGTCACTGAATTTAAAATTTATGGCAACCTGTTTGAAGTGCATTGCATTAAGACTGGTACTGTTTTTATTACATCACATTTTAAAGGGACTACTACTGTGGGCAATGGGATATACCAATGTGGGGCTTCCTCAGTCTCTCCTGTTCAAGCTGTCCCACTGTGGCTAAATAACAAGAGTGATCAGAGCATGGGGACTAGACACAGGGTTGCTCAGCACCCAAATGGGTGCCCTAACCATTGGACTATAGAATCATTCTCACACACTCTCTCTCTCTCTTTGGCCCAGTGACGGTTCCACTGTAAATAAATGCCTCAATAGTCACTGAGCCAGAGAGAGCAAGAGAATGTGAGATGGATTCGGTAGTTCAGTGATTAGGACACTCATCTGGATTGGGGGTGACCCGAGGTCCACTCCCCCTGCATCATAATTCATCCCTACTGAAACAGCTTTAGCAGGAGACACTGAGGGAGCCCTACATCAGAATATCCCATAGCTCAGTGGTTAGAGCACTCTCCTGAGCAATGAGGCCCCTGTTCACATCTTTTCTTCCCCTTTGGCAGAGAGACAGGAACTTAACATGGATCTCCTGCATCCCAGATGAGTGCTCTAACCATGGGCTACAAGTTATAAGAAGGATGGCAGCACCAGCAGCACCTCCTCCTCCAGCCATCTTGTATGGCGTGAGGCTGGTGCTTAACTCATTTTCACAAGGATCACCTTAGGAGCCTGATTCCAATTCATGGATTGCTAAGCAGCCCAGACTCAAGCACCTATCTCGAACAGAAGGATGGGACTTAGCACGCACCACTCTCACCACCATCTCCCATTGGCTACTCTAAGCAGGTCCCTATCTGGCATGCTGGTTTTTGTGGATTGCATTCTAAGGTGCTTATCTCTCCCCATTTTACTGTACAAGGAACCAAGGAACCTAACTCAGCTTTGTGGATCACAGTAGTAGTGTTATTTTCTTGGCATCTAAAAGTTAGGGGCCTGGACACTCAGCATTGCAATGCCCAGGTTCCTTCCTGAAGCCCACCCTTTGTTGGTACCTCATTGAATGAATTGTTCATACTCCATTGACTAATAGTTACTAAACCCCATCCCCATGTAGTTGCACAAGTGCTTTTCTACAGTAGTTTATCTTTCTGCCCCCTTGCAGGCCTATTGCTTGTTTAATTATTGCTTTGCCTACGTATTTAATAAACTGATTGTGTTCTAACTTTTTTAAAGTTTAGGATAGTTTGTAACACTAGACTTTGTACAAATCCCAAACAAATTCAATAAAGATGCATTTTTAATGTGCTTAGTAAGCTCTGAAATATGGTGCTAAAAGAAATATTGTTTCAGTATATTAAGTACTGCACAAATGTATGTGCATAGTTTTTACTGCAAGATGAAGGTTACTTTTACTAGTCACAGAAAATATTTTTTAATGAGTCCATTTAATTGATTCAGGGATCTACCGGGTACATGTAAAACTGGCTCCACGGCTAATCTCAAGAAGCCCAATTTAAATAGACATTTTAAAATATTTGCCTTTCAAAATAAAAGGTCACATTGGTAGATGCCAATCAAGGATACAGAAAAAGAGAAGAAATGTGAATTATAATTTGCAGAGGATTACATTAACTAGATGTAAGTACATTCTGTTTTACTATAACAATACCCTCTGTTAAGGTTTGCAGGCCTCAGCACAAGTAGTTTGGGAATAGGAATGACAGCATAAACAAAACTTTGAAAAAGAGACAGATTTATGAGGGTGGAGTTCACTATTAAACAGTGGATTAGAACTACTCTATACCCTGTGGCTGAAAATGTCTGAAAGGGTGCAATAGTAAAGGCTGAGTAGACAGATTACAGCAGACTTGGTTTCATAGCCCTCTCCCTCAACATACAGACTATCCAGTTATTAAACTTTAGCTGTAGAGTTCTCCCCTATGTACAAAAACTAAAGAGCTAGTGAGCATCCACACAAACAGTTCAAAGATAAGCAAACTGATGCATTGATTTTATTTGTAAAAGGCTAAATCAGGATATACTGGTTTACCAACTTCATTTTTAAAGTGTAAACATCTATTAAATACAGGGTTAATCAAAACATAGTCGGTACTTTATTTTAAAGATTTGTTTGCAGAATGTATTCCCCCTTTTATGAGATTATTAATTTCTGAGTTGTAATCGCTGACTCGTTATCCCACACTATAGAAATGAACACACTAGTGGAACACACACAATACACTCAGCAATAAAACACAAAACAGCAAAGAAAGTGAAAGCTGCATTTGTTCAGCATGTCATTTTGCTCAGCCAACCATAATGCCATAGCCTACCACTTATTGTTTACTCTGTCAAAGGATTATTAAGAATTACCCTGCATTTAGCTATTTTTTAAAGACGTAAATTTAGATGGAAAGTGATTGCCACTTGATATTTGAAATCGATTGGTCGACTGTGACCCTTCGTTTACAAGAGACTCATTTAACCGCAAGGATCTCTGATTTGAAAATACTCAGATACGAATCCATCACAGTTTTGTGTCACTTAATTTTTTTTAAACAATCTAAGGAATGAACAAGACTCGACTCGAAGTTCACATACACTGGTACTACTTTTTTTTTTAAATGTGTTTACATGTCTGATGTAGTTCTAGTCGGTGAATTTATGAGTCCGTTTCTCTTAACAATGTATGTCGGTGCACAATGATTTTTTTTAAAACTCACACAGAAGTTAACTCTTCTGCTACCTAAGAAATAACAGAAATGTATGCTCATCTCCAGTTAAATAAAAAGGAAAGGTTATGTGAGGATTAACAGCGAGGTCCCGATATAACTATTGATACTTATATAGGGGGGTCGAAACGGGATAGAAAGCTAAGAGAATTATGTAAAGGGATAAACGCTTGCTCCTATAAAGAAAGGACTGTTTATAAATAAAATACCATTTATATATTAAATCCATTGTTAATTACGGTTTCTGAAGTTTGTTCTCTATGGGATTAAAGCAAAGGGCTACATCCATGCCTGAACAGGATTTCTACGTCTTAAAAGGCAGATGCAGCATTTCTCTAAACAAAAATGTCTCTGAGCCCTACCTTGTGCCAGTGCTTGCAACATGTGGAGCTGAATCAACAGAAACGCCCACCATCCGCGACAGAAGAAGAAACAGAAGTTTAACTTTATCATCATCCGGTCTCTCCAGCTATTCCTTCGTGCAATAATTTCTCGATCCACCTTTCTTCCAACTATTATTTCTTCACGGATCCCCAGTCGATCCGACTGCCTGGTGACAGTTTTGTCAGCTCTTTGGCCATTGATCACTCCACACCCCGAGGCCGGTTTCTCTTTGGTGGGTTGAGGACATCGCCCTTTGCCTTCATCCTGAAGTTTGGGGGGAACAGACACCCCCGGTTTACAGGAGCGGAGGACTCGGTGATTTGTGCTCACTTTGCATGCAACCCGAAGGCAGCACGCCGTGTGCATGACTGTGTTATAATCGCCATCTAAATCAATGTATCTTGTGGAGGTATTGATTGCACCAAAACAACCAGGCAGAAATGTGAAACACATGTTTCTTTGCACTGTCACATCCAATGCCTTCAACGCTGAGAGAGTAAGTTTATTGGCGTTAGTATTCCAATAAATCTGGATCCTTCATCACATCGCTAGCAAAAGCAGAGAGAGATTGATCCATTTAGAGAGCCACCAGCAGACAATCCAGAGAGCACCTTTCATACCGCAAAGATGACGGAAACTATTCCCACTTGTGATTGTTATGGAGCAGGTTAGTGTTCCGTATGTGTCCCATTCCCCGTTAAACCCCTGCTACAAAAGTGTTAAATGCTTGTATGAGTAGAAAATAAACCTAAAACCAAGGGGAAATATCGCACTACTCCTTGCACTAAAGATTTATTTCAGACAATTTCAAGATTAGCCATGCAGACAGAGTAGTCTCAAGATATCCCCCCAGAGCTCCACAATTATATTAATCCGGTTTTCCTTTGGCTACAAATCTGTCATCAATATGAGGGTTTGAAGGGTCCTTGACCAGGTAGATTTAGCAGCCCTAGCTGTGAGTCCAGTTAGATTTGAAGTCAGCTACAGGCCAGTAGGGGTGTCACTCGAACTCTCACACTCAGCCGGAGGTGGGGGAAACCTCAGTTGATCAGATTTCCCTGCTAGCAGGAAGGTGCTGGTCTGTTTCTTGCAAGGGAACCGCAGTAAAAACCACCTCCAAAAAACAGGCAAAGGATTTGCTTCTGGTCGGTCGTGAAAGCAACAAAGAAACCCTCTGCTGGGGCGTTTCAAGAAGGAGGAGGACGGAAAATCGCCTGAAACAAGCAGCAACAAGGTGAAATCCTTCCAGTCCCTTTGCTTATATGGACTCCTCCTACGTTCCTTGTTTGTGCAGTCCAGGGCTCCTGGTTCTTCCTGTGTGTCTCTCCCTCAGAGAAGCTGCCAACACAAGGGGAAAAGCTCTGTCGGAGCAGCAATAAACCCCTACACAATAAAACAAAACAAAGTAAACGCTAAAGGTTTAACATTTAAACAAACAGCGGGAATTGCTCCCCCCGCCCCTTAAAGGGAGCGGGGCAAAGTTTTTTTAGAGGTTTTTCCTCCTCAGTTTTTGTCCTGATTGTTAACATACAAATAGGAAAAAGCGAATCAGAACCAAAAGTAAAACAAGTCACCCAGGAGGGAAATAGACCAAACAAAAATCCTGCCAGCTCCCTCCTTTGCCCGCCACAAGACTGAGCCTGAACTTTCCTCACCTCTCGCTGTGTATCACCTGGTTTTCAACCCCTACCCCTATCGCCCACACTTCACAACCCCACCCCCACTTCACTGAGTCCGGACACTCCTCTCGCGTCCCCTACCCCACCGCCTCCCTCCTCTCCCACCCCGCCTTACTCAATCCACATTCACTTCCCCCCTCCCCTCCCCATCCAACCCTAAATACCCCCATCTCCTCACCTCCCCTGCCTGACCCCCACACAGCCCTCCCGTCCCATTCCCCCTCATCCCCTGACCTACACCTAGGAGGGCTGGGGCTGTGTGGGGAAACATCCCTCCCGGGACCCAGCAAAGCTGCTGCGAGAGAACTGGGGGGGGGCGGGCGGCTGTCAGAGGCAGACGATGTGCGGGGGTTGGGTGTATTCACACAGGTTTTGCCCGCCCGTTCTGTACAGGCGCTGGGAGGGGGGAGCCCAGCTCCCTCCCCCTCACACACTAGCTGGCCACGAGCGCGGGACCTTCCAGCAGCCGCATGGAACGCTCGCCGTCCCGACCTTCCATTCCACCCGTTCTCTTCCCTCCCCCCCGACCCTTTCAGAGGCACCGCCTCCAGCCAGGCGCCTGATTGGACAGAAGCCCTGTGCGGGGGGGGGGAGAGGGAAAAGAGAGGGGGAGGAGGTGGGGCGTTCTTTAACGGCCGCGCGCGCTAGCCCCGGTGGAACGTTGCCCCTGGTCCTCGCGCTCGCTGCGCCCCCTAGGTTTGCAAGCCAGCCTCTGCAGCAGTTGCAGCAGAAAGGGTGGAAGGACAGGCACGCCCAGCAAAGAATGGGTGCGACTGCTGTAACTGCGGGCCAAGAATCTCTCTCTGTGCATCCCCTGCAGCTATTAATTTTTGGCAGCAACAAGCAAAAAGAGGGATTTGACGAAAGCCAGGGAGCCTAGAGGTACAAATTAACGCCCTCCCCCTTCTCTCTTTGTGTGGTGCTTTAGCTCAGCCTGCAAGGGCTAACAGCGCTGCAAAGTTCTTGAGCTTTGTTTTCTTTGATATACCAGCAAATGTTTAAACTAGGTTTGCGCCCAACTTTTTTTTTTAAATATCGTGGCAAGAGAGCTATTGCGTTGGATTCACCAGGAGAACACAGTAAACTGTGTCACGTCAAATGTAAGATGTTTCTGTATTAAGGAAGGGCATGAAGCCTTGGCAATGAAATAAGAGGCATTTAAATTAAGCCAGTTCTTTTTCCACGTTGCCCTGTTTTCTTGCATAATAAAAAGGAGTCTCCTACGCCACCTCACAAACGAGCATGATATCTGCCAGCCCCACACCTGTGCAATCTCCTTCCCACATAGTATCCAACAGGTGCAACATATCTGTAGCCCTTCCACTCCCTAATGTGTAACAGGTTCGTTGATATCTAATAGTCACATGTGCACGTTTTTACTTATGCAGTAACTAATGGGTGGCTATAATGCCCACAGTCAGTATCAGGCTCATGATATCCAGTGCCCAGCACATTCTTTCCCTCTTCCCCTTATTATCTAATGGATGCATTATTTATGCCAGCTTTTCCCCAGTTTTCTTCTGTTTCCATCATTGAATTAGTGCATAGTATGCCTCTGCCCCTACAGATGAACTCTTTCCACTTCAGTATCTAACATCTCTGTGATATCAATATCCCACTGTGTTGCATATCCGCTAACAGGAGATCCAGGCTACCCCAATGCTCTGTAACCTCTCCCTAGTAACCAAAAAACAAGCTGTATTTCAGCCCCAACCTTATTAACAACCAGATGCATGATGCACTCTATCCCAGCACATTTTCCCTCACTGCTATGAAACAGGTGAATAATTATAGAACTCAGGGCTCCACTCTTATAGGCATCTGTCCCTAAGGTCTGTTTTCGGTACGCTATACTGTAAGCTGAGCCAAGTCTGTTTTAAACTGTGTAGAGAACTGGTCTCAGGGGTACAACTGTGTTTATAATTTTTGTTGAGCTATCAACAATTCACTGCAGTGGGGAGAAACTATTTTAAAACTAGTTGTTTGAAGGTGGGGTGGAGGTCTAATTTACCCTAACTGGAAATGCATAACATACTTAATTGGGTTTTTAATTACCACAAAGCAGTATTATGGCTGTAGATCTGCCTGACAAGTTTGGAAGTTCAGTTTCAGATTTTAAGGTCAGATTGAAATCAGTGGGTGTCATTTGCTATGGGGCAACTGCTCCCTGACAGAGGTGTATATGCTCCACTTTTTGGTCCCCCTCCTGGACTTTGGAGGCTATAATATGGATATATAATGTTTTGTATGCTGATGCAACTTTGCCACACACCCCAATTCTTTTTTTTTCCTGAAATGACATCCCTGCATGTAGGAAGAAAGGCTCAGGTACTCTATATTTAAGTTATAGTGAAGTTGAAGGTGGTTATCAGTACTGAAGAAGTAGCGGTTGTTAAAATAATCATCAGGCAGTTTAGGCCCCAAATTAAGGCTTTATAAAAGATGAGTTATAGAAAACCTAGCAGTAATATGTTTGTTTCCATTATTTTGTTTTCACTGAAGCCATGTTGTTTCATTCCAAGGAAAATTCATTTATAGTCATCTCAAACCCACAGGATTGTGCTGGTGTATAAAAACAGGAAAATTAAACTAAACTAGTCAATTTTCATCATCCAAGCCTATGAAGTTGAGTGAAATTAAAAAAAAATACACCAGCTAAATAAAAGTAAATCAGTTTTAAAACATTTTAATTTTAATATTTAGTAACAAATAAAGACACCTGCTTTTTTTTTTAAACCTCTTCAACCTGATAATGCCTCTTTAAAATTATTCCCCTGTGTATTTTCAGTAGGGAGGCAGTGTGTGTTTGATTACTTTCTTTTGACCTGGTAAAGTGCCTTTGGTCTCCTGAAGGGCAAAAATGGTATTTTCTTCAATCATGTTAGCTTAACGCAATTGAACGGCCCTCTTATCTGGTTTGCTGAGACACAGAATAACATGTTTGGAGACCTGCTAGCGGAGCTGGGTGGAACTTAGGCTACAACATACCAGCCTGACTTCAAAGATATTAGCCTGCATCTTTAACAAGTGCTTTTAAATTGTATTAAGCTAAGACAATTGAAGACAATACCGTACCATTTTTGGCCTTAAACACAAGACCTATGTTTCTAAAATGCAGCTCTGTTGTTTTGGAGAAGTTTTTTTTTTTAAAGTGTTGCAATGTGAGATGGCTGCCTGGATGTTGGTAATATTGCTTTTGCTGTTTCCATGCTGCTGTTCTACACTTGCTCTCCACTCTCCCTAATGTACATTATGAGTGAGGAGCAAAGTGCTGAACCCGTGGCAGGAAAGGCAGTAGAACAGCTCTCCCATATAACACCAAGACAACTATTAGAGACTTATGAAGGCAAACCAGTCCGGGGGGTGGGGAGGGAGCATAGAAGACAAGGAGATGGAGCCAATTGTGTAAAAAGACAGGCAGATGGTGGAGAAAATATGATAAATATTGGGCAGATCCTGTAATTTAAAAATGACTAAAATGCAAACATGATACCAATAATACTGTAAGCTATATAGTTTTGTAACATCATTGTAGAATATTGTATCATTTTATTTATATACGTGGTGAAAGCATAGAGAAACATTGGGAAGAGAGGGCAGAGAACAGGTGGAGGAAGGAGTAGAAAACTCACCTACCCCAAGAGATGCCAGCTCTCTGAAGACAGCTGTTAAGCTAAAAAAGAAGGATCATACAACCACGCTATGGAGGAACCTAACTAAAGATAAACAACACAGTTCTTGGTTTGGTAGGAAAGAAAAGGGGGAAACAAATTGCCATGCAACAAATTGACAACTTGCATCTTTATGTTACTCATATGGCTTGAGTGTATTTGTTATAACTTTACTTCTGACATTAACAAAAATGTTATAATTTTGTCACAAATAGTTAATTTGTCCTGACTCATATAATTATACCGAATACTGCTACAGTTGTGACTTTTGTCAGCCAATCAGACTCCTGTGGAGAGAGTATCAAATATGCCTGATTATATTTGTTTTCAACAAATGTACCCTATCTTACTTTCCTAAAGCTATCCCATTCAATGATGGATAATACTGAATTGCAAGGTTGCAAATCACATCAAATTCTAGTTTTCCAACCAGGAAATCACTATGATTTGGTTACTTATGTTAGTCCTGTAAGTAAACTTAATCATTGCCTTTCATACATTCTTCTAGAAAAGGCATTTCTGACTAATTTGACACCAGCATATAGTATTTTCCACCAAGATGTTTTCTTTGATGTTCTACTGTGCTCAGAAAATATAGTTGGTAAAGAAAAAAACAGCAATAGCTTTGAAAGATAAGAGGAAAGACACTTCTACATTGACAGGTAATACCATAGGACAAAGAAGTGTCATCAGCATAGGTGTTAATATTCAGACTCTCAAGAACACTATTTATCCTCTTGTACTTGAGCATCATATCTTGCTCTATGATCTTCATCCAGGTCTTCCTTGTTCCATCTTGAATAAGCTGCTAAAGTATAGAACAATTCAAGTTTCTGATTAGAGAACCCTTCTGTGTATACAACACGTGTCTGTACAGTGGTGACAATAAGAATTCCAAGCTTCCCGAGTCCTGGAGTTTATTCTTAGACTTGGATTTTGCTTTAATCTAAAATTGCAGTGCAAATTCATCACTAGGAAAAACAATTGAATTAACTTAACTATATAGTTGTTCCAAAAGATTTTATACTACTATGAATACTCTTCCTGTCTTCCCGAGAGACAAAGCTTTAGAAAACAACAGATATGTGACTGAAAAATAATTTGTTTTAAAAACAGGATGGCTTTGCAACCCAATAAATCAGTCTGAGTATAGTAAACTATTGGAGGGTCTGAAATCTTCCTAAACAAGGGGGTAGTCCCAAGGGCCACTAGCCAGCTGCTCTGCTTTAATGGTGTAAATCTGCTCCTACATCAATAATAAAGATTGGAGGAGAATAAAAAATATCACATTACATAGCTGGGAATCCCATGAGAAGCATTATACAATGACCTCACCACACTTCTGGAAGTGTCTTCTGCAAAGAAGACAGCTCAGGAATAACAATAAGAATTCAGATAGAATTCTGAGGGGTTAAATAACTTAATATGATATGAGTTATAATGCCTCTTACACAAACACAGTAACAGTCTTGTGTTTTATTCTGTTTGGCTTTAATTTACTAAAAAGCAGTTAAACGTAGAAGATAGGCTCAGACGCTGGATGACATTTGAACCTAAGTTAAAAAATGTCAGCAACTTCAGAGTTAAAAGTTCTTCACTTACTTCGTAGTACCATTGTTCCAAGATATAGGAATCTGAGAACAGTAGAGCTACAATACTTAGGCACAGCGGTAAGAGTTAAGGGCAGAGTGAGCAGACTGACTAAACTCCACGTTTCATGGCTTTTATGAGTTTAAGACCTATCCTCATAGTGCTTAACATAGCTGTGTTTAATATATTCAAAAGCCAGATGAGCAGATTTGGACAGTATCTGTACAGTCTCTAGAAAAGGGTAAGTGTAGCTTCTGAATTACCCCCATCTTCTGCATTATGCCAATGTAACACAAGGCCATCCCATTTCACTGTCAGAAGAAATTTACAATGACCTGGCCACGTTTCCCTGCTGTGTTTTATGGAGTAGAGAGTTAGCGGAGTAACATAAAGGATCAAGACAACAGGTTCTGCGTTTTTGAAATGTAGATGTTTGAAAACATTCTTAGAGCCTCCAGGAGGAAGACCACAGGAGCTGTAATGATTTTACTCCAGACGAGTTTGGATAAAATGTAGAGAGAGATCTTATTTTAACAAGTCTGCAGTCTTCAAATACCAGTCGGTCTGGACATCCAACAACGGGCAGCAGTGATTACCTTTCATGATTCAGAGGATGCCCCAGACAAAGGTGACCTGAGCGAGTTGAGCAATGGCTGGGATTGTCCATAAGTACTATAGACACAGACAAAATGCATAGGTTGTACCAAACCTTTATACCATAACTCTTCCATTATATTAAATTCCTTAAGTGTTGATCTTCCTTTTGCATCTTCCTTCAAGTCTCTGAATCTACTTATTGATCAAGATTAAAATGCAAGTAAAAATTGAACATATGTAGAAAAGAGAGAGCTGCTAACAAATTGCATTTAAACCTGCAGTTATACCACTCCGTACTGAATTCTAGTAATATGTCAACCCAATCAGGGTCATGACAGATAGGAGACCTCCAAGGAACACCTAGGGCTGCAAGGAGAGGTGCTGGTGATTCAGTACATCTACCCCCCGAGTCATTAATGAACCAATGCCTGAGCATAACGTTATGAGTGTGCTACTGCTGGAGGTCCTGTCTTTAAGGTGAGACACAAAACTGAAGTCTTGACCACTTGTAATAATTAAAGATTCCATAGCAGTTTCTATATGAGGAGAGGTGTGACCTCAGAGTTCTGGCAGAAATGCAGCTCAGGAATTATATTCTTCCTACCTTAATTCCAGTGCGGTTTCAGCTAATCACAGTTTTCTTCATTTCCTGACCTAAACTGTTATAGAGTGTTCATTTGCACTGTTAAGTGCTGCATTTCACCCCAGAGAGGGCTGCATTTTAATGGTGGAAGAAATAATCCCTGTATATCACTTAACTTCCTTGCAAAGGTGTTGTCAGGGCTCAGTTAATGTTTCTGAAGTGTTTTGAAAAGCACTATAGAAGTACAAATGATAATATTTTTATTAAATACAAGACTTGTTTCAAAATGTATGATATACATATGTTCTGTTCATAGATATTTTATCTTGCATAAGGAAGGATACTTGTTGAATTTTGCTATTATGAGGTTACATTATCAGTATTTTTCTTTAAAGAAAAAATATTAAATGTATACAAAGAAAACATAATTTAAAATTAATTTAGAATATACTTGAGTTACTATAATTAAGTTAGTTGAAAAATGCACAGAAACAAATACATTGATTCCATTATTACAAGACTGCATTTTTTAAATTGGTTGACATGATTATAATGGAATAATTTTAAAAAAATCATGTTTAATACAAGGTAATAAAGATACAACAGAGAGAAGGATGAAAACAATTATTATGAGGACTTGAACAATAAATGGATCATGAAATGAGAGCGTAAGTTTCTAAACACACATAGGTGTTTATAGTGATTACAGTATAGGCTTCCTGACCTAACTGTAAATTATTTTTCTTTTGGAAGGATATAAAAAGGTATTCATTAGTAGTGATTTAGACTAAGATTCAAATCCAGTGGAATTTACCATTATGTTGATTTCAGCAGAGTTTTTACCTGTATTTAGAGTGTTGCTTATCTTTTAATGATATTCTGTTGGTTGCTAATCTTTTGTGCGTGCATATACTTGCATATACAAGAATTTTCCAAATTTACTGATAGCTCAAGTTTAGGCATCAAGCTTAAATCTCATGCCTCCAGGTGGCCAAAACAAAAGCTGAACTAGATTGCGTGACTCAAGGGAGATGAAGACAGGATTAAATCAGATGAGCCAATGTGCTAGCTGTCTTTTACAAGTTCTGGGGTGACTGCACAATATTAAAATCATTTAGTATATTTTTTTCCAGGCAGTTGGTGCTGAGGATCTTCACCAACAGGTTCTTATTCTTAGCAGTCAAAATAATGTAATTGTTGCCACTGTTCTCCTTGGCTGCATCCTTGTGTACATCAACCAATCCCTTCTCTGTACTGACTCTCCATTATTCATCTGGCATCTATTCAGCACCTCTCTGTTTTTCAAGCCTTGCTCTTCTGAGTGCCATGATTCTTCCCCTCTTCATGGAGTTATTCATTTGAAGGTGATCAGCAGCAAATAGACTATATCTTTGAATGTAGTCAAGTTAGGCCGGGGGTCAGAGCAAGAAGAATTTTGCTCACCTGATTAGTTATTGCCATTCGTATCCTGCTTGTACATACAGAAAAGTAGTTTAAATAGCAAGTCAGGCTGTGTACATTTATATGGTTCCCATTTCAGGAGTACCAAAAAGTATAGCCTTTAAATCAAGGTCAATAAGGCAGTTCCGTGGTTTGGAAGGGAAGAACAGTAACAGAAATTCTGACTTGTCCGTATCCATTGTCATCTTTTTAAAAGTAGCTAATTACAAAGATTTTCCAAGTGATCCCATGGGCTGTTCCTGCACATTCTTTAGATAAGTTGTAGAAATTTATTTAAATGTGTAATGAAGTTCATCAGGCAGTGCACATTTGATTCAAATTCAGACTGTCACTTTTCAGTAGTAAACATGATCTGGAATACATGTTCCTTGAAAAAGCCATAGCGATACTCAACTGTAATTAACTTAACCAACTGGCAGAATGTTGCAATTGCAGCA
Organism: Mauremys mutica; assembly: GCF_020497125.1. Lineage (NCBI taxonomy): Eukaryota > Metazoa > Chordata > Testudines > Geoemydidae > Mauremys > Mauremys mutica. The sequence goes on along the minus strand of NC_059082.1, from coordinate 76,047,956 downwards.
ATGCTAAGGCAGGTGAAATGAAAGGGGAATATTGCAGTAAAAAAATAATAAATGAATCCTTAAAGAAGTAAGCAAGCATCAAAGCCTTGTGGTCACTTCCTTTAATCCTACTTTATTTTTTTCTGAACAGCTTTTTTATCCAGACTTAGTAGTAATTTGAAATGTTTTCTTGTAATAATTGGGCCTACAAATTTACCCTAATTGAGTGAATGTTTATAAAATATCACAATAACCTATAACGGTAAATGTTGATGTGGGGGAAAGAGGCAAAAAGGAGACAGACTGAATAACTCCAAACAAAAAAAACAACCCTGCTGATGTAATTCAAGGACCGTGTTAAGATATGTCTAGTAGACCAGAAAAGTGTGGGACTGGAAATAAGTCAGCTAAAATTGGTGTGTCAGAAATTAGGCATAATTGGTAAACAAACAAATGTGGAGGATAAGCTGTTTTACCCATCACTCTGTTTTAGGGTCCTTAAAAGAAAATAGAATCACAGAAGTATAGGACTGGAAGGGACCTCAATAACTCATCCAGTCTAGTCCCCTGCACCCAAGGTAGGATTACATTATAACTAGACCATTCCTGACAGGTATTTGTCTAATCTGTTCTTTAAAACGTCCAATGATTGAGATTCCACAACCTCCCTAGGCAATTTGTTCCAGTGCTTAACCACCCTGACAGATAGGGAGTAGGGCTGTCAAGCAATTAAAAAAAATAATCATGATTAATCACACGATTAATTGCACTGTTAAATAATAATAGAATACCATTTCCTTAAATATTTTTGGATATTTTCTACATTTTCAAATATATTGATTTCAATTACAACACAATACAAAATGTACAGTGTTCATTTTATATTTATTTTTATTACAAATACTTGCACTGTAAAAAACAAAATAAATAGTATTTTTCAATTCACCTAATACAAATACTGTAGTGCAATGTCTTTATCATGAAAGTTGAACTTACAAATGTAGAATTATGTACAAACAAATAACTGCATTAAAAAATAAAACAACATAAAACTTTAGAGCCTACAAGTCCACTCAGTCCTATTTTCTGTTCAGCCAATCACTCAGACAAACAAGTTTGTTTACATTTGCAGGAGATAATACTGCCCACTTCTTGTTTACAATGTCACCTGAAAGTGAGAAAAAGGCATTCACATGGCACTGTTGTAGCTGGCGTCACAAGATATTTACATGCCAGATGTGCTAAAGATTCATATGTCCCTTCATGCTTCAACCATTTTAGAGGACATGCATCCATGCTGATGACAGGGTCTGCTTGATAACAATCCAAAGCAGTGCGGACAGACTCATGTTTATTTTCATCATCTGAATCAGATGCCACCTGCAGAAGGTTGATGTTCTTTTTTGGTGGTTTGGGTTCTGTAGTTTCTGCATCAAAGTGTTGCTCTTTTAAGATTTTCGAAAGCATGCTCCACACCTCGTCCCTCTCAGATTTTGGAAGGCACTTCAGATTCTTAAACCTTGGATGGAGTGCTGTAGCTATCTTTAGAAATCTCACATTGGTATCTTCTTTACATTTTGTCAAATCTGCAGTGAAAGTGTTCTTAAACGTGCTGGTTCATCAGCCGAGACTGCTATAACATGAAATAGATGGAAGAATGCAGGTAAAACAGAGCAGGAAACATGCTATTCTCCCCCAAGGAGTTCAGTCACTAAGTAATTAACGCATTTTTTTTTTAACATGAGAATGGAAGCATGTTCTTTGGAATGGTGGGTGAAGCATGAAGTGGCATACAAATGTTTAGCATATCAGGCACATAAATACCTTGCAATACCGGATACAAAAGTGCCATGTGAATGCCCGTTCTCACTTTCAGGTGACACTGTAAATAAGAGAAGGTCAGCATTATCTCCTGCAAATGTAAACAAACTTGTTTGAGCGATTGGCTGAACCAGAAGTAGGACTGAGTGTACTTGTAGGCTCTAAAGTTTTACATTGTTGTGTTTTTGAGTGCAGTTATGTAACAAAAAAAATTGACATTTGTAAATTGCACTTTCACAATAAAGAGCTCGCACTACAGTACTTGTATGATGTGAATTGAAAAATACTATTTCTTTTTTGTAATTTTTACAGTGCAAATATTTGTAATAAAAATAATGTAAAGTGAGCACTGTACACTTTGTATTCTGTGTGGCTATTGAAATCAATATATTTGAACATGTAGAAAAACATCCAAAAATATTTAATACATTTCAATTGGTATTCTACTGTTTAACAGTGCGATTAAAACTGCGATTAATCATGATTAATTTTTTTTCAGTCAATATTTCCTCATAAGTCATTTTTGTTGCTCTCTTCTGGACTTTCTCCAGTTTGTTCACATCTTCCCTGAAATGTGGCACCCAGAACTGGACACAGTACTCCAGTTGAGGCCTTCTCAGTGCGGAGTAGAGTGGAAGCATTACTTCTCTCTTGCTTACAACACTCCTGCTAATACATCCCAGAATGATGTTTGCTTTTTTTGCAACAGTGTTGCACTCACATTTAGCTTGTGATTCGCTATAGCCCCCAGATGCCTTCCTGCAGTACTCCTTCCTAGGCAGTCATTTCCCATTTTTGATGTGTGCAATTGATTATTCCTTCCTAAGTGGAATACTTTGTATTTGTCCTTATTGAATTTCATCCTATTTACTTACAACCATTTCTCCAGTTTGTTCAGATCATTTTGAATTTTAATCCTATCCTCCAAAGCACTTACAACTCTTCTGATCTTGGTATTGTCCACAAACTTCATAAATGTACTGTCTATGCCATTATCTAAATCACTTATGAAGATAGTGAATAGAACTGGACCCGAGACTAATCCTCACATGGATAGGGTTGCCAGGCATCCGGTTTTCTACCGGAACACCCATTCGAAAAGGGATCCTGACAGCTCCAGTCAGAGTTTCTGACCAGGTCACTAAAAGTCTGGTCAGTGGCACAGAAGGGCTAAGGCAGGCTCCCTGCAGCTCCGGATGCAGCTGGCATGTCAAGCTCCTATGTGAAGGGGCAGCCACGAGGGCTCCTGACACTGCCCCTGAGCTGAGTGCCGGCTCCGCAGCTCCCATTGGCCGTGGTTCCCGGCCAATGGGAGCTGCGGGTGTGGCACCTGTGGGTGCAGGAAGCATGCAAAGCCCTCTGGCCCTTCTACCTAGGAATCAGACATGCTGGCTACTTCTGGGAGCCGCCTGAGGTATGCACCGCCTGGCTGGAGCCTGCACCCAAAACACCCTCCCACACCCCTACCCCAGGTCGGAACCCGCTCCCGCACCTTAACTCCCTCCCAGAGTCCGCACCCCTCACCCTCTCCAACCCCCTAGCCCCACCCCAGAGCCCGCACCCCCAGCCAGAGCACACATCCCCTCCCACGTTTAAACTCCCTGCACCAGCCTGGAGCCTCCTACTGCACCCTGAATCCATTTCTGGCCCCACCCTGGCACCCACACCCCCGGCTGGAGCCCTCACCTCCTCCCACACCCCAATCTCCCGCCCCAGCCCTGTGAAAGTGAGTGAGGATGGGGGAGAGCAAGTGACAGAGGGAGGGGTGGTGGAGTGAGTGGGGGACAGGGCCTCGGAGAAGGGGCAGGGCAAAGATGTTCAGTTTTGTGCTATTAGAAAGTTGGCAACTCTACCATGGGACCCCACTTGATATGCCCTTCTAGCTTCTCTGTGAACCACTGATAACTACTTTCTGGGAATGTTTTTTCAGTTATGCACCTGCCTTATAGTAGCTCCATCCAGCCTATATTCTCTAGTGTCCTTATGAGAAGGTCATGTAAGACAGTATCAAAAGTCTTAGAAAGCTATTAGTTTGGTTTGACGTGATTTGTTCTTGACAAATCCATGTTGACTGTTACTTATCTCCTGATTATCTTCTAGGTATTTGCAAATTGATTGCTTGATTATTTGCTCCATTATCTTTCCGAGAACTGAAGTTAAGATGACTGGTCTGTAATTCCCCAGGTTGTCCTTATTTCCTTTTGTAAAGATTGGTACTATATTTGCACTCTTCCAATCCTCTGGAGTCTCTCCTGTCTTCCATGAGTTTTCGAAGATAATTGCTAATGGCTCAGGTATCTTCTCAGTCAGCTCCTTGAGCATTCTAGGATGTATTTCATCAGCCCCTGCCGACCTGAAAACATCTAACTTGTCTAAGTAATTTTTAACTTCTTCTTTCCCTACAGATCTACCCCATTATGTTAGACATCCAATAGCTATTAATTTTTTTGGTGAAAACTGAAACAAAAAAGGCATTTAGCACTTCTGTTATTGTCTTTCTCTGTTTATTGAGTAATGGGCCTACCCTGTCCTTGGTCTTTCTCTTGCTTCTAATGTATTTGTAGAATGTTTTCTTGTTACCCTTTATGTCTCCAGCTACTTTTGGGGAGGGAGGGGGAAATCAAGAAGAAGAAGCTGTCTGCCAGAAACAGTTGTTGACTGAAAGATGGGAGAACAGGAAGGAATGAGCTTTACCATCCTGGCTGCCCCCGTCTCCTAGGATCTACCGTAATACCATTGGCCCTTCATCATGCTGATCCAAAATGATGTCTTGGCCAGATTTGGCCAGAGAGAAGGACCCAGATGACATTGTCACCTCCACTGGCTTCAGCTAAATCCCAAACACAATCTAGGATTTCTCTCTCTCTCTCACTCAATCTCACACACACACATACACTATTCCTCCCCACCCCCCACGTGTCCTTTTCCTTCCTCAGCTTATTTCTATCTTTTCTTATCCTTCTTTGCCTTCTGTCTAATCAGATTCTGGCTTAGCTGGCCATGACTGTATATTTTGCAACACTACTGTAAGCCTGTGACCAGAAAGAGGCAGTTAAAAGCAATAATTTAAACTGCTGTATCCTGGTACATATTTGACAGGTGTTGGAGTGGCTAATAGACTGCGTGCCATGCCTGTGTTTCTTCAGCAGTGAAGTTGCAAATGAATGTCAATACCCAAAACAGAAGCTCAACTTTCTATCTTTGCTGTTCTTTTCTTTCCCCTTTTTTGAGTGATTGTCTTGTTTTCTCTTCTGGAAAATGGGATCCGATTTTAACAACAATAGCAACAACAGCAGCTCCAGCCAGACTCAACTAACTTCTCTTTTCCTCCAAAAGGACAGTTATTACCATCTTTAAGACCATAAGAGACTGCCAGACAGTGGGGATGTCTTTCTAAAAACTCTCTCCAGCCAAAAGGAAAGGGAACAAGCGATGTTAAAATGAAAGCCTTACTGAATACTTTATATTTCAAAAGCTTTAACTGTTCTTCCCTCTTTTTCTGTATATTTAATAAAAGGTTAAAAAGATTTTCACTGATGTATTTGCCACAGTACTAAGCAGGATGAGGTCTCTCTATACCAACCCCTGAACCTTATTTAAAATTGTTTAGTGTTGAATAGTTACAGGGTTGCATTAACACCTTTCACTCTTTGGGCCCTTGTATTCCATTGAAATTAATACAATATTTTGTATTTAAAATAGATGACAGGCATATTCTCTTAACATACCAAAGTCTGAATATAGGATACAATGAAAGACAATGACCCCGATAAAGTATGCAAGAAAAATAATAGTTCAAGGAACCATGTGAGATTCATTCCTTTCACATAACTCAGCTTTTTGGTAACCTCTGTTTCCTGAGTCAACATTTCTGATGTCAGTAATTCACAGTAATAAAAATGAGAGAACGCCCAGTTTGCATATGATGAACGTAAATATGGGTTTGTAATGAAGGGCATTTGAGAAGTACAATATGGCGCTAGGTCTTGCAGTTTTGCCTATTGATGTCTAATAGGATGGCAGTATGATTCTGTATAGCTAACTTAGTATGGCATGGAACGACTCCATGCCATTTTCTGAGCAGAAGCTGCATTAGGAGGGATAACTGTATGAAGCTTTTTGCAGTTGCTGCTTTATGAACATAAGCTCCATTTAAAACATACCACTCTACATAATCATGGTAAACCTTAAGATTCATATTTCAAATTGATGTCATTCCTGATTTGGAGTGAGTGAGTGTGTGTGTGTGTGATCAGTTTTTAAGTATTTTAAGATCAAGCATCGCTAGTACAGGAGCTCCCCAGTAGAGCTCTCATCGTTACAAAAGAAAAATCTAACTACAGACTGCATGGGGAGCTGCCATGACATATAAATCTCTCAGTAGTCACAGCTGTGCACCTGTTGCCGCATCTAACAAATAGCAAAACAGGATCCAGCCAAGTCTGGAGAGCTAAGAAAATATAGAGCTTCATTCTGATCTCATTAACATATGGTTTAAATTAATCCAACTCCATGGACTTCAATGGGGTTACTTCTGATTTATATCTGTAGAAGAGACTGATCCAAAGCCCATTTAGGTTAATGGGAGTCATTTCATGGACTCCTGCGAGCTTTGAATCAGGCCCATAACATACTCCAGAGAGTGCACATTGCAGGTCTTCATGGTGATCTTCTGAAGAGCATTTCAGAGTCCATCTTACGAGAACAAAAATGTACCAAATGTAGGTTAACTCCAGTACCCAATAGTAACATGTATGCTCATACAAGTATATTGAAGAGTGCAACAACCACAAATGCCAGAACATTCATACATATGGATGATACAAGGTAGGGAGCTGGTACTAGGCTGTTGCACAATAGACCTGCGGTCACCCATCTGTTCTATTATAGTTCTCTTTTTTATATGGCGAGAAGCATGATGATGTATTCATATCTTATAGTGACAATGAAATACTTTCTATTCCTTCAGCAACTAGGGAGGAAGTTAAACACTTTTAAAATTGCAGGGCTGGGTAATTTACATCCAAGAATATTAAAAGAATTGTCCAAGGAGCTTTATGAACCGTTAATGTTAATTTTTAACAAAGCTTGGAAAACAGGGGAAGTTCCAGAGGACTAGAAAAAAGCTAATGCGAAAGCAGTATTTAAAAAAGGTAGGATGTCCCAGGTAGCCATAGGCTGGTTAACCTGACATCTATCCAGGCAAAATTATGAAAAGGCTGATATGGGGGTGCAATTAGTAAAGAATTAAAAGATGGTAGCTTAATCAATGCCAATTAACATTATTATTTTTAAAATTATCTTGTCCAACAAATTAATATTTTTTAATGAAATCATACATTTGGTTGAATGATAGATTTTATAAAGTAATCGTAAATGGTGAACCATCATCCATTGGAGGTGTTTCTAATGGGGTCTCATGGGGACCCATTCTCAGCTCAGTGTTATTCACGCACCTATGTACGGAAGAGATTTGTGATAGCAAATGGCTCTTTAATCTAGTAGAAAAGGGTATAATGAGAAACAATGATTGCAAGTTGAAGCTAGACAAATTCAGACAACAAACAAGGTACAAGTTTTTAGCAGTGAGGTTAATTAACTATTGGAACAGTTTACAAATTCTCCATCACCTGAAGTCTTTAAATCAAGACTGCGTGCCTTTCTAAAAGACATGCTATAATTGTAACAGAAATTATGAATTTGATGCAGAAATTATTGGGTGAGGTTCTTTGAACTGTCTGCACCGTACCAGACTAGCTCTGTGGTTTTCAACCTTTTTTTGGTTTGTGGACCCCTAAAATATTTTGAATGGAGGTGCACACCCCTATGGAAATCTTAGACATAGTCTGCGGACCTCCAGCGTTCACAGACCACAGGTTGAAAACCTCTGTTCTATGGTAACAACAACCTTTTGCAAACCCGTTAGACCAGTGCTCTCAACCTTTCCAAACTACTGTACCCCTTTCAGGAGTCTTATTTGTCTTGTGTACCCCCAAGTTTCACCTCACTTAAAAACTACTTGCTTACAAAATCAGACAGAAAAATACAGAAGTGTCACAGCCACACTATTACTGAAGAATTGCTGACTTTCTCATTTTTACCATATAATTATAAAATAAATCAATTGGAATATAAATATTATACTTACATCTTAGTGTGTAGTATATAGAGCAGTATAAACAAGTCATTGTATGAAATTTTAGTTTGTTCTGACTTCGCTAGTGGTTTTTATGTAGCCTGTTGTAAAACTAAGCAAATATCTAGATAAGCTGATGTACCCCCTGGAAGATCTCTGTGTATCTCCAGAGGTCCGCGGACCACAGATTGAAAACCGCTGGACTAGAGGATCATAATTGTCTCTTTTAGATTTAAGATTAAATTAAAAAACTAACTGGCTTCAAGACTGAGCTTGATAAGTTTATGGAGGGGATGCTATCCTGAGTGCTTACAATGGCATGTAGCCAATTTGCAACTGCTAGTAGCAAATATCTCCAATGGCTGATGATGGGACACTGGATAGGGAGGGCTCCGAGTTACTACCGAGAATTCTTTCTCAGATGTGGCTGGTGGGTCTTGCTGACATGCTCATGGTCTAACTGATTGCCATATTTGGGGTCAGGAAGGAATTTCTCCCCGAGTCAGATTGGCAGAGACCCTGTGTTTTTTGGGGTTTTTTTGGGGGGGGGGTTGTTTTTTCTTTCCTCAGCAGCATGGGGCACAGGTCACTTGCAGGTTTAATCTAGTGTAAATGGTGGATTCTCTGTAACTTGAATTCTTTAAATCATTATTTGAAGACTTCAGTAACTCATCCAGAGGTTAGGGTTCTATTTCAGGAGTGGATGGGTGAGGTTCTGTGCCCTGCAGTGTGCAGGAGGTCAGACTAGATTATCATGATTGTACAAAATTATGATTGCCGTGTGGCAAAAAAAAAAGCAAACATCATTCTAGGATGTATTAGCAGGAGTGTTGTAAGCAAGACACAAGAAGTAATTCTTCCACTACTCCACGCTGACTAGGCCTCAACTAGAGAATTGTGTCCAGTTCTGGCACCACATTTCAGGAGAGACATGAACAGATTGGAGAGAGTCCAGAGAAGAGCAACAAAAAATTATTAAAGGTCTAGAAAACATGACCTATGAGGGAAGATTGAAAAAGTTGAGTTTGTTTAGTCTGGAGAAGAGAAGACTGAGAGGGGACATAACAGTTTTCAAGTACATAAAAGGTTGTTACAAGAAGGAAGGAGAAAAATTGTTCTCTTTAACCTCTGAGGTTAGGACAAGAAGCAATGGGCTTAAATTGCAGCAAGAGTGGTTTAGGTTGGACATTAGAAAAAACTTCCTAACTATCAGGGCGGTTAAGTGCTGGAATAAATTTTTTAGGGAGGTTGTAGAATCTCCATCATTGAAGATTTTTAACAGAAGGCTAGACAAACACCTGTCAGGGATGGTCAGATAATAGTCCTGCCATGAGTGCAGGGAACTGGGCTAGATGACCTCTCGAGGTCCATTCCAATCCTATGATTCTATGATGGTCCTTTCTGACCTTAAAATCTATGAGTCTATATTCAGTCTTGCAACAAACCATAACAACAGGGTATCTGTGGTAAAGATGCAGAGAAAGAGCAAATCTACCAGTACAAGATGGAAATGATTCTCCTGTAGCACTCTATGGACACAGTAATCCCCTGAGAATCACAGTGTGGAGGTGTAGGCTAGGCTACTCAGTGACCAGACTTCTAAGCTGCTGTTAGCTGAAAGTGGTGGCATAGCAACACGATTCATGTATGGGCATTTATTTTGTTGGGTTTTTTAAACAAGGCTTATAATACATTTGAGTAGTCAGGAATAAGAGTGTATGGTGGAGAAAAGGGGCAGTTGTTCTTAAGTCATTGCTGAAATGCCAGTGTTGGAGACTCCCATCATGGACTGCTTAGCATGAAGCCAGCAGTCCACTAAGAGTTGGTTATGAGGCTCTGCATTATGTTTTAAATGTCTACATACCCCCCAGGGATATTTGCTTCTGCCTTACAAAGATGTATAGGAGAGATTCTGTGCAGAGATTTCACCATGCTGTACAGACTAGCAGAAATAAACTATGTGCACCCAAAAGCAGCCCAAATCAAAGTACAAAATATAGTCCTTGTGTTCTGTATAATACTCCTTTCTTAAGTGTGTTATTTCTCATCACATAAAATGTTTTGTTGCTGCTTCCCCACTCCTGCAGCATTCCCCAGTGTTCCCTTTAATCAGATTATAATCTTATGACATACTAACTGTAATACATCAAGTAGTCCAGGAGTTGTTCTTTTCCTGATGTGCAGGTATTTTGTAAAGCAGCAGTACAACAGTTAAAATATTGTTTTTAAATGAAGGAATACAGCCTACTGACTCTGGTATTATTAGTGAATGTTCACTAAACCGGTTAGGCTCTGTTACCATACCAAAGGAGAAAATAAAGTTATAAAAGTCAGACGTTTTAATGGTACATTGACTTATTTCTGTGGCTAATATTTAACTACTTCAGTTTACCTATTATTTTTTCTTCCTGTAATAAGCAGGTTTGTTTTTATCACAGACATCTTTTTTCCCTCTCTCTTTCTGTTCTCCCCAGCAGTAAACAGTGACCTAAAATTTATGAAATAGATAAGATAGATATACTCCCTTTCTTCAAGATATTATTTATGCTGCTTGCTAAATCCAGTCTTGATGCACACTTACATATGTGATTACTTTAAGCATGCAGAGTGCATGCTTTGGGACTTGTGAAATGTGTCGTAATATGTTGTTTGTTTATAAAAATTCTATACATTAAAAGTTTAAACAAAATCTGTTCCTTCCTACTGAAAGAGATTTTTCAAAATCCAATGTTTGTATGTTGGCCGTACATAAAAATAGTGTTTATGCTCCCTCTTCAAGCTTTGATACAGGAAGGATCAAGACATGTAGGAGCAATTAGTTAACCTGGGGTGAAATTGTGACCCTATCAATTGGAGTTTTGCCATAGACATCGTTGGGGCCAGAATTACACCCGGCACTGTCAGATGCTGAGTACCTTCAATTCCAATAGAAGTTAATGGGAATAGACAGCACTCAGCACCTACTGCAGTTGGGCTCAGAGAGCAGTGAAGATGGGTAACAACCAAAGTAAACAAAGAAAGACGTATTAATTCCAAGTGTCAATAGAAATGTAGGGAGTGGGGGAACATGTTGATAGCCAAGGTAAGAACTAAATTGGCGAAGGAAGACATTTAAATTTAAATCTTCTAAGAAAAATCCAAAACAAGTAGAGCTTTAAAAATGTAAATAAATAAATATTTTGCAGTCTCCCTTTTTAGTTCTGACATTTGACAAAAGCAGGTTTGCAGAGCGATTCCTAATGTGGCATCCTCTGATCAAGGACACCATCCTACCTTTCAAGTATCAGAGGGGTAGCCGTGTTAGTCTGGTTCTGTAGAAGTAGCAAAGAATCCTGTGGCACCTTATAGACTAACAGACATTTTGCAGCATGAGCTTTCGTGGGTGAATACCCACTTCTTCGGATGCAAGCCGAAGAAGTGGGTATTCACCCACGAAAGCTCATGCTGCAAAACGTCTGTTAGTCTATAAGGTGCCACAGCATCCTACCTTTGTTTCCAGAGACACTCCATTTTTAGCCTCTCAAAAGAAGAGGATTCACGGAGTGGCTCAGACATCTTACAAGCTTAGATTAATAAAAAATAAATTAGCATTGAATGTTGGCAAAACTCAAAACCATATGTTCAGAGAGTTGTTTCATTCACTCATAATTAATTTTTTATAAAATGCATCTTTTTTTGGCCCAAGCAAATAGCTTTAAACATCTGAGTATTTTGATGAAGTCTGACTCCTGTTATGGATGTTTGTCTCAGAGACTTGCATGTAATCAATAAGAGTTTTCATCGAACAGTTGTATATACTTGGAGCTGTTAGGCCATTCCTAAGTAATTTTGAGACAAATTCTACTTGGTTACACTGGTGTAAATCCAGAATAAAGCTCTGCTCTTGACACACATGCTTAACTTTAAGCGCCAGAGGAATCCCATATAGTCCAATGGGACCACTCAGAAGATTAAAATTAAATATGTGTGTAAATATCTGCAGGATTTAATTTCAGAGGAGTTACTCGAGATTTAAACCAATGTCATTTAGAGCAGAATTTGGTGGTATATCAGGAGACATTGTTCTTTACTTACATATGTTGGATGGTCTCTGTGACAAGTTGTGCAGGTTTACAGTCAGTTGTGGTTCTTTATCTTAGTAACAAGTAATTAAAAACAATCCTTGGAAAATTACTAGAATATAGTTGACCATAAACCCCCTAGAAAGCCAACCAAACAATAAATCCCATGTTGTTACCCAACACTGCAGATACAGCATTTTCATAATAAAGACCATTTTAAATGGTTCCAATTTTAGATTTTCTTTTATGTACATTGAAATCTTTTTCCTTAAGAGCAGCACAGTTAAGAGGTGGAGGAGATGGATTCTTTTAATCTTATTTGCATTTTGGCGGCATGGTAGCACAAGTTGGCTGATAAGCACTTGAGTGGAGAGCAGTTCTGAAAAAGAAAGATGAGAGTAAAGCTCTCCTTGTGGTCAGTGCAGTTCACTGTCTTTCTACATAGCTAAGTACAGTTAAATTATTTGGAACAAAGGGTTTATTCGGGTGAATATTAATGTACAAATAACTCTTATTCCTGGAAGCTTATTGTGAGGCATAAATTTACAAAGGTCATTGAAAGGTGAGTTTACAACTGTGCCTAATGTTTTTCAGCTCTTTACATGAGTTATATGTAGGTGGTCTTTTGAAAGCTGCTGAGGAACAAATAAGGGAAGGATAATTTATGACCACTAATATTTGTAATCATATATGTTAAGAGAAGAGAAATTGCATCTATGGCTGCGGGAGGTAAGTGATCACAACGGGAGTCAATGCTAATATTTGGCAGTATTAGGCACTATGTAGAAACCATAGAACAAAAGACAGATGGGCAGGGATATTTTTCCTTCCATTAGTTGTGTTGCATAATTAGCTAGATGTATCATGGGAAGGGGTTTTTTGTTTTGACTTTCTCTGAAGCATTGGGTATTGGTCAGGAGCAAGATACTGAATTTTGATGGACCAATGGTCTGGTCCAGGGTGAGAAAACCCATAGTTTCTTAGAAGGATATATGCAAGTCTTGGAAGTCCAGTATGCTATCTAGTGGCAATACATCACAAAGGCCCTTTAAGGGAGGTTATAGTAAACTACTGTTAGTAGTTTCAAGGTCAAATATAGTTCTTCCTTTGAAAATAAAAGATAGCACTACATTACTTGTCAAGTTAATACAGTGTGATAGAGCATCTCAGGCAGCACATTCTGAAAGGCTGTAAATGTCTAATAGATTTAGGGAAACTGTACCTTAGGGAATATATTAGATAGAATTCATCAATGGATCAAAACTGTCTTGGAGCCTTACTTACTGGGGACCAGCAAAGTTTTAAATGATTAAAATCTTATCAAAAACTTAGAGACAAATTGTATTTCTTGGATTTACTTTTCAAGAATGGGTCAGTAATTTCTATTGGAGAATTTAGGGTTTTTTTTTAAACATTGGCCTGAATAAGTTCTGTAATTTGAATTCTTTAATTCAGTTTTGAGGGTTTTTTCCAAATGATTTTAAAATTATTTAATGGTCTGTTTATAGATGAAATTGGATGTGTTTGCAAAGTCTCTTTGCAGTGTGCCTCTAATAACAAAAAATGTTAATTATAAAATATGTTTTTGTAAGTTTTGCATTAATCAGACATAACATTAACAAAGTGTAAAGCTTGTGCACATGTCCACAGACATACAGAACATCAGAAAGCTTTCATCCCATGGGAAATATGTCACAATGTGTTAGAATATTTTACAGTCAATACCGTGTTTAGGGACAGATTCTGCTATTCTTGCTCACATGCAGTAGTATGTCACCCTGCGAGTGGTCCCATTGAAATCAGTTACACTTAGTAGAGTGAGGTATATTACTCATCATGAGTAAGGGTGGTACAATCCGGCCCTTAGTTATTTATTTTCCATACAAGTTGCTCTCCATAAAGACAAATTCCACTGCTGTTTTCTGTTCATGTGCTTTCTAGCTGTATCTTAGTGCAGAATTTCACGTCAATAAGAGTCTCTTAACTGCTATCCAAATTGTAGGATTTTTTGTTCTTCAGTTGCACTTTTCTTTCATTACAAATTTCTCTGTTAAAAGGCTGTTATGTATTAGCACTCAGCTATGGTTAACCCCATTATGTTCCTTCCATTTAAAATCATGCCACACTATACAAACTTCAGCTGAAAAACTTTACGCAGGAGTGGATGAATATGATTAGGTAAATAATTCTTTAGTTCTGGAGCAGTTGCTAGTTACAAAGCATGAACTATGGTGTGTTGATGACAGTATTAGAGAATTGTTTAAATTAAACAGTGTATTGCCTTTGTCTTCTGGTTACTAGCTTTCTGTGATTAGCTTTTTGTAGGGCACTCATTTGCATAGTAGAGATTGCAGCAGTCCTTCCAGGATAAGATTTTCTGGTGTTTTTGAGGGGCCCTATATACAGCAAAGAAAAGTGTTTAGCTCTTCTCTTTTATTCTCCTTCCTCCCTTCCATCCACACCCCAAGGACCTGATTCTGATACTGTTACCCATAATGAGCGGAGCCTTACTCCATGACCAGTTCATGAAATCAGTAGGACTATTCTGAAAAAAATATTAAACATGGGCAAGGATCGTTAAGGTATAATAAATTTAAAGATTTGGACATATATTATGCTAGTTTGAGTGACAAGTGAAAGCAAAAGCAGAATATTTGATCAGTACTGAATTTCTGCACAGACCCAAAATGACGGCATGTTTCCACAAGTTAGCATAGAAGAGAAAATAAGATGTTACATTATTCTTTCTCTCAGCCATCTTATCAAATATAAAACCTGGACCATAATCCATGACAATGACTAAATGCTCCTAATATTTCTGCTACCTGTTGATTTTTATTGTTTCAAGCATATGGTAAGCAACCAAAACATGCTTGAAGAGAAACGGCAATTTTTTTCTTTTCTTTTATCACCACCTCCAATTTGACTCTAATTTTGCAGTTCCCATAACAACATCCAAATGACTGAAAGCTCTGTCAAGACTATACCAGTGCTGTCCATGAAGCCAACTGGACGAAGTAGCCTAGCTGAGCGTCTGTTCTGCTTTCCTTGTACCTGTGAAAAAGACAGATGTGCTGACATTATTTCCTTCATCCCTTGCTCTGCAAACCAAACTTACTGCTAATTACTGTCACTAGTTTTCCCAACTGTAGAAGTGATGAGAACAAAATACCCACTGTTGTGAATTTCTTGCTAATATTACACAATTTAACTGTTGATCATACCTTTATTTTTCTGTGGTTTATCCAGACAAATAGAATCCCACTGTATATTTGTTGCCCAAAAGTTACAACAGGGAACAAAAATATTTCTTCTAGCACTTCTGTTGTGCCCAGTACTTCACATCAGATTAGGCAGAACAGAATAATGCACATCAAATAATTAACAGAGTATTTCTTTTTAAATTCTATTGTTTATCCTTTGTGATGCAAATATATTAAGAGGGAGCAAATGCTAGCAGGTAGGGAAATAATACTTTTGCTATGTCATGCTAAGTTGGATGTTCATTTCCCCCCAAGCTTTTTCAAATCTCCAAATATTAAAACAGGCAGCAGCATGAAGTAAACCGTAAGTTGTATTCTAAGATCTGTTTGAACCCAGTGCTTTAGCCCAACAAATTGACAGGGCACATGTCCTCACTAGTGTGCTGACATGTGAGAACATAGATGGGAAAGAGATTGAGGGTGGGGAATTTGGGTTTGTTTATCCTGCAGGTGATGAAAATGTCTTATGGCAACCTGCTATTGCACAGATAAAAAATGCCTGAACTGCCTGTGAAATAGCAAGTCTCCTACTTTGCAAGTAGCCACAATCCTTAATTTATTTATTACAGATATTTCTATAGCATATCTGTGTTAAACTTGACAACTTGATTGCAGTGGGGTCCTGCCCCAGGGCAGCTATTTATATGCATCGTATGACAAAGAACATCAACACAAAATATTTTTCTGGAATAAAAACAGTCTGTTTATCATGCTGTCCATATTTACCATCTCCAGTGCACAATTCAACAGTTTTGCAAAATTGAATAGTATATGCTCCAATTCTCTCTTGGAATGTTGTGATGTTAAAAAAAAAAATTGTACTTCTGTGCAGAAGGAGATTAATCTATTCAGCAACAAAGCCTTGTCTAGAGCATTATGATCTTTTCCTACCCATATATAACTCGCTGTATGGCTAAACTCCTCCACCACTAATATGTAGCTGTCACCTTCAATATACCATTATGATAACACAGCAAATCTGTATATTTCCAGACAAAAAACTAGGTTAAAATGGAGTTAAGATTGAGAGTACATATCAGTAACCTTAAGGGTAAAAAACATGGTGGTTGTTATTTATTTTATTATTTCTATTATCATTGCCCCTAGAAGCCTTAGTCAAATATTGGTCAACATGAAAGGCTGCACAGTAGCAGCCTAATCGTCGTCAAATTTTTGGTAGGCATCATGGCAAAGAAGAATTCTGAGGGGGAATTTGAAGGTGAATAATGATATGGTTTTGTGAATGCTTACGGGAAGCATCTGCCATGCAAGTGGAGCAAGATGGGAGAAAGCACAACAGTGTTTGAAAATGTAACAGGGGTGGTGGAGGCTGGCATCCAGGGTTTCAGGGACCGGACCAACTAGGAACAGCTGGTGGCCTGCTCCCCGAGTAACTGTGCTTCTAGACTGCTAATGAGCCCAGCTGCACTGCCTTAAAACTCTGAGTGGCCACAGCCCTGCTGGTTCAGAAGTCCTGTTTATAAGCCTGGCCCCCACAGCAGTTCAGTGGCTGCTCAACGCATACCATGCCCACAGCTGCACTTGCCCTTGTTCTAGTCCCTGCGCCCGCTCCAGCTTGCTTCCAGTCCCCCGTCCTGCTCTGCTCCGCTCCAGACCCTGCTCCCTTCTGGTTTCAGACTTCTGGCTCTGTCCCCTAGCTCTGGCTTATGATTCTGATTTACCTCCTCTGGCTCTGGCATTTGGCTTCTGTTCCTTCAGTACTGACCCATGACTCGTTTCCTGGACCCAGCTCTAACCGGGAGGCTGAACTCTTGCTTTCATCACTAGGCATGACTGCTGAATTGGAGGCAAGCACGGAGAGCTCAATAACAACTGAGTGCTGATAGGTAGAGTAGGGATTAACTGTGAAGGGCCTTGAAAGCAAGGGCAGAAGCAGAATTTTCCAAGGAGGAGGCCAAGAGTTCTCCCTCCACGGCCGTGCAGCCAGTCCCTTATGTTCCCCCTGCTACCTCTGTATCTGGCCGCAAGCTCTCCCCCTGTTACTCCCCCTTCGCCAGCCCTGAGCTATCTTTGCACCCAGACCCATGCTCTCCACTCTGGACCTAACTCCGTACACTCCTGCCTGCTGCCCCCACAACCAGACCAGACCCAGGTTCTTCCCCCACATTGCCCATGCACCAAGCTCCACATTCTCCCCCATTCATCCAGCTCTGCACACATTCCTCTCCTGCTGTCCCTCATCCTGCCTTATGCTCTTCCCCTGACACTGCCCCACACCCAGCCCCTGGTCTCCTCACTCAATACCCAGCCCTGAGCTCATACCCAGAAAAGTAGTAAGGCTGAAGAGCACCATCCCTACCAGGTGCCAGGCAATTCTGGGAACCCGGAACCCAGACCCCATCCTCCTCCTGCATCTCTGCTTCCCCAGGAAGCACCAAAAGCCTGTATCCAGTCCTCTCACCCTCCTAGGGATCAGGGTTTCCAGGTGCCTCCTGTTCCGTTTTTCCCTAGGGACTGGGGATGTCTGGTGTCCATGTTCGCTGGAAAGACTGGAAAAGTAGAGGGAGCCAAGCAGGCATATCGAGTTGTAATACCACTCAAATTTGGCCTGGCTGTCCATGTAGCAGTGGTATTGTGACCTGGTGCGCAGGGTCACAACACCACTCAAATTCAGCCCAGCCACTCCTGCTTTATGCCAGCAGGGAAGGGGCTCTACCATTAAGCTAGCCAGCAGCGGTCAGAGACCAAGGAAGGAGCCTAGATTCCCATCTCTCCCACCTAGTGCACCCCTGCTTGAAATGAATACAAGCAGCTTAAAGGTTGATGCCACAGCGAAAGGGGAGCCAGTAGAGGGATTCAAAGAGATGAGTGACATAAAAATGGCCATACTGGGTCAGAGCCATGGTCCATCTACCCCCAGTATCATGTCTTCCGACAGTGGCTGGTGCCAGGTGGTACAGAGGGAATGAACAGAACAGGGCAGTTTATCAAGAGATCCATCCCCTGTTGTCTAGTCTCAGCTTTGGGCAGCTGAAGGTTTAAGGACACCCAGAGCAGGGGATTGCATCCTTCACCATCTTGGCTATGACATGGTCAAAATGATGAGCTAGGAATGTTATCTTTGCAGCAGCATTTGGAGAGCAGAGCAAGAATACATTTGTCAAAGCCAGAGAGAAGGGTGTTGCAGTATTCGAGATGATGAATACTCGATCTCAGATCTTAGAGGAGATCTTAGAGGAGAGTTTTAGTTGTGTGGGTAAATAGAAAATGCTGTATCTTAGAGATGTAATGCAAAAAGAATTGGCAAGATTTAGACATACCCTGGATGAGAGTGCCTAGAGAGAAGTCCAAGTCATAGATGATGCCCAGGTTATAGGATTGCGTGATGAGCACGATAGTGGTGTTGTCCACCATGATCCAGAAAGGAGGTAGTGGAAAGGCTTGTGGGGCAGGGAAAGATTAAGGGCTCTGCTGTACCCATGTTTAGCTTGAGTTGGTGGCTTGACATCGACAAGGAAATGTAAGAGAGACAGGTCAAGATTTTTGTTTGGACAGAAGAAGACAGGTCTGGAGTAGAGAGAGAGGTAGATCTCTGAGTCATCAGCAAAGATGGTAGCTGAATTTGAAATTGCAGATGAGATTACCCAGATATAGGGTATAGAGGGAGACGAGAAGAGAAGGGGACCAAGGACAAAGCCCTGTGGGGCCCCCACAGAAAGTTGAAGGGCAGATTAGGAGGATCCTCCAAAGGACTCACTGAAAGAGCAACTGAAAGGGAAGCAGGAGAACCAGGAGACAGCATAGTCTTGGAAGCCAAGGGAGGACAGGATTTCAAGAAGAGCATGTTCAGCTTTGTCAAAGGCAGTTCACAGGTCAAGAAAGCGGAGGATGGAGTACTGGTTCGGTGCTTTCACTAGGAAGAGGTCATTAGAGACATCAGCAAGAGCAGCTTCAGTGGAATGGAAGGGCCAGAAGCTGGAGTGGAAAGGGTCTAGGATGGAACTGGAAGAGTGGAACTCCAGACTGCACTTATAATCAGCACATTCTGTGCACTTAAAAACAAAAGGGAGAAAAGAAATGAGGTGGTAGTTGGAGAGGCAAGTGGGGTCAAAGATTTTATATTTTTTAGATGTGAAGTTGTAGTTATCCCAAAACCAACCATTACAAACCTATAAAATTCAGATTAAGGATACACTTGAAAGAAAACCAAATATGTTAAGGTATGAAAATGCAGAGTGAAGGTACCCAAACAACCTTAACTTGCTTGTGTAGTGACACCATGCAATAGCTATACAATTATGATTGAGACATTTTCATGTTTGTAGCCCTAGATTAAATTGCATTTGATTATTTTTTAATATTCTTCCCTCAAACTCAGAGTGTCACTATAGAGCAGA
This sequence comes from Mauremys mutica, assembly GCF_020497125.1. NCBI lineage: Eukaryota > Metazoa > Chordata > Testudines > Geoemydidae > Mauremys > Mauremys mutica. The sequence continues at coordinate 76,028,338 of NC_059082.1, read as the reverse complement.
ATGAAAGGTGGGTGCCTTAACTATGCTTTTCCAAACCTTGATGTGTTTGGATTTCTTTTAAGTTTAACCTCTTAGACTGTGATTAATGCTAGGATTTGTAATGTTTGGTTTGGGGATAATTACAACATGCCTGTGATTTTGTTTGTTTTATCTTTAAGTTACTGATATGTACTCTCAACCTAAACTCTGTCTTAATATAGGACTCAGTTTTTAATTAGTTTTAACTTATAAAATAATTAATGCTTTTACTTGTAAATTCTCAGAATTCATTCTGAACTCAGGGTAAGTGCTGTAAGTTTGGGGAGGATACACTTTATTTTTCATACTAGCAAAGAGATTGAATCCCTGTTTTAGGTGCACAGTGAAATTCAATCTTAACCAGAGTCTATATAATTAATAATCATCCATATATAGAACTGTAAATATGCCCACTGATTTACAAACTATAGCCTTGACTGTCTTTAATTACATGATCACATACTATTTTTTATATAAGACCCCCACCTAATTCAGTGCACAGGATGGACAGTGCTCACTTAACAAGCTACTGTTCAATATACTTTTTTCTTTTCATTGTTCGATGTATGGCCCCATGCCTTATTTACTGCACATTATTCAAACCCCACTCTGACGACAGATTACTAATTTCCTTGTTTGTTTTTCTGTGATGCTCATCATAATAGTAGCTGAGTGCTTCACAGATACTAATGAATTTATTTTCACCACACCTCTGTGAAATGAGGAGGTGTTATTCCCCTTTTACAGGTGGGGAACTGAGGCACAGAGAGATTAAGATCAAAAGTATCCACTAATTTTGTGTACCCAATTTGAGACCAGAAACTGATTTTTCAGGGTATTTTGCATTATATAGCACTTTATATGTTCAAAGCAAGCCTCCCATAGACTTCAATTGCAGCTGTGAGTGCTCAGCACTACTGGAGTTCAGACCCAAGAATCTCAACTCAGTAGACCCCTGTACAGATACAAAATTTGTATCCGCATCTGAGCCGCAATCACAAAAATGGTCTGCAGATTTAAAGTGGATATCTGCAGATTTGAAGGGCTCCACAACTCAGGATCCCACTGTCCATTCTGTGAAAAAATTGGTGTGTGTGTGTCTTGACTGTGGAGTTCAAGATGCTTGCAAGAGCTTTGCTTTATTCTGTGATCAGTGCCAACTGTCTGCATAACAACAATATGAAATCCTGCAGCACCTCATCTAGGTTCTTGTATGGGAATCTCAGCCCTTAAAGGCATTGTCTCTAATACCACATCTTTCCTTTCCGGCTGAAAATTTAATAGCAATAATACTTTAAAAAACCCAACAACATTAATATATCACAGTTACAAATACTTAGAACTAAATAATGTTCAAGTAGTCATATTTTTATGTAACACTTTAGGAGGAATCTCCAACCTGGTGCCTTTAGAAAAGATCCTATCAAGTAGGATGAGTTTGGACAGGTTTTTTAAAATCAGATTGACGTGCAAAATCTAGCCCTGGACTTTTCTCCATTGCACTTTCGTCAGATGCTCTAGAGCGTGTGTCTGGAACCACCAACTTTCTCCCAGAATTGTATTTAATTTGCAAATCACGCATTTGTAGCTGAAAAAAAAATCTGTATTCTGAGGGGGATATTTGCCATGTCCCTTCCAGCAATGGCAATAAATGGTTTGTGGTCAGGTTCAGTTAACACAGGCTTCCATAAATAAAGACATGACACTTTTTACACCTATGTGGCACAGCCAAAGCCTCTTTTTCTATTTGAGCATATTGACACTCAGTTTTTGTTAGTGCCTGTGACACATGAGCCACTGGTCTCTAGCTTTGACCACCCTGCTGTCAGAGGACTTTGCCAGTATGCTCCTTGGAGGTTTCCGTGGACAACTTAATTTTGTACTTCCTGTCATTGTATCTCAGGATTGGGGCTTTAATTATCTCCTTCGGTTTCTCAAATTCTTTATTAAGGGTTTGTCTACATGCAGACCTAGTGTACGGCAAGCTAAGGTGTAATCCATTGCACGCCAGCTTGCCATGCACTACACATGTCTTTGTGGACCCTGCTACCCTGCACTAAAAGTTCCATTAGTATGCTTTGCTGTATTGCCTACTGAGGGAAGTAGATACCTAGAGGTGTGACTGTCTAGTACATAAACCTGAAGAATCCTTTAATTGTTTTCACTTGTTTTGCGTGTGTAAATTTGATGCTTATGAATGGGAGGGACTGATATTACAAGCGAGGGTCATTCCCAGTACAGGTGAACACTCCCAGCTTTTGTCACACTCCTCTGCCGAGTCTGGGTGAAGGAAAAGTGACAGTGCACCGGTCTCTTTTAGCTGAGATGGGAATAATTAATTTTATTAAAATGACTTTTATTGGTGGTTAATTTTATTTTGGCTGACAGTCACATACATGAGCAGACATGTCTATTGCTACAGCAAGGTGAGCTTTATTTAGAACAATCATTTATATCTTTGGGTGATTTCATTGCAAAGGAATAGGGGAAGATGTGCAGGAACTTCAAGGTGGAACATTTTCTCCCTGTTTGAAAAGGATCAATAGGAAAACAACAGAATGCTGACTGATGGAATGCTTTGGCCTTGTGATGCAGGATTCTTCCATTGCATACACTGATGAAATTCAGGCATTTCATAGGAATGACACACTTGGGATTTTTGTACAGTGAGCAAATACCACTCTTCCCACCCACTAGTCCAAGTGAAGTAAGAGGGAAAAGAAGTGGTATTTGCTCATTGTACAAAGTCCTCCTTGCAAGAAGTGATGTTGGCATCAGACTCAAATGAAATGATTCACTTGTTCCTCTGGTCAGAATCTGATGTTTGCAACCACCATTTTTTTGGAGTGGTGAAATCTGATGACTGAAAAAGTGGCACTCTCTAGAACTGAGATGATGGGAGTTCCTCAGGGCTGATTTTCAGCTGGGGCTAAGCCTGGGAAAGTAGCGTTCAGAGTTTAAATGGCTCAATGTGGGTAGGGGGGAACCACTCCATAGTGTAGAAGAACAAACCTGAAACTGTTAACTGGGCTAGTACATGACACAGTTAAATATTTTTCAGGACTTAATTCTAACCTCATTTACCTCGGCTATCCCACTGATTTCAAATAACCAACAACAAAAAAAAGGTGATGGAGCTTGCGTTTGTACAATTCAGGCAGAATCTGGCTTTCTGTATTTATCTGAGAAACAAGCAGATAGTGTTTATGGGGAGAGTAGTTGCTCAAAAAGACAGACAAGTTGCCTCTTTTGACCTCACTGTCCAGTTTTCTCATGCACTTGAAAGAGTCTCTTGATATTCTGGTGCCCTTCGCAGGGTAGGAAATCTCAGGTTATCTAATTAGGCTTGGACACCTTGTAGAAGAGAGAACCATGAATCTTCCTACACTGGTGTATAAAAGATATATGGGAGCTCATTCTTCATGGAATTTATATTTATCAATGTTGTGACATCCCTCTGTAGCATCAGGATTGCTGGTACAAACTCAAATAATATTTATATACAATCCAGACTCAATGGTTCCCCCCCCCAAAAGATCAGCCATTCTTGCAAACAAAAAAATGGACAAAAAGATAAAAGACTTTAAAAAAAAAAGTGGTAAAAAGGAAGGGTGAAATCAATAAAGATTAGCTGATGGAAAGAGTCTTTTTCATGGATCTGAAGTGAATAACTCAGGGATTGTGGTGCGCTGCAAATAACCAGGAAGGGTGTGCAATAGGGTGGCTCCCTCCACTGAGGAAATCCTATCTTTGACCCATTCCAGATGGAAACTTGGCATGGAAAGCAAGGTCAGGCCGCTCATCTTAATTATCTTGGGGAAGCAGAGGGAGAAATAGTTGCTCAGTTACTTTGGATTTAGATTATCAAGCATTTATGGAAATATGTTGCTGGGTTCTCCAGGATTTCAGCCTGTGACCTTTGTTCATGCAAAACACAGAAAAATCCATTAGGAGACTGGCTAATAGCCAGCCCGCATGAAATCAGCTGGCATTAGGTTAGAATATAAGCAGCACGTTTTGACTTGCTTCTGTGGTGGCCTGACTGAAAGTTAAAAAATATGCTTACACAAAAACCAAATATAGTAAAGCAAAGCAAAAAGGGGAGATAATGCATTAGGATTAAAGCTGAAAGAGCTTCAGTGCAGAAAGATGAATGTGAGACATACAATAGTGTTCTGTCTTTAAGATCCAGAGCATGCAAAGTACAGGTGGGACTTTCATCTACAAATCTGCTCCTCCAAAACAGGATTCATTTAAATGAGTGAAAAAAAGCATATCTTATGTGCAGGTGCAGGGACATATGTAAAATGAAGGAATTCTGAAGACAGAGGCACTTCAGAAATGCTATTTACAGAGGAGCAATATGTAAAATAAGAGATCTTTGTCTCCACTGCCCTCACTTGGCACAGCTATAAATGACTACACAAGGTGCAAGGCAGTAAAGACTTGGGTTCAAAGTATTTCAAATCAGATTTGTCTTTACTTAGGTACAAACTCATTCTACTTGTGTAGATTTTGTGAAATATTCAGCTGGAGGAGGGGTACTGTGGCTGGTTTTGGATTCAGAGAAAAGTTTACATCTGGACCCTATGTTGGCTTCCTGAGTATATACCTCTCCAAAAATTAACTAGATTGTCTGATTCCCATTGCCTATCAAAGGGTCAAATTATGGTTCTTGTTACAACTGTACAATCCCCTGAAAGTCAACAGAGATGGAGGGGGCTGAGTATAGAATTTGGCTCAGTGTGCTTTCTCCTTTGTGATTGTTTCTCTAGGATGGTGGTGTGATTCCCATTGCCCCATTCACAACCCTAGCCACATCCAATAAGCCTGCTTTTTTAGTTATGTTTCAATTTATTTATTGGGGTTTCTTTGCAATAATCCCCATATTCATCCCTCCTCTGCCATTCTCTTGGGTTACTAGCCGGATGAAAAATCAACTCTCACGCAAGCACGTTTTCTAAAAAATATTGGTGGCCACAACCACTACAATGAGTCCCTCTTCTCTAGGCCTTACAAGTTCTGTTGTAATAGTCTAAGACCAGTCAGAGAGAGAGATTCTGCTGCTGCTGAAGTGTTACTTGGGAATTGACCTGGAAAAAATTCCCCTGAAGAGCAATAGGGTGTCAGTGCTAATTCCCAAATAGGGAAACCAGTGAAACTATTGAACCGTACCAAGTGCCATCCTTTTCATCTCAAGCTGTTAAAAGACTAAGCAGAGTTGTTGACATAAGAAAAACTTAAAAACCTCTCACTAGAGGTTACTCATGGAAGCATTGAACATTATGGTAATAGCCTGGTAAGTGTCAGTGAAAAATCTTCCACCCGTGTGTGATGAAGTGTAAAGAAACTGGTGGTGACAGGGGCCACCATTCTCTTCCTTCAAGATTCTCTTTAAACCCCATTGCTTCCATAAGGGCCCTATAGTAACAGTGGTCAGTGCCAGGCATCATGCAAATAATGTAATGGTAGGTGTCCCCAGATGGACCTGTTACACAGTATCTCAAGTTATATTTCTTATTGTCTGAGCAAGTTTTGACCCTTAGGAAGACATAATGAGTTGCTCTTATTTTTGGGTTATGTAACACAAGATTTTTTGAGGAAAGAGGATCTTGTTAAAGTCACTTCTTATGACAGAGTAGCTCCCTGGGAACGGGGCATTGGTGTTGGGCTGAGATTTCTGGAGGGGATAGCCTTGCTTGCTGATTGACCATTTCATTTCAGGACTGGTATATGTGTTTAAATAAAGCAAGTTACACTTATAATATATCCAGAATTTACATCACTGATTTCTTCTCCACGGGGAAGCTGACTTCCAAGGCTCCAATGCCTTTTGCCATTTGTCAGAGGGACTATGTTGGTGTCAGAATGGGACACTGGCAACAGAAAAAGAGCAACAATAATAAAGATGAGAGGAATGATCCTGGCTCAAGCATTAAGGTGGTTGTGAATGGGAATTAATGCAAGTGAACTCTCTCCTCCACTCCCTCTTAATTGTGAGTTATTTGTCTCTGTTCCCTCCCTCCCAAAATATCATGGCTTTTGCCGACTTAGCAGGAACAAAAACAAATGTGTGCCTTCTAGAAACATATAGCGCTGTGAGAGAGGCTGCAGTTATATGCATAACACATCACATCTCTCTTGCTGAACTCAGGATGGTTGGGGACTTAGAGAAAAAAAAATCCAAAGCACAGTTAAGAAATAACATCTCTTTCTTCTTCTCCTAATTGTCATTATCTCCTCTAATTTTCATTATCGGAGATTTTTTCCCCTGGTGGCCTAATTCTTTTCCATTGGCTTTCTTTAAGCTTTCCCTGAGCTTTTTCAAGCTTATGGTTTTTCTAACTGTAATTGTATGCTGCTTATGACAATGAAATATATCACATGACAACACTGCCCTATGGGAAGGGTGCTGCTAGCTCATGTTACAAGACTTATTAGAACCCAGACACCCTTTCCTTACAGTACAAAGTACAAGATCTTGCAATAGTAATAAGAGAAAGGTAACCTTTGATCTGAAACATTTTTGGTCTGGTTTCAATTATGTTTTTGCCTTTAAGTATAAGGCAGGTTTGCCTCCTCCCTCACGCCCAAAGAAACATGTTTCATCCTGGTGAACAGCATCAGTAATTCTCACCAGAAAGAACAGCTCTCCTTTGGGTTCATGCTCATGTGGATACAACCGTACAGCTTTTGTATGTTTAGAATAATACATGTTTTATAGTTGAACACCAGTCTGTCTTTCAAAAATGGTGCCGGGCTGAAATCATAAAAGCTGGAGCAAGTTATAAATGTCAGCAGAACCCTATGATTTAATTAAACCCTTAATATTTAGCCAAGAAACTGGTTTTTTTTTCAATGCATATAAAGAAATTCTCAGTAATTAGCCTCCAGTGGCTATCACTTATAACTTGACATTGCAGGTGGAAAAAGTTTATAGTTTGAAAAATGCATGTATGTGCTTTTGGGGCGGGGAGGCGAGAGAGAGAGACAGATATCAAGAGAATACAGTTTAATGGAAAATGCCTTACAGTATATGAACATGAGAAGAGGAGCACTCTTTTGTTCTTGTGTATATACGGAGCACTCTTATCTGCATAGTTCTTGAGCCATTATACTAGTCTGCGCATATGCAAAGTATGCCTTCATCTAAATAAGGCAGTTTCATGCTTGAAAAGATACCAAAAGGCATAGATTTTTAATTGTTGTTGTTATTAAAGTATACATGTAGCTCAAAAGTATACAGTATGCTAATGAGCACTTAATAACTCCTTAATAAATACAACACTCTGTTGTAACATGGTTACTGAATTTTTAAGAAGCAAAGATTAAAAAAAAAGAATTAAACCACAGTACCCATGTGTCACATTTAATACAAACATTTCAAATTAAAAAATCAATTAAACTATTAACACTGTCAATGTTATTGTACATTCGTTTTAAAAAAACATCAAAGTTGTTACTGTATTGGACTTGATTTTGATTGATTCTGGCTTTCACAATGAATGTTATAAAAGCATTGATAGTTGCTCGTTCAGATATAGGACTTACCATAATGAATCAAAACCAGTGGTCCACCTGGACCAATATCCTGTATCTGACAGTGCCCTGTGCAAGATACTTCAGAGGAGGGTGCAAGAAAGTCCATAACAAACATTTAAGGAATAGTTTGTAAGAAAAAGTCCTCCCAGCAGTTAATCGTTTGTTTATGCCACGAAGCATGAGGCTGTATATCCCTTATAATTTTTATCCTATGTAATGTAATTGTGGGTGATCTCATTACCTTTATAAACGTCTGATCCTTTCTTTGAATCCTACTAACTTCTTGGCATGTGATTTCTTATGGCGATGAGTTCCATAGGTTGATTTTCATAGTATGTCACAGTAACACTGATGAATTAGCAGTCCATGTGATGCTTTTTTCATGCAAGTGCTGCATTTTCACATTCTACCTATATATTTATGCAGTCACAGTGTATAGGGGAAGGCAACTCATGACACAATTAGGTAAGCACTTAACTGGGTTATTTACATAAACAATATACACAATTTATGGAGGGGAATCAACATGTGGTTCATGAGAGAAAGATTTGGAGTGGGTGCCTGCTATGTATATAAGCAGTTTGCATTTAAGTTGACTGTATTCTATAATTGTACAATTTTATGGATTAATATATATATATTTAAATACATCCTTTGCAGCATCCACAGTTTAATAATGGGACACAAGATATCACTGAGATGTTACTATTTTTGTTTTAAAAAATAAGTCATTCTTAAGAATTAATGTTTGTAAAGTGCTTTGGAAATGTAAGGCACCACATAAGTGCTAAGTATTCACAATATGAAAGTATGATTTAATCTTTTTGGATTTGTAGATCAATTTCTGCCTTAGCATTCTCTCTTTCCTGATCATGTACAGTTTCCAATATGTTGCACAAGTGGTTAGTCTGTTTACAAGAATAAATAGTCAGTGTTTGCAATAACCTCTGCAAGACAGCATTACTGACACGAATAATAACCGAGCTATAAGTAATAGAAACTACCCCAGCTCCTGTTTTCTGCGTGTTACTGAGCTGCATTCATTCCTCATAAGCTGAGGTTTTGATCTCTCACATATGCACTGATAGTGAATAGTCAGTCTGAAGTAATGTACATTTGTTATAGTAACTGTGACAGTGTATTAGGTACTGTAAGAGTATGGCATACTTTAATGTGATATAGTTTGACATGACGTACATTGCAATGCAGTGTTAGCAAAGCAGAAACAAAGCAATACAAGATTTTTAGATCAGATACTATTAGGGCACAAAAACACTATTGCTATTTTGTCTCTTGTTGCGCACACAGTCTCCTTTATGGTGGAAATTGTGAAGAAAGCCAACATCCACCGCAAAGCTATGTTGGAGTGTTGTCATCCCCAGAGATCCATGTACTGCATGCGGTGTCTGAGAGCATTAGAGGTACAGCCATAAAACCCATTAGTCTAAGACCCTAAGTGCAGGTGTTCTGTTGAGAAAGACATAGGAGCATGTGTCCTAACCCACAGATCTATTGTCAGTGAGGCTAGGACCCAAGCCAGTCTCATCTACTTAGGAAGATCATGTTTTTAAGCCTGTTGCTGTCCTAGATCTCCTATGTACTATATTATCACAGTGGCAGATGGTTCCCTGTGTTTGCACAGCTGGCAGAATCGGTGATAATGATACTTTGCACTTTTATTGCACCTTCCATCTGAGGATCTGTGTATTTAGTGCTGTCTTAGTCAGCGAACCTGATTTGGAAACGTACCATACAGTGAGTGTTCCTCATTTCCTAAGGGCTGCCAACATTTTTTCCCCTCTGTGTCCCCTCATGTCCTATGTAGCATGGCTGCTTCTGCCAACAGCTCTGTGACTTACTGTTCATGGCCATTTTTTCCTTTACATATGTCCTTCCCTGTTCCATTTTAGCATTGGTTTTTGATCATCCACTGTTCAGAGATCTTAGGAAATATTAGGTATTGCAGAAGTAGCTACAGGCAGAGGTTATCAGTGGTGGGAGACTTTTAATTATTACAGTGCAGCCATATGGTACCATATATGTTCTATGCTAAGGAGGGCTGTTGGAGATTTTCCTCATTTCTCCCCATGTCTTATAGGAACCCAGTACAGAACAGGAAGCAACATATTGGCAGATCATTATATTTATTGCCATTATACCACATTACAAAGGTGTGGGAGCCCAGTTGCATGGTGACTTTACCAATTTCATATCTCTCACTTCCCACCATCCTCTTTACATAGTGTGTTTCTATATGTATGCATGAATGCCTTTATATGGTTGTGTATGTGTATGAAGCCAATATGGCTTTTCTGTCCTATTTTCCACCCCTTCAGAGAAATGGCAACTCTGTCAGTGTAGATAAGCAGAGACCAGTCCGAAATGAGACAGGAAAGATAAAATAGGACAAACTACAGCCTGTCAGAGGCCTGTTGCTTGAAAGATCTCTTGCCTTCATCAGGAAGAGGAGGCGAATTTGGTGACAGGGGGAGATCAGTATGATGAATAGGATGAATGTGGCTTTAATGTGTTGCAATACAGCTGCAGCTTAAAGCACTGCACTATCAGAAACACCTGGCCAACAAGGAATGAGACCTTTTATCTCAAGTGGAATGGAATTCCTGCTCTGTCCATCCCACATTGTGCTCCTGGGAGAGGGGGTTTTGTGTTGGTATGTATGTGAATATTAGAACGGAAGTGTAGGGTGGCTTCGGCCTCTGTGTATTGCAGCGGAAAACTGTTTCGCATATGTTGAGCATTATTCTGCTGTCTCTTACAACACTTTTACCTACCATAACTCCATTCAGGTCAGAGGATTTTCCTCTGATTTATACCAGCATTTAAGTGCTGTGTAATTTCTTTGCTTTCCTTTTGGCAGTGGGCTGTTTTAATGTACTTAGGAGTTCAGCCTGCTTCCCTGCTTCTCCCTCTTCTTAAGCAAGACTCCGGCATGAAAGCTTGAACAGTTTCATGTGCTCCACTTGGTCTCCCTGCACTGCTCTGCCTCACTGCTACCCCACTGTCATTTTTTAAAAACTAAAATTAAAAAAAATTCAGAAGAGGCATTTTTTTGTTTATGCAGAATTAGCAATATTTATTCTCAGTGAGTGAAGTTAAAGCTGCAGAGGGAAAACTTGAAGCCAAGGTTTTGTCTGAAAGTAAATAAAAACCACTCAATAGGCTTTAATGTCAATCTGCAAATGAAAATATGTGGAGAGAAAAGGTTTTATTGTCTACTTCCCCCTCCCACTGTATTTTATTTCCTGCTTCTCCAGTGACTAAGTTTTCCAGTCAGCGTGAGAGCAACAGTGCATTGGAGTTTTGTTTTGCAGAAGTTCAGCTCCAATTTCATTGTATACTGAAAGCTGAGTATCCTGAGACCTGCTAACTGGACCTTTTCAAATCAGCCATGCTTTTTACAGTAAGAAGCAACCCCTCTAATTTCAACCTTTGTAGTCACTAGAACATTTTGGTTTGTTTATTTAATAGAGTTAATAAGACAATCTTCATTATTCACTAAATTGTGCACCAACTATGTAAACCAGATGTCATGATATATGAAAAAGGTCTGGACAGATCAAATATGCAACAAAAGCTAGTGCCTTCCTTTTATTGTGACTTTGCTGAAAGATTTCCTAATTATTTCATCCCCTTTTGGTGGCCCCAGACTTAACATACACTTTCCTTTCTTTTTTCAGCATATGCTATCTTAAAAAAAAAAGTGTAAGATAGTTATATAAGAAACAAGCATATGTACGGAGACTAATAAAGTAAAATAGTCCTAATAAGCTAGAAGTGAGGTGCTGTACGTTATTTTCCGTAAAAGTACACATCTTATAGTAGTTCTGCCTTCCTTACCTTTAAAGGGAAGAAAGAGTGAGAGAGAAAAACAAAAATAGAAGAGAGAATAGGTAGAGGGAAAAGAGCGCTGGTTGGCAGAATTCTGCTTGGCAGTGTATATAAAGGAAAATTGCTTATATTTCCTCTGGAGAGCATGTGTTGTAAATCATATAGAGGAAGGAAGGGGCTTTTCAGGGGTCTCCCACCTTCCTTTTAGCTCCCATGGTTTTTAAATATTCCCAGAGTTCTGAAAAGGATCCTGGAAACACATCTTTAGTGCCTTTCATCCAAGCATCTCACAGCACTTTGCAGAGTGATGGATTAAGTGTCACAACACACCTGGGGTTATTGGCATTTGGAAACAAAACTTATAGGTGCTTAAGATAATATTACTACCTCAGATAATATTAATACTTATCTTGATAGCCGGGGGGAGGCTTGTGATGATTATTTACTTAATGGCTAACTCTATATTTAGGCACGTAAGTGGCCTGATTTTCAAGAGTGGTGAGTGCCTACTAGCTTTCAGGCAAAAAGGATTTAGGAGTCTAACTTTAGGCACCCATTTTGGAAAATCTTGGCCAATGTTTTGTAACATTAGATATTTTATAGGCATTGGCAGGGAATCTGTAGTTAAGGCTGCATTGAGATTTTAATGTAAAAAAGACTTTCACACTTTAATGACTTAATTTACTTCCAAGATTTGGCACAGTAACTTTTTATAGGAAAATTTAATTTCCTGTATAAATCTTTAAGTAAAATATTTACTAAATTAAGCAGAGGAAACTTTTTAAGTGTTCAGAATTTTGAAATATTACCTGTTTTCCTTGAATTTCCTTTGGGTTCCTCTACCTTTCAAATAATCACAGTCCCCAGACACCTCACAGTAATTATCATAGCTTTATCACTTCCAGAATGGATTTCTGCAGTGTACTTTATAGTGGGGCTATACCCGAAGATCACAGAATGCTACTTACTTAATGGACCTCCTCATCTAGGGAATGGATAGCTCAGTGGTTTGAGCATTGGCCTGTTAGACCCGGGGTTGTGAGTTCAATCCTAGAGGGAGCCACTTAGGGATCTGGGGCAAAAATCAGTACTTGGTCCTGCTAGTGAAGGCAGGGGGCTGGACTTGATGACCTTTCAGGGTCCTTTCCAGCTCTATGAGATAGGTATATCTGTATTATTGGGAGTGGACTACATCCACCCTGATCAAATAGGCCCTGTCAATACTGGTTCTCCACTTGTGAGGTACTCCCTTCTCTTCATGTGTCATTATATTATATAATGCCTGAATCTGTAACTTTCACTCCAGGCATCTGAAGAAGTGAGGTTTTTTACCCATGAAAGCTTATGCCCAAATAAATCTGTTAGTCTTTAAGGTGCCACCGTACTCCTTGTTGTTTTTGTGGATACAGACTAACATGGCTACCCCCTGATACTTAGTGGACCAAGTTATCCCTGTTCTCTGTAGATTGCCCTGGCATCCATTTAATCTTTGGGTACAATTCAAGGTCTTGATTTGGATCTACAGTATAATGTCTGTAATGGTGTGGGTCCTGGTAACTTAGAAACCACTTCTTTCGTCATGTCTTACTCTGGCATTTGAAATAGTCTGAGATGGATTAATTGATTCATGGTCCCTAGATGTATTCATGTGGAAGCTGAGGCCAGAACTTTTTCCATGGAAGACACTCAGTTGTGGAATTCACTTCTCTGGGTCCATTCCAGCCTGAATGTATTGACCTTCAGGGCTTTTTCAGAGGAGGTTGCTTGAGGGATCACCAGAAAAGCAGTGTCCTTGCCTTAATTTCCCCCACTTGGGGCAAGAAGAAGCCACACATTAACCAAATAGCATGTCCCCTTTTAATAAGGTTAGCAACGTTTCCAGACAGGAATAATTACAATAAACAGTTTATCAGGTCCATGGTGCAGAGATCCCAAACTTAAAATCTACAAAACCAAATCACTGAATAAGAAAATAGGAACTAGCCAAAATCAAGCCTTTATTCTTTGTTTGATCATTTTACAATTAGGCTCTATGGTGACGGAGCAGCTTGGCAGAAATGATAATACTGGAGGGGAAATGGAAAACAATCTGTAGGATTATCAATGAGATTCCTAGACAGTGGAAAAATACACACTTGCTGTTTGTATGGTGAATGGGCACAGTTGCTGTTCAGGATTTATTACACATTTTTGTTCTGTGGACATATGAATATTGGCATGTCTGGAACGTGCGCCTATGCTATGTATGCAGGACCATGGCGTCTCTGGCATCTTGTGAATATGTGCCTAACATCCTGAACAATTTTCCAGAAGTTTGTGGGCCTGTACCATATATCCAGGATTCTGGCACCTTCAGCACTATGTTACCACCCTCCTAATTGCTGGTAACTGGACCCTGAGGCCCTGCCCCTTTCCCCAAGGCCCCGCCTCTGCTCCACTTATTCCCCCCAAGGCCCCACACCCTTCATTTGCTCCTCTCCCCCAGTTCCTCTCTGGATCACCTCCACCTCAATGGGTTCCCTCTGTTCCAGGTCTGGGAGAGGAGCTGTTGCAGCCTGACAAGGAGCCTACCTGCAGGTAGGAGGCAGCCCCAGCTGAGCAGGGACTGGCGTGAGTTAATGAGCCGGTGCCTCTGCTCGCCCCATGGTAACTGGACTTTCCAGTTGAAAACTAGGCACCTGACAACCCTACACTTGTCTTATAGCCAGGACTACGTCATTTCCAGTTTTGTGTGGCCTCATGCTGCTCCCAGAATGTTTTGAGAGCAATGATAGACAGTCACTGCAGTAAAATTAAAATCCGCTTACACAGACTGAAAGAGAAAAAAGTGTGTATATATGAAAAGGTGCATTCTGACTTCTTCAAGGGGTTTTCAAAGGAATATTCCATTCTCTCTCTCCACACTTTTTTTTTTTTTGAAATCTGTTTTAACTAAATCTCCAATAAAGCAATTTCTACAGAAGAAGAAAGTGAAAAAATGATCTTAAATTTACCATTGGCTAATCATATGTCCAGCCATTGTGATAGCCAGTATCTAATTTCTGATCTGCTTTTGTGTAAACCACTTTCCAGATGTTAGAGGAGTGATTGTTGAGCGTTTGGCAAAAGTCAGGTGGTAACTCAGACACAATTGTCCCTTCATGCAACCTTAAATTTTGTATTTTAAATTCTTTTTAGATCTTGTCAGTTTTAAATTCTAAAGTAATCAGTATAATCCAATAGAGAAACGAAGATAAAATTGATTGAGGGAGTGGGGAGGAGAGCATAGGCCTGTTCTGTATTAATGAAGTCTACTGCATATGTTATACCATTGTCCAATAGCTGTAAAGGAAGTTTCCTGAATGTAGGGAATTAAGTCAAAAGGGGCTATTAGGGGGAAAAAAGGAGGAAATTAATAAGAACGGCCATTCTGGGTCAAAGCAACGGTCCATCTAGCCCAGTATCCTGTCTCCAGCAGTGGCGAGTACCAGAGTTTCCAGGAGAGTGTACAGAACAGGGCAGTTTTTGAGAGATCCACACCAACTTTCCAATGTGCCGGGGGTCCTTGACCCCCAGCTCTGCCCACAAGTCCCACCCTGACTCCACTCCTTCCCCCAAGGCCACACCCCTGCCCCGCTTCTTTTCACCACTTCCTGCCCTGCCTCGTTGCACCCCATTCTACCACCTCCCCCGAGCCTGCCCTGTCCCCGCTCCTCCCCCCTCGCCCCTCAGAGCCTCCTGCATGACGCAAAACAGCTGATCATGGGAGGGAGGTGGAGGCGCTGATTGGTGGGGCCCGCCGGCAGGTGGGAGGCGCTGGGGGGGGTGCTGATAGGGGGGCTGCGGTGAGTGCTCAGCACCCACTATTTTTCCCCGTGGGTGCTCCAGCCCCAGAACGCCCACGGAGTCAGCGCCTGTGGATCCATCCCCTGTCTTCCCCTCCCAGCTTCTGTCAGTCAGATGTTTAGGGTTGCCCCACACACAGGGTTGCATCCCTGACTATTTTGGCTAATAGCCCTTAATGGACCTATCCTCCATGAACTTATCTAGTTATTTTTTTGAATCCAGGTATACTTTTGGCCATCACAACATCCCATGGCAATGAGTTTCACAGGTTAATTGTACATTGTGTGGAAAAGTACTTTTTCTTGTTTATATTTAAACCTGCTGCCTATGAATTTCATTGGGTGCTGCCTAGTAATTTCACCCTGCTTTTTGTATTGTGGGAAACGGTAAATAACGCTTTTCTATGTTCAGTTTCTCCACACCACACTCTTTTCTAAGCAAAACAGCCCTAATCTCTTTATCCTCTCCTCATATGCGAGCCATTTCATAACCTGGATCATCTTTGTTGCCCTTCTCTGAACCTTCTCCAGTTCCACTATATCCTTTTTGAGAAGGGGTGACTAAACTGGACACAGTATTCAAGGTGTGGGCACACCAGGCATTTATATAGTGACATTATGATATTTTCTGTCTTATTTTCTATCCCTTTCTTAATAGTTCCTAACATTCTGTTACTCTTAAAGTTTTCAGAGAACTATCCCAATGACTCCAAGATCTCTTTCTTGATTGGTAACAACTAATTTAGAACCCATCACTATAGATGTGTATTTGGGATTTTTTTTCCATTGTGCATTACTTTGCACTTATCAGTGTTGAATTTCATCTGCCATTTTATTGCCCAGTTACCCAGTTTTGTGAGATCCATAATTCTTTGCCGTCAGCTTTGGATTTAACTATCTTGAATAATTTTGTATCATCTGCAAACTTCACCACTTCATTATTCTCTCCCGTTTCCAAAGAAATAATGAATATGTTGAACAGCATGGGTCCCAGTACAGATCCTTGGCGGCGGCGGATCCCACTGTTTACTTCTTTCCATTGTGAAAATTGACCATTTATTCCTATCATTTGTTTCCTGTCTTTTAACCAGTTACTGGTCTATAAGAGGACCTTCCCTGTTATCCCATGACTGCTTAGTTTGCTTAAGAGCCTTTGGTGAGGGACCTTGTGAAAGGCTTTCTGAAAATCTGAGCATACTATACCAACTGGATCACCCTTGTTGACATCCCCAAAGTAAGGTTGCCAACTTTCTAATTGCACAAAACCAAACACCATGACTTGCCCCTGCCCCACCCCTTAGCTAAGGCCCCGCCCCCACTTGCTCCATCCCCCCTCCCTCCATCGCTTGCTCTCCCCTACCCTCACTCACTCTCACCGGGCTAGGGCAGACGGTTGGGGTGTGGGAGGGGGATGAGGGCTCTGGCTGGGGATGTGGGCTCTGGAGTTGGGCCAGGGATGAGGGGTTTGGGGTGCAGGAGGGGGTATATATTAGCATGTTTTATCTGTGTTTATCAGTTAAAACCAAAAATCAGAAAGCCTGTGTATATGCCACTGGTCACAAGCCCTGGAGAGCAGAGCTGTAGGTACTGAACCTAAGTCAGGCATGCTGAGGTGGTCATCATTAGTACACAGGGGTCTGTAAGCCAGGACGGGGTCTGAGTGGAGAACCATGTGAGTCCACCCTGAGAGAGGTGAAAGCTTGGGGCTTGTCATCTGGGCTGGTGGCGGGGCTGGGAGAAGGGGCTGCCCTCAGAGACGGGACAGTGGTGCAGCTCACTCTGTAACCACCCCACCCCTCACCCAGAGAGAGATCAGAAAAGTGCTAAGAATAATGGACGAGAGTATTGGTTTTCCAGTCAGTTAGGGATGAATAGGTTCTGTTCTATTAATGTTCTTGTACTGCATCCATCATCACGGTATCTGAGCACCTTCTAGAAGTCCACTAACTGATATAACTACCCTCTGTCAGGTATGGTTGTTTGTTCTTTTTCTCAGCCTCTCCTCGGGGAAAATCATTTGTGGGATTTACTAAACAATATTTTTCAATATTTGATTTTTTTAATTAATGTATGACATGTCATGTGTTTTTCTTAGCAAAGGCCCAGTTAGAATTAAATATTGGTGACGTTTATGGTGGTTCTTACTCCCTGTGGGAGTTCATGTCACAATCTTAGACCGAGAAAGCTCTGTGTCCTGCACAAATGAGCTTTACATTGGCGCCATAAATCTCCACTGGAACAGTTGCTGACCACTGTGGAGTTGCTGACCACAGTCCTCATCCTGGAGATTTAGGTGATCTTTTCAGTATCCCATGTTCAGACCAGTAAGTGCCTTGAAGATAAAGACCAAGACCTTGATTCATTGGAAATGTTCTGAAATTTCTTAGTTGAGCTCATCAAAGTGTTCAAATATAGTTTCATTCATAGGGTTTGCTTATTAAATGTTCTTACTCATTCCATATTTCTTGACACAGCTGTAGAATATCTAGTAACCTATGGATTAATTCCTCATGTCAGGCATCATGCACATGCACAAGTCAGCCGAGGTAGTAATGGGATTTTTCTAACGGTTCAAATGTGCAAATCTCCCATCTCTTCCCAACTTCTGTAACAGGTAAAGTTCTAGGAGACCATTTTGTTCTCCTCTAATTGAAACATTGCCAAATTTATATTCAAAATGTGTAAAGTAAAAATTTACTCCAGGGCTAAGAATTTAAATTACAAGTCTCAGTCCCAAGCGAATATTTACAGTTGAATTAAACAGGGATTATAATGGAAATGCTGATAGATGTTTTACTAAAGCAACACCACTCTGAGAATCTCTGCTAGATGTTTTTAAAGATATTGCTGAACTTTGATGGTTTGCTTCTGTCCAGCTCAGTTCTTAAAAATAGGCCATGCCTATGCAGCAAATTAGTAATTCTAGCGTGGAGCTTCCATGCCTTTGCCATGTTCTCATTAGTGTCAATCTCACCTGTAATTTAAGATTTTTTCATTTTCAAAAGGACTGAAAATAATCACAGTGTTTTAACTCATATGGAAAGCCAGAGAAAATGCACAGATCCCAAATATTTTATATCTCTGTGGCTCCTCTTTCCTCTCCTGCCAACTCTCCACACCAACTCCTCTGCGGAGAACACCCATTTGCTTCAGTAAGATCTTTGGGTGCTAGTTGTCACAGGGCTACTGTACCTGTATTTCCCCTCAGTGGTCCAGCAAGGGCACCCAAACCTCTCAGGGATGGAGATATGCATCTCTCTCCCTTCTGACCAAGGTATTTCCAGGCTGTACAATTTCCTACCTTCACTGCGTTATTCGCAGCACAAACAGGTTGCCCAAGGACACAGGCTTGCTTTCTCTTCAGAGATGGTCAACAGGTGTAATTGCTACAGTTTTAAGTACCGCACAGTTCTTTCTATTCAAGTTTATTTTATTCTTAAGATAAAAAGCATTAAAGAGAAAACTTATTTGAAACTATCAAAGAACCTACACACATGCTAATATGTTTACTAGAGTTAACCGCAACCCTAACATGGATTCTGGCAGGAGTGGTCCTTCAAATCCCCACCCAAGGGAGATTTCTTGTTGGCTACCACTTCATCCTAGCTTCAGCTCAGAATACGGGACTTCAGTATGCCCAGTCCTTTCAACCCTAACCTAAGGATTGGGGCCCTCTGTGCACCTGGGGTCCTGTCCATTCGTTGGATCAGGAAGAAGGACTTGAGCCAGTTTAAAAACAGGGTATTTATCCCAAACCCTTTCTTTGTCTATTGGTCCCTGGAGAATCCAGTTTGAACAAGGATATGTGCACCTTCCGGGGGGTGGCTCCAAAGGGCTGATAACAGAGGAAATATATTAGCATCCCCATCCCTATTAGAGAAGATACATACAATGCCACAATAACATATACACAGTTGCAGTTTTTATATAATGTACCCCAAAGGTATAAACCCTCATTCAATAAGGTTTAATTTAATTCAGAGATAATGCAGGAAATTGTCAATCTGTCACACTAGGAACCTCTGAAAAACAGGCCACAAATGGCTAGTGTGTGCCTGTCTATATCACAAGCTTCAATCCATTGTAAACATCAATGAAATAAGGTGGCAGCGCTGTACCATGCCCCGTGGTAATAATTAGATGTTACAGTGATAGGCACTATAGAAAATCCTTAGGAAGACAGATATACTTTGATTCCCCATCCCTGTATTTCAGCCCCCAGGTCAGTAGGGGTGAGGGTCAATGCTGAGATTGTGCACCTATCCTTTGTCGGGGAGGACATGCCTTGTGTTGCCATCCTTCCAGATGATTAAGGGTTAATACTGAGGGTCTCCAAAGGAAACCTCACCTAGTCTTTCTCATGCAAAAATTATAGCCATGACTTGTGTTGTTTAAAGTAGGCGGAAAAGACAGAGGCTCCTTAGGAATGACAGGGATGTTGTGGATCCGTTAAGTATTGGAGAAAGATCAGCAAAAGATGTAACAGACGACAAGGGCCTGGTGGGGCCTGAAGATCTTCTGTCATCTTATCCAGTCTAAATACTGGGAATATAAGTAATGATTCTAATTTCCTTAATATTTAAAAATAAAAAGCCAGATACTCAGCTAGTGTAAATTAACATAATTCCATTAACTCCAGAACATCAAAACCTTTGACTCTTGGGCAGGGGAAGGCTGGACAAAACAGACTAACTGGAAAATATCAGCTGAAGTGGAACAGAATAATATGGTTTGCAAGACTTTTGATATGTGCACCTTATTTCTTCTTGTCATTTTCCCGCTGGAGAAAAGAATGGTGTTGAAAAGCATGCAGTTCATAGACAGGGAGCAGTATAAAAAGTGCAGGAAAAAGGAACTTTAGGACATACACATATCACCAAGTTTGCTTCTGAAGACAAAAACCAGAAGCTTGAATTTTAAGTAGAACTTGTAGTACTGACCTCCAATCTCTCTCTACATTCAGATAAATTCTACAGGTGCTCCCTGTGCTCTTCTCATCTTTCCAGACTTTCCAGACTCCTCACACACCCATGAAGCAGCAAAGAATCCTGTGGCACCTTATAGACTAACAGACATTTTGCAGCATGAGCACCCACGGAAGCTCATGCTGCAAAACGTCTGTTAGTCTATAAGGTGCCACAGGATTCTTTGCTGCTTCTACAGAACCAGACTAACACGGCTACCCTTCTGATACTTCACACACCCATATTATCACTGTTTTATTGTTAATCATTTATATAGTACTGTTCATTGTATCCAGTGGTTTACAACAGGGTGAATGTGCCACACCTAAAATAGAATCCCTGCTCCAAAGGACTTGCAGACTAAAGGCACAGGTGGTGCCCAGATATCATGGCTCTGAGGCCATGTCTACACTACATTTACTACACCAGCACAGCTAGAGCACTGCAGTTGTGCAACTGTAGTACCATAGTAGAAGGGTTTTTTCTATCCATGTAGGTAATCCATCTCTTCGAGAGGCGGTAGCTTGGTTGATGGAAGAGTTCTTCTGCTGACCTAATCGTGTCCACAGTGCGGGTCAGGTGAACCTAACTGTTGCACAGGGTGCAAAATTTTTCACCCCACTTAATGGTGTTAGCTAGGTCGGTCTAATTTTTAGGTGTAGACTACTGTTGTGGAAAATTAGCCACACGGTTGATTTTAGATCAGACAGCCTGAGGCACCTTTATTTCATACAAGCATATATGCAGGGAGGGTCAGCATGGCCCCACGCAAGGGGTTAACTGCCCTCTCTTCAACAGATTTTCACCAAGCTTATAAAGGCTAAAACCACAAATCATTACTTACTAAATTTCCCTTATTTGGGATTATCAATGGCAAATTAAGCAAGATAGCTCAGTACTTTTCCATATTTGGTTTTTCCTGTTATTGTTCTTTGGCAGTTTTCGTTGGTAGTCTGCCTGCCTTAAGACCCCTCCTTTGCGGTTGCATTGGATAAGGCTCTTGTCGCATTCTAGCTGAGCTGCACATATGGGCCCTCTTTGTTCCTTTCCTCAGTTCCTCTTTCTCTGGTCTCTTCACCCCCCCCCCCCCCCCGTTGCCCTTTGTACAGATAAACAAGTTTTGCAGACGTTCCAACCTTTGCTTTTACATAGCAATTGTTCTAGCTACAGGCCTTGGGCCTGCGAGGCAAGGAGGGTTAAGGTACGCTCAAAATTCTGGGCCTATAAGCGGGGTGGGGATATTTTCCCTATCATTATGCCTGAGCATTGTATAAGAACCAGAATAGAATAGAAGCAGCAAAGAGTCCTGTGGCACCTTATAGACTAACAGACGTTTTGGAGCATGAGCTTTCGTGGGTGAATACCCACTTCGTCGGTCAATAAAATACAGTGCTAAACAAATGAGTACCATGTTCCACTCTCTCTCTCTCTCTCATAGAACCAGCTATGCCTTCTTACTGGGGAGTCTGACTGACAAGAACGACTATAATGAGATATAGATATCACATTTCTTTGACTGACTGCACAGCTACCACTTTTTCCAATAACCCGTTGTGAACAAAGCCTTGGTCTTTCTGGAGCAGGCTTTGTGACATCTGACAGAATGAGATCTCTGCCAACTGCACATTTTCTGAACTAAAACAATGATTAAATAAATGTATAAATTACAGTGGGCTAAATTCTAATTGCTGTAAAATGCATGTTCTCTGTGCCCTCCTTGTGCTCGGGTCTCCTCTCTAATTCTTAAAGCAATAGCTAAGCACACCATTGGTCCTTCTACCGAGGGGTAAGATTGCCTGTTGGCATATTTAACATCTCTGAACAGGGGACACTTTCTAACGAGTGAACAATCCAGACTCTCTGCCCCTCCCCCTCCTTCCTAGCCTGCCTTTGGTATTCAATATGCATATTAGAGCACAGTGCATGTTATGAAGAAGAATATTATAACTGACTTCTCCGTGGTTGGGGAGGGGAAGCAGAAAGGGTTGATTGGAATAGCTGTATCCCAGAGGCAGACTCAGACAGCCTTTGTATCGTGATCTGTGTCAGTAATACCTGTGCAGCAATTTTCATAGAGAGACTAATCTGAGAGGGAGAAGAAAGCAGAAGAAAAATATCCAAATTATAATAAGTAAATTATTCAAACAGGATAATTAGTTTTTTCTTCCAAAACATGTAACACAGAACAACTGGAATTTCCTTTAATAAGCCCTGAACGCAGAGGCCTTGGAGGGTAAAGCAGTGAACCGTAAAGAAAAATACAAAAATCTTGAGGAGATGTTAAAAAGAACCTGTTTTCAGTTTATCCTTTGGAAAATAGCATCAGGCTTTTCCACTTCAGTTCAAGGCTAATGGGCCAAATGAGAGCTGATTTGTTTTCCCCCTACAGGAAAATTGCCACCTTGTGCTAAGGAGATGCCCTTCTTGACACACAGCTGAGAGCTGGCATAACTCACTACAATACAATCTCCCCAAGGGCCTGGGCTGGGGTCTCCGCTGCAGAGCGCAGTAGGAGAATGGTTGTCAAGTGTTGCATCTTCCTGCAATTCTAATGCAACATGAAAGAGAGACACTGAAAGCCCAGGACAGTTGCACCCGCCTTTCTTCATTATTATTTTTTTTCCTGGAGCTTGCTAATTAAATCATTAAAATTTTATCTTTGCTTAACCATGGATAAAACCATTTGAAATATTTAATTAGTATGCTGCAAAGAGATTCATGTGAAGCCAGGAGCATTTGTAGAGTGTGAGTGGCAGCTGGGGGAGGAAAGAGAATATGTATGGGAAGTGCATTTCCTTGCAGCGAAGACCCTCCCTTGAAATAAACTACAGATGAAACTCTGGACTACATTCACCCCCTAGCATAAGTCGTCTGGCTCCCATTGAAGTCAGGGTATCTGCTCACAAAATGCCTATAGCTGATCCCCACGATTTAGGCAAGTATGTAAGATACACCTTTTGTTCCTTCAGCAGAAGGGTGAGGGACAGTGCCGGATTAACCTTTTGTGAGCCCGGCATCAAACTTATTTGTGGGCCCCCCTGGAGGCAATGGAGCATGGTGCGTGGAGGTCAGTCCCCAGAGCGAGGGGCCAGCCAGGGGCAATGGGGCATGGTATGGCAGGGGCGGCCCAGCTCTGCCCAGCCCAGTGGGAGGGCACTATTTACAAACCGGCGGTTGCCAGACATTTAGTGCCCCGCCCGGCCCTGTGCTGCCAGCATGCACCTTCCCCTCAGGGGGCAGGCCCATGCCACGCTACACAGCCCCTCCCCCCCCCAAATCCTCCTGACTCCCTATGGCCAGAGCGCCCCCCCGACCCACTAAGCCCAGCACCCCCCGCCAGCCCACTCCACACAAATGCATAGTGCCCTGAACAACACCATCTCTGTCCAGCGCCCCCCTGCCCACAGCCCCACCACAACGGCCCAGAACCCCCCACAGAACCCCCACTCCCTAGTGCCCCAATATATACATTCCCCCCCCACACCCTCGCCGCAAGAAACCCACCCCCCCCCATGCCCTGCATCCCGGCCCCACTCACTGGCCCTGCTGGGAGGCGACTCTGTCTTCCTGGCTGAGCCGGCAGTGCAGTCAGAGCCGGTCCCGGGGCAGGGAATTGCTCCGGTCCCTCCGGAGTGGTGTGATCAGCCAGGCCAGGGCCTGCCCCGGCCGGGCTCCCTCAAGACGCACTTCCCCTGGAGGGGCCCAGCCAAGCCCCCCCCACACACTGTCCCCTTCCCCCACACCCCAACCTTGGCTGAGACTGGCCAGGCTTCTCACCAGTCTCAGGCGGCTCAGCTCCAGGGAGACAGGTGGTGGGAAGCAGAGACTGCCTGGAGCCGGAGGTGCACTGGGGTCTGGCCAGGGGGCAGGGAGGAGCAGTGGGGTGGGGCCGAAGAGGCAGCAGGTGGACAAGCCAAGAGGAGCAAGTGGTGGGCGGGGGGAGCCTGCAGGGTCTTGGGGCACAGTGCAAGTGGAGCAGGCCGGGGGCCCTTCTGAGCATGGGCCCGGCTCTATGGAGACACTGGAGCCATTGTAAACCCGGGACTGGGGAGGGAGGCCACAGCTATTCTTGGAACTTGTACGTATGAGAGACAAGTTGGTTAGGAAGGGGGACGCTCTGTCAAACGAAAGCAGGATGCCATGGTGTGGGGTCCATGCTTGTGACTACATGTAAAACAGTGTATACAGAGGCTGCACATTAAAAGCTGCCGCCAGCAGTTTTAACTTGCTCACACGGTGTAGGGCAGCTGGGTTTTCTCACCCTTCCACGGGTCTGGTTCAGGAGGAGGTCCTTGGTAAAAGGAACAAAGGGAACACTGTAGTCCAGACTCTGATATATTATGCAGTAATCTTGTAGGCCATGGCACAGTGGCCCTGCAATTCCATCATTGGCTTTGTAGTGCTAGGGCTGGCAAGAAGGCAAGAATTATACGTACACACATACACAGTCAAGTCCTGCTCTGCCTCATATGGAGCAGCAACACGAACCTGGGTCCCCACATCCCAGGCAAGTGCGCCAATCAATTGGCTAATGACTATTCAGGGGTCTCAGTCTCTTGTTTTGACCAGAAACTCCATCCTGGACCATAAAAATCATCTTAATTTACATTTTTGTTGAAAACAATATGTTTCCGTGAAACTTTTCAGTTTGCACAAAAGGGCAAGTTTTGTCCAAAAAAAAAAAAAAATTGACCAGCTGGACCCGGCAGCCACTCTCTACTTGCTCATGCTGCCTCTCTGTAATTAACACCCATTTTACTGTGGGGCAAACCATGCCATCACCTATGACAAGTTGCTTGCATCATGCCCTACCCACCTAGGCCAGTGCAAATGCTAAGCCTGCAATGTTCATTTTGCTGCAGCCAGTGGACACTTTGCCTGAATGGTATGGGGAGACCCCTATGGGAATCTCATTAGTGCTGGCTCTTGCCTCTTATTGTCTTAAGAATTGTAATAATAGAAAGGAACTTACGGCAGCTTCAACTCATCCCTCATTACTGGGGCATGCAGTGAAAAGGGCTATTGAACATTACTTTGGGGGGGGATAGGAAGGTTCAACTGAATGCCCCTAAGATAATGAATATTTGTATGCACCTTTTTTATACTCTGTAGGGCAATTGGGCTCAAGCTGTTTTAGGCCCATGCAACATGGGCGGCTCCTACATATGCCCAATTATTTCCCACTGGGGGCCAAAAAATCACCCTTGCTTGCAGCCTGTGCTACTGTATTGAAGTCACTGGGATTGCACTGGGCAAGCAAGATCAGCATTTGGCCTTTGACTAGGCATCTCATTGGCTGAGTGGGGGGACCCTCAGATTACAGACCATGGCAGATGTCCCTTTCCACCCCAAATCCCTTATGTTGGGAGTCCCTCTGCAGAGGAGCCAGAGAGCAAGGCACAAATAAACAGGAGTCAGCTGACACCCCTCCCTTGTTAACATTGCAAAGAAGAAAGGAAAGGAAAGGTGTATGTGGTCAGGGGTATTATACGGAGAAAAAGAGATTAGGGTGCTTGGAAGGGAAAGGGGTTATTAAAGGCCAGCCCCTGGCCATCATTCTGTCGCTTCTTTGTAATCGCACACACCCGTGAAGTGAGATGTGCCTTTTTTTTTGTAACTACACCCCTGTTCTTACCATAAATAAATTGCTTACTGGCTGCTTTGCTAAAGACTGGCTTCCCCCAGGCAGTTCTCGCATGTCAGAAAAGTGGTGAGAACTGTGTGGTAAACAAAAATTTAAAAAAAGAAGAAAAAGATTTACCCTCCTCCTCCTCCCCCCACTTCCCATAAATACTGTGATTACTAAAATCTTATAAGGACTACAAGAAATCAAAGTGTCTTGTGAAACATAACTGCTGTTATTGTGTTAGGTTACAGATACACCGTGGTAGGGATGTGCATTAACAACCCATAATTATATAGTACTCTATTTAGAAATGGCAGTGACAGCTATTAACCTGTTCTCTTCGTTATAGGATAATGATGGAGGGTAATCCCTTGATTGCAGTTAAATATTCTGAGAATTTGTAACGCTGTCTTCAGTCTCCGCGGGTTCACTGGGAGAAAATTGCAAATGAGAGCTTGCTTACTTCTTTATCTTTACAGTTTTATATTCACTTGGCCCAATGGCTTGGCTAGAAGAAGGTTCAGGGATGAGATTATTGTTGTTATTTATGCAGCAAAGGCTTTGCAGACATATGAGATGGTGGGTAGGGCAATGGCTCTTTTACACAGGGTCTGTGGTCAGATTTCAGGGCTTGGAGAGGGTGAGTTTATACTGTATTGCTTTCTGTGGGTTTGATCTTGCAATGTGCTGAATACTTCTCTATGGTGCTGAGTGGGAGTTGGGAGTACTCAGCACTTTGCAGGACTGATCCCTAAATGCAAACAATACAGCAGCAGCAGAGCTGTCTGATTGTTGAGGGAAGTTAGATATAGTGGCTTGGAAAGTTGGGAGAGATGAAAATTCTCCTTTGGATCAGCCATTTCCAGCACAAGCTGGTTCTCGCTTGTTGACAAACAAGGAGAGAGGATAGAAAAGGGGAGCTTCGCACCTTACCTAGTGCTGAAGACTGACAATAACTGCACCGCCTCACCAGTAAAGCTTCACAATAACGATGAAGAGAAACAGGACGCCAATGTATCAAAAGCCACTGTTATCATTGTGCTGAGGATCACTTTTACAAGGGTACATGAAGAAAGCAGATGTTAAGGGAATTTTCAAGCAAAATCAACCAAGGGCTTTCACAGAACTTCTCTACCAGTGCACTGCACCACTCACCTGATGTGACTCTTAAGATGAGAAGGCCATTCAGTCTCCCTGCATTCAGCATTGTTTTCTTCCCATATTGTTCCATCTTTGTACCACAGCTCCCATCTGGTGGATCACCTTGTCCTGGGATGAAACAGAAATTAGTTCTTATGTGCATTCGGTCCTGAGTTCCCCTAACCCTGCTTCATCAACTGAATCCTAAACTCGACCTGGCAGGGCTACCTTTTGGTGAAGCAAAAAGGGAATTAGTCCTCCTGGATTTCCCCACACTGGGCCTGGTTCAAATCCCATTGAGAGTCTTTCTTTGACTTCAGTGGGCTTTGGAGCATATCCATTGCTGTGTCAATGGACTTGAGGGTAGGAATCCCCTTTGCAAATGCAACCCAGCGAGCACCAAGTCTCCATGTTCATTCAGACCTTCAGTTTTGCTGACAGTATGTCACACAGCCAGATAGTCAACAACACCAAAGCATTATAGTGGCTTTACCATGCTAGCATATATTTTTTCACTGATGTCAACTGGACACTTTGCACTGGGTTTTTAGAACAGTAAAAATATCCTACCTAAATAAAGTGCAGCTGCAGTCTTACCTGGCCCAGTATAGACCCATGGTTCGGGGACTGAATGTTGTGACTTGCTGTCCCATGCTGCATATATACAGTTAGCTTATGGTGTGTGTATGTGTTGAATGAATTGCTACCCTCTATGATCCTGCTATCTCTGGACTTCAGGAGATGGTCATCAGTGTACCCTCTCTCTCACAAACATTGGGATGGAGGAGTGGGCTACTGGTGTTATCTCCCAAAGATCAATGCTGTAGCACAACCCGATGACATCCATAATCTTCTTTTAGAACTGTTCTATTTTGTTTCACTAGCAAATTCTCTCACTTCTGCTTCCGCAGAGACAGAATTAGTTAGCGTGGAATGTATTTAATTATCCTGCAACAAACTGCTTGAAAAAAATAACTCAGAAAGTAAGATAGCCAGCTGATATTTTCTGCAAGTTCTTCTGGATCCCTTAAAAAATCTTGGTCCCCAAAATAAAACCACTGAAGAGACTTGAAGTAATTTTTAAAAATAAACAAACAAAAAACCCTTTTGCAGTCCCCCTGAGTTTAACTTTGCCCAGGCTTTCTATCATCAATGTATTTATTCATATCAAAGTAAGAAGCTCATAATAGAACACCTAAATATCAGCACAACACAGCTGCAGACTCTAGCAGAATACAGAATAGATTACGAATTGCAGGTTACATTCTATCTTGAGTTATACCCATGTACCCCATTGAATTTAATTGGGTTGCCTGGAGGTGCCTTTAATAATTGCAGAATTTGCCCATGCAAATCTTTCACAATGCTGAGATATTTCCCCTTTGATGACATCAGTTTCCTCTCATCTCCCACAAAAATTGGATTTTTGCTCATCAGATGGTATGGTTAACAGGTAGTGTTGAGTCTTTGAAGATATGCTATATTCTTGATTGTTTTGTGTTGTTGTTTCTTTTGGGAGGAGCTGTTGCCAATATCAAGAGAGTTTGTTCTGTGCCTTCATCTCTCTAGCTAGTCAATTTTTAGGGCAAATAATTAATAAGAGTTGCTCCCTAAAAACCGGGCATTGATGTTGGGCTGAGATTTCTTAAAGATGGGTTTTCTTCATACCATTTGTGACCACCTCTGTTCAAGAACTGATGTATATAATGTAAATAAAACAAGTCGTGCTTTAAAAAATGACTCCATGACACTGATTTCTTCTCCAATGGGAAACCAACCTGCATGTCCCCAACATCTGCAACCACTTAGCAGGACAGCTACAGTATTATAACATAATAGCCCCCTCATAGTGTCATAATGTGATTTGGTCTTGCCTGTGTAGATGGGACAAAACCATGTTGTAACTGTGTGATGGAACCTTGCTACAGCCCTAGTTTTCATGCAGTTGTCTCACCATTGGATAACATGGATATAGTATGATTTGGGGTCCTCTGTACAGATAATACTAAACCACATGATAAACATGGCACCACAAAAGTGGTGGTTTTGCCCTGTAGATGAATCAATAAAGACTGTCTCCAGTACAATACACACACAAGTGTTCTTCACCATATAGGCTGTTTTGGGACAAGTAGGGTCAACAGCAGAATAATTTAGTGACCTGAACTCCAGTTCTTTTTTTCCCCCCTAACTTGCTGGTAAATTATCCCAAAGCACAATGCACATGCTGAGGGAAATGATCTTTGAGTTTATACCAGTATTTAGGAGTAGATGAGCTGTGGCTTAACGCATAAACCTTTTATCTATGGCAACCTAGGTTCATGTCTGGATTAAGTCACAGGATGATGAATTTGCCCTTAGGAAGCATTTTGACATCAGAAACAACATCTGCTGATGTAAATCCACATAGCTTCATTGTTTGAGTGGAGCTATGTCAGTTTATACCAGTTGGGAATCTAGCGCTAGGTACTGAGCGTGCCTGGCAGTAATAGCTCAGGAGAGACCTGGGACTAGAACAGCTAGGGAGTTGCTAGTCAGGAATGGAGTGACAAGAAGAGCTTATTGGGGGCAGTAACAGTGCTTTAGAGGTAATTTAGAAGTTTTAGATCAGGAAACTGAAATAAAGGTGGTTAAAACCCAGGACTTGAGGACTGGGCTGTGACAAGTAGTAGTTGGAGCAGGTTCCATTGGGAAGGCCTGCTGAGCATGTGCTGTCTTTGCACATGCTTAGCAGGCATTTAATTCACAGGTAAATGGTGGGTGGGGGGAGAAGAGGAACAAATGGATGTGCTGCAAGGCTTGAATCCTAATTCTGGGGCTGTGGGCTAAATCCATGGATCCTTCTGAGAAAAAAAAATGATTCAGTCAGGGAGAATTTTTGTGCCACAAGAAATGCAACATGCTTTGCCCTTTCCATCTATTATTTTCAAATGCATTTTCCAGGTCAGGTGGTTCTTATCACTTGTCCCACTTCCTGACACCTGCCTGAGTTGGATTTTCTAAGTTCATTACCCTCAATGTGAGCGATCAAAGGTGTTGTTTCTGGTAAGATGCCTTTCGCCTTTAACTTTCTCTCTTTCTACAGCTCTTCCCTTCCTTGTATTGTCATATTCTTTCTGCCTTTCCTTTCTTATCCATCTCTACTGACTCTTTCCTTTCAGTATCACCCATTAGTAGATTAAAAGAGGCAACTGCAGGTCAAGATTAATGCACTCTGGCCTAACTCTGGGCTTGATTCTCCTCCAAGTTACTTCAGCACTGATGTAATTCCATTGACTTCAATTCCTGATTTACACCAACTTCAGTGAGGGGAGAATACAACGCTGTGACAGGGCCAAGGCGGTGCCTGTCACACAGTACATGTCTGCAGCCAGTGCTATAATTGTCTCCCTGTAATGAGAACTAAAAAGAGTTAAGCAAATTCACACTTTGGTGGTTATTATTATTTATTATTGCTTTGAGAAGACACTATCCCACTGTCAAGCCGTAATTCTCAACTTAATCCCTAGAGACCAGAGAGAAGTCACTGCAGGAGCAGCAGCCTCAACAGGCTCACGTTCTGAAACAGTACTCTGTCTAGATGGCTGAGTTCCTTCTACTGGAAATGATGTTTGAACTGCGGGGGAGAGAGGGAGGAGGGGATGAATGATGTTGACACCAGTAGCATGAAATTATACATCATCCTACAATTACAAATCGTATTCCGCGGATCTAAAACTGGATTATCCAGTAACAATGTTCTTTGCCTTCAAGATCTTTGGAGCATGATGAGACAGACGCAAGGAAGCTCTAGCAACTTCTTGCAGTTGACAGCAGAACGCATGGTCCAGTCTCCTACCTTGGCAAATATGTGATATTTGAATTGTTCACCTGTTTTAGTAACATATGTTTACCATGAATTGGAACTGTCATTGTGCAATTATTTTTCCTTCCCCACATGTTTGAAATACAGGAGCTCACAGCTAACACTCTGCTTCATGTTGGCCAACTTACTGAGCCTGATAAGGGAATCAAATCTCAGCCTCTCAAGCACAATTCTATCTATATGCAAGTTTCCCAACAAGTGAAAACCTAGTTTAAGTAGAATTTTTTTTACGCCTTTTGCAAAGCGCATAGATATCTGCAGATCTTGTGTTTTATTTCATTTGTTCAGTTCCTGCTCAGGATGGGGATTTTGGTGGTGAATTATTTATGATTATAGGAAACAGGAGGGGGAGTGGTGAGATGAATTTCCATGCAAACCTCATGCAGTTTTCAACAGATTTCACTAAAAATATTTTTTCTTTTCCCTACAAATTTCGTTTATGTTCTGTCACTGGAGGAAACCATTATTGATTTATTTAAAATATTTATGCAGAATTACAGTGGAAAGTTACACACACACACATTAAGAGGGAACTGTATATTCAGGAGGTTTATTTCCAAATAAAAAGTTGGAAAGGTTGGGTCTGCAAACATCAACAGACTCATTCTCTGCTAATTTCAGACACCTGCAGTGGAAATTACTCTCCACTAAAATTGAACATTTTGGTCAATTCCTGCTGTAATTAGAGGTGTAACGAATGCATCTTCCACTTGTTAGCAAAATATACCAGTGACACAATACAAGGCAGGTTGAGCATAATACTTAGATAAACTGCAGACACTTAAAGGCTTAGTGTACATGACTGTAGCACCAGCACTGACCGGTAATACGGTAGCGACAACACATATGCATATACCATGTTGTTGGTTTTAAACTGCATCTCTTCAGAAACGCGTCTAGCTTGAGCTCTTCAATCCCTTTTGGGAATTTTCTGCCTTTTAGGATACATCTGTATGGCAGTCGGGTGTCTGACTGTAGCATATGTGGACATATCCAAGCTCAGGTACTTGGATAGCAGTGAAGATGTAGCAGAATGGGATTTAGTGCAGGATGTACAAGCCCCCCTTGGACTCTGGTACTTACTCAGGGGGCTAGCCAGCACTGAAACCCATGCTGCCATGGCTTCATAGCTAACTTGAGTGTGTTTACATGTGCTGCAATTACATGCTCCATTTATGATAGAGACATACCCTTATTTGTCTTTCAACAGGGCTTGGTTTACAATTTGTGAGTCCCCAAGCTACCGCCGGTGCCCCTTGCTGTCTTGGCAAGGGACCTTGTGATTATCTGGCTTGGCAGGGGACCTTGCAGCCCCTGGATGCTAATGTTGGAGAAGGGATAGCGTGAATCAGTGCAAAACCTCCAGAGTGTAAATGTGGTGAAATGGGGAAAACAAACACCAAAGCCAAAGTGTCAACAAATGCTCCGCTGAGTTCCCTCTGTCTAAGGCCAGCCCTGTCCTCTGGCTGTGGTTCTGGACCAGCTCATTCTTTCCTTATCCCTGTGGTCCCATCAATTATTGCAGCCTGCAGCATGGTTTGACTCACATGTGCCAGCTCTGTCTTCATGGCAAAGATCAACAGCCAGCAAAAGAAGGGAATTAAGTCTTCATTAGCTTACATCCTTGCGTCTCTAGTTCTGTTAGTGTGGCAGGGTCCTTGCACTTAAAGACTTTGTAGGAGAGATCCTGTGCTGGAGACCACACTGCAGTCCCATCCTCTGTAAAGGAACATGTAGCGAAGTCGAGTCTCGGTGGCACAGCACCTCCTGCTGGTCTTCTGGGACTTAGCTCTTTTCCAGCATATGGAGCACCCTCTGCAGGCCGGTGTCTCGCCTGCCACTGGACCCCGGTGCCCTTTACCTCGGGGTTCTGCCCCTGCAGTACCCCCACTCTGGATCCCCCCTCCCAGGGGAACTCCCTCCGTCTACACCCACCTTGCCTCAGTGACTACTGCCAGTCGTCATCTAGCCCCTCTCACTGGGGCAAACTGCAGTCTGTAAAAGGCCACTCATCATTGGCAAGGGGGTCGGACCAACTGCCTCTGTCTAAGCCAGGGCTGCAGCCTCTGCAACCCCAGAACTTCGTAAGCCTTCAACAAGGCCTGCAGCCTGGGGGCGTTTACCAGGCTGGAGCTCCCCTTGCCCTTTTCCCCAGCACTGCTCTGCTGCAGGTACCTTGCTCCCAGGCAGCTAGCTCTTCCCACTCCAGGGCTGGAGTGAGACTTCTCTGGCTCTGGCTCCTGGCCCTCCAGCCCTCTTATCAGGGCCTGATTGGCCTGGCCCCAGCCGTGGCTGCTTCCCCAGTCTGGCTAGCTTGGCTGCTTTTAAGCCCTGTTCTCCAGGAGTGGGGCAGTCACCCCTAAGATATGTGGCCTAAATTCTTCCCTATTATGGCTGTTTTTTGCTGTGATAATGGCAAAGTACCGCCCTAAACCCAGAAAAGCTGTCCCTGAGATTATCACTCCAGTGCAAGGTAGATCCTCTAGTGGTAGAAAGCTAGCAGTGTCCCCTATATCCCTTGTTGCCTATGTAGGGGATGGAGTAGTCTTAGGGCTGTTCGGATTTATGATGAGAGACTCTTCTGGTGCCCAGCTGGATCAGTATAAAGAGAATGTGAATGTGGCTTAAAATCACCTTTGCATCCCCTGCTCTATGCATTCCTCAGCCACACCTGAGGACCTGGCCTATGTGGCTCCCGTTTGGAATATCTGTATGGAAGGGGATAAAATATTAATCAGTAATGAGTTAACAGGCATCCTTAAGCAAATAAAAGAGCCTGGACCATATCTCAATAGGTGTTCACAGAATTAGTTTAGTTTGGTTTTGCATCTCTTTCAAATGCCGCACAAAGTAAGATCATCTGTCTCCTTCCAAGCAAAATGAAACCTCTTATAATTGTCATTTTCTTCTCCACAAAAGAACTTCACAACAAGCAGAAGAGGGTCACTAGACCTGGAATTAAATGCATGGAATTTAGAATGTTCTTCCTACTTCACTATACATGGAGTTCCATTCTATCGGAAGTCACTACCATGTGTGGGAATGCAAATGCTTAAACATGCAGTGTTACTGTGTTTGTGTCAGTGATATAAGCCTAATGCTCACCATATAAATGTTTGTTCCTAAAATACCACAATTGTTGTATTAAATTAGATGGAATAAATGAGCCAAAGGTGTTAACATAACTCAGACACTGTCCACCATTAAACAATGTTAAGCAAGGTTCAGGCTTTAGTATACAGAGACCTCAGCCTGCTTAGTACCGTGACAAACACATCATTAAAAATCCCTTTAACCTTTTATTAAAGATGAAGAAAAGAAGTAAAAACAGTTAAAAATTTTGAAATGTAAGTATTATATACAACTTTCATTTGAACAACAACCCTTTCCCCTTAGCTGCAGAGAAAATAAAAGCCTCTTGTTTGACAGTTTCTTAGGGTATGTTTACACTACCCGCCGGATTGGCGGGCAGCAAACAATCCAGCAGGGGTCAATTTATCGCGTCTAGTCTAGATGCAATAAATCGATCCCCGAGAGCTCTCCCAGCGACTCCTGTACTCCACCACTGTGAGAGGCGCAGGCGAAGTCAACAGGGGAGCAGCAGCCGTCAACTCACCACGGCGAAGACGCCACGGTAAGACGATCTAGGTACGTCGACTTCGGAAGTTGCGTAACTTAGATCAATCCCCCCCGCAGTGTAGACCAGGCCTTAGATTGTATCAGAGATGATGATAACTGTCTTTTTTGGGAAAAGAGAAGAAGTTAGTTGAGATGGGCTGGAGCTGTTGTTGTTAAAGTCAGATCCCATTTCATCCCAGCTGGTGTTTGGGATTCAGTTGGAACCGGAAGAGGTAATGATGTTATCTGGATTCCTCTCTCTGGATGGGTCTGCTCAAGACATCCCTTAGGACCAAGATGACAAAGGCCTGGGATCCCAGCAGGTGGTGGGGGTGGCAGCCATGATAGTGAAGCTTGCTTCAGTAGCTTCCATCTGTTCTTATTCTCCCCTCCCCACCCCCCCCAGATCTCTTTCTTTAAGGGCCTAAAAAGAGAATGCGGGATGGAATAGCCCATCCCTTTATTATTTTGTCCACCAATAAGGCCTCGTTTCTTACACATCAATTTTGGTTCACTGATTTCTGGACCTCACACAGTCCTTGAGTTACGTTAGTAGGTCTTTTTCTTTAAATTAATTGAGTTTTTCTGTCACCTTTTCATACCTTTTATCATCAACATTTGTTCTTATAGGCTAGTGCGACATCTTATGAACGTTAACATACTTTTTTAAGTTGAGCTCATGATTAGAATAAATTTGTAGGCTCAGTTATCACAACAGTAATATCAGTAATAGATATTACTGAAGTGTTGCAACTCCGTAAAACAGATATGATTGTTCTGTTACTGTTAACGCTAGCCAAAAAAAAGCAATTCTGATGGCACGTACTAACTCGACAGGACCCAAAGACTGAATGGCTCAGCCTAAACTTGATAATGAAGCAAGTCTCAGCAAGAGCAACACAGAACTCAGAGCTGTTTGAAAGGAAATGGGAAACAACTATTAATTATTTCAAAATAAATAACAGGCTTAAAATTACTATATGGTTTTGTATTCATTTGCTATTATTGTGTAGGTATAGGGCCGCTTTTGCTTACATTTAGATATGTTATTGGAAACAAAGGGAAAGTATTATGTACATGTGTATTTTGTAATATTTGAAATAAATATAGTTTTGGAGGAACCTCTTGCCATCAAATTCCACATAGTGGGATGTATTGTTGGTGATAAAAATCCATTTAATCCTGCCCAAACATCTCTATTTTCTAAATCTTCCATTGAACCTGTTTACTGAAGGGTAACCAGGTACCCAAATGATAGTAAACTGGCACTGATCCAAAGGTGTCTTGATTTGCAGAGTATATGCAAATTCCAGACCTACTACCTCCTTTGTATTTCAGTGTTTGGTTACTAAGCACGTAACCAAATGTAAGTCATTTACTTAACCTGTAGCTCTTCCCCCACATTTGTAATACCTGCTTTTGTAAAGGGTTATAAAGTAGTTTGTGATCTGCAGTATGATAGATGTTACATAAAATAAATTGTATCTGTTTATCTGGCTTATTTCTTTATAGTGCTTTTCAATAATCATTTTAAAGAACCCTGTTTGTTTGACAGCTAAGTGCATTAGCGTATGCTACTGTGATATTTCTTTTGTAATATAATTATTATTTTCTCATGTAGTTTCTGTGAATTATATCACAGTTGTTAATGTTATCCCATGGCTCCAGTATGTATGTATGCATGTATTTTCATTATGCTTTTTAAGGCACAAACCTACCTTGAAAACATTGCTAAGTAGATTATATCAGCTACATTAATCCTGCCATGTGCAAATATCTTAATAAATAAAAGAAATAACTGAGATTAATTTAGCAGGGCTGAGCATGTCACTGCCTCTCAGCACAAATGCATATGAAGTTGCAGTCATTTGGCAGTCAGACTGTAACTAAACAAAGGCAACTTGAGTATCAAAGTTTTCAGCAGCTTGTAACCGCTCTAATTATAATGTAATTCTTCTGTGGCTTTAACCTCATTATCATACTCAAAATGCTTGTTTATCAAACAGTTTTAAGGAGCCACTGAGGAATTATTCCCCTACAGACCTTCAGAATTACTAATGACGTGCCAGGCGTTTGGATAAATCCTTTATAAAAATGCAAGAAAATCCCAAAACAATGTGGCTGGTCTCCCTCCAGGTTTTATTTGCTATGCGAGTGTCGTAAATATGTACTTGACTCTAAGGCCATTAGGTGGCGCTTTAGAGCTGTTGGTTTGGCAGGTATGGCCTGCCATGAAATAACTTGTGGAACCAAGATGATAATTGATGAATCATCTACCTTTTAATTTACATGGAACAAAGTAGGGAGACTTTTTTAATGAAACAAAGTAATGTTTAAATGTGAGGCCTTGTAAATATTTTGTAGTGTGCGAAGCAATGACTGTAACTTTCTTCCAGCTCTTACGGCATGATCAAAATGATGTCTCTAGTAATTCAAACTGCTGTCTGTCTGACTCTTTATTTCCATGGGCCCCATCACCACAATATCACCTAGCATGGTGGAGGTTTTTTGTGAGAGGGGTATGTGTTATTATAAACTATGTTTGTTAAATCTAATCATATTATCTAATTAGAAAGTTTAATTATGAGCAACTGTGTCGCAGGACTCAAAAAATGTATACAAAAATGCATTGGTGGGATTAAGTAGGGTTACATAAAATGGTGTTTGCTTCTGGAGTTCAGGAATGTGTGGGGTATTGTGTCTCATGTGAGTGCAGAAATTGAGAGGAAGCTAAGTTTTAAAAAAAAGTTTTGCATTTAGTTCTGAATGTGGTGAGTTCCATGGTCATTCTCATTTCTGGTGGCAATGAGTTCCAGAGTGTAGATCTAGCTTCTGTGAAAAGTCTGCCTCCTGTTCTTACAAGCTTTCATATGTTCAGTGACAGTTTCATTGTTCCAGTGGACTGTAGCTGTTATGAGAGGTCATAATTACAGAGGAAAAGGTTTCTCAGATAGCTAAGGCAAAACCCATGGAGAACTTTGAATATTAGGACAGAGATCTTAACTTGCACTCTGCAGTAAATAGAGAGACAGCACAGAGAGTAGAGTACTGGGGAGATGTGTTAGTTGTGACTTATGTTGCCGAGTAGGTGAGCTGCTATGGTTTGTACTAGTTGGACTTTACTCAGGGTGGGTGTCTTCATTCCTATATAGAACAAGTTGCAGACATGAGACTTACAGAATAGAAATGTGTGGAACACTGTGGCCAGTTGGATGGGGCTCAGTTTTCTAGCCAGTCACAGATGGAAGTAGGTTTGTTTTGTTGCAACGGCTATTGGGACACCCATTAGCATTGAGAAGCCCGAAGCAAATCCCAAGATTGTGAAATTATTTAACAGTCTGAGGGAAGGTGCCATCAATAGTGGGGTGTATCAAAGAGGAGGCAAGTTCATCAGCTTGTTTTTTCTTCATATCAGCATCCTCCCAGTTTTGCCCATGTTCAGCTATCTTTTTCTGTATGTCTGTACTCTAACTAGCACAATGGATGCCCGACTCAGATGAGAGATGTAATACAAATGATATAAAAATACAGAACTCAGTCTTACCTTGTTTGCATGACTGCGAGTCTGAGCTTCATTTGCAGCTGTAGAGGGAAACCTGCATTAACACTGCTCCTGCACCCGCCTAGAGCTCTTCTCTTGAGATGTTGCACCAACTGAAATTCCTTTTGGATATGAATATACACCTGTATTCCTACTTATCTGAGTTCTGATGTGGAAATTAGATGCTCTGCTTGTGTGGACATCAGAATATTTATTGATATTTAAAATGTTCTTTGGATAGATGTTGGTGCATGAGGACAAATGACGAGTGTTGCAGGTACTTATTTTAGGTGTAGTGGAAGATTTAGCATGAATGCTGCATTCTCTCTTAGAATTCTCTTGGAAATGAGAATCAGAGTCTCCAGAGATCTTGGTGGGGAATGGAAATAAATTATAAACATATAAATAACTTTGCACTGCTCTTCACTGGTAAAGGCTGGTTTTTAATTTATGATCAGGTTACAGCTTCTAATTTAAAGCTCTTAAAACATTTAGAAGGAATTCTTTGAAATATTAAAATACTTTATAAAAATCAATCTGGAAAGTGATAGTTTTCCTAATTCCCATTTATAGTCTCTGTAATGCTTCTGCTCTCAGTGGAACCACATGGTGTCTGACTTCTCAGCCTTAGCCATCTGCTGTGTGAACAACATGGAGAAAGGGCTACAGGCTTAACTAAAGGAGTGATCAATAAGCACAAAAGAGCTGTCGTTGGATTTCAAAAGTTTCCATCTTGCTGGCTCCCTCTCCTCTTTCCTTACTGCTGTGAGCCTCTGCGACAGACAGTGAAGCACATCACTGAAATGTGTTATAAACTGAGGGAGGAAATTACCTGATCTCACAGAACTATATCGCATACAGGTCTGTGGCATCTTACACGCATTTAACATGCGCGATTTCAGCTTTACGCAGTTGGCAAAAACAAAAAGAGAAAAATAACAATGTTAATACTGTACCTGTAGTGTGGGCAATTCCGCCCGCCATTCAACTCAATGTAATTTTTTTATCTGTGGTTTTCGCTTTACGCCCTAACCGTGGAATGGAACCCCTGCGTAAGATGAGACTTGCCTGTACACTATTATTGCAGGATTTCAGTTGTTTAAGATTAATCCAGGGCTGAAATTACTTAGGTCCTACAGGTTAGTACCTTGGTGTGTTGGCAGAATGGCTTGAGAGACTATGGTTAGAACAGCAGGGGGACTACAAAGGTAAGATCTGAAGGCTACTGACTGAGCTGAGGGGAAGAAGAGGCAAGACTGTGTCTGAAGTATGAGGGGTACTCCAGAGCAGGATGGAGGCTCATTGACTAAGCTGGTGTGCTGGGACTGGAAAAGTAGGGGTGCTGCTTGAGGTATATTGGCAGAACAGCTGGCAATAAGGCAGGTGCTGCTCGTCAGGATTAAGATGTGCTAGCAAAGCTCATGGAAACTGAACAACTTGCCTAAAAAATAAAACATAAGCTGAACTGAACTGTGAAAGACCTTGACATTTTTGGTTGTGAAGAGAGACTTTGGCCTTTCACTCTTTGTGTGAGAAGGGGACAATATTTGTTAATTTGTATGCAAATAGAGAATGATCCCATTCTTATCTATAATTTGGCATCCTCTCAGGCAATGGCCCTTTTATTCCAGTTCACATGGCTAATATTTACACCACCTATGATGACAACTGGAGGGATGTTTTCCTTAAGTATTGTCGGGCATCCTCTCACGCTTTGTGTAAAAGCTTCTGTAACCTTCCCCATCTTAGCTTTGAATCTTTCCCTCTGGGCCTAACTCTCTCTGTACAAGTGGCCAGCAGTGAAGCCTAATTAGATGTGGGCTCAGCAGTCCACATGTGACAGAAGTGCCACGTGTTCTAGCGGTAGAAGAGCAGCTTTCTAGGGAGTAGTGCTGTTGTAAAGGAAGTGCTGACTAGTGGTACAAGGGGAGCACTGTGGAGAATAGGCACCGCAGGAAGTACTGCCTGCAAGACCCAAAATGACATTATCCTGCTGCCCTCTGATTGGCCCATTGCCTCTACTTAACCCCAGAGGTTGCCCCTGGAAGTTGTTTGGGCAACCATACAGACCTTGGCCTGTTACTATGCTGGACTTTGCCTCATCTCCTGATCTCTGGTCTCTGACACCAGCCTGACTTCGACCCCGATTCCTGCCTCTTGATTCAAACCTGGTACTGTCTCTGGTCTCGGCTCTTGTTTACGGAACCAGGTCTTACAATTCCTCTAACTCTGGCCCGGTGACTTCTGTCCCTGGTAGGCAGACCTCCACCCAGCTGTGACTGCTAGGTAAGACCGCCTATGCCCCAGTCCCTTTCACTGAGTCTTCCCAGTGTTTGATCTTTCCCTACATACACACAAATGCAGCCCTTCCTTTTCTTCCCATTCTTCTATGCCCTCCTGTTAGAATACTGCATGTGCTCTTCTCAAAGGTATTATATTTCCTTGAGCATCACTCATTAAAGAATAGTATATAAAGAAAATGATTAAAGATGTCAAAGCAAACCTGCATGTGGTGGGAACAGAGAATTTAGAGAGAGTATATGTATTTTTTCCGAGGCCCTTTTGTTGGAAGGTGATTTCCTTTTTTGGTTCTGCCTTTGGTGCATATTAGTCCTTTTTAGATTTTTATTCAGAATTTGATGTGAGGGCTATAAAGATGAAATATGCAAAAACTACCAGTCCGGGTCCATAAATAGTGACAGAAAAGGCCTTCAGTGTGGTTTCATGGGGTGGACTAGTCGCTGCTTTTTCTGTAAGGACTGGAGGTGCGGGAGGGAAGGATGATGACTGAGACAAAGAAAAAGATGGTGGTCACTGGCTTAGCACTTCTGACATGCTGCTTGAGGGGTGATAACAGCTTTTGGTGTGGAATTAACAATGTGTGTCTATATATAGGACAAGTGCTAAAGAAATTCTGATCTTATATAGCTACAGCCTGGCCTCATTGATTCTTGTGGAGTTAGTGGTTTGCTGGAATTTACTCGTAGGCTGGTGGTCCTGTAGGAGGGATACAGTATGTTTTGCCTCCCCCAGTTACAATCCAGAGCTGCTGGAGATAGGGCTTTGTATTAAGGTCTGATGAAGAGGAGTGCTGGCAACAGACTGCTCTTTATTTCCTGGCCCAAGTCACCTGATGTGGACCAGGGGTAAAAGTTTAATGCCCCATGTCACATGGCCAGGTCACTATCCACTGACTCCAGTGGCTATTGTTACAGGCTTAACAGTCCTTACTTATTTTTTAAGTACCCCTCACTTAGCTGCAGCAAATAAAAAAGCACTGCTTATAAGGAGGTATACGTAGGCATTTTTATTGTGTATCCTGAGCATCATTCCCATGAGTTAGTTTAGAGACAGCTATATTTCCCAGTGAGGAACCAGCAGCCTCCTCCTTTTCTCACCTCGGCTTATACTGTGTTCTTATTGGGAGCAGACCCAGGGTTTAGCCATCCAGGAAAGGGAATCCAACACCCACAGAGTGGATAGGGCATTAGACAGGAACTCAGGAGGCCTGGGTTACATTTCTGGCTCTGTCACTGGCTTGCTGAATGACCTTTGGCAAGTCATTTCCATCTCTGTGCCTCAGGTTCGCCATCTGTAAAATGGGGATAGTGATACTGACCTCCTTGGTAAATCACTTTGAGATCTATGGTTGAAAAGCATTATATAAAAGCTAGGTATTATTAGTGTTATTATTATTACATAGGGGGCAATGTCCATGCTGAGACAGCTAAGCAGGCTGCAGTGAAACCAGTTACCAGCCAGTCTGTGGGTGTGATGATTTGGGGAATCTGTCTAAGTTAGTGGTTGTCAATCTGTGGGTCGGGACCCCAAAGTGGGTTGTGACCCCCTTTTAATGGGGTCACCAGGGCTGGCGTTAGACTTGCTGGGACCCAGGGCTGAAGCCAAAGCCAGAGCCCCACTGCCCAGGGCCGAAGCCTGAGGTCTTCGGCCCTGGGTAACAGGGTTCAGGTTATAGGCCTCCCTACTTGGGGTGGCAGGGCTCGGGCAGGCGCAGGCTTTGGTCCCCCTCCTGGGGTCATGTAGTATTTTTGTTGTCAAAAGGGGGTTGCGATACAATGAAGTTTGAGAACCCCTGGCCTAAGTACAGCTTATGAATTCTGGTGGATGTTATGGAATGAATGAATCATGGAATACCTCAGTGAACGTGGAGTCAGCCATCTGCTGTCAGAGCTCTAGCATGGCTCTTCCAGACCAGCTATGAGGGTAGTTCATTAAACCTTAATCATTCCCTAGTCAGTTGGACACACCCTCGGACAATGGGTTGGCTGAAACCTTGGGAAATCAGCTCGACCAACTTTGTCTGCAGGGAGAGGGGTTGGAGAGAGGAAAATCCTCAAACACAGGGCAAAGAAACCAGATTTTGGTAGGGGGGAATATAAACTCAAGGGACTCTGAGACACAGAAAGAATTGGATAGGAGAGAGGAAGAGATGGGCATGCTTTTGTAATGGAGGTGTTCTGTTTAACTCTGGGACCAGCCAAAGAAGAGGGAGGCTAGTTGACTTAGAGGGGAACTCCATGATTTAGAGGAGAAACCATGGGCAGGAGAGGGGGAATTGAGGATTCTGGCCTACTCCCAAAGAGCGCTCCATGG
The DNA here is from genome assembly GCF_020497125.1 of Mauremys mutica. Classification (NCBI taxonomy): domain Eukaryota; kingdom Metazoa; phylum Chordata; order Testudines; family Geoemydidae; genus Mauremys; species Mauremys mutica. The sequence goes on along the minus strand of NC_059082.1, from coordinate 75,985,737 downwards.
GGGTGAGGAAACTGAGGCAGGTAAATGCATATAGATATATTCATTATTTTGCCTAGATTTTGGATGCTCTTTACTTAGATAGAAAGAGAGAGAATTTGTTTTCATGTCTCATGCAAAAATCTATTTGGGCTTGCCTATGCAAACATTTAGGTCACAGAAAGCTGGATTGTGAATCTACCCCGTGCTAGCTTGTGATGCACCAACGGTCTGCATGGACCCTAACTGTTAGTTAGTGCGCTTTGATCTACCCTGCTTTGAAACTATAAGTACTACAAGGTGGATAGAAAGCTGGCTAGATCGTTGGGCTCAACGGGTAGTGATCAACGACTTGATGTCTACTTGGCAGCCAGTTTCAAGCAGAGTGCCCCAAAGGTCTGTCCTGGGGCTGTTTTTGTTCATCTTCATTAATGATCCGGATGAAGGGATGGATTGCACCCTCAGCAAGTTTGCGGATGACACTAAACTGGGGGGAGAGGTAGATACACTGAAGGGTAGGGAGAGAGTCCCGAGTGACCTAGACAAATTGGAGGATTGGGCTAAAAGAAATCTGATGAGGTTTGACAAGGACAAGTGCAGAGTCCTACACTTAGGATGGAGGAATCCCATGCACTGCTACAAGCTGGGAAAGGACTGGCTAAGCGGCAGTTCTGCAGAAGAGGACCTGGGGATTACAGTGGATGAGAAGCTGGATATGAGTCAGCAGTGTGCCCTTGTTGCCAAGAAGGCTAACGGCATATTGGGCTGCATTAGTAGGAGCATTGCCAGCAATTAAGGGAAGTGATTATTCCCCTCTATTCGGCACTGCTGAGGCTACATCTGGAGTATTGCATCCAGTTTTGGGCCCCCCAAAGGATGTGGACAAAGTGGACAGAGTCCAGCGGAGGGCAATGAAAATGACTAAGGGGCAGGAGCACATAACTGAGGAGGAGAGACTGGGGGAACTGGGCTTATTTAGTCTGCAGAAGAGAAGAGTGAGGGGGAATTTGATAGTCTTCAACTACTTGAAGGGGGGTTCCAAAGAGGATGGAACTAGGCTGTTCTCAGTGGTGGCAGATGACAGAACAAGGAGCAATGGTCTCAAGTTGCAGTGGGAGAGGTCTAGGTTAGATATTAGGGAAAACTATTTCACTAGGAGGGTGGTGAAGCACTGGAATGGGTTCCCTAGGGAGATGGTGGAATCTCCATCCTTAGAGGTTTTTAAGGCCCAGCTTGACAAACCCCTGGCTGGGATGATTTAGTTGGGGTTGGTCCTGCTTTGAGCAGGGGGCTGGACTAGATGACCTCCTGATGACTCTTCCAACCCTAATCTTCTATGATTCTATGAAACAGGAGTATATTAAAGCATACTCATGAATTGTTAGCACACATTAGCAGAGTGCACATGGACAGAGTTGTGCAGGGTAGATTGCACACTCCAGCTTGCCATGAACTCAATGTTCATGTAGACAAGCCTTTAATGTATGTTTGCTTTCACTATCACATGCCCCGGAAGGGTTAAACTGTAAATCCATAGCACCCTCATAGTGAATGTTCTGAGAGAGGGTGTGCTTAACCTACAAAGGAATCTATGGGGAGAGCCATCGCTAGTCCTGGGGGCTGAGGACATCTGGTCTGTGTGGTTCCATTTCCATGAAAGGGTAACAGACAAGAGCACCTGTGCCCAGGAAACATACCAGGGGGCCAAGAGGAGTGTTGTAGCCTGCTGAGAGCCAGGAAAGCTTAAAGCATGTGGGTTCCGTGGACTGGGAGCCAATACAGCAGCCTGGTGAGTGTCCGGAAGAGGGTGCTTTACTGAGCACTGTGTGTGTGACAGTAGGCACTATCCATCCTGAGACAGTTGAGCTGGACACACTGAGACCCATCTCCCATCTAGTGTGTGGGCAAGATCCACACTGATGTAGTTGAGCAAGACCAAGCCAGAATCAGTGGCATGGAACTGGTGAGAAATTTTCCAACCCCACTCCCCAGCTTTCCCCTAGGCATGGGACCCCAATTTCCACAGCTTGTGGAAGAAGCAGGAAAGTTTCTGTTGCACCTAATATTAGGTGAAAGCAAGTTGTCCCATAGCAACTAGGAGGAAGAAATTCCTGCTCGAAGCCAGCATGTAGGCAAGGTCTCGTCTGAGATGGTTGAGAAGGCTTCATTCCCCCTTCCCACAAGCTGTTCTACTTGCAAAACCTCACCTGTTACAGCAGGTGCCAGCTCCTACAACCTTACTGATACCAATGAATCATTTGTCTCCATTGGGTCTGGTTCATTCCTTATTCTGTGTGGTTGAGCCCCACGCAGTTGAGACTCCATTGCAGGCAGCATGGGGTGAAGTAATTCAGATCTCCCTCCCTGGGAGATGGCCCCACCTCGTCTCCCCTTCTAGCCTCTAGGGGTCCCATAGGAGGCCATAAAGTGGCTACTATTTTCTTTAGGGAGACATACAGGATGCGTGCCTGCAGACTCTCAATCTGTTTAGTAACACACTGTAGCCTTCACAGGGGCACTTCTCCTTTCTTGCAGGGGTTTGGCTCAGGGACTGGTGAAGGATATTGCTCACAATCAGCGCCTTAAGGGGCAGCACAAAGTCTTAAAACTTCTCATGAGAGAGTGTTTCCTCTAACTCCTCTAAAGAGAAGGAGAGCTCTCGAGCGAGATACCTCAGGCTCTCAACTAAGCTTCCCAGAATTAAGCATGAGTGGACGTCTTCTATTTTCAGAAAATGAAGCGCTGCACGCACAACCCACCAACCAGGCAAAATTGAAGAGTTGTGTAATTCTTCTTCACTTGGATTTTGAAGGTGGAGTGGGAATTCACTATCAAGGACTTCCTGTACCTAAATGTACTAAAATATCTTCATTATTCTAGACTAAGGTTAAGCCTGCTGTGGCCTCTTTCATAAAGAAGATAGTCACTAGAATCCATTGGTGTCTTCTTTCTTAATGTTAATTGACGTTGGGTCCAGAGAAGCTGGTCATCAGGGCGAATACTAGACCCCATAAAGAGGGAACATATCTGGAGTCTGATGTGATTCTGGGGAGGTTGTGGCCCAAGGAGGAGATGTGTAGTATAACCTGTCTCATACTATGGCCCCCAAACTCACTCCTCTGTTTTCAGCAGATCTGTCTTAATCATGATGTGCATACAGCTACTTTGAAGGCAGCAAACCTTCAGCATTGCTTAGAGAAAGTAGCCTTGTTCATGTCCTTGGCAGAAGCTCTATCTATTCCTCAGGATTCTACCCCAAGAATTAAAGTCAGGGTCAGCTGGCTCAGCAAGACATACTTAGAACCGAGGTAATGTAGTCTAGAGCAGCTAGCCTTTCGGTGCATCACTGTCCGGGCCGGAAGCCTAATGATGGGACCGATTTGCATCAGAACTCAATTAAAAAAAACAAAGGAAGTACTGTGTGAGGAAGAGATGCTCGAAAGTGGATGCTGTGGTCACTTTGTCACATAGCTTTATCTTTAACTCAGTGGGCTAAAGGTTTCCTTTATGCTTTCCTCCCTGCAACCAGTGAGCATAAATATGGTAAAGAAGATTGTAAAGGAACAGGCCACTATGACTATAATCATCTTCTCATTAATCCTCAGATCTTGATTCTCGCACCTTATTCAGATGTAATTGGAACTTCCTCTCAAGCTCCTAGTACACCCATACAAAACATAGTACAACAGGAACCTATCCTGCACCAATATCTAGTGGTGCCTAAGTTGTCAGCTGGGGAGCTGAGAGGAGGGAACTATAGTCACTCATTCTAAGAAGGTGATAAACACCCTCCCAGCATTTTGGAGGAAATTCACAAATGGGATCTATCTAGATGTTGGTGATACAAGGGACACACATAAAGGCAAAGTCAGCTGAAGCAAAGGGCAGTTTTGCATTTTTACAAGATGACCTACCCATGGGGCTCAAGGCCATCAACTTTTGGAAAGACGGGTCAGGAACTGCAGGCATATTACACAATAAGAAACCCATCTAGTCATTGGCACACAACCCATTACTAAGAGCTACCACTTTCATTGGCCCTATGTGCAGATACATGTCATGAGTTAGATCTGTGGGCCACATAAGTCCTAATAAAGTTACCTTACACCATCAAAGTTGGTAGTTTTTGTCTTTTTCTCACTGCAGGTAGCTTGTCTACTCATCACCGCCTTACCAAAGGGGGTTTTGGAACTTGGTGTGCTCTTAATGAAACCTTGGTTACACATTCTGTCAAACATTGTAGTTCTGTGAACTGACCCGGCCTCCATCTCCAACGTCACCACAATCTTTCTCATATAATAAGAGGTATTATTTCCCTTTGGATTGAAGCTAGATGGAAACAGAGTCTACAAAGGAATAAAGGTGTATATAGCAGAGGCATTCAAACCCTCAGGTATGACACTCTCAGTACTATGCATTCTGTGAAAAGTGCAGCAGTTTTGTGAGCAGAGACCTCACATGCGTCTTATGAGGAGATCTGTAAGACTGCTACAGGGCCTGTCCTCCATACTTTCTCAAACCCTATAGAACTGATGTCTTCACAGCTGCCGATGCAACATTTGGTAGAAAGGTGTTATGAAACCGGGTTCTCCAGGAACCATCAGGTGCCTTTTCATTTCTACATGGGTAAACTGAATCATCCTCTCTCCCTAGGAATAACATTGTTTTCTACATCCCAGTGTGAAGGAAATTTCATGACATGGAGAGGACTGAGAAAGGGAAGATTCTGATTTATTTGTGAATTTTCATTCCAGGATACTGCCACATCAAGCACTCTGACCCTCACTCAGAGGATTGCATTGTGTCAGAGGCTTTTTTTGTTTTTTTCTTGCTACTGCTTGCTGGTTAAGTAGTTTGAAAGGGAAGAGGTTGTTCCTCTGAGGAATCCCTAAATTTTATGTCAAGGCTCTGCTGCAAATGATTGGAATTGAATAGCGCCTATAAACCTTTATATAGCTAGTATTGGAAGCTATTGTTCTGAAGAGTTTTTCCTGAGGGGCAGTCCTAAACTCAGGCTCAAAGGAAAGATCTGGTCTGTCTCTGGTTGTCATGAAATGGGGAGTGCCCCACTGTGAAAATTGTCTGCCATGGAAGAGCCTAGAATGAAAATTCACAGGTAAGAATTGGATTCCTAATTCACTTTGGAAGTTAAATGAATTAAGATAAACCAAATTAAGGCAACTTTAATTCTGATTAGGTGTGTCCATACAGGGATTTGATGCAGTTTAACTCATCTACATTAAAGTCACACCTTTAGTTAATTTGAATTAATTTTCCTGAGTGCCCCCACATAAACAAGTCCTAAGGAAGTTCTCCACCCAATTCCCACTAAGCTCTATTGGAAGTTGAGTGGCTAAGCTAAGGTTTCATGGACATCCTTAACCTTGTAATTTTCTGATTGTTGGGTGTCTAGCTTTGCAACCATAATGTTCTCTAAAATAGTGTTGGAGGAAGGGGGTTGAGGCAGGGTATTCAGTATGTGGATGAACTATGATATATTGATTGCAGTACTCTGCACACTACAGTTCCTGGAAAAAGCCCCCATAATTGTGGGTGTGATAGCATGCACTCAAATCAACATTCATCTGTGTGGTGTTGCACTCATAAATTACAAAACCGCACCTATGAGAACTCTCCAACAGTGTTTGAAGAAGAGCCGTGAGCAGTCAAGGTCAGGCAGTCTGGTGCCTGTCAAGGATCTGATGCTGGAGCGACAGGATAAATTGCACTGAATGAGAGGTAGGTTGAAGTGGCACTAAAATGATAACCGTCATAGGCATGGGGTAGGCTTGTTTGGAGGCAGTGAACCAGTTTGTTTTTAGTTACATCCAGGGTAGTTCCATTGACTTCATTGGTGTTCCTCAAGTTTTCACTGGTGTCATGATAGCAGAATATAGCCCGGTTAGGGGTACTGTTGGAAAGAGGCAGCCTCAGAAACTGAATGTTTTTGGGGGTAGGGAGCTGTAGAGGTTGCTTGCATTTTTTTAATGGGGGAGTTGGTAGTGATAATAACTGGGGACTTTGGTGGAAAGCAGGCAGAAACAGAAACTGGGGATGGAGTTTATAGTGGGGGAGGCCTCAGCAGGAGCTATCAAAGAGTACGAGGGCGGGAGAATTGTCATAATCCAGGACTCTGGGGGAGGCAGGACCCCCAGGGACTCATATCCATGTATTATGTAAAATATAAAGCAGACCAATTGTGAATTAGAGGGCTATAATTCCTGCTCTGAGTTCTGCTGATTGCACAATCTACTTGAACTTCTCTCCCATGGTTTATGATGTCATCAGAACATCTTGATGGAATTATAGCCCCGTAATTCACAGCTGCTGGTTATTTATTACGGGCACACGTATTTTTTATATTGAATAGTATGCCTCACACAGCTATTTTTTCTTTTCTGCAGTGGTTTTCTCAACAGAGCATTATATGAAGCAGAAGCAGAAGAATTAAATAATATCACGCCATGCTTGGGTTTATTTGCTAACCAAAATAACAAGCTTTTACAGAGCTTTATCATACCAAGGCCACTGCTTTACAATAACATTAAAATGAAAAGCCGTCTGAGGCAGCAGAGCTAATAATTGTTGAAAATCATTTAAAAGCCAGTGAAAATAGATAATGCAAATTTAGATTTAAAACAAGGGGAAAGTAGGGCCATGCCTTATATCAAGCTAAGCCCAACCCGGAAAACCTTTTCTCGTGTAAATAGCCCTGTAGAAGTCAACCAGTCACGTAAGGGATTGCAGGTTTGGATCCTTATTTTGTTAGTTAGAAGGTCAAGGTCTGGTGACTGTAGAGGCAGATATGTACTTTCATAGCAACAGTTGCTACAAGTCTGAAATGAAATGTACCATGATTGATAAGTGTGGCTGAGAGCTTTTGAATGGTTTTATTCACTTTTACACATTTGTACTCTACTTTGCCCAAAGCCTTTGTGTGTGGAACTACGTGGGAGTCAATGGGATGGAACCCTGGGGCCTGGAGTGCAGCTTTGCAGTAGAATCTGTGTAACTGTGGTTCCAGAGACCCTGATGGCTTCTCTCCCCCAGCTCCTTGGAGCCCATCCAAGCAGTACACATGGTAGGCAGAGATTCACCTGCATTGTCACATTGCCCATGCTCAACCCCTGCCCTTAGGGCTGAAACCACCATGGCTGCATCAAGTGCCAAAAGGCTTGAGTTTGGAGGCAGTTCTGAAGGCCTAATAAATCCTGAAAACCCCTGACACGAGGCTGCATTTCTCACAAGTGGAAGGAACCACGTATGAGTTATTCGGGTCTCTCTCTCTTTCATAGGCAGGCGTCAACACAATGAGTTATTATAGGTGATGCTGCACCATAGTCACAACTTGGGGAGGAAACCAGACATCCTGAGCTGCTGTCCCTGCAATGCTGCCCCTGACCAACAGCCTTGGCACTAAAGGCTACAGACTCACAGCAGCCACTCCCCAGGTCCCTGATTGGATGAACAGGCAGCACTCTCATTGGGTATCCACACTATATAAAGGGCCCAATAGGACGAGGAAGTTGTCTGAGCAACAGCCCGTTGCTTGCTGCCTAGAGTGCCTTGTCCTGTTGCCTCACCTGCCCCTGTCTTGCTGCCTCGCCTAACTTCATCTCTCTAACTGCTGACCCAGTTTCTTGGATTGGGTCTTCCGGCTACTGACCTCTGTGAGAACTCTCATCATTGCCCCGGACTGCCTCTGATCTGGATTGACCTGCTGGCTATCGGACCACCCCTCACACACTTGACTGCTGCTCTGGACTGCCCCCGAGCCCACCGTGGGCATTACACCTGTTGAGCCTGGTTCAGGATCTACAATCAAGTGGACATGGGGGTGGGTGTAGTATTGGAGCCTGAATGTACTTAGTTTGTTAGACCAGCAGTTCTCAAACTGTGGGTCAGGACCCCAAAGTGGGTCGTGACCCCACTTTAATGGGGTCACCATGGCTGCTGTTTAGACTTGCTGCAGCCCAGGGCTGAAGCTGAAGCCTGAGTGCTTCATCCTTGGGTGGCAGGTGGCAGGTTTCAGTTTCAGCCCTGGGCGGCGGAGCTCAGGTTACAGCTCCCCTGCCAACAGCTGAAGTCCTCAAGCTTTGGCTTCGGCCCCACTCCAGGGTGACAGGGCTCAGGCTTCGGTCCCTCTTCCTGGGATCGCATAGTAATTTTTTCTTGTCCAAAGGGGGTTGCAGGGCAATTAAATTTGAGAAACCCTGTGTTAGACTAACTTTCCCACCACTGCCTCTACTCTGTAGGGCATAATTTTTGGCTCCTTGGTGCTGCATGGTAAAAGGCCAGAAGCAAAGTTACTGTAGCAGAGGAGTGTCAGGAGATCAACTGCAGTGACACAGCCTGGACCACAGGAGTAGGATTCCTCCCCTGAATACAACCAGGTCACCCAGCCAAATGTTTTTATATCATCATTCACCAGCATAAGCAGCAAAGAGTCCTGTGGCACCTTATAGACTAACAGATGTATTGGAGCATGAGCTTTCGTGGGTGAATACCCACTTTGTCGGATGCATATATTCTATTTATGCCTCATTTTATTGTAGAGGTTATTTTAAATTCTTCTTAGAGTTGCACTGGCACACACTGGCATTATTTTTATATCCCTACACCTGTGTAGTTAAGTTTCCTTAGTTACCATCTACCAGGCCTCAGAATGATAGAAAAACTAGAATACAATTAAAACCCCTTAAAAACAAAATCATTATGCCACTGGAACATGGGATTCCCATCTCCCTATTGAAATGCAGCACATATTTCTAGCCCTCATGGGATTTTAAATCTGTCACTGGTTCAGCACTAAATATTACCCATCCTGGATCTTTGATCAGTGTAATTTTGGGTTAGGAAATTAAACATGTGGGAGGAAAGAAGAAAATACCTTTCGTGGAAGGTTCTTTTAGTTAAATGAAATGGAAGCTGCTCAGAAATAGTGCCAGTGGCAATGACTTAGCAGACAATGCAGGTGGGGAGATGGAAGGTACAACATAAACTTAGCTGATCATATGACTGCAGAAATACAGGCTTGATGGTACCCAATACTGGTAGTGAGTTTGTAATGACACTCCCACTGCCCCGTTCTGCAGTCCTTAGATTGTGATTTAGGAAAGTGTGCTTAACTTTAAACAAATATTTAAATTCTATCAACTTCGATGGAACTTAAGCATGTGCTTAACTGCATTCTTAATCGAGGATGCTTTCCTGAGTCAGGGCCTTAGTCCCCATGCAGGCAAAATGCCTGTTATCATCTCTGAGAGTTTTATCTTTGTAAAGACTCAAGACTGGACCTAACATCCCAGATACTGAAATAGTCCATGAGAGTACATGGATAGATCCCAATTCATTGGAAAGAGAAAATGCCCTCTGTTTAAATAGCATATAGGGTTTGATGTGAATTGACAAAAGCTAGGGAATTCTGCGTTATTGCTCTTTACCCACTCATTTTGCTTTTTCTATCTATAATAGGACAAGTTAAAGAGGCTGTCAGCACTACCTTTGTTTTTCCTGACTTTTGTCAATTTAAGTTAGACCTTTAATGCTGTTTAAACATAGTTTTCTGAAATCGTGGAGGAAAAATGATGCCATATGTCACACAAACCTGGATGTAAAGGTACAATAGTGTAATAATGGGGCTTCCAACCTGCCAGGATATCCTTGTAAATGAGAATTGATTTTCTCAAGGATTCTTTACTGGGCGAAATAAATTAAATCTACCTTTAGTTCTATTTGTTTAAAGACCTCTTTGTTAAAATAAGAAAAGTGATATAGAGACAATTCTAATAAATTAGAACAGGATAAATTATACCCAGCAGCTTGCTGAATACCTCCAGTTATGAGATCCTTTATAATTGAAGAATACTGCTGAGGCCTCCCAGGAAGGGAGCCTGCAGATGTCTCTGAAACACTTTGATTAACTGTGGTTTATTTTAGCTGTGATTGTACAGCTGATGTGTGACCCCTCTTTTTTCACCTTCCTTTCTTTCTTTCTTTTTTTTTAAAAACTTTTAATTTGATAAGTCTTCTGACATGTAAAGGAGCTCTGAGTTAGAGACACTGTCTAGCAGATTAGGCCCCATATTTGATTTGAAAAATAGGATAATCTGCTCCAAAATGCTCCATGATTTCTAATCATTCACTACAGTCCAGAGAAACTCTTTTTAAAAAGCTAATATTTATTTAGGACATAGATGAAAGGCCCATTGTGCACATTCTGCTGTCCTAATTTATTATTGCAATGAGCAAACAAAGAAAAAAAATCATGTTATTTTCAACCAGCATTACAAATGCATAAGAGAAAAATCTCATTATGGCCAGATTCTCGTCTGGTTTAAACTGACCATTGTAGAAGTCCATTGACTTTAATGGAGATATGACAACGTACATGATCTGATCATCTGATCCACTTCTGTTTGTCAAAGGAAATCTCACCACTGCTTAAGTGGGATTTTTTCCAGTGTTCTAACAGAGTATTAGGAAGAATAGAGTGAAAAACGTTAAAACGGTGTCTCTTTAACAAAGAAGAGTGGACACTGTAATGTATTTGTGGGTTTCTGTACTGCTATTACTGGTGTGGGTTGTTAAGCTATGATAACATAAGTATGGCTGACTGAACCAAAGTCAGAGTGTAACTTACTAGTCAGGAAAAACAACGAGGAGTCCTTGTGGCACCTTAGAGACTAACAAATTTATTTGGGCATAAGCTTTCGTGGGCTAAAACCCACTTCATCAGATGCATGGAGTGGAAAATACAGGAGCAGGGATAAATACATGAAAAGATGTATTATGTGTCACTTTTCTGTGCCCAATGGGTCCGTTACAGCTCTTAGGTTGGGAGTCTGGTTCTTTAGTTCAAGCTATAGTGATTTATGCAAATAGCTCTAGCGATCCCTGCTTCAGTCTATGGTGTTGGCCAATATGGTGGTCATCACATAAATGCTCATCTGGGATTTCCACTGCAGTGGGACTCAGATCCTCAAGATGGACTTCCTCTGTCCCAGCGAAGTATGTAATCCACTGTTCAGTGCATGTGATGTGTCCTTCACTGTGCCTGATGCACAGAGGATTAGAATCTGTTACAGTCTTGTCCTGAGAGCCTAGATCTTTATCTCAAGCTCTGAAGACTCATGTACTTCGTTCTGAATCCTCCCACTTCAAGCCATGGTGTTTTGGTCTAGACGATGACCATCACATCAGCATACCTCTCAGCCTCCCAACTTGAATACATTGTGTGACAAAGACTCTAAAATGAGAGAGACAAAAAATTTACACGTGGAGGAAACTTACAATTCTGGGATTCATTCATCTAGTGTAAATAGCTCTTTATGTAATCTTAGTTTCATGACTCTTTCTGAGGAAATAATTTTCAACACTAAAAGTGAGGGGACACAAACTGTGTGGAATGCAGAGAACTCTGGGACTAAAACGGAGTGACATCCCTCAAAATAAAGGACATTTGAGCGGTCTGAGTCTCAATATTTGAGTCACTAATATTAATTGCCTTGAAATAGATATCAGAGCTGTTTCATTTGTAAGAAATAGATGCCTCCGCTGCTGGAGGTTGTGTAATTTTTCCCCTTGGGTGCTCCAGCCCCGGAGCACCCACAGGCGTCGGCACCTATGGAACCCAGGAGTCCTGACTCCCTCTCCCCTGCTCTTGTTACCGGACCACTCCCATCCCTAGTGTCTGAAGGGATTTATCCTGTTTGAGTGGCATGAAGGAATAGCTCATCTCAGAGAAAGTTCAGCAAGGCTTTAAAAAAATGCTATCAGTGGAAATTATGTGCAGTAAAACTACTGACCCTTAATAAATGAGCCTGAGAAATCTCACTAAGGGTAGATGAGAATTCTTGTAGGATAATTCATATTTAGACAGTGTGAATTAGTTAAATGAATTAATTCAATATACAGCATTAAAAAAACATGCAACAGCTTGGGAACCTTTTGGCAGAAAAACAGAAGAAGCTTGAGAGGAAACTAGCACTTTGCATTTCACACATGGACTTCAGACGCTTTCCAGTTTGCTTGAGTGTTTTTCCAGCAAAAGAATCCCAGTGAGCTGTTCCCATGAAAGGTGTAACTTCTGGCAGAGGGTGATCCACAGTGAGGTGCTGGCTATGCTATGAAATGAATAGAGTTTGAAGGGTCTGAAATGACTCTGGGACCACATCTGGTCGTCCATGCTTAGTTATTTACATATGGTACATTTACTTTTGTTCCAATTAGTACATTTGTACTTGGTATATTCCTGTTTTAAAAGGATTGAGGGCCGAATGTTTAACCTCACTTACACCTGTGCGACCTTATTGATTTCAGTAGGGTTACACAGGTACTGGTAATGAGAGAATTTGCCCCTGAGTTTGCCTAAGCATCCAAACAGAATTGGCTTTGTACAAAAATGAAACAAAGCAGAAAAAGCAAGGGTTTTTTCTGTCAACATGACTTCATATCACTGGCAACATCACAGAAGCAATATGCATATTTATTCTCTCCCAGGCTTGGGCACAGCTGTCTTGCAAAATATATCAGTGAAACAGACAATGACACAACAAAAAACCTGTGAAACAAAACTTTAAAAAGAAGCAACATTAATTATATTTCTCACAAACGAACACATTGAAAGTCAGGCAGAAGCCAGGATATTCAGGATTAAGCAGTCTCACTCCCATGAGGTGTAGATATTGCTGTGGTTGTATTTAATATTATGTGTGATTATTAGAATGTGATTCTACATGATATTATGTGCCTTTATGTACTGCAATACCCAGAAGCACAATGGTCGCAGATAAAAGAAGATAAGATCCTTAACGAGAGGCTTTCAGAATGGTGCAAAAGAAAATAGAACATTTATCCAAGAAGCAATTAACTTGGTTGGTAATTTTGGGTATCCGATACTTATTTTTGAAGATATGTTTCTGAATAAAAGCTTTTTTTCCTCATCTATTTCTCCTAGCTGAGCCTGTAATGAAAACATAATCCTGTTTAGCAGAACCTCGCTAATGACTGGGAGACCCATCGTGGATTACTGAATTTTGTGAAATAGCAAGTGCTGTAAGTGAACACAATAAAAAATAAATCAGGGATGCTGCATTGCAAAATAAGCTTTATTCATTTATTTCTGACTAGTCTGGTTTAGTTTTAATTATTTATAATACTTCACAGCACACTAATAAATGTGCTGCAGCATATTTTGTAAAAGTAACAGCCACTGTAATAAGAGACCGTGCTAGAGCTCTCATCTGTCACATTCTTCCTGAAGTGGGAAATGACCAAGGTGTTTTTATAACAATAAATAGTTTTTTGGAGTAGTAAAGTGAGAGTTTGTGAGATTCTACTGGCTTGATTGTGCTTGTGGCTATGGGAATCATAGAACTGTAGGAATGGAAGGGACCTTGAGAGGTCATCTAGTCCAGTCCCCTGCCCTTATGGCAGGGCTATGTATTATCTAGACCATCCCTGACAGGTGCTTGTCTAACCTGCTCTTAAAAATCTCCAGTGATGGAGAAATATTGCAGTTTCAAATTCAGTCAATCTGGGCACTTTGTTTCCCTCCATTGTGCAATCTGGTGGGGAAGATGACCATGCAGAATTTTCCTTCCCACAATATAGCTGCCACCATCCCTACCCATCCACATCCATGTGTAATAGGAAGCACCTGAGAAAAGGGATTGACCTGGGGAATGCAGAAAGAGTCAGGGTCACATGGGTGCAGCTTGTAGAGGAGGAAACAATACCACCAAGGCACCATTCTAAGACAGATTTGCTGCCTGTACTAGTAGGAGAGAGAGAACAGAGACAGTTGCATACTGCATATGGGTAGCCCAAGTCTTTGGTTTTGAACCTGCATAACTCACATTCTCAGGCTCTGTGTATTGAACAAGTGCCTCCCCCGTCAGTCCTGGACCACCAACTCTGCCTCACAGAGAGGAGCATATGTCAGGCTTTTGAGGTTAAGGATACCTTGGATATTTTAAAGGTAAGTCCTCCCCTTCCACGTGGTTTCAAGTGGGAACTGAAATACGTGGTCCTCTGTCCACATTGCAGGATCAGGTAAGTAGAGCCCTGCACAGATACAGAATTTGTGCCTGCATTCTATCTGCAAAAATGATCCGCAGATGCAGGTATCTGCGGATATAAAGTAGATATCCATGGATTTGCAGGACTCTACAGATAAGAGGGTGAGACACCCTTTAGGGAGAAAGTCTTTGTTTAAACGCAACTATTTTTTTTAAAGTGAAAGAGTCAATAATTTCATTTAAAACAAAGCTGGAAAATGAACAGGTATGTTTCACTATCTTAGAGTTCTCTCTGGCCTGAAAGCCTTCCTTCTGACTCTGATTTTTCTAATTTTTATAAGTTTAAATCAGACTTTTAAAACTTTTAGTCTAAGGTTTCTGTTCTGTTTGTTTTTTGTGCTGTTAAGGTATTTGAAATCATTAACTTCCTGAATAAAAAGCGAATGTCTGAAATGATCTACGCTACATCCACAGGGAAATAATGTAAGATACCTGGTAGTCATTTTTTTTTGTTTGTTTGTTTTTTAAACAGAACTTTGTGGCAGTGCAATACAGGGAGCCACCATTACAAACGCAGCATGAAAGAGCTTTGTTTTTCACCTATTTTTTCTACATGAAAAAATATCTCCTTTCTTCTACAGCAGTTGCATGGGTAATAACTTGCTGCCATTTGTGTGTGTATGTATAGCAATACCCTCTGTTAGATGGAATTTCAGACCTGCACAAATGCATTCTGTAGGTTCTTTCTCCTTCATTCTGTCCTGAGCAGACATGCCAAACCTGTGAAAAACAACACAGAAATTGGGCTTATTTTTGGCTTTATTGGCATGTGAGTTGCTTGTTGGCTAGTTTTTGGCTTGTGGCTTGTTTCTTGTAGCTTGTTGCTTTCTTTCTTTTTTTTTTTTGATCGGCTCCCGGCAAGCGGGGCAATGGGGGGAGAGACTCAGGGGTGCACAGCAGACCCACCACAGTCCCAGACTGCACACTGGGGGATCTAGTCACAACGATCAGTGGTTATCAAAGTTTTTTTTCACAGACCACTTGAAAATTGCTGAGGGTCTCAGCGGACCACTTAATGATCTTTCCAAATGCTGTTTGTACCATTAGCTAACTATTGTAAAGCGCTTTGGATAAAAGCGCTGTATAAAAAAAACCTTAATAATTATTAAGGTTTTTTTGGTTCTACAAATAAAAGCACACAACTCATATTTTAATATCGGTAGTCTTACCTTTCTAATGCGATGGATGTGCCCTCTCTCCCCCACCGCAGCAGCCCCCGAGCTGGGGCTGGAAAGGAGTGGGAGGATCTCCCCTGCCAGAGCAGCCACAGAGCTGAGGCTGGGAAGGAGGGCCATCTCTCCCAGCAGCCACAGCCCTGGAGCTGGGGAAAGTCACCTCTTTCTCTGGCCACCGCAGCACCCACCCCGTCTTCTCACCCCACTGCCCCCTCCTACCTACCTCCTATTCCCCCCAAGGCCACCACCTCACCTTACCTGCACATCTTTTCCAGGGTCCAGGCACCTAATTAGTAGAGCCACACCTGCGAGGCTCCACTAATTAGGTGGGTGGCCCTTCATTCCATCATGTGCGGCTGCCCGGCGCACACCTTAGAGGGAACTATCCACGGACCACAGTTTGAGAACCTCTGCCATAGAGTGCTGGGGTTCTTAAGGATTGGCTAGTTTTGACCTTGTTTTGAAATGGGATTGGTTTATTGTGAAAGTCGGGGTGCTTATTTACCGTGTGAAAGTTGGCAACCGTGGTCCTGAGCTGCCCTTGGGTTGTTTCACGCAGGTGAAGCCTGGTGCTGGAAATGACCCACAGCAGAGTGAGTGCTTGTTTGAGGCCAGGTTCTGATCTCAATAAACACCAATGTGAATATGGAGCAACTACAGTGAAGCCAGTGAAATAACTCTGGATTTACACTTGTGTAAATAAGTTGAGAATTTGGCCCTTGTTCCTTATGCTCCTGTTTTGAGACATGACACTCCATTCCCTTTTTCCAGCGGAGAGATCTGTCTCCCAGTACTGCTTTTAGTCCTGTCATATAGCAAGAATGTTAAATCTCTCTTCAGGTGTCATCAGGAAGGAACAAGTGTTAATCAGTCTGGCTTATGGGGGTTCTTGAATCTTAACTATAAAAGACTTGTTTTTTTTTAAAGCCCTTCATGTCTATCTGCCACCTTCATGGAGTAACATGGCATTAAAAATTTGAACTAAGGTGCCCGTCCTGCAAAGACTTATGCCTGGTCTTAACTCCACCTACTCTGAGCAGCTCACTGACTTCACTGGGATTGTTCACAGTGTGAAAAGTTAAACATTTGCCTAAGTCTTTGCAGGATCAAGGACTAAAATATTAATTGTGTTTTTGTATTTTCCTAACTATAATTGTACTTTCCCCAGGTGACTGTCTAGGACAGTTGTTTCATCTCAATTAGAGAGAGCTGCAGAGCGAGAGATTTAGCTTCTACTTTAATCATATAGTCTCTGTGAATGCAGCCCTGATAAAGTTCATTTGCACAGGGCAGCTGCCAACACTTCTCCTTCCCGTTTTTCTTTTCTCTTTATTTGCACCATGACAGAATTAATTAGCTTTCACTCACAACCTAACAAGCAGTATGGCCAGCCATTGCCCAATTTCCTCTCCCCTAGGAGCACTAGAGAATCAATGGAGGAAGAGAGGTGCCATTATCCCTAAAGGTGTCTCCTCCATCAAATGATCTGCAGTGGGTCAATCTAAGATCTGTCTGCAATCAAAAAGAATTATTTGACTGTTCCAGTGCCCCAACTTTGCCTTTGGGGTTCTGCCAGAAATAATCAGTAAGTCCTTTCTTACTATATTACTGTATCTCCTCCCCACCCCACCCCCAGCATATGGAGACATTCTGAGCTGCCAAAACTGTATATTCTGGACTCCAACAATAAAGTTGGTCTGCTCTCCTCTACACCCCTGATTCCTCTTTCTTCTTCCCATGCCTCTTTTCAAGGGCATTGAGTTCCTCAGATGTCTTCTGTGGTGATCAGAGTTTCCTATTAGACCCGTCAGAGCAGACATTGTACTCCAGCTTCTCTAGTGTAAAATTATTGAGATTTATATAAAGAAATGTAGCCACCCCCCCAGTACACTGATTCATCTAGCTGACATAAAGCTCAAATGTTATAGATAAGCCTGTGGTAGTTTTCATAGGGTACCATGTAATGGGCCAATAAACCTCAGTTACTGCATTCTCAGATGTCATCCACTTTCTCCAGGGCAGAGACAGCCAATATGGGGTGAGCTGCAATGGTCTCAGGCAACTATAAAAATAAAATGAAAAGTGACACTTTTCCACTCAGCAAAAAATAAAAGTGAAATCCACTTCTCCACCCCTTTGAACACTTCTGTTTTAGCTTCCGGCCAGGGCTGTCACTTTGGACTAGACTCAGCAAAGAGAAAACTGCAGCCGAAAGCACTGTGAATGTCTTCTGAGTCTTTCTTCTCACTCTCTTTCCTTGTTAATTCATCATTACTAATCCTTTACTTACTTGCTATAGTCCTAGTTCTGTTTCTGAGCTTGATGGGGTGTCAGCAATGGTCTCCCCTGCTGAAGGAAAGTCAGGGCATAATTATATGGCAAATAGGTATCAAGCTGTACCTTGTCTTATAGGGGCACTGCAGGGTCTCAGTACTATGTATTCCTGTGCTTCATGTCTCTCAGCACAAAGTGTCATGTCCCCATTTTCCTACACGTGTAGGTCAGTATCACTGAGGCTCTTTCTTTGAGACAAAATGGCAACCATTGTCCTCTCTGTTTTCTCGCTCAGTCATCCGAGCATATGAAGAGAAATTCATTTAATTCTTTCTTTCCTGAGGTAGAATCTATTATCTTCAGGATAAGATCTGAATATGGGCCTTGGCTTTCTCAAATCAGTGTCTCAGGTCTGTTCCTAGACTAGAGTAGCTTTTAGGATCAGGAAAAAAGCCTATTGTGAGATCACTGCCTCATCCTTTTTTTACTTCTCTATCCACATAGTTATACTTTTTTTTTTTTGCCAGCTGATCCCCATTTCCAGCTGTTCAGTGCATGTGTGTGCATCCGTGTGTGCACTCCATAAATATGCCAGGCCCAGAATGGTTTAGTTGATCCCAGATATGTAGCCACTAAAGACATCTCAGGGGTTCCATCTCAGCCCCTCTTTCTGTTTGTAATTAGTGCACTCTGGGTTAGGTTGTTAATCCAGAGATCTTTCATATGGATTTTTCCTGGGGACCTACTCCTCAAATGATATCTTCTGATTATTTGGCTTAACACATCCCAAATTGAAATCCTTCTGAATGGCAATAAATGTGCTCCCAGCAGACTACCTCCACTGCTATATTTGCCCCCAGTGCCAGAAACCTAACATCGGAGTTTGGTTTGACTCTGACATATCGTTGGCTTCTGATATCTCCCAGTTCTACAATGCTAACTACTTGGCTCCAGATCCCGCACTGTGTAGCTAATCCTAGGCTACTGTGTATCTAATCCTTGACTGATCACTCCTCTGTCAACACTCTTTTTCCTGACTTCATCTCTTTCTGTGTATGACTGTAATTATCTCTTAATGACACATGTTGAGGACTCAGTTAAGGTCATTGTGTTCTTACACAATAGCAGTTTGGAACTTGGGCCTGTTCTCTGTGAAGATCAGAGAAGTGTTGTCTAGTGGTCAGAGGAGGGGCTGGGAATCAGGACTCACCTGGAGAACACTAGTCCTAGAATGCTCAGGGAACTTGGCTGTGATCTAACACAATCTTTGAAAACTCCCTAGCTGCCCCTTTCCAACTTGTGCCCTTGTATTGGAACCTAGATCAGTTTTCTCCCATGCAGCCTTTTGCAAATTTTGTTCTTATCAGTGTCCCCACTTTACCCAGCTATGACGTGAGGAGAATAATTGTTACCTACTTGCCCCACAGGGTGAAGTTTATTTAGAGTCAAAGTGCTTTGAGATTCTCAAATCAAAGGCTTAATGGAGGTGCAGAGTACTTACTTATGGTTATTACCCATCTCCTGTTGCTGGAAACAGAACCACACTCTCATCTTCAGAAATATTAACTCCTTGTCCATTTCTAGCAATTGGTGGAAAGTCTTCCTCTTACTGTTCTCTAGGGATTGAGCTTCAGCCTCTCATGCCTCTCTATCTCCTCCTGTTCTCCAGCCTGACCCATAGGCATTTTATGTACAAGATTTCTTTGTATGCCCCACCTCTGTCTCTACACAGTGGGCAGTGGTTCCTTCTCTCACGCTTCCCTCATCACCTCGAATGTTGTTGTTTGTTACTGACTTTCTGACTCCCATCTAATTCCATCTCCAGTGCTCTCTTTTCTGCATGGCCCCTGGCTCCTATTCCTCTCTGATAAAATCATCAAAGCCAGACTGCTTCTGGAGCCTCTTTGTTTCCCCTTGTTCAGATATTTTCCATGAAACTAAGGCCAGGTCTACACCAAAAAGTTAAATTGATCCAGCGATGTCACTCAGGGGTGCGAAAAATCTACACCCTGAGTGACGTAGTTAGGATGACCTAACCCTCAGTAGACAGCACTATGTCAATGGAAGAATTATTCTGTTGACCTAGCTACCGTGTCTCGGGGAGGTGGATTAACTACAGTGACAGGAGAATCCCTCCCATCGCTGTCGTGAGTGGCTACACGGAAGCGCTGCAGCTACAGCAGTGCTTTAGTGGTTTAAGAGTAGGCATAGCTTTATCCTTTGTACCCTTGTTCATTACTGCCGTTGTGTCTGCAGATGCTGCCTGTATAATACATTGTGACCTGCATACTTTACAATCTCTACATACAAATACAAGTGATCAGCTGTAATGCATTTTGTTAAATGTCTGTATGAAGGATGCAAAAATAAATTGGATTGAATTGTACCCCAGTGAGAGTGACTCCACCCTTCTCGCCTCTCTTTATTTTTCTGCTGCATGAAAATAAAAATAAAACCTGTAGTCCTTCTCTTTATTACTGGGTACTTGCTGTTTCTGGATTATTTTTCTTTGTACAGAATAGTTTATGCATGCATGCTCGCTGTGACAGTAGGATCTTATTTAACTAAGTTAATTTTGCTTGTATTGCAGTACACTTGAATATAAGTATGAATCTTGTTTGTTTTAGTGTGCAGAGCTCCTTTGGTGAGTAGTAATTTGAACTAAATTACAAGTGTTCAAGAAATTCAGTCACATATTACAGAGCTGTTCAGAAACATCTTGCCGGACAAAACCAGATTCAAATAAAGCCATAAACTAAACCACTGTTTGTTTTAGGGGTCCAGTGAGAGGGCATCTACTGGTGTCTTTGCAGGATTTGGGTGGTAGTTTGTTTTTGTTTCCAAAGCTGGTCACAGTTTTGCCATCTGTCTCACTCGTGTCTCTGGCAGTCAGGACTGAAGTTGGCATCAATGTAATGGTTCCCAGCTCATTAAAAATGCAGACCTTTTTATTTCCTTGTAAATAAATCCTTCCCACTCTCCATGTCTTCCCAGTGCCCAAACTGTCACAGAATGAGAGGACTTTATGGTTTGTCCAACGGGGTGTTCCAGCTGTGTGTTCCCAGGAAAGAGAGCTGAGCACCAGTTCCTGGGCTCCTTGGATTCTCAAGCATTATAGCACATTTTTGCCCTAATACAACTGGAAAATATAGTCCCCTCCAAGCCCACAGCCACTTTCAAAATACACAGTTAAATTAAGCTGCCCCAGGCAACCACCTGTTCATTTCTCTTAATTAACTTTCTTTCAAATGAATTTCCATATTCAACATATGTATTTAATTTATAAAATGCACTCATTTCTCAACACAGTTTTAATGAAAGCCAAAAGTCTAAGAAATATAAGACTCCCCCACACAACTGTTCCCAAGTAAAAGCATGTGCCAAGGGACATCCATTGCCTTGGGTCTAAAGGTCAACGTGCTCAGGATCTGGGAAGCAGAGAAGCAAATTCCAGAGAACAGAACTTATTGTTGAGAACGTCGTACCAGTACCATTTGCTGATTCACTCTTGGGACAGTTAGCTGTGCATGCCTTGAATGACCTCAACTGTAAGGCCAATGTATGAGTAGAGGGATGGACTCATGAGTAGCCAGGATACAAACTACACAGGTTTTTCCTCAAACATCTTGAATTTCAGTTGAAAGAGAAGAGGAAGCCAGTGCAGCTGGAAAGGAATATCCTCTCTGAGGGTATTACCACCAAATAGGTGGCCAACCACATGATGCTAAAGTTTAGTTCAGAATGGCCTTCAAGGGTAGTGCTAAACAGGATGCAACAGAGCTGTAAACCACTAAAATAAAATACGGAGAAAAAGCTATTTCATCTTGGACAAAGACGAAATAGTTTCCCAAGATGCACTGTATTGTACTCATTAGGAACTTGATCTTGAAGGTTGCTGAGCAGCTCCTGAGAGCTACATGACCTATACAATTATGGATGTATAATGGTTGTCTTTCAGAAATAACTATATTGTGCAATTGTATGGTTTCTCCAGAACATTTGAGTTTCATTAAAGATTACCCTAAATTTAGGCACAAATTCTTTTTGTGAAATTAAGCTTGTAGGTGAAGGGACAGTGTCCACCTCTTTGATCCCAAACCTGCAATATACAATGTGCAGGCAGAACGCTGTGCCGGCAGGGAGCCACATGGGGCACAACAGTCTTCCTGTGCATTATAAATTGCTGAACTGGGGACTTAATTTGTGCAGTGCCTAGCCAGCTCTGATAAGGGCCTCTGGGAACTACTGTAATAAATCATCATCATAATGGGAACTTGGAGTTATATAGTGAACACAAAAACCACATGGGCTCAGTCTTTGCATACATTTAGATTTCAGTTACATATTGTGGTACAGATTCTGACCTGTTACACTGTGTAAATCTGAAGTAACTCCACAGATTAAAAACCAGGCCTCATTATTGTAATCTTTAAATCTCAAAACACTTCACAAAAGAGCTCAGTATCATCACCTCCATTTTACAGATGGAGAAACTGAGGGTCAGGGAAGGGAAGTTAGTTGCCGAAGGTCACCCAGCAAACCAGTGGCAGGTCTCCTGAGTCCCTGTTCATTGCTTTAGCCACTTGGCCATACCTAGTGACAATGGATTTACAGTATATAATGGAGATCAGAATCTGGCCCATAATTGTGTGTAAAAAGCATTAGGACCAGGCTGGATGGAAATTATATAAAATACACAAAACTATTTAATTTCATAGACATGTCATGCACAGAGGGAGCCTAGCTTCTACCTCTCAGTACCATTGTTTCAAAGAGGACTATGAAAAATGTAAAACATAAGAACATAAGTAAAACTAGGTATTACATTTATGGGTTAATAAATAGCAGCCATATAATTTTACAGCCATGTTTAATCGCATGTAAGTGTAATAGTGAGTGAAATATAAGTGCTATTTATAAGCAATTTGAGAGTTCCTCCTGATGTACGGTTAAGTTTCATTCCCTTGGGGGGCACACAGTTAAAAACTGAACATCAGAGCCTTAAAAGAACAAATAGAACCAAATATGATAAAATCTTTCTCAAGCAACAAGTCATAGAACAATCAAACATACTCCATCTAAACTGGCTTCTGAATACCCTGTAACTTGTTACCTGAATCTTGTCCTATTTTAATGAGCCCATAAAGAGAAATAACAGTTATAACAAAATGTTCATGTCATAGTCCAAAGGTCTGAAAACTGGTCTCTGGACCCTGATAACCTCTCATCAACTGCCGTCAAGTTACTAACCCATCCGAATTTTTTTCTGCAGACTCCAGTTCCTAAACGAAGTGTATCTTCCCTTCACATTTGCCCTGTGGTCTGGCTGCTTCCAATCCCTCTTCCTGCAATGGTTTCTTTACAAGTGAGGAATAGGGTGAATAAGTGGAAGAAGATAGATTCTGCTTGTTTTCAGCACATGTAACATCTTTCCTTTGCTTTGTCATTTAAATTCTATCTATGGGCATGTTACTCCATTACAGGGTTTCTTGCACTCTCTACTGAAGCTAGATTGGTCCATAAAGTTAATTCCTATATTCATATCCCGTGTCCAGAATTTTCAAAGCCAGGCTTTTCCATTTAGTTTTTTAATATTGTCTTTGCTGTTGCCTCCCATGCATCAACTGTGTATATTGGATCATTTTTACTTCAGTGTCTTGGTGTTTTGTCAGCTGTAGGATCGATTTAAACAAAACATGGAGCAGCTTCTCCTTCCTTTGTTTTTTACTTTCTCCAAACAACTAATTTATTTCCTTAGTTGTAGGACTGTAGTGAGGCAGAGTGGTTTCCCTCTGAGCCTGACAGGGAGGTTCCACTTGGATGGAGCCAAGCCAGCCTCGCCCCCGTGCCGGAAGCAGAGCGGCGGGACAGGAAGTATAAGAGGCAGGCTCTTCAGTTCAGTTGGGTGGGAGCCAGGGAAGTAGGTCTACATCTCTAGCCCAGTGCAGGACTGTGGCCTTGCTGCTGAGCCCTGTAGCACCGTGTCCCCGGAGGACTGAATGCGGAGAGGAGCTGCTGGGACTGCCATCCACCATTTACCCAGAAGAGCCTGAGGCAGGGCCGGCTCCAGGCACCAGCTTAGCAAGCAGGTGCTTGGGGCGGCCACTCCGGAGAGGAGCAGCATGTCCAGCTATTCGGCGGCAATTCGGCAGAGGGTCCCTCACTCCCGGTCGGAGCGAAGGACCTCCCGCTGAATTGCCACAGATCGCGATCACGGCTTTTTTTTTTTTTTTTGGCTGCTTGGGGCATCAAAACCCCTGGAGCCAGCCCTGGCCTGAGGACAAGCAGACTATGGAGCCACGCCAACGGGGGGCAGTAGGAAGTAGCCCAGAGGAACCAGATATTAGTACAGTTGTACTGCCGGGAAATGAGTCAGTGTGTTTTGGTGGGATCCCTGATGACCCAGTGGTGGGACCACCTGCCACTGTTACAGCCCTGGGCTGGAACCTAGTGAAGTAGGGTGGGCCTGGGTCTGCCTGCCACCAACCCCATCCCTGGGATGGTGGCCTACTCACCCTAGGTTAGAAGGCCTGTACCTTGTTGGTGGCATGCCACAGCCAGAAGGCTGAAGCTAAAGACTGCTTGTTGTTCTGCCCCATCCCGAGGGTCAGATTATGTTTGCTGTCTGCCTCGCCTCCACCCAGAGGGCCAGGGCCTATATATACACTGCTCATTAATAGTGGTTGTTCTGCCTGATGCAGGAAGCAGAGTGGCCTCCCTCTGAGCCTGACAGGGAGGTACCACTACAGACCACTATAGGGATTCAGTGTCTTTCCAATGGCATTGAATTTCACCTTCAGGCCCTCTTCGCAGTTTTTAGTCCTGGACAAGCTACATTTTTCACCCTTGAAGTTAAGTGACAAACTTTTGATTAGTCCTCTTTTTCGGCTGATTTCCTATGACAATGCTATAACAGTAAGAGTCAGACTGAAGGCTTTCCATTGCCCTGGCATATGACATAGTTACATGTGACATTTGGGGCTACTGCACTGAGTACGGGTGGTTTGGCTCAGAAAATAACCTGGCAGTCCACTTGATGCATAGTGTACTGACGCTGGGTGGTATAGCGCTTACTTCAAACGTCCTGCGGTGGAAAAGAAGAGTTCAGTGCTTTGAAACACCCACAAATAAAAAAGGGAAGTAGCAGGAACATCCCAAGAATATCTCAATCAGTGACCAAAATGAATGCATCACCCTCCACCTTGATGAGGGAAATTCAAACAACCTTAATGCAACTTCTACTGCATATCCCTCTCTTCGTTGGTTTTCCTTTCCACAAGGGATATTTTCGCATTATAACTCTGAAGTTCAGCCCTTGTATTTATAGACAAAGAGAAACATGTTTACAATGTTGATATTCAAAGGGAGTCTAAATCTGACAGGATGTAAGTAAACCTGAAACACAATTATTTTTTCAAACAGTAATTGATAGCCAGCTGGATCTACTTGTATTTTAACTTTACAATTGCATCAGCTCCTGTCTTTCTCAGATAGCACTTATTTTCAGCTTTGTCGGTAGACTCCTATGGCATTCCACTTTTGGAATAACAGGATTTTTTTTTCCAGTTTGCCATACAGTTATGTCACATTTGCTCCCCAAACTTACTCACATAGTTGCATTGGAAATGCATTTGTAGAAGGTTTTACTTGGGTATGCTATTAATAGTTATCTCTGAGTCGCTTCCCTGCTACCTATCTTACATTTGGCTAAATCCTCTAAAAATGTTATTGCTTATAAATGCAAAATAGATTTAGACTATAGTTCAGGTTGGAGGCTAAATTAAGGTAAAAGACTAGGGTCCGATTCAGGAGCAAGCGAAAACTTTCAAGCTCTTTTGGGATTTTGCCATTTGACATAAGAAATTTTGTGAGATCAGCTGATCTCAAGAGCTTTCTTATAAAAACAGCTGTTGTATTTGCAGCTGAACGGGTCCAGAAAACAAGTATCTTCTCATTTCAGACCCAAACTGGAACTAACACCATGGGACAGAGGGGAGCTCAGAACCAGGATTTCAAACTGAATCCTGCCTCCCTATAGAACTTGAAGGGGTTTGGATTTGAGGTTCAAGTTTTGGCACATCTCTCACTTTATGTATCTTCAAAGCACTTATGGTAAATATTATGACCATTTTACAGATAAGGAAACTGAAACCACAGATCGATTAAGTGACTTGCTCAAACTCACTGAGGGAGTCAGTGTGAGAGCCACAATTAGGGCTGCAGAATTCTTACCAGAACTGTGATCATGCCTCTCCCTAAATTAGGAGAAGCTGCTATTTTTGCTACATTTATCCCCCAGCCCTGTTCAAATTATTATTTTCACCTTGCTTCAGGCACTGCACCATTTGTTAATTATTATTATTATTATTTTATTACTCTGTCTGTGATGTAGTAGATCCCTCTGTGTACGGCACTTAGCAAAGATTTGCTTCCTCCTGACCTTTTATGCAAGCTTTATGGAATTAAAAAGAGCGAAAACTAAGAATAACTCACAATCATTAAGACTGTGCAGGTGTTTTCAATTTGTTTCCATTAAAAATACAGGCAAATTACTAATTAAAATAAATGTTGACCTGTGAAAAAGACCGCAAAATTTCCACTTTAACATAAAGGAACAAGAAGTAGCAGCCTGCCAAGCCCAAGTGCTGCTCGGTTTTAATTTTGATAGAGTGGCCTTCTCACTCCCGGTGTCCTAACATTCTTCCCAGCTTAATCCCGTAGAGTACATATTGGCAGTGCAATCACTGCATAGGCAGAAGGATGGCATTGTGCTTAAGGCATCGGACAGGGAATAGAGCTGGCCAGAGCTTTAGTGGAAACATTTTTTCAACAACAAATGGCTCTTCAACAACAATGACGTTTTCCGGTTTTTCAGTGAAAAACGGAAACTGGATGTTTTCAGGTTTTGGACAATAGTTTTGGTTTACAAGACCCAAACACGCTCTGTGTGTGGATGGGGGTAACCAAAAATATTTTTTTGGAAACCAGACTTTTTTTGTTTTTTTGTTTTAATTTTTTTTTTCATTTTTCACCAAATATATTCATAGGAAATTTTGAGGACCAAAAAATTGGCATTTTTGACCAATTCTTACTGGGAGTCCTAAGTCCTTCTCCTGTCTTCACTATAGACTTCCTAGGTGAGTGGGCAAGACTCCTAACCTCCCTATGTAGAGTCAGCTTCATCATCTGTAAAATAGGGATATGAATACTTATCTTGCAGGGTTGCTGTGAGGAAAAAATTTTGATCTGTAAAACTAAGATCCTTGGATTTGAAGCCCTATAGAAAGTATAATTAAAGCCAATAGTGCAGCCAGCGTGCTAAGAAATAGCTCACACAGAGCATTAGTAACTAATATCTGTGTAGCAGCGAGGGGCTGTTAGCCTAGAGTCAGACATTAAATAAACCTGTATTCTTTTGGAAAGAGTGCCATCGTATCTTAAACCTTCACCTATACAGCCCCCGAGGCAGGCAAAATAGATCAGAGTTCACCATTTCAGCTGAGGGTTACTCTTCTGATAGGTTGTCATTAGGGATGTAAATATCAGTTTAAAAAGTTAACCAGTTAAACAATTAAAATTATATCGTTAACCATTAAACGAGGTAGCTCTGGTTGGCCTGGGGTTACTTCAGGCAGCCCGCGTGGCTGGGGCTGGGGTTCCCGCCCGCCCAACGTGGCCAGGGCTGAAGTCCCTCTGGCTGGTGCAGGGTCACTGGGGTTAACAGTTAAGGTTGGTTAATGGTAAGCCTAATGCTTACTAGTTAACCAGTTAACCTTTTACATCCCTAGTCGCCAACCATCATTACTGTAATGTGAGGTCTTAATGGATATGCACCAAAATCCTGGAGTGGGATTTGAACCCAACACCTTACAGAAGAAGGGTGAATGTGCTAACAACAGGCACACACTACTAGACCCAATAATACTGTGCCAGTCACTAAAGGCTACAAATTTTGTGCAAAAATACATAAAATCCTGCACAGTCATATGACAAAAAAATTTATAGTATCTGTTGCCCCTGTGATATATGCCTCACTAGCACAATATTTCATAGTGCAGGCAATTGAAACACTATTTGAATGTGTATCATAAGCCTACAGATGGGAACATTTTCCTGCTGGATTTAAACCATTATCCCCATAGGTGTTACAAAAATCCACCTGCATGTCGCTTTTTAAGATCAAGGGGTATTTCTGATGTCTGATGTTAGAGCTGAAGGCTTAACAGCTACTTGTCCGCAGGGTGGTGAAATGGATGGGGAAATACATCTGAGTCAAATCCTCAGAGGGACATAATAAATTATGAATATCTCTAATTAAGAATGATGTTCTGAGAAGGTGGTTTTAATCCTTTTTACATTTGTGGACTCCTAAAAAAATTCTAATGGAGGTGCAGACCCCTTTGGAAATCTTAGACATAGTCTGCAGACCCCCCAGAAGTCCACGGACCACAGGTTGGAAACCATTGATCTAGGATAATTAAAAACACTAATAATATTAAAATATGCCTGGATTCCCCCTCTATGGTCTACCAAGGGCACCCACTTTAGACTTTTGGCTCCCAACCATCACCTCTCTGAGGTGGAGACCCATGTCTCTCTCCCTCCTGACCAGCGATTTAAAGGCTGCCCAGCTCCCTTACTTACATTGTGATAGCCCCACAAGCCAGACAGCCTAAAAAGGCCTAGGACTATGACCAGTATATTGCCTAAAGTTACAAGTTATTACACAGCTCCTTCTAAGCAAGCACATTTATTCTTACAGTAAAAGCATTACAGATAAAACATAGTAAGACAATAAAAGAGCCTACACACATGCTAAAAATTTGTCAAAGGCCATCCCCAACTCCAACCTAGGGCTCTGGTAGGTTTCAGTCCTTCAAAACCCAGAATTGGGTTTTCCCCATGGTTAAAGTTCATATCTGTCTTAGATCCAGAACAACATCTGGGCAGATCATCTATTTCTTTATACCTTTGATCCTGGCCTTCTGTAACAGATCATCAGCAGACAATTACCCTCTGTAGGCATCACTTAAAAGGCTGGGTTTTGTGTAACTGGATTTGGGGAATTTCTATTAACCTCTTTCTAGGGATTTTCCCAGGAAATCCATTTAACATTTATTGTCCCAAAAGTCAATACTTCTCAGGCACAATTTCAGTATAGTCTTTTGAACTCCCCGGTCTCACCTCTGTCACATCTCCCCACTAAAGAGGATACACACAATCCTGGCCCACAATAATACATAAACGTAATACAAAAAGGCTTTTCAAGGATATTGCAGGAAATTGACATCTCTGTCACAAAAGATATTCAATAGTCCTGTTTCTTTGCTGTAAAGGAGTTGTGTAAACCATATATAAAGTACCACAGAGCTATGGCCTCCAGGACAAATGCATTATATTAATTCTCAGATCAATAGCTTGTGAAATGCATTTCTTGTATCCAGGGACTTTCAGAACTATTATTCTGATAAGGAAAGATTTTCTAGGAGTTAAGGGCAGTCTTTGCATGGGCTGGGATTACTGTCTGGGAAGAAGGAAGAGAAGCACAGGAATGACAATTTAAGAGCTGGACAGTTTAGTGTTCCTCTGCATCCCAGGGCTGATTCTGGTCAGCCTCTCCAGCATGGGAATATCCAAAGACATCTAGCAGCTTTATTGCTGGACTACAGAATGCCTTCCTGGGTGCCAGTGATCCAATTGCTATGGAAAGAGAGGAACAGGGGAAGTTGTGCAAAGAGGCTTTTCCAGTGGAGAGAAAAGCACAGCTCCTATGGTCTAGTCAAAGAGGGGATGCCTGCCTAGAGACCACAAGAGTTCTAGTTTATGTCTTGGAAGCATTAATGGGAAGGATGCATACAAAGCAATTCCAGCAACCTGAAGAGGGACTCTGTTAATGTGCTAAATCCACTCTATTGCTTGGCCACCCTGGTAGACCAAATGAGCTAGATTCACCTCCGGATTATGCTGGTTTCTGAAGGTGTAAACTCAGATACAAGGCTCCCAATGGATAATGTGCTACAGGGAGGGAAGATACAGTGGGATACCGCAGCACATGAGCAAAGCCCCAAATGTGGGTGGGGCTGGTCGGGAGTGTAATGGACAGGGCAGCTGAAGGGTGCACTCATTCACCAGCTTCCATTG
Organism: Mauremys mutica; assembly: GCF_020497125.1. Classification (NCBI taxonomy): domain Eukaryota; kingdom Metazoa; phylum Chordata; order Testudines; family Geoemydidae; genus Mauremys; species Mauremys mutica. The sequence continues at coordinate 75,956,090 of NC_059082.1, read as the reverse complement.
GCAAGATTTCTATGGAGCCACCAGAGGAAACTCAAACTCCTCCTCCCTTATAGATGTCCTGATGAAGAGTGGGAGTGGACACACCTCCTATGTTCCCTTTTGGTGAATTTCCTCTTCCAATGCCAGATCCCTTCTTGTCGGAGAGATGCAATTTACGCTTTCCTGTGCCAGGCTGACTGAATCTGGGCCAAGAAGCTGCAGGGGGGAAATACCACTTGCTCAAGAGCCTTTTCCATTACACTGAAAATCGGGATCAGTGGTAAAAAGGAGTTCTTATGAAAGAAATTGGGACTGAGTCTGACCTTGTGTCTAAGGGCTGGAACATACCGGGCTAATCTCAGTGTATGGGGCTTCCATTTTATTATTAGGATAATTTTAAATCATTGCAGGTTTCAGTGGCAGGATCCTTAGGGTTACTAAAGCCCCAGCAGATAATTAACCAGTCTGTAAGACCCCACTCTGAGCCCAGTGAATGCTAGGCTCTTCTTTAAAACAAGTTAGAGTCTTTTGAAAGCTGTTTATGTGCCTAACAGCACCTTGCAAGACAAACCAGGAACAGATCCTAATTCCCTTATGCCCTATTTCCAACCCATTTTCCCTCTGGGAGTCGGGGAAGGGTTATCAGTGTTGTAAAGGAACTGTGGCTTGGTATTTATGTGACATATCTTTGGGAAATCTCAGCTGTGAACTGCCTGGTATTTGTGTAGACGTGGGAGCTACAGGCATAGTTAGTCGCAGTGGTTGTGCTGCAAATGGTTCCCCGGGTGCATCTGCATATCAGCTTCCTCTGTGAAAAGAGTAGAAAGCATAAAACAGAACTTAGGACTATTCTTGTTTTCTCAAAAATATCCTTCTGTTTCCTTCCTTCCTTTGCCACAGCCTTTTGGCCACACTTCCCCAAAAGCTGCAGAACCTCTTATAATGCAGTGTTTAAATGGCGCTTCTGCCAGTAGCACCAATTCAGATATTTGGGGAGGGGGCGAAGCAAAGCCCAGCTCCCCCTTATCCTCCCTCCCCGAGAGTCCAGCTCTCCCTAGGCCAGGAAACCTCCCCTCCCTCCTTCATAGATTCCATGGCCAGAATGGACCATTGTGACCATATAGTCTGACGTCCTATAGAACACAGTCCATAGAATGTCCCCAAAATAATTCCTAGTGTCTCTCTTAGAAAAACATGAAATATTAATTTTAAAAATTGTCAATGACAGAGCATCCATCATGACCCTTGGGAAGTTGTTCCAATGGTTAGTTACTCTCACTTTTAACAATTTACATGTTGTTTCCAGTCTGAATTTGCCTAGCTTCAGCTTCCTGCCATTGCATTATGTTGTACCTTTCTCTGCTAGACTGAAGAGTCCATTATTAAGTAGTTGTTCCCCATGTAGGTACTAATTGACTGTAATTCAGTCACCAGCGCATGAGCCAGTGCTGCCAGGAGACAAGTTCTTGGCAGATTCCCTATGCGCCAGGTTGCAACACCACTAGGCTCAGCTGCCCCTTCGTCCATAGGAAAGGGCAGTTGGGTCAACTTCAATGGTGTTGTGACACGCAGCCAGAGTGACACTCTGGACCGCTCCAATAGCAGCTGTATTGATGTAGAACGGGACCACTGCTTAAAAATAGTTGGGTCATAGCCTCCTCTGGCTCTGAGGCCTTTGGAACTTTGAGCAAGTGCCAAAACATTGCGGGGCGATTCACGCTTCCACCCCCAAAGTCCTCTTTCACTGGCTTCTTCCTGCTCAAAGAAGGAAGCATGCAGCTGAGGAGCATTCCTTGGTCTCCCACCAATCCTCTCTGTAAATGCGCACACACAGTACAGAGGTTTCACCACAGGCCGAAGAGGAAATTTTTGTGAGAGGTCTGATAAAAGATGGCCCTCATTTAAAAACTGGAAGAGAAGGAGGTAATGAGGGGTGTACTGGGCTGTGTGTTGTACCGTACTGCAGCTCTCTGCTGGAAATGAGGAACTCCAGTATCCTTTGGTCTTTGGGTTCTTGTTCTATTTATTAAAGTAATTACAGCATTTTCACAGGAAACTGGATTCCCCTTCAGTTTGAGCCCTCATCGGTTCCTTCCCCTTCGGAGAGCTTTTGCAATTGCTCCCTAGCCTCAAGGCAAGAGGCCAAGGTGCGGACATAAAGTGGGGGAACCAAGAGGAAGAATTAAAGTCGAGGATGGGGGGGTGAGGCATTTTGCTTCCCTAAGAAAATGTAGTTCAGCCAGCACAGCACATTCTGTCCCTTTTTAAAAAAACACTTTCATTAGCGATTTAAGTTTTCTGTTCAGTAATACAACTTTTTGAGACTTACATTTTCTGCCTTGCATTCATTCTTTTCACTTTGCCCTCTCACTTCCTTTGCTGTTCTCTGTATTTTTCCATTGGCTTTTTTCATTTGTTTTTCTGTCAGCTGTATTTTTCTTTATAGCATATCAACTGTTCCTTTTTCCTTCTCTCCCCTTCCTCATTCTTTTCCAGTGTAGCGTTCTCTCCCTCGCTCCCTTCTCTCTCTCTCTCTCTCTGTTCCCCATTTCCAGTCTCTCTAATTTCTCCACTAGTCTAGCTTCTGCCACACTCTCGTTTCCTCCCCAGCAAATACACACACACACTAGTGCCCCTCTCCCCCCGCTCCCCAAATTACTCTGGGGCACACACAGATGGTGGCTCCCTTATCCATCCACACACTAGGGTGACCAGACAGTAAATGTGAAAAATCGGGACACAGGGTGTGTGTGTGTAATAGGAGCCTATATAAAAAAAAGCCCCAAAAATTGGGACTGTCCCTACAAAATGGGGACATCCGCTCACCCTACCACACACACACACTCTGTCTCTTTACTCCCACTTAACTCCTGGTGCTGATTCCTGATGAAGCTTCAGGGTGGGTCCAGCCCTATGACTCCCCCTGCTTGTGGCAGTACAGTATCTGTTGCGTTCTCTTCCCCCTGGAGGCTGTGCTGGCCCCCGCATAACAGTGACCCAGAGGATGTAGGGCTGGAGGGAGATGTGAGCCCTTGTGTGTGGGCATTCCCGGGGGTTGATGTCAGCAGTGGCAGGAAGGGTGGTGCTGGGAATATTGGGCCAGCAGAGCAGCAAGGGAAGGGAAATGGAGGGGACATGTCCCCTTACTCCGCGTGGCCGTGCCGATGGTAAGAGGCCTCTTTCCACGCTTTGGAAGCTGAAGGTGCTCAGTGAGACGCCAGTATATGGGGGTTTGTCCACGTATGGCCCTGAGCCAGCAGCCCAGCATCAAGCCTGCAAGTTCTGCAAGTCAAAGCCCTGCTACATAGTGAAGTCAACAGAGATTTTTCTCCTCCTTGATGAAACATGTAAAATGTTATTTTAAAAATAAAACAATAGTATTTAAATCCCTCCCCCTTTGTTTAAAAACAACAAAATGAACAAGCAGTCAATAACATGGATGTCTCCTGGTGAAGCCTCTGAAACTTGGAAATGCTGGAAACCCCCAAACTCTGCCTGAAACTGCTGCTCTTGAAACTTTTTATTTTTCACTGTAGGTTGCAGTGTCCATTCGTCCTCTCCCTTCCCCTCTCTGGCTGGCGTGGGCTGTGGGCAGGAAAGAGCTAGTGCCTTGTGCTGGGAAAGGAGCAGTAGTGTAACATGTGTGTTTGCCATATCCGCCTTTTCAGCAAAGGGGAACAGATTGTGCAGACTCTGAGCCCTGGTGATGCAGGCAGACTCCTGAGAGGCAGGGAGGCAATCTGATACTTCCACCCGAAGCTGTAGTCTGTGGTTGTGCTGCTGCTGGGCTGCCCAATGCCTTTCTGGTTTAGAGGCTGGAGTTTGCTTGCGGTGTGCACCTCCGGGCTCTGCTTCCACCTGCGTCCAGAAGCCTTTGCAAGCAGTCCCTGTACTGCGGAGCAGAGGGTGCTCTTGGTTGTTTTTTTTTTTTTTTACCTTTTGCAGATTAATAGAGTCTGGTTTCCTGTCAGGTTTTTGCATTTTCCTTCTCCGCCCCTCCCAGCCTTGTGACACACTTTTTCTTTCTTTCTGTCTTGCCACTTGCTCGTTCTGACACTGGTGCACTTGCATCCTGTATTCCAGAGCCCTCTTCTCCCTAGACTCGGCTACCTGCAGGGCTGTGGCCCTTGCTATTCCCTTCCGTCCCAGCAGATGCAGAGCAGGGTTCACCTCTCCAGGGCTCCTGCAGAGGGATACTTACAAGTGCATGGAGATGACCTAGTGAATTTCACCCAGCAGCAGGACAGCAAGTGAGCCTGGTCACTCATGAGCGCCCAAGGTAAGAAAAACAGCCACCTGCCAGATCAACTCCTGGGATGGCACTTGGTTCTGATCACTGCAGTTTCCAGTTTCACTCCTCCCCCCCTCGGAGGAGACTTCTTTGATAGTCTTTCTGCTAGCTCCTTTCTCACCCTCAGCAGGTCTAGCTCTATTTTGCATGCACAGATATATGAAGCCCAGGTTGCATTCATAGGTGCAAGCACATACCAAAATATTTTCAGGGATCAGGAGGAAGAATTGGGGGGCAAGGAAGAGGGAAGGAGATTGATTGACCAGGGCTGGCGCTAGGGAAGTTTCTCTTCCCACCCACAATACAGTCCATCCCGCCCCTTTCTGTAAAACTCGTTTGAGGATTTATGCTTCCTCTAAGTAATAAAACCACTTTGAATGTTTTCTTGCTTTACAGCTGTACTTCTCATTTCTTCCACTCTGTTTTCTTTGACCCTGATATATCTTCTATTATCTTTTCTGTCATCTTTTAACATCTATTTTCCATCCAGCATAATTTCTTTATTGTATGACAACTGTTCCTGTTTTTCCTTTTATCCTCCTCCATCATCTTCCTCTTTTTTTAGCCTGTGCAGTGGGCTGTACCTCTTCCCCCAAGTTATTAATTTCTCTCCCTTCTCCCTCCGTTACTTTGTTCTTTTCTGTCCTGTTCCCCTTTCTCATCTCTCTGTTCTTCCCTCCTCTAGTCTCTCTCCACTTCCTCTCCCCAAAATCTCTCACACACGTAGGGCTGCTCTTGCTTTACTCCAAAATTACCCTTCCATACACATGCTGTCTCCCTTTGCACCTGTCCACACTTGGAGGATTTGTTTCAAAAGTTCCCCAGCGCCCCTAAAATCCCCCCATCTCTCTCTCTCTCAATCACACACACACACACACGCCTATGCACGTTTCTTCCATCTCTCTCACTAATACACAAATACAGCCTCCCCCTTCCCCACACTGACTGTCTGTCACACACACAGAGCCTCCTTGCATCTCCCTTTATATGCACATAGCTTCCTCTCCATGCACATTCGCACATATGTACGGGCTCCTCTGAAAAGGAGCCATTCTCTCCCGTTGCAAGTGTTCTCCTCTTCCAACAGTTTCTCTCTCTTCTCCCCCCGCTCACCCTCCCAGTTTTCCTGTCCTCCCATTGCTCCCCAAGTTCTGGCCCAGCCCTTCCCCCTGTATCCCTGTCTCTCCCAGGTGTCTTCCCGCTGCCCCCATGTTCCTATTGTCTCTTCTCCCCCAGTTTTGCCATACTGGACCGGAGCCCACCTGGGGGGATCCAGTTCTCTGCTGCCTCCCTGCCTTTGCATCCCCCCGGTGGTGCCTGCAGGAAATTTGGAGGAAGTGCTGCGATATCTGTGATTTCCCTTTCCATTGCAGGCTATAGGAGCAGAGCCGTGGGAGTGGGGATGGGCAGAGAAAGGGAATGGTTTGGTCCAAAATGTCCTTGGAGAATGGTCAGGAATCACAGAGCGAGATATGTGCTTCAAAAGCTGGACAAGGAACTTAACTGAAATAGAGAAAACAATTACACTGTTCCCTCTGCCTGACTGCAGAGCTTCTGCTCAGGACCAGGTTGTCCTGTTGATTGTCTTGGATTATCAAATCCCAAAGATGTAGGCTCCGATAAGTGTGTGTCTCTCCATTAAGACTATGGTGTGATTGCTACCAGAACCTCACAACAATTCAGCAGAGTTTAGAAACAGCTAAAGAGGCTACCTGTTTCTTCTGTACTGAGAATTTTGATCTGTCTCAAATATGTAGGATATTGGGGTAATAGGGTGATATTGTGTCCTGGTTTACTTTTGGATAAGTTTTGGACTGGATTGTGACACTTAAAAGGAAGGCCTGGGACTTCTTAGATTTGACATTTCTCAGCCTCACATCCTTAAACCAGGGCCATTTAAGATGAAGATTTACTTCCAGGACTGGCAGTGTTGTTCTGATTTCCGATTTCTCAGTAAAGCAAGGGAATTGCCCCGTATCCCAGCAGAACTAACAAGGGGTTTTTGTGTTCTGGAATTCTTCTAGCAATCTATCCTGCTCTCTCAGATGGTCTTTCCCCTTGTGGATTGGGAGCGGGGAGGCCTCCAAATAGCATGCTTGAAATGTGACAGCATCCCAAGAGTTGGCCATTTATGGCCTTTTGTCAGTGACCTTTCCTTCCCGAATGCTGAAACAACAGCATTCTAATTTTTCTGTCACCTGTTGACTTGCGGGCCTATTGAGAAGTAGAATTTCTACAAGTCAAGAATATTATCACAGGCTCCCAGATAGTCAATTGCTTGTCTTCCCCCAGCTCTAGTGCTATTATTTCTCATGGTCTGTTGGCTAGTTTTGTGGGCATGAAAAGTACTTTGAGTCAGGGGCCCTGGGGGGTGATTAGTGCCCCCACGGTGAAAATATTGGGGGTGCGGATCTATCGTTCTGCCCCCCAAGTTTTCCACCCCCACACTACCTCATGCAGACAAGAGGGGGGCCAGAAGGAAGGGCTAGAGTGGCCACCAAGGTGCACAAGATCAGGCTGGCCACCGGGGAGCAGGTAGGACTCCCCAGCTCAGCCTGGGCCTATCTTTCAGACACTAGCCACTGTGGGTCCTGGCGGAGATGTCCAGCGTGGGGGAGGGGCAGGACACATGCATCAGATGCTGGGGTGGGGGACAGGACAGGGCACCAGCACCTGAGCAGGGTGGCAGGGGGGCCAGTAGCTAAAAAGTATGTGTGGGAGCTCAGGAGGCACTGGGCACCAACCACAGAGGAACAGCCGTAGGAACTACCAGGGAAGCCTCTTCCCAGGCTGGAGCCAGCTCCCTGCCCTTCTCCAGGCTTAAAAGCTCCCCTTGCTCCCCCTTCTATCCCTCCACTGTCCCATTCACAGGGCACTCACCCCCCCCCCCCCCCGCTTTCAGTTGCGCCATTTTAGTCATTCTGCATGATTCCACCTTGCGTTGTAGGTTCTTTTGTGTACTGGGTCCCATACCTGACATTCTGTGAGGCCCTGGCATGTCTCGTGTACCCTTTCATTATGTCATCCTGCAAGGATTGTGGGACTACGGTACAATTGCCATAGGTAATCAGACCTCGCATTTCAGAGAGTTTCCCTCTCACTGCACCAAGCTGCAGGCTGGGACACCTGATAAGTAACTGGCCTTTGAAAATCTCCCCCCAGGGCAACACTGTCTTGGCTGTTGTTCAGTTCATAGCCCCTAGGTTTACCCCAGTCTGCTCCAATATAGGTCTAAAGGCTAACGCCACTTCGCCTTCCCTTCCACTGGACTGAGAACAGTTACTCCGGAATGGAGAATCGGGACATCGGTCTTTGACTCCAAGACGTTTTCATGTCGCTGCCTCCAGTAAGAGATGGTCCTGAACTAAGCGAATAATGAACCTTGTAACGTGTGTGGAAACAGTACGGTCTCCATCCATGCACCTCGGTCAATTTATCACCATTCGGATTTCCAGCAACTAAATTTGGACCCTTCGTTGAACAAACTCTCCCAACAAATTTAACTTTAGTGACCAAGAGCTGTTGCCAGTTCAGAGCCCAGGGAAAGCAGCAGCAATTCGGACCATTTATGAAAATGAGGGTTTTAGACAGGTTTTCTCTGATTCTTCATTTTGCTCTTTGGGCAAATTATGACTCCCGTTAAAAAGCCAATAACAGTTTTTTAAACACAAAGGCTTTGGCTACACTTACACTTCAAAGCGCTAAGTGTAGTCAAAGCGCCAGCGCTGGGAGAAAGCTCTCCCAGCGCTGTCCGTACTCCACCTCCCTGTGGGGAATAACGGACAGCGCTGGGAGCCGCGCTCCCAGCGCTGGGGCTTTGACTACACTGGCGCTTTGCAGCGCCGCAATTTGCAGCGCTGGAGAGGGTGTGTTTTCACACCCTGCTGCAGCACTGCAAATTTGTAAGTGTAGCCAAGCCCTTAGGGCAGGTCTAGACTTAACATGCTGCATCGGTGCAGCTGCACTGCGATAGCACTTGAATGAAGACGCTCTATGCCGACGGGAGAGAGCTCACCCATTGGCACAGTTCATCTGCCTCCCCGAGAGGCGGTAGCTGTATTGACAGAAAACGGTTCCTCCACTGACATAGCGCTGTCTATGCTGGGGGTTAGGTCGATATATTACGTCACTCTGGGGTGACGTAGTTATACTGATTTAGATCTGTAGTGTAGACCAGACCTTATTTTCTCTGAATTATATGTAAATTCATCCCCTTTGGAGCCTCGTGTTTTCTGGGATGAGCTTCCAAGGCATTATGTGAAATCTTCGAGAGTCTGCCAGCCCCCTCTGTAGACAATCTCCAATGCTGCAAAAACAGCAAACCTGTGGTATTTCCAGTGTACTGTTTATAATAAAAAACTACCGGTATCTTGAATGTTTGCTTTAACCAACTTTTAGCACATTTTGAGCCCAATCCTGACTCCTTATGCAACCCAAACTCCTTGGGCGTGCAAGGAATGTAAGATCAAGCCCTTTATTGGTTTTAACATAAACCTTGGGCCAAATTCTCCATGGTTTTGCCAGTGCAACTCTATTAATGTAAAAGCAGCAAAGAGTCCTGTGGCGCCTTATAGACTAACAGAAGTTTTGGAGCATGAGCTTTCGTGGGTGAATAATGTAAGTAGGCTTGCCTTGGTGTAACAGAGAGGAGAATTTCACCCCCAGAATTTAATGCTCCATGCTCCAATGTCAAGAGTTTTGATGAATTTATGAAAGCACATCAGAAACTGACAAAAAGTGTTTCCGTAAATCAAACAGTTACTAGAAAGATACTAGGGTCAGCTTTTAATAAAGTTCTCCATTTGACTTTTCCCTGGCAATCACCCCTGTTTGCCCTGCACTCCAATTGTAAACATTTGTTTTGATACATGCAGGAGCCTTCACAGATGACCATTTTCCAACTGGAAAACATTGACTATCAAAAGTCTGAACAAACTTGTAAATAACGGAGTGAGCAAGAACAAACTAACCCCATTTATAAAGGCTGCCACAAGTCTATTTTTGCTCTGGTTCAAACTGGTGTGTGAAATGTGGACATTTCCTCTGGTTTGGGGCACTCCTGGTGGAGCCACAACCTTTACTGAATTCACTAGGGTTGCATGGTCATAAATGAGAGTGGCAGTTGGCCCATTACATCTCTCTTAGTAAATAACATCCATGTTGATGTAAAAGTTGGGAGCACAGCAATCAACACCATGGGACCTGATTTTTCACCACTGAAATTATTATTTAGTATTTGTATTATTATAACATTAGAAGTTATGGTGGATTATAGTCTATTAAAAAAATTAAAAACAGATTTTTATGGTTATTTACACATTTTTTCTTTAAAAAAAATAAACCTGTTTAAAATGAAATCTGAATTTAATACAAAATATGTTGGTGACATTGCACTCTATATGATTTCATGAAAATATGCTAATGAGTGTGAATATAATGCAACTGGAAATGCTTCATGCAAAAGGTCCCTTGTAAGGTATCATTGCAAAGCTTATAATCTACTGAGTGTGGTTATTCTATTGGTATAAATGTATCACTCTTTTATCAGAAACTAGAAATATGAAATATAACTCTGAGGTCCTATTGTAGTTATGCAAAGTGTGGGCCACTAATGGTGGTTTGGAATCTTGATGGCTCCCATCAACCATGACAATTGACTGTGGGTGGCTCTGTTTGCTTGCAGGCCTTCCTGTGAGTCAGGCTGGGAGGAATGAGGGCTTGGAGTTTTACAGGGACATGTGATCATGTCATCTGAACTGGAATCCATCTTTAATCTGGTGCTTTTCCATTTAGAAAGAGGGGTGGGAACCCAGAGAGGGACAAAGGATTCCCACCTTATGCAAAAGGTATATAAGGAGGTGGAACAGAACAAAGGAGACTGCAATTATAATAAATCCCCTAGCTACCACCTGAGCTGGAACAAGGGCTGTACCAGGGGAAAGGATTGTGCCCAGACTAGGAAGGCGTCCAGTCTGTGAAAGAGACTTATTGAAACATCTCTGAGGGCGAGATTTTATCTGTATTCTGCTTTCTTACTGTATTAGGCATAGACTTGCATGTTTTATTTTATTTTGCTTGGTAATTCACTTTGTTCTGTCTGTTATTACTCGGAACCACTTAAATCCTACTTTTTGTATTTAATAAAAATCACTTTTTACTTCTTAATTAACCCAGAGTATGTATTAATACCTGGGGGAGCAAAGAGCTGTGCATGTCTCTCTATCAGTGTTCTAGAGGGTAAACAATTTATGAGTTTACCCTGTATAAGCTTTATACAGGGTAAAATGGATTTATTTGGGGTTTGGACCCCATTGGGAGCTGGGCATCTGAGTGCTGGAGACAGGAGCACTTCTTAAGCTGTTTTCAGTGAAGCCTGCAGCTGTCGGGGGATGTGGTTCAGACCGGGGTCTGTGTTTGCAGCTGGCAAGCATGTCTGGCTCAAACAAGGCACGGTTCTGGAGTCCCAAGCTGGCAAGGAAAACGGGCTTGGGGTAGTCCCAGCACATCAGCTGGCAGTTCCCAAGGGGTTTTCTGTGATCCAACCCCGTCACAATGTTAAGGGCTACATTTATTATAATCTTTTAAAACATTTAAATAAAAAATAAATATGCTGAATCCAGGAGCCTTTATCAAGAACTTTGAGTTTAAAGGCTGCTTTTCTATATTAAGAAAGATCTTTTCCCTCTGATTCTAACTTTTGAGGTCAAGCTTTATAAATGTGGGACAATAGTAGTAATTAAGCAATATACAATTCACCATTTTCTAACATATTAAAAATGTACAGTTCATAAGAATCTGAAAATATGAAACTATATAATTGCTTAAATAAATATATATATAGTTATAGTGTACTGTCCTAGATAGCAAAAAGATGTACCAAATCTAGTGTAAATGCTCTAGTTAGTTGTAAATCAACATATTTTAATGGTTATATCAGCCCATGAGAATGCGCCTTTCTTTTGAAAAATAACTGAAGTGCAAATGGAAATCAGTTATTTAAATCGAGGCTTTACACTTGGTTACTTAAATCAGCAATCCACCCTGCTAGGAGCCCCTGTCTTGGACCAGGACTCCATTGTGCTAGGTGCTGTATGTACACAGAACAAAAAGTCCCTGCCCAAAGACCTTGCAATCTAGTCACTAGGAGTGAGATCCTGGCCTCACTGAAGTCAGTGGGAGTTTTGCCATTGATGTCAGAGGAGCCAGGATTTCACCCTTAGGAGCTTTGCCCACTGACTTCTGCAGAAGCTGGGTAGGGCTCATAGAGTGCTGCCCTCATTGCTGAGGCTACAGTGCCTCTATTGTGCCTGGTTTCAGAGTAGCAGCCGTGTTAGTCTGTATCCGCAAAAAAAACAGGAGTACTTGTGGCACCTTAAAGACTAACAAATTTATTGTAGCATGAGCTATTGTGCCTGTACTTTTAAAAAAGGAAAAAAGAAAAAGAATAAGTTTATTTTCAGTACAGATGGATTTTTACAAGTGTGCACATCAAACAGCCTCCATCTCCCTCACCCCAACATTTCCTCAAAAATGCTGCCTTCACCCTCCTGTCTGGGTCAGTAGTTTTAATGGAGGTGAATATTTTCGGGAGAGTAACCTTTCTGCTTGTGATTTGTTCAAGGGCTCAGGAGTTATAATGGTCGCTGTAAGATTTATATGATTGCTATCTGTGGCACAGATCCAACAAGGTAATAAAAAGTGTGTCTGTTCTAGCTTCCTCAGCCACTTTTTTCTCTCCTCGTGGCCCCCCTCACTTTTGCCCCTTGCAGACAAAAAGGGAAAACAATGTCAGTCTATTTAAATTGCAGCTTTGGCAGAACTGGGTTATACCCATTTCACATATGACGTGTCCTAAATGTAGTCGGTGAATTACTTCTTTCTGGAGGATTGTCACAATGGCTTCAGTTAAAGTTACAAGTGGTTTTCAGATTTTATTTTAAATCTAGACCTCTCTTCCCCTCCACATTCTCCTGCCAAATATTTGGATTCCAGAAGAGACTAAATTTAGTGAGGCCATATCCTGCCATCAGTGCACATGCAAAACTATCTACTGAAATCAGTGGGGAGTTTTGCATTTAAAATCACTGGCAGATAGGGCGCTTACATTTTTATACAAAAAACCCTAGTACATTTTGCAAAGCTCACGAAAGTAAAGAACGAATAGCACTATTAACAGCTGGGCATAATGTATGTAGTTCCTGTGCAAGTGTAGCAGAGGGATAGTTCTTGTAAAAGCCCCACTAGGCCTCATCTGCTTTCACTGCTGTATGTGGCATTGCTTTTCAATGTTATCAGCTGCGATGAGTCTGTGTAGCAACTCAACAGGAAAGAGGAATGTGTCAAACATCCCTGGAAGTCTCTCAGAAATGCCAAACTAAATGTTTTAGTTTATAGTGGGTAAATATACATAGTTCTGTATAAATTACTAGAGGCTTAGGACTTGTTTCTTCAGTGACCGAATCTCTGTGTAAAGTAAATAGGTATAGCAATGACAGATGCTTGGATTCTGATGTCTAAAGTCTGTTTTGGCATAGTCAGATAGACTTTCTCTTTGCACGAATATCGTGCTATTCTGTGAGCCCTCTTAAATAGTAACATTTTAAAGTAAACTGGGTAAAGTTGTGAGAAAATTCATAAGCATGAAGCAAAAAGAACAGGGGTACTTGTGGCACCTTAGAGACTAACAAATGTATTTGAGCATAAGCTTTCGTGGGCTACAGCCAGTGATGAGCTGCCAAAATCTTAACAACCGGTTCCCTATAAAAAGTTCTGATTTAAGGGGTGGAACGGGGGAGGGGCAGGGGGAGACATGGCCGGGGGCCCCTGCAGGGCCTGGGACAATTGCCTCACTTGCCCCCTCCCCTCCCCTCTGGCCAGCCCGGGAGCTTGCAGCAGGACTCCCACACACACCTTGCTGGGCCTCTCAAAAAGCGGCAGCAGGAGGACTCCGGAGCTCAGCTGAGCCGCCCAGCTGGTGCCGGTGGCTGGCCACGCCGCAGCTGGGGGGAAGCGGGGGAAGGGCCAGGGGACCCTCAGCCTCCCCAGCTGGGAATCCTGGGAGCAACAGGATGGTCCGGCCCGCAGACCGGAGTTCTTTGCCCACCCTCTGGCCCTTTAACAACCCGTTCTCCATGGAGGTCTAATTTTAGCAACTGGTTCTTGGGAACCTGTGGGAACCGGCTCCAGCTCACCACTGGCTACAGCCCACTTCTTTGGATGCATAGAATGGAACACACAGAAAGAAGATATTTATACATACAGAGAACATGAAAAGGTGGAAGTAGCCATGCCAACTGTAAGCAGGAAGGTTCCTTATCAGTGTTAGAAAAACAGTCTTTGGACCTGATCCAAACCTCATTGAAGTCAGTGGGAAGACTCCCATTGACCTCCATGGGCACTGGATTGGGTCCCTTCATTGGTGATTAAGTTTTCCTCATTAATGTGGATAAAATAGGATATTTGCTATGTGAATGCCGGAATAGGCTATATGGTGGTAGTATGTACATGGATGCCATTAGCAGCTAACAGATTGTTTCCCTTTTGTTTTGTGAGTATGTGTGTATGTGGACATATGTTTATAAACTAATTCTGAAAAATTTATATGTGATACATAAAATACTTCTACATAATGATCATTGTAACAAATATCCGTATGTGCAATGCTAGATTGGTTAATGGCTATGGGTTTGTTTAATGGGTTTCCGGATATTGTTTCTACACCTAAACAGAAGAGCCATTTCCATAAAGATTAAAAATAACAATGAAGAAACTCTTAAAATATTTCCCTCTGTGAAATCTGAATCCTGAGCATTAGTAAACGGGGAAAGCACCTGAAGTCGCTTTACTCTGTGTGTGTGTGTTTTAAATAGGATTATTTACTTTCTTCTTGCAGCACTCTATGGGTTCTTCCAAAACTCTACCACTGCACCTTAGTCCGGAACAAGAATGAACTCTTCCATTCCAGACCTCAGTCCCACACTGCAGCTCCTATTTATTGGCTTCTCCTGAACAAAGAATTGCAGTTCCATCAATCTCTAGTGACTTTGTAGTATACCCAAACATTCACTTTGTTGAGATTATCAAACTCATTTCACTAGTGACCTGGGAGAGTTGTGTTTCTTTTTGCAGCCTTTGCCATGACAGATGTTGGTGCAATGTGAAACGCAAAGTATTTAAACTCCTGTCTCAAGTCAGAAAGGGTGTGCTTTTTTTTCCTTCTGCTTTGATTGTTAGAAGAAATAAAGGAGTCTTATGTTTCCTGTAGGGCTGGAAACACTGAATCAGTTTATTTTTACCTGAAACTCTATGGTCAGAAGGGAGGATGGGACTTCTGAGACATCTCCATGTGGAGTGTTGTTGTACATGTTGGTGTTTGTATGATTCCCCTGTGCTCACTGGGGCTAATGACAGTAGGAGCCTCCTGGTTAAATGCTGCTGACAGTTTTGGACATGCAATGTCAGTGAATTCAGGAGTGTTGCACAGGTGTGAGAATATGTTGGCCTTTTGTATACATTACTGATGAGGGTAGATTGAACTCTCCACTTGAAGAAAGCAATCAGAAAACGATATTCGTTGCTGAAGGGCTGGGCAGAAATGCTGGTAATTTTAACCATCACTTTGGGGGCTGGCAAGTTATCAGAAAGGTTCCGATCTTTTTTCTATAATGTGGAAGCCACAATGACTCAAAGTTGCATCATCGTGACGTTGATGCTAAGTCACAACCTGATAGTGTGTCAGCCTGAAGCTATTTCACCAGGGACAACATCAGAAAAAATAGCATTTGAGCCTGTTAAATTACAGGTGTCACCAACCCTATATGGCATCCTTGGGCCTACATTTGGAACATTGGCTATTGGAGGCAAGCAAGGGGCAGATTGTAAACATTCTTTGTTTCTCTTTCTTTTTCTGATATCTAGGTTTCACCTGCCTGAATTTCATATATAGCTGAACTTTGTTTTTAATGGGCCCATTATTGATTTGTGAGAAGAAGAAAAAGTTGAATTTGTGAATACTGATAGAATCACAGAAACGCAGGGCTAGGAGTCATCACGTCCAGTCCCCTGTGCTGAGGCAGGACCAAGTGAACCTAGACCATCCCTGACAGGTGTTCATCCAACTCGTGCTTAAAAACCTCCAATGATGGGGATTCCACAACCTCCTTTGGAAGCCTATTTCAGAACTTAACTGCCTTCAGAGTTGCAAAGTTTTCCCTAATATTTAACCTAAATCTCCCTTGCTGCAGATTAAGCCCGTTACTTCTTTTCCTGCCTTAGTGGACATGGAGAACAACTGATTACCGTCCTCTTTCTAACAGCCCTTAACATACTGGAAGACTGTTAGCAGGTCCCCATCTTCCCCCTTGCCTCCCGTCATCTTTTCCCAAGACTAAAAATGCCCAGTTTTTTAAACTGTTCCTTAGAGGTCAGGTTTTCTAAATCTTTTATCATTTTTGTTGCTCTCCTCTGGACTCTCCACATCTTTCCTGAAGTGTGGTGCCCAGTATTGGACATAGTGCTCCAGCTGAGGTCACCTGGTGCCTAGCCTTGGCACTGGTGCTCCAGCTATGTATCAGTGCTGAGTAGAGCAAGACTATTACCTCCCGTGTCTTATCTATGACACTACTGGTAATGCATCCCAGAATGATATTAGCCTTGCACCTGTATCACATTGTTGACTCTTATTCAACTTGTGATCCACTATAACCCCAGATCCTTTTCAACAGTATTCCCCATTCTGTAGTTGCACATTTTGATTTCTCCTTCCTAAGTGAAGTTCTTTGCATTTGTCACCTTTGTTCAGCTTGTCCTTGTCCATCTCTCCACGAACGCAAGTCGACACCATGCCATTCTATTTTGTTGTGAGCATGTTCTTTCAATTTCTGGCCAAAAAGTTTTGTCATGGGACAACCCAGCACATTTTCGGTCTGCCCATCGGTCGCTTGTGGTCTCTGGAGATCCAGTCACTGATGCAGGTTGTCCACCTATTCTCTTGCCTGCGGACTATATGACCCGTCCATCTTCGCTTTGCGTTGTACATTGCCTGCACTACATTGGTCACCTCTGTATGTCTTCTGAGTTCCTCATTCGGTATATGATCACGGAGCGATATCTTACACATTCGCCTTTCCATTGCTCTCTGGTTGACAGCAAATTTTTCTTTCTCCGCTTTCGTCATTGGCCAGCTTTCTGCTCCATATATCATTGCTGGCAAATCAGTGGAGTTATACAGTTCTTTCCTTTTCTTCATGGGCAGTTCATCATCCATTAGGGATGTCTTTATTTTGCTGAAACTTGGCCACCCTGCCTTTTGCCTCCTACTGCATTCCCCTTTGAATGAGTTGTCTCTGCTCAGCTGCTGACCCAGGTAGATATATTTGTCGACCTCCTTGATTTCTTTCCCATTTACAGTGATGATTCCTTCTGCACAATGCTCATTCCACATCCACTTCGTCTTCAACATGTTCACTTCCAACCTGATATCATGTGAAAGTGTTTGCAGTTGCTTGTCATGGGGTCACTCGCCACCCTGGCGCCTCCTGCTGGGTGTTTTGGGAATTAGCTCAGTCCCAGTGGGTGCGCCCTCGGGTGGTGTGGCTCTCCCATCCTCACCTCCACCTGCAGACCCATTACAGCTCCTTCCCCTTGGCATCTGCTTTGTGGCACAGCCCTCCGGCCATGTCACCATCCGGTTTCCCCCTTCTGGGGGACTCCTCCAACAAGAGTCCAGCCACTCCTCTCAGTGGCTTTGCAGTCCCCAGCTCCTTCAGCAGCTGTTGGGAGGAGGGGCAGGCCCGCCCACTACTCCAGGCCCTGGCCCAGGGACCCGGCTAACAGTAGCTTCCTGCTGCCTCTTTCTTCCAGCTCACTATCTCTATTCCCTGGGCCATTTCCCTGCAGCCTCAGTTCCTTCTGCTCCTGCCTCTGGCTCCAGCTCCTTTGTCCTCTTTCCAGGGCCTCAAGCCTGTTAGTCCTGGCAGCCCACCAGGAGCCATCCAGGAAGCCAGTCTTCTCTCTAGGGCTCTGTGACGGGTCTGGCACCCCAGCACCCCCTTGTGGCAGGGGCGGGCTGGGGGGTCTAGCGCCGCGCCACTCACTTGTCCTTCGGTCTGCCCCTGGTAGCCGGCGTATTACGGCCTACCGGCCAGAGTCCATAAACCCCCCCTTCGGGGCGGGGTAGCACGGCCTAGCGGCCGGAGTCCATAAACACCCCCTTCGGGGTGGGGTAGCACGGCCTAGCGGCCAGAGTCCATAAACACCCCCTTCGGGGCAGGGTAGCACGGCCTAGCGGCCGGAGTCCAACAACCTCCTCCTCGGAGTGGGGTAGCACGGCCTAGCGGCCAGAGTCCATAAACACCCCCTTCGGGGTGGGGTAGCACGGCCTAGCGGCCCGAGTCCAACAACCTCCTCCTCGGAGTGGGGTAGCACGGCCTAGCGACCGGAGTCCAACAACCTCCTCCTCGGAGTGGGGTAGCACGGCCTAGCAGCCAGAGTCCATAAACACCCCCTTCGGGGCGGGGTAGCACGGCCTAGAGGCCGGAGTCCATAAACACCCCCTTCGGGGCGGGGTAGCACGGCCTAGCGGCCGGAGTCCATAAACACCCCCTTCGGGGCGGGGTATTAAGGGGTGGGGTAGGGGGACTCGGGCCCGCCCTCTCCACCGAGCCCCGACCCAGGGCCCTGATTGTGGCAAGCTCTCCTTGCCGCCCGCTCGGCGGGGATCCGCCCGCAACACGCCGAGCGGTACTGCAGCTTTAAGGCTGTCAGTCTCGACAATCCCCCTGGGTCACTTCCTACCCTGTCTAGCCGGATGTCTGCGTTGTGGGAGCGGTTCCCCCGTAGGTCCCTCACGGCCGGCGTCCCTCCCCGGGGTGTCCGGGGCGGCCTCTGCTCGGCTGGCGCCCCGGTCCAGGCTCATGGGCTCTCCTTCCGCAGGAGCTGATGGTCTGCGTCCTTCTCCCCCGGTGGCCAGCCCAGACTGAGCAGACCTGCAGGCTTTTATACCGGTCTGCCAGTTGGAGCATGCCCAGCAGAGCTTCCTGGGCGTGGCTTCCTCTGCTAGCAAAGAAGGGTTAACCCCTGCTGTACCAGTGCGGGGCTGTCCCGCCCCGTCACAGGCTCCCTGCAGCAGACTCCCTCACTCTGGTCTGCAACATTCTTTTATATGGGCCGGCTGGGACCTGATTGGTTGGTCCAGCTGCCACCCTAATTTTCTGCAGCCACTGCCCTAATTGGCTGTTTGCCGCTCAGCCTCCCTAGCCAGGTTTTAACCCTCTGAGGCCAATGCGGGACAGGTGCCCTGCCACATTGCTGTAATTTGTTCTCCAGTTCTGCTGTGTCCTTTGCCAGTATTACACAGTCGTCAGCGAAGAGAAGATGCGTTAACTGTTCATCAATTCTCGTTCCTTCTTCCCAGTTCAGTTTCTTGAACAGTGACTCCAATACTGCTGCAAACAGCTTCAGTGAAATTATGTTGCCTTGTCTGACTTCTCTGCTTATAGTAATAATGCAGGGGACATTAAATAATGCTATCTCTGTCAAGCAATTGTGGTTAATTTCTTCCAGCAGGTCGATGTATCTCGGGTCGATTCCAATTTCATTGAGCGCATTGAGTATAGCGTTGATCTCTACTGAGTCAAATGCCTTTTTGTAGTTGACAAATGCAATACACAATGGTACTTTGTATTCCTTGCATTTTTCAGTGAGCTGCCGAACTGAGTGGATGTGATCAATTGTTAAATATCCTGAGCGGAAACCAGCTTGTTCTCTGCTTTCGTGCATTTCAAGATCCCGCTTAATCCAATTGAGTATGATGTGGGTGAAGACTTTATATACTTGTGAGAGAACTGTAATCGGACAGTTGTTGCTCATTTCTTTTGAATCACTTTTCTTCATCAATAGTATTGTTTTTGATTTCTTCCATGCATATGGAAGACACTTTGCACTTGTCTTTACTGAATTTCATCTTGTTGAATTCAAACCAATTCTCAAATTTGTCAAGGTCATTTTGAATTCTAATCCTGTCCTCCAAAGTGTTTGCAACCCTTCCCCTCTCCCTCACTCCCTGTTTAGTGTCCTCTGAAAATTTTATAAGCATACTCTTATCGATATCTGAAGTTGCCAAATTTAATTTGAATTTTCCCAAGGTCTCCTCAGCACTGGTATAGTAGATGTTTTGCTGGTTAGGATTGGGGTATATTGGCAGATTATTGCAGAGCATGTATCCTAGAAATGAGTGTCCACTAATCAGTGGATTATGATTATGAATGTTATTTGGGATAAAAAATTCAAAAGCACCTAAGTTATAAGCCTGGTTTTTCCTGGACATTGCCTCTTTTTTTATCCTCCATCCTCTGTCTGGGAGGATTTTTCAAATAACAGGCAGTGTCCGGGACTTTTCAGAGCCAGATGCTGCAGCTCGGAAAGAGGCCCAATTGGTCTGCTTCCAGATGGGTCCCTTCCCTGCATTGACAGCTGATTGGGCCATTCCTCTGCAGCCACAGCTGTCGAATCCCGCCCACTCAGGCCCTGGTTCCTAGCCCTGGGGAGCGGGCCCTCAGAGAGGCGCTAATTGACAGCTGTTGCTGCATCCTGGACTTGTTCCAGCTGCCCTGTCACCATGACAGGGCGCGACGCTGTCGTCCCCCCCACCTCCAGTGAGTAACCCTGCTGCAGGTATCACCTCCAGCTCCCCGAAATGTACCCTCCTCTAGATCCCTTCCTCCCCTCCCCCACAGTGTCCTCTTTTTGGAGACCTGAAATATGGTAACCCTAAAGTCCTGTTTATTTTAATGAGAATCCTAATGGGAGTTAAGCAACTAACATTTTGAAAATGGGATTTAGATTTCTAAGTCACTCAAGTGCTTTTGAAAATTTTACCCTTTGTTTCTTCTAAAAAAAAAACTCTCTGAAAAGACAAAACAAATTAACAACCGAAAGTTAAAGTTGTGACAGATGAGTTTAAAAAAAAATCCCAAGGAAATTCATAGTTAATAGAGCCATTGCATTTTTAACTCACCACATTATATCAATGTGTTGTAAGGATGTCAAACACTGATTAAGTAGCATAACGTATTTGCTGTAGTGCCCAGACATTAAAGAGCAAGTTGAGAATGGAGTGTCAGGCGTAATTGTCCGTTTTCTCATTTTATTGGCTTGTGTCACATCCCTAACATTACTTTAAATGTAGCTTTGTGTATCTTTGAGTTTCCCCTTATTTTCCCAATGGCTAGTAATATTTTGTGTTGTAGTTTTCCTCTCTTTCATGTGCCATGTTTTCCATTACTGTCACCAGCCCTGCCAGGATGTCCTTGGAGAGGCGCCTTAATGGAGCTGTCCCGGTTAAAGAAATTCAATGTGATTGAGCTGCAGCAAAGAATCAAAATCCGAATATCTGAAAGGGATGAATAATAACTAGGTATTAAAGCATATTGGTTATTTATTACTGGCAGAAGGCAGGGAAACATTAGCATGTAAAAAGCTTCATATTAATCACTGCTGGTGAGTGGAAACCTGAAAAGTCACCTCTATCTTTGCTAACTCCATTTTCATTATTCCTGGTGTGTTATCACTCTTCCAGTCCTCTTCCCCCCAGCGTCCACAGCTGGTAAGAAATAATTCTGAACAGGCAGGCTACAGAAACAGACAGGGTTAATTACAGGAAATAGAAGTAGCCAGGATGCCAAAATAGGGCAGGTGGTTTCTTTATTTTTCACCTGCTCAGATCCAGCTTCAGCTACGGTCTGCAGGGAGGAGGGTGAGAATAGAACCCAGAGACTGAGCTGTTGTTCACTGTTCTTCATCGGGATATAAATAGGAGCTGCAGTCTCATCTGGGAAAAAAAATCTGTGATGAGAAATGGAGGGCAGTGCAGTGATTAGAGCAGGGCAGTTGGGCATCGGAATTCCTGGATGCATTCCTGGCTCTGCTGCCAATTCACAGTGTTCCTCTGTCTACCCACATGTAAACTGCGCATAATGATACTTATGTGCCCCATGGAGGTGTTGTGAGAGTTAAATGATGTTTGTAAAGTGCTTTGATTTGATCTGAGAGGCTTTACCAGCAGTTAGGTATCAGCACCTGGCACTTTCCTGAGCCAGCATTACAAAGCTCTTACTTTTCCAAACAAACATCAGAGATGTAAACTCCCTGCCTTTAGGCCATGCTGAGGATGACAAGATCCTGTTTCATCTGGAAAATCCTCAGCAGCCCCAAGCCACCTCTGTAGCAGTTCCACACTAGGTGGAATGCTGCTCATTCTTAGCCACTGTTTTCCGTTACTGACCAGAAGAACTGCCTCTGGGTATGTCACACTGGTAGGCAAACTGTTTGTATGCAACCTCATGCCAGCATCTTTCAGGTTTTTAAAACCTGCCCTGAAGTCTCAGCAATGAAGCCAGAAGAATTAAATAGTAACCAGGGCCAGTGCTGTTAAAGCCCATCTACGTTAGAAAATATTAGCGAGACAAAGTGGGTGAGGTAATATCTTTTATTGGACCAGCTTCTGTTGGTGAGAGAGAGAGACAAGCTTTTGACTCTGTCTCTCGCACCAACAGAAGTTAGCCCAGTAAAAGATATTACCTCACCCACCTTGTCTCTCTCATATCCTGGGGCCAACACGGCTACAACAACACTGCATACAACAATGAGAAAAGCACTAGTTCAAGTACCAGCAGTACCCTTGCCCACCCACAGAATTGCTCCAAATGCTTCCAAAATAGTCCAGAAATCGTTTCACTTGCACTAGCCCGGGCAGCTCCCGTGACCATTTCCATCCACACCAATTCATTCCCAACCATTTCGCTGCTAGAGTAGGTGGGAAGTGCGGGTTTTGTGGTTGCACTGGTTCAGGCAGCTCTCCCAGTGTTCTCCCACAGTGCTTCCCCGCTTTTCAGTGATGACTCTGTACAGGGTTGTTTGGGGTTTTTTTTGGCAACTTGTGCTCTCCACCAGGGCAAAAAGGACCTGTGCATCCTTGCTCTGAACTTACCTCAGGCAGCTGTGGCTGTGTGGTTGTGCAGGAACCTGGCACACTCCTTCCCCCTTACACTCAGACTGATACACAGACCCAGTTGCAAGAACTTCTGTCTCCTGCTGTTCAGGAGCCGCGTCAGAGGAGCTGGCGCAACAACACACGTACACACACTCCCAGGAACAAGCCCCTTGCTCTTAGCGTATGGCTTCACTGCAGCCGACCCATGTCCGCTGGCTCAGGTGATTGCAGTGTAGACATTCAGGCTCAGGCTGGGGCCCGCGTACTGGAACCCTACCCCTTCATACAACCTCCTTTCCCTCTGGAGCTAAGGGACCTAGAAACATGGTAAGCCCTGAGGCAAGGGTGCACAGCCCACAAATGCCTGGACATGGGCTGAAGACTCTTGTGAGGGACACTAGGTTTCTGTATATTTTGTAGGACTCTGGTAAGCCCCACAGTGCTCCTCTTCTGCTGTTCTTTTGCACTTTGTTTGTTGCTGTTTCACACTGGAGCGATTGCTACCATAAGGAAAGAGAATCCTTCCCAACAAAGTAAAATGTGGCACAACAGCCTTAGAAGAGCTGAAGTTCTGGCAGGGAAAAGCAGGAGTTAAATTGGCTGCTGCATAACAGTTGTGTTTTATGCTTGCCTGTCACCTCAGTCTCATTTTCCATGGTGGCTTCGTTAGCTGTGAGCTGCTAATTACATTTCATATTTATGATGAGAAAATAAAATCATTGGACCTTTTTTAAATAGTCATTTCAATTTTAATTTTTTTTTTTTTTTGCATTTTGACTCAGGCAGCTGAGTCAGCAGTAGAGAGTCTGCAAAGATGAAACTTCCCAGCTTTCACAAGGAGGATAAACAGAACAAATAATGATGGAAGGAGAGTCTAATCTAAAACCCCATGTAGTTATTACACTATATTCATTTTTGAATACAAGAAAAACAATTCTGTTTGCTCTTCTGAGAAAGCAGTGTTGCTGAGGAGATGGGAAAGAACCTTTTTGATTTTTTTTGGAGGGTTCAAGGTGTAAATACTAATCTAACTCTCAAAAGCTTGTTTGTGATGGGAGATAATATGTTGAAAAAGACTTTAGACTGGTCCATTGACAGTGATTACCACCATGTACTCTCCAGTAGAATGTCTATTTCTTGGGGTCCCAAGGATTAAATACTGCCATTCATAAGCATTGATTTATGGTGCCAAGTCTCTTCCTCTTGGAATTTGTAGTTTTTCTGTAGTAGTGGAGAGTTTATACGGTGTCGTCAAACCAGAACTATAAACTACTACTCCCAGCAAGCTTTGTATGCAAGAAGGGCTCTATAGCTGCATCCTATTCATGCAAAGCTAACATCTGAAGAAGGCTTTACGGGACAGATTTTCAAGTGCTCAGCATCTATAAGTGAACCGAGATTTTCAAAGAGCTCAGCCAATTTAGGCATCTAAATAAGGGCCAGATTTTCTGAAGGAGTACCCAGCAGCTCCCTCCCATTGTGACACATAGGACCAGATTTTCTCACCATCTGGGCTAGGTCTTTCAAAAGTCCAGCTGTGATATTTCCCAAAGGCATATAGGGTTGTGAGGCACCACCTGCCACTAGCATGAGGAACTCTTGTCTGTGCCTACCAGGAGTCAGCTCCCCAACTCCACCAGCAGCACAAGCATTCCCCTCCAGACATGTGCAGGCCCCACATTCCCCCTGTGGGTTAGTGATCAGCACACTCCAACCCCTGAGCCCTCTGAGCATCCGCCCTGGAGTGTCCAGCGCCTGTTCCACTGAACACTCTCAGTATTCACAGATTAGCTGCTCCCAAAGAAGCATTGTGCACCAGTTTAGCAGTGTTCCTTCAGATCACTGCTCTGTTTAACACACAGCACTTAAATATGGTTGAAGTGAAAACAAGTAAGAGTTTATTTAACAAAGCTTAGAGATTTGAGAAGTAGCAAGTCAAAGAATTGGAAACAAAAGGTTACATGTAAAATAACATGATACGCAAGACTGAATTACCCATATACTCTCCTGTCTGGTGAAGTTTAGCCCATCTAAAGTATTTGCTGCATTTTCCAGCCAAGACTTAAACTGTAAGTCACACAATGATCAGCCAGAGAGAGAAACGTCTACTACCCTCTGCCTAGGGTTACCAGATAGCAACTGTGAAAAAATGGGAGGGGAATGGGAACCTAACTTGGTTCAGTTATAGATGGGGGAGGTAATAGGTGCCTATATAAGAAAAAGTCCCAAAAAACGTGAGTGTCCCTTTAAAAACGGGACATATGGTCACTTTACCCTTGCCTGATGCAAACCTGCTTGTCATCTTCTGGGGAGCTGTCTTATAACTCACATACCTTAAGAATATTGTTTTTAGTGTAGACACATAGCTGCTTAAATATCCATACATACATCTTGCAATGATTAAGACGACCAGTATGTTACTAGCGGTTGGTAGAGACCTCACATCCCACCCTTTGGTGCACTATTTTGTAGACGTCAGTCCCAGGCAATCCCTGTAAACCCCTATGCATCCCTGATGTCCTCTGCCAGTTGACACCAAGGGGTCCCTGGGTCACCCCAGCCATTATTTTGCTGCTTACATGGCAGGTGAGCTATTTGCAAAATATGGCCTTGATTGCGGGTTCTGCTCTTGTTGAAAGAAAATGTTTTGCACAGCACAAACAGTAATGTTTGATGGTAGAAGCTGCTGTAGAAGTCCTGCATATTGCTATTATTCCTTTTCCCTGGCGGTGGGATAATGATTAATGGAGAACGTTACTTACAGGAACAAAGTACAGTCCCACCTGTTGAGGAGTTAGGAGTTTATTACGGCGGGGCTCGTCATGCTGCTGCCCTAATTCTCCCAGGCTGGGAATGGTCTTGTGCATTCCATCTTTGTTTTCCCCACCCTTTCACTGATGCACATGTTGCTGCAGAAGCACCTCTGTTGTAATGTCTGTGGAAGAGAAGGCTGTTTTCAGGTAATACCCCTCTCCCCCATCACATCCAGAGCAGAGCTTTCTATCACCATGAGACACTTCCTCTTCGATTTCCCTCTACAGAGGTGTCATGTTTTAAAGTCACCCACAGCCTCTGTTCAGAAGAAATGGGGAAGTGAGGCAGCCCCCAACACCTCTCCCCCTGCTATATATAGACACAGCATTTCTGAGAGAGGATGGTGGGTGTGCGCTTCCGGAGCTATGTCACACAGTCCCGCTGCGGCAGCAAGTGAAGAGGCAGGACACAGAGCGAGAGGAAGGAGAGGGGATCAGAGTGGGTAATGAGGGGAAGCCACTTTTACTAGATGAAACTTATTTAAAAGGTTCAGCCACTTCAGTATGAAAGGCACAGCTTTCTAACCAGCAGAACAGCAGGTAGCCTGCCAGGTGCTGCTTCTCACTTGTAGTAGGACTTTGTACTTCCTCAGCAGTGTTGCATTTTATCTGTTGGGTAATTTTCCTTCCCAAGTGACATCCAGATTTCTACATGTGCTTTGTGCTCTGCTGGCGGAGAAGAGCTCACAGCACTATACTTCCAGCTTTAAGCCAGGGGTACCACAAAGGGAGTCTTAGGAACGTTGGCACTGCCCATCCAGAGGCATTTCCAAGGAGCTTTAAGACTGAGAATGGAGCCTATCACCAGTTGAGTAAGTACGTTCCCCCAGAGGCTAGCACACCCTCTGCTAAGTTGTAGTGCAGTAGCATGTCCCATCATTTGACTCACTGATTCTGGCTTGGAAAGACACCTGATGCCTGTGTTATGTATGGCATTTACTTCATTCTTCAGGCAGATCTGAGAAAGAAAGGTGTGAACAACTGGACTAGTAAATTGGATTGTGCACCAAAGAGTAGTCTTTACCTTACAACTGTTGGCATTTCAAAGGCATAATTACAGGGAGGTACAAAATTGAATAAGTAGTTAGGTGAATGCTATATATCTGAGGTTCAAGAAGTAGTACACAGATGTTAACAATCATTGGCCATAGGATGCTGAGCAGGTTTTGGGATGACAAACTCAATGGTAAATAGTTAGCTGGTAAACATACAAATGATTGATTCTATATAGAGAGCTAGGTGTGAAATCATTATACCTGTGTATAGTGCACTTGAGATGTTTGAAATAGCTGTCATATTCCCATGAAAGGCCAGAATTGTTGTATTGTGATATTTTATTTTAGTGGTGAGGTTTCGTGTCTTGTATTGTCTTATGTGTTGAGAGTGGTAGGTCTGCTAAGATCCATCTTTCTTCTGAAACTGTCAGTCAGCTTGTTACTTGTTCATATCTCATATTTCTTGTATTTTGTCTAGCCACAGTATAGTACTCTCATTTGTGAGCAGGAGTGTGACAGTACATTCCTAACAGTATGGTGATATTGGATCTCATACAGCCCTTTGAGTAAAGTATTATTCATGAATTTATCTGGGCCAACATGAAGACAGTGGAATTACATGAATGTAACAGATGAAAATTTTGGCTTTTCTGCTCATTGGAATGTCACATGAGTTTGTGTTAATTTCTTGCTGAATTTGGACACTTACTGGTAAATGAGACAATCCGGTCCTGACTCTCAGACATTCCATGTCATGAACTGGTTGTTTGGAAATGACAGAATACTGTACTTTCAACAAGAATCCCATTGACCTCACTGGATGAGAGAAACATTGCAAGTTTGAATTTTGTGGACGCATTTTCTAACCCATGTAACACATGGGTTTACAATAAGCCAAAACTTAAGTAAATAACACCTATGATAATTTTATATGGTACAATTACATTTCATTCTCTCTTAATATTTATCTATTTGTACACATAAAAGGGAGCTGCTAATAGCACTAAGGAGAACCAGCTATAATGCATGCAAGGGCAGTGGGAGCTTTTGCTAATGTGGGAATGAACCTCTATCCCAATCTTGGTTCCCACACAGCTGTCAATTCAACTTAATCATGAGCCAAGGCTCACGTACCAGAGTTATGTGCTAGTTTTATGATGGAGACGAACACACACACACAGATATATACGATAAGTAAGGCAACGATTTTGTCATGGAGACCTCTGGGACTTGAGCCTGTGGCGCCTGGGAGCTGCAGAGTCCTCCCCATAGCCTATGGTGGTTGGAAACTGTGGCGGGCCCAAGCTCCCAGCCACAGTGGACGGAGGGGGTGACCCACAATTCCCAACCGCTGCGGGGGTACCCTGCAACTCCCAGCTGCTGCAGGGGTGGGCAGGGGTGCCCCACAACTCCCAGGCAATGGGGATGCCCCGTAGCTCCTGGCTGCCATGGGAGCTCCCAGCCACCGCAGGCAGGTGCCATGCAGCTCCCCACGGGTGGTGAGGGTGCCCCGGAGCTTCAAGCCACCACAGGCCACTGGGGTGCCCCAAGCTGGGAGCCATGGGCAGTGGGGATGACTCCACAACTCCAAGATGGGGACCTCTGGGATGGTGTGGGGACCCTGCAGCTCCCCATTTTGTGATGCATATTTTTAGTAAAAGTCACAGATATGTGACAGGCTTCTGTGAATTTTTCTTTATTGCCCGTGACCTGTCCGTGATTTTTACTAAAAATATGTGTGACAAAATCTTAGCCTTAACAATAAGACCTAAGCTAAGATCACCAGACTTATTTGCACTGATGGCCAAAGTGAATTTTGAACCCAGATCTCCTGAGTTGAAAGGCTGGCAACGTGACCTTCCAGTACCTAGCATCTTGTCATCCTCTTCCTCTTAACTCATAACTCTTCCTCCTCTTAGCCTAGTTGGAATCCAGATGCCAGTTGTAAAAACAGACTGTTCATCACCACTAAAAACAAGTGTGAAGCCTGGCAATGGGCTTTCCGTAATCTCAACAACATTCCCTATATCAAGTATCTCATGAGCCATGTACTACCCAAGGACAACGGCTTCTTTTTATACTTCTGCTTTCCCCACATACGAGTCAAGAGAATGTCTGTGTCAGCAGCTAAATGCTGCATTCAAACAAAAAAATCCAGTCTTTAAACATGTTTGTATTACAATATCACCCTCATTGTCATTGTCCTCATCATCATGCACAGTAGGAGGACGTGTAAATTAAAGTATTTACTAAGTGTCAAGCTTTCATCTCTCTGCTTGCTGCTTCTCAAATCCTTTTAAATGCATGCACTGAATTCCTGTGGTAAATTATTAAAATTATTGTGCCATTAGCTTGATTTGCATGCTCTGAACTAACACTAATCTTTAGCAGGCCAAGATCTGGCTCTGGACCTCCCAATCTTACACTCCCTGTATCTTCCCAGTTGCTTCTCACGTCTCACGATTTTTACTACAACCCTTCTTACTTTCATCCCCATCTCTCTTTCGTCTCCTCTTTGTTTTTCTCTGCATTCCCCTTTCTCTCACCTTTCCTCCTTCTTCTTCCTCCCTTCTATCTTTTCTTATCCCTGTTTCTCTTTTCTGTCTTTCTCCATCTCTCTTTCCTCCTGTTTCCCATCCTTCTGTTACAGGAGAGCTGTCACTAGAGGCACCATTTTAAACAATGGTGGTATAAATGAAGCATTGAAATCCTACATTTGGATGTTAGATTGGCACCTAATGTGTGTGTGTGTGTGTATAAAGCAGCTACATATGCACCTAAGATGCCCTGTTAAGATGCTCACATCTGTAAATTCAGATGTATGTCTTCAGACACTCCCGGGGGAATACTGCGCTTTAAAAATTTGACACACATTTTTTAAATTGTGCAAAATCCTGCAAATTTTGTCAAAATTTCACTATATAATCACACCAGTTTCAATTATTTTGGTAATTGATTTCAAAATCCCTGTCAGCAAGTATATCTGTAACAATACAGACACACGCAAAAATTCCCCCAGGAGTAGAGAGTTAAAGAAACCCCTACGACAACCCAGTTCCTTTTTCTCTGTCCCCTTCCCCACAGAGCCCAGCCGGGGAGCCAGACACTCACACTCCCTCCCCGCTAGAGCAGCTCTCCCAGCCCAGACATTCACACCCCCGCCCTCCTAGCCCAGCCCAGCCATGCCCCCACCTCTGCCCCAGCCCAGATGCTCACACACACCCCAGCCCAACCATGGGCCCACCCCAGACACTCACCACCACCCCCCAGCCCAGACACTCTTATCCTCTACTCCCACAGAGGCCAAGGAGCCAGAGGGAGAAACTGCCTGATGCTGGGTCCCAGGCTTGCACGGAGATTCCTGTGCACTGCCCCGTCCATCCTTCAGGGTGTATTGGGAACTGCAGCTGCTGGGAACCCTCCAGTTCCCCAGACCTTGTCTTCTATTTGCGAGCTGGGCTCTGCACTGGCCCTAGTGGCAGCCAACGTTGCTGCAGCCCATTTCTGTGGGGAAAAAAGGAAATTCTGCGCACACAACATTAATTTCTGCAAAATTCTGCATTGCGCAGAATTCCCCTAGGAGTAACACCTCTCAAGTTGTCTGTCCTGATCACAGTGTTAATCATTCCATTTTCTCTTAATATGTATTGAGAAATGCCATGGGTAACACTTTCAGAAGAGCCTACGTTAAATCCCACTTTCAAAAATGATGTAGACACTTAGGAGCCCAAGTCTCATTGTCTTAGGGCTGGTCTCCACTGAAAATTTACATTGGCATAGCTGTGTCTCGGGGTGTGAAAAATCCACAGATCTAATCCTGGTGTAGACAGTACTAGGTCAATGGAAGAACTCTTCTGTCAGCCTAGCTACTGCGAGCTACAGCCTAGCCACCTCTCTGGGACATGGATTAACTACAGTGATAGGAGAACCCCTCTCAGCACTGTAGTGAGTGTGTACCCTGAAGCACTACAGTGGCACAGCTGCAGCTATGCCGGTGTAGCATTTTAAGTGCAGACATAGCCTCACAGCATTCAAAATGGGATGTAGATTCCTACGTCACTCACAGATGCTTTTCAAAATGATTAGCAACTAGTGCTCAGATGCTATGGTGGTGGGCGGGATATAAGTATCTGCATAGAAGAGAATACACACAGAAAGGGTGGCAAAAAAGCCTAAGTGTCGCTACCATGCTGTTTGCGAAGGAGGGTTTTTTCCATTTTCTGTGTTTTTATTATTGGTAATAGACGTTGTGCAGGCAAATCTGATTGGATGCTGCCTGTCTGGGCTATCACAATCTGTTGTGGGTTTTGCTATTCAGACAAAATTAGTCATTTTCCTTCCTGTATAAGAACTTGATAAGAACTCTGAAGGGCTAACACTAACGGACTTGAGGAATGCACAGTAGGTTTGCCCTGGACCTCAGATATCTTACCAGATGGAGAGAACTGCAGAAAACATGGATCTTAATCTTGTACCGGACTGAAGTCACTGCAACGACATACTAAATATTATTGCAGTGATTAGGAGAACACATGACCTCCACAGCAACATCTCATAGGACAAACCAGCTTTCTCAGCAATTTGCCGTTCCACAAAATAGATTAAACCTAGGGCTGGGAATCCCCATGCAACCTCAAGTAAAACTAAATGGAATAAGCAAGAGTGTGGACTGTTCAGATATTTAGCAAGATTCTCCTGTCATGCAGAACAATTGCCAGCATTCTGTCTTTGATGCATGTCATCTTTTCTAGACTGTGAGGTGCAAAGCCACTCCTGAGCACTACGCAATAATGATAATAATTGATCCTTGCTTCATCCATGCATGAGTCTTTCACTTTTGGTGGAATGGAGTTTTATGTGGTTCTGTTATTAGCTGGGAAAGTAGAACTCTTCTGAGGTTCATTCCAGTTGTTCTCTCCTGTTTAGAACTCCTGACTAGGAACTAATCTCCAGGGATTTATTCCACTATTTTAATATTTTAATATAGGGACAACTTTGTAGATTTCTCCTTTTTATTCTCCTAGGTCTGAATCTCTTGAGGAAGTGATAATGAGTATGAAGAGTGAAGAGGAATTCTTTCTCTCTCCTTTTGCCAGAAGTGAGTTGGGTTTGCTGGCAGAGCATTCTGAACCACAGTTCAGGTGTTTGGTTTGGATTGTCCCTGCCTCTCTTCTCTGATGTGTACTGAAAATGATAGTTGGTTCCCTTGTGAGCCAAGAGGCAAACTGAATAACGGGTAACTCTCTTGTGAACTGCAAGTGAAATCAAGTGATGTATGAGTGTGTCTCTCAACTGTCCTCAGTGAGGACTGTGATAGGCTGACCCAAGGGCTGCCTGAGCTGCTCAGGCAGCCCCCGGGCCAGTCACATCGGCCGCTGCAGAAGTCACTGAGATCCTGGAAAGTCACGGAATCTGTGACTTCTGTGACCTCCATGACAAACTCGCAGTCTTAATTATGATTTATTGTATTAGGTGCTCTACAAACACATGGTAGGAAGGCACTTCCTGTCCCTTGTGTGCTAGAGAGACACAGGCATCTCCTTTGGGTCACACTCAGCAGTTTGAGTCTCTTCCACTTCCAGAGTCCTTTCCCCATTTGGAAACTTTACTCCAAACTCTCTGGCGCTATGGGGATCTCCTGCTTAAGGGGACATTCAGCCTCTGAGTTCCCTTATAAAGGTCTGATTTGTATATGGCAGCCTGGCACAGATGGATCCGGGTCAGGGTTTACCTTCCACCCCTGCCCTGCAGTTATCAGGTTGTCCTGGATCTAGTAAGTCCTTGTAGGCAGCAGAGGCTTGTCAGCTGTTTCCCTCTCAGCTGCTCTGTTGCAAGAGTCAGCTACTTCTGAGACACAGCAGCTTTCCTCCTGGTTGCTACTTCTTCCTGTGACAAGCTTTCTTTTTTATGCTCACTTCCTTCAGCTGGAGCACGCTTTGCAGGTGTGCCAATTTGGTACCATTTGAGTCCAGAGAAGCTCGTTAGCCTTCTCCTGATTGGGATGGGGACATGCCTTATGACAAGGACCCAGCGTTACCTCACTGATCCCCTGAAAATCTAGTAATGGTCTCTTTCCCGCTGTAAGTTATTTGACTCAGTAAGAGAAGTAGATAGAAGATCTTTATGCTAATTGAAAACTATATTGTGTTTAAAACTTTCTATTCTATTTTTTATGGGTCCGTCATTTTATATCTTCTACATTTTGCTGATGCTGGGGCATTTTGCAAGCTGGTTGACTCTCTTATAGACAGAGAGAGGGAGTGCTGATTGAAATGGTTGTTTCAGTGTCCACCCAAACTATGTAAAGCAGAAATGTAGCTATTTTCAACCCTGATTATCCAGCAGTGCTCTCAGCCTCCTAGAGATACTTGGAGGATTTCAGAATCTGAAGTAATAAAGCGTAGACTGCGTAGACTGTCGGTCCTTCATCAGTTTAGACTGAGCAGATCACAACACGTCTTCCAATCTTCTCTCGCTCTGGCCATCCTTCTTCATGCTTGTCCATATCTCCTTGTTAGGAAATCATCCCACCTCTTTGGAGGCCGACCGCGTGGCCGTTTCAGTTCTCGCAGATACCACTCAGATATAGCTGCAGTCCATCTGTTGTCACTGAGTCGGGCCACATGTCCCATCCACCGCATTTTTCTGATCCTGCTTTCAACGACAACATCTCTTACTCTAGACTGTAGTTATAATAATTAATACTTCCCTAATACCTACCATCCTGAGATTTCAAAGTGCTTTGCAGTTACTAATGAATTCTGCCTTGTGATGTTGGTATTTATTGCTATCCTGATTATCAGTTGGAGACACTGCAACACAAAGAGACTAATTTTCAAAAGCAGGCTCTGATTTTAGGGTTCTCTCCTTTAGGGTATCCATATTTAGACACCTGTCTGGACAAACTTTTCAAATGTGGTTCCCAAAGTTACCGGTGGGTATCTGAATCCATGGGCCTGATTTTCAGTAGTGCAGAACACCCAGAACTCCAGCCAGAATCAGTGAGCGTGGTGGGTGCTTAGCACCTCTGAAATTAGACTGGGGGTGTCTAAAGTTCAGCACCCACAATTCAGAGGCCACTTTTGAAAATTTGGCCTTCAATGACCTACCCAAGGCTATATGAAAAACTAGTGGCAGAGCCAAGAATAAAACCACGTTTCCTGGTTCTTTAAGCAAAAGAAGTGATTTCCCTATCACATTTCACACTCTGATTTTCCTTTATGAGGAAAAATAGCACTAAATCCTTCTCCTTTTATTGTGTTTTGTTGTTGTTGTTGTTGGATGTTACTCTGATACTGCAAAGCTGCATCTATCCAAAGAGAGGGCTTATGAAAAAAGCTCTCTGCTGTCATTATTATTATGATTAAGGCTATGTTTTTGTCAAGGGTATTTTTAGTAAAAATCATGGACAGGTCACGGGCATTAAAGAAAAATTCATGGCCCGTGACCTGTCCATGATTTGTACTATATACCCCTGACAAAATCTTGGGGGTGGGGGAGCGGACTGGGGGTGCCATGGGTACTCGAGGGGGAGGTTACCGGGGGGCACTGCGGGTGCTAGGGAGGGTGGACTGGGGGCACCGTGGGTCCTAGGGGGGGGTGGACTGGGGGCTGCCACGGGTGCTGGTGGGGCAGGCTGGGGGCGCCGCCGGTGCTGGGGGGCGTGGGTAGTGGCGTGTGGCCCAGGACCCTGCTGGTGCTGGGGGGTTGGCAGGCTCCCTACCTGGCTCCATGCCTCCCCAAAAGCAGTGACATCCTTGTCCCTCAGCTCCTAGGTCTAGGTGCAGCCAGCCAGCTCCTCATGCTGCATCCACCCTGAGCTCCAGCTCTGCAGCTCCCATTGGCCATGAGCTGTATTGGTGGCCAATGGGAGCTGCAGGGGTTGTGCCTGCAGGCACAGGCAGCGCGCAGACCCCCTGGCTGCTCCTCTGCCTAGGAGCTGGACATACCAGCTGCTTCTGGGAAGCCCCCCCCAAAGTAAGTGCCACCCACAGCACTCACCCTCTCCCACGCCCCAACCCCCAGCCCTGAGCCCCCTCCCACACCCAAACTCCTGCTGCTGGGGGGGAGGGCACGGTGACCTGAGACTGCCCCAGCCAGTGCGGCTGACCCAAGGGCTACCTGAGCTGCTCAGGAAGCCCCCGGGCCAGTCACACCGGTCGCTGCAGAAGTCACTGAGGTCCTGGAAAGTCACAGAATCTGTGACTTCTGTGACCCCCATGACAAACTCGCAGTCTTAATTATGATTTATTGTATTAGGTGCTCTACAAACACATGGTAGGAAGGCACTTCCTGTCCCATATGTGCTAGAGAAACATACAAAGGAGGAGAATGAGCTACAGCATACACTCAAAGCGTTGCTGATGATAATAGGCACACAGCCTGCAGGTTCCAGCTTTAAAATGTTCTCTTTCTTATGTAACCCTTTTCTTTTTTATAAATATTATTTAAAACCTTGCTTTTATTTCATCTATTTAGCATCAAACACTAACCGACCGCCCCTGCCCACCCCCGTTTGACTATTAACGTGTAGTTAACACGAGAATTTTCTGTGTTGTGGTTTCTTTTTAACTGCCACCACGCTATGAACATCTGTGAACAAAATGCGGAAGTGCAAGGGACCCAGATAATTCACCACTTCCAGAATAAACTTCCTCCTCCTCCTCTTCCTCCTCACTTGCACGGCACTCTGTGTTTTTTCATGTCTCACGAAGGAGCAACCAAGTGATCCACAGAGATTGCTGGACACTGTGCTCCCAGCCTGTTCTGGAGAGCAGAGTTTGGTTCTGGTCACCTCAGGACTGATAGAGTGGCAAGAATTCAGAGGAAGGGGTAATGGAAACGATTAAGGGGCTGGAGGGATTAACTTCTGCACCATCATGGCGTTGAATAGAAGTCTGGCTGTGGGAGCTTTTCCACAACAGTGTTTTATCAATGCTCGCTTGAATTGCAGAAAACAACTCCTCCATCCCCAGGATTTTCCCTTGCTGTTCTTGTTGCTCCTAAGAGAAGCTCCTTGCCTGTCCTGCCTTTGGACTTCCACCTAACTAAGAGACCCCAGGATTCAAAGCTAAACTCGTTCACTGGATGTTGTTAGAATAATAATAAACCCCAAGCATTTTATCTGTCTAAAAATGAAGCTTTCGATCTGACCTGGAGATGAGTGCTTTATGGAACTTTAGCTCTGAAGCCTGGGAGGTTTTTTCCCTTGATCGGTGGAGAACAGTCCCTGGCATATGAAGGCTGAGAGAGACCAGAGAAGAGCTTTAACTGTGAGGTGATTCATTCAGTCAAAAATTATAACGAAAAGAAAAAAATAGCAAACACATAGGAAGGTGCATTTGTGTGAAACAGCCAGGAGAAGGCCAGTCCCCGAGATTCTCTCTTTTATTCTTCTGAAGCCACGAAGACCTTTGAAATAGTTAGGACTAGCTGGAGGTTATTATTGGATTAAGATCTCCTACTGTTAAAGAATATCTTGTATACTAAACACTGAAAGGAACAGCGGGAGAGCAATTCCTCAACTGCTGTGGGTAGTCTTATTTCTTTATGGCCAAATCACAGTTCAAGTCAGCCCAAGTTTGTGTATTTGCACCTGTGATTTGTGATGGATGCCAAAGTGTTTCCATGGTACTTAATAGTCTCTGAAGGTGTCAGGTTACAACTCAAGACGTGCTGGAATCGGATGCCAGAGAATGCTTAGAAAGATCAGATGCAATAAATGGTTACATATTTTTACACCTTTCAAGCACATTGAAATCTGTCATTTTTAATTGGTTTTTATTTTAAGTGAAAACAGCTTCTCTGCAAAGGTGTCAGAGGAAGGAAGGGTAGAGGCAAGGAATAATGCACTTCAGACATGCAGGAAGTGTGTGCTGCTGGAAGTCTCTTCTCCATTTAAAATGCTTAGCCATTAATGCAGTGAATTTGTTAGTTTTCATTGGACTTCAGTTGACCTCCTCTGTTTCCTGACCAGAGCACCAAGGCTCCAGCCTCTCACTAGTATTTAATTCATTATAGAGTATTAGGTTAAATAGTAAGTTAAATCGACATTTGGTGCTGTCATAGAATCACCTTCAGTTTTTCCAGTGAACAGCTGGAGTAATTCTATGGAAGACAATGGAGTTACTCCAGGCTCACACTCTTGTAAATAAGAACAGAATCAGACCCAAGGAATCCCGCAATGGCAAAACCCTGAGCTCCTGAAGGGAAGAGAGTGCTGTATTTTACTCACCAATAGCCCCTCTAATAGACCAAACAGCAGCTCTGAGAGGAGTCAAGGGCGTTTGTCATGCTGGACTTCAAAGGTGGGAGATATAAAGAAAGAAGCAAAAGGCTCTTGTATGGAGACAGAGGACCACTCCTCTAGGATTTTTTTGACGGCTCGTGCATGTGTAGTAAATCCTTGTTTTATAATGAAGTTCTTCTATTCCTAAATGTGGGGGATCTTGATGGAGGGTTTTTTTTAAATTCCTATGAAAATGTTTCTGCAATAGAGTGGTGTTGCTGAGTGAACTCCGCTCTTTGAATCATCTCATGGAGGGATCCCTCGGTGATGTCCCAAGGGAGCACTGGCAAAGAATGTAACAGTTCCTGATTCCGGCTAGAAGAGATTCTGGGGTGTTGTGAACTCCAGAGGAGAGTTTATATTGCTCCCCTTGAGGCCTAGCTCTGAGCTTATTGCGAACCTATCAAAAATCAAAGGATCTGGGGCACTGGGCTTTCGGATGCAAAAGACAAGCCCTGGGTGGATATAAGGGTGATCTTTAGTTCCTCTGTGATCTTTAGGTCCAAGCTTTGGTCCACATTTGGTTCATCCTCTCAAGGAAAGGGGCTTGACATTTAGCTTTAAGAGAATGAAAGCTAAGATACTCTTAGGCCTTGTGTGCCTGGAATAACTGTAGGGGGTTTGGGGGGGGGGAGGGAGGGGACAGAACTACCGCGCACACACACACACACACACACACACACTTTTTTTTTAAATTCTCTGGCATCGTATCCCACACTTATGATTCTGCTTTGGAAGTGAACTACCACTATTCCAGAATGAGTTTTTCAGTGTAAGGTTCCTGTGGACATGTCTGTATTTTGGATGAACTGTTTCGCTTCGGGCAGTCCTCCCACTGCTGTCGAAACTGCATAGCTTCACATCTGGATTGTGTGTCCTCTTGCGTGCCCTCTACCGCTTTGGGGTCGTTTTGACTGGATGTCATCTTTTCTTTTAAATGCTGGCACTCAGGCAAGTGCATTCCTTTGCAATTCCTGCTGGGGTGAGTTCACAGACCTGGTGCCGCATACCCCAATATAGCAGCCATGCCCTGTGCTTCCTCGTGCTCTGAGCTGGCAGGTCTGGACTTCCTTGCCCTCAGGCAAGAATAGATCATCCAGGCCCATCTGAACAGCAGTCACTAGATGCAAGGAGAAACAAATGGAGGAGAAAGGGTAGTCCTGGGACATCAGGCCAGTGCTGCTACAAAACAAAGGAGCTCTGGCAAGAGACAAGAACGGGACCTCCGGTAATGCTCCCACTATCTGTCCATGCTATGAGGAGCTGGATTGGATTTTTGCAAGGGAGATCACCGCCAAACCCCAGCATGGGGAGGAAGGCCTCAGACAGCACTGAAACAACTGCCAAAGGCACCCAAGTGACCACAGATGGCATCAACAAAGCAGTGTACAGACTCCTTCACTATAGTTATTCTGCATTAGTTCTAGCAGTAAAACATATTCAGAAAAATCTTCCTCACATAGACGAGGCGTCAAATTTCTAGTTCCCCCAAATTTGAAGGTGCTTTCAGCCCCAGGCTTCATAGACCTAGAGGCTGGCTCAGCCCAGTGTTTGCCAGGCAGTTTTGCAGTTCCTGAAACTGGAGGCTGAGGAAGTCTGAACACATTGACGAGAACTCGTCTGGCCCAAGGAAAATAGTTTATTGCTGTTGAGCTAATTAGTTACTGATTAAAAGTCAGTTACTAAGAAAAGTCTCATAAAGCAGAACTCTGTTCTCAGACCTGGAGAACAGCACATTGTTTTTAGATCACATCCTTTTAAAAGCTTCAATATTTGGCTTAAGGAAACCTCCTGAGTAGAGCCCCTAGCCTCCTTTTGTCCCTGGTGGAATTTCGGGGCTTGACAGGGTGCTTTGGGGATTGCTTGAAGTAGGGCCGCCCCTGGTCTGCAGTCTAGGTTAGGCTCTCCCAGGCACTACTGTGATATAATAATAGGAGGCTGCTGCTAACATCTTGAAGACAGGCTGAGTCCAGCCAGCGAGAATGGCTAACTCTGACTTGATTTCTAAGCTTAGTGTGCATTATAGAAACATTTCAAATTCAGTGTACCTAGTGTTCCTATCTGATGCCTGGGAGATTTCTTTTGCTGTGTGCTGACTTACTTCGCTACATGTTTTCTCACCTCATTGTTGCCTGCCCTGTAACCTTCCCGGATGAGCTGGTCACCAAGAAAAAGTTGGCAGGAGACTGTTTAGCAACAGCTCAAATATTATGTGACCACATTTTGCATGAGTCAAGAATATTTTCATGCTCCGATGGTGTCACTCACATTTAAACCCACTCATACACACACAGACAGACACCAGTATGCACACAGGTACTTATGTTCATGCCCAGGCACTGATTCACAGACATCCACCATGTACTGCACATGCATACATCTACTTTTGGAAATTCAGATGCACTCACTTACATGTATAGCTGTACATTGCACATACACCTGAAAGAGTACATGCTCACATAGAATATCAGGGTTGGAAAGGACCTAAGGAGGTCATCTAGTCCAGCCCTCTACTCAAAGCAGAGCCAATCCCCAGACAGATTTTTGCCCCAGGTCCTTAGATGGCCCTCTCAAGGATTGAACTCTTAATCCTGGGTTTAGTAGGCCAATGCTCAAACCACACATCTGTAAAGCTGAGATAAACCTGTATGGGAGGGGAGAGAGTGAATGCCCCATAGTAGTTTAGTGACTGCAAGTCTTTGTGCTGCTGAGCACTGCAAATTCAGGCCCCTTTCTTCCTTTACACATCCTGCAGCACAGTAACCATTCAGAAGAGGAATTCTCTGACTTTTAGGGAACCATCATAGAGTTAACTGGGCTGCAGAATCATCGCTTGAGCAATATGCAGTCGTTCACCGTCTAGCTAGAACCTCTCCAAGCTGTCACTTCTCAGATGAGCTGAAGACAGGTTGCACTTCAGCACAAACAGTTTTAATATAGGGCAATATCAGCATTCCTGAGAGCTGCAGCCGAGTTCATCGCATGTGACAGGGCAGCTCAGAATGTAAACAGGATTGAAACCCTCCTGAGTCGGTGTGCTTCGTATTTATTTGCTGATTTGTTTCCCTTGCTAAGGAGCAGAGCCAGAAATGGATGACTGCCTAGAGATGCTGAAAGATGAGGAGGAAGCCCTGTGGGAGAATGTAGAGTGCAATCGGCACATGCTGAGCCGGTACATCAATCCAGCCAAGTTGACCCCATATCTGCGTCAGTGCAAAGTCATCGACGAGCAAGATGAGGATGAGGTGCTCAACTCGCATATGCTGCTCTCCAAAATTAACCGAGCAGGTAATTCTTTCCTGAATGGCCAAGACTGCACCAGTTTATGTGCTGCATTGCCAGGGTTGGGTTGACCTGACCCCAGCATTGAATTAAAATCTATGAAGGGCTCGCTGTTCCCTTTAAGTTAGCTTTTTGGGAAAAATCGGATGTTCATGAAAATGAAGAGCTGTTTGGTAATAGTGACTATAGCCAAG
Organism: Mauremys mutica; assembly: GCF_020497125.1. Taxonomy (NCBI): domain Eukaryota; kingdom Metazoa; phylum Chordata; order Testudines; family Geoemydidae; genus Mauremys; species Mauremys mutica. Next base: position 75,916,259 of record NC_059082.1, on the reverse strand, counting down.
CCTGTGTTGTACAGAATGATGCTCACCAAGTTTTCATTCCTACATTTGCCAGTACATTTCAGTTATGATAGGCAGCAACCACTGCTCTTTCACGCCTGGTGCCCAGATATCTCTGTCAATTGGGGCTGGTCAGCAGCACCCCTTTGATCTGAGCATCACTTTTGGTGGAAAGGTTTGCAATTCTGGCATTTCAGTACTGTACAGCATGGGCTGTGTTGAATACCACTGTCTTTCGAAGGCTCAGATCCAAATGCTACCTTCCCTACCCCATTCCTTCAGAGTAACAGCCCGCACAAACATGGAGAATACGTGGCAGAGCTTCATGAGATCAGCTGCGCGCAGTGTGACAAGACTGGCTTTTCCACAGTGTATTTATGTGCCAGCGACTGTTAAATCTGGAGCGAGGTTGGCTTCAGGGTTGCAATATCTGATTATCCTGTTCTCAGTACTCCTGTGTCCTCTCTCATTGCACTATTTTTGGGTTGTCTATAGGCCGGCTGCTGGACATCCTTCATACCAAGGGGCAAAGGGGCTATGTCGTTTTCTTAGAGAGCCTGGAGTTTTACTATCCTGAACTCTACAAACTGGTGACGGGGAAGGAGCCCACACGGAGATTTTCTACCATTGTCGGTGAGTAGGATCAGTCCCTGAGGAAATAAGGGCTGGAGTCAAGACACGAGATAAGACTGATTTTTTTTTCAGATGAGACGTGTTAATGAGGCGTAGTGACAGGTAGTAGCTCATTCCCACTTCTCACTCTCTGGTCTGGTACGGCCTAGCATTGACTAAGCTGTTGGTGAAAGCTACACCCCTGGTTGTTGGAGTGAAGCTGAAGAGCTTCAGTAGGAGTGCTACCCAGTCTGCCTCCGTTTCTAGAATGGCAGTCACTACAAGGTGCCTCACGGAAAGACATTAGGGACCAGAATCTCACCTCAGTTACACTGCTGTGAGTCTGGGGTAGCTCTGTTGAAATAGACAGAGGTACTCTGGATTTGCACCAGGGTAACTGAGGTCAGAATCAGGTCCAGTGGGTGTACATGAACCTGCTCCACCAACTCCAAAAACAGGTGCATGAATATGTGTGTATTCACCATTGTAGTATATATGCCTGTGTATGAGAATGTGTGTGAAGACTGAGTAGATGAGTTTGAGTGTACATATGCAGCTGCATATGCTGTCTGTGTGTACTCTGAACATGTACATGAATGAATATAAATATACATATGTGTCTGTGTATAGTGACTCTATATATGATGGGGTGCGTATATGTATGATTGTACTGTCTATGTATGGTATTTGTGTGTCTGCTAGTGAGTTTGACTGTGTCTGTATATTTCATTGTGTGTGTGTGTGTATGTGCATTTGTTTGTTCCCCACCTGCGCTGTCTCAACTTTGCCTGAACCCACATTATTAACCTGCTCCAGAGCAGTGCCAGGGACCTTGGAGCTGATGGGCTGCTTGATTCTTTTCAGTGGAGGAGGGACATGAGGGTCTCACCCATTTCCTAATGAATGAAATCATTAAGCTACAGCAGCAGGTGAAGACAAAGGATGTGCAGCGTTGTGAACTCTTGGCCAAGTCCCGCCAGCTGGAGGATGACAGGAAGCAGCTGAAATTGAACAATATAGAGTTGCTGACCTTCCAGGAGAGATACAACAAGATGAAGGAGGAAAGGAACAACTACAATGACGAGCTGATCAAGGTGAAGGATGAGAACTACAACCTGGCCATGAGATACGCCCAGCTGAGCGAAGAGAAGAACATGGCTGTGATGAGGAGCCGGGACCTCCAGCTAGAGGTAAAAGAGATGCTCTGGATAGGTTTGGGTATAAAACACAGATGGAGCATGAAGTGTGGCAATTATGCTAAAGGTGTGTAGAACTTGTACTTGCTTTGCTTATCCAGGTTAGAGGCTCACAGCATAATGAAATGTTATGCTGAGATGATGTGTATTAGGCCTGGTCTACACTGGGGGGGGGTTCGATCTAAGGTACGTAACTTCAGCTACGCGAATAGCGTAGCTGAAGTCAAAGTACCTTAGTTCGAATTATTTACCCGTCCTCACGGCACGGGATCGACGTCCGCGGCTCCCCTGTCGACTCCGCCACCGCCGTTCGTGGTGGTGGAATTCCGGAGTCAACGGGAGCGCGTTCGGAGTTCGATATATCGCATCTAGATGAGACGCGATATATCGAACTCCAAGAAATCGATTGCTACCCGCCGATATGGCGGGTAGTGAAGACATACCCTTAGTGTAAGATTCCCTGTGAAGGATGGGACTTCCCAGCCTATGGAGAAAGGAAAAACATTGTTTTTTTCAGCATCAATAGTATATTGGGGCAGTTACCGAAGTATGCACTAAAATTTCATGGTGGATTATCCAAGGGTTCCAGCATACCATGCTAGCACTGTATTGAGCTGTTGGGAATTAACCACCCCAAGAGCATGAAGTCCGTGTTTTTTGTGCACTCAACTAGAGGTGAGGATTTTCTTTAGAGAAGCATATACAGGGGCTTGATGTATTTTGGATAATCTTTTTTTTTTCTGTCTCTCTTTCTGCATTTCATTGGTTCCTGGGGTGTCCTAGATTGACCAGCTGAAGCATCGGTTGAATAAGATGGAGGAGGAATGCAAGCTGGAGAGGAACCAGTCACTGAAGCTGAAGAATGACATTGAAAACCGACCCAAGAAGGAACAGGTTCTGGAATTGGAGCGGGAGAATGAGATCATGAAGACCAAAATCCAAGAGTTACAATCTATCATTCAGGTAAGCCAGAGAAGGAATTACACCCCGTCCTCTTAATCTCTGCCTTGAAATCAGTACACGCCCCCATTATACTGGTGGGAAACGTGGGGGGAAGCTGTGCCCCCAAAACTACAATGAACCCAATCACAAAGTTTGCAAAGACCAAAAGGTTGTACAGCCCCCAACTTTCTACAGATTACCCCATATAAAGCAGATGCACAAGCCAAAAGAATTCTTAACCTAGTAAAGCCAGATGCAAATGCAGGGCTGGATCCTGCAAGGTGCTGAGTGTCTGCTATGAAGAGCTGAGCCCTCTCGATTCCTATTGAAATCAATGAGGCAAATCCTGGCTCTGCTGGAGTTGTTTTGCCCCAGCTCACCAATGCAAAACCAGTTTAGCTAGCTCCCCTAGCTTCTCCTGGCGTAGGGTCTGCATAGCCAGTCCTATGTCATCACCCAGGCTGGAGTAAGGGATTTGACTGGAGAAAGGAGGCCTGGTCAGAATGTTTCTGCGCTCCAGAAGTCACAAGGTACTGAAACGACCTCCTGGTAGGTTATTGCAGAAAACTGCTCTAACTTGCACGGGGGGCTTCACCAAGGGTGGCCAGCTCCAGGTTTGGGGTAAGGGAAGGGCATAAAGGAGGGCACAGCCACCTTAGCCCCCCTTTTCAGGTGATGTACTAAGCAGGGCTTGGCCAGCCCCCAGAATCTCTCTCAATGTGTGGCTGCTCAGCACCTCGCAGGAACAGACTTTCCTTTTTCGAATGACACCTTGTAAAGATTCTCAACTCATTCTTATGCCAGAGCACTACTGTAGCCTCTCTGGCAGTGCCTAAAAAGTCTTAGGGCTTGCCTACCCATAAACCACTATGCCACTATAGTGCTTCATGGAAGACACTACCTATGCTACGTAGGCACTCCGCCTCCAGGGAGGCAGCAGGTAGATCGATGGGAGAATTCTCCCGTCGACCTAGCTCAGTTTCCACAGGGGATTAGGTCAGTTTAACTGCATCGCTCAGCAGTGTGAGAGCGAAGCAGTTATACCAACCTAATTTCCTAGTATAGAGCAGGCCTTAGTTTTCTACAAGGTGAAGCTCAAATCTTAAAAAAGGTATAATATCTAAGCTTACTTTGAGACATAGTCTAATCTGAAGACTCGTATGCTGTTAAAAAATTAACATGATGATTACTAAGGAAATAATGAAATAATCACCAAAAAATAGCAACCTAAAAATGGGAACAAAACACTCCCAACATAACAAAAAGCCAACTTATTTTAGAAATACTTATTTTATTCAGTAATCAAAATGTCAGTGGACTTTCCAACTTAGTATAAGTATTTTTAAAATAAATTTGCATTTTCTTGCTTAAGTTTTTTGTCTTTGATTCCCGGTTTCTGTGGTTATTTTTGGATGCAATTTATTTCTCCCACAGTCACCTTGTTCATTTTAATTCCTAAAGGGGAAAAGAAAGTTTCTGGACATTGTAGAAAATGAAGTATTAGTTCTAGGCAGGGGCATTGGTGGCTCTAGGCATGTGTTTAATATTCATTAAGCATAGTCATGCAAAGTCTGCATGCTTTAAAAATTCCTCTGCATGTTTTCTTGGCCTCTGCTCCTTGGCAAAGGGCAAACTCTGTGCTCAGTGGGCTGATTAATAGAGAGAGGTTTTGAATGCAGGGCCTGGAGCAAAGGAGCGGCTGCTCATTGTCACTGCATCCAAAATGTATCAAATTATATCAGATCCAATAAAAATAACCCCTTTTCCGTAGCCATTCTGACAGTGAGCTGGGCTTTGTTCAGCTTTCAAAACATTAACAAATATCCCGCCCTTCTCCTACTTTCCGACTGCAATTTCATTTTCTCTTCTTTTTCTTCTACTGTCTGTCTGTGTCTTTCTTCTCCACCACCCCTTTGTTTCTCTCTTTCTCTCTCCTCCTGTCCTATATCTTTAAACCTTGTACCCTCAGGCTGGCAAACGTAGCTTGCCAGATTCGGACAAAGCCATCTTGGATATCTTGGAGCATGATCGTAAGGAGGCGCTAGAGGACCGCCAGGAGCTGGTCAACAAGATTTTTTATCTCCAGGAGGAGATCCGTCAGGTGGAGGATCTGAGAGACAAGGTGAGAGAAAGACAGGACTGAAAGAGTGGGATCAGATCTCTTTGAGGGATCTCTGATTGCGATGGCCAGTGATACCTGCAGGTGACTGCTGGTGGAGAAGTGCAGTAGCAATTTGGTTTGGTCCTCACTTCCCATCCTAAGCTGTTCACATGAATCTGTCTAGGGTCATCCAGACAGGGCAGGTGCAATTCCTTCAAACCAATTATTTTTTATATAGACAACATTCACTGCTGTGGGAGTAATTTACAACAAGACCCCATTAGCATCCGCTTGGACTGCGGCAGCCTGAGCTTCCTCACAGCCATGCCTTTTCAGCACGGAGCTACACTCTAGCCATATGTGTCTATGTCTTATGTAAGCAAATGAATAGGTTAGCGCACACCTGGAGGTGAACAGGAATCTCCTCCGTGCAGCAGGGTAGCCCTCCCGATTACTTTGATGTACTGCTTTTATTGACTAGTCTGTGTCATTTGCAGTATCTTGAGGAGAAAGAAGACCTGGAATTAAAGTGCTCAACTCTGGGGAAAGACTGTGAGATGTACAAGCACCGTATGACCACGGTGATGATACAGCTCGAGGAGGTGGAGAAGGAGCGAGACCAGGTACGTCACATTTGAAGTGGGGGAAGTAGCAATGAGAAATTGGATCTTCTCTTTCTTCTGTTTCTGTTGGAAGCCACCTCTGGGAATTGAAGGTAATTGAACCCAAAGTGTCACTACATTTATTACATATAGTGGTTGCTATTAAAAAAAGTAAACACTTGCTAGATAGTGGCATTTGCAATACTGCTGTTATCTACTAGTCTAAGCATAGGGAGATTATTCGAGGTTCTGTGGCAGCTGCCAGTGGGTGCTGACTCTTTAATGGCAACACAGTAGGCTGCTTATTAGTGTCAAGGTTTTTGGTTAGCACTCTGCAACATTTGTTGCCAACTAAAAGTTGTCAGCCATCATCATCTTCATTAATTGTATTACTGTAGTGCACAGAGGTCCCAAACATTGTGCTAGGAACTGTATAAACACACAGTAAGAGACAGTCTCTGTCCCAAAGACTGTGCAATCTAAATTAAGATGAGAAGCCATGTGGCGCACACGGGTAAGCAGTGTTTTCCTTCCTCTGCAGGCATTTCGTTCCCGAGATGAGGCACAGACCCAGTACTCACAGTGCCTGCTTGAGAAGGACAAGTACAGGAAGCAGATCCGGGAGCTGGAGGAGAAGAACGATGAACTTCGGATCGAGGCAGTCCGGAAGGAGGCTTGCATTGTTAACCTGGAGTGCAAACTCCGACGACTCTCTAAGGAGAACTGTCATGACCAGGTAGGGCCAGGGAGAGTTAGCTGTGCTCTCTTCCCTTCATGGCTCTGCCTCAGTTACAGCATGACGTAGAAGAGGATGGGATTTTATTTTTATTCCCTCTGTGAGCAGCAATGCTAGACTGAAAAAAGCAGTTGAGGGAAGTTTCTCTTCCATTCAGCTTCAATGGTGTGAGAAGCCCTCCAGGGCTAAGGGGTGGAACTTGGCTGGTAGTTCACTTCTGCTGAGCCTTGACACTAAATGGAAGAGGAGGAAATGTAGAGGGTGGATTGCTTGCATACTAGGGAAGGAAACAACTCTTTCTGAGGAGCGAGTTCTAATGAAGTTTGCAAATAGGTAAACTGGTTACGGGCCATGAACTAATGCTAAAGACGAACAGAAATTTCTGTGAATTTCAGTTTCAGTCTCTAGTTTGAGACCTGAACCACAATCTATTTGGTCAACAGACAGCGGCTGAACCACTTGAACTACAGGTATGTGGCCTGAACACCATGACAACTGAGAATGCAGGCCTCACTCGGTCCACAGGCAGCCCCGCCAGATGTACTAAAGGGAGGCCACAGAAGTGGTGCTAAGCTTTTGGCAATAGCCTTCAGCAAAAGGTCACTAAAATCTCTCTTTTATCTCTAGAGTTTACCAAGGAATCTGCCAGTTACCATTATTTCCCAGACCTTTGGTGCTCCTGGCCCCAAAGCCAATGGTCAGGAAGCAGATGACTCCTCCACCTCTGAAGAGTCAGCAGAAGACAATAAATTCTTCCTCCTTGATCAGTCTCGACTTAAGAGAAGAATGAACCTGAAGGGAATCCAGGTGTGTCCCAATCTGAGGCCAGAATTGTGTTGTTCAGATGGGTTGTGGAGGAGATACAGTCAGGCTTTTGGGGAGGCGGGGAAAGCAATCAGGTTTCGCGGGACAATTGCTGCCCCCTTTTCCTCCTTCCCTATGCTCTCCATACTCATGCTGCTCCTTTATATTCTCACCGTGGCTTCAATAAAATGGATCTTTGCCTCCTTAATAGTAGTGAAAAAAGTACATCTTGAAAATTGGTTTAATGCCCTGAGCCCAGTATGTGTGGAATGGCTGATGGAAAATGCAGCACTGATGGAAAAGCTGGCATCGTCTGGAAGGAACGGTCGGAAGAAATGAGCAAAATTAGCTGGCTAATTCAGAATTACATGAAGCATGTCCTACCCATTCCAATATAAGCGGCAGCATGACTGAGGTCCTTGACTTCCCTGACTACTGGGCTGCCTGTGGCTGCCATTGCATTCATGAATTGTAAAAACCTACCATCTAAGATTGGTATAGAATGTCTAGCTGCTCTTTCTCTGTGTCCCCATCTGAATTCTCTCTGCCTTTCCTGACCTTTCTGAGCCCCGGTTGTCTTTATTGCCAGGAGCAGTAGCGGTCCATTTTTCCTTTTTACCTGGCAAAGGGAGGCTTCTTGTATGAGCAGCCTGTTTAAACCAGTCACAAGAGACCAACTTCATTTTTTGTCGTTCCCTTTGCAGAATATGGGAACTGCAGTGCATTCGGTGTTTAAATAACTCTTCTCCAGGCCCTGTTTGATGAGGGCACATAGGCTCTGCAGTGTGACAGAGGGGAAGGAAGGGAGGTGTCTGTTTTACAGTGAATGTGACACATATCCTGAGTTGGCTTGATTTCTGTCTTCTTTCTTTCAGCTACCACGAGCTAAATCCCCCATCAATACAAGCAAAGCATCAGATTTTCAAGGTCAGAGAGAGCACCAGCGTCCCTATTGCCTGTCTCGGTCTGTCTCACCTAGTCCATCTGCGTCAGTTTGTTCTAACAAACGTGCCAACAGAACTAAACCCGAGAGACCCAAGCAGCAGTCTTCTTTTGCACTAAATGATGTTAATCGTCATTTTAAATTGACGAGAGGCTGCTGGTCACTCTATAGACTGCTTTATCCTGTCCCATAGACGGTCTCAGCTTTCTAGCTACTTTTAACTGGCATCTGCTATCTGATTATAATTTTAAAAGGGACAAAATTAGACCTACTTTAAAGATCATCACACCATTCTCCTGCTTCTGAATATTGATGGAATCTTTGAGCAGGAAGGGCCCCTAATCTACTGGGTCATCTAAACAGTCCCCTTATCTGTTGGCAAGCTGGAGTCCATTTTTAACTCTAATCCCCTGTTGATATTTATTTGTACATATCCATCAGTTAGCTGTAATCGTACCAAATTATCATGCGCGTCTTGGCTGTCTGAATTTTCCTAGTGCCCTGCATTTAACTAACAGACACTTAACAAAAAGAAACGGTTTGAGCCAGGAATATGTGCATTATTTGGTATGTGCAGGCAGCATTGTACCGAGTAGAATGGTAGAAGGTAGAAGAAGAGATTGTCACTGCTCCATGCCTACATGTTAAGCAGACAATCAGTAGAGTTCAGACACATAGTATGTTAAATGAGCAGATGGATTAATCTCCACCCATGGAGCAAATGACCAGCTCCAGCTCATTTAAGTTTTTATATAAATAAGACATTTCTTTAACTGGTGGATTAATGTTCATGAACCTCATAGGAGAAACATGTTTTAAAGAGGGAGTTGAATGAGGGGCTCCCCAGAAGTGTGCACATTCCTGGTTTAGTGCATCTCCCAACAGGAAAGGGTGATGGAATCAGAAGGCAAAGGAGAGCTTTCTCAATCTCCCATTCAGTAAAGAGAATGAAGGAGCAGACAGAAGATAAACCTGAATGGGTGGAAAATCCTACATGTTGTTGGGAGTGTGAGGAAGAGTTTATACTAAAGAGGATCTAATATAAATATCTCTGCTGTCTGTCTCCCTCTCTGCCTTTGCCTTTGTCTCTGTCATTTGTGAGCACAGCAGTCAGAGCACAGGATGAAGATGGGGCTGATGCCAGCAGCAGCCGCACAGACACCAGTTCCTCCAATCCTGTTTCCATCAATAACTCAGTCAGCAGCTGTGAAGTTGGCAAAATTGTAAGGAGCCTTCGGGTGTCCCTTGTTTGTCTGTGACCTTCCCTATAATGTGATTCAGAGCTCCCACAACCCAGCACTAGTTCTGCACTAGCAGCCCAGCTGTGATCAAACTCAGGGCCCTGTGACGAGCTCCCTAATCCTTTTTACCGGCATTTTATTAGAACCATGTTATTAACCTTTCCCAAAATCATATAACTGGCTTATGTTTATTTAAATATATTTCAACAGGACTTCACAGGGTATTTACAGCCTCTCTATATCTCATCTCTCCATTTAACACTTAGTGTAGGAGGTGGAGACGTTTCTTCAAAGGCTACTTTGTAATTGATTTTAGTGGAACATTTGAAATTGTATTGGAGTTTCTCATGCCCTTCATGTCCATAAGCAGCAATGGGTCAGAGAAGGGGCACAGCTAGCAGCTGGTAATTTCTGCACACACTAACCAATCCGTTTCTGCAGTAGCCCCATAATCTCCCAAGGCAGACATGCCATTATACACAATGTGAGCACTGGCACAGCAGGGATAGTTAGAGAGAATGATTTTGCAGAGTGTTAATAAAAGATCTGATGAAGAACAAAACACCTTGCCGGAGCACGGTAAGAAATGCTGCCCCCAGGAAATTAAAAACTATAGCCTAGACTAGCCAGTGGGGGACCCTCTGCCACTCATAATAAGCTCAGCTGCCTTTATAGGGATACCCTTTGGACTGTTAGTCAGATACACTGATGAATTACACTGTCTTGATTACAGTGCAGTTTGGAATAGTTTACGAACTGGTGTTATTAGTTTATTTAGAATGAGCACATGTATTTTCCTTCTTTTTCTGTATCCTCTGGTACATGTATTCACAATGCAACATATGTCCCACTTAACAAGGTTAAAGCTAAAACTCTGCAGTGAATCAGCCACTTGCATTGCCACATAAGACCATATCATGTCTATACACAATGCACGCGCACACACACACAGACACACACACAGAACATTTGAAACATACAGACGTGTGCTCATGTGCATGGGACTCTGTGACCATGGAATGAGTTTGTCCTAGTCCATGTTAGATGGAGACTAGCAGTAAAGCACCAGACCAAAACACTGATGACTTTTCAAATGAGAAATGGATATGACACTTAACATGGATTTTCTTTCTTTTTAAAATAAAAGCAAACCCTGAGAAATCGCAACCACAGTATCATGTCCACCACTCCAGAACCGCCAGGAAATGACTCAATAGTCCGACGGTGCAAAGAAGATGCTCCTCATTGCAGGTGGGTAGCTGTGTTGGTGAAAGATGGGTAGAAAACGCTGTTAAGGCTAGAGAACTAACTGTGTCTCCTACCCCTTTTAGTCCTTCCCAAGGGCACCCCTCAGGTGACAGGCCTGGCTTCCCTCACCTCATTCTGGGTGGAACCCCGTGGTCCAGCCAGACTCAGACTGGATGCCTGCCATGTTAATGACACAGGCCCAGCTTGGTTTTGGCCCCTGTAAGAATTTTCCTTGGGGAGCCTGTGACAAGCATATGCTTGCAGTGATACAGAAACAGCATCGTCAGAACAAAGCTTTCTTTATTCCTTTTTCAAAGTACATCGAACCCAAGGTTAAAGCAATAAAAAGCCCCTACACACATGGGTAGGATGGCCACTCACACATTCCTGGAGTAGAGGACATTCTGGTATTTCTGGGAATGGCATGGGCCTGCCCTCGCTGGTATGACCCTACGCCTCTTGGGACCTCATGTGCATGGTGCGGGCCAGGTCACCCCGCATGGGGGTGCCGTTTTGAAGAGCATGCCACCCTGCCCCTGCTGGCATGACTTCTCTCACACAGTGCATGCGACATCACACTGGCAGAGGCAGAGCAGTGCACTCTTCATTATGGCGTCTCTCATCTGATACCCGGACAAAACGACGTGTGGTTTAGTCTCAGTACTGGACGGGGGACAATGATTTAGAAAAGCAGGAGTGTCTGGTTTAAAACCAGACGAATGGCCTGCTTGTGCATCGCTATCATTACACCTTTGTAAATTCCCCTCAGCCCAGCTCTCTCCATCTCTGGCAGGAGGAAACAGACTGACCGTGCTGCAGTTTCTACTGCGTTTGCTAGCCTGATAGCTTTTCACTGACACACTGTGAGCAGCCTCTCCTAGCTCTCCCAACCCTCCGCCCTTTTCTAAGGTCTTTGAGGGGAGGGTCCCCCTTGATTCCAGGTTTTAAGCTTGGGAAGAGTAATCCATTCCAGTCTGGATGGAGCCAGGTATGGGGGTATTCCCCAACAAACCTTATCTGTGTCATTGTTTTACCAGTCCTCGGTTCCTTTAATTAAACTCCAGAGGAAGTACCTCCATCGTAACCAAACACACAGAAGCCTGCACTATATTCATAACAAATAGTACAGATACTGCTGATGTGCAGTTTAAGTTCAAACTTCCTTTTAAAAAAAAGAAAGCAGAAGTCCTGGGACCTGACCTTGATATGTGTTTGTATTGGATTGTAGCACCCCAACTGCTGTTATTGTTGTCACATCAAATATTGGTCTTTTATGAGGAAATGCACAACACTGGTGTTCAGGGGACACAGTGGAAAATTTTTTAAACTTTATTTTTATTATTTTTATATAAAATATAAACATATAACGAAACAAAACATATATCAATGCATGCACAACATGGAAATACCATATAAATAACACAATTCAGTGTTTATTATTTGTAAAATCTGGAAGAAACCAACCAACCAACCAACACAAACCTGAACCCATAGAGGTCATGCAGGGCATTAATTTTTAAATGACTAGCTAGATAAATAAGTGAGAACATAACCTCTGAGTACTGGGGACTAGTATATACTGAACTGCTAACAAATGCAATAGTTTCATGTGTGATCAATTTTTTCCAAGCATTTCTATTAGACAGAGTCATTTTTTCCATTAATGCAGTAGCGGAGAGCTCACTAAGCCAGTCTGTGTATGAGGGAGAAATTGCAGATTTCCATTTTCTCAAAAGAACTCTTTTGGCTACTAAAATAGTTACTGCAATCCATTTCTTCATGTTAACTGGTAATCCCAACTCATCCAGCACTCCTAAAATCAGTGGAAATTTTAAAAAGGGGGAAATCATAGAATCATAGAATCTCAGGGTTGGAAGGGACCTCAGGAGGTCATCTAGTCCAACCCCCTGCTCAAAGCAGGACCAAACCCAACTAAATCATCCCATCCAGGGCTTTGTCAAGCCTGACCTTAAAAACCTCTAAGGAAGGAGATTCCACCACCTCTCTAGGTAACCCATTCCAGTTCTTCACCACCCTACTAGTGAAAAAGTATTTCCTAATGTCCAACCTAAACCTCCCCCTCTGCAACTTGAGACCATTACTCCTTGTTCTGTCATCTTCTACCACTGAGAACAGTCTAGATCCATCCTCTTTGAAACCCCCTTTCAGGTAGTTGAAAGCAGCTATCAAATCCCCCCTCATTCTTCTCTTCTGCAGGCTAAACAATCCCAGTTCCCTCAGCCTCTCCTCATAAGTCATGTGCTCCAGCCCCCTAATCATTTTTGTTGCCCTCCGCTGGACTTTCTCCAATTTATCCACATCCTTCTTGTAGTGTGGGGCCCAAAACTGGACACGGTACTCCAAATGAGGCCTCACCAGTGCTGAATAGAGGGGAATGATCACATCCCTCGATCTGCTGGAAATGCCCCTACTTATACAGCCCAAAATGCCATTAGCCTTCTTGGCAACAAGGGCACACTGTTGACTCATATTCAGCTTTTCGTCCACCGTAACCCCTAGGTCCTTTTCTGCAGAACTGCTGCCCAGCCATTCGGTCCCTAGTCTGTAGCAGTGCATGGGATTCTTCCATCCTAAGTGCAGGACTCTGCACTTGTCCTTGTTGAACCTCATCATATTTCTTTTGGCCCAATCCTCTAATTTGTCTAGGTCCCTCTGTATCCTATCCCTACCCTCCAGCGTATCAACCACTCCTCCCAGTTTAGTGTCATCTGCAAACTTGCTAAGGGTGCAGTCCACACCATCCTCCAGATCGTTAATGAAGATATTGAACAAAACCGGCCCCAGCACCGACCCTTGGGGCACTCCACTTGATACCGGCTGCCAACTAGACATGGAACCATTGATCACTACCCGTTGAGCCTGACCATCTAGCCAGTTTTCTATCCACCTTACCGTCCATTCACCCAGCCCATATATACAGAAGTTAAGGTCCTTTCTAAAATGTTAACTTTGGTACATTGCACAAAAGTCGCATTTTTAGTTCTATTTTTCTCCTTCAAATCTAGCGTATTACATTTTTGGTTGTTTCACTACATGTTTACTGTAAAATGTACAACATGTTGCCGTAGGTACTTAATTTTTCACATTTCCTGACTCTCTTTGGTTTAACTGTGCCCTCTTTAAGTTGTGGGGGCCAGAGGGTTGCATGTGATAGCTGGTTTTATAAATGCAAAGGAGAGAGAATAGGCAATAGCCTGTGCTTTGGTAACATTAACACAGAAATGGTCCCAAAGAGGTTCTGAAGTTCCCACCTCATTGAGGTAAATGGGGTGGAAGAGGAAGTAGAGTTCATATCTCTTTGAGACAGGTTTCAGCATGGCTGAGCTAAGAGGAGAGAGCAGCCCATCTGTGTACAAAGTGTTGGCTGTGTGTCAGCATGTGAAAAAGATAGACGTTTAGGCCACTGCGTTGGGCTGCCCCAGTTTTGGATACCCAGGCTGAGACAGCTTGGCTCTGGTTTTCAGAGGAGCAGAGCCCTTGTGCATTTGCAGTCACTAGGAGCAGAGGGTGCAGCACCTGTTAAAATCAGAACCAACGTATCTCAACCTGGGCACCCACAATCAGTGGCCATTTTTTAAAATTTGTCTTCGTTTTTTCAAATGAAAACTTAAAATTTGCAGAGTGCAGTAAAAACTAGAATGCCATCTTAAAAATCATGGTATTGCCATGTTTGCAAACCTTTGGACCCATGACTGTCTCCAGTTCCAGATGTTAAGGCACTGGGGTTTTTTTTGCTGTTTTTTGTTTGTTTGTTTGTTTGTTTTTGGAGCTGTGTGTGTGTGTGTGTGTGTGTGTGTGTGTGTGTGTGTGTGTGTGTGTGTGTGTGTGTGTGTGTGTGTGTGTGTGTGTGTGTGAGAGAGAGAGAGAGAGAGAGGCTCTCGCATTTCCTTCATGCAAGCTGTTCCAGCAGCACATCCTGTTTCTGTCTGGCAAGACAGAAGTGCACAGTGTCCAGCAGAGTAGAGGTGTAGCCTTTTTCTGCTGAGTCAAAAATCTTCACAAATGTCCCTGGAGCATGCTCAGAAGTAATTTTTCAATAGCTTACAACTTTGTGATTAGCCTGCCAAGCTTTTTTCAAACTTGTTCATTTCATGGACATACTCAAAAACTATTTACATGCCAAGTTTCAGGTTTCACCGTTCAGCTGTTTTTGAGTTATCTGCGTGAAAATGAATTGAGGCAATTTATGATAGTGAGGAAAAGTGGTTGGGTCTATTTCCCCCTGCAGCATCACATAATTTAAAACGAGTTGAATTGATTTTCCCCAAACGTTCTGCAAAAATTCCCCTTTCACCTTGGATCAAGTGGAGAAAATGTCAGCCTCAAAGGCAAGAATGGGGGGTTATCATTTAAACCAATTTGCAGTCTTAACTGCAGCATTTGCCATAACCAAGCTGCTCTAGATTTTAGCCAATTGGATCACTCAGTTGGCTGGACACAGTTGTAATAACTGGGCCTACAAATTTACCTTAATTGTGAGTTCAATGGTGAAAAGTGAACACAAGTTCATAAAATGTCACAATAACCTATAATAACAAATGTTGGGGAGAAAAGATGCGATAGGGAGACAGACTGAATTAGTCTAAACAAAAGGGCCTTCTAATATAATTCAAGGACTGTTAAGATCATGCCTGGTAAACAAGAGAAGTGTGGGACCGGAAATTAATGAACCAAAGTTGTTGTGTTGGAAATTAGGCCTAATTGGTGGACAGAATAATGAGGGGATGGGCTATTCTGCCCATCATTCCCTTTTGGGGTCCTTAAGAGACTTTGAGGGTGGCAGGGTAAGCTGGCTACCATAAAGCTCGCTGATTAAAAGACAGGAGATAGGGAAGGAGCAAGCCTCACCATCATGGCTACCTCCCCCTCAATTTCCTGAGACCTCTGACCTTTATCATCCTATCCTGAAAGATGTCCTAAGTGGGCCAACAGAGAGGGACCAGATGACATCACCATCTCCACTGGCTCCAGCTAATGCCAAATACAAGCTGGGTGTGAGACTTTGTCATCTCCTGTGTGTCCTTTTCCTTCCCCACCGTATTTCTTCTCTTTCCTATCCTCTCCTTTTCCTTCTGTCTAATAATGAAAGCCTATTACCAAAACGGCAACTAATGCAATGCCCTAAATAGCCCGATGCCAGTACCAGTTTGCCAGGTCTCGGAGTGACTGATACGACCATGTGCTGGGCCTGTATTTTTTCCAGCAGCGAGGCTGCAAGTCAGAGTCAACACCAGAGACAGAAGCTGCATTGTTTTTAATCTTGGCTGATCTTCTTCATGATAAGCAGCATCTTACTCCCTCCTCCAGAAGTCCCTGTGAAGTCACCTATTGTGGAGGAAGGTGGTCCCTTATTTTTATTTTTAGTAAAGATGTCAGCAAGACCTGAAGCGGCTAGTATTTTGTCATGGTGCCTGATCCAACTTCCATTGAAGCGCTGTATCTTACTGATTTCAACGGGATTTGGATTGGGACGATAGTTGTGGAGTGGGAGGTTCTGCACATAGCCGGGTACACCCAGACATTCCTCTGTTTTCACCAGACATTCCACTGTCAAAGGTGTCCCTCAGAAAGACCCGTGCAGCTGTTATATAATACTGCAAGTGCATTTCAAAGGTATAACCAAAATAAATCATTTGTATTGCTCTACTTGAAGTCCTTCCCTTACATTTTGGACCCAGTGTGGAATAAAGCACTTTGCAATCTAAAGCAGGTATTATGCATGCACTATATCAAAGTGTTCAAAAGAAGAACTGAAATAGTAAGTGCAGATCAACCAGTTCAGGCCACCAGAGACCACAGTTTCCTTCCACCTGTCAGAACCTTCATTACCTCTCTGTTAACACTTCTTCCTTCTGAAACTTCCTGCTGCTTCCCACGCCTCTCTCTCCTCCACAGGCCTCTCCAGATAATGTTTCCTATGCAGCCTTCCTGTTTCTTCCCTGTGCCACATCTGTAAAGCTTAGTCTGTTGGCGCTGTCCTGCTGTTTCACCTGCCACCTCCAACACCTTCCTCCATCACAGAGCTTCCTCTGTCACTGTCAGAGCCTACCGATACCTGCTGAATTTTGAAAAGTGAAAGTTTCTCTCTCTCTCTTTGTTTTTTAATTCCAGCCTGACTGAGGAGGACAATGACAGCTTTTGCTATGATACTTTGGAACTAGATGGTAAGTAAGGGGAGGTTACCAGTCCGTAACCTTAGCTATGAGCCATGATCATGCTTCCTTAACTCACCAGATTCAGATACTATCCACCAGCCCCTATGATCACATAAAGGTGTAACACCTCCTGAGTGTGGTGTTCTGTCCCATCTAATGGCACCGAGACCACTTAGAGAGATTAATGAGTCTGCTAAAGCCTTCGCTAACAGCCATGTGGCTTTTAGCTCATACAGGAGAGGTTCATGCATTTAGCTCCCGAGGTTTGCTCCTGGGATCTGTCGGTGTTACATAGAGTTGGAGGAAGGAGGATACATGATATGCACTGGCTTTCCATTATCACAGGCAGAACTGGGATAGGAGAGGAATGCCTCACATTCACTGACCTCCATTAACGCAGGTAGAACCTCAGCAGGAATATAAAGGACTCCCACCCTCACACCTTTTGGAAAATGTAACAGTTAAGACCAAATCAATCCACACAAGAATTTCTTTTTTTCATATGGAGTAGACCCCAGTAGGTGAGAAGTGGGAATGAGCCAAAGCTCTGTGCGGGGTTCTGCCAAATCCAGGGACTGTAATAAATTAATAAATAAGATGGGACACAAAAGCAGAAGAAAAAGCCCAGGTTCGCGCTTCAGAAGAGGAAAAGCAAGGTGGTGATTAGTGATGAGAAGGAGGGAGGCGCTAATGCTTGAAGAAGTGGTCTTAGGGAGGGATTTGATTTGGAGGAGAGAGAGGGCATTTGGGTGGTGAGGACTAGGTGACCGTTCCAGGCTTAATAGTCAGCATGACAGAAATATGAAGCTGAGAGTGACCGAATAGACTTTGGATGAGGGGGATTCTCATTCCTGCCTCCAGGGCTGGTGGATCCCATTCCCTGCTCTGAATCAAAATAATGTGTCTCTCCCCCATCGCCCCACCTCAGGCTTCCCCTGGGATCAGCTGTGCTTGCACCTTTCCCCAGTCTCTGTTTCCTCATGGCATCTGGAATTCCTTCTGATTTGTGTGTCCTTGTTCAGATGACAGTCATGACAGATACTCCCATGGAGCCCCCTCAGTGCACTCCTCCTCGTCCTCTCACCAGTCTGAAGGCATGGAAGCCTATGACCTTGAGCACGTCAGCTCCATTTTTAGGAAGTTCTCTCTGGAAAGGTATTTTGGGGATGCTGTTTTATTTGCCCAAGGCTGATCTGGGGGTAGACAGGCTACCCAGGGCAGGGTTGCCATCTTTAAATGCAAGATATTAGATCACTCCATGAATATCAGCGGATGGGATATCGTATGACACGGTGATACCACAATGTTGCATGGGCAGTTCGCTTCCTTATGCCCTCATGTCACAGTGCAGCAGCACAGCATGTTATGTTGGGACCAAACTGAGGCTGTGATTGACTATCATGACTATCTCAGAAAAATCAGGAAAGTGATCTGAAGAAAGCAGCTTCCTCCTAGTGACCTTGTTGTCTCACTGCTGCTGGTTACTAGACACTGTGCCATTATACATCTGAGGCTGTTCAGTCTTGTTTCAGCATTTAGGAGGTGCCCAGATGCTGCTCTCTAATATAACTTATGTAATATTGTAGCAGAAAGGACAGATTTCTCAGGGGCCATTAGATCCTAGTGCTTGATAAATGTAGAACGCTCATTTGCATGCCCCGCTCTCTCCCCACATTTGTCCTGAGTGGAGAATTTCTATTTTAGTCCCAGACTAGTTGAGGGAAGCTGAGAACTGCATTGTCTAAGCTGTTGATTTGTTTCATGAACACAGACCTTTCCGTCCTTCTGTGACATCTGTTGGTCGCATTAAGAACTCCTGCCACACTATCCAGCGCATCACACTGAATGGAGACAGCCTCAACTCAGAAATCACTCTGCTGGGGGGGAATGACAAAGGAAGCTTCATCAGCTCTGTCAAGCTGGGATCCCTAGCAGAGAAAGCAGGCCTCCGGGAGGGACATCAGCTGCTTCTGGTGAGCATTAAACAAACAACAAACAGTGTGTGCTTATTGCACTAATCCCCCGTGTTTCTTTTTTCTTCTTTTAATTATCTAGTAATGACAAAACATGAGCATCTCTGCAGCCAATATTCCTACATCTTTAGATCCAATCAGGAATCCTGCTGAGCGCGTCTGGAAGTGGGGGTATTTGTGGGCTTCCCAGACACCTGCACAATTACAGCTTACAATGACTCCAGCTGGAAGAAGCTGGGACAGGAGTGACTGCCCCCTCCTTTTACACCCTTCCTTATAGTGATACCCCTTGGAAAAGACTAGCACGGGAGTGGCTGTGAGCTTTCCCTGTCACCTCTGTCTTGTGTGTTTGCTTGTTTGTTTGTTTTCTCTTGTTCGGTTTGTAGAGGCTGGTAGGAGGCAGTGTGCTGTGAGAGAAACAGAGCCCTGATTAGGCAGCCAGACAGTCAGCCAGCAGCACAGGTGCAGCAAACAGAGCTGTAAATAGGGGAGTTTGAGTGGGAGTTTGTAAGGGGAGTATAGAGGTAGGGATGTGTGGTCTTCTGATTTTGATCTAGTGTTTGTGTGTTTGGGTCTTTGTGTGTTTGTTTGCTTGTTTGTTTGTTTGTTTGTTTGTTCCTTGACAGGAATTTAGGCAGGAAAGCTATGGCAGGTACAGAGGCAGCAGTGGTAGTGACCCAAGCCATGGAAGAGACAATGAAGATGACCGGATGTGGAAGCTGTGGGATGTACATGATCCTACAGCGGGTACCTGAAAAAAAATTGTTTCTATGAAGTTCCACTTGATAGAGCTGATGGAAGAGAAGATCCGAAGCATGGAGATGTGGGTAAAGTATGGTGGAGTTTTGAGGGGGATTTGAGCAGATGATGGAGCAAAGGCAAGAGGAGGCTGAAGGGAAAAGTCAAGACTTGCAGAGGCAAGCGGGACTGAAAGGACTCAGAGCAGAGCCTGATGGGTGAGGAGAGTGATCAGTGGAAGCATGTGACTACAAGAACCAGGCTGAGGAAAAGACTGGCTGGTGAAGGAGAAATAGAGCTCAGGAACAGGTTTGCTGAGTTGGAAAATGAAGAAGGGGCACAGCAGGCTGTAACTGAAGCAGGGAGGGCAAGGAAGAAGAGAAGAGTGGCTAGTCCTACAAGAAGAGGGGAAGAGTCAATGGAGATAGCCAGAGTTCAGAGCCCAGCAGGATACAGGATGACTTGCAGAAGATTGTAAGGGAGAATAGAAGACAAGAGGACTCGCAGCCAGAAAGAACAGGAGGAAGACTGGAGAATCACACCATTACCAGGAAAAGGCAGGTCTACATGTTTGGGGACTCCCTACTAAAAAGAACAGACTGGCCTGTCACCAGAGCTGAACCAGAGAACATAAGGGTGTGCTGTCTGCCAGAAGCTAAGATATGGGATGTGGACTTGAGGCTAAAGAGGATCCTAATGAAAGCAGAAAAGAATCCACTGATTATCCTTCATGTGGGAACAAATGACACAGCTAGATTCTCACTGGAACATTTAAGGAAATGGAGGCTCATGTGATGATCAGAGGGATTCTGCCTGTCCCTAGAGGAGGAGAATGAAAGCGAGACAAAGTTATGATGATCAACAGATGGCTCAAGCAGTGGTGCTATTAGGAGGACTTTGGGATGTTTGACCATTGGGAGTCATTCGTGGACAGAAGACCGTTCTCATGGGATGGACTCCACCTGAGTAGGAGGGGAAATAGATTTCTGGGATGGAGGTTGGCACAACTCATTAAAAGAGCTGTAAACTAGGAACTCGGGGGGGAGTTGGTTGGGAGAAGCTCATGTAATCTCCATGTCTGATTTTAACATTAAGAGGAAGGAAAATCAAGTAAGAATGGACACAGCAATGGAGAAAGGAATGGCTAATATAGTTCCTATTTTTTTAAAAAGCGGGGGGAAGTAATCCAGGAAACTACAGGCCTGTTAGTTTGACCTCAATTGTATGCAAGGTCTTGGAACAAATTTTGAAAGAGAAAGTAGTTAAGGATATAGAGGTGAATGGTAATCAGGATAAAATACAACATGGTTTTACAAAACGTAGATCTTACCAGACCAACCTGATCTCCTTCTTTGAGAAGATAACTGACTTTCTAGACAAAAGAAATGCAGTAGATCTAATCTATCTGGATTTCAATAAAGCATTTGATACAGTTCCACATGGAAAATTATTAGGTAAATTGGAGAAGATGGGGATTAATATGAGAGTTGGATAAGGAACTGGTTAAAGGGGAGACAACAACATGTCATACTGTAGGGCTGGAGGGAAGTTACTAGTGGAGTTCCTCGGGGTCGGTCTTGGGACCAATCTTACTTAACAGTTTTATTACTGATCTTGACACAAGTGAGAGTGTGCTAATAAAATTTGCAGATGATACCAATTTGGGAGGCATAGCCAATACAGAGGAAGACCGGAATATCATACAAGGAGATCTGGATGACCTTGTAAACTGGAGTAATAGAAATGGGATGCAGTTTAATAGTGCAAAGTGCAAGATCATGTGTTTAGGGACTAAGAACAAGAATTTTTGCTATAAGCTGGGGACTTTTCAGTTGGAAGAGACAGAGGAGGAGAAAGATCTGGGTGTACTGGTTGATCACAGGATGACTATGAGCTGTCAATGTGTTGCAGCCATGAAAAATGTTGTCCTAGGATGCATCAGGCGAGGTATTTCCAGAAGAGACAGGGAAGTGTTAGTACCATTACACCAGGCACTGGTGAAACCTCATCTGGAATACTGTGTGCAATTCTGGATGTGATTGGATCCCCGGGGTGCAGCCTGTGACCATGGGACCGCTGTTCCCTCTGAACTCTCTCCAGCCTGGGTTGCCTCTCACAATGCCTTGCTAGTGACCAGCAGCAAATCCCTCCAGGGGCTGTTATCACTCAGCACAACCACATGTGGAGACCCAACACCTAGCTAGATTGCATGAATGCTCCCAGAGCCACTCATGAATCACAGAGAGAAAGGCACCAGAGTCAAATCCCCCCAGCTCCCAGCACTGTACCTCGGGAATATACGGTTTTGCACTGCTCAAGATGAGCAGTGCAAATTTATTAACTGGTTTGCCACTTCATCAATGGAAAGTGGATATACACCAGCCTTTGTATAAAACCTGAGCAAATTTACCACACACTTCAGGCAAACTCACTGGTAAAGATAAACAGTTAAACAAAAGATAGATTTTAAGTGACTATAAGTGACAGGCAAAAAGTCAGAGTTAGTTACCAAAAGAAACAAAATATAAGCACACAGTCTAAACTCTCTACCCTATTAGACTGGGGAACAACTAGACTAAGCAGTTTTTCTCTCCCCACTGGATATTGCAGTCCTTAATATACTGATTTTCCCTTAAATCTGGGCCAGTCTCCTCTCTTGGAGTCTTCAGTCTTCTTCCAAGTGTCTTGGTTGCTTGCAACATAGTTGGGGGCAGGAGAAAGGCAAAGCATGGGCCTGCTCTATTCTGTTTTATAACCTCAGTCCCATGTGCTTGGGGAACACACAAGTCCAGGCATGTCTGGTGGGCATTACTGAGTCTCTAGGCAAGATTGAGCAATTCCCATGGTGTGGCCTCATGCAAGTGAGTCATTGAATTGTAGCTTCCTTGTTGGACAATGGTTGTTGATGGGTTGATTGACACTGCCTGGGTGTTGGTTACTTTCCTTGCTGTTGCATCTGAGGAGCTAATATCTGGCTGATTCCCCAACTTACAGAATGTTTTAGTGACAACCATACAACACAATTCTCATAACTTCATATGCATTAATGATACGCATATATGGATAGAGAAATGACTTTCAGCAGATCATAACCTTTCCCCTGGTACCTTACAAGGCATGCTTTATATGTAAGATCACAAACATATAAAAATAAGGAATATGGGGGTTATAGGACACTCCCCCAAGGTATAGAATGTCACACTTGATATCCCATGTTTAAGAAAGATGAATGCAAACTGGAACAGGTGCAAAGAAGGGCTTACTAGGAGGATCTGAGGAATGGAAAACCTACCTTATGAGAAGAGACTCAAAGAGCTTGACTTGTTTAGCCTAACCAAAAGAAGGCTGATTGTTCTCTATGAATACATCAGAGGGATACATGCCAGGGAAGGAGAGGAGTTATTTAAGTTAAGCGCCAATGTGAACACAAGAACAAATGGATATAAACTGGCCATCAACAAGTTTAGGCTCGAAATTAGGTGAAGGTTTCTTACCATCAGAGGAATGAAGTTGTGAAACAGCCTACCAAGGGAAGCAGTGGGGGTAAAAAACCTAACTGGCTTCAAGACTGAGCTTGATAAGGAGGTAACGGTATGATGGGACTGCCTACAATGGCATGTGGCCCATCTGCAACTGCCAGTAGCAAAAATCCCCAATGGCTGGAGATGGGATGCTAGATGGGGAGGGCTCTGAGTTACTACAGAGAATTCTTTCCCAGGTATCTGCCTGGTGGGTCTTGCCCACATGCTCAGGTTCTAAGTGATCACTATATTTGGGGTCAGGAAGGTATTTTTGCCCAGGTCAGCTTGGCAGAGATCCAGGGGGGTGGGGGTTCGCTGACTTCTGCAGCATGGAGCGCACATCACGTGCAGGTTTAAACTAGTGTAAATGGTGAATTCTCTGTAACTTGAAGTCTTTAAATCATGATTTGAGGACTTCCAGTAACTCAGCCAGAGGCTAGGAGTCTATATCAGGAGTGGGTGGGTGAGGTTCTACAGCCTGCAATGTGCAGGAGGTCAGACTAGATAATCATGATGGTCCCTTCTGACCTTAATGTCTACGAGTCTATGAGCTGTTATCCTTAAAACTGTTATACTCAGTAGCCACTTCTGCCTGGAGAAGCTGTCATTGTGGTAGCTCTGTGTTTTTGTTCAGCCCCATGGCTTGTGCACCATTCCCTACTATGATTCCTGCAGGAACTGGACATACTATGAGCTTCCCCCCGCCACCAGCATTCCTACGCCCTTCCCTATTGCCGCTCTTGATAGGAGAAGCCGGGAAAGGAATAGCTGCTGGCTTACCCTAAAGCCACCATCCCTATACCATTCCCAGTAGTGACTCCTACTGGGGAAACATGGATTATCATGGAGTTACAGTTCTGTCAACTTCTAGAATTTCCAGAGGAGAGAAAAGAAGCTACAGACAAATCATTTAAATGTAATTGCACTGCTAGCAAAAATAGGCAGGTTGTTTAATCTAGAAAGAAACTACAGAATGTAATGGATGGCCTAATTGTCTCACACACTGAGCTCACAGCTAAGAGTATCTCTTTCATCTAGCTGGAAGGCTGCATCAAAGGGGAAAATCAGAGTGTTCCCTTGGATACCTGCACAAAGGAAGAAGCTCACTGGACAATTCAGAGGTGCAGTGGACCAGTAACACTCCAGTATAAACCAAACCATGAAGGTAAGACCTAAAGTTTAGCTCATCACAGATTGCTGAAATTCTAGTTAAGGCAAGATTGAAAGCAGACATAGCTCATACATCTGTCATTCCAAGAGTCTGGAGAGCTTACTGGGTGGGTCATTGGAGACAATAATCACAATGTGCCAGATGATTTTTGTGCACTATTTTCTGTGATGTAACATGGTGTGCTACGTTTTCTTTTACACCTCTAAAGTCTGATTTAACAGTTACACTTTGGAGTTTACCTTGTTTATTACTGTTGCAGTTTTATCTTATCTTTAACAGCTGAAGCACGTGCATGGTGAATGGAGTTTGGTTTTAATGATCATGGCTTGTAGCCATAATTTGGTATTTTGGATTAAAAATTACATTCCAAAACCCATTTTTTACTTGTGTAGCTATGTTGCCCCCTTCTTTATCCTAGTCAGGGGAATTCAGTTGTACAGATCATGCTGGAAGTGATTTCTTTGATTTTCCTTTGATGTTTAAGTAGAAAAGAATATCACCCTTTTTTGAGCACCACTTGGCTGCAGATAAAGCATGTTACAGATTGTGGGGAGTGCCGCTTACAGCTGTTAATAAAGCGAATAGCCTGCCATTAGACCACCTGGTAGAACTCATGTTATACTTGCAGGATTAAGTATAATAGCTTAAGCTTTTCAGCCTGTGTCTTTGTTGGGAAGTTCACTGTTTTATGGATGATTTGTATAAAACCTACCAGAAATGATGTTGTCTGAATGTATCCTTACAACAGGAATCTCTTATGGACTGTGATACCTGCAGCGTGAGCTGCTCCCAAACTATTCCAACTATCACTCTATCAGTATGAGTTTCCTCTCAGAAGTGCCCTGTCAATTTAAACTAGGATTTCAGTGCAGTGAACTTCTACCACCACAGTGCCTCCTCACTGAAAGCTAGGAATACAGCAGCACTTGGCCACAGATTGACCATGCTTGGCTCCTTCCTTTGTTGCTGCAGGTTACAGGAAACTGCTGTCGGAACTGGAGGAAGGGTTGATCACGTCAGGGGACTCATTTCACATCCGCCTGAATCTGAACATCTCTAGCCAGCTGGACTGCTGCTCCCTGTCGGTGAAGTGTGATGAGATTGTGCATATTCTTGACACCATGTACCAGGGGAAGTGTGAGTGGCTGTGTGCCAGAGTTGACCCTTTCACTGACAGGAACCTGGAAACGGGGACCATCCCCAGCTACAGCAGGTGAGCATAATGCAGGCTGAAATAGGACAGTGACCGTGACCACGAGCAGCAACTATATGAGCACTGTTGTGTAAATCAGTACCTGCTATAATGGGGGGAGGTGCAACTCTCAGGGTTGGTGATCAGGATGGGTCTTTGGTTGCAACATAAGCATAAGCATGTGAGCATAAGGGTTTTGAGGGGGAGACCCCAGATTTTATTAGGAGACTGTGGGTTTCTTAGAGAGCAGGATAGGAAGATGTACAATGGAGACCCCCCTTTTCCTCAGCTGTGTACCACAGTCCTGCTGACTATTTTGTTCTGTGT
This sequence comes from Mauremys mutica, assembly GCF_020497125.1. NCBI lineage: Eukaryota > Metazoa > Chordata > Testudines > Geoemydidae > Mauremys > Mauremys mutica. Next base: position 75,890,739 of record NC_059082.1, on the reverse strand, counting down.
CTTCACTGTGTGATTCATCCATTCCTCATTGCTGTTCTCTGTAGTCTTTTCCCAAACACTGACCATTGCATCCACTCTTCCTCTTGATGACCTCAAATGCGTCTTCTTGATCCACATGTTCACTGTTTCTTGCAGAGCCCAGCAGCTCTTTCTGGTGAAGCTACAGCGGTTGATGCACAGAGGCAGCAGGGATGAGACGGAAAGTTCATCCAACACTCTTCGAGCACTCCGGGTAGGTCTCCACAGCCAGGGTCTTTCCACACCAATTGCTCCAGCACTCGATATTGCTCACTACTTCATCTTTACCTTACATTCCTGTTGTGAATTACCCTCTGGAAGCTTCCTTTGGTCCACTCTGTGGGTAACTGTCTTGTGTCTCCATTCCTTTTACCCACAGTGTTCCCTGCTCAGGGTCTAGCTCCAGTATTATTTTAACTCCTGATGCTGACAGGGAGAAGTCGCCACATGTTTAATAGCCACTCTACCTGGCCTCTAGTCTCTTTAAGTCTTCCACACCTCTAATCTTCCAAAGGTCTTTCCCTCAATCGTACATGGGGAAGAAACTGTGTCCTTAGAGCTAATAATCAGAATTTTTTCTCTCCTGTCTTGAACAAGCATCTAACCCTTAGAATTCTCTTTGTCCTGGGCCCAAAGAATCTGTCTCCTCCAAAAGTATATCCCATGCAGAGAAGTGGGATTACTGTATCTTCTGTGCATCACGTCTTCAGACTTTTTCCCTTACTCACAGTGATACTAGGTTGTCTATTCCTTTAGCCCCAAGAGTTCCTACTGTGTACATTAGTACATTGGTTTTCTGCTGTATTAGCCACCATGTGTGCACCTAGCACTCCTTTAACACACTTTGGGACCACACATAAGAATGCTTCCAATAATGCAGAGATGCTACACTCACCATTTGGATTAAACTTCAAACAAGGTAAAGTACCAGATGGTCCTCCAGTCTCCTCTGATCAAGTGTCAGGGTAGATGGCAATCACTGGCATCAAAGCATGACTGGATGCAAATAGCCCTGCCATCCCACAATAAACTGGTCACTGCACAGGTGGCCTCTGGTCAAATCTCTAGTGCAGACACAGTCACAAAACTTCCTCTGAAGAGAGGCATGTGGGGAAGTAGTAACAGGAGCAGAGTTTCTCAGCCTAGGCAGTGCTAGGTCTGTGGTTTGCACAGAACACTCCTTAACTTTGTAATGGGTATGATTGCTAACAAGTCGCTATCTCCTTAACTGTAAATAGCTGAATAGCTGCTCAAGGCCTGTTTTGGTTTTTGGATGCTACGATTTACTGAAATTGATCTTTTCCTGTACAATTCTTATCAGAATACACTGCAGCCAGAGGACCCACAGAATGACCCCAAAGCCAGCCCTCGCCTCTCCCGCGCAAGCTTCCTTTTGGGACAAATTTTACAGGTAATAAAGTTAAAATTCTCCTCTACAAAACATCAGAGCATGATTTTTCACTGGGAGCTTTGAGTCAGACATCTCTTTGTGACATTCTCAGGTATCATGTTCGCTCAGAGTCTAACTTCCCGTGCTGGAGACATTGTACAAGTGCTTATGATTGTCACAAAGAGCTTTAACATATGAGAAATCTGATTGATTTATACTTTCTAACTGTCCCTGTCATGCGGGACCTTTAGCTTTTAATACTCTCATCTCCATTATTAATACAATCTGGATATATCATACAGCCCTGCCCTGAAGGGCTAAAATGGACCTCATCTGAAGCATGACAATAAATTCTCTTGGCCAGACTAACTCTCTTGGTACTTAGGAGAATGAAATCCCAGAAGAGAATAGTTTTTTTAATTTCAGGGCCAGATATCGTGGAGAGGATGGCGAACGGGTGGGTGAATGGTATGATTAATAGATTCCAAGGTCAGATGAGACCATTGCGATTATCTAGTATGAACTCCTGTATAACACAGGTCATTGAACTTCCCCCAGACAATTCCTAGAGCAGATCTTTTAGAAAAACATCCAATCTTCATTTAAAAATTGTCAGTGATGGAGACTCCACCATGACCCTTGGTAAATTGTTCCAATGGTTAATTACTCTCACTTAAATATTTGCACCTTATTTCTAGTCTGAATTTATCTAGCTTCAGTTTCCAACCATTGGACCATGTTAAGCCTTTCTCTGCTAGACCGAAGAGCACATTATTAACATAAATCCCCAAGGGTGTGGTTGGGAAGGTTAGAAAATGCACAGGGGGGGAGTGAATATTTGGGTGGATGGTGTATGAAAGAAGCATTTTGTTGGGTGTTAAATTCTGCTATAGGAAAAAAATGTTGAGTGCTGACAAGCTAAATGTTGGGGGGTGCAATAAGGTAAGGGTACAGAAATGGGTAGTCTCTGGAACTGCTGTGCTAACATTCGGAGTGGGCATGCTACTCCCCAGTGAGTCCATCCGTAGTAACTCTGTTGATGCCGGAGGGTTTTGAGAAAGAAATAGAACATGACTCATAAGTAGAGAGAACAAGAGGAAAAGAATTCCACAAGGGAATAACAAAAGCGGAAGGTCAGATCTACGTTGTTTAAAATAGCCCTGAAATTCAGCCAGCAGCTCCGTGGAAGGGTTGGTGAACCTGTAGCCCTGTTTTTGCTAGACACAGAGGTAATTCAAATCTGGTAGATAATGGAGAGGGGCATGGAGCGAACAAATATATGGAAGAATAAAGAATATAATTCCATAGAATGGGTGAGGGTCAAGCCTCTTTGTTTGCTCTTTCAGTTTGTTAGCAGGTCTGAAAACAAATACAAACGTATGAACAGCAATGAGCGAGTCCGCATTGTCACTGGCTATTCCTCCAGTCTGGCCCGGACCTCTTCTGAAGCAATGAAGCTGTTGCCTGATAAACTGGAAGGTAAGGACATAACAGCACAACAGGATTTTACACCCGCTTGACATAGCTTAAATGACTACACAAGTGGGAGGCAGTGCACAATCAGGTCCTAGGCCTTTTCCGTCTCTAATTTTTATGTTCTGCATGTGGCTCAATCCTTGGAGTTTTCTGGAGAGGCAAGGGGAAGATAGCTCTTGAAAACAAGTCCACTGGCCTGAAACTTCCTATTTTGTTGACAACTGTTCCTAGGTTCTCTCCTGTTCTTCCTCCAAGGAGGTATAACTCCAAGTAGTGAATTAGAGTTAAACAAAGGAAAATTTAAGCTGTTAATCAGGAAAAAATGTCAAACTGAGTGGTCTATTTAGCTGTGAAATAGTCTCCCAAGGACAATGACGAGGGGCTATTGCTTGAGTCATTTAAAACTAGACCAGACATTGCACTGGAGAATATACCGTAGGGGAAGCACTGCTCTGGGTGGAGGGATGGATAAGATGACCAAACATGCAATTCCCTTCTTTAATGTATGTGAGTCTTCTACATCCTTCTGCTAGTACTGGTGAAGAACAAACTAGATTGTAAACGGTCTCCTCTTTACTCAGATTTGGATTCAGAAAGTGAAATCAATAAGAGCCTAAGTCTGATCCCCTATAGTTTGGTGCGACCAATCCACTGTGACCGCAGGCGCCCGGTCCTCTTCACTCCCACTATGCTTGCAAAGACCTTGGTGCAGAAGCTTCTCAATTCTGGAGGTGCCTTGGAATTCAACATGTGCAAGCCAGGTAAATGTGTAAAAGATTGCAGTACGTATTAAATTTAGCAAGCCTTTTTACTATAGGCATACAAACGCCAGCTGCTGGGACTCCTGCTGCCATGTCACCACGCAGCATAGCTCTGCATCCTGCAACGTGACAATTTGTAAGAACATTCTGAATGTGTCTGAGATATCTATGGTCCTGAGGTGCTGTGTCTGTGAACGTTGTACATGTGTAGGTTCTATAGTTGCCATGATACACTCCAGGGACTGGCATGTTGTGAGTGTTCTTTGTCAGTACTAATGTGTTTAACTCTAGGTAGTGTGACATTTCGATCAGCTCGTGTCTAGCTGTTGCTATAATGATGAATATCTTCCTTCCAACCAATGATAGGTTTCTTTCCAGTCCAGGGCATGAAGATCTTGCATTTGATCTTCTCCAAAGACTGGGTTTTTGAGTGAAACTCTTTCTTGTTAACTGTTTACCATTCAAAGCAGTATCCTGCTCCGTGATTGCTCTGGGATACACTACTGTCATAGCTCCAATTAAGCGCCACCTCTCTTCCACTCACCAGACAGCTATGAGGATCCAGGTGCTGAATCCCTTCTGTTTTAAGCCTGCAGACCATGAACAGAGTACAGTCACTCCCCCGGTTTAGGATCCCTAACATGCCTTCAGAGTACAGACCTTAATCTGGCACCCGCTCCTGAGAGCTTAGACTGCACAGCCCAGTCCCTAGAACCAGTGCTGGTCCCTCAGGATGTGTCTTCACAGCACAGTTATCTCGGGTTGTAACTTGACTGTGACCACTAACTCAATTCCCATCCACACACGCAAATCTCTAGCTTGAATTAATTGGTGCTGTAGGCTTGGGCTAGCTAGCCCATTGGTGGGGTCTTGGGCTGAAGCTCAAGTGCTTCTGAGTAATACAGCAGGGATGCAACAGCTTAAGTTGCAACCACTCCACAGCAACTAATCAAAATGCACCCTCAGACTCCTGCCATAGCTTAAACACACCCTCTTTCAGAACTCCACCTGCAGTTTTGAGGCTTCTGGGTTTCCTCTTAGGGGCACGTGGTAAGGTGTAGCACATAGCACATACAGACGTCGCACAGGATTCTAACACATTATTGCTCTTTCTTAATAGCAGGAGACACATAGCCCTATACACAAATAAGAAACCCTATGTGCATTGCACTGCCTTAGTTTCTCCACCATTCTGGAGCATTCTGTGGGCTGGAGTCAGAGTCCTTTGAGGCCATCCAGCATCCTTCCATTGCAGTGCATGGTTTGTGTTCTGAAACATGGAGCCTTCTCCCCCTGCACACCCATGCCAGCTTTGGCTGGCCAGTCCATCCTCTTCCCCTCTCCTGCCCACACTTTCTGTGTGTCTCCCTATGAGCCCTTTCATAGCTTTTCAGTTCTTCAGTCAGGTGACTCCTCAATCAGCCTGTTCTGATGACCCCAGACCCTTATCGGGTGACTTCATTGCCAGGTGATCTCTCCCCTGACAAACCAATTTTCCTGGTTTGGAACCAGTCAATTGTCTAGGATCTTTATATTTGAACAGAAGACCATCCGAGTTAATGACCCACTGTTGTCAGCCCGTTCGAATTTCAGTCCAACACGGAGGTAAAGAGGTCACAGAGAAGTCAAAAGGGAGTTTGCAGCTTGGTAAAGTTACCGACAAAGAATTCATAATCCAACACAATAATAATAAATTATACAAACAGATTCCCCAGATCATCACAACTATCTCATGAAGAGAGACTCCCAGTACCCTGGTCTCTGTTATTAGGAACAACTTAGACTGATATAAATACAGTAATTTTAAGAGTCTAATTTACTCTGCCATTTGTATAGTTTGTTTACTATTCTGTATTTCACACACCTTGCATAGTGAAATTGGTCTGTTGCTAGTCAGATTGATTTTCAGATTCCTAGGCTCTGTACCGTGCTGTAGAGTTTGGTTTGCAGTGTTTATTTAGTATGAGTACAAGAGCTGGGTAAGCTCTTCGGAGGAGGGACCATCTCTCTGCTATGTGGTTGTCCAAGACCTAGTACAACGGGCTGGGACCCCTTAGCCCCATGGCAACACCAATAATAATGTGGTGATATAGTAACCTAATACTGTGTGAAATGCTGTCTAAGCTACTACCCAGCCTTGTGATTTGGTGCTGTGGAACATAGTTGCTCTTTGATTTTAGGTGTTGGTATAGTTTTTACTACATCATATTGTTGTAATTGGGTGCATTGATTGTGTTGTGGTGATTGCTCAGAAATTCACTGGCGCAGGCCATATTTGAGGCTTCAGTTCAATTAAATGATGAAATGAGACCAGCACTCAGGAAGACTCTTGGTCTTCTTTCCCTGTACCGTCAGAGTCCTGTCTGAATTCCTGCGGGACAGTTTCCTAGGTGCACATATTATGTGAACCTACTAACCTTCCTTTCATCCCCCTCCCTCTCCAGATATTGTGACAAAGGAAGAGTTCCTAAGGAAGCAAAGGACGGAGACTATCATCTTTTCCAGAGAGAAGAATCCAAACGCCTATGAATGCATTGTACCTGCCAATATTGAGGCCGTCACTGCCAAGGTGAGGGTTGTGGAATGTAGCCAGTATTTAGGCTGTCTACAGAGCGGGTTGCTTTTCATAAAAAAAGTGGTCAGTTAACTGCCATATTAAGGGCTTATGTTTTCAGAGTAGCTTCTTTTTTCTCCCTTTCACATCCTGTTCCCAGATTTCTATTTATCTTTCCCCAAAGAGCTTTAGCTTTGTGCAGTTATCTTTCCTTTCTTTTTGATCCTTAGCCATATCCTTTTACATTTGCACTCTCTCTCTGTGATGGCCTACCTTGATAGAATGAAATACCCTTTCATTTCCTACCCACTCTTCCCTAGTCAGTCCCCCTTTTGTTTCGGCTGTGTGTGAATGCAAAAGAGAGAGACGGGGAGCTAGACAAGGAAAAGGATAGACTGGGATACAGAGAGAGACAATGATATGCAGTATAAAGATAACATTGTCAGACAGAGAGATAGCTTCAAATACAGTGTATTTGTTACACGGTGGAGAAAAAAAGGATTAAAGTGAGTAGTTGGTTGTTTTTCAGAAGTAATTACAGTATATGTTCTCTTTGAACAAAGACCACACCCGTGCATGTGACTATATAATATATGTCTGACTTTATTTTTTATTTATAGTATTTTAGCTTGTTCATTACCTTTAGTTCGGGTCACTCATTTTTAAACCTTTGCAAAAGGAGAGCTCTCATACTGAGTACTAAAATGAGCTTTTGTCTGATAGGCTAGTTGTGGATTCATGGGAGGAGTTTGGACCTGAAATGTACATTTGATGTAAAGGTTTTACATCAGGTCTGATGAATGAAGAGCAATTCACCTGACCCTATTGAGATATGTCTGTCTGTATCACAAGATATTAGTGTAAGATACTAGCTGTGGATGTTCCCTCATGACCCTGTTATGACTTTATGTTTTTAGAATAAGCATTGTCTGCTGGAAGCTGGAATAAGCTGCACAAAGGATTTAATCAAAGCCAAGATATATCCCATTATTCTCTTTATCAGAGTCTCAGAGAAAAACATCAAGAGGTTCAGGTAACATATCAAATCTTTGGAACATATGCTATTGTGTCTTTGTCACTGAATAACACTATAGTCCAATGACTTTATCATGGGAGCGGGGGAGCTTCTTCTTGCTAATCTAGTACTTCAGTATGGCTCTGTTTCCTCCCATGACTCCTCCCCAGAAATATGACCACTGAAGTAGCTATGAGTTGCCCCAAATCCAGCACTCTGTCACCACTCCTGATGGCAATGTTTGTTGCAGGAGGACGGCATTGGACTGGACTATCTGTGCGCTTCCCCACACTGAGCACTCCTGTGCCATTCCCTACTGGGAAAGATTGGGTCTGGAGTAGTGATAATCTCCCTACAATGAGCACTCCTTCATTGTTCTCCATGTCAGTTTTGGTGGGAGAGGACATGACCGGAGTAGCTGTCACATTCTAGCTGTCCTACACCCTTCTTTACATCAACTCTTGCTGGGAGAGAGGGACATTGTAGGGATTCACTTTAAACACAACCCTGTTTTTGCTTATTTTCGGCTTGGTCATCTGATGCAGGAAGCTGTTGCCAAAGCCAGAGACTGAGGAGGAGTTCCTACGCATGTGTCGCCAGAAGGAGAAAGAACTGGAGACACTACCATGCCTTTATGCCACCCTAGAGGCAGACATGTGGAGCAGTATCGAGGATCTCATCCGAATAATCAAGGAGAAGATTGGGGAAGAGCAGCGTAAAACCATCTGGATAGACGAAGATCAGCTATAAAAATAGCAGCAAATAAAATGGAGCTCAGTGGCAATGAAAGGACACCGTAAAGTGGAGCTGAGGCTTTCAGAATTCTCTGATGCAGTGCCGGCTGCTCCTGTTTCATCTTTGCTGGCTGGGGACTCTTGCTGCTGGCAGAATTTGTGTGTCGAATGAAATCAGAGCTGTGTGTTTAACAGTGAGTGTCCCAGATGCTAGGTAGCTAGGACATGGATGAGAACGCTGCTACCGGCATAGCGCCGGATCCCCCATTCAGAGTCGGCAGCTGTTTAACACATGAGAAGGCCAAAGATCTCGAGAGAGAGCTTGAGGTAATTTATTATGTATAAAGATGGACCTCATTAATCTCCTGACGTGACCAGAGTAGTGAAATCTATAGGGAGATAAAGGATCAGGGTCAGGCTGAAGGACATGGAACCTATGGAGCACCCCACGCCCAGTCCAAAGTGAGAAGCTGAGTATATTCCATTAAAGAAGCTGCAAGGTGCCCAGTAGCAACAAAAACACTGCAACTGATACCCTCCGCAGCTACACAGCCCTGTGTGTACACGTATGTGCAGTCATGTGGGAAGGAAAGAAAATAACCCTTGTTCCTGGCATTAATGAAAATGACAATTTATTTTCCCTTTATTTTTAAACCTCAGTTCTGTTTAGCAATTTACAGCAGCCTGCTTAGTCGTGGCACCCTCAACAAAGCAAACTCCCAGCTCCCCAATGGCAAATCAAACCTTTCCAAATGGGCCCACACTTCACTTAGTTGATCCCCGTTACTGTTATTTTACTAGTCCCACTACTTCAATCCTGAATTTCAAAAAGATGCCAATATAGTTAAAAAGTAGAGTGTATAAAACTATAACTCAACCCATCTTAATCTACGGAACAGAGACTTGGCCAGCCACAAGAAAGGAAATCAGTATGCTCTCCGCCATGGAAATGAAGATGTTGAGATTGTCAAATGGTTGGATGCTCCATGATAGGAAATGTAATGAGGTTGTAAGGGGCCTTATTTGGGTTGCCGCAACTGAAGACAAGTTGAGGAAGGTTAGGTTATGTCGATATGGAGACCTGAGAGCTATATTGGTAGAATGGCTCTTGCAATGATTGTAGACAGAAGAGGACAAAAGGGGAGACCAAAGACTTGGTACATAGACCAAATATCTGTAGACCTCAGAGAAACCAATCTGCATGATAGCCGGGCATACAATCATGAGTTTTGGAAGAAGGCTATAAAAGTCGCTGACTCCCAATAGGGAAGTGGCAAAAAAGAAGAATTTTGGTGCAGGACTAACACTCCTGGAAACTGGATGTCTGCATTTACCCCAGAGACCTACATGCTTCCCCAGCACTGCATCTGCCAACATGCCCGCTCTGAATAGGAGGGGCCATTTTTAGAGGATGATTGGGGAAGTTTTTCCTCTAGGGGAAGTTCAGTTTTTGTGACCCATTCAGTCTTTGGCCTCTGCCATGATTGCCAGCATGGAAGCCAATGAGCATCACACTTGGCTTTAGACATCTGGGGTAAAATTTTCAAAAGTGTCTAAATTACTTAGGAATGTGGGCCCCATTTTCAAAGCACTGCCTTCTGTTGACAGTCAGTGGGACGTAAGCTCCTTTGTCACTTATGTGCTTTTGAAAATGTTACGCCTGAACACTAGGCACTGGATTGAAACCACCAAATTAATTTTCACAGCAGCCTTCCAATAATAATGATGTGCACCACTACTGACCTGGAATAAATGAAACAGTGACCTGTGACCGTACATCCCTTTTCCCTTGAGTCATCCATGCCTCCCCATTTGCCTTCCTTTTTAGATGGATTCTACACTGAAAGTTGTCATTGCTCCTGTGCTCATCCAGAGTCCCTTGTTTCAGTGCTTCAGGCCAGCATGCAGCAGCTGGTAATAAAAAGGCACACAGCGCCCAAGCAAAACATCTGGCACTGTCACAGTTGCTAGATGAGTGACTGCATTATCCTTGGGAGGTGTCTCTGATGTTCATGTGTGCTGGGTGCCTCTCCACGGTGATGCACTTTTTTCTGTCCTGGTCAGCTTGCCAGACTGTGCCTACACATGCAGTGGTGTACTTTATTATTTTTTTCTTATGGTACCTTATAGAAATCATTGCCTATTTTCCCTCTCATTCCCTGCTACTGTGCCCATCACATCATTAATGTTTGAAAAGCTGTTCATAGCAAGTATTTCTCTGAGAATAGTTAGTTGTCTGTCCTACTCCATATGCTGGGAATCTGCCCTCTTCTGCAGTGTAGGGGAGTAGAGAGATTATACCACTACTAGTAGTTTGTAATCCCAAAGTTTTTTTTACAGATTATAGTATGCATATGCAATGACATGCAACCATCCTGTGGCAGGGGGTAACAATCAACTGGTTTACTTAGCACATTGCATGATTCTCTAGAGGGCATTTGTCACTTACAAGAGCTGAAGGCAACATCATTTAGGAGGGCTACATGTCAGAGTGGCATTTTCCAGGTATTTGTAATGTCCTGAGACCACAAGGCTTAGTGATGAACCATCTTTATGCAGAGACAATGGGAAGGTGACAATAGAGACTGAGGTTGGATGAGATGATAGAACTAATTCTTTTTGTAAAAGGAGTGACTCCATGGAAGCAATGCAGTCTCCTGGCACCTTAACGCACCTACTGTGATTTCCACGGCCGTTGATACTGTAAGGAATTGTGAGTGTCTGCTGGTGTGAACTAGTGGAGTCATCCCTAGCTCAACAGGCAGAACTCCCAGTTCTAGTACGCCCAATTCCTTTACACAGGTGTCTGGCAACCTGTATAGTATGTGGAATCCGCATCCATTTTTCCAGGCTGAATTATTGGAGATGGGCTGGAAGTTTCGTTCCCCATCTGATCCCCAGATGTGAACTCAAGGGGCAGAGCCACAGCTGGCGTACATTGCCATAGCCTCATTGAAGTCAGTGGAGTTATCTATGACAACATACACCAGCTGAGGATCTGGATCCTGATCCAAGTGTCACCTCTCTGTAATGGGGCAAACTAACCTCTGGTATCTACACATATGCAAACAAATATGTGTTTTTCCAAATTTGAGGGTGTTCAGCATTGGTGTTCAGACTCCGCCTGCTCCAAAAATAGGTTTGAGATCCACCCTTGGAGCTGGGGCTCAGTTCCAGGTTTTTGATTCATCTAGTTCTTATTTGTGATGTAGCTTTTTAAATTACCAACCCCACCTCCCTCAGTCACCCAGACATTCTTTTGAGCGCAGCCAATCTGTTAATCATCCTTGGGTAGCAGACAACATTTATTCCGAGTTTGTAAGGGATTAGGAGCAATAACTAAGCAAATTGCCCACCAGACAACTAATTGGAAATTGGTTTCATTTATTGTAGAATAAAGATGGGCCAAAAATCCCAGTCTGAACTCTCCTGGGTGTGGGGGTCTGAAATCTAGATTAGAATCCAAGCTTTCCCAAATGTCAGGGGGTTCGCTCTTTAGCTCAAGGAGTGTCTCTTTATTCTTCATTTGTACAGTCCCTAGCACAATGGGGGTCCTGGTCCAATACTGGGGCTTCTAGGTGCCACCGCGATACAAGTAAATAATATCAGTAAAACAGTCCATTAAAGAAACATTCAAGCTGCAATACCACATTCAAACTGGAATCCAGGGTTTGAATCTGGAGCTTTGGCTCAGGCCCATCTCTACTGAAGATGCATCTGATTTGTATAGGCCTATAGTAAGTAAGCAAAGTTTACATCAAACTCTTAAAATACAAGTTGCTGAAGGTTTGTAATTGGAAGCTGGAAAATGTCTCACCTTTCTTCAAAAATCTTAAGTTGAAAAGGTGAGATTTCCAACATCCAAGGTAATTGCCTTGTCACTTGATGAGCTATTTATTTTCTAAGAACACTTACAGAACCAGGAAATAAAAATCTTTTTAAAAAATGAACTGTTGGAAAATCTATTTCTTTACCCTTAAGTAATTGCAATAAGAAGAGCTGGTTGAAAATTTTCCAATGGTATGTTTTTCCACCAAGAAGTGGAAAATGGAAACATTCCACAGAAGGAAGATAATTTTGATGAAATGTCATTACATCAAAATGAAGCCTTTTGATAATGTTGAAACATTCCATTTTGACATTTTCAGAACAGAATGTTTTGATTTTTGGTTTTGACATTTTTATGTTCATTTTTTTAAGTTGAAATGTTTCAATTCACCCAAAACAAAACATTTTCAAAAATTTAATTTCACAGGAAATTTTGAAATTCTATCAAGTATCAGAGGGGTAGCTGTGTTAGTCTGGATCTGTAAAAGGAGCAAAGAGTCCTGTGGCACCTTATAGACTAACAGACGTTTTGGAGCATAAGCTTTCGTGGGTGAGTACCCACTTCATCGGATGCATGTACATGCATGCAGCTCATGCTCCAAACGTCTGTTAGTCTATAAGGTGCCACAGGACTCTTTGCTGCTTGAAATTCTATGTTTTGCTACAATTTAGACTGAAAACATCTCTCAAAAATAATGGAATTTCCCCCACACAAAAATTCTGGCTCCCACACAGCTCTAGTAAAACAAACTTTGTTTACTATATTTTTGATCAAGTACCAGTAAGTCATGAGTGGGGTATTAAAGTTTATTTATATAACTTTAAAGTAACGTTAATAGTGGTTTACAGTCATCAGATGTGGGGCAGTATTTATGATAATAAAGAAAAGCAAACTAAATACAACTTTCTATTCTGCTTTGCCCAACTCTTAAATTATGCTGTATTGTATAAGTCAGTATCATACAGGTCAGCACAGTGGGGAATTGTTGCACGTAAGAATTTCATGCAAACTTTATTACACAGTATTTGATTTTCTTTTGCATCAGCATGCTGGCTGGAGGCTAACCTGTCAATTGTTCTGCAGTAGCAGACAGCAGTGGTAGCACAATTTGCCAGGGAGGGAGAGCGTACACAAAGCAGATTCCTCCCTACAAAGTTTAGATGGAGGTCAGCTGCAGTTATTATAGAAATGTCTGTATGTTACTTATATATTTGTGTTCGTTTATTCTGAACCATTTTCATGGCCTGAGGTTGGAGGACTCTTGCAGTGACCAAGTGCTGAAATCAGAATGCTGTATCCAGGCAGACTGAATTCAGTGCTGTGGGATTCAGAATTTGCGTGTAAACCCAGTGCTCTCAGGAGGATTAGGACATGCCAAATGGCTACGTAAAATTGGGGATTTTAAGCAGCAGTAATTACTCCATCTCATGATGACTCTGGGGCCGCAAGGCACAGCCAGGGGTTTAGGGCTTCTGCAACAGTGACAATCTAGGATTTTGCATCTGTGTTTAATGCTGAATGAGCTGGAGCACTAGGATTTAATCTAGCCATACTGTTAGACCTACTGATTGCATTTATGGCTGGTTCACTACTCCCCCTTTTAAGTGTGCTAAGAGACTTGCAGCTCTGAAAAAAAGCATTCTTAGAATCCAGATCACTTGCGATTTCTATTCAGTGATTATTGCCCCGATGGGTCTGCTCTGTACATCTAGTCCCCCTGTAAATCAGAGGGTGAGTTACATGCGCACACACATCAGAACAGTCTTGTTACAAGACCTGTAAGACAAGGTGCAGCATTGCAATTTCTGTTTTAATGTAGCACTGTTTCTATTGTTCTACCCACTGAACAAAATTAAAATGTACAAGAAAACTGCCAGCCACTAAATGCTTGGTTCTTCTCTTACAGGTGCTTTTGTTTTTCCCGTTTCAACTGCCTTGTCCAGTTATCAAAGTTCTTGTGGGCCAGCCCAGCTATAAATGCACCTACTCAGGGCCTGCAGTGCACTTGTATTGCCCTAGGGTCCTTCACTGTAGAGCTATCCTGTGCGGCAATCTGCGACACCAAATGATTAAAATGGGGGAGGGGTAATCAACAACAATAATCCCAGAAGAGAACTGGCTTTATCAGATTTATCCACACAAGGAAAGGTGGGAAGGTGGGTGAGGAAATCTACTGTGGATCTTTCAGCCTGAGAGACCTGAATCCCAGTGTGATTTTTGCAACAAGTGAAACAAATCGGGTTATTTTGCCCTTGCTGCTAAATGGCCATTTAGCCACATGTTAACAGAGTATCTGGTGGAGACATCTCAGTCTGGAATACTAGTTCTATTGGCAGAGCTCTGTAGTTCCCACACAATACCTGATGGAACCAGTGTGGCCATTCTGTCTGTCCCTTTCCTGAACAGATAATCTAATTCAGCCACAGCAATGCTGCTGCTCATAGAATCTTGCAAGGCACACAGAGTTTTCCTATGCTTCTGGAGATAGCGCTCAATCTCTCTGCAAAGTTACCTTTAGCCTTCAAGGATCATTCTTGACCCTTCCACTTGATGCTTTCTTCTGCACTCAGAGATTGTCCCCTGAGTCTTTCTAGGGAAATCTCTTCTGGCCCCAGGCCCCCACCCCTGAGTTTCCAAGATGAACAATAACACTTAGCTCTTAGGATTTCCCTCTGTAGAACTCAAAATGCTTTATAAAAGAAGGTATTGCTATCCACATTGTACAGATGGGAAAAACAGAGGTACAGCGAAGTGAAGGGACTTGCCCAAGGTCAAACAACAGGTCAGTGGCAGAGCCAAGAATAGAGCCCAGGTCTCTTGACTGCTAGACTCATGCCCTAGCCACGGGACAATGCTGAGTCACATAGATATATAGAGTGATACACTGAAATAGGCTCAAGGCTCTGAATGAAGACACAGGCCAATTCTGATACTCCTATCTAGCATTTGAGTGGCAGCAGCCCTATCAGGTGAGGTTTCTAGTTTGACTTGAAAACCTTACCCGTAAGCCAAGTTTAGAACAACAGGAAGCTCCTGCATGAGTCCTGTTTCACACACTCACCCTCCCTCCCCCGCTGTCTCTTTCTGTTCCTCCGCTGCAGCAACCCTCTGATGTTCAGATCACAAGCAGATTCTTGGGGGTTAAATGTGCCATTAGTCAGTGGGGAAAAAAAGACCCTTTAAAAACCGATGGTGAGTGACAGAAAAACTGCGTTGAGTGTAAATATCTATACCAGCCTGGCTGCTTCATCAGATATTAGCATCAAAAGCCGTTTGTCAATTTAGCAGCAAACAGCAGTATTGATTTTATTCCAAACTACAGACATCATGAGAGATGGAGAGGTGGTGCTTTCATATAGAAAATCCTAGGCTGCAGATCAGGCCTGGGCGGAATAACAAGACAGGACAAGCCGGCTAGCAAAGTAACTGCAGCACCAGAATCAGCTAGTATGTAAATAGCAGACACCAGGTTGGAGGTTATCAGGAAGGATGTGTGGGCTAGTTCAACCGACGCAGTTCATCACGGGGCAGGGCCCCAGACTAGAGGGCGAAAAGAGTTCGTTTCCCCTTTTCTGCACCAAAACCTCTCAGCTCTGGTCGGGGGTGTCCTGCGTCACATGAAGTTGCTGTTTCAATCTGCACAGGGGTAAGCAGCTCCAGGAGAAGGTGGAGAGACGGGAAAATGCAGAACAAGAGAGGGGAAGAATTCAGCCCGCAATCTAGGACCAGGATGGCATCTGTCTTGTACCCGCTACCATTCGCTTCTCTTGTCATTAACTGCAGGGCTGACAAGTAGACTCTGGAAGCATTTCTTGATGGGAAGGGGCAGGTGCCTCTGATCCCCTGGAGAATGTCCCTTCCTCTCTGAGCTAAAGTCACCGTAAATATTCCTCTTATAAGTACCTCACTAAGCACGCTGCTCCCTGCACGCTGAGGAGAGACGTGCTCTACAAGCCTGTTCATTTTGCCAACAAAGGGGTCTAGAGAAACAAAAAGGAATCACCAGCACCGCCCGCAGCAATTTCACTTATTATGGCTCTAGCAAAACAGTGAGGAAATGCCCACGGAAGTCCCACCAGAGCCCATGTAGAGCCAGAACTCACAGGGCTGCCATCCTGGTGCGGCATTCAGAAAGGGCCCACACGTGCAGGGAGCCAGTTCCTGGCATGACACTCAAAGACGGCCAGAATGCACAAGGGCTAAGTCCCAGCACAGTGCGCAGAGAAGGCCAGAACATACAAGGACCTAGTCCCAACACTGTGCTCCGAGAAGACCAGAATGTACGGGAAGGAAGAAAACGAAGCCAAGTTGTAAAAAGTGAAGAAAAATTCACAATTAAGCAAAATAAGGTGAAAGAGAGAGGAGAACAGAGCCCAATCCATTCCTGGTGTAAGTGGACATAACTCCACTGATTTGCACCTCATTCAGACTGGTCTTAAATATGGTCCAGAAAAAATTAAGCTGAGTCCCTTCTCTGACCTAGCCTGAGTTCTTCACACCAATGTAAATTTATGATTAAATACAGTAGTAAGGGCCAGATTCTGATTCCTGTACCCCGGTCCCTCTATGGGGCTGCTAGTGGGGCACAGTTCTATTTAGGGGGATCAGAACGTGCCTCTAAATATTCAGGTATAACACATAACTGAAAACCAAGTGGCTCCCACCGGCATTGTTCCCGGTGAGCTCTGCCCTGGAATGCGCCTGCCCTCCTGTGCTAATGGTCTTTTCCTGTCTAGAAGCCTGGAATAAATGAGCCTTTTTCTAAAGACAACCTCATGCTGGTTAGTCTGAACTCTGCCATTGTAGCGCTGCTGCTTCTTACACCCTGGTGCTGAGCTGCTCCCCTCATTATCAGATTGCTGTTCATTAATCAAAGCACTAACCGTGAGATAGAGAAGCCTGGAATACAGCGTGGACGGTGCTTCATTTGTAGTGATTGATTTTCCCGTCATAGTTTATTATTATTATTTACTTTGTGTGCCTCAAAACAGATTGAACTGCAATGTGTTGTGGGTACCTATTTTAATTCCTCTTTTTAGCACCTGCTAGTCCTACTATGGCAGTAAGAACAGCTAGTTCTCCAATGGCCAGGGCTCAACATCTTCTCTACTAAGGGACAGAAAGAGTGGAGTTGTTATAGAAATGAAGTTCGACTGAGACATATAGAAGTCCTGGTTTTCAGAGCTGCTGAGTATCTACAAGTCCTGCTGAAATCAGTGAGCTCCATGGGTGCTCTGAAAACCAGAGCCCAAGATGTTAGTCTTACAGGTCCTCTATATTGGACAAGGTTGCAGCAGGTAGGGGGATAAACTGAGGAGATTTGTAGGACTTGCATAGTTATATTTGGCTCAGCGCAAGGATGGCTTGGAAGCTTCATGGTGAGGTTTTTGTCTTGCAGTGGAAAGAATGAAGACTGTGCTGGTGATGAAATACACTTGGTCATCTTCTTCCCTGGATCTCCATTAATCTCCCAAATCACCATTCATGGCAATTTGACTTTGATCTTCAAACCAGACTGGAGCAAATTTTGCTGATTTCCTCCCTGTTGTCTAGACTATCAGAGCAGGGCAGATCTAAAAGATTGGAGCTGGTGCTGGTATGAAGTGGCCAGTGAAAGGTTCTCATTGAAGTTGACATTTGCATCAATAAAGGGAGGATGGAGGCTGCAACAGGCCTTACAAATGGCCCTCAATAGACATCTCAGCCCCATAAATAAAGTAGTGGTGAACCTAGGGTCCCCAGATACTAGGGGTGAAATCCAGGCCGTACTGAAGTCAATGGCAAAACTTTCATTGGTTTTACTGGAGACCAGGATTTCACACTAGGGATTTTCAACCATCTGAGGGTCTGGTTGCACTTATTCTGCAATTGCCTTATTCAAGGAATACAACAGGAAGCCCGAGGTTGGTTGCAGTCATGGGTGTGAAAGGCACTTGTGGAGGGAGGTAATGAAAATAGATGAGAGAGAGAGTTGTTTTTCTACTTGTATTTTATAATTAGCCCAGGTCAGGAGTGAGGGGGCAGCTGCCAGGTCACAAAGGCCTTTAGCACTGTTTCATTAATAAAGTTCATAACAGAAACCACAACTATTCAGCTGTGTTGAAAGTTTCCATGGGTGGTTCTTCGCTGTTACTGGAAATGTGAGTCTCCTTCAGACAGGAATTTCTTTCTTATCACGTGCTTTATCTTGTTCAGATGCTGTTTTGTACTGATTGGGGAGGGGGAAGGAGTGTGTCACCACTACCTTCTGATAGAGTGTGGCAGAATTGATCAGAGATAACCATTCTTCCTCTACTTGCTCAGCTAGCAGATAGCTCCTTTATCTTCGCAGGCAGAAGCCTTTGTTTTTTGAAGCTGGAGATGCTGAGCTGGACTGTCTTAGCTACCTCTCAATACCACATGCATATAGTGGTCTGCTGTCCCATAGCATCTGAGGGGGATGACGGAGTTTTTATGATGGTCCTTTCACCTCTTGTGGCTGAGGTCCTTGGGCTACAGCAAATAATTGTTTTCTCAGTAGTTTTCTGGAGCAGTAGGAGGGGATAGTTGAGTGATTGCACAATGGCCCACCAGGCCACAGTCAGTGGAAATTCAGATGATCCCATCAATCAAGCCAATATTTGGTCACAAGTGAAGTCGCACTCCCAGGGTTAGGAAACAAGCATTTGAGGAGTTGATATCGTAAATGTGTTTTTACAAGCACAGGCTTGTGAGTGATGGGAGGAGGTGAGGTACATAGACATTAGCGACGGATTTAACCAGGACCAAGTACAGAAGTCTGGATAAGATTCAGTTGAGCAGTATTGGTCAAAACATTGCATATCTTTGTAAATCTGGCACTGGTTCATTCATACTTTATTATTATTGTTATTAGGGACCAGGATGTACTGCAGTTGGCTTGGATCAGAATCAGCTGCAAAGGTTTTCAAGATTTTTCCTCTCCTTTCTTTCTTTGGTGCACTTATGCCAACAAAAGACATTACTGATTTTTTAAAAGAATTCTATCTTCCTCTAGTGGTGAAAGGGGTTAACTTCAGTTTCCAGAAGCAATGGGCATGCAGACGTGTGCGCACAGGAGTGCATATGTATGTGAATTAATGGCATGACAAATCTAAGGGGTCAAAGCCCCTGTGTTAGCTGTTTACTTTTATAATGTTCTGTCTCATAGAAACCCCCATTATCTTTGATTTCCAGCTGTTGTATATTAAATCCCATTTTAATGCCCCCATTGCAATAACATCCTTTTAAAATGCCCTGAATGACAGTGAATTCCCATTTTAGTCATAGGACGTGATTTTTCTCCCTCCTAACTCCAGTGGTGTAGGATAAAATATTGGGTCATGCCAAGAGGTGATGGGGTAATAGAACACTCCATATGTTTTACAGAAAAAAATCTCTTTGGGTTAAGCTGTTTTCAGTTCAGATGACACATGTTCAAGCCCTGATCACCTTGTAACACAGCCATAAGATACAAGTGCACTGGAGTGAGGCAATATTGATTTACTTTCTGTAAAAATGTACGTAAAGCCAAGGAGCCAGGCACTTTTCACCGCCTCTTCTGAACTCTGTCTGATTCCTGTGCCCCCTGCTGCCAGCCCCCAGTCTCATCCCCTCTGCTGTGTGTCCCATATCACTCTAATCATCCCTGAGCTGCAGACGTCCGGCTGTGAGCCCCACGTCTGAAAGCCTCTGCTGTAAACTGTAACTTCCTCTTAATTATCCATCATGTGTTCCTGGCTATAAACGAACGCTTTACTGCTCCCTAGATCTTCTCATCTCTAGGTCTGTGGCAGGGCCGCCCAGAGGGGGGAGCAAGTGGGGCAATTTGTCCCGGGCCCCACAGGGGCCCCCACAAGAGTTTTTTGGGGCTCCTGGAGTGGGGTCCTTCACTCGCTCCGGGGGCCCCGGAAAACTCTCACGGGGCCCGGGCCCCCGGAGCTTCTTCCGCTCCGGGTCTTTGGCGGCGGGGATGCTTTCTGCTCCGGGGTGGAATCCGCCACCAAAGTGCCGAGTCTTCGGCGGTAGGGGGCCCCTGCCGCAGGTCTTCGGGGCACTTTGGCGGTGGGTCCCGGAGCGGAAGGACCCCCTGCCGCTGAATTACCGCCGAAGCGGGGGCCCCCCGCTGCCGAAGACCCCAGGCCCCCTGAATCCTCTGGACGGCCCTGGTCTCTGGTATGAACTCCACATCTCCCTGTTCTTTCCTGATCACCATGGGCCCGACTGTATTCCCTAGTGTGGTATTACAAAGAATATTGAACCAAAGGGGGGGGATGTTCCAAGATTGGGAATGCCACAAAACCGTACCTCACCCAGTTTCAACTGATATTTAGCATTGTCTGCTTTTTATTTAGTTAGTTAGTTTATTTTATTTTTTTGCTGCCCGTAAATATCCATATAATGCCAAAACTGGATACTCATAAAACAAGCTGAACATGATTATCGGATGAGAATGTCAATACTATCTATTCACGACATCCTGGTGATTGGACTCCGGAATGATGGACTATGATGGTTTTGGAGACTTTTGAGCCCTTCTCCTTCTCCTGAGCACCATCATATTTTTCCGGACATTTTCATAGTGATGGAGGCAGCGTTTAGTTGCACGATATCTACCTCACGTGTCCCCAGAGGGTCTTATGTCCCTTTTGCAACAGCCCAGAAAATCTCAGTGTGGCAGATTACACTGAGGCCTGGGGAATTGATCTAAGCTATGCAACTTCAGCTACGTGAATAACATAGCTGAAGTCGACGTACTTAGACCTACTCACCACAGTGTCTTCACCATGGTGAGTCGACGGCTGCCATTCCCCCCTCGACTCTGCCTGTGCCTCTCACAGCGGTGGAGTACAGGAGTCGAAGGGAGAGCGCTCGGGAGTCGATTTATCGTGTCTAGACTAGACACGATAAATTGACCCCTGCTGATCGATTGCTGCCCGCCGATTCGGAGGGTAATATAGACATACCCTGAAAATATTATCAATGGGCCGTGGTGAGTCAAAGGGAAATACCTCCATCTTGTGACTTGTGTCATCTGCCTTGTCTCTGTCATCCGACCCTTACATGGAATGATTTCCTTGGATCCTCACTGCATTGCAGCCATTTGCTAAAACATTCCAGATTTACCAAAGATGCTGTCATCTTGCTCCCTCCTGTCGGAGGCACTTTGGTTTGGGTTATTTTGGGTTCCTTGTTCTATCCTGTCCTGCCACCCACACCCAACTCCCCTCTGTGTCACCTGTTCCTCTTCCAGCCTAGGTTATAATGATATCTCAGTTTCATTCAAGTCATTCCCTGACTAGCCCACTAATAGTGCTGCACAGGGGGATCCCAGCTGCCTCCCAGAGTTGTAATTCAATTGGACTCACCAGCTCTTGTTCTCCAACGGCTTCAGCTGCACTTTCCTCACAAAATTATGGCAGTAGCAACATAGGTGCTGGAACTAGGGGTGCAGGGGGGGTGCTATCATACCCCCAGGCTTGAACTTGTTTCCATCCTATACAGGGTTTACAGGTTGGTTCAGTGAGTCTCAGCACCCCCAATATACAAATTGTTCCAGCACTCCTGAGCAGCAGTGTCCAGAGACTGAGTTAAAGCTGGAGGTTTGAGCAGGGACTGCATTATTCTGAAGCTAATCCCTGCATTCTGACAAGAGTGGGGATTGGGCGGGAGGGGGGTGTTTAACAGGAATAGTGCATTGTTCTGCTTCACGGTCAGAGGCTGAAATGCCTTTGGAATCAAGGAGCAGTGACTTGGAACATAAATAAGAGCTCCGAGTTAGTTGCTGCAAGGCAGCACTCTCACTTCCCTCTTGCACCATTCCACCCACAGCTGTGCTCTTGCTCTGCTGCTGCACAGCTGTGCTCCTGTAATAATGGATGGGGAGGAAAACCTAGACCTGTTCTCTCATGCTCATGTGCCACTGGGTGATGACACAGTACTACACAGAGACACAGCAGTGACCAGTTATCCTGCACACACGCTGTCCGGGGCCTAGTACTCACAATCTTCTGCTCCCAAAACACAGGCTTTTATCACTTGAGGTAAAACAGTGGTTCTCAACCAGGGATACATGTACCCCTGGGGGTACGCAGAGGTCTTCCAGGGGGTACATTGGCTCATCTAGATATTGCCTAGTATTACAACAGGCTACATAAAAAGCACTAGCAAAGTCAATATAAACTAAAATTTCACAGAGACAATGACTTGTTTATACTGCTCTATTTACTATACACTGAAATGTAAGTACAATATTTATATTCCAATTGATTTATTTTATAATAATATGGTAAAAATGAGAACGTCAGCAATTCTTCAGTAATAGTGTGGCTGAAGTGGGCTGTAGCCCACAAAAGCTTATGCTCAAATTTGTTAGTCTCTAAGGTGCCACAAGTCCTCCTGTTCTTTTTGCAGATACAGACTCTGAAAAGTGTGGCTGTGACATTTTTGTATTTTTATGGCTGATTTTATAAGCAAGTAGTTTTTAAGTGAGGTGAAACTTGGGGATACACAAGACAAATCAGACTCTTGAAAGGGGTACAGTAGTCTGGAAAGGTTGAGAGCCACTGAGGTAAAAGATAACCACCATCAATAAACTGTCACTAGGATTAGGGTCTATAGTCTCTGTGTAGGCCAAACGCTAGAGGGTGGTATAACCATAGACACTTGGCTAGTCAGGTCAGATTTCATCCAGAAGAATATTTACCCATGCAGGGTGCTCTGTATCACTGGGCAGATATATATAAACCCAGGGCCAGATGTTCAGTTGGCATAACTCAGCATAACTCCAGTGACAGCTCATTCATTAGTTTTCATTCTTGAGTGACTCAGGGGAGGTGCTTCACCACCGTACTCTGACCTGCTGCTGCCTCTCTAACACTGCCACTAAGTGGTGCACATTGAGTTATCAATTCTCTTAGTTTGCCTGTTTGTTCTGGTAGCAAAACCAGCCACATTCTGCCCTGTGGGTAAAACCCAGAGGTCAGCTTCTGCACAGTCTAGCCATTGAAGTCAGAGCTTTGCGCTCAGCACCTGTCAGGATTTAACTGAGCGAGTTTATCCCCAAGTTTAAATTGAATCTTTATTTGCAACTTTTTATTTTTAAAATCTTGTTAGTTTCCAACAGAACCCGGTTTGTCTGTACAGGTCGGCCATTTTCCACCAGATTTGCTGCTGGTGAGAGTGAGAGCTGGACAGGACATAAAAAGCTTAGGCTTCTATGTGGCAATGCAGAGCAATACCACTTCGCTACTGGGCTTCTGTTCTTAACTCAGCTGGCTAGATCACACAGTACCTGGTTTGTGAATCCACAGGGGCTGCAGACCCCTGCTGTAGATTAGCTTGAGGCTGCTTGCCAGATTCCCAGTCTCTGTTCCCCAGGTGCTCTTCAAACTGTTTTCTGTTTATTCCAGTTTACTTTCTCACTCATTTCTTTTCCTTTGTGAATTTAAATATGTTTTCCCATTATTAACTAACTCCCTGCCACCCTGCTTGCAGTAAAGCTTGATTTATTTATCCCTTTCTGCATTAAGGGGGTAGGATACTTAATCTCCTCTGTGTGGACTCAAACATATCATCTTAGTGAAATGCTGATCACTGCTCTGCTTAGCTTTCTGCCAGCTTTCCTCTGCCTTCCTGCTGGCCAGGTTCTGCAGCATTCACTACCATTTCTTTAAATTACACAGTCCCCGCCTCCTCATCATCAGAGACCAGTAAATCCTAAATTAGGTGGTAGTCTCTTGTCTGTGTGCATGCGATTGTCTGTGACCTCCTAACTGTTCACCAGCTAAGAAACATTATGCCAGGTCAGTACTTGGAGGAATATCTAAGTATTGCACTTTTGTTCTGGAAATATACTTGTCTGTTAATAAGTGTCTCCTTTCCACAGAAACCTCTGCAGAAGACTAGAGGAGGCAGGTGATCACCTCATCCAGGGGACACTGAATAAACATTTCACAGGAGCAAATAAACTCTCAAGCACTGGTGGCTGGCAGTTTAAATCTATGCTAGATGCACATCTATAAAGTGAAAAAAGGAGGGTTACCCCTATGCATGGACATCTGCATACTGTCTGGCAGTGGCATGTTCTTTCAAGTGGCAAACACTTACTGCTGTTTTATACCCTTAAAATATTGTGTAGACATGGAAAGAGAAGGTTGTCCACCTGCAATTTTCAGTGCAAAATTACAGGGGCAGATTTTACACCATAAACTAGAGGAGGCGAGCCAGGAGTTCCTTGTAAAAGAGTTCAGATTCTTCTCAGAGAGGGACTCGCTCAGTGGCAACTCAAATACCACCAAACCTCATACTCCAGTTGCTCTGTATGTTCTCTGAAACAAACCCAGGCAGAGTGAGCATACTGATCTCCACACCAAGGCTGGACCTCCAACATACCAGTCCCTCAATGACCTCATGCAAACACTGGGGACAGTGTTTCATTCTTCCTAAAGTGTAGGTGTTAAGAAGCAGATGACATGCAAGTGAGTGACCCTGCATTTGTGAGGTCACTGGACAGTTCTGCAATAGATTAATGAAAATGACATCATTGTAATCTTTTTACAGTTAGCACCAGGCTTCTTTTTTTTAAGTAACTAATAGAGTCCTTGTTTGAATCTGAGAGAATAACCAATGAGAACCATCTGTTTTCTCCTTTATATTTGAGCTTCACTAGCAGGTCATGCACATAATTATATTAAGCCTTGCTAATTTCCTAGTGGTTTGGGGAGCTATATATTATCCATAGAGATATTTGGCTCTGCATCACTAAATAAGTCATTTTAAAAAACACTGCAGAAAAAAACAGGCATAATTTAGCAGTGATTGTGATGAGTTCCGTTCTCAGGGTGCTCCATTTTCCCTGGTTTGTGTTTGTCGTTTTTCCATGTTGCTTTTCTCCCCATTTCTCATGTTATTACCGAGCGGTTGTTTTTATAATATAGATGTCTCATGGACAAGTGTGAACCAACAGGACTACTTAAGGCTGCACTTCCCATGCTCATAAGCCACAAGCCCACTGCTGTGTGTGCTTTCCCAGGACATACGCTTGTTCTCAGATTCCAGTCCCTGTTGCTTCCAAGATCCATTCTCCCAGGCAGAACATAAGAGCCAGTCCCTGTGTTTTCTCAGGACATAACCACACATTCAAAGAGGCCCATGCTTGGACCCCAAAGGCCTGTGTACTCTGGTGACAACACATCATCCCGGCACAGCTTGGTGGTTCAGTCCCTGTACTCTCAAGACATAGTCCTGCACTCAGAACCACAAGTCACAGTCCCTGTATGCTCTCAAGATACCCTATACTCAGAACCTAGGCCTTGTGAGCTCTCAAGGCCTACCCTTATATTCATCAGGACACTAGCTGGTGTACACAATATGTACCATGTTGCAGAAATTCCATGGGGAAACCTCAAGTTAGATTAAAAAATATCAGCTTCTTTCAACTACTAATAACTTGGAGACTAATAGGAGGTTTAGTGTTTTGAAAATTAACTAGTTCATTGAGCGACACTGGCTGGCGCTGCGGCGAAAGAACAGGCTGCTGCCAAATAGTCTGTGAATTAAGATTAATTGGGTAAAGAGCCACAACTTACATATTTCTTTTATTCCTATTTCATCCCCTAGGGGACAGAAAATGAGTGCTACAAAGAACACACACAAAAAATCCCTCTGCTACAAATTTTATAAAAGAAACAGACTTGCTTTGTCCCTTCAGGCCTGTCTCAAGCTCCTGCGCTGTTTAGTGGTGGGTGTGCCATCCGCAGCATAACGCATGCTGGGAATAAATTACACAGCAAGAACTGACTCTGTGTTTGTGAACGTAACAAAAGAAAGAGGAGAGAAGGAATTACTAAACATAGAAATGTACTGAAATCACACAGAGATGGAACGCGCTATTGAGCTATCTGGCCATCCAGTCCACTGTGACCAATTCAGGATTGTTGCCTGTTCTCTTGTGCTTTGTCCAGTCCTGTTTCAAATGTGTCTTTCCCTGCCCCCAAAGGCTCAATGAAGCCCTTAATTATGAACCTGCAGCCCATTACATCTTGGGTAACTTCAGATCCCATATTACCGCCAATTGTGTGGGATAGGAGTTTGAATATTCCCAGGCTCCACTATGGGGGAAAGTAAAGTGAAATGGAAAAAAGGCAGAATCTGGGAGCCAAATTCATAATTCAGAGTCATATCCTGGGGATGCTGAATGACATCAATTTACATTGATTTCATTGGGGATTACAGGTACTAGGACTGGGCCCTGAAAGAAAAAAGCCAGTTGTGGTAGGGATGATCAGACGTGGAGGCTATTCAGCCAAGATTCCAGTGCCAGAAGCCTGAATTACCATACTGGGAGCCTCTGGTCCCATTGCTGAGATCGCTAGAAAGCATCCTCTCTATTTAAACAACTTTTTTCTGTTTCCTCCTCATAAATGTCATTGTTTAATTTGTCTGACTATTTTCTTTTTATTCAGCTATCAAGAATACACAGAGAGAAGGCCGTTGAGAGATTCACATAAAAACCACTGGCAACACAGCAACTGGAACAGGAGCCTGGCCTTTTAACATTACAAATCCATTAGATTAGTGATGTGTTGGAAGTGTACCTGGAAACTGAACACCTCCTCATCTGGGCAGTAATAGCCACAATCTCCACGATGTAAGAGAAGCAAAGGGAGCGCAGATCATAAATCTCCTTCAAATCTCAACTTTGCCATCTAAATGCATAGTAAGCAATTATATGGTATCTTTAAGCTAAGCTTAGAGAAACCAGGACTGCTTTTGCCCTGCGGTAATAGTAGCCTGGTAATCTGACTCAGTTTGATTGCCTAACCCACTGGTTAGAAGAAAGAACAACTCAGGTGATTTATCAACAGGGATTCCATTACTACATATTTTGTCATTGCCTCCTCTCAAGATTCCCAGTTCTATAACACCTGGCAGGTACAACCATGATCGCAATGTCCTGTTCTTGCTAGTCAGTGTCCTCAGTATGGGTAAGTGTCCAGTGTGTGATGAAAGTAGCACTTACTAATTTTGATTCTGTTCACAAGGCTCTTAACTGAAGTGATGGTGCCACCTCATCACAACAGGATGATGTTGCCACCAGATAATTCTGTAACACTAGAATGGGTGTGGAGGGGCTGTGCTATCCATGGAGTTCCCCATGAGACATTCTGGCTTAGCCAGAAGTGACAGCTTTGCCTTCTTTCAAGAATTGCAGCACTTGCCCCTCTCTGTGTCTGGAACACTTGGGAGATGCTTTGGAGGTAGGCAGGACCATGGTGCCACCCTTCCTCATTTCAGTTACCTTGTGCCTGTGCTCTCCAATGAGACTGTGTCCTCTTCTGAGCCTTCTAGGTGCAGTGGGTCAACTTGGAAGAGTAAAACAGAGAATTGGGGGTTCAAGCTTACTACCTTCTTCCTCATTCAACTGAGCTCCCAACTGCTTCACAACCTCCAATCCACAGCATTCCCCCTGTAGTGGGTCAGCTGCCTCCTAGCACCCACTCCTGACCAGAGGTCACTCTGCAGCAATAAATCAACAGCACAGTTCAAAAGGTAATTAGAACACTTCCTTTGTGGGATCCAGTTTATTTATTCTTTACTCACACTGGCCCTCCAAGCCACATTCCCAGTTCAATATCTCCCCGCCCCCCTCCTTTGGTAGGGATCTCCCAGCCCTTCTTCCAAGCACAGAGTCTAAAGTTCACCAATGTTCAGTTTTTACCTGGATGGACCTCAGCCTTCAGGCTCTGGTAGCAGGGTGTTCCTCCTGTCTTAGCAGCCTACTCCCAGTCCTCTTGGGTGGGGCAACTTCCCCTGGTTTCAGAGTCTTCACTGCAAGAGTCTTTCCATCCTCTCTACCATCTATTCAAAGCTTTCTGCTGCCTTAATAGGCAGGTTAAAACAAATGCAAGGAAGTACTTCTTCACACAGCACACAGTCAATCTGCGGAACTCATTGCCAGGAGATGTTGTGAAGACCAAAATTATAACTGGATTTTAAAAAGAACTAGATAAATTCATGGAGGGCAGGTCCTTCAATGGTTATTCGTCAAGATGGTCAGGGATGCAACCCCACACTCTGGGATTCCCTAGGGCTCTGACTGCCAGATGGTGGGATTGGATGACAGGGGATAGATCACTGGATGATTGCCCTGTTCTGTTCATTCCCTTTGAAGCCTCTGGCATTGGTCACTGTCATAAGACAGGATACTGAACTAGATGGACAATTGGTCTGACGCAGTCTGTCCTTTCTTATGTTCTTGTGTAGGGGAATCAACTATCCTCCATCAGGCCCTCTCCACGCACAGCACAGGTGGACTGGAGCAGTTCCTTCAGTATTTAGGGTTGGCTGGCACCAGGCTTCCAGCCCTAAAGGGGCAAACCACCCCTGCGACATCATCCAGCAGCTCCCCAAGAGCCATATTTTTGTTCAGAGCTCAACTGCTGCATAGCCAGTGAGGGAAATGGAGAGACTGTTACTTCACCTTGCCGCTATTTCTCCTCCCCTACACTCATCTTTCACCCTATGTTTTCCTCTTTCTTACGCTGCCAGCAACTGAGAGACAGGCAGGTAAGAAATATGCCCAACTTCTCAGCTAGCTCTTCACCTCAGAAGGAGGAGGAAAAAGACACAAAGAACAATAATAATTAAAGGAACAAACAGAGAAGGAACAAGGGGAAATGGAATAGAGATAAAGAAAGGATGAAACTGGGAAGTGGAGGCAGGGCCAGCTCTACCATTTAGAGGAAGTGAGAGAATGAAATTTATAGACAAGACTCAATATTATGGTCACTACATTGTATTTAATTTACTCATGCAACTGGTTGTGGTTTTGATGTCTCCTCAATGGAAGGATGGGTGAGAGGGATGATTGGGAGTCATGGGGCGGGGTGATAGGCAGGGGTCCAGGAAATGGGGAGTGTGGTGTATTTGAGGCGTAGTGGCAGACTGAGCACCGTATGTTGCTTACAAGATGTTTTCTTTGGGTGTTTACACTTAATTGTGCTGCACACACACACGCAAAATTAGCAAAGGCATCAATAGGTGGCTACACTAGCACTGCCCAGCCATAGCAAGGTTCTTTCCCACCCTCTCAGCATGACGACAGAAGTGGTATTGTAGCAGCTTTGCAATGGTGATCAAACTTCATTCTGCACTGCAGTGAGACTAGTTTAGGGATGGTTAGATGAACAGCCACAGCGCTGAGGGGGGATGGACCTTTTCCTTCTGCTGGATGAAAGGATGAATGGACAAGCCACTTCAAACCACAAGTGAGTGTGGTTAATGTGGATCCAATAATGGGAGCTGAGGATCTCTAGTTGCTGGTATGTTTGCTGAGCAATTCATCTGGGACCATAGTCTCCAGGGAGATTAATGTTGGTACTTGTCTGAACTCTCTAAATCCCTGAAGCAGCCTGGAGTGCAGAGAGGAAGGGGTGTCCGCGTTATACTAAAGGAGGGTTCTGGAACTAATGAGAAAGTACCAGGCTGCTCACTTCATAGTCACTTCGGGCCTGATTTTCACAAGTGCTGGGCACCTGCACATCTCACTGATGTCAGCTGGAGTGACAGCTGGGTGCTCAGCTGCTCTGAAAGGCCATAGGATTTCCCCCCCCCCCCAGCTTACTCTTTTGACTCGTTTCTTTGTGGGACAATGGTGACATCTGGTGGCTGAATTGGTGAATTACATGTAATATATTAGCATCCAGGCCTTGGAGATAGACAATGCTGCATCTTAACCCCTATAAAGAGAAAAGGTCTTGGAACACAAACTCCCCCAAATTAGGTCCTGCAATAGTGAGAAGAGGACAGTTTGTGACAAACTGATATGCTCTGCTGCTCCTGATTCTTGCACTACCTAAGTCACTGCACTTACTAAGGCTTAAAGGGTTTGTTTTGGACTGTGCTCCCATTGAAATCAGTAGGAGTTACACAGGGATCCAGAGGCAGAAATTGGCTCACAGGAATTAGAGATGGAGAAGATTTGTTTCTGAGGTAATTTGGTCCATCCTCTGCCAATGCTCAGGGCCGGTGCAACCCATCAGATGACCTAGGCAGTCGCCTAGGGGGCTAACATTTGGGGGGCGGTGACCGTGGCGGCCGGATGTTTGGCTGCCGTGGTCGTCAGTGGTATTTCAGGGGCGGGACCTTCCACCGCCTCTGTCGGGGGTGCCATTTTGGGGGTGGGACCTTCCGCCGCCTAGGGCGCCAAAAAGGCTGCCGGCGCTCCTGCCAATGCTGCCTAGTGCCCTGTTGTATTAGGGTCTTTGTCCAAGTGCAGTTTTAAATGACCCAAGTAGTGGGTCTTCCACCTACTTCCACTGGGAGACTCAAACCATCCAGCTTCCAACCCCACTGTTAGGACATTTTTTCCTGCTTGTCTAAATGTTGCCCTACACAGTTCCATATTGTTGCTCCTTTTTCTGCACCATGAGCCAGTCTAAGCAATTCCTCTCCCTTCTGGCTCTTCCCAACCTTCTAAAACTTGTAGAACAAAGAGAATCCTCTCCTCTCTGAGTGGTTGCCTTGCTCTAGTCTTGCACCTGGTTTCCAGTCACAGGCATAGTGCTGTCTGGCCCCATACACCAACACCGTTCTACACCGGGGACCCCTGGAAAAGGCCAAGTGGAAAGTCTGCCCATGAGAACGGGCCATGTTTTGTCAAAAAGAGAAGCAAGTCTGAGCAGCAATGTTCCTCTTTTGCCTGGCACTCTGCAGACCCTTGCTGGAAGATTCTCTGCACCTTGAAGTCTTCAAACCATGATTTGAGGACTTCAGTGGCTCAGACATAAGTTTGATACAGGAGTGTGTGGGTGAGATTCTGTGGCCTGCATTGTGCAGGAGGTCAGATTAGATTATCATAATTGTCCCTTCTGACCTTAAAGTCTATGAGTCTATGAGCATCATGTGTGGTTAATGTTCAGTCAGTACTCTTCCAGAAAGGATGAGTTTGTTTTTAATTGTTCCTTGTACATCTGTGCATTCAATAACTGAGAGGGGGACAAGAGAGGGGGGAGAATCAACAAGATATGGGGACATCTCTCTCTGTCTTGAATTGAGGGTGTGTGGCTATTTCAGGGCTGGCTCTAGGCACCAACAAACCAAGCATGTGCTTGGGGTGGCACAATTTCAGGGGCGGCACAATTTTTTTTTTTTTTTTGCTTCGGCAGTTGCGCTCCAGGAGGTTGTTTGTTTTTTTTTCTTTGCTTGGGGAGACAAAAATCCTAGAGCTGGCCCTGGGCTATTTATTGCTTGAGTTTGCAGCCAGAGGGTATTGGATCCCCAGCTGTTGTCAGGCAATCACAAGCAACAGTTCCAGGAATGCTTTTTTCCACCAGTGCTTGGCCAGGATTGTGTGATGGTTTTGCTACTACAGGCAAGTCTTTGCTACTACAGGCAAGTCTCATCTTATGCGGGGGTTCCGTTCCACGGTTAGCGCGTAAAGCAAAAACCACATATAGACAAAATTACATTGAGTTGAATGGCGGTCGGAATTGCCCGCACTACAGGTACAGTATTAAAATTGTTATTTTTCTCTTTTTTTTTTTTTTGGTTTTGCCAACCGCATAAAGCTGAAATCGCACATGTTAAATGCGCGTAAGATGCAACAGACCTGTATAATCCATGCCTTTGTCACCTCAGTGCTGGATTACTGCAATGTGCTGTACATGCAGCTACCCCTGAAGTCAATCTGGAAACTTAAACTGGAGTCTGCTTGTTGGTGAATATGACACCAGTGCTCCATGATCTCCATTTGCTGATTACTGCTCTCCACGGGAATTTAAATTGTTGGTCTTGACCTGTAAAACTCAACTCCAAACAGGTTTGGACCTGCCTACTTGGGAGACAGCTTCTCTCTTTGTTTTATGCTGCCACAGGTGCTACTGGAGGAAATGTTTGAGCTGGAACCCCTGGATTTGAAAGAGTGGGGACCAGTGGCGGAGCATTCTTCAGAGAGGCTCTCTGTTTTGGAATCTATTCCTCCCTTAGTCCAAAATAAAGTGCTGATCATCATGGTACTTCTATTTCTCTGCTCTCATTTTGGGTGGAGGAGGGTGCTTGATAGAGGCTGATGGTTCTGTAAGAAGGGAGATTTTGGGGGACTGACTTTTGTTGGAGATTGCTGGGGTCTTAACTGCTGGTTACAATTTGTTTTGTTTTAACTTGTGTATGGAAATTCATAGTTAAAGCAAACAAAAACCTTAACCTGCTTCTGTAGTGGCACTGTGAAGAGAAAAAAAATGAAAAAACTCTGTCTCCTCTAATCTGGGATGACAAACACTAAAATGTCTTAATCATAATTGTATGGTTATTGCCTGATGTCAATACAGGGCACTTAATGTTCATTGGGTGTTTTCCCTGTGCATTTCTGTTCATTAACATGTTTGAATTTCTTTTAAGTGTAACCTTCACTCTGCATTTCTTGGGTTAGTAATGCATGATTTTGGAGATAACTATAATGTAACTATATATTTTTTAAACCATTGTTACTGCTCTGTACTCCTAACCTTAACTATTTTAGAGTCTTTGTCGTGAAATATAAAAGTACTGTAACTAGTACTACAACAAGAAAGTCACAATCATGCTGTTTCAATCTGAATTTCTTCCTTTATTAGGGCCTGAGGAGTAGCTTGAGAAATAATAAAAAGTACACGAGTGTCTGCTACTCTACACTTTGCAGAGTAGTTTATCATCAGACAGTTGAACATACATTCTGCAGCATTATCTTTTCCTGAGGTGTAGGTCACTTTGTCAAATTTGCAGTTTCAGGAACCCGCTTATGATTCTAAGTGGCAGTTTAGAGATGCGTCTATTAAAAATTTGTCTGAAGATTTGTTGTCTGTAATGATTACAACATTTTGACTGAACAAATAACTTTTGACTTGGCAGTAATGCAGCCCTTCTCTCATTGAGGGACTGATCCTGCATGAATTAAAGACAATAGGAATTTGTTCATTGGGGCTGCTAAATCAGGACCTAATGCACTGTCCAGTTCCTCTTAGCTCATCACTGACTACCTGGTGCATACATTAGCCATACTCCTCAGCTGCTCTGTGTAGGAACAAGCCCTTGCGTAGTTCCAATAATTAGAAGCTTGCCAGTGGCTTTCAATACACCCATCCCGACACTGTTTTCTTAATAATCTTTATAAGGGAAGTTTCTACAGCAGTGTTAACTATACCTCTGATTTGATTTTATTCCAAACGCATTGGCAGCTCCAGCTCTCAACCAACAACCCCCGGCTAAAGAATCAGGGAGGGAGGAGCAACATATTTGGCTGGGAATTTTTTAGCACTTGTCTTTCCCCACCAATGATGAGAACATCCGTGAAACCCAGACACTGGGAGAGACAGGATAACACCAGCCTCCTTTCCCCACCCCAACACCTCCTCCCTTTCCCCTGGGCCAACAACTCCACCTCCCCTCGACCACGCCCTTCTTAAGGCCCCTCCTCTTTGCCCCGCCTCCTTAGGGACTCCGCCCCTTTGTCCCAATCTCTCCTCTCTTATTGGTGCTTCTGCCCTTTACCCCGCCTCCCCTCTTGGAGTTCCTCCTCTTCCCCTCCCCCGCCGCGGGAGCTCCTCCCCTTTGCCCCTCCTCCTGCCTTCCCCCCGCCCACTCTCCCTTAGTGCCGCGTGCCCAGTCGGATCGCGGGCTAGGTTGATTGACACCCCGTTGGCCAATGAGGCGTAGGGTACGCGGAGTGAAGTCCCGCCCCCGCCCTTCACGGACAGCGCTCTGTAGGTGCCAGCCAGGCTAGTAACCAAGGGACCCGCCCCGAGCTACCCCAGCGGCCGGATCTTTCCCGCGGGGCCGCGTCTCGTTCTCCTCAGGCTTCTGAACCGCGCCCCGCCCCGCCCCCCCCCTACGGGCTGAGGGGCGCCGCGGCACCAGCCCCGCCCCGGTCAGGGCCTCCGGGCCGCGCCCCTCCGGCTCCCCCTCCCCCTCCGGCCGGCGGCTCCCCGGGCCGCGCCCCTCCCCTTGCCGCGTCCCCCCGCCGCCTCGCGGAGCGGGGGAATGGGCGGTCCCGGCCCTTAGCCCCCTCCCGCCCCCGCCCCCCAGCTGCGGCTGCTCCGAGCGTCTGGCCGGCTCCGCCCGGTGCGAGGGGCGCTGGTGGGGTCCCCCGGGGCTGCGAGTGCCGATCCCGTCCCCTTGCCCAGCAGCCATGTCCGGGGTGGTGCGGACCCTGAGCCGCTGCCTGCTGCCGGCCGAAGCCAGCAGCCGCGGGGAGCCGCGGCGGGAGGGCAAGGAGCGGAGCCGGGACGCGGAGCGGGAGGCGCGGCGGCGGAGCCGGGAGATCGACGCGATGCTGGCCCGGGAGCGGCGGGCCGTGCGCCGCCTGGTCAAGATCCTGCTGCTGGGCGCCGGCGAGAGCGGCAAGTCCACCTTCCTCAAGCAGATGCGGATCATCCACGGCCGCGAGTTCGACCAGAAGGCGCTGCTGGAGTTCCGGGCCGTCATCTACGAGAACGTGGTCAAGGTAGGGGCGAGCCCCGGGCTGGGGCGGAGGGGGCGCTGGGGCCCGGGGCGGGGGGTTCACCCTGCCACGGAGGACGGGGTGCAAGGGCCGACCTGAGAACCGCCCCCAAGGGGGTGGGGACAAGGTCGGAGGGGACCCCGTGCAGGACAAAGAGTTACCGGGCTGGTGGAGCTCTGGGCCGCCATCGGGCAGCAGGCACAGCCCTTGGGGGCTCCTGTCGGTGTGGGGGTGCCGTGCCATGCCATGAACGAGGGTCGCCTACAGGTGGGTTGGAGAACAGGGCCTCCTGGGTTATCATCCAAGAGGATGTTTTCAAAGGGCCCAGGCACCCACGGAGGGGTTCGGGGGAGAATTGTAAGACCCAGAGGAGAAGGGGGTATAGGTGTGTTCTGGGAAACCATGATGAGAACACCCTCAGGGGAGTTGGGCACCCCCATATTTGGAAGAAGGTGAGAGGGAGAGGAGGATCTCCACCCTGAGGAGTGGGTGTTGAGGATCCTTTCCTAGAGGAGGTCCCCTGTGTTGGTGCATAGATTACAGGAGTTCAAAGCTGTAATTTGGGGAACATTTTTAAAGAGAATAGGGGGAATCTTAACACCAAAGACTTGTGGAGATGTATCTAGGAGATTGCCCAAGGGTCTGTTGAGGCCATTGAGTGATAGCCTCAAGATTAAGAGCACCCCGATTGGGACACTGGGAGAGAGGTTGGACCTTCAGTCAGTGCTTACATCTTTATTGTGGAGCCCCCAGTGCTCGGAGGCTTATGGCATGATGACTTGCTGGTGAGCGGATAGAATGGTTGCTGGAGTTCAGGGCCATGATGTACAAGAACATCCTCAACATGTAGAGAGCTTGGGGAAATTGACTGCCCACATCTTCTGCCTGGAGACTTTAAGTGCTCTGCATAATAACCAAGTGGTGGTCATCTTTTAGAACAGGGGTTCTCAACCTTTTTCTTTGAGGCCTCCCACAACATGCTATAACAATTTCCTGGCCCAGCTGTGCCACAACTGTTTTCTGCATATAAACACTTGGGCTGGTGTTAGGGGGTATCAAGGAGGGCTTCAGCCCCAGGTGGAAGGGTTCGGGGCCCCGGGCTGCAGTCCCACATGGTGGGACTTCAGCTTTCTGCCCTGGGCCCTTGCGAATCTAATACCACCAGCCTTGTTGGCAGATGCCCTGAAACCTGCTTGTGCCCCCCCCCCGAGGGGAGGGGCAGATTCCTAGTAGAGAACCACAGTTTTATAATAATCCTACAGGTGCATAAAAAGCTGGTCACCAAGGGAATACAAGGAGCCCTTGTGCACAGAAAAATAGATACATGGTGTGTACCGGGGCTATTTCTTATATTCTCCATACAAATGCAGGGCTACCAAGAGAGCTTGTTCCCCACTGAGGAAGGCTCCCTGCCTACCTTTTTTTTTTTTTAATGTATCTGTGTAGGACTTTCCTCACTTCTGCATGGACCCATACTTGTGAGGAAACTTGTAGTTGCTGTGGGATTTCCTGCAGAAATCAAGGAAGGGGCCTGTGCACCATCTGAGATAAGGAAAATTGTTTCTACGTCATAAGATGTGCTTCCAAGGATAACCTTTTTATAACAGCGCTCTCTTTAAGCACAAGTCGAATAAGTGACTCTTGCAGTCAAGATCTCCTTCAGAAGTTTCCCTGTCCATCCAAACTGAATGGGAAGACCATTTGTAGCTTAATTCTACTACCTGAATTGCTTTTAAGAAGCATGAGGCAAGTCACTGAAAATGGGTGGTAGGAAGGGGAGGAAAAAAGGAGTTCTCTGTGCTAGCAAGTGCTGTGGGTTGGCTTTATACTCTACTGCAGGAGGAAGAAGTGTGCACATATAATGCACAAGGAGAGCTCAGGCTACAAAATCCGTAGATTAACAACTTACTTCTCTTTCTTCCCCTGGTATTCCAGAATGGGGGAAAAGGGAGGGAAGAGAAGAGTATCGCTAGGTTTCAAGTATACCCAAAAGTGAGCAATGTGAATCTTGGATTAGTGTGTTTATTTTGGTGCTACCTTAAACTGAGTTAAAATGATGGTAAAGAGCAGTGAAATGTGTGAGGGGAGGAAAAGAAGTGGGACAGAATGAGAAACCCTGGTTATAATAACTTTATTTTGCCCCTCTCCTAGACAAGTGGACAGCATCTATCTGAGTTTTTAGTGGTCGCAGTTGACAAAAAGTAGGTGTACTCTCGCCTTTCAACATAGTTCATTCTTCCACCATGGATGTTGGGGAGCTGCTTGTAATTTCAACGTGGGTTTAATAGGTGGCGTTGAAATACAGTATCATGGAACAAACTTATTTTCAGTTGGCTAATATGTTCAAACCTAAGTTCCCTCTAAGCTACATGGCCGCACAGCTGCCTATTAAGCCCTGCGCAGGGGCTCATGGCTGCAGCGGGGAGAGGCGCCCTTCCTGGCCGGCCCCAGTTCAGACCTCCCATGGTGGAGAGAGGCGCCCCTCCCTCAGCCCCGAGCTGCTGCAGTGAGAGAGTAGTCGGGGGAGTCCTCTCCCCAATGCAGCCCGGGGGACAGCCTGCACCCCAAACCACTCATCTCTGGCCCCACCCTAGAGTCTGCACCCCAACACTCTGCCCCAGTCCTGAGCCCCCTCCCGCACCCTGAACCCCTCATCCCTGGCCTCACCCCCAGCCAGAGCCCTCATCCCCATGCACCCCAACCCTCTGCCCCAGCCCTGAGCTCCCTCCTGTACCCTGAACCCCTCATCTGCAGCCCCACCCCAGAGCCCTCATCCCCACAAACCCCAACCTTCTGCTCCAGCCTTGAGCCCTCCTCCCACGCCCTGAACCCCTCATCCCTGGGGTCTTGTGCTCCAGAATTTAAGCATTTTTATCATTATAAAATATGAATTCTGCTTGACCCTATTGCTGACAGTTGAACTGCATTTTAGCTCCTCTTTCCACACTACTCGTCAGCATTATCAAAGAGCAGTTCCGTTAAAACTTCTAGAGTTTTGGGGTCTCTGCTAGAAATGTAGTGTAAATATCTTTAATTAAATGGTCACCTTTTATTCCCCAATATGATTAAATTTCTCTCTGATAGAGAATAGATTATGCCCTCCTGATGGTTTGCATTGCGTTCTTTCTAAGGTGCCTCTGGAAGTAGTACTTGGTCATTGTATATGGATTAAATAAAATGGCATGAGTTGGTGCAGATAGTTTGTCATATTGACTCTGATGTCAACTGGTTTGTTTCCTTTATTACTAAAATTCCCACTTCTTCCTTTCTGACTCCACAGCCTCTTACTTTTCCTGTATCTGGTTGCAAATTAAGCATGAATGCATGGTTCTTAGACTTCTCCTTGTGGGAGGTCACGGTTTAAAAACAAAATGCTGAAATAAGTAAACCTGTGATCCAAAATTTACTTTTCCATATAGTACAGGTGATGGTTCAGAGCCTTGCTAGCTTTTTCTGGCATTGTGGGGCAATCTTCAAATACATTAGTCTTGCTTCGGTTTAAAGTAAATAATCACTGGTTAACTAGGGTTTTGCTTGTTAATCAAGGCTAAGTTTCAAAGTAACTTTGAAACTTTTTGATGATTGAAGTGAAAAGCAGTAGTGTTAATGTTCTGCTTTGAGTACACAGACTCCATTACTTCAGCACACCCACCTGGAAGTGGAAAATGGATAGTACAGGAGTAACTGCTGTGGTGTGTGTGTTTTTTTGTTTTTGTTTTTAAGAATCTCAAATGTATGGAGAGACTGAGGAAGTCTTTGCATGTTGCACGTTTCAGATCTGGTTAATTGCTGCTGCTATTCTGTAAAAATGTTTGTCTGCGTTCCCATCTGAGTGTCAAAGAACAAACTGAATAACTGCTCTTCAAACATAAAATAAGTGCTCCCATTCTTGCGCCTCCTGACTACAATTAATGAAGGTTTAGGGACCTCTCGCTGTACTGTGACCTGGTGAGTCATAACTCTGATGTTCCTTGTATACGTTTGTTGCTATTTTCTATTTGTTTTTGACTTTTAAAACAGAGCACCACAAAAATGGAAATGAGCCAGGCTTCACTGCATGAGAAAACAATTAAAATTACCCACTAACACCAAAGCAGTGCCTGTGCCAGCATGTGTGATTACTTCGAACAGAAATCTAACAGTTAAATTCAGCTTTAAAAAAACAAAGTGTAATCTGTGGAGCTTTTTCAAATTAGTGTCCATACTGAAATGGACTAAACCAATTAAAACTGTAAGGAGCACTGAGTGATTTTTTTTCAGTCCACAACCTGAATTATTTGAGAGTGACTGAAAAGTTCATATTTGAGTAGGGACTTCAGAGAAACTGTTGCTAGACACTCCAATCCATAACTTAAGTTGTGGACTTTGAATAGAAAAGTTCCAGGATGCTGTACAGATGTGCACTCATTATGGCTGCACAAGTGAAAAGGTTTGTGCTTGATCAGAGGTTTGTCTGAAGCAGACACGTTTTATGAGGCAATAGAAAGGGTGGAGTTGGAGAATACCATTGAATTCAGTTGTAAATTGCACTTACGTGAGCAAGCTGATTGTTCTCCTTGGACACACTTGGCTCTTTATAATGCATGCAGAAAAACCGTAACCCTTATATTAGTTTGAGAATCCAGGGAGAAATGTCATATCATTACTGGGAATTCCACAAGCTGCTGTATAATTTGGTCTTGATCCACAGTGTTTTGAGTTTGCATATGGGTGGATTCAGAAACTTGACCTTCAATAGTCTTTCACTGGAGAGGTAAAATATTCTGGGTATTCATTCTTGATTAGTGTTTTTTTGATCTGTAGTAGGTATGGTTGATTCTTCATTAGTCTGTCACAGGACAATATCATTTTCTTCTCGATCATGGCAGCTGCACACCTCAAAGGGCTGGCGTGGTTATATTACAGCAGACTTATCTATTGAATTTTCTTACATTAAAGCTGACTTTGTAATTAAAGAAAATTCAGTAGATAAGTGTTGTAATATAACTATGTCAGCCCTTGGAAGTATACACATGGCTTTGTAATTAGACTTTACATTGTATGATTGAATTGGTACTTAATTACTGTTACCTTCCGTCCACTCTTAATATGTCTTCAAGATATAGCTAGTTTTGTAATAAAACTACCGGCATCACTGCCACCTTTACTCCTGACTTAATTGTAAAGGGCCGTTGTTGTTGAAATTTGTTTCCGGGTGCCCATTTGCAATGCACTTGGAATAGAATCAATAAGACACGTAATAAATTGCACAATGCAAAATTACTGTAATAAATCCCACATTCCATCAACCCTAAGTAGATCTGGATAGTTTCTTGTTTGGGTCAGAAGGAAAGTGGTCAATGTAACTGACTACATCATGGCTGACAGGATAACGAATACCATCAACAGTTACTATTGATACTTATTTCTTTGATAAATATTCACTCTTGATCCAAAATAGCATTCAGTTAATTCATATGGGTTCACCGATCTCACAGAACATGATTAGTCTTTGGAGAGTAAAGACACAAACCTTGACATTTTCCAGGCTAAGCCTCGCATTTAATTTTTTTAAACCACTTGGGAATGCAGAAGGTGGAGAAATCACCCCTATACCCAATTACAGTTCAAACAGATTCTCTAGCCATTGAAATATGCTTGAGTGATGGCTGGAGTTGCTGCAATTAGCATAGTGAGTATGAGCTTGAGACCCAGGGGCCTTCTGTGCATAGGATAATTCATTTGTTGGTTTTCTGGGGGAGGGGAGGTTTGTATGTCTAAATAAGGAGTGTCTATACAGGCTCTAAGCACCCCCTTCTGTAAATTACAGAAACAAAATTAAAGAGCCACAGCTCTTTTACTCGTTAGCAAATCTGTTTCATCTCAAAAGCCTATGTTTGCATCATTCCATGCAAATAGAAACACCTGGCATTGTGCTCTAAAGGTCAACAGACCTGGGCTATCTTGGAGTGGGGGAAGGAGAGACTTTGTTCTAGAGCTGAGGGGCTCCACCAGCAGTTCCCCTCCCTTTCAGATCAAGAGGAGTTCATGTTGACAGTATTGCCAACCCAAAATGTTCAAAAATCATGAGTCAGGCTCACCAAAAAAATCATGATTGGCTTTAAAATCGTGAGATCATGTAAAAAATAATAGATGTGGTGTGTTTATTTGCCTTCTGCTTTTTGAGCCTTTAGAGTTCACTGGAGTCACACTTTGAAGCTTTTTTCACATCCACAGAGCTAGAAACTTACTTTTCCGTTAAGAATGAAGGCTGGAATCATCACATATTCCCTTGAGTCCAGGAGCTGGGGATTTAAAAGAAACCAGTAACTATGAGACTCTTGACAAAATCATGAGAGATGGTAACAGTGTGTCTACTTCTGTTGACTGAAACTATGGCAGTACAGTGTGAGGGAGGGGTGGTCTCAATCCAATTAATAGATCAGGATCAACACATCAAAATCAGAACACTAGAAGCTGCTTCAGCAACCTTTTCTTCTGGCGGGCGCCAGATGAAGGACCGTGGCGGCGGTCGAGCATCCGCCAAAATGCGGCTGAATTTCAGTGGCGACACCTCTGGATGACGTCGCTTGTCAGCAAGTGGCATCATCTAGAGGCGTCGCTGCCGAAATGCCGCCGAATTCGGCGGCATTTTGGCGGATGCTCGACCGCCAGCCAGGACGCAGGCACATTTATATGCCCCCGCGGGCACCATGGCACCCACAGGCACCGCGTTGGGGACCCCTGTATTAGCCAATTATGAGCTAGAGGTCAGTCATAAGTTCATAGCACTTGATCTGTAAAGATCCAAATTAAATGAAAAAACTAACTTAATTCTGAAAGTTCTCAAAGGGTTTGTACCAATCTGCACCTCTGGGTTCAGCGGTCACTCTATCTTGAACTCTAGTTGCAAGCTTCATTTGCAGCATGAAGTTTTTGTTCTGCTGCATCTCATTGGATTTCTTTGGAAACAAGAAGTCTTTTCACAGTTTGCAGACAAGCAGACGTCACTGCTACTACAAATACAGAGATTCCGCAGCTAATCCAAATGTTTCTTAATGTTTGTGTTCCTGTGGACTAAGTAAATGACACTTTCCTTTGTTCGTATATTTTATTTGGGCTCGCAGTCTGGAAGAGTAGTCATCTTTACTGTTTACCCTGCTCTCACCTGGGTAGCATTGGATTAAGTATTTACATGTATCGTTCCACCATGCAAATAAAGTACAGTACTTGACGTAAGTTTCATGTTGAAGGCGAGTTAAGACTCAAAAGATCTTTCTGACATTTTAGGGTGTATCTCTTGTACTGAGTAACACTTCCATTCTCTAGCAGACTGTAATACTTCATCCTCAAACGACTATTTTTTCTATAAGCAATCGAGAGTAAAACATCTATTTGGCTAAATTGTAGATATATAAAAATTGAAGTTAATGGTATTGTCTATCTCTTTCTGATTCAAACACTCCATTAAATGAGGTGGCTGTATTTTAAACATGCCATTAGTGTGTTCTATGGAAAAAGCTTGTGAATTTTAACTAAGAGTGAATTCAAGAATTCAAGCAACTGCTTCAGAACACTAAATTATCAAAAATTCTTCATTTGTTACAAAATACTGTTTACCAAACACTTTATTAGTTTTCAATATAATACAGCATGGGGAAAATGAGTCTAGTCTGAAAACTACAGCAGTTCTTCATGGTAAAGTCCAGTGTTTCAGTGAGTGATTTTGCTGAGATAAGGTGGGTGAGGTAATATCTTTTATGGGACCACTAGTGAGAGAGAGAGAGAAGCTTTCAAGCTAAAGCTCTTCTTTGGGTCTGGAGAAGTACAGCTCTATGCAAGAACAAAAGCTCCTCTCTGTTTGTCAACAGAAGTTGGTCCAATAAAAGTGATTAGTTTACCCACCTTGTGTCTAATATCCTGGGACTGACATGGCTACAACAACACTGCATACAATGATGATGTTGCTTACAGTCACAGTATTGTCAATATCAAGAGAACAAAAATAACGAGATTTTAAAACCATAATTTTTTTTTGTCTGTCTTGACTTTTTTAACTGCCCTCTACTCCCCTACCAATGCATTTGTGATAGTGTTAGGTTGCAAAGTCACTCCTAAAATATACACCTCTCCCTGGCTGCTCAGATGGAGACTCCACTTATCCTCACCCTACCCACCCCCACACCCCAAGATAAGGGAACTGCTGTCCATTTCCTGTTACTCTCCCCTCCTAGTTGATTCCCTTTGATAAAAGAATGTCTGGATGGTAAATAGTTTGAGAGCCACTGACTTAATGCATCATGATTCAGACTCGTACATAAACTTATATTACATTTAGGGTTGACGAGTTACAGATAAAGATATAAAAACTTAGTCATATGAGTGATATTACTGTACAGACTATGGAATTGGTTTAGTCTTTTGTAAGAAGGCACACTTCCCTGCTTCCCTCCTCTCTCCCACTTCTCTGCCAAAGATGGGTTGCACTCCCACCCTCCCACACTCCTCCGGACCCCGCTCCACTCATTTCCACACCTCATTCCACTGCAGCCCCTTAATTTGCCTCCTGGTCTTCCTCATTCTCCCCGTCTACCTTGTACAGTGTCTCTGCTGCTTCTCACAGTCCCTGTGTCCTGTCTAGGCCACTGAACCATAGAGTTGCAGCCATTTTGCACATGGGCGTTACTTCAGTCTCATTGAAAACAGTAGAATGTGGCAGTTTCATTGCCACATGCAGATTGACTGTAATGAAATGGCAGCCATCTTGCTGGCTTCAGCCCCATTCACAGCAATAGGAGATGTTGGCCATTTTGAATGAGTGAAAACTCATGAGTTGGCAACCTTTCTTCATGTTTTCATGAGACAGGTTTTTTAAAAAGAAACATGGCTAGAGTCACGATGAAATCACAAGAGTTGGCAGAACTTCATTCATTTGTCACATCAGTTCCTAAATTTAGAATATACTATCTTAAATGGTGTAGTATAAACTATTGGCCATCTACAGTTTTTTGTATGAGGTCTGACAATGTGTTTTTTTTAATGGCTAAAAGGTTATTGCTCCACTGCTTCACAAGTAGCTTGCTTACATTCTGTTGCCCATCCGTTGTAAAGTAGGAAATCATGAATCATGTTGCTAATTACAAGGGAACTGAAATGCATTTGAAGTGGCTCCTTAAGACAATTCCTAGGTCAGCTAGAGCAAACTTTAGTAATGTTCAGTTAAGTAGAACTCTGGGTAGTATTTCATGTTAGTAGACTTAGGTGCTTGAGTAGAACCATCAGGCTGGTGGTACTTGCGTTGTCTGGTTTCTTCCCATGTCCGTGCTGACTTCACAGACATGAGCTGGTGGTTACCAAAAATGGTTTATTTTCCTTTTTAGTACTTACCTCTGCCTCCCTCACCTTTAATATCACAGTCTATCTGTAGGGCTGTCTTCAGCAAGGTATGTGATCTTTTGGGATCATGAGACTTCACCCAGTGGAGTACACAATT
This sequence comes from Mauremys mutica, assembly GCF_020497125.1. NCBI lineage: Eukaryota > Metazoa > Chordata > Testudines > Geoemydidae > Mauremys > Mauremys mutica. Next base: position 75,847,016 of record NC_059082.1, on the reverse strand, counting down.
ATCTTAAACACAAAGATTTTTTTCCTCTGTTACAGCTAAGAATTAACTTTTCATATGGAAGGTGTCTGTTAACTAAAACACTTCAATAGTTTATCTCAAAACAGTGTAACTATCTTTCCTTTCTACCGAATTAACTAATTACTTTTTAAAGTAAACATTTTTTGCTCTGTTATTATCTAAAGAAATATGATCAGTTACAAAAAACTCATCTTTTCTGAGAGAGGGAACTTGCTTTGCAAGTAGAAATAATCCTTTTTTCCATGCTAATTGTCATAGCGAAATAATGAAACTGTTTTTCATGATTTATGGACAGGCACCATCTCATGTGAATTTGGATTTTTGTAGGTGAACTGGTGTGCATGACAATAGGCAAGATACAGTCCTGATTTCGGCCTTCTTTGTGTTACTGTAATACCAATACTAATAATGAAATTTTAGCTGTCATGAGTGTAAGTAAAATGTTACAAAACAAGCCTTTTTGGCTCAGGTTAGTACTGTAACTGGGAAAATCAAACTAGATATAACAGGACTAGTTAAAAGGAGTATCTATGGCAAATGACCAAAAAAGGCTTTTTAAAATAAAGCCCATAGGCAGCAGCCTCCAGGGCATTCATATTTTGTATGTTGTATTCTAATTCTTCTTTTGACCTAGCTACTGCCTCTCGGGGGCGGTGGGGGGCGGGGGAGGAAGAGGAGGGGATTGCCTGTGCCAACAGGAGAACTCCTCCAATCAGTGTAGGTAGTGTCTGCACTGAAGCACTGCAATGGCACAGCTATGCGGCTGTAGTGTTTCAAGTGTAGACAAGCACTGAGCAAAAGGGTGTACCAGTATTTCTCAACTTCAGCGATTGAGCTCCCGATAAGATTTCTAATTGGGCTCAAAGTAAATGACTGAAAATAATATTATTTTACTGTATCCCATATCTTCTGACTTCAAGTACAGTATTTGCATTAATAAGGCAATGCTTTCTCACACTGGCTGTACTGAAAATTGGGTTTACTAGGGTTCAGATGATCAAAAGTTGTCTATGCATTCAATCAGTTATACATTTTTTTTAGACTTTGTTTATTTGGAGTTGCTTATTGGCTCCTTTAAGGCAGTGGTTCTCAACCTTTACAGACTACTGTACCCCTTTGAGCAGGCTGATTTGGCTTGTGTGCCCTACATTTCATCTCACTTAAAAACTACTTGTTTACAAAATCAAACATAAAAATCCAAAAGTCTCAGCACATTATGCTTGCCTGAAAACTTGCTTACTTTCTCGTGTTTACCATATAATTATAAAAGAAATTGTGGCCCCAGGTTGAGCAACGCTGATATAGTATATAGAGCAGTATAAACAAGTCATTGTATGAAATTTTAGTTTGTACAGACTTTGCTAGTGCTTTTCATGTAGCCTGTTGTAAAACTAGGTTAATATCTAGATGAGTTGACACATCCCCTGGAAGACCCTGGTATGTACACTGCTGGTTGAGAACCTCTACTTTAAGGGATAGCACCATGACAAGAACACAAACTAAACTCTCCAAAGCAAGAAAGAAATGGAATGTTATTGCTGAGAGTGATGGCAGAGGTATCAGCATCTTGGAGGGCTCTTGAAAGCTCAGCCACTGAAGATCTGGAAAAGACAGACAAGGGGTCACGCTATGATTGCCTTGGCAAAGGACAGTGTTATATGATATTTTGATGCATTCCAGAGTGGTGAGGATTTCTTATAGTTTATTTTCTGTGTTCCTTATCTTGAACTTTATTGAGTTGAGAGGGCCAGGTTATGTAAGAATTTTTAAAACTTTATCACTTGTGTAAGTTGTAAAATCTTGAGAGTTTTAATCTGGTAAAAAGCCACTTCTCAAGTATTTTGGAGTACAGCAAATCTGTATTCTCTCAGACATAGCATTCAAATGAACAAAAATGTATAAATGAGATCTCTCCTTACATTTGGGAAGACAAACTTTGTGACTCACTTGCTTCTGAGCTTGAAAGTAGGGAATTGTAACTTTCTGTGGTAATGCTGACCCACTGCATTGATACTAGAAAACATCTTTTTGCCTCCTAATTCTCCTCTGATGTATGGGTATACCAGTACAAGCCCCCAGCAAGTTGTTTATGTAACTAGATGGATGCCAATTGCTATTTCCTCACTAACACTTTTGGGGACCAATTGGAAGTTCTTGCGTCCCCTTGTGAATGACTAAATCTAAAGGTAGCTCCTTTCACAAGGCTTTGTATGGAAATAGTAAAACACAACTAAGCAATGAAGTTATAGAAAAACAGACTAACTGGATCCAATAGAAATTCTTAGTTCTTTGTTAGATTGCAGCGTCTTCAAGGCAGTGATATTGTCTCAATATCGAAAAGTCTGTGCAATTTATGTAATGCAAATACACCTGTTAAACGTTTGATTTTAATGTACTTAAGCCATAAAAATAGATGAAAAATGCCTTTTTTGAAACATCAGGAGGTTCTCAAGTGTAAGAGATGCAGGCATTGTGTTGGCAATTCAGAGTCATTTGATAAGGCTCTGGATGGAGTGTAGTAGCATCCCATTTGTCTCACATCCCGGAGACACATTGGAGTTCCATCAAGATGGGTACTGATTGGGTCAAAAGCCTAGCTTCTTGAAGGTACAAGTTAAATCTTCGCAGCCTTTTTCTTCTAGTCTTCTTTTTCCTTTCCTACATCCTGGCACTTCCCGTTTTCTTCAAGCTGTGTCCCTGAAGAGTCTTTATTAGGAGTCTGGAAAGAATGGCTTGATTTTATTTTTAATGGGAGGGTCAGAGGTGGCCTGACAAACTATATATAGGGCTGTTTTCTATTAAAGTAACTTTCCTGTTGGCCATTAGATTGTTCAGGAGAGTTCAGTTTTGGGATCTTTAAGTGGGATCCTTATGTGAGGTTTTGTCCAAATGCAGTGTCTCTCTGACTTGCACCAGTATTTCTGCCTAGGGGTTTTATGTAAGTCAGCCTGTTTTCCTTCTGTATCTTCTGAGCCCTTCCATACTCAGGAGAAGCAGTTGCACACTTTAGGTGTAGCCTAAGCATTCAAATTCTGGTTAGGCAAAACTAATCATTTGATCCATTTGATCCATTTTTAGGATTATATGGGGGACCTAAAGTGGTATAAATTAATCATATTCACTCTTTCCAGATGACTCAAGAGTTCAAGCCCATATACAGTTTATAAATATCTTCCGTTTCAGTGAGGGCTCACTCAGTGAGGGCTCACGCAGTGAGGCACATGGCTTCTTCCTGGGAATAAAAGTACAGAGTTAAATTGTGCCATTCCTTCACCAAGTGGTATAAATTACACGTGTTGTGTTCATCTGATATGACCTTTGGACTAAAGGTTCTGCAGTATTTCTCTTGGTGGTTCTTCTTTAAAATCCTTGAGATGGGAGGGAAATGTGCTTTCATTCTTTGAGGAAACTTGTACTACTGGTTACTTTCCAGTTGTAATGGTTCAAGGAGCAACAGGTTCCTAAAAGAGGAGAGGTAAAAATATTACTTATAATTTTTGACTTCTCTGAAGTGGGCACCTGGTGCTCCATGAGACTTAACCTGGGGCATCACTTTACTTGAATAACTTCCAGTTGATGGGAAAATCTTAGTCCTTCCCTTCCCATTCACTCCCATCTTCTTACTTGTTTCTCTAGGGAGATGGAGAAATTTTGGGATTGGATTCTCTCTTGTTGGGATCTTGCTTCGTCCTAAAATCTTAATCTTCACTTATTGCATAGTGAGTGAATATATAGATCAGAGAGTATCCAGGCCAAGATATGATTAATTGTTCATTTTAATTGCAGTTTAATCTGCCTTTTTCATCAATGGCAGATGATTAGGTAGCTAGAGGCAAGCAGTTCTCTGAACAACTCCTAATGCTGGTACCGCACTGGAGCTGGAGAGAGAAGGGGAAGATATTTTAAAAGGGCATGGCGTGCTGTGCCATACAGAGAAAATCTGATGCCCTTTCTCTTATGTTGCATTTGTCCTATATCTGCTTCTGAAATTCCATCTTTGTGGAGGAAAAAAGTTGCAGAAGTGATAGGATTGCAGTGATTAGGTGTTACTTCTCTGTCCATCTTGACAGTAGTCTTATAATCTCGGCTGACTATTTGTATTAAGTGTCTGAGCAGCCTATTGCTTGATCTAAAATGAGCTCAAGTTTATAACCATCAGTCTAAAGCTTCTAGCCTAACAAAGGCTATGTCTATACTACAGCCGGGATTGACACTCTGAGATCAATCCACTGGTGGTCGATTTAGTGGGTCTATTGAAAACCTGCCAAATCAACAGCAGATCACGCTCTGGTCGACCCATATACTCTACCCCCGATGAGAAGAGTAAGGTAAGTCAACGGGAAAGTTTCTCCCATTGACTTCTCTCCCCCCTCCCCCACCCGCAGTGTAGACCTTGCGGTAACTCGACCTAAGGTATGTCGACTCCAGCTACGTTATTCACATAGGCAGACAGTTGCAAAACATCTCCACATCAGCTGTCAGGTTGTTTCCCAAACAGATGGGGAAACTTAACAAGAATAAACTCCACTCCCTTGGTATTTTTGTATATGTGGAAGCAGGAAAAATCAGAGCTGACCATTGTATGGCAATAAAACATATATCCGAAATTTAAAAAATACTAAAGTTGTGATATTGATGGGAATTCCATTATCTTGTAAGCAGTTGTTGTAACATCACTTAGCCATTCATTGGAGAGAGTCTTAAGGAAATGCTGAAGCAATGAGATGGGTAAAGCCTGAAACCGTTTTAAAATTGTAAGTTAGCGATGCTAGACAGTAAATGGCTGAATGAGATGGTTCTGGAGAGCTGGAGCCTGAGCCGGTGAAAGGTCAGAGCTGGCTTGCATGGGCTGGAACACTACATGCATATTTGCAACCAAACTTAAGAGACATGGAAGATAGAAATGGCAACAACTGATGTGATTGTATTTTGGATAGCTTCCCTGGAGAACAGCCCAAATAACCATTCCTCTTTTAAAAAAACAAAAACAACCCCCAAACATTGCTCTGTATATTGATAGGCAATAAAACTCAACCTTGACGTTAAGTCCAAAAATAGCAGTTTTCCACTGGTCAGTACAAAACCAGTTCTGGGGAGGAAAAAAAAGGAGTGACTTTGAATTCCTCCCAGAGTGGTACTTTTGTGTAAGTGATTAGTTTTAAAGAATGTGTAAAGTCTGTGCAATTCTGAAAGATAGCCTTGTATATTCTGTTGTCTTCCTTCTTCTTAGTTATGGTGCGAACTTCACATACAGTAACAAATTTAGACTTGGATCCGTGAGGGGGTGAATTAACTATTTGGAAATAAGAACAGGCTTTTCAGCTTTGGGTCAGTCCAATAAATCAAAATCCTAAATGCGTATCTTTAGTACCTCATTTTGAGGATATAAATGGTGAATTGTACTCTGTGCTTGGTGTCAGGAAAACATGTTCTTTGAACAGTGTCTGGAGGATTATGTTGTTTTAAAATGAACATTGTTCAAGATTAACTTTATTTGGGAAGCCGCACTAGTAAGAACATTACTATATAATGGTTTCTGAAGTACTTTGGTTATAAGCTCATGTTCTGTGGCACTCAATACAGTTTAACGTCTCTCAACTCTGTCCCTCTCCAATTTTTTTAACACAATATCCTTGCTGTGTGTTTTTAAATGGCTGGAGCAGATGCGGTATTTATATCTATACTCTAATGTTAATTGCAGACTTGTTAAGTAATCCAAGATTACATGTGTGTTTTAAACAAAGTTTGGGCTGAAAGCTGCTGAAAAAAAGACTTCAGTGCTGTGTGTTTTTAAAGGAAAACAAAAAAACCCTCACACCTCTGAACAAATCAGTTTCGTTTTTAAATTGGCCTACAACAAATGTCAAATGTTGTACCAGTGAATCAGTTAGCTCATATAAAACCAAACCTTGTAGTTGATATATCCGTCATTCAAATTGCTTCTGCTTTTAAAAACTAGATGTCTATGGAACTCTTGAACATGGATATGCTTTAATCGCTCTTAAAGTTTAAATTTGAAAGATATTTTATTTATCTTGTGCATTCAGCATGACATAAAAACCTTGTGTAACACTTCAAACCATGAAGACTGACTCGGTCTAGTCTGTATTGTCAAGAACTATTTGGTTAGAGAGCTAGATATCTTCCTCCCCTCCCCTCAAAATCTGATTGTTAGAAAAATGAAATCAGAAAGTGGCAATTTACTCACCAAAAAGCCCTTTTTGTGAATGTGGCAAGTTAAAAGGAATCTTGCTATTAGAGAACAAACTGTGCCTGTTTTGCCCAGCCCTGCAGTATGAAAACGTACAGGACAATATGAAATATTTATTACAAATACACTGAAATGTCTTGTTCTGCCTACAAACTGGCTGGAGACAGCCATCTTGGTGAAAAAAAGGTGTCTTGAGAACAGAGCAAACTTAGAATAGGATCTAAGCTATTTAACTTAAAGTTCACTAGAAAATGGCATGGTATTATGTTGGAACCACACTGCTAGTTTCAAAGCTCTGTTTCACAGCAACATGAACATCTCTAGGAGTCCACTAAAAATTGTCAATGGCAATTTAAAATTAAAATTGCCACCTTCTAATGTGAACTCCAACTACATGACTGAGTAAAATGGCTCTGGTTCTTTAAGGCTATGTGGTAAACACATAGACATGTCCCATGAGTCTTCACATTTTTTTTTTATTTGACATAGTGTTCTTGGGCATGGAGACCATGATCTGTAAATCAGTCTAGTTTACTTCAATAGAATATGCTGTATGCCCTTTCTAAAACAGTTTTTGGCTTCCATGCTGAATAACTCCTTTCTAAGCTTTGAGGGGAGGTGTGGCCAGCTCTCCATGTGTGACATACCCAACTGACAATGATGTTTTTTGGTAACTTCCTGTTTCATTTTACATGGCAACCGTCAAAGTTTCCTAAGGTATTCCCCCAGGCTCTGTATCAAGAAAACTTTGTAAAACACTCCATCTATTAAATAACCTCCACGGTGCTCCCACCTCCTCCTTTTTAAGCCAGTTTCATATTCCAGTAGACTTTTCTGGTAGCTCTTACAATATATTGTGTATTTCAGGTCATGGCTAATAAGGTGCAATAGACCTGCAGGTCTCTGCAGTACTTTAGGGGAAAAAATAATTTGGGTTGAGGGATAGGAGTGCACTATTGAATTGAAGGACTTTCAGGTGTGTGCAACCAAAATTATTTCAGCTTTTCAGTCCTACCAAATCTTTCAATTAATCATCATTAAAACTGCCTTTTGTTGGGCTGAGTTAGTCTAACTTTCTCAGGGGTAGGATGTGACATAACTGATGTCAGTATCCAACTGCTAAGGACAGGTGAAAAGCGATGTCAATATTTAAGACTATTTCAGGCATGTGTCTGCTTCAGTAGGTGTTTGGATAATACAGTGATGGGGTAGGAGTTGCTTCTAAGTTGCTAAACAGAAAATATTCGAGTATACATTTGATATAGGTCTTCATTTTTATACTTTGCTGTCTGACCATGTCATTGTAAAAGTGTTTCTCCCCATCCCCCACCAGATATATAGCAATTATGTTGCTTAAACAAGGAAAGTTTTTGTTCCTTCATACATTTTCTCCTTGCAATGGAGCATATTTTGGATCCCCTTCTGAATTGTCCTCCCACAGGACTACGGACTTGTGCCACTGTAAGGTCCATGTACTTTTAAGTTTGAGTTCCTTTATACTTTTATTTTTTGATCACTGACTCTGTTTTATCTGAATCATTCTGTAGGGCTGCAAGGTTCTCGTTGATGCACGGGACAAACTAGGGATTCCTTGGCAGTACACGGAGAACGAGAAGCATGGAATGTTTTTGATGGCTTTTGAAAACAAAGCTGGAATGTCTATAGAGCCTGCCACATTCCAGTTGTATGTACCTGCACTGAGCGCACTGTGGAGGGATTCTGGGATCAAGGAAGCTTTTAGCCGTCGGAGTGAGTATCAGCTGGTAAGTATATCCAACTGTATGGTGATTGAAGAGTTGTAAACGGGGGGTTTTCAGTCTGAATCCAGTTTAAGAACAGATTGCTAAATCCGGTGTGTGGCCATACTACAAGCAAGCTGTAGCAATGCTATAAATCTGAGTGTTCTATAGCAGCAGGAATGAGTAATAATTGGAGCCAAACTGAGAGAAACTATGAGAAAAAGTGGAATAAGTGGACAAGACTGGATAGACTGGAAGAACAAGAGGAACCAAAAAAAGGTAGGAAATGATTGAACAAAAAGCCCCCAAAAACCTGAGTTGCTCAGTTGGGCTGATCATAGTAGGCCACTAATTAATGCACACTTTTTTTATATTTGTCCAGTTTTGCCAACTTGTATTATATTGATGCTGGCAGGCTACTGCTATTTGCAGATCAACTCTTTTGAAGTTAATATGATCCCTTTCCAAGCTGTTCTTGGATTTTTTTTTCCTTTCCTTTTTTATATCTGCAAGTTGCACTTGAGGCAGCATTTGGATGTCAGCCTAAAAATAAAAACCTTTTTTTTCCCCCTTTTTTCCTTTTAAAACAGACTTCTAGAGTTCAGCACAAAACTCATTGCATAATTTAAAATGCAGGTATGATAAGAAAGCACTTCTGATATTGAACATTTTTGTCTTTGATATGAATGAACATTTAATATATAATGTGTTTGTTTATTTATTTTATGCCTGTTGGAGCAGTTGATGATACCCTTTATTCCCCTGTCTTGTCGTCTTCACTCCTCTTCTCCCCTTTCCGCTCCCAACCCCAAATAATGAGGTGGTTGTTGAGGGACTATAGCCTCTTTTGGTTGATTTGGGGTTTTTTGGTTGTCGCTAACCTCAAGATGTGGCTACCTATTTGGGTTCAAACAGTGGTATGATAACTAAAATCTGACCAGTCACTTAAGTGGCTTAGCTTCTCTGCTTATATGTTATGTTCCATGTGTCTCGCTCTGTAACTTCACATAACACTTTTTTTCATTGAAAAGAGATGTTGTGACTTCCTAAAATTGGGGAAAAGAGGGACTTTTATTCTAAGTAATGTTTTCCTTGCTTTTCTGCTATAAATAACATTGTATTCAAAGAAAGGAATTTAATTCTGTGTGATGGAGAATGTGACTTATGTGAGAATTGCCAGATGCAAAGGTGTGCTCAGTAGCAGTGAATTCCAAGTTGGGGCCTCCCCTTACTATATTACACTCTCAGTATTACCCCTCTCCTCAGACAGCAGGAGAAATGCCATTCCATCTCCCTTCTTCCCCCTCTGAGCAACCATGGTGTTTGAGGCTGACAGGACAGGGAGAGAAGCAAAGTCAAGTGCAGTGTTTTAGATTTAAGCAAACATAAAAATTGGAAATGAACAAGTACTCTAAAGACTCCCTTCTGGGTGCTGCTGTGATCCGAGACATCTTAAAACGTTGGGTTTAAGAGCCTCTCTCTTCCATCCGGTAGGGATTGTAATTCTCCAGATTTGAGATTAGTTTGTGTACTTTTAAGGTCTGGAATGGGAAGCTGTTACTTGTGCAGATTTCCACCCCCACACTGTCAGTTCACAGTTAAGGAGGAAATAGGCAGTCCAGAATAATCTTAGTTCTTTTACATCCTAGGCATTGACGTGTAAAAGTAACAGATATTGTAATGTCATGCAACTGACAGTAATGTAACACTAATAATTCACCTAGACCAGGCATAGCACTAAAACACATTCTTTGCCTATATCAGAAATTATTCTGTCTTCCCTTGCACTATACTCTTGTGTTCACAGATGCACAAGTCTGCAATGTTTTTGTTAGTACTTTCATACAAGGAAGCAAAGTGGCTGCTCTTTTTCTAAGGAGTCAAGTTTTTGGCTTAATTTCAATAACTTCCTAAAATATAATATGCCATTCTTTATATTCTCATTGTTGCCTGACTCTGGAAAAGCGTTTCTGAAAACTAATTGCATAAATAAACTCTGAAGTTCTTGAAATGGAATGTGCTTGAAGTTTAAGGGCAGGAATTACAGCATTGCTGTGTCTTCCTTTTTTGGCCCTAAAAGGAATAACTGGAATTAATGGAATAGCTTATAACAAGATTAAAACAAACATTTCTGTTTAGCTGTGTCTTTTAGTAGTAAGGGTCCATGCCAGATTGTTAAAGCTCTGATTTTTGTGCCATTACGGTTAAGATTGTCAGTAGTTCCATTATATCCCTTTTCCAGAAATTTTAACTTCAACTGTAAAATTGTGCTTTTGCTGAAATATGACTTAAAAATTCTCAGATCAGGAGTGACTCTTTTAAAATAGCTAGAGCTTTTTCAGTTTAGTAAGTTTTTTGCATTCCTCGAAGAAAAGGCTGTATATTCTATTTCATACGTGTGGTAATGCCACAAGGGGTTTTATTTAAAACAAAACAACAAAAACCCACACAAACAACCAAACCCTTGCCAATATACCTCAGCACCACAACTAATAGTCCTTGGAAATTTATTTAGGATAAATATTTCCTAGGTATTTTAACAGTTTACAAATTAATCTTTTATGTTTTCAGCATACCTAAACATCCTTTAATTTGCAGACCGAAGTCTTTCATTCAGGTGTCCGGCTTGCCAACCTAACTCCTGTAAATTATTTTCTTATACTTGCTAACCCTAAATAACTGAGACTGCTTAGCCCTAAATGCTTTGTGACCACTTGAGCTGCCATAGTGGGATTGGAAACTCACCCCTTGTAAGTGGCTGAAGTTGTTGGTTACAGGAAAAACAACCTTTGACTATTACACTGTGACTAAGTATATTGCGGGGGTGGGGGCAGGTGGCAGAGTGAAGAACTGTCACATAGGTCAGATGCTCCCTCCACATCACTGAATAGCAATGAAATTGTATTATATTGGAAAGACTAGTTCCTTGGTACAAGAAGTTTTCCAAGACTATAAATTAAGGCTGCTTTTGCATTCGCATTTTTGAACTTCAGCTACAAGTTTTAAACAAACGGAAGGCAGAGATACATGCTTAAGATACCAGATTTCCACCTTTCTGTTGAAGTCAGTAGTATTTGTAACATCTAATGCAGAGATTCCCAAACTCTTTTTGAAGAGCTCCTCCGTTCAGAGTCATGTCACATGCATGGAGAGGGAGAGGGAGGGGTGCCCAGTACCCATAGGAGGGTCCATGAGGGTATTCACCACTGGGAGCTGAGGAAGTGTTCTGCTCCCTGCAGTGGTCAGGTGATCTCAGCTCTTGGGTCCTGGTTCCCTGCCTGTCCTTGCTCTCCTCTCCCCCACACCTCTTTTGCAGGGAAAATTACCAGGGCTGTGGGCAAGAGGGGAGTAGAGTACTGTCCCCCTCCCCACCCGCTGGACACTGCCCCATCCTGATCCTGGTCCTTCAGTGTGGTCCTGTCTGCTTTCCCTGTGCAGACTCTGTCCAGAAAGGCAAGGGGACAGGGCTCTGCACGCTGAAGGGTTGGGGTGAGCAGGGGGCTGTGTCAGGCAGGAGTATCAGTATTCCCTTGTAGTTTTCAGAGTCCCCTCTGGCCTTCCCAGCAAAGGAGGGTGACTGCTGGTTGGTGGCTGCAGAAATGGAGGAATGAGATGGGCAGGGAGCGTCGTCCCTTCAGCCAAGACCACTCAGACAGAGCCCCCTCCAGACTCCCAGCCCTTTAGTGCTGACCTGTCAGGTCCTTGTGTCCTCCAATAAACTCATCAGTGCACCCCACGGGGTTTGGGGACCTCTGTTCTAATGTAACCATGACTTAAATTTGTTATGTAGAAATATATTATATGGATTCTAAGGGAAACAAAACTGTTATGGGCCCCAGAACTATTACTTGGGAATATTTTATATACAAAGGCATAGATGTAACCTGTAGCAGTACAGAATACTACTTGTAACGCAGCCTGCTGTGAATAATATAATTTAAGAAAGAAGACAGCAATTCAAAGTTATCAACTACTGGATAATGCATGATCTGGCACACACATACAATCGGAATGATGCCTTAAATATAAAAGAATTATAGTTTAGCATGGGGCCCGGGTCACTTGCTGGAGGATTCTCTGCAGCTTGAGATTTTCAAACCACAATTTGAAGACTTCAGTAACTCAGACATAGGTTAGGGGTTTGTTATAGAAGTGGATGGGTAAGATTCTGTGGCCTGCTTTGTGCAGGAGGTCAAACTAGATGATCATAATGGTCCCTTCTGACCTTAAAGTCTATTGCATTAAAGCTTCATAAGTGTACAGTAGGAACTTAGAATTATGAACACCAGAATTACAAACTGACTGGTCAACTACATACCTCATTTGGAACTGGAAGTATGCAATCAGGCAGCAGCAGAGATGGGGAGTGGGGGGAAGCAAATACAGTGCAGTACTGTGTTAAACATAAAATACTTAAAATAAATAAAGATTTGACAAGGTAAGGAAACTGTTACTGTGCTTTTCATTTAAATTAAGATGGTGAATAGCAACATTTTTCCTTTTGCACAGTAAAGTTTCAAAGCTGTATTAAGTCAATGTTCAGTTGTAAACTTTTGAAAGAACAGCCACAACATTTTGTTCAGAGTTACGAACAGCTTCTATTCCCAAGGTGTTCATAACTCTGAGGTTCTACTATATGTGGTACATGGAATTAAAATATTCTTGAGGGCATAGGTACTAGTTTTCAGATTGACACATTACTAGACAAGACCTTTCAAAAATAATCTTGCTGCTTAATAAATGGAATGGTTCTGCTTCACCTCTTGTTGGCTCTTCGGGCTATTCATGCCATGCCTAATCTCATTAGGATGTAGCAAAGGCTGATAGCTGAGGTCATGGAGATTGGGAGTAGCTTGTGGTCTGGCTTTTTTGTGTTGAACACCCACAGTTTTTCAACAAGCAAATGCTATAAAGTGGAAGGCTTATTTATAACCCCATATTGTAGATACTGGTTTAGATCTTGTCCACACCTGTGCACTGGTTTGGTTAAATCCCTACGTGGGCACTTAAATTTGTCTAAATAGATGTAAACCAGATTTAACATGTCTCTGTTGATTTATAGGTCTTGTGTATATATGAGAAACTGAATTGGTTTAACTAAAGGTGTGACTTTAAACTGACTTAGTTAAATAGAATTATCTACGTAGAAGTTTGCTCCTTAGTTCTTTTTAGTTTAAACCAATTACTGATTTAAACTGAAATAAGCCTGATTTTTAATCTTAACTGAAACAAGTACCTATACAATCTCTTGCACCAGTTTAACTTAACCGTTTAACACCTAACTGGTACGACTGTGTATAAACAGGCCTTAGGGATGCTTGCAGTGAAGACCTTGCTTAACGCTGTAAAATATCTTCAGGATGGTCTTCCAGTCAATTTAACACTAAACTTTTATTGTTTTAAACTTAAGCTCTGTGTAGTAACATTTTGTACAGTCATTATGCATTGTACCTGTCTACCAAACCATATTATAGCAGTTGTTTTGCTTTTGAACTGTGTGTGTGTGTGTGTGTGTGTGTGTGTGTGTGTGTAAAATATATATATATATATAGTGTGTGTGTGTGTATACATATATATTTTTTAGCTATAGGTAGTCAATCCATGCATCACATTTATATTTATATATATATATATATATATATATATATATAAATGTGATGCATGGATTGACTACCTATAGCTAAAAAAATTGACACTATATGTGCCTTCCTTTGTAATGCTAAACTTAATGATTGGTTTAGCAGTGGAAAGCTTGTTGAATTAAAATGGCTATTTGACCATAACCTAATAAAATCTGAAATTTTCTTCACTTAGACCAGAGGAGCTGCCTCTAGGCATTTATCAGTGCTTTCTGTTTCATACACAATGCATTCAAGTGCTGCCTGTAAATCCCTGTCTGGGCATTTGAGCCTCTTAGAACTGAGTGGGTGGATTCCACAATAGCAGTATTTTCTTTACTTCAATGTCTCTCTCCTAAATCAGGCTAACCAATTTCACTCTCTTCACATCCCGCCCCCCTCCCAAGTTCCTCTGTTCCTTGTATGCAAGTAAGTAGTTTTGGGACAAAAGCTTCATTGTGTATTTGGTTACATTGTCAGGTCACTGTCCTCATTTTTTTAGCTACAAGAATAAGAATACTTTTGTAATCAGTGTGTGACTCTCTTCACTCCCTCATATTTTCTGTCTGTATTTTTGAAAGGAATACATTTTATCACTACATTATAGATACCCTGTAACACTTATTCTTTCTGAGGTCTTCTGTGCTACCTCAGATACTTGGATTACATTCCTCCCTGCCAGCAGGTGGAGACAGAATACTTGATTTGCATGGTTACTTCCACAAAGGAGCTTGTTATTACAGAATCATTGGTTGCTTGTCTCTAGTACATGGAAGCGAAGAATCTGAGGCTTGGGCGCAATTCCAAGTGCTCTTGTGTAAACAGGAGTTCCATATGTACCAACATCTCAGGGTTGTAGGGCTTAGGTGTTGCAGCCATGACTGCACCCTCTTGGAACAGCACTGGTTCCCAAGTCCATCAGACTGAGTACTTGGTGACCTCCTGTCCAGCTGAAGGCTCCATTCTGTGTCAAAAAGGCCCTAGGGAAACGCAGTGCAAGAATAGTAGCTGTCCTATGGATGCAAGAAAGGGTGGTAGATTTACTGTCTCACCTCTTCCTGCACTGGGTATACTCAGTGTGTGTGAGGGGGAAATCATGGCAACTCTCTTTGGCAGCAGTGAGATGGCATAGGCTCAACCCTCTTTCTCCACTTCTCTGAAAGTAAGATATGCAGCAGATTCCTTTTTTTTAATCCAGCAGGTCTTGCACCCAAACTACAAGGGATAGAACTTGCAAAAGCTATTTCTTGTGCACGCACTGGCTATTCACTTTAGTATGTCTGGGAGGGGGACTTCTTACCCAAAATTGGTGCACACAAAAATTGATATGTGAGCATAGCTCAGATAAATTAGCTATCTGTATCTTGGTGTTGCTCCATAGCAATGGATACAGTCCTTAACACACGTGGGCCTAATAGGACTTGTTAAGCAAAAAAGAGAGACTACTGTTTGTCAGTGTAAATGTGAATTTTATCCCAGCACCTCAGCCCTCTTAAAGATTAGAAAATCTACCTTGATAGATTAAAGGAGCTCAGTTTATTTAACTTAACAAACAAGGTTTAAGTGGTGACTTACTGTCTGTAAAGTACCTTCATGGGGAACAAACATTTAGGCTCTTCAGTCTAGCAGAGAAAGGTATAACCTGGCTGAAGTTGAAGCTAGGTGAATTCAGCCTGCAAAGGAGGTGTACATTTTTGACAGTGAGGGTAATTAACCATTGGAATAATTTACCAAGGATTGTGGTGAATTTTTCTATTATTGGCAAGTTTTAAATTGGGAAGAGATGCTCTAGAAATTATTTTGGAAGAGTTCTACAGGAATGCAGACTAGATGATTACAGTGTCTGTTCTGACCTTGGAACCTATGAGAGAGCACCAAATATTAGCTTTTATATGAAGCAGCAATCCATGAGAGGCATGGATGGAGGGGTTGTGGGGGTTGCAGAGGTAGGAGGAAACTTCCTGCTGTGCTCATGTTCAACTACTACTAATGGTGGGAGTGTTCCATGCAATTCCTTGTGCAGATAGCTATAAGTGATCTAGAACCCCTGAAGTCTTTTTTTCGGGGGAGGAGCAATTTGCGGTAGAAGCTCAAGAAAATACTTAAACTGTTTTTATAGGTTCTTTTGATATTCCCTGTCTTTGTATGGGACACCTGTGTTTGGAACACTATCTCCCGAAAGGGTTCACTTCATTTACTTGCTGAAAAGACACCTACATAGCATCTTCGCGTGAAGGCTAATGGAGTTTTATGGTGCTTTTTTAGTATCTGAAAACTCAGTAGTATGCATTGTTTTATCAAAACACTGTATTGGTTTGTCTGCACTGAAGTAAAATACCCACGACTGGCCCACGTCAATTGATTTAAGGTGTGGGGCTATAAAATTACAGGGTGGATGTTCAGGCTCTAACTGCCTGCAGGTCCCCAGGCCTCAGGCTCCAGCCCAACCCGAACATCTACACTGCTGTTTTATAGCTCCGAGCCCCGTTAGCTGATGTGGACCTGCCAAGGGTGTTTTATTGCTGTGTAGACATGCTCTATGTAACATGCTGTGGCAGTCCCTCCAGTACTCAAGGTGAAATATGGATTGAAAGCTATAACTCCATCTCAGGCCCTCAGTGGTTTTACATTTTAGACATAAGCGCATGACTCAAATAGCATTTTGCTCTCTCCTTCTTAGGTGAAATAGTATAACTATAATATACAATCATGGTGAAGAGGAATTGTGTATCTAATGTCAACTCTATATACTTATTGTGGATTTGCTCTTCGGGAAATTGAAGTTCCAAATTAGCTCTGTTGTACAGTAGTTCATAAAACAAATGTTACAGGTAGACCGCTGTTCTCCAAACCACTGCTCAATCATGAACTTACACAAGAGGCTGCAAATGTTGCTTGTTCTGTAACTTTGACCTCTTTTCAGTCCAGTCACTCTTACATATTACATCAATTGTGTCCCTGGAGGCTTCTGATAAAGATATACAGAAGAAATAACAAAACTACTCATTACTTCATCTTGAGCATAATTTAAACAAGGTGCCTGCTACAGAGAGAACCTTTTCTTTACACAATATTCATTGCAAAACTATTTTAAAAATTTCCAGGATTTTTCAACTTTGCAAAACTTCTGTGAAATTGCAGCATCATGGGGAAGCTTTGCACAACATCATTTATATTTCTATCTAACACCACACTTTAGTATCAATGTGGAAGTCCATGGTGTCCTTACAAGCAGCATAAGCTACTAGCCCGAAACATTCTTGTCACTCACTGGCCATGATGTTTTGCAGTTACTAATATTTGTAAAGTTCTGTGTAAGCTGTCTCTTAGCAGCCCTATGTGCTGATGGTTGCATCTTGTGCTCCAGAACCTAAACTTTCACTTAAATTTGTCTCTGCCTCACATGGCTGGGAAAATAATTTTAAGACTGTGAACCTGCTGTAATATGATGTAGAAGTGTATGCAGACAGCTCTGAAACAATAGTTTTCAATGATGTAAACTGCCCCTGTTCATTTGAAGGGGCATTAATGCTGAAGTTAAATGTGAGCATTTAACCATTTAACTGCTGATCAAAACATTCCAGTTCCTCCACTTTTGCATATTAAGATCCAAACAAGCTAAATAACATCTTGCTTTGACATCAGAGGTGACTGGATCTTGAGTTATGGGTGGACCTTGAGAGAAGTGATACTTTTCTTCTCTGCTTGATCCTGGAGTAATGTGAGATGCTCAAAGCCACACAGAAATTAAATGTCAGAACCAAGACTTAAAA
The DNA here is from genome assembly GCF_020497125.1 of Mauremys mutica. Classification (NCBI taxonomy): domain Eukaryota; kingdom Metazoa; phylum Chordata; order Testudines; family Geoemydidae; genus Mauremys; species Mauremys mutica. The sequence goes on along the minus strand of NC_059082.1, from coordinate 75,829,657 downwards.
CCCTGGTTTTGAGTGTTCTGTCCCCTAAAGTATTGTACTTTTTGAAAACTTAAAACTTGAGGGCTGACACCATGCAAAACAAAACTGCAAAATTCTAAACAAATTACTGGATATAGACCAACTTTGCATGGTTTTAGCATTGTACTTCTGCGGTGTGCAATCCTATGTACATTTACAGGATTAAAAGTCACTAAATGAGATCAACAAACTGACCCAACACCAACAGAAACCTCCCCAAGTAGCCTACTCCAAAGCCCTACCAGCATTTACTCTACGACCTCAAAAAATGCCTTAAAGAGGCCTTGCAACATGTCTTGAAGGTCACCAAAATCCACGCTTTGGAGATCACTCCCCCGCAATCCTAAGTTGAGGACTCCCTTGCCACTTTTAAGAAATTTCTACTTCGTATCCCCTTGTCATTTAAACAAAGGAACTCTTAGCTTGAGCATCTCACTGGACCATAAATGCTGTGGAACATCATGAGGAGAAACCCTGCTTCTAAGGTAGGTAAGACTCAAACCATTTAGGTATTCAAAGAGAAAAATAATCTTTCACTGGAAATCAATTGGAAGTCCATGTAGATTATGAAACACTGGTGCAATATCCTTCCCTCATGGGGGGAGGCTTGTTTCTTCTCCCAAGCTGGAGCACGTACAACAAAAGCTGCTCCATGAACAGAGCAATTGTGAGATGCCTCCTCTGGTAGGTAGAATAGGGACGACAAAGTGACATGTTTCTACCCTTTGCTCTACTTCAGGGTTATCTTCTGCTTGGCTGTTTTATCTATAATTTAAAACATTGGAGAATGGTTGTGTTACGGTGTCCTTTCTCCAATGTTTTAAATTACACTCCAACTAATTGAGGGTTAAAAGCTAACTGTACTAAGTTCTTTGTGAACAAAGACCGTTCTTGTCCCAGAGAGCTTCCAGTCTAGGTTTATAGCAACAGCTGGATGAAGTGCAGTTAGCATGGGGATTGGCAGGATGAGGCAAAGAGTAAAAGGAACATGTTTCTGTATGATAAACATGAGCTGCTAATAAGGAACAGGTATGGACATGGGGGAGGCTAGAGAGGCTGCTGGGAATAGCTCATGTTTAAATAAAATATGGTATGAGAACCTGTGCCAATGGGCTGCTGTGGTTTTCTATATTGTATTGGCCCCTCCCTTCCCCAATCCTTCATCTGTATTCTATCTAATTAAATTGTAAACGCTTCAGGGCAGGGACCATATTTTAGGACTACAAAACACATCTGTTCCAGGCATTTTTATTATTGTTTGCTGCTTGCAACTTCCAAATTGCTAAGGTTGAGATCTTGTCTGGTTCTGTTCAAATAGCCTGGTCTTGGAGGTAAGTAAAAAGCTTCATATTTATAACACTAAATAAATTCTGTAGGAGTGTCTGCTTCTAGCTCTTCAAATGCAAGCGAGTATTCATTTTGAGTTTGGTATGTTCAGGGTGGAAAGTAATTTGATCCCGATTCCATGTTCAGAATTTGTGAGCATAATTTGCATCTTGCATAATGATGGCTGTACTTTGCTCTGAAAATACTTCCTGTCATCAAATCCTTCCTACTCATATGTACATTACCAGTCCTTATCCAGGATTCATTTGTTTGCCTTTGCAGCTCATGTCTAGTGACATTTGACTTTCAGAATTACCTGAACCCCTGTATAGCTTTCTAGTTTAGATTCTGAACCAGTCCTTGCTCTTTCTGTTTCATGTGGCTGCAGTCTTTCATGTTTACCAGTGCATATTCCCTTACAACAAACACTTCTGCTGAAGCATGAAATCTTAGATTTTTTAGAATGAAGAATTAATTTGGGATTGTAATTCCTGAGACTGCATTCTCTACTCGTAGCAAAAGGCTCTAATTTTATTATGCATAAAACCAAGCTACAGTAACAATTTAAGTATTTAAGACAAAAATACAAATTAGTCCTACTCTAAATCTTGCAGGATTTTATTAAGTATAGGGATTTGTTCAGAGTAAGTCCAGCTGTAATTAATCTTTGCGTTCCCATCAAGAAATGCTGGCATATGCTGTGAGAAACAAGGGATGAAACTTTCAGCTCAGCCTCTCTCTGAGCCAGTACCCAACTGTGGCTAAAATCCACTAGTGTAATCTTCTCTTTAGTGTGCAAGAAAACTCAGACCTGCACAGATCTAAATCCAATCCAGTTGGCTCTTGATTAAGCTGTTTGGTGTCCATGTTTAGGAAGTAATTAAAATAGATCTTCATTTTCAAGTCTCTTGTTGAAATAGTTTTTAGAGATACCAGTTTCAGGAATGTATTCTTTTGTCCTGGAGGTCAAACAAAGTATCTTAAAATTTTAAGATGGGATTTGTGTGCCTAAGGGAGGTAGATGCACAATTCCCATTGAATTTCAGGCAAGTTGGTGCCTAAATCCCTAGGCACTTTGTGAAAAACCTCCCACAAGAGTTTTCTTTATGGTAGAAACTTCAGTCTTGTTTTTTTAAAACTAATATCCTCCTAAACTACTACTGATCAGAAATAGATCAGAAGATTATAAAGAAGTTGCACTAAGAATCTGCTCCTGATTAGACTTTTCATTGATGCAGGTGTGTTGCAGCTTAGTGTCATGTTGGCATTTCTTCTCCTGTTTGCCTCAGTTTTTTGCATTTCTCCATGCTAGATAACATGAGGTACCAGTGCATGCTTAATATTATTCCTGGGAGAATTCCATGCCAAAAAATTAAATTCTGTGCACAATATTTTAAAATTCTGCAAATTTTATTTGTCAAAATAACATTATATAATCACGCCAGTTTCAATTATTTTGGTAATTTATTTCCAAATTTATTCAACAAGTATGTCTGTAACAGTACAGGCACACGCACAAATTCCCCCAGGAGTAAAGAGTTAAAGAAACCCTACCACAACCCAGTACCTGTTTCTCTGCCCTCTACCCCCAGAGCTCAGCTGCAGACCAATCCAAGCACAGACACTTAAATCCCCTACCCCACCCCAGATGCCAGCTGTGAGCCTCCCCCCGACCCAGACACTCACACCCTCTGCTGCCCAGGGATCCAGAGGGAGAAACAGCCTGATGCTGGATCCCGGGCTTGCATGGCGATTCCTGCACACTGCCCCCTCCATCCTTCAGGGTGTGCTAGTAACTGCAGCTGCTGGGAACCCTCCAGTTTCCTCCCCCACTCCCTGGCCTTGTCTTCTATTTGTGAGCTGGACTCTGCTGGGTCCAGCAGCCCCTACTGTCAGCCGACGTCTCTGCAGCCCATTTTTGTGGGGGAGAAAAAAGGATGATGTGCGCACAGAATTATTTCTGTAAAATTCTGCATTGCGCATTGGTGCAGAATTCCCCCAGAGTTTAATATGAGCAGAGGTACTACTAACTTGATCCAGACATGTATAACATCTCCATTATACAAAGATATGGCTGTTAAACACCTCATTTTAGTCTTATCCTCACAAGAGGATCTAAAGGCACTTATAGAATATGGTTCATCAGTGCTATGTTGTTTGTTTGGGTGCGGGGGGGGGCGGTTGTTCCCCTTCCCCCTTCAAATAAACCAGGCTGCAAAGTGAAGATGTCAGGCTCAAAGCACTGTTAGCAGTTTTAGTTCATTATCTTTTGCTGCTTCCACTTCATGGGTTCTCAAGGCATTTTCTGTGCTCCCGGATGTAGTTCTGCAGGACCCTCTGATTTGTGAAATGAGTTCCCTTAAAGCAGTTCACCTTTTCTGTTCCTTTAGTTACATAAGTATTACTTCATTTGCCTGGCCTTCATCTTTCAGATTACCAAACAAAACTAATTTACTCCAATTTATGAAAAGCATTTTCCTGTTTAATGTGCTCATATTCCAATCATGTAATTGTGTTGCTGGTTAACTTTCAAAAGGCCTATACAGTTAATCTGATTCATTTTTAACTGGATACATAACTTCGTGGTGTCAGTTTTGCTACAGTAATTCCTACTCTCAATTAATCTTGCTGTATGCACATAAAATAGTATCTCTGCTTCAAAAATGTTTTAATTCCTTGGCAGGCTTTATTGTCCAAATCGTGTTTGTAATTACATGGTCTTTTGCCGTTTCATGGATTCTAAGACTTTAGTACCATGTTTCCATGAATGACACCTATTTTGGCTACTGAAGAATGACTGCATATAATCTGTGGGCAAGTTTCAAAGACTGACTTTACATCAGCTATACACAGAATGAAGTAGCTATTATCAGCATATGGACAAAACTCTAGATTTTAGTGAACAGAACTGAATGGTGACTGGAATTGTAGTCAGAGGATGTAAAGACATAGCTGTGGTGCAAACCCAGCCCCACAGTTGCATTCCAAAAAGTTCCAAGCTTGTGAGTTGAGGGCTTGTCATCTGTACACTGATTCCATACACTTAACTGTGGTAAATCGGCATTCTCTTGTAAATGGTCACTTGCTGTCATGCATGGGGATTTGAGGTTCAGCCCTGTCAGTGGGAGGCTGGAGCTGGGTGCCAGAGGAGTGATACTGGCAAGGCTCAGGCTCTAGATGTTGGTTATTAGCTATGGGGAGGGAGTGGGTTGAGTGGTAGGTTACTTTTCTTCAAGCTGAATTGTTGGAGGGAGCTACAGAGGCTTACAGAGGCTTGAAAACTAAGCCTCATGCTTCCTTTCGTTTCAAAGACCCTTGTTAGAGCTTCTAAAATTTTAATCCCTTCACAAGAGCTCTTGTTCTGAGAGAGTGATGGTGTTGTAAGTGTAAACTACCGAAAGCTTCTTTGGAAGGAAAAAAAATATTCCCTGACACATTCCTTTCCCAGAGTTAAGGTTGCCCACTGGCATCTCATACCCTTCTAGAACATCAAGTTCAGCAAATCTTAAACTTTAGAAAATCATGAGATTCAAACTTAACTCTGTGCGTGTGTGTGTCTCTCCCTGACCCCTGTGTGTATGATCAAAGGAAGGAGGTACATTATGTACCTTGAGAGTATACTTCTTTACAGTGCCATGTTGTGACAGTAGTGGGCACAGGGTTGTCTTACCCTAGGGATTGTCAGCAGTTAAGCTGGGTGCTGAGTGTGGTCTGAAGTTTAATGAAGCGTAAATGAAAGTATAGTGTTGGATAGCATCATGCGCATCGGGATGCTGAAGAGATTGTAAAAATTTAGCAGCTATGGTATTTTTTCTGTGAAGTAGCTTAACTGCCTGAGTATAGAACAGGTGTAGATAAGTCCTGTTCTGGACAGTGCAAAGGCAAGTGGGAGCATGGGGGTGGAGTTAAGGTGGTATACCTTCACTCTGTATTCCCTGCTTTTCCAAAGTTTTTGAAGTGTGCTAAACTCAATGTTCTGGAATAGTTTGAAATACCATTGGGCAACCTTAATTCTGTGTTAATGGAGGCTTTTGTCATGCATTTTTTGTTTGTTTTTTTAACAGTAAGACAGTTGTTTTTAGTAGGAGTTAGTATCATGGAGGTGGTGTATTTATGTAGGCTTCCAGTTGAGATGCAACAATGGCCAGGTAACGAGAATGCTACTTAACTCTTCTGTAGCACTTCGAATCTGTAAGTATGAAAGACTTTTATCAAGGAGCAAAACATCATTATCCCCATTGTACAGTTGGGGAAACTGAAGTGACTTGACTCTGCCACTGGCCTGCAAGGTGACCTGGGCGACGAATAGAGCCCAGGTTTTCTGAGTAACAGTCCACTCTTTTTCTCTATAATGAAACACTGATATGTGATTCCTAAGTGCCCTCTGGCCCCCAAACAAACTTTGTTATCATGGAATGGGGATAATGTTGTCTGTGTGTAGTTGCTAACAGGGCTGGTGAGAGAATCCAGACATGGTCTAAGTCCAAAAATTTGACACTTTTATTATGTGGTCATGACAGTAAATTCAAGCACGTGGTGTCTTTCTCTACTCTCACCCCTGCACTACCACTTGCACCTCACCCTCTCCTTGTCCCATTAAGCCATTATAACTTTAGAAGCCAGGTGTGCCTCCCAAAAGTTGGTAGAATCTGTGAACTTGAAGAAAAGTTTTTGGTAGGGGAGGCATATCTTGGAAATACTTTCTCCAAATTACCCTAAATTTGGATCACTAACCCTACAACATATCCCCGTTTTGAGTAACCATGCAGATTATAGAGCACTTAGTCAACCTTTAAACAGAGAGAAATTCTTAATTGGGTGTTGGTTGAGAAATGTTCTTAACAGTTTCCTTGAAAAATGCCGATTCATTGAGGCAAAATGTTTTACTATATCTATTGCAGATTCCACTAAACTTTCACTGAAACCTGAAGGTGTTCCAGGTCCACAGCTCCATGGCAGGGAACCTGCTGGTGCTCTTGGGGGTTGCTAGGCTCCTCGCTGGAGTTGGAGATTTCTGGGCTATCGGGTTCCCTGCCCTAGAATTGGAAGCCTGGCAGTCCTAGGACCAGCTTCCTGTGTCCACAGCTCAGGGAGCCCCACCATGCAGGCTGTTTCAGGATTATGATGTGCTAGGAAAATTGCCTTTTAGAAAGGAGACCTTTTTTTTTTTTGGAAGGATAGAGACCTATTGGAGTGAAGAGGCTCTGCCTGTCCATCTGCAGTATAGAAGGCTTAGAGGTGAGAAGGGGTCCATTCATCTCAGTGTTCCTAGCTGAATGAGATCACCTGGGTGGAGATGAATACAGCCTGAAACAATTGCTCTGAGAAGTGTGAACTGCTCCATTCATGTCAGTAGGTGTTCCCATTCACAGTGCTGGAGACCCTGTAATATGCAGCAAGCATGCCCGTTCTCAACTCCTCGCGCCAATCTCAGCAATGTGTGCTTGGTGCCTGCTCCCAGCATATCTTTTCTCAGCTCCCAGCCCAGACATTCAGGGTTTCCCCAGATACTAGCTCACAAGGGAGGTAGGGAGAGGGGCTCACATCCTCCCTAGAGGGACAAGACCCCCTTTCCCCCATCCCACAAGATGGGGCTGGGAGGTTGACATCCCTAGAGGGGCATGCCCTCCCAAATCCTGGTTTAACTGAGAAGTGACAGCAAGAGGGGCACAGGCCCTCAAGAGGGACAGGCATTTCCAGCTCACACAAAGGGGTACGGAGAGGGACTTTCCCCCTCCTCCCAAGATCATGGTATACACATGAGAGGAGAGAATGTGGGACTGACAGGTTCCCCAGCCCAATTCTTTCCACATGCCTGGCACCTACCTCTTAACCTCAATCCCCTCTCCTTCTCTGTGACCCACCTGCATTTATCCACCTCTCCTTGCTGCAGTCCCAAACCCCTCTTCTCCTGTTATCGTCACATGTCCTCTGCTTCCTAATTCCCACTGTCCTCCCTGAAAACATTTGCATTTATTTGTTCTTTTCACATTTAGTTTGCATGCCTTCTGAATCTTCTATTATAAAATCTTATTCCCCCCACCTCACCCCAAAAACAAACATTATGATAAATGCACAGTCTAGCAAGTTGCCTCCTTCTTAAATTTCAGATTTCTCCCGAGTTCAATTTAAACTTGTAGTGCCTGGCTGGTGCTTAGATTTGATGGCCACAGCATTCCCTCAAAGCTACATGGGTCCTGTGACTCCTTAAGGTAAATCTATACTGCAATAAAATAACTGCGGTTCTAGTTTGGGTCAGCTGACTCAGGCTCGTGAGGCCTGGGCTGCGGGGCTAAAAATTATAGTATAGGCATTTGGGCTTGGGCTGAAGCTAAACTATTTTTGAATACTGTTTTCAGTTTTGCTCCTCCAAATTAGCGGGTGCCATGCACTAGCTGAGGTAAATATCTAGCGATTAAGACATTTTGTCCAGGGTCAGAGCTATAGTTTGATCTCTAATTCTGCACAAAAAAATCCCAGAATTTCCAGCCTTTTAAGAAAAACTGTATCTTTGGAACCCGTTGGTCAAAATGACTCCAAGTTTTGATCACTAGCCCTAACTGCCGCTCCGTGAGGTACAGCAAGGTTCTGTGCAACCCGAATAACCATGTGGACTTCAGAGCATGTAAAAGTCAGCCTTTAAACATAAACCTTAGTGTACACCAGGATCATAGTGGAGCTATTCTGCTATAATCTTGACTGAGTTAAGGCTGGGAGTTTTCAAAGGAGCTAGGTGTCAAAATCCCACTGAATTTTAATGGTTTTTGGGTATTGAACTCACTTGGGCTCCTTTGGAAAGGCTAGCCTGACGTAGGCTAGAAAGACGAAATGAAGAATAAGCGTTAGTTGTAAACAAACTCGTAAACAACAAGGATCTCTCATGCAAATACTTAAGTTTTTATTACTAACTAGCATATCAGTTTGTAAATGCTTATTTTCTAATGAGAACAGATGTTTGAAACACTTAAAAGGGTCAGGGCAACATCAGTGATGACTGGCTGCACTGAAAGTGTGCTGCGTGCTTCAGACACAAGACAGGCCCTGTCCTAAAGAGTTTATAATCTTTACAGACACTACGCAAGTAGGAGTGAAACGTTAATCATTTTCCTAGTTTCATCTATTGTGTTTCTGCCAGCTATCAAACTGATCTTTCTTTACAATTTTTGTTACTGATGATATTCTCGCTAACCCTCACTAAATCCTCATAGGTCAGATTTTCTAAACTTTTTTTTATCACTTTTGTGGTGGCTGTCTGGACTCCAATTTGTTCACATCTTCATAAAGCGTAGCACCTAGATGTGGAAAAGTATTCCAGCAGAAGCCCCACCAGTGTGAAGTAGAGAGAGACCGTTACCTTCTATGTCTTTCAAACAACACTTCCATTAATATTTTCTGGCGTTTTAAAAAACCTCAGCTGCCTTCATGTCCCCAGTCATTAGCTCTCCTTCCCTGCCAAGTAGAGGACACTTTCCTTCATCTTTTTCTTGTTCCTAATGTATTTAAAGAACCTCTTATCCCCTTTTATGACCCTTGCTAGGCGTTGCTCATTTTGTGCCTTACCCTTTCTGATTTTGTCCCTACATGCTTGTGCTATTCTTTTGTACTCCTTAGCAATTTGTCCATGTTTCCACTTTTTGTAAGATTCCTTTTTGACGTTCATGTCACTAAAAAGCTCCTGGTGAAGCCATATCAGCCTCTTGTTGTTCTTTCTTTTCCTTCACATGGAGATCGCTTGCAGTTGTTCCTTTAATATTGTCTCCTTGAGAAACTGCCAGCTGTCCTGGCTGAGCAACTTTTCCCTTAGATTTTCCTCCCTCGGGACCTTATCTGCTTTTTTGAAGTCCATTGTCCCAGTCCTGCTGCTCTCCCTCTTTTCTTTCCTTAGAATCATGAAATCTGTCATTTCATGATCACTTCATCTAAATTGCCTTCCACCTTCAGGTTCACTGTCAGTTTCTCTCTGTTGGTCAGTATCAAGTCTAAAATGTCCTTCTGATTACTTCCTCCACTTTCTGAAACAAAAAGTTGTCTCAATACATTTCAAGAACTACTTTGTGTTTTGTCATATTATTTTCCCAACAGATATCTGGGCTTTTAGCCCTCCATTACTAGCAGGTCTTTTGTTTTTGGGTGTTTCTCTTGTTTGTGCAAGAAATGCCTCCATCTCCTCTTCCTGATTTGGTGGTATGTAGGAGATCCCTATTTTTTTTACCAACTTTTGTTATCCAAATATTCTCTACTGGACTCCACATGGTCTGCCTCACCACCTCCTGGACCTCAGCAGTATGTTTGTTCTTGATGTATAATGCAACAAATCCTCCCTTTTTATTCTGCCTCTCCTTCCTCAGCAAGCGATGCCCCGCTCTACCAATATTCCAGTGATGAAACTTATCCCATGAAGTCTCTTTGATGTCAGTTAAGTCATAATTTAGGTACATTCAGGTAGTGTCTGTATCAGTACTGTGAGGATGCACTCAGTTGTAAAGGCTTTGTTGATTTCACTACCCTAGTCTGCCTCCTTGAGAAACTGACGTTTCTGGAATAGAGTCATGGGAGCTTGTGGTTCAGGGCTCTTGCCTCATGGTATTCAATTTGGGGAAAGAAAGGAGGTTTTGGACTCCTGCTGTCCCAGACAAGTTCCCTGCCTCCACTCCTGGACACAGAGGAAACCTGGCAGATGGCTTGTAATCTCATCATTTTTTGAGAGTTAGGGTTTTCTCTTTAAAATGGTGAAGAGGATGGGTATAATTTTTCTGCCAAAAATATTTTGAGATGTTTCCATGCTGTCACAAGTTGTCCAGATGATTATTAAACCCAGCGGAGAGAGCAGAACTGCTAAGATGTCACTGTTCTCTAAGGAATATACTAAACTCCACAGGCTAACTATTGGTTGACATCCCAAGAAGGAGGGTAAAGTAACTTGGGGAATATTCACTAGTATAAAGGTAGAAATGGGGCAAAATCCCTTCTTTGCTTCCTACTAGTTTTCAGCTATGCTTAAAGAAAAGAGGCTATGTGAAGTAAACTTAATTCACTCTATTTACTTAGCATTTTGAAAAAAAGCTCTTGGAAACATCATGCAAGATTTTCTGTTTGAGAAGGTGGAAAACATGTTGCTTTGAGAAGTAATTTATTGACACCTTTCAAATGTCTCCTCTGTGTACAACACAGATTCCTGCAGTTCAGACTGTGGTGGACTTGTGCTTCACTTGGCTTTACTCCTGAACAAACCATTGGTGTTTGTCCTAAGAAAGTCTGCTCCCCCACTACACCCCCAAAGCCTCTTCATTCCGCTCACTTTTCATGATACTCACTTAATTCTTCTTGGAAAATAATTCAGTAAAATCTCAGATTGAATAAATTGAGTTTTAATGGTATATATTTTTCCTATGTATTTCTAGCTTAAAATAGTGAACTGCCAAGACTCTAACCAGCTTGGTTAAAGAAACAGATGGGGCTGTATTCATATTTCATCTATTCTCAAAGTTCCTTTCTCCAGTCTTGTTCTAAGTCTTTTTTGCAGCGTTTGATACGTGTAAAGCAAATGGGTCTCAGAATAAATAACACAGAAGCTTTTTGATTGGATGTCATTTGTAAATATTGGCTATTGTTCCATTCCTTTTTTAATGAATAGCACTTCATGGTAGTGTGTCTGAGTGATTAGTCCGTTCACTATAGAACTGAAATAATCTCACAAGCCCTTGCTGTTGTGACCAGAATTCACTGTCTGAATTAATTTACTACCTGAACATAAAGGTGCTACTACAGCCTTTCCTGATGGGCTGAAACTGAAACAGTTGTAAATGATCTGTACTTTCTTTCCTAGCAACAATTCCCTTCAGGGGTTTGAGTGCATTGATTTTGTGGAGTGGTGGGGCAGGGACGTGAGGGTATGTAAAAGAACAGTCCTGAATCTTTCATGATGAAGAAACAATTTTCAAACTAAAAAATAGGAAAGCTTGATCAAGTTACTTGAATTCTGCATACTAAAGAAATGGTTTAAATCGTCAATAGTATTAAGTTTCAAGGAAGCAAGTGCTGGAAACTTTTTTTTAAAAAGCAACAAACTTGAACATTGTGTGTGATGGAAGAAGGATGACTAAGAGCCCTTGGACACCATAATCAGTGTCACTGATTACAACATGGTTTTCAAGGGACTGCTTAGATATCTCAGTAAAAAGAAAACTAGAAATTGTGAACAGGGAACCACAGAAGTCTTTTTCAAATCACTTGAGGCTTTTGAGGGGGAAAATATAAAGCCATCCTTTTCGTCCCCCCCCCCCCCAACCAAATTGAGACTTAATACTAATCAAAGCATAAGTAAGGAATAAATGAAAATCAGGTCTGGGTGATGTACATCTCATAGTATCGAGTATAGTGGCTAGCAAACGTGGTGAAATTCTGGTATCTGGAGGAGTTATTGGAGAAGCAAGCATGATAGCAGTTTTCAAAATAAGTCAACTCTTGTAATTTAAACTGACCAGTTGGGTTGTATATGCAAAGGGAGGTGGTGTTCCTTTCTATAACTAGTGAGACACTACTGGGATTACAGTAGTTAGCTGTAGATACCATTATCAAATAGACACAAAATAGATTGAAGAACAGTCGAAAGCTTACCATGCCACAGGGATTTTCATCTGAAGAGATTGAAAATGAAACTCTGTATAGGTTGGCCAAGTGATTAATTGAGGGGGATGAAGGGATATAGGGTAAAACTTTCAAAAGTGACTTAGGTGCCTAAGTTTCACAGACAGTCAATGAGGCTTAGACACGTTTGAAATCTTTACTTTTTAAAAAGTATTTGAATGGTGTAAATACTGAAGGAGATGAATTCTTTAGGATAGTACAACTGAGCATAAATAGGACTAAGAGGGTGCAGTTAACAAAGGAAAATATAAGTGGAATGTTCAACTCAAAATCTAATGGGCTTCAGATAGTGCACCTACCCCTAAGATTTTGGCTTCACGATAACATCACTTTTTAATGACAGATTTTTTCTCTTATACAAACAAGGGAAATGGAGTATACAAGGAAAGCAGTAAAACTCACTTTTAAAAAAATGCTCTTATAGCTACAAAGTGAGAGAGACTTCTCTCCAGTCTTTGTTATAGTAGCCGTAGGCACGAATGATAAATGTAGTGAAACGTTCAGCCATGTTTCTTTAAATTGATGGTATTCTTTAAAAACTGGATAAGAGAAAATACTGGGGGAATATGATTGCATTGGTGTAGAGGTAGACTAGATAAGATTCTGTGAAATACTTGCACGTTGCAAGTAATTTGAAAGCATTTAACTTGCCAGCTGGCCTTCTGCCATGGAAAGGTCCAAGCTCAAACTTCTCTCATGGCTGGTGTTAGCTGTTTCTCAGTCCATAAGGAAGAGAGTTGACCCTGGATATTTATTTCACATCCCTTTGCCTAATGAAACAGTTTGAAAGGGAAACTGATTAGTAAGCTTTGTTGCTGTGATTTGTTTGATCTCCAAGTTGAGAGCAGTCTATATTAAGACCCTCTTTTCTGTCTTAAATTCATCTATCTTTAGAGTGTCATAATAATAAATAATAATAATTAATGGAGAGATCCTATTTCCTAGAACTGGAAGGGACCTTGAAAGGGAACTGGAAGTCCCCTGCCTTCACTAGCACAAGTACTGATTTTTCCCCAGATCCCTAAGTGGCCCCCTCAAGGATTGAACTCACAACCTTGGGTTTAGCAGGCTAATGCTTTAAACCACTGAGCTATCCCTCATGTGGAGGCACACAAGTGTGTAGACCTTGTATGCAATGGCTAAAAACTGGAACCTAAAGTATGGGATCAGGTTCCCTTTCATAACCTTATTATGCATGGTTCTTGATACCCTGTCAAAGCAATTAATTGCTTTCACAAATTTCTGAAGCAGTAGATGGAGTTGCCCATTTTTGCTTGGCAGCTATCCATTAGGAATAATTCAGACTTACTCGCCAATCATTAACCTGGGTCTAGGATACACCCTCTGAGTCAGATTTGGGGTGTTTTTATTTTAGCTGCAGCAAAGTTGCTGCTTTCAGTTGTGCCCTCTCTGTGCTTAGTTGGCTGTTTGTCAGTGTCATTTAGAATCAAAAGTTGGGTTGGCCTGTATGGCTCAAATCCACAGAGAACTGCCGGTGCTTCCAAAAAAGGGTTCTTACGGCAATTGCAGACCATGTGTTCGCTCAGATAGTTGGCAGGGCAACAGGAAGGAATCTTTTAATGGGATACTTATGACTAGGCCTCTAGTCTGTACCAGGTTGAGTGGGTGAGCTAGGCACGCTGCTGATGTTGGATACAGTAATGAGGCATTAGTGTGTCCAAAACAATTTCACCTCTCCCACACACACCCTCCTCACACCCAAAACTGTCTGTGGTGTTAAAATAATCCTTATTAACTGCTAGTCAGCAGAAGGCTTGGGGATGCAGAGAAATAAGTAGCCAGATGCACTACCTACAAGCTTGAGTAAAAATGCAGTTTGTACATGAGGTAAATCTGGTGTTATGCAGAATGCTGCAGGATGTGATTTCAAAATACAGAAATAACATTTTAGAACTGGAATAATTAACATGTTGCTGAATTCCTGTGCTTCTGTCATACTTACAAGATGTCTGTCATCTTTTCCTATATGCTGTGAGCAAGGAAGGGAGGAGGGAACACATTAACTTGAAAATATTGTATTTCTCTTTAATGTAACCTCTGCAAATAATAGAATAAAGACTACAAATAACTTTTATCTCCAGTATGGGCTTGCTTTGTGCATATGATAGCCTTTTGTGTGTTAATGGTACATACCTTTCTTCCAGTCTGAGCAATAGTGTTAACCAGTAGCAGCAGTGCTGAAACTCAAGAGGCAGCAGGCAGCAATATGTACAGAGAAGGGGTGGGCCTCGTGTTGGTGTGAAGTCATGTTGGTTTCAGGATTGCATAAAAGTCTTTCTAAACATAAATAGTGGAGCAGAAAAGCTTTGTTTCTAAAAGGGGATTAAAGAAAATGCATCAAGATGAACAGTTCAGTGGGAACTCATCAGAATTAGTACATTTTAGAATCCTAGAATCATGAATTAAAAACATTCAAGTTGACCCTTCAAGAGAGCAGTCTTGTGGACCAAGTAAGGCCCACTCTAAACAGTTATACTAGTATTACTAGTGTGTGATTTTTTTCATACCAGTTTAGTTAGACATGTGCAATTCTTGTGTGGACACATTCTTATCTGTTTAAAACCAATTATATCTGTTTATCTTGTGCCATAACTGGTTTACTTAAATCTGTTACAGCTTGTGTGTACACATGTTCAAGACTAATGAATATTTCTGACAAATGCTCTTCATCTGGGGATTTTTCTTTGTTTGGCTTGAGGAGGGTAATTAATGATTAATATAAAGGAGCACAGCATTCTAACAACATTTTACTGCTTTCATTTGTACCGGCATATGAGCCACTTAATTGTTTTAATCTTTGAGTCAGATGGTAAAAATCTGATTCTACTTTTGCATACATACAGAGGGTATATTTTTAAGAAAATGGTGGGAGTCCACCATTCTTTGGCTTCACACACCTAAAGTGGAGTACAGGATATTAAGATAGTTCATCTGGTATGAAGTTTCCTCCTCTAAACTAATGGCCACCCTGTCCTAAACATTCATCTAGGTTTTTTTAAGGTTACTAAGGGCTTGTCTACATTACCCGCTGGATCGACGGGCAGCGATTGATCCAGCGGGAGTTAATTTATCGCATCTAGTCTAGATGCGATAAATTGACTGCCGGGTGCTCTCCTGTCAACTCTGGTACTCCACCAGGGTGAGAGGCGCAGGCGGAGTCGATGAGAGAGCATAAGCCATCAATTTACCGCAGTGCAGACACCATGGTAAGTAGATCTAAGTACATCAACTTCAGCTACGTTATTCATGTAGCTGAAGTTGCATAACTTAGATCGTTTTTCCGCCCTCCCCCCAGTGTAGACTAGGCCTTAGTGTGGGAAGATGTGCTGACTTGCTCCCCTTGCATGAATTCACCTAGTGAGCTCAAAACAGGAATATCAAAGGAAATGGCTATGCAGCCCTCACTCTAAGCATGGCTGAAGGGCAGCAGGGGAAACAGCTCAGGTTTTCCTGGGGTTGTTGGGTGTCCATGCTCCTTCTTTGTGTCTGACGTCCAAAAAGCTAATTTAGACCCCTGCCTGCAGGCTGATGCCATTAACTCATTTCATGGAAGGCATTGGATGATGACAATTTTTGGTCACTTGGCTGAAGCTGAACTAATGACTTGGTGTGAGAATTGTTTTGTTTTTAGACATTTTAAATCTAAAGGATTCCCTCAAGTTGAATACATCATGTTGCAGAAAGACTATACAAAATAGTACTAGAACGGCTTTTTCCTGTACTATGAAATGTGCATGGCCTAAAGACAGCTGCATATGCCAAATTCTTAATGTAAATGGCTTGTTAAACTCTGTGAAGCAACCAAGATCCCCACCCCTCTTGGTTGTAAATAAAACACACCTCTTTAATTTCCTGCTTGTAGACAGTGGCAGCTGAGATAGTGGCAAAGCTGTTTTGTTGGCGTTTGCTCCTGGCAAGAAAATGGCTTCGTGTGTGGAGGTGGCAGCACTTTTAAGGCACAGTCAGTAATCTGCATATTTGTGAGACAGACAGACTGGGTTGTGTGCTTAGTAATATGCCCTGCCCCTATTGAAAAGGAGCTTTTATAGTCGGACACATGGTCATCCACTGCTGTGGAGACTGGCCAGTTTCAATACCTGTTCCTGCTGTTAACTTTTAGTGAAAAGATCCAATTCAAATCTAGTTTGCTTAAATAGCAGTGTTGGTAACTACATTA
The DNA here is from genome assembly GCF_020497125.1 of Mauremys mutica. Classification (NCBI taxonomy): domain Eukaryota; kingdom Metazoa; phylum Chordata; order Testudines; family Geoemydidae; genus Mauremys; species Mauremys mutica. Next base: position 75,813,468 of record NC_059082.1, on the reverse strand, counting down.
CAATATGTGATCTTAGAGGTGCTCAGTCTCCTTGAAGATTTAGGATAGGAGCAGCTAGGATTTTTTGAAGTGTGGCCTCTTCACTGAAAGCTTTTGACCAGCATTATGAAATATTTAATTGTTCAGAAAGTGCTTTCTTTAGATAAAGTCTAAACCAAACAGATTACTTCACATCATTTATCTAGCAATGATCTATAGCAGTCAACCATTTAGTTTCTCATGCCCTAGAACACTGAAAATGAAAATTAACTGAATTTCAGCCGTAACTTCAAGTCTCAGTGAGGGTTGAGAGAACATATCAGTAGCTTGGTAGTACAATACTGACAAAGTTGTAGTTACCAAACTACCATTAAAACCCAGGATGTTGAGGTAAGATTTATATTTGAGACCCAAATGTGAATGTGTGTAAATGCACAGTTAAGATATCTAAAACATGTTAATTCTGCTCCTGTAGCAATGCCAACTTTCCAGCCTCTCAGTTTGGTAAGAGGTTGCTATTGCATTCTTGTTTGAAGAAAGAGTTGATCATCTGTTCACAGCTGGGTATTGTGCTGGGACTAGCTTTTGTCTCCATGTAGGACCGAATTAGTTAAGACATCAGTACACAAAACTGGCACCTCTTTCCAGTTTTACTTCTGAGGAAAGGGCTGTTCTAGTAGGAAGGGTTCCAGTGCGAATAAAAAATTGTGGTTTAGCAGTTAAAACAGAGTACTAGGAATGAGACTTCAGATTCTTTTCTTGACTCTTAGACTGGGACCTAGGTAAGCTAATTTACTTTTCTCGGGTTTACCTATTGGTAAAATGAGGGATAAACCCCAATTCATAGGAGCTTTGTGGAACGTATGAAATCATTTGAGGTGATATATATGTGGGGATAGTCTCTTGTCAAGGCCATTTATGGCTCTAGACCTTAATTATAGGGCATGGTGTGACCCACTGACCCCCACAATACAATTGGTGTGCTCTCTTGTCTGCAACTTGTCACTGTTGCCAATATCTCAAACATCAAGTCCCCAATAGTTAACCTGTACACTGCAAAACTAAAAAGTGACTGACGTTGAACCCTATCGTGAAATATTTGATAAGTCTGCTAAGGTGCCGCCATGGTGAAACTGCAGAGAGCCCTTGTGCTTATCTAGCATGAACAGGATTTTGCATAGCCTGTTTGTACCAAGCTGGCAAATGACAAATTTCTAAGATTTTTGCAGGTGCTGAAGCTTGGTAGCTTCACTGCCAGCCCTTACATAGTGGAAAGGGGACGTGGTGTGTGTGGAGCTTGCCTTTTTTTGGGGGGTGGGGGTGGGGTAAGAATTTGGAAACTCGTAGTAAACTTTTTTGTAATTGGTATTTGCAGGGTGCAGATAGCAGCAACTTGGATAAGCACTGGAGACGTGGATGGGAGCCAGTAACTCAGTCAGCAGTTAAGGAGGAAATCTAAATGGTATTGGGGAAGATCTGATACAGCTATAATGCTGTACGGCTTAAATGAGGAGAAATGGTTAATTTCCACCTCCTAATTATTTGTTGATTGAAAAGCAGAGTGCCAATAAATCCCAGTGCACAGACAGGAGTTGGAATGCACTGAAGCGGAGACATAAGATACAGAATGGGCTTAAACATTTCAGATGCATGTTTAGTTACTTTGGCACCTTTGGGGGGAACTGTTAACATAAACATCTTCACTGTACCTCTTCCCTTGCAAGATAGCTAATGTAGATTCCATTAATTTTCATTCAAAACAAACCGTATTTATAGTATTGCTTTATGTGAAAGGGTGGGTAGTAAAGTTTTTCATAGTTCCCAGGAGTATTACCAGTCTGACTATACAATGGTAAATGTTCTGCTCTTGTTGGTGCTGTCCATATGACGTATCCAGTTGAAAGCAGCTTGACAATGGCTGCTCATGAGGGGTTTCTGCTGACATCTGTTAGTTGGTTTTTTCCCCTCTAAGTTGGGTGGTGGTTCAAGAGGACAGGCTGAAGGCATGGCTGCATGTTAGCATTCAGAGCCTAAGTGGGTTATCGTGGCAGGATGCTAAGCTACAGGCAGTGTTGCATAGGCCTTGAATTTTAGGTCACTGAAATAGGAAAGTAGGAAAAACAGTGTTGTGTTGTCAATCCCAATTCCCTATTAAAGGGACCTACCCACTCAAGCACGGTCTTCATAGTTTGTAGGCACTAGTCTCTTCGGGTATGTCTGCACAGCAGTGTAAGCCTGGGATTGAGCCTGGGCTCAAGTTTAACTCCCTTGTGCCCACACACCAATTGTGTTAACCTAGGATCCCAGGACCCTGCAGAGCTAGAGGATCCCAGCCTGTATTAAGCAGAGACCTACGGTCTGAGCTCTAGTGCTTTCCTGTGTACATGTAGTTCTAGCTTGACTTGGGTCCTGGAAGTCTTTAGGATGTATCCCAGAGTTCCTTGGGGACACTTCCTTAGTCCTCTATGCCAACAATCTGTGGTGCAGTCTATTGCAAACGGAAGCCACACCTCCCTTTGCAAATGGCAGCAGCTCAGTTCAGCGTTAACGCATTGCCATCTGCTCACTCGTCTGCAAGCATACTGTCAGAGAGCCTAAAGGGTTTTTGATGGACACTGATTAGAAGAAGCTTTTTGCAAAGAGAGCTGCTACCTGGTCACAAGAGCAGAGCCAGATTTTGGTGCACCCTGCATAGGTAGCCCCAGGGGAGCAGAGCGTGACTAAGCAGCTGCGCTGCAGGGAGTGGAAGCAGCAAAGCTTCTGGCTTAGCATGGCCCGGGGAGGATGACCCCCAACACACAGCCCCTCTGCCTCCCTGCAAGGCAGCTGCTTGATCCCACTCCACTCTGTCCCTTGTTCCTCCTGGGGATCCCTTATCTCTGTCTCCTGGGGTGTGGCAAGGGCAGGGATAAGGGATCCTGGGGGGTGCTGGAGCACACTGCACTCCAACCCCTGGAGCTGCACTTCAGCCAGGCTGGCTGTGGGTGTGTGGAGGAGGGTGGGGTGTATTTCTCCTCTGAAACTGTTGAACTTCAAAGAGCCAAAAATGAATAAAAACAAATGAGCAAAATCACTTTCTTCGAACATCCCATTTTAAAAGTTAAGAATCTCAAAGTTTCATTTTAATAATTTGACAGCCCTGGAGACTGATGTCCTAATTAACCTCAGAGCTGGTGCACATGGGCATTTTCGTGCCAATGTAACTCAGCCTAGAGGTGCACATCCCAGTTCTCAGGTTAGATGGTAGTTCAGTATAAAGCCTTCACAACCTACAGCCACCAAAGGAGCTAATTGTGTAGTTTATGTATTTGTGCTCCGTATGAGCATCTGAATCCCCTCAGTAGCACCTTCACTGCTGGGAAACAGGGTTGGCTGCAGAGTTTTCCCCACAGTGCAGCACGCTTGTAGGGCTAGAGTAGTCGTGGCAACCTGTGGCCCATCAGGGTAATCCGCTGGCGGGCCGCCAGACAGTTTGTTTACATTTGCACGGCCGCCTGCAGCTCTCAGTGGCCACAGTTCTCCGTTCCTGGCCAATGGGAGCTGTGGGAAGCAGCCAGCATGTCCCTGTGGCCCCGCCACTTCCCACAGCTCCCATTGGAATGGCGAACTGCAGCCATGCAAATGTAAACAAACTGTCTGGTGGCCTTCCAGCCGATTGCCCTGACAGGCCGCAGGTTGCCCACCACTGGGCTGAGTGTTGACATGGGGGAGGGGCCTGCCAGGCACTCTGGGATAGGGTTACTTTAATGGGTCTGTCCACTCTTGTGTGGACACAAGAGCCCTAGGTTCGAGCATGGGAAAGGGTTAAAATGCAGTTCAGATGCTCACGCCCAGGGTTCCCTGACACAAGTCAGTTGACTCAAGTCCCACTAACCTTAGGCTTACATTGCTGTGTAGACGTACCCATGGTTGTTTACCAACCCGTGTTTCCACTGTGGTGTAGTAAGTGGGTCACCTGGCCAGGTTGGATACCTGCTTCTATAACACATCTCACTTATAACATCCATCTTCATAGCTTCAACAGTTAGAGAGATTGCAGGGAATTATGGTGGAATGGACTTCTCAATATTCATACCTCATGAAATACTAGTATTTCAGTTATCTGCTTTTTTATATATACCTGTTTTTTCTCTCAGTGAATTTCTTTAAACAAACTTAAATGGTAGACAAATGGCATCTTTCCCCAAAGCTGGGCCCTCACATACTGTGCAGCTTGTAACAGATTATCCCAGGAAGGCTCGGCCAAACGGTCTAATAGAACAGCTTCTTTCCACCTTCGTTTTAGTCAAATATGAAGTCTGGTACATATGTGTAGAAATCTATGCACCAGGCTGAGTCTGAGACTTGTTTTTGAGGTATACTAGTTTTCGTCATTTGTGCTGGCTGTGATAGCTGACTCTGTCCTTCCTTTCCCTTTAATACCTTACAAAATACTAGGTTCCCTCTGAATGGAAGGTGTGATATAAACATCACTACTATATTCTGATCATTGTATTGCTAATCCACTTGAGCTTTTAAGTGATTGCTGAAGTCTAGGCGTGTATCTCTCCCTGTCATCCAGCCTGTCTCAAGGAAGAATTGATGATGAAGAGAACATTTTGCTATGATTTGAGGGAGTCTGTCGCTGTTATAATCTTCCTTACAGTATGTCTATGGCTTAATGTTTTTTATCTGGGCCAGGCAAAGACTGAGGGATCTACCTTAAATTGTCCCATCTAAATTTAGCTGCTAGGCTTCACAGAGACAGAATTATCAAGAAGGGCTAAATTAATTTTGTCAAAGGGGCCTTGGGACAAGCAAAGGAAATCAGAAAATATAGAACAGAGGGTCCCGTTTTGAGTCCTCTTGGTTCAGAGCAGAGTTCAGTAGGACTTTCTTTCAAAAGTAGCTGTTGAAATGAGCCTATATTTTTAGATAGTGTAGACAGTTCTGATATTTCATTATAATTGATCTAAGCAACCCAGCGTTACTTTGAATTTCTGGCCAAGACTTCAAGTGGTAAGTTAATACTTTTTATCTTTCTCCTCTAGTAAATCTTTTTAGTATGAAGCTTTTATGGGACTGTTAAAAGTGACCTGCAAAGGATCTTTTAAAAATGGATTGTACGTTTGTTGTATATAGAAGGCCTGAAAAGTTTGTGGGATGTCTTGCCAAGTTTTTTTTCTTCTTGCCTCCTACTCTAGAACTATCGGTGATGTAAATCTACTGTTACGGTTTTGCTGGAATATTCTTTGGGGAGGGGTATTAGTTTGGCATTGGTTTTAGATTGGTGTTCACAAGACACTGAAAGCCGAAGAATTTAGAAGGAAAGCTTAAAAATCAATTTAAACAGTCATTTCATATTTTGTGATGTAATTTCACTTGTCCAGTTACCATAGTCTTCTGGTCTTGTCTGGCCTGGGATTTTTATTTTTAGTTTTAAAATTTAAAAAAACTTCTAGGGGGATGGAGAGGGATGTTTCCGGACTCCTTGATTACATCATAAAGGAGTAGAAAGGCTTGGCCACTTGGGCCCATCTTCCTTTTCTTCTGTAGATCACCCTTTGATCTCATTGCAGTTCTAGAAAACAGCACAAACTTACACTTCACAAAATCTGTAAAGAGCAAACTTGTAAAACTGGAAGTGTTGTTGAACACTGGGACTTGTGGCTCATTTCAGGCCTGCTCTTTACATTTCTGCATTTCCCAGATGTGCAGTGACTCATCGTGCTGCTGAACAATGGGAACAGCATCTCCTATTTCTTCACTTGATTCCAGTTGGCAAAGCTGTTAGAGGATATGCATTGCAAAGGGAGAAGAAATTTGCAGGGCTGGAATGAGTCATCCAAGTGTTTGTGATAACTCTCATGTGGTAAAGTAGGAGTTAAGGAAGACTTAGTCTAAGAAGCCAGTATGTTCAACACTTCAGCATTAACCAAGAGTTGCCTAGTAATGCAAAACAAGTAAAAACTGAGTTGTGATTTTTATTTTTAATAAATGAAATGGAGTCGGGGCAGGACTTTGGACAGTTTGACATATCTCCATATTTTTCTTCACCAGGATTATCTGATTTGTAGCTGCATTGTAATAGATAAAGAACCTTGAGCTGCACAAGCATTAACATAACTGCCTAGAGCTAAATGTTTGTGGTGGTGATGTTCACATGAGAAGGTGGGTGAGGTAACATCTCTTATTGGACCAACTTCTGTTGGTGAAAGGGACAAGCTTTCGAGCAACACAGATTAATGCTAAATGTGTTGGTGAAAAAGGAGCATAGGGTTTGCTATAAAACTATATTCCCATTAGAGTTGCACTTTAATTCACTGAGGCTACTAGCTGTTACTTCCATAGGCCACAATTACAGTGCCAGCTAAAGTAGAGTAAAAGAGTTCAGCATTTAAATATTTACTATGAATAATGTTAAGATCTTAATTCTAAATCAGTAGTGTAATATTTCAGGAGTGAAACACATTGAAGATGTTTCACCTATTTTAACTAAGTGCGTGATCACTTTTTTCTTTTTCAGGGGAAACTATTTTGAGAATGATTTTTTTTTTATATATCTATATCTCAATTTTTTTTTTCAAAATTAGTTGTTGAAGGTGTTCGATACCATGGTATCAGTTAGGTTTAATCTTGAGTAGAATGTAAGCTAATGATTTCGGTGTCTATTTTGCCTTATGGAGTTGTTTCAGAATGTTTCATGTACCCAGATATTAGGAACTCTAGAACAATGGGTTCTTAGCCAGGGATACAAATACCCGAAGACCTCCGGGTAGTACACCAGCTCATCTAGATATTTGCCTTGTTTTACAACAGGTCACATAAAAAGCACTAGCAAAGTCAGTACAAACTAAAATTTCATACAGACAATGACTTGTTTATACTGCTCTATATACTATGCACTAAAATGTAAGTACAATATTTATATTCCAATTGATTTATTTTATAATTATTGTGACACTGCACCCTATATTCTTCATAGAAATATTATGATATGAATATGGCATAGCTAATATGTTTTATGCAAGATGGGTCATGTGAGGTATCATTGGAAAGGTTATGATCTACTGAATGTGTTTATCCAATTTGTATGCATGTATCATTTCTGTATCTGAGGTTAGGAATATTGACTATGTAACAGTTACAACTGTGTGTGTATTTGGGAGACACCCACCAGACAGTAGGCAATCAGCCTCAATGGGCCATTAGGAAGAACAGTAAGACTTGGAAGATACAGGGGTTGCTGCTTTGACACTACAGGGTTAGGTGATTGGGTCACCTGGTACTACATCCCATCCTGGGCTTTCAGTGTTTTTCCATTAAGAGGGGGTGTCATACTGGAAAACAAAAGATTCCCACCTTATGTAAATTCTATTTAAGGCTGGGAAGTAAGTCAGTCAGGACTCCTTCTTCATTGCCTCCCAGTCCAAGAAGGAAGATTGCTAAAAACGCCTGAAGGAAAAGGAATGAAGTTGAGGGAAAGGCAAGGGCTGAGTCCAGGCAGAGACACGGGTCCAGTCTGTAAAGAGAAATAACTGGAACTGTAAGCTGCAGAAACTCTGCAACCTGCCTAAGACAACATTTAGGGTGAGAAATTACATTTTGTATCCTGTTTCTTTAGTGAATTAAGCTTAGATTGCGTGTTTTGTTATAGTATTTGCTTAGTAATCTGCTTTGTTCTGTTTGCTATTCCTTATCACTTAAAATTTACCTTTTGTAGTTGTTAAATTTCTTATTTATTTCAAAACCCAGTGTGTGCAATTCATATCTGGGGGGGGGAAAGCTGTGCATAGCTCTCTCCACTTTGAGGGAGAGGGTGAATTTTTATGAGCTTGCGCTGTGCAGATCTTTCTATACAGCGCAAGACAATATTATTTTGGGTTTATATCCAAAGGAGGTGTGCACGTGAGTGCTTGCCATTCCCCTAGCGAAGTCCTCCCCCACACAGCTGATTTCAGGCTGTGCCTGCAGCTAGGTGTGGCCGTGCCTGTGTGTGTGCTGGAGAAGACTTGCGAGTCTAGCATAGCAAGAACAGGGTGAGGAAACCTAGTCTAGTGGAAAGGGCAGGCTCAGTGGAACTGCAGCATATCAGGTGGCACCCCAAGAGGGGGGTTCAACCTGTCACAGTATGATATGATAAAAAATGAGAAAGTCGGCAATTTTTCAGTAATAGTGTGCTTGTCACTTTTGCATTTTTTTGTCCGATTTTTCTAAGCAAGTATTTTTTTAAGTGAGGTGAAACCTTGGGGTACACAAGACGAATCAGACTCCTGAAAGGGGTACAGTAGTCTGGAAAGGTTGAGAGCCACTGCTCTAGAATGTTTAGGAAGCTACTTTTTAAAAACAGTGACCTCTGAAGATTGCAGCCTTTAGTGTAAATTGTCTTAGCATGGCCTCACTTTTTAATCTAATTGTTACTGTCCTTCCTCTGGTTTGTGGGATTTTTTCCTGGAGCCAAGAAAATTGTACAGAGCATATTCTTTATTGCAACACTCCTCTCTGACCCTCTTTCCTCCAACTATTCAGCTTCTCTGGCTTTTTTCATAGCAATTACTCAATGAGGCTCTGACATGCACGCTTTTTCTAAAGTTGCATATTATCACTCAGTGAAATGGAATTTGAGAGAATGGATAGATTAATGGTTTAGAGTGGTCGTCCAACATGGCCTTAATGCTATAAAGAGCTGAAGTCCATTGTTTGTTAATTTCTTCAGCTGTATGCAAAGTCAAGAATATGTGGAGGTTGGACTGTGGTAATGCGTTAGAATCTGTTACAGACCAGGTGGACCAACAGTGCAGTCAGTATAACAGCCAAACGTATCTAACTGTATATAGATTTGGATCTTTTTTGTTTTGCATACAACATACCTGACCTGGTCGCTTGCCTTCAGAGACCTTGATTGCCTTCTTTCATATCCAAACACTCTATGTTGTATTGGTATCTCTGGAGAGAACCCAGAGTTGAGGTATTGTTGGAAGAGACGTCTTTCCTGAAGTGGATAGCTCTTCCTGATAGTTGAGACTGTTGACATACCTGATTAAATGATTTGGAACACTTCTTCCTGTCTGTATTTGAAATTTCATTGCTGCTAATAGTTGTAGGAGAAGAAGTTTAATTCCAAGATAGGGTGAGCAGATAACTTGGTACAATAGATGCTGTTTCAGACTTAAAAGCTACTTTGGCACCTGTTACGTACAGCTTTGAGTTTTCTGTATAAGGTATTTATATGGCCCCAATTACCACAGTATCTGAACACATCAAAATGTTAATGCATTTATTCTCACACTCCTGTGACGCAGAGGAATGCTGTTGTCCCCATTTTACAGATGGCAAACAGAGGCACAGACTCAGTGACATGCTGACTTCCTGTCACACAGTGACTTCCTATTACACAGGAAGTCTGATAAAACAGGGAATTGTACCCGTGCTCCTCAGTGCCAGGCTAGTGCCCTAAACACTGGACCATTTGTTGGCCTCCATTTTTATGTTGCAGTAACTTTACATTGCCAGTGTGTGAAACTGATGGGGTTAGTTCAGATTTCTATTTGGGTCCTGTTGTGTGTTATGCAGAAAACTTTTTTAAAAAAATTATTTTGTTGGCAAACTGATGAGATAAGTTATTCTGGTAGAAACTGTCTCCTTCCTCAGCTTTTTGTGGACATTTTAAATGCTATGAGGTGTTCTTACCTTGAGGTCATGTAGTTTCTGTTAAGCACTTAGTTTCTTTCCATTCCTTTGTAGGGGAGAATATTCATAACTCTTTAGATTTGTTCATTTCTTTCTATGTTCTTTGCATCTGCTTCAACCCTCTAGTGTAGTCACCTTCCTGATTGGGATTTATCATAGAGAATGTTTTGCTTAAAATCATTGCTTGGAACTCCCAATGAATTGCGTTTCTTAATTATAGGGCTTTGGAAAACCTCTGTTTAAAAAAAAAAAAAAAAAGCTAAAGATTATTCTGTTTCCACTAAATCACTGAAGAAAGCTTTGTTAAATACACTGCCCTATTCTTCAGCCTTGTTTTGACTTGAAAACTGTAATATACACGTAACAAAATAATCAGTGTAAGGCGGGGGATATGGGGAGTCACAAGCGGTAAATCAGGTAAACTTACTTATGTATTCCAGCAGTTTACATGCACACAGCTGTTTCCTGTTCTGCGCGTGGGAGGATGTGCATACAGAGTAATTGAAGAAAAAGAACAAGTTGTCAGATACAGCCCACTTTTAGCCTGTACCATATCTAGAGACATTGTTAAGGACAAGGGATATGGGGAAAGGTACACTTTTAGTTCAGTGACCTTTCCCTCTTGGGCGCCCCTTCCCACTCCCCCATATGACTAATGCTGTACAGGAAGAGTTTTATTCTTGGAGTCTGTGAGATTTCTTCTTCACAAACCCATCCTGCCTTGACAAGACAGTCTTTTTAAGAGTGCCAGAAAATGCAGGATATTACACTCACCTTCTGAAAATTCATGACTGCAAGGAAGAAGCTCTTATTTTAGCAATTGTTGTTTGGAAAATGTGTCCTGGAAAAATAGTTTCTCCCTACGATCCATCTATAAATCCTTCAGCATCACTTACAAGTAGAGACTATTTGCATTTTAGTGGGTAGGCGCTGGATCCCTTCCTATTTTACTTGAAGATGGAAAATGACGAGTCAGAGCTCCATTATCTCCATTCATTAGTGTGATGTCCTGCTCATGATGCCCAGAATTCTGAGCCACTGTATTACTCCTCTGCCTTAGCAGCAGCAAAGCTCTCTTGCTAAGCTGTGTGTCAGCTTCCTGACACATCAGCCTGTCTGCCTTCCCAGCAAATTCTTCAAGACTCTGCCAGTCTAAACTTTCCCTTGCAGACATTACTTTCCCCAAGAATTGAAATTAGGGGATGTGTTCAAATTTACAGGGGGGGGGGGCAAGGGCCGAGGGATGAGACTCAGAGGATGAAGGTGAGCTGTATGGCACCATAGTAAAAACTGGAAAATGTTTCACAACCATTTTATTAGATTTTAACTATGTTTTAAAATCATCACGCGAATTAAAGTTGGCTATTCAAGCCTTCTATAAAACTACATCTACATCCTTCTTGATTTCTTGTTGTAATTTTGCACAACTCTGTTAATGAGCTTGTTGAATGCAGTGCGTTAATCTTTGGTGGCTTCTCATGTGTCCTGTACTTCCAGTCCTTGAATTGATATGCTCATTAGTTCATTCACAAGATCAGGCAGAAGGTGACTTCTTTTGGAACACACAATTCTAGTCAGTGACAAAAATGAATGCTCACCTGTAGCTGTCGTGACTGGGAGTAGCAAGAGATGAATTCCTAGTTCTTTTATCCCAGGACACAACACAAAGATCAGATCAAGCCACTAGCGGTCATAAAAAAGTTGAAGTCAAATCTTTGTTCATTCGTCATGACATTCCACTTTGTGTTCAAATTCTCTATTTTGTCCTGATCCCATTGCTGGTAGAGCCTCAGTTCACTCAACTGTTGTTTTATAAGACAGACATCTGTAAAAGCTACATAGAAGTTGAGTAGACTCCAGAAGTTGCTACTGTAAATTTGTAAGACTCAAGTCTGTCTCTTTCTCCAGCTAACTTAACAAACATTGCTTGTCTTCTTCACTTTAAGGATTCAATATAAGAGTCTTCATTAACCAACTTCTGGACTGAAGTCTTAGCTTCTTACAGTACGTTTTCAATGGATATCTCTGATCCAAGTGTAGCTTCTATTGCCAGGGCCGCCCAGAGGATTCCGGGGGCCCGGGGTCTTCGGCGGCGGGGGGCCCCGCTTCGGCGGTAAGTCGGCGGTGGGGGGTCCTTCCATTCCAGGACCCGCCGCCAAAGTGCCCCAAAGACCCATGGCGGGGACCCCCCTCCGCCAAATTACGGCCAAAGCGGGACCCGCTGCTGAAGTGCAGCCCCCACCGCGGGTTTTCGGGGCACTTCGGCGGCGGGTCCCGGAACTGAAGGACGCCCCCGCCGCCGAATTACCGCCGAAGACCCGGCTGCACTCCGGCGGCGGGTCCCGCTTCGGCTGTAATTCGGCGGCAGGGGGGTCCTTCTATCCCGGAGCAGAAGGACACCCCCCCGCCAGCGAAGACCGGGAGCGAAGAAGCTCCGGGGGCCCGAGCCCCGCGAGAGTTTTCCGGGGCCCCCGGAGCGAGTGAAGGACCCTGCTCCAGGGGCCCCGAAAAACTCTCGTGGGGGCCCCTGCTGGGCCCGGGGCCTGGGGTAAATTGCCCCACTTGGCCCCCTCTCTGGGCGGCCCTGTCTATTGCTGGACGAAGATCTGCTACTGTTGTAGCAGATGCCTGGATGGCATTGTTTAATGACCCAAGTGGTTTCAACAGTAGAGCTTACATAGAGAGAATAGCGACTGTCTTCTCTAAATGTGGTAGCAAAAGTAGCCCACCAGCCTCGCTACTTAGATCCATCCCATCTCGGTAGATACTTTCCAAAGCCAGTAATACTGGTTGCAGTAATTTTAAGACAACAGCCAAGGATCACTCATGAGAAAGCCAGCGGGTTTTCCCAGGTTGGACTAATATGCACATCAGTCCCAGAGCATCTTGCATTTTTTCCAGTCTTTTTGGACTCTTGTTGAAAAGATATAACACAGACATTAAGTGTATGGCTTTTAAAATGTGTCTCGAAGATTCTGCAGCTCATACTACTGCTAGTTGAGTAGATCATAGAATCGTAGGAGTGGAAGGGACCTTGAGAGGTCTTCTAGTCCGGTCCCTGGGACTCAAGGCAGGACTAAATATTACCTTCTAGACCATCCCCAACAGGTGATTGTCTAACCTGCTTAAAAACCTCCTAATGACAGATTCCACAACCTCCCTTGGCAATTTATCCAATGCTTACTACCCTAACTGCTGGGAGGTTTTTTCTGATGTCCAACCTGAACTGTGTTTGCTGCAGTTTAGGCCCATTGCTTCTTGTCCTGTCCTCAGAGGTTAACAAGAACAATTTTTCTCTCTCCTTCTTGTAACAACCTTTTATGTACTTGAAAACTGTTATGTTCCCTCTGTCCTCTCTTCTTCAGACTAAACAAACCCCAATTTTTTCAATCTTTCCTCATTGGTCATGTTTTCTAGACCTCTAATCATTTTTATTGCTCCCCCTGTGGGCTTTCTGCAATTTGTTCACATTTTTTTCTGAAATGTAGTGCCCAGAACTGGACACAATACTCCAGTTGAGGCCATATCGGGGTGGAGTACAATGGAAGAATTACTTCTCATGTCTTGCTTACAACACTCCTGCTAATACATCCCAAAATGTTTGCTTCTCCCCCCGCCCCCCAAACACTGTTACACTGACTCATATTTAGCTTGTGATCCACTATGTGAGCCCCAGATGGCCTTTCCGCAGTACTCCTTACTAGCTAGTCATTTCTCATTTTGTATGCGTGCAACTGATTGTTCCTTCCTAAATGGAGTACTTTGTCTTTGTCCTTATTGAATTTCATCCTATTTACCATATATACTCGTTCATAAGCCGAATTTTTTTAGTAAAAAAGGGACGCAGCGGGGACGGGGGTCGGCTTATGAACGGGTATAGAGGGGGAGAGATGGGACACAGCCCCTTCCCCCAACAGATGGAGCAAGGAGAGGCAGCACAGCCAGCAGCGACCGAAGGGAAGAGGCGGGGCCGGAGTCTCTCCACTTCTGGCCACACTGCTCTTCTCCCCCCCCCCCCCCCCCAGCCTCCAAAGCAGCTGCAGAGCAGGTTGTGGCCGTGCCGCCCGGGCGCCAGAGTACACTGTCCAGATCATTTTGAATTTTAATCCGATCCTCCAAAGCACTTGCAAGCCCTCCCAGTTTGATATTGACCACACACTTTATAAGTGTACTCTCTCTGCCATTATCTAAATCATTGATGAAGCTAATGAATAGAACTGGATACTGGACAAAGCCCTTCAGTACCCATTCAATATGCCCTTCCAACTTGTCTGTGAACCACTGATAACTACTCTCTGGGAATGGTTTCCAACCAGTTATGCACTTGCCTCATAGTAGCTCCCTCTAGGTTGTATTTCCCTAGCTGGTTTAGGCCAGACATGGCCAAAATAGGGCCCGCGGGACCGTCCTACCTAGCCCCTGAGCTCCCGGCCGGGGAGCCTAGTCCCCAGCCCCTCCCACACTGTCCCCTCTCCCCCACAGCCATTCCACTGTGCGGACTGAGCTTTGGCCTGCCACTCCTGCTGGGCAGCGTGGGGAGCGCAGCTGGCTCTGGCTGGCTGTCACGGTTGTGAGCTGCTGCTGGTAAGGGGATGGGGAGCGGGGGGATCCTGGGGGGCAGTCAGGGAAGAGGGGGCGGTTGGATGGGGCGGAGGTTCTGAGGGGGGCGGCCAGGGGATGGGGAACTGGGAGGGTTGGGAGTGGGAGTCCTGGGGGGCCTGTTGGGGTGGGGATGTGGATAGGGGTCAGGAGGGCAGTCAGGGGATGGAGAGCAGGGTGGGTGGGATCCGGGGGGGGCAGTTAGGGGTGGAGGGTTCTGGCGGGTGGTGGTCAGGTAACGAGGAACAGAGGGTGGTTGGATAGGGGGTGGGAGTCCCAGGGGGCCTGTCAGAGGGTGGGGGGTGTGGATAGGGGTTGGGGGGACAGGGAGCAGGGGGTTGGATAGGGGATGGGGGTCCCAGGAGGGGGCGGTCAGGGGACAAGGAGCAGGGACTGTTGAATGGGTTGGGAGTTCTGAGGGGGGCGGATAGGGGGCGGGGTCCAGGCCCTACCCGGCCCTCCATACAGTTGCACATCCCCGATGTGGCCCTTGGGCCAAAAAGTTTGCCCACCGCTGGTTTAAGTGAAGGTCCTGTGAGACAGTATCAAAAGCCTTACTAAAGTCAAAATATACCACCTCTACTGCCTCCCCCTGCTACCCAGGAGGCTTGTTACCCTGTCAAAGAAAGCTATTAGGTTGGTTTGACACAATTTGTTATCTTATTATCTTCTAGGTGTTTGCAAATTGATTGCTTATCTTTCCAGGTACTGAAGTTAAGATGGCCTCTCCAGTTTGTATAGGAGAGATTAGGGTTACACTTTTCTCTGAGCAAAGCTTGTATCCCACCATATCTTCCAGAGAAGTTTGAAGCTCCATCAAATGCTTGTGCCATCTGTTTGGAGTCCAGTTTACAAGCATTTAATTCTAAGATGGGGGATGTCACAGATGCAGCCAATGTGTCTATTGTAACCTGAACATCTAGAAATGCATCTCCTGGCCTACCACTGACATCAAGATAACGTAGGCAGTGACTTAATACTTGATGCCTATTTGCATCGGGGCATTCATCAGCCATGTATGTGGATTTTTTTTTAATGTGGTGAGAGAGTTCTTCACTGTTTCAACTGCTGAGTCTTTCACTGTTGCACCTCATGCTTCTAACCAGTCAGTTGAGTTTCTTGCAGAAAGATAGTGAGCATTTGCTGGTCTTGTTCGGAACCAGTGTCCAACTTCAGGGTTAACCAGTGACAATGCACTTAACTTTGGCCTCCGGTTTGTAGTGTGAGGTATGTCTTGCTTAAGTGAAAGTATGATGCAACAGCCACGTTTGTTCGCATAAACTATGTTGAGTTTAGCATTCTTAACAGCCTCATTAAGTACTTCTGAAATTGGCTTTGACAGTGACTGGCTTATAAGACTTGCTGCATATTGCTGCAGTCCAGAGGCTTGGTGTTTTTGCAGCATTCACATAAGTTTGTCAGCACTGGCTTTCCTGATCGATCTGACAAACCAAGCTCCTCTAATTGTACTAATTGAAGCAGTGAGAAGCTTTCCTTCTTTGTAAGCTTTTTTTTGCAAGAGGTGCGCCAGTAGTCATCTTTTCTAACTTAAATGAATGGAAAAAGTTTGACCAACGAACATCAGGAACTGCCTTTAGGTTTTGGAGACCTATTTCTTCAGTAGATAGCTGTATTTGTGTGGTGGGCTGTTCAGATGTAGATACACTACTTGAATCTTCAGATGACATGTTGGTATATTCTTGGTTCTTGCCATGTCCTTCATTTTTGTTGGTTTGACCGGGGAAGGGGGGTTGTAGAGGTAACAATCAGGGAATCCCAGTTCTCAAGCTCATTAGAGATCTCCCTGCAGTGTCCAATCCCCCTCACTGGACACACAGAAATTGTTAGGTTTGCTGTCTCCAAAGAGACAGAGCGCACAGCATCCTGTTAGGATAGCTGAAGACTCATGCTTGACTTCAATGTACTGCCAAGATGGTTTTGTAATGAAACAAGAACAAGTTTATTAACAGACATGATATTTGTGATACTAAATGAGAGAGAGGCAGGTATGGTAACAGACAAAACAAAATAAATCCCACTTTCTAGTGACTAATCTTAGCACATTGTAATCTTTGCATAAGCAGTTTCCTTACACTAAGTTACCAGCATCTCCAGGCCAGGGGATCCACCTACACAGAATCAAAGGGTGCTGTTCCCTTTGCTCCTCAAGTGACAGATTACTGAAGTGTCTCTTTGCTTCCTTTATATTACCTAAAATCCATTGTTTCTGTCTCAAGAGCCAGGAGGGATTCCTGGGGTGCAGACTCTGCACCCTGGTGTGCTCACTAAACTGCTGCTTGATAGCTTTGTTTATTGTATATATAAATATATTTTAATTGTCCTCTGCCAGTAATCAAGACGGTCAGACAGCTAAATACACTTTCCTTTGTTTAGGGCAGGCTAGGCTTATGCACTGCCTCCCAAACACATTTTAAGAACATATTTCCAGCACACACACAACTCTTTGTGCACAACCTGTATATACATCACATGATTTTCAGGACCACATGTGACACAAGTTATGATATCTTATGTGATACTTTTTAGATAGATATTATAACAACACTGTGTTGGGGAATGTGTGGTAGAGTTATAGTATGGTGGGCCCTCTGCCAGTTGGCATTGAGGGGCTCTTAGTCTGAAAGCTTGTGCTGAGTTGTAGTAAACTAGTATTGAGTGCTCCAGTCTTCCATGTGGTACTTCCAAACATGGTACCCTTTTCATTTGTTTTGGAAAGAAATTTGGTTCTATCACCTCCCACACTATGGTGATGGGGATCATACAAATAAGTAGGCAGATCTTTCTAGTGGGAGATAACAGGTTATACTCCTAGAATAAATCTGATCCTGAATGTAACTATTTGGTGAGCGCAAACTACCAATCTTAATCTTGGTTCAGTCTACTGGTAGCACTCTAGTGCATACATTTTGCTCCCCAGGAGTGCAGTGGATGGGCTTTGAAGGAGATTTCAGACACTTTTATAGGTGCAAGGATGGTGACTAGTGATGCAACAAGGAGTGGATGCTAATTTAGATTCTCAATCTAGGATGTGGAGTACTTTGGGACAGATGGGTTTGAGGAAGAAGATTCCTGTTTCCCTTTGGGCCAAAATTGAAGCTTCCTTCTAAATGGAAAAAGTTTCACTACTTAAAGGAGTATAAAGTATTCCTGCATGTGTGTCAGCTTTAAATGACACTTGATTTGACTGATTTTTAAATGATTTATTGGAGGTTTTGCAGAGAAATGCATTTTTAAAAGATACATATAAATAACCCTTGAGGCTTAATATTATATACTCAATTCAACAATAGTCTGATATATTTTTACAAAAAGCCACTTCAGTTTTAAAAACGACCTGGTTAGATTTTTGAAAATCACTGTATTCTTCAGGAGGGGGACCATATTTTGAAGGAAATTTTTTTTAAAAATGTATTTTTCTGCTAAGCTTGTCTCCTTAGTAAAAATTTAAGACCGACAAGTCCCAGGTTGCTTAAACCTTTTGCTACTTCAAAAATTGCCAATTGATGTGTAGGATGTGCTGCTGTTCTCTGCCATGAGTTTTAAGACAAAAATACATTGGCTTCCAGTAAATGTAGTCCACTGTGCTGTTATCCAGTGATTTTTAAGCTGTATTCTACATACAAAAGAGGACGCAGTGCATTAAGACAAAGCATGAGCTGGCTGTAGCAGCAGCTGATGTTCAGTGTATGAATTTTGAGCACTTATTGCACAAACCTATTGCTGTAAACTTTCTTTATTGCTTTCCCAGTAATGTGCGTTGGTCTGTTTTTTTCCACAGGAAGTGCTGCACTGTTTTAGGCTTATGTTAAAGCTGCTCCAGTATTCTTACCAACAGTTTGTTTCAAAGTAAACTATACAATGCTCTTCTCATTACAGCCTCTAAACACACCAGGATCCAGTCCAGACATCGTGTGTGTGTGTGTGTGTGTGTGTGTGTGTGTGTGTAAAAGCAAATGGGCAAAAAAGGCTTTCATTCAATAACCTGCTTGATTTGCTAGCCTAGAAACAAAATTAAGAAGCATCTTTTTCCTTTTCAACAGGGTGAATCGGTGAAATACTTCCTGGATAACCTGGATCGGATTGGCCAGCTGGTGAGATGTAACTATTTATAGTCCACAGGGGTTAAAGTTAAGAAGGGCATTCTTGCAGATGCTTTAATATCCCTGGTTTAAAACTAGTAAACATAAGTTGCAAATATTTTAATCAAGAAAACAGCGCCCCCCCCCCCCCTCCTGAAGTGTGTTAAATTTTGTCCTATGCAATTTGATATATTTGAATATTTTACTAAGCCTTTGTATTGACAAATAAACAGGAATACAATGAAAAGTTGCATGAACAAAAACAAAATCCACATCTTCCTCTTCTGTCTTCTCTCTCACTATCTTCGGACCACATCCATTTCCTATGCTGATCTATTCACAATTGCCCTGTGCAGCAGTGTGAATTTTACAAGAAATTGTCCATTGAGCTGCTACCACCTGTAAGGGCCACAGTAATAGGGAAAACAACTTGGGTTCTTGCAAAAGATCTAACGGGGAGAGAAGGTGAGATGGGGATGTACTGCTGCTCGTCTTCCTGAGCATAGGGAAAGACAGAAGAATTTCATCCATATCACTATTGTACCCATAGGTAGCAGTGAGACTGGCCAGTACTTACAACAAAATTCAACTTGTGGTAGTGGTCAGCACATACCTACTGTGGAAGGATGCTGTCACTAAAGCTTGCAAGATAATGTTGTTGTTGTTGTAGTAAATGTATCAAGCTTTTTAAAAAACAGGTTTAAAAGATAATTTCAGTGACTTTATGGAGACTTGCATTAATTAACACAAATTAATAGTTTCATGGGCAAGAATATCCTAATAATAAAGTAGTTTCCAACCTGGAAAGGAAGAATTGAATTTAAATATGCAGAAGGGATGAAACTTTGAAGGGAAGTACTGGATCTATACATAAACTTTCACATGCTCCATCACGTTCCTCCATCTTTCAACAGCAAATTTTCAATGTACAATCCATTGGTCGACAAGTCCATTACTTTTGATCTTGTATAGTAGGTCCTTCACTTGGTCACTCAGTATCGGATGTCACCTAGAGCTCCTAGGACAGGAACATTACAGCTCTCCACAGCTATCGTTACATTGAGATATGATACATTTTGTTTTTAAAATGCCAGCTGATGCATATTTTAAAGGAAGATGTGAGGCAATTTGACACTACTCTCCTTTCTCTTACAGAATTATTTCCCCAGCAAACAAGATATTTTGTTGGCCAGAAAAGCCACCAAGGGAATCGTAGAGCATGACTTCATCATTAAAAAAATCCCTTTCAAGATGGTGGATGTGGGTGGACAGAGGTCTCAGCGTCAGAAGTGGTTCCAGTGCTTTGATGGGATAACTTCTATTTTGTTCATGGTTTCCTCCAGTGAATATGACCAGGTTCTCATGGAAGACAGACGCACAAACAGACTGGTGGAGTCCATGAACATCTTTGAGACAATAGTCAATAACAAGCTCTTCTTTAATGTTTCTATCATCCTATTCCTGAACAAAATGGATCTCCTTGTAGAGAAAGTAAAGACAGTCAGCATTAAGAAGTATTTCTCAGACTTCAAGGGTGATCCTCACAGGCTAGATGATGTTCAGCGTTACTTGGTGCAGTGTTTTGACAGAAAGCGGCGGAACCGCAGTAAGCCACTCTTCCATCATTTCACAACTGCCATAGACACTGAAAATATCCGCTTTGTGTTTCATGCAGTGAAGGACACAATCCTTCAAGAGAATCTGAAGGATATTATGTTGCAGTGAAGAAGAGCACCCCTTGTCGTGTTGAAATCTACCCGAGGTTATAAGTCAAAGCTTTTATTTGATCTTTTTGGCTCTTGCATGTGGTTTTAGGACCCATGCTATTCACTTGGCTCAGGAATGCTGAAACTAGCCAGTCATGGAGGCAGGAGGAGTCAAACATTGATGTTAGCTACTGAATCATTTGGACGAGTAACACTACTGAAAAAAGTGGCCGTTGTAGGGTTTGACACCTAGTTTGGAATGTTGAATAACACAATCACCTTCCTATCTTAGAAAAATCTAACTGACAAACTATGTAAGGAAGACTTTTAATGAAAACTGTTGTTTTGCAAGGACAGTAACTGTACAGACTGCCTTTCTCTGTAGTTTGGAGGTGCTGAGTTAACCAGTCAAACTAATGTAAATTATAATGAGGTTGGTAGTTGTACTAGAGAATAAATGGCAATATATTAATCACAATTCCACATGTAATCTTTAAATATGTAACCAGATCTTGCTTGCATGTGCAGTGTTTGCCAAGGATCTGGAGTCCACTTATCAGTGTGGATGCACAACTCTTGTCTGAAGGTCTTGCATCAGTCTCTTGAGACACGCAAGTCTAGGACTATAAATGAAATGCAGTGGAACTATAAGTGAAACCCACCAGGCTATACGAGTCATCTGTCCTGCCATTCCGAAGTCAAATGGAGGAGAAAATTAAGGCCTGGCTGATGTGGACAAGATTTTGTTTTGCACTACATATACAGTGTCTTACATCATGGGAAACTGACTTCCACAGTAATACAGCTTGAGGCACGTACTAGAACATCTGACCACATATCTGCACATAGTGGGTGCTCTAGTGAGGTGTCATTTATGGAAATTCATCATTGTTTTCACACCTGCAGTTGGCAGTATTTGTAAAGCTCCAGTCTCTCAAATAACAGGGCTTTATCTGTCTCCAAATGTGTGGAAGCTGATTAAAGTTTTTAGCAAAATTTTTGGTGATAGAGCAGCTGCTTGATTAGTTCCTAACAGCTGACCTTACACAAGAAGAGCCAGCACTCTTGAGATCCCAATTTTACAGCTGCACTGATACATTCGAACAGCAGGACTCTGCTGTAAACTAGCCCATTTTTAATCTGTTTCTTAATGGGATCTTTAGCGTATATTAATTTATATATAGTATGAGTAAACTGTCAAAATTAGTTGCCTATTTCAGGCAATGGTGTACACGTGTGAAATTGCAAGAGGCTGTGAATAATGTTGATGTGAACTGTTGGCTTTCTAGCTCTCTAAACTTACGTAGTTAACTATCAGATGCCTTTCTGTGTGTACAGATAATTTCAGCCGTGTCTACTACAATGAGGTACATAAACAAAATTTAAGATCTGCCTTTTATTTCAGTGCTGTAGTGTCTTTTTTTTTCTTCCCAGGAAACTTTCAAACACAAATGGTTACTGTGCAATTGGTACCATAGTTTGATTTTATTAAAAAAAAAAAAAAATCAGAAGGGCTTTCTCTAGCTAGACCAAGTCATTAGAATCTCTGTATTTCTTGTCCCCTTTAAAAATATAATGACATGTCAAAAAAGGAACACTTTAGCATTTAAACCCATGAGAAATGCTGATCTAAAAAAGAACCCTGCCCTGGAGTTTTCATGTGTTTAACTTGGATAAAATCTAGAATCCTTCCTTTTGTGGCTTGCAGAAGTTCATTTCTCTGTGTGTGGTATAGGCAGCTTCCTAATGCAGAGATCTGCTTTTTTTTTTTAAGCTTTCTTTGTGCTGGCTTCAGGAGTGAAAAGGATATGGTTATGTTCTAGTTTTATATAATGCATATAAAATGTTTGGTGAAGTAAACCAGTAAGGAGCTGCAGACAGAAAAATCTATTTATTTTAAAATTACACTTCCGCTACTTCTCAAATGTAAACAGTAGTTAATTGCCTAGTTAGAAAAGTCTTACTCACCAGGGACCAATTTTACTTTTAGTGATTTTTTTTAATAGAAAAAGGGAAATATCAACTCACCCCATCTTGACCGTTCTGCATTGTTACAGAAGAAGATTCTGTTATGGTAAATGCCTCAACATGAGGTGTTACAAATAGTAGCTTACGGGTCTAGTGGAATGTGTTTCTTCTGGGCATGCCTCTTTATTTGGTTAAACGAGATCTAAAGTGTTAACTCTTCATTACTTAAGCATTCAAATACTGTACTTAGACTTTGCAGTAGTTTCTACTCAACAGAAAGCTTTAGAGCTATAGCAAGGCAACTCAGACTGCCTCACTTCCCAGTCGATTCTTTGTACACTTTGTTATTTTACCGAGTGTTCTATTTGGACTAATGTTCTGCCCATTTAACTCTTGAGAAAACATTCCCTTTTTAGAACCAGATACTACTGAAAAGCTGCCTCAGTTTTGCATATGAAGTCTGCCGTAGCTTTAACTGCAATACTGGAGCATGAAACTACTCTTCTTTTTAATGCAAATGGAAGGTCTTGTATTCCTGGTCATCTTATTGATTTTTAGAAGAACTCAGCTAATAAATGTGGTGTTCTCAAAGCAACTCTCACTGTTACAGTTCCACCCTGAAAAGTAGCATCATGCGTTTCCATGTTTAATGTCAACAACTCTTAACAAGTTTCATTTTTTTTGTAATAGTAGTAAAACAACCAGTTCTTCTGGGCTGCTTTGTACCATAAAGTTGGCCTGTTAGGGCCCCAGGAGGAAGGTGGGGACATAGAGCTGCATGACCGTGATGCCCCAGACTGCATCAATCCTCAGGTGCTATCTTGTCTCCTTTGGGCCGTTAGGTATAAGAGCAGCCTAGCTTTGGTCTGTGACCATCCTTTCACACAGTAGCCCTGTGATTGAGGAAATGCAGAGGAGAATTTTTTTGTGCACAAGTCAGAATAGGGCTTTGCACCTCTCAGCCATAGCTAAGGATCTAGCTCATGTTTTACTCACTGCAAGCCCTGTAAATTCTACTAAGACTCTAACTTAAGCAGCTTTCTTGCTAAAGCATTATCATCCAACCATCAAGACTTCACAGTTGGTTAACAGTTTGGATGGGGGATCTAGAGAACAATTCAGGTCAGTATTCCATAGCTCTATTAATTCTGCAACGCAAAGAGCGGTTAAAAATAGCAAACTTGTCATTGTCAAAAGTAATCAATATGGCTCTGAATTTGTTAATGGAAAATGTGAGTTAGTCACTCTTCTGACCATAACGACAAACAAAAATTAGACTGGAATACGATGTGCTTCACTACTTTAATACAAAATGACACCTTGATGTAAGTTGACACTATGCCATGTTACTGACCGCTTCAAGGATTCAAGCCCACCACTGTGTTTAGTGCAATACTTAAATTAGTTTGAAACAGGTTTGAGTGGACCTGTGTCTTTACGTTTGGTGCATGATTAAACCATCTTAAGCAGACTAGTTTGGAGACATGAGCTATCTACCGTGTTAGGTGAATATACATCTTTCAGGTGTAGTTATGACGTGCATTGTCCAGTCATAGTGTGAAACTTCATTGAAAGTTTCCACTAGAAAATCAAAATACCCTTAGTCCAGCAGGATTTCCTCTTGCAAAGACACACTCATTCTAAAGTGATAAATACATTTACCTGGCTAGGACATACTTTTAAATACATGCCCTACTGGATTTCCCTGTGTAAAAATAGTACAATAAAGCTACTCATCTGTGGTACTAGTAATTACTAATGCAGAATGCAAAAGGTACTACCCAGTATCATGCAACGATCTTTAGCCAGACTTGGTGATCTGCTCAATTCTTTTGCAAGAAACAATTGATTGTATTTTTCAGGGACATCCTGGAGACTATTTGCTGGTAAACACAGCTGGGAGGGACAGCTCTCTTTTTTTTTATAAACTTCATAAATTATTGTTCAACTGACTAGTCAGGAAATGGGTCATGGGCAGGACTACAATCAGGTGGAGGCCTTGAACATATGCTTTCTTTAATTTAAAAAAAAAAAGCTCTTCGCTGTCCCTCAGTTGTCACATGCAGTGTGTTTTGTATCCTGCAAGGACAAAGAGGAAATGCTTGCAGCATGTTTAAGCAGGCGAGCCCTATAATGTGATCTACTATCAGTTTTATAAAAAGTGGCAGATTGGAGCCTATACTGAAAATCATGTTGGTAATGTTTTGAAGACTCATTCAGGTCACCCGTAGGTGCCTTTCCCTCAAAGTAGCTAACCAATAAGTTGCTCTTTGAATTAGCTACCTACAAGGCAGTAACTGCTCTAGAATTACCACGTGAATGGGCTTAAACAATTTTTGTCTTTAAAATGCTACATTATAATGGTTGATAAACTACATGTTTAATAGGTAGCTGCCATTTTTAACAACCCATTGAACAATATTCTTGAGATGTAGGGAGAACACAAGGTATTGTGACAAAGATTTAATGGAGTTAAGATTAACAGCTGCTCTATTTTAAATGACAACTCTGTAGAATATTTCTAGTTTCCATTGTAACTACACATCTGAATCTCATTCCATGTAATATTGCAGAGTAGTCTGTTTGAGCTTGCCAACTTTATAGTAAATTACATGTTTAAAATTGTGCTGTTAAACCTAGAACTGTGCTGCTAATATGTCTGAAGAAGCTTTCACTGACTAGCATTTCTGCAGGCTTCTCAAAGCTAACTAAAAGGGTTAACAAATTTGCTGGCTTAAGTTCAAACAGAGTGGAGAGTATTTGTGTAGCTCAGAGATTTTGGTATGGAAGGAGCTATAGTTTAAACAGTGTGGGAGGAGCTGACCGGGCCAAAGACTAAAATTTCACTGTACTGAAACTGTGATAGCAGCTGCAGTGGAGTCTGGGATAGTGTGAAATGCATTCCATCAGTCCATCCACAACACTGATTTCCCCTTTCCGCCCAGAATAGTGTCACAAGGCTTTTAGGGGTGTTATGAGGCGGTACCTAGAGTAATCAGGATTTATTTGCTTATTTGTGTCTTGTGTATGGGTTTCTTCCCTTCCCCACTTCTGTGATGGTCTTTCAATTTAGTGCTGGTTCTCTAGTGCTCTGTAAAGATTTATAATGGGTGTGTTTTATTACTGTTCATGTGAAGCCCATTTTCTCTGGGCTTCACAGCTCAGGTTTTTCCCAAATCTGTGATCCAAAGTTGTTTAAAGTGTGTGGAGGGTGGGGAGGAGGCGGAGGGGGTCTTGAATATCTGCAAGTCTTACTCCGGACGAATCACTCTTATTTCTTCCTTTAAAATATCTTGGCTGACTGTAGTTGTACTTATAGGCTGAGACTGCTTAATTAACTGACTAGCAAGAAATGATGCTTTTGAGCAACTGCCTCCAGGCCCTCAAAATCCAACCGTGCACCCGAGCTCAACCTCCCTGGAGAACAGGTGCTACAAAATGGCTTCTAAGCTAATGTTCTGAAGCACTGCTTCCCTATTTACAAGCCGCTTGGTACTGAACAGTCCTGGTGAATGAACAGAAGCGCAGGGGTATCCTGTAAGGAGTTTTCCTAGTCAAGGAAATTGCAGCATGGAGACTGAGCCATTGAAAGGATTAGCAACCCTTTTCTGCCACACATTTTTTCTGTCCCTAGACAAACCTAAGGCCCATGTTCATTTCCACTTGTGCCCTAAACTTGCCAAGGAACAGCACTTTGACTCCTCATGATAAAGATATCAGTATGGCCTTTGCACCAATGAGCGGGGCAGTGGCACTGTAACCTATTCTGTAATTCCTTGCGATGCCCACAACAATAACGTATTCAGTCCTCTAGCTTGTTGCTTTGACAATAGGTAAAATGTAAATGCTCCTCTCTGGATATGCCCCTCTTGCATTTGATAATGAAAATCCCTTGAAACAGATGAACTTGTTTAGCAGCCTAGAGAACAGCCCCCGCCCTTGTTTTATTGCAGTAACAAAACACACCTTATGCTTTGCATTCTCCATATAGTTGCCTTTGCGAGCAGTGATGCTACGTGGTGGGGCCATGATTCTTTTCTTACCAACTTTGAAGGGAGTTGCATGCAGAAGACTTCCCTCAGATGTTTAGGGCGGCCTTTATACACCTACCAGGATTCCAACTTTCAAACGGAATGAGCCTTGAGGGCTGCATGATGTTTGATGGTTATCAACAGATGTTCACATCAAAACAGCTATTGATGCTGTCAAGCAACCGGCTGTGGGCCATCCTGGGGCAATAAACACTACGCAAACGAACGTGGTTTTTTTAAAGTGCAACTTGCTATAAATCAAATACTGATCTCCCATGGATGAAGGCAGTACCTATTTTTGCAAGCTAGTATTAGTCGCTTCCCCATATCAGTTGTCCAGTATGCATTAAACAAAGTGGTGTAGTGAGGTTGTAGGGCTGGAGACCTGATCAACCCCTCCCCACATATCAAACGAGCCTGGGCTGGTGTTCAGATAGCACTTGCATTGTAAGTCCAAATTTACATCAGTGTATCCCTTCTCCCTTACTCTGTAACACAATAAAAGTTGGTGGATTGGGAGATACTTCAGCCGCTCCTCTAAAGCAATTATACTCTTTGGTAAGTGAATTATTATCTAAGGATTTCCACAACGGCTGCCTCTTGGAAGACGTTGTATTCCTAGAACAGATCTTTAAGATTGGCTTAGTCAGTGCCAATTGAATAAGCATGGAGTCCCCTCCACTCACTCCTGGATGATCCAGCCGAAGAGGGAGGTATGTTGACAGGACATTGCAGCACCTGCCCCTGTGCTTGTGTTGCTGCTGTCAGTGTTGAGTATTTCTTGTGGCTAGCTGGAGGGCTCCCTCACTTGGTGATTTTTTTTTTTTGTGAGCACTAAATTCACTTTTTGTTTTTTAAACAATGACACTAAATTGTTTAACACAAATGGGGATGAAGGGCAGCTTGGATATTCAGAACTCAGGCTGGGTCTCTGTTAACTAATCAGGTGGTGCCTATGGGTGAGTCAGTTTAGTCTTGACTACAAATTGCTTGGCTCTTTGTAAGTCTGTATCTCTTTTTAATGGCATCTTTAAAAGCAGTGTTTAGGTTTCTGTCTCTCTGACATGCTTGTCTTTCCATGTGAGGAAAGAGGAAGGGAGACACCGGATGGCTCCAGTGCCAGCAGTTCTGTGGCTGCCGTGCTGTACTCTGTAAACTACCACCATCTAGCTCTTGGCGTGTGTCCATGATTCATCTGGCTGTCTTGGAAAGAACCACAGTCAGAAGGAAAGAGCTGCACTGATGTTCTCCAAGATGGACTTTCTGGAGAACAGCCAAAGGATATTGTTGGGGGGGGGGGGAGGAGGAAGAGAGCAGCGATCTAGTTTCTAAATGGATCCCAAATGCTTCTGCTTATATGCGGTCTGTATATTGAAATGAAATGCCATCAGTAGTGAGTTAGTGTTCTTTGATAACTGACTCCAGGGAAGCTATTTGGCTGTGTATTCTACCAGCACATTGGCACAGCTAGAGCTGCTTGCACTTCCCTTAAATCTTTTTTTCCAGCTGTTTGTAACTGGGTCCTATAAACTCAATCCTTCCGAACTTGACATGCAAGCCTCTTGTCAGTCAGCATGCCTCACGCCAATTGAAAAACGAGTTAGCCTTGCTTTAAGGTATTAAATTGTGAGGAGTATGCAGAGACAACTGCTTTAAAGGGGTCAGATTGCTTCAGGTTACTTTGAGACATGAGGGCATCTTGTTCAAAATCAGCGACTGCTCTTACAGTACTTCACACAAACGTGTTAAGCTCACATGCTTGGCACAATCGTGAGTAAATGATCTTTCGATAATCCACAGGATTTAAAGTCCCTGTGGTAAAGTCTGCTTTGGAAGTTGTGTTTCAGTTCATAGACATTAGTCTGTTGGATCAAGTGCATTTTTCCGGATAAGCCTGTTCTGTTGTAGTATTTGCCCAATAGACTAGAACAGCTAATACACCTTTTTATTAATGACTGACTGCACACAACAATGCCTCTAAAACCTACGCATAAAAATTGGCCAAGTGTGGTGTTACTCTTTTAAACAAGCTGTCTGGTTTTTTTATTTGATTTGAATCGTATACAAATGAAACGATTATGGCTGTGAGTGTGTCAAACAGGTCACAGATTCTGTGATTTTAACACAGGTCTCAGAGTTCTTGGGTTTCAGCTTCAGCCCCACGTGGCAGGGCTCAGGCTTCAGCATGATTTATCACCTGCCTTCTATCTTGTGACTTTTAATAAAAATACCTGTGCTAAAATCCTAGCCGTAGGAATGACAAAACACTAGTTAATTTTGTGACACAATCCTGTATCTTGGAAATGGATTTTAAAATGTTACCTTCTCTGCTCTAACGCCGTGTGGTGCCTAGGTATTGTAGCACACATACTATGCAATATCATACTGTTTTTAAACCAGTTTGCTGCATTGGGCAGGAAGGGCCTGAGTTTAGCCTTAATTTCTAACAATTCACGTAAAACTTCTTTTTAAAGATGGTGACTAACTAAAATAAGTTGAGGTGAAAAAGGCATTGCTCATTTAAGTGTCTTTGTAGAACCAAAACCGCATCCACCATAGAAGCGGCCTGTTTGCTGTGATCGTCTCAACTTATGAAAACTGTGTACTAGATAAAATTATATTGTGGTGTGTAAAAAGTGTATTTTATAGTTTTGGTGAATTAGTTTACTGTTTTGTATATATGAATTTTATAAATATTAAAACTTGACTTGTTATACTGTTCTTTGTGGAGTGTTGGATCTTTCAATATAGAGCCTGAATTTTGGTAATATTTTAACCTTGTTCACGTGCTTACTATGATGATAATACAGGAACCTGACTGAAGTAGTCTTGGACTTGTTAGCGGTTATCTTCTAGAACTCATGGAGGAGCGGGTGAAAGCCTAGAAGACTGAAGAAGGGCAAATAGTGCCTGCCTTTAAAAAGGGGAACACAGAGGACTTGGGGACTTATAGGCGGACTGAACTTTTATACATGGAAGGATAATGAAATATGAGTTTGTAGGCACCTGGAGGAGAATGAGTTTTTAAGGAATAGACAGCATGGATTTGTCCAGAACAAATCACGGCAACCTAACTTCCTCCTTTGCCAGGGTTACTGGCCTAATTGATGGTAGATGTGATACCTTGATTTGAGTAAGGCTTTTGGCACAGTCCCCTATGACATTCTCATAAGCAAATAAGGGAAATGCAGTCTAGATGAATTTACTATAAGATGGGTGCACAACTGTTTGAAAGGCCATACTCAGTAGTTATCAGTGGTGTCAAACTGGGAGGGTGTAAGTAGTGGGGTCCTGCGTCTGGTACTAGTCGATATTTTCATTAATGATTTGGCTAATGAAGTGGAGAGTATGCTTATAAAATTTGCAGACACCACCAAGCTGGGAGGTATTGCAAGCACTCTGAAAGACATAATTAGAATTCAAAACAACCTTGACAAATGAGACAATTGGTCTAAATTCAGCAAGTTGAAAGTCAATGAAGACAAGTGCTAAGTATTTCACTTAGGACGGAAAAATCAAACTCCTAAATATAAAATGGGGAAATAACTGGCTAGATGGTAGTGCTGACGAAAAGGATCTGGAGTTATAGTGGATAACAAATGAGTCAACAATGTGATGCAACTGTGAAAAAGACTAATATTCTTGGCTGTATTAACGAGCATTGTACGTAAGATGCATGAGGAAATTGTTCCACTCAGCTCTGGTGAAGACTCAGCTGGAGTACTGTGTCCAATTCTGGGCACTACGCTTTAGGAAAGATGTGGACAAATCAGAGGGAGTCCAGAGAGAGCAACAAAAATCATTAAAGGTTTAGAAAGCCTGACCTATGAAGAATAGTTTAAAAAACTAGACATGTTTAGTCTCAAAAAAAGAAGACTATAGGGGGACCTGAGAGGACAATGATCAATGTTCTCCATGCCCACTGAAGGTAGGACAAGAAGTAATAGGCTTAATCTGCAACAAAGAGATTTAGATTAGATATTAGGAAAAACTTTCTAACTACAAGGGAAGTTAAACTCTGGAATAGACTTCTGAGGGAGGCTGTGGAATCTCCTCACTGGAGGTTTTTAATAACAGGTTGGACAAACACCTGTTAGGGATGGTCTAGGCTTACTTCATCCAGCCTCAGCACAGGGGTCTGGACTTGATGTCTTCTCGAGGTTCTTTCAGCCCTATATTTCTATGATTCTAAGAAATTAATAAAAATGAGACCAGGGCTGTCATACAACAAAAACTTGGGAGGAAGAGCACTTGTCCATAATTATGACTGTCAATCGCAGTTAACTCACGATTAATTCAAAAATTAGTCGCGATTAATCACAGTTCTAATTGCACTGTTGAACAATAGAATACCAATTGAACTTTATTAAATATTTTGGATGATTTTTTGTACATTTTCAAATATATTGATTTCAAAGTGTACAGTAATCGATATTTTTATTACAAATATTTGCACTGTAAAAATAAAATTAGTATTCTTCAATTCACCTCATACAAGTACTGTAGTGCAATCTCTTTATTGTGAAGGCATAACTTACAAATGTAGTTTTTTGTTACATAACTGTACTCAAAAACAAAACAATGTAAAACCTTAGAGCCTACAAGTCCACTCAGTCCTACTTCTTGTTCAGCCAATCACTAAGACAAACAAGTGTGTTTACATTTACGGGAGATAATGCTGCCCACTTCTTACTTACAATGTCACCTGAAAGTGAGAACAGACATTCGCATGGCACTTTTGTAGCTGGCATTGTAAGATATTTATGTGCCAGATATGCTAAACATTCATATGTCCCTTCATGCTTTGGCCACCATTCCAGAGGACATGCTTCCATGCCGATGCTTGTTTAAAAAAATGTTAATTGAATTTGTGAGTGAAGTCCTTGGGGGTGAATTGTATGTCTCCTGTTCTATTTTTTACCTGCATTCTGCCATCTATTTCATGTTATAGCAGTCTTGGATGATGACTCAGCACATTGTGTAACAAATCAATATATTTGAAAATGTGGAAAACATACAAAAATATATATAAATAGTATTGTTTAACAGTGTGATTAATCACAAATAATTTTTTAATCACAGGATTAATCGTTAATTTTTTTAATTGCCTGCCAGCCCTACCCATAACCTGAACGTATTCCATATGTCCTTCCCTTGATTCTGCTCTGAATTGCTGCTCTTGAGTCTGTCAAATAATTGAACCTTTAGTATGGCATATGGAGGAAATGCTGATGAACTGTTATCCTATTTAAATCTCCGTTAAAATTCAGATTCATCCTGTAGAATTTCAATAGCTGGTGTAAATATTAAAGTTTGATGGGGGTACAGCTACAACCACTTGTGCTTGTGTATTTCAAGCTCAGCTAGGGAAGATTTTTTTAAACTGGTTCAGTTGACACCACCTGTTAGAAGTAATTTCTCTTCAGCTGCGTAGTATCCAATAATAGCAGTATGACCTACGTGTGTGTGTCTCTGTCTCTGTCTCTCTCTCATGGTGCCAGTTCCTCCCTTGCCAGCTTCACTTGCTTTTAATCACCCATGTAGAACTACTGACCTTAGGACAATTTTAATAATCTACCTCATTGGCCTCTTCTTAGAGTATTGCAATCTTAGCACCAGCTAATTCTACCAGGCCTTGAGCTCCTGCTCTTTGCAATCCCTACTACCTTTCCTCTCTCGTACTTTGGCAGGTCACATGCTATGAGTATTGCTTTTATTGTATGACTGAAACTTCTATTGCAGTTCCTAATTGTAGATTGACACTACATTGTCAATCCCATTTGACCGGGGCAGTATAAGCACAATTTGACTCACTTTAATGGGAGTCTTGTCTGTTTTGTTATCTGTAAACGTTGGGTGCCCCAGGTTAGATATCACTGGTCGGGTATATGAATTGGCTTGATTTTTGTTTCCACAGATGCCCTGAGCATCTTCAGCTCCCATTTAGCCTAGTGGGAGTTGTGGGTGTTCAGTACTGATGAAAATCAGTAGTTCAAGGGCTTGAATAGGGATATAGGTGCCTATGAGAAAGCATTCAAGCTCAGATGTTTAGGTCTTGATCAGAATAATGCACAGGTAAGCCCTTGGGGTTGCTGCTGCTACTCATTTCATGGTCCAAGTCCATCCAAGATGGGACCAAAATTACATATGTAATCTTCGATGGCATGTGTGTATTTCACAGCTTTAGAAGGATCCTTGGATAGTCACTGGACATCATACTGTTGGTGGATGTATGCAGTGAAAGCTGAACGACATCTAGTCTATGGTCTGAGTTTGCTGGTGCTCCTGTATCACCAAAGACCCAGTGAGATTTCACTATGGAGCGATTTTTCTGATGAAAAGACCGTAACTTCAGTTTTTTCATGGCACATCCATTGTTTGAAATCCAGATCCAGCAATGGTGGTTAAGGGACCTAGATAAAGATCCCATAACAGACAAGCCCTCAGTGGCACATAATGTCAAAATCCGGATGGGTGTCATTTGGGGAACCCAAACCAAAGGGACTTATCACTGTTTTTCATAGGCAGTTTCACTGCAGCCAGTCACACCATTGAAATCTCAGAGCACTAGCATTGTGTCATGTGGCAGAATTGACTGGATTTTTGCTGCTAGCTGCTAGCGGAATGCATCCTTTTGCACAAATGATGTGTCTTATGTTGACTTATCAGCTATGTTGACAGATAAGTGTACATGATGTTGGAGCCAAGCCCAGAGTCAGCATGGAGAGACGAAGTTCTTTGTGGTTCAGGTCTGCCACGGGTTATCTAATAATAAGTACCGTATGCTGAGTTTGGTGTGGACCACTGGAGTGGAGAAAGTGACTTGATCGCTTTGTGGCAGGTAGGCCTCGGTGACTCTGGTGATTACGGTCTTTGTAGTAGGTGAGTTCTTTGACAAGAGCTGTTTTGTAGCCAGTGCAGTTCGGTGTTAACACATTCTGTGTGGTGGCATTGAATGCATCTCTAAGGTATGTTTTGGACTTTCAGGAAATAAGGAAGGTGCAGCCCCAATGACCCCAAACATGGGTTTGGGTCACGTCTATTCTAATGCAGGCAGAACACACCCGCGCTCTTCCTCCTGGAATCGGTAATAGCAGGGGCTTTAACTCTGGTGCTGTTGTTGCTGTCTGTTATGGCTGGTCTGCTCCTTTGGGACTGGAGGGACAGGGGGTTTATTTTGAGGGACACCTTCCCTCTTCCCAGGAACTCTTCCACTAGATGTCTCTGTTCTTAAGGTTGTGGGTGATGGTTATGAAAGGGAGGGCTATTCAGTTATTAATCTAACAAGGACCATACTTCTGCCTTCCTGAGTGTGGAGCCTTGGAAAGCCATACAGTAGTGTCAACGGAGGGAAGTTTCGTTGTAGGAATGTTCTGGGTTTCATTTAAAAAACAGGATCTTTTAAAAATAACACCCCCATCCCAAACAAAGAACCCAACAAAACCCATCACAGCTTGAGTTAAACGAACAGTGCAAGAGAAAAGTTTTTGAGCTCCATAGAGCTCTTCTTAGCTTCTTCCATAAAAGTTGGCCCAATAAAAGATAATATCTTACGTACCTTGTTTCTAACTAATGGAATTATCTACAAGAGAATGCAACCTCCCTCTTTTTCCTCTGCAGACCCTTGTTTGCAAGTTGTTGCACCTATGGTTGGATGCAACTATTCTTCTAATGCCTCTCTTGCTCCTCTTCCCTCATAGAGTGCAGTAACTTCCTAGTATTGGTGATGGGAGTGCAACCCGTAGAGTCAATAGTTTAGCAGAGGAAGGCTGATCTACCCGTTAGATCTTGTCCTTCCTAATGGAGGTGTCTGCTTTCCTGAGCTTGTAAGGCCATGTAACCACTAATCCCATTGGTGCTGTATGGAGAATTATAGGTTTACGAGATGGCAAGAATGGCTTAAAAATAGTCTGTCTGCTTTTAGTGTTTATCGGTATCAACATAACGGATACTGGAACCACCACTGAGGTTTTGGGTAATAGGCTAGGAAGTATATTGAATTCAGACACTCAGTGTGGCACCAGCTAACCTTAGCTGATCCACCTCTAAAGCACTCTTGAAATCTCTGCTCTTGGGTTGTCACTTGAAAGATTTCTGAAGTGAGGCCCCTTGTGCATGATGATACAGCTGGGCGGATGACTGCATAAATCCAGAACAAATGGCAGTCATCTTCTCCCCTTCCAGTATGTACTTGCACACCACCCCTCACTATTTTACGCCCTTTTGTGTCTTTGCCTCTGCAGTTGGGGGCTTCCTGGAGCTGCTGCCGCAAGGAAAGTGGCTAGGTAGTAACCAAGGCTGTTCCAGACCTGGTTCAGGACAGCAAGATATTCTCTCGGTGGTAGTACAGCAGAGAAGACTTCTAGGGAGGCTGCCAGATAGGGCTCCTAAGCAGTTCAGGAATGGAGCTCTGTTATTGTAGGGGTAGGGAGTTGTATACTGTAGCTAGCCGGCCCTACGCTGCTACTTGAGCTGCAGAAGAGCCCTGCACAGCTTGGGAACTGAGCAGCAATGAAAGGGAGCTGCTTAACCTCCCAGAAGTAAAGTTCTGCTCTTGGGCAGTTTAAGCTTCTCTGATAGCAGCCAGTGCTTCTCCTGTATGACAATCTCCCTCTCCTTGCTCTGTTCATTAGCCCCCACCCCACTGTAAATGGTCTCCCTGGAATCCTGGGGAGCTCCGTAGACCCATAGGAGTGCTCTGCCGTGGTTAGAATGCAAATCAACCTAGTGTAGCGGCGCTGTGCTTTCACTTACAATATCCTAATATAATGGACGATGTTGCCAAAATAGTCAGTGAATGCTGCCTCTGTCATGAAGCTTTGTGCCCCTCATGCAGCTTCCCCATGCAAAGGCTCCCCAGTTGAGGTCTGAAGTGCTGTCTAGTACAAAAGGCCCAGGCTTTCCTACCCATTATGTACAGTACAATGGAGCTCTGTATGTGCCTGACCCATTTGTAACACTCTGTGACCCCCACTAGTGGGTTGCAACTAATTTTCTTGGCTTACAGTGTGTGTAAAGTGCTCATCTACCTCTTGCTGATTGAGTCCTTCAAATTAACTTCCTAAAACCAAACTCCAAATCCCCTCGTCTTGTGCCCTGCCCCATCCACAGCTACTAGCTGTAACCTATGTCTTTCCCACCTCCTTAATCAAGATGTTTAAGAGGGAAGTAATTGAAAACCCTGTGTGCTCAATAGCACTGATTGCTACTTAAAGGGGAGGATAACTCCTTTTAACAGGGCAGCCTACATCTAATTCAATAGCAGTTTGTGTCACTGTTGGAATAGTCTGGCTGTTTGCTCCTCCCCTTTTCCATCCATCCATCCTCAGCAATGACGCACAGAAAGGGCAAGAATGGCGTCTTTGTGCCCTAGCTCTGAAACTGACTTTCTGCAGGACCTTTGGCCAGTCACTTCCCCGTGCTGTGCCTCAGTTTCTCCATCTCTACTAAGGGGATAATGACATTGCTCACCTTTGGTAATCAAACCTGCTATGTGAGTGCTAAGCATCACCAATCTGCACCTTCAGTGTTCATGCCCCATTTTGGCATTCATTGGCTACTGCCGGGTTGGTTGGTCAGTTGCTGTCCCCATGCACATAAGCTGCCTGTGAGTCTGACCAGTAACAATTTCTGAACTCCTGGGCTACACAGCGCTCTCTGCTTAGCAGCATTACAATAAAAGTCGTGTGATAGACCCAGGCCAGTTGGGAACAGCAGAGTAGTCGAAGGGAGATATACTGGCCACTGGATAAGCAGTTTTCTGTTCCCTAAGTGACCAGAGCAGGGGCTGCTCTGGGCTAATGAGAACACCTGACTCCAATTAACCTGCCTAGAGTCAGGTGAGGCAGTTAAGCACCTGACTCTAAGGCCCCTCTGATGCTATAAAAGGCCTCACTCCAGTCAGGCCAGAGGGAGCCAGAGGAGAGGAAGTGTGTGCGAGGAATTGGGAGCAAGAGGGGTGCAAGAAGCCGAGAGGGAGCAGGCATACTGCTGGAGGACTGAGACGTACAAGCGTTATCAGACATCAGGAGGAAGGTCCG
This sequence comes from Mauremys mutica, assembly GCF_020497125.1. NCBI lineage: Eukaryota > Metazoa > Chordata > Testudines > Geoemydidae > Mauremys > Mauremys mutica. Next base: position 75,777,376 of record NC_059082.1, on the reverse strand, counting down.
GTGGTGAAGATAAAGAAGGTGTTGGGAGGAGGCCCTGGGGAAGTAGACAAGGGAGTTGTAGCTGTCGTGCAATTGTACCAGGAGGCACCCTAGACAGCTGCAGTCCACAGGGCCCTGGGCTAGAACTCGAAGTAGAGGGCGGGCCCGGGTTCCCCCAAACCTCCCGACTCCTGATCAAACACAGGAGGAATTGACCTGGACTGTGGCTTCTACTAGAGGGGAAGGTCTCTGGGCTGTTTCCCGACCCACAGGGTGAATCTGTGAGGTGTGCAATCCGCCAATAAGCGCAGGACCCACCAAGGTAGAGGAGGAACTTTGTCACAGTAGTTTCTGTTAACTGGAAATTCTCTTAATGGGAAGGAAAGACTGTCCACCACTGTGCCTCGATGAAGAGGACTTCACTAGACATCTATCTGCTGGTGCTGAGTGGAATCTGCGGCAAAGGAATGTGATACTTCTGCATGAACAAAAGTCTACTGATCTGTATTGTACAGACTCTCCCTATTGTACAGCTGCTTGAGGGCTCAGCAGCGTCGGCTTTACATCCATCTCCCTGAAGTTACATTATGGCCCTGGATCCTCTTCAGCTGTCTTTGTGGATGTGTGAAGCTCTGAGTTCCAGAGCTCCTTTAGTCCTTACCTGGAGTTGATCCTAGATTCTCTGAACTGGTAAGTGGTTGCTATATCAGCGATTATACTATTGCAAACATTTCTGTGATTGTGGAGCATGAAGCAGGAGGATCTAAACCAGGGGTAGGCAACCTATGGCACACGTGCCGAAGGCGGGACGCAACCTGATTTTCAGTGGCACTCACACTGCCCGGGTCTTGGCCACCGGTCCGGGGGGCTCTGCATTTTAATTTAATTTTAAATGAAGCTTCTTAAACATTTAAAAAACCTTATTTACTTGACATACAACAATAGTTTAGTTATATATTTTAGACTTATAGAAAGAGACCTTCTAAAAACGTTAAAATGCAGGGCTTTGGAGTGGAGCCTGGAGCGCGGAGCAGTGGAGTTGCAGGTTTTTGCCTGGAGCTGGAGCAGAGCTGGAGCACAGCTCCAAAGCCCTGTTAAAATCTATTACTGGCACGCAGAACCTTAAATTAGAGTGAATAAATGAAGATTCAGCACACCACTTCTGAAAGGTTGCCGACCCCTGGTCTAAACTCTTCCATGAAAGCAGGGATACTGTTGACAAGTTACTAATAACTATAAGCAAAAGTGTCTATAGTCAACCAGAGTCTCCTCACTTTGCACGCCCCCCCCCTGCCAGGTTTCTTGCCCCTCCCTGTTTTTGGAGTGTCCTAGATAGTGAGTGGGAATAGCTATGCATTCCCTTTGTTTGCCATTGTCTGCATGGGAGACTTCCATATCTCTGCACTTCAGCTTAGCCATTCCTCTCCTGTATTCCCTTTGCAATTGTGTCAGAGCTAAGAGCTGCCTCCGCCACACTCCCCACTTGATTATCTAGCAATATCACCATCTTGCATTAGTAATATCTCTCTGGAAACTGTCTGTCTTAAATTCAGCCTTATAACTTGACTCTTGCTTGATCCTGCATAAAGAGGCAAAAAAAGGAATAAGCTCTTGTTAAAAATAGTCACGTATTTAAGAAACACTAGACCGAGATTTGGGATAGTGGATGGATTTATAGTTCAAGTATGATTTGTTTTAAAGTTTCTGCTTGTCTGAAGAATCTTAAATGGAGTGATATTTGTTTTTAATGTCCTTAGTATTTAGACAGCCAGCAGGTGGCGGCAGCAGGCGCAGCGTTCACATAACATGGATTCCAGATGTGCAGACTGGAAAAAATGCCTTTCCAGTAATTGACATCATTAGTCTTTTAGAAGTCAGAACCCCCATTGTTCTTTGTATGAATCATGCTGGTTTTAATTTTTTTATACATTTTTCTTTAACTGAGCTTAACTTAGGTCAGATACTACAGATTTTCTCCTGCAATCACCACGTTTTCCTCAGGTGTCTTCCCCCTGAACCCCCCTACCTCCCTTCCCTTCTCTCCCACCCTCCCCCATGGAATTCAAAGGTTATTGTGGCCTTCTCAATCTCAGATTGTGTGTGGGGGGGGGTGGGGGCGGGCAGGGGATATGCTTAGTATTCTCATTAAAGCCCAAAGTTCCAGCCTGGTAGGAAACACCCCCTCACATTGAATGTAATGGACTCAGTTTTACTTTCCTTTCTGCTTTGGACAGTTGGGAATTAAAGGTATTTTTAGATCAGAACAATCTGAACTCTGACCACTAAGCTGCAAGTTGATGAGTGTATTATCAGTGTTGGAATTCTGAGCGAGACCATAATGGGGAGAGTCAGCCTCCGCCAGCACACGTCTCTCACTATTACAGGGCTTGAAAAACTGTCAGCCTCTCGAGCGCCGAGCTAGAAATAACTGAAAAGTTATTGCATGTAGTAGCAACTGAAAGGCGGGCTCTGCTGCAGCTTCTCTCAGTAGAGGCACCCATGTGCTGCAGAGACTTATGGATCTTGGGGAAAGGACGGGATGTAGCTTTTCAGCTGCTGGAGCTAAAAAGGGAGGAGAATGAATAGTTCCCTTTAAGCTAACACCACTGATTATGTTGGATAAGCAGAAAGAGTTCTTAGTGCTTGCTCGTTTGCCGTACCCCTTGTGCCTGTTGCATAAGAATGGCCACACTGGGTCAGACCAAAGGTCCATCCAGCCCAGTATCCTGTCTTCCAACAGTGACCAATGCCAGGTGTCCCAGAGGGAGTGAACCTAACAGGTAATGATCAAGTGATCTCTCTCCTGCTGTCCATCACCACCCTCTGACAAACAGAGGCTAGGGACACCATTCCTTATCCATCCTGGCTAATAGTCATTAATGGACTTAACCTCCATGAATGTATCCAGTTCTCTTTTAAACCCTGTTCCCCTCTGCCTCCCCCAGACCACGTGTCTGCTTTTCACCCGGACTCCACAGGGCTATGGTTAGAAAGCTTCAGCTCTGCGCCTGTGCTTGGTGCAATCTGCAATGTGTGGGCCAGGGACATGGCTGGAAATAGACTTTTGGTATAAAACACAATGAAGAAACAGTTTCCATGCTTAGAGCTCAAATGCACAGTAGCCTGAGGCCATGACTATACTGGAAAGTTTGCATGGGTTTAACTTACATCCGTTTTTAAACCAGTTTTAGTTAAGCTGATACATACTCCTATGTGGACACGCTTGTTTTGATTTAACATAAACCAGTTCCCAGCCAACTTAAGCCAAACTGAAATATGCCACTTTTATACCAAAACATGAGCATCCACACAGGGCTTTGTGCATTGTTGGAGTCGCATCTTGGGTTAAACCAGTGCAAATTTCTCATCTATATAAGCTCTTAAAGCACCGGAATGATTGAAACAAATTCCAAGTTCAGAACCTCAGAAAAAGAAACAGCTTTCATTTCAGTAGGGAGTTCGTTTCCTTCTCAGCCAGCCAGTAACTTCTGGTGAGAAGGATCAAATGCATGGCAATCGTAACAAAACTTAAATCAAAATGATGAGCTGAGCTTGCTTTTCCCAGCCCAGAAAGGAGCAAGGACTGCGGAAGGACAAGTCAGACCAGCGCTAGTTTTCCTCCCAACTCCAGCGATGAGGGGAAGATTCAGCTTTGGACAGTTTTCTATAATTTAGTTTCCTCCGCAAGGAGGAGAATTTGTCTCCCAGGACTTTCCTGAGCCCTGCGTTGTCTCTGGGGAAGGGCAGATCCTTCCTCATGGTGGGGAGCTGCCCTGTAAACATTTCCCACTTAGCCAGGGCATCCACGGTTTTGTCCACTTGAGCCAGCTCCTCCTCAGAGACATTCTTCTCCAGGGCAGCGATGCATGTTTCCAGCCATAGTTCATAATCTTTAATGATATCTGTGGACTTGGTGGTCCTGCCCAGCTGCGGCTGGCTGTGCGTGTCAGCCGGAGAAACAAACTGCTGGTCGTGCTCCAGCTCTTGCCCAATGGAAAAGGCTTGGCTGCAAGTGTCTGGTGTCAATGGCTCAGACAGGGAAGTTAAAGGCTCAGAGTCATTCTCACAGCACATCCCAGAGTCTGAGCTGAATGGCAGGAGGTCCTCAGATGTTGATAGGTCTGACTCTTGACTAGGCCAGGTAGACAATACAGTTTGTATCCAAGCATAGAGTTTCTGTGGTGAGGGAAAAGGTTTTCATGTTAGAGCGACTTAGCGCAACAATGTAAGTTGGCCAAGATTTTCAAAAGTGCCAAGTAATCTCAGGTCCCTCAATTCTGGGGTGTTTGTAAGACACTTTAAAGGCGTGTGATTTCCAGGAGGTGCTGAGCACCCACTCTAAATACTGGGCCCCTTTTAGGCATTTCAAGTTGGGCATCCCAAAACTCAGACATCCCAAATCACTAGGCACCTTTTAAAATCTTGACCGTACAGTAACAAGAGTAGAATAACATTTCTAGCATCCAAATATCATTCAGGTGAAACTGGGCCTGGAATACTTTAAAAATGCTTTCACAGCCTGTGGTTCTGCACCATTCCCTGCAGTCATTGCTGCTAGAAAAGACTGGGACTAAACTCCGCATGAGTACCTTACAGATGATGGTAGAGAAGTAGCTGTGTACTCCCCTGGTGTTACCCCCGCTGCAAGAATCTGTGTGCCATATAATCTGTGTAAAGGCAACACAAAAACAAGTGCCATCTCTCTAGAGGAAGTTAGGTTACATGAATATAAATGCTCCTGAGGCAAAGCTAAGGAGTCTTGTTTCACGAACACGTTCATTCCTATTTAGCATGCATTTTCAGCCTCAAGAGCAGCTCTTCATCTCTTCACTTGAAATGCATATAAGGAAAGGCTGGGCTCTAGGAAAGAATTAATAGAAAATAATATTTTAAAAGGAAATCTCAGAAATGTTTCATGCTGTAATATGTCAAACAGCTGCTTGCTGCTGGCACACTTTCCTTAGGCTTTTGGGAACTCATCAAAGCACTTGACAGTTGCCAACTGATAAAATTTGGTCTCCTTGTCTATTTAGCTGGCATACATGTTGATTCTTTTTGTTCCTTAGTGTTCACACCCCCCACTCCTATCTTCTCACATACTGATGTATCTTACCTTTGTTTTCTGTTACTCCCCAGCTGGTATCTCTGCAAAGCGATACACTTCCTCAAGCAAATGCAGTGGTAGCAGTTAGAAAATATTAGCATGGGGCTGGCAGTTAATGTATGAATTATGTGAGTGTACTGTGCTTTCTGCTCCTAGCGAGGATGGTGCTGTGCATGGTCCAGCAGAGGGCATCAGTGTTGCACTCTGGCTAAGTCTCCAGGCCTTATCAGCATTTGCAGAGGTCCCATGCCAGAACTTTCCATTCCCTCTTCTATAATTGCCTTCTTTCCCCAGGCCAGTGACAGAAGCAATACGGAGACCAAGTTGAGTGGGTGGAGGCAAGGCAGCCATGTTCCCTATTTCAGTCTCTGCGTGAAGCCCTGGCAAAAAGTTTTGTACAGGCCAGGGTGCGGGAACAATTTGTATAGTGAGGGTGCTGAGAGCCATTGACCCAAACTGTAAACTCTGTGTAGATAATGGAAACCACTTCAAGCCGGGAGTGTGTACATCTGAACAGTTGAGATCCCCTATAGCCAAGAAAAAATGCCAAGGGAAGACTTTCTTTCCGCCTTGCTGTGATCACAATTATACAGTTAAAGCCAGCTGTGCACACACCCCGACCACCCATGCACGTGTTCAACAGAACATGCATCAGAGCCTGCAGAGGGGCCAGAGTGGAGGGAGGGGCAGTGATGCTATCTGAAAGCTGCAGCTACACCCTGGATTTTATCATGGCTCTTTAAGACATCAGTGAAACTCCAGAATAATCAGAACCACTCAGTCTAAAACCACCTGAGGGGGGAAAACATGTATCCAAACAAAAAGATAGCCGAAGCCAGGACATCCACACAGAGATGTTGGGTAGAGATGTGTGAATAAGGGATGTTTCTGTTCGCAGGTAATTCGAGGGGAGAGGGGGAGGGACGTTTTGGGTCTACCTGAAAACTAAATTTTTTTTAAAAATTGGCAAACCAAAAAGTAGGGGAAACAATTAACTTCAGATTAACAGACATTTTGTTTTGACAAATCAAAACATGTACTTTTGATTCTGATCATTTTAAAACCTTTTTGATTTTTATATCAAATTGAAGGAAATTCAAAACTCGGTCATTTAGAACCAAAAATAACTTAGAATTTCAAAAATGTCAATGGAACATTTTGATTAGGTGAAACTGATATGAAGTTACAAAATGCTTTGGTGTTGCCAAATCTGCATTATCATCTTTTTTACAGGAAAATTCAACCAGCTCTAAGGTCTTGCTCATTTCAAGTCAAGAAGAGGGAAGAGTTGTCCCTGAAATCCCTGTCATGGGGGCCGTGGGGGAGTGGAATCCTTTTCTATCTTTCAGACTCTGTGCTGCATTTTAAACAAGCTATTTAAGGGTTTGTGTGGTTTTAGCTTCATTTTTCTATTCTGCTGCTTAGCCAGTTGGGGGCATGATGCACACGCTTATCTGCAGGAGCCTGTGAAATCCATGGCCATGGGAAGGCAGCTGGTCTGCCTGCTCAGCATGCACTTGAGCACTGCTTGAACTCCACTTTTTGACATTACAAGGGAACAGTGCTACTCAGAGTTGAGTACAGGGTCAGCCTGTCCTCGTCCGCAGCAGTGGCATCTCCATCAGTGCACAGTAGGCTAGGCAGGAGCAGTTTGACCTGGTGATGATGATTATAGGTGAGAAAACTGGAACTGAGCAATTTGCAGAGGGCAGAGAGAATAAAGCCTCTGCCTAAGGGACTGCTGGGGTGTCGTCATCTGCAATTAACTGCCATTTGCTGCATTCTGAAGGGGGAAAGGAAAAAAATCTTTCATAGTGAACCAGAGAGAAGTCAGCCCTAGCAGGACTGATTTACATCAGCCAGTGAGGGAATGAACTCCACAGAGACAGGGATATCCCCTGCTTCAAGCCAAGTCCTGCCACACCCCAATCTGAGCATCATTAATCCATTAATGGGTCTTATTAACCAGTTCTCTTCCCAACGGCTGGGGCTGGCCGAGCAGTAAGTTAGGGCTCATCTTCGCTGCAGTGTTAGTCGAACTGTAACTCGAGCATTGCCCGACCCAGCTCCTGTTTGCACGCCCATCTCTAGCTTGAGTTGGTGCTTTAAACTTGAGCTAGCTGGCAGGGCCAGCTCCAGCGTTTTTGCCACCCCAAGCAGCCAAAAAACCCCAAAAAGCCTCATTCGACAGCACTTCGGCAGCAGGTTTACCGCACCACTTCATTCTTCGGCAGCAATTCGGCGGAAGGTCCTTCCCTCTGAGAGGGACCCGCCGCTGAAAACCCGGACGTGCCACCCCTTCCTCTCGGCCGCCCCAAGCACCTGCTTGCTGTGCTGATGCCTGGAGACAGCCCTGCGAACTGGCCCAGCAGGGCGCTAATGCAGTGGGGCTGGAGAGACTTTGAGTGTTTTGCTGTGTGACTGCTCTCACTCCAGCTAGCCCGAGCAAGCCCTTAGGGTCTGGCTACAGGCAGGGGCTTGCGCTACAGCACTAAAATAGCAGCACAGACGTTCCTGCTCAGTTCTCTGAAACCTACCCCCACCCTGCATTTCAGAGCTCAGGCGCCAGCATGAGCGGGAACATCTACATGGCTATTTTTAGTGTCATTGCGCAAGCCCGAATCTGTAGTCTCAGGCTCTGAGACTCAGTGCCCCAGAGTTAGTCGCTATTCAGTTTCTCTTCTATACTAGAGTTTTGAAGGGAAATGTTGCAGGGGGATGTTCGCCGCGCAGAACAGCTTGTGACACACTAAGGGAAACAGGGAAACTTTGTGTAACTTAAGTGCAGCCTGGATTTTTTTTTTTTGCTCTAAATTGGTCAAGATAAAACAAACCCTGGCTGGTGTCAAAACAGAGCGTATTTGAGTGGAAACTCAAATTAATTGCAGAGTTCATCCTCTTACTGAAAGATTGCCTACCTCCACCCGCTGCCCCTTCTACCCGTGGCCCGTGCTGCCGTTTCTGGCCTTGGCAGCATTACCTGATATGGGGAAGGCACAGCTTTGTGCCAGGCATTAGCCATATTGCTTCTGATCTGGGCTGTTGTGCAATTTAGGGAGATTGGTTCCTCAACCGGAAGAAGCAATAATTCAAGGTAAAGCTGATTCCAAATGCAGGGCATTGGATAGCCCTGGCCTCTCAGAATGTGCTTTGCAAGCAACTTTGTTTTCTGGTATGATTTTGCCTCCATAGGCTCAGTGCCCTCTGCTGTCATGTTAGCCATTTAACCTGTCTTTCTAGGCACTTAAATACTGCATTGATGCTGGCCCTATAAGCCCCTTATGGATATTATCACAACTCCACTATATAGCCCTGCATGTAGTCCACTCAAGCGGCTTCTTTATTGTCCTGGAGGCAGTTGTCAGTTGTCGGGGAGGAGCAAGTTGGCTCCTCTTTTTCGGGGTTTCTTTCAGGGGGGCTGCGCGGAAGCTGAGTTAATTACAGTAGTTACTGCAGTGAAACAGGTGCGGAGGGAAACCAGGTATGGAAACATTTAATTCAGATTGTGTTTCTCTGCCTTGCAGAGGGCACTTGGCTGCTAGTGTTGCTCTGGCTTGTGTTAGCAGCAGCCCAGAGAGGCCGGGTCTGAAGACCGCTCAGTTCTGGATGCAGAGCAGATGGCCCAAGATCTAGATGAAGAGCCCTAGTTCTAGCCTCACCATCTCAGTGACTGGCAGCACGACCGGGTAGTGCGTTCTCCCCAAAGCATGGTGAAGTCCTTCTGTGTGAATGTGTCTGACTTCCAAGCTGAACGAGAACTTGGGGCGGGGGAGAAAAGAACCTAGAAAACTTCCTGGAACGGCACAGCTAACTTTATACAAGATGACCATTCAATGCACCGAAGTTTAAAATAGGCAAGCCTGGAAAAATCCAGTCTCTGAAGATGATGCATGTGCTAGGGAACTAATAAAATCATGTAGAAGATGGGGCATTTAGCATGAGTTGTAGGCTTGCTTATTTTGATGCTTTACGTAATACACCTGTCCTAAGACTAGAGTCCAGCGCTTTAGCTATTCAAGGGAGATACTACTTCCAGCATTAAGGGGCAGTGATGGCATCTAAAGTTAGTTGTGCTATGAGCATTTCCTTGATGGGCCAGGAAACCCTGCTGTCACACAGCACTGTCTGAGCAGAGGACTGGGACCCAGGAACTTCCACACGCTAACCACACTTCCCACATTGCTCGTGTCCCTTTCCCTTTGCCTCTATTTTCTCATTAGTAAAATGGGGAGAATAGTTTTGTGCTCGGGTGTTGTAATATTATTGTTTGCAAAGAGCTTTGGAGATTGTGTTTAAAGTGCTAAGAATTAGTCACAGTGAATGTGTATGGGATACCCACCCTCTCTATGTTGGATCTTGTGTTAAATATCTTTGTAACTCGTGCCAAATGCCAGGAGAGAGCTCTGTGTATTTCTAAGTCCGGCCCTTACTTTAACACGGCGGCCAGAGGCTGTGATTCGCAGATGGGCTACCTGGCTGGAGAACGTCTTGCTTTTACCCCTTTGCCCCAAGAGGGCTCAGCGGTCCGTCTCTCACCCTGTAGCGCTCGATGAGTTTGAAGCCCGCAACGTATTGCAGTTTCCTGAGGCAAACTGGGCAGGGCTCCGGGGGCCGCAGCAATGCTTCGTCCAAACTCAGCGCGCCTTGCATGATGCATTGTAGCCATCTGCAGTTCCCCAGGCCAATCAGGTGGCAGATCTCATGACACGTAACCTTTCAGGAAAACAAAGTCGCTTTGTTGTTAAAAACCAACCAACCAAACTTTCACCACAACCTCCTCTTGCTCAATCCTGCCTCGTTCAGGGAGGTGAAAGAGGAATCCAAGCTCCTTGTTTGTTCACTCATGGACATGCGCCAGACTTTTCCACTAATGCACTCCAACCCTGACATAGAGGGATGACCCTTTTCTGGGGCGAGAGGGGAACTCAGTACCCTGAATCCCAGACTGTCCCTAGAGGCAATGTCCATGCATGGGCTGAGAAGGGAGAGTTTGGAGGATGTTTTAGTAAGGAGCTGAGAGAAGACCCTTTAGGTGGCACACAGGCATAGGTAGGGCACTACCAAATCCACAGCCACGAAAAACACGTCCGGGACTGAAATCTGGTCTTAGGTGCTTTTACCCTGTACTACAGATTTCACAAGGGAGATCAGCATTTCTCATTGGGGGTCCTGACCCAAAATGGAGTTGCAGGGGGGTCACAAGGTTATTTTAGGGGGGGGTCACGGTATTGCCACCCTTACTTCTGTGCTGCCTGCAGAGCTGGGCAGCTGGAGAGTGGCAGCTGCTGGCCGGGAGTCCAGCTCTGAAGGCAGCGCCTCGGCCAGGAGCAGCGCAGAAGTAAGGGTGGCAGGACCACAACCCCCCCCCCCACACACACACTAACCTTGCGACACCCCCTTTCCCCCCGCCCCAACTCCTTTTTGAGTCAGGACCCCTAAAATTACAACACTGTGAAATTTCATGATTTCAGCTATTTAAATCTGAAACGTAGGTTCCTTAAAACCCTCTGATTGTGTAATTGACGAAAATGGATTGTGAATTTGGTACGGCCCGAGTCATAGTCCCAGGAACACTAGGGAGCCACTTGCATCACCTTCTCCTTCAAGGGGAGGTGTGACTTGTGCCATTGGTCTCTGAGGGACACATATTGTTCCACTGGGGGCAGGAGGGGAACAGTTAAGAGACCCACATCTGTAACAATGCCCACCCCAAGTTATTACCAGAGACAGAACCTGGGTCCTTCCGTACCGCAGCCCAGGCTAATACAATTTGAGTTAGCTGCCCTGAGCTAGTACCAGACCCACTTAATTCCCAGCCTTCCAGCTTCTGGACAGCCTCTGCTGCTTTCAACTTCCTGGGCAGTTGTCCAGCATGAAAGATGTTGATGACTGAGAGTCCCTCTCCTTCCCCTGCCATCCAGTCAGGCTGCCTCCCTCTCCCAATCTGATCCATAGGGAGCTAGGGAAGGAGCCCAGGGCAGGGAATGCCAAGTGCCAGCTGGGGAAGCAGAGAGGGAGGGAGCCAGCCCTGCAGCAGCAGGAGCTGCTACTATTGCTCATAGGCCACCCCTGTGAGGAAATACCACATGCCAGAAGCGCAGCTGGGGAGAGCATAGGAGATGTCTCAGAGGGAACACTGGAGTGGAGATGCCTATGGGGATTATGAACATATTTGCCTATAGAGATGTGTAAACTTTTCTCGGGCTCTTTCTGATGAGCTCTCACAGGCAGGTCTGGCAGGGATTAGCGCCAGGTTTTTCTCCGCTGTGGACACCAGCCGCTGGAGGGAGATGCAATTGCATACACCTTGCCTCCTGCATCCATCACAACATTGGATACGCAACTCTGCTACGCTGCCTGTGAATAGACTACCAGACTACGAACGACGACTCGGGGATAGAGAAGGTATTATCCATTCATCCACCTACTGCCGGCCAGGCAGTACCGTCTAGTGTCTTCAGCATGAGACTGGGAGCCAAAAATGACTTGGTTCCTAATCCCAGCTCTGCCACACACTCGCAGAGTGAAGTAAGGCAAATCGCGTGACCTCTCCCTATCTGTAAAATGGAGATAAGTCCCAATTCCCTCCCAGAGCCCAGGCTACAACCCAGGAGTCCCAGCTCCTGCTCTAACTACTAGACTCCTCTTGCAGGGGTGTTGTGGGGAATGGTCAAGCAGTGCTTTGAAGATGTAAAGTGTTATGTGAGCATAGGAACATTGCTGGAACTTTCAATGGCTTTTGCTAGGTCGGTGTCACTCCTCTTTCAGGGAACTGTCACAAGCTGCTGGCACATAACCCCCACATTGCAGGACATTGGCTTCTGTGTAGGTTGCTAACCGCACCTTGCAACACTGAACCATCTCCAGCACACTGAACAGCAACGGCCGGTCTCGGGCCTTCTCGGTGACCTCGCGCAGCTCCTCTCGCCTGGTAGCTGGATTTAAGGTGGTGCAGCCTGGCTGGGGGAAACTGCCAGAAAACCTGGCAAAGCTGCAGACACCCACTTCTACAGAAAGAGGCAAATAAAAGTGAGACAGGTCCTCTTAGCCTTAGGCCCCATGATGGGAAACTGCCTTAGCTTCATCCAAAATAGCCCTTCACCCTCCACTGCACTGAATGTGGGGGTATGTGCTCCCCTAAAGGCTTAAGAACATAAGAACGGCCATTCTGGGTTAGACCAAAGGTCCATCTAGCCCAGTATCTGGTCTTCTGACAGTGGCCAATGCCAGATGCCCCAGAGGGAATGAACAGAACAGGTAATCATCAAGAGATTCATTCCCTGTTGCCCATTCCCCGCTTCTGGCAAACAGAGGTTAGGGACACCCATCCCTGCCCATCCTGGCTAATAGCCATTGATGGACCTGTCCTCCATGAATCTATCTAGTTCTTTTTTGAACCCTGTTAGTCTTGGCCTTCACAACATCCTCTGGCAAGGAGTTCCACAGGTTGACTGTGCACTGTGAAAAAATACTTCCTTTGTTTGTTTTAAACCTGCTGCCTATTTCATTTGGTGGGCCCTAGTTCTTGTGTTATGAGAAGGAGTAAACAACACTTCCCTATTTACTTCCTTCACACCAGTCATGATTTTATAGACCTCTATCATATCCCCCTTTAGTCATTTTATTAATCTCTCCTCTTATGGGAGCTGTTCCATACCCCAGTCATTTTTGTTGCCCTTTTCTGAACCTTTTCCAAGTCCAATATATCTTTTCTGAGATGAGGCGACCACATCCGCACGCAGTATTCAAGATGTGGGTGTACCCTGGATTTATACAGAGGCAATACATTTTCTGTCTTATCTATTTCTTTCTTAATGATTCCCAACAATCTGTTCGCTTTTTTGACTGCCTCTGCACACTGAGTGGATGTTTTCAGAGAACTATCCACAATGACTCCAAGATCTTTCTTGAGTGGTCACAGCTAATTTAGACCCCATCATTTTATATGTATAGTTGGGATTTTATGTTTTCCAATGTGCACTACTTTGAATTTATCAAGACTGAATTTCATCTGCCATTTTGTTTCCCAGTCACCCAGTTTTGAGATCCTTTTGTAGCTCTTTGCAGTCTGCCTGGGACTTAACCATCTTGAGTAGTTTTGTATCATCTGCACATTTTGCCACCTCACTGGCTACCCCTTTTTCCAGATAATTCCCTGGAAGACACCACTATTTACCTCTCTCCATTCTGAAAACTGAGCATATATTCCTACCCTTTGTTTCCTATCTTTTAACCAGTTAGCAATCCATGAAAGAACCTTCCCTCTTACCCCATGACAGCTTACTTTGCTTAAGAGCCTTTGGTGAGGGACCTTGTCAAAGGCTTTCTGAAAATCTAAACATACTATATCCACTGGATCCCCCTTCTCCACATGCTTGTTGACCCCCTCAAAGAAGTCTAGTAGATTGGTGAGGCATGATTTCCCTTTACAAAAACCATGTTGACTCGTCCCCAACAAATTATGTTCATCTACGTGTTTGATTTTGTTCTTTACTATAGTTTCAACCAGTTTTCCCGGTACTGAAGTCAGGCTTACTTGCCTGTAATTTCCGGGGTCACTTCTGGAGCCCTTTCTAAAAATTGGCGTCACATTAGCTATCCTCCAGTCATTTGGCACAGAAGCTGATTTAAATGATAGGGTACAGATGACAGTTAGTAGTCCTGCAATTTCACATTTGAGTTCGTTTAGAACTCTTGGGTGAATACCAGCTGGTCCTGGTGACTTATTACTGTTTAGTCACCAGCTTGTAGCTAGTCAGCCTTCCCTGCCTGGACCAACAGCCTCTTGGTGGCTTTGAGCCCTGAGCTCCCATGCTTTACATTGGGAAATCCTGTTTCCTACGACTGGGGTGTTGATTGAAGTTGTGGGGGAGGACCTGGCTACTCTGCCTTCCAAGCAGTGGTTTAAGGTAAAGCGCTTTCTTGTTCATTCCCTGCATGGGAAGAATACGGGATGTCACTTGCACCTTGTCCTGGCAGGAATTTGCCAAAGGTGAAGCTCCAAGTCTCACAAGGGTACAGGTCCAAGAGAGTGAGTCCAAGGACGCACAGGGCATCTGGAGGCTTGTTGTTCTTCAAGAAGGTCAGGATCCCATCTGGATAAATGGGAGAGAGAAGGTAAAAATCCAGTCCCCCATTTCTACTGTCCCTGGGATGGAACTTGGAGTCCAAGCCACAAGCTGGTGGAGGTGCTGAACTCAATATCCAGGGTGAAGGGGGTGGTCCTCTTCCTTGCTCTTTATCACCCATTCCCTCTTCTCTGAGCACCAGTAGACCTGGCTTCCCTAGAGATGCTGCTGCACTGAATAAAGCTAAAAGAGATTTCTAAGGACAAAGAGACAATGAGTGAATCCTGTGCCAAGCCACATGAAAGAAAGGAAGGATGGGTCAGAGCACAGAATTTCCCTGTGGGCATCTCAGCCCTGACCTGCAACAGCCCTACTGTTCCGGCACTGGGCCTTTCCGGAGCACGCACTGCCAGCTGTACCAAGCAGCGTGGCAGTCTTGCATTGTGGACCAATGGTCACGCAAAACTAGCCTGGCAACCAGCAAACCCATTGCACCTGAGACCTAACTGCTATTTGAACTCCCATTTCCTCATGTGAAAGGCTAGTGCATTAACCCACCCCAGGCATTCATTTAATTTGGCTTTAGGCAACAATGAGGGAATGACATAAAATAGTCAAACAGAATGAAATCTAAAAGCACGTTATTCTCTCTGAAGGAAGGTGAGCAGCAGCTTTTACCTTGCAAAACTGACTTTATTTTTCAGAGTTTTTATCTGTAAAAACCTAGAGGAAAAAGTATGATGAGCACTGCCCTCCTGGTTAGTTATTGTGGTGGTTTCCAGCCCCAAAAGCTGGGTTTTCCATGGAAACAGGATTTCTCCCTCTTCCCTCCCTTCCTCCTCCTCTGTGTAGGCAGAGAAGTGAGATCACAGGCATTTCCTAAGGGAGCGGATGTGGGCCGAGACTGTCATGAGCCAGTGTGCCAGACGGGCTTCTCTGCTGGCTCTGCTCTTCTCCCTCCTTACCTGTGTGGAGCTGCGCTCTGTCTGAATCCTGGCTCTGTCGATGGCAGCAGCGGATGGAGGAGATGGGAACAGAGGGAAGGCACTTGACACGAAGGCCCAAGAAGAAAGACTCTAGGCAGCTTCTGAGGGAATCCAGCAGCGAGATCCCAGCAGGCTCTTCAATTAGATCTAAGAGCAGAAGCACCGATGTGAGTTACTTGTATGACAGGGGCAGGTCAAAATGTCTTAAGGGATTTCTCTGGGGCTAGTCAAAGGTATGGTAAGGGGTTAGCTCTGCAAGGGTCTTTCAGGGCGGCTGCCAGGTCTCTCTGCAGCTAGTCATTCAGACTGGGGGGTGTTTCTCAGGGACAGGCTGCTTAGGGGATTAGGTGCTGTGGGGAGTATCTGTCTAGTCATTTACAGGGCAGGCCACTGAAAGAAGTTAGCTCTATGTGGGGTGTCCAGGAAGTCATTTGGGGGCAGGCAGGCCACGCAGAGAGCTTAGCCATGTGTGTGTGGGGGTGTCTCTGGGACCACTTTCTTAGTTAACCATTTTGTATGCATTTCTTTCCAGTTATACATGAAGAAACCGCTCCCAAGGGCACATAATGCCCTTGGGGTGGGACCCAGTCGCCAGTTGTCAGCAATGGCTCTTTACTGTGGATCGAAGGCAGCCCTTAGCACCACTATGCATGATCACTCGCAGGTTACCCAAATGTAAAGGTTGTCCAAAAAGGCCTTGCTGTGGCATTGGCCATTCACAGTCTTAGCCCTTGGACAGACGAGGCTGAGGTAATGATGGAGTGATGACAATGTTTAAAAAACAACTAACTCCCGTTTCTTTAAAGGTGTCCCACATCAAAGAAGCTGTGGCTCTTGGCCTGCGTTACCTATCGGCTGCAGGTATATGTGCTTCTGGCAGAAACTCTGCTTCTTCGTTAACATGGAGTGATAGAAGGTCTCGAAGTCCTCAGGGGCATCAGGGTGGCTGAGGAGCCAGTCGAAGGCAGTCCTGATCAATAGAGTACAGAAGAGTGTCCTCTGGGGGTTGTATGCTTCGGAGAGGAAAAGTTTCTCTGCGCTGGAGAAGGCTTTGGCATAGAGCTCCTGGAGGGCAGGGTTGGTAGAGATGAGTGCGTCCTTCAGAGCTCGGGGCCCAAAGCTGAATTCCTGAGCATGTCTGCACTGCAACATTGCTGACAGGCCCTGGGGCTGTGGCACTGCCTGTAGAAAGTGAATCAAATCATCAGCATTTAGCCTCGCAGGGGACCTGGGGATTTGCACTTGGGTAAATCTGCTTAACGATTTCAGCTGAGATCACTGGGTGCTCAGAGTTCTGTGGTGCTGCTGGCTTGGAGTCCTATACCTTTGTGGTAATATTTGTCACAGGAGTACTCTGTGTTTATCTATATGTAAATAGTTAATAGATAATGAACCAGTGGATGGCAGGCAAGAACGTATAACACAGTTCCTGGGTTCTGAGAGCCCACTACCGATAGCTTCCTCTAGCAGCTTTTTACACTAACAGTAAAGCATTCATTTGCTTTATCCATAGCCATCTAGCTAGATACTTAGAGGGCCCCAGCTCTGTAATGTCTGAGCACCTTCATGCAATGCAGTAAACATTACAAGGAGGTAAAGACCCTGCAAATCAAAGCCTGCAGCTGAAAGGCATGATATTCCCAGGATACTACGTTATTTCCAGGTTCCTCGCTGGGGGCAGGTCTAGACTTACCTGCGGAGCGATCGATCCAGCGGGGGTAAATTGACCACCGAGCGCTCTCCCGTTGACTCCGGTATTCCACTGGAGTTAGAAGCGTTGGCGGAGACGACAGGGAAGCATCAGCAGTCAACCTACCACAGTGAAGACACCGCGGTAAATAGATCTAAGTATGTTGACTTCAGCTATGTTGTTCACGTAGCTGAAGTTGCATAACTTAGATCGACACCTCATTCCCCCCAACCCCCCCCCAAGTGTAGACCAGGCCTAAGGTGGTAATTTTCAGAGGAGCCATAGGAGTTAGGCATCCAACTCACATTGCAATTTAGACTTAGCTATGACTATATCTCAGCCTAGGAACTTGGGGGAGAGGGGAAGTGCTGTCCAAGACTATCCATCCCAGATTTACACTGAGCCCAGGGCATGCTGGGAAATGACTTTGGGCCTTTGTCAGTGCTGTGGAAATAGCCATGCAGTGCAAACATGGTCAACATAGCTCACAGTTGGGAGTCTTCCTCCTGAGTCCTTGGTTCAAGGAGCTGCCCAGTCGGCTGGACACAACAGAATGAAAATGCTCAAACAGAAAAGAGAAGCATTTCCTTGACAGCTGTGAAACCATGTCAAGGAATGCTGGGGACAGATGCCAACAGCCTGTCCATGAAGAGGAAACCAGCAGAACACACTTACAGCTCAGTTTTCCAAAGCTTGTGTCTCTGAAATGCAGGAGACAAGACAGTGATAAACATCTTGGCATGACGGTAAAAGGAGGCGAGCCTGCTGTGTCTGCAGCACAGGGAATACAGCATCCCAGCCAAGAGTGCTGCACCAGGAAACTGACTCTTGCAAATGCAACACCACCTCCATGTGTACAGCTAGATAATGGCACCTGCAGCCGTATTTCTGTGGAGTTAGCGTGATAATCAGTGGCCCTATAGGGTAGCGCTAACAATAATTCATTAATTGTTAATAAATACCATGGGCCAAATTTTATATACGATTTATACACTTTTCTGTACGTCCTACATGCTTTGCAACTAAACAAGTAACCTTTGGAAAGACTAATGTGTGTAAACAAGCATTAACAGTGACTCATTCCGTGTGGCCTTCCTGAGGCTGAAAAGGAGAGCTCCAGAGAAGGCAAAGGATGAGCAGTATCTTTGTCTGCAAGTCTCGGATTCCCACAGCCCCAATGCCTTGGATTGCACAGGGCACAGTAGTACTGAGGGAGGCAGTGGGGGCCTACTCCAATCAAAGCTTTACATTCAGAAACCATCTACAACACTGTTTGTGCCCAGCCCTCTGGATCTGCCAAGGGATGGATCCATAGATTCCGTGGGCGGAAGAGACCATTGTGATCATCTAGTCCGACTTCCTGTATAACACAGGCCATAGAACTTCCCCAAAATAATTCCTAGAGCAGATCTTTTAGAAAAACATCCCACTTGCTGCAAACTATTGACCAAGGTGAAGATGCAAATCTACAAGTTTTGCGTGCTGGCATCCCTGCTCTCTGGTTCAGAAACATGGATTTCGTACTCTAGGCACATCAGGAGACTGAACAGCTTCCATGTGAGATGCCTGTGCAAGAACCTGAAAATAAAGTGGGAAGACAAATACCAAGTACAGAGGTGCTGGAGCATGCAGCACTGACACACTTGGAAACCACTATTAAGAAGAGGATGTTGCAATGGCTCGATCATGTTGGGAGAATAGGAGACCATATCCCCCAAGAATATTTTGTACAGAGATTC
This sequence comes from Mauremys mutica, assembly GCF_020497125.1. NCBI lineage: Eukaryota > Metazoa > Chordata > Testudines > Geoemydidae > Mauremys > Mauremys mutica. The sequence goes on along the minus strand of NC_059082.1, from coordinate 75,758,810 downwards.
ATGACGGCTCTAGAAAGCGGAGTCGCCCTATATGGTGATACGACTATGTGCAAAAATGATATGAAGCCGTTCAACATCAATGTAGAAAGCTGGGAGGAGCACGCACAAACCCATCCAATCTGGAGGGAACATCTGGCACTGGGTGCAGCGGCTTTGATCCAGAGGATGGAAGTAAAGCAAGAAAAAAAGAGCAGCATGCTACAATCTTGGTCTCCATTTCAGACAACACATGGATCTGTGACACTTGTAACAAGCTGTCACTCTCAAACTGGGCTTGTCAGCCATAATCAGATTCATCAGGCACCTAACTAGACCTTTGACGTGCACACCCTGATCCAGTGGATTGACGGTTGCCTAGAGATATACACACACTTAGAACCAAAGGCTTTGGCTTTTCATCTCTCACACTCCAGACCAGCAAAGACTTGGAGCACTGAAGAAGTCTTACAGGAGCTGTAAGATGACCTGTAAGACTCCAGCCTAGGCATTGCTATCTGGATGAGCAGATGCCACAAGATGGGACCTTCTGAGAAGAACATTAGCTGTTTGTGGTGTAAGTGTGGCTTTTGTTGGTATCTCAGGTCTTCACACCATATTGTACATATTATACAACTACTTTTGCTGGGGAGTTTGTGACTTGAACTTTGTTCTAATGGCTGATATTTTCCCCAGGAACGCTCCCTAAAAATACAGCTTCATCTCTCAGTTGGGTATAATCATTATATTCCCTCCAGAGCTGACAGTTATCCATAAATGGTTCTACATGCAATTCAGTTGCTCATAAATTATTCTCTTTGTAAATCAGCTACCTATAAATTATTCCCTGTAATTGACAATTACTTATGAATTATTCTTGTTCTAATTCTGTAAATTATTCTCAATATATTGACATTTCTCCCTAGGATAGACGTGTTTTGGAGGTGACAGTAACGGCATAATTGAGAACATATGTAGAATAAAACAGCACAAGTACTGAGAGGAGACAGGATTGGGCCCTGGGTGAACAGATTATATGTAATGTTGGTTTGGTGGGAGAAAAAATGCCCAGCACCCATGGGATTTGCTCAGCACTTTCCATGATCTAGCCCTAAGCTGGGTTTAGGTCACTTAAAAACCACCATCTAAGCTGTTTCTTTTATACATTGTTCTGCTCACTTTCATACACACTATGGATTTCAGATTCAGAGAAGGAATCTTTGGGATTTTGTTTCTTCCCCTCTGAATTTCTGAGAAGTGTTTAGAGGTGAATTAATTTATCTAGGCACTAATGTCTGAGGGATGCTGGCTGAGTCTGTTAAAACTGATTAATTGGTTAAATTAGGTGCTCTACTGTAAATAAGTAGCCCTAGTGCAGAAAATTCATAGCCTGTCAACCTAAATGAAAAGCCCAGAGTGCATATAAAGAACATTAGCTAATTATCAGCAAATGCTCTAATCACTTAGTAGGTCCCTTCCCCGAGATCTGCAATCAGTGCTTGCTACTGCTGCTTTCAGATCATCCTCTTATTTCCAGTACAAAGGGAGATGCAAGGCCGAAGGCAATTTTCTCAATTTGTTGACATGTATTGAAAAAGACTTTTTGACTAAGAGGCTGAACTCTTGATGTATAGGAGAGTCACGGTCTGTGAGAGGAAGGGAGAGCACTAAGAGAAGCCAGGGTGTTTAACCCTCATGCAAACAAAATTTGCATTCCCCTGGCCCGGGTGGTATTTGCCTACACATACTCCCGTGCTTAGGCTGATGCATCGTGCCCTGAGTGGGCCTAGCTGTTGAGGTCAAAGGAGTACAAACTTTTTGCCGGGTTCAATCTTGAGGGGTAGTGAAGACCTGCTACTCCCACTGGCTTCAGAAGAAATTGATGGTGCTCAGCACCTTGCAAGACCAGGCTCCTCTGCTCAAGGAGAAAATAAAATCCACCCGGGCCCAACTCATCATTACTGTATCAATGGAAAGTACCACCCACTCAGGACTGTTATTTTACACCCACTTTGCACTGGGGTAAATGGGTAAATGCACCTACTGAAGGTGCAGGGCCTTGTGTGCTTCATGCCATAAGCGTAGATTAAAGAGTCCTGTCCCCACAGTTACCACCTGATTCTGCTCAGACTTATTTTCCTGGAGACATTACAAATGTTTGTCACCTTGAAACAGATGCTTCATTTAGTCTCCCTGGCAGGAGTCATTCCCATCGCTGAGAGGGTTTCCCATGCATATATATGCAATACTGGTAAGACAATTTACCTGTCACATTGTACCTGTTATTGGTCTGCTTTATTACTGCAGGGAGGAGGGAATCCTCCAAGCCCTTACTGAATCATCCTCATGCAGCTAGCTGCATTGAAGTCAAAGAAATGACTCATGAGTAAAGGTTTGCAGGATTAAGGGCTAGATTTGTAATGGTATTTAGGTGCCTAAAGATACAGATAAGGTTGAACGGTTTCACGGGGAGCCCCTTGCTTTTGTTTTATTTATTGAAAAGGGTGGATTCCAACACAGACTCCTTCGGGTATTAATATGTATTAAGCAGATCCATTACCCTAACTTAATTCTTCTCTCTCAAGGGTTTTATACGTTGTGTTTCCCAATGGATCATGTTATAATAATTCTTTGCCCTCTTCTATAGCACCTTCCGTCTGCTGAGCTCAAAATATTCTACTGACATTAATTACAGCCTCACAACCCTCCAGCAGGTAGGATGAATGAAATGGGGGACGTACTGTCTCTGTTAGTATTTTATATAGTGTTGGTCCAAATAGTCACCAAAAGAACCGATGAGTAGGTCATTTCATTCAGTTTTTAATAGGCTATTTCTTCCAGTGCTCATTTTAATGTGTATGGGTAACACCTTCAACAGTGCCTAAGTCACTTCTGTGCTTTTGAAAATGCTACAGTGTGTGTATATGGTGGTGTGGCTGCATTCTCCCTTCCTTGTTCCTATAGGAGATACTGTTGGCTACTTCATATCAGGGTGTCAAAACTAGGAGAGGGGCAAAGTTGTCAGTGGATAGAATGTTTTGTGTGTTACATCCTGCAAAGTCAGGAGGGGATTGGAAGACACGGTAGAGCATATAGAGCTGTGCAAAGTCGGGGGACAAGAGCAATCCCCTGTCCCATAGCAAACTATGCCACTATTTCACATGCAACTGATAACCAAATATGCACACACAACAGATCATCTAACAGAACCTTTTTTAATAGAAAAATCTTGCTGAAGTACCACCATTCACCGCTCAGGGCACCTTAGTCTTCTCTAAACATGTGTAGATAGACCTAATGCTTCTACAGACGGCCCCTAGTAGTTTCCTGAATGTTTTAAAAGTTTAAATAAAATTGCAGTGTTATCATAATGGTTTAACATACACATCTGTACTCTGACTTATCCCTTTGACAGTTGTTATGGTAATATTTCATTTTTTTATTTAAATACAGATGCATTGCACTGATGCCCAAAGCATTTTACAAACATTAAACTATTCCTTGCTTATTCCACCAAGCTGAGTTATTTTACCAATTTTGCAAATTAGGACTCTGAGGCACACCAAGTTGCTATGACTTGCCTAAAGCCACACAGCCAGCGGCATACCTGGGAATAAAATCCCAGATCTCATCTAACCTGGTGCTCTAAGCACTGGACTGCATTTTTCTTGCATAAAATCCCTTAAGCATAGTTGATAAGGCATATCTTCAAAGAATTATTTTAAATAAACTGAAAATGTAAAAGCAAGTCCTTGTTTTGATGACAAGGGGCTGGCATTTGCTTTGATCCATGCTGGGGTTCAGGGCTCCTCAATGTTACCGCCTCCATATATCTGACTCCTATTCTGGAATGTACTGCTCAGTGCTTACCTTGTAATGAAAGAGGGGCGGGTGGTCCAGCCATTTTTTTACATTCATAACTGCTGCCAAGCCCAGAGGTGCTGGGGCCATGAACTGCCAAGCCTCCAGAGACAGAGCCTCAGCTCTGGCACAAATTAAGCCGTAGGGCTGCCCCACCCCTGTGGCAGCAGCCAGGCACGGGGAGCACATCCCTTGCAGCAGCTCCCTGGCCACTCTGAGACCAAGGTACCAGGGCAGGGCGCCTGGGCTACACCGGGTTCCTAATCCCGCCTTCCCGAACAGCTGTTGCAGGAACATTCCGGCAGCAGCCCCTGGAGCCCAGGCAAGCAAGGGGCTGCCCGGGACTCCCTTGCAGGCTGCATTCCCGCCCTGGGGGGAGCTCCGGCCGGAAAGGAGACACAGGCGGCACCAGGCGGAGCCCCAGAAGGGACCCAGGGATGGAGAGCAACCTGCAGTGGCAGCGCCAGCCCCTCAGTTCAGCGGGGTCCCGCTCAGGGCAGTTAGGGACCTGCTCTCCCCACGAGGGGCGTGAGCTCGCTATTTTGCACACCGGCATGTGTTCCCCTGCGCTGCAGCACGGGCGCGCCGGCGTTAATCCCCCGCAGGGGTGGCTGCATTTCCCCACGGCCGCACCGTCTCTCCCTCCCCGTTATCTGTCTCCGAGGGGCGGCCCGCGCCGCTGGATCCCGGGCTGCAGGCGGGGACGCCCGGGGCGCCGCTTTGCAGGAGCGGGACTTACCCGGGGGAGCAGCGGTCGGCACCGGGTCTGCAGCGGCTGGGCCGGCGCGGAGGCGAGAGACACGCGCCGGGTGAGTGGGGACGGGGAGGCTCCAGGACTCGTGACGTCTGTTCGGGGGGGGGGGTCCGTGGAGAGCTGGAGCTGCGAGACCGGGGGGCGGGGGATCTGCGCCTTCCCGGGGAGGAAACGGGCCGCGTTGGCCGGCCACGAAGCGCCCCCCGCCCCCAGGGCACCCGCGCACGGGAGATTCCCAAAGCGGGTGGCGGGGTGAACGTCTCTCCCTGCGGTTCGGGTTCCCGGAGCACGTGTCTGCAGCGAGGCCGGCTCCGAAGCCCAGGGCAGGGTCTGGTCACACCGGCGCTGCTGCGGGTGCCGTTTAGACGGCCTGGCGTCAGTTTATGGGGTCTGACACGGCCACGGGGATCCTCGGGAGTTCTGGCTCGGCTCTGTGGTGCGTCAGAAGAGCGTTTCCATCGAGCGGGGGGAGGGACTTTGCTTTGATCGCTTTTGCCTCTCAAAGGACATACTAACTGAGGGTCAATTACAAATCCCTGCCATTGTGGGATAGTCATTCCAGGACATCCCAGGATCCCATGCTGTGGCAGCCCAGGGAGGTGTCAGCCCAGATGATGGGGGAAGCGGTTTGGTGGAACAGTGTGGGGAAAGCAATATCTCCTCTTAGCCTCAGGGAGGAGGCTTTCAGGTAAGGGCTCTAGGCTGGGATGGCATTGACCATGCCCAGGCCAGGGTGGATAGTCTCAGTTCTGCCCTAGCCCCGATGGCTAGTCGTGTGTGTAGCTCAGGGACTGGGGGATGGATGAGAGAAAAGAAGTCCTGTGCCTGAATGAGCCTGGGGCTGAGCCATGTGATGATGCCCAGGAGTACTAAAGCCCTCTTGAATGTCATCTTCTAATGAGAAATTAATAAAGCCACATCTGCCTGGAGACCAGCGCTCTGCATACTTGGTTCTGCAGCATACCACAAGATCAGGAGTGTGAAAGCTGGTGTTTGCATTTGGCTCTAATATACACTGTGCCGTTCCCACCCTGTGTCCCACGTGGACTGGGGGCTTCGCTCTGTCCCTGTGAATTATTTTACACCAGGAACACTGAGTCAGTTAATAGCTGTTCTAGAAAATGTTACTTACGTTAGAGAAATTGATCTCATTTCCTTTGTTTCTTGCTTTATTCTCCAGGACGCTGACCCCCCATTTGGATCTTAGCAAGCTAATAAGCAGGGAAGGGAAGGAAAAGCATCTGATAGGGGCCTTGTCTTTCTGTCTAAGGTGGGTAGAAGTCGCAGGCAGGGTTGTCAGGAGAAGCTGCACCGCAGAATTTGTTGTCTAAGTGTGGCTTGTGGGCCAAATGCTGTCAGTTCAAAATGACACTTGCAGGCAATGCAGGAGCTTGGTAGGCAGTGTTCAATCTTGGTGTAAGCAGTGTGGTTCCAGAAAAGGACAGGATGCCACATACAATGCTCTGTCTCCATCAGAGCAGCCAAACCATGGCATTGCAAAGCCTAAGGCATGGCCTGGCTAAGGCGACAGGCAGAACTACTACCCTCTGTAGTCCTACATGGCGCAGTCCTCTTAATGCTGCCTGCCCTGGGGTGCAGAAACTACATGGCGCAGTCCTCTTAATGCTGCCTGCCCTGGGGTGCAAACTGGGTGAGGGCAGCAAAGTGTTAAACTGCAGTGGACCCAGGTAATTAAACCAGCCCCCACTCCTCCAGTCCCTGCCACACTTGTAAAACCCTCAGCTGTAGGCAGGACATGAGAGAGCAAGGAAATAAATCAAGAGGTGGCTTTGGCAGGCTCTTGATCCTGGCTATAGGGACGAAGAGGGTGAGGCTCTGAATGCTAGAGCTAGCGGAAGGGAGAAGTGGCAGTGAAGAGAAGGCTCATTCCAGGGCCTGTTTTCACACCATGTGAGAGAGAGAGAGAGATACGAGAGGAAACGGGAGATATGGACTCTAACAGCAGCTGAATCTCTGCCCCAATTAGCAACACTCTGTTGATCTCCAACAAGCTACGTTGACTTATGGCCCTCCGAGGATTAGGCTCAATGTGTTTGTTTTTCCTCCGGAGCTAACTGTGCAATGGACGTTTTCTGGGGATGAGGATGCTGGTAAATTTGCCAGTTGTGCCATTCTGTTTTCCTTCAAGACCTTCAGCGTGGGTACATCTACACTGTGTTTTAAAACCTGCAGCAGCGAGTCTCAGAGCTCAGGTCTGCAGACTCAGCAGGGCTCAGGCTACAGCCGTGTAGATGTTGCGACCTGAGCTGGAGCTCGGCCTTCAAAACCCGCCCTCCTCCTCAGGCTTCAGATTCTGAGCTCCAGCCTGATCCTGAATGTCTACAAACAGCTATTTTTAGTGCTGTTGCATTAGCCCCCGGCCTGAGACTCACTGCAGCGGGTTTTGAAATGTAGTGTAGATGTACCCCATGATTCCTTTCTAAGATGGAAGCAGCATTATTACAAACCTCAAGAGATTAGGTGCCATTCTAAAGCTACAGCTCCTCAGTTGCTGGTCAGCTCATACTCCGTGGTGAATTTCATCCAGGAGAATTTGTCCGTGACTTGCCCTCCTTTGATTTAATAGAAAATAAAAACTCAAACTCAATTTAATTCTTGGCAGTGGTACCTGAGTCATCAGAAAGCTTGGCTGATCAGAGGCACCTAATTAACTGCAGGGCAGTGATTAGCCGGAACAGCAGCTATTTCCTTTCAGAGTGGATATTGTCAGACAGTGACTGGGCAATCTGTGCACCTAATCCACTCTTTCCTCTCCTTGGATTTGAAGTGTACTTGACCCTTATTAAACCAGTCACTGACATTGTGCCCAGAGATGCTTGAGCTCACTGCAAAATCGTAGTGGTGATCACCACAAGGTGGAAGGGAGATGCCAGTGTGTCAGCTGCTGTAGCCAGCTGTGTGAGTGTTTCCTGTTAGACCAATGTGTAGGGAGCCTGAATCCAGGAACAAATTAAAGCCACCACCAGAAATCTTGAGAGTCTGAGTCCGGGAGATGACTGACGTGGTATATGATTCTTACAGCAGTTGAAGATCTGGCCACCCAACAGGTACAATCTTTTTCCCCTGGCACAGACAAACACCACAAAGACTAGGACCAGCACATGGACTTAGGAAAGATAGATTAAATGTACATTTGCTCCAGGTCAATAGAAAACATCAGGTGGAGGATCCTTAGACTTTGTATTAAAGTCCTTGAGATCACTTGTTTCTGAGGAGAAATTCCCCTGGCATGAAGTTCCAAAGTGTTATGTTGGATGTCTGGAGGACTACCCTTCTGTTGGATTCACTGTAAGCACCAGCAGTTAAACAACCTTGAAAAACATGAAAAGATGACAAACTCTGCTTGGAAGGGTACCTCTCAACTGACCCTCATTGGTAGAGATGGCATGACCTAGTGGATGGGGCACTGACATGAGAGTCAGGAGACCTTCCGAGTTCTCCCACTCACCTGCTGTGTGACCCTGGGCAAATCTCTTCTTCTCTGTGCTTTTGTTTCCCCTCTTCTTGTCTGTTTGAACAATAAGAGCTTGCTATGTGTGTTAATGTCTAGCACAGTGGGGCCCTGATCCAGGTTTCTGCTCAAGAAAGAGATCTTGGAGTCATTGTGGATAGTTCTCTGAAAACATCCACTCGATGTGCAGTAGCAGTCAGAAAAGCTAACAATGTTAGGAACCATTAGGAAAGGGATAGATAATAAAACAGAAAAATCATAATGTTGCTATGTAAATCCATGGTATGCCCACATCTTGAATATTGCGTGCAGTTCTGGTGGTTCCATTTCAAGAAAGATGTATTAGAATTGGAAAAAGGACAGAGAAGGGCAATAAAAATGATTAGGGGCATGGCACAGCTTCCATGTGAGGGGAGATTAAAACCACTGGGACTGGTCAGCCTAGAAAAGAGATGACTAAGGGGGATATGATAGAGGTCTATAAAATGACGAATGATGTGGAGAAAGTGAATAGGGACCTGTTATTTATCCCATCACATAGCACCAGAACTAAGCGTCATCTGATGAAATTAATAGGCAAGAGGTTTAAACAAACAAAAGGAAGTACTGCTTCACACAACGCACAATCAGCTTGTGGGACTTGTTGGGGATGTTGTGAAGGCCAAAAATATAACTCGGTTCAAAAAAGTTAGATCAATGCATGGAGAATAGGTCCATCAATGGCTATTAGCTGAGATGGTCAGGGACACAACCCCATGCTCCAGGTGCCTCTCAACTTCCAGCTGGGACTGGACGGCGGGAGGGATCACTTTAAATAGCCCTGTTTTGTTCATTCCTTCTGAGGCGTTAGCAGGCAGCATACTGGGCTAGATGGACCAATGTTCTGACCCAGTATGTTTGTTCTTAGGGGACATTTAATCTTCTGGTTTTAATTTCTGTAATGGACATGGCAAGTGTAAAGAACCCGTGTGGGCTGTGGTGTGGACGTGCATGTCTGCGACTCTGCACTGCCAGAGAGGGGCCAGGATTTATGCAATCCAAAAGGCAGTTCAACTTTGCTGCTTGGCTAATCTCGCACCTGTAGATAAATGGCTTTTTCCCTTCTGCCAATTAGCGAATTAGATTGAAAATGCAGGTGTCCCGGAGCTAGTATGCACCACAGGCCAACAAAGCCCAGTGCCTCTTTGAGGATTGCTGATGCGTGGGACTGTCTCTTGCAAATGTATCAAGTGCAGTTTTCTTTGATTATCACCTACTGCAGTGTGTGTGTATGTGTGAGTGAGTGAGAGAAGCCTGTCCTGGTCCCCTGTGCAGCCTGCAATATAGGGCAAGAGGGTATGTGGCTAGAGAGCACTTTTCCCCTGCTGGGTTGGTGGAATGGCCTATAAGCAGCTGTGGGAAGCTACTGTAAATTGGAGCAGCCTCTGGGGCTGCTCCGATTTATGCTGGGGAACAAATATGCCTCTAGCCAGGCTCAGAATTCCAGAGGCCCAAAGGAGGCTTCAAGCCATCTTTGCTTTCTCTGCTCCACCCTGGGCTGTACCTCTGGAGAGGTGCCATTCAGAACCTCGCCCAATAGTGATCCAGGTTCTTATACCATGGCATCAGCATAGTATCCAAGCTCCTCACAAGATGATGTGTTTTAAGAGGTGGATACTTTGCGTCTGATCGCTCTCCTTGAGGTGATCTGTATCCTAGTACCAATCCCTTCATAAGACACTCAGTTTTGGGGGTGGGGGAGGGGGCATGGGTAATGTTTAGGATTTGTACGTGGGGAAAATGGAATCTTACAGCTTGGGCACTGTTATGTGTATCCTGTGGTACTGGGGACTGTGCCTTTTAAGGGCTAAGCATCCCAGACAGAGAGTCTGGGTGGGGTCAGTGATGAGCTGCCAAAATCTTAACAACCGGTTCCCTATAAAAAGTTCTGATTTAAGGGGTGGAGCAGGGGAGGGGCAGGGGGAGACATGGCCGGGGGCCCCTGCAGGGCCTGGGACAATTGCCTCACTTGCCCCCTCCCCTCCCCTCTGGCCAGCCCGGGAGCTTGCAGCAGGACCCCCACACACACCTTGCTGGGCCTCTCAAAAAGCGGCAGCAGGACGACTCCGGAGCTCAGCTGAGCCGCCCAGCTGGTGCCGGTGGCTGGCCACGCCGCAGCTGGGGGGAAGCGGGGGAAGGGCCAGGGGAGCCTCAGCCTCCCCAGCTGGGAATCCTGGGAGCAACAGGATGGTCCGGCCCGCAGACCGGAGTTCTTTGCCCACCCTCTGGCCCTTTAACAACCGGTTCTCCATGGAGGTCTAATTTTAGCAACTGGTTCTTGGGAACCTGTGGGAACCGGCTCCAGCTCACCACTGGGTGGGGTGCTGTGAAGTTTGTTGTTATGCACAGCACTTGGACTTGGACACAGAGCTGAGCTCTTGCAAGTACATAGGCCTGGCTCCACAAAGGGACCTGGACATTGCACCACCTAACTTTCAGATCCCTAGAAAATCCCTGGAACAACAATGGGATCCACAAAGCCTGAGTTAGGCACCTAGACTCCCTGTACAATGCATGGGGGTTGGAGGGGAGATAGAGTGGAATCCCCAAAAGCCAGTATGGTAGGTGGGGAGCTGCTAAGCCAGTCAATGGGAGATGCTGATGAGGGGAGTGTCCTAAGCCTTGCCCACCCTCAGACTTTGGTGCTTAAATCCAGGCTGCTGGGAGGTGCCTGTCTCTGGCTACAATCCACAGCTGGGAACCCTCTCCTGGAGTCAGGCAGCTTAGGTGCACCAAAGGACTTGTGAGAGGAGGTTAGGCAGGTACCTAACTCCACACAAGGCAGCCGAGTGGGGGAGAGGAGGCTGGCAGGAGGAGGATGACCTCCCTTAAGACCGTTAGCCCAGGGGTTAGGGTACACTCTTGGGATGAGAGACGCTCAGTTCAAGTCCCACCTCTGCCCGATAAGGAGATGGGATTTGATCAGGTGTTCGCCACCTCTGAGGTGCGGGACCTAGCCACTGGACTGGAGGGCAATTCTTACTCAGTCTGGTCCAATTAATATTGAATTCAAGTGGAACAACTTCAGCAGGAGAGATGGAGGAGGACTCATATCAGACTACCCCATAGCCTCAGGGTTAGCGCTCTCACCTGAGAGGTGGTTGATCTCTGTTCACATTCCTTCTCCTCATCAGGCGAGATAGATGTTCCTCTGCCTATCTCCCTCTGTGGATCGCTCTGGAGTTCTGGCGGCGGAGAGGGGTCCTGACGTCTAGAATGAGGCAGCACTGCTCATGCCTGGAGGCAGAAACAAAGGTACCTAGAGAACTTTTACAGCAAAAATCTTAATCTCAACATGAGTTTAGGCACCACTGAGTTAGGCAGCAGCCAAATGGGGGGTTTGTGAATTGTAGCGGTGCCTAAAAATGGGACTTAGGTGCCTATATCTAGGGTTAGGCACCAAAACCTTTATGGACTGGGCCTGAGTGATCACTGGACACCTCATATACTTTCTGAGAAGTTTCTCTGCATATAGAAGGGATTCTGCACAGGTCTGTTATTAGGGTGACCAGATGACAAACATGAAATATCGGGACGTGGGGGGCGGGGACGGAGCAAAAAAAAAAAAAAAAGCCAGAGCGCCCCCTGCCACCAGGCGGCAGTGGCACAGCCCCGTCTCCACCCAACTCTCAGCTCTGACCCCCAATACACTCCCAGCTCCCCCATCCCCTCGCTCCTGGGCCCCAAGCTGTGCAGCCGAGCCACGCTCCGGACCCCTCTTGCAGCTCCCGGCCCAGCCGCTCCCGGGCTTCATTGCACCAGCCCCACAGCAGAGGCTGCTCCACTCTGCCCCGCCCGGGACACTCGCCCCGGGCAGCCCCGCTCCGGCTGCAGGGAACTCGGGGACCCCCCCCCGGGCAGGGGGCAAACCAGGCAGCCGGGCCCGGCCCCTCCTGGCAGGAGCGTGTCTGCCCCACACGTGTCTCCGCCCCCCGCCCAGGCCCTGCCTGCTCTGCGCTGCCCTGCAGGCTGCAGGGCTGGAGCAGCCTCCGTGCTGCGCTCCCAGCCCTGGCCATGGCCCGTGTGCAAACCTGGGAGGGAGGAGGAATGTCGCATGCTTGGGGAAGAGGTGGGGCCAGGGCGGGGAGTTGGGGAGGGATCCAATGGGGCAGTGAGGGGCGGGGTTGGGGCAGGTCCAGGGCAGGGATTTGGGGAGGGGTCCAATGGGGGAAGGAGGGGGATGGTCGGGGGAAGTGGGGGGTGAAAGCCCCTCCGGGCTCCGTCTATGCACCGGAGCGGAGGGCAAAATTGCTTGTTTGTCCAGTGTCCCGACCGAACATCGGTCGGGACGCGGGACAAACAAGCAAATATCGGGACAGTCCCGATAAAATCGGGACGTCTGGTCACCCTATCTGTTATGGAGACAGCAGAAATAGCATCTCTCTCCTTATTTTTGGTTGAGGTATTAAGTAGAACATGGTTAATTTGAGACAGGCAGGATAGATGCTTCCTTTGAAGTACTATTGTTTGATAGTTGATCTTTAGTGCTGAGAAATTTTGAGTGGAATTCTGTACTTTGTAGAGGGCTAGAGGGTTGCATTAAAGAAGCTGTTTCTCGTCGAACAGGTTATTTAACTATAGGAAACATGTTTGAGATTATTTTGTTACTCAGAGTATGTAGTATCAGTTGGTAACCAATACTGTAACATTTCAGCTCTGGGACTGTCTCGCTGATGGCATCCCTTGATAAAACAGTAAGGTCCCGACTAAATGAGATCATGGAATTCAGATCGTACAACTAACTGGTGTGTATATGGTGCAGGTGGAAGGGTTCTGCCTAACAATGTCCCTGCTCTAAGCTTCTTTTGAGAGTTTTTCTCCAACTCAGGTGGAAACACAAGAAGTTTATTACAGGAAATTGTCTAGTCAGACAAAATACCGTTCATGGAAGAATTTCAGTTTAAAAAGAGAGGTTTGTGACTGAGAAATGAACCTGATGAAAAGCTGACTGGGAAATAAGAATTGGTTTGAGGTGAAGTAATGGAGGAGTTGAGGAGAGCTGTTTGTAGACAGAAAGATAAGGACTTCTAGCTATTATCCAGCACAGATGTTTGGAGAACTGATTATATGCAGGATATCCCTGGTGCCTGATTTCTCCCCTGCTTTGCTGCTTATGTGGTTATTTACACCTGTGCAAAGGGGGGGTAGGATGCTACTGAACCAAAATCCTCCAATCACTTGCACGGTGTAGCATTTGACATCCGTTGAGCACTCGGTGCAGATATAAATGACCATACAAGGTGCAAGAGTGGAGGATCAGACCCTTGGCCTGTCGCATTTTCAGTCTGAGTTAACGTCTTCGTTGTTTTGACCTCACTTGTGGCCTGATGTAAGTGAGGCTGTTATTTTTCCTTAAGATCAACTTACACCTTAGTTTGTATTTGGCTCAATGACAGTGGTGATGTCCTTGGTGTGGTGTTGTGCATAATGCCCATGTGCAATTGTTGCAACCAGATTGAATTAATACAGCACATGTGAGTACAAAATATTGTGGTTTTAAAATGTATGTGCCTGGCCCCCATCGACTGTAACTGTTGTTATCACAGTCAGAGTACTCGGAACATTGATTAACCCAACAGATCCCTTCATTTTGTGCTTTCTGTTCCATAATTAAGCCATAAGACACAGCAGGGTACAGCTTTTGTGGCATTCATTCGTGTCTAGCGTATTCTGCCTGTGCACTGGGATAAGGCTGTGTTGGCAGCCTGATTTGACACAGGAGTTTTTACTCTGGAATTTCTTAATGTGATTATAAAAATGTATTTGTGTTGGTAATTAAGGGCCTGCTCCTATGCCCATTGAAGGCAATAGTAAGACTCCCACTGGCTTCAGTGGGAGCAAGATCCGACTCTCAGCAGTGTTGGGAGCATTATCCAGTTCCGTAATGAACTGGATTGATTAGGCATGGCTTGGCATTCGTATTAGCCAGTTAAATCACTTGATGCCTCCTACCTGTTTTGCTCGTCTCATGACATGCATTTTAAAATGTGGGTCTCGACCCTGAATCGAATTTTCTTCAGTCTGTGCCGTTATTTTTTGGAGATCTCAGAAATTTAAACCAAATTAAAAATCTCCTTTTGGTTTCAGGCATGGCTCAGCCAAAGTAACTGGAGTCTGGCTGAATCCCAGGGCTGATCTCCCTGGGCTGGCTCAGGTCTGCAAGTCATGATATCCGGGGCTTCAAGGGGAAGAAAAGGAGAAAGTCACTGGCCTTGTCTTGCGCCTGGGCTGCCTCAATACGGAATTCATGGATGCAGCTTCTGATGCAAGAAGGGTTAATATCGTCCCAAACTTTAGCACGTACACAGCCTCACAAACAGGCACAGGCATGCATGTCAATGGCCGTCCCTTCTCCCTGCAGCTCAGGATTTAACGCACCGTATTCTTTGTTTTGCTGTCTATTGTGTCTGTTACCATCTCTGGACTCATTTAGCAATAGCATTGCAATCAGCCCTCCCCCTACCTCCCGGGTGACCAGATGTCCTGATTTTATAGGGACAGTCCTGATTTTTGGGTCTTTTTCTTATATAGGCTCCTATTACCCCCCCCCCCCACCTCTGTCTCGATTTTTCACACTTGCTGTCTGGTCACCCTAGCCCCCCTCTCCCCCCCAGTACTCCCCCCTTCACAGCCCACTTCTTCCAAGGCCTGCAGGACTGGGGTGGGGACAAACTACAGCGCAGAAGGCACCTCCACTGTCTCATCTCCTCAGTGGACAAATCTGGGACCTGTCAGATGCCCAACTAGATCTGAGATGTGGGGGACAAAGCAAAGAAAGAGAGGCTGTCGCCTAGATCCCAGATCCAAACTATTTATGGCTTTATCCATCCACCACCGCTTTGAATTACACTAGAAGGAAACAGCCCTGGGAGCACAGATGTAACATGCTTCCGTGAGTAGGTGGGTACCAGCAAATCTGTGCAGCCTGAAGTTTCCCAGTGGTTTTAAGGTACAGTAATCCTGTCAAGAGGTGCTAGATGCAACAGAACAATTACAACCTTCCAGCTAAAGCCAAATGCAAAAGCTCACAAGCTTCAAAACTCACGTGGGCCTTCACGATCACACACACATTCCCATTCTCTTATGTACACCTGTGCCCATCAGAAGGGAGACCCACAAGTTTACAAACATCTGTATAGGCACGCATGCACACTTGAATTTTGGCTCTGCTCCAGTCTGTCATGGATGCACACACATGCTAATTACACGCCCATGCATGTGTATGCTGCTCACATTATCAGTTCTTACTAATCAAATCATTTACGCAGAGAAGTGAATGCTGATATATCTAATCTCAAGGCTCCAGTTTAAAAACAGAGCTGAAAACAATAAGCAGGATCTAAAGTCACAGTACTGAAACTGTAGGAGCTAAGATGTTTCCATGGAGACACATCTTTGATCTAGTAATAAACAAAGGAGAAGACAGTCCCAATCTAGAAATGCAGAAAGGGCTAATTCCTGCTGGTCCCGTGTCTGTGAAGTTGGGAATCAGAGCAATTGGATCCAAGACTGTTTTTGTGATGCTGCAGGGTCTGTAGTGATGATTAGAATAGGAGGCCCTCCTGCCTGTGCTACACAAGGTTATGAGTGGAGGGCAGCCACGTTTTGGCATATGGTATTTCCTCGGGCAGACAGAACATGTGGCATATCTTTGAGCTGGTTCCATTTGTATCTGCTGTGAGGTCAAGCCAGATGCCTGTAGGTACAACCCTCCCCAAAGCATTAGCCAGCATGTGTTGTGGAACATAGATACCCGTGTTACACAGAGCTTTGATATGCACCATGCAGTAAGTGGCATTCTGATTTTCTTCTTGAGTGGCGAGAAGTGATTTTGGCCATGGGGAACATACCGAGGCATGCCGCCTTTATGGATGGGGTGCAGAGGGGATGTACAAGGAGTGCAGCCTTTGGATGGGACGTAGAAGAGTACCTCATTTTACTGGTATGGGAAGAAGATTAAAAGCTTTTACCATGTTGACATGGGGTTTGTGGTCATGTGCATATATCTTTGTAGCCATATATAATGAACCTTGGCTCCATACAGAATGTCTTTAGGGGTGTGAGGATAGGAGGCTGGATCACCCCTTTGAAGGAAACCTGTCCACATGCACTAGGCCAGTGTATTCCACTCACAAAGATGCATGTTGACAGATGAACATGTTCATATTGGCTTGAATGCCTAGCTGCAGTATCTATACAGTACCTGTGTGGATATTGTATTCATGGATCTGTGTACATGTGCAGGGGCGGCTCTAGGATTTGCGCCGCCCCAAGCAGGGCGGCACGCTGCGGGGGACGCTCTGCCGGTCGCCAGTCCCGCGGCTCCGGTGGACCTCCTGCAGACGTGCCTGCGGATGCTCCACCGGAGCCACGGGACCAGCGGACCCTCCGCAGGCATGCCTGCGGGAGGTCCACCGGAGCTGCCTGCCACCCTCCCATAGGACGCCGCCCCAAGCGCGCGCTTGGCGCGCTGGGATCTGGAGCCGGCCCTGTACATGTGCAGCAGGCTTGCGTGTCCGCATATTTCTGCATATCTATTTGTAAGTTTCTCACTTCCCTTTACTTCTAGGTGGTGCCTTTGTCACTTCCTATCTGTCCCGCTGATTATTGGATGTGGACAGATTCAGCTGCCTTATCTTTGTTTCCAACAAGGCCACTGCATCAGCCATGCAAGGTTTTTCTGAGAGGTTGTGAAGTTACATAATACCCAGGGTGAGTGAGCTCTGTGTGTACTCTGATTTTGATCCCTTCCAGTAATTCTCATTTGTACATCTCAGCCTTATGGGCATTAAACTCCGAAAGGTGGCATCTCCCAATCAGAATCACACTTGCTTTTTTTCTTAGGACCTGTCTACATTAGGGAATTTGCATTGCTACACAGGTCTCCCATGTCTATACCAATGCAAGTTTCACTAAAGCATATAGGCTCTTCACAGCCTGCGTTACCTTTGAGAACTCAGCAGCAGTCTGCCTGTTGTTAATTGTATCGTGATAGCACCTAAAGGCCCCTTTCTCACTGTACAAGTGCATGGTAAGAGACAATCCCTGTCCTGAAAGGCTGACAGTCTAAATAGGCAAGACAGACAAAGGGTGTGAGAGGAAACAGGCACAGAGAGGTGAAATGACTTGCTCCTGCAGGTCAGTGGCACAGTTAGGAATAGGAATTAGGTCTCCTGAGTGCTAGGTTAGTGCACTATCCACTAGACTATGCTGTCTAATACTAAGATGATTTCCTGACACAGAGAAATTGAATTAATTAATTGCCCTTCTCTTTGGTGGGATTTGTTATTTATCCCAAGAAAATGCTACTGCCAAACTGGGCCCAGGCTTCAAAGGTGTTCGACATTTGTATAAAGTGCCCGTGATTTGTGTGCGTAAAATTATATGTATTGGACTGCAAGAAAAACACTGCGGGATTGATTCTCTCATTGGTGAGAAGGATTCACTTGTGTCATTTCTTCCTCTTTTCCTCACACACCCCAGACCTGGGTTAGGAGGCTCACTGATGGCATTTTGAAAGAAACAAATGAAGAGAAGTTGTTTGCCAAGAGTCAGATCTGACTTCCGTTAGTCACTGAAAAGACTCCCAGCTGGATCAGACCCTGTCGAGCCCAATTATCCCTCGGCTTACATCTAAAATACCAAAGATGATTTTCTATCACTTTATCAACATTGACTGTGAGGATATTGGACCTCTAACAGGCTCTCAGGGAATTGGGATGAATGGAGGAAACCAGCACGAGTCCCCCAAAGCTCCTGTAAGCCCAGGAGATGATTGGAATATTTATCATAGGTCATGAATATTGCAGGAATCTTCCTTGTGAAACATAGCCTGTATAGAAAGCTGTGGGTAATCTCTCCCGGGGTGAGACTGCAACCACCACCTACTGTAAAGCTCTATTTTAGACCCCCATATCACTCTGGCTTGGCCTGGAAATTGCCAGATTGACCCTAGACACCAAGAATGCTGAGCTGCAAGTAATTAAATACAAACAAGCAAACCCCCTCATTTGAAATGTTAATTTTTGTCTCACTCTCGCTCAGAAATGGCTCGTAGCTACTAAACTTGCCATGTTGTCAGCTTGTCTTGAAAATTTATGCACCAGCTATTTTTGCAAGAAAATCGGATGAAATGAAATGAAATTAACAGTTTTTGCTGTGGAGACCTTGGAGCCCAAATCTGCAGCCACTGATTTCAATGGGAGTTGTGGACCTGTGTTGGTTGTGGGGTTTTTTTTCTTTCACAGCCCAACAACCTTAAAGAATAGCCCTGGGTTAAGGACTTTGGGTTATGATGAAATACACATTTCTTTGTGCTTGATAAGAACATGTTTGATTATGTGTGGGCCATGTTCGGTTTTATGAAGGTTGTAGCTATTCATTTCCTTGGTTTTAAGAGCTTGGGTTAGTGAATATGAGAGGTTTGTACAAATGCTGTCACTTAGCAACCACAGCTGTTTTTTGAAATGCAGCTTTCTATTAGAATATAACAAGAATTGTAATCTGTGCCTCACTCTCATGGAAGGGGTTTATATTAGACAATGATGGATTCCAGCACTAAACTGTATCTTCAGTGCATGAGGATTATCCTAGTGGAGGGACATGCCTAGACTAGGAAAATCGGTTGTGTTAGCTAATGCATTTTAACTTCACTAGGTGCGAAGTCCCAGCTAAAATCCTGTTAGAGTGAGTCATGTTTTAAAATGTGTGTCTGGTTGCGATCATGTGACCTATTTTCCTACTCTAGACATGCCCTGTCTCTTTATTCAGTTCTTTCAGTCTGGTCTCCGCATAGCCTGGGACTCAGCTGGGAGCCTCACTTGTGAAAGTGGAAGAAATGAAGTCTGCCTAGGACTGCGGCGGGGTGGACCATGCCCTGAGGTCCCCTGGCTAGAGGCCTCGTGGCCTTGCCACAACCCACTCCAGCAAAGGGCAGTGGAGAGGGTCCTCCAAGCTGCCTAGAGTGACTGTGTGGAACACAGCCAATCAGAAAGGGGCTGTAGGGAACAACCAATCAGGGCCCAGCAGGCTAGTAGAAGAAGAGTTGCAGGGCCAGAGTGAGCTCAGTTCCTTTTTCCTTGGAGCTGGAGGAGTGTGTACTGGCTGAGGGAGCTACAGGACGTTAGACAGAACAGTGCTGGCAGAGACTGGCAGGAGTGAGAAGGAGCTCTGGGCTGGTGGCAGGGACTCAACTAGGACAAGGTCCTGAGATAAAGGTGAAGAACATGCTGGGGCCACAGAAAGGTGGTCCAGGGAATCATAGCAGCTGGGGCAGCTTAGTTAAAAGGACACTGCAGATGGCTACTTTCTTTAGGGTCCTTGGGCTTGGATCTGGAATTCAGGGAGGGCCTGGGTCTGCCCACCAACCACTGGGAAAGTGGCCTGGACTTTGATGCACCCCATAAGGGGAACTGAACTCTTTTAGTTGCCAGCAGAAAAGCTGGGCCCAGAGAGGGTGAGGACATTGCCTCTAAGAAGAGAGCCATGGAGTACGGTTCAATACCAGGGCCAATGCCATTTTAAAGACTGCTGGACTAATTAAGGGCCTGAGCCCAGGGAGGGCTACAAGAAAGAGAGGCCAACTGAAGGGTTCTGGGTTAGGCCCCCATTCAACTGGAAGGAGTTTTTATTTCACATATAGACTGTGTGTGACTTGGCTGGAGGGCTGAGGCCATGTCTATGCTTACAAGCTTACAGCGGCACAGATGTGCCGATACATTTACTAATGTGAAGTTAGGCTCTTATCTAAAGTTTTGGTTTTAGTCACAGCACTGTGCTATAGCTATGATAAATGTTCCTTGGAAATGTCTTGGGCCTGGTCTACATACAGGGCTTACGCTGGTACAGTCGTTGGTTAGGGATACGATTTTTTTTTTTAATTTAAACAGAAATTGTTGTCCAACGCCCAGTGTGGATGCAGTTAAATGGTATCAAAATAACTTTTCTACCAGGATAGCTTATGTCCTTCCTGTATGGGAATAAGCTATACTAGTATGACTGCATCTACACTAGCAAGGTTGCAACACTTTAATTATATCAGGGTCACTGCATCCACACTGGGGAGGGGATGAGGGAGGAGATTGTACTACTCTAACCATACTAGCATAGTTAAAAAGTGATACAACTTATGTGTGCAAGTCCTTCTTTGCTCCTCATTGTGCATTTTAAAACTGTGTAATGCAGCAGGAACACATGGGTGTGTTTTAATTTGCTATTTAAAATCCAGAGAACATTCTCCACCCAGTTGTAACAATTGTATTCATGTATCAGAGGGGTAGCCGTGTTAGTCTGGTTCTGTAGAAGCAGCTAAGAATCCTGTGGCACCTTATAGACTAACAGATGTTTTTGCAGCATGAGCTTTCGTGGGTGAATACCCACTTCTTCGGATGCAAGTCATTCAATTGTATTCATTGGTCAAATGCAGAGCATAAATGAATACAGTTGTTCCATTAACCCATATCTCTTAAAGGAAAATGTCATTTTGAAAGTGTCTCATATATGTAATACAAACAGATCTCTGGTGAAGAATGTACATTTCTACAGGCATGTGTGACGATTACATTTTAAAAGCCACCCACCTATGGGAAGGAAACTGGTTAGGCAGTTTCACTATGAAAAATCGCATTACAATTTATACAGGGGGAATCAGCAGTAACACCTTTGTTGTGGCCTTTGTCAATTGCTTTTGCGAACAGTGGCTTTGCATACTAAGAAGTACAGTTCTAACAGAGACGTCCAAGCCATACTCTGCAACCGGCTTCATCTCTTCAGACAGAGACATATCAGCGCAGAGCTGCTGGTAGCAAAAAATGCTTGTTTTCTTGTGCTCTCTGTTGGTGACTCTGCATGAGCCAATAAAGGGACAAATCCTTTCTCCTAAGCTGTGCTGAAATTTGTTGAATAAAGAAGTAATGAATTTCACATCCCCTTATATATCATGCAATAGGACTTATACTGCAAGTGTTTAGAAAAAGCTCCTATGAAATAAGCTTCTGCTCTGATGCATCTTTATACTCTAAATGTGGATACAACAGGCCGCAGCCTAAAGTTATTACTCAGATTAATAGCTGATGGCAATGGGGAATTTTGCTTATGGGTTGTATTGTGTGTATGGAAAAGGCTCCCTATGGCAGCAGCTAATGTTCTAAGTTATAAAAGCTACAACGCTTTCACAGTGGCCCCTGCAAAACGAGGCAGTGTGGGCATTGCTGGATTCCCTCCACCATAACACGTGTTATGAATGCTGATGAGCACATGTTCTTGTTCACGTACCTACAAAATCCCTTCCCCAGCATGAATGATGGCTGTTGCTGTCAGTACTCTGGATATACACAATTTAAGGAGACCACTACCCCAGCCTAGAGGCTGAAGTGTTAGATAGCAAAACCTGCAGTTTTGTGGTGGTGTATTCAGTGTGCATATTTCTGAACAGGCAGGGTATGTGCTCTGTAGGCCCTGATGAAGATTCTGTCTGAGCCGAACCCTGGTCTCTGCATTGGGGGTGAGAGTGTAGGGGTCTGCTATGAATTTAGCAAGGCACTCTCCTTGGGAAAAGCCCACATCATGAGGTGCTGTGATCACTGGAGCTCAGGAGTGAAGGGCAATATAGGCAAACTGCTTAAATTCTCAACGCCATGGCAGACTATACCAGAATATATTCAGGGATTGGGATGATGCTCTTGCTGCAGGACAAGAGTAGTTCTTTAACTTTAATCTGCTCGATAAATTGGAAGCCTTGCAAGGGCTTGGACTTACAGTCCTGACTCACCAAGAGATCAGAATGTCCTGGAGGAGACATCACTGTACCGGGAAGGGTAAACCATTGCCAGGAGGCAGATCAGGCCACGGGCACTGATCTCTCTCCTTATAGAACAGCACTAGATGACCAAGGTAGGAGGCTCATTTATTTTAAATTTGCTTGTTAGATTTTTGTTGGCACTGGGGCATTTTTCAGCAGCAAAGGCAGAACTCCCTGGGGGTCTGGAACAAGTCTAGGATATGCCATTCTGGAGATAGAGACACGACATGAACCGGGCTTTTCTTTTCAAGGGTGCAGTAAGAAAACATTCTACTTAACTCTAAAAACTGAACACCGGGGGGAGCCCAGTGGCTGAGGCTGTTGTGCCAGAACTCAGTTTCAATTCCTCTCTGAGCTGGCTCTCTGCCCTTACAAGCACCTAGGGGAATGCACCAGGTGCTGGCTGTGTCATGGTGTTCATTTACAAGTCAGGCAGCTAAGGTTTTGGTTTAAACAAGATTTATAACATCCCTAAGCACTAGCTGAATTTTTCTGCAGCAGGGAAAGTAGGGTTTTCTTTGCTGCTCTTTACCTCCCTTGATCTTTCCACCTCCCTGCCACTTTGCTGTTATGCTGCTGATTTTCATGCTGCTCAGCTCTTCCCCCCTCTTGTTGGATATGTGATTCCAGTCTCAGCCTCCCAGCACTAATGCAAGTCTTGAAGAACAGAGTGCAGTGAACAGACACATGCAAGGAACAATAAAGGAGGTCAAAACAGAAAGATCAGACGAAATGGAAGCTGTGCAAAAGTCAGTATTGTTTTTAGCCTAACTGCTGAAGTTTGAGAGCTTTTCAGTACAATACTGTTTATGAAAGTTCCAAAATTAATCCTCCTGTCACCTCCACTTGCAGACAGATGAATAAGATGCTAATTCACACTGCAGATGTAAGTAGCCCTCCCTGTCCATCACTCCAGACTGTATGTCTTTCTCTGGTGGCATATAAATCATGCACTGTGTAAGGTGGCTTCTGAATACAAGCAGGCAGGGCCCTAAACTTAGCTTCACCATCACTTCTAGCTAAAGGTGACACACAGAGGAAACAAAACAGGTAGAGTCGAGTGGCCTGGGAAGCAGGAGACCTGAGTTCTAGTCCTTAACCTTCCACACCTGTAAAAGGTGGTAATTGTACTTGTCTTTCTTTGGGTAGTTGTTTGGATTCCTTTAATGAAAGGCATTACCTAAAAAGTGTCCCTGGTTGTGATCTAATAACCCCACTCTCTTGCCCTTTAAACAGGTCAGAGAATGCCCTGCAACGTGTGTGGTGCTAGCTTTGGAGAACAATCCATCCAGCAGACACGGCTGCAGCAGTTGAGTGAAACAATCTACGCTTCCTTAAATTATCCAGACTCCTCTTGACTAACCCTCCCAGCTTCTGCAAGTGCCATGTAGGGTAAGGATCTGGCCATCTTGGTCTTATTATTATACTTTTTTTTCTTTCTTCAGTCAGATACAGCCCAAGGCTTGTATATCGTCATCAAAGGCTGCTCCTTCCAGTTGCCATAGGAGAGCTGGAGCTCTTATGTAGAAAGCTGTGTGCAGCGTGGCAGATAAGCTTATTGTCTAAATTCATTAAAGGGTATGTTGTAAACTTCCAACCTCAGCAGTTAAGTAGTCAAACCTATGTCTAGCCTCCCTGCATTGCTGCCAGTGAGCTGTTAAAAAAAGACAGACTTTGGGATGCTGCTTCACTGGCTAGCACAGCTGTTGGCAGAAGGGAATGAATGAGAGGGTATTTGAATTGAGACCGTCTCCTGAGACACTGCAGCTGGATGAGAGCTTCAGTATCCTCCATTAGCCTAAACTGAATGGCGTGTTCTTACCTTGCCAACCAGGAATGGTATAGTTTCACATCGGTGCTCAAGGGGCTTAGGTACAGTTTGACACTGTTGCCATGGCTGTGCTGTTTCACTACAGAGGAGAGGTTTTAATACAGTGTCGCTTCTTGGGCTGCTGAAGTTGTAAACTACAAATCTCCCCCAAGCTGCTTTCTAAAAGCTGTCAAATTGTCCTCAGAAAGCAGCCCTGCCACTTTGGGTATGGCTGCTAGGTGTCTAATTAAGGAGGTTTGTTGACTTGGATGAGGCAAACCCAAGTCTGACACATTACCATTTTATCAAAAAGCTCCAGCTGCCAAAGCCGTCTTCTCCCACTGGGAGTCATTCCAGCTTTTCTGAAATGGAGACTAGAGCACTCTGAAGGCTTAGCAACTGCAATTGCCCCTGCGTCACTGAAATGCAAGTGTATTGCACCTCGCATCTCATCTTCTCCCTAGGAACCTGTGCGGGAAGAAGTCAAACGTTTTTGCCAATGTAATTTTTAATTGATCTCCTGCCACAGTTACAGGAAACATTCAACACACTGATGTTATGACTCTTCCCTAAATGTTCTCCTCTGCCTCTAGGGCCCTTCACTATAGCAGGGACTCTGATTTTAGAGTGGTAGTGTAGACAAAGCAAAAATGGATAGATCCCTTTTAAAACCAGTCTACTTGAACCAGCTTTCAGCAAGTTTAACCAACCAGGCTCTAAAAAAGGGTTTATAGATTTTTTTTACCTTGTTTACACCAGCACTTTAAATCAGTTTTAAAACTTTGGGGGGGGGGGAGGGTACTTTTCTCTATGGCTTTACGTGAGGGTATATTAAAATGAAACAGATGCTTTTTTGGACTTTTTAAAAAAAAAAAGCTTTGGGCAGTGACTACAGAGTCTGAATTCAAACAGACCCTGTATTTAACAATCACTTGTTAAAATACATTGTGTTACAGTTCCCTGGCTGCACCTCTTAACTACTCTCTCATTTAAATTCCTTGCATTCTGGGCCACAGCTAGCAAGGACAACATGCCACTAATGACTGTCTAACCCGTTTGATAGCCAGCCAAGTTGTCGTCCTCACTGTTCAGACCAGTCCAAGACAGAGTCCTCCTCCTGGGCCTTTCTTTAACAGTTTCCCCTTTTGCAAGGCCTGGTTTCTACTCTTGGGTAGCAAGTAACTTCTCCTGCAGCCAGATACCAGTTTGGAATGGCTTCCTCTCTAAGCAAGAACCTGCCACTGACTTTAATAGCAGTCAGCTTCATTCTCCTCCAAGGTCCCCACAGTGGCCAGGATGTCCTGCAAGAGGGATTGAGGGCTCTTCTCAATGTGGTCACTACTTCTGTTCAGAGACCTGTGCAGCCCTTCTAAGTCCACTGTTCTCAAAACCAGCAGCACACCGTCTGGGTCTTGGGATCCAGCCTCATCAGCATCACCTCTGGGACAGGGCTTGGCACAGGAACTCCATCTCCTCAGAGTCTCTTCTAACCAAGCAATACCACGTGCTTCTGTAGACAAGCCTGCACTTGTTCCCTCCTTCAGGCTGCTCTCATCACGGAGCTCAGCTTTCAAGGCAATGAGGATATCGCAGGCTTTCTGAGCCACTGGCCTGTCACAGTCACACAAAGCACCAAACAGGAACTCAAACAGTTTCACCCGGCAGAATATCTGCAGAGACTCACTCAGATGAGTGGAGCGGGTGGCAGAGGATAAGACAGCAGCATATGGGCATGCAGCAAGGCCAAGCCGTCCAAGTGTCTGGGCAGAGAAAACTTCAGCCAGTTCCAAACCACCAGCTTTAACTTCCCAGTCTAAATCGCTGTTCACAGCTTGGAGCATGCTGGAGACAAACTGCTCAGTGTCTTTCAGTACATCTGGGTGGCCTTCTCTCAGCCAGTCAATGAAGACCCTGATCACAGCTCTTCTAGGGAAGCCCTCTGAGTCTGTTGATAAGATTTCTTTAAGCTGTGCTACAATGCTTTTCTAAGAATGAGAAAACAAGGAGGGAACATGTTTAAAAAAATGGAAACTCTTGGTTAAAGAGTTCTAAACACTCCAGTTTCTCTCTAGTGCTTCAGCATCTTAGTTAATGGCTGCAAAATCTCCTATTTGCTCATGGGAAGTTCTACTAGATTCTGCTGTGGGTTAAACAAGGGTTATCTTCCCCCTCCCTTACCTCTTTAACATTTCCATTTTCTAGGCCAGGCTTCTTTGAGATGAGATGGGTGAGGAAGGACAGCTGTCCCATGGCTGTCACAGCACTTGCTCGCACATAACTCTCTGGGTCCTCAAGAAGATCCTCTGTGAGCTTGGGCACCTCCGAAGAGAAGAGAACTTGCCTGAACCCCTCCTTCTCTGTAAATATACAGAAATCCAAAGAAAGGCTTTATTCCTCTATCCAGCCAAACTGTTTCCAGTGCAAACAGCCCCTCGTCTTACCAGGATGTCGTCTGCCTGCAGAATGAGTTGAGCTGCTGTGCAGACCAGACAACTGCTGATAAGAGCACAGGTGCACTACCACGGGCTTGTTGAATTCCAGTCAACCCCCCGCCCCCATTGTTAGAGCTCAGAAAATCTACTTGCCTTTGGTGTGCATGCAAATGAACCTCTCCCTGGCAAGTGGGTATTTACTCTCAGCTTGCTGAATTTAGGCTTTTATTTAAAAATGAATGTCTAGCTCTGATGGTTTTAAAGAACCTACCCAACACATGCTGAATAACTGATAGTGCCAGTGAGGGGTCTGCAGGCCCCATGAAACAGGTGTGAGCTTCTCAAGGCCCAGAGCCAGAGGCTGTGTGCTAGGACAAGCAGCTGGGTTGCGCACTAGAGAGTTCCACTTTGGTTTGAGGACAGAAGTAGGGAAAAGAAATTAATTCTTTCCTCTCTGCCATCAAACAGGAACTGAGCTACTGTGGGGTTAACTATGCTGGCCTCAGAGCTGGGCCTCTGCCGTGTAAGGGGGGAATGGAGGGTGACTCTGCAGTGGGCAGAAAGCCTATGCACCATGCAGGTGTGTGCTCTTGTGCAAGCCCCCCAAATCCTGCCCCACTGCCAGCTCAGTGAAACTTTATCCATTCCACTTCGAGACACTGTTGGAGAAGGGGGACATTATTATTTGCCTTTAACAGATATGAACTGCCTCCCTCCATACCTCATTGTTTCACTGCCTCCTAGTCAGATTCCTTAAAACTGCTCTGTCTGGAACTTCAGGAGGACTCAGCATTGGGACCACAGTGGGAAAATAGGATAAACCTATCGGATGACTTGTCAGGGTTTCTCATGACTTAGGCCACTCAAAAGTGTTGGGTGCGATGGGTTTGTTTTTGCAAGTAGGTGAGTTTGCAGGGTACGGGGTTTTTTTGTTTTTTTGGGGGGGGGGTGTTTCTGGGTATTAAATGCTTGGATGTGGTGATAAGCCTCAAATCTAAAATGTTAATTTCTCTGCACTTACCTCTCAGATGCTTAACCAGGAGGGTGAGAAATTCCAGAGCAGAGTCCCGTACTTCCCAGTAAGGGCTGCACAAACGCTTCTGCAGCACCAGAAACAGATCTGCACATGGCAAGCAATAGGTTTAGCTCAACAGGAAGGGACCAAGTCAGTAGTAGCAATTTTTTTTTTGTTAAACATTAGCATCCTTTAAATCATCATATGCAATATCTTTTACTGCTGTTGCATACTTCCTTCAGAGATCCCTAGCACATCTTATTGGACACTGCTCCAACAGTTGTGTTATATGTAAGTATATGTGCACCTAATATAGGGATTGTGAAAGACAGGCAGAGTAGCAGTTCTATACGAGACTACTTCTCTGTTGGAATTATTTTCCCATTACTGCTGGAATACTTTATGCCATTAGTTTGACTTTACCCCCAACAGTTTCCTTACCTCGGAGAAACTGCTCAGTCTGTTGCCAGTGATCCTTGGAGCTGGGTGCCTCTGACAAACTCACCAGCCATTTGAGTGTTGCTTGAAATGACTTCTTCAGAACCTAGAACACGACAAAGCAGGGCTACAGCAATCAGAGGGAGGCTGCCCTTCTAATATTCACTTCACGAGGCGGCATTTTTTTTGCATTTACACTGGATAACATTTGCTTAGTCTTCAATTGTAGCCAAACTGCTAGGGATAACAACCCAACATCCTCTGTTATCAAGAACTACGCTGCTGGTAAACATTGCCTAGATCAAGAATCCAATGGTGCCTGCTTGTTTTCCTAGCAGGCTCCTGGAACGTGTCTACTCTTAATACCAGCTTCTAATTTTCCAGAGTCTCAACCAGCAGGAAATCTCCAGTCATCTCAGCAATGCAATAATGTAATACCAAAAACATTGGCAAACCCAGGACCAAGTACTAGAAACCCCAAGATTGAGGGAAGTGTGATGTGACACTACTCTTGGGTACAATAACTCCTGACTGTGTTCAATATCCTTGAAAGGAAACAGTTGTATAATGGCTTAATCACATTTCTTGAGCCACTTCCTCTGTCACTCAGAGCTGAGACAGGGGCCTCTTAAGATGTTCCAGTGCAGTTGTTTGTGGTGTCAAACAGTTTCTCAGAACCACATCCTAATGACACTAGAATTACGGTTTTAGTAAACTATCACTTCAGTGATTTGTTTTCTGTACTTACAGTAGGACTGGTATCTGGACTCTTCAGGTATGCAAGGAGGATGTCAAATACACTTCCCATGAATACACTGTGACCTGAAACACAGGAAAAGTGATAGCCAACGATCAATACTAATCAGAAAAAAAAGACAAATCAACTCTTGAAATATCAATATTTATTACAGAACTATTTGTAGGGGAGGAAAGCAAGTGTAATTCCACTAAACAGCAAAATACATTATGTCTAAAAGCAGGGGAGAAAAGAAATGGCCTACCTATAAAAACTGCTTTCATCACTAATTGCTCTAACTTACCAACAGTGATGAAGATTCAGTGGTGAAGTTGATGTATGGGCTGAGAAGCCCAGAACTGAACAAACTTGGGAAACAGTTTGTTCTTATACCTCAAAATGGTGGACCCAGACCCAGAGGCTGAGAGAGGAAATGGGTACAGGACACTTTGCACCGCTACAAATCCAGAATGGCTACAAATTCCAGAAATAAGTAAATACACTGAAGCATAAAACATGGAAAACACTCACTTTCCCAGTGAGAGAGCGCGCCCAGGCTGTCAAGTGCTGACCGCTGAACTCTGAAGCAACCAATCAGGATTCTACTGATCTTGTTTCCCAGACAGGATGCTGGAGTCGCAAGGCCAATACAGAATTGCAATATTGTCACTACAGACTGTAGCAAAGGTATATGGGGCAAATCCACTGGCAAGCAGGTCTAAGAGAGAAAGCAGATAAGTTTCTAGCAAATACCTCATGCATGTGTTTGTATATGCAGTGTATGTATTTTTCTATTACAAGAGAAGTTGGAGAGGATGGGCAGAAACCTCTTTCATTCTAATGTGGCATCATCCCTGTGGTATCACAAGTCTGATAGTTATGAACCGGTTTCCTCCCACACTCCAAAAAGCTATTGCACAAATGAGGGAGGGTTACTATTAGTACTAGAGAAAGCAATTTAAAAAGGGTTTACAATAGATGAGACCTCAGAATCTGAAAGGAAACTTATGAATAGAAACTTCTGCAGTGCTAGATGGCAAACTTGGTATGGGTGGGTGAAGGAGGAAAGATGATCATCTCTCTGCCATCACTGACATGTGGTAGACAGTAGCCTCAAATCCACTGTGATGGTTGTGATGCATAAGCTAAATGCAGCCTTCTTTTAAAGCTTAAATATGCCTGTTCTGCGAGTGAGGTAGAAGCAAGATGGGAGAAGAGGGTAGTAGATTTCTTCTTTAACTAGACGTGTCACCAATGGAAAGTCCCCACTGCCAACCTTTCTCCGTGTTCTGTTTGGTTGCAGATTTTCACAATAGGGCCTATCTTAATGAAATCTTTCAAGTAACCCATTCTTTCCCCAGACCACTACCAGGTACTGCAGCTCCTCCAGATGAGCCAACGTCTGACACAGGAAGCTAGCACAAGAGGATCTGCAGGACAGAAGAGTTTCAACAGTGGCAGAATCATTCACAGACTTATTCAGCAAACCTGGAGATGGAAAGGAGGAGAGAACTGAGGTTAGAGTACAGCAATGGGTTTGAAATAGAGAGGGCAACAGAGTTTTAAGTAAAGGAAGGAATGGATTTAGTGCCATCCTTCACTGAAGAATAAGACCCTTCCCTCAGCAGGATACTGCATACCAGGGATTAGCAATGTTTGGCATGCGGCTTGCCAGGGTAAGCCCCTTGGCGGGCTGGGCCGGTTTGTTTACTTGCCACGTCTGCCGGTTCGGCTGATCACGGCTCCTACTGGCTGCGGTTCACCGCTCCAGGCCAATGGGGGCTGCGGGAAGCAGAGGCCAGCACATCCCTCATCTCGCACTGCTTCCCGCAGCCCCCATTGGCCTGGAGCGGTGAACCGCAGCCAGTGGGAGCCATAATCAGCCGAACTTGCGGACGCGGCTAGTAAACAAAGCAGCCCGGCTGCATGCCAAATGTTCCTGATCCCTGCTGTATACTCTGGCAGCTATATCACAAACACTGCTTCTTGACTTTAGTCTCACTCTTACACAACAGTTGTTACTTCAGTTGTTCACTTCCCTCCACTCATTAAAGATACTCATACCCCCATTCCTTCTGGATACAGTCTTGTCCTTTATAGGCAGATTGGTTGTTTATCCTTCACTTGTCTATAACTGTTATACCTGGGTATTCCAAGGGTTGGGAGGCTGCTTTCAGAACACAGTCCATTGGTTGAAGAACAACACTCAGAGCTTGGATCCTTACTGCCTGTGGGCTTCAAAGGAAGAAGTAGCAGTGAACACACAACAATTTGTTCTCCCTAAGCGTCTGCCCCCAAATTCTGATTAGTAAATTCATAATTCACAAGAGTAAATTCTTTCAGCCTTAAATCAGGCTGGTACTGGTGGGAGAGTAACACGTTGCCATGTGTGCCAAGCTCTGTCCCAAGCTTCCTGCGCTAAGCCAGGAGAGGGAGGAGAAAGGTCTTTGTGGTTTTCAAGCAATGTCACTGCAGTAGCTGACTCGTTTTGGTGTGAAGTTTTCCAAGAGAAGGGGGGAGGGATAGCTCAGTGGTTTGAGCATTGGCCTGCTAAACCCAGGGTTGTGAGTTCAATCCTTGAGGGGGCCATTTAGGGAACTGGGGTAAAAATCTGTCTGGGGATGGGTCCTGCTTTGAGCAGGGGGTTGGACTAGATGACCTCCTGAGGTCCCTTCCAACTCTGATATTCTATGATTGTAAAGGGACGGAATCCTGGGTGACCTTCTTCCCATCTAAACAATGTCATATACTCAGAGTGTAGGCATTACTTAACCTGCAACACTGGATCATGTGCACCCAATAATTCTCTCCTATTTACAATAAATTAAATTAATTGCTCCTCACATTTCTGGTTTAGATAGAAATCCCTAGAGCAACGATGGTGATTTCTGCTGGCAAGCAGAGAGGGTACTTCTATTAGACAGCATATGTGAAGGGGAAGGAAATAGAGGGAAGTCGTGTTTGACTTGCACTCAAGATAATGCCTACTCCGAATGTTAACTTTGGCACTAGAGAGCAAAAACAAAGTTTGCCATTCTGACCCTAGAGGCTGGCTGACTGTAGGTGGGATTTGAGAGCACGTACAGGGCATTTGATTCTCCTATACCTCCAGTTTGGAACTGGACTGTCAAACCACCAGCATGTCCAGCTCCTGGACACACTTTCTGTACCAATGGCAGTGAGTTGCACTACAAAGTTTCTCTCCTCATATAGAACACTGACAATAAGTATCAACTTATTAAAAGATTTGCAGAATAATATTCCAAGAACATAAGAAAGCTTTTTAAAGTTTGATACCAACAATTCATACCATTCCTGAAGCTTCAGTACTCCCACTGCCAAACGACCAACTTGAGCTGGGTTTAAGTGCTCCAGAGCACACGTTACTGATCTCCACAGGCTACATTCAGGGCAGCTAAACACAGGAGACCTGAAAGAAAGAAGTGTTAACATATTTTTGGGGAACACCTTGGAAAAGACAACCACATTTCTTGTAACATTTTGGACAGTATTGCATGAATCCAAGTTCCAAAGAGGTCTTTACCTTGCCATGCTAAGGAAAAGGTCCACCAGTAAGTGCCCGGTGTGGACTGGCTCCTCCTCCAAGAGATATACAATTGGCTCTGATAGCCGTGACCAAAGTACTTCAGTCCACAGATCATGACAGCAACCAAACACACTGGTTAGCAGCTTCAAGGATTGCTTGATACGAGAGGCAGAGTTGGATTTAAGGGACTCTTCAATGTGCACTATAAGCTTTTGAGCACATATTGGCCAATCACAGTCCTTTATATTTACAGGTTTAGTCTGGAATGACTGTAGAGAGAAGGTGAGCATGTGCACTAAAAGCTGATTGGCAGCTGAAGCCACAAACAGGCTAGGGTCTCCCTGCAGAGTGAAGATCACATCTATGGCTCCTATGTCAAAGGAAAAACAACAACAACAAAGCCATGACACTCAAAGAAACAAGAGGTTTGTTGCAGCTTGGAGAATTCATTGCAATCCAATCATGTATCATCTGACTTCTGAGTAACTCTCACAAATTAAAATGTAACGTTTAAAATGAAAAGAAAAACTTAATGTTACACATGAACAGACTGAGAAAAGGCAGTCTATCCATCATTGACCATATGGGGGGAAAAAGGAAATAAAAATGACAATGGCTGGTGTTGTAAAATGTCTATTTTCCACCTGTAAGATTATAGGGGCTGTGATAGGCAGCTTATACTCTCCCGCCGACATAGCGCAGTGCACACTACCACTTATGCCATTCAGGATGTGTTACTGTGGTTTACAGAGAATGAATAGAATCTTCAGGGTGTAGGAACTGACAGCTGGAGGAGGCTGTTAGTTTAGACTGATAAACTGATCTGAGTTAAGATGTTCTGTATATGTTAACAGTCTTTATTAGATACCTAGTTAAGTTACCAGCCATTAAAGACTAGTGGATTATTTGAATATAAAATACAAATAGGACTGCCCACATTGAGTAAAATCTACAAGCCCAATTAAAAGTGCATGGGAACGAAACCTGGGTTAATTTCCCTAGAGTACAATAATCCTGAACTATTTCCAATAGACTGCAAATAAGAATTTTGGCGGCTTTCTAATGCACTATTTTTACTTTGCCTATTGGGTGTGTGTTTCTCCCTCCAACATGGAGGCTATTTTTTTTTATATTGAGGAACCTTAATACATATGTTCGTGTAACAAAAATAAAGCAATACGATTAACTTTTACAACAGCTTAAGTCCCTTCTGTCATTGTTTCCTCATTTTATTTTTCTCAAAGTAAAATAATGACATCTAAACATAATATCCTACGACGATTCTGCTCATTTAACACTTAAGTGACAGATTACAATAGCCAAGGCACAGTAAGGATTTAAGAAGTTAAAGAATACTGGCAAGAAACAGTGCTCACCACAGTTGTACAAAAAATGGAGGGCGCTCTGGTGCTGCACCATGCTGTGCACCCCCTGGACCCAGCCGCTTCGCA
The DNA here is from genome assembly GCF_020497125.1 of Mauremys mutica. Taxonomy (NCBI): domain Eukaryota; kingdom Metazoa; phylum Chordata; order Testudines; family Geoemydidae; genus Mauremys; species Mauremys mutica. Next base: position 75,725,481 of record NC_059082.1, on the reverse strand, counting down.
CAGATGCCTCTTCCCACAGAGCACTGCTGAGAGGCCCCACCTCTCCAAAGAGACTGATCAACAGCTCCCTCTGCTGAGTCAAGAGGAGAGAACACAAGTAAACTATGCAGCAAGCAGTTTTTGGGGCTTGTAGGTTAGCTGTGTGTATCAATTTGATGATAACCACCGCAGTGAAACCCTACCTAATTAAAACATTTAATAAAAGGTGCTCTGCATATCTAGGGAAAACATTTGTCACATGCTTAACCAGGAGTGAGAGAAATGTTAACCATTTGAATGAGATTTTTAGAACTTTAGGAAAAATTCTAAGGCAATAACAGCCCCGTGAGGTTGTTTCCTAGCCAGGTGTTCTTTTCCCTGTAGGCCTCGATCTGACTTTACAGCACACTCTAAATTCAGCTACCACCATACAAAACAAGGGGATTTAAAAAAACATATTTCCCTCATATTTGAGGCACACTGAAACTGCTGGGTCCCCACCCTGTCCTACTCACAGGAAAAACTATGTTTAAAGATGAAAAACACTAGATAAAATTATTATTATTGTGTGCTATTACTTGAAGCACACCATATGGCAGACACAAGAAAGTGGTGCCTACATTAAGTCAGAATTCCCATGGTTTAGTGGGTTTGCAAGTCTGGCTTAATGTATTAATGTTTGCTGATCAATTTGGCATATACTAGCTGCTTTGTCTGAAGCATGTATAAGTTTTCACAAATTAAACCACTGCCCAAAATGCGTTTAGATCATTGTAAGTTTAGTGTAGATTGAAGGAGAGATACTGGTGTATACCATGGCTTTATGTGGTTTATTTTCCTCCTTCCACAATGCAACCAGTTTGAGAAAAGCATCCTGGAGCCCGGTTAGTCTGACCTCTTGTATATCACAGAGCACTAAATTTCACCCAGTTACCCTTGTATGAAGCCGAATAACTTGTGTCTGGCTAAACAATACCTTCCAAAAAGGTACCCAGTTTTGATCCAAAGACATCAAGAGATTGAGAATTCATTACTTCCCCTACTTTGTAGTTTGTTCCAGTGGTTAATCACACTCACTGTTAAATTTATGCCTAATTTCTAATTTAATCTGTCTTCTGTTTCCAGCCATTGGTTCTTGTTATGTATTTCTCTGCTAGATTAAAGAGCCCTTTAGTACACAGTTCTTTCTTCCCACGGCGGCACTTAAATAATGTAATCAAGCCACCCTCAGTCTTCTTTTTGATAAGCTAAACAGATTGCACTCTTTGTCTCTAACTGTAAAGCATTTTCTTCTGTCCTTTGAATAATTCTTGTGGTTCTCTTCTATACCTGCTTTAATTTTTAAACCACTTTTTTTTTTTTAAATGTGAACACCAGGACTGGATGTAGTATTCTAGTATTGGTCTCACTAAGACTGTACAGAAGGGTAAAATCACCTTCCTACTCCCCTATTTGTACAGCCATGGATCACATTAGTCCTTTTGGCACAGCATCACACTGGGAGCTCATGTTCAGTTGCTTATCCTTTGAGCCCTAAATCCTTTTCAGAGTCACTGCTTTCCAAGATACAGCCCCCCCATTCTGTTAGATATGGCTTGCATTCCTTGTCCATAGATGTGTAACTTTGCATTTGACTGTATTAAAACCCATTTTGTTTGAATGGGCCAGGTTACCAAATGATCCATATCACTCTGTATGACTGCCCTGTCCTCACTGTTATTTACCACTCCACCTATCTTTGTTACCTGTAAGTTTGACCAGCAGCTTTTTATATTTACTTCCAGATCACTGAATGCACTGAACAGTATATCTAGTACAGATCCCTATGGAACCCTACTAGAAACACTCCCATGTGATGATGCCCCATTGAAAACTACTTTTTGAGATCTGTCAGTTAGCCAGTAAATCCATTTAGTGTGCTCCTTTTATATGGTATAGTGCTAATTTTGCAAACAATGTTATGTGGTAGAAGTCAAATGCCTTAAAGTCTAAGTATATTACATCTACAGAGTTACCTTATCAACCACACTTTTAATTGCAGAAGAATTAAATCAGATTAATTTAACATGACCCGTTTTCCATAAAACCAGGTTGACCTACACTAGTTATATTCCTAACTTTTGATTTTTATCAACTGAATTCAATTATTAGCTTTACCATTATTTTGCCTGGAATTCATGTCAGCTTAACTAGCCTATCACTACCTAAGTCATCCCACTTGCCTTTTTTTAATATTAGGATAACATTAGCACTCTTCCAGTCTTTTGGATTTTCCCACTATTCCAAGATTTATGAAAATCAAAACCAGCATGTCACAGATCTGCTCAGCCAATGCTTTTAAGACTCTGCAGGAAAGTTATGTAGAAGTGCAGATTTAAAAATGTGTATGCCTCGTAGATGATGTCTAACATCCTCCTCAGTTGCTAATGAACTGGAAAGTACTTCATCTTCATATGATACGAATACATAATGCTGCTTCTTTCCAAATACAGAATAGAAATATTTATTGAACACTTTTGTCTTTTGTGAATTATTAAAAATTTTACCATCTCATCTAGAAATGCGCCTATACCATTGCTCGGATGTCTTTTGTTCCTAATATACTTATTGTTCTTAGCCTTGCCAGCCATTGAGTTTCCTCTAAAGTCTTTAGCTTCTCTTATCAATTTCCTACACTTTGTAACTTTTAGTTTATATTGATTACTATTTCCCCTTTTTTAATATGTTGCCTTTTTATTTCTAATTGCTGTCTTTACTTCACCACTGAAGCAGTATGGGCTTTTAGCCAAAGTTCGCCTCTTTTTTGAACGAGGAATCATGATTTTCTGGCCATCTTAAACTCTTCTTAAAAAGAGTTCCCAATCTCCATTCACATTTTTCTATCTAAGTTTTCCTCCCAGTCAATTTTGCTCAATTTTTCTCAGCCTTGGAAATTAGCTCTTTTGAAGCAGCCCATAAATATATTACTGGCTGGGGCTGTTTTGTTTGCCTACATTGACTATAAGTAAGTCATGATCACTGGTCTGTAGGCAACCACCAACTTTCAGTGAGTGATTAATTCATTTTTATCCATCATCCTGAAGTCCAAAATAGTGAGCTCACAGGGGATGAAATACTTTGTGCTAAAATGTCATGTGTGATTTTTATAAATGTGTTTTGGTAGCACATTGTAAAGCAGAGTTCTGACACTAAGCCATGTAAATTAACTGATTAATTTTGAATGATGGTATATAACCAGAATTCAGGAAATGCAAAGTTAAAACCTACTGAAGATAGTACCTGCATAGCAGCATGTACACACAACTCCCTGAAAACAGTTTACTTATTGTCACATGCCTCAAAAGATATTAACAAACGTGAGACAGTCATACAAGTGGTCATTCTATATTCAGTTTTGGGGCTGAGACATGTAATTTCTCTTCCCCTCTCCCAAGCATTTGACAGCTGTGTTCTGCATACATACCCTGTTGCATGCAAGGATGAGCAAGTAGCGGCTTTTATTGCCTTCTGTCTGCTCTGACAATCCCAGAGAGTGACTCTAGCAACAGGACTCAATGCTTGAATGACTTCAGGACTGGATTGTTCTTACTAGAAAATAACCCTACATAACTATGGTTGTATTTTATTCAGGTGAGGTCGACAAAAGCTGAGTAGTGGAAGTGCTTCTGTGATTAGTCGCTTAAGCCTTAACTTACCTGTAAATACTGGAAGCAGCTTTCAGAGGCCGCGAATATCCCTGTTAATCTCAGAATAAAGGAAAGAGTGCTAGAACTTGGATCCTTCAGTTTCAGCACGCACGTGATGAGCTCTGTCAAGCATGGATTCTCCCGTAACAGCAGCAGGCTAGATTCTGGGGAAGAAACATCCATGGAAGGTGGAGCAACAATTGACTATCATTTCTAGGACATCTTTATTTTGTATTACAGTTCTAGCAGGTTCACCTAAAAGCCAACAAGCATAAAGTGTACCCACTTAGTTGTCAGTTGGACAAGGATTCAGAAGCGTTTAAAGCACCAGCCCTTTTACAGACATTAATATTTTATTAGCTTAAGAATCTCAGCCACTTACAAGAAGTGAAACAAAACTTCCCTTTAAAGCTTTTGTGTTCTTGTTACAGTATGAAAGTGTCCAGACAGCACCCTCCAAATTGAGGGAAGCTTCTATCACCCTCAGACAAGCTACCATTTTATTTAAAACCTAGAGGTACAACCAAGTGGTATGTACAATATTAATTCTTCTTAAACACATCTGTGATGATCCCTCTGGCTACCAAGAGGCATAAGCCAAATCCAGACAGCCAAAATTACCTGTTTCAGTCAGAGTCTTAAACCAGTCCAGAAATTTCTCTAGAAAGGTGTCATCTGCAACAAGTTGCCTTGAGTCTCCTAGAACTGCACAAACAGACGGCAGGAGCTGAGAACATTCCCTGTCCATAGTGTGTCTGGTTTTCTTCTGGTAAAAGAATGTGAGAAACAAACTCAGTGGAAGTGCATCTCCATAGCAAGGAAACATTGAAAGTCAAGTAGGGAGGTACAAGGTAGACACACTTTGCTGTGAAATCTAAGGGCTTGTCTACACTACTCACTGGATCGGCGGGCAGCGATCGATCCAGCGGGGGTTGACTGATGCGATAAATTGACTGCTGAGTGCTCTCCCATCGACTCCGGTACTCCACAGGAACAAGAAGCACAAGCAGAGTCGACAGGGGAGCATCAGCTGTCAACTTACTGCAGTGAAGGCACCACAGTAAGTAGATTTAAGTATATCAACTTCAGCTACACTATTCACGTGGCAGAAGTTGCGTATCTTAGATCAACCCTGCGTAGTAGTGTAGACAAGCCTTAAGAGAGACAGTGCTTTACATCTGAAAGCCTGCAACTGAATCTGGTAACAACCAACATTTATTCTGCTGCTTTTAGCCTCAAAGTGCTTTACAAACATTAAATCATACTTTCTATTTGACTCACACTATTTCAGGAGCTAGGATGATGTAGGGATACAGGCCCAAATCCTCAAAGACAGTGGGTCTCAAACTTTTTTTCCGGCAACCCCTTTCACACAGCAAGTCTCTAAGTGCGACCCCTACCCCCAATAAATGAAACACACTTGTTTTTATATTTAATACCATTATAAATGCTGGAGGCAAAAGGGGTTTGGGGTGGAGGTTGACAGCTCACAACCCCCCCGCCCCCATGTAATAACCTCGTGACCCCCTGAGGGGGTCCCAACCCCCAGTTTGAGAACCCCCTGCTCAAAGGGATCCCAAATAAATACCACTGAGGACCTGGCCCACAGACCCTTTCAGCTCTCAGCGTGCGGGCTGAGCCATCTACCCACAGCTGCTCCGCAGGCTCCCTGGAGCCCAGCTGTCCGGGCTCTCGCTCCAGGCACAGGGGGCGAGGACAGCCTGCCGCCCCGGGGTGTGTGTGTGACCCCGGGCCCCGCTCCAGCCGACCTCCCCCTGCGGCGCCGGGCTCTCTGTTCGCGGGGGACGGGGGGGGGTCAGGTCTCCTCCCGGAAGCACCGAGCAGGGGAACGGGGCTGACTGAGGGACTCTGGAGCCGGGCCGCGGCACCCACCTCACCACAGACAGCGCCGGTTTCAGACCGGCCGCCAGCTACACCTCCCACCTACTGTCGTAAAACGGCGCAGAAGCGGAATAGCCAAGGGGCGGAGCTGTGGGAGGCTGTGCCGGGGGGGTTTCTGGGGGTAAAGTTGTACCGATAGTGGGGGGCGGGGGCATTTCTGCGCACAAACGTGCACTGGTATTAACTAAAGTGGTGCAGATCCCTGTGTGGACACGCTTTACTGGTTTGAGAGTGATCATAGCAATTTTCATCAGTAGCAGCAAGCTATGGCGCTCTGTCAGGTTTAAATCAGAGTGTCTGTGTACACTGGCACTTCAGCTTTGGCTTCACTGAATAAAAGGTGTGTGTGAGGGGATTTCAATTGCAAGAGCTATCTCCAGTTAGCTGTCACTAAGGTAAAATCCTAGCGGAGACAAGGCAAGTTCTTCCCCTGATGTTCCTAGTTAAGATGAGCCCCAGTGATGATTGTAGGAATACCCAATAAGGATATAAACTATACTGGTGTGAGGCAGCTTATACTGATATAACTGTGTCCACACTAGGGATCGTATCCATTTAACTATATTGTTAGACTATCACACTTCTAACTGAAACTGTGCAGCCCAGGCCTACTTGTTGGCAGCTATGCACAGGGTTCTTTACAAACAGTTAAGCTCCATTTATACAGCAGGAGGCTTGAGAGGTAGAGGGAACCTAAAGATCATATACTGTTCTTTATGGAGGAGAAATCAGTTACATTTCGGGTGTATCTCAAAGAATCATCTCATTAATCTCACCTCCCCAAATCATCAGGCTGGCCCTAGTGATCAGGAGGCAGTTATATTTGGGGAATGGAAAACTATAAGCCTGTCCAAAAATGGTAAGGCTGACTCTGTGAGAGGTGAGCTGGAAGGACAGTTCCCACTTGATCTGAATTCAGAAATCTGTTTCTTTTTCTGAAAGCAAGACCCTGAGAACCTCTGGGGATTTCTGCTTGCTGAAGGACCACTTGATGGCACTATTGCTCCACATAAATATCTACAAAGCCCCTTTGGTGTTTGTCATCCCAATATGATTTTTAATGACATCAGGTAAGTGTTAATGCTCTTTTTATTGGGTTTAGGGTTTGCTGGTTTTCATTGTATTATTCTTACTTTAACAAATGAGATAGATCCCCATCCTGAGCGCGTTGTGTGGGATCATGCCTCTCAGCTATCCCTTATGATGAGAGAGAATGCTATCCCCACGCAAGCTTGAGGTGTAAATTATCAACACTAGACATGTGGAATCTGGAAACCAGTTATAGAAGTGTAATTTAAATGTTGTAGTAATGTAAATGCAGCGAGGCTAGCTTTCTTGTGTCCCTTGTCATTGCCACTGTCCCACAACAGGTCCTGTGCTTGGGCCTTAGGAAATTAAAGATACGTATGCCTACAATAACCCTTTTCCCCAACATTTTCCCACTGTTGCTACTACTAGCTCAGTTCCACTGTTGGTATCAACTATAAGAGCACTACTAGCTCAGTTCCACTATTGGTATCAACTATAAGAGCACTGGCATAAATGAGTAACAGTGCTGGCTTTTTTACCACAAGGTCATTTGGAACTTCTCTGGGTAGGGTTAGACAACAAGGTGGTAAAATACACATTGGACTCTGCAAGAGTGCAGTCTACACTAGCACTTCCAGTGGTAGAACTGGTGGTAGGTAGTAACTGGGAAATTTTGGAGTGTAGACACAGTCATCTGTGTGTCAATTGCAGCAAGATGCGATGCTTGAAAGAAAAAAATATATAATGGTGAATAATAGAAACCAGGATACCAATAATACTTTTCACTTCAGTGGTGCCTTCCATCAGAGGATCTGAAAGCACCATACAAACATTCATGAATTAGGTTTCACACACACACACACACACACAGGAATGAGGTATTAACTCCCTTTTACAGATGGAGAAAGGAGGCACAGAGCAGCTGACTGACTTGTCCATGGCCACACAGGGAGTTGGTGGGGGGCTGAGATTCATATTTAATCCTTTGACATCTGGACCTGGGGCTATAAGAAAAAGACCAGATTTTGTGCCATTGGCCAGACTGCATGAAGACCCACCGGTGCCATCTGTACATGGCCTTGAGTGCCAGCATCAGGTGCCGCGGGGGGCCTTGAGAACCAGCCCTCCATGGGGATCAGCGTCTGACCATGGCCTTATTGGAGAGGGCCCAGAGGAGGGTCCCTCATGTTGGGTGCCAGACCAGACTCTGTACGTGGGGCCCTTGTGTGGGTGTCTGGCCCTCGCCTGGGTAACCCCATCAGTAGGGCTTCCCCAGTCCCTGCCTGCTGGCTTCCCCAGCCGACCTCATTACTCCCCTGCTCTGTGTTCTCCCAACTCCGAGCAAACACTTGGTTGTCCCAGCCCCGTGACGAAGCCGCTTCCCCAAACGCCGGGCGCAGAGACTCTTGGCCCGGGCGTCCCGTGCCCTGTTCATCCGGGTATTGGCGCGGCTGCCGCGGCTGGTTGCCATGGACTCGGAAACCCGGAAGTTCTGAGGGGAGGGGGCTCGATCCAGGCCGGCACCGCCGGTCGCTGCCCTTCAGGCCGCCCTGTCCTCCCTCCCGCCTGGTGACATGCCCCTGCCGAGCCCGCTCCCCCGAAGCGGCTCCTGTGATCCGGCCGCTCCCTGAGCGCCGCTCGCGCCATGTCCCTAGCGACCAGCGAGGCGGCCACGGAGGGGGAGCTGGTGAGCACGGGAACAAGGGACCGAGGGAATCGAATGGGAGCGGCTGGAAGAGCGGCTGGGACCGGGGGGAGATGGAGAGAGGGGGCAGTGGGACCGGGGGAGATGGGGAGGGGGGGCAGTGGGACTGGGACCGGGGGAGATGGGGAGGGGGGCAGTGGTGGGATTGGGACCGGGGGAGATGGGGAGGGGGGGCAGTGGGGGGACTGGGACCAGGGGAGATGGGGAGGGGGGCAGTGGGGGGACTGGGACAGGGGGAGATGGGGAGGGGGGGCAGTGGGACTGGGGGAGAGGGGGAGGGGGGCAGTGGTGGGACTGGGACCAGGGGAGATGGGGAGGGGGGCAGTGGGGGGACTGGGACCAGGGGAGATGGGGAGGGGGGCAGTGGGGGGACTGGGACAGGGGGAGATGGGGAGGGGGGCCAGTGGGACTGGGGGAGAGGGGGAGGGGGGCAGTGGGGGGACTGGGACCAGGGGAGATGGGGAGGGGGGCAGTGGGGGGACTGGGACCAGGGGAGATGGGGAGGGGGGCAGTGGGACCGGGGGAGAGGGGGAGGGGGGCAGTGGTGGGACTGGGACCAGGGGAGATGGGGAGGGGGGCAGTGGGACCGGGACTGGAGACAGTGGGGTTGGGGCAGGGGTTGCGAGACAGTGGGACTGAGACAGGATGAGATGGGACGGAGGTAGAGGCACCAGGGCAGGGGACATTGGGACTGGGACCAGGGCAGATGGGGAGGGGGACATTGGGACCAGGGACAGGACCAAGACTGATGGGGTTGGGGGACAATGGGACCGGGGCAGATGTGTGGTGTGGCGTGGAGAGGCTGTGGGAGTTGAAGGGTAGGACTGGGATGCCCACTACCCTAGAGTCCCTGGGGCAAGTACAACCTTCTCTCCAGTAGCATGTAAGGTGGGGCATCATCATGTCAACGAGGACACTGCAGTGATGACACCATACTATGCATTCTTAATATGATGTGCCTGGGATTGTGCATGCTGTGGTGACACCAAGGGGCTTTGACATCATGGAGTGTGATAAGGAACTATCTAGCTCAGTTCCTATTTTGGCACCCATCACCATAGTTTCTGAGCACCTCTTGAGAAGACTCCAGTGATATTGTGCTCTTCCTTCCCCACTGACAAGAGACGGGGTTAAGTTTTTTTTCTAAATGGATGTGATGACAGTGTCATGCACTGAGGTACTGATGTGGCCTGGTGGTTTGACTCCTCTTGATCCGATATTTCTCAGCAGCTCGGTGTCAATGCCTCCTCACACTGTAGCGAGGTTTGCACATGTTGTGAAGATGCCATATAACTCTTCCCCTGTCTGTGCTTTAGTGTCCTATCTGTAAAATTACTTCCCTGTCACCTCCATTGCACTAGACTTCTTGAGTTCATCTGCTGAAAGCCATACTGTTCTATTATTATCTGGCACAGTCTTTCTATCTGTCCCTTTTGTTTAACCTCCTCAAGGAGAGAAGGAGATGCAGGTTTTCAGGAGTAGGAGATTCTATCCGTTGAAGATTTATATGCACATTAGTTAGTTTTGCTTCTCACCCGCTGTTGTTTATCTGTCCTTGTTGCTGCTGTTCCCTATCTAATTGCTAACGTAGCCGATGGAGTTTCATAGTGATATCCAGCAGTGTGATAAAATGCTCCAAGAATAACAAAAATAACCTGTCAGTATGCTGCTAGGAACATTGACCCAGGAAATTAAAAACTGTATGGCATAGTGTATAAAATGTATGCCTACCTGCACTCAGCCAGGCCGAAAATCTGCTTTATCTGTTCTTAATATTTTCTATGCTGCCTTCTTTCCTGTCAGCCAACACTTTAAAATCTGCTTTACCTCTTCTCCTGCTTCTCACAATGAGCTAGATCTGGATCTTGCCTAGGAACAGAGCTGCATCTGTAAGCGCCAGTGAAGCCAGCAGCAAGCGGAAATGAATTGCATGGTCCTTTCTGCAAGGGCAACATAACATGAAAATCATATGAAATTGAAATTTTCCAAACTTTCCTTCTGGCCTGGACATACTCGTGTATGACAAGTAGGCAGAGATCATCCATTGGCTCAGTATGAAGAGATCGTACTCTTCTATGTTGGTGCAATGTTAAACCAATAGTTATTTTCAGGTACTGTGATCTGAAGGGATAAACATGGGAAACCTATCCATCTACCTATTTTAGATACTTGTATGGCCACCATCACCTTAGTGTCTCACAGTCTTTAGTGTGTTTATACTCCCAACACCCAGCGAGGTAGGGAAGTGCTGTTATCCTCATTTTACAGAACGGAAGCTGAGGCACAGAAGCGAAGTGACTTGCCTAAGGTCACAAGGGAAATCTGTGGCAGAGTAGGGAACTGAACACGGGTCTCGTAAGTGCCCTAACCACTGGACAATCCTTTCTCTCTGAATTCCAATGCTGACTCTTTCACTGACTCACTGCCTAACCCTGGTAAAATCACTGAACTTTGCTATGCTTCTGGTTCCTTGACTTTAAAATGAGGATGGTGATACTTCCCTCTCAGGGCTGTTGTGAGGGTTGCTTAATGTTGAAATTGAAAATGTGAAGCAGTGTATAAGTGCTAAGGTATTAATACTGAACTAATTAGAGACCCTGTAAGTGGGAGAGTGTTGTGATTAATATGAGCATCTCTGGTCATATTCCATCTAGAATATAACGAACACTGAAAAATAGTTACTACTTATTAACTGCAAAATTACTTGAGAGAGAGGCTTACAGGTACATCATACTCTTTTATTAGACTAAAGGCACTGAAAAGCGGGCATGAAGATATGAAGTTGGCCTTCCTACCAACTGCTCTGGCCATCCCACCCAGCATTGTCACTATCTGTCAAAGAAAAGATAGTGATGATTTAAAAATAATAATAGAAATGTTATTTAATGAGAAGTGAGATTTTTATTACATGCTTAGGAAAATGTTAAGGTTTCCATGGACATTTGTCATTTACTTTATATGTAATCCTTATGTTACTACCTTTTCTGAAATTGATTTATCACTCTGCAGTGATTTTTCATTCTACACCTACTGATACTGTCTGATATTGTGAATAAGCAGTCCAGGTTGCTGTAGCTCAGGTTTTCAACATTTTAGGGTCAGATCTTGCAGAGGCTTCCTCTTTAGGAAATGTTTCCCAACTACACTGTCTCTTTGTAAATGCAGTGACAGAGTACACAGTTGAATTTACTGCAGTGATCGTTATAAAAAACGGGTATTATTTAAGTTCTGGTGATCTATATATTAACCAACCATCTAAAGAGCAGAAAAGGTTATATTGTACATATCTACTCCCCAGGGAGATGACAGTCTGTCTGCTGTAACCTACGAATCTGACACAGAGATGGTGAGTTTTATCATCAATGTGCTTTTTGTAAACACTTGAAAAAACTTCTCAGAATCTGCTTGTACTCCACACAGCATATCCCGGTTATGTCTACTGATTATTGATAGATACTTTAGAAAGTAGAGCTAACTATATTGTTCCAACAAAGAATTTGACATGTGGGGGCTCCAGTAATTCCAAACATTATTGGTCTTTCAAAATTCTCATGCTTGGTCTGAAACACTTTGTAAATTACATTCAGGGAATTTCTCAATACCATCAAGTTAAGGGACCCTAAGTTGTCTGTCTAGTACGCTCTAGTTGAATTGAACAAGTAAGGGTTCTTCCATCTTTTAGGGAATTGTAAGCTCCATTCTCTGCCCTGTAATAGTCCTGCATCTCTAAGGACTTGCTGATTTCCATATTTAAGATAGACAGGTAAACCTCACAGAGTTGTTCAATAAATGAGCAAAAATAGGTAGCTTTGGCTTTGTAGCATGCACCATTGTGGGGCAGCACTTTAATTATGGTGGGTTGCTTTGTTCTGGCGTGCATTTATTTTCATTCATTTGCTGTAGCCTGCTACAGTGGCATTTGAACTTTGGTAAAACTAGACCAGTTGGGATAGCTATGTTGAATCCCTTTTGTTCTACATGTAGTCATGCACTACAGTCCTGTTTCTTAAGCGAGTTAATATTGTTTTATTAGATCTCTGCCGATTCCCCATTAGAAGTGGCTGCAGTTTCTGTTTTTCAGATTACTTGTTGAGGTGTTTTAGGAATGGGCGAGTTTGAATACAGAAAGCCTATTTTTCTTTTTCTTCCAGAAACGGAAGAAGAAAACTTCTCATAAACCCCCAAAGTCACCAAGTAAGTGTTACCAAATTTTTTCTTCTGTCTTCTTTGTCCTGAATGAGATTGTTCTCCATGGAACACAACACCTTGAAGAGATGCCCAAAATAAGAGCATCTGTGATTCTCCTATGGAATGTGAAGCCTTCCCAGCTGAGTGTTATATTGTATAACAAGAGACATTTGACTTTTCTAGGAGTTGGATTGGAGTTTACAGTTTTCTGGAGATTCTTGTGCAGGGCACTAACTGAGTAGTAATGCACTTTTCCCTTGTGGTGGCAAGCAGTTTGCAGATAAAATCACTGTTTGCCTTTTATTTCCTTGAAGAAATGCTGTGTCCTTTGCTGTTCCTGGGCAGAAAGAGATCCAAAGTTTTGGGGTCTAGAAGTACTGAAGCAGGCATCCTAACATCCAATGGACCTAGTGGGTTGCAGAGTATCTGGGTCATGGAGGCTACAGAAGGATTTAAGCCATTCCATTTTTCATTTAGCACTATAATTCTGCGGTTAAGGAAATTGCCCTCTGTTGTCATGGAATCCTTAATATTTATAAACTGCAGATAAAACCTTTTATTCATTTTTAATAAATAATAAATAAACTGTCTAATATTCAATTTATCTTTTGGGAATTTGTTTTTCATACCTTATGTTTATGTGTTTTATAAATAGTATATAATATTTCTAAACAGGGACTTTTTCTAACGTGCTAGGTTTTGATTAGGTGCTTCCCTTTCTTTGTACCTATAAATGCCTTCTTCTTTCTGAACTACCTATGACTATATGATCAATTTGTCTTAAAAATAGTACTTTTATTTCTGTCATGGCCTTTGTGACATCACTTTTGACTATGCTTTTATTGATGTCATAAAGACTGTGACAAACTTGCACGTAAAAGTGTTCTCTTCTGTTGAGCCATACAATATCTTTTGTGTAGGTAGAGCATATATGTATACTCTCTTTTTAATAGATCATTTCAATGTATTAATTTAGGTGTGTGTATATTTCTTATGGGTGATAGATGTGTTTAAAGTGTACGCACAAATATGTCGGTATATATTAAGTCATGTGATTATTCCTCTTTTTCTAAACGTACTCATCTCTGTAGCAACTATTTCTGGAAGGCGGACTTTTTTCTTATTTTGATATGGCTATGTTCCACTTGCCTTTTGTTGTTGTTTTTAAGAGCTAAGCATTTAAGGTGTTATAAAATGTATTTTGTTAATTCGGAAGACTGTATCAGGGATTATGTTCAAGAAGGAGAAAATTGTTTTGTGACATGAACTGTATTAATGCTATGAAATATTTTCTCTTGCCTTAGAATCTCCATATATCTCCAGCACATACCTGCATCCTAAAAAGGCTGCAGTTTGGAGGTCCTTGAAGGGAACAGGGATCATACACCATGAGAACCCAATGGCTAGAACACCAAGGCAGATGTGGCTAGGATCTCTGAAGCAAGGTATCAGTGTAGTAATTCCATCCACATCTGCAAGTGAAATTTCATAGGGTTTATAATGCAGTCCTGATTTAAGTGGGTTCAGCTTTCATTCAGTCCAGTATAAATTAATCTTGTTTACTTCAGGGTTGCATTTGGTCCACCATAATGTTTTACATTTAAAAGTTTGCTTAAGACCATTTTTGTTGGTTGATCAATATTTGCATAACTTTCTCTTCAGTGTTGAGTACCTATAGGCTCTGGGATGCCTCCAAACAGAAATATGTCCTTGATTAGATGCCTAGCTGGAATTTACTTTGCTGGTGTCTGGTTCGTTTGTTAGGAATGAATTTGACTTACATAATTCTTGACGGTATTTGGATGTACTTGTTTTTAGTGGGGGTTCGTAGAGGCAGCCAGAGCTGTTCTGGGCCTTGCTGTTGCATTCACTCAGGGTGAATTTAATGTATAGTTATCTGTTTCTTTTTTCTCATTACTAGCAGGTATGAGCCAGGCCCTGAAATCAGACTTTGATGTGACACATGCACGGACTAACCTTTCCAGCAGCACTCCAGAATATCTAAAGGAAGCTCTAGGCATGAAAAAGCCAAAGCATGCTCGTTCTTCTAGCAATGGTGAGCTCATAAATTAGGCAACATCGTTTTGTTTAAGATCCTTGCTTTTGTATGCAACTCCTCTAGTTCTAACCCATAGAACAAACTCTCAAAGGGTGGTTCTCTGTGAGCTGTCTGGTCACATGGTGCTTGCGCTCCTTATTTCTAGCAACTTAAGTACATAAGACATCTGCCTACCTGAAATTCTGTGTAAAGTATTGACTCCTTTCGTTACTTCTTTCTATAAAGTGTTTGTGATACATTATGTTACTGTGTAAAAATCAGTTTGATTGTATGAGAAAATCAAAAGGAACACACACACTTGAATATTGCTTTTTCTCCCTTTAGCAATAAATTATTTAAAAATCACACTTCTGTCTGAAAATTTTGTTACAAGAAACACCTAAGATTCCTATAACTTACAAGGCTAGAAAAGTACACATTTTTCTTTTTTTTTCCAAAGTATTGTGTGGCTTTTGTAAGTTGTTGGTTTCAGTATTTTCCATTATATGGTTCATTAGTTTGTCTTGGTTTTGTGTGCATCTTTCATACAGGAACTGCAGGGAGAGAGGTTTGTTGTTGTTGTTGTTTTTTAAAGAAAAAATTGCCCCCAAAATCTGACAGGGGTTTCAGGTGCAGCTGCAGCAGCTGAAACTCTTTCAGTTTTCAGTTTATTTTTTTTAATTGACTAAATTCAAATTCATGCTCTTAAAGCATTATTTATTATCTATGCGATTGTCATTCAGAAAAAGAAATGCCTGTTTTAGATTTCCTTTTGTCAAGAGTTTTCCTTATTTTGTGTCTTTCTTTCTGTAGGCTACATCCCTGGAACACCTGACTACAAAGAAAAGGAAGATATGTATGATGAGATTATTGAACTGAAGAAGGTACAGTTGCTTTGCTACTTGAATAGAAAAAGTCCTATGTTCTGCCTCATCCATCTGTGGGTACCCAGCCCTGACCAGATCAGCAGGGTCTGGTGCCTGGAAGAGCCACCAAGCTTCTTCATTTCAGTAATGTATGGACTGAATTGAAACCATGCCTATTTAAAGATATTTCATTTTACTAATGGTGTGATAGTCAGTTCTTCTTGATGTGGGAGGCCATGTAGTATACCCAAAAGACTGAACAAACCCTTGCCTGGACTTTGAAAAGGTTGATTGGGGTTGGTTCCTTTGCCACTTGAATTTCCATAGCAGCCCCTGATTATTCTTTTAGTGATTAAAAGTCAGCCAGTTGGGTCTATTTGTACATGAAGATGGGTGTTGGGCTTGACTCCTGGGCAAAGCTGAGCTGAGATGGAGGTACCTGTAGACAATCATCTTGGCTGCTCCAGTGGCTCCAGTAAAGTTGCCCTTCCACTGAAGTCTCTTTTTTCCCCCTCTTCTCCATACCCTGCAACTTCCCCTCTTAATCAGTCCTAATCCAACATGATGGTCCTCTTCTTGCTTTTTCTTCATCATGAGTGCTAACTATTTTAATTGGGTTGCTCTTGGTGTCCAAGAGTGAGTTAATTGTAAAAGCCTGGAGAACTTGGGCAGAATTTGTAGATGAACCTGTTCTTTTTTTGTTCCATTTTAGACAATACAGGTTCAGAAAAGTGAGGGGGATCGGATGAAAACAAAGATCCGACGACTGGAGGAGGAGAACAACAGGAAAGATCGACAAATTGAGCAGCTGTTGGATCCTTCCAGGGTGAGTCTTGTAACCTTTCCCAGTAGCATAGCTGACAGCAGGATGTTAGTTTACAGTATTAGGCAAGATAGTGAAAGTGGTGTTTTTGAATTTTTAGTGTCAAACTGAAAGGTCAGCCTGCTCTGAGTCAGTAAGGGAAAAAACTCATGTCTCAGACATGAAAAGTCTGTAACATGATGGCTCCAACTTGAATATGGTTTCTAGGAACTTTCAAGGTAAGTGTGGTAGGGGAGCACAGGAGGTAATACTAAATCAGGCCTGCCCCTGCGCCCATCATTTCTCTACTCTGATTGTAGTAATGGCGAGCTTGCCTAAGACAGAGAAACAGCTGATGATTTCTGTTCTGTGTATCCAAGTTTGCCGTTCCAATCTATCCATTAACTGGAAGCACAAAATTAAATTCAAGGACAAGTTACAGCATATGTCATAGTTTATAGATGGGTTTATTTAGGAGAAGATAATTGTCATTTCTACTGGCAAATTTAAGCCCACATATTGAGTTATTTACCTGATGGTGGGGAGCCAAGCCCTGTGCACAGTGAATGGCAGGTATGGTCCTGCCTCCTCACCTGTAGAGCAGAAGGAAAACCCTATTGTAAGACCAGTAAGCCTAGAAGAGAAATTCTTGGTCTTTACTGTAATGGGTGGCACAAAAAATCCTTAGATGAGTGTAAGAACATGTTCGTGGGCTGGAGGCTAGGAGGAAAATCTGCAGGGAGGAAGCTGAAGAAGAATTTAACAAAACTAAGTTGATTTTGTTGTCTTCTGTTACAGGGCTCTGATTTTGCCCAGACTTTGGCAGAGAAGAACGATACTAGATGGGTAATTGTTTCTTCACCTGCACTTTCAAATATGATTTTTCTCCTTTCCAGCTGAACGCTTACTAGTAGAAGAATATCCAAGATACAGGAGGAGACCATACAGTTTAATTAGGCAGTCATATAAATGATGTCTTCATTATTGCCAAATATAAGACCTGTAACAAAGGTCTAGAATTAACAGCAATTCAAAGCGCCTTTTCTCATCCTCGGGATGAATGTGTTTGCATCAATACATCAGCTTATTCATAACCCTGAATTTAGCAGAGTAGATGTACATTTGCACTCTCCACTTCTTTTCCCACGCCCCCTAACAGTGAATGGATGCAATTATCAAAGTTTGTTTTTATTTAGTGACTACATGCTATGTGAAATTCATTAAAGATAAGTGCACAGTGCTATCTTTAGGAAGGAAAATTCAAATGCGCAACTTCAAAATGGAACATAACTGGCCAAGTGGCAGTACTGCAAAAAAATCTGGTGGTTATAGGGGATCACAAATTGAAGATGAACCAACAATGCCAAAAAGGCTAAGATCATTCTGGGGTGTATAAACTGAAGAGTTGTGTGTAACACATGGACGGTAATTGTTCTACTTTATTCAGCACTGGTGAACCTCAGCTGGAGTATTGGATCCTGTTTTGGGTGCCACACATTAAGAAGGATGTGGACAAACTGGAGACAGTCTAGAGGAGAACAACAAAAATAATAAAAGGTTTAGACAACCTGATCTTTGAGGAAAGGTTAAAAAAACTGGGCATGTTTAGTCTTGAGAATTGAAAACTGAGAGGTGACCTTAGAAAGGGCTGTTAGAAAGAGGATGGTGAGTAATTATTCTTCTTGTCCACTGAAGGTAGGACAAGAAGTAATGGGCTTAATCTGCAACAAGGGAGATTTAGGTTAGATATTAAGAAAAACTTCCTAACTATAAGGATAGGTATGCACTGGAATAGGTTACCAAGGGATGTTGTGGAATCCCCATCATTGGAGGTTTTTAAGAACAGGTAAGACAAACACCTGTTGGGTCTAGATATGTTTGGTCCTGCCTCAGCATGGGGATGGACTAGATGACCTCTTGAGGTCCTTTCCAACCTTACATTTCTGTGACTGTATGCTTATGTATTAGTAGTGTTTGCACTCACCTCTTAAAGTGGTTATATTTAAACTAGCTGTTTATTAGGCATCTGATTTAACTCTCTCCCTCTAAGGATAGCAGTAATGCTTACAGTTTGTTTATCCTGTTATACATATGGCTAAATATTTCTGATTAGATAGCTTTAGAAAGATGAAATGGGATTCCTGGGAAACAGGAATTCTGACTGGAGATTCTGAGATTTCTCTAGAACTGATGAACCGTGTTCTTTCCTTTCGGTAGGTAATCAATGGGCTGAAGCAGAAGATTCTCAAGCTGGAACAGCAATGCAAAGAGAAAGACAACGCTATCAAGTATGATTCTTTTGGGGGCAAGGAAATATATTGGACAAGAGGGGGAAGGGAATTGGACATCCATTTTCTTATGGAGTTAGATTCTTTGACTCATTGGGAAAGATGAATTAAGTCATAACCACATGTGACTCTCGCCATACCCTTCCCAGATATTTTAAACCATTAATGGTCATTCCTTCCTTATAAGATTTCCTGAGGATACTGTTGTATTCTTCCATTTTCAGTAAATTCCAGACAGATGTGAAGACCACTAATTTGGAAGAGATGAGGATTGCTATGGAGACCTACTATGAGGAGGTACATCTGGTGAGGCCGCTGCCCGTGTAAACGGGAGGAGAGGTTCAATTATAGATTCTAGGTAGAAACCCTGAACAGTTTTACACTTGTTTCCTAGAGCCCAGCTGTACCTGTCTGTGTGTGAAAGTCAAGTAGACACGTGTGTGTGTTTTGTATATATATATAAAAGCACCAACTAGGTGTACTTGTAAAAGCCTTGATGTAAAGCAGAAAACCTATTTTTAATTAAACAAGACAAGTAATGAAACTAATACAGTGTACAGCTCTGAGCACAGCATCCAAATTAATGCCAGTAGGACCATACTCTTTTTTGGCCATGGCATTGTTACCTGTGCTAATGCCACAAGGATCTTACTTTTATTTTCACTTACCAGACGCTGCATAGTAGGTTAGCATTCTGAGCTTTCCAATAGTTAAGTCTTTTCTGTGTCCATTAAGGCAATCTATCTTTTATACTTCAGATTCATCGTCTCCAAACCCTGCTGGCAAAATCTGAGGCTGTGGGGAAAAAGTATGTTTATTTCTTTTGGGACGTGTGCATGTATATGTTTTTGGTATATACTTTGTATACTATCCTAAGTGATGGAAAACAATTGCATGTAAATTGTTGTTTGTCTCATAACTTAGATACTGGTGGATTTGCTTTTCCACACTACCTCTGTTGACTTCACAGCACGCATGTCATGCCCATGTTGCTTCCACGGTAGATCTATCACTCTGAATTGATGGGCTTTTAATGAGGAAAACAAAAGGGATCTATCTCAATTAGAGTTTTAAATTCCCATCCTGTATCACCAAAACAGGATCCCTCTAAAGAGACACTACATCAAAAGAACACTCTCATTGTCAAACAGAACAAAGAAATACATTTTACTTTACAGGGAAACCAAATATTAAAGCTGTTTGAAAACGAAGCAAAACATTTTAAAGCAGAGCAATTGAAAGCTCAAAAAAGAATTTCTAGCATTTATTCCTCATAAAAGAAAATCCATTTCTTTACCCCCAAAATTGAACTGCTTCTCCTGGCAACATTACATGTATAGAGATTGTTGGATATTTGATTTGTGCACATTTAAGTCACTTATGTAGACTACTCTAGAATGTGTGCTGCAAATAAAGAAAGTGCTTTGGTGTGAAAATAATCCAGTAGTGCAGGGGCATTGGTCCACAGTATGACTGAGACAGATTAGTGGTAGCAGTTAGGAGGTGTTAGGATGTCGTAAGAGTGAGACATAGAGCAGTGTCTCTGCATACATTTCTGGTTGTGTGATTGCTGCTTATGTAGGCATATCCAAGCTAGCTGTGCTTTAGCTAGATCAAAGCTAGCTTGAGTAACAATAGCTGTGAAGCCACGGCAGCATGGACGCAAGCTAGCATGGGCATGAACGTGGGCTAGCCACTCAAGTATGTACCCAGGGTCAGGAACTAGTCTGTGCCGCTGCCACTGCTGCTGCAGATACGCTGCTACTGTCACTCAAGCTAGCCTTGATCTAGTACAGATCAAAGGTAGCTCAGATATGCTTACATGATCTACAGTTACACCTCCTGATTGTGGTGTAGACATCCCCTTAGGCCAGTTTACCAGTGCTTGTCCCTGATGGACCAGGGATCAAGAGGAGATGCATGCGGGGCAAAACATTCTGTAGCGAGTCTAAAAATAAAACACAAAGGCAAAATATAAAATATTAATAACTTTATAGTGTGTCACCTGCCCAACCAATGGCACACAGGAGAAAGATAACTGATAACTGAATGCTGCACTAACATGTCTGAAAATTTAGCTTAGAAATTACTTGTAATGCTTTGCTCCTTCTTCCCAAATGCACCCTTCCCTCTCCTAACCCCAATCTGCTTGTTTATTGAGTGTGGGGTGTTTTCTCATTTGTTTGTAGTTACTGCCTATGTGTGCTGTGTTTGAGGCTAAACCCCTGCTCTTGTCCCCTTTTCCAAGCACAGATCCCTTCCAGAGAGCAGAGAATCCCAGAAACGGCTGAAGGTGCTGAATGCTGCTGTTCTGCGATTATCCAAAAACCTCAAAGAGCTGCAGGATGAAAATAAGAGCCTGAAAGCAGATCTAGACCGAGTGCTGAGCAGTTCCCCAGCTTCCACCAAAACAAAAAGTATGTGTTGAAAAGTTAGGGTAGGGAACTAGGCTTCAAATACACAGAAAGGAGGTGAGCGAGAGGCACAGTTCATGGACTACATGGCAATACGGATACAGCTCCTAGAGGCGTTGCAAATGTTTTACCTGAAAATGGGCAGCAAGCTGTCTGTAACTATTATTCCAGGAGCATCAAACTGGCTCCTTGAGTAGACCGAACTACCTTTTCAGTTAGGGTCTGTGGGCCAGGAGTCACTAGCAAGGGGCACATTTTGCTGTCTCATCTGACTGCAGAATGTGTCTCTGTAGCTGGCAAACTTACAGATCATACTGGAAGACAATTACATTCTGTTTTGAAAAAGTAAATGCCTTTGTGAAACTGTCCGTCTACTGGTCACTAAGGCTTGGTCTACACTACAGACTTATGTTGGAATAACTACGTTGCTCAGGGGTGTGGAAAATCCACAGCCCTGAGCGACACAGTTATATCAACCTAACCCGGTGTAGACAACGCTATGTTGACACGAGGGCTTCTTCTGTTGACATAGCTACCACCTCTTGGGAGGTGGAGTACCTACACCAATGGAAGAAGCTCTCTTGTTGGCCTAGGTAGCATATTCACTAAGTGCTACAGCAGTGCAGCTACACTGCTGTATGTGTAGACAAACCCTAATTTACCCCTCTATGCATTCCCGCCACAATCCGTTCACACACCTCCCATCCCCATTTGTCAGTTTTCTCTCTTTTGCTTACCCACAATCCAATCCCCCACTGCCTCTAGGGAGTCTTCCTCATTCTCTTTTCCCTCCCGCACCCTTGTGGCATTTCCCCTCTGGGTGCTGTTCTCTGAAGGGGGAGTGAGGAGCACCCCTTCTTTGACATTGTGGGCTATGTGGCAGTAGGAATCAGGGAAGATGGGGGAACGCTGCACTCTGGTGTGTGGTAGTGGGGTACCCAGTCAGGCATGAGTTCCCTTCTCAATTCCAGTTGCTCCAGCTCCCTCCCAGTCTCTTTGAGCTACAGCAGGCACCTGTAGGCCAGCCCCCTTTGTTAAATCAGAGGGAATTACAGACTGGAGGAAAGTGTCCTGGAGCCATGTGTTTGACACCCATGCTTGTATCCATTCAGAGAGTCTGGAGAAACAAGACATTCCCCATAAAGCCCTGTTTTCCATCATCCAAAAATATACTGTACTGGTTTAAATGGTCTAATTTGAAGCCTGAAATGGTTTGAGTACGATGTCAAACATTTCTAGACCATTCCGTCTCTCAAGGCATCCTCTCTAAAGCTGGTTTTAAGTCTCCTACAATGAGGTGGACCTTCTGAATGGACACAAGCTTCGTTTTTTCTAGGGATTTGTGTCTCACCAATCCAGCTTCTTGTTTAAAACCTTATTACCTTCTTTAGATTACAATGAGTGGAGCAGACAGAGGCTGGTGAGGCGGATTTCAGAACTGGAAAAAGTGAGTGACAGAAATAATATAGCCTGTTTTATCAATGGTAGAGCAGAAAACATAAAGTCACTGATCTGTGTTCATGGTGCCTTATCCTTCCAAGTATCTATCAGCTTGGTGCATTCTTTTCATATGAACAGCTATCTATACTTTTCCCTTTTCTGCTGTGTCATACTCATCTTGTATAGCTGCGGCTTTAAGATTAATCTCCCTTTGATCCTTTGATCCTGCTTTCCTTTCGTCTTTCCTAGCCTGGGCCAGATCCTCATCTGGTGTAAATCAGTATAGCTCCACTGAAGTCAGTTTATACCAGTTGAGGATCTTCCCTCCCTCTGTCCCCCTCTTCCCCATATCTTATAGAAGCAGAAAGAGAAAAATTTCAATTTTCCCCCCTGAACCTCTAGGAAGTGCATGAGATGGAGAACAACAGATTGCAGTCATCAGCTAATGGCACATCACCATTGCTTGCTCTGCCACCTTCAGCTTCTGTACAGCTGGATCAGTCAGACACTCAAGAACCTGACCCCCTTGAAGAATGTGAGCGTCTCCGAGGGCTAGTGAAAAAACTGAAAGGTGATAGGAGTGCACTTCAAAATCAACTGGCCAGCAAATAGTAAGTCCGACTATTGTCTGGGATGTTACAGTCTCTAGCCTTGTCTACGCTAAAGGGAAAAGTCGATCTAAGCTACGCAATTTGAGTTACGTGAATAGCGTAACTCAAATCGACATAGCTTAGATCAGTGGTCCCCAACCTTTTTGTGGCCAGTAGCACATTATTGTTTTCAGAAGAGTGTGGTGGGCGCCAACAATTTCTCAAGGCTTATTTTGTATTTGTACATTAAATAATACAAAAAACATGATATTTAATATTACATAATATATGAATCCAGAGAGAAGAGAGAAGCCGGAGAGAAGCCGCGAGGACAGAGAACAGAGTACTCTGCGGCTTCTCTCCCCTGCTAGGCACTAGGCGGGCGCACATAAATGCCCTGGCGGGCACCATGGCACCCACGGGCAGTGCGTGGGGGACCACTGGCTTAGATCTACTTACTGTGGTGACAGCACTGTGCAACGTCAAAGGAAGACGCTCTCCTGTCAACTCACCTTACTCTTCTCAATCCGGTGAAGTAAAGGAGTCGACGGGAGAGCGATCGACAGTCGATTTAGCAGGTTTCACTAGACCCGCTAAAACCACCGCTGATGCATCGATCGCCACAACGTTGATCCTCCAGTAAGTGTAGACAAGACAGTCTTTTCATAGGTTTGAAGTGTTTCACATTGTATCATGAAAGGAGCTATGTGAAAAGTTTCTCACATTTTAAACAAAATTGGAGCATTCGAGGTTTTGGGAGGGGTTTGGCTGGATTTGCAAAAAAAGGTTTCAAAATCCACTCTTTATCATATCAGCTTTGTAAAAAGTTGCTATTAATGAATGGCAAGATTGACCATCAAAAATGGAAACTTCTGCATGTTTCTGAAGAATTTTAAAGGCTAATGAAATTTTTGGAAAGATAACATTTGAAGAACACTAAAATTTCATAGTTACTTCTTTAAATCATTTTGCGAACCTTTTTCAGTTTTGCTGTGAGAATTTTGCAACAGAAGTTTTGACCTAATCTACCATTTTCTCCTCTGAAACATACCTCTCATTTTCTGCTATACTCTGGCATTCACCCTCCAACTGAGCAGGTGAATTCCTTTGCTATTTCTTACAGTAGTTGTGTTGGTCAGTGCATGGAGAGACAGCTTAACTTTACCAGGTGCTTAGATGTGTGCACAGAGCAGCCTGTATGTTAATATGATCCTTCAGTGCAAAGATGCACATGGACAAAGACCTAATATCAATACCATGCAAAAAGTCCTTTTTCATCTAAACCATGTATACCATAGTGTGTGGTGTTATAAGGACAAATATATACTTATTTAAAATATAAAATTCCTGTTCAAGTTTAAACAAAACAAATGTTATTCAACAGTAGAAGTGTAAGCAACAAATAATTCCTCTAATGCACTGAAATGCAAATTATATAAACATTGCCTTAGAGCTTAATTCCCTATTCTCATATAGTTCAGAGGTGAAGCAATTACAGCAAGCAAAGACTGAATTGGAGAGGGAACTGCAAAAGCTGCAGGAGATGGAGAAAGAAAAGAGTGAAAAAGAGGAGACTTTGAGGTACCTTGAGAGACATTTTCCAATTTTGAAAGGGACTGATAAAAGTTGAGTATGACACAGTTCTCATACCAAGTGGTTCAAAATCTGCAGAATGTCATATGAAATGTGGGGAACGATGAGTAAATGAGGTATCTGGGCAGAACTGTTTTGGCTAAATGATGATAATTTTGGAATAAGTTTTGGAGGAAGGTGATTTGCAGTATGAATGATATCGCTGTGTCTGGAGGGATGGGGGACTGAGGAGTATGGTGGAAGAACTGAAATGTAGGATTAAAGTAGGGCTGTCAAGCGATCAATAAAAACTAATTGCGCGATTAATTGTGCTCTTAATAATAGAATACAATTTATTTAAATATTTTTAGATGTTTTCTATGTTTTCAAATACATTGATTTCATTACAACACGGAATACAAAGTGTACAGTCCTCATTTTATATTTATTTTTTATTAAAAATATTTGCACTGTAAAAAACAAAAGAAATAGGATTTTTCAATTCACCTCATACAAGTACTGTAGTACAATCTATTTATCATGGAAGTTGAACTTACAAATGTAGAATTATTTACAAAAAAATAACTGCATTCAAAAATAAAACAATGTAAAATTTAGAGCCTACAAGTCCACTCAGTCCTAATTCTAGTTCAGCCAGTCGCTCGGACAAACAAGTTTGGTTACAATTTGCAGGAGATAATGCTGCCCGCTTCTTGTTTACGTCACCTGAGAGTGAGAACAGGGATTTGCATGGCACTGTTGTAGCCGTCATCGCAAGATACGTGCCAGATGTGCTAAAGAGTCATATGTCCCTTCATGCTTCAACCACCATTCCAGAGGACATGTGTCCATGCTGATGACAGGTTCTGCTTGATACTGATCCAAAGCAGGGCAGACCGACACATGTTCATTTTCATCATCTGAGTCAGATGCCACCAGCAGAAGATAGATTTTCTTTTTTGGTGGTTCAGGTTCTGTAGTTTCCACATCAGAGTGTTGCTCTTTTAAGACTTCCGAAAGCATGCTCCACACCTCGTCCTTCTCAGATTTTGGATGACACTTCAGATTCTTAAACCTTGGGTCAAGTGCTGTAGCTATTTTTAGAAATCTCACATTGGTATCTTCTTTGCATTTTGTCAAAACTGCTGTGAAAGTGTTCTTAAAACAAACATGTGCTGGGTCATCATCTGAGACTGCTATAACATGAAATATATGGCAAAATGCAGATAAAACAGAACAGGAGACATACAATTCTCCCCCAAGGAGTTTAGTCATAAATTTAATTAATGCATTATTTTTTTAATGAGCATCATCAGCATGGAAGCATGTCCTCTGGAATGGTGATCGAAACATGAAGGAGCATATGAATGTTTAGCATGTCTGGCACGTAAATGCCTTGCAATACCAGCTACAAAAGTGCTATGCGAACTCCTGTTCTCACTTTCAGGTGACATTGTAAATTAGAAACAGGCAGCAGTATCTCCCGTAAATATAAAAAACTTGTTTGTCTTAGTGATTGGCTGAACAAGAAGTAGGACTGAGTGGACTTGTAGGCTCTAAAGTTTTACATTGTTTTGTTTTTGAGTGCGGTTATGTAGCAAAAAAAATTCTACTTTTGTAAGTTACGCTTTCATGATAAAAAGATTGCACTACAGTACTTGTATGAGGTGAATTGAAAAATACTATTTCTTTTGTTTATTTTTATAGTGCAAATATTTGTAATAAAAATAATAATATAAAGTGAGCACTGTACACTTCGTATTCCATGCTGTGATAGAAATCAATATATTTGAAAATGGAGAAAAACATCCAAAATATGTAATAAATTTCAATTGGTATTCTATTGTTTAACAGTGCAATTGATGATGATTAATTTTGTTAATCTCAATTAATTGTTTTGAGTTAATTGCATGAGTAAACTGCGATTGACAGTCCTAGATTAAAGTAAACCTTGAAAAGCTGGTGTGTTAGTCTGGATGACCTTTTCTTGTCCTTCTTTTTGCTTATGAGGAGAGAGCTGTAGATCCTCTACTTTACCCTTCCACCCTGACTCCTAACAGTGTGGTTTCCCATCCACTAGAGGAGTTACAGTATTTCGAACTGAGCAGCGATCATTAGAGAAACAGTCATGGCAAAAAATGTGTTCCTGTTACATCAATCAGAAACTAACATCAAGCCAAAGTAAAACACACAATTTTGCCACATCTTGTATCTGCCAGTCACTGAATTATTGGGTCAGGTGCAGAGGCATAAAAAATAGCATCAAAAGTATCACTGTGACCTTGGTCACTGTTTAATTTTAATTTAGTACTGTAACATCTCTTTTTGTTACTTCATTTTCCATATCTGTCACTATGGAGACATGCATTGTGTGCTCCTGTACAGCAGAAAAGTTCTGGCTATAAATAACTCTGCACTCCTAACTGTAGGGAGGAAATCCAGAGCCTTACACACAAAGTGAGAGAACTGGAGGTGGAACTACATGAAGACAAGAGACAAACTGCAGATGATACCATGGAAACGCCAAACAAGGTATAACCTCATTCTTTCTTCCATCCCATTTGTACCCTTACAAATTGGGCAGTTGAAGTCTTTCTGGTTGATAGATATTTAGGTCCATAATGCAATTGTGATTTCTTCAGATCCCTTCATATACTAACTTAAACTGTAACCAAGGAAGGTTGTTGCTTGTTTAAACAATTTCATTTGTAAATTACAATTTCCCTGGATGTGCCTTTCATTTGCATTTGTGTCCTCAAGGGAAGAATGTCAGCAGGCAGTCCCTTTTGTCGCTAATCCTTTTAGAAACCGTTGTACTTTATGGGCCAAATCCTGCAGGCTTCACTGAGGACCACATTGACAAAAGTATTTAAACACCTAAAGATGCGGATAGGCACTTTGTGGGATTTACAAAAGCACCTGAGTTAGGCACCTAACTCTCATTGACTTTCAATGGGAGTTAGGCACCTAACTAACTTAGTGAATATATAAAAGTGCCTAGGGTGCCTATCTGCATTTTTAGGTGCTTAAATACCATTGTCAGTCTGGTCCCAGCTTCTTATACAAGCAAAATTCCCATTGAATTCATTATGAGTTTTGCTGGAGTAAGGACTGCAGGCTTTAGCCCTCTGGGTGTGTTAGGAGTGGGCTTAATTTAATAGATTGGTAGATTTTAACTCTTGCATAACATAGGCTGTAGAAAGAACAGGAGTACTTGTGGCACCTTAAAGACTAACAAATTTATTTTAGCATGAGCTTTCGTGAGCGAAGAAGTGAGCTGTAGCTCACGAAAGCTCATGCTAAAATAAATTTGTTAGTCTTTAAGGTGCCACAAGTACTCCTGTTCTTTTTACGGATACAGACTAACACGGCTGCTACTCTGAAACCTGTCATAGGCTGTAGAATTTCACCTAGTAGTTTCTGCATCAAAGCTATAATTTCTGGGCATATCTTTTAGAAAGATATCAAATCTTGATTTAAAGATGGATAATGCACTACACTGGTAAATTGTTCCAGTGGTTGGTTACCCAAAATTTTGTCCGTAGGCTTCACGGTGATTGTCTACCCTTAATGTAAAGCTGGTCCTTGCTTGCTCAGTGCAGTATTACAAGAGCTCACACGTTGAAAAGATTATTTTTTAAACAGAAAAAAGAATTGTGGGGCTAAAAACACTTCAGGCAGATACTTTTAGGTTAAAAATATAGAGTAGTACATTTAGTTTACATTGGACATTGTTTCACACCGCCAAAGAGAAATACATTGCAGAGCCTTATGATTCTCTTCCATGCAGCTGCATTTTTACTAATACCCAACAAATTTAAAAATAAAATCCTCGGGAGCATGAACAGAAATATTAGTATCTGTTAGAAGGTTTGTGCTTTGACAGTTTTTGTTTCTGTATTATTACTAAATTTTATCATCATGCAGTTTGCACAGTTGTGCAAAGATTTCCTAAATAAAGCTAGTATATTATATTGATGCTTTTTCTTTGTTTGATATTGCACATATTTTCCTGGAGATCCAAGGGCTATTACTTTTTATTAATTTGTATATATTGCATGAATTGGTCTCAGATTCAATAACTGGCCAGTTAGCCCCTTGAACCACATATCTCTTTTTATTATTCTGTTTTCTATATTGCCAAAAGTGTGTGACTTTTCCCATTAGGATTAGCTTCTTTTAGTCTATAATCCAAAAATGGTTTTTTTGGTGCTAGTTCCTACTTCTGTGATGCTGTCATGAATTATGCAGTATTTGTCTTCAGCAAAAGACTGCGGTGATAGGGAGTTTCAAGTAAGTAATATTGCTGGTGGTTTTGATCACTGTGTAATGAAAAATAGACACCAGAACATGGATAACAACATAATATGAATAAGAGTGCCCGCTTGCATAGGAGGATGTTGTTTTTGACATAAGATGCCATTCTGTCTGGGTCAGTTTTTCGTTCTGTGTTGTGGACTGATGAATATTAGATAGGGTCATAAATTCCAAGTAACTTTAAAAAAAAAAAAAACGAAACCTACAGATTTTTTGACCAATATCAGTGCTTTGATTGAAAATACAGGTCTTGTGCCCATTGTTTTTAATCATTCTTGTTTTCCTATTTATGTTTAATTTTAATAATACACTGTAGCTTTGAATAGAAGATGATCCATTTAATAAACTTAGGTCCATAATTCAATTTTTTTAAAGTGTGTAAGTAAATAAGTCCTTTCAACAGAATACAAAGCCCTTTTCAGTTCTCATGTAAAATAAACTTTCTATGTTATTATAATTAAATCAATCTTCAAATTCTGCTTATGACTTTTTGTTGATTTGATTAGTAAAATATCACTGACATTTTCATTACCATCCTCCTAGTAAGGTGGAAAAATTGGTTTTATGCCTGGGCTGGTGGATTTTCACTATCATTTTTGCTGTATTAAATATTGACAAAAAGGCTGTCTTAAATATTTCAAAAGTGCAGAGAGTGGATCTTCCTGATATAAAACCTGGTTGGTCTTCATGGATTATAATAGTGGCTGTTCTCTTGTATAATTGCATTACTAGCAATTTGGCAAGGGTTTTGTGTCTTTATACAGCAATGTGGTAGGTTTGCGTGAACTACAGCAGTGGGGTCTTTTTAGAGTTGACAAATGGAGCTAGCATGGCCAAGTTAAGAGAGCCTGCTAAGAAGTTAATTAGGTGGGCATAGTCGACACATCTAGTAACGGTTGACTAATCTCTTTTGGGCAGCTTCTGTTAAAGTGTACAAGCAGGCTGTCTGGTCCAGGCATTTTGCCTGGTTGTAGCTTTTTAGTAGCTGCTTGGGTTGCTCCCCTTGTGAGGCCTTCCCCCCAACATTTTGTGCCTCACACAAGTATAGTGTTTTAGGTTTTACAGTGTGTGAGAATTCTTTCAATATTTTCCTGGTAGGTAATTGTATGAGATTGAGATTGACATGTTGTGGATCAGTCATGTGATTTGCCTGAGACAGAGTACAAAACCATACCCTTTTAACCTGAAGTAGGGAGATCTTTGTTTTTATCCTTACTTTTCATTTGCTTTCCAAGTTTCTGATTTGTTAACAGTATAAAGAGGAACAGGATTGTGTTAATTTACATTGGGCTCCCCTTGTTGGTGTTTCAGGATGGCCATCCCATCAGTAAGTTGAAACAAATGAGTATGGGACCAGTCATGCGGTCCTTACACTTGCAAAACTCCAGTGGAAATTAGTGCAAGTTTTGCCTGTGAAAGGACTGCAAAATCAGGTCCTTTGGCATATGTTCTCAAGTTGTCTGCATTACAAGTTATGTTATTTTTCAACAAGATAGTAACTATGGGAATGGGTACCTAAAAAATACATACAATAATATACCTTTAGATATTTAAATAAAAATCTCTAATTTCACATCCAGTTCACAGTTAAGACAAGTGAGGAGTGTATTTCGCTGTACGAATTTTCCAAATGATGAGCTGAATGTAACAAATGCAGATATCTTTTAAAATGAGATTTTCTGCTCCAACTTCCCTACATCATGTGAGGAAATGATTTCTTCTCCTGTTGATCTCCCTCTTTCTTTCCAGTCCTTGCTGTCTTACACCTCCAGAAAGAATCACATGCCAGCAATCCCATTTAGTATGTACACTACATTCAAGTGTTTTGCCTTCACAGCCTTCATTTGCCTGCTTTCATCAGGGCAAAGAAGACAACAGGAAGGAACAAGCAGCCAAACTCATCCAGAGCCAGTGGAAGGCATACAGAAACAAGGTGAAATTCTTATAAATGGACAGAGAGGTTTTTTTTGTTTTGTTTTTTTTAATATCCTGCTACTTCACCTTCATTTCTGGGTATTGAGTAGCCTGCTGATGAGCATCAGGAATCAGAGCACCGATGCAAGCATAACTAAATGTCTGACTTTCCTTCTTCCCCTGGATATTTCTCATTTCTTCAGGGCCACTGATTAAGGATAGTTCTTTTCATTTCTGTCACCCTGTATGCTGGAAACTCTGCTGGCATTCTAACAGTGAATGTGAATTTTGCTAGGAGCAGGCATGACTTGACTGAATTAATAGGAAAGGTGTCTGTAGTAGCCAGGACTAGGATAAAGGAGTACAGAGTACTAGAATTGGTCTGAAAATTTCCATTGAAACTGTACTTTAATGGAAAATTTGGTTTTTTATTAAAATGACTTTTTTCATAATTGTCTGCTTTCTGTGGAAAATTTTGATATTTTTGTCAAAAAAAACCAAAACCAAACCCAGAAACTGAGTATTTTAAAATTTTTGGCTAAAAACTGAACTATTTTGATTCTAAAATGCTGCTGCACTGTTCCTTGGGAATTGTAGTTAAACTGCCTCATGTTCCCATCCTCCTCTGGGCTGGGCTCTCCAGCTTGACTTCTCCCATGACTCATCACAGACATGTGATTCCCCTAGTATATGGCCTCCCTCATGAAGAGATTTCCCATGGGAGATGTTGTCTTACCAGGGATCCCAGCCTATAGAGGAGAAAGGGAGCATGAGGAACCCAAACTACAACTCCCATCAGGCACCCTGGTGACATTTCAGAATTTAAATATGTTTGATTTTTCACTGAAAATTTGAAATTTTCAATTGATAACTTGGAATTTTTTTTTCGTTTTCATCAAAATTTTTCTCAGAAAGAAAACCTATTTTCCAGCCAGCTCTGAGTACCATAAGTGAGATAAACCAGAAATGCAAGACATTACAAATTTTTGGAATTTGTATTTAAGTGCCAGAGTTGGCAACCAGTGCTCAAATGTTGAGGACAGAGAAAGAAGTGGAATTAAGACATTCTTTTCATAACACAACCAGTCAGGGCCCAAATGTGAGAACCTGATATTTAAAATATGTGCGACAGAAGCAAAATAAATGATGCAATGAAAAATAATAAAGTAAGGTGCATGAAATAAAGGGGTTTTAAATTATTTTGGAAGGTATTATAAAAAGTTTTGGGGAAATCCGTTCCATGGCTTAGTGTTTCTGAGATCAGTAATTTGCAGAAGTAAATGGTGTGGCCAGTCCAGGTTCACGTAGGATAATACTGTCGGTATATGTGGAGCTAAAATGAGTGGTGGTCTTTGTAACTCAGTATGGTTCAGAGGGATGATTCTGCGCCACTTAAACCATCACTGCAAACCTGGAAATTCCTTAGCCTGAGTTTCATCCAGCTAGGATAACGTGACAAATTAAAAGAATAGCTTATATTAAATTTTGTTTTATGAACAAACAAAGTAAATTATGCATCTCTATATCCATGATTTCAGGGGTTAGAAATAGGGGAACATAAAAAAATCCACTATCAAGCTAAAGAATAAACAATCCCCCAAAAAATCCAATTCCAGAAAGCTTCCCCAGGGAAGAAAAACTGGGCTTTTCAGTTGTTTTGGGATGTCTTTGTAGTAGCTGTAAGAAAATATGAGACCTTTCGGAGTAATCTTTTATTAAATAAAAGCCATAAATCCTTATGATGTTAATTTAGAAGTTTTCTCCATTTCAGAAAGAAGAAATTGCTCTGGATCAGGTGAGTGTGTATTGCACCAATAAAATGACAATTCAGGTTCACTTTGTAATAAAAAAGTATAAACAAGTAGTTTATGTAATTTTGAAAGCGATTTTATTATGAGCAGGAGCACTAGTGATTGCTATACTAATAGTTCAGGTTGTGTGACAGTTTACCTTCTGACATCCTCTCTTCAGTTGTTCATTACTTACCTAAACTTTCTCCTTTTGAGTTCAAATTTTCTATATGTGGTCTCTGCCAAAAGATGCATCCTTTTGGAAAATGGAAGCAAAAATGGTTCTGGCACTTTTGAGTATAAGGAACTGTTGGTGAGATGGAGAAAAGTTTTCCCATTACAATAAAATAATTCTTGCAGCCTTTCTATCTTCAAAAAGGCTGGATGTAGACATTTTACATGGAAACAGCCCTCATTAAGAAGTGCCTGTCGCAAGGCAAGCATGCCCCGTCCCCTCTTGGGGAATTCACCATAATCAAGCAATATGTTCATTAACTACAAATGGTGAATTTTAAGTGAATATAAGAGATAACAGACAGAACAAAGCAGATTACTGAACAAATGAAACAAAGTATGCAAGCTAAGCTCAATATACTTAAGAAACAAGTTACAAAATGTAATTTCTTACCCTAAATGTTATTTTAGGCAGGTTGCAAAGTTTCTGAGGTTCAGAGTTCCAGTTATATTTCTTCTCAGATTGGACCCCTGTTTCAATCTGGACTCCCCCCTGCCTTCCCTTCAGGTGGCTTTAGCAGTCTTTCTTCTTGGGCATATAGGCCATGGAGAGGAGGAGCCACATTTGCCTTCCTCCCCACCCTTAAATAGGATTTACATAAGGCAGGAATTCTTTGTTTCCCAAACTTGACACCCCCCCAGTGGAAAGTTACAAGAAGTCCCCGGTAATGTTTAGTATCAGGTGACAAGACCACCTGACTTTGTAGTATCACAGCAAGTATCGCATGAGTCTGTGGCAGTATGGAATGGCTGCAGGAAGGCCAACCCTTTTCACAGTCCATTGTCCTCGCTGATGGGCCATCCACCCTGTCTGGCTTTTCCATTGTTCTACCTGTAGTGTTAGCAGTGGACATCACCCAAAGTAGCATAGTTGAAATACAGATACATAGTCAATATTCCTAACTCTAGATACAGAAATGATATAGGCATATGAATTGGATAATCACATTCAGTAAATTATAACCTTTCCACTTATATCTTACAAGACCCATTTTGTATAAAGTACATCTCAGTTATGTCATATTCATATCATAAGCATATTTTCATAAAGAATATGGAGTGAAACATCACAGTGTGGCCTTGCAGTAAAAATCATTGTGGCTGCTCTCTCTCTCTCAAGGTTGTGTGGCCCAATGGCCAGAGTCAGGGTGACAACCCCTTCCCACAGAGCTATGGGACCTAATGGCCTGCGTCAATATGGCTCTCTGGTTCGACCGGGGTACATCACCTAGTGCTCAGAGTCACCGTGGCTGCCTGGCTCAGCAAGGCGGTATGGCCTAGTGGCAAGAGTCAGTAAAGTCACCCTCTCTCAGGGCTGCATGTCCTAGTGGCCTGAGTCAGCATAACTGCCCCATATGTGGGGCTGCATGGCCTAGTGGCCTGTCAGGGGAGTGGACCATCACCCCAGAGTGGGTGGCGGTCAGGTAGGTGGACCTACTCCTGCGGATCCCAACTCAGGGAGCTGTGAGTGGCAAATATGCCCGTCAGTGGGGAATCCGCCCCAAAACACCCCATTTGATACCACAACTAGTCTCCCTGAGCTACTTCCTACCCGGTTCCTGATGCCTGGATGATGCACCACAGTCACCCCTCATGGTGAGGGAAGGCCATTGTATCACCTGAGTCCCTGGGTAGGGTGCATCATGGGAGATGTAGTTCAGCTGGGTAGCCCAGCTCATAAAGGACACTGGGCGTTGGAGGAGACTGAAATAAAGCTCCCATGAGGCAACATAGCTGAATAGCTGAATTGAAGTAGTTTGTTTAACAGGTGCTTAGATTTTTGACAAAACAATCAAAAATTTTCCACAGAAGCAGACATTTCTCACAAAAAAAAATTGTTGAAAACTCATCTGTTTTGTCAGGGTTGATAGAAAATTTATGACCAGCCCTCATTGTAATAGAGTTCTTAATGGCATGATTGTATACTATTTCTCAGCTAGCACAACATAATATCATATGCATTTTCTTCTTTAGCCTTTGAAAATCTGCTTTGAGTAGGTTAGTAAAGAGAAGGATGAGAAGTGCCAAAGCTCTTTCCACGCTCTTCCGGTGTGAAACTGTATATAACATCTATCAGAATGGCGATTTTAAAATGTCACTTTATACCCTTGATATCTTCTGATATTTGGGGACCTAGTTCAGAATTAAAATCCCTTAGCAGAGAGGAAGAACGTTTGTTTAACATAATCACCAGAATGTTTGCCAGACTCCACTTGGTTTCTGATGATGTTATCAAGCAGCAACCCCTGCTGGATAGCTGGGATCTAAGATGGGAATATGACTACCTTGCTGTATCTGTGAAATATGGGCTAATGTTGGTAGCTTGAATTTAATTACATTTGACAGGCTCCATAATGTGCAGATTCTCAGGTTAAATTTACTGTGGTGTTGTATGTCTGTGCAGTTCTTTTATAATTTATAGGTTGGAACCCTTTTGGATTCCAGACCAGCACATGTAAAGTGGTTAAGGGTGCCTCTTGATTAGAGGGGAAATGCCTGCACATTAAACAGTTGTCATTGCACAAGGAAAATAGTTCTCTCTCCTGTAATGCCTTTTTCCCCTCTGGACACTACCCGTATTTATCGGCGTATAACACGCACAGGCGTATAACACGCACCTTCATTTTAAGGGGGAAATTTCAGGAAAAAAACTTAAATTTCAAATAAAGGACTTTGAAGCAAAATAAGGGTAGCTCAGAACTTGTTTTATTAATATTATTACCACTTATAAGGTAAATAAGGTTCGCGGGGAGGGGGGCTCGGGCCGGGCCGCTCGGGAGGGGGCCGGGGGCTCGGGCCGGGTCGGGCCACGCCGCTCGGGAGGGGGGCAGGGGCTAGGGCCGCTCGGGGGGGAGGGGGGACGGGATCTCGGGCCGCTCGGGAGGGGGTCGGGGACTAAGGCCGCTCGGGGGCTCGGGCCGGGCCGGGCCGCGCCGCTTGGGAGGGGGGCAGGGGCTAGGGCCGCTCGGGGGGGGGGACGGGGACGGGGTCTCGGGCCGCGACGGAAGGGGTCAGGGACAGAGGCCGCTCGGGGGCTCGGGCCGGGCCGGGCCGCGCCGCTTGGGAGGGGGGCAGGGGCTAGGGCCGCTCGGGGGGGGGGGACGGGGACGGGGTCTCGGGCCGCTCGGGAGGGGGGCGGGGGCTCGGGCCGGGTCGGGCCACGCCGCTCGGGAGGGGGGCAGGGGCTAGGGCCGCTCGGGGGGGAGGGGGGACGGGATCTCGGGCCGCTCGGGAGGGGGTCGGGGACTAAGGCCGCTCGGGGGCTCGGGCCGGGCCGGGCCGCGCCGCTCGGGAGGGGGGCGGGGGCTAAGGCGGCTCTGGCCGGGCCGCTCGGGAGGGGGGCGGGGGCTAGGGCCAGGGCCGCTCGGGGGAGGGAGGGAGGACGGGGGCTAGGGCCGGGCCGCGCCGCTCGGGAGGTGGGGGCTCGCGCAGGCCGGGGCTCGGGGCTCAGGCCCCGCCGCTGGGGGGGGGGAGAGGGCGGGGGCTCGGGCCGCTGGGGGGGGGGCTAGGGCCGCGCTGCTCGGGAGTGGGGCAGGGGCTAGGGCGCCGCTCCGCGCCGCTGGGGGGGGGGCTAGGGCCGCGCTGCTCGGGAGTGGGGCAGGGGCTAGGGCGCCGCTCCGCGCCGCTGGGGGGGGGGGCGGCGCTTTTCTTTTCTGCCTGGGGTGGTTATATCGGCGTATAACACGCACACATCATTTGCCCCCTATTTTCAGGGGAAAAAAGTGCGTGTTATACGCCGATAAATACGGTACTTTAATTTGTAGCTGCTATCTTTCAAGGCAGTTAACATCCATTTATCTCTCTTCCTGCTAGGCGGCTGTTGTGATTCAGGCAGCTTTCAGGGGACATTTAGCTCGGCAGAAATTGTTATTGAATAACACACACAGTCGAAAATCTCCCGCCATGCATAGCCTTGGAAATAAGGTAACTGTTGGGGCAAGTGGGGACATAGACACAATGTGCTTCTTCATTTTCTGATTATTTACAGTCAGTTTACAATGCAAAGTACTAGGCTTCCAAGCCTTCCAGGTTTGGTTCTGTAACTCATCCAGTGTGCTTTTTTAATACTTTGGCGTGTGGTGTCATTTAAATTCCAAAATGTGTTAAGCCCATTTGTTGGCTTTCCTTTTTACCATCTACTTCATAGTCCTCCTGAGAAATAAAGCCATAGTATCTCTGTGCAGTAAGCTGCCACCTGTATCCAAGCTGCTGGCTTTCTTTATCTGGTTCTGTCATCAAGTAAGAGTAAAGGGTTATATTGTTAGGGTGCAGCCTTTTCAAAAGCTGCACTGCACCCAGGCACTCATGGAGTCCTAGCGCTAGAAGTTGAAAATGATGGTTGGTTTGGAGTCTGGTATCCAGCATGCTCTGCTGAAGATTTGCAGTGTATTTCTTAAATCATGTCACACTTGGCCCTGAGTGCCAGGCTCTGAATATAAAAAGACTTCCTCCCTGATTATACATTTTAGATGCTGGTTTCTGGTTTCCTAAGTAGCCATTTAGATCTAGGGAGTCTAAAATGAATGAAGAATTCTCTAGCCAGGCCCTCCATCTCACTACACATTATAATATTTAAGCTCAGCTTCAGCTCAGTTTGGTGGCACTGACAAACTTCTGCTTTATACGGAGGTCAGACCCATCTTAGAGATTGCCTTAACTCCCTTAGCTTGAGGACGAGTCCTGCCCACAATACCACTGAAATCATTTAACATTCATTTCAGCTGCCTAACCTTTATCTGTTGTGTAGTTGTTTAACAACTGTATGATGACAGATTATCACTGGATCAATAGAAGTCTAGTAAAATCCCACTGGGCTGCAACCCAAAAGAAATTAAATGCTTGCTCACTGCCCAGTGACACCACATTCACAATCAAGAATAAAAATGTCAAAGGTGCGGTTATGTTGGCAAGGAATTTGTTAAAAGGCTTATTTTTTCCTATGGTCTCTTTACACTGCAGGGCCCCAACATGTCTCACGGGTCCAGCTCTTTGAGCTTGTCTTCTGACTTCAAGGAGGATGAGGAGGTTGTGACATTCATCCAATCAGTTTTCAGGGCTCACTTAGCACGTAAAGGAGAGCATGAGGAAAGGTAAGTCAGGAGCAGGTGTCTCCACCAGGACACAGTATTGTTACTTATTTGCATGGCTATATCCATGTAAAATTGTAGTAGAGGCTCCAAGGCAGCAAAAGAGAGAGCCCCTTGGAGCAATAGGTATGTTCAGTATGAACAGCTCACAAGTAAAATGCGTAGGAGGGGCATGCAACAAAAATTCCCCATCCTTCTATTTCTGCAAGGGTTCTTGTTGCAACTGTAATCTCCTCAGGTATTCTCATTGTTTTTGTCCTTTTGAGGTGGGAAAAATAAGTGTAGAAAATGATTGTTACATATGTGAAAGGTATAGTAATCAGTGCTCAGGGCTACTGTGCTTGGCTAGTGTAGGGGAGTCTAAAGCCCTAATCTTAAGGGGAAAAGGCTAGAATGGAATCTCATGTGCAGCCCAGTGGCTTTCCTCAGCAGGAACACAGATTTGTTAATTTTTTAGATGTACAATGACTGTATCGAAAATCATTTCCTCTCTTTCCATGGTTTACTGTCCTCAAAGCTTTAGATGCTGTCATGGTTACAGGGCAAGCCGCACTACTGTCAGAGCTCACCCCCCAGGTGACAAGCCCAAGCTTTTTCCTCTCTCAGGATGGAATCATATGATTCTCCCACACTAATATCCCTATGTACTAACCCTGACTTCCTCAGCAGGATTATTTGTCACAGGCAGCCCCCAGCCACTACACCTCTGCACTCTGGGGGCAAATAGTCTATGATGAGTGACCAGAAAACATTTTCTAAACTCTGTATGGTGTATTTTTAATAGTGGGAACACTGCATAGAGCAAGAGAACAAGGATTTTAAAACAATAAACAGTTTACATGCATTGTGTCAAACCAACCTAATGGCTTTTTTTGACATGATAACAAGCCTTGTGGATAGTGGGGAAGTGGTAGATGTGGTATATCTTGACTTTAGTAAGGCTTTTGATACTGTCTCTCATGACCTTCTCATAAACAAACTAGGGAAATACAATCTAGATGAAGCTACTATAAGGTGGGTACATAACTGTTCCCAGAAGGTGGTTCACAGTCAAGCTGGAAGGCATATTAGGTGGGGTCCCACAGGCATAGGTGCCAACTCCATGGTTGCTCTGGGGCTGAAACACCCACAGAAAAAAAATAGTGGATGCTCAGCACTCACCGTCAGCCCTGCGGATTGGCTTTTCCCCCTCACCCCCAGTGTCCCCCACCTGCCGGTAATCAGCTGTTCAGCCGTGGGGCGGAAAGAGGTGGAGATGGGACAGGAAGAGGCGGGGGCTTGGGAGAAGGGGTGGAGTGGGAGCGGGGCCTGTGGCGAAGCACGGGTTTAGCACCCCCAGGGAAATCACAAAGTTGGTGCCTCCGCCCACATGGATTGGTCCTGGGTCCAGTACTGTTCAATATCTTCATCAGTCATTTTTAGATAATGGCATAGAGAGTACACTTTTATAAAGTTTGCGGATGATATCAAGCTGGAAGGGGTTACAAGTGTTTTGGAGGATCGGACTCTAATTCAAAACGATCTAGACAAACGGGATAAATGGTCTGAAGTAAATAGGATGAAATTCAATAAGAACAAACGCAAAGTACTCCACTTTTGAAGGAACAATCCTGGAGGTCATAGTGGATCACAAGCTAAATATGAGTCAACAGTGTAACACTGTTGGGGGAAAAAAAGCAAACATTATTCTGGGATGTATTAGCAGGAGTGTTGTAAACAAGACATAAGAAGTAATTCTCCCACTGTACTCCACACTGATATGGCCTCAACTGGAGTATTGTGTCCAGTTCTGGGTGCCACATTTCAGGAAAGATGTGGACAAATTGTAGAAAGTCCAGAGGAGAGCAACAAAAATGATTAAAGGTCTAGAAAACATGACTTATGAGGGAAAAATTGGGTTTGTTTAGTCTGGAGAAGAGAAGACTGAGAGGGGACATGATAATAGTTTTCAAGTATATAAAAGATTGTTACAAGGAGGAGGGAGAAAAATTGTTCTTGTTAACCTCTGAGGATAGGGCAAGAAGCAATGGGCTTAAATTGCAGCAAACGCAGTTTAGGTTGGACATTAGGAAAAACTTCCTAACTGTCAGGGTAGTTGAGCACTGGAATAAATTGCCTAGAGAGGCTGTAGAATCAGAAATGGCCTACCTAATACTTAGTCCTGCCTTCAGTCCAGGGGACTGGACTAGAAGACTTCTCGTGGTCCCTTTCAGCCCTATGATTCTGTGCAGGCCTGTCCCCTGATGTTAGCCAGGTAACCCAGTTTCTTCAGGCTCCCTCTGCAGAACCCCTCTGTGTCTGGACCCGTTCTTCTGGACAAGCCAGTATGAGGGACTTTTAAACTTTTTAGTATCCTTTTGATCGTAGGCCCCGAGCCCTGGCAGAATCAGTCTTTTAACTTTATTGGAGCCGTGGTTCTCAGACCAATTAATAGCCCGGACCTCGTTTTCTTAAAGACTCATGAAGTGTTTTCTTGAAGAAAATAAGAACGGCCATACTAGGTCAGACCAAAGGTCCATATAGCCCAGTATCCTGTCTTCCGACAGTGGCCGATGCCAGGTGCCCCAGAGGAAATGAACAGAACAGGTAGTCATCAAGTGATCCATCCCCTGTCACCCAGTCCCAGATTCTGGTAAACAGAGGCTAAGGATACTGTCCCTGCCCATCCTGGCTAATAGCCATTGATGGACCTAGCCTCCATGAATTTATTTCGTTCTTTTTTGAACCCTGTTATAGTCTTGGCCTTCACAACATCCTCTGGCAAAGAGGTCCACATGTTGACCGTGCATTGTGTGAAGAAATACTTCCTTTTGTTTGTTTTTAACCAGCTGCCTATTAATTTCATTTGGTGACCTCTAGTTCTTGTATAATGAGAAGGAGTAAATAACACTTCCTTATTTACTTTCTCTACACCAGTCATGATTTTATAAATCTCTATCATATCTCCCCTTAGTCGTCTCTCTTCCAAGCTGAAAAGTCCCAATCTTATTAATCGCTTCTCATACAGAAGCTGTTCCATACCCTTAATCATTTTTGTTGCCCTTTTCTAAACCTTTTCCAAATCCAATATTTTTTTTTTGAGATGGGGTGACCACATCTATTTTCAGTATTCAAGATGTAGGTGTACCATGGATTTATATAGAAGCAATATGATATTTTCTGTCTTATCTATCCCCGTCTTAATGATTCCCAACATTCTGTTCACTTTTTTGACTGCCGCTGCACATTGAGTGGATGTTTTCAGAGAACTATTCACAATGACTCCAAGATCTCTTTCTTGAGTTTTAACAGCTAATTTAGACCCCATCATTTTATATTTATAGTTGAGATTATGCTTTCCAGTGTGCATTACTTTGCATTTATCAACATTGAATTTCATCTGCCATGTTGTTGCCCAATCACCCAATTTTGTGAGATCCCTTTGTAGCTTTTCGCAGTCTGCTTTGGACTTAACTATCTTGAGTAGTTTTGTATCATCTGCAAATTTTGACACCTCACTGTTTACCGCTTTTTCCAGATCATTTATGAATATGTTGACCA
This sequence comes from Mauremys mutica, assembly GCF_020497125.1. Taxonomy (NCBI): domain Eukaryota; kingdom Metazoa; phylum Chordata; order Testudines; family Geoemydidae; genus Mauremys; species Mauremys mutica. Next base: position 75,684,100 of record NC_059082.1, on the reverse strand, counting down.
GTACTGGTCCCAGTAGAGACCCCAGTACAGACACCACTGTTTACCTCTCTCCATTCTGAAAATTGACCATTTATTCCTACCATTTGTTTCCTATCTTTTAACCAGTTATGAATCCATGAGAGGACCCTCCCTCTTATCTCATGACAACTTAATTTGCTTAATAGTCTTTGGTGAGGGACCTTGTCAAAGGCTTTCTGAAAATCTAAGTACAGTATATCCACTGGATCTCCCTTGTCCACATGCTTGGTGACCCCCTCAAATAATTGTAGTAGATTGGTGAGGCATGATTTCCATTTACAAAAAGCCTGTTGACTCCTCCCCAACAAATTATGTTCATCTATGTGTCTGACAATTCTGTTCTTTACTGTAGTTTCAACCAGTTTGCCCAGTACTGAAGTCAGGCTGACTGGCCTGTAATTGCCAGAATCACTTTTGTTTCCTGCTTGTTTTTCCTAAAAGCCCCTTTTCACTTAGCATCATATAGTCAGGAAGCATCCTTACAGCAATCAGACAGTCATAGAGCATATAAAGCAATAAAGCAATCAGACAACCATAGATCAATAAAGTAATACAGAGCAGGTTCACGTCATCCATGCTGCCCAACATTGTTCCTTGGGAGATGAAACAAGGAGGTAGTTGTAACATAAAGTCCACCTGTGCAATCTCTTCTGGTTTACATGTTGTCATTTCTGTGAGTTGTTATAGTTTCTGTCTGTCTTTCAACTGTATCTGTCTCATGTTTCCTGCCTGCAGCTCTGCAGGTGGATTAGTGATTCCTGCTTCATGGTAATGCAGTGCATCTTTTGCAGGTCCTCTGTCTCCAGAGCTTCAAGTGAAAGAACATTCCCTGCTGTTTCCAAAAGGAAGAAGAAACAAATCTCATCAGCACTCAGGAAACCTTTATCTTCAGCCTTCACATCAACCTCTCCCGGTAATCTCATTTCCCTCTATGTTCAGAAGTATGTGGGCTATGAATGGGCACTCTCACAATTTTTAAAGAGAGCTTTAGGTCTAGTGAAAGATTGGTAGTCTTGAAGATTGAAATCTTGTAGTCACAAAATAGATACCCGGACAGTGTGAATGCAAGTTCCCCACATACTGCCCTGCCTGTTTGTCACAACCTTGAGTTGGAGTGACCACCTCTAGGGGTAAAAGGGTAGTATCCAAGAGGATATTGTGTTCCTCTGTGCAGCCTGTCTGCTTCCAGCTCAGCCCCAGCATGTAGATGTACCTTGGGAGTTTCCATGACATTTCAGGCTTCAACCATGGAGAAGTTGGGACTTGGGAGGATTTCACCTTTCTTGCTTAAAGGAAATAGATTTATCTGATAATAAAGAAGCATCCCCAGTCAGCCAGATAGATGTGGTAATGTCTTTTCAGCTATCTACAAGTACAAGGAAGACCAGGTAAATAAAAATAACTTTACTCTAGAAAATCTGGCTGACTAGTGCTGCTATAATACAAATAATTAATAATAATAGAGCACAATCACTGTGCAGTCATGAGGTTTCTGATTGCTGAATTATTCCAGATGATGAAGACAGTGAAGTGACCAGTGAAGAAGTTGTGGAGGAATTTACTGCTGAAGGGGGAGAGAGGAGATCAAGGGATCACAAACTTTCCTCCTTGCAGCCCTCTTCTGGTGAGTATTGGAAGAAAGAGGCGGAAGGCAAAGGGGTGTTTGTTCATTGCCCCTAAGAAAGTGGCAGATTTTTCAAAACACTCTTGGAGGTTAGAAAATATTTAGCTTGCCACTGAAGAGAGAGCAAGCATACACGTGAATATAAATCTAACACATGTTGTTTTCGGGCTCGATACTACATGTCTCTTTGGACTCTTTGCCTTTAGACATGGTCATTTATAGATAGCATAACCAAATCCTCCCAAAAGGCAAATACAGCTAACTACCGAAGGAGAATGCTCTGTCATAAATACCCTCTTGATGAGTGACTCTGACTATTCTGCAGTTGGTTATAATTTAACCATTTAAATCCATTCACTAAAAGTTCAACTTCCCTAACTCTTAGCTGATCTAATCATCTGCTAGTGAAATAGGCCCTCAGTGCAATAATGCTCTTCCCTGGTCATCTCACACCTATGAAGGGACTTGATAGCTTTAAATTATTCAGCTGCTGAATGAGCTCTTCACCTCATACCTTCCAACCTCAAACTTGCATTTGATGACCTCTAGATTTTTGATCCACTGTAAGTGTTCTGTGGAAATACATTTTGCAAGAGTCATTTAGTTACCCTGTCCTTTGGCATTCTTTTCAGATGACTTGTAAATGTTGAAGTGTTAAAGAGGACTTGGATGTAGGCTAGAATCAGTAGGTATTATTCAGGTTTAGTGGCATCTTGGCTTTCATTGTATTGCCTCTACTTGATTCAAAAGGAACCACTGTGGTCATTTTGTCTGACCATCTTATAACATAAGCCACACAACTTTCCCTGAATTAATTTGTGTTTAAACTAGAGGATATCTTTTAGAAAAAATCCAGTCTTGATTTAAAAATTGCCAATGGTGGAGAATTTGTCAGAACCCTTGGTAAATTGTTACAATGGCTAATTTTCCTCAGTTAATAATGTGTGCCTGAAATTCTAGTCTGAAATTGTTTAGCTTTAACTTCCAACCATTGGATCCTGTTATACCTTTGTCTGGTAGGCTAAAGTGCCCATTATCAAATTTTTGTTCCCCATATAGGTATTTAGTTTATAAACTTTAATGAAGTCACCTCTTAACCTTCTCTTTGAAAAACTAGATTGAGCTATAAATAGAGAGGTAAAATGTCACTGTGTGGAAAATGCTAAAATAAGTGATATTTTATTCAAGGCCTTTCACTTCCTGTGACTTCTGTAACTATTTCAAGTCCAGAACTTTCTGAAGATAGGCAAACAGTCTTTAAAGACTGATTTTTAAATGTATTCAATAAGATCCTACTTGTTCAGTCACATTTGTTCCTTCCCATAACGTTGTGTAGATAGGGGTGACAACCACAATATGTGAAACTCATTGGTTTATAACTTCCTTCTCCATCTCAGGGTGGAGCTCTACATTTCTGGCTTCATGATTTAACTAGAGTGGCATCTCTTCCCACCTCTGTAGTGGTATATAATGGACTCTCGGAACACAGCTAAACTAACTCAAGTTGCTTAGCGGTGATATTTATTTGTATTGCAATAATACCCAAAGACCCCAGTCAGAATAAGGACCCTATTGGGCTAAGCTCTGTACAAACACAGACTTAGAGTGAGCCCAAAGAGCCTAAAACCTAAAAGGAGCACAAAAAGAGGGAAAAAAAGAGCAAGATAGTATGTACCAGCAAAGTTACCAGGTTAATGGATCAGGTATGTCTTATTAGAGAGGAAAGACTGACCGTTTAGAAACAAGCAGTTTATTGTGGGAGTCACATCTTTTTATTACTATGTCAGCTTCTGAGAGTTCCCTTTATTTGCTACTATCCTCAGTATTATTAGTTCATAAACCATTTTTCTGAAAATCTTCCCTCATCTTTTCAGCAGCAGTCCACACAGAATGTATATAGGTGCATTTAACTGGGGGCGGGGGTGCACACTTCATAGCTTCTGTAGGCTGAACACATTGCACACACACCAGAAGAGTCTTGCTTTCTTCCAGTCCCTCCACATCCACCACACACAAAGTCCCTGTGTACCATCTTCCCGTCCCCCTCTATTTCAGGGAATTGTCCGATCCCCCAGCCCCCTCTCGCAGGGGCTCTGTGTGTTTTCTCCTCCCATGCCAGGGTCCCCCATTCCATGGGCTCTGCGTGCATGCCTTTTCCCCCCGCAACATTCTTAGTACTTTTCTTTCTTTCTGGGAGTCTATAGAAGAATGCCATCAAGTTAAGTGAAGGACCTTCCTCCATTCATCCAAAAAAAATATATAATTTTTAAAAAAGATAAAACATAGTCTGGTGACAGTTTTTTGTTGTTAATATTTACATGCTGTACCTACATATTTATGTATGGTACTTTATAGTGCATTGCGAGTCAGAAATCATTGTCCTCAGCCATCTGTCTCCCATTTCTTTATGCATGACTGTCTGAAGGCCTCTCCATGACATTTCCACTTAACTTGATCTTGCTTGGGTCAATTTTTCCTTTTCTAGCCTGCTAATAAATATCTGTTTTTATGATGTGAGATGACTTTGGTCTCAAATTGCTTTATTTTATGGTGTGTAACCACTTGAGAAGATTTCGTGACAATAAGACAAATCAATCATGGTCAGTATGTCAGTTTAATGCTTGCCATGCTCTTTCAGGAAAGGGGAGAGATAAGAGTTGTATGCAGGAAAAGAGGGAACAGAATTATTCTTAACAGTAGGTCACTGTGGTAACCTAATGGCCCAGAAATGATATACTTCCCACAAGGGCCTGGTTTTGTCAATGATGTTTATTGATGCCCCTGTCTTCTTTGTGGTTATTTCAGTCTTGTCCTCCCAGGACCAGTTTCAGCCCATATTCTCTCCGCCTTTGGATGAGGCTCACTCAGATGATTCGGATGATAATGTAGTCTCTCCATCCCTGCTGGTGAAGAAAAATTACTCCCACTTCTAAGTTCGGGGGAGTTCTTCTCATTCCTTTCTGCAGGCCTGGCTCACAAACAAAAGAAAATGTTTTCTTCTTTCTGGCAAGATAAAGCAAGTAGAGGGTTAAAAGGGGCAATGTCACCTTAAAGCCATTGTTATTTCAGCCATGAAAAATCATTCAGTTTTATATAACCTCTCTACTGACTGTATCTCTCTAACCTCATTACTGTATTTCTTTCCTGTTCTTATTATATTGAGAATGGGGGAATTACACTGTTCAATAGTTGTGCATCAGCAGGATCCTTACAGTGCTTTGATGTGCATAACGCTTCACAGTTAGGAAAGAAGAGAAGGTCCTTGCCCTAGAGAGTTTACAATCTAGAGGCCCAATCCTGCAACTGTTGTCCAGTTTTTACTCATGTGAATAGTCCCATTGACTTTAATGTAGAGTAGATGTGGCTACAAGAGATGAAGATAGAGATAGGAAGGAACTGCATGCATTGGGCAAGAGAATGCATGCACAGTGTTCTCGAATGCATGTTTGTGATCATCAGCTTGTCTGTGCTAAGTGAAACCATGCCATAAGAGCCTCTCTATTTATTTAATAGGTACTTAATTTTATTTTTTTTGTGCTAAATATATCCATTATGTGCAGAACTTAGTTTAAGGCTTTTAGAAAGCTATCTCTGTCATAAGTTTATTATACCATAAGTGTGTCTGCAGTTGAACTTAAATTATTGCATTTACCAATTATGTATTTTATAGTTCCTATTGTGTACTGCATTGTATGTGAAATATGTAACCATGTAACCCATTACATTTACTATAATAGTATCCATGGAGAGAATGCATAATGGTGGGGAGTGTTGTGTGAGGGATCCTTGGATATGTAAGTGGAGCAAAGCAGAACCACAAGTGAATTATGCAAGGTTATCTTTAATGTGTGAAAATATTTCACAGAGGAAATACACTGTTATGTGTTCTGTTTTAGCTTACTGTACTTTTCAATGTCTGAAATGTCATCTATACAGATGGCTCAATCTGCTGAACACTACTGTATTATAAAATCTGATATTATTTTTCACCTGTATGTCATCTTCTATCTGAGGTTCATAACATGATTTATAAACATTAATGAATTTTTCACCCCTGTGAAGGAGGTAAAGATTATTATCAAGAAACTGTGGCACGGAGTGGTTAAGTGACCTACCCAAGGCCACACCGACTTTCTGTTGCGCTCTTGATTCTCAGTCCTCTATCTAACCTTGTCCCATGTTTCCTCCATAGTGGCAGAGAAGTCGAGCTGTCAATAAATCACAGGACTGCTTAAACACACGTGCAATTTGTGGGGAGTGAAAAGGAATATTGCATTCTAATGCTGACTGTAACTAAAGAAAATATACTTTTTAAATGCGCCTTCATTCAGTGTTGATTGAGCAGGAGTACAAATAGATGTCGCATACATCAGAAAGCAGTCGCATGTTTGTAAATATTCTGTAAATATGTTCGGTAACTTAATAGAATTCTTAGGGAGTCCACCCATTCTCCTGAGTAGAGGGCTAACACTGCATTTAGTTGCTGCTTGCTAAGGATGTCATCCAGGAGTTCTTGAGTCCCTTGTACACCCAAACCACACTTCTAGATATAAGATTTTTATCACATTCTCTCCCTCCTCCTCTTTTTTAAATTAAAAGTCAGTCAGCATTGTTATGCTGAATACTAATAAGTTAGTTCTTCATTGCAATCAGGAGACTGAGACTGTGCTTTATCTGAGGTTTATCATAGTCCATGCCAGTACTTTCAGCCAAAGAGGAAACTGGATGGCTGCAGCACAGTGCAGCTGATTTCATTTAATTCCATCAGTGGAAATGCTGTCTGCACTATTTCCAGAGGCAGTTGTTGGGAGCTCTCCATACCCAATGCAGTCTGTAGAATGTCATTTACACTCCCATTGGACAGGGTATTCCTGCTGTTACTGCAGTCACGTGATATCATGAAGGGGAGGGGAGAAAAAAGTTCTCTTGGCCGAAGCTGAAAGAAGACGTTTTCCTTCTTTTTTCTGAAACAGTCACATAAACTATGAGAGAGATTGTCAGCTAGTTAAAATGGTGGTTGGTCTGTAAAAGTTGCTCATGTCTAAAAATTTTAGGTCTTAAACCGTGGTTAAGTGTCATGGATATGCCTGTAGAGACTAGAAAGAGCTCAGGGCTCTGACCGATTAAGGGGATAGTGTGTGGTACATGGCATGTGCTAGGGCCAAAACTGGACCAAAATGGCTTCCCAGCCTCTACTCTGTGGGGAGATGCTTGGATGGTGAATATAATGGATAGAATACTCTCTTAAAATAGTAGGCAGCAATAAAGTGCTATATAACAAAGCATTAGGAACCAGATACAGAGCAGAGAGGCTTTCATATTCACTAAGCAGTGAATCATTTTAAAAGGCTATTTGCAGTCAGATATTAGCATCAGCAGACAAGTTCCAGGATAGAGTGGAGGGAATATCTCTCTGAGGCACAGAGTGAGTTCGCGGTAAAGGAGAAACAACTTTGTGTAGGGTGGGAGAAATCAAAATGTGTTTGGAGGGAGACTAATTTAAAGTTTGAAATCTGAGCTGTCAAAAAATGATGTTCCCTTGAGTACTGCACTCCTGCTCACCTCTTAGTTTGGAAAGTAACTGCACTCATTTTATATCAGAGCCCTGACATGATATGGGCAGAAAGGAAAAAGCTACAATATCAGTAGCTTTTATTGTTGCTTTATTTTATTTTATTTATTAAAGGAATACATTGAAAGCAATATATAAATACCGACTAACATTGCGAGCTTTATTTTATTCCTATATGTCTTTGAGTGTCAGTAACAAAAAGCTGAGAGGAGGCTTGAAGGAAGAAATACTCAAAGTAGATCACAACCCTACATCCTCTTTCTCCCCGCAAACCCACCATGGAGACCAGGAAATGAAAATCAGCATAGCTCAGACCTGTCTAGACACAGTTCCTATAAAAATTCATTCAAGTCCTGAGAAATAAATGTTTGCTGCAGAAGGCACTGATAACCTCGTAAGGGCTTCAAGGCCTGAATTAAAATTAAACTCCATTATAACCTATCTAATCTAATTGCAAATTTTCCATTTTGCTGTTGTAGAAGTGCTCTCTGTGCCAGTGTTGCCCATTTTAAATCTATTGGATGACAAAATGGACATTAGTGTGTGTGTGAGTGCGTTTGTGTGTGTTTTAGTCAGAATACAACTTTCTTGAGACTACATCTCCTCCATTTTCTTCTTGGTCCTGAAGTGCCTATGCTTGTAAATACATTTTAAACGTGGCATCTAGGCCTGATATGTTTATTGTGTTCTGCAAAGAATTAAAAAAACAATTCCAGACAAAATCAGTTTTGAATGTAGATTAAATGTATTAACCTTGGAACACTAGGAAGAGCAAATATATGTTATGATCTTTTAAATATTTTATTTAGAACTGTGCAAATGTTGTACATAATTTATACGGAGATCTTTTGGATTTAAAATCAATTGCTATATATTATCCTCTAATTATTGAACTTTATAAATAAAGTTTATGTTTATAAATTAATTGTTCATGCATAATTGCATCAGTAACTGCCTCTGATTGCGTTATTACCCTAACTCATAATGCATTAAAGATGTGGTCACTATATTTTCAGTTGGGTCATTGTTCAACCCTATGCCAGAGGTTGTCTTGCTGCACCAGGTGTGCCTAGTCCCTCTTTTTATGTTCCACAGGACAAATGAGGAGATGGAGTGGTAGAAAAATGAAGATGGGAGTGGGGTAGAGTTTGTGTTAACTCTACTCCTAATGTCCTCATCTAAGTAAGTAGAGAGAGGAGGGGAATTAAGGATGAAAGACATTCTTTGACTCTGTCCAAAGCACAAGTGGAATTGGCAGAGACGATAGATTCATATGTCACATATTTGTTTCTGGTGTTCTGTTGAAAGGAAGAGTCCTGAAAATGTACTGTTAAAACCAAAACTGCCACTGCCTCAGATTTTCCTGCTTTGTGCAGCCAACAAGAAGTTTCATCTGTATCTCTGTGTTATGGCATAAAATTCAAGGGTAAGACTAAAAAGAAACTTCATGCCAACTGCATGAAGCACTTACTGTAAGCAGAGAAAGATGAAGTGTGCAGGTTTCCTGGGTTCTTGATGCTGATAGAAGTGGACTGACTTCTCAGTAATCTCCTTTCCTATTATGGGTGGATTAAGACTAACCTGGGCCTGGATTACTCCTGGGGGAATTCTGCGCCACTACGCAATGCAGAATTTTTCAGAAATTGATGTTGTGCATGCAGAATTTCCTTTCCCCCAGAGAAATGGCTGCAATGCTGCTGGCCACCACTAGGGGCCACTGGACCCAGCAGAGCCCAGCTCACCGTAGAAGACACTGCCAGGGGGAGGGAAGGGAATTACAGGGTCCGAGCAGCTGCAGTTCCCCGCACACCCTGAGAGAAGGATATGGCAGCGCACAGGAAACTTCACACAATCCCTGGACCCAGCATCAGGCTGTTTCTCCCTCTGGATTCCTGGCTCTGAGGGGTAATGGGGCAGGTGTCTGGGCTGGGGGCGGGGCATGGCTGGGCTCTGGGAGGGAGGGGGCAGGTGTCTGGGCAAGGAGGTCCCTTGACTGGACTCTGTGGGGAAGGGGTGCGGTTATCTGATCTGAGGGGACCCTGTGACTGGGCTCTGGGGCCCAGGGAGTTCAGGTGTATTGACATGGGGGCATGGCTGGGTTCTGAGTGGGAAAGAGGTTGTAGGTGTCTGGCCCCTGGTTGGGCTCGGGGAGGCGGCAGAGAACAGGAACTAGGTTGTCATAGGGGTTTCTTTAACTTTCTACTTTTGGGGGAATTTTTGTGGGTGTCTGTATTGTTACAGTAGGGTGACCAGATGTCCCGATTTTATAGGGACAGTCCCGATTTTTGGGTCTTTTTCTTATATAGGCTCCTATTACCCTCTACCCCCTGTCCCGATTTTTCACATTTGCTGTCTGGTCATCCTGTGTTACAGACATATTTGCTGACAGGTATTTTGAAATAAATTACCAAAATAATTGAAACTGGCATGATTATGTAGTGTTTTGACAAATAGAATGTGCAGAATTTTAAAATATTGTGTGCAGAATTTTTAATTTTTTGGCGCAAAATGCCTGCAGGAGTAGTCTGGATTCACCAGAACCATGGAGCGCTCTGCTTTAAGACCAGGCAATGGTGGAAATGCACAGAACAATACACTTAGCAGTAGGCTCCGCAATCTGCTAGAAAGCAGGCAGGAATAAGAATCCCAGGGTTGCAAAGATTTGGGGTTAATCTGCCTTCATCCCCATCATTTCTGGATGTTTAAACTGTGTTGGGAGATAAGAGAGAAGGAATTGTGCGTGGGTGTCTCTGTTTTTTGCTGAAAAGAGCAACTTGGTGAAGAGTCCCATGGAAAATAGGGAGCGCTGGCATTCCACTATACGAAGAGGGAAAATCAACCAGTGCCAGGAAATGAGACGACCATGATAACTGCAGTTAAGAGAGGAAAGCCCTGTAGCCATGTATTACTTGCTTCAGCCCCTCCCTCCTCCGTGCTGGGGAACTCCCCTTAAGGGAGGATGGGCTGAGGGGTAGCCACCAGCAGGGGACAGCCCTGGTAGTGTGGCTTCGTTAGAGGGAGTAGGGACTGTGGGGACCCAAGGCTAATATGGAGGCACAGGATGATCTGTGGGGCTTGGGGACCAGCCTCTGGGTAGTGGTTTGTTTTTCCGCTCAACAGAAAAATGCAGAGGAAGCTCAGTGAGTGGAATCCTACAGTTTCCCAGCCCTGACCCCAGGAGCACAATTTGACTCAGCAGGCGAGAAGGTCCTGGCTTGACATAGGGCATATAATTTGTGGAGGGACAAGGGCAAAGTCCGTTTGGATTTTGCATAACTAGAAGGTGGCATCCTAGCATTTCCCAAGATGGAGTAGGATTGCAGAAATGCTGCTGAAATACATATGTCATACTGACTTCTCACTGATGTCCTGTAGTTTAGCCCCCAGCCTCAAGAGGGTCATAAAATGACCTCCTAGCATTAGTCACAGTACAAGCCTGCATTTTTTAAATCTGTATGTGGGGTAAAATCTTTCCTACCACATGCAAGATCTGATAAACAATAAGCTAGTGTGGGCTTCACAGCATGATATAGTCTGAATTATCCAAACTCAAAACATAACATCCAGGGGTGTGGGCCTACTTGTTGCGTAATATGCTTCTATAGCACAACCAGAAAGAACTACATTGAATAAGTAAAGAAAAATGTACGAATGGTTTGGCTGACTGACTGTCAAGAGAGTCCCATGAAGAGTAAGTGCTTTTACATTTACTAGGTCTATTTGCATTTTTTCAAGCTATATCATGGGCTGAAGAGGGCCACCCTGTTGCATATTTTGTTTTGAAGGTTTACATTGGCCTTAATCTCACTGTCTCTTCAGTACCTTTCATTTTGGAAAGCCGTTCCTTTTATTGATTGATTGACTGATTGCATCTGGTGAATCTTTAACAAAGCTAATGAATTACAAAATATGTTGCCTACTGCTGCACATTAGCAAACTGTAAGCAACTTAATCTCTCAAGGACCATTTTTTCAGCAGGATTGCCATCTAACACGATGACATTTGAAGTTGGCTCCAACTGATTGCGGAACTTTTTTTATGTAAAGGTGAATTACCGGTACTTGCGTCTTCTATTCCTATTGTGGCTATTGTGGTTATTCTATTAATTTGTTTTGGTGATAGTGGGAGAAATACCCTTTAAAAGAAAAATTAGACGGGGAAGAGGCCACTAAAATCTAATCAATGGGGGCCGACAGCCATCGGTTTTCATGTAATCAAGAATTACCTAAATAGGCTCACGTAAGAGATAAAAAAAACCTAAGCGATCAGAGTCCCTTCTGCCTTCAATCACAGGAAATACCATGGCTCCTCTATAATAGAAAATACTCCTAGTATTAAATACTGTACTTGATCTCTACTTCCTAGATCAGTGGTTCTCAACCAGGGGTACACATACTCCTGGGGGTACGCAGAGGTCTTCCAGAGGGTACATCAACTCATTTAGATACTTGCCTACTTTACAACAGGCTACATAAAAAGCACTAGCAAAGTTAGTACAAATTAAAATTTCATATTACAGACAATGCTCTATAAACTATACACTGAAATGTAAGTACAATATTTATATTTCAATTGATTTATTTTATAATTATATGGTAAAAATGAGAAAGTCAGCCATTTTTCAGTAATGTGCTGTTACTTTTTTGTATTTTTAAGCCTGATTTTGTAAGCAAGTCGTTTTTAAGTGAGATGAAACTTGGGGGTACGCAAGACAAATCAGACTTCTGAAAGAGGTAATCCGGAACAGTTAAGAGCAACTGTCCTAGATTAAAGAGTGCATCTTTTTCTCTGCATTATATTTTCCCTTACACCTGTTACTGATTTTATGAGGCAGCTTCAAAGCATTGATACCTCTTTGTTCCCTTTAACCCAGCCCTCATTCCAACATCTTTATGTCCAGTTCTCTCTTGTAGCATACAACTGCAGGTGAGGCATGTTTACTACCATTCTTCAGCCTACAGGAGCTCCATCTTGTATACCACTTTGATCCTCATGATGATACTGTTCTTATTCTGTCATTTATACTCTTACTTAATTGTATTCAGCTTGCTGTAATTCAAACAGACTGAAATACTTTGGAATGATTTACAGCAGTGCTGTCAAACTAGGTCTCAATGTTGTTTTGATGGCTCTATGTTTAATTTATTGCTGACTGAGAGTTCGGTGGACGCAGAAGAGATTTTTTTTTTTCTGTCCATGGGCAGGAACATCGGTAGGACGGATTCCAACCAAGAGCATTTCAGCTTATAATTATGAGACATAAATACCTTGCCACTGGTTACCTGCATGAGGATATTTCCAGCTTTCACAATGAGCTCTGTCAGCTCCTTGTCCTAGGATTGTCAATTGCAGCTTGTTGAACTAAAGGTGAAAAATCTTAAAATGTGTGAATCCAAAATAATGTCTGCCTCCTCCTTGATGGCACTTAAAACAAAACAAAATTAAGCAAAACACTTTGACCAGAATCCTGCAGTCCTTGTGCAGGAAAATGGGATTTTTTCTTACAAAAGGGCTGAAGGGTCTGGGCTTTTATAGTTCATAGTTACTCCTTTTTAGCAATGCTACTGTATGTCTAGCCCTGAATCCTCTGTGTTTTAAAATCTACTTACCGTTGATGATAAGGATTCCTTTAAACTGTTTTGGTCTATGCAGAAAGCCCCTCCTCAGTTAAAAAAAAAAAAAGACATTAAAATCAACTATATATTTCAAAACATTTACAGAAACTAACATTTTATCCTAGTTTTTCAAAGAGCCCATTTTAGTCTTTTGCTTTCCATATCTATATAAGCTATACTGGTGCAGACACTGTAAAATCCTAAATTGCTTTTGGATAACATGGTAAAACCTCTCCCTGAAAATAAAGGTGTCCATGGTCCATACTCATCTGCTAGTATTTAGAGGATAAAGTTGTAGGTTTTATACTCATTTTCAAATAGAGAAACTAAGCTATTTACAGATTTTGTAGCTTGATTTATGTCATAATGGCTCCTAATTCTAAAATTATTTAAATAGACCAGTGATTCTCAAACTGTGGTCTGTGGAATGCTTATTGGTGGCTCATGAAAAACTGGCTGGTCACATGGTGCTGGCTGTTTTATTTTTTCCATCTGCTAAATTGCACTAAGTTATACTTAAAACATGTTGCGTTCACTCTTTCATGTAATCAATTCATGTGTGTTGCCACAAGGATGTTCTACAGTCACAGCTGAGAATGCGTGGTTCCTGTGATTACCAGTGGGAGGCAGGTGGTCCATGAGATGATCTCTGTATTAAAATTTGGTCTGTACTATAGAAAAGTTTGAGAGCTCCTGCAATAATAATAGACCACGTGCCTCTCTACAGTAAGAATTAACTTACATATGGGAACATTCCTTTATAATGAAAAACAACAAACATTTTTTTACAAGTTTTAATCTCCATAGAAAACAATACAATCTTTATAATGAGGCTGGTGAAATTGTGATTTCCACTGTTCCTGCTTGTGGGCACTGGCTGCTTGTTATTTATCATCCCTATTTACTGCAAGGTCCTGAAGCTAGTCAGATAATTTACTTAGTTTTCAGTACATTTCCCAAGAGGATACACTCCACTTCTTACTTTTTGAATCTAAAAATAGTGTTATTTAATTTTTGTTTGTTAGAGAATGTGAAAGGACCCTCCAGCTTAATCAGGTTGAAGACCTTAGGTAAGTCACAATGTATGAATGACTCTGTTAAGAGCACAACACATGATCTGTTGTTCTATGCATAATAGTCAATTCATACTTAAATATTTAGGGGTTTATTTAATGCAAGGGTCTGATTTATGTACTGATTGTCCACCAAATCAAATTAAGGACCCAGTCCAAAGCCCATGTAATTTGTGTCTTTTAATTAACTTCAATGGGCTTTGGCTCAGGACCTAAAGAATGCCAGAAATTTGTTTGGATTAATAGATTCCGAAGCTAGAAGGGATCATTGTGATCATCTGGTCTAATTTGTTGTAAAACACAGGCCATAGAACTTCTTCACAATAATTCCTTTTGATCTAGAGCATGTCATGTGCACGCTGCTAGTGTCATCTCAAGACCTAAGGTAGAGTGTGAAATTGCTGTGTCCTGTGTTGTGAAAACTCTGCTGTAAGAATCTTGAAAGTGCCTAGTAGGACAGCTATCAAGGGGATGGGAAATTGGTTTGGGCATCCAATGATAGTAATTGTGAGTTTGAACTTCCCCAGGTGACTGGATAAAGTGACCCTGCTTGGTTCTGTGTCAGAGGGGAAAAGATGTGACGAAGTGGGAATCCTCTGTAATATTTGTATGAATTCTATTCATGGCAGTGACTTGCTTGACTAGAGCTTGTTACCCAGTGGTGCTAGAAAGTTTAAAAGCTGCTCTTGGGGCAGAGCAGAAGACATGAGGTGTTTGTGTCACATAACTGACTGGGGAAGTATGAATGGGTTGTTAAAGGACTGTCTGGAACCCACCCATATGAATGGAAGATCTGGAAAGACAATGGGAACCTGAATGACTGAATATGCTGTAGAAATTATTTTGAGGAAGTTTTATGGCCTGTGTTTCACAGCAAGTCAGATGAGATTAGCAAAATGACTCATGTTGGCCTTGGAATCTATGACTATTAAAAAAAACAAAAACAAAAAAAACTCTTGAATGGGTTTGGAGGATAGAAAAGTGGGTATGAATTTCAACAGTTAAGGTGTTTACATGTTTTCAGGAGAGAACTTAAGATACCTAGCAGGTTCAAGTCCTTGCTCTGCTACAGACTTCCTCTGGGCAAGTCTTTCTGTGTCTCTATTCCCCATCTGAAAAAAGGGTCTGATGGTGGTACTTTACCTTACAGGGGTGTTGTGAGGAGAAAGACATTAAAGATCATGAGGGGCTCAGATACTACAGGGATGAGGGCCATATAAATACCTCTAATAAACAAGTAGGATGGGGACTTAATACTTTTTTACACTTGCCTATTTCTAAATACTTGAGTCTAAAGTCAACATTAAAACACCCTCTGACTTTTATGAGGGTCAGGATTACACCCTTGGAGTTCTTGTCTTCATTGTTCCGTATCTGTGCATTTCTGTACACCACACGAGGTATGCTAGTAACACCTTGTTCAATTTGGAATAAACAAAACCGTTGACTTTATTTATTCGTCTGTATTATGTTTGACATACTATACCTGCTGCTCACTAAAAACTCTATATTACATTTGAAAAAGTATAAATACTGACCATATTTGCCAAAGTGGATCAGAGTATTACTCCATCAAGCTCACTATTCTGCTTCTATCATTAACTAAGACTCAATGTTTTGGTGCTTCAGAGGAGAGTACTCCCTCCTCTAGATAATGTACCTATGAATGTGGAATGCTGTACAACATTTGTGTTTAAGGAAAAAGGACATTCTGTACTGATCCTTGCAAGCAATTAATGTGAGATTGGGTTAACCTTTAATGAGCTTAGGTAGCTTGTTCTTAAAGATCAGAGTTATCCAATCCTCTTTACTTTTGAATTTCTCGTTCCTCGTTCTCTTTCTTCGGGCACTCCTGCAAATTTAGAACCCCTCAGCATGCACAAG
Organism: Mauremys mutica; assembly: GCF_020497125.1. NCBI lineage: Eukaryota > Metazoa > Chordata > Testudines > Geoemydidae > Mauremys > Mauremys mutica. Next base: position 75,668,314 of record NC_059082.1, on the reverse strand, counting down.
TTTAGATTATTTTGCCCAATATTATTTTTTTTTTTTAACCTTAAAGTACATATTTTATTGGTCATAGAATCTGCCTGGAATTATAACAGTACAGAATTCAGTGTGACTGGCTTATATGCCTTCATCAGGGAAAGTTGTTCCAGCAGCTGCATCCAGGTCTGCAACTTGCATTGCTGCAGTAAGTTAATGTTTCAATGATACTTCCTCCAACGATCATGCTTCAAGTGCTCATAGTTCCAAACGTAACTGACAACAACATAACCAAAAAGCACCATAGCGACACCACCGATGCTCCCTTTCTTCACATTGATGTACTTATTTAAGTATCTGTCATAACCTCTTCGCACAGCCCCCGTCAGCCCGGAGGGGGTGAAATCCCGCATTGCGATCCAGCTGGGCAGCTGGCCCAGCTTCACGTCCAGGAGCCTGGTGTCTTTGAGGGGAACGGGCCGGTCATGAATCCAGTCCCTAAGCTATCACACTACTAGCTTCTGTGTCTTCTCAGAACCATCTAATTATTCTAATACTGTTTTCCTATTGACTAGTGAAATGGAGAAAGACAGAGGATCTGTAATTTCATACCTGGGCAAAGAACTTTACATACAAATAGTCTGTTTAGAGAATCTGGCAGAGTTTAGCCCTAATTTTGACCTATATTCAAATTGATTATTTGGGGGAAAAAACCTATCAATTCCAGCACTGCAGGTGAGAAATCAACACAACCATTTTAGATTGTGTTTTTGGTTCTTGCCCAAGAAGGGTGGGAGGACTGAACACTTTGGTGTTGCTTCTTCTGGTAGAACATGACGAGCGCACAGTCAGTTTAACTCTAGCTCCTGTCAAGATTTAAGAATAGCTCTCCTAGTACAGAGAATGAAACTGACTAAGCGTCATTTAGTTTCCCTTAGTGCAGAGAGCTCAGCTCCAGATGGAAGTAAAATGAGCTGGATTTAGGCATCAGCTGCACTGTGCAGGTTTGATTTTGGGGGCAGGAGAGGAGAGATTGGGAGTAGGAGGAAAGATGTGGGAAGAGATGCAGAGGATGGCTTCTCTACATTTAGCTATCACTGTTAAATAACCTGCTAGCCAAAAGATGTATTTGTAATTTCTGAGTTAACTTTCAATTTTGTTGCTTTCTCTGTCACTTTCTAGGATTATTGCACACATTCTGGAAATTGTACTGTGCCCCCCATCCTTCCTCTTTTAAAACATTTGTTCTTTAGACTTGTCTGTAGTACAAAAGGCTATTGTGCACAAATATGATTGTGAAGAACCAAATTAGTTGATATCATGCTGACCAGGGGTTTAACTATAACTAGATGATTTTATTATTCCAATATTTACCTAGAAGTAATGACTAAAGATGTCAACCAGGTTGAGTCCCATTGTGCTAGGTGCTGTACAAATATATACTACATGATGCAGATAGGTACATTTAGGTGCCTAAATACCTCTCAAAATCTGACATTACATTTTGTAATGTAGACCATTTAAAGAGTTTAGGAACTGATTTGTAATTTATTTATTTATTTGTAGATGAGGCATTAGGGAAGAAAGTAAAATTCTGGAATGGGTGTGGAGTGTTTGTGATAATCCCAGAACTGGAGATTGCTTAATGTTGCACAGTGGTGTGATTGCTCTCCATAATGTACGATGGTGCCTTATGATGATTCATAGCAACACCTGTTGTTCTACATGGTTCCTTATGCTATGCTCATCACTGTAGTATCTGAGTGCCTTTCAGTAGTACATTAAGTAATGTAACTATACATCTATGACATGTTGTTTGTTCTCTCATCTTCTTCCCTGGGGCAGAAACTTGAGCACTGGAGTAACTTGTTTGGGTAGCGTTTTAGTTTTTTTGTTTTTTGTGGGGTTTTTTTCAGTATATATTGCTATGTATATATGTTAGAGAAGGCAAGGTCAAAGACATGTCAGCATTACATGAGTAAGTAATGTCAGATGCACTTGTATGGCAATGTAATGATGTGATGAGAAGTTGCAGGTATGTAAGGGCGGCACCATGGTGATGTGGAAAGACGTACTGAAGCGTGGTGGTGATGGTGCTTACACACCTGCAGAGTAATATGGAGCAACAGTGAATGGTTGTAATAGAGTGTCATGATGGTATTTGGCATATAATGGTTCAGGGACATGATGCCTTGATCCAGTCTGACCCCGAACCTGCTGCTGCTGCGGGGTGGGAGAGCTGGGAGGAGTCCTCTCTCCCCACTGTAGCCCCGGGGAGCCCCACTGAACCCCAAACCCCTCATCCCCAGTCCCACCCCAAAGCCCGCACCCCCAGCTGGAGCCCTCACCCCGCACCGCAACCCTCTACCTCAGCCCTGAGCCCCTCCCCCTTCTGAACCCCTCAGCCCCACCCTGCCACATGAATTTTGTTACACAACAAAATTCATTCCGCACATGGGTGGGAAAAATTAGATGGAACATTGGTGCCGGCCCATGTTGGTGCATCCTGTGATATCCTATGGTGGTGTAGAAGTACCATGAAGGTGTGTGGTATCACAGCTTGTGTTGGTGATGCATGACTGCACGGTTTGGCGTGTGTGGTGTTGGTGCAGTGCCATGACAATGCACAGTGGGAGGGTATGTGGTGGCCATTCAGTGAAGAGGTGTCCGTGGTATCATGATGCATGGGCATGGTGGCCATGTCGTGATGTGATGTGATGGTGCAGCAATGCGGCGGTGCAGTGGCATAGTGATGCAGTCTCATGATGGTGCAGTGGGGTGGCAGTGGAGTGGCGTGGTGGTGCAGTGGTGCGGCGTGATCGTGCACTGGCATGGTGGCGATGGTGCGGTGCAGTGGCATGATGGTGCAGCTAGGGTGACCAGACAGCAAATGTGAAAAATCGGGACAAGGGGAGGGGGGTAACAGGAGCCTATGTAAGACAAAGACCCCAACATCGGAACTGTCCCTATAAAATCAGGACACCTGGTCACCTTAGGAGCAGCAGTGCTGGCGCAGTGACCTGATGGGATGATGGTGCCATGGCCCGTCGCTGACACAGGCCTGGGCCGAAGCCCCCCGCCCCCGGGCTGAGACCCCGCACACTCGTCTCACGGAGGGCGCCCGGGGGCGTGGCCGGCGGCGGCGGGCGGCACCAATGGGAAGCGGGAGGGCGGGGCCAGCCGGGGAGGCGGGGGAGTCTCCGCGAACAAAGAGCGAGCGAGCGAGCGAGCGGCTGGGCTGGCAGCGCGGAGCCCGCACGGGAGGGAGCCGCTCACCTGGGCCGAGCCGGAGCCGGCACCGCCATGCGGGGGAGGGCGCCGCCCGGGAGCAGCAGCGGGGGCCCGGCCGCCTGATTCCGGGGAGCCAGCGCGGGAGAGCGGAGCCGGCGGCGCTTCCTTCCTTCCCCCCCCTCCCCCATGGCAGCGACAGGCGGCGGCGGGTGAGGCGGGGGCCGCGGCTCGGGTCTCGGAGGGAGCGGTCGGCCGGGCCGGGCATGGCGGGGGTCAGCTACTCGCCGCCCTGGTGGGTGAGTCTCCTGCACCGCCTGCCGCACTTCAGCCTGCGCTGGGAGGCCGCCAGCGCCGACTTCCGCCCGGAGGACGCCGAGTACCAGCAGGTGAGGGGCCGGCTGTGGGGGGAGGGTCTCGTCAGGGTCTCCTCAGGCAGCCCCCGGGGGGCTTGGCGTGTGCTGCCCCTTTCCCACCCCGCGGGGTAGATCCACCGCGGGGGGGGCAGTGTCTGTCCTGCGGGGGGGCCCCACCGGGGTAGATCCGCCCAGGGGCAGGTGGGGGAGGGGAGGGTATCCTGGGGGGGCCCCACCGGAGGGCATCTTCCCCCCCCCCCCGAGGTAGGTCAGCCGTGGGGCAGGTTGTCTTCTCTGCCTGTAGTGTATAATACATCTCTCCTGTTGTTCTCCCCCCACCCCCCCAGCCACCGGAGAGAGGCAGGAAATTATTTAGCCCCTGGAACAATGAGCGCAGACCTCGAGTTCCTTTGAGAGCAGCTGAAGCTCTTCCTCCTCTCGGGGAGGGTAAAACACCAGCCCCTTGGGCCCAGCTGCCAAACGGGGATGGGGAGATGGCTCCTCGGGGCTAGAAGGGTGATGCTGCCCAGGTGAGGCACAAGCGCGTTGCCTTCTATCCTGTGGCTGAATAAGTCCTTGGCTTGCCTAACAGCTGGGGTGCCACTTTGTACAAAATAGCCCATCCTAGGTAGGATTGGAGCGGTGGTTCAGAGAGCTCAGCACCCTGCCTTTGTTGGGACTCAGTGACATGTTCAGTGTCTCTTTCTGAAGCCATCTAAAATGCCTAGTAGACAACAGATGGCTTAGTGGCTACATAGGTCCAAGTGTGTGAGGAGACACTGGCAGGATACTTGTGTCCTTTGCGTTGCTTACCCTGTACTTAGGTGACTTGCTATCTAATTGGAACGGTGGTGGAGTGGATCTGTATATTCTAACATCTGTGTTCTCTGCTGCCATCTTAGACTGGAGCTGCAGTGATTCAACTGCCTCATTGTGCCACACTCTTTGGCTTTGAAAACACCATTTTGCTTCACTGAATATACTTAGTTCTGTAGGGCACCACAATACCATAATGCAGAAATGGGAAGGCATCTAAGCAGTGCTTACCTACTGTAAAGAGAGATGCTATAGGAATATTTTAGCTAGCAGTATTTTTATTTTGAAGTAGCTTCAGATTGCAGGTTTGATTATAGCAAAGACTATTCTTGGGTGTCTCTCTTTTTTTTTTTTTTTTTTTTTTGGTGGAAGGAGGTAGTTGGCTACAAAAATGTCTATGAATCTGAGAGCAAAATTGTCTTCTGATCTTCAGCCTTGGTCTTTCTCTTCTTAACTCATCTGAATTTCCTTGATTGGAGGAGAAATCAAGATGTGCAATGTTTGTTTTTTTTAAAAAAACAAAACAAAACCCTCTAGGTATTTCCAATGATTTTAGCTCACTTCTTTGGTCTGAGATAGTTGCCTCCTGTAGTGAAACAAAGAGTGTGAGGTATTGAAGAGGAGAAACACAAGTGTAAGTTGGGGAAACTGTTCTTGGATTGTTATGAAAGAAACACACTAGTCAGTCACTGAATAGATATCTGATATGCTTGTGTTTGTTTTTAATAGTTTAAAATAGAAGCACTATTTCCAAGTACTGTATCCTTTGTGCATGTATTATAAAATACTTTCTCACAGTCGTTCTGTTGAGACTTAGTGTGACAGTGAAGTCTCTTGGGGTTGGTAAACCTCCTGTTGTTCCTGCCTCACACAGATGCAAGAAGAGTGTGTGCTAGTTAAGGACTTGTTTTTGCCATTGCTATATGGCTATTTTAACTCTTGTCAAACCAGAAATCGAGGGTGTAAGTTGTGTGTGTGTTGCATGTCAACGCTGCCTACTTCAGTGCTGTTTATGTATAGCACATAACCTCTGCCGCTCCATCAATAAATGTAAAGATAGTAGCAGTGTTCCATCCTGTTGTTGGCTCTGTAATAAAGATGCTCTGATTCCGTAAATGGAAAGACATGTCAATGATTTGCATGCATGTGTGCAAAGCATAATATAATACAGTAAAACTAGAAAATTTAACCTGGTGGTCAAAGTAACATTGCAAATGCTCCCTTCCTCTATAAATTGGTCTGAAGGTCTCCTGGTTTGAATGCTTGTTTTGTCAGTATTTTGAGTATGAATTTGAATATCCTTTTGCTCCATTTACAGTTCACACTGACTTATCTCCCCTCCCTCCCCCTGCTCAATACAACACAAGTAACTTAACATGCTCCATTCTTCATGCACTTTAAGTACTTAAAATATAGGCACTTCTGTTTAAACTGGTTCTTGGAATTTGCAGTTTTTTTCTCTGAGCATATGGTGATGGTGCGTTTTCCCCTGCCCCCTGGTTTTCAGTATCTAGGAAAAACTACCTAATTAAATATAAGCATGCAGTGTGGCAGCTTGTAGCTAACTGGAACTGACAGTAATGCTGGAAAAGTCATAGGTGCACTCTATCCTTTTGCTCTCCTGTCTTCAGTAAGAAAGGACAGGAGAATATGCTTTTCAGTTTCCTGAGAATTGTTAAGCCACTAGATAGTTAGACCCTTGTCATGAGCTGATATCCACACACTTACCAGCAGGGCTTCTGAGTAAATCAGAATTGGAATGGAAATACTTTCTTAAGGAAACTGCATCCTGTTCCTTCATCAGTCGGGGGGGGGAGAAGAACTTTCTTAGCTGAAGAAAAGAGGATATTTGCAGTTTCCCTTAAAATAGACTAATAAAGATGGATACAAGAGAACAGTTTCAAGATCACCCTGTTTCATCCAAATAGGAATACAGGAAATGCCTAGGCTTTAATGGCCACTGTAACATAGCACAGAATGGTGACATATCAAACATAGTATCTTAAAATTGATGTAGCCTGTGTTTTGTAAGTGTAGTGTGGCTGCTTTTTTTTTTCAGGTGAATTGGCAAGATCCAAATAGGTCTTTCCATCTGCTATGATTAGTGTAATGAGTAAGCTTCCATTGTGCTAAATGGTTTCTATTTGATGTCTGCTGAAACCTGTGTAATGCTCATGGTGGTTTTAAGTTCAATCCATTCTGCTTGTCTTTGAAGTCTGAATCCTTCCTGTGTCTACTGGGACCCTTGTGTATGCACATGTGGAGCTTGTAATTGGTGGCTCTGTTCTGCATGTAGTGAGACAGTGCTGTCCTGTCTCTGAGGGGAGGGAATACTCTATGCTTGTTTGCCTGGAGATAGCTGTGACCATTGTGTTGTAACTGGGACTACATCCTTTTTGTCTGTGAGAACATGAGGTATCCTTGTGGCAACAGTGTGCCATAGTCTGTCTGACACAGAGGGTGTGTGTGTGTGTGTGTGTGGGGGGGGGGGCTATACCCTCTGTTGGCTGTTGAAGGACTCTAAACAATCTGTGGTGGTGGCTTTTCATGCCCTCCCTCCTTCTTTCACTATATGTTCAACTGACAGGTTAGAACAGGCTGTGCGGGAAGAGGAGAATGAGCCCTCCAGGGTGGGTTAGGTTGGTTGGTGTTGAAGAGCTTCTCATTTTCTCTACTGGTGTTACTATCTAAAGTCCATAGTGGCCTTTTAAATGCTTCACATCAGTTGCAGCAGATTGTGCATTCCTCCATATAAAGAGTTGGATATGTAACTAGGGGAGACAAGGAAAGGAGACAGTAGTTATGCAACTGCTAACTAGATTAGGATGAGGGAAGAGGTATTTCTGTTTCTGGGGAGGGACTCTGCTTTCATGTTTCTGGTTTCCATGTGTTGCTTTGAGGGTTGCATCTACTGAAATCATTCTCTAGAGCAGTGGTTCTCGCAACAAATTTTTGGATGGCCCCAGAGTGCGGCCGCTAATTCTTGCTGATGGCCGCTCTGACAATTTTTCCTAAAATACTTTAACTTTATGAAAAACAAATAAATATGCACATGTCCAAATCATTGTAACTGATGTAAGGTTTTTTCAAACTCAAGTAAAAAAAATGTACAGTTGTCTATTCATTATTGCACCTAAACAGAATAGAAACACAAGGTGCTTTGAATGTTTTGGTGGTGTGTGTGTGGTTTTTTGGTGGTTTTGGGTTTTGTTTTTTTAAGACTTGCTAGCTAGTAAGTCTGCTGTGAAAAGTGAGATTTTGTTTAACTGTTAATATCACGTTTCACAGCAGATTTACTCAAGCTGAGGGACAAATTAAGCTCTGGATGACGAGGTGAGTAGGGGACCAAGAGATGATAGGGGGATAGATGGGAGGGAGGGGAGATGGGGGAGGTGAGCCCAGAGTGAGAGCCTGTGGCCCTGGTGCACAGGTGGGGACTGGAGGAGGTAGTGAGGGCCGGGGGTGTGTGGAGAGGTGAGCCTGGAGCCCTGCAGCTGCAGGGTGGAGCCTGTCACCCACCACCCCAGGGCTTAAGCCTGAAGCCCAAGCCCCACACTCCCCAGGAAGGTGGGGAGCTCACACTGGCGGCCTGCTACTACAATTTGTGGCTCCAGAAGGGGTCAGAGACCAGCCCCTGCTGGTAGCCCTGGGGGAGGGTTACTTCCTCTCTTTTTCCCCTCCTCCCCCATCACCCAGAAGGCTGTGGCAGCAAGAAAAGCCTATGGTGGCCGCATTTGAGAAGACCCTGCCCTAGGGTATCCTATCAGATAGACCAGTTCACCCCTTGCATGGATCAGTGAGGTATAACCATTATATCTTGAGTTATAAGCAGTTGTTTCAGCTGTATCCTCCTCCTGAGTCATACTGCAGTGTTCCTTTAAAGCTTATTTTGCAGCAAGTCATAAGGTGGGAAATGGAACCGAGCCTATGTTGCTTTTGACAGTGCAGTACTATCTCCAGTTCCTATGCTTTTTACTGCCTTAATGAATTTCCAGGAGATGGTCATATCAATGCTGTCAAATTAACCTTGGATCCAGTCCACCAGATCGGTAAGGTTTCTCTGCAGCTTGTGCTATTGTCCCTGACTAAAGCAATGTAGGAATGTAAAAGCTGTTCATTTATTTGCCCAGGTGGCTTGAGTGTTCCACCACTCAATTTATGGTGCTGAGAGTAGAGCTAGCCAGAAGCCTCTTTCAGGAATGTCTTGCCTGCTGGAAGGATGAGCTGAAATCCTTAAGAGGCTTCTTAACACAGCAGAGCTGTTGCTAATGGGATGTCCTAGGAGTGACTGCTGCTTGGTACTAATACCATCAAAAGGGAAGCTTCAATAGTAGCTGTTAACGTATTTTACTATAACTGTTCTTAACTCTTGTAAGCACTCGGATGTGTGGTGTTTTATAAATAGACTTGGAAGGATTAGATTTTGATTGGTAATGTTGGCAAACATGGATTTCACCACGCGCACACACAAACTGACATATTTCCATTGATTGAAGTTTATAAGTAGGCAAAATAAGAAAAATGCTGCTTGAGAACTAATTAAAATTTTGATTTAAGGATATTTACTTTCTGTATTTTTGACATGAGATGTTGACAAGTTGTAACTCTCTGAATCTGTCTACTAGTGTTAAATAATGTCTGACCGCTCTCTAATTTCCCACAACTTTGAACATTTAAGTTGATAAATGCTTAAATAAATATAGGTATTTGCCAATTAAAGAATTCTGCTAAGCCTATTTATGAACAAATAAGGGCTATTAAAGCTTACCCACAGCTTTACTTTTATGCTTTAGTCATTACCTCAATTTAGCTCTTGCAGAAAGCTGATAAAACATTTCTGAATCACTGCAAAATGGCAAAGTCCACTGGAGTCTTTCACTTGTGACTAGATTATCTTGTACCTGTAGAGCATTTTGTTCTAAAAGGATCTAACTACAGCATCATAGGCTTTGTCTAAACTGTTTTTCTTAAATTCCACCATTACTACCACCTGTGTGGCTCCTTGGAAAGGAGCTAGAATAGATGGCAATTGTGAGGAGGCCTAGAATAGACAGAGTGCAGGCAGCCTCTGGCATTTGAGTAGTCATGTCACCTACACCTGCTCTGAACAAGGTTAGATGACATGGTGATTAACCCAGTTACCAATGACTTATGCCATTCTTTCCACCACTGGTGGAGTTGAAGTGATGGTGGCACTGGGTCTACACTAGACTAATTCTCTCCTCTGGGGGCGATCCCTACTGTGATGTCACCCAGCTGTTCCCTTGGGTACACCTCCACCTCTACCAGAGCTCGTCTGTTGTAGTACTGTCTGGCAACTCTGCTAGTCAGGCTAATGGTCAGCTTGCTGTACCAGGATTCTGGAGATGGACTAGCTTGGTGCTATGTTAAATTCTACTGATGGTTCGCTTTGGTTTGCAGACTTCAGTTTAGTGCATGTTTTTTGTGTAGATTTTGAGGGGGGAGGGAGTTCAGCAAGACAGATTCCATCTGGTACTTTCTGGCTGTACAAGGTCCTCGCCCTACACGTAACAGTTTTTTTATTGAGTATTTCTTGGATGGAGAAACTCGGTGCAGACTAAGCTGCCAAAGAACTTGGATTAGAGACATTGTTGTAGAACTCCTCTACTGTACTGGCGTCTCACTCCAGTCCTGAAACCCAAGAGCATTTCTGTAAATTCAAAACACGTGGAGTTGGATGATGTGTTCTTGTCCAGTTACCAGTTGGCTCAAAGTCATAGGGTAATCTGCCTCTTTTAGATGGGTTAGTCTTGAAGTTTCTTTCAAGGATAGATGGCCTGTTTTCCAGGTCAGTTCTATTAGCCTGAGGTAGCATTAATTATTTTCTGTAATGTCAGGAGAGGCTGGGTTGTGGGAATCCATTCATTGTTGCTCTCCAATGAAGCTAAAGTTGCATTTAGGTCTTTCAAAATTGTGGTGCCTCCCCCAGTTTCCCATGGCCTAAAATTGAGTAGCTATTATGCCTCTGTCAGCGGATGGATATTGCAGCCTGATTTTGTCATTCTTTGTTCATACAGGGGTGTGGAGGTGGTAGCATGGTGTAGCAACATAAGGTATTTAAAAAGTCTTTCTAGCAAGCCATGCAAGTTGGGGTTTGTGTGGGCTGTGCATTTAGCGCTGTAGCAACATCTGGTGTATATAGTCAGGAGACAGTGAACTCTTGCCAGCTTTCTGTCTGCAGGATCCCTTGCTCACTGATCCAGGCTGCACCCCTGCATTTTCAGCTAGTCCCCTGAGAACTGTCTGTTGCTGGAAACAACAAATTTCTGATTAGGGGTAAGCTAATCAGAACAACAGTTGCTGAGAATGCATCATTTTAACAGATCATGGTGCATGCAAATAGCTACTTGGCTAGAGGAAGGTCTAACTCTCTTGCCCATCTCATCAAGGCAGAATGTGGGATTAATGTTAACTTCATTCTGGAGAATGCACATTGTCTTACCAGAGCTGTTGAGCTCTGGTTTTAAGAAATCTTTACAGAGCATATGTCTGTTAGAAAGTATCCGGCTGGGTCTTAGCTGGAATAAAAACTTAAGTTAAAAGCATTAGAAGTCTAATCAGCTGATGTAAATTGAAACCCTTTTTTCCTGCTGGAGAGACTCTTGCAGAGTATGGTCAGGCTTTTTACATCCTTGTATTTATCTGGTGTAGGTCAAATTTAAGAATTAAATCTTTTTTAAAAAAAAAATCACAAACTGATGCCTTATTTATAAATCCTCTGGTCGTGTTTCTGCACTGAGCTGCTTGCATTTGTCTTACTAGTTCTGTTTCCTTTTTGGAGTTTAAGTAGGTAGTTATGCCTATAGTGTAGGTGTAGTCCTTAAGCAGACAGCTGTCAAGTGTTGGAAGAGGGTGTTCTTGTTGGTCTTAATTATTTGTGTGTTTCAAAATGCTGAGAGTTCCTGAAATGGTCTTCATTTGCTTGGCCTGGTGAATTGAACATGGTGCACTTATCACTTTGTATATCTAGAAGGAATCATGCCTGTTCCTGTATGAGATTATTTTTTTTGAGGTTGGGGAGGGGCTGGGGGGCAGTGTTGCTTATTGCTATAAATCTTGTCCATTTTCAGATCTGAGTACAGATGGGTATAAATATTCCAGTGTTTAGAGGTGGCCATATTTCTATCCCTCTTTCCCAGGGCAAAAACTGAAGTCTTGGGTAGTATATTAGGTGCAGCTCACAAACACAATTTTACCTTGCCAGAGGACTCTTTAATCTAGCTTCTGAAACTGACTTCTGGTGTCAGAGGATGAATGAATGGCAAGCAGAACTGATTCTGCGCTTCATCCTTTGCTGCTTTGCCTTTCTTTGGATAGGCATTTTCTTGCCTTATGTCTTATGCAAAGCCCTTGTTTAAATGTTTAATTCTGAGCCAATACATCAGTACAGTTTCAAGCAGAAGCTTGTGTGGGATTTTTTTAATAGACTTTCTTTTGCATTCTGAGAGTGAGAAATTCTCACTCAGAAGAATATATCCCATTAGACATGACACTGGAGATTAAGGGTGGGAATCTAGGTGGCTTTGCCCTAATTAATCCACAGCTTTGAAATGTGTGTTAAGGAGCTGTGCACCAGGATTAGTTTCTTGCTTCCTTGTCCCTTCTTAACAGTGCTTGGGGGCATAGATTTCCTTTTGAACATTGTAAACAGAGGTTTAGGTCTAGTATCTGCCTGGTCTTTTGAGGTAGTAACTTGCTTTTTCATTACCCGTGTGCAAAAGGTAAGGCCCTGAATTGCTGTCTTGTGCCACCTGTTATCTTTGCAGGCCTTTGTTGTGGTGGAGCTCGCAATAGTGTGCCTTGTGTCATTCCAGTCCTGGAGTGCATCAGAAATAACAAATGGCTATGGCTAGTGGGGAAGGAAGATAGACCTGAAGGCCAGGGAAGTATTAATGTTGGGAGAGAAACCTATTGGTGCTCCTCAGATTGAGATTATGGGTATGTCCATGGCGGGTAGCGATCGATCTATCGCATCTTGCGATAGATCAATTTCCCCGAACGCGCTCCCCGTTGACTCCGGAACTCCTCCAGGGCGAGAGGCGGAAGTGGAGTCGACGGGGGAGCCGCGGCCATCGATCCTGTGCTGTGAGGATGGGAGGTAAATTGAAATAAGATACGTTGACTTCAGCTATGCTATTCTTGTAGCTGAAGTTGCATATCTTACATCTTCCCCCCCCCCCTCCTCGCCCCAAGTGTAGTCAGTTATGTCTGAGGAGTGTGTGTGTGACTAATTTCTACGAAGGGCATAAGAATGAGCTCTTGATAGCTGCTAGGTCCCCTGCTCCCCTTCTTGTTTTCCTGTTGCAACTTCCACTTAATATTAGAAGACCCCATCTCCAGTCCTGCAGCTTGGGTCGGTTTTCCAGTAAAGGGGATTTTGAAATGGGGAGGAGCATGGCACAGTATGCCTAGGTTTGTGCAGGTTTTGGCTCCTTGGATATCCAAACATCTGAGCTTCGGGTTGGGTTTTTAACTACTCTGGAAATAACGGAAATGCAGAATCTTGTCTTGGTTTTCCCCATCCTTCTGAAGCTCTCCTTATAGAAGACCCATATGAGGACTGGAGGCTCTCCTTAACTGAAGCAATGGGGAGAGGTTTAGCTCTGAGTTTGACATGTGAGCAAAAATCACTTTGAATAAAAATTGGCTTCCCCTTAAGTCAGATTTCACTCTCTCGATGTTTGATGTCCTCTTATTAGACAAATCTTTTATTACTATTTCTGCACAAGATCTTGGGGGGTGGTGACTTCCTGTCTTCAGTTTCCACATTCCAGAGTGCACACGGTACTGGTGCTCCACACAGGACCAGAAGAAAAGTCACTTCAGTGCTGTGATAGATGGGTACTGTCACTGTTCAGGGCAGCTGCTGCTGTAGTTCCCCTTCAGTGTCCCAACAAAGACACCCGCTCTCAGGCTTCCAGCTTCCTGGCTGTTGCCTTTCTGGAAGTAGATCTGTGCACCTCTCCCTTCTGACTGGAGTGTTTCCAGGCTACACAGTTCCTTGCCTTCTCTATCATTCACAGCACACACAAGTTGCCTAAGGACACTTCCTGTTTTCTCTTCAGAGATGGGTCAACAGGTGTAATTCCTACCATTACAAGATACCCCACATACTTCTTGTGCAAGACTACTTTATTTGTAAGGTAAAAAGCATTACAGAGAAAATCTTTAACAATAAAAGAAGTGACATGCCTGCTAATAAGCTTACCAGAGTTCACCCTCGTGTGGATTCTAGCAGGAGCAATCCTGCAACCAACTCATTTAAGGGGATTCCTTGCAGTTACCAGTTCAGCTCAGAACAAGCACTCAGTCTTATGGGACCTCAGTATGCCCAGCTGTTTTCAACCCTAGCTGAAGAATTGGGACCCTCCCTGGACCCGAAGTCCTGTCAAGTTGCTGAATCAGGAAGAAGGCCATGAGTCTGTTTCTTCTTTTTCATAGGCTGTGTGTGTCATGGTCTGTCTGCTAGAACCCACAGGCTTCAGGGTCTGGTGATCTAACTGCCCTCCCCCACAAGAAAACCTGTGCTAATGTGTGCTTAATGCTGCAAGGATGCTTTCGCTGCCAAAAACTTAGGTTAACTTTCATGTTTTAAATACTGAACTCTAAGAAGCCCAGTTAAGGTTCTTGCACCAATTTCTACTCTTATGTAAGCATTGGGATACAGTGATATGAAACCAGTTGGCTACCACATATGCATTACAATAAGGTCTCTTTTTGTGATTATGGGATGTCTGAGTGGTGCTGACACTGATGCAAATGGCACGTTATCTGTATTAATCAGCTATAACAAGTCAGAGCTGCTAGCTTGATTTCCTTTTAAAGAAACATGATTTTCATGTTTTCAAAACAATGAAGAGGCTTTAAGGGTTCTTTAAGACAAGTGCCCCATCAATAAACTGAACAATGAATACAGTTGTGGATGTCAGTATTTAATATTGCAATGATTATTTATAGGTTCACAGGAATCAACATCTCATTCAAATCAGACAACTGTCAATTCCAGTTGAATAATCTGAGTAGCAGTTATTGATGTGATCCCTAATACAAGTGTTAGGCAGATTGCCCAAGCTGGTGCAGTAGGAGATATTCCTCAAGTTTCTGTTGGAGAGGGTCCTTTGAGGCATGGAGACTAGGGATGAGGAATAATACATTTTCCTGGATGACCAAATCATGCCTAGGTGTGCACATCTAATTTAGCTTCACCACACTTCTAGAAGATAAGTTTCATTCAGGTAGTATATAAGTCCATTTTTATAGGGTAGACTAATATTGATGTTTGTCCCTGCTGTGTGCAGGGAAAATTCCTTTTGGCCTCCAAAATGCTTCTGTTCGTGCATGCTGCATAGACCTTTAATAAGCAAGCCTTCCATTCAAAGTTGGAGTTAAAACTTCATTATAAAATTCAACTTCAAGTTGAAACCAACTTCTCTTGACTAATCGAGTGCTTCCTCATGGGAGAGGTTCACCTGAATACTTATTGGCCTATGTGTACAGTGTGTTGCTTGTTCAGACAGAGTGGGTGGGTGGCACCAAAGGTAAAAGTGGTTATGCCAAAACTGAACAAATAGTTGCACTTATAAATTCATGAATGATCCTAAACTGACTTGAGCTATAATTAATCGCTTATCTAAACAAATTAGCTAATTCCCTGTTGTCTGCCCCTTGAAGATTCATGATTTTAGTAATCTACAAACTAAAAGTACATCTAATAATGGGGCATGGGGTTATGACTTAAATATACCATCTGGTTGAAAGTATAAAGCAACACTTCCCCATGTGTACACTACTGTTGCTTCAAGCTCTTCCTTCCCTCCCTTTAATGACTTTTCCTACCGTCTTCCTCTTGTTTGGACGTGTGCGCTTTGGTCATCTCCTCACCTCTTGTTCCTTGGTGGGTTAGTATGTAGGCACTACCTGGTATACGTGGAATTCTAGTTCAGTCTCTTAGAAGATTCAGTGTCCTGGTAAAACAAAAGTGGCTTGCTGATGTTGATATTAATGGGTATTTGCATCTGGAGTGAGCTAATAGTAAAGTGCTGATGTTTGAAGCACATGCTTTCACTGACTGAGATCTGCAGAAGTAATGCAGATTGGAACTGCTGGCCGGTCCTCTGTTTGCATTCAACTAGCTTGCAGTTCATAAGGAACTAGCAAATTTTCTTTTCTCCCCCCTTCCTCATGCCCCCCCCCTTTCAGAATTCTTCATCTTTAAAGACAATCTGACATTCTTGTGGGTGGATGAGAAGACTATGGCAAGAGGGTTTTGGTGTATATTGCTTTTGCAGGCAGGCTCAATCAGACAAAGGGTGGGATATGACTGGCCTCCTGCTCTTCCCTCCCCCTTGTACTCCCTCCAGGAAATGCTGAGAAAGTTAAGAGTAATAGAATTCATGAAACTCAAGCTGTGCTTTAGGAGAAATCTGTTTTCAATTTCTGCCTGTTCTCTGGAAGCCTCAAGCTGAACTGAAATTGTTGAAGTTGGGTGGGGGAAGGGTATTGAATGAATGAAAGTAGCTAAGTCAGCATTTTGGATAGCCTGTTACACAGTATCTAGCTGCTTCTGTATTCAAAGGCTGCTGGTATGTGTTTTGTAACAGCTTCAGAAAGCATTTGTATTCAGCTGCATAAAAGGTGTTGGCATTCCCTTGCCAGCTTTGATCTGACTGTTAGTGGTCTGAGTGACCGTGTCTAGGGCATGTCAGACCAGAGTGTGATGGAGAACATATCTGCTGTTGGCATCTGTGTTCCCTGCCCACCCCCCCTCCCCCGACCCTTCTCCTGTAGTGTCCTTTCAGCACCCTGATTATTAAGGGTGAGAGCTACAATGATAACTTGAAGACCATTGGGGAAATCTTTTGGTTCTTTGCTCCTTCAAAGAGCATGTGTGTGTGATGGTTCAAATTAAACAGCACAGCATGTGTGCCAATACCTAGGAACACTCTGTTTAGTAAACCATTGAAGGTCTGATCCAGGGGATGTGCACGTAATAGGCTTTTAATCAGATTTGGTTTAGCTTTCAGATGATCTGCATTCAAAGTAAATTGTCACTGTGTACAGAAACTAAGGAAGAGACTGGGAGTTGTTGATGACTGACCTCTGACAACATCTTGCCTCCTGACACTGAATAGTAGCAGAAAGAGGAAAGGGTGGAGTGCCTTCAAACATGTCTTTCATGGGATGTGCAATCAGCTAGTCCTTCAATATAAAAGCAAATAGGGCCTTTATAACATTTTTTTTCCTTCTTTGAGTAAAAATCATCTGCCAAGTTTGGTGCTGACTGTTATACCTATAACTTTAGTTACCCTCTATAAGAAGGTTCCCAACAATGGGAGTAACAATTTAGTGTAGAAAAGGTGTCGCCATTGACTTTAAAAGTGAGTGTTTACTCTGAGGTGGAAGAGGTGGCTGGCTGGACGTCTCATCCAGTTACAGTACAGATGGTAGCTAATTGATTCCTTCCCCTATAGAGGAAGCAAATGCAAAACAATGGGACAGTTCTAACTATCCTCTAAACTAGCACTGACAGCCTGTCTATACTAATGCTCCCTTGATTAGGGTATGGCTACACTTACGGTTTGCAGCGCTGGTAGTTTGCAGCGCTGGTCATCCAGCTGTGTAGGAGCAGCGCTGGTGTGTGGCCACACTCACAGCTACCAGCGCTGGTGTGTGGCCACATTTGCAGTATTAGCAGCGCTGTTGGGAGTGCTGCATTATGGGCAGCTATCCCAGCATTCAAGTGCAACAACGTGCTTTTCAAAAGAGGGGGGTGGAGGGTGGTGTACTGTGACAGGGAGCGGGGAAGATAGAGTGGATTTTTGGAGCCAACACTGTTGTGTGTTAGCTTCCTGGATTGGAAAAATCACAAAATGTTCATGAGCCCTTAGTCTTAACTCTTAATTGCATACAGCCTGCCTCCAACACGGACCCCCCCCCCCCTGTTTCACTCACTCCCTGTGGTGTTTGCTGTGATCAGTGTTTGTTTTAGATTAGCAGTTCAACGGAGCTCCAATCGGTTCTGTTTCATTCACTCTCCCTGCCTCTCATTTGATTGTTTACAGCCAGGTACAGATGATCACAGCAAACAGGAGCTCTGTTCGGAGCTCCGATCGGAGCTCGTTCACAACAAAACAAAGAGAGGCTGCATAACAAAACAAAGAGTAATTTATAAAAGCATTCTGGGATACACCTTATACCCTGGAGGCCAATCACAGCGCTGGTGTGTGGCCACACTTGATGACCAGCGCTGCAGCACCAGCGCTGGAATCCTTATTCCCCATGCCGAGTGAGGTATACGGCCAGCGCTGCAGCCAGGGAGTTGCAGCGCTGGAAGTGCCCTGCAGGTGTGGCCACTTACTAATTGCAGCGCTGGTAGAGGCTTTCCAGCGCTGCAAATCGCCAGTGTAGCCATACCCTTAGAGTAGTGTGGACAATACCAAAGTGATATCCCTATTCACTCTTAAGTAGCTATCTGGTCACTGTTCTGTTTAGACAAATCTGATAAATAGGCCTATTCAAAATAGATTTCCTACACTTGAGGCATGAAGTCTGGGAATGGGTGGTGGAGAGACACAATAACTCGTTATGGATGGAAATGTCTTCACAAAAATCAGTTGTTAGACTGTGTCCTCTTCTTCCCCCCCCCCCCCCCGAAACTGAAAATGATGTGTGTGGTTCTATTCACTTGTGAACTTAGTTATTTAGTCCCATGTATCTATGCCCAGGCGGAGTGGAAAGCAGAGAGCGCACAGGTAACAAGAACTTTTTGTGGTTTTGTTCCTGATTTTAATGGAGTATCAACTTGGATAAGGGTGTGTCTTTATTTTATCTATAGCTAATCTCTCTCTCTTAAAAAAGGCTGCAGGACCTTGGCCAAAGATTTGTTTCCCTTTAGTGTTTCAAATTGTGTGGTTCCCTCTGACTAGTCCATTATTTATTAATGTAATAAGGCTGCCTGCTTCTGCAATCTCTTGGACTACCACTAATTCAGAAGTCTGTGTAATACACAGCTATGGAAAGTTACATTTTTGTTTGTGTCTAAAACTGAAAATTCTCTGTGGAGCACTCCTAGACTGATCTAGGTCTAAGGGATTTTATTACCCAGGTGGCAAATCTAATAACTTGACCAAATGTACTCAGTCCTACTAACTGTAGAATTGTGGTGTTCAGGCTGTTCACTAAAGAGTTAAAGTGATCACCTTTCATCCAGATAAGACCACTGTGGATAGAATTCATGCTGGGCATGAGAGAGGTTGGAATATCAAATGTGATGGTTGATCACTGCAGGCAGAGTATTTTAACAGGCTTGTCACTGAAACTCTTGACTGCTGGTTTGAGCTTTTTCTGTCTTCTGCAGGTTAAAGGAAAAATAAATTTCAAACATAGGCTCTTAGGAAAAGCATATTAAGCTCTTTCACAGCCTTGGGCTTATCCTCAATATTAATATTAATCTAAAATGTGTCCAGTCCCCTTGCTGTAGAGACGGTCGCTGAATGGACATATGCTCCACCAGGATGGATTGATATGCTCCCAGTGTGTGCATTTTAGAATGCAGCTGTAGAGCTGCAGTGTGAGCCTGTACAGAATGCTGGGAGCATTCTACTGGGGTGTAAATAACCAGGTTGGACACTTCCCCTGGCTCTGCTGCTTTTTATTCATCCTGCTTAGCTTTAGCCTCTGCATTGCCTGCCAGACTTCTCTCCTGGGGCTGTGGGGGCTTCAGCTGTTGGATGTGGGGAGAAGCAGAGTGGTGAACTTGCTACTGATTTGAACTGCATTTTTTCCCTCTTCCTTCCCCCCCCCCCTCCCCGCCAATATGAAATTTTTACCCAGAGAATTACTTGCCAAATCTACACATGGGGAAACATTTTGTCTCCCCACCTCCTTTATCCTTGTCTGTTGGCCTGCACATTCTTGCATCCAGTGAAATACAGCTAGCTACCTGTAAAGCATTTCTATAGCAGACAGTCTTTTAGCCCCCAAGGAAACCTTGTTTGCAGTGCTGCTGCTTCTGAGCTACTGCTGTAATACCCATGTAATGGGCTCTCGTGAGCCATGGAATCTTCCTCTTCCCTCCCCCTCTTGGTTGACCCATTTGACACTTTCCCAGTGCAGCACAGAATTACAAAACCAGTCCAAGCAGTAATAATCATTCAGAGGACAGCGCTGAATCTGTCTTCAATCAACATTGACTAGGCCCTAGTCCTGGTCAGGACAGGTGACAGTATAATCTAGGACTAGCACTTGAAACCCAATTTCTAAATTAAAATGGGTGTTTTTTTCCTGTGCTTACTATAACTTTCTTGTTGACGATACCCCATTGGTGAAATAAATAGATAACAAAACACTTGTAAGGATATTGGTTAACCAGGCTCAAATAAAACTGGAATGTGAGTGACTTCCCCATGTTTTGCAAGCTGTCATTTAAAAAATGCCTCTTCAGAAATGTACTGGCCTTATCTGTATCTCCTTTATTGTAGTGTATCTAGTTAACAGTTTTTTGTAACTGTCCTCTGAAATTTCTCCCCTTCAGAAGCCTGTTCTTGTTGAACAGCATAACAATTCTTGACATGTTTGCCAATCTTCTGAATATCAAGCACTCTCTTAAACATTAATTTAAAAATTTAAAAAAAAGTGTGTGTGTACATCAACTATTCTTTCATCACTTCTCAACCTTGGTGTAATGTAACCATGGCCCCAAACTAGGTGGCTAGCCTTGCATGAGTTTCCAATGTTGGGGATGCACACAATTATCAGTTGGCTGGCTCTGATATTGGTCCCTTGTTGCTTGGAATTCACTGGATTATATATCATGGTTTTTTTGCTTGTGTAATGACTTCATAACGTGCATTAAAGCACATGAAAACAAAGCAGATATTTAGCTTTGTTTTTATTGTGTGTAGCAAGACTTTTTTTTAATTTTTTTTTTTTTAATTTTCGTGCTTGTGGAAGATGAGTGGTGCCCTGGGGGTGCACCAGCTAAAGGGGAGGACATGTGAACTCCCCACCCATGTTGCCTTGGGGGCAGAGGTATGTCCTCCTGCTGTGTTGGCTCCTCCAGCATGTTCAGCTGTTCTCCCTAGCAGCCAGGCCCTGGAACCACTCCTGGATACTGCCTGGAGCAGCACAGCAGCTGCCTGGGAGAATACCTGGCTACCAAGGCAGTGGGTTGCCTCCCATCCAGGCTTGGCTTCCGGGACAGTGGCTGAGCAAGTAGGAGTCATCCCCCCACCCCGCCCCACATGCTCTGTGCACAGCAATAGCTGGCTGTGAGAGAGTCTTGCTGGGGAGGCGGCAGTGGCAGCCCACATCCTGCCCAGGCTTGACTTCTGGGGACAGGAGCTGACTCTAAGCATGTTGGGGGGGGGGGGGGCTCCTGCTCACTCAGCAGCTGTCCCCAGAAGCTGAGCCTGGGTGGGGGGCAGCCTGCTGCTGTCCCAGCCAGTTGCTCTCCCAGTCAGCTGCTGCGCCGCATTGGGCAGTGTCCCAGGCAGCGTGGCTGGAAGAGGCTCTGGCTGTGCTGCTTCTCTTTTGGCGTGGGGCCCACCCTGTCCTCTCCCCTCCAGGCCTGCTGCTGGAGGGGCACGTGACCCTTTGTACCCTTCCCATGAGTTGCCTCAATCTCTTTGTCTCCTGAAGTGCTCAACAACTCTGTGTCCCCTACACCTCTGTAGGAAGCTATATTTCCTGAAGTTGATGTGTCTACTAAAAGCCTGATCCTTACTGAGACAAGAACTAGTTGCAACCATATTTAAAAATGGTGATGGTTCTTGGGATTCTAGCACAGTTTCCCTGGACAGGATGTATCTGGGAAATATCCTAGCAAACATACCATCAGACCACCTATGTTGCAGATTTGTAGGGGCTCAATCTATAGCACAACATGACTAGTGGTGCTCAGATATATTTCCCTGATCAGCAAACGGAACTGAAGCTAACCACTGAACGTAGACATTTTTGCTATACTGTTGAAGGGGAACTTGTGGTGTGAGTGTGTATTAAAAGCCCTTCAAATATCATCATTAAGCAGTACTTGGGTAGGCAGGAAAGGGTCTTGTAGGTTTTTCTCAACTGCCTCCAAGGAATGGGATCTAAGATTATTTTATGCAGCATCTTGGCAGTGGTCTACTTTTATTTCCAACAGACACCAAGATAGCCTCCTACTTCTGTCTCTCTTGCAAATAGGTTTCCAAGCAGAGTTATGTATGCCAGGCACGTAGTTGACTCTGCTAGTTCAAGCTGGGTTAGTCATGCGTTTCAGAGTTCGTCATATCTGAAACTCTTTCTCTTGCTTCTGCTCTTTCTGAATCATAGCTGCAGTAAAGCTACAAACAGGAGAATAAAGGAATGGGGTGGTTATATGGTTTTTGGACTTGTCATTTTCCACACCCTGATCTTTGGACTAAGCAGATTTCATCTTGCTGTACTTGAAACTAAAATGTTTCCAAGAGCCCTGAAAAATGGCAGGCGGTACCATTCAACCCTAAGATTCTCAGTGATTTTACAATAGTATGAGCAGAAGCATGAAAACAAAGACCCCCACCCCTCCCCAGATGCTTCAGGGAAAACTCTGGAGGGTGTGTGGGGGTAGAGAGAATCTTGTTCCTTATGATCAAATTCTGCCCTTGGATACAGTTGTTCACTTCCACTTTACATTGGGATAGCCTCAAATATATACATGAAAACAAACTTTGTTTTCCATGTTACATTCAGGAATGAATCTCAGGAAAGCATAATAACTTCCATGATCTAAATAACTGCCATAAACAGGTTTATGATGTCTACTTAAGGATGACTGAGCAGATGATGAATTTAAGAAACAAAGATCCTATCTGCATGGAAATATCCTCTGTACTGTAGAAATAGGAAGGGTAAATACAGAGTGACAGACGTTCAGAATACAACCTTCTAGTCAGAGACTACAGCTTTTTATGTCCTTGTATTCACCAGGATTTTGTGTTAGCTAATATAGGGTTTTTTTGGACTCACTCTAAAGAGGCACAAATTGAGCTTGAAGTGTTGTATTAAAACATGGTTTCTGGAGTTAAGTATAACTAGCTCTGCATAACTGTGTGTGAGAAGACAGTTGTGACTACGTTCCCAAACTTGGTTGCATGTTTTGGTTTTTTGTTTCCTCTTCTTGGGTTGGTTGGATCTTGGTTTGCTTATCTGGAAGCTGATGTAAAATGTGAGAGAACAGAATCCAGTCCTATTTAGTAGTCCTCGTTACAAAAATGGCCTATTGGTTGCTCTTGCAACTGTAAATAGCCGAGTTGTCGTCTTTTTGCAGGCTCATCAAGACTAACGAGACTGCGTCACATATGTAACTATTGTCAACTGTCTTCTGTCAGGTTTTGCATACCAGGGAGCTACTGGGGTGACGACAATGAAATGTGCTGTGCACCCTGCAGTCGTGTGCAGCATGTTCTTGTGAGCAGGTACCTTTCCAAACCTATTCTAGAAACAGTCAACACATACTGGCCTTGTTGTGTGTGGTGTGTTCAACTCAAACCTCTGTTTCATTGCTTTTGGGGATCCTACCCCAAGGCTGTGCTTTAAATCCTCTTGCTAGAGAATTGCTTCCACCACCTCCTATGTTCAGATGGTGTAACCAGTTGGCTGTTAGACTCACTGAAATCTTCCCAAATGGGTTACCCCCACCCCATCAGCAGGTGTTATTCCAGGCAAATACTAGCCTGTTAGTGCTGTGCTAAGACTTATCACAGGCCCATTACTTATGTGTCAGTAGAGGGACTACTTTCTGCTCACTTACCCTCTTTCTCCCTCCCCCCATCACAGCATACCTTACTAGGGCTATGTACGCACTATAGGTTACTTTTGTGTATATATTATGTCAGTTGGGTGTGACTAAGCCACCCACCTGAGTGACTTAATTTACACCGATCTAAGTGCTGGTGTGGATAGCGTGATGTTGGTGGGAGAGGTTTTCCTGCTGACATAATTATTCCAGCCCTTGCGAGCAGTGGTAGCTAAGTCAATGGGAGAACTCTCTCCTGTTGGCTTAGAGCATCTACACTAGCAGCCGCGCCTCTGCAAGCTCTGTAATGTAGTCATAGCCTCTAAGGCAGGGGTCCCCAACCTTTTTAGGTCCAGGGACCGGTTTCGTTTGCCGGACCCTCCGCAGGCGTGCCTGCGGGAGGTCCAGCTGAGCCGCGGGACGAGCGCTCCCTCCGCAGTCGTGCCTGCGGGAGGTCCGCTGCTCCCGGGGCTCAGCTGGAGCTTCCGCAGGCACGCCTGCGGGAGGTCCACCGGC
Source organism: Mauremys mutica (assembly GCF_020497125.1). Taxonomy (NCBI): domain Eukaryota; kingdom Metazoa; phylum Chordata; order Testudines; family Geoemydidae; genus Mauremys; species Mauremys mutica. The sequence continues at coordinate 75,644,650 of NC_059082.1, read as the reverse complement.
TCCAGCTGAGCCCCGGGAGCAGCGGACCTCCCGCAGGCACGACTGCGGAGGGAGCGCTCGTCCCGCGGCTCAGCTGGGCCTCCCGCAGGCATGCCTGCGGAAGATCCACTGGGTCGGTTCGCGGCCTGGTTTCTAAGAGGCCGCGGACCGGTACCGGGCCGCGGACCGGGGGTTGGGGACCCCTCCTCTAAGGCATCTTGATGAGGGAATGGATTGCAGTGAGATGTTTTTAAAAGCTCTGTTGTGGCCTTTAGGTTTTTCTGCCCCTTCCCCCCCCACCACCACCTTTGTATTCAGCTTTCTCTTCCCAACCCCCAAAGAATACAATCCACATTGGAAGATATTTAACATGATTGAAGTGCCTGTCTAATGGATTGGGAAGAAAAACTGTTTATGGGGAACTTCAATTTGGGAGATGTATGCTGGAGGTCTTGTGTGGTCGGTAGTAAAATCATTTTGTGTTAGAAACTAAACTGAATGATGTGGGGTCCTGTGTGTGTGTGTGTGTGAGAAATATACTATATGATTTTTATGTAATTGATACATAATCAACAAGGAGACCAAATCAGGGTTGCTTGTGCCAAAACAAATCTGGATGATGGCTTCCCTCTCCTGCCCCCATGTGGAAAACTAATCAAATACTCAAAAGTTTAAGCTTTTAAACTTTTTTTCTATGTGGCTAAGACCCCCATCTTCTTTTGGGAGGGGAGAGAAGGCCCAGGGGAGCGGGGGGCAGGAGGGGGAATGAAGATTGTCAAGTTGGGCTTCTGCTTACCCAACTACTTTCACCTTCTGCTCCCACCTTTTGCCCTGCCCCACCAATATTCTTGTGCCAATGTGGGGCAAAGAGAGACTAGGGATATGTCTACACTGCCCGCTGGATTGTCTAGTCTAGATGCAATAAATCAACCTCAGAGCCCTCTCCCATTGACTCCTGTACTCCAGCGCCGCAAGAGGCGCAGGCAGAGTCTACTGGGGAGCGGCAGCAGTCGACTCACTGCGGGGAAGACACCACGGTAAGTTGATCTAAGTACGTTGATTTCCGTGTTACTTTGCCAAACTTATTCCTGGTGAAGGACTTCATTCTCTCAAGCAAGATATGCCTAGCTGCATTCTTGCTCAAGACATCTGAAATGAATGTGTTTAACTGTGACTTTTATAAATACTTTCACAGTTCTGCTGTGAACATAATATTACTGCAAAAATTCGACAGTGTGGCAAGTCAGGGTGTGAACGCAGCATGACGGTGTTGATCCCAACTGGTGCGTGGAAAGCTAGGTGGACACCACAAGATAGAAGGATTAAGGCTGTTCCCTCTAGCCAGAATTTGGCTTGTCTTCAGAACTGTTGATCATCTGTACAGTTGGTGCTGAACATGAGGAAACTTGGAGTGCTGTAACCGTCTGGAGCAATCAGGAGTGACATGACTTTTCAAGGGCTTTATGGCATGTGAACTTGGAGCCTTCTGCTTTCCACAGCCTAAATAGAGTGGATTCATTTTCTCTTATTGAACCTTTTTATTCTGCACTAGTGAGTAATGCTTCTCCCCATCCTGAAGCACTGACACTTATCTTCAGTTTAAAAAATTTAAATTAAACCCCAGAAGTGTTAGGGACAATGTTTCAAGCTAGCTAATCTTAACAGTGAGGCTCCAATCTGATAAGAGGAAAGTTTTTTTTTTTTTTTTTTCCTGTTCTGATTGAGCATTTGAGAAATGCTCAAGGTGAAGTGTGAACTAGGTCTGAGCAGTGTGGTGGAAATAGTTGTATAGAAATGCAGGGAAAGCCTGTTTAAATCTGCGCTCAGTATGTAGCTTCAATTTCTCAATAAAATGCAAAGTGGAAATGGTAACTGTTCTGGAGACCAGGTCTCCAATGTTGAGGAAAGAGGCTTGCGGGAGATGTTCCCTCCCCATACCTGGATACCAAGGACAGTTCTTGGATAAGATAGATATCTTCCAGCTGTGTGTTTTAAATAGCTCTTTGGATATACACGCATCCAGTGCTATCTTGCATGTTGCTTTGTGTATCTCTTTGAAACAGTGGCCCAACACTGCAGCATTTAATTTCAGAAAGGGGAACTACACAAAAATGAGGAGGTTAGCGAAACAGAACTTAAAAGGTACAGTACCAAAAGTTAAATCTCTGCAAGCTGCGTGGGAACTTTTTAAGGACACCGTAATAGAGGCTCAACTTAAATGTGTACCCCAATTTAAAAAACATAGAGAACCAAAAAGAGCCACTGTGGTTAAACAACAAAGTAAAAGAAGCAGTGAGAGGCAAAAAGGCATCCTTTTAAAAAGTAGACGATAAATCCTAATGAGGAAAATAGAAAAGAGCATAAACTCTGGCAAATGAAATTTAAAAATATAATAAAGACCAAGAAAGAATTTGAAGAACAGTTAGCCAAAGACTCCAAAAGTAATAGGAATTTTTTTTTTAAAATACATCAGATGCAGAAAGCTCGCTAAACAGCCAGTGGACAATTGTGATGCTAAAGGAGCACTCAAAGATAAGGTGATTGCAGAGAAACTAAATGAATTCTTTGCATTGGTCTTCGCTGTTGAGGATGTGAGGGAGATTCCCAAACCTGAGCCATTCTTTTTGGGTGACAGATCTGAGGAACTGTCCCATATTGAGGTGTCATTAGAGTAGGTTTGGGAAAAGTTGATAAACTAAACAGTAATAAGTCTCCGGGACCTGATGGTATTCACCCAAGAGTTCTGAAGGAACTCAAATGTGAAATTGCAGGACTACTAACTGTCCTCTGTACCCTATCATTTAAATCAGCTTCTGTACCAAATGACTGGAGGATAGCTAATGTGACGCCAGTTTTTAGAGTGGGCTCTAGAAGTGACCCTGGCAACTACAGGCCAGTAAGCCTGATTTCAGTACCGGGCAAATTGGTTGAAACTATCATAACAAACACAATTGTCAGACACACATAGATGAACATAATTTGTTGGGAAATAGTCAACATGGTTTTTTTGTAAAGGGAAATCATGCCTCACCAATCTACTAGAATTTTTTGAGGGGGATCAACACACATGTGGACAAGGGAGATCCAGTAGATATGGTGTGTTTAGATTTTCAGAAAGCCTTTTACAAGGTCCCTCACCAAAGGCTCTTAAGCAAAAGAAGCAGTCATGGGATAAGAGGGAAGGTTCTCTCGTGGATTGGTAACTGGTTAAAAGATAGGAGACAAAGGGTAGGAATAAATGGTCAATTTTCAGAATGGAGAGAGGTAAATAGTGGTGTCCCCCAGGGATCTGGGCCCAGTGCTATTTAACATATTCATAAACGATCTGGAAAAACAGGTAAACAGTGAGGTGGCAAAATTTTGCAGGTGATACAAAACTGCTCAAGAGAGTTAAGTCCCGGGCAGACTGAAGAGCTGTAGAAGGATCTCACAAGACTGGGTGACTGGCCAACAAAATGGCAGATGAAATTTAATGTTGATAAATGCAAAGTGATGCACATTGGAAAACATCATCCTAACTATACATATACAGCGATGGGGTCTAAATTAGCTGTTACCACTCAAGAAAGATCTTGGAGTCATTGTGGATAGTTCTCTGAAAAGAGCCACTCAATGTGCAACGGCAGTCAAAAATGTGAACAGAATGTTGAATCATCAAGAAAGGGATAGAAAATATCATATTGCCTCTATATAAATCCATGGTATGCCCACACCTTGAATAGTGTGCAGATGTGGTCGCCCCATCTCAAAAAAGATATATTGTAAAAGGTTCAGAAAAGGGCAACAAAAATGATTAGGGGTATAGAACAGCTTCCGTAGGAGGAGAAATTAATAAGACTGGGACTTTTCAGCTTGGAAAAGAGGTGACTAAGGGGGGGATATGATAGAGATCTATAAAATTATGAGCGGTATAGAGAAAGTAAAGGAAGTGTTTACTCCTTCTCATAATAGAAGAACAAGGGCCCACCAAATGAAATTAATAGGTAGCAGGTTTAAAACAAACACACAGTATTTTTTCATGCAATGCACTGTCAACCTCTGGAACTCCTTGCCAGAGGGTGTTGTGAAGGCCAATACTATAACAGGGTTCAAAAGGGAGCTAGATAGGTCGATCAATGGCTATCTTCCATGAATCTATTAGCCAGGATGGGCAGGAATGGTGTCTCTAGCCTCTGTTTACCAGAAGCTGAATTGGGTGACAGGGTATGGATCACTTGATAACCTGTCTGTTCATTCCCTTTGGGGCACCTGCCATTGGCCAGTGTCAGAGGACAATATACTGGGCTTGATGGACCTTTTGGTCTGACTCAGTATGGCTGTTCTTACGTTCTTATGTCTCACAAATACATATGTACAAATCACACCTAGACTACATTAAGATTGCAAAGCAAGCATTAAGAAAATTCCAGTATTAAGATTTTCCTGCAGTGGTCTCGACTCTTTTTACACACAAGACCGCTTTGTTTTTTTTAAATTTAAGATCAACCCAGGATCTACCCTGCCCCCTCCCTCCGTCACACTAGCTCTCCTCCACCCTCACTAACTTTCACCAGGGTAGGGAGGGGGTGCACGCTCTGGGCTGGGGCCGAGGGGTTCAGAGTGTGGGAGGGGGCTCTGGGTTGAGCCTGGGGCAGGGGGTTGGGGTGCAAGCTCTGAGAGGGAGTTTGGGTGTAAGGGGGACTCCAGGTCGGGAGAAGGGGTTGGGGTGTGGGAGGGAGTGCGAGGTAGGCAAGGAGGCACTTACCACAGGCGGCTCCCAGTTTGCGGCGCAGTGGGGCTTGGGCAGGCTGCCTGCATGCTGTGGCCCCATGTTGCTTCCGGAAGCGGCTGACTGCTGGCATGTCTCCATGGCTCTGGGGGGGCAGTGGGTCTGTGTGCTGTCCCCAGCACTGTCCCCACTGTGTGCCAGGTCAAGTTCAGCTCCTCAATTGATTCACCTGGAGCAGCACTTGGGCAAGCTCAGAGGGATTTGGGGCCATTCAGTCAGGATCAGAGGCGACTTTTAGCAGTCTGGAGATTGTGATCAACTGGCAGAGGCTCCAGGATCGATGGGTTGGTGACCACTGGTCTGGTGCATGTGGCTAGTTAGCGTGTGGCAAGCCAGGTTGTCAGTATACAGCATACTGACTGGCTGTGTGGACTAGGGTGAACAGACAGCAAATGTGAAAAATCTGGACAGGGAGTGGGGGGTAATAGGAGCCTACATAAGAAAAAGACCTAAAAATTAGGACTCCCTCTATAAAATAGGGACATCTGGTCACCCTAGTGTGGACCCTGCTGCTGTACACTAGAAGCTTGAAATGGAACTATGTCAAGGTACATTACAGAACTTTTAGCCCTCAGTGGAAGAGTCCACACAGCCACTTTGTGTGGCAAGCTACTGTATTATACATTCACGCCCCAGCTTGCCATTTATTAACTAGCCATATCGACAAGCCCTGACTTGTCACAGGTCACTGAGCGCACAGGAGTGACAGGCTCTCTGTTCTGATGCCCAGTCCTGGCCTAGAGCAGCAATTTCAGGGAAGGTCATTACTCTGGAGATGCAGATTGCAGTCTGGTTAGCCCTAAGTGCTGTGCGGGGATGGAGCATGTGGAGACCACATGGAATCTTTGGAGACTGGCTGCTAAATCATAAAGTCTCTACTGAGCATGTGTGAACTGCAGCCTTTTTTAAGGCTTAATGCCTGGCCAAATTTGGGTGGATTTTCACAGGAACAGCGAAAGGTGCATCCCTGTGGCCCACAGGCCCTAAATCTGTGTTCCTCAACTTTGTTCTTGGCAACAACTGAACCCTTTTGGCTAAATCTTTCAAAAAAAAATTCAGCTTCAGGTAGACACTGTGCTGGGCAGACTTCAGTGTAAACAGTTTTTGGCAAAGTTATAAGCGACTGTAAAAACAATGGGAGTGTTGGGCAACCTTAGTAGGTAGCACTCCCAGCCCTGCCTATAAATAGCTATAAACCTAGGGAAGCGTGTTCAAGCAGCACTCAGCAGTGCAGATATACCCTAAGAAACAGATGCTGCATCAGAAGGAAATGTTTCCAAAGAAACTACCAAAACCAAACGGTGAAGGATTTTATTCTCCACAGCATCCCTCTGAGGCATCTTTGAAAGTGTTAGCCTGTTACTGGATTAGCATCGCAAGGGCAGCTTGAAGCTGTGCAGATAAGAGCAGAGTGTTTCCCTCTGAAATTATAATCAAGTGATTTATAAATCTGCTGTCTTGTACATTTTCATGCCCTTACTGAATAGAAAAGCTGGGGCTGCTTGAAAAGTTAGATTCCTCTTTATACCAGTAAATTGCAGAAGGATTTTATTGGAGTCCAAAATGGGTTGGGTGCAGAGACTGAAGTTGCAAGCACTGCTAGCACTAACAAGAGGTAGCACTCTTTTTACAGTTGCTTTAACTGAAGCAAAGAAATATAAAAATGCACCCTTGTTTATGCTCTGTCTTGACAGACTACTTCTAATACAATAGAGAAGTTGGATGTTCTAGGCATTCTTCCTCTCATTTGGGTGGGCACCTTAGGAAGTTCACCTTTTTGTCTTTTAAAGACAGACCATATAGATACAGAATGTTGGTTTTAAAACCAACAAACTGTAGGGCTGATTGAAAATTTTCGATCAAGAGAATTTTCTTTTTTTCGGGGGAGAGGGGGTACAGTTTGGATGGTTCACTTTGCTTGTAAAGTGCATAGCTAAGAAACTTATTATTGCCAATTTCTTTTGCAAGCTGAGTAGTTTTGAGTACTGGGGAAGTAGAGCTTTTTCAAAATGTAAAAGTTGATGAAAACAAATCTTTCCTGGTTTATGAGCCATGCAATGCCATCGTAGAACAGTTTTGGTTCTGTGCAGTCCTACCTCTGCCCCATGTGTGTACATTAAAATGGTCCTGTAAACAATCATATTCCACTTCTCTACAATAGTAGTATTTTTTTTCACAACCTCTAAGTGGTTCACAGTCTATGTACTCTTGTCCATGCTAGACAGGACACGAGTCAACTTTATAAAAAGCACACCGTAACCCTTCTTGGATAACATACAACAGAGTAATGTTGAAAACTTGATGCTATGCATAGGCTACTGAGGATTCCAGTTCAGTTAACTCCCTAGCTAGCTCTCTCATCCATTGAACTGCACTTGAAGGTTGTACTGTTTGTAATCTATTACACACTTGCTTTTTAATCAAACTACTAAGATATTATATAAGAAGTCAAAGCCAATAAAAATATACTGGACCATTTATGATAGTGAAAGTGGCTTAAGTATAATATAAAGATGCTACAAATATCTAAGGGTGTAGAGAAAATGGTACCTGAGTAATAGCATGTGACAAGAGTCCTGTAACTTATATACACAAGATGGCACAGTTCATGCTGAATGAAAATTGAATTATCCTTTCCTGATTCTCTTGTGCTTAACTGTACAATCTCAACAATTCTCTTTATGGGATTCTTATTTGTGCATCATTCACAGTATGGCACTTTATGAGAGTGGTGGTGGTTTGTTTTGTTTGTTTTTAAGACCAGGTCAATACATTGAACAGTTTACCATTAGGTATTTCAGTGGCATCTCAGGTTTAACTCTCAGGAGATATCACTGGTATGATACATGGATTATAAATGTCCTGGTTCAGGGCGAGGGCTCCTAGGTGCTATGAAACAAATGTCACTTCCATAGTACCCTCTCTCAGATAAGATCAATACCAAAACCTAGCACTGGGCTGAGCTAATCCTCTACTAAAGAGCACATCTTAGGGGTGTTTGTTATAATTGGGAAGCAAGATGACATTCCGATGGAAGAGATTAATGGGGCCGCCTCCTCTTAATTATGAGTTTGTCTAGTAACCCGGCTGTGAACTTGTATGTTTCTGCGGGATTGTTACAACATCAGTGCTCTGAACTTGTTGGGACACATTTTGGTCTTGTGTGTAAATAACCAACCAGTGTTTCTGAACAACCTTAGAAGACAAGGGCTGTAGCTCATCGCCATAACATGGTTTTCACCTGTCTATATAGGCAAGACCCTGCAGTGTGCAGACCATGTTATGTCTCTCGTTACTCTACATTTGCTTGTGCAGATGAGCCCTAAAACTGAGGATAGGAAGAGATTCTGGAGTTAGGGGGAGGGGAAAGAAAGTCTGCTTTCTGAGGAGTTACTTACTAGCGAGAGGCACAGTTTAGTGGCCTGAATGGCAGGCTGGGAATTTGACTTCTAATCCTAGCTCTGACACTGAATATCTCTTGACATAAGGGAAACCAAGGCACAGAGCTTCTAGATCAATACAAGTATCAGAGGGGTAGCCGTGTTAGTCTGGTTCTGTAGAAGCAGCAAAGAATCCTGTGGCACCTTATAGACTAACAGACGTTTTGCAGCATGAGCTTTCGTGGGTGAATACCCACTTCTTCAGATGCCTCTGAAGAAGTGGGTATTCACCCACGAAAGCTCATGCTGCAAAACGTCTGTTAGTCTATAAGGTGCCACAGGATTCTTTGCTGCTAGATCAATACAGTAACTCCTCACTTAACGTCCTCCCACTTAATGTTTCGAAGTTACGTCGCTGCTCCATTAGGGAACATACTCGTTTAAAGTTGTGCATGCTCTTATAACATTGTTTGACTGGCTTTTTTTTTTTTAATACAAGGGAGCATTGCACAAGTTCCTCTTCGCCGCCGCCTCCCCCTCCCTGCCAGCACTTCCCCTGCTGCCAAACAGCTCTTTGGCAGCGCTTAGGACTTTCTGGGAAGGAGCGAGCGGGGAAGCTGCGCACGCCCCCCCCCCCCTGCAGGCAGGGCCACCCGGAACGCAGGGGCTTTAGGGGCAGCAGGGCCCTGGCCTGCAGCTCTAAAGCTCCTTTCAGGATGCAGCCCTGCGAGCATGGGCCAGAGGACTCAGGAGGAACAGGGGCAGCCGCGCAGCCAGCGTCCCGAGAGAAGCAGCGCTTCCCCCTTCCAAGTGCCACTTCTCTCCGGCCAGCTTTGAAGGGGAAAAGTGCTGTTTCAGGTAAGTGCCCCAGGTAAGTGCTCTGCACATCCTGCCTGCCCCAGCCCTGAGTGACTCCTCCCGCACCCCTGCCCTGAGTGCCCTCTCTCATCCTAACGCCCTCCCATACCCTGCACCCCTAGCCCTGAGCCCCAGGGGTAAGCCAGGGACACCTCCCCACCACAGTAGAGTACTGTACAGTGTATAATGCCTTTTGTCTGCTCCCCACAAATGTCTTTGGAACCTAACCCCCCGCGTTTACATTAAATCTTATAGGAAAATTGGATTAGTTTAACATCGTTTCACTTAAGTTGTATTTTTCAGGAACATCGCTAGTGTTAAGTGAGGAGTTACTGCACAGTGAAGGAATTTATTGTACACAATGCACTTTGACAGTGAAGTGCTAGACATTTACCTTGGTAGTCTGGTAGCTAGGACCTGGCATGAGTATGGTTTCTCACTAAATCAGTGGCAAGCTGATGAATCTCCTTTCTTCCTCAAGGAAGAGATGGGTGTATTGTGGAGCTATGCTTTATGTAACTTTCTCATGACAAGTGGGGCTTCAGTGTTTGACTGGAGGAAGCTGTTGATGTTCTGGGTGAAGTGTCAAATGCCCCTTTGGAGTGGTTTATCTTTCAATCAATAGGCAAAATGCAGAAAACATGCTGGTATTATGAAAAGCTTCCTGAACAATTTCTGCCTTTACAAAACAAAGTGGTTTTAATTTTTAGCTATCGTAGAAAACCGCACTTCTGGACTTGGCATGTACACTTGTTGTTTCCTACTATTTGTGGGTTTCTCTTCTGAACTCAGAAGTGCAGCTGAAGTGGTAAAGTCAGTGGAACAAACCATGATGATACCAATGACAGGCGCTTTTAGTTTCTGGTTTCTCGTTGAGGCTTTTTTGTGTGGGCTAGAGAGTTCCTGTCGGACAAGGAGTACTCCTGGTAAGAAGCAAGGATCAGCGTGCTCCTTTCTGACCTATTCTCCCTTCTGTCCCTGCATCTCATTCCTCTGAATGAAGGGCCACACTTGTTGCATACTTGTCATTTATAACATGTAAACAACACAATAGTACCTCTTGAGAACAGTTCTCTTCTCCTTGTCTTGTGTTATTAAATAGTCACAAGAAAACCCAGCATGTCTACAAAGAGATCTGTTGCTGCTGCTCCTTCCTTCTGTATCTGGTGCTTAAAGCCCTGGCAACCATAAGGGGTGCCAGCACTGGTGGAACAACCCATGAACTGTGGCAGCTCATCTTGGCTCTGCCAGGGGTGTTCTGAAAGTATACATACAAATTCTTTATTTGAACTGTTCTTAATGCACAGCTGTCTGAGCAGTTGCCAGATTTGTACATCATGAAGTAAACCTTCATGTAGGTGGATACGCTCACTGTCACGCAGGCCTTGTGGGTGCATGCAAGCATCTGCAGATCAGTGGGGGTTACTAAAGCTTCTGAAGTGATAAGATCATATATATCAGTGGCTCCCTCGTGCCTTCATATTGTAGGTTTATTTTGTGTGAGTGTTGGGGCACTCCTATATTGATGCATTTCACTTAGTCTAGTACTGAGAGAACAGATCATGAAGAATATCTGCCCTGCCCTGTTACGCTCCTGATCTCTGTACAAACACTGTTGCTGTGCTCCAAACAATTTGTTTTAGGCCCTCTTCCCACCTCTGTATGGCTGCCCTTAGAGGCGAGCAAAGCAAACACTAATTCAGGTGCCGCCTCCCTCTGTATGGGGGGTGGTGATGGTGAATATCCCCCATTCTGTGACTCTTTCCTGAAGTCATGAGTCCTAACTCCGCTTATTCTCAAAACTAGAGTGTACTCTGTTTGGTGGGTTCCTGCTGCTGTGATTCTGGCTGTATGCTGCAGCTTGTTGCTGAGTTACACCTCTAAAAGAGTCATGAGCTCGAAAAGAAGATGCAGGACTGTGAGGTGGTTCTAGCCTGTCCATCTCAGTACAATTTGTTTTCCAGCCCTGTGTACCAATAGAAACTTCAGGGCTGATAAATACATTCAGTCTTATTTCTTTTCTACTTTGCTCTCCTGGGAACTGAATTTCGGGAAGAAATACTTTACATATCAGTATCGGATGTTTACTTGAGGACCAACTTGGAGGAACCTGGGCAGGAATGGTCTAATTCTGAGACTGCCTCTCTGAGACCAAAACTAGTTTGTTTATAAAATGTTAGGGAGAAATTTAAAATGTAACTGTGGAGGGAGCAGCCTTTCAAATAGGCTAGGAGTATTAGAAATAACAGCACCTTTCCTTCAATCTGTAGCCTTATTTCCAAGTAGCTATTGCTTTTTAATGCAATGCAGTATTGGTGACTTGTAGGTGCTCAGAATTCAATATTTCTTTTCTGGTTGAAGTAGCTCTTCCTGCTAGAACGTAACCTGGAAATGAGTTGGGCAGCACATAATGAACAAGGAAGGGGAAGATGGGGAATGGCTTATTGAGTAGGAACTCATCAGTCATGATAGCTACAAACTGTGCCTCTTTGAGCTGTACCTTTTAACAGACAGGCAAGTGGAACATTCTTTACCCTGTTCACTATTAATGCATGGTGCCAAAAAGAAACAACTTTTTGTGCAAATCCTTTTTGATTCTGGTCCGTTTAGTAATGCCTCCAGAAACAAGACCTCTGTGGAGGCGTTTATAAAAACACAGCTTTTTGAGGAAGGTTGCCCGAAACCTTCAACCTGAAGTGTAAGTTTGGCTGGCTCTCTGCAGAGTAGCTAAAGGATTGTAGATGGTGGTTAACATAGGGGCAGAAGTAATATGTTGCATTTGTCAATGTTTTACAAGTAATTCTCCATATCCGGCCCTCTTCAGACTGGTTTATATATGGCCCATGTTCAGCCTTCCAATAGGGCTCATTCATAAAGCTTGCAGGTGACTTTTTTTTTTTTTTTAAACTAGCACTGTACCAGCCAGAACTGTGGCGCAATGATTGGGATGGTACGTGGCCAGTTTTGTCCTAAGTGGCCACTCATTCTTTTCACTGTGTATTTGTTCTCGTGGCCATCATGCCAATATCAACCCAGTAAATTTTGTCAACTATTTATCTAATAGGTTATAGAATAGCTAACTTTATTAATATGATTTGTAGCCTACATCTGTGTGGTGAACCAGAAAACACATTAGGAAAGGAAAATTTGCAGTTCAGGCAATTGTGGTTTAATGTACATGCCATGTGTGGCTAAGCAAGTGGAGTAAACTCTTAATAAAAAGATTGAGGTCAATAGTGTTTTTAAATATTACAATATTGTTAGACCACTAGGTGAAATGAAAATAATCTGTCTTAAAAGATACAGAACATCTGGATGAAAGGATTTTCCATCTCTGACAATGCCAGGGTATGAGAGGGTTAAACTAGATGCTCAGAGCTCCATGGGTTCATATGTCAGGGAGCGTGGTATTAGCCAAAGCGGTAGACATTATGGACCACTTGGATTTCCTACGCACTTCTGCATTGCAGTGAATACTGCCTAATACTCTCTTCTTTGCTAGGTCAATAGAAATAGCTGGGATGTTGCTCTTCTGAGTTTGATATGAAGTTCTAGCTGAAAGTGGCTTGTGGGAAAGAGGAGTGTGGTGAGAGCACAGTTGTGAACATGTCTGAATGTGGATAATTCCTCCCTATTGCTAGTGAAAGAGCTGCAGCCTGATTCTGTGGGTAATGGTAAGAGTGCCTCAGTTGTACCTGGTAACAAATGGTGGGTGTGGCAGTGCACTGTCACATGAGAAGACTTCCCTCTCAAACTGCAGGTGCTGCTCAGCACAAGACTCACTGCTTAACAATTTTCTCATTGGGAGTTGCTGATTAAAAACCAATGCCACAATACCATTTGAAGTATCTGTCAAAACAACAGATTACCAGGCACCTGTGCCATTCCTCCAATTGCTCCAACAACACGAGTGTGAGGTATTTTGGGAGACAGTAGCTGTGAGATAGAAAATGCCTTCCATAATGTAGGCAGGAGTTGAGAATAACATTTCAGCTTTGAAGTCCCTCCTCGGTAACATGGGCAGACACTTTTTTTGTGTCAATAGAGCAGTTCTGTGGACTTAATATTGGAATACCCTGATTGATTTTTGTCTTTTTGCTAAGCGTGAGTTTAGAAAGGCTACTCATATAGCTAGTTATACTACAATAGTGCTCGCAATGTGATAGGTGCTTTCCAAACATAGGAGCGCCTTTCTCTGTTGTGAAGAGATCATTAAGGAGTCAAACAATACACCAAGGGGAAGGGAGAAGTCTTGCTTAAACACCATGGTACAGTAGATGGAGTAAGTAGTTATATCCTTCTTGTCTGAGCCACCAAGGTCCTGACATCAGAGATGCTGGCCACATATGGCCATAGACAACACGCTGATTTGGTATTTTCACATGGCTTAGCTGTACAACTGGTACAAAAACTACTGGAGTTTTCTGGCTGGTGGGGAAAACCCTGCACTCTAATCTGTCCTGGTTAAAAGATTTAGTGAAAAGACCACTCTCAAGATCTTAATTATCCTAACTTGATTGAACCTGGTTGAAGACCTTGTACACAACTTAGTAAGAACCAGCTTGACCCACCACAGCTTTTTGAGAGGAAACGCTATAGAGTGCTATTACAATGCAATATCCCTGAGAGCAAAGCCTGTATAACCTCCATCACTTAAGGAGTTTTGAACTGTTTGATCAGTTATGGATTTTTACTTGCTGCTAACCTAGTAGCGTGAGTAACAGCAGTGGATGCACTCCTGAGCTGAATACAGCTTTCTAACTATTGCAGCTGTTCACTTGTATTTAGATATTAAGGGGCACCTTCTTTTCCTAACTTCTGTTTTTGAGGGTCAAAGCTTGCCCCCTTTGCTCCTGGGGGCTAGAAATACTGAGTCAGCAATAATGTATTTTGTCCTTGAGTTGAAGTTTGTTCCAACTTCTCTTGTTGCTGTCTAGCCACCCACTCTAGTGGATATGTGATGTTAACTGATGGATCAAGTAGCACTATATAAAGATAGTGCTTTGATATCATCAAACACTGTACAAATGGTAAGTAGTGATGGGCTCCACAGAGAGCTGAGTCAGACCCTCGTTTGAAGAGTATCTCCTGATGAATGTGGCCCTTGTCATTCTTCCCTTTTATTTTTCTGTTCTTACAGTTCCCACTTATCTCTGGGAATGTCTACACTGGCCTCTGTGCTGAAATTTCGCCAGGGTGCTACTGGTGGTGCTGCGTCTGCAAATAAACTGGCAGTAGCAACAGGGGGAGCACTGGAATAGACGGGCAACTGATGTTAGCCACTGTTGTCCAAGCCTGCTAAGAGCAGGTCTACACAATAGCATAACTAATCGCTAGTGCCTGTCCACTGTAGCATTTCCATCACTCTAGTGGTAGTGGTGGGGAAATTCTACATCAGCATAAGACCCCTGGAGAGCACTCAAGGGTTGTATCTAACACTGAGAGCTAAACACTGCATCAGTGCTAGAGACACCACTTCTTAAAATTGCACTTTTTTGCTTTGAGGAGCTGGAAATAGCCTTGTAAGTTACCGCTGCAAACTTTATTCATCCAATGATTCTCAGTATGCTAACTATAGCTACTGCTTTTGAGTGATGACAAATGCTGCTTCTAATCTTCGTCTGTCCACTTTACTATATCTCTGCACTCAGTTTCGCTGTCTTCAATGTCTTTTCAGATCTGTTTGTACAGTAACTCTTCAAAAGTTATTTCCATTTTCACTACCTTCTTGCCTTGCTTGCCTAGTAGAGTTCACATAGTGCATGGAGCTCTAGTGACAGTCCCATTTAGCTGTGTGTGGGGGGGGCGGAATACCTCACTTGTTTCAATACCTTGCCCGTTTTTCTAAGAGACTTGCTTTGAGTTGGTTCATTACAAGCTGTGGCACTGTAGAACTTTTCCATCTTCAGAACTCCGTTTCACCCATTGCTTGGGTGAGGGGCATTACAGTCCTAGGACTGCAGGCAGCCTGAGCATACAGTCAGTTATATGAATGATGGCAGAAGGGAAGAGGAACTGGCACTTTCTCATCCCCTCTCCCGCCTCATATCCATTTGTCATGGTCAGGAGCAGATGCAGAGGCAAAGGTGGTGACAGTGTGTTAATGGATTTTTACAACATGTAGTGGCCATTCATTGAAAGTACTGTAGTAGCTTTTAAAACCAGCAGTCCCATGTGTGTGTGTTCCTCCACATATGCTCTTAGATTATTTGCAGCCTGGTGGAAGATGGCAAGACAGCATCTTGATACTAGCCAGCATTAGATGTGTAGCACTTTCTTGCGTTCATAACACCCATCTTCATAGTGAGGCATAGATGCTTTTCCCACCCAGTCTCAATTGCTTGTATCAAATGTACCTGTGGATGTATTTTTAGTGTGACTACTTTTTTTTTAAGTGAACAAAGTGGAAACAGCCCTGTTGATGTAATTCTCCCCTTCAGTCCGCTCTCTTAGTTGAGAAAGAGGATGAAAGCCAGAACTGTGTGACCAGACAGCTTTCTGCAGATGTTTGGTAACCGCTAGTTTAGAGGACTTCTTTCCCCACACAGATCAGAGAACAACCACTTCATCTACTTTTCAGTTCCATAATGATGGGCGGTTTTCTCCAGGTATTCAGGACCCAAACGACTTAAGGAGTTCCACAGTCCGGACCAGGACCATATATGATGTAGCCTGTAGAAAGGTCATTCCATTTTGGTTTCAGATCTTGAGTCGGGGTATCCTTACATGCTGGTGTCAGTAGTCTGTGCAGGCTGCTCCACTTTATGCAAATTAGGCACAGCCCTGAACTAGAGCTCCTAAGGTGCCTGTCGCCATGGTGTCTATTAGTCATAGAAAGCAGTCATTCAGTATATTTTTATCTCCATTTCCTTTATTTTTTCACAGTTGCAGCAGTTTTTCCCCCCTCCTCAGTCAGGTCTTCTCCATTAGTCATGTCTTATCACTTACCAACTAATACTGGTTTTGGTAGGTAGGGAGTATTGGAGAAAATCTTTAGTGACGTGGTTGGTCTTTGCCTCTTAAACCTGGTAAATGTCCCTACAGTTGGGCACCCTGGAATTGGTCCACTGCCTTGCCTCCAGATTGTAACATGTCTTGTTTCAGTTTTTGTATGGCTGTAGTGGTCAAACCACTGGATCAAGTAACGTAGCACAGTCTGCCAATTCTACAAGCCCTCCTTGCACTTGAATCTGGGAGAACATGATGCTTGTTGGATGTTGGAAAAACTTCTGGTCTGACTCATGTCACTGCAGTCTGGGAATCTAGAACAGAGCTGCACCTTGCTATTCTGTGATTGCTGTGCTCCCTTTCTTGGTTAGTGGAGAGAGAAATCTACATTGATAATAGTGCTGCCCAGCAACCTGTCTTTTCAGGGGGTCAGTGCTTGAGTTCCTGCTTTACAACTGATTTACCTAAACTGTGACTCATTTTCAGGTAGCATTCTTACAATGTCAACATTGTAAATAGGATAATAGATCTGGCTTGGCCCACTGGTGAAGAACGGGTGTCTTGAGCAGCCTTTGGCATTGTTGTGAGGAAACAGGTGGGCTGGCTGTCTTCTGTTCCCTCCTCCTCCGCTGCAAATCCACATACTGTATTCCCAG
The DNA here is from genome assembly GCF_020497125.1 of Mauremys mutica. NCBI lineage: Eukaryota > Metazoa > Chordata > Testudines > Geoemydidae > Mauremys > Mauremys mutica. Next base: position 75,628,061 of record NC_059082.1, on the reverse strand, counting down.
CCTCACCTCTTGGGGAAGGGGGGAGAAGAGAAGGGAACAGAAGAGAAGAGGATCATGCTGTGTGCTTGTCTAAAACAAACTACTTAAGCTGACACGATTCAACTGTTTCCGCTTTTGTGCAAAGGCGCTGCCTGCTGCAATTGGGTTCCCCCCCCAAACCTCTGGATTGGGAAGAGATCATTATTGTGATTATCCAGAGTGCCGAAGCAGTAGTGGTGTCATGCTTCGCTTGTGGGCATGTAGCGGAGGAAGGATTGAGACGCAAGCTCTCATGCATGCTGCCAACCTCCCACCTCATTAGGTTTTCATGTTGCTGTGCAGCTGTGAAATTATCAGCCAATCAGCATCACAGCATCGAGGCAGTACGGCCCACTGAATAACTCTGTCCCTAGTTTGATCAGTCTGAAGCATTTAACTTATAGTAGAACTTCAAAGATGCGAACACCAGAGCTACAGACTGACTGGTTACTTCCAGTTTCGCTATCAGGCAGCAGCAGGTGGGGGCAGGGGGAGAGAAGGAAGGAAGTAAATACTGTACTGTGCCTGTATTGCATTTTAAAGGTAGGCACATCTGGGTGGCCTGTCCCCACCCCCACACGCAGGGTACCCATTTACAGGTAGGAGTTGAAGAGGCTGAGATTTGCAGGCAGGAGCAGCACTGGGATCTACGCTGCTTTCCTGTAATAGGTACAGTTTTTACACTTACACAGACATCTACCCACCCCCAGTTGGGAAGGAGGGGACAAGCTTGCCCTACCTGGGAAGGGAGCTGCCTCTGGAACCTGGCCCGGAGTGTGGACTGCTGGAGCCAGAGCTGCGTTTTGTTCAGAGTTATGACTGCTTCAGAAACCTCCATTCCCGAGGTGTCCATAACTTTGAGGTTCTGCTGTATTTGCTACCCTTTTCCCTGTGGGAGGAGGGGAGTAAGAATAATAGATCTACACAACTGAGTCCATATACAAGCCTGAGGGAGAGACTCAATAGCAGAAAGAAGCCTTCTGCAGTCAAGGCAGAAACCGTCAATCGCAGTTTACTGGACAATTGCCCCACTGATATTTGGGCTTCTTGCATACTAGTATGATGGGATCTAGTCTCTCCTGATTCATTGCTGCCATATGCAATTGGAGTTTCATGCAATCTGCTGCAATACGAGAGCTTCTGAAAAGTAGCCAGTGTAGTAGCCCTTAGCTGAGCAGAATTCAGAGCTCTGCTGGAGGAGGGGAATCTAGTGAAATTTGACATGAGACCTGTGCTGCCCTGGGTGTATGACTGTGTCCGAGGCATGTAGTATACACAGCTTGCCCTTGTCTTATGAAATCTGGACACCTGTACCATGTTGGCTTCTTGGAGAGTGTGTAGTAATCCTCCTCATATCCACTCCTTATACTCCACACCTGAACATAGCCATTATATGAACATACCCTCATATCTTAATGACTGTACTTTGACCTGTTAACTTTTTTACCCCTAGTCAGGGATATTGCAGATTATGTATTCCTTATGCCATCTGATCTTAAACCAAACTTTGCATCCCTTGATAATCTGTATGTTGTTCCCTGATAACCGGAAACTTCTACGCTTAAACTCTGTACCGTTCATTTTTTTGGTGTGTTTTTGTTGTTTAAACCTCTTAATAAAATTGAAGATTCAGGGTCCATGCAGACTATGGCACTTTACTAGATGCATGTTTTCAAGCTAATTTTCTAATCCCCTTTCCCACTGCAGGCATGCTGCTTAGTGCTTTCTCCTCCCTGATTTGCAGAGTTAATGTTGAAGTGCATTCTCCCTACAAGTTTTTGGTAGGTTTTGGTTTTTTGTTTTCTTCTCTTTTTGCCTCACCCCGGTCTCTAGCTTCAGGTCTGCCTGGAAAAGAGTTCTGTGCTCCTATGGCTATATCTGTACATTTCAGAAGCCTATCTCTAAGCTACTTAAGCTTAAGTGTTGTACTGCTGCCCTCCCTTTATGATATGGAATAGAAGTGGGTGGATGGGTGGGAAGAGAAAGGACCTGCTTTGTCTCTGCTTGCAAGCCTGCTGCTGTGCACAGTTAGGTTAAAATCTGACTCTAAATGGCAGGCTAATCACCAGCTTTCTTCACGTTCCGAGCTCCAGGGAGGTTATTGGAACAGTAGTGTCCCAGTCTTCTCTTGTCTCAGCTGTGTTTTAGGAACAGTGTCTAAACATGGCTTCAGCTAAACTGCGTTATGACAAAGTTTGACTGGCTGCTGTGGATGGATGTTAAAATATTTGAAACTTTTTTTTAAATGGGATTTGGCTTCATTCACACTAGCCTTGTCAGACTGCATTGTAAACCACTTTAGACAGTCGCTCTTCAGACACAGCTATGAGGCCAGTGTAGGTGGAGCCTCTAAACAGACACCAGGAAAACCCTTCCTGTGAAACAGATCGGGAAACTTACTGCGTGTAAATAGTTGTTCTGAACCATCTATGCAGGAGCGATTCCAGTGATGGTGTTGTCCTGAGCAGGCTGGAGGCATCCTTAGAGGGGGGCTGGGTGGGTGGTTTTTTCTAGTCTACCTGTCATTTAGATGTTTCTGGTTGCTAGTGCAAACAACACTGCAGACTAGTTAATGAATTGTTTAGTCTATTTAGTTCACTTTGGGAAGGAACTTGTTCTGTGAGATAGTCCGGTATCCTGCAGGCTCCCCAGAACTCTGTGTGCAAGGCAGAGGAATTGTGCAATGGGAGGAATACACATGCCTGAAGACTTACACAAAGCTGGTGGCTATAATATTTAGGCCCATTGGCATTGACCGTTTTTAACTTCATGGGCAGATGAGCTGTAACATAAATTAATAGTTTTGCTTTGAATGAAAGGGGATCAACTTCACTTTTTTAAAGTGGCGGGACTATAGACTTCCATTCTTGATGATTATTCTAGAAGCAGATCCCCTCCCCCCCACCTTGTGAAACCCTGTTTACCCTGTAACTGCTCTCAAGCTGCTGTTACATAGTTGGATCTAAAAGTATCTCACTTCAGTGCCTATCTATTCTCTTATGAATGATACTTAAGAGCATATGGTCCTCTCTGATTATCATAACTGGACAGAAGCAGCAGAGTGACTCATCATGAGTGTTGACCGCTTGCCAGAATGCTCATCTTAGGGACATACTGTCCGACTGCCTCTGGTTGCCGAGAAGATGTCTGGAGTTCTGAGATGCTAAGTGAAGGAAGGTGTCTCTATTTAAAACTATATTTCCCTTTAGTGTAGCTTGCTGGAGGACCTAGTCACTTCCAGCAATTGGTGAGGAGCCTGCACCAGGCGCCTCAGCTGTATAGCCTGCTTTTCCTAGTCTGCAGTGCTGAGACAAAGAAGTGGTTAATGAGGCTTCCAGTCTTGTCAGTGGTGCAGAAACAGTCTCCAGCTGTGACTGTGGTGGGTCTTGGCTGGCTTTGATAGCTTTGATCTTGCTGCTTCCTGTATGTTACAGGCTCTAAGTGGTAAAGGGTTTTTTGTTTTGTTTGTTTCTAGATTCGGAAGGCTCGTTAATGCTAAATCAGTTGCCTTTGTCTTGGAGCTTAGTGAGTAGTGTAGACATATATTCTTTTGTGAGCTGTTTTCCTCCCTCTTCTTCGTCCCCACTCCGTAAGGGAGAGAGCAGATGGGAAAAGCTTTTTCTTTCCTGCACCTAAACAAGCTTTACCTTTTTTGTGGTCCCCCTTCTCCCCCTCCCCCCAAATACCCCATGCCAGAAGGCAAGGAGAAAAATTCCTTCCTATACAGATAGAAATGCTTTTGAAGGGGAAGTTCTGAAGATTTGTGCCCATTTCAAGTGAAGAGTGCTGCACTTGATGGTTAGACATTTAGACACCGTATATCTGTAACCAGCCTGCTACACTGTTCATTCATGGTGGGTCACTTAAATTCCACATAGTCAGTAGACATGGGATCTGTATTATCTCTCCTCCCCTCTCCAGTCCTCAGAGTCATAGTTTAAAATAACCTACCATCACAGAACTATTGCTTTTTCTCTTCTGTTTTCTGTTTAAAACCTGGCATCTTCCTCCAGAGCAGCTACCCTATTAAAGTCGGCCTTAATGGCTTATTTTAAAAGAGAGGGTTAAGTGGGCTGGTTTGCAGTGGATTTGTGTGTGTATTTCGTCTGTGGAAGGTCACCCATCTGTGGAAGGTCCCCCATAGCTAGCAGGCTGCACTAACTACACAGCCTCATATAAACTGTTTCAATGCTGTGAAAGTTATCTCTGATCAGAGAGTAGACAGCAGTGGACCTCTAGAAAATTTATATTTAGAAACCTAAGAAGGATTAAGATAAATTTCTTCAAATGGTTCCTCATAGCAGTATTGTATGTCATCATTTCAGAGGTGAAACGTCTTTCTAGAAATGATCTAAGGACCCCATAAACCCCATTGGTACAGCATAGAGCTCACATTCCAGGGGCACATCACATTCCCACGCTTCTCTAGCCCTGGACTCTTCCCATTTCCTATCTGTCATGTGAATAAATTTGTGATGCTTCACCAGCATCTGCTATACGTTACTTCTGATTCCACTCTGATGGTAAGAATTATAATTCTTTCTGTCAAGTCACAACTTCTTTGAACATACCCAGATGTTTGCTGTGTTTTGCGAATAGTAACTGTTGCAGAGAGAAATGACCACCACCTTTTGATGGCATCCTTCTTCCGTGTGTGCAAACTTCTGAAAGTCATCGATTCCAAAGCCAGCAGGGATCATTGTGGTGGTCTAGTCTGATCTCCTGGCCATAGAACATCCCCAAAGTAATTCCTGGATCATATATTTTAGAAAAACATCTGATCTTGATATAAAAATTGTCAGCGATGGAGAATCCACCATGACTCTTTGTAAATTGTTCCAGTGGTTAATTACTCTCATTGTTTAATGTGTGCCTTATTTCCAGTTTGAATTTTCAACTTTTAGCCATTGGATTGTTATACCTTTCTGCATTAAACTGAAGAGCCTATTATTAAATATTTATTCCCCATGTAGATACTTAGACTGTAATGAAGTCACTCTTTAGTCCTGCCATATAAAGCATGGTTGTAGTCTGAAAAGTGATTGGGTAAAAATAGCACCACTCTGTCTGGCAGATCTGCTCCCTACGTGAAATCATCATCTGCTCAGTTTAGGGGCAAAATATATCTTACTGTTTTTTAATTCCTTATTAGCCCTGATGAACCATCTGAGCTAGGGAAGTGAGCTGGATTCTTTTTCCCCCTTGTGCCTAAGCAACAGCATTGCTACAGCTGTGCAAAATTGTTTGAAGGCAAGGGGTGAGAGAGATCACAAAGGGTATGATTTGTTCTGTCAAAGCTTTTTAGGGGAGGCGATGGGAAAGAAGGAAGAGCTCAGCTTGACTCTTCTGTAATGAGGTGAGTTTGTAGGACTGGTAACTAGCATGTCCTCCCCGCGCCCCTGTAAACTGGAACACCATTAATGGTGGCAAACTTCAAACCCCAAAGTGTGATAGGGTGTCTTTTTCATTGTTCTTCAGAGTAGATCTGCACTTAAAAACAAAACAAAACAAAAAAACTGCACAACCAAAACTCCTGTTGTGATGGAAACTGTGTAGTCTTCACTCTTCTATGGAAGCTTTTTTTCTTTTGCGTTCGTTACAGGATGAGATCTGTTCAAACCACTTCCCTTTCAGCTTCTCTCGATAAGCCTCCAAATAGTGAGGTACTCAATGTTGAGGAATGGTTTTGTTTTTAGGTGGAGATGTCATTAGCAGAGAGAACAAGGTATATTGGAAGAACAGTCACACATGTGCACATACACTAATTAGATCTGCAAGTGCATGTGTATATTTAAGACATACACTGTAAAGTGGCTTCTTTCCATAGCAGAGCTTTTCAAATACTGCATATGGTACTGAATCCTTGAAGATACTCAAAAAGCAGCCTAATTTGTATTTAAAGGGAAACAGGTTGAGCTGTATTATCTACAGCTGTCACACTTATGGAAAAATATCTTCTTCACTGATGGATTTCCGTTCAGCTAATTTTCCATGACTGGATAAAGCTTGTTTTGTTTCTGTCCCATATAGATCTGGCTGGCTGCCCTTGCTCCTTCCTTGTTCTTCTGTGTAAGACTGTCCTCCAGTCCTTCATATTTGACTTCCAGATAGTGACCTTCACAGGCTGTCTCCATTGGGAAAAATCAGTGACTTTTCCACCTCTGCCCACTTTGGGGAGAGCCCTCTCTTAAAGGCCCCATCTATGCTGGGTCTCAGTGAGTAATTTAAACTGTGTTTAAACGCAGTTCCAGCTAAAGTCATCTTTTAATCATTTGGCCACAGTGGAGGGGAACACACTGCTGTGATCCTGGACTTGGTCTCTTTCCCTCATACTGGTAAGGGTGGGGGCTCTTTATATACAGAGTTCCCTGGGAAAGGCATTCTGGGCTGACCAGAGGAGCAGGGATGACTACAATTATGGAGAGCTGCATCCATCCATCTCTGTTGGATGCAAGTATGCCATAGCAGAGCGCCCTTGAAGTTATGCAGTGTGGTGCATGCTCAGGTCGAAGAGGGTTTCTAAGAGGATCCCATACTCCCTGAGGACAAAAACAGACTCTGCAGGAGGGAGAATAGATTAACTCTCTTTTCTAGCCTCCAGTAGCGTCTGGACCGTCCCTTAGGTATTCCTTATATATCAAGTGCTACCACTTCCTTCAGACCTCAGCAGTGCCTGCCCTGTAATTGGGATGGCAGGTGGTCTCCCTAATGACACCATTCTGTGTGTAGTGACATACAGCTAGCACTTCCAGAGGGGTGTCGGGAACAGACTATTAAGACTCTGCATTTCACCTTGTCCCTTGCCCTGTTATGCATGACATTGCTAACTGTGGACACACTAGTAACCAGGAACACTAATGTCATGAGCCAAACCTCCTTCAGTGAGAGTAGGTGGTAACAAATCTCCATGTGTGCCAGGAGTTATTCACGCCTGAACTACTTTCTTCTTTTATGTGTGGAGTGCATGGGTCTAGTAGATGCTCAGAGGAATTTACCAAATTAAGAGGTGAAGGGCTGAATCAGTGGCTAGCTCAAAATGAAATTCCGTGTGTGTGTATGAGAGAGGATTGATTTCTTACATCTGGAGTCTTGGCTTCAAATTCTGGCTTTGGTACAGAGCTAGTTCTATGAATGTGCAGACACTGGATGTGTGGGGTACCTCTTCCCCCCCCCCCTTTCCTCCAGTGACCCAAGGACTGGAACTGGTAGAAATTGGGGTGCCTCTTTTTAATTCCATTTAAATGTTTAGAATGAAGAGACTTACAGGAAGGGGGTTGGCTGGTGGGGCAGGAGAGGAGTGGGATTAAGACACTGACTCCACCCAGAAGTATTTTTTCCTTCCTTTAAAATATTTAAGACCGCTAGTGTTTGGATCATGTGCTTGGGTAAAAATGACTTGGTACGTTTCTAGTGCTTTGTGTACACAACAGGCAGCGTGGCACCACTGAGTCTTGCCATTGAGACATTCAGACTTGGAATAGCAGAATTGAACTCCATAAGCAGAGCTGTGTTTGTGGTGGAAGTGTTGGCAGTGGAGCTTGCACTACCTGGCTAAAGGCTAGTGCTTGTTTGTCTCTGACTTGTATGGACACTAATACTTTCTTTTAACTGGACTAACTGTACTGCTGTTCTTGTTGTGGGTCTCCCCTGAGTGCACCCCATAGGTGGCAGGCCTCATTCTCTCAACTTGCCCACCCTTACACCAAGACTTGGGTTACAGCCCCCTGTGTACCAACCCTGACTTTCAGCAGGTCCAGTTGGCATTTAGGCCCTGTGGTTGACTTTTTTTCCCTGGGAGTTGAGATTTGTGGTTAATAGTCAGGCACCACAAAGCTGCTTCTCTCACAGTGTTAATATTAACAGCAGGAATACAGCTTTCAGAGATGTGGGTTAAAGGTAACACAGAGACCTAACCACGTGGCTCTTAACTGCTCCTGGGCTAGATGCCTAGGCCTGCTTAGAGAACCTGCCTGCTCTCAGCTCCTATATCTCCCAGTCTGTGTCCGCTTGTGAGCTCTTTCACTGATACTCTGGGCAATCTCCCCTACTCACCAAAATTTCCTCTCTAAAGCCTTTGAAGTTTTCTAAGGGCTTGTCTACACTTACAGTACTGCAGTGGCACAGCTGCACCACTGCAGCGCTTGGTGAAGATGCTACCTATGCTGATGGGAGAGTATCTCCCATCAGTGTAGTTACTCCACCTCCCTGAGAGGTGATATGTATGTCGATGTGAATAGCCTGCCTGTCAGCATAGTGCTGTCTACTGCACCTGGAGTTAGGTCGGTATAACTACAACACTCAGGGGTGTGGGAAATCAAAAGCTGAGCGATGTAGTTATACCAACATAAGTTGGAAGCATAGACCAAGGTTAAGAGTTTAGTGCTCCCTTTGATCGCTCTTCTCAGCATGTCACCTGGTCTGGGCCTGTGAAGTCTTTTCTCATGGCTATAAAGGGTATTTGCATTTTGCGGGAGTGTTCTTTATCTGGGCCATTGTTTCACCTGTTCTTGGTTTCTTTACCTGTCCCTCTTGATCTAACTCCATAGCAAGTAACTCCTCATAAACAACCACACAGGAACCTGTACTGTATTAATAAACACACTTTCCTGGTTTATCACAACTGCTTTCCAGTTTCTAGTTTGCTGGCAAACTACTTAGTGAGGAGGTTTTGGTTTTAACTTTTTAACAAAGTAGAACTGTCTGTCTAAGGAGGTAACATTTCAAATGGAGGAACCCATTGTGGGCCAGGAATAGATGTGCCAATCCATTGTGTATTTACATTGTCAGAAATGGTATAAACCTGCAGTAGTTGAGGTATGGAACTATGAACCATACACACTAGTGATGGAAGAGACCCCTTGGGTCCTCTAGGCTATCCCCTTGCCAGTGGAGAGTCCCTTTATCTTAAGTATTGCAGATAGCTGCAGGTTGTCTCCAAACAATGTTAACAATCTGATCTGTACCATCGGGAATATGGGAAAGGGGTAGCTTCTGAAGGTGAAGGCCCATTCCCCTGACCATTTTTATCCCAATCCTGCAAAAGTGGAATACAAATAACTGCTTTAACACTGATGCATCTGTTTTGTTAGATTCCTGGAAGGGAATTTGCAAAAGCCCCAGAAAGGAAATCCACCTTTTCAGCGAGAATGCTCATTTGATAAGCTGCCAGTTCTGAGCTAAGCGTCATTTAATAAAGATTTTAGTCTGTGGGGACCTGTCAGTAGAAGCTGAATTTGGAGAGAGTCTTATTCTTTCCATAGCGTGTGGAGGCTTTCAGCTGTCATTACAGAGAAACAGGATAAGAGTAACCAGTTGAGAGGGATCCCCCCACCCTTACAGTAAGGGAGTGTTTCCTTGCTGTAAAATGGAGATTAGAGTGTGTGGTAACAACTGAGGGAAAGAATAGGTTGTACTTTAATTTTAACCCATTGGAACACGAGTATTCCATTGCTGATTAGTATGGCTTGGGTTTGAATGTGCAGTTAGAGAAAATACCAGCTTCATGCTAAATTAATCCTTTGTACTGGGTGGTTTGGATTCTTATTAGCTAACATTTTGTTTTGTACTGGGGGCCACTGGAATGAATTCTAGACCTTGCCCCCATGTGACCTGTGGTAATTAAGGGGTCCAACCTTACCTGCATCACCCTTTGTTGCAGCCCTGGCATTCTACAAAGATCTGTCAAGACCTCTGACTAGTCAACTTCTGGAGCCCACGTACCTTTTAAGCGGCAACAATTTGTCTCATGTACACTGGCCAGACTGGAATACAGGCCTCTAGTGCTGAATGTATTCATTGTAAAATGGGGGCCAGAGGGGCAGGGGAAGGGCAGTGATGGATGCTTAGTCAAACTCTAACTGCAGTCTCAGGGCTTATCTATGTGCAGACACTCAGGAAAATTAATCTGAATTAATGAAAGCTGCACACTTAAAGCAGACTAATTACAATACATTAAACGTACTAAAGTGAATTAAGATAAACTATCGCATGGTCTGGGGAAGAGCTGGAAGGTCAGCTGCTTCCTTCACATTATCAGCTTTAAGAAACTGTCAGCACTGAAAGGTGATGGGTAGTGTTTGCAGTGGATAGGAGAAATGGGACTCCCTACTGGGCTTCTTAATGAGCAAGGTGTGCTGGCCCTCTTTGTACCAGAGGCAAAGGTGGAGGAAATAGCTCCGGGGCTACTTTATATCCTCAGGATGTCGTGTCTCTCACCCCACCACACTCCTTACTGGTATCACTCACTGGAATAAATAGATGAGTGCTCTATTGGCAGTGGACCAGTTTGCTTCATTTGTTCTTCTGGATGAGCATCTTTCTCTTCCCACACTCCTTTAACCGCCCCGCTTTTATTTTATATCTCAAGTTGCTGTGTGTAAATCCAGAAGGAACATTAGTCATAGATTGCAGGGAAAGCTTTCTTCTGGCAAAGGCTAATTATAAAGTAAACTATAAATAGTTCACAGTCCAGCAGTGATTAAACTAACTGTACTCTTGGGACCCTCTCAAACTGTAGACATTTAGTTTAAAATCCATAACTGTCCACTGGACTGAAATAGTTGAATTTTAAGCAGAAGCAATTTTTTAGCTCATGGGTGGAAGATGCAACACAAGTATATTGCAGCCAAATTCTTATCACTGCACCTAACTCAGAAAGTTTGCTCGTTGAAATCTTGTCTCTGTAGTTTAGTCTGGACCAAATGTCACTGTAGACTGGATAGCGTCTCACTAACAGTTACACTTCATCCACTACTGTAATGCAGGTGAAGTGTTCCTGAAGTGTTAAGTGAGTGGTTTTGGTTTGGGCCTTATGGAAAGTCCAATATGCAGATCAAGTGCATCTCTCTTGGTTTGGTGTTGAGGCCATATAACTAGCACTATATTTTACTATGGTAGTGAAAATGACTGTCTCACTCATGGATCGATAGGTTGTGATGAGGGAAAGTTAGCTCTTCCAGTAAGTACTTTATGCTGTTGCTTTTCAAGGATACATGAAGGCTTTAGTGTCCTGCTTTGGAAGATTTTAATGAAGCTCCATTCTTTACTAAAATAGTGGTGTATCCCCCGGGAGATTATTTTAATCTGTTCACTGGCACAGCAGCCAGCTGTTGCCAGTAAATAGAACTGGCACCAGGAAATGGGGGAAATCCGAAGTTAATGTAGCCTTAATAGGACTTGAAATAAGAAATTGTGTGCCCAAAACCAACCTTCCAGACCTCTTCCTCTTGTCTGCAGCAGCAATCTTTGAACAAGTTTTGGTTGCTCAGTAAAAATGTGTGGTTTTTTAAGCAAATAAAATCCTGCCCTATACTGTTGTAAAATCAAAAGTGGGGAACCCATAGCTGCAAACTAAATGGAAATGTTAACCCTTGCACCTGCGTCATCCTACCCTCTGTTACAAAACCTTTCAGAGGGAAGGATCTTTTGATTTCAATATACTCTGTCTATCCCTAAAAATGATCTTTGGGCACTGGATTGGCTTTGACTGACTAGATGGGGAGCTCTTCTCTTCCAGGCCACAAGTTTAAATTCTGATTTGAGGAGTAGTGACTGAAAGTTACCATGTTGAAGCTGTTTAGTGGCCCAGGTGAGGGCTTCTCAAGCTCTCTTACAGGTAGGATCATCTTACTTTCTCTCCTGTTACCTTGTAGACCTCTTGTCCATATGCTATTACACAGATCACTTCCCCTCCCATGCATGATGGTCAGATGTCTTTGTGGCTGTCCTAATAGCAACTTCTCCATATAAGAAGTTGCTGTTAAAGTATTTTGTGTAGCAGCTAGAAAAAAAGGAGAACCAAAACCACTTGACCAGTTATCTCTCTCTGGATCACAGTTGGGGAACCTCTGGCCTCAGAACAACAAGTTGATGGTCTTGGCTCTTTCCAAAGGATAGGGGTGCGCATCAATAAAACCAGTTACCCTTGGCACTAATTACCCCCCCTGTTGATGTGATCTTAGTAGAGGTCAAGAAGTGCAGCGTTCTGGAAACTGAACTACCCTGTCCCTTCACAGTGATGGTCCCTTCAGTTAGGAATGAAGCACATAGTAGGGTCATGTGGATGATCTTGCAAGTGCCCAGATAGTGCTAGCCATCCACTGAGTGGTGGCAATCTATTGCCCTGGTACCCTCTCTTGCTCTGGGACTTCTCCCTTTCTTGGCATTGGGATCTGGATACTTGTTGCTTCTGTTTATTTTGTTAATGGTACTCTCAACAGCAGGAATCTGTCTGACCTGTCCTAGAGTCAGGCCAGCCTTTAAATAGCACAAAGCCTGTGGTGCTGTCCACTCCAGCCTTCAAAGGATGGCAGTTCCGGAGTATTGAATCTCTCTGAAGCCAGTTTCATTTGGTTGTTTCTATCCTAGCAGTGCTGCACAATCACTGCTTCCGTATGCACTGCTACTGTTTTTATTTTGAAAGGTTGCTGCTACAGTGTAGCTACATCTGCCAATCTGTCTGATAATACTTGGATTTACACTCGCATTCAAGGACTGCTCAATTTTTGGCTTCTGCCAGAAGTGTCGCTCCAGTGGTAAAATGTTGCCCCTTCAGGCTGTCTCCAGATAAGTATGGTTCCTGCATCATTTACGATAATGGTTCTGATAGCTTGAGGAATCTCTGCTCTCCATGGTGAAAAGCCAAGTGCATAATTTTAAATTTACTCAGAACAATGTGGCCTTGAATAACAGCGTCCCAGATTTAGTGTTGCAGGATAAAGTGACTAAAGGTTTTATCCAGCCTTGCAGTCCCTCTTTAAATACTAGTAGTTTAATCCTGGCAAGCAAGCACTGACTTGTCTTCAGTTGAAGCTAGTCTTTCACTGCAGGGCTGCCTTGGGGGGGGGGGGGGGGGTGGCGGTGGCAAGTGGGGCAATTTGCCCCACAAGAATATAGTATTCTATAGTATTGCAACTTTTTTTAATGGAAGGGGCTCCTGAAATTGCTTTGCCCCAGACCCCCTGAATCCTTTGGGCAGCCCTCCTTTCACTACCATCCTGTCTCTGGGTCCTAAATTGTTTTGTTGGAAGGATTAGCAACTCCAGTCTTACACCATAAAAAAATGAAATCATGTATGTCCATTAGCTGAAAACACACACTTTCTCTCTGACATGAACACACAGAACCTTGGCATGCTCCCATTCCCATTCAGCTGAATATTTACAGTGAAACAAATTAAAACTTCACTTCACTTCACAGTCCTGACTCTCTTGATTGGATGCGACAAGCGACTAGAACCAATCTTTGTTATGGGGGAGGATGATGTCTCTGCATGCTGAGCTGCAGCATGAAACCTTCACCATTGAAGAAAGACTATGGTGTGCTGGAAAGGGATGGATTATTAGTGAGGCTCCTGTTTCAGGCAGTAATGCTTCTCTGAGCGTATCTATTGAAGGGGGAATTTTTTTTGTTTTCTTGTGCAGTTTGCCTGGGACTGTACCTTAGGTATTGTAAAGGAATCTCAGTATGGCAGGTGCGTTTAGTTGAGTACTATATGCTGGTAGATGGCAGGCCTTGGGAAGTGGGAATACAGTTGCCCTGTTGAAGATCCCTCTCTGTTCAGAAACTCTTAACAGCACACCCACCATGTGGTATGATCTAGTGAAGGGAATAAACTCTCCCTTCTGTCCTCCCTGCCCCCATTTTGATAGCTGAATCTATGTGTGTGATTCTTGGTATGATCTGTATATCTTTCTGTGCTGTCTTGTTAGGTATGCATTAATCACCTGTAGTTATTTTCTTCTGGCAAATGCTGTGGATTTATTGTCAAAGCCTTGATTATACTATGCTGCCATGTGGGCTACTTGCAATCCAACAGACAGGCTGTAAACTGATGCAAATCTCATGATGTATGGTTGACAAGTACCAAGTTGTGCCAACACTGACACAAGCTTGATTGGAAGTACAGTGAACGGTGCAGCTTGCAAGACTTCCCAGGACACTAATGCAGCTGGGGGTAGCTATAAAACAAAGAGGGTGGGAAGGAAAATACAAATCTATAAACCCTCCCTGAGGTTACCTTGGCATTTCGTCCATGGTGTAACAGCCCTTGCTTAAATCCACATTTCATGCAACTGCAACATTCCTCAGCTCAGTTGTCTGACCAGGTAGGAGTTATATGTGTGGGTTTTTTTAAATAAAAGAACCACCACAAATCTCTCTTTGTAATATAGTGTGGGATTGTAGTGAGAGAAGGGTGGGGGGGGAGAGAGAGATCAGGGAGATGACATTGATTTAAATATCCTTTGTTTTGCCCATGCTGGTACAGATCTGTATCTAAACTGCAGTTTACTAGGACTGTTGGGTCAGCACTAAATCCTTGGGCCCCATTCCAGATATTAAAGCCATTCCTAAATTTTATTTACTTTCTGGCTAGAATTTGGATGTTGGTGACTATTAAATGCAATCAGCTGAAGAATCTCGTTTATTACATTAATGTGGAAAAGTGTGGATTTGATGTTAGAATGTTCTGAAAGGAGCATTTGTTTTTTGTTAATGAATCTAGTTTTACTGAGAATCTGATGAGAAATTTGGCATTAACACTGCACTCATGTTTCTAATTGGGTATCGTTGAAGGAAACCACAGACATGAATAGAAGCAGACACACAAACTAGTTCTGATTGTGAGCATTTCAAATTTATTGTATATTCCCATCTCCATTGGTATTATCTAGATAATTGTTTTTTGTCTCTGTACAGTATGTGGGACCATACAGGCCCAGCTTGAGCCTCCAAGATACTGCTGCACTGGGGATTGATTTTTAAAAGCAGAGACTCTCTTTCAAGTGTGGATAATAAATTCCACCCTCCTGTTTCAAACCCACTCATGCACTTGGATTTCTAGTCTTAGTGTTGCTCTACCACAGGGGTCGGCAACCTGCGGCACGCGAGCCAATTTTGAGCGGCACGCAGCTGCCTGCCGCAGTCCCGGCCCCCAGCCTAACTCAGCCCTCCTGCCCCCCGCTCTCCCCTGCGGGGGCAGGAGGCAGAAGCTTGGTCCTGCGGCAGCCAAGCTTCCCCCCTCGCCGCTTCTCCCCCCAGCGTGGTGCTTTCCTGCCCCGCCCCCTCTCCTTCCCTGCACCAATCGGCTGATGGCCCTAGCAAGGGGGAGGGGGAAGAGCAGCAGCATGCGCACAGCTCCGTAGACCAGGGGTCCCCAACCTTTTTAGGTCCAGGGACCGGTTTCGTTTGCCGGACCCTCCGCAGGCGTGCCTGCGGAAGCTCCAGCTGAGCCCCGGGAGCAGCGGACCTCCCGCAGGCACGACTGCGGAGGGAGCGCTCGTCCCGCGGCTCAGCTGGACCTCCCGCAGGCATGCCTGCGGAAGCTCCACTGGGTCGGTTCGCGGCCCGGTACCGGGCCGCGGACCGGGGGTTGGGGACCCCTGCCGTAGAGGATGCAGAGAGAGGCAGGGACGGAGCCTTGGGGAAGAGGGTGGAACAGGGCATATCCCTTCCAGCCCCCTGCCCTGAGCCGCTCAGGGCAGGGGGCTGGGAGCACTCCTACGAGCCGAGCACCCCAGCCCTCTGCCCTGACCCACCCCACACCCATCCCTCTGCCCTGCACCCCCACACACACCCAGCCTTCTGCCCTGCATCTCCACAGCCCCAGCCCTGAACCCCCACACCCAACACACAGCCAGTCCTCTGCCCTGACCCCCCCACACCCAGCCTTCTGTCCTGCACCCCCATACTTCCAGCCTTGAACCCCCCACACCCAGCCTTCTGTCCTGCACCCCCACAGCCCCATACTTCCAGCCTTGAACCCCCACACACACCCAGCCTTCTGCCCTGCACCCCCCACAACTCAGCCCTCTGCCCTGACCCCTGAACCACCCCCCCCCCTCCCCAGGTCTGGGGTCCCAGCCACAGGCCCTGATCAACCTGCTGCCGGCCTAGGTGAACAGAACCCCAGGCTGGCAGCAAGCTGAGCAGGCTGGCGGCGTAAGATCAGCATTTTAATTTAATTTTAAATGACGCTTCTTAAACATTTTGAAAACCATGTTTACTTTTACATACAATAGTTTAGTTATATAATATAGACTTATAGAAAGAGACCTTCTAAAAACGTTAAAATGTATTACCGGCACGCGAAACCTTAAATTAGAGTGACTAAATGAAGACTCGGCACACCACTTCTGAAAGGTTGCCGACCCCTGTTCTACCATTTATTATGGAGGGAATATTTTATTTGTGAAGATTAAGAGACTTGCAGAAATGGAAACAAACTCTTATATTTGTAGCTGTACAGTTCGACCAACTGTCCCAGTACTGATCTCTGCTCTGGATTAAAGGCCAAACCTTGACTCATTCTTGTGACTTACAGACTCAGGAAGACAATAGTACATTCATTATTTGTGGCTTACTCCACACATCCACTTGTGAATGTATCTGTTTAATGAATAAGCTTAGTTTCATAGGGTTTGGCTACACTTGCAGCTGTACAGCGCTGGGAGTTAAAGCTGTCTTCGTACAGCTGTGTAGGGAAAGCGCTGCAGTGTGGCCACACTGACAGCTACCAGCACTGCAGTGTGCAGGGGCGGCTCTAGCCATTTCGCTGCCCAAAGCACGGCGGCATGCCGCGGGGAGGGCTCTGCTGGTCGCCGGTCCCGCGGCTCTGGTGGACCTCCCGCAGGCGTGCCTGCGGAGGGTCTGCTGGAGCCACCTGCCGCCCTCCCGGTGACCAGCAGAGCGCCCCCCACGGCATGCCGCCCCAAGCACATGCTTGGCGTGCTGGGGCCTGGAGCCGCCCTTGGCAGTGTGGCCACATTTGCAGCGGTGTTGGGATTGGTGCATTATGGGCAGCGAACACTGGGATGAAGTGGCTGCAATGTGCTTTTCAAAAGAGGGGGGTGGGGTGGAGTGTGACAGGGAGTGTGGGGAGACACAGTGGATTTTTGGAGCTGACACTGTCAGCTCCCTGCCTTGCAAGTTCCGACCCCTTCCCCCACCCCTCTCTCATTCACTAAATGCAAATAGCCTTCTTTGTTTTTTTCCCTCACAGACCAGATAAGCAGCTGCTCCAAAACTGCCCCCCCCCCTGCCGCTTTGCTGCTTCTCTCCTCAAGCAAACACTAGCTGTGGACATTCCAAACGGATCCCCCTGCCTCTGCTCATTCACTGCAAACAGTAGCTGTGTTTGTTTTTTAGATAAGCAACCCCGGGAGCCCCCGAGTTCACAACAAAACAAAGTGTTATCTTTACTTAAAAGCATTATGGGAAGGTTCCAGAGGTCAGTTACAGCGTAGTAAGATTAATCACTATTTACGCTGGCACCCCAGCACTGCAACAGCAGCGCTGTTCTCTTTATTCCTCTCGTCGAGGTGAAGTACATGCAGCGCTGTAGCCAGGGAGATACAGCGCTGTATGTGCCTTGCCAGTGTGGACGGGGAGTAAGTTACAGCGCTAGTGGTGGATTTACAGCGCTGTAACTCTCAAGTGTAGCCAAGCCATAGTCTTGTGTCGAGGGGAGGAGTCTGTGACCCATTCCATGAGTGCAAAATCCCTGGGACTCAGATAAATCATCTGTGTCTGCCATGTATTTATGCTATGGAGGTGCCTCTGATGTAACTGATTCTTATTTTATTTATTTTTGTCGTCTTCCTCAGGCTTTGTTGCTGTTTGGTGGTGTTGCCCTGTCCTGCCTTGCTCTGGATCTCCTCTTCCTCCTGTTCTACTCATTCTGGCTGTGCTGCCGCCATCGAAAAAGTGAAGAGCACTTAAATGCGGATTGCTGCTGCACTGCTTGGTGTGTTATCATAGCGACCCTTGTCTGCAGGTGAGTTTACGTTTTGTCGGTAGGGTAAATTAACGTCACCAATTTTGTCACTGCTACTTCCTCCACTGCATCCCTCCCACACCATACATATGCTGAGCATCAGCTACCGACGCAGTGACTCAATATATTGGATACAGGGTATTGTTGGAAACAGCCTCCTCTCTTTTAGTGTACTCCTCCTAACTTTAAAATCCAGCATAGTCTTTTCTGATTGCTATTCCACACCTTACTGCATAATGGTTTGAGTCATATGATGATGACTATAAAGTGCCATAATAGCAGCAGGGTATTTGCCATTTACTAGCAGTTAAACAAGGACCCTGTCCTGAGAGGCTTACCACCTAATTAAAATGGATGCAGGCTTAGTCAGGAATTTACATTGGAAGCAGGTTTCCCTAAGGAAATAAATATATTGGTTAGGTGGATTTAGGGGTAAAAAAGCATGGCTCTTCCTCTTGGAATTTGGAATAAGGATTTCTTCCTATGTAAATGGTATCCAGTGCTTGCAATCCTGATTGCTCCATTTTTATCCCTTCGGTAAGACTGCTGCACTGCCTTAAGGATCACTAGTGATGTTGCTAGTGTCAGCCACTAATGTTTTAATGCCAGAAACATTTGAGGGAGATGGGGGAGACCGGTAGCATGTGGATAATGGGGAAAGAGAATACAGTCCTATTGGATTCTGCTTTTGGGTTGGTGCAGACCAGGAACCCTGCCTTCCAAAAAGTTAGTGGCAGGAGTTAGGAAATAGAAAACTCAGTTAAACAATTTCTGAAACAAACCTGGGGCTTCATTTGGACAGTGTGGCAAAACAATACACTGCAGCCTGTGAACTGTGAGTAAGTACCTCTGCATGTAGATCAGTCTCTGCCCTTTCTTGACAGCACTTGGGCCGATCAGTGTCTCCAGTGTCCGTGGTGCATATTCCCAAAACTAGTCCTGCTGTGGAGATGATCTCCTAGGTGTGGTCGTAGTGATTTATGGTTAGAAATACCATGCAACTCTACAGTATTAGAAACAAGGATGATGCATGGTAATCTAACTCTTAAAGTATTCTCAGAATACTTGGGAGAAGATCATGCATTCCTTGACCATGCAAAACTACTATGTCAGTCAGATCAGGCCTTAATTTTCACTTGTGCTGTTCTGAACACACTGATCAGGTGCAGTTCTAGTGAATCAGCACTGTGAACAGCTAGAAGCCTGGGAGAATCATTATGGGGCTTTTGCTTTGGTTTATAGTTCTCCTCCTTCCAGTGTTTGAACTTGCAGGGAATTCTTCACTTCTGAGGAAAGCAAAGGGAGAGAAATGGGGAGGGGATTGTCTTTTCCTTCCCCCTTTTTCTCCTCACCTGGTGAGTAGGTGGCTGTTTGGACTGCAGCATTCAGGTTTGCATGGTGGCGGGGCTGTATTCTGTGGATAAGGGGCTTAGTTGCCTGAGAAGGGATTAGCTTGTACTCTGTACATGTTCACATTTGCTCTTTCCAGGCACAGGGCAAAGAGAATAGAAACCCTCTGAAGTGCTGGAGCAAACACAGTGAAGCAGAGCAGTGCATTCTATTGTGAGCATAGAAAACTGGGGATGGATTCACCTTTAAATCTTTAAAGGCTGAGATTCACGATGTTTGAGAAGGGCTGGCATCTTGTCACACAGTGGCTTCTGTTCAGAGAGTAACTGTGCCTTTCTAGGCAAATAGAGATGTATTGAGTGGAAAGAGGCAAATAAACAGTTTTTTTTCAGAGAATAAATCTCAACTCCCAGTCACCTTGCTTGTTCGTGGACCCAGGAGCTTTAGCTGCATGAACATCAACTCCCAATTTATTTGAAAGTGCTGTGTTCCTAACCTTTTCTTATAGGAGCTTAAATGATGCTATTTATAAATTGCTGCTGCAGGCTCTTGGTAGCTATTGTTATGCAGTGGTTTTGTGTCCAAGACATCTGCAGTAGTGAGGTTTTTAAACTGTAGACAGGGTGAGAAGGGAAATGTTGTTGTTGTGGGTTTCGTGCCTCCCAAAGTAGGCAGGTAAAAGGTTAAGGCTTTGCACCAAAATTACTACCGATACACCTCACAAAAAACTGGTGTTTGAAAGTAATCTAGAGAATCTCTTCTGAAATCTCGACTAGCTGCTTCAATGTGTGATAGTCTAGCTGTTTTTGTCAAGCATGAATTGAGAGGCATGTGTCATTACAGCAAAGGTTTGTGATTTGTCCAAGCAATATCTTCTTCTTTCCTTCTTCCTCTCAGGAAAATTCTTGCTAGACTCTTCATTTATTTTACATTTGCCCCTCTCTCACCCCACCGAATTGATAACTGGCTAGCTCATGAAACAGTAGGTCATAATCGCTGGTGGTGATTGAAGGTGTTGTCCAAATGCTGCTTTCTCTCTGTCTTTGCAACCTGCAGCTCTGGTAAGTTGCCTGTTTTTTCAGACGTCCTACTGCTAGAGGTGGGAGTACAGGAGAGTTTATGGCTGGCTAAGGAACACAAACAGTATGGACAACCCTTTGATTTCTCTGCACTTTAAAAAGGGTCTAGATGTCAGATTAGCTTGTAGTGCTATTCAGACTAGTTGACTGGGTATATATTCTATCGCAGGACTCGAAGAACTAAAGGTGGCAGACTGGCAGATGCCAATGTATTTTAGGGTGACTGGGAATACGACTACTCCAGATGTCTGTCTTCCAGCAGCTGGAGAAAGAATATGTAATTGACCTCTGGCTCTGGCTTGTTCTAGGATGATTACAGAGAAATTCTGCTTGTTTAGCAAAGCTGGCCAACATGGACTGTTGATGTGAGGAGTGGATGCTACCACTTTTGTGCAAAGATGAAAATGTATAGCTTTTCAGACAGTGAAAGGTTCACTATGTCTAATCATTGAATCTCCTTTCAAATAAAGAGAACACAGTTGTGGCTGATAGCTGTCCTCCTACTTGAGAATAAGCTAACTCTGGACTATATAAGCACTCCAAATAACAACATTGCTAGACTTACTCATCTGTGAAGTATCTTCTTCCCAGAGAGCCAGTTGCTCCATGAGCTGCCTTTGTCGTTTCTGAATATTTAGGAAGCCTGGTGATCAGTCTTTCACTTTGTGGGCGTGAGTGTTTCTCTCACTTCAAGCCCTGCACCCTGAAGGCCTAATATTACAGTAGTTTTCCTCCTGGATAGGAAAACTGACTGAGACACACCAGGGGCGTAGTGAAGGCCCTGATGCAAAAATAGATTAGGGGGCCCCCCTTCCCAATTCTGAAATCCTCAAATGTTGCTTACCTTTACCAACATGGAAAATCAGAACGTATGTGTCTTGTCCATAAATACCCCAACACAATATGCAGGCTGTCTAAACGCAAGTTCTCTTTACAGGTTTATACAAAAATCTCACTGTTCAGTGAGCTAGTGCTAAATTTTATGGTGCAGGAGCTCTGCAGACATGATCTCAAGTTGGTAATTCTGTCAGTGTGAGTGTCTCCAAAATCTATCTTGTTTTGGATGTTTGAGTAAGGTAAAGCACCTGTATTCAAAACCTAACTAACGCTTTACCAGTACATTTTATCTAATGGAAAAATCTGTGCAACAGCAGTTGAGACTTCATACATTAGTAAATGTTGATACAATACGTATAAAACACCTGTAACTCAGCTTTTATGTGCTGAACTTCTAACTAAGTAGCAAAGCATATCCAAAGCACACATGTAGTAGGTCAAAAAGCCTTAGCGCGTGCGTCACCATTGTTCCTGCAGTTTCAAGTTGGTGCAGCTCTACTGGCACTAACTGGCACTACCGCTGTAAAAGATAGGGGAGTAATTCAGTGGGGAATCAAACCCCAAATCTTCATACCCACACCCACAATCTTGCCCATGGAACACTTGCCATTTGAGCACGAGCAGCATTTGCTTTGTGTTCACAAATCCATGTGGCTGGGCACTAAATGCAAACAAGTGGTGTCATAAATGTGGTCTCTGTCATAAAACCAAACAAGGATTCATACTGCCAAGTTATTTGAAAAAAAATTTTTAAACCACCACCTCCTCAGCACTTTTCAAAGATCCTGATATCCAATCCATTTTACATTATTATGGGTTGTCTGCTTACATTTTATAGAAATTTTACCTGACCTAGATAAAGAGCCAGCCCTCGCCAATATCTGACCTCTCTAAATACCTCTAAGATACGCTATTCAGGTAGGGTTTGATCCTGGCTTAATGAGGCACAGGTAACTGCTATGCTCCAGTTACTTTTGGGCCACTCCATAAACCCAGTTTGACTGGCTAAACACCATGGAAAATCATTGTCAGAGTTACATAGGCGCTAGAGTGCACCTGTGAATCTAGCCTACTTAGGAGAAGCACTTTGTAACAGAATAAAGAGATGAACTCTGATCAGGGGCTGCACTTGTCCACCACAACAGTACCTGGGTCCCCCTGACCCCTTGTGCAGGCCCTGCATCTTTTTGGATGAGCTCCTCACTGTTGAAGCAATGGCCATGGTCTGAATCCAGAGCAAGGGCCTGGGGGGACAGGCAAAGGCATAGTGTAGCAGGTGTAGTCTGAGCATCACCACAAGCAGCTCATGCTGCGGTGGGGTGCGGTTGGGGTAGGCGCAGGAGTGCTTCTGTGGGAACCCAGCTGGCTGGGGGCCACTTCCTGCCCTGCCTGCCTATAGGTAGACTGGCATAACTACAGATAACAAATAAATGTGTTAGCCTCTAAGGTGCCACAAGTACTCGTGTTCTTTTTATGGATACAGACTAACACGGCTGCTACTCTGAAACCTATAACTACGCTAGTGACTAAGGCAGATTGGGCTCCCATAACCTCCATGGGCTCTAATGTGACTAACTCATTGTAGCTCTGTCCCTGAGACACACTGAGCCTGTTCTTGCCGGGAGGAGTCATGCTGAGTGGTGCAAAGTATGTCTCCTTCACACTATGAGGTGTGGGAGTATTGAGCCCACAGTGCTCTGAGATTGGCAGGTCTGCTTATACTCAACCACAGACTATACCTCTTCAGAACCTTCCTGTGTTCTCCAATGCATATCTGGTTTGTGTAATAGAACAAATATTTATGTTCTAATGCAAAGAAAAGAAATTTTCCAGCAGATGGCAAATAGTGCCTCCATTTACACAGCCCAGTGGCCTCAAACACCCCTACCCCCCCCAACTGCTCCTACAAAACTTCAGGCAAATGCTTGCTAAGACACACTCTTCAAAAGTGGTTTCTAATTTTTTTTACCATTTTTGGGTGCCCAAGCTGAGTTGCCTTGAGCCCAGTTTTCAGATAATTTTACCTGGAGTTGTCAGCACTCTGCATCTGTGTTGACACTTAGAGGCTGCTTTAGATGGGCACCTGAAATCAGACTTCCCACAGTGGTGACTCCTACAGCTCTGTCCTGCAGGGCTGCCTGGATTCTGCTTCTTGCTGCAGGGGGTCACACACTCAGGTTTGGCCCAGCCCCCCCTCTGTCACAATGACAGGCTGCCAGTGGGGCCAAATTTGAGTGAGTGGCCCTGCAACCATAGAGGTCACAACACTTGGAGCAGGGAGCCACCCCCTGCCAGCCCCACAGGACAGGTGCCACTGCTATGGTACTCAGTGTACTTTTTTTAGCAGTTATTACATTAGTGTCTTATATAAATCTAGGTAAGAATATTTACTAAGACAGATTTTTTTTGGCTAGGATTCCCCAGTGGCATCCCCATTACTTTCTCTCTAATCTCCTCCAGCTGCCTTCCCCTGACCTGTGACAGCTCATTCTTTCTCACAGCTGGGACCAGAGCACAGCAACCCTTGCAGGCACTGAGCTTCCTTCCCTCCATTATGGTAGGAAAGGGAACAGACATGTTGTGAAACTTGCTTCTGTAAAAAGAACTTCTGTATTTCAGTGGTTTATTGACAAAGAACAGGATTGAATAGTTCTTCGTGGCGGTATAATTAATACCGTCTTTAGCCCACAGTGGATGTATGACAGACGTCTTGACTTGCAGACTTCAGTGGTATCTTTTAATTTTGAATTTCCTTTATCCTCCAGTCCTGATATTGAATGTCTTAATAGATTTCCTTCCCATGGAAGTTGCTGTCTCTTGGTGGGAGAAGGGCACTCATGTGAACATCTGCCTCCTTTGTCAGGGAAGCAAGAGACTAACCACTGCTCTAGTGCCCGCAGCTCTGGAACCCTCTGACGGCTTAGCGTATGTCTGTCTCTTACGCGGCTGGCTGCTCAACTGCCTAGAGTCAGTATTTATAAACTGAACAGAATACAGTAAAATTGGCTCAGGCACCTGGCTGTGCCCCCTTATTAAGTACAAAGTGTCCCCTACTGCTTAAGGGTGCTGTTTCTAGGCAGCTGACTCCTGCACTGATCAAGTCTGTTCTGGAGGAGTGACTCTAATGCAGCTGTGGTTTGCTGCAAAATAGTGGTCCTACAAAAACTGTAGGGATCAAATCTACACTGCTCCATTCTTAAGAATGGTCTAGAACGGACTCAATTTAGACGACAAAACAATCAGGAGACTTTGCACCCTCCCTGAGAACTGAGACAATCTGCTCAGAGTCTGTCTTCACCCCCGCCCCGGTCCGCAGCTACTTTCTTTGGCTACTAAACATGGGGTTGGCGGGGCTGATGTGTGTAGTGCAGTGACATGGCTCCAAGCTTCTTCTCACATAGGACATAGCCCTGGACTGTCAGCTTCTAGTTCGCTTTGCTCATGACTAACACTCATCCTGGAGTTACAGCTACTGTCAAAGATAAATTCCAGCAGGGGAGGAATCTGGAGGGTTTTCTCTGTATAATTACCAATTCCATTTACATGATGAAAATGCTTCTGTGGAAAAGCGTTCATGGGAATTGAATCTCTTTCCTGTACTAGGACTGTAAATGTCATTAGAATTGTATGCCTTTTGCCTCTTCCTGAAGCAATCAAGATGTAGGTCAGCTACTCCCTCTGTGGAAAACTCCTCAACTAAGGCTTTTACAGGCCAAGCCCTTCATAATTTATGAAGGCCCTGATTGCTGGGAAAATCCATGGGACTGACAGACTGGAAGCAGAGCAGCTGCATGAGTGTGTGATCTCTGCTTCTGTTTTCTGCGTGTGTGAGAACAAGTAGTGATGCAGTCAGGGCTAGATACGCTGTCCTGCTGGTCTTTTTTAACATGGTAAGACTAGGGAGAGGGGGCTATTTTTTTTTCTGCAGCAAAGGAGGAATTTATCTGAACTAGCAATCTGGAAGACAGCTTGGCATACTTGCCAGGACGGATCCATGTGCAAAAGTCCATTATCGCTCTTCTCCCACTGCCCATTCTTGGCTGCCTACTGTTCAGGATGTTTGTCCTTTTCTAAAAAGGTAAATGCTGGAAGGAGGAGGGTGTGCTTAATGTCCTTCAGTGACCTCTCTGCTGAATATAGCAGCAACACTGTCAGACTGGTTCTGAAGATTTTTGTTTGGAGTACTTCCTTCCTATACCACCATCAAACCTCCAGGGCAGTGGCTGTAACCCAGGGATTGGCAGAAAGTTGGTGGAGGGAAATTTAGATGTTCAGCTTGAATGCTAGCTAGAGACCTAAAAACACCCAATGAAACAAGTAAACATGGCATCTTGAGGGCCACCGTAGCTCCAGGAATCTTTCCCATCTTTGTGTGAAGGCCCAAAATCTGAAATGGGAACAAGAAGTTTAAAAAAACCACAAGAATTGCCATAATTTAGGCAACCTGTTGCCTAGGTTGACTCCATACCTTCCTTCCTTCTCTCTTCCTCACCCCCCCCCACACCCCATCCTACTGGGGACAGAACTGGGTGGATGGATTTTGGGTGAAGGAGGAATGGAAAGGGAAATCACTGAAAGTGTCTCTGGTGTGATTGCCTGATGGAAGCAAGGAGGTGTCTCTGACTTGGAGGAGATACCCGTCCCATTTCCATTGCTGTTCCTTGGTTACATGCTCTGCCTCCTTTCGGTTAATGGATTCCAAAAGAACTAATCATAGTTTTGACTGGAAAATGGGTCTGTGTGACCAGAGCCCAGGTTAGATATCAGTAAGAGTCTGAATGATCCCAAACTAAATTCTCGTGCTTAGAAAAAATAAAAAGTTGATTTTCAAAACTTGTGCCTCAGTGATTACAAGTCCCTGCTATCTTAATACCATAATCACCATTAGAAACCTTGATGCTGTGAGAGGACTGGTCAAAGTAGATGCTGATGCAGTTTTATATTTTAGAATAAAGGGGAGGGGTTAATAAGATGGGTCTAGAGCAAAGTAATTAGTGCACAGATGCCTGAGGCATGGGGTCTCTGTCTACACTGCAGCCTGTCTTACTGTTGTAATATCAGGATAACTTCTGTTGCTTGGGGGTGTGAATAAGACACCTGCCTGAGCGACATGAGATGTCAGTTTAAGTGCACAGCGCTACATTGGCAAGAGGAGCTCTCCCACCATAGCTTCTGCCACTCACAGGTGTGGGGTTTCTATGCTGATGGGAGAGCTCCCTCCTATTGGTATAGAGTGTCTTCACCAGACATGCTGCAGCGGTGCAGCTGCAGCTCTGTGGTATAGACATGGCCTAAGTAAGGCTTTTCAACAGAGTGTGAGAACGGGTTGGAATGTGGCACCTATTTAGCAGTGCACAGCAGTACCTCAGGGTAGTTCTTTGGGGGGAGGGAGAATTTGGCTAGATGATTATAATCCAGATAGCCCATGGTGAGGTTTGAATTCTGTTTGCCCTGCAACTAACTCTCATAGCTGGGCCATAAACTACTCTTTTCCTACCCCTAACAAAAGGGTGCATGTCACTCAGCCTAGAGGCGCTGAACAGAGCCCACAGTTACACTTGTAGCATATCAAATCTGATTTTCAGGGTCACCAAATCAGTTCCTTATATCTTTCCATCTGTCCTAGTGAATAGGGATAGTGTCATTACCCCAGAGCTGAAAGCATGCTGCTCTCCTCCTGAGGGAAATCCTGGTGGGAGGGTAGGAGTGCTGGAAGAAACAACAGTAACTTGCATAGATAAACTCTTGCTGTAAACCAGCCCTTCCTTGCTCTTCTGTCCACAGCGCCGGCATCGCTGTTGGCTTCTATGGAAATGGGGAGACCAGTGACGGCATCCACCGGTTGACATACTCACTGCGACATGCAAACCGCACGGTGGCTGGGGTCCAAGACCGGGTAAGTACAGGGAAGGACTGTAGCAAGGAATTGAGGTGTGTGAGACAGATGTTTCCATCTGCATCTGTCTGTCCTTCTTTTGTTAGTCTCTGAATTGAGAAGTGTTTGCCACAATTTCCATTAATGGGGAGTTAATTTCTTCAGTCTAATTTGCTTTGATATTTTTAGAAGCAATAGAAACATGCTAAATGAAGAAGTGTTCTCTCACGATTGTGTGTGGTTTAAAAACAGCTTCTCATTAGCACTCCTCCGCCTGCAGAAGAGGTGCCAGGCCAAAAGCAGAGAACAGTAGCTCTGTAGTAAATGGTACTGTTAATAAATATGATGGTTTGCCATATTGTGCTTCAGGTATGCTGCCTCTAGGGGCTTTCATTTTGTTACTTCTCTGCAGCCTTGGTCTACCTATTGTTATCCCAACACCACAGTGGGCTTCCAGTGCACGCTGACTTGTGGCTTAAAAGGAAGCCTCTGCTTTGCAATCCATCCCAAAGTAAAGCAAAGGAGCCTGATTAAAAGCAGGGAAATAAGCTTATTCTCTTTCTTGCCCAGCCCTGGTGAATCTTTTCTAGGTTTATGGTGGTACTTTGTGGCTTACCTCCATCTTCAGTGCCAAATGAATCAGAAGTTGTGACTCCCTCATTGTAAGTTACCTGTGAAGATAAATGGTCCCAGAGTCTGGAAGAGCCTTGGTGCAGTAATCTGGAAATTTGTCTCTCACTTGTTGGCAGTGATAATCCCTATCTCCACCCTCCCTGGTTTTCTTCGTAGCCTGGCAGACTCTCTTGTAAATGGTTCTCTTCCCCCCCACACCCCACCCCCTTGTTCTTCTGTCTGATTCACAGGTGTTGGACACTGCAGTGGCCCTGAACCAAACCTTAGAGCCGAACCTGCTGATCCTTGAGGAGATGTTCATGAAACAGACTGATTACCTGCACATCATCCAGAAACTCCAGGGCCTCTTGGATGATTTGGTTAGGCAAACAACAGAGATCCCTTTCTGGAAGAATGAGGAACTGTCATTAGAGGAACTGGCTGTTCAGATTGATCTATATGACTGGTACAGGTGAGCAACATGTTGGCCTCTACCATTGTGACATCCATATGATGTGTGTGTTGGGCCATGATGGATGGATGCTAAAGCTTATGTCTTTCAGGTCAGATCAACTTGTAAAGATGTTTCCAGCTAGTTGATCTGTAGGTTGGTTATACATCAGCAGAGGTTTTAGATCTGTCTTTATTGGGGTTGTTTTCCTGAGCAAAAGTGTGCTGAGTCTTGGTAAAAACATTAGAACAGATGTGACTTGACTTAATCAGCAGATGGAGTGTTACTTTTGCAGGTAGAGTCCATTAAGTTGTGTTGCTCACACTCTGGTGCTGGCATGGGGTTAGCTTTTTCACTTTGCTGCCTCGCTCTCTGGACATTCTATAGATGAAGGCCTGCCACACTCTATAATGCAGTCACGATACAGAGGCCTTGTTATGCAGCTGCCGCTGGAGATGTGCAGAATTGACCATCGCTATTTGGGAGAGAAATGAATAGATACAGTCTGTACTCAGAGGTACTTCAGGAGTCCCCTCTGTCCAGAAGTGCTCTTATTATTCTTTAGGCAGAAATAGATCAAACTAAACTTCATGGACTATTGTTGTATTTACTCTTTCTGTATAGTGTCCAGCTGCATAGACCAGTTACCTTTTTTAAGTTTGAAGCATGTTATTGAACATCTTAATGCTTTGGTCACTCTTGCAAACACTTTCTCACACCTGTTTACCAGAGCTAGCTAGCTGAGGACACTAGACTAGTTATGTGATCTGAGTAGTGGAGTTCATCATTAGTAACTAGTAGTGAATTTTACTTGCTAGGCTTGACCGTGGTGGGGGAGAGCCAAGTGTTTTTTTCTCAAGACATGCTCGCCTCTGCTCTAGACACCAATTTTTGTCTTCAGACTATGTTTCCATATATTGCAGGTGGCTGGGATACCTGGGCCTACTTCTATTCCATGTACTGATCTGTTTGCTGGTGCTCTTTGGACTAATTAGAAATTCCAAGGCCATTCTCATTGGGTAAGTCCTGTCACTGAGACAGTTCTCAAGGAAATGCAGGTAGAGGATTAACAATAGCGAGTTGAGTCCTTCGGACTGTGCAGTTGGATCCATGCATGGGCTGCCGAGGAGTATTTGTAGAGTGCAATGATGGCTGATCGCATGCTTACCAATTCGAGTTAGCGCTGCAGAGCCTCTCTAAACTGACAGGGTTAGGACAACATCTGGGATACAGTCATAGGATTTTTTTTGCGGGGGCGGGGGGCAGAAGAACTCTATCTGTTTAACATCCAGCTTTAGTGTCAAAAAGACAAGGACGTTTATTCCTGAGAGTGCCTTGATTCCAATAGTTAGCACCGCAAACCTCTTTCTGGCTCACTTACCCAAGGCAGGAAAGCTGCAATGCATGGTACTGTCACCCCAATTGAAGACCCTCTCAAGATTTAAAATGGCCTTTTTTTAAAAGGAAGAATCCATTGATGCTCCAGATAGGTATATGGGGGTGGGGTTTAAACCTGGTGATTAATATTGTGCATGCAGTCTCCAGCCTTGCACCTTAACACACATCTTGGTAGTATGCCTGATTTGTCATATTACCTTTCCTCTGCCCTTGGCTGTGACACTTCAGCAGACATGAAACTGTTCACTGTGAAGGCCACTGAAACTGCTGCGAAGCAAGAGGGGTGGGTGGGGGAGGGGGGTGAGCGAGTGAGAGTAGAACTAGTCATGTGCATCAACTTTATTCACATGTACATTGCAGATATTTCCACCATGCTGGGGCATCATTTTAAAATAAAACTATATTCCCCCAGCCATCTTCTGACATGGTTTTCATCCTTGCATATTTGGCTAGGATCACACTGTATCTGTAAACATTATGGAAATTTGATACCATGATGGCCCCTTGGCCATGTTTATCACAGTGCCCTAGCATGGTAGTAATTGCAGTGTATATTCAGCCTTTAGTTACCTGCCAGATTACATACCTGGTATGTTATAAGGGACAAAATTGCAAATGTATGCACAGATGGTAAACCCACAGTTCAGATTAGAAACTCATTCTTTATTAGCTAGAGTCTCAAATTAAGGCATTCCCCAAAGGAAGTTCACAGAATAAAGAACTCGTGTTTTACAGCCACGCAAGATGGTGAAATGCCAGTTGTCGATCTTCTAGTCAAACTGTTACTGACCCAATCCCCTTCACTTACATTAAAACACCAAATGCTCCATAGTGAACTGATTGACTGAACATGTCAGTGTACAACGCCACCTTATCCATATGTCACAATACAGCAGAACCTTGTTAATATACAAATCTGATCGTTTTCACAACCACTCTGCCCAGAAGTGGAGCAAGACTCGGGCTGAATAGCAGAGTACGGTCCAGAGGTTGTGTATTGCTGAGCCTTCATTTCTTCTATGAAATAAGCCACACCGCATACTAATATAATGCAATGTATAATTAAAGCAAAACTTTTCAAAAAGTGGGATTTTTTGTATGCAATTCCCTTGATTTTGTTATGATTTGATGAATTGCAAAATGCAATAAACTATTTTGGCTCTTCTAGCCATTAATGAGGGTCTGATATCAGTACAACAAACTAATATAGCTTTTCCCTGGTTTACTATTCAGATGATCCTAATGCACTGGGTATTTAATTTACTTTAACAAAATATGGCAATGAATATCAAGGTAAAGATCTCAATCATGAACAGTTTTTTTTTTTCCTTTTTTATGAAACAGCCATTATATTCTGACTTCTTGTACACTGACTGTTAATTCCAGAGGCCTGGAATTTGGGATAACCGGTAGACTAGTTTGATTACTAATGCCACCTTTCCTCTTCATCCACCCTCTTCCCCAGATTATAATGGTACTGTTAATGTACATTTAGCGGCTTCTGCTCCTCCTCCAGCTATTGGAATATAATCATTCTGCTAGGATATCTCAACTAGTCCATTCTGGCCCAAAAGATGGAGCACATGGGTTGGGAATCTAGGTGTCAGGAGTCTACCCTCACTTGAAACTGGGCGGTTTCAAAGTGAGGACCCGCATGTCTTCCCCCCACCCCAAAATCCTAGGGTAGGTCTCCCCTTCGGCTGCCACCACCCGGTCAATTCCGTGGGCCGGGACACCCCTGTTTCCCCCCTTGGGAACACAGATCAATTCACAGAGGAGGAACCTCCCCCCTCCTCCCTCTCTCCAGCCTGCTCTGGAGACAGAGGTGCCTGGATTCAAACGCCTTGAATCTCTACACACAGGGAAGCAGCCCACTTCCCCCTCCCCTTCCCCTGAATTTCCCCAAGGGAAGGAATTAACCAAGTCCAAAGAAAAGAAAAGAATTTATTAAGAGAACAAAAGAAAATATAGAATCTCTATGAATCCAAGCTGGGCACTCATAGGGTATAACCTTGCTAAGTTCTGGAGAGAATCCTCTCTCTTTCTCAGTAAAAGCAATATCAGCAAACAGGAATAAAGCATTTCCTTTAGCAAACACACAATTGCAAATATAGAAATCAAACCATAAGACTAATTCGCCTTTCTAATTAATACTCACTATTAATTAGTAGAAACTACTCCAGGAGAACTTGGAGGCATGACTGTCTTCTGTTAGATCCAAAACCAGTTCTCACACAGACAAAGGCTTCCCTCCACAGAGATTTGAAAAAATCTTATCTCTGATTGGTCCTCTGGTCAGGTGGTCACCAGGTACTACATGTTAACCCTTTACAGGTAAAACAGACCTTAACCCTTAACTATCTGTTTATGACACGCCCCCCAAATCGCCAACAGTGGGAACTACTGGTGGTGATTTCCTCCTAGCACTGTAACATAAACAGATAAACAAAACACATGCACTATTACATATACTACTAAGTATGTAAACAACAAGATATTTGACACTGAAGAACACTTTGTATGCATTTGAGCGGACATACTTGGCATTGTCCTTGCCCATCCCCTCCCAGTGGAAGGAATGTTTTTAACCTGTTTTTGCTTTGTTGACCCCAGAATGGCCACTGGGATGTCAGGGCCCAAGCTTAAGAGCTTGTCCCAGTACTTAGTTGGAACTACCAACTGTCTTTGAGGATGCTGGCCTTCCTGGTGTCCACCAGAAAGAATGTCCTTATATAAAAGTCCTTGTTTTACAACAAACTGGAATTGGGTAGAAGAGCTGAGAGGCGGTGGGTTGCTGCGTGCCGCCGCCCAAGCTTTCTTAAGGCTGTCATCGGCTTCCTGCTCAGTCTGGAACTGTTCCCTTGAGGTGGGAGACACCAGTTCCTCTGGGAGCGATGTAGGTGATGAGGTTGTTTTCATTGACTGTGGACCGCTCTCCGCTGGTGCACAAGGTGATATTTCAGGCTGTGGCTGAGCCTCTTGGGTAGAGTTGTCTGCTGCTTCTGCCAGTTTAGGCCCGTTGGCGCCCCCTGGCGGTGGAGTTGCAAGCGCTGGCGTCAGTGCTGGCGCTGGTTCTGCCGCTGGTTGCTTTTCCAGTTCCGGTCCTGGGACTGGATGTACTATGGCTGCTGTAGTTGTTGGCATGGGATCCGGTTCCACCACCTCTGTCTGGGTCTCTGGTAACACAGACAGGGTCCTGGTGGATGGCTCAGGAACAGGGATGGGAGTGCCTGCTTGTTTGGCCTGGCCGCGGGTGACCACTCCCCCCCTCTTGGCCAGCTGCACATGGTTGGCCAAGTCTTCCCCCAGTAGCATGGGGATGGAATAATTGTAATAGACAGCAAAAGTTCTCTTTCCTGACCAGTCCTTGTACTGGTCTTCAGGGATGCTGTACCCATGGCAGGTCCTTTTAACCTTTTTGAAGAAGGCCTTAGTGTCCTCACCTGCCATGTAGGTGGGAAATTTCTTGGGATGGGGAACAGTGCCTTCTGGTGCTGGCCACACCCCTCTGCAGTCAGTGAATTTTATGTGTGGCTTGCTGGTGTTGCTTTTTGGTGCTGGCCACACCCCTCTGCAGTCAGTGAATTTTATGTGTGGCTTGCTGGTGTTGCTTTTTGGTGCTGGCCACACCCCTTTGCAGTCAGGGAATTGGTTTCCCCAATTCCTAACCCTCTCTATTCCCGAGAGACTGAATAGAAAAGAAACAAAACCTTTTCATTTGCAAATGTGTAGTTGCTGTTTGCTGATATACTGAGAAGACCCAAAAAACTGGTTTGTCCTGTTTCTAGCACTTGCTAAGTACCTCACAGTGGGGGTCCTTTCTAACAAGCCTCCTAGAAAAACCTGCACTTCTTTCCTAGCTGTTTTTAAGCAGACAGAAAGAAAAAAAGGAGAAAAAAGAAAAGAAGAAGGAAAAAAATCCTTTTCTAACACAGCCTGTTAGAAAACCTTATGCCTCAGCTAAACCCAGCTGAAAATCTGTTTCCAAGAAAAACAATCTTCCTAATAAGCCCAGCTGAGCGGCTGGTGCTACTTAGTACCTGCAGAAAAGTGTAGTAAATCCTCTCGGAGATTTGTATTGCCTGGCTCCAGAGGATTTGAAAGACACAGGGAAAAAAAATCTGGCTGGAGGGTTTGTGTCTCCCCCCCCAAACCTGTTTTCCCTGTTGGATGGGAATGTACTTTGTCGAGCACTTCCCCCCACCTTAGGAATCCTGAGTGATACCTGATATCACAAAGGAAGGACACACCTCTAGGGAAGAGTTTTTCCTCAGCATAGCCAGCAGAGAAAAAAACCTCCTCCCAACCCTGAAAACTGCTTGAAACTTGCCTTTTCCTCAAGCTGCCTCAAGCAACCAGAAGAAAACTGTTTCCAACAAAGCCTGCTGGAACTAAATTGCCTCCAGCCAACCTGGCTGAAACTGTAAACTGCCTCTGCTCTGAGTTGCTGTACTCAGCAGCCCAGCTGAAAGGCTGCTGCTAACAATACCCCTGAGAAAAATCTGGTCTATTCCTCAGGAATTTGTGTTCTCCTGTCTTCTGATCCTTTCAAAAGACACAGGGAGAAAAAAAAAACCTGGCTGGAGGGTTTCTCTCTCCAACCCCCAAACCTGCTTTTCCTGTTGGATGGGAATGTACTTTGGCGAGAACTTCCCCCCACCTCAGGAATCCTGAGTGGTACCTCGTATCACAATGGACGCAAGTACTGTAACAGAAAGCCCTGCAAAAAACTGAAAATACTTGTAACCCTGAAACTGCCTCAGAGTGCCTCTGGTAGAAAAGCCTTGCCTCTCTCTCTGGGTCCGAAACACCACTGCCACCATGTCAGGAGTCTACCCTCACTTGAAACTGGGCGGTTTCAAAGTGAGGACCCGCATGTCTTCCCCCCACCCCAAAATCCTAGGGTAGGTCTCCCCTTCGGCTGCCACCACCCGGTCAATTCCGTGGGCCGGGACACCCCTGTTTCCCCCCTTGGGAACACAGATCAATTCACAGAGGAGGAACCTCCCCCCTCCTCCCTCTCTCCAGCCTGCTCTGGAGACAGAGGTGCCTGGATTCAAACGCCTTGAATCTCTACACACAGGGAAGCAGCCCACTTCCCCCTCCCCTTCCCCTGAATTTCCCCAAGGGAAGGAATTAACCAAGTCCA
This sequence comes from Mauremys mutica, assembly GCF_020497125.1. Lineage (NCBI taxonomy): Eukaryota > Metazoa > Chordata > Testudines > Geoemydidae > Mauremys > Mauremys mutica. Next base: position 75,593,519 of record NC_059082.1, on the reverse strand, counting down.
AAGAAAAGAAAAGAATTTATTAAGAGAACAAAAGAAAATATAGAATCTCTATGAATCCAAGCTGGGCACTCATAGGGTATAACCTTGCTAAGTTCTGGAGAGAATCCTCTCTCTTTCTCAGTAAAAGCAATATCAGCAAACAGGAATAAAGCATTTCCTTTAGCAAACACACAATTGCAAATATAGAAATCAAACCATAAGACTAATTCGCCTTTCTAATTAATACTCACTATTAATTAGTAGAAACTACTCCAGGAGAACTTGGAGGCATGACTGTCTTCTGTTAGATCCAAAACCAGTTCTCACACAGACAAAGGCTTCCCTCCACAGAGATTTGAAAAAATCTTATCTCTGATTGGTCCTCTGGTCAGGTGGTCACCAGGTACTACATGTTAACCCTTTACAGGTAAAACAGACCTTAACCCTTAACTATCTGTTTATGACACTAGGTTTCTCTTAAACTGGGAGAACTGATGGGTTTTTTGGAGGTGTGAAAGTATCTCTTGCTAGAGGGTTTGTATCTTACCAAAGAGAAGGTTTAGGGGTTAATTACAGTTTATACATATCTATGTAGGGAACAAATATTTGTTCCTAAGCTCTTCAGTCTAGCAGAGAAAGGCATAACTCAATCCAATGGCTGGAAGTTGAAGCTAGACACATTCAGTTTGGAAATAAGGTGTAAACTTGTAACAGTGTGAGTAATTAGCCATTGGAACAATTTACTCAGGGTCCTGCTGGAGTCTTCATCACGGGCAAATTTAAAACCAAAGTTGGATGTTTTTCTAAGAGAGAGATGCTCTAGTTCCCAAAATATTTACTCTTGAAAGTTCTAGGGCCTGTGTTATACAGGAGGTCAGACTAGAGGATCACAATGATCCCTTCTGGCCAAGGAATCTATGAATCTAGCATGTAATAGATGTTAACTCTTTTCTGACTGAGCTGTGGGCTGATACACTGTGCGTTGGATCTTATTTCCTTTGCTTCTCTGAGTACTTGACACCAGGAAGACTAGGAATTGACTGACTGTGGTGGAGCCCACTAGCTTTGTTTGGGGGTGGAACATCAGGACCATATGTAAGGAATGAATTTCAGAACTCCCTTTTGCCATCCACAAGCACCATGCTGAAAAGCTGCCCAGCAGTGTCTGAATGCTGACTGCCCAATTTATTTCAGAAATCTTATTCAGATTTTTACTATTTAGATCAAAAGTCCTGTTGTCTGTCATTTTCAAAGAGCAGTGGAAAATCTATGATGCTGCAAAACGGTCTGACTAGGTAGGTTAGGTGAAGGGCAGTACTTGGATAGATCAGAGGAGGATTTGGAAAATCTAATAGGACAGCTTGGGAAGGGGGTGATATCTAAAACGTGGAGTAACTTTCCAGGTAGATCTGGTCTCTTCCCCATCCCCTATTTACTTCCACTAGCAAGTTTAAAGACCAGTAATGAAGGGGGTGGTGGGAGGGGGAAGGGGCTTTTTGTGGGATCCAGTCATGCCTGTTAGTGTGTAACACTGGACATGCCTCCCTTGCTTGTATCCTCTCTACTTTAGGAATTCAAATACTTTTACATCCTTGTTCTCATGAGATGCCAGATTAGCATTATTTAAAACAGCAGTCTTCTCCCCAAAGAGTAGATCCAGCACAGATGACAGGAATACAAACATCTCCTTGCCAATGTGCTTCTAAGGGCTGCTTCTAGTCTCTGTGCCCATTTAATCCTTGATTGCCTTGCTGTCGGTGTCCTGCTAGGAACTGGATAGAGGCCTGTGGGGGGGAGGCTTCCAATCAAATGTTGTTCAGTGGCCTGTATCCTCTTAGATTTACTACTTTTGGTTACTATGGCCCTGGACTGCTTCGTTCTTAGTGTAAGTAATGCGTGCTGGTATGCAGGGTTTTGTATTCCAAATACAATTTGTATACAAGACGCTAGGACTGTCTCTTTCACATTGCTAATTACACAAATGAAAACTGGTTATTACTTTTGAATTCCAAGAAGCCCTTGTTTAAAGCATTTGGGTGTTTGAATTGGAGCCAATATATCAGCCATCTTATCTCTCTTGTTCCTTTTGCAGGGTGTGTCTTCTAGGGGTGCTTGCTCTAATTGTCAGTTGGGGATCCTTGGGTCTGGAGTTGGCTGTTGCAGTGGTAAGTGGCTCTGGTCCAATTTTCCCACACCCCACACTGCAGATTTATTGGGCACATGAATAAATGACTCCCAGTGCTTGTGTCTTCACAGGACTTCTGGTTTTCAGTAGCTGTTCTAGTAAATAACACGTGAAACAGGTTCAGAAACTATACCTCCATAGTGCAGTTTGCTAGCTAGTATCCCAACTCCACTCTGCGGCAAGGCTGGGCAATAGATCTGTAGAAACTGCTTCTGGCGGGAGGTTGGTGAGAGAGATGACTTATGGGGCCTGACTTCTGGCATATCCCCAAACTCGAGAGTCTCTAATGGAGGATTCCCTGACATAGATATGGCTGAGCCTTTGTATGGTTAATTGACGTTCCTTTTTCTTCTCTCCAGGGCTCCAGTGACTTCTGTGTTAACCCTGATGCCTACATCTCTAAAATGGTGGAGGATCATGCAGTGCTCAGTACTGGTAAGTACTAGGATTGTGACTGGCTCAGATACTCAGCGTAGTAGCAGAAGCTGGCACTGAGGGTAGAGCTGGTGGCCTAGTATTTGAGGCAGAGATAAAATGCTGGGGAAAGCAGAGACAATTCAGGATCTGAAAAGCCAAGACCCTACAGGAACCTCCCCCCCACCCCCAAAAAAATTTTTTTTCTTTCAGACGCATATTCAGTGACCTCTCCTTTTTCATTCTGTCTCTTAATTCTTTTTAGCTGTGAATGGACATTCATAGATGCAGGAAATCTGAATTTGGGGTTTAGACTTCTGTTGGCTGTTTCCATACTTCCTAGCATCCAAGATTTTTTTTTTTATTAAAGGAGATTCTATTTCTTCTGGTTGTGAATGTAAACTGGACCCTCTCATATTCAGTTCAGCAGCCAAACAGGCCAAAACAGCATTGCAGAGAGTAGTATGAATTTCCCTCCCAGAATACAGTGTTTAACTTCGACTACTTAGTGCCGGTTTTGTTCTCATTCCAGTGCTGATTGTTGTACCAGAATCATCCTAATTCGTGTACTTATCCTGTATTAGGAGCGATTACATTTGTGTAAAAGGATTTACCGGAGACGCCAGGTTGCAAGCTGAAGTATGAAAATAGTATTCCTTAAAATATTTTGATCATTTGGATAGTTGCACTCTAGCAAAAAGTGATGTTTACATTAAGTGTTGGACTCCTTGCAAGACTTTGTGTGGGTTCTAGAGAACATAGTCCAACTGGCAGCCTAGTTTTACAAGCTAACCTATTTATACAGCTTTTGTTGTCGTTAATTCTCATCTGCTTTTAAAATAGAAGGGTTCAGCCAGGTAAATAGAAAATGTCACCTTTGACCTTCTCAGCCCACCCTCCAAATAAATCCTGCAAATCTTCCTGAAAACAAATAAATGGTTACTGCAATCAAGGTTTTCCTGCCTTGGGGTCATTGCATAAATACCTCATAGCCATGGGAAGCAAGAGCTCATGCCACTTTTATTACACTTAGCAGCCGCACACCATGACACCCTCATGACAAAGGAATAATGGAGCACGTTAAGTAAGCGGTGCTTTAATGGCTTGTGGATTTGTCACTCCCAATCTAGATGGAGGAGTATAGTAAAATGAGTGGGGCCTCCAATTTGAGCCCCAGTAGCTAAAAGTACACATTGTTAAACTGCTGCTCAGAACTATGATTCAGTAGTAGGTAGAGGAACTGATTGCTGTATGAGCCTCTGGAGAGCAGTGGCTGGCTATTCAGTTGGTATGTGATTCTGATCTCAACCTAAAGAAGAGGGATCTTTAGGGCTGGGTGAGATAGTTAACCTGACCCTATGCTGCTTTGATAATTATCTTATGCTCTGAGTCAAAATATATATATGGAGATATCTCATAGAGCTGGAAGGGACCCTGAAAGATCATCAAATCCAGCCCCCTGCCTTCACTAGCAGGACCAAGTACTGATTTTGCCCCAGATCCCTAAGTGGCCCCCTCAAGGATTGAGCTCACAACCCTGGGTTTAGCAGGCCAGTGCTCAAACCACTGAGCTATCCCTCACTCCCAAAGTTCTGCTCTCTTTTATGGTCAAACATAATTCTAGGGAGCAACTAGGATTGGCCTGTAAAGGGAGATGTTAACAACTATGCAGCTTTAGTTTTGTTTTATGAAACATTTTAAAGAAGTTTTATAAGTATAAAGCTCCAAATCCCAGCCTTCTGGCTGTGTGTTGCTGTTTTATATCTGTCTCTCTGCTATTAACAGAGTACTGTGAAACTGATAAGGAATTAGAAACATTACTCTGCTGATGGCTGGTGGTTCAGAGATTGGAAACAGGAAATGTTTGTGGAAGGAGGTAAAATTCTGTGTAAAACAGTCTGTTAATATTCTCACCCTCAGTCTCAATCTTGGAATGCCTTATTGATCAAACACTGTGGGAAAGGAAGGAAGGGATTCCAGCTCCTTTGTTTATAGAAGTCTTAACTACAGGAGCCCTGTAATCACAGTGAACTCATTGCCTTATTTCATTTCTTTGCACAGTGATCCAGGCCTGTGCAAAATGAGAATGATCTCTCAATTGAAAAGATGACCAAGACTGACTTTAGACACTAGGCAGCTGCTCTTAATTTTCACTAAAGGTGACAAATGGGTAGACGGGAAACAGCTATTCCTGACTGTTCACTGATTCAGCTGTATGCAGTTACAGCATGGGTACGGTACTGGGAACCAGTTTAATAGCTCATTGATAATGGTGAAGATAACCCTGAAAAAGCAAAGGAATTCACCCTCAGGAGGCACCTTGTATGTTCCTCTTTCACTTGACCTTGCCTGATTGGAGCCTGTTAATTTTCCCAAACTGAATAATTGCTTTGGAGGTTAAGATTCCTGCTGCTGGTTGAAGCTTCTGCTTCTCCTCAATAGGGGCAGCAGACCCTTCAGTTAAATGGGTATCATAGTTGGTTGTGCCAGCACAACTAAGTTTAGCATAGCAGTTCTGAAGGTTCCATAAGGCTAGTAGATGGGTCTAAATGGGACACTGAAGGGAGTAGGAACTACAGGCTTTGCCATGAGATTGTAGTTAGCAGTGTGGCCTGTTCTGTACTGGGTCACTAAAAGATCACCCAAGGCTCATGGGAGGTGATTTAATTTGTTCATGAGCTCCCTCTCCCTTTTTAAGCAATGAGTTGGTCTTAATGGCTTCATTCCTGAGCATTCCATCACATTGGACTGCATGGAGGAAATGGCTAAACACAAGGAAGAGACTAAACTTGAAGTGATGCAAGTTTAGTCTCTTCCTACGAGTTCTGCAACTGCATTTCCTATTCCTATTTCCAGGGTGCTAGGCAGATAGCCCTTGTCCTCATTATCAAGTGTGTGATGTGCACCAGCAAGGGTGCATCTAAAAACAGTAACTTAAGGCGTATCATCAGCTTGAAGCAGGACTCTCTCTTTAGTCTATTTCTTCTTTCTTCTCTAGTAATTTTCTTAAATATAAAATTGCAATGAGGAAGACACTAATCATTGCCTCCAATATCCAGACAAAGGAATGCAAATATGTCTGTATGTCCGTTTTTAACTTCTGACAATTTTTGGACTCATGAAGTGCCTCCTGCAGGATTATAAGTGTGATATCAGAAATATAACCTAGAAAACATTTTTAGTAATGCCAGGTATGAAAGACACATTACATCATAACTGCACTAGTGCATCCATGTGACACCAAACTTTGATGGAAGGTTTAATTCATCTCCCTAAGTTCCGCAAAATAAATGCTGACCTCTCTAACGAGTGTAATACTGGGAAATCTTCCCTTACACACCAGTATATTCAGAATAGTCACCATTTTTTTTAAATGGTGGGGAGACTAGCTAACTATGCAAAAGAAGCAGTGAAAACAACTGTATACAAAGTGTGTAGTGCAAAGAACACCAACTAGGAAAAGATTCTCTCTTCTCCCAGGAGGCTTACTTTGTACTAATCCTTTGGCTATCGTCCTGTTCTGCATTACTCCTAACCATGCTAGGTAAATGTTGTTTTTTTCCAACAGAAAGGTTAAGTTCATAATATCCCTTATTTTGTTTACTTGTCTTCAGTACTTGTACCCTATTTGTTAGTTCAAGGATGAAAGAAACTCTGGATCCCAGTGGGCTTTATCACCCTTACAGGTATTTGCCCTTGAAACAGTCTATTTGGCTGATGCCTAGATAAGGCTCCCTTCTTGGAACTTAATCAGTGCCCCATCCAAATTTAAGCAGAGTCTTGGTAATGCCAGGTCACCTCCCCGTTTTTCTTCAGTCAGAGGGCTAAGAAGGCAGCCTCCCAGCCCTGCTGACATGGCAGGCAGTCCAAGGTTGTCCATGTAGCTGTGTGGCCTAGGTTCATTTATTTGATGCAATAACTTGTGTGTAAATTGCAGGCCCTTTCTAGGAGAAGGGGGTATTTTCCTGGAGAAGCTGGGCAGCAGGACTAAAACTGCTTCTGTGTTAGTATTTTCAGCAGTTTTCAAATCTAAGCAGAACTAATGGCACTGGAAATAATCTGATTAAAAGCATCACTATTGTCACCACTCTTGAGCTAAAGGGAAGACTCCAGTTTATTTACTGCTGCAAAAAATGGACCAGAATTCTTAAAACAAATCTCCTAGAAGAGGAGAGAAACTTAATCATTTTGTGTGAGGCTAGTGTGTGTCTGGCTTATCTGGTATTCATTAATTGAGAGAGAGCCAATGGAATTGAACACTGACTAGATAATCACCTTTTTTTGCTAGTTTAAAAAAAAAAGCCATGGTGCAGCCAACATGTTTATTCTTAAAGCAGGAGGCCATCTTCTAGCCTCATTCCCTTTCTCTGATATTGTTACTACCAAATGATTTATTACATCACATTAAATAAAAAGGTGTAATCTCTTTAGCCAAAAAAGACTTCTCTCCAGATTATTTTACTGGCTCGCTGCATCTGAATCAGACTATCTTATCTGAGGGACTACATTGCTTAGGGGGTGGGTAATGGAGCTTTTCACCTCAAATCCAGTCAAGTTTGGCAGAGACTGAAAGCTGTGAATATCTTGCTGTTCAGTGGTCAGTGTGAAGTGAATTTGGCTTTCATCAGTTATTAGTGGGCAGATGTTCATGTTGCAAAAATTGCTAGCCTAGATGGCCTCTTACTGACTATCTCAGCACAGAAACCAGACTGAATGAACCCTGGAGATAGTCAGGGTTGAGGCATGGGGCAGGAGGTGCCGCAGTTTGTTGCCACTACTGGTGTTTGTATGGGGTTCATAGACACAGTTGAGTCTTCAGAGCTATGAATGGGTTTTTGTTTTTGTTGTTCACCAAGTTTAGAACCCAGATTCCACTTTGTGGTTTCACTGACTTGCCCTTAAAAAGCTTCAGCTAATTAGCAAGTCAAACAGCAATCGGGTTGACTGATGTTTAACTTAGTCCTTTTTCTAACCAAAAGTTTGACTTCCGCTTGCCTTCCTCTTCCCCCCCCCCCCCACTTGAGTGAGGTTGAAACCTTCTATTCAAAAGCTGTATAAATACCATGCAAAACCTCCCTTTTCTGTCCATCCCTAGTTCTAAGGAAACTAGATAGTAAGTGGGAATGTGACAATACCACTTGGGCAGTATGGCTACTGGGGGGGGGAGGGGGGGAAGCTACTTTCTCCCATTTTAATTATCGCCACTGAAACTTCCACAGTTCCCAGTAACGAAACAGAATGGAGACAGTGCATCTTCTTACTATGATCTCTTCAGAGCACAGTATGTGAAATGCAGAGAGAGACCAGTGAGGTAAATGTGAGGAATGGCCGAAGAGTTGCAGGTTTATGGCAAGCCACTTGGGCCAACGTCTGACTCTATTTAACAAAAGTGACCTTTTGTAAACAGCCCATGCTGCTTGTTCTCTGTCCATCCTAGCATACAGGATTCCCTCTGGTTTTAAGGTGCATACCCAGAGGCCATACTGCAATTCTCCTGGGCTTCAACACCATCACATTATAAAATTATGAACTGTAAGGCTTCTACATATGCAGAAGTGAGAAGCAGGTTCTAGCAGATTAAAGTTAATTTGTTGCTGGTAGCCTGTTTCAATTTCCTTTCTAGGGAGGATTTCAATTGACGCTTTTATCAAATTGTTCCCTTGCCTTATTTCTGCTCTTTATCTTCCTTTTCCCATAGAAAGTGGGTCAGGAGGATTGCTGCCAGCAGCAGCAGGCACAAGCAGCTGCAAGTATGACCCTTCCCTTGGAAACAGCTTAATGGCCAGTTTCCAAAAACCACCTCCAGACTTTAGGGGTTGGCTGAAAGGATAAAACTAAACTGACATGTCCCCTGAAGGGGTGGAAAGATGACATTTGAGAACCGATGAAGTTGCCATCAATGTGCTTATGGCAGCTGACAGAATTGGAGGGCTGTATTCTGGACAGATGTCATGGGAGAATTCCCCTTGTGTATGAAAACTTTGTCACCGTTACCCCTTTTGGACCAGAGCAACTAGTCAAACTGGGAGTGTTCCAGTTGGAAATAAAAATTGATGATGGAGTCTGGTATTTTCTTGGATGCAGTTGTGTTTGTTTATAAGGAATAGACCAAGTCCTGCTTCTCTGAATGCAGGCGAAACCAAGAACAAAAGGAGCAGTTTCTCCACTTACATGCTCAAACTTCTTTCAACCTGTATGTGTTTGCATACATGCTTGTTCTCAGAAAAATATCCAGTGGAACCCTATGCCCCCGTGGTGCTAGTTTCTGGGCAGACTTCATTCACAAGGGCGATTGTGTGCCTCCCGCATTTGGGGAGACCGGCCCTAGTGCTGAAAGCTCCCCTGGTGCCCGGACTGTGACTCCATCCCTGCCCCTAGGCCCCCACTGCCTGCCGCACTCATCCCTCCTCTCCTCCACACCCCTCTTCCCCGCGAGGTCCCTGCCACTTGCCCTCTCCACCCCTCTCCCTGAGCCGAGTGCTCACCCCACCCAACTTGTTAACTGCCCCCAGGTATCCCTAATTACCACTTGCTGCTCACCAGTAGGAGGGATGCAGCAGACGGAGGGGGGCCACCATGACCCAGGCATCTGTGCTCTGAAAGTCAGAGTGTCGGCCGCTGCACCACAGGGGAAGCTTAACCTCTGCTGGCCTATTCTACCCCCTGCCTATGTTCGTTCAGCCTTATTTTAGGTAAAAAGAACAGGAGTACTTGTGGCACCTTAAAGACTAACAAATTTATTTTAGCATGAGCTTTCGTGAGCTGCAGCTCACTTCTTCGGATGCATAGAATGGAACACACAGACAGGGGATATTTATACATACAGAGAACATGAAAAGGTGGAAATATCCCCTGTCTGTGTGTTCCATTCTATGCATCCGAAGAAGTGAGCTGCAGCTCATGAAAGCTCATGCTAAAATAAATTTGTTAGTCTTTAAGGTGCCACAAGTACTCCTGTTCTTTTTGCGGATACAGACTAACACGGCTGCTACTCTGAAACCTTATTTTAGGTGTGGCCCCTTATCTGTCCCTTGCAGCAGTCTTAAATGAAGGGAGCATTCACACCTCAGTTTCAGCCTATAACAAGGTTGAACCCAGCTGAATGCCAGCATAAGGGGTTGCTGGAGGGGGTGGAGGGAGGGAGTGAGGGGCTGGAAAGCGAGTGTGGCAGGAGCAGAGCACTTTAATATCTGTCCTTGGCTAGCATGGGGTGATTTAGGGATTTTATGCAAGTCCATAGTTTGGAGCAGATCTCAAACTTGCACTGGGAGCCGCAACTGGCTTCTCAGCAGGCTTCCCCACTTCTTCCCTGCAGCAGAGCTGTGCTCAGTGCAGTAAAGAATCTACTCCTACAATCTTTGCCAGACTAAATGACTGGCAGTTTAGATATCTCTCATAAAATGGGTAAGTCAGTAGGTTCTAATGTCTTACCACCAAAAGGAGCTAGTAGTTAGGATGCCACAATCCAGAGATGGGGGTGGATGGGGAAGAAATTCACTTCTGAACAGAGCACTAGTAATCACATGAATTGAAGCCAGTAAACTCTGATGCCAGGCCCACAGTGTCCAAAATATGACTGGGAAGCTTTTGGACAGTTTGCCATGTGAAGCTTCATGGGCATGGTGGGGATTGTGCAACTTGGTGCTGTTCCATCTGGCAGTCACTGGGCTGTTTTTTCCCCAACTTGAGGGTACTGTGGACTATGTATGATATTCTTGCTCAGGAAAGGTCTATTTGCTAATGTAGGCCGGGAATAAGCAATCCCTTCTGATTCAGAGTGTGCGCACAATCCACTCGTGGCATGATCCATTCAGTAGCACACGCTATCCTATTATCTGCCCGGTTTTTACTAATTGCTGTTTAATGGCTCGGCTGAGCTGTAGATAAGTCGTCCCAGAGCAAAATTCAATGGGGAGAGCTGGAGCAGCTGGTGGAAGCAGTCCCAAAGTAGGCTAATGAATTATAAATAACAGCTGTCAGGTTCCATTGCTAGCATGCAGGAGCTGACAAGCTGCGTTGTACCGCTCAGTCCCAGTGTGCATACAGGCACAATGAAAGGTGCATGCAATATTGATGGTAAGTGCAGCAGGAGCAGGCCTACTCGTCTTACTTGTTGGCTCCCTCACACGGCTTTTACTTTTTCTGTTTTTCCTTTTGAGCCCCATAGTGAGGAGTAGTTGGAAAAGTCACTTCTCTCTCAATGAGTCTTCATAGTGTGTAGGAAAAAGATCAATCTGCAAAATGCCCCAATTATTATTTTTGTGTGTGGGAGAGAAGAGTCGTCTGTTTTATGCATGGCTATTCTAAACTGCCTTCCATTCTGAGAAGAGGCAAGAGAGGTTGGCAAAATGAATGCTGGAGAGGAACTGAGATCTGCAAACAGGTTAAAAAGGAGTCTGAAGGGATCGGAGTTGTGGAAAGATAAAGGGTCATTTACAAAAATCCCCTCTGTGGCCTCATCAAGGATGGCTTAAGGGAATCCTGATGTGTAACTTGCATGTGCTAATTTCTCCATCCCTCAAACTGGTAAGCCCTTGTAGAGGTCTAGGTGGGTATCCGGCGTACCCTAAAAAGAAGGATCAGGACTACATTTCCATGCATTTGACAGGCTGACCTGTAAATGTATAGGGCTAAATGTATTTCCCAGCTAGTGGTGGCCACTGTATTGGGGTTAGCTGGCAGGGCATGACTCTGTCAGAGGCTGATTTTTAGCACAGGGCAAGTTTCAGTAATGTTTAGGGGTTCTATGAGGAAGTCTGGTGATATTGCCTTGTTCGCAAGAACCACCCCTGTTTCCAGTACCCTGGCATGCTCCACTGCAGGAGGAGTTTTCCTGTGGGTAAAACCTGCAGTAAACTCTGTTGGCTATGTGCAGAAAGCACCTTTCTGAGCAAGCAAGGAGAGAGGTATGAAAGAAACAGTGCATGTTAAAAGCTGGGTTTTAATAAGTGTGCAAATGCTAGTAAGGGAAGAGTATGATTCATCTCTAATTTATGCTAGAAGTCTTCCATTCTGCAGCTCCAGCCTCCATTTCTTCCTCAGGCACTTTCCAGGCTGTGCGCCTCCCCCCCCGTCCCCTCCACAGAGTACTGTTTAATAACCAGCTGCTCCTTCAAGTAAGGCAGAGTAAATCCATGTTGCAAAGATGTCTCCTTTCTTTCTCTTGTGTAAAAATGTGTTCAGGCAGCTGTGCTTACTGCAGATGTGTAGCATAAGCACCAGTGTGTGCGCTCTCTTCCATGTTAGTGTAATTCTTTCTCCTAACATAGGATCACAGAAATCAAATCTCAGACTCCAGCCCAGTGTCTTGTCTGAGTGCCACCGAGTATGGTGGCTGCTTTGATTCTGCACAGCATTGGTGGTTCTGTCCTCATGGCTCACTTTCCTGCATAGGTGGGAAAGTCTCACTCTATTTATTGGGGGGAAAAAATGCAATAGGGTCAGCTTTTAGCATGCTTTTCCTTTATTGCAGAATGTAGCCAACTTCCCTTTGGTGTCTTCCATGCTCCGTAACACCACAGAGGAGGGAAGAAAGTGGGTCCGCTCACACTTTGCCTATCACACAGCGTATCACTACTAATGCTCTTAGAATTAAATCTTCCCTTGCAGCAAGCATAAGAAGGCTCAAAGTGGGGAAAAAATATAGCCTGATTTTCTATTTGTCTCTCTCTTGATAGATACTCTGCGCTATTACCTTGCCTGTAATGCTGGATATCCAAACCCCTTTCAGCAGGTGAGTATCTCAGCTCACACCCTTCTGTTGCCACAAGCTGCATTTCAGTGAGGCTGGATTTAAAATGATAAATCGGTCCTAGAGATTGTTAGCTTGGTCTAAACATCAGGTCTTTTCTCAGCTGAGTCATCCCTTCTTTGGTAAAAGGAAAGGACTTTCAGATCTAATGGTGGTTTTAGCTTGTGGCCTATAGTTGTGCCATCTCTGGTTGTGATCTCCTCGGCTCTCCAAAGGGAAGCAGGGTTGGATTTGGTCAGTACTTGACTGGGAAACTTTCCAGGGGCTGTGAGAAGTGGTATTGGTGCAATAAGAGGTTCACATTTCTTAGGTCAGGCACACACAGTGGTGTTGGAGGTGCTGCTGCTCAGATGAGATGTGGTCAGGACCATAGTGTTTACTTTTTGCTTATGCGGCACTTTTTTCCCAAGAGCAGAGATGTTAATCTTCCAGATAAAATGCAGTTTGGGTAACTACGTTCTGCCTGCCTAAAATCTCCTTCAAATGTGGCATCATGCCATCAGAGACGCTTTTGGTCATGCTGCTGAAGAGTGTGAACTTACCTTAGTGGGGTGTGTTTTCTACGTTTTCTTTATTTCACTACTGATAATTTTTTACAGAAAAATCTAGCTGCTATGTGTGGGAGGAGCTTGGGATTGTAGGTGGAGCTTGAGTGGAATCACTTTCTTTCCCCCTAATCTGACCTTGGCTGTATTTGTGTATATTTGAGGAGACCAGAAAAAGTACAGACTAGAAAGCTGATTCCATCCTGTGCTTTTAGAGCTGAAGAAGTGGGTTATGTGGAGTGTCACTGCAGCTGTGAGACACTGCTAGTTTACCCTGGATCACCGGTCACGTAGATGATATCTCCGTACTTGGCAATGGCAGTTCCTAAATTCCTCTGTTGTGCATAGCCTGGCTTCCCCCTCAAGACTGACCATGTTCATGTTCATTTTGAATAGAAGCTGTCAGGAAGTCACAAAGCCCTGGTGGAAATGCAGGATGATGTGTTGGAGCTGCTCAGGTCAGCCATCAGAGAGTACCCCACCTCCAAGGTAAAACATCTTGAACTTACCTTCTGAAAGCACTGGATGAATAAAGGATGTGTCCCCTCAACATGAGGCCCTAAGTAAGCTCTTGCAAAGCCCTTTTATTCTACTAATCTCTAGCTTGTTGCTTACAGGAGTACCTTTCTCGGATACAGGAGGTTCTAAACTCCACCGAGATCAATTTGCAGCACCTGACTGCACTGGTAGACTGTCGTAGTCTTCATTTGGTGAGTATGGAGAATCCGTGTCTGGAGCTGACAAATATCCACTGTCTTGTGCGGATAGAGAGCCCCAGAGTGCTGAGCTCTTTGAAGGTCAGAGTACAAAGCTCTCTGGAGCATCAAAATACAGTAGACCATTGGTTTGGCTTTGCTACTCCACTTCTACAGTTAAATTTATAGTCCAGGTCTAGCTGTGCACAAGGGTAATGGGGCACTAGGTGGAAGAGCTGCAGAACTGGAAATTGACATCTGCTGATTTCATGAGTAATAGTGAAACTATGGAACAGGCAGACTTATCTTGATCTTCCTTTTTAATATGTATGGCTGAGAATACACTGTACATCTGTTCCTGAATGGAGCCCTGTGTAAAAACAAGGGTGTTGGTTAGCTTTTAAAAACCTTGAGTCCAGTGAAACCAAGCAAATTACATTGTGGAAAATGGCTCAGTTTTTAGGTGGTGAGCCAGAATCCAGGTGATGTGATTTTTGGAATATGGAAATTGCAGTGTTACTTTTTATGGTGACCCAAGAGGCTCTGCTTAATTTCTCCCTTTAGGATTACGTCCAGGCTCTGACAGGCTTCTGCTATGATGGAGTGGAAGGGCTCATTTACCTGGTTCTCTTCTCCTTTGTCACGGCTCTCATGTTCAGTTCCATTGTGTGCAGTGTCCCGCACACTTGGCAGCAAAAAAGGTAAGCAGTGGGATTAGATACAGTCAGATCACACTGTTGGGTGTTAGAGCTGTTTCCTAATGAAAGCTACCATGTGTGCTTTAAGATCATGAGGGATAAGATGTTATAAAACGTAGGCCCAAAGGGAGGAGGATTTGTTGGCCTTAACTTGGTCAGTTTAAATCAGAACCTTTTTACTGTATAACTCTGAATATAGGCACCATAGAGGGTATTTGATGGTGTGCATAGTGAGACTTCTATTAGTCTGAGTTAGAGATTAATGGTATAGCTCTAGAGTGGCAGAGGACAGCAATACTTGAACTGTACAATATCTATTGTCTTTCGTCGCATTTACTGGGAGGGGTGTTTTCCTAGTACTGGGAGAGAGACCTGAAGTGGTGAGGATAAGGTCCTGCTCACCTTACTCCCTCAATTCCACTGACTTCAATGGGACTTAACTGCATGACTAATGTGAACAGGATATGGCCCCAGCAGTAATGAGATGACCAGATGAAAAGTACATCTATTATTTTGTGGCACTAAAGGAATCTGAGACCTGTTGCTATTTCTAGTGGATATGTAGTGGTGGTAACTAAAGGTGAGATGCTCAGTCAACCTGTGGAACTCTTTTTGCCAGAGGATGTTGAAGGCCAAGACTAGAACAGGGTTCAGAAAAGAACTAGATAAATTCATGGAGGATAGGTCCATCAACGGCTGTTAGCCAGGACAGGCAGGGATGGTGTCCCTAACCCCTGTTTGCTAGAAGCTGGGAATTGGCGACAGGATGGATCACTTGATTACCTGTTCTCTTCATTCCCTGGGGCTCCTGACATTGACCACTGTCAGAAAACAGGATGCTAGGCTAGATGGACCTTTGGTCTGACCCAGTATGGCCATTCTTATGTTATGAGACTAAGATATATTGGTCCATCTGTCATAGGGCCAGTTGTCCTCTCATTGGTTTCTGTACAACATGTTGCATTGGCGTTTTAGCTTTCATTTGTTTGAAAAGTACCCTGTGGTGGTCAACAAATGTTCATGTTCTAAATACGATTTAGGTGATTTTAAGTGTCCAAGGCTCAGTGTACAGAACTAGAGGCACTCAAATGCATCAGGAAGACTTCCTGGGGTAGTGAGGGCTGCCCTTCCTGGTTTGTGTTTAAAGGGCACTTGGAAATATATCAGTATGTCTTCAGAAAACAACTGGAGGTCTTAATGCTCTTTCCATGTGCAGCAGTAAACAGCAGGTCTATATATCAAGCTGGGACCTGTACTCTCTGCACTCAGTTCAGGGACTGGCTTCTCTTAGGGGTAAAATACAGTGTCTGCCTCCTTTTAGTAAAACTTTACTGTCACCTTGTGGCACTGACACTAACGGCAACTGACAAGACGTGCGATTACTTGTCTTTTAATCATAGACATTGGAGATGTCATTCTGTTTGGTCCAGCTCCCTGCCAGTGTGGAATGTTTCCTATCAGAAATTGACTTGTCCAGTGTAGTATCCAATATCCCTGTACTGAGAATATCATGAAGGGGGATTGGAAGGGCCGGAATTAGGTTAATTAGTTGCGCAACAGTGATGTAATATTGCGATAGCCTGAAAATTTCCATACCATCCTATTCAAGTGATGGGCAATGATACCTGTATCTCCTCTTCCAAACTGAAGCAGAGGTGTAGGCTGTGCAGGAGTCCACACTGACTTGCAATCTGTTGGGTTTGCCAGTGTTAACATGTGTACAGCGTTCAGCTAGTGGGAACTGTGGTGTCTGGATTTGAGGCTGCCTAGTGTTCCCTTTCACACTTCTTTTTTCTAAAAGCAATCCTAGATTGTTGATTATAATCAACAAAATCTTAAATTGTCTCTAGCAGTGTGGTTTGATTTCTGCAAATATTTAGAACAACATTCCAGGGATTAAGATATACATACCAGGCATATAGGGGTTTTGGTGTCTGTCTCTTCAGATTTATAAACCAGCTCTGTTGCTGTCACCTGCTTAGTCCAGAATTACATGGCTCGGTTTGAGGAGTAACCGAGTGTTCACCTATGCCTCTGATAAACACACACTGTTCTGAAATCGACTCCAGTGGCCTAACAATAATGAGCTATACTGTGTGGCTCAGAATATGAGATTCATGCATCTTGTAAAATGAGGAAAATGGTACTGATCTCTCTTGTAAAGCGCTTTGAAATCTGATTGAAAAGTGCTGTTTAAGAAATAGGTATTATCATTTCATGACAACCTCACAGGAGGCGCATGCTGTCTGCTCCTGATAGGTTGCTCACTGCTTTAGATCATTTGGCTAGGGGTGGGACTACATGTCAGGGAGGGAAGAGGAATCAAGGTGGTTAAGGAATACTGCACCAGGGAAAAACAAGGTATGTTGGGTTTAGACAGCTCAGAGGAAAAAGAAGCAGATGTGGTTTCTCTGAAATCTAAGATCAGCAGGTAGAGAATAGTTTTACTAGTCTGTTTCTCCCTTGGGTATTCTGCTTGACTTCCAGTTGGCCTTCAGCTGAAGGTTTGGTGTGTAGCAGTGCCCCGAGAAGTGATTTTTCTCATTGATTGCATATTAAATGTGTCCTGTTAACAAACTTTTCTCCCAACTGCAAACTTGATCTGTGTTCTGAGTGTTTTTTTCCCCACATACATTGTTGCTAGTAGTGAAGGTTCTGCAGGGCAAATTCTTCCAATCTCTTGTTTTCATTGGGTTTACACAGATGGAACAGATTCTTCCAATTACTAGGCAATTTTGTTATCTGGGAAGAAATAAGATTCAGATGCCCCTCTCATAGCTGGGGGGCTCTGCAGGGCTTAAGAGTAAGAGTAAAAATAGCAAAAATACATCTGCAGATTTTAACAAATATATAACTGTTGCACACAAAGGGGAGATCTGTTGAATAAGGTGGTACCATTGTTACATAGAGCTTGATGTACAGGTCTCCTTTGAAAAAAGTGACTAAGAACTAACTCAGTTCATAAAGTTCATGTTTCTCATCAAATCAATCCTTCCATTCCTACAAAATGTAGGATGAGACTTACCTTTTATAACCCCGAAGGTATAGATATGAACATTGACCCCAAGAGAACAATAGTCCAAACAAATACATCAAAATCAGATATTTAAAGTAGCAAGGGCTCTGTTTAGGATAGGAAGGAATAGCCTAGGCAAAAATGCCTTAATCCCACAGTAGCTAAGCCCTACTGCACTGGCTTCCAAAAATTTTTTTGTTCTACACACTGAAGTAGAAAGGGACCTTTTTTGTAGCCACTCTGAATGGAGTTCTCATTGTCTTCAGTGGGAGTTCATGGTATAGAACTACTACAGAATCAACCTTCTTATCTTGTGGTATGTCACATGGAAGACCTCTGGAAATCAGTTCAAGAAATAGACATGCATGGCAAAGTGCAACTTCAGTATGGTGTATGAGGGAGACCTGGTATTAGGTTAATACTGTAACCAGTGCCCTGTTTAAACAAGTGCTGAGTGTTCTTGGGTGTGTCCACACTCCAGTTTATATGGTTGGGGGAGCTGTGGAGTTGCGTTATCTGCCAGGCCCTGTGGGAAGGACTTTGGGACAATATGGAAAATGTTGCAGTCTGAGAAAGTCCAGATGGTATTTGTGGGAGGCCTGAGTCACTCTAGTGGTTGGGGAGGAGGTGCTTGCTGGGGTCTGTATCTATGCTACCATATTGAAGCACATGCTGACTGGCTGTTAGGGGGGATGTGTGGAGGAGGATTAGAAGGTTACTGGGATTACCATGTGCTCTGGTTTCTTGCAGGCCCCACTAACCTAACAATTCTAGGCTATTAGGATAAAATTTCTTTCCTACAGGAGCTCAGATGATGATGGGGAGGAGGAATCTGCTGCGCAAGGGAACAGACAAACCCACGATAATCTGTACAGGGTGCACATGCCCAGCCTCTATAGCTGTGGGAGTAGCTATGGCAGTGAGACCAGCATTCCAGCGGCAGCGCATACAGTCAGCAATGCTCCTGTCACGGAGTACATGTGAGTAGCCAGGAGCGAGGAGAGGAGCCATGTTGTAGCTATCTCCATCCAAAATGCTTTGCTGGACTTTTGTTGCGGGTGTCCATTGCACAGCATAGCTAATGTACACTTTCTGCAGCAGCTGCACTGGGAAATGAACAAGCTCACTAACAGCAGTGTGATAAGCCTGAGAGGAAGAGTGATAAAAGGTTCTGTTTATATCGCTTGATCTTAGTGATCTTTTTACTTGCGGCATTGGCAAGTGTTTGTTCTCTAATAGAAATAACTACATGAGGTAGATGACTAGAAAATACTGAGTTGCCTTGTATTAGAGGATTTACAGTGTTGCCTATGGAAGGCATGGAGTTAAGTGTCACCAGTTTTCATTACGAGCCTTGTTCCTTAAGGACTGTTCAGAAGTAACACTTCTCTTGCAAAGCAGTTAAGCCTCCCAAGTGGTGGAAATCCACGACAGCAGCTTTAGACTGTCCTCCCCAAGGCAGCTGAGGTCAACAGTCTTTGCTTTCCAGATCCATCTAGTTCAGGCAGGGCAGTCTGAGTTGAGGTATCCCTTCTACAGAGCTCCTGCCCTGGGAGTGTCTGGCTGGCTGCAAGGACTGTCTGTGTTGGATTGGTTCCTCTATTTCGTTCTCCCACCTTTATTGTGGCAGTTAACTTTTGGGCAGGGAGGATGGCTTCGTTTAGCTCTACATTTAAAAAAAAAAAAAAATCACAGGTACTCTGAGATGAGTACTTCATAAATGGAATATGAGTGTACTCTGAGATGGACAGGCACCCATGTTAGTGTCCCATTGATCAAGGTAGAAGTGACCCATTTGGCATGTAGGGAAAGCGTTCTAGGGAATTGAATTATGACGCTTCCAGTGAGCGTCTGTGGGAGGTAATAGTGCCCTGCATTTTGGGTTATCCTGTGCCAGTTCCAAAGTCTCTATGCTGGGGAATGGGCCATGTGTCCTTTTATCACCATGTATATTTCCCTTTCATAGGAGCCAGAATGCAAACTTCCAGAATCCTCGCTGTGAGAACACGCCTCTGATTGGCCGGGAGTCTCCACCTCCCTCAGTAAGTGTCTTTATTGCTTCTCTCTGCTTCAACATCCGAGGCCAAGTTCTGCTTTGGGGATATGCACATGCCACTCCTATGTACTTCAGGGGGAGCTGATTACGCGGCTCAAGGCAGAAGATCTGGTCCATAAATGGTGAAAAACTTAACAGACAAGGCATGTCTAAGCTGCCATTGAAAATAAAAGCCCAGATGCTACTTGGGGCATGGTATGTATGAAAAAGATCAAATTAAATATAAAAATCTAATAATGCTCTTGGCCCATCCTGCCACCACTGAAGCTTGTGAGTAACTTTGTGTGACTTCCGTGAGATGGGTGTCTCTCACACACAGTTACTAACTGCTTGTGGGGTCGGTCCTTTAAGTTTGCAAAATAAACTGCTGAACCAGTAAACCCAAAGGTAATGTGGAATCTCTCCTTAACTTACACTGTGAAAACAAGAGGATGAAGTTTTCCTTTTTGAAGGGTTTTATTTTCATTTCACAACTTTCAAATTCTTATTTTTGTATCTAATTTCCTAAGGAGAAAAAAAATCTTTCATGGAAGGTTCTTTGGGAATCAGAAGCTTGAAGTGGCCTCTGAGCCATTTTAGTCTATCGAGTAAAGTATGGATTTTTATTTATGCATTTAAAAAAAAAATTAGATGAGTATTCACCTCTCTCTCCAGATGCTGTAATCTCATTACCGCAATACCACCTTCTGCCATGGGCCATCAGAATGCCAACTAACCAACCTGCTAACAGTTCCTGAGGACGCAGCATAGCATACATAATAACAGGCCATCCGTTATAATTAATGAAAACCCACACCATAGGGGCTAAGCCCAGTTCACTGAGTGGGGCCTTCATACAACAAAAGACTCTCTCTTCTAAATTTAGAAGAGGCAAACAGGAATGCCAGCACTTATTTTTATACTTCTCATAAACTGGCCAAACTTCTTGAAGCTTGCTTAGAATGGGGGAAAAAAAAAAAACCTTGTTCCAGGTCCCTGACATTCAGCACTTGAGCTTAGAAAGCTTTATCTGCTCTTGGTAATGGAGCTGGCTCCAGAGAAAGATCAGCCGCAGCTTTCAGTGCGGTGTCATAAACTGCTGCTGTATTGCTGGAATTCTCTGTTACAGCAAATGCACTGTCCCTTTAACACTGCACAGACCTGTTCATCCTATTCCTCTGAGGCAAGGTCTTGCCACACAGCATTTCCTACCCCATAGCTCTTCTGCCTCAGAAAAAGGAGGCTTCTTTCTGCAGGAGCTCTAACCATGAGGAGAGGATTCCCTGGTTCTTCAGTAGCTGGTTGCATTAATGGCCCTGAATGTGGAGCTAAATCTTGGTGCTTCCAGCTGTTTCTGAGGAGAGATGCTGGTAAGGGTGTTTTCAAAGGAATTTCACTTGGGGCAGCCAGAGAGAAGGGCTATGCGGGGGGACATTATGTCTAAGTGTGGGAGGTGGGATGGCGAATGTATCAGCTTCCCTACCTGGACCACAAGGAGGAACCCAAGCAGAGGAGGGAATGGGATGTACATTCTCCTTCAGAAACCCCAGATAGGGGAAGGGACTGTCTGAGGGTGTTCACACACCACATGGGTAGGGGAAAGGGAATGGATCCCTTTGTGCTTGCCACCTAGGCAGACAGTGGGGTAGAGAGGATGCTCCAGAGTCTATGTAGGCAGATCTCTGTATTAAGCAATTGAGGCTATTTCAGGAGTGGAAGAAAAGGCTGAGCCCACTTAGTCAGCAAAGATTCCTGCTGTTGGGGGTTGCACAGAAAAAAATATCAGTGTTCATGCGCCCCTGTTTGGGGGGGTCAGAGATCTGCAAAAAGGAGCCACCCAAGCAGAGTAAAGAGACAGTGCATGGCCAGGACTGAAGTATCCTGCTCCGCTTTGATTGTGGAAACAGATTATGAAAACCAAGACAAAATAATCCTAGAAGAGCTAATCACCTACTGCATTGTTTATCTGTTCTTTTTTCCCCGTCATTCCTTTCATCGTTCTCCTCCTTCTTGTCCCAGGGCTATTCCTGTAGGGTGGTAGAGCCCTCCCTATCACTGGCACACACCACAGCGTGTCACTTGCTTGCACTGTGTTTTTCATGCACGTTGAGGCTGCACTCTCTTTTTCTCTCTCTCTCCTGCATCATCACAGTTGTATTTGGCTGCCATGGACAGTAGCAGCCATATGAGCTGGCAGTTTAAGCCCTCGGACAGTGCACGGACGTACTGGTAACCGCGCCCTCAAATGGAACAGGTACTGAAATAAGGTCCTTCTCGCTCAACCCCTCCTCCACTCCCACCCGCCCCTCCATCCCTGCACTATTTACCCCAGGCCAGTGCCTTATTTCTTCACATTCCTTCTCCCTGCACCTCCCCGCATTCCCTCCTACCAAGGGTTGAAGCTAACCAGGGTTGCTCTGGTGCCGACTAAAGGAGCAATATCAACATTTCACCATGGCTGTCGGAATGCATACAAGAAGCCTTGCCAGGGAGCCACACCTCAGAGTGGAGCCAAAGTCACTACTGCTTAAATCCACAGATTCCAAGTTGAAGAAGAGTATCTACACTTGGCACCAGAGAGTGTGCCAAACCAAAAGTGTTCCACACACTAAGCACAAGGTAGAATTACCCCCATCCTGGGTATCCACTTGGTAACGATAATGTGGATCAACATAGCTGTCCTTTAATAAGGACTGGTTGTCTGTTACCACCTCTGGCTTCCCTTGAGCGCTTATCACTACTCCTTTGCTTACTGATACAATGGCATGTGCTAGAAACCAGAGATTTTTCTGCCACTTTCATTAGATTCTGCCATAGAATCTTAAAACCAAACAATTGCTCCTACACATTGCTTGTTAGAACCACCAGCTGTACTGCGAGCTCACATATGTAGCTTTCCATTTTATCCTTGCATTCAGGGTTACAAGTAAGCAACTTTCCCCTGATGTCCAGGCACAAGCACTAAAATTCTTGATTCTGCCTAGTTCTGTTTCAACACTTCCGTATGCCAAAAACATTCCCTCAATTTCCTGCATACACTATGGATGGCGTGCCAGTGAGTCCTTTCCTTGCACTGCTTCATTGTCGGAGGAATTAATATGCTGTTGTTACAACCAGTCTCCAGGATAGCCCGTATTCTTTCCCTCCCCATAGTGGTCGGCAACCAGAACTAGTTGCAGTAGGAATGAGTAAGTGGTTGGTACCAGGTCTTGTAGTTGTAGTTCATGAACTGTGTGACTTGGTCGAGTTGAGGAGTATGGTGTGTAATCTGAATTCCTGAGCAACACATTGTAACTGGATAAAGTACATTGCGCTCAGTCCAAAGAAAACTCTAATCACCATTGAAACAAAGTGGAAACGTTAGCACCATTTGGAATGCAGGATTCTTTCCAATTGAGTTGGTATGGTCCACAGTTTACATCCTGTCCCCAGCATACTTGTACATAAAGCTGCTGATCCTCTTCCACATCCACCATTCCTGCTGGGGCTTCTCTGCTGTCACCTCACACTAGATACCCATTCTCTCATGTCACTGCTTGGTCTGCCGCCTTGCCATTTGTCTGTTCTGCTTTGTGATGTGCTTGGGGATTTCTAAGATGCTGGCTGAATTATGGGGGGAAATACAGTTTTGCCTTGGTGCACTCTGACAGTGTATGAATGGAAATCTACATGAACAATTAATGCATGATGCTAGTGCTCTCCAGAATGTCACAGCTTTCTCCACTCTTATAGCACTCTTGCAGAGACCTTCCTTGGGCATCCGAGCTTGGTGCTTTCCTGTTGCCTTATTCCTGCAGGTATTATAGTGGCGCTTTTAGCAGCATTGTGTTTAAGGGTCTATCAACACTATTTATTGTAAACTTTTGTTTTACAGGGATTTGACTCGAGACTTAAAATATTCTCAGGACTGAAACTTGACAAAGTCTCAGCCTAGAATCTTTTCTGAGTACCAAGGTCAGGCCAAGAGTCATATGTGGCTTTGCAAAAATAAAAGGTTCTTGCACTCTCTCAAAGATCTCGCAAATTGCACTCATCTTAAACCCTGCTTCTAACTATAGTTCTCTTTAAAAACTAGAACTCTGCGATTTCAGGATCCACTGGCTGGCCCTGTCTCCCTGCCCTGAAAAAAGGCAGGTTTTTGGGGGGTTTTTTTAATTGCACCCAAAGGTGTCTAAGATACTTGGGTCCAACTTTAAAAATAAATAAAATTCAAGCCTTGAAGCTTCAATTTGCAGCTAATTAAACTAGGGTAAGTCTTGGGTTTTTAGCATTTTTGAAAGGGAGCCACCGTATACAAGTACTGTATTCCTCTCCTGCCCCCAGGGGTTATATTGGATGGGAGTGGTGCATATACATGGTACAGTCTTGCAGTATAGTGTGTAATAGCTGTGAAGTACCAGTGGTCTTCAAAGACCACAAGATTTAGCTGGTTTACATTCAAATACGGCCTCTTAAAGTCATAACTCTGTGCACGTCAGTTTTTTGCGGCCAAGAATTTTTGTGCCTGCAAAGTGTATTTGTTAGGCACCTACTTAACCAATGTGTGCTTGCAGAACTTGTCTGCATTTTTCCCCACATAGTGGGGGGGGGGGTCTAATTCATTGGGGGTGGGGAGAGTACACTGTTTTGCAGAAATGCTAAAACACAAATGTACACAGTACTATAGTAGTTCTCGCTGACTGTTGGTATGATCGATGACGTATGTCAAAGCACAGGACCTCAGGACAATCAAAATATCCGTCTACTGGGTGGTTCATGATGGCCCGATATGGTAGCTAACAAAATGATGAAAATGCATGTTAAAACTTGTATTGCTTATGTGGTTTTAAAAAGAATAAATATAGGTATATAGGCACCTGGAGAGTCCTAGCCAGAATGCTGGAAGGATCCATAATACATGATTTTATAACCTTCTATGAAAGCTGTTTTTTGTTGTCCTTTTTTTTTTAAGGAAATTAACTACAACAGTCTACCTTGAAATAACGTTAGGGTTGTGTCACAGACCGGCAATGTCCAGCTAACACTGACTTAAGGATGGTACTTTGTCTTTAACTTAGCTGTGAACTGTTTTTTTGTTTTTTGTTTCCCCAAATGTCTGTTCACACTATAACTCTTAATAGTGGCTTTCTACGTAGTTGGATGGTTACAGGTAACACAGTTCAGGTTGTGACCCCCTGGCAGTTTTCCTGACATCACCAATGGGGCACCTGCATCTACCTGCCTTGATGTTAGCATTAAACCTGCCTTGATGTTAGCATCTCTCTGAGCTCTTCCCCCATGCTCCCTTGGAAGTGCAATGCAGGAGTAGTATCTCAGAGTGGTATCTGTAGCATGTGGGGTAATGCGCTCTCGGGACTAGCCAATTCTGCTAGGGGTTCCGTACGCACTCCCAAAACAGTGAGGTGACCTGGTTACAAGAAGACATCATGTGTCTTTCTGACTCCAGAGGAGCAAAACACTGTTAGCTGCCTTACTACCAAGTTCTAACTATGTTGTGTGTGGACGCACAACCCTATGTAGAGCTAACCTTGCCAGTAACTGGTTACGAAGTTGGTTAAAAATTCTAATGTGGACACAACCTAAGGCGCAATATGCATGAATTGAGAACATCAGCCTTAACTCTGACTTCCATGGCTTTTATCAGCTTGTATGACATCTTACGGTGGTTTTAAGGTAGGCTTGAATTTAAAACAGTACCTTCTGTTTTACTTTCTATCCAATTTTCCCTTTAGTTTGAATTATTATTCTATTTCTTGGTGCTATTCAGACTTCTGTATCGTGGATAAATTGGAGCAGGTTCAATATCTTTTGGCCTCTGCATGCCACTGGCTGTATCAGGTACATCCTTTAATGCACCTCACTAGATTGCTGTTCTTTTGATTCAACGATTCTTCTGTAGAAGGCAGCTGCAGGTCTACGTGTATGATATCTCTAGGAAGGGATGTGAAAAATGTGTTCCTAGATTCTTTATCTAAACACTGCCTTTAAGAACCTTGGTGGATTGAATTTGTGCAGTCATCCACTTCTCTTCTCCCGCCCTGCTTCTCACCCACCCGCACAACACAGATGGAGTGCTACTGTCTGAAAAATTCTCCTTTTAAGACTCCTGCTTTGAGTGACGCCAGTGGGGAAATCCAGCTCTGCCTGCTGTCCCTGAAATACTCTACTTTTTGTATGGGTTCCTCGGAGGAGAACTTTGTTGTGCTTACTGCATGTAACTCTTCTGTGTGTTTCTATCAGAGTCGTGAACTTTTTATTTTTGGGGGCAGTGGGACAGCTATAGTTACACACCTGTCTAGAACATCATCCATAGTACTGCTAGACTCTTTTTCAGTCCTTTTCTCAATGGTGAGAGCACAGATAAGATGACCCGAGAGAGAGACACTCTTCTATGTTTAGATGCTAGTACTGGGCTGGGTCATTGTTACCACAAAACACCCATGTCCTCTCTCAGGCTGAACATTTCCGATGCAGGAAGGCACTTAAAAATGAGCAGTCAGTGAGTATACAAACAAAGCATCAACATCTCTACAACTGGGGATCCCTGTGCTCTGCTCAGAGGTGGTGAGCTCTTCTATGATACACTTTTATTCCTAGATACTGATGGAATAATGGCAAAATGCTGTTACTGTACATAGTGCTCTGGTCTGTGCTGTGCAGGTACAGAACACTTCACAATGGTCTCGTCAAATGGGAAAGATTCATCATAATGGAGTTTAATGTTTACACTTAGTTATATAACTACACATCTGTTTTTTTTTTTGGCCAGGTAAACTTGCCACTTTAAGTGACACAGCTTAACGGTTGAACAATCAGTTTGTGAACAGCATTATCAGGAAGTAAAGACAAAGTTCATAGCAGCTCTTTGTAAAGGAGGGTGCAGGAGGGGAGCAGGAATTAACCCTGCTGACATTTGTGTTTTCTCTTTGTCCAGCTGTAAAGCATATTAACCCCATGGTAACACAAGATGGAAATCCACATGGAAACAGTAACAATGTTTATGGTGGGAGCTTCATGCTGGCATGAAGGCACAGTGTCTCTATCCTTATTGCTGTGTACAAGTCGTGGTGTTGAGGGTTTCATTGCTGTGTTGTAGCAAAACTGAAGATGGTTTGAATGAGTTCATATCATTCAGCTATCAGATTCCCTTGGAGCTATTTTCTAAAAATAATCTAGCCACCATGAATTTCCACCTTCACTCCAGAATCCGTCTTTATTACTGCCAGGCTGTAGGAAAACCTGTGTCCAAAGCCAGGTTTTGATACTAACCATCCAGTTATTGTTAGTGGATATCAGTCTAGTTCCAGCCTTGTGGTTATCCTTTGTGGACAGATGACTGCCCTGTGCATAACCTCATTGTCCTCTTCTAAGCTATTCTTGTCATGATGCATATGGTCTATTGACATCTTCTTTGTTCTCCTGAGAACATGAAACATACCTCCACCCCAGCCTCCCCATCCCCTCCCACTACAGGGCTGAAGTGGCAATCTGATTGCTGAGCCACTGAAATCCTGACAGGTGGGTTTTTATACATGCATTACACCCACATTCTTCTCTTGTGTTCAGAATACTTGAATTAAATTATGTATATTGCTTCTTGATGCTGGTATTTCCATCTTGCTAGGGAGCTTGACTAAATCAGCTAGTCCTTAGATGAAGGCCTCATCCAGCCTCTTTCTGTAGCAGGAGTAAAAGCATAGTCACTCAGACTTGACTGCGTAATGGCCTATGAAAGATTGGTTGTTAGAGCCTCAGAGGACCGTGCTCAAGGCTCGTTGGTAAGCTGTAAACATCAACACAAGTGAGCTAGGAGGTGCTAATAGTCTTCAGAGTTCACATCAATCATTCTGACTTACTGTGTTTTTTTTGTCTTCCTCCAGTACACCTCCAGCATGAGAGCCAAATACCTCGCTACCAACCAACCTCGCCCAGACTCTGACAGTGTGCATTAAAAACATAACGCAGACATGGTAAAACTAAACAAATGTGCCAACTGCTGCTACCCTGTGCTGTCCATGTAGAACAACCCTGCTTTCCTGTCCCAAACCCCAGTGCAACTCCTGCTTCTTCAATACAGACCACCTCTCCAACCTGGTACCTGTGCATTGGCAATCTGAATGGAAACCCCTTTCAAATTAAACCTATACCTAGTTGTACCTGGAGAGAGAGAGAGCAAGCACCTGCACAAGATCACCAGTTTGTCTGGGATTCACCTACTTGGGACCAGCTTTGTCAACGGTCTATCAGGAAACGTTTGCAAATATTTTTACTTCTGTCTCCCCTACCCTCTCCCATTCCACAGAGAAACTGGATGGAAAAATGTTGCACATCTTCAGTTCTGTGTGGTGATCCAGCGGAGCTGCTCAGTCTGCAGGGCACTGAAGAAGCAGAGGCTCTGAGCCCATGGCTATACTGTACAGATCAGGAAAGCCATACCAATGTACACTCTTAATTCGTGTGCACCTAGTGTTTCTAAAGAAGTCTTCTTGCCTGATACCTTGTGCGGAGGCCCTCATCCTGTGTCACTGAATACCTACTTTTAGCTGGGCTCCACTCTCTCCTCTGGTGACTTTAAGCTTTTTCTTTCCTCTTTATAACCAGCTTTTGCATTCTTGAGGAGTAGGTGGTTTTCAGCACCAGCCAGCTGTCCCAGATGCACCCCTGCCTGCCCATTGCTGTGAGCCTGACCTTTCTGCTCCATCAGGGAAGCCCCTGTACTCTCACATGGCATTCTGGGTGCTGCTTTTGTGAGACTGGGTGCACACAACACACAAGAGCCAGCAATTCACTTGGTGCCAAATTTTTCCAGGAAAAGACTTGCAAGACTTAGGGTTTTTTGCACTAAATAGTTTCAAATCTCTAGCCTGGCACTAGGTCTCATGGGACAGTCAGCTTGCAAGAGCAAGAGAGATTATAAGCTCCAGTGAACATATAGCAAATGCAAGGAGTTACTTGTGACGGATTGCTGGACTCTTCCGTTAATGTTTGGAGTAGAAAAGTCAAGTCTCAAGGCATTGGCTTTAGAGGAGGATCCCAGGGCCTCAGCCCAAAGCTTGTCATAACAGCAGCAAGGTTGCAGCCTCCTTGGTTCTGCGCTCCAGGATCAAAAAACAAGTCTTAAAAGGTGAATGTTGGGGGCGGGGGGGTTGGTTTTTGTGTGTGGTGTGGGGTTTTTTTGTTTGTTTGTTTTTTTTTCCCCCCTGGTCATAACTGCTAACCACTAACTGCCATACACAAGGCACATGTGAATAAACTCCTAGTATCTCCTAGCACACTGTGCATGGGCCACAGTGCAATGGAGTGTGCCTGCAGGGGGCAGCATCCTACTTTCTGTTGAAGAATGGTGCTCTACAGGACATAAACCACTTTTTACTAGCAAAGACTCCAACGCGCAGCCATGCGATAAATGGATATGAACTTTGTACTCAAGTCGGTAAAAGAATCGTCCTTTTTAATTTTTCCTTTCTGTGCAAGCCGTCTTAACCTAGTTGCTTAGGGAGGCTTAAGCAAGAAACAGAAGTAAAGTACAAAATCTCATTCATCGGAGGTGGGCCATGGGACAAACGCGGTTCAAATCTAGCACCACAATATCTGGAATGCATCAAAGGAGAACTCATTTCTCATCTTTTAGTTTGCTCTGTATAGTGAATGTCCATAATGTGGACCAGTCAGCCTAGCAATCTGCCTTTGCTCCGGACGATGATATCAGACTTCTCCAGATCTTGTCCTTTTCCCTTTACTAGGGGTGAGTTATCACCACTCTGGGAACATTTTGTGTATTCCACGGATGATTAACTAGGATGCCAATACTTCCTCTAGGGGAAGTTACATACTCCAAGGAAAGGGATATTTTGAGACATCTCAAGGAGATAGAAGCCACTAAGATAGTAGCCTCCAACCTTTGGAGGAAGGGGGAATAAAGAAGGAAGGAAAGTAGCACGCTGACCAGCTTTTCTGGGAGAGGAGGTCTCAGGGTAAACGCTAGTTATGTTCCATCACAGATCCCTTAAAGCCTGGTGTGAGAGCTGCATGTGCATGGTGGGTGGCATGCAAGCATGTGGTACTGCTGGCTTACAAGCCTCTGGACAGTTGGATGCTCACAACAGCTGGTATGACTGAGTGGGGAAAACTGAAACCACACTTCATCATTTTAGAGAGAAACAAATCCCTGTTTTCCCCTAGTCGATTGGACTGTTCCCATGTTGTCTGTCAGCTAGAGGCAGCCCAGACTCAAATACTTCAGGCTTTTAGATTTAGAAGAACCACCCGAAAATCTGCTGCATGCCTCTCAGTAGCGTGGCCTTAGTCCTGTAAGGTAAGTGTTGGAAGAGAATAAAGCAGGAAATAAACTTCAGTCAAACAGGTGCATCTGTTGGCAGCTTTTGCTGTACAAAGAACACATGGGTTTTCCCACTGGGCCTTAGGAAAAGTCGGGTGCAGCATGCCAGAGCCAGAAGTGCCAATACTGGTAATAACAAAGAGCCAATACCTTTCAGTGCAGTATCCAGGCTGGAAACTGCCTTAGCTTGCTTCCTTCCCAGGCTTAGCTTAATCGGTTGTACTGTCCAGAACAAATTCTAACAAGGCTCAAAGGCTACAGCCAGTTGCTGATTGGAGGTCTGTGCTCTGTGACTTTAAAGTGTATTAAGGAAGAACTCTGAGGGACACTGTGCGCTCTCCACATGGCCAGCAGAACAAGACTGCAGTGTGCTCTGTGTACTGTGTGGTTCCACCCAGGACTTCCTTTAATTGACATGGATTTTGCACTTTTGTAAAGAGTCACGGAGCCCTGCTGTCCCACTGCATGTGATGCAGGGACCTCTCTATTTTAACACATTTCTATTTATTTTTTTATATGCGTCATTGGGCAACAGTGTGGCACTTCTAGGGGTTGGTCCAAATGGATCTGCTGCAGAGCCAGTAGCATGTGCTCATTAGTATGGGTGTGAAGTGATTGCTGTAGTCTGTGACCAGTCTGGTGTAGTCTGTGTGCAAACCATGAACACATGTGGGCACAGCATGGCCAAGGAGTAGACATCTCAAAATTCAAGATCTCCCAGAGTCTCTCCCCTCCCCCATCCCCCATAGGTGAACAGCAGGAGCTTACTGGCAAAGAGTAATCTGTTGTAAGTGGCCCTACTGGTTATGAGAGTCTGATACAGTGAGTATAAAAAAAAATGGAGTGTCTTTTTTTCTTCTGTAATTTGTATTGCATTTTAATGTGGGACTTGTCCCAGCTGACTTCTCAACAGCACACAATCCTCTCAGAACCAAGCCACGTTATTGCTTATTAGTACATGGCGCCAAAATTCAGGGGAACGGTGAGACTCTGATCTCCGGGCACCTTGCTGACAGCAAAACAGGAGGCAGCTCCTGTGTGGTTAGAAAGGTGACAGCAGCAAAGACTTATTTTTTTTAATGCAAACCGTCATCGGCTTGTCTGGTTTGTTTGCTTTCTTTCCACTCCATCGTCATGTACAAATGATGTTTTGATTTTGGAACTGAGACCTTTCTAGCACACCAACATCTCCACAATGTGAAATGTAAATAGCATGTTGGACTCTTGTGTCCAGTGTTCAGAACTGCATTGTAATTGTAAAGGAAATCGAATCAAGACTTGGCTGTGAATTTCTTGTGCTGTCTTGGGAATATAACTGTAGTGTTTGTATCCTGTATGTAATATTAACTGAATTCATTTTACTTGCTGATAAAAGGGTTCAAATGAAGATCGCAGCATCCATCATGTGACCAAACCTGACCGGGGGGAGGGGATTTGATTGCCCCCTATCCTCTGAGTTCTCCCCATTATTAATTAGGTATTAATTTGTATAGCCAGCTCTGTGGGCACAGGGGGGTGTCCATTTAAGTGCTTTGAACTGGCTGATTTGCATGAGGGGAGTTTTTGGAATGGCCCCAGAGGTGGCGTCACACACAAGTTGCCCTTAGAATGTGTAATGTTCATGTGCACATCCCAGGCTTTCCCAGAAAACAGCTTCCATGGGCTGGCCTTGTGCTCTGCTCATTATTCTTGGCACCGTGATGTGGGTAGCAGATGTAGGCACTTGCTCAGCAGAATGGTGTCCATGGCACACATGTTTATATAGATAAAACCCATCTTTGACTCCTAGATCCGGTTTTTCTCTCCCTGGGGGCAGCCAAGGCTTGAGGTCAGTGAAGAGACAGCACACTGCCCTTTAGGAGGGAGAAACGGGAGAGCATCCCTCTGCTGACTGGGCCCCTTAAAGTTGATTTAAGGGTAGGTGGGTTCCCATCCTCTGTCAGAAGGGTGATGGTTATATGGCAGGACCTGGGGAGCAGAGGTATGAATGAAGCAAGGAAATGGAGATCCTCATGGTGCCTAAAGGGACAGTGTAGCTTTGGGGGAGAAGGGAACTCTCCTCCTTGTGGCCTTTTCTTTCCTTGCATTGCAAGGTCCTTCATTACCAGGCAGGATCCACCTGGATAGTATTGGAGCATCATGCAGGAAGACATTTGGCTCCACAACCAGGAACTCCAGGATCTGTTCCCTGAACGTGGCCAGAAATCCAAAAGGAACAGAGAGAGGGAGTGCATATTGGCAATCCTAGCACTCCTTCCCTCTAGCCTTTTTCCTGGGTGGTGTATTTCTGCTGGAGCAGCCTGGAAGAGCTGGGACTGTGGGTGGGAGGCACTAGCACTGTGGACTCTCTATTCCAGAGAGAGTGAAAGGCTCCTTGCTAGAGGCAGCCTGCAGCCAGGAGTATTGAGGGAAGCCAGGCTTCCACCTACCTGCGCTGTGCCAAGAAGCCCCACTGTCCCACAACTGTGCAAACAGAGTCAGGTGGAACATTCCCCCACCAATCACTAGGACAGACTCTGCTGCTCCTCAAGAAAGAGGACTTGGCAGGGCACCCTGCCCTGGCCCTGCATTTCACCCAAGATGATTCACCTTGCACTCCCAGTCTCTCCCGCTTTAACTAGAGGCTGACGTCGGGGAGTGACCTATGCACTGTTGGTGTGGTAGCATCAGGAGGCAGAAAATTCTAAATGCTCTCAGTTCCTAAACTGAGCGTGGGCCGACCTTCCAAACAGATGAGTGGAGCCTCCTGCTGCCCCTCAGCTATCAGTGTGTGGCTCCACCAAGTGTGGAGAAGGAGAGTTGCCCAGTGGTTAAAGCACAGGACTGGGAGCTGGGACTTGTCACTCTTATTCCGGACTGCTGCTTGTTTGCTATGTGACTTTGTGGGCAAACACTTTGCCTCTCTGTGCCTCAGCTTCCCCTTGTAAAAATGGGGGATCCCCACCAGTGGGGAGGGTTGGGGATCATTGACAGGAGGCATGAGTTAATCATTTATTTCTGAGATCTGTGAAACTGCCCATCAATCTGAGGGCCTGGACAAAAGGAAATGGAAAATGATAGACCTGACAGTATGCGAAGTGTGAAGTTTTATTCTAGAGAGGGTAACTCCTGCCAATTGGGGTCTTTCTAGGCACTCTGCGTTCAGTACCGCATCTCTCCTCATGCAATTCCAAACTCCCTCCCTCCCACGTTCACATTGCGAATCAACCAGCAGATGTCTCTAGGGGCCTGAGATCCAAAGTCAATGGGAAAGACTCCTATTGACTTCAGTCATCTTTGGATCAAACCCTAGTAGCCCAGCTGTTGAATCATATGCCTCGGGTCCCTTGTTAGCAAGCGTGAGCTGGGAAGTCCCTGTGGGTTTAGTTAACTCATCTTTAAGAGAGAAGTTTTTAATTCTGTTTTTGACACTGTGCACGGAAACTTACTGGTGAACATGTAACTGGCCTTTTTGTAATTCTTTTGTTTTTATTCTTAACCATAATGGCTGTATATCATACCACTTTATATACATATATGTATAATATATAAATATATACTTTTTTTAAACCTTTGGACCTGCTAGTTCCTTTCAAGTATTCCTGCACTTACCTAAAACGTTTTTAAATTGTGAGGGTTAAACTGAAGTGAGCCCATTTTGTATCTTTCCTTTTTCTTCTGTAGTTTTATTGATTGTACCGTAGCTATTTTTTACTGTAATTTTTGTTCTGAAAATACTAAAAAAAAAAAACACCTAAATGTAACTTGTGGTTTCTATTCAGCTTGGGTTTAATGTTTTAAAATAAACAAATGAAACTACATAGCACTGTTCTATTTTGTAACTTTCTTTTGGTGGTAGAATCTCTTTAATTTTGACATTTTGCCTGTTACTACACAGCTAAGTATACACAACATTGCCTCCACTGGCTTTACACAACATTGTACAAAGGGAATAGAACGATTACTTAGTACTATGTATTGCACTGAGATCAGATGATCAGTGCAGGTGTCAATCCTGCTAATGCAGTGGTTCTCAGACTTTTGTACTGGTGACCCCTTTCATATAGCAAGCCTCTGAGTGTGATTTCTCCCCCCCCCCCCCAATAAAAACACTTTTTAAAATATATTTAACACCATGATAAATGCTGGAGGCAAAGCGGGGTTTAGGGTAGAAGCTGACCATTTCCACCTCCCCCCGTGTAATAACCTTGTGACCCCCAGTTTAGAACCCATGTGCTGATACTACCATGTGTGTTTTAACTGGTAAAGTTAAGCAAGTGCACAAGTGTTTCCAGAATTGGTGCCTTGTGGAGGATATAGTTTGGAATCTGCTAATATGGTCATTAGAAATCCTGGGTCTCTCGGGTTTATAACTGGGTTCCAAATATGGACTCTGTTGTGAAATTTGGTGTATAACATTTCTGAAAAGGCTGAAAGACACACCTAAAGGTTTTGTCTATTTCCTCTGGGTAAAAGGAAAATTCTAAATCAAGGTGATCCTTTTAAAAACAGTTAAAATTTTACCTCTACTGAAGAGTCTGCTGTTGGGTATTTGGAAGGAAAAATACAGGATCCACAGAGTTTTGAAAACTGCTGCTGAGTTTTCCTGGTCACTGTCTTGCACAGCACTTTTTGACTGTCACATTCGGGTGTAACAAGTGCCCAGGTGAAATGGCACAACTGGTGATTGGGGTATATGTGGGTGTGCTCACGTGCCTGCCCACCACACTCTTCAGTAATCTTCATATTATGCTGCGGGAACTGTCCAGCTAATGGGTTGGACATGTCAACCAGAGGACTAGATTTTCAGGATGGTTCCAAAAGCTCAGTGTCACACTGTTCTCTGTAGTGTGCTTGAACCACAACAAATGAAAAGGGATGAACTTTACTGGTGAAGTTCACACTTGACTGTCCACATTCCCATATTTACAAATACAATGTGGGGGGGATCCCCCATTAGACCCTCGCAGACCCCTACAGAACACTACAAAATTAATGTAAACTGCTCCATAAAAACACCACCTGAAGACAAGATGACGGGGGCCATTTGTAGTTGAATTGTCTCCCTCCTTATCTGGCTGCAGAGTAGCCAATAAGTGGGGTGTTTGTTTTCTCAGTTCATCTGCACCATCCTCTGATCACAACAGCAAAATAAATCCTTTTCCTTCCTATACTGCAGTTTTGGTTGATCTGTTCGGTCTACTCGTATCAGTCTTCGTCGAGGGTTTTGTTACTAGCTACTGTCTGTTCTACTCTCTGACCGCTGCATGAATTGAGGGCAACGTGCATGAAAAGATTAAATCCAGGAAACCACAGTAAAGCCAAACTCGCGATAGTGCTGCCAGCTCTTGCCACTCATCCCAGCCAACGAATTCAAGCATCTTAGGATGGGGTTACTGGGAAGAGAAAGTAGTGAGGACCTCCAGAGTGCTCGTGCATGAGGGAAGGAATTGTGAATGGTACTAGGGAGAAGGCAGAGTAATCTGGTAATGGAAATGCAAAAATAATAATAAAAAAAAAATCTAACCCAAATGCTAGCACGAGAGCCCCCCAGGCACGGAATTTGCTTTGAGAAACCAGGTATGTGATCAGACTGGGTTCCGTTTAAGTGGTGGTCATCTGTATTTTGTGTCTCTGATCTGCTGTATATTTGTGCAGCACTATATTGTCACCACCAGGTGGCAGCAGGCTCCACAT
Organism: Mauremys mutica; assembly: GCF_020497125.1. Classification (NCBI taxonomy): domain Eukaryota; kingdom Metazoa; phylum Chordata; order Testudines; family Geoemydidae; genus Mauremys; species Mauremys mutica. The sequence goes on along the minus strand of NC_059082.1, from coordinate 75,558,186 downwards.
TGAGATCTGATTCTTCAGCCTCTTGCCCTGGTGAAAGAAACATGGTTTCCAGGAGAGATTCTAGCTGTAGGGCACAATAGTGTGTCCTGGATCACTCTTGCTGCTACCTCCCCTTCCTCCTTCCAGTTTCCTCTTTCCTCCCCCCACCCCCCCATACTGCTCATTGCTGTTAATAATCAACTTCTGATCTACACCCTCCAGATGCAGAGAGCTCTCTGGACTCAGGTCAGGTATTCTGTCCTAGCAGGGCTTCAGAAGCAACCTGTGCATCAGATTAACAGGAGTCGTCCCTGGCACGGCCAGGCGCCTGTAAAACAGATGGGTTGAAATAGTGGGCTTTGTAAGTCAGGGGAAAGACTCCACTGACTTCAGTGGTGTCTTGGAGCCAGACTGGAAGTTTCCAAGGAGGGGCTGGGTTAGGCTTCTCTCCTATAAACTCCTGAGTGTTGGGATACTAATACTTTGCGTTTCTATGTCATGTATATCATCTGAGGAGTCTTTAGACACAAAACGGTCCTGTGGCCTTTGAAGCAGGTAAGGGAATGTACAGGGATCGCTGCCCCTGCAACTGACATGCAGCTACGTTCCACTGCTTGGGCAGCTACTGTGGATGGGTGTAATAGCTGTTTAGGGCAGGAAGTAAATACCATGTCCCAGTGCTGTGGCAGTGGGACTGGAAGTAGGTGGGGTTTCATTACCCAAGCTAGAATATGGTCAAAACAAAGCTATTAACAATAGAGCTGGATCAGGAAAAAAATACTAGTATAGAAACCTATAGCGAAAAAAAAACTTTCCCCAAAACCTTTCAAAGGGCTTTTTGGTGTGGGGGGAAAACTGAAGGCTGAAAATGCTGCTTCGGGGCTGGTAGTTCAGCTGCTTCGTCTCTATTCTCTAGGGGCTGGGTTCCCTGGCTCCACTACATCTTCCATGATGCACCATGTTCTGTATGCTCGGTGACGGGCTGTGGTGAGGCCAGTTGGAGAACCTGGCCATTAGAGTAGAGAAGAATGGGAGCATGGGGCACCCTGATTGCAACTCTGATGCCACACCATGGAGGCCTTTCTCAACTGAAGTTCATGGCGTAAGTTAAAATTTTTCAGATGTTTGGTGTTTTCCAATTTTTCATAGAAAGCAGCCATTTTTCATAAATCCATTGAATAAAATTTCTGCAACTTCTCATTACTACCCTTGTTCTAACCAATAGTGCTGCACCATCTTAAATGCATAGAAATTGTCAGAGCACAGTTCCGCCTTTTGCCCAAAAGACGTGCTGATTCTGCAGCACTGGTCCGCAGCTGATTCAGAGGGCTGATTACAGCCAACTGAATAATCAACACCACTGCCTGGAAAGGTGAAGCCTTCTTGTTTAAGTGGAAGCTGACAGGAATTGCAGCACAAGCTCCCAGGGTTGCAGGCACATCACACCATTAAACCATTTTATTCAAGGGAAGGCCAGTACCTTGCAATGCACATGGGCCATAGGAATTATTCCCATCTTGCCTCACCCCTGTTTCTGGGGACAGGAGAAGGGGTGGTGAACTTGGTAGCCCAGATAGTGGCGAAAGGCTTAGGCATCCACTACCTGAACTCCTGTGGCTGGAGACGTCTGTGTTTCTGCTCAGCCATTCACTGATCTGTAGGGGGGTATGAGCTGGGTTTGGGAAGAGTTCTAGCCAATGGAAATGTCTGGGCAACGTGTTGGAGGGAGAACATGATGGCCATGATTCCCTTGTAATAAAGGGAAATGAAGAAGGAGCCTAAATCCTAGTATGGAACAGGTGCCATATGCTCAAGAAATGACTCTGTCCATGTGCCACAAATCCTCAGACTTCAGAATTAAGGCAGAATATTTTGAACCAGACTGTTTTACAACTCCCTGGGGTAAGTCATGAAGGAGTCTGGCTATTTGGCGGTGGTGTCCCTGAACAAATATCAGGATTTAGAGGGTAAGAAGGGTCACTCCTACATCTGAAGATATTATCTCTGTGCTAGTGTGTCTCTCATAGAAAGCAGCAGCCACACACGCTATGCTTGGCTTGAAAGCTATTTGGCACTCGAACATTACTCTGCTGTTGGAAACTTCTTTGGAATTGGGATAATTTCTATGAAGGGGGTAGATGTTTTGCTTTTCCTGGTGTCAGTCTGAAGCTGGATGAGGATGTGAACTTTCTTTTTATAGTTCTTGCTTGTTAATGTAACTGAAATCTGTATCCTTGTACTTGGATCTCAGCTAGGAATAATCCTATAAGGAGAGCAGTGTGAGCTGAGACAGCATTAATGAGAATGCTGTGGCTTTATAGTGCAACTCTCTTCCAGGAGACCACCCATCCCTAGCTGTATCAATACACAGGTACAGTGCCGACTTCCCTATGTTGCCTTGTGAATAACGTGGCAGGACTAGTCTCTAGGCAAGACTCCCTTCCCCCATAACTGCCAGCTTTGCTTCATTTCATCTCATTGTGGGCCCTAGGGAAAGCACTGGTTTTGTCTGGAGATGAAGTGCCTTTGTTCTCTACTTCCTCCCCCCCCACCCCCAACCTTCTATCTGAGATGATTAAACCTGAGCTCATCTCAGAGTGAGTCTCTGGCTTCCAATGGAAAGTGTGAGCAGCAATCATTGACAAGAGAGGGAGTGCCTGTCCCGTTCACTGAGTAAATATTTTACCAGGTTTGATGTCTCCCACCAGGGCTCAGAAAGTGAGAATGCAACCTGCACAATGACCTTTAACAAAGCTATACCTCTCCAATGGTGCTGCCCTGCCCTTTCCCACCAGGAAGGGCTTGAATCCTTGATCCACACTTCTACACCGTCTACTCACGCACCAATGTGCAAAGCACAGCTCTATGCTCAGGGACAATCCCCTGGAAGAACCGTACAGCGAGGGTTAAGTATTTGTCAGAATAAAGCCTTGTAGATGGAGAAGCTCAGTGGGAAGGAACAATTCTAAGTACTTTTTGGCAAAGGGAGGTGGTAGCTGTGATGGGGGGCGGTGAAGGGAGGTACAGGGCCATGTTTTCAAAAGCATCCCCTAACTTTTGTGTGCCCCACTTGTCAGTTGAAATTAGTGGCACTTGCAGGTGCTCTGAAAATTGGACTCAGAGGCTCAAGTTAGGCACCTAAAATTCGTGGATGTTACACACTTTGGAAGTGACTTGTTCTAAGTCGCACACTAGCTCAGGGGCCATTATGTATTGCTCTTGGCTGTCTCCAGTTACAGAAGAGGAGGGACAGGAGCCATCCCCTGGCAAACATCTAATCAGAGGGGCAAAATGCTATTTCTGTGGAGCAGGGGCCTCCAACCTTTTCCTCCCAACACAAAATGTGGAGTATGACTCAGTTTTCTTGTCTGCCTGAATGCACGGGACGGGGCCTGTGCATGCAGCTCTGCCAGGGAGAAGGGGTGGAGAAGTTAGAGTCCAGGCTGTCTTCTAGAGGCCATTACACCACCTTAAACAGAAGTCTGAAGAGAGCAGTTGGATTTGTTTGACCACAGGGTGATGCTGAAGCCCCACCGTGGAGAATGAGAAAAGTCTCTGAAAAGTGAGATGCCCTGAGTACAAGCCACTAGAGGCACAACGTCACTCCCCAGTGGCTCGTCTGGTAAAAGACCCCAGCAAAAGAACCTTTCTCTAGGCCCAGCAGCTTGGGGCACTGCATAGGGGAGTGGTCGCATAGCTACATGTTTCATTGTGCTCTGCAGCACAGTCCCATTCACAAACTGGCCCTGACGCTGTGGTTTGGTCGTCTGCCTCCAACCCTGGGGTCCTGGCCAACATTCCTTTACTTCCTACAACTGTTTCTGCACGGCAGGGCTATGGTAGGTTAGCGCTGAGCAACCAGTGGGATGCCCCACCCCACCCAGTGTCTTAATTCATTACTCTTCAAACCCTTGGAACAGGGAGCTGGAGGGAAGCAAAATCCCTGGTGGATAACTTCTCCAGCATCCATCTGGCATGATTCCCCTGAGCCAGCTCTAGCCCCTCACCCACAAGGGGGCTTTATAAAGCCGCCTGGTGGTGGTGGTTCAGTAAGTGCTGTCCTGGTGCTGGGCATGTCATACTGGAGGACAGCTGGGGTCCCTGCCCTGTATGCATGATGTAAATGGGCTGGCAAGATCCTGTCTGCCGTGAGGAAGGCTAGTGAGTGGTGCGATGCTGTACTCTAAGTGGCAGGGCCTGGCACAAGAAAGAGAGAGCAGGTGCCAGGCTGGCCACTGCACTATGAAATATGACTGGCCAGGAAGCTCTCACAGGAGCTCCTGGGCTCCGACAACCTTGACTTACATCCCACCCGCCAGGCAGGGCATGGAGCGTGGCTCCCTCCTTGGCTAGCCAGCTAATAACTGCTCAGAGCACCCTGCCCAGCGTGTCTTCTCTGGCTGCAGCCCGGACCTGCCTCCAGGCTTTAGGTAGTGGCTAGGCGAAAGGGCTGTGCGGGCTAAAGGAGAACCTCTGAGTCTCCGCAGGAGAGAATGAAACTCTCAGCGGAGCTGCACAAGGACTTTTCAGGTTGCCTCCACCCCCCACCGGCTTGTAACACCCCAGTGACTGTGGAGCGTGGCAGTGACACTCTGAAGGGTCACTTCCTTGGCTGTCAAAGGGAGAGGAGAGCTGCTGCTGCCTTGAGTGACAGCCCGCCTGGCTGTGTTTGCCAGGGGAGTGAGGCAGGGGAGTGGGAGAGGGCCCCTAGCCATGGAGCTGGACAACATCCTTTGTTCTCTGATGGGTGGGGTGGCCTGAGCCGGGCCTGCCACACCCCTGTTTCAGGGAGTGCGATCCTACTGGGGGGTGTGTGGAAAGCAGCTGCTCTGGGGCCTGGCTGTGTAATGACAGGCTCAGATGTAAAGAAGTGAAAATGCTTTCCATGGAGGGACTTTCTCAGCTGTGTCCAGTTTCATCTGCTCTGTTTTCAATTACACAAGCATTTCCCATGGCCGGTGTGGGATCCCTGTGCTGGGACGGGGCTAGGGATTGGACCAATTAAGATCAGGACGTTCCTCACCAGCTCAAACCAGTTTAGAGACGAAAGCCCCAATTGTTCCCATTTAAGTCCTTACATAACTCAGTTTACCTTCAGGCTGTGCCCCAAAGCTCGGCGAGGGTAGCCTCCTGAGTGCTGTACCCATGGGAGCCCCTCGCACGGCCGGCTGTGCCAGCCATGCCGTGTGAATGCTTTCTGTTAGGCTATGGGCCTGATTCAAGGCCAGGAGGTGCCCCTAGTGTCCCTTTTTAATGAGTTTTCACTACTCCTATTCAAAGATTTCTGCTTGGTTGGAAAGGGAGCCCTGTTTTTTTACACACTGCAACCAGCCTGACTTCATAAACACAGTTTATCGCACTGTCATAACTATAAAGGGAAGGGAACAGCCCTCCTGGCCGGAGACACCAAAATCCTTTTACCTGTAAAGGGTTAAGAAGCTCAGGTAACCTGGCTGACACCTGACCCAAAGGACCAATAAGGGAACAAGATACTTTCAAATCTGGGGGAGGGGGGGCTTTTGTTTGTGTGCTCTTTGTTTTTGGGGTTGTTTGCTCTTGGGACTAAGAGGGACAGGACATCAATCCATGCTCTCCAAATCTTTCTGAACCAGTCTCTCATATTTCAAACTTGTAAGTAACAGCCAGGCAAGGGTTAGTTTTATCTTTGTTTTCTCAACTTTATAAATGTTACTTTTTGCTAAAGAGGGTTTACCTCTGTTTGCTCTAACTTTGAACCTAAGGCTAGAGGGGGTTCCTCTGGGCTCTGTGAATCTGATGACCCTGTAAAGTTATTTTACAGAGATGATTTTTACCTTTCTTTCTTTAATTAAAAGCCTTCTTTTTAAAAACCTGATTGATTTTTTCCTTGTTTTAAGATCCAAGGGGGTTGGATCGGCACTCACCAGGGATTGGTGTCGGGGGGGGGGGGGGAGAAGGGAATGGTTAATTTCTCCTTGTTTTAAGATCCAGGGGTTTGATCTGTGTTCACCAGGAACTGGGTGGAGAAGTATCAGAGGGGTAGCCGTGTTAGTCTGGATCTGTAAAAGCAACAAAGAATCCTGTGGCACCTTATAGACTAACAGACGTTTTGCAGCATGAGCTTTCGTGGGTGAATACCCACTTCTTGCATCTGAAGAAGTGGGTATTCACCCACGAAAGCTCATGCTGCAAAACGTCTGTTAGTCTATAAGGTGCCACAGGATTCTTTGTTGCTTTGGGTGGAGAAGTCTCTCAAGGCTACTGGGAAGGAGATAGTCTGGGGGTGGGGGAAGGTAGACAGTTTCCCAAATAACTCTTAAAGATTTGAGTGGTGGCAGTAAAACCAGATCTAAGCTGGTAATTAAGCTTAGAGGTTCTCATGCAGGTCCCTACATCTGTACCCTAGATTCAGAGTGGGGAAGAAACCTTGACACGCACTGAGGCCGTGATCAGCTGCCTCAGACACTGCTTCCCACTAGCTGGGTGAGGCTCCGCAGTCATTTCTGAAACAGTTAAAACACAACCTCCGGCTCCCGCACAAACTGAACTCTTCTAGGCCTTGGGGCTTTTCCAGATCAATCACTTTCTCCTTTAGATTGTACCCTATTCAGAATACATGCAGCTCCTCGGGCGGGCCGCTGTTTGTCATGATGACCTGCTGTACAAGATAGAACAGTAGGGAAGGGGGTGGGGGGGACTCGCTGGTTTTCCTCTGGGCCAGCTAGCTGCAGGTCCGTTTGCTCTACAGCAGCAGGATTGCCACCTTCAAGAGATCAAAAATCATCAGTCGGACTCTTAAAACTCATGAGATTTCAAAAGCGTGGGGGGGGGGGTCAGTCTCTTGATGTTTGGACTCCCCTGCCCATCCCCAGGGCATGTGCATGTGACAATAATTTTTACCCTCTCTCCCACCTGTACTGGATAGGGAGTTCCTGCAGCAGGGGCCAAATTAATCCTGTCCCTTAGTGCCCCATCAGTTCTGTCCCCTTCCTCCCCCGCCCTCAGTTCAGTCCCTCTGCCCCCCATCATCACCACCCCATCCACTCCCGCTGCCCTCAGTTCCCCCTCCCAGCACTCACCCCATCGGCTCAGATCCCACCTCCACCCTATCACACTCCTCACTTCAGTCCTCCTGCTGCCCTCTGGCCATAGTTCAGCCCTCCCACCCTCACCCCTGCTCCTCTTAGGGTTTTTCAAAAAAACCAACCCAGGCCTAGGAGGGCTGCAGTGGGTTCCCCCTCCCACTTCCCAGGCTGGAACCCCCAGAAGAAAAATCCTGACATTTGAGAGTTCTGTTGTGAGATCATGAGTCAGGCTTAGTTTTACTCAGCAATCACGTCTCTCCGGATGAATGTGTGAGAGTTGGCATGGCTGCTGCACTGTCCCTGTCCAAGCTCCCCCATACCCTGGCCTCCCTTGTCCTCGCACTTCCATGCTGCCTGGGCCTGGGTTTTGTAAAGCCATTGCTGGATTTCGGGGGCCCGCTTTTCAGCTGTGGGTGCCTGACCTTGGGTAGGTGCTTCGGGGGCTCCCATAAGACTGTTGCTGATTTGTCTCAGGAGCTGGGTGAGGAGGCAGAGGTAGGTACCGGCTGTACAAAGCAGCTGAGTGTTGGAGCTAAACCCAGTGGTGACTGGATGGTGAGTTCTAAAAGTAAGTTTTGCAGTTAAGATGTAGCTATCCCCCCCCCCCCCAATCAGAAACAAAAGAGAGAAGCCTAACTGGGCTGACAGGTTTCTAGGTCAACAAAATATCCTGTGTTTCCCTAAATAATATGTTTACAAAGGATGCCACATGCTGTGCCTGCCAGGGACTGCTGAATGAGCTGATTTGCATTCACATTTACCATGCAGAACACTGATTGGGCTCAGGCCAGTTTTTCCTGTGTGAGCTGGTGTCTGCTGCCGTTAGGGCTGCTGCTAGAAAACTCTTCCCAGGGAGCCACTTGTCTCAGAATCCTAGCGGTTAAAAGGAGCCGGTGCTTAAGGTTAATGCCAAAATAAGGAGCATAAAGGAAGTACTTTCCCCTGTGCTCTAGGGTGTGATTAATACTTAGCTTTAGTACAGAGTCTTTCATAGGCGACTCGCCACATGCTTTACAGCACTGATCAATCCCACAACCCTCCTGGGAACCTGTTCTGCATAGGCAACTGACACAGAAAGGGATTTGATCAAGGTAGGTCAGTCGGAAAGCTAGGAATGCAGCTCACATGGACTAACTGCTGGCCCATGTGCCCACCACTGGACCATGCTGCCTCTAGCTGTGCTATTAGATACTTAGTGTTTCTAGCACCGTTCAGTCATACATCTCAATCTGGTCTCGGATGGAGGGTAAATACTAGCCTTGTTGCAAATGGGGCACCGCAGCAGGGTGATCATCTGTCCCGTTTTGCCCAGGACAGTCCCTTTTTTAAGCCCTGTCCTGGCTTTTTTGATCAGTTGGCAGGAGCGAATGGGACAAATGCCTACTTTTGTCAAAGGCGTGGGGTGCAGTGCAGAGGCGCAGGCGGGGAGGGGGAAGCGAGCGGTGATGCCAGCCCCGCACAGAGGGAGAGGCGGGGCTCAGGGGAGCAACGCCCCCAGCCTCGTGCAGGGAGCAGGAAAGGGGAGCGGGGGGAGGGGGTGCGCCGTAGAGCCAGTCCTGTGTGATGTCCCATTTTCCCTTTGGGAAGTATGGTCACCCTACAACCGAGGGGCAGAGAATTTGTGACTTGCGCCCGTCCCGGGAATAGAATCCATGAAACTGGACACCCAGCCCCTGTCCAGTCAACTGGCCAATGTGGAGCAGGAAGTTCCAGCTTCCCGTCCCTGTAATGGGCTCTCTTGGAGGTGCCGCATCTGAGACAGTGTGTGGAGACTGCACGGCAGGGGATGCCAGTGCTATTGGCTAAACCCTCCCAAAAAACACAGGCTGTTCTTACACTGAGGAAGCATAAATGCAGCAAGGCCAACGATCGTTAAGCCCTGCGAGGTGCTAGGGCTGGGGTGGCTAGGCAGGGCTTCGCCGTGTAGGACAGAAAGGGGAAAGCATCTCTAAAATAGAAGCAGCAGGTTTATGTAGGACATTCAGTTAGTATTAGAGGTGACCCTTCTCTGGTTTCAGCCATCAGCTGTTGTCAGGCGGCCTCCCAGAGTCTGGAGCAATAGTGCAAATAGCAATTTAAAATGTCTACATGTGCTGGTAAATTCTTTGCCCCCCACAGCATCCCGTTGGCCTGCCCGTGTGTACACACAACCTCCCGCGGCACATTGCACCCGCTAGGATGGCCCAAGGGCCCACGACACTAGATAGCGATATGCAGTAAAGAGCAGAATGACAAGAACCTGCCACAAGGAAAGTAACCCCCTGCTTCCCCCCGCCCGCCACACACACACAAAATTCTAGTGTGTCTGCCCTGGGCCTATGCCTTGCAGCTGGCAGGCTTAACATCTAGTGGCCGGGGTTCGGTTTGTGAATGGGCTGACGAGCTGGACGACAAGGCCACCATCCCACTTTAGAAGCACATGTCCAGGCTTCAGCTTGCCAGAAGAAACGTTGATCTTTGCCTTCCTCACAAAACGCCCAGTGCAAGCTGTAAGCACCAGTAGGCTGTGCCTGGAGAGCTCAGGACTGGAAGCTGGGGTGGGGCTGGGGGTGAGGGGTGCAGGAGGGGGCTCCGGGAAGGGGGTGAGGGCTCTGGGGTGGGGCTGGGGATGAATGATTTGGGGTGCAGGACGTTGGGATGTGGGGTCCCGGCGTCACTGCACTTCCAAGGAAGCGGCCGCCAGGTCCCTGCAGCCTCTAGGCGCATGGTCAGCCAGGCGGCTCTGCATGGTGCATGCTGCCTTTGCGCCCCCCCAGACACTGCCCCCCCCCGCAGCTCCCATTGATCACAGTTCTCAGCCAATGGAAGCTGGCACTGGGGTCGGGGTGGGGGCAGCGCGTGGCAGCTCCCTGGCCACCCCGGTGCCTAGGAGCCGCAGGGACCTGGAAGCAGCTGCTGTGCACTGCACAGAGCTAGGGCAGGCAGGGAGCCTGCCTTAGCGCAAAGCCTCTGACCGGACTTTTTACAGCCCAGTTGGCACTTCGGTGCCAACCGGCACCACCAGGGTCCCTTTTCGCCTGGGCGTTCTGGTCGAAACCCAGCCGCCCGCCAACCTGAAGTTTAGCTTCTCTCACGTCCAAAGCACCATGCCCTACAGGGGCACAAGGCCCTCCTATGCCAGACCAGGAATGGCCACGTGGGCGTTAGACCAGGTTAACTGCACTGCTCTAAAGACACTGGTCAAAGGCCCCATGGCGCCAAGCCCAAGAACTGCCCATCGCTGTGCAGGTTCCAGGAAGGACGAGCGAGGAGCTGGTTAAAAAGAGCTGGATTTTGCCCCATTGTCCCCCCACCCTGCTCTTAGTAACAGCCCAGTGACTCCCTTACACAGGACTGTGGGGGACATGTTAAAAAAAAAAAAAACCTCTGTGAGAGAAGCGAAAGCGCGATCCCGCCCAAGCACCCCCTTTCCTGAGGAGAAGTGTCACCATGGCAACGCCTCCCGCTCACAATGTCTCCCCATTGCTACTTGGCCCGGGCTGTTAGGGGAGCTGTCTTTGTGTGCTCCCCCTCTAAGGGGCCAGCGATGTGTGAATTAAACCAACCCGGCGCGGACATGCACAAACTGAACAGCGTTCCCAAGTCAAAAATCCACGCTGCATTCACAGAGGAGGCGCTGCCCTTCCCAGCCCCTTGTCTGGTTCTGTGGGTGGGGAGAATGGGATGGTTGTATAAAGTGTCTCCGGTTGGCGCTTGTGTGTGTGGGTTATTTGTTCTCCTTGAGCAGAACAATGGGGAATGTTTCCAGCTGTTTTAAGATGCTGCATTCAGCTCCTTTGCTCATCCCCCGCTCACTGCCTGCCAAGTGGCAGCAAGAACGAAAACCTTCCTGCTGTGGCGATGAGGTCAACCCACCCTGGATGGGTGCTGGGAACCCACCGGATGCTTAAAATTCAAGGGGGGGAATTGTTCCCACCTAAAAGGAATTGCGGGGTGGGGGCATGAAAGAGGACGTTGGAGAGGCTGGTGGGAATGTGTGCTCTGTGCAGGCCTGGATTTGATTCATCAGCCAAGCCCCCTCGCTCTATGTCCCAGCAGTGGCTGAGAGGGAGAGGAAAGCCTCGCATGGCTAGTCAGCCCCCTACTTGGTTAAGCAGCAGCAGTGACAAGCCTTCCCCCCAGTCCCCCTTGAGCCAAACAAAAGGAGCCCTTCAAAGGCACTAGGCTAAAATGTGCATGTGACGGGGCAAGGAAGGGGACCTGTGGAACCCGTGAGACCCTGTCTGCAGGGCTTTGGGGAGTGCCCCCAGGGGAGGGAGCGTACCAGGTGAGGGCCTCAGTGGTAACCGAACAGGACCTCAGTGGGCTTTCACCTTTGGCTACAGGGCTGGTCCAGTAACATTGCATGTAAGCTGACTGCTGTACAGTGCAAAACAGAGTTCAGATTGTTCTCAGTTTACTGTTCCTGGCAGCCCTTTCATTCCTGCTTGAAGAGACAGCAATGAGATCACGGTCCAACCCCCCCACCTCTGGCTCTGTGCACAACACAGGGCGGGGGCGGGGGGGAATCAAAAGGTCTGCGTAACTACTTACCTTGAGAAAGGCAGCAGTGTTATAGAACGGATTTCCTCTCTGCTCCACGCCACACTCATCGTTAACAACCCCGGTTCTGAAGTCAACTCATCCTTAGGTTGCAACAGAAATGAGTTTAGTGGCACCTGTATGGATGGGGGGTGGGTGAGGTTGGTTGTGGTGTGGAAGCTTTGCGCAGTGGCATATGTGTATGCGCTTGTCTCCCTTCCCATGCAGCACAAAGGTGGAGAATAATGAGTGTCTGTTCAGGTGCTGATGACCAGCCTACTTCATTGGGTTTGACTAGTTACTTTGACGGCCTGTGTTCTGGTTTCCATAGCACCAGGGATTGCTTTGGAAGCACACATACAGGTGTGCCTTTGAAAATGCATTTCCTTTCATTGCATGGGCCAGTTTGTGTTCATTTCCCAAGAATAGTCTAGGGCCCAAGTTTATGGGCCAGAATGGCTGTGGAAACAGGAATTTCTAAGTAAATGTGTGAGAATACGCGTACTAAAGTGATTTTTTTTCTTGTACTTGCAAATATTTGCACCAGCAAGCGGATGTAACTTAGCGTTACGCTTGCCCCATCAGGGAATGACAACAAGTCCCCAATCAAAGATAACGAGCACAGCTCAGATATCACATATGCACAATAAACAGCTTGTGAGCAATGGACCAGAAAGGAATTAGTTACCAAAAGTAAGGGGTGACTAGTAAACCCCTAATTGCAAAGAGACAAAAATTAAGCAGATAATTTATTTGCCCAATTTCCTTTGTTACTAAGCTTTCCTACTCCAACGCTGTTATTGCCAACCTCAGCATGAGCAGCGGGTATCATCACCCCGCCCCCCCCGCTATACCGCCCCCCCCCCCATCCAGGGCCCCTCCTGCAGTTCAGAGCGCTTTACCCTGGCCCAGGCTGGCTGGGTTGGGTGGCCTGCAGGGACTCGGCAGCTGACACTGGTGCCACGCTGCCAGGCGCACTGGGTGGGGTGGGAGTGCTGCAGCCTGGTGCTGGCAATCCTGAACACCAGGGCGGCGGGGTGGGGGGGGTGCTGTGATCATGCTGCCTGGTGCTGGGGGGCCATGATGGAGGTGCTCTAGGCTCCGGGGAGGGACGGGACCTCGGGCCCAAGGGGAGGAACTGCCGAGTCACCGGCCACCCACGAACTTCAGTAAAGCCCATTTTAAGTTCCTCAGTGCGCTGTCTGAGCTCAGCCACAGAGTGAACGAGGAAGTCCTGTTGCGGTTATGGCGCCATATAGTTGCTTGGCCACAGCAGTGGCCTAATAGCAGGCATTCCAACAGAATAGAGCCTCTTTTAGCCAAGTTCCCAGCCACCCACCCTGAACACATGCATGTGTCCAAAAGGTACACGTTATCAGAGCCAAAATCTTTCTGTCTCCGTTGAGCCAGTTAGCGTAAACAGGATGTCCGGCAGAAGAGAACAGGGGACCAGATGAAAGTGGTTGGGGCAGACACACAAGTCAAGTATTTTAAAACTGCAGGCTTTTCTCTTATGCATGCAGAAAGCCTGGGGCAGACACTTAGGAACATAGGTCTAGTCAGAAAATTGAACAGATTTTCATGGCTGTCATGAATAGCATGTCTGTGTGAACATATGAATGTATGTGTTCATTGTGCAGCTCTGAAAGTGCAGGTATAGGGTGAAGATGCATGTTCGGAGAAGGGTGGCTTGCTACGGGATTTTGCTGCATTATTAAAGCTCTCCCCCCCCCCCCCCAAGTGCTTGCGCCCATCCTGTTTTTCCCAGCCTTTTCACACGGCATTATGCCCTGTGACGCTTTACCCTGCCAGGGGACTAGGATGAAAGGACTCTGAGCTTTGTAACTGGCTTGATACATCATGCCAGGTACCAGTGGGAGTTGCTTTGCCTTAGTTTCTGACTGTGCACCAAATAAACCTTCAACACAGGGGTGATGCAAAGCCTACATCATGACTTCGCCCCTGAGTGGCATTTTTTTGCGACGAAGGCGCATCCTGCACGCTAATCTCTGCAAACCAGCATGTCTGCTGCGGGGGACACACACACACTCACTCTCTCTCTCCCCTCCCTTCCCCCCCGGGCTTTGGCAACTGGGGAAGGAGACCAGCGCTGCATAAGAGTCTCTCTGGTCCATGCCTGCGTGCTGCAGGTAGATCTCAAGACCATTCATGCAACTGGTCTGCTAGCTCCCTGAGAGAGAGAGCGCACGTGTGCGTGTGTGTCTTTTGCTGCACCCAAGCATTTACACAGGGACATGCCCGGGGAGACTGAAGACCTGAGGCCTGTCTAAGCCAGCCACTTAAGGGGGGGGGGCAGAGTGGGGGGGTGGTGCACAGGGCCACAAGATGCAACATTTCACAACTGAGTCTAGTCTCACTGCACACCCTCCTTGAAGCCTCAAACACAGCCCTGGAGAGGTGACACCTCTGTCCCATGTACACTGATGGAGACATGATTTGTAATAGCAGCAGCATCGAGAAAAGAACGAGGCCCAGAGAGATGTGCCAGACATTGAATACAAACCACACAGAGTTGAGTTAGTGACTGGCACGGTGAGTGTGGCCTGTCTAAATCACACTGGCAGGATCCGCTGGAAGTTTTAAAGCATATTGAATTGCTTAGTCTTGCTCTTCTGCTTGCTATTTCTGGCTGATTGAAATTTACACCTAAGCAGTTTTTGGTGGGCGTGCAATGTAGCTTCTGCAGTATGTACCCCTGAGCTAAGAAGCTGGCACGCTGGGCTGTTGAATCTGGCTAGCTAGATTGATTCCAAAGTCTGTATTAACCCCCAGCCAATGAAAAAATTTCTTCAGATGGCAAATGCCCAAACCTCACTGCTGTCGGCGCTGCCAGCCACATCAATACTGATTTGGGTCACTGAGGCATTGCAAGCTTTTCATGTGAGCTACTGCACTTTAGTTTCCCAGCAGAGTCTGGGCCAATGTTCTTATGTGTTGAGCCCTGATGAAACCACAACAGAGCGAGCAATAGGAAAATACGCAGGCAAATACAGCCTGGTATCATTTCCCAAGGATGGCATGGGCCTTTCCGGAGCCTGGAACTAGTGAACGGCTCAGGAAGAACTTGCTGCACCCGCCCTGGGGGATCATTTCGATTCTCTCAAATGTGATTCATGTTCCAATAGTGCTTCTGAAGTCTGTTTCACTTGACCTTTTTTCTCCCTGTGAGTGGGTAGTGCTGTGCCCGCTTGCAGTTGGCGCTGGGTGACTCATTGCTCGGAAGGCAGGCTGGTGGGACGTGTGATAACGGAGGAGCGGGCGCAGAAAGCAAGTGCCAAAGCACACCCAGCACCAGCCACCAGAGTGCTTTTTTTTTTTGTTTGTTTGGGTTTTTTTTTTTTTTTGCTTTGACACATGCTAACTTCCTGTTCGGTTTGCAGCTTAAAAATACACCCCAGGATACGCAAGAAGTTCAAGTGAAACTGGAATTGACTGTGTCAGATGAAAAGTTTGACACTCACATCACAAGCCCGTCTGGGGGCAGGGCGGGCATGGTGAAGTTTCACTCTGGGCCCAGGGTTAACAAATGATTGTTTCTTACTACTGGGGTGTGTGTGTGTGTGTGTGTGTGTGTGTGTGTGTGTGTGTGTGTGTGTGTGTGTGTGTGTGTGTGTGTGTGTGTGTGTGTGTGTGTGTGTGTGTGTGACGTCGCTGATGGAACCAAGCTGGGGGGTTGGGGGCGCGAGGACACTACAGCTCAGAAGCTCGACAGAGCTTTTTTTAAACAGAGGGTTGTTGGCTAACGTGATGTAGGCTCCGGGGTTATTGGTGAGTCCAACTGCGTGTTCCCAGAGAGCAGGAGCTTTCCGCCTGTCCTTGTTCATTAGGGTGAAGTACCAGGGGTTAGCAGCTCTGCAGCAAGCCCCCTACCAAAAAGGGGTGTAGGGCTGTGCCTGCTTGCTGGTGGTACACAGACCGGCAGGAACGTGCATGGAGGTGTGGGGAGGAGGGAAGCGGGACCATGGGCCTCCCCCATAATCAGTGGGGCCACAGTACTCCTCTGACTGCAGGGCCATGGCAGGCAGTGAGCAGAGAGAGCTTCCCGGCCCCAGGGCCACAGAATATGCCCCTGCAAAGGCAGTCAAACAAATTCCCATGCACACCCCTGCAGACTGGCCTAGTTTTGAGGCTCTTAAATGTAAGATTAGTGCTAGAGTTTGCACGGCCCCCATGGGGAAAAGGGACCAGCAAACCTGCCCCCTGAGTGATGATGGCTGCATAGGAATCTCCCTGTATTTTTTGCAGTCACTGCAGGTGCAGGCTTTTGGAAGAGGGCTCCATTAGACAAGCCTCCTCTTGAGAGTCGGATGTAGGTCCAGGGTGGAGAGAATGCGACGCTGGCTCAGGTTAGCTACTGCAGCCTGTGGGGCATGTTCACGGAACAGCCTTGTTGGGAGTTGGTTGTTGGTCTATCGTGTCGGAGGGGTATGGGCTGCAAAACCTTCAGCCCGAGCCATCCTTGAGGACCTTTATGCAGGAAATGGTTTGCGGTACGTCTTTGTACGGGAGTGATGCCAAATACTCAGGATGCAGTTCAAACTAGAGACAATAACCATGTGCCAGTGATCAGCAAATAAGCTGCTTTATTGAAAGCAAAGAATGATGGTTACCACAGGGTTTCCATGGTAACTATCAGGTTTAATTCCCTGAGAACACGTCATTTCTTTTCCAATCTATTTCTTTTAAACACATACTAGTTATGAAAAGCAGAGAGTGACGTTCCAGATACTGGAACACATAAATTAAGGTAAGTGAGCGTTATAAGACATTTCAATTTCATTTTCAAACAGATTTCTCAGAAGATTGTTTTTTTTTCCGATCCACAGAAAATGTATAAAAAAATTTCAACCCTAGATCATTCTCAATTAAAAAAACAGCACAGTAAAAAAAATTACTGTCGCAATAAGATATTTACAGACGCACCCATTATGGGCCATTTTCACTCAGCCTCTCATTGGAAACATACAGTTCTGCCTCTGCCCACTTATCCATGCAGAGCACAATTAGCCCTCACCCCCTGGGCGAGGAAGGTTTAGGTCAATGTTAGTGCAGGAGCAGGGGATTTGCACAGCCATGAGTGTCTGTCCACTGGAGCAGGTTATGCAGCGAACTACAGTTGTCTCCCTTCAGCTGCGGATCCTCCATTGACCAGAGGGGGCACTGTTGAGCAGCGCAAGGCGCTCCTTTTCCCAGATGCCAAGTATGGAGCTTCCACAGCACTAAGGCCCAGATCCTCACAGGGATTCAGGCTTCTGACTCCCATTGCGTTCAGCAGGCCAGCAACCATGATCCAGCATCTATCTTGAGTCTCCACCAGGCCCCTAGCTACTGGGCCAGCCCAGAAATGGTGCTTGGGAGAAAGGGGTGTTTCTTGATAGCTGCTTGCCCAACTTCTCTCCTCCCCTCGAGCTCAGTGGTGAATGGGACCAATAGCTGTGGCAGAGACTTATGCATTCAGGGGCTAATGCTGATCTCACAATACCGACGGGACTAACTCCATTGTAGCCAGTGGAATTGCACCAGTGGGGCACCCAAATTGGACCCTTAGTGGCAATCCTCCCAGAACTCTTTATTCCCCCTCTGCATGAGCATCTAATGCCCCCGGACAGACCCAGCCTGAATGTTTTCGCTCCACTGAACCTGAAGTATTCATTGGTATACACAGTGCATTCTACGTATGTTAATAATTGGCCCTGATGGACACTAGTGTTAGGGACAAAACATTTGTAGCACTTTTCCCCCTCCGCGAAGATGCTCCAGAGGCAAGGGTAAGTGGGCAGAGACTTTGCACTGAAGGGAGACGTTATGTCTCCATATAAATATAGCATAAACATGGACACAGCATGTATGCATCTCTTTGCAACCCTCCCCCACCCCCTTTATAAATGTCTTTAAATTATCCTATATAAATACTGCATAGCTTTATAGTACTGAAAATATTTCAGCGAGGCATAGGGAACTCCAGTGAACAGAGTCAACATTGATTCTCGGCTTCCACCACCAACCCCTCTCCTTGCTCCCCTTCCCCCAGCCTGTCTCCCTTCAGTGCTACAGTGAGCTGGGATTCTGAGAGTCCAGCTCGAAACACGACAAAGTACAAAATTCCTCCAGGGCATTTCCTGGACTCAGATCCAGTGTGTCCAGAGAACTGCCCCTGGAGCCAGCAAACTTCCCCTGCTCCCCCCAGCATTGGAGGGAGGCAAGAAAGGGGAGCAGAGGGGAGGTATTAACCCCCCCCCCTCCTGCCACAACTATTATCAATGAACCTTCATCTGAAACAGTATCCGGAGCCGAAGGATCAAGGGTTGGGGGAGGCAAGTGAATGGGGTGGGTAGGTAGTGGAATAAAGCAGGTTGACTTTCTGGGAAGCGGGAAGAGAAGGGAGCGAGGGTTGGGCAGAATGGGATAGAGAGAACATTTAAAAGTAAAATTCCAGGGGAAAAAGAACGCCATGGCAGTAAAGAGCTGGCCCAGGGCACACACTTATTCCACATACATTCTATGAGAATTGCAAACACTGCAAAGCAACATGGAGAGCCACGCAGGCTGGTGTCCAGGACACTTACCCTTCACAAGCCAGCCTGGCCCCTGGGCCACACGTGTAAGTGCTCAGGGCCGAGCCTTTCCCACCTACCCCCGGCCTGTCAGAGGAGGCGGCAGACAGCACCACAAAAATCTGCTCTCTCCGCCTGCAGGGGAGATGAGGGGCCGCACAGCAGCCTATAAACCACACACACTGTGCATTATCACAGCAATAAGAACCATTCGCCTCGCAGCAGGGAAATCACATGCACACATACAGGTCCCACAAGCCCTTCGGATACCAGGGAAACTTGGGACGAGGTTGACGGGGACATGCGTCTCCTAGTACACCACATTCGGGGGGCACCATGGCGTGTCTGGGTACAGCAAGCAGTGAATGGAGCGGAACCTGCAAGAGAGGGAAAAACCAGCGATCAGCACCCGAGCCAAGACCTGCTCACAACACTTACACCTCTTTCCCATAGCTGCATGCAGCAGCCGGGTGAAGGCTAGTTCTTTGAGGGTCTGTCTACACTGCAGCTCTGAAGTGGGACTGCAGCACGTGTAGACAAACCCACACTAGAGCAAAGCTAGCTTGAGTAACAATCGCAGCGAAGCTGCACCAGCATGGGTGGTGGCCATGTGAGTATGGACCCAGGGCCCTAGGCAGGCAGCTTACAGCTAGCTCAGGTACGTCTACAAGTGCTGCAGTCCCACCTCCTGATTGCCTGAGGGTCATTTCAATTGCTCTTTGCCTGTCTTTAAAGCCCAGGCTTCCTCGTTGTACGGGGGTAAAAGGAGGAACACATCTGGTTGCACACGAATGTGGGGGTCTGAGGAAGATGCAGCTCACCTGGATGGATCCTCATCAGTGGAGAAAGCTCCCTTCATGTGGATGGAATTCCTCTTGTTTTCAAACATGCCATAGCTCAGCGTCACCTGGAGAGCACAAAGGTGAAGGTGTTGCTAGGGCAAGAGACTGCTCTTGACAGAGGGGCAGCATGGCCCAGTGATTAGGGCACTAGCCGGGACCTTGGAGACCTGGGTTCCAGATCGTGCTCTGCCACAGACTTCCTGTGTGACCTCGGGCAAGTCACTGAGTCTCTCTGTGCCCTATCCGTACAATGGGGTAACGGCCTTGCCCTGCCTCACAGGCAGGGTAGGAGGGAAATACAGTAATGACTGCAAGGCACTCAGACACTGTGATACGGTCCAGTAGCGAGGTCGCTGTCTCGTTTACAGCACTAGGAGAGCTCTAGCAGAGATAACCCAGGGGTTTGGAGCCTCCTTCCTGCTGAGGTGGTGTCACTTTGGGTTCAATCCCAGGTTCTCAAGAGTAATTTCCTAAGTTCCTGGCCCATTGTGCACTGGGGTAAGAGGCCTGCTGCTCATTGCACACAGCTATCCTGGTTCTGTGCTCATGCAAGAAGGGGTGAGAACAGAAATAACCCCGCTCTCCTGTTCTACCTGTGATCATTACCAGGGCTCTAGGATCTGACTATGTGGCCTTTCCCTAAAGCGCTTCTTGGATGCGGCCAGGTTTACCTGTTTGTGAATCTCTGTCTTGGGCACCTGGTGGAGGTTCTCCAGGTGGGAGTGGAAGAGATTACTCCGGATAAGCTTCACTCCTAGCACGGACTCTATGATATACCCGATGGTGCAGTCATCTGGCAGGCGGATCTTTTCTGCTGTGCTCATGAAATGACCCCCACTGTAGGAGACAGAAGGGAGCACGTGAGTTCACCCTGCACTGAGTTAACTATCCTCAACGTTGCGCCAATGGGTCTCAACCCGGAGTTGGAGACACGCCCTACCTCCTGATGGGGCAGGGGTGGGGGAGGAATTCAGCCTCTCTGCCCTTTCAAATGACCTCAACCCTGGCTTACAGAGAGAAATGTCTTTAGGACTAGAGCAATTTAGTCTCCCTCCTAACTTCTTTGTGGGTCTCTTCTGAACACCCAGTCGGATGATGTGGACTTCAGTCCACTAGATGTTGGGATGGAATCAACAAAGTCCACAAAGAGTTGGACTTCAGGATGCAGTTGAATTTCAAGTCACCAGTGATCTCTGATCTTCTGTGTCCTCCCCCATCGTGACCTGCACAGAGGTAATCCAGGACTTCCTAGAAGTTTTATGAAACATCAGTGCCAAGTGCTGATTCCCTTACCTCGCCCATGGGCTCATCTTCAGCGCCAGCCCGCGACTAATACAGAAACCTGCTCCCCCAGTGGCAAACCAGAAATGAACAGGATGCTGCGAAAAAGACGGGAAGCAAAACAGCGAGGCTTAAGACCGGTCCTTTTCCCTGTCTCCTCGTGGACTTCTTACTAACTTAGGCAACAGAAAGAGAATTCTCCCAATTGTCTCGACTGCTCCCGGGTGGGTTAAACTGACCCAAACCTCCATCTGCACACAGGAGGCACATCCAAGCCTGGTGCTGAGGAGTGGGTTCCTGTTAAAGTCCATCTCCATTCCGAAATGATGACATTTTTCAACATATCACCAGCTCAGTAAAAGCTGGAAACCCCCCACTTTGGGCTCAGTTGGCCAATGGACTTTTGCCTCCTGTTAGCCCAAGTAAACCCACTGTCCTACTCTCTTACCATCTTGTTCTCACTGATCCGCTCTGTGGCTTGAATGGGTCGGTCCAGACTAGGTTTGCCGATGTAGATGTCCTGTGTGTGGGGGTAGCCAGACAGCAACTTCACCAGGGTCTGGACATTCACATAGTTATCATCATCCACATGGCAAAACCACCTGGAGCAACAGAAGCAACCCAGTTAGTCCGGTAATGCTCAGCACGCCCAGAGCTCCTTCCAGCAGAGTGCTTTACAACGCAACCGTAGGTAACTGTTATCCCCATTCAGCACAGGGAAAATAAGGTGCAGAGAGTCTGAGTGATTTAATCAAGGCCACGCAAGCAGAACCCGCTCCTAACCCCCTGCACCAGTCACTAGCCCGTCCTGGGGCAAGGCCTGTTCATGGAAACTGAAAGAATCAGGCAGCCACATTGTAGCTGGTCACCAGAAGGCTCTGCAGCTTGAGTCCTCCCCCGCATTCCCAGCACTTTCACCTGGCCACACATGTGGTCTCACGTGTGTACAAACTGACATGCATACGGACACATCCCACACGCACTCTCTCGCTGTCTTTCTCTGGACATTAATTTCCTTCTTACTTTCTCCCGGACTCGATGAACTTGTCGTACTCCACGGCCATCTTGCAAGACAAAGCCTGGCGGCTGTGGGCGGCGGAACAGTTGGTGTTGATGACATTGGCTGCGGTGGGAAGAGGGTGGGGGAGAGAAAAGGGACAGGACAGTCAGTCCGATGAGTCTCTCTCTCGCTCCAAAACCACAGTCAAGCTGCTTGAACGAACGAAACTGCCTGTCCACCAGCCAAGGCTGCCCAGGAAGCAGAGGTGGCAGGGAACTGCCCCCTCACTGAGTGCAGGGTTCACAGGCAGCAGCAGGGGCAGCTACTTTCCTCGCACATACAAGGGAAGGGAAGGGAAGACAGTCCTGTTATCCTCTCTGCAGCTGGCCAAGAGAGAGCGTCCTAGGAGCAAAGGGAATTGTTTCCAAGGCTGCGTGAGATAAAGTGAGCTTAAGAGTTCTTACAAAGGGGTATTGCCGAGTCACGAGAAGGAGAAGGGATCGGCCCTATCTCAGCACTACCCGAGCTAAGCACACATTTGGCCACCACATCCCTGCATTGCAGGGCTGTGCACTCAGGCCCCAGAAAGGGGGTGGGGGGAGCCTGTGAACTGGATCCTCTAGCCCCTCTGCTGAGGTCTGTTAGCCAGAATCCTGGCCTATTCATGCTGCATTTTCCCAGCACCGGCCACCTGTTATTTGCTGGGCCATCTCAAAGGGAATTGATTCAGGGCCTGAAAGGGAATCATTTACATCAGAAGAATAGGGAGGGCCTGCCCCAGACTCGAGGGGAGGGGCTGCTGAATAAACACTCACTGAGTAAGTCCCTTTCCCGCCCTCTGGTGAAAGCTACTTGGGTTCCAGTTAATCACAGTGCTCTGATGGGAAAAATCCCTAGAAAGGCACCTTGTTGCTCTCCCCTGCCTCAGAAGGGAGACACAGGATCAAACCGCTGCAGGGCAGATGGCTGCACTGAGCGCTTTACCAAGGGCAGGTGGGGGAAGGGATGGTGGCAGTGTCCTTTGTGACCTCCATTATCTCTGACAGGGGAATCTCAGCTGGGTACCACTGTAACAAGCCGCCTCGTTCTCAGAGCAGCATTCTCCTCACTCTGAGATCCTCAAGGGGGCGCCACCACCGCATTCAATTTCTGCCCCGGCCTTGAAAGCCACCTCCTGAGTCCTGGCTTGGAGCAAGACCAGGCCAAAGGGCACAAATCGGGGTACTGTGAATTAGTAAAGGGGACAGCCAATGATTTCAGTGGTGTCACACTGATGTAACAGAGGGCCAGACAGCCACAAGTGCCCAGCACCCACCAGCTCCCTTTGTGACCAGCTTTTTCAGAACAGATCTGCACCCAAATTGCTCAGCTGGCTTGAAAATCCGGCTGCCTGTTTTGCACCTAAATGCTGTTTCAAAAATCTGGTGCCAGCTGTGGGCACCTCTGAAAATTCCAGCCTAAGGGCAAAAGTTGGCCCCTTTTAACTATTTAAGAAAAGTTTTCTACCATCTAAAGCTCCCCCCATCTCACCCCCCAGATGGTTTAGTCCCCTCGTTCCTGAAATCATGGAGCGGGAGGGAGGGAAGTAACTTGGGAGGCCGAACTACTCCAGCCTCAGAGAGCAACGACACGTTCATCTTGCGCTTACTGCTGGATTCAAAGAGCCCACTGAGGTGCCTAAACTTCTACCAGGCTCGCGCCAGCCAGAAAGGAGACCAGCATGGGACTGGCGGACTCACCTGTGCGTTTCTTCAGTTCCTCATCCTCCCCATCGGTGAAGATGAAGGTCTGAAAGAGACGATAACACGTCATTAGAATTGACATGTGCCTTTCCCCTGGGGGAATTTACGTCTGCTGCATTCCATTTTCCAAAGATTTCCAGGCAGCAGGTGCTGCTGGAGGAAAAGGGCCGGCTACTGACCACGGCTATTGCCCAACTGCCCTAACTGCGGGGTCGGAAAGGGCAGAAAGTGACTTCAGCATGATCAAGGCCTGCTGGGAGGGGGTGTTGATGAAGCTTTTTGTAATGGTTCTGTCTTAGCTGCACTAGAGGCTGAACCATTCAATACCCATCAAGGGGTCAGGGGGAGTGGGTGCTTGTCACTCATTTCTTCTGAAGGCCCAAACCTTAACCCTAGATCCAAGCACCCCTGAACTTGGAGGCAATTTGAGGGCCAGCTCTGAGCTCTGTGGCTCCAGCCCGTCTCTGCTTCTCTTTAAGGAAGCTATTGGGTTAAAAATCTCAGCGTAATGAACATATTGATCACAGCCCATCACAGAGCGAGGATAACAATCAATACACTCATTGGAAGTGGGGAAGAGGGTGGGCACCAGGGCTGTGAGCTGGGATCGCTGGACTGGAGGAAATTTTGGAAAACGGAAGGATTTGAAGGATCTCACTGAAACACACACAGCAAACGCCTCCCTGACAAGAGGGAAAGGTGCGTAAGGTTTCACCCTGAAAGCAGGTGTTTCCCCTTAAAAGTAGCTGGGTGAGATGCACACCCGCTGCGGCTTCCTCTGCAGGGAGCCACGTGTCTTCATTTTAATCCCCATCTCTGCCCCCCGCCACACACCCCATAAAAAATAAACAGCACAGAAGGCCTGACAGGGAAGCAAAGGGTTAAAGCGCCCCTTGCCTCAGGGGAGAGAAAATGGAAACAGTGTCTGCACCGCCTGCTTCCCAACCTCCTCTGCGGTGGAGGTGTGTTCCCCCCTCCCCGGTTTTGAGCTGCAGTCACAGTTACTTGGGTTTTACCACGCGTGTCTGCCCACATCTCTGGAACATCATTTCAATGCCAGGGCCCAAGTGTGTAACAACATGGGCCTTCAGCACACAGCCACAGGGCAAGGGGCACAACCTAAGAACGCAGCGGAGGCAGCCGCTTGCAAAGCGGAGGCCTCAGTTTCTTTAGTTGTATTGAGTTTTCCATGATCTTGCTGTTGAGCTACAGCATATGCTGTGAATAAGCACCAGTACCAGGCAGTGGGATTGCACCAGATAGATGTGGGGTGGAGAGGAATGTGGGGCTGAGTGGAGGGACCTACAGTCACATGTAATGAGATGCAGCTGAGCTGTGGCCTCACTTAGAGAGACAACATGCTAAGGAGCCACTTTTGCTCCCATTGAAACCAGTGGGGTTCTGTCACTGACGTCAGTGCTGGCTCAGGCCCTGAGGCTCATGAGTGGAACTGTGTCTTTCCAAAGGCTTGCCCTGGTCAGCCCACCTAGCTCTGCTAAACACTGTGTGCACGGGCCACTGCATGGCTATAAGCAGGTGTGTTTGCACTGCTTGTCCATGGTGTGCGGAGGCAGCCTGCTGGCTTCATCCCACACCTGTGTCAACAGCATGCACCCACTTGGCTCTGTCCCAGCACCCTGAGCTAGAACCCCCCCCTTCTGCGGCCTCCCTGCCCGTCTCGGAGCCTTTGTTTATTGAGCTGGAGGTCAGGTGGCAGCAGCTGCTTAGCTCTGGCACGAGCCCGGCTTCGCCCAGCTTGCTGGGACCAGGATGTCAGCCTTGATCAATGCAGCTCCCTGCACCTGTCTGTGTGCTCGTGTGTGCAGAGCGGGGTGCACCTCCACCCCTGCACTCAGCCAGCTTCCCAGGTAACTGAATCGCCTTCAACTGCCGCTTGGACTGGTGCCCAACGGCAAACTCCACACACACACACCCCCATTACCTGAGCCACCTGCCTGGCCGCACTCCCTTATTTACATAGCTAATTCTCAGCATATGTTGGCTGGCTCCAGGGGACCATCTTACTGGTTTACCCTGGACTTTTTTGGGGGGGACTGGGGGGGAGGGAGGCAATGGAGGGGGAGGGAGGGGTGAGAAAGCAAT
This sequence comes from Mauremys mutica, assembly GCF_020497125.1. Taxonomy (NCBI): domain Eukaryota; kingdom Metazoa; phylum Chordata; order Testudines; family Geoemydidae; genus Mauremys; species Mauremys mutica. The sequence goes on along the minus strand of NC_059082.1, from coordinate 75,533,079 downwards.
CTCAATCAATCAGCGTGTAGCAAACAAAGCCACAGAGAGAGAGAAGAAACCACAACCAGCTGCCAAGCGCTGTAAAAACCAGACACGCACAAAAGCGCAAAGGAAGAAAGACAAAGAGAAACTGGAGGGGGGCAGAGGCCTGGGAACGATGAATTACAAGTGAACTGGAAATTCGTCGCCACCCATCAGTCAGTCCAGCCCCACAGTGGGATTTTTTTTGTTCCCGGAGTGGGGGACAATAGCTTGACTGCGTCTGCCTGACTTTACTCAGTCCAGGAGAGTTAAGCAGCAATGCGTTTGCTCCCCCATTAGCATACAGCTGGGCTGGTTAACTCGGGGGCGAGGGAGGGGAAGCCAAGTTGGTTTGCTCCGGTCCCCGGGGTAGGGAAGTGGCTGGGAAGAGCAGACACTGCAGGGCTCCTGAATGGAAGGGGGGGGGGGGGGCTGGGCCCTGGGCTCACTGGGGGGGGGGGTTGCAAGTGGCCTTTTTGGTCTAAGAGAACAGAGCTGACCTGAGGCGTGAAAGCCAATCTACCAACGGGGGCATGCAGCCATCGTGCAATTGCATGTGTGCCAATGCTTCCAGGAAAGGCACAAGATGGCTTGGACAGACAGCACCTGAGACCGGGGGGGGGCAAGAGTGCACATGGGCTCTGCTCCTTCCCTGAGAAAGGGGATCCCGCATGGGGGGGAACCTCACACAAAGGGCTGGGTGGTGTTACAATGCCTAAGAAGAGTTTGTTACGCAAAGCAAAATAAGGAGGCTCAACTCTCAGGCTTCACGGCATTAGCTGCTCAGTTACAGGGCCCACGGAGGAATGCCCCCCCCCCCACATGGGCTAACAGGCATGGGGCAGTCAGTTGGAGGGAGCGTCATGGAGGGCAGGGCATAGGCATCACCTAGCTGTCAGCATCAGGAGCAGGATGCTGCACTAGCGGTGGTAGGGCCCAGGCTAGGTTCAGGGCTGGGGAACGGGACGGTATGACTTGATCTTCCCTGTGGCACAACGGAGATCGCTCACCTGGCCTGGGGGGCGTGGAGGGAGAGGGCAGGCGAGAGAGAGAGAGACAGACAGACAGACACACACACCCCCACCCACCCCCGACTGGGACCTTCTCCTGACTGAGGGAGTCTATAAAGCCGCCCCAAGGAGGGGCGAGGCCTGTGGCTGTGACTGCATTCTGAGATGAGTTGGTTTGGTCTCAGTCACGGTGACTGCCAATGGTGGGCATCCTCCCCCTCCGCCCACTATCCATTTAATCACTCTCTTTGGAATGTGTCAAAGGGGGCCAGCAGCCGGGGGCGGGAGACCAGATCCCTTGCAGGATGCCCACGGGGGATTTAATGCAGAGGAAAATGTTTGCTTGATTAGATCAGGAACGATGTCTCCGGCAACTGTGTCTTTGCCTGCTCTAAAAATAACCCCCCAACTAATTCTCCAGCTCAGCTGCTATAAATAGACTGAAGTGGACATTTGTTTATTATTAGCCAGCATTGAAAGTTGTTATTCCGATGATGCCGCCCCTCCCACACACAGGAGACAATAACTATCTCCCGGCCTCTCAGAGGAGCACTCTGCCACTACTCCTCGCAGGCAGGGAACTGCGTGACCCCTTGGACGGAAACTCAGCCTGCCCGCCTGTCTCCCTGCTGCCTGGGCAGGAAGGGTAGAGCCTGCACCCAGCCCTACGTGATACCTCGGAGGGACTATCTCGCCTTTGCAGGTTCACCGCCTCCCACCCTCTTCCTGCATCTCCGCAAAGCAGGAACCCAGCCAGAAGGTTCAATTAAAACCAAAACAATGACAGCCTCTCTCTCTCTCTTTTTTTAATTAGCTTGTCTACATTTCTTGTAGATGAGATCTCCCGTTTCTGTGACCTCCCCCCCTCACGGGCAGGTTTCCAGGATCCGCTATAGGACACAGGGCTCTATAGGCAGGTCAGCTGGGAGGAAAGATGTCTGGGGAGAATGGAAGGGAGGAAATAGACCAGAAGAGAGGAAAAGTGGAAAAGAAAGGCAGATGGGGATGTGTTTGTTCCCTGCCAGGATTACAACAAAGCCTGGGGATTCGCTGCCTCTCAGCCACACAGTTCATCCTCCTTGGGCCTGGCGAGGCCCCTCTCTAAGGCAGTTACGGTCTCAGATCTGCTATGTGGTTAGACAGTCAATGGATGCAGTGCCCCATCCTTAACACTCCCCTTCGATTTAGATCAGGGGTTCTCAGACTTTTGTACTGGTGACTCCTTTCACACAGCAAGCCCCTGAGTGCGACCCCCCCTTATACATTAAAAACACTTTATACATTTAACACCGTCATAAATGCTGGAGGAAAAGCAGAGTTTGGGGTGGAGGCTGACAACTTGTGACCCCCCCATATAATAACCTCGTGACCCACTGAGGGGTCTCAACTCCCAGTTTGAGAACCCCTGATTTAGATCCTCTGCTCCTTGTGGCTGCTGGAAGGCTGCTTCATTGGAAGGAGACTGGGGCAGGGAGGGTGGAGGCTGGGCATAGGTAGAACCGGGCCCACTACACTCAACTGCTAACTTACATTAAAAGCTTTTCTATTCTCTCTCTGCACAATACCCAAATCTCCAGCTGTGATGCTCAGGTCACCCTCACAGGAACGGAGCCAGGGCATATGCACAGCTGAAGCTCTTGCTAAACCACAACAACAGAACCTTGCACATTCCCACTGATGACTTGAGACTCAACGTGTATTTTGAAGCTGCTAGGAGAGGGATACAATGAAAAGCCAGGACAGAGCCTCCCAACATGGTCTTCGTTCGTTGGGAAGCCTCATTTAACACTTGAAGAGCCTTCGTGGGGATCCCAGCAAATGCACAGCAGCAGTGTATTGTGTAAAAGCCAGTGTCCCAGCCAGTGGGAGCTCACTACAGCGTCTGCAAGGAAACCTTTAGTGATAGGTGGGGAGATAGTTGATTTTTAGTGTAAACTGGAAGGTGCGAGGATTAGCCTGTGCACATGTACACACACAGTGCATCTATCAGCTCTGAGCCTGATTCCCCTCTCCCCCCACGGTAACTCCCCTGACTTCAGTGCAAGATGCTGGACCTGAGCAAAGTTACTCCTGATTGACAGTTGTACAAATGGGAGGTGAATCAGGCTCTGTAGGCCTCCACTCAGTCGTGAGCTGCACCTCCCTAGATCTGGGATTCAGTTCCATAAATGTCTGGAGGACCAAAGCACGGGCCAGGCTGCTGTTAGCGGGCAGAGGTGCTCTGGGCTCTGTGAACGCTCTCCCTTCCCCTCTCCTTCAGAGTCTCTCGCTTGGCATTGGTTAGAGCTACTTCTGCTTTAGGAGTGCAAGGAGTTACATCGCTCTTTTCTCCCCCATGCTTACGTCCCCTTGTCTCCGCTTGCTCAGTGGCTGCATTGTCTGGCCAGGGACCCTGACTCGGGACACACAGGAAGCCTCATTGTTCTAAAAGCTGCAATTTAAAGAAACACAGGATGCCAAATCCTTCTCCAACAATAGCGGCCACCGAAGAATAAGGCCAGGACAATGCACTTTACCCTGCCAGGTTCCTTAAACTGCGGCATAATGGGGCTTGGAGAGAGACATCAAGCCACTGGTGTGCGCTTCCCCCCCCATTCTGTACCACAGGGATTTGCTAGAGGAACTCAGCTCCCAGCACAGGGTGCTCTCCTATCTGTTCTGCTGCTGCACAGCATGTCCTGCCCAGCCTGGCCCAGCTCCCTGCATGGGGGAAGGAGAGACCTGCCAGTCCAGACTGTCACATGGGGGAAAAGGTTTTTCCTCCATTTCTCTTTTCTTAGTGACTCACTTCCCCTTATTTGCAGTGAAATCCTAGCTCAGCCCTTGCAGTTGCTCACAGCTCCCCGGCTGATCTTACTTGGTGACGAACAACAGTGTGGATGGCAGGATCCAGCCATAAGGCTCCTATTCCATCCACCTAGCAACCAGGGAAAATTGGTCCAATTGCCTTTGTCCAAGAGCGAGTCAGTTTTGTGGCATCTTAAAAACGGACCAGAAATACCTTCAGGGATGACACTCTCAGGAGACAAACGGCTGTGTCTTACTGCTGACCCTCTCCTCACCCACTCCTGCCTCAACTGAATTGAAAACAGGAACCAACAGGATGCATGTTGCACAAAGGACCTTATGACCATCCATTGCATAAGTCTCATCCCTCCCTTTCCCGGTACTGGTGTCATTTCCCCTCCATCATGCGTGACCTGATCTGGTAAGGGGGCCGCGCCCCTTCAGCTCCCATTGAACCCAAGGAGAGCTCAGGTGCATACAGCTTCTGGGGCCTAGGCTGGGGTCCTTGGAGCAGGGGCTTGCCAGTGTTGTGTCTAAAGCACCATGCTCTCCTGCAAGAAAGAATGCAATGACTTTAACCTGGAGGACAGTGCCTAAAAGTAGACAGCCCTCCCTGGCCCTAGGATGTTTTTTGGGGGGGGAGACACCTGTGCGCATTGGTCGATCTGTCAGGTGGCAACTGTGTCATTTTGAAATTGGCACTGGGAGGATCGCAGCAGGTTTGGCTGGATGGTTCCAGTTCATTGCTGTACCCTCCAGATGGAAAAGTCACTACTCAGGGGAGGAAGGAGGAGAGAATTAGCAGCTGGAACAGGTTCCTGCCTGGCTTTTGTCCCCTTGCAGCACATGTTTACTGCAAACAAACCCAGCTCAAGCCCTGATGGGCCAAACAGCAAGTACAAAGCTAAAAAAAAAAAAAAAAGGCAGCTGGGGAGAAAGTCACCAGCTCATTTCAATGATTAGTTTGATGGCCCTGGCCTCTTTCTTGTCTTAGCTGTCTGAGCTGTGACTTTCCCCTGCTGCGGGGGCTGGGGGTGGCACAGAGACCCCTAATCTCAGAACATGATCTTTTTAACCAACAGGAGCACGTGAATCCTGAGGTTACAAGGCAACCCCAAACAGGAGCAGCGCGCGCTCTCGCCCCTTCGCTTTTCAGTAACTTCTCTGTAATTTAAAACGCTATTATTTTTAATAATCCCCCTTTGAACAATGAGCTCCTTGTGCAATGAGAGACCCACCCCTCTCTCCCCCTACTTCACGCTCTACACGTGTCTTTCGCAGACTTATATTTCAAGTGCTTTTATTGAAGTCTGAGTAGAAATACCTCATTGCTTGGGGCATGCAATTAACAGCATTACACGCCCCCAGATCATCGGGTGTCCAAGGATAACCCTGCCCTCCATTTAAAACAAATACCGTCTCCCATAGAATACATCCCTGCCTGGGAGATCTGCCTTCATACAGGCCTGAGCCTGAGAAGGAATGAGCATCTACAGCTCCTGTAGATGTCAGCTGGTGTTGCAGGGGGCTTAGCACCTCCCCGATTCAGGCCCCATATGTGTTTGTCTTTAACCTGCCCAGGTTTGAAGGGAGAGGAGCTTTGCACTTAACCCAGGGAGCTGTCACTCCCCTCTGGACGGGAACTGCAGTGGAGTGGCCAGAACTGGCTTGGCATGGCTCCCCGACAGCCAAGTTCCACCTGCTGGGTTGGACAGAGCCCACACCTGTGTTTGGAGTGTAAACAGGACACAGAGCTATACTTGCTGTGTACACATGAATGCATAAGGCCCATTGGGAGCATGTCAGCACACAGCACACCCCAGCAGGCCGTTACCCCCGAGGACAGGGATTCTAGCCAAGGTGCTAGGAAAATTTGGGAACTGCTTGTGCTCTCTGGAGGTAAACACATTCCTCTTAAGTAAACTAGCTGGAATAGGTATCAGGACCTGCAATTATCTGCCAGACTTCTGGAAATGAGAATATCCTTGCAACAGAGTTAATCACGTTGCTCTTCCATGCATCTCCCGGGAGCAAGCCCACCAAGCTGCTCGGAGAACATTCACTCCGGGCCCTGTACCAGGAGCATGGTCCTTGTGCAGTCCTGTCACTGCAACTCCTCAGCCTCAGCAGGAATTCGGGGGGTGGGAGGGCTGGATGAACTTGCATTTATGATTTTGTTCACAATGTTCGGGCTTTTTTTTAAGTGCAAACACTCCCCAGACCACTCTGTTGCATGCAAAGTATTGAAGTGCTGAGTCAGCCACAGCTGCAAACTCTCTTCAAAAGATGCTGGCGAGGAGGAACAACCTCTCTCCAAAAAACAGCCTGTCTGGGCTAGCTCATTTGGAGCAGGGGACTAGGCGCAGGATTGGGGGGCAGGGGTGAAGCCCAGGCCTATCCACTCTGCTCAGATAAAAGGAGGGGGGGTCCCTACCACATGATATCATTGCAATATCTTGGATCAGACAGAACACAGGAAACCGAGGCTATTGTATGTTGAACAAAGAGTACCCATGAAGACAACACAATAGCAGTTCCCCCTTCCTATCATCTCTCCAAACTGGAACCACCTGGCAGATTTAACCCCTTCTCCTCTATTTTACTTAACTCTTTAGCCATTCATTTAAAAACAAACATGGCCCTGAGTGCAATTACAAAGAGGAAGGTTCCGATTTTGATTCAGAAGGGGAAAGGGGGATGGACGGACAGACCGGGAGGGTTGTTCTCTGCTTTGGCAGAACTAGACGTGTTTATTAGCCAAAGGGGATTCTGGGCGAGTCCCTAAGAATTTCCACTCCTGCCCTGCAGCCAGGGTGCAGAGTAGCATGAACGCTGGGAGGCTGTTGGCAAAACAAAAAAGAGCTGGTCCAGGACCCAGAGAAGGGAGGCCTGACTCAGACTTTTAGCACAGGCAACTCCTCAGCCGAAAACCCCCCTTAACTAATCCAGAGCATTGTTCATATGAAGCACTGAGCTTCAGCCAGCTCTCTCGCAAAGGAGAAGCTTCCAGCAAAAGCGCAGAGCTTACCCGAGGGCAGGAACTTACCACTATACCACCCACACCTCTAGCCTCCCCCCCGCACACTACACTCTAAGGTGCACAGATAGACCATAAGCGAAAGCAAAAGAGGAACTAACAGTTCGGGAAGCCAGGGGCCCCCGAAGTTGCTGTTGCAGAGCTTCTTGGTAGGGGAGGGTCTCAGAGAGGAAACTGTGCAGGGGCAACAAAAGCCGTCAGGCCCGTTGAGATGGAGGGTCAGTTTCCTGGTTACCGCAGCCAGGCCAGTGTGGAAAGACTGGGACACATTCCCCCCACCCCCTTGCCAGCTCGCTGTCCTTCCGCCTGCAGGAGTTTTCAGTAACTTCAACTCTCTCTCCAAGGCTTCTCCCTCAAGTGCTGTACAAGAGCATCACTCAGCAGCTTGTCAGTTGGGCACCTCTCTGAGCTGCAGCCCCCCTGGCTTCCTGGCCCTCATCTCTAGGCAACCTGACCTGGACACCGCAAGCTCCAGCTCCCCGGTTCCCATGGAAAGCACCACACAAGAGGCTGTGAAGCCTTTTCTCTGCGCTTGGGAGAAAAGAGGCTTTGTTAGCTTGCCCAGGGGGACAGCGTGAGAGCTGAGACTCAGGACTCTGGGAATCCAAACGGACAAACGAAACAAAACAAAACCCCAGAAGAAAGCCAGAGCCCATGAGAAAAAGAGAACAGCCATTCCCAGGATCGTCCGTAGGTGCTCAGGGCATTTCTCCACCTCCAGCCCACCCCTCTTCTCAGAGGCTGCCGAACATAAAAGAGCAGCTAAGAGTTTCCACTAACTAACCATGGCAGGGAGAAAGAAGCAGAACCACTGCCAGGCCTTTGAGATCTCCTGAGTAAAGGAGCAGGTCCACTCCCATAGAAGCCAGTGGCATTCACAGAGACCTTACAGCTTGTCAGCAGCAATGTGTGACTGAAGTGTCCAATGGAAGTGATGCCGTAAGTCAGCTGCAAATTATTCCTGAGTGAGAAACATGAGTCCACCTCACCGCATGGCAGGCCCAGAGAGAGCCCGTAAGGAAATGGGTGACGATGGAAGGGGATGAATTGGGGAGAGAAAATGGGAAAGTCTCATTCTGTTAAGAACAGGCATAATCTGCTTGGGAAGCTGTTTGATGATCAAAATAATTCCAGAGTAAGGAGAGCAAATGGCAAAAGCAAGTTTCCTAAGGAAACAAGTGGATTTACTTTTTTTTTTTTAAGTACTAGAATAATGGACAAGACACTGGTGGAGAGTGTGAGACGATTGCTCACGAATACAGGGGGCTTGGGGGGAGAGGGAGAACAGATCAGGCTGGTGATGAATTCTCTCAGCCAAAGAGCGTACTGGTGGCCAGACACAATGACTAATAATGGTCTCTTCTGGCCTTAAACTCTACAAAACCCCACAGTATTTCTGGTTACCAAAATTTCCACCCAAGCTGACTGTATTCCATAGCTCTCTCAGCCCCAGAACCCGGAGTCAGCTGATCTCTCCCTCTGTCTGTGCATTTTGAGCACACCCACCACTGCAGTATCTGGGTACCAGAAATCTACCCAGTGCCCTGCAAATGATGTCGTAATTCAGACTTGGCCTCACACTGAAGTATCTAAGTACATGCCTGGCTTCTGAGAGGATACCACAAGAGGAAAGACATCTCCTTAGGCATCAGAGCCAAGGTGCTACAGTCTACAGATGCTGGGTTCTATTTCTGGCTCTGCTGTTGCAACTTGGTGTGTTACTTTCCCTATCTGCAAGACTGGGATAATGTTAGTCACCGTGGTAAAGTGCTTTGAGATCCACTGGTAAAAAGTGCTACATGGCTTTATTATTACTGCTTAGGCTCCATATCAAGGTATGGGCCAGACGGTGCCCTCTGAAACAGAAATGCTACTTCCCCGCCATGCATACTGCTAAGACAGCCTTGTGTACAGGCTTTTAGTGAAGGTGACACGTCTCTGAAAATGCAGCTTAATTCCTTCTTTAAATAGTGAGCTGACAGCCTAGACATGGATACTCCAGGCGAAGGAAAGGGGTTTGATGTTTGCGGGGTCCCCCTCAGCAGTCTCTAAACAACCCTGAGAACTCTCAGTCCCCTCCCCTTTTCTTTATGCTAAAGAGCTCTGGACTTCAGCCCCTGTTTTACATCTGACAAATCCAGGCCAGTGACACAAATTGCATTTCATGCTCCTCATCCCCAGTCTCCTGGGGGTGGCAGGCAGAGGCAGCGAGAGAGGGGGAGGAATAAACAGGCACCTGAGCACTGAATACAGGGTCTCATTAAAGATCCCTGCTGCTGAGAGAACAGAGCGGCTACGCTTCAGAGGCACTTTAACCAAAAGGCTCTGGAGTGTGTAGAGCCCAGGCCCAAGATAGGACCCTGTTTCAGAGCAGATTGTGCCTATCAGCTGTGCAGGGACACTGAGTCCATCAGGATGCACCTGAATCCTCCAGCTGGGGGAAGCAGAGGGCCCCTGCTGAAAAGAGGTGAAACTTTTTTTTTTTTTTTAATACCTATCTCATAGAACTGGAAGGGACCCTGAAAGGGCATCAAGTCCAGCCCTCTACTTTCACTACCAGGACCAAGTACTGATTTTTGCCCCAGATCCCTAAGTGGCCCCCTCAAGGATTGAACTCACAACGCTGGGTTTAGCAGGCCAATGCTCAAACCACTGAGCTCTCTCTCTCCCCCCTCTGCTTCACGTTAACTCCCTGGCAGCCCGGGCATGGGGAGAGAGAGATGATTCTCCCAGAGGTCCCCCCCCCCGCAGGTTTGTCAGTAGAGCTCAATAGCAATGGAGGAACAGGGGGAGGGGTCATTGCTGGAATGTGCCTCAATTTCCCTTCCCGGGGCCAAGGGCGGGAGGCTCTGGCTGGAGGCGCTTGGGCGTGCAGGCACTAGCCGGATCACTCGGGCCTGGCACGGCTCCCTGCGGCCCCCAGGCCGGGGAGCTCACCTGCCGAAGGCTGGAGAACAAGCCCCGGCTGCAGGCAGGCTGCAAATCCCCGCGCCCCGCCACTCACCAGGTCTCTGTTCCGGGAGATCCAGGTGTCCAGCAGCAGCTCCAGCCGGGCCTTGTGGAACTTCTTGGTGGTCTTCACCGCGATGAAGACATCCTGGGCGGTGATGTCCTCCAGGGCCGGCCTCGGGGTCCCCTCCCGGCGCGGGGCCAGGCTGCCGGCGCCCTGCGCCTCCCGCCTGCCCCGGCTCAGCTTGCTGAAGTAATCGGTGAAGCTCGTCACCTCTCGGGGGGCCAAGCCGGGCTCGCCCTCCTGCGGCTGCGGCTCGCCCGGGCTCGCCAAGCTCTGCAGAGCTCGCCTGCCCCCTTCTCCTCCCAGGGCCCCCACCTGCCGCTTCTGCTGATCCGCCATCAGGACCAAGAGGCAGGTGACCATGCACCCGACCAGGAACAAGAGCAGTTTCCTTCCGCAGCTCTTCAGCATCTTCCCAACCCCCTTTACTCGGCCCAAGGCAACGCTGGCTGCGCGCGGCGGGACTGAAGCGGCTCTGCCGGTGCAGCTCGGCTGCCCCGCTAAGTCCCGGCAGGTGTCCGTGCCCGGCGCTGTGGCCCCGCTCTCTCCGCAGCGACTGCCCCAGTCCGCCCGCTGCTCCGCGGCAGCAGCAATTTAAAAACTCCTCTCCCCACGCCCCCCGCCCAAACTCCCAGGCCAGGCTGCCTCGGAGGGGCGGGGCTCGCCCAGGCCCCGCCCCTAAAGGGGCGGGCTCAGAACGTAGCCGGTGTCCTTTGGGCAGGGCTCGGCTCGTTCTGCTTTGGCGGCGAGTCGCCCACGTGGGCGCGCTGCCGGGGGCTGGGAGCAGGCGCCGCCGCGGTACTAGCCCGGCCATTGCCAAGTTCTCCCTTCTGCATCGGGCCGGTTGGGCGGCTGGGCCGTGACAGCCGCTCTTGAGACAAAGCAGGAGCTGCGCTCAGTGGGTGTTTACAGACCAGCGCCGAGGTTGTTGCAGGAGCGTTTTCTCTCCTGGCAATGCCATTTTAAGGCAGAGTGTTTCATGGGCATGGTCCAGAAACTCCGGTCCTATGCACAGTGCTGGTACATACGTGTCACCTAATGCAAGGAGTGTTTACACCCCCAAGAAGTGCGCCAGAGAATAAGCATAATGATAATAGTATTATTATTAATAAATTACTTTCAATTGTAGCCTCAAGAGATGCAAACATTTACCCTAAATCGCCATGTCATCCTCTTGCTGTAATCCTTATCCTTCCCCACCCCATCCCTTCCCTGCTTCTCACATCATTAACACTAGCTCCTGATCCCACCCTCAGATCTACTCAGGGCCGGTGCAAGGATGTTTAGCACCCTAGGCGAAACTTCCACCTTGCGCCCCCCACGGCAGCTACCCCCCTCCACCCTGAGGCGCCCCAGCTCACCCCTGCTCTGCGCACAAGCACCCCGAGCACGCCGTCGCTGCTTCACTTCTCCCGCCTCCCAGGCTTGCAGCACCTAAGCTGATTGGCGCCGCAAGCCTGGGAGGCGGGACAAGTGAAGCAGCCACATCGTGCTCGGGGAGGAGGCCGGGCAGGCGTGAGCTGGGGCGGGGAGTTCCCCTGCGTGCCACCCCCCCCTTACTTGCTGCAGGCGGCTCTCCCCTACCCCAGCTCCCTCTGCCTAAATGCCGGCGGCGACTGGGGTGGCCGAAGATCCGGCCGCCGCGGTCGCTGCCGAAGAAAATGGCGCCCCCCAAATCCCAGCGCCCTAGGCGACTGCCTAGGTCGCCTAAATGGTTGCACCGGCCCTGGATCTACTCTCACAGACCCCTCTTCCCCCATCCCCGACCTGGGTAGAGCAGAGCCCACCTTTCTGCACTCGCAGATCCGATTGCAGGATCAGGGCTTTAGAGTGTAAACTCCTTGGGGTGTAGACTATGTCTTTCTCTTTGTTCTGTAACGTTCGTAGCACTCTTCTTGGTGTTGAAATAATAGTAATAGCAATGAGCATGTGCCAAATCCCCAGATTTGAGCACCCCTGAATGTTGGAGGTTTTAAAAATGTAAACTTGGAGCCAGATCTAAATTTTGCAAATGGATTCTCTCTTTAAATGGACTAAAACAAACTCCTGATCTGAATACCTTTGAAATATAGAGCTTTCGAAGTCCAGATTCAAATGTTGCTGCTGGAGCTCATCTCTAATGGTTATACATTTGCAGTGGAAAAGTGTGAAAATCAGTCCTAGAGCCAGCTGTATTGCCCAATCGACTTAGCTTTGTCAACTGAGCTCAGGAATTATGTAATATTATCATAGGGGGCATTTCTCAAAGTTTCTAGACATATTATTCCGTTGAGGCATCTCAGGGAAGGCCGTGAAGAAATCGCCTTCTCTACTTTGCATGTGGTACACCAATGCAGTCTTTACCAAACTGTCTGTCTGAGCAATCCCCTTGCCACCCACTTTCAGCTGTCTCTAGCCTCCAGTGATTCTTTCCCCCTTGCCTCTATACTTGCTGTTATTTCACAAAGGTACCTTCATCCTCATGATCTCTGTGGTGACATTGAATAGTGTCTGTACAGCCCTATTCAGTCCCTCCGTATCCCAGACTCACCATCCTCCTCCACTCACGCATGGTGATATCTTTAACTGAATGGAAGCTCAGTCTACGGTATCTTTCTCTGTGGAACTGTTCCCTGTTTCCTTGTGCAGGAGTTGTCAGCATTGCCTGCCCTGGCTTCTGTCCAGCTATTGCTGGCCCCAGACCCTGAGAATCTAAAGCTGTGTGTTGATCTGGGACTGCTACATGGCTGTGTAGTGTGACCAAACCAAACAGGGAACAACCTTGTTATAAATTGAATTGCCTCTTTGGTTTCTATTTCCCCCACTTTTCAATTTCTGCCTGATTTATTATGGCAGGCAGAACAGTCAATGCACAGGGACACTGATTAGCAGAGACCAAAGCAGGACTGGGCACAGTGGGGTTTTCTCACAACTGTATCCAAGAGGTTACCATGAAGCGGACCACCCAGATCACATACCCAATTCATACTGTAAAGTTTCTCACCGGCCTCTTCTAAGGCTGGTAGTACTAACCCCTCTCCCCCACCCCGCAACACCACTTAATTTCATATTGATCAAACCGAGAATCAGGAGTTTGTTCCCATTCTTGTCTATGGGAGCCTGGGAAAAATCACAGGTTAACCCTCTGGGTCCTGTCTGTACAGTACTAGGATATTTGCTGTGATTCCCCACTGTCTCAGCTCCACTTTACGGTAGGAGAGCTAGGCTAGATGGTGCCCACTGGCATTTTAACCATGTCATGTTCTCCTGCTCTGAGCAAGGATAGATGACCTGGTGCTTTGAACACCAGCTGCCACCTGGAGCTCTGCATACACAGTGGAGCTGAGATGGTGGGACATTTTAGCAAACATATTCCAATGCTTTCAGTTCCCCATCTGGACAATGATGCTGATCCTTCTTTATGAAGCTCTTTGAGATCTATGGATGAAAAGTGCCATGTAAGTGTAAAGTATTGTTAGTGGTGTTTAGTTATCATAATCCTCCCTGGAACTATTACTGGAATCTGTTGCTGGGTAGATAGGCAGGGTGGTCCAGTGACTCGGACGTTGGCTGGCTACATGAGATTGTTTCTCAGTGTATTTGCACTGTGCCTAGCAAAAGGGGACTGAGTTGGCCTGGGGTCTGTAGGCACCACCATAATATAAATAATAATGGACTACAGCTCTTTGGGGAACGGACCTTGTCCCGTTCACTGTTTTGTGCCATGTTCATCTCTGATGCTGTATAAACAATGCTACTGATACCAACAGTGACGAAGACAGGGAGAATATTTTCCAAGGCAAGCATGACTATCTGCATTTTCCCATATTTATGATATTCATTGCTCTGCTCAACCCTTTAATCATGTTCCTGGTGTAGGGGATGCACAGGAAGCCTTTAGACATGGGTTTGTTTTGCATGGCACAGGGAGAGTCTGAGGAGGGAGCCATCAAAAAAACCCTCAGAGAAGCCTTATTTTAATAGACATCAAACCAAACAAATACAGTAACCAAATCCCAAACTCATGACTAAACATTATTTCTGCAGCTTGGGGTTTTGATGAATTTTTTGGGTCTCTGAGTTGATTGCACAGAAACCTCCTGTCAAGAGGCTGCAGAAAAGCACCAAAGGCAAGATCCTGAATAAAAACAGAGCCCCTTTTTAAAGGAGCCAAAAGGGAGGAAATGTACTTTCTCCTCAGCCAGCTGCTCATCCATTCTCGAGGTCTCGGAAGTGACTGGGGATCAGCGCTGCAGACAGATGTTCAGGTCCCTGGCAGGCCAGCTGCTGCACGGCTGCCAGCCTGCCGTCCATGCCAGCAGTCGCTGCACAATGACAGCAACAATAACGAGTCTGTCTGCTGCTGGGCTCCGAACGATGTGTCGGGAGTCTGTGGAGTCTCAACACTGCAAACATCCAGACAAGGCTCCCAGTCTTCAGGGCACCATGTAAACTGATTACTGGAGCCCCCCGTCCCTGTTCGCTGCAGGCGAGTAGCTGGAGGTTTCAGCTGTATGCAGAATAGAACCTTTCCACCGAGGGTTAGTGGTCAGCCAGCTGATGCCAACTGCCTGGCAGAGGAGACGCCTGACTTTCTTTTTCATTGTTCCCTTCTTCTCTGGGGAATATGCTGAACTCCAGCTGCATGTCCACAGACTTCCTTTTCAGGCATCTCTCTTCTGATTCCATCCTCACCCACAGTAGATAAGCCTCCTGCAGGGGACCTGTTTCCCCACCTCAGCTCAGGAAGGTCTAGCCGACAGAACAGCCTCTGGGAGATTCTTCTCCTCTCACCACGTTCTGCACCTGCTTGTGCCCATCCCAAGATCAACATGGTACCATCCAGGCCTTGGAAGCAGGAGACTGGTGTTCGTGATAAGCTCTAAGTTAATTCTTTCCTGCCCTGTTCATTTCTGTGTAGCCACCATGGAGTTTGGCATTCAATGGCATTAACCTGTCTCCACGTATTCTCTGTTCCCTGGGTAATCAGGGAGAGGCTAGCATTGCTAACATGCCAGCTAAATGCATGCATTAAAGGAGAAGAAAGGAGTATTGCTTATTTGTCTTGCACCAACCACTACAGTGCCCCTTTCTTTTGACCTGCCCTGACCAGGAAAACATGCTAGACAGACAGCCCTGGAGACTGGACTCTCTTCTATATACTCAGAACAGGTCCAGCACAGGAGGCAGGGCACACACACACACACACACAGCCTCACCAATGTATCCCAGCCCTGATCTAGGGGCACCACCTCTTAGAGGAGAGGGGAATTTGGGCTTTATGATGTCAGCATTTCTTCTTCTGGGTTCTTGCAAGCATGATGCCATTTACGTCCTTGGTCTCCTGCACAGTCAGGCTTGGCAGCCCTAACAAAGAGAGGCACTGAGCTGGATTTTCTCGTCCTGCCTCCTAAAGTCGGGCTGCCAGAATGCAGCCCCCAGAGTGCACGCCCACCCTTGCTCTATAACTGCAGGGAAAGAACAGAACTGATGAGCTGCAGGTTTATATTTGAGATGGCTGAACCGAACCCACCCAACTCTTGTTCCGTTTGGATCTCCATTTGTGACTGACCCCTAGAGTAAGCTAGATGGGTCAGAGCAGTTGGGGCTGAATTCCCTCCCACTTTGGGGACATTAAACTCCAGCTCCCATATTTGATTGTGCAGGCCCATGTCTGGCCTTTAACTGCTGTTGAATCCAAAGAACAATCCCTTTCGATAGGCCTCTGAAGACAAATACATCTTGCCAGTGCTGCCTCTGTCTCACCAAGTTTGAGAACCTCTGTCCTACAGGACTGTTGAGCGGGTGGCTTTTGCAGTTAGTTGTGCTCCTGAGGGATGAGTTGCAGTCTCCCAGTACTATTAAAAAAAATTGCAGATAAACCCATCAGAGTAAAAGTGAATAGATCATCAGAGAGAAATGCTGGGCTTGGTGTGTATACTCTGAACAACTTACATGCCTCGCTGGCCATAGCTTCCAAGCTCTCTCTTGAATACGTCAGTCGCTCTATTATTTATTATTATTTTTATATGCAACCACACCTGGAGGCCCTGGCCTCACTGGCCTAGGCACTAACACATTAAAAGTTGGCCCCTGGAGAGGTTACAATCTAAGTATAAGACAAGAAACAACAGGTGGATACATCAACCAGGGGAGTGGAGCACAAGGTAGCAATGAGATGCAGTTTCAGATGTAGCCTTCTTCCTCCTTGGGTAATAATCTTTTTCGTCTTCTCATAGCACAAGAGACGTTGCATTAATTACTGTTAGAAAAAATGGTGGCACCATATTTACCCTTCTGCGCTCTCCACTCTTGATTTTAGTTAACTTCTCATCATCTCCTGGGTTTTATTTCCAGCTTTGTCACTGATGTGATGTGTGACCTCGGGCAAGTCGGATTGGCCTCAATTGGGTTCAGGCCCTGCCGGCCTCAGCTTCACACATCCGTCTAATGGGGCCAGTAACGCTTACCCCACAGGGGTTTCGTGCGGCGAGCTCCACATAAAGCGCTTTGAGATCCCAGGAGGGAGGCGGCTATAGAAATGCAAAGCGTTATTATTTCATCAGGCTGAAGATGAAGCCTGAGAAAGGTTGAGCAAAAGACACAGTGAGAGGAGGAACAGCAGGGGATTTAGCTACTGAAAAGGAGTTGGGGAAAAAAGCAGAGGAGTCTCATTGTGTGTTGGGCAGAGGGGGTCACAAGCAAGTTAAACTGGTTAATGTATTGGAGCTGTTTCCTCAGCACTGCTGTAAGAAAGCGAAGCAGCACGACAAAAGGCCCAGGGAGCATTCTTGTGGTGAAAGTGGGCTCTCTTTAAAGGGATTTGATTTCTTTTCTGTCAGTTGAATGGAATTTAGTGGTGACTCCTTCAGGTCTAAGAATTTTTTTTCTTTGGTGGTGGCAGGGGTGGGAGGGGATGATTTCTCCCCGCCTTCCCCCTCCCCTCCGCATTCTTCTCTGTGTGGAGACGTTTACAACACCCTTGCCCTGAGATTATAGCCCTCATTGTTGCTGAGGGAGATTGGCTCAGGGAACACAAATGGTCCCGCCAAAACGCTGATCCCAAAAGAAAGCGAGGGGCACAGGGCCATCCCCGCTTGGCCTGGTTTCTCATGCTCACTATTCAGCCCGATTTTGGCGCGGGAGGGAAGTTAAATAGGGTGAAAGGGGAAGAAAAGAAGGTGTTAGAACATCTCCAGCTGATTAAAGGCTGCTCTCCAGCTCTCTCCCAGGCAAGGCCAAGATTGCTCCTCAAGGTCTTTGCCAGCGCAAGAAGTGTGTGTGTGTGTGTGTGTGCGCACTTTCCTTTCTTGGGGAAACTCATTTTTAATTTTAAAAATATGATTCAAGCTAAAAAAGAAGGGGGGAGGGGAAGCCACCTGCAAGAACCGTATGGGCATCACTAATCCAGCGTTCACAGATTGTGCATTTATACCATTCCCAACAGTGACTCTGGCTGGGAGAGGCTGGAACCGGACTGTCCATGGCCCTCCACACAGCATTCATTCAGCACACCGATAAAGGCTGGGGTTAGACAGAGCCAGCATTCCTATACCATTCCCGGCAGCGATACCTATTGGGAGAGGATGGGACTGGAGCAGCTGTGAGACATCAGACTGCATGCAGCTTGCATCTCACTGGCAATATCTTTTTATCCCAGCTGACAGCAGATAAGTGAGGCTGGGCATGTTTTGGGGATGGAGTGTTCTGGGCCACAGCATTACCATGACAGAGTGAAATTGAAAGGCAACGCACATTTTAAGCCAATGAAAGAAAATTGTTAATTTCACAGAGTTTCATTTACTTGTGGGACTCACTGCCACAAGATATTAATGAGACCAAGATTTTAGTAGGATTCAGAATGGGATTAGAGATTGATGCTGGGATTTTCAGGGGAGCCTATGAAAGTTAGGCACCCAAATCTTATTGCATTTCTGGGACTTGGACACCTAACTCCCTTAAGCTCCTTTGAAAATCCCACCTTTCTGAATAACATGAACAGCTGCAGTTACCTGAAGAGGGTAAATGTCGAGAAGGAATTAAAATGTCCAGGCTTTAGGACATACACTGATAAGTAACTGCAGGATGTTAATAAAAGAACTTCCCCAATGGTCTTATACTAGTGTCTACTTATCCATTATAGGGGTTTATGCTTTCTCTACAGCCCCGGCACTGGCCACTATCAGACTCAGGCTCCTGGACTGGGTGGACTGTTGATCTGACCTGTTAGAGCAGTTCCTAGGATCCCATACAGCACAGTGCTGACATTGTCCTGATAGTTCGAGGGTCTAGGGTTAGAGCACAGAACTGTGAGGGAGGGATGCCCAGATCCTCCACTGACCAGGCCCAACTCACACAGCCCGTCTGTGCCTCAGTTTACTGATCTGTAAATCAAGTGCAATTACAAATGTCCAGCGGAACAGCCTAATTAATGCTTGCCCAGGGCTTCGAATATTTCAGCTTGAAACGCTGATATTACTAACGGCTGAAATTATTTACTAATGAGGCCAACTAGACATCCCCAGAGAGCTGGAGGGGCACAAACTCTGCTTGCACACTGCATTTAGGCCACGGATTTGCTCGTGTACAAGGCAGGGCAAAAGCGCTGCATGATGACATCGCAGTTTAGGGCACTGAGCGTGGAGGATGGCCTCATTGTCATGAGAGTAATCGGCCCTTGTAACCAGTGATGGGAGTCGGGAGACTTTCATTGTTGATGGCCCGATGTTCCATTCAGTGCTGACTTCCCTAAATGGGGAGCCCTGGATTCCAGTTCTTCCCTGTCCTTCGCCGGACCTGTTCCCCTCCCTACTGCTTTTCCAGAGCTGAGTAGGGAGCAGGGAGGCTGGATCAGGCAGGCTGGGGGCAGGGGTTCCAGCGGGAGCTTGGGCATGTTGGCTCTTGTTCCTCTCAGCCTGCTGCACCTGTCAATGACCAAACCCCTTTCTCCGCCTTCTCATTGCATCCCTGCTCGGCTCCACAATAAACATCTAAGGAAGCAGCTGGTTCCCAGGTGACCTTCACCAGTCCCCAGAGGGTCAAAGGATTTGGTGGCATGTGCTGTAGCATGGATACCAACCTGTTGGGGTGATGCCACACTTTTGGATGCAAGTGCTAAGGTTGGGAACCTGCAGGGAATGAGTTTCCCAGCCCATTACGGACAAGGCAGAGGTAGCAGTAGCAAGAAATGGCATCTGGTAGGTTTCTGATGCCCTGAGTCCTGGACAAATGGGCCCAGGAAGGGAAGGACCAGGACATAAGGGAGGGATGAAGTGGAAGCAGGTGGAGGTGCTGTGACACCACAGGCGGAGTCAGACTATTGGCCTTGGACACTCCACACTTCACCCCAGCCCCCCCGCACTTCACCCACATGTGCTGGCTGAGTGGGAGTCACAGACACCCCATGGCTGCCTGCCCTCTCCCACTCCCTTTTCTGTCAGGATGTGACATGAACTCAAGGGGTGATGGAGGCACCATGGCCCCAAGGTCCTTCCTGGGTCCTGCACAGAGAGCAGGTGGCCCATCAGACGGGTTCAGCTGTGCCCAGGCAGCCTGCAGCTCACTGCCACATGGAAGACTCCATTCCATCACGGGCCTGGGTCCCAAGGATCCTGCCACAATAATTCCCTTAGCAGCCACAGGCAGGGACACTGTAGGACCCCAGCACCCGTTGCTTTAAGGCCCAGATGTTCCTGTAGATTCACATCTGATGCAGTTGCTAGACCAGCTTCTGCTCTCATCTACGTGCATGCGACTGAAAGCAGAGTTGGTTCTGCACTCAGTGCAGTCCCTGTTTTGGGTATTTGCTTTGTTCCTTGGTACAGCAGTCACTGAGCCAGGCTGTGTGCTGTGGTTACTTAATGTCTCTGGTCACTGGAGATGCTTTCTTGGTACAGTCACTTCCAGTCTGTCTGTGCGATTAATGGGCACAGCTTCTGTGTGTGGTTTCCAAATGCAGTTCGCAGCGTCTCCAGCCTTCGTCACTTTCATTGGCTTCCTCTCCATCTCCAGAACTAATTCAAAATTACCCTTCTGCTTTCCAGAGCTCTCCACGAACCAGTGCTGCTCTCTCTCTTTGGCCTCACCCACCCACACCCCTGGGCACTCCCCCTGCCTCTTCTCTGCCACTTGCCTGCAACTCTTAGCAGAGAGAGGCTGGTGTCCCCCTCCTACTGACCTCCAGCCCCCTGCCCTGCAGCGACCTGGAACTGAAGCCAGAGTCTCTTGAAATGCTTTAAATACTTTTGTCTCTTCAAATCCTTCCAGGAGAAAGAGGAGGCCAAGAAGACGGACAGGTCATGTTCAGACCTCAGCTTTGATTTCACTGGGGTTGCATGTGTTTCACTGGGGTTGCATGGGGTTACAAAGGAGGTTAGAAGTCCATGGACATACAATAGAGAAGCCATGCCGATTCAATCCCAGCCCCGCTCCAGTGAACAGCACTGGCCCAGGGGACTGACGCACCGCCCCGACAGAGGTCCCCAGTGCAGGGGACATTCTGGGCAAGACGGGGGCATACTGCCAGAGGGAGGAGTGAGTTGAGGCATGGCTGGGGTAGTTCTGCACCACAAGCCCCATAAGGGCAGTGGGAGGTAGAAGTTAGGGCCACCTTAGCCTCTGCCCTGGCAGCTCCTAAATAGGGGGGAGACGCACACTGTCACCCCGCAGTCCTCGTGCCAGCCCTCGTGCTGGTGCAGGAATGAACTAGGCTGAAAGAATAATGGGAATCCCGCTCCCAGCTCTTCCCCCTTTGACATAAGCCTCAGTGTCTCTCCCCTTAGTGCCGTCCCACAGGGACATGCACCTCCAGCCTGCTCCTTATGCACAGTACAGCTGCAGGGAGCTGAGAGAATCCCAAGTCTCTACTCCAGATTGCCCAAGAGTTCCTGAGGTGCCACTCTAAAGGCCCCATTCTTTGCGCTGCGATCAGGTGGGGATGCTGGGTGGGCCCATGGCAGTCCTACCCTCTGCAATCGCGAGTGCCACTTGTATGTCACCGAGGCTTCATTATGCTCTTGACAAGCTACGTCTAAATGTTGGCTTCTCCCAGGCCCCTGGGATAACTGGCTTTTCTCTGGCCCCCATAGTTCTCGGCTTCTTCCAGACTTCCAGGTCCCCAGCTGGGCAGTCTGTGATTTGTCAAAGGACTGAAAATAGGTGAATTGGTGAGGTGACATTTAGTCAGAGCTTTCCCCTGCCGTTCCTTTGTGGTCCCAGCAAGACCCTTCTCCACTGCAAACCACAGAATTTGCCTGCCCCTTCCCCATTCCCCTTGCAAAGGGCCATAAAGTAACTTCGTTTTTCATTGGATGTTAGTTTAAACAGGGCTCAGACTTTGCATGATTTCAGGGAGCTCTTTACTGGAGTAGAAGAGAGGCTGATATTGCTTTGTGAAGGGGGTAGCAGTTGCGGGGTGGAAGACAGGATTAAAACAACTCATTAGAATTTCTGTTTTTGGAAAGCTCTCAAAAATGTTGATATGTAGCATGACTAACGCAGTGCAAATGTCAGCCCCGCTCTGTGATTAGGGGCTCTCCCTCTGCTAGCAACAAGCTGGCCCCCTTTTAAGGCAACAATATACAATGAGAGGCACAATGCAGGAATTCCAATGTGGAACGCTAATTGTTCCCCATTCACTGCTGTTAATTGCTCGGCTGAAATGATTCAGTGCACTGGGCTGGAGCCCACATGTTTTTCAAATTTAACTGGAAATTAAAAGCTGACACCAGAAAATAGAACGAGCTAATAGGACTAGGAGTCGAGAACAGAATCATGTTACCTAACCAGAGAGAGAGGGATACTGCATCAGCCTTCCAACCTGGTCTGCAAGGGACTCTCTGAAGCTGGTAGCTGGCTAGAAAGGGACAGCACCTTTCAGCATGCTAGATTTCGTGGTGTGGAAGCTGTTTAGCCCCAGTGGGAGAGAGCAGAGGTTCGAGGTGCCTTACCCATTGCAGGACAGAAGGAATGGGAGAGGCTAAATGGAGACATGCTCCCTCTAACCAGAAACAGTTGGAAGAGATCAGACATTTTCTTCCAGCTGTCCCGATGACCACTGTGAGGGTAACACACAGTTGAAACCCGTTTAACTCTTCACCTTAGTCCATGACTAGCCGATGCTGAGCTGTAGCAGATAGCAGGTACAATGGCTCCATCACCCCATGGAAATGGAGTAAGGAGGGAAATGCAGGAAGTGGCTTAGTTTAAGGGATCTGTTTGTCTAACTGCTCACCATTTTGTACCTTCTCGGGAAACTGGAAGTTTAACTATATTCTTCGTCTTGCAGGTGTTCATGTAAAACAGCTTCATCAGATTAATGCACGTGGACACTTTGACCTTCGCTGCATTGGACTCCAGTGTGTGTGTGCTTCCTTTTTAAAGAGATCAGGGTGAGCGGATGAATGAGATGGAGCCTGCATTCACCAACATTTCCTCAGAGCAGTTCCCAGGCGCCCTGGGAGTAGTCTATACGTACAGTTGCCTCTGTATCCTTTGGGGTATATTTGTGGAGCTCCATTGACCGCAATGCCAATTTACACCCAGAGGAAATTTGGCCCTGTGTGTGAAATCCTGGCTCCATTGGAATCAGTGGGAGTTTTAGCCAGGATTTCACCCTACATGTCCAAAGCCCCAATCCACATAGGGCGAAAAGAGACTGCGGCTGAGCAGGAAAACTACCAGGCAGGGGATGGAGTTAACAACCTATCCCCTATAGAAGAATATGTTTTTCTTATCAGTACCACTGGGGAACTGTGTCCTCCCAAACTCAGTGCAAAGCCACTGACTATGTTTACACTCCTGCTTTTGCGATCAAAGCACAGGATCGTCTTGGGAACTTCACAGAAGCCACTCATCTCCTCCATGCAAGCAGGGTTTACTATTCACTCCCTGTCTTTCCTCCCCATCGTTCCTAAGGATAGATCCTTCCTCATCCCCCAAATATCCATGGCCCCCGCTAAGCCTTCATCCGGTCTGTGCAGTTATCTAGAGCAGAAAAAACAGCTAGTATAGAGGAATCACTTTGCCCATCACTGAAGTGCTGCCATCTCTGGAGTGAAACCCAGCCACACTACAAGGTATCTCTTTATAAAGACAAATAAGGTGGCTCCAGTAGCCAAGAATTCCTTCCATGGGGTTCATAGCTCACCTTACGTGACACCCCAGGATTACTGTGGTCGGCAAGAAGTTGCCTGCCTTGCCTATGCCAGAGAAACTTGATTTACCATTCGCAGTTTGGTGCCTCTTGCATGCATGTAACCCACTTCTTTTCCATGTGCCTAATGTTCCCAGTGGTGCACACAGGCAATCATGCAACTCTTTAGATGAGCCTTGCCCTAATCAAAACTAACTGCTGTGTGGTTCTCCCTTGTGGCAGCCTCCCTGGTGCAGAGCCAGCTCTTCTCCTAGGCAGCATTATTGTGCCAGGTCTGGGGACTAAGCTCAATCATTCAAGTGCTACACAGCAGGATTGTGGTGCTGCTCTAAATGCAAACCTCAGTGCAACCTAAACTACAGTGGTGCTACTGACACCTCCATAATATATGTGCTTGGATGGCACCTTTCATCTGGATGAACTTTATGGACTGATTGCACATGCTACATAGGTGACATAATTCTTCCCTCAGCAACCTAATGAGGTATCACCTGTGGCTGGCTCCACCTTCTCCTTTGGGGTGATGTGTCTGGCCCTTGCACAAGTTTTCAGGGGCGGGGGAGGTGGATGGTTCCTTTCTTCCCACCTAGCTTCCCACAAGGGCCACTGACATTCTGGCATATGGTATATAGGATTCACTTTGCCCATCACTAAAATGCAGCCTCCTCTGGAATGAAACCCAGCAATGGCTTCACACCACACAGCAATGTTATGAGTAGGGTGACTAGATAGACAGTGTGAAAAATCAGGACAGGGGGTAATAGATGCCAAATCACAAAAAGCCCCAAATATCAGGACTGTCCCTATAAAATTGGGCCATCTGGTCACTCTAGTTATGAGGCAGTTTAGGACATGAAGAACAGGTTATCCATTTGAAACTAGCAATGCAGAACAGACCAGAGGATAAAGTCGCAGGCTGGGCCTAAGGGAGCCTACAGGTGCGAGAAGGGCATATGTTCCTATTCTGCAGCACTTGGCTGCAGCAGTGAATGTTTGTATACTTTGGAAGAAGGGTGGTGAAAGCAAGATCAGATGGGTGAGTGCATCTCACTGGGCATATCCGTGTTACTTATGATTGTCTCTAGACTGGATAATCGAGGCCATTAATGGAACTTACCCTGTAGTCAGACACTCCATTTTAGCCAATTACAGTCCCGGCTGTATGTGCATCCTACCAGCCAAGTAGGGTTGCCAGTTTTGGTTGGAGGTGTTCCTGGAGGTTTCATCACAAGGAATAAATTCTAATTAGAGATTAATCTGTAATTCCTGGAGACTCCAGGGCAATCCTGGATGATTGGCAACCCTACAACCAAGATTAAAACCAAGACTCTGATGAGTCACTGAGGGTGGCTATACCAGGTGGAAGTCTTCGTGGAAACTCAGCTGGTAGGAAGTGAGCTAAATATCACTTTGCTGGAAGCTAATCTTGCATTTATCAGAGACAGAGGAAGGCAGAACACAGATCATGTCTGAGCGTATATGATCATCAGTGAATACAGTGGATATGACCACGGAGAAATCCAAAGAAAAACCATTCATTTCTGGCTATGTGGGAGTGCAGGTTCCCTGCCACATTTGTACTGTAGCAAGGGTGAGCAAGTCCCTACAGTCATTAAAACGAGCACGCCCATTCCTTAAGGCAAGTCTACTCAAAAATATGCTGTTTGCATTAGAAAGGGATTTATTCCAAAGAAAGGCTCCAGGGTGAAAAAGTACTGCTGCGTGTCTCTTTTAAAAAAAAATTCTTTGTAAATGCAAATTGAATGCTTGTAAGTCAATATCTGCTCTTGTGATATTGGCATGCACTGAAATAGTTTCTCAACAGAAACATATTGTAACACAGCTGCTCCTGGAGCTGGCTAGTTGAGAAGTACTCAGCTCCAATTGTGAAACTCCATTCAAACTGTATTCGTTTAAAGCCCTTGGGGAGTCGGAGTCTTTTATGACAAGTCCTTCTCTCCTTTCAAATCCACCAGAGCTATGGAATGTCCTCAGGGAATTGCCCCTTGGGGAAGGGGATAGTTTGAGCCCCAAACACACACAACTCAGAACAAATCCACACAGCAACAAGATGAACTTTTAGAAAATTCCTTCAGATGCTTTTTGAAGAGTAGCCACATGAACACCCCAGAAGAAATGGGCTTGAATATTGTCTCTTGTACCTGCAGATTCCTAGGCCAAAATGTTCAGCCATGGCCACTGATTTGAGGTGGCTATGTTTCTGCATGCTCCCTGGGGACTAGTATTACTGTATTGAAATCTCTTCAGCACCTAGAGGGCCCAACTGAGATCAGGGCCCCATTGTGCCAGGTGCTGTACATACACATGGTAAGATACAGTCTCGGCCCAAACAGATTCTAATCTAATCAGACAAGCAGAAGCCAGTGGGCCAGTCTGTTGGCCTGGGAAGGTAAACTAAAGCTCCCAACACCGATTCAGGCCAAGACCCTTTCCCCAGGGCTGGCTTTATTTGCAAACAGTAGTGCAAGTAGGGTGGTACTCTCCAGTATGCAGTACCAGCAAGAGATTTTTAGGGGGTACGGAGTACCGGAAAGACTAGGGGCTAGCCCCGCCTTCCAGGGGAAGGGTGCGGCTGCGCTCTGCTCCTTAAAGGAGCAGAACACAGCTAGGCAGGGGTGGCTCTAGACATTTTGCCGCCCCAAGCACGGCATCATGCCGTGGGGGGCGCTCTCCCACTCGCCGGTCCTGCGGCTCCGGTGGACCTCCCGCAGGCGCCGCGAGACCAGCGGACCCTCCGCAGGCATGCCGCCAAAGGCACCCTGTCTGCCGCCCTCCTAGCGACCTGCAGAGTGCCCCCGCTGGCATGCCGCCCCCAGCACGCGCTTGGCGTGCTGGGCTCTGGAGCCGCTCCTGCAGCTAGGGAGGGCATTCATTCTTTATATGGCTTTAACAGCACAATGCATATGCTAACAAACTTAAACAAAGTCTTTGTTTATGTTTGTTAGCATGTGTATTGTGCTGTTAAATTGGTCAAGAGTCCTCAGTGGTGTGTGTGTGGGGGGGGGGATGAAGATGTTTAAACAGTGTTTTTTATTCTGTTTCGCCCCATTGGTCTGAATTATCCACGACATTCATACTGCATCACATCAAGTCCAAATCATTAGAATGCCTCTGCTTGCACTGACCAGAGGATGTTTGGATTCTGATGTCAGCCCAGTTCTGCAGCCTGACAGGAATCAGGTGTTGTCCCCAGTGTACACAGAATTCTTCCTTGCAGCCAAACTAGTTTAACATGCGTTTTGCTAACTGGAACTGGAGAAGCAAAACAGAGAAAACAAATGCTTCATTTTCCAGCTTTGTGGGTGAGAGAACTATAAGTGAAGATTATAATGCTGGACACTGACGGCCTTAAACCAGCTGCCTCAGGAATCTGCCAAGAACTTTGCTGAAAATATTTCCCTCATCTTAGCAATGGAGCATCAGCCCACCTTTATTCGATCTGACAGCTCCTTCTGATCTGACAGCTCAGGCATTGTCAGTTTCATCTAGAACAATTTACAAATTTGGAACCTAATCCTGTAAACCCTTAATCATTTGATCGATCCCATTGAAGACAATGGGACTATTTGTATGTCTATGGACCACTTTTGTGGTAACGGTTTCAGGAGTCTGTTCTGTTCCTATAAAGGAAGTTGAATCTCCCATTGAAATGCAATGTTTGGGTACAATATCATAAAGCAGTTTAGGATACAGTTCTACTTAAAATTTGTCTTTTAATAAGTCCTACATATGCTGAAATGACTCCTCACCCAACTCCCATATTCCAGCTAAACAGACTGAAATATTGCATATCTGGGGGGCAATTGAGTAGTTTAGCATGTTGATGTCTGTATAAACAAACACCCATTTCATCACTGTACTGGAAAATGTAGCTGAACTTCATTTTCTATGGAATTTGAAGACAGTTTAACAGCCCCAATTGTTTTCTGTGGTAATCAGTGTGAACCTGAAAAAAATTACAGGCCTTCTAAGAGAGAAGAATCAGTCCACACTTACTGAAAAAAAATTCTTTCCAACTGGTGTTCAGAAGAGTGCTACAAGACACATATATAACCTCATGCGCAGAGGGCGGAGAGGAGACCCTCCCACATTATAACCAGCAAAAAAAAAAAAAAGAAAGAAAGAAATAATGAAATCCCAAAGAGGAAGAGGTTCACAGATCTGCAAACCTAAAAACCTGTGTTATGCTTTAAACCACCTCAGCACGTACCAGGTTTATGAACATTAAAAAGTTAACGGCAAAGGAACACTGAAGCCCATTAACCTGAATGTGTGCCAGCTGGGACGCCCTCACGGACTAAAGGTGCAGTCACACCTGAACAGCTAAAAATTAACCTTCCCCCTTTAAGCTAAATGGAGTCATGTCACTGGCTCCATCTCCGTCATTACATAACAGTGGGGCATGGTGCTGGCACATAGGGTCTCAGGTACATAGTGTGATTTTTCAGAATCTCTTTTGGGAATGTAGTCATGTAGGTGAAATAGCTGGTACTTATGATTATGCTATTTCTATGCATGTATATTCATCTTGGTATCTGAAGTTATGAATACCAAGGGGGAAGGGCTAGCTCAGGGAGGGATAGCTCAGTGGTTTGAGCATTGGCCTACTAAACCCAGGGTTATGAGTTCAATCCTTGAGGAGGCCACTTAGGGATGTGGGGAAAAAATTGGTCCTGCTAGTGAAGGCAGGGGCTGGACTAGATGACTTTTCAAGGTCCCTTCCAGTTCTAGGAGATTGGTATATCTCCAATTATTACCTTATTACCTAATATTAGCTCTGGTTACTACATTTGCTCCTGTGGTAATGCCCACAAGGTATTTAGCCAGCACATGGAGGGATATGGCACGTTGAATGGCCCATTAAGGAACACTTAGCTCACAGTGGACCTTGGAAAATGCCTGTCTACACTTAATGGCCTTTTTGTGAATGTTCTAACTAGAACATGGATGGGGGTGATGGACATGTAACTTGCCCATGTGACTCCAAACGCCTCTTCCACAGGAAGAACAGATTTCCCTTTACTTGGTCCTTGGCAGCAGCTAAAAGGCCCTGGCCTGGAAACATCTCCATTTTGCCTCTTTCCTGCTCCAGCCTCTGGACTATGAACATCCACTAATGGGAGCGTTCTTACCAAGGGACTGAGGACTTTAAGGCAATCTGAAGCCTTCATGTTTCCTTGATCCTTTGCAGACAGACTTATGAGTTGGATATGGTACAGAAACTGTTCCAGCCTCACTGACTGCTGATTTCACCCTTACAATGGTCAAAGATCAGATGTCTGCTGACTTTCTCACATGAGTCAGCAGCCTTTGATACCTGTGGTATAAGCAACACAGCCCTTGCTTGAGTGGTTTTGTTCTTTCCTCTCCAAATGTTAAAGCCCAAACTCCTTTTGATCTTAATGGGAACAGGATTTGGCCCCAAGAGATCAGAGAATGTGATTTTGATCCATTGCTTATCTGTCCAGAGACCGTTCTCATGCATGTTCTGCCAGGCTGATTTCGATTGCCTCTCCTCCATGTCATGCTGAGGAAAATAATAAAACAGTTTGGGCTGTAGTTCTGTCAAGATGCGCATGGCACAGACAGTTCTATGCCTCTTTTCCATCAAACCCAGAAGGTGCAGCATCTTTGCTTTCCTAGTGCCTGGCGGAGAGCAATACTTCGATAAAGGCAACTGGCAGAAGCTTAGTTTGGACATAAGGGAGGCACTGATAGTGTGTTAAGGGAAAGTGGGTGATTATCCTTCCTATCCTTTAAGAAGTTTTCAATTTGGGGTGCTGCTGGATCCTCAGTGACACCTGGAAGTACAGTACTGCAGTTGTAAAATTTTAGCCAGGTAAGGGGGGTGTTGGATAGGACGGAGAGAGCGTGGCAGCCCCTTATTGTCCTTGGATGAGAGAAAGAAAGAGCATCAATGTGGAATTCACAGCAAAGAGCTCAGGAGAACAGGGCAGCAGAGAAACCAGGCCCTTCTGCTTCCTTCTTGATTTCACCCAAATAATACTTGGCATTTACATGAGGGATTTGTGCTTAAAACACACAGTCATACCCACTTGACAGATTCATGTCAGGAGGCTGGGCGGGAGAGCGGTGTGTGTGAAGGAAGGATTGGTATAGTTTAGATGAGGGATTTTCAGCCTGGGGCTTGCAAACCCACAAGGAGTCAGACAGGTGACAGGGGGTCACAGTCACACTCCCTTCTCTTACTGCTAACTAGGAGGGAGGATCCTGTCCATCCCTGCTATAGAAAAGGTAGGAAACCACTGGTTCAGGTCCACACCACCTCCTGAAATGGATGACAGGACAAGCAGCTCTGGTTACTTTCAGAAACTCGGGAGTGTTGTCTACCCTTCCCCAGGCTGACCCATCACAGAAGCACAAAGTAGCAGCAGGTACAAATAAGAAACGTAGCGGAACAGCGATGATAAACCTTCCCAAGATGGCTGCCATCATGCTCTGTCCATGCGCTGCCCCCTCATTCCAGTTCTCTCAGTTTAAGCTTCTGATGTCTCAGTCCCTTCTGGTGTGTG
Organism: Mauremys mutica; assembly: GCF_020497125.1. Taxonomy (NCBI): domain Eukaryota; kingdom Metazoa; phylum Chordata; order Testudines; family Geoemydidae; genus Mauremys; species Mauremys mutica. Next base: position 75,503,534 of record NC_059082.1, on the reverse strand, counting down.
CGGAATGCACGCCCGTTAACTCTGGCCATCCAATCCATTCATAGGGTTCCTGCACAATCTCTCAAGGGCAACAGGGGGTGTTTCTCCTCTTTTCACTTCAACGAAACTTGTAAGCTGGTTTCACATTTGTTTTTGTTTTAAACTTGAGGCTTTGCAGATATTAAAATATAATCCAGGAAGAATTTGCTTTGTGAAGGAACCATGTGGGATTATTTTTGGGAAAGAGGTCAATCGGGGGCTGATAGGGGGAGGGGGGAGAGATTTTCATTTCCCCTCGGTGTCCCTTTGGGATCCATGTTTATTCTTGTCTAGAAACAATAGCAGCTGGTATGGGAACAAAGTCGGAGACATTCAAAATATTCCAGCTTTCACAGAGCCTCCTGAGCAGAGTGTGAAGCAGAAACACTAGCCCATGTCATCTTGGGAGACCAGGGCTGGGAAAAGAAAAAGGGGATGGATGTTGGGGAGAAGCAACACAGCAATATCAAAGCTGTTTAGACCAGGCTGCTACTTCACAGACGACAGGGCAATAGGGACCCGGGGAAGAAAAGCATTCAAACAAAAATTGCTTCTGCTATTGGGTTGTTGAGCCTGGTATAAAGAGTTAGAACTCTGTGTTATAGGTGAAGAGAGGAACAAAACACTGGGTATAGGAAGCCATGAGCCCTCTCCAAATCCAGAGACATGTTTAGGAGATAAAGAAGAATTCTAGAAATGTAGAGAGGCTTAAGGTGATTACCCAACACACGAGGAAATAAGGGCAAAAACCAGATCTCAGTGACAGAGGAAGCGCTAAGAGGGCAGGCTGATAAGGGCAGTGAGGTCATCACCGCAGAAGTATTGTAGGAAGACTTTCCAAACATAGCTAGAAGACCAAGTTACGCTTACACCCAGCTACCTCAGAAGCTGTGTCCTGTTTTTTCAGTGATGTGTGGGCAGTGAAGGTCTTATTAGCCCAATATTTATATTTGATATGAACGGAGGGCGAGATTCATCCCTGATGTGATTACACTGAAATCAGTGGAGTCATGCCAGGGTTAATCAGTTGACCTAAGATCCTGCTATACAGCACTAAGCATTTTGCTTTATTTTAAAGGGAAATGGCTAGTTTGATAAAAAAAAAATTAAGTATTGGGTGGTGCAAGCTATTCCCTGGGTGGCCCTGACTCGTAAATTCTTATAGTTTGCATACGGCCCTTACACCGTGTTGGGCAACCCATTTAATGGAAACAGCAGGCTCTAGGGGCTTTGGCTACACTGTATTAATAGAGGCCTTTATATACTACACTTTTAGAAAGCGCGAGCCGCAGCCTTAGCTAACGTCAAACTGTGTAGCTCTGCTGACTTTAGTACAGAGATATTGACTGATAGTCACTAAGGGTCTCAACCCTGGGGAATGTGGATTTGAAGCCATTCAAAACAGCCATTTCTCTTGACTGAATATCAGTACGGGACATGGACCAGAGTCAGAATGAATTTGAGAAAGACAAGCTGCCATCTTGGCTATGGATTTAAGTATGACCCACAACATATGGTGAGATCACATTTTCTTCTATGCTAAATATCTATTAGGACTGCAAGGCACACTAGTGGGATGGTCTCCAATCCACTCTAAAGCCAAACGAGTTTGGGTCAGATGGTTTGTTTAGGTTCCTGATATTCCAGAGAATCAGGTTTCCTATTTATTTTGGATTCATCTAAGGTTGGCAGTTAGGATGCATTCTGCCCTTGTTGTCTGGTCAGTAGCAGTTGTATGTTCAGACTGCCCTTGCTCTGCTAAGTCAAGAAGCATCCATAAATCTCTGTGTGAAGCAGAAGTTCAAGGCTAAATACACTATTGTCCCATAGTCCTCTGAGCTACCACTTTGGCCATTTGAACCTCCACTGACATTAGTAAACACAGAAGTCCCAAGTACAAAATCCAATAAGACGGCCAAAATAAATGTAATGATCTTGTAAGAAGGGTCAAAATTTTCTTTGTGGTTGTTACTGAAACATTTTGGCAAAGGACAAGGGGTTTTCTTGGGTTGTCACTTCTTTGCCGGAAGTCTTCCATCAACAGCAACAACATAACGGCCAATACTTGGCTCAGCAGTGCTGTTTCAGCACTTAGCTCTGCAGTAGCCTGTTTGAGTAGTCACAGCACAGTCAATGGGTTTTCTATCACAGTCCACTCTAGCCACAAGAGCGATTCATCATGGTCTCCTTCTAAAGAAGCATCCTGGAATGCCACCACCATTACCTCATTGGCAGTCTCACTACCATGTAGAATTCCATTGGGTAAGTACATCCTGAGCGCGTTTGTCTTAGGGTTTGCTACTCTGCGTTTGGCATCCTTTCAGAAGTTCCCTTTATGAAGCCAATAGAGAACAACTAAATCTTTTCCATGCAGTTATATTAGACCCATTGTCCCTCTTGGATCACATGCCAGAAAACCAGATTGAGCTTCTCAAGACTCATTCATTTTCCTGTGAGATGTGTTTTTTCAGTGAGCTGTAGGAAGAGGAATCCGATTCAGGAGGAGACTGTGTGCATTATGATTGTTTATGCTGATTACCGCTTGATCAGATTTGTTCCTCTATTTCGTTAATCCTTTGCTGCTCTTCCTCCTTTTGTGCTAGATGAATCACTAGAGCCCTCCACTGAATGGTACTTTTTCCAGTGGTTATTTAAAAGCCCTTGAAATCAATGGAAAGACCAGCATTGACTCAAGTGAGCCTTGAATCAGACCCTGTAGCTAGTAGAAAATCCTTAGTTCTTGCCTCTTCTGAATGCTGTTGGAAAGGGCTGAGCTGACCTGGGCACGAGCTCAGCACTGCTTCCCAGGAAGCATTGGGAGAAGAACAGAGGTAAAGAGGACCATGTGTGAATGGACACATGGAGCTGATCTGCTTTTCTCCACTTGGACTGAGGAGAGGGCGGTGAGGAGGACTGGATTCTCCGAGGCTGTTTGAAGCAGATGCACAGCTGATAGTAGCTGCACACATTCAAGTGTTTGTTTGAATTTCCAGAAAGCCTTTGATAAAGTTCCACATGGCAGGCTCCTGCTGGAAATATACAAGCTCCAGGAATCATGGGAACAGGAAGAACCATCTGTCCATCCGTGAGAGGACTTGAAAGAGAGACTGACCAGCCAAACATCCACATGACTCATTTAGCTAATCACAGATCCCTCCACCAGGAATAAGGAAGGAGTGAACAGAAGTGTAACCCTATAAGAGGTGTAGGAGTTAAAGCAATCCCCTGAGCGAGGACTAGACTGAAACAGGAGGCCTGAGAAGAAAAAGAAGATTTTTCCCTGCTTATGTCCTAGGGTGACCAGATGTCCTGATTTTATAGGGACAGTCCCGATTTTTGGGTCCTTTTCTTATATAGGCTCCTATTACCCCTCACCCCCTGTACGATTTTTCACACTTGCTGTCTGGTGACCCTATTATGTCCAGGCATTATGAGGGAAGCAGAACTGAGAGCTCCACATGCACTCTGCCTGGGTAGGGTTGGTAGACTGAGGTTGGCAGGAAGTCAAGAGAGGGAGATAGAAGGTGAATCTGTGCCCATGGAGAATCCTGTAAACCCTTTCACAGTCACTGTGGCGAGCTGCCCTTTATTTCCTCTCTGGCTGCTGGGTGAAGAATGTTTGCTCAGTAACAGATCCAAAGAAACCGTCTGTGATCCATTACTCTCAAGTCACTGGTCTAATCTTGTAGCTGCACCCATTGCTAGGCCCTGTGAGGATGTCTTACCTAAGATGTCTTCTGTGTATTCCTATCATGTGCCTTCCTATTCCCTTCATCCAGGTCAGTGCAAACATTTAGAAACACCCCTCTTCATGCAGATTCGGCCTGTCATGCCTACACCCACAGAGAGCCCTCTCTGCATTCCTAGGCTGTTAGGTAATCCAGGGGATCATTCCTGACATCGAGCACCCCATTACAAATCACTGCCTTTGCAGGTCCAACCTGTTATGCACCCAGTGTTACATATTTCCAGCCCATTAGGTGTGGAGGGTGATCATCCTCCGCCATCCCAAAGAGGGGCACCACTATACATGATTTTGTATAGACTGTATGCACTGCACTGTACCTGCAGGGGGAGTCACTCCTCACTGAGAAGGTGTTTAGACTCATTGACTTTAAGGTCAGAAGGAACCATTGTGATCATCTAGTCTGACCTTCTGTACATCGCAAGCCACAGAACCTCGCCCACCCACTCCTGTAATAGACCCCTAACCTCTGGCTGAGTTACTCTGAAGTTCTCAAATCATGGTTTAAAGACTTCAAATTACAGAGACTCTGCCATTTACACTAGTTTAAATCCATGCCCCATGCTGCAGAAGAAGGTGACTTCCCCCTCCCCCATCTCTGCCAATCTGACCCATGGGAAAATTCCTTCCTGACCCCAAATATGGTGATCACTTAGACCCTGAGCATGTGGGCAAGACCCACCAGGCAGATACCTGGGAAAGAATTCTCTGTAGTAACTCAGAGCCCTCCCCTTTTAGCATCCCATCAGCGGTCGTTGGCGATATTTGCTGCTAGCAGTTGTAGACTGGCTACATGCCATTGCAGGCAGTCCCATCGTACCATTCCCTCCATAAACGTATCCCGCTCAGTCTTGAAGCCAGCTAGGTTTTTTTGCCTCCACTGCTCCCCTTGGAAGGCTGTTCCAGACCTTCACTCCTCTGATAGAAACCTCTGTCTAATTTCAAACCTAAACTTGTTGATGGCCAGTTTATATCCATTTGTTCTTCTGTCCACATTGGTACTGAGCTTAAATAACTCCTCTCCCTCCCTGGCATGTATCCCTCTGATGTATTCATAGAGAGCAATCAGCCTTCTTTTGGTTAGGCTAAACAAGCCAAGCTCTTTGAGTCTCCTCTCATAAGGTAGGTTTTCCATTCCTTGGATCCTCCTAGTAGCCCTTCTCTGCACCTGTTCCAGTTTGAATTCATCTACTTAAACCTGGGAGACCAGAACTGCACACAGTATTCCAGATGAGGTCTCACCAGTGCCTTGTACAATGGTACTAATACTTCCCTGTCTCTACTGGAAATACCTCGCCTGATGCATCCTAGGGCTGCATTAGCCTTTTTCACAGCCCCATCACATGGGCAGCTCATAGTTATCCTATGATCAACTAATACACCCAGGTCTTTCTTCTCCTGTCATTTTGAACTGATATGTCCCCAGCTTATGGCAAAAATTCTTGTTGTCACTCCCTAAATGCATGTATTTGTAGGGCCCAGGTCATAAATCCACCGGTTAATGGGTCTGAATTGGACTTAGGGGCTGAGGTGGGCAGTATCTCTGCTCACTGTGAAATATGTTTTCCATGCAAGAATGATCAGTTCAGCCACCCATGCTCATTTGTTTTCTCCCCACTATACCCACAGCCCCCCTCCCTACCCTCCGTGTCCCACCCCCTACCAAACAAAATGGGAACAGAAGTATAGCAGTACTGGAGAAATGGGGCCTTAGGTGGATTAACCCTTTCACTGCCACGCCCTGTGTGCAAACCGGCTGTATTCTGTGACTTACAAAAGGAAGTGGGCAACCGCAGGCTGTCTGCAGGAGGACCTCTAGGGGGCTTGGCCTACATTGAGCTCCCCCAGGAACATCCCCGGGGTCACAAAGACACATCGGCAGCCTCAGGCCCCAAATCAGACCTGAATAAGGGGGGTTCACGGCCAGGACCAGGTGCCTTTAAACAGGGCAATATCGAGAAGCCATAAGGCAGCATTGGAGGGCGGTAGCGGTAAAGAGAAGTGAATGCAGGCTTGTTCTTCCTCTTTTGGCAGCCTCTGATAACCGCACTCAGATAGTTCCCCTTCCCTTACATGCAGACAGGGTTGCTCACCTACCCTACCGCCGGGGTCAAACAGCTGGTGGGGAAAACGTACACCACAGCCACCCCAAAGTACACCGTGTCCCTTCTGAGTGTCGCTAGCACCATGACCCAGTTTCACTGCGGCATGTTACAACCACAAGCTTTTTCCTCTCCGCACTTCCTCGCCTCCCCTCCCACCCCCGCCCACCGGCATTTTACTTTTCTCCTTTGATGCTGACTGTCAGGTCTGGGGAGACAGAGCTTACCAGGGCCTTGTGTCCTCCCAACCTTTCCCCGCCCCATTGTCCTCCCCTGGCATTTGGAAACAAGTGTAACATTCAGACAATGCCTGCCTGACAGGAATAATACCTCAGGCAAGTATATCGGGTATCGGCTGGCGCAGGGCACCCGGTGGCTTTTCACTGCGTCTTTTTTAGGAAGAGCTTTCTCAGTCTCAGTATCTCTCAGATTAGGTTTTATCCCCAGAGAAACTTGCTGTGTCTCCATTGTACGGCAGCTGTGGGAATGTAGAGGCACAGGTTTTGATTGGATGGTTAGGACAATGGAGAATAGCATCAGCATCTTTACTTTGCCAGAGATAACTCTCTTCTTTTAACCCAGATGGCCTGTTGCTCTCCCCCCTCACACACACACACACACACACACACACACACACACAAAATGTAGAGATGTATCAACATCTGCTTCTTCCTGCTCCCTTTTCTGTATAAGTAAGACACGCAGATTCAAACAGTTATGTACACATGCAAGCAGGAGTGCTGGAACAATTTCTATAGTGGGGGTGCTGAGAGCCATTGAACCAAATTGTAAATCTTGTATGAAATGTGAATCGCTTCCAGCCAGGGGGTGTGGCAGCACCCCCACCACCTATGCATGCAAGCACACAATGCCACATGCAAACATATACACACACATCCAGCGCATGCACACACCAAGGGCGAGTCCGCCATAGACACATTCTGTCTATGTTTGCTTATAAAGAGGGAAATAATGATACTCCACAAACCAATGCTGGGTTTGAGGATGCTTAGCCCAGCAGGGTTTTGTAAGGGGGAAGAGAACACCTAGAGGACAACATTTCACTCTTTGCACTCCCTCTGCCCTGGGAGGCTAGGAACTCTAGTGCTGACAGTGGCACTACTGACCCCATAAAGGGCAGGGAAGGATGTGGCTCACTCAGGATCCTGCCTCCCAGGTTGTCAGTCACATTTTTAATTCCCACAGGCCCTGATCCAGCCAAGCATTTAAGCACATGCTTAGTTTGACTTCAGTGGGACTATCCATGTGCTTACAGTTAAACCTGTGTTCATGTATCTGGATGATCAGAGCCTTAATCTTTCTGCACAGCCTGCACTCTCCAAACCTTTTGCCATCCTGGCTATTCTCCTTGGCATCTTCCTCAGTTTCTCCCCTCTATAACCCAGCGCTCCAGAGTATATGCAGTTCTCTATATGTGGCCTAACTGGCTCTGTGTGAGAGGGGAAAATTACCTCCTTGTATATGAGGAATCTGTTTGTGTGTCCCCAGGCTGCATTTGCCTTTTTAGCCACAGACTCACTGAACACCCAGCTTTCTTTTCCCATCAGCCTTTCTTCCCAGAGCTGTTTCTGCATCAGAGCTGTTAGTCAATGAGTTCCCCGTGTTGTGCTTATCATCGTGGTTCTCCTTTCCGATTGCACTTACCCTTGTTACAGTTCACATTACTCTCCTTTCATTTATTCAGCCCAAGCTGGAGTGTTGCTGTATCTTCAAGAATGATCAGATAGTCTCCCCGCACACACATCTCACATCCAGGCACACTTTTATGTCAGTACAGGACCCGGAGTGGCGGGGGATTTGATGAATTAAGCATTTTGAGCCATGTGCAGGCTTAGTGGGGAAACTGGGAGCACACACACTTTGGGGAGGGAGCAGGCTCCCAGTGGGACCTCTCTCCTGGCACTATTGTCTTCCAGACGTGATAGGTCTGAACGAGTTATCATGGCTCAGAGTCAGAGGGTCTGCAATCCCATCTCGGGTGTGTGTGGGGGGGAGCTGTGCCTATGCTAGTAGAAAAGGGTAGATCAACCTGCAATTCTACCCTATTCTGGAATATTTCAGGGGCGGGGAGGAGACTGGAAGAAGCTTGTGGTTCTGCTCCATAAGAAGCTGCTCTTTTAGGCTCAGAAGTGCCTCCTGCTCACAGCTGCCAACTTGCCTTGGGAAGCGTGTGAGTGTGTGGTCACAGGGCAGATGTAGACCTGACACAGGGGTTTGGGAGCTGGTCCTGACTCATGCACACTGGGCCATCTCCTGTGCTGACATCCTCAGTGCAAGAAAAAGGCTCCTTGGCAGAGATATGTATACAAGCCCAATGGACAGGTCCCTGGATAAAGCCACTTCCCTCCAACACATCTGGAAAATTGATCCCATCTTCTGGCAAACAGACTTTCAGAGGAGGGACTGGACTAGCAGTGTCCTCCCTTTGGGATATAATAGAGCCAAAGTAGGAAAAAACACACTGCGAGTGGAGGATATGGCTGTTCCTACTGTAACACATGCTAAATATTTACACTGGAAGCAAGGGACTTGATGAGGAAGGGTTATGAAGGGCGTTGTCAGAACCACTGATTCCAGTGAACTTTCTTCACACTTACGAAAAGGACCCAAGGAAGAAGCTGTTTCCTAAACAGAGAGAAACTCAAAGCAAGAAAGGAGTTGGGACAAAAGTGCTTGACATGAAAGGGAGGCGGGGTGGATCTTAGGGAGAGATGCAGGGACTGGCACCAGGGAGGAAGACCAGTCTCTGCAAAGAGAAAGGAAAAGGGCTGAGTATTTCCCTGTACCATAATCACAGCTCCAGGATGAGCAATGGCACGGAATGTGTTTAACCACAAGCCGAGGGAAATGCCAGGAAAAAGGAAGAAAGAGTGGAACCGGGTGGCTAAAGATTGTTAATGAGGGGAGCTGGTCTGGAATTTCCCTCAAAATATTTTTTTGACGGAAAATAGTTTCTGAAAAATTGAAGTTTTCCGGGGGGGTCGGGATTTGGATTTCACCAAAATGTTTCAATTTTCAATTGGGAAAAATAAAAACGAAACGTTCCATTCTGGGTGCCATTGACGCAGGTGGCAACATTTTGGGTTGTCAAACTGAACTGAGATGACAAACAGACCCAAAGAAGCATTTAGTGGCTGTGCAGTGAGGTATGTGGAGTGAGTTTCCTCCTCGCCTTTGTTTCTAGTGGACACGTGTCCACATTGGCAAACCATTCCATTCGCTCAACACATGGAAGCTTCTGTCTCAGCCTTTCAGGCCCACCCCACCCCCAGATCAAGTGTGAAGCACATTGGTGTGGCCATCTATAGGGGAGGCTTGCCTGGCTGATGTCCCCGCTTGTGTAGAGAGAGGGCAGCAGGTCTCCAGGTGTGTCAATCTGACACCCTTTATGACCACCAAATTCAGACTCAACATTGTTTAGGATTTTTTTCAAAGCATATTGACAATAGATGGAGAAAAAGAAAGGTTAGCATATGGCCTGGTGCCTGCCGCTATAATGCACCAACTGTAGGTAAGCCAATGCAACAGGGACATGGAAAGAGCAAAAATTAGCTTGTCACAGAGCTGCTCATTCTCACAAGGAGAATTGGTGAGAGAGTGGTTTACTCTACGCAGAGACAGTGGGGATTTGCTTAAATCTCTGGTAATAATAATTCCATTGCAGCTGCCGGAGAGGAGGCCCACAGCTATTTTGTTAGCAATTGAAAGCCCAGATCTGGATAAATAAGGAAGCTCGAATCTCTCTCTAGAGGGGGATAAGAAAATAGCTTATTCTCCGGCTTCAGGAGACAGCTAGCCCTGCTTGCTTGACTGAGGTTCAACTCCAGGGAGGATGCTGGGAATGAATCTGCACCTTTTGTCTCAAATTCTTTGTGTTGGCCTGGAATTCTCCCTTGTGCCCCAACCCCATCAAAGCTGAAAGTGCTGCCATGTTATTGTTAATCAGCCAGAGGGCCTCTTGCAAATTACACCGGCTCCTTTGTCTCAGTCGCCTTTGGGAGAGCTGCTGTACAAGGCTCTGGAATGCTGGGACAATGGGACCGGTCAGTTCTTAATTAGACTGGATGGAGAAGAGAGCTGGCCCAGAGCGCTGGTGTGTTCCAATCCCTTTGGAGGTATTGGGGCAAGAGGAATGTATGCTGGGAAATGGTGAGCAATCCCGGGGAAAAAAGCCAATGAAGGGGCATGAGGGCGCATGCTGATGAAAGGAGACGTGCAAATGGGAACTTGTTTGTTTGTTTCCTTTTCATCCTGGAAATGCTTCTTACAAAGGACACAGAGTCAGCTGTATCTAAGAGCTACTTGGGGGTGGGAGGCAGCAGCTCATGAAGGGTAATTTTTACATCTTGTTTTCCGTAAGGGGCTGAACTACCTGCTACCTAGGGAGCCAGCCAGTGTGTCACCTTCATTAGAAAGCAGGGGGAGTCTTTTGAGTAATGGGGCACAAAACAGCATGTGATTGAACATAAGAACGGCCATACTGGGTCAGACTAAAGGTCCATCTAGCCCAGTATCCTGTTTTCTGACAGTAGCCAATGTCAGGTGCTTCAGAGGGAAGGAACAGAACAGGTAATCATCAAGTGATCCACCCCTGGTCGTCCGTTCCCAGGTCTTATCGGTTCTTTAGTGTCTCATAGCAAGGCTCCGCACAATGAAGACAGAGATGAATTCAGAGGTTTTGCAGGGTTATGTAGTCTGGTCTGGTCCAGTCCAGGGTACAGACGCTTAAGAACACCATGCAATGTACTGTAAACGCATGCTTGATTAACCCTGCAGTGAACAGGAACATCATGGTGATGTCTTGCTGTGACATACTGCCTTTCTAGGGGCTACCAGCCCAGGAGCCTCCCTTTACAGCAAAGAGAATCCTTCGATAAAATCCAGGAGTCACCCTGGCTGAGCTTTGACCTGATGAGTTCAGCTCCAGTTCCAGCAATACAGCATCATGCCGTAAACCTTTCTGCAGCATCACATAGACCTTTATCCACATGCATGGACCATACTCGCACGGCCAAGGGCGCAGACGGTTCCGTGTGTCTAAGACGTGCCCAAGGGAGCGAGCTCATGGAGAACAGGCTTTTCTCAGGGGAATCAGCTGATAGGATTGGGCTCTCCAGAGGAGCCTGAAGGGCAGGGGCAGCGTCTCCAGAGGAGTCTGAAGGTGCCAAGCCCCCTCCGATGACAAGGTTTTATCTAGAACCTGCTAATACATAGAACTTCAGAGCCAGGATCTCAGCTCTCTGCAGTCAGAGTCACAAGATCAGAGCATTTCCAGACACCACCGCTGTGATTTACTGTTAACCATAAGAAAAAGGGACTGTGACCAGCACTAGCATGATGAGTCAGATGCATGAATAGTCAGTGGCTGGAGCAGCTGGCAGCAGGGCTGCCTCCCAGTGAGATGGGAGCTCACCCCACTGGGGCAGCCCGGAGCCCAAAGGACTTTTAAAAATATACTTTGAAGGGTTTTTTTAAAATGGGGGTTTGAGGCCTCCCCACCTCTCCCAGTTCAGGCCCAGCAGCGTCTCCTGTGGAATCTCTTAACAAAGGCCTTAGTTCAGCGTCAGTTAAAATGCACCACCAGAGCCTCCCCCCCATCTTGCCACATGGAAGGAGGACAGGGCCCATCTGCTCTGGGGAGATGCGCAGGGTTCCCAGGCTCCTGTGTACCGTACCAGCAGGTTGGGGGAAGGGCTGCTGAAACAGCAATGAAGCCTAAGACCAGATGCTCTGATTTGCTAAGGGGGCTGAAGAAACCCTGGACCCAGTTCATGGGAACGCTCCCTTCCCCACCACATGCACATTAACCTCTTCACTGCCACTGCTCGCTGTCCGTGGCTCCACAGCCATCCTGAATGCCATGCCCAGAGAGGAAGGAGGGCCCTGTGGTTAAGGCACAGGCCTGGGAGGCAGGAGACCTGACTTATATTCAGGGCTGTGCCACACACTTCCAGCATGACCTTGGGCCAGTCACGTAACAGTGCAGTGCCTCAGTTTCCCCACTTATAAAATGTGGATAATACGAATCCCCTACCTCAGCATGAGGCTAAGCACAGCGTGGGATCTTCAGACTGAAGGTGCTATGGCCCTGCAAGGCATCATTATTAGTGACTATCGTTATTATCCATTCGTTTGACGGAACCACTGGGATACAGGCGCCCAATTGTTCAAGAGGGGAAAGGATCTAAAGCCAATACAGAACAGCAGGAGATGGAGGAAGATGGGAAAGGGCCATTGTAACATGGGATTTCACTTTGGTGGTGGCTCACTAAAAAATAAAGCTGACTCACTCCTACTCTCATGGGTTGATTTCCAAGAGCTGGTGCAGCTCCTTCTGCCCGGGCCTTTATTCAAGGATTCTGCAACACAATCAGCACATGCAGTGGGGAGGCAGGACTAGAACCTTCATCCTCCAGCTCCAAAAACAGGTCCCTTCACTTGAACTGCAGGAAAAGCCATGTAGAACATCCCATTAGTAGCGCCCATAGCCTCTGTGTGCAATTCATAAGCACTCACTCAAAGAGAGCCAGTACATGGCACAGCGCCCTTTAACGTCTGAATTTGGGCACAGCTGGTGTGAGCGAGAGGTGGGAGGCCCTGCTGCAACCATACATGGCAAATCACTTAGCATTGCGGGCACCTTGTTACCCGCCAAGTCCTGATGAATTGGAAAGGGAGCTACTCCCCGTCCCATGCAAAGCTGCATCGTAGAACCTGGAAACGCAACGAGGATTATGACACCAGATGTTTCAGATCTGATGGGGGAGGAGATGAGCCTGGTTGCTGTGGTAATTTCTCTGCTGCTCTGGTGTCCAGCCCAATCTGTCTGCTTGTTACCATCCCCTGCCTATTGTTCAGGGTCACCCCTACCCCAGAGAGTACAGCCAGCAGCTCTGCTCCAATTAGTGAGAGCTGGAAACAATGAAGTCTGGCGTGGGGGCGCTGGGTGCTGATCTGGCCTCATTTGATTTCCCCAGGGATCCACACTCTGGATCGGAGTTTGTCTCTGCGACCTTTCACATCCGCCGTCTTTCCGACAGGCATCTGCCATACACAAAAACACACCGAACATGTCAGCTGCCTGCCTGCTGCCTGGGGGACTGAGGGGGCTCTATCTGGGCAAAGGCTTTGAAGGGGTATGTGAAAATCCCAGCTTGATGGAATGTCTCCCTGTGATACAGGAGCTGCCTCTCTCTCCTTGTGTCCTTCCTGTCACCATGCACGATGAGTGACCCGTACAAACCACTGCAAGGGACTCCCTCTCCTCTTACAAGGCCAGATCCTGACATCCCATTGGGTCTGATTCTCCACGGCCTTGCCCTGTATGGAGTCATTTACACCTGCATAAAATGCTACTGTTCTGATGCCCTCGCATGTTCCCTCTACGTTGCACGGGTAGAAATGATAATACAAAGTAAGGCATGGGGTAATCAAGCCCATTGACTTCAATGGTGCTACTTGCCTGAGCAGAGGCTACTCCTGTGAGCAAAGGGTTGCAGGATTGGTTAGTTTCACTAGTAAGCCTACATTCACCAGGATCTCCTCTTTACCTGCAGCCCTAGACGCTCCCTTACCAGAGATGAACACTGAACAGCATGGCAGTGTTACTTTATACAGACTGCAGTAGCAAACAACTATTCCCCTGCAAAGCAGATCTTCAGTATATAGCAAATAGCTGTGTCCTATCAAACAGATATTACTGGTTCACAAGAGTTAAGGCTGGGGCTAGCTTACTGTTCAACAGCTGATTTTTCTAAGTTATACATCCTGGCTCCCAAGCATGTATTAGCAAAGCTGTATCTGGCGCATACTATGCAAACATATCCATTAGCCCTTGTAGATGCAGCAAAAGACAGCAGGGTCTTGGGGACTGACTATGTGACTTGGAACCGGAACTGCTGAGATTGAATATTGGCTGTGCCACTGATGAGCTGAGTAGCTTTGAGCAAGACACTTAACCTTGTTGTGTCTCAGTTTTTCCCCACCCCCGTCAGCAAAGTAGGCGTAATACCGCTCAAGTGCCTGTCTGAGGAGAGTGTAGTGAGGATTAGTTAACTATACGCGTTATAATTATTGACTGTGGTAGGCAAGATTTAGGTTTTTTTCTTTTGTGCCAGAGGGACCAGTGTGTTTCATTTAGGGGCAGGGGACATGTATGGCTGGGACCCACAACTCATGACAAATTAGCACTAAGTATTTACCAGGGAGTCAGAAACTTTTGACTGCTCCTGAGCTGGTTTGAATTCAAACCAGTAACCTACAGGTGAAAGCAGCAAAGAATCCTGTGGCACCTTATAGACTAACAGACGTTTTGCAGCATGAGCTTTCGTGGGTGAATACCCACTTCTTCGGATGCATCCGAAGAAGTGGGTATTCACCCACGAAAGCTCATGCTGCAAAACGTCTGTTAGTCTATAAGGTGCCACAGGATTCTTTGCTGCTTCTACAGAACCAGACTAACACGGCTACCCCTCTGATACTTGACTACAGGTGAAAGGCTTTTAATTCCTTTATGCAGCCCCCTAGCCAACCAGGCAGCCTTTGTGGTCCCAAGTCTCACTCCAGGGGACCTTACAGGTGGAATGTGAGCCTCTCAGGCTCAGGGTCCTGTTTGAAAAGGCCTTGACTACTGAACCCTGAAAAATCTCGCCCTTTCTGCTGGCTCCTTCCACGCTGCTGGTTCCCACACAGTTCTCCAGCAGACATGTGCCTCCTGGAGAGTCACATGATCTCCCTCCTATCTAGCTTGGTGTTGTGGGAATCCGATTAGCAGACGGCACTGGCCCCGGGACTGGGCAAAATTGGGCAAGAAAAAGGCTAGTTCCTGGGAAGCGTTTTCCCACCGTCTGTTCCCCCAATGCAGTGACTGCAGAGGAAATCGTCCATATCTAAATGTGTCCTGATAGCTGCACTAATCTAAGACTGAATATGCAGCTTGTGGTGGGCTTGTTGGCAGTGAATAGGGTATTAGTGGAACACATGGCCTGCATTCAAGATAAAACAATGGGATGTATTCTCTTTGCGCTGTCCCCCTCCCAGCTCTTGCCTGGCCTATTCAGACTTTAACCTCTCAAGTGGAAACACTGAGCCGAGATCTCCATGGAAGAGGGAAGAGGAGAAATCGCTGAGAAATGGGGCCGTGAGATCTGGGGCTGCCAGGCGTAACATTCAAACGTCAGGCGTCTCTTCTTATCCTGAAGCTTCAGGGAGCTTCCTCTGGCCCATGCACACCTTCCATTACCGCTATCACGGTGCCTCACAAGAGCCTTACTCACAGGCATGGACGCTGCGGCCCGGAGAGGGCCAGGCAAACGTCTTCAACGAGTGGCCACTGAGCTGGAGTCCCACAGTTTCAGGTTGAGACACTGGGGGTCTGAGTGTCAAAGGTGCTGAGTCCCCCAAACTCAGTCAAAGTCAATGGGAGCTGTGAGTGCTCAGAATCAGGCCCCAGAGAGTCTGGGGCTGGACACCCAACGTAAGCAGGTGCTTCCAGAAACTGCATGCTAAGTGACCTGCCTGGAGTCCATTCTGCTGTCCAAGGCATCTCATAACGCTGCCCCGGGCTCTGTTCTCCACCTGCGGGCCCCAGCTCTGCCCGAGCCCTCTCCCTAGAGCTCCTTTTGCTTCCTTTGCTGGTCTTCATGCCTGGAACATCCTCCCATCTAAGGGCTGTCACCGTCACAGCCTGTCAGGTCCCATCTTCTCCTTTCTTCTGCAAACTCACCTGTTCTGCTGGGTTTTAGGGACTGCACCTTGTTGTCAAGGCCCTGTCTACTCCCTGACAAGTTGGATCTGACTGCTTTGGGGAGGGGGGGCAGCGTCTGGGCTGACTGGAAATGCCACAATACCATCATCTGAATTTTGAAAATGGAGGTGTTTAATTAATTAGAGGTGAAAATGAATCACACACTCAGCACAGCGCCCCCTGGCTTATTTATTGTGAGGTTACATGCAATTTGTTTCAGTTTTCAGTGCCATAGTAGATCATAGAATCATAGAATATTAGGATTGGAAGAGACCTCAGGAGGTCATCTAGTCCAATCCCCTGCTCAAAGCAGAACTGACACCAGCTAAATCATCCCAGCCAGGGCTTTGTCAAGATGGGCCTTAAAAATCTCTAAGGATGGAGATTCTACCACCTCCCTAGGTAACCCTAGGTAACCCATCCCAGTGGTTCACCACCCTCCTAGTGAAATAGTGTTTCCTAATATCCAACCTAGACCTCCCCCACTGCAACTTGAGACCATTGCTTCTTGTTCTGTCATCTGGCACCACTGAGAACAGCCGAGCTCCATCCTCTTTGGAATCGCCCTTCAGTTAGTTGAAGGCTGCTATCAAATCTCCCCTCACTCTTCTCTTCTGCAGACTAAATAACCCCAGTTCCCTCAGCCTCTCCTCATAAATCATGTGCCCCACCCCCTAATCATTTTCGTTACCCTCTGCTGGACTCTCTCCAATTTGTCCACATCCCTTCTGTAGTGGGGAGACGAAAACTGGACGCAATACTCCAGGTGTGGGCTCACCAGTGTCAAATAAAGGGGAATAATCACTTCCCTCGATCTGCTGGCAACGCTCCTGCTAATACAGCCCAATATGCCGTTGGCTTTCTTGGCAACAAGGGCGCACTGCTGACTCATATCCAGCTTCTCGTCCACTGTAATCCCCAGGTCCTTTTCTGCAGAACTGCTGCTTAGCCAGTTGGTCCCCAGCCTGTAGCAGTGCATGGGATTCCTTCTTCCCAAGTGCACTTGTTTGCACAATGTTTGCATTGGCAGCACACTGCTACACTGGAGAAATTGTTCTGGATGAAGCTGAAAGGTTTGGCAGCTGGATAGGGGCAGCTGGAGTTTCTGGAGTAATAGGAGGCAATTTGGAATTGTGCAGAAACAGATTAGCTGGGTGCTTCTGCCAAAATGATCAGCAGTGAAGTAGTTAACAATGTTGCCATGTTGAGTAACATCTTTAGGTTTCAGGATTAACACCCATTTGAGACTAATGGGCCGTTTACACTTGTCTGAGAGCTATTGTTTCCGGCTGTCTGCAGACTCAGGCAGACATCACTGCATCGGTTTGCATTCATGGCATGTTTGCAAGGTTCACTTTACAACCATAAGGACTAGAGACAATGTGGTTTGTTTTTAAATGAAAGCATGGACTGCAGAGCACTGCTCTGTGTGCAGGGCTGGGCTTTGCAATACATCCCAATACACCCCCATACTGTACCCTCCAGTGCCAATGGAGACAAATCCTGTGGTCTGTACACAGGCAAAATTCCCACCCCATGCTCATCCCAGGAAGGGGGCCCATGCAGTACAGGTCTGAGCCCTGGCTCCGATCCATGGGTGACCTCTGTACATAGATCGGGGAAGGGAGTAGGCCCATAGCGTATATATGGCAGAGTCAGGAATGGAATCCAGCTCTCTCCTCTAAGCTCCTTTTAACAAGCATTAGCAGCAAAGCACTGCTGCCCGCTCTTAGCGAGAGCACTGTTGATATCATTCCCTCAGCAATACCCCCTTTTCTCTACTCCTGGCACCCTTCCCCACCCCATGCCCAGCCTCAATCCCAGCTGCGTGAAATCCCTTCTGCCCACCTTCCCAACAGATCCTGGTGGGCGTAAGCCAGGCAGGTACATATAGGGGATGGAGCCACTGATTTAATCAGTGGAAATGAAATGATCATCTCAGGATTCAGTCAGTGTTGTTAAGGGCAGGGGAAGACAGCAGGTTGGCCGGATGGTGAATCCTTCAGCATCGTCCTCCTGGGCCCTGTTGAAATTCGCCTGTTTTAACTTGTCTGTATGCCTCATTGGGGAGATGTACTGGAAAACACAAGGCAGATCCAAGCAGCTTTCTTCACAGGAAAAGCTTTCATCACATAATAGTCTGAGGCTTGTTTGATGCCTGGTTTGAAATGCAGCTGAATAAAAACAGAGAAGGAGTTTGAATACTAATGGGCAGCTGGAATGACAAGAGGCTTTTTCTTCCCTCTCCTGCTGTAGAAAATACCACAGAAATTTTGTGGGGGGGGGGGAAATGAGGGGTGTTGATTCACAGTTAATCTTAAAACTACGGCTTCCACTGTAAATGAAAGTAAGCACTCATATTCCAGCCTTGTTGCCATGGGGAGAGCAGTTTAATTAACCACAATCCTAATGCCCTTCATGCCACAAAAGTGTCCAGGAAAATATTACGGAATTCTCTATGAGATGCTTCCATTCTGTCATTATTTTCTTGGTTTTTGCTTAGTGCCAGAATTTGCTAGAAGTCCTTCAAGTGCTTAGTACAACATAGTGCCACACAGCTTTGCTGTACATGCAAACTGAGCTGGGATGCTGTTGCAAGAAACATGGTATAAGGGCCTGGGTTAAACAGGAAAAGAATTACATTTAGACTAAATAAATAAGACCAGTTTCCCTGGTAGGGTCTCTACACTGGCTGTGGAACTTGCTTACTGATGCGGCATTCCCAGGGAGAGAGAACCTGTCCCTCTAAGCCCCCCTTTATGTTGCACTAGGACAATCCAGAATTGGACTTGTCATCTCTTTATTTGAAAGTACGCACGTGGTATAAATGTGTTTGGTCCCAGCTAAATTACCTGTGGCCAGTGGAATCTATTTAACTAATCTTATGGACTATGGTCTTAAACAGGACAGAGTGCTGGGGGTCCCAGCTCCTTGGAGCAAACTGCCTTCGCCTGGCACGGCCTGCACATCAAGGCAGGATGCACATCTCTGGCAGTACACAAGACTTGACTCAAACACAGGCTCTTCATCCTGAGCACAGCAGCAGAGAGACTCTAGCCTAGCGATTGCATGGAGGGGTCTGAGGCTGCCAACCACACTGAGGTGGGGACCTGGCCCAGGCACAGGAAATACAGCTGTCAGGAAGACTCCAGCACGCTCACCCATCCCTGCCCTGCAGCTCCCCTTTTTGAAGAGGAGAAGTGCTGTTTGTGTTTTAGACAGTGCTGATCCTGTTGGCCAGCCTCTACCTGCCAGCGTCTGTCAGACACTGCAATAAAGAGTAACCCCGGGGCATGAACAGCCCGCCACAGCGACCCCACCCACAGAAACCTCTCCTCCCCCAGTGATGCAATGCCTTGCTAACCCAGCTGCTCTCCTTCACACCAGCGGCCCCCGGGCTCGGCTTTGTAATGGGTGTCGGAGTGCTCTCCTTCATAATAAGTCAGAGTTTGGCAGATCTTCAAACATTTGCTCAATCCCAACCTTGAAACTGAATCCAAACACAATCTAAGCAAAGCCTCCACCTCATCAGCCCCAAGGAAACACACCAGGGTGAGGAGCCACATTCCACGCTGGGCTGCAGCCCCTCACAGCAGGTCCGGTCACAGCACGGCACAAGAGCTGGCGGTTACTTCCTTGCAGGAAGGCTGGTCAGCGGTTAGGACGCTAGCCTGGGGTTTGGGGCTCCTGGGGGCCCAGTTGTTCCCTGTTTTGCTGGCTGCCACAGACTCCCTGGGATATCTAGGCCCAGTTACAATGTCACTGTATCTGAGCTCCTTGTGTGACACTGCCCTGCTGCATGGAGGTTGCGAGGTGCTCAGACACTATGGTGATGGTGGCCATGTAGGTACCTAATAAAGCTCTTAAAGGAAAACTCTGCTTATTCCTAATCTTCATTGCATTCTGCCATTACAGGGGAACTTTCAAATGAGGATGTGATTTAGGAAGGCACCAGAAGAGCTAGCCTTTCTGAAGGCTTGCGGTTACAGCCCTGGCCCTCTGCTGCTCAGGTCCTGGACTCTTGGGACCTGTCCTAATCTGACGGCCATAAGCCAGGTAAGATGTGCAGTAGCAAAGGCACCCAGTCAGATGGGACAGAGAGGGTAGTGGGAGTACGCAGCAAGGGGCTGAATTTATGGCACCCTCTGGCCAGAGAGCTCTGTGTTTGCCACAGACCCAAAAGCCACTGGCTTGGAGATGACGTAAGGCTCAAGGATGATTAAGTGGCTTGCTCAGGGTCACATGGAAAATCAGTAGCAGAGCCAGGAATAGAACCCAGTTTTCCTGGCTCTCCTCCCCTGTACTAACCTGTACACACACTTGTGAGCATGGGAGCATTGCTGCTAAACAGAAGAGAAGTCACCTCTCTCTCTCAGACTGTGGGGCCTATGCCACTCATGCCGTTGTGCTTTTTAACAGCGATGGAACACTGCAGTGCTGCATAATTCTGATCGCTGGAACCTGGAGCGCTTGGGAACATACAGCCACGGAGAGCTACCGTGCAGGTCAAACCAGGAGCTGGCACAACTGGCGCTGACCAGGCACACCTAAAACAGGTGTCAATATAAAGGGCTGTGTGCAGTCACTGGGAGCTCCCGGGTACAATGGCGAAATGTAATGTGCCTGGTTGGCTGTGCTCTGCCTCCGCCACAGGGAGCAATGAGGCCAGTTCTTCTCTGATACTGGTTAGGAGTAATGCCACTGAAGCCACCGGTGTGAAAGAGAAGAACAACAGGCCCAGAAAGCCAAGCTGGGTCACTTCTAACTGGACTTAAATCTGAAGATTCAGCCCTGGTGGTGAACTCGGTAGGAGAGCCTCCCTCTGCACAGCAGGAATGAGGAGAGCCCATGTTGTGTGGGTTTTACCTTTCAATGCCGTGGGATGGCACACCCAAGAGCTCAATAGGATTAAATCAGCCATATCATGCTCAGGGGCATCAAAATCCAGTGCTGATGCCAAAAAAGTACAGTGAGGTTCTACAGGCAAGGTTTTATCAGCCAGATCCTGATCTCAGTTACTCCGGTGTAAATTTGGAGCAACTCCACTGAAATCCACTTAAGGCAATAGAGTCGATAGACATAAATGGGTTTACTGGAGATTTACCCCAGTGTGCCTGAGAGCAGCCTTTGGCACAGAATCCTAAGGAGAAAACTGGGGTAGCTGGCAGAAGAGATGGGAGATACAGTATTAAACAGGATCTGTAGTGGGAGAAACTTGAGGTATTGCAGATGAGGAAGGGCCAGCTGGCAGCTCAGCATTTTCAGATCATCTTGACCTTGTCTGGAGGGACTCACTTCTCTGCCTCAGTGGGGGGGTATTTTTCCCTTAGTGCTTCCCTAATTTAGAACCTTATTTCCATACTTGGGCTCTCTTGAGAGCCTGAGGATTCCTTCACTGTTTTTACAGTTAGTGCAGCTTTCTTTCTCCCTCTGTTTGCCTTTTCCTCTCACCAGTGACATGAAACTGAATTAAATCTGATTGGGGTGGGGGGAGGGGGAACAGAGACAAAGCATCTCCTGGGCTTTGTGGTTTCTTTACATTTTCCAGAGATATAGACATGACTCAAAATGCCCCTTGAGGTGTTGTCAGACTGAGTGGCTCAAGGGGGTTTGTCCTAAGGCCAGGAATGGGAGGCTGCAGAATTAATAATACTCTTAATTATTTCACGCAGTGGGGTTCTCAGTTCTTTTGGTTCAGGTTCTGATCCGATTCTGCCTGCAGCCCCTGCTGAGGGAGTGAGATGCTGGCGTTGGTAGAATTACTTTTCGGAGCTCATGCTGCCAGTACCCTCCAGGTACAGGAGAGAGGTGCTGAGTTTGTCTGTAGTAGCCTAGGGTGAGCTGGTGAGACAATAGGTCAGCAGGTCTCGTGCTACTGCCAGGTGAGCCAAGCAGATGGTGAGTCTATGACATTGGTGTCACTGAGATGGAATCTGGCTGAGCCAGCTCTGTGATGGGCTTGTTGTACATTTGTGCAATGGTCTGTTACCTGCACATTGTAGGGCACCCACCTTTACCCAGTTCCTAGGGCTCAAGGCATAACCTGGTTGATTTAGGCACCCCCACCCGTACCCAGTTCCCTAGGGCTCAGGGCCAGTGCCACCCAGACCCAATTCCTAGGGCTCAGGGTGTAATCTGGTTAATTTAATTACCCACTGATACCCAGTTCTTAGGCTCAGGAGTGTTTTTCTGCAGGTTTGCAGAGCCTTTTACCAATGAAAGAGCCTTACACAGTAATATCCTTAATCTCTATTTATTAACAATTACCAAAACAGAAAGCGCGCCCTAAGCACACAATGCTCACCCCTCCCAATAAGGCAGACAAGCGTTTCCTGATGGCCAGTCAGGATCAGGTCATCCTAAGACTCCAGCTTCTGCACAGTGTTGTTGGCAGGGTGTTGAGGTCAAGCAGCTCTGATCTTGGGGCTGTGTCCTGGAGCTGGTTCCAAAGAACTTGCTTTTGGACCCCAGTTTATACAGTGAAACTTGAGTCCTGCTTAGCTGTATCTTAACCAATCATTTTACTAAAGTCTTACAAAATAATTCTTTGACCAATCCTAACATATTGTGAAACAATTCTTTACCCAGTCATACCCCACCACCTTAGTTGATTTACACCTTGCAAAATTAGTTATGTAACAATCAAAAACCAGACAGAAACCAGACAGATAAACAATAGAGACGTAGGGACCATAAAGGTAAAAAAATAAAGAAGTAGATCTTTCACACCCACAACTGTTGATAAGTGATTCCTTGTCAGACAAAATGCTATCAAACGAAGTTTTCTTTAAACATCTTAAGAGATTCCTTTCTTATCTGGTGATGGTGAGTACTATTAGGCGTGGTGCCTTCTTAACAGCTCCATATTACATTGTTTTGATATAATTTAGAAGGAATGTGAGGATGTGATTTTCTGCCTCTCGGCTCATGGCTGCTGCTGTTCTAATGTGGCTGCGGGCCTCAGACCTTACAGGTCAGAGTATTCAATGCCTTGCGGGTGCTGCTTACCCAGCACTGGTTAGCTTGTCTCGCCTTGCTCTTGTGGTGGCCACCATCTTGGCTGACACACTTGGGACTGAAGTCAGGGGCTCCAGCATTGAGAGCAGCTAGAGCTAGACAGCCCAGCTCTGTAGCTGGGGGCTGAAACAGACTCAGATTGTCTGCGGCTCAGCACAGAATAGGACACGCAATTCACACTGACCGGTGTTACACTCTCATGCGTGTATGTTAATGTGGTGTTTGATGTGCCGCCATTCTGTCTCGTTGAAAGCATGCATCTCTTTCCAGTGAGGTTGGCATGGAGACAGCATGAAGACCGCGTATACAGTATTGCATGAGGAAGCTTGCATGGTAAGAGTCCCCTCTTCCTTGCCTCATTCACCAGCTCAGGGACACGGTCGGGGGAAGAACACACTTGGGAACTGTCCTAGTTTGAGAACCATAAACCGTGGACAATGTGTAGTAACCAAGGGGTGGTGGGCTAAGTGGGATAATGCAGAGAGGGCTGAATTTATGGCACCCTCTGGCTCCTTTAGAGGTTGCCGCATTTGACAGAGAACTAAAAGCAACTGACTTGGAAGGGGAAGGATGAAAGCCTAAGAGAAAAGAAAGGATTATCTTTTTTTTTTTTTTTTTTTAAGCAACGGAGGAAAAGAAGAAACCATAGCAACAGCGGGGGTCCTTTGGACTTAACACTCCACAGACAAGGCCTTGATGTTAACATTCTGCCTGCACTCAGTTTGGACAATCCTCAATAAATCTTGTTAAGAGGCCCAGTTTCCCCCCCCATCCCGAAGCTCCACACGCCCACACACCCCTTCTGTTCCCTGACCTGCCGTTAGAAAAGTGGTTTCCAGAAGATGGAATCAGTCACAGCCCTGTGCTCCCATCTTCTCTGTGCAAAGGAAGAGGTGATGGTGAAGGTGGGGGGCTGAGGGCGAGGGGGTGATCCTGTTAACAAACCTTGGCTAAACAGGCTGCCTCAGGCCTTCCATACAGAGTCTGTCCCCCGGCATTGATATTGAAATAAGGTGCAATCCATCACGCTACCAATAGGCCCCTTTCAGAGAGGCTGAAAAGAGCCACTATCAAAAGGAGGGAGAAAAACTTGTTAAGGGGAAGGCCAGACTAAAGCATGGCAGGTGTGTTATGGAGAGGGAGCCTGTTGGAATGAGAGGGTGATTCATTGCCCTTGTCAGGGGAACAGCTTCATGCTCTTGCCAGGAAGGGCTCTGTCAGGCAGCAGCAGAGCCCTGTATGCAGCTCCAGGGTGGGGGCGAGGTGCCCCTTGGTATCGGGAAGGCAACAGGAGAATGATCAGATGCAGAGGAATGGGGAGACAGCTGGCTCTGTACAGGCCCAGAGAGAGCACTGGCATGTGGGATGGAAAATCGCCTTTCTTTGTTCATATTTATGGGAATCCCCTTTCTGTAGGCGTCTAAGTAATTTGCAGAGTGAGATTGGGGAATTCTTGCACATTTGAAAGGGTGATGGGGACAAACATCTACTGAGCAGGGCTAGACAGAGACTCCCAAACTCTTTTCACTTGTAACCAGAGCCCAGGCCTCAAGAGGCAGCTTTGTATGTTCACTCACTGCACCTCCTGGAGCCACAGAAGAGTGAGACCTTGGATTAATGGACGCTAGCAAATGCTACTGTGCGATCCCATCACCAAATCCACCGGTTCTAATCCCCACCCTAAATCCCGTTTTAATCCATGTGCCTGCAGTTCTCTTGGGACCACTTGGTCGCCTTATGTGTTCAAGCTCCACAGTAGGATTAGGCTGGTACCCAGTCAGGGAGGTGCTGCACTCGACGTTTGGTGATACACTCACCCTGTGCTGGCGGCTGGGCATGAAGAAGTTGAAGATCACATAGCACTTTTAGAAAAGCATTGGAGACCCTATGAAATAAATGACTTGGTCAGTGCCATAGACAGTGGTAGAATTAGAACCCAGGAGCTGATGATGCTAAACTCTGGGCTCGAACTGCTAAACCACTGTGTAGGGTCTAAAATACCTCGTATATCTTAGAGTCCATTCCCCCAATAAGGGTGGGCTATATCAGACAATCAATGGTCTCTACAAAACAGATGCTAACATCCAGTGCTATGTACAGCATGAGCCACTGCTAACCACACAAAGGCAATGGCATTGCCATATGCAGTCACTGCACTCCCAGTGTCTAACTACCTGAAACCAGGTGCAATGGGAAACCTTAAGTCCTAGCAAACTAGAGATAGGCCTGAACCAAAACACCCAGATGGGAAAACCAACACAGTTTGGGGGAGCAGGGCGGTCTCTGACTCCAGACCCAGAGCTGAAATTCCTAGCAAGCCCTTTGCCTACAATGAACTCAAACCCAGGACTCAAACACTCTTGAACTTTGGGGTATTCAAGACCCTGGTCTCAGTTTGGTAGGTCTGGCCCATCTCTGTAAAAAAATAATAGAATTTGTTCTACGCCACTAAGGGCCAGGTCCTGCTCTGAGTAATACTGGGGTCACTCCAGGGGAACTCCATTTCTGTCAGCATAGTTACTCCAGACTCACACCGGCTTTGTCCCCAAGTCTCTATATTCAATGAGCACTTGGCCTCAGTTCTACCCACCTGGATGCCATCAATGAGCCATCCTGAGAATGCAGAATGACCATTGAGATCCAGTTATATCCAATCCACCAGCAGCTGCTGTTTATTTACTAGGCTGCTTCCTACCTATGAAAGACAGAGCAAGGGGACGACGTGCTTCTCATATCCGTTGAAGGTGCAGCTAAGAAGGAGCTGTGGTGCACTGGCAGGGCCATTGTTCCGAAGCTAACAGAACTGACTGTGACACTGGATATTTCCTCCTCTAAGCTGTAAACATTGTCAGGCCCTCGCTGCAGCAGGTTTGGCCTTTCCCACAGCAGACAATGCTGATATGTGGGCTAGGGCCCTGGGGAAGCTCACATCTGCCGGCAGAGGAGGGCGGCCAGCTAGAGTGTCCTGTGGGGGAGGGGGCTGGAGGAAGGAAAGCAGGAGGCTTGGAGAACCACACTAGCCCAGGGGAGGCTGGGGGAGGGGGAATTTATTGGTTTATTTATTTAAAGAAAACCATATAAACCTTGTCATTAATTAAGCAACAAACTCAGACACTGAGATCCTCTGGCTTGCAGCTATGAGAGCATTTCGGCTTCCATGGAAAAATCACTCCCCTTCTTACAGTCTTTGTCATGCTGGTGCCATGCTCCAAATTCAGCCTGGGTCTCTCCATGCAGCAGGCAAGGATTGCAAAACACCCTCCAGAACAGGGATGGATGTAGCCTCCCCATTCAAAGGGGGCACTATGGAATGCTCTTCTTCCACCCAAGGTTGTGTTGTGCTCCAGGGAGCAGCGATCACTCCCAGCAGCTCCCTTCACCCCATCCCTAATTCTGGCCCACTGTGGAAGGGAGGCCCTGGGGGATGGGAGGAGGGACTGGAGAGTGAACCTGCCCTGTACTCACCCTATAGTGGTGACTCCTGTCCTGCTGGAGAGGGCCCGGCTCCCTGCTCTGGGGGTTGCGACCTGGCGTACAGGGTCAGAGCACCACTCAGGTTTGTCCAGGCACCCCTCCGTCATGATGGAGGGGCAGCTGGGCCAAATTTGAGAGAATGCCATTGCAACCTGGCACATGGCGTTGCAGCTCCACTCGGGTTTCTCTGGGTCTGACTGACCCATGAACCCATGCCAATGCCTCCCCTGCTCCAGAACGTGTCCCATTTCCCCCCTTCCTCAAACCTGCACTTTCTTCAGCCAAGTATCACATGCATCCAACGAAGTGGGTATTCACCCACGAAAGCTCATGCTCCAAAACATCTGTTAGTCTATAAGGTGCCACAAGACTCTTTGCTGTTTCTTCAGCCAGTGCCCAGGATCTGTGTGAAATCTACTCCTAGAGCAAAGTCCCTGGGCTAGATCCCCAGCCCGCACAACCGGATGTCGCTCTATTGACTTCAGTGGTGTGGTCTTGAGTTGTGCTAGCAGAGGATCTAGCTGCCTGTACAGCATATACCCAAGTGTCTCCCACCCTTTGTCCATCTTGTCTATTTAAATTGTGAGCTCTTTGGGACAGGGCCTGTGCGTGCAGCGCACCTAGCTCTAAGCCCTGCTATCACACTAATACTAAATCCTAAGAGACGAGTCAACTGAGGGATGTAACAAGACAGGGGAATCTATGGAAGGAATCGCCAGTTACCACATCTTACTGGAATTAGGACATTTATATTAGGACTAGAGCTGTGCAAATAATTGCTTTTTCATTTCCCTGCCTGAAGCGAACGACCATTTTTACACAATTCACCTGGGCTGGACCTGAAGCAAAATATTTGACCTTTTTTTTACAAACTGAAAAATGTTGAAAAAAAATGTAGTTTCGGGGCCAACAAACCATTTTGTTCGCCACCAAAACAAAATGTTTCATTTGCTTTTTGCCTTTTTATAACCCTGTTAACCAACTTTAATGAAATGGAAGCAAATTTCAAAAGGCAGAGTCATTTGTTTCATTTCAAAATGTTGACACAAACGTTTTGGTTTTTTGGAACATTTTCCCCTTTGACTGAAACCATCTGGTGAATTCAGCGCAAAGTCTCAAAGAGTTTTGGTTGCCTCTAATTTGCATTCTTCAGCGAAAAAAGTTTCCATCCGAAGAATTTCACCCAGCTCTAAGTAGGACATAGGAGCTGTCATAGTAGGCCATCAGGTCTGGTACATTCCTGCCTTAGCATCTTTCAGAGGAAGGAAAATGACCCCATAATGCCTCTGTGCCATTCTGAACATTGAAGGGGCTGGAAAATTCAGATGATACCCTGAACCATGAGATTTGATACCCCTTATTTAGCATGAATAATGAAAAATTCTTATTAGCTATATTATCCATTCCCTTTTAAGACACAGTACAATGTTTAGCTTCGTGACCTCCTCCTTATTGTTCCATATCACAGAGCAACTCTATGTTCCCACAAGTGTTTTACCTATCACTTGAGGGTTTCACAGCAGTACCACGAGTTCATTCTTGTTCCCCAGACATCCATTTTACTGGAATATTTGACAAATGCCTTTTGATTATCTGCCTGTAGACACTACATCCTCCTTTATGGCTAAGATGCAGTTTGGTGGGTGGGAGAGGGAAAGAGAGATGGGGGGAAAAGATAAATGCCCTCTGTGCTCCTCCCCAGAGCTTGCCGCAGCTGCTGATACACAGCATATCGCCCTTCTGTGACAGCAATCCCCTATATACTGGTGGCCATTGGAACATATCAACAGACCACTCAGGAGAAAGAGGACACTTCCAGTCCATTCCCATACACAGCAATGTGCAGCCTCCTTTAATCCCTGCTGCGTGTGTGTGGCAGAGGTTGGAGGAGAAGGAGGTCACAGATGGGGTGTCCGTAGCTACCATGAACCTGTGAAGCCCATTTCCTTGCTGAACTTCACAGAATGTTCCCAGGCCAGGGAAAGTCTGGCTGTGGAACAGAGGCTCCCTGCCCTGGGAATAAGCTGCATGATCTAGACGTAGAAGTATGAACGCCTCTGTACCGAGTCCTGCCAATGGAGCAGGCCTAGAGAAAATGAGCCGATTCTACTGTGTTAGACAAATAAACACAGATCTCTGTGCTCACTGGGTTTCGAAGGCAGTGACCGATGGCAGTTTAACAGGTCACCGGGCCTCTGCAGCTACCATCTGCTACTGCAACCTGGGGGTCCCCGGAGAGAGCAGCGGAGGAATGCGAGCCGGAATGATGAGTATCTGATCCATCCGCTTGAGGGGAGAGGAGCTTGCCCTCGTGGCCTCAGCAAGTCAACGTACAGGCACAGCACGGGAGCCTGTCAGTGAAATCCTTGGTGTGCGGACAAGAGGGCAAGGAAAGTGCCAGCCCCTAGTGGTAGGGAGAGGGCACAGAGCCTGTGATGGGAGGGAAATGGGACAAGGCAGAAGGGAAAGACGAAGAGAGGAATGGTAACAGGAGAGAGCGATAGACGGGGAAAGGGGGAAGGAGAAGAGAAGAGAAACCACTCGATGTATCTGGAAAGCCAGTGCTGTCCTGAGGCTTTCAGAGACAGTGTGAAAATGGACTGCACAATGGGGCGATTTCTTTTCCTCTCTGTGGTGTATTGAGGACAGTGTAGGAATTGCAAGCTGTCACTTTGTGTGTGTGTGTGTGTGTGTGTAATGTGTGTATGGGGGGTTCTGGTGCTGCTTGCAGGTTAGGAGACTCTGTAGGGAAGTGTACAATCAATTTGTTTGCAGAGAGCCATCAGAAAGCAAGGTGGGGTGAATTGTACTTCTTTGCTTTATGGAGCAGCCTGCTTTGTCTCTCTCTGGTTTTAGTTACTGTGTGTTATCATACTGGAGTCTAAGAATAAAAGTAGCGTTATGTTGCAGCCTTCCAAAAGAGCTATATTTGTATCTAACTTTTCTGTGAGTATGCAGAAACATAAAACTCTCCAGCTCCGTGTCCTGCTGTTCTCCCTATATGGTTTCACACCCTTGAGGAGAAAAGGATGCTGAATCCCGCCATTGGTTTATTTTCTCCTTCCACAGCAAGTTCATCCTTGCCTGCAAAGCTCTGCTCCCACTTGTATTTCTTCCCTCTTTCCCTTTGCTTTGGCACTGCACCCCTCAGCCCCTGCCCTGCCTTTCCTCTTTGTGCCTTCTCTGTCCCGCCACACCTGGCCCTCCCTCCAGTCCCAGCCTCCCTGGCTTTCCCTCCAGTCCCAGCCTCCCTGGCTCTCTTCCTCTTGTTTTCAAATACCTTCTCAAAGCTCATGTTGGGCCTGATCCAAAGTCCACTGAAGTCATTAAGAGTTTTTCCATTGACTTCAATGGGCTTTGGGTTGGGGACTTTGTCTTTGAGATCCACAGACATTAGCTCACCTACACATTATAATCCATGGACACTTTCTACCCCCAAAGAAGTGCTGTAGACCGGACCCCTCTTCTGAGTGTGCCAGTCACTTGGCGCCCACTTTGTGTTTTCTGTCATTCACACTGCAGGCTGCTCAGGCCAGGAGTTGCGTCTGCTTCTGTTTCCTGAAGAGTGCTGAGCTCACTGTCAGTGTCTAACAAATAGCACAGAGCAAGAGTGAAGGAAAAACACACTGATTTCATTCCCAGGCCCCTCCCCATCGCATCAGGGGGCCATTGACAAAGGGGTGCCATTGTGGTTACACTGCTTGCCCATACTTAGTATCAGCTCTGCAACTGCATGAGTCGGAACCCGAATCTTTGTCCCCGGCGCTCGCTGGGGATTCACCTCTCACCCGTGCGCCATTAGAGCCTGATGGAATCCCTAGGGTTGTCTTTGTCCACTTGAGAGAAAAGCTACGACAAGCTGAACTGGATTTCCTAGCCCGCTTGGCCCAGTCTCTGGTGTTTACAGGGAGCAACGCTGCAGCGTTGTAGCCGGAGAATCCATTTTCCAAGAGAACAAAGAAGAAGAAAAAACAAGATAGTGGCTTGTTTTTAGCGCTGCTGTTAATATAGGGACCATTACACTTGACAACAGTTAAGCTGCTGGCGTGCTGATACTGCTGCCTATCATGCTGGCCAGTGCTGTCTCACTGTTTCCCGGTAGTCCCCCATCTGTATCCACCTGTTATCTCTTGTCTTAGACTTCGATTTTAAGCTCTTTGAGGCAGAGACCGTCTTTTTGTTCTGTTTGTACAGCACCTACACAATCGGGCTTGAGCCATGACTAGAGTTGCTAGATGCTACGGTAATACAAATAACAATAATAATAAACATAAAGGCTGTAGCAGGCTTAACTCTGTGTCCCACCCACATATCTCAACACCCTAGATAGTGCACACTGGTACCTACTTGGATTGATAAAATGGAGTACAAAGGAGTTAGGCAAATGCACTGTCCACCAGTAGAGTTTCACAAGGAGGGGCACGCAGTGAATTCGACGGACAGAGGCTGGGTGAAGCTAGCAATACAGGTGCACCAATTCAATCTTTCCCAAATGTGTATGGGCTTCTCCAGCCAAAAAACTAGACAACTAAAGTGCCAGGTGAAGAGAGAGGAGGACAGATAGTCTTGTCGTTAAGGTGCTGGCCTGGGACTCAGGAAATCTGCCTTCAGTTCCTAGCTCTGACAGTGCAACCATGGTGTCATAGGGCAACCCTACCTGGTGCACTCTTCTACCTCAGGCTATGACACAACAGATGTGCCTGCCTCGGTTTCCCCTTTCTTCCATCCATGAAAGGAACATCGATTCTCAGTGTCCAATACAAAGCCCACATCTGGGCATTTTTGCTGATATCCATCAGTGCAGTCACTCCCCCAAAATCTTGTAGTAAAACCATTCTCTAGCTCCCGCAGCAAGTCTATGCAAATACAGCAGCATTTTCCATTCCCTTTTCCAGGGACATCACCTCCAAGTCACCCACCCGGAGTCAATAGCAGCATTTTGTTCCCTGTTCCTTTGGTCTCCGATCCAGGACCCCACTCTCCAGGCCTGCCTGCCAGACAGAGAGTGACCAGTCTCCTTGCAGCCCTTCATTCAGGTCTGTATGGCTCCCCCTCATGCAGTATTCCAGGCCTCCCTGCTCAGGGGATCCACTCTCTTTCAGTAGCTCTCTTGCTTCAAGGCTCAGCTTCGCCCAGTACAGTTGGATCTTCCCCTTTTCCAACGGGCCACTACCTGAACCTTCTGCACATGCGGAGTCCCCTGCTTTGGTCAGGTCTCACCAACACTTCCATTACAGCTCCCATCCAAACTCAGCTCTTTCTACTGGGTTTCCTGGAGCTCCCTCCTAAGCAATTCCTGCCAGCACTTCCTTGCTGCTTCCTAGCTCTTGGAATCTCAGGCAGCCCTCCCCTGCACCTGACTCTCCCACTCTCCTTCCCTCTAGGGCCCAGGTGCCCTCGCTTCAGTCTACAGGGGGGTGAGGTGGTCACTGAACGTCTTCCCTCTTGAAGGGGCAGTGTTGTACTGTGACACATGGGTAGGTAATTAATTGCTCCGTGCATAGGTTCCCCATCTGTAAAGTGGGAATAATAATAATACTTTTGTGCGCCATGGAGGTGTTTTAAAGATAAAGCCACCAAGACTTGGGAAGGACTTGGGTGTTAGTTATGTGAGGGTAGAGAAATAAAATGCCCTATAACTGAGTAAATTATAGAGAGGGATTCCCAGCCTTGAGCTAGAAAGACTCTTACAAGGACCCAGGGTTAAAATGACCCAGAGCAAAACAGTAGCTAGCACATTTTGGACTGTGCAGAGGGACAAGGTTTCGATAAACTGACACAAACCATTGTTTATCTCCAGAAGAAGTTCTAACAAGGCAAATGCACATGGAGCCATAAATTACCTGGGAAAAATCCCACTGTGTAGGAAGTGGTGCATAAAACACAACCACAACTCACCGTTAATAATTCAAGGGAAGTCACTCTGGAGTTTTTGTTCTCTTTCAACATACAGTGCAGCAGCAAGAATGCCTCCTGCCTGATTTTAATGAGAGACAATCATATCCTCTCAGCCCTGAATGCTGCAGAGGGGACCCACAGAGATAACTGGCTGAGTCACACAGTGATAAACACGTCAAGAGAATGAAAACTACAGCTTTCTTTAAAAACAAAGGCCCAGATGCTCCCCTGGTGTAAAACGGCGTGGCTCACTGAAGTCAATGGAGCTGCACCAGTTCACACCAGTTGAGGATCTGGGCCCGCCACACAGAGTGTGATGAAATGGTGCCTGGCAATCAGATTTTCAGTGTTCTCATATTTCCTTATCTAAAATAAACTGTTTGGTGACTGTTATGGTTGGGAGGGATTTTAGGGGAGGCTTGAAGGCAGATAGGCTGTAGGCATATGTAAAAGGAGACCTGAATTTCAGTGACGTAGGCAAGGGAGAAGGGATGAGTTTCTAGCGGAGATCTGACAAGAGATGGAGGGTGGGGGCAGACAGTGACAAGGAGGCTGTTCCATTGGGCAGAAGCAGCAAAGGAGAAGGCTCCTGCCAAGCAGAGAGCTAGGATGAGCTACCAAATGCAGCTCTGCCTGCGCTGTACCTCTCCCTGGACTCAGTCCAAAATTGCCGCATCATCCCCCTGTTCTTCCAGGCCTGGACTCCAACATGGCTTTGCCAAAGCAAGGCTATTCTGACCTGACCCATCCCAGCTATTCCAGCCTGGGACCCCTCTTGAGGGGAGGCTGCCAATGTCGTTGAGTCTGTAATGTGGAAAAATGTCTCCTGGGAGCTCGGCTGCAATCAGCAACTCCTCTAACGGGTGGCCCCAGTGCTATCTGAACCCACGTCTCCAGAGGAGAAAAGCTAGCGCACTAGCTCTACCAAATCCTCTAATAACATCTTTAACCATTAGCCTGTTGCCCCACAGGCTTCTCTTCCTAGGCTTAGCAGTGCAGGGCGGGGCCTAGAGGAGACTGTGTGTGGGTCCAGGGAGCTAAGCACTCAGCACTGTCCTTCATGCTGAGTAGGAGTTGACCAAAGCCCTTGCTACACATACTCTCTCACGCTCAAGACTAGGCTGGGTAACAAAGGAGTGAGGTATGGGCACAGTTTGTGTGGGAGGGTTGGAGGGAGAGCAAAGGAGGCGCTTAGCTAAGTTTTCCCCTCCTAGGCCTCAGGCTGCTCAGCAGCACCCTAGTTAATGGAGGATCCGTTTGTTCCATATCCTTGGGTGCATGACAGTGATTCAAGCGGAAACCCAGCTCTGCATAAAATCTACAAAATGGAAGGAGGCGAGGGTGTCCGAGGAGGGGGTGAGACATATCCAGGAGGGTGTCTGTAGGGGTGTGTGTGTATGTATGTGTTTGGACTGCCCCTCAGGGTGTCTTGGGAGGGTGCGCCAGGTTTTCCATGTGGAAGAAGAAGAGATGCAGAACTCCAGCCTTGTTGAAATGATCAGGGGCAGGACAGGGGAAGTAGGAGGCTGGCGGTCACCTCCTTTGCAAGATAAACTTCCCAAGCAAACAGCCTCTTTGCTTCCCATTACAGAAGCCGCTTACGCCGCTGACAAGCTGATGTGCTGCTTTCCCATTGTTGTAAGATGGGAGACTCAGTGATGACCCCCGTCAGCAGGAGCATGTGCATGTGGGATGGGGGCAGGCAGCTGTATTATCCTCAAAGATGCCCCCAGCACATTGCCTGGGTAAAGCACAGATGTCAGCTGGAAAGCTGCTGAAGAAAATGTTGTCCTCGGTCCTCTCCCCATGGCCCTGAGATGAAAGCAGCTAGCAGGCGCTCAGGGCTTCGGACTAGTCACTGATTAGCCAGCGCTGATGGGATATGGGTCTGTGCAGCCTGGCAGGAATTCCAGGGACAGAGAGACATCCCCTTTTATTGTATTTGCACAACAACTGGTTTACTATTCCCCTCTCAGCAGCAGATGTTTCAGCCACACTAGGCCAAGACTGGGGGACTTGGCTGGGGAAAAAACTCAAGAGACAAAAACAATCTCCCTGTCCCCCCACTCCCCAATTTCCTCATTCTCTCTCTTTTCCTGTCTTTCTTCTCCCTTCCTCCCTGTTGCTTCATGGCTCTGTCTACTCCCCACCCTCTCCTACATGATCTTAAGCCTTGGCATCACGGAAGGGTTTAGCTGAAAGACATGCCAGAGGGGACAAGTCAAGGCACTGCAAACACACAGATGCACTAAGACATCTCAGCTAAGTGTGTTCCAACAGCCCTGTTTTATAACTCGCTGTCCTCTGTGCAGTACACTCAGTGAAACATGCAGCAAACACATTAGTTATCTGCCCAGGCAGAAGGAAAGTGACAGGAAGGTTACAAGAGAGATAAATATGAGGAAAAAAGGGAAGGAAGAGGAAAAAATAAATATCCCACCAGTTGTTTAGGTAAGACACAAGACACCAGTCTCCAGCAACCACCTAGGGGGAGAGAAAATAGACAGTTGCTGGAATCAGGGGCAGTCAGATTTTTCCCTCCCTTTTATATTTTCAATTAACTTTCATTTTGTTTGTGGATTCTTTTCCTGTCCAGAGGCTGCTGCCAAGTGCTCAAGTCTCAAGGAATTCTGCCGGTGCTGAGAGTGCTCAGCAACTCGCAGGATCAGGCCCGTGAAACACATCGAACAACAGCTTGAAAACCGTGTGCTGCGCTTTCTCCTCCCACAACTGTTTGAACAGAGCTGATTTCCACACACAGACTCCAGCCTGCAAGAGCCCATAAACACAGATTAGTTCTTATCTCTGGCACGCAGCTGCATCGTAGGCACAAGCTCGGTGGTAGAGGGGGTCTGAGGCGTGGCCCCGGGTGTTCTTGCTGGGAGAAGAAAATTCATTTGAACACTGGAAGACAAACGAGCTGGGGGCAGCGTTTCCTGGGAGAGGAACCCTGAAAAAATGATCAAACCAGAAAGGCCTCTGCTGAAAAGCAGCCCCCAGAGCTCTGGGAAGAGAAGGCAGGCAGGAGATGAAGCAGGGATTAAAAAGCCTGTGCAGTCAGGAGGCAAGAAGTGTGATCAGAGGAAAATCTTTGACTGTTTTACCGTTCTTGATAATCAGCTGACAGATCATCCACAGAGGAGGTACCAGTCCCTTCCTGTGGTCTCACCACTCCACACGCCCTGGCTGGGCCCACACCGTGATGTGCTGCCCTGCCTGTACCGCCCATACGGGCACACAGGACTGCTCTGTATCCATCTAGTCTCTGCACATGAAGTGCTGCTCGGTGTCCACCCTGTCATACACGACGCATGCAACACTGCTCTGCATTATATTATTTGTATTGCAGTAGTGTCCAGGAGCCCCAGACATAGACTGGGACCCCCATCGTGCTAGGTGCTGTACGAACACAGAACAAAAAGATGGTCCTTATGCCGTGAGCAGGCATCTATCCTTTAGGGAGACATTGCTCTGTAACCAGTATGAGCTTCTCAATGCAACACAGCTCTGTAGCCCTCCACGAGACGTACATTCGCTGTTTATACGCCCCAGGGGACACACACGCTGCACTGAGCCGGTCTGGATCCAGCTGCTGAATGTGTATGCAATGTTCTGCACCTGCTCTTATGTGCAAAATGCAGGCACCACCCACGTACGGTCCTCCAAAAGGAGAATTTCTAGCTTCCTAGAAAGAGCCATGTGACACAGCTCTGCTCTGTCCCCATAGAACACAGTTATATCATCCAGAGTTCATCCTTTGCTATGATTTCTACCAGCCAGCAGGACAGGCAAGTATACACACACACACACACACACACATCTCTACCTGTTTCTGTACAATACAGGGAGAGTGCAGGAAGAACCATTGCTTGGGACATTTAAAAACTAAAATAGCTAAAGCACTAGAAGATGCACACCAGAGAGCAATCCCACATTGACCTGGGAGAGACTAGAAATCCCAGCCATTTCTTCCATCAAATGCCGTTCACCAAACCTAGCATCTCAAGCTTGCCCTTGCCAAGCCCCACACTCACCACCCTGCCCCCAGACCAGCTCCAGGAGCCTAAGAACCATCCACCCAACACCATGGTTTCTTGCTGTAAACTTAACCTCATCATCCTTTGTGGCTTCAAAAGGACTATGAGACTTAGTTTGGGGTTCTGGGTGGGGAAAACTGAGAACTAGGGGACAAGATGGCCGCTTCCAATGTCCTATGGCTCTCATCATCCGTCTCTGCATCTCTATCCATGTTTGTATTTCACAATGTTGCAAGATGGAGTTGCGGTAACTCTGTTAGGGCTGTGGACAGCGAATAAAGAGCCAGAAGAGGTTGTCGTGGGCTATCCCTTTATTAGTCTACATAAAAGTAACATGAGCAAGATTTTTGGAGTCCCACTCTCTTTGTCAGGGCATCAGTAGGACGTTGCTCTGGTTTCTAGTCCCTGAAGAAAAGAGGGCAATGATACAGGCAAGCACATTCACTCATTTGGAGCCGTGTGAGGATTGGTGTACAGTTTGTTTAAATCCAGGCGGGAGGGAGGTTCTAGGCGGAGAAGCAGAGAGAGGGTCTATTCAAATAAAGCTCCTTGTCCAGTGCTAGAAGAAATCAACACGGTGATTCTCTACCATTATCACACAACAGATGGATTACTCATGCCAGTTGCCTTTGCACTTGGAAAGTGAAGTCAAAGGGCCTATTTGCATGAGCAAGGGCTGGTCATGGGTGTAAGAGTTTGCAGCATCAGGCTCTTGCTTTTAGTGAGTCCACGGAAAGGTACCACCTAGGAAATCCTTTGTTCTTATGTCACAGCCAATTAACACTAGTTGTGCTGCGGTTCTAGAAGCCTGAGCGCTGGAAGAACACTGAAGCCAGCCTAGTGTGCACACCTGGTACAGATCACGCAGATGGACAGGGGATCCGTATGCACAGTTAAGACCTTGATTGTCATTCACAGCAAAACACACTTACTTAGTAATTTTCATCAGGTTAGGCCAGTGTAAGCAAGAACAGAGTTGGGCCCTCAGCAAGCCACAGATCAGAGACGAGAGAAAGAAAGATCTTTTTGGAAAGCCCTAACCCTTTCTCTTTATCTCCCTAATCTGTATTTCCCCCCTAAAGTCCCTTTCTGTGCAGGATGAAAGCGGATTTCTCCCCATTATTTTCGTTTTCTGTGCCCTTTAGGGAGGCACTTGCTTGAGACTAATTGAATTTTCTGCCCATGGATAGAAAGACACGATGTGGAGTGAGTTAAAATCTGACGTCAGGATGGGGCGAAGAAGCCGTGTTAACTGGTGTGGGGACAGCCCCTCACTTAACAAAAGCGTTTGAGTCTGTCCCTTCTTGTTAAGAAGGAGGGGATATTTATTCTGTTTCTTTCTCAAGGTTTTTCCTTTCAGGTCACAAAGTGCCCCCTCCCCCAAACCATGCAGGCCTCACCCCCCCTTCTCCTCTTTTGTGCCAGAGGCAGCTGGTAGGTTGCAAAGGGGACAGCTTTTGTCTCTGGACACACTTTAACATTTCTTTACAGAACCAGGGAAAACCTCTTCCCTCCCCACCTCATTCATTTTGTTGGGGGAGGAGGGAGGTAGTAGGCAAGTTAAGGCAAAGGAATGAGAGGGGGTGAAATGTCACAATAGAGCCCAGGATCCAGAGCTTTAACATAGGGAGAGAGAGGAAATACCTAGCTTTGGTGAGCAGATGGTGCTGCGGGGTGGGGGACATTACGGAATTCAGAGGAGGCTTGTGTTGAGCAGCCAACTGAAGAAAAAAAGAAAGAAAGAAAGACATGAAAAAGGCCAGAGCCCAATAAAAGGGGAGTTCAGGGGCCGCTTCTTCCCAAATCCAACAAAGAAACCTCTTCTTTTCAA
Source organism: Mauremys mutica (assembly GCF_020497125.1). Classification (NCBI taxonomy): domain Eukaryota; kingdom Metazoa; phylum Chordata; order Testudines; family Geoemydidae; genus Mauremys; species Mauremys mutica. The sequence goes on along the minus strand of NC_059082.1, from coordinate 75,465,646 downwards.
TCATTACCATCCCGGGAACAGGCCCCAATTAATCTCCCGGCTGCGACATGTGGGGGATTCGCTCGGTTTGTGCTACAAGCCTGTAGGCGAGCCCCTTTTCCTGTAAAAATCACCATCAGGCCACTAGGGAAGGCGATGCAAGCCCCTGAGTCACCCCGGAGCCTCCAAAGCTATTCCAGGTGCAGGTGGCTCACTCTCTGGGCGTGAACTGGGTCATTTTACAAGCATGGGTGAGATGCAGCATTGTGGTACTCCAGCTTTAGGCCAAGGTAACTGTTGATTTCAGTAACTCGATGGAGTAACTGAGTGATGGAGCAACCAGGGAGTAACACAATGGTGGAGGGACCCTGGAATAATGGGTGAATCGGGCCCATTCATTTTCTCCAGATGTCTCTGGCTGCATTCAATGTTCAGCAGCCTGAGGAACAGACAGAAGTTTCCAAAGGGAGGGATAAATTAAATACATAGATATCTGCTTGGCTCGCTGATTGAAAAAGGAAGGGGAATGATGGTCCAGTCATTAGAGTTGTAACTTCAGACTTAGGAAACATAGGTTCACATCCCTGCTCTGCTACTGACTCCCCGTGCGACCTTAGTTAAGTCCTTGTGCTTCTCTGTGCCTCACTTCCCCATCTACAAAGTGAGAATAATACTACTTCCCTCCCTCCCTGTGGGGTTGTGAAGATAACCGTGTTAAAGCTTGTGAGGTGCTCAGATGCTATGACAATAGTGGCCACATAAGTACCTGAGCTAGTCAGAAGATTAATATGAGAGAGCAGGGGGCAGATTCTCAGCCATGCCAGTGGATATATATTTACCTCAGTGGTCTTGTCTTCCCTGCGGAAAGAAGATGTATTTTTAATTCAGATTCACTAGCGTGAGGTAAAACCCCAGTGAAAAGAAAGCAGTCTGTAACAGTCTCCACCATAGCCTTTAACTTCACTTGCTAACTTGTGTGAAAAGCTACAAACTGCCTTGTGTCACTGGGACTTTCCCTCACGTTAGGTAACCTGAGTTACGAACACACCTTTGTTTAATAGTGAACACAATGCCCCAGGAGCCTGATTATAATTATTACATAGTTACATTATGGTAGCAGCTGAAGGCCTCAAATGGGACCGAGGCTTGACCGGGTTGGGCGCTATATGAACACAGAAGAGACACTCTCCCTGCTTTCAGTGTAAAGGCACACAAGATGAAATGTACAGACAGGGATACAGCAAATGAGCCATTCTGCTTCCAGATTAGGAGTAACTCCATTAGGAGTAGTGCCATTAGGGCTTATGCTGGCCTAAAGCTGGTGTGAGTGAGGACAGCTGCAGGTCCTGGGTTTCAAAGTGCAACCTTTGTCACTCACTGGACATTTCCAAAGTGCTTTGAGAAACGTCTGGTTCCCACAGGAGCTGGATGCCTGGCCCTCAGGAAAATCCCTAGTACATAGAGATGTTCATTAGCCAGATTCTCTCACTTCTGTGGTGACGCTTGCTCGAGTTAACCCACTTTGGAAGATGCCCTCACTGCTTCATAACACACCAAAGGTAAATATTGAGAGAACATATGGAGCAGGAAACCACCATTTAGCGCACCTGAAACAGCTGCTGTGTCTTGAACTGCCCATGCATCAAGGTGCTTATGCCTAATTAGGCCAAAGGGGGGGAATTGCCTTCTGAATGGGGAAGAATGTCTTATGTCAAAGGCATCATCACAGCCCTGCCAAAGCAGATCACTTATGGAGCCTATGTGGTAGCTTTCATTTCTGCCTTCATGAAGGATTTGTAACTACTCAACCCCGGTCACTAGGACTCACGGTTGCATTTAGTCTAAGATGGCATTATTCACTTTCACATTTATATAGAAAACCCCCAGTGATGTGTCCCATGTTCCTCTGTGCAGCCCAAGTGCTAAACTAGGTCCACATGTAAATATTTGTCTAAACTATTATTAGAACAGGCGCGTCCACCCAGACAGCAACATTTCTACATCTTACTTTACACGCATTTCCGCTGAAACACACACCTTTGGAAACAGTGGTGGATTCCTGCCATCGTTCTGCAGCATAACTATATGGCTTTGGTTTTCCAACTGTGGGGTGCACCCCCCATGGGAGGGCATGATGAGGTTATTAAGGGTGGTGAGGTGGGGCATGGGGCTGTGGATGCCCAGGGCAGGGCAGCAGCAGGGAGCCTGTGCAGGGGGTCCTCACTGTTTGGGGGACAGAGAGCACACCCCTGCCTTGACAGCAGCCTCCTCCCTTCTCTGATCATTGGGGACTTCCTGAGCACTCTCACAGCTGCAGCCCTACCCAGGCCCAGACACCCAGCTAGCCACAGCCCTGCATATTTTAAACCCTCCAGATCCTGAAGGAGCGAGAGGGTCTGGGCAAGAGGAAAGGAAGAGAAAAACCCTGGTCCACTCTGCCATGCTGCCATGGGTTTCTCCAGGGACTGATCCAGCTGGGTCCTGGCCTGCCCAATCCCCTGGGGGGTCACTTTCTGCCCTGGATAGGCAGGAGCTGAGGGTGAGGGTGTTATGTGACTCCCACAGAGAAACAGGGCTCAGCAAAAGTTAGGGAACTCTGGGGTGCTCATACAACTGGGCAGATGGTACGGTAAGTATCTGACAAAGGGCCTTGCAGCATGTTTGCACACACAGCATCTTCCTTCCGTAAGTGGGTAGTTTTATACAGAAGTGTTGGGAATTATATGGGCCGGTAAATCTATAGGTTAGACCTGCATGCAGGGGAGTAAGCAGCATGGGCAGGTCTACATTCTTCATAGGCCCAGGTGGAGTGGAAATATTTTAAAATGATTGAAATGTCTCATGTATAGACCATGGCCCAAATTCATTGGTGGAGCAAACAGGAGCAGCTCTATTAAACCCAGTTTTCGCCAGTGGTGACTCCGCCCTCTGTTTGCTCAGAGGCACTCATTAGGTCAAAATCTACTCTCACATACACCAGTGTAAATCAGCTTCAACAGCAAGGGAGAGCAGAATTCTCCCCGGTGTGTAGTGTTTGTGCACATCCTTAAGGACTCACCAATGCCTCTCTCTCACCCTAGGAATGCACAAGGAGCTGCCTTTACAACCATGCAGCAAACTAACCACAGGGCCTCTATAAACTTCAGCAGGACAAGTTTCCCTCTTAGCTGGGGGCTGATGTTTTTTATTCATGTGAAGTTCAGATTATTATTATCTATTTTAGGCTAGTGCCTGGAAGCCCCAGCTACAATCAGGGCCCTATTATAGTGGTTGCTATACAAATATAGTAAAAGACAGGCCTTGCCTGGAAGCACTTACTATCTAAAGAAGTGCTAATTTGCCGCCTCTGCACCTTGCAGACACAAAGCTGGGGAATTTGCGGGGTGGTTAGCTCTCTGAAGCATCTCAGAGACAAGCTGGGGTTAGATTCCCTGACAGGGTCTATTTTTTCCATACTGACTCATGTTTGAGAAGTTAAATATTTACAATAGCTGTTAAATATTTATACTGAGCTGCCCCTCAAGTAAGAAGCCACCCTGTTGTGGGCTTCCTTGGGTCTGCCACCATGTCAGTCAGATGTCTGCACTCGGCCCATCTTGGTATGGCTCCCAAGTGCAAAAATGGATGGATCTCACCGGCCTGCTTCTGGAGAGTGCTCCATAGCGATGGGATGAAGGGTGGGAGGTTCCTAGGGTGGAAGAAGGGAAAGGGAGGAGTCACAAACTTCAGTACAGTAAAGCCACCAAATAACCAGAAGGCCAATTATTTTGGGGTAGGAGGAATCTGTGGCTGTCTCCCATGCAGTGAGGGGAGACTCTGCCACAGAGGGGTTTATACTTCATAAGATCACAGAGGGGAATAAGAGTGGGGGGAGGAAAGGGAGTCACACAGGACAGTTGCTGAAAGAAAGAACCAAGGGCTACCAGGCTTACAGCTGCTGGGGAGCGAGTCTTTCACTCCAGGCTCCACAGGCACCAGTCTGTGTGTCACAGAGAGAACTGCATGCTGCCTTGGGTCATGGATTGGAGGGCTGCAGCCGGTCTGGCTAACAGAGCCACATGCACCTGAGTCATGGGGAAGGCGCGTGTGCCATAGAGCAGGACTGACCTGCGTGGGTGGGTGGGCGCGCGTGTGAGAAGGCGGAGGAAGACAGCAGGTCTGCTTAGGGGACGCTGGGTTCAGTCCTGTGTCTGTGAAAGACAGAAACATGTTCCTGTCTTGGGAATCTTTGCCCATTTCCAGTTGCAACAGATGCCAGCTGCACCTCTGTCTTCCTTTCCTGATTTGTCCAGCAAGCTGCATCCCAGCAGGGCCGGCTTTAGGCCGATTCGCCTGATTCCCCGGAATCGGGCCCCGTGCCTAAGAGGGCCCCGCCCCTGAGGCGCCTTTTTAATTTTTTTTTACTCACCCCGGCGGCAGTCTGCTCCACCGGGGTCTTCGGCGGCCCTGCTCCCCTGGCCAGAGCGCCAGCTGGAGCACGGCAAGCCCCGCGGCCCCGCTCTCCCGGCTGGAGCTCCGGCTGGAGCACGGCGGCCCCGCAACCCCGGCAGGAGCATGGCAAACCCCTCGGCTCCCCTCCCCCGGCCGGCAATCCGAAGTGCTGCTGAAGACTGGGAGCGCCATCCGGTGAGTACAAGCCCCATCCCCAGGAATCGGGCCCCGCACTTGCTAAAGCCGGCCCTGCATCCCAGTGCAAAGATTAGGCTGCACAGCCACACAGCTTTTCCCTACAGGAAATCCCCCTGTACGCTTTCTAGATCAGCGGTTCTCAAACTGTGCATCAGGACCCCAAAGTGGGTTGGGACCCTATTTTAATGGGGTCGCCAGGGCCGACATTAGGCTTGCTGTGACCCCGGGCTGAAGCTGAAGCCCAAGCTCCATCACCACCCAGGTTGGCGGGGCTCGGGTTCAGGCTGTGCTCCCTCTCTCCCTACCCGAGGCAGCGGGACTCGGGCTGTGGTCTGCCCCCCACGGGTAATGTGACTTTATTGTCAGAAGGGGGTCATGGTGCAATGAAGTTTGAGAACCCCTGTTCTAGACAATCAGTGCATGGCTCCTTACTCAGACCAGGGGGCTCAGTGCAGATGCTTGGTGTGACCAACAGGAGCTTCTCTGTTCGGCAACACTTTGGATTGCCTGCAGTCTGGATCCTCAGGTAGGAGGATGCTGCAGGCATCTGGGTATTGCAATGCAGATTACGCCAGTTGGAGAGTGGCAGGGCATGCGGCATGGCAAACCCTCATCATTCTCCTGATTTGCTGGGCTCTGAGCAGCATGTGGGACTATACCAAAAGCTGAAGGCTGGTGCAAACATAGGGATCCTCATCACAGTCTCACAAACCTCTTTACATGACATGCAGCCTGGGCGTGGCACGCGAATAGTTGCTTTTCATGCAGGGAGTGTCGGTGTGAGGACACCAAAGCTGCTTGCTAGGAAAATCCTTATCATGCTGCTCTACAAAGTACAAGCAATTCCCAGCGCTTCTGGGAGAAACCTGCTTGACCCAGCAGGGAGCGAACACCAGCCTCTGGAGTTTGTTTCACTCCCGTCTTCTAAATCTGGCCTCTCTGGGGTTAATGTCTGTTCCAGCCAGAGTGCAGTCTCTCTGCTGGAACAGGGCCAGGGGAAAAGGGCCTCCATCGTTTCCCTGTTTGCTTGGAAAACAGGCCCGATGTTTTCTCCAAAGGGCAGGAGGGATGGCGGCAGAGCATTGTTTATCTTGGGCCGGATTCAATGCAGTCTCATCACCCCTGACTCTTCTGCCCCTTGCTTCATCCTGCCCTGGATCAGAAGGGAGGAGGAGAGGCAAAACCTCTCCAAGGAGCGCACAGTGTCAGGCGTCTCCACCCCACGCCGGGGTCAACCTTCTGAGGGCGTCTGCCTTGTGCGAGCCCTCGAAGTGCGCTCTGTACTGCCCTTCCTGTTCCTGGCCCTTTCCTTTCCTCTCCGTTCCAGCAGCAGGCTTAGGGCTGGGCCCGTCCTTTCCTGCTTGGCATCCCGCTTGTCGGGGACAGAGAGGATGCCTGTCTAAAGCCAGCACATTATTCCTGCCCTCTTCCTCCCGCCTACCACAGGAGCCTATCTCCCCAGCATCGTCCCAGGACATTTAGATTAAAGGACATTTAGGAAACTCTGGCTTTTATAAATCAGTAATTGCTACTGATCTGCCCAATTCTATCCCTAAACCTCTCACTGCTGCAGGATGGAAGGTGTGTGTGTGGTTTTTTTCTTGCTCCCACTGCTGCAGGATGCAAGGGGTGTGTGTGTGTGTGTGTGTGTGTGTGTGTGTGTGTGTGTGTGTGTGTGTGTGTGGTTTTTTTCTTGCTCCCACTGCTGCAGGATGCAAGGTGTGTGCGTGTGTGTGGGGGTTGCTCGAGTGTGTGTGTGTAGTTTTTTTCTTGCTCCCACTGCTGCAGGATGCAAGGTGTGTGTGTGTGTGTGGTTTTTTTCTTGCTCTCCTTACCCACACAAACCTACCACTAGTTTGAGAGTTTTGCCTGAATGAGGACATCATGGTCTGGCTTTTTCAGTTCACTATATCGACCTCTGTACCACGCACTCAGCCTGGTGGGGAGGGGAAAGGAAGATGCATATTTTGGCTCAAGCTTCCTGAAGAGACAGGGGAGAGAAAACACACACATATTTGGCTAACTTTCTAGCCAGCGATTTTCCCAGCGGAGAGATAAAACGAGACAGCAAGAGAAATATCACAAATGCAGATCTTCTCAGCTGATCAGAAGTTGTCTTTGGGTCTGGAGGGGCAGCGGGGGAAAGGAACGCTCCATAGGGACATTTTTCAAAAATAGAGTCATTCTGGTGCAACTCCAGCAGCACGATCCATCAGACATGACATTACTGCTGCCCCCGCTGCCGAAGTAAAGCTGTGAGGAGTCCTGACCCGGCTGAGACGCGCTTGTAGCAACTTGAACACCCCCTCCCCCTTGGGGTCTGTGACAGCTCTCAGGATGAACAGGAGTGCGCGTATTCAGGCACAGAGCAGCCTGGGAGCCCTACAGCAGAAAGGGATTGACCAGTTCACTTCCCTAATGGTCCAGCAGTCATCTCCTCTTGCTCATCTCCCCTCTCACTAAACATGCCCATTTCTCCCCCAGCATGGTGGTGTGCAACTCCTGCCTCTGAGTTCTCCTCCAGAGGGCACCCTGTCTGGGCACTCCGCGGCCTGGTCCGCTGTGCGCGGGCAGAGGCCTGCTAGTCATCTTTGCACCAGGATGTTCCCCACACGTGAGCTATGGCTCTGAGAGCCAGGCGGCACAGAGTGCTCTGGGAGAGCTCGGTAGCCAGGAGTCAGGGTTACAAGAGGTGTGAGGCAGAACGGGTAGGAACCTGCCCTCTCATCCCTTCCTCCCAGCATGCACCTATCACAACCTCTCTGGTTATGACCCTACCGCCTTGAAAGGTCATCTTAGCCACCCAACCCTTTCTGGACCCAACCCATGATCCAGGGAGGAGCTGAGACCCTCCATCAGTCCTTAAAGACAGAACTATGATTCAGTCTTCTATGCCATCTACTGTTCCCCTCCATCTCCACCCACAGTGACAAGTATCTTGATTCTCCCTCCCCAAGGGTGAGCTCCCCCCAACCACCACTTAGCGCCAACTTCTACCTACACACGTTACATGGGCCCCACAAAGACTAGGGCTAATAGATCAGGAGAATCCCCAGAACATCCTCCAAACTCCAATGGCTTCAAACACTGGGCCCCCTAAATTGACAGCTCCCCTCTTGGGGCTTTTCTCAGCGCAGGCAAATGTCCTGGAATGCTGTTCATGTGGCTCAGTCCAGCACAAACCAGAAAGGGAGGAGGGATCGGTAAGCCCCATGAGAAACACCAAAACGCTCGGTGATTTCTTCTTTCACGGGGAAACATGATGTTGAATGTTCTCTCGCTCGAGGGACAGGGTGCAACTTGGCAGCGTGACTGTGAGCCCGAGTCCTAAAAGGGCTGCTTAAAAATAACTGGGGGGAGGGGTAACGGAGCAGAGAGGTGAGGGGGAGTAGGGGCACGAGGGAGAGAAAAAGAAGAATAAATCAATCACTAGCGGAATAATAATTAATGAAGAAAGAGAGCACAGCGGTGTGGAGAAGAAAGTGTGGGTAGAGTTGCCCTTTGCGTATAGACAGGCAGAGACGAACTGCTGTTGATGTGGTAGGAGCAGAGACGGTGCGGTGCCCTCTCTGTCACACACACATATATCATGCAGGGCTAAGGAAACCCAAGGCGTCAGATGGCTTGGAGCTGGACCAGCCAAACTGCTCCGGGGCACTTCCTTTCAGGCCCAACTTCCTTATAATAATAATTTTCAAAATCAAGAGGGGATTATGGTGATGATGATCATCCTCATTAACCTCCTTTCATCAATGAAATTAAACCACCCAATAATCCCCTGATAGCAGCTCCAGTAGGGGAGAGATAAGCAGCAATAACAAAAGGAAATCAACCTCTCCACACTAACCTTTAAAGGGATGAGGGTCAGCATGCACTCCTAGCCTAACACAGGCAGATATTCCTGGCTATTATGCCAAAGAGAAACATCTCCTCACGTACCTTTCCAGCTTGCCCAACCCCCGCAGCCAGTGCTGTCCCCCAGTGGGCTGACCATTCCTACATCACCCCCTGATGTGAGGAACTGGGAGTGGAGCAGCTGGGACGCCCACTAACCCCACCCCTACCCCGCCAGCCAGCACTCCTGTACAGTTTCCTGCTGGGAATAGAAGAGCTCCCCACTAACCAGCACTCTTAGGCCATTCCCTGTGGTGACTCCTGTTAGGGGAAGCTAGAACTGAAAAAGCTGTAGACACCCAAGAGCCAGCACGCCCTACAGTGAACCCCTGTTGGGAGCCGTTGGGACTGGAGTACCCTGGGCTCCCCCACACCTGGTACTCTTGGGCCATGCCCAATAGTGCCTCCTGCTGGGCAAAATGGGAGTGGAACATCAGTGAGCTGCCCACTACCCAGTTTTCCCCATACCAGCCCTCCCTAGAATGTCTCCTGCTGGGAGGAAAGGAGACTACAATAGCTCACAGTTAGTGCTCCTGCACTATTCCCAACAGTGCCTCCTGCTGGTGCTGGCAGGGACTGAGCTCACTGCAATTCTCCCCACAGCCATGGCCTTGACAACATTTTCTCCAGTGCCCCCTGTTGGAAGAGGCTGTGACTGGAGTGAATTCCTCCTGGGCTACCTTCTTATACCCCTCGTGCTCCTAACATTGTTCAGTGCTACCCACACCTTATACTCTTTCAGAGCCCACATAATGAGCATCCTGAGAGAGGAAGGAAAGATATTAAGGGAAGAGGAAAAGGAAGGGGGTAAACAAAGATATTTAATTAGTCCATGTCAGAACCTACATGGCTGAACTGAGCAGATGTTAGCAAGACATATTCACAACATTGACATGACAACGATATGCTAAGATCAATGCGCCCTGAATAGGTTTCAGAAAACATTTATCATCCTACCCCATCTCTCTCGCCTCCTCTGCCTTCATTTGCTCTGTTTCAGCTCTATCTCTCCCCTTTCTCTGTGTGGTGCAGCGGGAAGGAAAGGTTATATACAGCAGGCATGCATTTAGGACTCAAACTGGGGTCTAGGAGGAGAACCCTCTCCAGTTCCAGCCACCCACTGCCACCCAGGTGTGATGATACTGGGGATCTCTCAGAAATCCGATCTCCAGACTGGGCCACCTCACACTAGAGTGAGTTGCAGATCAGCCTCCCAGCAGAGTGGCTCACAAGGAGGTAGGACACACAGCCCTTGGGAGAGGTTCCTGTTTTGAGGGAAGGAGGAAAGAAACAGATGAGGCCACAGGGGACGGCCTTGCTAATAGAAACCCTCTGTGTAAACAGGGAGAGGATCCGACAGAGATCAGAGATGGTTTTTCTTTCAAGAAAATTAAACATTTAAAAAATTTGAGAACACACGCCCTCACCCCCTGGACAGTAATTAACTTCTTCCTGTGCAGAATATGGAACAGTTTCCAAAAACAGAGCTAGATGAATTATTTTTCAAAGGAAATGTTATTGAAAGAATCTTCTGTTATGTCCTAAAGTGGGGAAACAGTCACAGTGACCTAGGAAGAGCGGTCTTGATACACGTGCAGCCACTCTGGATACCCAAGAACACAGTGGCACTCATGGGGACCGAGTCTAGTGCAAGCTGGGGAGGCTCCAATTTTGTGCATTTGGTGTCTAGCCAGTGAATATGCAGCTGTTCTGCAATGACTAATTGGAAAGTCCTTCTTGAATCGTTACAAGACTGTACAAATGGATGCAAGAAAAGCTAGTCGACAAAAATCAGTGTGGCTATGGAGAAGCTCCATTGCTGGTGACGATGTTTGCGGAAAATAAAATTCCATAAGAAAAAGGTTCCATTGTGCTCCTGAAAGTCAAAACAAAGGGGAGAGACTGAGATCAACACAATTAGACCCACAAGATGGAATCTTCAATAGAACTGGCAGGAGGATAATTCAGTGTCGCGACAACTTTTGAGGTTTTGACATTTGTTTTCATTCCTCACTGGAACAAAAGCAAAATCTCTCCGATGTTTTAGCAAACCAGACTTGTGTTGAAACAGCAGTTTCCCTGTCATAGATCTTCTCCCTACCAAAAGCCTGATTGCTCCTGCAGTTCCTTTATGTAGACGTTGTCCAAACTCGGTTTAAGCATCACTTTAAGCAATGGCACAATCTAAGCCCTGGTCTACACTATGAACTTATGTAGGTATAACTAAGTCGCTCAGGGGTGTGGAAAACCAAACTCCCAGTGTGAACAGAGCTATGTCGATGAGAGAGCTTCTCCCAGGGATATAGCTACTGCCTCTCGGGGAGGTGGGGTACCTATGCCAATGGGAGAAGCCCTCTTCACTAAGTGCTACAGTAGTGCAGCTGCAGCGCCGTAAGTGTAGACAAGCCCTAATAGATTTCACTCCTTAAAAGCTTTTCTTGATATGCAGCTTGAATTCTTCTCTTTCATCATTTGTCCTATTACTTCTCATTATAATCCTGCCGATGCTAAATAATTCCCAGCTCTTTCAGATATCTATATACTGCTATTTGCCACCTCAGTCTCAGTCTACTAAAAGATATTACTTCACCCACCTTGTCTCTCTAATATCCTGAGACCGACATGGCTACACCACATACTTCAGCCTTTACTTAGCCAAGCTAGAGAGATTTAGCTCTCATAATCTTCCTCTTAAAACAATCCCTGCAGCCTGCTGATCGTTTTTGGTGCCTTTCTGTGAACAGCTTCACAACTGGTCAATATCATGCTGGTAATTCAGTGCCGAGACCCCAGCTCCAAAGAATCATTTCAAACACTATGCATGTAGGTGGAAGGACAGGGAATAATTATTCAAAGAGAAGCGAGATTCTCCCTTGGGATTGGGACCAGGTGCATTGAGGGAGAGACTATAAGAAAGAAAGAAAGAAAGAAAGAAAGAAAGAAAGAAAGAAAGAAAGAAGCCATTTTGATAAGGTACAAGGTTGCTCTGTGCCTGTGAGTCTATGGAGCACAAAGGAAGAGGAATGTGCATTGTTGTCTCCAAAAGTGTTGCAAGCCAATCACCTTTGGCTCTTTGTTCTCTGCTCCCTCCCTGGGTATTATGTTCCCAATGCCTTCAGGCAACTCACTCTCAGGCTCTCTCTTTCCCCACCATCTGCCACTGCAAATTCCATCAAGCTTCCACTCTCTAGGAATAGAGTTTCAGGCTATTGTAGAAGTAAGTGTGAGAGAAACCCAACCTGAACAGAGCTCCACTGTATTCTGGTACATTTCCATCTCACAGACAGGAGACGTGTGGGTTTAGGAAGCAGAACTCCCCATTCTTTGCTTCAGTCCAGAAGGTGTAAGGGTAGCAACCAAGCTACCAGCAGGTGCCATGGAGCTGTGGGGTCCCCTGGCCTAAGGCCTTTGCACCTGGATTCACTGTGTCAGTCTCTTCACCAAATGTCCTTTCTCACTGGACCCAGGCTGATGGACAGATGTGGAATGTCATCCTGTGCCTGCAGCATGATCCCACTGCCTTATAGGGCTGGAGCCATCAGCCACACAGTCAATGCTAATCCCACTGTTTCAAATTACAAAGCCGCCAGAATCCCATGGAGCCACCTCCGATCAGAGGTTAGCACTGCTGGGCTGCTTTGAAATCTAGACAGGGGTGTCTCCTCCAGCAGGCTGCTTTTAAAACAACAGCTGGAATCCTTCCCAGCAGGGGACAGCGTTGGATGTTGGGGACAGGGATTTGGGACACAGAACCAGCATCTTACCCACTTCCCCTCTCCTCATTCAGTAGCACTGTCAGTGTTGCTGCTAGGAGCAAACACCCAAAGCCTGTTTCATTAGCTGAGATGATATCTCAGTTTCCAACATCAGATGTTGCACTGTTCTGCCTGTATGACAGGCAGAACAGTGCTGATAGGGGGCTATATTAATTCAGCTGCAGTGGCACTGCCAAATCTATTTCCCTAAACTGGGTTTGAAATATCCCAAAGTGTGAGGGGTTCTGATCAGACTTTTGGTTTCACCTAGAGGCTATAGTAGCTACCAACCAAATTCAGATCCATGTGCAGAACCCCACTGAAGTTTGAGGGTGTTTGTAGCCAGGGATTTGATTTAGCCAGATCTCTAGTAATAGCAACTATCATTCACAACTTAATAACTAAGTCAGACCAGATTCTCTGCATAGATGTTCTGCCATTGTGTCTTAGCAAGGTTGTTTCTGGATCCAACTCCTCCAGATATTCCCCGCACATCTAGGACTGGGTACATCATAAGGAACCTGGCCCTGGCTCTGTCTGTTAGTGCCTCCTATTAGCTTCTTGTGTGTGACCTTGGTGTGTCTATTTCCCTCCTTTGGAGCCACTTGGCTTGCCAGTGGCAGGCATCTTGCAGGGCACAGTGGCACTGGGAAGCCGGCAGACTGATCCAACTCTTCATGCATTGTAAGTCCTCTAGATGGGGGTCTGAGGATGAGAGTGCAGGACCATCAGTGGGACAAACTTGGTCATGCCCGGCAACATTCCTGCCTTCAAAAGGCCCCTGGGTGCAGGGGCCTCAGTGGACAACAGCCTAAGAAGATCACATTACTCAGAGGCCTTTGTACATTTAACAGCCATGACAGAGCAGCAAAAATCTATTGGAGCGTGTGTGACTGAGCGGGAGGGTCAGATGAGAAATGATCCTCCAGCGCTCAGCCCAGTTTTAATATCTCTTACAGATTAATGACACTTACTGCTTTGAAGAAGAGAAAAAGGAGAGGGGAGACTAATTGGGAAGTGATGCAGGGGAAAGCCTGAATCTAATCCCCATCTCCTTCAGCCAGGCCTCAGGGGAACGACTTCTTTCCCTCTCTGTCCCTGGTCCCTTATGCGGGATCTCCAGTCACCCCAGTGCTAGATGTGTGTCTCGTATATCAACAGCAGTGGATTTCTGAATGCTTCGCTGCTACTCACTCACCTAAACGTGTTCTCAAGAGAAAACAGACTAATTTCTTGGGTGCTGGGAATCCCACTGAGCTTGCTGGCTGGGCCACCAAATCTCCAGCTGTGTCAGACCCAGTACAAAGGGCCAAAACATTCCTCCGTTGGGAGGATATTACAGACCCAAATCTCTGGAAGGGTACGTGTGAGAACAGAGGGCTACAGTGTCCCTGACTGAGAAGAATCCAGATACTCCAGAGTGCAGGATGCCTGAATACAGTGAGATAAGGGCCTGGGTGAGAGTTTTAGCTTGAGTTGGCCCAGAGAAAAGGTTGGATCTGAGAGACATTGTGCTGGAAGCAGTGGTAAGATTTGGGCACAGCCTGAATGTGAGGAGCGGGCGAGAGGAATGACTTCAAGCCAGCTCGCAGGTTATAGGCCTGGGGGATGGAGAGAATGGTGGGATTTGAGAATGAGAGGCTGGGGAGCATCTGTGAGGAAGGATGAGGAGTTCTGCTTTGGCCACGTTGTTTTTAAGCATCCAGAAGGAGATGTTGAAGAGACAGGCTGGGATATGGGTCAGGACGGAGAACGAGAGCTCCCAAGCGGAGAGGTAGGTTGGAGAGGGGCCGACGTAGAGACGGTAGTTAAAATGGTGCGAGTGGATGAGATCACTCAGCAGTCAGGTGGAGAGGGAGAGAAGGAATGGCCAGAGAGGTAGGCCCACCAGGAAGGGACTGTGCGGCACCAGCTAGCAGAGGAGAAGCTGTTGAGTAGGAGGGCGTGATCAATACTGTCAAACACAGCAAAGAGGCAAAGGAGGAGGAGGATGGAGTGCAGACCCGGACATCTGACCGGTAAAGACCTCCCTTCAGGAGTGTGAATAGGATGGAAGCTGGGATGAACTGGAGGCGAGGAATTCAAGGCAGCGGTTGGCTCTTTCATAGATTCTAAGGCCAGGAGGCGAGACCATTGTGTTCCTCTAGTCTGACTTCCTGTATAGCATAGGTCATGGAACTCCTCCAGAATAATTCCCAGAGCAGATCTTTATACACACCCACTGCACTGGCCATGCCCAAATGTCCACTTGCATGGCCGGCTCCATCAGAGAGTGCAGGCCTGATCCCACAGATAATGCTGCCGCACAGCCTGCATATCCAATATGTCATTTGACATTCCAGCATCAGAGGCACCCCAGTGCCAGTGGCTAAATTCAGAGCTTGAAGACGTTCCTTAAGCCCTGGTACACCCACGCCTCAGAACCAAGTGCTGCCTGGATAAACCCTGCCTGTTTGCACAGTGGCTGGAGGTATGTTGGCCACCAGCCAGCTTATCTCGGACCCGACTGTCTCCCCTCCACCCACTGGATAAGACACACTCGGCCTGGGAGGGAGTGACAAGCAGGTGACTCACTTCGCAGGGTTCTCATTCCTCTTGCCAGCTCCAGTGGCACCACTGGCCCGAGTCGGCCTCCCTGCCCTCACGATGCTTTGCTCACTCCCAATGTCCATCGGCACGTTGCTGATGCAGTGCAGCGGAAGACAAAAAGCACAGCGGGACTGAGTCTGCTGAGGATTCAGCCCCTCTTTCAGGATGCTGACACCACTCAGTTCCCCGCTGCCCGCACTCCAAAGAAGGAGGAGCATCATTTGCAGGGGTCAGGAATTCCCTCCTTCCTAGTCTTGAGTTTGCCCTGGAAGAGTTGCCATCTTGGCTGGCCTGGCACCATGGGATTGAACTGGGTCCCATAAGAGCTCAAGCCATGGTTCTTCCACCTAAAGTGCTGAAACAGCCCCATATCCTCCGTGGCTGAAGTACGCAGATGCCAGGGGGACACTCCCATATGCAAAGCTTGAAAGGCGCTAAAGGATTATCTTTTGCCCACTCTTCAGCTGTATCTGTTTTTCCACTGTCTGCAGCCACAAACATCCCCAGAGCTACAGCTGCTGAAGCCATGTGCTGCTCCCGAAGAGGGACTAAAGGTCAATTTACTCCTGCCCTTTACAGCCGGAGAAGCGCTTAAGCCTTCTGAGCTATATCAGGGCCACTGCGGGCAGGAAAGGAAAATAAACAGGCATGGGAGCTCTGGGCATCTCTTCCTCATGAAAAAGTCAGAGGGTCAAATCTTCCAGTCCTTAATCAGGAAAACGTCTATTGCCGTCAGCGCCTCCACTCATAGGTATAAACATGTGCTCAATAACTATCCGCTTCATACTTAAAATATCTGAGCCCTCTTAACCAGGGCTGCATATCCTATGTGCATTGGCTCACGATCTACATTTTCTGGCATATGCTGAACAGTGCTCTGCACACAGATGGTGCCCAGTGAATACAGATGAGGACAATAAGCGTTGACTTTATGGACTCTGTGGATGCAATTTCTGTTCTTTGTTCTGGAATTGGCGTGGATACAGCTGAAATCTGAAGAGTTTGAGGCATAAACACATCTGATACTCAGACGACACTCTCTCATTTCTTCCTTTTCTCAAACTCAGAACAAAAAACAGAAACAAAATGGTTTTCAGTTAAAGCATAACATTGCACATCAGCCATTGCCCTACACCCAGCATGGGGCAGAACCTGCCAGTCCTAGGGAGTTAATTGATCTCCTCTCATCTGAGTCACCTTCTCTCTTTCTTCATCCTTCCTCACCTTTGTGCTGCTTTTCATGCTGTCAACCACAGGAGCCAACTCCGTGGGTGCTCTGAGACTGGAACACCCACAGGGAAAAAATGGTGGATGCTGAGCACCCACCCCCACAGCACCTCCCACCCGCCGATCAGCACCTCCCACTCCCTCCCAGCGCCTGGTTTGTGGAGTGCAGACAGGAGGCTCTGGGGGGAAAGGGAAGGAGAGTGAGGACAAGGCAGGCTCGGGGAGGCGGGTGGAACTGGATGGGAAGAGGCGGGGCGGGATGGGGCCTTGGGGGAGGAGGGGGGAGTGGGAGTGGAGCCTGGGGCACAGCCGGGGGTCAAGCACCTCCGGGCACATTCGAAAGTCGGCTCCTGTGCGGTCAACCATGACACCTTTCCCAATCGCCTGGGACCAGTTGCTGGAGTCTCTGAGACTTGGCCTTCTTGGTTTTGCTTCCATCTATCAGAGTCTTCTCTTTCCTCAGCATGCAGCAGAGAGATAGGCTGGTTGGGTGGATAGGGTGCTAGCCCTGAGAGACCTGGGTTCATTTCCTTAGTGCCCCTAGGGACTTCCTGTACGACCACAGGCCAGTGTCTTAGGGGCAGAGTTTCAAAGGTTTTCAGGCATCTAGTGGGGTTTACGAAGAACCTGATCTTCTAGGCACTTTTGAAAATCCTACTAGCTGCGTAAATACCTTTGAAAATCTGGCCCTTAGTCTCTCTGTTCCTCAGTGCCCCACCTGTACAATGGGGATAACAGCATGGCTCTACCTCACAGGGGGGCTGTGAGGAGAGTGAGGCGCTCAGATACAACAGTGATGGGGCCACATAAATACAACAGGTAGAGCGGAAACTTCTCAATACCACTGCTCTCCCTTCTCCAGGTATTTTTGGCCCTTTCTTTTCTCCTATCCCCCTCACAGCTCCCTCCCTTCTGAATGCAACCTTGGCTGTATTTCTTCTATGCTAATATTATTAATCCCCTGAGGTCTCTCTTCAATACCCCTGTGCAGAGTGATTCCTGTTTTACAGATCTAGGAACTAGAGTGCCTGGCAATGCTTTCAGGTTCATCTAATGACTTCCAGATCCTTAATTTAATTTAATTACCAGGCCTTTCTTATCTTAATCACCCTGCCTCTGTTTATAAACAAAATACTGCCTCCCTGCCCTGGGGGCTGCAAGCTGGGAGCAGCACCTCTCCTCTGCAGAACTCATTACATTCCACACTCTGCTCATTGCCTTTGCCAGATGTCTGCACAGAAAGTCACGCAAGCTGGGACTGGAAATCCCACCCAGGAATGAATGTATCCTGGCTGCTTTGCTGCCTCGGCCCAAATGTTCAAATGTGGCTTCATATGTTGGGTGCTTCCATTTTTGGATGCCCAAATTGAGACACATCCTTCTCCCTCCTGAACCTTGGACCCTCACACAGCAACAGTGACATGGCGGTCAGTGTGACGATTGATGATAAGACACTGTCCCTGTCCCAAGGAATCTAGGGCTCCATTTTCAAAACTGCTCATTACCCAGACACTCGTATTGTTTTCCCTGGAAGATTCAGGGTGTTGAGTTCTTTTGAAAATCTGGCCCTTCCAGGCTAAATAATCCTGTCATGACGCTGGCTAAGACCCTGGCTATTTCAGTCTTAGGCCTCTTCTGAGCAGAAGTTTGGAATCCTTCCAACGTGGTGGGTTTTTTGGGAGGGTGATTTTTGTCCCCATGTGAATCTAATTCTAATCTGGCCAAAAGTTGCTAACTCAATCACTTGCTCTATAGAATTAAAATAAATGTCCACAACCTGGAGAGAAAGAGAGAGAGAGAGAGAGAGAGAGACCTGGAATCAGCAGAAGACAAATCTGCATGAGGCAGAAATGGAAACCAGCTTTGGAGTGTACGTCAAAGGCTTCCAATAAAAAAAGCACTGACAACATCTGTGCATGTGTAAATGCAGGTTTTTCCATGTGCAAATGGACGCTGCTGTCAGTTCGGTGTGTGCATTTGTGGAAGCGATTGGAAGTTTTATTTCTAAGTTATTCAATGAGAACAAACCCAGATAAATGCGCCCTACTCCCTGACAGCAATGCATTGCTCCAGAACCTGACTGTTCCTCTGGAAACAGAGGTGGACAGGGCTGCATGGGATGGAGGGAGACTCACGTTGGTGGGGAGGGGAGCTGAGGAGTTTAACATCCTGCTTTTATTTTCCACCATCTAGAACCCTCTGCAGTATCTGCTTTGTTACTTAAGCTTCCCTTATGAATCTGCCCTTCCAAACAGGGCCGGCTTTAGGCCAATTCCACCAATTCCCCCGAATCGGGCCCCGCGCCTAAGAGGGCCCCGCACCCAGTGAGAATCTCTTCCTTGGCTAGAGGCACCTTTTAAATTTTTATTCACCTGGCAGCGCTCCGGGTCTTTGGCGACACTTTGGCAGTGGGTCCTTCGCTTGCTCTGGGTCTTCAGCGGCACTTTGGCGGCTGGTCCTTCAGTGCCACCGAAGACCTGGAGCGAGTGAAGGACCCGCCGCCGAAGACTCGGAGCACTGTCCGGTGAGTACAAGCCCCATGTGTTTTTTACATTTTTTTTTATATATATAGTCATCCCTGCCGGGGCCCCATTGAAACAGTTCGAATTGGGCCCCGCACTTGCTAAAGCCGGCCCTGCTTCCAAATGCCATCTACACTAGAGAAGTGACATAGTTGTCCCCTGACCTTATTACAACATAGTATAATGTAGACAGGAGCTAACTGTGACGTAACTGGGTTGGGTAACTAGGCTAAAGCCTCGGACATGCCCTGATTGCAACCTGGAGAGGTCCCATCCACACTACAGCCTGCAACTGTGCTGTCACTGGATCCCTGGGCATAGCTGTATGTGAAGTGTAGACTGAATCCCTCACGGATTGTCACCAGCACACTTTCTTTGTAGCCATTGGCTGGAAATGTTTGGGAGCAGCTGGCCCCTTCTTATGGAGAACATTAACTTTTGGTTGTTTTGTTTTCCTGAAAGGCTGATCTCTATTAACCTCGCCTTTCCAATCGAGAGCTCCTCTTACAGAACGTCCTGGGTCACAGATTGCCATGATTCCTTTGCATCATGCTGGGTGAGAGACAGTCATGCCTGAAGCCCAGATACTGCAGCCCAAGGGACAGGTACAAACCAGACATCACCAGACCACAGCTGGATGACACAGAGATTACCCTGCACCAGGCTAATGCCAGTTAGATGATAGCTGGGGAAATATGAGCGTATGCACTGGTAACCACTAATTCAGGAGAAAAGGAAATTCAAATGGAGACAAGGACACATGAAGTCCAGAGTGTCCATTTGTATAAAACTTTTCCATAATGCTCACATTCCAGCTCTGAATTTCAGAGAGGATCATCCCAGATCTCTGCAGCGAGAAGACCTTCAGAGTTAGGATTGCCCCAGATATCTGGAAGGAGATCACCAGCTCTTGGAACCACAGCAAGGTTAAACCCCAAACCTTCGGAAGAGAACCACCATTCCTCAAAGCTTTGGAGAGAACCTTCTGCTCCCTACAGGGCATTCAAAGGGCTGGAGTAGCAGCCAGAGGGCAGGTATGTTCTGAACCACAAGTGGGGCGTTCTTCTTCCTGCGGTGCTACTGCTGGTTTGAGGATGCAGAGGTTTGTGAACAGCCTTAGAAGAGGCTGTGTGAAAAGCCCCTTTGTGTTTGAGGTGAAATCCCATAGAAACTGCTTGGGATAATTCAGGTTGTTCAGCAGATCCCCTCTGAATGAAAGCAGAGAGTGGGGAAGGAGCATGGCAGAGGAATTCATATCTGGTCCCCTCACCAGTAGGTCACAGGTTTTTCTTATGATAGCTTTGCCCTGGTACCAATCAAGCTTCTTTAATCACTGTTCATCACACACACACTCACAAAGGCACACACAGAGCAAGCGTTCAGAGACAGCCGGCACCTAGCAAAATCATTACGTGCCACTTTAATTTATTTCAGAGCTGACAAAAAACCCCAAAAACTCACACAATAGTAAAACTTCATAGGCCATGATTAAAGTGTGCAGAGGTCAGCCACTATAAACAGATCCCACCCACCTTCTCCCCATAACCTTCCTGCAAAACAAACCCTGCAGCAGAGCTCAGAATTTATAACGCTCTACGGTCCCCTCGCTCCTTGCAGCCAAGAAGCGTAAAGGGCCTCACAACCCAGTAATGAATTAAGCCTTAAAGAATCCCTGCAAGGTGGATAATTATTATTCTCCCCATTTTTCAGATGGAGAAACTGAGGCACAGGACAGGCAAATGA
This sequence comes from Mauremys mutica, assembly GCF_020497125.1. NCBI lineage: Eukaryota > Metazoa > Chordata > Testudines > Geoemydidae > Mauremys > Mauremys mutica. The sequence continues at coordinate 75,445,308 of NC_059082.1, read as the reverse complement.
CTTGCCCCAGACCACACATGAAAGTCAGTGGTGGAGCCAAGAGTATAACCCCATAGTCCTCACTTATAGGCCTCTGCTCCAACAACTAGAGAACGCTGACGCCAAGTATATAGAGTGGGAGCAGACAGATTCTCGGAGCTGGGAGGCATCTCATACCAGCATCATTCCACCTGTACAATTATACCACTATAACTCCCCACACGGAAGCTCTAATATGAGGCCTTTTCTCAGTTTAGCTTATGTCGCTTTGGAAGTGACATTTACTAAACCGGAAAAAGGTCCTCCCATTCCAGAATACAAGTGTACAGGTGAGCCATTATAGGAGTATCATTGTACCCGGTGCTCCGACGGCCTGCTTCACCACACACTGGAGTGCCTAACAGTTACTTCTGGATTTGATTCTTTCAACACCCCAGTGAGGCAGGGAAGTATTGTTCCCACTGTACAGATGGGAGCCTGGAGCACAGGGTAGATGGAGTGACATGCCCAAGGTCACAGAAAAAGTCTTTGGCTGATCTGGGAGTGGGACCCAGTTCTCCCAAGTCCAAGTGCAGAGGCCTGGCCAACGCTCCTTCCCATGCTCCTCATCCCTTATTCTACAGTTGCCACTAGAAACAGAGAGAAAAGCATCTATGCACAGAACACATTTTGCATGGGATAATCACAACCTCTCCACTCAGTGCTACGTGCTGTAAACTTGGGGCAGGAGAACAGGGCCGGCTCTACCATTTTTGCCACACCAAGCAAAAAAAACATTTAAAAAAAGCCACCCGAACTGCCGAAGCAAAGAATGATGGAATGCCGCCCCTTAGCATGTGCTGCCCCAGGCACGTGCTTCCTCTGCTGGTGCCTGGAGCCAGCCCTGCAGGAGAAGGCCATGACTGCTCAGTCCAGGGTGGAGACAGACTCCCCACCCCCCACACCTCTCGGCACAAAGCGACAAGCAAGAGGGAAACTCAGCCTATGTCTGCCATCTTCCCTAGTTGGAGCCTGCAATGAGGGGGGCCATGAAAAGGGAAAACAGTGAGACGACATCCCCTCCACCCCCACCATCCCTGCCTCATTACCCAGGAGACCCATAAACCAGACTGGCAGCAATAAAAGCTTATCAACTTGTAAAACACCCCCCCACACCCCCAGCACATATCCTGGGGCAGCTCTGTGATAAGAGATTCAAATGCAGGAAACAGGAGTGAAAGCACAATAGAGTGGGCTCCATAACTAGGTTCTTACATAAACAATGACTGGTCTGCATGTTAATAAAGGGAAGGCGTATACAGCACCTAGTTCATTAGCTGGTGTGTGTGTGGGTGTGTGTGGGTGTGTTCTGCACTAGCACAGTAGCTGGCACAGAGGGCCTGTTTATTGAATGCTTAGTTCTCAGCATCTGGCTTGATTTCGCCACTTAATTCTATGTTCTCAGTCCCACCTGGCCACCTAGAACCAAACTGAGCCCTGCAGTAGTGAATGCAGCTCCCGCTGAAGTCAATGAAAGTTGTGCCAGGGCTGACCTTGTCCCCAAATGTTTATGCCCAAGACGTCAGCTGCTAATGGGAAGGTTAATTGAGGGTACAAAAAGGCCCCGTCTGCCTCGGAGAGTCAGGACACCGCACCCAGTAACTGTTATTTAAATATTTGCAAAGGCAGTCTGGTGTGATTAAATCTGACCTCAGCTTCGTCATGTCATTTCTCCTTGGACAGATAGACCAATTTGGAAGTAAAACATTTTGTTGGCAATTTAGTTCACTCAAGACTTTGTTTTTTCCCCCATGGCTCAGAGAGCTGTAGGTCGAAGTCTTTCATCAGGCCTGAGGCTCACACTCAGTGTTGACACTGCAGGGCAGCACTGGTAGACGTGCCAGCCTTCAACTGGGATATTTAACCCAGGTGCCTCTTACCAGCTCCAAAAGCTGCCCAGGTAGAAGTTAAAGACTCCCTGGTACTCACTGGACAAGTGCAGGATGTGCTGGTCAGTAAAACAGTTTGCACTGTTCAAGAATGCGTGCAAACTGTTGACAAGCTGGAGCAAATTAACAGCTATATGAAAATGATTCAGGCTGCAAGGGCATGGGCAGCTGGTTTTCTTCTGAGACACTTTCACTGCTTCACGGAATGGGAGCAGCCCCTGGATCTAAGACACCAAAGCCTCCACCCTGCCATTTACAACCCAACTCCACATACAGGTGTGAACATGACTTAGTGTTCGTTAGAGCCAGGTATGGTATAAGCTAGATGCTCTCCAAGCTTTTCACAGAACTCTGCCAAAGCACCTGGATCCTAACCTGTAGATTCTCCTGCTGTTGCAGTCCTCATCCACCGCAGGGCTGTGCACTTTAGTCTTGTCTTGCAGCTGCACAGCCGTTCCAGGCCAAGGTCTGGGGAGCAGAGACTGCCAATCATACTAAGTTGGGCGGTGGTTTTGTCACACGGACAAATGGCCCCTGGGAGTAGCATGGAATTTTCAAACCCATTTCATATGTGAGCTGAGTCAGGCCTTGAACCGAGGTCTCCAAAGGCGATGGTCTAGTGCATTAACCCAGCTCGGGCCCCGTTTCCACCGGAAGGAACAGATTCCACTCCGGCTCCATGAGTTGTTCCAGATGTTTTGGAAACCTCTTTGCTATTCAGTAAAAGCTCCAGAAAAATGTCTTAAAGCAGCCCAATTTAACAAAAAAAGAAAAAGAGGCTGTGAAGAGCACAACCAAACCCTGGGAGCCTGGAACCCGTCCCCAGGCTGAAATCTGCCTAAAATGCAAAACAGAAGAGATGGGGAGTGCAGGCAGCACATACAAGCTAGAGAAAGGTTCTTAGAGGCCAAAGAGAACATATAGAGCTTTGCCATGGCTTTCAGGCCAGGATTTCACCCACACTCTTTCTCAAGGGACTGCCCCACGCATTGCTGGGTTAGAATCCCAGATATCAGTCTGGACCGGAGGACAGAAGACATGTTCTAGCGGAAGCAACAGGCTTGATCCCCCACAAGGAAGGTGACCGCTGCGCTTAACTTCAGCATCCCCTATTTGTTGGCTAGAGAGCAACGTTAATAATGGCCTTGAAAATGTTGGGTTTCAACCTCCCAGAGGAGTAAACCACAATGTGGTGAATGTGGGGTGGGAGGGGTAAGAGGAGAGACTGCAACATCCAAAGGGGAAAGTAGCACTAGTGAAGCTACCTTATGCATGCAAAATAGGGACTATAACTTTTTCTTTTAAATAGCCAGGGCCTGGGTTTTGTGAATCTCACAGCCCACCTTGGGCTTTTCCCTCTGGAAATAGAGGAACTAGCTCCCACTGGAGGAGAAAGCTCTAATTGCTGGAGCTGTTTGAACAATCCAAACCCTGTCCCATCAGCCACATCTCTGTGCAAGGAGACAAGGGATGGAACAGAGGGTCTCCGGTGTGTACTAGTAGTGTAGCCAAGTGAAAGCCAAACAGCTGGAACTGCAGAATCTAGCACCAGGAGGTTCTTTTGACTTGTTTATTTTTGAGCATAACTGAAATGTAGCAAGTGCAGAGCAGGGGCTTGAGTCATGGCTCACCGATTATACACCGCAGCGTATCCATTCCTGCTTGATGCAAACACAGATTCCCATAGCTAATATTGCTCCAGGAGCAGCAAAAACTCAGGCTGGGATTTTGATTGCCTCTGAAGGAATCTGTTTGTGGCCCCTTACTGAGCTAGTCTCAGACATCCAAATCCCAAATGTGCCTCTGGACTGTCCTATTTCCTCCCAGTTTCCATTGCTTCCTTTCTGTCTGAAATCCTGGTCTAATAAGTCTTTGATTTATAAAACACCCCTTTTTGCCACCACCTCCAGCCAAAGTGCTTGGGTGCTGCACAGCGGTATCAAAAACAATGCAATCAAACACCAGAAAGCGAGCGAGACCTGAACAACACCCTGGATCCAAACACCACCAAACTCTAGAGACGTTCACAGCCAGATCTGCACTTCTTTTCAGCAATAAAATAAATAAGAAGCCAATACTCCAAAGTGCTAATGCAATGCAAATAAATAAATAAATATATAACAATACTCAGAAAAAAGTGGAGGGGCCTATGCTGGACCAAGAGAGATTAAAACCATTGAACACGTGGAAAAAACAGTGTGTTCCAGATGTTTTTAAATTCAGGGAAGAATGATCAGAAGCAGACAGGTGGCTGCAGCTCAGCCAGAACCCCAGTACCAGGCCTTTGACTCAAGGCATCTTTTAGCTTGCACAAAATGAGGAGAATGTCTGGGTTGCCATCCACTAAGGAGCTCCATCTTTCAAGAGAAAATGACCCACCCTTGCGCCAGGATTTGAGAAGTTGAATTTTTATAAGTCAGTGCTGAGTCACCTCATGTTGAGTCACCCAGGTCACATCAGGAAACATATGAATTCAGTTCCCTAAATAAAAGGAGATCTTGGCTAACGTTTTCATTTTTCCAGTTTTGTTCTTTGTCAACCAAAAACAAAAAATAAAAAACTGAAGCCCCATCTGCCCTAAAAAGGTCAGAGCCACGTCTCTCCCTAGCAACTGTTTATAGATATAAAGTCTCCAAACCTGCTGCAGAAGTTGCCTGAGCTGAGAAGCTGGATCTGACCCTCCCCAAAGTCCCAGGGCATTTGGATTTCATGCCCTGGGTCAAGCATGTCTTTAAGGGTGGGGGGAGGTGTCACATGGCTACTGGTGCACTTTGAGTGGTATAACGGGGCCAGTCTCATACAATATGGAGCCTCTGGCAAGGGCAGGGCTAAAGCTGCTGGGGAAGAAAAATTAGGCCATGCTTTGCCTCCTTGTGCATTGGTCTTACTGCCAAGGGGTGAGGGGTGTCTGATGGTGAGTTTTTGCCTGCTAGTCTCTGGTGCCAATAACTGAGAGGTAGGTAGAGCTGGCCAGTAAACGGCAGAACCTGAATGGGATACAGAACTCCCAAATGAGGGGCCCCTGACTGTCTGGCCATCTGCTTTACTAGTTGCTTACGGCTGACCTGGTGTTTCAAGGCATTTAACTCCCAATACTAGTGCCTGTCCGAGGCTTCACAGAGCCCTATGCAGCGTAACGCTTGCATCATCCCACCAAGCTTCCAGCTCACCTGTGGCTAGGTGCTGCTGCCGCTATGTGCTCACACCCACAGAGTGACTCTCACGGGCTTGTGAGTCACCAGGGCTTTGGTAACCCTCCAGCAACCCCACACCTCCCAGGAGAGTCTGCAGGTGCAGTCGAAGCATCACTTTACAGGGGACGAGGAGAGTGGGGTTTAGGAAAGGGTGGGTCTGATTCCAAACTGTACCTCTCAGGCCTCGTTTTGTGCTGCGCCATCTTTGTACCTCCTGGATTCCTTCTGCGGGCTGGAGCAGTTCCAGGGGTGAGTTGAAGTTGGGGCTGATGTAAATCAGAGCAACCCCCAGGGGCTGCTCCAATTTATGGCAGCCTTATTCCAGGCTGCCTCTGGGTTAATCAACACCCAGAATAGCTGCAGCAGAAAATGCTCCAACTATTTCATCTCCAGCTCCATCCTTGCACTAGCGGCCGTGAACGGGATGAAGCGTAGGTTTGCATATGGTGACTCTATACTACATCAGTGCCAGGAAAATTCCCCCGGGGCCATTGTGGTCCCTTGACACCACCACATCTGATTAAAGAGGCCACTGACGGGTTGGAATCCAGCCTGTAATGTCTGTTGCAGCCTGCGGGTGGGATCAGAGGTGGTGCTATGGGTGGGGACATGGGGAAGAAGGAATGGGGTATGGACCTTCTGGAGGAGGATTGGTTCCCAAACCCAATTATAGCAAGATCTAAGGCTGACGTTGCAAAAAACACCAGTGTGCACCAGTAGCCAAGCAGCAGCTTATTGCTTAGTTCCTAGATGCTTTTCTCTTCCAGGGACCGGAGCTCATCCTCTGCTGAACTCTGTAAGCCCTTGATGTCACTGAGTAAATTTGTTCTTCAGATCTGGGCAGGGCTCATGCATCTGTCATCATCAGCACTACTAACAAGTCCATAACCTGAGCCACATCCTATTGTGTCCCAGGACTATCCACCGTTGATCTGCCCCAAGGCAAAACCGCACATCCTGGTCTCCATGCAGGAGGCAGGTAGGTGAGAACGGCTTTGCTGGAATGACAGACCTTGCCAGCAGCTCTGACCCCTCCTAGGCTGTGTGTTTGCTGGGATATTGTTATGTCAGCAGCAGCCAGGGCTCACACACCTTTCTGGTGGGTAAAGACCATTTGCATGCTGGGATGTGTGGGAAAGGCCAGTCAGGATGAGGCTGGCATCTGATTTAATGGTGCTGGAAACCTTGTGAACTAGTTATTCACATAAGGGATCAGCCTCAAATGGTGGAAGCCTTTCAAGGTCTTTTCCCCAATTTGGATCTGACCCAGAACCAATGCTGTAGGGCAGTTATTCTCAGCTATACCAGAGCTCCCCCTCCCATCTAGCCAGTGTCCCTCCAACACAGACACTTACGTGATATGGGCAGGATAGTGTGGTCACAACCCCCCTGATGCACCTGTTTGTAATGGCTAGGTCAATAACCAGCTGCTCTAGGAACAGATTTCCCTATCTAAGGTACTTAGATGGCCCCTTTATGGTGGTATCTGACCACCACACAATCTTTGTTTAAATGTATTTCTCCTCACAACACCCCTGCAAGGCAGGGCAGTAATTTATCCCCATTTTACAGATGGGGAACTGAGGCACAAAGAGCCTAAGTGACTTACTTAAGAAGTCTATGGCAGAGCAGGGACTCAAACACAGGTCCTCCTATTCCCTAGGCTAGCGCTCTCACCACTGGACCATCCTCCCTCTCTGGAACCTCAATGACATAGTCAAGGTAAGAGGGACTGGGAACCTGCTCTGTTTGGGAACTCGTGTTCTAACTCACTGGGCTTCAAGCAGATGCTCAGCCATTGACATCCCAGCCACATTCCACTAGAAATGAAGAAGCCCCTTTTGGCTGCAGACTCACAGAGGAACTGAGCCTACAGAACAGCTACTTGCTTAAAGCAGGGCTCGGTGGGGGAAGGAGTGGGAAGCAGGCGCATACTGTGTAAGGAGAGAAAGCAGGTACTGATATACCCCCCATCCTCGTGAGACAGCACCACTGGGGTCAAAAGGGGTGGGGACAATGCCCCTCACCTCAACGGAGGAAAGAGGGCACTCTGGGCTTTGGGGCTGTACCAGAGGCTGTCTGAAGAACAACCTTGCCAGTGTGTCGGGGTACAGAGACAGCCTCCTCCCCATGTGGGACACAGTGTGCTCAGATGGGAAGAGGTTCTAAGAGGCTGCTCCAAGTGAATTATGTCTCACTTGAGCACTCTGTCTGTTCCACTTGCCTTTCTTGTTCTCATTCCCAGCTGCTGAATCACTGAAAGCTGCGTCCCACCTTGCACTACAGGTTCTTACAGCTCCCAGGAGTAATGAGAACAGCTGGTAGGAAAACAGCACTGGCTTAGTCATCTGTAACTTCAGAAATCCTGAAGTTACAGATGACACTTTCCATCTAATAACCTTCAGCATGATCCTTGCTGAGTGGTGGGGGGGAGGGGTCCTGCCACCCAAAATACACCAGCTAGTTCCAGTACAACAGCACTTCATTCATGAATACTTTGAACCCATAGTCACATGAAAGGGTGGAGTTTAGTGCCCACGACACCCTTATGCCTGGTGCCATATGGGAAGTCAAGTTCTTTGGAGAGGTTTCCATGTTCCAGGTAAATTACACAAAAGCGGCAGGAGATCAAGTTAGCTAGACATTGACATGCCATTATTTGTACCCACAGCTGATTGCAGGAGCAAAACTGGAGGCCAAGCCAAGGCCCCTCTGCCAATGTGTCCCTTTGCCTTTTAGGTGGGGGTAAAAAACAGGATTAGCTACTAAGGGCTGCAGATCCCCCCACATTCAAAAGAGTCTCTCACATGCTAAATACACTAGGAGTTGTGGGGTGCCTTATCCTGAAGGGACAGGACCTATCGACTAACTCTGGCTACATACCAGTGGGAACCCAATTACCTGCCCTAGTAGCCAGGTATCACAGAGACCCTGGATCAATAGTGAACAGGGTGAATTCCCACATGGTCTCCCTCCTTTCCCAGGATCTGTCATTGTTTTAGCTCTAAGCCAGTGACCACCATGAATGGGCACATAGCACACACCCACGTGCAGCCTCAGGAACATGGCAAGGGCCAAAGCCAGCCCTGAGACGTCTCTGTTACCCCTAGTTAGGAAAGACCCCTAGGAGCAGCAGGAGAAATCAGGCCTGCAGGTAATAGGGCAATTATTTCAGGCTGATCAACTGCTGGCTAAAGAAACCCTTTGCAATAAATGTCATTCCATCCCAGTCCCACTGTTGGCTTTTCTCCAGCTCAAGCCTAACACCAGGCTGCAAAAGGATTTTGGGGACAGCAGTAATGGCAATGCTCCAAACCCTCAGATCTAGGGGACTGATTTCCAGATTATGCAAGGAGTCACCCAAATTGGGCCTAGAACCTACACCTACTTGTATGAAATGATGAGAGATCCCTTGATGAAGAGATGCCTCTGTAGCCTCTAACATCCTCCCCCTGTGTAACTGACAGGAGAATCACTGGTTGTTCCAAGGGGCCTCACCTCTTAAGAAAATATAAACAGATCATTTATCTCACTGATGTAATCCACTGATGAGAGCATTCGTGTAACAGGTCCTGTCTGTGCTGATCTGCAGAGGGTATGAATTGTTGCAGCCCCAGCTGCAGAGTCCTGGTCCTTTAGCTCAAGCTGTAACAGCCGATGATTTTAGCTCCAGAGGTCCCTGTGTGTCAACCATGAGAGTGGCCATCACACTGGCATGTTGGCAGGGATGAGGCAGAAGGGTCACTTTACTCACATTTAAGGGGAATCCTCATATGAGAGTATATTAATCCCAAATCATAAGCCAAACTCCCAGAGTAACATTTCCTAATTTCCCCCATGGGGGCTGGAGTGGTACAGTCTTCCTTTAAGAGGCAGCTTGTCTTAAAAGAGAAACACTTTGTATTTCTCTAGCGCCTTCCATCCAAGGATCTCAAAGCATTTTAAAACACAGATCCTGGTCAGTGAAGGGGAGTTTTACCATTTCCCTTCAGTGGGTCCCAGCTGATTCTGGCTTGTGGGGCTCAGGCTGCTGGGCTAAAAATTGCAGTGTAGATGTTTGGGCGCAGGCTGGAGCCCGGGCTGTGAGGGGGGGTGGGTCTCAGAAGCCAGACTCCAGCTCAAGCCTGAATGTCTACACTGCAGTTTTTAGTCTTGCACCCTGAGCCCTGAAAGCTGGAATCAATTGACCTGGGCTCTGAGACTCTGTGCCACAGGTTTTTATTGCAGTGTACATGTACCCTCTGATCCCTAGGCACTTGTCTGAAAACAATCTTTCCTCCTTCCAACATAAACGGAACTTCACATCCAGTGGCTTCAGCAAAGATGCAGCCTGGATGAGCCTTGGGGAAAAAGAGAGCCCCCGGCTGCTGTTGCCTAACTGAGAACACTGTGGGACACTGTGATGACAGCCTAAATAATGGAAAAGCTGACAAAACAAATGAGCAAAACCTCAAGTGATGAAGCAATTTCCCATGGTTTGGCTGCCCCTTGTGGACTCACAAAACGGACACGTTAACAACATATTTGAAACTCCATCAATATATTTTAATATGAAGCTTGACAGATACAGGGCGAGCCTGTGGGTGTTAACTCTTGCCGCTTCTCTTGCTACATTGCATGATGCACTATTTTTATGGGATTCTACTGGTCTGCATCTTAATTGTGGCAACAATCTGTCTCATTTGAAGAGAGAGAGACTGTTGCACACTAAGGGGCTGATCCAAATCCCATCAAAGCCAATTAGGGTGACCAGACAGCAAATATGAAAAATCGGGACAGGGGGTGCAGGGTAGTAGGAACCTATATAAGAAAAGGACCCAAAAATCGGGACTGTCCCTATAAAATCATGACATCTGGTCACCCTAAAGCCAATAGGAGTCTTTCCATTGGACCGAATGGACATTGCATGTGGCCCTTACAGCATCTGGTCCTTACCTCTGTGCAGTATTTTTATTACTAATATTTTGTGCATTAGTGTAATGCCTAGAGTCCTAACTTAGACCAAGGCCCCATTGCATTAAGCACTGTGTAAGCACATAGGATGATACAATCCCTGCCCTGAGGAGCTTGCAAACTAAAGGGACAAGACAGAGAAAGACTGGGAAGTGAAAGAGAGGCAAACTGACGTGCTAGTGATCACGCAGTAGATGAATGGCAGAGCTAGGAATAGAATAGAGTTCCCCTGTGTCCCATTGCAGCAGCTGATGAACCAGGCCATATTGTATGAATACCTGCAGAGGAGTAGCATGTAGAGTGATTTTTTATTCTTGTTTTACTCAGTTGTATGTGTGATCACCCAGTTGCACAGGGCCCCAAATAATATACATAAAGTAAGATCTTAATAATGTGCATGCCCTCAAATAAGGGAGTCGGGGTGCTTCATTACTGTATTATTAATAATGATCAGTGTTAATATATTGATGGGGCTATGTAGTATAAACTTGTGTGATGGGGACTGTGGTAGACTCTCCTGTACGCATGTGATACATACTCAGTGTCCTTGGAAACAGTGCAGGAAGCTTTAAGAGGTTCCAAGCTAATCACCTGCTACCCTCATCCCTCTATCCACAAAGCCTTTAAACATATTTACACTCTCCTCCCCTAGTGGCTAAACAAACAGTTGCTAAGATTAGTTGTGCATAGGGACACAGAAGGAAGAATACAGGAAGGTAAATAAAGGCACACCTGTCAAACTGGTCTCTGGTTAAGCATCTTTTACAGGTCAGGTGAATGCTGTTTGCTTTCACATCACTCACAGCAGCAGTTTGCCTGCAGAACAACAGAGGCCTTTTCTTCCACTGATCTTGTTGCACAACCTGGGGCCTGCTGTGCAGTAAATGCTGAACCACCCACCCTCTGCCTTTCAGGCCCCTTCAAAGTGTCTCAAGTTGGGTGCCCAAAAATCCATTTAGGCTGCAACTTGGTGGATGTGTTGACTCCCAATTTCCCACTGTTGCTACTCCTCGGGCACTGGGACGACAATGGTGAGCACACGAGCATAATCCCACTCCATGTTGTAACTCCCATGCCCTTTAACCCTGCTCAGAACAAGCACAGAGAACACGTTAAATTACAGCCCCGGTGGGCCGTCTGTGCCAGCTCTCCCGCCATTTCCAGCCCTCACAGAGCTTCTAGGGATTAAATGGAAAATGCCAGAATCGGCGAAGCTACCATCTGCGGCGGGAGCTCCTGCCTGCCCATGTTTTGTGTGCTAGAACTAGACTGGGATTTGATCCTTCCAGGACAGGCCTTTCTGTCATCTAAGCAGGTGTTTTTAAAGGCCTCTGATTCCAAAAAGAGGCTGCAACCGCTTGGGGCTGTGTGCAGAGAGAGAGCGGTGTAGTGCCCATATGGCGGTAATGAGACTTAAATATGGCACCTCCATATGTAGAAAGAGAGACGTTTCCACCATAGACCCTTCCACTGCCCCTAAAACAGGCTCTGCTAAAACCCAACACAGTGGCCTCCTTTGTTTTCAGTCTGGCCTTTTCACAGGAGAACCAGACTGAGACAGGACAAGCGGGGACACTTTGGAGTGAGACCTGTAAGTCCCCGCCAGTGGGGAAGCAGGACAAAGAGTGAATCTGATCGAGTGTATAGTCCAGTGCCTCTTCTGGAAACCAATCGGAATGATTCTGAACTGCGTGTGAATAGCAACAGGCCAGTTCACAGGCTGCGAGGAATGGACAGAGTCTGAGTTTGGTAACCAGTCTAGCCTTGTCTTTGATACTTTGAGCTTTGCCACATGACTCCCTCCCCTGAAGTGGTCTCAAATTCCCGCCTCTATTGTGTTGCCCGATGCTGCCATCTGTAGCACAGAACTGGTATTACTGCTCCAGTACATTTGTTTATTGTGAACATTGCCAGCCACCTGTCACAAGGTGTGTATTTCTCACCGCCACCTAATGGTGAGGTGAATGGAGTCTGTTGAATAAAGATGTCTAACTACATACACGCAAGTCTCATTTTAGGCGGGGGTTCGGTTCCGCAGTTATCGCGTGAAGGAAAACCGCATATAGCCAAAATTATATCCCCAAGCCCTTTAAACCCCGCCCGCAGCGCCTGCAGCCGGGCGGTGGGGGGAGTTATTTAAAGGACTCCACCGGGCTCCACCGCCGCCCTTTAAATGCTGGCCCCGGCCCCGCCACCGGAGCTGCGGGCAGGGTTTAAAAGGCTCCGCCAGGCTTCCCGCCACGGTGGGGAGCCCGTAGGAGCCCTTTAAATCCCGCCCATAGCTCTGGCAGCCGGGCTGGGGCTGGCATTTAAAGGGCCCGGAGCTCCACGGTGGCTGGAGCCTCGGGCCCTTTAGTTCGCCCCAGGGGCTACCAGCCACCTCTGCAGCTGGGAGCCCCCTGGGTGATTTAAAGGCCCTGGGACTCCCAGCCACAGCTGGTGCCCCAGGACCATTAAATCTTGAGGCCACGCCCCTTGCTTGAGGCCACGCCCCCACTCCGGCCGTACACGTATAGTTGAAATCGCGCATGTTAAATGCGTGTAAGTTGCGAGAGACCTGTAGCTGTTTTCATACTTGCTCATGTCTCTCCCGCCAGGCACCTGGTACTCTGTATTGCTTTTCCCTGACTCCCTCCTGCCTCTTGGAGTCTTTTTTACCATGTGCTCTACAAGGGGCCGCATCTTAAATCAACTTTGAAACCACAGCTGGAGCAAAAGACCTACTTCTTAAATGTTATGTGCTCTGGAATCTGCACTGGCTGCTTCTTGGTTGAGTCAAATGATTTTGACCTATAAAGCCCTAAATGGTCTGGGATCTCTTCCCTGAGCCCTCATCCATGCCATGCCACACTTGAACTCAGAGGAGTGGGTGCTTGAGCTGAACCCCCTGTGGTGAGAAAGGAATGAGCTGGTAGCAGGGTTCTCTCTGCAAGTGGCACTGAGCTCCCCAACTGGTCTAAAATAGCCTGAACCTGTGGGTCTTTAGGCCCTGCTGCAAAGCCTATTTGGAGAGGCCTGAAATCTGCTGAGTGGGGCAGGTTTGGTTGAGGGTGTGGGGGGGACTTTTAGCTGAGGGGGTTCGGGTTTTGTGGTCGCTCTGGTGAGCACATCTCAGGTTTGTAGCTTGCCTTCTTTAGCAGCGAGAAAGGTTGTTGGTTTGTCTCTCTGCTGGACTATGGTTTTAACAATCTGTCCAGGGCACCAGAGCCTGGGATAGAAGCTCTCTTTACCTACTGGAATCAAAACAAATACATTAAACAACATCGCCCTTGAGGCCCTGCGTGCATGCAAGGAAAAAGACACCATCCAGTTAGGACAGTCTAACCACAACCTGTGAATTCCTGCCAGATCAATCATGGAACATGCCAGGCTACCACTGGGGAAATATAGCACGTGTTTTTTATGCATTTGCACCATCAAAAGAGGGCAATGCACAGCAGCCAGCCACTAGCAACCCCAGCAATTGAAAGGACTTGGGGAAACAGCAAGATGGCACAAGGCATCCCTCAGCTGACATGGAAAACCCTTCCCCTGGCATGGAAAGATCATCCACCTGGAAGGGAGGAAACTTTCAGCTGGCAGAGGGGAACCCTGCAGGTGGTATGGCAAATCCTTCCAAGTGGTTCAAGGAGGTCACCAGAAGACATAAGGAAATCCCTCACGGTGGCCCAGTTAAACATCACTGGCATGGGAAACCCAACACCTGACATCCGAAACAGGGAAACCTTCCAGTAAGCAGGGGTAGAAGAACCCATCCGGCAGGGGAAACCTAGCCCCAGTAAAATCCCACCATGTAGCACAATATGATCCATCCTCAGTCACAGGGAACCCAGGGACTTGCAGAAAACAGCAGCCTCCCATATGGCACAAGTTACAACCCAGCTGGTTGCGATGATCCTTCTGGTTTATCTGAGGTTTCCCTACCACCGGCATTGGGAACATGCAGTAGGCACGCACAGAAAGATTCCTCCAAACCCCATCTTGGCACAGGGAGTATCTGGCATAGGAGGCTAGTTGGTGCTGGGAAAGAGGCATCTATTTGCTTTCTCCCTTTTGGGCAGGGGTGGTGGAGGCATACATCTGTGGGTTGTGCTGGTGGTGGTGGATGTTTGAATTCCTCATTTCTTACCCCAACTACCCTTGATAGCAACCAGCTGCCTCAGTGAACCACCCCCATATCTGCCAGTGCTACAGCAGCAATGACGGATAAGCAGGGGGGCTAGATAGCTGTGCTTGAAGGATCACTGGTGAAATATTTAATGTTGATATTAAATGTTGTTAGGCTTTAGAGTTAACATCATGCTGAAGTGAATGAAAACAGTTCACACTTCTCTCAGAGCTATTGTTTCAGGCTGGCTGCAGACTCAGGCAGATATCAGGCAGTATATTCTAACAGCGGGGGAGCAGTGTGGCCTAGTAGACAGCGCACTGGCCTGGGACTGAGGAGAACTGGGTTTTATTCCCAGCTCCGCTGCTGGGTACCTACCTATTGTTGCCTCAGTTTCCCCATCTGCAAAACAGGGATAATGAAACCAACCTCCTTTGTAAAGGACTTTGAGATCTACTGATTAAAAGTGCTTTATAAGAGCCAGGTATTATTATTAGTGTCATTGCATCTAGTTACCTTCTGTTCACATTTTTACATTTATTGTTGCAACCACAAGAGCTAGGGGCTTATGCTGTAAGCTTAAATACAGGAGTACATTTATGCAGTCACTTAAAAAACCTTGCAATATGCAGCTGTTATACATGGTCTATAATCACCTTATAGACACAAGTGTACCTATTTTGGGGGACACAGAGGCAGTCCTACCTGAAATTCTGTCTTTGGCCCGTGTAGAGGTATTCCCTGGCTGAAGTTAATTCATCTGAAGATGTGTGTTAAATAGGCAATTCCTCACCATGCTTCCAGCTGAGAGAAACTGATATTACAACAGGTCAGAGGTGCTGGCACTAGGGGTGCTGCCGCATCCCCTGCTTGATGGAATAATAACACCCCAAATACATGGTTTCTGCCTTCAGCACCCCCAACTATAAAAATTGTTCCTGCACCACTGCAGCAGCCATGGGATTCCCCACAGCCAGTGCTCTGCAGCGGTGCTGTGCAATACGAGTCCCCCTCACCCAGCACTTCTGCGCCGTTCCCCACAGTGGCATTTCCAGAACATTGGAAAGCTGAGCCCCCCAGGAAAAGAAAACCAGTTGCGCCCCCGTTCAACCCACTATCTTAGCAGGGCGGCACGGGGAAAGCTTTCACTGCCACTCTTCACTCCCCTCCAGAGCGATGCATTCCACATGCTGGGGAAGGCTGCTCTGCAGTGACTCCTGCTGGGGGAGGCGGGAATAGGAATAGTTCTGATTCTCCCAAAGACACACACACACTCATGTACATAATACTGAACTCCTGCACCAGTCTCAGCAGTGACCCCTGCTGTGAGAGGCAGAACTGGAATTGCTGTGAGAGCCCCTCACAGCCAGCCACACTCTTACACCAATCTCTATAGCGGCTCTTAGTTTTCATTTCATTGCAGTCCTTGGCTTGGTGCCTTTCAGCTCTGGGAAATATCCGCTCAGCCCCAAAATACGATGGATTGCACCGTGCGAAGAGAGGGGTCAATGCAATGTGCTGTTACCAGCAGAGTGTTAAATCCTAATGCGCTGCTGACAATCCAGGCTTTGTCCGGTTCTGCCTATCGGAAGCAGCAAGGGGGCTGTGAGGCGGAAAAGCGGCTGTGACAGAGCTCGAATCAGCTGATTCTAAGACAGGATTACAAATTACAAAGAATTAGAAAAAAACAAATGGGCAAAATTCCTCCCGCATACACAGAAATCCTCCTCCTCTGGCGGGGGCAACACAGAGGAGGGAGAAGAGGGAAAGAGGCATGGTTACTATTTTCCCCAGAGTAGCTATGTGAACCAAGAAGACTAATATTCTCCCCAATCATGTTCCAGTAGAGCTCCACCAACTTGAAACTGGAGGAACAATGGTGACACATGGCTTTTTGACCTACTACATGTGTGCTTTGGATATGCTTTGCTACTTACTTAGAAGTTCAGCACATCAAAGCTGAGTTACAGGTGTTTTATGTTGATACAATATGTATATTTACTAATGTATGAAGTCTCAACTGCTGTTGCACAGATTTTTCCATTAGATAAAATGTCCTGGTAAAGCGTTAGTTAGGTTTTGAATATAAGTGCTTTATCTTACAAAAACACCCAAAACAAGATAGATTTTGGAGACACACACACTGACAGAATTACCAACTTGAGATCATGTCTGCTCTCCCTCGGCAGTCCATTCCTGCCCAGGGCATGGACCACTGGTATAATCAAACTTCTCCCCTCCAGGTGACTTCTCCCCAGTCACCTCTCTCTCTCCCCAGGAGTCTTGTCCTAGCCTGTGGCAGAATCTCCCAGGGGATTAACCCACAGGGATTTCTTCCCAGCTATTCCCACTCAGGAGACCCATCCTAACCAAAGGAAGGCCTAGTGCAATAAAGACCACCAGGTGTTATCTGGGTTTGCAACTCAAACTCTCTACCCTTGCTTCACTGTAATAAAATGATGCCACCATGTCCCCATTCTGGATTGTTTTGTTGCTGTTGCTATTGTAAGCAAGAACACAAAGTCTGGATTAGTGCTGAGAGAATGAACAGTCTGACTTTGCAAGGCAGGCAGGGAGTGGATTTTTCCATTCTTCTCCTCCCACCAAGGGTCAGGAGGCTAGCTCGCTCCTCTGTCTCTGATAATCCCGCCCCCACACACACACACGTGGTCAGCAGCCCTTATATCAGGCCTTGCTGGCTGAACATCCCGCTGTGGATCGGTCTGACAGTGGAAAGGCAGGCGAGCAAGATGGCACTGCGGGTAAGGGAGAGGGACCAGCATCTGGCATAACTCACCAGCTCAAACTAGTGGTCAGTGTCTAGGGTTCTGATAATTCAAGCACAGGATAGATAAAGAAAGAGCATTGCAGCTGGGGGAAAAAACCAGAAATCTGGCCAGAGCAAAGCTAGAAACCAACAGGTTCATGGGGGTTCTGCTTATAGGGCTGCCCTTCTGTTCCAGTAATGAGCCCCAAAATGTATCTCTGTTATAATCGAGTACAGAAGGACGTTTTAGGGCAACTGGCCAGATTGTGGTCTCAGTTAGACTGGTGTAAATCCAGACTAACACCACTGACTTCACTGCAGTTATTCCAGAATGACAGTGTTGTGCTGAGATCAGAATCTGGCCCAGTGTCTAGTGGAGCAACCCGAGCAGGTGTCTGTCTTTTGTACGCTAAAATAATCTCTCCCGGGACAACCAGTATCCGAGAGGGAGTTGCTGTTGTGGGGATGTGGAGCACGTTTTGCCGTACGTGCTGTAGTGACTTTAGAGGTGAGATCCAAGTGAAGCCCAGATTGGGATCCAGCATGACGTCCACCCTGCTTACACCTTACCATCAGCTTTGCATGACCCAAGTGTTTCTAAGGGGGCAAAATGTGTGAGTATCATCATATCCGGTGTGTGGGGTGGGGGCAACCAGCAGCATGAGAATGGCGGGTAAGTGTTTAGTGGGCGCCGTCTTTAGAAGTAGACAGGAGGCTGGAGATTAACAGTGGAGCTGTCCGAGATGATTGCGTTTCAGCTCCTGCCCTAAGGACGTGTGCATCCGGGAGACGCTAGGCCTGGTTTGAATGGAATCCAGTGGCAGAGTAAAGGGACTGGATAAGTGAAGCCCCTGAGGGAGAGAGACTGAACGCTCTACACAACGGGGAGTGAGATCTGGGACTGGAGCAGAACCCCAGAGTGTCTGCCAAAACCAGGAGTGATTTCTCCCAGCGATGGGGATGAGCATCATTCAGTGGGGGGAAGGGGATTGTAATAAAAGGGACCATGAGAGTTTATTATTATTTATTATTTGTGCTGTGGTAGCACCTAGGACCCCCAGCCACAGACCACGATCCCTTTGTGCTAGGCACTTGACAACCACAGGTGGTCAGTGGTGGGTAGAGTGGGAATACCGCTAGCGAAGGGAAGCAGGTCTCATTCCCCTGGGAGTATGGGGAAGAGGGCGAGCTGTTTCACATGAATTCATCACTTACTTCAGCTCCCTGTTCCAAATCCTTATGAGGAAGATACGCTGAGCCCCAGCACTTCACTGGGTGAGGATCTTACTAGGGAGATTGTGACACCTCAGGTCCCATCTGCTCAGCATGGACATGACAGATCCCAGGGTATTTTCCAGAAGAATGGTGGCTTGACTAATTTTTCATAGCCAGAATTCCTCTTTTTCCCACTGTGTTGTGCTGAGCTGTGGGCCCCTTTGCTCCTGCCCTCCACCCTTAGTGGAGCCGGCTGCATTTCAGTGGTGGTGCTGCTGTGTAAGGCACAGGAGGGAGAGTCAGTGCATAGGAGCATCAGAAATGGGAGGAAATGTCAAGACTTTCTTATAAAAAATGGGTTGTTCAACAGAAACATGAATTATTGAGAAACGAACCTGCTCTCTCGTCTTTTACATGAGTTTAACTCCTGAGACTGGACAAAGATCCCAGCCTGGAAAGCATGAGGTGCGTAACAGTGATGGCGCTTATCCAGCTGCCCATGTTCCACTGACTTGAAGGAAACCATGAACAAATAGGAAAGAGTCCAGAGGAGAGCAACAAAAATGATAAGAGGTTTGGAAACTATGACCTCTGAAGAAAAGTTGAAAGAACTGGGCACCTTTCGTCTAGGGAAGGGAAGGCTGAGGGGGAACAGTTTTCAAATATGTAAAAGATTGTTAGAAAGAGGATGGTCATCAGTTGTTCTCCATGTCCACCAAAGCCAAGAGGAGAAGCAATCAACTTAGTTTGCAGCACAGGGAAATTTAGGTTGGATAGTTGGAAAAACTTTCTAACTATAAGGAAAGAAGCACATAACCAGGTTACCAAGAGAGGCTGTGGAATCTTCCTTAGTGCAGGCTTTTAAGAACAGGTTAGACAACCATCTGTCTGGGATGGGCTAGGTATGCTTAATCCTGCCTTAATATGGAGGGATGGAAAGTGACCTCTTGACGGCCCATGTCTATGATTCACTATTCCCCTCTGATCAGTTCCTGCCATTCCAACCATCCCTCAAAGCACCTCAAAGTCTCATGCTCAGGACTCTGAAGATTTTGCACTGTTGAGGATGAGGCAGGGAAGAAGAATTTCCTTGATTTCTTGGCAAACAGGATTTTATGCAGGTTTTTTGCAGCAAGAGCCCTGGCATTTCTCTGCCAGTTGGTGCAGAGCAGTGATTTCTCAGCTATCAGCAGATGAAACGGGATTGGCCACCCCAAAACATCTTTTATAAAAAGCTGGGCTGGACTGGAGAGAAAGAAGAATTCTGAAAGCAAAAAAGGCTGAGCTGCTTTATGTTTATTTTATGGCATTGCTGAGTGACAAAGAGCTGGAGGGGAGAGAGGAAGTCGAAGACAAGAGGAAGAGAAGATGGGAAAGAGAGCGAGGATGAAAAGTGACCCAGTAATAAAGCTGTGGAGGGAATGGGAAAGGAGAGAGAGGGCAGGGGAGAAAGATGAGATGTGTTTCTTTATTGCTGGAAAGCTTATCTCTCTCGCCCACAGAAGTTGGTCCAATAAACAATATCACCTCCCCCACCTTGTCTCCCTCCATTGCTGAGTGGTTTTTTTTCGTTCACAGTTCGAGGCATCGTACCCAGAGGGTCTGTGTCCTGGCTGGAGCGTGATACTTAAAGGTGAAACAAGCTCCAATGCAAATATGTAAGGGCATTATCTGCAGCCATTTTTCAGAGCCTCACGGTGTCCCATGGGACCCAGCTGCCAGGCTTCATGGGTTTGAATCACTCATTTCTCTTGTTTTTTTAGGTTTGAAATTAATTTCCTCTGCAATGCAGGAGACCAAATCGCTTTCCACTTTAACCCTCGCTTCGCTGACTCCAAAATCATCTGCAACTCCTTCCTATCCAACCGCTGGGGGCCGGAAGAAGTAACTGACACCTTCCCCCTAAAAGTAAAGGAACCTTTCCAGGTAATTCAATATCAACCCACAAATCTGCTGGGAGAGACACACGACTGCCAGCCCTGGAGTTGGGACCAGCAGCACAAATCATTCAATCCTTCCTTCAATGCACAGTCCTGCTCAGTTACACTGTTGTGAACCTGGAGTAACTCCACCGACTTCATTAACTCCAATGACAAAATAGGAGAACAGAAATTTGACCTAGTTAGCACTCTGGGCCTGGAATAAAGGTGCAGGTGTAACCCCCTGGGCTCCGTTTAGCAGGGATGTAAATGGTAAGGTCAGCTGCACATCAGGTATAAGATGACTATAAACAGATGTAAGCGGTTAAGTGGTGGGACTTGCACTGCCATGCTATACAGGGGCTGTGCAAAGCAAATGTAATGTACAAGGCAAGTGGATGGATTAAGGGCATATGTGATTAGCAGGAAAATAAATTAACAAGAGGGGGTCAGACAAAGCATGCCCCCCTTCACACACACACACTTTAAATTATACCCACAATGCCTTTGGGGCACTGCAGACCTGATTTATCCCCTCAGAACACCAAAAATCAGTGTAAGCCAGTGGTTCTCAACCTTCCCAGACTACTGTACCCCTTTCAGGAGGCTGATTTGTCTTGCGTACCCCCAAGTTTCACCTCACGTAAAAACTCTTTGCTTACAAAATCAGACATAAAAATGCAAAAGTGACAGCACACTATTACTGAAGAATTGCTGACTTTCTCATTTTACCATATAATTATAAAATAAATCAATTGGACTATAAACATTGTACTTGCATTTCAGTGTATAGTATATAGAGCAATATAAACAAGTCACTGTCTCTATGAAATTTTAGTTTCTATTGACTTTGCTAGTGCTTTTTATGTAGCCTGTTGTAAAACTAGGCAAATATCTAGATGAGTTGACGTACTCCCGTGGAAGACCTCTGCACATCCCCAGGGGTACATGTACCCTGGTTGAGAACCACTGGTGTAAACTACATTTGTTTTGCACACTCCCTGGATGCCAAATGGATGCTAGTTATTCTGCTTTGCCATTTCCCATCTCCACCAATGAACCCAAAGCCCCTGTGTTTGCATTCAGTCTAGTCTCTGGGCCGTGGTTTCAGCTACCACTAAACAAAGGGGTGTTATAATTGTTCCCGTAGTTAGTCTGAATGGAAGGTGGCTAGCACACCCATCCGTGTCCTAGAGGGTTGTCATTGACCACAGATCAGACATGCTTTCATTTGTGCTGGATCAGCTTCTCTGGTGATGTTTCAGACCAATACCTGGAGATCCTAACTCTCATTCTCTCTCTTTCAGATCGAAATCTACTCTGACCCAGACTATTTCCATGTTTCCATTGATGAAAACAAAATCCTCCAGTACAAGCATCGGCAGAAACAGCTCTCGGCTATCACCAAACTGCAGGTCGTGAATGATGTCAGAATTTCTTCAATGGAAATCACCAAACGTGGTCTTTATTAGGCACTAAAGCTGGGACAGGCTCTCCAGCCTATCCACCCTTAAGAGCCCTGCCCCAGTAGGCAACTGGTTACCCTCTCTCCTCCCTCTCCCACCCATCATCTGCTGTCTCCAGCAGGAAGGATGTTGCTGGAGAACACCATAGCACGGAGTTGTCATGCCCATGATGTACTGTATCCTAGCAATACAATGGCAATACACAGTGAGCTCATTAATGTCCGTCAGTCCAGAGCCCTAGAGTCATTCTGACGCCATGTGCCCTACGATGGAGAACTGGAAGTCTAGGCATTTTCATCCTTGTTTGTCGCAATGAACAATGGCCTTCCGCACAGCAGTTTGTTGTGTGTGGCAGTCTGCACTGAAGGGAAAGAACATTCAAATTTTATCTGAGAAAATATTCCTACTCCGGAATAGGGTATGGATTAGCTACACTTCTCAGAGGTGGAGGCATTGATCTAGGGGCTGTGTAAGAATGATGCCAGCAGAGAGGGGCATGTGCCTACTGGAGCTTGGTACAATGTCAACATGATCACCAATAAAATCTGAAAAATGGCACCGCGTGAAGTGGCTTCTACATTCGTTGGCCCCGTGTCCCAGCTCACAAGCAGCCCCTTGTCCTCCAGGAGAGGAGATGATCCCTGACAGACGGTAGCAGAGGACTATGCTCCTTGCTCCTGCCCTCATACAGAATGAGGCCTGTCCATCCCCTTAGAGAAAGCCCTGGTTTAAAACTCCACCAGTTGGTCAGGTCAGCTGAATTATTCCTTCCCTGGGGCTCTAGCCAGGGTCTAATCTCCAGCCACAGGGTACAAGCAACTCTCATTGACTTCCGAGGGAGTCACTTGTATCCAACAGAGGGAAAATAAGGCCCTTTGGCATGAAAGGAGGGTGTGACCCAAGCTCCTGTTCAGAACCTGGGGAATAAAATTTGTCACATAACTAATTTTGCAAGATTTCTCCGAATAATTTTGTCCACACTGCAACGATATGCATATCTGCTCTGCTCTAACCCTGCCAACTCTCCTGTTATGATACAGATCCCCGGAGTGATTTTGTGGTCAAAAGGGGGAGGGGCTTAAAGGAGCACTGAGCCAAGGTGATTTCGTCAGAACGCAAGGCAGGCACAACTAGAGTCCATGCCAACGGATCCTAGAAGGACCGAGTTCTAGCAATTATGTTTTTCAGGATAAGCACAAGGTGCCATATTTTTAGCGGCTAGACTCAATCTCTCTCTCCCTTTCCTTCTTCCTCCCTTCTCAATCCAATGGAATCAACACACACTCACTTGTTCTCCTGTTTCTCCTTCCCCTTTTCCTCTCTGACATTGTCCACCTCCTTCTCCTCTTTTTGGGGTATTATGTGTATGACCCCTTGACTGCACTCCAGCAGGGGAAGGGCTGCTAATGGACAAGCTTGCATACAGAGACATACAAACATCACCATTGTTAAATATGAACGTGAATTAATTCAAAAGGGCAAGTACAGCTGCCCTCAAATCATCCCCTTGCTCCCCAGGCATTAGATAGAGTGTGTTCCAAATGGCAAGCCATATAGGAAGAGGACAAATGGCTGCTATCTGCTATTGCAGCCAAGAGGATACACTACGTACTCATCACAGCTCCTGTACTATCTCTGGTCATTGGAAGGAGTCATTGGAATTGTTATCTGTCCAGTGAAAAGTCAAAGTTTTGCTCTGGCCTTTTCAGAACTCTTTAGTTTGATTGGCTGAGGTCATTCTCCTTTCCTTCTATTTATAGTCTTAATGACCTAAGAGGAAGGGGTGAATTGTCTGCCAATCACAACACAGAATACTGCAAAATCTACATTATGAGTTTTAAATTGTACGATATTTCCAGACTATAACTCGAGGACATTATGTTCTCATTGCAAAGACTGTACTGGGAACACAGGAAGGCCCAGAATAGATGTGGTCACATTAAAAAGAATAGAAAATATGTTTTGTAAATTGCAACCATGCCAGTTACAAGACACGGCGCAATCGGATGTTGCTGGCTAATTTTTTATGGCACCTCTTTTTATTTATTTGTACCTGAAATATGTTGGCCTTGTTCATCCAGGCTCAATGACTGAAGTAATTGGAATAATGGAATATATATAATGGAAATTGTGATAGATGTACCTGGGTGACAGGAGTCAGTACTTAGTCTCCTTGTTCATCAAGTCCTTACCACACGCCGAGTCGCACCTTGACCTGGAGAATCCCTCTTTTTGGAAGTGAAACACTCTTTCACTCTCCCTGTTCATTCCTTTTTGGAGCTTCCAACCGCTCTGGAGTAAAACAACCACTCCTGGGTTCCACTGCCCAGCTGGGGTTCAGTCTCAGAGGAGCGGGCTTATTTCCAGAGGAGCTGCATTCATAGTCTGATCCAGATCCAAGTGACAGTGGCCGAAATCCACAGTTAACTCTGCTGAAGTCAGTGCAGTTACAGGGGCATAAAACAATGCAAGTGCGATCAGACATAGGACCTTTATGGCATAAAATTTGCCCTGTCTCTGAGAATGCTTAATTACATTTGGAAGAAAGTGCTCTTTTTATTTGTCCCTGGAGGGAAGTTTCATGATACTGATTATGCTTCATGGGGGAAAACTGATGAGGGAATTAATAATAATAATACTTTGCACTAAGCCCCATCTATGTCCCACCACTATATAAATATTCCATTATTCCAATTACTTCAGTCATTGAGTCTGGATGAACAAGGCCAACATATTTCAGGTACAAATAAATAAAAAGAGGTGCCATAAAAAATTAGCCAGCAACATCCGATTGCGCCGTGTCTCTTCTAACACACAGGCTCCCTCAGCCTGCCCAAGAGCTAATTAGCTGATCTTACTCGTTCATCATTTGCATAGGGAAACAGAGCGCAAACTTTCCTAACACATCAGTGGAGCTGCTGTTGGGGTAGGAATGTTAACCACTCCACCCTCACACTGAAACTTTTGCTTCCCTGGCAATGAAAGGTACTTGATGACTCCTGGCTGTAGCATGTCTCATTCTTGCAGATAGAAATGCTGATATGGAGCAACTAATAGCTATAGAGGATCCCTGGAGGCAAGACATACACCATAGTTCAACTAGGGTGACCAGAGGTCCCGATTTTATAGGGACAATCACGATATTTGGGGCTTTTTTTTATATGGGCTCCTATTACTCCCCACCCCCATCCCGATTTTTCACACTTGCTGTCTGGTCACCCTAGGCTCAGCGTTGTGGAGTTCTCTCTCTCATGCCTCCACTGGAACTGGGACATACCCCCTGGCTCAGAGTAACCCTCTTCTGCCATTTGTTGATCACTACATTTGAGAAGGAGCTTGAGAAAAAAAATTAAGCAGCCCGATGTTGATGGTGATTTAGGCTTCCTTTGCTGGCCTGCCACTGCCTGCATCAGGCCTCTGGATCAGTGTTATCTACTGCTGCTCAGGTTAGCCTGAGAGGTTTGCTGAGCCCCAGTAGCCCTTCTTGGGAGAGGATGAGGCATGCTGATGGTGGCAGGAAACTGCTGATTACTGGTCTTTTGGCTACAAGAAAAAGAAACCAGGCCTCTTCCCCCAGCTTTAAACAGGCTTCATATTAATGGTTAGGGAGCTGAAACTGGTGGGAGCTGATGAACAGGATGCTCCCCCACAGATATATATGAATCCCTTGGAGAGTTTAAAACCCTGTTAGAAGACAGAGGGGCAGAATTAGCATATGTTCTGCAGCCCTGATGGAGATTAATTCACCCCCAGTGAACACCCCTAGTCTTACGCATCCCCAAAGCCATAGCTTCATTGTGTCCCATTTAAAATTACTGTGCACAAGAGCTGGAGCCATGCTCAGAAGCATCACAGACTGCTCCCAGCTCCTGGATATGTGGGGAGAGGCTATCTGTTCTTAAGCCTCCTTGGTGGGGTAAGATATGACTGTAGTTATAAAAACAGAAGCTGCTGCTGTTACTGGTTTATGTAAAAGAGAGAGGAAACCTAAAAGAGATGCTCAGCTCCTACCCTAGAACAGCAAGAGAGAGGAATATTTACAGGCTAGAAGAGACCATGTGTCTGACAATAGCTGAGACCCCATGATTTCCAGTCTGAAGGAGTACTCTCCCTGCCTGATACATGTTCAGACCGATTTAGCAAGAGTTTCTGGCCTGTAACTGTCTCAGGCTAGAGTTTCTTGCCCAGGAGTTTCCTTACTAGGAGGGAATGCTGAATCTCAATGTACTTAAACAGGTCGATGAGTGTCTTTTTATTGACAGTGTATTTTGTCCCTAGTTGTTGTTACCTGGGACAATAGAGAAGAAGTCCTTATACCTGTAGCAGGGCCTGATCTTCCTCTCATTTATACTGGTTTTACATCGTAGCTCCAGCATCCCTGATCCTTGTAAAGGATTCCATGCCTGCTCTGCTCCTCTGCGGTGGCCCCCTGGGTCAGGACCCCACAGGGCTTCGCTGTGTCAGGCAGCGTCACAGAAAGGAGCCCCGCAGGTATCTGATGGACGTGGTGTCCGCTGATGCCTGTGACAGTCAGAGTCTGGTCATGACTCTGACACTTTTGATAACTGTCACATTTCTCTGCAAACAAGCTCTGGCAGCTCCCCCACAGCCAGCTGAGCACCCTGCTCACTAATCAGTGGCAGCCACGTCCAATCAGCAGAGCATGCTGTCCAGTGACATCAGACTAAGTGGTGTTCTCTCTGCCAGCCTTAGCAATGGGCTCTTCTCTGACCACATGGGTTGCTGGATCTAGGGTGACCAGATGTCCCGACTTTATAGGGACAGTCCCAATTTTTGGGTCTTTTTCTTATATAGGCTCCTATTACCCCACCACCACCACCACCATCATCCCAATTTTTCACATTTGCTATCTGGTCACCCTAGCTAGGTCCTACCTTGGGAAACCTAGTGCAGGATGCGAGTGGGATGGGAGAAGTGGCTCATTGCCAGTGCTGACCCATTTGAAAGGTGGAGATGCAGAGCCAGCACGAGGTTTGCAGCCTTGGACAAGACTGATTTACCCCCACTGCCACTGTAATCCCTTAGCCTTGTTACTAATTCTCCAGTGATCAACTTCCATTCTGCCTTGTTTCATTCCCTGGGCAGTGACTCCTGCTGGAGAAAGCAGAGCTGATTGCGGCAGGCCACTGAACTTTAGCCAGCAATTTTCTGTGAACTCCCTGGGCCATCGTTCAATAACACTTGTAATCCCCCCGCCCTTCCTGCCCCCCCACACCATTGTCACTGAAGCTGGTGCTGGGGAGAGCAGAGCTGATTAGCAATAGGCATCTTCCTCACCCACCACCACTCTGATCTCATCTCAGGATATAGCAGACTCCAGCCTGAGTTTCTCATTTACTGCCCAGGCCTCGAAGCCCCATAAATCCACAGGATTTGTGGTTTGTTTGTGAGGGAACTGAAGGAAATGTACCTTCTTTCCAAGAAAATGGGTGGGGGGATGGAGAAATAATTCACTATTCTAGGGTGAGACAGTTCCTAGTGCTACCGGCCAGGCCCAGCTGCACGAGGTCTGCCACAGTTTGGATTAGTGAGTCTCAGTGGAGACTGTGCTGGAAAGGGGGTAGATGCTTTTTCTTATGGAGTTTGTGGGGAAGGGGATTTCTTAAAAACACAGGACAAAGCCTGAAGCATTTGAATCATTTCAACTTGGATGAGACACTCCAGCCTCATGGCTGTGGGGCTAGGGGTGAGGGCAGGTACCATCCTCAGACACTTGCTGCCTGGTGGTTCTGGAGATTAAAAGCAGGTTTAAGAGAGATTATCTGAAACCAATAGACATAATACAAAAGGATGGGTATTGGAAGCTGAAGTCCTCAGATTATTTGACAGTTGTACTATTATATAATACCAGTGACCACGGAAATGTTATTTATTAGCCTATCAGGATCCAAGTTTATGACACACTCCAGTTCTTGTGGTCTGCTCAGAACCCTCCCCGTTCAGCGTATTTGGATGCAGCACCACATCACCTATAGGTAATAAAGCTAATCAAATCTCTTGCTTCATCAGAGCAGAAGATGATTGCCTGTTGAGATCAGGAATTAATTCTCCATCCCATCCCCATAATAATACTTAGCTCCTATATAGCACTTTTCATCGCTCTACTGCAAAATGCTTTGCAAAGGGAGAGCAGCACCATCACCTCATTTTACAGGTGGAGGACCTAAGGCACAGAAAGAGGAAGTGACTTGGCCAAAGTCACGGAAGAGGTCAGGTCAGTGGCAGAACCTGAAATAGAACCCAGTTCTCCTCTGTGTCCTACCCATGGGAATACACTACCTGCCTGCAGCCTTGTTCTTCATGGCCTTACTCTGAAATCCCGGCTATCTTTTACCACCCTTTATGGACTAATACACTGGCTTTCAACCTTTCCAGAAGACTGTACCCCTTTCAGGAGGCTGATTTGTCTTGCGTACCCCCAAGTTTCACCTCACTTCAAAACTACTTGCTTACAAAATCAGACAAAAACACAAATGTGACACAGCACGCTATTACTGAAAAATTGCTGACTTTCTCATTTTTACCATACAATTATAAAATAAATCAATTGGAATATAAATATTGTACTTACATTTCATGTATAGTACATAGAGCAGTATAAACAAGTCATTGTATGAAATTTTAGTTTGTACTGACTTTGCTAGTGCCTTCAATGTAACCTGTTGTAATACTAGGCAAATATCTAGATGAGTTGATGTACTTCCCTGGAAGACCTCTGGGTACCCGCAGCGGTATGCCTACCCCTGGTTGAGAACCACGGGACCAATAATACATAGACCCAGGATTGCAAACCATCCCGTTAAGTCTGCGTTGCACCACTCAGCAAGCCAGGTCCCACACGCTGTGTGTCATGCTGGACCACCGGAGTTAGAGAAGGGGCCTAAGCCTGCGAGCAGTGAATTAACCTAAGGTGCATTATCTTCTGCTGCTACCAGCTTTTCTTTCTATGCTTGGGGCTATACATTATCCTTTTTCCTACTTCCTTTGTTTCAGATTCCACACTAAGTGCTGAGCTAAGTGCCATGCATATCCCTGTTTACTTTCCTCGCTTTTAACACAACATCCTGTCCCAAAAATAAGATGTCTGGGTGATTTACAGCACCAGCTGCCCCTTGGCTGTCAGAAACAGGAATAAAACTGAGGCTCAGCCATTTTCAGCACTTAACCTTGGCCTTTGCCCTAAGCTCTAGCTGCGGTGCTGGCGCATCTTGGCTGCCACACTAAGCCCAGAGGTTGCTGCCTCCCAGAGGCCCAGCAGTGGACGACCAGCTATAGCTCTGTAAATTACCTGGGGTGCTTGTAGGAGAACCACTTCACGGATATAGATTATGCATTATTACTACAGAGAAAAGGCAATTTCCACAGGGGATCCTTTTCTTACCAAGGACTGAAAAATGGGGATTTTGAACCTCTCAGAATGTGGGGGTGTTTGGTTCAGCCTATTAGAGAAAGCAGAAATAGTCAGAACCAAAAGCTGGGTACTCAGATTCCAGGTACGTCTCCCTTTGTTACCCTCCTAAAGGCTGCAGAGCAGGAATCCTCACAATTTCCTGCATTTGTACAGAAAACATATCAGGTTTTATTTGTAATACATGTCATTTGATCTCCAGCCATTGTTACAAAAATGGCCCTACCACAGCAACTCCAGCTAACCTAAACCATATAAACTCCAGCAGCCCCAAACAGAAACAAATAGAGTCAGGGTCAAAGTGTCCCCTGGGAGATAGACTTACTCCCTCCCTTTGTATTTTACTTGCTCTATTCTCCCTGAAACCATTTACTGGCAATAACATTTTTATTCCAATAGCTCTTTTCCCTCTGCCTTTCCTTCCTGTCTCTTTCTGTTTCCACTCCACTTCCCTCTGTGCCTGCAGCTAGGAGTGGGTAAACCACACTGTCAAATTTAAAGCCTTTGTCATATGATGCCCCCAATTAGCAGTCAGCTGATCCAACTGAAACTCCTTTGTCATGTGATGACCTGGTAGTCAGTTGCTCATGCTTATGGGTGCAAACAGAGGAAGTCTGTTAGAGTTTTGCAAGCCTGAAAGTGTTTAGGCCGACTGAGATTCATGTAGTGCCTTGGTGATTGGGAAATTGAGGGTCTCTGGATAATCTAGTAGCTTTTTGCCATCCTGGGCTCTTCTTCTCAGTTGTACTGGCATTATTCAGGTGTAATGCCACTAATGTGAAACCGGTGTAGCTGAGAAGAGACGCAGAACCACCTGACTGCTGTGGTTCACCAGGTCTTGTTTATTTGGGCTTCATTTTCAGGCAGGTTCTAAGTATTTCTCCCTGGTGATGAAGGAATGTGTGTTTTACTAAGAGAGTGGATGTGTCACTGGTCATCTAAAAAGAGACAGAAAAACAAACCTTCACTTCATTAGACTGACCTTAGCTGTAGCCCAGGAGAGAGAAGGTGCAAGATGCTAGTACTGCCTGTTGCTTTCCTGCTGGGATAGGAGGGGCATATAGATTAATGCAACCCTTTGGGGAAATATATGGGTCCTTGAAATTAACAGGAGCTGCAGGATCACAGCCCCTCTGGAAACTTGCACACAAGGTCTGAAATCCTTGACTTTCTCGGCAGGGGGGAATCTCAAAAATATCATCATCTGATTTTCATGAGCACCAAATTCACCTCCTCCTCCATGCCCCAAAAAATCCTGAGTGAAATAAGCAGTGGCAGCAAGGCTGGTCTTTGCCTGAGAGTTTGTTCCTCTGGTTTTCCCTTTCCTTCCCACACACCTCAGTGCATTGCGGTGGGAAATTCACGGCTCCCCTCTGAAAAGCCCATCATGTTATAAAACATATTGATCTTTTGGATGGGCTCAGTTTCGTGAGAGATGGGTCTGACTGAATATGAGCTCAAGATCACTTGACAATCTTGCTTGTGTATTTGCGCTGTATGTTAGATACATACAGTATTGATTTCTACTGGCAACTAGTTTCAGAGCTAGTACAGCTCTGCTGTTTATATTCACTGGCTCGCTTTTTAATGAGGTTGGGTCAAATCTCCCCCCGCCCGCCTCATGCATATGACTCCATTCATTTAAATAGAGGTCCTACAGGGGTGAATTTGGCCCAGTATTTCTCTATCACTCCACAGATTTCTATGTGCTTTCCCTCCTGCTCAATCCAACAACAAACTATTTGGGGGAAAATCACTGTTTCAATCACACTAATGGCAACATGACACATTGTTTGGCCTTGACTCAATTAACACTAAATCAGACCAATTCCTGCCTGTATATAGTTATCTTTTTATTCCAGCCATTGCGTTTCTGTACAGCTCAGTCCATGAGACTCCTCGACAACAAGAGTGGTAGCTGCAGAACTTGCTTTACATGTATGTATGAAAACAGGCATCCAGGCAATTCACAGTCATAGACCCAAAAATAACATATTGGCCATTTAAAGTACTCAAAAGGACACTCAAAAACTTAAAATTAGTCGTTCTTTGATGCTTATAATTATTCTTAGGAAATTGAAAAAATGTCTCTCAATATTGTTCTCTTCCATTTATCAAACACTGATTTCCCATTCGTTTATTTTTAAATAGATCTGAAACGTACTTAGCTGGTTTGGTGTATTATCTTTAAATGATATAGCAGATGCGAGTCTGACCTCATGCTAGATTTACACCGATGTCAATCCATTAACTTCGGTGGAGTTACTCCTGATCAACACTGATGTGAATGCAGAATCAGGCCCACGATGTCTTATGCCAAAAAATCTTTGTGCACCAACAGCATCCATCACGCCAGAACATTTCTGGAAATGGATCGTGTTTGATTAGCCAGCAGGGGGAGCAACAAACCCTAGTTTAGTAGGTCCCAGAACGATGGTTCTTTGTTTTTTTGATGGCTTGGCTATGACTTAGTATGGACTTTTTGAATAATAAGGTACTGAGACCTCAGAGGACTTACCCTGTCAGGGTAACTTTGGAGGAGGGTAACATTTAAAGCGAAAGTACTGTAACATCCTCGTTAAGGCAAGATATCAGTCCATACACACATAGAGAGAGAGAGGTCTCTATTATTTTGTTGCTGCCATTATTCATCCTGCTTGTGTGTTCTATCCCTTCCTCCACCCTGTGTTTGTCTTGCCAAATGGATATAAACTGGACACTAGGAAGTTTAGACTTGAAATTAGACGAAGGTTTCTAACCATTAGAATAGTGAAATTCTGGAACAGCCTTCCAAGGGGAGTAGTGGGGGCAAAAGACATATCTGGCTTTAAGACTAAGCTTGATAAGTTTATGGAAGGGATGGTATGATGGGATAGCCTAATTTTGGCAGTTAATTTGGCAATTGATCTTTGATTATCAGCAGGTAAGTATGCCCAGTGGTCTGTGATGGGATGTTAGATGGGGTGGGATCTGAGTTACTACAGAGAATTCTTTCCTGGGTGCTGGCTGGTGAGTCTTGCCCGTGTGCTCAGGGTTTAACTGATCACCATATTTGGGGTCGGGAAGGAATTTTCCTCCAGGGCAGATTGGCAGAGGCCCTGGAGGTTTGTCACCTTCCTCTGCAGCATGTGGCACGGGTCACTTGCTGGAGGATTCTCTGAAGCTTGAGGTCTTCAAACCACAATTTGAGGACTTCAATAACTCAGACATAGGTTAGGGGTTTGTTATAGAAGTGGATGGGTGAGACACTGTGCAGGAGGTCAGACTAGATGATCATAATGGTCCCTTCTGACCTTAAAGTCTATGAGTTTATGAGTCTATTTACATTGACATTGAGGGACTTTCTACGCCTCTGTTTGTACAGCACCTAGCACAAAGGGGGTCCCACTCATGGTTAGACTTAGGCTCACCATAATACTAATAATTTGTATGATATTTAACAGAGCTAAAAGAGCACATGGGCCCTGCCCTTAGGGTAAAAGGAAAATAGCAGCATGAACTAGATTCAGGCCAGGGCATGGAACTGAAACAACATTAGTGACACTGATGGATGATCTCCTCCTCTCAGTGGATAGAGGGTCCACATCCAATTTCAGCCTCCTGGATCTCTCTGCAGAATTCAGTACTGTAGACCATGAGACTCTTCTGTCATGCCTGAGAGAGATGGCAAGGGTCCAGGGGAATGCACTAAAATGAGCTGAGTCCTTCCTGGAGGAATGCACCCAACCACTACTGATGGGAAACTGCCCTTCCACTACTAGATCTCCCACTTCTGGAGTCCACAAGGACCAACTCTCTCTCCAGACCTTTTCAACATCTACATGCAAACACTAGGTGAAGGATCAAACAGTAAGGACTCAAGAGCCAGCAATATGCAGGTGACACAAATCTTATCCTTTACCACATACAACCACACCACTGCCACCAAGATGGCCTAGTGCTTGGATGAGATCCGCTCATGGGTAAAGAATGGCTGACTAAAGCTGAACTCAAGCAAACCAGAGATGCTCCTGATGGGCAAAGGAAAGCACTTGGAAGAACTTGCAGCCATGGTGCTGTCTCCTTTTATGGAAGGTACACAACTATAGTTAGTCAATTCAGTCCTCAGCTTGAGAGTTCTCCTAGATTCTTCACTGATGCTAAACCTTCACATAGCATCTGCATGTAACCCTCTCTATCACCTCTGGCTGGCTAGGAAACTCCATCCCATCCTGGCAGATGATGACCTGGCCTCAGCTATTCATGCCTTTGTCACCTCCCAGCTGGACTACAGCAATGTGACAGACCTGGCCATGAAGCCTTCAGCACTTAGGAAACTCCAACTAGTTCAGAATGCTGTAGTGAGTCTTGTCAGCAACATAGGCCACTGTGAACATACCATGCCCATCCTCCGCTCTCTGCACTGGCTTCCCATAGAATTTCAAACCAAGATTCGGGCCCTTGGCTTCAAAGCGCTTCATGGCCTGGGTATCTAAAAGACCATCTAAAGCCCTGGGATGAAGACTGTGGTTGACAACTCAGCTTTCGTGGCACAATAGAGCTTGCTACACTAACAGAAAGCTCATCTGTGTCAGAGATAGAACTTTCTGGGGGACCAGTCAAATCTGTGCAATGAACTCCCCCAAGAAGTAAGGACCACCCCAAACCTCACTACCTTCTGCCCCAAGTGTAAGGTGCATTTCCTTTACCTTGTCTTCTCGAACACAAGTACATAGCAACATGTACATTAAAAAAAAACACCTAAAGCCCTACCAAAAGAAGCCACTCCACTGCACACTCTTCTTCCCTCTGGGCACTGGATGAGAGGAAAAACAAAACATGACAGATGTGTAGTCAAGTTGTTTAATGCACTGGAAGGCACTCAGACACTATGGTGATAAGCGTGGTATAAGAACCCTATAGAATAACGGCTTGTCTACATGCAGGGTGAAAACCTGGTCCCATTGAAGTCCATGGGAATTTTGTCATTGTGTTCAAAATAGCCAGGATTTTACCCACAAACTTTAAGTCAATTCATTACTGACATAAGATAACAAAATATAAGCCATTTCTTAACCATTTTACAGAGTGTCCACTCAGGGGTTTGCAACAATTTAACTAAACTGGTGCAAGCTTTGTGAGACAAGCCCTAACTAATCCTCACATCACCGCTGTGAGACAGGCAAGGACCATCCTGTCTATTTTCCAGATCAACTCAGAGGATCCAACTGTCTATTTTCCAACTCAACTCAGCTGAGAATAACACTTAATACCCTTATATTTGGAGAGGAGAAAAGTTGAATTGTGGGGTGTCATCAATTGAGTGGTTTGCTGTAACTGTATGCTGAACTGAAGGAGCTACTCCTCTGTTGCACTCCCAAGTCTAGAAGTAGATAGGAGTCACATTGGCCACTGGCATAAACTAGGGAAGCCTCAAGGCTTCTCTAACCTATGCTGATTACAATGGGTTTTAGGATTGCCAGAGCAAATCCCATTTCAGCCACATAACTCCCCGCTCTACCACACAGCCCTGGAGCACTCCTACACTATCGTGTCAGGAAAAGGTGGCATTGAGCCAGCTATGCTGCCTTTGCCCTACCCAAGGATCCCTTATGCAGCTGATCCAAAGGCACAGTTCAGGTTTGAGCATTTGTATTATGTTTACATTATATAGGAAACTACTTACTATGAGCTCTTCTGAAATGCTGGCAAAGCCCCAAAGTGGCTGAATTGGCCTGGTTCTCTTTTCACACCAATCTTGCACAACTGTAATTCCATTGGCTTTAATGGGGTTACTTCTGAATCATGCCTTTGAGAGACCAGAGTCAGACCCATAATATGCAGAGGTGAAGAATGGACCCCTGTATATCTGATTTGGCCTTCATACCAGAGTAAACCAGGAACAGTTCCACTGAAGGCCAACTGGTGTGAGAGGAGAGAGAATTTGATGCTCAATGTGTTCTCTTCATTGGGATGCTCTAGCAACTTCCTTCTGGCTGCATGCCACATCTTGAATTATTTGGTGATTCTGAACTTGTTATCAATATCCTTGTTCCTCTCTCACCATTATATATTCCTCCCCCCCCGTGATAATGTGTCCTCCTGATCTATGAGTTAGAGATGATTAGGCACTTGTGCATCATGCCAATGCAGTACAAAGTTAGATTCACTGCCAATACCTTATTTATATTGCACCACTGATCATCTTGAAATGTTGTTTGAGATTTTAAACTTTAGATTTTTCAGGTTTCTTGACAGTGGGCCATGTAAGGTGCCAGTGGAGTCTGTGGCCGTTACTACAATTAAATTCATTAGTTTGGGCTTTTGGAATCCTTTAGTGTATGAATATAGGCAGACATGGTCCACGATCTATGTTTAACATCTCTTAAGGGGCACTGGCACATCTCTTTGTTCTTCACCTGGCTTTTTATTAACACCCTGCTAGAGTTGTATGTCTACTTGCCTCTGCAGTGTTAATGTTGTGTACAATGACATGTCTACCTTGGGAAAATATGTGATGTGTGAGCGAGGCCTGGGGGTGATGCACATTTCAAATGACTAGCTCTGGCCTATTCTTGTGAACTGCCTGTTAGTGATGTAGCCGTTTGCTTTTGGCGTAGGTATGAAATTATAGCAGATGTCAAGGATCCAAAAGGGTATTTGTGTATTTCACTGGGAGGGCAGGGGGACTATAGTGTGTGTCTGCGCTTTGAGGAAAATAGCAGAGTTCGTTTGTAGAAGTTGTTTGTCTCTGGTGTCCTACAAATACAGGTATGTGAAACGGAGAGGAAATGGATTTTCACATGACCAGAGCAAACACTGTTCTAAGGCATGCCAAGCGATTTATACCCAGCTCACATTTCCCCCTCAGACTGGAGGTTCTATTGCTGATTTTTATTTCATTTCATGGCAGGCAGACTGGAAATATTTCCCTTTCCCTTCACATAAATAGATGAAAATAGATGGAGGTTTTTCCACTGAGTTCAAGGGCATTTACAATTCATTGACAAACAGCTTCCACCTGTGAAAAGGGAACCTCAAAACCAGGACTGGATTATCATCCTCGCCAGCCTTCTCTTCCTCCCATGTGCAGCATATGGAGAGAATTCATACTTTTTTTTTCCTCTGGGGAGGCAAAAGGAAGAGAATAAAGACTAACCCCACCATGTTTTTAATTGCCTTCTCCCCCCCCCCCCATGCCATCATTTCAACTTTACTCCCTGATGGAGACCTCACACTTTTTAGCGACTTTATTCCATGATTTAGGCCTATGTCTTAGGGCTTGTCTGCACTTGCATAGGTACAGAAATAGGTAAGACAATCCCTTAGTCTTCAAAGTTTTGTTCAGGCAAGGACAAGATTCATCCATCCATCTATGGTGTTTCTAGAGGGCCTATTGCCATCATCCTATTTGCATGTCTGTTTATTGATCTGAATTAACCACAAAGATAGGATTACAGTACAATTAAGCAATAAGCTTCCCAAGTCTCTCCCACAGGGGGCAGGGCTGCGGCTGAGCCCAAATAATCAACCATATCTGAAGCTCCCCGGCTGTCATTCGCTTCTGATCCATTAGCTAGTTATTAAACCTCTTTATCTCTTATTACTGATCGAAGATCCACTGCCAAACAAGCTTAACTCAGTTAGCTTAAAAGGGAGCATAGTTCGGCTGTATTAAACTCCCCTTTCCTGCCCTGATGGCTTGGAGTCAATGGCTTTTAATAGAACAGCATGAGAAGGTGCTTCAAGTGGGGGGCTGTTTTTTTCCCCCTAAATGTAAAGCAAGTAAGGGATGAGGTGGGATCTAACCCCAACTGAGCACAGTCTCAACCAATCATTGAAGAGTAGGACTGGAGCCAAAGACGCCGGTGTCCTAGGAGCAAAGCTTTGGACACTGATTGGAGACATTTGTCAGCTCTTTCAAGCCACTGAATTGTTTCCAGCAGCGAATCGATCCCTTTCCTTCCCGGCTCTGGCTCTAAACAATCTTCGCTCGCAGCGCCTCTCCCGGCTCCCAGGTGCGCGCTGGCTGGAGGAGTAAGGGGCAGAAGGCAGCGGTGGCTGGGGCAGAGGTTGCGGCTCCTGGGCAGAGCCCAGTGAAGTAACACCGAGGGGGAGAAAAGACGGAGGCTCGCAGCAGCAAGCGGGCAAGCCCTGGCTCCAGGGAGTCCCAGGGACTCAGCGCCCGAAGCAGCCCCGGCGCTGGAGCAAGGGGGCAGCAGTGGGGAGAGCTCGGGGCTGAGGGCCGGCCCGGCTCCGGGGCGGGGGAAGGGGCAGCCGGGAGGAGACAATCAGCCACCCACCGCCGCCAGGCCAGGCGGGGCGAGCCGCAGGAGCGGTTTGGCTGGAGCCAGGGGCTGGGCGAGGAACATGCCCGCGCTGCTGCCAGCCTGAGCCACGCCAGGTTCCAGGCTGCCCCGCCGGGTTCAGGGCTCACTCGGCCACCGCAGCCGGGCGCGGAGCCCGGGCAGCCGGGGCGCAGAGCGAGCCCTGGCCGCTCCGCTCTTGGCGCTGTCCGTTCAGCACCACGGGGATGCGCCTGCCCCTCCGCCAGCAGCCGGGCGCTCCAGCCGCCAGCCGGGGCCCGGGCCGCTGCCACCGGCTGGGGCTTTTCATGGCCAGCCCCAAACTTTCCTGCTCGGCGCCTGAGACGTCCCAGGGGTGCAGGAAGCGGCAGCTCCCAGCCGGGCAGCCAGCGCAGGGACTGGGGCGATAGGGAGCCAGGCACAGAGCCGGGTGTGTGTGTGTAGGGGGGGTGTTTGTGTAGAGAAGGAAGTGTGAGTGTGTCTGTGTGTGTGCGAGAGAGAGTGCAGGGGGTGTGTGTCTGTGTGTAGACGGTGCTGTGTGTTAGGGCGCAGAGGAGAGCGCGTGTGCATGCCGTGAAGTGTGTCCGTGTGTGTGTGAGAGAGTGCAGGGTGTGTGTGTCTGTGTGTGAGAGAGAGACCAGGGTGTGTGTGTAAGTGCAGGGTGTGTGTGTGTGGGAGAGAGAGTGCAGGGTGTCTGTGTGTGAGAGAGAGCTCAGGGGGTGTGTGTAAGTGCAGGGTGTGGGTGTGTGTGTGGAAGAGAGAGTGCAGGGTGTGTGTGTGTGTCTGTGTGCAGAGGGCAGTGTGTGTTTGGGCGCAGAGGGGAGCGCGTGTGCATGCCGTGAAGTGTGTCTGTGTGTGTGAGAGAGAGAGTGCAGGGTGTGTGTGCCTGTGTGTGAGAGAGAGCCCAGGGTGTGTGTGTAAGTGCAGGGTGTGTGTCCGTGTGCAGAGGGCAGTGTGTGTTTGGGCGCAGAGGGGAGCGCGTGTGCATGCCGTGAAGTGTGTCTGATCGCGTGTGCGCCCGAGGGGAGCGGGCAGGGGTGTAACGGGTCTGCGGGTCAATGGGAGCAGCTCTCAGGGCCACCCCCGGGACTTCCCCGAGTTGGACCCACCGGTCCGGTTCGCTGCTCTCGGCGGCCAGGCGCGCTGAGCTCTGCACGCAGCGTCGGGCATCGCTCCAGCAGCCGAAGCCGTTCGGCCCCGCTCCAGTGTCCCGGCCGCTCTCTGCGCCAGGTGAGTCTCGCCTTTACTGCGCCGGGACGGGGGACGGGGACTGCGCTGTGCGGACCGGGGAGCGGGGCTTGCCCGGAGAAGGGGGCAGGGCTGCTGGCCACGGGCGAGGGGAGCTGGCTGCTCAGCACCACACCTGGGGCCAGGCGGAAATCCAACTTGGGGTGCCGGGTGAAAGTCCAGCTGTGACACAAGCGCAGGTGGAGGCTTTTCCCCCCTCCAGGGGCATCCCCCCAGCGAGCGGGGCTGACACGCCTGGGCTGTAGCTAGGACAGGTGTGGCTCTGGGCTTCTGCCTGCTCCTCTCTCTGGGCGATGCGGGAGGACCCGTTTTTCCAGGGATGCAGTGTCTGGAAATAACCACAGACTCCTACAAGCAAGGACAGTGCTGTCCAGGGGTCAGAGCCTGAGGCTTCTGCCCAGCATTTACTCAAGCACTTTCTATGGGAGGACATCAGCCAGCCTGTGAATACTGGGGCTGAAATAAAACCTCTCTAGCGGCAGGTTATTCCATCGCATGCAGGGTTCTTACACCTTCCTCTGAAGCATCTGGTGCCACCCATTGTCACAGCAGGATAATGGACTAGATGGACTATGGGTCTGAGCCAATCTGACAATTCCTATGTTCCTAAGGATTTAAAGGCATTTCCCTATGCATGGAGCTGATAAATTCACCGGGAATCCATTTCTGACTATGTACAATTTCACACACATGACTGAGCAACAATTAAGAAAGGAAAATATTTACAATAGAATATTCTGACCCCTCTTCATTTACTCTCTTTCCCAGGCTTGTATGAGTCCATCGAAACATGCTAGAACCGCTCGGGGTCCAGTGGTGGCAAAGGAGCTTCCAGGTCATAGCACCTTAGAGTTCAAAGCCGGAAGAGACCACCAGTCTATCCCTGAGGGGTGGTGTTTCCCTGGCTGCTTCTGTGTGGCTTGTAGGGAGCAGCAATGAATTCCTCCTTCCCTTTCCCAGAGAGCCACCTCAGCCTGCTGGAGCTTTTGAAAGGGGAGAACGTGTCCCTGCCTGGAGTATGGAATGGGAGCCGGGGGCTGGACTGGGAGGAGCTGGAAAAGATGCTCTTCCTGTTTGCAAAGGAGCCTGTCACCATCAGCCTGACCATCCTGTACCTGGTCTCTTTTGTGGTGGGATTTGTTGGGAACATCATGTCCATCAAAGTGCTCACCAGGAAACGTAGCAGCCGGATGCCCAGTCTGAGCGCCACCAGGAGCCTCCTTATCAACCTGGCCATCTGCGACTTGATGGTGGTGTGCGTCTGCATGCCCATCACGGTGGGGAACTTGATATACAAAGCCTGGGTGTATGGGGACTTCCTGTGCAGGGCTGTGCCATTCATCCAGGCCGTGTCTGTCTCAGCCAGTGTGCTCAGCCTCACAGTTATAAGTGTGAACAGGTATTACAGTGTTCACAACCCTCTGAATGCCAGGTCCTTCTTCACCCAGAGGAAGATCCTCAGCGCCATCCTGGTGGTGTGGGTCCTGTCCTCTGGGATCTGCATGCCCCTTATATTCATGAACAAAAGGGATGAGATTGGGGCGGTGGAGGGACTGCCACTGGTGTTCCCAATCTGCAGGGAAATATGGCCTCAAGAGAAGCTCAAGCAAGCCTACAACTTCCTGCTCTTCTGTGCCCTCTACTGCCTGCCCGTGCTATTCAATATGGTCATCTGCTTCCTGACCGTGCGAAGGCTGTGGAGCTGCACCAGCCAGTTGAAGGAGTGCAACTCACTGAACCGATCCCTGCCAGCCTCCAGGCTGAAGATCCGCAAGAAGGTGGCCCAGATGGTGGTGGCCCTGGTCCTGCTGTTTGCCATCTCCTGGCTGCCCGTCTACATGATGGACATCTGGATTGACTTCAACATCCCCAACTCTTTGCAGGATGTGACTCCATCTCCCTGGGTCCTGCAGCTCAGACCTTTTGCTCAGTGGCTAGGCCTCACCAACTCCAGCCTCAACCCCATATGCTATTGCTTTGTTGGGAACCTCTACAGGTCAGCCAAAGAAATGAAGAGCAAATACCATCAGAGGATGGTCTCCCTTTTTAACTTCTCTCTCTCTGAAGGGACTGCACCTTCTTCTGTGCCTGAGTTGCTCTCTTACAGGAACTCCATGGACTCTGCAAGGAAAGAGTCCAGCTGCACCCTAGCAATGGGAAAGAGGTGTCAGGGGGACTCTGACCCTAAGAACAACTGTGAAACTCTACTAATGTCCTGCCAGCCTCTGTCTCTAAACACCACGTCTAGTGAAAAGACTTCTCTATAATCTTGTTCAGGAAGAACACCTATTAATACATTCATCCTTACTAAGAGGTGTATCAGACACAGCTGATGCCCATGTAGTAGGTTTTTCTGAATCTGATATTCTAAAGAGGGAGAAGAAACCTAGCATGCCCTCTCCCCACCTCCCCCGGCCCCAAATAAAGACAGAGGAAGGAAAGAGAGATAAAGAGAAAAAATGCGGAGAAAAAGATTATTTCTATTTAAACGGAGATGAACTTACCAAAAAAGACAAATTATCTCTATCAGAGACACCTGGACACAAGAAATGCACAATCCTCTCTCGCGTTAAAAGCTTTCACACTAAATAGATAAACTTCCAATCAGATGTTCTCCTCCTGCAGCTCCATCTCTGCAAAGATGCAGGTTTGATACATTAGCAATTGTACTTTGACTGCTTGCTGCTGCTTACCCTGAGCTGATAAAGTCCAAATGGAACAAGCTCTCCTGGCTCCAAATCACATCAATCGTAGTTGCAAGCAGTAAAGAAACTCTAGAAACCATATAACATAAATAGTATTAGCAGAAAATTTCACAGGCTCTGCCACTTGAGGCATCATTGTCTGATCTGTAACACACCAAGCTGCCATACAAACAAATGCTACTGAAGTGAATTGTCTGTGACATAACCATTACAGTTCTCTATTTGGAAATTCAGAAGCGATAATGTGGCCTCAGAGCCCCTCTGAGAAGTGCAGTAGGAAAATGGGCTCTTTTGGATTGGGAACTTTTTCCTTCTGGTGGTTTGGATATAACTGGATTTCTGTTAACACATTTTACACTCAGAAAGTCAGCTCGCCCACCGCTCTACCTGTACAAAGCAAAGACAATGGCATGTGAAAAGAAAAGTAAAAGGTGTTTCATAACAATAAAATCAGAACCAAACCGTAATCTGTAGTCCTGTTATATTTCTCTGGGGAGGAGAGATTCAAAGAGCTTTTATTTTCCTAAAGAGGACATGCAGGTTAAACGGTGTGCTATTCGCACTTCTAAAGGAGTCTTTGCTAAGTAAATAGTCATGATTGTTTATTTGTACTATAGTAGTGCCTATAGTAGTGCCTAGAGCAGAGGTGGGCAAACTACGGGCCTGTGGGACCGTCTTACCTGGCCCCGGAGCTCCTGGCCCAGGAGGCTAGACCCGGCCCCTCCTCTGCTGTCCCCCTCCCCCACAGCCTCAGCTCGCTTGCTCCACCGCCAGCGCAGTGCTCTGGGCGACAGGGCTGTGAGCTCCTGGGGCAGCGCAACTGCACAGCCCAGCCTGACCCGGTGCTCTGTGCTGCATGGTGGCAGGGGTGGCATGGCCCGGCTCCAGCCAGGCAGCGTGGCTGTAGTGCCGCCAGCCACCGGTGCTCCAGGCAGTGCGGTAAGGGGGCAGGGAGCAGACAGGGGTTGGATAGAGGACAGGGGAGTTCAGGGTGCTGGTCAGGGGATGGGGGTGTGGATAGGGGTTGGGTTGTCAGGGGGGAACAGGGGGTTGAATGGGGGCAGGGGTTCTGGGGGGGGCAGTCAGGAAGGAGGGGGGGTTGGATGAGGTGGCAGGGGGCAGTCAGGGGACAGGGAGAAGGGGTGGTTGGATGGGGCAGGGGTCCCGGTGGGGGGCAGATAGGAGGTGGGGGCCTCCTCTAACCAGCCCTCCATACAATTTACGAACCCCGATGCGGCCTTCAGGCCAAAAAGTTTACCCACTCCGGCCTAGAGGCCCAGGCCCAAATTGTGATTTCATTGTGCTGTGCAGGGGTTCTCAAACGTCATTGCACCAGGACCCCCTTCTGCCAACAAAAATTGCTACACAACCCCAGGAGGGGGGAGCGAAGCCTGAGTCTACCTGAGCCCCACTGCCCTGGACAGGGGAGGGTCAAATCCCCAGGGCTTCAGTCCCAGGCGGGGGCACCTATAACCTGAGCTCTGCCACCCAGGGCTGAAGCCCTTGGTCTTTGGCTTTGTTCCCGGGCGGTGGGGCTCGGTTTTCAGCTTCGGCCCTGGCCTAAAGCAAGTCTAATGCCAGCCGTGGTGACACCATTAAAACGGGGTCACAACCCACTTTGGGGTCCCGAACCACTGTTTGAGAACGGCTCTGCTAGGGATCGTGAGGTGGTTACATGGGGGCTGCGAGCTGTCAGCCCCAGAGGGCTGACAGGCCTGAACCTGGTCATGCATGGGGCTGACAGGCCCAAGTTCCCATTAAATTAAATTAATATTCAATTAAACTAACTTCCCCATGTTTAATTTCTAAGGGGGAGTCACAGTCAGAGGTTTGCTGTGAGAACGAGGTCACCAACAGAAAAACTTTGAGACTCACTGGTATATATTAATAATAAAAGACCAAGCCTCTTCCAATGATCTGACAGTCTGAATAGACACAACAGGTAAAGGGTGAGAGAGAAAGATACAACATACAAGTAGAAGATTGGGATGAAAGTCCAGGACCACCTCTTATAATATGTCTGCAGAGTGCCTACCACAATGGGCCCCAAATCTGGCTGTGGCCTCTTGGTGCTACCACAATGCTTTGTTCTCTGCTTACTCACTCAGCAGCGCTTCGGAGAGTAGGGGTGTTGTGTCAGAGAGCATCAAAATGAAGGAAGCAGCGTCTGTGGCAAAGGATTTCACATACTGTGAAACCTAAACTTTGGAAGACTAGAAGCAATCTTATTAGAGAGCAGGGGACTCAGTGTTCTTGGGGAGCACACGATTCAAGTAACATCCCACTGCCGCCCAGGGAGCCTTTTGCTATGAGAGTTCAGAGAAAGCCAGACTGAAATAGCCATCTGTCCCAGCAGGATTTCCACCTTTTTAATGATCATTAAAGAACATTTCATGTTACTAATGATCTGCCTGGAAAACAAAGGATTGTCTCCTAACAGACAGTTGCATCCAGAGTCTGTTTTCCCTTCTTTGTGTTAAATGGGCACAAAAATCACAATTAAGCATTTTTACAGCGAGTGATAAATGTCTCCTGACTGCTGTGCTCAGTGTGAAAATGCCATTTGCATTTCTGCAGGTGATAACTCAGGGGACATGGACAGCGCCTGTTGCCTGGTACATGAAAAGCTGCCTTTTAATACCCTTCAGGGGAACATTTGCAATGATTTAATTTTTTCTTTCAAAGCGTATGTTAGTGTTGGTGAAAGCTGCCAGGCTGAGGAGAAAAACCCATTGATGTCAGGGGGCTTTGGCTCAGACCCTGTAAATTGAAATCCTCT
The DNA here is from genome assembly GCF_020497125.1 of Mauremys mutica. Classification (NCBI taxonomy): domain Eukaryota; kingdom Metazoa; phylum Chordata; order Testudines; family Geoemydidae; genus Mauremys; species Mauremys mutica. The sequence goes on along the minus strand of NC_059082.1, from coordinate 75,401,333 downwards.
ACCCACAGACCAGGTGCAGCACAGCACTGCAAAACTTCCCTTATGTTGCCTTGATAATTGTACTCAATCTTGTTCTGAAGGATCTGTGTCTAGGGAAATGAGGGGAATATAGGAGTTGCCATATCAGATCCATCTGGTCCAGTATCCATCTTTGAGAATGGCCAGTAGTGGATGATGCAGACACTCGTACAAGGGCTCCGCAGTGAACAATTATGGTATAACCTTCCCGTGGGAGAAGTTTCTTCCTGACCCCATCATTTATTGGGTTTATTTGTGCCCTGAAGTATGAGGCTTTATGTATCCCTTAACAAAGTCTTTAGAATCCTAATGAATGAAACTGTGGGTGTTGTCATTACCGATAAACATTTCTAACCCTTTCATGACTCCTACAAAGCTCTTTGCCTCAGTGATATCTTGTGGCAATGAGTGCCACAGGCCAATCATGCCTGCCTAAAAATATTTCTTTCTATCACTTTTAAATGTATTGCCTTTCAATTTTATTGAACATCCTCTTGTTCCTGTGTAAAAATAGGAGTGTCCAGTTTAACTTCTCTGTACTATTCATTACTTTGTCTGCCTCGGGAGGAGAGGAATAAGAGGGAACATCATCAATTAGAGCCTCGGTCTTTCCACAGAGCAATCTCTCCTTGCTTCTTATCATCATTACTGGTACTGGAATCTCCTTCCCACTCCATACCCATTCACTCCTTGACCTCTCTGCTGAAACTACCCAGAGGCCTATCAATTATCCTGGCTTGTTTCTGGGACATGCACAGCTGTTTACTACTGAGAATACCAATTTATTTTACTCAATCTACACAACAACTGCTAAATAGTAATGATTTTCATTCTCTATCACCCCAGGGCAGATTTGAATCAGTGATGTAAGCGTGAAAGTCTCTGTGTCCCATGAGACACCCTGTCCCTCAATAGGTCTGGGTCATTCAGCCGTGTCTGTGTGACGCACGCAAGCTCGCCGAGGCACAACCGCAGCATTTGGGAAGGTGGCGTTTTTCCTCCCTGCTCTATGACAAGACACAGCTATTTATAGCAGACCAGATCCCCTTGGGGTCCTGCAATCTCCTTGTTTCTAATGCCTGACAACCTGACGGGCGTCTAAATGCCATTGATGCTTCAGGCCCTGTGAGGAATACACAAGAGACACATCTTTGTATACCAAACACAGATGAATTCCCTGCAAGGAGCCAAAGCTAAAGGTCTTGCTCACGGTGTGTAGATTAGCAAACATATTTCTCTGTACACAGTGGTCAGTGGGGGCTGGATAGTCTGGGAAAGTGCATTTTAAAGATACTGAATCTTTTCCTAGGAAAGCCCCAAGAAGTCCAAAGGAAATGTCGTAACTATCCAATAATCATTAGATAGTCCCAGGAGCAAATGGGCCCAGTTTAAAAAGCTCTGGAAAGCAAATGCAGCCAACAGTCATCATGGTTTCACAGTCTTTGTTTCTCTTTATCCCCATCAGTCCTTGTTTGCCTCTGCTGAATCCCTCTCTCTGGGAGCAGTCGGACAGGACGATGATGACCAGAGGATGGCATTGCTGGGAAGCTGAGTTGGCCTTCCTCGTTCCTAAGGCCCGTGGGCCTTGCTGAGTCCAAACACATGAAGGCTTTGGCCCTGGGCCATAAGAACAGCAGCACAGGATGCATTTTGGCTTCTTGATTAAAAGACGACTCAAGGTAACCACGACCAAACTTTCTTCTGTCCCTCCCTAGGGCTCGTGGACAATCACTGCCCAAGGGTGGATTTCATCAACTGAAAACACACCCACGCTTGGATCTTTGTGCTGCATTTAGTGAAAGGCTCAGAGGTTCAGCTTGAGGTTTGGGGTTCTTCTTATTTGAGCTAAACTCATTTCTGGTCCCTAGTTACTAACCTCTCATCACATCACATGGCAACTACCCAGGACATGTGGGCTTTGTGAAAGGAGAAGTCTAATTATCCAAGCAGTAGAACTACTAACTGTTTCCACAGGAAACAGACAGTGAAATAGGTTAAGGGCATTGACTCATTTTCCATTAACAATGCGGTTAATACACCCCAGCTCCACTGTTTACCCTACAGGACCTCACCCTATTCTAAGCTTTGTCAGACTGGCTGCAGTTTTGCCATTTGAATCAATATGGGCAAATATGCTGCAAGGTGGGTGGGTTTAAAGTAACTTTATCTGAATCTCTTTGCTGCTGCAGGAAGTCACAGATGGTTGCTCTGTGGTGTCTGGACTGTCCTACTGTCTCATCCTCTGCCAGCGGTCCTGTGCTCTCAGTTTTGTCTCAAAGCCTTCAGCACCTGGGGATGTATTTTCTGCCAGTGAATCACTGAAAGCTTTCACAGTAATCTTATTCCAGAGGCACTGGTTCTCTCTCACTCCTATTCATAAAGACATGGGGGGCTGAATTCAGACCTGGTGTAACTCTATTAAAGGCAGAACATTATGGGTTACATGGGACATGGACTCTCTCCTTGCCGGCTGCAGTAACTAACTGTACATTAACGCGGACACAGCAGAGACTGGGGAATGCTCTTTCATTCATTGACAAAACAAGTGAGTGCTACTGGAGATGCTGCAGGGGTGCCCCCCTGCTTTCCTCCCTTCACCCCATTTTCCTTCACTGCTCCCTCAACTCTCACCCATTCCCTCCACCCCCTCGGCTTCTTCTCCATCATCTGCCCCTCTATTCACTTTCTCCATCCTCTTCCCCAATTCTCCATCATTGCTCATCAATGTATTATTATTTATTCCTCACAAGTATTAGTAATGATTATTAATAATAATAATAAGGGTGTATATGTTGAGTCACTGACATGCATAGCCATGAGCAGAGACATTTAATATTCTGGTCTCACTTACACTGCTGTAAATCAGGAGTGACTCCTTTGGAAGCCGAAGATGTTATGTGGGTGTGAATGAGATCAGAACTGGGCCCATGATCCTGCCCCAGAAGTTTGTCATTTACATGGATTTCCTTCAGCCTTCACCGCTTTGATTTCCCCCCATGGCTGGTCTCCAACTGCAGGCCCAGATCCTCAGCTGTGCCAGAGCACCCCAGGTTGCAGACGAGGACAGCGGAGGAAGCACACATCACTGTCAGCCATCTTTCTACTCCCCTGAACTTAGGACAGCTAAGAACCAGTTGAACCTCTGGCATAAATTAGAGCAGCCTCAGGAATCCCCAGCTGCCTGGTTTAAAGTTGCTATTCTGGGGGCACAAAGCAGCCTTAGCAGAGGTCAGGATCTGACCCTGTCTTATTATTCACCACCACTTACTCCTCAAGAATCTCAGAGGGCCTGCCCCATGCTTGCAATAATCCAGAGCAGGGCAGGAAGAGGGTTTTGCATATTTACTTAACTAACCCCTGCCCCTCCCCAGAGATGGAAATATCAGGCAGGTTAAATGCAAAGCCAGCAGCCCAGGGGTCAGCTTTGGGTTTCCCCTTCAAAGCTCTTTTGTTCTGGTAGTAAGTCCACCACCCAGACACTTAACATACTCTAAAAGTAAATCAATGGGAACAGCAATGCCACAGGCTGGCTGTGGCCTCCTACCTTTTCTTATGTCCCATATGGTGGAGAAGGGGGAAGTTCTTAAGAATATCATCCGCATCTCAGTTTTCCCATTTGATATTATTCTCCTGACTGCATGGAATTAAATCAAAGGAGGCTGTTGGGAGGAAACAAACAGGAAATGAAACAATGACAAAGATATGGTACTGCCATAGCTTAAGGAATACCCAGGGCCCTTAAGGAAACAATGGGGGGACGCTATTAATTAGGAAGTGCTCACCTGCCTGGTTCCATCCCGACTTGCAAGTTAATTTTTCCCAGGCCTGAGCCTAGGATCCAGGGGACACCAAACCATTAAAGACCCCTGTCTAGAGAGGAAGTGGGGTGAGCGGGCAGCAGCGGCTGCAGATGAGTCGCTAACAGAGAGAAACACTTGGAGAACCCCTGTCTCTCCCAGGTGCAGAGGGCTGGGCTGAATGGAACTTACCCAAAACTTGCAAGGTAAGAATAAAAGTTAGGTCTGACCCAGGCGGATAGGCCTTTTGTTGTTTTATCCCTATGCTCTGAATGCGATATACCTGTGGGTAATAAATAATATTTTCCATTGAAGAAGCTGTTTGAGTCACTTTAATCAGCTGCTGTCACAAGCTCCCCGAGGAAAGGGGTTAAACACAGTTGGGTCTGTCACCTTATCATGGTTGGTAAACAGGGTGACTGCAGCCCTAAGACCCAGCCTAGGACTACGGGGCTCTATCCAGAGAGAGGTGAAGGTACCACAACCTGTCACTAAAGAGGTGCACTAAAAAGGGTCTAAAGTGCAGCTCTCCCTGTAACCACGATCTGTGTTATTAGTGAAATCCTTAAATCAAGCCTTTGGATTCAATGGCAAAGTATCATGATTGCAGTGTTCTTATAACAGCGAATACACAGCCAAAGTTCTGTCCCAGCATGCACTGGGCTCACTATAAAATCTGGGATGGACACTGTCAGAGGGAGCCTCGTCTTTTGTTGGTCTAGAGTCCTGGTCAGGCATGTGGAAGGGGTCCCCCAGCACATTATATTCATCTCTCCAGTATGCACCTTTTTTGGGCATTCATAGGGGACATACTCCAAAACTAACAAGTGGGACTGTTCCTTATACTTGCATATCTCCTGCACTCCAGTCCAGCCAGCAGGTGTCCGAACAGTCCCTTTGCCTTCCCTAGCAAGGATCATGCCTCCAGATTCCCTTACAGGCCAATCCAGGATTCAATTCTCTGCTTCCTTAGCAAGTCACTTAGTGTCTCCGTGCCTCAGTTTCCCATCTGTAAAACGGGAGGAATGGTACGCCCCTGCCCGCAGGTGTCTTGTAAGGATAAGTACACTAGAGACTGTGAGGTGCTCAGATACTACAGTAGTATGGACCTTATAAGTACCTAGATAGATTCAACACTTGCAAACCAACATTTTTCCAAGTGAGGTGTCTCCAAGTCAAAGGCCTTCTGCTTGGTGCCCCTTGCTGATTGCAAGAAGCAGCCTGAAGAAATCATTGCCTGGAGCATTACAGTAAAGAAATGGTCTGGGGCTGGCAGAATCAGGGGCTGGTTAGTTTGTCATCATCATCATCACTGAATGGGGGAAGACAGTTTTCATGGAGCTGAAGTGTAACCTTTGATTTTGCACATTTTCAGTGCAGCAGCCTGTTCCTGTTGCATAGCTCCATGTTAGCCAAAACACTGCATTTTGGCAGATAATTTAAAAAAAAAGGCAAGTACATTTCAAATATCTTTTATGGGAGATGATTCCTGAACTCTGAAAATACTCAGGAGGTGGGAAGCCTTGATCCCTTCCATACAAGCTTACAGACAAGAGACAGATCGGAGCGTACTGTTCCCCATGTAGAATTGTTTTATAATAGGGAAGCAGTTATCATTGGACCTGACTTTCAGAGGTGCTGAGTTTCCATTGACTTTGGCTGGGTTTGTGAGCGTTTAACACCTTTAAAAATGAGGCCTTTATTATTTATAAATGCCTCTCTGCTCACCGTGCAGTAGCTTCCTGGGTCTAAAAGGGGTGTTTCTTTGTGTATGTCCAAATATGATCAGATGTGTTTCTGATATGCAAATCTTTGCGAATCCTCTCCTGAACATAAACTGATCCCCGTCCATCTCAGGTGCAGTTAGCTTCATACAAAGTGAAGGGTTCTCTAGCTTGACTCCCCTTCCCCATGCTGTGCAGCCCAGAATTTTGTCACCCTTAGCCAGTGCAGGTTGGTGAGGCAGTGAGACTATTAGTGATTTCTGATTACCTTAGCAAAGCTGAACTTGCGAGGGATGGTCATCCCTGAAAGCACCTTTCTCCACGGCTGCCTATTGACTATGAGTCAGAGATCCACCATCTGTCTCCGACTCCTGCGTCAGATATGGATTACACATCAAATGCATCCAACTCGGGTGTTGCATAATCCATTTTCCACTTGAGAGTTTTTTATTCAGTTCCCAGGGTTTTTTTCTCAGCTATTTGTTGCAGAAAAGTGTGGCTGCTTATGCAGGATGTGAATAAAAAAAAAGCGTATGATGAATGTATTGTTTAGGCAGATTTATCCCATTATGTAGTGCTCACAAGCTAAGGAGTTGTTATTTCTCCGGGCAGTGAAGGAAAGTGTAATACACTATATGGAAAATAAAAGAAAGAAAGAAAAAAGAAAGGAAAGATCTAGACAGTGAAGTGAAACCATCTTAAACTAGAGTACTTGTGGTACTCCGGTTTTGTTTTTTTTTGCGGATACAGACTAACACGGCTGCTACTCTGAAACCCATCTTAAACTAGTTACTGGCAAAAAAATAGAACTGCCAATGATATTAAAGCTCACAAGTACCTGCTAATACATTATGATAGAGATCTGGACAGTTAAACTAATAAAGCTATGAAATCTGCAACAACCACACAGCCTGAGGATCTCAGAAAGCCGTTAATGCTCAGAAGAGGCCTTTCCATTTCCAGAGAGATAAGGACATTTCCAGATATTAACATGCATAAGCAGCAACAGGTAGATGGTATGTGAAGCCCAGATGACAGTATCAACTTAATCCCCTGAAGCTCCAATATCTCTTTAATTGTCTTGACTTCCTCCAAAGAAGTTTGCAGGTTGATGCATGTCAAACGTATTACTAGTGATGGGTCCAAAGCATCTCCTTGCCTTCCTTCTTGTCTCTCACGACAAGTTTCATTATTTTGTTACTTCTGCCTAGTGCCCGGGGATCTTTCTGCAGTTCAGAGCATACTCTGCATAACAACTAGCATGGAACCTGCTGTTTTACAGGCTATCTGCCTAGGTACCTAAATGGCACCATTATTGTAATTCCTCAGTGCTTCATGATCATTAATAAATTTATCCTCTCGGTGAGATAGGAAATTAGAATTATCCCCATTTTACAGACAAGAAACAGAGATGCAGCGACTGGTCTAATGTCACACAGGGGGTCTCTGGCAAAGCAGGGAAATGAACCCAGCTTTCCTTTGTCCCATCCCAGTGCTTTAATCACAAGACATCCTTCTTCTAGACTCTCTAGGCTCTTTTGGGGGTACACAGTATTTATAGGAAGAACTGACAGGTTCCTTTACAGCTCCATAGTGCAGCTCAATAGTCAAAGCTGGAGTGGCTCCCAGAAGCTCATCTGGGGATGGGGAGTACCACGTAAAAACTGATGGCACAATATGGCAGATGAGCATCAGGGAGAAGATATGCTACAAAGACAGGAAAGGCAAAAATTCTCCTCCTAGAGCCACCTTGGTAGTAGCCAGCTTCGATATTCTGCTCTTCCTACACATGGAAACCTGCACATGCAAGGACAGCAGCACTGCAAAGTCAAGCCTTAGCAGGAGGCTTGTCCTTTATGGGATGGTAGGTGTCCTCTTGAGAACTAGAGGTTCTTCAAGTGAAGTTGCAGGCAGAGGAGGAGCTCTGTAAGGATAACAGGTTGACCTCCGGGCTTATATGTTCTCAGGAATTTGCAAATCACTTTGTTCGGCGTACAGGTCAAGCAGTGATTTTTCTGACTGCCAGCCCTGTAAGCTCCAACTCCGATCTGAACATCAAACAGGGCTCTGTCTGCCTCCCACACCAGCATCATCAGGAATAAATATAGTCGAGCATTTTACTGATGCTCAATACAGAAGAGAACCCAGCCTGCTTTCCCATGCCAGTGTTGGTTCTGCAGTGCCAACAGTAGCAAAAACTCAGTAGAGTAAACAGATGTAATTCAGTGACTGAAAACACACAGGGCTTGATTCTCCTGCACTCATTCTGCACCAGTGGAGCCTGTTGACTTTGGTATACTTATTTCTATTAGTGTGAGACTGGAACAAGGCCCACAGGGAACAAAATACAGTAGATGCAAAGTTACTGTCATACCAGTTGCTGTAATTCCGTTGACTTAATGTAGTTGCTTCTGATTTACAAGTCAGAGCTGGATCAGGCACCAGAGGCAGAGTAAGAAGGTGCCATTTTTATATTGTCAAATTTACTTCTGAGAACAAATACCAAAAGAGCACTTCCTAAGGGTTCCTAGCTTCAATGTGCTCATTTTTCTGCCTATGAAAGGATGGAATTCTCATTAATGCTCTCAGGTAACCCTGAAGTCTCAATGTCTGATGGTTTGCAGCCATCCGTCTGCTCTGCATGTGCCCTCAGGGACTGACAGGGGCAATTGCATCCTTAAATAAATCTTTAGGCAATTTGTGGCATTGGGTATTGAGTTGCCCTCCTGTTGTCTGGTATTTCCGGAGAACAATGCAGTGGCATGATGAGGCCCCGTACAGTGATAATTCCAATAATAAAGAAAGAGAGAGATTTTCATCCACATGGGCTTTTGTTGGAACTTTCAGGAACCTGATCTCAGCTAATAATGACCTCTCCATCTCAAGTTCCAAACAGCCCCGTTCTGCCCAATTCAGTGAACACCTGCCTGACTGCAGACTCTGCAAACAAGCAGCATTTAATGGGCTATACCAGCCACACACCATAAACCAATAATCCAGCACCAAGTCGGAGCAAAGCTACTGCCTCCACACAGCTCCCTCCTTTTTAATCCCCCAATAAGGAGCATCTGGTCACAGAACACAGAAATAAACCGTTGTCCTGCTGGCTACGACACCAAGTGTGAAGCCAGTATCATAATCCCTGCACTGAACCAGTACTAGACAATTACCATGCAGAAGTAAAATGCCCATCAACATTGCCAGGGTATATACACTGCTATGAAAATGCTCCCACTGGTGGGGACATAGATGGCAAAAAGACATTGGAGTGAAGAAGCTCACACTGGTGGTACCCCAGCCACTAGCAGAGGCACATACCAGATCATAGCTGTTAGGGCAGAGAACTGCTGAGGAACATATCACGCTGCTTAGGGCCTCTCTAGATGCACATCTAATCCAGTCTATTTCAGGTATTGCTAGGAGAGCCACTACAGGAGAACCCAAGCACCCTACACACGTATTACATTTCCCATACTGATGTTTGCCTTGGGCATTGGGACATATGCTTTTATGAGTGGAGTTAAACTGAAAAGGGGGGACTTTGCAGAATAACTAGACACCGTGTCCTGGAGAAACCCATTCTACAGTAGGTAACAAGCAGATGTATTGCAGTAACTCCTCCAACAGGGACTTTTCCTTGCTGTTAAGGTAAAGAACAGTTAGTTCTCTTGGCCCCTGTCATGCGGTTCACTACTCAGATGCCTCTTCATGGCCACACCTTGGGAGTAGCTCTCAACTACTCTGACGTCCCTTCCTTCGGTTGCTCACTCCATCTCTCTCCCTCTCCGGACTCGATTGCTCCCTCTTCATGGCTCAACCCTTTGAACAGGTCACTATAATTTTCCCCTTACAGGATACCAAAGTCCCACTGGACAATCTGTCTCAGGCAGTCTTCCGTTCCACTGCCCAGCCCATGCCACATCCCTAGTGGCTGGCAGGGGAACCCGGGCCTGCCCACTACTCTAGGTTCCAGCACAGGCACCCTATGCCCAGCAACCTTGGTCTACCCAATCTCAGACCTACTGCAGTTCCCCTGGGCTCTTCCTTTCTTCGTCTACTGGCCCACCCTCCAGGTTACCACTGGAGCCTCCTATGGTTACTTCACCCTCTTTCAGGTTCTTGCCAGCGTCTGTATTCTGAGGCAGGATCCCAGGGCTTACACTCCCCCTAGACCTGCTCCTTGTCTCTAGCCCACTCCCCTGCATTCTAGGAAGTGACTAAGAGTTCCTTCCTGTACCACCAATTTCCTCTCTATATGTCTCTCCCAGCTCTTCCCCCAGCTGGGCTTCATCAGCCGTTAAGCCCAGCCAGCCCTGACTCTCCTCCAGGTGCAGCCTGTGACAGGGCTAACTGGCCCTTTTTACCTGCTCAGACCTTGTCTTGTTGGGGAGACACCCCCCCCCACCACCGTGCCGTCCACAACATTTCCTGTCTCAAGTCCACGAAGGAGCACTCAGAAGCCAGAAGATTGATATAACTGTCAGGCAGGCAGTAAAGTGGTTCCTTCCAGGGACTAGAGTAACTGAGCTTCCCCTCCACACCAGCATCAGCTACTTCGGTGAGGAAAACAAGAGATGATGCTGAGTCTCATCCACTCCCATTGCCTTCAGGATGTCCAGCCTCTTGTGGCTGGTAATGTTCATGTTACATGGTTCTGAATACACTTCTACTGGCCACCGAGTTGTGGCAAAAATAAACTTCTTTCTACCTTTTTCTGTCCCCAAAGGCTATGTGCAGTGAACTGTCCACTGCCTTTCAGTGCAGGGTCAGCTGGCTGTAATATGGGCAACATGACTGAATGGCAAAGGCCAGAAAACTGATAAACTGATCATGTATCAAAAAAACTTAAACAACGAGCCGTAGGCAGGAAAATGTTACAGGAAAGTAACATCAAACAGCAGAAGTTCTTTATCTGACTGAGGTCTATATCCTGCTTCAAGACAGCAAAGTTCTGTCAGTAAGACGGACAGAAAGGAAGCGAGAAAGAGAAAAACCACAGTGTTTAATTTATAACCCTCCATTTTCTGCATGTGCTGATGAGCCCAAGCATGTTCGATCAAGAGGCTTTTTCCCCAGTGGGTGTGTTCTGATAGATTGTTTTCTCAAGTCCTTCCTCAGCTGAGAGAAAAGTTAAGAACTTTCTTTCAATATCTTGGCATTCTGTGCTGTACAAGAGAATTCTGCAACTAAATTGGTTCAGTGGGTGCTGTGTTTCCAGACACACAGACCCAAACATGCACTATGAGTCTAAAATGACTGATTGCAGATTACGGAAAACTAGCAGCAAGAAAGAACAAATGTAACGCCTCCAGGAGAGAGCACGGTTTATGCCTCTCCTCTGTTAGTAGCTGCAGCCACTCTAAGAACAAGATGGCTGAGGGAAATTCACCTGCAGAGGGCTAGTGCAATGTCTACGCACTGGGGTGAATATCCTACCCCATAGGGAGCTCTTGTTTGGATAGGAGAACTTTTCTCTTAGGCTGGGTTACAGCTGCATCTGCATAAGATATAAATGCAATGTTTAAAAAAATTAAAGCTGAAAACCTGCAGATTAGAGCAGAAGCGGAGGCAAGGCCACAGAGTGGTGGAATACAGGGTTGTTTTTTGCATGCTTGTGATTTTCTCCCATTCCTGCATATACAGCTGAGGGTGGGTCTGTTAACGATTATTAATAATGAGCATTAGGCTGGAATGGTCGCTTTACCACCAGCCCTGGCAAAGGGCAGTGCTTACTGTGCTGCCCCTGGAGCAGAGTGAGATGCTAGCCAGTGCACTGGGGGGCAGGGGCAGAGCTCAGATCCTGTCCCTTCCCCACCATCCACCTGCACAGTAGGGAAGGGCACAGTGGCTCTGAATTACCTGCTGTCTTCTTCATGCTGCAACCGGGCACAGGTAGCCGATGCAAAGGAGTGAGGGACGCCTTCCACTCCCTTATGCTGCCAGGCCATGAGTTAGTCCTTATGAAAGGGGCTTTAGAGAGATATCTAAGATGGACGGTTCCCAGCCTGAAGGGGATTGCAATCAAAAGCCTCAACCTGGCAAAGAGTGGATTGGGGCCATGCAGATCCCACTGCAGGATCAGGGCTTCTATTAATGGATGGTTGTTCACATATATTTGCAAGCATTGCTGTTCACCGTTTCCTTTCTTTTTTTCTCTCCTTTTATTGCCAGTTCTTTAAATGACAGAGATGAGATCTCCTCTGGTCTCTTGTCCACGGATCCATTAAACAAAGCATTCAAGCAATCCATATCTATTAAATAAAACAGTAAGAAAAGATAAACACATTGAAACTGCCATCCATTAATGCCTGCTGTTCCGAGGCAGATAGAAGGATCAAATTAAAGAGGAAAAGCAGGAGGGGAGGCGAAGACAATTACTTCAATAGGTCCCCGTGGCATTCTCCGATAAGTGCGATAAGAGAATTAAGCATCATTTCGATATACTTTGCCTATTTATGAGGTGTTTGCACTGCACAAAGTCACTAAGCAAAGTAAAAGAGGGAGAAGCAGCAGCAGAAGAAAAACAATTAAGTAAATCCAGGGATCCAGGTGACTACGCAGCCCACAGCAGCATCACCAAGTGCAGGGTCAGACCCCAGACCTCCTCTGGCTATTCTCTGTGCTCCTAGGGCCCAACCTTGTGGTGCTGAGAGCCTTCAGCAAAATGCTCAGTGGCTTCAACTCCCATTCATTTCACTGGGGAGCTGAAGGCACTCAGCACCTGACAGAATCAGACCGCTAAGAAAAGACTTAACGGGCCAGATTCTGATCCTGACTCCAGCCCCTTTGCACCTCTCTGGCAGGGAAAGGGGGATGGAAAGGTGAGGAGGAATCCAGAGCAGGCTCGCCCAGGTCTATGAAATGTGAATGCCAGAGGGCCCAGGAGAGGATGGGAGAGAATTCCAGAGTTGGGAGAGGAGCTGGAGTGATCGCCAGCTCTCCGAACGGGGGCAGGTACAAGTTGCCAGCACACGTTGCATCCCTGAGGAGCTTTGGAGCAGCTGAGGGTCCAGCTCTAAACTATCATCAGATTGACAGAATATGTATAACCCCTTTGTATATCAACTGTAACTTGCCTCCTGGGGCCTAGCTCCCCCCCCCCCTTGCACCAATTTGACACCAGTGTAACTTCATTTCCCACAATGGAGCTGATCCTGGTTTATCCCAGCAAGAGGAGACTCAGACCCTTTGCATTTATACTTTTAACACAGTCCTTCATGGAGGACAAACATCTTCCTTCTATTCTGAGTATCATTCTATTTAGACGTGCAAAATATTAAACTCGCTGACCCTGGAAATTTCCTCCTTCCACATGCCGAAGCTGCTCCTTCCCGATAATGGAAGAAAAATAATTAATGCAGCACCAGTAGCAGGTTACAAATCCAAGGTTATTTCCTCCGAGTTACTGGCTGGCATTTAAAGGTAACTTTCCCTGACTGAATTATGAGTTTATTAGGCATGTGAGACATTCCGTCAGCGTGCACAGGCGACACGCAATGCAGACACGAACCCTCGGCCGGTGATTGTTCAGCTTGATTGATCCCTCTCCTGTCCAATTGTCAGCCCCAAGATTTGTACAGTGTATAGCTGCTACTTTGAATCAGAGTTTCTACAAGTTCAGACTCCTATCTCCCCCATTCATCTATTTCCCTTGCTTAGCTGTTTATAAATTGCCTCAGAACCTCCACTCAGTTCATTCCAATTAAATAAAATATTTTCTTTGATGAAGGTATCCTGAGATAGCCCTGATTGCAGGGCTCCCAAGAGTGAATAGAGGCAAAGGTTCCCCAAAGTATCAGGGCAAGTCGACACTTAAAACGCTGCATCGGCGCAGCTGCACCAATGCAGGTGTAGTGTTTTAATGAAGACACTCTACGCCGATGGGAGAGAGTTCTCCAGTCGGTGTGGTTAACTCACCTTCCCGAGAGGAAGAAGCTACGTCAGTGGAAGAAGTCTCCCACCAGCATAGTGCCATCTACTAGGGGGCTAGGTTGGTATAACTGCATCGCTCAGGGGTGGGTGGATTTTTCATACCCCTGAATGATCTAGCTATACGGATACAGGTCTGTAGCAGAGACCAGACCTCAGATTCGGTGGATGTGACATCCATTCTCTCCTCTAATCCTTGGAACCTTGAAGCAAGAGTCACCTTCCTGCTCCACCAATAAATGGCTCCACTTTTTAAAGAGACCCCGCACCCTAGCTCCCCATTTAGTGCCTGCGGGTCTGACCCCTCAGATGACTACTGGAGTGATTGATTGTATGCAGCCAGCTGCCTCCATGACTTGCAGGGGCCAACCATATAGTCAAGCAGCACTTGCACACGTAGTTAATTGTGTTGCAAAATCACTTTCATATTCACAGAGAATTCCAGGCCCTTAAAATCAATTAATCATGTTGTTAAAGTTGCTGCTTTATATGCTGATAGGACTGGCTGCCTGGTCAGTGTGAGGTGTACAGAGGTCAAATATGCCCTGAATATATATTGTTAATAAGTTGCTATAACTCCCTTTCTGCTTCAATCAGGAAGCAATCAGTCTATTCCACAGTCCATGACAAGCAGGATTTAAGCAATCACCTCTTCGCCTTAGTCAGGAATAATTGAGTGTCCTGATTTGAAAAGTACTGTCCAAAGTAAAAGTAGATGTGAAAAGAACCTGGGGTTAAAATTAGCAAGCTAATGCTCCTGAACTCAAGAAAAATGATCACCACCTTTTTGGCAAATCTGAGAGGGACATGACCTCCTTGCAAATCAAGCACCAGCTGTACTGATCTCTGTCAAGGAGCTTAAGATGGTCTGATTGTATATTAAGTTTCTGTTCATCACTGTCAATCTTCTCCTGTTATTACAGCTTTTGGTGGCCACATGATCACGGGCCATGTAGTGGCATTGGGACAATCCCGATATTTAGGTGTTTGTCCCGCATCCCAAACGATCTGAGGTCGGGACACAATTTGTCCCAATCTTTCGCTCCACCAGCAGCACTCAGCTTTTTTTTTTTGCTCCGCCAGCAGACCCCCCCCTTCAGGTGTCCCGATATTTTTTTCCTCTCATCTGGTCACCCTAAGTGGCATTCCTTGGTACACATGCTTCGGAATTCTTTGGTCTTCCTTTCTTATATGTCTCTACCAAGTGAGCCAATAAAATCAACCGCATAAGGTCTTTAAAACATCTAAAATCGTCTTTCACCCATTAAATGGGATTGGCTTTTTAAAAATTCTGTACTGAAGTTCAGGGCTGGCCTCTCAGTCTGATACGGTTAAATTTTCAAAAGTGCCAAAGTCACGTAGGTGCCTAAGGCCCATTTTCAAATGTATCATAGGCACTTCAGGGCCAGATTTTCAAAGGTATATAGACTGCTGAAGAAGCAGACACCCAGTGAGATTTTCAATAGTGTTTAACCAGCTCAGGTGTTTCTTTGCTAGGCACCTATCTGCTATTCTGACACCTAAATACCTTTGAAAATCTAGAGCCTAAAAAACCTAAGTCTTACTGAACATCAATGGGACTTAGGGTCCTGAAGGTAAAATTTTAAAAAGCATCTAAGCTTAGAAGTTTAAGTCCCATTTTCAAAAGTGACTTAGGAACATAGGAGCCAAATACCTATTGATTTTCAATTAGCTCCTAATGCCCAGATTTGTAAAGGTATTAAGATATTTAGGCATTTCTGTGCTCAGCATTGAAATTCCTAACTGATTTAGAAGCCTAAATATAATTTTCAAGAGGGTTGGAGACATTTAGGAGCCTAAATCCAATTCACAGTCAATGGTATTAAAAGGAGAGTTAGGCTCCTAAATCAGTTAGGTGTTGCAGTACTGAGAGCCATAAAGCCTAAATGCCTTTTAAAATCTGGGCCTATGTGCTTTTGAAAAATTTTGCCCTAAGTCTCTTTTGAAAATAGGTCTTAGGCTCTTTTGAAAATGTTATCCCTAGTAGCTTATTTTCTCAAACTGATGCAGAATTTACCTTAGGGCTTGTCTACATGAATACTTAGTTTGCGGCAAGCTGGGGGGTAAACCTACCCCGCACTAGCTTGCCATGCTCTAAGTGTCTGGGTGGACCCTGCTGCTGTACACTAAGAATTCCCTAGTGTGCTTTAATCTATTCCTGTTTCAAAACAGGGTTTCAAACCCACTGTAATGGGTCCTTCAAATGCTTTGGCTGATTCTGCATTAGCAACTAACCCATTTCCTATGCCAGTTGAGGGAGCACTGGAATCCTGGTTAACACCTGTTGTCAGACATGGGTCCGTTTTCCTAGAGTAGCGAGTCAAACACTGAGGTCTGTACTTTGCTCTGTCATCTTGGTCACCCTGACTGGTAATAATGTGGCCGTGGAAGCATTTTGTTACCACTTACTAAGCCAGTGCTATGCCTGTCCTTACCCGAAAGCAGTGGGAGTGCCGGAGTCTGGAGGGCAGACGTTCTCTTGCTCTGATGCTGGCACTGGTGTCTTTTCAGTCTCTGCTGCCCAGGTTTTATTTTCAACTGCTCAGATGTAAGGAGGGAGGGGGTTGGGCAGAGCTGGCTGTCAAATGCAGGAATGAGATGGGAAGCAGTTGAATCGGTTTGGGTCTCAGTGACTGGCGGGGCAGGCTCACAGCCATCCTCCTGCTGCTCTCTTAAGGAGCCAGAACTCAAGCCGGACATCTCTAATGGCAGGAAAGGGATCCGCAGGCTGGATTCCATCAGAGGGCAGGGCACATCCCTCAGGCTTCTGCCCCTCCCAAACCAGCCCCTTTCCTACCTGCCTTAGTACTTAATTGCTCCTGTGAATGAATTACTTTGACCTAAACTGTTGGTACCGACTGCAGACACAACACTGGGCCATAAACTGGCCAAGGTAGACCTGGGGTGCCTATGGAGTGGAATCAATGGGGACTGGAAGGGGGTCCCTGCTGGGAGGGCAGGGACTGGAATTTGCCCCGTTCATGAAATATCTGAATTGGCCCCACTGCTTCCTGTGTTGTGAGTTTTTGTGCCTCAATCCCTGAGCTTTGCAGGATTCAAACAAAACACTGACAACGATTTAGTAGTGATGGTGTGACGCTCGGGGGTGGGGCTTAATCCTAAACCCACTGACGTCAGTGGAAAGACTCCCATTGATTTCAGTAGGCCTTAGATCAGGCCATTAATGGTCAAGTCTTATTGTATCTGCCTATCTGAGATGAGTCAAAAGGTGCATTGATTGCTACTGCATCTTGGGCTTAGTGGGTATGTGACAGGGTGGTTGCATTATGCTGAGGACGGGGTGAAAATCATAGACGTGATGGCCAGATGGCTTGGTAGTGGTGGTGGAATTTGTGTACCTCTGGGGGTCATGGGCATGGTGATGTGTTGTTTTGTTTGCGTGAGGAGGGCAGTGGTGGTGGGTCTGATGAGGTGTAACTAAAAGGTGCAATTTGAAACATGTTTAGTTAAACCAGTGCAAACTCCAGTGTGGACATTTTTAATTTGATTTAAACCTAGCTCGCAGCTGTTTCACTTAGTTCTGCTGGCAAATTTACAGGCACAAGCTCACACAAGAGAATCGATTCTAAACCCAGCTTTGTGTCCCCCTACAATGGTTTTGTGTTGATTTAAGGGCATCTTCGGTGTGTGCACATGGCCCAGGGGCGTCTGTAATTCTGCCAATGCAGAGAGTGTTTTGATTTTGTGTTACGAGGACATTTTGGAGACTGTGTGATGTATGCACTCAGAATGTCATTGATCTCCTGTAAGTTCCATTTTCACTGCAGTGACCCAAAGGTTAGCAGCTGCCCAGCAACTCGGATGCTTTAGGCCTACGTCAAGGAAGAGAGATGTCAGGGCTCTAGCCGTAACTTCACTGATTATGTGGAAGAAGAGACCAGGGGCGGCTCTAGGAATTTGGCCGCCCCAAGCAGTCATGCCTGCGGGAGGTGCACCGGAGCCGTGGGACCAGCGGACCTCCCGCACACATGACTGCGGAGGGTCCGCTGGTCCCGCGGCTCCAGTGGACCTCCCGCAGCTGTGGAGGCAGGGCGGCAGCCGGCTCCGGCGGACCTTCTGCAGTCATGCCTGCGGGAGGTCCCCCCGAGCCGCGGGACCAGCGATCCGTCCACAGTCATGCCTGCGGGAGGTCCAATGGAGCCGCGGGACCAGCGGATCCTCCGCAGTCATGCCTGCGGGAGGTCCGCTGGTCCCGCGGCTCCGGTGGACCTCCCGCAGGCATGACTGCGGAAGGTCCGCCGGAGCCGGCTGCCGCCCTGCCGGCAAAATGCCGCCCCAAGAGCGCGCTTGGCGCGCTGGGGTCTGGAGCCAGCCCTGGAAGAGACTATAACCTTCATTCAGGTTTCCTTAGCAAAATTAATCCATGTTCCTTATACTATGGTTGGCAGTAACATAGAGTAACCCCAAGGCCCTAGCAGGGAGGGGACAGTAATTCACTGTGACCATTCAGCTTTCCTTATATACTATGTTAACTCAAATCTGACTGGAAGTTCTGAAACTGACCGACAGCCCCAGGCACTCAATCAGGAACTCCACATTGCTTCTGCAACAGGCTGCATAAAACACCGCGGAGAACCTATCCGCTAGTCCTCCCTGGGTATGTGCATAGTACCCTGTCACTGTGCAGGAAGTCAGACTAGATCATCATAATGGTCCCTTCTGACCTTAAAGTCTATGAGTCTACGAGTCTCATTTGGAGCACCCTAAATAATTCCCTCCGTCCTCTAGCCTTTCACATACTTGCACTCCTGGGGCAAATCCTGGCCCCACTGAAGTCAATGGAAACATTGCCCATTTTGAAGTCAGTGGGGCCTGATCTTTAGGGAAAAGAAGGTGCTGAGGGTGTGTGGGCTGGTTTAACACAGGCTGCCTTTGCCAGGCATGGAGTCCGGAGCTGCTGCTGGGGTAGGGGTAGCCCTGTTACCCAAATTGAAAGGAGTGAAGCACCCCCATCTACTCAGCTCTTTGCCACTGTTTTTCCCCTCCCTGCGTTTGCTGTTTTCTTATTCCACTGGAATCAGCCCCTCGGTGTGATTGGTGGATCTGGCAGTTTCAGCTTTTAATACGTCCTCAATCATTTCTGGCTTCCCTTCCCTGACAAAAGCGCTCCCTCACTTGGCCATAAAACATTGCATAAAGCATTTCCCCTCATAGCCTGGCGGGAGAGAACTGGAACAAACCACTGGAAATTTCATCCTGCAGGCTGTTTTCTTTAACCCTGAGCGTGCCACATTCCCCAAGTGTGTCCATGTAACAATCATTCTTTGCACTTATACAGCCCCTTTATTGGACGTCTCAGAGCACTTTATCCCCATTTTACAGATGGGGAAACTGAGGCACAAGCAAGGTAGGTGACCTTGCCCAAGGTCGGTGGCAGTGAGGACAATGGCCAGGTCTCCTGACTCCCATTGCCACTTAGTCTATTCACCAGAATACGCTACCCTCCTGGTAGTATCCATGGAGGTAACTGTGGGCCACAGGGCTGCCCTGCTGCTGGCCAGTTGTAATAACAAGTGACAGTAGTGCAAGAGGCAAGTGGGGAAGGGGATTGGGCTGGAAGGTTGGCAGCTCACATACGTATCCTCAAGGACAGTAGACTTGAGAACAGGGTGAAATTAGGGGCAAAGTATCCTCACAGCTCTGTCAGGGATGCAGGAGATTCTGGAATCGCTTACTCCCCAATCCATGCTGCGTGACTGGAAGCCATTCAACCCTACCTGAGATGATTACAGGGGCTGGTGCTATCCATTTCACAGGTGGGCATACTGAGGCTCAGAGAGGCCATGTGGCTGAGTGAGTCCTGGGCAGAGCCAGGACCACAGCTCAGGCCCTGCACTCATTCCTTCAGGCCAGGCTGCTGTCCGGGAAGTTAAATTAAAAGCAAACAAAGCCAGTGTCCCTTAGAGCTGGGGGGGGAGGAAGCAAATAATTTCACAAGGAGCCACCTTGGCCAATAGAGCACTGCCTGGAACTCCCACCCCAACACACGCATGGGGAGGAAGCTCTCATCCCTGCTCTCCCCAGCTCCCGGATTATCTTGGCTGCACAGTCAATTAACCACACAGGAAGGTGAAAGTCAAGAATCATTTTGAATATCTCCCCGCCCCAACCCAGCCTGGTTCTCGTTCTGAACCCAAACCTTGCGAAGCCAGAGAGAGCAGCTCCCCCCCTAGAAACCAGAGACAGGCACAGAGGTTTGGTTACTCCGCGGCTCTTGGCATCGAGCCAGCAGGGGCACCGACTGCACTACAAACAAGGAAATGAGCGGTAATTTTCCAGCCCTACTACTGCAGCTGCTGTGAGCGCCCGATCTACGCCAGTGGGCACTTTGCACTGCGCCAACCACTCGCAGGGCCGTGTCGCCGCAGGGCAGGCAAAGCCATCTTCACCTGGAAAGGTCTGTAATGCAGACACAGGAAACGTAGTTCTGTACAGCAGGAGTGTTTTCGGGAGACCAACGGCACCACCCAATTCAACATGGTGTTTGGAGTGGGAGAGGCACCCCTGCCCATTACTGAAACCTTATTGGCTGTCTGGCTGAGAGGAAGAGAGACCTGTATTTTTGGGGTGGGCTTTGGAGACCCAATTTCCAATATAATTGGTGGGAGCTGGGTGCCCAGGTTCTCTGGGTGGCTTTGAAAAGCTCCATCTTTTTGCTCTTCTAATGACGTGCACAAAGTCACCCATACTGTCACAAACAACAGTTGGGAGGGAGAATCCCTGCAACCTCCTACAAGGGCTTTAGCTCCCCTCCCCCCACCACCTACCCATACAAAATTCAAGCACTGGTGTAGGGGCTTTGTCCATCGCTGGGCATTTTTATGTTAATAGAACCCTTGCCAGAGCACCTGTCTCCAGAGAAATGCACCTCTCCACATTCTAATCCAAATGATTAATAACATCCATTGTGCCTGGGTGTAATCTGGCTCTGAGTCACCCCGGGGGAAGAATCTTTGGCTTCACAGGGATCAGTGGAATCTGAAAACCCTCATCCCACATGTAGATCAGGACAATAGACTTACTGCTTCTTCACGGGCAGGTACCAACCCTCTCATCCCTAAGCAGAGAACAACTGATGCATGTAGCAGGTAACAGGACAACACATAGGAGTTGGTTCTTTGTCACAAGGGGAACCAAGAAGGGCACTGAGGTGAAGGAGTTTGCAATGCTGGATTTCTAACTGGCCCTGAAGCAAAGAAGCCTCTTGAATTGGCAAGGGCAGATACTATGAAGGACACACTTGGCATTGGCCACAGCTGCATTCTTTTACTTCTTCTTCTATGTTTTGGTTAAATCCTGCAAAGCTCAGGGATTGAGGCACAAAAACTCACAACACAGGAAGCAGTGGTGCCAATTCAGATATTTCTTGGATGGGGCAAATTCCAGTCCCTGCCCTCCCAGCAAGGACCCCCTTCCAGTCCCCATTGATTCCACTCCATAGGCACCCCAGGTCTACCTTGGCCATGGAGTATCCCCTCTCTCTGGTACCGTGAGCTGGTACCATCAGGTGTCAAGTTCTTGGCGTACAGGAACAGACTCCCTGTGCACCAGGTTCCCATACCATTTGGCCCGGGCGCTCCTCCAGCTGGATGGAGGGGCAGCCAGGCCAAACTTGACTGGCATTGCAAACCTATGTGCCACTCACTGAAATATGGCGGGCTTGTAAACTCCCTTGCTTGAATAGTCAGAGAAAGTGAATCAGATACCAAGACAGGCGCTGAGAAGATTGGGTTGCCAACTCTCCAGGATTGGCCTGGAGTCTCCAGGAATCAAAGATTATGTCATGTGATGACATCTCCAGGAATTTGTCCAACCAAAGTTGGCAACCCTATGAGAAGACCCTAAACGCATGCACGCACACTAAGAGGTACAGGCACCTGCCTAGGGGACTGAGATGCATTACACATTGCAAACCTGACAATGCCCTCGGCCCACCATCTTGCTTACGGCTAAACATCAATTCAGTGAAACACACAAAGACACAGCTCAGACAGAACAGGGAGCTCAGCAAAGAACGATCAGACAGGGACAGGAAAGTGACAGCAGCCAGGCGGACTAGAGGAAATGGTAAGGGGGGTGGGGGCGGCTCTGGCTTGCTTGGTTTCTGAGACAATTCTGCCCTCTGCTGGTCCACATCATTGACAGTGGTGGAGAGCAAAGATGCAGAACTTTCCTCTGGGCAGGTTTCCTGCAGTAACTCTGCCAGGTTCAGTGCTTTGGATCTAGCTTGTTTGCCACGAGGAGAATGCTCAGAGGCCAGCAAAGGACCGTTGTGCTCATCCTGTCTGACCTCCTGCATAACACAGGACATAGCACTTTCCCCAAATCAGTGGTTCCCAAACTTGAACAGCCTGTGAACCCCTTTCACTAAACTGTGAAATCTCGTGAACCCCTTCCTAAAAATGAATATTTCCAGGGATTTCAGTTTAAATTTCCTCAGTGTGATGGATAAGGTAATAATTGGAGATATACCAATCTCCTAGAACTGGAAGGGACCTTGAAAGGTCATTGAGTCCAGCCCCCTGCCTTCACTAGCAGGACCAATTTTTGTCCCAGATCCCTAAGTGGCCTCCTCAAGGATTGAACTCACAACCCTGGACTTAGCAGGCCAATGCTCAAACCACTGAGCTAGCCCTCCCCCTGCTTTGCTCTGCATAGCTCTTGGAAGTCCAGAACCACTCCCGGCTCCCCCGCTGATGGGGGCAGGCCTCAGGCTGCCAGCCCCAACTGCCCGGCCCCGCTCTTCCTGCGGCTCACGCTGTCTGCCCTGCAACCGGGTCCCACCTGCTGCCTCCAGTGCCCGGGGTCCTCTGGCCGCCATTAGTGAAAATTTTCTGGCGAACTCCCTGTCAGTTCTGTGAACCCGCAGGGGTTCGTGAACCCCACTTTGGGAACCACTGCCCTAAATGATTCCTGCTCACTGCTGCTGCTTCTGTCATTCTGTCTCTGAAGGGCCTGGACCAACCTCAGGTCAGTTTTCAAGAGCAGAGGGGTGTGCATTTGTGCCTGGCGAAGAAAGAGATACTGGGTGTCTTCCTAGAGTATATTGCTGGGAAGCGGTCAGCCAGCCCCGCATGTTAACATAGGCGTTTTAAAGGAAAAGAGAGAGACTTGGATCATTTTCACAATTCGCGTTTGCACAGCACTTTGAAAGTGCACAGCATCATTGGGCTAGATGCTGCTGTCCTTGCTCAGACAAAACTTCCCTCTAAAGTCATGATATATTATTATTTTAACTGGGCAAATGAGAGACAGGAGAGGAACACCACCCACTGAGAGCTGCCATGAAATTATTTCATGCTCCTGGGTTTTAAATAATCCCCCTTCTATTCTCCCTCTTGACACCATTAGGGCTACTGTGAATTTACCACATCTTCATATAACTTTTCTGCTACTTCTCTCTCCAACACAGACCCCATCCCCACCCCCACTCCCTACTTTATCAGCTCCAACATCATATTAAGTGGTAGCAGGGTACATAGGGTGACCAGACAGCAAGTGTGAAAAAATCGGGACGGGGTGGGGGTGATAGGAGCCTATATAAGAAAAAGACCCCAAAATAGGGACTGTCCCTATAAAATAGGGACATCTGGTCACCCTATGGGTACATGGCATTAACATAATCCAGTCTTTCTGCCTCTTTTATCCTGGAGAGATTGTGCTCATTGATGTTTCCAGAGACCTGTCAACTTCTTATCAGAGTTCATATTGCAATGAGGCAATGATTTTAGATCTCCAACTGTTTTTACAGCTGAGGAAACGGAAGCAACAAGAGGTTAAGTGACTTTGCTGAAGATCAGAGCATGAGCCAATGGCAGAGCTAGGAAAAGAACCCCAGGCTCCTACTTCCTTAATCATATGTCCTGGCCGCTGAAAAACAGCCACCTTCATAATGTTCTGTATTCTCAGAAAAGGGTAGATGAGTGTGATTCCAATACACGAACACCAATGTGGGGTTTATT
The DNA here is from genome assembly GCF_020497125.1 of Mauremys mutica. Lineage (NCBI taxonomy): Eukaryota > Metazoa > Chordata > Testudines > Geoemydidae > Mauremys > Mauremys mutica. The sequence continues at coordinate 75,377,861 of NC_059082.1, read as the reverse complement.
AGTCATAAACTGCCAGTTAAACAGCACAGGAAGGTGACTCAAGTTTCCTCACACTTCATTTTTTCACTTAGCATGTTACAAGATTTCTCTCTGTTTACAGGGAACATCTCCCAGACGAGGATGAGAAATGTTATTCAGGGGAACAGAACCTTTACAAGTCAACAGGCTGCCAGTTAACCCGTTGACTGCTAGCATTTTCCATCTTGCCAGCCGAAGGAGAGCAGAGGATAACAGACAATGTATGTCTGTGTATATTTCAGAGGGGATACTTGCAACATCTTTCCAAACTGAGTTCCTGATAAGATCTTGCTTCATAGTGATAAGGAAAGTCGGTTACTGTTAAAATAAATTTGTTAGTCTTTAAGGTGCCACAAGTACTCCTGTTCTTTTTGTTAGGAAGACTGCCTCCTTATCTGTCCCTCTTAAAGCAACAATTACAGACCCCTGAGTTAAAGTTGCTAGGGGGCTCTCATCCCAGGGCTGAACTCTGCAGACTCACCTAGTAAAACCCACGTGTGCTGACTTGTTCTTAATTCTTAGCCCAGGGTAAAGTGAAGGTTCATTCTTTTTTATTCTTTGTGCCTCTGAAAAAAAATAATGAAAAACAAATCACCTCACTGTGACTTTATGGATGAAAGGTTACACATGGAAAACTCACGAAAGTCAAAGTTAGCCACCGCAACTCTGTTCAGGCCCCTTGCCTGGTGTTTTCTAAAGTTATATAGAGTAAGGAATAAAAGTTAGGTGCGGTGTAGCAGTTACAGTTACCATGGGAACCATAACCGGTGTGTGTGAAAATTCCACACCAATCGTTTGCATCAAAACAGTTTCTTGCATTTAAAACAACAGGAGTGAATGACCATCAACCAAAACTACAAGCCTGGCCCTACAAGGAGCTGATTTGCCTAAGGCAGGGGTTCTCAAATGGGGGGTCAGGACCCCTCGGGGGTCACAAGGTTCTTACATGGGGGGTCGCAAGCTGTCAGCCTCCACCCCAAGCCCCGCTTTGCCTCCAGCATTTATAATGCTGTTAAATATGTAAACAAGTGTTTTTAATTTATAAGGCGGGGTCACACTCAGAGGCTTTCTATGTGAAAGGGGTCATCAGTACAAAAGTTTGAGAACCACTGGCCTAAGGTCACCCTGAGCTAGGAGCACTGAACCCACAATACAGATTTTACTAGCCATGTTTTAATCACTGAGACATGCTTAAGAACATAAGAATGGCCACACTTGGTCAGACAAATGGTCCATCTAACCCAGTATCCTCTCTCCCAACGGTGGTTAGTTCCAGATGCTCCAGAGGGAATGAACAGAACAGAACAATTTCGAGTGATCCATCCCCTGTTGGCCAGTACCAGCTTCTGGCAGTCAGCGGTTTAGTGGCACCCATAGCATGGGGTTGTGTCCCTGACCATCTTGGCTAATAGCCATAGATGGATCTATCCTCTGTGAATTTCATTCTTTTTTGAACCCAGTTATAGTTCTGGCCTTCACAACATCCCCTGGCAACAAGTTCCACAGGTTGATTGTGCATTGTGTGAAGAAGTAGTACTTCCTGTTGTTTATTTAAAACCTGCTGCCCAGGAATTTCACTGGGTAATCCCTGGTTCTTGTGTTGTGTGAAGACCCTGGTTTTGAGTTATGGGAGGTGCAGAGTCTCTTCATTTTCCACTTCTGAAATCAGAAGCGTCCTAGGTGCAAAAAAGCAGCCAAATATTTGTTTAAAGTATGAATGAAGCGCCCGTTTTCCTCTCCATACTCTCTCTCCCACCCCAAACTGACTGTTGCTGATCTTCCTGGGGAAAATATTTTCTTTGGGTTTAGACCACGCAAGAAAATAAATTTCAGCCTGAGGGTTAATCTTTGTGGATACGTCTAAAAAAGGCTTAAAGGACAATGCTTCCAGCTCTGACCTCAGCACAATGCAGTCAAACTGCTGCTGCCGCACCAGTGAGCTGCTGCACCAGTGAGCTGCAGAAGCAGAGTACCTTGAGATTTATTGTTAGTGTCAGAAAGGCTGCCCCGAATCCAAAACTCTCTGGATATCCCCCTTTTCTAGGGCTCTGCTTGTAGGCTCAGGACTGAGCCCAGAGAGAGAAACAAAGACGCAAAGTCACCAAATGAGATCCTGGGCAGCATCAAGCAGTCAGAATTGTAACGATAGAGACTGATTCCAGCTTTGTCAAAAGAAACCCCTGCAAGAAATCCTTGGAGCTCAGTGTGACAGATGGCAATTTCCCAGCAATATCCGGGACAAACCTCACTGAATGAAGCTGAAGTATTTTGGGGTCCATTGTATTAAAACCGCAATTGTTTGCGTGTTATGGTGAGACTGTATGCTATTTCGCTGGGATGAGGGGGGTTTATGTTAATGAACTTCCTCCACTGAGCAGCTCTTTGAAGCTTCACCCCGGGGAGTGGGCCCATTGTCTGGCTGATTACCTATTCAACATCTCTTCAAAGGTTCAAACTGGATTCTCTGGAGACTAGCAGACAAAGAAAGGATGTTGGGATAAAGAACCTGGTGGCGAATTGACGCAGGGCTTTTGTTCTTATGCAGCCAGGCCCTCTGGTCCACAGAGGGCCCCAATCCTTAGGGAAGGGTTGGAAAGACTTTGACCTATGAAGGCCCCTTAGTTCTCATTTTGAGCAAAAAGTGCGATGAACTTGAAAACCCGGGGGAAATCCCTGTGGGGGAAGAGGGACATTTTGAAGGACTGCTCCTGCCAGAGCCCTTGTTGGAGAGGGACGGTCTCTAGTAAGCTTATTCGCATGCATGTCGGTTCTTTTATTGTTTCTAATATGTTTTCTCTGTAGTGCTTTTACCTTAAGAATAAAATAGGCTTGCTTGGAAAGAACAGTGTGGTCACTTATCACTGGGGCAGTTATCCCGTGTACCCTCTCTGAGGGGAGAGGCAAAGCAGGCCCGCTTAGGCAGACTGTCTTTTGCTGGGAATTACACAGTGACGGCAGGGACCTGTTCAACCTGGAAATACCCTGGTCAGAAGGGAGAGAGACACAGGCCTCCACCCAAGAGAGGTGATGGCTGGGAAGCCTGCAGTGGGTGATGCCCTTAAGGACATAAGAAGGGCCATACTTTGTCAGACCAATGGTTCATCTAGCCCAGTATCCTATCTTCCAATACTGGGCCCTTTGCTGGACCTCTGAGGGGAAATAAAGGTGTAGTTGCCTACAACTGTGACACTCGTTGTGTAAAATACAAGTCAATGACCATTTGTTCCTCCAGGCAGAGGATAACATCATCAAACAATCGACACTATTTTAACCAAACTGGATCTATAGAGAAATTACATTTGGCAACTGCTCTGTGCTGGAAATTCTCTCCCAGTCCCTGTCCTTCCAGAAGTCTTGAGTCTTTAAATGTCTCTTGTGGAAAGAAGCCAACACTTTCAGCATCTATGTAGCAGGGTGGACCCGGCTCCTGCCCGGAGGGGCTTGAAATGCTGCCTGCCAGGGCTTGAGAGGGGTGGCTCTGCAAAGTGGCCACAGCTGGGGCCACGCCCCAAACTGAAGCCCTGGGGCTTATAAGAGGCAGGGAAGCCAGAGCCCAGAAAGTCTCTCTCTGGCTTCAGAGAGGGATGGGCCTGGCTGCTTATGAGCAGAGGTTAAAGTACCTGGGTGAAGCAGGGCTGGGAACAGGCTGAGGAGCTAGGGAAGCTCCAGCCTGGAAAGCCCCAGGCTGCGGCCTAGCAGTGGGCCATAGGTACTGTGGGTTTCAGAGGGCAGCCCAGGGGTAGGACAAAGCAGCAGGTCCAAACCCCTTTTGCCTGTGATGAGTGGGCTGATACTGCAGTCTGCCCCAGGGTGTGGGGCTAGACCATGACTGTCAGTGGCCACTACTGAGGCAAAGTGGGGATAGTAGTGTGGCGGTTCCCCTGGGAGGGGGAGACCCAATTATAGTGAAAGGGGCACCGGGTCCTGGGAGGGACACGGGGCCGATAGGAAAAAGGGGGGATCACCGGCCTGCAGAGGGCGCTCTGGGCTGAAAGAGAGCAAATTCCCCAGAAAAACCAGCAGGAGGCACCGCGGCGGTGAGTAGCCCGTTTACAATCTACAACGGAGACAAAATTAGAGATGAACATCCCAGCTCAGAGGTGAACTTTGCAGCTGGGCTGTATTGTTACAAACTGGACTAAAACCTGGAATATAAAAAAAAGCAAAAACTTTCTTAAAGTTTAGAATTGTAGGCAAACTTAATGGCTCTTCCCCAAGAGAAAAAAAAAACACCTATGTAATAAATAGAAACTGGGATACTATTTGGAAACTGCTTGAATTCATATTCACACTTGCTGAGGACTGAAGCTCAGCATCATCTTCATACAAATTCACTCTCTCAGATACTGAAGTCATGTCTGCACTAGAAACTGCTGTGCTGGGGGAAAGCAGTTCAGCATGGTCAGCAATGGTAAGGTGGTGCAATATGAGGGGCCTAAACTGTATGCTAAGATACATGTCTAATCCATGCTGCATCCCTGCTAAGTGCGAGGCTGCAGTATGGATCAGCAACATGGCTGGGTTCCATCTCGTCAATGCTGCAAGATGTTTTACTGTGTAACAACCTCGGCCCCTATGACCCTAGTTTCTACAGCAGAGGGAGAGCTCAAATGTGCAGACAGTGTAAAATGAACACCGAGGAGAGAGCGATACTCTGATCTGGAGGTATCAGTGGAGTTACACCAGGGAGGATATTGGCCCACTGTATAATGTATTCTTTGTCCAGCTACGTGCGATGGTGATGGCTATTACAACTTGATGGGAGAATACAAGAAAAGGATGCAAGAAGAGAAAGATGAGTCTTATGGAGAAGAGGAGAGACTGAGGTCTGACTCCAATATGATTTCAGCTTCAGCATTCTGAGCCAGGGACTGGCTCCAATCTCTATAAAACTAGGACTTGCAGCAATACCTAAGTCCCTGAAAGAAAAACCTTATCGTGGGCTTTGCAGCCACCTACTATGGATGTGTTTAGTTTAATGTTTGGCTGCTAATGCTGGCTCGGTTTCAATCAGGAAAAACACAGCCAGGCTGTAAGGCCATGGCTGGAGAAATGTCCACACCCACTTATAAATACAGCTTTGAGTCTCCCACACCCATTGCAATAACAGCCTGCAGCTTATGGTTACAGAATCTGAACATTTCCAGGACACGAGTATTTTTATATACAAGGGGACTCGTTTGGAGAAAGTGAAACTCCCTTAGTAGAAATGTAGAAGGGCGCCCCCGTGGCTTGCCACCCCAGGCAGGCGCTTGGAGCGCTGGTGCCTGGAGCTGCCACTGACCTAGGCCCTTTGTTGAGAGATTCTCAGGCCTAAATTGCGTTTGCCTTTTGCACAGGCGTGAATTTCACTCTTTACGAAGTTCCACTGTATCTGGTCAGGCATTTCTGACATGCTTGTTACAGTGGGATCCGAGCACTCTGTTACCCTGCGTGTGTCTTCGCACAAGGCAAAAATACATATAAAGATGGTGAATCTCAAACGACAACAAAGCGAATTACATTAATGACAAAGCAAGACACACTGGTCTAGGATTAATTAAACCAGTCTTTAATGTTTATGTAGGAAACTGTAATCTGGGATATCCATGGGGAACACAAACCAGGATCTGTGATGTATTTCTATTATGTATTATCAAGATTGAGGTCCCATTGTGGGAGGCACTGCACAAACACACAGGAGATGCCTACACCCTTTGAGTTAACTGATTGCTAATTAACTCAAGGGAGCTAAAGCCTTTGTAAAGTTAGTCAGGACACTTCCAAAACATTTGTTCCAGGCTACAAATGTCTGTGGTTTACACTAGAGATCAGCCTACCCCAGAGAAAACCAGACCAGACAGACAAAGGTTGTGTGACATACCCACAGTTACGCAGGAGGTCTGTGGCACAGCATACAACCAATTCCTGCTCTCCAGCACCCTTACTCTAACCGACCACCGTGTTGAACCACTTTAAAATATACTACTTTTAACAAAGCCCCTGCGGAGCACTTAGCTCACTAGAAGCTGGCTTGATTTTTTCTTTTAATATCTTTCTGTGCCGTTTTCATTCCTATCAAAGGTGCTGGATTAAACAACAGGCTCATCCCCTGCTTGGACTTGGAACTTGCAGAGAAGTTTCAGAATTGGCCTAGGACCTCACAGCAATTCCTACACCAAGAGATGAGTGCCACAAACACTGAGCTTATTGCAGGTCGGGCTGGAGAAGCTGGGCTGTCAGAGGGAACCTTCTGATTCCAATGTGGGTGAGAAACACCCTCGACTTGCTGGCAGAGTAAATTGCTTTTTGCAGAACTGCTCTTCACTTCCAACGTCTGGAAGCCCCAGCCATCTCTGCTAAAGCAATCACTATTTCAATGGCTGGCTGCCCCCGATTCCTCAGCTTTTGTGCAGTATGTTTTGGCAAACTCCAACCCAGATCAAATTAATTAGTTAATTTCTATGCTATTTCCTTATCATCTGCCCTTGGCTCCCTGCTCTTAAAAAGCACAAGCCTTGATGCTATTCAAGATTCCATATGCTTTCTTGATATTCCCTCTTGCTCATCTAAGGCCTGGACTACGTTACAAACTTATGTTGGTAAAACTACGATCCTCAGGGGTGTGGAAAATCAACACTCCTGAACAACAGTTATACCAACCTAACCCTCAGTGTAGACAGAGCTATGTCGACGGGAGGGCATCTCCCATCAACATAGCTACTGCCTCTCAGGGAGGTGAAGTACCTACACTCAGGGCCGCCGAGAGCGGGTTCAGGCCCCCGGTGAAAAAAATTTTTCGGGCCCCCAGCAAGGGCAGACCAGCTAAACAGGGCCGACGAAGCCGGGCCCCAGGCCCCCCTTCCAGACTGCCTGGTCCCGGTAATTTGTACCAGCTCTCCCCTCCAACCCCCCATCGGCCCTGCCTACACTGACAGAAGTTCTGCTGTTGGCATAGGTAGCATCCACACTAAGCATTACTACAGCATGGTGTAAAAGTGTTTATCCACCGAGCTGTAACCCTGTTTTTAACAGCCCTCTTGATTTTCCTCCTCCCCAGCCTCCTGTCTTTTATACTTTGCAAACCCACAACCCCAGGCCCGCTCCACTCCCTGCTGAACACTCCGTTGGCTGCTGGCCTGCTTTTGACACATTGGTTTTATTGCCTCTTCTCTATCCCCAGATCCCCTCCCGTTTTTCCACAGAGAATTGTCCGGGGTCCAAATAAAACAAGCCTCTTTTCCAATCTCATTTTCTTCCCTCCATTTTGAATTCCTGCAACCCCGGGGAAATAAACACTGACACTGGAGCTTCTTTGCTGCAAAGAGCAGCTCTCCGAGGCTGTGCGTTATTCATCCGCTTGGCAAGTAAAAAGACAAGTCAAGTCAGTGCACTGCGACTTTTACTCGTCTCTCAAGCATTCCAGTCTGACTTGGGGTGAGAAGACATTAGATGCCGACACGTTCTGGCACCAGGATCCTGCCTAGATCTGATCATTTTAGTAACAAGGGTCTGTGATAAAATATAGAAATATTAAAGACAAAAAGCAACGGCCCCTTAAAGTGACCAGTAATGTCCGTAGCAGGTTTAGTCCCTCTCCCGGCAGCACTGGGGAAAAAGTAGAGCTATGCAGCATTTCCCTGCCTTTCCGGTTACCAAGATGGAGCCTGGAAACTCATTTTTGCTGCTTAAACATCTGGGGTAGCCTGGAAGCCATCCCAGATGTGAAATGCTAAATAAAACTCTGACCCACACATACATTTCCCAGTCTGACTCTTCTCTGGGGACAGCACAAGCACTGGAGATCTTCATGGGGCAGGCCCTTCTGCATCCGAGAGCCTGTAGGTTAGACTCTCGTGAGAACAGCCTTCCAAGGTCGCTCTTTGGTAAAGGAAGTCTGAACTGAGTGGTGTTGCTGCACTTTACATAAGACCAATCATGTTTCGCTATCGCTTGCACCAACATAAAGAAGGGAATAATATAACCCCCACACTGCTCTCTCACCTCCCAGGCAAAGAGCCCTACAAATTAGTGAATCACACCCTACAACCCCCCATGAGGCAGGCAGTATCTCGCCCCCTTTTACGGATGGGGAAACAGCACCGCACGGTTGAGTGCCTTGCTCAAGGGCGTACAGCAAGGGGAGCAGCAGAGCTGGGAATACGAACAAGCCCTTCTAAGTCCCTGGTCCTGTGCTTTCACAGCTAACCCCTGGTCCGTCTCAGACAGCTCTGTCCTGCGAGGTGCCAAGCTCTCCAAATTCCCACCGAGCGCAAGGACTCGGGCCAGGAGCACTACGACCACTGGATGATGGGGCACAGGGGGCATTTAGGACTCAGCGCTGTGATGATTTCCACAGTGATCATCAGTGAGGCAAGAAGAGTGTGTCTACACTGCACCTGGGAGTGAGCTTCCCAGCCTGGCTCCACAGACTCACGCTAGTGCGCTAGAAAGAGCTGTGTAGACAGCGCTTTGACCTTCCAGTCTGGCGCTGAAGCCCAGCCTCCCAAGCCGGAGTTCCAGCTGGAGCTGGAACGTCTACACGGCTGTTTCTAACACGCTAGTGAGAGCCTGTGAACCCAGGGTGGGAGGCTTGTTCCCAGATGCAGTGTACACATACCCCCCCTAGGGCCCACTGCTGGGCAAAGCAGATGTCCACATTAGGAATGTCTGGGCCTGTACCCAGCTGTGTTTGCACCAGCAGCTTCTGCTGTCGCACTCTGCCAACTAAGCCTGGCTTCAGCTCCCCGTTCGCAGAAGCAAAGCTCCCCATATGCATCAACAAGGAAGATGGCTGGTGAGAGCCTGTACACAGTGGAATGAACAGGGTCAGAGTTGGATGGGGGAGCACTTATCGCTCTTGACTACCCAGTCACATATCCCACCCCCCCCCATACGAAATTCTATTAGACTCTCACCCAGAGATGAAACCAACAGGGTTCCAGGGCCGCCCAGAGGATTCCGGGGGCCTGGGGTCTTCGGCGGCGGGGGGCCCCCACTTCAGCGGTAATTCGGCGGCGGGGGGTCCTTCCGCTCCGGGACCCGCCGCCGAAGCGCAGCCAGGTCTTCGGGGGTAATTCGGCGGCAGGGGGCCCCCGCAGTGGGTCTTCGGGGCACTTCGGCGGCAGGTCTCGGAGCAGAAGGGCCCCCCGCCACTGAATTACCGCCGGAGACCCGGCTGCATTTCGGCAGCGGGTCCCGCTTCGGCGGCGGGGGGGTCCTTCCACCCCCGAGCGGAAGGACTCCCCAACGGCGAAGACCGACCGGGAGCGGAAGCAGCTCCGGGGCCCCCAGAGCGAGTGAAGGACCCCACTCCAGGGGCCCTGAAAAACTCTCGTGGGGGCCCCTGCGGGGCCCCGGGCCTGGGGCAAATTGCCCCACTTGCCCCCCCGCTCTGGGAGGTCCTGCAGGGTTCTACAGAAATTACTCTACGAAACCCAGAGCTATGAATAGCAATCTCCTTTCTATAGGCTTTTTGGATCCATCCTGCAGAATTCTGTGGCAGGGGTGCGGTTTTCGCCTCAGGCCAACAGGATGGCTCGAACAAGCCGCCAGAAAGACGGCCATTCTCTGCTAAGTGCTACAGCCGCTTTCCACAGCCTGAGCGCACTAGCCTCTCCCACACCCCACTCACTGCTCCCCACCAGGAGAGAACGAATGGTGACACTGAGGCAACGGAAAACAGGATTTATCCTGTAGAAAAGGAACCGTCAACCGCACAAAGCCACTTCCTCCTCTGCCAACTGCGTCGGCACCCTGCTGCTGGGTCTTTGGCACACTCATGGGCCTTAGCTGCAGGTCATCACCTTGGGCATACAGCACTGCTCCTTCGAGTTTAGCGGTACCTTTGCATTTGGGGAAACTGTGTTCTCTGGGCACTGGGGAGCCGGGCCTTCATAGTGTGGCTGAGTGTTAAACTATGTAGGTTTTATTTAGGGTGGAAACATTCAGCTCCATAGCTATAGGAAATGCCATGTTTTCAAAGGAGACCTGACTCTGCCAGAACCCCGTGACAGCCTCAGTGGAATTCTCTCCCCACACAACCAGAATGGCTTTCCACTTTCCACGTGGAGAATTCTCTCTCCGGTGGCTTTTTTAAGGCCAGGGCACCAGACCTACCATTTCCCTCACAGCAAAAATCACACCCCAGTCTTGATACTTGCATGATCCTGCTGCTATGCCTGTCCCACTTACATTTACTATATCATGGAATAAGGAAAGGAACCTGCTGCAAAAGCAAAGCCGAAGCAGAAAAGAGAGCCCCCTTCCCCCTGAGAAAGGATTAACCAAAGGGTCCTGTTAGAACTGGCACCTCTCTTAGCCCTTTGAAGGGTTTCCAGGGTAAATCCAGTGTGCGCAGATGATTAAGCAGCGGCCGTAGGGCTGGTGTGAGTGACATCAGGTCTCTATAACAAGCATTGTAACAAAGGAGGCGACCCCACCTAAGGTATCAGAGGGTGCGCTGACGGAGCACTTGGGAAGTTTTTACTTGTTGGGAAGGAACTACCACCAAGTAGGTATGGGGGGGCCTTCAGCTCCTACCAAGACAAAGATGACCAGGGGACCTCTAAGGCCTTATGTTACTAGTAACATCTGGTAACAGCAGTTTGCCCAAATAAAACTCGCTTGAACATTTCATCCCTAGTTCAAGGCAGAGCTGTGTTTTCTTCGGGAGTTTAACTAGCTTCAGGCTTCTGACTCTGACAGGATGGGGAGGGGCTGCACTGCCCCAGTCTAGAGCAGGGACTCAACGCGCAGGGTAGAACGGTCGGAGCCTTGTTCAAGCAGCCAAGTGTCCCTGAAAGACGTTTGAGATGTTCCCATTCAGGGACCCACGCTCGGGAAAGCGAAGCTGTGCACAGCTCTCCGTAGGAAACAGGACTGAGAGCAGCAAGTTTATTGTGCCTGGGCCATCACCTGGCACTGGTTTTCTATCCCTGCTGCCCTGGCCCGCACGGGGACCAAAGGCGAGAGGATCTGCAGCCCATATCCGCTGTCCTGAACCGTGCATTCCCCTTCCAGTTATCTGCTATCAGACTGCAGCATCTCATTACAAACCCACCAATTTAGCTGTGGCTCCCAGCAAGATCTCACACAAAGAAATCTCTCTTCTGACTGTGCCCAATCCCATCAAGCTGTTCTGATGACAAGCCTTGCGCCCCCATAATGGGAACTGCATCCTTAATCTACACATTGACTTAATTCTCTTTGTGGTTAAATTAAAAGTGTGCCGCTCACCCTTTGGTCTCTCAGATACACACGATCCTCCCCTCTCCTCACCCACCCAGGACCCTCCATTCATTGTTATCCTTGGCTGGAGAGTTTCCTTGGGGAAATAATGTGGACAAGCCTTTTAAACTAGTCACATGACTTTCCAGTCACCGCACACAACCACCTCCCCAGTTTCATCTTGTACCTCAGCAGGACGAGATACAGACAGGACACGAGATGTCCTGCTAACTGTGGCAAAGGTTCTGCTTAGCCAAGAACCATCACCCCCTCCTCCCACATTCTTCCCCACCCCTTCAGTACTGGCATTCCTCCCCTGCTCATGCTCATTCTGAACCCCACCATCAGGAATTCAAGGGCACGGTCACAATCTTGTGTTTTGCAGTCTCATGTTTGTTGGCAGATCTACTCCACGTTTTTCCTTTGCTATGAGGATGGCTACTCTGCCCTCCTCCCCCTAACTCAGCAGCTGGGTAAATCTTAAATGGTTAAAGCTGCTGCCAACTAAGATACAGACATAATCCACACACATCAAGCCCTTAGCCGGGAATTATACAGACACAACCTGTGAGGCAAATGCCTGCACAACTTCACAAACGTGGGTCTAGCCCTGCCGTCCTTACCTAGACCTTCCAATGATTTCAAGGGGAGCGCTAGGTAGGTAAGGACTGCAGGATCAGACTGTGTCCATCACGCTGCAGCAGTGCACGGTACATCACGGCATGTGCAACTGCACTTACAGAACGGTTGCATGGAACACATCAGCTGAGACGCTAAACTGACACCAGGTATGGTCTCAGTTACACACGTCTTGGAATTCTTCAGTCAGACTGTTCCTTATAAAAATCCCTGTTTGTTCAGGCATCTACTCACAGGCTCAGTCCAGTTAGAAATGCAGCACAGCAGGTGATCAAGCATGGACAAACCTTACTTTAGACACGGAGTGCATCTGACAAAGCCAACTTTACTCATACATTTGAATATTCCCCAGGACATTAGTACTGCCATCACAGCTGTCTCAGGCACTGCAGTCGGCCAAGGTTTTAGCCCCTCTATTGGTTACAGTATCAGTACAGGTGCTCAAAAAGATTTCTTCCCCTTCCAATCAATCCTTTTCCATTTGCCAGGCCTGGCTTCCCTGGGTTTCTAATGGAGCTGAAATTAACATGCCTGGCTGTTCTCCCCCCAGCCCCCGTTTGCATCATCAGAACAGTCCAAGAAGCGTGTGGCTTCAACTCACATCCACCCACAAAGCAGGAGGGTCCATATCTCGGCTCTGGGAACGCAGTTGTGTCACCCCAAGGTTCTTGGCGCTGTCCGTATAATCTTGGGCTTTTTAACCACAATTTCTCAGCAGCAGAGCGGGAGAGGCAAAACAGCAGCAATGAACAGACATTTTGAAACTGGATGCCGTTTCCTGCCAGATGAATGTTCTACGGAAGGTCAAATGTCAAGCTTTATTGTTCTACCCTGTAAGGTCCTGAGCACCCTAAACTCCCATTGGTACACAGGCCTGTGGCTATGTCTACACTACAAGCTGGAGGGGGGGGGGGTGATTCCCAGCTCATCAGATAGGCTCACATTGAGCTGGCATGTTAAGAGTAGTGTAGCTACTGTAGCACGGGCTAGCTGTGCCTGAAGCCCATGAATGAGCACTCAGCATGGCTAGCTGTGCCACCGCTCCCCTACTACTGTTTTTGGCGCGCTAGCTCGAGGTCTAGCATGTCTATGTGAGCTGGGAATCACGCCTCTTGCGCCAAGTGTAGACGTCCCCCTCAATCCCAACTGGGACAGTCCTCCTGCTACTTGGCTTTTCCGACTCCAAGGAGCTTTCACGCAGTAGAAAGGAATTAACCGTAGCCACATCCTAGACTTATGGAGCGGGAGGTGTGGGAATTCTTTCTCCAGCGGGCACAGCAGAAAATAAACAGCCCTGGGTGGCAAGGCAAAGGGGTCTCCGTGCCACCCTTGTCATTCTGGGCTGCTGCTGAGGCCCCCAGCATAAACTGGAGAGCCTCATGCTGCTCTCATTTGCAGCAACCTTCCAAGAGTTGCTAAATAACCTGGAGCAGCAGAGAATCTCCTTAGCACGCCACACTATGGAGACTCCCCTGGCATCCTCCTCTCGCCCCTGGGGCTTGAGGGAGGGGTGGAGAGGCAGTGTGGGGATGACTCAGCACCAAGAATAATCTCCCCTGGCCAGCTGTGCCTCCGGAATGGGGCACAGAGGCTGTAGTGGAGGGGAGAACCTCTCCCCATCTCTCTGGGGAAATACCACTTGGCTCTGAGAGGGTGGAGCAGTTTGCCATTCAAATCTTGCTGAACGTCAGCAACATGGGGTTTGCAACTGTTTCATGAGCTCCCTGCCAATTGCAAAACCAGCCCACTGCCATCGAACATGACACTGCACTAACGAAAACAGTCGCAACAGCAACCGCCTAGCAACACATTTCTACTCTGTCTGTATCAAGCAACGTGCCTCTGGTGATCTTAGCTGAGACCCCAGTGGACTGTGTGGGGGAAGTAGGAGGAAATGCGTGTGGCACATGATGTTTGTGGTATGTTTGGCACTAAGTCTGCATTACATTCCTGGCCTCTCATGTCCACAAATATTTAACACCCATTAAATTCACCAGGGTAAAAAAATAATTGCCCAGAAGATGGATGAAAACATCCAAAATGTATTTTTAAAAAGCAGAAGCAGGGTTGACCGACTCTAACCACCCCGCCCTCCGGAAATTAGGGAGCTGGGAATCATCAAGAGACCCCCATTACTACTCATTAAGTGAGATGAGACTCTTGAGCATCTTTCAACTTCACAGCAATTTGCTGGGGATTGAAAAAATTAACAAGTGAAGAAGTCAGACTTGATTTTTTTTTTTTAAAAGCTTGGAAACGGTCGCTTCCCTTTAACCCTTCCTGTTTGGTTCACTCTCAAACACTCCAGTGCAATGGAGGGCTGAAAAACACTCTGAGGACCTGATTCTGGTCTCCCACTGGTGTAACTACACAGGCAGGATCAGAATCAGACCCTCCATTTCTAGTCTGGCCACGAGGTTTTAACCTTTCATTGGCAGGTGACACATTTACTGCAGTGGCTGAGTATTTATCAAGAACTGGAGCCAGGAGCATATCTAGCAGAATGGAGGGGAGGGCAGGCACTAGCAGAAAATCTGGGAGGCAGCAACAGGAGAGAAGAATATGTAAGGAAGCTGGAGAGAGCCAGAGAAGACAGAAGGAGAGATCCCTGCCTGCAGGCGCCCCTGGAAGGAAAATGAATAAAGGTAAGAAATAAGGTAAGATCATGAGGCCAGGCACGGTGGGAGCATCTGAGGAGCTGAGCAACAGGTAAGTTACCAATATCACTTACAGGCCTGTGAAAGGGTTAAATACTGCAGCCCATAAAACGTTCACCAGCCTATCCAGAGTGCTGGATGCCAAGTCCTTATTTAGTAAGAGCGATGAAAGAAAGATTCAGCCAGAGACTAGAATATTTCTAAAAGCATAAATTTTCTTTGGGAACAGGCCTCTGGCACGGCAAGCAAGCATCCCTCCCTGCCGCGGTGTCCATCAAAGCAGATGATTAAACCCACATCAATCATTTGGTGTAAACAGAGAGTCAGGGGACTAGGCCATCATGGCATGAGCAATGGCAACACACCTCTCTGCTTTGCTTTAACACTCATCTGGCAGCAAGTATCCCAGCCATGCCCCCCCTTCCAGGTTCTCTTAATGAGTTTGGGGCTGTGAATGTGTCACGTGTCTAGAGATTGCATGTGTTGAATTAGAGGCCAGTGATAGAGTCAAGCGGCTTGGCCCTAAAAATAAACACCCGGACTTAGATGGATTGATGCTCCCAGGTGGCTGTTCTCTGTTTAGCTGCTTTTTGTTTATTGGAAACCCGGTTGCTGATATCTGCAGACAGCGTCATCCAGGAGCAAGCTCAGCACACAAGCACATGGAGAGGTAGGAACGACCACATAAAAGAGAGAAGGAGAACAGCCTCGGAGCACTGACAATGGCAGATCTGAGATAACAGCCCACTCCCACGCGGTTACCACAGAACAGGATGCTGTTAACACAGCCGTACCATGCACACAGTCTGCCGGAACTGCCACGCTACTGCTGAGGAAAAAAGGCTTTACAAGTGATCTGGACTTCCTATGGGTGAAACTCCCGCCGATGCCTATACACTCACATAGGCCCAGGGAGAATTTCTTCCTGAAACAAGAAAGGGTTTTTAACTCTTGGGCACCAAGCGTCCCATCCCCTCTTCCAGACCCACTCTCTTTGCCCGACTTGCCTTTGCCAATTCCCCAGTCACCTGCTTTGGTCCCCATGCACCAGTCTGTCATTGCTTGCACTCCAGCTGTGCAACGTCATGCTCAATCTAACCTACTGGGGGCCAGATTCAGACCCGGCATAAGCAGGGACAAGTGCCCTAAGATCAACGGGGCGGTGCCTGCACACACCAGCTCTGAGTTTAGCCTCCAGTGTTTTGTAAACCCCGGGCACTCCTGGAAGTGGTGCCTCCACAGCACACGACAGCACTGAGACAACACATAAGGGCAGGGGCATTGTTTTTTACTCCACCTCTTCCTTCACCACAACACGCAATTTGTATTAAATATTTTAAATATATTAATTTTAAAAAAGTATTAATAAAAAGCGACCGAAGGACACAGCCGACAGAGTGAACGAGGACGTCTTCTGATTGCAAAGGGAGGGGGGAGGGTCTTCTGGTGATGTTCAGCTGGCTGGAGTATCCTGGATTCTTGCAAATTTGGAAGGGGATGAGTAGAAAAAATATACTAAATTTTATCTTCCTGGGTTGGGAGATTAAGAGGAGGATACTGTGAAGTTTTAAATATTTTTGGTAACCCCCCCTCCCCCCATTTCCAATTGCTTTTAGTCTTTAAGCAAATTTTCTGGTTTGGGGTAGCCAAAGAGTACAAAATCAGCCTCGTAAAGTTTGTAGAGCTGCTGCCTCCAGGCCAGAGGGATTTTGGCAAACCAGTCCTCCTCCCAGCTGCTGGCAGTCCTGTTCCGGTAGCTGGGGGGGAAGTGGAGGAGCCTGTCCACCTTGAGAAGCTGCAGCAGATGAGCCGCGTCTTCGTTGAGGGTCTCCAGCTTCCCAACAAAGTCATAGTCTATCTGGCACGGATGGCACAAGCGGTAAACTTGCCTCCAGTGCTCATTGAAAGGGGCCATCTTCTCTGTCCGGGGGTCCAGTAAGTACTGGATGAAGTCAGGGAAGGAGACTTTGAGGCCCGCCCTGAAGGCCTCGCTAACAGAGGTGGGGAGGTTGGTGTGGTTGGAGTAGAGCTTCAGCATGGGTATGGCAAAGCGCCGGTAGAACTCCTCATTCTCCAGCTCAAACTTGCTGCGGAAGGCAGAGATGAGCCGCACGAAGGGATCGCGTACAAAGAGGAACTTGGTGTATTTCTTCAGCTTGATCTTCATGAGGTGGCGGGAGAACTTTCCGTAGCGGCGCCAGAACTTGTTGAAAGTCAGGTGGGTGCTGGAGTTGTGGACGTGCTCTCGGGGAATGTCCAGGGGGTCCCGGTAGGGGGCACCCTGATCCAGCAGGCTCTCACTCAGCACGATCATCACCCGCTTCCAGTTGGTGCAGGCCACTTTGGGGACATAGCAATAGATGATGCCGTGGCGGTCATCCACGATCAGGTGGTTCAGCTCGTAGTTGGGGATGTCGTCAAAGGAACGTTCCTTAGCGGGGAAGGCGAAGCTGGAATTGGCACAGAACTCACGCAGTGTCCTCCGCCGCTCAGCCTGCAGCTTCTCCTGGTCCAGACTCACTCTGGCAATGCGGGTGGACCAGTCATAGCCTCTCACATTCTCCTCCAGGTTGCCCAAGACAGGCCTGCTGGAGCCCTGAAGTGGGGCCTGCTCCATCTTTCTGTTCAAGGGGCCATTCTGCCTCAGGCCAGAACTCAGTAGCTTCTCTAAAAACTCATCCACATCCAACAAGCCTTCGCGGTCTTCATCCTGAGCAGCGGTGGGTGGAGTGCCCGGTGCATGAGGCCTGGAGAAGGACGTGTGCAGGTAGAAATGAGCCGTCCCCACGTTGTCCCAGTACACGATGATCAGCAGGATCATGAAGACGGAACCCAGCACCACCGAGAGGCGGAACAGCCGTGCTCTGGTCATCCTGGCTGTTGCTAGGGTGGTCTCTTTCTCCTGAGTTCACCTCAGCCTCACACAGTGGTGCTTGGGATACCACATTGTGCTGCTGACAAGGAGCCTGGAAGGGTACAAAAAACAAAGTTAGTCAGTCTCCTGAGCACTCTGATGTAGAGCGACCCTGCAGGGTAACGGCTTCCATGTGGCCATACGTACTCCTCACCATAAGGTTTTGTATGACAGGTGCTGTATGAAACATCCTGTTCTCACCCAATTACACAAAGACCACTAGCCCTCATGAGGTTAAATAAAGGCCTTCCCCCTTGATGTGGCCCAGCATCAGACATACAAGTCGATAGCATAACCAGTTGCTGCCACCCTACTTACTGGGTTGCAGGCGGTTGGGGATCAGAAAGTGAAAGTAACTGGGTTCTTAGGCATGGTGCTGCAGGTTAGTGCGGACAGGCCCTGCCAAGAGAGGGCTCTGGCTACATTAGAGGATTGTTGGAGTCAAAGTCAGTTGTCATCTTCTGCAATTTTATCGTGAGTGTTGCAACAGTCGGTGTTTTTCTTAAGGACTCCTGCTCTGAGAGTCATGTGAGTACTTGAGACTCTCCACTTCCATTACAAAAAAATAAAAATAAGATTCCAGCCCTCATGAGATAAGCTTGTAAACATGAACCACTAAGTCTCAAAAAGCAGAAAGAACATAAAAATTAGACATAATTAATTTATTTAAACTCATTTTTTAAACCAATATTATTCATGTCGGGGGCCTGCCTCATGATTTTTGAATTCTTGACGTTAGCAATCCCATAATGTGGTCTGACCTCCTTCATTCAGATGCCCCTAAAGCCACAATACTGTGTTGAAAACAGAGATTCTATTAGGTGAATGGGCATGAAGGGTGTCATTGCTGGGGACATCAGAGGTCAAAATTCCTCTCTCTCTATGGACTGTGAGTTGGCCCAGTGCTATGCCTTATCTAATCTCTGTTCGAATGTATCCACGGATGATAACTCAATGACCTCTCTTGGCAGTTACTCCCTTGTCTATTTGCTTTTGCCACAAGGAGTTTTTCCTATGATTTAATCCAAACTTGCCTCTAATTTATAAAGGGACCAGGCCCCGATAAAAATCTTATTTAACGTTCTTCAGGGTTTTACATTGGCTGTGTGACTACTGAGATCATGCAGCTTCCGGGTTGCTCCAGCCAAGAGAAACCTGTCCTGGTTTTCTGGAATGTGTTCAGCAGGGGGGCCTCTTGTCAGGCCCAACATATTTTGCATTTCTTATAGCATCCCAGCCATATTAGCTAAGCCTCACACGCCCCGTGGCAGGCGGTGCTATCCAGTTACAGACAGAGAAACTGAAGCACAGAGGTTAAAATACTCGCTCAATGTCTGTCACCATAGATTGTGTCAGAGTATGGAACAGAACCCAGATTTCCTAACTTCCCCTCACTAGCTGCACATGTGGTCCCAGAGGGAGGTTTGTGGAAGGGAAACAGCTGTATACCCCACTCCCAAGCACGGATGCATTTTTTCTAAGCAGGGTATCCATGCAAGGTGAGGGCTGGGGAGCCAAGCAAGCTGAATGCAGTGGCCCTCAGCTCCTCCCCAATTTAGCTCTTCATTTAGTCAGACCCGCAGCGGGGAAAAAGCTTGAGAGCTGAGGACTGCCCCACAAGCAAAGCCTCTCCGGTGGCTTAATGCAAGGTAAGAGGGAGCAAGGAACAGACAGCGGGTCAGAGCAGCATGGCCCAGTGGACAGGACACTGGACTGGGACTCAGGTTCTCCATGGTCTATTCCCACCTCTGCCACTGACCCGCTGTGTGACCCTGACACGTCACTTCACCTCCCTGGACCTCTGTTCCCCCTCCCGTCAACTTTCTGTCTGTTTTGACTACAGAATCATTACAGCAGGAGCTCTCTCTTATAATGGGATTGTACAGTGCCTAGCACAAATGGGCCTCTCTCACTTGGGGCCTCTAGACGCTACTGTAATACAAATAATCAATAATAATACACAAGAGGGGAGAGAGACACTGAGTTGCCTTTTTGCACCTCACTCAGCATGGATGGGGAAACTGGCCAGCTCTGTTTATTGTCAATTTCACGTCTTAGTTGTGATGCAGGAGCCGGATTCTGCAGCATTCAGCTCTCACAAAACCCAAACTGTTTGCACTGAAACCGATGTATTTATTTACTTTGAAGTTTCATGATTTTCCCCCACCCCCTAAAATTCTATTTATTTTCTGTAAACAAAACCAAGGTTTTGGGGATTAGCATCGTTCAAAGGTCATCGCTCCTGATTCCCCCTCCCCCCCCAATCAACTCCAAATAATTCTTCTCCTTGCCCTCTTGCAGTATATCAAGACTATTCAGCCACTCTCTCTGCTCCTTAAAGGACCTTAGAAGCATCTTAGACAGTGCTCCTTTCATGAAGGTCAACTCAGACTAGTGAGGGCAGGACAACAGTTCAAATAACTAAGCTGGGACTAAGTTGGTGACATTTGGAAATTCAATTCATAAACCCCAAGCAATTAGTATTATTCTTTCAATTGCTGTAGCACCTAGGAGCCCTAGTCATGGCAAGGAGCCCATGGTAGTAGGTGCTGCACAAACGCTGAACAAAATAGATGATCCCTGCCCCAAAGAGCTTACAAGTAGCGGTAACGCTGTGAGCATTTGTGCACAAGTTAACTTCCTGCAAAATACACGTGATGCGTCACCCGCATTGATATTGATAGCACTACATGCACATGGACAAAGAAAACAATTTGGAAGGTAACTGAGCAGAGTCATGTTGGCAGCCAGCAGGATAGCAATGCACGTTGCTTGGCTCAGCAGCCAAGGGAAAAATGGTCTTGCAGTTAAAGCAGAAGGCCAGGAGTCTGGAGATCCAGAGTCTATTCCCAGCTCCCTGAGGGAACTTGGGCCAGTCACTTGCAGCCAAATTTTCAAAAGTGGCCTCTGATTTTAGAAGCTCAACTCAAGGCACCTTGAGCGCTCTCAGTGCCCACTGACTTCCAACGGGCGCTGTAGGCACTCAGCACTTGTGGAAACCGGCCTCTTGTTGGGCTCCCAAAAACTGACCTACCCAAAATAAGTGACCACTTTTGAAAATGTTGGTCTTGGCCTCCCTGTCTCAGTTTCCCCACCTGTAAAATAGGTACAGTGTAGGTGAGTATTATGACAGGGTAATTATGCTGTTTAGTTCATTAATCTTTGTAAAGCCCTTTGAGTTCATTGGATGGATGGCAGGCAGGGGCCAGGGAAGTGCAACACATTAGAGTGGTTAGAAGGTTCCCAGTATTTTCAGAGAAAGAATCATTTTTCTATTTTAAAACCTCTCTCTTGGATGAGATGTTACTTAGGAAGGTGAATAAAAAGGTGTTAACTGCACAATCGCACTCCCGAGGAGCATTTAGACTATCAACAGAGAAAAGCACCAATTAAAAAACCAACCCCCCCTAAAACCCAAAAGCAGCCCTTTCTGCTGACATCTCCATTCCGTTTAACAGCCTCAAAACAAACCATATCCACATCAGTTATGAAAACAAAACCATTCGTGCACATTAAGTAGCTCTGAAAGGAGCCTTTTCAAAACCAGCGCTGGGGTTCTTTCCTCCCAAAATGCTGAGGCTGTTTGCCAGCCAGTTCACACACACATGGCCTCTCAGGGCAGCAACAATTCCACGTCGTAAAGGGAGAGACATTAAAAATAAAGAGCACCGGCCAAATCCGAGCAGCGCCCGGCAACAGTACAACATCTGAAGCGTATTGGGATTCATGGCTAGGAGGGGATTCTTCATGGAACCTCGTGTGCTGCACCACACCCAATGGGCACGGAGACTGGGATGGGTTAGACAAACTCTGAAATCATCGGTAGTGAATTTTCTCTACATATGGGAAATTTGCAGGGAAGGGAAGAATCTAAAGAAGCCAAGAGCAAGGCCGTTGGATTATTGGCATGCAAAGTTAGCATGGGGTCAGCATCTGCTTTGAGACACTGCACTCCATCCAGATGAATCAGGATAAACAAAACACAGCAACCAAACCCCTCCCCCGGTTGTAAACTAAACAAAAATGGCGCAGAGGGAAAACTCCACAACAAAGTCCAGTAACACAGCTCTGGGTACATGTGCCCTGGAGACAATCACACTTCCCTCTTTCCCACATGCGAGCCAAAGCATCACAGAATCATAGAACTGGAAGGGACCTCGCGAGGTCATCTAGTCCAGTCTCCTGCACTCATGGCAGGACTAAGTATTATCTAGCCCATCCCTGACAGGTGTTTGTCCAACCTGCTCTTAAAAATCTCCAATGATGGAGACTCCACAACCTCCCTAGGCCATTTATTCCAGTGCTTAACCACACTGACAGTTTGGAAGTTTTCCTAATGTCCAACCTAAACCTCCCTTGCTGCAATTTAAGCCCATTGCTTCTTGCCCTATCTTCAGAGGTTAAGAAAAACAATTTTTCTTCCTCCTTCTTGTAACAACCTTTTACATACTTGAAAACTGTTATCATGTCCCCTCTCAGTCTTCTCTTTTCCAAACTAAACAAACCCAATTTTTTCAATCTTCCCTCCTCGGTCATGTTTTCTAGACCTTTAATAATTTGTTGCTCTTTTCTGGACTCTCTCCAATTTGTCCACATCCTTCCTGAAATAGTGGTGCCCAGAACTGGACACAATACTCCAGTTGAGGCCTAATCAGCACAGAGTGGAGCGGAAGAATCACTTTTCATATCTTGTTTACAACACTCCTGCTAATACATCCTAGAATGATCACTTTTTTTTTGCAACAGTGTTGCACTGTTGACTCATATTTAGCTTGTGATCCACGCTGACCCCCAGATCCCTTTCCGCATACTCCTTCCTAGGCAGTCATTTCCCATTTTATGTGTGTGCAACTGATTGTTCCTTCCTAAATGGAGTACTTTACATTTGTCCTTATTGAATTTCATCCTATTTACTTCAGACCATTTCTGCAGTTTGTCCAGATCATTTTGAATTATAATCCTATCCTCCAAAGCACTTGCAACCCCTCCCAGCTTGGTATCGTCCGCAAACTTTATAAGTATACTCTCTATGTCATTATCTAAATCATTGATGAAGATATTGAACAGAACCAGACCCAGAACCGATCCCTGCGGGACTCCACTCATTATGCCCTTCCAGCATGACTGTGAACCACTGATAACTACTCTCTGGGAACGGTTTTCCAACCAGTTTTGCACCCACCTTATAGTAGCTCCATCTAGGTTGTATTTCCCTAGTTTGTTTATGAGAAGGTCATGCGAGACAGTATCAAAAGCTTTACTAAAGTCAAGATATACCACGTCTATCGCTCCCCCCAATCCACCAGGCTTGTTACCCCATCAAAGAAAGCTATCAGGTTGGTTTGACACAATTTGTTTTTGACAAATCCATGTGACTGTTACTTATCACCTTATTATCTTCTAGATGTTTGCAAATTGATGGCTTAATTATTTGCGCCATTGTCTTTCCGGGTACAGAAGTTAAGCTGACTGGTCTGTAATTCCCTGGCTTGTCCTTATTTTCCTTTTTTTATAGATGGACACTATATTTGCCCTTTTCCAGTCTTCTGGAATCTCTCCCGTCTTCCATGACTTTTCAAAGATAATCGCTAACGGCTCAGAGAGCTCCTCAGTCAGCTCCTTGAGTATTCTAGGATGCATTTCATCAGGCCCTGCTGACTTGAAGACATCTAATTTGTCCAAGTAATTTTTAACTTGTTCTTTCCCTATTTTAGCCTCTTCTGATCCTACCTCATTTTCACTGGCATTCACCATGCTAGACGTCCAATCACCACCAACCTTCTTGGTGAAAACCGAAACAAAAAGGCATTAAGCACCTCTGCCATTTCCACATTTTCTGTTATTATTTCCCCCCACACACTTATTGAGTAACGGGTCTACCTTGTCCTTGGTCTTCCTCTTGCTTCTAACGTATTTGTAGAGTGTTTTCTTGAAACCTTTAATGTCTCTAGCTAGTTTGATCTCATTTTGTGCCTTGGTCTTTCTAATTTTGTCCCTAAATACTTATTTGTTTATATTCATCCTTTGTAATTTGCCCTAGTTTCCACTTTTTGTAGGACTCTTTTGATTTTTAGATCACTGATCAACTTGGGTTTGTACCCCCACAAATGCATTGCAATGTAGACAGACTACAGACCAGGCCCTCTGCTGCAGCACACCTGCTTAATGCTGCACCAATGGCAGATTGTGGCTGTAAAGCTGGATGATCCCTCCCCAAAGGGAATCCTCTTCCTAGTAACCGAGATGGGGCTGAACTGAAATCCCCAGGTCGGAACATTCCCAAGCTGTGGGGAAGTTCAGATCCAGGTTCAAATGGGGCTCCCCCTTCTGTAAGGGGCCAAAGTAGCCATCCAAACACCCACAAACTCATCCCTGCTCTCTGAGCACTGTCCTAATCATCCCAATTAGCATTTTGACCCCACCCCACCCAGGGCTCTCAAAGTACTTCTCCAGCTTTAACTAGACCCTCTCTGGGAAGACCATTTCAAAGCCAGGAAAGAGACTGGATTTTCAGAGATGCGAAGCACCCACGCTCTCACTGACTTCAAGTGGGGTGGTAGGTGCCCAGCACCTCTGAAGTACACACAGGCCCAGGTGGCACAGTGGGTCCGTGACAGAATGGGATTAGAACGCAGGAATCCCATTACCTAGCCCCTGGATCTAACCACTAGGCTACCCCATTAGGACTAGGCTAAATACGTGCTAATAAACAGA
The DNA here is from genome assembly GCF_020497125.1 of Mauremys mutica. NCBI lineage: Eukaryota > Metazoa > Chordata > Testudines > Geoemydidae > Mauremys > Mauremys mutica. Next base: position 75,353,711 of record NC_059082.1, on the reverse strand, counting down.
AGAGCAGTGAAAGATTAGGGCTTTGAATCAGCGTTTCAGCTCAGTTTGTCCAAAAACACTTAAAATGCTCAATTTAGGGATTTTTATTTAATGCATTTGCTTGCACTGATGAGGTATGAAAGGGCCAACGACCAAGAGTGGCTGGTGATCTATCGCTTTGCACTGCAGCACCAAGCATTGAGATATGGGTCTTGGACTCAGCCTCTTGTTCTGTACGTCAGCAGGGATTGGAAGAGGATAGAATACATTCCATTCTGAGGAGTAAGAAAGCAGGTATTACTCAGCAATAATTCTCTAGGCGAGGTCAGTTAAGACGAGGGCTGACTGGATCTAAGAGATGCCTAGGAAGATGCAAAGGGGTAAACGGTAACGTGTGTGTATATGCAGGGCGCATGGCAGCACGCCCTGGCTTGAAGTGGTTTCCATCCTATACAGGGTTTACAGTTTGGTTCAATGGCTCTCAGCACCCCCCCTATACAAATTGTTCCAATGCCACTACGCGGATGTTTATATGCCAATACTTAGGCTCGCAGTCTCAGCCCATTCATGGGAGATTTGGAATGCTGCTGCTTGGCAAATTGCTTTTTTGTTGTTTGTCTGTATCTGTCAGCCTGGTAGGTCTGTGAATTCTTTGCAGAAGGGACTGTTTTCTATTCTGGGTGTGTACAGTGCCCAGAATAGTGGGTTCCCCCAATTCTGGCTGGAAGCATTAGATGCTACTGGGATGCAATTAAATAATAATAATAATAATGTTTCAAAGAGAATCGTTCACTTGCAAACGCTACCCCAATCACCCTCCATAACATGGTGCAGACACAGCAGCCTGCCAGCACTAGTGTGAAATCTCCCACGCCAAGACGCCCTTTCTCAAGTAACGGACGTGTTAGCCTTACCAAAACGCAGCGTTTAGCATTGTAGCAAACACTCGCAGGCCTCTGATCATTGGAAGGATGTTCATTTTGAAAGCCATTGAATCCATGCAGCTTTACCGAGCCCACCCCAAGGGCTCAAGCCTGCTTTCCAGGGTACAGCACACCATCTGCCAGAACACAGATTGATTTTCCAAGATACATACCAATGATCAGCGGAGGATCAAACCAAATCCTCTCCTGTTAACTCGGTCAGTGCCATATTCACTGACGGGATTTCTATCAGAAACCCTTAATGGGACTTAGTTAAACTAAGCCAACTAATGCAGGGGGAAAAACAAACACATTCTGTCAATTGTTATTTTCTCTCTTTTTCAGTGTCAGTGTGATTTTAGTACTAATAAAAGATGCCAGGCTGAAAGCATTGGAGACTAAAGGTATCTATATATATACACAGAGAACAGGGGTCTGAGCCGGGTGCCTGAGCCATAACCTGAAGAGACAACCTCTACAGGTGAGTAGGGAGTTCGCACTATATGGCACATGCAGCCCTTGGTCTCAAAGCTGGGAATGCCAGCAAGAATACCCTTCAATGCCAATTAAGGTGGTGGTATTTGTGACGTCGATGCCTGCCAAGTGGGACCCGGGCTAAGCACCACACTCATTTCATACAGGCCAGTTAACAGCCATTGGGATGGTAATAACTTTTAGCTATGACTGACCTGGCCTGGATTGGAACCAGTGACTGGCTCTCCCTCTCATTAGTAAGCATGGCTATTTATCTCAGGTGACAACAGGCACAGATGTCACAGTAACCACCAGAGACAGTGGCTCCTAACCTCTGGCATAGAGCCAGGGTGTTTGTCATAGGTGATACCAGACACCTCTGTGTTCTTGGGGAACCAGGGTGCAGTATCCAGCCTGACTCATGAAAGACTTCCCCTCCACCCCCCAGTCTCTGCTTAAACCAAAACCCATCAGAGGAAAAAACTTGCAGAGAGCAGTGAAGGGTGTTGGGAGACCCCTCCTGACAAGGGTGACAAGATTAAGACATCCCCATTAGCATACAGAATGGAGAGCAGAGACAACTCCCCCAGCCTTATCTGCATGAAAGATGGAACAGGAAGACATCTCAATTTGCATACGGAATGGAGAACCAAGAACCACACTGAATTCTGGGACCAGAAAAAGCAGGGAAGCACTGCATCATGGGAATCGCTGCTCCAGATGCTAATGAACCTATGTCTGCACACACCCAGCTCAGCAATTATCAGACCAATTCTAGTAATGAATCCTTAATTGATATCCAAATAGTGAAGCCGCCTAGTTGCATTGTGAGCTCCCTGGAAGAAAACACCACACATAGCCAAGAGTGATCAGCTCCTTTTGTCTAGTCTAAAGAAAACCCTTGAGTTATCAGCCTTGCCTATAAACAAATCTATTGTTCTCCCTTGAACAATTGTATTTTCTCTACAAAAATCCCTACTCACCCTCCAGTCAGGGTTCTGATGCTTAGATCCAAACTCTGCATCAGTTCCACTAGGACTCCGTACTCTCCTGACTGATCGTGCTGGGGACTCTGCCTGCCTCCTGCCCTCAGGACTCTCAGCTACCAGCATCATCTGGGAACCCCGACCAGTTCAAAAAAGCTTCAGGGAGTGGTGAGATCCCCTTCTCTCTCTCTCTCTCTCTTTTCATTTTTCCTTTCTACCTTAGGTATTAACCTTTAATAATGTAGGTTATGTTGGTTTAGCCTCCTTGTGTAGTTATCACCAGTATTCAATAAATAACTTGTATGGTTAAGCTGGTTGCTTCTCTCTCTCTTGCTGAACCTTACTCTTTTGTGTTTTTAGCTTCCCCCATTCACTCTGCAGCAACGCTTCTTTTACCTAAGCTAAAGATCCCTGCAGTGCCCAAAATACTGTGGGGTTTGCTCATCAAGTAGGTTACTGCCAGTACAATTGTGATGTGAGAGTGGGGATAGGGCCGTGCTGAATCTGGGACACATAAGGGTAACAGCTTGAAAGTGCTGCTTGACCCAGTCCATGGAGCCCAGGGGCATATAAGGAGAGTCAGCTTGAAAGTGCTGCTTCATCCAGCCCAGTGAGTCCAGGGTCATATAAGGCAGGGGTCCCCAACCCCCGGTCCGCGGCCCGGTATCGGGCCGCGGCCTCTTAGAAACTGGGCCGCGAACCGACCCAGTGGACCTCCCGCAGGCGTGCCTGCGGGAGGTCTACCCGAGCCGCGGGACGAGCGCTCCCTCCGCAGTCATGCCTGCGGGAGGTCCGCTGCTCCCGCGGCTCAGCTGGACCGCCCGCAGGCACGCCGGCGGGAGGTCCACCGGCTCCGGTTGAGCTGCCACAGGCGTGCCTGCGGGCGGTCCATCTGAGCCGCGCGACCAGCGAACCGTCCGCAGTCATGCCTGCGGCAGCTCAACCGGAGCCGGTGGACCTCCCGCAGGCACGCCTGCGGGCGGTCCAGCTGAGCCGCGGGACGAGCGCTCCTGACCGGTCCCTGGTCCTGAAAAGGTTGGGGACCCCTGATATAAGGGGTCAGCTTGACAGTGCTGATTGACCCGGTCTGCTCAGACTTGCTCTGTTAATGTATGTGTGGGTGGGTGTGTGTTCACCCAGTTCTTGGGCTGGAGAAACAGGTCCACTGACTCCAGTGATTATTATTGCAATGGATTCCAGGACCCCCTCTTCCCCACTCCTAGGGCTTCTGGTTACACTTCCCCCTCCAGAGAAGCTGAAGATGCAGACCAGGCCCTCATCAATGAGGCTTAAGAGCTGTTGCTATCAGACCCATTTTCTTCTGTTCCTGGTCCTTTAACTTTTTTTTTTGGCGGGGGGAAGGGACTTGCACAATATAACAGGACACGAGACTTTAGAAAAATTGTCGCTTGCATTTTTTTGCCAAGACTTACCACATTTTTCCCTCATGACTGCCAGGGAACTCTGCTGTCCGTCACCTGAGCCATCCAGCCCCCTGACTCATAAATCTCCAAACCTCCAGCGGGATACGTTTAGTCAAGCGCATTTCAGGTTTTTATTTCAATATATGGTATAAAACGTTTGAGACCAACTCAGTGCTGAGGATCTGCTTTCTCCAAGAGGGGAAGCTCAGCACATTCTGACATCAGAGTCAGACCAGGACTGTGCTGATTTAGCCAAAACCAAGAAAGAATTTTGCTTATTTTCCCAACATTCAAAATAAACTGCTTCTCCCCCACACTGCAAAAATGCAAAGGCCTGTCTAGACAAGATACATTTGCATCAGTGTAACTACATCAGCGCAGTCACACTGATACAAACCCCTAGTGCAGACACAGATCGGGCTTACGCTAGTGCAGCCGTTCTCAAACTGTGGGCTGGGACCTCAAAGTGGGTCGCAACCCTGTTTTAATGGGGTCGCCAGGGCTGGCTTAGACTTGCTGGGGCCAGGGGCCAAAGCCAAAGCCCAATGTCTGGGCCGAAGCTGAAGGGCTTCAGCCTTGGGGCTGAGATTACAGGCCCCCGTCTGTGGCTGAAGCCCTTGGGCTTCAGCTTTTACCCCTCCCCCCCCGGGGCAGTGGGGCTTTTCCCCCGCTCCCCCAGAGTGGCAGGGATTGGGTGGGCTCAGGCTTCAGTCCCCACTCCTGGGGTCATGTAGTAAGTTTTTTTGCTATTGCATCTTAGCACAGTGTGGGCTATATACCTGGGGGGGTTGCAGAAGGCTGCAATTCATATTGTCTGAGTTTACACTAGAAACCCCTTTTGTAAGGCCAATTTTCAAGTGTTTATAGCTTTAGCATTTATAATTTACAGCTGCGATATTTTACTCCGTACTGAAACGTTGCCTATTGGGCTTCAGTGCAATTAATAAATTGCTTTATAGCTTAGTAGCTTTATAGCTTAGTAGTTAAGTGGGTTAGCAAAGGGCAAGTTCTGATGGCAACACTAGCTTGCAGCAGCCCACATGTTTATGAAACAAAGATTTCCCAGGAAAATGGTCATTTACCATTTTTCTTTCTGTCGTATCTGATCAAAGTCTGCTGTTCTCTGGTCTTTAGAGCCCAGGAGAGGGGGCACAGACCTCAGGCTATTTAATACCCTGTCCCAACTCAAGAGTGAAAACTTTTTAAAATGTCAAATGGGCTATTTTAAAATTATAACCCTAAGAGTCAGAGAGAAAAAGAAAAGCATAAAAACACCAGAGTGGGGATTTCCCCATCCAGTCACCACACCACAAACTTGTGAAGACCAATTAGGGACTGCCAGTTTCCAAAGCCATGGAAATGACCTGGGCTAATATAGGAAACACACAACTGAGTTACAAAACCCATTACACCGTGTATTGAAACAAACACGTTATTCGGCTGCACATGAAAGTGCAGAGTTCCCACACGTCCCAGCCAGCCAGGGCTGGGACTATGGAGGAAGATGACTGCACCACTCAAGTATCCTCTAGGACAGTGGTTCTCAAACTTTTTTTTCCACAGACCACTTGAAAATTGCTGAGGGTTTCAGCGGACCACTTAATGAACTTTCCAAATGCTGTTTGTACCGTTAGCTTTGGATAAAAGCGCTATATAAAAAAAACCCTTAATAATAAACTTTTTTTGTTCTACAAATAAAAGCACACAACTCTCATTTTAATATCAGTAGTCTTACCTTTCTAATGCGATTGATGTGCTCTCTCTACCCTGCCACAGCAGCCCCTGAGCAGGGAAGGGGCGGGGGGGGACGTCTCTCTCTCTCTCTTCCCCACCACAGCAGCCCCCAAGCTGGGACTAGGATGGAGGGGGGTCTCTCCCTCTCTCCAACAGCCCCCTCACTGGGACTAGGATGGAGGGGGGTGTCTCTCCCTCTCTCCGGCAGCCCTGAGCTGGGGCTGGGAAGGAGGGCCGTCTCTCCCCAGCAGCCCTGGAGCTGGGGAAAGTCGCCACTTTCTCTGGCCGCTGCAGCCCTACAGATCCCAAATGCCCCCCACCCCCTCTTCTCACCCCACTGCCCCTTCCCACCTACCCCCTATTCCCCCCAAGGCCACCACCTCACCCTTACCTGCACATCTTCTCCAGGGTCCAGGCATCTAATTAGTGGAGCCAAGCCTACGTGGCTCCACTAATTAGGCAGATGGCCCTTCATTTTCTTGTGTGCGGCCGCCCAGGAGCGCACCTTAGAGGGAACTTTCCACTGGTGGGCTGCAGACCACAGTTTGAGAACCTCTGCTCTAGGACTTAGCCACAGAAGAGAATTACAACTTCAAAAGGATTTACCAGCCCTTTTAGGCATAGCATACCTGCTGCTGATCCACTGGTGAAGGGGTGGGCTACATAAAGGTCTCATCATCCAGGGCCTAAATGCATGAAAAGAAGATACATGACCTACTACAAATAGCAGTCGATACAGATTATCTTTTATCAGATTTCTGCTCCCTTCTAAATTTCCATGCTAAACCCATGCAGTTATTTAAAAACCTAATATTACAGATCTGTTGTCCCAACTGTAGCCAGACTTGCAAATGTCTCATTTCATCAGCCTGATATAGGGTAGTGAGGCACTGAGCTAACTCTTTGATGGTTGCAGTATAAATACAGAGTGTCTCCACACCGGTTTGGAACCAGAGTAACTTCACTGACTTCAGCTGAGTCACTTGATTTACAGCAGTCTAATGAGCGGCGAATCAAGCCCAAAGATTAGATTGGGCTAGAATCAGGGCCATAGATTCCCACATCATAAGACTAGGGCCTTTCCCATCAAGGACAAAACATAAAACCCAGTCTCCACGTAGGCACTTCCACTCCTTCCCAGCTATTACTCTGCAATCTTGCTTCTATTTCTAGCTTCCACTGATTTTCGTTCAGATCCAAGCACAGAAGGAAAAAGGCAAATGGATGAATACACACGAAGGGGTGGGGAATATAGCAGGTCCAAAGTGATAAAGTACAGCTGGACTACACAAAGGGAAAATCACCCACCTCGCACCCATATCTGTATCAAGCAAAGTCCAGTCACAAGTGTAAAAGCTGCTTTAACGCTACCAAATTCCAACATCTGGGTTTGACAGAGATCAACAGAGACTCCCCATGGCCCCCATTCCTGGCAGCCAGCTGTTTCCAGCACCCTTGATATCCACAGCACTATCTCCCTCCCGACTCTCTGTCAGGTAATATCAGGAGCCCTGGCTGGACTTAGGCTACGATGCTGCCGAGAGTCCCCTGGAACCGTGGCCGGCAGCATTCCTAGCCCGTTCTGTGCTTTCCCAGGGGCACCCTGGGCTACACAGAGCCCTCTGAAAGCCTCACCCACAGCACCTGGCTTTCTGCCTTGAGTGCAGCTGCAGGCACAACAAGTCACCCCCGCACTGCCATCCCTCTGCACATACGCGGGCCACCAAGATCAATGACAGGAAGCTGGGCAGCTGGAGGAGGAACTGAACTGGTCCGTCTGAGCTTCACTATTAGTATTCACATTAACAAAACCGACCCAGCATTAAATGCAGGGAAATAAACCTGGGGTCAGCAGCACTGATGGCCAGCTGTGCCTAGAGGAGAGGGTCAGGTGTGCTGCACTCCAGGGGTGCCCTGGTGGAAGGGGCAAACCACATACCGTTGGCCAAGTGTGCCCGGAAGGGAGGGGCCATTGCACCCCAGGGATGGACGGGGGAACCCAGCACCGCTGGCCAGCTGTGCCCGGAAGGGAGGGGCCGTTGCACCCCGGGGATGGAGAGGGGAAGCCAGCACCGCTGGCCAGCTGTGTCCGGAGGGGAGGGGCCGTTGCACCCCGGGGATGGAGAGGGGAACCCAGCACCCCTGGCCAGCTGTGCCCGGAAGGGAGGGGCCGTTGCACCCCGGGGATGGAGAGGGGAACCCAGCACTCCTGGCCAGCTGTGTCCGGAGGGGAGGGGCCGTTGCACCCCGGGGATGGAGAGGGGAACCCAGCACCCCTGGCCAGCTGTGCCCGGAAGGGAGGAGCCGTTGCACCCCGGGGATGGAGAGGGGAAGCCAGCACCCCTGGCCAGCTGTGCCCGGAAGGGAGGGGCCGTTGCACCCCAGGGATGGAGAGGGGAACCCAGCACCCCTGGCCAGCTGTGTCCAGAAGGGAGGGGCCGTTGCACCCCGGGGATGGAGAGGGGAACCCAGCACCCCTGGCCAGCTGTGCCCGGAAGGGAGGGGCCGTTGCACCCCGGGGATGGAGGGGGGAACCCAGCACCCCTGGCCAGCTGTGCCCGGAGGGGCTGGGCCGTTGCACCCCGGGGATGGAGGGGGGAACCCAGCACCCCTGGCCAGCTGTGCCCGGAGGGGAGGGGCCGTTGCACCCCGGGGATGGAGAGGGGAACCCAGCACCCCTGGCCAGCTGTGCCCGGAAGGGAGGGGCCGTTGCACCCCGGGGATGGAGAGGGGAACCCAGCACCCCTGGCCAGCTGTGCCCGGAAGGGAGAGGCCGTTGCACCCCGGGGATGGAGAGGGGAACCCAGCACCCCTGGCCAGCTGTGTCCGGAAGGGAGGGGCCGTTGCACCCCGGGGATGGAGAGGGGAAGCCAGCACCCCTGGCCAGCTGTGCCCGGAAGGGCGGGGCCGTTGCACCCCGGGGATGGAGGGGGGAACCCAGCACCCCTGGCCAGCTGTGCCCGGAGGGGCGGGGCCGTTGCACCCCGGGGATGGAGGGGGAACCCAGCACCCCTGGCCAGCTGTGTCCGGAGGGGAGGGGCCGTTGCACCCCGGGGATAGAGGGGGGAACCCAGCACCCCTGGCCAGCTGTGCCCGGAAGGGAGGGGCCGTTACACCCCAGGGATGGAGAGGGGAACCCAGCACCCCAGGCCAGCTGTGCCCGGAGGGGAGGGGCCGTTGCACCCCGGGGATGGAGAGGGGAACCCGGCACCCCGGGGATGGAGAGGGGAACCCAGCACCCCTGGCCAGCTGTGCCCGGAGGGGAGGGGCCGTTGCACCCCGGGGATAGAGGGGGGAACCCAGCACCCCTGGCCAGCTGTGCCCGGAAGGGAGGGGCCGTTACACCCCAGGGATGGAGAGGGGAACCCAGCACCCCAGGCCAGCTGTGCCCGGAGGGGAGGGGCCGTTGCACCCCGGGGATGGAGAGGGGAACCCGGCACCCCGGGGATGGAGAGGGGAACCCGGCACCCCTGGCCAGCTGTGCCCGGAAGGGAGAGGCCGTTGCACCCCGGGGATGGAGAGGGGAACCCAGCACCCCTGGCCAGCTGTGCCCGGAGGGGAGGGGCCGTTGCACCCCGGGGATAGAGGGGGGAAGCCAGCACCCCTGGCCAGCTGTGCCCGGAAGGGAGGGGCCGTTACACCCCAGGGATGGAGAGGGGAACCCAGCACCCCTGGCCAGCTGTGCCCGGAAGGGAGGGGCCGTTGCACCCCGGGGATGGAGAGGGGAACCCAGCACCCCTGGCCAGCTGTGCCCGGAAGGGAGGGGCCGTTGTACCCCGGGGATGGAGGGGGGAACCCAGCACCGCTGGCCAGCTGTGCCCGGAGGGGAGGGGCCGTTACACCCCGGGGATGGAGGGGGGAACCCAGCACCGCTGGCCAGCTGTGCCCGGAGGGGAGGGGCCGTTACACCCCGGGGATGGGGAGGGGAACCCAGCACCCCTGGCCAGCTGTGCCCGGAGGGGAGGGGCCGTTACACCCCGGGGATGGAGGGGGGAACCCAGCACCCCTGGCCAGCTGTGCCCGGAGGGGAGTGGGACGCTGCGGACCCCTCGCACCTGGCTAGGGAGTCACGGCTCCATCCCAGCGCCCGGCCGGAGCCCCCGCCCCCGGGTCCCGCGCTCACCTCCGCCCGGAGCCGCTCGGCCAGCGGAGCCTCCAGCGGCGGCAGCCCCGACTCCTCCCCCTGAGCCGCCGCCTCTCGCGAGAAGCCGGCCGGGGGTCCGGCCAGCGGGGCCGCAGCGCAGGCGCCGCTCGGTCCAGCCGCGGCCCCCCCCGAGCCCCGCGCTGGCCGCTCGGCTCCCCCCGCCGGTGCCAGGAGCCCCGAGCGAGGTTCGGCCCCAGCCCCGGGCTCTCGGGGCGCGCCGCAGGGGCGAACTCTGCCCGGTCACCGGCGTTGTCACACACGGGAACGACTCTCCGCGCCCCCTTCTCCCCCCATCGCGGCGCTGCGTGCAGGGGGCCACCGGGATCCAATCCACGGGGAGCAACACGGTGGGGGCGAGGGAGACCTGACCTCTAGTCCCCACTCTGCCACGGACCTGCTCTTCATCCGCGGTCAAGCTGCTTAACTTCCATGCCTCAGTTTCCCTGTTTGTAAGATCTGGGCAGTACCAGCCTCTGTGGAGCACCTCGAGGCGCATGTGAAAGGCTTGCTATAAATGCAGAGTATGGATCCAGGCAGAAGGGCCCAGAGTATTTGGAGTTCATCCATCCAGGCTGAACGGCCTCTCTGTTCAGTCTCATTCACTGAGTGATCTATTCATACTGCCTTAAAGCAACTCTCTGCCAAGTCCCTCGCCCCTGCATTGCCTACTGGGACAGCTCTGCTCCCTTCTCTGGGACTTTTCCATGTCTCTTTCGGGGGGCAAATATTTCCTAACGGAACTAAATTGTTTATCCCTGTGGGTGGCTCTCTCTCACATATTCATTTGCATTCTAATAGCAAACAAAACTTCCCCCTCTGCACTGGACTGGAGTCAGCAGGAGAGTTTGTATGTGGCATCTGAGCTGAAGGGCTGTCAGTCAAGCAGCAATGGCAAGCCTACAAAAATGCTATACAACTTCCCCTCTGTAAACCAGGCCAGAGACTGAGGGATTATAGTTGGCATCAGATTAGAAGGCAGTTTCCATGAATATGATCTGTTGCTTGTGGCTCAGGTGCCAATAGCAACAGGTACTCAAAATAATTTGTGGCAAATGGGAAGCCAAGGATTGCTCATATTCTCCTCTCAAGCAGACGAAGCTAGACGAGTATAGGTATAACAATTAAAAAAGAATCTTAGCTCTCTTAAAAGATGTATGGGAAACCCATTGCACTGTAAAACTATATTCCAACCAGTTACTGGTAGTAGGAAAACTTGTTAGTAGTTGTATTAACCTAAAAATCATTATTGAATTGGTTATTGATTTTGTAACCATCTTGAAGGAGAAAAAATAATTTAGGCAACCTTATTTTGTGCAAATATTTAGTTTTGTGTGGATCGTGGAATGCCGGGTGTCTAGAGATGAACTGACAGAAAAGACCGGTCGTGCAGCAGGGCCTCTTTCTGTTGCAGGCTGGTGCTTTGGTTCTGTGCTTTGGGGGAGAGAGGCCACTTAGAAGTGACCTGCTCGGAGGTAGGCATCTCGGCTGTGCAAATTTGCATGGTGAGACCTGTGATCTCTGCCTGCTGCACCTCCTGTGAAGATGAAGGCAGCTACAAGCTCTCCCACTTGTGCAAATTCGGTGCAGCCCTTGGGCTTCCAACAAGTTGTCAATTATGTAAACCTTTGGTGGGCAAAGTTTGAGCTTCCCTAATTTAACGCACCTAAAAGTTATCACACAAAAGGCCCAGAGGAGTTTAAATTCTTGTCTCTTTCCTCACACGTAAAAGGCAAGAACAGGATAGTCCGTCATTCCAGGTCAGAGGCAATGTCCTTCATCTGCGTTCTGAACATTAGTGCCCTCTCTCTCCTCTATGATACAGACACTCAGCTTCAAGAGATGGGAGACCGACTCTTTGGAGTGCAGAGCAGCAACACAGAGTTACTGACTTCAAGTGTCTGAGGTCTTCTCTCTCAAATCTCTACATTCATATTTTTTTAACTTGCAGATTTTAAATATAGGAAAATGAGTAAAAAACATTGCATACAATGGCTCCGATTCATCTTCAGCTGTGTGGTATTCCTGGAAAATTAGCATCAGGTTCCATTTGTTTCCAAATGCGAAACCTCCAGTCTGAGTTATGTCCACAAACCAGTGCCTTAGTGTCAGGATTCAAAGTAGCAGCCTGTGAGGGGAACAGGATCTAGCTTCTGAACACTGTGACTTTTCAGAGTGAATCAGCCCAAAGGTATTTAGCAGAGATGTACACATTTGGAACACATTCATGGTATTCCATCGCACTAAGTTTCTTGCTCCCATCTGGTTCACATGGTGTCCTGTAAATAGAAGACTGGCTCAAGGCCTGCTGGAATGAGTTTATTTTCACATGGTCTGTGCTTGTTTTATCTAGGTGTGCTTTTTATTTCTTTGCAAGTTCTCCTGGCTCCTCTTGTCTACCGTGTGACTCATCAGGCTTTCTGCTATTTAACAGAACTCAAGGAGGAGTGTCCATCAGACCTTATTACATTCTACTGAAATAGTGAATAATTCTTCATAATACATACTTTGCACTTGTATTGCATTCCATTCAAAGATCTCAAAATCAAGCCTCCCAATCCAAGGTGAAGTACTGGATTATTACTATCCCTAGTGGACAGATGTGGAAACAGAGGGCCAGAGTGGTTAAGTGACATGCCTAAGGTTGCACAGTAAATTAGTGGCCAAATTGGGGACAGTATCTAAGCATCCTGACTCCACTGTCCTGTGCTTTAGCTGCACAAAGACCCTTCATAATTTACGTTGCCCTTGAAACTGAATGAAGTCATAAAGATGACATTTCCTTACATGCTTGCACTGACTACCAAGCAGGTGGCAAAGTGGGTGTGGAGAGAAGCTATTCATATTGGGGAAATAAAGGCAACATTTATTCAATGGAATGGCCACCCTGTGCCACTTTATTTGCAACGTGAAGAAAATAACAGGGCCAAGAAAGGAAAATGGTAAGCCTAGTATTGATTTACAAAATGCATGTCCCTCCAAGAAACCAGGAAGAGAACTGCTGGAAAGAGGGGTTTGGTTTTTAAGAAGAAAAACACATTCCCTTTGTTCACCTCCAACTCAGCTCATAACAAAGTCTCTGCCAGCCACCAAACCTCTTTTTCACGCTCCTGTCAGATCCGAAATGCTCTGCACGTGGCCAAGTGCTTAGAACACCGCTGGCTGCTCCCACTGCCAAACATCTGCTCAGCTGAGCAGCATTCCAGATAGGCTTCACCTTTTCCAGCTCCAAGACAATGTGTATAAACCTCTGAGAAGGGGGTAGGGGATACTTCAAAAGAGTGCAATTTCTTTTGATAATTAAATAGCCTCCCACACCCCCCCACGTGTGTGGGAGGTTTCCACAGAAAAGAGAGGATGTGCTGCATGCAGAATCCCACATGGTGGACTCCATACTGCTGTCTCCTGGACTAAGAATGCTGATGGACAAATGGGGTTTCCTTTTCTTTTACATGTTATTAACAAAAGAACCCGCAGTTCATCTTAAAGGAAACTAACAGATGGAGCACAGTGCAAAAAAAAAAACAAAAAACCTGTAGAGAGGCTGTGGGGGAAGCACCAATGCAGTGTGCACACCTCCCCTTCCACTTCCCAGCCTCAGAGCATACTGCTTAAAATGCGTCTTAAGAAAAACCCTCCCTACTTTTTAGTACCCTTGTAGTCCTGGTCCCTCGGGAACAGATGGAATCTTGCTCTCCCTGGTGATTTTATTTTGACCTCGGCAGGTTCTTGAAGCATGTGATCGGTTGGTTCTTCGGCTGGTTGCTGGCACCATCTATGGGCCCTACGTGTGAAGGAAGATTTAGATGTTTTTAGTGTCCCAGAGTAAAGGAAGCACTAAGCCTTGAGCCTCACTGATCGGCATGAGGCATTCTCAGAATTGATCAGAGCTGGAAAGAGATACAGGTAGTTTTGGGGCCAGATGGAAAGCCAGCTTTTCATTCACTTCCTTAAGCACTTGAGAGAATCTTAGTGCAAAGCATTAAATAGCAGGAACACATTCTCATACAGCTAGTTCATATTACTGCAGTGCTTCCTACATGGATCAGACGGGGATTGTGAACACGTCTGAAAATGTTCTCCTCTCCCCACAAAGGAGTTAGTTTTGGCCAAAGGGGAGGAGGAATGTAACTGAGATGTTTGGAATGTTGTGAGTTATCTGTTGAAGCGTGTGGCTTAAAAGTTTGCCTGTAAGAGACATACCCACAGGATTGCGTTTCCAAGCATGCAGCTTGTGTGGCACCTAGAATGCATTCAGTTAGGCCTACTACAGAGCGTGCGTCATAAGGAAGTATTTAACAGCGGAATATTGATGTCTTCCATACTGACCTTTGACCCGCTTTTGTAGGACCTGGCCTCTGGTCTGACCTGCATTGCTCTGCTGAACGGTGCTTGGGGGAGTGTTGCTTATCTCCAGCACCTGTAATGGATTTTCTTCTTGATAGCATTAGAGAGAGACAGAGACCTTTACTAGAAACAGTGGGAAAGGAACACAGCTTATGTAGCAAGCAGTGACCATTCAGTATAGGATTCACTAATGGACCAGCTGAAATAAATGGAAGGGCTGCAAATGAAATGTTAACAATATCTATCTTTGGGAAACAAACTTAAAAAGGAAAGAATTTAGCAGTGGTGGAAGGGACCAGGATGGGGATTGAGACTTTCAAAGTCTTCCCAGGGATCTGAATGCCTGACTCCAGTTAGAATTGAATGGAAATTGGGCGTCAACCAGCTTTGAAAATCCCACCCTGAAGTCCTCTGTGTTCAGCCACAGACTGGGAGTAGCAGTCCGAGCACAATATGCCGCAAGCCTGACCTGGACTGGCTAGCCCTTGGGCTGGGAGATGGTTATACAACAGGCTTATTCAGTCTTTGGCCTCTGCTGAGGATGCCGAAATGGAGGCAAGCCAGTTCCAGCTGTGGACACCTGTCTGCTGGGCACTGGTCAGAAACCAATAACTTGTTTCATATACGACACTGAACAGAAGTGAGATGATAACTTTTGGTCACTACAGTATAGGGACATATTTGAGCGAAACGCTTCCGAAATCCCATTACTCATCAGGAGCCATCAATGCCAGTGGTAATCTGATGGTTGGGAAGTGTGTCCCTGCTTGAAGCCTGCCTCTGCTTGGCATTGGTGAGGCCTCATCTGGAGCACTGTGTCCAGTTTTGGGCCTCACACTACAAGAAGGATGTGGAAAAATTGGAAAGAGTCCAGCGGAGGGCAATAAAAATGATTAGGGGGCTGGAGCACATGATTTATGAGGAGAGGCTGAGGGAACTGGGATTATTTAGTCTGCAGAAGAATGAGGGGGGATTTGATACCTGCTTTCAACTACCTGAAAGGGGGTTCCAAAGAAGATGGAGGGATAGCTCAGTGGTTTGAGCATTGGCCTGCTAAACCCAGGGTTCTGAGTTCAATCCTTGAGGGGGCGATT
Organism: Mauremys mutica; assembly: GCF_020497125.1. NCBI lineage: Eukaryota > Metazoa > Chordata > Testudines > Geoemydidae > Mauremys > Mauremys mutica. The sequence continues at coordinate 75,338,609 of NC_059082.1, read as the reverse complement.
TGGGGATTGGTCCTGCTTTGAGCAGGGGGTTGGACTAGATGATCTCCTGAGGTCCCTTTCAACCTTAATAATCTATGATTCTAAGTCTACCTGAAACACAATTTTTGTGTGTAAGTATAAGGCTCCTTAGATAAATTCATTTTCAGCATAAACCTCTGCTGTGGCTTGTTTCTCAGAGACTAATCCACATGTTGCAGCCATACAGATGGAGTCACATCAGGAACCTTGGGTCCTACCTGTATGGTGACTGATGGGGAATTTGACCTTTGTGGCAGCAGGAGTGGCATGGGATAAGTTGCTCATGATCTTCAACGGCTGGAAAAGTTTAGCTCGGGGCAGCTGGTCCTCAGAAACATTGTCCATATTGTGGCTCGAGGGAGTCCGATGCTTTGCTTTGGAGATCTGAAAGACACCATCAAGGATGCTGTTGACTTAAACCTCCCAATTCAGGAGGCTCTATTCTCTGACCATGGGCCACATTACACCAAAACAGGTTCCCTCACTCCCTTGTCAGTCTCTTTGGCTCAGGCTGCCCTTTAGGAAGGGGACAGAAGTGGTGTTGGGAATGTGTGACGTGTCAGCGTGAGTTATTCAAAACATTATCTGTGTTATAGCTCAGTGCTCCCTCCACCTTTGGACACAGCTTTATCCTCTGGCACTACTGTATGTGGCCTGTTTCCCCACCCACCTCTGTCTGCTGCTGCACCTATCCCCAATGGCTTCTTTCACTACTGCCTCCAAAACCACCTCTGCTAAGTCCTCCACCTGGTCTCTACCTCCTGATCTTCCCATCCCCTCTGAAGGAAACATACAAAGTATCTACCTTTTGGGAGGTTGGTTCAAGGGAACGAGATCTTTTCTTCCTGGCTTTCCTCTCAACTGATTTCTCTCGTTCTTGATCCTTCTTCAGTTCTCTCCTGGCTGCGTAGTGCAGCTGCTCCTTACTCTGGGACTCTGTTGAGAGGCTCTCGATACTCACGGTATCTTTCACGTGAGGCTCTGGAGTGAAGCTGGACTGCAGATATTTTGGCTCCAAGATATCCTCCTCAAAGAAGTGCCCCAAGGTGAGTTCACTCCCATGGTCTCTGTGTCGGGCTCTGGAACGCCGACTGGCTGCAATGCGGGAGATGCTTTTGGTGCTAACAGCAATCTCCGTCAAGGCCTCCGGACTCAGTGGCGCAAGAGCAATCTCTGCAGCTGACTTTCTCCTATTTAAGTCCAGGGAGGTGGGGGAACATAGCTTGGAGGTCATCTTTCCTACAGCAAAGCCAGTTGGTTTCTGCTAAAAATCAAAGCCATGGAATCAGACAACTCAGGATTTGCTTTTTACTTAACACTTAAGGCGTTTTTCATATTCCAAGCCTGTTAGAAACATTAATCAATCACTACCACACTCCAGACAAGTTGGTAGATGTCAGTATATCCATTTTTGCAGATGGGGAAACTGAGGTTGCGAGAGTAAGGGAATACCCAAGGTTACAAAAGGAGTCAGCCTCGGGATTAGAACCAGGAATAATTAAATAAATAATAATAAACAACTGCCTCTTGGTCCTGTGCTCAGGCATTAGGCCATGTCATAGTCTCTCCCAAAGTGTCCACAAATTAGCCCCAAAGGAATCATATGTGATTAGATTCTTAAAAGAATTTTACAAAGGCATCATTACATGAGATGGCACCAGAAAGTACCAAACTCCATCCAGCTTCAGCTTTTGTGGGGAACATTCCTGGGCTGAGTATTGCAACATCAACAGAAATGTCAGAGAAGCTTGACACCTGAGCAAGAGTCCCTTCATCATCTTCCTCCCTCCAGATAGACACGGGTACAAATATTACTTTGTGCCTTTGATGCGCTGAGTAGAAAATACATTGGTCTAGGGGAACTGGCTATTGATCTGGAGGTATCTGTCATATCAATTCCATGTCCCATAATTTATGTTGTATCTAGAATCATAGAATATCAGGGTTGGAAGGGACCTCAGGAGGTATCTAGTCCAACCCCCTGCTCAAAGCAGGACCAATCCCCAACTAAATCATCCCAGCCAGGGCTTTGTCAAGCCTGACCTTAAAAACCTCTAAGGAAGGAAAATAATTAGAGATATAGCTATCTCCTAGAACTGGAAGGGACCTTGAAAGGTCATTGAGTCCAGTCCCCTGCCTTCACTAGCAGGACCAAGTACTGATTTTTGCCCCAACCCCCTAAGTGGCCCCCTCAAGGATTGAACTCACAACCCTGGGTTTAGCAGGCCAGTGCTCAAACCACTGAGCTATCCCTCCTCCCTATCAAGGTATTTATATGACTCTCATCGCAGGAGTAACTGAGCATCCCACAAACATTCATTTATCCTTCCCACCTGTGTGGTAGGGATTACTACTGTCCCTGTTGTACAGATAGACAATGGGCCTGGAGAGAGCAGGTGATTTGCCTAGAGATCAGGTGATTTGCCTAAGTCTATCGTGGAGGTGGGAGTAGAACCCACGGCACTTGAATCCAGCCTGTGCCTTATTCCTTATCTTCCTCATCTAGAAAACTAGTCTTGGACTCCTCACTGCATCATACAGCTTGCAGCCACGATGGGTCTGACTGCTCCGTGCACCCTGCTCTTGCCAGAGGAAAGTTTTCTCTGTGGTAGCTAGACCTTGAACTCTGTGCCTGCCAGTACTGACCTGGTGCAGTGGGGTTCTTGGCAAGCGAAAGAAAGTAGGGCTGAGATGGGTATCTGGATTCCCCAGTTTCCTAGCAGGTGTTGTTTTAGATGATCTGCAGCTGTCACTGTGAAAAACACACACACGGAGGCGTGAATAGATTGAATTACATGTACAAGAGCCAGGCACTGGGCCCTTTAGAGGGAGAGGGGAAAGCTAGTCAGCCTTTCTGGAGTGTTTGGAGACACCTGTTTGGATTAACTCCTCCAAAATGTAGGGGAAACCAGGACTGATTTAAAAGCAGGGGTGGGGAGGGAAGATCCAGGGTGGAAAGAGAACTTCAGAACTCAGGGAAACAGAGAGAGGACCCTGACCCCACTTAAAAGAGCTTCATTAACATACATTGGTTAAACTCTTTCACACTGATCGGTTTAGAACCGAAGTCCCCCTCACCCCACCCCACCCGCTCACTCCCTGGAGAAAATTCTAAAACACAGAGCTACCTAGCAATTGCACAATACAACAGGGACTTCTTTCCTATTGGCTCCCTTTTCTGGGGGTTCCTTTAACATGGTCACTCGTTTGGGGATCTGGCCTCTAGGAACCAAGTCTGGCTTGGGACTCACATTGGAGCGACTTTGGGGGGCTCTGCATCATTGGGCAATGTTGACCTTAGTAAATATGTTACTACAACATCTTGGTTTCCCTTTTCCTCTCCCCTGCCCAGCCCCCATAGAAAGCTCAATGCAAACAGCTAGCTGTTCGTACTGTCTGTCAAGTCACCTCTCACTCCTGTTTTATTCTGTCATTGGTTTGATCTCCGCATAATAAATTGCAATTTTATATTTTCCATGTCAGATGATACCTTCCTGGGCCTGATCCTGCTCAGACTGAAATCAATAGAGGTTTTGCCACTTAGTTCAATGGGATCAGAATTAGGCCCTTCGTGGAACATCTGTGTTATTGAACCTGTGAAGGACTAAATCGGACGGGGTGAGGGGCAGAGGTTTCCGAAAGGCTACAAGATTTTTCACCTCTGTGCTTAGCAAATGGCATGTTCGGAAAGTCCAGGACTAGGGCAGGACATGAAAAGACTGCAGAGTTCAAACCAACACCAAACCCCTGTGGCCCATGAGAGTCACATCCCTGATTATGTGTGGCAGACTGATATTCCTTTCAACCCACCCATAACAGCAGATAGTTGGTGCTTCAGCCACATTCAAAATATAACCTCAGGCTCTACACCAGCCACACACAATCCAACTCAGAAAAGATAATGGGCAAGTTACATAGTATAAAATGACAGTGCCGACAGACCTCTAGCCATAGCAGCACAGGTAGCACTCTGAAATTAACTGCTGAGCTGCAAGGCCTGGGAGAACGGGGCCGATGATGGGCACCTGGACAGAAGAGATGGAAATGCATTCACCTGTCTGACTCCAAGACAATGGACGGAAGCTCAAACTTTGCTCCAGAAGGAAGACCCTTCCTGTTGCCAGACAGCCCTTTTCTGGCCTCTTCTTTGTTTAGGTCCAGCTGCTGAGCTATATTCAGCGCAGAGCCACCCTGGCGCCACAGAAAAAAAGGGAGGTTGGTGGGACTGTAGGCAGACACAGCATAGATTTTTTTCAGTACAAACCCCTCTTCACACGCAGATCTAATGCAATAGCCACCTGCCCTCTCTCTTGAATCCCTCATTACAACCTGTATTTTATTTTCAGTTTGAGACATAGCTTTGGCCTGGCACTGAAGGAGCGAAGAGAAAAATCTGAAAGCAAGGGGCATGTAAGAGGATTTCCCCACTTCATCTGCAAACCCTCCAGCCCACAAACCTAATGGGCTTTGTTTGGCTCAAAAGGCACCAATCCACAGCACAGCACATTTTCCTACACATGCTCAGTTACTGTTGGAGTCTTTGCAACAGATCTAGCCTCCTAATCAAATGCAGGGAAGTTGGCTGATGAAGCATGCGTGGTTTCCTTCTTCAGGATTCAAAGCCACAACCTGCCATCACCCATTAACATTAAAGAGAGTGTCTGGAATAATTTTGGTTTCTGTATATCAACATGACTGACAGCAAGTTTATTATTCCGAGTGAAAACCAATTCTGTGTCAGGCTTATTAGAGACAAGTCATAATAAAAGTGAGGAGCTGCCACTGGGGAGTCCCACCTGTTATTACAAGACATTAAGACGTTGTCAGTAAAATATCACCATCGCAAGAAATACTCACAAAATCTGCAAAGTGAGCAGAGACTGGCAATGTCTTCCCTTTTCCTTCTGATCAGGAGTTCCTAGGGTTCGAATGCTGGCTGTGTTTTAGGCCACAAGGACGCCTTTAGAGGTGATGGACACCTTTGGTTATCGGGGAAGCAGGTTTACCCACAGTAACCCTGGTTCTCCAAATGTATTGTCTCCACAGAGCTCCGCTGTAGGAACTGACTGCCTGGCCACAGAATCTTCTGAGTCGTAGTTGTCAGTGATGGGGGGCATATATATCCCTCAACCCAACATGATGGGGACTGAGGGGAATCGCCTGCCCCTTCCAGCTGTCTCTTGGTTCCTCTCTACCTCCAGAAGCCCGAGGCCTTAAGCTCTGAGACAAACAAGAGTGTAGAGCCACTAAATAACAAGAGTATCTCCACTTAGGTAACACCTGAACACTAGCCAGTCCTCAGGAGCTGGGCTGAAGAGGACCATCTGCTGAATGGTGACTGACCTATTGTTTTCCCCAAATCAGCATGCGATGTGCTATTGAGGCTCCAATCCAGAAAAGCCCTTGAGCCTGGCACTGAATGGAATTCGCTGAGCTGGGTTCAGCTCTGCCTTACCCTCAGCGTGCTGGACATTACAGAGTGAAGCAGGAGCAGGCGGCTCAGGGTCCCCTCCTCTAGCTCACGACAGTGCAGCTGATACAGCGTCCCCAGCGTCTCTGGGACAGGGATGTCATGGCCTGGAGCAGGGGGTGGGAAGGGAGAACGTTAGGGATCACGGCAGAAGGAACAGCTGGCCTGATTTTTCAAAGGTGCTGAGCACCCACAGCTTACGTGAAAGCCAAGGGAGGACAGTGCAGAATTTGGCCCCTGAGCAGGAAGGCCTCTAGATGGAATTATTTCTAATGTTCCCCATTTGTCATCAGCTGCTCTCACTCCACAGCAGGAGTGGTGCTGGAATTTTACCTTTGATCAGCATTTGCTGCTGCTGAATGATTTCCTCGCAGAGCAGTCCGTGCTGCTGCTGCCGCTGGATGACAAAATCCTTTTGGCACAGCAAATTCTCCTTGTACAAGGCATTCGCCTGCAACTCCGTGTGCCCCACCTCCAGCTCATGAGCCTTGCAGAGAAGCCTCAGCACCTCTTGCTGGTCCTCACTGGTGATTTGTTTGGGTAACAGCTTCTCCATCTGGGAGGCTTTTTTCTTGGCATTGGCTAAGCGCTGCTCCAGCTCTGACTGAAAAGGAAAATGAGGTTTTGTGTGCACCAGAGGGTCTGCACTGAGGTTTGGTAACATTTATTTATTAAATGCTCAAGATACAGCTCTGGTATCTGATCCGATCCAGCTATCTGCAGCAAGAGATTATACTTCCCTCTTCCTGGAAATGGGACCTAGGCGCATTTTGTTTAGCAGTGACGGTGAAGATCATACATATTCTGGTATTGCTCACAGTGTGGCTAGGTAGTGTCCACACACACAAGAGGAGACAGTCCCCAGCCTGAAGAATTTACCAATGTGAAATGCTGTCTAAGCATAAAGAATTACTGGAGTACCCTACAAACACCAGCTAATGAATCCACACAGCACCCCTGAGAAGGAGGTACAGAAGCATGATTATCCTCATTTTACAGATGGGGAAAAGGAGATAGAGAGAGTTTGTGACTTGGCCAAGTAAGAAGAACTCAGTGACAGAACCAGGATTAGAACTCAATAATTCCTAGCCCCTACCACTATCCATGTTATCCATATTTAAGTTCCTGTAAACACCTCTGCATGACCATCTGAAATACTGGTGTGGTAATTTCCCAAAGCAACACTCCCCAGTGACTCATAACAAATATCCCTCTGCTTCCCAGGGGGAAATACAGGTACAATCTCTTCCCCTTGCTTTTATCACAGTAAGTGCAGCAGTGTCCCAAAAGCCTGTGTTATAGAGCTGTCTGTATACTGATACCATATTCTCAACCTCTCAGCTTCAACCTGCAGACAGGGCTCCCAACATCCATCAGAACTAGGGTTATATGCTGAGTGGCCAAAGGGTTGACTGCTCATGTGCATTTTCTATTTCCTCTTTCAGGTCCTCTAGTGTCTACAGCGCTGGCTCTGCCTCCATGTGATGGCCCACTATGATGCTGACATCACAGCCACCCTGGGACTCCAGCTGGAGCATGGAACCAGGTTATAGAGAGGTCAGGTAAGTGCTTTATGCTTGCTCTCTCACCTTTAAGGTTGCTGTTTTTCGCAGCTCTGCCAACAGCATGTTGATCTCCTCTCTTGCTACAGTGACTTCATGAGGTTCAGGGGAACTTGCCCCCTCTACTTCTCTGTCTGCCTCCTCCATGTTTTCATCTTCCGTTCCATTCACCAGCTTGTTATAACATTTCCGAGCATGCTGAGTCTTCTCTCGTTCCCAGCTGCCAGCAAAAATACAAGAGTGAAAACCATTAACCACTAAGGGCCCAGCAACAGTCACTCAAACACTAGTTAGCCAGTGACCCAATGCCATATTTGCCCAGTTGTCTGGTGCTTTCCCCATTTCTGCTGGCGTGGCAACCTCTGAACTAACTACACTAAGCCTGACAGCACTATGGTCAAGAACATCACATATAGTAGCCTGCAAACAACCTCCTAGTTTCTGGGGTAGATATAAAGAGAGTCTCCAGTGAGATGTTTAAACAGCAAAGGGAGCACTGACTCTGCCATTACTACAAGATGCTGTAGCAGCAGCTGTATAGAGATATTTACCGGACATACGTAATCTAATGGAGATTATTTTTCTGAAACTTACCTGAATTTTATAGTGCTATAAAAATGTACAGAGGTGTTGAACAGACTGACAGATAACAAATAAGCACCGTACTCAGAACTTACCACAACTCATAGTTTGTCCAGGAGCAAGGACTGGTTTAGCTCTGTTTACAATGGAAACGTGTACAGCTGCAGTATGGGAAGGTGGAGAGAACACAGCAGAAGTACAGGGCGAGATACCCCAGAGTTGAGGATGTTAAGGCCAACAATCCAGGTTTGCCATGATGAGGTAACAGATTTAAATGAAAATTCAAGTCCAGGATAGTGATCAGACAAAGGGTTTTTTTGTTTGTTTGTTTTTTGGTGGGGAATCTATCATTTGCACTCTCAGTTTTGGCTCTAAACTTTATGCTGGAGAAAACGGGCAGAACCACCTGCTCAACGTAGTATCATTACTTTGTATCAATGATACTTGTGACCACAAGCAGCCTCTCTGAATGAAGAACTAGTCTAACTCCTCGCTTACATTTCACAATGGCGGCTAAAAGCCACAGAGCTTCCCATGCTGGAGATCCAGTCCCTCTGGAAAGACACCATCTTACGTTTCTACATATTGATGTTGCAACTGTAACTGACAACTGCAGTGTGTTGAAACCTGACCTCAACCGTGCTATCTCACTCCCCTCAGAAGCGCTAGGAGGGATCTGGTGCTTGTGTCCAGATGGCAGAATCTCCCTCCTATCATAGTGCAGCACCAAATTAAATCATTATGCCCGGTGGTCTGAGACTCTCCTGCCTCAACCATGTTGAACTACCGTGGATGTTTTATCCCTTTTATCTAGAAAAGTCTTGTTTCCAAACAAACTCAGATACAGATTTAAATATTTTTAAAGGAGTCTCTTCCCCCTGCAGAGCCCTGAAATAGTGAAAGCCACCAAATTCTTGCTCTGCAGAACCCCCTCCCCACCCTGGGGAATGAACACATACAGGATATGCAGGGAACAATTGACTTTTTGCTGGATAAGAGACATTGTTTACAGGTTTCAGAGTAGCAGCCGTGTTAGTCTGTATCCGCAAAAAGAACAGGAGTCCTTGTGGCTCACGAAAGCTCATGCTAAAATAAATTTGTTAGTCTTTAAGGTGCCACAAGTACTCCTGTTCTTATTGTTTGCAGGCTCCATCTGTAACAACCCAGTGTTGCAGTAGGAATTGAGGGCACTTTGCTGGAGATGCTCATGTCCAGGGGCGGCTCTAGGCATTTTGCCGCCCCAAGCAAGGCGTGCCTGCGGGAGGTCCGCCGAAGCCGCGGGACCAGCGGACCCTCCGCAGCAAGCCGCCGAGGGCAGCCTGTCTGCCGCCCTCGCGGCGCCGGCAGAGTGCCCCCCGCGGCTTGCCGCCCCAAGCACGCGCTTGGCGTGCTGGGGCCTGGAGCCGTCCCTGCTCATGTCCCTCCATAATCAGGCTTGAAGGTTGCTCTCACCTTGTTAGTTCAATCTCTCTTGTGCACAGATTTCCTCTAACCACTAGAACAATTGCCAAAGGGACAGTCATGTGAGCTGTTCTGTATGCATATGAATGAGACTGGTGTGTGGTATGTAGTGAACCAAAAAATCGGATCTGCAACACTGTTTCTTACTGAAAACGTAGGCTACGTCTACACTGCAGTTGGGAGGCAGGATTGCAGCACATGTAGACATCCCTGAGCTAGCTTGGATCGAGCTAGCTCACTACAAATAGCAATGTATCTGTGGTGGCATGGACAGTGGCACAGGCTGCCTGCCTGAGTATGTCCTCAGGGTCCCAGGCCAGACTGTACTCAGGTGGCTAACTTGTATCGCCAACAATGCACTGCTATTTTTAGCAATCTAGCTTGGATATGCCTTCACCTGCTGTAGTCATTCCTCCTGATTGCTATGCAGACACACTCTAAGTGCCTTTGGCAGGGAGCTGCATCTATGTTACATTAGGGTTTCTCATAGTGATGGCAGGGATCTGCATATTAACTTTGTGCTCATCAGTAAGCGCCCAGCTATGCAGTGCTCGTACTCACTCAGCAATCGTTAGCAAATGCCTGGAGGTATCAATGTGTAGCTCAGTGTTGGTGTTCTCCAGCTCCATGAGGCTGCGGCGCATCTCCATTTGCTCCTTGAAAGCCCCAATCAGCTGCTCCCGTAACTTGTTCATCTTTTGCTGGCTGTACGCCTCCGAATCCTGATGTGCCTCCACTGGGGGAGAAAACAACAGCTCTTCTGTTTCCAATCTGCCAGCATCTCAGAACAACCCCCTGGGACCGCTATGGCCCAGAAGAGATTCCTTTGGGTGCTATCACCCATTCCATGTGTTATAAGGCATGCCTGATACGAACCTTTGTTATTCGGCACTCCAGTGGGTCAGTGGTAGCATTGTACTTTGAAGCCAACGGGACTATTAACTTTCAACATATACTTAAGTGCTATGTTGTATCATGGCCGCTTAGCCCAAAATAGTTTTCATCAGTGCTGCTTGGGAGGGAGTGGTGAGAAGAAGCCTGCATTGCAGGGGCACTTACCTAACTCTCAGGGAGGGAAAATCAGAATCTGCTGCATTGTTTTCCCCTTCCTTGTTACCTGGGAGCTGTTTTATTTGAAAAAGGTCGAGAGTATTTTTGGCTGAGATCCACTAGCCTTTGGGGGCAAGGGGGATTGTCTATCAGACACCTTTACTATTTTCTGTTATTGGAAGGAACATTCCCCACGGTGAGATCAACTGAAAAATTACTCTGAAAACAAAAGTACTCCAGGAACTGAAACAAAGCTCTCTGGCCTGACACAGTTAGTATCAGAGCCTGGAGATGCATGGGCAGCAAAATAATAATTACATGATATCATTTGCCCTTATATATAGACTGTTGTCATGGGATCTCAAAGCACTTTTCAAAGGCAGATAACCCTCATTTTCCAGTTGAGGAAATTGAGACACAGAGAGGCTAAGTGTCTGCCCAGAGTCACACAGCAAGTCAGTAGTAAAGATTGGAATTGAATCCGGGTTTCCTGACTCCTAGTTCTCTGCTCGGACCACTAGACATTGCTGCCTCTTCCACCTTTTTAAAAGCACCATATGTCAGCTCTGTAAATGTAAAAATGGGACAAGGGAAAAGACTTGAAAAAGCCTCTGTAAAGGAGACAAAGACAACTCAGGTGTGATAAAGGGAGACTAGAGGGGAGAGTCTGATGAACCCATACTATCATAAGTGTATAAAAAAAAAATGGTTTGCTACAAATATACGATCAGCATCTGGAAAAGCTAGAGCCCGTCTACAGGAAAGCCTTTAAAGGACACATGAAAGGGACACTATGGAGGGTTTATGATAATCACTCTCATCAACGAGATGATTACAGAGAGGCACAATAGACAGAAATGGAACCTTGACGAAACCAGCATCCGCTCCAAGCTCTACCTTGTACATCCCTGAGGTCAGAGCTGATTGGACTCTTCTCCTTTTCCTGATTTTCAATCTTTGCCTTCAGACCCTCAATCTCCTCGCGTAGATCTGAAATGATGCTGGTGTACTGTGCAATGTGATAGGAGACATTCAGCAGGTTGCGTTTTACCTGGTGGGTGAGAACACACACGGTCATTAATCCCACAGCCTGCTTTGTCACTTCGGAGCACTGAGAGGGATTAAATAACCCTCATTCCATGGGATAATTGTTTATAGATCGTTATCTATCTACCTTCAGCCCGCAGCCCTTTCCATCTGCCACATTCACCAGCCTTCCATTTTCTCTGTCTCCATTCACTCCTTTCTGCTGTCCTCTCAGCCATTATGGTATCTGCCCACTTCTTCTTGCCATGCGCATTGCTGTCTTCCTTCCACCACACCCCGTACGCTGTACGTTGTCCTCTCCCTTTCCATTACACTGGCTTCCCCGTCCTTTCGCCATGTTACTAACTCCCCGCCTCATTGTAAGGCCTTCTCCCCACTGCTTTCTTCTGTGTTCTTCACCTTCAACCAGGTGGCCTTTGTTCTCTCTCCCATCAAGCCTTCCAACATGCATGCTGTGCCAACCACTTGCCCTTTCTCTCCATACACTGTATCCTCCTTTCCAAGCTCAGTATGTTTATCCTCCTTTCCCCCCAGCATACCTTCCTTTTCCCCGGGCACGCTTTTAGTCTACACAATTTAGCTCCTGGATTGCCTCCTTGCTTACCCTTGTCTTGATGTTTTTTGCTCGATAAGCATAGATCAAGGTGGTTCGAGATTCTTCAAAGTAGATGCTGGCAGGACTGATGTGGGCAATCATAACTGTCCTGCTGTTCCCCCCTAATGAGTCCTAAAGGAATGCAACATTTCCACTGTTTAGCTTTAAAAGAATAGAGGCCAGGCGTGTTTGAAGAAACAGGAAACGCATACCAAGTGAAAACATACAGACCCTAAAGAAACACTCATTAAGATGCTCATTTAGATTCCAATGGAGGATATCAACTAAAGGCTATAGGAAAAGCTGGTCAAAATATTTTCAACAAACAGCTTTTTTTGACTACCTGGGATTTTTGCTGGAAAAATCTCTGTTTCCATCAAAACACCAAAAACGTTTCACATTTTTTATTTTAAAAGTCTACACATTATTTTAAATGTTATTTGTTCGTTTGTTTTCAATATTGTGTGTGTGTTTAAATATATTTTTCAACCAGCTATAGCAGTAGGATCAACACCACGTACTTGGGCTGAGATTCATGCCGAAAGCATGGATCCATAAACAAATACACCAAATGGCCATGGTTACTCAAGTCACCGCTGAAGTTCACCATGTTACCAGTAACAGCGCACTAGCATAGTCCAGGACTTCCAAACCTTGACCTTTTATTTATGTGGTCACAATAAATTACTGGGTGGGTTTGAAATCCCACACAAGATCCTGGAGTGATTTCCTAAACTTAGGAAGATAAAGGGGTCAGGACATGAGGATCAGCTCTCAAGTGCCACCTGACTTGTGCACCAATACAAGCCAGCAACCCAACGTGTCGATTCCCTTCCTAACCAGTTGCATACAGTACCTTCAACAAGCGTGTGAGTTTGCTGTCTCGAAAATTGACATACTGGGCCCGACTTCCTCCCTTCTCACTCAAGGCACTGATGCAGTTCCCCAGAGCTAGCAGCGAGCGGTTGATATGGGCTCCCTCCTTCATTCTCTTGCCTCGGTTCTGAGTCTGCTTGGAGAGGGAGAGAAGTCACTTCAGAAAGACAGAGTTGTACTGTGGGAATGGATTCACCCATGCAACGTTAACATCAGGATCTGCATTTCAAAGCATGAGCTTCTCTCACAAATCTACATGGAAACCAGGACCAGTCAGCTATGACATAAGTGGGTACAGTGTCCACTGAAATCTCACAACAGAACTGAATCTGACCCACGGTCTTCATTAGATGTTTTGCAGTAAACTAAAAATCACCCTCCCATGACTTGTTTTCTGCAATTGGGGTTGCAGAACATAGAAGATCTAACATCTTTCTGTGGAAACATCCTTCCATCCATTCATTCCGATACAGGTCTTCTACTGCAAATCATTTCTGTGTATCTCTGTTGATATATAATAATAATGCCTAACTTATACGGCATTTGTCATCAGTAGATCTCAAAGCGATTTACAAAAGAGGTCAACATCATGCTACCCATTTTACAGATGGTGAAACTAAGGCACAGAGAGGTGAAGTGACTTGTCCAAGGTCACCAGCAGGCCAGTGGGTGAGCCAAGAATAGAACCCAGGTCTCCTGAGTCCAACCAAGTATAGTGCCCTGACGGCATCCAGCCATCTGCTTATCCCACCCTTCTTGTCATTGACCCTCCCACTGATTCGTAAATTCTTCCTTCCACCAAGAGGAGTCCAAGCCATGACCTGGATGCTGCTGGAGTCCTTGGAGTCTTAAGCCAAGGCCCATCACCAGCATCATCACACATTTTCAGGGTGAGGACAAAGCTAACCATTTGTAGATTTTTACTGCTGATTAATTCAAATAGCAACAGATTTATATTCATCTTTCAGGAAGCCACAGGCAAATGCCATGGTGTGTAGTGTGTTGTGTACATCCTGCCAATTGCACAGCTTGTTATACGGCTGTTTAGTGCAGTCCTTGGGCTCTTGGCAAATTGTCATGGTGGCCTTTAGTACTGCGAAGTGTCAGTACTTTGCTCTAACCACTGACCTGGCCACCTCTCCTTCAGTATCTCCTTCCATCCATCTAAATATCACTTATCCCCATCAAGTGGTAATGAAGAGTACCAAGTGGCGGCAATCAAAGCCTTCAATTCTCCTGCCTGCTTGTCCACCTCTTTCCCACCCAGTTCCGTATTCAATCAATACATTTTCACTTTCCTTTTGACATTCATCTACCATTCTGAGCCCTTTGCCTAAGAGTCCATCCGTCTTTTCAGACAGACTGCATACCAGTCTTGTGCATCCATCCTTTCTGTCTTACAGCATCTGTCCATGCAGTATTCAACATGTCTAACCTTCCAATAATTCATTGTCTTCTATCCTCTTTTCTATCTTCTCTTCCTTCCTGCAATCCAATGTTCCACATAGGTTCTATTTATTCTAGCTTCCATCCCTTTGTCCTTCCAGCTACCTACTTATCCATACTCTCTTCATTGATGATACCAATCTACCATTTCTCCTCTTTCCAAAGAGCTGCCACTTTTTTTAGGTATCATTTTCAAATTCTCACATTTTGCAGTGAATCATGCACTAAGATGAAACATTCTGGCTCTGATCTCCTGCATTTCTTATCTGTATTTCCTCTACACAGTCTATGAAAAAATATTCACAACTGTCTTCGTACGGGCCTACACGTCAACAACACACAAAGGACAATACAGTTAGTTTATTCCTGCACTAAAAATACATGGCCCACATCACCTGAATTGAAATGTTGTAGTCTCACAGTTTTTAAAATGTCAAATACTCATGCAGTAATCTTTTCCAGGAGAGTAAAACACGCACACACGCACTGTGTGAGCTCTTTCATATCTACTCATTTCATGACATGCCAAAGAATTAAGACTTGTCTTGTGAAAGGCTGATGAACTCCAAGTTGTACCTGGGCTGCTCTCTCAGACCCTGCCAAGTCAACCATGAAAAGCCTCCCCACTCGCACTTCCTCATTAATATTCTTCACCCGACTCTTCTGTTTCACTGTGACCTGGAGGACTGCATGTGAGCGGGAAGATGTCTTGTTGGCAGCAGTGGGTTCCTGAGTGCGTTCTTTGTTTCCTTTTGTTAACAGCTGCATGATCTAAACAATGCAAAATATGCAGAAGTTTAAAGATCTTCTCAGGTAATAGCATGACTCTCTCCTTCAATGACAGCCTCCTAGAGGTGTGACAATGAGTAAGCAAACAAGATAAACCATCCTGTGTGTTTGCCAGCACTGGACCAAGTTCGGGTCTCTCTGAAGTCGATGGGAGTTTTGCCTTTGACCTCACTGGGACCATGACTTGGCTCATTGACTACTAAATGTATAATTATTGGGGTTTCACTTTAGGAGGCTTTACAATGGGCTGAGATACGTTACCCTGGGATGCACAGGGCCTTGGCATGTTGTCTCCCATTCAACGCAAGGCAACACTGCATGACACAATAGAATACAATAACATGATGCTCCCTACCCTGGTAGCGTGGCATAACCTTAGAAAAACTGCAAATCAAAGGTCAGGTTAAAGTTCTAGCATAACTTACCTCACAGTACACATCAATGAATTACAAAAGCATGTTTCAGTTATCTCCTCTCTACCTACAAACAGTTTTGTTTGATAGGGCTTGTGAACACAGGCCTTGGCCTTCCTATCCTTCCAGAAAACTGGCAGCCACATAGGGTATGTCTACACAGCAACGAAACACCCCCGGCTGGCCCATGCGAGCTGACTCAGGCTTGTGGGGCTTGGGCTGTTAGGGTTGTTTTATTGCCATGTAGACATGTGTGCTCGGGCTGGAGCCCGGGCTCTAGGACCCTGTGGGGTGAGAGGGTCCCAGCGCTCAGAAGTCTACACAGCAATGGAACAGCCCCACAGTCCGAGCCCTGCAGCCCGAGTCGGCTGGCATGGGCCAGACGTGGGTTTTTCTTTTCTGTGTAAACATACCCTTAGCCTATTACTGACCCATATAGCCGATCTTGACTGCTTAGCTACGGATTTCATCCCGGTTTCTACTATTCTTGTGCCTGCCTGATTAATCCTTTCTGAGCAACTCACTTCATTAAGAAGTCCCCATAGGATCTTGTTATATGATATGGCTTATACCAAGGAAGGCTATGCCAATATGTAGATGTGAGAGCCTCTTAAAACATCATTATTCTAGTGCACCGAACACCTCCCTCCCCCTGTAATTTCTTTCAGATTTACCTCCTGCGCATTTGTAGTGGAGACTTCAGTAATTCCTGCTATCTGAATGTTACCCCTAGCATCCTCTCTGAGGTCTAGGAATCCAGAGTATGGATTCAGGAGGTCACGGATCACTTCGTTATAAATCTGAAGATGGAAGAGAAAGGCAAAGGAAGTTTGTATGTTTGCACTGCTTTGTCCGTAGGTCAATAATAAGGATGGCGTGCTATTTAAAATATATTGTGCGTTACATTGGCTTGGTAGAGGAGAAGAGGAGAGGCAAGCTGAGCCCCACTCCAGTGCATGGCTGATACAGGAGATAACAGAGATAACATGAATGGATGATTGAGGAAATGCCTGTTACTACTGAGAGCTGTCACAGAAATAATGGCAGAAATACCGCTTCTGCTTTACATTTTTGTTACAGGGAGTCTGAGGCAAAAAGCCATTCATCAACTCCTTTATGTATCTTAAAATTATACCCAGGGTGAGTGCAATGCATTTGTCACTGTCCCCACCGTGAGTCACCAGCAGGGAATGAGCCTGGGATTATCAGCACCAGAAGCGCAGGCTTTTACCACTTAAACCAGAGGGATAATTATTAGCCGGTAAAAGTAGTAGGTTCTTATCCTCTATGTGAACCAGCCTCTCTAGGGAGAAATGTCACATTTAGCAGCATGTTATGCATTAGAATAAAAGAAAGGAAACAAGAATTCTAGACTCAAGGTAGGAGTCACCACAGGGGAATGAATGCAGGAGCCCTGGCTCTGGATTCCCAGGTTCTAGATTTATAGCTTCTCCCAGCAGGAGTGTCTCTACCCTATTTTTTCAAAGCATTTTCTACACAGAATTGGTCCATATGACAAAACAAAGACACCTCACCTCTAGGTACGACATGGAGACAGTGTAATCCATGTTGTCACTGGTTGCCTCAATGGCTTTAAAGAGGTCATTTAGGGTGCGGATGTAGATCCCAGGATCACAGTCTGTCCCTAGCATAGTGTAGGTTTTCCCTGCCCCTGTGAAAGGTACAGGGGAGAGCAGCACAGATCAACTTCCAGAGAAAAAAACATCTTCTGATATAATCCAGGGCAGTTTATCAGCAGCCGGATCTGCCCTCCTGTGTGATCATCACACAGACTCAGCTTTGCACAGAGAAGCCCTCCTTTCCCTCACCCTTTTTTTGAAAGGAAAGATTTCGCTCCAATGTTAAATCTATTTTCAAAGATTCACATCTCGCAGCCAGAATGGTATTTTTGCTGCTCTGCTCTGAAGCGATCAATTAATTGGCCTTGTTACTTCAGATCAAATCCCTATAGTTATCGCTCTCCAAATCCAGTCCCTGCAGCTATTGCTCCCTCTGTGGTATAATATTTTATCTATGTTACCTGTTGGGCCATATGCAAAAATGGTTGCATTGTATCCAGAAATGACTCCTTCCACCAAGTTTTTGGTCGTGGACACGTACACGTCCTCCTAGTCAGTCAGAAACAGCACAGGTCTTAGGTCAGGCATAACAATATTTTCCAGCTGACACAAGTATCCAATGTCTAAACTTATCACAACATCCCTCCCTCGTTCTCTATGGTTCACTCAGCACAGTCATTTTCTCTTTACAAAGTCTGTGGGCTCCAAAACCATTTCTGGCGTCACAGAACAAAATGATTTTGCCAAATCATCAAAACAACTAACGAGGTAGAGGTCTTGCTGAAGTATCTAAAGATGCGTGCGGCATGTCAGGGTCCAAAAATAAAGTTTGATTATTTTCTTAGATTTTGAATTGGGAACGTTTCATTACAGTCCTCAGTCCACCACAGACACTTTTTAAAAAAGATACTTTATTATAATATAACCACAGATGTGGAAGTTACATACAACAGAGAGAATAGATGAAGACACACACACTGCAGTCTCTCTTTCACACATACAAATATAATATATTTTCATAAATATACAATCTACTAATTATAATATCACATAAGGCAGTGTTTCTCAAACTGGGGTCCACAGACCCCTAGGGGTCCGCAAGGGTAACACCAGGGGGTCTGCCAGCCCCGCTGATCAACTCCTCCCCCTCCCCCTCCCTCTCAGTGCCTCCTGCACACCGGGGATCATATTCAGTGGTGTGCAGGAGGTGCTGGGAGGGACGGGGAGGAGCAGGGACGGGACACGCTCGGGGTAGGGAGTGGAAAGAGGAGTGGAAGAGGAGGGGCAGGGGTGTGGCCTTGGGGGAAGGAGTGGAGTGGGGGCAGAGCATAGGGCTGAGCAGGGGCCTTGAGGGTCTGCAAAAAAATTTAAATCAAAATGGGAGTCCTTGGGTTGCTAACGTTTGAGAACCGCTGATCTAAGGGAATACTCTGTGGGGAAGTATAAAGGGTCCGTCGCCCCTCATCTGAGATGATTGCATTACTCACAAGAGCCGCAGCCATGTGTGTAATACAGACCATCCCGAATAAGTGCCAATAAAGTCTTCAGATCACACCATAGCGTAGATGCCAAATACAGCATAACACAACAAAATCATTAGCTATATGTTAAATATGTTAAGGAAAATTTCTTTATAAAAATGCATTGGAACTCTTTCTTGTATCCCTCTGCCTGTAAAGCCAGGCCCCTTAGCAGGAATTGGCTGTGCCGGGCTCAGAGGGAGAGAAAAATTAAAATTCATAAATGTAAAAGCTTCAAAAAATGACCCAATATAGATTTGCTTTACATAAATATCACTGTTCTAAAGTCCAGTACCCCAGGCCCTTCCAGGGCTAGAAGCAGGGTCTGTGACCCACTGGAAAGCTGGAATTACCCCCTCCCCATGGTATAAAGCTCCCATTCTCCTATTTCTCTCCCCACGGGACCATGAGTTATTGGAATTTAATGCAGCGACATTTTTATTTTAAAGCTGTGGACTGAATCTTGTCCATCCTGGACTTCAGACAAAAGGATTATTCTACATGCAAGGGGAACCCTTAGGGAACCTTGTCTGGCAGGTTCTTCTAAAAGAATGAAGTTCATAGCTCCATTGCCTCCAACAGAGCCGTGACTATTTATACCAGCTGTGGATCTTCCTCAAAGTGTCTGTGTGAAGCTGCTAACAGGTTTGGAATATTTAAATAAGTCCCAGGGAGATGGACGAACAAGTGTTGCAGTCATAGACCCGTGATAAACTGCACCAGGCATGTCACCTCTACATGCACATGCGGTATTCTCAAGGGGGAGTAAGTCTGGAATGGGCTATCAGTAAGAGGGACCAGTAAGCCGGACCCTGGCCATCTTCAGAACATGCTGTGACACCCACCTAATTAACAAGCCTTCTAGGGCATACCATGTGTCAGGGATACACCGACATGAGAGGCAATAAAGAAATACTCTAGAAGACTCCCTAGAACCTCCACTATGCAGTCAATTCTGGACCACATATTGTGGAGATTAAATACTTGTTGGTTGCTTAGAAGATATTATGATGACAGGCTCTACAGTAAATCCTTAGATAAATAAACTGTGGTGTCTTGATATCACTGTGATAGACCCGTTAGGCATTTGCCGATAGGCAGAACAAGTAACTTCCCATGAGTCCATTATTTCATGCATTAATCAGTTTCTCAGCTCATCTCACCCCTTCTATTGCAGCACACAGCTGTGTGCATCAGTCCTGCCTAACTGGACTAGGGCTCAGGAACATGCCTCCTTTTACAGAGCCTTGTCCATCAAAAACAACAGAGAAAGATGAGAGGAGCACACACAACAGAAGGACCCAAACCAGATAACTATGACCTCATTCACCAGAGGCCCCAGGAGTTCTGGCTCTCAGTTACAGAACTCTGCTTACTCATAGTGTAGAGCTGGGTGATGCTGTCCCTAGGGAGGGAGAGATAAAGAGTGAGTTGTATACTGCAGATCACAATAAAGAGAAGAGAGCCTTTGCTGCCTGCTTCTACTTAGCGCTACTGCCTTTTCACTGGACACCACGTAGATTCTGGGATGCACATTATTACTCACATTGTCAAACCAAATATCCATGGAAAGGAAAGATTCCCAATTGTAAACCACACCACAAACCTTTTGGAAAGGGAGGGAACGTTACCTGGGTTGCTTTGTGATCAAAAACCATATCAAATATAAATGTCTTCTCTCGGGATCGATTGGCTCGCAAGATGTCGTCTGGATCTTCACTTGGGTCCATCAGAACCACCATCTGTGACAAAATAAAGATGGAGAGAAAATCTTTATATCCTTAACTGGGTCTGTAACGGAAACCAAGTGGAAGCGGCAATCAAGAAAAGCCAGTGGTTCTCCCAGTCATCTATCTTAGGATCTTCTATAATGTCAATCACTAGTATTTACGAATCATCCCAGGAGTGTTGCATTATGGCAATATGTGGGAAAAACCACATACATGCATAATACCAAGTCTGAGATGCTTTGTGGCCTAATTTAGTCACACTGAAGCCCTGCAACTCATCTGATCACCAGCTGAGGTCACATGGGTAACTAGCAATTATGGCAGAAGACCACCCTTTACTGTGCATAAGAGGAGAATTGGCCCCTTCCATTTTTATTGTTAGGCAACAGGGTGGGAATTGGAATATTCCCAACTGACAAGGGAACCAATAAAGAAACAAATTAAGTTCACTGGGATCAAAATTGCATGAGGAAAATCCCCCCAAATCTTTCCTGTGTAGGGATCAGTGGAAGTATCAGCTCTACTCAAGGCCAGTAACTTGCTCCTTTGGTGACTTTTATTAGAAAAAAAGGGGGAAAGACAAAAGAAAAATATTTTATGGCAGGTTAGAAAACAGGTTTTGTTTTTCCTGATTCCCTTGGGACCAATTTTGCTCACTCACATAAATACGTAATTATGGTGGAAAAAGTATATTCCTTCCCCTCTGCTGGAATAACTCATAAGAGGTGTTCTGGCCTCAAGAGGAGAAACCATGCACCATATTCTCCCCAGGAGCTTTTGTCCTCTCTCAGATAAATACCTAATTAAGTGTTTACAGTGCAGATCATCAACCACCTGATCTACAAAATAGTTACAGCATTTGGTTGCTAATCTGTAGTAAAATCATGTAACTAGATAAGGAAGATGTAGGGCAAATCCCCAGCAGCTGGCCTGGAAACTTCAAGAGCTTGGTGGGGTTTTCTGTTCCTCTCCCCCAGCCTAAAATTCCAAAAGTATCCAGTAACCATCCCAGGCTAATTACTTGCACAATTTCACTTGCTAGAGAAAAGCAATTTTTTCTGAGCTATGCAGATGAAAAAGAATTGAAAACAGTAACTATCTAGGGGCAAATGCCCAAAAGAGCCTCTTGATTTGTGCCCACAATCTGTAGTTGCACATGCAAAATGGGTAAATGCATAAGCGTCTGTCTGTGTGATTTAACATTGGATTCCACTCATACAATGGGCACAGAGAATTTACGTTAGGCGTTTTCTTTGAAAATGTGAGCTGTAATACGTTTAGGCCCTGATCCTGCGACTGATTTCATGTGGGGTCGGGATCAGTGCATCAATGGAATCGTATATTCCACCTCACTTTAAAGTTTATTTTTAATTAGATAGCGAAAACAAGATTAGTTTCATTCGTCCAGGGTTAATGCCTTGTTTGATTGACAGGTACTGTGAAAACGTACACAAAATTATAAACCATTCACTAATGGACTGAACTGCTGCGGCATAAGACTTTCAGTTTTGTTTTAGGCATCAGTGAAGGAGTGCAAATGGCTCCAACTAAACTATACTTGAGATCAGAATAGTAACGTTATCTAAGAAAACACCAAGGATATTCAACTGCCAAAGAACCCATGTTCACTTCATTTGTTACAGTCATTTTCATGGCTAAGAGAGAGAGATTCTCCAGGGTAAAAATTATCCTTAAACCAATGCAATATCTGAATCCTTCCCTGTCCACTGGAGGAAAATAGAGCTCAGCGCTGGTGAGGGGGTCTCTAAATAAGCTCTACAAAAATAAAGTTTGTGATCAAGTCAGCTTGATGGCCTTTAACGAATGATGTCCCACAAATAACTCAGTAAATGGAAACCATACTTGTAAGATAATTTGTACAGGGAAAAATAGATTTGTTCCCTTTTCACTTCTTTATGATGTAAAAGGCAGCCTGGATGTTTCACAGCAGTTCCTAGTTCCCACATGACACAGCCCTAAGGTCTGCACAGCTGGAATACTGTGTGCAGTACGGTACTGGTCACCCCATCTCAGCGAGGCTATTGCAGAATTAGAGGGAGTTCAGAGAAAGCTGATGAAACTGATTAGGGATCTGGAGAAAATGTCATACGAAGAGAGGCTGAAAAGAATGGGATTGTTTGCCTTAGAAAGGTGATAATGAATAAGAAGGGACATGATGAAAGTCTATATAATAATGAATAATCTAGAGATGGTAGATGGGGAGCTTCTGTTCTCCCTTCTCATAACACATGAACAATGGGACATTCCATGAAATTAAAGATGGCAAATTCAAAACTGCTAAAAGGAATTTTTTTTCACACAATATGTGCTGAAACTGTGGAACTCATTGCCACAGGACATTGTTGAGGCAAAGAATTTAACAAGATTTAGAAAGAGATTGAACATTTCTATGGATATCAAGAACATCCATGGTTATAACAGTTCGTGTTAAGATAAATTTTAGAAGGAATATTAAACCGAATGCTTCATGGTTTAAAGCAGCGGGTCTCAAAGTGTGGGTTGGGACCTCAAAATGGGTCACAACCACATTTTTATGGGGTCGCCATGACTGGCATTAGACTTGCTGGGGCCCGGGACCGAAGCCTGAGCTCCACTGCCTTGGGTGGCAGGGCTCAGGCTACAGGCCCCTCCCCCCCAGGACGGTGGGGCTCAGGCTTCAGCTTTGTCCCCTGCTTGGGGTGGTGGGGCATGGGCAAGCTCAGGCTTTGGTCTCCCCTCCTGGGGTCGTGTAATAATTTTTGTTATGAGAAGGGGGTTGTGGTGCAATGAAGTTTGAGAACCCCTGGTTTAAACCAATCTCTAACTACTAGGGATTTAGAGACCTGATGCTGGAGGGAGATTATCCTATATCTGCCTAATGCGAGGTTTCTTGCGTCTTCCTCTGAAGCTGCTGGTTCTGAGCATTGTTGGAAACAGGATACTGGACTAGATTGATCTTGGGTCTGAACCAATCTGGTAATTCCTATATTTGCAAAGTTTCCAAAATTCATGGCTTTGTCTTTGGATATAATGTCTTTCAAGCAGCCCTGGTGAATCCTCCATGGTTTGGTTCCTGGGCAGTTTCATGAACTTAGCCCTGCAGGCAGTTCACACAGGTTGAGAAAGAACCAACTCCTGTAGGAGTTCTCTCAAGGGTAATCTCCTTTTCTTCCCTTCCTTCCTCCCAAACAAATGTCATGAAAGCAGCTCAGTCTCCTACCTTCCTCTTGGCTCCCAGCCCTGGGAATCTGGGGACTTCTCAGGAATCTGCAAATTTTGTAGCTACCCTAACGATCACTGCCCAGGTTTGCAGAACTTTTAACACCTCATAACCCTTTCCATGTTCAAGTGAGTCACTGTGTTTGTTCTTCATCATGACAGAGGCACCAGCACTTAAGCCCCCGGGTTCTCCTTCCAAGAAACCATCAGCTACCAGCTCAGCTGTAAACTCACCCATGCTGCTCTGCTCCAACCTCACCTGGTCACCCACTCTGTGGGCTATGATAGCAGCGTTTTCCTCCAGCTCGGCTTCATTGATTGGACGAATCCGAAGAGCCACCTGCACACGTACACAGGAATTGCGCTGGTTATAAATACTCCCCCAGCCAGCTCAGACTGATCCATCACTGAGTCATTCTCTCTGTTCAAGTGACATGGTTACCTACTTAGAATAACTTTATATTGATTTTTTTATTCTCCAGGATTTTTTAACCCACCAGAGAAGCTTAAAATATTTAATTCCCCAATAATTTTCACTTTTTCTTTTGACGAGTGCTAATTCCGTATTACCCCCTCTGTTTCTAAAGTAACAAAACCCAAGACCATTCCATTTTGCTTACTTCTCTGCCCACCAGTTCTATCCCCATTCACAGATGTGGGAGTGTTGCTGGGTGCTCCAGAGCTATTAGACACATTCTGTTTCTATTGTGTCCCCAAAACACTGATTACAATTATGTTATTTACTTCTTGGTGTCAGAGTAGTGGAATTTAAGTTGAGTGAGCACCCAGATTTGAACATTTTGGCCTTAGAATTTGAACATAATAAAAAAATTCTCATCACTTTATATATTAAAAGGACTAAAACCTAAAACAAACATTAGCTGAAGAATCTAAAGAGGAGCCCTCAAGTCTCATGTTTAATTTCACTACCATATGGGTGAAATTAGCCATTTTGCAGGACCTACAAAATCACAACAGTTTTTGCTCTTTAGCGTCCTCATCAGAAACTATAATGAGCCATAGACTTACAAATCCAGCGGCAGTCAGGTAACTACATTTTCAAATGCAACAAAGAGTCCTGTGGCACCTTAACAGACGTATTGGAGCATAAGCTTTCGTGGGTGAATACCCACTTCCTCAGATGCATGTGGTGGAAATTTCCAGAGGCAGGTATAAATATGCAGGCAAGAATCAGTCTAGAGATAATGAGGTTACACCTCAACTGCTAGAAGAGGGCCTCATCCTCCCTGATTGAACTAACCTTGTTATCTCTAGATTGATTCTTGCCTGCATATTTATACCTGCCTTTGGAAATTTCCACTACACGCATCTGATGAAGATGATAAATATTTTATATGCTATTAGACATTATTACAGAAGAGATTCCCGTGATGTGCAATAGTTACTATATGGTTTAGAGCTCAAAGCAGAGATTTCTGCAGATGCAAGGTCATGGCAAAAATAAGTCTGAGGAGTGAGAGATTTTTGTAAATTATATATATATATATATAAAACACACACACACCAGAAACTTGAGAGCAGGATTAATTAATTAAAGAACTGTCTCTGTGCACAATCATTACTGAAAAAAACAGCAAATGATCCACACAGAGAAATGTCAAAATCTTGGAATTCTGATGAGTGCAACCTACCTGCTTTCTACAACAGACAATTTCAATTCCGATGGAAAAGCTCGGACGCTCAGTTGCCTTGGAAAAGTCTTATCCCAGGACTTCCAGAAGGAAACATGGGGCAAACCTGCTAGCGCATCCCGTCCCACCCTCTACCGCTTCAGGTCTGTCCCCTGCAGGGTGCTTGCAGCCCTCCGAGGCGCCAGGGCTGGAGCGGAGCTGCACGGGGCTCGCAGAAGGGGTCTGCGGGTGCAGCCGGGGATTGCATAGTAGACGGGAAGGCGGGTGCCTGGCTGCGCCCAAAGCAGCCTGAATGCCCCGGGGCAGCCGGACTCACCGTGAGCTGCTGCTCCACGCTCGGATCCTTCCCGGCCGAGCTGGGGCTCGGAGCCAGGCCTCCTGCTCCTGCCCGCCGCTGCCCCGCGCTGAGCGGGCTGCCCAGGGGGGAAGCCATTGGGCTGGGCCCCGCCCGCGGGCTGCAGGAGACAGGGAGCGCGGGTCGCAGCCGCAGCCCCGGGGAGGAGACCTGCGAGCCCCGGGCGGCAGGTGACATCAGCGCGCGGCTGTAGCAGCACGAGGAGGCGGCGGCGAGCAGCTCCGAGCTGCACCAGCCCCAAGGAGCCACCGGGCGGGACGGAAGCGCTCGCTGCCCTGGCGGTGGAGGGTGCAGGGTTTGCGCACGACTCCCGCACGCCCCATCAGTGCCACCCTACGGGACCGGCCCAGAGATGCTCAGCAGGTGGGTGGCCCACCCGCCCTCTGCCTGCAGGCTAAAGCGCCGCTGGGCTGTCGGGGGCCGTGCCGTGCCCGGTCAGCGCCTGCAGCTCCAGCGCTGCCTGCTTTCAGCGCAGTTAAACCCGGACTCGGCCTGGAGCTGGCGCCCTAGCAGCACAGGGCTCCTCGCCTCTGCCTCACCGTGACGGCAGGGCACCTCCTCTGCCCCCAGCCCATCAGCGCCTGGGGCACAGCAGACTCCACTGCTGCCCCAGCTCCTCCTGGACCTGCAGCTCGGGAAGAACCACGTTCGGGGGCCGGAACACCAGGAGCCCTGCTGGCCCCTGGGAATTATTTGAGATGCAGGGAAAATGAACCCAATCGCTAGCTGCATGTGGCTCCTTCAGCAAGTCAGGGACAGCATGGTTGAAGATGCCTGTTTTCCCAGGCACGTTCCTTACCCGCTCCCGCATACTTAAGCACTAACCCCCGCCATTGTAACAGTTATAGATGTTTGAGGTACAGCCCCTTAGTGAAATAGTTGAGTTTAAGAGGCTATTGTCCTTGTTCCTAGTCCGAGGTAGAATGCTTAATAGTGGCAGGTGAGAGGGGTAGACCTGCAGCTCTTAGATTTCCTGCTACAGTTTGCTGCACAGTGAAAAACAAGGAATGTGCATTCTATTTTAATTACTGGGGTTTATTAGTACAGAGAATTATACCAAGCAAGACTGAACTAGATGAAACACTAGAGCTTTAATTTAGAGGGCTCAAGCCTAAGCCTAGCCCTAAGAGACAACCACTAAGGTTAGTTAACAAAGAAAAAAAACTGGGTTCATCTACTTCCATTCACAGCAGGGAGAAGGAAGAGGGATTGTTTAATGAAAGAAAAACATTTCAGGAGAAAGTAATTTTATTTTTTATCTAAACAAAGAACTTGACTAATTTTTAATATAATGGGCCCTGAGCTGTTTGTCTTATTTTAACAGTGGTGGGACTAAAGGTATTTCAGAAGTCAGAAAAAACAACATGAAGTAATTGAGGCACACAGACGTTTTAAACACAAAACAGGATAGAGCAACTACTAGATAAGGGGAGTCTTCTTCCCAGTACAACTCCTTTAGTTGTCTAGTGCCTTGTCAGATGGAAAATATTGGGGATTGATCACACACTGGACCAGTACACTCTTGAAGGAGAGGCAGGAAACAGGAATGTAGATGTTTCCCCTCTAGATAGAAACACTGCAACTGCTCATAGCCTCTCTAATTATTAACGATTCAATGACATTTCTCATACAAAAGAGTTAGCAGCACTGTTCCAGGTAAAATGCTTAGAATTTTCCTATAGTCAAGTGTTGAGTAATGTTGCTCTACCACATTATTGAACAGCTATATTTCAGTGGCAGGCAGAGAGATTGCAAACTGTGTAGTGTAGTAAAAACACTTAAGGTAAGTGCTACAAAAAAGAAACTCCTCTAGAGCAGCAGCATGAGGTACTAGTGACATCAGTCAAGATTGAAGTTAAAAAACCCAACTACTGATTTGTTGAAAGAGTACTGACTGGACTTCCACAGTGCCTCATACAACATGAGTATAAGTAGCAGACTTTACTACATCATAAATATTTAAAAAAATACACTCCTTGTTCACTGGTGACCTGGAGAGATAAGAAGTTAATATCTTTCATCCTGAAGGAGCCCAAGGTTCTTTACAACTTATATAAAACTGTAGTATATAAAGGTCTCACTTCATGCATCAGTTGTGTGCTCTGAGAGGGATAAGGATTAAAACATAATAAATCCACTTAAAACCAGAAAGGAAATACAGTAGACAGGATTTCGTGGCTTGTGATTGTAAGGTACAAAACAGACACTTGATATTATTTGCATTAGTCTAGTGCAGTGGTTCTCAACCCTTGGCCTGCAGACTGCTTGCTGCCTAATCAGCCCACAGTTGCAGCCCATCCTCACGGTATGACATCCTCAGGGTGTGTCTCTCTCTCGCCCTCTCAGGATCATGATGCTTTAGGTTACTATATCCAAACATGTGTCCAGCAGATCTGTCTCTAGTAGTTTCACAGCTCATTATTGCCAAAAAGTATAGAGTATCCTGTACCAAAAGGTATATGCATCACTGAAAAACTAGAAGGCATATTGGACAAGACTAAACTTATTCTCCAAACCCCAACAATTAAACAGAAATTCAGATCACAACAATGTGTTATGGGAGAATATTTCCCTCTTCAGAAATAGTCAGAACACTTACCTAGCTGTCAAAATGG
Organism: Mauremys mutica; assembly: GCF_020497125.1. NCBI lineage: Eukaryota > Metazoa > Chordata > Testudines > Geoemydidae > Mauremys > Mauremys mutica. The sequence continues at coordinate 75,310,629 of NC_059082.1, read as the reverse complement.
CAGACAGTTTGACATTTCACAGTAATGCGGTTCACAAGCTGAGTTCTGGGACTGTTGATGGGTAGAGGACAAATCACCCCCACTACAGGAATTACTCCAGTCCCATAATAAATCCTGTATGCCAACCATGAACAAAATCTTATTTGCAACTGATCTTTGGACTTCCACAAGACAGTTTCTCACTACTGAAGTGGTATTAAAACTACTACTTTTATTTAAAAAGTTAAAGTATTCCTTCAACATGCTATAACCTTGCAGAATCACTTCTGAAAGATTTAAAAAAAAGATTAAGGGATAAACTTGATTATGGATTATCTAAAAAAAATTTAATTATCTACATTCAGTGTGGGTATCTGGAATTCTGTTTATGCCACCCATGATAAATATTGTTTATTTTTCTGAAGGATGAAAGTTGATGGGTACAAGAAAGACAGTATTGATTTGTATTTTCACCATAAAACATGCTCATTTAAGAGCTCTTATCTGCTAAGAACTAGATTCTTAAGGTTTATTTGGTTTTGTTGCTGCTGCATGGAAGTCTGCTCAAGAGGAATTGATCCAGAAGTTAAGTACTCTGTACTTTCTTCACCACAAGGCAAGGGCTCCAGACATCAGAATATAGGCTTCCTTGTATATCCAAAAGGTACACATGAAGAGTGTGCTCCTCTGAACAGATTTTCAACCAAAGCTTGCAAATAAAACCCAAGAAATCTCCCATAATCCTGCTGTTGCCAATAGCTACACCTTGTAAGTGGGTCTCAGAAATTCATACACTGATCTTCAAATCATTGCACTATAGTTATTAAAAACATGTAAGCCAGTCTGCCACCTAATACACCATGGACTAAACAAAGATCAGTGCAGCCATGAAGGAACTGGGATACAAAAAACCAAATGCAGTTGCAAATTCTGAACCCTGACAGATTCATATTCAGATAATGATCAACTCTGGTCATTCAGGGGAAGATTTCTACAGAACACACGGACGGCCTGTTTTTAGTATAGGTCTGCTTTTATTTCCACGTTCAACCTGTTGAATCCTGTCACAATCTGAATGGAGGAGGGTACAGCCCACTGTAGTGCTGCTTCAGCACACTAACATACATCATATGAAAAATGGTTCTCCTGCTGATCTTTCCCCATGCAAAACAAACACCTGTCCATGCACCTGGGACATAAAAAGAGTCCTCTGCAAAGAGAAGCATTGTGAGCGTGCAAGACACTGGAAGGTGCATAGATAATGCTCACCTACTGGCAACAGTTCAAAATTGCCAACTGGTAAGCAATGCTCAGGAGTCAGACAGCAAATACTGGTGGTGGATTTAAAAAGAAAGACAACCCCCTCCTAAATGAATAAAAATTTAAAAGCAGTGCCTTTCAAATAGCCCCACTGCTGACAGTGAGGTTTAAAGGCACTACAATATGTCAGAATGGAGAGAACCTGGTGCATTCACCGTCCAGAGTGAGAGAATATGGATTAAAAATTCCAAAGATGGTGTAGACTTTCTGAAAATAAATGAACCCCTTTTCAGTACAAGATATGGTGGTGCTGCAGAGAAGGGAAAAAAAAAAAAAAGGAAAAAGTCAGTCAGTACTGTGCCTCACACAAAAAAATCAGAACTCTCACAGCTGCTAACAAGGGAAAGGCAGTTCTCTAACTGCACTCCACTTACCCTTCGCTGTTGTGCTGCCCCAGTAACTCATTAGCTGAAGCCTATTTAATCCAGAAGACTGCTTCTCCCCCTTTCTTACCTCCACTCTTCCACATCCCCCAAATACTGGCAAGAGGACGTACCTGGCCACTGGAACTAAAAACATATTTAGAGGGTTTAAGTGACATCTGTGCATTTTTGGATGGGTGAGGGGGTTTTAGTATTCATCCCTTACACTGATGGGGCCGCTGCCTTAATTCCAGTCACTATGTGGTTAAGTGACTTGCCTATGGTCAGACAGAAGTCTGAGATGGTACAGGGAACTAAACCCAGATCCCTTGAGTCCTGGGCTAGTGCCATAACCACTGAACAATATTTCCCCTCTAACACAAAAGTGATTTAAGCCTTCTAAGTACACGTTTCTCAGATCCAACAACTAGGGCTATCCTCTTGTGACAATCTGGGGAAATCTCTCTGTATGATTTAGGAACTCAGATTATGAATTCTATGCAAACTTTATCAAGCTGTAAACTCCATTCTGAACGGTTTGCCCTTTCATTTCTCTGCCATGTTATTACCTCCATGTTGGACTGAAATTCCAAGATGTGGTGGCACAGGGCTAACAGTTTTGATAGTTCTCTATTGAAAAAACAGCATCTTGAGACAAAAGCCTGGCGAGATGTCGCCTGGCAACAAAGTTACCTGCAGGGGTCTGTAATCACCTGAGGAGGCTGATCGGAGGTAACTTCACAGAGGAGACTAGAAAGTTAGAGGGCAGGAGCTGCTATACTTGGGGTCTTTCTTCAGCCATTTCCCCTCAGTTTGAGCTGGTGAAGCTACTGAAGAAGCCAGATGAGGCAGGAGGGAATTCTGCCTATCTGAACACAGATTGTCCCTCAAAGTAAAGATGTGCTAGAGCAAAGGGTACTGCATTCAGGGTGTTATCTTCTAAGTGATCAGTGTTTTCTTGCTGAAGTAAAAAGCCATGGTGTCTTTAGAATCGCATGCAAAGTCTGTGTTTTGTGCTACACCTCATGTTCCCCTGAAGAGTTAACTTGAAACTAGAGCACCCACTATGGCTGGAATTCTGGGAGAGGTGTGTTTAAGCTACAAGGGACCCTGAGCAGTCAGCACTGGTCCCAGAGGCTAGGCTCGGCTCTCAAGAGTGGGTGCTAGAAAGAGGAACTGCATCCTAACAGTGTGCCTAGACACACCAAGCCAGACAAGTGCCCTGTTCAGATTCCGGAGCCCTACAGTGGGATTCAGGGTTTGGATCTCCTTCACAACAGTCTGGAAAGTATCCAAGAAGGAAAGCGCTACTAGATCTGCAACACCTATTGCCAATATTTGGGGGATATATTGGAGTATGCAGCAAGGTAAGCAGCCTTCTGGATTAAAACAGGCTTCAAATAAATGCTTATAATGAATAAAGCACTTTCAGTAACACTAAATACAAATGTTTGTTACATGTTGAAATCTCAGTGGCATTTTTAGGAAGAGGTAGCAGAATGCATGAGGACTTTTGTCAATTCAAGAGCAATACCTGACTTAAGAGTATGCAACAAATTTGTTCAGTAATCAAAACCTTCTTACATAATGCATGAGAACATTGTTTACACCAATTCAAGGTTATATGGTTCCAACAACCAGAACACAAAATTTACCCCTCCTCTAGCATAATTATAAACATTTCTCATACTGCACCAGCACTTTCATCAAGTGCCTGCAATGCATCATGTTTAAGAATTGGCTCAGAGAAGGATGCACTCTGCAAAGTGCCAGTAGATTTACAAGCGGACCTAACCATTCACTTCGAAGAAAGAAAGCCTTTATCATTTCTGGCCACTAGCACTACAATTGCCAAGTACAAAAGCCAAGTCAAAGGTATAGAAACATTCATTTTTGCACTCTATAAGCCTTAAGCTTTCCCATAAAAAGTGCTTTTACGCAGGTTGGAAGTACGCTGCAACAGCTGATAGGAAAGATATTTCTCAACTGAAAGGCAATCTGTCTTACCACAGTTTTATTGGACTACTCTGGTTCTGCAATGGTAATAATTTCTTCATTGATAAAAAACTCAACAGTCTCCTCTTCCCAGTCATCTACATTGCTGTCCAACTCATCTGTGTCCACCCCTGGAGGAAAAGAAGAGGCATTAGTCCTGAATACCTCCACCAAGGCAGCAAAAATGCTTAATGTATTTGCTAAAAAGGAAAATACACAGCAGAGAAGCACCTTTAAAATAAGGCATTTTAATATCATCACTGGCCTCCAGCACGTTATGGGCAAAGCCATCAGTACTGACCACATTGGGCAGCAACAGTAGCCTTCTCCCTACTCACCACCTCAAGATAGCAGATGGAAAAAACAAAGGATGGGAAAGAGAATAGCTGAGGAGTGAGCAAACCTGCTAGGGCCTGGGTCGAGGGATTATTTTTGGCAGGAGGGGGAATGTTAAAAAGGGACCCCAACCCACCACAAAGAGGAGGTCTTCGAGTCCCAAACATTGATCCACTACCAAAGACTGCTTCTATAGCCTGAGTAATGTTTGTTTGGTGCTTTTAAAAATTTACGGATAAAGCCACATCTTTACAATGCTGCCAGTGACTAGTTTACCTCCTCGCAGCTCTAGACGCTCATTCTTCTGTTCCAAATACAATTCTTGTGCCATCTTGCGGTATTTCTTGAACTCCTCCATCATTGTACGTCTTCTTTCTACGAGCTCCTATAGAAGAAAAACAAGAGGTTAATAAGCCCATCAGTAAAGTGCGTCCTTGTGGGATACATTTGGAAGTGATCTAGGGGTTTTCTGCTTACGAATGCAGCTACTGACAGATAATCATCAGCGTTTAAGACACCTTTCTCCAACGTGGCAAGATGGGTTTATGGTTTCTGTGAAATTTTTATACTAAAACTGGCTAACAGGCAGCCACCAGGAACCCACAAGTCCCAGCCAAGATTACTCAAGTATCTTTACTTAACTCAACAGAAATTCTTCCTGATTCCTCCTCCAACATATACCAGTAACACCATGCCTCAGTTTCTTCAAGTGAAGAACCAGCAAATTCTGCCTTACTGCCTTCCCTACACATATGCTTGTGCTTGAGTTCATAATGTTCCTGGCTGGGTCATGTGGGGACTGAATCTGGGAAACCTGGACCTAAAACACAATGGCCTCTCCTATTTGACAAAAGGGACAATGTCTATTAAAACGGAGGCAGCAGCAGACTCAAAACTATATGGCTCAGTCAGTGAAATGAGACAAAGACACACTAGATTAGTATGGATTACAAGTGCATCAGCTGCCTTTCATTGATTGTGTCCCAGAAGTTTCTTACCTTTGAGGCTTTGGTTTGGCTTAGACGATCCTTCTGTTCAAAAATCTTGGAGTACCTCTTCAGGTCCTTCTTAATTTGCTGCAACAGAGAACTTATGTCAACCAGTACTAGAGACCACCATAATGTATAAGAGAGTGCCACTTCAGGCATGCTTTGGCATACCCAGCATTTTTGCAAGTTTCCTTATGTCTATAAAAAAAAAAAAAAACCCTCTCCTCTATCATTTATAGTTTCTCTTCCTTGCTTAGGCCTATAGATACTTTCAGTTTTTCTGTACATGGGCAACCACTGGAGTTTGGATAGCCAAAGTCTGCTCCTTATCCAAGTTTTCAACAGTCCTCTCTACTCCTATTACCGTTCCTTCTAGTTGCCTCAGAACGTTCTCCTCCCCACCCACCACACAAAAACAAGTTCGTAACAGGAATAGTGACAACTCAAACTGAGTACTGTTACATACACAGAACCATTTCAACATACAGATTCCTCCAATGAATTTGTGAACAGCTCTCACGTTGCCTTACCACTAAGTACAGAGAGAAAACTCTACAGCAGTTTTCCATTCCCCAGTTTAAACCACACCCTTGTGACTCGACCACTCTTGAATTCTCTACACCAATGCCTACACCAGAAGAGTTAAACTGAGATACAACACCTTTATCTGATCCTGGCTGAGCAGGGTTGGAGGTCGGGGTCTCCACAGTAGCTGGCAGAACCGGTCTTTATTGTTTTTCTGAAGGAGACGACCCTGGAAGGTCCACAGCCAGTATGCATTGTCCACCTGGAAAACAGTAAGTGAGAAATCTCACTCATGTCTAAGGGTTTTATACTGCGCTACCCCTTTGCCGTATATCTGAATGCATTCCATGGAAAAAATCAACAGGAGAGTCCCTAGTGGGACTCGAGTCTCTGGAACTTCTACCTTTTCAGAGTGAACACACTGCTTGAGGTAGGTTTGGTGTTTTGGTTTCCCACCACCCCCCTTTCTTATTTTAACTTTAAGTTGAAGTAATGTTCCTCCAACAAACAACCAACCAACCAACCACAACAAAAAAAAAGGTTATACTGCTTCAAAAATGAAGCACCTATGAAGTATCCAAAGCAGAGGTATCCACCAGCACTTCCAAGTTATCTGAACTGCAGTAAGAAAGCTCCTGAACTAATCCCAAAGACTAAAAACCTTGTACTTGCATATAGAAAAGATAACAGTGCACTGATTGGAACAACAAGGAAGTAGTTCATTGATACAGGAAAGCAATGAGTTGGTATGTGGAATAGGCATGCAAGAGATTACACCAGGAGCTATTACCCACGGACAGATACAAGCAATGCCACACACACACACACACACACACAAAGCCAGATTGACCCCCTTAAATACCCAGGGAGACATCACAGCAGAAACTTTAGTACCTTGTGGCTCCACCAGGACACCGATGTCACAACGTATCGGCCTGTAGGATCCCACTCTACATCCGAGGCTGTATAGTGTTCAGCAATATTCATCACGGTGCAGTCTGATGTATCAACAAATGTTAAGGCACCATTCATGCTGCAAAGGCAAACAACGAGGAACAAGATGGAAAAGTGATCCATGCCTGCTGACACTTTCCTCCTGACACTCCCCCTCCACGCCCAAAATAAATAAATAAATAAATAAAAATAAAAAAACCCAGAGGGATCTATACTAGGAGGTGACATTCTTTATGAACACACACACAAAATCCCATCAATATTAACAAGATTACCATTTTTTCATTGCTGGTGTTTAAATGGGTTCTCTCAAGGTTTTTAAAAATCACACCTGTTTCTTCAGATTTTTGTGAACAAAACAATGGGGAATAGTTTTAACCCTTGTATCCTTCTAGGCTTAAAGTTCCTTAACACGTTTTTCCCCCCTCCAAAGTCATAATGAAACCACATTATGAATGCACTTGGGGTACAGCAAAAATTTCACAACCATGATGTAAAAATGGTTATTTCTGTAGCAAAGACAGTAAAAAATAAAACATTTCTAAATGAGAAGCAGGGCTTTTCCATTAACGTGTAAAACCCAGTAGTACACAGAATAACCACATGGGTTTTCATAGATTCCAAGGCCAGAAGGCCATTATGATCATCTAGTCTGATCTCCTGTATACAGGCCATAGAACTTCCCCAAAATAATTCCTAGAGCATGTATTTTAGAAAAATCTTAAATCTTGATTTAAAAATAGTCAGAGATGGAGAATCCACCACAAACTGTTCCAATGGTTAATTACTTTCACTGCTAAAAAAAAAAAATTAACACTGGATTGTGTTAAACCTGTTAGACTGAAGAACCTATTGTTAAATATTTGTTCCCCATGTAGGTCCTCATAGATTGTAATCAAGTCACCCCCATAAATCTTTTATTTGTTAAGCTAAATAGACCACACTCCCTAAGTCTATCACTATCATAGCCGAGTGGCAAACACACCACCGATATGGTCGACTTAGTGTACCCTCTCTACACACATGCAAATCATTTGAAAGCTTATGAGGTCTACTTTAAGATGAAGTATGATAGAACTCTCAAGTGGTGCCATTACCACAGAAACAAGGATAAACAATGACACCATCAACATGTTGAAATGACCACTTTGAAAAATGTGTGTGTTATGACCATATGTATTATTTCAAGGCATAAAACTGAATTTCTTTGAGATCTCACAGCATCACAACAATCTAAAAGGATAAAACAAAATAATCAATTTGTACAGGTGTCACTGAAATGTAACACTGTTAGTCACATTTCTAGTCAACATTATCATCTTGTCCAGAACAAAGTGTTGAGAGCACATGGATTACCAATCTTTACTGCCTTCACAGTTCTGTGCAGTGAAGATTGTTCTGACTACAGACAGCTGATTTTGCAGTAACCCTTTACTAGTAATGGCACAAATAAGGTCTTGTAGAAGCTTAGATGACATTGAGCCCTTGAAGAAAATGGAAGTAGTTCATCCACATTTTTCCATCCATGTTGCAATGGTGATCCAATATTTGGTTTGCCTATGCACAAAGACATCCAAATCTTTGTTTGCCAAGATGCTCTGCTGACATACTCTTCAAAACCATCCTCACATAGTGGGAGTTTGGCCAGTGACTTGCCCTTTTTGATAGCTAAGCTGAAATGCAAGCAATTCAGGTCTCAGAGTCTCCTTTTCTCTGTCTTGTAATGCAGCACTGCTACCAGATTCCTTGCTGCAGAAATTGTCACTGGTCAGTCACCACTTCAGAGATCTCGCCAAATGGGGAGTAAGTTCCCTATGTTTCTACAACATTAAATTCAAATTCTTTCCGCAATATCAACTAGGGAGAACAGTCACAGCCTATTAATGCATGGACAGCAGGAAATATGTTGCAGAAGTCAGGAGGGAGTGCATCTAATTGTATGCACATGTATGAAGTGATGCTTGTCAGTGGTGCTGGTAATAATGCCAGTTTCAATCCATATGTCAACTGCATGTTCCATTTTTGGAAAGTAATGAACAGCAGGGACCAAAACATCTGTATCAATATGGTTCCTTTGACATCCAGAGACCCAAAAGCCGTACCTGGGACATAACAGCATTCAGAAGCATCTTTGTCTCTGCTTCCTCGAGTACTGTGCTAGTCTGAGCTTCTTTCAACACCTCTACTGGTGATTTATTTTACTACTTCCCCACTGGAAAAGCCTCCAGCAAGAAGGTGTGTTCATACCCTGGTTGCTCCTACACTGGTGCATTTTGAACCATATATTCACAGAGGAATTTTACAAGTGACTGCTTTTTGGACACCAACTTTAGAATCTCTCCATATGGAAGCAGAGGGCATCCAATTACTTGGTATTTCTTGCATCTCACTTTGGAACCTGCCCAGCATGATCTGAATGAGTGAAACTTGTCTCCAGCCATCATTTGTATGACCGCCATTGCATCTCTGACGTACGCTGTGGAAAACAATTTTTGGACTAATAGCTGCTCTGATGGTCCCTCCTTTTCCAGACTTAAATTTGGTGGTCTTGGCCATGTCAGTAAATGTCTTAATGCCAGATTTCTTGACTGGGCTGAAGCTGTTTCTCCCATCACAATACAATGGATCTCTCACAAGTCTTCCAATTTGTTCAACATCTGCTGTTTTAAGTAGAGAGAGACTCTTATATCTGATGTTACATGCAGTTCAGCAGATATGTTGAAAAGCACCTCCAGATTTAGGGTCAAAAGGGTTTGTCATATTGTTGGTAAGAGCTGTAACCCATCTCCAGTACAGAGGCAATGACTTTGTCTTCACTATTTTTTTTTGTTAAATCACTTCTCTCGTAGCTTTTGCATATTCATAATTTGAAGCTGTATATTGTCCTCTCTGACACGGACATGTAAATTGTCACTGAATTAAAAAGCTAGTTTCTATACTATTTCAAAGTTTAGTACTGCATGGACAGGCAATTTCAAACTAAAACCTTCTACCAGGCAGACTCAATGCTATACTGTAGACACAAAAGCTTACAAATGGAGAAGCATTACATTAGGAATTCATATGCATTTCTATCTACCCACTATGCAGCACAAACTGTGGGCATGCAATCTACTCCTACTGGTGCACAATCTTCAGTGAGAGACTGATCTGGTCAGCAAGTTTCAACTGAAAATATAGAAAACTATGATAATCACTTGTGAGATATTTTGACAATTAAGAACATGTGATGTGAGAACATTTCATGTTAGTATATTGCAAAACACCGATATTCACTATTTTTACCACATGCTAAAAAGCTTAATCTTTTCTGGAGAAAAAAAATACTACCCATGCAAATCCAATGAAAGTCTTAATACATTTTCATTTGGTAGCTTTGACCAATAAACACTACATTAAGGTGTTGAATTTAACTTAAAAGCTGTAGTCACAATCGTGTTGCAATGTTTCTGGAACTATGCACAGGAGGACACTCACTTTGGGTTCCATTGTTTCATCTTGCCTAAGGGTACGTCTTCACTACCCGCCATATCAGCGGGTAGCAATTGATTTCTTGGAGTTCCATATATCGCGTCTCATCTAGACGCGATATATCGAACTCCGAACGCGCTCCTGTTGACTCTGGAACTCCACCACCGCGAATGGCGGTGGCGGAGTCGACGGGGGAGCCGCGGACGTCGATCCCGCGCCGTGAGGACGGGTAAGTAATTCAAACTAAGGTACTTCGACTTTAGCTACGCTATTCGCGTAGCTGAAGTTGCGTACCTTAGATCGAACCCCCTCCCTAGTGTAGACCAGGCCTAAGGCTTACAGCACCACTTGACACCTCCATTTCATACCTCAGCTAAACGTACATAGCATAAGCTTTGAAATGACATATGATGTGGGTGTATGTAAGGTGGGTACATTAAACTCTAAAAACATAGCTTTTTGGAGAATTGCTGCATGCCTAGAAGGCAAATTTTCTAATCCTTCTCATGGCTCTTCTCTCAACCCTCTCCAGTTTTTCCAACATCCTTCCTGAACTGTGGATATCATAACTGGACACTGTATTCCAGTCACACCAGTGCCAAATACAGAGGTGATAAAACCTCCTTACTCCTACTAGAGATTCCCATTTATACATCCAAAGATTTTAAATAACTGGCTAAGAGAATGGTCTAAGAAAGTTACAACTAACATTAGTATGGTTAATGAAAAGGAAAAATGGTATGTACAGGGCATTTATAAGGACATACAAGAAATCTTTACCTTAAGAAGCCATGACCTGAATGCAATCCCTAACTTTTTGAGATCTTATATGACAGGAAGACAGACTTGAGGAAAAAGTGATTGCTCCCTTCAGTATCAGTTATACTTAGGCCCCTCACAAATTCATGGCCATGAGAAAACACACCTCAGACTGTGAAATCTGACTGTTGTAGGAGAGTCATGGTATTGCCATCCTTACTTCTGTGCTGCCTTCAGAGCATGGTAGCCAAAGAGTGGCAGCTGCTGGCCGTGAGCCCAGCTCTGAAGGCAGCGCTGCCGCCAGCAGCAGCACAGAAGTGACGGTGGCATATGGTATTGCCACCCTTACTTCTCCACTGCTGCCTGAGAGTCAGATTTTGGGTCAGATCCCCAATTTGAGAAATGCTGACTTAAGAGGGTTACATGTTTTAAATACATATTCATGATTTATGACAAAGAAATTTAATATTTAAATAATATCTGTAACCATGAAGTTCAAGATGATTTTAAAATGCTATGACTGATTTACCAAAATTGGCAGGGCTCCCTAGTTATATTTAAGCCACAAAAAGCCCTGTTATTTTACCTGAGATTTTGAAAATTCTTATAAAATAAGTCATTTGTATTGCTGCCTGGGGGGAGAAATCCGAGGGGCTCCCTGAATAAGTACATCTTTATATTTAAACTAAGGAAGTAAACAGCTGAAGTGAATTCTAAACTTAGCCAAGAGAACAACATGATGGGTGAGATTAAAATAACCTCATTCCACATCTTATATGATGGCAGAAGAGATAGCCAATATAAACACAGGCATCTCATTAGTTGTTTTCATAGACTAAATAAAAATTGATTTTCTGCTAGCCACAGAACAAGAGGTGTTATCTTATCTACTGCACTACCTACCTTTGCAATAAGGAGGCCAGCTACTTCAGGAAATTAAATTTCAGGCAGAAGAGGGCAAGATGCATATGAAAATACGTAGACGTTACAAACAGGTAAATTTATCTTCAAGAAAAACTCAATCACTTGCAAACAAATTAAAATCCATGTAGACCTTGGAAAGGCCAGCTGACAGATTACCGTACGTCAAAATTAGATTCTTCCAAACAAAGATAATCCTCTTAATACAAGCAGGTTTTCTACCATAGAATTGACAGATGGTTAAGATTTTGGCTATTTGTCTTACAGATGTCTTTACACTGTAGTGTGATGAAGACTTTTTTTAGATCTTTGAGAGCATTACACGGACTTAAAATGAGCTCGCTCAGAATGTCAAGTAGTGATACCCACCTTCTCAGGCCAGCCAATACTAAAAACTGCCCTTGCGGACTCCAGAATATCGTATTTGCTTGCTGCTTGTCAAACGTTTCTGAAAGGAAACAGAATTTGTATTTATGCCAACATAAAAAGGATGGAAGTCTCCACCCAATGGTATCAAGAAGCTTACTAGCAACTACACTGATAGGCATTCCAGAGAGTCCTCAAAAAGGCATCTCTGAGCTCTGCAATTAACAAGCAACATGTCTACTATAGTAGTATTTTAATTGGAAGAATGAAACCCAACATGGATCCGCTCTCACTGATTAAACTGAAAACAATGGGATGATCAAACATTCAAAGAAGTGCATGTGCAGGCAGGGAGAATCAGGAATCCCCAAAGCCTTAGCAGACAAATTGTACCAATTTAACTAAAATTGTTTAGAAATGGATGTAGTTAAATTGGTTCAACCTCTTATGTGGATACCTCTTCTGGCATAAAAAAAAAAAAGAGTGCTTTTTCACAATTTAGTTTAAGCTGATTCCTTGCGAACTTAAGTTAAATCAATATAAGGCACTCTTAAGTGAAAATGGAGGGCAGGGAAAAGAAGAGAAATGTCCAAACTGAGAAAGGGAGGAAATCCTTAAAATACTGGGGAGGAAGTATAGAGGTGGTGAATTAATGGAGAGAGGAAAGGAAGTTTCAAAAATGCATTTTTTGCCCTGTCACAGAAAGGTGGTATTTAACTTTGCAAAATGTTCCCCTTTTGCTGGCAGTCAGGCAAGGCTGCAAGATTAATATCTTACCAGTGAACTTTTCAATCCCAACCCCCAGACTCTGAATAAAATGGTAATTTGGCTCTCATTACAGAATAAATTGACACCCCGGCCCTCGGGGCTGTTCTCCCAGCCCAAGACAGCTGGAGTGCAGCATGCTCAAGACATGTTCCCTCCCATGCCCTCTGCCAGGGCCCAGAAGTATCATAATCCGTCTATGAAAAAGCAACTGTAAGAAATCTACAGGGTAAACAGGTTGATACCATCATGTAAAGTGCTTAATGCCTAGATTCTTCCACCTGTACTTTTGCTGTCAACTCTACTTACTGATAAGCTCTATTTTCCCATTGTTTTTGACATGATAAAAGGAGATAGAAATTCTGGGAGGCTCTCCATGCAATACAGCAAACTTGCTTCCATTTGGTTCCCAGGCAAAGGCTATAATACTTTCTGTAACAGATGTAAAGAAGTGTCAAAACCCAACACTATACAAAGAGAAAATTATTGAGTTAAGTCAGCCATGCTCTACACAACTTCACTTCCAAGCAGTTACTGTATACAGGACTGAAGAAATCCTGGATGCAAAAGACAACATCCATTATGATGAGCAATTTGGTATTAAGATTTCTACTGCTGTTTTGCTTCTAGTGAGCCAACCAGACAAATGCTTATGGGGTGTTCAAAATCACGTACCCCAGCTTTTCTCCAGCCTGGTACAGAATATCCTCAGACAGAAAAGGTAAATATCAAACTTAGGTCACCAGTCTCCCACTAGGGAAGCTTCTCTTTTGTTGTTAAAGTACAGCAACTGAAGCAGAAAACAGTCTGCCGGGCAGTCTTTTTAGATTAAGAAATAGCTGGGCAAAGAAAGAGAAGTTTGCCACCCAGTTGTCCTTCATCTGTTAAGATCCATTAGTTGTAGCACTTTACACAATATTTTGTCAGTTTATTCATTGATGAAAACTGTACGAATAAATACACAACATCAGCAAAATAGCTAGCACATGTATCTCTAGGTCCATGATTTACCTTTCATTTCTACCACATCCACAGGGACCTGCTTCTCTCTCATTCGGAAGATCTCAAAGTTGGTCACCACACCCTGTGAAAGTCAACAAAGGTCAAGTATCTAGTACAATAATTGTACAGAAAGTCATTTTAATACAGGACTAAGAGGATGACTATGCAACTAGTCTAGTTTAGTACTTCAATATAATAAATCTAGACTCTTTGGTGCTCATTTCCTTAGAGGGTGGAAGATAAGACGGAAAGATCACTTATTTCTAAACAGCACTTTTATTAAAATAGGATTTTCTTCAGCAAGTTGTGTGTTAACAAAAAAGGCTCTCTCTGGTACAGAAGTTGAGACTATTTCAAGAGGACTGAAACGTATGGTAGCTCATGCAGCGTCACCTGTGGGACCAAAACCAGCTGAAACAAATAGAACAAATGCTGAAAGAAGGGGGTCAGAAATAAGACAGGCATACTTTAATTGATCTTGCAGAACCCTGATAGATAGTGATGTCAAGTCCAATGCTCATTAAGTGCCCATGGCAGGTTTTTAAGGGCTATGTGTGAGCTAACTGAAAAAATGAAAGGGTTTTGACACCAAGTAATTTACACATTTCTATCAATCCATATTGAAATGCAAAAACCAAAGCAGAGACAGAACCAGTTTTATGAACACACCTAGGAAGCACATACCTGTGTACCTTTAGGAGTCCTGTCTACCTTCACACACAGATAATCTCCATTCTTTTGCCAATGGAGCTTGCAATCCACCACATTGAACAGATTCCGCACACGGATTTCTTGTCTGGAGGGGAGCTGCATCAGTGTCACCCTTGCTGGGATATCTTTGTCTTCAGGCACCCAAAACGCAATTATGTTACCCCCTGGAGACCACGAGAAATCCCTACAGGATTGAAAAGGAGACAAGATTTCATTAAAAAAAGTCCAATTTAGTAATCAGTTAAAGATATGTTGCAAGCAACATAAGGAACAGCGTTCTGAATTGAATTTGATACGTTATGGTGAATCAATCAGTTCCCAAGTAGCTTGATACTAAAGCTAGGCTACAGACAGGAATTCTAACTCTAAATTCAAGTGCAATGAGAACGATTAAAAATAAATTTACCAGGACCAGTTTGGTGACCCTGCAGAAAACCCAGGTTTGATTTGCATTCACAGGTGGACAAGGAGTGATGCAGAAGCAATACATTTACATCTAGGAAAGGTAGAAAGAGTACCTCATCTCATACTGCAGAATCCCAAGTGATTTGGGAGATAGGTTAATAAAATGAATTACAAAAAGACAACCCATTAAACTATGTAGGAGAGAAGTGTACTTTTAACAATCTGTCACACTTAGATTTCTAGCTCCCTTGTTCTGGAAGCTACTTCACAGGTCCCCATTCTCTGAGAAGCCTTTTGGAACCCTGGAAAGGTGAAAAAAGGTCAGTCGTTTCTTTAGAAATTATGATGAGAATCATATAGAATTATACAATAAGCCTAGCTACCTCAGTGCCAGCAGGGGGGAAGAGGGATAGCTCGGTGGTTTGAGCATTGGCCTGCTAAACCCAGGGTTGTGAGTTCAATCCTTGAGGGGGCATCTTAGGGATCTGGGGCAAAAATTGGTCCTGCTAGCGAAGGCAGGGGGCTGGACTCAATGACCTTTCAAGGTCCCTTCCAGTTCTAGGAGATTGGTATATCTCCAATTATTATTATTATTTTTTTTTTTTTTAGGTAAAGTATAGTGCACTCTTACTTAAGACTATGGAAGGCCAAATATCACACAAGATATCCCCTTATTGATGTAATATCCTTAACTTGAGTTAAATGCATTTTGGTTAAATGCAAGGGAGTACCATTTTGCCAACATGTAGCAGGAACATCAAGAGTTAGGTCCTTAGATCATCAAGCAATTAGATATTTCAGGCATCGTTGCTAAGTTCACAAACTGTCACCAATGCATGGAAAGAGAGAAGTAGTAATAAACAGATGTCTTTACTTCTTCCCCATAGGTAGTTTCTCCTCAGACGCAGAACACACAACAGGATCATCATCAAGGAAAGTATAAACATTGACAAGAAACATGCTATCCTATTGAAATTCTAAGTATTAGTTCTATTACTGCACCAAAAGCATAAGAGTTGAAGAGTAATATTATTCTAGTTGACTGATAGCCAATACACACTGACATAGGCATCTTCCTCAGCAAAAGACAGATTAATGACTCCTACTGCTGACCACCAATATAGGAAGCAGATGGTTCTGAGCTAGATATTTATTAATTCTTCATTGTGTAACCACTACACAAATGCAAAGTTTTCGGTGCAAATAGATATCAGGCTGAAAGGCTGAGCCATGACCTAAGAAAAGGGGATGTTCTGGGAAACAGCATTTAACACTCTCCACGCAGAACTACATCTTATAATGAGAAAAACTGAAAGAGCTCAGTCTGCTTTTCTTTGAGAGGCAAATTGATTACACTGTACAAGTATCTTCATGGGGAGAAAATACTGGGTACCAATAGGCTCTTTAATCTAGTGGAGAAAGGACCAACAAGAACCAAATGACCAGAAGCTAAAGTAAAAAAAATTAAATTAGAAATAAGGCACATAGATATGGTTTATTTTAACAGTGAGAGTGATTACCAGTGGAACAAACCATCAAGGGAAGTGGATTATCTTTCTTTTGATGTCTTCAAGTCAACACTACATGCCTTTCTGGGTGATATGTTTTAGTCAGACCCAAGTTGTTGGCCTCAATACAGGGATAACTAGGTGAAATGCAATGGCTTGTAATATATAGGAGGTCATGATCTAATGGTCTCTTCTGGCCTTGAACTCCATGGTACTAGAATCCTAACACAATAATATCTCAAGAATAAAACAAAAGAAAGCAGAACTCTTCGCAAGAGAATAAACTCACTTTATCCCATTGATTTTCAAACTTTTCTTGTCCAGCAAACCCATGGACTGCAAAAAGAGAAAAATCATGAATTTGCAAGTTAGAAATACTTACATAGGTAGGTTATTTAAATTAACACCCTTATGGAGGTAGGGAAATGTCTCCATTTAATCACTCTCTGGATATACAGTATAAAACACTTGTCACTCATCCCCATAATCCTAATTCTTGCATTACCCACCTAGTCACCATAACCCTACAAATTAAAAATATGCAATAGGATAAGGCGGCATACTGGAAAATGGAAATACTGTTGCTTACAACCTGCTCTATTAATGGATTTAGGGGGGTTTTCTGGTAGTGATCTGCTGACAAAAGTTGGGAAGTATTAAACAACTATGATACTGTAAGGCTATATTTTCTATGCTCCATTAAAAAATTTAAGTTGCTCTCCTCATCTACTTCCTTCCAACCTTTACTACCCCAGTGGAAAATTAAGGAAGGGGAAAACAAAACAAAACCACCACACCACAACCCCTGAACAGTGGGGATGTTGGGAGCCCAAGGAAAGAGCAAGACGAGAGGGAGGGTCTCTCACCCTTTAATAGGTATTTACTGGAGAGTCAGATATTTCTTTTAAACAAATTTTAGCAGTAACTAGCTTCAAAATAAAAAAAAGCAGCACTTCAGGTACAGCTGACATTATAAAGCAGGTTTTATGTAAAAACGCACTTACAGGTGTTTCATAGATGCTGAGGGTGTCTAATGTCATTCGGGCAAAAAATTTACCATCATGACTCCACCTGAACAAAGAAGAGGAAGACAAAGCATCAGATCTATCATGTTACCCCTCTAGTAAGAAGAGTCTAGTCATTTAGTGTGCTCTGTCCTCTACTACTGTTACCCAACCTACTTAAAAATGGGCCAATGAGCTGAGCTTTCACAGTGGAACCCTCTCTTCTTCTGTCCAGTTAGGGTATCCCAGATGATTATGGCCTGAGGGTCATCTTGTGTGTCCATTAAAGGGCTGAAGGTCACTAAATACCTACAAAAAGGGGAGAGAGAAAATGACTAGCTTCACTTTTCATATGGTGTAATGATTATTTCAGCACAAATATGCTTTCATCTAATTGTGAGAAGAATCCGCTAAGCAAAGTTCAAGAGGCATGCACTGAAAGAGGACACAGCCAGAATTGGGGAATGGGTAGAGTACAAACACTTTTCTCCAATCCACCCCTACACAAAACTAGTGAGGGAGTTGAGGGATGGCTTGAGTATTAGATAGCCACCCATACACCCCTTTTTAATCGGGGGAAACTCTCTAGGAGTAGAGTAGTGGAGAGCCTTATTCACCCACCTCATGAACCAGCAGTTACTATGGAGATGTGGAGCAGTATCACAGTGTAACTGTGTTCCTGCATGTTCTAGGAGGACAGAGTCCTTTCTCTTTCAAAAGCTAGAGGGGATGAAGCTTTGCCGGCATTTAGATAGACAGTCTGATTATATCAGTGTTCCCAGGCAGGGTCCAGCATTCTTTCCGATACCTAGATGTATCAGGGTTGGTGTTAGGCATCCAAACTATGGTATTGCCTCTGGATTCCTCTGGCCAAAAAACCACCCAATTCAAGCAAGAAACCCACCACACCTGGGTGTTGTAAAGGGGAAACATCATCATCAATGTATGACAACTAATGAGGTACATAGTATAAACATGATGGCCTGGAAACAAGAATTTACCAGATGGGAGCTTTCGGGACAGGAACATGTTTTCCTATTAAGAGCCCAAGCACATCTTAACTACAACAAAAATCTAAAACCAAAATACTCCCAAGTCAATCTTTTCATTCATAAACACAAGACAGAAGCTTAAGCTTCACAAGAGATAAAAATAGGTGAAGCCTTCACAAAACCATTTGCCTGACAATCTCCACAGATGCCATCATAAAACAAAAAGCATGAAGAATTATTCATCTGAAAATTACAACCCTTGAAGATGCTGAAAGACCAGAACTCAACTCACAGGCATCGCTGACTGAGTTCAAAGATACCATCTGTGTGTGTATTAAGGTGCTTGTACCAGACAAACTGAAGTCAATGGGGAAGATTTTATTAAATACTGTCGATCATTACTCTGGATTGTGTTCTTTAAATACTTTTTCCAACTTAAAAAGTAGAAAGTCATGTCAAACAGAATTATGGATACACACAAACATTCTAAAAATATTTAATGAAAAAAGGCAGCAATTCCAAAGAGCAGAGAAATGAAGATTGAAAACCCATGATACCTAAAAGTAGGCAAGGCAGAATAAACATGCTTTGTGTTCTGTTCCCTAAGGCGTGCTCTCAAACTGCTTTTATACCATACCTTTCACAAGGTGAGAAGTCGATAAGCTGTACCCCCTGATGACTGAACCTCTGAATCTGTTTGAACTTCTCTCCTCCCCATAGAGCAATGCCTCTCTGATGG
Source organism: Mauremys mutica (assembly GCF_020497125.1). NCBI lineage: Eukaryota > Metazoa > Chordata > Testudines > Geoemydidae > Mauremys > Mauremys mutica. The sequence continues at coordinate 75,291,526 of NC_059082.1, read as the reverse complement.
AATGTAGCCAGGTAAGTACCTTTTGGAGACCAGCGTACATAGGTTTCCGTCCACCGCTGCAGGTAAAGTGTACAGTAAACATCAGAGCTGAATTACATTCAGAAGACTCAGTATGTGCAGTTTGTAGCTTCACTCCCCCTCAAGTAATCCAGCAGCCACCATTTACACAAGCTTAAGCATGACTGGAGTGCAGTTCTTATTTCCTTAGTCTGAATGTTTCCTGGAAAACGCCTTTGAATGAAACTTCAAGTTTCAAACACTCACTAACCAGAAGAATAAAACTAGTGAGCTAGAGGTGGATGGTAGTGGGAAGCCTTCAGCAGTGTCCAGAGCTACTGAGAAGCTCAGCATGCCACTTGTTCTCTGACTACTGGGAAGGGTGTGTTCTAATCTTCCTAACAAAACATAGCTCCTGATCCTCACCTAGTGTGAGGGAAAAGGCATCTTCTATATGAACCTTGGTTAATAAGCATCTGGTGATTTGGAATAATGTTCATCACCCCCAAAATCAATTTCTCCCTACTTCTTGCCTTCCTCTAAACCATAACAAAGGAGCTCCTTGTCCTCAGAAAAATCTTGTTGAGGTCTTCCCTGGGCTCAAGAGCAGATGACATGTGAGCTGCTGGTGATGGACTGCCTCCAGTACTGAGCCTACCACCAATCTTCAGTGCTCCTTCTCTCAGCAGAAACACAATAAAGAGGAGCTAGGGAGTAGCATGCACTTGACAGCAGTAAACTCCCCCTCACCACTGATGAGCAGAGATCTGTCAAACTCTGATTTTGCACATCTAGGTCTTTTGATTCAAACATATTAGTCTGATTATCATCATCCCTAATTTACAGATAGGGAGGTTAATTGAAATCACAGCAAGGTAGTAGACCAACTCAGTTCACATTCAACTTTATTTCCTTTCTAAAACAGGCAACCCTGCCTCTAAATGAATGACATTATCTCCTTTAGAAGATAAAAAACAAAACAAACAAACAAGTACTCTGAACAGCAGGAAATGGAGAAGTTGTTTTCATCAAAGAAAGTGAGTGTTACAACTCTATTCTGCACATCCCAGCACACAACAATTGAACAAGATCATCATCTCACTACTGCCCCCGTTTCCTGAGTTCACCATTTTTTCAGAGCCTTAATGACCATACTGCATTTGGAATATGCAGCTGTTCCTTCAGGGACACTCACTGGTCTTTCTTCAATTGCGACTGGTTCCTTTGCATCATTCCAATAGATGCAAGTGCGGTCTCCTGACTCAAAGATCACACTGTATTGATCCCTACAGTCTGGGTCCTCCAACCAGTAGCGAAGATTCCCCTAAAAAGAGAGTCAGGAGCTAAGGAAGCAATTTCTCAAATACCATATTCATGCTCCAAGATAAAAATTCTACTTTATAAGCACATGCTAAAAAAACAAAAATAATTACAAGCCACAAGTTAGATTTCAGAAATTTAATTCTCTAGCTATATTGGCTTAAAACTTTGGAAAAACACATTAGCAATTTGAAATATCTGGACCTCATTTCCCTCTTTGCCCAAGAACTATGGCAAGTTCTTTGGATGAGCTGCAGCTCTCCATCATGGGGAAGATAATTCTTATACAGTAGCAGCGGTCATTATGAAAGCAACATAGCTTTGTTCTGTATTTTTTGTATGAATGCCACAGCAATAAAGAGTTTTAGAATATGGAATATTTTAATTTAAAGCTTCACATAACATATCCCTTTAATCTTTCAAATAAACAAAAGAAACATACCAAGTCTTTAAATGGCTGTTTCTCTGGGATGTCCCATTCTTCACTGATTGTCATGTATCTAGAAGAGTGATTTGATCAGTTACACATATTACAGATGCCTTTGATCAGAAGTAGGCTACAACATGGTCTTTAGGAATAAAGACAAGAGAACACGATGGCTACACTCACTTGTCAAAATCTGTGAAAAGGTTGACTCTGAAAGTGTGCTGCTTGTCCAACTTGTATCCATCTGCATTTTTCACAGCATCCACTGCATGTGCTGGGGACATGTACTCCAGGAAAATATACCTAAAATAAATGAGATAAGTGTGATTACTCAGTAGCAACCTGCCTATAGTCAGCATTAGCCATTCGGTGGGTGAATTAACTGAAAAACTGGTACTCAATCCAAAAGGCAAGATTGAAGAAGTTGCCATTTCTGGTATAGGAGAAGGCAATTAATCTCCACTTTGCTCAGATAAGTATTTTTCTTAATCATATATACATGATTTGGATCAAATTTTTCTCTGCCTTCTTGAAACCACATGGAACAGATTATGAAGGCATATTCACACACAGCAGAATTGCAATAAGCGCCACCATCAGGTGGACAGGTAAGCAGCTCTTCCCATTAGAATGGCAGGACATGTTTGAGAAGTGAGCAAATTCAGAGTGCTACATAAAACTTTTCATTCATATGTTCTGGGCCCACAACTACTACTCTTCACCAATGTTCCCTCTAATTTTTTATATCCATGTGCGGAATTAATTTTGTCATGTGCACCAATATGGAGGTGATGTGTGGTGAAGGTGGGGCCGAAGGGTTCAGAGTGTGGGAGGCGGCTCAGGGCTACGGCAGAGGGTTGGGGAGCGGGCTCTGGCTGGGGGTGTGGCCTCTGGTGTGGGGCCAAAGATGATGAATTTGGGGTGCAGGCTGCCCCAGGACCAGGGGAAAGGCGCCTCCCCCTGGCCATGGCCCTGCACACCCCCTACCTCTCTCCTCTCCAGTCCAAGCCCCTGTGGCTGCACAGCCCTTGATAGCCTGCTGTGTGGCCACGCAGCTTAGAGGGAATTTAGCTCTCCACTTAAACAAAATTATAATCAAACTCCTCCTTTCCAAGTGGAGTCCAGTCTGTAATTAGAAAAAGCCAGAATTCATGGAACAGTGGACGTAGGACCTAATAATGTCCCACAGAAAATTATTTTCAAGGTACCTGGATTTGTTTTGTAAGTTTTATCCTGACTGAGTTGAAATCCCTCCAGCCCACAGGAATTATTCCAACCCTACAACTCTAGGAAGCATATACTGAATAATTTGACAACAAATTACATTCTCTGATCTGCCATATTAGGTCTCCAAACCCCAAAGAGAAATATGCTACTCTCCAGCCACCTTAACAGTCTCACTGAGCTGAAAACTGGGATAGTGATAATCAGAAGAGAAAAAATAGTAAGTAACTCAGTATTGCAAAACAGCTAAAATACTACCACCCAAAGTCTGTAATTACCTTCCCCCAAGCCCAAGATGTTTGTTACCCGTTTGTTCAACATGACTACATCTATCTTCCTGTACAGCTATAATCTAGGAAACAATTAAGCCCTTCAGTGTCCTGAGGATCTTGTGTCTATATCACTGAGATAGCATGCCAAAGTGCCTCTATGGACATCATCCTATTCTATTATGTCAATGTCAGAATTTTAGCCCACAAATGTCTGTCTATTAGCATTCAAACAATGTTCCAATCCCATTTACAGCAGGAGTTCTCATTACTCACCCCTTTGTCTTCCCATCTGCTTCTGGGTAAAATTCATTGGTAATTTTCCCAAACTTGGAAAAGATTTTGTGAATAACATTCTTCAGTTTCTCAAGACGGTCTGGTCCAACTTGGGGAACATTATCCACTACAATTACTGAATCGATTCCATCTGCTTCCTGTGGCTGGTCTTTTAGCACATCACCAAGTAATTCTGCAAAGAGAAAGGGAAAAACTCAGCACCAATCTCTGGATTGAATGGGGAAGGGAGGAAAGAGATGAGAATTCAATAGCTACCTACACCCTTCTCAAACACCTTTAAAAAGTTCAGGAGTAACTGAAAGCTGTATGGAACACTGAGCTTGACTGAGTTTAGTAAAACATTACCAAAATCCCCCCAGCCCCACACTATTTTAACATAGGTGTAATCTACTAGGACATGCTCGCTATAGGGCAATTTCCTGAAGATCACAGATGCTAGCTTGACATGACAGACCATGTTCCATTGTTTCTCTGGGAAAGATCTCAACACTTTATATTTAAAGACATTGTCCTACGAGTCCCACAAAATTGCTCATGAATCAGAGCACTACAACAGTTACCCACAAACCCACACTGAACTAAATGCTGACATCAAGAATTTTGACATCACCTTTCCTCCCACATCAAAAAAGCCTTAGCATGATTCTCCATTGGAAGCCCTGTATGTTGTAGCATCACTGTAATTATGGTTGGGAAGTCATGCTCATTCTAAACCTTTAATTAGAACTTTGGAGATGATGCATGGGGGGGGCGGGGGGAGGAGGAGCACATATGTCCCCTCCCCCCAGATTTCTGCCAAGGAGGGTTCACACCAAAAGGTGGCCAGCAGCAGCCTTTCAGCACTGTGCTGGCAGGAAGGGATGGGAGCTGCTTCCAGCCATGGGGAGAGAGGGGAGGAGGAGGAGAAGGAGGAGGGGCAGGGAAGAACTGGCCCATGTCTTTGCAGAGCTCATCCCTTCCCCCATTCTTGCAGGCTGGGCTGGAAATTGCTTACCCTCCCTACTCCAGCACTTATCTGAGGGGGTGGGAGGCTCCCCTGTGCTGGTGTTACAGGCGTTTGCACATGCAGGGCTTGACTCCTCTTGGGCAGCTCCCTGAGCACCCACTCGGTCAGAGGCAGCAGGGGAGGAAGGAACCTGCCAGGCAGGCTGCAGGTGTGTTGAGCGCGCCCGCCAAGGGCTGGCCCTCCACACAGCACTGGGAGCAGAATGTGCCCTGGCAGGGGTTTATGGAGGAGCAGCGGGGCTGGTAGGGGGCAAAGTGGAGACAGGACAGCGAGGAGGGGAGCATGTAAACGGCAGATGGGTGGGCAACAGAGGTGACACGTAGGGTGGTCACATTACCCCCTCAACCTTAATATTATTCCCCCATTATTGGCAGTTACAAGTTGCCTATTTTCTAACTGCACAAAACCAAACACCCTAGACCCGCCCCTTCCCCAAGGCCCCACCCCCGCTCACTACATTCCCCCTCCCTCAGTGGCTTGCTGTCCCCCACTCTCACTAAGTTTTACTGGGATGGGGCATGAGGGTGGGGTGCTGGAGGGGTGAGGGCTCTAACTGGGGGTGCGGGCTCCAGGGTGGGGCCAGAAATGAGAGGTTATGGGTGTGGGAGAGGGCTCTGGACTGGGCAGGGAGTTGGATGCGGGAGGAGCTGAAGGCTCCGGGATGGGACCGGGGATAAGGAGTTTGGGGTGGCAGAGGGGGTGGGGCTGAGGGGGGCTGCGGGTTGAGGCAGTGGGCTGGGGTGTGGGAGGGGGTGAGGGCTCTGGGGTGGGGCCAGAGATGAGGGGTTTGGGAAGGCAAGGGGTTGGGGCACAGGCTTAACTTGGACAGCTCCTGATCAGCAGCGCACTGGGACTAAGGCAGGCTGCCTGGCCTGGCAGCGTCCACACTGGGCCTCAGAAGTGACCAGCAGGTCCAGCACCTAGGTGGGGGAAGGAGGCACCACATGCTGCTCTTGCCCACTGCCCCTCCCAGCTTCCATTGGCCGAAATGTGGAGCTGATGCTTGGGGCAGGGCCAGTGTGCAGATCCCCATGGGCCCCCCCCCCCGCCTAGGAGCCATACCTGCTGGTCACTTCTGGGGTGCAGCCTGGTGCCAGGACAGGTAGGGACTAGCCTGCCTTAGCACCGCCGACCGGACTTTTAACGTCCCGGTCGGTGGTGCTGACCAGAGCCACCAGGGTTCCCTTTCGACCGGGTGTTCCAGTCGAAAAGCAGATACCTAGTCACCCTATATGGAAGTGAGGAAAATTTGTTAAGCCATTTTAAGCATGTGGTAACTGAATATGTCTTCTTAACCCTCTTGACATTCCGACAGGTCATCTGTATCCTGCAAACCCTCTTAGCCCCTCTCCTACAACACCCTTTAAATTGCCTGAGAAAAAGCTTAGCTGGTAGGATGGTACAATGCTTCAAGTTTCTATTTGGAAGAGGAGGTTAAAAGCAAAAAATAGTCTTACTCTAATATTATGGTTGAGGTTTTACATATACAGAACTCAGGAAATTCAGAGGTATAATTCCTACAGAATGTACACTACAAATTAAGTTCTCACTAGGGAGATAGTGGTAGTTCAAGCTATAACTGAACTTCTATTCTAATCCTCCATTTTCACACACATATATTAAGGCATAAACATTATGTATGTGCAATGTATCCAAGGTACAATTGCTCTGGGAACCATAACTTTCACATGCACATAAGTCACAGAGCATCAACAACAATGTTGCATTTATGTAGTTTTTCCATTTCATATAATGCAGGTCAGATTTCTGGGTATCTCTAATTCTAGGAGTGTCTAGTGACAGCCCCCCCAAGATAAGAAATTGACAGACTCTAAACTAATCCCCAACATCAGTATTAAGACACGCACTGACATCAGATCCATTAATCAAAATGACATCACCCGGACATGTATAGAAACAAGGACTAAGTGCCAACTTTATATCTGCTTTATCTAGCAAAGCCCAAGATTTATAAACAGTGCATGCCATTACCTCGTTACACTATAAGACTGAAAAATATCTCCTTCAGTTTTACCAAGGGTTCTAGTTATGCTACCTATCTGACTGAGCGGAACAAAGTCTATTGATGAAAAGGCTAAATAGGGGCAGGAAAAGGAGATCTGGAAACAACTGCAGAGCAGAAATAATTCTGACAATCCTGGTTCCTTCACATACTCAAATGATTATCTGAATTCAATCAATTTATGCCTATAATTTCCAAAAAAAGATGAATCATTGCAAAAAACACTAAAAAATATAGCTCATACAGAAGAGATAGGTGTCATTTCACTTTTGAAATGCAATTTAAAGATGCAGTCTGGAGAGTCAGACTGTGTAGACAGCATTCAGAGATCAGGAAGATTTAATAAGCACCATGAAAACACTTAAATACCAGAAAATGTTACAAAGTGTTGGCAGTGCTTAGAGCTTTAACCACCAGTTTTTGCCAGTTGTCTAGTAACTGACGTGATCAGAATTTTTCAATTATTTACCCAGAGGCTGAAACTGGCAAAGAAAAGAGGACAGTGTTGGGAAATATCTGGCATTGATAAATGCTTACTCAATTTCAACCAATCAGAAAACAGAAAATTAGGCCTTGTGTTATTTTTAATTCAGTGAATATACAATTAAGTTGTCTGTTAAGCCTGCTATAGTTTGTTCCAAACTGTTCAGGTTTATGCATAACATTACCAGGACTGACAGTTACTATACAGTTTTTGGCAAACTGTGTTATCTACCCTTCATTATAATAATACTGGGGTGCTAAATGCAAGGGTTTTTTTTTCTTTATGATGCAAGAAGTCTATAAACTCAGATTCCAAGGCCAAAAGGGACCATTGTGATCATGTATAATACAGGACACAGAACTACCCCAAAATAATTCCTAAAGCATATCTTTTTGAAAAACATCCAATCTGGATTCAAAATTCACTAGTGATGGAGAATCCACCATGACCCTTGGTAAATTGTTCCAATAGTAAAGTACCCTCCCTGTCAAAAATGTACACAATGTTTTCAATCTGAATTTGTCTAGCTTCAATTTACCACCACTGGATATTATAGCTTTCTTTCTCTGTTAGATTGAAGAGCCCATTATTAAATATTTGTTCCACATATAGATACTTATAGACCAACCAAGCAACCCCTTAACCTTCCCTTTGTTAAATTAGACTCAAAAAGTTAAATCACTAAAAGGCATATTGTCTTATTCATTAATCATTTTTGTGGCTTTTCTCGCCAATTTATCCACATCCTTCTTGAATTGTGGGCACCTGAACCAGACAGTACCCCTGCAGCAGTCACACCAGTGCCAAATACAGAGATAAAATAACCTTTCTAGTCCTACTTGACATTCCTGTTTATCCATTCCAGGATCACATTAACTCTTTTTGACCACAGTGCAGTCCTGGGGGAATTCTGCACCACTGTGTTCACGCAGAATTCGTGTCCCTCAGCAGAATTTCTTTACTTCCCCACAGAACATGATGGGGAAGCAAAGGAAAGACACACAGAGTCAGGGGAAGGGCTAGTGATGCCCATGCGCATAGTTTTTTTGGGGGGAGAAATTGCCCCCCAAATAAAGGCAAGGCATGGGGGGGGAAGAATCATGTGGGGTCACGTGCCACTGCTCCCGCCATTTCTGTGAGCGCAGAGCTACCCAGCTGAAGGAATGTGCAGCTCAGCTCTGCAGCTGGATGCCACCTCCTGGGTCCTAGTGCCAGTCATGCTCCCTTTCTGTGTGCTGGGAGCCATCCTGTTATCTGTACAAAAGTGAGGGCCTGCAGTGGGGCAGGGCGATGGGATGTGGAAGAGAAGGGATGTGGGAGCCCAGCATGTGGCATTCTCTTGGCGGCAGCAGCTGCTGCTGGGGATCCCGTTAAGCAGGCCCATCAAACCCAAACTCCCCCTGCACCTGGACCACCCCGATGAACCCCCCGCATCTGGAATCCCAAGCAACTACATCTGGATCCCCACTCCCCCCAGCACCTGGACCCCTCCTGAGAAGCCCCCTCCTCCCATGCCTAGACCCCTGCCCCCAATGAGCCCTAACCACCTGCACCCAGAACTCCCCTCAATGAGTGTGTCTGGATGCCCTACTGAACTGCCTTCACCCAGATTTCCCCATACAGAATCATCTCATCCCACACCTGGATCCCCCCGACATTTGAGTCCTGCTGGGCTAAGCCTGCCTGCCTGCACCTGGAATGGAGGGGCAGGCTCATCCCTTGTGCTACATTAGGGTCAGGTGCAGCAGGGTGATCTCCCACCTCCATGCAGCCAGTGGCCTGTGCTCCTCCACTGCCATGCTGGAGCCTCCACATTTATGTATTGACAACATTTGTAGAATTTTAAAATATCGTGCCCAGAAATTTTATTTTATTGGCACAGAATTCCCTCAGGAGTAACAGTGTCACATTGGGAGCTCATGTTCAGTTGATTATGCCCCACAGCCCTCAAATCCTTTTCAGTCATTTCTTCCCAGGACAGAGTCCCCCATCCTGTAAGTATGGCCTATATTCTTTGATCCTAGCTGTATACCATTTACATTTAACTGTATTAAAATGCACATTATTTGCTTGCGCCCAGTTTATCAAGTGATCCAGATGTCACCAGATTCAGAGCACTGTCTTCTTCACTATTTACCACTCCCCAATTTGTGTGTCTTCTGCACACTTCATCACTGATGAATTTATGTTTTCTTCCACATCACTGATAAAATTGTAAATAGCATAAGGCCAAAAACTGATCCCTGTGGGACCCCGCTGGGGAAAAACAAAACAAAAAAAAACCCCTCACTTGATGAGGATTCCCCCTTTATAACAACATTTTGCAATCTAGCAGTCAGTTTTTAATCCATTTAATGTGCGCCATGATAATTTTATATCATTCTAGTTTTTTGGGGTTTTTTTAAATCAAAATGTCATGTGGTAACAAGAACATAAGAACCACCATACAATTCGTCCATCCATCCCAGTATCCTGTCTTCCAACAGTGGCCAATGCCAGGTGCTTCAGAGGGAATGAACAAAACAGGTAATGATCAAGTGATTGATCCCCTCTTGCCCATTCCCATCTTCTGGCAAAGAGAAGCTAGGGGCACTTCAGAGCACGGTTTTTCATCCCTGCCCATCCTGGCTAACAGCCATCGATGGACCTATCCTCCAGGAACTTATCTAGTTATTTTTTGAACAAGTCAAACACCACTAATTTTGGATAAAGAATGGATTTGTTAAAAGATTAGACACATGTCCCCTACAATTCAGGGGTCAGAGGTCACAAAACAACCCTGAGACCCTGCAGAGGTCCTCCAGTGGAACCTGGGGAGATTAGACAACATTAAAATAGGTAACCTTAATTTTTTATTTTTTTATTTTTATTTTTTCAAAAAATGATCTACTATACAAGTAACAACTAGGATAAGTGAGGAAAGGTTAGCGAGCAACTCCACCTCCCCTTTTCTATTTTGTTGTCTTTGCACACTTGACAGCAGTATGCATAGTCTATGTCACTGTTTCTGCTGCATAGTCAGTTTCTCCTGTTTGTGTTGGGATTTTAAAAACAGAGGAAAGAAACATTCAAAATACACACAACTGTAAAACCATAAATTGCTAGGAGGAATCACAGTTTTAATGTAGTTCACCTATGCTATTTCTAAATGTTGAAACCAACTACAGTCAAGTTGATAGTACCTATTTAAAAATGACAGATTATATATTTAACAAATTTCAGGATCTCTCAAATATGCCTGCTACCCATATTGCTATACATGTCAGAAACCTGGACCCTGCTACAAGCAGCCTTGGAGCCGCTAGAGGCATTCTATATGGGCTGTCAGTACCTAATCCTGAGTTTAAAAAAAAATAAAAATAAAAAAATAAAATAAAAATGGTTTGACTTTGTGCAAGATGTCACAATCTCACAGACCTAACCTCCCTTCAGTCACTCACCATATCCAAAAGTGGCACTGCATGCTTTTCAGCCATGTCACCAGAATGAACAAAAGCATCCCAGGACACCGTGCACTCTCCAATTTCCACTGACATGAGAAGGGGTGCACACACTGACCCTACCTGGCATTGCCTGTGGTGCCACCCCAGAGACACAACAGTCCTTAGTAGACTGTGCATTGTATTAATTAGAGTGACCATGGGCAATGGCATCACACTCGGCATTGTGTAGCGAATTTCTCAGAGCTTAATCCTGTGACTCAATGAATTTCTGAGGCAGCATGTAAGAGAACATATTAGCGTTGTGATGTACTGTTTCGCTTCTTGTCAGTGTTCACAAGTCTCTTGTCAAGTCACTACATGGTAGGCCTTTAGGATCTTTAACTTACTAGGAAAAGATCAAGCAAAATTTATTTATGTGGTCTTATCCTGCTGATAGCCCACAGCTGACACAGAAGCATGCTTATCAGTTAATTCCTCCTCACATAGAGGTCTGGGGCAGTGACCATCTTTTTGTTGTGTTTGTGCAATGCATAGTACAGTGGGGTCTTGGTCCATGACTAGCACTCCTAAACACCACCATCACCAGTTTGATTGCTACTTGCTTTTAAGGTTGCATTTACATTAAGAAAGTGGCCTACTGTATTGCTGACAATGGCGATCAGCAACAGGTCCCCTACGATGGGCCAGTTGATTTCACTCAGTGGTAGTTAAATCAGTTTTAGCAAGATCATCCTCCACTGACTCTCAAATCACATTTTCTGCAGTGGTGTTGAAAATAGGTTCACCTAGTTCACATTACCTCTTAGTTCAGGACAAACTGATGCAGATGACTACTGTCAGAAACTAATTAATTTTCTAGTGCATACAGGGCTCTCAGGATGCACATCCAGAGTTTGCAATACCATTCTCCTAGTAGCCAAGACAGCAAAATACATGAAAGACATGGAAGTGTAATCACTCGTCTGGGATTTAGGTGTTGGTAGTTTAGTTTGTATATGCAATAGACACCTCAGGCCCCAGAGTGAAAGAAGGAATTTTGAAATCTCTGCAGGGACATGACAGCTAACCAGAGAGGATGAATTTTAATCAAACATCAATATGTTATTTTACAGTATTTTTCCTTGCCTTAGCAAGAATTAAAAAGATTTTCATATATATAACAGATAGAAATGGAAGCATTTCCCAACAAGAAGTGACAGACCAAAGGCCAAAGAAGAGAAACTCCACTGAGAAGAAATGTTTATGATCAGACAGAACCACTGACTGTATAAGGAAATCTCACAGTTAAGATTTCTGAATGTCTTAAAGTCTTTTGCATAATCAAGTTCCCAGACACCTAGATAGACTGAGTAATGCATATTTAAACTTGTTTTCAGTAGATTCTCCCTGCTGTACTATATACACATAAACACAGCTTTACCTGGATTGAATTAGGGTTGCACTGCAGGAAAGACCTACCAGACCAGGTTCCTTGGCCTGCTCCCCTCATGCGGCTCCTAGCTAGCAATAGCTTATAGGGCTAGTATAGCCAGCATGTATACTCCACCCTACAGTGCAGACAATCATGTCAGGCAGGGAGGTGGTGCAGTGCTCCTGGAATCTTCAAGTGACAGATGTTCCCTTGGGGACCATTACCAGCTGATCTAAACTAGGGAGGATATGCAGACATTAGGAAGCCATTAGGAACCCCCTCCCCCAAGATACCTGACATAGCAGAGGATTTGGTCCACTGCAAAGTAAAAGGAATTAACTTACCAGCACAGTCACAATCAGTGAAGAGTCAGTGGATCAGAGTGGAGAGGGTTGGGACTAAAGATATTACAGAAAAAAGGTGTAAAGCCATTGGAAAGCAAGCACAAGATTATTCTTAGTTCAATGACTGAGATGGACATATTACTTCCTTTTTCCTTCAAAAAACAGATCATCAAGGGAAAGGGAGAACAGTTCAAGAAGCAGTGAGCAAAGATGGAAGCGCCAGGCTACCTGGCCAACTAGCAAGAATTAGATTAAAATCCTGTATCCAGGTTACTTATATGACATTACCTAAACACCAGGAAGAGTTTAACCCTTAAATAATGAAGTGGGAAGGGAGAGCCTACCTGGTTCTGGAATGGAATGAAGATAAAAATTAACATAGTCATTCCAAACTCAGCACAGGGTATGTATACTCCACAGTTTAAAAACTCACAGCAGTTGACTCAGGCTCACAGGGTTTGGGCTAAGGGGCTGTTTAACTACCTCGCAGGATCCTAGAACCCAGGCTCCAGCAGTAATGTCTACATCCCGACTAAACAGCCCCTTAGCCTGCACGACCAGCCAAGGATGTCTAATTGCAGTGTAGACATACCTAAGGGGCATCTCCCAAGATGGGGTTAAAAAAAATCTAACCAAGCTGTTTTCACTGTCTGCTTTAACTACTGCACAAGTTTAGAAAAAACAAACAAACATACAAATAAGTTTCTTAGTCTAAAGCAATTTTTGTACAGTTTTAGAGTTTAACTGTTCTAATGTAGTAAAGTAACATCTCACTGCCCTGCAATATACACACACCATAAATGTATAGTTTACTAGTGGAAATAACTGATTTTCTTATTTAATTTATATGCAAATCAGACACTGCACTTACTAATTATAGGCTCTCATAATGTCTGTCTGTTTCAATACAGTAAATACAGGTACAGCACAATATTGCTTACAAGATTCCACTGCGTGCAAGTTTAGCTGGTTTACCAAGGTCTCACTATAGTAAAGACATGGTTTGAGAGTTGTTTCTCCACCCCCCACCCCTGACCACAACACAACAAATTATATGCATCTCTAGATAATTACACAGGATAGCATTCAACTATATTTTCCACATAGCCACACAACTTGGATTCACTAGTACTAAAAAAATTACTCTTCAGCTATTGCATTCTGAAGATCACATAAGAGCAATCCTATCCACTCCCTGATGCAATGACCCTTCCCCACCCATCTCAAAACTTTTCACTCCGTAGACTTTGAGGAGGGGTCCACCAATTACTGGTGTTGACAGGCTAGTCTGAAAATTCCTGTGCTAGATAATCCAAAATAACTAAAGGATGAGATCTGGGAAGGATCAAGTGAATGACTTCATTGTCCTTAGCTGGCAAATATGCAGATACTTACAAATGTTAGTGGGTTTAAGAATAAAAGGCAATTAAGTTTACCAAGTATTTTATGGTACATTAATATGAAAGGTACTTAAGAGGTTTGGTTTAATAGGTTTTATATGATAATAAAAACACTTCTTTAGCATGCTTCTTGTTTGTGTACTCGAAATACAGCAGTACTAATACATTGTACTAATACAGAAGAGGATCTCTACTGCTCACACATGTACAGAAGCCACCTGCTAACATTGTGAGCCCGTCATGATAGAGACTCTATCCCCACTGTGCATTTGTATGTATAACGAAGTGAGCACCCTCTCCTGAAGGGGATTGTGAATATGCTGCTGTACTAGAAACACCACATACTAACAGCCTGGCTGGCATGTGCTGGATGTAAGAGACGCCTGCTCTGGGACCCCCGGTGCGAATGCCAAGTATCACTACACACCGCGCAGCAGATCATAGGGGCTTGTGATAGCATCAGCTCGAGCTGTACTCACTCCCTCCCCCCGGTGCAATCAGACCAGCTGGCGGGGGGTGGGGGGAGAGCCCGGGGTCTTGAGGACACTGAGCCTCCCCCGCACTCCCAGCGGCTCGGCAGCAAGGGGACCAGGATACACGGCCCCTATGGCGCCGCTGCAGTGGTGCCCCAGCCTTGCTCTTCTCAGCAAAGGGAGCGCTCGGCGAGCCGGGCCTAGCGATTCCCCTCGGGCCGCCCACGAGCGAGAGCTCGGGCAGGACACGGGCGCCGGCCTCCCTCACACGGCGCCGGGGAGGACGGGAATGCAGGGGCCAGCGCAGCGCGGCACGGCCTAGCTTGCGGACTCTACGCCCCCGCACCGCGGCCCGGGCAGGCACCCAAGGCCCCGGCCTCTGAAAGCTCCGCGCGCCCTGCAGCTCGCCCCTTCCCGCCTGTCCAGTTCTGCGCTGCTCCGGCTGCCTCGGGAGGCCCAGGCCCACCCCCCGCGCCTGGAGGCCAGGCCCGGCCTGAGCAGGCCGAGGCCCCCGGCGGCCCAGCCACGCAGCCCCGGCCTCCGCACCTTCCTCGCTGATGTCGTCCACGAAGTCCTCGGGGTCGCTGAAGGAGATGTCGTCCTCGGGCTCCTCCGCGGGCTCGGCCTCCTCCCGCTCCTCGCCCTCCGCCTTCTCCTGCGGGGTCTGCTGGCCGGGCGGCTCCGCCTGGCTCACGCCGCCGCCGCCGTCCTCCTCCTCCTCGGCAGCGGGCGGCTCCTCCCGCCAAGTGGGCGATGGCGGCGACTCCTGCGAAGTGGGCGATGGCGGCGTCTCCTGCGAAGTGGGCGATGGCGGCGTTTCCTGCGAAGTGGGCGATGGCGGCGCCGGCTGCTCCTCCTGGGAGCCGGGCGGCGATGGCGGCGGCGAAGACTCTTCCTCCCGCTGGGGGGGCCCGTCCGGCTGCTCGGGCTCGTCCCCGGACCCCTCGGCTCCGGCCGCCGCGGGCGCCAGGCTCTCCTCCGTCTCCTGCATGGGGAGGGGGTCGCTGCTGGGCCGGCCGCGCTCAGTCAGGCTCTCCGGGGAAAGGCCGGGGGGAGGGGAGCCTCCTACTGCTGGGCCATGTGCGCGAGACCCGGCGGGCATGGCGAAGCAGAACACACCAACTCCTAGTGCGTGGGGAGGGTGGGTGATTTTCCACCCAGCACCTTCCTTTCGCCACACGCTCTGTAATCACCCGGCCCGCTTCTCCCTCCTGCTCCCTACAGCGCCAGTCGCGACTTCAATCCCTACCTCCCATCAAAACCACGTCTCCCTTTTTTCATACACCCGTTTGGTTTAGTCCAACATGGTGGCCCTAGGTGAGGCCTGACTGAACCATCTTGGGAGGTGGAAAGGGAGAGAGACCAAATATCCCTCTCTGTATAGATTAAAAATAAAACGCACCCTGGGTATCAGATACCGCAGCATATTTAAGACAAGGGGGCAAAGTGAGAAAACGGTGTAACACTAGGATAATATATCCCTGGTACGCCTACAAATGTTGTGTAATGGACTTGTCCAATGCGTGGACGCTACCAACGCCAATCGAAGGGAGAATAATATGCGGCCGTAAAATTAGAAAGACTGTTTGAACCCCCAGTAAGAAGGGGTCACGTTCAGGATGGTACGGTCCAACAAGGGCCGCCACATCAGCGCTCGCTCTCTTTCACGTGGTCGGAAGAGCACTTCTGAAGGAGGTTTCCAGGCGCTGGGAACAGGGGACGTGTGACCGCCATGACACTAGAGGCAAAATATGAGCGCGAAGTGACCCTGGTGTACCAGGGTTACGATTAAACTCTGTTTTCTGTCTGGGGCAGGGACCTTGGGAAAAGGGGTACGGACTTGCTCACCTCCAGGGAGTCCCCGTCCCAGTGTCGCACCTGAAAGGGGCTAGGGTCTGGGATACAGAGCAATGAAGCTTTAGGGCACCATCTGCAATCTAGCCACAGCCTAAATAAGCCTTGCATCCGACGAAGTGGGTATTCACCCAGTAAAGCTCATGCCCCAAAACATCTGTTAGTCTATAAGGTGCCACAGGACTCTTTGCAGCCTAAATAAAGTATGGGATGATGTGCTGTTCACATGGGGCCCCATGTGCAGTGAAGCCTTAGATGGATGGCCCTGAGTACTGGGACATGGGGGAATCACCGCCTCATTAGAAGCAGTAGAAACGGGACACAGAACTGTTTTCTCTGTTACTGGTGCCTGGATAAGGAGTGGCTGAAGGTGCCATTTGCTGATGCAATGAGAGATAGTGACTGCCTCAAAACTATTTAGAAGGACATCGTCAGCTTGAAATCTAGTCATTTTGTAAATATTACAAAAGTCATTTCAGGTGACTACATCAGTTGCTGTGCCAATTTTTGTGATTTTATAATCATTCACATTTTCACCCCTTTAAAAATATCTCCTCTGCCACAAGCCAGGACACTGTCTGATGAAATGACTAATTAGGAGAAACACTGAATATAATTCTATGTAAAGTGCAGTCAAAGTCATAACATAAAACTGGAAAACTAGAGAAAAATAATTTTTCTCTAAGCTCTTTTCCGTGCTCTTTAAGTGTCATTTGTAACAATATTGGGTTTTAAATTTCAGTGTGTTGCCCCTTTAATTCCCACATTTCCTACAGAGGTGATTGGCAAATTATTTTCTGAGCAAGCCCACCTATTACTTATGGATGCATTACCTGGCAAGAAGCCATGTAAATTCTGGTAGGAACTCTTCAGGAGTAAGGCCAAAGGAAAAAAAATGTGAAGTATCATTTGAAGTTTGTGACACAGTATGATGTATTCAGAGTGGCATATATAAGTCAGGATGTGAACATGGGTCTTAGAGTTGATTGTGGATATCTTCTCAATTTTAAAGTGACATTTAGGAGAAGAAACTTGAGGGGGAAAAGTCAGGAAATCCAGATTTGTTATTTTGCAAACTAGTCACAAGATGTCACTCTAACTCCTCTCTAATCTAGCTGACTTGGTGTATAATAATGCCTGACTTAATGTTGTAGTTATGTTCCTGAAAAATGCGACTTTAAGTGAAATAATGTTAAGCGAATCCAATTTCCCCATAAGAAATAATGTAAATGAGGGGGTTAGGTTCCAGGGAAGTTTTTTTCACCACACAAGACTATATTTTATATATATATATAAAATACTATACTATATATATATATATATATATACAGAATTCATAAATGTTAAATTTTACATTCCCTCCGCTTTCTTGGATGTGTTTTCACAAAGACCATTATGCAATATGTCTTATTTATTTATACTAGAATCAGCCATATAGTTCCAGATTGAGAAAGAGCTATTAGTAAAATAAGATGGAGTTATGCATGTCTGAAATCCTCATCTGATGTACCTTTACAAAATACATCTGTATGACAAGTTTCTCATGTTTGTATGCTTTATGATGCATGAAGCATACAAACAGTCTCTACTGTATTTGTATCTCATGCCTCTGTTAGAATGAAAACTATATAACTATTGATACAATATTTTCCCAATACCTTTGGAAAAGACATTAGATATTTATTTCAGTTTGTTGTTTATAGTGGTGTTGCATAGAAGTTGACATGCATCATAGGTTTATAGTGGCTAGAAAGTAAAACGTTTTATTGAAAATGTTGAATTTTAGGGACATTGGGGGAACTTTCTGATTGTGTGATCAGACAGTAACAAAACTTCCGTGCCATTAACACAAATTTAGACTCCGCAACAGCAACAAAAACCAAAAGTTTTCCTGCAGTCTCTCAAAGGGCAGGGCTATTGAGGTAAGAAATTTAGCCCCACTTTGACATCAATTACAGGTACCGACAGCACTGAAGGGGCTGAACTTTTAAATTAATTATTGATACCAACTTATTTGTCGGCTTAATTTGTTTCTCAGAGTATGTGTGGTGATATCTGCAAGGAAGTTTATATCTCCAGTAGCTATTCTGTAGAGCAACCACTTTATACACCTCTACCCCAATATAACGCAACCTGATATAACATGAATTCGGATATTACGCGGTAAAGCAGCGCTCTGGGGGGGTGGGGCCGCGCACTTTGGCGGATCAAAGGAAGTTTGATATAACACGGTTTCACCTATAACATAGTAAGATTTTTTTGCTCCTGAGGACAGCGTTATATTGGGGTAGAGGTGTAGTATCCCCTTCTGGTTTCCAGTACAATGTTGGTTCTACCTTCTAGCAAAGTCTGTCGCTGTCAGGTAACTGGTTGTTGGACTGGTCACCTACATAATGTTTTTTCTACATTTTATGATGTCTTATTTATTATGAATCAATATTAAAATGTAACTGCTTTTACAGTACTCCAAGACCCTCAGTCAGCAGACAGAGATTACCACCTGTTCTAGTATTTTTTAATTTAACAAGGTTGATGGTGAGAAAGCTGATGGGTCCCAACATTATCATGAAGCCATGAAATTTAAGTGTGTGTGTTAAGTGCTTTGCTAAACCAGGGCCATTGTCACGTTGTGATAGGATGGCATTTAGCTGGAATACAGTGATGTCTGGATGTGATGTGCTCCTGTCAGAACATCACAATGTTGTGTTGTGGCAGGACCACACAGCATAATGGTGTTGCATCAGAAAGCCGTGGTATGGGTGTCCCTATCTCCCCCCTCTGGGCCCCGTCCCTGCCTGGGGACCCCCCCAATCCCCCGTGCCCCTTCACTACTCAGCCTACAAGGCCCAGCAGCCCCGGACACCTCCCCTCAGCCCGACCCAGGGCAGGCGGAGTCGGACTCTCCCGCCCCCGCTCCGCCCCCTCAGACGGGCGGGCGCTGAGGAGGAAGGGGAGGGAGGCCGCTGGGATCCCGGGCTCACATGACCGCTGGCGAGATGGACGGGGAGGTGCCCGCAGGCTCGGGGGGAGCTGGCACAGGTACGGGGCTGGGGGGCTGTGAGGGCTGCTTCGCCCCGGGAGCTGGGGCTGTCTCTCCCCCTCTCCTCAGCACCGCCATCCACGGGAGCCGGGCGCAGGAGGAGGGAGTGTCGGGGTCTGTCTCTCTTCCCCCCTAGACCCAAGGGAGCTGCGCGCAGGAGGAGGGGGTGTCGGGATCTGTCTTCCCCACCACCACCCAAGGGAGCCAGGCGCAGGAGGAGGGGGTGTCGGGATCTGTCTTCCCCACCACCACCCAAGGGAGCCAGGCGCAGGAGGAGGGGGTGTCGGGATCTGTCTTCCCCACCACCACCCAAGGGAGCCAGGCGCAGGAGGAGGGGGTTTCGGGGTCTGTCTCTCTTCCCTCCTAGACCCAAGGGAGCCGGGCGCAGGAGGAGGGGGTGTTAGGGTCTGTCTCTCTTCCCCACCTAGTGAGCATTGGCCTGCTAAACCCAGGGTTGTGAGTTCAATCCTTGAAGGGGCCACTTAGGGATCTGGGGCAAAAATTGGTCCTGCTAGTGAAGGCAGGGGGCTGGACTCAATGACCTTTCAAGGTCTCTTCCAGTTCTAGGAGTTTGGTATATCTCCAATTATTACCCAAGGGAGCTGGGTGCAGGAGGAGGGGGTGTCGGGATCTGTCTTCCCCACCACCACCCAAGGGAGCCGGGCGCAGGAGGAGGGGGTTTCGGGGTCTGTCTGTCTCCCCCCCCTAGACCCAATGGAGCTGGGCGCAGGAGGAGGGAGTGTTGGGGTCTGTCTTCCCCACCACCACCCAAGGGAGCCGGGCGCAGGAGGAGGGGGTTTTGGGATTTGTCTCTCTTCCCTCCTAGACCCAAGGGAGCCGGGCGCAGGAGGAGGGGTTGTCAGGGTCTGTCTGTCTTCCCCCCCCAGACCCAAGGGAGCTGGGTGCAGGAGGAGGGGGTGTCGGGATCTGTTTTCCCAACCACCACCCAAGGGAGCAGAGTGCAGGAGGATAGCGTGTGCCAGGGCTGTCTCTGCACCTCTTCCCCCACCTAAGGGTGTCGGGCAGAGGAGGAGGGGGTGTCGGGGTCTTTCTCCCCCCCCACCCAAGGGAGCTGGATGCAGGAGGAGGGGGTGTCAGGGTCTCTCTCTCTCTAGGGCCGGATTTCCAATTAAGCGCGTGCCTACTGTGCCTAAGGGCGCTGGCATTTTAGAGGTGCCTTACCTCTCTCAAACTGTGTGCAAGAAGATGATCAGCTAGGGGACGACAACGCTGAAGATGCTGTGCCTAGGGGCCTGTAAGGTGTAAATCTGGCCCTGTCTCTTCCCCACCCCCCACCCAAGGGAGCCGGATACAGGAGGAGAGGGTGTCAGGGCTGTCTCTTCCTTCTCTCCACCAACTGGGAGATGGACATAGGAGGTGGCAGGTTTCAGGGCTTTCTCTTTCAGTTTAACTGGGAGCGTCAGGAATGCCTTGCTCCTCCCCACCTCCCCAAATGAGTTAGGCAGGGGAGGGTGTTTGTCAGGGCTGCCTTCTCCCCTGCCCTCACCCCTGACAAAATGCTGAGGAGGAGGCATGTAAGAGCTGCCTCCCACTCAAGAGAGCTGGGCGGGGGCCATGTGGTGGCGTGTACCTGGGCTGCCCCACTCCACCCATTTCCAAAGAGAACTAGACTCACAGTGTTGGTCTGCAGAGATGCCTCAGCCAGTTCCATTCCCCAGGGACTTGGGCTGAGGGGTATTGATGTGCCCTCCCCATATCTTGGTGATGACCAAGCCACAAAGAGGCAAACTGACGTGCCCAGTGACTCTGTGGATCATAGGCTCTGTTAGTACCTGGTTTACTGAACTAGTCTTTCCAAGGTTTTGACCTCAGGCATGAGTCGAGTCCATTCTCATCTTGTGTTTAGCCTGCCTCCTCCTGTAGGGAGAGAGCTGGTAGTGAACTCATGTATCTTGGCTGAGGTTGGTGCCTGCCTGTAAGGGAAGCTGTTACCACTGGAGGGTAGAGAGAGTTAATGGATTGCAAAGTCAAATGGTTTTTATACTGAATGAATTGTGAACAAGATCGCAGTATGTTCAGGGCACTATTTGCATTTGTTAAAGATGTGGATACATTTTTAATGGTTCCCTTCTCCATAATTTAATCTGAAAACTGAATAGTCTAGCAAACTGTGAAACACTCTCACTGGGAGTGATAGAGTGGACACTTTCATAGCTGCTAAAATGAATATTTTTTAGTGTGTTTTGTTTTACTGTGGCTATGTAAGTGGATTCTGTGACACTTTAAACACTTGGTGAAATTTATGATGCAGTCTGCTAGGTACTGTCATCATAGACAGTCTGGGCAGACTCTCCATGACGTGGAACACTTCTCCTTTTCCAATTGACGCAAGCCAAAAATAAATCCTCACTTGAAAAAGACATTCAGCTGCATTTTCTTAAAACTTCAGCATTGGGAGCTGCTCTTAAGATCATGACCTTGGGTGAAACTTGCAGCACTTTCTACCAGTATTGGTTATCCAATGAGAAAGGGAGGGAGCTTCTGATGTCTTATTTATTTATTTATTTTTAATATATGTTTTTTAATTCACTAGACTTCTGGTAATTTAAAGATGGGAGGGGGGAGGGACAGTTGTATGATCATCTCCATCTCTCTGAAAGGCAGGGTATGCCCCCCTGAAAGCTGATCTATTGGATATTAATCAGATATCAATTGCAGAAGAACACTTTTCTGCCAATTTTATCTTTGAGGGAGGAAAGAGAGATACAGTTAATTAGAGCAGCTTCAGACAGCTGATCACTAATTATTGTTCTGTGGGTAGTGTTTTGTGTCCACTTGACAACACGCAAAGGTAGAGTTAACAAAAGGTAAGTAGGTTTTATGCATGAAAGAAATAATAAGTTTGGTAGGATTGCTTCCAGCATCAGGTATGTGCGTCATTTTGTTAACCCTACAGATATGGGGTTATTGCATTTCTCCCCCTTGGTCATGTTTGTAAAATAAATCTGGGCTGTTGCTGCCAAGGACCAGTGTAAGAGATTAAAAGAAGTGTCTTTGTGAGATGGTGTTCTATAGTACCAGAGAGCAAGCTTGGTTAGGTGTGTCTGTTGTGAAAAGTTCTGATCTGGCTGCTATAGGAGGCTTATAATGATGAAACAGTGATGGTGTTTTAGCATAGCCTGTTTCTAATCTGATTTTCTGTCTAGTACTTCTGTAACTGACTGACCTGCTCATCTTCATTTGTCTTCCTCTGACAAATCTTGTATTGTAAACCGTGGGAGTGAATCCTTATTGGGTTTTAGTGAAGGAAGCCTTGGCTGTGGAAGGGAGGGTAGACTGGATGAACTTGCAACATTACTTTTATCTCTAGCATTGTGGTGTGGGTTTTATGGTCCCTGTTCAGTTTGAGATGGTTGAGCTCCTCTTCTGTAAACCACCATAGTTTGGCAGCGTATGCTCTAGGAAGGCCAAAGTCTTCTCTTCTCTACAATAGCGAGGCTTCAGACAGGCTGTTGATGGATTTTCTGTTGCAGGACAGGTGGACTACTAATCTATTTGCCTTTCTTTGTCCCTAGAATGAAAGGTACTTTTTAACAGAATCTAATTATAGAAGGTTAAAAAGTAATTTATATTATTGATGCAAGTCACTCTTTCAGAAAATAGCTGGCACTAGTAAGTTAACTTTTTGGTTGTTTATGCCTGTACTGCAGCTTGTTTGGAGCTGATGATTATTATGGCTAGTCCTGAAAGCCAAGTGCACTGCTAAATCCAGATGTTTATTTTTCTCTAGTGGTAAATCTTTAACTGTGTGTGCAGACCCTGTGCACCAGAGAGGAGAGAATTGTACTGGTTGCAGGCAAGTGGAATTTGCAGTCTCCCCTCCCCCTGAAGCTTTCAGTTCTGAACATAAGGTCTGTAAATGCATTGGCTAGGAATTCTACTCTTCAATAATATTTGGAAGGGGGGTGAGAGATTGGTTTAATTGATGTTGTCACCAAACTGGTCTTTTGCCAATGCACTTGTTTTACTGCATGATAAATCTATAGTTAAAATACTTTGTCCCTAGTTTTCGTCGTAGATAGCTGCTTCACGTGCAAGGGAGGAAAAAATGATGATAGAGCAGGATAGTTGTTTCCTTTGGATGAGGTTCTTCAGGCCTTAGTTAACAAGACGGGGACTGCAGAAGCTTGACAGTTTCTAACTTTAGAACTTCTCGTGGAATGTACCTAATGCAGTTTCATCTTGCTGGGGGATTCTAGCAAGGCTGCTGTGGCTGGTGACTTCCTGAAAACCATCTTCAAACAGGAAAGTCTTTTGGACAGCAGTTACATGCCTAGTCATTAAGCTCAGGTTATCTTTTGAGTTTAGGGTGCTAAGCTTTGTTTCAGTTACTGTTTACTTGCTTTTTATCTCTTGTCACACCCATATGTTAAGAGCAACAGTTTATTGATCTTGAATTGAGGATTGAAATTTGCACTGGCCATGACTTCGCTCTCTCTGTAGTCCATGGGAATATTCCTCAATGGATTCGTTCCTATACTCCTGCTATTTCTCCAATTTGTAGCTGTATCTCACTTTATTATTATTATTATTATTATTATTTGTATTATTGTAGCTGCGCATTGGGACTATGATCTTCTGCCTGGTTTGTGGATGGAATGTGCTCTGTGTACAGTATAAGGACTCCTTGTCTTATCGAGACTTGGAAAATCACTTGGCGAACAAGCAGCATGGTTGAGCGGACAGGGCACAAGGCTGGGACTCAGGAGGCTTGGGATCAATTCCTTGTTCTCACACACAATCACTGTGTGAGATTGGAGAAATAATTTAATTTGGACACAGGTTTCCCTTCTGTAAAATGGGGATAATGATACTTATCTTTTTTTGTGAAGCATTTTGAAGTCTGTGACTGAAAGGTGCTGTAGAAATGCTAATTGTCATTATTTTATTAAACAGTCTTCAGGTAACATAGTACCCGAATGTTTTGAGTGGTGCCATTAACTCCCTGCCTGATCCACAGAATCGGAAGTGAAGGCTGGAGCAGCCCTTGCAAGTGGTGAAGCTCCAAGACACATGCTTGAGACTAAAAGGTCGTCACCAGGAATGCTTGGGTAATTGGACAGACATGAAAAGTGAAGAGCAAGATCTTTCTAGTCCCCACATCATAATGCTTTGTAATTATCTATTATGGAATTGAATAGGTGTCCTTTTTGGGTGTGTGGGAGGCCGGTGTGGGGTGGAGGTTGCAGGCAGCTGTATGTTGGTGAGAAGGGAGGAGCAAAGGTAGTATAATTCACAAGCCCTCAGCTAACAGAAGTTACAGCTGAAGGGAAACCTAATGGATAGCTTACTTTGAACCTGGTCAGAAGAATGCCTTCTCTTTCATGTTGAACACAGACCTGCATAGTAAATAGAAGACTCTCCTGGAGAAAGTGGACTGGATTCTCCTGGGTCTCGCCCTGGTAGATCAGATGAATTTACAGGAGATTTAAAAACAAGAAAAACTGAGTATCAAAAGCATCCTAGGCCCCGTGATGGGGAAAGGAAGGGCTTCCTTACAACACACTTTTTAGAGTTACTGTTTTCTCTTTGAGATTTCAAACTATGTAAGACCTTTCAACATAAGATGAGGGAGGGAAAACAAATTGAATTTTCAGTTGAGGGACAAGCCAGATGTTCAAGGAAGGTTGGTATGGACAAGAAAAGGGGGGAATTAAGAGGTGAGGGGATTGAGAGGGGTTGACTGATACAGTAAATAGATTATATGTTTAATCTGTAACTCCTGAGGTTTTGGTGGAAGGGAAAGGGAAATGCTGATGAATGATACTTATATTATTGTTTCAATGCTCCTGGCTCAGAAGTGTAAGTGAAACATCTGTTTTTGCCAAGGGGAAATCTGAGGTCTCCCCATGCATAAATGTACAGCTCTGGCTTCCCTCTTTTGAGATGTGAAGCCACCTCTTCTCCCTGAGGCTCTGACCTGTGATAATGATGAGGAAATTTCAGCTTCCCTTCCTGAAGGGTTAGCTTTGTTGCTTCCAGAACATTTTTTGTCTTCTTGTAGGAAATCTGCTGTTGCTAACATAATCACTACTTCTATGGCACCTTATATTGGATGCCTAAGCCCTTTAAAACCATGAATTAATTCAGCCTCAAAACCCACTAGTGAGGTAGGGAGTTGTTAGTTTTTATCCATCTGTAAAATGGGGATAACAAAGTTTGGAGAGTTTGACTTGACAGAACTTGACCAGGAATAAAACTCCTATCCCTTGATTCTATGTCCTGTGCCTTAACCACTAGACCAGGGATTGTCAGCCTTTGGCACTGGGCCCGTCAGGGAAATCTGCTGGCGAGTTGGGACTGTTTGTTTACCTGCAGCATCCGCAGGTTCGGCCGATCGCAGCTCCCGTTGGCTGTGGTTCACCATTCCAGGCCATTGGGGGCTGTGAGAAGTGGTGGCCAGCACATCCCTCGGCAGCACATTACCTGCCCGCCAGTGGCTTTCCCTGACGGGCCGCATGCCAAAGGTTGCCGATCGCTGCACTAGACAAACCTTCCTCTTTTAAAAGTAAATGTGCATACATGCATGCATACAAAATTGATGTAGTGTAGCAAAGAGACCTGCACTGGCAGGTGGAATCTGCACAATATGGACTTGGAGGTCTTGTGATCCCATGGATGACCAGTTATAGAGAGTGCAAATTGGGAGTCTTCCTGTCTTGTTGAACTAGGTGCATGCATGCAGGAATTTATCAATGACTTGCCATTACTGCAATGGATGGATGGTATCCATGACTATTTTTACCCATATTTGTGTATCTTGACATAAGAGTGCAAAAAGAGCAGCTTCCTTTGAGTTATTCTCTAGGTAAAGGGATGGATTGCAGAAGGTAGCTAAATTCCTTCTGTTTGTTACTAACACTCCCTTATACTGTCATGGAGCACTTCATACCTGATATCTCTGGCATATATACCGTCCTATATATGTAAACCTTACTATATGGTGGTCTGCTGAAATCAAAGGGAATGTTTTCACAGGTGTAGCTGTGCAGGTCTACACAGGGCATACATAACAAGAAGGGTTAAATATTATTTCGAAGGGGGTACTTTTAACTTCTATCAGTTGGCTGAATGCAGCTTCTCATACCAATGAATTCACACCATTATTCACTAGTTCAGGCCAAGAATCTTGGGTCTGTTCCTAAACTGGTTTCTTTGTCAGTAGAGTGAAAAATGTTGAACAGCTTTAGAGTGTGTTGTTCTTTAGGGTTAATATTAATTCCCTAGTAGTGTTTTTCCCAAAATACTGGCAGGTGTTCTGAAGTTATCCTTTTGTCTTCTCTGACTGTTGGTCTAAGAACACAAGCAGCACAAGTGCAAGTTTAACCTGCTTGGTCACCCAGGTTGTATTACGCATGCTGATGTTTTTGAACAATTATTGTTAATACGAGGGCTGTCAAGTGATTAAAAAAAATTAATTGCACGATTAATTGCACTGTTAATAATAGAATACCATTTATTTAAATGTTTTTGGATGTTTTCTACATTTTCAAATATATTGATTTCAGTTACCACATAGATTACAAGGTGTACAGTACTCACTTTGTATTTATTTTTGATTACAAGTATTTGCACTGTAAAAAAACAAAAGAAATAGTATTTTTCAGTTCACCTAATACAAGTGGTGTAGTGCAGTCTCTTTATCTTGAAAGTTGAACTTACAAATGTAGAATAGTGTACAAAAATAACTGCATTCAAAAATAAAACAATGTAAAATTTTAGAGCCTCAAGTCCACTCAGTCCTACTTCTTGTTCAGCCAATCGCTCAGACAAACAAGTTTGTTTACATTTGCAGGAGATAATGCTACCTGCTTCTTCTTTACAATGTCACCTGAAAGCAAGAACAAGCGTTCTCATGGCACTGTTGTAGTCGGCGTCGCAAGATATGTATGTGCCAGATGCACTAAAGATTCATATGTCCCTTCATGCTTCAACCACCATCCCAGGGGACACGCATCCATGCTGACCCACCCATTCTGGGGTTCTGCTCAATAACAATCTAAAGCAGTGCAGACTGATGCATGTTCATCTTCGTTATCTGAGTCAGCTGACACCAGCAGAAGGTTGATTTTTCCTTTTTGGTGGTTTGGGTTCTGTAGTTTCCTCATCGGAGTGTTGCTTTTCTAAGGCTTCTGAAAGCATGCTCCACACCTTGTCCCTCTCAGATTTTGGAAGGCACTTCAGATTCTTAAACCTTGGGTTGAGTGCCGTAGCTATCTTTAGAGATTTCAGGGGAACCTGAGGTACCTTCTTTGCGTTTTGTCACATCTGCAGTGAAAGTGTTCTTAAAATGAACAATGTGCTGGGTCATCATCCGAGACTGCTATAACATGAAATATATGGCAGAATGTGGGTAAAATAGAGCAAGGGACATACAATTCTCCCGCAGGGAGTTCAGTCACAAATTTAATTAACACTTTTTTTTTTTTTTTAACAAGCATCATCAGCATAGAAGCATGTCTTCTGGAATGGTGGCTGAAGCATGAAGGGGCATATGAATATTTAGCATATCTGGCACATAAATACCTTGCAGTGCCGGCTACAAAAGTGCCATGCACATGCCTGTTCTCACTTTCTGGTGACATTGTAAATAGGAAGAGGGCAGCATTATTTCCTATAAATGTAAACAAACTTGTTTGTCTTAGTGATTGGCTGAACAAGAAGTAGGACTAAGTGGAATTGCAGGCTCTGAAGTTTTACATTGTTTTGTTTTTGAGTGCAGTTATGTAACCAAAAAAATCTACATTTGTAAGTTGCACTTTCACCACAAAGAGATTGCAGTGCAGTATTTTGTATGAGGTGAATTGAAAAATACTATTTATTTTGTTTATCATTTTTACAGTGCAAATATTTGTAATAAAAAATAATGTACACCAATTTCAATTACAACACAGAATACAATATATATATGAAAATGTAGAAAAAACATCCAAAATATGTAATAAATTTCAATTGGTATGCTGTTGTTTAACAGTGCCATTAAAACTGCAATGAATTGCGATTAAAATTTGTAATCATTATTAATTTTTTTAGTTAATCGCGTGAGTTAACTGCGATTAATCAACAACCCTAGTTACCACACACATAAATGTGTATTATCATAATTGATGCATGCATGCATAGACATGCATGCATCGACAGTCTTGCAATTTAAATAAGCTACAAAACATTTCAGGAGAGATTGGGTCTGGGGATTATTGATGAGGAGAAGGGATTCTTTAAAAAGGTGGGTGTTAGGCAGGGGACTAGGAAAATAAGGGGGTGCTTGATAATAGATGAAGACAGGAAGAGTATTGCAGGTTTTAGGAGTAGCATGCTAAAATTTTGATGGGTAACACATGTCTGGCAGAGATCCTCAAGATGGGCTTTCATTCTGCATTTTTTCCCCTAGTGTGCAGTGTGAGCTCTAAACCCCATGAGGAATCTAAGGCCATTCACATTATTAACCCTTTGGAAGCTGAATACTTTTCATAGGGTTGCTCTGAACATTAATTTGGGTGGATTTATGCCAGTGTTCTGAGGGTTACAGCTAAATGTTGGAAGATTCAAGATTCCTCCTGCAGGTTCTTTTCCCCTATGGTCCTCAAATTTTGGATGCCTATCTTTCCCCTCCTGTCTGTTTCTAAGGATTGCCATTTCTTGCTGAACCTCTGGTTTGGAGGAGTGCAAGTGTCTTATTGTGGAATTTTTACTTTATTTTATATGTCAGCAAGTAGGGTGATGGGGAGTGAATACTGGCATACGGAGGAGGGGGTTTTACATTAGCGTTGGTTGACCCTGTCCTCTCAGGAAATGGGTGGGTCACATTTTAACCAGTCCCTGGTTAGAAGATTGTTTTCCTGTCTTTCTTCCTCTGAACGTGAGTTACTCACATGACAGCGCAGAGAACCATGGAGTTCTATGTGAGGTGCTCAGATAGCCCTGAGTCTACACATGACATAAGTTATTAAATAACCTAAAGGTGGAAAAGGGAACTCTCAGCGAATTGGGTTCAGGTATGGGGCAGGGATACGATAAGTCCTCTCCACAATGGGATGTTCAATTGCATGTTTTTATAGATTCACAGATTTTTATTACCAGAAAGGACCATTAGATCATCTAGTCTCATCTCCCTGCGTATCATAGGCTACTAAATTTCACCCAGTTATCCCTGTATTAACTTGTGTTTGGCTAAAGGATATCTTTCAGAAAGGCATCCAATCTCCATCAAGAGATGGAGAATCCACTTACCGTAGGACAAGGGCTGAAATGCTATATTCTGCATCTGGAGACAGTTACTTTAAGCATGCCCTTGCGCCCAGGCCTCCTTACTCTGTAATTTGGAACAAGCACTGGGGTATTTGTTATGTAAATGGTGCTGCCTGTGTATGCTGCACTGGGAGAACTCTGCCAAATAGAAAACCAGTCTGTGTCCCAAGGAGTTTCCAGGCTAAATGCATGAGAGGGTACAAATCAAGAGAACAAACTCAAGCTGTCCCAGTATGGTCACTATTGCTAGAATGCTTCATGGGAATAGGTGGATATTCAGAAGCCTTGTGGTGGTGGTGGTGAGTTTGGTATGCTTCAGAAGGCTGCTACAGATGTCTGAGGCAGCATGGAAGAAGGCCTGAAGTCAGAAGTGGGTGAAGTTGCTGAAGAGTGGTTAGGAGAGAAGCTTGGATGGCTCAGAGGGCCTGTGGGGTGTGGAAGGAGAAGAAATACCCAGCTTTTTACACTCAAAGAGCTTCTGAAGCTGATCTAACTAGTGATTAGTCTCCTTGATGAGACAGTATCTCTGTGAAAGAAGCTGTGGCCCCAAATTGTACATCTCCTAAGAAGGCAACCAAGTAAGTTATTTAAAATCCCCCTTGGTGTTGGATTAGGAAAGGAGAAATCATCTCTTTCTGGGGCTCTTCTGGTTGTAGGAATGTGAATTAATTCTGTGGATTGATTTTTAACATTATGGGATGATTTGAGTCTGTTGGGTACTGTTGACTGAAGTGCTGCTCTATCAAAGATGAAATGGGGGAGGCTTCTTCTTCTGCATTAGAGAACCTGTCTTTTACCTCACTACTTTTGTCCTGACCTCACTGTTTTCTACCTCTCCTTCCCTCTTTCCTAGTCCAGTAGAAGCCTTTTTAGCATCTGTCTCTTGGCTGGAAGGACAGATATGTTGCAATGTCATCCAGGAGTAAACAATATTAACATTAAATCAGATTGCACTGATTTCTTCCAAGTTACTGGCACGTAAATCTTCTAGAAGCTATTATATAGGCAGTTGCCAGGTGATTTGTTATCCTGAGCAATGCTGAGGTTTCAAGGCTCGCTTCTTTGAGTCACATTAGCAGGAATGTGACGACTAACTAGGGGTATGGTCATTTGTCCTGGATTTGGTTTGCTTTACTTAACAAAAGTCAAATATCTGCGGAAAACTGAACAAAGTGCCTGATCTCTATGTCTTGAAGCAGTGTGTCGGTGGAATTGCAGATGGACTAGTTTTCTGCTTTATCTGGGCTTACAGCAAACAGGATGTAAAACCTTCTCATAAGGACAGGGCTTTCAAGGTAAGAAAAGGAACCTTTGATTCTGCCTTCAATGAATGAATTTCCTTTTCCATACCCTAGTGTTCTACCCTATTCCGTGCCCTTCTGTTGAGCTATTGCTTGAAGCCCCTCTGTTATGTCACTGGAGGATGTTAACATCTATTGATCCTAAACTAGCCAGCTCTTTTCTGCTCACAAATGTTTAGCCCAGTTCAGCCAGGTTGGCTGCTTGGAAGGATAGCATGGTTATAGCTTCCCTTTACAGTGGGATTGGAAACAGGAAAGGAATCTCTATTTCCCATGATCTGGGAAGCACTTATATGAATTTACCTGTTGCATAGTATGTGTAATTATGCAGTAAAGTCAAGCTGTGTAGCTGAGCTGCAGTATGTCTAGTAAGGGAGTACCCCAGATTATCACCCCCTTTCTGTATTAGGTTGTTCCCTTGGGAAGGGCTCTGTATTTCAGAGCCATTCTGAGTCACTGATAATGCATTGCTTAGAATTGTTGGGGAACCTGTCTGTCCAAACTGCACAGCTGGGTGCTCGATTTCATTGTAAGAAGCCTCACCACCTAGGATGCATGACCCTTGGTATGTGAAGTTGGAATCATATCCAGAGCTTGCTCTGAGTGAAAATTTGCCCAGTTGGCTGCCCTATTCAAGAAGCCTCTTGTCTGGAGCTTCAGTGCACGGAGGTGCTAAAGTTATTAATGGGGCTAATTAATTCCTACATACCCCACTATACTATCATAGAGATTAATTAAGTTCTGTCAAGTGAAGTGCCTCCTTTCTTTCTAAGACAGGGGCAAGCAAACTTTTTGGCCTGAGGGCCACATCGGGTTTCCAAAATTGTCTGGAGGGCTGGTTAGGGGAGGCTGTGTCTCCCCAAACAGCCAGGCATGGCCTGGCCCCTGCCTCCTATCTGACCCCTGATGGCTCCCCCCAGGACTCCTGCCCCATCCAATCACCCCTTCTCCCTGTCCCCTGACCACCCCTGGAACCCCTGCCCCGACTGCTCTCCGCCACCCCAACCAACCTCCCCCGTTCCTAATCCCCTTGTTCCCTGCCCTCTGACCGCCCTGACCCCTATCCACACCCCCGCCCCCTGACCACCCTGCCCACAACTCCCCTGCCCTCTATCCAACCCCCCGTTCCCTGACCCCTTACCATGCTGCCTGGAGTGCTGGTGGCGCTACACCCATGCCTCCCAGAGCACCGGGTCAGGCCGCGGCT
This sequence comes from Mauremys mutica, assembly GCF_020497125.1. Taxonomy (NCBI): domain Eukaryota; kingdom Metazoa; phylum Chordata; order Testudines; family Geoemydidae; genus Mauremys; species Mauremys mutica. Next base: position 75,259,737 of record NC_059082.1, on the reverse strand, counting down.
CTGCGACTGCGCTGCCCGGCCGCCCAGAGCATTGTGCCTGTGGTATGGCACGCTTGAGGCTGCAGGGGAGGGTCTGGGGACTAGCCTTCCGGCCCAGAAGCTCAGGCAGGAGGGTCTTGCGGGCCAGATGTGGCCCACAGGCCACAGTTTGCCCACTTCTAAGGACATGTGAAAGTAATATATTAATTCCTACTCTGCAGTTTAAAATAACAGTTTCTCTCCTTCCACAATTTGTTCTAGACAGGATCCAAGAGTGCTGAGCAAGGTATTCACTTAGCTTGGCAGATTCTGCTGTGGTGGGAGCTGCACAGACAGGAAATGCAGGCCTCATAGCTGATTCACAGGACAAATCTGGCCTGTAACAGAGAAGCAGAGCTGGCTTCATGACTAAGTGTAATAGGCGATGCTCAGGGTGTTGTGGAGAGGGAGGTACCGAGTATGCTAAGAGTGGGAGAGGTAGTTAAATGGGCAGAGCCTCTTGTGGAAGGAGTGCCTTGGTTGCTCTTCTGACTTGTGTTGAGGTGCTGTGAGAGGACATAGCAGAGGAACAGGATATTTTAAGATGACTCTTTCTTTCACTCAGTTTTTCTTCCAAAATCTGCAATTTTCTCTTCTTTCTTTTAGACTTGGCAAAGCCTCCAGTAATTGAGCCAAAGGATCCGGAACAGCTGCTAATGCAGACGCCCCAGGGAAACCCGCTGCTGCTTTCCCACACCCTACAAGAGCTGTTGAGCAAGGACACTGTGCAGGTGGAGCTTATACCTGAGAAGAAGGGCCTTTTTCTGAAACATGTGGAGTATGAAGTTTCCAGCAAGGTAATGTGGGAGAACACTGGTGTCTGTGGGAGAACGTGTTCCCGTAGGAGCTTCCATGCAATTGTTTAACCTGTATTCAAAAGCCAGATACTTTTTTTTTAATCTGTTCAATGTATCGGTGATGCTGGTTTGAGTCAGGCTTTCATGTAGGTATCTTTTACAGTTTTGCCACTGCAGCTTAATCCTAACCTCTGCTTTTCCAATACTGGGCCTCTCCAGAGCAGGGACTGACAAACACTGTTGCTGTTTTGTAAGGTGAATGGACATCTTCTGAGGACTAGAGTGTAACTACCAAACTCACTTGAAGACTAGACTGTGTATGAATGCACATATGGCCCAGCCAGCAGCAATGCAAGTTCTCCCATGCCACTCCCAATTCACTTCCCCAATCCTGACTGTAGGGACCACCTTTGGGGCAAGAGGGGAGTTCAGTTTCTATGTCCCATTCAGTTTTTATCCCCTTTGTGAGACTGCTCACTAGTGTCTTTTGTGATGGGGTGGGGTTTTTTTTTTTTGATGAGGCTATCCGTCTAATAAGAACCGGTCCAAGAGCACCAGCTCACTCCACATAGGTCACCAAAGAAGCAACTGTCTGATAGTGTTGTAGCAATTTTCAGTGACTATTGTCCTTAGCCATAGTCACCTTCGGATCACAGCTTTGAGAGACTTCTTAATCCATTACCAATTCCCTGAACGGTCATTCTTCCAACAGTTCTCTTTCTGTGTAATGAGATTCTTCATAAAGAGGCAGTAGCTGCACCTTGGGCACCAGCTCAAATCTGCAAGAACAAATCAGACTGCTGATTGCAGATCGGATATGAGGAAGCCCTAAGAGCTGTATCCATTATGCTCCAGTTATTTGTCCCTTTGGGTTATTTCTGAAATTGCACAGCTCTGCAATAAGAACTAGCAGTGTATGATGCAAATGTAATGTGGATTGATGTGATGACATTTAGTCTTTTCAACATGCTATTTCATCAGCCAAATGTGTTTTTTAAATGACTTGCCAACGTGCCTTTCAAGTGTCTGTCTTTATGTGCTACTTCACTCATTTTGGACCCAAAGTAATCTCCAAAACCTGGGTGTTCTCACTGTTCATTCCTGCACCTGACATCAGAAATGCAAAAATCTTGAAACTAAGGTTATAAGGAACTTTAAAGCTGTTTTAGGAATCCCACAACCAGCAGCGGCTCCAGGCACCAGCACTTCAAGCGTGTGCCTGGGGCGGGAAGCTACGGGGGGGCGCCCTACTGGTCCCTGCGAGGGCGGCAGTCAGAATTCGGCGGCGGGTACGCCGAAGCTGCGGGGACCAGGGACCTCCCGCAGACGCGCTGCTGAAGGCTGCCTGCCTGCTGTGCTTGGGGTGGCAAAAAAGCTAGAGCGGCCCCTGCCCACAACAATTCCCAGTTTCTCCTCATTCTGCTGCATGACTCACTAAAAAAGGTCAAACAACTGGGTTTTGGAGGGCTGGGAATTATGTTTGCTTAAAGCTATTTTGCTTCCCCTGGCATTAGACCTGGTTTGGTGGATGTTACCAGGAACTGGAATCGTGACTGGAGTACATCAGCATTGAAATGCTCCTTTATGATGATAGGGCGCTCATTGCAATTGTATTGTTCCTTTGTCTTTGTGTGATGCAGAAGAGACACCGGTTTGGTGGAGGAATTATGTGGAATCACAGCAAGTTTAGGGACATCTATCACCTCCTTCCAGTAACCCACAGAAGACATCTCCCCTTTCCTTTATAAAATGTCTTTGCCCCATGTTTTGTGTGAATGGAATTTGAAATGTACCCTTTGCTGAAACTCTTGTTCCCAAAGGGACCTAACCCACCAGCAAGATATCCAATTTATATTAAGCCATCCAAGGGCATCATTGAGAGGTGGCTGAGGGTTCTGTGTGACTTTTATTATTATTATTTTTAAACTGTTAGCTTAAAACAAGTCATCTGCAAATCCAAGAAATGTACCAGCCACTCTTAAGTCCCACATGTGGCTTTAACTTTACTGAAATGCTGCTATTGTTCCTGTCTGAGTGTTGTGAGGTTTCTTTCTCTATTGCAGCGCTTCAAGTGCTCTGTGTACAGGCGATACAATGACTTTGTGGTATTCCATGAGATGCTGCTTCAGAAGTTCCCATATCGTATGGTGCCTGCACTTCCTCCAAAGAGAATGCTGGGAGGTAAACCTGGGTCTTCCTAGTGACTGGATGGGCTCTGGTATGAATGTGCTCATGAGAATACAGTCAAGAATGCATGTGTCTCGAAGAATCCATAGCATTTGTTGTTCTCTGGTTCAAAAAGCAGTGCTGACAGTGTAGTGCATATCTTGGGGAGGCCAGCACTGCATTGCTGGAAGTCATTTTCAGATAAGACATTCATGTAAAGTTCCACTGGTGACTCTCCAGGTGTAAGTTGAAAATCCTATGGCATTCATGAAAAGAGTAAGGCTAGCGCTAGAGTGAGAGATAGACCTAGAATAGGGTAGAGTTTCAGCTATTTCTTCCCCGGTAAAGTAGGTTATAATGTCGGTGGTGCTGACGCACATTGACGAGTGCAGAATGGCTACTGTACCATTAAGCAGTTGCAGTATGTGCTGTAGCACATTGCTTTGTGAAGTGCTCTGAGTATGAAAGATGCTTTAGATACCCCTTCTCTCTTCTGTGGTGGGAGAACCATAGAGATGGAAAGTGGGGGAAAATTCTTTGCATATGAAAAGGTTTAAACACTCCAGGAGAAATTAGTGTATAAAAAATGTTCACATCCCTCACTGAGAGTGTGGCTTACTCCAACTTTTCTTTGTTCAAGCTTATTGCCTTTATTTACAAGCACGGAGACTGTAAGTAAATAGCTTCTCCAGGCTGTGTCATCTCTCCCGGAAACCTTTCTATACCAATATTGGCCACATGAATAAAGTAACTGTCCATATATAAAAGGCATCTTCCTATCAGAGAGATTCTTGTTCTTCTCTTACAAAAATCACCTATCTCAGGAGTAGCTTTTTTCTTGTTCTGCTTTAAAAACAGATTGTCTAGTTATGTAGAGTCAAAATAGAAACTAAAAAGATGAATGATGGGTTTGGAATCAGACTGTCATTTCCGTCATATTCTTATGGTTACAATGTACTTGTGGATAGTGAAATACTCCAAGCTTGACTACACATCAAAGCTACTTTGGATACATTTTTCTCTAGTCTGAAATCTTGACACTGTTTTTAAGTTTTATTTTTATTATTTAATACATTACATAAGTCTTTTATACAGTTTTGTTTTGTTTCTGCTTTATCTGCTAAAGAACAAGCCTTTCACTGTCTTGTCTTCTGCCCATATTGCCAAGCTTAACATTTCACAATAAATTATTCATTTAATTTAAGGAGTCCGCATTATGCCATAGAAAAAGAAGAATCAGAAATTAGTGAACGGTTCTGGCGCAGTGTTTAAAGTGAACCAGAACAGGCCAGAATGATAATTCTGGAGCTACTCTGGTAGTGTTGTCAATCTTTGCAGAATGTAAGATGTCAGGGGCGTGGGTTTTTAAAAAAAATATAACTCTTGAGGTTTCAAAGTTAATTATTGAATATCATCTAATGCAGTGCAGTCTGTGAGAATTTGAAGACCTACTGCCTGAAACAATACCTGTGAGAAGAGTGACCTGCTCCTGTTAATATTAGTGGAGAGTTGATGCTTAAACCTAACAATAACTAATGGCAACAATACGGAATATCAACACTATTTCACTGCTGACTATTTTATTTTATTTAAGAGGATTTATCAGTGAGTACAGATATCATAGAAGTTAGAGATGCAAAACATCTATGAGGTTATTGTTTTCCAGCCCCATATTAGTACTGGATTATTTTCTACTGTGTATCTTCCACTCCTTTATTCTGTGCGTTTCTAAATAATCCACATGTTGGCGCTTCCATCACTTCCCATGGGAGACTATTCTGTAGTCCAACAGATCTCACATTTAGGAAGTAATTTGCCTTCTGATTTTTTCCCCCCATCTCAATTTTTCCTTTTTTTAAAAAAAAACTTCTTGTTGCTAGTTCTCTCCAGGGTTCTGTATGAGCAATAAAGAAAGGGAGTGGTAGCAGCCGCTAGATGGAAGCAATTGGAACGGAGCAGAGTTTCACCACTCTCTCCTTCCCTTCCATGCACTTTGACTTGAGTTTGTCTTTCCATGCGTGGTTGTAAGTCCTGATGACCTAGAAAACTTTACAAGAAATAGAACTACTGTTAAAATTCGTCCCGGTAATTGCTGTTTCACCGCATGTTATTAGTGGGTGGATATGTCTAGTTAGATTATTAAAACAGGGAAGCTGAATTGCAGAGCACAAGGTTTTAGTGGACTTGTGACTCGAGCAACTGAAAATCACTTGGAAGTTAAGGATCATTACGGGACCGCTGGTGGCCAACAAACTCAAGTTAAAGGTGAACTGGGAGGCAAAAGGCTGTGATGTCCTTCACTTGTCCCTTTATGATGTGAAAATGTTGCCAGGGACAATTCTAATAAGTTGTGGTGCGGGGTCACTAGGCTATTTGTGTACTTAGAAGGCTGCATGGTTTTCTTTGCAACCCTTTCTTCGCCCTTTTAAAAAAAAAAGTTGCTACTTTTTTGTTTTGTTTTTGTTTAACTTTACAAATATCAGCTCTGTCCTTCACTTCTTCCTGGAAGACTTTTTAGCATGATGTTTGAATTACTTGGATAAGGACATGACAGTAGTCTGAAATCTGAGCCCCTCCCATTTCCAAGAGGATGAATTGCTGAACTTCTTGCAGCCTGACAATTAAGATCTCGGAGAACTGCACCTTAGGGTTTAGTTTATTGTGAATTGTCCTCCAAAGGTCTCAGCAAAGTCTTCCATAGAAAAGAGGAAAACCAGTTTTAACAAAACAAAAAACAAATTAACAACAACAAAACACAACACACCAAACCAAAACAAAGAAAAAAATCCCAACCCAAACAATGTATGGGGCAAGGGAACTTCTGGGGAAAATATTTTGAAGCCATCTTTCCACAACATAAAGGAGCAAAAAAGGGTACAAATGTTCATTTTGCTTTGCACATCATCTATTAAAGATATGGGATGATTTACTTGTCATTGGACCAGAATTTGTATCTGGTGCTTATAAAAATTACCTGTATTGCAGTAGTGCCCAGATGCTCCACACAAGATAAGAATCCCATTGTGCCAGATGCAGCATAAAAATAAAGGAAGAGAAACTCCGGCTATGTCTACACTATAGACCTTGCAGTGGCTGCAGTTGCGCTGCTGTAAGGTCTCCCATGTCGCTGCTCTTTGCCGACGGGAGAGAGCTCTCCTGTAAGCATACTTAAACCACCTGCAACGAGCGGTGGTAGCTATGCCAGCGAGAGTCGCTCTCTCGCCAGCATAGCGCCGTCCATGTCGGCGCTTCTGTTGGTGAAACTTATGGGTTGGTCAGGAGTGTGTTTTTTCACACCCCTGACTGACAAATGTTTTATTGACAAAAGTGCTAGTGTAGACATAACTGTACACAAGAACTTGCAATCTAAGGCTCCAATCCTGCAAATTCACATGTGCTTAACTTGACTCACCCGGGTAGTCCTGTTGAGGTAAATAGGTGCAGAAGGGTTTGTGGAACTTAAGACCAGCTGTAACAAACCATTTGAGGGAGTGGGGGTTTGCAGTGTTCTGCTAATCAGTGGCTAGATCAGTGAACCCAGCAGACCTGTTGCATGGAGCTGCCAGAAGGCACAGGATTTTCTTGGATTTTGCTGCAGATGTAAATGCAAGGGAGCAGTTGGACTTGATGCTGCCTTTCCCTCTTTCTGAGCCTGTTGCAATGCCTGATACATTAACACTAATGTAGTGTTCCCTCCTGTAGCTGACCGAGAATTCATAGAGTCTAGGCGGCGGGCTCTGAAGCGTTTCATTAATCTGGTGGCTCGACATCCCCCTTTCTCAGAAGACGTGCTCCTGAAGCTCTTTCTCTCCTTTAGTGGCTCGGTGAGTACTTGTTGGTGATGACACGTGTTTGCATATCCTCCTATGCACTCGGAAACAGTTACCGAGTTTAGAGCTGCCTATTGCCTGCACATTTGTCATCCCCACAATTGTGATCCTGGCTACAAGGAGGTAGTGGAGCATATCGTCCACACTAGTTACCTCTGCTACTGGACAGTGAGATGTGTCATCTCTGCAATGCTGTAGGCACGATCTCTTGAAAATAATGCTCTTTCCTGTGGCAATATATATCACACCACTCCTTATCTCTGATACTCCCCAGGAAGGTATTTGACCGGGGGAGAGCTAAGAAACGTTGTTGTTCTAGGACTTCTGAGTCTCCTAATGCAGACTTTTAGCACAGGAAGAACTTTCTCCTCAGATGAATGCAGCATTTGAGGTGGAGGGTTAACATTTGAATGTGTTTAAATTTTAGGGGAAGAGGGTGATTCATAGAGATGGGTCAAGGCCTACAAATGGGCTCAGTATATGGAATCACTTTTTTCTGTGCCGCTTTGGCATGAGAGGTTGATTCCCCCCCCCCCTCCAGGAGGAAGGGTTAAATGCCATGAAAAGGTGGATCCTTTCCATGTGTAATAAAAGCAACCTTCAACTGTGGATTGTTGCTTTAGTGCATGAGGAGGCCCAGGTTTTAACAAGATTGAAATTGCCTTTCATTGTCACTGTGAGAATTGCCAGAGGGGTTTAATTGATTGGTTGGTGGTTTCTTTTGCTTTTCCAGGATGTGCAGAACAAGCTGAGGGAGTTGGTCCAAGGAGTGGGAGACGAGTTCATGACTTGTCAACTAGCCACCAGGGCCAAGGTATTTTTCTTTATGGTGCATAATTGCAATCTTAATCCTGGTAGCCCATGTGCACAAGGTCTTGTATCTGTTGGGTAAAAGAGAGGGGCTATAGTTGAAGAGGAAAGGAACAATTTCCACAGAGAACTGTAAGGGACCTTCTTTTGACTTGATCTTCTGTTTTCTTCATCACAAAACATATAGTTGGTTATTTCCAGGCCCAGAATGTCCAGCCTGGATCTGCTTAGTAAAATGGTACAAAATTAGTGTAAGAGGAGTCTTTGTCCAAATGCACATTCTTTCAGTAACTATAAATAACCTACACAGTTTGAACGTTCATCCTGTCGCTTGCTATTCCTTTGTGTCACAACCCCTCTATGTCTATGAGAGAAGCTTTGAATCTCACCATGGTTTGTTTGTTTGGGGAAGGCTGCTGTACCCTAGTTGTGTGTCTTGCTTGCTGAACCTGACATCACTGCTCCCCTGAGTTGCTTGCTTTTATGGAAGTTCACCCTGGGGTGAGGGGAAAATAAAGCAGCCAGTGAAGGGTTAAATGTTGCTTATGGGTTTTTTTGTTTGTTTGTTTGTTTTTTAAATAAGGCCTTTACAACACCTAGCATAATGGGGCACTGGTCTGTGACTGGGCTCCTAAGTTATCACAGTACAAATTAATAATACAGATGGTCCCTTTATTACTCAGCAGTCCTGCCCCCATGTGTGTATTATTCACAGTGCTTGACACTAGGGACTATTCAAACTTTTACTGATGTTAGCTCTGATGTCAGCTATGGGAGACTGAGGTGGATCCTATTGTGGCCCATGCGTCACCAGTGGAATTGTTAACTAAGCTCTGGTTGCACAATCTTTTACTGATGAGGTACAAGCCAGAAGCAGCTCAACTCAGCTTGTAATACGTGGCTAAGTTTGCAGAGCTGCAGTTAAGCGTTCTGACCTGGAGTCACTGATAGGCCTGGGACATCATAATGCCATTTTCAATGGTTCCTCTCAGAGCATAAAACCATTTTCAGTATCACCAAGTTAATACTCCTAATCTCTCTCTTTGTGACTTATCATGCAATTGAGTCCATTACTAAGCTTTCTTTTGCTGCCTCAGGACTTCCTCCCAGCCGACATCCAGGCCCAATTTGCTGCCAGTCGAGAGCTTATCCGAAACATCTACAACAGCTTCTACAAACTGCGGGACCGTGCGGAAAGAATAGCTTCCCGAGCCATTGATAATGCCTCAGATCTTCTCATATTTGGAAAGGAACTAAGGTAGATTAGGGTGTGAGGACTCCCTCTAGAGCACACTTCTGTGAACAGTCTTGAGTTTTAAAGAGAGCAAGAGGTGTACCAGCAGAATGTCTATGGGGATGAGGCATGTATTTCTGAAGACGCATGGCACAAACCAGGTTCACTTTTTCCTGTTGCAGAGAGAAGAAAACATAGTGGGTGTGTTCCCCAGGGTGAGGGAGAGAAAACAGCATTGACATTCTGGATCTGATTTACATTTGCATGAAATGGTACAGCCCCCAAGTACATGGGTGTGTGGTCGTGCACATTCATAGACCCTTTTACATGCTGTATATGTTCACACACTCTGCATTTTTGTTTTAAATTGAAAACACTAACAGGCTTGCTAGTGCACAGTTCCTTTCATTTTCTCTCGTGTGTGTGTGCGCGTGTGCATACACTCACCCACATAGACATGTCCCAACCTGCTATCCCTGCACTTTGCTGCTAACTTGACCCTTCTTGGGGAGTAGATATAAACTTATTGCCACCTGATTCCTAGGGGACTCTATTTCCCCAGAGCCTACTAGTGAGTTTTGAGGGGGAACTTCCAGTAACTGCTGGGATGGATAAATCGTCAGACCAACCTAGCTGCTTAGTGGGATCTAACTCACTGCCTCTTCTTTCCTCTCCCAGTGCTTTGGGCTCAGACACTACACCACTTCCCTCCTGGGCTGCTCTGAACAATAGCACGTGGGGGACTCTGAAACAGGCCTTGAAAGGCTTGTCTGTCGAATTTGCGCTGTTGGCCGATAAGGCTGTACAGCAGGTGAGTTCCTCTGCCATTTGCTTCTCCTAGATAATGGCAATTGCTGCATTGAGAGAGGTGTGTTTTGCCTAGTGTCACCTCTTGATTCAAAGGCCTTCTAGGCATGGGTGCCCCAGAAATTACTCCCCCTTTCTTAGCAGCTATGCAGGTGTCAATCTAAAGCCATGTCCAACTGGCCAGGTATGCTACTGGGCTACATGTTCTGACTGGTGGAATTAAAAAACTCAAAGGTGTTCAATGAGGAGGGGAAAAGTGTGTGGGGGGAAATCTTTTAAATAGGTTTAAAAAATAAAGTAAATAGTGACTGTCCCAAGCTGTTCAAGAATCCTGCCCTCTGCCTGGCTAAGATCATATGGTGAATATAGTCCAGCAAAACCTGTCTCTGTATCCAGTTGTGACCTTCACCACTTGTTAAACACTACATGAAACTCATTCAGACAGAACACAAGAGGTCTCATTGCTGTTGAAACGGCATGGTGTGATGATGAATAACATGAGCACGTGACAATCCAGAAAGACGAGTGATAGTTTCTCTTCACTGCAACCATCACTTCATGCTGCTAAAGAGGTTCTGGGTGCTTTACAGATAAATAAAACCAGTTTCCTGCACCAAGGAGCCTAAGTTCTAGAGAGCCACATTTGTGACACAGACATAGGAAGGGAAAAGGGGCATAAGAAACAAACAGGCAAGTGCTGAAGTTTAGCTCGTGTCTTGTCAGCTCTGCTTTTTGTTTCATTAAGTCTTCTAAGGAGGAAGTGCTGGTGTTTATAGGTCACCTGGAATAAGTGTATCTTAAGGAGGGAAGATGAAAACCTGGTGGATTCTATGAGTGCAAGGGTTCCAGACAGAGCTGCATGGGAAACCTCAGAGGACTCTTGATGCCAACTTCTTGTTGCAGTGATCAGGCAATCCGAATGCTGTTCCTACTCCAGTTAGTTCTGGGTTCATCCTGCTGTCCAAGCTTAAGATCTCCAGTCCCATTGTGATAGCTGTGCGCCCTGGAGATTACTGTGGAGGGTCAACATACTGGGTGGGTTTGAGGAGCTGTGATGTGAGCTCTTGCCAGGCTTAAATGAAATGTACTTGTCTCTTGTTTTCTAGGGAAAACAGGAAGAGAGTGATGTGGTGGAGAAGCTGAACCTTTTCCTGGATTTACTCCAGTCCTATAAAGTGAGTGCTGCTGTTTCTCTGCCAGTGAGACAGTTGTTTAGAACAGTTTTTTGTGCTTTTTAGAGGGTGTAACACCAAGTGAGTGGAAAACTGGCTGGACAGTCAGTTCAGAGGCAAACTGGCATCATGTAGAGTGAGGGGAGTGATTCTCACCCTTGGCTAGCTCTGAAGTGTTACTGATCTGCTCTTGGCTCATGAAAAGTTTTATGGACACCAGACATTGCAAGGAGTTGAAGATATCCATCTGCTTCACTTGTAGGAATCCGCTAATCTTTGTCATAAGTCAGCTATTTTGGGGGCAGGGAAAGAGAATGAATTAGTGGACCTGCCTTTTACATGTGAAGACATTAGTTCAATTACAAGTGAAATGAGTTTTATGATCTCAGCCTACTCCTTCATGGACACCCTGCAAAAAGCATCTAAATACAGTTCAACACAGTTGGCAGCCTTCCTGAAGAGGGGCTCTGTCCAGGATTGGAATAGCAGGGCACTGCAAGCTAACCCGAGGTTAATTAGCAATGCTTAATATTGAAAAGGGATACACAGATAGGAAGTTTTGGTGTTGGTAAAGTTCAAGGCGCGTTGACAGAGATGCAGCTTCAGATCACCTGCTGTACCCTCTGTTTTGGCTCGGAGCAGTTCTGGTTCTCATTTAAAAAACAAAGACTTTATTTGAAATATTCCACAGTTTAGAAGTTTCATGGGACACCTTTCATGCCCTCAGCTGTGTACCTCCCAGATATGCACGTTCTCTTCTCCCCACCCTCTCCCATGGCTCGATTTCCTGTATCTAGGCTCTGACATGGGGTGAGTACTAGTTGTTTCCCTTCTTCCTGAAGGATCTGTGTGAGAGGCATGAGAAGGGAGTACTGCACAAACACCAGCGAGCTTTGCACAAGTACAGTATGATGAAGAAGCAGATGATGAGTGCCACTGTGCAGAACAAGGAGCCAGAGTCCGTGGAACAGCTGGAGTCACGAATTGTGGAGGTAGGGCAGATGTTTCTGTGTGTGTGTGTAATGGGTAGCATGTGTGTTTTTGGAACAGGCAGAAAGGGTCACCCATAGATCTTAGTCTTATTCAAATTAATTGCTGTTCTGGAAGGAAAATGCATTTGTTCTACTGACACTTACTGCTGATGTTTGGTGTCAAAAACAAGGTGGTCCAATATAGCTGCCTGTAGGAGGTGCAGAAATGCACAGTCTGCATGGTGGAAAGTGCTCGCTATGTGACCTCTCCAGTTGCTGCCAAGCAAAATGGGCACAGGACTGTGTTTTTGATTTTTGGTAAGTGCTTGAGTTACAGTGTAGAGAGGAGAACTTGCGCTCTGCTGGTGTGAGTGGACACTGAGGATGATGCATTTCTTCCGGCCGCTCTTGCATCACCCTTCTGGGCAATGAGGTTAACTGGTTTTTTTGTCTCTCAGCAAGAGAATGCCATCATGACCATGGAGCTGCGGAATTACTTTTCTTTGTACTGCCTGCACCAGGAGACACAGCTAATCCATATCTACCTGCCTCTCACTTCCCACATCTTGGGAGCTTTTGTCAACTCCCAGATCCAGGGCCATAAAGAGGTAAGTTCTTCAGTCATCTTGCCTCCCTTTCCCCAGTTGAAAATACGTATTTGAGCTGTTTGTTTTTTCCCTCTTTCTCAAAGAGTTGGGCTGTCCTTGGGAAGGTGGTGCTGACAAACCCAGGGGAAGTGTAAGTGTGTGTGTGTGTGTTTTCCAGTCCCTGCACTTCCCAGGGTGACTTTCGCTTTGGAGCTGTCTGAGATAATCATCTGTGGAATGCTGGGTTATTCAGTTGTGGATACTGTATATTTGCTACGTGGATTTGCTTTTTTGCTATGTGTTAAACAGAAATTATATAGCAAGTAAAAGGACCTAACACAGGGGTGGACAAACTATGGCCCATGGGCCGCATCTGGCCCTCGAGCTTCATTGCCCCTCTCTGGCTAGGGAGTGGAGTTTGGGGCTTGCTCCGCTCTGGCACCCTGGTCCTGCTCCCCAGCAGGAGTGCGGGCTGGCAGGGGGAGTGGGGAAAGCCCCTGACCCCGCTCCCTGGCTGGAGCAGTGGGTGGTGGAGTGGGGCAAGTGATGGGGTAGACCTGCCTTGGATGATAAGTGTGTGGACCATGGCCCACCCAAACCCACTTGTGGCTACGTCCTGGCACAGCGTGTCTTTTTGGATTTAAAAAAAAACATTGTCATCACAGCTCTTCGTTCATGGCCTGCCATACAATTTCCATACCCAGATGTGGCCCTCAGGCCAAAAAGTGCCCCCCTTCTGCCCTCCCCCTCCCCCCGCTCTAACAGGTTGCCTTGTTATGTGTTTAAATAAATCATTCAGCATTTCCTAGGTTCAGACTTCTTTCCATGCATTGCTTCATGGAAATGTGTGTTAGGGGAGACAGTTTCAGTGGAGGGCTCTAACTAAGCCTTCAAAACTCTGTCTCTTCCCTGCCTGCCTATTTTGGTAAGGATGACAGAATCTTCAGAGAGCTGCATTAGAGCACCAGTTTGATGGAGAGGTGCTCTGGACTTACTGATTTTCCATATAACATTTCTGCAAATGCATTGGCTTTTGACCAACCCCCAACACAGCTTAGTGCTGCCATGAACTCAGACCTTTGAGTGTGCTATGATGACCCACTAAGCTGTTTTGCTTTCTCTTCTCCAGATGAGTAAAGTTTGGAATGAACTGAAGCCAAAGTTGAGCTGCCTGTTTGTGGGACCCCACAACATGCCAACACCACCATTGTCACCCCCAGAGGGCAACTTCTTTGCCAATTAATGCTCTGAGATCTGACACTGACCAAGTCGAAGTGCGGTCACGAGAGGGGTGTGACCTCTATCTCCAGATATTAAAAGGAATCCTCCAAACAGCTATTTTTATACTGCTGCTTTGAGCTGCTCTCTGGACAGACTGGAAACAGAAGCACATACAGAGAGAGAGAGACAATCTCTTGATTTTTTTTGTTGTTCTTTATTTTGAAGTGCCCTGGGACACGACTGAGATTCGTTGCCCCAGAGGCCCTCTGCCTAAGGACTGGAAGTGGCTTGGTACATCAGGTGCTGCAGTTCAGCTGTTGCTGAAGTCCCGTGCTGCTCATACTAACTGCCCTCTTGCAGCTATCAACACGTATACTAGCCAATGTGTAAAGTGCTGAGACGCACAGGATGTCTGAACCCTTCCTTGCTATTTAAGCTTGGGGCCCAACCTAGAGGCAAATATGGGTAAGGAGAGCTGAAGGCTAGCCTCCCTTTCTCCCTAGGGTCATTGGTTAGGTGTTTGATTTCACAGTGCTAGATCCACATGCAAAACAGGGGAAAGCTTCTGGTGGGCTCTCTAGCTCTGCTGGGTGGGTCAGTGCTGGATATGATGTTTCCCAGTGTGGGAATTGAACTCATGTCACAAAATCTGTAAGAGTGCACACTGACAGCTGTCCAGTTTGGGCTCAGGATCATCCCCTATCTCCCAGGTTTTTGCACCTCAGAGATTTCAACCCGAGCAGCGTGAGGTCAAGGAGAGGGACTTTGCAGAAGAGGGGAGGTATTTCGCCTTCCTCTGCAGCATGGGGCACGGGTCACTTGATGGAGGATTCTCTGCAGCTTGAGGTCTTCAAACCACAATTTGAGGACTTCAGTAACTCAGCCATAGGTTAGGGGTTTGTTACAGGAGATTCTGTGGCCTGCATTGTGCAGGAGGTCAGACTAGATGATCATAATGGTCCCTTCTGACCTTAAAGTCTATGAGTCTATGAGAGCACAGGGCATATTTGCTCATGAGTACTAATGTGTGGCCAAAGATGACCTTGTTGAACAGCATTTCTTATGGGAGTCTGCCGGTCACATGTGTAGAAAATAGCTGATTGAAACTACGATACATCCCTTAGAAAGGGATAACTCTTCATACTGTTGAAGGACAGCTCTGGGGTGATTAACTTTCCTGGGAAGAGCTGGAGTCTTCACTCCTGGGTGCCTGTGTTACACGCTGGTATCCTCAGAGGACAGCTGCCTGTAAGAGCCTGAACTGGCTAAGGCTGATGTTCCCTCTGAGCTACTATCAATTGTTACATAACCAGGACAGGACTGAAAATGTTCAGTTCAGCAGCAAGAGTCAGTATTTATCATGGTGATGCTGCCACTCTTTTTTGCCAGTACCACCATGATCATCATCTCTTGAAGATGAAGACAAACGCCTTGAGGTGAAGGAGGCAATAAGCTTCAAGTGAGTGAAAAGGAAACACACTTAACTAGGAAGAATGAGCTGTGAAATTTGGACCATAATTATTTCCCTATTCTAGGCAACTTGCCCATTAAGGGGGTGGGGGTATAGTCAACTTCTCTAATTCTAGAATTCTGATTCTTATAGTGTTGGCTAGTTTCTGCTGCAAGAGGAACTATGATTGAAATAACCAAAGTTACTTGACATATGTCAATAAGCTAATCAGTGTTCTGGTGTCTGGGACAGGCAGGGCCCTTCCAGCTTTGAGAAACCACCACTGTGGGACAGGGGCTACGCTAGCTTGTCCTACATACAACACTGTTTGTCTACACTGCAATCATCAGATGTGACTACAGCATGTATAGACATAGCCAAGCTCACTTTACCCTACCTAACTCAGCTACTGGGAGCAGTGAAGCCCTGGCAGTGCACAATTCAGCACTTACTGTACAAATGTGTCCAGAACCCGGGTGATTACTTGGATGACTAGCCCATGCTGCTATTGCTTCACTCCTACTCACACACAAGCTAGCTTGATTAAACTAGCTATGTGAACTGCAGCCACACTCTATTAATGCAGTGTAAACGTGCCCGGTGTGTGTCTCTTGGTGCTGGGGCTAGGGAGAGCCGTGACTTTTGACACACTTAAAAGGGTGAATGTAAAAACAGATCTTACACAGAATGCATTGCTTGTTAGCAGCTTAAGTGCTAACTCTTTCTAATGCTTGCTCAAAATGTTTCCCTTGCAACTAATCTACCATGCTTTGCAAGAGCCTGAGACAGGTGCTAGCGACTCTTTGGCAGAGAATACAAAGCAATACAGAAGAGATTCTATTCACAAACCAGGACAAATTGCTAAGACCATAAATGTATGTACAGTGTAATAATAAACTACCATCTTGAGTGATAGACAGGAAACATTTCACCTTGTTTAGACTAGGAAGATAGGTTGCTTTATGTTAGCTTACATTTTAATGTGATTTTAAACACTAGTGTAGACAGTATCAATGCTTTTAAAAATGTGTTGCCTGGTTGTGGTCAACCCCAGCTCCTGCACCCCCAGCATAAATCTTTTTATTTGTTTGGTAATCAAAGAGTAGCGTGTCTACTGTTTAAATTAAACAAATAATCAAAATAAGAAAATACTGTACATTATCTTGGAAAAGTCTGGATCTCCCATATAATGGGGAGCTGCATTGCCTGCATCAGTTGTCTGATAGAGGGTGATTGTCAGCATAGCAAAGAGTTGGCTCTAGTAGAAAGAAACTTTGCCCTTTTTCACAGTTATAAAAAGCCTGAAAGTGTAACAACTATTTCTAAACTCTTAAGCTCATATTAAAGTTAGCTGTCCAAGGGATAACTGTTCATTGCTGTTCTTTACGCAGCAGCCCTTACAGGCTCTGCTTATGGAATTCAGTAGGATAATCAGCTTAAGCCTGTGACATATATAAATCTATCTTAAAAAGAAATGTTTCATTGGAGTCGCTGAGTGAGAATACATCCATTTGTGCAGTCGCCTTGTTCTAGCCCCTGAATGAAGACAGGGATGAGCATACACTGCTTCAGTGAGGACTGCAGTTGCCTTTCAACAACATCTGCTAAATTTTGGGCAGCTTTCAAGAGAGAATGAGTGCCTCGTGTTCATATACCTGATACAGCCAATGCCACATCCTGGGGGACTGCCCTGGTTACTACTCCCTCTGTAAGCATCTTCCTCTCATACTGGAGTTCATACAAGCTTTAACTTGCAAACCTATTTTTATAGACTTAGCCTTTCTGGTCTGAAATCCAAATGGTGGTGGCATGACTACTTCCAGCAGCAGAGAAGGGGCTTCTGCACTTGTATTCTCCTCTCAGTTTAGGGTCAATGCAGTTTGCAGAGACAGCGTCTATTACAACTTCTCTGCTGTGGAAGAGGGCCAGGTAGAAAAGTCAAACTGACTTCAGTTCTCTGTGTGCGACAAATGCAATGTAGAGGAAGCTGAACCAGCTGCTTCCATGGTCCATGCTATGTTCAGACTAACAAACACAAATAGTGAAAACAAAACATAATGCATTGAACAAGCAGTTCCCAACACCAGAGCTGGTAGGGCATTAGCTTGCCAAATTTTCTCTGATGACTAGAATTAGTTTTGAATTGATGTTAAGCACAACAGGAAATGAGTTGAAGAGGGCATGCCAGTTAGCCAAGACCTGCTGTTGCTGTGAGCTCTAGAACCAAAGAGTTAATGTGCCTTTCTGAATGGAAGCTTTCTCTGCACATATTGACCTCATGGGGGCTTCCACCCATTTGCGATGTGACTTTGTAGATAAGGCATCCAGACGTATAATTTTCAGTGCGAGTGTGTCTGCACCAGAATGTCTTGAAGAAGCCAGGTCTGTAGATAAATATGAAGCCAGAGAGGAGAACCTGACTCTTCAGTAACAAAATTGGTCTCCTTTCCACCAAAAGAGCCATGTAGCCTGCCTTTCCTATTGCCACTGCTGTTTCTAACCGGAAGGGGACAACATGCGGTTCCTACTCTGACCAGCTGCACAGAAGGTGTTTACAGATGAGGAAACTTTCCAAACTATCACTCTCCGCTCCCCTCCCCCCCCTTACCTGTGACTTGCTCATGGGATCACTATGTTTAAACAGGGCCTTATTCTCTTCTTGTCTCTGCTCCATCTGCTCTTCCTTTTTGATCACCCATGGAAGTCACTGCTGAATTTGTAACAGGCTAGCTGCACAAGTTCAAGACTGTGACTTTACTGAAAGATGAAGCAGCAGCTCAGGTGAGGACAGAATTCAAAATACTGGTCTCCGCCATAGTGGCAGAGGCAATAGAGTGTTTGTAATACAGAATGAATGGCAGAGGTACAAGGCACTAACTCTTATCCTTTGCCTTCAAGCCAAGGCTTGCCACGTGCATGAGGAATGGCACTTTGACTAGTACAGACTATTCAGAGCAGCTGGATGGAGATAGGAAGAAGCAGGCTTGGTTGGAGGATGTGTTTGGGAAAACCCTGTATCTTTGCTTGGCTCAAATAGTCTTATGTATAAAGCACTTTATCAAACTGCAGGAATTAAAAAACTATTACTACAGCTGATAGACTGGAACTGTTTACAGATTATATTACATTCCAAGATTCTATCTCCAACTGTTTAAAAAATATGTATTTGTAAGACAAAAAAATACTTGTATAAGAAGTTAAGAGTGGCTTTATTATTTCTGGTATGGACTGATTAAACTCACTGCCCTGCATGCTGAGTTGGGAGGAGACGCAAGCCCTGTACAGCTCACCTGCTGCTGTCCTGGGGTAAAACCTATTAGAAAGCCCCTGCTGAAGGTTCTGAGCTTTATAGCACATGTTCACTTGTCAGCATGAACAGCTGAGCAGGAGGGACAGTTAATGACCATTTAAACAGTGAATGAATAGTTAAGAGAAATGAGACCCTGGGCAAGGCCTAAGCAATGCTGTGCAACCACATTGCTTTATTTTACCCATTGCCACAACCTCCTGCTGCTTCGAGAGGAAAAGAACTAGAGCCATGCACAGGTCCATGCCCAGCTGGCCCTGAATAAGAGGAAGCAATAGACTGTCCCAGTTTGTAGGATGGGTGGGGAAGAGAATTAAGGGGAGTGCTAGTTCCAGTGCTGTAGCCTGTGAAGAAAGTGGTTAACTGTTACGCTCCAGTCTCTATGCTGCCTGGGGGCACGTCTCCTGCTTCTGGGCTACTTTAAAGGGCCTTTCAGAAATCATCTTGTCACTTCCCTGGAACATGAATCAGACCACGAACGCTATATTCATTTTAGTATTTTAATGTAAAAGAGGGCCATCTGAGAAGGAACAGATTATTGAGCTAACTGTTAAAGGAGAAGGGATACCATTGAATTATGGGAGTCATTACCAAGCCATAACTGAAACACCCCACACCTTGGAACTGTACCAGCACAAGAACTGCTGTCTTTTGTTCTCCCTCAAGTATCCTCTGCTGAGAAAGGAGAGCACTGCATAAAGTGGTCACTGCTATGGCGGGTTAACACCCAATAGTTGGGGCCTGGCCCAATATGGGCAATGATGTATTTGGTGAGGGCGGAATGCTGCTGTTTCCTCTCAAACCTCCTCCACCTGTCTCAGCGTGTACTCCAGAATAGTGTCTAGGCCCTGGAACTTAAAATAGCCCCGGAACAACTTCTTTTGGAGCAGTAGGGGGAACCAGTAGACATCATCTGGCCACATGTGACTGAAAGGCACCTGATCCAGTTGAAACCACTGCGGACGCATTTCTAAAATAGGAAGGATAAAGAGGTTTGGGTAAACTTACTTCACTGCTCTTTTGTTTTGATGCTGGGTGTCCTAGGAGGGAAGGAAAGCACTCCAACAACTATGATCCATAGGCCTGCACAGCTAGCTGGCTTCCTTATGGAGGGATTGTAGGGGGAAATTGTCCAGAGGAAGAAGCAGGACTCAGGGAGGCAATGGGCTGCTAATGTTGCTCAGACAACATAGCCCTACTCAGCCACCACCTGCTTTCTAGTAAACCCTGGCAGGAAGCTTCTGGTCAGGAGAATGAGGGCTGAAAGTCTAAAACTAATATTGAGGGTAGTGGGGAAGAGAAATTCAATGTGCATCACAGAGGCCCACATAAGATTGGGACCAGCATCACCCCTTCTCCACATAAGCTTTTAAGTTTTAGGAAATCGGGGCAAACAAATCTTCTTTGTGCTGCCACTTGCCCCGTGCTCCTACCGTCACTTTCTGTTGGCTCTCCGTGAAAGGTGTCCGCCCGGAAGATGTGGACTTCCATGAGCTCAGAGTTACCTACAAACTCAAAGGTGATCTGACCCATCTTCTGCAAATTGTCTACAGTCAATCCGCTCTCTTCCAGCAACTCCCTGCAAGAGGGACAGATATCTTTGCATGAGGGCGAGCAGTGGGAAAACACAAACTCAACAGTCAACGTCTACACACACACACCACTCTGGGGGGAAGGCAGAGAGACAGCCTGCATCTTTTGCACAAACGTGGACAGAGAAATTGAGGGGGGAAGTTGACAACTTTAAGGCAGGAGTGCCTAAAACTTCCTCAGCTTACGATCACATTGGCAACTTGTCAGGAGTGTAGAGGGTGCACCTGCCAGTGGAAGATGAGAGCAAATTGTAACTCACAAAGTGCACAGGTCCCAGCAAGTATTGGTCCAGCTTGAATTCCAAATTGCCAGCCTACTTGGACCAAGATGGCTCGGAGCATGCTGGGATCTGCAATCTGCTGGGACCACGCACCAGTGTTAGATGAAAACTATTAGAGCAAGGGCTAATGAGCCATTCCTAAATGATACATCATGAAATCCAGAAAGCAGGGAACTGTTACAACTTTGTGTGTGTGAATGTTGCTGTTTGGATAATAATGGCGTATTCCAGACTCTACAGGGGAAGACTGGCAGAAAATGGCACCCTGTGAGTAGAGATCTCAGTGGATTTAGGACAAGCCTACTGCTCATTGCCGGAAGCAGGCTTATTAAAAATGTTGTAAATACTTGTTATAGGAAAAAAATCAAGATTTTAAAAAAGAGACATTCTGGAGAAATTAGGTAGAGGAAAGATTAGGTTTAGCCTTTTACAGTTGAACTCTGTACTTTTGTACTAAATCAAGTTATTCAAACATTACTCCTCTTGCAAGGGGCAGATCCTTTTTAAGATACACTACAGCTGGGTGAAAACTCTCACCATCTCCAGCCTCACTTTTAATACTGAGCAGTTCTATGGGATCCTTCCCCAAGGCAGCACATAGTGCTTTGCAAATATCAGTTAAGCTTTCAGACATCTTGATGAGGAAGGTAAGATATATAGGGATGTCTGCATTTACCAGTGGAATTCAGCAACTGCTGAGGCAGAATGAAACTGCTGTTTAATAGCACAGGATACTAGGTAATGGTTCGAGACAGGAAGTCAATACTATATCCAGCTGAAATGCAGGGGGGATTTTGGAAGGTTGGATGCAATGATCAAAGCTTAAATTTGTTCAGAACTGTTGGGTTGGTATGCCTATTGTTATGAAAAGTGTCAGTTTCTTCTCTGATGAGCAAAAATAGCCACATTTACATCTTATCGGAAAACACCATGCTGGGGGCCATGCCACTGACCCAGAGAAGAATGTTACTTTTGACTTGTCACCTCCGCTTCCAATGCACACCTAAGGACTACAAAAGGTGTCTCATTTAAATATTGATCTGGCTCCCCTTTTAATTCAGATATTCTGAATCTTCAGCAGTATTTTATTGGTCAAATATGTAACAGCTTTCATTTGCAGGTCTGAATTGCCAGTACAAAAACCTGTAGTGAACTGTGTTCAGAGGACAGAACTGCTGGGCTTCATTCCAATACTAATGCAGGATATCCTCACAATCCATGTGATGCCAAATATTTTACATCTTATTTAGACCAGTGTAAATTGTGTCAACTATTACAAAAAAGCAGTGACTACAGTGAACTTGCTGTGTACACACTATGTGAAAGTAGGAGAGGCTAAAGGATATACTTAAAATTCTGCTATGTCTTCTCTGAAGTTGCCAGCCAGTTCCCCACTTCATCACACAGGGCTTGGGCCACTTGGGGAAAAAAATAGATGAACTGCTTTATTTACATAAATGCACTTTAGGCAGTTTTTTGCCTGCCCCTGACAGATTCGGTATGGAACTGTGAGCTTAGTCCAGGGCTCTTCCAATGTACAGCAATAACTCATAGTTTGAAAGCTACTGTATATTCAGCTGCAGTATTTAATTAAAGTTAGACTTGACTTTAAAATGAATGTGCAGTTGGATTTTATTATTATTTTTGGCAGGGCAGTAACTCCCAAGTTAAGTGTAATGGGAACCTTCCGTAAGGTATCAACCTCTCTCTGGCATCAATCCCATTTTAGAATTACACACTGATTTCATGGTTTGACTAATTTTAGTTGATCTTCCTGGAATAGATGATAGTGTCTAAAATAGATGTTTTCTCAGCAACAGAGCGTAAAGCTTCATTTCACAGGCTTCATTTCACTGGGTGTGACACTGCTATGGCTTTCTAAGCAGTTAGATACATCTGTGTACAGTCCAGTTCCCTACACCGTGGCTGGAAACATAATGGGTAAAAAATTAAATTAGAATAATGAACCACTTCAGTGCTCCCTTAATAAGATAATGACATGGTGAACAATGTTGGGCGTTTGAGGGCTCTAGGGGATACTGTGTATCAAGTGAGGTACAGTAGCCCTTGAAGCAGGAAACATAATTTGATCCATGTCTCAGATTAACAGTTAGTCATTATGTATGCTAAGCCCTACCCAGAGATGGGATGGCACGAGAGAGCCAGATCCAACAGGCTGGTGCAATTGGTGGCTGAGCTAGTTCCCCAGAGTGCCACTGCTGCCAGCTCTGATGAGCTGCTACACGAGGGCTCCAGCTCTGATGAGCTGCTACACACAGTCCAGAGCAACCTCCTTTGTCAGGGTGCTGACCACGCCGCTTGTGATCGCTGAAACATTCCAAGTATGGCTGAAAACTCCTACATGTTAAAGCCAAGCAATGGTGCAAGTGGCCAGTGTACACCTATGAAATAGAACCTCAGTGCTGGTGTGCAGTACTCTGAGAACTTTACAAATACTTATTTAATGTTAAATTATTCAAAGCATCCCATCTACCCTATTTTCAGCAGTAGCAAGAGCCTAACAAACCAACAGCACACTGTAGAAAGGAGGCTCATCTCCCTCCTGCCATAAACTGTCAGTAACTCATCTGAAAGGCTGTTATATAAAATGCAGCTGAACAAGCTCTGTGAGAGACCAGTTGTCTGCAAAGTAAACTACTCTATGCAGAAGGGAGCTTTGGAATTCCCAGAAACAAGCAAAGCTAGCCAGTGTAACATACCCAGAGACTTACTGTAGCAATGCCAAACTCCCTGCCATTCTGAAGGAAAATTCAGGCATTTGTGAAAGGGCTGGGAGGTTGGGAGACATGGGCTTATGTCAGAAGAACTCTTCTATATGAAGCTGACATTAAATTTTATATGAAATTACTGATTCAGCTGTGATCTGCCATGTTACCTTCTGCTGCAATCCCAGCAGATCTCAAGACAAATAGGAGTGGGATGGTTCAATCAATAATTGGAGAGAGACCCAAGTGCTGCAGAAAGTCAGTATTGGTGACTCAGTAGCTGGCACTCTTCCTTTGAGCCCTTACTGAAACAATCCCACAACACAGCCAAGGCAACTCTGTGCTGCTTATCTTTTGGATGAAACTTAAAACAGGTTTACCAGAGTCTCTGGCACTTTCAGAGAAACAGAGATATTAACTTGGTATCCTGGCCAAATTACAACTCATGTAATTACATTGTTTAGCACACTATTCATCAGTCACGTCCTCAACTCGTGTAGTGCATAGAGACTATTGCAATAGGTGCTACTTACAGCTCAAGTCATTTTCAGTGATGGGTGAAGTGATTCTCTACATAAACCGTAGCAACCTGCCATACTTAATTAGTTTACAAAGAGCTCAGTGATCTTCCCACAAAAGACTTGCCACGTAATATTTAATTGGGCTAAGGCTTTTGTAATAAATTATGTTAAGGGGGAAAAAAAATCACTGATCGGTGCTGCCAACTCTTGTGATTTTATCACAAGTCTCCTGATATTTGATGCTTTTCTTAAAGCTTCAGCTTTCATTTTTCAAAGAAAGTTTCCAGCCCTCAACATTGAAGATAAAAAAATTGAAAAACACGAACGGGAAAGATTCAAAACCCAAATGGCAAATAAAAACCCCCAGTGTTTTTGTTTTAAATTATAATTTTTAAAGACATCTCATGATTTTTTTAAAAGGGAGGCTGACTCATGGTTTCTAAATGCTAGAAGTTAGTGATATTCTCTTGTTACACACCTAACTTGGAGATGCCTGGCCAAATGACAGTTTGAATAGTTCAGAGAGAGGGATCACCCAGTCTGCCTGCCCCTTCTGGTTCAGTAAGGAGTCACCAACTGACCCATCAGTGCCCCATCTGGTCTTGTCTCCCACACCCCCACAGCACACATGTGCCCATGCAGTGCCCCACCCATCTCACCTGTGGGCTGCCTGCTCTATGGTCTCATCCACTTGCACTTTGCCCCCGAATCCATTCCAGCGCCCAGCCCCGAATCCACGTTTCTTCATGCCCAGCAACACCTGCTGGGGCTGCACCACCAGCACCAGTGTGAAGAGCTTGCTTGTGAACATCGCTCCGTCTGTGCAAAGGGGAGATGGGTCTGAGCCGGGCACTGCTGGGAGAGTGTGATCACACACCGTGGCCTGCGCCCACAGCGCATGGGATACACAGGCAGGGGTGCTAGAACAATTCATATAGTGGGGGAGCTGAGAGCCATTAGCCTAAACTATAAACCCTGTGTGTGTGATGGGAACCACTTCAAAACCAGGCTGTGCGGTAGCACCCCCATTTCCAGCACCTATGTACACAGACTGCGTGCGGAGAAGGGGCACTAGTCAGTGGGTCATGCCCGCCCAGTCCTGCCCCCCACTTAGCCCCGGAGATTGCTGATTAAAGCCAATCCCCCCCCCCCACTTCAGCGCCCAGCCCATCACTGACCTATCTGCTCTCGGCCCGGCCGCTCTTCCCCCACCCCCCATCACTAAGCTGGCCCGCCCTGGCCTGTCTCGCCCGCCATAACTAACCTGGTCTGCTCCGCCCTGCCTCCATCACTAACCTGGCCCGCCCCGGCCTGGCCCATCCCATATCAGTAACCTGGCTCCCCCCCATCGCCTCACTAACCTGGCCCGCCCCGGCCTGGCCCATCCCATATCAGTAACCTGGCTCCCCCCCATCGCATCACTAACCTGGCCCGGTCTGCTCCTCCCCCCCGTCACTTACCTGGCCCAGCAGGGCTCCCGCCCCGGCCTGGCCCGTCCCACACCAGTAACCTGGCCCAGCAGGGCTCCCCCACATCGCATCACTCACCTGGCCCGGTCTGCTCCTCCCCCCCATCACTCACCTGGCCCGGTCTGCTCCTCCCCCCCCATCACTCACCTGGCCTAGCAGGGCTCCCGCCCCGGCCTGGCCCGTCCCCCATCACTCACCTGGCCCGGTCTGCTCCTCCCCCCATCACTCACCTGGCCCGGTCTGCTCCTCCCCCCCCATCACTCACCTGGCCCGGTCTGCTCCTCCCCCCATCACTCACCTGGCCCAGCAGGGCTCCCGCCCCGGCCTGGCCCGTCCCACACCAGTAACCTGGCCGCCCCCGGCTCGGGCCGCCCCGACCCCCATCACTCACCTGCCCCGCTCCGCCCCCCGGCGGCCCCACGTGGAGCGGCCCGGCGGCGGCGGTTGCTCCGTCGAAAAGGGCCCGGACGGAAGCAGGAGCCGGACCGGGCGCCCGAGCGAGGCCGCGGCGCGCAGAGCCGGAAAGCCGCTTTCTCCCCGCCCCGCCCCGCGCGGAGCCGAGCCGGAACCCGCGGCGCAGAGCGTGTTTCTGGGCGGGGAGGCCTCGGAGGAGACGCCGGGAGCCGGGCGCGGGGCTGCGGAGGCGCTTGGCTGGGGGCCGGAGCCATGAGCCGGTGAGGGGCCCGGCGGGGGGCTCCGGTGCCGCTGCCCGGGGTGGGGGCGCTCAGCCCGGGTTGTTCTTCCCGCGGGAGGTGGCACAGCGGGGAGCAGGGAACGGAACCGAGTGACAGCCCGGTCTAGAGACACTTGTGACCACTAGCCCCAGCACCGGCCCCTGGAGAGAGGGGTCTGAGGGCTCGCAGGGCGCTCCCTGCCCGTGGTGCATTACGGGGGGGCGGGCTGTGACTCCCCAGTGCTAGAATAAGACTCATTCCATCTCCCTTGTTCTGTTCCTCGCTTTTTGGGCCTGGAAGAGCTGTGTGCGCGCAAGCACCCGTTCCCCAAGGCCTGTCGCATCGGATAGGGCAGGGTACCACTTTTGTTGCTTTAAAGGAAAAACTTCAGACTTGTTCATATTTGAAATCTAGAAATAGGGACAGTTGGGGAGAAAAAAGGTGGGGCGCAGTTGTTGAACTCACGCAATGAACTTGGTTTGAAATCTCTGGAACGGAAAGAAATTTTTGGTAGAGATGCAGAGGATTAACTGTTGTATGCTAAAACAACTGTCCCAAACGGGGAAATCAGTGTGTTATGGGGACAAAATTCTACTGCATGAGTCTGATACTGTGATGTTGAGCTGATACATTCCTTTGCAGCATCATTACATACCATGTGACAATGGGTTATGGCCCCTGAATAATGTGATACAATAATGTGACGACAAGCAACGTCATCGAGAGGCGTCGCCGCCGAAATGCCACCGAATTTCGGCGGCATTTCGGCGGATGCTCGACCGCCGCCACGATCCTTCGTCTGGTGCCCGCCAGACGAAAAGGTTGGGGACCACTGCTTTAGAGACATATGGTTGTCAAGTGCACAGTAGTTATGCAGAAACAGATTAACTTCCCTTTCTTTTTTATAGTTATCAGAGGTTGGTGAGCACTTCCCTTCAGTGCCAACGGTTCCACACTGCAGCAGGACATCTAAAGAGCAAAACGGGGGCAGAGCACCGCTGGCTGGAGCGACATCTTAAGGATCCATTTGTGAGGGCAACAAAACAACATAATTATCGTTGCCGGAGTGCCTTCAAACTGCTGGAGATAGATGACAAACATAAGGTTCTTCGTCCAGGGCTCTCTGTGATAGACTGCGGGGCAGCTCCTGGAGCTTGGAGTCAGGTTGCTGTACAGCGAGTTAATGCTTTGGGCACTGGTGAGTGCACATGCTTCGCACCCAGAAGAACTAGATAATGCTGACTCAGCCTGCAGTCTGTGAGGAGTGTCTTCTGTGCTACTAATAGATTTAGCTGGATGTGGGTGTGTGCTTACATTCAGCACAGTCATTAAGAGCTGTATAAAGTTTAAAGTGTGTGGGGCTTTTTGTAACCATGATGGTCATAAAGAGGAGCAATTCCTATGGGGTGGAGAGGCCATCTTTAGGGAGTACCCAACATTTCTCAAATGCAGCCACCTAGGCTTTTCTTGCGACCACAGCCTCCTGGACAGTGATGGGGGTAGGAGGGAGCAGTGTCCCCTCCACCAGGACTGCCAGCAGTGGTTGGGCCCTGCTCCCCTCTGGAGACACACAAGCTGGAGGAGCAAGCGCCTAGTGAGTTCCCCACCTTCCCAGGGGCAGTGGGGTCAGGCTTCAGCCCTGGCGTGGTGGGTGGCAGGCTCCAGCCATGGGACTTTGAGCTTCATTCCCCGGCCAGGTGGTGGTGGGCTCTAGCCCTGAGTTCACCCCCCGTCACCCAGGCTCCGTCTGCCTCCCCTAGTGCCCCTCCGCCCTGGCCCCCTCTGCCTCCAAACCCACCACCCCATCCAGGGCTTGCCGGGTGGCTGAGTAAGTCTGCTGTGAAAAGTGATATTTGTATGTTTGTTAATATCACTTTTCACAGACTTAATATCTAGCAAGTCTTTAATAAAAAAACAAAACAAAAAAAGCAAAAGAAGCAACAAGAAAAGAGACAAGAATGTGCAAAGCATCTTATTTGTGTTTCTGTTCTGTTTAGGTCCAGTAAAGAATAGAGACAACTGTACATTATTTTTATTCTTGAGTTTGCAAAAAAAAATCCTACATAAAAATAAATTACAATGATTTGGACACGTATATGCATAGACGCCAATTTCCTCTTTACCCTGGGGAGTGCTCAACCCCCCTTCTGCCCCAGGCCTGCCCTCACTCCACATCTTCTCCCAAGCCCTGGCTCTGCCCCAGTTCCAGACTCAACTCCACCTGAAGGCCCTGTCCCGCCCCTTCCTGCCTCTGCTCTGCCCCCAGCCCAGCCCCCACTCCACCCCTTACCCCAAGGCCTCATCCCTGTCCCACCTCTGCTCTGCTACCGCCCTATCTTTTCCTGCCCCCTCCCCTGAGCATGCCCCATCCCTGCTCCTCTCCTCCTTCCCAGTGCTTCCTGCATGCCGTGGAACAGCTGATTGTGGCGGGCCGGGAGGTGCTGGGAGGGAGGAGGAGGAGTTGATTAGTGGGGCTGCCTGCAGGCAGGCGGGAAGCACTGTGGGGGAGCTTGGCTGCCGGTCGGTGCTAATCATCTGCCAATTTTCTTCTGTGGACAGAGTTGGCGCCAATGCATATATATGCATACACCTCTACCTCGATATAACACTGTCCTCGTGAGCCAAAAAATCTTACTGCGTTATAGGTGAAACTGCGTTAGAGCGAACCTGCTTTGATCCACCGGAGTGCGCAGCCCTGCCTCCCCGGAGCACTACTTTACCGCGTTATATCCGAATTTGTGTTATATTGGGTTGTGTTATATCGGGGTAGAGGTGTATTTTTTTTCCCCCAAAGTTAATTAAGTATTTTAGGAAAAACTGTCAGAGCGGCCCCCAGCAAGAGTTGGTGGCCACACTGTGAGGCCACCAGTAATGTGTTGTGAGAACGCAGGAGACAGATGATCTATTGTAGAAGTGGCTAAAGCTCTTACATTGAGCTACTCTATGGGGTATTATAAGGGTTGGGCATAGGGGAAGAGGGGGGCTGTCCCCATCTCTGTCACTAGCTTAGGATATGTCTATGCTAGAAACATGCTGCACTGTAGATACTTACTTCAGTGATGGAAGAGGTTGCTCCATCGCTGTAGTAAATCCACTTCTCCGAGACCAGCCCTTAGTGGGTAACCTTAGGCAAGAAGCTTAGCTTAGCTTCTCTGTAACTTAATTTCCCGTTCTGTAAACATGGTGGTAACATTGACCTCCTAGAGGTGTTGTGTTTTAATTCATTAATGTTTGTAAGGTGCTGTATACCAGGGAAAACTACTGTTGTTATTGGCTGACTCTGGCACAGTCTTACTGTTGACACACTGGGTAGAGATGGATGAAGAGGCTTTCTGGAATATCGATCATTAAAGGAAAGCTTGCTTTTCTTTTTTTAAATTTGCTAAAAATAACTAGGGTGAGATGAACATCATAAATGAGCATCCTGGTTATAGGAGGGCTAGATGGCACTTTGTCAATGTGTGGTATAGGTTTGTGTATTGAACTCTGAGGAAACTCATGAATATGACTTTTGTATTGTTAGCAGCTCTTGTAATAAGAGTGATTAATTTGGAGGTAAGGAGGTGTCTTGCATCTTCCATTCTTGCATTAACTCTTTCTTTCCTAGATCCTAATGCCCCTGTTGGTTTTGTCCTTGGAGTTGACCTTCTTCATATTCCCCCCCTGGAAGGAGCAGTCTTCCTTCCCAATGCTGATATTACAGATCCAGTCACGCTTAAGAAGATCCAAGAGCTCCTTCCTACAGAGAGGGCAGATGTTATCTTGAGTGACATGGCACCTAATGCCACAGGGATCCGAGAGCTAGATCATCAGAAATTGATTAACTTGTGCTTGACCCTTTTGGATCTGTCCCAAAGTATCTTGCGGCCAAGGGGAACCATCCTCTGTAAATTCTGGGATGGACGGGAAACCCATCTGCTCCAAAACAGACTAATGGAGCACTTCCAAGATGTGAGAACTATAAAGCCTCAGGCCAGCCGGAAAGAGTCAGCAGAGATCTATTACTTGGCAAAACTGTACAACGATGGAGTGAAACATCAGAGACGCTGATGATTGTGTCTGCCCTTATTGCAGTGGTTGTCAGTCACTGACTGGATACTTTGATCTGAAGTGTACTTTAAAAAAAAAAATCACAGCACTGAGACTCTGAAATTGAATTGCTTTATTTTTAAGCCTAATTTGGTGAAATCTGTCATTTATGTAACACCATAGGTGTCCATCATGGTTTATAGATACAAAATAAAACAAGGTTGTTGCCCCACTGAGTTTATAATCTAATTAGGCAAGTAAGGACATCCAGCCTAACTCCTCACCTGGGAAGAAAGCTCTTGGAAATTATATAAAACCTGCCTGTGGAGGATGGAAATACAAATAAAACACTAGTTACAGATTTGTTTACATGTGTATGTTTATTCCAAATTGCTACTCTGCGACTGTAGTCATGCTTTGGACAAAACGTAAGGCAGTTGTCAATCCGAGAGTGAAGAGAAGGGAACTATGAGTCAGTTTTACTTCCTCTGCATTTTTCATAAAAGTTAGTGCAATGTATTAGTGCACTCTTTGCCAAATAACCACATGGGCTGAAAATTTTCATGTCAGCTGTTTTCTGGAAAACTTCAGTCAAAATGGTTAAGCTGTTTCTAAGAAAGAGGCTAGGAAAAATGCATGTTTTACCTGTATTAAAAACTTCAGGTGATTTATTTTTTGAGAAGGTCTGTTGTGCCCAGGGTTTGGAGCAGGGTCTTGAAGCTTGGAAGAGGAGTGGCCTTTTTGTCATGGCTGTGCCTTTTGTTGTCCCCATGACAATCCAACCACATTTAACCAGCTTACAAGCCTCTGAAAAATCAGTTTTTACATGTGCTCAAATCGAGTCCTGTTAGAGCTTAGTAGCTAAATTGTAGTTAGATCCCTCTTCACTTGGCATGCTCTTGCCCTGGGCTGAGCAGGATTTTCCCTGCAATTACAGCTCTAGCCTGCTGAGCCCCAAAGTCATAGAAAGCAAAGTGCTGGAGGCTCTCTCATGCAGCCACAGGAAAGAGCTGGTCAGAGTCACTTGTGTGCATAGTGGAAGCATAGGTGGGAATCCCAGTTTAGCAGTGTAAGGAGGTTTACAAAGTTCACATTTTAGTTACTGTGATTTATTTTGGATTTCTGTTTAAACACTTGCTTTGATTAAACTGCACCCTCCCTTGAGAGTGGGATGGGCATGAATGGCTGAAGCTAACAGTGGGCATCCTTAGGGCTACTGCTGGAGAGGGGAGACTGGGATGTGAATTGCTGAGTTTCTCAGCCTTGTAGCCATCATTTCTAGGCAGAGGGGGCAAAGGTGCAATTGCATACCAAAAAAGAGTGAGGAAGGAAAGTGGGAGTGAGAATTCATTAATTTTTATCTACTTGCAGAGGGACAGCAACAGGATCTTAAAAAAGGACACAACTCTTCATTCCTTCAGGCTTCTTCCTCTTCCAGTGCCAACAGTGCACTTTGGGCATATTCTTCTACTCCTGACAGCACTAATGCTTGTCACTGATGTGATTCCAAATCCAATGCATGCAGTTATATTGCTACTAATGTTTTTTGTCCAGGTTACTCATTTATTTTGCTCATTTTGTAAGCTCTTCATCTCTTCTGGGAAGGAAGCAAAAAACATGCTCAGTAGAGGACAGAATGTGATCAGGTCTGGCTGGCTGGAAGTGAGGCCTGTGGGGGTGTATGATCCTAGAAGTCCCTCCTGATGCTTCTGTCTGTGAAGAAGTGGCAGGGGAAGGTTCTCTGCAGGTGTCCGGTCCAATCTGATAGCAGAGCTGCATGGTTCAAAGGATGGAATGCAGGCATTGTTGTCACTGTGGTCAGGAGTTGTGAAGATCTGGGTGGGCCAGGTGGGATACTCACTCTCACTGTGGCATGCTGGCAGCACAACTGTAGCATGGTGCCTCCTGCCTAGTTGGAGGAGGGATGGTCACCTGCAATGGGGCCTCATGCCCTTTGTGTCCCCTATTAGAATAACTATTGTTAAACATTTGTATTGCACTCGAGCTGGGAGGCCCTAAAAGAAGTCCAGGTCCCAGGGTGCTAGGCACTGTACGCACACAGAGTGGGAGACAGTCCCTACCAGGGATAGCTGATACAGTCTAAAGTACCCAAGGAGGAGAGAGAGGAAATATCACACTGAAGCACAGAGTGAGCAAGGTCACAGCAAAGCTGAGACTGGAACCCATCTCTCCCGAACCCTAGTCCAGGGTCTGAATCACAAAATCATCCTTCCACTCCGGAAGAAAGTGGCAGGTCTCCCATATACAGTGTTGCCATGACACTCAGGGGTTTACTCTACCGCGCTGGGGAATAAGGAATTGCACGCGTGCTCCCGGCATTACGGTAAGAGGAGAACAGAGGCGCTAAAGCTAGGATACAAGTATAATGTGAGCATTACGGTAAGAGGCGGGGCTGGTCTCGCGCGAGTTCTCGTGAGATCTCGGTGCAGGGCAAGGAGGGAGATCCAAGCAGGAGCGACGGAGCCGGCTGCGGCGGGTGAGCGTGAGAGGCCCGCGCTGGGCCCCGCCGGCCTCGCCCTCAGGGCGGTAGCTGGACTGGCCGCTCCCGGCCGCTCCCTCCCGCTCCGTGGCATCACGGGGCCCTCCTTCCCACAGCCCCCCCCGACACTGACCCCCCCCGCCCGGGGCAGCGGCACAGGGCCCCGCCCCCCCCGACACTGACCCCCCCCCCGACACCGGGCAGCGGCACAGGGCTCCGCCCCCCCCGACACCGGGCAGCGGCACAGGGCCCCGCCCCCCCGACACTGACCCCCCCCCCCGACACCGGGCAGCGGCACAGGGCCCCGCCCCCCCCCCCCACACTGACCCCCCCCCCCGCCCGGGCAGCGGCACAGGGCCCCGCCCCCCCCGCACAACCCAATCCCCTGGGGTATCAGTACAGCACCCTCCCCCCAGCAGAACCCCATCCCCCGGGGCAGCAGCACAGGGCCCTGCTCCCTGACACTGAAGCTCCCCCTGAACTCTTTCGGGGCAGCAGCAGCAGCACAGAGCCCTGCCCCCAAAAGGACCCCCGGGGCAGCAGCAGCATAGGGCCCTGCCCCTTGACACTGACCCTCCCGTGGTTGGGCAGCAGCGCAGGGCCCCGCTCCCCCTGACACTGAACCCCCTTGGGCAGCAGTGGTTTTGGTTTTGCATGTTGTATGTGTAGGGCCCTACCAAATTCAATGTCTATTTTGGTAAATTTCACGTCAGAGAATTTTTAAAATCTGAAATTTCATAATTTCAGATATTTAAATCTGAAATTTCAAATGGTTGTAACTG
Organism: Mauremys mutica; assembly: GCF_020497125.1. NCBI lineage: Eukaryota > Metazoa > Chordata > Testudines > Geoemydidae > Mauremys > Mauremys mutica. The sequence goes on along the minus strand of NC_059082.1, from coordinate 75,226,793 downwards.
GGGGTCCTGACCCAAAAAGGGGTTGTGGAAGGATCACAAGGCTATTGTAGGGGAGTTGTGGTATTGCCACTCTTACTTCTGCGCTGCTGCTGGCGCTGCCTGCAGAGATGGGCAGCTGGAGAGTGGCAGCTGCTGGCTGGGAGCCCAGCTCTGAAGGCAGCGCCACTGCCAGCAGCAGTGCAGAAATGAGGGTGCCATGGTATGTTGTTGCCACCCTTCAGTATCACCACTGGAGGTGGGTCTGACCTGGCCTTGGGAGTGGCCCGTGCTGGGGAAGGGGAAGTCCCATCCCTCCACTGCCTGGCTGGGGCTAGCAGCTGGAGCCCAGAGCAAAGTAGGAGCCCCTGGCTGGGGTGCCCCAGGCCCTGCTCCTCCCAAGTGCTTGGGTGTTAAAGGGCCCTTGGGTTGGCTGTGGGTGGGTGACCCCCAAATCCTAGTGAGGCAAATAGAAAGGAGCACAAACACTGCCAACTTAAGTGCAAGAGTGTAATAAGAAAAGCCAAAGAGGCGTTTGAAGAACGACTAGCCAAAAACTCTAAAGGTAATAACAAAATGTTTTTTAAGTACATCAGAAGCAGGAAGCCTGCTAAACAACCAGTGGGGCCCCTTGATGATCAAAATACAAAAGGAGCGCTTAAAGATGATAAAGTCATTGCGGAGGAACTAAATGGATTCTTTGCTTCAGTCTTCACGGCTGAGGATGTTAGGGAGATTCCCAAACCTGAGCTGGCTTTTGTAGGTGACAAATCTGAGGAACTGTCACAGATTGAAGTGTCACTAGAGGAGGTTTTGGAATTAATTGATAAACTCAACATTAACAAGTCACCGGGACCAGATGGCATTCACCCAAGAGTTCTGAAAGAACTCAAATGTGAAGTTGCGGAACTATTAACTAAGGTTTGTAACCTGTCCTTTAAATCGGCTTAGGTACCCAATGACTGGACGTTAGCTAATGTAACGCCAATATTTAAAAAGGGCTCTAGGGGTGATCCCGGCAATTACAGACCGGTAAGTCTAACGTCGGTACCGGGCAAATTAGTTGAAACAATAGTAAAGAATAAAATTGTCAGACACATAGAAAAACATAAACTGTTGAGCAATAGTCAACATGGTTTCTGTAAAGGGAAATCGTGTCTTACTAATCTATTAGAGTTCTTTGAAGGGGTCAACAAACGTGGACAAGGGGGATCCGGTGGACATAGTGTACTTAGATTTCCAGAAAGCCTTTGACAAGGTCCTTCACCAAAGGCTCTTACGTAAATTAAGCTGTCATGGGATAAAAGGGAAGGTCCTTTCATGGATTGAGAACTGGTTAATGGACAGGGAACAAAGGGTAGGAATTAATGGTAAATTCTCAGAATGGAGAGGGGTAACTAGTGGTGTTCCCCAAGGGTCAGTCCTCGGACCAATCCTATTCAATTTATTCATAAATGATCTGGAGAAAGGGGTAAACAGTGAGGTGGCAAAGTTTGCAGATGATACTAAACTGCTCAAGATAGTTAAGACCAAAGCAGATTGTGAAGAACTTCAAAAAGATCTCACAAAACTAAGTGATTGGGCAACAAAATGGCAAATCAAATTTAATGTGGATAAATGTAAAGTAATGCATGTTGGAAAAAATAACCCCAACTATACATACAACATGATGGGGGCTAATTTAGCTACAAGGAGTCAGGAAAAAGATCTTGGAGTCATCGTGGATAGTTCTCTGAAGATGTCCACGCAGTGTGCAGAGGCGGTCAAAAAAGCAAACAGGATGTTAGGAATGATTAAAAAGGGGATAGAAAATAAGACTGAGAATATATTATTGCCCTTATATAAATCCATGGTAAGCCCACATCTCGAATACTGTGTACAGATGTGGTCTCCTCACCTCAAAAAAGATATTCTAGCACTAGAAAAGGTTCAGAAAAGAGCAACTAAAATGATTAGGGGTTTAGAGAGGCTCCCATACGAGGAAAGATTAAAGAGGCTAGGACTCTTCAGCTTGGAAAAGAGAAGACTAAGGGGGGATATGATAGAGGTATATAAAATCATGAGTGATGTTGAGAAAGTGGATAAGGAAAAGTTATTTACTTATTCCCATAATACAAGAACTAGGGGTCACCAAATGAAATTAATAGGCAGCAGGTTTAAAACAAATAAAAGGAAGTTCTTCTTCACGCAGCGCACAGTCAACTTGTGGAACTCCTTACCTGAGGAGGTTGTGAAGGCTAGGACTATAACAATGTTTAAAAGGGGACTGGATAAATTCATGGTGGCTAAGTCCATAAATGGCTATTAGCCAGGATGGGTAAGAATGGTGTCCCTAGCCTCTGTTCGTCAGAGGATGGAGATGGATGGCAGGAGAGAGATCACTTGATCATTGCCTGTTAGGTTCACTCCCTCTGGGGCACCTGGCATTGGCCACTGTCGGTAGACAGATACTGGGCTAGATGGACCTTTGGTCTGACCCGGTACGGCCTTTCTTATGTTCTTATGACCATCGCCTCCCTGGCCCATGTCATCCACCCATAAGGCTGTCTCTGTCTCATCCCAAAAAGTGATGCCCCCCATACCGTGCTACCCTCACTTCCGAGTTGCTGCTAGTGGCAGCTCTGCCTTTAGAGCTGGATGCCCAGCTGGCAGCCACTGCTCTGAAGACAGTGCAGAAGTAAGAATGGCAATACCACGACCCCCCTACAATAGCCAGATTTCATGGTCTGTGACTTGTTTTTCATGGCCATGAATTTGATAGGGCCCTATGTATATGGGAAGAATGTGGACTCCAGAGCAGGGGTTTTCACAACAAATTTGTTGGTGGCCTCAGAGTGTGGCCACCAACTCTTGCTGGTGGCTGCTCAGACAAACCTGTCTCTGTCCCTGCCTCCCGTGGCCCTTCAGTGAGAGCCTCACCCCCACCCCAGGTGGGTCAGGAATTCAACAGCTGCCTGTAGAGTCCCTGGTTCCCCATGCCTGACTGGGAAGGAATGAAGGAGCTGCCTGGGGGAGCACTCCAGCAACTGAAAGCTGCAACCGCCTCCTCTGACAAGAGCTGCCTCCAGCACTGCGCACACCATGTCTCCAGAGGCACTGCCTGGGGCCCCCGAGGAGGCTGTGCTGTGCAGAGTACCAGTCCCCGCTGCAGGGAGGAACTGCTGCTTTGCCCCCACAATCTGCTCCCCCCGCCCCTGCTTTGGAGGCTGTTGTGGCTGAAAAAAAATCCACTGGTGGCTGCATATGGCCCCGGTGGCCGCATTTGAGAAACTGCTGCTCTAGAGTGACTTGAAGAAAGCTGGTATGCCTTCCCTGAGGTACAGCAGTGAATAGGAGTGTAAGCTGCCCTGGATGTTTCACTTTTGGCTTTGTGTGCTTGTGTTTACAGCAGAGAGCTCACAATGGAGAACCTGGAGGATAATACAACTGTGTTCTCCACCCTGAGATCTTTCAATAAGTTCATTTCACAGCGTGTGGAGGGGGCATCTGGTCCAGCCACACCAGGATCATTTCAAAGTACCTTGCATATGCAGTACCAGCAGAGGGTGCAGGTGAGACATCCCTGGCTCACTGACAGCTGAAGTGTCACTACAGTCAAGAGTTTAGATTTCATTTGGTCTTGCACATGGAAATGTTTTTTTAGTTAGGCGATGGGGGCTGTCCCTTCTTACATTGCTATCCCTACATTGTCAATGATGGAGATAATTTGCACCCAAAATAAAACTCTTAATTCCTTTAATTTTTTTTTTTAAGTGAGTTATGGGCCTGACTCTTTGTCCTGATTAATTAAGGGGCTCCCTTGAATTCTTCCCCATTAAGTTATCTGTAGGCCAACTCAGGCATCTGTATTGTGATTTCCCTTCATCCTGCCCCACAATTGAGCTTAACTGATGGCTTGCTTGCAGGGTTGGACAGTTTTTCCTGGCTTGGATAGCTCTCTCTCTTGAAAACGTACTGTCAGCTGGGCTAAACTATCTGTGGTGTGTTTATGATATTGACTCTGAGGACTGAATTGAGATCACCAAATTCGTTCCATTGAGGCCCTCTATCTGGGCCAGAATTGTAGCCCTGGAAGCATAAATGTCTAATTTACTAAACCAGTCTTCATGGATACTATGGTGATGGCATTTCAGCAATACCTAAGATAGCTTAGACAAATCTCCCTTAAAGTTCTTGTGTTCTGTAGCTTTGTTTTGGATCCCTAGTTATGTTTCTGAATGTAAAATAAGGCTTTGTCATGTTTATTTTAATTTCCATTGCATTTAAAGTTCTGACTATAATATTTTAATCTCCTTACTCCCCTTTTTTTGTGTGTGACATATCGCTGGTTGTGGAGTCTTCAGTGAATGTGTGTTGAGGTCTGGGATTCTAATTGTCTTTATGAAACATGAATATTTCCTCCATGTTCAAAGTGCTCTGTTGATTCCTTCAGTGCTCCTAGATTGCACAGTAGTTTTACAAAAAAAAATGCATTCATGTAAATAAAAATTAGGTTGTACCTTGTATGTCTAATTGCAGTGGGAAAAACCTGCTACTTTGCTTAGCACTTAGTTTCACAGATGTAAGTATGGGGCCTGATCCCTGACCCTTGACTAGCTCCTGTTTCTTCTTTGAGAAGGCCAAAGAAATCTGTAATAGGAGTCTTTTTAGTTTTTTGTGTGGTAAGTGTATTCTAGAAGGGAGCTTCTGTAATGATTGGTGTGGGAAATTTGGAGTCAAGATCCCAAAATTCACCCATACTCCCATTTTTAGCTATCACTGAGTCACTGTGTGATCTTGGGCATGTCACTTAACTCTTGGTCCTCAGTTTCCCCATCTGCTAAATGGGTATGATGATATTTACCTACCCCATATAGGACATGATTGGCTAAATATATCCAGGTTTGTAAAGTAATTTGAAAGCCAAAGCTGGAGGGCATTGTAGAAAGACAAAATATTATTGCTTTTCTGCTGATTGTGTGTTTTTATATCTCTCTTCACATGGAAACTGATCAGATGGAGGAAGAAGCTGGGCAAATCCGTTCCAAATCTCAGCTCCTGCAAGTGGAACGGGAGAAGATGCAGATGGAGCTGAGCCACAAAAGAGCTCGCATTGAGCTGGAGAAGGCAGCTAATACTAATGCTAGGAGCTACGAGGTAGGTACGGTATTCATGTTATCTGACAGCCAAGGCTCCAGTCAGAGCATCTTGAGATCATTAAAACTTTGTTGCATGGTTGACAAATAGTCTGATACTGATCTGGCCACATGATAGTCTGTAAATGTATTTATTTAGCACTCTGTTGCTCATCAGTATAAAACAAAAGGAGATTCAGGTCTGCTGCATTAAACCTTGTTTCTTCCAGAAGCGTTTAAACTTCATTTGGCACAATTGCAAACATTTGGTATGTTTGACTGTAATGAACTGGCATGATAGCAACACCAGTCATGCAACTGCCATACAAGAGAAGCTGCACTGATAAGACGCTGAGCTCTAGTCAGCGACTATTAGCTTCGTTGCCTTCTGGTTGTGTGCCCAGATGTGTTTGCTTAGCTCTGTTGCTCAAATAAGCAGCAGAGTTTGTGGGCTTTGTCATCCTATAAAGCTCTTAGCGTCTCTCCAAAGTTCAGCTGCTTAAAAAAAAAAAAAATCAATTCAGCAAAATATTATAAGGATGCTGGGAGACAGATTTACTCTGTAGCTGTGGGTCACTGAGTAAATTCCTGGTTCTGCCTCAAGTCAGGTGATCTTGCAATTAAGCCAAGAACAGTTCAAACCTGAATCTAGCTGAGTCAGTCACAGAAACCCTTAAAATACTGGTACAAAAAGGGAGCATCACTAATCCAGCAGTGTGGTAATTACCCTGCTCAAATTTGGTGCTTCATGAGTCACGTGGATAAAGATTTTAGGAACCTTGCATTGCTTTGCATAATCCTTGCTTAGTATGTAAATCTGTGGCCCGATTTGCTTTGATTAGCAGAGCAATTTGCTTTACAATTTTCAATAAGTGCTAATCAATTTGAGTTAGAAATGAACTTGAAATGGCATGTGAAATGCTGTCAGAGTGCCAATAAAATAAATAAATCTAGCTGAAAAAACCCCCTAAATCTGCCCCCATACGTTGGTGGTTTTGTTGCACTGGTTGTTTATACTGTATGTTTAAAGTTGACTTATTTAAGTTTAAAGTATTTTAGACTTAAAATGCTCTAATGCAAATAGAAATTTGACAGAGAAACTTGTCTTGTTACTCCAGATATTAAGGTCCCAGGCTCAGTGAAATAAACTTGTGCAATGGTAATTGATGTATCCAGGGTTTTCATGTTTGAGCCTATGTAAATTATGCTGTGCAAACCAGGAAGCCAACTGTGTGTGCTAACGTCCAAACGTCAGTTCAAGAAGTGCTTGGAATTTGTCTAGTAATTTTCTGGCTTCATTCCCCTGTGTTTCATTCCCCTGTCATTGAGAAGCTTTGCTAGTGAGGGGGGTTAAAGAGTTTGGCTCTGAAACGCATTGGTTGGTGGGGTTGCCTGTGGGACTATAGTGAGGAAGGGGGCAAAGAGGAAAGGACAATGTCTTCACCGTTGTGGATCTTTCTTCTTTATGAGGTCCCTTTACATTTTCCCTTCCCTAGCGAGAGGCTGACCGTAACCAGGAGCTCCTCACGCGTATAAAGCACTATCAGGAAAAGGAAGTGGAGGCTGAGGCGAAGCTGAAGGAACAAATGGAGATGAATAAATCCTATAAGAAGAGCATGGAGACTGTGAGCAAGAAGCTGCAGGAGAAGGAGAGCAAACTGGCTGAAGCTAATGAAGTAAGAGCATAGCAATTTCTTATTTCACCCAGTGCTCTAGGTGACTTTGAGGGTCACCTGGAATCGGAGCAATCCACTCTTGTTACAATTTAAACAAACACAGATGAGATGTGTCCCCTACTCCAAAGAGCTTACAGTCTAAACAGGACAGGAAACGGGATAACAGTGAATATGGGGAATATGAGACGACATTGCTTGGAGAGGTGGATTTGGAGGAGAAAGACAGTTGCAGGGCAAGGACATGGAGAGCGTTCTGGGCATGGGGGAAATCAGGATAGAAGTCATGAAGTGAAGAGGGCAGGAAAGCAATGAAGGGAGTGATAACATGAGAGGGAGTGAAGGAAACGAGCAGGAGAGTTGGAGGAGCTGAGATTTAGTTCGGACCAAACTACCAAGAGAGGGGACATCTTCCAAATATGTCTTAAATGGCAACTTCCTTTACTGGCATTTGTTAGCTAAGCACCCACAATTTAGGGACCATGAGGAGGGGTTCAAATGAGTAGATTTAACTTGTCAATTGGAATTTGTGGCAATAAAAGTAGGAAGACACTATTAGAGGTTGGAAGAAAAACTAAACCAATATTTTGGAGTCCCCTGCAACTGATCTATTTCTATGCCACTTTTATCCCCACATCCCTCAAATTTGGGTCAGGGATCTTGTTTCTTTAATGCATCTAACACATTTTGGGTGCGATCCGATATGTTTCAGAATGCTAAAGGTGGGAGTGAGGTATGAGGGTCAGGTGAATAATGGTTATTCGCGCCAATGTGGCTTATTTTTCAACTTTGTGAAGTTCCTTCCTCTGCTTTGCTGTCTATATTTGCTATATAAGGTTCGTCAGTCAACTAGTTTATTTCAGACTTGGCAGTACTGATGTTTGTCCCTCTGTGTGTGTATTTTGAGTGAGTCTGAGAGAGTGAGAGCTGAGCCTAGTAGCTTAGTAAAGGAGTAATGGCAAATGCTGCTGTGAGTACTGTCTTAGCCATATCTGTTCCTTGTGCCAATCACCATGGTAGCCAGACCTCTACTGAGGACTTGTCTCTGCTGTTACTTGGCTGGTTGAAAATGTTTGGGTCTCTATTTTGTAACCCCACTGCTTAGGAGCATGTGGCTGAGGTGATGGTGGGATAATTGTCAACAGTAAGACAGATCCTCTTGTGAGCACAGGTTCTGGCTTTGAGGTTTGTTTTTTGCATACCAGTTTGAGGTCATACACTTAATGAATAATGGAAATGTCAATTTGGGTGGCAGATGAAAGAGAGCAAAGAATTTTTTTTTACTTTGTTCTGAGGTGGGTTTGCAGGTCTTATTGTGAATTATTTCTAGATTCAGTGTTTCACATTAGTCAGTTTGATCTCAGCAGTTTGCATTCCATAATGTTCAGCCTGGAGGTCCATTGGTCTATTTGTGTGTTGTTTATTCTTCCCCTTCTTTCTGTGAATCCAGATGATCAGCGGATTGAAGGGGAAAATATCTGAGTTGCAGTGGAGTTTAATGAATCAGGAGATGCAAATGACAAGCCAGGAATCTCAGAAGCAGGAGCTGATGGAACAGCTGGATGTGCAACACAAGTGAGTAGGGGATCAACAACTGCCAGGAAAAAACAAACCTTCAGTCTTATGCAGCTGCTGTCATTCAGAAAACGTTCAACAGCTTTTTATTTTTGCTGTTCAAAGGGCTTTTTTGATCTGGATGTGTAGGTTATAAAATTTGCCGGAAACTAGCACTGAGCAGCAATTTAATTCTACCTTAGTTAAAAAAAAATCCAAGCTTAAAACCTCCCTTACTTTTCATATTCATGTTAATACTTGATTTTGTACTATGTGTAGTTGAGGGGTGATTAGAAGATCTGATGAGGTGTGTGTCTGCCTGGTGCATCCTCCTCTTTCAGCTCCATCTACCAACACTTCTTTTTAGGACCAAGGTTTAAATGACTTTTTCTATTATGTAATGTAATCATGTATTTGTTGGTGTGGGCATGGGGTAACTTGATCGTGAGGATCTCTACGGATATATGGAATCAGGTTTTTTTTAATAAGAATGAATATTTCTGCTTATCTAAATAGAGGTAATCTGTCTCCACACTGAATATCTCAGTTGCCCCAGAACCTTAAAGAAAGGTCCTGGGGGGCAGTTCTTGCTTTTGGTCTTGGTGGTAAATGATGCTTGAATAAGTGTGTGCCTCTAATATATTTCTATATCTATAATAGATTGTTCCCATCAAGTGATTCTTGTATGTAAATGAATCTCCTATGTCTGCTTAAAACAGAAAATGTCAGGAGGCCAACCAGCAAATCCAGTTGCTGCAAGCAAGCCAGTCTCTGTTGGCAGAACACGAGCAGAAAATTAAGGTGAGTGTGTATGAGACCCACACTGAGTGTCTGCTTTTCATTTTTACATAGGAAAAGTATCTGAAAGAGTTACCCTTGCAGTAACTGAGAGCCACTCTGTCATATAAATGGCTTGCCTGTTAGGTGGCGTAGAGCTGAACTTGCCTAAATTCAGATTTCAAGGCACATAAATTAGAAGGGTGGATTACACAGTCTATAATATTCAGCACTTATACAATAACTCCTCACTTAACGTCGTCCTGGTTAATGTTGTTTTGTTACGTCGCTGGTCAATTAGAGAACATGCTCGTTTAAAGTTGTGCAATGCTCCCTTATAGCATTGTAGGTTATTTGGCAGCCGCCTGCTTTGTCCACTGCTTGCAGAAAGAGCAGCATGTTGGAGCTAGCTGGTGGAGGTTGGGAACCAGGGTGGACCGGCATCCCTCCAGCTCCCCTAAGTTCTCTGTGTGGCAGCCACCCAGCAGGCTATCAATTGCCTGGCAGTTCAGCTGTCCCTCCCCCCACTGCCCTGTGCTGCTCCTGCCCTCTGCCTTGGAGCTGCTTCTGGAAACCTTCCTGCTTGCTGTGCAGAGCGGGGGGAAGAGGGGTGCTAATGTCAGGGTGTCCCCCTCCCTCTGCTCCTGCCCCACCTGCTCCTGTACCCCGTCTCCACAGAGCAGGGGGTGCAGGACAGGGCTCAGGATGGAGAAAGCTTGCTGGCAGCAGCTGCTGTCTCAACTTGCTGATCTACTTAAAAAGTGGGGTCAGCGTACTTAAAGGGGCAATACATGTCTCTTTCTCTCACACATGGTGTGTGTGTGTGTATCTGTCTCTCTCTGCCATGCTGTCTCTCCTACCTCCATTCATGCTGCCTTGTAGAGTGTGAGGCTACATTAACAATGTGTTAACCCTTGATGTCTCAGCTGAGTGCTAGTTCATCATTAGCAGTAAGACATTCCCTGGGAAATATCCCACCCTCTTGCACCCTCTGACTCCACCACCTCAACCAAGCTTCATCATTGTTGTGTACAATATTAAATTGTTGTTTAAAACGTATACTCTGTGTGTGTGTGTGTGTGTGTATATATATATATATATATATATATATATATAAAAAAATAAGAATATAATCTTTTGTCTGGTGAAAATTTTTTTCCTGGAACCTAACCCCCCACCCCTTACATTAATTCTTATGGGGAAATTGGATGAGCTTAACATCGTTTCACTTAAAGTTGCATTTTTCAGGAACATAAATACAACGTTAAGCAAGGAGTTACTGTGTAACACTCTTTGTCTTTTCTGTATCAGAGAGTCCAGCTGGTCAGAAGCTGTACGGATCCCTTCTGTGTGGATAACTGCTTTGCATCCTTATGTAGCAGATTATTTGGATGCCAGCTCAGCCTGGTCTTGTCTGGTCACTCAGGGCTCTGGCACAATACTTTTAGACATGTTTGCTTTTTCATGGCAAACAGTGAGCCTTGCAACTCTGAGCAAGGCTCAGAGTTCCTGGGGAAATCTTTCCACTGGAGTCAGGGTATCCTTTTTAATATGCATACAAAGTACAGTTAGCTGCAACACTTTTGATTGCAGATGGACTTGTTGGGGGAAGTGTGGAGGACGACAAACTGCAGTACTGTTCTAAATAAACTCTTAGTTTGTTGGAAAAAACAATGTGTAGAGTTATACCAACATGAAGGAGGTGTGGACTGCTTGTTGCCCTCTGTCTCCATTGTGTGTGTATGTTCTGTTCACTCCTAAGAAGTCCTTCAGAGTACTAATTTCTCATATATATTACTTTATGGTAGGTGAGAAGAGCCGACCTTTGGCTTATTACTCCTTGACAAATAGGGAATTGATGTGTAAGAGGGAGGGCAGATGTCCTTTTAAATGTTAGCAGAACCCATTTCTGATGTATGTTGGAGTTAATGTAAAGATAGAGAGAGTGCTAGAGAGAAAAGGATTTGGACAGGTTTAGCAGTCCAGTGGAGAAGTAGCTCTTGAGCCTTCCTGAGCTAAACTCAGTTTTTGTCTTGTTCTGATGTCATCACTTGCCTTCCAGGATCTGGAACAGAAGCTCTCCTTGCAGGAACAAGATGCTGCAATTGTGAAGAACATGAAAACAGAGCTGGCCCGATTCCCAAAGATGGAGCGGGAACTGCTCCAGCTCAGGGAGGATAATGCCTACTTCAGGTGCGAAGGAAAGATCTGCCTTCAATATGGGGCATATGTCAAAAATGACTATCTTCTGCTGTGGTCCATCCTCCTATAGCTGTCATTTTCTGACTTGGGTGCTTTGCATTATACAGAATGGAAATTTCCAAATAGAATGCCATGGAAGGGAGTTGGTCTTCTGCATCTACTGTATATAAGGTTGAGCCAGTGTTGTAATGGTTACTAGTTATTGTGATTTGGAGGGTACTGGATAATCTCCTTTTGCACAGAGTGAGGGGATCATGTAATGAGGATTGGTCATTTTGGAAGGTGAGACATATTTACCTTCTGGCTTGGATCAAAGGGAAGGTTGTGCATAGTAAAGAGGAGATTGGAGAGGGATCTGATACTAAAGATACTTGCTGATGATAAATCCTTTCTATATGGGATTTGTGATGGGCTATCTCTTCAATCTCATGTCATTTCTAACATGTCTATCCCTGTAATATCTTGGCAAAGATTTTAAATTCTTATTTTGTTACCAGCCAGTCAGCATTTCCACTAATGTTTTGAAGGCATTCTTATGCCAGTGTATCATTTTGAAAGACTGGCTGCTGAAGTTTATAAATTGCTCGGGTGCTGCCTCTTTTAGAATCTGTTCTGTAGGTTTCCAAAGTACTAATGAATTTTGAAACTCAGTTGTCCTGTGTTATGGAGTAATCTGGCATTACTTTGATATGCTGTTATCATGAGAGAGTTTAATTTCAATCTCTGTGTAAAGAAATGCACAAAAAGTCTGAAGTACATGAGTATCTGATCTTGCCAGCTTCCCTTTACCACAATTTAGAAGACTAGAGTCTAAGCAGGCTCCTTTGAGTTTGCTCTTGATTCAATGACCATTTATCATGGAAACTTTCCAATTGCCTCTATGCAGTCCTCTCTGTGTTTGGAAATGTGAAATGTATCGTAGTAGAGTGGAAACAGAAGCACGTTGAAAGATTAGTGGTCTTATTTTTGACACCATTGGACTGACTAATGTACCCCCACAAAACCTATATTAAAATAAACTCTGGGCTGAAGAAATCTTAGTATTTGTAAATGGACAAGAGCACTAACTCTTGCCTGTTTCCCTACTTGCTGAGTTCCAGACCTGCATTCATATTCACTTTGGATCATAATGTCAAGACTGTTGTTACTTTAAATTCTGTTTTTGTACAATCGGTAAAGCAGGTATGAAATTTTAATATGTTGGACATAACTCAGGGCATTTTGAAGTGGGTAAACTCAGCCCAGTGAATGCTGCCTTCTGTGTAACAGTCACTTTGTAGCAAAGGTTATAGAAGGTTACCACTTTGGCTCAGTGTCATAATGGCTTTTTCAATGCCTTATGCTTCCCTGTAATTGTGTGTGTATTCAGGAATTTGCACAAGAGAATTGAGTTGCTGTGGTGGCTTTTTAATGGCTTTGCCCTTTCTCTTTTTCTCAGGGAAATGAAGGAAAACAATGGGTTACTTAGAGAGGAGGTGGAAGGTCTCCAGAGGAAATTGGAGCGCTATGAGAAGGTTCAGGAAGATCTAGTGACCCTTGAATTGGAGAATGAGGTGAGAAGCCGAGAACACTTGCTGTATAAGTAGAATTGGGGCTACTGCTCTTGCTTGTGTGAGCTTTTAGGGATCTTTAGTTCCTCTATGCATAGTGAGGGTATAGACAGTGATTGCTGTGGTTCATGGTTCATACTGGCCCAACCCCAAGACGTAGCCTAAGATGTAGAATACCCATATGAGGGGAGTGTTCGTAGTGAGAGAAAAACAAAAGTCTGTCCATTGTTCATCTTAAAGACTTCTCCAAGTAGCAGCCCATCTTCATTGTGGCATCTCCCTTTCACCTTACTCCACCTGTGAATGCCCTTTTGGTTCCTGTGTGCTTACCAGAGGTGTTGGTATATGATAGACACATAATGGGAGCCTATAGCATACCCTCAGATCAGTGCTGCTGGTAGAAGGGGCCACGTACAGTCTTGTATCAATACAATTGATTTCTTTGTCTTGCTGTCACCAGCAGCACCCCTTTCTCTCCACCCTCTATCAAAGGTAAAATGATTTTTCAAGATGATTACCTGGTCATGAAAACTCTTGTGGTGCAGAGCTATTATAAGGGCTAGATCTGACTTGGGCTATCCAATCTGGTACTGGGATTGAAAGCATAGAGAGTTGTGATGCATATCCCTGTGGTGGGGGAGGAGAATGGGCACAGCAGCTGGTATAGAATTGGCATGTTTGGAATACCGCTTTAATTTCTTTGATCTCCGCAGTAACCAGGATCTAGTACAGTGGGGGTTAATTCACAAGGGTAGATAATGGATGACACAGAAATGGTACATTGTGCCATGTAACTGTGGTGGTTGGGAAGATTAATGCTGCTGCTAATAGTGTCTTGAGTACACAGAATGTTGTTCCAGCAGTGCTGGGCCATGCATAGGTGATAAAGTCCACAGGACTAAAGTGGAAAAGGCTAAGTTGGAAGGAATGGAAAATGCAGCGATAGGAGTTGAGATGCAAGAACGCTCACTTGGGTTTCTTTATTGATTACTTTTGCCTCCTCCCTAGAAACTTCTGGGAAAGTTGAAAAGCTGGGAAAAACTAGATGAGAGCACTGGCTTAAATATCAGGTAGGTGCTGATGGAGTTAAACCTTCTGTTCCACTTGCTTTACTTCTTAGTCATCTTGATGGCTTAAGCTTGTCAGGCTGTCCACCTTATCAGTCCTCAAACTTGTCTGTTGGTACTCCTGTCTCTCACTGCTGTGCAGTATATATGATTATGCCTCGCTAAATACTGTCATACAGTATCTTTTGGGGATTAATTTGTGAACTGGTGACTAACAGCCTGACCCAATCCGTTTGAGACTGAGGTGGGTGGGGAGCTGGTTCAGCTCGTAGTTCTCTAGACTTCTTGCATATAACTACATTCATATTAAGAAGGAATTGAGTTAGTGTGACCATATTAAGCGTGGAGCGTTTCATGAGATGTACAGCAAGTCATTTATGTGAGCCTGTGATGCATTATTGTAAATATAATTCCTGTAATGAAATCTCAGGAATGTTGCATTAGACTGACCTGACGTGTTATTTTCCAAAGTAGCCACTTAATTTAACAGCCCTTTCTCTTATTATCCTGTGTTTTATATGATGGTAGAGGTGTAATAAACATTTTTCACTTTTGGTGCTGAGAAAATGTCTCTAGGGACAGTGAAATGATTGTAACACTAGTCAAAGTGAGAGCTGATGTGTAACAGTGTAGATCAGGGGTTCTCAAACTTCATTGCACTGTGACCCCCTTCTGACAACAAAGTTACTACATGACCCTGGGGTGGGGGAGGTGTGGGAGCAGAGCCCAAGCCCAGCTGCCCCAGATGGCGGGAGAAGGGGCCACAGCCCGAGCCCCGCCACATGGATGGTGCTGGAGCTCGGGCTGCAGCTTCAGCCCTGGGTTCCAGCAAGTCTTAATGCTTGCCCTGGCAACCCTATTAAATGGAGTCACAGTCCACTTTGGGGTCCCGACCCACAGTTTGAGAACCGCTGGCTCAGTGGTTTGAGCATTGGTCTGCTAAACCCAGTGTTGTGAGTGCAATCCTTGAGGGGGCCGTTTAGGGATTTGGGGCAAAAATCTGTTTTGGGATTGGTCCTGCTTTGAGCAGAGGGCTGGACTAGATGACCTCCTGAGGTCCCTTCCAACCCTGATATTCTATGATTCTATAATACAGAGATTGACATCGTTTAGCATTAAACTAGATCACAGTTCTGGCTCTTCTAATTTGTCTGTAATGTAACCAAAGAGTGGGATATGATGCATCTTCCCAGGGATAGCTGCTGCTTTGCAAGAAGAGTAATCTGCGAAATTAGGGCCATGCTCAGGTGTCACTTTTGCAAGGGCCGTGGCTCTCTAAATGTTTCAAGTGTGATTGTGCTTATTGGTGGGAAGAGAGGTGTTTTGCCCAAAAGAACTGCTTTCCTTTGTGCATCCTTGCATTGAGAGCTGTGCTTTAGACAAGAATTAGGCTTGACCTACAACTTTTACCCCAGATCAAACTTCCCCACTCGGGCCCCTGTCCTTATCCCATCAATTGCAGCTGCACAACAAACGAAAACAGTGGAAGTTGCGCATGCAAAATGATGGCATAATTTGGGCCTAGCCTTGTTTGGATTTGGGATTCTATATTGGGAACACTGCTACTTTAGGTAAAAGAGGATTGTCTTTCACAAGCAATGTCCCCTTAGTTTTCTCATAATTCTTTGTGTTGTTCAATGTACGTGATGAGCTACCTCTTCCTGAATGCACATCAGTAGGTAGCACTGCTGAGACTGTCTCCTGCCTTTGCTCAGGATGCATATGTTCAGACTTGCAGGAGAGTGAAGTACTGAGTTCTTCCCACCAAACTTTTTCTCTGCCAGACAGTGGTATGGAAGCTTTTACTTACCTCAAGCTGTTAAAGGTTTAATGAGGTAATTTCACAGTGGGAAGGAAATGGAACCAAGTGACTCTTCCTGCTGAAGTCTGATAACCTCTTCATTTAAAATCAGAATATTCGATGCAAAGTGTTAGTGAGGTTTTTGATTGTGCACATTGTTTAGCAGTATTAAGGGTGTTTCTTTGTACAGAAGAACAAATTGCTCTCAAGAAAATCACCTTTTGCATGTGATTGCACCAAGTGGAATTGGGGCAAGTTTTTTTTATCCAGGCTTCTTTCAGCATGAATTATGTTCATTTTCAGCCGGGAATACAAGAACCAGTATAAAGGGAGATCATTGTCCCAATCATATTCCTGGAGCGTACCTCTTGTGAAAGCTTGAGGAAAGTTAATTGCTAGACAGTGAGTAGGAGAGAATGGGAACAGTTGGATGGTTATCCCAAAGAGCCAGTGCAATGTGCTGTCTGTCTGCTAATAACTAGATAAGCAGGAAGAAAGGGAATGCATTATGTCCCTGTATCTCTTCTTATTAGTTTCTCCATTTATACATGGAATGCAGGGGAAGAGCGCACAGCCTCTGGCTTTTTGCGGGAGGATGGTTTCTCATTTCCTCCAGCTGTTCTCCAGGGCTTCTCTTCTGTGTCTGCTCGCAATGGCTTTTGTTCACTGATTGCATGGTCCCCGCAGGTTCCCTGTCAGATTAATTTATGAGCAGGGATTTTGGTGTGTAATTTTATCTAATGCTATTTGGAAGGGGAGGGGACATCTTCTTGGAGTGTTAAGGCCAAACATCTCTGTGCTTATCTTTTTGGGGAGTTTTATGGGAGATTTGGTGGTTGTCTTCCAGTGCTGCAACTTTGGTGGAAATAAACTATGAAAAGTGCAAAAACTATAAACCTTACTCAAAGGTTGCTCTCCCTGTCCCATAGTCCAATGACCACAACTTCTGAATTGTTACCATCTCAACTGGGTGATGGGAATCAGTTCCATCTTCTTGGAAATGCGTGATTTCTCCCTTGCCTAAGCGTTAGAAATTATAGAAGACTGGCTAACATTGTCTCCTAGCCCTCAGTTGTTTTGTGTTGTCCTTCCACTGCTCCTTTTCATCCTCTCCAAAGTTTTTCCTACTCTTATGGTGGTAAGAACAGAACATGCTGTTTTTAATTATACCCTATATATAATGCAGCATAACTTCAACAGTTTACCAATATGATGGACTTATAAATTGCTCCCCTCCATACCCAGATTATAAAGTCACACATGGCATTCTATCTGTTACAGTCCACTTGTACCCAAATCATGAAGTTGTCTGCAGCCTCATATGCATTTGACTAAGGATTCCTCTATATTCATGTCCTAATGCTGTCCACTTTCCAATTTACTAGACTCTGCTTCTTAAAGAGTGGTGTAGTTTGGGTTTGCAGGAACTCCGTCAGAATTTTGTGTGCCCCTTTATATTTACTTTGTGATGGACTCTCAGGGATGCTAAGCCTTCAGTTATCCCAAATCTGCAGTTCTTCTGCAACATTAGTTTTCATCTGCAGAATAAATCTACTTGCTGTGTATTAAGTGTATTAGCCTCTTAATTTTGCTCTACAGGCTACTCTCTTTAGAAGAGGCACGGCTGGCTGACATAAACTATTATAACTCTTGATTGCTAGGAATGAGCTGTGATTCTATTGTTCTGTGTCAGTAAAGTGTGTTCCTCTTATTCTGACTCTCTCCCTGTGGTGCATTGATGACAGTAGATTTTTACAGATCATGGTGGATTGGGTGGTTGGTTATTTTCAGAGAAGGACTTAGTGAGGGGCACCAGTACAAAACTTTCATAGACTTCAGTGAATATTTGCTTTGCCAGAGGGCACCATAACCTCAGAGATGCCTTCTAATGTAAATAAACCTTGCAAATATCAGGGAAGAAATTATTTTTGCAGAATAATAGTGTTCCTGGAAGGGAGTAGGCTTTCTAGGTTTGTAAAAAAGAAATGCAGTTAATTTTGATGTCAGTGTGAGGAACTGCCCGCTAGATGGCACACTTTCTCTTGTTGTATCAGAAAAACGTTGATTTCACTTCATTGTGGTATGCTCTGACTCCTGTACAAACATCAATTGGGCACCGTAAAAAGGTCAGGCATTAGTCTAATTAAAGTTGTTGGCTTGTTAAAATCAAATGTTTTAAAATCTATTTTAAAACCACACCAGTGTGATCACTTTCTCTGTGTGTATGTCTAGTGGAGTTCCTGTTTGTTGCAGCTATTCTGAACGTGAACAGAGATCCGCACACAGTTTCTCCAGTGACAGAGTGCAGTACATATCTCAGTTTCTCACCCATCTCAGCAACCCGCTTTTTCTCCCTGATTCCCTGTCCTTTCTGTCTTCTCAGACTTGTTCAGTCTAGTTCTATTCTTCTTCACTGTTATGTCCACAGAATCATCCTTGAGAGGGAAATGTTGTTTTAAATCTAATCATCCTGCCATTCTTTCCTTCCTATTGTTCTTTGTTTATATAATGCTCAGAGCCTATGAGGCACTTGAGAAATACACAGACAAGATCCTTGCCCCTGTAAATCTTCTAATCCAGTGATTTTCAACCTGTGGTCTGTGGACCCCTGGGAACTCTCTGACTATGTCTAAGGGGTCCACGAAAGGTGGTAGTTACCATAGTACAGTGGTTTTCAAGCTGTAGTCTGCGTCTGCAGAATATGTCTACGTTTTCCAAAGTGGTCTGTACCTCCATTTGAAATTTCTTGGGGTCAGCAAATTAAAAAAAGGTTGAAAACCACTGTTTTAATCTAAATAAGTTTATAGCTCATCTGGCAGCTCCTTCTTGTACCTGCCTCGTCTTGTCTCTGTTCAGCTGCTGTTGTCTTCAGCTACCTGTAAATCACTCACAGCTTAGTGTTTTTCACCACCAGATCTATCCCAGAATGCTGGTTGCAATAGTTCAGCACTGGAGTAAGGGTAGTGTGCTTTAGGTGGCTTGTTTTAAAAAGGAGGTACAGCTCAAGATAGGCTATTCCCATCTGTTGTTGCTGGTATGGTTAGTTCTGAAGTGACCTCACGTATGCTCTCAAAGATGAGAGATTACAGTGTTTGGAAAGACTCCTGGAAGATTATGCCCATTCCTACAGTCAGATGTGGGGCAGAGGTGCCCACAAATGAGCCGCCACAGGAAGCCTAGGGTTCTGATCACTCCAGAAATCTCTCTTTGAAGAGAACTGGTGCAGAGAGAAAAAAGCAGACAGTTGTGTTCTGTTTTATTTTGAAATTGGTGGCACTGATTTCTGAATTGCAGCACCACAGGTAGGATAATCGTACAGATCTGTGTCTGTGCAGTAGAACAAATCTCTAAAAGCTATGGAGGAGGATGACATTGGAGGACTGACTGGAGCGATGAAGTGGGGACAGTTTAGGCATATAGAAACTTCTCTCTAGATAACTAGGTTTCAGAACTGCAGCTGACCCACAGCTATTAGTACTGCTGTGTGGTTTATTGGTGGTTCCCCCTTTCATGGGCTTTGCTGTCCTATGAGAGAAGTCTGCCTGCTCAGCCCAGGAATCAGAGGGCAATGGAGTGTTCTGCTTTGCTCTCCAGGATTCTTTTCCTTCTTTCTATCTCCATGCCTGGCTGACTCTGGAGGGAGCAATATCTATCTGTCTTCATAGGAAGAAGGTTCTACTCTGTTTGTGTCATCAAATGGGGATGAGGGATAAACTGGGGTTAGAGAGGTATGAGAGAAGCCAGTATATTTGTATCAAATTAGAAGTGTTGTGGTGTTTAATATACTGTGATAATGCTCAGAGGTCCCAGTCAGAATTTGGGCCCCATTGATCTAGGTCAGGGATCAGCAACTGTTGGCACATGGCCTGTCAGGGAAAGCCCTTGGAGGGCCGGGCTGGCTTGTTTACCTGCCGCGTTCACAGGTTCGGCCGATCGCGGCTCCAGGCCAGTGGGGGCTGCGGGAAGGGCGGCCAGCACATGCCTCGGCCTGTGTTGCTTCCCGCAGCCCCCATTGGCCTGGAGCAGTGAATCATGGCCAGTGGGAGCCGTGATTGGCTGAACCTGTGGACGCGGAAGGTAAACAAACAGGCCCGGCCCGCCAGCGGCTTACCCTGACGGGCTGCATGCCGAAGGTTGACGATTCCTGATCTAGGTCCTATACAAACACATAGGAAGACAGGTCTTTGCTCAGAGTGTTTACAGTATAAAACAAGTAACATATGAAGGGTGTCAGGGAGAGGAATGCAGGTGAGTTGAAGAGCTAATTTTTAAAAACTGAAAGCCAGGTGGAGGAGGAGGAGGCCTTAGTCAGCATTGGAGCATGATGTCCCATGGAGGTCTTGGGATTGATTATCCCCATCATTTCTAATCTTTGCATTTGCTTTGGGCTGAAGCAGTCCCATCTCAGTGTCTGGTGTTTAATTCAGCAGTGACAATCTCTGCACGAGACATTTCGGACTGGAATGTCCCTTTCTGTAGTGATGACCTTGTTAGTGTGCCGAAGGTGCCCTCTGAGTTAAATGAAAGGGGTACCAGTGGATTTATTCTTGTACTGAAGGAATTCTTGGTTTAACTAAGTAAATGAGGCAATAGGGAGAGATCATGTGATCTTTAAATCACTGGACTAGGGTTGGCTAGGTTCTGCAATGATATCACATTAGGGCTGCTTTGCCTGCTTGGTGTCCCAGCGTATAAAGAGAAGCGCAGATTTGACAGGAATTCAGGCCAACGCTTAAGGAGCATTTTCACTTTCTGTGGAGCCTGCCAGCTGCAGGCAGCAGACACCAAACTGCTGACCTGTCATCTAGAGCCAAAGAAGTGAACCTATTAGTCCTGACCTGGTTTTCTTCCTGAAACATCTGTGTGCTGGCTGGCTGACAGATCTTGAGGACTAGTTTTCTGCAATGTCTGAAACCAATTAAGGAGAGGAGCAAGTGTGTGGGTGTGTGCATTTTCCTCTAAGAAAGGAGCTAATTAAGTGACAGGTGTCTCTATTTAGTACACTGGCTAGCACAGTTGTAATTCGTAATTACACAGGTGCAGTACTGAATGCCGGAATTCCTTTTAGCCAGGTTACCCTTTTGTAGCAGGATTGAGGCGGGGGCAGGAATAGGGAATCATGTTTCTTGATTTCTGATTTCCTGATTGTGGATTAGAGTTTCTTTTGCAGTGTAGGGGAGGGAGGAGAGCATAGGAGTATCTTTCACTTTAAATCCTGGTAATTACACTAGGCAATACTAAATTTTCTTCCATCCAAAGCTCTGAATGTACTTTGCAACCATGAATGAAATTTCATAATCTCCTCCTCTTCCACAAGGCAGTAATCTACCTTTCTATGAATGTCCATCTAAAATAAGTGACTGCCAGTAAAAATAAATAAATTTCTGTAGCATTATGCTAATGTGATGACTTTGCTAAAGCTGGACGCCATCATGTTCTGCCTAGCAAATCAGGATTGTAGCAGCTGACTCTGGAATTACTCAAACATACTCCCACTGCACTGCCAGTTTAATACTGGGCACAGATTAGTGGCATTTCAATGGCAGCCCACCTTGCCTGTTGGCTAAGCTCCGATAGCAGCTGAGCCAGAGGTGCACTTAGTGGTGCTGTCTACCTAATCTTCTTGCCATTTGGCTTCAAGTTATGGCTCTTGCCATTTATGGGTGATTGGGAAGCCAGCTACCTCTAGTGACTGATCCAAACTCCACAGTATTTGGCTATTCTCTCCCCCTAACTGCCTAGCTGCTGTGGTTATATGTTGTCTTCAGAAATAATCTGTGCAATATTTTTGTAATTTAATCAGGAAAATCCCACTCTATTTCTGTATTTAATGTACTAGGTGGAGTATTAAACAGTCAACTTTGTTACATGGTGAAAAATTTAACAGTAGGTTATTGTACTAGGTCAGGGAGTGTTTAATATATTCATTAATAGTTTGGAAAAAGGGATGAACAATGAAATGGCAAAATTTTCTGAGACAAAATGAAGAACGCAAGAATGGCTATGCTGGGTCAGACCAATAGTCCATCTAGCCCAGTCTCCCCTCTTCTGACAGTGGCCAATGCCAGGTGCTTCAAAGGGACTGAACAGAACAAACAATCATCAAAGGATGCATCCCCTGTCCTCCACTCCCAGCTTCAGGCAACAGAGGCTAGGGACATTCAGAGCATGGGGTTTTATCCCTGACCGTTTAAGGATAATCAAGGTAAAAAGATGGAGGAATTCCACACGGATATCATAAAACTAGAACAAGGGGAAGTTCAGTGAAACTGAAGAGCTAAATTGAAAATTGATAAGCAGAAATGTGTAATTAATGTGTAATTAATTTGTGGAATTCATTGCCACAGAATATTGAGACCAAGAGTTTTGCATGATTCAGTACAGGGTTAGATGTTTATGTGGATAATGAGACCATCTGCAGTTTAATTAGCCAAACTAACAAAAGTGCTATAAACTCTAATGTTTAATCCAACCTCTAACTGCTTGGTGT
Source organism: Mauremys mutica (assembly GCF_020497125.1). NCBI lineage: Eukaryota > Metazoa > Chordata > Testudines > Geoemydidae > Mauremys > Mauremys mutica. Next base: position 75,204,589 of record NC_059082.1, on the reverse strand, counting down.
TAGGAAGAAACTTCCTCTCGGGGGTCATCATTTCATAATTATGGATTTAGGGATTAATGCACCTCTTTGGGAGACATCTGATGCTGACTACTGTCAGAGAATGGACAACTGGTCTGATCTTGAATGGCAATGTCTATATTTTTGTTACCTCTTTCTCTGGTTGGCATCATAGTGACCACTCTGTTTTAGAGCTAAATGGCTCTAATTGGGGAAGAAGAGAGGTTACTATAGATGTAGCATGTGGAAATTTCATATAATGCATGTAATATATCCATAATTAATTGTAATTTACGATCTGCGAACATATTGTAACTTGCCTGACTGCTGTTGACAAGGCTCCCCACCTACAACAAGCTGTCGCATCACAGTGGGAATTCCCTGGGTACAGAAAAGAAAAACAAATACAACATGTATGGGAACAATTTAAAAACTATCACTACTATTTTTGTTAAGTTACCTCTTTGCACTTGCAAAGGCTTATCTTAAAAATCCCATGGAATGAGCATTTTATGCTCTCTCCTCTCATGAACACACACTTTTGGTTAACTATAAAATATAGTATTTGTATTCCCCTGTGGGTCCGGGGACAGAATAGGCCCTCTGCTCCTTCTGCATGTCGTAGGAGGAGCAGACTAAAGGGGGCTGCCTGGAGAGGGATGAGCTCCGCCAGGTTAGAAATTTTCCCGAGACACACCATTTGATGAGCAAGTCAACCATGTCCATACTGGATTGGTCATAGCCTGGGTTAATAATGACCGCACCATCCATCTGCCACCAGGGCGGATGCGACAAGTATACTATTTGTGTAACCCCAACAAAGAGGATCCATGGAAGAGATCCATGGCCACATGGAATGTAAGACAAATAGGGAAGTTGAAAGAACTCATGTACAAAATGGAACAGATACACCTGGCACCTCCTATTAATGGAAGAAGGCCATGTACTCTATTACAGTGGAGAGGACAAACATGTCAATGGCATAGGATTTCTTGTGCATAAAGATATCAATAATTCAGTATTAGGATGCTGCCCGATATCCATCAGGCTTATTTCCATCCGTCTAAAGGCAGTACCGTTTAAAATCACAATGGTTCAAGTCTATGCCCCTTCAACAGACTACAATGATGAGCAAATTGAAGATTTTTACAATCAGTTCCAAGACATCATCGATAAGGTACACAAGAAAGATATCCTGATTGTACAGGGAGATTGGAATGCTAAAGCAAGTACTGACACACAGGCAGATTGGCGAGGTTATTGTGGTCCCTTCTATAATGCAGTAACCAATGAGAGAGGATTGAGACTTTTGGAATTTGCCAGCTATAACAATCTGGTTCCTGTAAACGCATTAGGAGCGCATAAAGCATCCAGATGATCAATGTGGCATGCACCTAATGGTCTACATCACAGCCAGATCGACTACATCATGGTGCAAAACCGTTTTAATTCTGGGATTAACAGATCTAAAACAAGGATCTTCCTGGTGCTGACATTGGAAGTGATCACAACCTTGTGATGCTAAATTTTTGGCTGCGGCTAAGGAAAATCATCAGGCCAAAGTTCACCAGAACCAAGTTTGACTTAGAAAGACTCAGAGACCGAAACATTGCAGAGTCATTCCAAGCAATGATCGGTGGAAAATTTGCCCTGCTGCTTGCTCTAGAGGAAGACGTAGAAACAATGATGAACAATTTCAAAGCTGTAATGAATGAGGCAGCAATGGACATCCTTGGTAAACATCTTAAGAAGACAAAACCATGGGTAACAAATGAAATATTACAAATGTGTGATATTAGAAGAGAACTTGAGAGACAAGAACAGCACTGAGGGAGCTGATAAATACAGAGCGATTGGCAGAAAGATCAAGAAAGGAAACCTAAAGTCTCTTGTTTTCATAGTCGTCAGAATGAAATTTTGGAAAGCATTATGCCAAAGGGTGATTAGATGGCCTAGTTGATTCATTTATTAGCATTTCATCTCTGGAGGTCTGGCTTCAAATTTTTGCTGGAGTTCACAAATGAAATAGTTTGGTCTCTCCTAGTCCCTAATGGGCATTGGTCCACATAATCAAATACAGCACTATTTGACCCCAACGAATGCCTCTGCTCCTAGGTGTGTAAAATCAGAATGTTGTAGATCAGGTCTGAAGTGCCTTAATCAGATGTTGGACAAACTTTTCCTCTATTAAGAATAGAAGCATGTGTGCGCATGTTGTCTCTTCTATAGTGGATCCTCTCTGAGTACCAAAATCCCCATTTTCCACCCCTGGAGGGGAACCAGTGCATCAGACACATCATTGCCCATTGCTGCTGTATTTCTTGCAAGTGGCGTTGAGAGGCGTTAGAAAAGCAGTTGGGTGAAAGTAGCTTTGGGCTTGGCTACACTTACGGTTTGCAGCGCTGGTAGTTTGCAGCGCTGGTCATCCAGCTGTGTAGGAGCAGCGCTGGTGTGTGGCCACACTCACAGCTACCAGCGCTGGTGTGTGGCCACATTTGCAGTGCTGTTGGGAGTGCTGCATTATGGGCAGCTATCCCAGCATTCAAGTGGCAACAACGTGCTTTTCAAAAGAGGGGGGTGGAGGGTGGTGTACTGTGACAGGGAGCGGGGAAGAGAGAGAGAGTGGATTTTTGGAGCCAACACTGTGTGTTAGTTTCCTGGATTGAAAAATCACAAAATGTTCGCGAGCCCTTAGTCTTAACTCTTAATTGCAAACAGCCTGCCTCCAACACGGACTCCCCGCTGTTTCACTCACTCCCTGTGGTGTACTGTGACAGGGAGCGGGGAAGAGAGAGAGAGTGGATTTTTGGAGCCAACAGTTTAGCTTCCTGGATTGAAAAATCACAAAATGTTTGCGAACCCTTGGTCTTAATTGCAAACAGCCTGCCTTCAACGCTGTTTCTCTGTCAAGCAAACATTCACTCCCTGCCTCTCATTTGATCGTTCACAGCCAGGTACAGATAGCTCCTGTTTGCTGTGATCAGTGTTTGTTTTTTACATAAGCAGTTCAACGGAACGCCGATCGGAGTTCACAACAAAACAAAGAGAGGCTGCATAACAAAACAAAGAGAGTAATTTAGTTAAAAGCTTTCTGGGATATCTCCTTATTCCCTGGAGGCCAATAAAAGCGCTGGTGTGTGTCCACACTTGATGAGCAGCGTTGGATCACCAGTGCTGCAATCGCTACACCCCAACCTGGCCAGGTGTACAGCCAGCGCTGCAGCCAGGGAGTTGCAGCGCTGGATGTGCCTTGCAGGTGTGGACGGTTACTAATTGCAGCGCTGGAAAGCCTCTACCAGCGCTGCAACTTGCAAGTGTAGCCAAGGCCTTTTTCTCTTTTGAGAGTGTGGTGACCCTTGTATTATGTAAATAGCTTGAACTCTGGTGCTCACTCTGCTGTGAAAGGAAAGATTTCCAAAGCACAGACCTTTTAAAAAAAAGCCACTTTAATGCAACAGTACTGGCTTAATGTAACTAAAGTGAAATTATCATTTAAATAGCAGAGACTAATCAGCAAGGGGATGGTGTGCTGCTGTCAGAAGGCTCAAATGCTCAGACTTTATTTTTATTCAGCCTTTCATTTTGACATTTCCACAAACACAATAACTGCTTAAGTCGCTAGCTCATGTATAATTTTAACCTTCCATTTCCATTTAAGTGTGTCTCAGTATTTCACTTTTGAACTACACTGCCCATGTACTCTCCCCTCCCCCATGTTACAATGTGCAGCACATAAAAGTCTTCATGATAGAGAACTGTTTTTAACATAGGTGTAAAAAAATTACTCCTGCAAATGCCAGTTGGACATGGTTATGCCGGATGGTGTTGGTGGAGCATGACACGTATTCTGTTCTTTAAAGCCGTTCTTCAAGATAGAAATATGAACATATTGTAAAAACCATTCATTAATTATTATATACTTCAACAAAAAATGTGCCCCCACCTTTCACAGTCTATAGACACAGCTGCTGCCCCAATGACCTTGTTATCGGCCTTATCTAATCAAATAACAGTTTATCAAGGATTGTGGTGGATTCTCCATCATTGCCAATTTTTAAATCAAGATTTGAGGTCTTTCTAAAATATATGCTCTAAGAATTACTTTGGGTAAATTCTGTGTCCTGTGCTATACCGGACAAGATGATCTACAATGGTCCCATCTGACGTTGGAATCAGTCAAATCTATGAAGTAGTGTATGGGTAACAAATAGTATGGCAGGGAATGGGCAGGATAAGGGTTGCAGTAATAATATTATGTAATAACAGTATTTAAACATACACACTTCTTGATGGCTAATTAAATGTGATTTAATAAAAACCACACTTATGCTCCAGTGATGCCATCTGGCATAAACATGTTCATATTGATGAAGAAACCATTTTATATCAGGATTTAAAAATGGTTCCCTAACATGGGGGAGTGGGGGAGAGAGTCTCTAGTGCAGGGGTGGGCAAACTTTTTGGCTTGAGGGCCACATCTGGGTATGGAAATTGTATGGCGGGCCATGAATGCTCATGAAATTGGGGGTTGGAATGTGGGAAGGGGCTCCGGCTCCGGCTGGGCGTGCGGGCTCTGGGGTGGGGCCAGAAATGAGGAGTTCAGGGTGTGGGAGGAGGCTCTGGGGTAGGGGTTGGGATGTGAGAGATAGTGAGGGCTCCGGCTGGAGGTGTGGGCTCTGGGGTGGGGCCAGGGATGAGGGGTTTGGAGTGCAGGAGGAGTTTGGGGGTGGAGCAGAGGGTTTCGGAGTATGGGAGGAGTCTCTGGGCTGAGGCAGGGGTTTGGGGTGTAGGAGAGGGTGTGGGCTCTGAGCTGGGGGTATGGCTTCTGGGGTGAGGCCAGAAATTAGGAGTTCAGGGTGCAGGAGGGGGTCCTGGGCTGGGGCAGAGAGCTTGGGTGCAGGAGGGATGAGGGCTGTAGGGTGGGTTTGGGGATGAGGGGTGTGGGGTGCAGGAGGCTGCTCTGGGCTGGGACCGAGTGGTTTGTAGGGTGGGAGGGGGATCAGGGCTGGGGCCGGGGCTTGGGAGGAGGTCAGGGGTGCAGGCTCCAGCGGTGCTTGCCTCAAGCAGCTCCCAGAAGCAGTGGGATGTCCCCCTCCGGCTCCTATGTGGAGGTGCGGCCAGGTTGCTCTGCGTGCCACCCATTCACAGGCGCCATCCCCGCAGCTCCCGGAAGTGGTGGCATATCCCCCCTCCGGCTCCTGCATGGTGGTGCGGCCAACCGGCTCTGTGCGCTTCCCCATCCACAGACGCCGCCCCTGCAGCTCCCATTGGCAGAACTAACCTAAGAGCTAAGGGATATTATTTAAGCTCTTTAACAACTGAAATCTTTCTTCTCCTGCAGCCCCTGTATCAGTGAATATTTTTTTAATTAAGCTTGTATGTTTACTAGATTTCCCTCTGCCACCAAACCCCCTCCTCAACCCATATTATAAAAGGGTGTGTGCACACAGATTCTTTTTTGGGAAAAAATACGTATTTCCTTTAATAGAAAAGACATGATATTTTCAAGCACATCTTTAAAGGCACATAGTGGACTTGACAACTTAGTCAATTAAAAATAATTAGAATGAGCACAAATTAGTTTGATTTCTGCCCATGAGACCCCCTGCCAATTGCATTTTCCTGTTTTTAAAGAAGTAGAACATAAGAATTACCATACTGGGTCAGACCAGTAGTCCATCTGTTCCAGTTTTCAATCTCTGATATTGGCCATATGAGATGCTTCTGAGCATCATGTAAGAATTATGTAGTCGACAATTATTGGGGAAATGTGTTCCTAACTTCTTTCAGATTGGCTTATGCCCTGGAGCATGAAAGCTGCTTAAATCCTTCTTTCTTTTTTCTCTTTCCTGCTGCTGTGTGGGAGACCCAGGCAAATGGGAAACTGACAGTACACAAGGGTGCTGTCAGATGCACAAAATTAACAAACAAAGTATTTTTCACTTCTCTAATCTTTCAGTTCTTTGAGTGCTCGTCTGTATGTATTCCACTTCTGGTGTGCAAGTGCCCTATGTTCTTGATATCGGATTCTTCTGGCTAGCAGTGTCTGTTGAGCTGCACCTGTGCCACGCATTTCCTTGTGGCCTCCCACTCTCCACTCAAGGGTATAAAGGGTAGAATAGGGCCCATGGCTGCAAGATAGAACTGAGAGAGCAGCGTCCCTGTGTCTTGCACTTGAGATTTAGATGTGGATTTTGTATAAAGTTAACTTCAGTGTACTTAGATGGGTTCTTAGTGATTGGGGTAACTATTACAAGTTTTAGTTTGGATGAATGTCTTTTTAATCACCTGTTACTGGCTTTTCAGCCTTAATTACTCACTAGAAATCCCATGGTTTTAAGTATTATTCATTATGCAAGGTACTCATTTCTCTAAATGACACTGAATTTTGTTTTGTTTTTGGAAGGGGCATGTCACCTGAGAAATATTTTTTGTCATTTGTTCTCCAAACAAACTCCTAAAGTGAGAGATGCTTGTGTAGTGCTTGCTTAAAACGTTTGTAAACAAGTCAATGAGACCTTCCTCAGACCCAGGGAAGCAGGATCTGACTGGTTCTGAAAAAGAGCTCTGTGTAGCTTGAAACCTGTCTTTTTCACCCGCTGAAGTTGGTCCAATAAAAGATATTACCTCACCCACCCTGGTTCTGAAAAGTCATCTTCTAAAACAGGCAATACTTCCTGGCAGGTAATACTTCTGCCTCAGCCTCCAGGGCTCCTGCATCCTCATTGAAGCAGTCCTCTGCTGCTCTGTCTCCCAAGCCTTCCTCCTTGTCAGAAAGGGGTAGGTTACAGCACTGCTCCTCTAAGGAACACAAATGTGGGTCTCTGTTCCAAGGAGTTTCTAAAAGACAGGGACAAATCCCATCTCCACTTCTAAAAAGCATAGCTTAAGGCCTCATCCGGGTCCCTCTGGCACCTGGAGAGACCCTGATACTAAAACTCCGGTCTAAACCTCAGTCAAATTAAGACTTTGGTATGGAGTCCATGGTTACGTTCAATGAGCTTTCAGTACCAGTGATTGGGGTTTTCTGCCCCATTGCCGACGTTGCTGGTACCAATAACCTTGAGCTTATTACTCTTGGTACAGACGATGTTGGCACTGAAGTTTGCAGTGCTGGTGCATTTCACTGTCCCAAATGCTGTTATCTTCACTGGTGGAATATATCTGTGTTGGTACCAGGACCTTCCTTGGCATCGAGTAGGGTTCCACCATCCTCAGATTCCTGCAGGAGGAATATGCCTCAGATTGTAGTGTAGAACAGTGGTCTCCAAACTTTTTTGAGCACGCACCCCCAATATATGTACATTTTTTATGTATAAATTATATACATGTACTACTATACTAATATATTATGTACATTATAAAACATACAAAAAATAGAAATTAAAAAGGATGAGATAAAGATGAAATAAACAATATTTTTAAAATTTGTATTGTATTTTATTTATTAACGGTACAAAACCCCTTTTTGCTCTCACAAAAAATTGTTAATATTTTTAGTGAGAACAATGTGATTGAATATGCTTCATTATTTCTGGGTGGGGTTGCAGGGTCTGGGAGGGAGTTTGGGTCTGGGAGGGGGCTCAGGGTGGGGATGCAGGGTCTGGGAGGGAGTTTGGGTCTGGGAGGGCGCTCAGGGTGGGGGTGCGGGAGGAGACTCAGGGCTGGGACAGGCAGGAAGTGCAGAGCACTTTCCTGGGGCAGCTCCTGTTTGGTGCAGGGGGTGTGCAGGTGGCTCTGCACAGCGTGGGACCGCCTCCGCGATTCTGGGAGCTGCCCCCGCCAGCAGGCAGGGCCACCCGGAACGCAGGGGCTTTAGGGTCTGCAGGGCCCTGGGATAAGGGGGCCCCGGGTCCCTGGCCTGCAGCTCTAAAGCTCCTTTCGGAATGCGGCCCTGCGAGAACTCAGGTCGAAGGACTCAGGAGGAGCAGGGGCAGCCGCACAGCCAGCGGCGGGAGAGAAGCAACACTTTCCCCTTCAAAGTGCTGCTTCTCTCTGGCCGGCTTTGAAGGGGAAAGCGCTGCTTCTTTCCGGCCGCTGGCTGCGCGGCTGCCCCTGCTCCTCCACGGGCTGGAGGACTCAGGGCCACATTCCAAAAGGGGCTTTAGAGCTGCAGGCCAGGGCCCCGGGGCCCCCTTAGCCCAGGGCCCTGCAGCCCCTGCGTTCTGGGTGGCCCTGCCTGCCGGGGAGGGGGGACCAGCCTCCCCACTCGCTCGTTCCCTCCCTCCTCCGTCTGCCTCCCCCCCCCCGCGGCTTTCCTCCTGCCGTGCCCCCCAATGGATCGTCTTGTGCACCCCACTTTGGAGACGATTGGTATAGAAAACTCTCCTATATACTCAACCCTATGGCCCCTACTTCTCAGAAAGGGATTCTAGGGTTAGGAGTCAGAGTGAGCGTAAGAAATATTAGAGAGGTTTGGTACCCCCCCACCCCAACCCTAGCCACCTGCTCAATACCTGTACGGTCTTTATTCCTGGCCATACGAGCAGCCTGGAGCATGTCCTATGACAGGAAACACGGTTCTTCTGTGCCATCCATAGTTAGGGTTCTTTGAGGTTTCACCAGCAATAACTTGCTCAACTCTCCTGTTCAGAAACTTCACAGTTGCAAATTTCAGAATAGGAACACCGGCAATCTTTGGAGGTAATCTCTGCACACATTTCTTCCTAGCTGTCAGGCAAGACTGTTGCACCAAGTTTCTCCTCATGATGACTACAGAACTTTCCAAGACATTCTGTGCAGGATGGCGGAGGTGTTGGAGATTCCCGTATATCTTCACTTGAAGGACTTGCTGTGCTGGTAAATGATCAATTTTTAGAACCTGCACAATTGCTGTGGCAAATGTCAGCATCAATCTCACTAACTTCGAAAAAAGTAAATAAGAAATACTAACTCCCCTCTGGGATTTGAGTATTTTTACTCTCACTAGTTTCTATTAATAGTTACATAGGTCAAGAAAGAAGGAGGCAGCAGACTTCAAAATCTACTCTAAAGGAAAAGGAGCTGAAAATTTGAACCTTTTTGGAAGAAAAAGATCTTTATCAGCTAGTTTACTACTTAGAATAAGCAATTACCAGTCTCTCCGTTCCAGGTACAACAATCTCAGTTGGCATAAACTGTAGATTTCTTGGCTAGAATGCCACAGGATGCCAGAGAAGACCTTAAGGTGATTGTCACAGAAGGTTAGATCATTGCATGTTACTGTTTACAAGCTGCTATCAATGAGTCAGGCAGTGTATGGCACCAGCGTTAACTGTGTGCTGGTCCTGGCTTCAGCCTTTTGGGATTCCTAGAGAAGTCCAAAATAGCACTGAAGACTTTCCTTTTGAAAGGAATGAACTTTTTCAGTGCCAAGACTAACTTGCACTATATTCTTCAAAGGATTCTAAGACTACACTTAGATCCTTGTGCATTTACACCCCTTCAGGCCAGAAGAAAACCCCCGAAACACCAGCCATACTTGAGGCAACCTCCTGTTTCTTCAGGCTGCTCATCTTACCAGAGACCAAACAGGCCACTCAGAAGAAGGCAAAAGTTTCATAGGAGAAGGCTTTGTCTACTGTAACTGGAATCTCAGCAAGATTGATGCCATCTTCTAGGCAGTCCGTTATGGTTAAATTGAGAGTCCGTGTTAGAGGATCCTTACCCTCTCCCCACTCCATTGGGGGATAGCTTGATTTATTTTTAGAGAACTTGGAATGCTATTACTAGAGATCAGTGGTCAGAGAGATGATACAGAAAGGTTATGCAATCCAGTCCCAGGAGCTTCCTACTCCGCACCCACCTTTCCCATCTCTTTTCAGGGATCCCTGTCATGAGAGACTGTTAGATCATGAGGTACAGTCCCTCCTCACTCTTGGAGTGTTAGAAGAGGTTCCACCTCTGGAAAAGGTTTCTATTTTAGTTGTTTTCTAGTTCTAGTTCCCCTAAGTCAGGTTTTTTCCTAGTTTCCCCCAAGTTGGCATCCCGTTCTTGACCTGCCATGTATGAACTCCTTTTCCTGTAGGTTAAAATTCAGAATGGTGATCCTCGCTTCAATAATTCCTACCTTGGATCCTTTAGACTGGTTTGCAGCTCTCGATTTGCAAGACACACGTTTCCACCCACCTAGTGCAGAGAAAATACCTGAAGTTCATAGTTGGGAAGGCACACTACCAGTACAGAGCATTGTCTGTTAGTTTGCCAACAACCTCCAGAGTGTTTATGAAATGTCTGGTTGTAGTAGCAGCACATGAAAGCGAGGCATTTTAGTCTACTTGATACCTTGACAACTGGCTGATTTGGGGAAGTTCTCAGCAGGTCACAGACAACATTCAATACATCCTTAAGTTGTTTTCAACTCTGGGCTCAAGATCAACAATGGCAAATCCTCTCTTAACAACTACTCAAAGTTTAGAATTTATAGGAACATTGATAGACTCCATTACAACAAAAGCATGTCTGTCTTGTATCAGATTTCGACAATGTGGCTGTTCAGCCGATCAGTGTTCAGCTGATGGAGATTTCCAGACACAGACTTGCTCATTACTAATGGGAAGAGAAAATTCAAAACCACCTGTTCTACAGTGAGTTGGAGTCCTGGATCTCAAGCAGACATTCCTTACACCTTGGTCTTGATAGCTGAAGTATAAGAACATAAGAACATAAGAAAGGCCGTTCCGGGTCAGACCAAAGGTCCATCTAGCCCAGTATCTGACTACCGACAGTGGCCAATGCCAGGTGCCCCAGAGGGAGTGAACCTAACAGGCAATGATCAAGTATGTATATCTACTGATTCCTCTCATTGCAAGAGTGTTGAAGGTCAGACAAGAAACAGTACTGATGATCCTCTTAGCTCCAGCCTATCCCAGGCAGTTTTGGTTTCCAGAACTGATGAGACTCTCGTTACCATTGCCCATAGACATGATCTCTCAGGATAAAGGGAAGACTGTGTATTCACACTCACTGCCCTGGATGCTGTCTGTTTAATTGACTTAGAAAGAACTTATTCTTCAGATGTGCAGAACATCTTAATCCTTAGCATGAAAAGATGCTACAGAACTTTTTTTTTTCTCTCCAAAGCCACATTCTTCTGGAGGAGAAGCTGCACTCCATACTTCAGACATTCTTAGAGCCCTATCTTTTTATTTGTATAGAAAAAAGCCATTTGGAGTCTCCCCAAGACTACTTGTTGCCTTTGCTGAAAGATCAAAGGGTCAAGCAATGTCAACCCAAAGATTGTCTAAATGGGTTGCAGACTGAATCAAACGTTGTGATAAGATAGCTATCTTAGATCCATCTGGTCAAGATGGGGCTTGTTGCACCAGAGCACAAGCAACTTCTGTAGTTTCTTTCACAAGTGTCCCTATTGTTGACATACGTAAGGCAGCTACTTGGAAAACTATCCATACTTTTATTATGTGTTATTCTTTAGTAGAGATGACATGATCTGATGCATGATTTGGCAGAGCTGTTTTACAGGCCTTAATTAGACTCCCTCTATCAGGTTACTGCTTGCGAAATAAATAAAAATAAATCACATAATATAGACAAGTACTCAAAAGAAGAAAGATACTTACCTGTATAGTGAAGTTCTTTGAAATATGTTGTCTATATATGCCATGCCCCATCCTCCTTCCCTGCTATTATGGAGACTTGTAATATCTGGACTCTGTATTGGTGAAGGAACTATAAGCATCTGTTGGCCTTGCTTTGTCTTTTATGCCCTCAGGGAGTGAAAGGGTATGTAGGGCACAGACATGGCTCAACAGATGCTGCTGACCAAATAATTCCGATCTCAAGTACATATGGTATACCAGAAGTGGAATACATATAGGCAACGTACCTCAAAAATCTTCAGTTACTGTACAGGTAAGTAACTTTATAAATTTTGACTTGTTACGATAATAGATAAATGATTTACAGAAGTAGGGTTGTTAAGTTGATGGTGTCTCCTGAAATCAATCCTATTCTTCTTGCACTTTTAGCTGAGGAGGTAAAATCAAACACACAAACCTGGTTGTAAACTTCTGATCTGATTTGTTTCTTGCTGCCTTCCCGCCTCTCTCCCTTGCTCTTTGATGCTTCATTTGATATGCTGTTAAGTGCAGTACTGTGGGTTTGCTGGCTTACACCTCTGTTCTTCCAGAATTGATGGGGAAGAGTTGCAGACTAGAAAGAACTGCCTGAAGCGAGCAGGCTGAATGAAAGCAGACACTGAACTGGGTCATCTAGGGAATTATGTCTGAGAAATTTGCAAAGATTTATGTTTTGAAAGCAACGATGGGAGGTGATGAGGCCCCAGTGAATCTGTGTGTTTAGTAAACACCTGAAATCAATTAGTTTCCTATGATAATTTTGAAAGCGCTGACCTGGACTGTTGAAATGAAGTGTTCAGGGCTGCTGTTTTAAATTAGGATTTCTGAGGGACTAGAATGTTAAATGTGTAGAAAATGGAGCCAAACCTTCTCAGCAGGAGGCAAATAAAACCTGTCCACAACTCAGTGTAGCCTAATCAATTACCATAGGAGGGGAGGGCAGGAATACTTGCTGTCTCTTATGCAGTCAGGGGTCCAGGGAGCATACCGAGAAACTTTTTTTGCACATTTAGTGGTTTTTGCCTAATGGCTGCTGATGTACTGGAATATGTTTTGCAAACTTTCCTAGTATAGTCACTTGACAGTGGAACATTCTCATACTGAAGTCATGTTGTATACGGAGCAGCTTTGCAGTATGAGACTCATGAGCTCTGGAATGGCAGGTACAAACTAGCTAACATTGAAACAGTTCTTAATTTTTATTGTACCTTGTTATAAAGAGAATTTGAAACTATAGAGTTGACTCTGAGCACCATCCAGTGTATATGCCATTTTGGCCTTTCTAGAAACGTCTCCATTGTTCTTGAATCTGTCTTCTCTCCTTTTCTGCCTCATGCCTCATTCTCAGTTCATATCTGTTCCCCTCCTTACCCCCATCCTGATCTCTGATGATGTCAGCCTGGTTTACAAGTGCTGTGTCTTCTGATCAGTGTAATAGAAAATGGTTCTCATCGTTGTTGCGTAACTTAAGAAGTCCTTTTTGGAGTTTGTAGATTGTCACTGACATTGAACTCTACTTACCATTTCAGTTCTATTCCAGAAAACCTGATCACATCAGTGATATTACATGTGAGAGGTCAGGCTCCCTGGGAAAGTGAAGATAGTCAGGAAAACTTTTCTCCATGGCAATGGAATATTTGGGGTAAAGAGAAATCTGAAATTCCAGATTCCGCCTCAAGACACATCCTGCTGACAGGAGAACTGAACAGTTTCTCTTTCAATGGGATCTCTTCAGCCAGGGGTTTGGATAGGAATTGTCCCTCTGTTTCTGTTATATACAAAAAGCTTTTAAGGGAGGTCTTAGTATCCTGCTGGCTTTTCTTTGGGAGGGCAAGTGCAGAGCATCTTGCTCACTGTCTTTGATTGGAGGTGTTAGTGCTTCATATATATGTCCTGAGATGGGGACTCAACTTCTAGTCTATTCATCAGTTGGCTTGGGTAATTTCCTGTGATTCTTCACAGATCTGCTGTTGACTCCGGTTGAAAGTTGATAGTTTAATCCAGTTAGGAATTCCCTTTTATTCTGTTTGGCTAGTGCATGTCCAATTGGCCAAATTACATTTTGCAGTTGGTCAGTGATTTCTGTGTGCTACTTGTATTCCCAGACTCAATGTTTTGTGGCAGCTGGTGGTTGCCTGCAAATTGAGCATCCACAGAGTTCAGGGCGACGTTGATGACATGAAACTTGCTGGTGATTAGCATCCCATTTAGTCCTGATGGCTTCCAGTGGGATTTTGGCAAGATGTCTCCTGCCTTCTGCATAGCTGGACCACTTGTCTTGGTGACAGAGTACCTATCATCTTGTCTGTTTGGAAGTGGTTGGAATGCAATTGGCAGTGCCCACAACTGGTATATCTGAAAGTCCATTAGTGAGAAATAGTTATTTGGAAAAAGAAAATGGTCTAACATGGTATTGTATTTCCACATCTGACCGTGGAGGAGGTAGGATTAGGTGGCTGTGTGTACTATTCTTTATATACCTTATGATACCGTCAATGATAGAACACCGCACTATTTCTCAACTAATCCATTATAACATATTCCACATTTTTCTTTAACTGTAGATGTGAAAAAACATCTTGTGATATGTTGACATTTGTATATACTTGCACTGTTTTAATTGTAATGGTCCATTCTATTCTTACAAACGTATACTCTTCCATAAGTTCTTTTCTCTCTAAGGTTTTTTTCTTAATCTTTGTTTCCATGTCCTGTACATTTTTATTTCAACCATGATGCAGCCTTACTTAAGTAGAATTCAGGGGATGTGGCAGTTACTTGTGATGCTACCATAGCTGCAAAGTAGGTGACTTATGGATGACATACTTATAATTCTACATTGTTGTACTTAATCTATCTATAGTATACAGTTAATTGTCTATCCCCAACATAGAGTACCCAGTAATATAAAGTGCCGCACATGTGTATCTAAGGCTGTAAGAAAAATATGATATGTTTGAGAAATTGTGTCTCCACATAAGTAAACTGTTTTCAGGCTCTGATTCAGGCAAGTGTTCCTACTTAAGGGAATTTCAGCACATATTTAAGCATATGCTTAAGTTCTATTTAAAGTTAAGCATGTGTTTAAGTGCTTACCTGAATCAGGACCTTAATGCATACACTGTAGGGGGCAGAGCTAAGGTTGGTGCTTACAATCTTCACGTTGCAATTTACTGACTTTGGGGAGCTTAACCATGCAGTTTTAATATTTTCTTAAGGTCTTCTTATGTGGATTTATATAACACTACAATTTTGTGATAATTTGCAAGAAAGAGACAAGTTCCTCGCACTAAAGAGCTTATACAAACATGACAGGAGATAAAAGTAAGGTAAATGAGATACAAAGAGATTATTGGTGACAAAGACAAGAAAGGAAGTTGTTGATTAAGAAATGAGTCCGAAGGGGAGAAAGACAGTGATTGGTCGATTGGAACTCGGTATTGTTTCAAGAGGAAGGAGCAATATGAAAAGAGGCATAAACCTGAGTGGGGGGGGGGGGGGAAGGAACGAGAAGAGAGGAGTAGGGAATAAGAGCGAACGAGTGAAAATGTGTTAGAGATTGTATAGCGTTTTGACTTCTGCTGGGATCTTCCCTTCTTCTAAACAATGTTCCTGTGACTTTTCAAAATGGAAAACTTCTGGCAGCTCGTGGGTGCATATTAGATTTGCATGTTTACATTCTTCCTACTGCTTGTACAAAGTCCACTTGTCTGTCTGACTGTGTTGGCCAGGAGATGATCGTCTACTTTAGATGTCAGATTGGGATTTAGACATGGTACATGGGGCCAAATTCATCTCCCATTGACTTTGATGTAATTACACCTGGTACGAATTTTGCCCATGATCTCTTAAAATCATCTGTGTTTCTCTTTCCCTAGAGAGAAGCCCCTGCAGTCAGATCATTTTTAAATCTTTCCTGTTTATAATGGTTTGAATTTCTCACATCTGTGTGTGTTGTTACTTGCATTTTTCATTTCTTACTCACTCTCTCCCTGGTGAGTTTAAAGTGCTTAGCTGAAGAGGGTAGGAAACACCGACCCCCATCATTGCTTGTTTCTCCTCTGTAACCTGCTGTGTTTGTCAGAGGCAGCTTGAGAGCCCAGGTCATCATGCTGTTATAGAAGAGCTGCAGTTCCCTTCTGTCTGAACAATAAGCTTTGTATCTGTTTGTACAGTAATGAACTGCTTTTGTTTCCTTCAGAAACGTGCTCTGCTGACTGGAGTATTTCCATTTACAGGCAACCCTTGCCAAATTAATTTTATTTAATTATCTCCCAGGGCTAAGCTTGAATACATTTTGTGTTAAATTCACCATTTCTCCCTCTTCTGAACGAAATGGACTTAATATCCTTGTTAAAATCTGATTAAAACTAAAATTGAGTTTTTTGAAGTCTGATTATCCCATGAAATGGAATTTTTAAACCTAATTACGAATGGATTTGCATACATTTCTCAGCACCATTGAAAAGAAAGTTGAAATAAATTTATTAATGAAATCCTCTTTTGCTGTCTCCTTGGGGCATGACATGATTGCAGGCGAGTGAGGGTGTGAAGGGGGAGGGAGGAGGAGAAAACCCCTCCTTCTAGTGAAAATTCTCTCTTCCCCAAGAAATTAGTTCCAGAGCAGCCCTGACCCTGTCTCATAACCAATTTGGGTAATTGATGGCTTTTCTGAGGGTGACTACACAGCTGAGCTATTTTCATGTATTCAAAGCTTTATGCTTTTTTTGAGGGGAGGATGTAGGAGGGAGTGGGACTTGACTATTATGTTCTCTTCACCCTCTTGTCTGAAGTAGCCCTGATGTGAAATCAATAAGCAGCTCCCCCTCCTTGTCTGTGGGCAGCTTTATGCATAAACATTTTTTTTAAATTAGGTAAACTGGACGGCTTTACGCAAGTGCTGGTAAATGTGCATGTGGGATTTCTGTTTGTTTACATGCTGGCCAGGGTTGGAAGATGGAGCTTCCCTGAAGGAAATATTTGAATCTCCTATAGCTGGTCATGCTTGTTGCACTAGGAGTTTGAGCATGGTCCCTCCAGTGCTAGTGAAGAACACATCTGGTTCCAACCTTCAAGGGTAGCTGTAGTTGGGAGACAAATATACAGGATAATGTTGGTTTTATTTTAGAGGCTAATACTTCTAGCCCCTTCCGTATTCTTTTATTTCTTAGGGCTTGTCTACACTACCACATGTGATCGATCCAAGATACCAACTTCAGCTACGTGAATAGTGTAGCTGAAGTCGACATACTTAGATCTACTTACCGCAGTGTCTTTACTGTGGTAAGTCAACAGCTGACGCTCTCCTGTCAACTCCGCTTGCGCTCCTCATTCTGGTGGAGTACCGGTGTCAACGGGAAAGCGCTCGGTGGTCAATTTATTGTGTCTATACTAGATCGCTGCCCTCCAATCCAGCGAGTAGTGTAGACAAGTCCTTAGAGGGATTGTCCTCTTAGATGAGAGGTAGAGCCCCTGAAAAGATTTGACGTCATCTTGGTCATGTTCCTTTGTTCTGTGGGATAGATCCAGTCCTAAGAATAATACCTGCGATTAGGCCTTTTATAACTCATACTAATTCAATGCAAAGAGTGCATTGTCTCTCTTCAGTATGCTGCAGATTTTGTTCATCAGTGGTATGATGAGGCTCTTCAGGACAATTCATTATCTGAGTCCAATAATCTTGGATATATTACATGATTGTCCAGTGAATAAAGCACTAACATTTATGCAAAGTGACTCTTAAGCAAAGGAACTTGGCTTTCTTAGGCCTTTTTTTTATCCTGTTTTTGGCAGTTTTGTTAATTATGAAACATAATAGGAAATGTGCAGTTCTGATCTTTCCATTCTTGAGAGAGAGTGCTGAAATCAGTGGGTTTCATTAGGGAAAGCATGACTCAGCGGGGGAGGGAGGGCTGAGCTGGGACTGGAGAGTGCCTTTCCACTAACAGAGAATCAAGTTGAATTCCCAGCACTGCTGAAGTGGTTTGAAACACTCCTTAGTAAATAACAACAAAGTTTGGGATCCAAAGGAACTGAGGAAGGGAGGAAGCCAATGAAAGCAGCTGTGTACTTGTGACTCAAATCTGCCTACTGGTTTCATGGCAGCTTTATTTATTCATTTGTATGTGTTCTCTGCACCCATCCCGGGGGCTGCATCTGTTACAAAATTTATGTAAAACAATTTTAATGCCGACATTCCAAAATACAGATGGCCTACAATATCTCCCCAATCTCAGACAACCTCTCCCAACTGTGACCAGCCTCAGTTGGCCTCTGAGGTCCTGTGCATATGTGATGCTCCCTGGCTTCAGTCATGAAAGTGTTGTATATGCCCTTCGTAGCCACACTACTAACATGCAGGAGCAGCAAGCCCCAAATCCCAGGGAGGGTTGGGTCTTAGTAAGTAGGAAATGGACAGCTAGCTGAAATCCAGTCTGAGGCTCAACATTTCTTCATAGGTGAAGCTACGGTGACTGGCTCTGGAATGGCCTCACTGCTCCTCCCCCCCCCCTAAGAAAAAAAAAAGAAAAAAAAGATTAGTGGGTTATAGGTGCCTTTTTATATTGTAGTTTACAGCACACACAAATCAAATCCTAATGCAGAACTTGTGTTTATGAGGGAAGAGCAGAGAAACAGCAATGTAAAGTATAAAGCAGTTACAATGGTTTCTCTTTCTCTTTACTGGGGAGAATGTGCATCTCTTCTCTAATCCATAAATACATTTCAAATTTTATAGGCTGTAGATCTGTTAAGTTTATTATTGCCTCCCATAGTAGCTTCAGGCATTGAAAGTGACTGAAACTTTATTATAGCAGTAAGCCAAGATGGTGTCAGAGTGCTTGTGACACCAATCCAGCCCTTATCTTAATCCCAGTCACAGAAGCCTGTGGCAGAGAGGCAGGGAAGTTGTAATTGCTTTTGGCTGTTCTGAACCCTGTGCTTGATGCAGGCAGCTGAGCTGACATACGGGTTTGATGGAGAGTGAGCTGGCAAAAGGAGAACAGTAATTGCTGAAATGCTGCTGTTTACATCTTTAATGCGATTACACTCCAGCAGTTGCACTTTCTATGAATGAGTCTTTAAATCTGTTTGTTTCCTTCTGAAATGAATTATTCATTATTTGTGGGTGATGGTGATGGGGGTTTGGCTTTCACTGGAGGGTTTATTATATCCATTTATAATATAATGGCTTTGGCACACTCCAAGACACAGTTAGTTCCCCACCATGTGTACTTATGTCCATCACTCTTTTTGATGTCGAAACTTTCAGAGTACATAATGCAAACTTTTTTATTTTTTGGGAACAGAATGCTGTTGTGGGGTTTTGCTTGATCTGTAGTGCTAGGCGTAAAACGACACAAGGATTTCATTTACATTGATGCATGCTGATGAGATGAAGTCTTTACTGGCATCTTGGGTTGGAGGATTTGGTATTAGGAGGCTTGGAATTGGGGTTCTGTGGAGTGGATGCTGTGGAGATAAGGCAGAATTTTGGAACTAGAAGGGTCTTCTGCCAGTGGGGCTGATGTTTTGTGCCCCGTAGTGAAGAGAAGAGGTTAGGGGGCTGGTAAGATTTTTGTGGTTTGTAGCACTGGATTGGGAATTGCTCCTGTCCTATCCTGGGGGTCATGTTGGGTGTTCCAGCACCCCATTAAAAACTCGGATGCTTCTCTGGTTCCGCTTTCTAGTCTAGAGATTTGACCCCGTCTAATAGTGCTGAAATTCCTGCATTAGATCTTGCTGAGTCATTTTACATTCACCAATGCTGATGTACTAGTGGGCTTGCATAAAACTTTTGGTTTGAGCGATTATTTGTCCTTCACTTTGAATATTAATGTTTTTGTAAACTTTAAAAAATAAAAAGTCAAGCGAGAGCATTACTGCATTTGTTTAAAGTTCTGAAAGCTTTTTTTAGCTAAACAGTTCAAAGAGCGCATCTCACTAATCAGGAATGTTCTTGCATCCCTGGGGTGGTCACACTGTTTTAATTGGAACTCGGGCTTCTTTGAAGTCCTTTTAATCCTCCCTGAGCTGGGGGAGAGGGTTTGAAGGCAGCTACTGTAAATCTGAAATTTCTTCATTTTATTTACATGTGTCTGGGGATGTGTGTAATTCATTTTCCTGAAGTTATTCAGCTGAGTTGTCGGCTTGTGGACAGCTGAGCGAGAACGGTACTTTGATTAAGTCAGAGGCCTGAGACTGATGGTGGAGGCCTGCTCATTGTGAGAGGTTGTGCGCACAGTGTTTGTTAAAACCAGGATCTGACAAATGGGTTGTGAATGGCCAATGAACAGAGTGGGGAGCAGTGTGGAAACCATGCAATAGCTGAACAGGAGGTTAAGGCCATGCAAAAACCTGAGCCTCAAGTTGAGGCAGGATAAAATGGTACACTCCTAGAATGCACTTGAAGGGAGGGTCCTTTGGTTAAAGCACTGGTCTCAGATTTGGGAGACCTGAGTTCAGTTTATGGATTATGACACAGACTTTTCAGGTGACTGTGGGAAAATCACATGATCTCGCTGCCTCAGAGGATCCCCATCAAGTCAAAATAAGATGACTTCCTTTCTCTCACCCTTTGTCTGTCTTGTCTATTTAGATTGTCAGCTCTTTGGGGAAGGGGCAGTCTTACCTAGATGTGGGTGTTGTACCTAGCACATGGGGCCCTGATTTCAGCTGGAGCCTCTAGGTGCTACCATAATACAAATAACTGTGCAACAAATATGCCACTGATCTATGCCAACAGCTTCCTTAACTGTTGTCTGTTTGTTGTTGTTTTTGTTCCACTGTTGATAAATAACAAACAATGGCATAAGCCATTGATTCTTCACATTTCCGTAAGGATTCTTACCTGTTTGCTGAAACCAGCATGATTCACGTTCTGTCACCACCAGTGGTGAAACACCTGTTGTTACAAACCTTGAAGTAGTCTGTGTGAGTTGAAACAGCTTTTAATTCATAGCAACAGTGGGCTTAATCCCATTCCCCTACCTGAAAATATCCTAGCACCCCATTTAAACCCACATAAGCACTCTATTCTTCTTTCTAAGTCTAATTTCCCCTGTGACTAAAAAGTCATTGGGTGAGTTTTAAAAAAGAAAAGATTTTTCCAAGTTAATGTAGCTTTAACTAAAATGGTAGCTCCAACTCCTGTTCAAAATGGCAGTTCTAGCTGTGAGACAGAAGAGGTATGTGATTATAATTGGGTGTAAATAAGAATAATACGGGAGATGCCAAATAATTTCATACAAAATGACTAAAAATATAGTGTAGACTCTCACAAGGACCTGCAGACAGCCATTAATAATAGTTCCTCTTGCCTCAAGGTCAGGGATTTTGTGCTACTGCTTGCTAATATGCAGGTCTGATAGGAATCTAGGAACACAATGTGATCAGTAAAAACTATGGAAAAGAATGCAAAACTTCAGTAAATGAGTTTATTTTACAAGGATTATCTCAGGCAAATATTAACAATGCCAAACCATAAGTTCTGTGAAATCTATAAAGTAGACAATCAAATGCACATTGCACGTCAGTTGCCAGTTTGAGTTACAGTAGTTAACTCCCTTTGCTATCAGATAGCAGCTCCAGAAGAATAATACTCTTGTAATCTATAACATGAGGTCTTTCTGCTGTGGTATCTTCCCTCTAGGGGAAAGTTGTGACAGAAAGGTGTATGTTTGATAGAAGAGTTTTATCTTAAAAAGAATTCTACTTGCTCTGTCTTGCCCTTCTAGGTTCGTCCAGATAACAAGGTCTTACCCATGCTATTCTGGAATTTAACAAAACAGTCTGGGCCTAATGCACTAATACTTGATCTTTAGGCCTTCCCTAGATAATTCTGGTTGCTGCCTGAACAATAATTTCCATGTGAACTAACTGATGTTAAATTCTAGCAATACCTCATGCACCCATCAGGTCAGTCAAGTGATGTGCCTTCAAAGCTAAGTTGTTTTTCTGTAGCATAAGGCAAGTATTGTCAAATGTCTTGGGAAGTATCTTTGCACAGTAGCACCATCAGAGGTTCCATAGAGTTGCTTGAGGAGCTGCAGGAGAATCTAGCTCCTTGCGGCTGTTTGTCATTGTCTTTCCTTTGGTTAATTTGGAGGTTCAGGAGTTAAATTTCCCAGCAGCGATCCCTCCTCAGAACCTGTAATTCCATAATGGTTCTCAGGCTAGTGGGAGTGGGGTCTGTTTACTGGCTTCTATCCACTGGTTTGAGATCTGGAGAGAGTGACTTTCATTGAATGGTTCCCATTTAGTGGCATAACCTGAATGATGGTCTTGCAGATTCACAATTTCACCGTGTTCTGACTGGCAGGAGGTTATCCTGGGCTCTCATTTAAGCCCATTTGTTGGCTGAGAGTCTTCTGTGGGTGTTCTAATGACCCTCTATTCTTTGAATGGTTGGACTTATTTGCATATGTATGCCTAGAATTCACTTCCAACTGATATATCTTCAAATTCATTTTGTTCTGGGGTTTTCATATACTATTTTTTGCTCACAATAATCCAAATATCCTGAAAAATATCCTTTGCTGGGGTATCAATGTGAGTAGTTTTTATAGTTGTTCTGTTGATTCTAGATCTGTTCTTTAAATTTTTCTGATGGAGCTCTCTCTAATAATTATTTACCATTTTCCTTTGACATATCACAAAGATTGTTGTCACAAAGATTGTTCTGAGCCCACAATTTCAAATTTTATGAGTAACTTCCATAGTGACTTCACCATGAAATAGTATACACTAAACATTGGGCACTTTCTTCTACTTTGATTCTTTTAATTAATTAAATATTTTACATGAGCTTATATTTTGTTAAAGTGGTATTAACTGCTGCTATAGTACATTTTACAAAGAAAAATAATTTAATTAAACAATAGAGCATTGCATTATTAACAGTGTTTATATTTCATGTTAGAATCTTAAGGCTAATAGGTGTAAGATCCCACAGTGCAAGAATATCCTTTCAGCATCAACATTAATAAATATTAAGTTTGCTAGATTAAATTGCAAGTTCAGGAAAACATTTACTCCCTTTATTGCAAAGTTTTTGCTAATATATATTACTCCAGGAGTGGCAGTGACCAATCTA
Source organism: Mauremys mutica (assembly GCF_020497125.1). Lineage (NCBI taxonomy): Eukaryota > Metazoa > Chordata > Testudines > Geoemydidae > Mauremys > Mauremys mutica. The sequence continues at coordinate 75,181,924 of NC_059082.1, read as the reverse complement.
GATAATATTGTATGATATTTGTCATTCCAATCCCCTGGAATCAGGCACTAATAACTTGCTGAAACGTCCAGATTTTGAGCTGAAATTTTCCAGACATGATTTATAACAGGAGTTGAACTTTTGGAAATTTGAACAAAAATAATTGTCATCCACAGAGTTCATTTTAGAACCTTTGAAAACAATATAGGGCAAAGCTTACAGTCTCAAATTTACTAAAGCCTAGGATTGTCCTTAATATGGAAAGAGCCTTCCTGGACCTTGCCATAGATTTTTTTCATACAAAACAAAGTTGTGATAAATCCTAGTCAGTGACAAATGGAAAAAGACTGGGGAAAAAACAACCATGCCTGCGGGTGCTATCTGAATGTAGAAGGAATTCTGCCACATATTCTGTGGGAATGCTCTGGGGCTAATGGTGTATCCCAGGATTTCCTACACCTCCCCCATTTCCAAGGGTTTTGTCCCTCATTGATCCCCAAATACACTGGATTCTCCCTGCTTCCCTAATAGTTAAAGAAAAAATGCTGCAGAGATGGAAGGCCTCAAACATCCTCATGCAAAAAATAGTTGAATTAAGAACTGTTTTATCTGGCAGATTGAGAAAAGAGAGCATACAAATGACTTGAGAAGTTTGAAAACATAATCTTTATTCCTTGACGCGTATGATCAGTGATCCCTTGTTTACACTGTAAGCCATGCATCACACTTGCACTTCATAGGCGTGATCCAGCCTATTGCATCAGTCTGTTGTGTGGTTGGCTTAATACACACAGTCCTATTTAAATAATCCATAATGTAACACTCTCATTTGGGTCTCTGGAACAATACGTAGTGAAGTGTGATAGTTAGGGCTCTGAGTCCGTCACAGAGGTCGCGGATGTCATGGATCCTCGACGGCCAGTGTGGCTGACACCCAAGCAGCTGGTTCCGGGGCTAGCCACACCCGTCGCTGCTCTGGTGGCTCCCGGCAGTGATCCCTGGTTGGCTGACCGGAGCAGCTGCAGTCTGTGGCCCCAGGCAGCGATCCCCGGGTGGCCGGCTGGAGCAGCCATGGCCCCCGGCAGCTGGTGCTGCTGGCTCCAGGTGCCTCCCTCCCAGCAGTGCCCCCCCTCCCGACACCTCCCCCTAGCAGCACACCCCCTCCCCCAATTTAGTCACAGGTATTTTTAGTATGGTCACAGGCTGCGAATTTTTGTTTATTTCCTGTGACCTGTCCATGACTTTTACTAAAAATACCCATGACTAAATCGTAGCCTTAGTGATAGTATATGCTGCTATCGGGACTTATTGTCTGATGTTTCATAATAAAATTAAAATTCCAAAAAACAGTTTCTTCTTGTGATGGTTTGGGGGTAAGGGAGGAAGCATCAGGAATCTAGAAAACTATATTTCTGGATGCTTTATAAATACCAGGGAGAAGTGAAGGATTTAGAGTCAGCAGTATTTTTTGAATTATTCATGTAATAAAGCATTAGCTTTTGTGCTGAAAAATCAAAACCCATTCAACTAAACAGAGAGAAAAGAAGGGTTGCCCCCTGTCACACTTACTAGTCAACTCTGCGCTGAAACCCCGGTAATGTGAAACAGCAGAGCAATTAAAGGGCACTCCTGTGGGTTAGCAGTACTACAAATTGAGCTTATATGTGGATGTGCTTGTCATTATTAAGAGCTGGAGTCTATTCCTCGTTTCTAGCAAATTTATCTGTGTAGTGACTTAATTGGAATAAAATCTGTATAGTGATTTAATTGGAATAAATCTAATCTCTTGAACATCTCTGTAAGGTTAGATAAACAACCTGTTCACACATTCTCACCTCAGAGGTACGAGTACAGAAAACATACCCTTTCTGGGTTTAAAGCTTCACGTTAACTTTGACTGTCAGTGAAGTCCAGTCTTGATATCACTAAAGAGAATCCTTAGGAGAGACAGATGTCAATGACTCTCTCTTCTCTAAAGTTGAGAGAGTGACAATGAATATAGCCTCCGGCATTACATTCCTCCCAGGAATTCTTCTTGAATATGAAAGTAGGCTTCCCAGGAGGTACATAAAGCCAGAGGCAATATTCACTACTTAGCAAGGGAAAGAACAGTGGATATCTGGTGAAATAGGCACTGTTGGACCTCTCAGCAAATTCTTAAGAGTCAGGCTAACAGTTTGTATGGGTCTCCTGGATTTGTGCTTGTGTCATCTGCCATGTTCCCTCTCCCATCTGGCCAGATGGTTCCAGCTATTAGAATACATCACTGCCAGTTTGGCTGCAGAGAGATCTGGAAGCCTACAGTGATGACTTGGCTGAGCTGCATCCCCTTTGAAGGACAAATCTCTTATTCATTGCAGCCTGAAGAGCATTGTAATCCTGCCTAAACATTTTCAAATCTAACTTTAACAGCTCTGCTTTTCTTTTCCTGTGGGGCACCTCAAAACTGAAGATTGGATGTCATGTTATGTGGAGTGCCGTGACTTCCGTGTTGAAGGCAAGCATCATTGACATCATTGTTCTTGAGAATAAACAGAAAATGTTGCAACACAAAATATAGTACACAACAAAAGATAGCATTGTGCCTTCTTTAGGACTCTGAAGCTTTTCACTTGCAGGACACGTTGTATATGATGTGTATTCTTGCTGAGTTTTGTGTTCCACCCTTCTATGCTTGACATTTGAACAGAATGACCAAAAAATAGGATGCTACAATAAAATGCAAATAGTGTGTAGCTCCCTATTCTTTATCTTTTTTTCCAAAATGAAAGACTAAGCAGATGCTGTTGAACCCTGGCATATACTGAAGGCAGGACTGAAACACAGGAGACCAGTTGTTGGGATGCCCATATTGATTTAACTTGTGGGATGTGGGGCAAAACTCTTTCGGTCCAAAATCTCTGATGCTGAGTAGAATCTCTCTCAGCCACTTGTCTGACTCTTGTTCCCAAATTATGCATTTTTGGGTTCATTGGTGCTTTTGTACTTGGTCCAGCAGAGAATTAGCAGTTAATTGTCCTTATGTTTTCCAAGAGCCCTGCTAAAACACTTTCACACAAGTGAGTCCCTTTCCTGCTCCAAATGGTTAACCAGACTTTCAAATGCTGGATTTATAGGTGAATTCAGTTTTCACTTTTGCCAGAAGGAACTGAATTTGCTGATACTACTGTCCAAATATGGAGAGCATTTTCTAGATGAAGAGACCTCTAGAAGTTGGGGTTGCTTGTGGCTCCCTCTTTCTTTCAGACGAGTACTATTCCATTCACTGCTCTGTCTCCTCTCCCCCTTCTTTTTTTAAATGCAGAAATATTAAGCATGTGAAGACGTGTCACCTTTGATTGTGCTGGAGGTACAGTAGGAGGTGTAAGTTTAGGTTTTTTGTGAGTTCTTAACAGGGCTGCCCAGAGGTGGGGGCAAGTGGGGCAATTTGCTCCGGGCCCCACAGGGGCCCCCGCGAGAGTTTTTCGGGGCCCCTGGAGCGGGGTCCTTCACTCGCTCCGGGGGCCCTGGAAAACTCTTGCGGGGCCTGGGCTCCCAGAGCTGCTTCTGCTCCGGGTCTTTAGCGGCAATTCGGCAGCTGGGGGTCCTTCCGCTCCGGGGCGGAAGGACCCCCCCCTGCCGCCGAATTACCGCCGAAGCGGGGGCCCCCCGCTGCTGAAGACCCTAGGCCCCCTGAACCCTCTGGGCGACCCTGGTTCTTAAAACCTTAAATTTGAAGAGGTGACATTTTCCCTTATTCAAAATGTAATTAGTCAGCCATTAGAAGTTAAATAGGTGTTTAAAATGCACCAAAATAGGTGTTAAATTACACACAAAAAGTTTTAAACAGACTGACTTAGGCTGGTTTTAGTGCTGAAAAGCGCCAGTATAGACAGCACTTTATTGCTGGGAGCCCTGATCCCGGCAATAACGCTATCACCACTTGTTCGGGATTTTTTTTTTTTTTAAATCACTGGGAGAGCTCTCCCCCGGCGATAAACCGTATCTACACTGCTCATGTCACAGTGCTGCCATGCCCACGCTGTAACGTGGGCAGTGTAGACATACCCTAAAAATCCCTTCCTATCTCAACTTTCAGCTCACTCTTTTTGTGAGATTGCCACCTTACTGTCAGACATCAGAGGCCTGGTCTACACTTAGAAATTTTGGAACGCTGGTTTACACTTAAAAATTAGATCAAACTAGCTATGTTGCTTGGGGCTGTGAACAATTTCATGCCCTCAGTGCCGAAGGTAGGTCAACCTCATTCCCCAGTATAGACACAGCTAGGTCAACAGAAGGCTTCTTCTGTCAACAGAGCTGCTGCCGCTTGGAGAAGCAGATTAACTACGCTGACAGAAAAAATCCTTCTGTCTGTGTAGGACACGGATACACTATAGTGTAGACATGGTCATAGTTTTCCAGCCGGGAAAGAACCTGGATTTCAAAATGTAAAAGCAGAAGGAAAAAAACATGTTTTTTGTATAGAGTTGGAAATCCTTTCATGATGCCTTAAAGAAAGAAAGAGAAGCACAAACCAACCCTTTTTTATTTTGCAAGTGCCTTTAAGGAGTGAGAGCATTAGCAGGGTTTAGGGATTTGATGAAGAGAAGCAGTAGTGCCTGGTAATCCGTTTCTAATGTTTACTTTTGTTAACAAGCGTTCAGTGACTATCTTTTGTCAGTAACTGTGTTCTAGGCTGTTTTATACTACCTTATGGAAGTGTTATTTTTTTTAAATTGATTAAAATAAAGTTTTGTGCCAAAAGTTTGGGCATGCTTTGCTTCAATTCAACATGACTTCAAATTAGTGAGTTGCAGAACCCAGAGTGTATGTCTGTATTCCTGCAGAGTTAAAGCAATATGCAGAAATGTTGCACGAAGAGACTTTAAACCCGTTATGCATGAGCAAAAATCACTACTTTGAGCATTTTAGTACAGTGCACTGCTTTGATAAGAATCACATCCATCCCAGATGGTCTAAGTCTTATAAGCAGTTGATTCTTACAAGCTGTGTATTTTAGTTAGTATAAGATTGATTTTGTCCCAGTGGTTTTGATCACTATATGTGGTTGATTCTTATATCAGTGATTCTTATAAATGGAGTGCACAGTATTATACAAATGTAAATATTTTGGTAGCTTCAATAGTTTATTTAAGAACCAAAAATCTAAAAGGCCTCAATCCTCAAAACATGGTAGCCTCAATTTTTTAAAAACAATTTAGTCTTATTTTTGCTTTGCACATCCATAGCTAAAGAGTAACTTCAAAGATCTAACTCAAGTCAAATCATTTCCCTTTGCTATATGACTTTGACACACCTGCAATAAGATGCGGATGTTCTAATAAATTTTAAATTAAAAACATTTTATCCAATTTTACTTTTTTTAAAACCAAAAAAAAGTTAGCATCTGAGCTGTTTACGGAGTCTCAGCTCAATGCTTTTAAAAACAGCTAGTTCTAAATGCCAAAGTATTGGAGTTTATAATGGAAATGCTAATAGCCTCTTAACTAAGACAGCACAATGGAGAAACTTTTTGGCAGTTTTATACAAAATTCCAGTTGAGTGGATGAAGAAAACCGTGGCATAACGTTTGCCAATGGAAGCCTGAAAGCTCATTGACTGAAGCAGAGTAACTTGGACGGGCATCCCATTGAGCTAATTTTTCACTTCATTTGAGCAGTTGCGGATTTTTTTTTATCATTATTAAATTGCTCCTTTTCAAATTATCTGTACTTCAAAGAAAATCGGAGTGCTTTGGGTAAGTGTAATTTTGTCTCTTGACTTCCTTACTCCAGCTGTAAGCCTTGCTGGGCTAATTTGTACCTTAGGGCAAAAACCTTGTTTCTAAATTGGCATCAAATGCTCCTGACTGTTTGGTTATTGCTTCCCAGACACTGAAAAGGAGGACTTTGCTTTTAGGTTTATTGCAGAAGGAGATTTGATCTCTGAGGGGGAAAAGCAGCATCCAGATTTCAGTTCCTTGCATTTTGCTCAAGAATCAGACGAGTTGAATGACTGGATATCAAATACAGAAGCTGCTTGGAGTCTTCATTTGCCCTTCTGTCCATTCTTCATAGTCATTTAGTGGATGAGTAAATACTAACAACCTTGCATCCCAAAATCGGATCACTAAGTCTGTGTATATAGTTGTGCAATTCAATCAAACTTTCATTGTGGAAGCACAGGTCTGAGTTCTCCATTATACGGTGAAAAATCCTTGTCCATGAGTTTGCTCTGGGTACATGTTACACAGTGTGAGGAATGGCCTGTTCCGTATGCATGACTGGGAAATATTGGGGATAAAGCTGGGAGAAACGCTAGATGCTTTAACTTTGAAGTAGCACTGGGTGCTGGGAAAATATGGATATGAAGTTGGTTGCTAGTTTTACAAGGCAGATCCTTTCAAAATGATCTGGCTGATTCTCTAATAATCACTGGTATGAACTGTGTTATAGTTACTGGGTGGTGGTATGTTCAGTGAGGCAAATGAAAACGCTTTAGGCAAACAAATGCAGGAGCGTTCAGTGTGTACTGGGATGCTGACAAGTAGTTGCCATCTTTTCATTCACCACTATTTCCATAAACCTCTGAAGAGAGAGGACCATTTACATCAGCGAAGATCCATTGCTAGTAGAGTGAAATGTGGGCTCTGACCTGCCCTGTTCGGTACCAAAGCTGGGCTGGTTTAGTTTCATTGCATGTGCGTATGTTTAAAAAGCAAAATGGGAAAAGTGCGAGGAGTTCGGCTTTGATGACCTAGAAGGCACCTTATGTGACCTGGCTGGAATTTTGATGTGAATAGTTTTTTGGAATCCATAATAAAGGTGTGACATAAACGATTACTTGCAAGAGCCTGGTTTTATTTCCTGGCTCCCGTCATATGTTTAAGTTTCTAGAAAGCTAATACCCCTGTTACATGGCAGAAGGTAATATCTGTTAACTTAATTGTCAATCTTCACACTCCTTCTTTTAAATCAAATGCTAGTAAAACATGTCAACCAAAAATAACCACAAACCCCAAAGCAGCCAGTTAATAAAACTAGGTTGGAAGTTAGATTGTTGACCTGAACCCTGTGACAGAGGAGGATGATTTGGCCTCTGATTGGAAATCTGTTGGCAGCTGCTATCTCTGAACATCATTGATTTTCTGATCACTTTCCATTAAAAGACCTTGTTTTGCAGTTGCTTATAAGTTTCCCAAACTTTAACTGAAATCTTCCATGCTGGGAGTCTGCCTACAGCTGATTTTAAGTTTCAGCAAAAATATTTCAGGCATTTCTCAGAATGAACTGAGAACTTTTGTTCATGTTAGAAAATTCATACAACTGTTTCACTGAGGGTATGGCTACACTGCCGAGTTGCAGCCCTGGAAAGCCTCCACCAGCGCTGCAATTAGTAAGTGGCCACACCTGCAGGGCACTTCCAGCGCTGCAACTCCCTGGCTGCAGCGCTGGCCGTACACCTCACTCGGCATGGGGAATAAGGATTCCAGCGCTGGTGCTGCAGCGCTGGTCATCAAGTGTGGCCACACACCAGCGCTGTGATTGGCCTCCAGGGTATAAGGATGTATCCCAGAATGCTTTTATAAATTACTCTCTTTGTTTTGTTATGCAGCCTCTCTTTGTTTTGTTATGAATGAGCTCCTGTTTGCTGTGATCATCTGTACCTGGCTGTAAACAATCAAATGAGAGGCAGGCAGGGAGGGAGTGAAACAGCGGGGAGTCGTGTTGGCTGCAGGCTGTTTGCAATTAAGAGTTAAGACTAAGGGGTCGGAAACATGTTCTGATTTTTCAATGCAGGAAGCTAAACACACAGTGTTGGCTCCAAAAATCCACTCTCTCTCTCTCCCCACGCTCCCTGTCACACTAGACCCCACTCCACCCCCCTCTTTTGAAAAGCACGTTGCGGCCACTTGAACGCTGGGATAGCTGCCCATAATGCATCACTCCCAACAGCGCTGCAAATACTGCAAATGTGGCCACACACCAGCGCTGGTAGCTGTGAGTGTGGCCACACACCAGCGCTGGCCCTGCACAGCTGGATGACCAGCACTGCAAACTACCAGCGCTGCAAACCGTAAGTGTAGCCATACCCTGAGAAGTTTTAGTAATTTGGAGCAGGGACTCAGAATTTGGCAGCAGTGGTCACCTGCCGTCAGGGATTTTCCTTTTGCCATTCTTGTGAAAATCTGCCCACATTTGGATGAATTGTAAGCCTCTGAGAATTGCAGCTCACATATGTTGCACTGACTTGTTAGTATTTGGCAGCTAAATTCTCTGAAGATTCTGCCTGCACTGAGAATGCTTCATCCGCTTAAAGCTCTGTGTTGAACAGCCTGAGCAAGCACCTTCCTCACAGAGCATGCTCCATCCCAGGACTGAGCAGAATTTTCCCCATTATTGCTCCTCCTCATTGTTGGGGTGCTCTAGTGCTGGGCACCAGAACTGAGAGCCAGGAGATGGTCTCTCCTAGTCTGTCAGTGCTCCCTGTGCTGGTGCCAAGGTAGCACAGAAAAAGATGCAGCCTGTCTGAAATAGAGAAGGGTGATGAGCTAGTGGGGAGACTGAGACAAGAGCTGTGCTGAAGATCTAAAGGTCACAAAGTTTTTGTGCTTGGTACAGGAGTAACTGGATGAAATTCTCTGCCCCATGTTATCCAAGAGGTTAGCTGATAAGATCGAATGGTCCTTTCTTGCCTTAAAAATCTATGAATGAATTAACTTTGCTAATGCAATATGGCTCCACATGATGAAATTTCTGATTTTAGGTTAGCTTTTTATAAAAAAAACCAGTATAGTACAGAACACAACCTGCCTCTCCTAACATTAAAAAGAACATTAAGATTACAAAGGCAGGCACTCAAAGATTAGAAAATTCCAGAATAACGGTTGCCTTTACAAATGTGATTCATCTTCCTTGTGTTTATGCATTATGATAATCTATAATTACTTGATCTCATACTATATTTTCCACATTGTTTTTTTTGTATGTAACACAGCAAATAATTTGCCCTCTAATTGGTCCATCTTTTTAATTGTTTAAATTTGAATGTCTTAGCTTGCATACAAAGATCCGTAATGATCAATAGTCTCACTTTGCACCTGATTTCTTAAAACTGTGTCTTTCCCAGGTGACATTTTTGCATGGTATTAATGCAGAAAATGTTTGAATAGACAGGTTTAGATTACAGTGGTGGTTTATCCTGGATATACAGCCGCCAGTGTAACTGTGCCAGTGGAAACATCTACTGCAGGCAGGCAAATCTGCTGTTAGGGGGTTTGCATGGATGCAACTTATCCCAGTATTGGGCAGGGATACAAATAGTGGCTTACAGCATTTTTGCCTGTCTACAGTGTAGGGGTTTACACTGGAGACTTGTCACTGATGGCTGAAATCCCAGAGTAGACAGGGCCTTAATGTGTAGGTTTACAGACTCATCTTTCTTGATTCCTCTCCCTTTCCCTCTTATGCTGCCACTGGAATGAATTTAGATCTTCAGTGTCTCTGAACCTGCCACATATGTGCTTGTGGAGGATTTCATTCTCTCTTGATTTCTCTGCGCTGCTCCTTGCTCCCATTAAATCTTGGAAGTGCTGCCATCCCCCATCCCTCCCGGTTCTCTGTCTCATTCCCTTCCAAGTTGGGAGATTCAGATGGCTTAATTGGCTCCATTTTTGCCGAAGGTATAGTTTACTTCTGACACCATGTAATATGTGTGACATGTAGGAGTTCTGGTAAGAGACTATTTATTTCCTGGCCTTAGTTACAAGACCTGAGTCAAGGTTTCAAAATATTATATCCTTGGCATATGGCAGGGGTTCATGTCTGCTGAGTCTAGTGAGCGGAACCACCACTAAGGATAGAGGAGGTAGTGGAAAGGAGAACATAATTGGTTTGTATGAAAGCAAATTCCCCTTGTCAATTGTAATTCCCCCTGTCTTATCTCTTTTCTGTTTATTCCCACCCTAGCCTAGGACTTTCTAGGTAGACAGTGAGGAAAGAGAATCAGCATTTCTTGTGAATTGGATCAGAGTTCCAAAGGCTGAAGCCTGGTTTTGCAGATTGGAAATTAGAGAACTGAATAGCAAACGACCTATCAAGCTAGAGGAAAAGCAGTCTTTGCTATTAAATCTATTTTCCTTCAGGTTATGGGAGCAAGTGAAGTCAGCTCTCCACCATTTACTCACATCTGTTACCCTGTGACTCTCCTGCATGCAGCACTGGAAATAGGTGCAAAGCCTTTAACTCCAAAAACCAGTGCTTACTTGATGTGTTAAACTATGTGTCTCTCCTCTTCAAGCTCAGCTATGTGAGCTAGCCTGACGTGTTCCATCCAGTAGAGGGCAGTGCTGCTCAGTGTATCAGAACCTTCTCTGCCTGCAGGCTCCAAGATTCATATTCTGTCGTTTTTAGTCAAGAATTGAAATTCATTTACTTTCTTGAGTTTTAAAAAGTAAACCAAGCAGAATCTGCAGTCTTTGGTTATCTTGAATGTTTAGTCGGTTTGGCAGTACTGTTAAGTGAATTTTGGGTCTTGAGACTATTTTTGGTATAAAATCACTGTACACCATCTACTTCCACTGTGCTGTAAGAAGACTCTTTATAGCATACACTTTCCTATAGCATATGTGTTCATTGGCCATATAAACAGAAGGAGCTGTGTCTTTAGGAGATGTTCTGTAGCATTTGGTACAGGCAGAGATAATTGCAGTGCACTTTTTGGCAAATGCTATTCTCAAGCAGGAAAAAAAACAGGAGTACTTGTGGCACCTTAAAGACTAACAAATTTATTTAAGCATGAGCTTTCGTGAGCTACAGCTCACTTCTTCGGATGCATAGAATGGAACACACAGACAGGGGATATTTATACATACAGAGAACATGAAAAGGTGGAAGTATGCATACCAACAGGCAGAGTCTAATCAATTGAGATGAGTTATCGTTAGCAGGAGGATACAGACTAACACGGCTGCTACTCTGAAACTTCTCAAGCAGGGAAGCTTAACTATCTTAGGATAGGAAATGTGGTCTCTTAGACCCTCTGGCTTGATTTGGTGTGAAGTGATGGGGCTGATGCCTCCTTGATTGGAAGGGGGTGGATTAGAGTGCAGCAGGGGCTTGATGTTCTAATGACTATAACTGGCTGTGTGTGCTTGACAATACACAAACCTGTGATCGTTCAGCTGTTGTAATGGACTGTGGCAGCCTTAGCCTATAGCAACAATCTTTTGTCTGCCTCTCTGTCATTCTTTTATTAGGGTCATGTCTGGGACTTAATTGTTCAGGCACTGGCATGTCTATGTTTGTTAACTCTTCCCATTGTTGTTTTAATTGTTTAGGACCCCTGATGATCTCTCAAGGCAGATTGTTGCCCTGCAACAGAGGGAGCTTATGCTGAAAGAGCAGAACTCTACCATCACAAACAGGTAGGTGCTGCCAACAAAGAATGTTGTGTTGCAGGAATTTGTTACTTTTTATACAAGTAAATAGAAAATAAAAGGCTGCAGTCCCAGATACTTTTTTGTACTTGCTGCTCTTCATTTTGTCCTACTGCCTCCAAGAAATCTTCTGTATCATCATTATCTTTACTATGCTGATGGTGAAGGTTACATTTGTCACTGTAACTTAAAGGAATACCATGTATTTTGGAAGGGTCTTGGGGACTGGAGATGTAGAAATGTGTGGAGCACTTTATCCATGCTTACTTCCTAGGCTGAAATGATTTCAGGGTGCAAATGGAATGTGAGCTGCTTTCCCAACCTTTCTCACTGTTAAAAGGGATATTAAAGCTAAACCGACCAGTCACCTGGATGTAGAGTAGGATTAAGAATCCTTGGGTCCATGTGACTGTGATTAGGCTAGTAGAAAAGATCACTTTAAAGACTTGGAAATTTGTCTTGATGGGTGATGGGGGAAGACTTCGAATTTCTGGCTTCAGCTAGTGGCATTCTAATAGTAGGCTACTCTTAGACATTCAGAGGAGCCTGGATTACTGCACCTTCGGCCCTCTTCCTGAATTTGGGTATGGGAGTGTTTTTTGCAAGCTAATTTGTTGCCATATTATAGCTGGTATAAAATTATCCACCGTAACTGGACTGTATAGGCACTGTGGTATTTTACACTCATGTGGGAACGAGGGAGATATAACCAGTGCAACACTGCTTCTTGCACCCTAATATGTAGAACTGGTTTCAGAGGGACATGTCAGTTCTGCTTTTTTGGTTACTGAGTCTGGTCAAGCCAGGTTGGCCTGAGGACCAATATCCTGAGATTTCTGCAGGAAATACTGAAAGATCTGGTTCCTTGAAGTAATTCTCTTTGACTCCCTATCTGGCTAGACCATCTACATCAAAAGGCATTAATTGTATATTTTGCTTCTGACACTCAGAAAAAGTAAAGGATGTGTTTTCATTTTGTTTAACCCTTCCTGGAGATATGACATGAAGGGAAGGAATTTGCTTTTACTTTGGAATTGCAGAAGTTGTTGTCTTGATTCTAGCATCCCACGCAGACTTAACCTATGAGAAATATACCTCATTCAGTAGTGGGCCTGTGATGGCTTCTGATCATTGATTGAACTCTTCTGTTGGGATTATTACTTATTTTGTAAGGAGCCACAATCATGGACCAGGACCCGATTGATCTCGACACTGTACAGACACAGAATAAACATACAGTCCGTTTCCCAAAGAGCTTACAAACTATGCAATGACTGAGTCCTTTGTTCTTGGACCCTCTCCAGAGACCTGCTGACTATACTGTTACTGCTGCAGCCAAGAGTAAAAAAGTATATTTTGATGCAATACAACCTTTAATGTTACTATACTGAGGTGTTTCATAAGAGGACTGAGTTTGTTTGCCAGGCTGTATCTGTTTACTTTGCAGGCTGAGATGGTTACAGGTGGCAATATTTTTTAGCATGGCTACTCATTGCAAGAAGGAAATGTGATTCTGCTGTTGAGTGTGCCCTCACCCTCAACTCATGTGCTCTCTCTCTCCTGTTTCCCAAGCCATTGCGTTTCCTTGAATACACATGTCTGTTCTTGTTAGAAGCAATACCGCAACATGTAGCTAAAAGGTTTTTTGTGTTTGTGGCTTTTTATGTTGTCAAGGTGTTGGCTGAGATGTCCAAGCAACAGACATGTCTGTGCCCTCCCTTACTAATGACATGCAGGATTCAAGCAGGGCAATAAAAGCTTAGTATAAATACTCTTTAAGTGCTACTGAAACTGTTTAGCCAGTTGTTAAAATTGTTAGCCCAGGGTTAAATCCCCTGGATGCAGCCAGCTAAATTGGTTCATAGTTTGTTGTCAAGAGGCTTAAAGGGGAAAGCCAGTTTGATATCTTTTAAAAAACAAAAACAAATGACCAAAGTAAAAATAAAAGTGGGGGTGGCAATGTTTAACAGTTATTGATTTTGGAGGCTGTTGCTCACAGCCTGCCAGAGAAAATGATTTTGTCTAATTTATTAATCGCCAGGAGGAATCTTTTTGTTGAGAAAACAGCCCTTTGGAAGTGCCTGTTCAAGCTGGTCACAATTGGATCAATTTAACTTAAAAACAAAAACATGATCAAAATTACTTTTTGATTTTCAAAGGCGCCTTCAAATGAAACAGGCAGTAAAAACTGGCTCAAATTAAAACTTTTAAAATCTTCTAAGACACAATCCTGTGAGTTCAGTCTTTAAAACTGACAAGTTCTCCTTTCTTCTGTCTAATATTTTATTCTGTCTTAAAATACAGGCAATCAGGTACGTTCTAAAATCTTCCATTACGGATTATTTGAAAGTTCCCAGGAGAAGATCATGAGTCTCTGACAGTAAAGTGCTTTTTAAGAAAGCAAATCTGATTTTTCTTTTTCCTTGAACGACATCCAGAATCAGCTGATTATCTATTCTTTTATTATTTGTTTCCTGTAGTGTCCAAAATGTGCCTATGTAATACAATGGCCTACTGTGTGTGATCATGACTCCCTCTAGTGGTTGGTCCCAATAATTATACAGCCTTCTACTGTCTCACTACTAAAGTAGTTCTCTTTTAGCTTTAGTGGTAGGATCTTGGGTTTTTGGTGCTGAAGGTCTTAGGGTTGAGCCTGCTGACAAATGTGTTACCTGCATAAGCATGGGCCTATGCACTGTAAAAACATCAAGGAAGACAGAGTCCCTGTTCCAAAGAGTTTTGATGAGTTTTCTCAGTAATTGCTAAGAGAATTATTTTAGGATCTCTACTACCTGGATACTTAGGAAAATCATGACCAGAAGTCAGCATCCTAATCTCTTTTGGGTAGTGGAATAGGAAATCACTTATAAGCCCAATTTCCATATTGTTATGGTGAGAGATCTGATGGATGACAGAAGAGGGTTGAGTGTAAGGTGTGGTTAGTGATGAAATTACCTGCTCATGGACTTATTCCTTATTAGTGTATCTAACTTTTTCTCCTTAGTCCCAGTGGTGTAAGAAAGGGTTTAAATAACTAACTGATCAGCAACATCCCACTTGCATCATGGCAGCACTTTCCAAACGACTTTTGCTCATGTGATCCCATCTGCATATTCATTAGGTCTGGATATGTTTGGTGAAAGTGCTATTGATGGTGGTTGAGTTTTATGGAATAGCTTGTGTGAACTTTTATAATACTAGTATCATTTTCCTGATGCTCATAGTATAATTTTTACTGGTATTTGATTTTGATTGGGGGAATCTCCTCCCACCTTCCCTGTATACTGATTATTGTAGACATTTTTCAATCTGCTGTTCATCCTGAAGTCTGACAAACAAGCCCCCCAGTTTCCTTTTAATGGAGAAGATCTGACTGCTAATGTAGTTGAGTATGAGCAGGACTGGGCTTCAGAAAACAAACCAGGCATGAAAATGATGGAATGGGGGTAATTTGCTACACGCGATCACATCTTTCCTGCAGAACTGGAGAGCAGATTTAGCTCTATATGGAGCCTGTTTTTGTTTGGTTTGCCCTGGGAGATCTAGAAAGAGGAGCGTGGAGAGGAGGGGAGAAGACATGGGTAAAATGTGTACACAACAGCATATTGCATCTCTGAGGAATGAACAGACAAAATCAATTTCACTTAGCACTTCCCTTGAATTTCTATCCCTCTAGTTCTGTAGCAGGGGATCTCAAACTGGGGGTCGGGACCCCTCAGGGGGTCGCGAGGTTATTACATGGGGGTGGGGCTTGCGAGCTGTCAACCTCCACCCCAAAGCCCACTTTGCCTCCAGCATTTATAATGGTTTTAAATATATTAAAAAGTGTTTTTAATTTATAAGGGGGTCGCACTCAGAGGCTTGCTGTGTGAAAGGGGTTCACCAGTTAAAAAAAAGTTTTTGAAAGCCACTGTTCTATAATCCTCCTGTGGTGCCAGTGTTTCCATAATAATAAAAGGCCACTCTACCATAAAAGGTTACATTATCGTAACATTACAGCTCTGGTTTAGTGTTGATTTTTCTGGCTTTTGGGAGTGTAAGCACAGCCAGTGCTTTGTGCAACTTGTTGTATGTCAGTATTTCAGGGAACTGTAGAGAATAGGTGATGATGCAAATCATATATACGACACTACCTAAGTAAATTGGGGCACTTGAGACACACACAACCATAGGCCAGAATTTCCTGATCTGTGAATTTAAGTCAATTTCTTTTGAGTGTGGGTTGATGTTTTGCTTGTCTGAATTATATGGAGTCTCTCGGAGGTTGCTAACATTTGCTAGGTAGGAGAGGAAAATTCCTCCTATAGTGCTGGTGAGGAGGAGAGGGAGAGGGTCGCTGCCACTCTTTCACTGGGCACATTAACTGCAGCAAAAAAACTACGTCAGCACTGCTGATTAATGTAGCAGAAAGCGCCGTTAATAGCGCATGATGGAATCTCACCTCCGTTTTGGAGCGTGTCGCTGTGAGTTGTGTAAATAGAGTACATTATACTTTAGGTGGTAGCAGCAGGAAGTATTGTGGAGCCTGGGTAACTGTAGAATAAAGATAACAATCCAAAGGCTTAGAGGAACAGAGGATAATGAAGACTGCTTTGGGATCACTTTGATAGCTTGATGAGATGTAGCCTATGAGAAATTGGCCCTATTTAGGAGGAGCACTGTGTAGGTAATAAAAGAAACAAGTTTAATTACTAGGCCCATTTAGCTACTGTGATTAGCTCCTTCCCTTTTCCTTCGCTCCTTCTGAGTACAAAATTAATGTTCTAGAAACATGTCAATCGTGGCTGCCTTCCGCCGTAAGCATGTGCTGTGATGAGCTGCCATGCATGTCATCTTCAGGAGATAAAGGAGATGCAGAGAGAGATCTTAGACTTAATACTACCTGACTCTTCTTAGTGAGTTCAGTCAACCATTAAACGTTTTCCACTCTGCTTGTCCCCAACCATATTTTTTTAAACTCAATTGGTTGCTCAGATGTTATGGTGATGATGAGTGCCAGAGAAGGGCCTATAAATCTCCTCTTCATATATTGCCCAGCAGTCTTGTGTGTTTATAAATAAGTGTCAGGGCATGTGTTGCTGCAACCTTGACACAAAGAAAGCACTAGAAAGGAAGGTAGCCCAGGTAAGTGCTACAGAGGTGAGTTGCTTTGGAGAAAAGCTCAGTACTTGAAAGCTCTGAGCATAAAGATTTGCAGACTCACTATGTCCTCTTTGAATAGGCCTCTGATCATTGGCAGGTCTTAAGCCACAGACTCCAAATATTTTGCAGCAGGTTTGCCTTGGTCTTCTCTTTTCCTGGAACCGAAGCAATCAGGTAGACATGCTGGTAGTGAGTTTAGAGAAGCCTTCCATTAAGAGGTCTATCCTTCTATTGTTTGGCTCTTTTAAATAGCAGTTTCACCTACTCTCCTCCTGATGTCAGACCTACTTCCTGATGAAATTACTTCTGCATATCTCTGCTACAAGAGACTCATGAAGTGCTTTGTGGTCTGGGAAGAGTTCTAAAACAGCTCAATGGGAAAGAGGTATGTGAACACTGACAAATGCATCAAATGTTCTTCTTTGAGTAGGAGTAGTTGTGTATTCCATGTAGGTGTGCGCACACGCAGCTCACCGGAGCAGAAAAACTTTGCCTAGCAATACCTGGAGGGGCGATGCTCGTGGCCTGCAGCCCTACCCTTTCCCCATGTCATATAAAGGTGCACCAATTCAGCCCCTTCAGTTCCTTCTCATCAGCCATGGATAGAGTTGTTGTGGTGTCTTCACCTCACACTTTTGGTCTCAATTTTCCTTGTATGTAGTAGTAGGAGTAGTACCTTAGGTTTAGTTCAGTGTTAGTTTGCTGCCCTATGTGACTCCCTTACCAGGGTTCAAGCATTGTCCATCATGTAAGGGTGCTGTCCCCAACAGTGACCCTCACATGAGATGCTTGCTGTGTCTTGGCAAGGCATACATTAAAGAGCGGTGCTCCATTTGCAAGTCGTTCAGAAAGAAGACTCAGGTGGCAAGAGACTTGGGGATAAAGCAGCACCTTTTAGAGCAGGCCATGAGGCCTGTTTTAGTACTGAAGCCCTCTTCTGATCAGCAGTCGCCTTTGGATCTGGCAAGTGAACCCGCTCCACACTCAAGTTCTGATGTTTCCCTGAAGATGAAGAGGGGTCGTTCCCCCTCCTGATGCAGTGAGAAAAAGGTCCCATAAAATGAGTTGGTACATTCCAGGGCTCAGGGAGGAGACTCCTCATCTTCTGAGAAAAGTGCTGACCGGCATTGTACTTCCCCCAGCATGTGGGATGGAGCAGGCCTGTCCAATTAGTCCCTGGTACAGTGACGAGACCAGCAAGAGCCCATAGTGTTGACTCCAGTTCCGGCCATAGGGCATCTGTTGAGTCCGGTACTGATGACATTGGTACCAGCACCAACTGTCTCCATGCTGGCAGCATACCAGGCGGCCTCAGGCCTGCTTTGCATCTCAGTCCCAGACTCTCCACTGGTTCAGGAGTTCTCTGGTGCCATGGCTTTTACCAGGACAGATGCCAGGGGAACAGACTCTCCAGACATGGTGTTTAATCCTTACTGGGCTGGGAAAACAGGCCAGTAGCCCAACAGACTGAGCCACTGACTGCAGAAACCTAGTGTTACGGTTGGATTCAGTTCAATAACAAGAGATGACAAATAGCTAGGCTTACTCAACTTTATGAATTTTAGTTTATTAGTCAAAGATGATTAGCACAGCATGCCACGGAAAGGAAGATCAATATGTTACCACCTCTCTGAGAGATAGTAGTATAGCTGGCCAACTGACTCAGAAGCTGAGCTGCACTCTACCTCTGTATATACTAGGGTTGAGGGTTTTCACCATATCTGAGCATTACTGCTTATCGTTACCTTCGACATGTTTTTCAAGACTCTTTACAAGGCTTGCACAGACCTTCAGCAAACATGACAAAGTTTGTAACCAGTTGATTATCTTGTTTTGACTGTTCCAGAAGTCAGCAAAACCTTAGAGACCTACTTCACAAGTTATAGTGTGGTGCAGGTCAACAAATGTCAACAAAATTTTGTCTTGTCCTTGTTTTATGTCTGTACTTAAAACTGAAAATACAGTACTTCACATCTCTCCTTCATTAAACAGCTTAACGTAAGTGAAAAGCATTTGGTGAAAAGCTGAGCATGAAAAGAATTAGTAGATACACAAAAACATATGTGCTATATATAATATTATATCTTATACTGGCTAACACTGTAAACCTTCCAGAATTTCTCTTATCTGGTGTCATACATATTTGCAGTAGCAAAATACCTAAAGACTTGGGTTAAGTGCATTTCTCAAATCTTGTTGTATTCTCTTGTTACATACAGAGCAATCATCATCCAGAGGTTACAGCCCCTAACTGTAGTACAGTTTTAGAGTTATATAATTCAGCATTCTAAATATACTATACTATACTTATTCACCATTGGCTACTTTCTTATACTGATTACATAACTTCTCATTTTTAATCACACTTATAGCTACAAGAAACAAATTCCATGATTTGATTAATACATTTTGCTTGTCAGCTGAATGCATCTATTTTCTATTAGCTAGCAAAAAGCAGTTTACATTCCTGGTTAATAATTCTGTTTGTGAGAGCTGTTTTCCTAATATATTCTGTTTACAAGAGCCAGCTCCACAAACCTTGATTACGTCCATTCCTTCTCTGGTAACTACCCCTTACAGCATTAACCAAAGCTAAATCTTCGCAAGCTGTGTGTTTCCATTTTGCCTTTGGCCTGGCTACGAACACCATGGTCCCTTGGATTAGTTCAGTCAACATTAATGTGTCTGTCTGAAAGTGTTCAGATGCGTGACTCCTGTCACGTATGTCCAGAACTTTTTAAGCATGGCAAGAGCCTTGGGTCTGTATCTCGCTTCTTTTCCAGGTGAAGCCCAGACTCTTCACAAGATGGATTTTTCTTCTTGGCTCATGCTTCCCATTGTATCTTTCATCTCTTCTCCTGGAAGTTCCCAACAACACCAGGAACAGAAATGCTGCCAAGCCAGGGTCCTTGTTACAGCCCATTAAACCCATATGGCTCTTCTGGCTTCAAGTTAAACCTCCTTAAGACTCCTCTTTAGAGCATCCTTTGAAAAGGAAGGAACATTAGAAGGAAGAATTGCTATATTATTTAGCCCATAGGCATCCTAAATCTGGAGTTGAGAATCATCACATTCTGCACGTTCATCTGAGCTTGTCTACTTAAGACAGATCTTTGATTCAGAAGAGGAACAGGATTCTTTTTTCAACATTTTTGTCACTTTAACAGAATTTAATGCCATCTTTAACTCTTCATCTTCCTTCTGGTTTCAGTGAGGACTTCCAAGAAAATAGTGATGTATTTAGCTCAGGGTTTGGACATTCTAGGTGCTGTCGTCCAATAAAAGCTTCACAAACACTTGTCATTTTGGAGACGTGGTATGGACCCTGCAACAAAGATGTGATTGATATATATGTTTTAATTCCAGCATCCTTCCCTGATGTCTTTGGACTTTGCTCCGGCAGCCAAGTCTATGGGTGGAAGATCTCCTAAAACAAATCTGAGGACAAAGCATCCAGGAATCGGAAATGTTGGGGAAGGTCTTTCTTCCCATCTATTCTTTCCTGTGAGAATTGTCAGTTGGTCCAACAGCGATGGCATGACACAACTTATATTTTTGGAATAAACTCTTCACTGTTGTGGATTTTCAGTCTGATCCTTACAGGCATACTGTGAAAGCGGATTTTTGGGGATCTAGGATTTGGCCAGACACACATGGTATGCAGACTATAATACCTCTGCTCTTACGATCAGGAAGCATTGCCTCTGCTCTTATGATCAGGAAGCATTCTTAACTTGAAACCTTCAGTTAATAAGGTTTGTATTGCCTCTGCTCTTATGATCAGGAAGCATTCTTAACTTGAAACCTTCAGTTAAGAAGAACCAAACTAAAGGTGCTAGGAAGTCCATCAGTCAGAATGCTATCATCTTGAGAAGATTGAAACCAGAACCAGTTCTTATGTGGAAGAATAGGATGTCTTTGTTTAATCTATTTCCTGTTCTTCCCTCACCTTTTTCTTCCTCCTAAAGAACATATCAAATAGTGACTTTATTTCAAGAAATCTATTTTAAATGGAAAGTTCCTTTTAGGGGCATTGAGGAAAGGACCCCTTCCTGCTTGAACATGCAGCTTCCTGTGAGGAAGGTGATTCTGAAAATATGGCTGATTAAATGTTTTCCTTCCCAGAGTGCTCAGAAGACTTCTGTTCCGTTGATGCTCTAACATCACATTTCTTCATGTCCGTCACAGGCTCCATTTGTGTAAATCAGATGTGTGTGATTTACTGATTTACTCTCTCACACAACCAGAAAGAGCAGGTTCTTTGAATGTATATCGTAAACAAACCAACCACTTCAGTGAAAGCAAGGGATAGAGAGGCTGCAAATTCCACAGGAAATGCCTTTGAGTTAGGCAGCAGGGATTCTTTTTAAACAACAGTGAGTGAATTATAACAAGCTGGGAGCTGTCCATCTCCTCAAGTATTAAGTCAGATCCGTGTCATAAACCATCATCCACTGTCTGTTTTCTTCACTTCCTTGGATGTCCCAGAAAACGTCCATCACGAATATAAATGGAGCCTGTCAGACTTCCTTCCCTAATCTTCTTTAGGCTTGGACAGAAGTTTAATTACAATGAAATGTCCTTTATCTAAAGGAGGAAAAAGTGCTGGATTTTTGATAGTTTCTGTAAGTTATTTTGCTATCAGGAGAAGCAGTTAATGTGTCATATGGGCTCTAGGGCAAGGACAGGCTTTCTTTCTTTCTTTCTTTCTTTTTTTCTTTTTCTTTCCTGTTTATATATAAGGGGCGCACACTCTGGTGTGGTTTGTGTGTGGATGTGTGTACGCACATTTACATAATACTAGACTAATGTTCACAGCACTTCAGGGTGGTATTAAATACTTTCCAGCATGTTCTGCATTTATATTTATGAAAAGACTCCAGTTTATATTAAGTTTTGCACAAACCCACCCTTTTTCTAAAAACGCGCACAAAATAGCCACTGTGGACCTGAAAATAGTTGTCTCTTTAAGAAATGACCAGCACACTCTTCTCTCAGCAAACACATTCAGATTGTAAGCTCCATGGGGCAGGGTTCTGCATGGTATTTGTCTCTAAAGTGCCATGCTTAACAATCGTGCTGTAGAAATAATAAATTGTACATTTTTCATTTCCCCCCTTATCCTACATTGGTCCCTATTAGAAAGCAAGGAGGCAAAAAGGAACCATTAAGGCCAGTATAAAAGCACTAATCTCCTTCCACCTCAATAGGTTTCCTTTGTCCTAGAATCATAGACATCAGCCCCAGATCGTGGCTCATCATACTCATCTTCATTGTCCCCCCCCCCCCACCTTTTTTTTGTCTTTCCCCCTTGAGCTTTTTTTTTCGTCTTTCCCCCTTATCACACAGCTGGGGCGGTGTGATAAGTTTACCCTAATGGTGAGTGAAAGTTCATAAAATGTCACAATAACTTATAACACATGTTGCTGGGGAAAAGGTATGAATTAGTCCAAACCAAAAGGCCTATTGATATTATTCAAGAACTGTGTTAAGATTACGTCTCGTTAACAAGAACTGTGTGAGTCTGAAAATCAATGAACCAGAATTGGTGTGTTGGAAATTAAGTCTAATTGGTGGGCAAAATAATAATGGGATGGGCTATTCCACCCATCGCTCCCTTTTGGGGTTCTTTGAACAAAAGACTTTGAAGAGAAAAATTGGCTACTGGAGCGAGCTTCATCATCATGCCAGCCACCCCCACTGTCTCCTGGGACCCCAGGAGAGGTGTCTTGACCAGACTGGGCCTGAAAGACCTCACCACCTCTACTGACTCCGGCTGAATCCCAATCATCACTTAGTATGGAGACTTTGTCTCCTCTGCTGTATCTTATTCTTCCCTACTTTATTTCTTCTCTTTCCAATTTCTCTCCTTTTTTCCTTCTGTCTGATAAGCATTTGTCTTAGCTAGCCAGGATGGTGAATTTTGCAACATTGCTATATACCAAACTCTGAACCTTGTTTGAAACTAATTAATGTTAGGGAGTCCCAGGGTCATGTTAACATCTTTGGCTGTTAGGGACCATATATTCCATCAAAATTAATGAATAATTGGAGATATAACTATCTCCTAGAACTGGAAGGGACCTTGAAAGGTCATCGAATCCAGCCCCCTGCCTTCACTAGCAGGACCAAGTACTGATTTTTGCCCCAGATCCCTAAGTGGCCCCCTCAAGGATTGAACTCTCACCCTGGGTTTAGCAGGCCAATGCTCAGCTATCCCTCCCCCCGAATACAGCCACCGCCCCCCCTGCCCCAGTCATGATTGGGGCCCCATTGTGCTACCCACTGTAGAAGCACATGAAGACATAGAGGATCATGCCCTGAGGAGATAGTGCTAGGATAGCTGAGAGTGGCCACTGTTATATTAATTTAGATGGAATATATGGGCCAAAGGTGTTAACGTAACTCAGTCCTTGTCCAATGTTAAACAGTGTTAAGCAAGGGTCGGGATTTGGTATACAGAGACCTTAGCCTGCTTAGTAAAGTGGCAAACACACCATTAAGCGCTCTAATTTCCAGTGCAATCCTGCAGGGATTGGATTTTGGCCCTGTGCCATTTAATATTTTTATCAATGACCTGGAAGAAAACATAAAATCATCACTGATAAAGTTTGCAGATGATACAAAAATTGGGGGCGTGGTAAATAATGAAGAGGACAGGTCACCGAATCAGAGCGATCTAGATCACTTGGTAAACTGGGTGCAAGCAAACAATATGCATTTTAATACGGGTAAATGTCTACAAATAGGAACAAAGAATGTAGGCCATACTTGCTGGATGGTGGAGTCTATCTTGGGAAGCAGTGATTTTGAAAAAGATTTGGGAGTCATGGTGGATAATCAGCTGAACAAGAGCTAACAGTGTGCTGCTGTGGCCAAAAGAGCTAATACAATCTTGGGATGCAGAAATGGGAATCTCAGGTAGGAATAAAGAGGTTATTTTAACTCTGTATTTGACACTGGTGTGACCACTGCTGGAATACTGTGTCCAGTTCTGGAGCTCACAATTCAAGAAGGATGTTGATAAATTGGAAAGGATTTGGAGAAAGCCATGAGAATGATTAAAGGATTAGAAAACATGCTTTATAGTGATAAACTCAAGGAGCTCAATCTATTGAGTTTAAAGAGAAGGTTAAAGGGTGACTTGATTACAGTTTGTAAGAACCTACATGTGAACAAATATTTAATAATGTGCTTTTCAGGTTAGCAGAGAAAAGTATAATGTGTTCCTATGGCTGGAAGTTGAAGCTAGAAAAATTCAGACTGGAAATAAGGTGAACATTTTTAATGGTGAGAGTAATAAACCACTGGAACAATTAACCAAGAGTCACGGTGGATTTTCCATCACTGACAATTTTAAAATCAAGATCAAACGTTTTTTCTAAAAGATCTGCTCTAGGAATTATATTGGGGATGTTCTATGGCCTGTGCAATGTAGGCGATCAGCCTACAGGTCCCTTCAGACCTTAATCTATGAATCTTTTAACCTTCCATTAAAGATACAGAAAAGAGGAAAAAGAGTTAAATCATTTGAAATGTAGAAGTATTAAATAAGCCTTTTATTTTAACATCTCTTGTTCCTTTTCCTTTGAGCTGTAGAAAGCTTTTAGAAGAAAAAAAAATCCCTTGTTGGAAGTCTCATAGATGATGGTAACTATTCTTTTTGGGGAAAAGAGAAAAAAGTTAAGATGGACAGAACTGTTGCTGCCGCTGCTGTTAAAGTCTGATCCCGCTTCCTAGAAGATGAAGCAAGGAAAAAAAAACCACACAAGAAGGGAGAGGAGAACAGCAAAAATAAAAATTGCAGCTTCTGTCTCCGGTGTCTCACTTGCAGCCACACCGCTAGAGAAACAGAGGCCTGGCATTTGGTCTTACCAGCCACTCCGAGACCTGGCAAACTTGTACCAGCATCTAACTATTTAGGGTATTGCTTTTAGCTGCCTCTTTGGTCACAGCAGCAAAGAGTACTGTGGCATCTTATAGACTAACAGATGTATTGGAGCATGAGCTTTCGTGGATGAATACATGCATCCGACGAAGTGGGTATTCACCCACAAAAGCTCATGCTCCAATACGTCTGTTAGTTTATAAGGTGCCACAGGACACTCTGCTGCTTTTACAGATCCAGACTAACATGGCTACCCCTCTGATCTTTGGTCACAGGCTCACAGCAGCGCTGTAAAATATAAAGTCTTGGCCTGCTAAGCCATACTCTTATTAAACAGATGGCAAAAGGTGAGAGAGAGGAAAGAGAATAAGGTAGGCAAGGAAAAGGACACACAAGATGGGGGGCGAGGGCGAGTGTGGGGGGAGAGCGATAGTCTATCAAACCAGATGGTGTTTGGGATTTAGCCAGAGCGGGTGGAGGTGATGGTGTCATTTGAGTTTCCATCTCTTTGACCTGGTCTGGTCAGGATATCTCTCAGAATCAGGACAGTGAAGGTGCAATGGTATTAGAGTGCATCCCATGGTCCCAGAAGATGGTGGATATGATTGTACCTTACTTGTCTCTCATTTTCAGCCTGCATTCATATTCATCCATCTGTTCTCTCCCTTTTTCTTTTTTTTTAATTTTAAGAACCCCGAAATCCAGACTCATTATTTTGTTCACCAATTTTGGTCCATTAATTTCTGGTCTCAGGCTTCTCTTGTTTACTAGATATGATATTAACACTGTACTTGAGTTATATAAGTAGGCATTTTTGTTTGGACTAATTCAGTCTGTGTCCCCTTTTTCACCTTTTCCCATCAATGCTTGTCGTTGTAAGTTATTGTGACATTTTATGAACTTTCACTCACTTTTCATAATGGAGCTCACATTAAATTTGTAGGCCCAGTTATTACTTCCGAGGGTCCTCTGGATGTTACTGTCATATAAATATTAAATAATAAAAGGAGCTAGACCTGATTCCGACAGTGTCTTGCGTTGTGCCAGCCACAGGGAAGTGGGGAGAGGGTGACGACAAATGATCTATATTAAGATCTTCTCACAGGGACCATCTCTCGTCTTCTCTCTTCCAATTCTCTTACACACTAAGAGGGAATATGAGCAAATTTGCTATTAGGATGAGGATTTTTCTCATGGTACGTTCTCTCTGAGGCCAATCTCCTTCCATTAATTTTCTACTTGTCTATACTGTAGAGACCATTGCCCTTTATTCCCTTGTGGTCTCAGCACTTTTCATGGAAATCTTCAAATGCAAAACCAGTAGAACCAATAAGGATGGCACATAGTTCCTCCATCGTACGTTTCTTATGCAATGCCTTTTTTCAGAGATCAGAGCATTGAATGGGAGTTAGTGTAATTCTGCAGCTCTTTACTCTGGTTATTTGTGATTACCTGGCAAAGTTCTTTGTAAAAGCTGATTTTTTTTTCCCACTGTAATTCTCACATTTTGTTCTTAATTATCCATGTTCTGGAAGTTTGTTGATTGAAATGGTATGGGTTCTCACTGAGTCTTTATTCTAGCCTCTTGTGGCTCTTATTTTGTTGAAATAGAGTGAATGATGACTTTTATGAACTAGTGCGCTTCTATATGAGAGGCTGTCTGCCCAGCATTTACCTGTGCCATGCCTGGTTCAAGCCAGTGTCCAAATCCCTTGCCTTCATGAGAACAACATTCACTAGGCCCTAGATGAAATACACTGTTAAAATTGTTCTGCAATTCCTAGAAACTAGAAATGATATTTAAAGTGAAATCCTCCTTCTTTAAATTACTTCTCTCTTCCTTTTATTCATTTCTTATTCCCCCATCTTGGTCATTACCATTGTTTTTGAATATGTGTGATGATCAACCTAATGATTAACTCTGAGCTGATGAGGGAGAGGAATACTGTCCCATGTCCAAATCATCTTTGATGCATGAATACAAAAGGAGACATTACAATCCCCTGCTACACAGCAGACAACTGCCAAAAAAAAAAAAAAAAAAAAGGCTCTGAAACGGCACTAAAATGTAAAGTCTTGATTTCAGCCTGTCCCAAGCTTTGTCTAGAGCTCTTGGAATTGCAGTGACTTAACTTTCAAACTACCGAAGGGGTTCTCTTTTATTTCTCCAGCAAAGTTGCAAAGTAAATTCTGGGGAGTTTTATGTGAACTGCAAATGAAGAGGCCCTTAGGTTTGGTTACTACTTGAAAGTTAGGCTTGGAAGAATGGACCTGCGGATAGAGCAGTGGACTGGGATCCAAGAGATTTCCCGGCCAAGCCAAACTTCTGTGCACCCTTGAGCAGGTCACTCAATCTACATTGTGCCTCAGTTCCTCATATATAAGGGAAGTAGTATCCCCGTATCTCACAGTGATGCTGTGGTGATAAATTCATTAGTGATTGTGAAACACTCAGATATGATGGTTGTGAGGGCCATATAAATTAAAACAAATAAAATCCCTACTCCTCTGCTGCTTATCTAGTCTGGACCTCACTACTTAACTTTATTTAAAAAGTAAATTAAATAACTTAATTCATATATATCTTCATAGAATCATAGACTATCAGGGTTGGAAGGGACCTCAGGAGGTCATCTAGTCCAATCTCCTGCTCAAAGCAGGACCTAATTCCAACTAAATCATCCCAGCCAGGGCTTTGTCAATCCTGACCTTAAAAACATGTAAGGAAAGAGATTCCACCACTGCCCTAGGTAATCCATTCCAGTGCTTCACCACCTTCCTAGTAAAAAAGTTTTTCCTAATAGCCAACCTAAACTTTCCCCGCTGCAACTTGAGACCATTACTCCTTGTTCTGTCATCTGGGTACCACTGAGAACAGTCTAGATCCATCCTCTTTGGAATCCCCTTTTAGGTAGTTGAAAGCAGCTATCAAATCCCCCCTCATTCTTCTCTCCTGCAGACTAAATATTCCCAGTTCCTTCAGCCTCTCTTCATAAATCATGTGCTCCAGCCCCCTAATCATTTTTGTTGCCCTCTGCTGAACTCTTTCCAATGTTTCCACATCCCTGTTGTAGCGTGGGACCCAAAACTGAACACAGTACTCCAGATGAGGCCTCACCAATGCCGAATAGAGGGGAATGATCACATCCCTCGATCTGCTGGCAATGCCCCTACTTATACAGCCCAAAATGCCCTTAGCCTTCTTGGCAACAAGGGCGCACTGTTGACTCATATCCAGCTTCTCGTCCACTGTAACCCCTAAGTCCTTTTCTGCAGAACTGCTGCCTAGCCATTCAGTGCCTAGTCTGTAGCAGTGCATGGGATTCAGTGACTTATATAACCGAATAAATTAACACTAGGGTAGTAGCCGTAATTCTCAAACTTTTTCCTTAAGTGTTCAAGGCAGCACACTTGAACAGTCGCAACTAGATTGTGTAACTCTTTGTTTGATCATTTGTATTGGGCTAAGTGTGTTACAGCTTTCTTGAGCAGCAGAGAGATTCTGAAGTGGGACAGTTGAGAGACGGCAGAGCGTCTGTGTTGGCTTTATGCTTGCACATACCTGGATATCATGCCTGCAGTTGCTGTAATGCTAGCTCTACAGAATATCTTGGACTTTCAGAAGCTTTTCAGGATAGTGTGCATTTTAAATAGGGGAATGATGACTTCCTAATGAGTTGTGAAGAATGGGGAAGGGGGAGAATAATAAAGTAATTCCAGAACGTGCCGAGTTACTTTGCAGAGGTAAATGTCTGTGATCTGAAGGTTTTTAGAACTATTATAAAGCACCCGTCCACGGGAAGGACTGGCTGCAAAATATTATGTCTAAAAATAGATTGTTTTAGCTAGGGTGTCTCAAAGTATTTAACAATAATTATGTGTAAACTTCATGTTCGGCTCTGTAGTTAATAGCATAACCAGTTCCCATCTAAACTGTACTCATGCCAGATCCCCGGTGTGTACTAGAACCTCAGAGTTACGGACACCTCGGGAATGGAGATTGTCCGTAACTCTGAAGTAGTCCATAACCCTGAAGATGTTATGGACTTCAGCCTCTGGGGGAGGAATGGGTGGGGGAGCTGCAGCCCCGGGGGAGCCGGGGCTTCTGACCCTATGGAGCACCAGGGCTTAGGGCTTTATACTTGGGAAGAGTGCTGGGGCTTGGGGCTTCAACCCTGTGGCTCCGTTCCTAGCTTCAGCCTCAAAACCCCGGGGCTCCACTCTGTTTCAGCTAGGGTGGTGGTGGGGAACACGCTGGGGCTTGGGGCTTTAGCTATAGGAGGAGTGCTGGGGCTGAAACTAGTGCTCCCCTCGTAGCTAAAGCCCCGAGCCCTGGTGCCCCACGCGGGGCTGAAGCCCTGAGCCCCAGCTTGCCCCCTGGTCTAAAGCCCTGAGCCCCCGTTCTCCTGAGGATCAGAAGCCCCCACTCCCGCGAAGATCTCTGACCATCCCTCGCAGCTGCAGCCCCCCCCGGCGCGGCTGAAGCCATGAGCCCCAGGGCTAAAGTCCCGAGGTAGTACAGTATATGCTGTTTGGTGGGGGTGTCGTGTCCATCCCGGATATCTCCCCACCCCCGCCTCAGTCTCTGCTGCCTTTTTGACTTCTGGTTTCACAGTGTGTCTGTAACTCTAGTGTTCGTATCTTTGAGGTTCTACTGTCAGACTTGCAGCCTAATATTAGGAATGCTTGAAATAGTACGGCTCATTATATACACTTGTAGATAGTATTTGGAGACCATAGTGTAATGTACAGTGTGGAGCAAATATGGTAAAACATAGATGATGTGCAATGGTATTTTTAGTCATTTGTAAATGTTTCCCTAATGCTGCCATAGTTTACCAGTCTGTACAAAAGACTTATTGCCTGAGAAGTTTCATTTAAAAAAAAGTAGTCTGTCTAGTTTTTAGCTGTTTATGGCAAAAAAACAAATGGTCATAAATTGCAAAAAAAAAGCTGCATTTTTGCTGCTCGGAAACTTAAATGACTAAATAGATGTGCATAATTTATTTGAGCATCTGGGCTGAAAACTTGCATACCAAGTTTCAGTTCAGTTTGATCAACAATGGCTGAAAATTGGGATTTATAATGGAAATGCTGACAGATCTGAACCACGTATAAGCTAAACTGGTGCCTGACAAACCTTTTTATTGTGCAGTGCTGATTGTTAAATACATTTTTTTCCTGCTTTAATTGCATTTTTCCACTCTCTGCTTAATCTAGGCCTTTTCATGTCTAGTTGTTTTAGTTACACTAAAGATTTAAACTCTGTTTTTCATGAATCTGCATAAAACGTATCAGGTGACTCATGATACTTCTAAGCAGGAAGATTGGCCTGAAGATGTCTCATGCCTTACTTACCACATTGGTGGTGGAAAGAACAGCAGCTGTAATGTAACAGTTCCATTGCAGTAACATGCTCTTAACAGAAGATGGTGCCTTCAGCCTTTGCAGGTGTTTTCTCCCCGCCCCCACTTTTTTTTGCCTAGCACAGCCAGAATGCTGTCACTAGGATTATAAATTCTGGAGCCAATTAGACAAATATTACAAATGAAAGGAAAAAAAACCTAAAAAGAGGAGAATATCTTGATGTGCATATGCCTGTCTCAGAGAGCTCTTCCTGGGGAGTGCTCAGATGTGGCCTTTCACCACAGCTCTAAAAAAAACTTCCATTAAAGCATGAGGCACTCTTAAGGCATCTGTTGAACTAACCAAGAGTTAGCTGGAGAAAGTCTGGAGTAAGGGGAAGATGGGCAAGGAAATCACACCATAATAGCTGAATGTGTGAATTAGGCTCTATTTCTAGGGTCTTTGATTAGGAATTGTAAGGATCCTGATGGGTGTACTGATGCCTTCAAGATATTTTCTCCCTCCCCCACTCATGAGATCCAGTACTGTGGCAACTTTAGTTGGAGGATGACAAGGTGGGTCACCCTTGACAGCCCATCACATCTCTTCCTGGTTTATGTACGGGCATCACAGGGGAGCAATATGGCGACGTAGTCAGTTCCTTCTTTTTTCCCTTAATTACAAGAGAAGGAATTTTAGGAGTGCTCTCATACTAGTTCTTTGCTGCTTGACCCTCTGGTAGAGTTTCTTGGATGGGATCCCTAAGAATTTCTAACTGCTCTCATACTTCTGCATACATTTGGCATTCCCTGGATTGTGTGCTGCTTTGGCTGTGAGTTGACTGGTGACAAGGCTTGTCACCTTACCGGTTTTCCAAGACGTGTGCTCAGGGCTACTGTTCTTCATCTCCAGTCTTTCATTTGTTACCTTTGTGTGCTGCTTTAGGGGGGATTTGCTGCCCTTTTTTTGTGTTTTGGCCTTGGCAACAGGGGGATGGCTTTATAAAGTAAAGCTGTAGATGCAATGCAGTGATCAGCTTCCATGTGCATCTCTTCTTCTGTCTTTTGGAATGATTGGTTGGCCATCTTGGGAACCTGCCCTTTGTTTCTGCCATGAATATTTTTACCCAAAGTTCAATACTTACTTAGCCATAAATTTCATTGTCTGCAGATTAAGGAGGAATTGCTGGCAACTGGTCAAGTTATTTTGCTGCAGATGGATGTAAACTCTTTCCTCTGGGTGTCTAGAGCCGAAAGATTGCATTTCTTTTTCAGTATTGTAGTGGGACCTGGCATTTCAATTCCCTTTTAAGTCTGGGTGGCTGGTCAGAGTTCACAGGCCTCATACATCATTAGAGCTAGGAATAACATTCTTGAAAAATGTAATTCCATTCCATTAATATTTATGTACTGTTTATACATATTTTCTATGTTAATATTTAAAACATTTACATATTCATAGGTCTTTTTAAATATTTTTTTATTGTTAAAGGAGGTGTAAATGGGTAAAAATATGAAACTGCTTTTAGTCAAGCAAAAAAATCAAATCCCCATGAGTAAAATAAACTTTGGAGAGCTTTTCAGTTTCTTAGCCAGGAACAAGATTTTGAAATACACAGGGAAATGTCTGGTTTATTTCTGTTTCTGGCATCTGCATAGGAGGAAGTATCAGACCCAACCAGTAGAGTTGCAAGACATATATTAAAAGAAGAGAGTGAATGTTCACATTTTAAGAAGACACTGTCAGAGAATAACTAATTTTGAAAGGGCTCCGTTATCAAAGATGTCACAAACCCGTATGATAACGATAATAAAACCCCCTTTCCTTACTCCTGCCTCCTTTGAGTATGCCAAGGGGTATTGTATTAATTGATTCCTGGAAATCAGAGTGATCATCTTACTTGTCTTCACCAATTCCAAGAGCAGAAGTCCTCCCATAGCCCTGCATCTTGTATATGGCAGTGTAGTTCTCCTTGGTTTCCTTCCAGATGAAAGCTTACCCATGTGCCATTGATGTATGTACAGGTATAATTGTAGTACAGGTTGTCTGACTGGGTCAACCCTCCAAATGTGATGGTTAAATTTGCTCAACTATGTCTCGTTCCTTGTTTATCTAGCATACTCTGGTTTTTATCGCAATTTTGCACCAGTGTTTATTCGAGCTGGTTGACCCAGATGGACTTTGATTTCATTCAGAAAGGAGAATCCCTCTGTCTAGCAGAGCGTCCGTGAGGCAGGTACAACATGTATCATGGTTACACTGAGGCCATCTATATACACATAACTTGGTTCACTGACTCAGAACTGATTAGGAGAGCTGTAATTTAAGGGTCTGGGACTTCAATTTTGTATTCGCTAAAAATATTCTTTTCTTTATTGTCAATGAAATCATTTTTTATCATATTGTTTGACTTATCTCCTCTGGGCACGCAGCTGCAGCAGCCAGCCTGAACCTGCCATCACAATGACTGTTGAGTGAGTCTCGCTTCGTTTGGCTGAATGTGTTCTAGGATAAATGTGTTTTCTAAGGGAAACAATTTCTGCCTCTGGGAGTTGTGAAAACAGTACCATGGGCTATGCTGACTCTGGGAAAGGTCTGTTGTGGATACCGGGCAGGGGAGTTTTTGTAGCAAAATCAATTGTAAATCTGAGTAATCTTTTTAAATTGGTGGTATGGTCTAAGCAGTTGTATGTTAAATTAAAAAAAAATACTTGTGCATGTAAATGTTTTATCTACACTTGTTACATGTAATACCTAAGATGACTAGTTGAAAATGTAGGTTAAAAAAAAATACTTTCCCCCCAGTTTAGTTTGTCTGTTTGGTAGCACTGTGTGTAATCAGGTTCACTGTTTCAGCTTTCAAGTCAGTGAGTCAGGGCACCATCTTATTTGTGGCTCTGTCATGTGATTGTAAAACCA
Organism: Mauremys mutica; assembly: GCF_020497125.1. Taxonomy (NCBI): domain Eukaryota; kingdom Metazoa; phylum Chordata; order Testudines; family Geoemydidae; genus Mauremys; species Mauremys mutica. The sequence continues at coordinate 75,149,231 of NC_059082.1, read as the reverse complement.
CAAAAAATACTAAGAGGAATTGGGGCTGGAATAGTGCCTGAAACTACTTTTTGAAAAAAAAACTGATTAAATTTCATGTGGATGGTGATCCCATAAAAAGCTTTGTTTTGCATGGCTTGGGAGTTCAACTAGGAAATACCTGTGCTGCAAGAGAAAACAAAGTACAAGGCTGTGTCTACACTGCCACTTTCCACACTAAAACTGTAGTCGTTCAGGGGTGTGAAAAAGCTACCACATCTCGTTCTGGGTGGTTATTTTTTTTATTGCCGGGAGAGCTCTCCATCGGTGATAAAGTGTGACTATGCTGCCCATGTCACAGCAATGCCGCACTGTAACGTGGGCAGTGTAGACATACCCCAAGTTATGCACTCCTCTCTTTAAACTGAAGTGCTGCTTCGTGCATTGGTTTATCTGTACATTCAGAGGCTCATTTTTTTCAGAATGTTAAAAAATGTTTGTTCTGATAACTGTAAGGAGAAGCATTGTCCTATGGAGGAAGGGGATTAGGTTGTATCATTCTATAATGTTTCAGGGCTGGGGGGGGGGGTGTTAAAAAGTATAAGAGGGACATAGCTGAATCAGTTGGGCAACCACACATTAATTCTAAAAAGCCAGAGTAAGTGTGAAATGATTCCAACCCTACTGTGAAATTAGTGTTTTTATGGCAACCTTTCATTTACTATGGAATGAGAAAACACAAATACTGGTTCAAGTGTCCTGTAAGTTTACAGCAGACGTTTTTTAGTGCTTATAGGATCTTGTAGCTTGTAGCTAAGGAGTGTTTTCTCTTGTATCTTATTTAAAAAAAAATCTAAAAATATCACCTCTAAATTAGTGATGAAGTAAAATCTGGAGTAGACTTTGGGAGAATAAGGGTGAGGTTTGAGTAGTCTCCCCTCTCCACTCTCTGAGACTTTTCTTTCAGTTTTGAGTGAGAACTTGACTAAAGATGGAGCTGTGGGAGCAGCTCATGAATAGTGACGCTGTCATCCAGACTGACAGGAGTGGGGTGAAAACATTATCTAAAGTTGTATCTACTCCTTGTAAATCTGGCAGTGCTGGTCAGATGTCTTCTGACTCCATTGGTATTGATAATATAAAGTGAGCGACTCTGTTTGTGTGACATCTTTGTTAACTTGTATAGACTTCCGAAAGAACTCTTCATGTGCTTGAAGAATTTGTCAGTTCAAGAGGTCCAAACTTTTCCATCTACTTTGATTTACCCAGGGGTTGCCTGATGGGTATTGACCTGGATCAAACCAAGGAGTTAATATAGAATTTGCCACTTCTGATCTGGAAGCAAGTGACCAAGCTACTTTTTAATTCTGTTCCTTGCACATATCAGGCCATCCTACAGGCTCTTTAAAAAGTACAGGTTCCTTCCTTCCCAGTAGTCCCCGCTATTTGAAATTTAAGGCAACCAGTGTTTCCTGTACAAGGTACGTACACAGTGTGGTCTGAGAAGCATGTCCTGTCTGGAATGCTCCCTTGGGTTTGAAAGACTGACATCTTTAAATGAGAAGCCTATACTTGCAACCAAGCCACCTGGGATGAAATCCAAGACAGGCTTTCACGCCACTGTCATTGTAGAAGTAGCAGTTGAGTACGGTGACAAGTCTACTCTCATTTAGTAACAATTTCTATTGTTTCAAATTGGGATAAACCATTCAGCTAACCACCAAAAAATTCCATATACCCAAAGCAGAGTTTTAAATAGCTGCATTGATAGTGTAGAAAGAAGCACACTTGGTTTGGCTGGGCTAGAGGGCAGACATGGGGACCAGTGTTCCCTCTAATTTTCCCCACCCATGTGTGGAATGAATTTTGTTATGTGCACCAGTATGGAGGTGATGTGTGACACATAACAAAATTAATGTGGCAGGGTGGGGCCAAGAGGTTTGGGGTGGGGCTGAGGGTGAGGGGCTCAGGGCTGGGGCAAAGGGTTGGGGTGTGAGGGCTCTGGCTGGGGATACAGTCGAACCCATTTATGTCGACCTCGGTTAACTTGCCAATCCTGTTAAGTCGACGGTTTACAAGTGGAACCGCCAGACTCCCTCTTTGGCTTATGAGTTTCTCATCCCTTATGTCGATTTGCCGAACCCTAATATCTCGAGCCTGTCCCCGACCCACCGTGTCCCCAGCCGCCGGCTCCCCGGCTCTCCAGCCGCGCGGTTCCCCAGCCGCCCGCTTCCCGCGTCCCCAGCCGCCGGCTCCCCGGCTCTCCAGCCGCGCGGTTCCCCAGCCGCCCGCTTCCCGCGTCCCCAGCCGCCCGGCTCCCCGCGTCCCCGACCCACCGTGTCCCCAGCCGCCCGCTCCCCAGCCCCGCGGTTCCCCGCTTCGCCGTCCGCCCGTCCACCCGGCTCCGCTTCCCCGCCCGGCTCCGCTTCCCCGCCCGCCCCCGCATACCCGGTCCCTGCCTGTCCCCGCCCGCCCGCCCGGCCCGCATACCTGGTCCCTGCCCGTCCCCGCCCCACATACCTGGTCCCGGCTTCTCCTGCCGCCCGCCCGCCGGCTCCGCTTCCCCGCCCGCCGGTCCCCGCTTCCCCGCCCCCGCATACCCGGTCCCTGCCTGTCCCCGCCCGCCCGCCCGCCCGGCCCGCATACCTGGTCCCTGCCCGTCCCCGCCCGTCCCCGCCCCACATACCTGGTCCCGGCTTCTCCTGCCGCCCGCCCGCCGGCTCCGCTTCCCCGCCCGCCGGTCCCCGCTTCCCCGCCCCCGCATACCCGGTCCCTGCCTGTCCCCGCCCGCCCGCCCGGCCCGCATACCTGGTCCCTGCCCGTCCCCGCCCGTCCCCGCCCCACATACCTGGTCCCGGCTTCTCCTGCCGCCTGCCCGCCGGCTCCGCTTCCCCGCCCGCCGGTCCCCGCTTCCCCGCCCCGCATACCCGGTCCCTGCCTGTCCCCGCCCGCCCGCCCGGCCCGCATACCTGGTCCCCGCCCGTCCCCGCCCGTCCCCGCCCCACATACCTGGTCCCGGCTTCTCCTGCCGCCCGCCCGCCGGCTCCGCTTCCCCGCCCGCCCGTCCATCCGTCCGTCCGCCCGGCTCCGCTTTGCCGGATCCAGCCACGTGCAGGCAGCGCGGTAAGGGGGCAGGGAGGGGGTGGGGGGGTGGATAGGGGTTTATCTCGATCATTGGTTATCTCGATGGCTTTTGGCAAACTCCTAGGCCGTCGAGATAACAGGGTTTAACTGTATTGGCTCTGGGGTGGGGCTGAGGGTGAGGGGCTCAGGGCTGGGAGAGGAGGTTGGGGTGAGGGCTCTGGGGTGGAGCTGAGGATGAGGGGTTTGAGGTATAGGAGGGTGCTCTGGGGCTATGGTGGAGAGAGAGGACTCCTCTCAGCTCTCTCTCCCGCAGTGTCACCTGAGCTCAGGGGGAGAGACACTTCTCCCCACTGGGGCAGCTCCAGGGCTGCCGGATAGGTCCGGGCCGGGGCTGGCTTCGGGACGGGGGAGAGGTGCCCCAGCCATGCTTGGGTCCATGCTGCCCTGGCCACGCCTGGGTCCGGGTCGGGCCACCCAGGCTGCAGCAGAGTTGGGACCAGGGGAGGGGCACTGCGGCAGGTTGGGGTTGGGCTAGGTTGGGGCTGAGGGAGGGGTGCCCCTCCCTGGCTGCAGCAGGTCCCCGGGCATGTTCCCTGAGTGCCTGTGTGGCGCTAAATAGGCTGCTCCGTGGCTGCGCAGCTTACAGGGAACTTAGATGGTGACCCAAACCCTGTATATATCATAGAGAAGGCTATGTGCAACAAAGCAAGTGACATATATAACATGTTATGGAGAGGTGGAAGGAGGGTATAGTAGATTGAAAAAAATGTTTTCTTTTACAAAATTCATTTGAGGGGAAAACTGACAGCACTTCTGAATGTTGTGTATCCACTTGTGCACTCTTGACTGGCCCAGCAAATCTCTCTGTGGTACAGACACTATTGTACATTTCCTTCCTAAAGTACTCAGTAGTGAAAGCCTTCATCATTGCTGTCTGTCTAATCTAATACAGTGCTTTGTCGAAAGTGCAAGATTTCTCTAGCTTACAGGGAGGAGGAAGATATTGGGATGAAAATTCAGAGGTTTATGTAAGGATAGGGTAAAGAAATATCCAAAACTCAAGGGGCTATACCAGACAATATATTTTTTTATTTTCTTTTTTAGCTGTAGCTCTCCTTTAGCTTCAGTGGGGAGTTCTGGTTAAAAATTGATGGCATGATATAAGCCAGGGTTTTTGCATGAAATACAGTGTGTCTTCTGCATTGTTTTACCAATTGTTTCCTGTTGCTGTCATTGTTAAAGGAGTTCACATGATCTATTGGTTAGAGCAGTGGTTTTCAACCTGTGGCCCAAGGGGCCTCAGACTGTCTAAGATTTCCAAAGGGGTCCACATCTCCATTCGAAAGTTTTTGGGGTCTGCAAATAAAAAAAAGTTGAAAACCACTGAATTAGAACAAGAAGACCTGGGTTTCTAGTCCCAGCTCTGACAGATTCGCTGTGTGACCAAATCAACTAACCTCTGTGCCTTAGTTTTCCAATCTGTAAAAAGGGATAATATGTATCTCTGTAAAGCAATTGATTTCTTTAGATTGGAAAGTACTATAAAACGTACAAAGAACAAATATTTGATTATTCATCAGAGGATTTTTTGGAGGCTGCTAGCGCTTGCTACTTCAGGACAGAGCATAGGAGGTATCTGATACATTCTTCTATAGTTGCCCAATGGAATATTATGAGGAGAAGCCACTATACCAGAGGTAGGCAAACTTTTTGGCTTGAGGGCCACATCAGGGTTCCGAAACTGTATGGAGGGGCAGGTAGGAAAGCCTGTGCTTCCCCAAACAGCCTGGTCCCCGACCCCTATCCCTCCACCTCCCCCTCCCACTTCCCGCCCCCTGACTGCCCCCCTTAGAACTCCTGACCCATCCAACCCCACCTGCTTCCTCTGACTGCCCCCTGGAACTCCCTGCCCCTTATCCAACCACCCACTCCCTGCCCCCTTACCATGCTGCTCAGAGTCCCAGGACTGGCAGCCATGCTGCCGTGCAGTCTAGAGCGGTGGTTCGTTCCCAAAGCCAGTCTGCTGCTTGTTCAGGGAAAGCCTCTGCCGGGCCGGGACGGTTTGTTTACCTGCCATGTCCGCAGGTTCGGCTGATCGTGACTCCCACTGGCCGTGGTTCGCCGCTCCAGGCCAATGGGGGCTGCAGGCAGTGACGTGGGCCGAGGGATTTGCTGGCCACCATTCCTGCAGCCCCCATTGGCCTGGAGCGGCCAACCGCGGCCAGTGGGAGCTGCAATCGACCGAACCTGCAGACAAGGCAGGTAAACAAACCAGCCCAGCCCACCAGAGGCTTTTCCTGAACAAGCAGTGGACCAGCTTTGAGAACCACTGGTCTAGAGCACCCGGGCAGGCCGGCAGCTCTTGCAGCCGTGCTGTCTGGCAGGAGCTCGCAGCCCTGCCGCCCAGAGTGCAGGTGACATGGCGAGCTGAGGCTGCAGGGAGGGGGGACAGCAGGGGAGGGGCCAGGGGCTAGCCTCCCCGTCCGGGAGCTCAAGGGCCGGACCGGATGTGGCCTGCAGGCAGTAGTTTGCCCACCTCTGCACTATACCATACTGCTGTGCATCCTGTGCAGTTTCTGGAGTGGTGATAGAAGGGCTAAGAATGGTTGTGATGATAACTTTGTCTTGGCGCAGTGACACAATTGGTTACTACTTAGATCTATATCTGTTTGCTTCTATGTGAACTTGCTTGTTCAATTTGCATTGTGAAGCTTCTTGGTGCTGTATATTCAATGAATGTGAGCATGGATAAGTCAGGGTGCAAATAAATAGAGAAGAAACAGAGATGGGGAGGGGAGCTGAAGTAATTTTCTCCAGCTCTATCTTATAAGGGAAATTGGGTGAAGTGGGAATTGAAGAGAAAATGTGCATTCATTACCACTGAACCAGTCTATGTTGAACACAGGTATGGGGATGACAAGTGATTCATAAATATTTCAGATCACCATTTCATAAACAAATTTAAGAAAACAAGCATGAAGAGCTGTGGAAGCAATGCTGGGGAGGGAAGTGGGGGGGAGAGAGCGTGTGTGTGTGTGTGTGTGCGCGTGTGTGTGTGTGTGTGTTTGTAAGTAATGTCTCATGGGACTGGGGCTGTGGTAGGCAGGAGATGGAGAAATGATAGTTTGAATTTTAAATTGGCTTAAAGTCCCTTCGATTTTGCAGTCTCTGCCTGCTCTGTATGTATTGCCACTGGAAGACAAGCAAAGGATGTTTAAGACACCCTCATTTCTATGCTCGGCTAATTTTATTGTCCTCCAATATTTTCTAGCTGTAAAAGTTGCAGACTTTATTACATTTAAACAAGTTTTAATATAGTTTGTCATAAAAAGGTGAGAAGCAGGAGAACAGAAACATTACCCACTGCAGTGATGTACTCTGTGCAGGGCCAGTGCTCTCTAGTCATTGAAAGGCTTGCTTTAAAACCTAGATGATCAGCACCTAGCTATTGTAGGTTGTTCAGTAAAAAGCAGGAGTTTCTCTCCTGCAGTCAAAATCAAGTTTCATTTTGTGATTTAAAAAAACAAACTTCTTCATCCTTCTGCCAGTCGCTCTTTTGTCTTCTACCAGACACAGATGTGGGGTTTGCACTCTTGTGCATAAATACAAGCGTGAAGAGAAGAAGGTAGGATGGAAGAGAAGCTCAGTTTCCTTTGTTTTCATATAAAGATGCCCAGGAAATTTGTTATAAATGGAATGAAGCTAGGACCCTTCACAGCTGATTGCTCATTTTTGCCCAAGCGTTATGAACGGTTTCCCTTGGTACCTGGATTTGTCCAGAGTCTGGTGGCACCTTAAAGACTAACAGATTTATTTGGGCATACGCTTTCGTGGGTAAAAATCACTTTTTTACCCACGAAAGCTTATTCCCAAATAAATCTGTTAGTCTTTAAGGTGCCACCAGACTCCTTGTTGTTACAATAGGGATGCTATGCCTACGAACTGAAAGTAGATAGTGTGGAATTTCTGGTTTCCTACATTATAAATTGGCTGTGATCAGTGCCAAGTGCCATACATCTGGCAGCTCTGTCATAACTTCCCACATACAGCTAAAATGTCAATATATTGAGAGGGGGAGGAATAGGGCAAGGGAGAGACCCTTCCCACAAAATACACTGTAGCCCAGGGGAATGTATACTGAGCTACAAGCCAAAAGATTGTATGTTACAGCTGCAGCTTTTCAACTGGCTGCTGTCAATGTGTCCTTAGACTTCACAATCCATATTAACTCAGGCTCATGCACCTTACCTGGTGGAGGTAGCTATCATCAACCCATTTTAAAGCTAAGATAACTGAGAAAACTTAATATAACTTTCATAGATAACCTTAATTATGAGATTTGCTAACTCTGAATGCTTGGCTTTGCAACCTTACCATTTTTTAAAGTATAGATTAAAAAAAAAAATCTTATGTATCTACAGGAGCCTATCTTAAATTGGTGTGGGGGCCTAGTAATAGTTACAGTTGTTGAAATTTTATTACATTGGAAGACGTATTTAGAAGTGAAAGTTATATTATTATTGTTTGTCTTTTGGTTGATGGGAGCTGTCCTTTTAATAGCAGGTTGTGGTATTTGATTGTAAGATATGTTTGCAGGAACTTCAGAATAGGGTGTGAGAAATTTTGCCTGTGTCCTGAGAATGGAAGATCCTGCCTGTGTGAGTTCCAAACAGGTTGGAGCTTGATTTAATAAACTTACCTTACCAGAAAGGAAGCTTCATTCTTGAAAGTGAAACATTAGCCCTGACTGGGGACTGGATGCCTGAGAGCATTGCTAATGAGCTGCAGGGCCTTTCACTTGTAGTTCACTAATTTGAATCCAGCCCAGCTCAGCAGAAATTTAAAAGTTTTCCCCATAATGGCCCATTTGGTGGGTCTCACTTCAAGCTCCCACATTACAAACTTGTATCCATTATCAACCAATTTACACTAATTGGCCCACTTGGAACAGAGGCCAAGAAATGCCCAGGTCATGGAGACAAGCCTACTTTTAGTCTGGCCCTTTGAGGAGGTCTCTCTGCCCTACCCCAGATCAAAGTGAGGCTGGCTTGCCAGGGTATCGTGTTTGGAAAATGTGACTTGCCGCTTCCTTGTAGATAGAGGATTTAATTAATCAAGGCTGTTAAACTGACACCTTTCATGACACAACTAGATCCACACATTGTTTGAGAGCTGAAGTTTGATTATATATATATTATTTGTAAATATGCAAATGAGCTAATTAATACATTTACATAAAATGTCACATGGAGCTGCACAAAATTTGGTCACATGTGCTGGGGCTGAGTGGGAAGCTGTTATTCCCAAACCCTTGGTGGTGGGTTGGGATGATGATGACGTGGAGATTACTGGCCCTGTCCAGGTGTCTGAGTAGTTTGCTAATATGTCTGAGTAGTTTTTGCGAATGGTTTAATATAGCTTCAGCTGTATAACTGTGTTCAGTTAAATTATTTCAACAACTGGCTGAGGGCATCCACACTATCCTTCTGGGAGCCATTTCAGGTTGGCTTTGGAATGCATGAAACAGGTATCTCATGATTCATCAGATCATATCCCCATCTGACCAAGTGGTTGAGTGGGTTAACCCTTTTCTTCCCTTTTTAGACTTGCATTTTGTCCTGGTTCTCTAGAAATGCCCCCAGTCTCCTCTGCGTTAATTTCCTGCTGTGAGAGTGATCACTGTATTTGATTCTGCATGCATCTTGTGGCATTTTGAAGATTTTCCCCATATTTTAAAGGTTACCTGAAAGGAGAAAACAAATAGTGTCCTATCTGCTGCTTTATAAAGTCTCAAAATATCTTTTTAAACACTTTTTTAAAACAAGAAATTCAGTTTTTGTCTACTGTTTTTCCTGGAAGACTCTTTATGGCTGGAAAACTAGTAGGATTATTAGATCACATGTAGGAAGGACGTGAACTTTTAACAGTTGGGAGAAGAATGGGGTTTAGACAGACTATTTAAAACACTTTGATATTGTTTAACACTCTCTAACTGATGAATAGTTGGGAGGAAATACAACATTTTTGCTCTTTCTAATAGAGACTGAGAAACTTGCTCCAGCTTCCTGATCCTCCAAGGGAAACATTGTTAAAACAGGAAACAAAAGACTTGTTTTGATACTTCAGAAATATCAGGAATAACATCTTTTTTTTTTTTTTTTTTGGTGGGGCGGGGGGAGGGAAGGAAAATATTTCAGGCCTTCTTTATACAGACTCAAGAAACAAAAAGGGCCCAAACTAATTTTCTGTTGGTTGCTGCTGCTGCTTCCATCTGCTCCGTGGTGTTGAGATTGACTGTTCTTCCCCCCGTGCTAAGGGTTCTTCTGAAGGTTTCTCTTGGGGTATCTCATTGCCTCTTACCAGTTGATTTCCATTTGATATCTTTATGTGGGAGCCTGTGTATTGGCAGCCAGAGTACATGGTCCAAGTACATTTAGTGTTTCTCATAGACTTTAAGGCCAGAAGAGACCATTAGGATAATCTAGTCTGACCTCTTTCACATTGTAGGCCAAAGAACACCCCCCCACACACCCGCGTAATAGACCCATAACCTCTGGCTGAGTTACTGAAGTCCTCAAATCATGATTTAAAGACCTTGTTACAGAGAATCCACCATTTACACTAGTTTAAGTCTGAAAGTGACCATGCTGCAGAGCAAGGTGAAAAACACCCAGAGTCTCTGCCAATCTGACCCGGGAAGAAATTCCTTCCTGACCCCAAATATAGTGGTCAGTTGGACCCTGAGTATTTTGGCAAGACCCAACAGCCAGAGACTCTTGGGAAAGAATTCTCTCCAGTAATTCAGAGCCCTCCCCATCTAGTGTCCCATCACTGGCCATTGGGGGATATTTGCTAATAGCAGTTGCAGATCAGCTATATGCCATTGTCATACCATCCCCTCCATAAATTTATCAAGCTCAGTTTTGAAGCCAGTTGGGTTTTTCGCCCCCACTTCACCCCTTGGAAGGCTGTTCCAGGACTTCACTCATCTGATGGTTAGAAACCTTTGTCTAATTTCAAGACTAACCTACTGCTTCTGGTAGCAATGAGCTGCTGGTTGTGACTTCTCTGATCTCTCTGTTGGTAATAAAGATTTTCCAGCCAGTGCCCAAAATCTTGTGTAGGCACTGTATTTTTTAAGGTATCTGGTTTTCTGTCTGACGTCTTGGTAGATCTCCAGGTTTTGCAGCTGTATGTTAGCATTGAGCTTTAGTTTGCATTGAAAATTCTGAGGTTTGTTCTGGTGCTTTATATATATATATGATTTCCATAGATTAAGTTAGTACATGCTATGGATGGCTTTCCAATCCTTGATGTCACTTCTTTTTTTAAGGTCTTTATTGGCCAATATGGTGCTGCCCAGGTAGATGAACTGCTCTACTTTCTTGATATTTTTGCCTTCTAATGTGATGTTTACTTGATATCTGGGTTTCAAGGATGTTTGTTTTAGCATAACTAATTTTGAGCTCTGCTTGGCCTGCAGTTGTTGCCAGGTTGTCTGTTTTTTTTTTTTTTGTATTTTTGTATTTTTGCGGGGGGTGCTGCTCAGTAGTGGAATACCATCAATAAAGTGTAGGTCTTCCAAGCTTTTACTGTCTGCCCATTCTATGCCAGTGTTTGTGTTGCTAATATACTTTATCAAGTCTGTGGAGATGTCAAACAACAGTGGGGATAAATTGCAGCCATGGTTCACACCTGAACCACTCCGCTGTCTGGTTTTTCACCTTTACAGAGCACTTCACATCTCTGTACATGGCTTTCATGACAACTTTGGCCGGGATTCCATAGGACTGAAGAATATTCCACAGTATGTGTCTGTGCAGGCTGTCAAATGCCTTTTAAAAATTGATGATGAATGGAGCTTGCCATTCTATATGTTTTTCTATGGTGGTCCTTATTGTGAATATCTGATCTACACAGGGATCTCTTAGTCCTGAATGCAGCCCATTCTTCTCTAAGCTTTGCACCCACTGCCTCTTTCATCCTGTGTAATATCAAGCTGCAGAAAGCTTTCCTTACAACAGAGAGTAGTGTAACCCCATCCAGTTGTTACAGGCAGTAAAATCACTCTTTTGGGGTATTCTGACAATGAGTCCATGTTTCCACTGGTCAGGAGGGGTGTCTTTTTCCTAAACTTCATTGAACAGTTCGGCCAGTTTCATTAGAATAATGGTCTAAAGTGCTTTTAGGATTTCTGTGTGATTTGGTCATCTCCCACCACTTTATTTTTACACTCTTGATTGCAGCCTGTACCTTGAGTGTTAAATTATTTTCCTTGAAATGGTCTAAAAGCTGTAATGAAGGCAGTGTTTAAAGCACTCTGTGGGGAAGAGGGGGTTCTGTTGGCTGGTGGGAGAAGAAGAGATTGACTTACACTTGAGCTCTATGTGGCTCTGTGGAGGTTCTGTCAGTCAGTCATTGTGGTGAGCTGCCTAATACCAGACTTGCATCTTATGTGTGAGTTCGTGAGAGGTGCATGCAGTGTCCTGAAGAGGCAAATGTTGCTCTGGAGACCATAGCTTGAATATAAGATCCCTGAAATCTTGTCATGAGAGAGATTTTATGAGTGGAAGAAGGAAGATGATGTGACCCAAAGTTCAGGCCATTTGAAGGAAGACAGAAGAAAGGGAGGAGGGCATTGTTAGGGCCTAGGGTTAGAATTTTGATTTTATGCTGTAGTATGGGTGGGCATAAATTGACGTCTGTGTCTCACCATTTAACCCTTTAGTGGCGGTTAATTTTCTGTCGACTAGGCTAGTAAGACTGACTGCAGTAGCGGTTACCATCATACTGTTTGATAAGAGAGAGTGGCTCCATGCATCTGAAGAAGTGGGTTTTTTACCCACGAAAGCTTATGCCCAAATAAATCCGTTAATCTTTAAGGTGCCACCAGACTCCTCGTTGTTTTTATAAGAGAGAGTGGAGACCCTTGTATGCTGCTGATTCAGCAGAATCTCCTGGAGATAATGTATTCAAAATGGATCAAGCTTGCATCCGAAGAAGTGGGTATTCACCCACGAAAGCTCATGCTGCAAAACGTCTGTTAGTCTATAAGGTGCCACAGGATTCTTTGCTGCTTCTACAGAACCAGACTAACACGGCTACCCCTCTGATACTATTCAAAATGGGTAACCCTCTACTGGGTTACTTTAAAATCTTTCCTTTTGAAGAATGATTTGTAATAGGTACTTTGCTATCTAATTTGTATTTTAAAAAGTTTAATTATGGAGTGAAGTGTGAATTGACTTTTCTTCACCTCCTGGATCTGGTGATTTCTCAGGGTCCGTTAGTGGAGCATGGTGTTCAGTAAATGTGGAAACTGAACAAGCCCTTTCACCTCAGAAAAGTAAGTTCCCTTCAGAAGAAGGTTGAACAGTGTGTCTTGTATCCCAATGCTTATGTTTTCTGAGATACAGTAGGGGTGATCTTTTTGGCTTTGTGATCCACTGATTGAATCATTTTCCAGAAGCCTAAACTTGCAGACTAATTTGCCAGAAGAGATTGGAACCTCCAGGATAAAGTATTTTGACATGAGGAAGTGTAGTGAACTTTGCAGTCACCATTTCCTCTGGGTACAGGATCCTGCTAATGATTCTGCTCAATGTTGCTGGGAGTGAAGTTTGCTTGTTAGTGTAATGAGCCTCTCAACACAAGTCTGAGTCCCAGATCGGAGGATCTTTTAGAATTGTCAGGGATTCCATCATGGTAGCGCGCTGGATGTTTCTGTGCAGATTTTCCAAACCCTACCATAGAGGTCTTGTGATTACTTGGACAAATCCCTTCACCTGTGCATACCTCAGTTCCCTCATCTATGAAACCTCCCTCACCAAGATGTGAGCTCATTACATAAAGTGTTTTGACATCCTTCATGGAAGGTGCTGCAGAAATGCCAGGGTAAGTGCATTTTGGAGGTGGGTGAAGAAATCCTATATCCCTTAACTCCTGAGGGTGTTTGTGAATCTTAACTAGTATTTGAAAATATTTGTCTGAAAAATGCTATATAAGTACAAAGTATTGTTCATCTAACTGAACGAGCCACCACTGGAGCCTGAAATCCTCTTGAGAATATTAATCTCCACGAGAAATTTTTGGAGTGAGGCCGGCTCCTTTGGTACTGGTGCCTTATTGTTCCTTCTGGCTGCCTCAGGTAGGTGCCATGCAAGTTGGAGTTGGTATTTTCATATGTGTACTTTTGGTCTGAGTGAGCAGGCGAGCTCAGCAGCCCCTTATCGAGCGCCATATACTTTGACTAGTGACCAGACAAACGCTGAAATAAACTAAGCAGCTCACTGAGATGAGGCTAGCTAGAGATAAAAGGAAAATGCTACTTTTACTGTGGCAGTCAAACCTGGCAAGCTGATTGAAACTTAATGTATGTATGTTTCCCCTGTACAGAAAGAGTGTGAGGGAGGGACATGTCCCTATTATTATGACATTATTTGTATTCCTGCCTTAGTCATGCACCAGGACCCCACTGTGCTCGGCGATATACTCCATCAACAAGAGTAGCCAACATTGCCAACCTCAAGAGATCAAAAATCCTGTCAGGCTCCAAAAAATTGACTTAAAAATATTGCTGGTTCTTTTTATTTGCTTTCTGTGTTTTGAGTCTTTAGGTTCACACTTGGGTCACATTTTCAAGCATTTTTCTGCAACCGTAAGAGTTAGAAACTCTTACTTGAAATGAAAGTTGATATTTTCATGTCATCAGCTGCCTCTAGGAGCTGGGGCTATAAGAAAAACACCAAATTTTGCAAGACTTGTAATAAAACCACAAGCACTGGCAACAAAGCTAGGTACAGTACACGTTCGCAAAATGGACAATCTGCATATTTTTAGCACTCTGGGCCACTTCTGAGAGAGCTTACCTGAGTGGAATGGTTATTAAAGTTCTTAATCTTCTTTTTGAATCAGGACTTTCCTGTTTGAATGGGGGATGGAAGTGTGATGAAACCATTTCTAAGTGCCTCTTAATTAGGGGAGAGTTTTCTCTCTAGCCTTTTGCAAAAATTGAAGCATATATTTAAATCTGAAGACATTGCTGACTTCCAGGACAAAATTCAGTGCCTTCCCTTCTGGAGTGACAGGTTTTGGATTATTTTGGGGGTTTGAACTCTAAGTTAGGCAGGAACAGGAGGTCTGGAGGGGTTACTGTATGTATTATTAAAAAGCGACAGAGTCCTATGGTACCTTATAGACTAACAGACATATTGGAGCATAAGCTTTTGTGGGTGAATGCCCACTTCGTCGGATGCATACAGTGGAACTTTCCAGAGGCAGGTATAAATATGCAGGCAAGAATCAGCCTAGACATAACGAGGTGAGGTTAGTTCAGTCAGGGAGGATGGGGCCCTCTTCTAGCAGCTGAGGTGTGAACACCAAGGTGGGAGGAACTGCTTTTGTAGTTGGCAAGCCATTCACAGTCTTTGTTTAATCCTGAGCTGATGGTGTCAAATTTGCAAATGAGCTGAAGCTCAGCAGTTTCTCTTTGAAGTCTGGTCCTGAAGTTTTTTTGCTGCAGAATGGCTATTTTTAAATCTGCTATCGTGTGTCCAGGGAGATTGAAGTGTTCTACAGGTTTTTGTATATTGCCATTCCTAATATCTGACTTGTGTCCATTTATCCTTTTATGTAGGTACTGTCCAGTTTGGCCGATGTACATAGGCAGAGGGGCATTGCTGGCACATGATGGCATATATTACATTGGTGGATGTGCAGGTGAATGAACCGGTGATGTTGTGGCCGATCTGGCTAGGTCCTGTGATGGTGTTGCTGGTGTAGATATGTGGGCAGAGTTGGCATCGAGGTTTGTTGCATGGATTGGTTCCTGAGTTAGAGTTACTATGGTGTGGTGTGTGGTTGCTGATGAGAATATGCTTATGGTTGGCAGGTTGTCTGTGGGCAAGGACTGGCCTGCCTCCCAAGGCCTGTGAAAGCAAGGGTTTGTTGTCCAGGATGGGTTGTAGATCACTGATGATGCGTTGGAGAGGTTTTATAGAAGAGAACCTTATAAAAACAAATTGAAGAAAAGTGACAGTGTGTCCCTAATCTGAGGATCAACCCAGCCCTGAGACTTGCCTTTTCTCAAGCAGTCTTCTCCTCCTTTCTCTAGCAGTACCTCCTTACAACCTTTGCCCTGAACAGTGAATACCTGTGAAAGGGGAGGAGAAGCTGGGGGTAACCCCTTGTGTGCTAGATTCCAGGTAGTGCCGCTACACCCTTATGCAATATATGTCATAGGAAGCTCTTTAGGGGGTGACTATTCATTATTTCACTACTCAATTACAGAGGTCAGGAGTTACTTAAATTTACCTTAGTCTCCTTTAATTTCTGCTCTTACTTTGAACATTCATTATCTTTAACTTTTTGTTTTTTTCCCTTCCTTCATTTCTGTCCTTTCTTGTTTTTCCTTTGTACTAGGTCAGTCTATTGATTTTTGTCCTTTGTTGTTGTTTTGTTTTTTTTTTAGCTCTGTATTAGTCAGTCACTACTTAAAATTATCAGCAACTTCCACAACTTTTTTTTTTTAAAGTTTCCAATATCTGATTTAAAATTACCAGTTTGAACTGACCATTGGTTGACATGTAATGTTCATTTCTCTACTGCATTAGTTAAGTTTTTCCCTGACTACAAGAGCAGAAGATGAAAGACTTCTGGTTAGTGGATTCATCCATGTCCTCACTCAGCATGGCCCCCTATATAAATCTCAATCGTTGGCTTCCTCTAGCAGCAGGAACAGAGATTCATATGATGCTATGGTCATTCAATCAGTGTTGCAAGTGCTTTAATCTTTTCCATTCCATTCCATAAATGCTTTCTTCCCTGTTCTGAATTGTAGATCTCTGGAGTCCCCATTGTTATAAGGGCAGGGGAAGAAGAGAGGTCATCCCATCCAGTTAGGTGTTAGTTGTTCAGTGATGATGCACCCTGTTATTCCTAGAGATTCTGAAGGACATTTTGTACGTAGCCCTAGTGGGGAGGTGCAAATTTGAAAGCCTTGAGTGCAGTTGGGGAAAATGAAGTATAGGATGGAAGACAGAGAAAAATGTGGATATTGGCTGGTTACCAATTGTGGTGATCTTGCTAAAACAAGGAGAGCTTTTATTCAGCAATTCATTTATTTTTTTACCTCTGATGCAACAGAAATCAAAGCTGGCTGTTGGTGGCAGCCTGCAGTTTTGTGTTCTGCTGACTGCTGAACAGTTGCAGAGCCCTACATCCCTTCATGAAAAGTGATCGTTTGACCTCTGCAGCCTCTTCACACATCTCATACAACAACAGCAACTGGCTACTTGACAGACAAGTGAAGGTACGGTCACCTCTGATACAAAGAGGTACCGCATATGACCTGAGGGTTGGGGCAGAAATCTAGCATTCTGTGAGGCTGTGGATACTTAATCTTTTTTTTTGTTTCGCTTCATAGCAGCCACACAATAGTGTAACACAAACATCTACTTGGTTGCTTTATTTTGCTCTATTTGCTGTATTGACGTGAGTTAATAGGGCAGAAGCAGAAGCAGAAGACAGGCTGGGCTCAAAGCAGAGAGATTTTATGACAAAAGGGATTGTAAAATAAGAATTACAGTACAAAGGGTGAGTACAGAAGGGAGCTAATGGCTGGCCAGACCACACGGTGGGCCTGCAGTAGAGAGAATCCCAGAGCCTTAAACTCCTTTTTGAATGAAATATTTTTTCTTCGTTTTCAGCAAATTAACACGTCACAAAATCATAGAATGTCAGGGTTGGAAGGGACCTCAGGAGGTCATCTAGTCCAACCCCCTGCTCAAAGCAGGACCAATCCCCAGACCTCTAAATGGCCCCCTCAAGGATTGAATTTACAACCCCTGGCCAATGCTCAAACCACTGAGCTATCCCTCCCAGCTGGTCCTGCCATCTCTTCCCTATGGTGCTGATGATCCTCTTTATTGCTTATATGGAAATTGAGGTTTAGGCTAGACCTGTTTAACAACTTCCCCTGACATGCCTGGTTTAAACACACTTTAATCATAATTTTAGCTTAAATCCATAACTCTTAATACCCACCACATACATACACTGTGCAAGAATATTAACGATCAGAGAGTTATTAGTTTCCAAAAGATATTTCACGTCATTTTTTTTTACAAACATTATTACAGTAGTGTGTAGGGTGTATGGTGAATGTAGTGGTGCTTAGTGTCAAAAGATTTTTAGTACTTGTCACAAAGCTATTTTCATATTGCTCTTTTATGAGTCATTATTTGATAGAAGGATCATTTTATTAAAGCAGAGAGCCTCCATTTTTAATGACTTTAGGCCCACATACTCCCTTGATTTGGCACTATACAGTATGTTAAAAAAATGGAAATGGGTGTTTTAAACAAGATCTCTAAATCTACAGATGATTAGAAGTTGAAAGCAGGACAAATTCTGATTAACAGTGTATTAAGATCCGAAATGATTTAGATGATTGACCAATTGGCATATGCAGTGCAAAGTGGAAAAGTTTGAAAACAAATAGTTTGGAAAAAAGGAACGAATTAAAAAATATGAGCTTGTGATACACACAGATAATAGGATTTGGGGGGGTTCTTGTGTTCAATTGTTAAAACATCATCCCAGTGTGCAGCAGTGGTCTGAAAGTCAAGTGAAATATTTGGTTGCATTAGCAAATGGTTTGAACATCAAACAAGTTAATAGTGTTACTGTACAAGGCATTGTTGGATCCTCATTTAGAATGGCAGTGAATTTTAAAAAGGATATTGACAGGGCTTAAAGTCAGCTGGAGCCGAGCTCTGGTAAATATTTTCAAACTCACAGGAGCCCTGGCACCGCTCTACAGGGCTGAAGACCTGAGCCCCGGGGCTCCAGGAAATACTCGTGGAGAATTTAAGCCCTGTATATTGATATTGCCTTAGGCAGAGAGTAGCCTCGGATAACACATTAGAGCAAGTGTAAAGAACCCAAGTTGTTGGGGCAGTTTTAGAAAGTTGGTCTGCTGCTCACTGAAAAGTAGATGAAAGGAGACATATGATATCTTCTTAATTATGAAGAGAATGAGTTTAGATCAGATGTGGGCAAACTACAGCCTGTGGGCCCGTCCCGCCCGGCCCCTGAGCTCTCGGCTGGGGAGCCTAGTCCCTGGCCCCTCCCCTGCTGTCCCCCCTCTCCCGCAGCCACGCTGCCGCGTGGGGTGAGCTTTGGCCTGCCGCTCCCGCTGGGGGCGTGGGGAGCGCAGCTGGCTCTGGCCGGTTGTCGCGACTGCAAGCTCCTGCTGCTGGTAAGGGGATGGGGAGTGAGGGGATCCTGGGGGGCAGTCAGGGTGGAGGGGGCGGTTGGATGGGGCGGAGGTTCTGGGGGAGTGGTCAGGGGCTGGGGAATGGGGAGGGTTGGAAGTGGGAGTCCCAGGGGGCCTGTCAGGGGGTGGGGACGTGGATAGGGGTCGGGAGGGCAGTCAGGGGACAGGGAGCGGGGGGCGGTTGGATAAGGCGGTGGGATCTCAGGGGGCAGTTAAGGGTGGGGGGTCCCGGGAGGGGGTGGTCAGGAGATAAGGAGCAGCCGGCGGTTGGATACGGGGTGGGAATCCCGGGGGGGGGGCTGTCAGGGGTGGGGGTGTGGATAGGGGACAGGGAGAAGGGGGGTTGGATAGGGGGCAGGGGTCCCGGGAGAGGGTGGTCAGGGGACAAGGAGCAGCCGGCGGTTGGATACGGGCTGGGAATCCCGGGGGGGGCTGTCAGGGGTGGGGGTGTGGATAGGGGACAGGGAGAAGGGGGGTTGGATAGGGGGCAGGGGTCCCGGGAGAGGGTGGTCAGGGGACAAGGAGCAGCCGGCGGTTGGATATGGGCTGGGAATCCCGGGGGGGGCTGTCAGGGGTGGGGGTGTGGATAGGGGACAGGGAGAAGGGGGGTTGGATAGGGGGCAGGGGTCCCGGGAGGGGGTGGTCAGGGGACAAGGAGCAGGGGGGATTGGATGGGTTGGGGGTTCTGAGAGGGGCAGTCAGGGGTGGGAAGTGATAGGGGGTGGAGGCCAGGCTGTTTGGGGGGCACAGCCTTCCCTACCTGGCCCTCTATACAGTTGCACATCCCCGATGTGGCCCTTGGGCCAAAAAGTTTGCCCACCCCTGGTTTAGATGATAGATTATTTAGATAGCATGACAGAGTGCTGGGAATGAGCAAGTGAACCAGCACTCTGGTCACTGTTTAACCAGTTAGGCTCCTGGAAGGGCCTGATTAAGGAGCGAAGTCATTATCAGATAAGATTGGGGCTGGGAAGCTAACGAGCTAATTAGCCTATTAACAATGAGACTGGATAAAAGAGGTGGTGAACCAGGGGTCTCGGTGGGGAAGTGAAGTGAGTGAGAAAGAACAGTAGGGCCCAATAAAAGGGAGTTTAAAGGAGACTTTTTAGTCAGTTGTCAATTGTAAATGTTTCCCTAATGCCACAGGTGGATTAGGAATTAAAAAGCTAGAGCTTCTGTTAAACATTAGGAAGCTAGGAGTGAATGGGATGTTCAAGCAGCTCTGTTTGATGCAAAGGATGATAAATGTACGGCATAGTTTATGGAGGAAGGAGACTGAAGCACTGGGTAGGTACAGTGTACGGTCTATTTATTTGGCCAGGCTTTTG
Organism: Mauremys mutica; assembly: GCF_020497125.1. Taxonomy (NCBI): domain Eukaryota; kingdom Metazoa; phylum Chordata; order Testudines; family Geoemydidae; genus Mauremys; species Mauremys mutica. The sequence goes on along the minus strand of NC_059082.1, from coordinate 75,129,584 downwards.
ATTAGTTTTCTAACTGGGTTTTGTGGTTTTTGGTAGCAAGTGGTTAGCAGGTGGTTCTGTTATATTCAGGTGATTGGTAATTGATTGTTTTTATTGATGTCAGGTGCCTTGGCAATGAGCACAAATATACATTAAAAAAATATAATGAGACCCTGACTAGTTGAGCTCTCAGAATGCTCCTGCTGTGTCGGGGGGGGGGGGGAATTTGGGTAGAACTAGAGGGACAGAGAAGTCTCATTCAGTGAAACGAAGACAAAAATATTAAAAGTATGCCTCAGATTAATAATGTAATACTCCATAGTTTCTCATGTGAGAGAGAACCCCAGTGGGAGTCTTTTGATCTCAGTGACTATGATCATCTCAGGAGAACAGAGAGAGAGCAGCAATAAATGAAGCTTCCTTTTTACACCGGCTCAAATCTCATTTGTTCAGTGGGTGAAAACTTTTATAGCTATACATGCAGTAAATGGACCCCTGCTTGGATGATATGGAGATACGATGATAGGACAATGATACAGGTATATATGTAAATGTCTTGGTGGGTGTGCATTTCACATTGAACTTTAAATGGGGCATAATCTAGTTGGACTAAAGGCTTACTGACAGGTATTGACTTTTTTAAATTGGGTAGTGTCTTAGGGGAGAGAGGTTTTCAACTTGGAAAACAGCTGTTGCTGCTGAAGATTCAGTCTACAGAACTGGCAGAAATGGGTGGATATAATGGATTTCTGCAGACTCTGAGGGCATGTCCACACTTGCCATTTGAAGCGCAAAAAGTCCCTTTTTTTGTGCAAAAACTGCAGGGGTGTCTACACTTACTAATGACTTTTTGCGGTGAAACTCAGTTTCACCGCAAACAGAAAATCACCTCCACAAGAGGTTAACAATTCTTACCGGTGATACTGATGTGGTGATGTGCAAGTGAAGACACGTTCTTCTTGTCTACACAGATTTTAGCCTTCAAAGGATATCCCACAGTGCCTAGGTGACCACTCTGGCCAGCAGCTCTGCTGCTCTGATGCCAGGTAAACAGACGTCCACCCCTCCCCCTGTAAAGCCCCAGGAATGAATAATAGTAAATTGTATGGTGCATATCAGCTGTAGCATTTTAGGCATCTTATGCATAACAAGATAAAACTCATTAAAACACTAAAACATACTGAAGATAAAATTGCATAAATTCAGATTAAATCATAGCAAGCACCATGGCAAATGCTTTTCTAAATAGTCACCAAACTTCTTGTAAAGTAGCCTGAATCTGTGGTGTTTCTTGCTTACAAAGGGAGGGCATGCCACAGACTGCAGGCAAGTGGTACTCAAATATGCAGAGTACCTGAACTGTCTTTGAAAATCTTACACTTTCTGCCCCTAGAGGTGAGATGGGAGGTGTCAGAAACTCTGCAGGGGATTTGGAACCCAGTACATCTCAGGTTTTAAATGTTTTAGTACCTAAGGCTGGGTTTTTCAAAGGGTTTTAAGAGATATGCATGCCTAAATCCCATTGAATTTCACAGAGATTTGGTCACTTAACTTACTTAGGCTGCTTTGAAAATTCCACCCTTAAACTCTATTCAGGGTATGGCTACACTTGCAAATTTGCAGCGCTGCAGCAGGGTGTGAAAAAACACCCTCTGCAGCGCTGCAAATTGCGGCGCTACAAAGCGCCAGTGTAGTCAAAGCCCCAGCGCTGGGAGCGCGGCTCCCAGCGCTGTCCGTTATTCCCCACAGGGAGGTGGAGTATGGACAGCGCTGGGAGAGCTTTCTCCCAGCGCTGGCGCTTTGACTACATTTAGCGCTTCAAAGCGCTGCCGCGGGAGCGCTGCCGCGGGAGCGCTTTGAAGCGCTAATGTAGCCATGGTCTCAGTCACCATTAGGCAAAGCAAAAGAATGACAATAAGGGTATGTCTACACTACGAAATTAGGTCGAATTTATAGAAGTCATTTTTTTAGAAATCATTTTTATACAGTCGATTGTGCGTGTCCCCACACAAAATGCTCTAAGTGCATTAAGTCGGCGGACTGCGTCCACAGTACCACAGCTAGCGTCGACTTCCGGAGCATTGAACTGTGGGTAGCAATCCCACAATTCCCGCAGTCTCTGCTGCCCATTGGGATTCTGGGTTGAGATCCCAATGCCTGATGGGGCAAAAACAGTGTCACGGGTGGTTCTGGGTACATGTCGTCAGGCCCCCCTCTCCCTCCCTCCCTCTGTCCCTCTCTCCGTGAAAGCAACAGCAGACAATGGTTTCGCGCCATTTTTCCTGGGTTACCTGAGCAGACGCCATACCACGGCAAGCATGGAGCCCGCTCAGCTCACCGTCACCGTACATCTCCTGGGTGCTGGCAGACGTGGGACTGCATTGCTACACAGCAGCAGCTCATTGCCTTTTGGCAGCAGGCAGTGCATTACGATTGGTAGCCATCATCATCGTACTCCTAGGTGCTCTTTTAGCTGACCTCAGTGAGGTCAGTCGGGGTGCCTGGGCAGACTTGGGAGTGACTCAGCCAGGTCATTCCCATCTTCTGCCGACCACCCAGGAGATGACGATGGCTAGCAGTACTACTGCACCGTCTTCTGGCAAGCAGCCAGGAGATGATGATGGCTAGCAATCATAATGCAGCATCTTCTGCCGAGCACCCAGGAGATGATGATGGCTAGCAGTCGTACTGCACTGTCTGCTGCCAGCCTAAGATGTAAAAGATTGATGGAATGGCTCAAAACAAGAAATTGACCCGATTTGTTTTGTGAAATCAATGGCCTGCTAAACCCAGGGTTTTGAGCTCAATCCTTGAGGTGGCCATTCTGTGTGACAGTTGTTTGTGTTTCTCCTTGGTGTGTTTCTCCACCCCTTTTGTTGATTTTAATTCCCTGTAAGCCATGTCGTCAGTCGCCCCTCCCTCTGTCAGGACAATGGCAGGCAATTGTTTCGTGCCTTTTTTCAGCGTAGAACCAGACGCTGCAAAAGCAAAACCAGGCAAGGAGGCGACGACAGCGCGGTGACAAGAGTGATGAGGACATAGACATGGACATAGACTTCTCACAAAGTCTGGGCCAGGCAGTGTGCCCTGGCAATGTGCACATCATGCTGATGAGTTCTGCATGAGCTCTGTGTGGTCACCTGTGCTGATCAGCTTGCCACGCTGGCCAAACAGGAAATGAAATTCAAAAGTTTGCAGGCCTTTTTGTGTCTACCTGGCCAGTGCATCTGAGTTGAGAGCACTGTCCAGAGCGGTCACAATGGAGCACTCTGGGATAGCTCCCAGAGGCCAATACCGTCGAACTGCATCCATGCTACCCCAAATTCGACCCGGCAAGGCCGATTTCAGCACTAATCCCCTCGTTGGAGGTGGAGTAAAAAAATCAATTTAAAGAGCCCTTTAAGTCGAAAAAAGGGCTTTATTGTGTGGATGGGTCCAGGCTTAAATCGAGATAACGCTGCTAAATTCGACCTAAAATCGTAGTATAGGTTTTACTAAGCCTAATCTCTCTTCCCAGTCTCCTCTAGAGTCTAGTCAATGGTTCAAATGCTGAGTTTCTGTCCCAGATGCAGGTGATGGATCCATTTCAAGCAGACCTTACTGTATCCAGAATGCATTGCAACATTTTTACTGTAGTGTGAAGGAATGCATTGTGACTGCAAGATCAGTATAAGAAGGGCTGCAGTCTGGTAACATTTATAAGATGAAAAAACAGTCCTGTCCCTTGTGGCCCAAGCTGACACTTGATTTTTCTAAAGACCGCACTCGGTTGAGGATCACACCTAAAGTGTGCAGCCGCTCAGTCTGCTGAAGCTTCTTCCCATCAAAATCAGGAGGCCTGGGGAAAATGTTGCTCTTTTCACACCACTTGCCTGAACCAATTATCATAATTTCAATTCTTTTGAGATTCAGTCTCTGCGAGTTGTCAGCTACTGCTGAATTTCAGTAATATAATTCCTTAGACCTCACAGGCCTCCTCTCAAAGTTGGACAGTAGAGGAAATGTAGCTGGCTGTGGGTTGCATAGTAATGATTATCCAAAAGCCATATCTTTCAGATATCCCACTCAAAGGTGGTAGAGATGCAAAAATGTATTGGAGTCTGAACTGTTTCTGAGAGTACATCTTTTACAATCTCAGCCAAGGTGACAAAAAATTCCCCTCCTTCAGTGGCTGGGTCCACTTTGTCTCCTAACCAAAACCAGTTCAGTACTGTCCTGTTCATACACCTCAGATGAGCAAGCAGAACACAGTGATAAATCATACTGAAAGCTGCAAGCAGATGATGTAATATAACCATCTCTCTCCCTTTTGTGCTAGCCAGATCATTCAGAAACCTGATAAATGCAGTCTTGCTACTTTCTACACATTTTGATTAATAAGATTTTGTACTTTAGAATTTGATTTTAGAAAAACATGTCTGTCCTTAAGCCTCTGGGCACATTTACACTAATAGAACATAATTTAACATTTTGCTGCCCGCTATTGGCTGCAACAAAGAACAATCCTCAAATTTACAACTACTCTCTGCCACCACAAAATGGACACACAAGTATGACAACCGCAGTCTGAAACTTGAGCAGTTCTACAAACAATGCATCCGTCACAGTTAATCTGTCTCCAAAAAAAGCAAAGCCTTTGTGAACAGATCAGGTTTTCATTGTGGCCTAAAGGTTAACAAACTCAAGCTGCTCTTGGACCAATAGGAGAAGCAAGTACCAGAGTAAAAGACTGTCAATCTGGACTGGAATTTCATAGGTTGTTACTTTCCAGATGTTCTTGTGGCTTTATTGACACAGCCTTTTTCTAGTTCTGCATCTTAACCAAATGCTACGTGGCAAGTTACAGACTGGTTGATAATCACAGTAATTTTCAGCACAGCTGGATAAAGCAAGTCCTCTATTTAGATAGAATTAAAAAAAAGCAAGCATCATAGCTATTGCCTTTTCTAAAGTCATGGCAAAATGCCCTTGCTGCTGTGGTGGCGCGAGTATTGACAGTTTGGGCATTGGTGGCAATAAAAAAGGGAATTTATTGGCCAAGGATACAGGCCATATGTGGAGGGATGGACTTATGTCAGTGGTTCTCAAACTGGGTTGGGACCCCAAAGTGGCGTTTGACTTGCTGGGGCTTGGGGCTGAAGCCAAAGTCCGAGTCCCACTGCCCAGGGCTGAAGCCCACAAGCTTTGGTGCTTCCCAAGGCGGTGGGGCTTGGGTTTTGGCTTTGGCCCCCCTGCTCGGGGTGGTGGGGCTTGGGCTTCGGTCCCCCTTCCTGGGATCGTGTAGTAATTTTTGTCGTCAGAAGGGGGTCGCGGTGCAATGAAGTTTGAGAACCCCTGGACTAGGTTAATCTCACTGGACATGTTAATCTTGTAGCTGAATCATAAACCGGTCAGAACTAGCTCTAGTAAATTAAGAAATGTGTAATATCCCAATCTCAAAATAATCCTCTAGATTGCATGGCAGAGCACTGAATCATTAGGTCACCTTGCTGTCTTACTAAGTAACTGATTGCATTGTGCTCCAAAGGCAACTAACTGTTTTGGATTTACATTCCTAAAGTTGGCCAACCCTGAAACTACCCAAGGTAAATCAGTCTAATCTTCTTTGCCCTTCATTTGAAATTTTTGAGAACCCCAAACCACGGACATCTGAGAAACCAAGATGGTGTTAGTTATGCTCTCAGGATGTTAATGGCAGTGGTTAGTACAATATTGTAAAATTTGTCTACTTTGTTAGCATCTCCAAGTCAAAGAAGCGAAATTCAGATTTTAAGTTTCTCACCAAGTTTTATAGTTAGTTAATAAATACTTTGTTTGAAACCAGAGACATTTTGGAAAAAACCCCAAAATGTTTAGAGTCCATAGTCCAGAAGTTGTAATGAAGAGCATTATCATCAGATTTCTTTTTTCGTGATTGACTATATAAACTCTTTGGGTGTGACCCAGACCACCAGCAAAGTCTACGATGTTGCCCCGTTGCAATTGCTATACAGCCACTCTAAATCCATTCCAGCAAGTCCATTAGCTAGTAGAACTTGATAGCTAACTGACTGGAGTTCTGCTCTTCTTGGACACTGAATTCTCTTATAAACAGGGGCTCTCTGGTTTAGTGCTTTGATGAATGCCATGCTGACATGTGACCAATCAATCCGGAGAATCCTAAAGCTTTGTCCTACCATGCATGTAAAGACCAGATGCTCAGTATATCTCGTCTTACACCTGAGCTATGCTCTACATTCATTATGAGATCAGATTAAAACTGATTAAATGTTCACTGTGTATTTATGTTTGCTCCATTTTGAAGTGAGGTCACTGCTCATTTCATTAATTTTCTTAGGAAAATTGAATATGCTTTTAACTTCTCCAGTGTTTTGTAATACCCAATTAGATGCCTGAAAATAAAATTTCTCTCTACTGACTTGGTGATTTTTCTGGTTGCCAGACAGTGGGTTTTTTGTTTCAAATGTCCAAATGGTCTAGGATTGTTCACAGGTTGGTTGGTTAATGTCTCAGGTAATCTTACTAAAAGTTGCTGATTACTGGGTTTGAAAATTCGTCCATTATATACTGAATTGCTTTCTGCTAGAAAGAAGAGATTTCTGAAGTAATAGGGTATTTTTGCAGTATGCTTGCAAGTTTCCACTGAGAGAGGGGCTCATCCATGTCATCTCAAACTCTGGACAGAATTTGGTGTACATTAAAAAACCAACAAATCCCTAATTCAATTGCAGCGTGGGTTTTTAAAATCCTCCTTTTTGTATCTGGGAGTAACTCCGATGAAGTGGGCTGTAGCCTACGAAAGCTGATGCTCAGATGAATTTGTTAGTCTCTAAGGTGCCACAAGTACTCCTGTTCTTTTTCCGTTAGTGGCTTGCTTTGTTTTGCTATGCCTGTGTGTTCTTTCTTTGCTCCAAGAAGTGAGCTGAAACCATCAAGTCTCACAATAGCCTATTGGATGGTGTGTTGCTGGTTGCTGCATGGTGTGTTGCTGTATGATTGAAATATGACCACATACATCATTGTTGCTACCACTGTTAGATAGTTGCAACAAATCTTGTACAAAGTATGTCATGTAAGGTGTCAATGGAAAAGTTATGATTGGCTAAATATGATTATCCTGTTTAAATCCATATGTTATCACTTTTGCTGAAGTTATGAATATTGACTATGTATCTATGTCTTAAATGTGTTGTTCCTGGGATAACACCCAGTTTACATCCAGCCTAGCCAGCACATTGTGAATGGACTATTCAAGTTTAATGGCCCATTAAAGGACACTTCACTCTAACAGTGGGCCACAGAAGAAGCTTGTCCTACCTGGTGAGTTTTCTATGGGCGTCTCAGCCAGAATATGGATAATGGCTGCCCCTGTGGGTCAGCAAGCTGTGTAAGGACATGTGATGTATTCATGTGACCCTGGACTCCATTTTGTGCCAGTAATTTTCCACAAACTGCTGAGAGCTTCATTTTGGGACAGTAAAATTCCAAGCACATGGCAGAGGGTATAAAAGACCCTTGAATCATCTCCATGTTGCCTCTTTCCTGCTCTGATTCTCTGGGCTGTGGACTTACAACTAAAAGGAGCATTCTAATCTATGGACTGAGGATCTTCCAGTCTTTTGGAAGTTACTGTAGACTTTACAAGCCAGCAGTTTATTCCATCACTGCTACAAAACTCATACAAGAACTTTGCAATGATTTGTATGTATATGATCTATTAACCATTTTAACCTGCTTCTTCTTTTCTCGTATCAATAAAACTTTAGATTTTAGTTACTAAAGCATTGGCAGCAGTGTGATTATTGGGTCAGATCTGAGTTATATATTAACCTGGATATGTGGCTGATCTCTTGAGATCAGAAGAACCCTTTGTTTGATTAAATTGGTTTTCGATAATCACTCATCATAAACTCTAGTGTCTGGGTGGTGAAATAAGGGCTGGAATGCCTAAGGAGACTTCCTTTTTGACGACTTGTTAACCAGTGTGGTGAGGCAGAAGTTCACTTTTGTTACTGACTTGGTATATCTAATTGTAACCCTTCTGCCCATCTGAGTTAGCAGCAACAAGGGCTGGGTTTAGTATCTAGGGGTTCCGTTTCAATAACGCAATGCAAAACCGTTTTGAGCCCCCACCCAGTGACCTGGGACAATTACTTACCACCCCCCGGGCGCCTCTAGGAGGCAATACTTGCCCTCTCGCAAGCACAGAGTCTGAGTGTAACAAAATCCTTTTAATAAAGGAGGGAAACAATGCGGCATTATGTTGGGGAAACACCACAAACCGGATTTATAACACAAACCATGAGCAAAAGACCCACTCCCCAAGTAAGTTTGGCAGTATCCTTTTCCCCTCAGGGTCTTAAGTTCAACCACCCAAAAGATCACCCCAAAGTCCCAAAAGTTTCTTGAGTCCAGCAACCCCAAAATCACCCAAAAGTCCAACAATCCAAAAGTCTCTGTCCCTGGTCAATTCAGACCCAGAGTTCAAAAGTTTATCTGCAGAGTTCTACCCCTCCTCTCCAGGTGGGTGGAATTGGTGGGGGAGAAAGGGGCATGCGAGGTGTTAAGGGGCACCTTACATGGTCCGAGGCCAACTGCCCCACCTCTCCGTGGGGTCCTGCTGCAGCCTTTGCCTGCTCCACCAGTCATCCCGTGAGCTGCTTCAGCCGTCCACGAAGTTCTCCACTCTGCCCCGCTTTACTCCATTCGCTGTCTCACAGACTGCTCCGCTCCGCATCCTATGGGCTGCTCCAACCGTCCCGCAAACTCTGCCAGCTGCTTAGCAATAGATCTTCAGGCCCCCCCACTAGTTAACATAGCACTCAGTAATTTCAGTTCTTAGTAGTTTTCACTCTTCAGTGATTTTAGCTCTTAGTGATTTCTGCTTGTAGTAGGGGAGCCCTGGTGCTGGTGCACCCTTGGCCCAAAGTGAATTTAGCACAGCAGCTGTAACTAGACTCTTAATGGAATCAAAATTAGTTCTGCTATTCAACAGTGGAGAGAGGAGGAGGAGCAATTGGTTTTTCAGGCCCATACCATCAGGTACACATGCCTGTCCCCAGCCTTTCTCAATTCACTGGGTTTTGGAACCCATGTCCCTTGTTTAGCAAATGCTATTTAGGTGATGGTGAGTCCCTCCATCATAAAACAGTTCCACTGGCCTTGATTTACATAATCAAGGTAACACTTCATTCTTCCTGCCCCAATAACAGAGAAATGGGGATCCCACAGCAGCCAGAGTGACCATTTGGGCAGCTATGGGCTCATGCTAGGTGGGGTGGGTGTGCCTATGCAAACAAGATCAGCCCTTGAAGTTTTTTTCCCACAACTCACCACCAGACGTCAGGGTAGAGCTCATCCTGACTCTGCTTACATAATGATAGAATAACCATCAGTTTGGGGTGAGTCTGCCCTATTTCTCATCAGTTTGTCCTGATTCTGGTATTCTCAGCTGTGACCCACTGAGGCACGGTGACAGATAGTTACAGTTTTGTCACTGTTTGACCATGGCTGGATTTGAAACAGTCGTTTTGTAGTGAAAACCCCTTGCATCCGACGAAGTGGGTATTCACCCACGAAAGCTCATGCTCCAATACGTCTGTTAGTCTGTAAGGTGCCACAGGACTCTTTGCTGCTTGTCTTTAAGGTGCCACAAGTACTCCTGTTTTTTTTGCGGATACAGACTAACACGGCTGCTACTCTGAAACCTGACAGCTGCCCCTCTGATACTTGTGTCCAATTGCTAATCACCAGACCCTTCCAGTTCTTCCAGAAACCCACTTGAGGATAAATGTAAGTGATGCATGCTCTTTTTATAATGTACAGTGCCTTTTCAGGTACATATAAAAGTGTCTCCTCTGGAGCCCAACTTGGCTGTTTTATGTTTCAGGAATTTGTGTCTAGGAACTCAAGGATGAGCTGAATCTCAGATTAGAATGATAGCTAAAAATTGTGGGTGATGTGTAGATGAGCCTTTGCTTGCTTGCACCTGTGGATGTGCACCTTTAGCTCAGAGAATTTGCCTGTGGGTCTGGATTTTAATCTTGCCTCCATCTTCCTATATTTTAACGAGGTGTTTTTCCTTTGTATTTAAGATAGGCCTTCGGGAAACTTATTCTGTCCTGATACTCCCTATGCTGTACCTGCACTTTATTTTCTGGGCCTGTCAGTCCAGCCTCTTTGCTTTAAGAAAAATAAAATCTATTTGAATCTGTCTTGTGCTGCTTCTATGCATAGGCAAAGTGATCCATATCTAAGGGATCTTGTCTAATAGCTGCTTTTTTAATTGTAATATTTGTCTTGTAGAGAGTTTCTCTGAGATCATAGTTGATTTTCTTAAACCTTTTTCCTATTGACTTTTTTCACACTGGCCTGTGATGTCTTAATATCTGCATTTCAGTTTGAATAATTTCTGTGCTGTATTTTCCTAGGATGTTCCCATTGATTTTTAAGGCTTGGCTGGCTTGATGTTTTGCTGATTTTAAAAGGGTTTGTGGTAGAAAAATGTAGGGCAGTCAGTTCCTAAAGTTGGTGGGCTCCTTCTGACATATACTGTTTTACGTGTGCATTGAATTCCTTTAGCTTTTACTTTTTCATCATGAACCTTGACTTCCTTTCCCTGCTATATGATTGCATAACAAGGTGCTTGCACTGCTTTTTTTAACCACATCTGGGGCTTGTGGGAAATGTAAACAGTTACTGTTTGCAAAGGGAAAACCTAAGGAATTTCAGGAATATATTGACTCTCATCAGCAGGTGGGAAAGGAGGAGAAAGAACAGGTTTCTTCTAGGTACATATGTACATACCCTCTCACCTGGATTGCAAATGTCATTTTATTAGACAAGCTGGCACAACACTTCGAATAGCTCACAAAGTTTGTGCTCCCCACACAATGTCTCCCCAGACAATGTCTCTGAAATTAATTTGTGCCTTTTTATATAGAGAGAACACCATAAAATATCCTAGTATATAAAACAGTGCTACAAATATTTTTGGATTGTTGTATTGGAAAATTTGAGTGAGAATATATCATCTTATGTTTATAAATCTCTCCCACACAAAATATCAATTTGCCAATACCAACAAACATGCAATTAGATCTATCTTAAATTGTCACTAAAATGGTCACTCCTTTATATTTCTTGATAAGTTGATGACCAGGGCAAACTTGGAGATTTCAGGTACAGAAAAGACAAATGCCATCTATGCAGATTTTCCTTTGAGGCCTGTTAGTGGAAGATACTTTTGTGCACACTCTCACAGTTCTGACTGTGTGCTTAGGGGCTCATCTAACAGCATCAGTTTAATAAAAAATAGGCTAACTATTTACACAACGTTTTCCCCAAGGGTAGATGGGAATGTGGTTGTACTCACAGTCTACTCAAGTTCTGCCCACAATACCAGAGTAGCTGGATGTTTCCAATTTAATTGTAGCAGAAGCGTAGTAGTGAAGAGGCACTTAACTCTGAAGTCTACTGATAATTTATTAGTCCCTTGAGAAGAATGGGTATTCTACATATCTGTGTCAGGTTTTCTGTCTGAAGGCGTATTAACAGAGCAGTGTACTAGACACCGAACAAAAATAAGAGCCAGTGCTTGCCTCAGAAGAGTTTACAATCCAATTTAATGCAATATTTAACAAGAACATAACAAACAAATGAAAGCAATGGGAAGGGGAGAGTGAGGGTAAGCGTGGTAAGAAATGTAGCTCCATAGATTAGATGTGTATGCACAACTAGATGGTTTCAAGCCTGGGAAGAGTTTGAAGATAACAGAAATCCCTGGTGGACACTCCACTATTTTACAGATGAGGAAGTTGAGACAGAAGCTACGTCTACACTGCAATAAAAGACCCGCAGCATGGCTGAGGTTGGTCTGAGTCAGTGGAGTCAGGCTTGTCGGGCTTGGGCTGTGAGACTATAAAATCACAGTGTAGATGTTTAGGCTTAGGTGGGACCCTGGGCTCTGAGACCTGGCGGGACCCTGGGCTCCAGCCTGAGCCTTGATGTGTACGCTGCCATATTTAGCCCTGTGGCCTGAATCAGCTGACCTGGGCTCTGAGTCTCCGTGCCTTGGGGTTTTTATCACAGTGTAAACATACCCAGAGAAGTTCAGTGACTTGTCTGAGGCTAACCAAAGGAGTCATGAAAGCTGGGATTAGGGCTAAAGCAGTCCTTACTCCTAACTGTGTTCTTGCATCATTGAACTATGCAGTTCTCAATAAAACACTTGGAATATTGAAATTTTTGGTATATTGTATAAGGGAAACTGTTTCCTTTGGGTTGAGGTAGTCTGCCATTGGCACTAATACCTGAATCAACAAGTACACCCAGATTCAGTCTCTAAGGTGCCACAAGGACTCCTCGTTGTTTTTGCTTCTCCAGGGAGTCTTTCAGGCATTACGTTTTGGAACTCTAGTTTGAAATAGTCTTCTTCCCACATTGGTATTTGAGTTGGTCTTTCATTTGCAATACCTGTCCCAATTCTAAAGTTTATTCCCACAAGGCCCTTGGGTTTCTTTGATCCTTTTTTTACTCACAGGGTTAAGCTTTTTATTCCTTTTGAATCTCTTCTTGCATGGTTGAAGGGGAACTCCAGGACTGATACCAATTCAATCTTATGCTTCATTTTGGTGGCAGCTTGGTCTAATAGATAAGGCACTGGGCTGGGATCTGGGAGACCTGGGTTCTGTTCCTGGCTCTACTACTGATTTGCTGGGTGATATTGAGCAAGTCACACCCTCTTTCTGTGTACTGGTTTCCCATCTGTAAAATGGGTGTAATGATACCAACCTTCCGTGTAAGGTGTTTTGAGATCAACTGATAAAAAGCTGTATACAAATTAGGTGGTGGTAATATTATTGGGTAGGTGGTTTGTAAGGGCAAGTCAGTATTTTTCTCCTTGCTTTTGCAAATCCCTAGCATAGGAATTCAGAAACTGCTATTCACATTGGTGTAGTTTTAGTCCAGGTTGAAATAGGGGTAAGCTCCCCCACTACTTAGTGGCTTTGCTTGTCTACCCTGGGGGATTTCCCTAGTGCAGCTGCATCAATGGCTGGCCGTGAATGGGTGTCAGAGTAAATCTGCACTGTAGGCAAGGTCTAAGAAGTTAGGTCACATGAGTCAATGGTAGAGCTAGGAATATTAAACCAAGAGTCCAGACTCTGTCCTCTTCTGTAACCACTTAACATACTTTTCCCCTACCCGTAGACATGTTAGTAAATAGTAACTTTTATGATTTTTGTATGTTAGACACTTATTCTTTTATATGTTAACCACAAGCCCTTTTATTTTGTGTCAATATATTTATTTCCCTATATGTATTTAAACTAAAAAGTTCTTTGTCCTTCAATTGAACCTAATGGGTGAAGGAAAAATGAACTCAATAATCGAATGTGTGTAATCTTTTAACCCTGGATTTTACCCTGACTTTACTAATGTAGCCCAGGTGTCCAGGGAAAAGACCCTTCAAACTAATGAAAGTGTCCACAAAAGTATGTTATAAACAAAACGAGGTTACTTGTTATTGCAGATGGGTTCTGTAATGGAGGAAATGACCTATTGAAAGATGTTTTTAACTCATTGAGAACTATTGGTTGTGTCAGCTGTTAGTAATAATGACTGGGTTATAGATTCCTTTTTACTAATAAATCAGGTAAACTGAGAACCATAAAACTGAACACGGTAAAATTAATAGGGGGGAAAGGATTTTTTCCTCCAAAAAAAAGGAGTTTAGTTGTGTCTTATCCTATAAAAGGAAAGAGGGTTGGAAAGTTAGATTGGGAATGAACACTGTCAGCATTCCACCAGGTGCAGAAGAAATGACCCAACCATCTTCCCTTCACCATCTACAGGGGATGGGAAAGCATATATTGTTTCTGTATAGTTAGAGCCTTGCAAATCCACGGATATCAGCTTTCTATCCGCATATATCCGCATCTGCTGATGCAGATATCTGCGGATCGTTTTAATAGATTATGAATGGATGTGGATCCAAATTTTATATCTAAAGTCCTGCAAATCTGCAGATAGGTGCTTTATATCCACAGATCATTTCTGCAGGTTGTGAATCAGATCCAGATACAAATGTTGTATACACACAGGTCTCTATGCATAGTGTTGTATTAATCTTTCATTAATAATATTTGATTAAATAATTCCATTTGAGCTTATTATTTGACTCTCTCCAATCGTTAAGTTCAAACATGCAGCATGTTGAGTCTGTGCTTCGTTAAATATATTAGAATGAGTCTTCTAATTCAATACTAGCATGTGGAACAGGTTGGCAACGGTGACTTTCTCTCCAGTGCTGACCTATCCTGTATGAAATCTGTGGTAAAGCATAGGATGGTCAATATTGCTATTTCTGTGTCCCTCTATGCCAGGGGTGGGCAAACTTTTTGGCCCGAGGGTCACATCTGGGTGGGTAAATTGCATGCAGGGCCATGAATGTAGGGCAGGGGGTTGGGATGTGGGAGGGAGTGCAGGGTGTGGGAGGGGGTGTGGTGTGCAGGAAGGGGCTCAGGGCAGGGGGTTGGGGTGTGGCAGGGAGTTGGGGTACAGGGTGAAGGAGGAGTTCGGGGTGCAGGCTCCAGCTTACCTGGAGCAGCACCGGGGTGGCAGCAGCGCACAGCGGGGCTAAGACAGGCTCCCTTCCTGCCCTGGTCCTGTGCCATGCTGCTCCTGGAAGTGTCCGGCACCACGTCCCTGGAGCCCGGGCGGGAAGGGGGGGGGCAGGCGGGAGGCAGAGGGCTCTGTGCGGTGCTTTCACCTGTCGGTACCTCCCCCTAAGCTACCATTGGCCGCAGTTCCCCGTACCCACCCCCACCGTCCCTCAGGGGCTGCAGGGACGTGGTACTGGCTGCTTCCGTGAGTGGTGCGGGGCCCGCTGCCCATGGCAATCCCACAGGCTGGATCCAAAGCCCTGACGGGCCGGCCCGCGTGCTGTAGTTTGCCCACCCCTGCTCTATGCCTTTGAATAATGTGTGAGCAGTTTGTTTATATCTGATATTTCCTTATTTGTGCTCAGTGCTGTCATATTATTGATATAGGATGACGACAGACTCCTACATTTATCTTTTAATGAAGTGCGAGTGCAGTGCAGTGCTTGCTGTTAAGCCCTGTGCTGCTAATAGCATAGACTGTGGAAACAAAAGGGTGCTGCTTAATTCTGAGTTTTTAGGTATTATTTTTTGTTTGTTCCTGAATTGTAAACAGATTTGCTTCCTGTGTGGGAGTAGAGCAAGGCACTTGCCTAATTGATTCGTTATTTGCAGGGACATAGAGCCAAGGGGATCTATTGATTTCCCCCCAGCCAGCTGAAGTCAGTCTGTAATGCACTTATTTGCCCTTTAACAGACTTCACTTTATGTACTCATTTCTGAGTTTAGAAAGAAAGTTCTTTGAATTCACAGTCTTATTTAAGATGATGTTCTGCATATTATGGTAATATCTTTAGTGAGTGAAGGACTGCTGGCAGTTGCCGTTCCCAGCTATAGCATGAGCCAGTGCTATGCAGGTTCTCCATACAATTCAGCCAATCTCTTTGATCTCTTGACATTCCAGTCTTTGATTCCAAATAGCTCTGTCACTACCCTTCTGTTCTGATTTGCCCCATTATTCCCTTCTTCAGAGATTGGCCCTTTCTGAACAGACTGCCAATCATTCTGAATCTGGGGGGGTGTCTTTTGTTGTGTAGACAAATCTGTTGGAGGCTTTGTCTACAACACTCAAGTAATCTATGGCTAAACTCTAGAGTCAAATTCTGGTCTCCACTGTTGGTGGCAATTACTTTCGGATAACACCTCATCCTGTCTCACAGGGCGTTGGGATTCATCATATAACCCTCTCAGGTAGATTTATCGGGCTTCAAAATCGAGTAAACGCCTATTATGCTTAACTGTCCTCTTAATTTCTTCAAAGTTGTGAGTTTGTTTAAAGGTGTCTTGGAGAAGATTATAAAAAATGTGTTTGTGCCCTCTGTTGCTGCTTTATAATGTGTGTGTAGAAGGCCTGAAAAGTGTTAACTATTTTGCCTGGTTTTTTTTTAATTTTAGAAATATCTGAAATGTAAGTCAAGGTGTTTCCTGGTGAACTGTGGAGTCTCATGTCTTTTGAGCTCTTACACTTTAATTGAAGTGAGGGAGTATTGATTTTGTAAATAAGACGTTGTTTCCCTGGTGTTCATTAGTCCCTTGAGTTAAATATGTTAACAAAAACAAACAAAAGCCAGAGTTTAGGCAATATGACTGAAAATCCCTTCCCATCTCAGTTACTCAGTGTCTGACTCTTGTGATATCATTTCACTAGTTCTCCAATCACCAGTCTTCCAGGGTAGCAAAAGACCTGTATTTCCAAGGTGGATACAAAAACCAACAACTTTTCAACAATCTGCCTTTATCATAAGGAGGAAACCTTCCTCCGCCCTCCCCAACACATATGATTTTGATTTCCTTTTTAGGACATCTTTAAAAATCAAATGGCCGTTATTAGAGCAGCGCTGAGTAGGTTGTGATGTCTGATGGGACTGTAGGCTGCATCTCCCTCCTACCCTCTCAGATGCTGTGTGACCTTGATGCATATTATCTCATTCTTCGCTGTGTCAGGGCTAGTGATGAAAAGAATAAAAGTAGCTTGTTAGATAAACTTCCAACTTCCAACTTTTTATCTTCTAAACTCAGTCCAGCCTTGGGCGTTGTGGATAAATAGCTTGGAAAATGGGAAGATGTGCTTTTTCAAAGGCTCTTGCTGATGCTGGTAAAAGGACATTCTTTGTAAGAATAATCTATTTTGTGGCAGCTGAGTTTACATAGTGCTATCTGTATTTTAGCAGAGGGGAATAGGGTTGAATGGGCGTAACACTATAATGCATTTTAGAAAGATTCCTGAGTTGGTTTCAATTACACAGCATCTTTCATGAAAGCTGGGGTGAAGACCAACAAATGGCTGCAGTTTCTCACCCAATTATTTTAAATGGGAACACAGTGATTTCAAGCCCTCTGAATTTCTTCACTGGCAATTCCATCAGTGTCCTAACCTAGAACTTTAACTCCGGCCCCTTTCATGTACCTCTATCTTGGGATGTAATCCTTGAGAAGGCAGGAGAAAATGTCATAAGTAAATAATTTTGCTAACGAGTTTTCCTCCTGGAACAACGAAGCGATGCCAAGCAATACATTGGGAAGTGCCAAGCAGGAGGGTAACGGCTCCTCTGTGCAGTCTGTTGTAAACGGGATGTGGTTTGTTTACAGGCCCTATCTGCTCTCTGTAGTCCTCTGGTCAGAGCTGTGCAGAGATGACTCCCACTATGGCCCAGAGGAATGAGAGGTTTGTGAGCAAATATCGAATATCTAGTCAGAGGAAAATGTGGCTTCAGGCTTAGGAGCAAACAAAATTAAGCTGTGTATCTTGGACTCTTCCATGCTGTCCTGGGGTATTTATCATTCCGACTGCACGGCTGCATTGTAGTTGACTGCAGTGCAAAGGGAGTTTATTAAACTGGGAATAACCACTCTTGGGTGACTAACTTTATGAGATTATCTGAAAGATGGTGGTGGGTGGAGATGGGCTGGGAGCGATGGCTCTTTTCTTCCTCAGAGAGTTGCATTAAACTTTGAAGAAACACTTTTGTGTATATTGCAAAAAGAGTCAACTCTTCCCCTGCACTGTAGGTTGATCAGTAATTTAGCTAATTAGCCTTTCCTTTTTGGAGATCTGGGTAGAAATATTGCATTGGTTCCAGCATAGTCTCCTGCTAATTGTGAGTGGATATAGTTGGCCATTTAAAAAAAGGTTTGGTATAATAGCTGGCAGCCTTTGCCCACCCATAGCCCAGGACTGGTGTTACAAGACACACAGTTAGAGCTGTGTGAGGGAAAATCACATAACCCCGGCTCTGGTCAGTGATATTAGTTCTTCATTTTCATGAGTGCTGAACTGACTCATAAAAAATAAACTACTTCCTATAACAGGGTGTTGTAATCTTCTGTTGATCCACCTTGTAATCAGATGATGGAGCTCTGCATGACAATATAGGGGAGGTTCTGTAGAGGCTTTGTAGGTAGAAGGATATAGGTTCTGGGGCATGTGGATCCTGGAGGGAAAAACCCAGGAGCAGCCTCACTTAGGTTGAGCTTTACACTCTTTATTTCAGATGTCAGTAATAGAACCTCCCTGGGAAGATCGGTGAATTCAGGCTCTAGCCCTAAGATGTGTGTTCTTCGTTTGAGCAGGCTAAGGATTGACGGTAAAATTTTCAAAAGTGTCTAAGTGGCTTGGGAGTCTGTCCCATTTTAAAAAGTGACTTAGGCACCTGGTAGCCAAAGTCTCATAGAAAGTCAGTTGGATTTAGGCCCTTAAATCACTTTGGCACGTTTGGAAAAATTTGTCCTTAGTCCATTCATGCCGCCAGACCTTGTACCTTGATAAGGAAGGGCTCTCAGTGGAAGTCAGTAGACCCATTATTGTTTCTAAGTAATGTATGGAGTCTCCTAACTGTGTGTTCTAATTCACCATGTATTTCAGCCTTTCAGTACAACAGGTTGGGGCAAGAGTGGAGCCAGCAACATGAAATCTGGATCTATCAGTTAATATTGAGGTATTTTAATTTTTGAGGTTTAATAGATGCATGCAGTAAATCTGTAGTGCTACTTATATCACACATCTGAAAGTCTTTCTTTGTGTATTTTGGAATTTTCCATCGCCTTTTAAAATCTGTTCCTTGGTTCCTAGGCCTTGTATTATCGGTTTGGGATTTATCCAGGTATCATGGTACACATTTTATTTTCTGGGTTGCACTGACTGGTAGCTGTTCCTGTGTAAACCGAACCTTTCTTTTTGACAACTTGTCTTTCTTGCAATTGTTTGATAGTATGCTAATAATTCAGTGTGTTCTCTTTACCACCTATAAAGCTGAAAACTGAATGGGTTAATTGGGACAGGGAGTAGAGAGGAAAAGTATGAAAATCCAGATATTTGAGAAATGCACTTGTTTTGTGTGTGAATTATGTGCTGTGAGCTAAGGTGATCTGCTTGTACAGTATTTCTCATCTAGGTTCCACCTAAATTCTCTGTGGTTGCAGATCTTTTGAAGGTCTGTGGGTGAATTCAGAAGGTCTCGGGCCTGGTTTATCAGGAAAGTTTCTGTTGTATCCTATTCTGAGTTCATTCTGACAAAAGACCAGAGGTAGAAGTATTGCGGGCAGGCGGCATTTATATGCATGTTTTTCCTTTTCTTCCCCAATAGTTAAGAATAACTTAAAATAGAATGAAGTCATTCCCCAAATAATCTGTATTACTACTACAGTACTACTGCTAATGAAAAAAGCTAGCTACATGCAGCAACTATAACACTACAGTGGCAAGTGCTTCAAGAGACTATTTCTCACATAACTCTTAAGTATGAAAAGATGCTAAGGATTTTTTAATCTGACTTGAAAGAGAAGGCCTTAGTTCAGATTGCAGCAAGCTAACAGTGCTCATCCCACAAAAACGTGGTAGCTGCTGTACTTAACTCTTATATCAAACTACGACTTAGAAAGTATTTGTACTTCTGATTGCATTTGACCACTATGCTCTCCTGCTCAACCCTGGAGGAAAAGTAGTGGTTTGGCAGGAGAAGAGTCTTCATGAGTAAATTTAAACACTGCAAAAATGAAACTGTCAGCCCAGCATGGGATAGCCTTCTTTTGCGAAAACACCACTTAGCCATGAAAAATTTAAGATTTTCACATCTTAGTACAGGAAATACATGGTTTTTTACTTGTCAAGCAGCTAGCAATCTGTGGAGGAAGATATAAACCTGACTATTAGTAGTATTACGATTATTACCTGTCCTTGATTGTAGGCTGTTGATAGCTAAGGGAAGCAGCCAGGGCATAAGGTCTGAGTATGGTGTTCTGAGGAATTCTGAAATGTATCTTCCCCCATGAAATTATAAGAGGAAAGAGAAATGTGAAAAAATAAATAAAGAATTAAAAACAAAAAGGGTGTGATCTGTTCTGCCAGCAGTGAAGGAATCTAGATGTTGATGCTGGGTTTTGAGAGCTTAGATGTTACCCATTAAATTTTTCAGTGGTTTCTGATTACGTTGATTTAACTTGTGAGCTGCTGTTATAATGGGAAGGATCTGAGGAGAGCCAGTTTATCAAAGGTTATTTGGGAAGCCTGAAAAATCAGAGTGGCTTTTTGCACTGAATATATCCTGTAGAGCAGTACCATAGATTTGTTCAAAACTCTGACACTTCTGTTAAGATAACCAGGAGATCATGAAGTTTTGAATGATGGTGTTCAGCCAGTATTGTTTGCTTCTCAGGCAAGGGCTAGTATGTATGTGTCATTGCTTTCATCTAGAAACTAAGGGATGCTATAAATTCAGTAACGCAATGACTTTTGAGATATCCCTGACTGATTAAATCGGAACTTCGTACTGGATAGGCCAGTTGTCCATCTAGTCTGAAGTCCTGTCTCTGTCAGTTATCTAAATCAATGAATGCTTCAATGGAATTTGAAAAACACTGTAGTGTATCTGTTCAAATATGGAGACAAGGACTGGCTTGTGTGGTAATTTCTTCATGACCCTGGAACTTTTATCCTAGATAGTGTAAATGTAGATGCTAATTAATCATAGAAATGTCTAATTCTTTTCTGACGTTTACTAGTCTATTTGTGTCAATATGCTGTAGTACTGAGTCCCTTTAATATGTGCATTGCTAAAATGTTTCCCCTTTTCAGTTTAAAATGGGTTGATTTTTAACTTAATGAGTGTTTTCCCCTTTCCCCTTGTCATGTTGTGTGACATGGAGACCTGAACAGTGTTGAAGGTAAATTTTGGACTTTGGAGCTGGTGTGGGACCCTATTCAAACCTCCATTCATTAATGTGGGCATGTGATTTAAAAAAAGTGATGGTACTCTGTTGTCTGGATTTGGTGCTTTCTGTGCCTTCAATATACCTGACCTTTTCCTAACATTTTCTGTTATCTATTCAATACCTAGCTCTGCCTCCCGTTGTCCTTGGAAAATTGATTACCAGCGTAAGCAGAATCCCACAGTCTATTCTTGTAAAGAGAGAAACAGCGTACCTGTACCTATTTAATAAAAATATTTCTTTATCCTTGGTAAACCTTTCAATTAAATGGCACAACTGTTTCTTTTGTCTCTATACCTTGTATATTGGAAATTATGCTATTTCAGGTACTTTCTGAAGTTTGCTGTTAATCCTTTGTGCTCCTTTGTTTTTTCTTTTGGCTTTTTTAACTTTACCAATCTTCTGCTTTCCCAGATTCTTTGTATATTTTTTTAAATGTTCTTTCTTGTACTGTTATTTACCTCCCTACTTAGTCACATTGATTTATGTTGCCCTTTTAGCTTTTTCGATTTTACAAGGAAGAAGCTTGATTTGTAGCCTCCCTAACTGTACATTAAATACTTTTCACTTACCTACTGTTGATTTTCCATACATATTATTATTGAATTCCAGGCAATTTCCTTTAAAGCTTTAGAACTTTATAAACAGACTTAAATTTCATATTATTTTAAAGTCCCATATTTACTTACCCTTTCTATGCATCCTCATTGACATTTCACATCTTATGATCTCTAGAGCCTAGGTGATCTCCTATCTAAATCTTCTTTACACCTGGTACTAATTCTTTATCAGTGACACTCCATGACTTGTTATATTCATTCATGGTGATCTTCATAGAGGTCATGCTTTTGTCTAGGATTTGCAGTCTATATTGTCAATAGCTGCCCTGCTTCCACAGATATCGTCTCTGGTCCAAGCTCTAGGCCTTCTTTGAACTGTTTTTGGCTTTCTCACTTGTATTCCTCTTACCTTGGAGCAGCCCACATACTTCCACATTATATCCCATGGCATAGGATCATTATAAGTCCCCTTTTCAGCATTTTGTTATGAAATTGGTTATTAGACCTATAACTTTGCATAGTACTTACCAGTGAGACTTAAGGTCTCTTATAGTTGTAATGTACATTTTGTAGCTCAAACTGTAAAAAAAATTTCCCTTCTCCTTAACAAAATCTAAAACTTAGCAAAAATTTGGTCATTTTTTACTTTCATAAAAGTGTGCGGGGAAAAAACCCCCAAGATTTCTATAATTTGGTTATTCTGTAAATTGAATATATGTATTGTGTTTGGAAGGGGTTTACATCATGGATTTCCCACTACCTATGTTATTTTGATAAAGCAGCTTTAAGTGCCAGCTATTTTTTTTGAAAAGCATTGACTGATAAGGTTTAGGAAAACTCTCTCCCCCGCTCCCCCTTTTCTTTTTCTCTCTCTCTCTCTCTCTCTCTCTCTCTCTCTCTCTCTCTCTCTCTCTCTCTAATATGACTGATAATTGATCCAAAGGAGCAATCAGATCAGGGAACTAAATAGAAATGTTTTCAAACATCATTGATGCAGCAGGCCATAGTGGCTACTGACTCATTACAGATGACTTAAGTGAGCATGAAAACCGTAAAACTGAGAGACAATTACAATTTTAATGAAAGAATTTTGACATCAGTGAGTTACATTAATTTAGTCCTTGATTTGCCACAGCCATTTTAATGATCTTTTAGGTCAGGCTTTGAGCCAATGGTCTAAATAGGTCTGGATTTTAAGGCTTTCATGCTTACTTAAGACTCATCTGTAATGAATTAGTAGCCACTATGCTGCATCACTGATGTTTTGAAGACATGTTTAATTCTTTGATATGATTGCTCCTTTGGATCTGTTATTGTCAGCGTGGATTGTGAACAATACACTCATTTTAATAATGCCCTAATTAGACATTTACCTGATAGTCTAAATTAGTTTATTATAGGGCGCATGCAGTTATGGAATATAAAATTATATAATTGTTACGCTTTTTTGAAGCTTTCTACTATGGATAACATAGAAGGAAATACAAATATAAAAACTATTTAAACCCACACAATATATTTTTCTCTCCCGGAGTCACGCAGGAAAGCTGTACTGAGGTTGAACACAAAAACAAACTCCCTCCCTCATTTTTTGTACAGATCTTGTAGGAAATAAACACAGTTCCATTATACATGTGACACTGCAGAAATGAGTGTTGAAGCTGAAGGTCTGGGCAGACATTTGGGCTCTTAACTGACACCAGTGGCCCTTTTGTCTTAATGTACTGTGACATTTGGTTAAAGAGCCCTTCTTAAATGAAACTTAATTCTAGCATTCTTGGCTTCTGTGGGTTTGTTGGACCTAAAAAATCACTAAGTTGTACGTGTCACAGTTCAGGGAAAACACTTTTATTTCCCCTCTATGGTCCAGCAAGGGCTCCCACTCTTACGCTTCTCGCTCCCCAGCCATTGCCTCTCTTGGGCAGAGACATGCTTCTCTCTCTTCTGACGGGGGTATTTCCAGGCTGCACAGCTCCCTGCCAAATCTATGAATCTCATGAGTCTGAGAGTTCCTTCTTTGTACAGTTTTGTTTTTTTGGATTTTTTTTTTCCATCTGTCCTGATGTAACAGATCCTCCTAGAGGTATCCCCGGAAACCAGCTTATCTTTAAAAGTTCATTGTTTTCTTGGCCCATTTTTCAAATATTCCTTTGAAGCCCCTAACACTTCCCAGGGTTTACAGTAGTCACGTTTCATACAATCCCACAATAGCCCATAAACATTTGCATTTTTAATACCAGCTCCTAAGATACCAAACCTTAATTCAGTAAGGTTTAACTTAATTCAATAAGTTAGTCCAGGATATTGCAGGAGATTGCAATATCTGTCCCAATAGGTTTTATACTTGAATATTTTGTTCATCTAATTACTGTTAATATTAGCAGTGACTCTCTATCTGCTCACAAACAACCCAAGAATGGAAGAATTTGCTGAAGGCTAATGTTATGCCCATAAGCTATCATTTGTATTAGTAGGGGTTCACTTACATTGCTGGTGGAGGAGGAAAATCCTCTTGTATTTTTCTTCATTTACCTTGAATACAAAAAATCCATGCAATTAGTAAAATGGTTGTTCATTTTGTTGTTTGACATCTGAAAAGTGATGCAAGGTTTTTCTTTTCAAAAGAGAACCTAGAGCAAAAAACCTAGATTACTTTGAAAAACAGGCCTTTCCTGGTAATCAAGTGTTTACAGAAAGATGTTTTGTTCAAACTCGTTCTGGGCTCTGTATGTTTAAACAAAGAGATTTTAGACTTAAACACAGCTGTTCATTTGAAAATGAAAAATCAAATTAAGCAGAACCCGCTTTTGAAAGCTAATGCTGTATAGCAACTGAAACAAAGGAAGAAAATACTGTGTTGTACAATTCGCTTAAATAACTTTTTTTAAATAAAAGTTTTCAACTAAAAAGTGTGGTTTCAAAGCCGCTCATCTCTTGCCGTATCCCGCAATAGAACATCTGCGCTCATTCTGATGCGGATGAATGACATGAATTAAACTAAAACCGTTGAAGTGCTCTTTTTAACATAATTACACCTTGTTCATTTTTGAGACACAATGCAGGGATGAAATGCCAATTAAGCCTGGTATGTTAATGAGATTGAGACTGAATAGCGGATTAGAGCGGACACAAATCCCACTGGAATTGATTTGATATAATCCCTCAAGTTTGTTCTGTTTTAATAGAAATGTTATCGTACATGTGAAAATCTTCAGGCACAGTTTAAAAAAAACCAAAACCTTGATCTATTTTGTTGGGATTTTACTCAAGAAATTGTAAAATTGGTTCAGTCCAGGTAAAAGTTGGTTGGTTTTGTTGTTGATATTCTCATTACTACTGAGAAAAGTTTTTCCTAGGTGGTTGACTTCTTGCCTTGTGTGTTGGCTCGAAATTTCCTTTTGCATTCACTTAAGATACAGCATGGAGTGCCAAGCAATGTAGCTGTTATTTTGCTACGGAGCTCCCAGCTTGTGAAGGCCTTAATATGCAAATCCAAATAAGGGAAGAAATGTAAAGGGGTGTATTTCTTCAATAAGAATCATGGTTTCTAAGCATCGAGTCATCTTTTTTTTTAAAAAGTTCTTTTGCTAAATAGATGTAGAAGAGAAAATATATAGACAAGAATGCTTTCTAATGTAATTTAAAAGCCAGGGATTGCTGCATGCATATGTTACATGTTTTTGAAATTATTACACACTGTCAATTATTACAGACTAACTTAATGACCTCATTAAAATTAAAGTAATTATTCACTGGTCCCTATAGTCTAAGGAAAGACTCCTTGTTATATTTAGAAGCATACGTCCTCTCTGATGTGTAAACTGTAAGGATGGAGTGCATCCATTAGTCAATATACTCAGTCTTTCAAGCTCTGCAAAATAACTTCATAATAGCTGTTATTGATAAATCTGTTTTCCGATGGTTGAGTGGTTCCTTTATGGTGAGTGGTTCATGTTCTAATAAAAACATATTCAATGTTAATTTAGATTTTTATACGTTTTTGGGGAATGATCTGTTACTTTTTCCAGTTTGACAGAGTGAAAGTAATTGCTAGATGTAGTAGGTAGCATAGAGTATAATATTGTATCTAGTGTCCTTGTAGATTCATGAAGTAAGAGATAGGATAGATGATCTAGCTTTTCTGATATGAGCAATATAAAGTACCAGCTGCTTGTGACAGAAGTAAATTTGGGTCCACGAGAGACTAGAATGAGTGATAAAGCTGAGATGTTAAGCTCTATATGAATCATTACAATTCCTGGCATCAAGTGTTTGCATCCTGTCCTATTTGTAGAGAGTCAAAGGGGCAAATAAACAGACTAACTGAATGTTGCCCTTCAGTGGTAAATAATGGGTCAAGTGTCTTAGAGAAGCCACCATCTTCCTTGGGTTTACTACTTCCTTTGCTCTATCTGTTCTTCATAATGTAAGACAACATGACTGTCTCCAAGCTAGTTTGCCCAAGACCAGCTCCTGAGTGAACAGCTGATTGGTGTTGAACCTGAACATGGTAAACGCCCTAGTGGTTGGCAAAAGAATATACTTGGAGGAGTTTGCAACCACTGTGCAGTCTTCTCTGATTGAAGATTCACACTCACAATTGGTAAAATTGATCCACACCTTTTCACTGCTCCTGGGTTCCTCGCTGTGGCTAAGCTCTCACCTTGCAGCTTCTGTGGGTAATACATACTACCATCCACCTTTGGCTCCTGATGAACGATGACCTAGCCTCAGTAATGGATTCCTTCCTCACTACTTGACTGGGCTAGAGCAATGCAGGTTACCAGAGCATGAAACCACCAGCCCTCAGGAAGCTGTAACTTGCACAATATGCAGCAACATGCTTGCTCATTAATGTGAACTATGGGGAGCAGATCAAACCTGCGATCCACTCTTTATGTTGGATCATCACTGAATATCAAATAAAAGTCAAGGTCATGGGCCTTATCTTCAAGACTTGAGATATCTAAAAGATTGCTCGCAGTGATAACTGAGCTCCTTGGGCACAATGAAATGGCTGCTGTCAAGACAAAGATCATTTGAAATGATAGACAATTTTCTTAGACTAGAACAAACTGGATCTAAGAACCACCACAACCATATTGTACAAGTGCAAGGTGCATTCTTTCAACTTTGCCTTCACTAATAAAACAACACACATTATGTTGGAAAAAAAATAAAATGCAAATTTTAAAAAAGTGCATGAACTGTTTCCCCCTGGGGCAAGGGAGAGAAAAGGAAAAAGCCATGTGTATTTGGTGCAGTACTGAAAGGTATTCAGATACCACAGTGTTGGTCATGGTCTAAGAACCTGAATAGAGCAGAATATATTGTGAAAGAGAAAAACCAGTTCTGTGACTCAGTGCATCATCCACCTGTGCAAACTGTACTGGCAACTGTTTCAATGCTCTGGATCTGATTCAGTGCAGGATTATCAATATACTTACATGATGCTGCTTTTGACTTGTCTCTTTACAGATTAATTTAATCGTTTTTAATTTGAAAAGTGAGGCATTGGAGTGTCCCAGTTCATGGCTACTGCCTATGCCTGTGAGTAGGATAAGGGAGGAGTAAGTGTGCCCAGTGGTCTGTGATGGGGATGGTAGATGGGATGATATCTGAGTTACTACAGAGAATTCTTTCCTGGGTGCTGGCTGGTGAGTCTTGCCCACATGCTCAGGGTTTAACTGATCGCCATATTTGGGGTCAGGAAGGAATTTTCCTCCAGGGCAGATTGGCAGAGGCCCTGGAGGTTTTTTGCCTTCCTCTGCAGCATATGGGGCATGGGTCACTTGCTGGAGCATTCTCTGCAGCTTGAGGTCTTCAAACCACGATTTGGGGACTTCAGTAACTCAGACATAGGTTAGGGGCTGCAGGAGTGGGTGGGTGAGATTCTGTGGTCTGCATTGTGCAGGAGGTCAGACTAGATGATCATAATGGTCCCTTCTGATCTTAAAGTTTATGAGTCTGAGTTCCATTTCTGGACTTCTAATTTTCCATGGTGCTTTAGGGTAATGCTGTGCTTGGGAAGCTGACACATCCTAGCATCCGTATCACTTAAAAATAACAGGCTGCCTGCCTGCTGTCTGCTGAGTGGAACAACAATGATTGATACAGCTAGCATAAATCAGATTCACCTGTGTGCTGATAATTAAAATGGGATTTGGAACTGATGTCTTTAATATAAAAAACATTAGGAAAGTCGAAATGAGGCATGTAAGTATAAAATAGTTATGTTTTCAGGCTAAGAACTTAACAAGAAATAAATTCATTTACCAAGAGAGATGGCTTAACAGGACGGCCTGATTATAAAATGTGCAACTGCAGCTCTCTCCCTGGCACTTAACATTTTTTCTCATTTTTACTTCAGTCTGCTACAGCTAAGGGAGGTTAAGACTGGAGTGGTTATGAACTCCAGGATAGCCTGGTGCTCTTATGTTGCCCCTAGACTAGAGTAACTTCTGCTGGCAGAGGTTGGGTCTGGAGTTCATTGTCAGCTGTCTGCTTTCAGCTGCTCTCACTTTGGATATTCATCCCAGCTTGTGTTGGAACTGTGCTTATTTTCTGCTCTTTTCCAGGAATGCTTCAATACATTATTTTTTTAAACAGAAGTCTGGGAAAATGAGCAACATTTTATTCCATGTTGAATCTTCCAGGGTTTGTTTTGTCTTTATTGAATGTAAGACATATAATTTACACACAGAGCTAGAATCTGCCACTGAACAGCTGGGGTTAAATTGCTGTGCTGTTGAGCAGTCAGACACTATTATCTGTGGTGCCTTTGTCCCCACTCACTTAAAATGGGGAGATGATCCTTATTTGTTTCAACACAGGTTTCTTGTAATCAAACCTCAGTGACTTTAATAACAGATATTGCCTGTCATGCAAGCTGGGCTATGAAGCTCTGATCATTACTTATCTGACTGTAGATGTTTCGCTCCAGGCAGCTGGTTAGATAAATTCCTATCTTTATCTTTAGGTTTCTAGATACCAGCTACATATTCCCTTCTCCATGATTCTTTTCTTGAGTGTTTTGCAGTGAAGGTTTCCCATGGTGTTTACTCATTCTTGGATATCATCAGGGTCTAGATACACTATTAAAGGGGTCTGTGAGTTTTGGGACCTGGTTTTGTCAAGATTACAACTAGCCAGTAGTTCAGCTTTGATGTGTGTTACCAAGATGTTATCTGTGTTTCTGAAGTACAGAGCAAACAGAACTAAGATTAAAACTAATGGCACTCTTACCCTGTTGTTATCCCAAATGGGTAGTGGAATTTTCTGCCCTAACTGAGGCATTGTTTGGAAGCTCTCTCTCGTCAATGGCATTTGTTTATTACCAACTGTTTATCATGTAGACAACTGCGAAAGCAGCCGGTTATATCTACCGCCTCAACTATAATTTATGACTCTATTCCTGAAACATTTGTGCATTTTCAATTCTGGTTTAGACTTTGCGTTACGGGAGCTCTGCTGCCTTTAGTTGAGGTTTTGTAATGGCACAATGGTTAAAAGAAGAGGGTAGTGAAGTTCTGGTCTAACCGTAGCCGTAATGCTATTTTCCTGGGCATGCGAGTTTGAAGCTTTCTCAGAATCAGATGTGTTGACAGTACTAAAGCACGTAGTGCCAAATCCTGCTCCCGCTGAAGTCAGTGGTGTAGTTTCAGTTCATTTGGTGAGACCATGATTTGGCCAGAAACTTTGCACCAGAGACCCTGGTATAATGGTAGTTAATAGATGGAACAGTAATAATTGTATTCATAGAATCATAGAATCTCAGGGTTGGAAGGGACCTCAGGAGGTCATCTAGTCCAACCCCCTGCTCAAAGCAGGACCAACCCCAACTAAATCATCCCAGCCAGGGCTTTGTCAAGCCTGACCTTAAAAACCTCTAAGGAAGGAGATTCCACCACCTCCCTAGGTAACCCATTCCAGTTCTTCACCACCCTCCCAGTGAAAAAGTTTTTCCTAATGTCCAACCTAAACCTCCCCCTCTGCAACTTGAGACCATTACTCCTTGTTCTGTCATCTTCTACCACTGAGAACAGTCTAGATCCATCCTCTTTGGAACCCCCTTTCAGGTAGTTGAAAGCAGCTATCAAATCCCCCCTCATTCTTCTCTTCTGCAGGCTAAACAATCCCAGTTCCCTCAGCCTCTCCTCATAAGTCATGTGCTCAAGCCCCCTAATCATTTTTGTTGCCCTCTGCTGGACTCTCTCCAATTTATCCACATCCTTCTTGTAGTGTGGGGCCCAAAACTGGACACAGTACTCCAAATGAGGCCTCACCAGTGCTGAATAGAGGGGAATGATCACATCCCTCGACCTGCTGGAAATGCCCCTACTTATACAACCCAAAATGCCATTAGCCTTCTTGGCAACAAGGGCACACTGTTGACTCATATTCAGCTTTTCGTCCACCGTAACCCCTAGGTCCTTTTCTGCAGAACTGCTGCCCAGCCATTCGGTCCCTAGTCTGTAGCAGTGCATGGGATTCTTCCATCCTAAGTGCAGGACTCTGCACTTGTCCTTGTTGAACCTCATCATATTTTTTTTGGCCCAATCCTCTACTTTGTCTAGGTCCCTCTGTATCCTATCCCTACCCTCCAGCATATCAACCATTCCTCCCAGTTTAGTGTCATCTGCAAACTTGCTAAGGGTGCAGTCCACACCATCCGCCAAATCGTTAATGAAGATATTGAACAAAACCGGCCCCAGCACCGACCCTTGGGGCACTCCACTTGATACCGGCTGCCAACTGGACATGGAACCATTGATTACTGCCCGTTGAGCCTGACCATCTAGCCAGTTTTCTGTCCACCTTACCGTCCATTCATCCAGCCCATACTTCTTTAACTTGCTGGCAAGAATACTGTGGGAGACTGTATCAAAAGCTTTGCTAAAGTCCAGGTATGTATTCAACTTGTCCATGCTGATCTGAGTGCTCAGCTGTGTGGCAACACACTTCTGAAAGGACAGCATATGGCTGTATAATAAATTACATGAATGTGGAGTTTCTAAGATTGTGTTTAACCTGGGAAGGAAAAAATATGTTCATAATATAATAATTTTACCAAACCTGGATCTTAAAAATTTCCTTAGATTAGGAATATAAAAATTCACCTGGCAAAATAAATAGGGAAAGTTGCTGCCAAATTTAAGTAAAATTAAAAAGCCTTTCCCAACCATTTTATTCTGATTGTTGGTAAGTTATTGAGATGAGTCTGTTTACTTGTTTTTTTTCCCATGTTCTTTTGGATTAGTCATTCATAATACACCGTTACCTCGATATAACGCGACCTGATATAACACGAATTCGGATATAACGCGGTAAAGCAGTGCTCCCGGGGGGCGGGGCTGCGCACTCCGGTGCATCAAAGCAAGTTCAATATAACATGGTTTCACCTATAACGCGGTAAGATTTTTTGGCTCCCAAGGAAAGCGTTATATCGAGGTAGAGGTGTATATGGTGAATATCTGTTAAAAACGTAGCAGAAATTGAGACTGTTGTTAGAGCCCATTGAAAATGAAACATTGTTTCAGTGGCGCTTTCCCTAATTTAAAAGGAAAAGAACCTAACAATTCAAAGTTGGTGTTGAGAAATCCTGTTAATTAGAAAATTATTCTTCCAGCTCACATCTGACGGGGAATTGTAAATTGCATACATTTACAAAAGGGGAAGAGAAAGGAATGGAGTACAAATTGGCACCTCCTCTCCCCCTTCTCCTCCGCTGATGGGAAAAGCAGTTAATTAGGTGATTTTTCTCTTCCTCTGACACGTGTAAATGAGAATCTGTTAATAACGGAGCTGTAACATAAATGATAAAAATTAAAACAAAAAAGTCAACTTGTCAAGTATGCTCAGGGAGTGAAGGTGAGTCTCTGGGGAATGCTCTAAGTGGAGTGTTTTGAGATTACCGTGCTTGAAACGCTAGGCCCAAGCCAGTACCATCTTTCCAGAAATCTCTCCCATAAGTCACTGGGGTTTACTGCTCTGGTGATAGTAGTGAGAAATCTGTCATTTGATGCAGTCCTTCTGAGCTCCTTCTGGTCTGAAATAATTTATTTTGTAAAATGTGTGTGTGCTTCCAAGATGAAGTTAAAATAAAAGTGTGGTGGTGGAACTCATAGAATGCTTGGTGTGCTACTACAGTGGCAGTCTCATTGGTGTAAAAACAATACAGTGCCATAGTTGTGTTGCCCATATGGATGCCAGCAACTACAAAATAAATTTGGGGTACATCTGAGGAATAGATGTTGAATGTGAACCAGGGAAAGCCATCAATAGCCATGATGGGAATGTTTGCATTTGCTCAAGGCCTGAATTAAACCTTTCCAGGAATACTACTGGCAGAGAACCACAGCCTTCCCCCCTTAAACTTATGTTTCATATCATGAAATGGATAGGCTGGCTGTTGATTCTTTATATTAGAAAAGGAGAATTACTAAGGATTACCAAACAGTGAGTGTCATGTGATCAGAGAGACTGTAGATACTTAAGTTACGTTAATTCTCTCCAGAGATGCACCAGCACACTTCTAGCGAGGTCACTGTGAGACTTTTGGGAATTCACAGGTCAGGTCTCTTTCTTTCACTTTTTCCTTATGATTTTGGTTGCCATTATCCATGCTGTAGGATTCATGACTCAACAGCTAAAGATCTTGCTTTGTTTTTTGAAAGGAGAGGCAAGCAGATGGGAGATTGTCTCATCAGGGTAGTGAGCGCTCTAACTGAGGATAAAAAAGCTTTCCTCAGTGCCTCTAGTTCAGCTTAATCTATAATCTTGGATCTGGAATGTCATTATTGGTGGTAAAGAGGGACATGGAACAACATTGGGCTTGCTGTCCTCTGAGCTCAGCACGTGTTTTGTTTGTGGCAGAGCTATTGTCAGCTCAGTGACCAGTGGGTTTTTAATCAGCCCTTTCCTTTTTGCGTTTGCACTCTGCCCTACTTTCTCATTAAATGGTGATCGTGCATTGTTGAAGAAAGCAGTCAAGTGTAAATTTCATTTTTTGCTTCAGCTAATGCCACCGTTAGAGGTGGATTTACACAACTGCGAATATTCCCTGACTCCAGGCAGGAGGCGTAAAATCGATACAGTTTAAATGTTTTAACAAAATAAAATATGAGAGGGGGTGGTGGTCTACAGGAGTGATTTAGAGAATACTGGCTGTGTTGATTACAGAACCTTTCCGGTTTCACATACTAATGATGGCTTCTGGTAAAATAAATAGAACAATACATGTTTTCCCTCTTCATGAATTTAAGGATGCAACGGACATTAAGGTATGGGTTTAATGGCAGCAGTGGGGGACCTTGCTGTGGGTGGAGTCTCTTTCTTAGCCAAGTGTTTGATTCTTTTGCTGTGAAAGTAAAAGGGATTGAAGTGAGAATGACTGCCTCGATTGGATTCTTTATAAACTTTGTTAAATCAGGGAGAACTGATTCACTTTTCATTGACTTCGACCTCCGGGTGGTAAAAGTGTTGTTTAAGGTGCTTTCTTCACATCTTGCAAACTGACAGTGCCCTAAGTTTTCTGTTAGGGGCTGTATGTGAGAGAGAGAGAGAGCGAGCCATAGGCTGAATTATAGAAGTTAGAGATGAAAAAGGATGTTGGATCATCCAGTCTGTTCTACCCAGTGCAGGATTGTTTCCCTACAGCATATTCCCTAGTCTCTCTTGTCCAGCCTAGATTTACAAATCCAAATCCTGGGGCTTCTGTCACTTCTCAGAGTAGACTGTTATATAACCCAACAGCTAAGGACACCGGGGGTAAGTCAGGGCTTGCTTTCTTTCCATCACCCATACTAGACCAGAAAGACTCTCCCAGCCCAGCAGCTTTTTCTCCCATCCTCTATATGAAGAGGAATATTGGCAGCTGGGAGAAACTTGCATTTGAGGGGGAAAGCTGCAGACTTTCTGAGCTCATTCACCAAAGCAGGCAGCAGCACCACTTATGGATAAAGGTGCAGAAGGTATTTAGGCACTTCCCAGCTCCCGGAGTCTTCTCTCACCTTGCCTCGCCTCCCCTTTGATGCAAATCCCCTGGACTCAGTGGTACCATCTGGGAAACCAGACTCACAGGGACCTTCATAGCCTCCTAACAGCAGCATATTAACTTGATTCTGAGACTTGAGCTCTGGACACATTTTTCTCATTGGCTGTTGGTCCCCCTTGATCCTCACACTTCTCCTATCAACGCAGTCCTTTAGCTGCTCAAGCCATCTCTACTAGCTGCTTCTCCCCCTCCAATTCTTCTCCCCCTTCACCAACTTCTTCCTTAATACCTTCTTCCCTGCTTCTACCCCAATAGCTCACTAATATAAATTAAAAAAGCTAAAAATATATTTGAACTGGGCAAGGGGGCAGGGAGGAATCCTTCACAAATAAAATGCCCATTAAGCTGCATGCATGCATAACTAAGGGCTTGTCTACACTACAAAGTGAAGTTGACATAAGGCAGCTTATGTTGACCTAACTGCGTAGGTGTACGCACTGCAATGCTCCTCCCACCGATTCAACTCTCATGCTATGCCAACATAATAAAACCACTTTGACGAGAGGTGTAGCACTTAGGGCGACATAGTTAGAGTGCCGCAGTGTCAGTGTAGACCCTGCATTGCTTATGTTGCCCTAAGTGGCCTCGAGGAGGTGTCCCACAGTGGCTGCTCTGGTCACCAGTTTGGACTCTGCTGCCCTGCAGTCAGGTACACAGGCATGCACCCCTCCCCTTTTTGCATTTTTGAAATTCTTCTTCCTGCTTGCTTGGCATGGAGCGCTCACATAGCATCTGCGTAGCTGACCATGACAGCTCCCTGGAGCAAACACGCTCCTGCCTGGAGTACCCCAGAAGTGGTGGGTCTGTGGGGAGAGGAGGCTGTGCAGTCACAGTGCTGCTCCAGCCGTGGGAGCTTTGATGTCTAAGGGCAGATTGCTCCTGGTGTGGGGAAGGGGTACGACAGGGACATGCATCAGTGCCATGCAAAGATCAAGGAACTGAGGCAGGTGTCCCAGAAGGCAAGGGAGGCCAATAGTCATTCTGGTGTGTCACCAAAGACATGCTGCTTCTACAAGGAGCTGCAAGCCATCCTTGGTGGTGACCCCACGTCCACCGCCAAGAGCCCCATGGATACTTCAGGGGGGCTGGAGACAGTGGCCAGGTGAGCGCATCCTGAGTAGGACGTGCTGGGACAGATGACAGGGACATATGATGGCATGGTGAGCCAGAATCTTTTTATTAACTCCAGAGGGGTCCAGTCCCAGCACTCCAGCTCTGGCGTGCCTGATGCAGGAGAGGGAACCTCTGGTAAGTACTCGTGCTTCGATACTGTAGGGAGATGTGAGATAGTGCTCTGCTTTTTTTAATCAGGATAGAAGAGGGGTTGAAATACAAACTACACCCTATGCTGGCTATCTGCTTCTCATTCCCCTGTGCAGCTAGGCAGAGCGGGTCCTGCGGAAAAGTTTGTTTATGCCACACTGGGATGTATAGTAGAAAGATGCAGTTAGAGCATTCTGCTGCTATATATTCCCTTCTGCTGGAGATACTCATCCTTATTGCCTGCCTTCCTTCCTCATTACTCACTTTTTGAGCATTTGTGCTGTCTTCACTCGGGAGGTAATATTTTGTGGTATCTTCATGTCGTATGTTTGGCTAATATAGTTTATAAGCTCTTCTGGGCAGGAACGGTTTCTTTAAAAAAAATAAATCCGTAAAGCTTCATGCAAAGTGTTGATAATATATAACTGTTTAATGTTGCAATCCAGTAATCAGGGGCCCACCCTCTATGTAGGAGAGTATTAAGCAAGTGTCCAGTTTTCAAATGAATTCCTAAATATTGACAGGGAAAATTCATTTTACTTTAGAACGAGCTGGGATTGAAACCTTCATACCTTGAGATATAGCTACACTTCTGGCTGCATGTAGAGAGTACAGATACTGCACTGTCAGCTAGCACGGTTCTAAATAACCGTGTCAACGGTGAGACACCGGTGAAGTGTTTAGAGTAGAGTGCTCCTTGGGGCTGAATGGCTACGTGGACTCTTTTTACACCCAAGCCGTGCCTCCATGCTATTTTTAGCAGTGCACTGCAGCCTGCTGTCCGAGCCTTTTTCCCTACTCCCCCCAAGCCAGAGCCTTTCCTTACCGCCTCTCTGCTTCCGGAGCCTTTAACTGTGGTGTGTAGCTACACACCGCAGTAACAAGTGTAACACAGCCTGCCTTTCACTGTGGTGTGTAGCGCCACATATAGTGCACGCTTTGCCATAAATGTAGACACAGCCACAGTGTGTTATCCGCCAAATCACCCAGCCACTTACAGCCTCACTGGGTGTTTAATTCACAAACCGTTTAAATGATCTGTCGTCCTTCACAAAAGAACCCCAGCACTTACAGCCCTTGTGCATGTTAAACTTTCATGAAACGTCTTCAATTAAAATGAACCTTTTGGAGCTCACACTGTTTATATGCAAAAAAATGGTTATTGCCATAAAAATCCCAGGAGGGGAGCTGAGAAATGCAATAAAATTTCACACTGTTTAATACTTATCACCCCTGGGTATCTAGTAGGTTTCCACTAACTAAATGTGAATGTGAATTCCATTTTCTTTAGCTGCTGAATCTGCTTTATCAGCCAGTGTGCTTCTGTTGCTGCCCACAGAGAAGACTGTTATGAGTATCTCCCTTTGAAATGTGTTGCATTTGTTCAGATTTCCTCTGTCCTCACTTACTGAGCGACGTTTCTTTAAACTGGTTTATTTCCAGTGGCATGACTGAATCTCATATTTGGACTCATTTGGTCAATTCTTGGCTGCTTTTGGACAGAACTTTGTAGAAAGTCTGTAAGGAAAAGGGAAGTTGATTATCCTCCGTTCTCCCCTAGGGCAGCCTGAAGTATCAGCATCAGAGCTGGATGTCCCAAATTTATGCTTAGGACCCCAAATGGACCCTCTGTTTCATCTTCTGACAAAATACGCTTTAAACACCACTTAACCTTTCAACTTCGCAGCAAGGCAATATAGTGAAAGTTTTGAGCAAGCTGATGCTTCTCTGGTTCCTTCTCCCTCATCCGAATCTCGAAACCCCTCCTTCACCCAGAGTCCTACGGGAGGCTGCAAGAAGAGTGTTTAGGCTTCCTCTGTCTTCAGTAATTCATCCTCAAGTGTGCTGTGCACACCATTAGGCTGGACAGAAGCAGCAAAATACTTTTCGTCATGAAGAAATCACTGTGCTACCCGCGCCACCTGACGCCACCATCTCCGCCTCTTACCTTCCCCTCCATAAATCATAATTACTGTGTATTCTCTCTAGCTTGGCTTCCACTGAGACAACAGGGGATACCCAGTTTCCCATCCATAACCTTGGA
Organism: Mauremys mutica; assembly: GCF_020497125.1. Classification (NCBI taxonomy): domain Eukaryota; kingdom Metazoa; phylum Chordata; order Testudines; family Geoemydidae; genus Mauremys; species Mauremys mutica. Next base: position 75,092,819 of record NC_059082.1, on the reverse strand, counting down.
ACAGCACTAACCAGATTTGTCTGCTCTCATTTCTCTTCTGTTATCTGAAATTAAGGTGATTTTTCCCCCTAGCTGGCTGTCCAGATCCCAGGCCTATATCTCTTTTATTTATTGTATTTCTGCATTGTCCCTACAGATACTGAGTGAAGACTTTGCCCTGTCTTACTTTTGACACTTACTTTGTAATGACTTCAGTGCTTTATGAGATTTTTGCCTTTCACAAGGAGGTATTATTATTCCTGCCCTAAATGTGATTACAACAAAAGCGTGGCTTTTCTGTTGTATCCTATATATCTATTTTAAGTACTGATAGAGATTCCATTACCATAATATCTGAGCTCCTCATAATTTTCATAATGCATTTATCCTCATGCCTTCCCTCCAGGTAGGGAAGTCCGGTTATCCCCATTGTACAGCTAGGAGACCTGAATCACAGAGAGTCTTAAGTGACTTGCCCAAGGTCATACAGGAAGATTGTGGTGGAGCAAGGTCTTGAACACATTTCCGCAGTTAACTTTTAATGACTGATACAAATGCAAAACATGAAAGCATGTGAGTGGCAAAGCACAAATGCAGTAGCTATTGTCCCATCTGTTACAGATGGAGGTGACTGTCAAGAGCGAGAGGTTCATTCCTACTTTTTGAAGTAAAGTATTATGGCAGAAGCAAAAGTAATTGCCATTAGGGTCCTAAGTCTGGCTTCAGTCTAAATAAATCCCAGTCACATCAGATATTGGTAGCCTGTTGTAGATTCATACTACAGGTATCATTTCGCTGAGGGCTTGCATGCATGCTGTTGAAAACCTGTTAAATCATTAACTTCAGTTGCAGCCAAGGTGTGAGAGAAAATCCTTCTAAAATGTGGTAAGTTTGCAATGGTATCAGTTGTCCAAAGGAACTGTCACCACTTTAGAGAAGGTTTTTGCTTTTAGAATTAGTCATTTTTAGCCATAGGGGGAAATATGAGCATCTTAAATATGCAAAAATTACATTTTTGTAACTCCAAAACCTAATAGGTTGACCAAGTTAACTTTGCTACCATGCTGAGAACTCATATAATGGCACAACTTTGATTGTAGAGGCACATTGTTTCATATGTATAGACAAGTATATGTACGGTATACAGTTAGGAGTACACTTTGTAATTACATTGCTTATAGTGCTAGTAGCCTCTACATCAGTGGCTTTCAACTTCTTCCATGCAGTGGGTCTCCCATCCATTTTGCCATTTCCGAAAGGAGAAGTGGTCACACATCCCTTAAGCCTCTTTGCAACTCCCATATTGAGAGCTCATGCTCTATTTGTTTCCTGCGTATCAGTAGAGACAGTGACTGCTGAGGAAGCTGTTTTCCTCCTACAAAAATGTAGCTAGGTGGGGAAAGGAAAGTATAATGGTATCTGACTCTTGCATAACACTCTTCATCCATAGATCTCAAAGTGCTTTAACAAAGTAGGTTAGTATTATAGCCCCATTTTACAGATGGGGAATCCGAGGCACTGACTTTCTTTGTATAAGGTCTGGGTTATGAGTGAGAATAGTTTGTATGAAGACTGCATGTCGGAAGGGTTATTTCTAACACCAGATATGTGTAAGTGTGTTAAGGGTGTGGGACCCTAGGGGTGAAAAGTGATTTTATTTGTTGTTACTGGCAGATTGGTCTGAAGTTTTTTGGTACTCAGGGTTAAGATTCATCTTAGCTAGATGTGGCAACAAGAATGACAACACTGTATAAGTTAGTTGGTTAGATATACGTGTTGAATTCATCCAACCTCTTTTTGTATAAATGCCTGCTGTGTATCATATATACACTATTTTAAAATGCAGCATGAGAGATCCTTTCGAGATATGAATGGATATTACCAGCAGCTGTTGTACCTAAAATAAAACCTCTGGCTGGGAAATCTAAGTTAGGCTGTGCAGTACGTATTGTTTTGTTCTTTTTATACCACTCACTTGCCAGTTTTCCCCAATCTAGGGCAATTCTAATGGAAACTTTGACCTCGTTTCTGTATGTCTTAGCAGAGGGTAAAATCTCCTGGTCTTTGTAATACTGTGCTGTTCAGTACAGGTTACTTCAGAGTTGCAGTGATCTTGAATTTGGAGTAAGAGCTTTACAGTTGAGTTTTGTTAGATGACTGCTGGCTGACTGGGTGTTTAAATGACTCTGCTCTTTGGGTTTTAATGCTCATATAGTCTATAGTAGTTGCATGGGGGAAATAGTGTGCCTGTTTCACAGAGACAAAAGAAAAAGGGTGTTTAACACCTTGCATGAGGAGATTTGCATTGGAAAATGAAATGAAAGTAGAGAAACACAAAAAGCTAAATTAATCCCCTCAGCACAGAATGGGTTTCTCATCTGATTTAGGGTGGTTAGGCTGCTTGCCCTCTCTGTTACCATGAAAAATGGGGAGTCCACTTACATCTGTAGATTTTACTGTTTTGTTTCATACTGGATCCTGTGTCCATTTGGAAAGTGTGAATGTCTGGACTGGTTTTTAAAGTGCTAATGTCCGCTTTTGGTCCAGATCGCTCTTATTAACCACTGGATTGCAAGAATCTAACAAAATTAGCAGGAGTTTTGTAAACAAATAATTCTTCCACTCTACTCCACACTGATTAGGCCTCAGCTGGAATATTGTGTCCAGTTCTGGGCTCTGCATTTCAGGAAGGATGTGGACAAATTGGAGAAAGAGCAACAAAAATGATTAAAGGTCTAGAAAACATGACCTGTGTGGGAAGATTGAAAAAACTGGGTTTGTTTAGTCTGGAGAAGAGAAGACTGAGAGGGGACATAACAATTTTCAAATACATAAAAGGGTTTTACAAGGAGGAGGGAGTAAAATTGTTCTTAATTTCTGAGGATAGAACAAGAAGCAAAAGGCCTAAATTGCAGCAAACGCAGTTTAGGTTGGACATTAGGAAAAACTTCCTAACTGGCAGGGTAGTTGAGCACTGGAATAAATGGCCTAGGGAGGTTGTGGAACCTCCATCATTGGAGATTTTTGAGAGCAAGTTAGATAAACACCTGTCAGGGATGGTCTAGAGATAATACTTAGTCCTGCCATGAGTGCAGGGAACTGGACTAGGTGACCTCTCGAGGTCCCTTACAATCCTACAATTCTCTGATTCTGTGAAAATATACTTTTTTTTACTTCAGTCTTAAAATATTCCAACATAAAAAGCCAAGGTAGGGGAAAAAAGTCAGTGATGTAAAGAAGCAAAAGGCACCAAGTTTAAAGATGCTTGCCATTTAACTGGCCAAGATAGGAGAGGGCAAATTTGTTTCGCCTCTACTCCCAACCCACAGTCCTGGCATTTATAAACCCTTCAGAGGGACCATTGATACCACAAATTGTACTTTCATCTTGATCACTTCAGTGACTTTCTCATAGTTAATTTGGTTCCTTTTGAGGGAAATACACATTTAGGTGACTTCTTTTCAGCATGTCTATTTTATCTGGCATTGCAGAAAGTTGCTTCTTTACTGTGTGGGGAAAATGAAATGGACTAAATTGACATCAGTCTTGCCTGGTCTTGTAAAGCACTCAGTCATTACTTATAGAACTTTGAAACACAGTGCTATTGAGAGATACACTCCAGACCTTTTGAATCAGTCTCTACACTTGTCCATTTGCGAGAGAAAGCAATCAAAAGGTAGCTTGTTAGACTCACTGTACCTTCACAGATATTTTAAAGACATCTGGCTTATCAAGCTAGAAATTACACCGGCTAAAGAAGAATTTTTAGTTGACCACATGGTTGTAGCGACACCAGACAACTCACTCAATCACATGCAGTGTCATATTTTAAGTTGCAACAGTTATGGAAAAATGCACAGCTGAGGAAAATCATGTTATATGTGATCTTCCCTGTAATCCTACACTAGAATTTAGTCATCACTGTTCCCTGGTTTCTGGTGATCTGTTTCCCCTGGCGTCTGAGATTATTTCTCTTGAAATGGACAATTTCTCTAGCAAATGGACAAGTTTGGAGACTGATTCAAAAGGTCTGGAGTGTTCTAGGTCTGCCAGTTGGAGTGTGTTTGGTTTATTGCACTTGGTGTGGGTTCAGATATCCAGTGAAAAGGTCAGATTGTATGGGTGAGAGGGAGTGATTGTGCCAGTGAAATCCCAGTTCCACTCTCCATGCCAGGCCCCAACCACAATCAGAGAAGTTGGATGTTACCACTAAAATTATCAGCTCTGAAATTTACATTCACTGTACCTTCACAGTAATAATAATTAATTATTACTATTCTTCACAGTTAACACACTAGATTAATGGGGAATTTCACATTTGTCTTTGAATTATGTGTGCAGACTTTAAGGCGATAAGCTAAACATCTTTTAAAATCCTGGAGAAATGGAAAGGGCCAAGGGAGAAATTCTGTTGTGGTGTGTTCCCAAGTACCATGTTAGTCTGAACCCTGCTCTGAAATGCCTTGGGTGAAGGTACACCAACCAACCTGTCTGTGTACAAAGCAAAAAAAGAGTAAAAGAGGAGGAATTTAAACATAAAATCTGTGTACTTTTAAGATTAGACTAGAAATTCAGCAACCAGAGCTGTTCTCTAAATGTAAACTGGGGTTTAGATAACATGGCCACAGATTACTGCACCAACTGGTGAAACCAAGGCAGTACATATTTTAAATCTTCAATTCAGTTGTCCAAAAACCCAAGGCAACTGAAGTTGTTATTTGCTCTTAGCCCTTGTTTTGCTCCCTTGATATTTAAAACTACAGCCACATTTTCAAAAGTAACCAGTAGGTCTTTGTTCCTTGGTTTCTGGGTGTCAAACCCAGAGCCTGAATTCTGGAAGTGCCGAGCACTCACAACTCCTATTGACTTCAACTGGATTTATGGGTGCTAAGCACTTTTGGAAAAACTGGGACCAGTATAGCTTGAGCTCTCAAACGAAGGCATCCAGAATTGGCTATTGTCATCCACTGAAAATGTAGGGCCCTAGTCTCCCCCATTGACTCGCACTCCTTACCTTTCAGTCAATTCAGGTGTTACTTTCTGAGCACAGTACCCCACCAGCTTTGCAGGCCTTGGCTTCCCCGTTTCTGTACCACCATTCACTTATGAAACAAGTGAGAATACCAGCAATTAAATAATGTGAAACTGATCTCTGTTTGCAAGATTCAGCAGGGAGTCTCATGAAAGCAAGTGCAGATTGGTCATGCTGCTCTATGGATTAGTTTGCTTTTCTCTCTTCAGGCTGCTGTTTACTGGCTGAATGATTGAGATACCAATTAAAATACGTTGTTAACTAGTTTTATAAAAATAGGCTTGACTATATTTAACGCTATTGCTTGCAGTGCTCTTACAGAAGCTTGAAAATGAAATATTTCCAGACTAATTTGTTCAATTTTTACATGACGAATATCTGTCTGTCTCTCTCTCTCTCTCTCTCACACACGCCTCTCTTGATGCTTCTAATGGAATGAAAGCCAACATGGCTACTGTCATTACCTGCTTCTGCAGTGGCATCTACAATGGCAGGAGGAACGTGCACAGTGCTGAGTGCAGTATTTGCTATTTAACTGATTATTGGAGGACCTCATGGGGAGCTTATAATTGTATTTGCTGTTTCAAACCAAATTGTTGGCACTTCTCTTGAGTGAGTGGTGGATTAAAAAACATTTTTAAACCAAGAAGAACCTGAGGACATTTTGGACTAGCCTATAATAGTTCTTAAATGTGCATAAGAAGTTGTAGACTAAATGAGAGCATCCTATTTTAAACAAAGACGCTGAAGACACTGATTTAGTTACACTTTCCATCTTCAATTTGTGGAAGGGGGAAAGAAAATGTCATTGACTGTGTCTGTCCCAGGAGAAGATATTGGCTCTTATACTTGGCATTGACAGGTCTTTTTGGATAAAAGAACTGGTGACTACTAGGGGCCAAGCAGTAGCTGTGTGTGCTGTACCAGGCTTGGGGTGTAAGATGGGAGATGACAAGGTGAAATTGTTAGATGACTGGTGACTCAGTAAAGGTTTTTTCTACAAGGAAGTTGGCAATAGGTTTGTAGTATAGAGTGGTCCATGGGGTATTATTGTTTTTCTGGCTTTTTTTCTTTCTTTCTGTGCATGGAGATATGTTAAAAGTACTGGATACCATTACAGAGTTTTATTTTAATTGCTTTTGATGTGTCAACTGCACTAGAACGCTGAGGGCCATTTATCTGTCTTAAATTTGTATCATGTGGTTAACTTGGGTGTGAGTATTTCTTGCATTCTAGAGACAATATTCAGTTTCAGGTTGCCCAAATTAGTTGAACCTTTGCAATATTGCCATGAAAACTTACCCGGGACAAAATTTACTTGTATATCCTTACCCTGTTGAAGATAATGAAAAAGCTAACAACACATTACTTGTCTGTTTTCAAAAATAAATAAATACAGTGACTTGCCTCAGGTGAGCAGAAGTTTTCAAGGATCCTTTAGTTAATGTTAATTATACGGCATTTGGTGCTATGTAAATGTTAAGGATTATTATCCATGTAGGAATCTGCATTCTCTTATTTCAAGGTAGTGTTTTCTTTATAACATATACATCACCCCACTGGATGAAATTAACTATTTTAGAAACCCCTTAAAAGAACTTGTTGCCGGCCCAAAAGGCCTGAGGCAGCAAACAGTGGTTCGTTGCCCGGTGTGCGTCGCACTAATTATCACACCAGGGTGGAGAATGCAGAAAAAGTTTATTTGAGCCCAAGTAAGGTGCCAGGGAGATATTACAATCTCAAATCCTGCACACAGATGCAAGCTGTGTGTCTCTTCTTATACATGACTTCAACAAGGCATCCTCATTACCCCCCACTAGTCTCCTCCCCCCTCCTATATAGTACATACAGTGTATAGTTAACAATTAGATCATCCTTGACAGCAAACAATTCATCTCGTAACTTTTCAAGGCTGTTACCTTGGTTTACTCCTGGATTTATTACCTTGTCTCCCCTCTTTCTAAACTAAACACAAGTAGTAAAAAGGGGCCCTATCTTCTGGTGTCTTACACTGATAAGAAGCTGTTACACATTCCATTCTCAATACTAGCCTGGGAGTTCAATCAGAGTTTAATATGGAAGCACTCTAGACAAGCATAAAATAACTTTGGTCCATTCAGGCCTGGTACAGAAAAGCTTCATTAACACTGTGTTTTTCCATCTTCCTGAGTTACCTAGAGTTATGCCTAATGGCACCAACAAACTGGATTCACGCAATTTGAGTTCTATTCAGAAAACATTAAAGGAAAAGTGTCCATTTTAAATTTGACTCTAAATAAAATTCTTTCCAAAAATAAGCTCTGCAATTACCTACAGCTAATAGAAATGTTTCCACATATTTTGTAAAAAATGAAAGCAGTTGTTTTTAAACAATTTCCCTCTCCATATTAAAAACACAAATATTGGAGCATTAAGATCCTGAAAGTGAAAGATGATAAACAAAAGTGAAGCTGACTTAATTGATTTTCGTTGCTGAGAGAAGTGAAAGATATAGCACCAATAAAGACAAGTAGATTAGGTTTTTAAAATATACGTAACATAATCCAACGTTTTATAAACAACATATGTAAAGCTTGTAACATAGAATTTTAAAGTTTATAGCGTCTCTTTAAAATGATTCTCTCACTTTTAAAAAACATACAATCAGTAATTTTTTTTATTGGAGCCATGAAATCATTAGCCTCGAACCAGATTTATGAATTTGGTAGAACTAGGGCTATTTTGTTAAACTGGTTAAAATAATTCTGTGTGGAACTTTTGTTTATTGAAGATATTTAACAATTTCATTAAACTGACTACATTCCTGTGAAGTTGTTTGACTTTTGACTTATCTGACCATTATGTCAAGCAGATTTGCATTACACTAAAACATCTATTTGTAGAATACATTGAACATGTGAAAAGTATATAACTTTTGTGACTGTGATTTGTAATGACCCAACCAATTGAATCTATTTCCCTATGTTAAGTTCTCCTCACACCTTCTATGGGCCATCTTAATTATCGCTTCAAAAAGTTTTTTTTCCTCCTGCTGACGATAGCTCATCTCAATTGATTAGACTCTGCCTGTTGGTATGCATACTTCCACCTTTTCATGTTCTCTGTATGTATAAATATCCCCTGTCTGTGTGTTCCATTCTATGCATCCGAAGAAGTGAGCTTCAGCTCATGAAAGCTCATGCTAAAATAAATTTGTTAGTCTTTAAGGTGCCACAAGTACTCCTGTTCTTTTTGCGGATACAGACTAACACGGCTGCTACTCTGAAACCTTAACATTGGAGCATTTTTATGCAGAATACTTAAAGGAGCATTTCACAAATCCTTGACTGCTTTCATCACAGAGCTCATGTAAAGTTTCCCAGCTGCAGAACTCTCAGTTTGGAACATCATTTACACCTAGCATCTTTTAGATGAAGTTTAGCCATAACCAAAATTCAGTCTGTGAACAACCTCACCTGTGTTCCAGTGAGAGGTTAGTGGGGTGATGTCTTTTCCCATAGTTTTGTAATTGTCTCCTGAAATCGTTATATATATATATATATATATATATATATATATATTTGCTAGAAACCAACCATAGTTCAGCTTGGAATTTCCTTCATTGTTTTCACACAATGGCTAATTCTTTTTTCACTGGGTTGATGAATTTGATAAGATGGCTGGTTTAATGTATTTGTGCAAGACTCAGAAGAATTTTAATTATTTTAAAAAATGGATATTTTCATGGTTTCATGAAACTGTTAATTCATCCATTTGTTCTAACACATATATTTTAAGGTTTGGAGTAAAGACATGCAGTCTGGCACATTTGCTGTAACAGATATCTGTCTGTAATGTATGAATCCAGATTTTGAGAATGGTAATCTCACAGACAGATGGCACTACTTTAACAAAGAAACTTTCAACTTTCAACAAAGAAATTGTATAGATAGAAGCTTTCTCCTTTTTAACTAGCTTGCTTCACCTGCCTGATTTCTTTGGTGATTTGTTGTTTGAGCTCCAGTGATAGTGATATTACAATTTGCAACTGTGGCAGTAACTGTATTAATGCACCAGTGATGGAAATCAGTGCGTTCCCATGTCCCTCCAGTCAAAGCACTGTTGAATCCTGTCGGTAGGCTGTCAGTAATGAAAGAGACAGCGCAGGATTGCTCATTGTGCCTAAGCTGGATCTCTTGGAGCTGTTTGTTCTTTGCAGAACTTGTTTTCTCTCTCAGTCCTTATGTAAAAGGCCAGGAGAATACCAGCTCCCTGTTTTGAGTCCCTAAGACCCTTCTGAAGTATCTGCAGTAACTCTAACCTATTGCAGTTGCAAATCCTCCTGCCATTCTGCAAAGTGACTGGAGAGGATGTGAAGTGCAGGATGCAGAGTTACTGAATACTTCTTCCCACTTTCCTCCTGCACCTTCCTCTTGAAGGAACACCATCCCCCCTCCCCCCACCCAACAACAACCAACGTGTCTCATTTAAGAAGAGCAACAAGGGTAGAATAAGTGTTTCCTTCTTTGAAAACTGCACTCAGGAAATTGCATGTAAGAATTATTTAACCCAGCAGACTTTTTTTTTTTTTTTTTAGAAACACCACAATTTTACCCAAACCTCCCACTCACTACACTTTTTCTGCCTTTCTTTCTCCAGTGAGTCTAGATTCTTGTGAATAAAGTAAAATAGAATCATCCCCCCCACCCAATTTTTTTCTTCTTGCTTGAGAGAATTCATAATGGAGAGAGAGCTTGCTAAAGGAAAACTGCACTGTTATTAATCACCTAAATTTCCATCTCCAATTAGAAAGAAGAAATCTTGACACATCATATAATAAGATGGCAGTTTCCTGTTGCCCTCTAATGTTTAGTCATATGTGGGTTAACACCAGGGAAATGTAGTTTATAATACTTACATAATTACAGTATGAAAACTAGTGCTTTACATTTTCAAACCACCATACAGAGGTTAACTAAACTCACTATGCATCGGGCTTATGTTTTTCAGACTTGTAATTTTGTGACTCACAACAAAAGTTGGTGACTAAACACTGTTAAATCTACCATTTAAAATAATTTATTGTACAACAGCTTGGAAGGTGTAAGCTTTTCTCATGCATTCCAGCGGTGAGCACCTTTTTCTGTGACCCACAGCAATCACCTGTTCAGCAGAAAGCCCAGTCTGAAGTATCAGTCAGAAAAATGGCAGTACCACAAATGATCAAACAATGACAGCTATTTCTAAAAATGGTGGATTGAAAAGTATTATATGTATATTCTTAGTGCAGCTCTGATACTTGGAAGACTTTTTCAAAAGCACAAATAGCAGTTCGATGCCAAACTCCCATTGACGTGCAATGTGGGTTAGGTTCCACCTTTGAAAATCTCTCCCTCTGAAATAATATACCTGACTGAAAACTACAGTTTTCTTTTATGACTCTGATCCCATCTCCAGAACAAATTACCACTTCCCTTTCTCCTCTCCTAATTTTTCTCAAGGCTTCAGACTAAACTATACAAATGCTGACAGGTCGGTTTTATTATCAATAACTTCAACCTGTGTTGTACGGCTGTCTGTCTGTTTGCTTGGAGAGTCTATAATAAACTTTCTATTTAGAAAAGAAATAACACATGTTGGCCAGAGCAGCCTTGGGAACTCCTTGGAAAAGTCATGTGTCTCCTTAAGTAGGTTCGTCCTATGTTGGAAGCATTTCTTTTCTGCTACTACTGATGGCAGAGTAATACTTCATACTGCCCACTGGAGTTTTCTGAGATTACTAGATCCTTAAATTCTAGAAGGCATCATCATCTCGAACATTTGACAGCATCACTAACCAAAAACTCCTGAATTTAAATCCCAGCTCTGCCAATGACTTGTTGTATGACCCTGGGCAACTCCCTTATCCTTCTGTGCTTACATTCCACATTGACAGAGTGGTGATGCCTACCTGCCTTACAGAAATGTGGCGAGGAGTACGTAGTTAATGTCTGTGTAGCGTTTTATACATTCAAAATACTATATAGGTTGTAAGTACTATTAACATGTCAGAAAAACAAGCTTATTTGCCATTCTTCAATATATTCCCATATCCATTTGAGCTCCAGATATGCTCCTCATGAATTTCCTTTTGTCAGAACTCTTAGCCTGTCTTCTTGTTGCAACAAAACTCCTGAATTGCCTCTAGTTGAGCATCTGATGGGGTTAACTATATGGTGAGCTTGAAGAGGGGAGTATTCTGGCTATTAGTGTGGCAAAAAGCATTATCTATTATTTGTCTCACACTTCCATAGTGTCTTTCTTCAGAGAAGATGAATGAGCTTTACAGAATGTTTGCACCTTATAAAATACGATCAATCCCTTTTTACATATGGGCAAACTGAGTCAGAGAGATTGTGACTTGGCCGAGGTCACATTAAGGCTATGGCTACACTTGCACTTCAAAGCGCTGCCGCGGCAGCGCTTTGAAGTGCTAAGTGTAGTCAAAGCGCCAGCGCTGGGAGAGAGCTCTCCCAGCGCTGTCCGTACTCCACCTCCCTGTGGGGAATAACGTACAGCGCTGGGGCTTTGACCACACTGGCGCTTTGCAGCGCTGGAGAGGGTGTGTTTTCACACCCTGCTGCAGCACTGCAAATTTGCAAGTGTAGCCAAGGCCTAAGTCAGTTAACTATTCAAAAATAGAATCAGAGTCCTAACTCCTGGTGCCCTGCCCTACACTACAAGTAATAATCACACTAGTCTTATTTTGTTTCCTAGTTGTAGTGGTTTGGTTCCAGATTCTAGGTTCTGGTGTCTTGTGGCCTAATCTACCACTTGTGATTGTCAGTCTTCCCTGAGGTTATGACTGCTGTCTAGAGTTTACTCATTCTAAATTGGATTATAGGATTATCATCATTGCACAATTCATCTTCTTTTCTCAAGCCTTGCAAGTTGGGTCACCAGGTCTCCAGTCTAGCGTCCCATAACTGATGGAACATTGGTGGAGCATTGTGTTCTGCTTGCCTGTGGTGAGAAGTGGGTGTTTGTATAGGAGGTTTGCTTAGTAGCTCTCCCTACTGTGTAAGCTGAGAACACTTTTATCAATTCCTACAGGAACTAACCCTGCCTTTTTAAAGGTCACTTCTGTCTCAGTCAGTTCTTAAAGTTCAAAAGGAAATAAACTACTTAGGGCTGGCATTTTTCAAGTCAAGTGTCAACTTTCCAGGCCCCCAAGGCAGGGAACACAGAGGAGGTAGAGATTAATAACTGAGCCGCTTGGCTGATACAGAGATTGTGCAGGAGCATTCCCTGTTTCTTCTTGGTTCTTTAGGGGTGAGGGGAATCAAATGGAAACATTGCTCAAATAGCTCACTTTCTCTTTTTCACTTTGCAATGCAAAAGTATCAGAAGCTATTTAGAAGTTTTCTTTTTTCATTAGCGTGCTGACAGCGAGTGGAGGGTTTGTCAGCTGCAGTGAAGTAGGACACAAGGAACATTTTATGACAATGCCAATACGTAGAAGTGCCTTCAAGCACAGAGCCCTATTATGCAGGGCGGGGGAAAAATGAGGTTTCAGGAGGCATTTGTATGGTGAGGTCTCCAAGCAAGTGCTACCCCTCACTGCATTCACTTCTCTTGCTTACGCAGGGGACAGCAAAATCAATAAGGAAATAAACAGGGAGAATGGGCTTTATTAATCAGGTACAATGGAGGCAGCAGGGGAGATTATAATGGAACACAGGTGGCAATCGAAGGGAGAGCTGAGCATAGACAATCAACTGTAGGCTTCCAAAGTGTCTGTATTGATTGTGGGAGATGTAGGGTACAGAAATATCAGAGCTGCTAATTGGGCTGTTGGATAGCTCCAGAGAATGAGCACTGTGGATTCCTGTTGTAGTTTTTTATTGCATTTTGTAACAAATTTTCCCCCTTGTGTACGTGCTCTGCTGGCACATGGACACTCTCATTTAAGGCACACATGCACTCTTCTTTACATGTGGAGACCTGGATATTCCCACCTTCACACACTTCCACGATGTGAGTGAGGGGAAATAACTCTTCTTCCTTGCAATAGGGTTTTATTACAAAAATAAGGTTGGCAGCAGAATTATGTTCCTTCTCTGCTTTACCTCCAGAAAGATGAAAGAGAGAACTGTTTTTAAAGAGATAAATAAAGGGCCTTAAAGTTTTCCAAGCTAGGCACTAATCTACTCTTAGTCTTACTGTGTGGGCTGATACAAGGTATTGTGATAATGAAACAGCTATCAATACCTTGGGCAAGTAGAATGTTGTTAGTTGGGCTCTGTCTGAGATTTTTCCTTGGCTTCTTTTCTTTCCTTTGTTCATTTGTTGACTGAAATGTCTTTAAAAGAACATTGTTCATCTACACAAAATTTCATAGCGAGAAATGGCTCCTGAGTAAATCTGGGGCAGGTATATTGAAAAAAAGATTGGATTCAGAGTCCTTTTTGTCCATTAGACCAGAATGTTTGTGCTGTGCACGCAAACCTGGTTGGGGTCTGGGCACAGATTAGCATGATTGATTTGAGGACAGAATTTCTACTTCTCTACCCACTACCCTTATCCTAAGTACTGTATGCAACAGAGCAGGCACCGCAGTCTTAGCTCTGTCTCCTACTGACACCAGTCTTCTATCACCCTTTTACCCGACCTTCTGCATATACTTGGTTACTTAACTCATCGCTTCCCAAACCACCAGTTGTTATGCCCATCATTCAAAACTACAAGAGTTGGGTAAGAATAATCTGATAAAGGGATGTATGCAGACACAAGGGGAGAATTAACAGTATGGTGTATGTGGTTTGTGGTGTATGGTTGTCTTGGTAATGGTAAGAGGTATGCTTATGGGTGGAGCAGTAGAGGGTATGTACTATTTTAATTTCCTGGCTTTTGTGGGTTGTCAGGGATGTTGTATGTTGCTAAGTGGATTGCAAACAGGGGTGAGGTTTTTTTTGTATTAATAAATATACCTGATTTCTGCAGTAGATAAAATCACAGCAATTGACTCTAGGAGAGATTTGCATCCAGGATGCCCCATGATTTCATCTGCCTTCAATGTTTTGGATGCTACATCTCTGAAGTTCACCTTCTTATCACAGCTTCACAGAAAAATAAAGAGCCTGGCCTTTCTGCTTATCCAGTAGAGACCTTGAAACATAAAATCTCAATGTAAGGGCTGTTTACTCCCCCACCTGACTGATTTCTGTCTGAAATATTCATTGCTGGGAGGCATCATGGTATGTAATGTTGTTTTTTTAGTCATTTAGAAATATGGATGCAGTAGAATTGATAAAAGCAGCAAAGAATCCTGTGGCACCTTATAGACTAACAGACGTTTTGCAGCATGAGCTTTCGTGGGTGAATGCCCACTTCGTCGGATGCAAGAGTGACAGTGGGCATTCACCCACGAAAGCTCATGCTGCAAAACGTCTGTTAGTCTATAAGGTGCCACAGGATTCTTTGCTGCTTTTACAGAACCAGACTAACATGGCTACCTCTCTGATAGTAGAATTGATGTAACTGAGCTCTGAATTTAGTTGCTCTGACAGTTCATTCTTCTATACACGATAGTTTATTCCTGTAGCCTGGTGTTGGTTTAAAAGGCTCTTTAGGCCAGTTGGGTGGGATGAAGCTGGCAGTGGGTAGGGCTTTGTGCCCTGCGGGTAACTTGCAAGAAGTGTCAACCCAGTGAAAGACCCAAGTAACACAGTGACCTTGGGCTTCTATTTTCTGGGCCATATAAAGCATGCTATGCATTTGGAGCTTCTTGGGAAGTAGAGGCAGGTAGGATTCCATTAACTGTTCTTTAATTTAGCATCCTAAAACGTTGGATCCTATCGTTCCATACTAGAAAGGATTGCCACTACAACATGTGGTGGCTTTGAGAAGGGGTTTGTCTATGCTTAGCTATCTGGGGCATAACTGGCAAGCAGAGTGAGGGATTGTAGTTGCACTGTGTAGCCAGGATCTATGAAAAGTGGGCTTGTAGAAGTGTGAGTCATTTCAAACAGACCCAGCTACAGGTAGTCAGTTTGATACTCATTCAGATTGTTCTCCTTTGGATAGATTCCAGCTGTCTTTAACTGGATGGCTGATACCAGACACTTAAAGCCTGATTTTCATCCACCTTTATAGCTGTGTAAAGTGGATGTGAAAAGTGGTTAAAATAGATTGCAACAAGCGAGGTAGCTCTTGCTGCACCAGCCACGGAGGTGGGGGAACTATCCACTCTACCTCCTTTACTTTAACCCTGGGTATGAAATGCTACTATTCCGACCTGGTAATCTTACATTCACTTTGCACAGGTGCAAATGCTGGTGCAAAGCAATATTAAATTTAACAGCGGCCCCAAAGAGTTCTGGAGTGACTTCTCTGGGAGGTATATGTTGTGAAATCTAGAGTTGCCCAGTGGTTGACAAAGCAGACTTTTATCAGGCATTTGTTTGATTGGTTGTTTTTAATTATTTTTTAATATTCTTCATTCGTTACTTTTAAATAGCACAACATCCTCCTGTGCTGCTATATTTAGTGCAGTTACTGTCACTCTGGATTGCTTTGCTATAAAATTCAGGAAGTGGCTTCAGTCACTGCTGTCCAAACAAGTGAAAGCCCTTTTTGATGGTCTGGGGAGGATGAAGGGATGAGGGAGGTATGTAGTGAAATTAATTTGATGCTATGAAAGTGAAGGATAGAAAACACTGACTATATGTAAGCATTTCTAGTAGTTAACCAGATGCTTTCCCAATCATCTCTGCACTTTGATCCTAACCATCTATTCTGGACAGATACTGTCAGTGGTGCCTAATTGTGCGCTGGTTATCTGGTTTGGACAAGTATCTATTAGGAACTCGGTAGTGACTAGGGTGACCAGATTTGAAAAATTGGGACGGGGGTGGAGGATAATAGGCATGTATCTAAGACAAAGCCCTGAATATTGGGACTGTTCCTATAAAATTGGGACATCTCGTCGCTCTAGTTGTGATCTTCATACTTATTGCCTCTTGAGTCAGACTTTTAGAGACAAAAGGCCAGTGTTTAGTTCCTGGGCAACAGCCTTGCATTTTACTCAGAATTATAATTGAAGTCCCAGTTGTCAAAGAATAATTTTTCAAGTATTCTTTCAGAAAATTCTGTTTCTATAAATGCATTCAGTAGCCTAAGAAAAGCATTCAGCTAAAAAATGTGAGTGAACAGCAGTGTATGATGCTCATTTCATGCTGGAATACTATAATACGCATTGGAAATGAAGTCTGATTGGAAAAGGTCATCGCAGACAGTTGTGTGGAGCCTTCATTAAGCAGTAATGAGTCACGAGTCTGTAAGGGCTCCTTGTCATTAGATTGCAATGGAGGGTTTAAGGTTTTGTTTTTATCATCCAAACACTTTCTGACCCTCTCTTTATTTTATTGAAATAAGCTATTATCTTATTGTCAAGAGTGTAGAATTTCAACAGATTTGTTTACTGACAAGTCAATTCTGTTTTCCCATTTCCCTCCTCTTTTCATTCCCAACCTCCAGGCAGATTTTCCTTCTTCACTCCTCTCTCTGTCAGTCCCTTCCCCCTTTATACCCTGCAGCCTCCTCAACTCTCAGACTGCCCTGTCCAGAATGATGTTCCTCCTCTCACTATAGGTATTACTTCAACTCTATAACAGAACCTTAGAACATTTTCAGTTGTTCTGGCTCTTGGAGCCCTGTGCATCTCCTCTTTACATGGTGTGACGAGTTGGATCACAGAAACCCCCTTGGGACCTGCCAACCAATGTGCCAAGGCTACTTCTACCCCTGTTTTCCCTGCCAGCTCAGGACTTTAGCACCCTGTCTTGCTGAGCCAGACACTCCTGTCTACTTCAACAAAGACCCAGAGTCTGAATTACCGGCCCCAAAGCTGCAGGTTTACCTGAAAACAGCTCACAGAAGTGTGCTTGTCTTTAGCACCCAGATGCCCAACTCCCAATGGAGTCTAAACCCAAATAAATCCGTTTTACCTTGCATAAAGCTTATGCAGGGTAAACTCATAAATTGTTCGCCCTCTATAACGCTGATAGAGAGAGATGCACAGTTGTTTGCTCCCCCAGGTATTAATGCAAACTCTGAGTTAATTAATAAGTAAAAAGTGATTTTATTAAATATAGCAAGTAGGATCTAAGTGGTTCCAAGTAGTAACAGACAAAACAAAATAAGTTACCAAGCAAAATAAAATAAAATGCACAAATCTATGTCTAATCAAACTGAATACAAGTAAGATCCTCACCAGTTCCAGAATGCTCCCTTTCACAGACTAATCGCCTTTTAGCCTGGGTCCAGCCAGGGCTGGCTTTAGGCCTATTCCACCAATTCCCCCGAATCAGGCCCCGCGCCAAAGAGGGCCCTGCGCCCAGTGACAATCCCTTCCTTGCCTAGAGGCGCCTTTTTAATTTTTACTCACCTGGCGGCCCTTTCAGTCTTCAGCGGCACTTCAGCAGCGGGTCCTTCACTCACTCCGGGTGTTCGACGGCACTTGAGCGGCGGGTCCTTCGCTTAGTCTGGGTCTTTGGCGACAGTTGAGCAGCGGGTCCTTCAGTGCCGCTGAAGACCTGGAGGGAGTGAAGGACTCACCGCAGAAGTGCCGCAAAAGACTCAGAGCACCGCCCGGTGAATACAAGCCCCACGTGTTTTTTTACATTTTTTTTTTTAAGTCATCCCTGCCAGGGCCCCATGGAAACTATTTGAATTGAGCTCCGCACTTCATAAAGCCAGCCCTGCTTAGAAACCGTAACCCTAGCTCCAAGTGCCCTAACCTTAGGAACCCTAACCATAGAAACGGAAGCCCTACTGATAGGAACCCTAACTCTAGCTCCAAGTGCCCTACCGTTCAGAACCCTAACCCTAGGGCGGCAAGCCCTACATAATAGGAACCCTAACCCTAGCTCCAAGTGCCCTACCCTTAGAAACCCTAACCCTAGCTCCAAGGGCCCTGCCCTTAGGAACCCTAACCCTAGGGCGGGAAGCCCTACCCATAGGAACCCTAACCCTAGCTCCAAGTGCCCTACCCGTAGGAACCCTAACCCTAGCTTCAAGTACCCTACCAATAGGAACCCTAACCCTAGTTCCAAGAGCCCTACCCTCCGGAACCCTAACCCTAGGGCAGAAAGCCCTACCCATAGGAACCCTAACCTTAGGCCGGGAAGCCCTACGCATAGGAACCCTAACCCTAGCTCCAAGAGCCCTACCCTTAGGAACCCTAACCCTAGCTCTAAGTGCCCTACTCTTAGGAACCCTAATCCTTAGGGCGAGAAACCCTACACATTGGAACCCTAACCCTAGCTCCAAGTGCCCTACCCGTAGGAACCCTAACCATAGCTCCAAGTACCCTACCCATAGGAACCCAAACATTATGGTGGGACGCCCTACCCACAGGAACTCTAACCCTAGGGTGGGAAGCACTACCCATAGGAATCCTAACCCTAGCTCCCCAGTGCCCTGCCCTTAGGAACCCTAATCCTTAGGGCAAGAAACCCTACACATAGGAACCCTAACCCTAGCTCCAAGTGCCCTACTAGTAGAAACCCTAACCCTAGCTCCAAGTGCCCTACCCATAGGAACCCAAACCCTAGGGCGAGAAGCCCTACCTATTGGAACCCTAACCCTAGCTCCAAGTGCCCTAACCTTAGGAACCCTAATCCTTAGGGCGAGAAACCCTACACATAGGAACCCTAACCCTAGCTCCAAGTGCCCTACCCGTAGGAACCCTAACCCTAGCTCCAAGTACCCTACTAGTAGAAACCCTAACCCTAGCTCCAAGTGCCCTACCCATAGGAACCCTAACCCCAGCTCCAAGTGCCCTACCCTTAGGAAGCCTAACCCTAGGGCGGGAAGCCCTGCCCATAGGAAGCCTAACCCTAGGGCGGGAAGCCCTGCCCATAGGAAGCCTAACCCTAGGGCGGGAAGCCCTGCCCATAGGAACCCTAACCCTAGGGCAGGGTGCCCTACCCAAAGGAACCCTAACCCTAGATCCAAGTGCCCTATCCATAGGAACCAGAACCCTAGCTCCAAATGCCCTACCCATAGGAACCCTAACCCTACGGTGGGACGCCCTATCCATAGGAACCCTAACGGTAGGGCGGGAAGCACTACCCATAGGAACTCTAACCCTAGCTCCAAGTACCCTACCCATAGGAACCCTAACCCTAGCTCCAAGAGCCCTACCCTTCGGAACCCTAACCCTAGCACGGAAAGCCCTACCCATAGGACCCCAAACCCTACGGTGGGGTACCCTACCCATAGGAACCCTAACTATAGCTCCAAGAGCCCTACCCTTAGTACCCTAACCCTAGGGCGGGAAGCCCTACCCGTAGGAGCCCTAACCCTAGCTCCAAGTGCCCTACCCTTAGGAATCCTAAGCCTAGGGCGAGGCACCCTAACCGTAGAAACCCTAACCCTAGCTCCAAGTTCCCTATGCATAGGAACCCTAATCCTAGCTCCAAGTGCCCTTCCCTTAGGAACCCTAACCCTAGAGTGGGACGCCCTACCCTTAGGAACCCTAACCCTAGCTCCAAGTGCCCTACCCATAGGAACCCTAACCCTAACTCCATGTGCCCTACCCTTAGGAACCCTAACCCTAGCTCCAAGTGCCCTTCCCTTAGGAACCCTAACCCTAGAGCGGGAAGCCCTACCCATAGGTACCCTAACCCTAGCTCCAAGTGCCGTACCCATAGGAACCCAAACCCTACGGTGGGATGCCCTACCCATAGGAACCCTAACCCTAGGGTGGGAAGCATTACCCATAGGAACCCTAACCCTAGCTCCAAGTGCCCTGCCCTTTGGAACCCTCACCCTAGGGCGGGAAGCCCTACCTATAGGAACCCTAACCCTAGCTCCAAGTTCCCTATGCATAGGAACCCTAACTCTAGGGCGGGAAGCACTAACCATAGGAACCCTAACCCTAGCTCCAAGTGCTCTGCGCATAGGAACCCTAACCCTAGCTCCAAGTGGCCTAACGTTAAGAACCCTAACCCTTAGGGCCAGAAGCCCTACCCATAGTAACCCGAACCCTTGCTCTAAGTGCCCTACCCTTTCGTACCCTAACCCTAGGGCGGGAAGCCCCACCCATAGGAACCCTAACCCTAGCTCCAAGTGCCCTATGCGTGGGAACCATAACCCTAGCTCCAAATGCCTTACCCTTAGGATCCGTAACCCTAGGGCGGGAAGCCCTACCCATAGGAATCCTAACCTTAGCTCCAAGTGCCCTACCCATAGGAATGCAGCCCTAGCTCCAAGTGCCCTACCCTTAGGAACCCTAACCCTGGGGCGGGAAGCCCGACCTATAGGAACCCTAACCCTAGTTCCAAGTGCCCTAACGTTAAGAACCCTAACCCTCAGGGCCAGAAGCCCTACCCATAGTAACCCGAACCCTTGCTCTAAGTGCCCTACCCGTAGGAACCCTAACTCTAGCTCCAAGTGCCCTATGCGTGGGAACCCTAACCCTAGGGCGGGAAACCCTACCCATAGGAACGCTAACCCTAGCTCCAAGTGCCCTAGCCATATGAACCCTAACCCTTGCTCCAAGAGCCCTACCTTTTGGAACCCTAACTCTAGGGCGGGAAACCCTACCCATAGGAACCCGAACCCTAGCTCCAAGTGCTCTAACCGTTGCAACCCTAACTCTAGCTCCAAGTGCCCTACCCATAGGAACCCTAACTCTAGTTCTAAGTTCCCTACTGTTAGGAACCCTAACCCTAATTCCAAGTTCCCTACCGTTAGGAACCTTAACCCTAGCTCTAAGTACCCTAACCTTAGGAACCCTAACCCTATCTGAGTCCAGCAATCACTCACACCCCCTGTAGTTTCTGTCTTTTGTTCCAGTTTCCTTTGAATATCCTGTGGGGGGTAGAAAGGGTCCTTCTTTAGCCAGCTGAAGACCCTATGGAGGAGTCTCCCACTGGTTTAAATAGACCTTCTCTTGTGGGTGGAGACCCCTTCTTCACTCCCATGCAAAGTCCAGCTCCAAGATGGAATTCTGGAGTCACCTGGGTAAGTCACATGTTCATGCATGACTCAGTCTTTACAGGCAGAAGCCATTGTCCACATGGTATCTTGTATGTTTGCAGGAGGACTTCTTATGTGGATTGGAGCCTTCCAAGCTCTTTTGTCTGTTAAGTGTTTCCTGATTGAGCACCTAATTTGCACATTCCTTTCCCAAGAAGTGACCAAA
Source organism: Mauremys mutica (assembly GCF_020497125.1). Taxonomy (NCBI): domain Eukaryota; kingdom Metazoa; phylum Chordata; order Testudines; family Geoemydidae; genus Mauremys; species Mauremys mutica. The sequence goes on along the minus strand of NC_059082.1, from coordinate 75,071,637 downwards.
TGTTCTAACTACGACTCCTTAGTAATCAAGCAATTATACAGCCAATGTTTATAACTTTGAACACACAAATGGTGCCTGCATACAAGTAGGATGAACATAACCAGTAGATCATAACCTTTACATAGATATGTTACATGTCATATGTAGCAAAACCCTATTCCAGTTTTATCATACATACATTTATGAGCACCCCCACCCCATAAAGCCTTATGGAGTATACTGTCACACATGGACACTGTGGACTTGAGTTCTGTGTCTGACAGCTGTAGGAAAAGGAGAGTGTTCATCAGATTTGGAGCAGTACAGGGAAATTCCCAGCTAATATTATTATGATCATATTTAGTACAGTAGTGCCTAATGGCCAACCAAGAATGAGGCCCCACTGTTCCATGCATTATAAAGTAGTATACAGTCTCTGCCCCAAAGAGCTTACATTATACAAGATCTACAGGGTCTGGGCAGAGCTAGAACACAGAAGCAGAGTGAACAAAGTGATGGCAGCAAATGTTATGTTAGTTCCACATTTTTTTGTGGGGGGTGATGGGTGTAGTTAGAAAGGGAATCTGTTAAGTGGAAGGAGAAGGGAAGGAAGGGGGACAGGGCATGGAAGAAAAGGAGTGAGAGGGTCAGGTATGGGGTGAAACTGAGGTGAGGGGATAGGGAGGGAGAGGGTGGAATGAAGAGTTATCACAGGTTAGGAGAGAGTCTGCCAAAAATGTAGAAAGTTCTCTGATTGTTTAGAGGTTTCTGCTTTTGCTCCTATTAGCTCAAGTCTCTGGCTGGCTCCACTCTGCAGTTTTTCCCTGTGGGAGAAAGCACCGCTTGCATCCTAGTGCCCCTAGAGTAGGGGAAGCCCCCTGCATAGTTTTGGGTCCAAAAAGGTGGCCATGGCTGGTCCCCATTTTATCCCCTCTCCAGTGCTGTTAACAGAGAATTGTGAAAGAGGTGAGAAAATAACCTCTCTGTGGGACATAGCCCTCTCAGTCTCCACTTCAACAATGCAGTCAGCTGAGATCCTCCAGGCAGAACTGTGCAATGGTGCCTCTCTCAGGGCATTATCCCCCTGTGAACAGACAGTTGGCTGGAACAGTACTGGCAGGGAAGTGCAACAGGGCTGGTGAGAGCTTAGGACAAAAAGTGTCAGGCACCGGCTTTCTTCATCTCTTGCCTGGCATGAAAGTGTGTTCCTCCAGCACACAAGTGTGTGATTACGGGTTGGTAACTGATGGGGCAAATTGCATTATTCATTATGGTTGGGATTGAATTGAAATTGCGAGGGCAATTTTCTGTCTCACACTTCAAGGTCAGATGAGAGTATTTACCGTTCTCTCTCTGTTTATCTGTGAATGCAAATTGAATTTGGTGATGCAAATTGATGAAATGTTAGAAATATAAAACTCATCAGAGGTGACATGGAGAAAAATTACTGGGTAGAGCTGGCCGGTGGCTTCGCCATCCCATAAACGGGCTTCTCCTTTGATTAGTAATTATTTCAGTCTTTGCTTTCTTTCATTCTCTTGGTTTTAGTTGTTTTGATTTTTTGTTTTCAGAAGAAAAACCGTAGTGACACTCTGAAGCATTTGGAATCAGAATTAGGTGGTGAAAATAAAACCAGCTGCAGAAAGGCTGCTTGTGTTACAACTCGGGAGGACAGGGTTTCTCTTGAACTTCCTTTTGTTTGTTTGCTTGAGGTGTTTGTCGGTTCACTTTCCTTTCTCAGGAATTTTGCTTTCACATGCCCAGGCTCCCAAGGCCTCCACAGAATGCTTGGTCCCTGATGGCTGGAGTGATAACTGAAAGAGAAGATACAGCCGGTTCTTACTTCTAAACATGGCAAACTATCTGAAAACTCCTTGTATTTCCTTATTGGCACACAGCTGTTGGGAAGAGGTGGGGAGAAGTTGGCCAACTTTTCTCTCCAGTCACTATTACCCATGGGAGTAAGTACACAGGGCCCAAAGGTTTGGCTGTCCAAAGGGACCCAGTTCAGTGTGACCCATTGTCTAAAGCACAGGACTAGGAACCGAGGGAGCTGGGTTCTGTATCTGGCTCACTGTGTCACCTTGAACAAGTCACTCAACTCCTCAGCCGAGTTGTGTGTCAGATACCACATAGCTTATTGACCAAGTCTCCTGTAAATCAGGGAGATTCCTCTTTACAATCAAAAAACTCTTGACTCCTGATTTAATAATGTTATTTCCCACATACACATAACTACAAGCATCCATTTATGCCAAATTCAAAAATTCTGCTACGTTACCCAGAGTCCTACGCATCAGCCACACGTGTGTATCAGAATATGCTGTGAAGTCAGAGTGGAGGGGCCACCAAGACAATGGCCTGATGACCTTTTTGCTGGATGAAACCAGAGTGGCGCCGGAGCCCTGTGGACCAGATAGCTATGCTACACACTGAAAATTTGGCCCACCCACCATCACAAATCTCCCTGAAATTAATTTGAAAATGTTGGTCAGTGTGCTCCTTAGTCCAGACTTATGTTTACTACTACTAATAGCAAAGCTTGACAAATATCCAGGGCTGCTTATTTTTAAAGAATTTCACAAGCATGGACTGATTAACCCTCACAGCTCCCACTCAGAGCTATTATCTCCATTTTAAAGTTGGGTCTCAGGATCAGGTTCCCTGTGAGGCATGGCTAGCAGTGCAGAGGTAGGACACAGGTGTTCCTGTATCAGGCCAATTGACCACACTTCTCTGGTATAGCAAAAGCCCTTAAAAAAAACCAATGAGAAGTCCGGTGGCACCTTAAAGACTAACAGATTTATTTAGGCATAAGCTTTTGTGGGTAAAAAACCCCACTTCTTTAGATGCATGGAGTGAAAATTACAGATTCTGGCATAAATATATATTGGCACATGAAGAGAAGGGAGTTACCTTCCAAGCGGAGAACCAGTGTTGAAGACCGACTCAGTCAGGATGGATGTGGTCCACTTCCAATAATTGATGAGGAGGAGGTGTCAATACCAAGAGAGGGAAAATTGCTTTTGTAGTGAGCCAGCTGCTCCCAGTCCCTATTCAAGCCCAAATTGATGGTGTTAAGTTTGCAAATGAATTATAGCTCTGCAGTTTCTCCTTGAAGTCTGTTTTTGAAGTTTTTTTGTTGAAGAATGGCTACTTTTAAATCTGTGCTGGGCCAAGTCCCTTAAGCTGATTTTTCCCAGAGCTGATCTCAGTGTCTGTGTCTTTCTGCAGCGGGGTGTGACCCAGCTTGTGTGTGTGCTAGAGGAGGCTTAGGAGCCTGGCATAGCAAGACATGTTAAAGGGGGCCCATGCTAACAGAACAGGTGGGCTCCGTGTTGTATCAGCACATCAGGTGGCATCTTGAAGGGGGGCAACCCGTCACAGGGTGCTGAAATGTCAAAGATGAAATATACTTTCTGTGCAACAGTAAAGTTCTAAACGCCAGTCTGCTCTTTATTCACTGCATCTGTCCATGTCAGTAAAAGAGTTGTCCTTACAAGGTTCCTTTATTTCTAATCCTAGTGTGACTCAAGACTTCCTTGTGTGTAGGACAATGGAGTGATGTGAACTGTTTCCTTTCAGGTACTTTGGGGTTTATGAAAGGCGGAATGATATGTGGTGACTAGACCAGGGCTTGTTTAGGAACGTAGAGTTAGTATAGAGTAAGCAGGTGGGGTGTTTTTCTGAAGTTGTATAATAAATGGGAGGATGAATGGTGGGCATCATTCCTTTCCTCCTGACTCCTTTGCAGGTTCTACATAATGTAGTATTTATTATACAGTGCATTAGGTATTTTCTATAGCTTTAAGGCTGGTGTGTCCAAACCTTCTGGCATACGTTGACCTACACAGTGATTTTAGTTTAAGATACTATGCTGCAGCTATTAACAGTATTAGTTATTGTTAGCTTACCTTTGTAAGGGACAGTATCTGAGTAGTAGATGGGGTGGAGTTATGGGCCTCACCACCTTCCATTGGTGTGCAGTGTGATGGTAACTCCCAGGTGGAGTGATGGGCACCACCATTACAGATGATTGACAGCTGTGTGGAGAAGAGGGGAAGCAGAATAGTGCCAATAGAAGAAACTGAAGTTGGGTATGAAGGAAATGTGCAATCTGGAATGGTTTTAATATCAAATAAGATCTTTAAAATGTTTGTTTTCTAGTTGGCCTGCCTTAAGATATGTTGATTCAGGCAACCTTGTTGCTTCTGCAGTATCCTGACACTGGCATTGTCCCATTTTTTTAATTTTATTTTTAAAAGGCAGCATTTAACGTCTGACCACAGAATTTTTTTTGTCATGGTAAAGATTTTCTGTCTGACTGATCTCAACCTCATGGTTTTTCCCTTATGCCCCTTTTTTTCTCTATCCTTCCTTTTCATTTTCTTTGTCCTTCTCTTACCTGATCAGCATTGTTGCTCTTACACGCCCCTATTGTCCTATGTATTGGTCATTCATATCCTGATACTTCAACCAGAGACGACAACACATGCAAAAGATACAGGACTGTTGTATCTGGACTTGGAGACTGAGCTGTTTCAACACAAAATCATTGGCTCATTGGAGAGGACCAGATCTGATAGGATCCATGCAGGTGGGCTACAGGCAAAAATATTCTGTTGTCAAGTCGGCAACATGAAATCTTGATGGGCTACAATTTGGCCTCTCATGCTCTAGTGTTGATTTATAAAACAGTGGAGAAACAGGAAAGGGAATGGGACATTTCAGCTTACTTAAACCTTCTTATTTACCAGTCTCTCATTTAATTTAGGTCCGTTTGTTTTCTCTTGCCATTTATAGATGGACAGACACTTTGTGAAGGATGTATCTAGCCTGGATCCTGATTTGGGGAATAACTTTCCTCTAGCAAATGTGTTGCAGCAGCACACCTGGCTTTTCTTTTATCTCTTTGTTAGTGTGTGGCATGTGACCTGTTTACCTTTGCTTGTGTAGTTCTTGCAGTGCCTTTGTCGCCTACATTTTCCTTTTTCTATGTCCCTGACATCTTCTTTCCCTCTGTTTTTTACAGTACTTTTAGCATCCATAGTATGCAATATGGTCAGGGCACTGTTGTTTGTCACTTTCCTTCCTATCTGCTGTCCCTGGCAATGTGTCCCTGTGCCATGTTCTTTTGAATTGCTGCATGACTCACACTGTGTTCCCTTTTTTTTTTTTTGACATCTGTGCACTGTGGTTGGCCCTGTGATCTTCTCCCTGATTGGCTGTATAGAACAATATTTCTAGCTTCTTGTTTGCCCTCTGTGGTGGTTTTCTCAGTATTCGTTGGGTGTTAGGTTGGTTACTGAAAAGATTGAACGATAGAAACAACAATAGTTTTATGATTCATTGAAGGAGAGCTGACAGCTGCTTTTGTAAGTTTTAAGGAGGTTATTAAAATGTATCTTAGCTGCTATATTCATTGTCTGCTGTTCTTTGAAAGGCTAAGTATGGTCTTGAAGGTGAAGTTTTATCATTAAGATTATATTTAAGAGTAGAAAGGAAGAGCAAAGTATGAGGAGAGCTTCTCAACAGTTCAGCAAAAAGAATGAGGAGTACTTGTGGAACCTTAGAGACTAACAAATTTATTTGAGCATAGGCTTTCGTGGCAGGTCATTCAGTGGCTGGGGCAAGGAGCATAGGGTCTGATAAACAGAAACTAATTTTCCATGTGAAGGCCAAGAACATCTACTTTGAACTTGCAAAGGTTTTGGAAAGTGACAATATGCTCAGTGTTTAACTGAACTTTGGGAATTTTGATTTTTTTTAAATTAGTTTGGTTTGAGTGAGTAAGTGGCATTAAAGAGCCAGAAATGTCATCAGCATAGAAGAATGTCTGAGAGTAGTGACATAATGGAGTTTGTTGCCGTAAACCTGGCTTTGAATCCTGTTTGTGTCACTGGGGAGGGTAAGTTTGATATTGTCCACCTGGTTTATAGAGGACATCTGTTCCTGTTATGATCACTGTACTACTTGGTAGAATTACCAGTCTGTTCTTAATGACTCAGTCTTTTCTTAGGCAAGTCCAGATTGCAGTGTGTTGGAAGACTTCTGAGGACTTTAAATATTGGTTTTCCTATTGTGTGGTAGCCTATGAATATTAAAACTCAGTCCAGAGGAATGAAATTGCATTACTTTCCCTTGGACAGTCAGCTTCCCAGCATTTAAATTTTAACTGATCAGCACAATTGACCTGAGACTGAAAACCGAAACAACCTACCTCAATTTCTGTCTTAACACCATTGAATGCAGAAGAAAGGAACAATCTGCTCATGTGGCCATTTACTTTGCTATATTCTCCCATACTGCACCTGAGGAAGAGCACACGGGGCTAGACGTGTGTGCTCTCCCTAAAGTGAAACTGGTATATGGATCGCAAATACTTTTTATTAATGCTAACGAGGAAACTGGGCAGGAATCTATTTTCATCAAGTGAGAAAATATGACAATCAGTCAGTGCACTTAGGATTTATCAAAGCAGGTCAAAACTTTGAGGGATATACATACAGTTTAATTTAAAAAACAAACAAACCCTTCATTGGGCTCAGATCTGGAACAGCAGATTAAATCTAACCAGTAAATTTAGCAAGGAGGAGAGGATTTTTATATCCCGTCAAACAATGTTTGAGTGTGTATCTAGTCTCCAAAGGGTTACAATAGTTTTCTTAATGTGGCACTCATCAGAGGTTAATAGCCTGATGTGTTCTATACTTTCTGGGTTTACATATTTCCTTGTGACATATTACTGGGACTCTGTTTTCCCACAGGATTCTTGATCATGTTTCACAGTAGGACTGGAATTCTAATGTTGACAGCTGAGAATATCTTTTTGATAGAGATTGATTTCTGAACATTTGCAGAAGGCTATCATGTAATGGTGGATTTATCCAAAAAATGAACACAACAAAAATTTAGATTCTCGATTTACCATCTGGAATCCTTGATTGCTGACCAGGAAAAATGCTGATATTTCTATTAAAATCCCATAGAACTTGGGACATTTGCACTGAGCTTATGATGGAGAGGGAATCAGCCTGTTAGTGCGAGGCAGACACCATCTATGTCCCATCAACTTAGAAGATGCTGTTGAGCACCGATTTCTTTTTGTGTAACTAATTAATTAAAATAGAGCCAGGGAAATAGTGGGACTCTGGTAATTAAATTATTCATTTTCAAATGCAGATTTAAAGCCCTCTTAATGAACTTCCCACCTGAATACACAAGTGAAGAATCTGTTTCACACTGCTGGATTATCAAATTGGTCTGTGAATGGTTCCAAATTAAATTGGAACTTTAAATAGCCTTTTAATTCATCTAGAGTTTTAAAGTGCGTATTTGTTGTTAGAGGGAAGGATCAGAGGTCGGGAAATCGCTGATTGGGGATTTATGGCAATTTTCCCAGTAAAATTCCCAAAGAGCATAAATTGTTCTGGCAATCAGGATGTAGGAGTGCCACTTTTCTGACATATCTAAACAGTGCCTGAATAATGGTGATATTTTATTTGTTGAAGGATATTTCATTTATTATCTTTTGATTTATAATGATAAAGAGCACCTGGTATTGGTGCTTTTAGTCTGCGTGAAGTTTTGTGTTTGGTACACTGTAATTTTCACTTTCAGGGCTTGTTCACATTGAAAATACAACTGTTTTTGTGCTCTGGTTGTGAAACTCTCTTCTGCCTGAGTTAAATAAAGCTGAGTTATTCCTATACTGCAACTTTTTTTCATTAATCATTCAGGTTTGTTGCCAACATCTACTATAATGCCTAACTGCTTGTACTAATGCATTATGGGTGAATATAGACAGCTATTCAGTGCCTCAGCAAGGAATAGAGAGCCCAGAGGATATGCGCACAGAGCAGCTCCAAGAGCATGTGGGTCAATGCTGTTTGAGATGCCTTGCTGCACAGAGAGCTGAGAGGAAGGGGAAATTGGCTACACAGGCATGGTTGGGAGTTCTGTTCATGATGCAAAATAAGTGCTGTTACCCAGTCACAGGAACACAACCTATGTGCCTGCTTAAGCTGCTAGCAAGAACACCACAAGGATAGTTGCCACAATTACTAACCAAATATTAGCTATGCTTGAATGCAGATCAGGTTTAATGGCAATCACTTCCCTAACTCGTTAATATTTAAAGGTTGTGGTGATGTCTAAGATCCATTATTACACTGACGCTGAAGAGTTAAGTATTTATCCAAAGGTAAAATAATCGATTTTAAGTGTAAAGTATATGTAGTGTTTTATGACTTGTATAAGTAAAGCAATATAATTGTTTTGGGGCTAAGCAGTAAGCTTGGTCATTGGACATTTCTAACATCTCTTTGAAAAAAATGCTGATAATACATTCCATTGCTATTAGTACTTCCCCTAAGTTTTTCTGACCGACATGGGTATGAGGTAATATTAAGATCTGACAGGTATCGTCTGTCTTTTAGTGCCAGGATATTAGAGAAGGCTCGGCAACAGCTACAGGAAGAGGTATTACGGATCCAGAGCCAGCTACTGGATGAGAAGAAAAAACGTGAGCAGCACGAAGGTCTTGTCAGACGCTTGCAGAAACGAGTGCTGCTGCTTACCAAGGTATGGCATTTAGACAGAATTTAGGAATGCAAACCCTTCTCCCCACCCGTAGATACTGTGCCTGCAGTCCTCTGATTTCTTTCCTTGTCTGCTTTGTAGTTGATGATTCAGTACTACTTGGTCTCAGTGTAGTGGATGCTGTAACAATGACTTAAGTCTTGTCTTTGGGTCTGCTAGGAGTAAATGCACGGGTGTCAGTGCTGGTCTGCTGGTGCATGGTGCTTGTGTAGGCTGCGGTTATGTAGGTGACACACCTCTTAATGTCATCCTTGGCATCTGTGTTAGGAAAGAGAGTTAAGTCATGTTACCGTAGGTGTATTTCTGTGTCTGAGACACTGAATGGAGTTTAAAATGGCCTTGATAGCTGCCTTGCTCACTTCCACAACTAGAAGAAAGGTGCTATACTGTGTGCAAAGTCCTATGGAGAAATGGAACTTAGGGAAAGATGAGATGGTCACATCACCCGTATGTAAAAGTCCTTTCAGATTTAATGGTAGGAGTTAAACCAATTAGTTTAGAATCTCTTTTACAGATTTTTTTGAACCAATCTATGGAGTTTGGTAGCAGGACTTTAATTTTTGATTAAATTCTATAGGGTGTTTTAAAAATCTGTAGAACCCTGATAGTTTTATATTAAATTCTATGGTACTGTTGCCTAAAGACAAATTATGATTATTTATTACCTCTCTCTAGCCACAAAGGTGTGAGTGGCACTTTCCAAAGACATCCATGCGTAACTTCACTTGTCTTCGCAATCTCATTGCAGTCAATAGGGCTGGTCACGTGAGCAAACTTACACACATGGATGTTTGCAGGATCAGGCTCTAAACTAGATGTGCCAATGGCTGGGAGAAGCAAGACAGTAGGAAGGAGAGATGAAGGTAATAAGATTATGTGGTAGCTCAGCTCAATGAGAGCTAATGCACAAGATATAGTGAGGATGCTGGTGATGCAGCTTTACTAAATAGATGCATTATTTGGATTTGAAGGTTGAAATTAGGCAGAGTAATTCTTTCCAGCATAGTATAGGGATGTGGCCCACAAAAAAAAAAAAGAAAGAAAAAAAAAATGTTGTTGTGCTGCTACTGCTTCAGGCTTGAAATTAGAATGTTGACTGCAGGATCTTGATTTGCTTTAATTGTTCTGTGCTCAGTTCTGTAATTCTGTGTCAAAGCTGAGCCAATGAGGCTGTGATGTATGGTGTACTAAGCAGGGCTTTCTGGAGCGTGAAGCAGCTGTTTCACAAGAGGGTATTAGTTAAATCTCTTTCTGGCTGCAGTATTTGATACCATGGAGAGTCCAGTAAGTGAGAAAGAGACAGAACTGCTGTCGCTTTTCTTGACACATTACGGCAGGCATTGCATTCTGAGTGGCTGGGAACTACGAGAGGAAACCATTTCTCCCCTTGGCTCACTGAGACAACAAGCAGCACAGACAGGATTTTCCCAGCCCTATACACTTCTGGTTTTGGAATGGTCTGTAATGGGATATCTGTGGTTGTAGACATAGTTGGGTAATTCCAGGTATTAGGAAAAAGAATACAGTTCTTGATAATACATTGGCAGCCTTTAGATATCTGTACTATTATATTTATATATATATATTTATAGATATTTATATATATATATATATATACACACACACACAATAGAACCTCAGTTAAGAACACGTCAGGAATGGAGGTGTTTTGTAACTCTGAAATGTTCGTAACTCTGAACAAAACGTTGTGGTCGTTCTTTCAAAAGTTTACAACTGAACATTGACTTAATACAGCTTTGAAACTTTACTGTGCAGAAGAAAAATGCTGCTTTTAACCATCTTAATTTAAATGAAATAAGAAACAGGTTCTTCAGAATAGTGTCAGACCTGAGCAAGCGGTTATAAAAACAGTTGCCCAGTAAACTACCAAAATATTTCTTTTGTTAGCCTATTTCCACTCTTCAGCTGACAAATATGTTTTGTGGTAGAATAATAGGATACAGATTGGTTTTTAAAGTTCTGGATTGAAAGATCACAGACCGTTCCCTGCAACGTACCATGTGGTGGTCCATATCTTAATTTCTATATTGAAGACATGGAGCCCTTTTGATTTGTTCTTCTCTGTGGTTTTATTTCTCTCAGAAAAGGAGAAATCACTGGAAATGTCCTACCTGAATTCATAGCAAATAAACTTGCTTTTTGAAAGTTGAACCTTTCAGTGTGCTGTATAATATTTCATTTGAGCTACTTCAAAGGAGAAAGGGATATCTTTGTCCTCAGAAAATCTGTTTTGTCCAGGATTATATGGGATCCTTTGTGTAGAACCACACGTACGGTCAGAGCTAGGGCAGGAATTTAGGCATTGTTTCCTCAGTGCTGTTTCTTTTAATGGTTGCTCTGCTCATGCAAAATTAGGAAAAGGAATTTAATTTAATTAAAAAGAAATTATGATCTTGTGGTTTAAAATGAGATTGAGCAAATAGATTGCCTTTAAAAATAATAGTTTCACAGTGAAAGCGTATCACCTAGAGTGGTATTTAATCATCTAATTAGTGGCATCAGTAGTAGACTGTACTGTGTCATGAATAGAAAGGAGGAGGGAAGGAAGAGGAGTTCACTTATCCAGCTCGCTGGTGAATCTAGTGTGATTTTTTTCAACAGGACTATAAAAATCACATTTTGGGAGAAGCAGTGTTGTGTGTGACATGGTCCTTACTGCTCCCTGGTAGTGTATGTTTGTTGTGGTTGTCACCGCCTGCTCCTTTGAACAGGCAGAGATCAGTTACCCTATCCTAGCAAATAAGGAGACCCAGCTGGTTTGATAGTAAAAATGTTATGCATTGACTGGATCTTCCTTTCTTTGTGGATCAAGGCAGACCGTGTGTGTCACAATTCTGTGTTTATCACTTATTTAAAATCAACCAAAAAGGAGAAGCTAGTTTTTCTCTTCCATTGCAGTAGTGTTTGATATTAATGTAATAAATGTATCCACTCCTTCTCCTTGACGCTGCTCTAGGAGCCACTTGCTCTGCTGCTCTCACCCCTTCTCAACCTTTCTTGGTCATTCTTTACTCTTCCTTTAGTCTCAGTCATTTTTTTGACCATTCTAGAGTCCTCACTTCACTAGGGCTCTCTCCTTCATTCCCCACCTGCCACAGTGTGTCAGCCTCACTTGGCTGCTCTGATCTCCCAGTTTCAGTGTCTCTATCCTCTCCTCCCTTTGCTCTGGGTCTTCCTGCCTCATTTGCCCACTGGTTCCTTGGTCTTTCCCATGCACTATAGATGCTTCACTGTGACTTAGTCAATAATCAAGATTAGCATAATTCTCTGCCAGCTATCAGTACATGAAATTTTCATGAATCACCTGTGACTTCCCTGGACTGCATGTGCTAGGCTTGGAAAAACAAGTGTCTGGGCATCGGTCTTGGGTCTTTAATACAGCATCACTCAGATTGCTACTGCTAAACCACCGGTCTGGCCCTATCATTTCTATCTCTACCAGTGGAGTAGGTTCCAGCATGTGATCCTGGGCTCTTGGTGCAGTCTATATTGTGTGCCTGGCAGCAGTTTCCTGGACTTGAGTTCAATTAGTTTTTTACATGCATGTTTTAAATAAAGTATTAAGGCTAGATTTGGTCACCCAAGGATTTTTCAGATATCCCTGTTGGTTTAAAGGCTTCCCCGAAAGCCACTATGCTTGTTAGACAATAAATTGTTTGAAGGGGTATATTTATTCATTTTCTGTCTGCCACAGTTCCCCAGGGCTTAATCCTGGTGTCTGTTTTGGTGGTGAAGTTTCTCTGTGTAGCTTTGTTTATGCTCAGAATTTTAGAGAAATCTCTCACAACGGCTCTAACTCTGGAGCAGCTCCACTAATGGTAGCAGTGAGATTTTCCTGAAATTCTGTGTGACACAGCCTGCCTCTCTTGTCTCTCCCTCCCCTGTTTGATTTGATGCCAAATTGGCTTTGAATGCTATATTTACTAAGGTAGCTTTTTGTTTGACTCGTGTGTTGTCCTTAAGCTTGTGTGTATTTCTTTCTCCTTTTCAGAGTTTTGCACAGAGCTTATGGTCTTTGCTTTCTTCGTAGGAAATAAAAGGCAAAGCTGCCACAGCTGGAGTTGAGTCTTTTAGATTTTTTTTTTTAATGACATTTAGGTCTCTCACAATTGTCCCTTTTTGAGATCCCTGGTCTGAATATAAGCTGCTGACTGAGTCAGGGTTTGATAAAAGGAAAGCCCTGAGATGCTTGTTTATTGCGTGATGTGAGGACAGCTTTTGACATCAGTGGAGGTTCGAGGACAAACTGAAGCAGGAGTCAGGTTAGAAAACAGAAGGGGTGGTATACTTCCATGTTTCCCAGAGTCTGCTCGGTTGGGGTGGTCAGACTGAGATGCCACTCATAGTAGTTTGGGTGGCGCTCATGATGTGGTCATACTTCAGCTTTCTTGGGTGTTGTAATCAGTAGTAAAACAGCAATTAACTATTTTGGCATTTAATGTGCCATTGAGTTTCAGGGTTAATTCCCTCTACACTTTCCTTAGAACCATTATTTCTGTTGTATGCAGATTTGGGCAGACGTTTTACATTTGATTCCCTTTAAAGTTAGGGCTAAAGAAGCAGGGCAATTCTTTGGTGCATTTGGCTCCTGGCCGCACTGTGGCAGCACAAAGAAGCTAGAAAGCAGCTGTGTGTAGTCATCTGAGAATTCCCTTGAGACTCAGGAGTTCTCAGCTGGTGCAGAGCATCACTTGCCTGCTCCCGGGCCACGGCACGGGCACGGGGATTGCGACAGGGCCTGGAAGGTTGTGCTGAGGGTGTGGCCAGAGTGCAGTGTACTCTGAATATTCACAGCTAGTCGATGCTGGTTCTTTGGGACCATTGCTAGCTGCCACAGGTCAGAGCTGTCCCCAGGCTCTTGTAATCTGTACGAAGACTGAGCCCAGCACGGATTCTGAGAACTAGGGATTCCCTGATGGCACCTGACCCTCACTTGCTGTGGTGAATTGAAACATGGCACAGCAGACAATCTGGTAATTTGAAAAAAGGAGAGCTCAAAATCTGGAATTGGCCACCAGATAAAAATATTGTCAAGCCCCTGCAAGCTAGTCTAGATCAGGGGTCCCCAACGCGGTGCCCGCGGGCGCATCTAAATGCGCCCACATCCTGCTCGGCGGTGGAGCATCTGCCAAAATGCCGCCAAATTTCGGCGGCATTTCAGCATCGACGCCTCTCAATGACGCCGCTTGCTGCTGACAAGTGGCGTCATCGAGAGGCGTCGCCCCCGAATTTCTGTGGCATTTCGGCGGCGACGCCTCTCGATGATGCTGCTTGCCGCCGACAAGTGACGTCATCGAGAGGCGTCGCCGCCGAAATGCCGCAGAAATTCGGTGGCATTTCAGCGGATGCTCCTGCCGCCACGGTCCTTTGTCTGGCGCCCGTCAGATGAAAAGGTTGGGGACCACTGGTCTAGATCAATCCCTGGACAGTAGACTTTGACTTGAACTTCCACTGCCCTGGTCTTATTCATTGCTCTCATGTAGCGGATTAGACTTATTTTCCTGAATGTTGTTCTGTTTGTTTGTAGTATCTCCTTCCTGTTTGTAGATTGTCTACCTTTGGGTACTCTACTTTCAGCAAGAAAGGCCATAAATTTCCATTCTCCTTTCAGTGTGTTCAACCAGATCATGTGTTCTGCTTATAAATTTACTTTTAGTGAGACATAATTTGTATGGTGGTGGTTTGAGTTTAGGATTAAGTAAGTATTGATTAACTAACACACTGGCTGATTTACACAGATTGTCCCTGGAAGGCATCTTCTCAAAAGTCAATACTAACTGTATGAGTGAGTCTCAGAGCCTAGAACTGCAGAGATCCATCAGAAATTGAGCCGAGTGATTAAAGTGTTCTTAAGCATGGCAGATTCAGAATTCCTGACTTGATTTACCACCTGATTTGTTTTGTAGCTGCAAAGGATTCAGAATAACACTGTTGGTATCTTTGCCACATTGGACTCTGCAGCCAGCTCTTCCTTGGGATAGTGAATGCTCTTTTCTTGCGGCTGGTTGTGAGGAGTCAAAAAGGTTCTTCCTACTCTGGGAGCTCAGTGAGATAACTCCTTTTATACTGATCTATAATTTTATCTGGGCTGTGAACATATTTAACTCAGCCAACTTGATTGTTTTCAGTATAACGGATGGATTGGTTAAACAAAAGCTCTGCAACAGACTTTCCTCTGGGTTTCCCAGTGCATTTTGTGGTGCAATTCTGTTTAGACTGTAAGCTCCTTGAGGCAGGGATCATGCCTTCTTTTCTGCGTCTTGAATAGTGACAAGCTCCCCATTGGTCCTTAATGAAATAAGTAGTAATGGTTTCTAAGCTGGCTCCCACCTCTGATTCAGTCTATGATCTCTTATGGATCATCTTGAACACTGGCTTGTGTTCTGCTGAGTCTCAACTCTCCCTCCGCTGAAACCCTTGCCCCAGGCTTTTATTTTCTCTCATCTTGACCTTGCCACTCCCACCATAAGTCTGAGCTCTGCAGATTCTAGCAGCCACACAGTGCTTTTGCCTAATTTTTTTGTACACGCAAAGAGGCTTGACCACATCAGCCATATTTTCAGACAACTCAGCTGCCTCCCCTCCACGTTTTGATTGAGTACGAAATTCCACTCCTTAGTTTGAAAACTCTTTCTGGACATGCCCCACGTGCTTCACAGACTCCAGGCCAGGGACACTCCTGGAGCAAGGGTTAGCCCTTCTGTGTTTGGGTGGCAGCTGCATTCAGAGGTCTTCACCCATGGGATGACCACCCTGTCCAGGAGGATTTACCAGGGCTCCTTAGGAAAGGAACTGAATGAGACTGGCCACTCCTCTTCTTTAATACATAGTCTGTACTCATGATTGAATCTGAAAATACTGTGCAATGGAAGGTACACATTATTATCCTTATTTCACAGATGGGGAGACTGAGGCATAGGGGGGCAGTGACTTACGAAAGGTAATGCAGCAGTGCACTGTGTGCAGTTGAGAATAGAACCCATGACTCCTGTCTCCTAGTCCTGTGCACTGTTTCCTGGAAGATGTTCCCTTCCTTGGCCCACCAATTCTGCCAGCTGGCTCCCAAGTGGAATGGGGTTGTGGGTGCCTCTTCTCCCTAAGGACTTTCTGCTGTGAGGGCTCACAGAAACCTGGCCTGTCATTTCTCTTCCTCTCGTTTCTCCCTTTTCATGTGTGGGACTGGCCAATTCATCTCTCCCAACTATTTTGCCATGCTTAGTACAAGCTTATCCTCTGACGCTCCTGCCATTTGGAACAGCTTTTCTTTATATTGTTGATTCCAATTCCAAATCACTCTTCAGATCTCAGGTTTTGATATTGTCTTTTGTGGGTGTACCTCTGAATTTCTGTCTGCCTCTGTTTTGTTTAGCTTGATAAATACGTAATGGAGCTCAAGGGTAAAGCATTTGGGGATGTGGTGTGCATGGAGAATGCTGTAGAAAGAAAAGTTTTATGTTGTTGATTTGCATCAGTGTAATCTTTGCTCTTTTAGTATCATATATACCACTCTTCTCAATGGCATATGGAATGTATTTATTAAATAAAGCAGTAGAAACCAAATAAGGCTGATCTTTCTGCACCCAGTTTCCCTCGCAAACTAAACTCAACAGCCCCAGGAATCATTTTGGTTACTCTCAATGCCCCATTACAATCTGTGCATTAGTCTTCCCATAATGCGGTGATCAGCATTACACAATATGCTCAATGTAATCTTAGAATAGTCTTAGACAGTGCCACAATAAGTTATGCTGATTTATACTTTGTGCTTCGTTATATTCATTGCAAGTTCTTATTTGCATGCTTGACATTTAAATATACTGTATTTTGAATGTCTGATTTTTATTTTGAGACCTTTATTAAGCAACTCCAGTCTAAGGGTTTAATTGTTACTGATAGCTAAGAGTATAATTGCCCTGATAAAATATCATGACTATATTAAGCTAATGGAAATTGCTTCTAGAATTGGATGAACACAAACCATTTTACTATTTGAAAAAGGCTGTTTCAAGAGAGCCACTAATATCATTCACCAATACATCTGCAGAATCTCTTTATTTGAGCGAACGAACAGACGAGATGAAAGGGATGTGTTCTGGGAGGAAGCTGTTTGCAGTAATTTTGGGGCAGTATGCGAGAACAAGTATAATTGGAAGGAGGAAGCATCTTCAAATTAAAAAGAAAATATTGTAATGGATACCTAGTTGGAGACCTGAAGTGCTTTGAGTGGGGAAATCAATATTCCCTGATACAGACATGGTTTTCTCCTGCTTCATTTTTCCTTTGTAAGCCTAATCTATTTGCCTGATTCCATTATGTTTGTACCTGTCTCTGATTTCATTTAGTTCCTCTACTTCCCAGCTAAGGAAGTGACAGTGGAATGTAGTTCTGTTAGGCTCTTGTTAGTCTGCAACAGAATTACTCTTGAAGGCTCCATCACTTGCTTTCTTATCGGACCGGCATTCTGGTTCACATCTACATCTTCATGCAGTTCTAGGGCCAGAAGTGGTCTCCAGACCAGAAATAATTCCTTCTACCTCTGCTTCACTTACTATAACCATTAGAGAGACAAGATGGGGGAAGTTATATATTTTATTGGCCCAAACCCTGTTAGTGAGAGAGACAAGCTTTTGCGCTTACACAGAGTTCTATGTAAGCTCGAAAGCTTATGTCCAATAAAAGATATTACCTCACCCACCTTGTCTCTCTAATATCCTGGGACCAACACATAGAGCCCTCCACAGATACAAAATGTGTATCTGCATCCGATCTGCAAAAATGGTCTGCAGAAATAAAGTGGATAGCCACTGATTTGCAGGACTTTAGATATAAAATTTGGATCTGCATCCATCTATGATCTGCAGAAATGGTCCACAGATGCGGATATCTGCATATATAAAGCAGATGTCTGTGCGTGTGCAGGGCTCTACCAACATGGCTACAACAACAGTGCATATAACCACTAGAGCAGTTTGAAATCTTGGGCTGTAGGCTGTTCTTCTATACTAATACTGCTCAGACTTGTCTTGGTAATATCTCACATAACTGATTCATTTTATTGTCCTAATTTTTCACGGCTAGAGGGTAAATCCTGCTCTGACTCTAACCTTGGAGGTTTCCTGATCTAGGTGTGATTGTGCAGCACAGTGGAGGGCAGGATTTGGGGGAAGCATCCAGGTGGTATCTGCTATGCTGGGAAGGGGCAGAGTCGGGGGATTTACTGCTACACAGGTCTTCTCTGACTTTCCCTGTAAGCGGGGAACCATGAAAGGGCCCACAGAGTTGACTCCAGCCATTGCTCTGGGAAGAGAGTTCTTCCTCTTGGCCTCTGTGCATCTGCCCAGTGCTTAGTTCCAGCAGCTTGCGCTGAGTTCTGGATTTGCATCAAAGTGCGCAAAAGTACTTATAGCAAATATCAGAGATGATTTCTATGCAGAGAGATGCTAAATTACTCTCTCTATTCTGTTTTATAAACACAGGCTCGTACCTTTTACTGATGGTGTATCTGACAGTGTTTTTAATTACAACAAAGGTGTTTAGAGCCTTTTAAATGTGCTATAAACCGTGGGGTCTATTCTCAGGGGTTTAGAAGTAAGATTCCTTCTCCCTACATGATGACTAGGTTTTGTTTTCTCCTAGCAAAGGAACATTAATATATTCTAAGAGGCTAGATTATGAATATTAGAAATACACTCATAAAAGAGGAATTTATTTGACCTTCAGTCTCCACATTTCCCCTCAATAAAGGTCTTTGTGGCCTCAAAAGCTAAAACATTTTATATTCAATAAAAGAAAACTAGGTTAATCCAATGATCTGGCTGAGAATTTAAACACACCAGTCAGGCAATTCAAAGTTATGGTTCTCTCAGCAACCAACCTTTTTATGCATCTCCTGTGCTTTCTTGCTGCATGTTCTGTGCAGTTTATTTCTTAAGCCCCCCAAGTCTTGAATTATGAAAGGTGGTGAGTGGGGATAGAAGAGAAGACTGCTGGGAAGTAGACTGGGAAGGAAGAGCTGCAGTTGAGGGAAGTAGGGCAGACAGCAGAGACATCTGGTGAGCAAGATGAAGGCTGAGGGGGAGCTGGTAATTACAGTAGCTGATTGAAGTGGGTGGGGAATGGCTTGGGCAGCATCTAAGGGGTAAGTGCGGGAAAGGAATGATTTTTGGGCAGGATCTAAAAGCATTTAGAGCATGGTTGTGATGGGATCCCTGGCGTGCAGCCTGGGACTGTGGGACCGCTGTACCTGCTGTACCCCCCTTAACTCTCCAGCCTGGGTTATCTCTCACAATGCTTTGCTAGTGACAAGCAGCAACCCCCTCCAAGTGCTGTTATCACTCAGCACAACCGTATGTGGAGTCCCACACCCAGCTAGATTGCATGAATGCTCCCAGAGTCACTCATGAATCACACAGCGTAAGGCACCAGCCAAATCCCCCCAGCTCCCAGGCTCGTACCATAGGAATATACCGTTTTGCACTATTCAAGACGAGCAGCGCAAATTTGTTAGTTGGTTTAACACTTCATATGGAAAGTGGACATACACCAACCTTTGGAAACCTGAGCAGATTCACCAGATACTTCAGGCAAACTCACTGTTAAAGATAAACCGTTAAACACATTTATTGACCACAAAAGATAGATTTTAAGTGATTATAAGTGGTAGGTTAAAAAGTCAGAGTTAGTTACCGAAATAAAATAAAATATAAGCAGGCAGTCTAAATTCTCAACCCTATTAGACTGGGCAACATCTAGATTAAGCAGTTCTTCTCATCCCACTGGATATTGCAATCCTTAATATACAGGTTTGTCCTTTAAATCTGGGCAGTCTCCTCTGTTGGAGTCTTCTCATTGTCTTTGTTGCTTGCAGCATAGGTGAGGGCAGCAGAAAGGCCAAGCATGGGGCCCCTGTGTTCTGTTTTATAGGCTCAGTCCCATGTGCTTGGAATACACAAGTCCAGGCATGTCTGGTGGGCATTGCTGAGTCCCTAGGCAAAATTGAGCAATCCCTTGGTGTGGCCTTATGCTGGTGAGTCATTGAATTGTACAATGGCTATTGATGGTTCTTTGACACCCCCTCGGGCATTGGTTACTTTTCTTTCTGTTGTCTCTGGGGAGCTAATATCTGAGCGCTTCTCAAACCCACAGCATATTTTAGTGACAACCATACAACACACTCTCATAACTTCATGTGCATTAATGATGTACATATTTAGATAGAACAGTGACTTTCAGCAGATCATAACCTTTCCCCGATACCTCACACTGCCTGCTTTATATGCAAGATCATAATTATATATAAATAAGGAATATGGGGGTTACAGGATTCTCCCCCAAGATATAGAATGTCACAATGGCCATTGTGCCTATGAGAGGGGATCAGCTGTGTGAGAGGTTTACACAGTTCTAGCATAAGCATGAAGGTGTTAGTATCTGTGTGCCATTTAGAGAGTTACCTTCGCTGTGAAGGCTACAACTTTGAATTCCTCGACTTCTGTGCTTTTAAGTCCTCAGACGTAAAACTGGGTTAGCAGAGTTTATTCTTTTTCTTTTAAAAAAAGAAGTGGGGAGAGAGACAATCAAGCGATTGCACAGTTGGCTTATTTCATGTGCGATAGGAGGCTCTAGTAGAGTTACACCTCACACACTCCATCGTCAGCCAGTCAGAGTATCTTTCTTTCAAACAATGTCCAAGGGTTCACCGTTGAATTTTAAGGGGTTTTAGAATGGCTCTCCACCTAGTATTGTTCAGTAATAACTTTCTTGTTCAGTGCCTGTTTGCAGCACCTCTTTTCAACTATTGTGAATATTTGATTAATATTTTAGAAGAAAAATAATTCATCTTTGAGTGATTGCACATGTGCATTCCACTCTTGGTGTGCGCTCACCGCACACACTATTCTTACCTCCCCATGATGGCTGTTGGAATTGCCTGGCTTACCTTGCCTAGCTGATAAGTATTTAATTAATATTGTAGACAGGGTTAGATTCTTTTCCAATCCCTAGTTTTGGGGTTTCTGTTTCTCGGGTCCAAGGGCTGCCTTGGTCACCAGGCTTCAAACCCTACATTTCTTGTGCTTGGCGGTTGCCAATGAGCAACCCACACTCAAGCTACTTGAAGTGTTTAGGGGAAGCTCATTTTCAGTATCATTGCCAGATTTGCAAAGACTTTAAGCCAAGGACAAAGAAAGACAGAATAGCCAGGCTAAAGTTTTTGCTCATGGAGGTCACCCTGAGACCTCTGTCAAAGCCTAGCCGTTCTGACTCAGCACCGAGTGCTTCGACATTGATCAGGAGGGCGCCTCCTATGTTGTATTGGCTCTGTACTTGGATTTCGAATGTTTGCTCCTGGGGTACCGCCCACAAGGTAGCTAGCCAGTACATCTTGGAGGGACTATTCAAATTAAAACAGGAGTACTTGTGGCACCTTAAAGACTAACAAATTTATTGTAGCATGAGCTTTCGTGAGCTAAAGCTCACTTCTTCGGATGCATAGAATGGAACACACAGACAGGAGATATCTCCTGTCTGTGTGTTCCATTCTATGCATCCGAAGAAGTGAGCTTTAGCTCACGAAAGCTCATGCTACAATAAATTTGTTAGTCTTTAAGGTGCCACAAGTACTCCTGTTTTTTTTTTTTTTGCGGATACAGACTAACACGGCTGCTACTCTGAAACCTATTCAAATTAAGTGGCTGATGGGAGACGCCCCTCTACACTGAGTGGACTGTCATGTAAACGTGCTGTCTGGAGTGTAGGTAATGGCTTCCTGCAATGACTGAGCAAAATTGGGCATGAACATGTGACTTGCCCATGTGACTCCAAACTCCATCTTGTTGCCATAATTTTCCACAGTCGGAACAATGGGATGCCCTCCACATGGCAAAAGCTATAAAAG
This sequence comes from Mauremys mutica, assembly GCF_020497125.1. Lineage (NCBI taxonomy): Eukaryota > Metazoa > Chordata > Testudines > Geoemydidae > Mauremys > Mauremys mutica. The sequence continues at coordinate 75,050,141 of NC_059082.1, read as the reverse complement.
GCCCTGGAAACACCTCCATTTTGTCTTCAATCCTGCTTCTTACCTCTGGAGGAACTGCTACAAACTGAAGCTCTGAACAAAGGACTGAATGACCCATCCAAGTTGTGGATGTATTCCAGAGACTTGACTTAAATCAGCAGTTTATTCCATCACTGCTACAAGCCTGAACCAAGAATTTTGCAATTATTGTATCTATTTGATTTTTTTTAACCAATTTTAACTCTCACTTTTCCTTCTTTTTATGAATAAACCTTTAGATTTTAGGTACTAAAGGATTGGCATCAGTGTGATTTTTTTGGGTAAGATATAAGTTATATATTGACCTGGGTGTGTGGCTGGTCCTTTGAGATCAGAAGAACCTATTATTTGATGGGACTGGTTGTAAAGAACCACTTATCTCTGAATCCAGTGGTTTTGGTGGTGATATAAGAACTGGAATGCCTGAGGAAACCGCCTTTCTTTTCTTATTAGCCAGTGTGGTGAAAAAGAAAGGCAGGGCCAACATGCGGCAACCCCCACATAAAAGGATAATAATAATAAAAAAAAAATCTGATGAAGTGGATATTCACCCACGAAAGTTTATGCTCCAATACGTCTGTTAGTCTATAAGGTGCCACAGGACCCTTTGTCGCTTTTTACAGATCCAGACTAACACAGCTACCCTCTGATACTAAAAAAAACACCTTAGACTTTCTTGGTAGAAAAGTTTATTCTACTGGCGGGTTGCAATTCAGAATTGCCAGCCAAGAAGCCCTTTTGGGACATTATGATTTTAATGTTTGGGGCTCCGTGTTAAAGTTTAGGGACATGTTGCCAGACAGCGCTAGACAGGAGTTCTCCACTTTCTCCAGTTTATGAGGAGAAATCTGTAGTGAGAACTTCACTGCAGGCTGCACCAGATGTGGCATACTCGACTGCTAGGACCATGGCTTCTGTGGTTTTCATGCACAGGAGCTCACGGATGGAGTCCTCGGGGCTTCTGCAAGAGGTCCAACAAACAATACAAGATCAGCCCTTTGACGGATCTTCACTTTTTTCAGAGCAAACAGACTCTAAGCTCCATGGCTTGAATGACTCTAGGGTGACTTTAAAGTCTTTGGGGTTGTCGTGGGACTTGATCAGGCAGGCATTTCCCCACCAAGCAAAGTGACTGTGTGTTCCACAAGATCACTAGCTGCCTCAGTTGCGTTTCTTGTCCAAGTCCCTGTCCAGGAAATTTTGTAGAGCGGCAATCTAGTCTTCGTTCCACACCTTCGCATCCTGTTATGCCATCACTCAGCACTGTAGGCACAATGCTAAATTTGGATGAGTTGTACTCCAGTCTGTGTGTTTATAGACGCCTTTCACTCCTACCTGACAGCTTGTGAGTCACCAAGAGTGGAATGCACATGTGTAATCATTCAAAGAATTAAAAACAGTTGCTAACCGTCTGTAACTGTTGTTCTTTGAGATGTGTTGCACAGGTCCATTCCATGACCTGCTGGCCTACCCCTCTGCACTGGAGTGGTCAGGCAAGAAGGAACTGAGGGATCTCTGGAGTGGCTGGGCTCTTTACACTGGTATGCAGCAGCATGAAACAGCACAGAGAGCTTGAGCCACCCTGACAGATACCACTGAGGGAAAAATTTCTGACAATTGTGCATGGAATGCTCAGACATGAAGAGTGGAATGGACATGTGCAACACATCTCAGAGAGCAGTTGTGGAATGTTAGTAACTTTTTTTTAAAGAAACACAGGATAAATCATCTTTGACCCTAACTTGTTGTATAAAAGAGAAATTAAATGGTCCCTATTCATGAGTATTTTCCACGCTAGTATTTCCAACAGAGAAGGCAGAATGGTTTAGTATGCACTGAGCTGTGTGGGGCACTAGTTGCTGGTGGTCTGTGGAGATCTGGCTCGTCATAGGATTCTAGCTGCCACTCCTTATTTTCAGCAGGCATTCATCTTAAATGTCTAAGAATAAATTGGGTAAATATCTTCCTAAAATTACTTCTCTGTGTAAGGAGTTGTCTAGTTGCCACAAGGCTATAGGATGAGATAGTGAATTGCACAGGAGATGATCAGTAACTGGAGAGGCAGTGCCTATTAAGTTGTGAACCATACTGTGAAAATGCTTGAGAATCCTTGGTATACTGAACTGAGCACAGGCCTGGGAGCAAAAATTGACTAAATTATAATTCTGCCTTTGACACTGACTTGCTGTTTGGTCTTGGGTGAAGGTCATGTGTACTGACTGCAATCAATGGAATTTACCTAGAAAGCTGGCATTTTGTTGAACTGCTGTGGCATTCCATGTTTTGGCTGTTGAATCTGCCATTTCTCTCTGCTTCACCAGGACTTGGCTGTTGCTTCTTCATTCTTTGAAGCTTTCACTACAAGGGGGAGTGCACTGCAAAGCTCTTATTCTTTTGTGCTGCTGCCTGTAAAAGGGGAGACATAAAGTAGAAAAGCAGTTCTTCTAGAAAGTCAAGTATAAAAGTATAATAAAGCAGACCAAGAAAGAATCTGAAGAACAGCTAGCAAAAGAGACAAACACCAACAGCACATTTTTAAAGTGCATCAGAAGCAGGAAGCCTGCCAGTCCGTAGGGCCACTGTATGATTGAGGTGCAAAAGAAGCATTCAACAAAGACCAGGCTGTTGTGGAGAAACTAAATGAATTCTTTGCATTGGTCTTCAGTGCAGAGGATGTGAGGGAGATCCCCATACCTGAGCCATTCTTTTTAGGTGACAAATCTGAGGAAGTGTCCAAGATTGAGGTTGTCAGTAGAGATGGTTTTGGAACTAATTGACAAAATAAACAGTAATGAATCACCAGTACCAGATGTTATTCACCTATGAGGTCTGAAGAAACTCAAATATGAAATTGCAGAACTACTACCTGTGGCATGTAACCTATTGCTTAAATCAGCCTCTGTAACAGATGACTGGAGGATAGCTAATGTAACATGGATTCTTGAAAAAAGGCTCCAGAAGCAATCCTGGCAATTACAGGCCGGTAAGCCTAACTTCAGTACCAGGAACATTGGTTGAGACTATAGTAAAGAACAGAATTATCAGACATATAGAGGATTATGATATGTTGAAGAGTCAGCACAGTTTTGTGAAGGGAAATCCTGCCTCCCCAATCTATAACAGTTTTTTTAAAGATGTCAGTAGGCATGTGGACAAGGATGATCCAGTGGATATAGTGTACTTGAACTTTTAGAAAGCCTTTGACAAGGTCCCTCTGTGATGGGTTGGATCACAGAAACCCCCTTGGGAACTGCCAACCAATGTGCCAAGACTACTTCTGCCCCTGCTTTCCTGCCCTGGCAGCTTAGGACTCTGGCACCCTGCCTGGTTTGAGCCAGACCCACTAGCCTTCTGCAAATCCAGACCCAGGTCTGGGCCACATCCCCTAACAGCTGTAGGCATAAACTGAAAGCAGCTTACAGAAGTGTTTCTGTCTTTAACACTCAGAGGCCCAACTCCCAAGGGTCTAAACCCCAAATAAATCTGTTTTACCCTGTATAAAGCTTATACAGGGTAAACTCATAAATTGTCCACCCTCTATAACACTGATAGAGAGAGATGCACAGCTGTATGCCCCCCCGGCATTAATACATACGCTCAGTTAATAAGTAAAAAGTGATTTTATTAAATACAGAAAGTAGGATTTAAGTGATTCCAAGTAGTAACAGACAGAACAAAGTGAATTACCAAGTGAAATAAAATAAAACATGCAAATCTAAGCGTAATACATTAATACAACTGAGTACAGATAAAATCTCACCCTGAGAGATGTTTCAATAAGTCTCTTTCACAGACTGGATGCCTTCCTAGTCTGGACACAATCCTTTCCTCTGTACCGTCCTTGTTCCAGCTCAGGTGGTAGCTAGGGGGTTCCTCATGATGGCTCCCCTCTTTGTTCTGTTCCACCCATTTATATATCTTTTGCATAAGGCAGGAGTCCTTTGTCCCTCTCTGGTTTCCCACCCCCTCCTTCTCGGTGGAAAAGCACCAGGTTAAAGATGAATTCCAGTTCAGGTGCCATGATCACATGTCAGTGTAAGACTTCATTATCCACTTGCCAGCACACAGGTATACAGGAAGACTTACAGGTAAAACACACCCATCTGCAGACAGTTGTCCTGGTTAATGGGAGTCATCAAGATTCCAAATCACCATTAATGGCCCACACTTTGCATAATTACAATAGGCCCTCAGAGTTATATTTCATATTTCTAGTTTCAGATACAAGAGTGGTACATTTATACAAATAGGATGACCACACTCAGTAGATTATAAGCTTTGTAATGATTCCTTACAAGAGACCTTTTGCATGAAGCATATTCCAGTTACATTCTATTTAAACTCATTTTCATAAAATCATATAGAGTGCAACGTCACACCCTCACCAGAGGTTCTTAAGCAAAGTAAGCAGTCATGGGACAGAGAAGTTCCTCTCATAGATCAATAAGCTGTTAAAAAATAGGAAACAAAGGTTAGGAATAAATGGTCAGTTTTCAAAATGGAGAGGGTAATAGCAGGGTCCCCCATGGACCTATATGGGAGCGAGTGCTGTTCAACATATTCATAAATGATCTGGGAAAGGAGGTGAACGGTGAGGTGGCAAAGTTTGGAGATGATACAAAATTACTCAGGATAGTTAAGTCCAGAGCTGACTGCGAAAAGTTACAAAGGGATCTCACAAAACTAAGTGACTGGCCAACAACATGGCAGATTAAATTTGATGAAATTCAACGTTGGTAAGTGCAAAGTATTGCACACTGGAAAAAAAATCCCATCTATACATACAAAATGATAGGGTCTAAATTAGCAGTTACCATTCAAGAAGATGATCTTGGAGTCATTGAGGATACTTCTCTGAGAACATCTGTTCAATGGGCAGCAGCAGTCAAAAGAAAAAGCTAATAATGTTAGGAACCACCAGGAAAGAGAGAGCTAATAAAACAGAAAATATTATAATGCCATTATATAAATGCATGGGATGCCTACTCCTTGAAATACTGCATGTAGTTCTGGTTTCCCCATCTCAAAAGAGACATATTAGAAACAGAAAAGGTATGGAGACGGGGCATGAAAAATGATTAGGGACATGGAGCAACTTCCATACCAGGAGAGATTCAAACGATTTGGGACTGCCAGCTTAGAAAAGAGAAACTAATGAGGGGTATGATAATGGGCTACAAAATCATGAATGGTGTGGAGAAAGTGAATAGGGAAGTGCTATAGGCCCTTTCACATAACACACAAACTCGGGGGGGGGGGGGGTCGCCAATGAAATTAATAGGCAAAAAGTTTAAGACAAATAAAAGGAAATACTTCTTCACTCAGCACACAGTCAGCCTGTGGAACTCATTGCCAGGGGATGTTGTGAAGGCCAAATGTCTAACTGGGTTTGAAGAAAAAATAAGTTCATGTGGCATAGGTCCATTAATGGCTATTAGGTAAGATGGTCAGGGCTATGGGTGTCCCTAAACTTCCAACTGCCAGATACTGGGACTGGATGACAGAGGATGGATTCCTTACCATTGCCACTGTGCATTCTCTCTGAATCATGTGGCACTGGCCACTGTCAGAAGACAGGATTCTGGGCTTGATGGACCTTTGGTTTGACCCAGTATGGCTATTCTTATGGCTAGCTAGGACCACCCTTGCCTATCTTGAAGGTAGATGCCCTGGAGAGAGAATGTGTCAGCCAGAGCTGCAGGTGCTGATTAGAAATCTGTGTGAGTGGCAGCATGAGTCGCATCCTCTTGGGAACAGCAGGTGCAACAGCAGGGATCCCTTCTCCCTCCTCCTCTCTCTCCCCATGGAAAGGTCTGGGTGTCAGCAGGGCAGAGGGCCCAATACTTACCCAACAGCTGGGTGGGTCTGTTTGGAGGGCTGGATAGGCGTTATGAGGATTAATTCCATGTGCTAAATGTGAGGATTTAATTTAAGAAACTGCATGAGTGTGCAGTAATTTACTCCAATTTATGCTATCTAAAGTGAGCATCCACAGAGTGCATGCTGAAAGAAGTAGTGATCCATTAATTGTGTAAATACCAAAGTCATTTTAGCTCTAATTTAACATTTCCCATTTTAACTTTATTTAAAAAAAAAAAAAAAAAAGCATCTAGCTACTTCTGCTTTTTGGGAGGCACACCGGTGGAACAGACGGCAGGCGCTTGCTCACTCTTACTAATTTAACATTTGCTCTACTTCGTAAGATTCACTTTCACAAATGAGGAAAAGTTCCTTTTCATTTTAAAATTTAATTTTCAGGTGTTAATATATTGCCCTTTGAGGCGACCTTCCTGGGCTGACATTTCTATTATAGTCATTTAAAAAAAAGCAAAAGTCCTGCCTATTTTGTTACTGGGAAATACCATTTGTAGTGTTATTAGAAAGCTGACTTTTTCAGAAATATTGTTGCATTATCCCTCAGGAGGCCAGCTGCAACTTAGCGTTGAGGAAAAAAATACAGAAAGAGAAAAGCAATTTCAGGAAATATAATGAAATCAAAACAAAATGCTTTTATCCCTCTCCGTTGTGAAGGTGTTTATTAAGATAGGGTTTGTGGGAGTTTTGGTGCCTGGAAGAGAGGTGCTTGTGAGCTGCCTCAGGCAGTAGTTTAAAAATGGAAAAGGGGGACGAGGGGAGGAGTTGTGACCTTTTGCATGAAGTGAATGTGAAAACACAAATGGCATTGCTTACTCCAGTGGCATCTCTTCCCCTCTCTCTCCTAATCCACCCCATGATTTTCCCCTTTTTCCTTTTTTCTGACTAAGGCGTGAATATGCACTCGAGAGAGCGAGAATGATCAAAGCCTCTTATTTAAGGCTATGTGACAGCATTTGACAGAATTTCTGTTGCTCAGAGCAGTCCTCTGGAAGTAATTCATTCTGCAATCCCTTTAAGTAAAACCTTACCTTTAGTTCTCTCATTTGCTCCCAGAACAAATGCCAAGCTTGTCACCCCTTTTCCCCCTCTTCTTCATCCCCAGTTTGGCGCGACTGTGCCTTTTATTCTCCCTGAGCCGATGCTTTTCCTGTTTAGAGCATCTTCTCGGGGAACAATGCAAATCCCATGGCAGCTCTATGCTTTGGGTAAGTGTGCCATTCGTGCTGCGTTAGTCAAAGGAGCTTTAGTTACTGTTTGCTACAAGGAAACTCCTATTTAAATAATTTTGTATATTCCCAAGCAGAAACGTAACACATAATGGCCATCTCTCTGTGGAATGTATCGGCTATGACAAGAGGCAGTGGCTGGCTGATGCCGCCAGACTCTGCCTTCTCAGTTTGGTGTAATTACCATAATAGCACAGCTCACAGGTAGGTCAGCAAGAACAGAGGAAAGTGCATAATGGGGCAGGTTTTTCATATTAGAGGCTACAACTTCAGCCTCTTCTACCAATCAAAAGAAACCATTAAAAAAAGAAAAGTAGTTTTTAAATAAAAGTGATATTTGTCATCGGCCAAGATGTTGAGCTCTGAACATCATTGCACATCAGTTTCCCACATGAGATGTTGATCTGTGGATTTCTGGCCACCTACCCCCATCCCTTTTTCTACTCTGATCAAGGTAAGGGAGGAGGTTGAAAATGCTGGCATTGGTGAATGTCTCCTGAGTGGAATGCTGCACAATTGTAAATAATAGCTGCTGTATGCTGGCATTTGTCAAACCAGGTCAAGATATATATATAAAAATATATCTCAAGGTGATAAATATAGACACTGACTATTCTATTTTTTACTCGATACACAGTTAAAATGATCATATGGAAGATAGCGTTAATTGGTGTGAACTCGCTGACACGGAGTGTTAGTAGTAAAACTCCGAGGAAAGCACATTCTACTGAAATCTGCTTTCAGTCACAGTGACACCGGGGTGGTGGCGGGAAATCTTTTCACTCGCAAAGGCGATGGAGATATCTTTTGGGCTGTTTCACTCTTTCTACTTTTTCATCCTCTTCTGTCAGAATCAAGTCCAATCCTGCTTGCTTCCAGAGCTCATTCAGTTCCTACTTCATTTCAAGCCTCACTAAAAAACCCCAAGTTCTGTGTTCCTTATTCAGACCCTAGTATGTTCACTAACTTCTAAGAAATGTAAATCTTGACACTACTCAAGCACCGAAGAAAAGTAGGTCATGTGAAAATTGATTGTGGCATTCAGAAAGCTCACAGACGATACTGCTTCCAGAGGTTTTCTGTTAAAATAGGTTTAATTTTTTTAAAATCTGAATGCAGTTTGAGACTGTTCTGAAATATGACAAAATGCAGCACTGGGTTAATTGGTTTCCAGCAACTATTCAACAGCAGCCCTGGTTTATTAGAATTGCATCTACGTGGAACATGACAACAGATTGAGAAATTAAGACCTGTGATATAATGTGAAGAAAGCAGTTTGGGTTTGTTTGTAGAAGGGGGCAGTATTGAGGAGTTGACACAGGATTCTGAAGTTCTTCCACTTTGTTGCCACCATTCCTGGGCTCTCTGTTGTGATGACTATTCTGTGCCTGAGTTGGTCAACACTACTCAAAGTGATACAAATGTGTGTTTCTGGTCCAACTTACTTGAGCCAGCTCTTGTATAAAATTAAGTTAGTTGTGGATTTAAATATGCACTTTTTATACATATGTGTCATCTTGAAAGACAGCATATATCAAATGACTAACAAACCCCAAATAGGCCTCCAGATTATCCTCAAGACATGGCATATACATTTGTAGTAATGAAAAAAGGTGTGAAGTCCATGTGTTCTTGAGTTGTACCTTTGTGCTGCACATGTCTGGTGTTTCTTTCCCGTTCTTCATGTGCTTTGCACAAGGAGTCATACTGGAACATGTAGATTTACCCATTAATTTTTTTTATTAACTGTTTATTTCAGAAGTTTTAACAGATTTACAAATCTATGCCATGTAAATATCAAAAACAAAACAGTAATCATTACAACAGTAAGCTTTTGTTTAAAGAGACATTATACAGGATTATACTCATCAGATCTGTCTAACAAGGTATTACCATATTACAGAGTGAGCATCATTACAACATCCTTGACATGTCGTTTCTAGAGAGTTTATGAAATCGAATGGAATCTCTGATTACACATATTTAACAGACCAGGCATGTCTATCAATTGTTAATATTCAGAAAAATTGGACAGGCATAGTGGTTTCTCTGCAGGTGAATGTACTTTGCTGAGTATTGAATAAATGGTTGCCAAATACCTAAATATCTATTTACTGTCGGACTATTTTCTTTGGTGCATTAATATTTCCATAACAACATTTTCTATATTTTTCTGAACCTTTCTTCTAGAATTGGACTACTTTTCTTTTTCCAGGAGAAAGATAGCAATAGCCTATCAGCTATTAGCAGATGAGAGATTAATTCTTCATTTTCTTGTGTGTGACCGTTTCCATTAGGCAGCCCCAGGAGGATTATCAAAGGATCGTTTGTAATAAACATCTAACAGTTTGTGATATTTGGTTATGAATTTCATCCCAATATTGTCTAATCATTGGACATGACTACCATATTCATAAAATCTCCTATTTCTCCACAATTTTGCCAACATTTATCCCCATTCAGTATCTATATTTATATCTATAATAACCTGACTGGTCTGAGGTACCACTGAAATAATATTTTAAAGACATTTTCTTTTACTGTGCTACTGATTGAAGTGCTTGTTCTCTATCCTGTTCCTCTGGGATAGTTTGTCTATCCAGATCCTTTCCCCAGCATATCAGATATGGACACATTTATTTGATAGGAAAGTGGTCTGAAAAGATTTATATAAATTATTTATAATTTTTATTTACTAATTGGCAAGATGCCATTGCATCTGTTAAAGTTAGCTTTCTGTATATAACAACATTTCTAGAAAGTTGACAAACATAATGCCTAACTTGAAAGTACTGGTACCATGGAAGTGTGGGCCCGTTAAATTTAGTTTTGGACTGTAAATGAACAATGTTTCTTTACTAAATAGCTGGCCAATCATTTGTATTCCATGGCTCTTCCAATCATTAAACCTCTCTGGGTCGTGATTTGCATTAAGATCTGGATTATTTGCAATGAGTGTCATTGGCGAGGGAACGGAACTTATCTCTAGTTCTATCCCAAACTCCTAGAGCAGCGTTTGTTTAAAGCATGTGTATTAGTTTCTGGAGGGTGTGATGTTTTTATTAATCCATGGTAGCCTTGTGATGTCTACTCTGCCATGGTTTTCTTGTTCAATAAAGACTCAGTTTTTGGCTGGGTTAAAGTGTCCCCAGTCCACTACTGCTTTGAGTTGGCTGTACTGATAGTGCCCTAGAACATTTGGAATATCTAGTTGACACTGTTTAATGGTCTCTACAAGGTATTTGCCCTCACTCTTGGTCTTTTCATAGACATTCTAACAACATCCTCTGTATTCTTAGGGTTTTATCTGGGATGGTTACGGAAGGATTTTGAAACAAGAAAGATAACCTTGGCAAAATGTTCATTTTGACTGTAGCTGTTTCCTAAACGAAGATTGTGCTTACTTTCCCCCAGCACTCCAGAACTTTTTTTGTTTGCTGAAGCAGTGGTTTCACGTTTAAATCATAGAGCTCTTCTAGGCTGGTTGAGATTTGAATTCCCAGGTATTTTATGGAATTTGTTGTCCATTTGTACCCAAATATCTAGGAAGAATAACTTCTCTGGATCTGGCAAATTTGTAGCTAGGCTTTCAGATTTGGCATGATGTACTTTAAATCCAGATGCTTTTCCAAAGTCTTGGATTTCTTTGGATACTAATTTTAGGGAAACATTTGGTTTAGATAAAAATATTACATCACCTGTATATTAAGCTGTTGTCTGATGCGTTCCTGCAAGATTTTTTCCTGTTATAGATTGATTGTTCCTAATCCTCTGAGCAAAAGGCTCTACTCATCTCCATCTTTGTAATATGTAATGGGGAATAGAGGGGAAATTTTGTACCTTATTTCACGAAGACTCACTGGCATGCAGTCACTTTCAAAATGTTCATCAGTTGTCAAACAAAGCAGAGGGGAGAGGAATGTATAGGAGAATAAAGAACTAGATGGCATCAGTGTAGCAATACTTTCAAAGTGTGATCTGATATGGTGTGTGATGACATGATCTAAGATAATTTTACTGTCAGTCAAATAAATACATTCTTCCCAGTGAGAAAGCTCATGCAGAGCCTTTGCACAGGTATGAAGTCTGCACCCCACTTAAGTCCCATGTAAGCACTCAGAATAGGATGTAAGTAGCACATAGTCCTTGAGCTGACCTTCTGCACTGAATTTTATTCAGTGTAAATAAATCAGCTTATAGCACAGTAGAACAGAAAGCTACTACCAACTCGTGGTCTGCTGTACTTGAGAAATCACTCATATTGTGTGTTACATTTTTACGAATTAGTTAAAATTGCCGCTTTCTTCATGGAAAACTTTCAGAATTGCTAGATGTATTGATCCAGCATACCTAATTCCCTTTTCACACAGCTTTCTTTCCAGTTGTTGTGAATAACCCTTGGAAGAGAAATTCCCCTTGTTACTTATCTGTCCCTTCTGTTTTGCTCCTGTGCCAGGGTTGAGTTTTTTCCATATGGTATGTCTAATGGAGGGACGTTCTAGCTATTAATTTTAGGTACTTATATGGCCCCAATTACCATAGTACCTGAATGCTTCACAATCTGCTCAAAGTCCCACAGGAAGGCTGTGGTAGAGTTAAATCTGAGCTGCTAAATCTTTGGCCAAAATAAAAGATTGCTTTGCTCCCATTGATTCTCTCATGGAGCCCTATGATGCTTAGATCATCTGACTCCAATTTTTCCTTTTACCTGCTCCTCTCTTGAGAAAATCGCCCTCCTTCAAGGCTTGACTTTTTTGTTGCATCACATACGTGCAGCTCTACATTGCTGATGTCGCCTCTTCTGCTTTGAGCCCTGTCACATCTCAGGGGAGATCCTGGATCATTTGGGGGAACCTATATTGCCATGGGAATCTTGTTTTCTTATGGGAGGAGATTGTTGAACTTGGTTTGTATTTGGAGATGTTGGTTTTTTATTTATGTAGACTGGCTGGAGTCCTGTATTTGCAGTGATGGAATCCTTAGTTTTGGGCTATAGGGTTATTGACCAGTTATCTTCTCAGGTCGTTGTGTCCCACAGGGAGGCCTAGATCACTTATGAGAGAGATTGCACTTAGTGTAAAAGCTGTATATGTGCACAGTGCAAGTAATGGACATTTTTCCCCATTTATTTTTTTCCCTGTGTTCTGTTTATTGCCTTGTTTCCCAATTGCTAGTTTTGTTAGATCCTTCTGGAGTTCCTCACAATCCTCTCTAGATTCAGTTAACATTATTAACGTTGTGTGTTGTCAGCACATTTTGCCATCTTGCTTTTCATCCTCTCTTCCACACTAATATATATATATACTGAATGAAACTACTAGTACTAATCCCTAGTGCAACCTGGCATTAATTGCTTTCCATGCCAAGAAATAATCCTATAGTACTACTTTAACTAGCTCTTACCCAGTGACAGCTGTTTAACTCTCATACTATGGTTATCAAATCAGGGATACTTGTTAGTTTATTTAGACGTTGGAAACCTGTGGCAATCAGTTCTCCTTTGTTAGCTCTTCCTAAGAATTCTAACTAGCTAGGAGCCTAAATTACTCTTAACAAAAGCTCATATTTACCTGACTATATTTTATCCTATTACACTCAACTGTAGTAGATGCTTTGTTATTCTCTGAGCCTTCTCACCTAATTTTCCTGGTTCTCAGGTAAAGTTTGCTGGTTTATGACTGTAATTTTCCCAGATCATCCGTAGCTCATTATTAAAAATCAGATAGGATATTTTTCCACAATAGTAGCTGCTGTTCTTAATGACAAATTACATTTTTTGTAAGTGCCTCAGCTACTCTGCTCTTGGGTCCCTTTATAGCTCTTGGGTTATTACATCTGTTCCATACTGCAGTTTAATTTCTTGAGAAGTTTTGCTATCTCTATATCCAGTAATGCTTTTTCTTCACATTTTGTGAAGAGTAAGTATGCGGGTAGGAATCCCGTCCCCTACACCACTCCTCTGGTGAAAAACATAGTGGAGAAATAATTTAGCTTCTCTGCAATCTCCTTATCTTTGATGGGTCACCTTTTATAACCTGATGGACTAGCAACCACAGAGTTACTCAAATTGTTCTTATTTCTGATGTACTTGGAGAATTTTTCTTTATCTTTAGCTATTCATCTTAGCTATCCTCCTGTAGTGTTATATGTCTACATTGTGGTAAGTCTAGATGCCTTTTAAATTAAAATGGAAACCATCATTTCTGCTTATTCATTTCCATTAAAAAAATCCTCTGTTGCCTAATAAATATATTTCCATACCTGCTTTTTGTATGCTTATCCAGGCACTGAGACTCTTTGAATCCCTCAACGTAGATAGTCCTCCACATGAAACAGATAACATTTTTAAAGAAATACTGTCAATCTTGTGGGCTTGTGACTTCTTTCTAATTGAGATGTAGGTTCCAGGATCTCTTGCTATATCTTGTTTCACTATTAAATACTGATGTGTATCAAAATCATAGGGTACGTTTATACTTACCGCGCGGGTCGACGCGGCGAGTTCGACTTCTCGGAGTTCGAACTATCGTGTCTGATCTAGATGCGATAGTTCGAACTCCGGAAGCGCCGCGGTCGACTCCGGTACTCCACCGCGGCAGGAGGAGTTGGCGGAGTCGACCTTGGAGCCGTGGAGTTCGCTTCCGCGGCGTCTGGACGGGTAAGTCATTCGAACTAGGGTAGTTCGAATTCAGCTACGTTATTCACGTAGCTGAATTCGCGTACCCTAGTTCGACCCCGGGGCTGTGTGTAGACCAGGGCATAGTCACGTAGAGTTAGCAGAGATTGAACCTAACAGCCTTGCAATCAGTAGGCAAATTATGGTTTTCCTGGTCAAAGCAAAAACAGCTTTGATTCCGGTGACTGCCCGACCAATATTGTCTGTCTTTCATGAACGAAGTGATATCGGGCACTCAGCAGCAACTGTAGGCAGCACTATTGGAGGACTAGACTAGTGCTGTTCTGTATAATTCTATCTACATTTCAAATATTATTCACAGTATTATTGAGATCTTTGAATTTGTACTTGATTTTGAAATAATTGAATAGTCTCATTTCTGATGTACAGTCTCAGATTGATGGTGACATAGTAATTCAAAGCAGAGCAAGCAGATAGCAGAGAAATAAATGTCTTTGGACAATCAACAGTAACAATACGGCACACATCCGACGAAGTGGGTATTCACCCACGAAAGCTCATGCTCCAAAACTTCTGTTAGTCTATAAGGTGCCACAGGACTCTTTGCTGCAGTAACAATACTTTTCATTTTAGTTGTAAGAATCAGACTACAGTTCAAAAATGGAAAACAGATTATAAATCTTAGTTGCCTATGGAAAAACAATCAAATCCCCCCCTTCTCCACTCCCAACCCACCCGAAACAACCTGGTTGTTTCAATTCCTTGCTTTGTGTACTTGGCTGTAGTTCACAAGCTTAATTCAGATAGAGCATGTTTTTGCTAGAAAATTTCAATCAAAGTTAGAACATGACTCTTTGAACTCATGTTAACTAATACATTGTTAAACATGGTTTAGCAGCCATATAGATGGGGACTGTTGTGCTTCATATCACTCTGCTGATTATGGGTAAACAGCTTATCATTTAAGAATTAGCTTCTTATTAGAGATTGCTCTCTTATACCAGCCAGAATTGGTTATGCTGGAATTCACAGTTACTGCCTCATTAGAAGACTTGTTCCTCTGAGCCTTTTTGGTCACAAAATCTCTTGAGTCTACCAGGCTGTTAATCCCCTGTGCTTTTTGTACAGAAAGCTGGTGTGGATTCTGTGGATACAGTGAGGTGGTAGCTGTTGATAAAAGAACAGCATATAAAAGAAGGGAAAAGAACTCCACAAACTTTGACATTTGGTTTTTATACTTATTGCTGGTTGAATGGCAGATAAATATGAAATGGTGATGAGACTGATGGGCTTGGTGAAGCAGTGCGTGAGACAGTTACAGACTGATGCTGTATAACTGTTCCCTGAATCTGAATGCTGTTTCTTCTCTCTGATACACTGTTGCACGTCGTCTTTCTCTTGTTTCCTGTGGCTTTCTTCTTTACTCTTTGCATCTTCTGGGTGTAAAACAGACCAAGTGACATTCCAGGTGTACTGGATGGCTCAGGATATTGGGAATGGCAGATAGAGCCTTCCATTTCTAACAGAATTGCTGCTCCCTTCTGATGGCTCTTTGGTGGCCTCTGGGTCCTGGTGGGCTTATGTCCGCATCATAAACACTGCTAACACCACTGACGTAACTAGCACCCTTACTGGGCTCAGATTGAATGGTCCAAAGAGATATAACTACTCACCCAGCCCTAGAGTTGGCCTCTTCAGCTCTGAGTTGTGACATGGTGGCTGGGCAGTGTGGAGAAGCCTGCTGCTTCTACTTCCAAAGGCCCATCTGACCTGCTAAATACGGTATTTGGAAACAGGTACAGAGATCTCAAGTGACTTATATTTAGCCAGTTAGATTGGCCTTTGGAAGTGGAATCCTGCTGACTTATGGGAGTGGGTTTTAGTTATTTAAGAGTGTCCACTGTCAGAAGGCTTTGTGAGCGGAGAACTGCCCTCCATTTCTGTTTGGTCTTCTGCTTC
This sequence comes from Mauremys mutica, assembly GCF_020497125.1. NCBI lineage: Eukaryota > Metazoa > Chordata > Testudines > Geoemydidae > Mauremys > Mauremys mutica. Next base: position 75,034,424 of record NC_059082.1, on the reverse strand, counting down.
TCCCTCCTTCAAAATTTGTTTTAAATTTACTGTAGTACAGAGTAGAATGAATAATCTTGGCCTCTTAGATATGAGGAGCAATTCCAGTTTGTTGGTTTTTAGTTATATTGTCATATTTGTTTTTACCCAAGTCCAGAAGGACTGTCTACAACGGGGTAGTGAATAGGCAGACTATGGGCCAAATCCAGACCCCCAGATGCCTTTGAACGGACCCCAAAGTCTTTTATTTACTACTTATCGTCATTATTATTATTTTTATTATTTTCTCTGGAGTCTGTACCTTGCAATTACCTTGACCAAGAAATGTGGACCTTGACAAAATATAATTGACTATCCCTGGTACAGTACAGGTCTTATCTGGCAGCATAAGAATTAAGCTGCCTCACTCTTCAGTATCTAGGAATCTCCCTTTCCTACAGGCTGAGGATGGAGGTGTAGTACTGGCACCTTGGAACCAAAGGCTGGTTAGCTGGCTGGCTGGTATGTGCGTGTATGTGTGTGTGTGAGAATGGGATTTGGCGCTGGTGCCCCTGAAGCAGAGGAGGATTGGATTGCCGACTGGTATGATGAGAACTGTCATCTTGCTGATGACATCTTTGCTTCCCATCCAGACTTGGACTGATGACAGGTTTGATAATAGCAGATGGCAGTCAACAGGGCAACATTTAATAGCAGAAAAATGTCCAAATATTGTTTCCAAAGTCGCCTTTTTTGTTCTCTGCACTCGTTTTGGTCTGGCAAGGATCCACAGACAGCATTGAGGGACCTCCTAAGAAGATCCTGTGTAGAAAACTGTCAGAACAGATTGCTGTACGGATTTGCAGAGGATTAAAGTTAATTAAAGAGCTCTTCCTTGCTTTCATTTCCTCGTATCTGCCAGCTATTTACATGCTAATGTAGGGCCTGCCAGGGAGAATAGGAGAGGTGTCAGCATTGGGCATATTATCATACACGGAAAAAGAAAATAATGAGATGAGCAATTTATATATATATATATATATATAAGACTTCACAATTGAAAGTCAGTAGCACTGTACTTTTGCATATTTTTGGGAGTGTGATCTAGCTGAATATAATTCACTCCATTAAGGTTACATCTTGCACTGAATAATTTAATACATTATACATTGTAATATTTCAACATAAGCAATTTTATAAATAAAGAGAATGAAGTGGGTAAAAAAAATCGCCAAGTTCTAAATGAGAAGCTGTTTTCTGCAGAACTAATAAGTGATTCTGTCAGGAAAGCTCACTTAATTTCCTGGCGGGATTGCTATAAGTGCTTACCTTCTGTTGGAATGATAGGGCTGAGTGCCTGGGGAGGAAATGAAGAAAGAGGAAGTGGTAGTTTTCTGCTCCCTTATGCATCCCACCTTTGCCATCATTTCAGGGGTTTTACTAACAAGCGAGTTTTTCTGCAAGTTGCATTTGAATGCTATGCAAAAAGATCAGAAGACTTGCTCGCTACAGAAGTGGTTGAACAATATCGATCCATATTAACAATTCATCCTGCTCCAGTAGAAAAAGTAATTTTTTAAACTTAAAAATCAGTCCCTTTTCTCCCACCACCCCAAACTCTCAGAAAGAAATAGATGCTTGAGAAAAAATATAAACCTTATTGATTACATTTTAAAAGAAAACAGTCAAAAACCGTGTACTGCTGGGCATAGAACTTCCAGGTGCCCAAAGCAATCCAGATAGTTTTGGGTATTCTGTGTAATTAAATTCTAAGGAGCAGGGGCAGTCAGATACAGAATGGTTTCCTGCAGCTTAGGTAAAAGGTAATAAAGGTAATAATTGGAGATATACCAATCTCCTAGAACTGGAAGGGACCTTGAAAGGTCATTGAGTCCAGCCCCCTGCCTTCACTAGCAGGACCAATTTTTGCCCCAGATCCCTAAGTGGCCTCCTCAAGGATTGAACTCACAACCCTGGGTTTAGCAGGCCAGTGCTCAAACCACTGAGCTATCCCTCCCTCCATTGTGCAAGTGAAATATTAAGTGATTGGCTTAGCAGAATAAAAGATGCAGTTATGGTAGGATAACACTGAGTTGTGATTCTTCCCAGGCTGGTATCTCCTTTGTTACATGTGATCCTTTGATATGAAGCCTCTGTTGGAATATGCCTCTCCCTTTGTTTTAGTGGAAAATAGTCTTTTCAGTATCTCTGCTGGCTAAATCCTATGGTTAAGCTGAATTCAGTGGGAGACCTTGGTTTTAACGGCCAGTGGGAAAGAAACGAGAGTTAAATTATTGATGAAGGGGAACACAGAGACAAAAGAGAGGGATGGTCAGTGTGAAGGAAACAAATAAGTGGAACCAGATAACCTGTAGAATTTCTGTAGGATCTGAGATGCAGCTGTCTGCCCTCCAGTAGGGAGGTCTGACAGTCCTTTGTGAACCCATAACTAAAGGAAGTGGGAACCAATGCAATAATAAACATAATTTATTTATAAAGCTAGAACTAGTAGATCTCATCCTTCCACACCTGGTTTTTATTCATAAATTTGAAGAGGGAAACAAATGTTCCTGCTTTTTGAACTCCAAATCAGTTTCTTAACTTGGAATGAGCTGGTTATTGAACTAGTTCAATAAGCTGAAATGATGAAAATATTCTCTCTTCACCTGCAGAAGAGAGTACTGGTGTCAAAAGTTGGTTTAGCATGTCAGCAATCTCTGATTTCAGGTATTTAACTAGTGACTTCCACCAATTCAGTACATCTGACTTTCTGTAAAAATTGGCAGCAAACATATAATTATCCACGGGGCCATTTTTGAACAAGCATGCAGGAGTCCAATACGCTCTTGATGTGATTTTTAAATTATTGAAATTTCATTATGAACTCACTAGCAATTTCTTGCAGAGCAATATAAAACAGATTTTAAAAAAACGCTACAACAGGGGCCGGCAACCTTTCAGAAGTGGTGTGCCGAGTCTTCATTTATTCACTTTAATTTAAGGTTTTGCATGCCAGTAATACATTTTAACGTTTTTAGAAGGTCTCTTTCTATAAGTCTATAATATATGACTAAACTATTGTTGTATGTAAAGTAAATAAGGTTTTTAAAATGTTTAAGGAGCTTCATTTACACTTAAATTAAAATGCAGAGACCCCCAGACTGGTGGTCAGGACCCGGGCAGTGTGAGTGCCACTGAAAATCAGCTTGTGTGCCACGTTTGGCACGTGTGCCATAGGTTGCCTACCCCTGTGCTACAAGATTAAATAGCTTTACTCCAACTGAGGATAGGGTAAAGAAAATGTAGGGCCCCTGCTCAAGATTTTCAAAAGATTTTAAGTTGAGAAACTTAAAGGAACCTGATTTTCAGAAACTGCTGAGCTACAAGCCTCTGATGAAAAAATCAGCCCAAATCAGTTAGGTACCCAAAATTCACCCACTGTTGTCCCACCAATAGCCTGAGAACGGCAGCCTATGGACCTGTTAGGCTGGGCAGAGAGAATACGCAGAGATGTCACCAAGCAAGCATGATTGCATTAAACTGCTAAAATCTTAGCACATGCAGGTTTTTAATATTGCTTATACCTTTTATTTTGTGAAACTTTTTTTCTCAATCCTTCCATGCTTACTGCCTTGCAGATCTTACACGGGTGTGTGCTCACGCAAAGGACAAGACTTCAGACATGTTGGATGTAGCCCCCATTTTATTACATTTTTGACAAGGGGCCGGGGGACAATTTTTCATTCACCCGTAACTCAAAAATGACTGAAAGATTTTTGCTGAAACTTAAAAACAAAACAAAACAAAAAAAACCCAGCACGTTTAAGCAGAGCTCCAGTCTGGTCTGTTTGAGCCCCAAAGGGTACTGGTTAAGAAGCAGTGTGGATAAAAATCAATTAAAAAAAAAGTTAGATTTTTAAAAAATTTAAATTATATTATTTTTCTTTAAAAAAACAAACCTGTTTAAAATGAAATCTAAATTTAATACAAAATATACTAAGGCCTAAATTTAATTTAATCTCTTAACACATTTAAGTAAAAAATAAATATGCTGAATCCATGAACCTCTATCAAAACTTTGTATATAAAGAAAAGCTGTTTTTGTATATAAAGAAATAATTAGGAAAAACATCTGATGTCCAAGGTCAAGATTTATAATATGGCACAATAGTCAGTCTAAGTAATTTAGCAGACTCCCATTTTGAAGAGACTTAGGCAAGTAGGAACTTAAGCTCATGTCACTTTCACTTACGCATATTTGAAAGGTTTCCCAGGCTGACCTGAAATAATCACCTGAAATGACCTAGAGAAAAGCTCTGGATAGCTCAAAAGCTTGTCTCTTTCACCAACAGAAGCTGGGCCAGTAAAAGATATTACTTCATCCATCTTGTCTCTCTCAAATAATCAGTTTAATTTACTGACTACAGTTAATCCTTCTGTTTAATAAATCATTTAGTTGTACATGTGAAACATGTTTTGATACGAAAAGCTTATGTATCCAAAACACTGAAGGTAGTTTTGTTTAGTAAAAACAATTTTATATGCAGTTTTGTGTGGTTAATTAAATTCCAGTTACCATCCTAAGGCAGCTTGACACTAATCATGAGCAAAAAGTTAATTATCTAGTAAATAAGCTTGTATAACGTTCTAAAATGTACAATTAATAAGAATCTGAAAATATGAAGCCTTATAATTGCTTAAATAAATGTAAATAGTTTTAGCGGACCCTGCTAGGAAGCAAAGAGATGCATCAAATCTAGCGTAAACTAGCATGTTTTAGTGATTATGTCAGCCAGTGAGAATGGACCTTGCTTTAGAAAATAATTGAAGTACAAATGGAGAATTTGATTAAAATTGCTAATTTAAACTGAGGCTTTCTACTTGGTAATTTAAATCGCCTTGATTTAAATCAATCCACCCTGAAGTTAGGTGCATGTGAAATTGACCATGTTTTCAGCCTTCACTAGTGATTACTGCTGATCACTGCTGTAAGAGCCAGTGAAGGGTTTGTCAGAGTATCCAGTAACCTGATGTCTAGCAGAAAAACCCATCTGACCCTGTGAATGTTAAAAGTGTATTTTGCTTCTACTTTCTGCAACATTTCAGTCTCTGTGGAATGTCAAGTCCTGACAAACCTAATGTTTTTCCCATTGGGAGAAAAGCATAAACAAACCGTCGTAGAGCATCTCATCAGAGAACTAATAACCCATCAAGTGCCTTTGTGTCTCATTTATGGGACACTAGTTTCTCTCTCTCTCTCTCTCTCTCCCCCCCCCCCCCGCCTCCCCACCTCGGATACTTCTAATTGGTGCTTTTGTCTGTGGGGATTGAGGACAGCGTATGGTCTTCAGAATACAGGTGGATGGAACAATTGGAGTATTTTCCATTGGCAGGTTGATCTGATGGTTTTTTCATGATTTTGATTTCTGGATTTTAGGGCCAGGGGAAATGGAGATGGAAGAATGCTCATTCACATACGGCCTGACTGATCCTCTTGAGCTGTCAAGTCTTGCATCAAGAAGAACCCTGATAAGAATATGCTTATTTAAGATTTATCATTCTAGATTGAATTGGAGGTCTTCCTTCCATTCTCATTTATCCTTTGAAGTGGGTTGTAGCACTGTTGCTGAGGGAGTTCAGCCATTGGCTAGGAATGTAGCTTGGTCCTTCGTATTATGATTTTATCATGTTTTTTTCTATAACCAGAGTTGGTGAGTCTGGTGTTTTGTTTTTCTTATAGTCCTTGAATATGTCAGTGTTTGACACGTAGAGGTGCTTAAAAATCTTAGTAGATGTTACGAGTTTCCAACTTTGGGATTCATTGTAGCCCTCAGAATTTTACTGTCCCGGTTGCCAGAATAGAATGCTGCTGTTATCACAGTGTCGCTGTGACGTTATTGATATAAACTGGGACCATATAGAACATGTTTTGCAACCAAGGTCCTGTAGTGGCACCAAATCTTATGTAAAAGGGGTCATATAAGGTGTCTAAGACCAGGTTATGGGTTGCTGGTTATGATTATGCTGTCTGTATGCATGTGTCATTTTGTAGTTGAAGTTATGAGTATTGAATCTATACTGTCTGTATTTCAAATTTGTGCTGTGTTTTTGGGAACATCCCAGACAAGTTGGTGTTGCTCTGCCTAGCCTGCTTGATGGCCCATTAAGGACCATCAGCTACACAATTGACCCATTGAGAGGAGGCAGATACGCCTTGTAACTCAGCAAAGTATGCAGGGACTTGCCCGTGTGACTCCAGACTCCATTTTGCTGTAATTTTCCACAGTAAGAACAAAGAGGTTCTTACACCTGGAAAAGCCTATGTAAGGCTGATGCCTCATCTCCATCTTGTCTTCAATCCTGCTTCTTGCCTCTGGAAGGACTTTGCTACAACTGAAGCGCTGAACAAAGGACTGTTGACCCATCCCAGCGGGGAATGTTCTCCAGAGACTTGATTTACGCCTGCAGTTTACTCCATCACTGCTACAAGCCTGAACTAAGAACTTTGCCATTACTATATGTAATTGATTCCATTTAACTAATTCTAGCTCTCATCTATATCTTTTTCCTTTTATGAATAAACCTTTAGATTTTAGATTCTAAAGGATTGGCAACAGCGTGATTTGTGGGTAAGATCTGATGTGTATATTGACCTGGGTCTGAGGCTTGGTCCTTTGGGATCGAGAGAACTGTTTTCTTTTATTCGGGTGTTGGTTTTCATAACCATTCATCCCCAGGACCAGTGGGACTGGTGGTGATACTGGATGACTGGAGTGTCTAAGGAAATTGCTTGTGTGACTTGTGGTTAGCCAGTGGGGTGAAACCAAAATCCTCTTTGTCTGGCTGGTTTGGTTTGCCTTAGAGGTGGAAAAACCCCAGCCTAGGGCTGTGACTGCCCTGTTTAAGCAATTGGTCCTGAATTGGCACTCTCACTTGGGTCCCGCCAGAACCGCATCGTCACAGTCACATTGGGTTTGGAGTCCAGTGTTAGGATTTGTCTGTTTGATGCCTTCACTGCCTCTCTGGTACTACCCTGATTCTTCAAAGGGACCTGCTAGTGCAGGTCCCCACTGAGTTACTATGCTGCACAGGGGTAAACGTCTATGCTAATGGATTCCACTGCAGGTCAGGGCAGAAGTCAATATTAACACATTATTTTACCATTTCTTTCTGGGGGCCAAGTCTAAACTACCTAGCCTTCCTTCTGTTGACCTAAAGAACAATGGTAACCCCTGCCCACCATCCACTCCATCTGTTGAATGTCTCCTTGTTTGTCTGATTTCGTTTTACAAAGTGTTTCCAGAAGGTATCACCATATTTTTACAAGGAACATCTATTATTACAGCCCTCTCACATGTCCTCTGGATAGAGCATTAATACAATAAACATACCAATACTTACTGGTAAGTCTTTTAATCCAGCACATTATATAACCATTGTTCTCCATCATTTGCCATCTTGACTACTGCAACCTTTGCTTCTCTACCGTTCCTGACACGCAGCTTGCTTCCTCAGGTCTACTCAAAATATTGCTGCTAAGATCATCTTTCTGACCTATTGATCTGATCATACACCTCCCTTATTTGGGTTACTCCTCATGCTTCCTCTTCTTCACTGCATCAGATACAAGTTTCTAGTTATTAACTTAGACTCTCTGCAACTTAGCCCCTTCCTAGTTAACTTCTCTTTATCATATTATGTTGCAACAATGTCAGAAGTGTCCACCTATTTTTCTAATTTGCCTATAAGAACCTTTGTGCCAAGCTGCCCTGTGTGCATGAAATACCTTCCCTGTACTACTCCATAGCTCTGCACATTGCCCTCTTTAAGATCCTTTCTCAAGACCTACTTCTACTATGATGCCTATGGGAAACTGCCCTCTGATAGAAACTAGGTACATGGCCCATAGAACTGTGGATAGTTTTTATTTTGTCTTTTTTATAAGAAATTAACTGATTCAAAATCAGTTAGTTGTGTACATATCTGGCCTAGGCAATCAATACTTAATATTTATTATTTGAATGATTCTTACTACCGTTTTTCATATCCTCCCATTCCTATTCCTTCTGATTGTTTTACACTCATTTGATCCATCTTGTCTTAGACAGGCTCCCTGCTCTCAGTTTCAGTGTCTGGCTGCATCCTGGTCTTGAGCAGCTAGTAGCTGCCATTACAGGGAGAGCCTGGTTTTGTTCCTGTTGCCCTGGATTGGCACATGCTCAGTCGCTCTGAGGAGAGGATGGTGCATTTGCAGTCCAATCCAGTGAAGGAGCTAAGGCATGCTTGAGAATGCCCATTGAGGATGGAATCATCGGTGAGTTTAGCAGCTAAAATAAAAAATCTCTACTGAGCATGTGCAAAGTAACTTTTTTTAAAGGGCTTATAACTTGGACAGATTTGGGCAGATTTTCACAGGAATGGCAAAAGGCACACAAAGGTTACCCCCCACCAGATTTTAAGCTCCTGCTCCGAAGTATGGGGACACTAGAGTTGTTTAAAGAAAAAGTTATCAGAATTTTTTAACATAGGCAAAACAACGTTTTTCCCTAGCCTTGTTCTCAGAAATTCCTGAACTGTTTTGGCTGAAACTCCTCACCCCACCCTCCCAAAACTTAATATTTTATAAAAGTCTATGACAGACACCTGGCATGGAAAATTTCAGCCCAAACAATTAAAGTTTGGTAAAGTTTTATAAGCAACAAAATATAGGATTTTATAATGTGAAGTGTTAGGCAACCTTAATAGGGGATGCTACCAGCCCTGCCTCTAACAGTGAGGTAAGAGTCAATATGCTCCTTTGGCAAAAGCCACTTAAAATATTATTTATATAGAAGATAAATAAAAATAGCTTCATGCTGGATATACAGTAGGTATCTTTTCCCTTGACAGCATTTGGTTTGTGTCAAGATCTGTGAGATTCCCTCATGGGTCCCTTGATTTAGGAGGCATAGCAGAACATGTGCTTCCATTTAATTTGAAGGGATGTAATCATCAGTATGGTATGTCTGCGATTTGTAGGCGCCTGGATGGTGGTGGAAGCTTGTTTCCTTTGATCAACGAGCATAGGTGTGTGGATTTTGGGGTGGGTAGTTGGAGGCGATGCTTTCTGGGAATTCAAAGTTTGGCAGACAGTAAGAATTCATGCAGTGTGGGGCAATGGAAAGCAATTGCATCTATTATTTTGTTCCTTGGTTGATTTTAAGTCATGAAGGTCTTTCTTTTATTTTATTTTTTTACTCCCCCTGCAAATTTTAATTTTTAATAAACTTTGCCCAAGTAGGATTTAAAGCTTATCTCACAAGACATATTTAGAGCAGTGCCATGGTGAAGTGATTTGGGAAAAAATACATACAGCTGAAAATAGGATATTTCTGCATGCCTGCTTCAAACTCTAGCAAGAGTTTTCATTATGGAATAACTTGTCGTCAGACTAGTCACTGTGCAAGACCAGAATTACTAATTAACAGTCAGAACTTGTGCCTTTTGGGTGTGCCGCAGATGGGTTTTACTGTAGCCAAGAGTTCTGTAGCCCCCGCTTCAGTGATGCGGGCAGGCAAGGGGTTGTGTAGAGGGAGGGAAGAGCAGGCAGATCTGTTTAAATTCTGTAGATGAGCTGGAAAGGTTAGTCTGTTGATAGCAGGCTGTGTGTTGACTAAGCAAGCGCCTCTCAGGGCCATGAGCAGCCTTTGATGAGAGGGAGGGGGACCAGAGTTGGTGAAAAGTGTAGACCCTGGAGGCTGTAACATTTTGTAGACTAGCCTGGGGGGGCAATCTGTCAAATGGGACAGGGAATAAGGAGGTGGAATTTTGCCATAGTCTGACTGACGAGGATTTAAAAACAAGCGTTACCATTGCTGGAAGATAAACAGAGCTTGTCACAAATCTGCCAGTCCTCAGCACCTGAGAGACTTTGTAACTAATTCAAAATAGTTAAGCTTAATTGTGTGCATGGCAGAGGGAGTTCAGTGCATCTGTTTTAAAACTTACTGAAAAGCTCTTATGAATTATAACCCTGCAGCCCTGAGTTTTATTCTGCTAGGAGTTAATTATGGGAAGATATGGTTTCAAAACATAGTAAGTGCTCTCAGAGACCTGTGGGCCATTCATGCTGGAGACAGGAGCAGAACCTGTGCCAGGGCAGGTGGTTTGAGCCTCTGAGTGTTATCTGCAAAACACAGGGAAACGTGTACAAATGTTCTGACCTCTCTCTTCAGAGCAGCATTACAGCTATTCAAAACACTGACTGCCAGGAAGAGCTCTCTTGTTTAACCAGCCTCCTCTTAGGGTTTATCTGGGTGCTTTTATTTGTTTTTTTGTGTTTTGGACTAACCTCACAGTGTGCAAATTTCTTCCGTGTTATTACACGGACAGCTGATCATTTTGGCCACTGCTTGGATGCTCCCAAATAATGACGGGCACTTATAGGAAACTGGAGAGGTTTTTCATGGGTGAGGATTTAATGTGCCTCCTTATGGATTTCCCATATTGCACCACCAGTGAAACCTGACCCCCTGAGTGTGTGTGGGGGAGTAGGGTTGGCCTTTTCTGGGTTTGGAGAGGAATAAAGTCTCTTTGTGTAGTCAGTCAGCTGTGGGCTTTCCAGCTTCTCCAGTAAACTAGAGCAATCCCACTGCTGACTAGATGAGACAATGTGAAAGGGACAAGTTGTCGAATCACTGTTGCAGTATTTAGCACATTAAAACTGTGGTGTCTCCTGTTTGTTTCTTCTTAGATAAATATCTCGTGGGGCATGCAGAAAGTAAAAAATAAATAAATGAACCAACAAAACTTAATTTCCAAACTGAGATTTTTCTTTTTTTCCTGAACCGGGGCCATGCTGCAGATGATTTCCCTGTAATTAGAGCAGGCTTGCTAATTGGGCAGATCGGACTTGACCTTTGTGCTCTGCCTGACTCTCTGTCTCATCAAGCACATTGATTTCAGCCTGTAATTAGTCATTGTAGAGCAAGTAACCATTAAGTGGAATCTCCCTTAATCTGTATGTTTAAAATGGCACCTGAGCCTCTTAAGCTTTTTTCAGTCACTTTGGGTGTATCTTCTCTGCAGAGTTAGCCTGGGCTCTTACCAGGCCGTTGTCCCTAACTTCCCTCCTGTCCACACACAATAATCTCTCACCTGAGTTTCATGGTGCTTTTAACCTGGGCTTTCTGGCACTTTCACTTGGGCTGATAACCTCCCACTTGGCAATGAGGACACTGGCTAACATTTAAATCACGCAAGTCCTGATAGTCCTTCCCACAATTCCATGTGTGCTTAGGACAGATAAGTTCTCCCACAATTCACTGGGAAAGAATCACTGAATGGCTCAGTTTATTGCAGCACAAAGAACCATGGGACCTGCCCCTGGAAGGGCCTAGTGAAGCACACAGGGGAGACACAGTAACTTGGGTAGGACTTTGCAGAGTGACTGCTCTCAACTGGGTGCTTAGACTCACGTGCCAGTCACATGGGCTAACTCTGCAGTGATGACATACCCTTAGGGTATTTCTACACTGGAGCTGGAGATGTAATTTCCAGCTCCGATAGATGTAACTATGCTAGCTCTGATTGAATTAGTACACTAAAAACAGACTGTAGCCATGGCAGTGTGAGTGGCAGGATGAGATTGCTAGGACACTGGATAAATCAGAGCTAGTAGGGGTATGTCTACCAGAGATGAAAATTACGTAACATAAGAATGGCTGCAGTGGGTCATTCCAATGCTCCATCTAACCCAGCATCCTGTCTTCTGAGAGTGGCCAATGCCAGCTGCTTCAGAGAGAATGAAGAGAACAGGGCAATTATCAAGTGATCCATCCCCTGTCATCTAGTCCCAGCTTCTGGCAGTTAGAGGCTTAAATTCACCCAGCACATGAGATTGCATCCCTGACCATCTTGGCTAATAGCCATTGATGGACCTATCCTCTATGAACTTATCTAATTCTTTTTTGAACACAGTTATATCTTTAGCCTTCACAACATCCCCAGGCAACAATTTCCACAGGTTGACTGTAGGTTGTGTAAAGTATTTCCTTTTTGTTTGTTTTAAACCTGATCCCTCTTAACTTCATTGGGTTGACTCCTGAGTCTTGTGTTCTGGGGAGAGGTAAATAATACTTCGGTATTTATTTTCTCCATACCATTCATGATTTTATAAACCATTATCATATCCCCTGAATCGTTTCTTTTCTAGGCTGAACAGTCCAAGTCTTTTTAATCTTTCCTCCTTTGGAAGTTCAACACCCCTGATAATTTTTGTTCCCTTCAGTGTACTGTTTCAATTTCTAATGTATCTTTTCTGAGATGGAGTGACCAGAACTGCACACAGTATTCAAGGTGCAAGCATACCATGGATTTATATAGAGGAATTATATTTTCAGTCTTATTTCCTAACATTCTTTTAGCTATTTTGATTGCTGCTGCACACTGAGCATGTGTTTCAGAGAATGGTAACCAGCTAATTTAGACTCCATCGTTTTGTATGTAAACTTGGGATTATGTTTTCCTATCTTCATTACTTTGCACGTATCAGCATTGATTTCATCTGCCATTTTGTTGCCCATTCACCCAGTTATGTGAGATCCCTTTGTAACTCTGCTTTGGACTTAACTATCTTGAATAATTTTGTATTCTCAAACTTTGTTGCTCCTTTTTCCTGACCATTCCCGAATGTGCTGAATAGCATTGTTTCTGGTACAGATCCCTGGGGGACCCTGCTAATTACCTCTCTGCATTCTGAAAATGGACTATTTATTCCTACCCTTTGTTTCCTATCTTTTAATCAGTTATGGATCCATGAGAGGTCCTTCCCTCTTATCCCATGACTGCTTACTTTGCTGAAGAGCTTTTGGTGAGGGATCTTGTGAAAGGCTTTCTGAAAGTCCAAATACACTGTGTGTATTGGATCATCCTTGTCCACATGTTTGTTGGCCCCCCTCAAAGAATTCTAATAGATTAGTGAGGCATGCTTTTCCTTTACAAAAGTCATGTTGACTATTCCCAAACAAATCATATTCAGGTATGTGTCTGATAATTCTGTTTCTATAATTCTATAGTTTCATCCAATTTTCCTGGTACTGAAATTAGGCATACCGGCCTGTAATTGCCAGGATCTCCTCTGGAGCCTATGTTAAAAATTGGCTTCACATTAGCAATCTTCCAATCAAATGGCACAGAGGATGATTTAAGCGATAGAACCACAGAAGTAGTTCTACAGTTTCACATTTTAGTTCCTTCAGAACTCTTGGGTGAATACCATACAGTTGAAGTTGTCAATTTGTTCCAAAACCTCCTCTAGTAACACCTCAATCTGGTCCATTTCCTGAGATTTGTCACCTAAATAGAATGGCTCTGGTGTGGGACTCTCCCTCATATCTCTGTAGTGTAGACCAATGCAAAGAATTCATTTAGCTTCTCCACAACAGCCTTGTCTTCCTTGAGTGCTTCTTTAGCACCTCGATTGTCCCATAGTCCCTCTGATTGTTCGCAGGTTTTCTTGCTTCTGATGTATTTAAAAACATTTTTGCTGTTAGTGTTTGAATCTTTTGCTAGTTGCTCTTCAAATTCTTTTTTGGCCTGCCTAATTATACTTTTACAGTTGACTTGCCAGAGTTTATGCTGTTTTCTATTTTCCTCATAGAATTTGACTTCCAATTTTTAAAAGATGTCTTTTTGCCTCTAACCATTTCGTACTCTGTTGTTTAGATATGGTGGCATGTTTTTTTGATTCTTATACTGTATTTCTTTTTTGGGTGTATATATTTAGTTAGAGCCTCTATTATTGTGTTTTTAAATGGTTTCCATGTAGCGTGCTGGCATTTCTCTCTCGTGACAGTTCCTTTTAATTTCTGGTTAACCAGTTTCCTCATTTTTGTGTAGTTCCTCTTTTTGAAGTTAAATGCTACCAGTGTGTGTGTGTGTTTTTGACTTCCCCCCCCCCAAACACACACTGATGTTTAATTTCATTACATTTTATTTCTTTTACTGAGTGGTTCTGCTATAGTCACTTCTTGGACCAGATCCTGCACTCCACTTAGGACTAAATCAAAAATTGCCTGTCCCCTTGTGGGTTCTAGGACTAGCTGCTGCAAGAAGTCGTCATTAATGGTATCTAGAAACTTTATCTCTGCATCCCATCCTGCGGTGACATGTACCCAGTCATCTCTGCATCCTGTCCTGAGGTGATTTCAGTAGCTGAAATCCTCTGTCACTGGGTCTTCTGTTTTTGTAGCTCTCAAATCTCCCTGAGCATTTCACAGTCATTGTTGCCATCCTGCTCAGTTGGTTGGTAGAATATTGTTACTGCTATACTCTTATTACTCAAGCCTGGAATTTTTATCTATAGAGATATAGTTTGATTAATTTAAGATTTTTACTGCATTTTTCTGATTTCTTTCACATATAGTGCCACTCCCCCCAGCAGCATATCTACTCTGTCATTAGTATGTATTTTGTACCCCGATATTACCATGTCCTATTGATTATCTTCATTCTGTCAATTTTATGTGATGCCTGTTATATCAATATCCTCATTTATCTCTTCATCTCCAGTATAGACATATCCTTAGTGGGAAGGGAGCTGTTCTGAGGTTTTGTCAAGAAGTTGCATGACATGGATCAAGATGCAGATGCCTCTTGCTGGGAGTTCTTGCTTCTAGTCTCCTCTCTCCCTAGGGGGAGGAACAGCATGGAGCTGGTCAATCTCAGTTATGGGCTTTTGCTGTTGCTTATTGAGTCTTTGGATCTGAGAGGGGTTGTAAAAGGGGTGCTTGTTTTCAAGGTAGGCTGAGTTAAGGGTATAGTTGAAAGAGGAGGAATTAAATTGGTGAATAGGGAGCTATTGCTTATGTGGGTATTGGCTTGATCATGTGCTTCAAGCTTTGGAGAGGCTTGCTATAAACATCCAGATAAATAAATTTTAGGATCTTCCTTCATGTAGCAGTTGAAAAGCAAGATTACAGGCCAACGTTCAAGTTTGTCATCCACTCTGTGGCGTCGGTGACATGGAATTAATAAAGGGTGTCTCTCTAGAGAAGGATTTTGGAGAGCAGGGATTCACTAGAAGTTCCATGGTTTTGGCGCTTTCTCCACAATCATGTAGGGCTTTTCTTCATTTTCCATTTTCTTAGTGGGTCATTGTAAGATCCATGTGAGGTTCTGATGAGGTTTGCTATAGTCCATATCTTATGTGGCCTGGTGAAACCAGGTGATTGGTCTATAGGAACTGTGATCAGCTCTTGATTCTTGACCCTGCTGTTTTACTGCAGCCTCTGCCACTTGTCTGTTGGTGTCAGTCCTGAGATTTTAAGAACTTTGGCTGATGACTAGAAAGGATTCCTGGACTTAAGATGGCATCTCGGGAGGTTTCATAGTTGGACGAGTCTGGGTTTGTTTTCAGGTCATGTTCTCATATTATTGCTGCTTCTCTTCAGAGGGATGGTGGTAAGATATGTGTGAGGATGGGGAACCAGACCATCAATGTTGACTTCAGCACTCCTGTGACAGTTCTCATAGCGGTGTTCAATTGCATGTCAACAAGTTTCATATGTGTGTTACCTGCCCATACTGGTGTGTAGAATTCAGCTGCTGAGTAGACAAGGGCAAAGGTGCCTGTTCACAAGGTCTGAGCATCTGTTTCCCAACTGGTCCCAGCTAGTTTGTGGATTATATTGTTCCTAGCCATTATCTTGATAGCAATCTTTGTCAGATGTTGGTGGCATGCGAGGCTGCAATTCAGAGCCATGCCGAGATATTTCGGGAAATCGTTGTGAATGAATTTGCTGTTGTAGAAGATGACATTCAGGAGCTTCTTTGAATGGTAGTTACTCAGGTGAGATATGGAGGCAGCTGTTTTTTGAGGGTCAGTCAGAGTTGCCATAACGAATAGTACTCCAGTTTTTTTCAGATCTTCTGTGAGGATGCGTTCTGCTTGGGTGAAAGTGCTCGATTGGCTAATGAGTGTGAGATCAACCGACCATCCAAATTTGAATGCTGATATAAATATTAGATGATGGTGTCAAGATGGATCTCTGTGGGAGCCCATTGTTTAGTTGACAAGGTCAGCTGATCTGTTTCATTAGATGTATGTAAAACTTGCAGTTGGTGAGCATAAGTGTTAGTAGGTGCAGTGTTGTTGTGCAATGCGAGATTTTTGACAATTTTAGAAGCAGGCTATTCTGCCAAATGCAGAAGAGAGGTTGATGCTCCTGTCTGAATTGGCTATGTTCTCATGTATTTGGTGAACCACTTTTTCTGTGTAGCTGCTGCAGTGTAGCTTTGGTAGTGATGTGATTGGGGGACTTGGAGACCAACGTGTATGACAACAAGACAGTGTTGGGCATGTGGAAAATCATTGAGGGTAGTTCATTCTGCCACTAGGGACCATGCATTCCGGTCACAGGACATGAAACAAGTTCAGTACATAGTCTTTTCTCCAGTTTGTGGAATGGAAGGTTTCTTGACTGCTTAGTAGATGGTTGTCTTGATCTGAGATCCATTCGAGAAGCTGTTCACCCATAATATCATTGTCGTCATAATCTGAGGCTGTATGACTGCTATTGACGTCTGCATCCCCTATTGAAGGGTGGCTGTGATTTGGTAAGACTGGTTTGGCCAGGCGACATTAGGTGGCTTACAAATGTTGATTATCATAAACTCACCCATTTTTTGTTGTGATACATATGGTGTTGAACAGTTTGAGTCCATGGAGCAGATGCTCTTGAGCTCTTATCTCACAAATGTTGCCAGTCCGTGTTTTGGGTGGTGTTGGCTTGATGCTGGAATGTGATATTTTGATGGATTTTTCTGTATCTGATAAGTGAGTCTCATGTAACATGACGACACTGATCTTCTGTTTGTTTAA
Organism: Mauremys mutica; assembly: GCF_020497125.1. NCBI lineage: Eukaryota > Metazoa > Chordata > Testudines > Geoemydidae > Mauremys > Mauremys mutica. Next base: position 75,017,605 of record NC_059082.1, on the reverse strand, counting down.
TAGCTTGGTCAGGTAATCGCATTTTACAAGAGAGTGGTCTTCTGCATTGAGGCAGCATACACAAAGGTATGTGTCACTTTTGATATTTGCCCTGAAAAGAGGCATTTTATTTGAAATTGTTGCTTGAATTGCTTTCTAGACTGCAAGACCTTTGATCACTGTTTGGTTGCCACGTTGATGGCATTGGTCATGTGGAAGGACTTAACAGGGGTGAGAAGGCTTTAATATAGGACCCCTGGATAGAGCAGCAAATCCTAGAGGAAACTAGGACAGCTGAGAGAGGATGTATCTTCCCCTTTTTTTGTGAGGTTGCAGTTATCTTCAAGAATCTTGCAGCATTTAATCTGTTGTGATTCTCTTAAATATCTCACTCTTCCCCTGTCTTCACCTTCCCCAGGGCTGCAAGTCACCAGCACGTGTCTTTCAGTGTTAATTTGTCCCAGTTTGCAGTGATAGCATCATTAGTGGAATGATGCTGCTGCTGTAATTACTGTGGGATTTGTACACAGCAGTGCGCTATTTCATTGTAGCGTCCCAACTCTTTAATCTACGCAGGCCATCTGCTTTATTTCTTAACTAAAAGTTGTTTCATTTCTGCTTTGGAAGAGAGAGTCTGTTGCTCCTAATCTCCGCTCTTTAGAAAAACAATGCAGCAGGAGTAAATAAAATTGTACACTGTTACTCAAGTGGAAAAGAAAATCCCTCTTTGATAGGTCATGTTCATTTTCTGAGACTTTTTTGAGTTCATGCCATATATTTTTGCTGTGTGTAAGTTAGCTCTCCTCTATGGCTTCAATGACATGAAGATCAGAATATTATTAAACCCAGTCCACAGTATGGACAGCGACGACTATGTTTAAGGCTGACACACATGCCCATATTATAAAACCCATCCATTGACTCTCTAGGGAAACTGGTCTGTATTACAGTTAAAACCAACCAACCAACCAACTTTCAGAGGAATTCCTGCTGAAACGCTGCTAGCAATAATGATTTTTTAAACCTGGTCCTAGCTAACCATTTCCAATTGTAGTGCAGCCAGAGCCTGAGATTTCAATATGGTTGGAAGGTCTGCTCCTTTCCTTGAATCATGCTGGCCACTGTCAGAGATCGAATATTGGACTAAATAGAATTTGAATTCCAGTCTAGTAATTCCTGTGTTCTTCAGTCAGAATGACTGGAATGCATTGGGCTCCAGCCCCTTCACCCCTGATATATATCCCCTGACCTTCCCTGGAACAGCCTCTGTGCATAGGACTGACTGTGCCAACCATTCATTAGCTGAGGATTTCCTTACCCTAAAGAAAATTCTCAGGTGCTTCCTTAAGATGCTTACTCCCCTTTGTGCCACACTTAAGAGGGGCTCGGCTTCTGATGTTTAAGGGAATGTTATTACCTGAATTTTGATAGTCTTCCTTTGGTTTTAGGGTACAGTGATAATCCTTGCCATGCAGTCGAACAAAGGGTTTCATGTGTTTGGGAAGAGTTGAAATAGTTGTAGAGTAACTGGTAAAGTGTTTGAAAGTGTTGGGGAACTGGAATCCTGTGCTGTTACTAGCATTCTGAAAGGTGTGATGTGTCTCTGAATTTTGCTTGTGCCATCTAATATGCTTGTTAGAGTTTACATATTTGTCCCTAAATGAAGTTAGGAGTATGGTGACCCACGTCTGTAAATAGTACAGAATGTGTTTGAGGAATAATCGCCTGTGTCTATAACAGTTTGTTTGTCTCCTAACAAGGACATAACCTATTCCTGGAGTCTAGTCTTTCCTGAGCACTGGAAGCTGTTACAGTCTGAGACAGTAGAATAGTGACATTAAACCTCTATGGTATGCATTTATTTTTTTTAAAAAGACATTTTTTCTTAAAGTTTGGAGTGGAGCAATCATTCAGAAAATGTAAACCTCTTTGTTTTGGATCCTCTTTTGTTTCCCCCTTTAATCTAAGCAGCTGTCTTTCCCCTTCCCTGTGGGAAGTCATAGAGGGTAAATAACATGGAAATGTATTTGAAGATGAAGACATCAGAGGTTGGCATGGACAATTAATTCATTGTTAGACAGAATTAATTTTATTTGCTCCCTACATGGTGGTGTTACTGCCTATAAATGAGTTAGCCCACAAGTGAAATCACCGATAAAAGCCTGTTGAAGGAAGGGAGTTTTGTGGTGGAGGCAGCAGAAATCTCCCTCCTTTAGCTTAGAGTCAGGAACAGATCACCTTCAAGTAATTAACTTCACCCACTGGGGGAGAAAAAAGAACAGGAGTGCTTGTGGCACCTTAGAGACTAACAAATTTATTTGAGCATAAGCTTTCGTGGGCTACAGCCCACTTCATCGGGTGCATAGAATGGAATATACAGTAAGAAGATATTTATACATACAGAGAACATGAAAAGGTGGAAGTACCCATACCAACTGTAAGAGGCTAATTAATTAAGAGAAGCTATTATCAGCAGGGGAGAAAAACTTTTGAAGTGATAATCAAGATGGCCCATTTCAGACAGTTGAAACGAAGGTTTGAGGATACTTTAACATGGGGAAATAGATTCAATTAGTGTAGTGACCAAGCCATTCCCAGTCTCTGTTCAAACCTAAGTTAATGGTATCTAGTTTGCATATTAATTCAAGTTCAGCAGCTTCTCGTTGGAGTCTGTTTTTGAAGCTTTTCTGTTGCAAAATTGCCACCTTAACGTCTGTCACTGAGTGATTAGAGAGGTTGAAGTGTTCTCCTACGGGTTTTTGAATGTTATGATTCCTGATGTCAGATTTGTGTCCGTTTATTCTTTTGCGTAGAGATTGTCTGGTTTGGCCAATGTACACGGCAGAGGGACATTGCTGGCACATGATGGCATATATCACATTGGTAGATGTGCGGGTGAACGAGCCCCTGATGGTGTGGCTGATGTGATTAGGTCCTATGATGGTGTCACTTGAATAGATATATGGACAGAGTTGGCATCAGGCTTTGTTGCAAGGATAGGTTCCTGGGTTAGTGTTTTTGTTGTATGGTGTGTGGTTGCTGGTGAGTATTTGCTTCAGGTTGGAGGGCTGTCTGTCTCCCAAGATCTGTGAGAGTGAGGGATCATCTTTCAGGATAGGTTGTAAATCTTTGATGATACGCTGGAGAGGTTTTAGTTGGGGGCTGAAGGTGATGGCTAGTGACGTTCTGTTATTTTCTTCGTTGGGCCTGTCCTGTAGTAGGTGACTTCTGGGTACTCTTCTGGCTCTGTCAATCTGTTTTTTCAATTCAGCAGGTGGGTATTATAGTTTTAAGAATGCTTGATAGAGATTTGTAGGTGTTTGTCTCTGTCTGAGGGATTGGAACAAATGCAGTTGTATCTTAGAGCTTGGCTGTAGACAATGGATTGTGTGGTATGTCCTGGATGGAAGCTGGAGGCATGTAGGTAAGTATAGCGATCAGTAGGTTTCCAGTATAGGGTGGTGTTTATGTGATCATCGCTTATTAGCACAGTAGTGTCTAGGAAATGGACCACTTGTGTGGACTGGTCTAGGCTGAGGTTGATGGTGAGATGGAAATTTGTTGAAATCATGGTGGAATTCCTCATGGGCTTCTTTTCCATGAGGGAGAAAGTAAATGTTAGCTGTCATCTCCTGGGGATGTCTGACCTAAAACCCACCCTCTTCTGCTGGGCAGTTGACCAATGGATCCTCAGGTTCCTCTTTACTGTTATCATCCAAGTCAATCTACTACTGATCACTTTAACAGAACTTAGTTTGGCTGGCTCTGTTAGTACTAACCAGTGACTTAAATGGAAATACTGAAAAGAAGAACCCTCCCCTCTAATCTCCTGAGCACATCAGGAGATTGGGGATGGTGGAACAAAAAGCATTTTGGAAAAGTTTATAGTCCTCAAATATGGTTACGTTGGGTAATGGCTTGATTCTGACCTTGCCTTTCATGAATAGCGACCTCAAGAAAGGCAGCATCTCATAGATGGCCAGACTCTGGCAATCAGCTTGTTCCTAAATAGCCACAGTTCCAGCAATAAATCAAAATATATGTTTTATTATTGCTGAATTCTGTTCCTGGCTTTGCCACTGATCTGCTGCCTGACCTTGGTCAGGTCGCTTCATTTCTCTATGCTTCCGTTTCCTCATCTGTAAAATGGAGGTGGGGATATTGACCTGCTTTGCAATGTACTGATGGAAAGCGGAATAGAAAAACTATTTAGTATAGAAGTTATTTAGAACAAGAAGTTGCTGGGAATTCTCTTTAAATGTCCTTCTCGTTACATGTGCATCTTTGCCTGCTTTCTTACTCCTTGTATTTCTCCTGTTTGCCACCTGCCCTGCTTGCTCTGCCCCTTTCTCTCTCATCCTGCCTGTTCTCTCTCTATCTCCTCCTGCCTGTGGAGTGTTGTGGTACCAAAGATGAAAGGTTTTGAAAATAAGAACTATGGGATGCGGTGGGAAGCACTAAACACGGTAGGAAGCACTCAACTCAGAGAGACCTGTGGGAAGACTCTAAGTATGTGAGGAGATGTTATAAAGGGGAACAAGATCAATTATTTTCATTCGGCAGTGAGATCAGAAGAGGAAACAATGGGCTTATTCTATAATTGGGAAAATGAGTCCTAAAATATTTAGACAATGGGATAAACCAGGGCGTGGAAGAAACCAGGGCATGCGAAGAAATTCAAGGCTGAACTGAGCATCCATTTGTCAGAGATGCTTTAAGGGTAATGAAATCAATTCTGCCATGACCAGCGGGGGAAGAGAGGAGGAAGCGAAAGAGAGCCAAATACCTTCTGGTGTTACATCCCATTAGCTGGAGGTGGAAGAGTGGTGTGAAAAGAAGCATTAGTGTTCAGTAACTGTCCTCCCACTTGTCAGTGAATTGGAGGTATGCACTAGTAAATGTGTAATGATTGCCTTAACCACCTAGCACAGACAAGCAATCATTTCTTGGTCAGTAGCCTTGTGATTGTATAATGTATGTTGGTAACAAATTCAGTGGAAGCCACATAGATTTTTCTTAATCCTGAAATGAGCCCATTTTATATCTACTTCCCATCTCTCTCTCTCCGATGTGAGACATTCTGATTTGTTAGTGTATAACTGACTACACTTGTGACATACCAGTGGCTACAGGTGCAAATCTCTACTCTGTAATTTCTACATACAAATTAATATCAAGCTGAGAATAATCACTAACATAAATAACCCATTTACATAAACATTGCAGACATTTATCAGAGCCATCCTTTGCTATGCAACATGATGTCTTTCATATGCCCACACATGTGCTAAAATACGTGGCGTAATTTATGTAAGAGACACTGCCCATATATTAATAATTGAAATGTCTGAACTTAAACCAGTAAACTTAGTCTGTGTTCAAGGGTGCCCATTTCTTGTTGTGAATGGTGTAAGGGAGGTAATTAAGGTTGATAAAGGAAAGAGATGGTTGGAGTGTAGATATGGTGTTGCTTTTCTCTATTTGCATTGCGGGATAAATATCCAACAACCTTAACTCAAAGTTTTAAAAGGTGAGGTTTTGGGGTGGGGGGTGTTGGTGAGGATATATGCCTATAGCTATAATAGTCTTTGAAGTACTAGAGCATTGACTGTAAAGAAGAATCATATTTGCAACTCAGTGCAGTGAGTGATATTAAGAAGGCAATTACATATGATTTACAAAATAAAAAGAGCCCAGTCGCCTTAGTGCATGATACCTGCAGGGTTTAACAGCATTCTCTCTAATCTTAGCTAATAAGAGTTGTATATAATATTAGAATTTCCCTTGTCAGAGAGCCCATTAGTATAACAGTGTGAGAGCTATGTGTGTGCTGGAAAATGAGAGCAGCTGCTTGCTGCTTGTTGCCACAGGAGGTGGTGGAGAGGCTGTTTCTAAAGGGTTGGTTTCCTCACAGGGCTTTTATTTATAGTATTGAACTGTTAAGATGTAAAATTCATACGTGTCAGTAAAAACTTAAAAATAGTTATTAATAGTGTGAATTTTGTAAGCTGCAAATGGAGATGGTCTTCCTTTTTTTTTTCTTTTGTTCTTCTCAAGAGTCCTGAGCTTTGTAAAAAAGTTTGACTTTTCTTTTGAAATGAAAAAGGGAATTGCCAAGAAGTTCAGACTCTATATTTCCCTGACTATTACCAGCTACAGGTTCTGTTCATGTCTTCATCATTCATACCCACTGAACTGATATTCTTCTCCCTGCACAACTCAGAATTTAAAAACTCAAAACAATTGCAGTCTGCATAGTGTGTCCACAAAGAAAGATATCCGCACACAATCCACAATCAAAGCTTTAATTGTGAGGGGGCTACAATTAAGATTCCATTTGTTTTAAGTTCCACGCTATAATGATCCATATTAAAACCAGGTGGGTGTAACCAGTAGGATGTGCAGCTTTAAAAGCTCTGTAAAATTTGGGGCCTGAACTACTGTTTCGAATAATAGAAGCTGACACTTGTGTTCCACTTTGATTTGTAGTATGTCTCCATGTGGTTCCTGCATTTTTCTTTATGGCAGCTATGGTAGTCTACTCTGTGATGTGCTCTGAGTTTTCAGTTACTCAGTGCTTTTATGTTATTACTCCCCTTTCCATTCATTCCTGACACCTCTTGTTCATTGGGCTGGATGACTGTTTTTGAGATGCTGTAATGACTTTTCTTGGTTCCTGGAGCCAAACTAATAAATTGCTGACCATCTAATGTGGAGTACAAGCCACCCAAAGGTGATAGTGTGGGTAGCTCCTGTTTGACTCCTAGTTTGGAAGAGGAGTAAATCATACAATTAAAATAAATGGGCTGTAATTTGCAAGGAGAGATCAGTATGAAATTCAAGTGGAAGTGTATTAAGAAATCTGTTCCTTCTTCTACCTGTAAATTTTGCGAACATTTTACTAGAAGGTAGAAATTGCACGAACATGCCTATTAAGAAACGGGTAGCACTTCTGTGTAATCCACCCAGCCATTTCAGGCATGGAAATGGGGCTTCACCAATAAAATGAGAAAATACAGCACCATTGTACCATCTCCTAATATCTTCCTACAAGGTAGTGTGACCACAGAACTGAAGAGACCTCCTTGCTTTGAGAAAGAAAGACCAGCAATCTAGCAGAGAAATGTCTGAAAATGACATTGTCCTTGAGGAACAGAAACCAAGGCAGAAGTTGAACTCTTCATATTGGTAGGGGAAGAGGAGGCAATAGAAACTTGTTTCAGAGTGGTAGTTGTGTTAGTCTGTATCAGCAAAAACAAGAGGGAGTCCTTGTGGCACCTTAGAGACTAACACATTTATTTGGGAAGGGGGTTTTAGCTCACAAAAGCTTATGCCCACATAAATTTGTTAGTCTCTAAGGTGCCACAAGGACTCCTCATTGTTTTTGCTAATAGAAACTTGGTCATACTGCAGTGGGTAGGGGAGACATGAGTTACCTTTTGAGCTGCTACTGTTGTAGTTCTGCCAAAAACTTGTGTTTAAACCTGGTCCTTCCCCACCCAGATAATTACTTTTATGTCTGGGGAGATTTGATATGCATAATATACCCAAATACTGTGTGCCCAAGTGACTGACAGACATTTCAGCTATGGTGCTAGTGAGACAGTAAGGATTGGGCAAACAGTTGTCCAATACTGCATGGAAACAGCCCTTCAGAAGGAGGGTCAACCTTCATTTAAAAAAAGATACACCATTCTACAATAAATGTTCCAAACATTTCAGAAATATGATAAGTTAAAGTGATTGGGGCTATTCCTGTGGAGTTCTGTTGAATATCTTTTAAAGGGGAAATGGTAATTCCTTTGTATAGAATAGGAATAAGACTTGCTTAATTTGTGAGAGAGCACTGCATTGGTATTAAATTGCTGAGTAGGCTATTTCTGAAGTTTGGTGTGTGTGCACTGTGGGAGACTAATTTTAATAACTTCTAGAATGGGATTCAGCCCATTTCTGGGGTTGCTACCAGATCTACGGATCCAGTGTTGGCACCTGCCCAATATTGTGTTGCAAGCTTGAGAGGGAGAACCTTTTTCTGGCTTTAGTAGGTTCTCTTCCCACACCCCCATTTCTCTATAAAGTTATGTGAATTTGTTCTAGGGCACTGGCATTAACAGATGCAGAATAGACTGATAGGAATATCATCTACAGTCACAGGAGTCCTCCCCTTCCTCCCTCCAAAGTATCTCCTTGGATTCCTGCTATCTTAAATCCAGATGACAAATCCTATGAGCTAGCCTGTCCATTCCGGTGAGTCTGAGATGGGTAGGATCGATATTTCTCTAAATGTAACTGTCAGAGCTCCAAATGTGTGGTCAATGAAAGACCAGTTAGTCTGATACCTACCTTTGTGTGTCTTGTCTCATTTATATTCAGTCTTGAACTTGCCAGTAACTTTCGCAGTATGTTTCGGAAATGCCACTGGAGACGGTATGCAAGGAGAGCAAGCCCAGCATATCTTCAGAAATTGTATGATTCCAAAGAAATACGCATATGCACTTTTGGTACTTGCAACTTCCTAGGGTTCAATAATGGCTACTGTCTAATGTATATCTCGGTTTAAGTGGGTGCTAATTATAAACTATTTTTCAGTAACTCATCATATTCAGAAAATAACACTAAAAGGCTTAACAAATCATTGAAAACACTTTCTTGCTCACATGTGGCTTTGAAACAGATGTTTTGCCATTGGCAGGCTGTCCCAGTGCTTCCATATGGTACTGGTTGAGTTTGTCATGTCTTGCATAGTGTGATATGCATACAGAGACCAAAGCTGAAAGCATTTAGAACTCTCTGCTGCTTTTTATGCATTCCTTTTCTTGTGTACTTCATCAGTTGTATAGAAAGTTCTAATGCACTAGTAATCTCTTCCACTGTATGGTGATGGTGGCAAAAAATCTCTTCCACTGTATGGTTTCTAGACACCATTAATGCCAAAGTTACGCCTTCTTTTGGTATGCTAGTGGTTTCAAACGTGTTGAGTTCATGTGTATTGGGGTGGGAAGTCAGATCCAGAGTCTAAAAAATAATGGAGACCTGTGAAATAGAAAGACTTTGCTTTGAGGTGGTTGAAGGGAGCTTTGATGTGGTCATAAAGTCTCCCAAAGTGATTTGGTCTTATCTCCCTTTGTCATCTCAGGGCTGGTCTTTGCTACCGGGACGATCGATTCAGAAGGGGTCGATTTAATGAGTCTAGTGAAGACCCGCTAAATCAACAGCAGAGCGCACTCGAGTTGACCCCAGTACTCCAGCAACACTTTTTCAGATTTGTCACCTAAAAAGAATGGCTCCCTCGCATCCTCTACAGTGAAGACTGATGTAAAGAATTCATTTAGCTTCTCCACGATGGCCTTGTATTCCTTGAGTGCTTCTTTAGCACCTCTATCATCCAGTGGCCACACTGATTGTTTTGCTGGCTGCCTGCTTTTGATGCTTTTGCTCTTAGTTTTTGTGTGTTTTGCTAGTTACTCTTCAAACTCTTTTTTGGCCTGCCTAATTACACTTTCACACTTGATTTGCCAGAGTTTATGCTCCTTTCTGTTTTCCTCATTAGGATTTGACTTCCAATTTTTAAAGGATGCCTTTTTGCCTCTAACCACCTCTTTTACTCTGTTGTTTAGCCAGGGTGGCATATTTTTGGTTCTCTTACTAATTTTTTTAATTTGGGGTATACATTTCATTTGAGCCTCTATTTATGGTGTTTTTAAATAGTTTCCATGCAGCTTGCAGGCATTTGTGTCTTGTGATTGTTCCTTTTCATTTCCATTTAACTAGCTTCCTTCTTTGTGTAGTTCCCATTTCTGAAGTTAAATGCTACTGTGATCAGCTTCTTTGGTATACCCCAACCCCGGATGTTAAATTTAAATGTATGATGTGTGCTGTTACTGAGCAGTTCAACTATATTCACCTGTTGGACCAGATCCTGTGCCCTACTTAGGACCAAATCAAGAATTACCTCTCCCCTTGTGGGTTCCAACGACTAGCTACTCCAAGAAGCTGTCATTAATGGTGTCTAGAAACTTTATCTCTGCATCCCATCCTGAGGTGACATGTACCCAGTCATTATGGGGAATAGTTGAAATCCTTTATTATAATTATTATTATTGAGTTTTCTGTTTTTATAGCATCTCTAATCTCCCCGAGGATTTCACAGTCACCATCACCATCCTGGTGAGGTGGTCAGGAGTATATTCCTACTGCTATACTCTTATTATTCAAGCATGGAATTTCTATTGATAGAGATTCTGTGGTACCGTGTGATTAATTTACAATTTTTGCTGTATTTGACTCTCTGATTTTGTTCATATATAGTGCCATTCCCCCACCAACATGACCTCCTCTGTCATTCTTATATATATACTGCACCTTGGTATTACCATGTCCCATTGATTGTTATCATTCCACCAAGATTCTGTGATTCCTATTATATCAATATCCTCATTTAATACCAGGCACTCAAGTTCACCCATGGAAGTATTTAGACTTTCAGCATTTGTATAAAAGCACTTATAAAATGTGTCACTCTTTAGTTGTCTGACTTCATGTGATGTAATTGAGTGGGACTCTTTTTCATTTTACTGTTTCTCTTCATTTCATGCCTGTGCTTTATCTCCTCTTTACTAGGATATAGAGAATCCCTGTTAATAGATCCTCCCCTGTGGAATGTCTCTGTCTGAACCTTGTACTCCCCTGCACCTGTCAGTTTTCTGTCAGCCTGTAGTTTATAAATTCCTCTGTGGCTTTTTTAATTTTACATGCCAGCAGTCTGGTTCCACTTTGGTTTAGGTGGAACCTCTCTTTCCTGTATAGGCTTCTCCTTCTCCCAAAGGTTCCCCAGTTGCTAATAAATGTAAAGCCTTCCTCCCCACAACATTCTCTCATCCATTCATTGAGACCATGCAGTTCTGCCTCTCTAACTGGCCCTATGTGGGAATGGAAGCATTTCACAGAATGTTACCATGAAGGAGTGTTGGAATTCTCTTCTTCTCTAGTGCCAATACAGTTAGCTCATGTCTGCCCCCATCCACTTTTTATGATAGCACCTGCTCAGAATACAGCTCAGTTCATTTTCTTGATCTTCTGCCATAGAAGATTGGTTAATGGTTCTTAGCTAGTTAAAACTATATTAATTTGGTTGTTGCAGGAGAGATTTAGAGGCCATCTTAGGGGGAGGTTACTTGCTAGGCAAGAGTAAAAACCAGGAAAAGAGGGAATATGTAAGTGTGAGTTCACCCTTTAGAAGCAGCTAGAGGAACAGAATTTAATGCAGCCTTGCAAAAATATACTTGTGTGGACTAAGATATTTTTTGAATGCAGAAATAAAATATTACTTTTCCTCATGCTTTCCATGAATATGAATGAGTAGATTTTGTGCCTAGGCAGGTAATATTTTCCTATGTGATTCCTCTTTGCTGTAATGGGAATCCAGTGAGAAGTTATGGGTGAAGTATTCTTTAAATTTCCTTTAGAATAGTTACTTTGTCATATAAACTGTGAGAATAGTGACTGGTAACTGTTTCAGAGTATAAGGGTATGGCTACACTTGCAAATTTGCAGCGCTGCAGCAGGGTGTGAAAAAACTCCTCTCCAGCGCTGCAAATCGCCAGTGTAGTCAAAGCCCCAGCGCGCGGCTCCCAGCGCTGTCCGTTATTCCCCACAGGGAGGTGGAGTAGCCATAGCCTAAGAGAGTGATTTTAGTCCAAGGTGACTGATCAAGGGATGTGAACACACGAGACTATACTGACATGGCCAGATTAGTTGTGGAGGACTTGATTGGCTGGTCTCGAACAGATGTGAATAGGAAATATGGTAGGAAGAGCTCATCTTGAGCTGAGGCGCCAGCCGTAAACCAAGACAGAATCAGTGAGTTCATATTAGAGAGGAGTTAGGTCTGAGTGGGAATAGAGTCGCATGGATGGATGGAGATGATTGACTAATAGAGGTAGAAATTAAATGAACAAAAACACAATAAAGTTATTTTATAAATGTGGGGACTAGAAAGCACATCTAGTCATGTTAAAATGCCTGTGATATGAAAAGAAGCCAAAAGAGAGAGACAGCATAGGTGATTTGATCAGATGGTATTGTTTACTGTACAGAATATAAATTGTATGACTGCTTGCCGTGTGGCATCTATATGTGCAATGAGCAATGTAAGGCTTTCAGAGACTATGTAGAACTTCTCTGGGTGACAGTCAATGATAGAGGATTTGTTAAAGAAAGAGAATAAAACAGATGCAATGGGTTTACTCACCCTGGTCAGCTGCTGGGAGTGTAAGGTAGAGATGTTCCTGCAGTGATGAGGAGTCCGTGGGAGCAGAGCAGGGAAGAGGAGTAGAATGACAGTTGCCTGAACAGTCATGGTTATGACACACACATCAGTGGATAATCCATGTATTTAAATAAAATTATAAACAGAAAGGAACATTAGAATTGCAGAGGCAAGCACCCAAAAGTTAGGAAAAGCCAGGAAATGCCAAAAATAAGGTTGTATGCAGAGTCCTAGCCCAAGCTCACAGTTCAAATCACCACCCCTTGGAGTCATGGCTCCAGACCCAGTCTCCTTGCTCAGCCAGTGCTACTCTCGCTCCCTGTCCGAGTCCCAGTCTCCCGCATAGGCTTCTTTTTCCAGGCTCCTTGCCTAGCTGGGCTCTTGTCTCCCACTCAGGTTCCGGATCTGATCTCAGTACCCCCACCCCAGTCCTAGTCTCTCCCTTTTCCTGTCCCACCAGCCAAGTTCTTTGTGCCCTCTTCATTTCTTTGTCCACACTGCCTGGGTGCCAGCCAAAGTAGCATAGAGAGCACAGGAGACAGTCTCTCTACTCACAGTTCCTGTGCTGGGTGCTACTGTGGCTCCCGGCAATGTGGAGGAGCAGTTGCAGGGAAAGTCCTGCTGAGCCCTTGCAGCCCTAGGCTTAGAGCATGCTCAATGCAGATGGAAGCATTGGAGAATTTTGTTGCCAAACTCTGACAAGTTTTTACTGAGCAGGTGGGGAAAGAGATTTTTCAGTGGGCTTATAACTTGTCTAACTATGGGTGTTTTTTCATGGGGATGGAAAAAGACACATCCCTCACACCCAGGCAACCCTCCTGCCAAATGTTGTAAGATGTATTTATTTTTAAATGTGGGCAAAACATATTTTCTCTCTTCTCATTCTTGGAAATTGCAGAACCAGTTTTTTTGAAAAACACAGCCTGAGACAGACACCTAGCTTGGAAAATTTCCACCCAAACTGTTAGCTTGGTAAAGCTATAAGCAGCTGAAAACATGGTCTTATATTGGGAAGTGTTGGGCAGCTGAAAGAATAAGTGGCATTACGAGCTTCATCTATCATTAGTGGTCCCAGACTGGATTGATCCCATGTCGAGATATTGGGTTTGTGACTCATGCTTGGCATGAGTCCCTAGGCTGGGAAGCTGGTGTTAATCCTTCCTTAATAACTATATGGTATATTCCTTAGCTAGAAAACTGCTTCATTGGGAGATAGGCAGAAATGGCACAGGGTCAGAGAGAAGCAAGAATGTCAATTGTGGGGTGGGAGGAGAACTTGGTGGTGGGATATATAACTTGTGGGAAAGGCTATCATGAGGAGACTGAACTGTTGAAGAACCCATCTGCTTGTCTTGTCACCTGTCTTTCCCATCCAAGTTACAAATGGCTGAGGTGGACATGGGATGGTAAAGCACATGTTCATTTGATTCTGAGAGAAGCATTGATTGAGTTGAATGAGACCGTATATTTCAGAGTTTCCATGTCAGGTTATACCATAGCCTCAGCCCCTGAGAATAAGACTTCATTCTTCCAGGACTAAAAATGCAAGCAAAGAGTATATGTGTGGAAGGACATATATGGGAAGCAAGAGTAATCTAGAAAAAATTAAGCCCTCTAAGCTGCTTGGTGTCAGTTCAAGGGTAGCGAGAGCTGCTTGATATTTTTATTTTTATGGAGTTAGTCTGGCTTTTTAAAAAAATACTGTTTTAATTGAGGTCTCATCTAGAGAGTCATTGATATGTATATACATATGTGTCTGCCTTTAGTTCTAATTTACAAAGTAGTGTGAAAATTGTCAGCCTCAGAGAGAACTATTGAGAGGTGTCTGATGAGGAAATTATTTGGTGGTTTGTGACTAGAAACCTTTGGAAAGATGACCAGCAAAAGAGGTAGAGAAGGGTGAGGGAGAGGAGAGGCTTGTGCCTTTTTTGTAGTTGTTGCTTTTATGGTTAAGGAAGGTTTGAAAGGCTTTTCTCGATTTTATTTTTGTTTGTTTGTCCACCCTGCAAGATGCTGTAGTGAAATTATGACATCACAAGAGAGTGAAAGCTGAGAAGGGAAAGGATTTTTAGTTGGACTGGTTACTTAAAACTTTGTGTTTTGTTAACACCAACTTAATGTACTTCTGGAAGGTGCTCAGATACTACAATGCTAATTGCAGAACAAGAACCTGTATCGAATAGATTATACTAGAATAGCATCTCAAAGATGTCTGTCTGTCAAACCAAAATAAAAGGTGGGTTTTATGCTCCTTTTTACTGCAAAAACAGCAGCTTGTGAATTCCATTTATTCTCTATAACTTTGGCAATCTTTGGAAAACCAGGGTGGTACATCATAGGAGTCTGAAGCTGTCCCTGCTAACAGGGAAAAGGTGTTGAGACTTTTAGGCCTCTTCTTCACTAGACTTATTTTCCTAAAATTCATTAATTTGTCACAAAAGTTCAAAAATTTTGGCCAGTGTGTTAAATTATTTCCCCCCAACTGACCTAACCACTAAATAGAAGGATTACTAGATTAAACTCTTTTATAATATAACTTGTAAGCAATTGATATGGTTGCCACGGGGATGCTCTGTGACCGCAAATGGGATGCAGATGGGGAGGTAGTAGTCTGTGAGATGATCTTTCTATTAACATGCAGTCTGACCTACAAAAAGGTTTGAGAACCCCAGCCTAGGAGAAGCCATTCATTTCCTTCCCATCTTATGTTGCCTGCTGGGCCAGTAGTTGGTCGTTTTGCAAGTTAATTGTTGTCTCCTCCCACTTCCCCCAGGAGGAGTTTTACTTGTTCTTTTATGCAGGATCTTTTTCCAGAAGAGCGGGTTATTAGATTTCCCTGGGAACACACATTTAGCAGCATATTTTTATATACTTCAGAATGAAATTTGCCATGTATTTATATTAAATATTCTATTTTGCATGGTAACTCAAATTGTCCTGCATATGCACATACTGCGGTAGTCAAAGGGCACCTATTACAATCTGTCCCAGTCAGTCGCTATATAGGTCACCAGGCTGTTGTGAGAGGACCCAAGCCAGCTGGATCAAGATAGTCTTATCACTGTTTCTAGCTGTGGAACTCAAGGGCACATTCCCAGGCTCAGATCTGTCACCCTTCCTTCGGACTTGGGATGCCTCCATCCAGCTGCCACAACCAGTAAACCAGTGTCTGAGATCTTCAAAGCCCCCCAGTTTCTTGCACATGCTCCCTAGTTTATGGACAGTCTGGAGACAATGTGGTAGGAAAACAAGGAATACAGGCTTAGAAAAGGAGTTTGTCAGTCATAATGTTTTTACTCTTAAAACACTTGAGAGTTACAGATCTTTGAAATAACAAAATTCCTGGGATGCACCACTGAGAAGCTCCAGGGCCTCCCTTCCTTGTCATGCTTTCCTCTCTGTGGGCCCCTGTGTAGAAGAAACATTGTTCCATAGGGGTTGGCCAACCAGCAGTTGAGAGGCCATCAAAATTGGTGGGCCCCGATTGCATTCCTGATGACTTTTCAGTGATAGTCCATCTTTGCTGGGCAGGGCAGCTGTCTGGAATGCAGTACTGCCTGGCTGCCTTCAGGCCAATGCAGAGATGTGTTTAACTCAATACAAAATAGAGTTACTAATTTGATACAGATGTATCCCACTCTATCATATCATCTACTCCTGATGAATTGATGAGCCAAAATTTGCTTATTGTTGTACCATTACTTCTTCACATTTATGTTAGAAAGCATCTGACCTAAAGATTTAAGCTAAACCCCAGTTCTCTGGAAAGTATGTCATATATGAAGCCATCCCTGTACAGAAATATATATCCATCAAATATGTTGAAAAGGATTTGGTTCACTTGACATTCTACCCACATTACTTCCGTGGTGTCTGTTTTGTCTGGGCCAGGGAGATTTGCCTGTATTAAGCCCGATTGTGAATGGTGACTGTTGAGGCCTTGCTTCTTGTTTTGAAATTTCCTCTTGTTTCCATTAATTGGACTTAGGAGTCTGAAAGGGGGTGGGGGGAGGGGAAGGAAAGAACTTCAGTTGATTTCCTCATAATGAAAAAGTCTATTAACATTCTCTTTAAATCGCTGTTAATTAAGCAAAAGGCAAGTTTAACACTAGGAATGGGAACGCTTCCATACCATCAAAAAGGCACCGAGTAGAAAATATCATTACAATTCTACTTTCCAAAGCAACTCTTTGCGCTCCAATCCGCACAGAAGCGATAGAGCAAGCGAACTGTGTGTTTGCTTTTGGATTAATATTTGAAGTTAACTCATGTGGAAATAAAGCGGATTTTACTGTGACTAGAATCTGTCATTAAAAAGCCATTATCAAAGCAGACCAGTACAATTCCTGCTCTTTTATTGCTAACAACAAAACAATCTCTTCTTTAAAAAAAAAAAACACAAAACAAAACAACCCCCAAGCCTCCCTCTCCCTCCCCCCGCTGCCCCCCCCCGCGATATTTTCTCTTAGAGAATGGTTGAGAAGTCTAAACAGAAAAGAACCTTGGTGAAGTGAGGCAGTTGAGAGATTTATTGATCAATAAAGCAGACAATTACAGCTTGTTTATAAAGGGAAAAAAACCCCTCGGCCCTGTGAGCAACACTGAAACTGTAATAATGATAGCTCTGGCATCCAGCTTGAAACTATAAAAGTCAATAGGAAGATATAGGATTTCAATAAAATTATGACACTAGATAAACTTTACCCCAGGAACAAATTTTCCCTAGGTATGTGACTGACTCCAGTTAGATTTGTAACTTTAATTTCTATCTTATTGATTTTTTTTCCTCTACAACTAATTAGAAAGTCAGTGGTGGATTCTGTATGTGTGTTTGGGGAGGAGTTAATAAGCACCAACAGGAGTAGAGGAACACTCCAAAAATGAGTGGGTCAAATTGCTTTTTAAAAACATTTTTGTAAGCTATGTTTTACTCTTTCCTTAGCTGCCTCTCCTGTTCAACCCAGGAGTCCCCTCTCGCTTCTATGTTTGTGTTCCTTGGAGACATGGTTGGGCACTCTAGACACTCAATGTTACTATATCAGTGGTATGAGATTTCTTAATAGAGAAGACTAGCTATGTATTTTATATGTTAGCAGCGTCTCTCTCCCTAGAATCCACCTGTAGGAGGCAGCAGGACCTGCTGATAGTATTGTAGCTCCTAGATCACTACTCTCTGGTGCCTACACTCTAGTGGAAAGTGACCTTCCTTATCTTGAAGCCATTCTTCCTGGCAGCCAAGTTATGGATTCATGTAAGGAAATAATTAAATGGGAGGAGCATGGAGAGAAAGTTGATCCTGAAGAGAGTATTCTGTGAAGATGCGATTCCTTAGGTGAATGTAACTGGTTTCCAAGGGATTGAGTCCAGTTCATGTCTGGGATTACAACTCAGCTTTCCCTCCCGGTTACTCTGCATACAGCAATGACAGGGCAAGAGTCTCTTGGGTGAATCTCTTATAATTAATCATTTCCTCTCCTCCTGCTGATCTCACAAATCTCCTCTTTCAAGCTTATTCACCAAGATGTTGCAGAAGAGAATTAAGAGATACATGGAAGCAGCAGTTGCAGGAAACAGGCCAATTTCAGACCACGATGAAGTAGAACAAATGAGCTATTTGTGATCAGACAGATATCAGAAAAGTACATGGAATGTACCAGAACCTGCTACAACTTTATAGGCTTCAAACAGACTTTTGATAGCATTTGGCAGATGGGATTATGGCAAATTTTGACAATATATGGCATCCCCAAGAAATAGATCAAGCCGATAGAAAACATTTACAAGAAGTCCATGAGTACAATGAGAGTAGACAAGAAGCTGGTGGAATGGTTCAGGAAAACCGCAAGAGTGAGTCAATACATGTTATCACCAGATTTGTACAACTTTGTACTGGAAGTAGTAGTGGTTATAGCACTGGGAGATGAAATGGGAGGAGTCATGTTATGTGAGAGGCTAGCAAATAACCTTAGATTATAGATTTGAAGCATAGCACTGATGAAGGAGGATTTACACAGAATAGCTGACAAGGTAGACCGGGAAGCGGAAGATTTGGATTGAAGAGCAGTACGGAGGAGACAAAATTCTGGCAATAGGAAGAGGTAAAGATCAAAGTTGGAGACAAAGAATTAGAAGAAGTGGAAAAATGTGTGTACCTTGGAGGATGAATATTGAAGAATAGGAATTGTATAGATGAGGTAAACAGAATAGATTAGCCACTGCTGTATTCAGAAAACTTTGCAAGATCTGGGATGTTAAAGACATTTTGATCAAAATGAAAATCAGCGTATATGAAACAATTGTTATGGTGACACTGCTGTATGAGTCAGAATGTTGGAGTCTGAGGAAATCTAGTAAACGAAAGATATTGATTGCAGAAATGAACTGGCTGAGGGGCATACTAAGTTTCAAGACTGGAGAAGAAAATGAAGTGATAAGAAAATGGCTAGGGCAAAAAATGATGCTGTTATAGAAGATTCAAGAAAGATGACTGTGATGGTTTTCACAGATGTCGAGAATGGACCAGGAAAGGATACCGTACCTGGTGATTCACATCAGAGTGCGAGGAACTAGAAATAGAGGAAGACTGAGAATGCATTGGATAGACCTGGTGAAGAATAACATTGAACAAAAAGGTTTAAAGATGAATGAAGCTGTGAAGCTAGCATAAGGCAAAAAGTGGTAGAACAGACTTATTTCGGCCACTTTGTCACTGCTGAGCTGAGAGATAGGAATCAAAGAAGAATATGATGTTTTAGAATCCTGTGCAAAGTCTGTGTACGTGTTATGTGTTACATTTATCACATGCACCTGACGAAGAAAACTGTAAATCCATAGTGCCCTCACAGCTGGAGTACTGGGAAAGAGCGTGTTTAAGCTAGAGGGCAATTTGGTGGCAGGGGGAGATGTCAGCACTGGTCCCAGAGGCTGGGCAGTTGGACAGTGAGATCTCAGCTCTCAGGAAGGGGTGCTAGAAAGAGGATTTGCACCCCAAAATGTGCCAAGAGAGACCCTAAGCCAGTCAGAATGCCTGGATTCTGTTCAGACTCCAGAAGCTTAAAATACATGAAAATACAGCATTTGGATCACTTCCCAGCAGGCTGGTGTATGTCCAGTAGGGGGAGTCAGCT
Source organism: Mauremys mutica (assembly GCF_020497125.1). Lineage (NCBI taxonomy): Eukaryota > Metazoa > Chordata > Testudines > Geoemydidae > Mauremys > Mauremys mutica. The sequence continues at coordinate 74,998,231 of NC_059082.1, read as the reverse complement.
AGACATGTGACAGGGGTCATTACATTATTACCCCAACAGCATGGGAAAGCTAGTGCACGTTTCACCGCATGCTCATCAGGTCAGGGAAATCAGGTTAGAGAGCAAAATGAGTACAGTCCACTGAAATAAATCAGAGAGCAAACACTTCTGGCTGTATGGCGGTTAATCACTCTTTGTCACTACAGTTCCTGGCTTCTCAACTGAGATGACCAGCAATCCCTCTCAGCAAAACTGGAAACTAGGTTTTATTATCCAACTATTCCTTGAACACATGGAAAGGAGTGAGCTGGAGAAGCAGGAGAGTGAGCCAACCAGGACTAGAGCAGAGCCAACAGGTTGATTGGAAATGCTCTGTTGTAGGACATAGCTGAGCTGTTGGCAGTGATACGGTTAGGATGGGAATGTCTGTAGAACAAAATTATCTAATCAAAGGGCAGTCCCCGTGTACCACCTGCTGGTGACCCAAAATCCCTGTGTACCACCTGCTGGTGATCCCAGAAATGTCAGTTCTGATGATGGGTTTTGTGATGTGGACCTGTCCCCTCAGAACTGGACTAGCAGCACAAGCTTGTTTCATTCTATCCAACAATGGCTTGATGACTGCTTTTGGTGATTCTCAACCAGGCTAGACATGAACCAGTGGCTTAGAGGTGACGGGGTCCCCCTCTCATCATCTTTGATCTGAGAAACCCAGTCTTCCTTAGGGAGAAGTAAACAGCCCATAAGATATTTTAGTGAGTGGATTTTCTTAATCTAAGCATTCAGAGACACTCTACAATTTTTCCTGCTACAGAGTTAAAAAACAAAACCACAACACATGGTTCTCGGGGAAGGTATGGCTTCTCTTGACTAAGAGGCAGTGAGCCCAGGATAAGGCTGGAGTACATGCCACCCAAATTAGGATCATCTCAGCTTCTTTCTTTAGTGCTGAGGTAAGGTGGGTGGTCCGTTGAACACTTATTAGAATTTTGTTATGAAATAGTAGGATTGAGGTGATTTACCTTGGTCGAAGGCAGTTGGGGCTCGCAAAAATACCCTGAAGTGCAATTTATTTATGTATTTATTTAATTTTTTGCTTTTGGAATGGACCACATTGTTCTGAATGTCAGGTATTTTAAACCAACTGTCTTGGCAGAGAATATCCCCTATAACAGGGGTTCTCAACCTTTTTCTTTCTGAGGCCCCTCTCAACAAGCTGTAAAAGCTCCTTGGCCCATGTATGCCACAATAATTGTTTTTTCTGCATATAAAAGCCAGAGCCGGCATTAGGGGGTAGCAAACAAGGCAGTTGCCTGGGGCATCACAACACAGGGGGCCCCCATGAAGCTACATTGCTCAGGCTTCGACTTCAACCCCTTGGTGGACCTCCTGAAGCCTGTTCACGGCCCCCAGGGGGCCCCGGACCTCTGGCTGAGAAACTCTGCCCTACAAGGCCTCTGAAAGTCCACCCTATGTAAAGTGATACAAGTTGAACGCTAGGCCATTCTGTGCTCAGTGTGTTGTTCAGGAACAAAATATAAACATCTCCAATGAAAGGTTGCTCATGTAAAACCGTGTTTGTCAAGTGCTGCCGCCTCCCTTCTTGTTAAGAGTTAGAAGATAGTCTTTCTATGTAAATGGGAAAAGAAATAAATGGGGTCCCTAATTCTTCTCTGGAGAGCGAACACCGTCGTGATAAACAGGATTTATCATATGCTAAGCATGGAGCTTTCTGTGGGGGCCCCATAGTAGCCATACATCACCAACATCAGACAACAGATACTGCCTGCCTCAAAGATGCTGATGGAGAAAATAAATGGGAGTAGCAGTCTGAATGGCAGTTCAAAACGTCAGGTATGTTTAACATGCAATTCCCGTTTAGAGAGTGATATGCATATAGAGATTAGATGGGTGATAAGGTATTTGATCTCCTTTTAATCGCATTGGAGAATTTTGGTTTTTGTCAAGTCTGAGAATTCAGGTTATACAGCAGAGTCAAGCAAATAAGCGTGGTCCTCTGGAATAAACCTGAGAGCAAAAATTCCTCCGGAATCCTCTGCACTGACTTTTATGTTGTTGCCAGTTCACCCTGATGTATAAATGCATGAAATCTGTTGGTATAGAAGCAGTTATGGGCAAATTTTATTACAAAAATGCCAAAACAGTATTAAAAAATCATTTAGCTTTACAATTGTGCAGCTTGGACTCCACACCTGGCCACCTATGACTCCAGACCTGGCCACTGTTGTGATTTGTAATCTGAGGTTGCTGTCATGGACATTGGCAATGTGAGCTTCTTCACAGAAGTACCTCCCATCAGTGCCGCTGGCAGCAAGCGCTTCCTCAGTGCGTTGAAAAGTACCAGACAGGACCTCTGTGATGTGAACTTTCTCTCACAATGCCCTATAAATAATTGAGATAAATCTGCCACGGTTTGCCAGCTTAACAGTGCTGAAATGCTACTTCTGTAGCCCGCTCTCTGGGGAGGTATCCAGTCAGGAGTTATCAGCGTATTTTACATAAATGACAGAATTACAAAAGTGGTCCCCCGTCCCCCCCAAAAAGGGGGGGGGGAAGAAACGGGCTACATTTCCGCAATAGTATGTGTGATGTTAACAGCTCAACCCAGCAAGCCTGTATACCGGGACTGTCTCCTGCTTCACTGTCCAAATGTCAAACACTTAAATACAGTGTGTGTGTGTGTGTGTGTGTGTGGGGAGAGGGAGGGATGTACAAATTCAAAGTGTGAAAGGCAAGGTGGAAGATGCCTGCTGAAGAGGCTGCAAACATGTGTTCAAAACATTTAACATACTGAAAGGTCAACTGAGAAGGTTGAGGTTGGTTCAGCCTTGGGAAGGGACCTTGGAACCAGACAACAGCCTAGAGCTGGAGGAACAGAGTTAATGAATGAAAACAGGTTTTAACATAAATAATATCTGATTATTGGGCTTTGCTCAGACCTGGCTAAAAGCAAACACTTTGCCGGAGAGAGGGAAGTTCTTGCCATAAGCTACAGAAACAGAATTATTGACCTGACAGATATAAGAAAGGAAATTTGCTTTTATGCTGGCCCAGGAGGAAGGGTACCTTTACCAGCCACTTTATCTGTAAAATATCTCCACAAATACAATAGAGAAATAGCAGTGCAGGCAGTGCTGTCCTCCTCCTTAGGACAACCCGCCTGGAAACTTACCTTTTCTCAAGGCAAACTGCCTTCACCCAAGGGAAAAGGATGATGAAAAAGCTGTTTCTTGCCTGGCTATTCCAGAGTCAAGGGTTAGAACACATCAGAGGATTTACTGAGATGTACAAATTTGATCTTTGGATATGCTTACAGCTCAAGATACGGTTGCAACACTCTCATCCTCTCTTCTCTAGCCCTTGTTTTCCACTGTACATCCTTCATCAGTGCCATAGTTGGACAGAATAGTGGTCTCTCGCCATTATATCAAGGTCTGCCCGACAGCCGTAGCACTGTTTCAACTGAAAAATCAAACGGAACCCCATCAGATTTAAACACCAAAGAGATCTACTCTCTGGATCCTTTCCCAGAGGTCCAAATCCATCTCTGCACTGAGAAAGCATCCACATTTAGAGATGGACAAAGAGTGGCTCTTAAGATACAAGACTTGGCTTCCAATCCACTGCTGAATGATGTACGCTTCAGAACAGATCCACAGACATGTTTTAGTAGTTTCCTACATTGCTCAGCTACCAAAGCAAGGACCAGAGAGTCTCTATGGGATCAGGACAACTTTTTGAGGCCTTGTCTACACTGCCACTTTACAGTGCTGAAACTTTCTCACTCGGGGGTGTGAGAAAACACCCCCCTGAGGGATGCTAGTTTCAGCACTGTAAAGTGGCAATATGGATAGTGCACCAGTGCTGAGAGCTATTCCCCTCATAGAGGTGTGGGTTTTTTTTTTACAGATTTCTCCTTCTCCTAGCTCTGGTGCCGCGACTACACAACCATGTTAAAGTGCTGCTGCGGCAGCGCTTTAACGTTGGTAGTGAAGACATACCCTGACGGTATGACTTCTTTGCCTCTAAAGGAGTAGGGGACGAGCGGATGGGTTCTTGCCTGTCAAGGCTCGTCTCTGATTTGAAAAGCAAACAAGCTATGAGGGAATGTATAATTTAAACCACAGTGCCAGCTTTATTCAGTAATTCTACTGATAAATCAAAACAGATAGAAGTTCTAACTGAAAACACTCGCTCCTGGTGCTTAGCTCTGGACTTCATTTCTGAACACAAATACTGTAACAAAATCTATTCTCAGGCTCCCAGCAGGTTGTCCCTAGCCCCGTTTTCTCAATTCCTCTTCACAAGCACAACCCATTCAAATTTCCCCCCTATTTTCTTAAGATCATGTTAGTCTGGCTTCCCAACCCAGCAGTCCCTGCTGAGAAATCCCTCCACTGACTAGGCAGTGGCACATTCCCTGCCTCACTGGCAATCTCTCAGATGATTCCAATGTGCAACACCTTGTGCTGTCCTGCTTGCCACAAAGTGAGAGGAGACATTGGCACCCACTGTGTACTGCACTTTGTATAGCTCTTTAACATATTCTTTCCATTGGTTATTCGTTGCTTGTTTGTCCTCAATTATTTGCCTGAACATGTCTTTCATTGCTGACGTCTTCAACTCATATGTCCCACTCTGTTCTCTTATCTTGCGGTATAACCTCTGTGTCACATTTCTTTGTGCATATTCTTCTGCTTCTTTGCATTGTTTGCTTATCCATTTGTTTCTGTCACTCTTTGCATTCTTTTTTTAACCTCTCTGTTCAGCCTACTGTATTCAGCTCTTAGACTTACATCTTCCTTTTTATTCTCCTTTAATTTTCTATGCTTGTCACTCAGCTGCGGCACTTCATCCATTATCCACCTTGGTTTCTTTGGCTAAAACATCATTGTGCTTTACTCAGTAGAATGAGAAATATACAGATCTATACAAAAACAAACCCTACATGCATTTCCCTGCCTCAGTTTCCTCACCATTCAAGCATTTATTGGGCTGGGGTCTGGTTCCTCTGGGATAGTCCAAGATCCTTCTGCTGCAACTCATGGCTTAATTTCTGAACCATAGAGTCTCTCTCTTCCTAGACCTTCTTTGGTCCCACAGATAAACGGAGTCCCCCTTCTACAAAAACATGCATGTCTCTTCCCTTCTCCTGCCTCAAACTTCCTGTGTCTCTCTTCTAAGAGTCCTCGTAAAACCCCTACTTTGTCACCCCCATCTCTTTGGGAATTTTCCACTCTCCAAATGCCCAATCCCCTGTTGAGGATTGGAGAAAACCGGCTCTCCTCATTTTAGCCAACCTCCTTAGCATACCCATTGTATAGTCAGAGTGCAGTCATTAGTTAACTACCCTCCAGTTGTCCCTAGTCTGATGGATACTTTCTAAAGGACCTGACAGCCATGTTGGATTCTACATTTACATAGAGACATTGAGTGGTACAACAATTTTCTTAGTAACTTCATAATATCAACCGGACTTCATAAGTTGTACATACAGTTTCCCCAAACAATCATAATCTCTACTGTGGGACTGCAGGGATTTGAACCCAGGTCCTTCATTATCAGAAAGTGTGTGTCTAACATATGAACTGAAAGAACAATTCTCTTAGCTGGGAATGGTAATAGTGAAAATAAAATTGAGCACCTCCATATCTGTGTCCATTTTAAGCTTGGAGGGGTATGGACCACTTCCAACTTTGCTTGCCTCATGCATTGTGGGCACTAATGGAAATAAATAATTAATGTTTTCATTGGTCAGTGCTGTCTACTGGGTCCCTTCTAGTATCCATTCATTTTTTTTCTTCAGCTGTGGATTAACCTAAATTTTTAATGACCACATTTGAGAAACCCTTCATAAAATGAGAATTTAATCCCTCCACTTGGAAAGTAAAGTACTCTTTCTCCAGGTAATCCTATCCAAATCCTGTTTGGTGTGGTGGATTACACTAAACACATCTATGCTGCGAGAATAAAGTACTTGCTTTATATTTAAGGGCTCTTCATTAGAAGACGTCTGCACTCATCTTCGACTTCACTGATGGCAGAATAAGGTTCCCTGATTTAGCTCCCATAACTCACTGCTGTTTTCTCTGAACAGCCACATTGAGGTGTCTCCAAGAAGCATCTTCTACTTGAGGGCTCTAATTTCATTTGTTCTTGGTATATACGTGTAAAATGGCCAAAGTTATACTGTGTGCATGTTATCATCTAAAAGGGATGTATGTGTTTATGTACATTTCCAACTCTCAGAGCAACAGATTTTTATAGCTCTCTGTTTGTGTGATGTGCATATACAAAAGATTAATGGAAGAACTTTCTGACCAAAATAATGTTCTCCACCATGTTGGAGAGCAATAGTAAAAAATGTTAAATTTAATTGGATGTGTCAGTTTGAAGATGCAGGCTGCATGTATCCAGTGGAAAGTCTAACCAGTCTGTTTCTTTCTTTACAACAGGAGCGTGATGGAATGAGAGCAATTCTGGAGTCATACGACAGTGAGCTGACCCCATCGGAGCACTCGCCCCAGTTGAGCCGGCGCATGCGTGAAGCAGAAGAAATGGTGCAGAAGGTGCATGCGCACAATGCTGAGATAGAGGTAATGAGGAGGCACTGTGCTCTAACCCCAGTATAGACATAATCTATATAGCACTGGGCCACAGACTCTGTGGTCAAGAGCTACAGTACGTGTTCTTTCCCATCCGGTTTCTCTGATTCTGTATATAGCGTGCTTGTGCATTTGGAGGGGGATGAAGCCACCTGTTGTGTTCACATGCTGAGTTCACATGGTTAAGTTGCCTTTTGGAACCATTTACAAATCCTTTATTTAATTGGCATTCAGAGAAAACCACAAAGTCAAAGACAGAGTTTGCAAAATGCCTTTTGCAAAAACTTTTTAATGAAAGGTTTTTAAGAGTGGAGGTGATTGGGCGTGGGCTCAAAACACAACTTGCAGAATCAACACCCATATGTATGTATACACACATAATAGAATTGTATTCTCCCCTACCATTATTCATAAGAACGGTCATACTGGGTCAGGCCAAAGGTCCATCTAGCCCAGTTGTCTTCTAACAGTGGCCAATGCCAAGTGCCCCAGACGGAATGAACAGAGCAGGTAATCATCAAATGATCCATTCCCAGTCACCCATTCCCAGCTTCTGATATATTACCTGGTGCTTTACTGAGAGCTAGGATAGAGAGTGGATGTGATACAGAACAGGAGACAATGGTCCTCATAAAAGGCCAACTAGGTACAGTGGCTTTCATAAGGGCAGAAAGCGGAAAATGGAGTAGAGTAAGAGAAGAGTTGAAATACTACAGAGAGGGAATTACAGGTATAAGGGATGGCATAGAACAAGGCACAAAGCACTTAAAGGAGGGCAGAGATGAGATTTATCCGAACATGAATGGGAATGGTAAGAGATGGTAACATAGATGCAGACAATGGCAGAGCTGTTAGAGACTTGACAGGTTACGAGAAAGTCAAGGGAGATGTAGAGTTTGGATGCCTAGGAAGTGAAGGCACCATGTATTTGGTGATTCTATGGCAGCAGAATTAGTTGCAGAATTCATGCCTTGCTGAAGACTTCTGTTCCAGAATCTCATCCTCTCAGTTACAGTCACCTGGCATACCTTAAGTAATACAGATGACAATAGAGGATCTGTCTTTTGAACCACGTGCATTGTTTAGTGCTAAGGCTGATGAGCTGCACTCTTTTTAAAGGATTCTCAAGTGATTTTGAGATCTTTAGGAGTGTATATATCAGCACGAGAGAGACCAGCTAGGCTTCAACCCTATCAAAAACAGTCTTTTTGGTCATATCAGAGACCATCTGAATCACGCAAAAAGAGACAGAGATATCAGAAAAGATCCTCTTCATCAGCTGCTTGTCCACTATCGTAGTCTTCATGGCAGCAGATTTGACTCGTTGGTCAGGAGCCATATATATTTCCTGAAGGAGCATCCATCCCCTCGCTGGGGTTCCCCTAAAGACCTTTTCCAGGCTCAAGCTGAGGGGGTGGGTTCTGGGCATACCACACATCCAAAGTTACACAGCAAACTTCTTCCTTTAGATACATTTATGCATTGCATTTACTGTACATTGCCTGACACGTTTTGGGATTGGCTGGTTACTTTGTAGGAAATGATCCCTGTACAACATGCTCGGTCCATACACTGTCCATGTATGACTTACTCTTTATCTCATTTTTACATTCCCAACTTACTTTGTCCTTTGTAAATGGTTCCCTGGGTGTTCCTCCCTGTCTTACCTAGTACAGACATTCTGTTTCCAGACTGCTGATTCATATACCTCCCTAATCCTATCCCCCAAGAAATGAGGCCTCACCCATGTCCAATTACTCATGTCAAGCCAGGCCAACATTCCACTGTTTTTGTTTTTCTTTTCTATATTAGCATATGTTTTATGTGCATTGTATTTTTTATTTGTTTTGATTTTGCAACACATTTTTGAGGCTACAGTAGTTGTAATTATTTGAACCACTATTGATACCAGGCTTAAAGTATGAACCAGTGGGTGCAAACTTACTTTTCATGGTACAGCCCAGTGATTCTCAAACTTTTTTCATTTGCGGACCTCTAAAAAATGTTGAATGGCAGCAAGGACCCCTTTGGAAATTAGATAGTCTACAGACCCCAGGTTGAAAACCATTGGTATAGCCCACCAGGGTGTAATTTTCTGTTATAAGCATGCTTTGCTTTTAAAGCATTTTTGTGTAATTTAAACTTTGCTTTAGTTACATGTTAAACTGGTACAATATTTTTTTTAATTTATTACCACAGGAAATTTAGGTGTGAAACAGCATATAGACCAATTAAAATAACATTTCCTGGGTTTATACCAGAAGTGTGTGTGTGGGTGGGTGGGAGTTAGCCACCACATCCTAACTATGCTTTTAAGCTTTGATGGGCTGTAAAGACTTCAGTGGCTTAAAGGAAAACTACACAAGAAAAAAAGTGCCCTTTACTGTTTTTATTTTGTTTGAATCTCCCCTTCCCCACAAAAGTGTGTTCATTCTTGTTGTATGTCAGGAAACCTATCTTTCCTCTTTTTATTAGAGACCCCTTGCAAGATCTTCAGAGGACTTAGTTTGTGACATCACATAGGGCGGAACCTTGAGTTGTAGTTGTTAAGCCCTATGGCTACATCTACATGAAGATCTCTAGGGAATTTACTAACCCAGTGCAGTTCCACTGGTGCTAGCATGGGTGACACAGAGGAGACGCAGTCCCTATTATGGGAGGGAGGAATGGAGGGGGGCACACAGGAGTTCTGCCATGGTGAGGAAAAGGGAAATGGGGGGCACACAGAGCCTCTTGCATGTGAAGGAAGAGGGAAATGGGGGTCCCACAAGGCTGCTGACATGGGGGAATGGGAAAAGGGGAGGGGGACACACAGCCACTTGCATGCTGGAGGAAGTGGGGGGTTGCAGAGAGTCCCTGAAATAGGGGAGATGGGACAACAGCACACATGGAACTTGTATGGGAAATAAAAGAACGTAAGAGCCACTGGGGGTGTGCAAGTGTGCTTGGCCTGCAAAAGCAACAGAGTGCATGGCCTAGTCAATCTAATGTTTAAAAATAAAAAAAAGGGCAGAAAAACACTTTGAGGAAAAAGTTTGAGTCAGTCTCTGTACAGCACATAAAGGCAACGAGCATAACTTCCTTTATGCATTGTAGTTTACCTTTAAGAAAAAATGTGTCCTCTTTTCTCATATAAAGAATAATGCCCCCACCTACCTGTCGTGTCTTATCCCAGGGTTTTTCTTTATCTGAGGTTTTCATTTATTTAAATCTATTCACACATTCCCAGCAAGTCGATTCCTTTGTTAGCCCTATAGCTATCTGACAGCTTTTTGCTTGTGCGCTGTAGAGAAAAGGCTGTTTTATGATCCCCCTGATTTGTTACCAGCAGCCACGCCTCCTCCAAAGAAATCATACAAGAAAAAATGGGTTTTCTATACAGGCATTTTCTTATATATATTATTTTTCCCCCCATGGATTGTATCAGCAGTGCTGGATGAGAAAAGAAGACATCCAGTGAAGATGAAGCGGTGGTTGATAATGATATAGTGAACAAGGCCAGGGAGGCAGGAAGGTTGGAGTATTATCTGCTTTTTGCTCATGAAGGAGATGAGGACTGGATACTCCTTTGCGGGATGTGTAAGTTGAGTTTAAGAGGAGGTGGTAGCAATCTTCTGTCAATGCTAAATAGAGAGAGCGCATGAGAGAGAAGCGTTGAGTTCTGGTAGTTTGAGTGAGAAGCTCTGTTCCCGGAACATGCACCCTGAGACTATGTCTACACTCTGAACTTGGGGATGTGATTTTCCTGTTCACATACACATGCCTGTGCTAGCATGAGTTTAAGGGGCCATGCAGCTGTTGAAACTGGTGAGTATGTACTTGGCACAGTTCAGCCCTGCCTGCACTGCCACTACCTGTGCTCTCGCAACTGCACTGCTAATTATACTCACGCTATGTGTATGTGAGCAGGGGAATCACACCCCTAGCTATTAGTGTAGATGTAGCCTGAGTTACTAGCACTCAAAAGAGTTAGGGGTGTGTGTACATGTAAACACACATGAATGATAGTTGTTTCCTTCCCCAAGATCATCCAGTTTTTCTGTCTCTCTCTTTATCTCCCTCTTGTGTGCTCCCATGTGGTTTTGCCCTATGAAATATTAATTGGTGGTGGTGAGAATATGATGTCCAGATGTAAATCACATATTTTTTTTCCAGGTTCTGGGCACATTACAACATTGATATCACACAGTTGCAATAAAATATGAGAACAGGATACCCAGCCTGACCGACATCCATCGGTCACAGAAAGAGAATGCTGCAGATGATCTGCAGTATTTTCCCAACCCCCAGATACCACCCAAAACAACTTCCTTAAGCCCTGTCGTCAGAACCTCCTCTCCCCCAGAATAAGTCTGGGAGAACAGGTGGATCTTGAAAGAATATCTTTGAAGTTCATCAGATACATCATCTGGCAAACCAAGGGGGCATGCAGTTTCCCTGGTTTTCAGTGAGGGTACCCTGTTTGTACCAAGAGGATGCTGTCAGTTTGAGATGATCTGAATTGCTGAGATAATGCATGGACAGAGAAGCATCTGTCATAGCCAGAACCCAAACCAATTAGGGCTTTATAAATCAAAAACACACCATATCCAAGGAGTATGCGAGGAGTTGATCAGTAGCCACTGTATATATTGTGGCCCAGATGTAATGAGCTCTTGGCGCAAAACCCCACTTAGCAGGTGGGCCATGGCATTCTGCACTAGCCACAATTTCCACATATCTAGACCATGTAGCCCAAATGGCTTATAGCGTGAAGCGCACACATGCACTGATAAACGCAATTTGGGCACCATCTTTAATCCAAATTGGATCAGGACTGTAGAAACAAACCTTCACAGCTAAAGTGTTAAGTAAGACCTGTTTGTGTTTATACACATCCCCACACCTGCAGACACAAGTCCATAAATGCACACTTTGTTCTGTATTTTTCTGTGTCCTATTGTCTTGAACACACAGATTCAAGAATACGCTTTTCCAAAGCTTTGAATGTGAAGCAGGCAAAAGAAGAATGCCATGCGGAATTGTGGCCAAAGAAACCAGCAGAATATGTCTGTCTGTTCTGAGCGGTTAATGACATGTCTTGCCATGTGTATGTGTGTGTGTTCTGAAGAGTACAAAGAGCTGAGATGGGATGACTTTGCCCCTAGATACCATGCCAATTGGAGCTCTATAAATACCTAAAATAAACAGAATCCAAGCTGTGTCTGTAACTAGAAATGGATTTTCATTTTGACACTGTGACGTCAGCAACGTCAGTGACAGCCACTAACTTGATGAATTTTTACTTGCCCGGCACCCACTAACCTAACCTCCGTGTGAATAGGAGAAATCAAGAGATCCTCTGACTAGGGGTTTCTGTCCTGGCAGTAATGATTATTCCGAAAAAGCCCTGTGTGAAATGTAGGGTTTGAAAGGTTAACGCCAGCTGCATAAAAGAGAAATCATCATAAATACAACTCCATTAATGGCCATTTTATTACACATTTGGCTCCATATGAAACATTAATGAAGAGAGATTTGCAGGGAAGACTCACACTGACACCTTCAATAGTCCCCAGCATTTTTTACATTGAGAGATTTATACTGTCTGTGAGCTCCATATGTACTCTGATCAGTTAATTATGAGCCTGACAGTTTCAGCACATTGAATGCCATATGTTATGATTTTGTTCACCAGGGAGATTGGGAGCTGTGCTGGTAACTTCAAAACTCACTGACCAAATATCATCATCATATCTGTACCTAATAGCCGTGGCACAGCTGCTGGTCGTGCAGTCTTGGCATTGCCAAGGCTCGTAATGTTAGTCATAAAACTGATCTTCGCAAAGAGAGGTACTTAGCAGTCACCCTGTGTTTAAAGTGCTTAAAATTTACATGCAGATGCAATAAAATGTTTATTTGGATAATTAACAGCTTCTCCTTGTCTCTCAATCAGCCTCCCTCTCATTGTTTCCCCTCTTTGCATCATCTCCTTTCTCACTTGCTTTCCTCTTCCATTTAACTCACTCTTTATTCTCTTCTCTGTATTGATCTTCCTTCTACCTATCTTTCTGCTTCTCTTGGCCCCAAGGTACATGGCTTCTTTACTTAGAAAAAAGGAGTTTCTGTGGTGATGGGAACCTGCTGGAGAAATTTACTTCCTTCTGTGCAAGGGGGAGAGAAGTTTATTTTAATTCTCAGATCTCTTCTTCCTCCATCCCCAACCGCTGCCACCCCATTTTACTGCACTATTTTCCTCAATGGAAACTGACACTGGCAGACAAGCACGTCAGATGGATGCCCATAAGAAGCAAGTCCTAGTCTCTAGATATTTCTTGCCATTCCAGTGTGGCACTGCCTTCACGCCCCCAGCTCACTGCTGTCACTGAAGCATCTCATCTGCAGCTCATAAGGGAGAAAACTGACTCCTCTGGAGACTAAGTTAATGTGCTTCATGCATCAGCTACTGCTGAGCACTGAAGCAGTCACAGAGCTGGCTATCTTCCACTGAGAGAACAAACACCTTGCCTCAACAGCCCTCCCATCATGAACACTTCGGCATCTTCTGGTAAGCCCGTGCAATGTTTTGTGTTTCTTTCCTCTTAAGATGGAGTGCGGGTTGGATCTCCATCCTTCAGTGGTCTGCAGAATGGGTCATCTTGGGTTTTCCCCCCACTTCCACATTATGTATCTTTCCTTGCCCTGGCTGTATCCCTGTCAGCTCTACAGTTTGTCAGCTTCCATGACAGCCCTTCTCTTCTCCCCATTACCCATCATTGTGTGTTGTTTTGGGAGTGAAATGCTAAGACTTAATATTGCACCTTTCACTGAGGATCCCTAAATACCTAACTTCTGTTATGCTTCACAAACATCCCTGTGCAATAGTTATCTTGAATACTGCATGCAGACGTGGGTGCCCCATCTCAAAAAAGATGTATTGGAATTGGAAAAGGGTGACAAAAATGATTAGGGCCATGGAACGGCTTCTGTATGAGGAGAGATTAATAAGACAGGGACTTTTCAGCTTGGAAAAGAGATGACTAAGGGGGGATATGATAGAGGTCTAGAAAATCATGACTTGTGTGGAGAAAGTAAACAAGCAAGTGTTATTTACTCCTTCTCATAACACAAGTACTAAGGGTCACCAAATGAAATTAATAGGCAGCAGGTATAAAACAACAAAAGGAAGTATTTTTTCACACAACACACAGTCAGTCTGTGGAACTCTGTGCCAGAGGATGTTGTGAAGGCCAAGACTATAACAGGGTTAAAAAAAAAAAACTAGGTAAGTCCTAAGCTGGCAGGGAAAGCACAGGCAGGGGTACTCTCAACACATCAGGTAACAGTCTCAAAGGGGGTTTCTGTGACCCACCCTGTCACAACCAGTATCCGACAGTGGCCAATGCCAGGTGCCCCAGAGGGAATGAACAGAACAGGTAAATCATCAAGTGATCCATCTCCTGTTGCCCATCCTCAGCTTCTGGCAAACAGAGGCTAGGGACACCATCCCTGCCCATCCCGGCTAATAGCCATTGATGGACCTGTCCTCCATGAATTTATTTAGTTCTTTTTTGAATCCTATTATGGTCTTGGCCTTCACAACATCCTCTGGAAAGGAGTTCCACAGGTTGATTGTGTGTTGTGTGAAGAAATACTTTATTTGTTTTAAACCTGCTGCCTATTAATTTCATTTGGTGACCCATGAAAATATGCTTTCGTCAAATACATGTTATGTTATACATCTGCTTTAGTCAAATATGGTTTAGTCAAATAAATGTTATTGGACTCAATAACGAGGTAACTAGGTGGAATTTAACAGCCTGTGATATACAGCTGGTTGGACTAGATGATCTTAATGGTCCCTTTTGGCCTTAAAGTATATGAAACGATGAACCACTTTCACCATCAGTTAAAAGGGTGAGGGGATATCAAGAGGGTCCTTTTGCTGACAACCGTTATGTGGGGGTGTGTATGGATTAAATTACCTTTTGAGGTCCCTTCCAGCCCTGTATTTCTGATCCCACTAGTGTAGCTGGAGCCCAGGGCTCATTGTTCCTAGTTCTCTGTTGTAATGAGTAGACCACATGCCCTGGCCTTGCCTGCACTGGGAATTTCCCCCCAACATTTCTTTCTGGGTCTAATAACTATTCATTTCCACCTATGTTAGTAGTGCTGGGAATATAGTCAGGGCTCCTGCTTCTCCCAGCTTACAAAGTACATTGTATTCTGATCGTATTCAAAACAAGTCAGATCAACCCTGTGCTTTGTATGTAGGTGGTGGTAGCAACAGTCCTGTCTACAGTAGGCTTCTCACCAATGTTATTGTAATCCACTGGTCAGCGTGTACTACGGTTCCCCTCTCTGCCTGATCCACAACTCTCGGCTAGAGAGCCTGGTTCTTTGCCTCAAACTGTAGAGACACCCATGCTTTTTGCTCAGGGGAGGAGAAAAGGAGGCCATCCCTGGTTCAATCCCTGATGCTGGCCAAAAGTGTGGCTGTCACGCTAACACCAATGGAGTTGAAATGGTGTTAGCAACAGTGGGAGACTTTAAAAAAAAGTCCCTGGCATAGACAGGAACCCCCTCCCTTCCACCCACCAGATAGTTTTGTGTCTAGTGATAAGGTTCCTGTAGCATAAAAAGCTGCTGCTGACTGAACTCGGTCTTCCATTATTCACTTGGTCTTTTGTTTGTAAAACAGTTGCTCCACACTTTTTGCTTTCCAATCCTGAGCTCCTTTGGGTATATCTCCTTTGAAATTATTTAATATGTAGTTTGCCTGGAGTGGTGGTCTCAGCGATAATAGTGGCATTTGTCAGCAGTTGCTGACATTATGAGCAACCAAATTCAAATGAGGCTCAATCTGGGGAGCCTGGGTCAGCCTTTAAATCCACCTGGCCTTGGGAGACCAGAAAACCAGATGAAGAACTAGGTCTGACTTTCTATAGAGGATTTTAAATTGGCTGCTTTTTTAGTGAAGGTTTGGAAGGAAGAGATAACTAATATACATTTATGATTCATTCACATTTACCACAATGGATGAAAAAATAATTCATGTGGGGCTGAGAGTTTTGATGTGCTCTGTGTTGTAAAGTTTGTTTGCCTGTTTTTGGAGATTTAGCATTTACAATTAGTTGCCTTTATATGTATAAGCGGGGGCTGGAGGAGAGGATATATTGTGAGCAAAACCATTCTTACAGTCCCCACCAGATGGCAGCAGATAAAGGCTTCACAGTAGAAGAACTTCCTTTATGGAACATGGTGCATACCTAGTGTTCTATATGGCGTAGGACAGGAGTAATCAATTATTTTTTGCGAAGGTCCAGCTTTCTTGGTCAAGGTACAGTCAAGGTCCAGACTCCATAGAAAATAATAAAAAGATGATGATGATAAGTAAATAAAAAGATTTTGGGGTCTGTTCAAAAGTGTCTGGTGCTCTGGATTTGGCCCACGGTTCGCCTATTGACTACCCCTGGTGTAGGAGCAGGGTGGGATGGTGTGGGTGGATGCTTGATGCAAATATCCCTTTAATGATAAGGCCTGCATAGGCACAGGTTAGAAGGAGAAAAGCTCAAATTAGCAACCAAAACACCTTAGGGGAAGGGGACTAGGGAGAGGGCAAGGTAGTTTCCAGTTTTTAGCAGGTGAAAACTTGAAAGTGTATAGATGTGGGTATATGTCTGTGTCTGTTCTCCAGTTTCTCTTTACAGCAGCCAGCCAGTGTAGTCTGTAAACCCAGAACTCAGACAGTTGAAAGCCTGTTGTCCACTTCCTCATGGTGTTAACAAGTGTTCTCTGCAACCATCAAGGAACTGGAGTTGCATTATTATGGCGACCCTGCATAGTTACGCTTGAGTTCCATTTTGCGCTTAGAGGAGGGGTTCAATCTCTTTGAAACTTTTTAAAGCTAGAGACATTATGACTCAGGGACTGGGGCTCTCTTCATCCCCCTTCACGTAGTGAGTGCTGACTCAACAACACAGACCTCTCAATTAGAAAGTCAATTACAAACTAAGGGTCAGATTCAGCAATACCCAGCTAACTGGCTGGTGCCACTCTGGCTGTTCTGCGCTATTCTGACGAACTAGTGAAGCAACCCTTAAAATATGAAATTAAATATTAAACAACAAAATCGATACTGCGTGCTGTCAAATCATTAGAAGTGTTGCACAGTGGGATCATTCTTTGTGGGTTTTTTGGTTAGTATAACTATATGAAACTTTTAATAATTTACAAAAATCAGGAAATTCCCACGAGGAGGTGAAGGAACTACGTTAAGATGGAGTTAAGGTTAAAAGTACATATCTAGTATACCGGGGTGGACAAACTATGGCCTGTGGCCGGATCCGGCCCGCCGGCTGTTTTAAGCCGGCCCTCAAGCTCCCGCTGGGGAGTGGGGACTGGGCCTTGACCCACTCCAGCACTCCAGCCAGGGAGCAGGGTCGCGGGCCGCTCCACGCAGCTCGCGGAAGCAGCCGCATGGCCCCGTTCTGGTGCTCCAGCTGGGGAGCAGAGTTGGGCGCTGCTCCATGTGGCTCCTGGAAGCCACGGCATGGCCCTCCTACGTGCTCCAGTGGCCCCACTCCAATGGTCCCCTCTGGCGCTCCAATGGGAGTTGCAGGGGCGATGCCTGCGGACGGGGCAGCGTGCAGAGCCGCCTGTCCGTGTAGGATCTGTAGAAGGGACATGGCGCTGCTTCCGGGAGCCACTTGAGGTAAGCGCTGTCCAGAGCCTGCACCCCTGAGCCTCTCCCAATGCCTCAACCCCCTGCCCCAGCCCTGATCCCCCTCCTGCCCTCCGAACCCCTCAATCCCAGCCTGGAACCCTCCTGCACCCCAAACCCCCAGCCCCACCCCAGAGCCAGCACCCCCAGCTGGAGCCTTCACCCCCTCCCCAATCCCCTGCCCCAGCCTGGAGCCCCCCCCGCACCCTGAACTCCTCATTTCTGGCCCCACCCCAGAGCCCGCACTCCCGACCAGAGCATTCACCCCCTCCCACGCCCCAACCCCAATTTTGTGAGCATTCATGGCCCTCCATACAATTTCTATTCCCAGATGTGTCCCTCGAGCCAAAAAGTTTGCTCACTCCTGCTGTATACCTTAACAATTAATTACAGCATCCCTATTTCTGTTTAGTTAAATTTATTTTTAGTCTCTTAGCTCTGCCCTGTAATGAAGCCAGGAATTGTGAGGGCGAGGGGAGAGAAAAAACGGTGTTAGAAATCAGTTTTAAGTTCTTTGGTAGCAAAGCACTAAAATGCCTTAATCCTAATAGTATTGCCATTTCCCATGAGTGCAAGGCAGAGGTAGGGCTGTTTGGGTGCCTTAGCTGTGCATTTCCATACTTTAACATGTTTAGATTTCTTTTTTGTAATTTTACCTGTGAACTTCCCTGAGATGTTTTTAACCTGTAAACTGAACTGAATTTTAATGTAGTTTTTTTTGTTTTGGGGTTATGAAAGATCTCAGCTGGGAATCTGGGATATCATCTGAAAATTACTAGAATAATTAAAATAGTACTGGGCCCAATGGCCCATAAATAATCCAATCTGGAAAATGGACAAAAGGAAAGAACCCAGAAGGGAAGAACGAGTGGAAATGGGAAGCCATAATAATTGAAGATAAACTGACCAGATTAGAAAAGGCCTTGCAGTCAGCTTGGTTCCATCCTATTAATGCTTTATTTGTTTCTACAATTCATGCTTTTAAAGGGACAGTTGACTTCAAAATCACACTTCTTCCTGAAATTTGTAGTTGCACATAACACCTAAAGATTGTTATAGACAGATTCCTGGTGGTTTACTTCTTTTCTTTTTTGCATTTGGCAGCACTTTACATAGTTATGCCGTTTCTGAAAGATCCTTATGAACATCCAGAAAGGAGCAGAAAAAAGTTGTCAATTTTAAGGATTTTTTTTTTAAATATCCGGTTATATTCCTTAAAGGGTACCCTATAAAAAACAGGGATTTAAAAAAAATATAAAAGTCAGTTTAAAAAAACCCTCAAATAATAAAGAAGCAAACCTCAAGCTAAACTTCCCCCCCTCAAGCCTGGCGGTTTCTAGGGTCTATCTACAGATGGTCTCTGTATCTACCCATAGTTCCTTTTGCCTCAGAAAGAAACTTCAGTGCTTCTAATACTTCTAGATAGGAGCTAATTGGTCCCACCTGAGCTAACCTCAGAGTGACTCAGCAAAAATATCCCTGCCCCTCTCTGCAGTGTTAAAATATCTGTCATCAGGATGGTGTTGTGCTTAAACCCTTGTACTCCCTTACAAAGTGCTAGTTCACCACCTTGTTACATATCTCAGTCACATTGGGTATGTCTACACTGCGACAAAAAAACCATGACACCAAATCTCAGAGCCCAGTCAGCTGACTTAGGCTTGCAGGGCTAAACGTGATAGTGTAGATGTTCAGGCTCGGGGGGTATTGGAGGGAACACAGAGAGCGGGTGGCATGGCAGGGAGTATGGGAAATCTTGGTACGGCAGGACGGGGATTGGAGGGCACACAGAACCTGTTGCCTGGGGTAGGGCGGCGAATAGCGGACCTGGTAGGGAATGGGGGGAGACAGATCTCCTGGCAAGGGAGGAGATTTGGGGGCCTTCCTATGGTGTAAAGGAAGGAATGGGAGGCATTGGGGAAGGGGGTGAATGAGGGGACACAGAGCCACTGGCATGGGGAAAAGGTGGGAATTAGGTGGGATGGAGGCCACACAGTTCCTGCAATGGTGTGGGGGAAATGGGAGTGTGCACAGAGCCACTGGCTTGGGGTGGAGAATGGAAGACCCTGGTATGGAGGGGATTATAAGATGATAAGAATGGCCATACTGGGTCAGACCAAAGGTCCATCCAGCCCAGTATCCTGTCTACCAACAGTGACCAGTGCCAGGTGTCCCAGAGGGAGTAAACCTAACAGGTAATGATCAAGTGATCTCTCTCCTGCCATCCATCTCCACCCTCTGACAAACCAGAGGCTAGGGAATGAAAGATGATAGATAGGGTGGGGATTGGCCATGAAGGGCCTGGAAAGTGAAAAGAATCAGCAAGTTTTAGATATAGCATGACGTGAGGATCTAGAGAGAGGTCCAAGTTGAAGATAAGAATGGATGGAGGACACACACAGCCCCTGTCATGGGGCAGGTGGGTGGTGGGGGGGACAGGGAAAGGGGGATCACAAAGCCCTGGGTATGAGGGAGAGCATGGGGGAAGTGCAGAGAGTCCCTGAAGTAGAGGGGTTGGTGGGGGGCATACCCAGAGTTTATGGTGGGAATGGAGGAGTGCAAGAAGCCCCTGGTGTGTGCAATGTGCTCGGTGTACAGAAGCTATGAAATATGCAATCCCCTAGTTGGACTAGAAGGCCCTGATCCAGCAAAGAACCTCAGTATATGTTTAAGTCCATAACTGTTCAACAAAACACTTAAGAATATGTTTAGATGCTTTGCTGAATTGGGGCCCAAGAGTGGGGATCTGTTGCAATTGGTGTGTTTTGGACAATGTCTAATTATCTACATGTAATAATTGTTCTCCAGAGGTATAATTTGCAGTTGCTCCCATGCTCACGTCTATCTTCCCCTCAGAACTGGGGTTCTCTTTACACTGCAGCTTTCTGTCCCCCCCTCATTGAGAAGGAACTCAGAATTGGGGCAGTAGGAATTTGTGCTCTTTCAGCAGGGAGCATTGTGCAGTGGACAGCACATCTCTAGCCTGGAAGTGGTAGCCTGGTTTCATGCTGTGATCATGGACCAGGGTGTGGCTTTATTGCAACTTGTACTTTGGGGAAAGAATACTTACAGGTAAGTCATTAAAAATATCTCTTTTTTTCCCCTTTGGCGTGAGGCTAGTTCTTTCGAATTTGAAATAGCCTGACTGGAAGCAGAGAAAACAGAAATGTTAGCTTATAGCGATTGGCACCATGCCATGAACAAAAACTTAACTAAGCTGCAGATACCGATCTGGAAAACCTACTGGTCCCAGTACATTGTAAGGAACTATTCAGTTCTTTCAGAGGCTTTGCAGTTTATCCAGTTGATTTAATTAGTGTTAATGTCAAACATGCCCTGATTCTGGTAAAAGCTTTTCAGCAAACAATCTGAAAGTGTTGAGTTTTGGAGAAAACCAGCAGTCACTCCATAGTTTAAGCTATAAATTTTTTCTCTTGAATTTTATTTATGCTGTTTAATAAAACAAGCAGTAATACTGAACAGTACATGTGTCATGAATCCAACTGTGATGACAATAACCGATATGCAGTGCGTGACATTCGTTCGGCATATTGAGCTGATTTATGTTTTCAATTTATTTAAATGAATATAATAGTTATAGTGAGCTTAGCTTTGACAGATGTAGATTCAGATTTCAGCTCTGTGCAAGTCTGCACAAAAACAGCAATTTTTAAAAAATCATTGATTTTTATCCACTATGCATTCCCTTGTCTATACTCCAGTATTCCCATTCACAAACAATGCACCTTGCCAAACCACTACACTTTCATAAAAAGGACTGATTTTTTTTAACTGTAGGTACTTGGGAAAAGTTACTAAACTTTCAATTAATTTTAATTTTTAAAGAAAGCCAATATGTTCGAGGACATGTTATACTAGAATAGTGACTATGTATAAAATTCATTTATGAAGAGGTACAGTGACTATGGCAGTGGACAGAATGAGTAGATCTAAATGTGATGAGAATTCATTATATACAAAATATGCTTAAAGGGAGAGATTCTTACAGGGACGTTCATACAAATTGAGGGTGTGAGGACTGCAGCTATACATTCATTATGTATATGAATAAAGTACAAGTGCCTGCAGCCATATCAATTTGTGCTGCTGTCCTGTCAGAAACCACAGGCTAAACAGGTTTATAGAGACCTCTCAGGATCACCCAGAACAGGTGAGAGTTAGGAGGTACTATGATGAAGACTGTCATCCTGGGTCACTAAAAATCACATGATACATAGAATTGTTAAGTCTAATATTATAGACAAATCTGTCTTGGGGACTCATAGGCTTTAAGATCAGAAGGGACCATCATGATCATCTGGTCTGACCGCCTGCACATTGCAAGCCACCTTGCCCACGCACTCCTGTAATAGACCCATAACCTCTAGCTGAGTTACTGAAGTCCTCAAATTATGGTTTAGAGACTTCAATTTGCAGAGAATCCACCATTTACGCTAATTTAAACCTGCAAGTGACCCGTGTCCAATGCTGCAGAGGAAGGCGAAAAACCCAGAGGGTCTCTGCCAATCTGAACCAGGGGGAAAATTCCTTCCCAACCCCAAATATAGCAATCAAACACTGAGCATGCGGGCAAGACCCAGCCGCCAGGCACCTGGGAAAGAATTCTCTGTAGTGACTCAGAGCCCTCCCCATTTAAGTGTTCCATTACTGGCTGTTGGAGATATTTGCTACCAGCAGTTGCAGATGAGCTGCATGCTGTTGTAGGCAGTCTCATCATACGCTACACTCCGTAAACTTATCAAGGTCAGTCTTGAAGCCAGCTAGGTTTTTGGTCCCCACGCATACCCTTGGAAGGCTATTCCAGAATTTCATTCTGATGAGTAAAAGCCTTCATCTAACTTCAAGCCTAAACTTATTGATGGCCAGTTTATATTGTGTGTTCTTACCTGCAGTTTTAAATGGATGCAGCACTTTTCTTCGCTTCCTAAATAGCTATTTCATTCTACTGCAGAGATGTCTATACATCAATGGTGGACAATGTGATCCTTGTATATAACCTATATGGCTCTCCACATGCCCAAGCAGTGCCTCCCATGTCTACACTACTATTTTTAGTAGTGCAGTTCCCCACTGCCTCCCCTCTTCCAGAGCCTTTCCCTGCCATATGGAAAGGCTCTGGTGGGGGGAGGCATTGGGAAAAGGCTTCTGCAGCTCCCCACTGCTGGAGCCTTTTCCTCACTGCCTTCCTGATGCCAGAGCCTTTCATGGAAACATGGGGGTGTGGATGCAGCCACCTTTCATTGCAACGTGTAGCTACATGTGTAATGCCTGTACTGTGTGTTCCCTTGTACGTAGACATAGACTAAGCCAGAGGGAGGGAGAATGGATTACCCACATGGGCTGATATCACTGGTTCCATATTTTTTTAAACCACTGGTTGTAAGTATCCCAGTGTTATTGAATCGCTGGTTGTATTGCTGGTTCCATTCAGTAAAAGATTTCTCTGAGTGGACTTCCTAATTTGTACACCTGCTATAGACTGAAAGTGTCTCTCTATGACCTAACGATGTTGAAAATGGAAGGAGTCATTAGTAGGAGGTGTTATGGAACAGGTTCAGAGACGGGCTATTAGGATGATCCGAGGAATGGAAAACTTGTCTTATGAAAGGAGACTCAAAGAGCTTGGCTTGTTTAGCCTAACCAAAAGAAGGTTGAGGAGGGATATGATGGCTCTTTATAAATATATCAGAGGGATTAATATTAGGGAGGGAGAGGAATTATTTAAGCTTAGTACCAATGTGGACACAAGAACAAATGGATATAAACTGGACACTAGGAAGTTTAGACTTGAAATTAGACGAAGGTTTCTAACCATTAGAGGAGTGAAGTTCTGGAACAGCCTTCCAAGGGGAGTAGTGGGGGCAAAAGACATATCTGGCTTTAAGACTAAGCTTGATAAGTTTATGGAGGGGATGGTATGATGGGATAGCCTAATTTTGGCAATTAATCAAAGATCAATTGCCAAATTATCAGCAGGTAAGTATGCCCAGTGGTCTGTGATGGGATGTTAGATGGGATGGGATCTGAGTTACTACAGAGAATTCTTTCCTGGGTGCTGGCTGGTGAGTCTTGCCCACATGCTCAGGGTTTAACTGATTGCCATTGTAAGGCCTGCATTGTGCAGGAGGTCAGACTAGATGATCATAATGGTCCCTTCTGACCTTAAACTCTACGAGTCTATTATGTCATCAAGTGTTGACTTTTCACTTCAGGATGAAAATAGTAAGTGTGTTGAAATTTCAGCCCCAAAATTGTCAGTAGCCAAATGTAAGTTTCCTAACTGCTATATACAAATAGATATATGTATACATGTGTTTGTGTGTGTGTATATATGTGTGTGTATGCACCTGTGTATACTGTGTGTGTGTAGAAAATTTGTATCTCTTGGATTCTAATGTATACATTTTCCTTTGACTTTAAAGTAACAAAGCATACATGGAAAAATGCTGCAGTCTTTTTATTCCTTTAGTGTATACACTACATTTCTGTAAAAGGCAGGAGGAGTATTCTTAACTGTACCGACAAATGGCATTTATCTTCACAGTGCAGGCATGACCTTATGACACACAAATGGCATATCCCCATTTCTGAGATAACAAGGGCCCTGCTTTTCAGTCTAGACAAAGCTGAAGTTCATGGTATCTGATTTTTTACAGCTCAGCATCAGCCTCTTGATTTTAAATACACATTATATTGTTGTATTTGGTACTGATGCTAGTTTCTGTTGTTAGGGAGTTGAATGCTACTAACACTTTGAATCAAACGCTCTTCCTGACTTATCATGAGTGGAGAAAAGATCACTCAGGAGGGAGAATTTCACTAATCTGTACTTCCATGGGCTCCAACATTCTGAGAGCTGCTTCATGGCACACCTCCAGCCAGATGACTGTACATTATACATGCTTCCAAGATTACCTCTTCTGCAATTAGAAAGTGCATGATGAGCTGTTTTGGCATCTGTCAAGCTAACAGTCAAGTGAAGTGGTTCTTTCCTGATGTCAGGAGTGTGAACAAGGCACTTTGCCATTCAGACAGAGGTAAAACTTTGCAGCTATTTAGATGACTTTTTATAAAGAGAGACAATTGAAACATAAAACTGAAGATTAGCAAAATATATGTTCAAATACCCTTCCCTCCTCCCTGTAAACATTACAACATGGAACTAACGCAAGAACTATTTGCTTTTAGTTCGCATGGGGTATGAAGTGCCTGCTGTGTAGTTACAGCCATTGTAGCTCCTAGCCTGCCACCAGTTGACAGAAGCTTGTCAATTATGATGTAATTGTCAGTTTCTGAAAACTGCCATGCACAAGCAATAACACTGCAATACTTCTTTGTGACTTTGTATCTTGTCCTAATGATGAAAATTGCCATGTAGTGGTGATTTCTTACCCTTCCCCCCTTTGTCCAATCAGTTTGCAGGACATGGAACAGATTTGTCAAAATTCAGAGACTGGATGGCTCAGAGGATTGGTAATTGGACACACAATAGAGCCTTTTTTACCATTACATTGCCAATTAAATCTAACTAGGGTCAATAGTGATTGTAAGTTGTTACTATCTGATGGCTATTTGATTGCTGCTTTGAAATGAGTTGTTCAGCCCACTTCAGAGAGTACAAGTGTTCATATCACAAAAACATCATCACCCCAATCTGTACTGCAGACCTATATTAGCAGTCCCAGCAGAAAGGCCAAGGATTGATTGGACTGCATCTAAGACTAAATACCACTGTTCGTTCTCCATAGAGGTAATTGCTCCAGATGAAAATTGAGGCATTCTGGTGGGGCAGCATGGAGAAGCTTGTACTTTTGTTTCTCATGCTAAATCTATTTTGTGAATAAAAACAGGACTTCAGTCTCCAGAGCCATCCATCCAACACTTTTCCTTAGCATTAAGCTCACCTACAATTTTTTACAAAGGAAATTAAACTGTCAGGTGAATTCATTATTGCTGGCAATCCTAGAATGTGTATTACAAATGGCCAGCAGCTGGAATTGAAAAAAAGACGGCTTATTTTTTTTTTCTGTTCATGGCATTGGAGGTTGTACATGTTCCTTACACTTTTTCAACCCTTTCACAGATTAAGAAGAATAAACAAATGATGGATTGTGGAGGTTAATGCATATCACTAGTTTGGTAGACGATTCTGATAACTCCACAGTCTTCACTTTCCCCACATGTCAGAGGCGAGATGGTTTTACGCATTGTTGCAATTACAAATATGTACAGAACCATAGATGCTGACTCTGTGGGGGCTCTGGGGCTGAGGCACCCTCGGGGGAAAAAAAATAGTAGGTGCTCAGCACCTAACAGCCACCAGCCGATCAGCTGTTTGGTGGCGGGCAGGAGAAGCTTGGGCATGGGGGCGGGAAGAGGCAGAGTGAGGGGGGGGGGGGTTGGGAAAAGAGGCAGAGTGGGGGTGGGTCCTTTGGGCAGAGTCTCGGGATGGAGCACCTACCCGGAAAGAAGAAAGTCAGTGTCTGTGTACAATACCATGATAACATTAAACATCATAGAGGTATTTAAAAATTAAGCTATTTCCACATTATAAACTTATGTGTATTCATTGTTGGAAACTTTCCTACATATTTAAAAAAAAAATGTTCCTGCCTGTTAAATCAATAGCAAAGCTAATAGATCATGAGTTGAGCATTCACTGGTCTAACAGTGTGGGTGGCATGTAAGTCACAAAGTTTTATTTCTACTCTTTTTGTTTGGATTACCAACAAATAGAGGCCTGTCAAGATGGCTGCATGAATTCTTCCAGCACAATACTCGAATGACTGTGCCAGTGGTATCTAGGAGATTCTGAGTTAAGACTGCATTAATGCAGATGGTTTAGAGCTTTCACCGTAAAAGCTGGAGGTGTCCCTCGGCTCTTCCTGTTCCGTTCATGTGGTAGAGAATAGTGTAGTCTCTTATGGGCTGTGATACTTTGGTCTAATTTTGGGTGTTGAGTGTGCAGGTGCTGGGTGGTCCGAGTGGCCTGTGATGTACAGAAAGTCAGAAGAGATCACCTAGTGGTCTTTTCCGGCCTTAAACTCTGACTTTCTCAGTGCCTTGTTTTCCCCTTTCATTGCATGGGGTTGATGATAATTATCGCAAGTGCCTCACAGGGCTGCTGTGAGGAGCAATTAGTTTATGCAGTGCTTTGAAAATGTAAGCACTAGTATTATTCTTTATCATTAAGAAAGGTCTAATCTATCATTTGGGGGAGATGTGTGTCCAGAGAACAGGTGCTTCATGATCATTGTCTCAGATGTAGAGTATTACTGGTGAGAGTACGCTTGTTTTCTGCTCTATGTTTATTTGGAATTAAATATTGTTTTAAATGAACTGTTGGGCTCATGAAAGATGCTGGATTGGCCAGAGTTTTCTTTCTATCCACAGAATGGTATAAAATGACAAGCAGTAGTGCAAGCTTCCTTGTTGCTAATACACCCACGTTTGTTTTTCTATTTTATTCAGCCCTTGGCCACTTTGCAAGATGGTCAAGTAGGGGGCGGCAGCAGCAGTCGCAGAGTTGGCTTTTGTGATGATGTGAATATTCGGCCACTAAAAAGTGGACTGGAAATGTCAAATCTTTTCACATTGACCACTGGAGAGCCATGAGTTGGTAATGACTTTGGTCACTGCTGACCTAGGCTGCATTTTACTCAGTGACAAAGTGTAAGACTCTGTATCTGATTAGCTGCTAAGTCATCCAGCAATTGATGTAGTTTCAAATCTAAAATAGAAAACCTATGTCTGTTAAACTTCCATCAGCATCACAGTGTGTGTAGAGAGAGAAATAGAAAGCAAGGAACACAACAAGAGTGGAGAACTATCCTATTATTTTTACCCTTCTGCCCCATGCATTGGTATGATTTTGTTCTCAATTTTACGTTCAGGTAGGTCAGTTGAAGTTAGAACAGCTGTCAGGACTGATCAACTGTACCAAGCATACTACTACTTTTATCATCTCTTCCATTGGTGGCAAACTACTGGCTACCAAGACTATGTATTGTTGGAGATATCACCCTGGTAATGCAAATTAGATTGGAATATGATCCCTGTGTACAGAGTGCTTTGGGGGTTTAGGAAAATATTCTTATCCTTTCCGCATCTTTTGTATCTCCATCTCCTCTCTTTCCTGCTATTTTATAAATTGGATTTCATCCTAAAAGAAACTCAAGAGCTTAGAAATTTAAATTGGCTTACAAACTGGGTCATTTCACCTGCTGGTGGCAGTTCTTTTACAGTGCATCACAACGCTATCCACTTTTTCACGACAAGAATAGGAGAAGAATCTACTTCTGCCACTAATAATAATGGCTATATCTGAAGTAGAATGTTTGCTTTATTAAACAAATTAAACCACACAACTAGGCTAGAGATCTGGAATATTCTATTGGCTGGAGAGACCAGTCCTAAACTAGTTCTGTCTACACCTTAGAACGAGCAAGGGTTATAGTTACAAACCTTACCTCATCCTAACAAACTGTCAGTGGCTAATCATATCCTGAGGACAGGACACTGTTTCCTAGCAACTTCTGAGAGGTGATTAACTCTTGTGGATCAGATACAGCACAGCTACCTTAAGGGGTTGAAGTTGGAAAGGAAGTTTTAAATAGATATGTGATTCCACTGGTTTTTGAATGAGTAAATTAACACTGGGGGGAAATTTTTGCCAGGTAACTTGCAAATAAAGACGTCAACAAGTAAACTTACTTTAGTTTCCTCCAGCCATCTAGCCTAGTTGGAGCTGACTGGCACAGAGGGAGAACATACCTCCAGGAATGGGGAGGATCAAGTGCCTACCCAGTCGGAAGGAGATACAGATAAGATCCCAGAGTGGCAGAAAAGGTGGCCATCATATGGTAGCTGCTATTGTTAGTATTTTTTCCTTCGGTATGTGGATGAAAATGCCAGTGTTGATAAGGATGCAGATTTCAGGCCTGGAGTCATGCCGTCACTAATCTTAGGGAGGTAGAATGAAATTACCCAAGCTAGAATTTGTCCAGGACATCATAAACACCCTCAGTATTGCAGTAAATCCCGAGGGATATTTGTAACCACAAACTGCCAGGGCCCCTCTTCTATTGTTCGTCCAAAAGATAGTGCTCTAGCAGCACAGTGCCTCCTAAGACTGGGATGGTTTAGTACACAATGAGAGAAGAATCTTAGTTATTGCGT
This sequence comes from Mauremys mutica, assembly GCF_020497125.1. Lineage (NCBI taxonomy): Eukaryota > Metazoa > Chordata > Testudines > Geoemydidae > Mauremys > Mauremys mutica. The sequence goes on along the minus strand of NC_059082.1, from coordinate 74,969,725 downwards.
CACCAAATACCATGTGCCACAGTACATACCTAGGTGATCATTTGAGGATTCTCATCTGAATAATGACCCGGCTCTCTTCAGTTTAGTTTGTGAGATTTGATCATAGCACAGTGTAGAGCTAGGCAACTTTCTCTTCAGTATTTTGATTTAAATGATTTGTTTCTCTCTCTGTGTGTGTTTTTACTGCTTAGAGCACCGTGAGCTGGGACTTGCCTAATGTATTATAGCATCCCCTGGCATAGACACAAGCCTATTTTGGTTCTGTCCTGAGAAGATTGATAGTTTTGTCATACTTGGAGTTTGTACCAGACTATTCTTCCACTGAAGGGTTAAAAACTTAGCTAGACGAGGAGTAATAGAGAAGGGGACCCCCTCAATGTACCTACTGCCTGCTAAGATTGCGCATTTAGCAGCTGTTTTGCTATGGGAATGTTTCTGTGCCCAGGAGGAGTGCATTAGCTGTGGAGTTTCTTCAGTGATGTTCCAGTGATGTGGAATGACTCCCTTGGAGTCCACCACCTTTGGGAATTCACTCATGTGTGACCGTGAGTTGCTGTCCGGGTCTGCTGCATAACTCTACCAGCAGTAGGCTTGGCAAAGATTCATCAGTCAGGCTGCCCTTCGCTGTTGAGGAAGCAGCTGCAAACTCACATTTTGTTTGGCAGCATTCCTTCTCCAGGGGCTGCAGCACCATTTGATTCAAATGGAGGACAACAGACCTACAGAAGCAGTATAATATCCCCAGTAGATCTTTGCTAATCCTCTGGTCTCCATACTCCTCCTCCCTTCCAACATCTGGAAGGAAAACACCAAGGAAAAACAGGAGGAAATGAGTTTCTCTCTTGCGTCTCAAAATTTCACTGCACTTCAGAATGCAAAATCAACAGATGCTTTCTGTGGTTCTGAGCTGTTCTTATAAATCAGGCACTTTTTGCAAACACAGGAACACCTAAGCCCTTCTGTCCATCAGGAGTGCACCAATGTACCTTGCACTGAAAACTGCTCCAGGCTAAAGCCAGTGGGGCCTGATCTCCAGAGAAGGCTTCCTGAATATGTTTTAGTGATCATTCTACCCTCTACCAGACCATCTCCTCTTGTTGCTTCTTAGTGCTATGTTCCTTAGCATCTCTGAATAAATCCCCCTCCCCTCCCGCCCCCATCCAGTTGTCATCTTGAGCTTTGTATTTAATGTCAGAGTTGGAGGTGGACTTGGCCTTCGGGATACAAAGAGTAGGAGAGAGGGCAAGAAAGTGCTTCATCTGAACACAGTGGGCACTTCATGCGTGGACCTAAAATTAAGTGTTTGATGTCTTTAGTGACTCAGCCATCTGGGTTGTGCCGGATGCATTTTGTGTTAGTGGCAGTAATATCTTGCACTTGGATATCTCCTTTCATCCAAAAATCCCAGATCATGTTACAGAGTAGATGTTATCTTTTTACAGATGGAGAGACTGAGTTTCAGAGAAATTAAATAACTTGCCGAAGGCTTCACAGCAATTGTTTGAGCTGGGAATAAAAACTAGATCTCCTGACTGTTACAGAGCCATGCAGCTGATTTTGGGCCAAGGTTAAGTACTTTCCTGGGTAGTCAAAAAAATAAAATAAAAATCTCCTGTTGGAAGTCATTATATTCCACTTTGTCATATGAACACATGGGTCCCTCCTGATTCTGGATGAACCCCTTCACACAGCAGTAGCACTGAGAATTTAGGATGACCTGTAACATTATAGTAAACTTGCTATCTGCAATTCTTGACATCACCAGCTAGTGAATCTGTCACTTAAAACAAAACAGAGCAAGAAAGATTGGTCTGTCCTTGAAACTTGAGAGCAAGGGAAAGATTTGGCCATTATCTCTCTGTCCAGTAAATCTTGATAACGACTTTGAAAGGAGCCTGTAGCTCGCAGATGTTTTCCCTGTGTCTTCAGTAATTATAAGGGTGACTCCAGCAACTTTCCAGTTTCAAATATAATTTTTTGTGTGTTAACATCTGAGTTCCTTTTCTTTATTCATGCATCTCACGCCCTGGGAGTTAACCAGCTGCCTATATGTCTCACACTTGGGGGCGGCATTTCACTACTACGCATCATGTCCAGTAAGAAGTTATTTCTCTGTAACATCCAGCAGCTCTTGCTTATATGAAGGAAATAGACTTTATTACTCTGTACAAAACAATGTCATTCCTCCCTTATGTGGTTGAGTTGCCATTGGAGGCACAGGGAATACTGGTGCCTTGGCAGCCCTTGGGGTGACTTTTTTACACAGGTTTGAATTTCCGTTGGTTTAAGTTGCTTTAGTTTCTCAAGGGACTGGAGAGGGTGGCTGAGACCAAACTACATTAAAACCCATATAAGCAATTATCTGTGAAACCTATTTTAATTACAACTCTCCACATGTGGTAAGTGACAACAATAAGAACATGATCTCTGTTTTGCTCGTTACAACATTCCTATAAATCAGAATGAGCTTCGCTTCTACAGCAGCAGTGTATAAACTCGTGGTGTTTGAAAGTTAATAGGGAATTTTCCTCCACACTTCTGCATGGTTATTACAGAGAGGCTGATTTCCCCTCAACTCTGTTCTCTCCCCAACTGCTGTGAAATTACATTGGGTACATTTTTGTGTTTGACACTTTGGGGACTATTAGAATTTATTTTGTAGATGTTATTTCCCACATATGTCGTGTGTGTGCTCTCAATTTAATAACCAGAAGAACTTTCCTGAGAGCAGTAAAATGACTTGAATCATTAAAGCAGTATGGAAATTATTTAACAGTCTTTGATATTGAGCTCCTTCACTTTCAGTTTCCCAAATAATGCTGCTGCATGGAAGATTAGCAGTCGCCAATGGAAGGCTTCAAAGTAACATTTAAAATTGTCCTAGACCATTAAATCCTGTGTAAATTTGGAGGACACTGTGAAGTGAATGAAACAGCTCCAAATCTCTGATAATCTGCACCAATACTGGGCTAAAGGATTGATGAGAAGATGTTGAATAGCACGGTATAAATGGGCTATATAACTTCAAAGGACTAAGCAGGCAAAGGGATTTTTTAGCTGTTGAAAGTTGCATCTCTTGGCTGCGATGTCATAAGTTGGCATGTTTCACTAGTGAACATTTCTTTTCATTTCAGCTTTCACAATATTTTAATACATAGGATTGCAGTATGCAAATAAACTGAAGTCTAACTGTGACTGGCTGAGTTACGTCTGTCACAATCCCTGCCACCCACACGAATGAGCTGTTCACAGCTGTCTTGAAAGCAAAGTTTTCCTCCTGTTTTCTTTCACTGAACAGAATCTTACAAAAAATCGACATGCAGGAGGGCACCAGGGACATTTTATATGTGATTTTAACCCTTTCTTCAGTACAATCTCCATGATACTGTTCAAGCATTCTAGATAAAATATAAACATCTTCAGATTCTTACATTACAAAATAGTCAAATAGCAGTTTCATGACCTCAATGCCTCACGATCAATTCTGCTTGGCTCACCTGGGGAGTAGTGGGGAAGGGAAGAGGTGGTGTAACACTGTCTTTCTGCTCCCTCTCTCCCCACCAAATCATGGGGTATGGGTCAGTTGACCAGCGTCGCAAGTTGAAGCAGACAAAGAGCACAGCGTGCTCCAGCCACAAACTCGTGGGAATTTAGCCCAGTCAGAGGATCTGGCGCTATATTTCTTTTGTGTATATTACACAGGTAAATATGCAAAGTTATACATAGATTTTTGATTAGCTCAAGGCAAACACCAGAGTAATAATGAAGGGGTTTGTGATATCAGACCCCCCAAAAATGAGCCTTATTTCGGTTTCCTTTGTTTCATGTATTTGAAACATGATTTTAAAATAGCGTTTTTATGATCCTTACAAAATATTCCTCAGTATTTTTAAGGTAATTTGCCAAAGAAGCACACAAGGCCACCTTATATGGTGGGAATTTGGGGCCTCCTAAGTAAATTGGCCAATCACCACAACGGATTTCTTCAATGTGCATCTAACGTTTCTTTAAAATACTGCTACGGTCAACTTAGGCTTTTGTCACATGGCAAAAAATGTTACATTTTGCAGCTATGTCATAACCCCTGGAGGCTTGGCTTCCCCTTGTTAGTTCATGAGGCAGCTGCCCTGATGGGAAATTCACCACCATCCTCACAGCCCTTCTGTTAGGAGAGAGGAGCTGTAAGGTGTGTCTGGGACTCTACAGGAATCCTGGGCGAAGGCGCTGTATCAGTGTCTCCTAGGTGTCCTTTTCAGTAAGTGCTGCACACCTAGGGGTTGCAAACTACAGCTTGTGTCACTGAAACCCCGGCACCACCAAGAGGTCGCTTGTCTTCCCCTGGGGACCTTGGTCTGGAATTCTGACTAGGAAAGTTGGCACAAGCCAGGAGTAATCAGCCATGTATATGCATAGGTATATTACTCGGAGAGTGCTATGACTCCTCTTTTTTCTCCATGGTAGTGAGACTTCTGCATATCTCCATTCATCATGAAGGACAAACATTTATATTATGACTGTGTGGAGCTTCTTCACATTTCCTAATGAAGACACAAGACTTGAAAGTGTTATGCCTCCAAGTCAAAGTTGTTTTGATTTATGACCTGCGTGTAACACACACAATTTTTAATTGTGTCTCTCTTTGGCCACTGCTAACTAGTGTGTGTGCTCCTGAATGTGAGATACTGAGTTGTAAATTACTGTGGGTTCACAAAGGGAGTACTTAGATTTGCTAATTGCTCATAGAATGGAGGGGGTTTTGTTGTTGTTGCGAAAGTTTGTTCACTAGAGGTTGAGGAGCTTAATTTTCCCTGCAAGTGTCTCTGTCACTTGAGCAGCTTGTCCATAACATAGGGCAGCTGGCTCACATTCATGCTCCAGAGGAGAGATTGGGGCCACTGATGTGGCCAGCTTAACCACCTGCCTTGTAATTAACAGATTGTTTGGGGCTTGATTCATTAATCCTCAAAGCTCTGTAGTTCTGACCAAACACTTCCTACTCCGGAGCTGGCATTAATGGCTGTTTGACAGACACAAGGAGCAGATATGAGGAGAGCAGTGATCTCAACCTTTTTGATTCACTCCTGTCTGGTATTTTTCCCATGTTTGTGTTTACTTGTGAAGGTTTGAAATATGGCTGATGTAGCTACAATTGCTGTTTTGGAAGGTATTTGAGAAGAGCCATTAACTCAAAGAGCACAGGGAAGTAAACTGAACAATTCAGAAATGTCTCCCTGGTATTTGAATTGGTTCCCATGCTCACAAACCATTTATATTATTGCTTCAAAGTCTGGAGAGCAGATCCAGAATATGGTCAGCTTACAATTTATCATACCTCCTAGGAAGAGGATGTAATAGTACTAGGAAATGGGTTACATTAGGCAGCGTTGTCCCATTGGATGAACACTTTAAATTGACAGATGCTTTTCCCCCTCCCACCCCCCTACTCCAAGGCTTTTTAAAGTGATTTGTTAAATGCTGAGCAAGATGTTTTTCTGGCATACTCTGCTTAACTGATTTTGATTGCCCGGACCACACTGTGTGGTTAGTGGGCAAATTGTTGGTTGGCAACTTACTTGCCTATCCAGTTCTTTAACCCAGTACCTTCACATTCCTTAAAGCTTGAGTAATGTGGTCCATGGGAATTGAACATAGTACGTTAAGTAATGGGAATGTCTTGGGAGCTGAAAGATAACACATTTCCATTTTTGTCTGAAAATTCAGTGTGCATGTCCTTGCTACTGGGAGAGATCCTCCAAACACCAAAGTGATGGGTACAGCATAAAAACCTGGATAGAACAGACAAGTCACTTAAATGTGGGGATGTTGCTTTTTTATAGGAAAAAGCTCTGAGATTACAATGGCAAACTTTGCTCCAGCTTCTGCTGTATGTTTTATTCTTCTGGCCTGAATGGCAAATCTGAGAGTGCACCTTGTTAAGGGGATGTACATTTCCATTAATAAGGTGGAAAGTGGGCATGATAAATTGCAAAGAGTCTTAAGTGGCATGAGACCATGTGGCCTAAGTTGGTGTTGGGTCCAGGGCTGAAAATGTATGAATTGAGCAGCCTAGCTGTTCTGTACCTGAAAGGCAAGCGACATTCCCCTCAACTCCTTCTGAGAGGGCCCTGTAAATACCCTCCATGTGCCTGATGCAAGGGGTGCAACAGGTTACTATGTGCCATTCAAGGTCTCTCTCCAGCTGCTTCCTTAAGCTGTTGCAGTGGCTGCCAGCTTTTCTGAAGTGCTCTGATTAAGTGAGATGTTGGGTAAGTTCAGAGCCTCATTTCTCCTTTATAATTAAAAAATGTGTGTGTGTCTTATGCCGCTGTCTGCTTAGTTTGCATTTTCCTGTGGCCTAGTAGGAATATGGCAGTGAATGATGTTGCAAGCATCTTTCCTGTAACAGCTGAGCTAGGTTCAATATTTGATTTGGTCTAATGAAAGGGCTAGGGGGTAGGGCTAACATTTCAGGCTGTTGTGATAAAACATAGAGATCAGCTACTTCACAGCCTGGTAGAACAGTCCCAGCGGACCACTACTAGATTGGTACATTCAGTGCTTGGCTAACCCCCAGTGAGTGTGGAAGAGAGAGTTGGGTGAGAATGTCTTCCTGCTGTACCTATCAGGTACTTATCAGGTTCTCAAATTCTGATAAGCAGATCACTTTCTGTTGGCTTGTAGAATGCTGGCTGGGCCACCTTCTTATTTCGAGCTGCTGGGTCATATTAAATGACAGTTAACAATACATTAAACATATCTCTATTACATTTTTATTTGAGCAATGGCTGTAGTTGCCACAGAGATGTAATATGATCATGAATGATATCTAATTCTACTCCTTTCTAGCACCTTACATAATTCCTCTCCATCCTTGATATTAAGACCCTTTAATATTTTCTCGTGGTGATTATGCATTTTGTACACTCTCATACTCCTCCCAAGACTTATATCTCTGAGTAAAAAGAGTTAAAATGTATAGTTTGGCGTTTTTCATAAATGATTTCCTCCAGCCACCTAATCATGTTTGGTTGCTATTCTCTGAATTCCCAGTAGTTCCTCTTCCCTTCTTGGCACTGAGCTGCCCAGAAACAAATGCAGTAGAGAGAGCCTATTTTGTGATTTGATGCTTCTGTGATTACAGCCCAAAATCATATTGACCTGCCATGTCCCGCTGCAATTCGTATTTAACTTGCTGTGCACTCTTGCCTCTAGGTCTCTGTTGGCATAACAATGTGAGAGGTCTGTTCCACCCCATGTATGTTTCTTTAAGTTAAATCTTGTGTTATTTCCTGTCCATGTTTTTAATTTCTCTTGATCCTTTCCTTGACCTCTTCAAAAGGTTTTTTTTGCAAACCTGCCAAACTTCGCATCTATGTATTATGTTAATGTGCTTTGTGGATCCCCTGCTCCAAATTTCAGCCAAGATGTTAAATAACACCACACCATAACTCCCATTCTTGTGGCATCCCATTACACAGTTCCCCTAATTGATACATTGCCATGATGACATGTTGTATGCTGCCCAAACAACAGATTAAGCCTTCAAGTAAATGAATTTCAGTTGTTTGAGCAGCAAGACACATGGATACTTCCTGTTTTAAGAACAAATTTGTTTCCCCACTGTTTAATTTTACCAAGGCTTAAGAATTTGGTAATGGAACACAAGGTCTTAACTCTAGGTCACTGGTTCGAATCTTAGACAGTTAGTCGTTCAGTGTCATGGTCAGGTGGGGCAGAGAGGAGACGCTTGACCTAATATTATCCCTGCTGTATTTGTCCTCCAGAGAAATAGAGGATTTCATTTTCCTGAGTTCTCAGTATAGAACTCTTCACCAGTGCTCATTTCTCATTAAGCAAATTTTTTGTCAATAAATCAAAGTTTAGAGATATTCCCAGGGCTGGACTTTTCACAGGTTCTATGCTCAAGTACGTGAGAGGGATGGAGGGCTTGTCTATCCAGCAAGTTACTGTGCAGCAAGCCAGGGTGTGAGTCTACCGTGCTCCACTCAACATACAGTGGTGTCCCGTGTGGATACTGCTACAGCACAGTGAAGGTACCGGAGAGCAGTTACTGCATGGCAAGCTGGTGCACAATAGATTCACAGCCTAGTGTTCTGCACAGTAACTTGTCTTATATACAAGCACTTAGTTCCTCTTACGTCTTTTTGTTTCTATCAGAACCGTGCATGTATGTCATAATTTCTTGTGAGTCGGGAACTTTGCGTGCTGTTCTTTGCTTCAGTGACTGCACTCTGCCCTGTGTCTAAGTTTTGGAAGGTGTGTGGGTATCATCTTTTGCATCTTGGACAGCTCTCCTCCTAGCCAGTTTGCAGGAGCTTAATATTAGCCTCAGCCATTGTGTAGGTCAAATTTGAAACTGAAGAAAGAAGTGGGAAAAAGAATATGTGCACAGTATGGTAGGGGAGAGTTACAGTGTGAATTCTAAGTAAAAAGCGGGTTGTAAATGTGCTAAGCATCTATAATTTGTTCTCCTCTATTACTTTGGGTTGGGGACAAATTCCTTATTTTGGAAATACAGGGCTGGAGGAAAGTATCCTGTGAAACACACACTTGTTAAAATGTTTGGCACGGTTTGTGGTAAACGTAATTGACTTTCCTAATATGCTCCTCCAAGTACCATTTAGATTTAGAATTCCCTTGGGTTAACAGCCTACAACATCAGACTCCTATCTCGGTCAGCCTCACTCTAGCCTTAGTGAAGTGCCCTCACACCTGGGCATTTCAATCTGTTCATGGATTGCTTTTCGGCACTCTTTGTCTTTGGTTTGTTTGACTTTTCCTTAGTCCAAGACAGACCCTCACAGACCAGAACCAGTAGTAGGTGTAACCAGTGGTTATCAACCTATTTACCAGTGTGGGCCTCACATGCAACTTTCTATGTGTTATGTGGGCCTCATCCACACAATATATATACTACCTGCATGGCCCTGGGGATGTCACATGGGCTGCAGCTGTGTGCTAATTGGGGCCATGGGTTGAGAACCACTGGGTGTAACTGTAGAGTAGAGTGTAACCCTTAATCATTTTTTAGTTTCTAACTTAGGATGGTGAAATAGTCCTTGTCTGATGGTTAAAACGCTCTTTATGTAGACCTGAGTCCATTACAGATGTTGGAAAGTTTATTTACTGCCTATCCACTGTGTTCATTCCATCCGTGTGTGTGTGTGTGTGTTGCAAAGGCTATTCCAGCATATGAAGAATGTCTTTGCAAATGTGGCTCTTTTCTGACTCTAACCTGGTGATAGATTTCTACCCGATTAAATATTTGTGGGGAGAAATCGCTCCCAGGTGTCGGTGAATTTACAAACGGTCTCCTGACATTTCAGCATTCTTGTGGTAATTTCAATTTTGCTTCTCTCTTGTTTGTGCTTGCTCTTTATGTCTGCACAGGGCTGGCATCTCCTGTAGTGTTTAATGAGTGTGTTTCATTTCCCTACACCAGAACCCAGGTTTATGTTAAAACCACATTCATCTTGTATGAGTGCCTGTTCCTTTAATAACATGACATCCTTATAGGGTCTGCACAGCTAGAACCTGTAACTTTCTTGGCGCTTCCACTGAACTGAGGGCTGAGGCAGACTTGGGCTCTGCCTAATTGCAATGTTTGTTTCTTTGTTTGGGGAATTGACATACGCATTTTATGCTGAACTCTGAGACTGTAATTTTTGTTTGCTTGTATTTCAGTGCAATTAGCTTTTGTAGCTTAATGTTTTTCATTTAATTGTCATGAACTGCTTGTTGTTCACCTCTTTTGGATACGGTGCTCGTAAAGCCCATATCATATGGTGTAGAGATGTCATTAGAGAGATTCTGGAGGGTTTAATGAATATCTTGTATGATAAATTTTAGTTCGTATTGGGTTGTTTAGACTGGTTAAATGTGATTTGCTTTTCTTCTTTGAGACTATCCTTCAAGCTCTGTGCTAGCCACGGGCAGGCTGATCGGAGGCTAGCATGGTGTCATGGAACAGAAGAGGCGGAAAGGAGTGACAAAAAGTATTGTATGTGATTTCTCTGAACTAATTCTACAATACCAGTTTCCTCTAGCGTTTTCTCTCATAAAGGCCCATCATCACCGAAGAATCATAGGAGTATCTTTAACTCAGAAGAGATGCGAACTCTGAACCAAGATTGCCGTACTGCTTTCTCCTAGGGGGAACCCAGTTCCTCTATCACTGCACCAGCTTGGGGTTTCTTTGAGAGAGCCTCTGCCAGGAAAACTCTGTAAGCCTGCTTTGCAACGAGAGTTCATCAGCCCCAAAATATTCACCAGGCCTTTGTCTCCTTGAGAGAACACAAGCCACCTTCACTTCCCAGGACTCTACCACAGCATCTTCCCATCAGGGTGTCTCTTCAGGAGTTCCTGAACATACCTCTGTTTAGTCTCCATGTGACGTTGCACCCCATAATGCTTTATAGAAATATGCTGATGAGTGTAAATATGACACAACAGGAATGTGTTTTATGCTAGATATGCCATGTAACATATCTTTGCAAAGGTTATGTTCTACTGAATGCATTCATCCTATTCATATGCATTTATCATTTTTATATCTGAAGTTATGAGCGTTGGCTCTATGCTTGTATGTAAAGTGTTTGCTGTAGGAAGCACATAAGGCAGTTTTGGTCAACATAGTGTGAAGGGGTTATTCAAGGAATTGGGAGCACTTAGCTAACAATGGACCTTGGGCATCGCCAGTCCACATCGAAGCTTTCCTGGGAACGTTCTAACTAATGTAAACAATGGCGTCGGCCTGCAAAAAGCTGAATCATTCATAGACATGTGACTTGCCCAGGTGACTGCAAAACTCCATCTTGTTGAGGGGATTTTACACAGGAGAAGAGAGGGGTTTCCACCCACAAGAGAGTGACTATATAAGCCCCTGGAAACCTCTCCATTTTGTCTTCAGCTGGCTCAAGGGATAGCCTCTCCACCCCAAAGAGGTGCCTGAAAGAAACTGGAACGAAGGACAGTAACTACAGGGGTGTGAGTGATTGCAGGACCCAGACTAGGGTGAGGTTTACCTGTATTTAGTTTCTTACTTTATTAGGCTTAGACTTGCGTGTTTTTGTTTTATTTTGCTTGGTAATTTACTTTGTTCCGTCTGTTATTACTTGGAATCACTTAAATCCAACTTTTTATATTTAATAAAATCACTTTTTACTTATCAATTAACCCAGAGCAAGTATTAATACCTGGGGGAGCAAACAGCTGTGCATATCTCTCTATCAGTGTTATAGAGGGTAAACAATTTATGAGTTTACCCGGTATAAGATTTATACAGAGTAAAATGGATTTATTTTGGGTTTGGATCCCATTGGGAACTGGGTATCTGTGTGTTGGAGACAGGAGCACTTCTTAAGGTATTTTCAGTTAAGCCTGCAGCTTTTGGGGGACGTGGTTCAGACCTGGGTCTGTGTTTGTAGCAGGCTAGTGTGTCTGGCACAACCAGGCAAGGTACTGAGGTCCCAAGATGCCAGGGAAAATGGGTTTAGAGGTAGTCTCAGCACATAAGGTGGCAGTCCCAATGAGGTTTCTGTGACACAACTCATCACACTCAAGTTCTGCTTCACAAAGGCAGGAGCTTTTGAACTGCTCTGCCTGAAGGCTGCAAAAATATCTGTGAATAGTCTTCAGTACATGCATTTCCATGAAAGGCAATATGGTCCATTGGATAGAAAACTGGATTAGGGTTTAGGAGAGCTCAATCTATTCCCAGCTTTGCCAGTGACCTGCTGTGTGACTATGGGCAAGTCACTTCCTTTCTTTGTGCCTCTGTTTCTGCACCTACCCTTGTATTTCATGTGTCTGTAGATTGCAAGCTCTTTGGGGCAAGGACTTTTTCTTGTAACGAGGCACTGATTTTGATTGTAGTCTCTATTCACCACATTAATACAAATAAATAATAATAACGGTCCAATATGTCACAATAGATCCTGTGTGTGTGTTACTGGGGGCTCTCTACAGTATAACGTGATTAGATATGTTCATGCTGTATTTCATGCAATTGTAATTTTTTTCTTATGGGGAGTTTCATTCATTACAGGATAATGAATGATTACCTCTGCTCCTTGTCTGGCTACCTTCATGGTGTTTGAACTACAATTGGTATCCTATTTGGCAGGCTTGTTAAAGAGGTCAAAAGACAGAATAGGTCCGGAGACTGTCGAGCTGCACATCTCTAGAAGTAGATCCTTTTGGATTAGAGACACGTTATCAAGGTGATAGCAGGAAATAGCTCAGCTGCAGTCAGTTTTGTATTTGTTTTACATGTAGCTGAAGACGTTTCCTCTTGAAGGCTTGTAGCAGATCGCTGACTCACTGGCGCGCCGCCTCCTGCTGGTCATCCAGGAATTAGCTCTCTCAGCCCTGGAGCGCCCTCTATGGCTGGTGTCTCGCCCTCTGTTACCTACCCCTTTGCAGTCCCTTTATCTCCACCACGTATAGGCCCCACGTCCCTCCCGGACTACGGTACCCCTTACCTTGGGGTGCTGCCCCTCACCCAGGGAGCCCCACTCCTCTGAGCCCACCTCGCTTCAGTGACCAGTGCCAGTCTTCATCTAGCCCTTTTACTCAGGGGCCAACTGCAGACTGGAATGGCCACTCATCATTGGCTAGGAGGTTGGACCTGCTGCCTTTCCCTGCAGCCCCAGTACCTCCTTAGGCCTTCCTGTCAGGCCTCAGCCTGGGAGGTTGCCAGGCCTGAGCTCCCCAGCTCAGCATGCCCCTTCCCCAGCACTGCTCTGTTGAAGGTACCCTGAGCTCCCAGGCAGCCCGGTCTTTCCCACCCCAAGGCAGGAGTGAGATTGCCTGCCTCCTAGCTTACAGCCCTCTTTATACCAGCCCTACTGGGCCCGGATTGGCTGATACCTGCCTTCCCCTTATTGGCTCCTCGGGGCAGCCTTTTTCCAGAGTTGGTTTTAACCCCTTTCTCTCTGGAGCGGGGTGCTCGCCCCACTACAGGCTATAAATGCAACATCTTTCACCAGCCTCCGAAAAATATAAAGAGAAGAAAGTGCATAAATGTGGGTTTTTTTCCTTTGATCAAATAAAAAGAGACTTGAAAACCTCAAACTTTTAATACATCATCCGAGCAGAAGCAAGCCGATGGGCCCTGCGGTGTTTGAGGTATTTAGGTGCTACTTAGCTCAGTCCACATTTCCCAGAACTGGAGTGCTGGGCACTTAGTGGTGGCAAACTGTAATAATCAATAATGTTACTGAACAAAGATCATAGTGGCTAAAAACACTGTTCTGATTTTTATTTTCTTGAAGGCTCAGCTGTCCCAAGTTTTGGAAGAAGTGGGGACCCAGAAGCAAAGAGCAGATATGGTATGTGTTCATTTTCTTTTACTCCTTGTTTCACAGTGGTGAAAATATGATGTGCAATCATAAGAATGTGGATCCCGAATTCAAGATGTGAACAGGCAGTGAACCTTGCAAGGGGGAGAGTGTGTGTGTGTCCCATTAAAGAATATCACAGGTCTGGCCCCTTGTCTGTCTCCATATTGACTTGGTAGAAGCCCTGCATTCTGCTGAGATTACTAAATGCTGCTTCTCCTTCGAAAGCCTGGATTCTTCCTGGCAATTTGCCTTCTATTCATTAGCAATTCTAGAAGGAAAATAAGCATTTTACTTCATAATGAATCAGATATTTTCCTTGGGTGGCTGCAGTTTGTGTTAGATGTGACAGAATCCTCTGCAAACTAGTTTTTATTATTTGTTAATTTTTCATTTGCACTTGTCTATTCAGTTGACTCTAACCTTCTCAGAAACAGGAAATGGGCCAGAAAACCAGGAGAAGCGAGGTTGTGCACAATTCAGTTGCTTTACTATACGTGATCCTTCATATTCAGGAATGAATAAGACATCAACATTTAACCTTTCAAGTCCTTGTGGTGTGCAAATGAGCAGATCCCAAAGCTTCAGAATTTTTTTTATTGTGGACAAAGCTGCATGGTCCAGAACAAAAAGATAAACAATATAGTATTGTTTTATGTTAAACTGAGTGAATTTTAACAGTCATGAAAGTGAACTTGTAGGACTGGCAACAGTCAGCAGGTGCTGAAGAAACCTCTGGTCTGAAACCCAACTGCTATCCTGTTATCTTCCTATGGGCCTCCACACAACTCTGCTAATGCACGTTGGTCTTGATCTTCAGCCCTCTTGCTATTCTTGCAGTGAGTTGCCACACTTCTGTCAATGCCTCTTAGTTTGACTGTGTCATTCATTGCTGTTCCAATATTGCACTTTCCATAAACAGAGACTGCCAGTTGTGTCAAACGGTGCGGTGGCTGGGTGACGTGGACAGATCTTTTTGAAGGATTAGTCAATTTCACATTGACTCGAGTCAGATGTGAGCTGAGATCTCCAGAGAAAACACTATTAATTCCATTTTATCATCTAGTCTCTAAATTACATGGGCTCTCAGTTTTAAATTTGGTGCATTTAGCACTGGGCCCGTGCTCGCTGGACATATGAATAGAAAATTGTTACATCTTCCAGGTTCAGTGTGGTTTCTGTAAGCATCTCAGAAATGACTCTGGCTCCAGCTTTCAGTTGCATATCTCCCGTAGATGGCTTGGAGCACTAAGTGTGCTAGCAGATAAGATTGGGAAAGTTTAGTTCCTTGTGTTTACATATGAAAAGCTGTTGCACGCTATTGTTGAAGAGGGGGATACAGGAGTAAGCAGTGCCCAGTGTATACTCTTGGGGAGTTTTAATTTAACAGAACGCTGGAGGTGTTGTGGTCGTCCTCACAGAGCCTATGCCAGTCTGGTAGAAAGAGGCTCCTGACTTCTGGCCCTAGGCTATGGTAGTTTGGAGTATGGATGGCAGAGTGTTGAGATATGAGCTTTATTTAGATTGGTGAGTTTCATTCAGTAGACCAGAGAAAATTGTTCCATAGCATGTAACAGTCTGTTTTCTCTCTCCCATACTCATATCCCATTTGAAAGAAGCTGACTTATTGTAGCTCCTCTTCAGAACTGGAGGTTGGCTTTGCAGATGTTTTTCCTCCTTCCACAAATAAAATCTCCCTCTCTTATTTCTTTAGGGGTGACGTGGTAATTTTCCCTTTGGATGCTGCCATTCCATTTCAGACCACCTGAGGTCTCAAAGGATTGTAGCACTAGGTAATAATATACCAATCTCCTAGAACTGGAAGGGACCTTGAAAGGTCATCGAGTCCAGCCCCCTGCCTTCACTAGCAGGACCAATTTTTGCCCCAGATCCCTAAGTGGCCCCCTCAAGGCTTGAACTGACAACCTTGGGTTTAGCAGGCCAATGCTCAAACCACTGAGCTATCCCTCCCCCGCTCTCTGCTACTGAACAAATGTTCTCTCCTGGCATGTTTCTCCAACTCTCTCTCTCTCTCTCACCAAGGTGGCCTTATTTTCAGACTCATTTTAAATTGACACATCAGCAGATGTTTCCCTGATTTGGATTCCTTGCATCTCCTTTCCCTTGTATCCACCTCCCCATTATTTACCAATGATCTTCTTCTTGTTAGTTTGATGCTAAGCTTCTGTGGCTAGGAAGATACAAAAAGGCTGCTGCTTATCCTGTGTTCTGACAAATGTGGATATTGCTTTTCACCAGTTAGTCTCTGCATGAGCTTAGTCTATGGCTGTGAGTAAAATGGAATAAACACCTGTCAAGCACTATCACACAATCCAGCGGGTCTTTGGGTTGCTGATTGGGATAAGATGCTGTGCAGGTAACATCTCTGCAACCACCTTAATGAGTGCTAATAGTTCTCCCACACTGCTCACAGTGGTGAAGATGAACTGATGTGCTGTGAGTTCAGTGGTGTAACAGATTTTATCTCACCAATGGGTCGGAGTGGGTGTTTGTCTACTGTGGGCCCATGGTAGGTAACTCAATTTGGACATACTGATATTTAAAATCCAAGCACTGGGAGAGTGGCCTAGACTAGAGTGACTGCATGCTCTGCGCTGCCAGGAGGAGAGGGGCCCAATTTCAGGGAGACATGTGGGCCCAGAGAATTCTAGAAGAGTGGTGGCATGTGCCGCTTGCTGATAGTGCACCAAAATGCATGGTATCAAAAAGTGTAATAGACATGTTGAGTTAACTGACATAGTGTATTGCAGCACATGATTCAATTATTTCTCTGCTAAAAATCAGTTTACTACTGGAAAAAAAGAAATTAAACAGCTCCAGCTAATTGCAGTTGACAAGACAAAGGCAGTTTGACTTTCCAGTATTAATTAGCAAACCCATACTAATTAGCTTGTATAAGCACAATTCATGCTTCTTTCCCTAAATGCAATTAATATCGCAACTGAAGACGTCTCTGGGCTGTGCTGCTATCATTAACATACTTCACCCTAATTAGACATGGCCAGTAGTGGCTGGAGAAATGAGTTTGTGATTAAGCCATAAAACACGCTCTAATATTTTATACCCTTCAGGGAACTTGAACCTAGAATTTATTTTCTGATTTAATAGAAATTACCCCCATCATTGAGTTGTTTAATTATTTTAATGGAACTTTGATTTTCTTTCCCATTTCCTTTAAGTTATTTATTTCCCCTTATTTGCTTTTTTTGGGTGTTTGTGTTCCCATTGTGGGTGTGTGTTTTTCTGCAGAGGAGCTGTGTGGCATGTGATTACAGGATGGTCGGCAGCCAATCTGTCAGGACTTCACCAAAAACTGGGTAACCATTTGTTCCTGATTTTGCAAGAAAAAAGTTCAACTTCATTTGTTCTTGCTGAAAGCAACTTTTATTTTGTTCTTTTCAACCCATTTTTCTGCAAGTTTTGTTTTGTTGGTTATGTCAATGAAGGAGTTTTTGAAATAAGTTAGTACTCTGGAATAGCTTTCTCTGCAACTTGTTCGTATATCAGGGGATCGTGCAGTGTGCTCATCAAGCTAAGTTTGTGGTTCCAGGATCTTTATATGTGTGGCAATTTAGTTTAATGCTGTTTGTGCGCATATTGGGTTGACAGTGCATACATCTGATTGCCGTTTCCCCTTGCTGAGACATACACCCAAGTGTTCTTTGCAGGAAGTTTTGGTTTTTTGAATTCCTGACTTTGTTTCCCTTCACTCATATCCTCTTGTACTCATGACAGAATTATCTGGCTCAGGCATGTTATCCAAATAGTGGCAGGGGTCTGTGATCTCCATCTCCCTTTAGTCCCTTTAGCAGGTGGCATTTGTGTCTAGACCTTTTTCACCATTTAATCTCTGAGGGAAGTGATGTTGGTGTTTGGGTATCAAAGAAGCGTGCCTGTGTTTTCGTTTTCCAGAAGCACTCTGGGCATCTCAGGCTTTTGTCTCAAAAAGGCAGCATGGCTTCCAGGGCAAATGTGAGCTCTGAAGGCTTCAGTCTGGTGATTTGAAAAGATTCTTTTTTTACCTTCATACAGATTTAAGGGGCCAGGTAGGGGAGTCAGGAGTGTTGCTGAGCGGTATGGGAAGCAAAGGAGATTTGGAAATGTAACTAACAAAATAAATTAGAGGAACTGGAGGCCATAACAGAAGAAATTAAGAAAATGATGGGAGAGGGATAGAGAGAGAACATAGAAAGGTGAATACAAAGAGAGTGATTTACAAGCTGGGAAATAGCCCTGGGACCAAATTGTATAGTGAGTATGATGAAGGTGTAGCAATGTGAAGTGCCTTAAATTTCAAAATGCTAAACTGTATTTGTGTCTGTAGGGATAACCAAAATGAACACTTAATTAAGGAAAGAACATAGAAGAAACAGGAATAGTGAAACTGAAGTGAACAGCATTGCTCTGCAACAATTATGAACTTGAAAGAGACATAAAGATCATTACAGAAGCTGAGCTGAGAAAGAACCAGCGTGCACCAAGGGGTAGGCAGCAGAAATCCACAGATTAGAAACATTTAGTAAATGGAGGAGCCTACAAGCCTTATCTTGGATTTGATCTTTGAGTGAAATATCAGCTGAAACAAAAGAAACTCCCACATTTTAGTCTGTGTGTAATGGGAGTAATAATACAGAAGAGTGAACATCAAAATAGACCTATGGTGGGTAGCTGGGCATTAGGGCTAAGAAATAAAATATCCATTGTATCCATATTTAATAATGAAAGGTGATCAAACATGCAGTTAGGAATATCACCAGGACAACAAGAGTGATACAGGTGAAGGTTCTAAGAGACAGATAAAGCCTGCAGATCATCTACAAATAGCTGGCAGTTAAATCCGTAGGAATTAGAGCACTAAGCTGCTGCAGGTATAAATAAAACTGAAGCTAGTATAGAATCCTGAAGATCACCCATGTGGGGGGATGGCTTTAGAAGGACAGGGTTTTTTTTCCTTTTGTTTTTCAGACACAAGCTGCAAAAAAGGAATGATCAGTAAAATAGCTTAACATCTATGAGAATGCAAAGCTTTGGTTTCCAAACTAATTTAGATGACAACAAATCTCCGTAATATTTCTACAAGTCCTAGCTGCTTATACGAAAAACCCAAGACAGATGACTGCCTGGATATTCAACTTAGCAACAATGTGATCTTAACAGACATGTACTAAGGCAGTTTAGCGAACTATCCAGTGCTAAAATTGGATTGAAAAGGATGAATGTGGTTATAAAAATACAGCAAAAACTGATCCCAAATGAGATAATAACAGTTTAGATACAAAGGGGGAAAGAATGGTTCAAAATTTGAAAAAGTTCCTGATGGTTTAAGTATTTAAACTAGGCTTCTTTATACCTGGAATAACCAACACATATTTAAATTTAGATGGTCAAATTCAAGAAGTTAAGGAAGAATTAACAATATCCGTAACAGTGCCTGTGATACAAATGAAGGTCTACAGGAGTAGAGCAGAAGTGATAGGATCAATCAGTTAAGCAAGTTGTTGGTTGTGCTGTAGAGATCAATACAAGAATATTGTAATTTGAAACGGGGGGAATGAACAGCAGGAGTCAGAAGACAAGGGAGAATGGTAAAGAGGAGGATCCAATATCACCAATACCACTAGAACAGCATTGTGAACGAACCCTGCTCACCAGGAGAAATGTTAACTCCTCAATCATGTGCAGTGAATCTGAAAGAGATTGTTGTTTAGGATCCCCTGGTGTACCATTACCTAACTGCCATGCTGATTGGTGGACTAGAAACATGCATCTAGAGAGAGAGAGAGATACTTAAAGGAAAATATAAGACGGCGATCTTTCCCCTGCACACACTTTCTCCTGTCCTTATCCTTTAAATTAGGGGTATGATTTTGCACTTTCCCTTGGAGTTCTGTTCCTTCAGGAAGTTGGACTGATGGGAAGGGGAAAAAGCTATGTATTGTAGGAGGGGGAACTGATTTTTCCCCCCCTCCATCCATTCTACCTAGATATGGAGCCGTAGTTCTCATGGTAAATTCTTTCTTCAGGGAAGGGAAAGAAATACAATGATTCTGAGAATATATCTACCCTAGTACTATTCCTAGAAAAGAGCTCAGCCTCTGTACCCATTATAATATTCATAGGAAACTTGTCCCTCTCTATTCCCTGTGGAGTGGTGTATACTAACCTGTAAGGCATGGAAACAGCATCTATTTCTGACTCCCTGTTTTAGCAGATTAAATGAATGGTCCCTTGCAAAATTTCTTCTGCTGGCATTTGCTTTAAGTTCCATCTCTGGAAATTCATGCTCAGCACACAAGACACTGGCAAAATCAAAAACATCTGTTGTATATTACTGGGGATGGAACAAATAGAGACAGGGAAACATCGGGATCTTGAATAGGTGAATGTGAATAGGTGAATAAATCACGTATGACACAGGGAGGGGATCAGCATGCTGCACTTTCACATGCTGCTGTATCAGTGCTACTTTAATTAGGTTAGAAGAGGAGACTCTGTCATTCGATTGTACTGGTTTATTTCTGTTTTAAAAATCCATCTAGGCACATGGGATCAAACAGTACATTCTCCTCGAATTAAAAAGAAATAAACTGTCTGTTTAAAAGTCCCATTACACAAATGAACCTGCTGTTGGAACCATTAACATTAAAGTTTTATGGAACTCGGCAGTACCATTTGGTTTGAGCAGGACAGTTTACATTTTCTCATTGAAGACAATCACAGCTGACATGGGGTTAAGGACTTTCATGCAGCAGTGGAAAGGACTTGAGTAGTTTCCAAAGCAGAGAGAGCCTTTCTCTTTCTTCTTGGGCTCCTGGCTCCTCATAGGAAAGGCAGCTATGATATGTGAAAAGGGAAACTCGGTACCTGAGCTGTATGGTGATTTTAGCTGAAATGATGCTCTTGAAGGCAAAAAATGTGGCTGTGGTGATTCAGTCTTGCCTCAGTGCTTCATGCCCAGCCTTGGAAGCTTCACTGTAGTCTAACAGAGTTGTTGCAGTGTTGGCTTAATGCTGCATTTCCATCCAGGAGTCTGGCTGTAGTATCATAGAGTTGATAGTTATAACTTAGTATTATTTACATTCTCTGATCCTAACAATATTGTTGGGGAGCCTGCTGCTCTAGAGTAATGAAGTAGTACTTGCTTTATTCAAGATGCTTCTGATTGCTTGAGAGCTCTTGGAATCTCTGGTCATTTGATTCAGTTGTGTGGAGGTACAATTTCAGGATCCTGGTGATGCATGATTCCTTGCTGTCTTTTCGAAGTTGTCTCTCAAAATAATTCATGGGGACTTTCCTTTCTTTACCAGGTAGATAGTTCCCTAGTCACATATCACCTGGATTTTGAGGCTTCAGTCTTTTCTGTCAAAACTTAGGAGTTTGAAGACGATGCTCTTCAGTCTTTCAGATGTCTGAGTTGATAGGCTACTGCAGCCATGACTCCAGGTTCCCTCATTATGGGTGAAATTCACTTCTTCCAATGGACCAGTTCCACTGAAGTCCCCTTAGGCCCTATTTTGAAGGCTTTAGTGGTGCACAGGCCTTGTGTTCTGCACAGGGGTGAGGGTCATTCTGTAAGCGCAATCTCTCTCTGCACAAGGATAAACCGGAATATTGAAAACACTGCTGACAAGGAGGTTTCAGTCTGGGCTCGTCACCCATTCCTCCCTACTTGCTGAACGTGCTGTTTGTGAAAAGTTTGTTCAGTAAGTAGTACCTCTGCAAGCAAACCTCAGAGGACTTAGGAGGCTTTAATAATAAAACCCACCTTCTTTACATAGCTGATATTTCTGCCTTTTGGGAGTTTGTTATATAGCGAAACCAGTGAACTGATTGGGGTGAGATTTGTGTTCTCCCTAATGGACTTTCACAAACAAGGCAAACCTGACAATTAGCAATAGCAAAAAGGGATATTTCATTAATTAGACTGAATGAAAAACCTATAGACTTGAAAATCTGTCAACTTGGCTTTCCCACCTAGTACCAGCACCTGTAAAAGCATCTGCGGGAACTTGGTGAGGACGCTGAGGTTAGGACATCCCTCCCCCACTCTTGTAGACAACGACTGATAATCTCAAATGATCAGGGCCTCAATTTTACCTCTTCTTTGAAAGACATCATCTCCTACAGCATAGTGTCTACTGTGATTATTCTGGAATATTAGACTAGTGTTGTTTGAAAAGTGCCAGCTACTCATTCACGAACACCACTTTCTTCAGCACCTAGGTTTTCCTAGATCTCTCACTCAGGTTCTGACCAAACCTGACTGTGCTGAGCTTGTGAGTTAGAACAAGAACCCAGTGCAATGTGGCAGAACTGCTGGAAAAGGAAGGACGCACCTGTGATAGTGGGATTAGAATTAACATCTTGGCACTGTGGTCAGATGCTGCTGATACGATCAGTGAAGTTTCAGCTCGTGACTTTTCCATCGTTGTGTAATGACCCTCCCGTTAAGGATTGTCAGTGGAGACTGAACCCTTAATCATCAGGGCAAAAAACAGACAGACCACCACCCCCTAAGGCAACAGCACAACAGTAGCTGTAGCACTAATAAACTATTACCCTCTCTGTAACCCTTCTCCGAGGTATTGGCACCAACAGAAGTTGCGTTCAGAGAGGTTTAAGAGGAACGCCTAGGTAACAAACACTACTGGCTCCTCCCACTACCCAGGATTCCGGCGATCATTAAATACCTTCCCTGGCAGCCCGTAAAGGCACTGCTTTCCCACTCACAAACACTGAGTCTGCATACAAAACAAGGACAAATGTATTGGGGGAAAAGGGAATACAGCATCAACTTGGGAAAACACAACAGCATAATTATATGAATGATAAATAAAACACTCCTCCATGGTAATTTTGGCAGTAGTCCATTAACTCTGTTCCCTACGTGCTGCTGTGACCATCCAATAGGCAAATGTGCCCTTACCATGTCACTTTATCTTTTCCCCATCTGCTAAACCCCCCTCATGGTTTAGTGTAGTGCAAGTCCTGCGGTGCATTCAGACAGACACAAACCTGTCTCTAGTCCAGTCCCTTGGGAAGTGCTGCCTGGTCTTGCCCTGAGATGGCTCCACCTAACGCATCTGTAGTAATTTTTATTTGGCTGGGTACAAGGGGGTTCTCCAGAGTTCACTCAGCTCTGCTGCTGTCCTCTACAGCATCAGCCAGGATCCCTGTCTACATTGCACTGCACTGAAGAGCTGCCTCTTTTATCTGCCATTGAAGAGTTTTCTCAACAGCACAGGATACTCAGTGGTGAGGAACCAGTAGTATATGGGACCCCTGAGCAGAGTCCTTGCCACTGGCAATACACTCCTTGTCACAACACAAGGAACGCTTTCCCCTCTTCTGTCAGTTGTAATACACAACTCTGAGTTTGCATATGATGACTGTGACTCTCAAACTGGAGGAATTCTGGGTAGAAAGCATATGCAAATAAAGCTCTCTATAGCCATTCTTCCCCCTCTTTATCCATACATTGGATGGAGGAGGGGAGGGGAGGAGGAGAGAGCTCCTTCCTCTCTGGAGCTTCTGTGCATCTGCGGTTCTGTGTTGAAAAGCTTATGAAGATGAAGCAGCTCTGTGGCCGTTCTTCCCCCTGCTCATCAATAGGAGGGGCAGAGAGCTCCTTACCCTAGAACTTCAGGCCACAGGGCTCACATACATGTAGATTAGCCAGTAGAGGGAGGCATGATGCTTCTCTACAACCTGGTGAAGAGTATTTGTTTTACTTGCGCACATTGGTGCTGCGAGGAATATTGTGTTCCTTGTTAAGGGCAGGTGAATGTGGTCTAAAGGGTATGTCCTGCAGTGCTGAAGTAGATGATCTGTAACAGATCTTGCTTTCCACTTAAAAGGATCACATTTGAAAGCCTTGCTTTCCAAAACTTCATGTCTACTCAGAAACTGGGTGATGGTTCACAACATGTCCTGACCTTTACAATGCAGGATTATGACTGAAATGATGGCAGAACAGAAACACCAGGAATTTCCTCCTTTGTGGTGCAGATGAGTATGGGTGGAAAGCTTTATAAGATGTTCCCTGATTTGAAAAGCAAAGTCAATGCTCTTTAAATACAGAGCCTTTCTGTTCTCCATGCACTCTCATTGAGTCTGTGATGAATCATGTGCTATCTCAGGGTGACAGGGTTTGATTGTATTAGTTGGGTTAAAGCTTCTTCTAGAGAGGAGTGAGGACTTTCTGCTCTAGTAGGTTGTTTCGGAGAGGGACGGAGGGAGAAGTATCAGGTGTGAGTTCCTCGATTCTTCTGGGATTTCAGTTCTGTCTGACCTGGAAGAGAGAAGGAGCCTGGAGAGTGATTAGTTCTGCACAGAGAACATGCATGTAAACAGGGCACAACTTGAATTCCTTTGACCACTGCTCATCAGGGGAGGGGCAATAATCCTTAACTCCTTGTATCATCCTGAGGGATGAGAAACAGCTCTCAGATCCTTCTCCCTCCCTTTCCCACAATACTTATGAGCTATATGGGGGCAGGGCATTTTGCTTTCTTCAGAAAAAGATGCTTCCCCATTATTTATTTTGCCTTCCATCTGCGCTGTGTCTCTGTGGCATGAGAATAGATTGTCAGCAGTGCTTTTGGCTGCCAGAGGCGTGGTGGTGGTGGTCACAGTTGGGGGCGGGGGTGTGTCTCTCTGAACTGTTCTATCAGGGCAATAAAATCCTTTGGAAGAAGCTGCAAAACCTCATTTATCCACAGAGACTAGAAGATCATATAGCAGAACTCTTCCTATGACCTCTTGGTAAATAATGAATGGGTTCATCCTACCTTTTTTGGAGTCGCTTAATTGAGGCTGACAGCTCTTCGTTGTATTACAGGCTCTGGCTTGTCAGGAGAATTTTTACTTATTTATGGATATTTCATTAACCTCTAATGACTGGCTGTATAAAAGCAAGCTCTTGCCAGGCCCTGTCCTGTTGGTGCTGCTTCCAGTGCTAATATTTTATACTGCAGATCATTTCACACTTCCCCTTCCCCTTTGTACTGAGCCTAAGAGGTTATTGTTGATGGCAGTCAGAGCATGTGTCCCAAAGGCTGGGAAAACCCATGCTAAAGCAATGGTATTCAATGGTGTGTTGCTTTCTGGTTTTCTTTTTGTGACCACTTGCTTTGGTAAGGGTAGTGTTGATTGAAGAGGGCCATAGGCACACGTTGCAGGATAAAATGGGAAGGTCTGACCCAGAAGCGCCTGCTTTATTCTTTGTGTTGTGTTCCTTTTCTTTGCTGTAGCAAGAGGGTTTTGTGATGGCTCATTTCGTTGGAGAACTTGAGGGCTTCTAAATCAACTCTTCCACAAGCTGTTCTTGGGAGGGGTTTGAGGAACAACAGGGATGACTTCAAGCATCTGCCAGTGTTTCTTGGGGGCCATTGGAAGCCCCTGCTGAGAGAGCTGCTTCTTTCACATAATGCTAATTGGCTTCCCCGCACAATTCCTCGGCTTCCTATAACAGGGAATTCAGAAAACAGGCTGAGTATGGGCCCCAGCTCTTCCTCCTTCTTGCAGCCAAGACAGGAGTCAGAAGAATGCCTCCAGCATAGCGAACACCTGCAAAATTGTGGCTGCTGTGTTTGCAGGAATGGGAAAGAGCTTTGCTCAAACTGGCCCCAGTCCTGAGGGGGCTGCATTTGTGTTCAGGGAACCACCTCAGGACCAGATGTGTTTGAAAACTGAATCAAGCACTCAGTCTGCCAACAAGGGCTTCTTAGCTTCCTATGAAATCAAGCAAGGACTGACATTATCATGCATCTGTCCTGGGAGACAGAGGAAGCACAGAGCTGGAGTTTAGACTTTTTTCTTTCCCCTTCATCCTTTCTCCAGGTTAATTAGTTGAAATACATATGCTCATTGACAGTTTTCTCTAACCACTTATTTGATGACTTGCTGGCAAGAAAACTAATATGGAAAAAAACTAAAATAAGTGAATAAGTAAGCCACCATCAAATCACAGTTCTTTGGTGGAATGCATTGGCAGTTCTTCTGTCATTTATGGCTAGGAATAGTGCACAAAATCTATTGGGGCAGAGCAAACTTTGTACATGAGGAGGTGGAATATCTCTGCAGCCTCATTGGTGGTTTTGGTTCTGAATTAGTTACTAGGAGGCTCAATTTGAGCAGACGTCCCTGCTCCTTTGAGGGGTTTATCCTATTCTCTTGGGAAAAGCACCCTTTTGCTGCTTTGTCGAAAGCTGGGAGACTTACAATGCACTGGTGCGCCTGACTGCATTAGATGGGATTCTGGCTTACTGACGGCGGAAGCTTTGTCAGGTTCCCTGCAGAGATTGTTATTCAATGTTACGCTGTTCCTAACCAGGGGTAATGGGAAGGAGGTGTCAGCCATTTAAGTCTAATTACTCTGGAGCTTCTTTGCTCTCAGTGGACACCAGCTGTTTTGCTCTCCCTGGCGGGAGGAGCTTTCTGTAATAATTAAACAAAACAGTCATCTAAAAGCTGGTGAAAGTGGTGAAGCGGGTCTGATAACAGCTGAGAGGATCTGAGCTGATGAACATGGAAATGATCCCCCTGCAGAATGAGCTGTTAGAGGCTGGAAAGGGGGGCATTGTTTTGAACCTGGGTTGTTTCACAAGCTTTTGCTGACGCATGGCTTTGCAGATGGGCTCCATGGTTGGTGCTGGAGGGCACAAAACAGGCAATAGGAGATGGGAGTGCAGCTAAGCAAAGAGCAGAGAGAGGATCCATGTTTGCTGCTTTCTCTAGAAGTGAGAAGAGGGGAATACAAAAGAACTTGTATTCATGCCAAGCACTCGGGTCTTATGAATCTCCTTGTGCCCACTTGGCCTAGGCCAGCTTCTTCTAGCTCCATGAGGAGGGCGCCTCCTGTGTTTCCTTTTCTCAGGATGTTACTTCTCCCCTGGAAGTTACTTCCTGAATGTCTGATGTCAGCTTCCTTCCCCTGGAAGCACCTGATACTGCTTATCCCTAGGGTTGCCAGGCATCCAGTTTTTGGTCGGAATGCCCCGTCGAAAAGGGACCCTTAGCAGCTCTGCTCAGTAATGCTGATCGGGCCGTACTGCTGATCGGGCCATTAAAAGTCCGGTCGGTGGCACAGCGGGGCTAAGGCAGGCTCTGCGCAGCTCCCGGAAGCAGCTTGCATGTCCGGCCCCTAAGCGCAAGGGCGATCAGAGAAGCTCTGTGTGCTGCCTCTGCCGCCAGCATCGGCTCCACAGCTCCCATTGGCCAGGAACCGCAGTTAGCTCCCTAAGTTGTGGCCAGAATCAGAATGGATTGTTGTTCATTTTTTGTTTTGTTGTTTTTTTTTGCATAACTTCTAAGACTCTGCTTATAATAGTGGTCTGAGGTTTTATGCCCAAATATTAAACTCTTGGACAGCTAGTTTTACGTAACACACACGCATCTCTGTATGTATACGCACTCACATTTTTTCCAGTGGAATTGCATCTCTCTGCACCAGGGCTGAGTTGGGCCTATAAATTTGTTTGCAACTTCACCAATATGTCCCTGCAACATCTCAGGGTAGGAGGAGATGTTTTGGGGGAAAAGCCATGAACTGCCTTGCAGATCAGGAGCAAAGAAGGGCATGGGTGAAAGCTCATTAGGGCTCCCTTGGATTAGATCAGCTAAACTTTATTAGTTCATGTACCACTTTCTTTAAAATTGTGAAATGAATTAGGTGACTATCAAGTGCACGTACCACAGTTTGGGAACCTCTGGATTAGATGAATTAGTTAAAACCTATGCTGTGTTTTGAAAATACAAATGCTATTTCAGTGCTAAATCTGATGATTATTATAATCTTCCCTTTTGTGAGGTTGCTGGGGGTGGTGGTGGTGAAGAGTGACCTTGGAGCCAAATTTTAGATCACAAAGCTGTGGTTCGTTGCTGGCAGTAACAAAACCCAGTGTTCTCTGTTAGTTCAAAAAAGCAAGGCACAGAGGTAAGGTGCATCTGGGAGGAATGTTGTTTGCAATCGATAGCTGTTCCTTGACAGCTGAAGTAATTTTGTCATTTGTTTTTTTTAGGCTGTCCTGGCAGGAGGGGAGGGGTTGATTCCTGCAAGTGAACAAGTCCTGCTGATGGGATGGATAGAAACTGCCTCATAAGCAGGATCCTGGGGGTGGGAACCACATGACAACGAGGGGAGGGGAAGGTGGCTGCTGCAGGCGTCCGGCAGTGACAGCTCCTTCTCCCTTGGCACTTTATTCGCTTGTAGCAAGCGCTCCTAGTAATTACGCCTCTTAATTTAGGAGAGCGAGTGGGAGAAACACAAATTTATATTCCTATTAGCTTTAGAGATTGGAAATAGGGCAAGCGAACCTTCTCTCCGAGAGATTATATTTGGAAATGAAATAGAGTGACATTCAGTATAAACTTGAAAAATTGCTCTCTTTAACAGCAACAGGAGGAAAAAACCATATTGCATTGGAGAGAAGCTGAAGTCTGTGTGTGTGTATGTGTGTGTATTCACACTCACATCTGTTTATCTGTATGTATATATGCAATTATAGAGACATACATGTGTTTTTAGGAACCTATCTGTTGGAAGACTATTTAACCTTAGCCCTCCCTTCCCACTGATAAAGGACACTGACTTTGTTGTTACAGACCAATTCGCCTGTATAGACAGTGGGATTCGGGGCATGTCTGATCCAGTTAGCTCTTGTGTTTTTAAAACATTTATAAATGCGTTGTTGTTTTTTGCTTTGTTTCAGTCAAGTGTGAAATAGTTCTAAAGCACCATTATTTGGCCTCCAGTTTTTCTCCATGTGGTCCTCGTGCTCCATAAAAGCATCAAGGATTAGCTTGCCTAGGAAAAAGCCCTAACTAATCCTGTACCTTTAGCCCATTTCTCAATGGCAAGTCATATAATATTTTTGTAGCAAATACTGCTGTGTTTCTTTGAAGAAGAGTTGAGTCAAAGGTGAGCAACTTGCTGCTCAGCTGTTGAGAATCCAGTGCTGCTGGCTCTTCCCAAATGTTTTCTGCCCCTGATATTTTAGGTGACATTTGCATTCCCCTGTATGTTGCGGGTTCATGGTGAAGCTGGTAAGAGGCCTTGTCTTTGTACAGAAAAGCTGATCAGAAGGGATTGAGTATGGAGTTTAGAGCCTTAGTATTATTGCCATGTACCCAAATGACTATGGCCAAGGGAGAAGGAGCTGTTACCACCAGACACCTACATTAGTCACCTTCCTCTCCCTGTCATGTTGTTCCTCACCCCTAGGATCCTGCTTATGTGGCAGTTTCTTATCTATCCCATCACTAGGACTTGTTCACTTTTAGGAGGCAACCCCTCCCTTCCTGCCAGGACAGTCTTAAAATGGCTGTCACAAGGGGTGTGGGATCTTTGTTCAGACACCACATTTGTTTGTTTGGAGGCAACTTGAGACAGGAGGTCACCAGACTTGCTGCACTGGCACGTTGGAAGGGAAGTAAATAAAATTCATATTTATTGATGCATCCTTTATAGATGATTACAACTGATGTTACTAGAATAACTGACGTCTCAAGTGTCTGTCGGAGAGTGATGCATTTCATTTTCAAAGCTGAGTGTGTGGCCCATATAAGGGCCCCTTCAGAACCTAAGAATGGCCATACTGGGTCAGATCAATATCATGGTTCTGCCCTTTCCGGGTAAAACCTCGGATAACTTAAAAAATAGCCTGGCTTCTTCTGGAGCCAGTAATATATTCTATGGAATGGGGACAATTAGAGGGCCTAATCCTGAGCAGTTTGAGCTCCTGAAGCGCTCTTGGAAATAGTTTGAGCTTAGCACCTTTCTGGATCAAGCCTGTTATCATCATGCCAGGAGATGCAGTAACCCAGTGATGCATACCCACCCTGGGCTGAGATTCCCACTCCTGCTTTGGCCTCCCGTATGCCAGGTAAAGGGGCTGGAGCAGCATAAAGGAGCTCCTGAGAGTACATCTGCACTGCAGAAAAGATACTGTGGCAGCGAGGCTCAGAGCCAGACTCGGGCTTTCTCTAGGATACTGAAAATAGCAATGTAGATGTTCCTGCTCGGGCTCCAAGACACACCCTGTCACCAGGTTTAAGAGTCTGAGTGGGAACCTCTACGCTGCTGTTTTTAGCCCCGAAGCTCAAGTCCAACTCACCTGTAGGACTGGGTTCTGAGACCTGCTGCCATGTTTTGGGATTTTGGGTGGGGGGAAGGGTTCAGTGTAGAGGTGGGTCAGATGTTTTCAAACTGTGGGGTGCACCCCCCTAGGCGGGCATGGAGGCACATTTTAGGGGGACAAGCAGCAACACTAGCCAGCTTGTGCCAGCCCCCATTGGAGGACTGAGAGTGCCGCCTGCACCCCTGGACTCACCTCAGCAGGCCACCCAGATTTCCACTCCTGGCAGCCTCTGCACCTAGCGCTGGCTCTGCCCCCAGAGACGGTCACACGCACCACGCGCCACCCTGAAAACCTGAGGGCGGAGGGCAGAGAAGCAGGTATTGGCCTTGCTCTAGGGTGCATCCTGGCTGCAAGGTAGAAGCAGCTCGCTGCTGAGGAAGCCTTGGCTGTGCCATTATTAAGTATCTGTGTGTCTGAAACTTACAGGTGCCGGTAATTTCATTAAAGTTATGTTAAAGTCTGTGTTAGAGGTATGAGCAGGGTATCAAGAATATTTCTGGATGTGTCTATTTTTGGCTGGGGAGGGAGGGGCAACCAAATATTGTATCTCAAGAGGAGCTTAGCTCAAAAAGTTTAAAAACTGCTGACGTAGATGTACCCAAGAAGCCCCAGATCTAGCTAGAGGAGAATTCCCCTGGTGCAGGCTCTGAGTAAGACACCCAAAACTTGTCTTCCAAAGACCCCCTTGCAAGCACAGGGGTGAGGAGGATTTTGGGGTGGGGGGGGCAGCACGTAGCACTGTGGAGTTTCTGGCAGCATTGTGGCCCAGAAGAAGACAGGGACGGCTGCTGGGATTTAGGCATCCTCCTCCTCCCCACAGCTGTCTAATTTACACCGGGGATTTTTGTGGCCCCAGGAGCAGCTCAGAATTGGGAGGGCACAGAGGTTACTTAAAACCCTCTTACCTCACCCCACCACAAGCCCAGGTTGTTCATAGAGGCACAGCGCCGAATCTCACCTGGGTTCTAATAGAGCTGCCTAGGAGGTGGTCGCTGTCTAGTTACTAGAAGTGTGACACTAACTCCTTATCAAATAGGGCTTACACTGACACTGTGTCCTCCGGAACAGATATGAGCACGTGTGTACACACAGACACATCCCCCTCTCCTCTCCCCATTATACACTCAAACCCTTTCCCTCTGCACACAACAAACACATGCAACCCCAAACCACCGAAAACAGATTCCTAACCCCCCATCTTCTCCAAAGGAACCGGCAGTGATTTATTGGTTCATGTCAGTTAGCAGGTGGCAGTTGGACTCAAGGCTGAGGCCGCTTAGCCTTTGATAAATAGCATATTTACCAGTGCTCCATCTTCAAATGCTATCCACATGTGGCCCAGAAAGCAGCACAAAACTATAATAACAAACCTCATCCCAGCCTTCTGCAGAGCTGGGAAGCAGAGTGTATAATGAATGTTTTCCTGCTAAAAGTAGGTTGGAACTGAAGTCTGCTGCCAGTACCCGTTCCTTGATTCTCATCCCTGGAATTATCTAGAGTGCTTGCTTTATCCCAGCCATCTGTAATGAACTGAGCTCGGACAGATAAGCTCAGTAATCAGAAAATTGAGGGAAGCATTCCTCACTGTGATAATCTGGTCAGCCGGCTAATATACATGAACATTTTTACAGCATAATGATGCAGGAGGGCTTTTTGCTTCTTTCTTCTTTCTCTTTGCTTGAAAGGGTTTTGGCAAATGGTGGGAGAATATCAACATCTAGTGTTCCAAAGAGGATTTTGGCTAGAACCTCTTCCCCCGTCTTTCTCCTTTGCTTTAGCCCATGATGTATCCAAAGGGGCGGGGAATCAGGCTATCCCTGTCCCTAGCTATAATGCTGCCATGTTTTTCATGCCTTTCCTGCAGCACACAGGTGTGCGAAGATACATGACACTGGAACTTTGTTTCTGGCTGAGCAATGTGACTAGGCATAGCTCTGCAATTGAATGCATGTTCTTTTTGCCACCTACCCACTGTCCCCTTCTTGTAAAAGCAAGACACTGATACCAGTTGGCTGCATTTGGACCTAGTACATCAGTGCAGAATTATGATGCTCTACACGTCTAATCAGCACAATTGAAGGGTACTGTTTGTTAATGTGTTATCTCCCTGATGTTGAATACTGAGCCCTCTGTGTTCATATGGTTTGCATCTCTAATTAGGGTTGTGTTGCTTATTATTTCCCCTGTAAATGGAAAGCGTAGCATCTGGCCATAGATTTATGAGGGGGAGTTAGCGATCAGGAGGTACAAGACAGATGCTGAAGGAAGAGCCAAAGTGTGAGGAGGGGAATAGGTGTACAAGAACAGACAATGAAGAATGAGTGGGGAGGGTATCCAGGCTGGGAGGAGACATAACAGGGCCACAGGGTGTCTGAAAGTTACTTAGGCTCAGAATTGGTTGTCTCTGCTTAGAATGCCTGAGGCTTTTTGGATAATAGTTTAATAGCAGGTAAAATATACCATTTCTCCCTCCCCTTTGCATGGACTTTTGGGCGCTGGATGGGGGACACAGATTTGCATAGTCAAAGGAGACCGAAGCGATTTCTACACATTCCTCCCTCTGCTCCCAGCCTGACAGTTATAGGGCCTGAGTAAGAGATTCCATATGCTCAGATTGTGGCTTGGTTTCCCAGCATAAAGGGAGCTGAGGCAAACTGTTTTCTTAATTCTTCATCCACTGTTTCTCCCCCCACCCCACCTGGGCAACTTGTATCTGAAAGGGCTGGAAATTCTCCCCTGTCTGGTGGGTGCAGTGTAGAAGCCTTGGACAGAAGTTGGACTGGCCAAGGCAATCTGATCAGCTTATTTCCTCTGGGCGTTATTGGTGCTAAATGAGGTTGCATTGCCAGTATAGAACTTCAGGTGCTAGGCAACTCCTAGTTTCATGCAGAGAGTTCTCCACCTCGATTTACTCACCAGGGGATGGATGGGGAAATATTCAGAAGAGGAGCAGTGGCTCTACTTGAACGATATCAGTCCTCCCTCCCCTCTCCCATACAGCCTTTGAGCAAATGTTGGGAGAGATAATTGGAGGTGTGGCAAGAGAGGGTGTATTAACTGGGGAGCTGGTACTTGGCACATGTAAAACTGTTGTATTTCACAAAGTACGTTGGAATGATTTCTATACTGAGAGGGAGCTGGCTGTGGAGCATTAAATGGTTGCCTCCCTGCTGTTTCTTAACATCATATTATGAGGTGAAGTTGGTTTCCAGTTCTGTTGTCTCTAAGCTGAAGAACCACATGACGCTGGACACAGCTGCCTGATGGAAATGAAGGCACTTATGTGCCAGTAGGATCATAGAATTTGCTGTCGTGGGATGGATTGTGAGCCATCAGGTTGTTGTAAATGCCTGATGCTTCCGAGGAAGGTGAAAAAACCCATAATGCATCTGGCCAATTGTACCTCCATGAGGCGTACTAACGATAAATTCCTTACTGCAAACTTATATTAGAAAAACCTGTGTGCCATGGCCCATACTTCAAAATATTGAAGTCCCAGGACTTCTTACTCCCTGGGAGTCCTGGGCATTCAGCAGTGTGCACCCATGGCTGTCATGTCTCTGATAGATGAACTAACCTCCTGTCCTATTCCTACAGTTGGAAGTGGAGCTAAAGAGCCTGAAGTCTCAGGCATGCACAGCAGCTCAGAGCACCTTCATCACTACTGAGGAAGTGAACGCACTCAGGTGAGCATGTGCTAGGAGCTGTTCCTTCTATTGGTTACACAATTGGGGAGAAGGGAAAGGACCAAGTTGATGTTATAAAAGGAAACAAATGCTGCATCCTCATTGTTTATTATTTCTATTATTTCTATATCCTAGGTAGCACCTAGGAGCCCTGGTCATAGACCAGGACCCCATCTGTAAAAATGTAACACTGACACCCCCCAGTCGTCAGCAGGCAGGATTGAACCTGGGACCTCTGGAGCTTAGTGCATGAGCCTCTACTGCATGAGCTAGGTCTTAGCTAAGGCTGTAGAGCAGACTCATTAATCTCTAAGTGGTCTCGGTGCCACTACATGAGACAGAACACCACACCCAGGTGGTGTGTGTGTTACACAAACACACAACAAAAAGAGAGCCCCAG
This sequence comes from Mauremys mutica, assembly GCF_020497125.1. NCBI lineage: Eukaryota > Metazoa > Chordata > Testudines > Geoemydidae > Mauremys > Mauremys mutica. Next base: position 74,936,118 of record NC_059082.1, on the reverse strand, counting down.
GAAGCTTACAGTATAAGTAACTAAGCTTTAGGGCTGGTCATTACACTGATCTTTTCCTGATAGGATATTTTCATAGTAGAATCCTTCTTTGTCCACCTACCTTCACCTCATGCACAGGTCACCCCCCAAAACCCCATAAGAAATTCCAAGAGTCATGGAAAAGCCCTGGGGTCTCTATCCTTTCTTACACGTTTGTCATTTTCAGACCGTTTTTCCACCTTGGGTTTCTCCATGCTCTGTTTTGGAATCTGCTTGAGTCTCTTGCCCTCTGTTAATTCATGTTGCAGCGGCTCCTTCATCACCCCATTTACTTCCCTCCCTGTGCAACAGCTTTGCTGTTTGTTTTTTATTTTTACTTGCTCTGGACTTTAAGTACAGGACCTGTTGGCATCCATGGAGAGAGGTTTAGAAACAGCTTTTTGTAATACTGATGTGCTTCCAGTGCAGGAGAGAAAAGAAAAATGGTTCCCCTAGTGTGCAGTTGCAGATGGCAGAGGGATACATGTTGTGATTCAATGAGAGAGAAGTTACAAAACAGCATTTCAGCAGAGGATACATAAGCACTTACAAAAGCTACAATGAAACTAGACAACCTTTCAGTGTATTTATTAAAGTATTTACAGCTCCCATTCCAAGGTAGGTGAAACAATAAATACTGAGCGCAGAAAGTTCATCTGTATCTAGAATGTTTTAATAAAGTTCCTTCTTTTTAAACTGAGCCAATCTGTTTGATCTTGACAACTTGCATTTGTTGTTCTGAACTGATGTGAGATTTTGGCTGGATTTCCTTCTCTTAATTCTTTTCTATTTTCAGTTCCATCATTGTAAAAGTATTGCTGCCTCTCAGGAGCGAGAGCAGGATTTTGCAGGAGGCACAAATTATTGGCCTGCATCTTATGGATTTTCTAAATTTCCCCCTCCCTGCCCGGCTTGTTTTACAGCTCTAGAAGGGTTGCTCAGTATTAGAATGGAATGGATTTGAAAATGGCCAGTGTTCAGCTAAGCTGTTCTAATACAACAGAGAGCTCTTAAACTGCCCTTTGGGATGTATTTCTCAGGGACAGCTCCCACAAGACAGAGTGGCAGAATTTTGGAGGCCTCTCTCCACCAAATCTTCTTTTAATGAGATGGTACCGTAGGTCACACCGTGATTTTGTTCCCTCCTCCCATGAGGCTAAATCAGTTCTTCCTAAATCCTTATTCATGATGTGAGTGTTGGTTTGAGACTTGATCTCATTCTGCCTTTCGCTTTCTCCGGGGAGCACATAGGACTAGCCTGAAGCATGGTGTTTGCAGCGCTACAGGGGTGTTCAAAATCTCTCCAGCAGCAACAAAACTCATCCCTTATTATGATTAATATTATGCTTCTCTATCAGTAAAACCAGCATCCTGTTTGCTGTCTTCTGGGAGCTGGAGGCTTTCAGGATGTTTCTACAGTAACTCCCCAGTCTCCCCCCTCTCTCCTGGTTAGTATGGACTGCAGCACCCTTTCCATTTAGGAGCAATTCCAGTCTCTCTATTTTCACCTCCAAGATTCATTATTCAGTGTTTATCTTCATTAAACAGCATTTGCCATCTATTAACTGAGCAACTTCAAGGACAGCAGAAAACAAAATGAAACAGCTGGATTTCCACATATCCCAGGACTTCATGAGATTGCCGATGCCTTCCTTACAGTGGAAATGGATCTCATTTCTCACTTTGTCCATCTTTTCCCTGGTTTGCAAACCTAGCCCCTGAACTGAGGCAGACTTCACAAACGCACCGGCAGATCCCTTGCAATGATTTTATTACTGAGCGCTAGTAGTGTGCTAGGCGCTCTGCAAGCAGAGGAAGCCCCTGTCCTGCTCTTTAAGGCATGGCGGTCTAAATAGAACTCCAAACTGTGGTGTTTGGGTTTTTTTTAAGTGTGAGTCCTTTGCCTGTCAACCCCATAACTCTGCTTCTTTCATTTAAATTGTGCCTGTGAATTCAAATAGAGTGTCCCCAGCAAAGCCATTTATATTCTGGAACAGTTCTCCAGTGAGGGAGCAATAAATTGAAGGCAGAATTGAAAGCTGTGTCAAGCTAAGAGGCCAAGTTTCTGCGGTTGCCTCTCATAGCAGCACCGTCCTCCTCCCGCCCCACCACCCATCCACCACAAACACTTCCAGGACCACACACTGCTGCAGCTAGGGTCATCTGAGACATTTGACCTATAAGATTATTTTTGGTAGATTCCCAGTGTAGCTAAACCTTCTTTGTTCAGATGGAAGTCTGTCATTGGACCATTTTTTGTTGCAAAGGTGGTGCTGGTGTATTTAGTAAAATACAGAACATGTTCTAAACCCTGATGATGGTGATTTGGCGGCTAAGCAGGCCTGAGTGGTGTGGCTTCTGCATGCAAGGATGTGAACCTTGGTTTCTTTTCCTTTCCACAATGTTATGACTCTTTTTGCAAGGTGGATGGAAACAGTATAAAGTTGCTCACTTGGTTTCATCCCTTCCCTTCTTGCTGCTCAGCATGTGCAAGTTCTGTGGGCCATGGGTTTCTAACAGAAAACACACACTGTATGAAGTGTTTTCTTTTAGCTGGAGGTGTCTTCAATCTGGGGCTAGTGGGCAACTTCCCATCCCCTTCTCCACACAAGTAGATGGACTGCTCTGCTGCTGCAGTCTGTTTTCTTCTCAGAAGCAGCCTACTCCAAATAACATTGTTTTCCTTCTACTTTCTGTCCAGCAGAACATGGACTTCTCTTCCCTGCAGAATTAAGGAGAAAGCACTTTGTTTGTGGCTCCAGAGTTACCCAATCTAGGAATGGGGTAGTGTTCCACCTCTCCTGCTTCTGGCACCCCCCATGCACTGGGGCTGGGGACCAGTAAAGAGCTGTAAATCATGAGAAATTTTCACAGGGTTCCCCCTTGCATGGGGACCAGGAATAGTTTGTTGTGGTTGTCACGTTTCCAGAGGTAGCTGCACCTTCCTGGGCACTTGTGATCCTCCTTGTGGCCACCTCACTTAGATCTCAGGCCTCTAGTCATCTTTCTTGAGGTGGGATCTCGCTATCCACTCCCTCCTGACTGGGGTCTTAGGCTGCAGACTCCTCCAAATCTCTAAGATTATCACAGCAGGTCTGACTTTAGTTCAGCACTCATAAGTTTTGTTCTCTCAGAGGCAGTGACGGAGTTCCTGGTGACCAGCCGGGTGTCCCAAAACAAAGTACTATTTATTCAGAACAGAAGCGTTACAGAGAAAAGGCACCTTACAAACAGTAAACATCTAGCGTATCAGGTGTCACCATCTTCCACATGGAAACCCTGTCAGTTTCCAAAGTACTGCAGGGCCTGCCTCTCTCTGTCACAGTCTCGTGTCCATTCTTGGATGAAATGTGAATGGCCCTCTCCAAGGTCAGGCCTGTTCTTTGTTTATCAGGCCTCTTGAATCAGGTCAGACCTATACATGCTATTTCCCTTAGGAGATGAAATTTCCACAGAGTATTTACCTGCATTAGGAATTTGCTCTAATTACCCCCTGCCGTCCTGATATTAGTTCTTGCAGAAAACCCTTTGGCTTCCCCCATTTAGCCAGGAATAAACCACTAGCCAACCCATAAAGATACATATAGCATTTGTAAAATCAATATAATTGTTTTTAAATATTCTGTGTGTCCATAGCTTCTCTCGTAGTGGACCCTGGCAGAACCCGTCACATGGCTGACAGCAGGTGGGTGGGTGTGATAAGGAAGGGAAGATGGGAGGGGTTTTGGAGGGTGGGAAGGGGAATCAGGTGGGGAAGGAATAATTGTGCCCTCCCCTCCTTCTCCATTACAGTGTTAAGGTTTTGTCTACGCTATCAAGTTTTGTCGATAAAACTTATGTCGACACCCAGAAGTTGACAAAACAAAAATCGCCAAAGGGTGCTCACACTTGCTCCTTCTGTCCACAGATCATGTCCACATTGTGTGAGCAATGCATTGTGGGTATGTATCCCACAGTGTAATGTTGTGGGAAGGCAGAGCTGATTGCTGCACATCTTGGGAGGATTCCCTCCCAGTTCTCCCAGAGCCTCCTCAGCTGCCAGGAGCAGTATCATGAGTAGCTCTGTGAGCTCTCCATGCTGAGGAATGTCACGGCAACAGTCTCTCCTTCCCGCCTCCCTGCGACAACAGTCTGCCTGCCCCTGTGTTCCTAGTGCAGGGCAGAACAGGAGCATTCCAATGATTTGCTCTTTGTTCCCCAAAGGGAGCAGCACACTCAGCTGTCAGATACTTCCAGCAGCTTTGCAAGGGGAGGGGTGCATGCCTGCAGGGCAGCAGAGATCAAAACACTGAGCAGAGCATCAGGGCAGGCATTGTGGGATACTGGCGGAAGCCAGTTCTGTTGGCAAAACAAACAGCAGTGTCTACACTGGCTCTTTGACAGTAAAGGGAGGGGAAAAGAAAAAAGTCTCTCATGGGGTGAAAGTTTTTTGTTGCTGAAACCGGCCGTTTTTCCCGACAAACGTCACATTGCAGGGTGTACGCTCTCACTGTTTTGTTGCCAAAAGGCAGTTTTTGGCGACAAAACTTGGTAGTGTAGACAAAGCCCTAGAGGAGCTGTCCCTGTGGGGTTCCACACGACCAGTTCACACTGCTGCTCCTTGTTTGTGGGGGGTGTCTAGTCATTGGAGTCTTGCCTGCTGCCAGTGGGGATGCAGGAACTAGGAACACGACTGTACTTACATTCATTCTCTGTACAATTTGCCATCACAAATTCACTGTGGCAGAAAACAGGTGGAAGAAGAATACAAACTCTCCAAATTGGAAGGTGGGGAAAGAAACCCCTCTCCTCATGAGGGAATTATTTTCACTGCTAACGTTTACCATGGGCCTCAGCACACCATTCACCTTCAATCCAATGTGCCCACTCTCCTGGACTAAGCCCAACCCCACCAGTTAGCTTCTCTCCTGAAGGAACCTGAAAAATGGAAGGGAACCATCAGAAGCCAGGGAAAGGAGTGGGAAAGGACTGTGTGCCCCCAGGCATTTCCATATAAACTTCACTGTTAAAAGCTAACTTCTGAAAACAAATGCAGGATAGTCACAAAGGACAAAGAAATCCACATTAATCCCCTAAATCTGTATTCACATCCTGTGAGGGAGTGAAAGCTTTAAAAAAAATCTTTTGTCTCCTTTTTCTTTAGTATGGAAAGTAAATTTTCAGTGAGAAGCTTGAAAGACTTTATCAGTTTTTCTCCTTCTCCCCTCGAGAACAAAGTGCTCTTTCGTCAGCCCATTTATAGCTCTAAATGTGAAATTCTTTCCCAACTTTATTACTTCCGAGGAGACAATAAAAGCCAATATTAATGCTGTCATTCCACACACCCCTTGTCCCCTATAAATCATATTTGCCATATTCTTCAGATCTCATAATGGGAAAGGGTGGTCAAACAATTTAGTTTGTTGACCACAGGGTATAACAAACCGTGTTTTAGTCAGTAACCCGTTTTACTTGGGTTGTGATAAATCTGGAAAAACTGTTGTTTTAGAACAAATAAATAAAAGTAATACATTAAAAACAGCTTTAGTAAAGACTTAAGTGGCAACAGCTGAAGGACCTTTTCAGCTGGAACAAATCTGAACTTTTTCTTTCTGCTGTCAAACAGAAACTTGAGTAAATCCTAAGTGTTGTCTATGAATTTAGTGAGTAGGTAGAGTTACAGTGATTCAAAAGAAATTCATGTTCTTGCCAATGCCTGTTAGTCACACTTGCTGGAAATCTCTGCTCCATTCCTAACACCATCTCATTGCCATCTGGATCCCTTAATAGTGTCTTCTCCACACGTACATTTTCTGTTCCATTCAGTAATTTCCAGTTCAGCAGTAGCTTTTCACAGATGGGGCATACCGTGAGAGGTGCCCCTATCAGTGGCAGTACTATGCTGCCAGTCACACTGTGCTGTGTTATATCTGCCAACATTTTAATCTTATAAATAAGGACAATAAGGAGAAAAACAGGAGCACCTGTTAGCTCCATTGGACTCTGAGAGCTTTCTGGAAGGAGAGAGTTGGAGAAATACTTCATTATTTCCTGCTTAAAAAAATAGGACTGGTCAGTCTGTCTGCCTCAGGTGTTACTATGGCACCCATTACCATAGCATATAAGCACTTCCCAGATAAATGAGATTTTCATGGCGAGGTCTCTCATGGACTTCATGGTTCAGCCTTTCCTGGAAGAGGCTTTGTTGGAGATGTAGGGTTTTTTCCTTTGTTGTTTTGTCCTTCTAAATTGAGACAGTGGTATATATGCTGTGTGCCCAACACCAGAATGATTCCAGCTATCTGGAATTGGAAACACATGCAAGACCAAGATACTGGGGTAGATACATAGGTCAGAGCAAATGCAACTCCTTGGTGATCTTTCACTAACTAGATCTCCCACTTAGAGCTTGGGAGACAGTGTCAAAATATGTTGTGCCTTTAGAGTCTTCTCTTTTGAGTTACTTTTAGTTTCACTGCATCTGCTCCAGGAAAGCCCTGTAAGAGATTTGAAGCAATCTTGTCAAGAATTTAAACCGTTGCATGTTTTCAAGCTTCTCTGTAATGAATGAATTGGTAGATATTCAGTAGTGAATTTCAATGATGCTTCTTGCACCAGTAAAACTCAGCATTTTATAGTATCAATATTGTAGCAAGTAAATGACATTTCTTTCCTCCTCCCACTGAAAAGCTGAATTTGTATTCAGTCTAGGTCAAATGTTAAATTGATAGGTGATGGTTCTGAGCCTCTTTCTAGTTTACTTTTTGTCTTTCCTCATTTGAGTCTGTCCTGGGTTGTTCTCCTTACTTGCAAACACCTGTAGAACAGCTGAGGAAGAGTAACTCTGGTGCACAACTTGAGACGTGAGAATTGGGGATAAAATGGATGCCACATTTTTTTATTGTTGGCACCTAGATGGGTGGAGCACAAGGTTAACACTGCCTTTTTGCCCGTTGGAGAATCCAAATACAACACTAACTGGGCCCTGAGTCGGAGTTTACTCAAATGAAAAATTTCAATGATGAGTAATTATCTTCTCTGGTAGTTTAACTGCCAAATGCAAGTGCTCTGCTATGTTTATATATCCCATGCCTCTCTCTCTTTGCCACTGGGAAATACTCCCATGGGCTCTTCAGGAAAGACCAAGTAGCACAGACTGTTTGCCTCTGGTTCTTAGTATCCCCCAGTGGAGATTCAGGGCACGTTATAGTGTCAAACACAGGCTAGCGGAGGAGTGGCCTATAAATAGATATAGTACTAATGAGTCTTTAAAAATCTCTCTGGCACTGAGAACAGCAGTGCCGGTCCCAGTAGCCAGCACAAGAGACAGGCCATTGCTTGGGTGTGGAGGAGGGGTGCCAAGTCAGTAAAGAAGAGAGATTGCACCCTGGTTCTCCATTACAATGGGGGTGGGGAGCAGGTGCCTTTGGTTGCAGTCTGTTGGGGTACTTCTACACTGCAATTCAAAACCTGCGGCTGGCCTGTGCCAGCCGTCTCAGACTTGCAGGGCTCGGGCTAAGGGGCTGTTTAATTGCGGTGCAGAGGTTCAGGCTCAGGATGGAGCCCAGACTCTAGGATCCTGCGAGGCAGGAGGGTCCCTGAGCTTGGACTGGAGCCAAAGCCTGAACATCTACATGGCAATTAAACAGCCCCACCACCCTGAGCCCCGCAAGCCCAAGTCAGCTGGCACAGGCCAGTCACAGGTGTCTGATTGCAATGTAGGTGTACCCTTAGATGCTCCATTGCATAAGTGCACCTCTCTCTCTTTGCAGAAGGAGGCAGAGTGAAAATTTAAACAATTGAACAATTCAACTGGCTGAATTTTCATAAGACAACAAGTGAAAAATCTCATTCAGTGACCAGAGGGGGAAAACATTAGACAGACTGTACTGCAAAATGGCAGACATCTCAGACTATAACATAAACCTTCTGAACGCACATTCTCTATGCCACTAGAACAGCACCAGTGTATAAAGCACCACATCTCCCTGGGCATGAAATTAAGGACAGGAATCAGTGATTAAACCTTGAAAGTACATCGGAAATACCATATAAGCATCATGGCTCAACCATAATCTAGTTTCAGCTTGATCCTTTTTCAAACCATGCTTTCTCTGGAGAGACATTTGATACTGGAGGGCAGCAGGAGCCCTCATCTGGTGCCACAGTGCAGAGTGCTTGTTCTGTAGGAGGCAAGAGATAAACATAACCCTTTAGTTTTGGAGGGTGGGTGGTGATGAGAGATTTATCAGAGGTTTTGAGCCAAAATGTGGCATATTGAATATGAGGATGTCATTGACTCTGAACGTCCTAGGTATCTGATCCTGACCTTCAGTAGCTGCTATGTTGTTTCCTTACAGAAAAAAATCTCTCTTCCTTTGCATTGTCCTGAAGGGTTAAAAGCACTTTTAAACATAGTGTGAGGAGTAACTCTAAGTTACATCTGAAGATGCTGTCATACAGCAGCATCTTCTGGAAAAAGTAGGTGCCCAGGATGTTGGTGGTTTATATGTAATGACAGATGAGAGTGCCTCTCACCCTTTTCGCCAACCTCTTTTTACCTGAGTGATGTATGACTTTTCAGTGTCTAGAACGTTATTAAATAGCTTAATGTGTTTTTTCTCTTTAAAAACCAACCCCACACACTCTGAAAAAACACCTCCTCCCCCAAAAATGAACATTTAGCAAGAACAAAGAGGAACAGAAGATTATACACATGTGACATGGCCAAGGTAACATTGGTGTAGGAACTGTAAATATTGAATTTTCCGATGAGTTGCTCTTTTACCTGTGTATACTTAATGGTGCAATAATGGTGTTTTATTCTTTTCTTTTAATGTGGTGTCTTACCATTGGAAGAATATTTTATGGCAGGTGTGTGATTTCTGTCTTTGGGTCCTCCTTATTTTACTCTTTCCAGTGGTGGGACTAAAGCAAGGTTAGAGCCTTGGGAGTTTCAGTGTATTTCTCCCTCCCCTCCTCTTTACAGGTTAAAAATTGAAGAGTTGGAGGCTGAGCGAGGGCGGCTAGAAGAAGAGAACAAGTCTCTGGAAATGAAATTGGAAAAGCTCACTCTCCAGGTAAGAGGTGGGGCAGGGCCAGAAGGGCTTATTAGCTTGGCACAGTCCAGCCTTGGTGGGCGGGTATACTGACAAACTTCCTGAAGTTCCTTTCACACTCCACAGATCTTTCCCCTTCGGTCTGGGGAAGGATCCCGCAAGAAGCCCAAACCGAGCCCATCCCACACACCCGTATCTGTGTACGATGTTGTCATATTTTGGTGATGTATTCAGGCATGCAAGAACAGATGCTTTTTCCAGTATCCTTGGGTAGAACCTCTTCTGTTTAGAAGTCTCTGAACCGTTGTCTGTACTAGCAAACTTCATAGCCATGACTAACCACTGCTGCAGCTCTAGCTCTGGGGGCTGTTGTATACACTGTGTTTTCCACTATGATGACAGGTTGATAAAAATGCCTCTGCGCTGTTTAAATTACAGCTTCCCACCATCATTACCATTAGTGCTGAGCAAAGCTCAGTAGCTTGCGGCCTTATCTGTTAGGAGCTATTCAAGTCCAGAACATGATGATGTGGTATGCAAGGAACAAGTTGTAGTGGCAGTGATCCACACACTCTTCCCAAGAGGAGGAAGGTATGAAATCTGAGTGAAAGAAAAGCTAAAGTGCTGATTTCACCATGGCACGGCAGGATTTTCCTATCTTTTTGCTGAGGCTGATGCTTCAGCCATCTCATAAGCAAGAGTTTCAACTTTTTTATTCTGGATACAGCAGTGAAGCCTTCCTCTCCCTGAAGCTGGCAGCAATAGAAGGAGCTGTTTACTCGGGCTGCTCTCGTGTCTCCAACACTGTTACTCTGTGAAGAGGGAGGGGTGGGAGTGTTGCATTTAAAGCGTCTTCTGTTTGAAAGAAGCTGAAGTGAGCGAGAAGCGAAGCCTATTTTGTGCTTAATCAAAGGCCATCCTGCTCTGAGCAGTGTTATCTCTCTCTGATGTGCTGAACAGCCCAGCCTTGTAACATTTCATTCTTTTAATTTTTCTTTCTTTCTCTCTTCTCCCCTTTTTGTGTAAATTGCTTTATGGTGGTAGAAAACCTGCAGGTTTGAAATTACCCGAATTTCAGACAGACCATTGATTTTATCTTGACACCTATTAGAGGCAAATCAAATCTCTTTTTTATTACCAATTCCTGGAGACGGGGGAAGTGACAGCTTTGATAAAGCGGGGAGTTGAGAGCTGCTGAGCGCCTCTGCCGAGCCGTGGTTAGCGCGAAACCTGTCACCCAGCTCTCCTTTAATTGGGTTTCTGTCATCAGAAGGAGATGAAAACATTGGGTTTGGTGTTCTGATGCTCCAGTCTCCAAACATACACAACAGCAGCTTTGGTTTGAGAGCAGGTTACAATTCACTCAGATCACATTTAATCTGTCCCCACTGCTTCAGGGTAGCTGCCAGCTCCCAGCACTGGGGCATCACCATTCTGGCCAGAGTATTCACTGTTTTGTTTGGGATTCTCAGAGAGATCTAGTGTTTATAATCAGTGTCAGCAGTGCCAGTAGCCCAGCCCTTGAGATGCTAAAAGCACCAAACTTCTAAGGTCTGTCTGCAGCAGGAAAGGTTCAAAGCCTTTCATATAGTTTTGCTAATTGTCTTATTTTAAGACAAGAAGTGGGTGGGTAGGTGTGGTCATTTCGGTAGCTGAGCTCATTTAATGCTGTGAAAATGATGTAATGATAAAGGCAGGGATCAGGACATCAAAGACAAAGCTGAGACAGAGCCTTCATGTTATAATAAAACCACTGGCCCACCATGTAAGCAGACTGTGGCGGTGCAGTGACTGTTGTATTCTTCACAAAATTCACAATTCAAACAAAAGTCATTTAAACTCGACCCAGACTCTAGTAGTGCACATCACAATAGTACAATTCACTGGCAGTGCTCAGAACCCCAGAGTTTAACAATGGTGTAGTGCAGATCAGGGCTACGTGAGGGGACTGGAGCGGGACAAAAAAGACCTGGGGATGCAGGGGAAAGGAAAAGATGTGAGGAAGACAAGAGGCCAGGCAGGCATAGAGAAGGAGAAGAGGTCATCTGTCTGAGCTGGTTCAAGAAGGAGAAAGCAGCCCCATCAGTAGAGGTTAGATGGAGAACCCACCTGAGGAGAACTGGATTAAATTAACAACATTCTTGGTTCTAGTTTGGGAGAGCTAAGGTTAACTTCTCCTTATCTGCTCACTCTTTGTGCATACCTTATAAGCTTGGAGTTCCGGTTCCTCTGAATCAGGAAGTGAATAGCAAGGAAAAGAGAACACTAGAGATTAACTCCTTGGACAACTGAGATTTCTCCAACTGGAGATGGATCTGTGCAAGTCCGAGTGCTGAAAAGGTGTGAATTACTGACCAGTACCCACCCAGTTGAGTGGTCAAGAGGTCAGAACTGCCTACAAGGAAAAAACAGCCTTGTTAACAGGGGTTCTGGTCCTGGAGGTGCAACAGCACCCCCTGGCTTGAAGTAATAATAGCAGCCGAATGCACCATTCTACCATATTCTGGGTTTCTGGTTTTGTTCAAAGGCTTTCAGCTCCCTCAGTATAAAAATTGCCCAGTGCCCTTGCCTGCTAATGAAGACTCATTATTCATTACTTGAGTGCCAAATCCCCAGCAGGCACAGGCTCAGAATTACATCCTGTGTAAACACTTCTGTTGACTCTAGGCACTGCTGTGGACTGGGTTATCAGCTGCTGAATCCCATTAAATATGGGTTATCCCACTATTAATCTCTTCAGTCAGATACTGCAAGGAGAATATGTTGGAAAAAGGTAATTCCGCACTCAAATGGAGTCACTGGAACATGCCCAAGTCAGTTTATTATTTGTTGCTCATTCCTCAGGTAGAAATCAAGGAGATGATGGGTTAAAATAATATCTTTGTCAGAAAGAAAAGCAAGAAAGGAGAACAAATGGCAGTGGTACAAAATAACTTTTTTAAATGTACTGAAGAAAAAGTCCACTAGTGAAATTTCAGAAATGGAAAAAACAAAGGATCAGAGAAAATAAGGAAATAAAAGAGGTAGAAAACAATGAACAAATTAAAAAAAATCTGCCAAATCTAAATCTGTAGCACTTCCTTTAAAAATAAATAAATAAGCCATTATTGGAATAAATGACTGCAATAAATAAAAGTTACTTACAAGAGAGTGTATAAAATTTAATGATGTGTTGGGGAGATGGGGTGTGATAGAAAGTGAGTGAAATCAAGTGTAACAATTTAAGTGCACCAATCTTTATTTACTGAAGTCTGATCAGTCCATAAAACCATATGCAGTGAATTCAAATCTGAAGGGACATGTCCAGCCTTTAGTAGCCAAGAGTTCAGGACCATGAAGGTTTGACTGTATTGACACATGAAAAAGTTATCTTCAAAAAAATTCTCACACGTTGTTACATGCCTGTGTGTCGGAGTATGGTCATTTTGTCCCTGAATTGGCTGCTGGCACTGATACTGCATTTCAGCGAACTGTATGGCACTAACTGGGCCAGAGCGCAGGTATGTGCTTTGAAAGCTATCGTTGTATTAGGAGGTATGTGATTTATCGTCCCCAAGCCTGTATTAGCAAGTGAAGAAATTGATGAGTATCTGCAGCAGCGTATATAGTATCTGACGTCTCTTTGTATTCTCTGCTTGCATGGGGACATCTTCAATTATGGCTAGAAGCTTCATCAACCTTCACACCCTTCAATTCCCAATACCCCTTTGGCTCTTGACACCTAGCAGTGGGCTGCATTGATTTTCCTTCACTGGTATAAACACAATAGCATGGATATTACTCGCTGTTCAGATCTTTACTGCTAATAAAACACCTCAAATTACAAAAAAAAGCAAGAAAAAATGTTTGGATTGTAGGGAGACAACATCACTCCTTTCCCATGACACATCTAACTGAAATCTTTTAAACCTGAGGTAGCGGGAGATCAGCTGGTATGAAGGCGGAGGGACCACATACATTTAAGTATTCACTCATCTGCATCCATTTCCGCTACAGCGACCCCTGCTGGAATGGGAGAGCATATCTGCTGCTGTGACTTGCTTTTGCATATTGTGGGCAGAGTGTTGCTGCTGCCTCAGAAGGTGGCTTAGTTTGTTAAACAGTCCAGAACACTTCAGGCAATCTGCCCTCTACTCATTGGGGGAAACTGCAACTTGAAGCCAGGAACAAAAGGGACTGATCAAATCAGTGCTTTTTGGAGAAAATGGGAGGAAAGACTTCTGAAGAGTGCTCAATTAGCATTTATTACAGCTAGGAGCCTTGTGTTTACAGGCAATGGAGCGGATGGTGAAGTGTTCCTTATGCAAATACTACTCTCCTGCTTTTCCTGCTCTCCTCAGCTCTTCGAGTTGAAGGAGAAGAGATTCTTCAAGTTTGGCTGCTTCAAGGAAGATTGATTAAAATCAGCTGCAGTTTGACTTAATTGGATCCATATGTTTGGAGAGGGAGCTTGACTAGTTAGAACTTCTTGTAATTAGTTCACAGCTGGTTGGTGAGAAAAACAAAACTCCGGTTACAGTTCAGAGAAGTGGATCTGTAAAGATAAAGAACATCTTCCTGTCTTTATATTCGTACATTTTCAGGCTCTGTAAATTGTCTAGTCCTCAAACCAGGCTAGCAGTCTGATTCCTGTGTGAGACACAAACTGGGGTGTGCAATTTGCCTTTGTGTTTCTGGATGAGAAGAATCAAATAAAGTTGGAATAGAAATAGATGCTGATAGGCAAGGAAATGTGACTAAGCTCATGTGGAAGACAGGAGAGACTCCATGTTATATAGGGCAGAATCAGGAGTATTTTTGGCTATTTGTGAACCTTTGGACTAGGTCAAAAGGCTCTAAACTGGATGACTCTGGAACCAGATACTCGTTGATTGAGAGCCCCCTAGGAGTAAGAATTAGAATTGAATGTATTTATCTACCTTCCTCATTAAAATGTAATAGAATAACAAATATATAGTTGTATATTGTACTAATATCCTTATAGATACTTTAAAAACAATTGAGCGTGCAAATTAACCAGGGAGGAGAGATTGAAGGGAGGGTACAAACGAAAGGGCCATCAGTGAGGATTGTGAAACCACTTTTTGTGGGGAAATACCATCATTCAAGGTGCTTTTTAAAGTGAGGATTAGTAATTTCAGAGGGGCCAGTTCCATACAATAGACCCCTCCTCAGCAAAAGTACCATCACGTACTAGCATCACAGCCAGTGGAAGGATCTCTAGGCTTGGTCTCCACTAGGAGTTAGGCCTTGTCTATATGGGGAAATTGACCAGGACAGACTTCTGAAAAGCTGTCCACATGGGGAGGCTGTTTCAAATCGCTTCTTCTGAAATAGCTATTCCAGTCAATTTCCGAGATAGACAAGACCTTTTCGGTTTGTTTGTAGGTGTTAGCTAAAAGATGCTAATGACTGCATTCTAAAAGTCCAATGTAGACAAGGAAGTTTAGACTTTAACACAGGCTAATCTGATCAGTTTCAAGCCTGGAAGGAGCCTCAGCTTTAACTTGACCAGCTTAGCACATGTTAAATAATAAACTGCCCTGTCTGATTTAGACTCTTAGAACATGTTTGTTAGCACACGGTAGCTAACACCTTCTAACATGCCTGTACATTTGAGCCTAATCAAAACCTGTCTGATTGGTGGTGGGAGAGCACACACTAACTTACTGTCTTCATGGAGGATGCAGAAGCTGCCTAGGGATGTTTCTTCTCTTTTAAGCATTAATGACTCATTATATAGTTAGGTCTTCACCCTCTAGACAGTAACTAGTTGGGAATTAAGGGCCTCAGGCAAGTTTAGGTCACTTAATAGTCTAACTGCTCATTATGTAAAGAATGGATGAATCATTTACATTGTTATAAAACTTAAAGGGACACCGTCAGCCATTCTAGGTCTCCTAATTGACCTATCAAACATGCATAAATCTCATTCCCTGCCTAATTTGTCCTGGTGACTTCACTTTCACAAACCACCTCTCTCCCCTTTGTTCTTTCTTACATGCCCCCAGTCCACATCAGACTATCTCCACATCACAGCTTGACCTCCGTGAAAACGTTCTCTGTACCCACACTTAGACACCTATTCCTCCCATCCCCCTATCTTTGGCGAGGGCTTCTTGGATGCAAGAGGAATTACGCAAACTGCGTGCATCTTTTCAACCGGGCATGGCTTTTTGGATGATTTATCATTGATGGGGATGATTACGTGTATCCCTGGTTGAGAACCACTGCTCTAACCCTCTATGTTCCCTCCCCAGCTCCTACCTGGAGTTTTGTTACATTTCTTACGTCAGTCATAGGCAAAAATCCTCTTTGGAGCATGACATATTGCACCACATCCTTCACTGTTGTAAATGGACTTAGGTCCATTGACTCCAAGCTGTGGGTCTGGCCCTCTGTTTGTGGGACAAAATAAGTTCTCAAACTATTAAGTCACATCTGATTTATACAGCTGTTATTTCCTTGATCAAACTTACGGTATTTGCCATTAAATATTGACCTACTCCATCACTTATTGTGCAGGCACCTACCTGGCAGATCTTTTAGTTCATTGTTTGCTTCACAATGTATTTTCAAGCATTTGCAGCTGCCTTAACCCTGTTTAAAAGTCTCCCTTTGTGACCTGTGTGCCACTCAAGCTTTCTGTAGAAATGTGATCTGAGTTTTATTGGCAGCTGTGTATGACTAATTTGCAAAGGTGTGATGCATCCCCATTTAAAACAACAAGTCTTTAAACCTGATTTTAGTTTAAACTTGCTTTACGTCCAGGATGATCCACACAAAGGAAAACCTGTGGCCACACTAGCCTGCATATGGGTGTGTATCACACCAGCAGTTTTAGGAGAAAGGATCACTCCTGATTCTGCTCTAGGCCTTATTCCACTTGAAGATTCCATTGGCTCAGGGAGTATTTGAGATGGGCTGCTAACAATGTTTAGAGTCCTGCTGAAGTGGATTCCACAGCCAGGCAGGAGGAGCACTGCCAGCAAATTCACTTGTGGGTTTGAGTCTTCTGAAAGTGATGACTACTAATGAAAGAGGGGAGGTAGTTGAGGAAGGGGTGTTGTATGGGAAGGTCTAGAACTTGTTTTTCCAAGCGACGGGAAAGGGGGGGAAGAGTATTACCTTGTTAGGGATCCAACTTTCTGGGAATCATGGGTTATTAAACTAGCTAAGGCTCCACAAGTGTGTGCACATTAAATCTGAATGCACTGGGACTCTGAGAATTGAGGGGAAATGGAAACTTGCTGTGGGATCAGGAGGTCCTGAGGGGTGGAGGAGAGTTCAAGTATTAGTCATAGGACCACTGAGATAATCTTTCTAGTCCTGGCATAGGCCAGGGATCAGCAACCTTTGAGAAGTGGTGTGCCAAGTCTGCATTTATTTACTGTAATTTAAGGTTTTGCATGACAGTAACATTTTACATTTACAGGGGCCGGGAACCCCAGACCGGCAGCAGGCTGAGCGGGGCCAGCAGCCGGGACCCCAGACCGGCAGTGGGCTGAGCAGCTAGGCGGGGTTCTGTCTGTTGGCCCTGCTCAGCCCGCTGCCGGTCTGGGGTTCCATCTGCCGGCCCCTCGCAGGCAGGGTCACATCTGCCAGCCCCGCTCAGCCCGCTGCCGGCCTGCGGTTCCATCCATCCAGGCAGACAGTGGGCTGAGTGGGGCTGGTGGCCGGGACCCCAGCTGGCAGCAGAGTGCCACTAAAAATCAGCTCGCCTGCTGCCTTTGGCACACGTGCTGCAGTTTGCCAACCCCTGGCATAGGCCATACAGTTTCACCAAGTGATTCCTGCATCAGGGCCCTAATTTCTGGGTGAGCTTTTAGAAAGATATTCCGTCTTGACTTCAAGCGATGGAAAATCCTCACTTCTCTAGGTAAGTTGACCCAATGGTTAATTATCCAAATTATTTTTTCCACAGTCACCTTCATGTTTTATTTCTACCTCATCCTGTATATACAAAACATCTTTCTTTGGGTGGTCCACAAAGCAACTCAAAGGTAAGCAGAGATAGTGATCAGGTAGATCTGCCATTTGAACGACAAACTGTTTCTTGGCTTGATGTTGGCCCTGCTGAATGTGATGTGCAAAATGGGTGCCTAGTAAAACAGGGACACCTGCAGTACAAACTTGCTAATGTTTGTTAACATCAGGGACTAAAACCAAGTGCAGAGATGCACATTTGTGCAGTGAAGTATTAACATGCACTGACTTTTTTTTAGAAATATGGACATTGAATATTAAACCCCTGAAGTTCCCAGTTGCACTGCCAGAACCAGCACTGCATTGCTTATTACATACAGCACCTTTGTGGAATTTCTGCAGGCACTGATTAACATTCACATAATACATTTAACATCACATAACAAAAATACATAATAAATGTATTAACATTCTTCTAGTGTCTCTGAAGACATCAGCAGTCCTGCTACATCACACAGCTCATTTAATGAGCGGAAGGGGAAAGAGTGCACATTGGTTTCCTGAGCAGCTCGCAGACATGAAAAGGTCACTGTACCTACCTGAGCAGAAAGCACTGGCATGGAGAAGTCACCACACTGCACTAGTGCATGTGAGCAGAAAGCAAAGCGCATTGCCAGATCACTGTGTCTAGTGCACTCTAACAAGTGACCTAAGTGTGAAGAAGAGGTGGTTGCACTAGTGTGTGCAAATGGGGTACAGGCACAAATTGAAGGTCATTGCATTGGTGCACATGAAGAGGAGGTAGTTTTGCTAGTGCATCCATATTGGATGCACAGGCACGAAGAAAAGGTCATTGCACTAGGGTACACAAAGAAGTTGCTGCCATAGTGCACATCAGCAGGGGTCCCGGGTACAAAAAAAATCACTGCTATATTTAAAAGTGTGACCTGCAGGAGTGGTGGACTGAGGTGGCTCTTTCTTTTCTGATGCCTAATCACAGGGCATAGATCAGGGCTACAAAAATGTACAGCCAGTCACATGGCAAGGATCAGTATCTACTAACTCCAGCGACTACTGCGTGCACAAGTGCAGTTGTAACTAACAGAAAGCAAGGGAGCTTCCCTAGGGCATTTGTACAGGGAGCAGAACCAGGAGAGAAGCAGATAAGAACTAAATATGTTCAGTAAGGCAAGTTACAAATAAAGTACAGAAACGAATATTTTTAGATTTGTAAAATACCCCCAATGCACAATCATCAGGTGCGATTACAGTGGCTGTAATATTAATTAATAAATATAAACTGCAAAAGACTCCTTCGCCGGAAGAAAGCTGTACCACAAGCATCTCTTCAGGGTAAAGCCAAGCTGGAGTAAACAAAATATAGATGCAAAACCATTTTGAAAAGAGACTTCACTTTTGAGTTGTAACACAGCTGAAAACAAGCAAAGTTTTAGAAAACAATTCAGAGGTTAACAGTGACTACCCTTCTATGTTTTTTCTGGTTATATAGTCATTTGATTGCAAGAATTACTTCAATTATTGTTCCTTTATTTTCTGTTCTGCTGCTGCTGTTTTGAATTCCATTGTGATGTCACAAACACAAAAAAGAATGTCATTTGGAACCTTAGGGAAAGTAACATTTAGAAAGGTTTTGTTTACTGGGGCTTTGTATTTTTTTGTCTTGGTTTCAATGAATAAACACCATGTCCAGAGGAAGCTACAGCTCTCTCCAAACTTGGCTCTTCCTTTTCAGTTCCTTTGATGTCATTTCAGCCTTTGTTTGCTGACCCAATTACTTTATGTATTTTTATCAAATAATTCAAAAGATATCACAATTCCTTCCTGTCATCATCAGTGCTGCTGCTTCTGTTAGGTTCTCATTTGATCCCTTATTTTATTTTATTTTATTTTCCTCTGGTCTATGTGAAATCAGAGGCTTACGGTGATGTTCTCTAATCTTTTGTTGCTCTGAAAGAAGAGCAGCCAGGACATGCACCAGGGTTATGGGAGAAGAGTTGGCAGGGCCGTCTTTAGGATTTATGGGTCCCTATGCAGTGTTGTTAGACTGGTGCCCCTATACCCGACAGCAGCCCAGGCTCTCATGTGTATTTTAGATAAGGGTGGTATTTGGAAGGATTTATTTAAAATATATTTCTGAAGATCCAAGCATTTAAGGCTAAATATGAATACTCAGATTGTGCATCTAAAAATCTATGCAAGGATTTTTTAGAGAAGTGATTTTATAATCTTCAGCAACACACGAATGAAATATTTTAAAGCAAATTTTAGACTAAGGTCCTGTAGACTAACACGTTCTGAGTAAATATTACAGTAATGCACAACTGTTTTTATCAGTAAATTTGGAAACTGACAGTACATACCTGGGAGTTGGCAAATGCCTGGCAAATGCCTTCATTACCACTTGAGTGGCTCTTTAACAGTTTCATAGATCCCCAGCTGTGGTGGGAGCCTGCAGGAATGGTCAGAACAGTGATGGGGTGCCCGAAATTTTCGGGTGACCTAAGCAGGGGTTCCGTATGCCTATGGATGGCCCTTGGGAGTTGGAGTCTGTCAAGTGGTTCTTAGTGATTGAAAAGGAAGAAAGTCGCTGGGTAATTTCCAGTTTCACAGTAAGGGCAGACAGGTAAGAGTAGTGTCAGAAGAAAGTGGATGAGAAAATGGGGAGGTACTTTGAACCACCTTCTCCTATACTGAGTTATTGAAGTTTTTAATGTTGCACGGTTGGAAGTGAACCCCTGGCTAAGTAAGTGGTGGAGGGTTTGGATTTTGTGGAACATTGATCCATCTTCTATGGGGAAAGCTGATGTATAGATAAGATCAGTGGCTCTCAAACTTTTTTACTGGTGACCCCTTTCACATAGCAAACTTCTGAGTGCGACCCCCTTTATAAATTAAAAACACTTTAAAATATATTTAACACTATTATAAATGCTGGAGGCAAAGCGGGGTTTGGGGTGGAGGCTGACAGCTCGCGACCCCCCCCATGTAATAACCTTATGACCCCCTGAGGGGTCCTGACCTCCATTTGAGAATCCCTGGATTAGATGGCCTCCATCTCAGTAGAAGGGGAACTGATCTTCTCAGGGACAGGCTAGCCAGCTTAGTCAAGAGGACATAAACTAATAACACATGGGGAGGGTAAAAAGAGGGGAGAAATGAGCACACTTTTAGCACAAAATTAAGATGTTGGGAACATAATTATTCAAGTAATCAAAGGACACAAAGAGAAGAATTCTTTGCCTATACACCAGTGTTAGAAGCCTGGGTAACAAGAAGAATTGGAATTATTAATTTGTGATCATAAACCTGATCTAGTTGGTATTAGTGAAACCTGGTGGGATGATTTGCATGACTGGAATGTTAAAATCAATGGTTATAACCTCTTTATGAAGGACTGAGGGCTTGTCTACACTGACAGTGCTACAGCTGTACCGCTGAAGTGCTTAGTAAAGACACTACCTACACTGTCGAGAGAGCTTCTCCTGTCAGCATAGTTTATCCACTTCCCCGAGAGGTGGTAGCTATGTTGACAGGAGAAGCCCCCTCCTCCCCGTTGACATAGTGCTATCTACACTGGGGATGGCTTGGGAGAACTAGGTTGCTCAGAGTTGTGGATTTAAACCAACATAAGTTTGTAGTGTAGCCCAGAGCTGAGTGGGCAACAGGGAAGGAGGAGTAGCACTTTGTCAAAAATGACATTACCTGTTTCAGAGTCACTGACAACTCGGAAAGAAATGATCTTCAATGCTTATGTCCTAACAGATAAAGCATAAGATATAGTATTCATTTTTCTGTGCTCCAGAGCACCAAATCACACTAGGAAACAGGATAATTGGCTCCTTAAACACCTTGTGTGTCAGGGGAAGGGGGGAGCTGTGTGATCCTGGGGGACTTCAATTTGAGTGACATGCTGGAGGTCTCATGCTGCCACTACTAAAACATCCTTGGAATTTCTGAATATTATAGATGACAATTTCCTCATTCAAAAAGTGTTCCATCCGACACAAGGGAATTCGGTATTAGATCTCGTCTTGACAGATAGAGGATTTGATCATAGAACTAAAAATTAGTGGTTGCTTAAGTACAAGTGATCAGGAATTGATCACACACAATTGGGAATTGTTGAGGAAGGAGGCTGTACAGGTTTCAAAAAGAGCCTGACTTAGAGGGTTAGTGAAAGCAGCTATAAAAAACAGTAAGTAACAAATGGAAGAAAGGAGCAGTCAGTAGTAATGAATATAAATCAGAAGCTCAGAACTGTGGAAAATTGATAAGTGACACAAAGTAAAATCTATGGTCAGCAAAGTTAAGGATAATAAGGAGGAATCATTTAAGTACATTAGGAACAAAAAAAGAATCCTAACAATGGCATTGGTCCATTATTAGGTGGAAATGGAAGAATTATCAATAATAATGCAGAAAAGGCAGAATAAATATTTTAGTTCTGTATTTTGGGGAAAAGTGAGATGATGTCATATTATATGATGATTATGACTTTCCATTCCAATAGTAACTCATAAGGATGTTCTACAGCAGCTACTAATGTTACACTTTACAATCAGCAGGTTTCAGATAACTTGCATCCAAGAGTTTTACAAGCATTGGCTAATGAGATTGCTGGATGGTTAATGTGGATTTTCAGTAAGTCCTGGAACACTGGGGAAGTTCCAGAAGACTAGAAGAAAGATAATGTTGTATCAATAATTAAAAAGGATAAACGGGATGACCCCAATAACTCTAGTCTGGTCAGCCTAAAATAGATCCTGGGCAAGATAATGCAGCAGCTGATAAGGGATTTGATTACTGTTCTTTAATTCTTTATTAATTTCATTATCACCAGTCAACATGGGTTTATGGAAAATAGATCCTGTCTTGATATATTTTTTTTTAATGTGCTTATAAGTTTGATTGAGAAAGGTAATAATGCTGATGTAATAGACTTCTGTAAGGCATTTAACTTGGTACCACATGACATTTTGATTTTTTTTTTTAAAAAACCCTTAAAATGACACACAATTAACATGACACACATTAGATGGATTAAAAATTAGCTCACTGAAAATATAATTGTAAATTGTAAATGATTATCATCATTGGGTGGGTGTGTTTCTGGTGGTGTCCTGCAGGAATTGGTTCTTGGCCATATGTTGTTAAACATTTTTATCAGTGACCTGGAGGAGAACATAAAATCATCACTGATAAAGTTTGCAGGTCACTCGAAGACCAGGGAGTGGTAAATAAAGAAGAGGACAGGTCACTATAGAAAGTGATCTGGATTGCATGGTAAACTGTGCACAAGCAAACATTACGCGTGTTAAAACAGCTAAATCCATACATCTAGGAACAAAGAATGTAGGCCATACTTACAGGTTGGAGGACTCTATCCGGGGAAGCAGTGACTGAAAAGATTTGGGGGTCCTGGTGGATAATCAACTGAACATGAGTCCCTGTGTCATGTTGTGGCAGAAAGGGCTAATACGTCCCACGGATACATAAACAGGAGAATCTTGAGTAGAAATAGTTTCTCTCTGCATTTGGCAATGGTGTGACTGCTGCTGGAATATTGTGTCCAGTTTTGGTGTCTACTGTTCAAGAAGGATGTTGATAAATTGGAGAGGGTTCAGAGAAGAGCCACGGGAATGACTGAAGGATTAGAAAACCTGCTTTACAGTGAGAGATGCAAGGAGCTCCATCTATTTAGCTTAATAAAGGAATGGTTAAGGAGTGACTTTATCATAGTCTATAAAAACCTGTGTGAGAAATAAATACCTGATAAAGGTCTCTTCAATCTAACAGACAAAGGGATAACACACCACAATCCAATGGCTGGAGGTTGAAGCTAGACAGATTCAGACTTGAAATAAGGGGTAAATTTTTAACAGTGAGGTAATTAACCGGTGGAACAATTTACCAAGGATTGTGGTGGATTCTTCCATCACTGACAATTTTTAAATCAAGATTGTTTTTTTAATGATCTGCTCCAATTTGAAAGGAATAATTTTAGGGGAGTTCTGAGGCTTGTGTTATACATGAGGCCAGACTGATCACAGTGGCCTTGGAATCTATTGTGGGAGTAGTTCACAATTTGGTTGGAACTGTGGGTCACAATTTGGTCGGAGGCCGTTAAGATGCTGCTGTTGGTGTGTGAGGAATTCTGATTTGAGTAAAGCAGTAAAGTTTTCATGTCACCATTTGTATTAGATGACAACATTCTTAATACCTAAGAAACAGACTGGTCTCTCACCTGTCTGAATTCCAGAGAATTCCCCAAAGAAAATGTGTCCCTCTAAAGAATTCTATGTAAATTAAATATGGGGCAATGAACTTGCCTCTCTCAGATGAGCCGTTGGAAACTCAGTGACTCTATAAAGCAGCTCTGCTAAGTAACTGGAGCGAAGGTCAAGAATGTATCCAAAACAAATGATGTAGCCAGGCAGTCAATGCTGAGCCAAAACACAGACTAATGCCACGTTGATTACATTCACTTCCACACTGGAAGAGCTCTGATATCAGATTGGAATACAATCTCCATTCAGCATAAACTGCCAATTGTGGATCTGTTTTATCTTTCATTTAGTTTGAGGCTCTAGAAAAGCAAAAAGTGGGACCCCAGTGCCCCTTCATCCAAAAATGTACATTTGTTGTCCGAAAGACTGCCAATGTTTTATTGCATTGACATTCCCCTGATCCTGTCCCTGCTGTCTCTGTGGCAAATGGTGGTGCTGAACGGAAGCTGTGGAATTATTGGCCTACAGCGGAGGATTTAAATGATGAAAATATTTAGGTGTCCGATCAGTTTGATTCTATTTTTATTTAAATTTAAAGGGTTAAGTATCCACACAGACCAAAAAAGGTTGTCAGGCTTTTGATAGACATTCTACCCAGATCTGATTGTCAGCGAGAGAGACAGGAGCAGCAGAATGGACAGTGACGCTCAGAATCTAAGAAGAAGGAGATGGTCCCTTTAAATCAGGATGGATACTCAGGACAGCTGGATCGGGGAATTGCTGTCTAGATGTTGCCTTTTTCTCAATATGTAGTGAAAGATGGTGCCAAGTGTTGTAAAGGAAGGTGGTGTCTTTATAAAATTGCATCCTTAAACATGTGTTAGAGGTTCCTGGGTGATCTGACGTGTCTCTGTAATTCACCCAGGCATGGACTTGGCACGTCAAGTTCACCATTTCTCACTGCCAATTAATGTTTAAGCCTTATGGGGGCATTAAGTAATGCAGAAGCTGTATCTCTATGGGGTTTTTTTGGCAGTACACGCAAAACAGAATAAATGAAAACTCCCCAAAAAATATTGGACACAACTTAGAACTCTCACTCAAGGTGATGGCCCTTCAAAGCAAAGTCGGTGTTTCAAACATCAGGTTCATCATGCTGTGGACTTTAGAGAGATCAGAAACAAACTTGAGACAGCCAAGTGTTAAGGATCTGTATTGCAGCAGATCTTCACAAAGATCCTAATTTTAAAGAGGATGGAGATGTGGAGTGCTGCAGGCAGGTATTCTCCATAAAGGGTTTTCAGCTCTGGAACCACTTTCACTCTGATCCACCACAGCTGACATTTGTTAATGGTACTGAAATGTATTATGCGAGAAAAAGATGGTTAGATATGTGGCGGCCCTTAGGATTGTGATTATAGCGGTAATCCTAAATACTGTATTTAAAAAACATGTTTGAAATTTACCAGCAGTGTGTTGAGTTAGTGTGTGTGTGTGTGTATATATATATATAATTTGTCTGAATATACGAAAGTTTTCTTGTTTTAATCTTTTTCAATGCACTCAGAGTACATTCTGCTGCCAGAAATAAGTCTAAATAAATAAACCAGGTTAGGGGCTTGTGAATCATTTCCCATCTCTAAGAATTGGATTTTCTGGGTCCAGACTCTGAGATTCTTGTAGACAACAAAAGCCCTTTACACCATTAGAGCAATGTAAAGAGGCCCTAGCATAAATCAGAATCAGGCCTTTTGGTTTTTGCTATGTGTCATGACAATAAGCAGGCTTTCTGCCATGGCTTAGTCTCTCAAGAATGGAGCTACTTAAGGTTCTTAGATACTGAAATGATGGAATTGATGTAATCTCACAAATTATATCTGTGTTTCTCTTCAGGGGAGTGGGGGGAAATGGTGATATACAAGCAGAAGAAACATTTCCTCTCTCTAGTTGTTGTTGTTTAGCATTTACATCATAATGGTGTCCAAAGACCAACTTCTAGTGCTGGGTAATTTTAATGGCTGGAAGGTCCTATGTGTTTCCCAGGTCTCTGGGCACTCCTGAGCAATATGATGCTACTAATGCTAACCATTGGGGGATTGATCCCCAGTCCAATTTGCAGGTTTCTGTGTGGAGTCCTGTTACCACTAGTATAATGCCTTGTGTCGGTTAAAAGAGTTGAGCGCTCAGGATTATAGCTGGCTGGAAATTTTCCAAAGAAACGTAGTTTAGTTGGGAAATACCAGTTTGGTAGTGTGAAATGTTTCTCTGAACTTAGTAGAGATTTGACAAAACTTCTCCTGAAACAGAGGCAGGTTTCCTGGCAGGATGCGGGGTAGCCATGTCTAGGGTCCTCAGCTCCAGGGCAGTCCCACCATGCAGACTGCCTAGGGACCATTGCGCTGCTAGGCTGCCTGCTTTGCTGCAAACTGGCAGCCCCGCTGATGAAACCAAATTCAGAAATAATATAACATTCTGTGAACTGAAAACCCTGAGTTTCAGCCAGCTGTCCTCAGTCCCATGCGTCCCTTGCTGAATCCCTTCTCCACTAGAGCTTCTGAGCACACCCTTGTGTCCCCTCCTCTTCTCACCCCCATCTCCACTCCAATTCAGTAAAACTTTGTTGGTGTGGCAAGTTGTCCAAGTGCTTTCAAAGGATAAAAGGGAGAAAGACCCCTCAGGTATGCATGGGAAATGCAATAAGTGTCCTCCTGCCTGGCCACATGCCCTCTGTAGGACTCCAGCATGCATGGAAGCTGTGCTCCTGAAGTACTGGTTATGTAGCTTACAACGCTGAATTCACTGCTGCTGGCTTGGAGCAGTTTACACAACTTCCCAGGGACGCTCTTAGGTAGTCTAGCTCTGCCCCATAGCCATTCTTCTTATTGTTTCAGTTTATCCGTAAATCTCCCTTGTTCTTTTCAATCCTCAATGAAGATATGACTCTTACCGTTTGGAAAGGCATCCATGCTGCTTGAAGTCGTCCTTGCAGTGGCAGGAAGAAAAACAATTGAGCTTGGAGTTTGAACAGGGAGGCAGATAAGATCGCCATTAGATTTTCACAGCGCATGCAGAATACAAACCTCACTAATAGGTTTCTAGCACAGTCTGACAAGTCATTGAATTGCTGAGTGAAAAGGAGGGGAGGGAGAAGCTGATTTTTGTACAGGTCCCAAATTCTGTAAGAGTAAGAAGTGAAAGGCTGTTTCAGTGTGTGAGATCCAGGGAGATGTTTGTCAGAGATACAGGGAGCTAATTAAAATGTCACTATATGTACATGAGGGTGACCAGGCGGAAAGGGCTGCTTGCCTCTTTGGTTCAAGGGGCTCGACTGTGTCTTTGCTCCTATCTACAAATTGTGTAATCTGCTGCAGCAAGTAATTTATGCTTTGGGGGTAGGAACGAGGCCACCGTGAGAGTCTGGCCTGTTCCTCTCTCCTGGGTATGGCAGAAAATAAATTAAATTTTTTTCTTGCTCCACTGAAATTAATAGGGCAGTTTCACTCCAGCTGGACAGTCGCAAGGAGGAATTTTCCTCCTCTCCCCTTGCAATAAGCAGAACTGCACTATGCCTTGCCTGGACCAAGTGCTGGCAGAGGCTGGGGAGGGGTTGTCTGTGGACTTCCCACAACTTGCCCTGGAGCTGGAACACACCTTAGGTACTGCAGTATATAAGCACATGGATGTAATGAAAGCATCCTTCTCCTATCTTTGTTTAATAGCACCTGACTTAGCAATAGTGTGACTAAAGGTGATATAATCATGTACCTTTCGGTAAGTTCTTGTACAAACAGCAGACTTGTTGTTTCAGGTGGCAAAAGGAGTATAACAGTATGGAATCAAATGGGGGGGGGCGTATAGGAGGGGAACGTAGGTTGGTCATCAGGGAAGTTGCCCTAGTGGTGAGATTGGACTGGACAAAGCATTGGATAGTGAACTGACTCAAAGACTTTAAGGTCAGAAGAAACAATCATAATCTAGTCTGACCTCCTGCACATTGAGGGCCACAGAACATCACTCACCCACTCCTCTAATAGACCTCTGGCCGAATAACTGAAGTCTTCAAGTCATGGTTTAAAGACTTCAAATTAGAGAGAATTCACCATTTACACTAGTTTTAAACCTGCAAGTGACCCATGCTGCAGGGGAAGGTGTGGGTAAAAACCAACTGAAGTAATGTTTTTTTTACCCAGAAAATTTTTTTTGCCCAAATAAATCTGTTAGTCTTTAAGGTGCCACCAGACTCCTTGTTTTTGTGAATACAGACTAACACAGCTACCCCTCTGATACTTGATACAATAACCTTGTGACCACCCCAAAACTCCTTTTTGGATCAGGACCCCTACAATTACAACACTCTGAAATTCAGATTTAAATAGCTGAAATCATGAAATTTATGATTTTTAAACTCCTATGACCATGAAATTGAGCAAAATGGACCGTGAATTTGGTAGGGCCCTACAGATGAGTGCTTTATGGCAAAAAGTTTCCTGACCTCAGCAATGCTTTCCTCACCCTCACCCCTCTTTTGAGTAAATAACCATTTGATTATTTTTCACAGAGGTGGGGAGGGCATTGTGCCCATTTTCCCTTTGTTTGTATCTCCAGATTGTAGTAAGTAAGCGGGGGGAGTTGGGCCATCCATTTGCTGTAAGAAAAGGAAGAGCTTGTTACAAAAGAATTGCAGTCACGCAGCTGTGCAGTGAATATGTAAAGATTGTTCTGTGTGGCTTGTATTTCCTGGATTATTTTCTTTCTCCTCCCAACCTGACCTCAAATGAAATTCCTCCACTTCATCTGTTTCTTTGGGCTGGGCAATCAGCAGATACAATCTGGGTCTGTAGGGAATTGCAGTGGCCTGGCATACAAAACAGTTGTGCAGAAATGAGGACCCAAGAGTAGTGGAGAACAATACCAATAATGGAAGCGTAAGTGAAATGACAGGGAAATATGACTCAATAAGATTCATTGGGGATCAGATTCAATAAGTGTTAAAATGATGTGAAGTTTACGATCAAAGACTTACCTCAAACGTTTTAATGACAGTCATTTAATCCCTTTAATGCAGATAGATAAGGAGTTAAGTGAAATCTACAGCACTCCTTCTCCCTCTGAACTGTTTATGAACCTGTTACTGGACATAGATCACTGGGAAAGGCTCTGGCTGGGTGTCAGCTGTAGTAATTATTGAATTCTACATCATGGGCTACCATTCCTTATATACTGATTAGCCTACAAGGTCAGCAAAACTTAATGCAAAGGGCTAGCTCTTATGGGCCTAGGATATACCTTGGAAGCAATATGTGATGTTGCTCAGAGGTTTTAAATGTGCACATTTCAAGAAAGAGATTGTGTGTGAGAGGTTGTTTGAGGTGGGGGAGGAGTCATCAGTATTTTAGGTCCTTGTTTGCAATAGGCTGTTGTGTAATTCCCAAAGGGTGCACTCCTCCAGCAGTACCACCAGTGTAAGCTATAGCACAGATCAGGGTAAGCTGGGCTCGGGCATTTTAATTACCATGTCATCTAACCCTGACTGAGCCCACCTGAGCCTTGTCCTCCTACAGCTTCCAGTGGTGGAACTACCCTTGTTGGGAATGAAGAGATCTGAAAAATCCTAGTGTAGACACAGCACAAGAGTCTCCTCATACATTCACTGCTGGCCACGCTTTACCCCCCTTCCTCATCTTCCTTCTTGACTCCACCAAGTTTGGTTAATCTCCTTCCTATTTTTTCTCAGCAGAGCTCTGAAAGAGCTTTGTGTGTCTGCTAGTGGTCGGTTAGTCAGTCAACTACTCGGTGGGGCTGTTTGTGCTGAGATTTCTTTGTCTTTCAGCCATTTGGCCACTTCTGTCTGAGGTACTTGGAGCCAATTGTTCACCCACAGCTGAAGTCCTGAGTGTGTGGGGGTTTTGTGTTTTGGAAGTATTTATTCCCCCTCCTTCCGCCCCCCCCCCATACACACACACTCTGCTCATTATGCAAATGTGAACAATACAGTTGAGTCATCAGGCCCCTGTCCCCCCCCCCCCCACACACTTCCTCGGAAAACAGCTACTTTCCTCTCTCATTAAACACTTAGTCTATGTACACATATTTTTCGCAGCTGTAGAGAAACAAGCAGAGGGGGCTCTTTCTCTACTCACTACTCTAGGCTTGTTGAGCTGCTGGAAGCAAAAGAGCTGCTGCTGCTGCATTGTTTAAGGCAGTGTTACAGCATTGTCAGTGCATGATTCAGACATACTGGCAGAGTTAGTATCAAGCGGGTAGGGAACAGGCAGAATTGCCCAGGGGCTGTGGGACATCTTGTTTTCCTCTTCCACTGAGCATTGCTGTACTGTAGCAGTATTGATCAGTTTTGAAATAGGTAGGTGATAAATGGAGATTTCAGGTTATTTTGGTAGCTGTCACTGCAATGGATGGAACTGTTTAAATCTAGCCTAGAATATTTCACCTTTATTTCTCTGTGTTCTCTCCTATCCTGGAAGGGAGGAGTCTGTTTCCTTACTGCTAACACACAGTAACAACTAAACCATGCAGAAGGTCTTATTCCTCACTTCTTGTTCCTAGTGTCCCCTCTCTTATACTCTACAATGGAGCTACTGCCTAGCTTTTCACCCCTAAGTTCTCTCTCCCCTGCTAACTCTCTCTGCCTCATGATCTAAAGTAAAAGACTTTTGCCTGTCTTGTACAAAGGGGATTCTCTAGGGTGCATTTCACATCTGCTAAGAATTGTGCAGCTACATGTTTGAGAGAAACCTTGTGAGAGTTCTGCAGCAGTCCTGAACAAACTAGTTGGCCTGTCATGCACAGGCAGTTGCATCTAACCCCCATGACATAGTGGGAAAGTATTTTTTTTCCAAACTTATGAAGTCTCTTTAAAATATTAGCACCAGAAGTCAGTATCCCACCGCACCCCAGTTCCCTGTCATTTTTTATTGTCCTGTCATTTTCCTAGTGCCTGTTCTGAGCTCTCAGCACAGATGTTGACCGCTTGAGATCTGACTTGTGGTAAACAATGCATAAAAGATGAAGGTAGGGCACAGATTGAAAGCCAAGTTTCTCACTCTTTGGGGTGCCTGTTACAATCACTCACTGTTTTATTTCAGGAAGCAGAGAGTGAACAGCTACCCACGCTAGAATTGACCGTACAGTGACATTCACACCTGGGATAGTTTCTCATTTCCAAACCCTCGGCTAGAATGAACAAATTGGTAATGCACTCGCCTGAATCAGAGATTACTCTGTGGGTCTTACTTTAGTTAGGGGCTTTAGAATCTGAGAGAGACCCATCAGCAGCAGATGCACATTCCAGCAAAAACATTCCCATCCATGAGGCATACATTAAGCTGACTCCACCAGGAGCTTGTGGACAATGATTGGCTTGTGGTGTCTAGTGTCTCTTGTTTGCTTATTTACCTATGTCTGGGTGAACCAGCTTATTTCTGTACAGTAAAGAGCTTTGCAAGTGCTGACGCAAATAACTGTTCATGGGAGTGTTTGCATCAGAGAGGCTTGGGCTTCTTGGTGACTCTTTGTGGGTTGGGAGGTGGATGGAACGAGGTTGTTACAGTGGAGCAAGAGAAAAAGGTCTTCAGTAACAAGGAGAAGTGAGTGGGGGTGGTGTGTGCTGCTACTGCCACAGTCAGCCCAGCAGCACCTCATTGCCAGGGATGCACCCGAATATGAGAGTGTTCCTGGTCAAACTCCATGTGGAGAGGAGGGAGAAAAGTTCTTCTGAGACCTGATGACTAGTGGCAGTAGAGAAGAACCAGAGACTGAGGAAGCTCAATGGACAGGGAGAGTGAGGGTGGCAGGCATGTGCTGGGCTGATTGGAGAATATCGCAGGAGCCAAGGTCCAAGGAGTAGAGCAATGGTACCTGGAGAATAGAGCGACAAACCCCATCCTAATAATAGATTACTGTTGAAATTAAGCAAACAGATATTGTGTCATTGAGTATATGAACCATATCTGGAGAGGGGAGGAGGGACAGGAGCAGAGGAACAAGGAGTATTCCATGGCAATAAAATAAATTAATGTTCCCATGGAATTTAGGGGTTGTTGCTACAGAACTTGGTTTCATTGTGCTGCAAGGTAAACACACAGGGCCCTGATGATAGCAACTGCTGTGCTAAAATGCTGCTTAGAGGAAGTGGTTGAGGGGGACATATTTGATGTTACACATGCAGGAAAGGGTTCTGTGTTGGCACACATCCACAGTACCCTGTTAGATTTCTGTTTGACCATCCATGAGGCGTACATTAAGCTGACTCCTCCAGGAGCTTGTGGACAATGATTGACAAACCCAAAGCCCTCTTCTACCAACCCCGAAACTGCCACCATCACCTTGTTGCTGTGCTTCTCTGAATAGCATAACATGGGATTGGAGCCCTGCTGAATGCACTCAGCCTCCATGTCAAATCATCTTTGCTTCCAGAGGTTTTTTCCTCGCTTCTCCTCAGAAAGGGAAAGGCGCCCATGGTATTTTTAAAGCACACATCTATGTACTGTGTCGCTGCTATTCACATATTTCTCTGAGATGGTAGTTCCCATCAGTGTATCTAGCATTTGTGTGCCATGTCTGCATCTGTGCTGTCGTTTTCCCTTTTACCAATAGGGTGTTCATCAGAATGACCTGCCTAAAGCCTGCATCATCTCCACTGATGGGTTGGCAAAGGTCTCGAATTGTGATGTGCTGATAGAAACCCTGTGTGGCACCTTGCTGCCCAAAAAGTCAGTCCAATATATGGTGTGTGGAATTTTACCTTCAGCTGGCAGTAGGGAAGTTTGTGCTTTTACTGAAGATCTCAGTGGATGTGACGTACAGTGTAAGACTAGATGAAGAGAGTGCAGAGTTTCTGGGACTGTACCTGGAACACTCTCCTTTTGCACCTCCTTGGAGGAACTCCTTCAGCACCAGCCTGCTGCACTGCACAGAGGAGGGTATATGTGGGAGATGGCTGTCACGCTCCACCTTCCTTGCATTTTCATACCATGAAACCATGGAAGGGAAAGGAAGTTGTCAGCCATGCTCCTGTGACAGCACACAGGTTTTCCAGTGTATTGATTACAGGGTATTGCTTCTCCAATCCATATGTGAAGAACCAGGGGTGCTGGCTGACATGTTGTGCTGCTGACCCACGGTGCCACTAGCAAATGTGTTCACTGGTTTGACCCCTGATCCACGTGGCATGGAGCCATGTCCCCTCTAACTGCTTTATGACACTTCTGCAGCACAATGCATCATCCTCTTTGTTTGTTTTAGTCATCTGTTGTCTCGTTGCCTTCTAAGGTTGTCCCTTCCCCAAGAGCTTACGGCATTTTTGTTACATGTGTACAAAGTGCTTGACTTCGTGGGCCCCCAGTCCCTGGTTGCAGCCTTTTGGTGCTACCACAATACAAATGAAATTGTTTGCTCTAACGAGTAATCATGTCATGTCATGTGTAGCAGTAAGATAAGATCTCTGCCTCAACGAGCTTGCAAATGTAAGTTAAACATACTGTAAGACAAGGGCTGAAAAAAATAACCGCAAACCCACAACCCATAAGGGGAAAGAACAGTATGCTGGGCATTAGGGGGGAGAGGTTTTAACATGTTCCGGTATGTATTTTTGGTTTTGCACACTTGAGGTTATAGACATTTGAGTTCTCATGTTATAGTAACTTTTAGGGTTTGGTTGTTTTTTCCCCCAAATATAATTAAATTATTAGCACAGAAGATGCAGTTGGGGTCCCATGTGTAGATTAGTGGCCAGTGCTTGTTTTCTATGACAATTATCATTTATGGTCCGCTGCTGGAGCTGGCCTTGGCCAGGGGCCCCCACATAGAATTCTAAGGTTCTCCAGGAAGATGGACTTTGAACTAAGTGCTAATAATTAATTACTATTTGATCCAAAATTCGGTTTGATATATGTGAAGTACCAGTACTATGGCATGGTCCTGATAGAACCGAAGTGACCCGAGAATAAAATGGAAAGGTTATGCTTTTGGACTTTTTCTCTTCAAGACATTATTCCTAAGAACAATACTATAGTTAGGCCACAAGAGTACATTCTAGAATGATTTGCAATAAAAGAAGAATGTACAGTGCGGGAAAAGCAGGAGCTTGTGGTATACTAATGAGGAGGAAAGTAGGTGAGCGATTAAGCTGTGGGTATGTGATGAACACTGGAAAAATACATTGGAGTACAAGATGACGAAACAAAATGGAGTGTGATAACTCTGACAGTTCTCTCTAGTTCCCTCTGTGGTTTTGCTCCCCACTCACCAAAAGCCTTTTTTAAACTATAGTTTTCCAATATGCTGGGTGGGGGATTATGTTTGCGTTCATGATAATGTATTTCAGTTGCCATCGGGGTTGTGAAAAAGTTATTTAAAAAACAAATCAGTGTATGTATTCAGGATCATTCTGCACTCAAGTTTTTTAACTTCTCTGAAATATTTAAATGAAGATAAATACACGTTTGAAAGCATTTTTCTGCTAGAAACATTGGTTTTCATTTAATTTGTGTGTAAATGAAAATTCTGCTACAAAAGGTTAAAATGGATTTGCTGGACCATTTAGGTTATTGTTTTGTCTATTAGGAACCAATAAGAAAGTTATAGAAAACTGTCCCAAAGCCTAGAGAAGGAGAATGGATGGAGTCAGTGCTGTCAGAGAGGCGGGTATAACTGATTACTCTTGGGTGTAATCAGATTTCATTGGATATTGAAGAAAGGGGAGTGGGTTGACTTAACAGATTTTAAGGCCAAAAGAGGGACCATTTATTATGATCTGCTGTATAAGACAAGCAACAAAATTCCATAGTGATTCCTGCATCTAGTCCAATAACTTGTGGTTG
Organism: Mauremys mutica; assembly: GCF_020497125.1. NCBI lineage: Eukaryota > Metazoa > Chordata > Testudines > Geoemydidae > Mauremys > Mauremys mutica. The sequence continues at coordinate 74,902,050 of NC_059082.1, read as the reverse complement.
ATCCGGAGCATGACTTTTAGTAAGTCATCAAATATTGATTTAAAGACTCTGGATGGAGTGATGGAGTATTTATCAGTGCCCTTGGTTATCCATCCCCATGGGTAATTACTCTGTTAAATAGTTGTCTTCTTTACAGTCTGAACTTTGCTGACTTCAACATCCAGCCATTGGATCTTGTTAAGCCTTTGTCTGCTCAATTAAAGATCTCCTCCCTGTGTAAGTAATATAGGTCATGATCAAATTGCCTCTTTAACCCTCTCTTAGTAAGTTAGGCTGAGTTCCTTTAGTCACTCGTAAGGCATGTTTTATCTTCAAGTGAGACTCCCTAAGGGTATTCACTGTGGGTGCATGGGAACTTTGTGTGTCAGGGACTGAAAATTCTTCAAGAGCAGTGTCTGTTGGTCTGCACCTGTGCCCTGCACCTCCTTTGTCTAGGTCCCTCTGTATCCTATCCCTACCCTCCAGCGTATCTACCACTCCTCCCGGTTTAGTGTCATCTGCAAACTCGCTGAGGGTGCAATCCACGCCATCCTCCTGATCATTAATGAAGATATTGAACAAAACCGGCCCCAGGACCAACCCTTGGGGCACTCTGCTTGATACCGGCTGCCAACTAGACATGGAGCCATTGATCGCTACCCGCTGAGCCCGACGATCTAGCCAGCTTTCTATCCACCTTATAGTCCATTCATCCAGCCCATACTACTTTAACTTGCCAGCAAGAATACTGTGGGAGACCATATCAAAAGCTTTGCTAAAGTCAAGGAATAATACATCCACTGCTTTCCCCTCATCCACAGACCCAGTTATCTCCTCATAAAAAGCAGTTAGGTTAGTCAGGCATGACTTGCCCTTGGTGAATCCATTCCGACTGTTCCTGATCACTTTCCTCTCCTCTAAGTGCTTCAGAATTGATTCCTTGAGGAACCAGTCTATGCCTGGGACCTGAACCTCTTCCTTTGTGTCCTCATGGGACCACACTGTGACCTGTTAGCCTGTTGTTCCTTCCTGCAACTGTCCTTCAAAGTCGCCTTTCTGTTAGCTATTTCCCTCTCAGAGATTTACAGATCAGCCACCTGGGGCTCTGTGCATTATGCATTTCACCAGGCATTATGCTCTAGTCCAAATTTCAGCTGCAGATGCTTCCTTTGGCTCAGAGATTCTCCACTCTGTGGTACAGCATCTTTCCTATCACCCTCCTCCTCAATGAGTACTGTTTTGGAGTTACCCACAGTGAGTATCCATAGGGATGAGTACTTGAAGAAGAAAAGAAGGTTACTTACCTTATAGTAACTGGAGTTCTTCAATATATGTGGTCCCTGTCGGTATTCACGACACATCCTCCTTTCCCTCTGCTCAGGTCAACCTGATTTGCAGTAGAGTCAGAGCTGGGGGAAGAGGGGGTGGCTGTTGGTCCGTGCCGTTCTTTATGCCCCCGGATGGAAGCACCAGGAGACACGGGGCACAGGCGTGGACCAACAGACGCTGTCGTTTAAGATTTTCTGGTCCTGGGAGCACGGAGCATATGCAAACCCACAGTGACTAGTCAGAGGAACCACACATCCGACACTTCCATGCTCGTTGGTTATTTCCCGTTAACAATGATCTTTTGATATATATCAATTCACCAGTATTTAATCCACTTAGTATGTGATGTATTGATCTTTGTACTGTGCTAATTTTAAAACAGAATGTCTTGTGGTATTAAGCCAAATGCCTTACAGAATTCTAAGTATATTTTGTCAACACCATTACCTTTATCAACAAAATTTGAAATCTTGTCAAAGAACAATATTGAGCTTATTTGCCAAGACCTATTTTCCATGAAACCATGTTGATCAGTATTAATTATATTTCAGATCCTTTAATTCTTTGTTCAAATTTATGATCTGGAAAATGGACAGGCACCCAATGACTTGGTTCTGTATAAAGCTGGCTAGCTCATTTTTCATTCTTCACAATGTTGAACTCACTAGATATAGTGGTTTCTCATTCCAACTGTAGTAAATGTGAAATGTGCTGATCAATACTGCAAATGGGTGATTAGTGATTACCAAACACTGTGTGAATTTGTCTGACTCAACATGTCTAAAGTTAGAGGAGGTGGAAGAAAAGAAGCAATTGAATGGATTGATGTAGTGAAAAGAGATAATTCTTCTAAAGCAACGTGTAAACATTGTCAAGAGTTGTTAAACAGGAAGATAGTAAGGATTCATGCTCCTTTCAGAATGGTTAAAACATTGTTTTCTCTGAATTCTCCAAGATCATATCTGCTACTTTTTTGGATCACTTTTTCTGATGAACTGAAATTTTGTACATTGAAGTGGAAGAGCAGAACTTAGATGAGTTTATGCAAGTAAGACATTTTTATGCCATTGTTATGGTCATTTTGTCATGAGTGCCAACCTCAGGCAGACTGTCAAGAAGCAGGGCAGAGATCCCAAATTGGTTCTATGTGCTATAATTAGATTTCACCAACCGGGTAACAAAAGTGAACTCCTAAAGCACAACAACAATCGTACCATGGAGTCACAGACAGTCCCCTTATGCATTCCAGTCTATCTTAGCACTCAGGCAAGCTGGACTTTGTGATAGTTGGTTGCTATACTACACCGAAGATCACAAAATATTCAAGTTGCTCCCAGTCCCACAGACCAGTCACTTCCTCCAGGTCAGTTTGTACCTTAGATCTCTCACCAAAGACAATGCTTGTAGCCAGTCCTGTAATAAACAAATTAAAGATGTATTTTAAAAAATGAGAAAGAAATGAGTTATTACAATGTTAAAGCAGGCAAACATATATAGACAAATGAGTTACAGTATGTGGTTTTAAAAGGCATCAGAGTTGTAATCTGTCAGCTCTGAATGTTTTATAGGGCTAATCCAGGTTGGCCTTGGGGATCTCTGCTTCAGTTTTGTAGTTCTGGTCCTGTCAGAGTCCAAACAGCAAAAGAGATGAAAAATTTTCTCATCTCAACTATTTTTATTTCCTTCTTCCAGAATTCTGTCTGATGGGACAAGCCCCTTTGCACTTCATGGCTGGGAAGGGGCAGTTAACAAAGTCTGTGTATTATGATGTCCCACGATGGCCCATTTAGTTTTGATAGGGCTTCTCGACGGTTAGAGGGTCCCTCCTGACTGGGTTCACACTTTCAAAGCAAACATTTTTAGAGTCGTAAAGCAAAAACTTGAATATTACCTTTTAGCATGTGATAGAAATATTATACATGATATTAATGCATGCGGAAACTTACAAGCATTTCATACAGACAAAACACATCGTTAGAAGTTCAGTACCTGTCTTAACCATAGTAACATACAGTTGAAACAGGCTGGTTTCCAGTAATGCATTTGTCAGTGCTTGGCTGAGGCCTAAAGCCTTGGCGAGAGCTGGCGCCTGGTCTGCCAGCATCACAGTTATTATCATAGCTACGTTTCAACTATGGTTTTTAAGTTACTATGTTCAAGGATGCCCAGCAGGTATTCGACATTGGCTTTGTTCAGGAGTTGTTTTTGTTTCTTATCAACATCCAAAAAAAATGTCAAAAATCAATTAGCGGTTATGCCATTGAAAACAACTGAAAGGCAATGGAACTGAATATAAAAGGATGCAGCCTTCTTTTATACAAATACCTCCACTTCCAATGTACCACAGAATTAGCAAATAAAATAAATGATTGAAGGACTTTTAACTGGATATACTTCAAAAAGATTTAAATTCAATTCCTCTTCTAAATGCTGCAAATGAAGAAGTGGAAGAAAAATTAAACAACTAAAAGACATTGACATTAAGACAAGATGGTTGGTCAAACATGAGGAATGACCGTGTAATGGTTACAAGAATCCACAGAGGCAAAAAGGATTTGATTCTACATCCAAAAACATTACTGGAGAGCAATATGTCCTATACTTGAAGATGCCGTCCAAGAATGGACAGTAGAATATGACAAGGAGGGCTTGCCATTTGTGCAGACAACAGAAATAAAATGGAAAATATGAGAGAACTTAAGTGCAGCAGCCTGAATTTCTGATTTATGGGTGTGCATCTTATTTAAATCTTGTTGGGAGAGAAGTGGTATTTGACACAGTACAAAAGTATGTGGTGGAAGTTCAGAAACTTGCACAACAACCATCTACCTCCTGGTTGGTTAGCTAAAAATAATTAATGCCCTTTTTTTCCCTCATATGCACCACAAGTCGATATCTAGCTTGTTCAGCCATCTAACTGCTGCATCATCGAGGGTAGAAAGGTGTTGCAGTCCACCCTCCAATCTTCTAATTGTGCACTACTCAGACTCATTTACCATCTGCATTGCTGCTCTGAAGTCACTCTGTGATGATTGGGTTAAGTCAAATTTCCACATTGTGGCAGCCTCTTTGGTCATTCCAGTCAGTGGCCCGTTAAGCCTAGTCCAGGATTTGCATCCCAGGTGCAAACAGGGTGGATGTAGGTTAGAGCATCTGAAATTTCATCAGCAGGCCCATCTCTCTATCCCAGAGGTGCTGCCACTCTGCGAGGACATAGCTGTCAGCATGATATGCCATTGTTCATCTGAGGTTGGCACTGGACATGAGTGCATGAAGGGATGCTGCCAAAGGACATTGCAAAGTAAATTTTGGCGAGTCAGCAGGACCTGCAGAATGTAAGTGTTTTCTTCTGGAGGCAGGCAGATCTTTTTATAGGAAGTGTGTGTTGCTTATTTGCACCTATTGGAACCATTGTCAGTCTTGTGTGAGCAGGTTGTTTTCATCCTTCATAGTCTTGAATGCAGTTTTATGGGGAATGGCATCTTGTCAAAGTTTTGAGGGAGCTATATAAGCCAACACATATAAATTAGCTGGTAATGTGTGGCTATGGCATCCACTAATGATATGGCTGGCCGTATTCCACTCTATAGCAACAAGATGTGTGTGCTGACTTCGGCCCTAAACTGCTGCACAATGTTCTGCTGGAGCAAATACCAGAACCAGGCTGAGGTTTCTAAAACATTTGCCTCTGTGAGAGATGATCTTTTTCTTGAAGTATTCTAGATAGAACCAGTAAGTTAGACTGCAATCCAGTTTGATTCCTAAATAAGTGACAGCTGGCTATAAAAGGGAATGGACTTATCCTCAACATGACTGTAAGGGATTGATTGGCCAGGCGATTGTTCAGATGGATGTTGTGGCCACCGTCTTAGGGTACGTCTACACTACTCACCAGATCGGCGGGTAGTGATCGATCTATCGGGGATCCATTTATCGTATCTAGTGTTGACACGATAAATCGATCCCCAATCGCTCTGCCATTGACTCCTGTACTCCACCGCAGCGAGAGGTGGAAGTGGAGTCGACAGGAGAGAGGCGGCAGTTGACCCCCGCGCCGTGAGGACGCGAGGTAAGTCGACCTAAGATACGTCAATTTCAGCTATGCCATTCTCGTAGCTGATGTTGCATATCTTAGGTCCACACCCTCCCTCCCCCAGTGTAGACCAGGTCTTAGACTCACTTACCTTTGACAGTGGAGACTTACATTATGTGGCCTGAGCATTCATGTCCTGGCAGAGTGATCCTTGGATATCATGTAGATCCTTACCCACTTTAGCGAGATAGATGTTATCTGCACATACATACTTATCAACTTTAGTTATTGGTAGGTCATAAGTATATATGTTTAAAAAGATTGGAGCTGGAATAGATCTTTGTTAAAGTTAGTTATAGAGACACCTAAGCTGGCTGATTTGTCTCCAGCTTTCAAGATGAAGCTCCGATTCATCATCATTTCTGTAATGAATCACACCATGAGCTTACAATGAATAGTAGCATTAGCCCCACATGCCAGACAGTATCATATGCAACTGACAAATCCATCGGAACAGTGCCATTCTGTTCGAATGATGCCCCAGTTTCCTACTAGAGCACCAGGAACATTGTGTATTTGCATAATTAAGGTGAACTTTAGACTGAACAGAAAACTTGATGAAATCATAGCCTGCATTTTATACAACAAGGAGTTCTTCAGAGAGGCACTGTATTTTGAACAAGGTTTTGGAGGGACGTGATAGATTACATGTTGACGCTACTTTCATGGACTCACTGGAAGCCTGGCTTAATTCATGGTAATTAACAACAAAACTGAAACTACCCAAAGACAAAATGGAAAAAATGATTTAGAGAAACTATGGAACCTTTCCTTTAATTTGACTGATCCAAAATATGAAAGTCATGGATTGATCCCAGAAAAAAATAGAAGTTTAAAAACATGGCTATTGAATATAATCCTGAATTCAGTTGTTTGTTTCTAGCATTGAAAATAATAGACTATCCAGATTTCTACTACAAATCTATATTGGTGAAGATAATTGTTTCACTGTTCACTGCATGCAACGCAGTGGAAAATTGTGGAAGTAAAATCATGGAGGACAGGACAGTTGGGAATGAGAATTTTGTCATTTAAAAAAAAAAATTGCAGTCTTGTCCACACAACTTCGCATCTGTCAAGCATGTTTTTGAGCATATTCAGGTTCATTTGGTCTAAACTTTGTAATATGCTAGGTGCTGAACAATCAGATATGTTGTTAAAGATGTATTGAGATCTAAGAACAGGTACTGGAGAAGTAGTAACTCTAGTTAGTTAGTAAACTGGGGACTCTGTTGTTGTATTTTTGTGTTTTACTTAAACTTTTCATTTTGGATAATGTGTGCCTTTTTATGTTCAAGGAATAAATATGCTTACACAGTGAATCACATAATGTGTGTGTTGCATTTCTTTTCATAAGACCTTTGTGCATGTTTTCAGTCCCCTGCCCCCGGGTCTAGGTGAATACAGTACAGTTACTCATTGGAAAGGTGGATAGGTAGCTAAGGCCTTGTGGAAGGGTGGACTAGGTCTGGAGGCCTCATGGCCCTGTGTCACCCTGCCCCAGAACAGAGCAGAGAGAAGTCCTCCAGGCAGCCTACAGTGGCTGCAAAGGAGCGGCCAATCAGAGGGGCTGATGGAGCAGCCAATCTGGGGCCAAAGGGCCTTTTATAAGACAAGCAGCAGAGCAGCGAAGTTCCGTTGCTGTGTGGAGCTCAAGGAGTGAAGACCTGGTGACTGGAAGAGCAGCAGTACCATGGACAGCTCACTGTGGCGAGCTCACTGAAAACAGGACTGAAGTGCAGGGAAAGCTGCTGAAGACTGGGTGCCTGGCTGGCAGGAAGAGCAGCAGGACCAGCAGAATATCACTTTGGGCAGGCTGAAGCCCAGAGGGACTGAGTATAGAACCTGGCCAGGCCAGCGAGGGTACCGAGATGGGCCCTGCTGGTCTGGTTGAAGACTGAGCCCAGGGAGGCCTGTTGAAACACCACCAGCTGCGGGTACTGAGCTGGGCCCCGGCTGGGTGGTTGAAGAAGGCAGTGCCTCTGGGAGAAGCCTTAGAGGTACAGCCTCATACCAAGTCCATGATAAGAACTGGGACTGTGTACCCCAAAAGGGGGGACAGTGGGTGCTGCTCAGCCAGTGAGCTGAATTCCAAAGACCCACTGAGAGAACCATCGGCCAGGGGACACTCACTAGAGGCAGATGCCACCTTGTTATAAGACCAAAAACCAAAAGAAAGCTCACACCCAACCAACCAAAGGGGTCACCCGCGAGAGTGGATGCCCCCCCCAAAAAGGTGGTGATCAAAGGAATATCCGCCAGAGAAAGGAGGCGCTTGCGGGGGGCAAGCTGCTAACCCTGGTACCAGCTTTGTCTACATGGAAGATTATTTTCAGTATAAGCTAAAATGTGAATGTAACCTGATATAATTTATATTGATACAACCCTCATGTGGACACTCTTATTTTGGTACGAGAGTGGAGTTCTTTGATTTAATTTGTCACTTGGGTAGTGAGGTTTAAGCTAAACCAAACTCTTGCAGCAGAATAAGTATAACCCTGGTTTATATTGATATAGTTCTATTGGTTTAGCTGGTAAAACTTTCCCATGTAGGCAAGGTCCATTTTGTCATCCTTGTTCTGACTGCATAATATAACCCAACACACTTTTTTTTCTCACTCTCTTTTCCCTTCCATTCTCACTTTTTACATCCTGGTACATTACAGTTGAAATTCCCTTTGTAGCCACCCAGGATTTTTCTCATGTGCTGAGCTTTTCCAGGGTCTCATCAAGATGACAGGTAAAGCAACAGTAAGTTACCAGCTCTTACTTTCTCAAGCTGTACATAGCTAGTAAGGAGGAGTATTGATTTAGTTTTGATGCCATGTATTTTATAAATATGCATGAGGATTTGGGGTTATTTAACTGTGCTTTTTAATTCTCCTTGCATTGCTGACTCTTTCAGTCAAGGATTTCTTTGTATGCACAGCAAGCTGCTGTGTGACAGCCCTGTTCTCACTGGTTGGGACCTTTCCAGTGTTTGTTAATCCCAAGTCTGCAGAAACTTTAGTGTTCAAAGAATAAAAGGATGAAGTATCTCTCTTCTGTGTGAGGAACAGAGCCTGTCGCTCTCAGGAGACTGGAACAAGAAGGCATGGAACCAAGGGGCACCTCCCTCCCTCCAGGTGGAAGGAAGAACAAAAGAGGCACCTGATTCCCTTCCTCCAGGAAGAGGAGAGAGATTCATTTAGCTGAGGGTTCTTAAAGAGTGTTTAAATGAAGGACATAACCTACAGAAATGGAGAAAAAGAGATTCTTCAGGGAGGGCAGGAAAATGCAGCAGCATCCGTTTCCATTGAGAAGGTGGAAGTGGTAGAAGCCTCTGGTCTATATTTGGAATGGAGATTCACAGTTCCCTCGCTCTGTGAAGAAAAGAGCAGACCAAAGAGGCATCTATATCTTCAACACAGTTAAGTGAAACTCTAGTGAACAATGCTAGTAAACACTGTAGATAGCTACATGGTTAAATTGTGTATATGTCTTGTGTGTGTGTGTGTGTTTGTACACTCTTACAATAATGAGGTGTTTGGAACCGCCCTCCTGACTTTCCCAGACAAAACAATTCATTATAAGGGGAGTTTATCTCCTCATTAGGAGTGTGAGAGTGGTGGGGGGATAGTGGCTATGTAAGATCATATCTTCCTACTTGGAAAAGCAAGATTAGTGGTGCTTCACTGACCACAGAAAGTGACTGCAACAAAAAAATAACCTGTCTGGGTGGTGAGAGTGGCTTCCTTATTAAAGATTAGCTCCATGGAACCTGTTTATATGGAGTGAATGTTTGCTGTAAAGCTCAATAGGAAAATATTTCATTGCTGACAGTGGTTGTCAGAGTGGGTCCTCCAAACGATTCAGAGTCTGTTGCATTTTCCGCAATGGTGTTGAAAAAAGTTTAGTCTTTTCTACACTAGAAGTTAAACCCTTTCCAACACTAGTTCAGAGAACCTATTGCTGACAACCACGGTCAGCAGAGGGTTAGTTTCCTAGTATAAATGTGACTTAAAGGGAATGAAAGACCATTGAAAGGTACTGAAACAATTCAGGACTTCCACTGCACTTCACTGCCATGCTGTAAGTGTAGACAAATCCTGAGTTCCAAGCATTAGACCACAACCTAGTGAGCCTAAGCAGTATATGATTTTCTTTTCTTTCTTTTACCCAACCATCCCCACTCTGAATCCTCTTGCCATGTGATTGTTAGACTGCGTTTCACATTCAAAGCCCTTCCTCTGTGGGTTTGTACAGAGTGCATTGCATTCCATAGAGCATATCCAGTTTGGTGCTGGGTACAAAAGAAACACCTGTATTGAAAATGGCATCTGAAGGGCTTCAGCATATCTGGTAAAATTTAATGCATCATGACCATTACAGCAGTGCTCAAAATGTGCTACATGTTGTACAACTACATAGGAAGATCTAGTCTGGGGTTAGAGAGATGATAGTCACAGTGCGAAGAGGGGGTAGGGGTGTTGTTTATGATACATCTAGCTCCAACTGTCTCTTTGCCTAGTTGCTAATTTGCTGTAGGCACTGCAGTACGAGAGCGTCTAGGGAGGAATTTCAATGAGGAGACTGTAGTGTGGCCTTGCAGATCAGCTCAGGAAGGTGAAGGTGCAGAGGACAGAAATGGTTGTGGAAGAAGCGGATGAACAAGGGGTCAAGGGTGGCATCTGTGAGGGAAAGATGTGGTTGGATAAGAGTTAGGTAGGTCCATGAATGTGAGGTCAAAACTCTTAAACCTGATGTGCTGGAGAAGAGCACTGAGGGGACTTGCGGGAGGAGTGAGACACATAAGTCAGCTCAACAAGGTACAAAGAACATCTTAGCAGCTGTGGTTTTTAAGGACTGGAGGAGGGTGAGGTGGGTGCTGGGAGGCCAGTGAGGGGGAGGAGGATACAGTAATCAAGGTAGGCGGGAAGAGTGGTCAAGAGTTTATATTGTCTGGACAGAAATAAAAGGCTGGATCTCAATGTTGTGGAGGGGGGAGCAACAGGATTTTAACACAGTCTGGACAAGGAGAGAGGAAGGAGTGAAAGACAACCTAGTCAGATTCTGCTGCCAGTTTCCAGTGTTGTGACCCCTGTAGAGGACAGTCACCTCAGGGTGATAGGGAGTGGAATTTGGAGAAGAGGGAGGAACATGTATGAAATAGGATATGCTTGTTCAAGTCATTTCTCGACATCTCAGCGGCCTTCTTTTCTCAGCTCTTTCTATTCCAAGTGTATGCGCTTCTGGCAGAGCAGCAGGGAGCAGGTGGTGTGTGTTCGTGATTGGTTAGTTTCCTTTGTCTCATCTTTGCAATCCATCTCTGTGAATACAGTTTCTGTTCTGAGGGCTTTAAAGATCTCTTAGTGTGGTTATCTTCTGCAACAGAGGGAGCTGGGGTTTGGTCAGTCTTTTGTGCTTATGTACTTTGGGTCTGGAGGGAATTCTTGGATGTGGTTTAGTTTGGATTTTGCTCTGATCACTTTTAACAAGCTTGAGCAGTGAAACAAGAGTAAGAAACTGAAATTACTTGAAAATGGTGTTTTGTGGGATGGGATAATACTTTATTTTGTGGCTGTCATCTGCTAATATAAAGTGGGCGAACAGGCTTCTTTATGCCCTTGCAGCAGAGAACTAAACAGAGACACTGCCAGAGTAACCACAAGTGGAGATCAAATACTCATGCAAAAGGTTAGAGAAAGCCATTTACAGGCAAAACTGCTCACCCACACAGCCAGCCTGACTCGACTCAATGCAAGAATGTGGGATAATCTACAAAAATGGAAATGAAGCCTCCAGATGTAAGCATGAGAGTGCTGAGAAGAAGAAAAGACCATATGTAGAGCAGGGTGTTCAGGAACCCTTTCACTCCTCCCCTCTTGAAAGACCATCCAAGCTTTGTCTTGCCTTTTAGCTCTCCATTTAGAAGTAGTTTTCCCAACCATCGTCCCCTGCAAATGGGTGCAGAGGTCATTTGGGATTTTCTGCCAAGGGGGCATTAAACCATCTTTCCTATCAAGTTGATATAATTTACTAAGCAACATTAGATTCTCCTGATTCCTGCTTAAGTTCCTTTGACACGGTCCATAGATTGCATACATATCTAATTCCAGAAGCCATATGGATTTCTCTGTTAAGAAATCAGTATATGAACAGGCTCTTCAGTTGAGAAGAAATGTTGTGTGTTGTTTGTATTCTGGTATCACCCACAACGTCCTAGGAGCTGTCCACACAATGGAATAGACAATCCCTTTCTGAAAAGCTTACGATCTTTCTCAGTTGGGAATATTGCCATATGCTCCAGTGCAAGGTAGAAAAGATTAAACTCTGCTGTCCATATGTTGCACCAGAATCTATTGTGCTCCCCAGAAAATCTAATTTTTTTAAATTTTACAGGCATCAAGGATATAACAAATATATTCAGTACATTGTGCCACTTGTGATAAGTGCATATCAGATTAATCTGTGGGTGTTGACCTGTTTTCTCTCTAAAGCAATGGAACATAGTTGCAGTACATGGCAGTGTAAAATCAGTTGTTAAAAATCCTTGATAGCTGTAGCAGATGTTGCTTCAAGCCAATCAGAACCTTGATGAAGTGTCTGAGTCTTCTGCTTTTAGTTTCATTAATGAATAACAGACCGACTAATTTGCAGTAGTTGAGACCACTTCCTTTGCTCCCAGACCTCTCTTCTCAGGAACTCTGAATATCTGCAGCATACTTATAAGATTAAATTGCATGTGCTGGGCATTCAGGGTTTGATATAAAAATGAGTCACATTCTTTTAAGTGCTTCATTCATGCCCATACACCTCTCTCAATAATTTGTGAGTAGATATCATCTTGAGAGAAGCTTTTATGGCTTTAGGAGAAGGGCCTACCTGAGTCAGGAGTATGTAGCTTCCAAACACTCTTACTGAAATGCCAGAACCATCTTCAAGTATAAACATGTTCAAGATGGCATCACTGGGAGTTCTCTCTCATCCACACTCTTTCTATAGAAGAGATCTCTGTTTTTTAATTAGATTTTAAGGATTCTTACCCTCAATCGTTAGTTCATCAATGGACTTGTAAAGCTAAGGTTTTCCATTATTGCAAGCCAGAACCTCACTGAGTAGCTCACCCATGCTGCGACTGTGTGTCCCTATGACATTTCAGAAGATAGAACCTGTCACTGGTCTTTCCATGACTGTTGCTTAAGATGTCTGTGTGGGATCAGGACAGAGATGATATGGTGATTGTAGTTGCTCAGCATTCAGTGGGAAGATTTCTGTGGGAGTCCACCCTTTCCCTCAACTAAATTCCCAGGCAGGCCTGTTTAGAAAACTAAAGGCAGCACATCAAAACAACATGTTATAAGTTGTGGAACATATGAACTTAAGAGGCATCAACTCATCTCTATGGAGAGGCCTGAGCATCATTGAGGCTACCAGAGCTGAGCCATTTGTAGAAATGGGTAAAAGATATAGATCCATTTTTGCACAGATGTGGTTTTGCTGCCTCAAGCACCAAATCAACTAGTTAGCATCTTACTTTCCAAGAATGAATAATTCACGGTACTGCTCAAGTGTCAGCCACACCTGGTGGCAATCAATCAAGTCATTTATCACTTCACTCTAAACTGACAGTCTTTGCACTTCTTTCTGTCACATCTGAATTACCGGTTCAACATTATTCCATGAAGGAAGATCCAGTGAAGGTCATTATTATGTCTAATTCTTTAAGTTACTTTCTCATCCCTACACTTCTCATATTTCAAGGGCACTGAAGGGAACTGAGAGAGAAGAAATGTGGCCTGCTGGGGATCCTAGCACTAAGTGCATTGTACCCTTCACCAAGTTTATTGCACTTATTAGCAAAATGTTAAGTACGTCTACCCAGTTTGAGTCACAAGATAATGTGCTATTGAGGAGAACAGACATTCTACCTGCACAAATCCCAGATGGACTGAAGCCTGGTCTACACTGGGGGGGGGGGGTCGAACTAAGGTACGCAAGTTCAGCTACGCGAATAGCATAGCTGAACTCGAACTACCTTAGTTCGAACTACTTACCCGTCCAGACGCCGCGGGATCGAAGTCCGCGGCTCCCCCGTCGACTCCGCCACCACCGTTCGTGGTGGTGGAGTTCCAGAGTCGACGGGAGCGCGTTCGGAGTTTGATATATCTAGATGAGACGCGATATATCGAACTCCGAGAAGTCAATAGCTACCCGCCGACCCGGGCGGGTAGTATGGACGTACCCTGAGGAATCCTTATTATGTTTTTCTGTTCTTCCAACAAGAGGATTGTCTGCAGGCCTCACGTAGGGTGTCTCTTCAAAACAAGTCTCACCATTTCCCTATAAGAAATGCTCTGAGCCTGGGAAGAGCCAGTTGCTTTTGCACATTAATTCCAGCAATCCAAACTCCGAACAAGCTTTTCACAGTTCTCTGGAGACCACAGAACACGTTTTACATCAAACTGAAACATGTAATAAAAAGATGCCTCTTTCTCTGCTTTGGTTCAATACAGAAGCAACATCCACAACAGATGGCTCCTGAGTTGCTCAGGTTTCCCATCTCTTGTTCAAAGAATCCTGTGTATTGTACATCTTCTGTATCTCTTCTTGAGTCCACTGTTTCTCCTCTCCCCGGGGTTTAAGATTAGGTGTGCAACCCTCCAACATTTTGTGTCCCCTACTTCAAAGTCAAAAGAATGAAAAACAGGGTCAGCCATATTTGATAGTATATTGCAGGGGGAAAAAATCAGTAAATCACGTCCTGTCGAGCTGCTGGGATTCCAGTATGTTGCTTGCCTTTTTCTAGGCCCTTGCTCCTGACCAGCATGGGGCTCCAGGCTCCATTTTCCCTTCACATGGTGCTGGGATTTGGATGCTCCCTTGCAGTCTGGTATCCTTAGCCACTGCCTACCGTGTCCGTGCCTAACGCCAATCCAGATCACTTCTGGCCTTCTGAAATTTAAAGGAAAATTTCACGTGAAAGGAGTCATGGTACCATTTTTGCGGTCTAATATTAATGTATACCCACCTCTGAACCCCTGTTATCTGAAGTTGTGATGTCCCCTACTATGCAAAATTTCCCCCTTTGTCTGAAACCCTGGTATTGTAAATAAATTCTAGATTTCCCAAATGAGCTTCTACTGAGTGCTTTACATTATTATATTTTGTATGAGAGGCAGTGTGGTCCAGTGGCCAGGAAGAGGACTAGGATTCGGAAGACCTGGGTCTGTTTCCAGCTCTGTCACCGCCCTGCTGTTTGATCTTGGGCAAGATAACTCATCTGTCTGTACCTCTTTCCCCTACCACCCTTAGTCATCTCGTCTATTTAGATTATAAACTCTTTGGGGAATGGTCAGTCTATACAGCTCCTAGCACAATGGGACCCCATCTCACTTGGTGCCTGTAGATGCTACCGCTATAGAAAACATATATAATAACATTTTAGCCCTAGGGGAAAATAGTGATCTGCACTGTATAGAATAAAGAGGAAGCCGTTGTCCCTATCCTGATGCTGGAAGGAACAGAGCAAATCTGCTAGTGATCTTTCCCAGAAATTTAAAATGAGATTGATTCTGTCATGGCCGTAAGATACTGTCTTCATACCACAGCAGGTTTTTAAATGTGTGCCTATCTGTATATGAAGTGTAATGTCAGACTAATGAATTCACCAACTATGTCAGGAGAGCTGGTGAGCCCCTAGGACTGAGATTGCGTTCCAGTGCTGATTTAAGAATATGTTCTGGCAAGAGTATGTGTTATAAAAGGGAGGGAATATACTGGGCTGGTAGAGAGAGAAGTTTTGTGGCAATGCCTTAGAAAAGCTAGACTGTATTACACAGAAAGAAATTGGAGTAAACAAACTAGTGCCTAGCAGGTCAAAGTGGTCTTGACAGGGAAGGTGTCAGTAGTCTCCAGTATTGTCTGGTTTTTTCAGTTTAGTATCCAGCACATGATTGTGTGAGAGGAGCTAGATTAAGGTGCTCAGATCCTGCAGTGGTGGATACAGCATAACATCCTAGTTGAAGAGAGTGGGAGCCACACCTTGGATCTTGTAAACATTTTTATGGGATGAGTGTGTCTGGAGATACCAGCGTCCTCTCATCAGGCAACCAGTGTGGTTAACTGTGATTTTGAACCTCTTGCCTTCCGTGGAAAGCAAAGTGAGGGCAAAGACTGGAGAGAAAACTCCCTGACTCAGGACCTGCCAGTTAGCCTGCCTGTGTAATAGGGGAGGGGAAAGGAGAGTCCTGGGTTCAAATGATCTTGGGTAGGTCGCTGTCTCAGGGAACAATCCACATTCATAGATGCTGATGTGTGGTATGTTTGCCAGGGACAACTTGCCTGATAAGCTGAAGGGGGTGGGGGGGGGCGGGGACAGATTCCAGCTCCTGGAGGGTCATGGTCACATGGTGTAGAGTTTGTAAGGCTATTTTCTTCTTCAAGGGTGAGGGAAGGCAGGGACTAGCCCAGGGGTGGGCAAACTTTTTGGCCCAAGGGCCACATTGGGGTTGCAAAACAGTATGGAGGGCCAGGTAGGGAAGACTGTGCCCCCTCCCAAACAGCCTGCCCCCCACCCCTTATCCACCCCCTCCCACTTCCTGCCCCCTGACTGCCCCCCTAAGAACCTCCAAACCCATCCAACCCCTCTGCTCCTTGTCCCCAACCGACCCCCCTCCATCCACCCCCCCACCCCTTGACCACCCCCATCCAGGACCCCCTGCCCCTGACCGCCCCCTTCCAGGACCCTACCCCTTATCCATCTTCCCCCCCCAGCCCCTTTCGGAATGTGGCCCCGCAAACATGGGCGGAGGACTCAACAGGAGCAGGGGCAGCCGCACAGCCAGAGAGAAGCGGCGGTTTCCCCTTCAAAGGGCCGCTTCTCTCTGGCCGGCTGCGTGGCCTCCCAGTGCTCCCCCTGAGTCCTCCGCCTGCGTTCCCTGCGCTCCCGCCATCTGCACCGCCCGCCTGCATATGATTTCAGTGCAGCCAGTGTTGAGTTGCCCGAGTGCCTGGCCCTGGGTCCCCCTGTTGTTGGGGGGCCTTTGCCAGGGCACCCTGTGTTCACTGGTAAATCTGCCCCTGCACCGCGCCGCCCAGCCCCGGAGCCAGCCAGGATGCCGCGCTGCCAGCACAGCAAGCTGAGGCTGCGGGGGAAGAAGGACAGCCGGGGAGGGGCCGGGGCCAGCTGGGAGCTCAGGGGCTGGGCAGGATGGCCCCGCAGGCCAGATGTGGCTCGCGGTCTGTAATTTGCCCACCTCTGCCCTATCCACACCCCCGCCCTCTGACCACCACCCCGAACTCCTCTGCCCTCTATCCAACCCCCCCTGTCCCCTGCCCCCTTACCACACTGCCTGGAGCACTGCTGGCTGGCGGCGCTACAGCCACGCAGCCGCCGCCACCGTGCAGCACAGAGACTGGGTCAGGCCGGGCTCCGCAGCTCGCTGCCCCAGGAGCTCGCAGCCCCGCCGCCCAGAGCATTGCGCCAGCGGTGGAGCAAGCGAGCTGAGGCTGCGGGGGATGGGGGATAGCAAGGGAGGGGCCAAGGGTGAGCCTCCTGGGTCAGGAGCTCGGGGGCCGGGCAGGACAGTCCCGCGGGCCGGATGTGGCCCGCGGGCCGTAGTTTGCCCACCCCTGGACTAGCCTAATCCTCACCAGTGTGTGCCTCAGTGGGGAGGGATAACTCAGTGGTTTGAGCACTGGCCTGATAAACCCAGGGTTGTGAGTTCAGTCCTTGAGGGGGCCATTTAGGGATCTGGGGCAAAAATCTGTCTGGGGATTAGTCCTGCTTTGAGCAGAGGGTTGGACTAGATGACCTCCTGAGGTCCCTTCCAACCCTGATAGTCTATGATTCTCCCCAACTTTGATCTGTTTGAAAACTTCTGCTCCTCAGTCTGTTCCTCCCCCGAATTCTGAATAATCTTTACTCTTCAGCTACATGATCACAGGCTTCCCAGCCAGTTCTCAGCACTGGCTGCCTCTCATCCTCTTTAGGAGGCAGCTGCAGGGGGTGGTGCTGGGAGATGAGTGCATGTTAGTTACAGATCAGACAGCCAGCAGGGGGCCACTGAGGAGCTGTAGGGCACTACTGGGCTCAGAGTACAGCAGCATTCCAGCTAGCTGCCTGCCAGCGACAGTGTACGCCCACACACATGCATACCGCTCACACCCAATCCCAAGCAGGCTCGCCTTCCCTCACAAACACCCCTGCTGTCACACACACCCACTTACACAGATACTCTCCCCCTCCTTCCCTGCCAGGACAAAACCTAGCAGCCAACGTTCAATAGGGACAGGGCCGGCTCCAGGCACCAGCAAAACAAGTAGGTGCTTGGGGCGGCACATTTCTAGGGGCGGCGTTCTGGCGCCGGCCATCATAGGTGCCGACTCTGGGGCATGGGGGAAAAGTGCCCCTGCCACCCCAGCTCGCCTCCACCTGCTCCCCTGAGCGCGCCGCTGCCGCTCAGCTTCTCCCCCTCCCTCCCAGGCTTGCTGCACGCAAAACAGCTGTTTCATGCAGCAAGTCTGGGAGGGAGGAGAAGCCAAGCAGTGGGGCGCTCGGGGGAGGCGGCGGTGGTTGAGTGGAGGTGAGCTGGAGCAGGGAGTGGTTCCTCTACCCTCTGTTACTTCCTGTGTCCTACCACCCTAGCTCACCTCCGCCTGAGAGGGAGGGGGGAGAAGCGGAGCAGCAGTGCGTTCAGGGGAGCAGGTGGAGCGGAGGTGAGCTAGGGTGGGAGGTCGCAGGGGGCCCCCAGGAAGCAATGGGGGGTGAGGAATGCTGCACGCCCAGGGGAGGAGGCGGGGCTGGGGATTTGGGGAAGGGGTTCGGAAGGGGTGGAGTTGGGGTGGGGGCAGGAGTAGGGGGGCACGGAAAAAAAGGGGGGCGGCCAAAAATTTTTTTGCTGGAGGGGGTGAAAATCCTAGAGCCAGCCCTGAATAGGGAAGTTGCAACTAATTCCTAGAGGGAAAGCAGAGCCAGGGAGTAAAGTGCTTTGAGCTGCTGGTCCTTTTCCTGTGGGGAAGGAGCTTCAGAGAGTGAGGAACGTACCTGCCAAGTGCTCCGGGACACCAGGCCTGCCTGGGATGGATGTTCAGAACGTGGCAGTTATATACCCTTTTACTTTGTCTGCAGAGTCCCTGTCACCAACATGTTTTCCATGGGAATATTACTAAAACAGGAAAGCTGAGTAGCAGTAAGAGCCACTGGAGGGCACTAAAACAACTGTAAGATATTTAACCCTTAAAGTTCTGTTTCCCTCACTGACATTCTGTTCTAAAAAGAAAGAGGGGAAAATTTGTCTTTTATTTGCTGTTTTTTTTCCTTACTGACTGATTGTGAGATCAAGGATGTAGTGTGAATTCTGGCGGGTAAGCGGTGTCAGGAAAATGTCAGTTAACAGGTTGTAGAGTTAGTTAATAAGATGAAATTGGTGGATATCACACACAACCTTTAGGATCTTCAGTTAATACAGATCAATGTAATTGAATTTATCGAAAAATCAATGTACATAAGCATAAGAATAAGATAAGTACAGTAAAGTGGTTCCTTGCATTGTTCAGACTTAGTCTTACACTGGGCATATTTTAACCTTATGAAAACCGTCAGAAACAAAAATGGAAGAAAAAAGTAAGTAGCGATCCCCCAAGAGGATGGAGTGTGGGGCCAGACTTCCTACGTGATTATCCCATGGCGTCATCCCAGTGTCCCACCTCAGCATGGGTTTGATAACCTTTTATACACCTTTCCCTATTCCACTCTCATACATCCAGGACCACATTGAATCAAGTCAAGTATCATCCCTTTATTCATATTGGTATTCTAGGAGACCAATTTTAGGGTTCTGGTTGTCCATAATTACATTTCCGACAATTACCCCAACTATTTGCGTCAGTCCCTTTTGCAATAATTTAGGTACATCAATACAGTTAGCTCTTACTACAAAAAGCCTCTAAGATGCTACCTCTTTGTTTGTGTTTTACTTATTTATCACCAGATGCATTACTAAACTATCACAAGAGACATATTGTAAGATTTTATAAACTTAGGTCAAGCACATATAATTCCATAACCTTTGGTCAAGCAGATAATACTCATGCTATCTTATACCAACTGCCAACTTCCAGTAGGCCTCACTCTAATCCCTCAACATTTAATGCTTAAAACCTATCGCCCCGCCTATTGTTAATATATATATTTTGGTTTATGTACTTGTTTGTTACAGCTTTGATAACTTCCATATTATTTTACCCAAAATTATAAACCCTCCAAGATCAGGTCAGGGTCAATGGTCAACAAGATTAGTAGGTTGAACAGTCTTTTTGGTTAACATGGCCAAAGAAGAAGAGTTTTTACTTTTCAGAAATGCAGACATTGGCCTCTTTAGTTCCTATTGTTTTACCAGACGAGCCTACAACACAACAGTGTCAAACGAAATCTGGAACAGACTCTATAGCAAGCATCGCAGTATCTGTAGGGAATGTTTCTACTCGAGAGAAAAAGTTCCTGAGAGTCAGGACCCCTGGTTCTCTGCCTGGCTTAGCCAGTGAGCTGTTGTATGATAGTGCTCAAGTCCTTTAGCCTCCCTGTCCCTCAGTTTGCCTGTCTGTAAAATGTTTAAACATCTAGCGCATTTTTAGTGCTAAATAAAAAATGAAGTTGGGATAATACTTACCATACGCTTGGGTTGAGATTAATTATTGTTTGTAAATTCACTTTTGAAACTCAGATGTAATGGAAATGTAAAATATGATCATGTTTAACACCGTTTTATGCAGTCCACATTTCTGGACTTCAGCTAAGCAGGATGCAGTGAGAGCCAGGGTGAGCAGAGGTTTTGCTCACTGCTTTTTGCAGTCCAGGTGAAGATCATGTCTTTGAAACCACAAGTATAATATCAGTGTTGCCCTCTCACTTTGAAGGGATATTCATCCATTATTTTAGGATTTGGCTCGCTGGTTAAACTGCTATAAATCTAATTCACCTTCAAGAAAAGCATAAAATGAAATGTCTCTACTTGCTTGGGACAGACTCACTAAGGACTCCAGCACTGGACTCCTGTGGACATCAGACTTGTTCTAATAAATTAGGCTGGCAGTGTGTGTCCTGCTGTAGTTTAAGGCTTCATTATCAACTCCTGCTATCAGGGGATTTCAAATGCAACCATAAAACTTCATTTCTGGAGTTAAACTTAACAAGGAAGGTGTCATCCAGGAGCAATCGAAACCTGTTTCATCCAGGTTCTCAAACTTTTGTACAGGTGACCCCTTTCACACAGCACATCTCTGAGTGTGACCCTCTTCCCCCCCCTTATAAATTAAAACACTTAAAACAAATCTAACACTATTATACATGCTGGAGGTGAATCAGGGGTTGCAGTGGCGGCTGAGCTCTCGTAACCCCCCCCATAATAACTTCGTGACCCTCTGAGGGGTCATGACCCCCAGTTTGAGAACCCCTGAGTTAAAAGGCTTTTACTGAGGGAAAGCAGCCCCTTCTCTGACTGGTTTTCATTGCTGGAATTGTGACATTAATGCTCTGTAAGTGTACAATGTCCCATGTGTGTCACTGCTGTGTTTTGCCTCCTTGTGCAGTGTGTGGGGCCTCGGGCCAGTTACACGGTTTGCATACCATGTTTGGGTTTTGCAGGGTGACTATGACCGCAGTAAAACCAAAGTGCTTCACTTCAGCATGAATCCAGCAAGCCTGGCCAAGCAGCAGCGAAAGGAGGAGCAGCACCAGCTCCAGGAGGAGTGTGAGAGGCTGAGAGAGCTGGTCAGGGTCCTGGAAGGAGGAGGCTCTATCCCTGGGAATCTGGAGATGGTCGGAAGTTTGCAGTCACCCCAAGAAGTTGCAGGTACTTTGCTGGCCTCTAGCCGTGTGTCTGTCTATCTCATATATATACAGTAAATGAAGCGACCTTGGCTGGGCAGTGCTGATAAAGGGCAAAAAGGAAATATCTCCCTCCTTTCATGGCTGGGCTTATCGCTGGAGGTCTCGTGGATAGCAGAAAATAATTCAGCTGAGGAAAAATAAGTGGTTGAAATCTTTTCTGACCTGGTTTAAAACAAACAAATATTGTTTATCAGTATATATGTGCCCCATTAATCACAGCGAAATTCACTACTCGTGAAAATAGTACATCTACACTTCACAGAATCTCAGACTCTCCTGAGTACAGCGTCTTTCTTCCATTCAAATACAGGACTGAGACCTTATAATACAGTAGCTGTGAGGTTCAGCACCCTCCCGTACACAGTCAAAAACTCTGTAAATCAAGGTAACAAATTTAGCAAAGTCTGACTTGTCACCTAAAGCCCTGAGAAGTGACTGGGCAGAGTTGATTCACACTGCAGAACTCAAAGAGAGCTAACTATTGAAACTCAGACCCACATGTACTTGCCCTCAAAACTTCCTTGCGATAGCTGAAGAGAAAAATAAATCAATCTACACAACGGAAGGAAGGGCTGTGGGGAGCTAACGTGTTGTGATGCTGGCAGTGCACGTAAGGTTAGTGCCTGCAGGGAATGATGCTCTTTAAGGTGTGTGGCCCAGAAGACGGTGCTTTTCGCTAAGGCTGCATATGTAGAAAATTTGTGACCCATGAGCCTTCTTAGCCGTGGTTTAAAGAAATCCCCAATGGAAGTGGCTCTCATTGTTATGGCACTGAAGTATTCTGAAAGTAGCCTGCTAGTTTTTCCATTAGCTAAAATGATTGTATTTCATTATTGGGTTTATCCCAACATCTTGGTGGATTATAGCACTAAATAAGTACAAATAATTACACAGAAAATCCAGGTGTCTGAGTAAGGTGTGGCATTAACTGCTTCTCTGTGGGGAGGGAGGGTTAAGAGGTCACTGAGGTTACAGGTACAGGCTCAGTCCATCCGCACAGTTGTTTATCTATTCATGGTAGCACCCACTAAGTGCTAGGTGCTTTCCGAACATTTAAGGAGGACTGTTCCCACTCCAAGGAGTTTCCAGTGTAAGGGTCCCAGAGAGAGAGGGGGGGAATTCTCAGGGATGGTGTTTGCACTGCAATTCAAATCTGAATGTTACTGTTTAAATTACAATAAGCTTGGCTGTTTAGTGCCTGTCTCCCTTTATGCTTCTGCATAGTCTAGTGCATCTAATGCTGCAGATCTATATGTGGGTGTCACTGCTCCCCAAACCCAGAGGGTATTGTTACCATCAGTGGCAGAGAGAATGCAGAGGTGAGGTCATATATTTGGCTCTGCCACTGCTGAATGAATCTCTGAGGTATAATATAGAGTAATTAGACCATTTCCTCTGGCGGGGGATATATTTCTCGTATATGCCCCCTGTGATTTGTTGTTCATTTTTATTCCACGTCCTGTCCCTCGGTTTGCTTGTAGCTGTTCGTCAGGCGTCTCTGTGCCAGAATGCTACCAAGTTTGTCTCTAGCTCATGGGAGAGATACATTTTTAAGTTGTTTTCTATTCTTTCTTTGATTCTGACAGTAAAACAAACAGCTCTCTGGGTTTCAGTTTATTTTCAGCTTCTCATGTCTAGTGCGTTTGTGTCCCTTCTCTCCCGAGCCCTCTGCTACGTCATTCTGACTTTTGTTTGCTGACTTGTATGGAAGAGAGACTGTCAGTTGCAGTGTCTAGCCCTGCGGGTCAGATATGCTTTTGGCTGCAGTCTCTAGTGATTGTTTATCACAGTCACAGGAGGGACCCCTGCAGCTCCAGGTGCATCTCAGTGCATAGGGAAATATTCACGTAAACAAAATAGAAAAAATAGCTAAGAGCAATGCACCGAGAGGGACCGCTGGAAGGACTGCGTAATCAGAGGGAACAGACGTGCTATTGGTTTGTATAAAGGAGAAAAAGAAGAGCCCCCTTTTCTCATGTTTCATGACCACGTGTGAATCATTCTCATGTAGAGACACTGCTGACAACAATGCAGTAATCAGTTTAATGCCTTTATTTTGCTGCAGAACCATGCTTGTTTTCAGTGGCGTATTCTTGTTGCCATTGAAAAGAATGTCAATATTGGGATGTGCCCAGGTATGTTGGGCTATACAGGTGGAGCACTATTTGAAGACATGCATGATTCTGTTACATCACTTAGCACTGAAAGGGCTAGTTACACCTGTTTCTCACTGTCCTAGGGATGCTTAGAAAACACAGATGACTATGTCACCAAAAAAACCAAGCCCAGGTTTTCCCCAGATGGGGAATGAGAGATCCTCCTCTTTCTCTTTTCATGGGGATGAAATCATAAGAACATCGCCTACAGGAAATGGTGGTGGAGCAGGTCCTGCCACATGCCTTCCAGTGTAGCTTGTATACAAGATGCAACTGAATGGCTTGCTGGGGAAACTCTCTTTGTTCCCACTGACTGTCATTAGTGTTCCTGGAGCTTATGGTGAACAGTAAGGGGCTGATTTTTACTGAAGCCAGAGGGATCCGATGTTTCCATGCAAAATGTCATGAACTGAATATTTGCGTCACTTTTTGGGACAGTTGTTGTCTCTACCTTTGCAAGGAGATGGGCACGTTCAGCACTCTAAACTTTGGAGGTGGGCAAGCTCTCCTGATGAGGGCTGAACTGCCTTGGTGGAGTTGGATAGGGGAAAACCTCAGACTGATTTCTCCTCCGACAGGAAAAAAGCGGCTGTGTAGGTCAGGGTCAAAAAGACAATGAGGGGCCATGTCTAACTTTGCGTTCTAGCGCTTGGCAGGTAGGTAAATATAAACGTTGATTGTCACATTCTGCTAAGCCTTGTCCTTTAGCCGTACCCATATACACTGAATGGGTCACTGTCAGAGATGAGAAATATGGGTGGCCTTTAGCCAATCATCTTTGCTATGTTCAGCAAGCTTGTCTGATCTGCAATTATGCTTAAGGTTTGAAGGATTATAATTACAGCAACCAAAAAAGACATTAAGGACAATGATGTTGATGGTTTTGATGATAATGCGTTGGCTATTATTAAATTTCCTCTTTGGGCTGGAATGCAGCACGTTTTCTCTGACCACGGTTCCAATTCCTGGAGAGGTAATAAGGAAATTATTATGGTGGACGCTAAAGCTCATTAAATGTGACTCTATTAAAAATCAAGGTTATATTGGACTTTAAATCTCTTTGAGCATAACCACTGGAGGCTGCAGCACAGGTTGGCAACTTGCCATGGAGTTCAGTGGTCCTTTTCTCTCATTTATGCCGTAACAGTCTCTATTAAAATGGATAAGATGGCTATTGCAAAGGAGAATTTTGGACAGTGTGAGCTATAACCACTTATTGTCCTCTATCCTGCAGTATAAAAATGGGACACAGGACTATGTAGTATTAATGGGGCAGACCTGGGGCAGCTCCGTTATTGGAATGGGCTATAATTTTATGGGTGGTTTGTTTCTCTTTTGGTGCCTTCTCGGATCTGGATTGTCTAACAGTGGAGTGTGGACCAAGGTCAAGCTGCCATCTGGGGAGCTCTAATTTTGCTGTCCCAGAAACAGGAGTGCAAATGATAATAGCTTTGAGAAGGTAGGGGAAGGGAGGCAGTGCCCAGGCTTGGAGTAAACTCCAACTCCTTCTCTGTTTCCTAAATTCCTTCCCACTCCTTTTCCTGTTCTGTGCTGTGTCTGCTGCATACCAGAGACTTTCCCCATCATCACTGCCAAGACAGGGCCTTGTAATGGAGATTATTAATTGGAATTAAATTGGGTAATGAATTAATATTAGAATAATCTAATTTTGTTGAAGTGACAAGCCAGAGATGGCAAAATTTATCACTGTCCAGCATTCCTGTGCTGGTGATGAATGTGTCTGACTGCAAAGGAGGCCAGAAAGGGAGTGGGTGGCAGTTAAAAGTTGCATCTGTCTGCCCACTGTTGGTCCCCTTGTTTCCTGCTACCTGTTTACATTAGAGGGCCTCCACCTGTAAATTAAAAACAGAATCTGTCTGACAGCAAATAGTTAGCGGATTTTTCTGTGCTTTAGTTTCTTTTGCCTGCATCCATATCACGCTGTGCTGTTTTGTCCTCAAATCTTGCTAGCTAAGCAAGGTTGGGCCAGGTGAGTGCTTCAGGAAGTGATGTTGGTGCCTCAGTAGGTGCCACTCTTCCCTCTGAGTCAGTAACCAGCCAGTTCCCCATTCTGATGATAGGGAGCGCGGTACTGTTGCAGGTGCCTTCTTTCTAATGAGACTAACATCAAAGTCCAGGCCACTTGCTGTCACTTAAGGTGTCGTGTCACTTTTTGCAAGAGTAGGTTGTTAACCTTGGTGTCCTGGCCAAATTCCAACCGAATTCTGCTTACCCTAAATCCCTCTGCAGTTTATAGAAAGCATTTTGTCACTTTCTTTCTTAAGCTGTTTGTAGTGCTGCTGTACGCTGATAATCTGCTGCTTTCTTCCACTGCAGAAGTGGCTGCGTTTTGGTGTTGGGGAAAATGATCCTGAGCCCTTATCTGCCTTACAGACATGTCCAAAGCATTTGGAGAACCCCAGATGAAGGATTCTATAGAAAGGCAGAATATTGGGAGGCAGTGTTGCCTAATGGATAGAGTACTGGACTGCACAAATCACATCGCCTCTCTGTGCCTGAGTCTCCCCACCTGTAAAATGGGGGTAATGATGCTGTTGTCCTCTGTATAGTGCTTTGAGATCTGCAGATGAAATGTGCTATACCAATGTGTTATATTACTTCTTGTGGTGTTAATTTCTCCATTTCAAGCTACATGTTGGTCTGAATGATACATTAGGGCTGTGAATGAGCCGATAATGGACTGTTCATGAGAGAAAAATCATCCTGCTTTCCCTCCCTATCATAGCCCTGTCCCATCTTTCCAACCCAGGGCTATATATGGCTAGTTGGTATTGCTGTGTGTACCTTCGTTTGCCCGACGTGGTTCCTGCATTTCAGTATTGACTAGGTTATAGTTGGTATCTGTACATTGCTGTAAATGCCCTTCACATTATACTGAAGGATAATATGTTATAACAGCGGTTCTCAGATTGTGGGTAAGGCTCCATTTTAATGGGGTTGCCAGGGCTAGCTTGGACTTGCTGGGGCGCAGGGCCGAAGCCTGAGTCCCACCCCCCGAGGCTGAAGCTTGAGGATTTCAGCCCTGCGTGTTGGGACTCAGGTTACAGGCCCCCTGCCTGAGGCTGAAACCCTTGAGCTTCAGCTTCTTCTCCCGCCCCCGGATCAGTGGGCCCCGGGCTCAGGCTTCAGTCCCCGCTCTTGGGATCCTGTAGTAATTTTTATTGTCAGAAGGGGGCGCGCTTCAGTGACGTTTGAGAACCCCTGTGTTAGAATGAAATTGGACAGCCCAGAAATAGGGAAAACATCTTACACAATGAAACCTTGACTTTTTGAGTGCCTTGTGCGTTCTGTGTCCTTTTAACTGCACATGCTTTGCTCTTCTTTTGCTGGGATGCTGAAATTACTGCATGTGCTTATAAGAGCCATATCCCCAGATGTGTATGGAAGCATGCTACTCAGACGGGGGTAAAAGCCAGGCATACGTATGGAAACCTTGCAAGATAAAGAATACATTACCTTTACGGTATATAACTCCTCTCCTCCAGATGGATGCCAAAGCTCTTTATAGACAGCACAGGGATGAAGTCACCCACCACTGAAATACATCTACCTCTTCAGTGGGAACAATGCACCCATTCTATGGCAGCACACCACAGGTCAATGGAAGAATGAAAGAAATGGGATCCAGAGCCTTACTTAGTCTATGTGCATTGAAGAACTAGAACCTAGGCAAGGCAATGGTAACCACAGGCTGAATAAATCCCAGGGGATGCCTCAGTCTTGCAAGTTGTTGGAACTGTATGAATGATGTGAGGCTCTAGTAAGACACTGAAGGGACTTTAAAAATCCAACAGCTGTCTGGGGAGTCAGAGGTTTGTAATAAATCCTGTAACTTAGTCCTTTTGTATCCACTGAATCTGTAAGACTTGGCATCAATCAAAGGTTACCCCATGGAGTGCACTTATCCTTCCATGGTGAGCAGAGGAGCTGCACGTTTTCTTCCTTCCCCTTCTCTTCAGTAGGATTCGTGTGTGGACTTTTAAAAAGCTAGCAGTCTTTTTGCTCATATGTGTGGGGGAGGGGACATGCTGTGCTGTGTTTATAGAGCTCTAAAGATCCCGCACCCGATATACAGAGTGTTTCTATTTTATGTACTTAATACGTTTTAAAAGCACCTGTCACCATCTCTCTGGGCACTGTTTAAAAGTTAAAAACAATGATTAAAATACAAGTGGAGCCGTTGGCCCGGAGAAAAGCAGCCACTTTGCCAGAAAAAAGGGAAGCAAACTAGCCCAAAAAGGAAATATAAAATAGGCGCAGATACAGCAACGCAAATAAAAAGACCTTGGAGCCATTTACAAAGGGACTGTGGGCAGGGAAGGAGTTCCATAGACAGGACCCTGAATCCAGAATTCCTTGCTCTTGATCTAGATGAAACCTCAGAACGGAGACCTTATCAAACATCCATCAGTCTTTTAGGAACGTACTACGGGGGTGCAAGAGTCACTCATTCTCTATGTAGATACCATTTAATCACAGTAGACTTACATGACATAGCCTTGTTTTTGTCTCTGAAAGGGAAGGTTTGATGTTTGCCTTGGGCAGGGGTAGAAGGAACCATTCTGGCTTTTGGGACCATGTAAGTCAAAGGGCAGTGGGTGGATATTGCTGGAGAAGCATACACTGGGACAGCTGACTTACACCTTGCAATATGTGTTGATGAAGAAAAGACACAATGATAAAAACTCTGCATTTTTACATCTCTGCTCTGTGGAGGCTCTCAAGCCAGGACTGATTATGATTCCTTCTTCCCAGACCAGCAGTAGGGGGAACAAGTAAGCCCCATTCCTTGCTGTCAAAAGTATCCTTTCAGGCTCCAGGAGTATCCTCATCAGTCTCTCTGTCACTGGAGGAAGTAATGCCAAAGGGACAGGGAGAGAAGTCATTGAGCAAGGAAGGGATCAAATGGTCTCTTTCCTCATGTTCAAATTCCCCCCTCCCCTCCATATCTGGCATCAGATGGAATCTGCTATATTGTGGACAGGACCTAGGATGTCCATGGTTCTTGTATGTCTGTCTCTGGTGATGGTTTCTTTATAATCCACATACAAGATGTCAGTTGTCAATATGTTTAGCCTGTAGGCTTCAGTAATTTGGCAGTTCTATTTGCTTAAGAGCTTTGCCTTGTGTGCGTTTGAAAGCAGATCCAAATATGCTGATTGTACAGCTCCCGTCTTGGTGTCATTGTTAAATGGCTGGATGCTTCTGCTGGATTCTTCTCTGCAGCCCTGCAGATCCCCTTAAGAAACAGAAATTCATTGTGATCTCAAACTGCCCTTCGGATCCTGTGGGATTGTAATATAAGCTGCCTGTTAAAGCAGTTTACATCACAGAGCAGCCTTTGATTAGGAATGATGTGCCATAAGGCCTCTGGTTGTACACAATTGAAAATGCTCTTTCATTCATCAGCAGGAATGAGAAGAAAGGCTTGTGCTGATGTCTCAGATTTGGGCCTACACAAATTCACTGACATTAGAAAAGCCAGCCTGCCAATGTGGCAGAATGCTCCAGCAGGGGAGAGTCTTTGATCTTTGCTCTGCGCATTGTCATTGTATTGTTTCTCCTCGAAATCAAAGCGTGTGAACAGCCCAGAGAGGTAGAAATCTATTAAAGAGAGTTTGCTGTGGGTGTCAAAGTTACTGGAAAAATGCACTGAGACTCATACTGTCAATGAGGTGATGGTTTCTGGGGCTGGGGTTATTCAGAATTTATTAGAGTGAGTGAGGGAAGACAGATAGGAAAGGGAAAATACTTGGTTTATTGAATTGATAGAAAAAGTGTCCGGCTTAACTAAATCCAAGATGGTGGTGCTCCTGCATAGCAGAAAAACTTGCTCAATTCACTTTTTATCTCCAGAATCCTGAATTTCAATTTCCAGGTCAACATTCTTGTCTGGGAGTCAAGATCTGGCTACATTCACGAATAGAGGAAATCCACAGGCCTGTAATTCCAGATGAGTGGAGGTGGAAAAAAATAGAGCAGCTCTTCTTGCTCCAAAATTGTAAAGGGGATTGAGGGTCAAATAAACTGCATAACCCAAAGGAAAACAAGCCATATGGGCTTGCTGTCTGCTGGGTTTGCTGTTCCTGACTGTCTGTGAAGCCATTTCCCCTGGGAGCGATAGTTTTCATTTGTACGCCCAACATGTTAAAATTCTTGCTCCAATGTTCCAGGGGCTGCACAGGAAGTGAAATATAGCTGGGCTCAGTATTCTGGAGGAGCGGCTGTATATAAGAAGTTTATTTTTGACAAGTAAATTGATGACACTGCATTAGGTGAATGTGATGTGCAAACTTGTCACTAAAGTGTAAACATGATGACAGCAGGACCAACAATTCCCAGCTTAATCAAGTAAACTGAGTAACACATTCTTTGAGCTATGAGGTACTAGAGACTGATTTCCATATTAAATGAGAGAAACGCCATAAATTCAACACTTAAATTCATATTTTAATCACACAAAAGTCAGGAGATTCAAAGCTATGATTCCCACAGCAATTAGGTTGTCCCTCATATGCAAATGTAGCATTTTCAATTACTTTATTTATTTGAACTTAATGTGCCTTAAAGAACATTCAATGGCAGCCAACCTACAGCCATCATATAGGGTTGCCAACGTTCTAATTGCACAAAACCGAACTTCCTAGCCCCACCCCTTTCCCTGAGGCCCTGCCCCCTGCTCACTATATTCCCCCTCCCTCAGTGGCTTGCTCTCCCCATCCTCACTGGGCTGGGGCAGGAGGTTGGGGTGAAGGAGGGGGTTGAGGGCACCGTCTTGGGGGGCAGGCTATGGGGTGGGGCCAGGGATGAGGAGTTTGGTGTGCAGGAGGGGGCAGCAGGGGCTCGGGGTTGGGGCGTGGGTTTACCTCGGGTGGCTCCTGGTCAGCAGCACAGCAGGGGGGGCTAAGGCAGGCTTCCTGCCTGTCCTGAGTCTGCGCTGCACCCCGGAAGCAGCCAGCATGTCCAGCTCCTAGGTGGAGGCGCGGCAGGCAGCTCTGCGCGCTGCTCCCGCCCACAGGCACCTACTCTGCAGTTCCCATTGGCTGCGGTTTCCGGACAATGGGAGTGCAGAGCCAGTGCTCAGGGCAGCGGGAGCACGTGGAGCCCCGTGGCTCCCCCGCCTAGGAGCCGGACCTGCTGGCTCTTTTGGGGCGCAGCACAGAGCCAGGACAGGTAGGGACTAGCCTGCCCTAGCTCCGCAGCACCGCCGACCAGACTTTTCAATGGCCCAGTCGGCGGTGCTGACCAGAGCTGCCAGGGTCCCTTTTTGTCCAGGTGTTCCTGTTGAAAACCGGACACCTGGTCACCCCACAGTCATGGGAAATATAACTTTGAATATCCTTACTTTGAAACTGGACTGAGACTTTGAGGCAAGCTAAAGAGTTTCTAGTTCTGTTTCAAAATAAAGAATAATATAAACAAGACGCAGACAATCTCACCCTTAAGCAGGCAGGCAGAGCCTGATCAAAACCCCACTGAAATCAATGGAAATTTCTCCCATTTATGTCAATAGGCTTTGAATCAGGCCCTTAATCTCCTCTTCTTTTTTTAAAGGAATAAACTTTATTTAATTGCCAGGTCACACAAACACACTTGCACCATTAAGAAATCCATCAGTCTATGGATTCAATCCTTGCTGTGTATACTGGTTGCAGCACTGATCATGTATTCAGGTAAACATTCAGTATACAGCTATGATTATCTCTGCATGCTAGTGTGCTGATATATCCGTGCTTGTTCCCTATACTCACTGAAAACTGTTCAAGTGATACGTCTGAAGACTTTTTTAAACTTTGAATTAGATTACAAAATAATATGTCTGAAAAGTTTGGCTGATGGATACACTTTTCTTCCTAATCATGAATAATAATTCAGACCACTGAAAAATGATCAAGCAGAGTTTTGTTAAGACTTTCCAGATCAAACCTCTTCTGGGCTGAGAACAAACAGGTGGAATTTTAGTTTAAAAGAAAATCTATTTGGAAAGTAATCAGTGTATGTAAATAGAAGATTATAATTACTGTGCCATCTTATCCATGACGCTGTCATCAGTACCATGATGCTGTATAAATTCATAGCCTTTTGAATCTGGTGCTGAGATAAAATGCACGTTCTTCACTTAATATATTCAGATCTACCCTCCTCCACTGCTAATGCCAAGATGGACTTGGCAGCTGGTCCAGAAGGTTAACAAGTGAGGACTCTAGAGAAGCAGTGGGAGGGGAAGTTAGTTCCAAAGTTATGGACCCTTCCTGGAGAACATCCAGACAGCATCCCCGTCTCTTTTAAACCGAGAGTGTGCTCCAGCTCAAGTGCCACTGCTGATGGCAGCCTCAGATGGGAAAGAAGGCAATCTCTGCACGGGTCTGCGCTACATCACTCGGGGTTGTGGAAAATCCACCCCCCTGCGCAATGCAGTTATGCCAGCCAAACTCCCGGTCTAGACAGCGCAATGTTGATGGGAGGGCTTCTCCGGTTGACACAGTTGCTCCCTCTCTGGGAGTGGGGGTACCTACGCCAAAAGGAGAAACTCTCCCGTCGGCATAGGTAGTGTCTTTGCTAAGTGCCACGGCAGCACAGCTATAAGTGTAGACAAGCCCTCAGAGACCGAGGTTTAAAACCATCTCAACACCTTTAAATGAAAGCCAGCACCATGAATTCCCCCTGGAAATGTATTGGCAACCAGTGCAGAGTCTAGAGCACTTCTCTTATGAGCTCTCTGTCTGCAACAACCTAATAAGTGGGCGGCTGATTCTGCGGTAGCTTTGGCTTCCATGTGGTCTCATCTTGTATTACAGTGAATAGTCTAACCCCAAGGTGACAAAGGTATGGTTTGCTGTGGCAAGGTTCAGCTCAGAGAGCAAAAGTCACACCCATCTCTGTCTGATTGATAAAAAGGCTCTTGACTACAGCTTCCATCTGAGCATCCAGGAGCTGCCCAGCATATTTAAGATAAAACCAGACCCTCCTGATATGATGCATGCGCTCCCTTAGTCAGCAGATGCTGATACAGTCTTCACCAACTCCTCCAGCTGCTTCCCCCAGCTTCTCCACATCATCTCAATGCTGTCTGGACTGAACCTCAGTTTGCTAGCCCTCAACCCGCCCGGACCCATATAGGCAATTGGTCATGCGTTCCACTGCACAAGCCTAGTTGGACATAATGGAAACACAGAGCTGGATGAAATAAGCCTGCAGAACAACAGCAGCTGACTGCAGAATATCCCCTCACTGATTCTCTTAATAGCCTCATGCACATATTGAATAAAGGGAGTGGCTAAATGCATCCATGTAGTACCAAGTATAGCAGGTTCCCTGAGCTGGGTAACCCAAAATTACCCTGTTAGATGATCAGATAATACCGTGATGGGTACACAGTATAAGAACTTAAATAATATAGAATAGAGACCTCCATAAAGAAAGGATCAGAGGCACTCGAGCGACTTCATCCATCCTTGCTAGAGACTGCAGATGTGTCATCAAAACTTCATGATTAGTGGCATCAAAGGCAGCTGACAGATCTAAAAGAATCAGCATAGGCACTTTGAATAGGTTGATAATGTTGATGATGTGTAATTCCCTTATTAGACTTTGTTGTATTGTTATCTTTGACTATAATGAAATGAGACAGAATTTGAAAAATTGTTTTTAAAAGAGCAAACTTTAGCAGAGCAGGGTTTGGAAAGTGTATTTTAAACCGGCAGTCGTGTTCACTAGGTCTTCTCCCACATAATAGGGGTATGCCAAGGTGGCTTCATCTTTGGACTCCATTTTATCCAGAAACCCATGGTGGATGGGGTTGTTTCCCTTGACACGTGAGTCAAGTTCTATCACCTCCCCAAGACATGGGGCATATGCCACAGGGGTTTGTTAGCTCCCCCAAAGCATGGGCTCGGGTATCTGTGGTGCTCCTAGTTTGGCAATTCTTCCACACCTTCATCCTAAGCCACTGTTTTCTGCTTTAGGATCCTTCCCTTTCAACACCCCCAAAATAGATCATTGGATTTGGGGCAGTGCTAAGTTGGGACTGACAACACCAACTCTTTCCATGTGTCTCGTTAGAGTTTCCAGTCAGACCAAACGTTTGCCAGGTCCTAAATGCAGAGAACTTGCGCAGTAGCTGGAAATGAATTCAAAATGGTAACTACAGTATTGGCTAGATAGATGGCCATGAGTCCCAGCTCTCTAACTCCATATTGGTTAAAAATTGAGACCCATCCATGTACCAGGCCCTGCAGTATTATAACTATATCAGCAGCTGCCCCCTTTATTATTGTAAGCATAGGTGTTTCTTAATGGTAGGACAAATGAACAGTTAGCAAAGAGTAGGAGAAAAGTGTTTAGAAATCTATACACTTGCACTGAAGGCTTATAAAAATTCTCCCCCTGCTGTGTGCATGGTTTAAAATTGGAATGTTTGACACTTAACAGAACCTGGATAATTCTTTGTTGTTTCCCTTTAATGTTCAGAATGCAAGGGAAGGGTTTCTGTGACAAGCTGGAGAAGTATTGCAATGAAGTTGAGGCTTTTTCTAATTAGAGAGTCCCTCGGATGACTTACTTTCTGGTGGTTGGAGTGCTGGCTGGTTTGTGTGTGTCAGCAGCGCTGGCCAGTACAGCGGAGTCCTGTCAGTTCAGAATCTGTTTTGCCCTTCAGAAATCAAGAGGTGCAGCCTATTTGCTCTAACAAGGAGAGTCTGTGATGGGAGAAATTATAACTGCAGCCAGCCGTGCTAGCGACTTCACCATCTGTTGTGAAGTCTGTGGCTTGAATGCCAGCACTGTCGGTTGCAAGCATAATGACGACGATATTTTGCGCTTCTATAGCACCTTCCCTCCGAGGGTCTCAAAGTACTTTGCAGACGTTAATTAAAGCTTCACAACATCCTTGGGGAGGTAGGTAAGGTTCTCCACACTACCCTTTCCTTGCTTGCAGAGTGGAAGAGAACGTGTCACGATTGCTTGGGAAACAAGTCCTTCCGGCTTTCCATTACCCAGCTGCCTCAGGGAACAGTAAAGCCTTGGACACTTGGGTTAGTGCAGGTGAATTTAAGTCAGTGATGCAGTTATGAAGAATAGCCTGAAAGGGGTTAACCGCATGCTGGAATCTGGTACTGGGAATGATCTTGACATACCTGCCATTTGTGCTGGCTCAAACTGGAAGCATCATTGACCCCTGAGCCCAAAGATAGGTTCAGGTCTGACTTTGGAAGAGACTCTTCCTCCTGACCTCTGCCTCCTGGAGAGTACTGTGGAAATGGTACTCCAGGCTTGTGAGCAGAGGGAACTTTGTACCTCATTGTCCCACAACAGTGGCAATTTGTTTTGCATGGTTGTTACTGCCTCTGAGGAGAGAGTTTCCTTTTCCAATAATGGAGGGCGATAGAGTAGTTAGGGGGGAATAATACAGTCCAACCTGAGCCAGCCTACCTATCTGAGCCAGTTTCTGGGGAACGGAGTGTCCCTTTGCACTTGGTTGGATTTGGCAGGGCTACTCCTTCCATTCAGAATTCAAAGTATATAGATACATTCAAAAGATACTAAAGAAGTACATTCTCTTCAGCACCTCCAAGAGGAAATGCAGAGTTATCAAATAATGTTATGTGATGGTGGGCAAGTAGGGCAGGAAGGAGGGTGAAGGACAGTTATCCTCCAAAGTTTGTAGATAGGCTGAAATGGGGGGAGCCCACGTTATGCTAAATTATTCATAGAATCACAGAACTGGAAGGGACCTTGAGAGGTCTTTTAGTCCAGGCCCTGGCACTCAAGGCAGGACTAAGTATTATCTAGACCCGTCCCTGACAAGTGTTTTTCTAACCTGCTCTCAAAAGCTTCCAATGACAGAGATTCCATAACCTATTGCTGGGTACTGTGTGTCCACCTGTCTGTTGTTTACTTAATTTTAAATGCCAGATACTAAAGGGCATCGGCATCAATTAACTGTTTAATTGAATTTGTAAAGAAATCATGTAATTTAGTTATCCAGTTACAGATACACACTTAAAAGAAGGGGGAAAAAAACCCTGGCCTTTCTTTTCAGTCATTTTGTTCAATACTCTTTGTCCATTATTTGCTTTTATTGTACACTAGTGTCTCTCTGGAGCAATGGCTATATGCCGTATTTCTCTCAAATGAAGGAATTCTCGTTCTCGCTTCCCACTACATGCTGCTTCTGTTGCTCTTTATTTTTGGTTGATTTAGCTACTGCTTTCTTTGTTTCCCTCTAAATTCCTTTAATTGAGTTTGGCTGAGATGCCTGTGTTGGTCACGGTGCCAGGATTTGGGTACTGCCTGATTGGGATTATGGGCAGAATCCAAGCTCATACTCTCTCTTCCCAGTCTGCACACCATTGGATGCATGCTCTGGATGTTTATTCTCTTGACAACAAAATACCTTCCCAAGCTTTCCTCTCCAGTCGGTTAATTTTCATCATCAAATCCAGTAGTATATTGCTACAGTGATATAAATAATAAATGATGATAACCAGTAAAACACACCTTACCAAGAAATTTTGTGGTGAGGGACTTGCTCCCTTCACTACTGATCAACAGTAGGAAATGGTCTTTCTTTAGCCCTTCAGAGCTTGTCTCCCTTCTTCTGTATATAAAGATTTATTCAAAAGTGTTCATTTCTGTTTAATCACATCTTAAAATGTTGTTCTCAAACTTTTCTTTCAAGGTGCCTTAACCAAATACTAGTCACAGTGCCCTATGCTTCTGTGTCCGGTGTGGGTTTGTTTTCTTCACAGGCAGAACTTTTTTCTTGACCCTCACTTCTTATCACTGTTCTCACACTGGTATCAGCAACGTTATGTCACTTAAGTGCATTTGCAGTTTCCCGTGTTTTACACCTCCTGCTTTCTTCATGTTTAGGTGCTTGAAGCTGTTGACATATTTTTCTCAGATATTCCAATACCTTTCTGAAAACAAGATGTTTTTCTGCTTCTGAGCTCGGAGCTTAGTTCTTTCTTCATGCTCATGTTGTCTTTGTCCTCTCTGATAGTAATACTTATCCCTTATATAGTACTTTACTTCTTCAAAGCACTATATAAACATTAGCTAATCAAGTATATATATATCATGCCCTAAAATATGGTAAAGGAAAACTGCAGTGGAATTTAAAACAGTTTGCAGTCACTTGATCCAATGTAAAACCTGACTGAATCACTAATTATTTCTTGAAAATGCTGTGCCTAATTACATGTATCAAGACAGGAAGATCAGGACACTGCAACCAGAAGCCCTGGAAGCTGCAGACAGACAGATGTAAGTTCTGTATTATTACTAAGGTTATTTTGGATGTATATACTAAAATAATAAGTAAAACAAAAAACTCTCTCCTGCGTGGCTGCAGCTTTCTGATCTTTCCTGTTTTAATACATATAATCAAGTCTACATTTCCTGTTGGAATTTTCATTAAAGTTGCAGCCCCAGTGATTACACAGCTGCCTAATTCAGATCAGTGGGGCTCCTGAAACATTTTCAGATATTTTTAAATACTGCTGTATAACTTCCTTATTTACAGTATTATGATTAAGTGAAATTTTCTGAAGTCATCTAAGGTTTTAATACATGTGATTTTCTTTTAATAAATCTTTCTTATTAAACAGCTGCAAACAATACAAACCATAATTCTCCTTTTCCTTATCTATTACTTCTCAGTATGGCATGTTTGTAATTGTTTATGGCTAATTAAAATATGCGTCCAATTACATGATTTCTTTACAATTTTTATTAAGCCATTGTTTGACTTTTGGTTTCAGAACCTTAGTACAAATAAATAAAATGGAGAGAGCAGCATGACAAAAAGCACTAATAAAGTCCAGCAGATGTCCCTTGTTTTCAGCCCACGGTACACTTTTGAACGTAATTGTTGATAATGTACATCAGCCAAAATACTTGGAGTATTTAGTCAATATTTATTGACACATGCATAGCCAGAGAAAAGATCAGAATACACAGAAGATGAAAATGCATTAAGAGATCTTCAGATGATGGTGAGGTCCTCACCTCACCATCCTGTCCTGTTGCACTGGAAGAAAATATATAGATTATATTATTTCCAACTACTTTGGTTTAGAACTTTCATGTGTAATGTTCAAGTCTGCACACATTATTTTGTTCAGTGACTTAGTCTGTTAACTTTAGGTTTTTTACTATTTCAAATCCCGTTTCCTTGCTATTTCAAAGGCACTGATACAATAGTGCAATGTTTGAGTTGCAAACTCTACAGGAAAATATCTAAATCAAAACATTTTGGGAAGGGATGAAGTAGCAGATGTTTTCCATCTCTAACTATCTAGGATTCTCTAAAAAAGCTAACAAGAATGAAAAGGTTTCTGTAAATACTAGATATGGTAAAAGCTTTTAGTAGTCTTGGTCCTAACCTACCAGATAGTATTCCTTTAATTTTATTTTTCATTAAAAACTCATGTTAGTTCTATTTTTTAACAATCTAGTTTTCCTGGTGATGGTGGCAGCATGGCTCCAGAGAATAGGGCACCAGACATGGAATCTAGATACACAAGGTCTGTACCTAGGTCTGCAATGGCTCCCCCGTCCCTTTGACTCCCCATATATTTCAGTTTACCCATTCATAAAATCGGGATACCAATATATGCAAAGCCCTTTGACCTCTACAGATGGAAACTGTTAAATAAAGACTGGGTATTATTAATTATTATTTTATTAACATTAGAATAACATCTCACTCATCCAAATCTGAGTAGAGCTGTCCAAGTAGCTTACTGCACATAGAAACAGACAACTGAATATTATTCTATAGGTATTGTTTTCTCTAGGTACCTCAGAATGTATGCAATTATGGAAAATTAAAAGGAGTGCTTTGAAAGTGCCATGGAAAGGGAATAGGATAGAAGAAGATGGAAAAGGCAAAGGGCTGCTGAGGCTTGCCCCCCTTATCACAGGAAATTGATTATATGGGACTGCCCTTTGCGTCTTAGTGGGTGATTCCCACTCCGTGCTTCAGAGGAAGAGGACAAATGTGCAGGGCTGTGGATTAGAGTTACAGGATTTTTGCAGAGATTACTCATGTGTATGAGCAGGCCAGCATACAACATGGCCTTTAGTGTTAATTTTTCTTTATGTACAAATTGACTATGTTACATCATTGTGTAAACTTAGCTGAGCAAGTCTACTAGCAGTTATTTACAGATCTTGTGTATAGAGAACTTCTGTGCGTGTCACTGTAACAGGTTGTGCTCACCACCGTGGCGCCTCATGCTGGTTGCTCCAGGAATTAGCTCTCCATCAGCAGGGCGCCCCCCTCTGGTGGTGTCTCACTCTCCGTCACTGCTACTCCACCATCTCCACTGTCTGTGAGGACCCGGACCGTGGCCTCCTCTTCAGGGCACGGCCCTCCGGCTGTGCCCCAACTCCGTTGTCTCCCCCATTCCGGGGGAAACGGCACTCCTTCGCCCAGCCTTTCGCCGCAGTGGTGAACTTTAGCCCCTCACTCAGGGGCAAACTGCAGTCCTTTGGCTGGCCACTTTCTTCGGCGGCCGGTGGGGCAAAGCGGGAGACAGGCCCACCCACTACTCTGGGCCCTGACCTAGAGACCCTATAGCTGGCAGCTGCTCACTGCCTCTCCTTCCTTCTGCCGATACCTGCTTTCTCTGGGCCACTTCCCCATAGCCCCAGCACCTGCTCAGCCCCTGTATCAAGGCCACAGTCTGGAGCCAGCCAGGCCGGAGCTCCGCTTGCTCCCCTGACCCTGCCCAGCACTGCTCTGTCCCAGGAACTTCTCTTTACAAGCAGCCAGTCCTTCTCCCTCAAGCTCCAGGGAGAGACTGAGCCTCTCTCTGCCCTGCAGTCCTCCTTATAGGGCCCAGCCTGGCCCTGATTGGCTGGGTTCCACGCAGCCGCTCCAAGGGCTACTATTAACCCTTTGCCAGCCAGTGAGGGGTAACTGCCCCATCACAGTCATTCTCCCTCTTCTTCTTCACTCCACCAGTATGATTTTATCTAAAACCCCAGCCGATCTGTTCCAGCATTTGGCTCCATTAACAGTGAGCAGCACTTTGTCCATGATACTCAGTTTCATTTACCCCATCTGGAAGAATTCATGGGAGTGCAGAATTAAACCCTTTTAAAAAAAATAACCCCTAGTTTAAATGATTGTTGCTCTTGGAAATCTAGGATACTGAAGAGAGGACCTCTGTGTGTGATTGTGTTTGTGTATTCACACGGTCAGTGTGATGA
Organism: Mauremys mutica; assembly: GCF_020497125.1. Taxonomy (NCBI): domain Eukaryota; kingdom Metazoa; phylum Chordata; order Testudines; family Geoemydidae; genus Mauremys; species Mauremys mutica. Next base: position 74,862,380 of record NC_059082.1, on the reverse strand, counting down.
TTCTTGGGAACTAAAGAGTCGAAGCTCCATGTACAATACACAACTCTTCTCCTGCACTAGAAAAGAAATACCCTTATATTCCACAATAGCACAGGATTATAGAACTCCATGTCTGGGAAGACCTCATTATGACAGTATTGTAAAGAATAACCATACCTCTCCCCTCCCAAGTGCCTACCTTTGATTTAGAGTAGAGGAGAGTGAGGTGGAGGAGACTCAAGCAACACAAGGGGCAAGCAGAAGATCATCCTAACCAAAGATGTGCACAGAAGAGAGGAAGGAAGGCGGAATCAGCAGGATGGATATGGGGAGTGTGAATTCAGCTGGAAAACGATAACAAAAATATTCCAGGTTGGCTATCCTTGGAGCCTTCTACAACAGCTGTTGTTAGCAGAGCTCGCTGTGATAAGCATGACAGACTCCCAAGGGATTCCCAAAGTGCTCTGTAAACTTTGCAAACTCTATGCAGGGATTACTTCATCCATCACTGAAATACATTCACTCCTGGAGTGAAATTTAATACCACAGAGCAACACTACATGGTAGTGAGGGCAGGAATTGAGGCATGCCTTTGTCGAGTTGAAACCTCAGTGGGAACTGAAGTAGCCAGAATGTTATTACCTTAGTTGGAATTTGTTTAGGACGTTGTAGTTAACATCCCATCTCTTGACAAAAAATGCCATGGACTCTAAAGATCCGGACCTACATTATACATCTCTGAACCTCCAGGAGCACTGTGGTCCCTAACACCATGCTGGAACCTTTCAGTTCAGTGCTGATTTGGAATCAGAGCGCCATCAATTGAATCACAGGGTGAGACTTAGTTAAAAGGTCAAAATTGTGTCTGCTTACATAAAGGCAAATGTAATCTAGTCTCTTCTCTGGAAGTGCTTATACCAGAGATATGAAAGTCCATGCGCCTGAGACACCGATGTAAGGGCTGGGAGGCTAAATAGGCTAGTAGAAAAGCACAGCTTCCCAGTTTGGAAGAGTGACACCAACAGGGTTGGGTGAGGTGGATGAAAGCTACAGCTGTGTTCTAGAGTGCAGTGGGGGAGGAATGTTTTCATGACAGCAAGAGCAGAAGAGGAGAAAAGAGGGGCTGTAACTCCCTTATGCTGGCCTCCAGGTATAACAGAAATGAGACGCTGTTTGTTCCTTGTTCTGAGAAATTCTGCATGTGTCAAGCATCCCAGTGTAATGATTTCCCACTAGCACTTTCCTGATTTTTCACTCGTCTTCCATGTTCTCTGTGGCCTTCAGCAGTTTTTGAACTAAGTTTGCAATCCTTTGAATTTTTCTCTTCTGCAGTTTGTGATTTAGAAGAGGATTAAAAGCTTCATATCTATAGGGAGAGAAGAGCTTTCCCTTCAAGACATGCATTGGCTTTCATAACTATTCTGTGTGTTAAGAGATTTGAGATGTATGTTGAATGATTCTGCATCTGCTGTTTGGGATTTCTCCATTGTTACCAAATTCCATCACTCGTCATTAGCAAAGGGATGTAACATTGATACTATCCAGTTTTGTAGGCCCCATATTACTCATTTGCATCTGAATTATGCTGAGCGTAAATTTAATTATAATCAACTGGGTTGCTTGTCCTCCATCAAACTATCTCCATTGTGTTTGCTTATCTCCAAGGTTTTGCTGCTTTAGAATTCTGCTGTAGATGTGGTTTTAAAGTGGTCAAATTCCAGGGCCAAGGTATGAGTTTTACCAGTAAGCAGAGAGAGATGTTGTCATAATATGAGCACAGGTTTGTAAGGTCAGGAGTTCCTGAGTTAGCCCAACTTAATTAACGCTGTAGAATTAAGCCACACATTTGATTTTTCTTCCTCAGTTTCCCCATCTGTAAAATGGGGACAGTACTTACCTCAGATTTTTGTATGGTATAATTGTTTGTCCAGCACTTCAAAGATGAGAAGCTCAATGTAAGTGTTAAGTATTTTTTTATGTATTTAAATGATTTATGATCTGTGCAAAAATGCTTATTTTTGCCCCTAACACAAGCTCACCTGGGAGGCATTGCAGCTGGAACCAACCAACCAAAGAAAAGAAAGGAGAAAAAAAAATTCCACATGGGACCTTGTGTGTTGTTACATAACAGCAAAACTAGCTGTTTCAGGACATTTGGCAAGGGAAACCCTGGGTCAAGAGTTTGGGATACAATGGCATATGTATATGCATGGAGCTAATTTCCTTTAAGTTATTCATTTCACTTAGGGAATTTCCTAGCCTTATGAGAGAGACTAGGAGCAATGATTCATTTATTCTTTGTCTCATTCAGCCCCAGGCAAGCCTGAAGAGTGGCTGCCACTTATAGTTCTGCTTTTTTAACTGATTCCATTAATGGAGCTTAAGGATTTTCTTCTAGCATTAAAAGGGTTAAGAATTCTCTCTCTCCCCCTTCCCCCCCTTCCATTCCCTCCCATCCTCTTTATATGGAGAGTTCTTTCTTTCTTTCTTTCTTTCTCTCTCTTTTTTTTTTTGGCATCTCCAGCTGTTTCTACAGTCTTCTCCCCCTAATCTGCCACTATCTGAGGAATTTATTACATTTCAAATCAGAAGACTTGCTGCATACATTAGCAGGTTTTAATAGACTTGCCATGACTCAAAAAGAAGGGGGGGGGAGAGAGAGAGAAGATTTAAAACTCTTGTCTTGCCGAAAGCAGACAGATTGACTCAAAAATGACTCAGTCAATAAAAGATGAGTTTTGAAAAGGCTTCCCTCTGCTCAAAGGGAGCTCATATTCCAGGGAATTAGGTTTTTCTAAGCCCACTGTCAGAAATTAATAATACATACAGCATGTAAAATGGATTTAGCCCTGTACAGCCTTATACAAGCATATCTTTGACTTGCTAAATGTGGCATGACTACCAGGATTTCCCAGCCTTTATCCCAAGAGTTTGTCATCTCTCCAGAATGGTGACCTCAGTGGAATTTTTAAGCACATTAAAAAACCCCTAGTAAATGCGCTTTTCATTTAGCATGTGTTCCTGCTCTTCTCCCTGCACCCAACTCCCCATCTAGGAGCGACTTTTATTTTCAGTGAAAATTAAGCCAAAAGCTCCAGTTAAATTCTCAGGCTGTCGAGACCCCTTTACCTAGTGCCTTTCAGCACCTTTGCAGCTAAGTCGGAGATATAGAGCTTTCTGTAGTATAACCCAAACCCCCAAGTCTGTACATTTTTTTCACTGCGGCTAAAGCCCCATAGGCCATTCCAATGTTTCTTTCCTGCAGCGGTTGAAGGAAGCTGACCTGTCCTACTAGATCTGCCCATGATGCCCTCCTTGGCTGCAAATACATAGGGTCTTCTGTGGCACAGGCTTTTGTCAGAGCTAGCTTGAACACACACTGGTCTGATATCATCCTCTGACCCCTTCCCAGCTTGACCCCAGCTGGAATTAGTACCAATCTTAAAATATTTCATGTTTTGCTGGACACAGGCTAGCTTACTTGAGTTGACTAAAATCCAGCTAGCATGGGTAACTATAGCAGCGAAGATACTGCAGCATGGGCTTCAGAACAGACTGGCTAGCCAAGTATGTACCATGTTGAGATTGTACATGAACACTGCCATGTACATTGGCCAAACTGGACCGTCTCTATGCAAAAGAATAAATGGACACGGATCTGACATCAGGGGTTATAACATTCAAAAACCGGTAGGAGAACACTTCAACCTCCCTGGTCACTCAGTAACAGACCTAAACGTGGCAATTCTTTAAATACAGACTCCAACGCGAAACTGCAAAACTGGAATTAATTTGCAAGCTGGACACCATCAAATTAGGCCTGAATAAAGACTGGGAGTGGTTGGGTCATTACAAACCTGATTTCCCCAAACTAATTTCTCCCTTCTGTTACTCACACCTTCTTGTCAACTGTTTGAAATGGGCCACTCTCATTACCAATACAAACATGATTTTTCCTCCCTTAGTATGCTACTATTAATTGAATTGTCTCATTAGACTGACCTCCCACTTGATATATGGCAACTCCCATCTTTTCACGTGCTGTGTACTTATACGTGCTACTGTATTTTCCACTCCATGCATCTGATGAAGTGGGTTCTAGCCCACAAAAGCTTATGTCCAAATAAATTTGTTAGTCTTTAAGGTGCCACAAGGACTCCTCGCTGTTTTTGCTGATACAGACTAACACGGCTACCACTCTGAAACCTGTTGGGGTTGTATTACTTGTGGCGAAAACCACACTGTACTGCATTCATTGCTGTGTCACCCATGCCAGCTGGATTCTGGATTCAAACTAGTTCCATAGATTAGTCTGTGTTCAGCTTTTGTTATGTTCACATACCCTAGACCAGTGGTTTTCACCTTTCATTTGTGGACTCCTAAAAAAAATTTCAAATTGAGATGTGGATCCCTTTGGAAATCTTAGACATAGTCTGCAGACCCCCAGGCCGAAAAACACTGTTCTATGGTAACAACCTTTTGCGGATCCCTTAGACCAGGGTTTCTCAAACTGGGTATCGGGAACCCCTGAGGGGGTCGCAAGGTTATTACATGGGGGGGCTGGAAGCTGTCAGCCTCCACCCCAAACCCCGCTTTGCCTCCAGCATTTATAACGGTGTTAACTATATAAAAAAGTGTTTTTAATTTATATGGAGGGGTCGCACTCTGAGGCTTGCTATGTGAACTAGGTCACCAGTACAAAAGTTTGAGAACCACTGCCCTACACAGAGTCCGTGAACCCACGGGAGTCTGTGGATCACATATTAAAAGCCACTGACCTAGACTATCCCTTGCTTCAGCATTGAGAATGGCCCAAGTGAGCTCTGAGTACCTTCCAGATGTGTTGTCTGTTCTAGTACACCACCCGGTGAGAATGGAGATATGTAGCTACAGAGAGTGGGACTGTAGCAGAAGCCTGCTGTTACTCAGCTGTATTTCATTTAGTGCATGTTGGGCATTGGAAGGGGGGGGTGTTTTTTCTCTCTTCCCTCATTTTTAATTCTTTGCAAAGCCCAGAGCCCTCCTTTTCACCATTCCAGAGCACTCTACCCACTGTTGCAGTATCTTCTGCATCCTGTTTATTAGCACAAATCTTCTCCCTGCCCGCTCTCATATATTCTAAATTTCCCACTGCCTATCTCTGTAAGCTGTTTCCAACATCCTCTCCTCCTGTCATGCCCTTTCTTTCATCTGTCTGTATCCTGCTAAGTATTTGCATCGTTGTCCTATGCTCACAAAAGCAGCTGTATGAAATGCATTGCAATGACATGACATCTCTGTAAAAAACGCCACGGTTCCTCAAACACCTGAAATACACCCCCCAGACTGTGTGGAGCAACCTTTTAAAAGAAGAAACAAATATTATGAATGGCTCCATTTTAACTGGTATGCACTGTACAGATAGTTCCTTGGTTGGAAGTGTGCAAAACTGGGCATAGTCTCACAGGCGCCGGCTTTTTCCTCTGCCCGGGGGTTCTCAGCCTCTGCTCAGGCCCTTCCCCACTTCATCATTTCATCCAAGCCCCCACCCCCACCCTGCCACTTCTTGCCCCCGCTCCGCCCCAGGCCCCGCCCCCGCTCTACCCCTTCCCCCAGGGCCCCGCCCTGCCTCTTCCTGCCCAGTTCCGCTCCCTCCCTAAGCGCTCCCTCTCTTGGCTCCTCCCTCCCTCTCCCCCCAGTGCCTCCTGCGTGCCTTGGAACAGCTGATCCGTGGAGGGCGGGAGGTGCTGGGAAGGATGAGGAGAATGGGGAGCTGGTTGCCAGCGGGTGCTAAGCACCTGCCAATTTTTTTTCCATGGGTGCTGCAGCCCTGGAGCACCTACGGAGTCAGTGCCTGTGCATAGTCTTTGTGTGTTCACACATTCCATCGGAGATTAAACTTCTTAGAAGTGCAGAAATGCACCAGAAGATCGTAGTGTCAGTTCTTTCTCCCACCCACTTTTCCCATCAGCACAAACAGCTGGTCGGGATTTCCTTGCATTACTCTAGGTCCCTCAGCAGAGATTTTGAATATGGGTGTTGGGGTGTTTGCAGAGGTGAAAGTAAGCTGCTACGGCCCAGTATAGCAGACCGGCTCTTGCCGGACCGGACTGACTTCCCCAGGCTGGCAATTTAAAGGGCTCGGGGCTCCCCGCAGCGGCCGGAGCCCCTGGCCCTTTAAAGCACTGCCAGAGCCCCAGGGTAGCGGCGGCATGTGGTTATTTAAAGGGCCAGGGGCTCCGGCCGCTGCGGGGAGCCCTGGGCGTTTTAAAGCGCCGCCTGAGCCCCGCTGCCAGAGCCCCAGGGCAGCAGGGCTTCATTGACGGTTTAAAGGGCCCAGAGCTCTGCTGCGGTAGCGGTGGCTGGAGCCCCGGGCCCTTTAAATCACCCCTGAGCCCCGGGGCTCCCAGACGCCTCTGCAGCTGGTAGCTCTGGGGGTGATTTAAAGGCCCTGGGGCTCCCAGCCACAGCCGGAGCTCCTGGGCCTTTAAATCTTGATTTAAAGGGCCAGGGTATTTAAAGGCCCCGCCTCTTCCAGTTGAGGCCACGCCCCCTGCTCAGGACTCTGGTGTACCGGTAAGTCCTTTAAGTTACTTTCATCCCTGAGTGTTGGTTCATAAGAGATCTGCATCCAAAACACAGTACCAAAAAGAATTTTTCAAGACTGGTCTCCCTGCAAGCTGGTAGAAAGAACTTGCTGGTTCAGCAACCACAAAACGCTTCAGTCAGCAAAGGCTCCTCCTCAAGTTTTTGTTCTTGAGATTTGGGAGTGCATTGGTTAGAATAAGGAAAAGAAAGAAATGGTTACACTTAACTGGAAAACAAGCCAGTGCTACAGCACAGGGTGTAGAACTTTACTTTCTCTGAGGTCTTCTCTGTAACATTACCAGGTTTTCTTCCAAGAAAAAGCCCCTAAATTCATGTAAGAATTCATGAATTCAAGAATTCATCTCCTCCCTACCATATAGCCTCCCACAACTCAGGTGCAGTCAGGAGGGTCAGGTTTCCTACTAAAGACATATTTCTGGTGAAATTACAGAGATGATCAAGGCCAAAAGAACAAGCTTTATTAGTTCTTTTGTTTTGTGTTTGTTTGCATTTCAGTTCATTTTCGCTTTAATTTGTTCCATGTTCTCTTGACTTGGGAAAGGAGCTTTCCCAGCGAATATTATGTCACTTTAGCCTCCAGCTGTTGTGCTGGGACACAGTCACCCAATAATCTCGTTGGGGATAATTGCTGGTGTCTTTTCAGATCATTTTTGTGAAAGGTGACAAACTGCTTGCCAGAGTGAGATGTTAATAACACAGAGGTGCCCCTTGTTTGAAAGCCAGTACAGAAATTACCCAATGCGGTTGTTTGAGAATCAGAATTGTAATCGTAAGATGTGAAGAATGGATCTGTTCATTTGCATATAATTCCAGGGCTTACGTGTCATCTTTGTGTAAACCATACAATTTCCAGCGCAGTAGGGATTGTGTGCTTATAATATAGAGAGACAGGAAGATGGGCTCTCCCTCTGCATGGATCATGGTTAAAGAACTGTGTCATCTGTTTAAGGAAAATAGAAGGCAAGAGCTGCTAGCGGGGAAACAGACAGCAGTATGTACTGCTCTTGTGTCCAGTTTTGTCCCATCTGAACACTATATTAGGAGAAAGGGAAGAATCTGCTTCTTCGTTGTTTCTATTGCAAATTGGGTATAATATTTTCTCTTCTGTCACAGGCCGTTGGGATGTTTTTCTTCTGATGGACAAAGTCCTCTCAGCTGTCTTTAAATTGAGACTCATCTCTGTATGAGACATCTAGATCAGACACACAGACCCTTTAAACTGAAGGATAGACCTTTCAACCTGTTGCAACTACATATGGTTCTTCCATCCTTTTTTAAGAAGGAGAGCGTTTTTGGAGAGTGTGAATGGCCCAATTAGATGGGGTCGTTAAGTGATACTGAGTCAGAGTTCTTTGAGTATTTGGTTTTTATTTCTCTCTCTCTCTAATAAACTAGAAAGCCACTCTGCCTAGCCAATCAGCTGCCAATGATAAACTTAATAATTAGAGCCTTAGTGCCCAACTTCCAAAATTCCTAATAAAATTATATGAATATTTAATGCCCAATTATTAAATATTTAAAAATTGAAAACTGAAATAGTTTGAAAGTTAGCATGTGATGAATAATTCAAAAGTCTGAAAATGAGACTCCGCTTTTGGGCTGAGCATGATGCTACCTTATCTCCCAGCCTAGCAATTAGTTTGGGTCCTACTGCTGGTCTTGGGACAGTTGTTGCAGGATCTGTGGAGACTTCAATTCTGCATTACTAAGGGAAGCAGAATTAGTGCAGTGTGTAGTTATGGGAATAGCCCTTCACATTAACATTTACACTTCAGGATCATGTGATGGAAATACAAGATTCAAAGGCACGATAATATGATTGAAAGTCTGGCTATCCAGAAGATGGCTCTGTTACCAAGCATCTTGTCAACCTCTGGGGAAAACATGATTGTTCAACCTTACATTTTTGTCACATTCCTGCCGTTTTGCTATTTGAAAGGATTTTCCCCTGTTGCTGCTTTGCTGCTCCATGGTGAACCATCATTTTGTTCACCCTCAGCAATATTATCTTTAAAGAATTGTTTTCATAAAGTGGACTGCAGGAAGTAAAGTAGAATATGAAAAATGGGCCAATAAAATGGGTCAGCACCTGCTTTTCTTTGAGCTTGAGAGAAGAGGGCAAGGGCATTTTAAAGCATGCACAAAGGAAATGTCTAGTGTAGTTAATTAGCAGATGGACCCCTTCAGGGCCCAGTTACTAGAGCATGAGGAACAAAGGAGGGTCTGACGGGAAGTTGAACTGTTTGGTGTGAAGAGGCAGTGCTTCCTTGGTGTGAAACGTGTTGGAGGTGGTATCACTACTTTTAAATAGCATCAAGGAGTTAAATACAAATAGAGGGATCTAATGGAGGTTGCACCTTCTCGCTGAAAAGTTCAATATGTGAGAATCTCTGTTTAAAAATAAAACAAACAAAGAAGAGTTTGCAGTGGTATTTGTTTCCTGCTGGGAGGGTAAAATGCTATGCATTTTTTTCCTCTCGATCTTCTAGGAACCACTGGCTTGCCTCCTTGCTGCTCACAGCAGAAGCAGTTCCATTAGTCTGGGGGCCTGAATACAAATGAAATGCCAGTCTGACCTATTGGCAAAGCTGGCTTACCTGGGGAGTGGAGGGAGCTGTACTGGCTCTGGGAAATTAGTGCTGGAACTCATAACGATACATACAGTCCATCAGGGGTCAGCAGGGGGATTAGTCTAATGTCTAGTGTAGCACACTTGTGTATGTCTTCAAAATTTTAATTTTACTGAGGAAAATAGAAAGCATAAATTCTGGCAAGTCAAGTGTAAAAAAATAATTAGGCAGGCAAAAAAAAATTGAAGAGCAACTAGCAAAAGACTTAACAACAAAAATTAAGAAACAGGAAGCCTAACAATCAATCAGTGGGGCCACTGCACAATCAAGGTGCTAAAGGAGCACACCAGGAAGACAAAGTCACTGTGGAGAAGCTAAATGAATTCTTTGCATCAGTCTTCACTGTAGAGGCTGCGAGGGAGATTTCCACACCTGAGCCATGCTTTTGAGGTGACAAATCTGAGGAAGTGTCCCAGATTGAGGTGTTAATAGAGAGGAGGTTTTCAACAGATTGATAAATTAAACTGTAATAAGTAACCAGGACCATATGGTATTCACCCAAGAGTTCTGAAGGAACTCAAATGTGAAATTGCAGAACTAGTAACTGTGGTATGTAACCTATCCCTTAAGTCAGCTTCAATACCAGATGACTGGAGGATAGCTAATGTGACAGCAGTATTTAAAAAAAAGACTCCAGAGATGATCCTGGGAATTACAGGCCAGTAAGCCTAACTTCAGTACCAGGTAAATTGGTTGAAACTGTAGTAAAGAACAGAATGATCAAACACATAGATGAACAGAATTTGTTGGGGAAAAGATGGGGGAAGTCTAGGTTGGATATTAGGAAAAACTATTTCACTAGGAGGATGGTGAAGCACTGGAATGGGTTACCTAGGTAGGTGGTGGAATCTCCTTCCTTAGAGGTTTTTAAGGCCCAGCTTTACAAAACCCTGACTGGGATGATTTAGTTGGGGTTGGTCCTGTTTTGAGCAGGGGGGTTGGACTAAATGACCTCATGAGGTCTCTTCCAACCCTAATCTTCTATGATTCTATGAACACGGCTTTTGTAAAGAGAAATCATGCCTCTCCAATCTATTAGAATTCTTTGAGCTGGTCAGCAAACATGTGGACATGGGCAACACAGCGGATATAGTGTTCTTGGACTTTCAGAAAGCCTTTGACAAGGCCCCTCACCGAAGGCTCTTAAGCAAAATAGGCAGCCATGGGATAAGAGGGAAGGTCTTTTCAAGAATTAGTAACTGGTTAAAAGGAAACAAAGGATAGGAATAAATGATCAGCAGGGTCCTCCAGGGATTTGTACTGCGACCACTGCTGTTCAATATATTCATAATGATCTGGAAAAATGGGTTAAGAGTGAGGTGGCAAAATTTGCAGATGACACAAAATTACTCGAGATAGTTAAATCCAGAGTAGACTGTGAAGAGTTACAAAGGGATATCACAGATCTGGGTGATTGGGCAACAAAATGGCAGGTGAAATTCAGTGTTGATAAATGCAAAGTAATATATATTGGAGATCATAATCCCAGGTATACATACAAAATGATGGGGTCTAAATTAATTGTTACCACTCAAGAAAGGTCTTGGAGTCATCTTGGATAGTTCTCTGAAAACATCTGCTTAGTGTGCAGCAGCTGTCAAAAAAGGTACCAGGATATTAGGAACCATAAGGAAAGGGATAGATAATAAGACAGTAAATATCATGATGCCATAAATCCATGGTACCTTGAATACTGCGTGCAGTTTTGGTTGCCCCATCTCAAAAATATATATTAGAAATAGAAAAGTTGCAGAGAAGGACAACAAAAATGATGAAGGGTACGGAACAGCTTCCACATGAGGAGAGATTAAAAAGACTGGGACTGTTCAGCTTGGAAAAGAGACAACTAAGGGAGGATATGATCAACATCTATACAATCATGAATGGTGTGAAGAAAGTGACTAGGGAAGTGTTATTTACCTCTTCACATACCACAAGAACCAGGCTTAAAACCCAATTAAATTAATAGGCAACAGGTTTAAAACAAATGTAAGAAAGTACTTCTTCACACAACGCACAGTCAACCTGTGGAAATTGTTGCCCGTGATGTTGTGAAGGCCAAAGATATAACGGGGGGGTCAAAGAAGAATTAGATCTGTTCATGGAGGATAAGTCCAAAATGGCTATTAGCCAAGATGGTCAGGGATGCAACCCCATGGTCTTTTGGTATAACTACGTTGTTTAGAGTTATGGAAAATCCACACTCTATAGCAATATACTTATATCAACCTAACCCTCGGTGTAGACAGTGCTATGTTGGCGGGAACTGAAGTACCCGCGCCAGTGGGAGAAGCTCTCTCATCAACAAAAATAGCGTCTTCACTAAGCACTACAGCAGTGCAGCTGTGTCACTGCAGTGCTGTAAGCATAGAGAACCCCTAAGCCTCTGGCTGCCGGATGCTGGTTCTGGATGACGGGATGGCTCACTTGATAATCGCTCAGTTCTGTTCATTCCCTTAGAAGAATCTGGCATTAGCCGCTGTCAGAAGACAGGATACTGGGCTAAATGGACCATTGGTCTAACCCAGTATGGCTGTTCTTACGTTCTAAAATAACAAATATACCAGGTCAAGTTAAAAGTTTTTATCAACCTGAGTTTTTGCTAGCTTCATCCCAAGTGAGAACCAATAACATCTTTAGTCCACCCAACCCCAACATGTGTTCTGTATATGCCACATATTTTCCAGAAAAGCTGTTTTAGATTTCTGGGCTTAGAGAGTTGTAAATGCTTGGGTTTGGTACTATTTTTATATCCCTCTGCATATACAGATGGGTTACCTTAGTATCATAGAGTCCAACCATAAAGACCAGGGGGAAGGAGGGGTTATTGAGAGAAAGGGAGACGACATAACTTACACAATTTAGAAACCTATAAAAACAATCTAAAATAGCCTTTCCATAAATAGCAATGTCAGAATTTTAATGTCCAGTATCTGGGGAACTTTGTGGAGTAAAAGTAAAAGTTCTTTGTCCCCTTGGGAAGCTAGAAATTGCTCCTTTCCAATGGCATCAAGCTCCCTTCTCTAATGCTGATAAGCGATGAAGCAGTGAACTTTAAACATGCCTCTGGTGCAGGATTGGCTATTCACCCTGCAGTTTGGATGAGTGTGTAATCCCTGGGGGAAATTCCTCATTTTGGAGGAGAGAAGAAACAAATATTTCAGGTGCAGTTTATCTTTTGAAATAGCTGCTGTTTGATGCACATCAGAGGCTTTAAATGTTGGTGGCAGTAGTAATAATAGTAGTGTCCCAGTGGACATGAGTTAGTGGGTAGATAGAGTGCAGGGGAGGAGATCAAAGGACTCTAATATCTGGTGGTTCTGCAATGTAACACATGTAATTACTGGGGCGGGGGGGGTTCCCCAAAATCTCAAAACCACTGCCTTTTTCTGTAAAATAGCCAGCTGAAGACATGATTTCCCCTTCTCTGCCCAAATGTAGAAATCACACCTCTGTGCTCTCGATTCATATTATCTGGGACTGTAGCCCAAGAACTAGTCTCAGTCGTTTTTTGTTGTTTTTTTTTAAATCTCTGTATTACTCTCTGACATAGATGGTCTGTAATGTATCTGGTACGTGCTCAATATTTATTGCCTGGGATGGCTAAAAAGGTTGTATTGTGACTTGCTTAGGGAGACCTGCATTACTCATTCCCTGATTCACACTTCTGGCTAGTGTGATAACCGTAACCTCTTGCTTATAAAACACTTCTACCATTTCATACCCTCCTGTGTCTGGAGTGTGCGTGTGCGTGTGCACACAATTTTAATATATTAATTACTGTAGAGGTGAGGTTTGTGTTTAGGAAACTGTTGCCTGGTGGGTTGGAAAAGAGGTAGGTACTGTATTTTTCTGTCTCCTGTGCATGAAATGCCCCCTCAATCCATGCTGGAAAATTGGAAGAGAAGCAAAGGGAGCAGCAAGGCAAGAAGATGGAAGCAGAACGAAGGGTGCATGTGAGGGAGCCAGAGAAAAAGGGAGTAGAGATGTAGAGTGCGGCAAGGTTCTGTAGGGCCTTGAAGAGCAAGATGGGATGAAAGTGATTCTATAGTATTCTGCGACATGCAGCAGCTGACCAGGGGAAGCAGAGACTTCATACATTAGACTTTGCAGGGACAGTGTCTACTCTGCACAGTCCAGGAGCTTGCAGGGACTCTCCCCCGGCAACTGAAAGGGGGAGAGAAGGGCTGCCTAGCCCCCACTATTGCTTAACTCCTCTGCAGAGCGCAGTAGGCTGATGACTCCTCCATACCTGCCATATGGAGCCATGTCAGTGCGCTATTAATTTGGGAGAGGAGGTTTGGCCTGAATCTGCTCCCACTCCCAGACCTTTATGAATTGGCTGACAAGCTGAGCAGTCTCCCTTCTCTGCGCTGACCACAGTAGCCTGCTGGTCCTCAGCTTTTTCCCTACTGTGGCAATAATATGGGAAGGGCCAGGTGGTCACGATCCTCAAAACCCTTGCGGTAGCCATTCAATCAGATGTAATTCTTCTGCACAGGTAGAACTCCATTTGCAGAGTCTTCAAACCTCTCTGATCTCTGCAACTGAAATGGAGTTTGAAGTCCTCATGTATATTGGTAGGGAAAACACACCAAAAATCACTGGACACCTTAGAGTCAATAGTCAGGCAACCCGTGGCAGTAGAGAGACTTAGTTAATAACTGCTATCTTTGAAAATTCTTCCCGAAGTCATGTGAAGGGCTTGGTTGTGGATGGAGATTGTGGGGGCAGTACACAAAGGGAGGTGGAGGCGGAGCCATATAGTATATGCCGTTTAAAAATAAGCTAATGTTGACGGATAAAATAAATACCATTTAGGACTTGGTAGCTGCTCTAGTGGAAGTGAACAGCCAGTGCCAACTGTTTAGTTTAAAACTTTCTTTTACCTCTAAGAAAAGTTATAATTCATGGTTGTAATGTTACAAATTGCAAGTTTCCAAAGCCTAAATCAAATCCACTAGACCATGTAGTTGTAGAGAGATATAAGCATGCTCTGGAACTGCTATGCCATTCAGATTGCATGTTCTTCCCCTCCCACTTCACCCCACCCCTGTGTGCAAACAGTCCCATAAAATCTAGCAAATTTTATTTCTAGAGAGCGGTGATCATAAACTTGCCTGGATCAGAAAATACTCTGCTCCTCTCCTATTAGCCTTTATTTAATGCAGTGCAATTTAGTTTTTATATGGTGTCCTTCACACAGTATCACAAACTCTTTACAGAGCGTGTCCATCATAAACTACAGCTGACAAAGGCTTCAGCCCAAGGTTTAAACAAAGGAAATGACTCTAAGGGGTCCAGGTACATGCGGCAGCACAAGAGGGTGGCAGAGCGTTAAAAGGAGGAGCAGAGTCTAGGTAGGTAAGAATTAGAGAGGAATATTGGGGTAACTCAGCAGCCGCTCTGCAAACTCAGTATGGAAATGCATAGAGGCAGTCTGGGTAAGTGAGAGAGGAAAAGCCTGGTGCAGTCTTGCTTCTTGGAGCCAAGTGAATAGTGCCTCCGCATCTGATCCCAGACCCTGTGAAACTGAGATGGTGCTGACTTCCACTTCTCTCTTTCTAGAAATATGAAACTAGCTAGTCCTTGTTTAACATAGAACAGGATTGGTAAGAACTAAGCATCACTCATAGCGACGTTAACAACCCATTCTTAATGCAGCCTTGCAAATGGAGTGGCTGAATGGCCTACAGCAGGAGTGGGCAAGCTTTTTGGCCTGAGAGCCACGTCTGGGTATGGAAATTGTATGGCAGGCCATGAATGCTCACGAAATTGGGGGATGGGCTGCAGGGAGCAGTGAGAGCTCCGGCTGGGGGTGTGGGCTCTGGGGTGGGGTTTGGGGTGCAGGAAGGGGCTGCGGGCTGGGGATGGAGCAGAGGGGTTCGGAGTATGGGAGGGAGCTCTGGGCTGAGGAACCGGGTTGGGGTGTGGGAGGGGGTACAAGCTCTGAGATGGGGGTGTGGGTTCCAGGGTGGGGCCAGAAATGAGGGGTTCAGGGTGCAGGAGGGGGATCCGGGCTGGGGCAGGGGATTGGGGGCTGGGGGGTGTTGAGGACTCCGGCTGGGGATGAGGGTTGCAGGAGGGTGCTCTGGGCTGGGACCGAGGGGTTTGGAGGGTGGGTGGGGGATCAGGGCTGGGGCAGAGGGTTGGGGTGTGGGGGGGGCCAGGGGTGCAGGCTCTGGGTGGCGCATACCTCAAGCAGTTCCCGGAAGCAGCAGCATGTCCCCCCCTCCGGCTGCTACGCGGAGGCACGGCAGCTCTGCGCACCACCCCGTCCGCAGGCGCTGCCCCTGCAGGTCCCATTGGCCACAGTTCCTAACCAATGAGAGCTGTAGAGCCGGCGCTTGGGGCAGGGGCAGCATGTGGAGCCCTGTGGCTGCCTCTATGTGTAGGAGCTGGAGGGGGAACATGCCGCTGCTTCTGGGAGCTGCAGCAGGCACAGAGTGGAGCAAGCTCCCAACCCCACTGCCCCGCAGGAGCTCAAGGGCTGGATTAAAAGGTCTGATGGACCAGACATGGCCCCCGGGCTGTAGTTTGCCCACCCCTGCTCCTAGAAAGAGGGACGGGTATGGTGTTGAGTGAGATGCGTTTTGCAGTTAGCCTGTTAGAATGAGTGACCCCATACACTCAGAAACAGAGCAGTATAACCTTAACCAGAGTTAGTGTGTGGAGTTCAGGCATTTCAAAGCAGCTGTTTAGATCCACCCTGGTGCCTTTCTTGCTGTTCTCCAGTTTCCAGGATACCTGTGTGCTCTTTAGGGTGGGGTCTATAGGCAGCTCCACAGCAGAGCCTGAGGCCATGTCTATCGTAGAGAGCTGACAGTGGTGCAGCTGTGCCCTGCAAGATCTCCACTGTAGCCACTCCATGACGACGGGAGAGCGCTCATCTGTCGACGACATCCACCCCCAACGATTGGAGACTGACCTAAGTGAACTCCTCTAATCTGGGTCTGAAGCCAGAGCCTAAGTATTTCCATGGTGAATCTGTGGCTCATTTTCAAACTTTGTGAGCATTAAAAGCAACGGAATAAAAAGCAGTGACATTTTCAATGTGAAAGACGAAAAAACACCCACTCCATAATTTATTAATTTATCCAAAATAGTATGAATTATTCATTAAAGTTGATGTGAGTGTTTGAAAATACAAGAAGTTTGAAGAGGAGGTATTATTAAGAGGAAGTTAATAATTCGGAGCTATTGATTTCTTAACAAATGAATGTGATTTTTCATAGAGGGTTTTTTTCCATTGCCCTCTTCAGTATAGGCTGGATTTTGTCCCGGAGTTTGCCCTGAATGCCAAGCACTCCCAGCGGTATAATTTTATAACTCGTTCCCATGCTCTTTACTCTTCCTCCCTCCTCTTAGTCTTCTCCAACCAAAATAAATGGTGTTTGCAGTGCCTGAATGAAGAAAGAAGCAAGGCTTAGTCCTATCAAATATCCTTCCTTTTGTTCTTGCTATCTTGTTGTCCCAGAGCACTTCTGCACAGGATGGGCTGTTGTCCCTGCTCTGGGACATGAAGTGCATCTACCCAATGAGCCATATCCATTCAAGAGCTCTGCAGAGCACATCTGCAACTCCTCCTGGCCACTTTCTGAAAAAATACAGCAGTCAAACACAGTGACTGTAATGAGTGCTCCAAATATAGGGGTTTGAGTTTTCAAACGCTGCCTTTTAAAGATATAATTAAGTGTAGTTCTCCAGAAGTTGTGAAGGAACACAAGAGAATCAAGCCATTCACTGTTCTTGTCGGTGGTGGATAGTGTGGGTGGCAGTGGTAATGCTGTCATCTGAACCCTGTTCTGCTAATACACCTTCTCCCTGCCCTGAATGCAGCCTCCTCTCTTGAACTGTGTCTTGAACCTTGTGCAAATTATGGCTTAAAGCAATTTTGCCTGCCTATGATAGGGATTTGGCGGGACATCAGTGGCTGAAATCCCCAATAGCAGCGAGGCCTAAGAATGATATGTGCACCATTGGCTTAAACTCAGGAGCAAAGCATACAATGAACTGTATTTTATGTAAACATCTTAACTTGGGGCAGAAAACATTAGAAAAGAGGTTAATTAACCTCCTAAAATCTGTTATTTATTAAGCTCCTAGCAGCCTTAGTCATGGACCAGGACCCCATTTTGCTAGGTGCTGTGCAAACACAGAACAAAATGCCAGGCCTCGCCCCAAAGAGTTTAGTCTCAAGTATCTGTTCTCGGTGCTTATATGGCTCCCGTTACTTGGAGCACCCCAGAATGGTTAATGAATGTAATGTGTTTCCCTTCACAGCACCCTGGTGAGGAGGGGAGGTGCTGTTATCCCTGTTTTAGTGATGGGGAACTGAGGCCTAGAGATGCTAAGTGACTTGCCCAGGGTCACACAAGAAGTTTGTGGCAGAGCAGAAAATTGAACCTGGGTCTCCCAAGTCCCAGGCTAACACCCTAACCACTGTATCGTCCTTCCAAAAAGAAGGCTTTTACCGACCGAGAATCACCTGGAGGGTGGAGCTATTGCAAATGTGGGTTGGGAGCCCCGTGGGACAACCCTTCAAACAAATATTTTTATTACTATAAAATGCAAAGGTGGGAGAGGAAAACCAGAACTGAAAATGTTTAGAGACTGCACTGAACACAATCCTGAATGAATTTGGGAATCACCCAAGCGAGAGGCACCACTTTGGAAAGCAAGTCATGGCTGACATTAGTTAGCAGCAGCAGACTCAGCTGAACTGATGCTGAATGTGATTTAGCTGTAAGTGTAGAAAAAGGCAAACAGGTTTTAACCCCCGTTTCTGAAACAGAGCTGAACACATTCTGTCTTTGTCTACACTTGCAGCTAAACCACATTCAGCTGCTGTATCAGTTGCTGACACATTATCAGCAATGTGTCATTTTCCTATTGTAGACAAAACCCTTTGGCAGGGGCCTTAGACGTGATAATAAGCCAAACCTAATGAAGTCTGAAAGCATAACAAGGCTGTGAAGAGTACAGCAGCAGGGAGGGGTCTGACAGGCAGGGTTAGAGGGGGGAGAAAAGGAGACTGCTCTCTAGAAATGAAAGTCTGTTACTGTATTGCAGTTAGACCTGAAATGTACCTACCTAGCTGAAATCTTGCTGTGTATGAGGCTGGACACATTATGTAAATGAGGTAGCAGAGAAATGGTGTCTGTAGACTACCCCACTCAAGACTCCTGGTCACAAGTTCTTCACTAAGGAATCTTCTTCCATAAGGTGCCCTGCTTGCAGGGCTGCAGTCCAGTGGGCACACGGCACATGCATAATGATCATGATGAGAAATTATTTTAAAGGACAAAAAGGGACCAAGATCCTAACTGTTCATTATATCAGTGAGTAGCAAGAGACCTCTGTTGTATACAGAGCTATTTATCTAGTTCATGAATTTAGAGTCCTGTCCACCTCCTGACTTTATAAAATTCAGCCAAGACATACTTTAAGATCTGCAGGAAAGAGGCATATTTACTTCTCCAAGGCTGTCCTTTGTGTGTTAGAAATTTTTAATTTTATCCACGTCAGCTATCTGAGATGTATTAAAGCCAATGCCGTCTCTGACAGTGGTGAAATATGACCACTGAAATGTGGTCAGTGAATTTTTACTTTCATATGTAGGATTTTATCCTTAACAGTTCTGTTGTAGGAATGCAAAGCTGAATGAAGACTGGGGGAATATTGAGGTCAGAGCTGCCAATTAACCTCTTGATTTCAGAGGCTGATTACTCCATTAATCAAGGGGCCAGAAGCAACAAAGATGACGGGAAGGGTTGTAGCTGCAGAATAACAATCCCATGAAGGACTGATTTATGTCGTCCAGTGATGAATGTGGAAGAAAGGGAAGAGCGGGTGGTCAGGGATGCACCGACTTCTCAAGTTCACAAGCAGGTGAAGTGTATCAGCAAGAGGGCCTCTTGTGCTTGTGAACAGGGTTTTGTAGTACTTCGCTTGCTTTATCTCCCTTCCGTGATCAGTAGATTCCTTTCATAGCCGTGCCTCAGTGAATAAGTTTTCACAATAAATGTCCCTCCTGGGCACTTAGATTTGAAGTACAGTTGGGGCATGGGGTGGTGGATTAAATAACATGGAGTCTGAGGGCTCGTCTACATGGGGACATGCAGAAAAGTTAAGACAAAGTAACAAAAAGTGTGACATTAAAGTGCATTAGTGTAAGCACATTATATCCTGTGTGGATGCCCTCAGAAGTAAAGTAGACTTAGGCTATGTCTGCATATAAAATGCTACAGTGATGCTCACGACAGCAACAGGAGGGGTTTTCCCATTGCTATAGTTAATCCACCTCCCTGAGAGGCAGTAGTTAGGTTGACAGAAGAATTCTTCCATCTGCCTAGCACTGTCTACACCGGGGGCTAGGTCGGCATAGCTACGTCTCTCAGGGATGTGAAAAATACACACCCCTGAGAGACGAAGCTATGGTGATGTAAGTTTTTGGTGTAGATCAGCCCTTCCTTTGCTTTAGCTTAATTCACTTCTAAATTAAGCTGAATTAAGATAGACTGAATTAAGGCCATTTTAATTCAGAATAAGTGTGTCCTCACAGGGATTTAATGCAGTTTAACTCAGGGCTCTGGAGCTGTTCTCCGGCTCCGCTCCAGCTCCAGGCAAAAACCTGCAACTCCACTGCTCCGGAACTGCTCCGCGCTCCAGCTTCGGGCTCTGCTCCAAAGCCCTGGTTTAACTAATCAACTTTAAATGTTAGTTTGTTTTAACTTTCCTGAGTTGTCCTATTGTAGACCCTTTCAGCCCTCCTGAGATGCTTTAATGAAACACTGTAGAAAATAAGGGGACACTGAAGCCCGACGAAGTGTCTGCAGATGATCTGAGGTTCAGGTGAACCTTGGGTACACCTTGGTCCTTCCTAACCTGTGATTTGTGAACATCAGTGTCAAAGAGAAGGCAGGAGATTTTTGAACGAGTCTATTGGTTTGTTGTTAAAAAGCACGAGCCTTTTCTTAACCCTGGACAGCAATGTTGATTCAACAGGCTGACTTGGGAAGTGTCTCCAGTGTATATTTAAGTAAAGCCAATCGCTGCAATTAATGAGGTTTAGTTACTCAGAAGGCACCTCTGGTGAAGGATTCTTGGTAATTGTTATGTATGCTCTTGAAGGATTCACAGTGCTAGCAGCTCTCTTTGGAGTATTAAAATACATGGGTGAGTGGCAGACAGCCCCTATGGGCCTCTTTTCCAGAGACTAGTCCAGTTAAGGCAGCAAACTGGAAGAGACAATGGTGTTCTTCAGGCATTTTGTAACAATAAAACCCCCTTCCACAAATCTTAAGGGATTGCTAGACAGTTTGACAATTTGAGATCAAAGCACTTACAGTCAAGTCAGGTGTGCACTGGAGAAGATTTCCCCTATTACTGGCTTCCTCCAGATACATTTCTGTACAGTTGTGTCTGCAGCTGACTAAAGAATAACAGCTTTTCTACTGTCCTGCCTCTCTGAAACTTAAACCGTTGTCTTGGGATCTGTAAAGGAAATAAGAACAGAGGAGGGGAGAGTCCGGTATATCTTTGAATTTTTGTAGATCATAGCTAAAAGGTAAACCCAGCAAAGAACTCCCACCCCGCCCCCACAAAAATGGTCTGTCTCTCAGATCCCATGTTAACTTTTTCAAATGACCCTAAAGTACCCTAAAGCTCAGCCCCATATCATCCTTCCTGAGCTGGGAGAGGGCCTCTCAGCTCCTGACTGCTCATACCTTGCTTGCTTGTTCCTCGCATAATTAACCCTTTCATCTCACTTGGCTTGGCTAACACCCTAATTACAATGCAAGAGCCATTTTGTGCTAATGTACCTTATACCAAGATACCCCTTTTTTCCTCTCCTTCCTTTCCTAGAGCTGAAGAAGCAAGTGGAGAGTGCAGAACTGAAAAACCAACGGCTGAAAGAGGTATTCCAGACCAAGATCCAGGAGTTTCGCAAGGTGTGCTACACACTGACAGGATACCAGATTGACATTACTACTGAGAACCAGTACCGGCTCACCTCCATTTATGCTGAGCACCAAGGGGACTGCTTGCTCTTTAAGGTAGGCCTGTGTTCCCCAACCCCACCTGACTCTTTGGGATAATCGTGATCAGCATGCCAGAATGCTCTCTCCATTCTAATTGCTGAGAACTGTCAAGTTAGTAGTTCCTCTTTGACTGCCTTCTGTATTTGAATACAATGAGAGTGGAGATGCTTCCTCCTTTTAAAGAATTCTGTGAGAAGAGTTTGGGTCTAATTCTTCCTCTCGCTTATACCAGAGTAAATTGGGAGTAATTTAGGCTATGTCTGCACTTAAAATGCTATAGCGGCGCAGCTGCAGCACTGTTCATTACAGCGACAGAAGAATTCCCCCCTTCTCTGTGGTTAATCTGCCTCCCCTGGAGGTGGCAGCTAGGTGGATGGAAAAATTCTTCCGTCAGCTTAGCACTGTCTACACCAGGGGTTAGATCAGCAAAGCTAGGTCTCTCGGTGAGGGGGATGGGTTTTGAGAGACGTAGCTATGCCAATGTATGTTTTCAATGTAGACCAGCTCTCAATCAAAGTCAGCAGAATTACATTGGTTTAAAGGGAAGGAGAATAGATGCTCCAGGAACCTAGCCTCAGAGCTCACCATTTTCTACCATCAGAAAGATGTGCCACATCTTCATATCCTCTAACCTGGCCAGAAGGATGTGTGTTTAGCAGGCTACTCTTTATGCTTGATCCTGCCTCAGTGTGGGGAGAGGACTAAATGACCTCTGAACATCTCTTCCAGCTCTACAATTCTATGATTCTGTTACCCAGGACAGGGCCTCATCCATTAATCCGCTCCAAGATTTCAGGCTATTGTTTCAAGTGGAGCTTTCTCCTGGGTTTAGTTGCAATATACAGTGCTCGAGGGACATTCTGACAATGTGGAATTACTAAAGCATTGAATGTGTCAGAGCTCCACAAAAGAAAATCTTAGTTACAGAAGATGAGCTAGAGGGTTGTTAGTTCAGAAATCAACAAGCCATTTACGTGCCATTTATTTACCCAAGATTAGTTGGAATGTAAAACCAGCTGCTAAAGCCAGCTACAGAAGTAAGTTTCTGTATACGTTGTTCCCTTTTTACAAATCTTTATGAACTGCTGGAGTACTGAGGATTTTTTAATTAGCTGGTTTGAACTGGCTGAGCAGTTTTCTGGCAAGAATGGAGTGGTGGGGAATAGACATAGGCACTGAGGGCTGTTTATACATTCTAGGTTAATAGAAGGTTATTTTGTAGTGGTTTCCAATGAAAATTGTTTATGATGTGGTCTTCCACCACACCACACTCTTCATCGCATCCTTTTCTCCTTACAGTCCTAAAAGCCACCTCTTTAAGGAGTCTTATAAACTGTAGCCTTGTAACAGGGTAGCTGGCTCATTAAATGAAACTGGGCTTGGTTCTCCTGTTCCAGTCCAAGTGCTCCCAGTTGTGCCAGTTAAGAGGGTGGGACAACACCTGGGGGCTATAAAAGGTCAGACAGGAGCAGGGCAAGAGATGAGAGCTGCCAGAGACGGAATGTGGCTCCTGGAAGAAGGCTGAAGGCAGGAGAGTGGCAAGAGGGGTCTGCTGGCTACTGTCTCCAAGCCACAGAGCTGGGGCAGATGGCTGGAGAAGGCTGAAGGCAGGAGGATCAGCAGAGGGAGATGCCTGCTGGTTCCAAGCTGGTGAGCTGGAACCAAGCAACACAGAGGACCGAAGAAAGGGAGAGCAGGAGAGGGGCTCACCCATAGCCACCTTCTTGACTGGCCCAAGGACCAGTAAAAGGACCAGGGAGAGAGTGATCCTCCCCAGCAAGGATTCTCCTAGCACAGAGACTTCCCTATTGGGAAGAGTGGGATTGCACCCCAGAAAGAAGGTCTGAGATGATTGCTGCCCTGGCAGAGTGATGGAAGAGGACGTATAAGGAGCCTAACCGTGACAGAAGACACCTAGACCATGGTGAGAACAAGGACTATATGCACGTGGGTGGTAGGGACTATGGTTTGGGACTTTTGTTGTAGATTCTTTGTACAAGGTTGTTGTAATAAACTGTAAGCGCCTGAAGTGGAGTCCATTGGGTTACCCAAGAGGAAAACTGAGTAGAGGGTCCACTTGCGGGGCTGCCCTGAGGCCCCGAGAGGGCACCTGGAAGGAGGCCACTCATTTGCAAGCCTAGATAAATGTATTTTAAGAAAACTCAAAGTGATATAGCACACGAGGTGCATGCAGGACTCCACCATGCAAAGGCATAGCCTTCTTATGCTTTTCATCCTCCTGCCTGCCCCTGTGTCATCATCTCCTCTTCTGGTCTTGTCTTACATTGAAATCTCTAGGGCAGGGACTCACCTTTGTTTTTGGGAAGTGCCATGACATCTATAGGACAAATAAGTAATATAACATTCTGATTCCCTGTGATGGGAAGTGCCATTGTGCTCTGGCTATATGGCTAAGCTTTGGATACGGTTTTCCATATGAGACTGTTATCTCGTAGGCAGCAGTCTTGGGTCGCTATATTAGATAGCCGAGGTGTGTCGTCAGAAGCATCAAACAGTTTAGTTACACCCTTACACTGGTTTAATACCATGGTTTTATTTGCACATACAGTAAAACGCCTGCATCCTAATCTTCATGCTCCTCCTAGCATGATGCATAAGACTCTTACTGCTATTTTTTGTCATTCTGTTCTAAATCGTGAAGTGATATAATTAAAAACAAATCATGAAAAGGAGCCCCCATCTCCCCTAGTGTCTCAGTGTTGGTGATAGTACCTTGCCCATCACAGCAGGTGATAACAGCCTACATTTACAGTGCAAGTGGGAGCGCTTTCTCCCTTATAGAAAGTAGGCAGCACTAACACATGCCAGACCCGGGAGGTCACAGAGTTTTACAGGGGAGCACTTCCCCCACCCACGGCAACTGCAATTAGCACATAAAATCATATCCACTCCCAGTTGGTCCCATGAGGGCATGTGTCTTGTTTACAGGAAGGAAGAGGATGCTGGAGAAATTCAGTAAGGGAGGAGGATGTGCAAGCAAAACTTGCAAGGGTTCAGCTTCAGCAGATTTCAGGCCCGTGTGTGCAGGCCCGAGTCTTATTTTTTAGGTCATTAGATTAATATTTTCCTGTCACTATACATTGGAGCTCCAAAACAAAACCCACCAGTCACAAGCCATTAACAGTGAAAATGAAGACAGAAGTGAGGAACCTGGGTAGGAACTAGGATGAGGCCTAGTAACAGTACGATGCTTGGCTTCACGGCTTCTGATTTTGTCCTGGACCAGCTGGGGAAGAGAAGCTGTTGAAGGAGAACACTCTGCCTCTAGGAAGAAGCAGCATCTTGTATCACTTTGGAGAAACTATCCTTGGACAACCAAGGAGCAGCTATGTCCCACCCTCCTTGGTTGGAAGGCACTTCACATGCATCAGATCCCTGAGGACACCTTCACCCCTTCCAGAGAACAGTTGGCAGCTAAGACAGAGCAATGAATTAATGTGATAACCTTAATGCCTCTGGAATCCTGTGTTCAAAGATGCCTTGTCATAAGTTAAATGAATATGGCTCATCCTGGCTCCTAATATCTTTGGCCACATTATACCCAGCACCATATAATTTGGTATAACTAACAGCGTTTTCTGTAAAGAGGGCAATGGCTTACTAGCAGAGATATTACAGGCAGGTCAGGGCTGAGTGCATTAGCAAAGCCGTGTATGGGAAGATTGCACATTGCCCACCTGAATTATAGCTACCCAGTGTCCTCATTCATTTACCTCCAAATTCTTCTTCACGCTGTACCAAAATAAACTGGCCAGTTGTTGGAAAATACTAAGTGAGCAGAGACGCTTATCGCTAAATACTGATCTTGGCTTTACTTGCTTCACTTACGGCTTCATTCCCAAGTGTTTCCGTAGAACTAAATTGGATGTCACCAGACGTGGCAGGAGAAGTTTAGAGCGCCACCATTTTCAGGAGGCACCCTTCAAGAACAGTCTCACAGAACTGTTGATTGATTTATAGGCTTCCCTTGCACGTCATACCTCACGTCCCAAAAGTGAGGAATGGGTTTCCTTTGTATAAGAAGAGCAGATTTGAAATTCCTGTGACAACAGAAGCCCCGCAACAAAATCTTGGAATGTTTCTCATGTCTTAACCAGTTGCATCCCCAAAATCTATTGTTCAGATTAAGAGCAAAATATATACATCAAATTCTTTCCTGCATGAGTACAGACTGCTGATGCCCAGATATACAATGAGGCTTGGATCCTGATTATGGCTTCTCAGTGGGGTTGTATGTTTATGCTGTAGAATCTTTGAGCTGTAACTGACTGTGGGTGTTTGTGTGCATTGCATTAAGCTGGAGAGGTCACAAGGCAGGAAACATTGTTTGTATTTATTTCACTCAGGCAATTTATGGAGCAGGTTCTATATAATTAGGCCCAAACAAGTCCCTTCACACTTTACAAGCTTCTGCAGCTTGTCTGTAAACTTTAGGGCACGTTTCAGTAATACAGCTGGTGGCATTTAATTTTCATTGAAACTTGAAGAGTCAGCTATGCAAGAGTAGCTACTGTAATGGATGTAACCCCTTCCTAGCAGAATGATGTGTGAGGTATTTCCAGGCAGAATTTTCCTCCGTTGCGGTTGGCCACACTGGCTTGTATGCTGTAACTTTCCAATCAGTTCACGATGTAGAAAGTGGCTGCTGAAGTATGTGTTAGAGCAGCAGTGAACGTGTTAATTCAGAATGACTCGCTATGAGAAATAAAAGACTGTCCATAAATGAACACTGAATTCCAATGAATTTTTTATCAATGCATATTGGAGATCCCTATAGACACAACAGATGAGCTCATCAAGATGAAGGATGTTACAATGATTTTCAGAACCCCTGGATGTGTGCGCGCATAGGCTGGAGCATCTCAGACTTCACAGCCCTCTCTCTCTCTCTAATTAAATGCTATGAAAAGTCATGTACAGATTCCTTACCAGGAGTTTAGTTTCAGATGGTTTTGCAGAAGGTAATGCATTATAATTATTGGGTTACTTGGCAGTTTCATATTCTGTCACTGTAGCTGGTTCATTAGATACTTTCATTTGTAATGCATATTCTTTGCTTTCTGCGTAAGTGCCTGTAACATAACTCTAGGCCAGGCAGCTCAACAAGAGCTACAGGGGCTGCACGGAGTTTACTTACTGCCTTCATTTTTCCTGCACTAATCAATTTCTTTATAACAAATCTGTTAGAGCTGATGCCTATTTCTAAACAAACAAATATTAAATGACCAAGAGAAACTGCCAAGAGTAAGCTTAGTTGAATTTTTATTAAGCTGAAGGGTGGGTCACCATAGCTTAATTGAGCATATATATATATATCATGCTGTTTACCCTGTTCACAGGGTGGATTCTAAACAAGCAGTGGGAACAGGGAGAAAATATCAGTGGAAATTGTTAGAGGCAAAGAAAGGCCTTGGCGTGAAGCGAGATTGAAAAGATTTTCGGATTGTTTAGAGAAGTGATGAGTCAGGGTGGTCTGAGAGGCGCACACACTAATGAAAGGTACAGAGAAGATAAATTGGGGGCCTTTATTTACCCTTTCTGTATTATGTAAGAGCATGGGACTATCAAAAGAAGCTGAAAGGCAGTACATTTAAAACCGATGAAGGGAAATCCTTTCTTACACAGTGGAACGCTCTGCTACGAGGTGCTGTTAAAGCCAAGAGCTCAGTGAGAGTTAGAAAAGCATTAGACATTTCTGCAGCCCAAATGAGAACATCAAGAAAAAGGGATATATAAACGCTTTTGCGTCGTGGCATAAAGCCATTCCCTAACGGAGATTAGGCAAAACTTCCCCTGTGGGCAGGTTATTCCAGAATTGTCTGCTACACCATTTCTTGCATCTTCTTCTGAAGCATCTGGCCCTGGCTACTGTTGTTGATGAGGTTCTGGGCTAGATGGGCCACTGGGCTGATCCAGTATGACAATTTCCATATTCCAATGTGAAATTTGGCAGTGTTTAGAAACCTTGATGGTTTCAGGTTCTCTGCTTGCTCAAAAAAGGCCAGACCAAGTGACCTAATAATCCTTGTATTAATTATTTGGGCCCTATTTGGTTGACAAGCAAGTTAAAATCTCTCTAATTTTTTTCATTATCACAGTGAGGTTACGTTCCTGATCTGGTAAATATCAGCCTATCAGTTTCTCGTTTTCTCCTTTATTTCCCATATCCTCAGAGTCTAATTCTTTAGGATGGGGAGCTCTACCGGGTTCCACCTCTTAGTTATGATGTTCTTTGCTGCCAAACTTATCATAAGCAAGCACAGCTCCCCATAGTGATTCATTGGGAAGCATCCCCGAGATGGAGCTTTTATGGATTTAAAAGGAGACTCCCCAAGATTTTTGAGAGAAAATAAAAATGGAAGCATTGTGACTTCATATGAGAAGAATGCTAGACAGCATGGGGCTGGCAGGGCTCTCTGCAAATAAAACCTTTATTCAAGTCCAGTGGAGTGGGTTTCATGGAGTAATATAAAACCAGCAACTTCTTTGAACCACACTTGTTAAGTAGTTATTTAAAGGACTGGATTTGAAGATGCATAAAAAGCAGCCAGCCCTACAAAACTTCAAGGCAATCTGAAGAGCTAAAGCTGGCTTCTCATGTGCTTTACTTTTGTTTACTGAAGCAGAGTGAAGGGGGCGGAACAGAAACTAGTTTTGCTGACCTTTACTTCCGTTCTGTCTGTGGTAATTGTTGCCCCTCCAACTCCCTTCTCTGAGAGTTTCCCCTCCTTTGCTTACTGCTTATAGCATTTAAGGCTGGTTGATTTATTTAGAGATTTGACAGCTGTAAGCAGAATCAGTCCCCTTCCCAATAGTGCTTAATGCTAAATTCTCATCCCTTTTCCTCTCTCAAAATGTATGTGAATTCTGTCGTGCATGCAATAAAGGGATTTTCCCAGGTGTGATGAAAATTTCCATCAGGAGGATGAACAGTGTTGATCGCCTAGGTAGTTCACATAAAGTTTTATTGATTGTTTTTGTTTCTATTACCTTCACAGGGTACAACATTCCATGCAAATTGAAATAGTCCCTTTGCAGGGACGCACGTGTTACAAAGCCAAAACATAAACCAATCTAAAAGTATTAAAATAACCCATAGTAAGATAGGAGACGTGATTTATAGCAGATGTGGACTTGTGTGTATTGACTGGAGAAGCCGTGAGTGAGCTGTGCATTTCCAGAGTGCGCTAATAAAACCTTTATATCACACCCTCATGCATCCTGTATGCAATACTATGTACATATGCCACGTTACAGAACAGAGAGCAGCATAAAAACCTCAGAAAATGACCTAAATTATCTGTTCTATGTCTAAAAATGATATGGCGAACAGAGTTCCTGTCACTTTGCCGCCCCTCACAGCAAAATCACCCCATGACAGCCCAGCTTCTCTCCCTGAATCCCCAGACTCCCACTCACCCCCTCCATGCCACCTGCTGGCCTCGCCTGCCTTTTTGGTGTCCCCAGAGTTAGGAGTGGTGTGGTGCCCCTGACAGGCTAATCTTTGGACTAAGGGAAGCAGGCTGAGCACCCTCAGTGAGCAGTAGTAGCATTGTCATCTTTGGAACTAAATGAGGTTATAGCGAATAAGAAGAATAACGTTGCGGTTAAGTTACATACCGTGAATAGCTGCTCTATGCCTGAGCTGCTACCAGAATGTGTGTGGAGTCAGTGTGACTCTCATGGGTTAGCTAGAGGGATCCAGAAAAACATTAGAATTCAGGGGAAGTTTCAAAAAGGGCTCGTTTTTAAATATTTCCTCTGGCAAAGTTATTTAGTCTTTGACCTAGAAATTAGAGTAGAAATTTCAACTAGCCTAGGAAAAAGTAGTGGGTTAAAGTGGGAGACAAAATGCAACCATTTCTGTGTGAAATAGACAGTTTTAATCCTTCTTTAAGTACAAATCTCAATGCAGCCTTAACTGTAGAGTAGCGAGGGCCCCTCCATAATTACTGTATATGTCTCAAGATGAGCAGTGTAATAAGTGGATTGTTTTTCCCCATCTGCCCTTCCTGTCTGAGTGTTGTGCTTGCTCATTATATGTGGATGTGGGTGACGTGAGCTGTCAGTGGTGTGGAAGCTCTGGGGCTATGTACATGTGCTTAGCATGCTTGCAAGATCAATTACCTCCACTTTGAACTCACCAATAAGTGTCCTTCAGTAGCATGTCCCCAGCTGTTCGTTTCTTTTTGTATCTCTCCTTTCCCCTCCTCCTCTCTCCTGGGTGAGTCTCAAGAGTGAAAAGAAGTCACAGTTTTGATAGAGTGCTGTTCTTCCAGCAGCCGTCTCGCACTCTTGCTCACACAATCAAAAATAGCAGTGGTGCTCGTCGGTGGAGCAGGACAGGCAGAGGGAGATTGATTGGAGATTGCAGGCGTCTATTAACTCCTCATTCTTGTTAATTACACGTTATTTTATTTTTATATTTAGTTTTTCAATTTCCCTGTGTGGTTTCTGAGGATTTCGTTTCTCCTCCGCTCCAGGAGGCACACGCCATTTGTGTGAGAGCGTGATGCGTTAATGCCAAATGTGCTGCATTAGAATTGCAGCAAAGGTCAGCCAGGAATTTTTGTGGTCTCCGAAATCAACAGCTCTAAAGCAGGATATAGCAACCTGTCAGTTGGGGTTATGAGTAAATAGTGTATTTAAACCCATGCGGCATCCCCCATACCTGCCTCCATTCCACATTGGTACACTGCTTTAATTCTTGCCCCGTCTTCATCTTGCTCCAGTCACTGCGTGCTCCAGTTCCTGCCCCAAGCTCGATCTGACTGCATGTGTTTCTTCCTGAAATAATTTCCCTTCCTCCTGACTGAGTCTTAAGTGTGTATTTTTTTAAACTAGTCTGATCGCCTCAAGAGTCGCAGAATCCAAAGGAGAAACCAACAAAAATAAAGCCCGTTCAGCAGGAGCTCTGAGGAGCTCAGTATGGGGAACCACAAGCCCCAGTCATCTTTCGATCTGGTATAGTGTCTGGTCTAAGGGAGTCAGAGAAGAATACCCTCCGCGTCACT
Source organism: Mauremys mutica (assembly GCF_020497125.1). NCBI lineage: Eukaryota > Metazoa > Chordata > Testudines > Geoemydidae > Mauremys > Mauremys mutica. Next base: position 74,832,104 of record NC_059082.1, on the reverse strand, counting down.
CCTTAGCATGGCAGAGGGTAGAGAGAAACCCCATGAGGCTGGTAGTCAGTGATAGTTGACATAGAATTCTTCCAGGTCTCAGTGACTGAGTCTGTGCCTACTGAGAAGAGACGGGGATGAGTGAGGTTTTCTGAAGGACCTGCGTTTTACTTTATGGTGGAATCCAGGGAAGAATGGAGACACATTCAGGTTTGTCTCTCCACGTAGGAAATGGCTGTCATGCTTAAGTACTGATCCAGTTACACAGCCTTTGGCTTTAAAAGCTGAAAGCCATTTTCAGGGGGAGATGTGAGAACTAGGTTGTTCATGTGGAGCCACTCAGCATGCCCTGTCTCTGTGTTTGCTCTGTAATCTTTGCTGTTAGCCACGGAGCTGCTTTCCCAAGTGCACTGGCCCATGCTTATTCAGGCCATGATGGCAGAAGCTCACAGATGGGATTGTCGATGCATCATGGATTTCCTTTGGCATCTGGAGACCTCGCCAAGCAGCTCTGCCAAGTGGTTAACATGAGCTCATCCCCTCCCTCCATGCTCTCCTCAGGCTGGATTCTCTCCCTCTCTCAACAGAGGAACCAGTAAAAACTGGGCAGCCTTGAGGTTGTCCCTGTATGTTCTCTGCTCAGCCTGACTGCAGCCATCCAAGCACAATTCATGACACTCCCGTTGGCCTCATCTGTGCGAGTGAGCACTGCAGACATCAACTGGCCCAGCTGAAGGACCCCTGCCTTGTTCAGCATCTGTCTCCTCCACTCCTGGCATAACAGTAATTAACCTAATTACCAACTTGCCAGTCTGATTCTCCCTCTCCCCCCTCCCGCCCCCATCTCCATTTTCTCATTAAAATGTCTGTTATTTCGTGACATGGACTACGATGGGAGAGGTGGGGAGCGTTCTGACTGGAGAGCATCACAGACAACTGTGGCTGTTGTTCCCCAGGATGGAAGGTTATACTGAACTGACAGGCGTTGGGAGAACGTCACACCAGAGCAGCTGGGACTGGCATGGGGGCCTGCACAGGTGCAGGGGCATTTGAGACTTTTGGGGGTATGATCCCCAGCTCGAGGAGACATACCGGTGCTAGCTCTGATCAAACTAGCATGCTAAAAACAGAGTGTAGCCTCGACAGGCAGAGCAGCAGGAGGGAATAGCTGCCCTGAGTATGTACCCACCTGAGATGCTAGGCATACACTTGGGGTGGCTAGCACCTTATGCCACCGCAGCTACACTCTGTTTGTAGGGTGCTAGCTCTGTCAGGGGTGTATCTCCATGAGCTGGGACTCTCACCCCCTGCTCCAAGTGAGATGTACCCCTTGTGATCCTGTGACAACAACAAAGACTGCAGGCCAGGCCAGGGAGTCCCAGGAGCTGAGCTGCCATCATGCCAATTATAAGTTTGAAAGAAGCATAGTCTGTCCTGGTGAGTGCTCTAAATCAAAACAAAACTCTTTTCCTGCCAACCGGTCTTTATTTCTATATGAAAATATGGTCACAGTCTAGTTCACCACATGCAAGCTACCACCATAACTGTATCTACCTGGTACCTTGGCTAGCAGAGAATGGGGTCTGTATCTATTCAATATTGTGCTTGAGCAGGCTGCTCTGTATAGGGTGACCATAAATCCTGTTTTGGCTGGGACAGTCCCTATTTTAAGCCATATTCTGGCTGTCCCACTTCATTTATTTATTTGTTTGTTTGTTTGTTTTTGGCAACAGAGGGCATTTGTCCCATTTGCTCTTGCCAACTTGATCCGTTGGCAAGAGCAAACAGGACAAATGCCCATTTTTATCAAAAAAGTCGGGTGCGGAGGAACATGCAGGGGGCGAGGGGTGATGCCAGCCCCGCGCGAGGGAGGGAAGGCAGGGCTGGAGCGAGCAGTGATGCCAGCCCCAGCCTTGCGTGGGGGTTAGGCAGGGCTCGGGCCAGCCCCATGCAGAGGAGGGGGCTCAGGCTAACCTACACGGTGTCCCGTTTTCCCTCTGAGGGCAGGTCTACACTAAGGGCGGGGGTCGAACTAGGGTACGCAAGTTCAGCTACGTGAATAGCGTAGCTGAACTCAAAGTACCCTAGTTCGAACTACTCACCTGTCCAGACGCCGCGGGATCGAAGTGGTGGAGTACCGGAGTCGACCAGAGCGCGCGGGGAGTTCGAACTATCACGTCTAGATTAGACGCAATAGTTCGAACTCCGAGAAGTCGAACTCACCGCGTCGACCCGGCAGGTAAGTGTAGACTAGCCCTGAGAAATGTGGTCACCCTAAGTCTGTAAAACTCTGTGACGACCCAGATCTGGCATGTGTTAGTGCTGCAAACTTTCTAGTCCCCTCTCTGCCACTGACTTCCTTTGTGACCTTGGGCTAATCACTTAATCTACCCATCTTTCTCCTCTTCTGTAAAATGGGTGCAGAAAAATGCCATTCACTTACTTTGTGGGGGTTGAGAAGCTTGGGGCTTTTTAGGTGGAAGCAGTGTAGAGATACCAAGTGTAAAGTGCTTTTATTAGCAGTGAGTAGACAAGGCAGACTGCTTCTTAGAGGTGCCTTCAATCCCGCTTAGGGTTGAGGGTCATTGGTGGGACACTGTGAGGAAGCCTGCGTGGTTGCTGCCCGGGCTGCTCTGTCTTTTCTGTGGATACCTAGCACTTTTCAGCAACACTAAATTCACTGCAAACTCGGTTTTTTAAATCCTTGGTCTTTTCAAAGATAGTTTTCAGTTGGACTTTGTGTGATCGGCTCACTTGAGAGGAAAGGAGATGACTCCAAGACGGCGAGTTTGGGGAATACAAAGACCTCATTACAGAACACATGAAGTGGTTGTTTTTAAAAAGCAGCTTTTGATGCCTGCTTCTGATGTTCCCTGGTGCTGTTGTGAATTTGCAGAACACGCCGAGCCGTGTCACCAAACCATAACCCCACTGTTTCATTCACAGTTCTTTATGTACAAAGCCTCAAATGAAAAGGAGACTTTGATTTAGGAAGCTCAGAGTTCTCTGATACCAGGGTATCGCCGCAGATTGTCAACTCAGCTGCAAATTCCCTGACTATTTCTCATTTCATTAAGGACTCCTTTGGGGAATGTGCTAAAGGGGAGCTGTGCTGGTAGCCCTTCAAGTCCTAGACTGAAGGAAGTGAGCAAGTGTTTGCTATTACCATACAGGGTAGGACACCACTGTCTCTGTGGACGCTTGAACTCAGTTTCTTCCTTTTGTTGATTTGTCACAACCTTGATCTTGTGCAGTTATTACAATACCTTGTTTGTTCCATCCTCACGTAACCACGCAGCTCTGACTGAACATACGTTGTTTTAGGAATAGTCTTATTCACCAGAATAAGTAATCAATAAAAATGAAGAATAAAGAGAAATTGCATGTTGCCTGTACAGAAAGATTCTCCTGGAAATGGAGGTTAGAGGGAATAGCGCCTACATGTCCCAGCAACAGTGTATTGGAGATAATATGCCGAGGCATCAAAACAACGTGGGCCTATAGAAAGAACAGATATTTGGACTTCATTATGCATTGGTCCCTGCCTGAAACAGGGAGAGCGAAGAGGACAGATGCTCCCATGACTTGGTGTAGGATAGCGGCAAGCCGTTCTGCTTGTGCCAGGCCCTAAAGCCAGCTTAGCCAGCTGCAGCAGGATAACCTGAAGGTAGTGGCTCTGACATCATCCTTTCCTCCTTGCTGCTGATAAAGAATAAATTAGGATTGGACGACAAGGCTTCTGGCCAGTTTTCCCAAGGCCAGTCTGCTCAGCTGGGGTGCTTACAAGCAGGGGCACTTGAGAAGTACACTCCATTCTGATTCTATGTTCTGGGGAGGAAAGGCACTGTATGGTCACCGTCCATTCAGCCCTTTGGCAGCCGTAGAGAGGCTGTACCACGCCGAGGAACAAGAATAGGGTAGGGAGCCCAGAACTCCCGAGTTTTGTTGGGCACTCTGATACTGCTACATTGACCCGGGGTTTCTAAGGATCTAGAGCACATTGCATAAACCTGCCTGTAGGGTTTGGATTCTGCACTTGGGAAAAGGGGCCCATTTAACCCATGCCTCAAAGCCTGTCAACCAGCCCATGGTTTATATGAACTTGTGCTTCTCTGAAAGATGCTGTCCCCTGTGGCCTTTCCCTAATCAGGGTTTACCCTGCATTTCCTTTTTCTGAACCCATCTGAGCGAAAGCAAAAATCTCAACTAGTGCTCTCCTCTGTTACATCATTGTGTCTTCCGCTTTGCTTCCCCGCATCTCCAGTTTATTCCATGCCAGTGATTGCTGAGGATGGTTGGAAGCACACCAAGTGTTCGTTCATGGCACGCCCCAAGATTCGACGCACTTCACAGCGTGGGGATTTTAGGCACGATGTACCATGCTATCTCTCCAGATTCATTTATAGTGTGCCATGTCCGTGTGTCGTATGGACCTATTAATCTTTGTGTCAAACTGGGTCAGACCAAAGGTCCATCTAGCCCAGTATCTGTCTTCTGACAGTGGTCAATGCCAGGTGCCCCAGAGGGAGCGAACCTAACAGGCAGTGATCAAGTGATCTCTCTCCTGCCATCCATCCCCACCCTCTGACAAACAGAGGCTAGGGACACCATTCCTTACCCATCCTGGCTAATAGCATTAATTGGCTTAAACTCCATGAATTTATCTAGTTCTCTAGTTTTAAACTCCATGAATTTATCTAGTTCTCTGAGGCATTTGTGGATGTGGAGTGTGGTTGCTATAATAGTAACATGAGTCCCAGGCTATGTTACTGACCAACACGCTGTGAAATTTCATTGTTACAAATATTTGTAAAGGATCTCAGTAAATAACTTGGGTGAATTGGAACAGAAATAAGTGTCAGAATGTAATACGATTTAAGTTGATTTAATACACGTACTTTGGAATTATAGAAAAACTAACCAGTTCCCATATTTCCTTCTTTTCACTGACTCATACGTGAATCAATCCAAAATGCATTTACAAGGGATCTGCATTCAGTAATTCTTTCGGTCTATCTGAGCGTGATTAGTTATAGGAATAGGTGATTTCTCTGTTGACACTATTTTAGGACCTTGTATTTCATAAGCAGAATTGAGAACTACAGTGCCTCTTGTTTGCCAACTGCATTAGAGCATCTTTAGGGCAAGTAATTCGGGGACTTATTTCTTGTCAAGTCTGTTTGTATAACCATTGTGACAAAGTTCCTCCTCTACCTTGGTGGGTCCTGCGCTTATTGGCGGATTTTGCTAGCCTCGAAGATCTTCTTGTGTTGGATCAGGAGTTGGGAGGATTTGGGGGGAACCCGGGCCCTCCCTCTACCCTGGGTTCCAGCCCAGGGCCCTGTGGACTGCAGCTGTCTAGAGTGCCTTCTGGAACAGCTACACGACAGCTACAATTCCCTGGGCTACTTCCCCATGGCCTCCTCCCAACACCTTCTGTGTCCTCACCACAGGACCTTCCTCCTGATGTCTGTTAATGCTTGTACTCCTCAGTCTTCCAGCAGCACGTCCTCTCACTCCCAGCTCCTCACACCTCTTGCTCCCAGCTCCTCACACGCGCACCACAAACTGAAGTGAGCTCCTTTTTAAACCCAGGTGCCCTGATTAGCCTGCCTTAATTGATTCTAGCAGCTTCTTGGTTGGCTGCAGGTGTTCTAATCAGCCTGTCTGCCTTAATTGTTTCCAGAAAGTTCCTGATTGTTCTGGAACCTTCCCTGTTACCTTACCCAGGGAAAGGGGACCTGCTTAACCTGGGGCTAACATATCTGCCTTCTATCACTCTCCTGTAGCCATCTGGCCTGACCCTGTCACACCATTTTAACTAAAACGTGTACTTCCTTCCACCTCCTTGGGGAAAGTAGGGAAGCTGAGATCTGAGAAAGGCTTCAGACTTTAATAAGTCCCAGGACTATCCTTTGGGGTTATCCCCAGTTATTAGTTAAAGAAGATGAGCCTGCCTGTGTTTGGGGGGAATATGTCGATGTGTACTGAACAATGGTTTGCACAGTATAATGTGCTCTTAATCTATAGTAAAGTTCAGTTGAACTGAATCATTTGAGCATTAGTGGTAGCACTTCCATGTAACTGGTTAGCTTGGGTCTATTTGAACATGTTTGGAGGAACTGCCATAAACGTCAACTTCAGAGTGAGGGGTTTGCCGCCCTTTGTGGTAGAGCCTTAGTCAGTGTTTTGTTTTATAGCTGTGTCACTTTATGTAAACAGGAAAGCTGGATCTGGAGAGGGAATCTCTGTGTTGATGGTATTTACGTGTTGGCAGGAAGTGGTATTACTGTGTGCAGAATGGAAGCTCAGTGACCCTGCACTCATGTAATCCAGACCTGATGTGGTGAGTTATGGTGCAGTTATGTTTAACGAGCATTTCTCCTCACATTTTCTACAACCTATGGTCCTTATCCTGCAGCTGTGATGAACCTTCAGCCGAGGCAGGATGCAGAGGTAAGAGGAAGTTTGTGCGCCGCTGGTGAAGCTTTGATGCCTTGGGGGGTCAGGGCTAAGATGCCAGTTTGCAGACACGGTGAGGTGCAGGATAGCTGTCCTCTGTTGTTCTTCATATAAGGTCATTACATCTCCTTTTATTTCTCTTCTGGGGGGAATTTTATCACATTGCACCAAGAAAGCAGGGGAGATGTCCTTGGCTTTTGGCAGGAGAGTTGCTGAAGCCCAAAGATGTTTTTCTTTGTGTAATTCCATTAGTGTGATGACAGTTTGGTGTTGGAACAGAATAAGATCCGATGAAAGGACCACTCTGTAAGAGGGAATGACAGACAGAATGGAAGCAGTAACTAGCAAGGTAATAGACTGTGATGGATCTATAATCTCTGAAGCTGCTGTAAGCAATAAATTCCTAAATAGTGTCCTTTCAGCCTTAACCTATTTATTTGCAAAGTGCTAAATTTAATTTTCCTTAGTCTGCAGGAAAGCAGCATCCCAGGAATAAACCTTTGGCCCAGCCAAGAGCCTGTGCCAAGCTGCTTGTTCCAGCATTTCCATTTCCTCTTGCATCTGCGCAGAGCAGCACGTCTGTTTCCGTCTTAATGTGCCATGTTTTAAGGTGTGTGTGTGTGTGAGTAGCACATAATTGAAGTTAACCTTGATATAAGGTAGGGAGTCTCCTGCTCTGGGGTTCTTTCAGAAGAGAGGGGGATTTAACAGCCACCAACACAATGAGCAGTCTCAGTAGAGAGGCCTGAGCTGAATGAGAATGGAGAGTAAATTACCCTGTCCTGCAGGTAGCAGGGTTGGCCATGCTGGAAGTGTGTGGGGAAGCTAGCATTGCCATTACTGATGCTGGGTCTGTGCTGTGCCTAGAGGACCAGAGTGCTGAGGGCTGTCAGCCCAGAATCCCTTGACTACTAAACATCACATAAAGGCCACCTATTCTGCAATTTTTAAAAGGCAACAACTTCAGGAGAAAAGTGGTGAGTGCGCCAGGCTAAGCAACCAGCATTCTGCACATTTATACCTTAAAGCACTAGGCAGGGTCTTGTGTGTTTCCAGTGCTCTGTGGTGTTGCAGCAGGTACTGTATGTCACATACAACACATAACCCAGTTGGAGGCAGCTGAGCCAGACAGGTCCCTGGTTTCTCCAAAAATTCACAGTTTGGTAGAGCTCTTTAAATACAGACGTACCAAATTCTCCATTGTCTTGAAAGCTGACTCTAGTGTTCAGCAGCCCTCCATATTGGGGCATTGCTGTTCCAATCTAGGGCTTGTCTACATGGAAACTTAGTGCATGGCAAGCAGGGGCATAAACCTACCGTACCCTAGCTTGCTGTACACTAAATCATAGAACTGGAAGGGACCTCGAGAGGTCATCTAGTCCAGTCCCCTGCACTCCTGGCAGGACTAAGTATTATCTAGCCCATCCCTGTTTGTTTCATCTGCTCTTAAATATCTCCAATGATGCAGATTCCACAACCTCCCTAGGCAACTTATTCCAGTGCTTAACCGCTCAGAGAGGAAATTTTTCCTCATGTCCAATCTAAACCTCCCTCGCTGCAATTTAAGCCCATTGCATCTTGACCTATCCTCAGAGGTTAAGAAGAACAAGTCTTCTCCCTCCTCCTTTTAGGTTCTGAAAACTTGAAAACTTTTATCATATCCCCTCTCAGTCATCTCTTTTCCAGACTAAACAAACCCAATTTTTTCAATCTTCCCTCATAGGTCATCTTTTCTAGACCTTTAATCATTTTTGTTGCTCTTCTCTGGACTTTCTCCAGTTTGTCCACATCTTTCCTGAAATGTGGCACCCAGAACTGGGCACAATACTCCAGTTGAGGCCTAATCAGTGCAGAGTAGAGCGGAAGAATAACTTCCCGTGTCTTTCTTACAACACTCCTGCTATTACAGCCTAGAATGATGTTTGCTTTTTTTGCAGCAGTGTTACACTGTTGATGACTCATATTTATCTGGTGATCCACTATGACCCCCAGATCCATTTCTGCAGTACTCTTTCCTAGGTAGTAATTTCTCATTTTGTATGTGTGCAACGGATTGTTCCTTCCTAACTGGAGTACTTTGCATTTATCCTTATTGAATTTCGTCCTATTTATTTCAGACCATTTCTGCAGTTTGTCCAGATCATTTTGAATTATAATCCTATTCTCCAAAGCACTTGCATCTTCGCCCAGCTTGGTATCGTCTGCAGACTTTATAAGTGTACTTTCTATGCCATTATCTAAATCATTGATGAAGATATTGAACAGAACCGGACCCAGATCTGATCCCTGAGAGTCCCCAATTGTTATGCCCTTCTGATAACTACTCTCTGGGATTGGTTTTCCAACCAGCTTTGCACCCACCATATAGTAGCTCCATCGAGGTTGCATTTCCCTAGTTTGTTTATGAGAAGGTCATACGAGACAGTATCAAAAGCTTTACTAAAGTCAAGATATACAACATTTACCACTTCCTCCCCGACCGGCCCACCCCATCCACAAGGCTTGTTACCCTGTCAAAGAAAGCGATAAGGTTGGTTTGACACAATTTGTTCTTGACAAATCCATGCTGTTATCACCTTATTATCAATGGCCATTTGGAGTCTGCTATTCAGCAGTATGTCAGAGCACACTAGTAACTTTTAGTGCCTGGTAGCATGGTCCACACAGCATCCGTACCTGGCTATGGGAGATAAGTTTTAAGTTGTGTGGAGTGCTGCTCTTCTGGGCATGGGAATAGTTCAGCTCTTACTCCTACAGTCATTTGGGTGCTTCAAATGTCTTTTCAGCTCATCTAAAAATAAGAATAAAAACAAAAAACATCATTTCCACCACCTCCCCTTGTGTTGGATGACAGAGAATGTCCTGCCATTGGCCTCACTGAGCCCCAGCGTTCCTCCCAGTCCCTAGTTCAGGCTGGCACTGATGTCTGAATGGAGGTATTCCAAACTTCTCGGGGTTGGATTAGTTGGCAGCCTTTGAACCGTACTTGGGTTTTCACTCACACAGAGGTTTAAATCTTTGCAGAAGACTATGGGAAAGGCAGTCTTCTTTCTTTTCACCTGTTTTATTTCTGCCATTTTTTTGCATCTTAGGAAAGAAAATTGAGTCTGTCTGGTTACTCCTCTGTCTAAATCTGGAAAGCTAATCTCAGCTTCTAGGTTCTCCAGTCCTCTGGGAGCTTTGAGAGATTTTTCTCTCTCAAGTTTGTTTTAAAATAAACAAAAAATACCAATGTTGATTATTAGGGAGTCCACTGCAGGGAACCAAGCATAATTCCTTGGCCTGCTCATTCCTCTGATACAGGGCTAGGCAGGATAGAGAGTGACGTGACCAATCACAGCTCCTCCAGATCCCAGGGGAAGTCCCACCAGGGCCTCTGCTTTTCTGGGGTGGGGAAAAGTTGCCAGCCTAACCAATGGATACTGTGTGATCCTTGCCTCTCTCTCCTAGAAATCCCCAGTACTTTGGCTGTCACTCTGGCCATTGGAGGGCCCATTAGCTGGTGGGAAGATAGTCTATTTGAGACTAGAGGCCACTTCTCTCTTATGATGCCATCCAGTGCTCTCATCAATTTCAAAATATAGTGTCAGAAAATTTCACTCGTTGCACTGAAATTCTACTGAATCTACCTAAAATCAGACTGAAAATGGATAAGAAAGATATCTCATTTGCTCATTAATTTTCATGTTGGGATTCTCCCTTGTCTACGGCACAGTGTAAAAAGCCACAAGCGGTCTTGCCTGGGAAGACCCAAGGTTTTTCCTCTCTGTGGAAAAATCAAGGGTTGATGAGGACGCACAAAAATAAAACTTGAATAACTTAAAAACACATTTCCCTTACCAGATCTTCCCCCTTTGAATTAGATCTATAAGGGAGACTTTACATGCAAGCCTCTATTTGAGCACCATGCCAGAGGCCCCCAAATTGCCTGAGCTTCTTCCATCTCTTTGGGACTGAAATTATAATCATTGAATTAATTTTTCAGAAAGCAGTGTTTAAATTTGTCCCACCTGTCTGGCATTTGTTATTAATGGAGGGAAGAGAAACATTAGAAGAGGAAAGAAAGGCTCTCTGCTTTTCAGCCTGCAGATCTGCCTGAGTCTCTTCCATGCTCTGTCCAGTGAAGTCAGTTTTATTTCCATCCAGGGCATCTTTCGATTATATTTTCCCTTGACTCTGCCTGAATTTATTCCACCCTCTCTCTCTTCCTCCCCCCTCCCCCCACGATAAATAGGCGAGACATGAGTAGGCTGGAATGGCTCTTTTGTGTACACACAATCCCAGCCCTCATCTCCAAAGCATCCCTTGGAGAGTTACGGGGGCTTCAGTGCATGTGTCTTCTCTGCGCTGACAAACGGCTCTCAGTGCCTAGTGAAAAACGGCAGGCTGCTTGTTCACCTGCTCCATCAGCTTTAAAGGGGACAAGCCCTGAAATGCAGCCAGGATTCCAAGTCTTTCTGCTCCATTGCTGGCTGCTTCCTGCCTCTCACAAAGGGGGTGTGGAATTGTTTTTTAATTAAAGGTATTATATACCAGCATATTAATTAGAAATTAAAGTGATTTTTCTGCCGTATCAGTGGAACAGGCCTATGCCAGGCTACTGCTGAGTGGACCTGGGAGTTCTCCCTTTAACGGATTATAGGCAATTTGCCTGTGGACAGCTATCTTATACATAATGGATGTTCTCACAAATTTCCCCAATTCTCAGCCAGAGCAGGTGGTCTTTATTATACCATCCAGAACAAATCAGGAACAGCCGGGCTTTTCCATCCACAGCTGATGTGCAAAGAGGGGCAATTCCTCATCCTATTTCCCAGATGGACATTTAGACTTTTTGTGATTGTTTTTTTCCCCCACTTTGAGCTCTTCAGAAATCCTGTCAGAGAAACAGGATCATTCTCTACTGTCTCATGGTTGCTGTCGCATGGTCCTGCCTGTGAAGTGGAAACACAGGCATTCAAAGATGGGTAGGCATGTTTGCACAAGCAGGAAACCTCTCCAGGCTATACAGATGAGCTGGTATTAGCATATGCTCACTAGTGTCAAAAGTGGGACAGGCACAGATGTGTGCACATTCACATGGTGACAGAAAATCACCAAGGCTTTCATATTGTCCAGTAAGTAGCATAGTAAGTGGATGATCCTTAGCACCATTATACTAATCTTCAGAAATGAGGATATGGTTCACTGGATTGTCCTTGCTCCCCAGTGACTATATTAGAAGAAAAATCCTCTCCCAGAAGAAAGCTGCCTTGTATTACAAGCCCACAAGTGGTGCAGAGGTCTCTTACCGACCCTCTGCACAGGTTGGAATTTCACCCTGGATGCAGATGGACAGAGCCTCAGATTTGCCCTACCTACAGTGCCTTTTACCCATCTCATCTTCTCTCTGTTAGAAGTGAAAGCTTGACTGCAAAACGATCAAGGTGAAATTTCCTAGCTGCAGGGAGTTTCTGTGGCCGGCAACCACCAGGTTGAGCTGGAGGATGGGGATTGGTCCAACAACCTTATCCACAAGTCTAAATACAGCAGCTAAAGACGCCTTCCACTTGGCGAGAAGAAAACACAATTACTAAACTAGCAATTTGGCTCAATGGGGCATGGGAGCTTGTCCTACCAGTTTCTTGCTACTATCTATTTCCAACAGCTTTTCCAGGCAGGTGAAGTCCAGACTAGGGCTTTTCATTTTAATGACTCCAACTAAACATACACTGCTCCATGGAAGGTGCAGACCCAAAACACACAGACTAAAGGATGCACATTAGCTCTCCAGTACAAAGAGGAGAATGCGCTTGCTCTCTGAGAAATGCTGTGTGCCCTACCTTCTCAGCTGGGTACTTGCTGTGAGTAATGTGTAGCAGTGGCCTGTTCTCTTAGAAGCTGTGCTCCCAGTTCAGCGCTGATAGAGGTATATGTGTTTTCATATTATTTATTAGTCATTGTGTCTTATAATTTAGCTCTGTGCTCTGCAGACTGCACAGAGGTTCCAAGAGAATATTATTTGAGATGATTTTGGGGGCAGAGACAGGAAGGGGATTGAAGGCATGGTTAGAAATAGCTGAATGTTTGTTTCCAGTTCAGCAAGTTTTACTGTTGTGTGCTGTGATAATTGAAGGTTTGCTGTGAAATCCTACAAGCCTGTGCTAGAGGAGAAAACTTGGTCTGCCTGTCCCCAGCCATGGACTTGTGCAAAGTCTCTTGCTGCCAGTATGAGAATGGAAGCTACTGTTTGGCCTTAAGGCAAGGGAGGCCATTTCAAAGGAAATGAGAGGAATATTAGTGATAGCTTATCCAGACCTGAATGTTTTCAGGGGAAGCCATGTTTTGCAAGGCAGAGGTGCTGTTCTCTAAGGTCATAGAGGAGACAGCTCCTGAAGGTTCCGGACTTGTAGGACAGTTCCCAGGTGTCGTTCTGTAGCAAAGGCTGAAATGGACCTGTTGAGTTCTGCACCCAGGTGGTTTCTTTGTATATGTAGGAAAAAACCTGCTCAAGAGAATTTTGCAAAGGAAAAGTGTCTCTCTCCCTACATCCAGATCCTAGCCCTAGCTTCGCTGTGACCATGTCCAAAACCCACTCAATGGAACTGAAAAACAAGCCAACAGCTCCCACACAATAAGGTCTATTCAGTTGCGATTTGTGTAGTGAATGAGAACATGCTAAGAGTAAAGGAAAATTCAGCTGCCAGAGCTAACTGTTGCTCAGCGTTTCTTATTAACTATTTTTAGATGTCCCAGTCTTCATCAGTGGGGCTAAAAATTCCTAGGAGTTAGGTGCCCTTGGGTAAATACTTCTTGGGCAGGGCATTTACAGTTAGACAGTACCGTGCCTTCTCATTGGGGATGAAATGCCCATGTCTTCAGAGACCCAGCGCAAGACCTGGGCACGATATAAGTCTTATTTTAAATAGCTTAAGCAAAGGATGAATTAAGCAGTACTTAAGTAAATTTCACCCAGGGGTCACCTACATGGGTCCTGCTGGTGTTTTGAACTTAATATGGAGAGTAAACACCAAGAAAGGGAATGGGAGAGCAGTGGAAGAGAACCAGGATGAGAGAATGAAAAAGAGAGAACAAATCTCTTCTTGGATGCAACACAAGATGTTAGCGACAATCTGATATCCTGAATGATCTGAAGCCCAGTTATTTGGAAGGTTGCTTCTCACCCTACTCCCTGGGCTGCTCCAGCTGTTATGGTCTAGATCCTGAAAGCTTTTCTCAGCAAAAGGCCTTTGTCTTTGGGACTTGCTGTCCTGGAAGTCCAGAAGAGCCAGATTTCAACAAGCCTCAAAGAGGCTTGCTGACGGGATTTTTACTTAATTTAGCACATGGTTCACTTCACTTTTGCCTTACACCACAATGACAGTGGCAGTACTTGTGCTGCTCGTTATGAGGAGCTCTGTAGTTCATGTGCTCTATATGAGTTGTTTAGATAACTGCTGAATAAACTGTCCAAATGAGGGAGCAAGAAGGAGACAATTGAGTGCGGTCAGTGGATGGGTGAAAGAACAACAGAGAAGAAGGGGGACACTTTGATGGTCTGTGAATGGAGAAGAGCTGAGAGGAGAAAGTGAGAGAGACAGAAAACAGGCAAAAGAAGAGAGAATCTGAAGGGGAAGGAAAAGCAAAATGAGAAAAGAGAAGGAGAAACAGGGGAAGGCCTGACACAATATAGAGATTAATGAGATGTGTTTTTATCCATGTTCTTTTGTACATTTGATTGTATCTCTCTGGCAAGCACTGCACAGCTGTGTTAATGAGACAGTGGCGGCAGGCGGTGATAGCAAGGATGAGGTTGCTGATGGGGGACTTGAATCAAATCGCTGTTGTCACTGTTGGACGCATGACTAAATAAACAGTACAAAATATTGCTCTGTATCCAGCCTTGTTGCAGTCTTGCAGAGTCACTTGACTAGAGGCACATTGTGCTAGCTCTGAGGCATTATCTGTGCAACGCTTACAGTGACCTGTGCCACTGAGGTCTGTAAAGCTGCTAATTGTTGATCTGGTCACATTTTCATACAGCCCGTCTCCCAGCCTGGGAGTTGGCTCAGATATCTGTTTGGGAGAGCGGTCCTACAGTCCTTATTTAATTGGTACTCTGCAGCTTTCCTCCAAGAGATTTGTTACTGCTAGCTCATCTTCCAAGAGTGGGGATCGGCAGAGGCAATTTTCAAAGGAAAAAGAAAGGTTATTTACCTGTGGTTGGAGCACATTTTCACCTCAGATCCGCTCTGTTCCCTGGAGTCTGGGAGTTTTTACTGCACCTTTAACCATAGGCATATGCTCTCCATCTATGATGGAAATGCAAAAATCTCACTGCAGAGGTGGAGTTTTCTGTTCCTGCAGATGTTTCCAGCTTGGTAGGGTTCACTGAAGCATTCCAGTGAGATGGGTGTGATTTAGCCTAACCAGAAACAGATTTGCCTTTCCATCCCCTGTGCTGGAGAAGATCCCTTATATCAAGACTTGTTGCATTTCATCGGCTCCTTATTAATTTCCTTTTTCTTTTCCAAGTTCATTGAATAGTAATGTGCAATTTTCAACAGTGCAGCTTGCACAAGTTGCTGAACTGACCCTTAATAATCACGAGAGAAAGCAAAAGGGAGGGGATGTTCACAGAGACCCCCAAAAGCTGCCCTTTTCTAGAGTATGACTCCGAGAAGCAGAATGCTGAGATGCCCATACCTATGCACATTCTGGGTTTTTATTGATGGCAGGAGAAAAGCTCTGTAGATTTATACACACTGGCTTCTGGCAGGAGTTTAAAGTCTGGTGGATTATCCACTGAGCTAGCGACAAGGTGAACAATAAGGGTTTATATTAAGGAATGTTTCTCCTGCCTTCAGCACGTCTCCTCTAGATCACACCCCGTTCCTTGATTGCAGTGTAATCTCACTCATTACTCTGTGGCTGTAACCTCCTCTCCCTGTCTCCATGGCTAGGCAGTAGAGAACCAGCAGCCAATTTGTGTCCAGAATGAAGGTTCTGACCCTCTCAGCTTTCCTTTGCTCTGATTGGCTGCTGGAAGTCAAAGGAAATAGACTGGAGGCTTTGTGGTAGAAACAAAAAGAATTTCTGATCTCCAAATTGCTTGCTTATATGTTTTGTTTTCCTGTGGCTATAGACACAATGCTCAACAAGGATGGAACAGGGTTTGAAGTCTGTTGGATTTGTCTGCATTCAAGGAGGTGGTGGGGGAAGGACTATGTTGTTCCCATCCATGTTTTGGAAGTGAGGCTAGAGCAATTCTGTACTCTCTAGTGTGAGTGAGGTAACTATACCTAATGGTTTCACCTGCTCTTGGGAGAGAGTGAGAGGTATCCACTGGTGGTTGGGAGTAAAGGACAATGTTCAAGTTGATACTAGCAAATAAGTGTTCAAACTTTCAGGTGCAGGGCTCACCACGGAAACTAGAATTGTATTTTTTCTTTCAGAGAGGAGTTTGAGAATTTTGTCCCAGCTGAACTGAGCACATGCTGCTGGGCAGCAATGGATTCAATTGCACCCTACAAATGTCCAGATGAGTTTTGTAGGAGGAGGCGCAGGCTGTTGTGGGACATGTTTTTCTAGATGTCACTTTGGACTGTCAGTTTAAAGGGAAGCCGCAAAGATTCCTTGATGGTGAAAAGACTTGTTTAAGATGCCAAATCAATAACAGCATATAAATGTAGAAGGCACTGATCTGCTTACCCAATATTACCCAGTGGAAACCAGACCTGGTTTCCAGCAGGAACTGGAAGTGCTGTAAAAATGGTACACTCATCAGCCGGGGAGAGTTCCTCCCCCTTCTTAAAAGCAACCCTCATTGTAGCCAGGGCCAGCGTGGTGTTGCCTGTCTCTGTCTGAAGGATGGTAGCTGCATCATGGAGCCTTCAAGATGAAATATAAGGCATAATCTGGAGGAGCACCCAAGGCTTGAAGAAGGACACCAAGACCCCTTTCATAGTCCTGGGAGTAATAAGAATTTGTTGTATTTGTGGAGTGCAAAATTGCAGGAAATTATATTTTACAAAGAAATATATGAACATCTGTTCCTCTTCCACTCACCTGCCAAGTCTTGAATTCAGGAGTCTCTGTTGTTTCTGCCACAGTCAAATAATCCAGTTGTCACCTAAAATACTGCATAGAGTGCAGGTAGAAAGAAAAAATCTCATGGGGGAAAGTACTTTTGATTTAAAAACGTGTAACAACATCTGTAAGAAGAAGGGGAATGGGGCGGACGCGAGAAGAAATCATGTTCAAACTCCTGACTTCAGTGGAAGCTGCTGGCACTCTGCTCCTGTGAAATTCAGGGCACCCGTACTCTAGAGCTGGAGCATTTCATTCATTGAACTGCACCAAGTAAAGAGAAGGTAGATGCTGCAGTAATTTTCCCCTTTGTTGAATTAGGGGAAGATTTCATCCAGTTTTGCTCCAATTTACTGTGCGGTAGTCCTCACATCTGCCCACTTTCCTCATTTGCCACATGGACAGCATCATCATGTTGCCTCTGATTGCTATAAGGTGAAAAGCTGCACCAGCTGGTTGGGAGTTTTCATGATGCGGGGGAGCCAGGGCAAACAAAAGTTTAACAAGCCAAAGCACTTGGCGCTCTCTCCTTTTTTCACCTGCTGCAGTAACGCATCAGAACAATTTAGAGTTGCCCACTGAAAGGGACATTGGCTGAGTACAACTGTATTCAGCTGGGTAGCAACTTCATTGGGGTTGTGGTTGTTTGCATCCAGGGTTCACACCCTGCCAGTCCCTCTCACGTCCTACCCCAGTCCATCTCTCTCTCTCTAGTCCGGAGGAGTTTGTTTATATATTTTTAGCATAAATCTCAATGTATGGAGGAGTCCTGAGCTATAAATATTTATCTTAATATTTATCTTTTGTTTAGCCCATCAGGGAAGCTCTTGGGGTGATGGCAGAGATCCTCTAGCAGCTGCAGCCTTTCTTCTCTTACCAGTCACTGAGAAACTCTAATGATAGTTTAGCATGTTGCAGATAAGAAGCATGTTCTCCATTTAGACAAGACTTGCACAGAGGAAATTGAAATAAAAATAGATTAAATTTTTCCATAGTTCACTAGCAAAAAATCACCCATCATTTGCCTCCTCTTCCGAGACTCATTACAAGAGAGAAATGCTCAATCTCAGAACCCCTTCATTTTTAGAGGGGCTTTATCCCTCTTCTCTCCCCACTGATTCTTTTAATTCATTCCTTAAGGCAATGCCTTGCGAGGGGAATGCAGAATCCTGAGCACAGGAATTGGTGGTCTCTCACCGTGGCTGGAGAAGGCCTTAGAATTGGACTAAATGCTGGAAATCCTGACCTCTCAGCATGGGTGTTGGGGTTAAGCAATATTAAAGATGCTTTCATTTGGAAGCTATGCCCATCTTTCTCCTCTCCTTCCATTAAGAGGCTTCAGGTTTATTGTTCTCCTGGGAGCTCAGAATAGTTGATTAACTCATTACTCACTAGTTCTTGACACATGGAACATAAAATGCCACACTGATTAACAATTTTCATTCACCTCTCTCCCCCCACATACACACACCTTTTCACTCGAGACTTTTTCAAGCCTTTAGAGGTTTTAAACTTAAATCCATTTTAATTTCATTTTTCCGATGGTGAGCGCTAATATGTGAAAACTTTGGGCTGTGTGGTTCAGTGGCAGGATGTGTCTCTGACAAAGCATTTGGAAAGCAAGTGTGTGATCACCTGGAGAGAAGAGAGGTGCTGGCTCGTGGAGGAAGCCAAAGGCTAGCAGCAGGGTCTGCGTGACGCAGAAAGGAAGCAAATAAAGGCCAGACTTCCCACGTTTGGCCAATACAGTGCAATGTGCTCTAGCGAAAAGGAGCTGAAATCCATTGCAACTCGCTCGGTAACCGACAGGGGACGTGTCCAACCTCTCAGAGCGCCTCCTACCTGTGTCTCTTAGAGAGTGATGGGGGAGAGCCAAATCTCCACAGTGCCTGTAGCCAGCGGTGCGGTACAAATGGGAGGATGTCAGATCTGCCCCCCCCTTGGGCAGCCTTACAGCGTTGTAAATATTCACATTAAAGCAAAAGTCCCAGGCAGATTAGCTGAACAGATGAAATCGTTGTGTCAGTTGTGCTGCCACTTGTAAAGCTGTTGTGTAGCGCCCAGGGTGTTAGGAGTGCAGGATGCAGACCTCCTGTTCTTACTATAGGTTTGTTCTGTATGTATTTATATTACCATCAAAGGCTCCCACTGGCTTCTCAGCTAAAGCCTCAGCAGAGTCTAGGTGCACTTTATCCGGAAAGCCGAGCTGGCTTTAGGATTGACTTGGTCCAGCGGTTAACGCTGGTGCATGGGACACTTTGGGTATCTGGGAGTGAGACCCCCAGCCCGGGTAGACAGATTCTCACTAGCAGGGCTGGAGCTAGTGTGCTAAAAATAGCAATGTGGCCCTTGTGGCTCTGGCGGAGACTCAGGCTAGCCCCCTGAGCTCAGACCCATGGGGTCAGGTGAGATTGAACGCCTGGGCTGCCACCCAATCTCCACACTGCAATGTTTAGTGTGCTAGCTCGAGCCAAGCTAATGCTAGTCTGTCTGCCCTGGCTGGGAGGCTCACTTCCAGCCGCAGCATAGACATACCCTACAGTTCAGTGCCTGGTGTTAGAGTGCCTGGTCCCGCAGGGCTGTAGGAGAGGTGCTCTTAGCCGTTAGGGCATAGGTTAGCTAATATCCCTCTTCAGGAAACCTTGAGATTGGGAAGCAGATGGGGGAAGGCTCTCAAGCGTGTTCTGTCCAACTCTCCATGAGGAACTGTGGAGTTGGGGAGTTGTGGTGGGTCACAACCTCAATACGAGTCAGCAATGCAATGCTGATGCAAAAAAAGCAAATTCAACTTTAGGTTGCATTAACAGAGGTACAGCATGCAAGTCATCAGAGCTGAGAGTACCGCTCTACTCGGCGCTGGTTAGGGCTCATCTGGAGTACTGCATCCAATTTTGGTCACCAGTGTATAAAAGGGAGGTAGAAAAACTGGAAAGGCCCCAGAGGTGAGCGACAAAGATGATCAAAGAGATGGAATGCAAGGCATATATAGCAGACTCTCGCTAGACAGCGCGTCTTTATAGCATGAATTCGGTTATAGTGTGGGACCGTGCATGGATCCCAAATTTAATTACTTTCATTGGAATCCATGGTAACGTAGTCTCCGCGTTAACGCGGGACTGCGCGTGGATCCAAAACCCTGCGTTCTAGCAGGTGTCCGGTGTAGGTAAAGGCTGAAGGAACTGGGCATGTTTAGTTTGGAAAAGAAGAGATTAAGGAGTGACATGATAGGGGTCTTCAGCTACTGGAAGGACTGCCACAAAATAGATAGAGAAAATTTGTTCTCTTTTGCCACAGAAGGCAGGACAAGAGGCAGAATTTACAGCACAGCAGATTTAAGTTAAAACTCCGGAAAAACTTCTTAACTGTAAGAACAGCAGGACAATGGAAGAGACGGCCTAGAGAGTTTGTGGAAGCTCCTTCACCGGAGGTTTTCAAAAGGAGCCTGGAGACCCATCTGTCTTGGATGGTTTAGCCACAACAAATCCAGCATCTTGGCAGGGGGTTAGACTAGATGACCCTTGTGGTCCTTCTAATCCTGTGATTCTGTGAGGGGAAGCTGCTGTGATTTGGGGCTGTGAATACGGAGGAGGGTGGGGAGGTTGAGGTACAGCATTTGAGAACAAGTATAAAAAGGGTTGTTTCTACCTTTGGAGTTAATACTGTTTCACACTGCATGGCCAACAAAGCAGGCCAATTAGTCAATGAAAACGTTTCTCCTATTTCTATTCTTCCAGCAGGCCAGCAGTTGTGTTTTTTATCTGTGTTAAAGTACTAGCCGCCTTACCCTGCCTCTCTGAAATATTGTATTCAACTGACCTAAGCACAGGACAAGAATTCAGAAGTTCCTGGATTCTAGTCCCAGCTCTGTCACTGATTGCGTGGCCTTGGGCAAGTCACTTAACCTGTTTGTCTCCATTTCCCCATCGGTAAAATGAAAATATTATTTACTCCACATATAAATTATGTGACTCTGGGTTTGTCTACACAGTGCCAGCAAAGCATGGTAGAGAGGACTATGTTAATGTGAACTAGGTACCATTTAGAGTGCTCCTGCAGGGTCTACACTGGGCAGTTAGAGTGCAACTCATTAGCGCGCTTTACAAGTCACACCCCTCTGGCGTGCTGCCGTGCCAGGTAGATATACCCTTAATGTGTGTTGAGTGCTTTGAACTTGTAAGATGCTATTGAAGTGCTGAATGTTATTGCTAGCAGGAGACACTGTAGTATTCACCTACAACAAAGTGGTTTAATCTCTGCTTAAGATGCAAATCTCAGTGCAACCTAAATGATGGAGCCACTTTGATACCTTCGTAATTAATTTGTTCTTAGGGTTTGGTAAACCTAGCTACACAATAGAACACCTTGTGAATGTGTAATCCTCCTTTTGAATCTTTCTGAACTCTTGATTTCAGTGCTACCTTGTGGCAATGAGTTCCACAGGTTAATTATATGTTCTAGAAAAGTTTTTTTTCTTTTTATCAGTTTTAATGTATTGTGTTTCAGTTTCATTGGGTACCCGCTTGTTCTTATATTGTGAAAGAGAGTAAATACTGTAGCTACGCCATTCATTATTTCATAGTCTCATTTAGGCCTTCTCTTCACTGCTGTTTTTACCTGGAGGTAACAGACACCTGTGAGTTATCCGAAGGTAAAAACAAAGTGAATATAAGGCACTAGGTGAGGTCAGCGCTATCCCTGCCTGGTAAAGTCATCTGCATAATCTTGCCACCTCTCTATTCACTCTTTTATCCATACAGTTCATGAATATACTAATCAAAACTTATTCCCTGGGGCACCCCACTGCGAGCTTCTGCTTTGTAGAAAGTTGACTGTATATTAAACCTCCTCTTTTCCTGTGTCTTTTAGCCAATTTCTAGATAACAATAGAATCTCACTTCGTACCCCATGCCTGCTTTGTTTCCTTAATAGTCTTGTATGAGGGTTTTTCTCTCATAGGGTTTTGGAAAATGCAAATAATTAAATCTACCCTGATTTTACAGCATTACTAGCATCCAGGAGAGAAGTGTCTCTAAATCTCTATTGCTCCTTTCACCTCTGAAGAACCTTCAGTCCCAGACAGCTAAATTTCTCTAGACCATCACTGAACCCCTGTAAACTCCCTCCCTGCCAGTGGATACTTAGGTAAATATCCATGTGTAGACCTTCAAATGAAGTTATAATAGCATGTAAGCATTACAGCATGGTAAAGTATTAAAAACCCTATGCCCTAAATAATCCACTCTGTACTTCCTTTGTCAAACCACTTAGAACTCATGGTTAGATCATCTTCCATTGTCATCTCAATCCAAACTGGCCCCTCTGTTCTCCCTGGCTGAAGACAACTAACGGCTCATTTTATGCTACAAGACCAAGGCCTGGCTAAACCATATTATGAAGATCTGAACAGTTTGGATGGTAGCACCATTCCCCCACATCTGCCCCATAGCACCAAGAAGCAGGAGCAAAGGAGCAGAGCCCAGATTCCGTAATCAGTAGACGGGTTT
The DNA here is from genome assembly GCF_020497125.1 of Mauremys mutica. Classification (NCBI taxonomy): domain Eukaryota; kingdom Metazoa; phylum Chordata; order Testudines; family Geoemydidae; genus Mauremys; species Mauremys mutica. The sequence continues at coordinate 74,810,091 of NC_059082.1, read as the reverse complement.
CAGAGTGGTAGCCATGTTCGTCTGTATCAGCAAAAAGAACGAGGAGTCCTTGTGGCACCTTAGAGACTAACAAATTTATTTGGGCATAAGCTTTCGTGAGCCACAGCCCACTTCGGCAAAGCAGCACCCTCGAGTTGCCAGGAAGGCTAGACACGTCAGAGTTAATTTCAGAAATCTACTATGTTTGGCTTCAATGTTTAGGACTATTGTGTTGGAAACGTCTGAGCCCTCCTGTCACATCCAAAGAGCCAGTGATGTTTTGACAGTCCGTGCCTCATATCACAGCAATTAAATGTCACTGAAGTGTGGGGGACCAGCTTGGGAAAGACCATACCAGTTGAACCCACGGAGAACTAGGTTTTCTATTCCCCAAACACATCTGCTATATATCGATCGTGCCAGAGATGCCCGGGAACATATTAGAGGCTGATGTAGATGGAGGATGAGGGGAGGGGTAAGATATGCATTTTATGAGAGCATGCAGATTTGGTGAGTTGGAAATTAACCCCTGAAATTAACCCCTGACTCACTAATGCCAGATGGGGAGAGCACTTCCTTTTACTGTAAGTGTTGGGTGTTTTTCTGTGCGTCTTCCTCTGGCATCACAAGACACTTCAGCTCCTCTAACTTAGCTTCTGGGACAGAGCAAAAGCTTAATACAGCTCTTGGAGTAATTTCTACCTCCATTGCAGCTGACTAGATTAGACCATAGATAGTACTGGGAGTGAGGCAGAGCCTCAGCTCAGGGGGAGATGGAACGTAATTACAGTAGATGAAGGGCACTCTGCCGCTTTTCCAAGAGTGCTGAGATTAGACTGTAATCACTGTTTGTAAGCAGACAGGAATGAGGGGTAATCAGCCAGGCAGCCTTGACACGTTATTCCAAGAATTAATATTAGCTTCCAGAAGTCGCTCAGCAACTCATCCTTGTGTGAAACTGTGGGTCCTGTGTGCTTACAGCTGGAGTCGCTCAGTGAGAAGTGGTGTAGGTAGTGTTAGCAGTGAGTGCACAGTTCACTCCAGTCTAAGCTGCTCCCGAGTGGAGCTGCTGTAGTGAATGGTGCAGGGGCACTGACTATGGGAAGTGTGTAGCTACTCCAGGCCAGTCTCTCCCAGCAGGCGCTGTAAGAAATTGTAGGGGAGTACCGGCTTTTGGGGAGACATGCGGCTCTCCCAGTCCCGAGCTTTAGTATGAGCTCTCTGGAGAATTCAGTAGTTACTGGCTTGAAGTTACTGCAGCACTATCCTCTCCCAGTAGGAAGCAGTGTAGATTGTTATACTGGAATTGCAGCCTTTATTTCTGCTTACAGGAACAGTGGGTTTCTGTGCAGTGAGATGACTCTTCTTGTGATGAGGAGAGGGAGGTGTTTGTTGTTTTCCTAAGCCCCCAGAGACAATGGCAGCTGCAAAATGACCCGCATCGCTCAGAACTGGAGAAATATCCTTTTAATTTGTTAAAAAAAAAAAAAATCTTTGCAAGTGTGCTTGGTGCTGCTTGAAACCCTGTCCCTTAATTATAAAGCCTGCTGGTATTGGTGAGCTCAGTGAGAACAGTCAGTACAGACACAAAGCTAACACCAGGCAGTGAGCGTCTTGATGTTCCTCTGATGTGAAACAAGAACAAGAGAGGGAATGAAAGAGCTACAAATCTGGCCAGAAACCATTAGGAGAGCAAGAAAGGGTATTCATAAAAGTGCTCCTGTGTGTGAAAAGCAAAAGACAGAATTAGAAACCCCAGAGGAGACCCCGGGAGAGACTGATGAGTAACGAAGTAGATGATAATGTGCCTGTATAACTCCGAGACCCGTGGGGGTCATTTGGGTTTCAGAAAAGCAATCTGTAGGTGTAGCTGCACATCACTAGCAGGTGCCCGTACAGCGTGAGAATGCTGACCTGCCTCGCTGTTCTGCTTTCAGCAGTTCAGAATGCTCAGCCCTTTGCTCAGCTCCATTTCAAAATAAATCACCAAGCATCATATTGATTGTGTCTCTTCCAGCGTTTGCCACACATTGGTTTATGTGCGTTGACTGTTTAATTATGCTGCAGGTTTGACAGGTCACTAAATACTACATGGCTTTATGGGCAGGATTACTAATATTTCAAGGGGCAAAGGTTAGCCGCGATTATTGTAATTCACAGTAATATCATTTGTGTTACAGTCGCGCCTAAAGGCTCCAATCTGGACTGAGGCTGCATTGTGCTCTGGAGAACTTACAGTCTGAAAAAATAAGAACAAATGAAGGGTTGAGGATGGAGAATTACACACAAACCAATGATGATGACTGGTGCAGTCTTGTTAGTTACGTGTTTTGTGGTGGTTGGTTTGTTAACTGGGGTAGAGAGAGGTCGAGGGAGACGGCAGGAATGGGACAATTAATAAGGGGGAAGGAAGGAGAAGAGGGGCAGGCCCAGCCTTGATCAGAAGCCAGGGTTTTGTGGGGTTCACGGCCATGGTGAGTCGTAGAGGGATTTGAAAGTGGACTGGGCAGGGGACGCTCGGATTATATCAGGGTTTTTTCCTTTGCGTAAGGGATAGGCTTGGAAGGAAGCACAGGCATGTTTGAGATCAAAGCTGCCCAGGAGCCAGTAAGGGTTGGAATCCTTGGCAGAGCGAAGGTGGCTGTTGATGTCATGGTAAATGAGTAGGCAGCTAGGTAGAGCAGGGCTAAATGGGGAAAGCCTGTGTGGGAAACAAGAAATTTGTGTTTGAAGTGAAGAGGAGGGAGCCAATGGAGCGACTCAAAGAGGGGGTTGAGGTTGGCAGAGCAGCAAGCCGCAGCAGCAGCATTCTGAACAGACCCGGAGTGGACAAGGCCACCGTAGTCAAAATTGGAGAGGAGCAGGTGCAAACCCCTGCTCCTTTATGCTGATGATTTAACTTCATGGGATCTGCCCCGGCTGCTAATTGCCATCACTTGGTGTCACTGAACTGCCAATGGCGAGGGTGGTCAAATGACAGGTTTCCAAGGGAGTTTTGAGACAGTGCCAACACAGGCCTGGTGCAGGCGCACATTGTGCAGTGCTTGTGGGCTCTCGTCATTGAGATGGCAGGTGGCAGACACCCTGACCCCTCCTGGGTGTCACTCCATTGATATGTTTAGTTCCCATAATAGTCACTGTTCAAGACGGATAAAAGTGGGAGGAGAGGGGCACTATTTGCTCTGGTAGGTGGCCGCTGAGAGAGGGAAAAGGGGTTGGTTTGGTGTTGACTATTAGATTCTAGAAATACATTGTGTTCTCCATCCTGCTGCTGCCTTACTGAGGGCCTGGGACATAGATCTAGTTCTCAGAATCTTTCCACATGATTGTCACATTTCCCTGAAGACAGGGCAGTAGGAAGAATAAATTCTCAGGTGGGAGGGAGATTATCTTTGGGTGACATTCTCTCTGTGCATTCACTCCGTGCTCATCTCCGTCATTTTTCAGCGCATAGATGTTGTATCTCAAGTTCCTGGAGATTGGTGTCAGTGTCTTTCCTGATGGATTATTAATACATCCCAAAGCCCTCGTAGCCTATCTAATAAAAGCAATAAGGGTCCTGGTACCTAGCTGCATGACTAGAAGATTTATGGCTAAGAGCAGCAAAAGAGCAACTGGGGAAGTAAAGGTGTTGCTCAAAGAAACTTTAATATCTCCAGCCCCAACCTTCCATCTCTTCTATCTCATCTTTACCTAGGAATGTATCAAATTAGGGGGCCCAATGGGAGCAGAGCGGGGATGTTATATCAGTGCTGCTGTAGTTGGGGTTGTCTCAGCACTTCTCATTAGAAACCCCTTTCAGAGGAATATAACTAGTCTGTAAAATCCACTCTGGGCAGAAACTTAACATAAATGGTCCCGGCCTGGGATTAAAATATTTAAATTTGAAATGTAAAAATTGTTGTATCTAAATGTTAACATATATGAAATTAAAGGGGCAGCAGCATTGCCAGTCTCAGGCATTCAAAAGTCATGAGAAGAATTATGAGACTAGTTGAAATGTTAGATTTTTTTTTTAATTGGGGTTCATGTTATTTGTCTTCTGGTACCTGAGGTCATGTCTACACCTAAACCCCTACAGTGGCAGTGCTGCAGCTATGCCACTGTAGCACTTCAGTGTAGACACTGAATTCTTCTGTCAACCTAGTGCTGTCTACACCGGGGGTTAGGTCAGTATGGCCATGTCCCTCAGGTGAGTGGATTTTTCACATTTTACATGTACCTATGCTGATGTAAGTTCCCAGTATAGGCAGCCCTGAGCCTTTACATTAAACTCAGGTCACATTTTGGAGGTTTTCTCTGCAACCATGAAATCTAGCAACTTTCTTTTTAAGTGAGAGCTGAGATTCTCACCTACCCACTTGACTTCAAGAGCTGGAACTTTAAGAAAAACACCAAATATTTCAAAACTCAAGATACAATCGTGAGAGTTGATGAAGCTTGGAAAGTTGAGTAACGTAGGTATCTGTTTCTGGGCTTTTTTAAAGGTAGATTTGTCAAACAAATTAAATTAACACACACAAAAATCTCTAGGAATGTACATTGAGATCGTATGGTTGGACCCTCATAAGTTAGAAAGTTCTCTAACTCTAAGGTGCTCTGTCTCCAATAACACAATAGAACATCATACCGTTTTTTTCTGCACCCTTACATTCACATGTAGCTAAAATAAGATGTGATCGTAAGTTTTTAATATTTAATTTCCTTGGCTGCTTAATAAGGAAAAAAGGAAACTCTCCCCCAGTCTGTAATTAAAAAAGCAATCAGCAAAGAGAAATTAGTGTGTATATATATCTCAATCCCTCGGGCCTGCAGGTCGACTACTGTGTATTAGAATTACAAGATTGCAAGCTAAAAGGTAAAGACCCTCCGCTGCAGCTGCATCGTTATGGAGATATACAGGAACAGCTGCAGTTCAGCTGCCCGTATTGGGCAGGATTTATTATTTGTGTTACCATAACATGTAGGAGTCCTAGTCATGGAACAGGACCCCAGTGTGCCAGGTGCTGTACAAACAACAACAAAAATTCCCTGCCCCAAGAAACTTAAAATCTAAGGCTAAGGCTATGAATTCACTTAATCCACTACAGCGGCGCAGCACTGAACACAGTAGTTCACTGTAGTCACTCTCTACAGCGACGGGAGGGGTTCTTTTTGGCACCTTTGTGTCTCCCCCATTTTGGGACCAGTTTGGAACCAGCCCAATCCTCGGTGTATCAGAGTAGTGTTGAAGCCTCCTGGCTGCTCTAACCTAAGCCTGGCTGCCTATGGTCCAAAGTGTCTGTTCCGCCATCTGCAGTTCACCACAATGTAGACACATGCTGGCTATGCTTATGACCTCTTGTTCCCAGCCACTCCTCTATGCTGGGGGCAGAGTAGTATATGGAGGTTCTAAGCTACTGGGATTCTCCCATCCTGGGAGAATCCTCCACCAGCTGAATAGCCAGCTCTTTTCACCACCGGAGTTGCTCAAAGCAGCCATATTGGGCCAAAGATCCACCCCAAAAAGTGTAACTCACCTCTGTAGTTTCACTGTCCAAGCTGAATGAACTGAAAAAGTAAATATAACTATTGAAAAGTAAATCTAAGTTTACACAAACTTCACTCAATGTTAATAATCTCTAGTGTAGTTGATAACACCAGTATGGAATTAAAACTGGGAGTTTTATCTTGACAATGCATTTTAAAAGCAAAACAGAAATGTCAGAAATATCTTTACTTGCCCTCAAACTCGGAAAGTTTCAAGTTACAAAGTTGAAATGTGACCACAAGAGAGCATAGAAATGGTAATACAGGAAGCGTCCTAATGGAATAGCCCAGTTGTCTCTCTAGCCCAGTATTTTGTCTCCAACGTTGGGCAGTGCCTGATATTTCCAGTGGGAGGCATTAAAACAACACACTGCTCCTGTTGGTGAAATAATGTTTCATGGGGAGAAATTTCTCCGTGACCCCATTTGTTAATCTGTTTATGCCATGGAATGTTGAAATTACGTACCAGATCTTTTGTTCATATGTACATCTCAGTTGTGTAAATACTTAATCTCTAAGTGTTACTAAATATTTTCCCTCAGATATCCTGCAGCAGTGAGTTCCAGAGCTTAATTAAATTATATGTGGTGTTAAATATTTGCATTCCCTTTAAATTTTATTTCCTTTCAATCCTGCATGCCTTCCTGTTCTTTCTTGGACAGGTAAATAAGAACTCCCAGCTAACCCTCAATATCAGAGCTGTTATTTTATACACGTTTGATGCTTCTCTTACTTTTCTCCTTTCCAAACTAAATACTCACTGACTTCTTTGTTTCCTTATATGAAAGCTGCCTTCCCCCTGCCTATCATTTCCATTGTCCTTCCCTGACCTTTCCTACTCCTGTGCCTTAATTAAATGAGGGAATTATATTTCAGATGAAGAAATACCATTAATTTATTAAATGGCATTAAAATATTTTCCACACATTTCTCCATCTCCTGCTTTATACAGCCCAATACCGTCTTTGGTGTTTTTGACCACCAGTGCTCATTGAGCAGACGCTTTCATTAAGGGGTGCCTAGCTCTTTCTTCTGAGAGAGACAATCCCTTGATGTTTCTCCTAAGAGGTTCTAACTATTTTAGAACCCAGGAGTGTGTTCCAGTAGCTTTAAATTGTTACTTCTGCTTCCATTATTTTGCACTTACCTGGGTTGAATTCTACCTGCCACCATGATACCCATTTGCCTAATTTAGTGTGGGAACTCTGTGGTTCCACACAATCCGTCCTAGCCTTGATGAGCCCAAATCATTTAACGCGGGTAGCCATTTTTGCTGCCGAGCCCCTTCATCTGAGCAATTAAAGATACACGGGACACCACCAGTCCTAGTGCTGGTCTCTGAGTGCACCACTGCGAACCTCAAACCACACAGGGGACTAGCCATTTATTCCTGCTCCTATTGTTACCCTGTTTTTAATCCACAACAGGACTTTACCTCCTTCTCTATGATTACTAAATTTTCTTAATAGCCTCTTTGGAGGCACTTTATCAAAAAGCTTTTTGAAAGTCTAAATAAAGTATCTCCAGCAGTTTCCTTTATCCACTATTTTGTTAACTCTTCTAAGAATTCTAACAGATTACAGAGGCACAATTAACCTTTACCCAAAGCCATGCTGGGTTTCCTGATTGTATTATAGTGCTTTAAATGCTTTATATATTTCTTTAACAATTTTCTTCACTACCTTCACTGGCACTTGAGTATGGCTTACTAGTGTAAATTGTTACGCTCTCCCTTAGCACCCTATTTTAAAAAGCCATTAGCCACTCTGTCTTCTTCTGGCATACTTAGTTGTTGCATATTTTAATGATGAATTCCATATGTATGTGATGTCTGTTTATGATGTAGCCATTTATGATGTTTAGATACCATGGTGACAGGCACACTATAAAAATGCCAGGCTTACTTCTCATCTGCAAATCACCGCTGAGTTTTTTTTTCTCCCTTGGGCCTTTCCTAAACAGAAAATGTTCCTATTGTGCTGAGTGTTGCCAGCTGATTTAGCAATTTTGGGATGGGGAAGAGTATATGTCAGAGACCACAAAACTGCTTTGCACTTGCTGCCAGAGCTAAAATGTGACCACACATCCTGAGGTGTATTGTGTATTAAACAGACTGTGCTACTAAGCCCTGAAAAAAGAACAGGAGTACTTGTGGCACCTTAGAGACTAACAAATTTATTTGAGCATAAGCTTTCGTGGGCTACAGCCCACTTCATTGGATGCATAGAATGGAACATACAGTAAGAAGGTAGGTATAAATATTTTCTTACTGTATGTTCCATTCTATGCATCCGATGAAGTGGGCTGTAGCCCATGAACGCTTATGCTCAAATAAATTTGTTAGTCTCTAAGGTGCCACAAGTACTCCTGTTCTTTTTGCTGATACAGACTAACACGGCTGCTACTCTGAAATCTAAGCCCTGAAAGTTTAGGTTGAATTAAGACTTGCAGCCTAGAGTTTGTTTCCCATTTCACAGTTTAAAGGTAAAGAGCTAATGTCTGAAATAAGCAAGTTTAGCGTCACTATTTTGCATATTGTCATCTATCTCATAACAGAACGAACAACACTGGAAGTGACTGACAGCAAACTTTTCCTGTAGTAACCACTGGCACTGCATTGTTGAACTAGATTTAGGGGCTGCAATGCAAACTGTTCTCCATTTGCTAACCAGTGAATGTTCTTGGTGATCTGTGGTCTTCAGTCTGCTTGCTAGATGCTTACACGGAGTCGTTCATTCACAGTCATTAGAAAGCATTACAAGCTCTGGGAGAAGATAAAATAAGACAAATGACTTGTGTACGAGTCTGTATTTCCCTGGTTACTTCAACTCCGAGGCATTTGCATTTGACATCTGCTCCATCAAAAGGTCCTGTTTCCCAGAACTGATAGTAGCTGGTCGCTTGTCAGTAATTTAGATAGTGATGTTTACAGAAGCCCGGTGTGTAAAGTCTCAGATGGTGATGTTCCTGTATCTATAAACCCAGCAGTAAAAGACTTGGAAGCCGGATAGGGGGAGGTTTACATAGTGTGTCTGTAATTAACAAGATCAACTGTGCCGCTTTACAGACTCCCCTCAGCTCATGTTAGAAGTGATGGTGCTAATTGATTATTGTAATTCATTACAAATGTACCTTAATTAAATTACCCATCAGTGGCGGTAAGATTAATGATGATAACGTAGGTGAGCCCACGATTAAATTTAGGCTTGTAAACTTTCTCAGTTATTATAAAAAAGTTTATTGGGAGCAAAGAAAGGGGAGACTGCAAAGGCTGACGAAAAGGATCAGATTGGTTTTCTGGAACACAGCTAGTCCAGCTATAGGCTTTGTTTCGTGGGGTTCCTTCAGTGTGGGACAGAGCTCAGACCTCAAGTAGAAGAACGCCTGTTAGGTTTGTCCCACAGTATCCGAGCACTTCACAGTCTTTAATGTATTCATCCTCACAACACCCCTGTGAGGTAAGGGGTTATCCCCATGTTACAGATGGGAACTGAGGCACAGGGAGGCTAAGTGACTTGTCCAAGATCACACAGGAAGTCTGTGGCGAAGCAGGTTCATAAACCCAAGTCTCACGTGGTCCAGGCTCCTTAACCTTCCCCTCCCCCAAACTCACCTGAAATAATTCCCATTGGAGCTAGAGCAGTGATACTCCGACTGATGCTTATGAGCCACAAGTGTCTCTCTAATGTGTCTCCTGCGCTCTTTGCAGCACATTATATTAAAACACTGTGTGATTTTAATTATTAACCAATCTAATCACCAATCCGGATGCTTATACTATGTTGTTAACCAATTGTAGTTGATAAAATAATAATACTTGGTCAGTCATTTTGCTGTGAGGACTATAGATAGATAGATTAGATATAATTCACACCACTGTGGCCCCTTTGGGTAATGTTGATTGCTAATTTGGCTCCTGAACCACTGAGGTCTGAGTATCACTGAAGTAGGGCATATCTTCTAGAAAAACATCCAACCTTGATTTAAAAATTTCTAGTTATAAATCTACCATGACCCTTGATAAATTGTTCCAATGATTAGTTATGCTCACTGTTAAAAAAAAAATTAGGCCTTACTGCCAATGTGAATTTGTCTAGTTTCAACTTCTAGCCACTGGATCTCATTATACCATTGTCTGCTAGATTGAAGAGCCAATTATCAAATATATGTTCCCTGTGTAGGTACTTATAGGCGCCGATCAAGTCAACCCGTAACCTTCTCTTTGTTAAGCTAACTAGATTGAGGTCCTTGATACAGTCTATCACTGTAAGGTATGTATTCTAATCCTTTAATTATTCTTGTGGTTCTCCTCTGAACTCTCTCCAATTATCAACATCCTTGAATTGTGGACCCCAGAACTGGACACAGTATTCCAGGAGCAGTCGAACCAATGTGAAATACAGAGGTAAAATAACCTCTCTACTCCTACTTGAGATTCCCCTGTTTATACATCCGTGGATCGTATTAGCCATTTTGGCCACATCATCACACTGGAAGCTCATATTCAGTTGATCCTCCAAATCTTTTTCAGACACTGCTTCCCAGGTTACAGTCCCCTATCTTGTAAGTATGGCCTACATTCTTTGTTCCAAGAGATATAACTTACTTTACATTTAGCCATATTAAATATGTCATGGCTGCTAATGAGGGGAAAGCCTTTGCAAAATGTTTTGAATTCGTAGAATCATAGGAGCGCAAGACTGGAAAGAACCCCAGTAGGTCATCTAGTCCAGTCCTCTGCACTCAAGGCAGGACTCAGTAATAACTAGACCATTCCTGACAGGTGTTTGTCTAACCTGTTCTTAACAACCTCCAGTGATGGAGATTCTGCAACCTTTGTACGCAATTTGTTCCAGTGCTTTACCACCCTGACAGGAAGTTTTTCCTAATGTCCAACCTAAACTTCCCTGGCTACAATTTAAGCCCATTGCTTCTTGTCCTGTCCTCAGAGGTTAAGGAGAACTATTTTTAACCCTCCTCCTTGTAACAACCTTTTACGTACTTGAAAACTGTTATCATGTCCGTTTTCTTTTCCCAAGACTAAACAAACCCAGTTTTTTCAGTCTTCCCTTATAGGTCATGTTTTCTAGACCCTTAATAATTTTTGTTGCTCTCCTCTGGACTTTCTCCAATTTATCCACATTTTTTCTGAAATGTGGCACCCAGAACTGGACACTACTTCAGTTGAGGCCTTATGAGCACAGAGCAGAGTGGAAGAATTACTACTTGTGTCTTGCTTACAAAACTCCTGCTGAGTTTCCTGGTTGAAAAGGGACCCTGGCGGCTCCAGTCAGCACCAGTGACTGGGACGTTAAAAGTCCAGTTGGTGGGGCTGGCTCCGCGCAGCTCCCAGGAAAAGGATGGCATGTCCGTCTGGCTCGTAGATGGAGGTGCAGCCACGAGGGCTCCGCGTGCTGCCCCCATCCCAAGCGCCGACTCCACAGCTCCCATTGGCCAGGAACTGCAGCCAATGGGAGCTGCGGGCAGGGGCAGCGTGCAAAGCCCTCTGGCTTCCCCCTCCACCTAGGAGCCCGAAGAACATGCCGCCGCTTCCTGGGAGCTGCCTGAGGTAAGCTCTGCCCGGAGCCCATACCCCAAACCCCCTCCTGTGCCCCAACTCCCTGCCCCAGCCCTGAGCCCCCTCCTGCACCCAAACTTGCTCCCAGAGCCTGCAACCTGCACCCCAACCCTCTATCCCAGCTCAGAACCCCCTCCCACATCACCTCCCTGAGCCCACACCCCGAGCCCCCTCCCATGTCCCATCCCCCTACCCCAGCTAGGAACCCCCTCCCACACCCAAACTCCCTCCAGGAGCCCACACTCTGCACCCCTGCTCCATCCCAGAGCCACACCCCCCCCTCCCCCCGCACTCCAAATCCCTCATCCTTGTCCTCAGCCCAGAGCCCGCACTTCCAGCTGGAGCCCTCACCCCCTTCACCACTCCAACCCACTGTCCCAGCCCGGAGCCCCCTCCTCCACCCCAAACTCCCGATCCCTGGCTTCACCCTCCTCCAGAGCCCTCATCCCCTTCTGCACACCAACCCTCTGCCCCAGCCCAGTGAAAATGAGTAATTGAGCAAAGGTGGGGGAGAGCGTGTGACAGAGGGAAGGGGTTGGAGTGAGCGGGGGGGTGGGGCCTTGGAAAAGGGGCATGGCCTCAGGCAGGACAGGGGTGTTCGGTTTTCTGCGAGTAGAAAATTGGCAACCTTAGTTACACTGTTGACTCATATTTAGCTTGTGATCCACTGTGACCCCAGATCCGTTTCCTCAGTACCTGGGCATCAGAAAGAGGTAATGTTCCCAAAAAGGAGAATAAGATGAGGTTCACACAGTAATCAAAGTTTGGAGAGAGATGCCAGACAGTAGAGGCCTGTTCCAGGTTCTGTCGTAGAATTTGGACCTTAGTGATTTTTTTCTTCTTGCTGAATACACTTGCTGGTGGCAACTGTGCCTCAGAAGTCAGAGGGGTGTCTGGAGTGTGCTAATGCGGCACGTGATTCAGGATCAGAGAGCTATTACCACGTTTGTGCTAACACTCTCCAGATTCATGGATTCTGAGGCTACGTTGTGACAGGCAGGCAGCTCTTATTAGCTGTGCAAACTTAATTAGCTCACATCAAAGTTTGTGGAAGCCATTTCTCTAGGGAGCCTGTGGTTACCAAGAGGCTCAAACTCGGCTTGGAGGTGGTGATATTAATATTGAAAGTACCCATCTCAGGGTTTTGATGACCTTGCTTGTGTTGATAAAAAAAAATGCATTTTCCAGGTTTAGCTGGTTATTTTCAGCAGTTTTGTATATACTACTGAAGTGATTTCTCCAGGGGGGAAAAGAAAGGGTGGAGGGTGGGGGGCGACAGAGATTTGCTACAAAGATTAGTCCACTGAAGGCATCCAGGCCTGCACTGGGGTTTCAAGGCATATGCTATCAAAAGCTAAGATATATAGGCCATCAATAAACATTTATACCAGTGGTATCAATGGATCTGGGGAAAGTAGGATGGGGCTGGGGACTGACTTTTTCCAGATCCAGTGCAAATCAGCGAAGGGATCGTCTCCAGTTCAGCAGCCTGATGTCAGCTGTCAAATCAATAGGTTCCTCTTGCACGCAGGCAGCACAGTCTGTCGACTCCGCACAGTGTAAAGGTAGCAGGGTAGCCTGCAGCGCACAGTGTCCTGGTCACATGTCATTTTTCCTTCGGAGAGTTTATAGCTGCTTCCCACAATCCAAGCAATGTAAATACCTGTACAAAGCACTGCTCAGCAAAGGATAGCAACCAGCCAGCTCAGCTCACCCATCCCAGGGAGCCTCACCCACAAAGGCTGATCACTGCAGGCGGATTCCGTCGGCTAACATCAGAGCACTGTGTGTCTGGCCCACTTCTTTCTCTTTGCAGAGCCGGCTGACCCTGGTGCTGCACCTTGATCTGGCTTGTGATTGCCTTACAAAACTGAAGATTTTTAATCAGTTTCCCATTGTTCATTTGTTTGTTTTTTTCTCCCCCATTTAGGTCACAAACCTGTGTGGGAACGTGCGTGTATGTGTGTTACTCTGCTTGTCCTTTGCTTTTTTCCCCAGCCTGCTCCTGCAACAGGGATTGTTAGGTTGCGGGGGAGGAGCTGGCTCACATGGGCAATCACTGAGACTGTCCTGTACAGCTGAGCTGCTGAGAAGGGAGGTCAATGCATTTGGCTTGGATAGGCACCCTTAGCGGCACACTCAGCAGAGAGGATAAAGATTTGAACGGGCCATGGAGACTGACCTACTTGGTCAATCAAGGGCAGGGTGAGGCACGCTGTTGGTTCGTTGTGGGGAAGTTTGCACTGCTGCTTGCACCTTTCCTATGGACTTCTGTCTCCAGAACTGTCAGTCTGGCACCTTTCAGACACACACAGGCCAAAGTGGATTGTGGGTGGAGAAGGCACCAGCTTGGATGATTTCACTGGGGCCACTCCAGAAGGGGAAAGGAATCAGACATGGACTCTTCAGCAGCAGCCGGATTCTGGGGGGGAAAGCTGCAATTTCCCTCTTATAGAACTGGGTTTGGGCTGTTATTTTCCCCCTCGCTGTTCCCTAGGATCATTGTTTCATGCGCCAACTCAGCTGGGCTGGACATTGTATGTGGATGCCAGATTCTCGCCTCCCAAAACAAGTGTCCTACTCTCAGCTCACCCATGGTCAGAGATCCCGTGGTGGTCAGAGGAAACACTACAGAGACACATGGAAAGCATATCTCAAGAAAACTGATGTGGACATCACAAGCCACCAACCGACCTCAGTGGCACCACATCCTCCATCATGCAGTGGCATGCTTTGAGGGGAAGCACTTTGCCCTGGAATCTGAAAAGACAGAGAGAAGGAAGGGAAAGGAAAGAACTTCCTCCCAGCAGGCAGCTGACACACCAGGAAATGCTTGTACCTACTGTGGGCAGATCTGTGATTCCAGGCTTGGACTCCTGAGTTATTTCAGGACCCATCTGTAAATCGGTGATAGAGATCATCCTTGAATTGAGGAATTGCCAATGATGATGATGTTCCCTAGGGCACCGTGCCCAGCTTTGGGGTAAATTAAAGATGGCTTCTGGCTATTGGTCAATAGAAATGTCCCTAGTTTTGCCCCTTCCTCCTGTCTGCTGGATGGTTTCTTTTCATTCTGTGTGTTGGCCCCATCAGGGTAGCTGTGGGGACCGGTGAAGGCCTAATCCCTCTGCTCTATCTGAGCAGCAAGCAGCAGGGAGAAGGAGCAGCAGATGTGATAAGTAGTCCTGTCTCAGGGCATAGCCGGTGCCTGGAGTCAGATGTTTTTCCCCACATTGGCCTGCAGCCAGCGTGACTTCACATGCACAGGAGCCATCCCCACCTCCCCTCCAAGCCTGGCTAAAGTAAACTGAAGTACAGCTTTTCAAGGCAACACGGTACTCTAAACACCATAGGCTATGGGAAGTGAGGGTGCCTCCCATCGAAATGACACAGCTCTGCGCATGCAGCGCCTGGCAGCCCCCATATTGCGTAGAAGAGCCTTGTGAGGACTGAGCCTGCCAAACTCTCTATCCAAAGTCAAGATGTTTTCTTCAAAATAAATAAATAAATCTCTGCCTCAGCTGATGCCTATTTCAGGCTGATTAGCTATCTGAGACAGTAACAAAGCCTTGGCATTTGCCTTCACATCGCAGGAGATGGTACTCCCTGTAGGGCAGAGCTGAAGTGCTTTGGAGAAGCCTAGGACTGAACAAGCATTGAGACTGAATCCCCCTCTCACCCTATGTGTGCTGGGTCCCGCCAGCTTGTAGTTAACGGTTTTTGATTCTGTGGTATGTGATCTGAGCGGTCAGCAGATGGGCAGAGAGTTCAACCTGATTCTGACTGAGCAGGACTAAGGGGAAGTTGCCTCGTGTCCCATCCCATATGGTGGCTCCTGCTGCTGCTGTTCTCTTGCGGGGAAAGTTGTGAGCGGCCTTCTGGTCTTGAGTCCAGCCGCTGTTCTTCCTACTTGAATGAAAGAGTACACTGGGAACACGTGCTGTATCGCTGTCAAATGCATGTTGCACACAAGTGGGGACATTTGATATTTGATTCTGCTGATATGTGTGAACTGGTGCTTCCTCTTCCCTAGTGGATACTTCCTCATTGCCTGGCAGCCGCTAGCCTCTCATCATGGTGATGTAGCAGGTTAGTTCGGTCATTGAGGAAGGAGCTGAACAACTAAACTGAGGCCATTTGGGTAGCTCAAGCTTATTCTCCTTATTTTATGTTGGAAGCTGTCACTCGGGATTAATCATATGTGTTCACTGTAGCTTCTGAGGGTACATCTACACTGCAGCTGGCAGTGTGCTTCCCAGCTCAGGCAGACAAACACATGCTGGCTCCGCTCGAGTTAACACACTAAAAATAGGAGTGTAGCCAGGGGTAACACAGGTGGTGACTCGGCCTAGCCACCCAAGTACATATCCAGGGGCTCTGGGCAGGTTTGTACTCAGGAAGCTAGTCTGAGCTGCCACTAGTGCTGCCCCTTGTGTGTTAGCTCGACCACAGCTAGCGCATCTATTTCCCCGAGCTGAGAAGCACACTTCTCTCTGCGGTGTAGACATACCTTAGGCTTTCCTCAGCCACAGCTGATGTACTTGGTAGAATGAGCGATCTTTCAGGTCCTTTTGTGGCTCACTTGGCTCAGAGGAAAGGGCAGATTTATTTCTGGACTCAGCATGCCAGTGAGGGAGCATGAGGGGCAATGCAGGAGGGCCAGTACTCCAGTCTCAGGAGCTTTCCAGTGACTGTCTGCAACCAGTGTAGGTAACACCCAAAATGGTTAGGCGCCATCTTCCTAACACCACAATGGCCACCTTTGTAGCATGCCAGAAACCCAAGTTAGATGTGATATGACCTTGAGTGCCAATCTGAAACGCTCGTCACCCTCATGCTGTCTCCCTCTCCACCACCCCTCCCGTGCTCCTCTTGTCCTCCTCCATCCTTTTACTTTCTCTGTCCCTTTCTCTCTTTCCCCCTCCTTGTTTCCCAACTCCTCACCACACACACTCGTGCTGTCCTGCCCCAAGCCTGCCCAGTGAGGAGCTCTCCTCATGCTGCTGCTGCTGCACATGCTGCACCACTTGTGGCCTCTTGTCCTCCCCAGACTCTGGAAACGTGGGCAGATGCCAGCAGGTTGGCACATGGCTCGCAATCCCATCGATTCATTATTACTGCTCAGACCTATGGAAATGTGAAAGGACGCAGCATGCTGTTTTGAAAGAGTTCATAGTACCAGGAAACCTTGAATGCAGGAGGTCACACTGGTTTACAAATAGCCACAACTCCAGTGTCCCTTAGAATAAGATCACGATTTCACTTCCAGCTTGTCCTGCTCTCTCTTCCCCAACGAAGTGACTCTTGGAATGCTGTAGAAGCAGGAGCAAAATATTGCAGGAGCTCAGAGCTACCAAGCTCCCCCAGCCAGAATGATCTAGGAGTGCAGGCTGGCTTTGGAGGAATTCCTGCCTGCTTAAGGCCTAGTTCTCCTAGCAAGGAATCCTTATTGTGATGATTATAGTGCACTAGTTCTGACAGGACTTAAAAAGACTTCCCAGGTGTCACAGCAACTAGTGGTGTAGGAGCTTTGGGTAAGGGGGAGCTCATACCTCTTCCTCTCCTAGCAAGAGTCCCTGTAGGAGCGCTACTGTTAGATGCAAGTATGAAAGAGGTGGCTTTACAGGGAATGGTGCTGCGTTCTTTGCGAGACTTAGCAGCAGAGACTGTTGCGCCGTTTCTTCCTTTCTCTCAATTTCCCAGTATAACCTTACTGCATCTACCTTGACAGCAACAGACAGGGAAGGTTACTTGTGCGTGGATGGCTCCTGGTCCTTTGCTGATGAGGGTTTGGCGTTTCTGTTCTCATTCCAGCTGGGGAAGCTGGAAGGGAGACAGTTGTCTGAAGCACATCACTGGGCTACCTCATTGCAGATTGACTGGGGACGGAAAGTTCTGAAGAGCACTGTCAGTTGCCCCTGATTCCAGCAGAGGGGGTCATAATGAGTTGTGTTCAGTATTGGACTTTGCAATTCAAGATAGCTCTTTAAATAGCAACATTCCTCAGTCTGTAGTCACTGGCTCAAAGCCCAGGGAAAATAGTGGGTTGAAAATACAAACCGCTAACTTTTATTTAGTGCTTTCAAACTATACATCTGTTTGTTTGAAAACATTAATCAATATAACCACTGGCAAAAAATTACCTGCCTGTACTCCTCATTGTTACCTGTGTGGCTAACATGGCGGCTGTGGGTTGTTTCCTGTAGGTAATTAAAAAGGCAAAGGGCTGAGGTTCAATTATTTGACTCTTTCTTTTCCTTTATTTGCTTTTCTTCACTAAATATAAAAATTGGCGACAGCTTTATCTGTTCTGGTTAAAAATGGTTTCTCTTTGGACTGTGGTCTTCTCTGGTCTCACAAGCTAAGTAGGGTCCGGCTTGGTTAGCACTTGGATACGAAAACTCTGGATGGTGCAGGAAATGGTGTGGGTGTTTAAGTAGCACTCTTCCTTCTGAGTCAGAACTGAGCCCTAGCATGATATTGAGAAGTGCTGTGGTGTTGCAGGTTTTGCACTGTAGAAGAGATTAAAAAGTCACTTGTGGTTCTTATGGTCCCATGGCACTTTTCAAAAGAAATGAGGTGCTAGCCCCAGCATTGCACCAAATTTTAATGTAATTGCATTCTGCCTACCTAAATTCCACCTGTATGTTCATGTGGACATAGATGGTATTCTTTGCTTCCTGTTCTAAACTCTTTTAGGGTTGATGTATGCTGTTAAGCAGAGGCTGAATGGTAAATATCATCAGTGGTATTTCAAAGCGCTTTACAGACAATAACTAATTAACCCAGCTTGATGCTTATGTGGGTGAAGTGATCCAGCTGTGCTATTTGTACATCAGTTTAAGTTTGTACATTGCTCTGAGATCATTTGGAATGAAAGGTCCCAGGCACGTGATCATCATTATTATTATTAAAATGTGCAGGGTGCCAGCCACTCTTCTTGGATGCCTATTCTGTGTGAGTTCAGCACAGCTGCCTCCCACATCCCAGATGTTCTGGTTAAAAGTGGCAAAGAAAAGGCATGGGGTCACTGGAGGAGCCTCCTTGAATCTTGCAAGAAGCATATCAGGAAATCACCAGACCCTTCATAGCATAAAGCTTCTTGAACAGCAGGTGTGAGGCCCGTGAGTACTGTAGTTATCTGAAGCAGCTGGAAACATCTGGTTTGGATTTCTGACTGAGGATTACATGGATGACTGAGCTAGCACAAAAGATTCTGACTGGTACAATAGCTCACTCCTGCATATGCATTCACATAGACTAGATACATAAGTAGTGAAATTCTTGGTCACGTTTTGCTACTATCCTTCATCTTGCATGTTTTGGGAGGGACCATTCCATTTTGCACTTGAAAGCTGCAGCATAAATGGGGGACAGATTCTCAGTCATCTTCCCACCTTTTATTCTGTCTGAGCCAGAAGAAAGGGACAACACTTCTGATCAGTGTAATTTACTCATTGTCACACTTATGATTGCTCCTTAGGTTGACTTAAATTGTACCCAGCTCTGTTTTCTATTCATCCAGGGGCTTGTGTTATCTGTTGGAGAAAGTGTATGGGAAGCTGGGAGAGGAGGAAGGAAAGGAATCCATGGGACATATACTTTTATTTACAACAGTCTCTTCTGATTTTTATACATCATTTTGCCGGACAATGTCATTGCTTTCTGAATGATCCCCCCATGTGTGTTATCTGTCACTCCTATTGGGTGCCTCCAGACATGTCTGTCTGACTACCTGGGTGAGACCTCCTCTCTCCAGCCCATGGCAGGTCTGCGTCTTAGCAGTGTGATGACATAAGAGTGCCCTCCATTGGCTTTTCATTCCCTCTCAAGTGTTTGCCAAGCAAGAAAGAAACCGTGGAAGGTTTCCTCCATTACTGCGAGCTCTGTTTAAAGACCCTGGAAGCTCTGCTGTCCATAATTGCATAATTTCTTCTGAGTGGTTTCAACAGTCACTGAGCCACTTCGGTAGGTGAAAGCAGGCAGAATAATGCAATGTGTCAGAGTCTGTAGGGGAATGCTGCTGAATGGGGAATTGGGATTAAAGGGTAGCAGAGGAGGAAATTAGAATCCAGGAATTGTTGAGAGAACGGGACATAAATCTAGTGAGCAAAAAGGAAGAGTCAGAGTGAAGAAACAGCCAGCCTGTATGTTTTTAACAAGTGCCTCTAATTTGTTCTATTCTTGTGATTCTCCCAGCACTGATGGTTTAGTTGAGGCCCGCAATATGGAAATAAATTTAACTTTTGTTTTTCAACAGCTCAGTGCCCAGGAAAGCATCAGATAGCTTCAGTTTCAAATCAAAATGAGATTGCTGTGGTTATGCTGTTGTCGTACCCGTTCCGGTGCTGTGGTCTCTGTGAGCAGGAGGCATCTTTGGGGAGCAGGTCCGGCCAGGCTTGGTTGCTATGGTAAAGTCTCTGCTGAAGCCTGTTCTCCATCTGTAATTGCTATTCAGCAGCTGTTTCCAGTAGTCGTCTCAAGGAGCTCATGCAAGTTAGGGACATGAAGTCCCTCACAGTATCTCTGCCTTCACCAGGGCTCACCTCTGACAAGTGACATGCATTAGCTTCTACACTCTCCAGTAATTAAGCTGGTTTGAGACGCATTTTGCTGAAAGTTAAAGCTGCGGGACGGGGGGAAGTGGCAACTTTAAAAATCAATATTGCAAATGCAATGCAAAAGAGTGTAATTAGCATGTTTTGCTGGGCCTATTAATTCCTCTGAAATGCTGTTTATTAGGCAGAAGAACTCGGGAGCCCATCAGTGGATTAAACAGGTTCTGTAATGAAATGTAAATGGTGTAATTGGGCTCGTTCTGAAAGTATTTATTCTTCACCTGCGACCTGCTTGATTGCGGTTTGACAACACGAAGGAGTGTGCATCTCTTCGTTAATGACAGCTAATTCCCCAGAGCTAATGGAGTGGGACGCCCAGCCGCCTGGTTCCGGGAATGGCAGGTCGTGTCTGGAGCTCTGCAGTGATTGGCACCAATCCGAGCACAATGTAACTTTAATTACAGTAATTCCAAATCCAAAGCAAGCGTTTAGCTGCCGGAGAGAGGCTCTTAATTTTGCAAATAGATGCTGTCTAATAGGCTGACCTTTTATTAGACAAATATTGGTTTAGGTAAGAATGCCATCCTCCAAGAGGCAGGTAACATTGCTGGCTCCCATTAGCTCAGTGAACATGAAAGGAGTACAGTCTCATTGCCAGGTTAAGCATATGGATTGGCTCATAAAGTATGACGAACAGAAGCCATGAGGGAAATGTTGTGCTGTGCAGTATTTAAATCTTCTTTACACCAAGGCATGGAATTCCTTTTCCTGGAACAACTGGTCCTTATGAGTGAGTGTTTCCGTAAACTACAGGATTTTGGTTTCTAACAGCAAAAACCATCTTATCTGAGCTGAAAGACGCAGGATACCTCCAAATAAAAAAGAGAGTTCCTTCTGGTCTTGACTCTCTCGGACAGTGTGTGCAAACTGGAGTTAAACATACTGCACTCTTTCATCGTACATTACTGCAGTTGCTCTGTAATTACCAACACTCGTGCTTACTACTATCTATGTCCTGCTCACTTCAGCTCAGGGGTGTATGCCTATCTATGGACAAGCACGAAGTCTCTCTTTTACCTTATCATCCAGAACACAGCTGTGTCTTTCAAGGCTCTCCTCTGAGAAGGAACCGGTGGAGACAATGAAGGACTGATGTGGAATAAGGGGAAAAAAAATGGGCCTCCTCGAAGCTGATGAATCAGTAAGGAGAACCTTGCTTCCATACCTCCACCAAACTATGCAGTGTCCAGCCATGTCTGCTATGCCATTAGCCTCCCGGTAAGCAGCAGCCTTGTTAGAGTAGAAATGAGCCCAAGCAGCGAGGATGATATCCAAACAACATTCCCAAAGCTAAGAAGGTGGTGTGTGGATCCAGGGCCATCTCTACCTCAGGAAGTGCAGAGTTGTGTGGTCTTTAATGATTGAGAGTGGAAGCAGTACAATGCTATCAATAAGTTGCCTTCTTTTTTTCTCCTCTGATCTTTCTCCTTAGCCTCCTTCCATCTATGAGCAGTGTAGGAAAAGGTGGGAGTGAAGCAGTATTAGAAGATCTGTTTGCATTGAGGACCTTTGAATCAGCTGGTGCTGCAATGAGTAGACATATCAAGGACAGAGTGGGGAGGGAAGGTTGGAATGCAGTTGCACTCCAGGTAGAGTCCAATGGATGAAGCTGTGATTGTTCACTATTTGGCTACCTGAACAAGTGGATGAGAATCAGCAGTCAGGAAGGATTTAATGAATGTCAGAGAGAATTGCTGCGGGATCAGATGCCATTAGGCAATGGCATCTGATACTTACTAATTGGCTGAAACTAGACCAGCAAAGAGGAGAAGGTTGAAGGCAGAATGGTGAGCGAGAGAGGACAGGAGGAAGTAACATAACAGGCCAAGCTTGTAACCTTTTACCAGCAGATGGCTTCCAGTCCAGACTAATTAATCTTGATACAGAGACCACTATCCCTGGATGAGGTCACACTCCTGTTCATGTTTATAACGTCCTCTGTGCTTCTGAGGACTAATTCTGTGCTTCACAGAGAGTAAATTCACAAGCACAGTCCTGATAGCCTTGGGCTGTTACAGCAGCAGAGCCTCTGACTGCATCACAACTACCATGGAACAGAACTCCACCGCAGGCAAACACGACTCGATGGCTGCTACCCTATTCCCTAACGTGTGGAAGATGTAGCTGCCGAGCCCTGGGAAGAAGTCTGACAGGAAGGGCCGAGAGCAGAGTTCCGTGGCGAGCGGAGCAGTAGCATGTTCCTGGGTCATCATTAGGAAGGCCGTAGTCTCCAGGTTTATTGTCACAGGGACATCCACTAAAATGCCAGCCTGCACCATCACAATTCTTTTCTCTTCTAGTCCCGCGGGGTGACTCGATGGCCTGTCCCTGCCTTTTTCTGGGTAGTCTCAGCTTTGACCCTGCAGTCAAGTAAGGCCTTTGGTGTGCTAAACATTTTCAAAAATGTTCTTTAACAGATAGACTCAGACCATAGGCAAAAACGAGCCAGGACTGCATCTGGCCTGTAATGCCAACAATAAACCCAAATAGGAGATAGATGTTATTTCTATAAAGAAGCCAAATCTTCGGTGGTGTTATTTAGACTTGCAGCTGCCAAGCGTGCTTCTTGCCATCCTACAGAATTTGACTCTCCAAATTCAGACACTGTTTGGTACACACCAGTTGTGTGAACATTGGAAGTGTTCAGGTCCTGACTCTGTCTTGTCTGGGTATTTGGGGTTGCCTGAGAGTCATAGGTCTTATTTTTTTCAATAACATATGATCAAGCCCTTTGTGCCTGAATTTATGCATAGGCACAGAACCCTCGTGCGTGCAGCACAGGAAAATTACTCAAGTGTTTTGCATGCAGAAATCAGAGGAAGCAGCATTGTCCAGTGATTAGACCTGAATTCTGTTCCTGACTTGCTGTGTAAGCTTGGGCAAGTCACTTGACATAATCTGTCTGTGCTTCAAAGCTGTATGTAGAACACAGATAATAAAAATGCCCTGTATCTAAAGGAGATAATGATACTTGCTTGTCTTTTTAAAGCACTTCGCAATCATCAAATGAAAAGCAATATATAACGTCAAAGTATGATCCTCGGACTTGCAGAGTGCAGGACGTGAATGATCAAAAGCCAAGGACCTTGCCTTCTGGGGATACTATATCTTGTTAGGACCTGGCTGGCTGCCCTTCCTGACCATTTATTTTTATGATTTAGGAAAAAGGAAGATTAGGACAATCCCTCCAGGAGCTCAGAGTGATCTGCCATCATTGTAAAATCAGCCAGTCCAAAGCGAGTTGTGTTAAGCTGAGGGTGGCCAAGGCATCAGGAGGGCCTAGTGCCCATATTGCCATCTTGTGACTCCACCCAAGGAGCCTTGGCTCTTGAGGTTTGGACATAGTTGTGGCTAGTCAAACATTTGTAAGGCAGGATGATGAAGCCTCAGATTGCCCTTCTCCCTTCTTATCCCCCCTTATCCTCCCTTTCTAATCTCTCTCTTCAACCCCCCCCACACAAACACCACCTCTTCGTCCCCTTCTATAGCTCACCCTGCAAAACATGCTTCAGGACATGTTTTAGGAGTCTGTAATAAGCTGTTTAAAATACCCCTGTAGCCTTGTAGAAGTACAGAGCAATGGAGTGCTTTATCTGTATACGTCCATTCTGCCAGCCTCTACCCTCTACCCCTTGTGCTGGTCTCCCTTCACGCATTTTGTCTATTCCTAGCTGGAAAGCTCTTCAAGGAAGGGACTCTGCCTCTCTTACATTCTCGCAAGCGTGCGTTGCAATTTGGGCATTAAACAACAAATAATGATGACAGAGAGCCATCAACGGGATTAACTGTTGCTCCCATAAATAAGTGAGACTTTTGGCTTGAGAGGGAGCAAGTTTCTCAGCCTGTCTGCACTCGGGGCGAGCAGCAGTTTCTGGTCATTAATGTGGAACTTTGATCTCTGAAGGAAGAGATTGTTCCCTCATGCCCCCTTGGCATGAGGCGCCAGTGACAGACTGACAGCAGTAAAGCATGGCCATTTGAGAGGCTCCTCCAGCATTTTACTGAGATTAGAACTCCGACAGGAGCCATTAGAAAGCAAGAAGTGATGGAATGGCAGGTTATGTGACCACTGTGACTCATTAATGTTACAAAATTTATGTCCAGAGTACTGAGCAGTACTGGTGGGAACCAACTCTTAAGAGTTGATTTCTTTCCCTTCCCCATGCTGCTGTTGCCTAAAGGCCTCAGTGGGAAACACACTGCTTTCTTTAATTGCCTCCTGCTTTTACAGTGAGCATCCTGGATCCATTTGTAGAGCTCTGGCTATGTTGTTGGGACTGGAGTTAACGTTGTCCTTCTGCACCTGTAAGGTTGTGCCTCTTTGCACCCGCATTTGTGAATGGCAGCCTTCTGTTAAACCAGTACGTTGAAAAAGCAATCACATGGGAATACGTATCTTGCAGTCTCTAATCTGTAGGTTTGTTTGTTGCCAAAGTCCCTTTTGTCGGGGAACCATGAGGGCAAGAGAAAATCACAGAGGGCTGATGAGGGAAGGCTGTTCCTTATTGAATACCAGTCCGTTTCCAGAAAACCCACAGACAACAATTCTAAAGTGAAGGGGGAGAAATGAGCTCCCACTGTTGTTAGCACGGCTGTAGGACTGGTCAGTAGAGACTAGATCCTTTCAGCTGTAGACCATCAGGTCAAATCTGGCCCAGGCCATTAGTGACAGAAAATCATTCCCATTGGACAGCAGCTTCTCTCTGTGAAAGCAGCTTCTCTCTCTCCTCCCAGTGAGCAGGAACTTACTCAAAACAGAAACCACCACCCTGGTTGGCAGGTTGTCAACACACTACAACCCACCATGCCAGCTGCTGCCAGAAAGGTTGGGGATTTGACTGAAGTATCCTTGCTCAGAGCAAGGGTTCAGGCGTGCTGGCAAGGCACTCTGAGAAAGCAGGCGCTGCTGCCACCTTGCGACACTTGTTCTGTGGATTATTAGCATTGAGTTTCCACTGTTCACAGTCAGTTCCTTCCACCAGTGCTAAATTTACTTTAAATTAAACAACCCAGACACTACCTGGAAAGGCAGCTGACGTGCTGAGCTTTATGTTTGTCACTGCTGCTGGGGAGAAAAATCTCTGCTCTTTATAACTGGGGAGAAATCCAGAGAAAATGGGCTTTGGAATCCTGCTCTTTAAACAGACTAAGATAGTGTTTTAAATCCTCCATTTCCTGAGTAGTGTTAAGTCCCGTTGTGCTGAGTGTCAGTTCAACATTTACAGAAGAACACCTGAAAGACAGAGGAGAGGAAGAAAAGCAGCAGAAGAATTAAGGAAAAAATCCTATTGTCTTTGGTACCATTTTTTCCATTTTATTGGCACCAAGCTATGACCTCTGCCTTCCCTCCCACGTCTGCCTCCTTCACATAAAACAGATTAAAATGGTACGGGAAGAGCATGGTCCACTCGCAGCACCTTCAGCAGGTTTGCTGCATCCCAGTTGTTTCCTCCTTTGCTGCTGTAAAGTTGGATCCTGTTCCTCTTTATCCTGAACTCCAATAATCTGAGATCAGATGCTCGTTAATTGTCCAGTACTTCCAGATATGAATTTATAAACTTGCATTGCTAGTTGCTGGACTGGCCTTCCCCTCTTCCCTCCCACCCCCATATACCTAGTATCGACCCTGGCACCCCTCTCCCTTTGTCACTCTACTGACATAACCATCACATGACTGCACAGCCCTGACATAGATGTAATTACAGTCATTTTTGATGTCTGGAACCACCATTACCAGTCAATTTAGAGCAAATCAAAATATGCCTGCGACTGCACTCCAGTTCACAGAGTGAGGAGCGATGATTAATGATAAATGCCGCCTGCTAGTGCCTACCATGAGCTTCTTGAAAAGTCACACTTTTGCTACCTTGAAGTAGTGCAAATGTGGGAGTAATCAAAGAATCAAGGTGACAGCCCAGCCCAGCTGTTCCCACCCCGCTTCCCTACCCCTTCAAGTGAATAATGGAAGGATGTCACTTAGGGATCCCACAGGGAAGAGGCAGTAGTACCAAGGAGTTGTGCTGCTGCATGGCACTTGCTCCATCACTTGGACACAGGCTATTTCCCTAAAAAAACGATGGTGAAACCTAGAAGTACTGAGCAGCTAGTGTTGGTGCTAGCAGGCCTGATTGAAAGAACGAAAGAGTAAGAGGGCCGTGTTGAGATGAGGTCAGAGAAAGCCGGGGTTCCAGCTACCGTGGCAAGGGGGAGAGAGCATGTACTTATGGTGAGCTACCAGCAGCAGCAGTGAGAGAAGAAAGGACTTGGTGAGAGCGGCATTGAATGGAGGGAAAAGATCAATGCTTGTTAAGAGCAGCATTGGAGAAGAGATGTCCCGTGGATAAAGAGCAGCACTGAGGGGAAGGGAGCCTAGATCAATAGTCAGACATAGGAGCAGTGGGCAGGGAGAGGACATGCCGTAAATGTAATGTGTCCAGCAGGCTTGTCTACATGGTCAGCTAGTGCGCGACAAGCCGGGGTGTGACTGTAAAATGCTCTAGTTAACCAATGATTTACAAGCTTGGCTCCAGGCCCAGACACAGCATCTTTTCAAAAGAGCTTCAGCCCCTCCATGGATGGGATGGGGGCAATCAGTGACACACTGGGTAGAATGCTGTTTATTACTGAGAATCCTGCAGTGGGCTTATTGCTTTTGCTCTTTAAGAGGCTGCTTGCTATCTCAACACCTGTCTCCTCCTCTCAAGGCGCTTTACCAGCTGTTCTCTCCTCCAAGGCTGTTTTGCTTTTTGCTGCCCATCATGCCGATTACCTAAATATAATCATCTCTTCCCCTAATGCTAACGGGGCTGCTTCGTCCCAGATCTCTTGGACAGTTCTCTCCTCTTCGCCCAGTTCTCTGTCACGTGCGCTGGCCAATGTTACTAGGCACCTGTGCTTGCTCTCATCCTTGAACAAATTCTCTGCTCTCAGGGCTTGTCTACACTGTCAGTTAGCATGCAGCAAGCTGTGGGGTAAATCAACAGTGCTCTAGCCTGCCACACACTGACTGACTGCATGGACACTATTACCATGCACTAAATGCTCCAGAGTGTGCTGTGACATCCTAGCGCATTACGGAGCTTTTAGTGTGAGGTGGCAGGGTCCACATGGCTGGCATCTCTTTTAGAAACAGACACTCAACCTTGATTTAAAGACCTAAATATGACCCAAGATGAGGGAGACAGAATAATGTAGAGAACTGATGAGTGATGCAGAGCACACAGCACAATAGTTGGCATTTTGTCTTATTACCATTTTTAACTTGGTGTGTCATGAAAACAATGGGACTTCTTGTTGGGTGGCATCCTTTTCTATTGCCTGCAACTTCAGTGCTAACAGCAGCAAGAGACTAAAGCCCAATCAATATAGCTTTAAAAAGAGAAGGTGAAGAGGTGAGTTGATCACAGGTTATAAGTACTTACATCAGGAGATTTCTGATAGTGAAGGGCTCTTTCATATAGTCGACAAAGGTTTAACAAGATCCATTGGGCTGGAAGCTGAAGCTAGACAAATTCAGATTAGAAATAAGGGGCAATTATTTTTACGGGAGGGTGATTAACCATTGGAACAACTTACCTGGGAATGTGGCGGATTCTTCATTGCTTGAATTCTGTAAATCAAGATTGGTTATCTCTTCCCAAAAGAGCTCAACCAGAAGTTAATCGCTTGATGCACAAATTGCTGGGTTTATTTCAGTGGCCTGTGTTGTGCAGGAGGTCAGACGGGATGGTCATCATGGTCCCGTCTGGCTTTAAATATCTATGAATCATTAAAAGTGCGGGAACATCACTGGCAGGCAGGGTGCCTGACAATGAAAATATAAATCATGAGAGTGAGACAAGGAGAGAGAAGCATATTCAGGCCCTTTTCTAAAGACTGACTAAACAGAAAGGCACACAGAATTGTAGCCTTTATTACCAGCTAGATAATTCTGCCAGGATGAAAGTGGCTTTGCTCTGCTGTAACAGTGACCCGGCTGCCAGCTTGCCTTCAATGGAGGCAGTCAGAGACGCAGCCTAGCCACATATTCATCTTAGTGTAAGAATGAACGTTTGTGGTTTTTTGTTCTTAACAGAGCCCATGTACGGTAGCTTTCATCTTCCAAGCGTTTTCCAAACCTAATTAATCTTCGAAACCTCCAAGTGAGATTGGTTAGTATTACTATGCCTGTTTTACAGATGGGGAAAATAAGGCCCAGGGAAGTGAAGGGACTTGCTTCAGGCCATAGGAAGAGAAATGGTCAGAGCTTAGATTCAAAGACAGGAATTCCTGGCTCCCAGACCTGGGCTCAGTCCACCAAGCAACATGTCTCTTAATAAATTTAAAGGTAAAATGAGGAAAAAAAAACAAACAAACAAAAAACGTGTTGCTGGTGTAGATTGCCTTTTTTCTTCACTAATGATAACACAAAAGTGGGGGCATACTTGTGGGGGAGTAGAAGTCTTAAGTCACGACTCTGTAAAGCCTGTTAGTGGATCCTGGCAGCTCCCCATGTGATTTGTGTCCCCGTCAGCCTGACCATGTGTTGAGGAAAATCTCATGAGGAAAATCAAGTTGAAAATTAAATTTTAGATGTTAAACCAACCAATTAAAAAAGCAATCACATAGAAACATGCATTTTTAAAAAGTTGTTGTTTACTCTGTCATAATTAATTTATTCAGCAAGTAAACTTTTGTTTGTGCAAAATGGTTGTTAAATTGATCATGAGCAGCTGAGGCGATGGAGATGCACTTCCACCCACAGAGGCATATGGCACCAGCATTTTCTTTTTTGTTAAAGTAACAGACCCCTGCAGTTAAGCTTAAGGTCTGAAGTCTGGTTTCTCTTATGAAGGCTTATTGTGAAGGCGTTTAACCGGTCCTGGATGCATAACCTACTCTGGACCAAATACAGTGTGGTTTCATAGTAAGAGCATGTGCCTTGCAATCAGGACTCCTGGGTTCTGTTCCTGGCTCAGCCACTAACTTGCTTGCTACCTTAGTTGAGTAATTTTACTTCTTTTTGCCTCAATTCAGCTATTTATAAAATGGATGCAATAGCACCTATCTGATGGGGGGTTTTGACACATATTTCATAAAAGTTTGCATCGTCTGCTGAGATGGTTGGATAACATAACCATCAAAAGTGATTGTTGTTATTTAATCATGGTATTTAGCATCGGCAGAGGGAAAATAAGCAATGATTTCCTGTGTTCTCCTGAAGCCTGTGTCTACATTTCTGTAACTTTTGTGGGGTTTTTTGCTTGGAGCAGATTCCACGGGTCAGTTTTCCTTCTCTTAAGCCATAAACATGAACTTTTCTTGGCGTTCAATTGTGTCACATTCCTTTGGAGTTCAGAGGATTTCACTATTTGATTGGTCACATTTTCTTAATGAGATGGTAGGTTCCATGTCTGTCTTTTGTTTCCTTTCCATTTTAATGTATCAGTTGCAAAAGCAAGAGGTTTATTTTAGCAGGGAATTTCTGAAAGGTGCTTGACAAAATCTTTCTTTCCACTCTCACCACTTCCAGGCCCTTCCTCCTTCACCACCATCCTCCCCTTCTCCCCTCCAAAGCAAATGCTAATAACAATTTGAAAATAGCAGCCATTATCTGCTATGGAGATTAACAAAGTGATCATGGAGCGTGACACTTCCATAACCATTCTTGCTGCGTTACATACCATCCCAGCAGCAAGATGGCTGGGCCGGACAACACTAACACATGGATATTGGTTCTTTAACCACTCTTGAAATCCCTGTTTAGTGAAAATGATGAGTGCAAATTTCTAAAATGAAAGCGAGGAGGAGGAAGCAACTGTTCAAACTGAATGTTTTGTCAAACAGGAAATAAGAGGGCTTTAAAAATATATAGATACGCACTAGTCAGCAGCCTAGACCTACCAGCCTGAGGCCAATAGGAAAAATGCAGAAGGTGGGTCACCAGTGAAGTCCAGGGGCAATATATCTAACACCTTGACTGCTGTGTATTGTTTTCCCAAGCAGCAGCATTGTGAAATAATTCACATAATTCTTGTCCACTGCTCCCCATAGGGTTCTAAGTAACAGCAGTGAAACTGGCCATCGGAAAAAAGCCTCTGAAGTTGCTTATTCAAGGTTTGAGGTTAATGAGATAGCCAGATTGAGTGTAAGAAAAAGCTGCGTCTTATTTCTGAAGCCTGGGTAGAAAGAGTTAGTATTAACTTAACATCTTAAGAAATGAGGTTTCCCTTCCATTATCCAGGAGCAGTTAATATGGTGGGGAAGTGTAGGAATTTGGGGTTCAGAGACTTGAACTTGCACCTGATATTTCTCCCCTCACTCCCGTATTTGCTCAGCAGAGCATGGGGACTGGAAGCGGCTATTGTAAGCTTGCAGTTGCCTGAACTTTTCTTTCTTAATTAATCCCATCTTTATTCATACAGCACTTTCTTTGCTATAGACAATGGGTAATAAACACAGATCAAGCAGGCAGCAATGATAAATTATCTATTTAATAATTAATTAGCCCCAACAGATGGAACCAAAACAAAATCTTCTGTACATACACATAGCACAAGGCTTGTCTTTCCTGATTCGTCAGCCATGCAGTGTTCCCAGGTATTTCAGAATAATTCTCTGTTTGCAGGTTTGGCTCCTTCACCTTCCACGTTTGCATGGCTGGAGTTTATCTCCAGATCAGCTATGGCTCTTTCAAGATCTAGTATTCTCAGTGTGTTGGGGTGAGAAGGAATGATGTGGAATTGTGGGGGGAACAATGGAGATATCTTGCGGAGAGAGCAATGATGGAGGGAAGAGGAGATTTTAGAGATTTGCTCTAACTTTGAGATGTAGTGCATAGAAAGGGAATACCTGTCCATTGTGATCAGTAACAGAATGGCAGAAATTCTGGTTCTCAGTAGCACTTCCAGCATTATCCTGCAAAGAATAAAAAGCCAACACACAATCGACTTAAATAAATATAAGGCACTGCAGTCGTATGAACACAGTATGAGCTGACTTCCCATACATTATTTAGCTCCACTTATTATTAATGATCCTTCCCTAAAACCATCATGGTTCCATTGCTTGTGAATTTATAAGGTCATCAATAATGAGTGGAAATTAATAATATATATTTAGTAAGTCCACTGGATATATTTACAGCTTTCATAATGCATTCAAATAACTGGTTTGAGGTGTAAAAATAAAATCAAAGCTGCTTCTGTGGGCCTTCACCTTTGTTATTTTGAAGTGTTACTATTTTAGTAGATACTCCTCCCTGCTACCACTTCAGTGTGGCCATAGTGTCTCAGGGTATGTCTACACTACCCGCCGGATCTACATCGATCCCCGAACGCACTCCCCGTCGACTCCGGAACTCCACCAAGAGGTGGAAGCAGAGTCGACGGGGTAGCGGCAGCCATCAATCTCGCCCTGCGAGGACACGAAGTAAGTCAATCTAAGTCGAGCTAAGATACGTCGACTTCAGCTACGCTATTCTCGTAGCTGAAGTTGTGTATCCTCTCCCTCCCCCTTCCTCCCCCTCCCCCCCCCGTGTAGACCAGGCCTAATAGCACATCACCTTCCACCATAATGCTTATAAAGGACTGGATCGGAATAGGAAATACCATTATGTGAAATCTAAAGGTAGATGATCCACACATGGTTAATTATCAATAACAGCCCCAACAGTTATGCTCTGGTAGGAAAGGGGAAAGAGACAGCACTCCTTTCCAGTCTCCTCTCTTGGTGGTGTTTGTTGGAGACTAAAAGATGACTGATGTGAAAGACAGAGGAAGGGATAAAAGTAACAGTTTGTCTTATTTTTCCTCTTAATTTTAATTGGTAGTGGTATGTGGAGCAGTCATCAATGAAAGCTGAAGAAGGGCTGTCCAAAGTCATCCAACATACATGTCAGGACCTGAGACTCGTTATTGCAATGCTGTTCTCCTTTAACGGCTCCAGGGTAGCAGCAAAAGAGTTAAATTTTAAAACCTTAATTAATGATCAGAGATGAGAAGGCATAATTGTAAGCAGAGGCCATTGATTAGATCTTCGCGGAGTGCCAAACTGTCCCCAGACCTGATTGCAAGCATTCTTCTCCAGATGCTGTGGGAAGGAATCTATTAATTATGAGATAACTAATTCTAATTTGGGACCATTGTGACATGGAAAGTAAAATAAATAATAATTCTTATTTAATTTAAAAGGGCTTGGGTTCCGATGGTGGGTGTTGTGTGTTTTTAAAAAAAAAAGTCTCTGGAACTGCCTGCAGTCTAAGCATGGTAGACGGAAAACATCTTCTAAGCACACTGCCTGATATTCAGAGAGATGGCATTTAGATCTGGGAAATTTAAAATACTTAAAATAAAAGCTAGTTTTGTAGCAATGAGGATTTCTATTTTATCCCCCTAATAATAAGATTTCCCAATTAAGCCCTAACTGTAATGTGTGATTGGCTGACTGGATTGGAATCAAGTTCACGTCCCAAACGGCTGTTCAGGTTCCACCGGGTGGGAGGTACTGAAGCAAGCATTGGGGGCTCAGTGTGCTGCATGCATGTTCAGGGAGAGTTTGAAAAGACTTTGAAGAGGTAGGAGAGGGTGGGACTCAAACAGGCGAAGATAATAACATTTTTCCATTGGCTAGAACCAAAGTGGGGTGATGAGAAGTAAAGCTAAGGAGAGCTCTTGCCCTGGTGGGCTAATTTCCAGCAGCGCTGAGCTCAGCCTGTGGGAGGGAGCCCTGCATTTCCCACTGTCCTTTAGGACAGTTTTCTAGAGCATTTGCTCCTCTGTCTCCCCTAGCCACACACCCCACTATTCCTAACCGTTGCTCTTTCTTTGGGAGGTAACTTACCAGGCTGTGTTGAGTTAAATTCTCTCTCTCTTCCATACTCTCGTGTTCATTTGTTGTGCCCACGTTCAAAGCCCAAGTCTGTTGGCTGCTCTGCTTAAGTGGCCTAAGTTAGATGGGAACTTGTGCAACCGCTTTTTCCATTGGACGACGTTGTCAGATCAAGCCTGCCAGTGACTGATGTAGTCTAGAGTCAGCAAGTGTGTAGAGTGGATAAATGTGCCTGACGCTTTGTGATAGAGCTGGTAATTACATTTCACAATGAGTGATATTAATAGTGAAAGGAGGCTTTGGCACACTGCATGAGAATTGGTCATATGCTGTAGGGGGAGAGGGAGTCATTTTTTAACCTGACGAATTACAGAAAAATGGGCTTTCCTCAGAATGCAGAGCGGCTCTCTTGGACGTGAAGCCTTCTGAAGAGCTGCCTGGGCTCTGATGAGTGCTCCTGACATTGAAAACTGCCTGTTTATCCCAGCACAGTGTCCCTGTTATCAATCACCTGATACTCTCCCCCCTTGATCTATCACCCTCTGAGCATCATGCTGTTGTTTTTGGTAGCTAACCAGACAGTGTTGATAAGAGGTAAGGCTTGGCCAATGACCATGGACTTCAGAAGATCTGATGATCTCCTAAAGCTTTAAAACCAGGGTTTGGTGGTAAGGGAGAGAAGGGGACGTTATCCAGGAAGGTTTTGATGTTGGTCCAATGTGGACTCTTCTTAGACGAGGGGCAGATTTGTGGAAGCCAGCACTCTGCTGAACATGGCTGTATCTCAACAGGGACTTGGTAACGGATGTCCTCCTGTGTGAAGGATGCACTGTAATTCTAGTGGGCTCACTGGAAAGCAGCAGGAGCTTTAGAGCCTCAGGTTCGTTATAGGCAGTACTGGCACGGTGGTCACTGCAACTTCCATAAACATAGTTTTTAAATGGAAAAAATATTTTTTCTCCAAATTCCTTTCTTTATGCTGCTGTCCTCAGTCCCTCCTCCCATCTCTGCTTCCCTCCTTTTCTCCCAAGCAGCATTCCTTAATCTCCTAAAGCCTTTGTCAGCGTTTACTGTGCACCCCAACAGTGCTTTGGCTCTGAGGGCTCTATCTCTGTTTCTTCTACACCCCAGCAGCAATGTGGGGGTGGCAATCTAATTCCATATTTTCCTGTTAGCTCTAGGACGGGATCTAACATGCCTCAGAGCAAAGGCGTAAGTGCTGACATGCTCAACCTACAAAGCCCCCAGGCTGCCTCACTCTCTACCATGTTGTGTAGTCTCTCTTGGGGTTCTTGAAAGGAACAATCTGCCAACCCCAAGAGGGAAGACAACAGAACAATGGAAATAAGCCTTTGCCTGAGAGAATAGCCAAGATATGAAGTTATTAGGAGTGCTCCAGAACCGGAATGATTTAACGGCATGATTACTTCTTAGTGCAACACTTCACAGGGCTTTTTATTAGATTTTCTCCCCTTCTTTCCTTCCAAATGCTGTAGAAGCATGCTAGCTTGGAACAAACACCTGGGGCTGTTATACTTTATATCACTCAGTTTAATTAACTTTTAAATCATATAATGTCACCCAGATACCTTTTTAAATTCCAAATTCTATGAGCTTCGGAGAAAGCAGCAGTGGCTGCAACTCTGTTCAGGATGCTGATCCTGATAAAATTACCTACAGGAGACAATAGTGTTAGCCTCCCTCACTTCCTAGCTGCCAGGAGTGCACTTATTCAAAGAACAGGCTCTAAAAAATGAGCAGTGGCTTAACAACTTGAAAATATGGCTTCATCGGGTCGGTATTTGGGTGGGGTCCTTGTGTTCCTGAGCTAACAGGACAGCTCAGTGGAATCTGACACCAACTTTTATAGTGGGTGTTTTATGACCTCTAATTCTGTTGGTTGTTATGCTCTGCGATTACTAGAAGAACATGCCCAACAGAAGGCAGACACTCAGCACCAAACATGGGCCGGCGAGAATGCTCAAGGGTCTCATCGTGGGCAAAACTGGGAACAGGAGAGATTGTTCCTGGAATTTTTTGTCTGAAGTTGAAACATTTCTGGATTTATCTGTTTGTCTTGGTCACAAAAGATCCTATGGCACGATTCTCCCATTTACTAATGTTCTTCCCATCCCCTACTATAAGAAAGGGCATAATATATACTTCCTGCCCCTCCCACCTTTGGAGCAATTAGACCTAGGAAATACATGCAGTAGTATCCACCCCTGGGCCATTTTCTAGCTATTGGGTAAGAATAAAGAGGGAGTCGTCTCTGTCCCACAGTTAAACCATAAGAAGAGGGCTGAGTTTCTGTCCTATGCAGAAGATGTACCTCCTAGAGAATTCATAAAATAACGGTGAGGAGTCACTCTTTGGAATAAAGTTAATAATCTAGAAGGAGGATTGTGAGTAGCGTGGAAGAATTAGGAGGCAAGATGGTGATGGTAATGGGATTTGCGCAGCACTTTACATTTTCAAAGTGCAGTAGAAACACTATCAGTTAGGAGAAAATGAGTTTGATAAGGCAGAGAGACATCTAAAAAGAGAGGCCAGGGAAGCAGCAGGAGAGGTCGGGGGAGAGATTTGAGATTAATTTGCAAGAATCGGTATCAGAAGGGTTAATATGCTGGAGATCCCAAAACAAAGTACTGGTTGGGGATTGATCCTGCTTATTCTATGATTCTGTGATGAGGGAGAGAGCATGCAATGCTGAAGAATAGAAGGTGGTGGTGAAAGCGAGGTTTGGCAATAGAAATTGGGAAGGTCTTGTTTCCAGTAATCTCACTGCTGTCAGTTGAGGCACTGAGCTGGTCAGCCTCACATAAGTTTAACTTCATCCTCTTCTTCTTCTTTTAAAGTTCCTTCTTCAGCACGTCGGTTCTTTTTACTGATTCAGCACTGCACGTTAAGGAGAATGTGGTACACTCTGCTGCAGCTGTTCTGGACTCCCCTTTAACAGAACAATTCTTTGGATGTACAGAATTAAAGATCCTGGACATAGACCTCAGCTCATACTGATTCCCAGGGACCCCAAGCACAGCTCTAACTAGTTTTATTTGTGCTCTGCAACTCCCAGATTTTACATACAAGGATTTTCCCTGCCCCAGAAGTCAGAAATCTTAACACAACCTGGTGTGCCAGTCAAACCAAAACATTTCCAAGGCTGCTAGTGTGTAACATCTTCCTACCGTGTGATAGTGGGATGGTTGTTATAAGGCTCTTGACAGACCGAAGTGATGATAATGCATTTGTGGGACATTATTAAGCTCCCAGAACCTCTGTGCTCTAGTCAATGTGCAAGTTAAAAAGCCGCCAGTATCGCTGTGATAGCGAGAGAGGTTGGTGTTTGTGAAGCAAGTTTTTGTGGTGAGCTGCTCTTCAGTGATGCGTGAGAATACAATAGACTTAAAACCAGGCAGGACCATTAAACTAGAGCATTGTATTTTGATCCCTCACCTTCAGTGCTTTTCAGGCATTTTTTTCCCCATCTTTTTCTCTCTGTCTGTGAAATAGGAGTGAGCTGACGTGGCTGTTTCCCATCTCTGCATTGCCGAGCATACATTGACTTTGTCTCTTTACGTTGTTAATGGGAAGGTCAGAGGCAGGACTTGGGGGAGTAGCGAGCAGGAGCTCCAAGGAGACAATCAATAGGGGGGATGTGGGGGACAAGAGAGCAGGAGAAGTGCGATGACATCTAGCCCATGTTTAATATGAAGGGGAAACAGGCACAGGAGTGGGGGTGGGGAAGCCATGTCAGGGTGATTCTCTGCATGATAACGAGTAGGTGATAGCAAAATGACAAGTCAGCAGAACTGGACTACTTGGTAATGTCCAGCTTTTCAATTCCGGGCAGGTACTGCTGCGTTTGCAGCTGTGACTTCACAGGAGCAGGAGGCGTGCATCTGTGAATACCAAAACTAGGAGGAGAAGGCAGGGTGAAGAGGAGGAGGAGGAGGAGGAGAAGGCTGGGAAATGGTATCTGTTTTTAGCTCAGGATAAGCATGAACACAGCAGAGCCCCTTGAACTAGGTCCAAACAGAATGCAGGGAAAGAGGAGTTCCCTGGATGCTGTTTTAGCCATTTTGCTCTGGTTTCAGGCCAACAGAGCTGCAGTTGCAGCAGCAGGAGAGTATTGCTGCAGAGTAACTTCTAAAACTTAGTGCAATTATCCTGTGTTTTCAATGTGTGCTGCCTGGCTGTATTACAAGCATCCTACAGGCTGGTTATGAATAGGACTATAATGGAACTGTACAGTTTTTAGAGCCAAAAATTAATAGTCTTCTAACTGAGTGTTACAGAAAGAGCTGAATGAGTTTAAGCACACATCTTGTAAGGCAGCAGAAAGGGAGGAGGTGCAATGATGTCTGGTGGTAAAGGGTCAGTTAGATGGGTCACATCCTGATAATGTGAATGAAACAAAATGATATTCCACACTGATTGGCTGGTTAAACAGCCAATTTCATTAATGTGATTTAGGATGCCTTTAAAGAAAAACTACAGAGCTATACCCAATTATCTACTGAATAATCTGTCTGACTGGGCTTTATTCTGATATTCCAAAACCCCTGAGTAGTGTCAAACAGATACTGTTGAAAAAAATCTGCACTTTCCATAATGTGCATCATTTCAGGGAACATCTTACAGGTTCTACACAAGTGCTGCTTCCAGGGCCGGCTCCAGGCACCACCGAACGAAGCAAGTGCTTGGG
Organism: Mauremys mutica; assembly: GCF_020497125.1. Taxonomy (NCBI): domain Eukaryota; kingdom Metazoa; phylum Chordata; order Testudines; family Geoemydidae; genus Mauremys; species Mauremys mutica. The sequence continues at coordinate 74,772,872 of NC_059082.1, read as the reverse complement.
GCAGCCAACAGTGAGGGGTGGCACGTCCAGGCGGCAATTCGGTGACGAGTCCCTCAGTCCCTCTCGGAGCAAAGGACCCGCCGCCGAAGAATGAAGCGGCGCGGCTGAGCTGCCGCCGAAGCGCTGCTGATCGTGGCTTTATCTTTTTTTTTTCTTCGCTTCGCCTCTTGGGGCGGCAAAAAAGCTGGAACTGGCCCTGGCTGTTTCCTTTCCAGCTGGTTAGTGAGGTGTATGCATGTCAGTTCACACACACTTCTGGCCCAATATCCTATAAATAAGAGGAAGATGCAGGCGGTTTGCCTTTTTCTCTTCCTCTTGTGCTTTCTAGTTGCCTCCTCCATTATATTCTTTGCTCATTTGTTCCTCAGACTCCTTCATATCAGTCTCTGAGAATGATGAATGGTAAAATGAGGTATCCAATAGAGACGACTGTCATTCCATCAATGCACACTGGGATTCTGTGATGATCTCAGTATTTCTTCTCCTTCTGTCTCTTACGCAGTGGAGTATTCCTGGAAAAGCAGGCCTACCCCTTTGATTGGAATGTCGTGATTGCATCTCCACTACTCAGAAAGAGGAGTTGGGGCTTTTAAAAATGTTGTGTCTCTGTGCTTTTAAATGTAAACCTTGGCTATTCTTTCTGTCCACTCTGTTCTTTATTTGAAATCTCACCAGGGCCAACTAATTAGAAATGAAAAAGACCTAGCTCATCTAGCCCACCCCTTGGCCAAATTGGGATTGTTCCTTACAGTATGTTTGCAGATGTTCTGTTCAGTTTCAAGAGAGTTTATCCTGTGGTCAAACAGACATTCATGTTAAGAAATATCTCCAGTATCCGCCTCTTTTTTTTCCTGATTAATTTAAATTCCTTAGAACTAGTCATACTCCCTTGGACTAACCTCTGTAATTCCCCTCTCCCCTTGAAACAGTCATAAGGAATCATCCTATCTCCCAAGGCAAAATGCTGAGAGACATGGTTAGCCACCAGCATTCTGGCTGGCAGTATTCAGCATCTCTGTGTGTCACACTACCAGAAATGAACTCAGGACAGGGATCAGGAGAATGCAATCCACATGGACAGGATCCTGTTTCTTTGGGGAAGGAGATTAAATGGATCTAGTGTTTGAAGCATGGTATAAATCACAAAAATATCACCTGGCACCAATTACATTTTTAAACCTAAAACTTCACAAACTTTTGAAATGATTTCCATTCTGAAGAATGGATTTCCATTCTCTATAAACTTCTCTAAAAAGTCAGCAAGAAATCAGAAAGCCAGGTTATTTATGCAGGACCTATACAAAATCCTTGATGTTTGCCTTTGCCATCCTCCTAATGTTCATTGTGATGATTCGCTTCTAGTTGATTACGCTGGTTCATAAGTAAAATAAGCCTTTTTAATTTCAAACTCCTTCAGAAACATATACAGGGGAAAAATGTAAAGCTTACTAACTAAAAAAGGCCAAAATCAGCAGGAGGATAGTTCAGTGGTTTGAGCATTGGCCTGCTAAACCCAGGGTTGTGAGTTTAATCCTTGAGGGGGCCACTTAGGGATCTGGGGCAAAAATCAGTACTTGGTCCTGCTAGTGAAGGCAGGGGGCTGGACTCCATGACCTTTCAAGGTCCCTTCCAGTTCTAGGAGATAGGTATATCTCCAATTATTATTATTTTATTATAGGAAAAGATATTTTCAAAGGTGTCCTTTTAATTAGAACAGTAATTAATTCTCTTTCTGTGACACATACATACAGATTATTCTTTTAAAATATTCCTAGTTGAAATATTATGACTTCAAGATACATACAGGAGGAGATGGGTGAATAGAATACAAATCACTAGGCTGAAGGAGGAAGTCCAGTGCCAGATATGATTTGAAAATTCTTTTTAAATTAAAGTGGTCATTAGAAATCAGAGTCCTTCTGACTTGGCACAAAAACCTCATTGTAAGAAAAAGAAAATCCCACGGTATAATTCCAGGTCCATGTGACAGTGTTGAGAACAAATAGTGGCTCTGTGCAGGCACATGGGGCTGATGAAGCAGAAAATGCAGCTAGCACATTTTGCGCACCCACATTTCAGCAGCTATACTAATTTCACAGGGGTATAGGCAGAGTTTTTTGTACCTTCTCTGACATTGTGGATTTCAGGGGCTTGTGCAATCAGAGTTGGATATCGCACCAATCCAGGGGCAGGGGTCAGTGGGATCACCATCCCAGTTTTTGTGGCTGCAGTTTGGTGATGGAAGTGCTGGCTTAAGTTGCCCTCCCAGTTTAGATGGAGATGGAGCTGTCCGTTTAAGCATCATGGGAATGTGGCTCAGGTACTATGGTTGGATTGATGCATTCTTGTTCAGCTAATCCCTCTCAAACCAGAATGGGCACTGGCCACTGTCGGCAGACAGGATACTGGGCTAGATGGACCTTTGGTCTGACCCAGTAGGGCCGTTCTTATGTTCTAAAGGGGCAGAGCAGCACTTGCAATAATGCCAGTTGTTTGAAAGGTGCATTCTTGATTTAACAGCAGGTTCCAGCAGTGTTCTAGGGGGGCCATGATCACCACCCCACTTCAGAAAGGGGGCTGGAGGTGGGACAATGGCCCCGCTTCACCCAGGAAAGGATGGAGAGGAGGGCAAGGCTTCCCAGTTGAGAAGTCAGGAGCTGGAGCAAGGACAGCTTCAGTTCAGACAGGGGAGGTTGGCTGGCGGGGAAGGGAGGAGCTAGCAGGGTCTGAGGGGCATCTAGACCCAGCCCAGTTCTGGTTGTGCGGGTTGGCAGGTGTGTGGGGCCTGGGAGAAGGACAGACCCTGGTTCAGGGGAGGTAGGGTTGGCAGGTGTGAGGGGAATGAGGCCGGGGTGGCCCCAGTACTGGTGGCAGTGGCTGAGCAGTGTGAGGGCAGGGGTAATGAAGCAGGGACAAGCGTTGGAACCGCTGTGTGTGTGGTTGGGGTTGCGTAGAGGGGAGGATAAATTTGGGGTGAATCCCAGTACCCGTTTCTCCTGTCGTTTCGACTAAACTCTCTAACAGTTTCTTTTTAATTCTCTTGGAAGCCCCCTGTGTATTGCTCTGTGTGTGAGAGCTCTGCCCGCAGCAGTTTGATCCACATTAATTTTGTCATAATCCTTCATTGGTGGTTGGAGTTCAGTTTCCTGTTGCCTTGTAAAGCCAACAGAATGGATTCAGAACTGCAGGGGGGCAGCTGACGGTATCCCTGTAATTAGAAGGGTGAGGACACCGCTGAGTGGAAGATGGGCCTATAGAGGGGGATTTTCCAGAGGGCAGATCCTCTGTGTAGGTGAGGCTAGCACTTCAGAGAGGGACTCTGCGGTCACAGTTGCATCTCTGAATTCTGCTACCCAAACATCCTTTGATTTCTTGTGGTGGTGATTAAAATTGCTCATTTGGGGATATAAAAGGAGTTGAGTGCTAATTGCAAATACAGATATTTCCAGGCATAACCTGAAATAGGACCAGGAAGGTACAGTGTGTAACTCGGCAACTCTGTGCAAAGTGGCCATAGTGCTGAGCATGGGGAGATTGGAGGGCAGAAGTGAATAAAAGCTTAAAGGAGGTTTTCTTCTCTAAACAAAATAATGGTGAGGAATAGCTACCAAGGCTGAGCCTGAGCTGCTCACAAAATAATCTGCCATCTAGAAGGGAAGTGTGAACATGCAGGAGTGATAAAGAACTCATGTTGTGCTTGATATTTTATATATTTTGTCTGCTCTCTGCACAGACTCCCAAGCCCATGGAAATGGAGTCGACACATCTCACTAGCCTGAGCCTTAGTGGCATTAATTAAGGGAGAGAAAGAAGGACTTTCTTTTCCCCTTCATCACAGAGAATCCTGCACATGCCTTTAGTCCCTTGTTTTTCCAGGAGGCCAGCAAGCCAGGGAAATTGTTTTGCTTTGTTTGGTGCTGTTAATTAAACTGGACCTGAGAGAGCCTTGGCGAACAGTAGGTGCCACTGAATTTGCAGAGAGCTTTGCGGCACTGAGATAAAGTGCTGTAGACCTACCAAAGTACTTTAAGGTAAGCCCCTGCACTCCATGAAAACCTCGTTTTGAGGAGACAGGAGAAATCTCACTGAGCCAGGCTCTGTCCAGTTGTGCAAAGCAGAAATATTCCCCATACTTCTGCTCACTAGAGTGGTACAGAAATTCCTTAAAAACATTTTTTTTTTACTTTGTGTGAAAATGTCTCATTTTGTGACCCCCAGAATTGCACGTTTTCATGAACTTTTGGTGCACAGAGTAGTCATAGAATCATGTGAAAAATGCAGGAAAACATTTTCTCATGAAATATTGAGAAAAAGGAAGCAGCCATCTTTGAAATGTTTCTGCTGTGTGGAGGTGAGCGGGAGAATATGTGATTATTTACATTGTGTATACACACATACACACCTTTTATTGATGGACATGGGAGGAAAGTGAAAAAGAAGCTCTGTGCACAGCTGATGGTCATGCAATGGGGTGTTCTTTAGGAGCTCCTATGCACCATCTATTGCACACCCATTCTGCTGCCTTGTTGCCAACAAACAGCAACCCCTTGTGGTGTTAGTGAATTCCTCTTGATCAAAGGGTCCCCAGACTGTGCCCACTCAAGAGTTCCATTGACAAGCTGCCAGAAGGAGGAGGGAGGCATGTAATTTGTATAGCAGGGAGTTGGTGGCCACCAGATGCATATTTAAATGAAGTCACTCAGCATACAATGCTCCATCCTAATGGAAGCTCCTACCTATAGTCTCTGCAAGCTGTACCACTGTACAAAGAGCCATGGGCTTCACTTTAGAGTACCCCATGCTTTATAATTTGCCCTCCTCCCACCCCTTGATAAACATGCCTCCTCCTAATTGACGCTTGTTAGATTTATTTACACCTTCAGTCCTGGAGTTTCTTCTCCAAGTGACATAGGCAGAGACTAATAATGTTGTATCCCACTCCTGTACAACAACCTTTCTTCTTTTTCTGAATGCAGTTTGAATTTCCTTAGCATTTCTCACATGTTCTCATTCAGCACATGGTACTGAATCAGTCCAGATTTGACTTTCCTAGGATGACAGCTGTTTTCTGTTAGACAGTCCTTGGTTTAGAGGGATTCTATCTGTCAAGGAAGGATCCAGGCAGATTCAGTATGGGATATAAATGGTTAAATCTGTCCCAGCCTGACCTCAGAACAATTATTCTTTGTTTGATGGTACTTCCAAGTTTTCAGGACAGCTGAAGGTGATGGAGATGGCGGCTTAATTGAAGAAGGTCAGAGAGCTGTGTGTCGTCTTTACATTAATATTCTGTGCATATTCCTTACTAAACCCAAAGGCTCTGTCCATTGTTCCTCCTTGGCCTTCAAAGAGAGAGCTCCTTGTAAAATGCTTAACACCAGATATTAAAGGGGGAAAAGAGAACTGAGAGGGGAATTATAAACCCAATACAAATTGCTATCAAGTAGAAGTAATTAGCTGCATGGGGGCTGAGATTGAGTATGTGGCCAGTTGTGAGATACCTCAGCCATGGAAAGTCTGGAGTGCAGCTCTTCGCTAAGTTAATCATCAAAGACAGGCAGAGGACACTCAGCTTCTGAAAGCGTAAAGTCAGAGATCCCCTGATATGTACTGCAGTGGTTCTGTCTGTAGTTAGCTTTGGGATACTGGTGGAGCAACAGCTGTAGGGAAATCTCTTGGTGCTTGTTCTGAAACTGTCCATGGTTCTGGAAAAAGGATGTTTTTGCAGAAAAGGAGGCAGGCAGGCTGATTTGCAGTTAGCGCTCCTTGTGTTTGTGTAAGGATCCCACAGGACTGACTCATTCACTTGAGGTGCTGAGATTCAGAGGTAGTGTATTTGTGGATCTCAGGTTATCAGTCAGGTAAATTTAGTAGTTTTGAAAGATTCTGGATTGATAGCAATGGGTAGCCCTGTGAGTCTTCCCATAGGCCTCAATCATCTTCTTAGAGTGCCAGAATTTCTGGGGGTAAAAGGTAGTTCAGTCATTATGGCCTGTACTGGGGGCATCAGCAAGGTAGCTAATACTCATGGTACTACATGCAATGTGGACGTCTGTCCACTAAGAATTGGATATAGACCATCAACTTGTCACCTTAGATTACCAACCAGCAATGATTTTTCATCACTGTTATCCTGCCCTAGATTGAACCCCGTGATGTAGGGGTGAAATGCTCCAATCTCATTGCCAAGCAGCTGGCCAGCCAAAGGAAGTAACATGTAATTCTGCCTCCACTTCTTTCCTTAAACTCACCAGTATTATGGGCAGACATGTCTTAGTTTAAACCCATTCTTTCTGTGAATGTTCCGTGTATCTATATCCTCCTCCTAAGCAGCAGAGTGGGTGGGCTTGGAAAAAGCATGATGCTGTTGCAACCGCCCTCCATGCAAGGTGTATGAAGTGGCTTGTGTAGACTTTTTGAAGCTTTTCTAAGAGCATCTGCCTCCGTTTTGGGGTAATTGCTAGTCCTAGGATCTAGTAGTGAGCATCTCGTTGATGGAATATAAAAGTGAGCAAAATGTCAGTTCGGCACTGCATGAAGGCTTCACTGACACACAGGCTTCTTCTGAAATTGCTGGCATTTTTTTCAGTTAATTGCCTTTTTAATCATAGTGAAATTGCTCCTATTTGCATGAATATTCCAGCAGCAGGATCAGTTTGCTGTTGTCACAGATTCTCGCAAAATATCCTATTCATAGTTTTGTTTAATATGCCTTATTTTTGAGAATCAAACTTTTTCTGTTGTTCATTCTGCCTGCCAGAGGATAAGAAGTGCAATTGCTCTCTTATATATTATAATAAATTGTTCTTTTTCTTCTGGCGCCTGGTGCCAGCACGCCTATGGGTGCCTCACAAATTGGAAAACAAAATACATCTTAAAACTAAAACACAGACAACTTGACCTAATAAATAAATACCAACACCAGTACAGAAACAAAACACAGGCGTGCACACACGCCAGCCCCAGCCAGGCAATACGGTAACTAAGAAGCCTTCCTTTAAAGAGTATAAATCTAAAAAGTGCACAAAAACAACGAGTGTCATGCCGAAGGATGCCAGAGATGTACCCTGATGTACTGTCTCATGTTAGTAGAAGACAGAAGAAATGGTACAAGAAGGCAAGCTGTGGGTGATTTGTGATTGTGATTCACTACCGCAGTGAAAAGCACCTTCAGCCCCACAGGAATACCCGCCGCGTCGGAAACCTGCCCGGCAGGCACAGAACTGGTGAAGACAGCTCTACATGTTCCCAGCAAGAGCTCCTGGTGCAGGAGCCAGCCATGGCTGGGGAATTCCTATGCCCTGTCTATGCTATGGAACCATTGCTCTCAGGGCCAAAAGTTAAGACAGTCCTGGTGGCTATTCTAACCAGCACTGGAGATCTAACTGGCCCCCACAGCCTGAGAAAAGGGGAGTCCAGACTGCTTCCTTTATGATCCTGTGCCAGATTTAGCACATTGGGGAGTGGATTTTAAAGGTATGGGAATCGGCAGGGCTCTGTGACAGACACACACACACAAATCTACCATGGTGTGTTCCAGGTATCTCAGATGAAAGCTCTAGCGTTTTGGGGGATTTACAATGAAAACAAATGTTTAAATGAAGATTGCTGTGAAGGAACACCACGCTGGTACTGACCAATCCAATTCCAAGGGCTTAAAGTATCCAAAATAGACGAGGCAGGGAGTCATATTGGGTTGTCTGTTTTCAAGCAGGAAATCTCAATAGCACTCAAAAGTGCTCCAATAAAATCTGAACTTGGATGCTTCAGTACCAGCGAATTTTAGTAAAAAGCCATTGTCTGGAAGTAATTTAAAAAGTAATTTGGCTCATGGAATCAAATGCTCCTGTTTGAACTCCCCTGATCCTAATTGATCATTGCCAAAATAGCTACTTTACAAACCTGCCGTTAGAGCAGTTGCTGCCTGGTATCTTCCTGGTACTACATTCAGCACCACGAAGAATAACATCACATTCCCTTATGTTAATTCTGAGGTCCCAGAGCGATGATGAGAGATAGATTGAGTGAGAAAAATAAATCAAGTGCAGTCACGTGGTTTGTTCAAAGTGAGTCTTTGAGGTTCAAGCATATGAATGAGGAAAGAACATTCTCCCACAAGGAGCAGAAACTGCTAGTCTAAAATTAACTGAACCATTCAGAGCACCAATAGGCGATTGGTGAATCTCTATGGGTTCGTCGCACTGACAGAGCTATACATACATCTGTAGAGGACTTGGATGTAATCTGCTCTATGCTCTGAATGTATCAAATGTAATAAGTTCCTGGAATTTGGTGGGTTTTTTGTGAGAGTGATATCATGGGCAGAGCTGTGATGAGGGGCATGAATGGAAACTCTTTTTCTGAAATGTAAAATTTGCCACTTCTTATTTAATTACAGTCATGGCTGTTGCTATGTCGAAATGCTGCTTAAAAAGCCTTTGTGAGTAATTAGTGTCAAAAATATAAGATCTACAAAGCCATAAACTCGCAGCTTGGTAATATTACCAAGTACTAATTAAAAAAGAAAAAAGAAAAGTCTCTCTTTCATGATCAGATTTCCAGCATAGCAAAAGATAAAAACGCAATTTGCAGATGATAAAGAACCGGGGGAGACAAGGGGGAAGAGGAAGAAAACAGTCAATACAAACAAGGCTATGGAATTCAGAATGATTTGATTAGATTAGCAATTGGGGCAGGGAAGCGTGGAGGCTAGAGACCAAAAAAAAAAGAAAAAAAAGAGGAAAGAGATTCTCTGAGAGGGTCCTAAGCCACAAAACAATGATAAACTGGAAGATCCGGTATTGTGGATGAGTGGGATAAAAACACGCTTATATTTGGGACTAAACACTCTGACACAACCGTCAGCAGCCATAAAATGTTACATGGACATTTGACTGGCATAAGTGGAGATATCGAACACAAATCAGAGGAAATTATTCTGGCATTTTATGAGGGATGGATGAGATCAGATTTGGATTCCTCCAAGCAGTTCTGGACACTTTATTATAATGATATTCTAGAAGCGGAGCAGTCCAGCAGAGTGCAACCAGATTGATATACAGGGACTTGGAGAATTTAGTTATACTGAGAGGAGGTGTTTATACCTTAATGAGGTCTCCTCTTAATCTCCTGTTTTCCAGAGGATAAAAAAAGCCCTGCTGGGAATAAAGGATCATGGCTGTTCAGGTTAAAGTCAGATATATATGTGTCAAAGATCATAAAGCTAATCTAAAGAAGGGCCAGACTCCTATGAAATGCAAGCAAAATTATTTTATGTCTATATAGCATATAATAATGCATTACCGTTATAATGTTTTGGATTTCTGTGGTGCCTTCCAACTTAAGAGCTGCAAACACTTTACAAACATGAATGAATGAAGCCTTCCAACACCTCTGTGAGGTAAGGCAAGTATTAAGAGTCTAGGTGATTTATATAAAGAGACACAGTAAGTCATTGACGTGTTTTGTTTTAGGTTCAACTTTGTCTCGCTGCTTATTGATCAGTTGAACATAAGAATGGCCATACTGGGTCAGACCAATAATCCATCTAGCCTAGTGTCCCATCTTCCAAAAGTGGTCAATGCCAGATGCTTCAAAGGGAGTGAACAGAACAGGGCAATTATTAAGTGATCCATCTCCTGTTCTCTAGTCTCAGCATCTCGCGGTCAGAGGCTTAGGGACACCTAGAACATGGGGTTGCATCCCTGACCATCTTGGCTAATAGCCACTGATGGACCTATCCTCCATGAACTTATCTAATTGTTTTTTGAACCCAGTTATAGTTTTTGCCTGCACAACATCCTCTGGCAACAAGTTCCACAGGTTGACTGCGTTGTATGAAGAAGTACTTCCTTGTGTTTGTTTTAAACCTGCTGCCTGTTAATTTCATTGGGTGATCACTGGCTCTTTTGTTATGTGAAGGGGTAAATAGCATTTCCATATTCACTTTCTCCACACCAGTCATGATTTTATAGACCTCTATCATATCCCCTGAGTTGTCTCTTCTCCATACCCCTCATCATTTTTGTTGCCCTTCTCTGTACTATTGCCCTTTCTAATATATCTGATTTGAAATGGGGAACCAGAACTGCTCACAGTGTTCCAGCTGTGGGGGTACCATGGATTTATATAGTGGCATTATGATATTTTTTGTCTTATTATCTATCCCTTTCCTAATGATTCCTAACATTCTGTTCGCTTTTTTGACAGCCACTGCACATTGAGTGGATGTTTTTAGAGAACTATTCACAATGACTCCAACATCTCTTTCTTGAGTGGTAACAGCTAATTTAGACCCCATCATTTGTATGTATAGCTGGGATTATGTTTTCTAATGTGCATTGCTTTGCATTTATCAACACTGAGTTTCATCTGCCATTTTGTTGCCCAGTCACCCAGTTTTGTGAGATTCCTATGTAACTCTTTGCAATCTGCTTTGGACTTAACTATCTTGAATAATTTTGTATCATCTGCAAACTTTGCCACCTCACTGCTTACCCCTGTACTGGTCCCAGTACAGATCACGGGGGGACCCCGCTATTTACCTCTCTTCAGTCTGAAACCTGAACATTTATTTCTACCCTTTGTTTCATATCTTTTAACTAGTTACTGATCCATGAGTGGACCTTCCCTCTTATCCCATGACTGCTTACTTTGCTGAAGAGCCTTCGGTGAGAGACCTTGTCAAAGGCTTTCTGAAAGTCTAAGTATACTATATCCACTGGATCTCCTTTGTCCACATTTTTGTTCACCCCCTCAAAGAATTTTCTAGTATATTGGTGAGGCATGATTTCCCTTTACAAATGCCATGTTGACTCTTCCCCAATAAATTGTGTTCATCTATGTATCTGTTGACTCTGCTCTTTACAATAGTTTCAACCAGTTTGCCTAATACTGAAGTTAGGCTTACTGGCCCATAATTGCCAGGATCACTTCTGGAGCCTTTTTTAAAAATTGGTGTCACATTAGCTATCCTCCAGTTATCTGGTACAGAAGCTGATTTAAGCCATAGGTCACATACTACAGTTAGGGTTCCTTCACAACTTTTGGGTGAATACCTTCTGGTTCTAGGGACTTACTACTGTTTAATTGATAAATTCGTTCTAAAACTTCCTATATTGACATCTCAGTCTTGAAAAGTTCCTCAGATTTTCACCTCAAAAGAATAGCTTAGGTATGAGAATCTTCGTCTCATCCTCTGTATCATTTAGCTTCTCCACAATGGCCTTGTCTTCCTTGGGTGCTGCTTTAGCACCTCAATCGTCCAGTGGCTCTACTGATTGTTTGGCAGGATTCCTGCTTCTGGTGTTCTTTAAAAAAAAAATGTTGCTGTTTGTTTTTGAGTCTTTTGCTGGTTGCTCTTCAAATTATATTTTTGCCCTACCTAATTCTACTTTTACACTTGACTTGCCAGAGTTCATGCTCCTTTCTCATTTCTTCCAGAGGATACATGTTTGTGGCTGGAGCAGAAATTGCCTCCATCTTTTACTATGCACATTTTTGCATGGCAAATCTTTATAATTTTCTGACATTTTTACTTCAGATGATCCTGTCAGTGTGGCATTTATCAGTTAGTGGAGAGCAGTCCAAAGTCCTTGAGTCAAGCAGGTATAGAAGGAAAAAGGAGAAGAAGAGGGCAGCCATCCACTGGAGTGCCATATCATTTGGCAGAAAGGCTCTTTACCTGATGTTCACACATGCTGCTTTCAGCACCTGATGCACTTTCAGATTTTAGATGTATTTCCTGGTCCCTTGGCACCAGCAGTTGTAGTTATATCTCGGTCGCAGTTCTCGGTTCCAATGGAATGTGCGTTAACAGCATCAGAGGAACCTGGGGCAAAGGGAAAGTTTTCAGCTCAGGGATTCCTCAGGAAAGGGGAGAATGCTATCAGCACTCCCTTAAGAGCATCTGATGATATCAAAGCACTTTGCAAGGCGGGGAAAGCCTTTTGCCCTAGCCTGAATCCATATGAGTGGCTCAGGGAAGGGGGAAGATTTCACTGCTGTGGTATCTAAGGCCTATCTCTTGGTCTGTTTTTCAACTTCCAAATCGTGCAATAAATGTAACTGAAGTTTCTCTAGAGTGGGATGCGCGACTATGTTGTGAACATGACAGTTACCCAGAATGAAGATGCTGTTTTTTCATGCAAAGCAGGCTGGACCTGTGTGCTCTGAATTCAGAGGTGTGTGCTGTTGTTTTCACCTTGGCAGTGGTCTTGCAAGGGGACCATTAGTATGGGTGGCAAGTCAGCGTGAGGCAGAATTTTCCTGCCAGTTAACGAGCCAGACCTGCCTGACCTTGAAGACATTGTTTTTTTCCCCGGCATAGCAAATTAAGTGATATTTGGACGGAGGTGATTCAGGAGGGCAGCTGGACCCTGTAAATTGGTCAGGGTAGTGCTCAAGTAAGTGGATTGGAATATATCCAGTAAGCACTATTATTACAGGCTCTTTGGTGCTGCAGACTCCCTATGTTTTTACCTAAATCCTGTTTTTTAAAAGCACATGAGGCACCTAATGTTTCGTTGAGATGTTACATCTTCTCTCCACTAGCTTCTCTTATTCACCTACTACCCCTCGCGGGGTTATTAAAATACAGCGTAGCCGTGCTTCGACAGGTACATCTTTAGGCTCCCATGAAGCAGCTCAGGTGCTTGGGAAGTAGGTTTTGCTATACGCTGTCAGTGCATGAGCAGGTAGGTTCTAGGCAAGGGACATGTAGGAGGAGGCTGCATTTATGAAGGAGACAGAGAGCCCTACAGTCGTCAGGTTGGAATCAAAGCAATCCAGTTGAGAGGAGAATATGCTGACGTGGTCTAAAACCCACTCCCCCTCTGCCCTCCTCCCCTCCACCTCCCGTGTGGGTGTGAGCCTGTCTGCTGGTGGTGAGGAGCATGTGTTTTATACAAGGCCATCATGGGATCCACAAGAAGACACAATAGTTTTTTTTTTCTGTGCATTGACGTCATCCTTCCTAGAAATGGTTTCAGCTTTTCTGCTGGACTTCACACATCTTATAGCAGCTGCTACAGAACCACTTCTTGACTTCTTCTCCCACTCTGAGAGGAGCAGCTGTGCGCAGCAGTGCTACAGCCTGGGAATTCCCCGTTGGAGTTGCTCTTTTGTTGCTTCACTCCTATTCCATTGGCTATACCGGTGAGGCACATCTCTGCTTCCTCGCTCGCACTCAGGGGCCCACCTGGACTTTTTGATTATTAATGTGTTTTCATAAGTGAACACAACTCTCATTATCAGAGCCACCCTTGACAGCACACACGCAGTTCAACATACAGCGAATTGGAAAACTGAGACAAGCACAGTCCCTTTATGTGCACATGTGCGCCTGCACGTCAGGGTGTTTTGTGTATATATAAAAAATATTATTTCTGTCTACGTGCACATTGGGCTATAATTTACATTCCGATCCAAGGCAGTAAACGTGAAGGACACAGAATCCGCAAATTCAAATCTTTCTTTACTCCTGTGCATGCTTAGATAAAGGGCAAAATGTAACTTCCACTAACGAGAATCTACAATCATACCATTTCAGCCCAAAGTGTTGGTGGGAGGGTGTGATCTTGTGACTATTTGTGTATTTCTTGATGCTTAGGACAAATCTTATAGAAAATATATCTGCCTTTTTGTCCTGTTTGCCAGAACATTGGGGCCATATTGTATTCCTTCCTCTGCACAGAACATCCTAGTGGCTCTGTTTGAAGCTTTAAATGCTTAATTTTAAATGATTTTAAAAAAAGCAGCATTGGTCATAGTCCAGTTAAAACTAAGCCTCAAACATAGTTGTAGGACTTCCTGGGTTACAGGGGAAGAGTTCAGGATAGTCAGAGAATAACAATCATAGACTATCAGGGTTGGAAGGGACCTCAGGTGGTCATCTAGTCCAACCCCCTGCTCAAAGCAGGACCAATCCCGAATTAAATCATCCCAGCCAGGGCTTTGTCAAGCTGGGCCTTAAAAATGTCCAAGGAAGGAGATTCCACCACCTCCTTGGGTAACCCATTCCAGTGCTTCACCACCCTCCTAGTGAAAAAGTTTTCCCTAATATCCAACCTAAACCTCACCCACTGCAACTTGAGACCATTACTCCTTGTTCTGTCATCTGCTACCACTGAGAACAGTCTGGATCCATCCTCTTTGGAACCCCCACGCCTTCAGATAGTTGAAAGCAGCGATCAAATCCCCCCTCATTCTTCTCTTCTGCAGATTAAATAATCCCAGTTCCCACAGCCTCTCCTCATAAGTCATGTGCTCCAGCCCCCTAATCATTTTTGTTGCCCTCCACTGGACTCTTTCCAATTTTTCCACATCCTTCTTGTAGTGTGGGGCCCAAAACTGGACACAGTGCTCCAGATGAGGCCTCACCAATGCCGAATAGAGGGGAAGGATCACATCCCTCAATCTGCTGGCAGTGCTCCTACTTATACAGCCCAAAATGCCATTAGCCTTCTTGGCAATAAGGGCACAGTGTTGACTCATATCCAGCTTCTCATCCACTGTAACCCCTAGGTCCTTTTCTGCAGAACTGCTGCCTAGCCATTCGGTCCCTAGTCTGTAGCAGTGGATGGGATTCTTCTGTCCTAAGTGCAGCACTCTGCAGTTGTCCTTGTTGAACCTCATCAGATTTCTTTTGGCCCAGTCCTCTCCTTTGTGTAGGTCCCTCTGTATCCTATCCCTACCCTCCAGCGTATCTACCACTCCTCCCAGTTTAGTGTCATCTGCAAAACTTGCTGAGAGTGCAATCCATGCCATCCTCCAGATCATTAATAAAGATATTGAACAAAACCGGCCCCAGGACCGACCCTTGGAGCCCTCTGCTTGATACCAGCTGCCAACTAGACATGGAGCCATTGATCACTACCCGTTGAGCCCAATGATCTAGCCAGCTTTCTATCCACCTTATAGTCCATTCATCCAGCCCATACTTCTTTAACTTGCTGGCAAGAATACTGTGGGAGACTGTATCAGAAGCTTTGCTAAAGTCAAGGAATAACACGTCCACTGCTTTCCCCTCATTCACAGAGCCAGTTAATTCTCCCAACCCTTCTGCTATCTTATTAATATTAATTCTAAGAACTGTATTGGTCTATTACAAGATGGAAATGTAGTTAATAATGTAGAAAATGCAGTAGCGTTCAATAAATATTTCTGTTCTTTATTTAGGCGGAAAACAGATGATGTAGCCATATTACATGACGATGCTCAAACTCGTTCCATTCAAATAGTAACCCAGAATGATGTTAAACAGCAGCTACTGAAGTTAGACATTTTTAAATAAGCAAGTCTGGAAAACTTGCATCCAATGGTCTCAAAAGAGCTAGCTGAGGAGCTCTCTGGACCATTAATGCTGATTTACAATAAGTCTTGGAATACTGGGGAAGTTCCAGAAGACTGGAAGAGAGCTAACATTGTGCCAATATTTAAAAAAGGAAAATGGGATGACCCACGAAATTATAGATCTCTCAGCCTGACATTGGTCCTGGGCAAAACAATTGAATGGCTTATACAGTACTTGATTAATAAAGGATTAAATGAGGGTAATATAATTAATGCAAGGCAACATGCATTTATGGAATAATAGAGCCTGTCAAAGTAATTTATTATCATTTTTGGAGATTACAAGTTTAGTTGATAAAGTTAATAGTGTTGATGTAATATATTTAGACTTCTATAGCGCATGTGAGTTGGTGCTGCATGACATTTTGGTTAAAAAAACTAGAACGATACAAAGGCTAAGGCACAAAATGAGTTACACCTGGCAAGGGTAATAAAAGACAATACAAAAATGTTCTTTAAATACATTAGGAGCAAGAGGGATAGCTCAGTGGTTTGAGCATTGGCCTGCTAAAGCCAGGGTTGTGAGTTCAACCCTTGAGGGGGCCATTTGGGGATTTAGTTGGGGATCGGTCCTGCGTTGAGCAGGAGGTTGGACTAGATGACCTCCTGAAGTCCCTTCCAACCCTGACAGTCTAAGAGAAAGACAAAGGGAAGCATAGGTCCTCTACTTATCAGGGAAGGAGAGCTGATGACATCAAGAAAGCTAAGGTACTTAATGCCTATTTTTCTTCAGTCTTCACTAAAAAGGTTAATGATGGCCGATACTCAACACAGTTAATATTGACAACCAGAGGGAAGAAATGCAAGCCAGTATAGGGAAAAGAACAGATTAAAGACTATTTAGATAAGTTAGATGTATTCAAGTCAGCAGGTCCTGATGAAATTCAGCCTAAGGTTCTTAAGAAACTAGCTGAAGCAACCTTGGCGCCATTAGCAATTGTCTTTGAGAACTCCTAGAGGATGGGAGAGGACTAGGAGGCTGAAGAAGGGAAAATATAGCACCTATCTTTAAAAAGGGGAACAAGGAGGACCCAGGGAAGTATAGACCAGTTGGCCTAACTTCAATACCTGGAAGGATACTGGAGGAAAGTATTGAACAATCAATTTGTAAGCACCTGGAGAATAATAGGGGTATAAGGAATAGTCAGCATGGATTTGTCAAGAACAAATCATGCTAAACCAACTTAATTTTCTTCTTTGATAGAATTGCTAATCTAATGGATAGAGGGAAGCAGTAGATGTGATATACCTTGAATTTAGTATGACTTTTGACACAGTTCCGCATGACATTCTAATAAGCAAACTAGAGAAATATGGTCTAGATGAATTTACTATAAGGTGAGTTCACAACAGGTTGAAAGACCGTACTCAGAGTAGTTATCAAGGGTTTGCCGGGGTCAGTCCTGGATCTGGCACTATTCAATATTTTCATTAATGACTTGGATAATGGCATGGAGAGGATGCTTATAAAATTTGCAGCTGACATCAAGCTGGGAGGGGTTGCAAGCACTTTGGATGGAAGGTTTAAAATTCAAAATGGCCTTGACAAATTGGAGAATTGGTCTGAATTCAACAAGATGAAATTCAACAAAGACAAGTGCAAAGTACTTCACTTAGGAAGGCAATATCAAATGCACAGCTACAATATGGGGAATGGCAGGCTAGGTGGTAGTACTGGGGGTGAAAAGCATCTGGGGGTTATAGTGGACCACAAACTGAATGAGTCATCAATATGAAGCAGCTGCAGAAAAGGCTAATATGATTCTGGGCTGTATTAACAGGAGTGTTGTATGTAAGACACAGGAGGTAATTGTTCCACTCTACTCAGCCCTGGTGAGGCTCCAGCTGGAGTATTGTATCCAATTATGGGCATCTCAATTTAGGAAGGATGTGGACAAACTGGAAAGAGTCAGAGGAGAGCAACAAAAATGATAAAAGGTTTAGACAACCTGACCTATGAGGAGAGGTTGAAAAAACTGGGCATGTTTAGTCTTGAGAAAAGAAGACTGAGGGGCAACCTAGTAATAGTCTTCCAATATGTTAAAAGCTGTTTTAAACAGGCTAATGATCAGTTGTTCTCAGTGTCCACTGAAAACAGGACAAGGAATGATGGCTTACTCTGCAAGGGAGATTTAGTTTAGATATTAGGAAAGGCTTTCTAACTGTAAGGGTTGTTAAGCTCTGGAATGGGCTTTCAAGGGAGGTCGTGGAGTCCCCATCATTGGAAGCTTTTAAAAACAAGTTGGACAAACACTTGTCAGGGATTGTTATTTTTAATAGCCAGGGTAATTAACCATGGGAACAATTTACCAAAGTTTGTGGTGGATTGTCCATCACTGAATTTTTAAATCATGATTTGATTTTTTTTTCTAAAAGATAATGCTCTAGTTCAAAATGGAATTAATTCAGGGAAGTCTTATGTCCTCTGTTATACAGGACATCAGACTGGAGGGTCAGAGTGGTCCCTTCTGGCCTTATCTATGAATAGCACTAGTAGAATACAATTAGATTGCTTGATTTCTCCAGTGCATCTTACAGAATATATAGCTATTGAATGCTACCATAAAGCAACAGAAAACAAGGAGAGTGGTATCGTCAAAACCACTTGCAGATTTGGTCTAACTGTTTCCATTTAAGTCAATGTGAGCATAGCTGCTATTTAATGGGAAGCCAATACAATGTGGAGCACTGGTGTGATGTGCTCAGTAGGCTGAATGGTCCATCTGAAGCTTCCATGTGTTGCTACACATTCAACTCCAGGGAGAGTGCATTGAGGGAAACACAAATCACACTGGCTAGGTTCACATCCAGTTGGAAGTTATTACTGCTATGTGAGTGTCTAGCATTAGAAACCTGATACTGTACATGTCTTGAGTAGACAGGGGGCATGTTCCTTTAGTGGAAGATCAGAGCAAATTTTTTGCTAGGTCCTTTCCTTGCCTGCAGCACCTCTGTCTTATCCAGACTGTGCTTGAGCCGGATGCTTTTCATTCCAGGTACTTATCTCAGTCACTGGGGCATCTGACTGATGCCACTGCTTCTGTTTAATGATAGCAGGAGATAGAGCTGGCTTTCAGCATATTGACAGTGAAGCCTTTGGCACCTCACAGTCTTCCATAATGGACTGACATCAATGTTGATTGGGAAGATGGGAGAGGATAAAAGTCTGCAGGGACCCAGCCCAGTAAGAGTTCTGGGCAGGAGGAACAGCTGCCCATCACATTCTGTGGTGATCTGTCTAAGAACAATGAGTGTAGCCAGCTTAATGCAGTTTTGTTCACTGCTGCCAGGTTTTGTAGGCCAGCCAGAAGTGTCTCATGGCCAATGGTCCCAAAAGCTGCTGAGAGATATAATCATATCCGCATTGATGCTGTGCCTCCCCCAGTGGCTATGGTGTGATCATCTGGCAGTGCTTCCTCCATATGATATCCTGGTCAGATGCCTGACTGGGAGGGGCTCTTGGGTAAAAGCCGTGGTCAGGTGCATGTAGCTCCCTTCTCAAGAACATTGCTCGGTAAAGAAGGATGAGAAATAGGGAGCCAGTTGGCAAGATTGTATGGGAAATGGCTTCTTGAGCACTGGCAAGTCTATGGTGTGATTTAGAGTTGCTGGTAGGCAGCTTTCTTTGTGAAGTCACTGACAGTTTCATTCAGCAAAGGACCTAGGTGCTTCTTTCTGGCTTTCATTTACCTCTGTAGAAACAGGTTCATTCACTTTTGGCAGCTCCAGTTTCACCCAACACTTTCAGGATATTTGCTTGCTAAGTGGAGCCAAATTGTGTTCAGGCAAGTCCTCTTTGTCACCAGTATATTTCACTTTCCTTGAATCTTGAGAAAAATGTCTTGGATTTGGCTGATCTTTTCTGCAAAGTAGGC
This sequence comes from Mauremys mutica, assembly GCF_020497125.1. Taxonomy (NCBI): domain Eukaryota; kingdom Metazoa; phylum Chordata; order Testudines; family Geoemydidae; genus Mauremys; species Mauremys mutica. Next base: position 74,753,646 of record NC_059082.1, on the reverse strand, counting down.
TGGAAAGCTTTAGCAGTAAGAAGTACTTGGGTCCAGGATGAATTAAAATCAGTCTGGTTTGACTAGTAGACTCGCTGTCTTGAATAGTTCCACTGGTTGGGATTTTACAGACTTTAAGGTAGCAAAAAGAAGGCTCTCTAGGACGGTCACAGCCATGGTGAGGGATAGTTGGAACTCTTTGTGCTGCAGTCATTAGTATTCGGTGTGAGTCTTCCAAGATCAGAATTCTAAGCTCTTGTTTCCGTGATTCAACTGATGTAGGTTATCTGTGAATCAAGGTGACTTGTGAAGGCAAGGGGCCTCTAGGACTCTGTAACTGTGGGTGTGGATAGCAGCTGATTTTACTGTTTTATTAGTCCATCAGCTCAGCTTTTGCAGCTAACTGCTGTTCAGTGACCGTGTTCTGGAAGCTTGCTTGGTCTTTGAGTCTCTGGGGAAGGGGAATCAACACCATCATCCCCTCCTTCACTTGGGAGGAAGGGAACTCCTTGACCTCTGTGTGGAGGAGGTATCAGACTTGAGTGAGCGTTCCATCACTTCACTCCCAGTATCTGGGACTGATGGTCTTGTGGGCTTACTATGCTCAGTATGTTCTGTTTGAGAATTCTGAGGGAACTCTAGCATTTTAGTCATGCTTAGAAGCTCCTCAATAATATTACATGTTTACCCGTTGGTTCCTGTTATTACAGTCCTGCTGTCCTTATTATTGCTATTATAATTTTTGTGTCACTTTTCTGGATTTCTCTTGGAGGGACACCAGAAATGTGACACTGTTATTTAGCTCAACAATGGGCAGGGTTCTGTGCATCACATAGTTTCCAGTAGCTGAGAAAGGATAGTGACTTCTTCCTTGAACCTGCCTTCATCAAAGTCCCCAGCTCAGTTTGAGTTGCATGTTTGTCTGATCCTTTTAAGAGTTGGGAATGGCTGTTTTGAAGTCTCACATCTGTGAACATGAAAGACTTCCTTCCTACTCACTGTGCAAAGGGCAGGGCCATTCCTGTCTCTCTTAATCAAAAGTGTAATCTAAGATCTCACTTCTCGTAAAAAATTTATTAAAAAGAAGAAAAAAGATGCAGCTTTTTTTGTTTGGCTTCACTGCTGGTTTGCTCCCATTTCTGCTTTTGTGCTGCTTTCACCCCTGCCTTCACCAAAAGAGACCCCACCTTTACTCTCCCGACATCTCTGAAACAGACATTAAAAGTTTAATTGCAAACTGTAGAGCTTTGAGAACAAAAATCATTGTATTTGATTCAAGTGAAATATTGATCGTCCTTGAGCTCCAGCACAGCAGATATTGGCAGTGTTTTGTCAGCCCGGGGACCAAGCAGCAAGATCACAGCAAGGAAATAAATATTCCAATTGAAAAGGAAGGTTCTTAGCCAGGAAAATAACTGCCGCATCTCTCCCTCTCCCACAGCTGCTTCACAAGAAACGGTCTGTTGACCTGATGTTAATGTTGCCAGTTTACAGTAGGCAGCATTTTGCTTAAACAAGCAACTGATGCAGTGAAACTAGGGAATCAAGGGGGTGGAGAGCAGATTTGCAAAACATACTGAGAAAATCAGAACATACCTTGTGTGTCTGGGGAATAGGAACATGCCTTGGTATGTGAATAACTCTGAAATGTATAGACATATGCTCTCTATTCTCAAAGACTTTGTGTCTTGAATCACACTGAATTATGGTGTCTTCAATAATATGGTGAAGTAAAAATATATGCACCTACACAGAGACCGCTGCACCTGGTCCTACATAGCATCATCTTCTCGCGGAGCACCATCCTTTTGAAAAAGGAGGAGTCCATTAAAGGGCATGATTCAGACGTTTCTTGAACCAGTGTGTACAGAACTAGTAGTTTAATAAGTAAAAATAATGCAGTTGGCTTTGTCCATCTTCAAGCCACAGGAGAAGATTAATTCTTAATTAGCAGAGATCATATTTTCGTATTACTTCAGTTAAAAAGAAAGATCAAGGAAAGAGAAATCCAGAAAGCATTAGCACAGAATTGTTTGTTCATTTGGTTTTTCATTGTCTTCCATGAGACCCATTCAAACTGTCCTCCTCCTTTCTTTTGTTCCCCTCCCACCACATGCTTCCTTCCTCCTTCTCCCCTCACTTCTTTCATTCGGGCCAGGAAAAGCCCCTCCAAAGAACCAGTTTAGCATTAACAGAGATTAGCAGCAGTAGTGAGTCCAACATTTGAATGGATTTCATATGTAGGGACAATCGGGAGTTATATAAATGCAATATGAACTGCCTGCAATTAATAATGTGAATAATTTTCACATACACATTGTGCTTTACAAACATCAGTTAATCTCACAGCATCTCTAGTAGCAGGTAAGTGTTTCCATCCCTATTTTGCATGTGAGGGTATTGAGACAGAAATGAAGTGACTTGTTCAGGGCCACGCTGGGGAATCAGAGAAAGGACTAAACCTCAGAAGCTCCTGACTCGCAGTGCCTAGATCATGTTGTGATTCTTCAGACCATTCTGTAATATATCCATATCCTCTCTAGGAGTGCTTTTCATTAACACCTCAAAGCTAGTCACTCAGGAATGAAGAGATTACCTCATCCTATCAATTCCACTCTCCAGATACATGATCAACAAAGATAATACTAGAGCTGCTGGAGTTTCTACATGTATTTCATTACTCTATGATAATAGCTATCTACAGATGGGCCTAAGCCAAAATCCTGTTTGTAGACTGCAACACTCACCACTGGACTGGTGCCTTCTCGTGGTCACGCTGCAGATTAGCTCAAGGATGATGCCCCCAACCACGGTTTGCACCCCATCACTCTGTCTCTGCTTCCGCCAGCAGCCTCTCCAGGAACTGCCGCGTCTTCTTCATGACTCAGCCCTCCATCCATATCACCATCTGTGTTTCCCCCTCCCAGGGGTCGGTACCTCGCAGTCCATTCACCCAGTCCCTTCCCGCAGTGGCGAATGGGGGGGGGGGACCCCGGCCTGCCTGCTACTCCAGGTCCTGACCCAAGGATCCTGTAGTTGGCAGCTACTTGCTGCATCCCATCCAGCTGTTCAAATACATTTCCCTAGGCCATTTGCTCATGGCCCTTCTTCACCCTTACTTCAGGGCCTCTGCTACTCAGTCCCAGCAGCCAGCTAGAAGCTCCCTCTCACATACCCGGTCCCTGCCAGCAACTGCTTTGTCCATGGTGCTAGCGCTTCTTTTACCTGCTAGGAACTCAGTCCTTACCCCTGGAGCCCTAGACTGCAGCTGCCTGACTCTGGCCCCATAGCTCCTTTTATGTGAGCCCTGCTAAGCCTGGATTGGTTGCTCTGAATGGTTGCGGTCCACGCAGCCCCTCTAGGCCACTCGGAGTCACCTCCACTGCTCCCTGCTGGGGTTAACCCCTCCCATGCAGTGTGAGATAGACACCCCATCACATAGACACGCACCCTAAACAAGAGGGCAGTTTGAATCCAGATCCATACTTGGTGACTCTCACCATGTCAGCTTAGTACAGTTAATAACTTCTGTTTAGCTGAAACCCAAGAATGAACTCTTCACACATGGAGTTAATGAGATGACACCACCTACTTCTGAAATCCAAATGATCCAGCCAAATGAAATAAGATTCCCCATAGAAATGTATAAACTAGTCTCATGAGTGTGAATTTAAGAACTGTAATACAGGAGTAGAGCAATGCTTCATCTAAGCTAATATCCTGCTTCTGACAGTGATCTATGTTAGATGCTGCAGCGAAGGCATAATAGAACTTTGGGGAAATTTCTTCTGGAAAACAGTTGGTAAACATTTATACCCTAAATTACAAGGATTAATAATGCTTATACTTTTTATTTTAGCTAGTAATGCTTCTCTTATCCATGCACATTTCTATCCTTTTCTTAAATCCTGCTGAATTACAAACCTCAATAGAAGTGAGTTCCACGATTAATTATTAGAGCTTGCTGGAAAGATTCAGATGAAACAGTGTTTCAAAGTGTTTCACAGAAATAGTTTGATTTCACTGAAGTTCCAATAGAGTTCTGCCTGGTTAGCTGCCATCTTGGCCACCTTGCTCCTCAGCAGCCTGGATTACCAGGGGACACAGTTCCAGGACCACCAAGGAGGACTGCCTCAGAGCCAGGGGGCACCCTTCCTTTTTGTGGAGAATTTCAAAAATTTGGGGTCATAATCGGAATGCAAATAAATTCAAAATATCAAACTCTTCCGTTAAATGGAATTAACTTCTCTCCACATTATATATTGTGCAAACATAAATAAACAGTTCTGTTTGATTTTTGTCATCTTGTATTGGTAAATAGTAGTGTCTGACTGTCAATGTCTGTCATTTCATATACTTCTGCTTTATCTCCTTTCATTCTTCTCCATTCCACCATAAATAATCCCAATCACTAATTACTGTTTTTGGAGAGAACCCCCTCTCACCTCATCCTATAGTCATTTTTGTATGCCTTCTCTAAACCTTTTCTGTTACCAGTCTGCATTTTTATGAGGAGGTCACCAAAGTGTTCAAGGAGAGGATCCCTATCAACTTCTGTAATGACGATAATATTTTTCACATTCTTCTTCTGTCCTTTTCTTTAATATGCAGTGGCTGACATCTTTTCTGTTTTTAATGCCACTTCCCATTGAGCAGTGGTCATCTTTAAACTGGCTACAATGACTCCTAGTTCTTGTTCCTGAGAGGTTACAGTCATTTCAAAATGCATCAGCATGGTAAAAGTCCTTTAAATTGGCATGACAATGTGCATGACATTGCACTTGTCTATATTGAATTTCACATGCCCAGTGACCTACTTGTTAGGTCCTTCTGGAGTTCCTTAGAATCCTCCAGAATCTTGACTAACTTAAGTAATTTTCTTGTTTCACGATTCTCCCTCTCTTCGAAGTCATTAATGGTACACTGAAGACAATCAGTCCTAGGCCTCTGATTACTGGTGTCTTCTCCAGAACCTCATAGAACTTAGCAATAGGCCCAGTCTAGAACAATAGTCCATACCCACCTGATATTGGAAGGGGAAGGAAGAGTTTGAAATCCAGACCTAAACATTTCTCAGTTTAGAGTCTAATGCTCTAACGCGCTGAGCTAGAACCCCAGTTCAAAACACTCCCACGTTCTGTGCCTGGTGAGAAAAGGGGTCCTGGGAAGAATAGTCAAATCTAAACTTTGAATCCTGATCCAAATTTTGTGTCTTGCACCTGTGTCTAATGAAAACAGGATGTGCATTTCTTATGGCAGTCTTAGAGAGCAAAACTATAACTCACAAACTTAGAGTACTGTTCTGTGAGGCACCCCGCTATGGATTTATTTCCATGCTGAGAATTGGCCATCTATTTTTAATCTTTTTTTCTCATCTTTTTACCAACTTTTAATTTAAGGCAGGACTCTACTTCTCACTGTGCAGTTACTAAGTTTCCATAATAGGCTTTTGTGAGGGACTTTATCGAAAGCCTTTTGATAATCTAAATAAATTATATCCACTATTGCATTAACTCTTTCAGCTGTTCTGTTTCAGCCTTGTATTATAACTGATTTTTTTCCTCAGGCTTTTTTTCCCCCTATATACTGAACTTGACCAATTAGGTTCAGGAATAGATTTTTTTTAAAAAAAAAGGGAAAACATAGCAACGATAGCATGGCAACAGCAGCTGCTGCACAAAAGCAAAATAGAGAAATCGACTTCCGAAACATGAATTCTCTGTTAAGTTATTTTTGTTGGTTGGTGAGTGTGTGGGAGGATTATAACTAAATAAGTGAGAAAATAGCTTACAAATAATTCATAAGATACTTAAATTGAGAAGACACCTTAATGATTGCAGCTGCCTTCTGGCTAGCCCTTGTGATGTATTAGTGTCCTCACTCTTGAAGATAAAGGTCACATCAGATCTAAGCTCTTGTACATCAGCATGTCTGTAGTAGTCCATCCAAGAAATAGCATTAAGGAAGCATTAAGGTTGAGTAATCAAGCACTTAAAAGTCAAGAAACATACAGTTGTGGTTGAAAGCACAACAATAATTTTGGTCCCTTGTGCTTCTATCTGGAAGAAAAGGCTCTTCCAAACTCTTGGAGGCAGTGTGACCTGCTGTGTGACCTTGAGCAAGTCACTTCACCTCTCTGTGACGCCTTTCACCCTTTGTCTTGGCCATGTAGGCTGTAAGTGCTTCAGGGCAGGGATTGTCTCTTCTTATGTATTTGTGCAGTGCCTAGCTCCATGGGGATCCAGTCTCAGCTGGGGCCATGAGGCAGTACTGTAAACAAAAATGATAATTGGGATTTACTGCCAGCCTGTTGTCCAGACTGCAAAATATTTTGCCACCGGCCCCCTGAAGACTTCTAATTCTTGCCATGAGCAGGAGAATTTTTTTAAACTTAACTTTACCAGAAATAACTACTGATGAAGCTTTGAAAAGCAAGCTTTAAGTGTAAGGGAGGGTTCAGTAGTTTAAATACATTCACAATTTATGGTGCCGAATGATCCTGTCTTCCTGGTGGGAGATGTTCCACACAAGGCACAACAGGAGAAGTAGAGAGTCTTAGGCCTTTTCTAATTGACAGGCAATTGTAGTGCTGAGTTTTTCTTGCCACTCTCCAAGGGAAACCCAATTCCGAGATACAAGGACAAAAGTGGGATAAGACTTTCCGCAACTAAAACTGGATTCACCCCCTAGACCAGTGGTTCCCAAACTTGTTCCACTGCTTGTGCAGGGAAAGCCCCTGGCGGGCCGGGCCGGTTTGTTTACCTGCCGCGTCTGCAGGTTCGGCCAATCACGGCTCCCAGTGGCTGCGGCTCGCTGCTCCAGGCCAATGGGAGCTGCTGGAAGCGGTGGCCAGTATGTCCCTTGGCCTACGCTGCTTCCAGCAGCTCCCATTGGCCTGGAGCGGTGAACCGCGGCCGAGGGAGCCGTGATCAGACTTGCGACGCGGCAGGTAAACAAACCGGCCCGGCCCACCAGGGGCTTTCCCTGCACAAGCGGCAGAACAAGTTTGGGAACCACTGCCCTAGACACCCAAAATCTGTCTGTCAGCTTGTCTAGCAGTGGAACAGTCAGTGGTGACAAAACAACAGCTTCTGGATGAATAGGTTGGTTGCTAATTTATACTTAACCAATAGCTAGGATCGCTGGTTAAAACAATATGGTGGCCTTTAAAGGGATGTGTCATTTTGTCCCCCATTTGTTGCACTCTCCATAGAACCACTACTGAGATCTGAGATTACTTGAAATTTGAAATCTATTAAACATTATTGTTTGCAAAAATTTATATATTATACATTTTTCACAGTCCCCTCCAACCTTACCACCCGATAGTTTAGAAAAACTCTGGGCTAGAGGGTAATTCAGGCAACTGGGAGTCAGGAGTTTTGAGTTGTTTCCATGTTTCTACCACTGATTTGCTGTGCGAGCTATGGGATGTCATTCCATCTCTCTTCGCCTCTGTTTCCCTGTCTGTAGAATAGGGCTAATGCTTACCTACCACACAAGTGTTATGGGGATAATTAACAAACAGTTATGAAGAGTTTGAGCTCTTCAGCTTACAAGTGTCGTAGAAGTGCAAATTACTGCTATCATAGTTACACTTGCTGCTGTGTGTTTGTTTGTTGTTGCAATTTTGGATATACAAAACGTAGCAAGAGAAGTTATTGGTGCTCTCCAGAGAACATAAAAACGAAGAAACAACTACTAAAGTGTTTTGGTTGCCTCTAAGGCTTTCAGAAATGATGTTAAAAGCAAGCAAGCGAAACATTGGGCTTAAAACAACTTCACTTTTATCTGTAGTACAATTTCTGTTTTAAAATTACTTCCTCTTAACATCTTTGTTTACAAGTCTCAGAGATAGCCCTTACTTTTGTTATCTCATGTGTGTTTGTCTTTCACTTGGTGTGCACAAGAGATTGAGAGAGAGAGAAGGCATCTATTCGTACACATACAAGCACTCCCAACTTGAATTGTAAAATACGATCCAGTTGGTCAGGATGGGATCATGTGATCTAAAACACTACCCTCTCTTAACTGATTTTGTACACCAAAAACTGACTAACCAGCTATTTGCTAAGATCGGGTTAGGTGACCCTGTGACCTTCTATAGACTATCAGCACGTTAGCTCTGTGTCTGACATATATTTAGAGCAAGAACACTATGAATTTGAGATGACTAAACTTATAACAGCATTTGAGTCATACTGCTTTGTTATTTTGTTTGCTTTTGTGTGTGAGAGAGAGAGAAGGAGAGGGAAAAAAATAGGCATAAAGATCATTGGTAGATATATAACAACAGGAACACTTCCTGGTGCCTTTTGGGGCATGCAAAGGCATTTTTGTTTGCTTTGATTTTTACATGGTGTTTCAATCCTTTAGTGCTGGAGCAGATGGTTGTAAAGTAAAACTGCTGCCCCAGTGTAGGCCTGACTTTCTGGTCTGGAAAAAAAAAATCACAGGAAATTTGTTTGTAATAGGATTACGTGACCTCTGTTAGCCAATGACGAGACTGGTCAGTGGTGTGGCAACTAGTGAAAAGTGGAAAACTATTTTTAAGCTCAACCATTTGATAGTGTTTGGCCATGCAAGGCAGGTAGACTTAGTACAGAGAGAAAGGATGCTATCCAGGTAACTTGCAGAGCATCAAAGAAATTAGAGATAGAAGAGGTCAAGATCCCCCTCTGCCAATCCAGGATTTTGTAAGAGTAAGGGTTGGTCCTGATGGGGTTGGCCAGAATTTCTCATCCCCCACTGTTGTGCACTGTGCTAGTTAGTTACCATCTCTCACACCAGTAGTGGCTGCATGTGAATGCTGCGGAACACACATAGTTTGTAGAGTGCAGTTTGGGCTCCTTTGGGAACCGATATGCTCTATAACTGTTGTGACAAAGCTCTGTCCTTGTCTCCGTGGGTCCTGCGTTTCCTGACGGATTTCGCTAGCCTCAGAGGCTCACTGTGGCCCTCCCCTTAACCCTTCTCTCTCTAGAGACATGGGTCACAGTCTACTGAGCCATTTTCATCATAAGCCAGCGAGGGAGGTGAGGAAAAGCTATCCTCCCTTGCACAGTCTCTGTGGTCTCCCAGTCTCAGTGACTAATCAGGGGGCAAAGCAGGGGGAGCCCAGGCCCGCCCTCTACTCCAGGCTCCAGCCCAGGGACCCTAATAATATCAGCTATGGTAGCTGACCTTTTAGGAACAGGACACGTACAATTCCCTGGGCTTCTTCCTCAAGCTCCACTTCACCCTTACCACAGGGCCTCCTTCCTTGTACTTAGTATGGTGTATACATCTCGGTCTCTCCAACAGCACAACTTCTCACAGCTCCTGACATGTGCACCCACCTGACTAACTGGGAGGCTTTTTAACTAGTTTCAGCCAGCCCCTGATTGGCTTCAGGTGTCCCAATCAACCTAGCAATCTCCACTGCCTTCTGGAAAGCTCTTAATTGGCCCCAGGTGTCTTAATTGACCTAGAGCAGCTGCCATTTACTTATCCTGGTACCAGGGATTTGTTTAACCTGGGGCTAATATATCTATCTCCTATTACTTTTCTATAGCCATCTGTCCTTGCCCCGTCTCACTGTAAAATGCTCAATTCAGTGCAGTGCTGTCCCTTTAAAAGTGTGGGGGAAACATGAATTGTCGTGATGCTTCTTGCAGGTAACGTTTTGGATTCATTCTTTGGACAGAACAAATCCATGCTGGCACTTTCCAAGTTTAAAGGCTCCATTTTGGGTTGGAGGCCCAATGCTCAAATACTGCATGCTACTGCGGTTGCAAACACAGCCTCCCGTGGGTGGGGACAAATGCAAGATGATGGCTTTTGCAGAGCCCTACCAAACACTCTGCTTTGCTTCTCTGCGGCATAACCACAGACTGCCCTCTGTGTATGTGTACATTAATAGTTTTGAATGGGAATTAGTCTTAGCCATAAAGTTCACTCACATCCAGATCAGAAAGGGGGTGGGGGTAAAGCTTCTTTTATTAGTGTCACGTTTTTAATACTCAAGCTTCAATACCATGGTGATGGAGACCACATATGTACATAGATACCATAGTACTGTCCCTAAATTCAATCAGAACATTAAAATTCCACATAACGAGCAAGGCAATATACGAGGCCTTTAGTCTGTGGATTTAAAATGTTTGGAAAATATTATATTTTCCTCCTGTCTATAGCTGATTTGCTGCCAAAAGAAGATCTGGTCTACAGTTAATTTTAGAAAGGTTAACTCTATTTACAAAAATAAACCCAAGCATGGAGAGATGAAAACCAGATGGATGGGGAATAATGGGCTCCTGGTCTGCAGAAATCATTGTAGAAGCTGATCTGACAGATAAACATGCAAAATATATCCTTTTTTTCATTTTCACTATGCAAAGTGGGGATGTGCTCTGAAAGCTCAAGTTCTCCTCAAATGACCTTGCCACCTTTACAGCATATGCCACCCCGTCCTCCAAGAGGCAATAGAATGTATATATGTATATTTGTAGATTGCTAGTGGGTTTTCAGGAAGATTGCTGAAAGACTTGGCACAGGGAAAGGGCAGATTTTAAAGAGCTCCGGGGGCTGGAGAGATTGCTGTTTGAGTGGCTTGGCTGCCTCGAGGTCATTGCTAATTAGTTGCATGTTGCCTAAAGAACTGAACATTAAATTTTAATGCTGCTATGAAAACAGCCACCAATCACGCTGTCTCCCCTTTGTGTCCATGCTGCTGCTTGCTTTGCTGTGGCATCTGGAACAGAGAATAAAGTCACACCAGGGAAGGGAACAGAGCTACCTTAAAGTGTGTTTAAGAACACCGAGGTAGTATCGGCGCTCAGATGACAGAGGCTGTAGCATGACAGCTGTTACTGAATCGTGCATACAGGCCCGCTGGCAAAATGCATCAATTTGTATGATATCTGGGTGTCTTTTCTTCTGTTTTCATAATTGCCGAGATGATGTCTGCATAAATCTTCTCCTCACTGCACCTCCAGCTATAGGAGCTGACTGGAGGATGGCAGACTGTCTGTGGAGAAACACCAGCATTGAGGGAGAGTTAATCAAACGTATGTCAGCCAGAAAGGCTTCCTACCAAAGAGGGTGAAGAGCACAGGCAGATTCTTCAGAGTCTGCTGTAACCACATGAATGCCTGAGAACCAGCAGTGCTGTCCTCCCAACTAGGTACCAAGGACAGTACAAGGAGCCTCTTTGGGTATGTCTACACTTCAAGCTGGGGTAAGATTTCCAATTCAAGGAGACATGACCATGCTAGTTTTGATCAAGCTTGTGTGAAAACAATACAGTGTAGCCATGGCAACACGAGCAGTGAGAGGGTCTAGCTGCTCCAAGTACGTACCTATGGCCTGGGATGGGCCGTTAGCTCCTCACACTGCTGTGGCTACCCTCTATTTTTAACACGCTAGCTTGATCAGAGCTAGCACAAGCATGTCTCTTGGAGCTGACTATCACACCCCCAGCTCGAAGAGTAGGCATACCCTTTAAGGGAACTTCAATAAATCTACCTCGACCCTAACCTGTGTGGGCATCTTTTCAAGGGATGAAATGAAATTTACTTTCCATTCGCGTTCAGTGTTGGGCTTCCCCTGCTATTCCTTCACAGATTTAACTTCAACTCTTGTTGGGTGGGTGAGATGGGAATTCAACTGCTCTTCAGTCAACCATGGGCTTCCTTCCATACATAACTGATCTTAGGTGTATGCTGGAGGAGCCACTGCCTACTGGATGGTAAGGGAATTCCCTCTCTTTGTATTACAGATTCACAGAATCTGTGCTACACCCCAGCTATTAAACAGTCTTTTGGAGGAACCCCTTCAGTGTGGCAGACCCCCAAGGGGCTCACTCTTCATTCAGGGTAGGCCCGGGAGCCTCACTGTCTCTGAGACTGAGCCTCTGTCCTCCAGCACTCCTGCTTCATGCAGTGAGTTTTTCCCAGTGAGTCCAAGTGAAATAACTGCTGGTTAGAGGCTTGTGCACTCTTCAAGGACCGATGCACCTCAGCATGTATTTGCAGTGACACCAGACAGTCTATTCAAAACAGTAGGTTTATTAGTCAACTGGAACACAGCCTCTGAAGTCCCTAGCACAGAGAAGTGAAGGTCAAAATAATAGTCCATCTGGCCAAGCCAAAGCAATCCACCAGCCAAGCTGTAATGGATTTCAGCTCTGTCTGTCTCTGAACCCTTAGTCAGTTCCAGATGAGAGAAACCAGCTTCTTCTAGAAGCCCAGTCTTTATCCCTTGCTAGTCACCTCCCAGTCCTTTGTCTCCAGGCAAGGCTGTGCTGAGTTCACAACCTCACCTGCTGGAGCTTACTGCTGTTGAGTGTCGATTGTTCAGTTGTTAGGGCTTCTGTTGTCCATTTGGCCGCTCTGTTGATCTGGGTTGGTTTCAGCCAGTTCCTTAGTGACCCATTTGTTGTGGCCCAGACAGCAAGGTGACACACCTCGTGTACTGCATGCACTGCCCCCAAGAGCAGACTTAAACCTTTTTCCTGCACTAGGTAGCAATGCAAAGTACAGGGGGAAATTGAGGAACATATAGGAGTCATAAAAATATTACAGAAAATTCCCACTTCCTCACAGTTTAACTCTAGGCTTCCCAGTACAAGCCCATTAATTTCAGGTCTGACTTTGAGAAAACATACAGTAACTCCCCGCTTAATGTTGTAGTTATGTTCCTGGAAAATGCGACTTTAAGCAAAATGATGTTAAGCTAATCCAATTTCCCCATAAGAATTAATGTAAATAGTGGGGGTTAGGTTCCAGGAAAAAAAATTTCACCAGACAAAAGACTTTATATCTATACACACACAGTATAAGTTTTAAACAAACAATTTAATACTGTACACAGCAATGATGACTGTGAAGCTTGGTTGAGGTGGTGAAGTCAGAGGGTGGAAGAGGGTGAGATATTTCCCAGGAAATGCTTTACTGCTGAATGATGAACTAGCACTTGGCTGAGCACTCAAGGGTTAACGCATTGTTGTTAACAGTAGCCTCGCACTCCAAAAAGCAGCATAAATGGAGGGAGGAGAGACAGCATGGCAGACAAACAGAGACACACGTGTGTGAGAGAGAGATGCGCATTGCCTCTTTAAGTACGCTGATCCCACTCTAAGTACACTGCCTTTTTAAGTAGATCAGCAAGTTGAGACAGCAGCTGCTGCCGGCTCCCTCCGTCCTAAGCCTTGTCGTTCCCCCCCCCACACTCTATAGAGATGGGGTAAGTGGGGGGCAGGAGCGGGGGGGGGACACCCTGACAGCCCCTCCTCTCCCTCCCCCCTTACCACAGCAAGCAGGAGGCTCCCAGGAGCAGCTCCAAGGCACATGGCAGTGCGGGGAGAGACAGCTGAACCGCCCGGCAATTGCTAGCCTGCTGGGCGGCTGCCGCACAGAGAATTTAGGGGAGCAGGAAGCTGATGGGGGGCTGCCGGTCCACCCTGGGTCCAAGCCCCCACCAGCTAGCTGCAATGGGCTTCTCTTTCTGCAAGCAGTGGACAAAGCATGTGGCTGCCAAACAACATTATAAGGGAGCATTGCACACCTTTAAACAAGCATATTCTCTAATTTATCAGCAACATAACAGTGAAACAACGTTAATCGGGGTGACTTCAAGTGAGGAGTTACTGTACTGTATTTTGGGTGGAGGAGCTGTTGTTCTATCCCTCTTCCTCTCCCTGCCACTATCTTCTTCACTCCCTCAGTCTCCTGCACCACATTGGTTTCCCTCTGGCTCCTCACACTACATCATCCCCTTTAGTCTCCTGCTCCTCCCCCATTCTCCTGCAGCCCCTAAATCTATCTCCTGCTCCCTCCTCAGTCTCCCCATGCATGCTTTTGTAGTGTCATCACGGCTTTCACATTCTCTGTGTCCTATTGGGGCGTCCTCTCTAGCCTCTCCAACCATGGATTGGCAGCCATTTTGCCTCTGGGCATGTCTTTGGTCTCATTGAAAAGTAGGAGGTGGCAGTCTTCTTTATTAGTGATCGTCTCAGTGCCTCATGCAGATAGATTGTAGTGAAATAGCAGCCATCTTGATTGGATAGTGCAGGGGTCGGCAACCTTTCAGAAGTGGTGTGCCACATCTTCATTTATTCACTCTAATTTAAGTTTTCACGTGCCGGTAATGCATTTTATTGTTTTTTAGAAGATCTCTCTCTATAAGTCTATATATTATATAACTAAACTAGTGTTGTATTGTAAAATAAACAAGGTTTTCAAAATGTTTAAGAAGCTTCATTTAAAATGAAATTAAAATGTTGATCTTACACTGCCAGCCCGCTCAGCCCGCTGCTGGTCTGGGGTTCTGTTCACCTAGGCCGGCAGCGGGCTGAGCGAGGCCTGCGGCCGGGACCCCGGCCGGCAAGGGTCCGTCAGCCAGAACCCCAGACCAGCAGCGGGCTGTGCGGGGCCGGTGGCCAGGACCCAGAGGGCTGGGGGCAGAGGGCTGGAGTCAGGGCTGGGGGCTGGGTATGTGGGGAGGTGTAGGTGTCAGGGCAGAGGGGGGGCTGGGTATGGGTGGGGGTGCCAGAGTCAGGGCTAGGGTTGGGGGAGGATGAAGGAGTGAAGCAGAGGGCTGGGTGTGTATGAGGGAGGTACAGGGCTCAGGGCAGGGGCCTGGGGTGTGTGCAGGGCTCAGGGCAGAGGGTGTGGGGGGGGAGGGTTCGGGGGTCAGGGCAGAGGACTGGGTGACTGCCCCCCTAAGAACTCCCAACCCCACTCCTCCTTGTCCCCTGACTACCCCCTCCTGGGACCACTGCCCCCCAGGACCTCACCCCCTATCTAAGCCTCCCTGTTTCTTGTCCCCAGACTGGACCCTACCCCCTACCTGTCCCCTGACTGCCCCGACCCTTATCCACACCCCCGTCCCCAGCCAGCCCCCCCGGACTCCCATGCCTATCCAACCACTCCCTGCTCCCTGACAGGACCCCCAGAACTCCCGACCCATCCAATCCCCCCCACTCCCTTCCTGCCCCAACTCCTCTCCACACCCCTGCCTCCTGACAGGACCCCCGGAACTCCCAACTCGTACAACCCCCACAGCTCCTTGTCCCCTGACCCCCTCCAGAGACCCCCCACCCTAACTCCCCCTCCCCCAGGACCCTCCTTGCTCCCGGTCCCCTGACTGCCCTGACCCCTATCCACCCCCTGCCCCCTCACAAACCCCGGGACTCCCATGCCCCATCCAACCTCCTCGCTCCCTGACTGCCCCCTCCAGAGACCCCCCCACCCCTAACCACCACCACCCCCGGGATCCCACCCCCCCATCCAACCCACCCTGCTTCCTGTCTCCTGACTGCCCCCACTCCTTATCCAACCCCCGCGGCCCTGGACCCCTTACCATGAGGCTCCACACAGAGCTAGATATGCTGCTCCATGGGAGCACACAGCCCCGCCCCTCCAGTTGAGCGGGGAGCATGTCTGCCTCCCCGCCGAGCCAAACGCTGCCCCGCGGGAGCGCGCAGCCCCCAACCCCCAGAGCGCTGCGCGTGGCGGCAGGGCTCCAGGGGAGGGGCTGGCAGCTTGCTGCGCTCGGCCCGGCGCTCCGGCCCGGGAGCGCGGACCCCGCGGCTTGCCATGCCAGGAGAATGGGGCCATTTGCCCACCCTGTGCGCACGGCTATGCTTCTGCTCCCTGCCCCTGCGGGGGGAGCAGAGGGCAGAGGAGAGCGGGCCGGGCTGGGCAGGATTTTTAATGGCATGCTGGAGTCCCGGCAGGCTCCAGCGTGCCGTTAAAAATTGGCTCGTGTGCCGTCGGTTGCCGACCCCTGGGATAGTGATTGGAGAGGGTGGATGTTTTGAATAAGGTGGACATTTTGAATAAGTTGTTAGTTGGTGGCTTTTAGTTGTTTTCATGAAACAGGTTAAAAAAAAAAAGCAGAATTTCTAAATTCACAATAAAATGATGAGAGTTGACAACACTGAGCCACAGAAGTTTCAAGAGTAACTGAGGTTACTCTGCTGCCCAAATGAAAACTTAGCAATGGTAGACAGCAATTATATAGGAGTCATAAAGCACCAAGATTCAATTCTATGCAAGGACAACTGGTGACAGGTTGAAGTCTGATATTTCATGCCTGGAGCCTCAGAGAGGGTCAGACTCTGAGGCTTTTTTTATATCTTCATGTGGCTATATTTTTCTTTCTCCTTTTTGAACAGTGATTTTACTCCAGATAGTACAGAATGTGCTGCTCTGCAGTGACTTTGCATACAAGAGACTAAGGGCGTACCATTACTTTTCTTGATTCTGGGTTTAAACCCAAATTTTGCCCAGGGAGCCAGATTAGAACTAAATAAGAACTAGAAGAGGGTAATGAATAAACTTGATGCAAATTATCAATGTAATCTGCCATCTGGCCCATATGTTACTTCGCCCTGCACAAACCCTACACTGCTTGGATGGATAGGAGCAGGCATACTTTTTATACACCACCCAGTCCCATGGTCAAACTCCTAAGGTCTAATATCTGATTGTAGTTAAGTTAATCACAATAGGTTCCCTAGGACAGTGATGGTCACAACATCTTTTTGTTCAGTTCTCTATCCTTTCCCCTTCCCTGCTCATGACAACCCATCCATAAGGCTACCAAGGAGATGAGAAAGATAAACGTATTAATCACACACTGGTGTCTGCTGGATAGTAAAGTAACAGTCGCTCCAGTGAGACATGCCTCACAGGCATCTCATATAATCTGCTCATTTAACCATTCCCAGCCCCTCTCTCCCCTGATGTGCAGTCACCCACTGTCTCTGGCAAAGAGAAAAGCCCATCTCCTGAAACAAGAGGAATTTGTTTTTCAGCTGGTAACTAGTGAATCCTGAAGTCTGCACGACCCCCTTGCTCCCTGAGTCACATTAATCACTGCAGCCACAGGCTTGTGTCTATTTTTCTGCCTATTTGTTATAATTTGGAAAAGGGAAAATAAGGAAACTAGAGGCCCCTGGCAGGAACACAATGCAGAGAGACTGAGCAGAAGAGTGGTGAGTGTCTGTGGAATCAGTGTTAGTATTCAGTGAGTAGTGAAGATGCAGGCAACGTCTTTCTCATTGGTGAGGGTCGTATGCTGTCTCTTGAAGCTCAGCAGTTCATTGCACCAGCAGCAAGGTAGTTTATGAAATGTTGCCATCTAAATTCACCTTAATACCACTTCCGTCTCTTACACTCACACAAATATTTTGCAAGCTTTGTTCTACATGTTCTCGCCCTTGTTTTACCATTCAGAACTACAGTTCAGAACAGAGCTAAATGGCTCCCTGTTACAGGAAACAGCAAGCATAGAGACCTATTAATCAGAGCCTATACAGATCATCCTAGTCCACCTTCTTCTTTCTCAGTTGTTAACCTCGTTGTTCCTGGAAGCGGGTATCTTCTTTCCCTTTTTCCTTCCAATTCTCCCAGTGAGGAAGAGAAGAACTTTAAAAATGAATCTGCCTGTTACTGTAGCTAGTTCCTCTTCTAAACTGGGGACTCTCAGATACAGGGTTCTGTTCCCAGGCCATATCACCTCCCTCAAGTTGTCTGCAGTATGGGGTCCATGCTGGTTTTTGGTCTTCTCATAGTGTGCCTTCTGGGGAGCCAGGTGCTGGCTGGCTGGAATTGCAGCCATGTTTCTGTCTTACTCCGGAACCTCATGCTCTGATTTTATCAGAAAGGATGGAGAATCTTATCACTAGTCTCCAGAATACCTTTAGACGGGAGATCTCAGTAGGCGAGTCCACGGCTGCTATTTTCCTTTATTTACATGGAGAGGAGAAATGTAAATTTAGCTAAACAATAGCCCCTAGCATTGCAGTGTAAAAGTGCAGAGTCATTTTAGAGGAAGTAACGAGAGATTTTTCTGTGTCTAATTTGTCTGTCCTACAGTGGGTTGGCATTCCACTTTACAGAGCACATGTGGTAGAGGCTATTAATGCTTGTTAACCATTCACTCTGCCTTCATAGCTTGTTTGCCATTCACTCCTCAGTCTGACCATTCCGATGTGGTCACTGCACAGGTGGTCAGGAAGTTGCAGCATCGACATCCTAGCAGTCCAGCTATTCAGAAGCTTTGCTTTGACACTAGTTATGTTAGGACATGTATGTCCATTTCTCTGTAGGTGCAATACCAATGGCTGAGAGGTTAGTACCTCTTCCTTGCTTCTAGAACTAAGATACTGTAGCAGCATTGATTTTTTTTTAAAGGTATCAAACTCTTTACCAATGGACAAGGAGGAATTTGGTTCAAAGACATAATCCCACATTTGGGATTTTTATTGGTTGGTATTTGAAAAAAATCTGTGGCTTCCATACCTTATTCTCTTAAGCACTCATTTTGTTTTTTGATGGAAGACATTTTTAAATACCTCAGAGGTAGGTCCAAACATCAGCTATTTCTACTAGCCAGAGGCCTGGTAGGAAGTTATAACATAGGATCTTACGCTTAGCCTTGCTGGGTATGTCTCCACTGCAATAAAAGACCTGCAGCCCTGGTCAGCTGACTCAGGGTCATGGGGCTCGGGCTACGAGGCTATAAAATTACAGTGTAGACGTTCAGGCTTGGGCTGGAACCTGGGCTCTGAGACCCCCACGACGGGGCTGGATCTCAGAGCCTGAGCTCCAGCCCAAGCCCAAACGTCTACAGTTGCGATTTTTAGCCCCACAGCGTGAGCCCAAGTCAGCTGACCCAGTCTCTGAGACTCTGCACCGCGGGTTTTTTATTGCAGTGTAGGCATACCTGTAGGCTACCAAGAATATTTTGTTTAGGGGATGTCCCCTGGGTGTATTTTTATCTCATTAGAATATGGTATTTGTCTCTTCCTATCCTAAACTGTTGTGCAGTGTTTCTATGTGCCATTAAATAGTTGCCAAATTCCACCCCAGAGGTAGCTGCCTCAGTGGTGAGGTGAGGTTGTGAAAATAATAGTTTGTAAGTACATCCTTCAGGATCAAAGGTGCTATCTGAATAAATGAATGCAAGAAATCGGTAGTACTTATCAAATAGTATAAATATTTATAAATTCTTCCCTTTATTTAAAGCCTGAGACCTTTCCTCTCATTTTTGGGTGTCACTTTTTACTATCTAAACAGCAGCAGTTTGTGGGAGACCTCATGACAGAAGAAAAGTTATCCATCACACACACTTTCTCTCCCCAGGACTAACATCCACTGGTTTACTCCCCAAGAGAGAAGTGGATACAATTTGGCAAATGTTGGTATTCGTGTTTAAATTTCCCTTTTTGCCATCTCCTGGGCATGTGCAGATGTAGGCACATAAGTCAAAGTGCGTGGGTTGTGTGAAGGAACTTGCCCATGTGCAGCACTGCACTTACTCGTTTCCTTTGACACTGAGTTAGTGTAATAGCCGGTGCTCAGGCAGTTTTATCACTTGTGTATATAAAACCTGGGTCATGTTCCAGATTAAAGATGGAAGTGCGTGAGATAGATGCCTGTACTAAAGAGACAGGAGTTGTGGTTCATCTCAATATTGAATAATAAGCAAGAAACAGGAAGTGTTTGTCATAAATCTTGACATGTGCATGGGGTTGTTCCTCCCTTACCCTACCCCAGTATTCAATTTTCATCCTGGATTACCAGGCACTTGGTCCATTTCGCTCAGCAGTTAAGAGCAGCTTTTTCATTACGTTCCCTGGGAGGCACTTTATAGAGACGTCCATCCCCCTCTGCCTCATAAATCCACTTTATATTTCAAGCTTGCAACATGGGGATCAGAGGTCTTGGCAAGAAGCAATTATTATAAAGAACCAGTTCTCCCTCTTTTAGGTTACAAAGAGAATATTATGGGGAAAGGGAATTTAGCTGAAGACAAGGAGAGGTCATTTTTGTGAAAGGCAGTGTTCCCTGATTGATGGACAACCACACAGCCTTATTAATGCTCGGTCGTTAAGTGTCCCATAGGGCATGCTAGCATGATGTCACAGGCTAACAAAACCTGCTGGTTACTACAAAAATAAACGAACAGAAGCAATAGACTGGGAGTTCTGTAAACTCATAAATATTTCCAGGCACAAACACATCTTGTGGGCAAATTTGGGTTTGGTTTTTGTTTTTTTGTTTTTTTAATATTTCTATCGTTTTAAATGAACAGCCTCTAATTACAGTGATTTGCTAGCTACCTGGGGACCTGATATTTGAGCAGGGTGTAATGCTTAGGAGAGATTGATTAGTGAAGCATAATTCAATTGGGGGATTTTGATAATGATATCGCCACCCAAGAGAGCCAAGTCTGAGCAATTATACGGATCCTCAGAACCCTCCTGATTGAATTGTATAATTTCAGTAGTCAGTCTCCCTGTCAACGCCCCTCTCCCCCCCACCTCTGTGTCTCTCCATCCTTTAAGCTTTGAAGAGATCTTCTAGAGGCCTGTTTAAAGGGGAAAAGATACTTAGTAAGAATTACCCTCTCTACAGAGTAATCCCATGGTGCAGACACTAAAGAGTAGGCAGTAGTGCACCACCCATGGAGAAAAATGTGGCCATCAGATCCTATCTCTATATCCCACCCTGCCCTGGCCTAAATTTACAACATCAGCCCTAGCTTTGAAGGAGGAATTGATTGTGGTATTTTTAGCTGAGCAGTCAGACTTTGCAAATACTTTTATTCGTGTGTGTTCCTTTGGGGGTATGCGTGTGCGCACACAGACTCTTACACATGAGCTTTGTTTTTAACATGTACTCTTTGCTGGGCATTGGAAGCCCGAGAACAGGCTGAGGGCCCTCTCTGAGGCTGTGCTGCCTCCCTCTCTCTGACAGCTGCGTGTGGACACTAGGCCTTTGACATTTAGAAAAATCTCAGAATCTAAAGCAAGAGGCAGAAAAGAAAATATTTTCTTGTGTAAAGGTCAGAGCCGACTGCTTTAAAAAATGGTTTTGAAATTGGTTTGTTGGACTGTGACAAGATTTAACCATACTAATGGATGGAGAGACCATGTGATCTGGGGTAGGCAGAAAAAGAGAACCCCTGCAGTAGACTGGCTGAGGAAGCTATAAAAAGTAAATCATGCAAACTAAAGAACTTGAATTAGGGTTTTTTTTATGGCTTACAGGAGAGCAGGTGTCATGTCCAGCTAGGGAGCTGGCATACAGGTTGTGCAGTGGTCTATGATAACACTGCTGAGTGATGTGGTATTAGGTGGGGTAAGAATGTTGCAGAGTTCCTAAGAGATGCCCAGGTCGGTGCCAGAGGAGTTTTATAAAGTGAAAAGAGTGCCATAGAGCCCTGAATAAAGGAGGGTAGGTAGTGTGGGGCTCCCCGGCTTAGACACAGCAGAGCTGGGACCTTGACGTATGAAAGGTAGTGCAGCAGGAGGTTCCATCTTGTGAGTATCAACAGATGAGTATGATACCAGGGGGTGAGGAGGGCAGAGCAGGTGTCTTGGTGGATGAGTCCATAGCACACGAGGGAAAGAGTCATGGGCTGAAGAGAACGGTATGGAGAGCGTCATAGATCCATGGGTATTAGGCTTCACAGTCCTGCCCCCTGCCACATACAGGATTGTTCCCTGCAATGTATTCAGAGTCTTGGTCTGTTAGGAGGTCACACAGCAGGTGATTCCACAGAGTGAGAAGAGCAATGCAGACATCTTAGCAGATGAGATGAAGCAGCCTAAGTAGCTTCCCTGAGTAAATGTCACTGGGGCAACAGGTTACTTGTTCATTAAAACACCTAATAAAACGTAGCCTTGAAAATAAAGGTGCCCCATTCACTTTGGAGTATTGCAGAGTTTCATCTGCACAATAAGAAAGTTCCTCACTGTGTCAAGGGGGTAGAGAGTCACTCTGCCAATCCGGTTCAAGCAGCACATCCTCTTAGGCCTTAACCCTTTGTATGAAAACTGTCACTCTGTGAGGACCCTGTAGCACACACTGCATACACGCGTCTGAATGCTCAGAAGTGTGTTCCTCCTACATCGTGCATCTATTTTGTACATCACCCATGGATAGAGCAGTGGATTTTCCTATGAAAAGGAGGTGATTGCCCCACTTGGTGGTGAAATCCTGAATTGTATCAAACATCATGATGGGATTTTCTCCTCTTCTCCCTTTCCCCCACCCTTGTTCTCCCCTGCTGCTTCTCCCCCCAGCCAATCTTCTTCTGCGGCCTCTGTAGCCCAGCTTCCCTCTCCCCTGCCTCCCTCTCTTCACAGCACTCCAGGGGTGCAGCGGAGGCAGAGGGCAGTGATGTGTTTAAGAGTCATTCATTTGTCAGACTTTCCCACTGCAAGGTGGGAAACGGGGGCAGAGGACACTGGCCAACACACTATGGGGTCGGGTTTGTTTGTGGCTGCGAGCTTTTGAATGTGCTTGTGGTGTTTGCCGAAACAATGCTTGGTTCTCTTTCCCATGTGTTGGCCAGCATTCTGTCACTGTGTCTGACCCAGGTGTTGTGTGACCTCTTGCCACCAGCTGGTTGGTCTACTAAGAACTGATGACAGTTCACGCCAAGTTTGACTTTATAGATTTTCGTACATTATTTTAATTTTCTAGTTGCAAAAGTGTTCCTGGGGATGGGGAGTGTGAATTGCTGTCCCTGTCCCATACATCCATCTGAACCATTTGAGTGTCTTGTAAACAGCGAAACAAAATGTTATCAGACCTTTAACAACATCATCACCAGGCTGGAGAGAGAAATTTCAGCCCAGAAGATCACTTTTTTGGAAAGTTTATAAGTAACAAAGGCTGAGACAGAAAGTGTAATCTCGACCATACCTGTAGCAACACTGGCACAGTCGGAACCAATGTATATGTCCTGCTGAAGTGACAACGACGAGTGATCCTCCTTTGTACTTCACACATCGCTGCATCACTTACAAACACCAGCATGGTCCTGGCCGCTGCCAGGGGTGACCTCCTAAGAAGGAGACGCTTTACTTTTTGCAGCAT
Source organism: Mauremys mutica (assembly GCF_020497125.1). NCBI lineage: Eukaryota > Metazoa > Chordata > Testudines > Geoemydidae > Mauremys > Mauremys mutica. The sequence goes on along the minus strand of NC_059082.1, from coordinate 74,730,787 downwards.
TAGTGTCGCTGGGTGTTGTGAGCATAGTCTGCTTTAGATCATTATTGTGCCATGCGTGAGGGCGATGCCTGCTGGAGGTGAGAGGAGCTAATGTTTGCTTTCCTGTGATGCTCACGTTACAGACTCTTAGCCTCTCTGTAAGTGCAGCGATTGAATGCATACAGGCATTGCTCTTTTTCTAGGCCTGCAGCAAGACTGATCATCCTGGCATTCATGAGAGGAGTGGGGTGGGAGAGGCTACTCTACTCTGACCCTTCTCCACTTTCTGTGCCTTTCCTAATGCCAAAATAAATCTGCAGCTTGAAACACAGATATTGACTGAAGTGTTTGGCTGCAGATGGAATGAGCAGAATGCGAGACAAATAGAAAGTTTATCCTGTGACTGAAAGGGAGCCAGCAGCTCCCTCGCTGGGCTGCTCACCTCTCTCGGGCATTCACTTTCCATGATTAGCTTTAGATCCCACTCAAGCCTTCATCTCCTGCACAGACAGATAAATAGAGTGGAACAAATGGAAAGGGCACACAAGTTCCAAGGTACCTGGTTCTCTTAAAGGACTGAGTGCTGACACAAGGCTTTATCTGTAATGCAAGTCTCTGCCTTCAAAAAAATATATAAAAAACTATAAAGCCTTGAATAATTTACCAATTTCCAGAGTTAAAAGGAAGATTTATGATGTTTTCTTCTGACCGGGAACAGCTAATCTTGTCTCTTATGGAAAAGCAATTGTACTAAAGACTCCTTTCTCTGAGGAGGTTGAAAAGTGACTGCTGGAAGTTCATGTCGCCGCATAGTAGACGGATCCCACTTGTCCCATTCTTACCACCTGGCCAAAAAGCTGCTTCTGATTTTGTAATCACTCAATAGGGCAATGCACCCTAGAAGTACAAAGCCTAGTGAGGTTCTTGGAACTCTTATCCTGGGTCAGCATGTAGTAGAGGGTGTTTTGCCTCATTTAAATTGCTTTCCTGATAAAGATCCTTCATATTTCTGAATGCAGAATGGAGTGATAATGGAAACAGGCCAAAACTGAAATGTCTGTTCCCCAAAATGTTGGTGGGTTGGATAAAATAGAACCTGGATCTGAACCGCCCTGGCTTTGGTTTTGCAAACCCCAAACAAGCCACCTTGATTTGCCCATTAACCAAAAGTGGCAAAACTAGGCCCATAACTTAGGTATCCTCTTTGACTCGGCCCTCTCAGTGGACCCACATATTCAGTCCAACTCTAAGTCATGCTGCTTTTTCTTACACATCTCTAAAAGTAACAACATACACACGACTATGACTAAGACATTTTCATGGGTTTGGCCCCAGATTAGATTGAGCTGATTTGTAAAGACACATTAGACATTTTTTTTCCTCCCATCTGCCATCACTACTGAGCAGATTTAAGGTTCTTTAGGTCCCCTATGCATTTCCTTGCCTGACCATATTTGGCCTTTTTAAGTTTGGCTTTAACTCCGAATCTCCTGGCTTTTTAATGCTTGCTTTGATGATAATTGCATTCCTGTAATGTCAGTAATTTAGGGTAAAATACATGTCCTCTCAACCTTAACCCTATCATAACAGTGTTTTTGTCTGGCAATTTCCTTGTTTGTCTGGGGATTATTTTTTAGTACATAATAGCGTATGTGAACACTAAGAAATGCAAAGAGAATGTTGCGTGATATTTCTTGTGATTTGAAAATACTAATTATCAACTTTAATTCATTTTTATTTCAACGTTTATGTCCAGATTCATTGGTACACTCTGGCTGCTTTATGTCACCGTAGAGCCGTACAGAAGCAACCAAAGTGTACTGGCAAGTTAAGCCAATGAGTAAACTGCTTTGATTCACCAGGACCAGAGCACTAAAAAGAAGCAAGATTGTTCAACCCCAGTTTCTTCTTTCCTCTTGTTCTCCAAATTCCTGCTGCCTCTCGCATCTTCCCACATGGTCCTGCACACACGTCCCAATTTTTCTCTCTCTCCTTCCCTGCACAGTCCCCTGCACATACACACACCTGTTTCCTCACTCTCAACATTTTCCAGGATGAACATCCTGGTTTCTTCCTCCCTCCTGTGGTGTGTCAGGCAGATTGGATGCAAAGACTAGTGGCTGAAAAGAAATATTTACGATTATTATGGTCATTTTTTCCATTATTTTTCATAAATGATAGTTTGTGTCAGCTGAAGTGAGTAGGTAAAATTTTCTCCTCCTTTTCTCCCATTGTTCTCATTAAGACTGAAGTTACAAACTGAGCTTAGTTAAACTGCTCTCTTTAAAAGCAGGTACCACCTCCTATTGTTCCCAATCAGGGAAGATGGTGTCCCTCTGTGCTGTCAGGAGGCCAAGGAACCCTCAGTCTTGTTGAAAACAGTTGGAGATGACCATGGACATTTTGAAAGAATTAAGCTCTTTATGGAATTTTCTGTAGTAGAACATTATTATTCTGCCTCTGCTGAATCAGAAACTTTCAGAATAATGGGGGACAAGTGACAATTAATGCTCAGTAAATAAACAAGTATTCAAAGTAGCTTGCGCACAAAATTTCACCGAGTTCTAACTATACAGAGTTTTGAAACATTTGGGTAATTCCATTACTGAGCTCATAAGGAACAAATAAACAGTCTGACAATGGGAGCTAAACTTCTTAAAGACCTACATGGGTTTTCTTGTAAATTCTCAGAAAATTAATTCTGTGCCCAAAGAATAAGGGCAATAATTTGGGGGAGGAGGAGACACTGTATTTTTCATACATAGCAAAGAGAGTTGCAAAATTCAACTCAGCCTTGACTATAAAGACACAACTGGTGCCTCCATAATATTTGGATCTTCCTCTCACCAGCCTAAACTTTAGTGTTTCAGGTCCCATCGAGCCAGATCCAACACCCATGGGCTTGGATTTGCAAAACCAAAATCTGGCCTCCTCGGCACAGCTCTGATTGATAGCATCTGGCCTATGGTCTAATTCAAGGCTGTGTGAGAGCTCCACACCGTGCCTGGGCTTGTGCATAGATTGCAAATGCATATATCCCTCACTGACCTAGTTCCCTTTCTCTCTGTCATTTGCCAGTTTTTCATCTTTCCCAGTCTCTTCAATTTGTCCCTATCTGACCCAGTTTCACCGTGGATGCTCAGAAAGCAAGGCGGGCGGCTCCGCTAAACAAAGGATTAAGGCTCTAAACTTCGCCATCTGGAGTAGTTCATAAAGAGAAATGAACATTAAGCTGAACTGAAGTGGAAGAGCTTTAAACAAACTCTTAATTTACTTTTCCACTATAAAATCTTGTTTAAATCCCCTCCCCGGCATTGGTGTGACAGGGGCTTTCCTCTGTGCCTTGCACGCTTCACAATCAGAAGTGACATTTACGTGAGAAGTTCATAATGAAATTAATCCTGACTCCTGAAAACATGAAATTGGAAACAAACAGATCCCCGGGGCCTTTGGTGCTTCCCTGACATTATTGCTGCCCTTCTGGCAGGTGAAGATACATGCTGCCTGCGCGCACAAACACCCACAGCTCAAGGCATTGATATCCCTTTTGAGAGAGGGCGGTTCCACCTGAGCTGCTTCAGGATTGCCCTTCTGCTGCATAGACAGTGGATAGGGAATGTCCTGTTACCGAAGCCGGTTGGACTGTTAGGCAGTGCTTGTGTTGCCTCTAGCTTTGCTTCATTAAGGGGGTAGATGAGGAGCAGTGATCATTCCCCAAAGGGAAATGTCTGGGGAGAAAAATTTGAATTTCCGTTGTGATAGTTTTGCTGGTTTATTAATAAACAAGCAGATTTTGTGCTGCCTGTGGCATGAGGGGCTCTCAAAGCTCCCTTTGGCTCCTTTTGCATTTTGCTTCTTTATCCTTTTTATAACCTATGTTATGACGAGAGGAGATTTTCCCCATGTATTGGGATTCCACCCTTCTATGTGTGTGTCTCTGGAATAATTTCTCCCGTCAGCAAAGCACCTGGGTATGTGAAGCAGGGCTGTCTATACTGTGATAAATAACTCACGGCACTGAGTCTCAGAGCCCAGGCGCCAGGGCCGGCTCTAGGCACCAGCAAAACAAGCTGCTGCCTAGGGCGGCAAAATATAGGGGGCGGCAAAAGGCTGGGGCTGGGGCCCCAGCTCATCCTGCCGCTGTGAGCCGAGGAGCGGCCCGTCCCCTGCAGCCGGGCAGGGCCGCGCTACCGGCTCCGCTTGGGGGAGAGGGGGGGCCCTTACCGGTAGCGCGGCCCCGCCTGGCTGCAGAAGACGGGCCCGCGCCTCCTCCGCTTGTTCCCCGGGTCCTAAACAGCCCAGCAGCAGCTTGTCTGGGGGCGGGGCTGAGCCCCGCCCCGCTCAGAGCCGCGTGGTCAGGGGGCGGGGCTACAAGCTCCAGGCCGAGCGGAGACAGCTGAGTTTAGCCTGGAGCTTGCGGCCCCGCCCCCTCCCCACGCGGCTCTGAGCGGGGAAGAGCTCAGCCCCCTCCGGAGCCATGCGGCTGCCGCGCGGTGAGCCGGGGGTAAGTACCCGGGGCAGAGGGTGGCTAAGGGGCAGGGAGTCCCGGGGACACTCAGGGGGCAGGGTGGGGGCACAGGTTCTGTGGGGGGGGGTGGTCAGGGGCCAGGGAAGGGGGGTTGGATTGGGGGGGGTCTCAGGGAGGTGTTTGTCAGGCATCCCCCGACCCCATTACCCCCCAGGCCCAGCCCTGACCCCCAGCTCCAAGTCCAGCCCCTCTGAGGTGGGCACCCCCCCAAACCCATCCTCCCCACCCAGCCCTGACCCCCAGCTCTGAGCCCAGCCCCTCTGATCCAGACACCCCCCTCACCCCATTCCCCCCACAGCCCTGACCCCTAGCTCCGAGCCCAGCCCCTCTGATCTGGACACCCCCTGACCCCATTCCCCCCACAGCCCTGACTCCCAGCTCCGAGCCCAGCCCCTCTGATCTGGACACCCCCTGACCCCATTCCCCCCACAGCCCTGACCCCCAGCTCCAAGCCCAGCCCCTCTGATCCGGACACCCCCGACCCCATCCCCCACTGCCCTGACCCCCAACTCCGAGCCCAGCCCCTTTGATCCGGACACCCCCCTCACCCCATTCCCCCCACAGCCCTGATCCCCAGCTCCGAGCCCAGCCCCTCTGATCCGGACTCCTCCCTGACCCCATTCCCCCCACTGCCCTGACCCCCAGCTCCGAGCCCAGCCCTTCTGATCCGGACACCTCCCTGACCCCATTCCCCCCACAGCCCTGACCTCCAGCTCCGAGCCCAGCCCCTCTGATCCGGACACCCCCGACCCCATTCCCCCCACTGCCCTGACCCCCAGCTCTGAGCCCAGCTGCTCTGAGGTGGGCACCCTCCGACCCCATCCCCCCACCCCAGACCCCCAGCTCTGAGGCGAGCCCCTCTGAGCCAGACAACCTCCGACCCCATCTCCTCACAGTCCTGAGCCCAGCCCCTGTGAGCCGGCACCCCCAGAGCCCAGCTCCCCACCCAGCCCTGGGCAACAGCAGCACCACCTCCAGGCAGTGACAGCCCATTGGCACCAACCATCACCATCACCCAGCAACAGCCCATTTTGTAATTGCAAATGTATACAGACCAGTAAAGCATTTAATGTTTTTAAATAATGTATTTGGTGTATTTTCAAATTATTACAAATTAATTTTCACTAGTTATTTTTTACATTTCCAAATACATGTTACTATAGTATTGCAACTTCTTTTTATGGAAGGGGCCCCCAAAATTGCTTTGCCCTGAATCCTCTGGGCGGCCCTACCCAGTGTGTGTGAGGAGCCGGGGAGGGAGGGAAACGGGGTCCCCTGGAGCCGAGCCCGGGCTGCGATGGTGGCGAGGGGCTCCTGGAGTGTGTAAGGAGGTGAGCAGCCGACTGGGTTCGTCGGTGCTGAGCAGGTAGCCCCGCAGCCGGAGATCCTCGCCTTCCCTCCTGCCAGGGCTGGGCCAGGGCACCGTGAGGCTGAAGAGCAGCAGGTCCAGGGGGCTCTCCAGGTCCTTGGCCGCCAGCATGTCGGGGGTGAGGGCGGTGAGCGCGAACTGATCCACCTTGGCCACCAGCAGTGCTGCGAAGCCCAGGGAGGGGGCCGTGTTCTTTGCGCCACCCCGTAGCCGTGCTGCCACCTGGAAGTACTCCCGCTCCGTGCTGCCCAGCAGCTCCACCCGCATGGGGACAGAGTCGCAGCTGGGCCAGGGCTCGGCTGCAGTGTGCTGGTAGCGGATCCCACATTTGGGGGGGAGGCCAGTGCTGGGGCAACAGGGGGTGTGAGTGGGGGGTACTGGTGGGCGGGGGGGGGCTCATGTCTGGGGGCGGGGGGGGCAGCCAAAAAATTTTTTGCTTGGGGCGGCAAAAAACCTAGAGCCGGCCCTGCCAGGCGCTTGGCTTGCAGCGCTATGAAATTGCAGCGTAAACGTTCGGGCTAAGGCTGGAGCGTAGGCTCTGAGACCCCACTAGTTGGCAGGGGGGTGTGTCTTGGAGCACGGGCTCGAGCCCAAGTCTGAATGTAGACACTGCAATTGTATAGCTCCACAGCCCGAGCCAGCTGACCTAGGCCAGCTACAGCCATGCTCTCAGTCTTTTATCGCAGTGTAGACGTACCTGAACTAAGGGGGCTAGTTAAAGGTAGATCATTGGTTCATTGAAAATATGTCTCCTTATCCTCCGAGAGAGGAGGGGCTTAAGGACTTTGATTCTTAATGGAGAAAGAGCTCTTTGAATATTTCCTGCCTCCCAAGACCAGGCTATTCAAAGATTTCTCTTCTAAAGCATCCCTGGTTCTGCAGTTTCTGCTGTGACTGCATGTGTTAATTGTTCAGACCCTTTAAAGTTTGTTTTCAAGATATTTTAAACATTCTTCCTACTGCCTTATAATTCATTATTCATTTGAGGCTCACACGGGGGGTATTGTTCAGAGATTTTGGAAATGCAGAACTTAATAATGGTCCAATTAAATCATGTGTTGAACACCTGCTCTGCAGTAGATAACGTTACTTTGATTAGAATAAGATGCACACTGAAGGAGACTCCATAGCGAGAGTGCTAGAATTCGTCCGCATTTGGCATGAAATAAAACCCTACTGTATTAACAATTTCTTTTCCTTTTCCCCTCCCTCCACCTCTTCCTTCTCCCTTCAGGCCTCCAGCTCTTCTGGTGGGAAGATGCAACTTCTGGAAACTGAATTCTCTCTCACAATCCGTGAGCTCATTGAGCTGCACCTGCTGCACCAGGACAGCATACCAGCATTCCTCAGCGCTGTAACCCTCGAACTCTTCAGCCGGCAGACCTGTGCTTAGCCCTCACTGAATCACAGCCTCGCACGTTGGACGTGTGACTATCATTGTTTCACCACTGACCAGCCTGGTGCAGTGGAAAGGGGATCCATGAGCTAGCCATGCCAAGTTCTTTTTGTTTCTTCTGCTGCATTCGGTTGCTTCCAATTTCTTTTCAAGTCCCCTCTCTCCTTTTCTCCCCAAATGCTTCATGTCTGTTTAAAGAGGCAACCAAGGAGTCTGAATGAAGAAGGCATTTCCTGCTTCCTCCTGAGCTGGAGTCACATTCCTTTGGCCCAAAGTCCAGTTACTCCTTGACAATATTTGTCCAACCCAAAGGCCTATCTTTTTTTATGTTGATTTTACTAACCAATCTCTCTGACAGCTCTCAGCCCACCACACACATGCAGATTTCCACAGTAATATTTCCAGGGGAGAGCATGTATAACTCCAGGTCAGAGTTCCCTCTTGCCAACTCCCTACCCCCTATTTATGAACATTGAGACCTTTTTATTAAATTGCCAGCCTCTTATGTAGCCAGTCTCAACAGGAGTCGCTGTCAGGAAGAGCATGAGAATGCCAGCTTTGGGGAGCTCACAGCTGCTCAAGTCCCAGCTTCTTGCAGGACGATCCTGTTGAATTGGGTCTCAACCTCTCCCAACTGAAAGCTCTTTAAAACAGAGACCACAGGCTCTAGGGGAGATGACAGCTCAAGCTGCCACCAACTAATGAGGACTAAGGGTTGCCTTCTGGGAGTGCAGGACATTTGTGGAGGACTGGAGTCACGGATGGATAGTTGGGCCCTTTGGATACAGCCTGCTCTCATAGACAGCTCGCTGATCAATGCGAGTTGACAGTCTTTCAAGACATAAAACTTTGCGAGGTCTAGTCCTTCATAACTCCGGATCCTGGTTTGCCAGAACTCAGCACCCGTCTCTCTTTCTCCCTCTTGTGCTGTATGCCCAGTGCTTAGATGTCGCTTGAGTGCTTTTCCTTCCTTGCACAAGACTCTCAGGGGTTGCTTGGCTTATCTCAGGAACACAGGGAAAGGAGCAGGGAGTGGATGGCCTCTTTGTGGTCTATTCACTGAATTGCTGTTTCGTAGCCCAGTGTCCATAGCCGGGGTTGTCACCTTCTTGTATTACTGGGTGTAACTCCCACCACCACCTTTCTCTCCTGACTCTGCTGAGGGATCTTTCTGACAGCTCTGAAATCTTGTACTATGATGGAGGGGGGTTGGTTTGTTTGTTTTTCAGAATAAAGTGTCACTTCCCCGTCTGGGTGTATGCTTCTTTTATTGAGCGTTTGCACCTCCATGGCGTCACTGGTATCCATTTGATAATGGATGGTCAATCAGTGATGCTTGGGTTGATTTTACCACAGGAAGGGAGGGCGTATTACCCAGCCCTTCGGTTCTCCAGGCACATCTCATCAGTGCCAGAAACGATACTAGCCTAGGACATTATACAACAGAGATTTCTGCCAATACAATGGCTTCCCCTTGCCATCCCATTATACTTTATTCCGTAACCCTGTGGGAAGGCAGTACCGCATCTCTTCTCAGCAGGAATCATATAGGAAACTAGTCCTGAGGACAGTCACAGCAACTCTAGCCCCAGTCTTTCCCCACTGAAGTAACTATAGCAAACAAAGTTGGCGCTACAAGCACAAGAAGAAAACAGTTGCTCCAGACCCAGCTTATCATAAGTGATGGAAGGTGCAACTGCTATGAAGGGATCACAGCTCTCCCATTTGCACAGTGGTTGCAGGCAGTTAGCGTAGCCATTTGAGTGAAAACCAATAGCAAAAGTTTGCCATTTTCTCTGCTGCTCGGAGAAGTCCTGGTTGAAGATGGATTGCCTGGCATTCTGTGCCAGGGGAATGCTGTCTGCTTCGTATGCGCAACATGGAACCGAGAGTCGCCTTCATCAGTCATGGGGAAAATGAATCATGACATCAACCGCACTCGACTTCTCGGCCAACATAATAGCGGAGCCTGGCTGCTTCTGGAAATCTTTCTCCTGGCTCCTTGCAGGAGAAATGAAGTAATTAATAAGTTTACAATAAACCCACTATCTTAGCGAAACAGAGGGGATGTGAGAAGCAGTGCTGGATACTGGCAAGGGAAGGGAGCCTCCTGCCCATTAGAAAGTTGCCTCGCAAGGGTGAATGGATAATAGGCTGGGTTAGAAGAAATATCTCTCTTCCGAGACTCCCTCAGTGTGGGGGGGAGACATTGAGATGAATTGCTGCTTTGAGCCATGTGTTTCCAAAGAAGCTAGTGTGTTCAACAAGGTTTAATAAACCAGCACTCCAGTGAATCAGAGCCTCTGCCCCTTATTGAACAGGGCTTCTGCCGGGCATCCAGGAGGTACTCGGGTGTCTAAGAGTCTGCTCTCTGCAGACAAGAGCTGGTGGCCAGAGGGCAGTTCATTTGTACACACACTGCCCCTGCAAATGGCATGTATTAGCTCTCCCGTTTTCTTCAAACAACAGCTCTGGCCTTGGCACGCAAGAGGTGCCCTGTTTGGAGGTTCCCCATGGAGCAGGGCCTTGCAAGTGAGTAGCAATTAGCTCTGCATCAGACAATGACCTTTGGGAAACTCAGTTCCTGTGTCGTTTGCTCACTGGTGCGGGAGTGTTCAACGGAGAGTGTCGACTGCAGACAGCTCTACACTGAATGAGAGAGAAGCGTTGTCTAGTGGTTAAGTGTCAGGGATGGGAGTTACGAATTCCGACAGCCTAGTCTTGGCTCTGACGCTGATTTGATGTGGCGCCTTGGACAAACCACTTAACCCCCCTGACTTAGTTTCCTCCTTGTGTAAAGTGAGGTTTATAATGCATACCTATCTCACAAGGGAGCTGGGAGGAATAATTCTGATGCTAAGAATTGCAATGATTATTTATTACACGCTGAGCCACTTGAAGCTAAACTCATCATCTAAGAAGCCCCACTGCTGTGAAATCACACGATGGCATTGCCTCTCTCACTGCATTACTCCTACTAAAAGGGAAGGCAAAATAATCACATAGGCAATAAAAACAGAGGCATGGAATGGGCCCTGATGTACTGTAGCTTTAAACCGCTCCTGGCTCTGTCTAAGTGCCAGGTGTGTCCGAGTCATCACCAGTGAAACTTGGGTCCCGTGTGGAGAGCAGTCTCAAAAGCCTTGGCTGATCAGTAATAAAAGTACAGTCGGAGGGGAGTGGAGGGAGTTTTAACAAGAGTTTATGTATCCCACTTGGGGGTAGGTGCATGCTAGCTGGGCGTGTGTGCTATAAACTGTAAAATATGCATTTTTAATGCACGCCAATGGGGCCTCATGTTCAGAGCACTGATTTGGTGGCAGCTTTGCCTAAAGTTTCTCTTCCTTGAACTGCTTGCAAGACCCTGTGCTTTTCTGCTGACCAACTCCTTCATCCACATACGTGTATAAATATTTGACAGGGAAAAAGAACCTGGAAGTTCTGCCAGAAAGTCCCTGAAAAGCAAGAAGCTCCTAGTTAAGCAGCCAGTCCAAACTTCATGCCTCTCTTAAGAGGGCAAGTTGCACCTTTGGAACTTCAGCCTTAGACTCTGGCTTTGTGGGGTTTTTTTGGTTCTTTGTTGGCTTGGGAGTTTTTGCTTTGTTTGTGCACTGGGCGGTTGGCTTTGATAAAAGCATATGCCGGAGAAAAGAGGAGTCTAAACTGCTGGAACGTTCCAGTTCCGATCACTGGCTCATGAAACCTAATTACAGATCACATTTGTTTGGATGTGTGCTGCAGGAGAATATCGGGGTAGGAGAGGCTGGGGAAAGAGGGCAGTGATCAGGACCAAAGGAAATGGAGGAGGTGAGGGAGGCAGCAGTGGGGGAGGTGGTGAAGGGAAAGGTGGGGCAGCACGGCTGGTGAGGATGATGAGGGGGTGGCAGGGTGGGGATGGTGAGGAGCAGGAGGATGGGACAAGCTGAGGAGGGTGATGGGTGGTGAGGTGTGGAAGAAGCGAAGAGGAGCGATGATGAGGGGCAGGAGAACCTGAGGGGCACGGCAGGTGGGTGAGAGAAGCTGATGAGGGGAGCGGTTGGTGATGAGTGGGGTGTGAGGAGGAGCTGGAGGATAGTGGGGAGGGGAGCGGGGCTGTGGGAGATGGTTAGGAGGAGGGGAAGATGGGGATGATATTGGGGGCAGCAAGGCAGGGTTGGTGAGTGGGAGAATGGGGGAAGTTGTGGGGTGGTAAGGGAGGGGTTGGTCAATAGCAGGGGATGGTGAGAAGATGATGAAGTGGGGTGGTGGGAATGGGACGGTGAGGAGGTGTTGAAGGACAAGCTGGGGGACGAGGCGGGCATTAGGTCAGGGGTTGTGAGGAAGAGGAGAGGTGATCAGAGGAAGGTGGAGGAGGAGGAGGATGGGGTCAGCAGACCATGGATGGTGACGAGCAGGAGAATGGAAGAAGCTGGGAAAGGATCCATGATTTGTAAATTAAGAGGAGAAAAACAAACTAAACGAAGGCTGTGTCTACACTTACACTGCTACAGCAACATGGCTGAGCTTCAGTACAGACACTTATAAGAGTAACCAGTTCTCCTGTCACTGCCACCTCCCTGAGAGCCAGTAGCTAGGTCAGGGGAAGAATTCTTCCATTGACTGAGCCCTGGCTATGCCGGGGGTTAGGTTGGCTTAACTGAGTGTGGATTTTTCATGCCTGTGAGAGATGTAACTTTTCAGGGTAGACCAGGCCCTAAATGCTCCTACTGTCCTGGGAGATCTGGGGAAATCAGCCATTCCAGGCTTGGCCTCTCCCAACAGGAGACAGAGTCTGTGTAGGGAACAATGGAGGAATATTGGCTGAGGGAGGCTCGCTAACTCCAGTCACTGCCTCTCCCAGCAGGGGCCACCAGTGAGGATGGTTTGGGACGGGTCACTAGCATTGGGAAAGCTCAGTCACTCTTGCCCAATCCTCTCACCCTGCTGTCCCAGCCCCTCTCCGCAGAAGTCTCTGAGAGAAGTGGGGTGAAATGCATCAGCCATTGCTGAAGTGCACACAGTGGATGCCAGTCTCCAGCTGCATTTGTTGCCGTAGAGATCAAGTTGGAGAATACTATTTTCTGTGCAGTGGTTGAAACAGCCTGAATTTTACATCCTGTCTCATTCCCCACCCTAAGAATTTAAAAGTCTCTCTGAGTCTCCAATTGGGCTAATTCTGCAAAGGGCTCGCCACAGAGTGGGGTGGAGAGGACTGGGCAGCAGTCGCTTTATCTTCAGAAGCCAAGAGAGGAGGAAAAAGCTCCTAATCTCCTTTTATTCTTGTCATACAATATTGGGAAGGGAGAGGAGGCAGAGCATTGAAAAGCTTTCATTCCGGGGGGTGTTCTTTCTTGTCATTTTGGGTCAGGGCAGTGAAAGATCTTTTTCAGGCTCCAATGCAACCTCCCCCACTGTATGTGGTAGCGAGAAGCCTTGTTTTCCTGCCTCCATCGCAGATTAAAGACCTCCTCTGTTGTTAGACTGCTGTTCCAATATTTAGAGCTGATTTGCATTAGGAGCCCAGCCTTGCTTGCCTTGGGAGCATGGCACATTGGCCATGGTTGGTGGCAAAATGCCACCACTGAAGGGACGTGGTTTAATCCAACCCGGAAAGTTGGCGTGTTCCTAAAGAGACAGACTCATCACACGTTGACATAGCATTGAGACGCTCCCAATGATTCAGACAGAGAGGAGCAAAGTCTCTTTAGCTTCTCCTCCATGTAGGAGTACGCTCTACACCACACACCTGCAGTGAACACTCCAGTTCCTTTCATTAGAAATATGAGCTCTGGATGCTGAGCTCCTTGAGAACGCCCAGCCTGTGTGCCTGCTGAATTCTAGCATGTTGCTGGCTTTTCATTTGGTTTTGTTGTTGATATTTACGAGTGGATTCTTAAATCTTTGATAGCAGGGCAGGAGCAAAGCACTGCCACGCCTCTGAACTTCAACTCTGTTGCAGTTAGGGCAGTCTTGTTATCTGAGCAAATTTGATCTGGAAACCATCGAAGGATAGTGCCTACCACACAGGGTGCCCAGATGATATTTGTTCAGACACATTTTTCTGATTGTAACTGCATTTTTAAAGACAGGGCTAGGCTCAAGCACAAGTGATGGGAGTGACTGCTTGGAGCACAGGGACATAAGAATATTCAAATGGGCTCCCAAGTGCAAATTCAACATGCACCCCTCTGCAAGCAAACTACGAAGAGCCCTTTTGCCAGTCACCCAAATGTGTCTTAACTCCCACCATCCTCATCATATGCCATCGGGCCCTCAGCCAGTGGTGGCACTGTCTTTCTGCACCCCACCTCCATTACTAAAGACCCTAGTAGTTTTCCTGACTCCTCTAGGACCAAGAGAGGTCTAACCCCTGGTATCTTTGCCCACCATTCCACTGAAGCTAAAGGCTCTCATTGTGAGCTGACTTTGCCTGGGTTTATTGTCACAGCAGATAGATGGGCAGACAAACAGCTTCAGGGGAGGAGCAGCGGCCTCTGATGACTGCAGGGCCCTATGGATTCCCGGGGCTTCCAAGCATCGCTGAGGTGGGATTAACACCCACATTGAGGCCACTCTCAGAATCATGGTCTGGCCCAGTCTCTTCCCTGTCCAGCAGAGGGCTTGAAGGAGAAGCAACACCCTACCACTTACATAGTCATGTGGTTAACCCAGAGCGGGGAGATAGGAGATCAAGCTTCTGACTCCTGGCTCTGGCACAGCCTTGGACAAATCACTTAACCTCTTTCTGTCAAGGTCTCTATAAAATGGAAATAACACTTCCCCATCTCCCAGGGTTGTTTTAAGACTTAATTAACCAATGTTTGTAGAGCGCTGTGAGCTTCTCAGACTGCAGCTGAGTTGTTTATTAGCATCATCTCATTGTTCCACTAGTGAGATTGAAGGTGAAGGCAATTTGTGGCCTGGATTTCTCCTGCTCTGACAGCCTGAGCCCGGGCATATTGTAAGAGCTAGCCTCATGCATAGGGGATGACAAAATATTGCAGCCAGACATGGGCACAGGTGGCAGCGTTACAGTTGTAGAATCCTTTCATGGCTCCAGGAAGAGGGACTCTGCATCCTCAGCTGATGGGTGGCTTTAATTTAGGGAGGGCTCCAGTTTTTAGAGCCATCGCTAGTTCCAGCATGTCAGAGAAACAAGGAAAGGAGATGCAACCAGAGTCCTTTTCATTTTCACACCCCCTGCTGAGGGCTTAGAGACCACAGAGAACAGTGTGACTTGGGCTGATGGGAGAACATGTTGAAGCAAGATGGGAGCGGGGGACATTGCTTTCTTAGGACATCACCAAGGTAATACTAGAGAGCTTGTCAGCCAACAACACATGGTAGTGTTGGTGACGCAATGCAGGCAGGTTTGGTTCTGTTACAGTCTTTCACTGTTAAAACATGTTAGGATAGTGACTGTTATGTCGGATATGAAGTAATTGTAGCCAATAGCTGTAAGTCTCCAGCAGGAGAGCCCAGTGGATTGAGAGGATAGCAGGAAAAGTGTGCTCTGTTTTGGTGTCAATCAATTTGTGCTGTCTGCCATGACGGTGGATTCAATGACAATGCTAAAAATTGCATGATATTTAAAAGCTACAAAATGCACCCACTCTTACCAGGAAAGGGACATTAAAAAAAATCAGAGAAGCTTTCTCACTCGATCTTTTTAAAACATTAAAATCCCCTCCTTTCCAATGGAAAAGCTTTTTCGGGCTGAGAGGAACGACTGAATGATGTATGATGACATCGCATTGGCACAAGTGTCTAGAAAAATAGGGTACAAACGTATGATCCATTCTGAAAAAGAGCCCCGGCTAATATGAAATGTGCTGATGCTACTTTTAACTTAGTGACTCAGGTTTGTTACAAAATTGATGGAAATCCGTATTTGAACTTGGTTGCATTATGGGGGGCGGGAGTTCTTCTTTTACATTTTTGTCAGAAGATTTTCGATTACTTTGGAGAATGTCAGAAGTTAGTCTGAAGAGGACAAGGAGTTGCTTTAATTGGTTTTGATCTAAGAACTCTAGCATCCAAAAGAACTGAGGCAGATTTCTCTCCAGAAAGAGACTCTGAGGGGAAATCATTGGAGAAACCCTCCATTAAGCCGGGCTGCTGGTGTCCTGGGTGGTGGAATGTTGACCCTCTGCAGAGAGATAGGAAGAGAGTGGTGGCCTCTTCCTCGCCAGGCTAGGCGTTCAGTATTGTCACTTCCAGGGCACAGGGCAAGACTTGCCTTATTTGTATGACCTTGCCCTCAATGTTGCATGGCAGCCTATCAATGTAGACCCTGAAAGACAACTCCGATGAATGACACCATGTAGGACTGCAGCTTAAAACAAAGGGCAGAGCCCTATGGTCTTTCCCTAGACAGAATGCTGCTCTACATTTTGTATATAGTACTTAGATACTGCAGCAATGGGAAATGCCCGGAATCATTACATTAAGTAGTGCTGGATACTGTCCCCATCCTCTCGCTCCCCATGGTAATGGAGTGCAGGCACATGACAGAGCTCCTAGTGGAGCTGAGGAGGAGGAGTGGGATATAAAATTGCTTCCTGCTGGTTGACCTTGCTGATTGACCCTTCTGGTGAGACTAGAGAACCTTTGTGGCAAATGGCTCCAAAGGGAGCGTCGGGACATAAAGTAAGCAACGTAAGGGTGTTCCTGAAAGTGAGAGCTGGAGAACCTCGGAGAAGCCACATGCTCAGATGACAGGCAGGACAAACCATCCCCAAAAACCTGAGAGAGAGTTGTGGGGGAGTTTCCATCTGGCCCTGTTTCCCACATACTGTATAACACTGGCTGAGGCACATGTCTGCTCAGCGCTACTCTACCTCACTCTGTTTCATGGCCCAGGCTCCATCCCTCATAGTTATTAGTGTTACTAATTATACTGATACTTCTTCCATCTCTCTTTGACACTCTCCCCTTTTGAAGTCTCTGGCTGATTGATGGATTTCTCTTTAATATGTTTCGTTATAATTGATTCCTTCTTTGGTTTGTTTGTTGTTGGGTTGGGGGAGGGTTGAATTCGCCCATCCCCGTCTGTTCTCTCTGCCTCCTTCCCTCTTTCCTCCCCAAGGCTGGAATGATGCCAGAGCCCATCAGGAGGTCATCAACACACAGACGGTAGCTGGATTTAAATAAGGACTGGATAATTTTATGACCATTAGCAACATTTGCTGCTATGCAAGCTAAAATAATAAGGGCAATTATAGCCTATGCTTCAGGGACCAAGCTGATTGCCTGCAGGGATTGAGAACGCAATTCTCCACCCCTCCTTCCCTCCCACCCCCAAATATTACACGTTTAGCTAAGTGCACTGGATGGGCCTGGGAAGGGAGGATGCCAACTTCTTGGGGAAGCATCAGGCACTGGCCACTAATGGAAGCAGGAAAGAAGCCGCATGGAGGCGCCTCTGTTGCAAAGCTGAATCCTCATGTCTAGGAAGAGTGTACTTAATGGTGGCACCTCCCCCTCAGTGCTCCCATCTAAACTTCTGGCAGATGAATTCCCCACCCCACCCCCCTCAGTGATTCTCTTTCTCTCTGGCCTCCTCCGTCCCGACTCCTCCTCAATGTTGCTTCTCAGTCTCTCTCTCCTCTCCGGTGTGTGCATCTCTCTCCTTGTTGGACTTGTTTTAGGAGTCACGCTCCAGCCCTTTGTGATATACGTGCTCTGCTCTAACTCTGATCGCACTGTTACCAAACAGAGCCGCATTTGATTGGCACGCTCTGAAGTGACAGCGCCCCGGCTATCATCATTGGAATTCTTCTTTCTTGAAAAGAGGGAGGGGGACGGGATGGGGGTGGTGGTGAAAGAAGTCAAAGGAAAAACCTGACAGACATGTTGAAGCGAGAAGGGTTGATAAAAGGTCCCCAGATAACATCTCTCTCTCTCTCTCGGGTTGATTTAATAAACCTGCAGTTATAGTTTGTCAAATCCTCCTCATGCTGGCTGCCAGGTGGGATTGAAAAAAATAATATACTGAGGGGAGGGCTAGGAGTTTGCCTTTGGATAACAACAGTTCCATTTAAATGCCAAGAGCCACCTGATATCACAGACGCTGGCTTCTGGCCTTTCTGAAATTGACACAGTATCTTTTGTATATTACTCAGTCAAGTGTCTGGCCCTGCGATTCATTCCCTCCGAAAGATATCAGGCTGGATCGGCAGATAGCTCCATCGCATGCTGCCCTTTTTTTTAGTGAACAACCCTGAGGTGATGTTGAGAGGATTACAGCTCTAACAAATCACTCGTTAACTACACTAACTCATTAGAATATGCCAAATACAGAATAGTTCTTAAGCAGGCTAATGACTGATTTTAAGGGATTATTGCCGTGGCAAACCATAATTAACAGTTTATAACAGCAGTTCTTATATAATTATACTCAGGCGGCGCTGCAAGGTTGTGTAAGGTTGGTGAGTGAACGAAGAGCCATGCACCAGGACACCAATGCCAGGTTCATGCTCCCAGCCTGTGAACGCAGTGGGGCCTGCAGTGGTATACCAGGATCCTGCCTCTTGCTGTTAGGTTGGTATGAATCAGGAGTTAATCCCCTGAAGATGATGGATTTACATTGGTGCAAAATGGTCCTAGGACAGAGAGTATTACAGGATTAGGCCAGTGGCTTTCAAACTTTTGTACTGGTGACCCCTTTCACACAGCAAGCCTCTGAGTGCGCCCGCCCCCCGTAAAAATTAAAAACACTTTTTATATATTTAACACCATTATAACTGCTGGAGGCAAAGCGGAGTTTGGGGTGGAGGTTGACAGCTCGCAACCCCCCCCCATGTAATAACCTTGAAACCCCCTGGATTAGGGTGACCATGCGTCCCATTTTGGCTGAGTTTTAAGCCTTGTCCCGGCCGTCCCGACCTTTTTTTTGCTTGCAAAAGTGGGCATTTTTCCCACATACAAATGAGCCAGTTGTCAAGAGCAAACGTGACTTTTGTCAAAGAAGTGGGGTGCGGAGGAATGTGGGGGGAGCAGCGATGCCTGCCCCACACAGGGGGGCAGGCTGCACTCAGGCAGGGGGCAGGCAGGGCTCGCGTGAGCAGCAACTATAGTCCCAGCTTCGCACGGGGGGACTGGCAGCGCTCGGGCAAGCCGTGGCACCAGCCCTGCATGGGGGGACCTCGGACGAGCCGCTCAGGCCAGCCCCGAAGGTGGGGGAGGGCTCGGGCTAGTCCCATGTAGAGTCCCATTTTCCCTTTGGAAATATGGTCACCCTAGATAGGAACCACACGCACAGCGCTGGCGCCAGGCCTGGACCCAAAGGGCCTAAGCACCATAGACTGACTATATAGCACAGCACTAGTGTCACAATTTAAACGCTTGGGCCCCATTGGCACAGGGAGGTGTAATTTGCAAGCTGGTAGCTGGTTGATCCCCTCGAATCCCAGGGCAGAGTAACCGCCCTGGGGGGGCAGGCACTGGTACCTCCACTTGCCTTTTTTCTGGGTTTCCATCGAGGCAGGGCAGGTTTAAAGCCTGCTCTCAGAAGCTGCTGCGGGCTGTGCTAATGCAATGCATTCTACACTGCCCTGGCCGCAGCCCTTCCCCGGCCAGCCCTGCCTACATTTAGGAGGATGCTGGATCCTTTTTCTGTAGCAGCCACATTTGGGGTGGCAGGCTCCAGTGTTTTGCAGCTGGGTGTTCTGCTGGTGGAAATCTTGGCTGACTATGGCTCTTTGGGCAGATCCACACGGCCGACTGTCCGAGGTGCGATCGCAGCAAGCGTAGGCGTAGCCGAGCTAGCTTTGATCCGGCTAGCTCCAATGACAATGGCAGTGAAGCCGCAACGCCTTGGGCCTAGCCACTCAAGTTCTGGGTGGGCTCGCACGGCCTGTTCTGCCCAGGCAACAGGGCCGGCTCCAGGCACCAGCGCAGGAAGCGGGTACTTGGGGCGGCCAATGGAAAGGGGCGGCAGGTCCGGGTCTTCCCTCAGTCCCTGTCGGAGGAAGGGACTGGCCACCGAACCGCCGCCGAAGAATAAAGGGGCCGGTAGAGCTGCCGCCGAAGTGCTGCCGATTGTGACTTTTTTTTTTCCCCCTTCACCGCTTGGGGCGGCAAAAAAAGGCTGGAGCGGGCCCTGCTGGGCATCATTGCTGCTGTTAGTTGAGCCAGCCAGAGCAGAGCTAGATTGGGTAGGTCTGCAAGTGCAGCACTCATACTGTTGGACTAGACTGATAACTGGTATATTTCTGATGTGGGAAATGTAAGAAAGAGTGACTCCACAGAAGACCCCGGGATTTGGACTGACCATTAGAAAGAAATACGTCTCTTGGCCTGCTCTCTCAACCTGCCGAGTTTGTGCTAATTGAAACAGGCCTGCCAGTTTGCAAGGTCTATGCTAATTGTAGAAAAACATCCAGAGACAGAGAGTTTGCTGGTACAACTTTGTTTCTCTGAACTCTGGAATAAGATGTGTGAACCCCCCACTCTTGCATGCGTAGCTTGTTCGTTTCCTTTTAGATATAAGAAATGGGATGAACAGACTTATTGAAGTCTGCCATGTCCCAAAACGAACAGGAGTACTTGTGGCACCTTAGAGACTAACAAATTTATTTGAGCATAAGCTCTCGTGGGCTACAGCCCACTTCATCGCAGGCATGGAATGGAACATACAGTAAGAAGATATAGATATAGATATACCCACACACACATACAGAGAACATGAAAAGGTGGAAGTTGCCCTACCAACTCTAAGAGGCTAATATCTTCTTACTGTATGTTCCATTCTATGCATCCGATGAAGTGGGCTGTAGCCCACGAGAGCTTATGCTCAAATAAATTTGTTAGTCTCTAAGGTGCCACAAGTACTCCTGTTCTTTTTGCGGATACAGACTAACACCTCTGCTACTCTGAAACCTGCCATGTCCCACTGATTTTAGAATGGTTATGTTAAAGGATGGGTAGGTGATTAAAATGCAGATGTGACAGGATATACGTTGGAGTATGATTGTATGTATGTATGATTGAACGAGGAATGAAAGATTAAAGGTTGAGGTCTGGCTGAAGAAAGCAGTGGACAAGATAGCTCGATAACCCTGAGGGCATACTTGTCCCCAGGACAGGAGGGCCGAAGAACAAGATAACAACATACTGTCATTTCATCATTGCTTTGCCATCTGCATGATTGACAGTCACCTCAAACGTGAAAACAGTGATTGATTATCACTTCAAACATGAAAACAGCATGATGAAGCAAACCCTATAAACTTGTATGAGGCTAAATCCCTATAAGAACAGACCCTGAAGACTGAGGACTTTGGGTCTGATTCTGCAAACCAACCTCCAGGAGCATCGGGTGCACATCTGACAAAGCCCTGCTCCACTCTCATGTCCAGGCCACCTGGCCAGTAACTTGGCATGAGCAACTCCTAGGCTGGTAACTATAACAACTTTGCAGAACTTGTGTGTGTATGTGAATGAGATGTTATAGCTATAACTGATTGCTTACTCTGATTCTTTCTGTATTCACAATAAACGTGGCATTTTGCCTTATCCCCTTTAATAAGATTCTGCTGGTTTTTATTTTATTGGTATAACAATACCTCTGACTGCAGTGTAGACATCCCCTGTGTGTGGGAGAAACCTCACACCATCACACTAGTGCTAGGATCACAAACTCCCAACCTCTGCTGCACAGGATACCCAGAAACCCCCACACAGTGTCAGGAGCTGCACTAGTGCCAATTTTTTAACTTTCCAGTTCACTCTGGACTAAGACTATGTCTACACTATGGAGTTTTGTCGACAAAATTTACACCACTTTAGTTAAACTGCTGTTGCATGTCCACACTATGCTCCTTGTGTCAGCAGAGCGCATCCACCCTAGCAGCTCTTGCATCGACACAGAGAGCAGTGCACTGTGGGTAGTTATCCCACTGTGCAATTGGCTGTAGGGTGCTTTGGGAAGGGTTTGCAATGCCTCCTGGGGCAGGGACAGCATCACATGATGCATGTTTCTCAATCCCATGGTTCTGTGGGCATCCTACTTGATTGCCAGCTGCTTTTCAACTGAAGTGGCGGGGGGGGAAGAAGGGGGAAGAGTGTATGACAGGGAGCATGTGTGTTGGGGAGGGAGACACAGAAACAATGTGCGTGTTTGGGAAGTGTGTGTGAGACTGGGGGCGGGGAGCGTATATGTGAGAGAAACAGTGTGTGCGTTGGGGGAGAGTGTGTCAGCATGCTGTCTCTTTAAGTTCAGACCGCAGCTTGAGCAGTCTCTCCACCCCTTTGTTGCCAGGCAAGGTACTAACAAACTTCAACAGAACTTTATTTTTAAAGTGGAAACCTCTTTACCAAGCTGCTGCTGCAGCCTCTGTAACTCTCACTCTGCCTCCTCAACTCCTCCCCCCTCCTTCCTGTTTCCTGTCCTTTCAGACTCCCAACAGCTAGTGCTCCCAGTTCTAATAATCACAAGCAACATCTAAACACCACACCCTTTCCCCCACCCGGCTCAGCCTGCAATAGCAACATTCCACAGTAATGGTTCTGATTCCTTCCAGTTCTCCCACAGCCTCCTCAGCTACCTGGAGCAGCATCCTCAGCAGCTCTGTGAGCTTTCCAGGCCAAGGAATGGAAAAGCTTCCCAGAGCTTTGAAATGAGAGGGCTGCATGCCTTCAGGGCAGTCAAGTTCCAAGCAATGAGCAGCGCAGTCACGGCAGGCATTGTGGGATACTGGGGGAGGCCAGTTATGTTGACATAACGAATGGCAGCAAAAAGCTTGATGCCTCTCGTCGAGGTATTTGGTCGGCGAAGCAGCAGAGTGGTGCTGCCAAAAGTAGCTTTGTAGTGTAGACACCTTCGCCTTTGCCGACAAAACTGTGTAGTGTAGACAAGGCCTTAGACAATCACTGTAACCCGTGTTCAGTGTACTGAATGATTTTGTCCTCCTTGTTTGTCTCCTCTTTAGAGTAACACTGTAATTAGCTTAATTAGCAACAGATTCATTTTTTTGTAACTTAAAATGGAAATTAAATTTTGCAGCAGGCTTTACAGGCTGTTAACTGGAATCGAATAATCAAGCCCGACTCCAAGTCCTTGAAAATGAGAATTAAAAAAGGTCTGAATTTGCATATTCATGTTTTTAATAGGGTTCAGAAGGTATATTTGCAACTGATGAAAAGGATTAATTAAATCTAATTTGCATGGGAAGAGTTGTTTAACCCTTTGGATCCCAGCAAGACTGACATTAGTATGAACAATGCTGCTGTAGGCTGAAGAGGTATGACTGAACTGCAATCAATCTCCTAATAAAAATAGCCGTGATTGTGCTCAATGTTTTCTTCCAAGTTGATGAGTTGCCTTCATAGCAACATCTTTGAGAGAGTTCAGAGCTCCCAGAATTACCACCACTTCTGGCCATTTGGCCTAGTATCACAGGGCACTTCCCAGGTGTTCAGTGTCTGATCATCATGGTAGCAATGCTGCAGCTTGTTTTCAAAATCACGTGATGTGTTAGTCTGGAGTTAGCTTCTGTTCGGGAAATTTGAAATAGTGGCAGGTTCACTTCTTCCTATTCTTGTGCATTAACATCGAACACAAGCCCTGGCCTAAGGTTACAGGGCAACCCTGCCAACCTCCAAACAGTGACCCTCGCAACTTTTGATAGCAAACACAAACTAAACACCCTTCTTGGCAATTCCCTGCAGTCATGAGATCAGCAGGTGCTAACCTTGCCAACGCTGTCCTATCTTGACTCTTCTGTGAAAACTCAGAGATATAGTTGCTCGCACACGCACAGAGACTCCTGCACAGAGTGAGAATGTGTCACCTCCCAGGGTGTAATATATGTTATATCTGCCTGAGTTATGGCGACTGCATCAATCACAAGTCTCAGATGAGAGCAGAGCCTTGAGTCAGAGACTGGGTCATACTAGTAAGTGAAAATAAGGCATGCATCTCACTGCAGCAAGCGGTGTGCTGCATTTTCCCGGTAACGACTTAGCTGCTAATTATTTTCAGGGTGGAAGTTGCTGTATACGGAGCACTGGCTTCATTAAACAGATATGGCTTTGAAGTGGAGTTTGGAACTGATGTCGGCATATGTAAATATATCTGGTGCCACAGAGAGGATAGGTATAAATGATGCATGAGGTCCAGGGAGTGAGTAGCTTTTTGTTTATACACACCCGTTGGGCTTGGTTATGCCTGAAATCTGCTGAGAAAAATTAGCCGCATATTGTATAGTGCACAGATGTGTATGAAGCGGTAATGCATGAGCCTTTAGCAGAAGCAAGCATGATGCCGTTAACGGAGCTCACCCTAAATGTCTCTGGCTCCTGGAACGTGTGTTTGGAACCTACATGTTTCCTTAACATACCAGTTCTTAACATCTTTCCACAAACACACTCACACACACAGAAGAGCGCACCATGTACAGTAAATCCTGTCCAAAGCCTGCAATCCTAACGCAGGTACAACTCCCATCAGTTGGCGTTTGCCTTCAATAAGATGTGCAGAATTTGCATGCAGGATTTGCTCATGATGCTAAATTCATGGAGGTAGCCATTATATAGTCTCTGCGTGTGCTTTTAATACAATTAAATATTTCAGGGCAAGGTTGGAGATTTTAAACCCACACATCAGCAAAATCAAATTTACGGTCACGAGGGCCCGACCTTTACCCCCTTTGTGTGATTGAGAGTGGGTTTTTTTATGTAGCACTGGGCAATGTGGCATGCTACAGTGCTAGGCAGATATTTTAATTCTAAATATGGACTGTGTGTGTGGATGCATAGTAATGGGCCATTGATTAGAGAAATGAGGCATTCCTCCAGGGATATTAGAAGGAATGTGTTGTTACAAACGGCCAAATACGTTCAAATATGTCTTGTAAGTGCACATGATTTGTCGACGTTAATAGTAAAATGTCTGACATTATTATTGAATCCTGAGTCTCTTCCAATAAATATTTTATCCTGTTGTGAACTGGCTCATTTGTATGTGAGGCACTGTCCTCTGCTCGATGGAATCTGCACTGCTCAACTGGGTATCATAGACCCCATGCTGCTAGCGGCTAACACAGTCTCTGACTCAAGTGGCAAGGGACTGTGATTTTGAAGTGGGAGGAGCTGGGTTCTATCCTGCTCCCCCTGGGTGGTTGGAGTGATCATGGTAGTAGTGACAATCTAAATTTTTAGGCAAAGCAGAGAGGGCACATCGCTGAGGTGAGGTGACTTGCCTGAGGCAAGTGAATCAGTCGCAGGATAGATGTTGGAACTGAGGATTTTCTGACTCTCACATTCATTCCTCTAGGAGGTCACACAGTTTCCCTGACCTCGATTTTATATTACCAGGGACTTCAGTTGGAAAACTGAATTCATAAGCCTGAATCTCAGAGCTCTTGAGCACCCACAGCTTCCATTGACTTCAACTGATATTGTTGGAGCTCAATTCCTCTGAAAATCAGACCCTATGCTGCTAAGAGTCCATTGTCTCCTGGCACTTATTCCCCTCAGGTCATAGTCTTTGTCTGCGAGATCTCTCTCAAAACGTTGCCCACTTTTTCCGTCCATGTAGTTGTATTCTAACCTTTTTGAGATAAAACTCCCAATCTGTGTGTTTTATTATTAAAACCATTAAAAAAATGCAAAGAGAATATTATAGAAGAAATAGCGGCTGCCGTTTTAGGAAGCATTACATTCCAGGGATCAGAACGGGAGCCATTTTGGAAAGCACTCTGTCCCAGTGGCTGTCATTTTGGATTAAGGGTGTAAATGAATCTGTTCTTGGTTTTCAGCTGTTTCGTCAGGGTAGTATGCAGAGGGGAGATGTCAGAGCTGGATGTTGGGTGGTGGGCAATATTGCCAGGAGGTGGTTGTTTTGGGTTGGCGTGCACAGTGAATAAAGTAGAGATGAGCTGGTGGAATGGCTGTTGACCTGGGGGAATGAACATGGGGTAGAAGGCAGAGCTATACAAGGTATTCAGAAGGAATGGCTGCTCACCTGGGCTCTATGATGGAGGAACTATACCAGAGTGAATGGTATGTCATAGGCAATGAGGAGAGGATAGCTATGTTTTGCTGTAACTGCCTTTCAGATCTCTTTAGTCTCTCGTTCACGTCTGGTTTCACACGGTCTGGTCTCACTAGAACCTTTTGATTGACGTCAGGACCAGCATTAGCACCTGTGCATTGGTCGCTTCCATTAAGCAAGCCTGAGCTAGTGGCAGATAATCTAGGAACTGACACTCCTCTACCCTTTGGGTTCTTATCTCCGCCTGCTTCGCTGCGGCTGTGAAAACAGGCTGGAAATTACTGCGATGAAACTTTGTAGTCCATTTTCCCAGCAACATTTATGAAACCGCTTGCTCATCAAACACTGCGAGCTGTTTACTTTTTCAATAATACAAACACAAAATACCTCTGTTTTTTATTGCGGTTTGAAAAGCTGCCCGGTAACTCTGGTTCCTGTGCTTGCCAAGCAGGGGAGAGAAGAAGGCTGCTTAATCAATCCACATCACCAGAGGCTGAATCACTTGTTCCATCCATTACAGGGGATGTAAATACATTTGGACCGGTATTCACTGGACTGCCTAGGAATCCAGCCAGCACACAGCCTGCCAGCAGTGTTCACAGTCTTGTCACCCTTAACTCTGACTGAACGGTACCTCCTCACTCAGTAACATTTCTCCTTCCTTTCTAGTCCTGAAGAAATGACCCCAGCAGAGTCCAGCTGTCTTCCCCCTTCACTTTCCCCTTTTTTTAAAATAGTGGCGCACACATCCTCATCTGGGGTGAATTTGTGCAGTTCCATTGACTACACCCGATATACAGCAGCTGTGAACCTAACCTTTTCTGTGACTCTTCCTTGAAGCCAGGGCAGCAACAAATACAAGATAACGCCCAACGAGGCGTGCGCACACATCACGTTGTGTCTAACTTTGTATCCTAAAAAACAGTGGTGAGGGGCACTCCTGTGCCTATGTACGGCTCCTGAGTAAACTCCACCATGTGGAAACATGACGACTACAGTTGGGTCCCAGAATAAGACACCCTGAACGTTGGGTGTGTTTGAAACCTGGATCTGAAGTTTGCAACTCAGGCCTGTCTCGGGTCTCTGATAAGATTAAAGCATCAGATCTGCCGTAGGCTTCTGTGTAGTTGACTGGGTCAGGACAGATACTAGGCATGGTCTGGACGTTGCTGTATTGGAGGGTATGATAGAACGTGCCAGGCTTTCTTCATTTTTATTCTTCAAAATGTTTATTAGCAAAAGCCGTTATTTTCCTTACGCTTTATTGAGAAGCTATGAAATAACCAACCCAACCCTCATTATCGTTTGGACAAGCTCAAGAGCAATTAGTTAATGGCTGGCCAGGATTTGAAGTTGTAAAGCACACAGTAAGTGCTAAGGAGTATTATTTTCCATGAAAACATTTTTCTGAGTATTTAATTTAAATAACCCCTCCAATTACATGAACTCTTTCTATCAATTCCACCCAAATTAAATGCAATGCCAGTGACAGTTCAGCCATCCCACTTGATTTCTGGCTCTTTTAAATCCTGCCCATACCTTTTACCTGCAATATTAGGCTGAAGTGGTCCTGGTTCTGGGTCAAGTGTCCACTCTCTCTCTCTCTGCTTTTGCTGCTTAAAATCAACCCCGTCCCCATCACAGGTACATGCTGTACTTTGACGTAGGATTCCTTTTTGTTCTTACACAAATTACCCCCCTAGTTAAGCTGTCTCCACCGGCTGGCATCTCGCATCTGTACCGTACACTGTTTTGCTTTCCTCTATTCTGAAAAGGGCGACGCGTCAGCTGCCGAAAGGACGACTTGTGTCCCCCGTGCCCTTTATCGCCTTGGAATCTCACTCCACGTAGGTCAACAGCTCTGCTACTGAGCCCAAAACTGCTGGAGATAAAGATAGGACAGCACTGGCTCCTATCTCAAGAGTGGAGAATGAATCCCATAACCACCCATTCGGCTAGCAGGTGGGAGCTGTACACCACTGATTGATAGATTTTGTAAAGGGGAAGCCAGGGGCGATCGTTCCTTGGCTCTAAACCTTCAGTAAGAGGGCATATATATTCCCTTCCTCTGTGTGGTCTGTGAGTCACACTGTCTTTTGATAAATGGATAATGACGTGGTATTTCCCGTGGGAACAGCTTCCAGACCTCTGTGTGGGCTCTCCCAAGCTCCCACACCAAAGCATTGCTCACATCATTCTATGGAAGGCTGGACATTTACTTACTGAATGGTACTTAAATGTATCCTGCCTGTTCCCTGCCCAGTACGTTGCATTCTACCATTTCCAGTCTCCTAGTTAATGTCTTACGCAGTACTTTGGAGTCTGCCTGTGAAAGTGGTCTTTGAGGGACTGTGACCTCCCCTCAGAGCTGGGACACATGCGGTGGAACAGCTCGGAAGGCTTGTCAGCTGGCAGCAGTTGAAGTATCTCCTATGCGAATTTGGGGGTGGGGAGATAGTCAAGTTTGAAGTCCCCATCCACCAATAATGCTACATTTCCTATAACCCCTTAGGCTGTCCGTTCTGCCAGCCACTCTCACCCTGACTGGGAAGAAGTTAGTATGTACTGGGCAGTGGGACGCTCTGGAACGGCCAGCCCCCCACTACTACAGATCACATATCTGCGTTAGAACACGAGTCACTGATCAAGACTGTCTGTCCCCTGGTAGTGGGCCTGGCCCTGTTGTCTGGGATGGGTTTGGGGCGGTGTTTGTGCCTCGCCATTACGATACGTCGTCTCCTGCAGCAGATTCTGTGCTGCATTGTGTCTGTGCATTTTTCACCTGTCTTCACTGGGTAGAACGTCTATACTTGCCTGTGTGTGTGTATGTATGTGTGCGTGGCAGGGAGGCGAAGGGGTTACCAGGACGATCCAGGAAAGATGAGTTTGGTACATATTGACTCTGGCTAATTAAAGAGTCACTACAGATATTTAGATGTCCCCCTCCCATCACCATTGCCTCCCCTCCACCCTACCCCCCCCCCACAGCTGCCTCCTGCCACTCTGGGTGTGGCCTCCTCCGTGGCTGGTCCCTGAGCACCAGCAGGGGGTTCTGGAGTGTCAGGCTGCGTTCAGAGAAGCAGCCTGGGCTTCCGCAGAGGCATGTAGAAGTGATGGGATTGTTTTCCCTACATTGTCATTCCTCGCTCTGATGAGCACTCAGAAATGTAAATAAATTCTGACTCGGGTTTCCAAACTCCTGCTCTGCTGGCTGCACTAAAAATAGACCAACGCCGTGCGCGCTGTCTTCAGTCACCCTCATTGATCTGCCTGTTCGTGAACTGGTCCAGCAGCACAGCACCCTGCGCCAGGTCCTCCTATGCTCCCTCGCACTCCACCCACCTCCGCTTTCTGTGATTGGGCCACACATCTCTCTCCCTCTGCCTCCTCCGCCCGTGCTAACTTGCTTCTCATTCACACACGGTGAGTCATTGCCGTGCACACAGTGAACGCGATGTGGAGCCGGGCGAGAGTACCAGCGTGGGCTCTTGCAGCAGTGCATTACTAGGTTTGTCACTGAAATGAGTTTGGTTGCCAGCCCCTCACTTGGCAGTCTCTGCCTATGGAAACCCAGCCCTGGTGCAGTGCAGGGGTGGCAGGGTCCAGGAGGCTAGGGCGGAGGTGTATTGGCAGAGCTGTAAGAAGACTCAGAGCTGGAACAGCGGAGTTTGCAAGACTCAGGATGAAAAGATCAGAGGGGACTGCAAGTCAGGGTTGATGTGAGCGAGAGGAATGCTGGTTCCATGGGCAGAGCACTAGCCTGGGAGTCGGATGACTCAGGTTTAAAGCCCTGCTCTGCCACAGACTTTGTATGTGACTTTGGGCAAGTCACTTAGCACCCCAGTTCCGCATTTGTAAAATGGAGATAACATTTCCCTACCTTCCAGGCAGGTTGTGAGGCGATGTACAGTAAAGATTGTGAGGTGCTCAGATACTAGGGTTCTGGGGGCCATATAAGCACCTAAGCTAGCGAGCTAGAAGTGCATTGCCGAGCGATCTGAACTTCAGGCTAGGAACCTGAAGCACCCCTGTTGTTCCAAGTCTGATGCATTGACAGACCTGTTCTGGGGAAGCCTGCTAGGCACCTGTCCACCCCTATCTTTACCGTGTGTGCGTCTACTCAGAGGGAGCAAACAATGGGATAGCGAGAGGTGCTGCAGATTGCCCGAAGGCCTTGGCAGAGTCAGGCGGGGAAGAGGGCTCTGTGGTGATCTACATTACAGACCTGTGTTCCCTCCATGGCTGCACCCTGTCCTTAGCCCCAGCACAACTGCTTGGGAGGCCCGTCAGAGGCCTGGAACACCTGGGGCTGTATCAGCTGGCCTGTCAGAGATGTGGAAGGGGAAGCTTGAAGAGTAATTTCCACCCTCTGGCAGGCTGTAGGCAGCGCTGGTCCGCCAGCACTCACGGAAGCCAGAACCTTCTCCAGCTACTAGAAAGCAGTGGCACTCGGCTGTCATCGCAATGGGTGCAATCAAAATACCCAGAGAGTCACTCCCCCTGTGTGAGGTGGGTGAGATGGGGACTTGCTGGGGCATTACAGAGCTGTCCCCTGACCCCCAGGTCACTGGCTTGATTTGATGCAAGTTAGCAGAGTCCAAATATTGCTGGTGTCTGCCTGATCCCTATGCAGCAGCTCTCCATGTGTCCAATGAATTAGTGACCTTCCTCCATTTCCTAATGGCCATAGCCACTGTCACCATCACCATCGGTAGAGTCAGCTGAGAGGTCAAGGCCATACCTGGAGACTCAACTACTCTCCAGTCTCTGCCCCCCCAAGGGTGCTCTCCAGGAAGGGGCTGGCGAAAGAAGCTTGTGCTGCTGCTTGTTGTTCTGTGTCATCTATGAATAAAGAGCCGACTTCCCTCTCCAGAGCAACCAAATTCCCATAACAAAATGAAATGAGAGCGGCAGCTGCTAGCGCTGTTTCCTTGGGGACGATGGGTAAACCCCTTGGGTCCTCTCTGTTTGCTCTGTGGTGATTGAGGAGTATTCTCACAAGATACATTTCAGAGTAGCAGCCGTGTTAGTCTGTATCCGCAAAAAGAACAGGAGTACTTGTGGCACCTTAGAGACTAACATATTTATTTGAGCATAAGCGTTCGCGGGCTACAAGATAGCATCTGATTGGTAACTCAAACTCTCTAGCCATGTGTACGTTGCTTGCTACTCCCCCTGCTGGCCAGCCTGTAGTTTCAGCCAGGAAATTTTACTTGAATAACTTACAGTGGGACCCAAACTCCAACTAACAGCCACAACCCATGGTTTGCACATGTATGTTGTGTGATAGAAATGTTTTGCACATGTGTGTGTGTGCGAGGGGCCCGAACAGGGGCTGTGCAAACCAGATAGGCTTGCGCCTTTTGGAAAAGCTGGCCCTAAATGTATCTCTATTTACATTCATTTTGTCTGATTTAGATCCCACTTGAAAATTGTGGGTTTCAGATTTCGAACAGAACTTGAAACCTGTGAGGTTTGAGTTCCTTTTGTCTCTGGTAACATGTGAGTCCTGAGCTGTCGGCTGCAAGACACGAATTACCTTCAGACAAGAGCCTTTGTTGTTTGCCTGGCATGGGATGTCAAGCAGTTAGAATGAGGGGGCTTTCCATTTATTTCCCTTGAGGAATGATGCCTTCAATGAAAACTGTGCTGTACACATTTTGAAAAAGTTTCACCAAAAGCAAAAACTTGTGAAAGGTTTCGCTGCTTCCCAGCCGCTGCCGGGTACCAATGGTCCTTCCTTTTATTCTTATGGAAACGGAGCAGTTTTATAAAAGCAAAAGACCTCTCAGGAGAATTGGAAATCGGGGAACTGGGTTTGGAATAATCTGGGTTAAATAGCAAGATGCAGGACAGAGTGAGGAGGAGGGGCAGACTGTCTGTTTCAGCCTTTGTGGAATCAGCTGCACGAATGACCTAGCCGCCACCAAGATTTGTTCTCATTTCTCTCTCTCTCTCCAGCGTTTCCTCACTCCTCTTTCCGAACCATTCTCTGAAAAGACCCAAAGAACCAAGGCCTAGTTTTCCCGTCCTCTTTCCTTTTTTTCTGACCTCCCACCCCGGCTCGTCTCCCTCACCTCATTCTCTCAAACACACATTTCATCCCTTGCCCCTGTTCCCCAAATTCTCCCCTCTTCCAGCAGGGGCCTCGATTGTCACAGACCTCACAGCTGTCAGATGTTCCCTCTACCGGCTCCACTGGGACAGAACTCAGGAGGACGTTCTGCTCTGAAAACATGGACCCTTGCCACATGGGCTAAAGGCTGTGAGCTGTGGAAGAATGAGGGGCTTCTCTCCTGCAGCCTTTAGTGCAGAGGTTCCCAGGCTGTGCCCTGGGGATCACTTTCTCGTCGTTCATGGACAAAATGCCTGGTCTTATCCCGGAAAGGGCAAAGCACTGATCACAGCTGAAAATACATTAAATAGTTTCCTGGTGTTACTTTTCCATCAGCCCTGTTGCTGTAGTTTCACAGGATGCAATGAGCTCACCAGTTGGAGGGGGGTGTCCGTATAGTGGTGAATGCAGGGGGGTGGGGTGCAGACAGGCCCATATGGGGGAGAGTTGGCCCGGTGATGGCAAATGCGAGAGCAGAGGAGGGGAGAGGAGCCAGGAGTTAGTGAACAGGAAGAAAGGCGGGTTCACAGGACTGCCTCTTTGCTCCAAAAAGGAGGTAAGCTCACTCTTGAGCACATCTGACATTCTATCCAGTAGGGAGCGGTGTTGCATTAAACACACCAGCCAGTTCAGTCAGGGGGATGGCTAGAGGATTTGTAACATGGCTCGCACCCCTGCACAAGATTATGGTTGTCACTGCTCCCGAGCCAAAGCAGGTAAGGGCGAATCTCGGTTTTCTAGCCACACTGGAGACTGTAATTACATGGCAGGCTGTGGTACAGTGAGGGCTGTTGGAACAGGGACATCCTTCCCATTGGTGGCAGAATAGGTTTGCTTAGCAGGGAAATCTCTGCCCCCTGCAGGCAGCCCAATACCAGAGCCCCTCAGCGTGGGTGCCTCTGCCCTCACCATTCCTGTCCTCTGCAGCTGGCAGCACATCCAGCGGAAGAGCCCCCTTCCCAGAGTTAGTGATGACTGAAGTCAACGCCCTTCAAATTCATCCAGGAGTCTGTATTTCTGTCTCTGTCTCTCCCCCTACCTACGCAGGTCAGGAAATTTCCTGGGTCCGTTCAAGAATAGCCAGTGATGGGTCCCTCTGCTCCTTTTCTCTGTTTCCTCGCCTCAGGGAAACAACTGCTCACTCATAAAATCTCTCTTTTGACGGCTTTACTCTGTGCCTTCCCCAGCCTCTCAGGAGACTGCCTCCTGCCCAACACACAGGGCACAGCTGTTCTCTCTCGCTTCCTCTGGCTCTCCCGTTGTCTCTCCCAGCCTCTCTCTCTATCTCTCATCTCCATGCTCCTTTCATCTCACTCCCTTTCTCCCTTCATGGCTTTCTTTGCTCTTTCCCTCTCTCCAGTGGCACAGTTGAGACTGCAAAGCCGAGTGACGACAAGCAGGCACAGCCGCATTGTTCTGCTCTCTCCATAACACTGAGAGGCCATTGTCAATCTGGGGCCTCTCTGTGGACATTTATGCTGCTGTAGCTGGCAGCAGGAGCCGACCTGCTCTGTTTCTGTTTTGATTCGAAGGCTGCTGCTCCCCAGGAGAAGCCCAAGCCTGAAGGAGATAGTGGAAGAAGCCCTTCTCCAGGCTCCCTTTCTCCTGGGCCTGTCAGAGCTTCCACACCAGGTGGCTGACACCTGCAAATGGGCGATGGGGCTGCAAACCCCTTAGTAGATCTGGCTCCTGACATTCTCCTGCCTTTGCCATTTCTTTCTCCGCTCATTTATTTATGTGTTTATTTTTAAATTAAAGCACTGGAGACACCATGTGGATTTGGTGTGGGTGGAAATTACTATCTATGCTGGAGTCCTTTAGTTGTCCACATAGAATCATAGGATTGGAAGGGACCTTGAGAGGTCAGCTAGTCCGGTCCCCTGCACTCATGGCAGGACCAAGTATTATCTAGACCATCCCTGACAGGCGTTTGTCTGACCTCTTAAAAACCTTCATTGATGGAGATTCCACAACCTCCCTGGGCAACTTATTCGAGTGCTTAACTATCCTGACATTTAGGAAGTTTGACCTAATGTCCAACCTTAAGCGCCCTTGCTGCAATTTAAGCCCGTTGCTTCTTGTCCTATCCTCAGAGTTTAAGGAGAACCACTTTTCTCTTTCCTCCTTGTAACAGCCTTTTATGTACTTGAAAACTTATGTCCCCTCTCAGTCTATATACATAATATCAGTTTTGGAGCAGCCCTGTAAACTTTGCATACAGACCATCGGCTGCTATCCTGCCTCAACCCTGCTCTGCAAGGATGACGTCTAGCAGTAAGAGGGGGCATTCAGCCTCCTTCCAGCCCTTGGCCTTTCTGCTGAGGCTACAAATAAGGCAGTAGGTTTTGTGCTGTGGCCACTTATACGGTGAGATCTGGACTTCTCGCTCTGCTTCCCCTCTTCCCAGCTCTGTGCCTCCCCAGGCATCTCAGGCCAACGTGACACATGACCACGCTCCTGGGTGTCTCTGTAGCAAGTTAGAAATTCGATCAATAGCAGGTGTTCCACAGTGAGCATTGGCAGCTCCCCACTAGAGTTTGAGAACTCTATAATAGATCCTTTGGTTCTCATTTTCATTCTAGGCCTGACCGAAAGCCCATTGAAGTCACAGCAAAGAGGCCCATTGATTTGGACGGGTGTCTGCAGATAGTCACATCTCCATGACAGATAAGCTGCTTAGAATTTTTCAGGCCCCTATTTTGTCTGAAGAGCTGCTGACCCTTTGGTGACAAGCATTTAACACAGACTGAACAATGCTGCTGTTGTTTCCCCCGCCAGGGCTCCCACTGACTTCAGCTGGACTTGTGGGTGGTCAGAACTTCTGAAAATCAGAGTGATTTGCCTTTGGTCGTACAGGGCTTGTTCTGTGACAACGCCGCAAACAGAGCCCAGATCTCCTGGGTCCCAGCCCCGGGCCTTAATCACAAGGCCATCCTTGCTTCTATGTTGTTCTCTGGGGCTGGGCAGATCTGCCTCCTCATTGGTCCATGGAAGGACCCTGACCTCTGTCTCCATTCTAGGAATGGGCTGGGGCCTGGACTGTCTGTGGCTGGGGGAGGGGCAGCTATGTAGGTGGACAGCTACCCGGGACAGCTGCATTCCTGTGTGCAGTTGGAGAGTAGGGTGCTTGTCTTCTGGCTGGTTTAAGCTGCTTCTCCTCTCTGTGACTCCCTCATACTTCTTGCGCCAGGTCTTGGTCCCTGAAGGCCGGGGGATTCCTCTGGGGGACTGACAGGGAGGATTGCTCACAGGGCCACAAAACCTGGATGGGTTTTATCCCATCACAGCAACTACAGCATGGAGGCTCCAGGCTCCGTGTTCCCTTGTGTATTAAAACTTGCTCAGGAAAAGCCCCAGTGAGAGGTTCCAGGATCCTGGTCCTTCATCTTGTGCGTTTGCTGTGAACTCTCAAGCCCAGGGGAGGCTGTATTGTTGGAAGTGCAGGAGAACTAGTTGGGGTTACTCCTCGGGGCACTGCTCTTTAACGCTGAACCTCACCATTGCCCTAGGGGAGGAGGAAGGTCAAGTGAGGAGAGGGGGACTTTTAGCTGGAGTCCCCTGTTGGGTCAGTTTGTCTCTGAGACAGCTTGTGCTTTGGGGTGAAAGAAAAGCAAGTAAAATGAGCTAGGCCGTGGAGCAGGCTTGCACCAGAGACTGGGATCTAGTGCAGTGCAGGGCAGGGGAATGGCTTATGGATAGACCCCCCTGCTGTAGTGGTGGGGAAGTGCACCTTCACGTGTGCCAAGGTCTGAGGGAAGCATTTCTGCTAGCGACATCTCATCTGTGCAGAGAACCAGGAGATGGCGCATGCACCATCTGTCTACCACCAGAAACGGGAATAAGGACTGCATCCATGCTACCGGCCAGGGAACGGACTATGGGGCACGTACTTTGACACGGTGGCCAGGAACTGGAATGTGGGACTCAGACCTTTGTGCTGAGGGCTGGGCTCCGGGTGGTGGGGAACACCAATGCTTGTGTTGTGGCCGGGTTTTGGGGAGCGTAGCTTTGCTTTTGCTCAGGCCCAAAAGAGAGAAATGGCCCCTTCATTTGTAACACCTGTGCTATAGGGAGCTGGGGACAGTGCAACGTGGGGCTTTCTCCTTGGCCCCAGAGTCCTTGAGCCCCATCACTCACTGGCTTGAACTAGAGACTGGGCTGTGAGGAGCCTTCAGGCTGTGCCAAGGCCTGCTATACCCGGAGTGCCATGGCGTAGGGCACCGGTGTGTGCTCACTGGCGCTGACATCGGACCTACATTGACTACACCCTGGCAGCTGCAGAGCCTTGGCTTCATAGCATTTCCTGCCTTGTAACTGCCTGGCTAGCTACAGCTCCTAGACTTGGGTTGTGGCGTGAAGACAGCACATTCCCTTAGGCAGTGCTCTCTTCCTTGCCCCATGCTCACAGCTCATCTTGAGCTCTTAGGGCCAACTGAGTCTGTTATAAACTCTCCCGTGACTTAATGCCCCAAATCCATGCACCTCAGGAGATGCTGCAAGCAGGCCAAGGGTGCCCTGCCCTCAGTCAGTGTCTCTCTTGTTGATGCATCCCTCTGCAGTCCCAGTTCTCCAGGAGGCCCTCAGGAGATGTGAAAAAGGAGGGAACTTGGTTGACGAACTCACTTAGTCGTTAGTACTAAAGCAAGGGATGATATTTACTCCCATGGGGAAGAGGGTTGGAGCCAGGGATGGGATTCGGGGGGTGGGGGCTTTTCCCTGCCCTACCCCCAGGACTCATCTCTATGACAGGTGAATAAGATGCAGGCCCTGGAAGCCGTGTGCCTGAGAGAAGCTCTGGGGCTTTGAGGAGCTGATGAAACCTGCCTTTATTTATGCTGAGTGAATATATTCCTGGGGAAATTGTCTGTCTTTTATAATGAAACCCCGTTAATGGCTTGTTGTCTACACAAATAACCACGGGGAATGAACTCGTGCACTTCTCAGCCTGCTCCGTGTCTCCCTTGCTCAGCTCACTTTCTGAACAAACATAACCTTTTGCAAGAACGTCTGTCAAAATCACTCTGAAATATTGAAATAAGACAATAAGACACAGCCTGTTCCTGGGCCCTAGTGCCTGCCAGGTTGGGCTAAGTGTCCTCCTCAAAGGTGACTCGACAATGACAGCCAGACACACGTTGGGAATAGAACACAGTGGGCTTTGCTTTGGAATCAATATGCAGGCTTTTTCAAATCACTACATCACATAGCTGCAGGGCAGTGACTGTGTCAGCAAATGTGATGGCCATTGTAGGCTTTTAGGCATGGTCTACACTTAAAATTTAGGTTGACTTAGTTACTCCGGTCAGCGGTGTGAAATAGCCACCCACCATGCAACCAAGGTAGCTATGCCGACCTAACCACAAATGTAGGCACAGCTAAAGCAATGGAAGAATGCTTTGGTCAACCTAACTACTGCCATTTGGGGAGGTGGTGGTCCTAAACTGATGGAAAAAAACGTTTTCCATCAGTGTGGGCTGTGTCTACACTATGCGGTGATGCCAGCACAGCTACAGTGCCAAAACTATGTTGCTATGGGCCCTGTAGTGTAGATATACCCTCAGAAAGAGCTCACCACACAACCACCATCTGTAGAAGCTGTTGTATTGACAGAGGGCACATTGGACAGAGTTCCAGTGTTACTACCTCAGGGATGCCCAAGAGATGACAAGCTTGAGTTAATGTCTCATTTGAAGCACAGTGCCTCCTGAAATGTCAGTGTCAGGTGTGAGCCCAGTGCTTGGTGTGGGACTTGCACTCACAAGAGGAACAGAGAGAGAAAGAGAGAGGAGAGTACTAGCCATGTTTTGTATCATGCATGTCGCATTCTGTCCCCCATGCTTGTCACCATGAAAGAACCTGAGGTTATCCACTGCTCTTCTCCTATAAAGGGCAGAACTCATTCCCCGTGAGTTTCAGCGGGTCTGAATTTACACTCGGAGGCTGCTTTCCCTTTCAGCTCAGCCCCTTCCTCACAACAGGGACTTCTCCATCGGCCCTGCACATGGGCTTAAGGCTCAGCAGTGGTGCCTGTCAGAGTGTCCCAAGGTCCAAGCTAGATGTGGTGAGGTCTGTCTCCTGGAGGTTTTCTTGGGGCTGAAGAGATGTTGTTAATGTAGGTCTTGGCTTATTGGACACACTCGGGTGTTAGATACTGGCCCTGCAGCAGGTGTGCAGAGAAGCCCTGATACAGTCACCTGTTCTATGTTAGAGCAATGGCTGGTTGAGACACAGGCTATCCCCTGTGAAGGGCCACTGATGCTTTAATTTCCACCTGGACATTGTCTCAGTACTAGTTTGTCCTGCTGCAACTCGTTCCCGCCGAGCTTCTCAAAGGGTATTACACCCATTTATGGAATGAGCCTCAAAACATGCCCCGCGCCAAGTAGGGAATAGTGCAGCCTCATTTTAGAGCTAGGGAAACTGAGGCTCAGAGCTGTTATTCAGGCCCAAATTTTCAAAACTGACTGCTGCTTTGGAGTGACTCACTATTTGCGAGCTCAGCCAGAGACACCGAGAGCCTGACTTCTCAGAGCTGCTATGAATCTACAGCTCCCGCTCAGCAATTCAAAAATGGGCCCCAAGGTGCCGCAGGGCGGACAGTGAAAAATGAGTGGCCACGTCTACCCTGCAGCTGGGAGCGAGCTGCCCAGCCCGTGCAGCTGGACGTGTACCAGGGAGGCTCATGCTAGTGCACTAAAAATAGCTGCGTGGACGGTGCAGCCCTAGCGGATGCTCAAGTGAGCCGCTCAAGCTCAAGCCCACCCTTAGCCTGGGTCTGAGCTTGGTAGCTAGCCCGAGCCTCTCCCAGTGCCACAGCATCCACGTAGCTAGTCTCAGCATGCTAGCATAGCCCCGCTCTCATGAGTCTGTCTACCCGGCCCAGGAGGCTCCGGTCCCAGCTGCAGAGTAGACACAGTCTAAGTGACTCCCCCAAGGTCAGCGTCCGAGCCGGGCGTAGACGCCTAGTGTCCTGCCTCCAGGCTCTGTACTAGACCACACAGCATCATCTTGCTAATGCCACTAATGCTGATGCCGCCAAAATCAGCTGCTCTTCAGAGTGTGATAGTGACCTTCCAAAGCCATGCAAGAGACTCAGTGATGCCCAGGCCTCTTCCTCTTCTGCCCCAGAGACACCACAGAGGTGCTCTCCTCGCCGATCTCGCCTGGGACGCTGCCCTTTGTGAGGCACAGAGCTCTGGAGATGAGAGGGCTGTTTATTGCCCTCAGACAGCCACTGCTACCTCATGGGCGTGGGCAGGGCTGGGACGTACGATGTATTTCCCTTCCCATTCATGTCCGTCCAATTTAGCTACCCTAGCCAAGACTGTGACGCCAATACCCACTGGAGCTACGCCATGCAGCTGGAATGGCAAAAAATGTAAGAGGCAAGGCTGAGGTTTAAGGGGTGCACGGGTCTGAGGGCCTGAAGTCGCTTTCACTTGGCTTTCACAGGAGCAGGCTCTGAATATTTAGCACCTTTTCATTCATACTGGGGGAAAACCCACCACCTGACTGCATCTCTCTTGGAGGAAGAGATGGGGAGACCATTCACTTCCACCCCCAGAAGCACAGATGACTACACTACAGAGTAAGGGGGTGAGGCAGGCTGACTCATTCACAATAATCGCTACCATCCATTAGCTATGCAGTACACCCTTGCTGGGGAATAGCAGATAAGTCATTCCTGCCGCTGCCTCCTCCTATGCTGTAGACATGCAGGAGGAATATTTCACCATCACCCAGGGCAGGATCATTCCAACACAACTCGCAGGCTGCAGGAGGGCCAATAGCAGGGGACAGGGTCCATATCTCTGGGATGGGCCAATAGCTAGCGGTGCTAAAACATGCTCTGGGTCCATCAAGCTATTGACTGGATGCAGGAATCACTGGGTGAGACCCTCTGGCCTGTGTAATATGCAGGAGGTCAGAGTAGATGGTGTCATAGGTCCTCCTGGCTTTAAAAAAATCAGTCTTACTCTAGTACCAATGACTTACCCTATTCTAACCTTCTGGCTACCACTGCCCCTTCCCACAGAGACGGGTTCCATTTGATGTTCAGAGTTTCCACTGCCTTCTAAATACACCCAGCTAAAGAGAGAGAAAGCGAGAGAGAGACTGGTGTGTTTATTTGGCAATCAAATGGTGCCTGGTCGGTTGCACCAAATGGGCAGAGAGAGCTCCCTCCACTCCGGTCCCCTTTCCAGCTCCCAGAGGAGGCAGGCTCCCGTCACTTGAATGGAATAACGAGAGGGACGCTGGTTTTCTATTAGAATGTGCCTTTTTTCGTAGTGCACTTGGAATCAATCAGAACTCGAGACACAGACATTCACCGGAGGAAAAAAACCAAAATAAACAAAAAACCAACGCCCACCCTCCAAAATCCCACACCCGCATCAACCCCCCTCCCAAACAAACAAACAAACAAAAACACCCTCCAAATCAAATCCAACCTCTTTGTCTAAAATCCATGATTAAAACCTGGTACAAACAGGTGAATATATATATATATATATTTAGTAGATGTAATATTATTTTTTCTCTCTCTTTCTTGTTATACAGCAAACATTGCAAATATAGAAATTTTCTCTGTACAGTAGGACAACTTCGGTTTACAATGCAACATGTGGTAAAACCTCCCAGTGAATAAACACATGAACGAGCCTTCGACTGGATGAAAGTCTAAGCTGGAAGACTCCATTTGCAAAAAGCCCAAAGGAACTTTCTCCTTCTGGTCTCTTTTTGGTTTTTGTTTTGTTTTGTTTTGTTTGGAAGGGAAGGAGAAAGAAGAAGACAAACTGTACACAAAGAATCCACAAAATCACGGAATAGGGAATCATGCGATGCAACATTGGAATACTCCAGACCTCAAATCTCTGCCCAACCTCCACCCCTTTTTATATATTTTTTCTTTTTTTAAAAAAACAAAAACAAAAACTTTTTTTTTTTCACTCCACAGGTTTGTTTTTTTTAAGTCTCTTTGTGTTCAAATTTGGTGCGTATCTCATAAACAGGAGATCTTTTGTAATCTTTCTCTCTCATACATTATATAGACTAATTATAGATTTTTTCTCATAATTTATGGTTTGTTTGTTTGTTTGTTTGAAAGACAGTCTAGATAAAAATAGCTGCTGCGGGTTTCTTTTGGTCCAGTTAGTGTTAAGTCACCAGCTGCGTGAGGACTCAGGACTTGTGCTGGGCAGACACACCTTTCCAGTAGTCTAGGATGTCGTGAAGATCCTCGTCTTTGGCAAACTGGACCTTTTTGCGCAGGGCATGGCCGGCCGCCATATATTCCTCCTCGTCTTTGTGCCGCTTCCGGTTGAGTTTGAAGCGCTCCCAGATGCTGTGTGATGGTTTGCATGTGTACTCTGGGCTGGAGCTGTAGCTCAGGTTGTGATACTGGGGAGAGAGCTGAGAGTAGGCCAGGTCTCTGGGGCGGGGTCTGGTCAAAGGTTCCAGAATGGAGGGCTTACGCCCGCCCAAGCTGTCGTGCTGCTCCCCCTGGTGTGAGCCCGGGTAAGAGTGCCGATGTTCGCTGTACTGTCGGATCTTCTCGGCCTCTGCTCGCAGAATGGCTGCCGCTGGTGTCACAGTGAGGATGGTGTCTGCGGTCGGGGATGTCTTCTCAATGTACTTGGCTTCTGACTTGTGGCCGGAACCCTCAGAGCGGAAGGATCTGGGGCTCCGTATGGAGCCGCTGGAGGAAGTGCTGGAGCGTTTGGGAGGTACCTCCATGCTGTGATGTCTCT
Source organism: Mauremys mutica (assembly GCF_020497125.1). Taxonomy (NCBI): domain Eukaryota; kingdom Metazoa; phylum Chordata; order Testudines; family Geoemydidae; genus Mauremys; species Mauremys mutica. The sequence continues at coordinate 74,689,674 of NC_059082.1, read as the reverse complement.
GCAGCGGGTGGCTGTAGCTTTCCTTGTACACAGGGGACAGGAAGCCATGTTTGCCAGAGATCTGTTCTGATAAGAGTACCAGCTGAGGCTCAGCGGTGGAAATCGCCCCCGATTTCACCCCCTGGAAGGAGGTGGACTCTGATTTCAAGGCATCAATGCAGTTGTTGATAATCTGGTTCACCTTGTCCACCTCCTTGGTGATGGTGGAGATCTCAGCCACGGAGCTCTGGCTGTCAGGCGGCATGGACAGCTCACACTCTCGCCTCTCGGGCTGCTCCCCTGTTCGCACTTCCATGTAGTTCCCCTTGGTGGTCTTGGGGGTCTCGCTGCTGTCTATCAACTTATACTGCTCGACTTCCCCAGCAGAGGGCAAGTAGGGGATGCGGGTCACTGTCTCCCCACCCAGCATCTGCCCCTGGGACAGCTGGGTGATACTGGTTGTTTCCATCTCTGGCCCATACTTTAGCTCGATGATGGTCTTCTTCATGCTCCCAGCTGCCTTCTTGTGCTTCTCCTCCTGCTGACGCCTCTTACGGAGGCAATAGTATACCACCCCCAGAACAATTACCATGCCAAACAGGCAGCCCAGGATCGTCATGATATAGTGGGTGGCAGTGGAGGGAGTGGGCACTGGGTCCTCTCTGCTCATTTTGTTTGGGGAGAGGGTGAGGCAAGTGTGGTTGTACCTTAAGACATGGTGAAGGGAGACCACACAGTAGGTATAGTCTCTTTGTGCTACAAGGTTAGTCAGCTCAATGTCCTCCTTCTGTTTCTTCAGCTTGGTGATGACGGAAGAGAAGCCGTTCTCGTACTGCGCCAGGATGTACATCTTGCTGAACGGGTACGGGATCTGCACCGTCAGCGTGGCCGAGTTGTGGGTGAGATGCTTCACCCGGATGTTGGGGCGCATCTCCGTCTCACCCACGGGCGTGTGGAGGGAGACCTGGGGCGTCGTGCCGTCCCCGGAGAAACACTCTTCCTCAGAGCATGGGCTTTCTGACGGAGCTGTGGTCACTTGGTACCTGGGTGGGATAAAGCGAGGTATCATGGTGTAGGAGCTGCCAGTGCAGAGGGTGGAGAGCATGCCCAGAGCATTGCGGTAACCGGTCCGGCCTTGGCCTAGCAAGAAGTAGCCAGTGTAGTCTGGCGGGGAGTCGCACTGCATGCGGTCATAGGTGCGCGTCATGTTGGTGAAGCCTTCCAGCCATTGCAGGAAGCCTAGGAGTTCACAGGAGCAATAGAAGGGGTTGCTGTAGAGTTCACAGACTGAGAGTTTGTTCAGGCCCCTAAAGGTGTTGCTGTCCAGTCTCTGGATCCTGTTCATGGACAGGTCAATGTTCACTATGTTGGGGCACTCCCAGAAGGCATTGGGGGTGACTGCCTCAATGAGGTTAGCCTGGAGGTAGAGGTACTCCAGCTTTCCTAGGCCCCGGAGGATTCCCTCGGTCAGGTTCCTCAGGCGGTTGTAGCCAAGCTGCAGCACCTGGAGGTTAAACTGTCCTGAGAAGGCACCATCCTCGATGTAGGAGATTTCGTTCTTCGTCAAGTTGAGGTATGTCAGGTTACCGAAGCGGCTGAGTGAGGAGTACTGCACGCTTTTGATCTTGTTGTCGTTCAGTCGCAAATCCACAATGGTGCTGTTGATTTGCTGAGGGATGGACTCATAGGGGGGCTGGTTCTGGCTGCAGATAGCCAGCCAAACGAAGCCCTTGTCACCCTCGATCAGCCAGCAGTCTGCCTGCACCCCGCCAGTGTGCAGCAGAGAGACGGCCGCCACGCACATGCACAGCGCTGACGTCACTGCCCACTGACGACCTGCCATCTGGAAGGGCAACGCGGAGAAGGAGTTCCCTTATCTGCTGGAAGTGGGGAGGGGTGCTGAGTCGGAGAGCAGAGAAGCCTTGGGTTAATGTTCCTTGGGCACCTTCGCTTTTCTCTCCCTTCTCCTCATGGTTTGGATCCAGTGGGAAGTGTCCAAAGGAAAAGGAGAACCTCCTTGTCCAAGCTGCCCAGTGACCACCCACGGGGTGCCACCACCACAGGCTTATGGGGGGCGATCCTATGTCATTGGCCCTTCTGGCATCTTGTCGGGCTTCCGCTGAAGTCAGGCGGGTCTGGGTAGGTACTTGGAAGGGGACTCTCTCTGGTTTAGAGACACGCTTTTCTTTCACTTTCTACAGTGCCTCTCCTTGTTTTCTTTTTGCTGCCCATCTCCAGGTTGGCACCAGGCTTCTTCTCCATCTGCCTCTCCGTACATCCGTCCGTCCGTCCCTCTCAGCGCCCTTGTCTGGTCAATGGGCTCACCTGCAAAAAAACCAAACAAAACCAAAAAACACAAAAGCGAGACAAAATAATGTTTAAGGGCATTTGTCACACTGCAGCAGCTTCTGGGGCAGCGATGGGACTGGCTTTCCCAGCCCTGTTTTTCCATTAGCACTAGGCACCAGGTTTTTTAACATGGCTTCCATTATTTATTTCTTTGCGGGGGGAGGCACACATAATTGAGCCTGCAGTTAATTTTGGGCACAGATGCTGGAATTTAGATGTCAATGATGTGACGTCTGTATGCACAAAGCTGGTAGTTAGCCATCTACGTCCTGGCATTTGTGACCACAGTTATGGCAGCATTTCACCCACTAATTGGATGCAGGTTGAGGCTGCTTTCAAATTCTGCCTCTCTCTAACTGTGCCTGTAGCCGCTTGGTACCTAGGATAAAACCCAGCACTGGAATTCTAAGCTGTTTCTAGGAACTTGGGTGGTAACTCCAGGATATGTTTGTTTCCAGGGAACATCCAAGCCCCATCACTATCTTGATCCTCACCACTCCCCATCATACTTGTCTTTGTGGGGGTGACTTCCAACCTTCCTCCCCATTTTGCTGTCTCCAGGATCTCCTCCCTTGGATGTTCAGTGTCAGGAGTGGTGGAAATTCCAGGTGGTCATTCCCCTAGTTTTTTAGTAGCCTAACACATATGCAAAGGGCAAAGAGAGACCCTTCCTCGCCCACTATAGCTGTCTCTGCTGTAAGACTCAGGAGAGGGGACAGGGAACCCTCTGGGGATCCTGGTGACGTCACAGCGCTAAGGAAAATCTCAGAATTCCTACTTAACGTTTGCTACAGAGTTCTGAGTAGGGCTGCTCAGCATTTTCCATTGAAATGTTTTCTGGGTTTTTGAGTGAAGGAAAATGTTTGTAGAAAGTGTCTCTGCTTTCCTTGAAGAATGATGTCTCATTGGAAAACGGAAATTTGAAGATTTGTTCAGTTCCCGACAGATTTTGGCCAAAAACATTTAGGTTTTGGCTTTTCAACAAAAAGTTGAAATTTCCAGTGGGAAAAAAATCCCATTTTGAAACCAGCTCTACCCCTGAAGGACTCACTAGCTAGTGTGCTGTGCCTTATGGGGCACTAACCGCCTCTGACCTTACTGCTCTTGAAGGAGAAAGAGGCTTTCCCTTTACTGCTGACCTTTGGGTGAGAAACCTGCTTCCTGGCCCACCTAGCGGGCCCTTGAGATTTGGTGGGGCCGAAGCCATGTCTGGAAATCCTCCATCCCAGGAAACAGTAGGAGGAAGAGCAGAATCTACCAGGACCTGGTGAAGCCATCATTGGTAACTAGTGGGGTGTCCTGGGCCTTAATAGGGGTGGTAGTTTGTGAATTTATCTCCTGTGAATCTTCTTCTGTCACATTTGCAAAATTTACCAAATCTGGAACCCGGGGCTCAGGTAGGGTGGGCCCAGGGCTCAGAGTGCGATCAAGGGTTGCTGTGAATATTTGCCAGCCAGAACACTAGTACTCACGCTGCTGTCTGGGAACCCCCCAGTGGCCCATGAAGCACTTCCTGAAACTCCACACAGTGACATATCTTGAGAACCACATGGGAGGGAAGGTGGGTCCAGAAGAGGGTCTCTCTTTCACCAAGGGCTCTGCAGAACACATAGGTGGTTGCCCCTAGGATCAGACACGCTCCCCGGATTTCATATGCTCACTATTATACTCGCACCAAAGCTAGCCTACAGCCTGGGCTTGGCCAGGTCCTCTGCTCCCGAATGTTAGGAAATGACACCTGGGTCATTTGAAAGCAGCCAGCAAACTGGTTCATAACTCACAAGTGGACAAGAAACCAGCAAGTTGCCTGGCTTTCAGACCCAAATCCGATCCGGGCAGGTAGAACCTGGTTGCATGGGAGAGCACGCAAAAGTTGCCTTCTTCCCAGGGTAGCTGCATGCTGCTTGGGCCTGTCCTTTCCCAGATATTAGGAAATAACAGATTGAAAAATTAAGCTGCTATTACTCCCTAGGACTTGTCTGGCAGTGGAGCTGTGGCTCATTAACGTGCACTTCTAACTAATCCAGTCTGTTTTCCCACCTCCCGCCCAGCACTGGGGTAGCTACATGACTCTGTGCTGGGTGGGGCAGGTCGATGAGTTGTATGAAACATGGCAACAGTGGGAATTTCGGGCCAGATTCTGCCTCCTCCCGGTGAGCAGGACCTCATGCTGAAAGCAGTCCCGCTGAAATCTGGCCCTTATTTTCCATCTCAGACTCACAGAATATGAAACAGAATATTTTTCAAAGCTGAGGACCCTGTTAACCAGTCACACTTTATAGCCTGGTAAACAGGCCAGTAATAATGAGCAGTGAAACAGTTTATTTGTCCTTACTGAATAGCGAACAATTAATATTCCAAAATGGAACGGTTTGTTTTACGTTACATGAATAACAAAATCTGCTCAAACTTCAGCTGTTTGTGACAGGAGAATATCCAGCCACAAGTCCCCCCAGCTGGAGAGACGTTGATAATGTCTCTGGAGAAAGCCAAAAGCTACTGACCATTGTGTCCCATATGTAGGCCAGGTCTACTCAAGAAACTTTTGTCCGTCTAGTAATGTTAGGGGCGTTTTTTGTGACATTTCTATACCAGCGAAAGCCCTAGAGCGGACGCAGTTAAACTAGCAAAAAAGGTGCTTTTTCTGGTAAAGCTTCTTTTGTTTGGTGCACGGTGGTATAAGCTGATTCTCCACTGGGAGAGTTTGCCAGTATAACTATGCCAGCAACCGTCTTCTAGTGTAGACTAGGCCTTGGACGCAGCACGGAATGGAAAAGGAATTCTGCCCTCGGGTGTTTCAGTGATTAGCCTCAAACACCTTACATCCTCCCTTCGCTAATGGAAGGAGCCAGAGGTTAATGACTACAGCACAGGTCTGGGAGTCACGTAGATGATACTCTCAGATATGCCACTATATCCCTTGTGGGCTTGGGCAAGTCAATTAACCTTTCCATGCCTCAATTTTTTCTTCAGTAAAATGAGGACAATGAAACTACTTCCCTGGTTCACAGAGTGGTGGGAGGCTGAAGTAAAGCGCTTGGAGCCCGTGATGAGAAGATGGGGAGCTCTCATCTGGAGCTCACGTTGTAAACACACGCCACTGAACGTAATCTCTGTTCACATGTCATGTGGGCTCTGGGCTTCCTCTCTGAGTCCATCTCCTGCCCTGTAAGCCCTGCGCCGCCCCTTTGCATCCTCTCCCGATACAAAGCAGACTCGGAAGAGAAGCTCACAGCTTGTTCCCAGTAGGGGCAGGCATGTTAAGTTGGGGTTGGAAGCCATGACTGATGTTCTTTACGTTGTATATGACACCTTTCACCCAAAAACTCTCAGCGTGCTTTACAAGCCAATTGGCTGACTAGGCTTAGATTTTTTGCTTACTCGTGTGGTTAGATTTCTGCTGGCCTAAGAGCCTTCTCCGCTCCGTTTATGGATGGCTGCCAACCACAACTGCAGCTTCTTGCTTTCCCATGTCCAGAGATCGCTCACTTGTTCCCTGGGGAGCAAGCCACCCCGAAAACGGTGTGAGAAGTGCACCCCCACCCACCAGCCACGCCACACCCTAAGGGGTGGTGTGGTGGGTGCTCTCTCCCCATCCCCACCCCCGTGTGCTGGGACCTCCCTGAGACCCAATACCTCCTGGAGCTCCCGCTGCCTTGGTGCAGCACAATACTGCCCCCACACAGGCCTGTGCATTAAAGGCACAATCTGACCTTATACACTGTGAGAATCCCTTCACTCCCCACTGTGTGCCCATGACACAGCCTCACAACACAGGACATCAGGGCAGGGAATGACGTATCCTGGCTAGTTCCTTCCTTCTCCTTGGTGGGCAGAGTCTCTGCCTCCTCTATCTCCGAGCTCCCACTTTAGCCTAAACCAGCGTTTCTGAGCAGAACCCTCAAACTCTGGGGATGTCTGAGCCTGGATCTATCCCCCAGAGTGGCTCTGAACCCAGCCCTTGAATCTTGGAGAGGCTCAGCTCTGGATCTCCATGTTGGCTTATCTCTCAGCCCTGGGGCATGTGGCCCACGGAGCTGTACTTTGGCTAAAGTAGCAGGAGCTTCCAGGGAAGGAGAAAGTGGAGACAAAACCACAGTGGGGATAACACAGCTGACCCCAAGGTGCCTTCTCATGCAGCCTTGCACTCCTCCCAGGTCTAACCAGGGTGGAGAAGGCTGACTGTAAGTGACTCAAACAGGTTCAGTAATGCTCATGCTGGGTGTTTGCTTTTGCTGCCTGTGTGCTACCTATCAGTTGAGTTCTCTCCAACAACAGAAACGGAAAAAGGCATTCTATCAGCGGCAGAGTTTAATTCCAGCTCATTAAAGCAAGCAATTTGCTGGTTTATTTGCTTTGCAAAGTATGAATAAAATGACAGCATTAAGGAGATGTAACAGAGGAAAGAGGGGCTAATCTCCCTCTTTATTAGATTGCCGGGACATGACTGGGGAGCTGAGACACAGGCCTTGTTGTTTTGCACCAAGAAGATAATTGCTCATCTTGGTGGCACTTGGGAGCGTGTTTCCTGGCACTGTCTTTGGGGTGGGATCCAATGTCAGGCGAGGGACTGAGTGTCTTGCAGTGCAAGGGAAGCAGTTAAAGGAGACCTGCAAAGGGTTACTCATTTTGTTTTATTATCGTGGATAAAGAAGGTGTGTAAGTGTTCAGTTTCTGCTCTGCTCTGGGCTGTTCTTCCCACAAAAAGCGTTTCCTTCTGTTGGCTCTTCCTTTAGAAATAGTGGGCTGGATTCTCAGCTGGCGTCAAACGGTGTAAAATAGCTCATAGTCTAGGCGGCCCCACCAACTTCCACCAGCTAGTAATCAGCTCTGTTATATCCCACCTGCCCTGTTTTGCTGGAGGTCTCCTTGGAGGCCTGGGGAAGTAAGCTCTCCCTGCCCTCCACTGAAAGGGTATGGGGTGTTGAATCTCACTCTGTGATCTTTGCTCCCTGCTGTTTGAGTTGGTGTTGAGAAAAAACAACAAAATCTTAACCAGCCTGACTAATAAGTCCCTCCTCCCCTGACCCTGGCCGACTCCTCTTTCATTCTCTTGGTACTTGTGAGATCATAATTCTACCACTTTTGCAGTCATCCGTAGAGTGTTCCAGGAAAAACAAGGGAGAAAGAACCTGCATTTCTAATGTAAAAACCAACCAGAAAAATAAAACATTTTCATAAAGAAACAAAAAATGGAAGAAAGACACTGCCTCCCTAGGGTTGGGATAACAATACCCACTGATTTGACATGATTCATTTAATCTACATCAGAGATGCCTTGCCCTTTGGTTTAATATGGCTTCATTCTGTCAGGTGTACGTTGTCAGTGACACCTTGGCTGTCTACTGACTGGTGGTCAGCCAATGGAGCACACATCATACAGTCCCCCAGCTTGCAGATGGACTCTGTGAACGGGTCCTGTACATTACCACAGCCAAAAGTCTAACCCGGAGGCACCAGCTGTTAAGCTCCTTAGTTAAAACAGCTGAAGCTCTGCTAAGCTTAACTCAGGAGGACTTTACTCAGTGCACGTAACAAAGCAGGATACTGCTGTATTTCCATTTATGAGGGAATATGTTTAATTTCGGTGCTTGAGAAAATGGGATGCTAAAGCCAGGAAACAAGCTCGGTACGTTTCCCTCACACCCTTCTGCTGATGCCCCTCACTCCTGACCTGTGATAGCCCTGCTACGCCCTGGATCCACACACAACTTTGCTGCTCCTCAGTCCTGATCTGCAACATCCTTATTATTCTGTGCCTGGGCCTTTACACATCCCTGGGACTGCTGTGGTTTGTGGTATCCAGTAGGGACTGGACGGAGAGCGTCAAACTCATCACTTCTGATCTCCTAGAGCTCCAGAACCAGAGTTCTTGAGACTGAAGGGGCATCACCCAGGCTCCAGAAACAAGTGTCAGGGTGGTTGGATTTTGTTTCCGTCTCTTGACTTATGGCATCAGTAAATTAGACCCGAGTAGCAGCTGCAAGGAGAGCCACCACTGAAATAAACAAAGCAGCTGAGAGGGGAGTGGCGGGGAGAGGGATCTGGGCCGCAGATCTAATAACACGCAGTCTTTGGCACTTGATTCTTAATTGTTTTATTCTACTGAATGAGTTATTTCAAGCTGTGGATTAGATTTACTGACTAGGGGCAAAGAGCCAGATTAGCGCGCACCCTCTCTCTCTTTGGCGTATCCTTTCTTCCCTACCTTCTGACTCCATCTGGCCATATGTCAGCTTCTCTTAGATCCTCTTTCACAGTCGCACAGGTCAGGTTATCAATAAATGAAGGAGCCGCACTACAAAGAGAGCAATAGCGACGCGGCAGTGATACATTACAAATGATAAATGTTTAATCATGCAAAGAGGTGGAGAGGGAAAATTTGGCTAACGGGGACCAAATGTTAAAATGAACCCAGGCTATTCATTATGTGTAAAATAATACGAGGAGACAGCTCTAAGATGGCAGAGAAAACATTTATTAATGATGAAGTTTCCCCTAAATGGCTTAATGTCCATTCTGTATATGTCAGGTGCAGAAAGAGTGCTCCCAGGCAGGGTTTCTTCTAATTCATATTCCCAGCATCAGTTTACACTCCTCCTGCCTGGTCATATCGGTTAGCATTGCCACTCCATCGAATAATAAAGGTGCCCAGGCCAATCAAATCCAGGTTCCTCTTCAGTACAAAGGTAGCATTTGGATTCCTTGCTAAGAGATCAATACGGCACAGCTTGGGTTTGCATCATTGTATTAGTAGGATTTTATGTTTGTATTTTGTATAATTTAGAATGAAGGATAAAGAACAACAAGATAATAATGTAGTGTGTATTAAATGTATTGATCTATGATTTGACCATATCCTGCCAGCCACTCTTTTTGAGTAGCAGAAAGGAATGGCCTAACAGCCATTGGTAGAGATGCATCAGCCAGAATTTCTCTGTGTCTGGACAGATTTCAAGGCAGTAACAGACCTTTGAGGGTCACCACTTTGTTGTAGGTTTAGCATTTTAAAATAAGTAAAAGAATGCCGTGATTGTTTTTCTTTTGCATTTCAACTTGATTTCCGGTTCAAAATGTTCTGTGTAAATTAATTCTGATTTGTGTGTGAATGAGGAATGGGTGTTAAGAGATGAGTGTGAAGGCCATCACTGAACCAGATGTTCTAGAGAGAAACCGGAGACAGATGTAAGGGCGCCCAGAGGTTGCAACATACCCCGGTTGAAATGTCAGAGGAGGGCAGATTGATGACTCTAAAGATGAGACAGGCACCTATCAATGGGGATAAGATAGCTGTGATCAAAACCAGCCTGGGGTAACTCCCTGAGAGACTTGATGAAAGAACAAGATAAAGGATGAGAAGGACAATTTAAGAAAATGAGCACTCATCAAACAACAATTGATTACAGAATGATGGTAAAAAACTCATTGGTCCCGACGAAGGAAAAACACAATATAAATGGGGTGCCGTGCCATGAAACTTTGGGCTCGTCCTGACAAGACGTTCCCAGAGCATTGTGTCATGACCAACAGAACCCAGCTCCTACCTACCCGTGATCAACCTAGCTGGCCATTAGATTGATCCGGACTCTGGACTGGTAACTACACCTCTACCCCGATATAACGCGACCCGATATAGCATGAATTCGGTTATAATGCAGTAAAGCGGCGCTCCGGGGGACGAGGCTGCGCAGTCCGGCAGATCAAAGCAAGTTCGATATAACACGGTTTCACCTATAACGCAGTAAGATTTTTTGGCTCCCGAGGGCAGCGTTATATCGGGGTAGAGGTGTATAACATCAACTGTGTGTGTGTGTGTGTGTGGTGTGATTGAATGCATACACTAATTGTATCTTTAATAAACATGGCGTATTGCCTTTTCCCCTGAAAAAGATCCCGTGTGCTTCTTATAAGCATAACCTCGTGGCCTACCATCTATACTTGATCCCCAGGGCTTTTGGGCCAGGGTTTGCCAGGGCTGAGGTCCGGCACCTCAAAGCTTGGCAGTTCATAGCCCCGGCACCTCTGAGCTTGCCGTGTCGGTTATGAAAGCAAAAAAATTGCTTGAGCACCTCTTTCATTACAAATTAAGTACTGTTGATCCCCAAATGCTTCACAGAGTCAGATAATAGCGTTCCCCAGTCAATTTCACTCTCTCTCTCTCTGCTATTATTTATTATTTAAGAGGCAGAGGCAAGGGAGGAAAGATATGTTTTCAGCTGAGGTTTGAAGGGAGATGAAGAGGCAATGAAGCAGAGAGATGCAGGGAGGCTGATGCACGAGAGAAGGCTTTTAGTGAGACTGTGGGGAGGAGCACAGAAGAGGTAGGGGCTAGAGAGGTGGAGGCAGCAGAGAGGTGGAACAGACACAGGCCAGTTCTGTTGCCCTTGGTCTGTATGCAGAAGTGCCATGGACACAAGCAGGTGCTCTCTATATAGACTGAGGGCAATATATGCCCCAGTGGGTTATTTCTATGCAGTGGAAGTTCAGAGGAGCTGGCATTTTGGCCTGTCATTGACACACGTGAAATGAGTGCCGAGCGGAGGTCAAACGCTTCCAGTCTGATTTGGACTGGAGGCCATGACTCCACTCTGGGCAGGGTGGTGGAGAATCAGGCCTAGCGAATGCCAGTTTGTGGAGTTCAAAACTTGTCCCTTTCCACAATGGAGGGTACAGTCCGCAGAAGTTTCCATAAAATCAAAATTTTCAGCAGAAAATTTTTGATTTTGCTGAAGTGTTTCTAAACAAAATATTTCATTTTGGGTCAGCGCAACATTAAACTGCATCTGCCTAAAGTGCTGCAGTGCCTTTTGGGAGTTGTAGTTCAGATGCTTCATGCCCCCATTCTCTCCAATGGGCCAGACTCCTTGGCTAGACTACAACTCCCATGAGGCACAAAACACCAAAACAAAATATTTCCATTTAGAAATGACTAGACATTTCTGCATGGGCATGTTTCATAACTTTTCCTTCCACGAAAAAAACAGTAGTTTAACTTTTCATCCCAAATCAGGATGAAAAAATGTCAAAATATTGGAGTTTCCCAGGCAATGGAAATGCCAATTTTCTCGGCTCACATCTGCAGTCGTTGACGCTGCTGTATTCCTCCCCACACTGCTTAGCTTTCCAGGTCTAACAAGATTGCGGCCCTAGATAGTACAGCTGCAAATCACTGAGTAGAATAATATGCAGTGTTCAAATATCTTCCTGGGTAACTGACCTTCTAAAACCAGCTGGTTACCTGTGCATGAAACCAACCTCTTGAAATATCACAGTGGGCAGAGTAAATGTCATATCGAGCTTATGGTAGAGCAGCCAGCTCTTAAAGAAGCAACAAACATAATCATAAGAAGAAAAGAATTAGAGGAAGGTGCAAAGTTTTCAGCGGATGAGGAGAAGCCAAGAACTCTAATCAGGGAGATGCAGATATAACATTTACAGAAGGGAAAAATATCTTTCAATAGGGAAGAATTCCCCTAAAATTGACCAGACGTGTCTTGTATTTAGAAATAATGTGCCTGATTTGCCACTTCATTACTCTAAAGTATTACTGAGGTTAAACAGACATAAAACTGGAGTAATTGAGTGGTGAACCAGCCCCAATATTTCCCCTAGAATAACACAATGATAAAGATTAAGGCATTTTACTTAAGGCTCCTCCAATGCCTCAGTACAATGGAGCGAGTTAAGAGGTAAACAAGGGAACAAATGCCCTATTGTTCTTTCACGGTGAAAGAAGCTAAACTGTCCCTTTTCTCTGTGCTGTCGTCTTCGCTCAAACCTTTGCTGTTACTTGAATAGTGTTTTTACTGCTTGAATTTTTAAATCTATTCTTTTGTAAAAGGCCCATATGAATCATTCACACTCCTGACAGTAAAGTCTGCTTTTGTTCAGAAGAAGAGCTCTGTGTAAGCTACAAAAGCTTGTCTCACTCAGCAACAGAAGTTGGTCCAATAAAAGATATTACCTCCCCCACCTTGTCTCTTTGGTCAGAAATGGTTTTGGCAATGGAGCTAAAATATTAAAAGAGCTAGTCAACTTTTTAAAAATGAATTTAAAGCAGATTTCAGTCCTATATCTGCCCCTGAGTTGTCCTGCAAATGTGTGTGGCTTTTATAATCACATTTTCCTAGTATTTTACAAAGTGATTCTCTCTCCTCTATGTGAAAGATCCAAAGGATATGGGGAAACTGTCTGACACGGGCTGTAATCCCACAATTGGATCCATAGGTGTGGATCCTTGTGCCTATACAGGGGAAACAGTGAAACTGATTATAGATGAAGTATTGACAAATACACAAAGGAAGCAATCTGAAATACATTAAATCTGCTAATCTCTTTCAGTTCTAGTATTATCAAGGGTTACCTGTAACAAAAGTGTCAGACCGAAGACTGATTTCTAAGTTGATGGTGTCCTTTTAATGTTCTACTTTAAAAGAAAAAACAACGACAAAAAATCTTGCATCACAAACAGATATATAAATCCTGGACAGAATCTGATACCAAGGTCCAAACTCAGGCACAACTGGGGAAACGAAAGTAATTCCTTAAAGTCACGATAAAAATAATACTTAAGAAACTTCTTTCCTGTGTTACTAATACCTGTGGCGCTTATTATAACTGAAAGAACTGCAGACAGCTAGTTTACTTGTCTCGCTCTTGCTGTCTTTTGTGTGTTCCATTCAACTTGTGCTAGTCTAGTTCACTTTACTATAAGCTGAAGTTTCACTGTCTGGGTTTTGTTTGCTAGCACAATGCTATTCTGTTTTCTGTTGGACTAAAGCTGCAGAGGAAGATTTTAAAAAAATAACCAACACATTTTTTTGGTCTTCTTTTCAAATCTTCCTGTTCTGTTTGCTAATCCAACCCACCATCATATTTAGCATTTTACAAAAACCTGCCTTTGGGGGCTGACCTAAACTGATAGTGAACCATTAGGTAGAGGAAGAGAAGAAAAAAAGAATTCCCTTGTGTTAAATACTTACTAGTCGAGTCCTGACTGAGTCCCCCCCACCCTTTCCTTGGCAAAAGATATGCTTGTGTATGTTAGGACAGAGGTGCAAATTATGGGGCCAGTCATGAGCCCCCATATGTCCCCATATGGGGGAATAATAAAATGGAAGGTGCTCCTTTACTCCTCTACATAAGTTACCTGCATCCCAGGTTCCAGCCAACTGGTGGTGGGGAGTGGACGGGCAGGGGCAGGGAGGTGCCTTGACTCTACCCCCACCTACCCACCACACCGGTGCTTGCCAGCACAGAGGCGGAAGTGAATGGTACTGGGGAGAGGGCTAGCTCAGCTCACTTCCCCTACTGGAGCAAGTGTGAGCAGGGACCTAGGTGTGACTTTCTGCCTCTGACGTGTGACTCTGTCCTGTTCCAACGGCTGCACAGCTGCGCTCTGCCCCTTACTCAGAGCTTGTGGTAGCCCTGTGCTCTTGCCCGAGGTTGGGGCTGCTGTGCAATTGCGTGCCTAGCTTGTAGGAAGGATGCTTAGTTGCCCTGGATTGCTCCAGCCCCGTCCTGTTCCGTGTGCGTACAGGGTCATAAGCAGGCAGGGGGTGAGGGGTTTCTAGTCTGCTGACGACACCCAGCTTTGCATCTCTATCTTGTCTGGTTTGGATGTTGAAGTTCAGCGCTTCTGCCAATGTCCTGGATCCTGGATGAGAGCAAGGTGGCTGAGGTAGAACATAGTTAATTGTGTGTGTGGCGGGGGGAAAAGCCCACCTTTGCCAATGCAGATAAGTTAGCTGTGAACGTAGGTGCTGAAGGGTACTCACAGCTTGGCAGCCACAGGCACAGTTCCCCATCTTGAGGGCGCAAACCCAACACACCTGCAAAAAAGTCAGGTTGGAAGCAGTGGCCTGCTGAAAGTGTGGCCATTTGTGTGCCAGATTCCAGCCTGGGGGACGCTGGTCTGGTGTGAGTTAAAACTCTGGAAAATGAGGTTGTATAGGAAATGCTCGCGCTACCTCAACCAGCGGTGAGCACGCTGCTACAGGGAGTCAGTGTGGGCCGGTGGACTGGGATTCAGTTGACTAGAGCGCTATTCCTGCCTCCGCCACATGGTCTTACACAAGTCACTTCACCTCACGGTGCTGTGTTTTCCCCTCCCACACATTGTCTGCCCTGTCTATTTAGTTTGTAATCTCTTGGGCGGCCCGGACTGGCTCTTACTGTGTGTATGTACCGTGCCTAGCACACCGAAGCCTCGGTCTTGGCTAGGACCTTTACTGTACTACAAAAATGCATAATAGAGAGGAGAATCACACTCCATGCCTCTTTGTATCCCCGCTGGGTAACAATAACTTCCAAAGGACGTAGAAAGCTAAAGGACAAGGCACTGGGATATGCCCAGTATGCTGATCATTTTCATAAGTATTTCATATGCAGGTTACCCAAGATTTAAAAACCAAGCTAACCCAGAACACCCACTCTCTCTGGAGGAATGGAGTTTATTGTTAATAATCTACTGCTAAAAGGGTAACATCTGTTTTGGACAAATCATAATGAGATTTCAACCCCAGGTGGAGGGAGGACTCCACAGTAATAAATGACTTGCTGTATGTCTAAATAGTTTTAATTTTTTTTCTGGCAGAAAGAGCTGCTTTCCACCTCGGGCTTCCGTTCGCCAGCTCTTTTTGTTTAATGATTGCTATTAATTTCCAGGGTGGCAGATGGATTCTAGTCTAGTGGTGTTTGAAACGAGAACAGCAGCCCGTGAAGGTGTGTGCTTGCCATGGGTCTGTGCATGCCACGCGTGTCTATATGGGCAGGCCGCGTGTGTGTTTGCTTTGGGGGAAGTTACCGCTGCCTGATGGATGCTCACGCTTGAGTCTTGATCTCTTTCTCGCCTTTGAAAGGGAAGGAGAATTGAATTCTGTGCGCCCTGTCACTGGATCTGCTAGTTTAGGCCCTGATTCAGCAAAGTACATTGAGGTCATTGGGACTTCAGGGTGTGCTTAACGTTAAGCACGTACTTAAGTGCTTTGCTGAACTGGCGCTTTAGTGACCTGAGAACAGTCTCATCAGAGTGGGGTAAATGCTCACTACCAATACATTGAACCAGCAGTTCTGCTCTCAGTGGTTTGGTGTCGTCAGGTAGGATTTTTCCTGTTGGGCAGAGAATGTGGTCTTATCCCATTTGAAAACCATTTCTGTAGCTTGGGGTGGGAAAACTTGGCCCGTGGGCCGCATCTGGCCCTTCAGATGTTTTAATCCAGCCCTCGAGCTCCCGCCGGGGAGCGGGGTCAGGGGCTTGCCCCGCTCCACATATGCCATGCTCTTGGAAGCAGCGGCAAATCCCTTCTCCGGCTCCGACACGTAGGGGCAGCCAGGGGGCTCCGCATGCTACCCTCGCCCCAAGCATCACTCCTGCAGCTCCCATTGGCCGGGAACCATGGCCAATGGGAGCTGCAGGGGCGGCACTTGCAGACACGGCAGCGCACAGAGCCACCTGACCAGAGCCTGAACCTCTGACCTCCTCCTGTGCCCCAACCCTCTGCCCCAGCTCTGATCCCCCTCCTGCCCTCCGAACCCCTCAGTCCCAGCCCAGAGTACTCTCTGCACCCCAACCCCATCCCAGAGTCTGCACCCCCTAGCTGGAATCCCCAGCCCAACCCCCTGCCCCAGCTCAGAGCCCCTGGTGTGTTGCAACAGGCTGTAATGGTCACAACAAGGTAGCAGATGGGCCGCACCCCCTCCTGCCCTGCCACAATGCCTTGACCCTGGTCTGGAGTCAGAGGGGAATTCACAGGCCACATCCCTTTGTCTCCTTACTGTGGCTGTGCCAATTAATGCCAACTGCGCGAGAACTGGATTGAGCCCAAGACCTGCCTGTCTGTTTTGGTGCCCATCACTATCTCAGCACCAAACACAGGACACCCAATAGCCGTCAGTCACAGCTTTTGACCACAGTCAGCTTGAGCTGGATTTGAACTGGTGACCAAGTGCTAACAGCCTCTGGGTGCTGGCCTCCGTCCCCTGAGTTAGCCAGTCTGCCAAAGCTGGGACTGTCAGCGGGGCTATGTCTACATTACGCAGCTTTTAGCGATATGGCTGTGTCAGTATAAGGCGCACAGTGTAGCCGCTGTTTGTCGGCTCTCCTGCCGACAAAAATCTTCCACCCCCAACGAGCGGCGTTAGCGTTCACCCTAGCGCTTGTCGTCAGCAAAACTTTTGTCTTTCGGGGAGCGGGGGGTTAACACCTCTGAAAGACAAAAGCCTTGTCGTTCGGTTGCCAGTGTAGACAGAGACTGAGTCTTGTAGGTCGTGGGGGATGGGCCCATCAGACTGATCTGGACATGAATGGCAAACGCCCTAAGAATGGAAACTTCTGCTCCAGTCCCTCTGCTGCCGCTGGCTCTTTCCTGAGAGTTGCTGGAGAGAGATAATCCTGATTAATGCCAAGAAGTGACAGCTGGGTTCTCCCTCGTTTCCCATCCCCCCTCTCAGAGCCATTGCACAAGCCCGGCTTTCCATCAAGCCCGGCATAAAGTGCCGGGTAGTGGACAGATGCCAAGGGCCACGTTGTGTATTGGAGCCGGTATGACAAGGAGCCCGGCCTACGTCTTTTCACCAGCTGACCGGTGGTAGTGTCAGACAGTCAGGTGCACGACTGTACTAGGATATCAGCTGGCCTAAGGGGGGGCAGAGGGAGGGGGCGAGGAGGTTTCTATGAGCTAGTGAGCCAGGCCCTCAGGAACTGATGACAGGGGGCAGAGATAGAAAGTGCAGCATCTCAGGTGATGCAGATAATCTCCTTTAATCTCCTCCTCAGAATAACCCAAAGTCAAGTAAAGGAGGGATTATATGGCCTAACACTGTTATCGCTTGTGTGTGACAGACTTAGCCGCCTCTGAAGGCTTGCGGAGGGGGAAGAGGAGTAGCAGCATTACTGGCCTTTCGGAACTGCTATGTCTATGAATAACCTGCGTTGTGAGCCACTCCCTCAGCGGGGAGTCGCTCTGGCTGGTGCAATCCACGGGGCCTGTTCTTGTAGAACGCACAGGAATCACCCCCCGCAGAGGGCAGCAGAGGAACCAGAGTCGGCGGTCAGCTGGCAGAATCTCTGCTCTGCCATATGCCGTCAGAGCCTGCTTCCCTCACTCCCTGGGTCTGCTGGGACCAAGAGCCCAATCACAGCAGAACCTCACCCTGCCTTTGAGAGACCCTCTGGCTGGGCAAGCCAGGGTGGCATTATGGGGTGAGTGTCAAAAAAAACCTGTGTATTGGGAGAGAGGAACAGCTGGGTATGAACTTCAGTAGTTGGAGAGGGAGGAGAGAGAGTCCAGATAAAGACAGGGCTTTCAGACCAACAGCAACATCTGATCCTACGTGCTGGGGCCTGTCCATTGGCTCAGTGCTACTTACATTACTTTGTCCTGATGTCCTTAGGACACAGCAATAGCCCAAAGCTGGGCAGGAATTTTTTGACAAAACATGTTTTCATTGGAAAATGCTGATTTGTCGACAGCAACACTTTTGTGACATTGTCATTGGAGAAGGTGTCTGGGGTCCATGATGGAATTGCTGAGCGAGAGAGAGAGAGAGAGAGACACCCCCGTCCCAGAATAGCCATTAGCATAGTGGTTTGGGCACTCATCTGGGATGTGGAAGACCCAGATGGCTCCTTGCTCTGCCTGATTCAGAGTAGGACCTTGAACCTGGGTCTCTCACACCCGAGGTTAGAGCCCTTGCCACCAATAACTTCAAAAGGCCCTGGTTTTGTCCCCGTGTGGAATGGGAATTTTTCTGACAGCTCAATAAGCTTTGCAGGAGGGGGAGACTATTTCCCATCCAGCATTAATCAACACCCTCGAGGAGAGAGAACTATCAACACTTCCATTTTACAGATGGGACAACTGAGGCACAGAGCGGTTAAATAACAGAGTGAGTGATGGGCAGCATCAGGAACAGAGCCCTGGCTGCTCATTGCTAGTTCCCCGTTCCAACCACTGGCCCATGCTCCTTCCCTGCTCCCTGCCTCCTTTCATCTATCATGAGCCCCTCTCCTGGCGCTGTCTGTCTCAGTCATTCTCTCTGCACCCTAATCAGGTGCTGGCAGGTGACTTCCTGGCCCTCCCAGCCCTTTGGGGGCATACTAGCAACGTCCACCTTGGTGTCAATCACCTCTGTACTCAAGCTGCTGGGAAAAACACAACCGAGCAGGCTCATTCATAAGCTCTCAGTGCCTCTCAATAATGGCTGCAAGGCAGCGGCAGCGTGGAGCTGGCCTTAAGCAGGTACTGGCAGCGGGGGCGGGGGGAGAGCCTCTTCATTTTAATGAGACTGTCCCTGCTTAAAAGAGAGAGCAGGAGAGAGGCCATGGCAGTTTAATAAACTTCAGCATACAGATTTAATCAGACGGCTCATCGTTCCTCTGCACTGGGATGAATATATTAAAAACGATTCAAACTTTCCCCTTTTGTTTTTCATTTGTATTATGTGCTTCAGTGCGATAAAACATCCCGGGGCCAACGGATGAAACAATAAAGGAGAGATATTAAAGGGAAGGATAACATTCATCTAGTGCAATGCAGCCTTCTCCTCCTCGGGAAGGAAGGTTGCACGCAGGCGCAGAATTAGAGGGCACGGCGCTATCAAACCCAGCACCGAAAGCAACGCTCAGCTTGGAGACACGCACAGGGAATGTTCTCGGGGCTGGTGGAAGGCGTCGGCCTACTCGAGTGGGTGGTTCCCTTTGGGGCTCCACTCTAAGGCCTCAGAGGAAGGGAGGGACCACAAAGATACAGAGGAAATCTTGGGCCAACTGACAATATAACAGGGATGGGGCTGCGGTGCTGAAGGTGTCTCATGGCCAGTGCTGGAGGTGGAAGGCTTGTGTCTAGCTACAGACAGGTTCGTGGGCGTGAAGGGCTCCTCACGTTGCCCCACGCTACAGCTGGGAGAAATTTTGGGGCCAAACCTTCTTTTTTGGCAAAGGATGCAGGTTGTGTAGCATCAGACCCGTTTGTGACTGTGTGTGTGGGTTTTGCCTTGGCAGACAGCAAATTGTTTAAAAAAAAATCCAAGGGCTGCCTCGCGACGCTTCCGAAATGAAACTTTTTGATTTTTTTTCGGTTTGAAACAACTTTTGGTTTCAAGCTTTTCTTTAGTTCGATTTTTAAAAATCGAAAAGCCTTTGGAATCGGTCAAAAGTGAAATGAAATGGCTGTGCCCTCAGTCCAAGCGAGACGTTTTGTTCGACCCAAAACAATGTTTTGAACTTTTGGATTCCCGGAAAATTTCAAAAATTCTCATTTTGGGGCTGGCCCCGAATGATTCATTTTCCTGACTTTTTGAAATTGCCAATGAACTTAAAAAAAAATGTTATTCACCCAGCTCTATGCCACCCTCCAGACCTGGAGAGGCCCCTCTAGAAGTGGGAGGGGAGAGAGTTGTCTACACAGTTGTGGGCCTCTCTGCTGAGTCTGCCAGCACAGGGGCCAATTTGATGGCATTTTTTGGCAAGAGGGGGACCTGCCGTCTAGGAAACGAAGCACAGCTCTGAGCTCATTGCCCACGGGCCTCCACACAGTCAGCACACGGTGCCAGCCGGGGCCTTTCCATGAAGATGGAGGAGTTGGCCATGATTTATGCTTATCTGCTAATCAAATCTATGTTGCAGTGACCTTTCTATTAGACAGGAGTTGAAGCTTCACTCAGGAAAGAAACGCATGTCCTCTTCTTAACCCTGCTCTCTACAGGGCTCCCACCCTGCCCATCTCTGCATGGCTTGGCTTCCTCAGTCGGAATCTCTTCCCTCTTCCTTCCTCCTTCGCCACTTTCATGAGCCGACTTGCTGAATAACCAGCTTCCCATCGCTTCAGATCTCTCTCGCCCAAGCCGTTTCCTATCGCCTTTCCCTTCCGTTTGATTTCATTTGCTGTTTGTCCTCCACTCGATTTCTTTGTCTCCCTCCCTTTTACCATGCATCTCTCCTCTGTGACAGCATTTCCTCCTGGTTTCTGCTCGCCATTAACTCTCTCATTCTCCTGCACTCTCTCCTCTCACTCCTTTCTTCGTCCCATCAGTCGCGCTGTCATTCTTCCCTCATCTCCATCACACACTTTCACTTCCTGCTCCCTTGCCAGGCTCCGACTTTGAGCTGGAGCTAGAAACTGGATCCCAGGTGCTGTTTTTTCCTAATTAAGCGGAAATAAATGTCTGCGTTTGCAAATTGGAGCTGCAACCCACCCAAACATTCCAGTGAACACTGAGCGTGGGAGTTCTGAGCAGGAGGGGAAACGCTTTCGTGCAGCACCCCTTGCTGCCTGGACGGCACACCATGCTGGGCCTTTCATCGCCTCAGAGAGCCCAGGGGTTGATGCTCACTGGGTGTGGTATCCGTTCATCATTGCGAAGAGAAAAAAAAATGAACGTCACTTTGTAAAATCCACACTTGTGTGTGCTTACGTTCTTTGTGTGTGCACCTGGATACATATGTGTGGGCAGGCTTTCATGATGTTTGTGTGTCTGAGGCCATCTCTGTGTGTATACGTACGTACGCATGTACCTACAGCTCTGGTCATGACTGTTTGTATGCATGCGTCTGTGTGTGGGTTCGTATGTGAGAGTCCAAACAGTTCACGGCTGGCTGGTTGTGTATGTGTGCCTGCGTATTTATGTATGCATACATGTTTGTGTGACCCTCTGCATATGTGCATATGTTCATGTGGGAGGGCATCAATGTTCATCATGCACCCGTGTTCGTGTGTAGGTCTGAGATTAAAGCCGGTTCAGGAAGAACATTTCTGTGGCCACTCCTGGGCACATCACCTGTGCCAAACAACAGAGAGCGGCTGGTGCAGTTTCCAAAGACCGACTCCCCCTCCCTCTCGCTCACGCTCCTGCTCAGGGGGCCTAGAGCTGCCTAAATGGAAACCTCACCTGCTCCCCGGCAGAGAAGCTTGGCTCACCGTGGCCACCGCTCCGCTAGCCGGGTTTGTTGTAACTCCTCACCCTTTTTCTCTCTTTTCTGCTCACCAGCCGGGCTAAACCTCCCCCTATCCCTGAGCAATGTGAATTGAATTGGATTGAATTCATGTATTGGGCTGTGCGGTTTCTTACGCAGCGCCTGTACGTTTTTATAGTACGGCTACTGCTCCCGCCCCCCCCCCCTCCCCACCAGCCTGGTGCTGTTCTGGATGGGCTGGCTGTGCTTATAGTTTTTAATGGCATTTTTCCTGTGGGTATACATGTCAAAAGTTGTTCCTACATGAAGAAATAGTGGATGATTTCTGGCTCAGCTATTTGTTCTGCTCCCAGACAAGAGGAGTTGGTTTTAATAGGCTGGGACAAGGCGTTGCAAGATTGTCTTAATTTTACACAGTATCCTAAAAATTAAAGCCATGCCTGCAAGTCGGCTGCCAGTTGCATTAGTGCCGGGTGCATTAGCTCCTGGGAGCAGCTTGTATATGGTCTCTCCAAAGTGCTATGGATGGGCAGGCTGCATGCCTGGGCTAGCTCTGAAATCAGATTTTTGGCAGACTGCTACATTTCCCATTTCAAGAAAGTAGCAACAGCCTTCCCTGAGTGAGGCGGGAGGCAAGATGGTCTTGTGGCTAACACATGGCATTGGGAGTCAGGAGATCTCGGTTTCACTCCTGGCTTGATCACTGATTTCCTTTGTGAGCTTGGGCAAATCACTAAACTTCTTAGTGCCCGAAGGTATGTCCACACTGTGTTTGAAAACCCGTGGCTGCGGCTACAGACTCAGGCTTGAAGGGCTTGGGCTATGACGTTCAGGTTTGGGGGGTCTGAAGTCTACCACCCTCCCTGGCCCAAGAAGGAAAGTGAGTGAGAGGGAGGAGGGTTCTTTCTTTGGAAACAGACCCTGAGCCCCATGGCTGCACAGCTGTTTTTTGCACCATGGCATGATCCCAAATCTGTAGACCTGGGCTCTGAGACTCGCTGCCACCAGGTTTGAAAACTCAGTGTAGGTGTGTCCTCAGTCGCTTCATCTGTAAAATGGGCCCGATGATGACACTTCTTTAAGAGGTGCTATAAAAATTCCAAGGAATTCTTTCCTTTAAATTGGAAAGATGCTTCTAACCTGAGCCATATATTGCCCGCTATAGGAGCTGTTGCTAGCGTCCATTGGTGGTTAAACAATATTGTCACATTTGGCCTCTTGCACTCACATATGTTATTGCGTCATTATTTCTTTGTGTATTTGATTCAATAATTAATCACATTTCTGTTCCTATTATTATTTAACTGAGTTGTTAATTGTGTTTTAAATGCTACCTTTAGGTGCTTATGCATGATAGCATCTTTGTGCTCCCTTTCTTAGTTGTGATGGATTATGCATTTTAAAATCAATTACAAGTTTGTACACTAAAAGGTACAGTATCCTTCAGTAATGCTCTTGCCCATTACTGTTTATAAGAGTCACTAGAGCATGGTGGCTCGTTACCATAGAATGCTGCAGTAGTTCTTACAAAGGGCTATGTAAATATACACTTATGTATGCGTGTGTACCTGTGGTTTGGTCTTTGCTTGTGAGTATTGCATAGTGTGTTGGTGTGTATTAGGGGAGGAAGCGTCAGTGTGTTGGTAAAGTGTCAGTCAGTATCCTCCCCCGAGCACAGGAAGTTGTTGTTGGGTTACTTTCATATTTCAAGAGACTGTTTCTCCTAGATCAGGGGGGTCTCAACCTTTTTCTTGCTGAGGCCTCCCTCCACGTGCTATAAAAATGCCCGGGCTCAGTGGGACCTCAGGGCTCTGGGGGGCCCTTGGGCACAGGCATAGTTTTAAATCTATTGGGGGGCGGGGGGGCGCCAAGAGTTGGCGGGGCTTGAACCAGGTCCGCACAGCGGGGTCCAGGGAGGAAGCACCACCTCCACCCCAACTCAGTCAGGAGGCCACCCAGCCTGTCTGGGCTGTGGGGGGATGCAACCAAAAATATAAAGGGGGGACTTGGTTCAAAAAGTTTGAAAACCACTCAGGGTGCAGGGAGGGGGTAGCTAGGGGCTGTGTGCAGGCAGGGGGTAGCTCAGGGTGCAGGGAGGGGGTAGCTCAGGGTGCAGGGAGGGGGTAGCTAGGGGCTGTGTGCAGGCAGGGGGTAGCTCAGGGTGCAGGTAGGGGGTAGCTAGGGGCTGGGTGTGGGCAGGGGGTAGCTCAGGGTACAGGGAGGGGGGTAGCTGGGGCTGTGTGCACACAGGGAGTGGCAGTGGGTTGAGGGGCTGGCAAGGGGCTGTGTACCGCTCAGGGTACAGGGAGGGGGTAGCTAGGGGCTGTGTGCAGGGGCTGGGGGTAGCTCAGGGTGCAGGCAGGGGTAACTAGGGGCTGGCTATGTATGGGCAGGGAGAGGGTAGCTAGGGGCTGTGTGCAGACAGGGGGTAGCTCAGGGTGCAGGGAGGGGATAGCTAGGGGCTGGGTGTGGGCAGGGGGTAGCTCAGGGTGCAGGGAGGGGGGGTAGCTGGGGCTGGGTGCAGAGAGGGGGTAGCTCAGGGTGGAGGGAGGGGGTAGCTCAGGGTGCAGGGAGGGGGGGTAGCTGGGGCTGTGTGCACACAGGGACTGGCTGTGGGTTGAGGGGCTGGCAAGGGGCTGTGTACCGCTCAGGTTACAGGGATGGGGTAGCTAGGGGCTGTGTGCAGGCAGGGGGGTAGCTCAGGGTACAGGGAGCGGGTAACTAGGGGCTGTGTGCAGGCAGGGGGTAGCTCAGGGTGCAGGCAGGGAGTAGCTAGGGCAGGGGTGGCCAACCTGAGCCTGAGAAGGAGCCAGAATTTACCAATGTACATTGCCAAAGAGCCACAGTAATACGTCAGCAGCCCCCATCAGCGCCCCCATCACCACCCCCAGCACCTCCTGCCCACTGGCAGCCCTGCCGATCGGCTCCTCCCCCTCCCTCCCTGTGCCCCCTGGCTGGGGCAGGAGGGGGGACCGCCGGCTTGAGCCCTGCACTGCTCCCGGGTTTCAGTGCTGGGGCTCGGGACACTGGGTTTCAGCCACGAGGCTCCACGGGCCCCCTGAAAGGACTTGCGGTTCCCCAGGGGGCCCTGGACCCCTGGTTGAGAACCGCTGTCTTAGATCTCAGTGCAGCAGAGTTGGCATTCAGGACTCCTGGATTCCATTTCTGACTCGCCCATTGACCTGCTGTGTGGCCTCTCCTTAACCGCTGAGGCTAGGCCAAGAAGCAATGGGCTAAAATTGCAGCAAGGGAGGTTTAGGTTGGACATTAGGAAAAACTTCCTAACCGTCAGGGTGTTTAAGCCCTGGAATAAATTGCCGAGCAAGGTTGTGGAATCGCCATCACTGAAGGGTTTTAAGAACAGGTTAAACAAACACTTGTCAGGAGTGGTCTAGTTATTATATAGTCCTGCCTTGAGTGCAGAGGACTGGACTAGATGACCTCCTGAGGTCCCTTCCACTCCTACACTTCTATGCTACCACATAACAGCTCCATGCCTCAGTTTCCCCATATGTAAAATGGAGATACCTTTCAGGAGTGTTGTGAAGCTGATGTTTGAGTGCTGCAGCAGAAAAGTGCTGCAGAATTGCAAAGTATGGCATATATACACCTCTACCTCGATATAACGCTGTCCTTGGGAGCCAAAAAATCTTACTGCGTTATAGGTGAAACTGTGTTATATTGAACTTGCTTTGATCCACCGGAGTGCGCAGCCGCCCCCCCCTCCCCCCCGGAGCACTGCTTTACCACGTTATATGCAAATTCGTGTTACATCGGGTGGCATTATATCGAGGTAGCAGTGTAATTCTATTCTATTATCTGTATGCGTGTGTGTAATCACTGGTATGTGTGGTTAGGGGTCTATGTCCATGCCGTAGGGGTGAGGATTTGTGTGTATGGTGCTGTTGTGTGGAGACATTGGTTTGTAAGTCTCTGGGTTTTTGTTGGTAGGTGTGTTCCTGTGGGGGTACCTGACATGTTTGTCCTCGGTGGCGTGTAGTGTAAGAGCAGGTACAAATACATACATGTGTTTGTGCAGCTGCTGTGTGTGCAGGGAGATGGTGTCAGTAAAACAGCTCAGGAAGGTGCTGGGATTCCTGCAGACTCATCTGTTCAGAGACATTTGTCACTCACCACCCTTCCCCGTCTGCTCCATGCAGCATAAAAAGCCCCAGGTGCCCCCAATATAGCTGTTGTGAGCACTCGTTAGGGGAAATCACCAATCTTGTTAAATGATAGAGGGACTGTTCGTATAAGCACCGGAATAGGTTCATATTAACTCTCCCACTTGCACTGATGTTAATGAAATAAAGAAATATGATGGTTCCAGACTTTTAAACTTCTTATGGCTTGATTTGCATAATGGCCACCGCTACCCTGAGTTAGGAACTGATCTGTCTAAAAATATTGTTTCACTCCTCTATCATTCAGCTCGAGTGGAAGGCGCAGATTGGCCCACAGGGTCTGTTTTCTTACTGATGGAATAGAGTTTGCCAAGCACTGAACATAAAAAGCTAAAATTAGGACTCAATCCAACATTGTCAAAAAGAAATTGGTTAAAAGTTATAGATCAATAACTGTTAACGTGACTATATTTTAAAGATAGATCATGTTTACTGCTAATGGTTTAGACGTTCTCTTACTTATTACATACAAGAGGGTTCTTTCTTGCCGGATGAAGCAATGGAATGTTATTTCTACAAAGAAGCATTAGCCTGGGCCAGTCTGCTTGTGATACTGGATGCAAAGGGCTTGAAGTCAACCAAGTCTTCGCTCTGAGGGAAGGGAGGCAAGAGAAAGAGATCTGGCCAGATACAATTTGAAAAGTCACTTTAATTTGGGGTAAAGATCCTGCCAGACTATTAGGAAAGATTAGACAGATTTTGTGGTGAAGGCGTTAAACTAGGACTCTAGGGATGTGGGTTCAATCCCACCTCTGCTTCAGGCTCCCTGTGTGACTCTTGTCAAATCACTTAATCTCTCTGTGCCTCCCTCCCGCATCTATAACAACACTCCTTTCTCTGGCTCATCTGTTTACACTGTGAGCTCTTTGGACCAGGGACTGGCTCGTATTACATGTATGATCAGCACCTCGCACAGTGGAGCCTCAATCCCGATTGTGGTTTTTAGGCTCCCGATTGTGCAATATAATTAGGGGGGTTGAGGTATGGAACAGCTTCTGTATGAGGAGAGAATAAAAAGACTGGGACTGTTCAGGTTAGGCAAGACAACTTAGGAGTGGGGATATATAGAGGTCTATAAAATCGTGAATGGTGTGGTGAAAGTGAGTAGGGAAATGTTCTTTATCCCTGCACATAACACAAAAACTAGAGGACACCCCATGAAGTTAATAGGCAGCAGGTTTGAAACAAACGCAAGTACTTCACACAGCGCACAGTCAACCTGTGGAACGAGTTCCCAGGGGAGGTTGTGAAGGCCAAAAGTAAAATTGGAGTGAAAAGAGAACTAGATCTGTTCATGGAGGACAGGTCCTTCAATGGCTATTAGCCAAGATGGTTAGGAACGCAACCCCATGCCCTGGACATCCCTAAATCTCCAAATGCCAGAAGCTAGGACTGGATGACAAGGGATGGATCACTCAAAATTGCCCTGTTCTGTTCATTCCCTCTGAAGCAGCTGGCATTGGTCACTGTCAGAAGACAGGATACTGGGTTAGATGGACCGTTGGTTTGACCCAGTATGGCCGTTCTTATGTACAATAATATCAGGGATGCTCTGGTGCTGGGTGGTGGCTTAACTTTTCAAACTGTTTGTTAACATTAGATTTCCTGCTCTGCACTCAAGTGTCCTACTCAGAAGCCTCAGGGACAAGGCTTCTGAGTAGGACACTCTTTCTTCCTTCACCCTCCTCCCCCTTTCCTGTACGCTGAGATGCTGGAGCTGCTTCCTGCCCAATAGAACCAGAGGGGAAATTTTTATTTTCAAAACATACAATTCAGTTAGGGCTCTGAAATAGAAAAGCCGCTAGTCTGTAAAAAGGGGAGAATCCCCGGGCCCAATCCCGAACCTGCTGAGCTCAATGACAAAATGCTCCTTGACTTCACTCAGAGCAAGATCACTTCTGAGGGGAGCGGACACCACAGCCGGTACTAACCAAACTGTGGTTCTTCACGATATGGAAAATGTATGATGTGAAAATGGCCCCAATTCACATGCTTAAGTGCTTTGCTGAATCAGGGACAATATGAGTGCAGCCTTGGTTATGGGAAAAATAGCAGCATGGAAACCCTCCCTATGTAACATCCAGCTGAGTGAATTACTGAAAATCTAGCATTTACCCACAAAACTGCTAATGATGTAGCTGGCTCTGATGCCGGCTTTGTGGCGAATTCTCTCCAGAGACCTGAGATATGTTTGTCATGCTAGAAGGCTGCTGCAATGGGCCATGCCCAGTATTTAATTTGTGCCAGGCCCTGTCAGGGCTGAGCCCCGGCACCTCCGGGCTTGGCAGTTCAGAGCCCCGGCATCTCCAGGCCTGGCGGTTCATAGCCCCGGCACCTCCGGGCCTGGCGGTTCGGAGCCCCGGCATCTCCGGGCCTGGCAGTTCAGAGCCCCAGCATCTCCGGGCCTGGCGGTTCGGAGCCCCGGCACCTCCGGGCCTGGCGGTTCGGAGCCCCGGCACCTCCGGGCCTGGCGGTTCATAGCCCCGGCACCTCCGGGCCTGGCGGTTTGGAGCCCCGGCATCTCTGGGCCTGGCGGTTCATAGTTATGAAAGTAAAAAAATGGTGTGAGCCCCAGCACCGAATTGGTTGAGCCCCGGCACCTCTTTCATTATAAATTAAGCCCTGGCCTTGCCCATCTGCTGTTGGTAAATGGACTTCCCTCTGTCTGGGACAATGTAAGGGAGGCTCAGGCCCAGGTAACGCACATTCACGATGCGTAACTGACCACGTTTCTTGCCTGTATTTGTGTCTTCGTTGAAAGCACTTACTGTGCTGTTGCTCACTAGAAGTGAGACAATACTAACAATTCTCATTAACAGCCCTTTTAAACGAAGCCCCTAATGTGTGCTTGCCCTAGCTGAAGTGTCTGCCCGGTCCTGCTGCTCGTCTACCTTCCCTCTGCATCGTCCAGCCTGTTTGTTACCCCCATTTGCTGCATCACGGCTCAGACGAAAGCTCTTTTGGGTAGGGGCCACGTCTTTCTGTTTATGCTGTACAGCGCCCATGGCACGAAAGCACCGTAAAAATAACCAGGGGTTGTTCTAGTCACACAGAAGTGTGTGATGCCCAACACTAAATATGAGGGCGCACTCGTTGCACTGGAAAATGTTTGATTAGCTCTAATGGATCTTGTCTGTCGGGAGCCTAAAGAAATAGGCTGTTTCAACACTTATCATCCCTGGATTTGGCAAGGTCGGGGTGTTGTGTCACTGACCAGGCCTGGTTTTGGCTGGGCCTGCATTTGGCAGGATTGGGGTGCTGATTGTGCATAGTTGCATTAGTGGGTATTAAGCGAGGCTGTAGTCTCAAGATAAATTAATGCTACGCCTGGATTCCAAAGCAATTCTTTATTCTAAAACCTGCCTCCTAATTCATTTGATATTTATCCATAAAAGCTTGGCTTTTGTTTCTGAGAGCTGCAGTCTTCTGTGCAGGCCAAGTTCCACACGGACCTGACTCAGCAGAACACGCTCGATTGAACCTGGGCCTGGATTAAACCCGAGACGCTGGAATCAGACTGACCGCTGGCCTAGCATTCTTAACGGTGTCCCAGATCAGGGCAGCTGCTCCCAATGGGCTGGGAGAGGGGCAGTCAGAGGAACAAATGGAGAGCTGGACAGAGAGACTGATGGGGAGAGGAGAGGTGGCGTTCCCAGCGCGTGCCCTGTCTTTTCTGGTTTGTGCAATCACACTCTGTTGACTTAAAGTTCAGTAAATCTGTGATGGGGGAAAAAGAGAAAAACCTCCCTAAGTAAACCCCATAAGCAATTAATTTTCAGCTTCGTTGCTCAGCAAAACTCTGGGTAGGGGGGTTACTAAAACTCAGCTGATTAAAATATCATCCTTTATCCCTCCAGGATGCTACAGGACAGGTGCGGTTCCCCCCGCACCAGAACAGAGGCCCTTCTGGTCAGAACTTTGACTAAGTTTATCTTAGGCCTTGGTGCACAGCCTGCCTCTGTGCTCCTTTTTCAGGGCTGCCTGCTGCATTGGGTCACAGCCATAGTGGTGTATACAGTGTACCTTAGCTTCTGGGCATTGCTAGGTCCGGCCTCGGTGTTTGTGTTCATGGCATAGCTCTGCCCTAGAGTGTCTGTCATTCCAGAGGCCTCTACCCATTGTGAATTTAGCACCTGATCTAAAGTCTATTGAAGCCGCTGAGAATCTTCCCATTGATTCCCGTGGGCTTTTAATTGGGCCCTTACTGTTTGGTCCTCCGTGAGTGTCTAGGCTGGGCTTTTAATTTCATCTTTCCGTTTGGAAGCCCAATGCTGCTCATTCCTGATTGCCTTATGTGGGATGCTGAGCATGCTCAATCCCAATGACACCGGGCCCCTCGGCGAATTCAGTACCTCTCAGGATCAGGCCCATGAGGGACGCCTCCCAGGATCGGATCCTGTTTATTGATCTGCCTTGTGCTCCTCACTGTATAGCACTCAGAGTCTGGATCCCTCATTAAAGTTTCAGATGCAGCCAGGTGTGCGAAAAGGCTCCAGAATGACCTGGTTTGTGCTACGGGGATAGATGAGAGTCTGGCTGACCCGGCTGAAATCCTGCCGATGTAGATGGAGCCGGGTGTTTGAGAAACCCTGTTCTAGGGCAAGGTTAATGTCAGAATAAATGGGGGAAAAGAGAGGAGCGGAAAGAACATCACTAGGACTTTGCTAGACACTCTCGCTCTGCAGATGATAACTTTCATCCAGGTTTCACGATAAGACAGAGGTCCCATGGATCACCTCTAGCCAACAGAGACCTTGCTGGTGATCTGCGGAGAGCTGGCTAGTCACACGACACTGGCTTCTCCCTATTTTCACCTATTCCAAGTGCACTGACAAACAGATAAGCAACTGCTGCAGTTGCCACAGGGATCGGTGTGGTGTGAATGAGGGAGGTGCTCTGTGCAGTTATACATGGGAGTCAGTTATGAAAAAACAAATCTAACGAGAACACCAGTGACTCCCAACTCTAGCTTTATGTTCGCAGGCAAAGGAATATAAGAGGTGACTCAATTCACACACCTTGGCCAGAATGGGCAAGCCAAGGGGGATGTCCAGAAAGAAATAATGTCACAAACTGGCAAGGTGCCAGCTGCCTTCACCAGCTTAAACAAGATTATTTGGCCATTACAGACCAAACGATGAATTTTCAACTCAAATGTTATCTCCACCTCAACATATGGATGTGCACGCTGGAAATCCACCAAAGGTACAGACAGACGTCTAATTGCCTTCCAATGCAAATGCCTCTGGAAAGTACTAGACATTAAATTGAATGAATTTATAATGAATGCCAAGGTTGTCAGAAAGTTCAGCAACCCCCTTATCTCTGAGGTCTTGTCTACACTATGGAGTTTTGTCGACAAAAGGCATCTGTAGTGTAGACAAGGCCTCAAGCTATCCAGAAGAGAAGATGGAAATATCTGGGACGTGTTCAGAATGAGGCATGCCAGAGGCAGCTGGAAGAACACCGCGGAAGGGCTGAATGACAGAATGCCTTCATTGACCAGTGCTTAGAGTCAGAAAACTCATGGGACTGAACACCACAGAGAACATACAAAGAGAGGCCCAGGATAGACAGGAATGATGGAGCCTTCTTTGTGCCCAAAGTGAAGTTTGACAGCGCAGGGAGGATTCAGATCTCCAGGGCTGAGTATCTGCCCTCTGAAAACCAGGACCCTCGAAGGTCTCTGAAGTTGGGCAACCAAAAATTGTGGCACCCCAAATTTTGGCCTAAGAATATAACCAGAGGCAGTTTAAGAGTGATTGCAGGCGGGACCCTCCAGTCAGACAACAAGTGAGATAGATGGAGTCACATAGCCTCTGACACACCGAAATGTGCCCAAGAGCAGCTGTGACTGGTTTTACTGTGATGCCGTGCCATGTGAATGATGCAAAACCTGTTCTTGGAACCTGAGAACAACAGCCGCTCAACTCTTCTAGCTCTGTTTTATATCTCAGCCTGCCCTTTCCCACCTGCAATAGGCCATCCCCTCGCCTGGCACCAGCACAGATCAGAAGACAAATTGCTTTCTCTCTGTCCTTTATTTGGGGTGGGGGAGGGGTCTCAAGCCACAAAAACGTGCCCTGAGTTCCCAAACAAGTTTCATTGTCTTCCTCCTGTTTTAAAGAAGGCCGTAACAATTGCCTCTCTTCCAGGCTGATGGGAGTTTCTCCTTCATTAGTCCGATCCTTGCGAGAGATAGCCAGTGGCGGGTTATCTTTTTCTTGCTGTTCGTACCACTGGCTGAGAAAAGCAGTTGCTTTATTTACATGTAGCGATTTGTTTTGGGGGAGACTGTCTATTCTGTATCCGTTCTTATCCAGCTCTCATCTGGGTGCTTTCCAGCCCTGCATTAAGTGACATGACTGACATGCGTTTCATTTTCTCTCATCCTCTCCCCAGGGGCAGAATTGTGTGTGCTTGGTACGGTTTTGTTTTTGTAAATGTTTTGCAAATGGTCCAGATCCTGCGCTCAGCTCCTGGGGGAAGAGGTGCGGGAGAGGAGTGGCCCTTCCCTCCGCTAGAACATTCTGAACAGAAACGAGCCGATATTAACCTGGTGGAACTCTGAGCAGCGCGGAGGTATTATTCATGTAGCGGCTAATGGAGCTCGCTCAATCCATAAAGATTTTAAGTCAGGGGTTTGATGTTAATTACGGATCCAAACATTTAATAGCCTGTTATGCTTCCACCAGGCATTTTTTAAATTAAAAAATGATATATTGTAAGGGGTGGGGGAACAGAAAGGAATAATTGGATATTGTTTTATTCATAACTGCTGGCAATGGGTGCAACATAGGGCAGGGGAGACATTGACGAGATAGCACAGTGGTAAGGGTAATGCCAGTGCGGCGAGCTTCCCCACAGCAGTGCCCTGGTGACAAACGACTCTGAGCATATATGTGCACAAAAGCAGACATATTAGCGTTGGGAAAACCTGTTAGACCATCTGGCCCATCCCCTGCGAATGCAAGAATTTCCCCTACAGAATATTCATGAGAGCTTTGTCCAGTCCAGTTTTAAATGACACACGCTATGGGGCTTCCGAGGGGAGGAGGAGGGTGCGGTTTAAGTGTCAGAGGCGGCTAAGAGCATCTATAAAAGGATACAACTCAGCAGTTCTTGGCAGTGTGGGACCAGCATCTTGGCACCACACACCTTGGCTGGTTAAAAGTGGTTTAAGTACTTAAAGGACCAACACTGATTTCCTTCGGATGCACGTCCTTGTTCTGCCAAGCTACACTGTCACACAGGATAGACTGAGCTGGCCTGGGCCAATGATTCAACCCAGTGGTCCCTGAAGTCACAGAAGAGGTAAAGTCTCACTCTGATCTCACTTCCACCAGTTCTACAATGGTGTAATTCTGTTGAAGCTACTCACAATTTAGGCTGTTGTCTTTTACTCTTATGCCACAATTTTGCTGGAAGGCAGGAAGTATTGCCCAGTGGTTGGAGCGCTAGCCTGGCCTGTGGGAGACCAGGGGTCCATTCCTGCTCTGACATCTTGGGTGACACTAGGCAAGTCACTTAGTCGCTAGATGCTTCACTTTGCCATCTCTAGAATGGGGCTAATAGTATTTCCCTGCTGCACAGGAATGTTGCAAGGTGCTCTGTTACTATGGTGATAGTGGCTATAGAAGTGCCTAAGATAGCCAGAACAGTACAAATACCAGGCATGGTGTTGGGCAAATAATTTTGCCTACTGAGCATACACAAAATGCGAACACAGTGAGCGCTACGAGAGGTCTCTCAAACTATTTAAAGGGATATACCCAATTCCTCTATGCTACGTAAAAGAGAGGAGAGTCAGGCCCAAGAGCTAGGACTGCATGAGCAAACACTCCTCATCTACACACCCGCGGGCAAAAGGCCCAGTGCCAATACCAGAAAGCAAATGTTCAGAACAACATTGTAACACAAAGTCCCCGCAGATGTTTAGCCGATCGCATTGTTTGACCAGCTGAACGTTCTGATGCCCAGAAGAGAGAGCGTGCCCAGCGCCTCGCGAGTGATGGATTGCTCCTTTGTCTTTGCAGAATGCGCAGCTTGTCTCATGATTTTTTTTTTAATTTAGGGGCTTTTTAATTGAAAAATGCCTAACATCTGTGGCTGCTGAATAACACCTGTGCACGACACGGTTGCTTTTCATCGTCGATTGTCATAGCGCTCGCCGTTCGGGCAGCCCTGGGCTTGCTTTGTGGGCTCCTCTGAACTATTCGTGCGGGGAGGATACTCAGAGGGCATATAATTAACAGGCAACACAAAACAAAATATAGCTTGGGAAAAGAAAGAAGCTATGAGAGGCAGCCATTCTAACAAGGAAGAGCCCAGAGGCAAGCAAGAGACTACTTTGTGATACTTCTTCCTAAGTAAAACAGGGTTAGATACATATTAAGGGCCTGACTGATTTATGCATGTGCCACTGAGAACAACGTCTGGCCCATAATCTTTATGGCACCATGCAATAGCAAGGCCAGAGAGGTACCATTCTCTCCTTTACGCCAACCTGTTGTGGGACCACCAATAGCAACGTTACCATTTTGGCATTTGCCCCAGAGCTCTCTGGGATCATTGGCTCCATGGATACAACTCCCTTTCTGTCATTTACATGAAATCTCCATGGTAACCATCTGTAACTCAGAGTCACCACTCTAGCATTTGCACAAGGTCTCTGTGGTATCCCCACCCGCTGCAGTAAGTTACTACCACCCCGAAGGCTGCAGAGGTACGTGAATGGGCTGCAGGAACTTATATGGTGGAAGACGAGGTGTGACTAACCCATTTGCTGTGGACAACTGACAAAATTATTAGCTAAATCACAGACAGCCTTGGATGGCAAAGAGCCAGAACCTTGATTTTTCACCTCCCCAAACTACAGCCTAAGAGGAACCTGGGTAGTTAATACTAGTAGTAATAGGGCCCTAATTCTTATCATGGGTACAGGCACCAGGCGGTGCTGACATTCACTCGTCCACATCTCTAGTCAATGACAAGAGGCTGCTGCGAACACCCATCAGCTGGGCCATGTGATGAAACACTAATGATCGCGTCTCAGTTCCCAGTTCTGCATCGCCTGGTTGGCTTTATGGAGGGGGAGACAGACGCTGAACAGCCATTGACTTTCACTGGCAGTCCGAGTCAGGAGCCTAACAGCCCGCAGGGTCTTTGAAATCCCCTCCCCCCAGGAAAGCTGCCTGTCGGTTTCAGCCAGGGCTCATCTCCGTTGCATTGTCTAGAGGCAGTTCTGCTGAACACCGCCGAGCCTCCTACACCTATGGTTGCCTCTGACATTTACTTACACAGGAACAGAATGACACTGCTTACAGCAGCCGAGGCGATCTCACGCATTTGCATATGGCATTGCCAGTGGCAGGAATGAGCAAGAAGTACAGGGAGTGAATAATACTCTGTCTAGCCCATACACAAGATGAGCAGTTGGGTAGCTGAGAGGTTTGTTGCTGTCAGTAGCCACCTTGCCTACAGCTCTGTAGGTGCTGCATGACTGCTCGTGCCTGTAGCATAAGCCTGGAATCCTGTTTGTGTTAGATTGCAAGCCCTGTTGTCGCTGTATCTTGATCCTGCAGCCCCTCCCATTCAGGGCCCTAACATAAGATCAGAATCTTACTACCCGCTGTAACGAGAAGAGTACTGCTGGCTCTACTAATGACCCATCCCGCCCCCCTACCCAGCTTGCCACTCGTGGCATCCCCAGGGAGAACCGGGAGGCTGCCGGCATTTGAGAAGACCAGGGGCACCAAACCAGCAACACAGCAGGCAGACATGCAGAACCTCGGCTGCAAGAGCAGCAGGCGGTGATGTTTCTAGACAGTGCCCCACCTCCAGGGTGCAGAGACGTGCTAGAGCTCTGCTCGGTCCCCAGGTCGGTGATACCTACCAGCCTGCCTCAGCTCATCGGCTGCAGCTGGAACCCAAGTTCTCAGCCATGGGCTGCCCCCTGAGGTGTTTCAGCAAGCAACCCCCACTGCCCCTTTCTGGCAGCAAATAAGGGTGCCTCAGTGTAAACACCCACATCCCACCACTGCAGCTGCCGGCCCTCGAACGTGCGCTGTAAACACAGTGTATCTGGGTAACAGTGACCCCACGACCAAGCCTCAGCCAGGCTTCCAAGCACCCTGCCCTGCCCCGATGGACTTGGACTATCTGCCGCCTCTCTTCTCCCCCCGCACCGCCCCCGTGCCGGACCCGTCCCTCTCATACTTTGCAATCTCAGCAGCAGTCCCCCACCTCGCGCTCAGGCTGCGAATTCCCCTCCTCTCTCCGAATACATTAAAAAAAAATCAATCTAATTATACAGCAAACATTAATTATAGCTGAAAGACTATTGAAAGGGATTGAGCTGGCGGAGAACGCTAGTACTCGGTTAGTTACAAAAACTGACTAAATACCAAGCAGCCAGGGCTGGGGCAGTGAGGGGAGGGGTGGTGAATGGGTCTCCCAAATAGACGGGAGGTGGATGGTAGAAAACTCAGTTTTCATGATGACTGTGGACTAATTCAGGAACAGATTGTTGAAGGGGCCCATCACTTCAGAGAGAGCGCGTGTGTCTGTATGAATGCCTCACCTCGGTGGGCACATGTGGTTGTGTGTAGGAATGCAGCACTTGGGCAGGCGTCTGATGAGCGTGGGTAGAAAAATACACTGCTTCACTGGGTGTACGAGAGAGCGAGCATATTTGTAGGAATGCATCACTTCAGTGTGCATGTGTATGTGTGTGAGGGGGGGCGTCTGGGAATGCATTGTGTCAGTGTGTGTTGGCACATGTGTAAGTGCATGGAGGAATGCAGCACTTGGGCATATGTGTGTGTGGTGCATGTGAGCATGGCTGTGTGTAGGTGTAGAAATACACTGCTTCACTCTGTGTGTGTGTGTGTGTGTGTGTGTGTGTGGTGCATGTGAGCGTGGCTGTGTGTAGGTGTAGAAACACACTGCTTCACTGTGTTTGTGATGCATGTGAGCATGGCTGAGTGTGGGTTTAGAAATCCATTGCTTCACCCTGTGTGTGTGTGTGTGTGTGGTGCATGTGTGCGTGGATGTGTGTAGGTGTAGAAATACACTGCTTCACTGTGTGTGTGTGTGGTGCATGTGAGCATGGCTGAGGGTGGGTTTAGAAATCCATTGCTTCACTGTGTGTGCATGAGACTGAGGTAATGGTTGATGCATTCTGCAGTTTTTAAGACAACAGTGTCGAACTGTCCCCAATCCCTCACACTGTTGGAGCCCTGCCGCCTCATGGATCAGGGCCCCTGGAGCTTTATTGATTTACAGCTTTGTTCCCTGGCCTCATGAGAGTCACTTCTTGTTTGTGGGGGAGATCCCAGGGGGACCCCGAGCAAACTGACTGTCTCTAATCGCCCTCTCTAGAGCTGCTGATTCTCTGGGCTTTCCCAGCGCACTGGAGGAAGATTTGGGAAAGGGGCTTGCGAAGGACATAAAAAGCCTCTTGCTACAAGCATGCTGGAGGAGCCTGACCCTAAGTGTTCCCTGTGCTTCCTGAGGGGCTGCACACCCTCAGCTCTCACCAACTACACTGGGGTTGGGGGTGCTCAGCATCTCGCAGGATCAGGCCCTAAATTTGCAGTTTTGCGAGGTGAAATGCAACAGGCTTTGAAATCCCCTTGGATCCTGCCTGCACCTGGTGCTCGGGGTTATAACCATAGAATCAGACAGGTTTCTGGAGGCACCCATGGGGTGCTCAGTATTGGGTGGCATGGGCATGCCCTCAGCCTTTCCCATATGTCACATTCTGTAGGGACAACTCAGGCCGGTTATATGCATTGTGTCCAGAGTAGTGCTGCACTCATCTTCCAGACCCCAAACGGGCTTTACAGGAGCGCTGTGAGTGAGACAGCTGAAATCACCAGGACCCAGAGGAGCGAAGCCTCAGCTGGAATGTGGCAGTGAACAGCAATCCCAGGGACCTCTGGAAGGAAAGCAAGGCAAGAATCTCAGATGGACAGGCTGGTTCAGGTCATCAGCAAGGAGACAGGAAGCTTTTTTCCTCTAGTCCACCAGCCTGAATCCAAGTTGGGTTGGCCATGACCATCCAGCAGGTGTTCAGTAGCTAGCATGAAACAAATAGCTGGTCTCAGCCTGAGACCCAGTGGACAGGAATACCCTGCATCACAAATGCCATCATCTCCCATGGCCTGTTTACTGGTGGTCCCAGCAGAGAGGCCAGTGAGACTGAAGGCCTGTCTACGCCGCCTTCAGGAGATGTGATTGCAGCAGTTAGATCAAAGCTAGCTCAAGTAACAATATTAGTGAAGCCACGGGCACAGCCTAGCTGAGCCTGTACTACCGCCATTGCTGCCAAAATTAGCTTGGGTGTATTTACATGTGCTGCAATCCCACCTCCAGATTGCAGAGTAGACATCCTCTGAGTTGGACTGGAAAGATGACTCTGCTGGTAGTGTTAGAGGTGGTTCCTCTGAACCAGGTCTGGACTGGCACATTGGCAGGAATCTTCACCATCACTGATCTGTGTTGACAAAAGGACTTTAGGCCCCAGGGCTGTCATCCAGCACCTTATAGCAGCCCTTATCTAATGGGAAGTGCAAAGATACTGGACAGTCTGTCTGGTAGGCTGGTACTGACGGAGGTGGACATGCTAGCCAACTGAGCACCAAGAACAGTATCAGATGGAAAGAAAGTTTGGAGAGCATGAGGGAAATGTTAATGGGTCCCTGTGACACTGACGCATAGTTAACTGCTGTGGTGCACTGGTAGGGCCTGGTGCCTTGGGTTTTCAGTAGCTTCAAGCCTTCACCCCTTGACAAGAACCAAGCTACTGATCTGCAAACACACCACAACCTCAGATTGCTTCCCTGTGCAAATCAGATGAAGAGAATCCAGGGCCTCATGTATTCAACTCTTCCCATTCACTTCAGGTGATCCTTTCCCTGAGATCTGTCCTGATATCCCAACCCCTCACTCATGTGGGATACTGTAGTATCAATTCTGCAGACAATCCCAGGCCTTCGGTCATGTCTATCCCCTTCACTGCCCCAAGCACCCTTCTTGGGGACATCCAATCTAAGGAGCAAGTTACTCCTCCCACCCTTCACTTCCACTGTACTACGCAGGCCCCTGGCCCAGGCAATCTCATGGCAGCCCCCTTCCATGGCTCCCCCAGGCCATATAAACCAATCATCTCCATTGCTCGTTGGCCTGGGGAGTGTTTGAAGAACCAAGTCCACAGTGGTTCTTCCATGGCCCAGTGAGGAGGTGGGCATCCCCACTTCAAGACTGTTCCTGAAACAGAGCAATGCCAACAACTCCCCAGATGTCCATCTCATCTGTTTTGGGGGGCATGACAAATCTGACTGGAATCTG
Organism: Mauremys mutica; assembly: GCF_020497125.1. Classification (NCBI taxonomy): domain Eukaryota; kingdom Metazoa; phylum Chordata; order Testudines; family Geoemydidae; genus Mauremys; species Mauremys mutica. The sequence goes on along the minus strand of NC_059082.1, from coordinate 74,650,896 downwards.
CCATGACTTGGATGGCTAGGGGAGCCGGGCATGCGGCCTACATGGAGAGGGGAAAGGAAGGAGGGGCTTTAAGTCTTGATTACTGCTGTCACATCGCAGCCCGGATGTCAGAAAGCTCCATTATTTATAAAGCCTGTAGCTGAAAAAGATGCCTGAAGCACAGCTCCTGTCCCAGCCATTCTCTGAGGTAGAGCTCTCCTCCTGACACCTCCACTCGGGCCTGTTTATGGAACATGCTAGCCTCCAGCAGGCAGCTGGCTTCAGGGGATAATTACAGACATATGGTTGCTCCCCATGCCTTCCTTTCTTCCCCCCTTCGTCTCCTGACAGCTCGACAACAACATCCCCCGGGTGAGCTCAGGTTCAGGGAACAATTACCCAGGTGTGGGGAAGCTCTACCTCGCAAACTTTGCAACGGCACTTGCTGCTGAGCAAACGCCTATTAAATTTCTACTCTTCCACCTGGGGCAGGGGAGCCAGATCCACTGGCGCTGCTCTCACACTGGCGGAGGATGAGAGGCAGCCGGGAGAAAAACTCTCAGGCTCTGTGGGAAAGAGGCTCAGCAAAGACATTGTGCCGTGGCCTAGGTGGCTAATCGGGTTGGGATCTGAGTTACTACAGAGAATTCTTTCCTGGGTGCTGGCTGGTGAGTCTTGCCCACATGCTCAGGGTTTAACTGATCACCATATTTGGGGTCAGGAAGGAATTTTCCTCCAGGGCAGATTGGCAGAGGCCCTGGAGGTTTTTCGCCTTCCTCTGCAGCATGGGGCACGGGTCACTTGCTGGAGGTTTCTCTGCAGCTTGAGGTCTTCAAACCACAATTTGAGGACTTCAATAACTCAGACATAGGTTAGGGGTTTGTTATTGAAGTGGATGGGTGAGATTCTGTGGCCTGCGTTGTGCAGGAGGTCAGACTAGATGATCATAATGGTCCCTTCTGACCTTAAAGTCTATGAGTCTATAAAAAAGGACGAGCTGATGAGACTTAGCACGAAAGGGGCAGCAACGGGCAGCATGAGCCCGCTTCCTGCTGTAGAAACCCACGGAGAAGAGAGCAGGGCGGGTGGGACGATTAAGGGAAGGCCTCAACGGGCCGGAGAGGCTTGCCCTGGCAGTTTGACATGCCAATGGTGCAGAACCAGACGCAAGATAAGCCCTGCTCTGCGTACCCTTTCTAATCTAAGTAGTTTATGAATAATTAATAATCCCTTATTCCCAGTGCCATAATCTATATTTAATTAAGAAAATGACTAAACAGGGGGAACAGGGGGGGCGGGGAGACGAGCACTGTGAGATAAGATACAATAACTACTGTAACAAAAGGCACACGCCGCGTGGCAGCTCCCACCATGGCCAACCGCCCCAGGGACCTCCAGTGACCTCACTTCAGCCAAGCTGACGGAAGTAAAGTTCCCAGCAAGGTCTGGCACAAAAAGCGTCTTCAAAGGGCAGGCATGCTGGGAATTCAATTTGGGGTGGGTGTGTGGTACAGGAGGATACACAGCTAAATGGGATCCCGTGTTACCTGTTGGGCACATTACCCTCAGTTGGGTCACAGGTTGGTGCCTATTTCAGATGAAGGGCTGTTGGCTGGGCACTCAGTGTGTGATTGTTTTCCAAGGCATCAATGCACCCAGAGCAGCAAAGTGTTCCATGCCAGTGTACTGGAGTATTCAGCACCAGCAAACCAGGGCATTCCATGCCACCCCCATCAGCACGTTCCCCTCCTGTGCCCACAGCATGCTGTGACTCCATCTGTGTCACGACACCGAACATTTTCACTCCTGCAAGTGAGAACATTCCTTGCCACTAACGAGAGTTATATACCATTGTGCCCAAGCATTCCATGCCATCCCGCTGCAATGTTCCATGCCCATAAACCAGTGTTCCGTGCCAATGCCCGTGTCAGCACATGGGGCATCCCACGTTAATGTGCCTGACAATGCTATGCCAACACACCAGAATGGTCCATATTACCATTTAACCGCTGCACGTTACAGCACCCGGCCGGAGCGGTTGCCAACCCAGTGGCCCACTGATGAAGTTCTCTAGTGCCAGGCAAGAGACAAATGTTTGATTCTTTCCCTGATCGCCACCCTCCTGCGTGCACAGGGCTGAGAGTGCTGGGCATGCAGCACATGTCAGTGCTGGACAGGAGAGCTTGTCTTACTCCATGCAAGACCAAACCTATAGAGAAATGAGAAGGGGCAGGGTGGAAAGTAGGAAAATGAGGGAATGCAGCAGGGAAGAGAACCCTAAAATGTTTCCAAGTATTTTGCATCTATGCCCCTAGACAATTCCCACCCACACCCTGGCACACTCCTCACATACACGGCTTGACTGGTCCGACCTACGCCCCGGAGAGCTCCCAAACTCACCCCTCAACCATTTCTGCCTACACCCTAGTGTTCCACTGTGAATAGTCCAAAGACTTCCTCTTGACCATGCCAAAGCACTTCCTGTCCCCATCAGAGCACTCAGGTGACATTCATGTTGGAAGCTGCAGGGTTAAACCCTTCGGGCTGCTTGGTTCTTTGTAGGTGGAGTAGGACGACAGGTTTTTGCCTCTGCTTCCCCAGCTTGTCAACAGTGGAATTCAGCGCAGATCTTAAACGTTTGGTTACAGGGGGGAAAAAATCCCTTAATCCATATGTTATACATTATAAATAGGACTTCTGGTTTTAGGTTGAAAAACAACAATAATCACTGCTAAAAGCCTGCCAAACAAAAGCACCATATTGCTACTGGGCTAGAGACATTTTTTTACCTAAAGAACCCAAATATTTTTCCAGCTGTTCCTGGACTCCTCAAGCTGCCAGCGTCTTGCTGCTTCTAGGCACTTTCATAATGGGGAGCTGTGTGAGGCTGACATGTGTGGGTGGAAGCACCGGGAAAGTTGTGGGGCCAGCGGTTAAAGCAGATGCAAACAGGAGGGTAGCACTCACTGCACAGCGGAGGGAGATTAATGCAGGAGCCCTGCTTACCCCAGCTGGGAAGGGAAGCGGGGACACCCCTCTGCTTTTAGCCGCACTTCCCCCGCTCCTCCTACTGTGACCCCAGATTAGGGTTAGCTACATCCTGACTGGAGCAGTTATGCAGATTCTGGGAGCCGTGTGGAGGTGGTGGCTTGGGTGCATGGATAGTGGGAGTGGTGCCAAACTGGCGGTTGGGCTGGGTCAGCTCCACCAGGGAATGGTGTGGGGATGGGGGGGGCCAAGCTGGCTGAGTGACCCAGGAAGTAGCCATACAATGCCATGCTGAATAACGTTTTTCCTTTAGATAAAGGGAGAAGAAAACAACTCAAGAAAGAACAAAAGTAAAGTTTATGTGCGAAAGAGCAGTGTGTGTGGGTGTCTTCTCTGTAACATGCTCACATAATGGCAGCTGCCCCTTCAGACAGCAGACGCCGAGAACTTGAAAGGGGCAGTTCAGAGAAATTTGATTCTTCACAGTTATATAGTTAAAATAAAATATATGCAATGCCTTGGCCTTGCTATAGGTGCAACTGGATGAAAATCTTTGTCCTCTGTTATATAGGAAGCCAGACTGACTAGCTACATATACAAGGCACAGCAGATACAGACCAGTCCAGACATGGGCACTACAAATGATCAAAGGCCTGAAAAGACTTCTGTGTGCAGAGGGATTGAAGACCAAGGCTGTTTAGAGAGGCAATGAATAGGAGGGGACATGAGAGAGCTTTGTAAAAGAATGACTAGTACTGCAGCGAGAAGGTAAAGCACAAGGAAAGCAGCGTAGGCTGCTGAATGGACAGGTGCCTTGGGCCAGCGGAGAGCTGGGAACCTGGCTGAGTGCATGCAGACTGGGGAGGACGGGACAGTGATGCAGGGCCCTGTGTATTTTGCAATTCTGTGGGCATGGAGTTTGCACTGTGCTCCAGGACCTAAACTTGCCTGGAGGCAGGTGTCTAGCACTGATCATGGGATACATATTTAAACGTGACTTACCTGTGTATACAAGGTGCAAAGCCGTGTCTATAGTAATGCTAGTTAGAATGTCTTCACTAAAACACCCATTTCCCCTTGTCTAGGCATCCCCAGATGGTGTGAGGGTCTGTGGCCAGGCTGGGTTCACACTCACCAGGAACAATGAGGGGGCTGGTGGCCAGGAGCAAAGATACACTGAACACTAGACTTTTCATGTCGTTTCTGGGCAATCCCTCCCTTCCCTGCTTTGTTCCCACAGCCTAAATGACCCCACACTAGCAAATATTAGCAAGCAATCCCCAGGACTCCTACTCCCACTTGCGTCCACCCCCCAAGAGCCAGTGCAGCAGAATGAGGCATGAGATGGCTGAGCCCCGCAGCCTTCCAAACTGCCTCCTCTGCCATTGTGCCAGGGCAGGTGGAGGCCACCGAGGCAATGGCAGATAATGGGGAACACAGTTTGCCCTGGGAAGAACTCACAGCATGAAGGCTGGTGTATCAGGGTGTATAAGGCCCTGATTCTTAGTTACACTTTGATGCCACTCTGGCATTGTAAAGGGGCCTTACAGTGGGCAGAAATGGCTCTCTGAGAATATCACTGTGCACTGGTGTAGAACTGGAGTAAGGGCCCTACTCCAGTCTGCTCCCCAGCCCCCGGCAGATGGGATTAGGGGTGTGGTCACTATAGCTGGTATCTGCTTCCCAGGGCCTGATGGGGACTCTGGGAAGCAGCGTGTAAGTCAGAGCAGCCTCAGAGGCCAGGACAGGACCTGGCGAAGCTCAGAACACATAGAGTGCAAAGGTGACTTCAGGCCATATTAATGCCTCTTCCCGTCCATCCGTGCACAGAAGCAGAGTAAAGGAGAGCCAGGCCCCTAGGAGAGCACCAGTCACTCTCATGGCCTGACAGCACATGCCATGTTTGTCACACTGGGATTGTGGAAATACCCTGAAAACAAACAGCAACTTGGCTCCCGGTCAGGAAGCTGCATAGACAGACAGCAAAGCCAGAGGGTGCATGGCAGAGCCATTCCAGTGACCAGAGGAAAGGGATTGCCTGGCCATGTGTCACCCCCCTCCCCAAAGATTTCTCCCCCAATCTTGCCTTGGTTTCACTCACCCTGGCATTGTCTGGCAAGGAGGAGAGTGAATGCCTCAGCTTGACTGCCCCCAGGAATCTGCAGGCATCTGTCTCTGGGCTCTGCTGGGAGTGCTGGGATCTGCCAGGCGGGCACCAGGCAGATTGATTTTTCACACATGTGTCAAAAATAGAAAAAAAAAGAGTAACATTTTGAAACTTCCAAGTAAAGCTGATAAATTACAGGGCCCCAAGGCATCGCTTCTAATTTCCTCCATTGCCAGGACATTGTACGGCACTCTTCCAAGGAGCCCAGAGCCTGCCGGCTGGCTGCTCCATCTCATCTGTCATGTCCTTAATAAAATGATCATTTCCTATATAGCACTTTTCATCAGTAGATCTCAATGTGCTTCACACTCGTAAATGTATTTCTCACCACAGAACCGCTGTGAAGTAGAGGAGGGCTATTATCCCCATTGTACAGATGGGGAACTGAGGCACAAAGGGGCTAAGTGACTTACTCGGTGTCACACAGGAAGTCCAGGGAAGATCAGGGGATTGGATTTGGGTCTTCCACATCCAGGGCCAGTGCCCTGATCCCTGGACCATCCTACAGGCACAGCACAGCACCCTGGAACCAAACAAGGGCAAACAAATGACTCAAGCAGATTGGATGCTGGAGCTGGTGGAGCTAACGTTGTTTTGTCGAACTCTGAGTCTAGGAGTTTTAGTCCATGAGTCACAGGGCTGGCCAGTGTTACACAAAACTAATGTGGAGCCAGAATCCGAATTACTGCAGAAGCAGCTCCTGATGCTGGATTCCTACCTGGGTGCTGTTTCAGGAACTGCTGTAAGGAAGCTCCTGCTCTAAGCCTGCATCAAAAGCAGGTTTTCATGCTGTGGAGCTGAAAATATTCTGCACCCCTGTCCATCCCAGTGTCCACACCATTGTTAGCACTGGGTTCCTGGTCTGAGTGGAGATGCATCTTTGCAGTTTTGCCTGACACTGGCTGGGCACTGCTGGCATCTTAGCATGGCACTGCTGGGAGGAAATTCACACCAGTGAAGACTTATCTAACACTGAGTGCTGAATATTCCATGCCGGTAGTTGTTATGGAGCAATAAGAAAGGAGGAGCTTTGGAGGAGGGGAAGGAAAAGAAAGGAAACCAATTTAATAATGACTATATTGTATAGACCTGCCATGCCACTTGCCTGCTGGCATGGATTAATATCCATAAATCAAAGAAGAAGGGACCGTTCTTAACGCTGGAGATGGCGGCTGGTCCTCAGAAAATTGCTAAGGGGGTATTAATAAGGAGAGACATCTGGGAACAGCTTCAGGTGCATTGGCTACATGCATGGGAAATTCTTCAGTACTGCTGTCAGCTAAAATTTATTCCTGTGCTATGAAGTACACATGGTCTGAAGAACTAGAGCTGTGAAATCAAGGATCTAGATATAAAGGACCTCATCTGGATCAAATGTGCCCCCAAGGAGAAGGAACCGGATCGCTCATTCTCTGCTTCACAAGGAACTTCTGGCCTTCCTTTATCAGGGCAGTTGCTGGTGAGTCAATTCATGAGAGTGAAAGTTGGCCCATCCTATTGACTTTTTCCAGGTCCTAAGCCGTGGGAGCATTCTGGGTAAGTAGCAGGAGAATCTAAACCTCATCCTTAGAAGGATGCTAATTGGGTGCACGTGGGCTACTGTACAACTGTCTCCCCCTATTGAACAGGGTATGCGGCAAATAAATAGTCTGACATTATGGATAACCGGAGTCGTCCAAACCCCAGCTCGTCATTGTGCCCACAATTGGAAAACAGAGGCGCAACATTATTCCCACTCAGATACCTGATAGCTTAGCTTACTGCTCAGTGCAGTTTACAAAGCCTGGTTTTCATGCACTAGCCAAAAAGTTGTGGTTATGTTTCTAACAATACAGGGGATTGCTCAGTGCAGACTAGAATTCAACATCATCAGGATCTGGACACTTGCTGTACAAATCAACACATGGCAGCTCTACAAGACCCGGCGCTTTATGCACAGATCCTGTCATGGAGCTGGGTGCAATGTTCCCGGTTTCTGTTCTAGGTTGCTGTATCAGATGATTAAAGGGACAATGTTAAGTCATGTAGCCCCCAAAGCCAAGTTTTGTTGAACAAGGGGTTATTGGGGAAGGTAGAGTGTGCAGAACCCAGTGTGACTAGGGTGGTTGTGGTATTGGGAAGACACTGCAGTGATCATTGCATTTCTAAAGAATTGTATCCTGACCCGGCATGGAAGAACGAGGTGTCACCCCATGAAACTGGCAGACAGTGCATTTAAAGAGAAAATGCTTATTTACACAGCACAGCGTCAACTGGCTGATTTCACTGCTACAGAGGGGCACTGAGGGCCAAACTACGTGTCAGGCTTTTTTTCTTAAGGGCTGGAGAATTGTATGAATGTTATTAACATCTGCCACTGTCACTAATGACAGGGAAATCAAACCTCATGCTTCAGGGAGTGGGCTGGTTGCAGGAAGGAACCCCAACTCCACTGTGGGATGTTTTCAGCTTTGGGTACTGACCATTGGTAGGTCAATGGGCTGATCCACTACAATGTTTGCTGTAACCTAATTCTGGCCCAAGATTTTCAAAAGCGACTAGTAATTTTATGTGCCTTATTTTTTCGGGGGTGCCCAACTTAAGAGACCAGTTTTCAAAGGGGTGTGGGTTGGGTATCTAAACATTGAAGCACCCCACATCCCTAGTGACTTTAGTCCCTACATGATTGGGCACTGATGAGAGATGCTCACGATGCTCCTACTGAAACATAAGCATTCCATATCTGTGGCTGGTACAGGCAGACATTCCTTATAGTACATCTGCTGAGTAGCACCTGTAACTTCTGCAGACTGTAAGTTGGTTTTCTTTCTCTGTAAATACTTGCCATTAGAAAGGAGATATCCAGGCTACCTTCTCCTAAATTGCTGTTACTAGAAACAGAGAACAGGAGCACCGATAAGGATGAAAGAAAGTTCAATTGTCCCACCATGCAGATCCTGGATATCAGCCACATAGGGATTACTACCACCAACGTTTTTCGATTGCACCATTAATTCACCTTCCATTAGAGATTGGAGGCCGACATCAGTGCCCAGGCATTATGGGTTCTATATACCCTAGAAATAAAGTAGGCTGGTTTCTCAAGCCTTTTGATAGCACAGACCACATCTGAACAGCAACAGGGTGTCCTGAATTATCTTCCCTCCCATTCATGCAGACAAGGTCCTCTCCAGAGCTAGCCTTACCATGAGGCGAACTAAGGCGGCCGCCTCAGGTGCCAGACTGTGTGTGTGTGTTTGGGGGGGGTGGGGCGCCACTAGGACCCAGAGTGTAGAAAATTGTGTCTGCTGCTGGTGCATATGTATTCTCTCTGCTCTAGATGCACAGAGATGGTGGAGTGCTGTGCTGGAGAAAGGAGGGCAGAAGAGACATAACAGGCAGGCAGGAGAAAAGGTGAGAGGGAATAACAGAAAGCAGCAGGGGCTGCAGAGAGAGAGAGGAGGAGGAGCCTCTTATGTACCTATCTAGCAGCCCCAGGAGCCTGGGCTGATTAACACCAGCTTCTCAGGGAGCTTCCTGTTTCCTGCTGTTTCCCTGGACCCACTTGAGGAGAACAGGCAGTCAACTGAAGCAGTAGGAGCCAGTTAGGCCCTTAAGATGCTGATATCTTCCCTCACTCAGGCCCTGCTACCAGCCTGCTTATTTGTTCCCTTCAACTGAGTGTTGAGAGCCACTGTAGCTGGCACAGAACAGCAGTCATGAGTGAGAGAAGAAAACACCCCTCTGGGGCAGCATTCAGAAAAAGAAAGCAAGCAAAGGAAGCTTTTCTATCTAAGCAGGAAGGAGCTCTCCTGAGATACAAATGTTCAAGGTGAGCCTTCCGGCCCCAGTGAGGATGTGAATGGTGAGGAGATGCCTGATTTTCCAGTTAGTCAGAGTGCAGGTGACCCGGCAGCTACTGCAGCATCCATATCTCCATCTCAACTAGATGTAACCATGCACATTCCTGAAGAAAAGTGTAGATCAGAGAAGAGTGTGGTGGACGCACAAGAAACAGCTGCTGCTGAATTTAGTTCCTTAAGTCTAGATGATCCAGGACTGTGGACCCACTTGAGCAGTAGCCTGAGGGACTTCCTTTTACTGCATGGGCCACAGCAAGTGAAAAACTTCATGTTCCCCAAAGACAATGAAAATAGACGTTTCCATCCAACATATTACTGGTGTGAAATCCCCAATGGTGACAAAGTGGAGAGGCCATGGCTTATGTACTCAAAAACCCAGAATGCTGCATACTGTTTTTGTTGCAAACTCTTCCATTCTAATGTTCTAGCCACATTGGGTTCTACAGGAACAAAGGACTGGAAAAATCTGGCTGGAAATCTGGCATGCCATGAAAAGGCAGCAAATCACCAGAGAGCATTCCACAGGTGGAAAGAGCTTGAGATGAGACTAAGGTTAAAGGCCACCATAGATGATCAGCATCAAGAGAAGATTGCATCAGAGTCTATTTACTGGCAAAATGTTCTGAAAAGAATGTTTGTAAGAACTGTAAGAATGCTTGCCACCCAAAACCTAGCACTGCATGGCACTTCAGATCAGCGTGTGTGCCAAACAATGGAAACTTCCTTAAAGTTGTGGAGCTGATGGCTGAGTTTGATGCTGTACTACAGGAGCATCTAAGAAAAGCCAACACCCAAGAAGTGTGCACACACCACTATCTTGGAAAAACAATTCAAAATGAGATCATACAGTTACTGGCGACAAAAGTCAAACAGAAGATTATGGCAGATCTGAAGTCAGCAAGATATTACTCTGTTATTCTGGACTGCACACCTGACATCAGCCATACAGAACAAATGACTTTAATGGCGTGTTTTGTAAGAACAACAGAACCTAGTGAAAATGTCTCTGCAATCGTGACTGTCAGAGAACATTTTCTAGAATTTATTGACATTGATGATATTACAGGAGCTGGTATGACAAATGTGCTTCGTAAAAAGCTGGAAGATATGGGAATTGCGATGGCTGACATGAGAGGTCAGGGCTATGATAATGGTGCCAACATGAGAGGAAAGAACAGAGGAGTGCAGACATGGATCTGAGAGTCAAACACTGCTTTTTTTGTCCCATGCAGTTCTCATTCATTGAACTTGGTGGTCAGTGCTGTAGCATCAGCTTCTAGTGAGGCTGCTAAATTTTTTAATGTAATTCAAAGCATCTATGTATTTTTCTCTGCATCAAGTCATCGATGACAAATTTTGAAGCAACACCTGGGAACATCCTCTCTGACACTGAAACCACTGAGTGCCACACTATGGGAAAGTCGAGTGGAGGCAATAAAGCCTATCAAACACCAAATTGGGAAGACAGATGTTGCCATAGTTGCCATTATGGAGGATAATGCTATGACAGGAACCATTCTTGGGAGAACAGTGGCAGAGGGAAATGGAATCACCAGAAACATACATAACTTCAAATTTTTGTGTGGCTTAGTGTTGTGGCATGAGATACTGTTTGAAATAAATGTTGTAAGCAAGAGACTCCAAGGTGTTGACCTTGATATATCTGGAGCAATGGAACAACTAGACAAAGCGAAGTCATACCTACAGTCTTATCGGTCAGATGAGGGATTTCAAAATGTTCTGAAGAGTGCCGACAGAAGTTGGCAGAGGAACTTCACACTGAAGCTATTTTCCCACCCATTCAAGAATACAAGAGTCACCGAAGAAGAAGACATTTTGATTATGAGGCACGGGATAATCCCATAAGAGACCCCAAACAACAATTCAAAGTTGAATTCTTTAACCAGGTGCTAGATTGTGCAATACAATCGGTTGAAGACCGTTTCATGCAGCTCAAGGACACAGCTGTATATTTGGGATACTTTATGATAGTCCAAAACTCCTCACTATACCTGAAGAAGCCCTACACCAACAATGCAGGGCACCAGAGACAGTGTTGACACATGATGACATGCTCGATATTGATGCGAGTGATTTAGGTGATGAACTGAAAGCCCTTTCAAGATACAATTCAGCAGGATCAACTCCTAAGGCTGTTCTGGAATATATGTGAACAAATAAGATGATCACCCTCTTTCCAAATGCTTTTGTTGCTCTGCGCATACTTCTAACACTTCCTGTAACAGTTTCCAGTGGAGAATGCAGCTTCTCCAAGCTGAAGTTAATAAAAACATATCTACGCTCCACAATGACACAGGAGAGGCTGGTCGGCCTTGCAACCATCTCAATAGCGCATGAGCTGGCTCAGACTGTGGACCTTCAGCAGGAAGCAGTTCAAATCTTTGCAACCAAGAAGGCACGGAAAGCACCTCTTTGATCATTCAAACAGATAAAAATGCCAGTGTTTACTATCCAGACAAGAAAAGTTACATTTGCTGTTCAGGCATTTGAAAGTTAAGTGTTACTTAAAATTTTGGAACAAGGCATTTTAATTTGTTAGTTCTCCTTTATTGGGGTAGGTAGCAGAGCAGTACCATGAGAGGAATAGAACAGGAAGAAGGCAGAATTGAGACCTTTCAAAGTTTTGGCCCAAGCCAGGGGGTATAGGGGCATCATTTGAGCTCCCCGCCTCAGGTGCCAAAATGTTGTGGGCCGGCCCTGGTCCTCTCTCATTCACTATCATGTAGACTACCTCCTCTGCCTTCTGCATCAGCCACCTTCTCTTTGTCACAATTATGCCCTTCCATTTGCAGTTACCAAACCTCCCAATGGATAGTGCAGCAATTGCCTGCATGCAAAAGTAATATTAGAAACATGATTTAGCAGCTGAGCCCAGGAACGAGGAGGAGGGGCCAGGACCATGTTCTCAGCTAGCTTTCCACAATCTCGCAGCAAGGGACATCAAACCAGACAAACCCTAGAATTCCACTGGGCTCAAAATCAGATATTTACAACTCAATGGATTCAAGTATCAGGCTGAATCTCGGTCTCAACTACACCCAGTGTAAATCTGCAATGACACTCAGTGGAATGACTCTGGATTTAAACTGGTGTAACTGAGAGAAGAATCTGGCCTTCTACAGCCATGTCATAGAAATGCTCAATACCCCCAACTGCTCACCCAAAACATCCAAAGATGTTCTTATGTTCAAAGAGCAGGAACTGTATCCAAAAACCACGGTCACCAATGCCCTAGCCACCCCTTCCCTGGTGTTATGTCACATCTGCCAAGTCTGCAGCTCAGCTTCAGAAGAGGAACCCTCTGAAGGGACTCCAAGGAGAACGAGCAGAACATCCTCAGAACCATGAAAATCACCCAGCCATTATGCTGGAGCCTCGGTACATAAATCTCTCTTCCAAATACCAAGGAAGCAGCACTGGGGGTAAAAGAAGGGGGGTTGGCCTAGGGCTAGAAATTCAATTCAGAGACAGCCTTCCACCCCCCAGTCCCTTGCCAGGGCGCGGTGCCCCCTTAGCTAGCCCACCCTACCCTTTTTCATTATCGAACAACCCTCTGTATGGCAACGCAGGACTAGTCCTGCACTCCTCTCCCTTAGGAATCAGAGGGGACTAGGGTTAGAAGCATGGAGTTGACCCACTGCCACAGTAGGACACGTGAGGGTAAGGTGTAAGGAGACAGCCCTTCTCAATGTGGCTGGATAGCAGCCTGGCCTGGAGACAGCCAGCTTGCAATGTGAGACCAGGAGCCTGCATGGGTGGCGAGTTATATGGGCCCGTGGTGCCCATGCTCCACCAATATTCAGGAATGTGGGACCGGCTCCACCAATATTTGGGCTTATATTTTCAGAGCCATCCCATCCATAGGATGGACCAGGGCACCCTACCCGGGCCATGAACTTTGGGGGGGCCCCGTGCTTCAGGGGACGCGGGGTACCTGGTGCCGGCAGCAGTGAGCGTCCCTGCCTCTTCCCGCCCCTGCTCCACCCCCACCCCACCTTTCCCCGCCCCTGCTCTGACCCCTCCCCGTCCCATTCCACCCCTTACCCCAAACCCCTACCCCACCTCTTTCTGGCTTACGCCCCCCTCCCCCAAGCGATGCCAGGATCCAGCAGGGCGGAGCAGAGCAGGGCAGGCTGGGGCCGGATCACTCACTGCTGCCAGCGCCAGGCCCTCTGCTAACCCTCCAGGCTGCCCTGGACCCCGCATCCCCCTGAAGCATGCCCTCCCCCCTGAAAGCACGGGGCCCGGGGAAGTTACCCTGATCCGTCCTATGGATGGGACGGCTCTGCTTGGACCCATTCTGGGCTCCACCAAAAATTATACAAACCTGGTGCCCATGGGAGCCTGAGCATTAACACCAGGCATTGCCCTCTCCAGCAGGTTTTCTTGATATAGGGATTTCCCAGTGACACTAACCTCCATTAACATGACACAGCCGCACCTTTCAATAGCCCTTGGAATGCTTTGTACCTAGGGCTGATGTTATACCGAGGGTCAGTTCTCTCCATTGCAGCTAAGAAGAGGGCCCCGAATGCCAGGATTTCATTAATCGTAGTTAGTACAGTTGTTGTTGTTTTTTAAAAAAAACCCTTGAAATCCTAACTTTCAGAACATCCTCATCTCACTCCCCTTCTCTTTTCCCTCCCCTCAGCTCACGCTGTAACGTGCCAGTCGCCATCTCTCGTATTTGCTTCCTGTCTCTATTCCCTGGGCCGCCTCCCTGCATACTCACTGACCCACTTTAACTGTCAGATGTACAATTGAGCGGCTCGCTGGAGGGCAGGGATGGATTCACCGAATACATTTACAGAGCCAGTCAGAGAGGAGTGAAGTGAAACAGTGTCAGAGAGAGACACCCCCACCCACGAGGGAAGAAAGAGGAGACTGACACAGGGGAGGAAAAGGAGCGAGAGATGGAAGTGAAAGGAGTTAGTGGTACAAATGGAGCTGGGGATATGGGAAAAAGGACGACAGCGAGGAAGAGAACGACAGATGAGGAGGAGGGGGGCAAGCTAACGAGGGAGAGGCTGGGTTAGTACAGAGTCCCTCAGAGAGGCCAGCCACACAGGCGAAGCTGAGGGAACAACACTCACAAGGGCAAGCTGCCATTTTGGGTGTTGTGCAGGTGGGGGTAGATGGTTCTGGCACCCGCACTGGAGTTGGGGGTGGGGGGGAGAAGGGAAGGTGCAAACATACTCTAGCTCAAGGGCCTGGGGCTGAGCAGGTCACAGTAAAAAGTCCTCGTCATGTTCTACAGAGTGACTGTGACCAATGCATTGTTCTTGTTCTTTCCACAGGGCATGCACAGTGCTTGGCTATTTATCTGGAGTGGCTGGAGTGGCTTGGTACCCTATATATCTCCTTACCGCAGCAGGGCCTGCTCCATACACATGTCCCCCTAGGCCCTCTTAACTCCACCCCGTGTTTCAGACTGGGCTCAGGCAGCTTCTGTCTGCAAATCTTGTAAGCTCTGGGGTTGTGAGGTGAGGGGACACCATGCACTCTGGCATGTCTCTGACCATGGGGGAAAGGTCTGGGAAATGCGAAGTCTGGAGCAGAGCATCTGCCCTGATCCGAGCAGGGAGTGGGAAACCTGGAAGCCCTTGACAGGATGACAACAAAGGCAAGGAGTTGGTTGGGGTAGGGGCGAGGGAGTCAAGGTTGATGCCTGCTTAAAATTAGGAAGAGACAGTTGAGGGGCTAAGGAAACCAATTGGGTGTCTGGAAAAGGAATCTGGGGGCGGGGGGAGACCTCTTGGGGGCTGAAAGGAGAGAGCTGTGAATCAGAAGAAGGAAAGACTCAGGATGGTACCATATATGGAGAAGAAAAAAACAGAGAGAGAAATGGGATGCTTATAGGAGCGTCCAAACATCTTAGGGCTTGTCTGACTGAAACCACAGAACGATTTGAGGTTTGCCCTCACTAGCTGGACCAGCCACAGGTTCAGGCAGGAAAGCTGGCAGGAAAGGGAGCTACTGTACCAGGGTCCCGGTGGAATGAGTTAAATTCAGTCAAGAGATGCAGAAGGTTCGTAAGCGCAAACCTGAGCGCTGTGAGCAGGCTGTGCCAGGACTGCACTCAGAGCTAGAGACAGACAGAGCCTTCCGAGAGCGGGAAATTGCTGCTTGCCTGTGTCTCTTTCTGGTTTCCCTGGTTTTACTGTGTTTTGTTTAATTAAGTCACACGAATGTGGTGTAAGTTCTATAAGGAAATGAGAAGGTAAATTAACATTCCAGAGGAGGCAATGCCAGCAGCACGCGTGACGCTGAAACAGCAGAGGGACGCGGAGAAAGCTGAGACAGGAGGAGGGAGGAAGAGAAGAAGCAAAGAGAGAAAGTGGAAAAAGGGAGCAAAGGGCAGGGGGAAAGGGAGAAGAAACCTGCAGGGTGGGCATAGAAAGATAAAAATCAGGAAAGGGAAGAGGAGGAGAGAGGGGGATTGAGCAATGGAAAAGAGGAAGAGAAAACAAACAGAGAGAGAGGCCAGGGGAGGAGGAAGGACTGAGGGGGAAGTGAAAGAGTCTGGGGAGAGGGAGAGATTTTTATCATTGCTATTTCTACAGCACTCATGTCCTAATTGTCCAGGGTTCTTTCCTAACAGAGAGGCAGCTGTAGTCCCTGCCCCGATGATCTCGCATTCCAGCGGTAGCCATGGCACAAGAAGTGAGCACTACGCCAGGTGTGTAGAGACAGGGGGTGGGGCTGGATGGAGAAGAGATATAAACATGAAGTCATGGGGTTACTTGGCAGTTCCCCAATGTCCGGTTACAATCAATGTTCCCTAAGATGTACAAAACTCCACCCCCCTCACTCACTCACTCACTAAAGTCCCCAGCCAGGGCACAGTGCCCCCTTAGCTAGCCCACCCTACCTTTATTCATTATCTAACCACCCTCTGTATGGCAACGCAGGACTAGTCCTGGACTCCTCTCCCTTAGCACTCCGTCCCTCTGTCTGTTACGTTCACGGCATATACACAGACAAGTTATATAAAAACATAAAATATTCTTGCTGGAAGGATGCAAAGTAACCCTCCTTTATTTCTTAGAATTCAGAACAACACCACACAAGCACTCCAAAACAGAGCGAGACAAAACAGGCTGCTCCCCAAAGAAGCCCAATTCACCCACTTCGTGCTACGCTGGCTCTCTGCAGACCAACTGCTCTAGCAATGCCCAGATCACATTCTTCCCTACAGAGCTTCCTAGCCTGCAAGCGGGACCAGAAAACCCATTACAATTTCAAATGATAGTTTGTAATTTTAAACACACTTTTGGCTGGGCTAGTCTCCCCTGGGCCACACTGGAATAATCACTGTGGCTGGTACTATTTCTGGCTCTTAGGAGGCTGTTCTCCTCTCCACCCCCAGAGAAGTCCTTTCTCCATCTGACAGAGGATGTTAGACACACAGCTCAGAGATAGTCATATGTGATATAGGGTTGCCAATGTTGGTTGGACGTATTCCTGGAGGTTTCATCACATGACATAATCTTTAGGGGGGGAGGGATAGCTCAGTGGTTTGCGCATTGGTCTGCTAAACCCAGGGTTGTGAGCTCAATCCTTGAGGGGGCCACTTGGGGACCTGGAGCAAAAATTGGTCCTGCTAGTGAAGGCAGGGGGCTGGACTCAATGACCTTTCAGTTCTAGGAGATTGGTATATCTCCAATTAAAGATTAATCTTTAATTCCTGGAAACTCCAGGATAATCCTGGAGAGTTGGCAACACTAATGGATATTTAAGACTGTTTCTCTGTGACAATGGGAAATAGACTGCGAACAGACTTGCTCATCAGGGTCAGCCAGAGTAGCTTGGAGAAGCTGAGCAGTGTCTGGGATTTCCTTTCCAAGGACTTCATTCCCAGCAGCCACAGGCTGTGATAGAGGAACTACCCCTGCCCAGTTTTCAGGCTCCGCTTCCCTTGTTTACACACAATGCTGGGCTGCTCAGATAGACCCCAAGAAGGTCCTGTTGAGTCTAACCTTCACCCTTAACTAGAGACTTGGCCTAGATTCTCTCCTGTGCCTCCGCTCTACTTCGGGCAGGGTGGGAGCGGGAGCTGGTTCCAACTCCCTGATTCTCACACCCTCCTGAGAGCCTGAGCTGCTTCCTAGCAGTTTTGACTTGGCTCACAGATGTCGGGGATTTAATGCACTGCACCTGTGGAGGATAGCATGCCAAGCCGCTCCCTCATGCCCCTTCCAGGGTTTTGACCTGGCACATCTGCACTGCCAGAGAGTTCCCCTCTGACAGGAGAATTTTCTGCTGGCTTATTGCAGCCAGTTTCTCACCTTCTGGGTGGCACAAAGGCAATGGAGCTGTGTAGAAAGCCTGCTCCTTAATCTCGTGGCGACAATTGATGGATCTTCCAGAAAATGTGTTTTAACAAGCAAAGTTTACCCCCCTCTAGATGTAGACAGGGAGGACAAGGCATAAAGCTGGGGGTCGGGGGGTGGCAGGAATGGCTTCTGCCACTGTGTCCCTACCCTGGTGGGCTCACTTTCTGAGGGATGGAGTTTCACTAGCACCAGTGTTCGTGGACACCCAACTTTAAATTTGCATGTGTGTGCATTCGTGTTGGGAGTGCCCACGGGCTCATTCAGGCAGGGAACAGAAATGATACCATGTGATTTGTCTGACCAATCACAAACAAACAATGCTGCTGGCTCCTATGTATCCTATGCTCCCAGCAAACTGTTTGCCATCAATCCACAGAGTGAAACAAGTTAGGGGGGAAAAGTGTTCAGTGACTGTGACTAACGAAATCTGCTCACGGAGTTCCCAAAAGGTGCCGAGCACCTGCAACTCTCACTAAAGTCAGAGAGGTAAGTCCGGAGGTCCTCACTCAGGCAAACTCTCAGGGCTCATCACCTCTCCAGATCAGGCCCTCGATGACTATTCCTTTCCTGATTATGGGATACGCAATTATAAACCTCAGCCATTGGCATGCAGAGAGAGAGTCTGAAGTATAGCTTTGCCAGTGGTGGCTAGAACAGTAGGCAAGAAGGCAGGGGATCCAAAGGAAGGTTTGGAATATCTTGTATAATTGTGGAAAAACAGAACAGGTGACATTGGAGGCTGCTGGCAGGCCCATTTCAAAGAGGAAGGCTTGGATCCCTGTGAAAGGCTTGACTGAAGCTCTCTGGCCTCAGTTTGTCTCCCCACAGCTCATAGTCCCTGTTGAGAAGGTTGATCAGGAGACAGTATTGCCTAGTTTCCACCCGGTGAGACATGGCAGTGTCTGTTCAAGGGCTTAACCAAATACTCCAGATTGGTCTCTGAACAAACCGAAGGTGAATGCTGAGCTCCAGTTTGTAAGATTAAATCTCTTCTAATGCTGGTAAGTGAGAGGTTATAGGACATTTGTGTCCAGGTCGGGCTGCCTTTCACAGGGCTTACAACTGCTGAGTCACATCTAGCTATGACGCCACTGTGGTAACCAAGACAGTTATTAAAGTGAGCATGAGAATCGCACGCACATCAGGCTGTGTGAAGGAGAACTTCAAAAGGGCTGACAGTCAGGGAGCCCAGCAGTAACCTTTTGCTAATTAGCTGTCTTGATTTCCCTGCAGTTTATTTTTATACATCTCAGGCTCCAAAATGCATTTACAGTAATGTCATAAAGGTCACGGTAAATAAAAAGCTTCCTGGCTGTTATTACCACCAATCCCACAGGCCTTTCAGGAACGATGTGGCCATGGTTTGCTCAGGACAGGGAAACTGATGATACCACGATCACATCTTTGTCCTGCAAGAGGATTTGCTGAGGCTGTGGCGATGGTGAGGGCAAAGAATGACTATTCCCATCGAGCAGTAGAGCCAGTGAAGAAGATGAGAACTTGTTAAGAGTGTGGTGAAGGCAGAGGAGGAGACATCAGGCCACGGAAGGAGCAGCAGCACAAAGCGGGTGTAAAGTTGTGAGATGCAGGAGGAGGTGGTCAGAGAAAGGAAAGGACAGGAAAAGATAAACTTACTAACTATAGACTTGAGTCCTGAGAGAGAAAGAGCGGGAGAGCGGGAGGGAAGGGCAGGGTGATAGAAGAAGACCAGTCATTACAAAGCCATGAGGAAGGACATACGTAGAAGACAACACATGGGAAAGGAAGAACATACATGGAGACTGATTTTGTGGCTCCAGGCATATGGAAGAAGCCACAGAGATGGGAGTGGGGCAAGGGAGGAGAGGCAAGAGTGACTTTTGGGGGGACGGCTCTTGGAGGAGTTTAAGGAAGAGATAATGTCAGGGGTCCAGCTCTGAAGAGCCTTAAGATGTGTCTACACTACACACTAAGTGCAGGCTCTGGCTCCGGGTTGAGCTCAAGGCCCCCTTCTGTCCACAATAAATCAGCCTGACTCAGGTTGGCAAGCACTCGGGACCTGGGTCTTAGTATCTTGGGGTTGGAGTCAGAGCCTGAGTCAGAAGGTCCGCATAGTGCGGCATGGATGCATTAGCACACCGGTGAGACCTGGGTCCAGCAATCCAGGGTTACAATGCAGTGTGGATGCTCACGCATGGGCTTGGCAACACTGAGTCCACAAGCCTGGGCCCCATAGCCCTGGACTTAATATGAAGTGCAGACGTACCCGTAGAGGCACAGAGCTGATGCTGACTCTTCATACAGGAAAAGATGGAACGCCATGTGGTGGAGCCACTTGTGAAGTCAAGTCGGGATCTGAGTGTCACTACAGTGCCTAGCCACCCTGCCTCACTGTGCTAGTCTAGCTAATCCAAGCAGTCTGGTTTTGCATCTTCTTTGAGCCAACCTTACCCCTCGTTCTACCCACTGTTACCACTGAGATCCCAGTTCTTTCTTTACGTTCATGGACTATGAATTACAAAAGTACCAGAAGGTGGTTGGTTTGCTGTGATGTTTCTTCCATGGGCATAATTAAACCACCCCCAATGAGCAGCGGTAGAAACTCTCCTGCCAACATAGCGCTGTGCACACCACCACTTATGCCAGTGTAACTTAGGTTTTTTTCAACCCCCTGAGCGACATAAGTATTGCCTACGTAAGTGGTAGTGTAGACATGGCCTTAATGTTCCCTGCTATCTGAATCCATTCCTAGAGCGTCCTCTGAGATACAGCATTAACTGGTGCTGGGCCAAACCCCAGGCCAGAAGTTTAAAGACATGGACTTTGACCTCATTTATACTAGTGTAACTCCTTTGACTTCAGTGCAGTTATTTCTGATTTACACTGAGTGACAACTGCTGCTTCAGGCCCTTTATCTTTGAGAAGACTCCTCATCTTGTGAGTAATGACTAATGGTCATGGGCACGGCACTTAGCTGGTGGAACTGACAACCAGTGACCTGGGATCAAATGACTAAGGCCCACAGTTTAAAAAAACAGTGCACAGAAATGTGTATGGATTTCTGAGAGGTTTTTTTTTTTTAATTGACCCCAAGTCTTTCTCCATTGAGCATCTAGAGTTAAATACTAATAGAAAAGGAGGAGGCTGGAAATTTTGCCTTTCAATCCTAGATGTTATTTGAAATCCCAGAAAAAATTGGGAGATCCTCGAGATGGAAGATGGCTGTGGAAATTAAATTGGCTTCACTCATTGCTCTCTCCACCCAGGCCTGCCGTGGATCGCTCTCTCTCTCGCTCTTTCTCTCTCTCTCTCTCACACACACACACGATTGCATGATCTCATACGGATTGTTCTGATCTCTTTGGCTCCTTTCTCACTCCTGCCCAGCAGCACAAAGAGCCATTTTTACCTACTCGGGGCTTGGTGGCTGCTAGGGACAGGCAGGAGAAGTGAAGATGGGATGTGCAGTTATCAGAAGAAAATACAAAGGGTAAGAAAACAACTTCATTATTACCGTGCTGTTCTTTCAAGCACAAACCACTCAATATTGGGTCCCAATGGATCCCAAGCACAGAAGATCAGTTGAAGAGAATTCAGAGTTGAAAGGAGAGCTGTGCTTGTTGTATTAAGAATAAGAACCTGAGCAACGCTCATCTGCCCCCCAGGATCACTAATATTTTATTCAGGATGTCTCCAAATAGCTGTAGAGGGGTGGCAGGCACCTGAGGTGAGCCCCAAAACACTTCATGCAGAACTCTCCCTCCTTTTCTGCTCGCCAAGCCTGTCTTCCTTGGTAACAGTGTGAAGGGCTGCCCTGAGGACTTGTCAGAGAACTCACTGCTAACTAAACTCCAGGCTGTTATTTTCTTTGAACTGAGTGAAAAAAGCCCCTTGAATTTGACCTTTGACTCTTTTTTTCAAAACAAGTGTCTTGAATTGAAGAGACAGATCAACATGAAGTGCAATTTCAGCAGAAAAGCTTTCGCCTGCTTCATTGTACTGCTTAGGTCCTGCTGGCAGCAGCTGGGTCTTGGAGTTCTGAATCCCAGCTGCTTAGCTCTAGACACCTAGTTCTAAGAGTCACACCATGACATCCTTACTCAAGCACCGTCAATAGGAATTTTACCTGTCTAAGGGTTGAGTAAACATGAGAGAGACTTCCCAATTGACTCTACAGTGCTAAACCCTCTAAGCTCGCTTTCCAAATACCCTTTCCTAAAAGGCCAGATCCTGATATTTTCTGTTCTCAATCCCATTCTTACAATTAAAGGTCACTGTACCTCGGATTCTGGATTCATTGCTCTTAGCCCTGGTCTACACTTATGAGGGGGTCGACCTAAGATATGCAACTTCAGCTACGTGAATAGCGTAGCTGAAGTTGGCATACCTTAGGTCGACTTACTTGGCCGTGAGGATGGTGACAAGTCAACCGCTGCTGCTCCCCCGTCGACTCCGCTTCCGCTTCTCGCGAGCTGGAGTTCCAGAGTTGACGGGGAGTGTGTTCGGGGATCGATTTATCTGCGTCTACACGAGATGCGATAAATCAATCCCCGATGGCTCGATCACTACCTGCCGATCCGGGTAGTGAAAACCTGCCCTGCGATTATATTTGATCATGAACTAGATTGGTAATGAGATACCGGGCCTCATTTCCAGCCTGACCTTAACTAGACCTCAGATTTTACTTCACAATTTTGCTGGGGCGCTGTAGGTCATTTAGGGACCAATTTTCTGGAGCAACCTGCAATTATGCTCCTGCATCTTTGCACCTGCAAATAACTGCAGATGCATTTTATGGCACTTAGGTATCTAACTGAATGCACCTGGATTGCACCAGCAAATCAGCCACACTGACACCCCAAGTGTTATAAAATGTATCTACAGTTATTTGTGCCCACCAAACTGCAGCAGTAGCGAAAGAATCACATGGCTATAATGTAGCCATGGCGTGGTACAGAATGGACTTCCACCTCAAATGGTCGTTTACAAGTCTTCCTTCATCAAGAGTCAGTGTGAGAGGATTTAGGCTTCTTAAATCCCACCAAACTGCACCCATCTTTATTTGCAGGAGCAGTGTCTCGAGACACTGGATTTATGGCTTATTATAACTCACTAACAACTCCCCACAGCTGCCATCCCCCTCCCGCTTCCTTTTCCCCCTATGACTGGAGGAGTGTTAACGGGCCACTTCACCTTGAGTGGTCCCTTGAAATATGTGTTCACTACTTACTCTAGACAATCTGTTCCACTTGGTATTGAGTGGTGACACTGTGAGTATGTTCCCCAGACCTGAAGAAGAGCACTGTGTAACCTCAAAAGCCTCTCTCTCTCACCAACAGAAGTTGGTCCAATAACAGTTATCACCTCCCGCAGTTGGTCTCTCTAATATCCTGGGACCAACACGGCTACAACAACACTGTCATCTGATGGCTGTTTATTGGCTTATGTGAAATAATTAGTTGTCTCACTTCAGATCCCAGCAATTAAGTAAACGCCTCAGAAAACGTACCATCCCACATGGCCCCCTTGTTGGCATTCTCCTAGGACCAGGCATGGAGATCGAACAGAATCAAGACTGGAGGTTTTTCTAAAAGACGTGCTCTAGCAAAGCTCAAAGTTACAGGCCAGATGCGGGAATCATTGGCTGGGTTCTGTGGCCTGGTACCAGTCAGGAAGGGCTGTTCCTGAGATCCAAGGTTATATGTACAGTATTACCAAGCACATAATGGCTGCTGCATATGTCTATCCAATCTCTGCACCACTGCCTGTCTGAAATCATTACTATGTGAAGATCGTTGGTAGACTGAAGTATGAGAGATGCTATAAAAGCCCCAACTCAAATCTATTTTAATAGTCAGAGGAGGGTGGTTATCAGACAGACAAAGAACAGTGGTTTCCACGGAATTTCAGGGGTGGGGAAGATAACCAATGTCTTCTTTCTAGGGTGCAGTAGAGAGACAAACAACACACACAGAGTCCATTACCTTTGTGTCTGTGCGCCTGCATCGCTTAAACAATCGATTAGCTGCCTAAGCACTGCAATGGCCACCATCGGCTCCAGATCAGACAGGTGTAAACCGTAGTGCTCAGCAGAGAGCTGGTGGGTGGCCAAGAGTGGGATTTTCTGCCTGCCCTGAGAGCTGTGACAATTCTGCACACATGTCGGACTGCATAACTCACTCTTCATTTGGCTGACACTCCAAAAAAAAAAAAAGACGTTTGGAGGATGTTGCATCTAAATGATGTGAAATGGCCCCGGTGTATCCAAAGGGGCTGGCCGTATTGAATCTGACACCATGACACAGTGCTGTGGAAAGCAGAAAAGGTTCACTGGGAAAGTGTCAGCCCGGTGCACCTCCATCACACTTCCCCTTTCCTGACAGGTTCCCCTCTCTCGTTACCGCCTCGGCTGTTTTCTCCAGGACTGACTTTCCCCTGCTCTGAGATTGCTGCCAGCTTGGCTTCCGAAGATACACAGGTGATACAGGAACACCTTGACGGATACAATACAACAACCATTACTGACAATGGAGGATTAATGAGGCAGAAGCATCCGACCTGCTGCTATGGCTCCAACTCCTCTCTCTGAGCATGCCCCACTCCTTTCTCTTTCCCTTCCAGGAGGGCAGCAAACACCCTCAATAAAGGACAGATTCTAGACTTTGCACCATTGTATTGACTAGTTATCTAGACTGCATGGGAGTTCCCCCAGGACCGATCCCTCAACATCTCATTTGGAAGGAGGCAGCACATTGGTAGCACGGTGGAGCACCCTGCGGAGCTGGCATTCTGTACAGTCTGAAACCTCCATGGAGCACCGCCTGCTGGCTGACATGTAAGATGGCACTGGAAGAACTCTGCCTACCCCTTCAGTTCAGGGTCGGCTACTGTGCCTCCAAGTGTTTCCCAACTGTCTCACTGCATGTACGGCAGGAGAGAGCCAGGCAGTGGCACCAAGAAGTTCAGGGCCTTGTTTAACATCCAGTGGTCAAGACTCAAAGCAGTCAATGCACAAAACGCCCCCTCCCTCCGGTCTCCTCCGTACATCTGTGCAACACTGCCAGTGTCCTTCGACCTTGGAAGGAGTGGGTTTTTAATTCAATCCTTGCTCAAATTGGCCTGTCTTATCATTACCACGGTATTACAGGTATTCTTAGACTCAGTAAAGGGAATACCATATAATACCCCGGCAAGCACATCACTTCCACCCTTTCTGTTATTTCTACAGAGTCGTAAGTGCCAGGCACTTTACAGATAAATAAAAGACACCATCCCTGCCTGACAGACAGACATTTCAAAACAGGGGGTAGGTAGCGTTTTACTTGCAGGCATTAAGGCTGAGCATTTCAAAGCTGCCTCTGGGATTTGCCATTAAAGTTAATCAGGACTGGGTATCTGACTCTCCACGGTGGCTCTGAAAAATCTCAACCTCAAAGTCAGCCTAAATGTTTTAACGGCCCTCACTGTGCATGTGTCGAGATCACGCCACTCACCACAGACATGCGGCCACCTCTAGGTGGAACACAGCAGCTGTTTACCAGTGAACAGCCACACCATACATAGAATACTGTGTCATATTAAAATGGGAGGGGAATATCAATAAACAAGAAGCAATTTACTAATTACTCAAGTTATGATGGGGCCAAAACTGAGGTTACTATTGCCATGGTTGCGTTAGTGTCTACAAGTGATAAGGATCTGCTAGATTTTATATATCTTCCAACAGGCAGCATCTTCCTGCAGCACCATGCACCACAACCCAGTGCTGGAGCCTTAGTTCAGTCCAGACTCAGAGGAAAGACTGCACTTCCATATACAACACTTCCAGTAGCATCTGATTTTCTCTTGGCATTCTCCCATCCAAGCACTGCCCAGGCCTCGCTCTGCTGAGATGATGGGAGGGAGTTTTAAAGCTCCTAGCCATGAAAATCCCACTTTGAAAATTTGCTTTAATGGCTGTAAGGTGGGAGGGAAGAATGGAGAAGAAAGAAGATAGGTGGAAATATAGAAGGGATGAGACAGGAAGACATGAAAAGAGAGGCAAGAATTGTAGAGGAAGACTGACTTCTTTAATAAGGCTTATTTACTTCCCCAAAGAGAGAACTGTGGGGTAAAAACAGCACCATTTAAAGGCAAACTAGCAATAATAATCATTGTCATTATAACCATAATCTCAAACTATTAGCTCTTTATGTACTAACGAGCTTAATGGAAAATGCTTTCCACACATCAAACCATTTTGTATTTACTTAGGGCAAATGTGCCTCTTTAATATCACTTGGTAGTTAGCGCCAGTTTCTTCTTTAAAAAAAAAAAAAGGAGGCCCATTTGGGCCAAAATTTTCAAAAGTGACTAGTGATTTGGGATGCCCAATGTGAGGCACCCTAAAAGGGTCCCATTTTCAGAAAGTTAAGGTGTCTCATCTTGGGCACCCCAAACCACTCTTTACAGCTGCGTGTTATATGCCATGACTGGTTACAAATATAGAATATAATACCAACTAGGAACCACCACAGCCTTGCTCCCAGGCAACGCATCAATTTTTAAACTGGCCCCACCAAGGACCTATAATTTCTGGTCAAGTGAAGTTGCACTTGGCGCAGGACAAGTGACTTTATAGCATGTTTGCAGCGCCCAGGACCTGGGCCCAGCCTGGGGCGAGTTCCGTCCCCAGCACGATTTAGAGCAGCCTTAACTGCTCAACCCTGGAAGTCTTTAGAAGATGCATCTCTTTGAACAGGGGGCAAATCTGTGGCACTTTGCTCTCGGAAGAGGAAGAGGAGACTCAGGAGAGCATATGACAAGCCTGCAGCTGAAGAAGCCAAGATCCGAGTGCTCTCTGCAAGCCCTTCGAACAGGGTGCCTCATTCCCTCCAGTCCAAGCAGGCAAGATAGAATGTAGGGTATCAGCAAGGTGGTAAAGCAGAGGCTGATCCTGCAGCCTATATTCATCCCGATCAATGAGTGTAGGCGACTCCCCTAGGAAAGCTAATAGGATCACGTCTAGGCCAGGGGCACGTTTAGTTCTTATATCTCAGGACAGTCTCAGAAGAGGTTTCAGCATCGTCAATTCTGGCGCTACACAATTGTCAGGTACTGCATCAGGCTGTAAATAAATAAATATCCTCTTCTGCCTGGGGACACCTTTTAATCTTCCTGTTATATTTTATACACTGTCCCCGCATCTCAGCTGGGTTACACTGTATCTAATTTGAACATCTGACATATGGGGTTGTATTAAACCAAGGCCTTCGTTTTATATTAATCATCAAATATAAAAATACTGCTAGCTCAATCCTGCTTCTCAGGCACCAGGCCAGAGCTGCTCTTGCTGCTTCCACCTCCCGACGCCAGCCTGAGAGCTGCGCCATAGAGGAGAGGCTCCCACTAGCAGAGGGCAGCTGTATTCCCCAGCTCCACCTACCCTCTGGGTTCCTGCATCCTATGGGGGCTCCACAATAACCCAGATGGTGGAGGCTGCAGCAGACATTAGCCAAATCAATCATGCCCCCACTCCTGGCTGGCCCCCCTCACTTAGCAGGCCTTGCTGGCTCCTTATGGGCCCTCTGGTGGAAGGACAGTTGCAGATTTGTGCAACCACAACCTTTCTCCAGTAGACTTTCTGCCCCCAAGAGCCCTATGCCAGGGTCTATGCTGGCAGAAGCTGCCATAAGTGAATCTGGCTCTGTATCCACAGTCAAGATCAAGGGTAGTCAATTATTTTTTGTCAATGTCCAAATCTCTTGGTGAAAGTATAGTCAAGGTCCAGTCTCCAGAGAAAATAAATAAATAATAATGATGATGAAAACAAGTAAATAAAAAGATTTCAGGGTCTTTTCAAAAGCCTCTGGCAGTCTGGATTTGGCAGTCCGTCTATTTACTACCCTGGTCTAGATGTTAGACTAAGGTAGATACTCAAGTGTGAGCGTGATGGGAGAGATGACAGCTGAGATAGACTATTTCTCTATCGCCATATGTATCTTTCTGTCTATCTCACAGGCAGGCCAATGTACATGTTTTATAGCCACATTTCCAGGAGGCTCATTTTCAGCTGCTGCGTGCTGCCTTTCACACTGGTTTATTAATATAGGCCTGCATGGGGTTATTAAAATCCATTCAAATCCAATGCAGGCATTCCGATGTTAATGTCAATGGCTGGGAGGCACAGAGGATGGGAGTGGGAGTGAAAGGTTCTTTGATGGCTAATTTCCAAGCAGTCTGGTTTAACAAATAACTCAGAAAAGCTCAGAGGAAGATTCAGGCCGTGGGGAAGAGGTGAGCTATGGATGGTGCCCTTCTGGGTCACGATGCCGTGCCGAAATCCCCACAAATTCTCTGTCTCGTTGTGGGTCTCCATGTGAGACCATGTGCTTCTCCTTCTCCAGGTGGGAGCAGCAGTTTAATCTGATCAGCCAAACCATTCTGTCTGAATTTTACTTGTCAGCATTGACTCTTTGCCTTTTGTTTCAGAGGCACTTTCACAGCCAGGCTCAGGTTCTCTGCTGGTGAATCTGCTGGAGTGGTTGGCTCCAGTATGATGGTTACACCCTTCTTGTCCAGGTTTGATTCACAGGACCAGAATGTCAGGAGGGACTGGGTTACTGCACTGAGAAGCTTCCCATCGCAGACATTTAAGATTTCACACATCTCCTCCTCTTTTACTGGTGCAGGGAGGTAAACATCCTCTTGGGGGAAGGGACTGTGTTTACCTGTGTGTCCATGCAGGGGCTTCTAGGGGCCAGGTCATAACAATAAAGGCCGCTGTAGAATTTGCTCCCATGGGAGGTCAGCGAGGTCAATAGCGTGGCTGCATTTTTAAAAGATCTGGCTAATTTTAGGAGCTATATGTAGTTACTGTTAGGCAGGCTAAGATAAACGCAATCAGAGCTTCAGGCTGTAAGCCGATTCCTTGTGAGTATCAGGAAGGAATTAGCCCCCTCTCCCATATACACTATTTGCATATTTGGCTACATGCATCATGGGAGATTTCATGTTCCTATTTGGCATCAGGTACTGCCTGCCTGCGAGACACGGGGGAACAAGAGTCTGATCCGGACAGCAAAGAAAGTCTGACTGCAGAATATGAGGCGGAATCTGAAACCCTAACTCTCGGTGAAGGTGGTTGTGGAGCAGCAAGTCCAGTTTCTGCTGTTCTCTACCTATGATGCCCCAGTGGCAGGTATTTGCCCTAATACTTTACATATGAATGTCAGATCACACACTCATTCAAGTGATAGAGGAGAAAACTGAGTTCATCTCCCTTCCCCACCCCTGGCAATGCAGGATTGTCCCCTTCAGCACATCTTTGTCCAGGCTGGTTTTAAATGTCTCTAATAGTAGGGTTTCCACGTTTTGGTCAGAGATTAATCCCACACTCTAACCGATCTCTGTAGCTGGAAGTTTTCCTGATGCATACAGTAGTGGCCTAATTTCATACTACAGAAGTGCATGGGACACAATTAGGCCTATATATATAGGGCATACATGACTTAAATAATACTAATTTAGTATTTGTCACTTCATAGAATTTTAGGCCAGGCGGGACCCTTATGACTAGGGTCCTACCAAATTCCTGGTCCATTTCGGTCAATTTCATGGTCATGGGATTTAAAAAACTATAAATTTCATGATTTCAGCTATTTAAATCTGAAATTTCATGGGGTTGTAATTATAGGGCTCCTGACCCAAAAAGGAGTTGGGGGGGGGGGGTTGCAAGGTTATTATGGGGGGGGTTGCGATACTGCTACCCTTACTTCTGCACTGCTGCTGGCGGCAAGGCTGCCTTCAGAGCTGAGCAGCTGGAGAGCAGTGGCTACTGGCCAGGAGCCCAGCTCTGAAGGCAGAGCTGTCACCAGCAGCTGCGCAGAAGTAAGGATGGCATGGGATGGTATTGCCACCCTTACTTCTGTGCTGCTGCTTGCAGAGTTGGGTGGCCGGACAGAGGCGGCTGCTGACTGAGGGCCCAGCTCTGAAGGCAGCAGCGCAGAAGTAAGGATGGCAGGTATGGTATTGCCGCCCTTACTTCTGCACAGCTGCTGGTGGGGTGCTGCCTTCAGAGCTGGGCGCCCAGCTAACAGCTGCTGCTCTCCGGTTGCTCGGTTCTGAAGTCAGCGCAGAAGTAAGGGTGGCATTACCATGACCCCCCTTAAAATAACCTTGTGACCCTCTGAAACTCCCTTTTGGGTCAGGACTCCCAATTTGGGAAATGCTGGTCTCCCCCGTGAAACCTGCGATGTTTTTGACATAGGGACATCTGGACTGAGCCCATCATCTCATTTCCCACTACAGGCTACCAAGCTGCTGCCAGAGGACAACGATTTTTAGCCAGCCCTTTTTATTCCTCTGACTGCTCTCCAGGACACCTACGTGGTTCAGAACCTCCAGCAGCCAATCACATGCCTCCTTCCTTCCGGCCCAATAGATAAAGAGGTTATATTCTGAGGGCCCAGCACTAACTGGTGCTATAACCTTCCCTTTACTAACGTCACTTAGCAGATGGAGTCATTGAGAGATCCTTCAGTTTAAATGAACGGCTTGCACTGGAAGGGCCGCAGTCTGGGCTACTGGCAGGGTTTTCACGGCTGATGGCCTGGAAAGAGCGGGGGAAGAAGAGGTTGGCAGTGAGATTTCATGGCTGTGGCGCCGGTCCCCTATGCCAGCAAAATTACCAGGCTGAAATCCTGGAGCTAGATAGGGCAAAGCTGTTCAATGCAAACAATTTAATTGATGAATGTAGCAAATTCCCCACAAGAAGGCTTCGACTTTTACTAATCTGTTCATTGCGTGAAATCATTTGGCACACGGTTTATGCAAACATCTCAGCCTAGGGGTTACTCCTCAGCCTCCTGTACTTGCTACCCAAAATTCACCTGCTTGTACTGTGCAATAGTCACATGCTATTCTTGCTGTTTTCTGATGGGATGACTCCCAAGACACTGACTGCTCTCAGGGTGGCTCTGCTAATACTTGTGTAAATACTTATCTGTGCAAATATTCGTGGCACTTTCCCTTCCTGCTGCAAAGAGCCTGTGAACACAAACTTGCTTGCATGAATGTTTGCGGGAAGTGGTAAGAGAGACTACACATTTTGCCAAAGCCAATGCGTGGCTTTCATTGGAAGGTATGTTCCCAGACACTAGGTTGACAGCATTTGGCCAGCTCTACTAGGCTGGGGCAGAAGGGAGGTGGAACAGACAGAGGGAGAGGAAGGCCATTCATCATAATTATCCAGTCTGCAGTGAGCAAAATCCATCTCTTGTTGTGTCCGAAGAGACCCATCCCAACCTGTTCAGCTTAATAATTCTCAAATCGCTTGTTTTCTCCTATTTTGTGGCAGGAATAAAGCCCTTATCCTGCTCTTGCTGCAAGTTCCATTTTACATCCTTGATAACTCAACATTAGACTTTATAACAGTCAATTGAGAAAGCCCTGCGGGAGTCTTTGATATAAATGCCTTCAAGATGCAGGGCTTATAAACTGAGATAACAAAACTGTCTTTTGTCCTTCCTGTCTCAGGCCTGCTGTCTTAGTACTGATGTTTGTAATTCGCTGCCTGGGTCTGGCTCTGTCTCCGTCAATACACAGATTGCTGTCTGTCTGTCATGCCTAGCCAGTAGCCATGTGTTTGTGAACGGGGGTAAATTTTCAAAAGCACCTAATGGGATTTAAGTGCTGAGGTCCCACTGACTTTCAATTAAACAGAGCCTAAGCCCTGGTCTACTCTGGGAGGAGCGGGGTGGCGAATCTATCTAAGTTACGCAACTTCAGCTACGTGAATAACGTAGCTGAAGTCAACGTACTTAGACCTACTCACTGCGGTGTCTTCACTGTGGTGAGTCGACTGCTGCTGCTCCCCTGTCGACTCTGCCTGCGCCTCTTGTGGCCCTGGAGTACAGGAATCGACGGGAGAGTACTTGGGGGTCGATTTATGACATCTATGCGATAAATTGATCCCCACTGGATTGGTTGCTGCCCGCCGAACCGGTGGGTAGTGTAGACATACCCGAAGTGGCTAAGTCACTTTTGAAAATGGGACTTAGGTGCTTTTGAAAATTTTGCCCCTGGATTAGGAATTTTCCTATCTTTTCCTGCCTACCATCACTGACTGTTACCTCTTGGTTCCATCTGGCCTCTACCTCTGTCTGTGTGTTTCCAGGACTTCTGTTTCTCTGTCCCTAGGACTGCTGACTCTATAACCATCTCTCAGGGTTTGTCTACACTACAGCGGCACAGCTGTTGTGCTGCAGCTACGCTGTTATAATGCTAGTCTAGACACTTGCTATGGCTACGGCTTTCTTTGTCCCTGTAGTAAATCCACTCTCTCGAGAGGCGGTAGCTAGGTCGATGGAAGAATTCTTCCATCGACCTAGTGGTGTCTATACCGGGGCTTCGTCAGCTTAACTACGTCTCTGAGGGATGTGCATTTTTCACAGCCCTGAGCAACGTAACTAAGGTGACCTACGTTTTAGGTATAAACCAGGCCTGTCTCCAGGGCTGCTGATGTAACACCTTTCACCAGTGCTCAGTTTACTTAAAAGAATAAAAAAGTGGAGTTTGGTAAAATAAGGTAGTTGCCATAAACCTGACTCTACTGGAAATGGAGGCTCTAAGCAAACTTATTCCTGAAGTTGTTATTCTCTTCAGTCTCAACAACCCACTTAAGTAATGTTTAAGCTCACTTTTTAATTCCATCCTTGCTCAAATTCGCCTGTCTTCCCAAGCAATAACGCAAAAAAATCTTTTTATCCAGCTGTGCATTTTCCTATACAAATTTGTTTCCACTAAATTGTTCCCTTTTGTCCTCTTAAAAAGCATATTTTAAATAACAGTGCAAAAAAAATTACACGCTGCCAAAAAAAGAGTACTTCACTGTGTGCCTTTATACAACAGTTATCTCTCTCAATGGATGGATGAAAACCTTTCAAATGGTTTTGAGGTGGAGACAAGAAACACAAAAATTCCTAGAGCTCCCCGCAGCCAGACATTTCAACAGCCAACACATGGCAAAGACTAATCTTAGAAAACTAAATTATAGAGGTGATGTGAACCTAATGTTCTCTTTCTGCTTTGTGAAAAACCACAGTTTTGTGCAAGTTGGGGTGAAGGCACATACTGCACTTCAGTTTTGGAAAAACCATTTGTTCCGTAATCCATACATTCAATGAAAGAATGTAAATTCAATCTTAAAAAAAGCGCACCCAACTTTCACCCCAAAAGCCACATTTTAGATAGAAGGGTCATAATTCACGAGTCAAGATGTATCCACCGTTACTGCACAGCAGAGCTGGTTGAATACTGTGTGAGAGAGAGAGCAAGAGAGAGAGGAGGAAAATGAATGAGTATTTCAAGAATTCACTTTGATCTGTCCATTTTCTATCCGCTTCATACTCAGTGAATACACGTACTTGACCCCAAACTAACGTATGTATTGTAGGCCATGTGCAGCTACCTATTAACCAACTGGAATGACCAGTTTGGAAGCTTGCAGACTGGCCACCTTCAAGTGTAATGCATATGCTGCTGCTTCTTCACTTGTGAGTTCCTTTAAGTGCAGTTGAGAATTGCAAATAACAAAGGCAAAATTTGCCAAATGCGTTTCTCGACTGCTATTTCAACTAGCTGCATCTCATAGGAAGGCAAGGGAGTCTGCAGTGTTTCCCTAACTCATCAGAGACAATAATTTTGAGCTCTCCCCACTCTTTTGTTAACTATGGCAATGGCTGACTTCATAAAAGTGGCCACTGTACCTGGCCTTCAATTGAAGATTGGCTCAGAGTTTGAATATAGAACACCGCCAAACTTGTGGGGTGTATGGATTGAGGGCTGAGGTCTGGGCCATCTCTGATACTCTGTGGATGTGGTTCCCTTGGTGAACAGAGATAGATGCAGTGATTATGCGGGTGGGTTAGAGGGTAGCACACAGCATGCTTTTGAAAGTGCTTTGTTTAATTCTCCTTGAGATTCCACACTGGCCTGGCCCAGTAGATGCCACCCAGTTTTCAGCCAATGTAGCCAAGCACGTGGGTTACGGTGTTATTGTCACCATGACACTTTTCACTCCTAGCAGGCCCAAGCAGAGTACACAGCTAATCAGCTCATCGTTTCATTGCTTCCCTGTGGATGTGAGCATGGTCCATAGTTAGACTGCACACATAGAAGAGGCCTTCTGGGAACAATCCCAGGCTTTCAGGGTTTTCAGAAAGGAGTGGGAGAGAAACATATCTGGGTTGCTGCCTGCATCTGTGCCAGGATACAAACTGGCCCAAGGTTTCTCCTTTGGAATCTAAAGCTGTCAAATCACCCTCAGGCTCTGTTTCCATGTACCTTACCGCTACCAAGAATGGATTTGACCTTTTTGGTTTGTTATATCTGTATGATCCCCGTACACTGCTTCTCCTTCTTCCCCAGCTGTCCCACATCTGCCTGTTCATTGCAGTTCACTCCTTTCTCCTTTGGTGTGATTGAAAAAGTCTCCTCTTACCTTTGTGCCTGTGTCTCACTGCTGGTTCCTGACATCAGAAAGCTGCGGCTCAGTGGATTTTTCCCGGCTGATGTCATGAATGTTGCCTAATCATCATGTGCATTTGCTGACGGGCACAGGGGATTCGACATTAGGGATCCTTGAGGATGGGTCACCAAGTCCAATATTTGAACTGCAAGAAAAAAAAATATGAGAGGGAGATACGTCAGGGACATACAGGAGGGCCAATGAAAGCAATGGATCAGTCACCGCTGAGAGATCAGAGCTATCAAACAGTGGATCAGACACAATGGCAACGACATCCCACATGAAACAACATAAGACAGAGGGGACATCAATTAGCAACAAGATCAGCTGTTGGACCTGGTAAATTAACAGGAAAGCAAGCCAGCCCTTAGAGGAGGAAGAAATCAAAAGAGATCTTTGGAGCTAAAAGGAGACCTGGGACAGACATAAAAACAGGAAATATTTCAGAAAGAAAAACACATTCTGTGCAGGATTTAGGAAAACAGGGCAGTGAATTAAACATCAGAGCAACGGATAGACTTGGGGCAGATCGACAGAGAGATCAGCAGACATAGAACAAATATCAGAGAGATGGACAACCTGACACAGGCAGCGAGAGACAGACAGATCTGGGACAAGTACTAGGCTATATCCAGTGGTGTCAGAAGCATGCTAGTTACAAGCATGTTTAAATACAATTGTTGCTCACAGAGTTCTGGCACAGTTCCTCTGACCTGTCTGGATGGTGATTTTTTCTGTAAATTCTGCCTGTCAAACCATGCCATTGACCGGATTGTCTGCAGTATGATTTTATTGTATACAGCCATAAAATCCACATCCATACTTGTCAGAGAAATTGGGCTAGAACTCCATTAGAAACAACTGTGTTTTAAACATGGTTTTAACTAGCACATTCCTGATCCCATTGTGGACAGGGCTCTAGAGAGATAACATACCTCCCCTCCTCCCGAAGGAGAAGAGACAAAAGAAAGGCATCTGTGAGATGGATGGACCTGAGACAGGGATCAGGGACATGGGACAGAGGCTGGAAGACACCAGAGACTTGTGAAAGACCAAGAGCTAACATTACAGAGCAGGAACAGGCCAGTGACATATACCAGGCAAACTGCAGTCATCAGAACAATGGAGAACACAATTGGATAATCAATCAGAAAGACAAGGTTGAGAGGTATCAGGAAAGGCAACAGATACTTGGAGGTCAGTTATGAAGTCTAAAATCGAAACTGGAAATAGGAGGACAATAACTCAAAAGCAATGACTGCTTTTTAACAGTGGAACCAGTATTGGCGA
This sequence comes from Mauremys mutica, assembly GCF_020497125.1. Lineage (NCBI taxonomy): Eukaryota > Metazoa > Chordata > Testudines > Geoemydidae > Mauremys > Mauremys mutica. The sequence continues at coordinate 74,615,787 of NC_059082.1, read as the reverse complement.
GGCGAGGCAGGTATTTGAATGCGGGATCAGTGTTTGGAGTGTAGCAAATGTCAGTGAGGAAAATCATAGACGAGATGAGAACGACTCTGGAATAATGAATCTAGTATCTGAGAGATACACCTTACATGGAAAAAAAGCTGAACAAGAGAAACTTTGAAGAGTGGCTCCGTTTTCGAAACAGCCCTTAAAAATGACCCGGGGGAATTCCACGTTAATTACGTCACAGGGATTCCATACCATGTTTGCTTAGGAGAGAGGGACAAAGATTTGCAGGCCTTGCAAATTCCACCAGGATCTGAATGTAATGTTGGGTATTTTCCAGCTCATGCTTCATCATCAGTAACCTTGACTGAAGAGAGACCTAATCTAGGTGTAATTAAGGCGCAATGGAAGTGCATACCTCTATATACCTCAGCATCTAGATTCTGCAAGTGGAACTTAGTAAATAATTCTGTTGAAGACATGCAAGCCAGAATAGGATTTATTTCCAGCTCACTCTGCCACAGCGGGATGGGCGCAACAGAGACGGTAGGAGTTCAAGGTAGTACAATTTATTACTGGTACTAACCTAAGCAGAATACACCCAGGGAGCAGATCTGTTGAGCACAAAGTCATTGGGATGGTCACTATATGGAACTTAACTGCATTTTACAAAGACTTTGCATAGTCTTTTTAACAATGGTTAGATCTTAGCACTTGGAGCTGAATGAACAATTCACAGTGAATATCTCTGTCAGTGTTCCCCTCTTTTTCAATCCATGGGATGTTCACACATAGATTTCAAAGTCCTCATATTTATTTGTTATTAGAACTAATTTGCAATTTCCTCCCTGTGCAAATATCGCTGTAGCACAGAAATGGGCAAACTACGGCCCACGGGCCACATCCGGCCCGCAGGACCATCCTGCCCGGCTCTTGAGCCCCCGGCCCCTCCCCTACTGCCTCCCCTCCCCCACAGCCTCAGCTCATCATGCCACCAGTGCTCTGGGTGGCGGGCTGAGAGCTCCCGTCGGGCAGCGCGGCAGCGTGTCTGGCTCCGTCTGGGCGGTGCTGCTGCCAGACATGCTGCTCTGAGTGGCATGATAAGGGGGCGGGGAGCTTGGATAAGGGGAAGGAGGTTCCGGGGGGTAGTCAGGGGACAGGGGGCGGTTTGATGGGGTGGAGGTTCAGGGGGAGGCGGTCAGGGGACAGGGAACAGAGGGGGCTGGATAGCTGTGGGAGTCCCGGAGAGCCTGTCAGGAGGTGGAAGTGTAGATAGGGGTCAGGGCAGTCAGAGGACAGGGAGCAGGGGGGTTGGATGGGGGTGGGGTCCTGGGGGATGGTTAGGCGTGGGGGGTCCCAGGAGGGGGCGGTCGGGGACAAGGAGCAGCGGGGGTTGGATGGGTGGTAGGTTATGAGGGGGGCAGTCAGGGGGCAGGAAGTGGGAGGGGGCAGATGGGGGCGGGGTCCAGGCTGTTTGGGGAGGCACAGCCTTCCCTACCCGGCCCTCCATACAGTTTTGCAACCCCAATGTGGCCCTTGGGCCAAAAAGTTTTCGTACCCCTGCTCTAGCGTTTCATTGGAAATATTCTTCATTTGAAATTCACGCCCTGTTGATTAGTTACATCACCCCGGTGGTACAGTTTCTGTTCCCCCGTCGGATGATTTATGAAACGGACCGGCACAGCACTGTGAATTTCAAATCCGGCAATCAAATGGCCAATTTGAAATTTGCTTTTGGCGAGCAGGTCAGCATCTGAGCGTCATGTTTGTTTTTCCGGCATAGCAGTGCTAGTAAAGCTTGGCAGCCGGACCACGCATGGAAGGCAAATATGAGGAGGCCATGAGTGTGACTGAAATTAAATTCATTTTCAAATCTGAATGAACATCCACAGATCATTGCCCACCTCCTCCCCCACTCCAGGATTTGCTTAGCGCTGCCACTGACCTGCCAAAAATGGGCAGTGAAACAAGGGGCTTGGCATCATAACAACGGCTTAAACTAAAAGGACAGGCATTTTAACGGGACGAGCCATGCCTTCTTCCCAAGAGTCATGGGGAGAGGGGCTCTTGCTGGCGTGATGCTGGAGGTCTGGGTGGGTGTGGCTCCTTCTGGCCTTAAACTCTTCATAGTTCTATGGGATCGTCTAGGTCCAAGTTCGCTCCACACAGGACCTGCTGCAAGGCCGCTGTGGTAACTCCACCCACCCTCACTGGGACACGAGGCACCAGACTGGCCCAGGGAAGTGTGGTTTACCTCTCACTGCACCAGCTTCAGGGATCTGCCCCACCGCCCAGGAATACAGCAATGCCAGATTCAACCAACGGTGTCCTGTCTTGGGCAGTGGTGTATGCCAGATTCTTCAGAGGAAGGTGAACTCCCACCCCTCATATAATGCACCTGGCCCTTTGCGCAATGCTGTACCCAGGGCAGCGAGAACTTCCTGCCTGACTTCTGCCAGAGACCAGAACAATGGGTTGTAGGACGGAACGAGACACAAGGCGTAAGGGAGAGACAAGAAAGCCAGAGGGTGAGAGAAGCACCAGGGCAATAGGAATTGATGGGACAGACATTAGACTAAGGGAGCCGGCTGCAAAGAGACAGGATCCCTTCCATTCCTCTCTCTATCTGGACAGTGGTAAAGAATGTTCTTTTCATTTAATAACACCTTATTGTTTGTAAATGATCCACCAAGCTATTGGCGCTCCCTTGGCATTAGCGATGTATTTGTGAAGGGAAATGCTGGTGCTGAAGACTGACTCCTAGCAGGATTTTATGAAAGACTCTTCGGGCTCCTAGTGAGTTGCAGCTGTGGAAAACAAACACAGACTGATACAAACACAGAGAGAGGCAGAAAGAGCTCGCGCTCTCTCTCTCTCTCTCTCTCTCACACACGCACACACACAGCAATTCATCAGACCAAGTGAACTTGAAGGGCTTGACAAACTCTACCTGGATTCAATTGTTTTTTAAAAGTCTATAGATGAATAATACTCTGTGATACTGAGAGAACCAGACTAATTTTGTGACTCTCCAGTTTCAGCCTGGGGAGGATGGGAGCTGTTGCCCTTAGTATGTTAGTGGGAGAAGGCTGAGGGAGGGAAGGCCGACCAAATTGCTCTTGCTCTTTCAAGGTGACCTGAAAAGGAAAAAAAAATGGGTGTGTCCTTTTTTATTCCTGCCTGTGCGATGCATAAAGCAGCCCAAAGGGTTTCTTTTTCCTTCTTCTTTACAAGGTTTTTTCCCTGCTTGTTTTCTCAGGCCTTGGCTACACTGGCGTTTTACAGCGCTGCAACTTTCTCGCTCAGGGGGGTGAAAAAACAGCCCTCTGAGTGCAGCAAGTTACAGCGCTGCAAAGCGCCAGTGTAAGCAGTGCCCCAGCGCTGGGAGCTCCCGGCATTGTAAGCTAATCCCCTCGGGGAGGTGGAGTACCTGCAGCGCTGGGAGAGCTCTCTCCCAGCGCTGGCGCCACGACCACACTCGCACGTGTAGCCATACCCTTAGATTAGAAATTCAGCTCTTCTCTGCCTTGGAAAACTCTCTGGCTGTTTTGCTACTAGCATTTTTGATACTGTCTCCCAACGCTGCATCACCAGCAGTGCAGCTCCACTACTGGGAGATGACTTGGCAGCTGCAAAGCCAGTGGCTCGTGCATGCTAGCGCTTTCAACATGGAGCAGTGTGGTGACAGTGCAATGGTGGGAGAATTTAAGGAAAACCCTAGTGTGAAGAAGAGCGATGGAAGCTGGATAATTAGTGCAATGATAACATCATGAGAGTGGAGGGAGAGCTCAGCTGCTGAGAGGCTGCTGAAAACAATCTGTTGCTTGTTTTTGTTAAAACCTATTTCTCTTCAATGCCTAATTAACAACGGAAATGATGTCTTTGGGAAAGATTGAACACTCCCAAGCCTTTCAGTGAGGTCTGAGAGCTCCCAATACTCATCTCTGAGACATCCACAAAGACCAGGGAAGACCATCCTTGACATTTCTGAGGTGAAAAACCTGCAGAAAAGAACCTAACTCCCCAATCCTCCATCCCATTCCCACCATTCCAAAATGTGCGCACCAGATGGGTGACCAGATGTCCTGATTTTATAGGGGCTTTGTCTTGTATAGGCATTTATTATCCCGATTTTTCACACTTGTTGTCTGGTCACCCTAACGGACACACACTCTCCCCTTTCAAGCCTTCTTTAGCCATTAGAAAGAAGCCAAAAAGGGCACACACCCAATTTTTTAAAACCTCTTAGCGGGTCCTTATGGCTGCCCTGAATGCTGTTAGCGGACTGCTCTGGAATGAGCCCAGACTTCAGTACCGAGAAGGGCTCATCCTGTCATCTTTTCTACCTTGTTTATCCTCTGGAGGGGCTGGGACAATGCAAATGGATGGAGGTTCCAGCCTCATGCTGGAACACTTCCGTTCAGCAGCAGGAAGAGCCACTTCAATCATCAGTTGCCTCTCAATGTGTATGAATTATACGTGCAGGCTCAGTACGCTGCCACCATCTCTCTCTCTCTTTTTAGCCTTACTGGGAGGAGAACTGAGCCCCTAGTTCCTTCCTGGACGCCTGCCTCTCTCAGCTGCTGCCCGAGGCCTCCTCCCAGGAACGCAGGAATTGCTCACATGCTGGCTGGCTATTGCACACACAGTGAGCCACGAGGCTGACGCCAAACCATTTAAAAGCACAGCAGGAATTTTAATTATGCCCATGCAGTGGGCCCTGATCACTACATACACTATAGAGATGTAGTTACTGGCTTGCAGGTGATAAGAGCCCCGTGACGTACCCCCTCTTGGTCAGGAATGGTTTGTGCTCCAGGGGTTAAGACTTGGGGCCTGAGAAATTAGAAAATTAAAACTAAGCATCATCATTCAGGAGTCAAAGGGCAAACCCAGCATTTAGATTCTCAGATGGTGGGCACTAAAGACAAGAGATACATAGGTAGATATTCACCTCGAGCTCTCGGCAGAAACCACCCTGTGAATACAAGGCTACCCTGGGCTCCTGTGATGACGTTTCTATTATACATGCTTCCTCCAGCAGTTTCAGGCCTGAAGTATCTGTCTAATGTTTGTGTAATGCTGAGCAGCTCCACTACCCCATGCAGTTAGATTAGCTATCATTATATCTTGAGAGCACTGGAATTACCAAGTTGCAAAGTAATAGATTGGTACTTATAAGGCACAGCTGGACAGCTTTGGATTAAGTAAAAAATTGGGATTTCTTGTTCTTAACTGCCTTGAACGATCCTGAGCTTGACATATGAACAGCAGATTGTGAAACTGAGCCCTGTCCCTAAATCAGTAGAACATCCGCTTCCCCATCTCCTCCCCTCCCCACCGCCAATGCCCGAGCCATTGCTTCAAATCTACTACCATCTTCTGGAGCGTAACCAGATGTCTCTAAAAACCACCAATCACCTAAAGAGACAAATTCAGCCCTGCTGACTGACACCAGGCATTAACTTGGCCCAAGGTAACCAGCTCACTTTCTGAGGGAAGAAATCACTACCAAAAAAAAGAAAAAAAGCAACCTCCAGACACGCTTGGAAAACAGAAAGCTCATATTTAATTGAGCCTTGCTTATGTCAGGCCGAATGAGCCAAACCCATTGCCGTTTCTGTTATTCGGCATCTATCAAAGTGTAATTGTGAATCAGAGGAGAATATTCCACATGGCTGAAAGATCAATGGGTTTTAGCTTTTTCCACCTTGACATAAGCAAGGTTCCATTACATACGAGCTCTCTCTTTGAAAACATCGCAGCGGTTTTGATTTTCTTTCCGAGGTGATTCTTTTCCTTGCAAGGCTGCGCTAGGTTGTTATTTGTTTATTTCTGACACTTCTTAAATGGCTGTTCTGCCAACCTGCTCGACTACGGCTCTGCTGTCGGGTACACTGCTACAGAGCTGGAGTGATTCCAGCTAAATCTACAGCAGCACCAACAGTGAGACTAAGAACAGAATCTGGCCCAGCATCCTGAAGGATATTTAGGACCAAATCTTGATCCTGTTGAAGTCAAGGGGAGTTTTCGATTGATTTCAGTAGGACCAATGCTTGGTGCTTAGACCCCTTGACCCATGAGCCTATGCAGATCCCCATCAATGGTGTGTTGTATAGGCACAAATTGCAGGGCTGAGGCCTTAATTACAACTTGGCTGGGGAGTGGCAGGTGTTTTGAGCCAGCCTCTGTCTTTATAGGATTGTATATTTTCCAATACTGATTTCCATCACATGCCTGACTTTAAACTGTAACAATGAACAATTGCTTTCTCCCTTCTCTTCTGATCTCAGTCATGGAGTCAGGGTCCGCTGGCACTAAACTCAAATGCAAAACGGAAATCACTGCACAGTGACATGTCTGTGTAGCTTCGCTGTCCATTTATTTGCCTTTTCAAAGAGCTGCTGTGTTAAGCAAACATCTTCGCCTGGATCCTATTGGGAGGAGTTTGTCTGGTACGGCATGGTCCCTGTTGGGGTGGGGGAGAGTGACTGAGTGTGTGTGTGAGATGGTGGTGGGTGTGTACCATTCTTCTGCTGTGTGTGTGTGTGTGTGTGTGTGTGTGTGTGTGTGTGTGTGTGTGTGTGTGTGTGTGTCTGTAAAATAGCCAGAGCTGGGAGAATACCTCAACCTTTTCTTGAATATTTGCTTGAATTCCAGCAGGGTGGGTACACATGGTGGCTGCCATGCTGACATACCAGCGATTGAAAGGGGGGCTTCCAAAGCTAAAAGCACAAACTGCTACAATTTGAACTAAAGAGTCAAAGTTGAGGCTATAACAGACTCAGATTTCTGCAGACTGGACGCAGAGGGGCACCTGGAACACACTCGCCCCTGGCTAACACTCACTGTTGTGTTGACTTTCAACAAATAATTGAACATTCCTGCCAGTGAACCCATTTGCTAGAGTAAAGAGCACATTTGAAGCGAATAATTTCAGACCATGACATCTGAATTGCAAACGTGAGTATTTGCACTTGATGAGCCTACGGACTGAGCTCACCCATTCAGGGAACAGAAACCTTTCACTCAAAACTAACCAACACAGCTCAGATTTTGAATTTCAGTGCCACACAACAAGCTGCTCAGGAGGATGCTGCACAGCAAGATTTAACAGTGAAAATTGGTCAGCAAATAATTGCCTATAAAAATATATTATATCATAATATACATAATATACAGATAGGTGCCTAGCAGGATTTTCAGAAGTGCCGAGGCCCATGGGAGTTAGGCACTTACATGCTTCTGAAAATCCCACTAGCCATCTATCTGCACCTCTGGGTATCTAAATATCTTTGAAAATCTGGCCCTTAGAGCCTAAGTCTCATTTCAAAAGCGACAGACTCCTAAGTGCCTAAGTCATTTTGAAAATAGGACTTTGCTTCCTACGTCACTTTCAGAACTTCTACCTTTACCACTAGTGAAAACTCACCATCTTTCAAGAGCATCCTAGGAAACGACTGTACAATGTCAGAACTGTTTGCAATTCACCCCAGCATGTTAGAGAACTTTGGCCAGGTTCTCCAATGCTTTACAACGAACTGGCACAAGGGAGACAGAATAGAATTTAAAATATCTGTCAGACAAGAGGCAGAGATACAGAAATTCTTTATCTCCCCTCTCCTCTCTCACACACATTCACAGTTGTGGTCTGAGCATCTGACTGAGAGCCGGGAACTCCTGGCACCTGATTGTCTCATCTGATCCACAGCATTCTCATTCGACGCAAAACTGCATCTAATCCTCTCCAAAAGAGAGGAAATTATACCAAGATAGTTGCCACTTCATAATCCTGGGGGAGAAAGGGAAGAAATAATGCAGTGCACAAGTCTTGCCCGTTTTTCAAGTGTGCTCATGGGAAAGTGGGTGTGGCCATTCATTAAGGCGGTGTGTTCACGGCCAAGCCTCTTACTAAGTATGACCCTTTCCAGTATTGTCAATCCCAAGCATTAAAAAATCCTGGGTCAGGCCCACCCTAATCATGAGAGCTAAAAAATGATAAATGTTGGGTTCTTTTTATTTGTCGTCTAGCTTTTGAGCCATTAGGGGCCATGTTTTCCTCTGCAGCCATGAGGGCTAGAGACTTCCTTTTCTTATAAATGAAAGCTGAGATGCTCACATAGTCACATGACTCCAGGAACAGAGCCTTAGGAAAACACCAGTTAATGCAACACTTGTGCTAAACATCACAAGAGTTGGCAGTACTGCCTTCCAAGAGCAGTATAAAAAGGGGAACACGTGAAAGTGTTTCTCAACCAGGGGTATGAGTTCCCCTGGGGGTACGCAGACATCTTCCAGGGGGTACTCAACTCATCTAGATTGTTTTTCAAGCTGAGGGTTGCAGCCCCCAGGGGGATCCCAGAGCCGGCTTAGGAGGGGTTGCAAGTGCAGGGCTGGCACTGGGGGAGACAAGCAGGGCAATTGCCCAGTGCCCCATGCTAGGGAGGTGCCGCAAAGCTAATTTACATGCTTCGGCCCTGGCTGGCAGGACTTTGGTTTCAGCCCCACTGCCTGGGGCTCAGAGTTCAGACAAGGCTCACAAGTGATAAACCGGCTCAACTATCACCCTGAAATATAAGTACAATAGTTATATTCCAATCAATTTATTTTATAATTATGTGGTAAAAATAAGAAATTAAGCAATTTTTTCAGTAATACTATAGTGTGGCTGTGACATTTTTGTATTGTTAGGTCTGATTTTGTAAGCAAGTAGTTTTTAAGTGAGGTAAAACTTGGGGTGTGCAAGACAAATCAGAGTCCTGAAAGGGGTACAGTAGTCTGGAAAGGTTGAGAACCACTGGCTCAGGGCACTTTGACACCCCACAGGGGAGGTGGTGTGGGCCAGGGGCACTGGACTACCACTCAGAAGATATGAGTTCAAGTCCTGTCTCTGCCATTGCTTTGCTACATGACCTTGGGCAAGCTGCTTCCCTCCTCAAGCCTCAGTTTCCCCATCTGTAAAATGGGGATAATGATATAAAGTGCTTTGAGATCTATGGCTGGAACGAGCTAGGTATTATTATTCACACATAACCTAGAGCAGGTGTAGTCAATTACTTTTTGGTGAGGTCCAAATTTCTTGGTCAAGGTATAGTCAAGGTTCAGACCCAGAGAAAATAATTTAAAAAATTAATAACAAAAATGACAGTCCATTCAAACGCATCAGGTGGGCTGGATTTGGCTCATGGTCTGTCTATTGACTAATCCGGCCTAGAGATTGGGGCTGGCACCTTTAATACATCAAAATAAGACAGGCATAAATAGAGAAGGTCATACTGCATGGGTCACATGATCCAGGATGGTGTCCGGAAGATAACTAGGCAGTTCTGCTTACCAGGACGTGAGGTGAAATCTTAGCCCTATTGAAGCCAATGGGAGTTTTGCCAAACATTTTTCACCAGGACATTTTGCATTTCTAGTACCCCTGCTAGATGAAGAACATGGTAACCTCTCAGAGCCCAGGGAGCAGAGCTGGAAGCGCAAAGTTGCTACGGGGTCTGCTGCCAGAAGAATTGCCCCCCTGGCAGCCTGCTCATGGCAATGTGCTCCGGCCTATAATGGCAAGGACTTCATGGGAAACCCTAAGCTGCAATGCTGAAAATCCCAAAAGACACGCAAAAAGGTAGAAGCCTGGCTAGAGAACAGCCTACTTCTGTGCACAGAAGAGCAAATGATATTTCAAATGGTGTGGAGAACTTCCAAGAAAGGCTTTGCCACATTAGGGGCACAAGGACAAAGAAAGTCCAGCTCAAATCAACAGACAGCAACCCGAAATTGTAAAGGTGCAGGAAAAACTGGGCACTATGGAAAAAAGAGTGAGAAGGTTGAATTTGAGGCTAGTAGGTCTGCCTGAGAGGGGAAGGAAGAGGACATTGGTTACCTTTTATAAATAGCGTTTTAAATGAAATCTTTGCCATAGAGGTTTCTGAGCTTGTATTTGAATGAGAAAAAGCACACCACAGCCTTTTGCTAAAACCACCTGATGACAACCCACCAAGAGAGGAGGTAACAAAATGTGTGAAATTCCAAGATAAAGAGGCAGGTTTTCAAATTAACCACAGTAGCGGTCGCTAATTTACAAGAGGGATGGGGGGAGGTGGGGGCAGAATCAGATTCTTCCCTGCTGTCTGTGGTGCCACTTAGAGACTAAGGATGAAGTTTATTCCTGTAAAATGAGAACTGAAAGACAAAAGATCTTCCTTTGCTTTATGTTCTCCTACAAGACTCTTACAACTCTGCTTCTCTGGCGCAATGGAACGCTCCACAATAAGGGCAAAGTTGTCTGTGCAGGAGACAGAACCTTCTCAGGGGCTGGTATAGGATACTGGGATGAACTACCCTAGTAGCTAAGGACCATACCAAATCTCAACACCTTCCACCCCAAGTGCAAACCTCATTTCTTTGTCCTTGCTATAAATACAAAGCAACATGTACATTTAAAACAAGCAACCCCTTCCCTCCCCAAAACCAAACCAAACCAAAACCTAAAACCCTACCTAAACAAGACACACCACTGTACATGCTTCTCCCACTTGGGAGGAGATGAGAGAACAAATATGTGACAGTTGTGTAATCACATTCCTTAATACGCTCCTGGAAGATGCTCAGATGCTGTGGTGTTGAGCACAATGTAAGAACCTAGATAGAATGGAATAAAACTCTATTTAGGGATCTTTTGAAATTCTTCGGAAGCTGCTATGGTTTCCTGGATCTTCTGGAAAATAAAGATGAATCTAATTCATCCATGGTAGATCCAGTAGATCTCCACTACAGAGAGAACCCAGAGGATGGGAACAGAGGTGAACTCTACAGATGGGATTTTCAAAAATGCTCAATATTAGCTTCATTCTATTCCCATTGAATTCAGTTTTAATAGGAGCAGAGGAAGGCCAATGCTGAATGCTTCTGAAAATCTCACCCTAAAATCTTGGTCCTATATTCTCTGTATATTCCAGGTCAAGTAGGGATTTTTTTTAAAAGAAACGATAGCAGTGTCACCACAAAGCTGTTGGATGAGAATGTGCTGCGAGTTTATAATTCTACTATTCTTGTAAATTGAGATATGTTAATGCACGGGGAAGACAAATTTGTTCCCCTTTCTTTATCAGCTATACAAAATTTGCATTGGATCAGTAATGAACATCTGAAATAGGGCTACTGGTATGAAAATGTTGGGTACTGTTCCAAGTTACTGTTCCAAGTTACTATTATAATATCCCTAGTAGCGAGTGAAAGGAAGTGGCTAGTTGGCCAATATCTGTATTGTTTAAGAGTGAGCAATGTATCTGGTAGGCTGGGCCGGTAGCATTGCCTATAATTAAGGTTGCCTTACAACTCATTACAAGATCCTCTTTCAGTTACTTATAACTGACACATTTTAACCGTTTGGATTTCAATCAAAACAGTTCAACCATTTCTGAGAACAAGGCGAAGAACAAAAATGGTGTTTTGCCCATGTTAAAAAATTCTGGTGACCCTTTCTTTAAACTGCTCTAATGCCCCCATGCTTTGGAATAGGGGCTTGAAATTTGTCAGGGGAGTGACCTTTGTGTTAGGGAAGTGTCGTTTGCCGTTCTCATGAAAATCTGCCCAAATTTGGCCAATTTATAAGCCTTGAAAAATCACCATTCACCCACATTCAGGAGAGAATTCTTAGAGAGTTTAACAGCTAAAACCTCCACAGATTCCATCCCTACGGAGCACGCTCCAGCCTGTTAGAGCTCCTAGTGCTGAGCATCCCCACAGGGCAACTGAAAATGCTCCAGCCCAGAGCTACAGGGGTGAAGCTGAGTTTTCCCTGCAATGGCTGTTTTCAGCTGCTCCAGGCTGGGCACTGGAACCAAGAGCAGGGAGCCTGTGTCAGCTGTCATCTACGCAGCATGGAGGAGGAAGTTAAGCCGGGCCAGGGGGAGAGAAAGGAAAAGATGTGGACAAGGAGGCTGGTGGGACTGGAGGAGGAGGAAGAAAAACTAGGACTGGCTGGGAAAAGAAACTGGCAATGGGAGCTGGGTGTGCAGGAAACTGGCAATGGGAGCTGGTGAGAGAAACGGGATGAGTGGGAGCCATTTGGCTGGAGGGAACACACTGAAATCAGATGAGGAGCTGAAGGCAGGGGGAGAACTGGGACAAGGGAGTTGGGGGGGGGAAGGTGGGCATGACTGAGATTGGATGAGGAAACTGAGGATGGAAACTAGAAACCAATAGGCAAGGGAGAAGAGAAAGACCAATTGGAAGAGGAACCAGGAGTGGGGAACTGGTGTACATATTCAGGTCAGCGATGGCCAGGGCTGCCCAGAGAGGGGAGAAAATGGGGCAATTTGCCCCAGGACCCGAGCCCCGCAGGGGCCCCATGTGAGTTTTCAGGAGCCCCCAGGAGAGTTTTCGGCGGGTCCTGCAGTGCTACCGAACACACTGGGAGCAAGTGAAGGACCCGCTGCCGAAGACCTGGAGCTTCTTCTGCTCCAGGTCTTCAGCGGCAATTCGGCGGTGAGAGCTTCTTCCATTCCGGGTCTTCAGCAGCAATTTGGCGGTGAGGGCTTCTTCCGCTATGGGTCTTCAGTGGCAGTTCGGCAGTGGGTCCTTCACTCACTCCGAGACCCACCGCCAAAGTGACCCGAAGACCCGGAGCAGAAGGACCCCCTCTGCCAAAGACCCCAGGCTCCCTGAATCCTCTGGGCAGCCCTGGCGATGGCCGGTCACTTCCCTACTGGGGAGTATGGTGTCAGGAAAAAGTCTCTCAGGATAGCTTCAGAGAACAGTGCCAAAGTACACTCTAGCATCTAGTCTTTTTATAAATATTTTTTTACAAAACACACAGCTCATAGTGACCCTTACTGGGTCATCACCTCTCCTAACTTCAATAAATTACTTATCTACAAAACATTCCTAATAATCTTAGTCATAATAAGCTTCTATATCAAAGGCACCCCAAATCAAGGTCTCCATCCATTTGTTTTCTTTCAGTCTCAATTTGTTGACTCTTTTCTCCCTTCCTCCCATTCTAATTAGCAGAAACTGCAAGCCTGCAGCTAGTATTTGACCTTGCTGCCAGAAGCCCTGCTTGTCCAAATTAACCCTGAACTGTGTGGAATTCTATTTTATTAATTCATGGTGGCTGAATGCACAGATATGGTTGCTTGATCACATTCTGGGGCAACATCCTTATCAATTCCAAGGCAACTCTGGGACTGGCTGGACTTGGAGACTGGGACCTTGATGAGAAGCCTGGGGAGTGGAGACTGGGACTATGTAAGCCAGGAGAATGAAACTGGGACATGAAGCCAGGGGTGGAGAAGAGAAAGGGACAGGTTAGAGGGGTGGGAAGGAAGGGGTCAGGCTTGGGGGAATGAGCAGAAAAGTCTGTGCCTACAAGGGAACACTTCCCACCACAACCTCAAATGGCACTGGAGATTCCTGGGTCTCACCATTCCTCTGCTGTCAGCAAATATCTATGAAAACCACTTACAAAGTATGTTTCTCATCCTCCCCTAGTACTGGTCCACAGAGAGGATGATAACCTACTGTTGCTATCATTGACTACATTAGCTCAAGTGGCAGAGGTCTGTGTGGTGGATCTAAAGAGTCCAACTCAGCTGATGGACCATATGAATGCCAATCAAGACACATAAATTAGGCAAAAAAATGTTAAAATTGAAAGTTAGGAAATGCCAGAATTAAAGTGGCACAGGCAACATTGTCTGCATATATTATGATACAGTCTTTAATTACATGATCACATACTGAGTGCTTGACTTTGCAACCTTAGTAGTGTTCTAGTAACATAGTTGTTTTGTGTCTATGTATGTGTGTGTGTGTGTATATATATAAGTATTATTTAATCCTACCTACTTTCTAAAAGCAAAAAAATACCGAAACACACTCTTAAAAAATAAAATTATTTTACAGCTGGGCAACTAGCCAGATCCATTTGTTCACCACCAGGGATATTCTATCTTTAGCAAGAACCCAACTATTCCATCCCAGTAGCATGATTTCAGGATGGATAGATAGATAGTGCTTCTATATAATGATGTCTCCACTGACAAGCACTTATCTGGGAACAGGTATTCTTTCTATCTGCTTGGCCTGATACTCGTTAATAGCAGGCACACAATTCTCGTGTTAGCGAGTCATAATATTGACTCTCCTGTATATATATGTGAGACCAATAATACTTATTAAATAGTCTCTTGGAAGTCTAATAGACTTAATTAACAGAGGGAGTGTTGCTTAGTGGATAGAGCACTGGACTGGGACACCGAAAAGCTGAGTTCTATTCTTGGTTCAGCCACTGACTTGCTGTGTGACTTTGGACAAGTCACTTTACTTTTGTGTGCCTCAGTTTCCCATCTGTAAACTGGGGATGATACTGACCTCCTTGGTAAAGCTCTTTGAAATCTACTGATGAAAAGCAGTATATAAGAGTGTAGGACTTTTCTTATTTTAAAATATAATGAGTACTAGTCAAAAGGAAGCTCTCAAATGCAGCTGGTGGATATATGGACAGAATTAAATTCTGGAGAAAGACTCCACAATTTCATTCAATATCCAATATTAATCTTCCTTAACAGAGATTAAGTATGTCAATAGAAAACATTCATATAAAAGTTTATAAAACTTACAAAGACAATATTATTTTTTTCAGACAATCCCATGTAGGCTATTGAACACAATATAATGGAGGAAAAGCAAAGAATGCACTAGATATTAAATGGTGCCCTAATACAGAACACAAAGCTACTGTCACAGATTTATAAAGATGTTCTGAAATATATGAAATCAAATGATTCTGGGTTACTAGTGATGCTACCGTACAGAAAGCACTGAAGGCTGTAATTACAGGGAGATTTCTAGGCGTTCAGAAAAACAATTGTAGAGGATTGCCTTCCTTGAGAAAGAAATAAAAAGACTGGAAGCTCGACGTAAGGGCACAGGAAAACAAAAGCAACATAGAACACTAAAAAGTGTAAAAGGAGATCTTAATATATTGCTGAGCAAAATGGCAAAGCTGCAAATAAAACTAGTCAAAAGATTTGTCTATGAAAAGGGCATTAAGATAAAAGGGGTTGGCTTACCTTCTAAGAGGGATGCACCTAGGAAAGTTATCTGGCAAATTAAATTCAAATGGATATGGTAAAATAAATAAATAAATAAATAAATCTGGGAACTGTGAAATCAGGTTTTGAAGATTTCTATGCTAATTTATATATATCACGACATGTAAATTCTTCAGAAGAGATACATTATTTAGAAAAGAAGATGCAATTAGGTCTGAGACAATGCTATTCCAAACTAAACTTGAAAGGGCTACAAATAGCTTAAAACTAGGCAACCACCTGGGACCAGATGGCTTCACTGATAAGTAGAGCTGGTCAAAAAATGTTCAAAAAGCATGTTTTTCTGGTCAGAAAATACTGGTTTGTCAAAACCAAAACTTCCTGTGAGAACAAATTAATTTTAATGAAATTCCATTTTGGGAAAAAAATAGAAAAAACAGTGTTTTGATGCAGTCAAAACATTCCTCTGATAATTTTGGAACAGAACATTTCAATTTTTGTTTCCATTTTTTCTTTATAGAATATATTTTATTTTTAAAAAGTAAATGTCATAACCAAAATGAAACATTTTGATTGATCCCAAATAATTGTATTTAAAAAAATTCTATTTCATGGGAAATGATGAAATACTTTGTTTTCATTCCAATTCACAATAAAAACAAAATTTGAAATGACGGAATTTCCTGCAAAATGGAAACTCTGGTTCCTGCACAGTTCTAGTGCTAAGTTTTAAAAAAACGTTTCCCAGGAATAGATCGCCTTATTGAATAAGGTTTGTAAAGAAATACCGAAAAGGGCAGACTCCTGGAGACTTAGAAGCATGCTATCATTTCTCTGATACACAAAGAAGGAAAACCAACAAACAAGCATAGGTTCTATTGGCTGATTTCACTTCTAAACATAGACATTAAAATTTAGGACAAAATATTGACAAAGAAATTGGATACCATAAACAAACAATTGACACATAAAGGCAGGTTATAGTTCTGGAAGACAGCCTTCAGAGAATTTACAATGCATAATGGTTTACATCCACTGGGGATTGGCGCTGCTTTGAGCAGAGGGTTGGACTAGATGACCTCCTGAGGTCCCTTCCAACCCTGATATTCTATGCTCTATACAGAACCAAAAAAATCCTGGTTAAAGAAACAGCAACTTGTCAGTATCGGCAGATACACAGAAAGCCTTTGACTGGGTCGAGTGGCTTTCCTAATGAGCTCTCAAATTATTTGGATTTGGTCTCAAATTTAGAAACTAAATAAATACCATATACTTTATCCAAAGACCTAATGTGTTGGTAGATGGTTCCCTCACCAAATAAACACTCCCCAAGAGGACACTTCTATTTGCCTTTGCAATGGTGCTACTTGCAAAGAAAATCAGAGCAAATGAGAATACTACAGGGACCTGTATTTTAAACCAGATATGTAAAGGCGCATCTGTTCTCTTGCACATCTACAAAATAGAACTTTTACTGATATATTTAACTCATTCGACAGATTAATTCCATAAGCCTCTCTCACAAAAATTTTGGGACAAACTGGATATATCCCAGAATCAAATATATGTTACCTGGCTAAGTGGATGATGTGTCATTTGTCTGAACTGGCTTCTGCCTCTTTTCTACTAGTGTTAGATGCTACCTATAAAAATACCTAAGATCTTCTTCAATAAGTTAGAAAACACTTCAAGTAGAATTTTATTGGCCTTTAAAACACAAAGTCTTTGAATCAACAAGAATTTATATGGCCACCTGTGGAGCAGGCTGGTACGTATTAGGCTTCCCAAACTTAAATATTAGTATTGAGCAGCAAATTTAAGAACAATAGCTGACTGGCATAAAGATGAAAAAGGATTCACGTTAATCCAAAAGGAGAATCTCCAAATCTCCCCAGGCTTTACCATGACCAAGCATAAGGAATCTAGTCTTGAGAAGCATCCTTTATCTCTGGGAACACTAGAGATCTGAGACCTGATTCCCTGTTGCCCGGTGTGGAGTCAATTACAGCAGTGTAGAGTAGGTATAAAATGCCACCAAAACAGAACGGTAGTGTGTTACACCCACTTTGTACTGGGGCAAATGACTTCACAAAGTGCAGGGCAATGGAGAGTTAGGCACTTGAACTCTCGTGCAAAATGAAACTGGAATAATACACAAGGTAAGACCAGTTACCACAGTTAGAGAGCCTCCAGTTTTTGCCCCAGAAGGCCTCGACAATTGGGAAAGTAGCCTAGCTGAGAAAAGTATACTATATTAATTCTTATTTGTATGGTGATAGTGTCTGGGAGCCACAGTCATGGACCAGGAGCCCGATGTGCTAGGTGCTGTCCAAACACAGAACAACCATCTTACAATCCAAGTATAAAACAAACGACAACAGAAGACTAAAGACAGACAGGCAAGTACAAGAAAGGAATAAGACAATATTGGTCAGCATGATAGGCAGTGGTCTCAGCACACCAGCAGCCTGACCATTGTCAAGATGTTTGTAGGCATCAGAAAAATATTTTAAAAATAAAATTAAAAAACAAACAAATGAGAAGGCTCTTCACAACTCCCTTTTGGACCTCTCTCTCGCTGTATAACAGAAAAAAAAATCATAAAATGGAAATATCTCAAAATCTAGCTGATTTGGAGATAATTTTACTCCAGAGTTCTCAGTGGAAAGGGCCCACAGGTAGAATTTATAAATGCATAGACAGTTTGAGCAGAATTAACAGAATAAGCCATCAAGATAAATAGGGGAAAAGCAATTGACTTCCAAATGGAAGAGGAAGAATGGAGTGAGACAATAACATGCGCCAGCAGCAGTGCTATTGCATGTAATTTGATAGCAATACAGAATAAGCCTTAATATAGCTTCTATTATACTCTTTCAGATTATGGGCCTTGATGTTACTGACTCATAAGTAGCGCTGGAGAAACAGCAATGGAGAAGGGAGCTTAGAACATGTAATTTGGTTCTGTCCTAAAATACAGATGTATTGTCAGAAAATAGTAACGATTACAAAAAAATATTACTGGAATGAAAAGTATTCAGTTCTCTCCACTGGAAACAATCTAAGGAATAAGCGATACTGAAATAGCAAATGCTAAAACACAAAGTTTTATAGAGATGTTGTCCCTGTCAGGAGAACGTGCCCTGATTCAGAAAAGCTGTTAAGCACTTCTTTAAATTTAGGTACATGTCCTATTCAGCAAACCACTTAAGCACATGCATAAATTTAAGCATGTGCTTATACTCCAGTGAAGGCAATGATTTTATAGCCTGTGTGTGTGTGTGTGTGTGTGTGTGTGAGAGAGAGAGAGAGAGAGAGAGAGAGAGAGAGAGAGAGCGCCCTGCTGACTCGGATCCACAGTAAGGCCATGGAAGGCTTTGTCTTCCTGCCGCGATTTATGAAACACTGTGCAGCAAATTGTGGAAATGGAGCACTGGACTTAATTTCAGACCAAACTGCAGAACGTTAAAACTCGATGGTCTCCTTTCTTAGGTTACATGACAAAATAACCTCACACCCTGTGGCAGCAATGAAGGGAGACGTGGATGAATGGACAGTTTAAGATGAAATTGGGCTGAGTCAAAAAGTCTGCCCGTGTGCACTTGTAGAGATTCCTTGGGTGCCTTTCTGTCAGTGGAATAAGGTATAGCATTCTTTTGTACACAGGTAAAGATATTAAAAGCTGCATAGGGTGAAAGTCCCTCCATATACGTCGGGCCTATGTATTCAGGCTTATGTGGGTGGAGCATGGGGAGACAGTTGCAATTCCAGTCTATGGGCAGCTGGAGTATTAGGGTCACCGGATCTGAGTAAACACAGACATGTGGCCCCTCCCTTCCCAGCGTGGCCTTTCCTGCTGGCCCATGTGGGACCATCCTGCACGGAGACTCTCTCCGTGCTGTGCAGCTGCTTAGCCAGAACATCCTTTCCTGCATCCCCTCAGCAGTGCTAAGGTGATGTAGGGGGTGCCGCCCCTGCCCGCCACATGAGAGGGGAACTGCACCCACACTGAATCCCAGCTATTAAGATGGGCCATCGAGCATTTATACTCCCTGGGTTCAATTCACATTGTTGGATCTTTTTTCCCCCTTTACCTCTTCTTTGTTTTTAGCTCCATCTCACAGCTGCTGTGTAGACGTGTTAAACTTCAAATGACAGTAGCTGGGGATGGGATTTTCTAAAGCACTCCGTGTTGCCCTGACTCTGTTCTCTCTGAAGTCAATGGGACTTTTATTTTGACTTCAAGGGGAGCAGTTAGGAAAAGACAGAGCATTTCTGAATAAAGCAAATGTACATATTCAGGCAGCTAATGATATCTGCTAAGAGTACAAGAATGGGATGTATTGATAAGACATCAGTGAAAAAGTTACATTCAAAACATTAAGCTTTGAAACAGAGAAGTGGGCTTCAAACCCGTTAAACAGCCAGATACCATGAGACAGTCTGCTCCGGAATTCTGAGAATCTCCGAAACGTAAAGAGAAGAGGGATTAGTAAGAGAAGAGGATGAAACAAGGGATTCTCCGCAGGAGAAGACACTGGGGAAACTGACAGATTTATTAATGTACCAGGCACTCTTGGAAAGTAGAGATTTTTAAAAGTGACTAGTGATTTTGGGAGCCCATTTTTAGGAGCCCAACTTGAAAGACTGTCAAGGGAGCTGACTTCCAGAGAGTGGATGCTCAGCACCTCCCAAAAATTAGGCCCTCTTGAAGTGTCTTAAGTTGGGTGCATCAAAGTACATAATGCATCCAAAATTACTAGTCACTTTGGAAAATCTTGCCCTCCCTGTACCGTACCATCAGAAGCAGCACAGTGGGAGGATATGGGAAGAAGGATATGCTCGCCAAACTCCTTTTACTGGTACACTGACAGAGAGACACCCCACTCCACAGAAGCAGTCAGCTTTCCTGTCATGTGCTTAAACACAATGGCACCACCAGAGGCTTAAGAGGCAGGCAGACAGCAGGATCATTTCTCTTTTCCATGTCCCGCTTTCCACATCACTGACAACACAGAAAACAACTTAAGAGGGAATTCGGAGGATCTGCTGAAATTTACACAGAGGAAAAAGCCCGTTTAGGTGAGTGAGTATGTAAATAGAAAGAACGAGTGGCACATAATCACTGCAAATTGTTACTTAGCAAGGGATGTAAACAACTAAAAATATGTAGAGAGGAAAAATGGTGATGAATTAGTACTAATTACTTAAACCTAATTAAAATAAGAATGCTTCAAATTGAAATATGTTAATAGCACTGAACCTGCCGCTTATGAGGGAATTTAAATACAGATAGGTAGAATACTAATGTAGCTTCAGCCCTCACCAGATGGGGGTAGAAAGTCAGTGTTTTCTTGTGGGTATTGACTGCAACAATGTATTATTTATGATTTCTCCTGGAGATGGAATTTCCTAGCAGGCTCCGGTCTCCTGGTCACAGGTAGAAATAGATTGGCTTGGATAATGGACATGAAGTGGAGACAATAATGAGACAAACACAGCTATATCCGTCAAAGCCAGATGAATCCTGAGATCTTTCCTCTGACTGGAAAGCAGCCGAACTGGGAGAGGGAGTAAGACAGAGGGCATAGAGTGAGGCTCAGCTGTACTGAAAGCATGAGCAAGAGAAGGGAGAAGGGAGAATCAGAGAGAGCAAGAAAAGGAGAAGGGGGGAGAGATTAAATGAAACAGACGGAAAGAGATGGAGAGACACAGAGGGCCTGTGGCCTTGACAAGTCATCGCTGGCTCCAGTTACATGAGTCTGCTGGGGGATGAAATCTGCCAAAGGTCACTGGATTGCTGTCTTTGCAATTAAGATAAGAGCAAGCCTCGAGTTCCAACCTAGGGCCTGGTCTTCCAGAGCATGTGTATCAGGAACCAGTGGCAATGCCAGTGGTTATAACTGTTCAGATTCAACACCTGAACATAGAGCGAGGCCCTGACTCTGTAGTCTCTGCAGTGGGATGAGGACTGGGTCTCAGTGCGTGACTACGGACTAACGCTCACTGTCTGAACAGCCTCCCAACGCACTGCGCTTCACAGGCTCATGAGTGCCAGGTGCACAACACTCACCAATTCCCAAGTGTCAGGAGCTTGCGTCTTTCCTGGTACACCAACAACGAATCATCTCCTCAGTGTACCACAAATTGTATCTCACAACCACTCAGTAAAGAACCATGTGTCACTGCACAAGGGTCACAGCTCCAACTCTCAGATGCAAAATGCACTCCTGATTGTCAGCTCAGTGAAACTGTTGCTACCAATTTTGGAGACCTTGCCTTTCTATATGACAGGTCGTGTACACTGGAGTTCTGGGTGCTCAGCACTTCTGGAGATCAGATCCAAAGAGTCTCAAGTTGGGTACCTGAAAACTGAGCCAACCAATGCAAGAAGCCCCATCTCGTATTTGCCTAAGGCAATGAGGTTTTTCCATCACATGTTTTTTGTACTGGTATAATTATGTTGCTTAGGGTTGAGACTTGCTGCCCATAGTAATTTGCTGTGTGTTTCTCCCTGTATTTCACAGGGTCTCTGCTGAGTGGGAGGTGAATGCATTCTGCTGGGACTGCAGGACGCGAAGCAGTTAGTTGCGTTTGCTTCTTTCTGCCTGGTCCCCAGGCTCACACTCCTGTTGGTGATAATCCCTGATACTGTCTTGAAAGCATGAGATCCCAACCCTAGAAAGCGCATTGAGAGGAGAGAATTTGCTCAGGAGACACAGAGTGGGACATAGCTGGATGGAAGCCTGAATAATGACACAGTCTTCACTTTCACTATAACTGCAGGGTAATCCATTGAGGCCAATCAGACCTGCACAATAGCACCAGGTCCCGGATGGCATGCCTCCAGTTTATGAATCCGGCAGATTAGTATTGGGAATGCAGTTACTGGGAGCTCCAGAAATCAAGGCACTGATGTCCTCCCAAAGTCAGGGACATAACGACGACCTCTAGCAACTATCTAGTCTCCACTAGCCTTGTGCGTAAAAACGCCTTACTGGGAGGGGCGGGGAGGGCCTGGTGCACAGGCTGCTCCAAGGGCACTGCCTTTTTAACCTCTGTGTCCCCTAACCCTGCTCAGAGTAGGTTTACATGACACCGAGGTAAAAGTGCTGGCAGTTGTGGGAGCCCTGTTTACAGCAGCACTCCCACCACTGCTGCCAGTAGGGAGGCGGAGCCGCTGGCAGCTAACCTGGGAAATTTTAGGCAAGAATCTCTAGGGTAAAATAAAGCCCAAAAGACTGACTAAACTCCCCAAGTCCCGTCCCAGTGAGCGCCGGGCTCAGGACAAAACCTGCAATGGATTTCCTGGGGCAGGGACTGAACTATGGTGATGGTGATAGATAGATTAGGTTGTTGAACTGGTTGTTCCAAAATGCTGGTCACGGGCATGGATGGAGGATCCCTGGCATATAACCACTAACACACCCGAGCGCTGCTGTCAGGACTCACACACCCTGCAAAGCCCACAGATCAGCGTGCCAGTAACGTGATTCTAAGTCTCAACTCTCCAGCACAGAAACAGTCACCTTCCAGTGAACTAGTGCTTGCTTTAAAACTCCCTGCCTTTCCCCCTGCACATTGGAGCTGTAAGTGACAGGTCCCTGTGAACCCATTACATGGGTCCTGGCACTGTCAGCTCCACTCTGCCTGACCCCATGACTCCTAATGAGGGGAAGTCCTGAGCATGGTTGTGAAGGAGATTCCCTCTACAGACAGAAAGCAGTCAAGTGAAAGACATTTCTTCTGTTTTTCTGCTGGGCTGTAATGAATCCTTCCTCCCACTCAGGTCGGCTAAGTAAGAGAAGTTACTGTGAGTAATCCCTCTCCAGCATCTCTTGCTGTACTAGCAAAGAAATCACATTATCTTTTTTTTTTTTCCCTTGGAAAAGAAGGAACTCATCAAATTGCAAACAGTACGGGAAAAAACCCCAACAAAACCACCAAGAAATGCACAACAAAAAACCCCCCCAACTTGACATTTGCATTTCAAACGCTTATATCAACTAAACAAATAACAGTAATTATACTATTTGCATATTTTGTTAAATAATTGTCTAAGTTAGGTGAAGAGCGTGTGTGCGTGTGTGTGGAAGAGGAAAGAGCTGACGCTAGCAAGCCTGATGAAGCAAAACAGCTGTTTCTTCTCTCCCCAGGTCCTGTGCTTGTTTCACAAAATGGTGATGAGATTAAAAAAAAAATAGCCCTTCCTGTATAGTGAGTGACATGAGAGAGTGCGGAGTCAGCTGGGAAGTCTGGGGGATGGGGAGTGCGTGGCTGTGCAGGTTCAGAGGTGATTTAATAAGCCATTACACTCCTCGCTGTTTATTCAATTTACCAATGGAAATCAAATGTAGCAAATAGCAAACTCAGAATAGGTGGGAGGCTCTTTGACATGCCTCCTTTTACCAGGAGCTCCTGGGGTGAATGCCATTTCCCTCCCTCCTCATGCTCCAGAGACTCAGGGTCTGTTGTGAGCTCACCCCGGTTACACTGGTAACTGAAAACTTTCCCTGGTGGGTTTGCTAAATATTGCACCGAGAATAGAAAACATTTAGCAATTCCCATTACGTAGAACCTTTGTGGTGGGCAAAGCATACTGGAAAAGTGTGCCCGGGAGCGGGCGATCCTTGCTGAAATCAGCGTGGGATCTGCCACACACTCACACATACTCACCGCTGACTCATCCAGTTGTGTATTCACCTGTACTTCATGCGCACATACACACACACACGTGCAAACACAGACTTGCCTTTCCATTCATTCTATCCTTACTCATGGTAAGCTCTGAACATCAGTTCTAACGCTTTCTTAAACACCCGGGGCCAGATTGTGCACTGGCTATCCACTGTGCCGCTCCACTGAAGTCGGTCAGTGCAGACTTTGGCCATAGGGCACTGGAACACCCCTTGCACAAAAAATATTCTACAGCCCAGGTCCACAACATGGCAGTGCCTCTATTGCAAGCTGTGGTGTTTTGCACCATTGCTGAAGAACTCAGTGGGACATTATAGTGTAGCTCAGCATCTGAAGACTATAGGTAAGAGAAACACCATCATTTTGGGATCCCTTCTTAAGAGAAAGACCCTCAGAACCTCTCCACTCCTCAAAACATCCCAATTCTCATTACTTAGGCCCCAAAATATGTCATCCTGTGGGTCACCAGGAAGGGATGCCTTGTGGTCCATGGACCCCAGTCTAAGAAGCACGATGAGAGAAAGAGATTATTGTAATATTTGCATTTGTCCAAGCTGTGAGGAATCTGCTTTCATGGCATGTTTTGCCAGATTTGTAAGTACCCATTGTAACCCTTACTCTCATGTCCCTATTCTCTGGCTTTATACTATGTCCCATGATAGTCTGTGAATTCACATGAAGGGGACACGACTGAATC
The DNA here is from genome assembly GCF_020497125.1 of Mauremys mutica. NCBI lineage: Eukaryota > Metazoa > Chordata > Testudines > Geoemydidae > Mauremys > Mauremys mutica. The sequence continues at coordinate 74,591,355 of NC_059082.1, read as the reverse complement.
TCTCCGGAGAAGAAAAGTGACTCCACCTGGTAGCTTCTGAAGAGGTCTAGTTGCCTCTTGGGACTGGGGCAGTTAAAAAAAGTCTTGGCCCAAAGCAGCTTTGGTTCCCAGTTGTCAGGTGAGCAGGGTAGCTCCTCGTTAACCATTACAGGACCACAAAGTCTTGCTCAGGCAAACTTCCATTGAGTGAATCCTGATTAAGGACTTCAGGATCTGGTCCACAATGAGATGGAAGGGAGATTAATACCAGGAGACAATGAGAAGGTGAAAGGGTGGGCTTAAGGTTCCTACCATCCCCGCAGCAAAGACCCTTGTCTTTCTGGAACATCACACTCAGCCTGTCCGGGTAGCCTTGTGGATTTCTGTTTACAGCCAGACACATTCTTTTCTGTCTGTCTGATGGTGCCGCCTGGAACCAGAGCCCGTGAGTCCCTTTGCTGCCAGTTATTTTCCCATCTCCATATCCCCTGGAATTGTGCAAAGCCCTCTCAGCTGTCATCCACGTTCCTGCTCAAGTCCACAGGCAGATGGGCTAATTGAAGGGGTTTTCTCTAGTTCCTAGTACAGAATGCCCTGTGAATGCTTTTTAATCGGCAGAGCTCTCCTCCTGACAGGCTCTCTCTTCTATCCTCTATCCACCGACAGCCTCTTTTTATTTATTTATTTTGTAAATCGATGGACATGAATTAAGTGAACTAGTGGAGAGGTGAAGAACCTTCTGCCTCTCCTCACAGGGTTTAAAAAGGTGGAATTGAGCCAGAGCCAGTGAATCTTTTCACACCTGGCTGGAACCAGGTCAGGCAGTTAATGTGTTTCTCAAGCTCAGCGGCTACTTGCTGGAAACACCCAAACACTGCTCAGCTATTTAAGCGCTGGAGGCAGGGCGAAGAAATTCCAACAAGAGACATATGTGTAGGAAAGCAGACAGGGATCCGATGCATGGAAAACTAAAAGCAATGCAAGTGTGGAAAGCAATAAAAAACAGACAGAGCAATAAAAATAGTTGTGGATTAATAGGAGAGCCCAGGAGAATCTCACCGACTTTCAAACTGTCACTCACAGCCCCAGTCAGGGTGAGTGGTTTTATTAACCGCAGGGGTGAGCATTTGTGCCCTTCGGAAATAAGAAATTGCAAATCTGGAGCCTAAAATGATCCACATGCGTCCAGTGCATTGGGAGGGAAGCAACACCTACTCAAATTCCAGTTCCATTTGACCCCGCACCCCGTTTGTTTCCAGAGCACAGAGCAGACCATCTCAGAGAGCCTACAAAAGAGGCTCTGAAATGTTCTGTGGTTGTGATCTCTTTCAGGTTACACCTTTTTATTATGGGGAGGGGGTGGCTATCCCACTTGAAAATGAGTAGAACTGGTCAAAAATAGTCATTTTTGCTTTTGGCAATTTTCACAGGAAATTAAACAATGTTTGCTTCATTCAAATCTTTACTGAATTGATTTTTCAGTGAAATGAATGTTTTTGGTTTCATTTCAGTTTGAATTCTAATGGAAATGAAAAGTTATCAGGTTTTGGGGGAGGGGGAGATGATTCCTTATCTCCACCCCCTTTCTTTCCCTTCCAATAGAAAAATGGTCAGTGTCCATTGAGTGCAGTGGCGGGTGGTAGAAAAAAGGAGGAAATGAAAAAAATAATTTAGATTCAAAGCTAATCAAAACAAAATGTTTCATTTTGATGAAAAATACTGATTGATCCACCCCCACCCCCCAAAAAAAACCTTCCAGCAAAAATCTTCAGATAGTTCAATATGTCCTTTTTTGTAGGAAAATACCTATTAGATGAAAAAAATTAGTCCAGCTCTAAAAATAAGCTACCTTTGTGAAGGCCTTTCCCTGGCTAACTGCACAATGGCCTGGTCCTTCACAGCCTTGCACCATCCTTTACACCTGTGGGAAGTGAGTGCAAAGCAGGGGTGATATGCCAAACACCCAGAGCGGCACTGTGAAAAGCAGCAGTGAATTAAAACAGAGTAGCCACTGCACTCAATGGACACTGACCCATGTCATGTTGCCATACGTGTTACCTTTCGTAACTCTGACCCAGGGCAGACGACTGGGGCCAGAAAATGAAGTTTGCTGCCAGTGCTCCTGTGCATCACTCTTTATTTCGAGAGAATCAGACCCTTTGTCTTTTGTTTTGAGAGTGGTGGTTTTGGAACCACTCCTCTGCAACAGAGCTGATTTAGCTACTTAAATCCGGAGGATCTCATCAAGAAAAACAAAGGGCAGCTGAAAGTCATTTTAACTGGGTGGCCTGGACCTGGCATGTTGCACTTTGCAGAATGAGTGCAATGAAATGGAGTGAAGGGAGTCCTGGTGAACGCAGTAGTGGCAAGCTACAAGCTAGTGCCAGTCAAGGAAAGTTAAGATAAGCACAGAGTGCATGTGCTGTGATTGAAGAGGGTGCCTAGACAGAACGGCGAGAGTGCCAATGACCTCAACAGGAGGCGGACTAGGCCCTGTTTGGGGACTGCTAGGGTGGCAGTATGGTTAACCAAGCATCCAAAAATCGTGAGATTGCTTTAAAAATCAGGAGATGGTAAAAATATACAAAGGTTGGGTTCTTTATATGTGTTTTCTGGTTTTAGAGCCTTTATCTACCTTTCCCCCATAGCCATGAAGGTTATACACTAATCAGAATAGACGGATCTTGCAATTCAGTCATGAATCTTGTGGTAGTTGGTGTTCTTCTCAAAAGCCCCAGCTCCTGTAGTCATGTGATTAAGTGAGACTCTCAGCTTTTCTTTAGAAACTTACGTTTGTTTTTAGCAATCATAGACATGGAGGAAAGCTTGAAAGCATGACATGACCTGAATGCACCTTCAAGGTGCAAAAGCCTGAAGGCAAATAAAAAGAATCTGAAATGTATTTATTTTTAAATTCATTGTTTTTAATCCAATTTCATGTTCTTTTGGGGGTCTGACTCACTATTTTTTTTAACACTTGGTGTTGGCAATTCTGAAACTTATTTTTTAAAAAGAAAGCTGAGATTCTCACATATTCATGTGACTCCTGGAACTAGGGCTTTAAAAATGTCCTGTGTGTGTGAAATGTAAGGATCCAGGGGAGAGTGAGTGGCAAGTATAGAACACATGGCTCTGGCGAATGCAGTGCCTGTAGCATGCAGTGCAGTGAACTCAGCCTGCATGAGTTCAGTGCTTGTATAACGAGCAGGTCTGCTGTGCAGAGAGAGTGCAGAGTGACTGGCCATGGCGACTACACAGTGTGTACGGTCGCCGCAGTGAGCAAGTGACAACTGGACTGACAAGCATGAGTAAAGCCGGCTCAGCATGCGGTGGCAGAACGAGGGACTGCGGAGAGTGGGAGTGACCCCTGCCGCAGCAGATGCAGCGTCTGGTGGGAGTGTAGAGGCACTGGGCCAAACTCTGCTCTCAGGAACACCAGGGTAAACCGGGGAGGACTCCCCTGAAGTTAATGGGGTTACCCGCGGGTGAAAGAGGCATGAGGTCAGAGTCATGCCCAAGGCACCCAGTGAACAGAGTAACCAAAGTGCTGAGGCTGCAGGCCTGGCAAGTGTGTGTGCATACTGTGTACACAGTCACAAGACTTTGGCTTCAAGCACGTTGGTCTTCTGCAGTTCATAGTAAAGCCAGTCCTTTGGTGGGGGTCAGGCTGAACATAGCTGTCTGGGGGTCTGGCTAATATAGCCATGTTTTAGGGACGGGATGTAGGGAAGGTAGATTTGAGGAATTCCTGGTGCCTCGAATAGAAACAATGACATTGTTACAACGAAAGGTTTATTCCCAGGCGCTTGGGAGCCGTCGCTTCCACGGACGATGAGCCATTTAAGAAGAGCTGATATCTTGAGAAATATTTCAGGAAATCGGATTTCATTCAACGCCTCCTATGAATAATGAATCAAATATTTGACTCTTGAACACGGTCCTCAACAAAATGATTCAAAGGGGAAGAGGGTAATAGAACAGGTGACCCCATCGCCAGTGGTTCTTCAACTAGATGAGCATGTTGCTGCGACAGGGGGCTTTGTGCTCAGGCAGCTGAGGGCTGGGGGAGACAAACTGATGTCAAAGGGTCCCTAACGCAGCGACGGCTCTGCAGACTCAGCAGGGGAGTAGCGGAGACACAATCTGGCTTGGAAGCGTATCCAGCCGGGTTGTCTCGTCAGCGAGTTCTGAGTTTAACAGCACTGTGCTGTTCCCCGCCCTCCTGCCCGCCAAGCGGGGAGGAGACCAAGGAGAAGAGAGAGCGGCACAGCGACAGAGAAGGGGAGACAGAGAGAGGAGAACAGACCGAAGGAGAGAAAGGCAGCGTTCGAATTAGGCCAAGGTCTGACGGGCTGAGTCCACGAACTTCTGATGGCTGGAGAGCAGATGACATGCCAGTGTGCACTTGAGTTACGACAGCTCAAATCTAGCATCAGAAATGGGGCTGTTTGCCGAACGCGGTGTCATTGGTCTGTCCCGCTGGGCCAAATGCTGCTCTTGGTTACGGTTACCAAAGTCAATGAAGTTACTCTGGATTTACACTGGAGTGCAGACTTTTGCCCAGTGTCTTTAAATCAAAGAGAACTTTTTCTTCTCCCAATTAAGATTTGATAGAAGAAGCAAGCTCCTAAATTTCACCGAGACAGGATCAGCCTGCGCAAGCGCCGCCTCTAGAAAACACCCAAACGCCCTTTGATAGAATGGGCCCTTCAGCACCCGCCCATGCACACACAGCCAGTCACTGACAGAGCGGGAGGCTGCTTGGTGGCTAGCTCAGGAAGGCAGGAAAACACACTGGTAATGAAACTCCCCTGTGATCCTATGCTGACAGACACCAAGATCTCTTCCTGCAGAGCCTACAGGCAATGTAGGATCTGAACAGATAAAATCTCCCAAGCCAGATCAGTGACCTCTGTGCAATTCCAAACTAATCGAGGTCGCTTTTTCAGCTACATGTGCAATGCGTCTCTCCTTCATGCACGTAAAGAAATGTGTGTGAACAGAAAATGTGGCTATTTTCACATGTACGTGGCTGCCACCCTTTCACAAATTCCAACATATTTTCCTTCCTGCTCAACCCAGAGTTTCCCAGCTCGAAATGAATTCTATTCAGTTCAGCCTGTCAATCTCTTTTCAAGGAGCCATTCTAGCTTGTGGTGGGATTAATCCTGACAGATACCCAGGAAAACGTTATTGCATCTGGATAGGGGAAGGGTTGCCTGTGGAGATGTAGGATTGGCAGATTGAGTGAAGTGCAGGTGTGCTGGAGAATATAAATGTACTGAGAGCAGTGCATACGTGGGCCTATGCATGTGTTTGCTGAACGTATGTGAGTGTGCAAATGGGTGTGCACACTTATTTGTGCGTGAGCACAAATGTATACTTCTGAATGAGGCTGTTTGCCCGCCTTTGTGTTTAAGTGTGAGCATGTGCGTCTTTAGGTGGGTGTGTTTTAGCGTGTGCAAATGCTGCACTCTCTTCTAAACAAGACTGGAAAATCCACTGTCAGGAGTGAGTGCACGTTGCCTGGAATATATCAAGACACTAAAACATGCATAGGGAGGGGACAACAGAGGAAGAAGATGCAACTCATTTGGGATGGAGCGGCTAATCTGACCTGACCCTCTACACTTTCATAATCCCAGCACAAGCCCTAATAATATTTCTTTCATCATTCCCCTTGCAAATCCATGTCTCTCTTTTCTCTTTTTAATTCTTAATAAGTTCTAACTGGCTGAACACCTGCTTTAGCCGGGAAGAGGCAGGAGTTTTTGTGAGTGATGAGATGAAAAGCACTGAGCTGGAATAGCCAGTTGATGAAGGACTGTTAGTACTATAGGCAAAAGAACACACTTTGTCCTGCTTCCGAGACTTTGCTGTGGTTTCACACTGAAACAGAGTCTCTGGAAAGGGCATTCGGTGGAAGGAGGAGTCCTTGTCAGTTGAATGCCTCATGACAATAGGAAGGGCCACAGTTCAAAAAAAGACATGTTTGATGCAATGGATTCCATAGGGCATTGCATGGATGAGATGGAAGAACACAATTCAAGGGCAGACACAGACTTCTCAGAGCTTAGTCTGGAGATCGCAGTGTGATGTAGAGATGACATTTTGGCTGCATTTCTTTTTCTTCACAGCTGACTGCCCAATTCATGTTCTAATGACAGAGCTAACTCCGCAGGGAGCTGTGTGCTCCACGGACCAGCAGCCCACATGGAGTTGTGGAAAGGGCTAATATGGGAGGCAGAATACAGAAGTGAAGAGGCTCAGAAGACACTTAGGTCAGGGTGGCTACCATATCAATATTCCTCTCAGATCATCCCGACAGAAGGAGCAATCCTGCAGGCCTTACTTGGTGAAATTCTTATTAGAACTGGTCGAATATTAAAAAAAACAGTTAGTTTCTATTTTGTATTTAAAGTGCTGAGTTCAGCTAACTTTTATCAATGGGACCATATCATTTGTTATTCATGCATATTTACATAATCACCTGGCATGTGTCAAATTGATGGTGGATAGCGCTAAATGTTTTACAGCTTCTAGCTGCTATGAATGAATCCTCTGATCACTAGGACAGGTGGGAGGGTGGCATTTGCTTTTCCACTCTTGTGCGCTGTTCACTATTCATTTTTCCCTAGATAAAAAAGTTTCAGTCTTCCAATCCGGGATGAGAAACAGTACCACATGACTTGCATTCCCTACCACGTGCCTCAAATAATGTGCAGTTGTGTTGCAGTGAACAGGTCTCCATAGGCTGCACCAGTTGTTCTGCAGACATTTGGGAAGAAAAAAAAGTGCTAAGCTGGTGATGAGTATCATTGACCATGTGACTTCAGTGAGTTTTGACTACCAGGTCTTGCACTACTGAAACCATGGGAGTTTTGCCATTAAATTTGATGAAAGCAGGATCAGGCCCTCCAGGAGTAAGGATTGCAAGACTGGACCTAGTATCTATATCAGAGAACAAGGGATACAGATGGGGAAAAGCAAAGGATTGAGAAAACGAAGAGAATGTAGGAACATGAACTCTCCTCTAAAACACTCTGTGGCAAAGTCTTCCTATGCTGCTTTGTGCTTTTAAGTGAATGAGGCTAATTAACTAATTTCTTAAATTATTAGGACTGTTTTTACCCTGGCATGAGAAATTGGCATTGTCGCTAATTTCTTAAGACTCAGCGACAAACTCTTGCTTATCAGAAAATTAGTGAATCAAACTCATTGAAGAGGGAACATTTGAACAGGAGAAGCAGTTGACATAACAAGACTGGAGAAGGGGCGTGCGGGAGGGGATCTTTGTTACAGGAATAGCTAAGAGCAGGAGTGATCAATAGCGGACCATGGTCCAAATCCGGACTGCCAGAAACTTTTGAACAGACCATGAAATCTTTTTATTTACTTATTACTCTCATTATATGGCTTAACCAGGAGATCTTCAAAGATCTAAAAATAAAAAATGAGTCCTATAAAAAGTGGAAACTAGGTCAAATTACAAAGAATGAATATAAACAAATAACACAAGTATGCAGGGACAAAATTAGAAAGGCCAAGGCACAAAATGAGATCAAACTAGCTAGAGACGTAAAGGCTAACAAGAGAACATTCTCCAAATACATTAGAAGCAAGAGGAAGACCAAGCACAGGGTAGGATCGTTACTCAATGAAGGGGGGAAAATAATAACAGAAAATGTGGAAATGGCAGAGGTGTTTAATGACTTTTTGTTTCGGTTTCCACCAAGAAGGTTGGTGGTGATTGGACGTCTACCATGGTGAATGCCAGTGAAAATGAGGTAAGATCAGAAGAGGCTAAAATAGGGAAAGAACAAGTTAAAAATTACTTGGACAAATTAGATGTCTTCAAGTCACCAGGACCTGATGAAATGCATCCTAGAATACTCAAGGAGCTGACTGAGGAGCTATCTGAGCCATTAGCGATTATCTTTGAAAAGTCATGGAAGACGGGAGAGATTCCAGAAGACTGGAAAAGGGCAAAAATAGTGTCCATCTATAAAAAGGGAAATAAGGACAAGCCAGAGAATTAAAGATCAGTCAGCTTAACTTCTGTACCCAGAAAGATAATGGAGCAAATAATTAAGCCATCAATTTGCAAACATCTAGAAGATAAGAAGGTGATAAATAACAGTCAGCATGGGTTTGTCAAGAATGAATCATGTCAAACCAACCTGATAGCTTTCTTTGACAGGGTAACAAGCCTTGTGGATGGGGTGGGGCAGGAGGGAGAGTGGTAGACGTGGTATATCTTGACTTTAGTAAAGCTTTTGATATTGTCTTGCATGACCTTCTCATAAACAAACTGGGGAAATGCAACCTGGATGGAGCTACTGTAAAATGGGTGCAAAACTGGTTGGAAAACCGTTCCCAGAGAGAAGTTATCAGTGGTTCACAGTCATGCTGGAAAGGCATAATGAGTGGGGTCCTGCAGGGATCAGTTCTTGGTCCAGTTCTGTTAAATATCTTCATCAATGATTTAGATTATAAGTGTACCCTCTATGCCATTAAGTTTGCAGATGATACCAAGCTGGGAGGGGTTGCAAGTGCTTTGGAGGGCAGGATTAAAATTCAAAATGATCTGGACAAACTGGAGAAATGGTCTGAAGTTAATAGGATGAAATTCAATAAGGACAAATGCAAAGTACTCCAGTTAGGAAGGAACAATCAGTTTCACACATACAAAATGGGAAATGACTGCTTAGGAAGGAGCATGCGGAAAGGGATCTGGGGGTCATAGTGGACCACAAGCTAAATATGAGTCAACAGTGTAATGCTGTTGCAAAAAAACCGAACATCATTCTGGGATGTATTAGCAGGAGTGTTGTTAGCAAGACATGAGAAATAATTCTTCTGCTCTACTCTGTGCTGATTAGGCCCCAGCTGGAGTATTGTGTCCAGTTCTGGGTGCCAGATTTCAGGAAAGATGTGGACAAATTGAAGAGAGTCCAGGGAAGAGCAACAAAAATGATTAAAGGTCTAGAAAAGATGGCATATGAGGGAAAATTGAAAAAATTGGGTTTGTTTAGTCTGCACAAGAGAAGACAGAGGGGATATGATAACAGTTTTCAAGTATGTAAAAGGCTGTTACAAGGAGGGGGGAGAAAAAATGTTTTTCTCAACCTCTGAAGATAGGACAAGAAGCAATGGGCTTAAATTGCAACAAGGGAGGCTTAGTTTGGACATTAGGAAAACTTCCTATCAGGGTGGTTAATCACTGGAATAAATTGCCTGGGGAGGTTGTGGAATCTCCATCATTGGAGATTTTTAAGAGCAGGTTAGACAAACACCTGTCAGGACTGGTCTACATAATACTTAGTCTTGCCATGAGTGCAAGAAACTGGACTAGATGACCTCTCAAGGTCTTTCTGATTCTATTATTATTGTTATTGCAGTGTGAAAAATTTTCCTCTGGAGTCTGGACCTTGACTATACCTTGACCAAGAAATTTGAACCTTGACAAAAAATAATTGACTACCCCTGGCCAAGAGCATCTCTGACTGAAGGATCTGCATTTGGTTTTTGCCACTGACCAAAGAGCACTACCTGCAAGTATCCCGGTGCTGAAATCCCCCCCCAACCCAAATTAACCCACAGACTAAAACTAGAAGACTTTGTTGGATGGATATCAGTGACTGATCAGTAACAAGAGCATTTCCTATTGGATCACCATTACCAGGCACATAAACAGTGTCCCCGACAATCCCACTCTGTACAATGCTGCCAATTGTGTATTTCAGATGCTTTCCTGGGATCTTATACAAAACATGGTGTGCAGGGCTCCATCCACCTTTGACTCCCCCCTTCTTTGGGTACCCACAAATGCTCACCCTCCCCAGACAACCTGCTGCCAGGTAGCAGTCCTCCTTGGACTGCGATACTGCCTTGTGGCCCAGGAGCAGACCGAGCATCCATCCTGCTTCCCTGACCTGGGACAAAGGCTGATTTGGGAGCAAAGGTGAATATCAGAGAAGGATTAAGTTTAAAGGCTAAGTCAATTTTCCAAGCTCAGATCTCTTGAACCACCATCATCAAAGGAAGGACCCTCTCAATATAAAGAGTGCCAGCCCTCTTAGAAGGAGATCTGTCCTGCATACCTAGACACAGCAAAGGCTGTGCACTCTGCATCAGACCATGAAAACAACCCATTTTCAAGCCTTGTTTCCTTGCTGTTGCCTTGGGGAGTGAAATAACTGCAAACTCAATCCTGCGTGTGCGGCTTCCAGAACTAATTGGCGTTTGCTGTGTTACAAACACTCAGTCTTGCAGAGCTTGTGAAAGTGAACAAGAACCTAACTAACCAAAACATGATAGTCCTTATTATCGCACTAGTGAGCTAAAGGAAGCACGTGGTCAGGAACAGAGGCTATCCAGGACCCAGACACTGACCTGGCTGTGACTATATTTATCGCAGTGCGCCCATCAGAGACGCTCTGGATTCATGTGCAATATATACAACAATACAATAGAACCTGTCAGCCCAAATGGTCTCCCCTGAATGACAGCCGCAATTTGACCTCAAGAGTCAGAGCAAACAGATGAGACTTGCACCGAGCCCTCTAGCCTAGTACAATTGTTTTTGTTTTGCTAGACCAAAAGGGGAAGTGAATTCCATGAAGAATACGTTGAGTGTTCAGTCCCCGACAGTAAAATACCTAGGCTTGTTAACAGACGTGTCCTTGCTGAACTCAGTGGTATAGAGGGAGAGAGGTGATCAGCCAGGAGCTGACAATGTGGGGATTTATGAATGAAGATCAGCACCTTGACTTGCAAATTGAAAACCAGATGTTATATGGCTCATGTGGCTAATAATGTTAAGCACACAAGTATCTGTGTTCCACACACACACACGTCTCATGTCACTTGGGTCCGTCTTCCTGAAAGTGCCAATCTATTTGGCACAACAAAGACAGACAAAATATGCCACCATATCCATAGGCAGCCTTAAGATTCCCCTTCCAGTGGGGAGCGAAAGCTAGTTCTCCAGTGGATATTCCAGTAGACTCCATTAGAGTCCGCCAACTGATGTCTGTTAGTTTCTCCTGAAGGATCAGTACCCTCAAGAAAGCTCCTTGCACTGCGTCCACAGAGTAAGATAGCTGAGTTTTGGAAAAGAGCAGCAGGCCTATCAGCTGTAACCAGCTGGAATTCCCACTAAGGCTTCCTGCTCAACCAACACATGCCCAAAGTTTCGGCCTCATTGGTTTGTTCTGGGGTGTGACTGAGGGTAAAAGGTTTTATTTTGGAAGGACGGGTGTGCTCACTTCTGGAGCTGCCAACACTGAGATGGAGCATGCAGAGGATTAAATTAGAGTCCAGTGTCCCAGCCACCAGCTCAGTGGCAGTCAGAGGAGACTTATGGCACACAGTATATGGGCTTAGACAGTTGGAGACTTGGGGAAGATTTAGAACCCCCCCCCCAAATTAAGAAATTGCATTAGTAAATAATGTAAGCACCAAGTTTGGAATAGAAGCTCATTTATTTCACTTTATTAAAAGTGGACAAATGTAGCCATGGCACAAAGCTATTCCTTAAAGGTATATTCAACAGCTGTTATTTTATTAATTTTTAACTCTAGCTTCCCCCGTGAATAAAAATTGTTGTCTCCACACCTGCAGTAGTTCCCAAATACAAGTTGGTGTGATTCGTTAGTGGAACTACAAAGCTCCAATGTATTATATGGATCTATGGGCCAGATCCTTAGCTACAGTAAACAGACACAGCCCCATTAACCCCAATGGATCTGGCCCAATATACACACTTGCAAAATTTCTGCTAAACCATGCACCAGAACAGACCCTTGCCCACCCCCCAACAGACTGTGGAGCAAGGCACAGCCTTCTTTGAGTCAAGGTTCTGCCCAGAACGTTTGCCCCTCCTGCAAACTCAGTGGGAGTCTTTCCATTGACTTCATAGGGCTTTGGATTGTGTCCTTAGAAATATGAGCTCTTGGGGGCAGGGACTGTATCTGACTATGTGTGCGCAGCACAATGAGCCTTGATCTTAGCTGGGGCCTCTAGGCACTCCTGGAATAACCAATAAGTGCGTAAAGCACAAAACTGAGTGTCAGGAAACCTGGAGTCTAGTCCCAATGTGTGACTTTGGGCAAGCCATGTTACTTCTTTGTCCCAGAGTTTTCTGCGCTGTCCAATGGAAATAGCAATATCCCCGTTAGACAAAAGAGCCAGGCAACTTAGTTAAATGTTTGTGAAGTCCTTTGAGATTCTTTACTCCATCAAAACTGTTCTTATTGTTTCTGAAACTGGCGACCTAGCAAAGAAATCCTAGTCCAGATCTGATCTGCCCAGCCAAAAGGCACTCAAAGCAAAAAAGAATGCACTGCCAGATATGCCACCTGGGCTGCCCACTGCCATTGCACTCAGTGCAAAAGCAAGGAAACTGTATTACCAAGGCTGCTCCACCCTTTGCCCCATAGCAAAGAACCAGCACCCTACAGCTAATATTGCCTGCTCTGCATGAATCTGGTGACCCAGCAGAGAAATAAGGACCACAATGGGGCTTTGAAGACCACTTGAGCAGAACCTTATCACCAGCAGCTGCAAACATTCTAATGCCTCTGAAGGCACCAGGGGAACATATGCAGGAGCAGAAACTGCAGCACCCTTCAAAATGGTGCAGCTTGCTCACCTCCAGAGTGACAGCCAATGCTCAGCTGGTGTAGAAAGGGGGCAGGGCCATACGCCCACCTTCCCCCCTGTTGTATGGCTAGTGGCTCTAGCACCCCAGCATTGCGCTAAAAGCGTGGGAACAATGGGATTTCAGCTGCCCTTGCGTAGGGCTCCCTGAATGCTTACACACCTCCACAAGGGAGCCAGGATCTACTCCAACATCCATATGGTCACAGCCGTCCTCTGCACCTGCAGTAGGGTGGCAGAGAGGCTGTACAGGCATTAGTGTCACCTAGCAGAGAGGATGCCAGGAAGGTCTGTCACTGTTTCGGGCTAATGAGGACAGGGACTCTGCTAACGCCCACACTGCAACAGGGACATGCTCAGCCACTCCGTTCGGTATTTGATTGTTATTTGTGTGCGTTTCCCGACAGTAACCCCATTGCAGGTGTCACGGTGAGGTGACAGTAGGGAGGGAAGATGCCTCGGATTCAATGTACCAAGTGCCACTCTCTAGCGCAGTTGCAAGTCAGAATCAATTTCCCAGAGCTGCCCTTTGCATATTTTAGCCAGAGGCAGATTTACATACGTTTAAATACAATACAAATTCACCCAGTCACCATCAGACGAGGCCAAGAGCACCTCTCTTTTTCGTAGTGAATGTAATGCTCATGAAAGATGCCAGAGCAGGTGCAGAGGAAAGGTCTGCTTATCCCCAGGCCGGACACAGCCCAGGCAGGGGCAATGCATGCAGCCCCCACCCTGCCCACCAGTGTGCCCGACCCTTGACCTGGCAGCTCCATGGGTTGCTTTAGTATTGTGCTATAAGCAGGCACAATCCCACAGGGAGCTGGGTGGTGAAGGTGGGGCAACCACACCTTCCTTGGAAAGGGTGGAGTGTACACTCCCCACCACCCACTCCCCACCATGCAGAGGAAGGCTCTGATCCTCCCCGCTCTATGGAGGTTTGCACCGCTGTAGGCAGCAACTCGGAGCAGTCCTTGCATTCACAGATGTGCAAGGATTACCCTTGCACGGTTTCCCCACACCCTTGTGCAGGGCTGGGAGTGCATTTTCTTCAGAGCACAGCACCTATGGTATTGCGGGGAAAGGATTTAATAGATCAGACTCCAGCCCAGTGCTGACTGAGAAACCAGAACTTCAGCTCAAATCCAGGCACAACATGCCTCTAGAGTAGGGAAATCCCTTAGATATTGCAGAAGTTTCATGGGAAAGGGCATTGGGAGATCTCTGTGCAGATACAGGAGAACAATGCAACGCTTTCAAAGACACACTTGACAAAAAGGAGCACCGTGTTACATGATTAAATCCCCCAAGTACCTGCAGGAAGTGGGAAATACATCCTGCTCATCAGAGCTGTAAAACGTATTCACCTGTTGAAGGAATTAATCCTTTTTCTGCCAACAGAGAGTGGCAGAGCAGTGCACGAGGAAATCCTGTCTGAAATGAATCCCTGATAAAGAGGAAACCAAGTTAAAAGGAGAGTGTTCCTGCCCGCCAAGGCTTTAGGTTTTTAAAAGGACTCCAGTGGAATTACTGTATTAGCCAGCTATTGTGAGCCGGGATTTCACAGAAACCACTATTCGCAGCAGCAGCAGCAACGGGGAGTGCAAGACCAAAATGACCCGCATCTAGAAATTGAGGCGAGGGGAGAAGAGGAGGAAGAGAACGGAGGAGGTGGAAAGGAGAGAGAGCGACAGAGAGATGCGGAGGAGTAAAAGGGAGGGGGCAGGATATGTAGACAAGGAAAGCAATTGGGGGAAAAGAAGGGAATAGAAAGATTGAAAGACCACCCGATGGTTGGCAATCGCGTCACAGAGAAGAGTACGTTTGATTTCTGGATGAACGCACAGACAGGAGATGAAAGGTGGCTATCAACCCATCTCTGGATAGCCCTAAACCCCGGCACTCTCGGACACGTGTCCAAAGAGCACACAACAGGCGGTACAACAGGAGGGCAAAAGGAACGCAGGCAGAGAACGGGCCCTGCCAGCTCTCCAGACACACAGAGGGGCAGCCCAGCCAATGGAGCGCAGCAAAGGGAAAGGAAAATATGTGTGCCTGGCTGTGATAAACCTGTGAGGATGGGGAGCGCCTTGGAGAACAGGTGGACACTTTGCTTCTCTCTAGCAGATCCCATTGCTAAAGATTACCCTCCCCCCAAGGCCCCCTTCCCCCAGCATGTCCTCCTGATTTCTCTTCCTATTGCTTTTCAGGCCCTGAATGCCATTTATTTTTGCTTGCTTGATTCACTCATTCATTGAATAAAGGCATCATCATTATTATTATTATCCTCGTCATCGTCCTCCTCATCACACATTATATTATTTGCATTGCAGAGCTGGAAGATTTCAGGTTGAGGCAGGAAATTTGTGCAAGTTGTTATTACCGCAATCAGATGAAGTGAGAATTGGATCTGCGAGGGGCTGCCAGAGTGCATCTCTCCCAGCGGGAGGTGGAGGCTCTGGCCAATCACGGGAGGCCGCGGCATCACTGTGCAGGGCCTCTCGTCAGTCTCAGACATGTCTTAGGCATCCCGCCCCCCCTCCCCACCCAAAGCTCCCAGCCGAGAATGGGGAATGTGTAAATGGGGGGAGGCTTCAGAAAAGGCTCGGCGAGATTGCACATTTTCTGCCTTTCTGATGGTATTTATTAGGCAATGGAAAATAGCTATTTTACCATCTGCCTTGTAAAAAAAAAAAAAAAAGGAAAAAAACAACCACCCTCATTAAATTAATGGAATGTGCAGCTGCTGCACGCTGCGTTCTTCTTCCTGCCATTGCCCCCGGAGAATCCCTGCTCTTGGAATCACACCGATCGGAGCCGCTGACAGTAGCTGAGTCTAGCTGGGGGCTGCTGGCTCTGAAGCCAGGTCACACATACTTGGGGAGCTGGAACTAGACGGCTGGTCCACTCCAAGGCCACAGGCCTCTACTCCCACCCACTGAAGGAGAACTCTATTAGCTCTCTCTAATGGAAGGCCCCTGGTCTTCTCAATAAGCCCAGTCACTTGATGGTAACATCACTCCCTCATGGATACACACAAAGGGCCTGGTTCCCTCACAGGCTCCCGCTGCTTCGTGCCACTCCAGCAACATGATGCAGGTGTCAACTAATGCCAAGTGGCATTGCTGTTGCTTTAACTGGCCAGCTCAGCGGGGTGTGCAATCTTTTTGCATCACCGGAACAGTACGAAGCAATCGCAGCATGACGTTACGGCGGTCGTCATTCTTTGGGGGCAGGGACCATCTTTCTGTTCTGGACAGGTACAGAACCTAGCACAGTGGGTTCCTGGTTTGTGACGGGGGCTTCTAGGTGTTACAACAATGTAAATTATAACAACAACAACATTACACATTGCACACTCCTCCCCACCCCCAATGCAATTGTCCAGTTCTTTCACATGGGACTGGTTCCACTAGGCTAAAAGAAGTCTCTTCTCTGGAGCTAAGTCTGGTTTTAGTGTTTTTCACTTCACATCTGATCCTCTGAGGTGCTGATCACTCTCAACCTCTCCCAGAAGCCAATGGGAGTTAAGGGTGCTCACCAGCACCTCACCTGACTTCATCCACAAAAGTGGCTGTCTCTTTCTCTGCGCCATGCACCCAGGAGCTTTCGTGAAGTCCAAGGTGGCATACGTTGTATCTATCACTTTTGAAGGAATAATCAGCTGTGTGTGCAAAAGTGAGCAGGCAAATTTGGAGGCTGGCTGAGAAATATGTTCCAAAACATCCTTCACAGATGAGCCTTCCCTCTGTGTTCTGTGTCTGGGAGAGTTACCATTATTATTACTTGGCATATGCAAACCTTTCAGCCAAAGGATCTGAGCCATCTTCTCACTTGCCTCCTCAAGCCCAGGAAGATTTGGCTTATACCAATCCTAACTTCTGGAGAATTTTTCATGGCACTGATTAATGCACCCCTGCTGCCACCAGACCTATTAACTCAATCCTACTTGGCACCAACCACCTGCTTCAACACTGACTGGTTTAAAATCACCTTTTCATTTTGTCTGTCTGTGGAGTCTAAAAGGGGGAAAAATATTTGACTGTGAGGAGTGGTTCCAGAAATCCCTGTATCTGAGGACACAGGGGAGCAGTTCCAAAGTTTCTGCATCTCTGAAGGCTTCTAGGAGTTACTGATGCCACTAAGCACTTTCCTAATACAAAATGACTTGGTGTGACAAAAGGTGTGGTTCTTGATGCAAGATGCACACCTGGATGTTAATATTTCCTGATTCTTATTTGGTTCCAGCAATTCATTCAGCACCAAGGACAGTGGCCAACTGGTTATTCTTCATCTGAACCAATAAATCCAGCTCAACATGATACCTCAGTGCTGACATAGCATATTGCTCATGTGCATCTCCTGGTGCTGTAAACCCTCTTGCTTCCTCAAAGATCTTCTGGGCATTTGGGTTCCTCCTTCAAAGCTGTGATCAATCCCCCTGAGTCCTCTCCAACACCCATTTGTGAGGGTCTCTTGCTTCTTATAGGTAGATCCTGGACCAATATGGTCCTTTATGTGCCTTCCTGGGTTTGATGACTTGTGGGGGGTGGTCTTATCTGTATGGCTTCTGTAAATGGTTTTATGAACTTGTATCATGAAATTACTGTGTTGGGGAAAGTCTATATCTATGTGGACCCATTTTTAGTTAACAGGGTTGCGTCATGTCTCTGCCAGGCCAGACAGAATGGTGAGTCATCAGCACTCAATGATGGTCTATTCCAAATTAAACACCTTTGGACAATGGTTTTGCTCTAGCTGGGCGAAAACACTTCCTCCTCTGGTCTGAAGGGAGAGGGGGGTTGCAGGTAATGGAACATCATTGGGGGAGGGAGGAGACAAAAGGAGCCGGTGACCCCAGCAGCAGTCTATAAAGGGAGGAACTAACTGCAGGGGGGAGCCATTTTGCACCAGAAAAGAGGCGGGAAGCTGCTGCAGGGACAGGCTTGGCAAGGGGGTGGAGGATTCTGCTTCCCTGATGGAACACAGAGGATCTCCCAAAAGAAGGGTGAGCTAGTGACAGGCTTTGCATTTCGCATGTTTGATTGTTTTCTATGATCTGTGCTCTCCTGTGCTTTATGTGATTAAATACAGAGGAGCATAAAGATGTTAGCCTGGCACCATGGGCGTGTTTGGACTGCTTCACAACTGCTGCGTGCCCCTAAGGGAGTTACACTGTCAACCAGAAACTTCCCTCCTTAGGGGTGGAGTTCTGGGAGAGCGGGGTGTTTAAGACCGGGGTGTGTGAAGGGTCAGCACTGTGCCCAGAGGGGCTAAGTGGCTGGAGGTGGAGTCCGACACTTCGTGGGGGGCGAGACCACAAATACAAGGTCTGTGCCCTGATAGTGTATCTAGGGACCCCGAGACTGGGCGAGTGGCTGGACTCTGGTCACACTCCAGGAGCCTGAAACACCCCAGGGTCCCAAGCACAGAGGCTGGGATTCCATTCAGAGCAGTCCTGGCGGGTGGCCAGAAAGGGGAGCTTGCTAGGATCTGAGACCCTGAGAGACATCGTTAAGCCAAGCTAAGCCACCCTGTAGACAATGCTAGGTTGACAGAAGAGGGGACAGATTTATTACAGTGATGGGAAACCCCCCTTCCCTTGCTGTAGTAAGTATCTGCACTACAGCGGCACAGCTGCAGCTGTATCACTGTGGTGTTGGTAGCACAAACACACCCTGAGGAGCCTCCTGTTTCTAAACCTACTGCAACATCCGCGAGGGAACCTGTGAAAACCTGTTTGGAAGATCTAGCCCTGAGACAGTGAACAGACACCATCTTGGTAGGCTTGGCCTGTTGGAGAGACGCTGCCTCAGAATCAGCAACAGGGAAAACTAAAAGAGAAATGATCTCTTGTATTTCACTTTAGCAGATTGAAATGGTGCCAGTTATACGCCTGCAATGTGGTCCAATTACTTTGTGCCTAAATAAATCCTGACATAACAAACCCTAACACCGCCAAAGAAGCTATTACTATCCATCATAAAAATAATCCACACTGAAAAGCAGAGATAAACACCTCTCCCCAGCCGAATAACATGGCTCTGGAGGATCAGTTCCAGTCAAGGACCATAATTTCATGTTTACCCAATCGATGAAGGCAGCTCCAAAAGGAAACTCTCTAGTTCCAGGCAACTTGCTTGTTTCAGCTGTTTTTTCTCCCTTTCCTTTATGTAGTTTCCTTAGACAACCATGATTGGGAAAGAGGGAAAGACCGACCCTAAAAACCGGAGATCAAACTGAAAATTCAGTAGGATGCGCTCTCGTCTTGATTTACACCCGTGTGTCATTCCACCCTTAAATGGCATGAGCTAAGGTCAGAATGGCAACCTGACTCTTTCACCTCAACTCTGCATTCCCTGGGCTGTTGCATGTTAACTTCATTGCAACTTTCCTGTCATTGGTAACGTAAGCTTTTTTGACAGTTGTGTGTAGGTTTTGTAACTGCCAGGGCCGGCTGCAGGCACCAGTGAAGGAAGCAGCTGCCTGGGGTGGCCAATAGAAAGGGGCGGCATGTCCAGGTGTTCGGCGGCAGTTCAAGCGCTCTACTTTAGTCTTCGGCAGCAATTTGGCAGCGGGTCCTTCACTCCGTTTCTTCCTCAGCGGCACTTCAGCGGCAGCTCAATTGGTTTTTTTTTTTTCTTCACTGCTTGGGGTGGCAAAAAAGCTGGAGCCGGCCCTGGTAGCTGCATATATATGTACAAGCATGTGTGTATGTAATACACAGGCACACATGCGTGTGTGTGTATATGTGTGTATCCATCCATGTGTATAGGTTTCTAGCAGAGCTGATCAACATTTTTTGTTGAAAAGACCAAAAAATGGCTTTTCAGGGAGAAAACAAAACCTGGAATTTTTCTAAACATTTTCAGGTTTTTTGGTAAAAAAATTCAGTTGGTGGATTTTGAAAAACTAAACATTTCTGCCCCACACTGCAAATCCAAAAAACTTAAGGGGAAATTTAGAAGTGTCTCATTCACTCGCTTGCATAAATAAATTAATACATGCTTTTAAAAATGTCATCTTTTAACCAGCTCTTGTATGCAAGTACATGGCAAATACATATGTAAGTATGTATTTGTGCATGTGCCCACACATGTGCATTTTGGCTGTTGTGTGTGCAGAAGGACATGTTTCGTGGCCTGGCATGCAGGTGCATGTTGGCAACTGTATGACTGTTTTTCATGTATGCATTTGAATATATCGCATGTTCATATGTTTTATATGCATATCATTACTGTGTACATATATGGTAGTGACTATGCATTATATGTATCATAGCTGTGTGTGTACACATATGTATGCGGGTGCATTTTGTACATGTACCTAATGTTTTCAGAGGCAGTTGGATGTGGATACACTCAGTCTGTGTGTGCATGCGCACATGGGCCTGGCTCTGTGTGAATGAGTCAGTGCTCGGTGATTGTATGTATGAGTAGGTATTGTGAACACAGAAGCTTGTCTTCACATATGTTTGAGCATATGGCAGCTAGCTGAGGGAGTGAAAGGCAAAGCACATCTCACAGATTTCAGGTGACTTGCTAGCTCTGGGAGGATTGGTGGAGTAGAGGTCTTATGTAGTAACTAGGATTCTCTGACACCTTTCTTCAGTAATCAGGTCATAGTCATTGGCTGCCTCTGCTCAGAAGAATGTTTCCACTTAGTGCTCCAGAGGCATTAGCCAAGGATGAGCTCCAGTGATTAGTCAGTTTATAAACTTTGTATACATCATCTCCTACTCTGAGACGCAGGGTTGTAAAGAAAGAGCTTCTTAACCTTCTGTGGGCTCTGTCCAGTCAGGCAGGATCCTGCGTCCACCCACTTTCATCTGAAGAGACGGTGAACCAAAGGCCTCCTTCTTCATATCCCCCTGTAGGCTGAGACATGATAGCGGTGATGAAGCATGGCGCTAACAGTGATGACCCCGCTGACCCTGCTGCTGGGCCTACAAATAAATAATGGAAGGGCTAAGGAGCTATTTCATTTCATTACTGTGCTCTGATTAAGCTTCCTTTCCCTATGTGCGTAGGGGCCTATGTGTGTGATTCTCCACAGATTTGGCAACGCTAACAAATGTGAGTGTCTGCCGATGATTAAAGGAAACTTTCCCTTTTAAATTGCTTTGATTGAGGTTGATGGCTTTGTGAAGTCGGACACTCAGCTCTAATGATCTGTGAAAGTCTCCCCGCTGTGACCGCCGCTTCCTGGCTGCAGTGAGAAAAATTCCACAGAGAGACCCAGATCAGAGAGAGAAGCACGTCATTTGCAATGAGACCTCACATGCTCAGGAGTTTGTCTGTCTGAAAGACGAAGCCCTTGGTCTGTAATAGGAATGGGGGAAAAGATCATTTTCTGCTGGCTTTTGTCTCTCTGCCGGGGGGATGAAAGGAATCAAGCTTGCTTCTTCAGCTGGTTGGCTTGGTTACTGGGAGGATCAAAGGGACTAAGTGATGGCAGACAGTCTGCAACAGTTGCGGACTTCATACATGGCATCTGTCTATCCTCCAGGTACATCCCTCCTGATGCTTGCGACATGTCCTCTCCTAGCACTCTTTTCAGATGCAGGGATCTGCAATACCATAGGTGTGCGTGGCCGTTTGCAATGCAGACATGATACGTAAATATCGTTCTATTGCAGTAGCTCCCATAAGCTACATTCAGGATTGAACTAGGCACTGTGCACACTTATGTGAAGACACAGTCCTTGCCCAGAGGAGTTTACAGCTGGAGCAGAGATGAAAATACTAGCATAGCAGTGGGAGCAGAGTTGGGTCAGACAGGTAAAGGACTGATTTGGAGACCATTCATTCACGTGGAGAAAGAGACAAGACACGTATTGAAACAAACAAAATCATTACAACACATGTATGCATGGGAGTTGTTCCCCATCAAATATCTGCAGAGCCACCATGCTGTCCTCCTCTCAAATCTCTCCCCAGCTCTGCCATGATACCTCCAAACAACCCACTGATGGTAGGTGGCTGGTTTGCTGTAACCACTGTCTTATCAGTGCCTTGTGCCCCCTCATCTCTTGTTATAGCTAGCCTTGCACTGTAAGCTTTCCAGGGCTGTATCAGAAAGCCGTACTCACCCCTGGACAGAGCTGCCTCCTGGTGGCTCTGGGGAGTGGGGATCAGCCCTCTCCCAGCTGATGCCCCTTCTGGCAGTGGCACTCCATCTTTTCCTGTCTCTATGCCCCGCCCCCCATTCCAGGAACTGCAGCCTCTTCTTCGTGACTCTGCCCTCTGGCCGGGTCACTATGCGGTTTCCCCCTCGGGGGGTATCAAAGTCCTTCCACACGAATAGTCTCAGGCAGTCTTCTCTGGCACTGCCCTAATGGGACCACTTCCCCAGTGGCTGGTAGGGGAACCCAGGCCCGCCCATTACTCCGAGTTCTAGTCCAGGCACCTTATACCTGGCAACTGAGGGCTGTTTTCCCTCAGACCCTGTTGCTCCTTTCTGGACTCCTTCTGGTTCCTCCCACTCTCTGGCTGTACCAGCTCAGACTCCAGCCTGTAACTACAGATCATAAACTCTGTAGCCTCATATACATCTCCCAGGGAGTAACTGCAGACTACCTCCCTGCAGCCCCCTTCTGTTGCCAGCTTCCTGGCTTTATAAACCTGGCCCAGCTCCTCCCACAGCTGTACTTCATCAGCCAATTAGACCATAGCACTCACTGGCTGTCCTCTAGGTGTAGCCTATAAGTTAAGTGGACTAATTTACCCCATCAGGCCTTGTTTGGGGTGGACACCCCGTCACTGGGGAAAGGATCACCGCTTTGTTATCTGATTGTACAACGGCTAGCACAATGGGGCTGGGGCCTCTAAGTGCTACGGCAAAGCAAAGAGATAATAGTAGGATCTGGATGCCTCGTCTCTCAGAATAGACACTGTACACCTTCCAAGTCACATGATGTTATTGATATACACTTCTTCATCACTGTTGCTGATAGTCTGTTCTTGCTGGCAGGGCTACAGAAACACCCACCTTCTGGTATGAATGGGACTCAGATGGAAGCAGCTACATTTATCGACTCCTTTATTCACCACCTTCTCCCTGTCATTGCATTTCCAACAATGCCTGAATTCAAAGCAAATGTGAAACAAACACCGACAGTTCAACCCCTCCCCTCAGGCCAATGACCTTTTCTGGGCTCCTGTTTCTGAGGTCTGAGATTTGCCTTAGCACAGGAAGAGTGAAAGATCCATTGCACAAAGACAGACTGGCTTCTGCTGGCATCACGTTTTTTCCTCCCCAGAGGGGTCTAAAATGGGATGACCAAGCAGCATTGGCACAAAACTCTGGACAGTGGGCCTGAGGAATCCTATGGAGAATGACCCTCAGTATGACATTGTTGGCTCTTAATTCTTAAGCCTGCTTTGGAAGGATTTCAGCAGATCCTATTTAATCACTGCAGTCCCTTCATCTCCTCTGTCTCTGTGGTGTGCAGTGTTACGAATTTTCCTCAGCCCTCTCATCAGCTAGTGTACGGCACCCACCCAAGTATCTCCTCCTAAGAACTGGAATGCTCTCACAGGTTCTTTTCTTCTACAGTATCCAATAAGCAACAGAACGTGGGTGCTTGCTCCCTCTATTTCAAACCAGCAGCCGTACAGACACAGCGAGAGACACATGAATCCACAGAAAGCGCTAGCTCTGCTGTTTAACTACAGCAGTGGGCTGAAGGGATGCACTTTCAGTTCTCAGTGCTTTTAACTCACAATGCCTGGAGTGCTTGTTTACTAACGAGTAGCTCAAATATCATTTGCTTAATTTTCACCCTATGTACACAAGGGGACTCTATTTCTTCCTAACAAAGGGCACAGCTTCCTGCAGGTGTTCTACGAACTCCCAGCCATTGGGTTTCGCTGTGCATAGCATTAAATATTTAAGCGCTTGTCAAAATGTTATAACAATTTTTTTAGTTTTGTTCCATTAGCTGTGTTTCCAAAAGCCACCATTGGAACTAACGAACATTTATTTCTGTTGAATCCAGCTTAGAAGTTATGATCTGAGAAGCTGTGAGACAGGACAGTAAGTTCTGCTGCGGTGTCTATTTTTCCCCGTTACTGCTTGGGTGAGACGCTGCTGGCTTTGAAATATTGTTTTTATTCCTAACTTAGAAAAAATAAAATAAAAGGATTGATTCTGCTGTCTGCTTGATTCTCTATTGCCTGCTAAAGAAGTTACACAGGGAAGCCAAATAACTGATTTTTATGTAAGTTTGGGGTTTGTCATTTTAGATGTCTCACTTAATTTGTGTTAGTCAGTTGCTAGATTCATTCTTTCTCTCCTGATTTGTCCTGAAGTGTGAAATGAGGTATTGTCCTAAAGTCATTTTCATGTCAGCTGGGAATGTGTATATGGCATTACATTATTTTTAATACTATAATATAAGACAAACACTAAAGAAAGCAAGGAAAGAATATATTTGTTCACATTAGGAGATGGGACTATGTGAATAAGTGGTTAGATCAGGGGAATGGAGATTGTAACTCCTAGATTCTTATGTTTATTATTAATACTACAGCCCTCCCAAGCCATATCAGGAGCCTGCTGCGCTAGGTGCTGTACAAATACATAGAAAGAGACAGTCCCTGCCCTAAAGAATTTACAATCTAAATAGGCAACTTAAACAAGGAAGGATGAGAAACAGAGGAGGTAAGTGACTTCCCCTAGGTCACACAGCAGGTCAGGGGCAGAGCAGAACCCAGCTGAGTGCCAGTCCAGTGCCCTACCCCGGGACCATGCTGCCTCTCTACAGCAGGCTGACGTGTCACTATGGGTACGTCACCACTGCAGTAAAACACCCGTGCCTGGCCCATGTCAGCTGACTCGGGCTCACAGGCTCAGGCTGCAGGGCTATGAAATTGGAGTGTAGCTATTCAGGCTCCATCCCAAGCCCCAACATCCACACCGCTGCTTGATAGCTCCACAGCCCAATCCCCATGACCCT
The DNA here is from genome assembly GCF_020497125.1 of Mauremys mutica. Lineage (NCBI taxonomy): Eukaryota > Metazoa > Chordata > Testudines > Geoemydidae > Mauremys > Mauremys mutica. The sequence goes on along the minus strand of NC_059082.1, from coordinate 74,566,754 downwards.
CAGTCAGCTGACATGGGCCAGCCGCGGGTGTTTTATGGCAGTATAGACATACCATCCTGAGTTGGGTAAGAACCAAGGGGAGCTTTTCAAAGGCACCGATAGCAATAGGGGGCTTAACTCCCATTCACTGCCACTATTCCAGTTCATTCTCTGCTATGCTTATCTTAAATCTATGTGACATGCCTGGATAATGCAGTGACTGGAGACCTGAAAATACCAAAGACAGATAAACCTCAGGAAAGTCACTTTCCCATCCTGTGCCTCAATTTACCTCCTCTGTAAAGCAGAGACCATGCTGCTTATCCAGAGCCTTGGAAGGATTAGATTTGTATCGTCAAATGTCCATAAATGCTGATTTCACCACACACGCACAAAAATGTCCATCAATAATCATCGAAATTTGAAGATAGGCAAAGAAAGAAACATGCTGCTTGAGAACTTGCTACCGTGTGATTTAAGGATATTTACTTGGCGTAGTTTGACATGTGATGTTGACAATTTGTGTTTCAACAGGTATAAGGCTTTAACTTTTTGAATCTGTAATTAAAGGATTATTGCAGGACACTCACTATTGTCTGACCACCCTCATCATTTCCTGCAATGGTGACAATTTAAATGGATAAAAATAAAAACTGCTTAAACCCCAGGATTTTGCACAACTGTGAAAACTAATAAAAACATTAAAATGCTTAAAAATGAACTGATATTAAAAAACAAAAAATAAAATTCTGCCAAGCCTGCTTATCCACAGTGCAGGGGTATTAGGAGGTGTAATTATATTGTTTTTAAAAAGTGCTCAGAGATGCTCAGACAAAAGGGTCTATGAGCTTGATCCTTCAGTCCTGATCCACTGGAATCCAAGAGACCTTGTCATCTGTATTCATGAAAAACTCCCAGTAGCTCTCAGGTAACAAGAGATCTAGACGGATTCCGCCACCTGATGGAATTAACAGCTGGTTTGAATGGAATATAAGGTCTTTTTCCTGGGCCTCACGTAGAGCCATTTATTGGTCTAATTTAGGGGAAAGAGGAACATTAAAAGAGCAATTTATTTTCCCAGGAACTTTCAGAGTTCTCAGTTCTCTCCCTTTCTCACTCCTATATATCTGCGTGAGAATAAAAAAGTGTTTCATCCTCCCAGCCCCCTTGTCTTTGTTTTTGATCCTCCGGCAAAGTTGTAATCCCCTGTTTGTGACATCACAGTCAGTTGCTATGGGAATGTCACAAACTCAGCATTATGACTTCACAGCTGGATTATCTAGGAGAAGATGGAGGGCAAGGGAGACAGCACTTGTTTAAACAAAACGTCTTGGGTAATTAGCAAAACTGGCAAGGAAAATTGTGATAAAAACACAAGATAGGAGCATAAATCCATTTTATAAGTATGATCCATTTGAAAGTGATCCCGAGTGAGAAAGAGCTCTTTAATGGCTCTTGCATTCTTAAGTAAACTGAAAAAGTCAGGGAATACAAGTATGAAATTATAGTGATTTGTTTTATTGAGTTTTCACTGGATAATTAAGGCGAGGATTATAAATTGGAACATTAAAGGGCATTGGAACGCTCAGCACTGGTCTCCATTTTAGTGATTCCACTTTTGGATCGGCAACTGATTGCACCTAATTTGTGTATGCAAACAAGAGGTTTCCATGTGCATGTCTGATGCACACCTACGCTTGTGGATTCTAGCTGGTGCACACATGAAGCAAAGTGCGCCAAACCAGGTGCGCCGGGTCTGAAAATGTGCCCCTGTGTGTACACAGACAGCAAGAATGGTAACCAGTGGAAGGTGAAATCTGGTGGCGGTGGCGATTAAGGGTGGCCAGAACCTGACATCACAACATCTGATGGCATACAAACTGTCTCGCTGCTTTTTGTCACTGGCATTTCATCATGCCACATTTAATTAAAGAGGTTGTGTGTGCCCTGCTGCTGCTCATGAGTGGTTTGGATGGAGAAAACTAAAACCAGCTCTGGCTGTCTAAGGGTACATCTATGCTGAAATAAACCACCCTGCAACAGAGAGTCTCAGACCCTAGGTCCACTGACCTGGGCTCACGGGTCTTGCGCTATAGGGCTAAAAACAGCAGTGTAGATGTGCAGGCTCAGGCTGGAGCCCAGGCTCTGGGACCTGCCCACCTCACCAGGTTTCACAGTCCGGACTCCAGCCCAAACAGGAATGTCCACACGGCTATTTTTACCCTCTAGTGTGAGCCCGAGTCAGTTGACTCGGGCTCTGAGACTTGCTGCTGCAGTGTGGACGTACCCTTAAAGTATAAGGGGGAAAAGTGCTGTGAGGAGAACATGTCATGGATGAAATACCTGGTGATGGACCATCACTGTCCTGTGGCTACTATAGAGGGGAACAGTGGGAGAGATCTGAAGAGTAGATCAAACCCAGAGGCGGTAGACATGCCCCCTCTCTAGTGGGGAACAATGAAAGTATTGCTCATTATTCCAGCTCTAATTCCCTCTTCTCATGCTCTCAGAAATTATGCACATACATATCCATAAACAATAAAGAAACATCCACATAGACAGTCACCCCCCTGCACACTGAAGACATTAATAAATAATGTATTTCAGAACTGTATTACCAGTCAGGAAATTACTTTATGTAGTTGCTGGGTGGAAAGCCCCATCCCCAAAGAAAAAAACCATCTCCTCTGTACACAGCCAACATGCTTCCAAATCACACTAAAACGAAACATGGTAGGATGAGCCACACATGTAAACTGAGATGCAATTGGAAGGCGACAGGCCAGGGTAAGGAGTAAACAAAAAGAGGTCTGCACCTAGGGTCCTTGATTTCAAAAGGGAAGACTTAAAAAAATTATGGGACTTACTTAGGGAAGTGGACTGGTCTGAAGAACTCAAGGATCTGAATGCGGAGGAGGCTTAGAATGACTATAAGTCAAAGTTGCAGAAGCTAGCTGAAGCCATCATCCCAAGCAAGGGAAAAATGTGTGGGGAAGGGTTGCAGACCAGGCTGGATGAGCAAGCATCTCAAACTGGTGATTAAGAGAAAGCAGAAAGCCTACAAGGAATGGAAGAGGGGAGGGATCAGTAAGGAGAGCTACCTCTTGGAGATCAGAAAGTGGAGGGATAAAGTAAGAACTTCCAAAAGCCAAGCAGAGTCCGCCAGGGGCTTACCCCGAACAAGCCGCGAACCAAGTTTGGGAACCCCTGCTCTATAGTCATATAAATCAAAAGAAAACAAGGAAAGAAGCAGCATTCAGGATGAGATGGAGATTAAAGTTAATTTATGCATGGCCCATCACCTAAACAAATACCTCAGGAGAGGTATTTCCAGCACCATTATACAAGGCACTGGTGAGACTTCATCTGGAATACTGTGTGCAGTTCTGGTCTCCCAGGTTTAAGAAAGATGAATTCAAACTGGAAGAGGTGCAGGGAAGGGGTACGAGGAGGATCTGAGGAATGGAAAACCTACTTTATGAGAGAAGACTCAAAGAGCCTGGCTTGTTTAGCCTAACCAAATGAAGGCTGAGGGGAGATATAATTGCTCTCTGTAAATACATTAGAGGGATAAATACCAGGGAAAGAGAGGAGTTATTTAAGCTAAGTGCTAATGTTGACACAAGAACAAATGGCTATAAACTGTTTAGGCTTGAAATTGGACGAAGGTTTCTAACCATCAGAGGAGTGAAGTTCTGGAACTGCCTTTCAAGGGGAGCAGTGGGGGGAAAAAACCCCTACCTGGCGTAAAGGCTGAGCTTGATAAATGTACGGAGGGGAGGGGATGATGGGACTGCCTATGATTTGTGGCCCATTAGCAGCTGCCAGTAGCAAAAATCCCCAACAGCCAGAGATGGGACATTAGATGAGGAGGGCTCTGAGTTACCACAGAGAATTCTTTTCTAGGTTTCTGGTTGGTGGGTCCTGCCCACCTGCTCAGGGTCCAGCTAGTCACCATATTTGGGATTAGGAAGGAATTTCCCCCAGGTCAGATTGGCAGACCCTGGGGGTTTATTGCCTTCCTCTGCAGCCTGGGGCAGGGGTCCCTTGCAGGTTTAAAGTAGCATAAATGGCGGATTCTCTGTCTTTAAATCATGATTTGAGGTCTTTATTAATATAGGCCAGGGTGAGGGGTCTATTACAGGAGTGGGTTGAAGGTTCTGTGGCCTGCAATGTGCAGGAGGTCAGACTAGAAGATCGCAATGGTCCCTCCTGGCTTTAAAGTCTCTGAGTGTCATGGCAAAGCTTAGCCCCCTTTCAGCTTAACCCATTTCCTTTCACGTTCTGCCAACTGCCCCGCTCACTAAAACAAAGAGCCTGTTTCGCTGCTCACCACCATGAATTCTTCATGCACCTGTGTGTATCTATGGGGCTGTGTTTGAGTTGATCTCAAGCAGCAAAATCCACAGCTGGATTTCAAACCCCCAACGTTTCCCCAAATTACTCTATAAATTTGGTTCAGCGCCATCTATTATACATTACGCACACTCACAGCCTCCTCCACCAATTTTCAAACAAGGATATCTTAATAGGATGTTCAAATCCCACATTTGGATGCTGAAATTCAGCACTCGGGGAAGAACACTTTACTTATCTGGGTGTTGATTTGGGTTTCTCTAGGTGGGATTTACATGTCCTACTAAGCAGCCCATGTTGGAAAATTGGGCCGACTGGTGGAATCCACTTAGAGTAGATGCAGATATAGGGAACTCTGTTTATAGAAAGTCCAGGAATGTTTCAATGCATTTCAGTGACCAGATCACAATTCCAGTCAGCAATAGTGATCTCCAGTTTAGAGTGATACTGCTCAGTGAAAATTACTTTCAGAGATGGAGTTCCACTGTATGAGTGTTCCCTGAGTCCTACAGACAGACTGACAGGGAAGCCTAAAGGAAACAAACTAAAGCATTACATATTACCTACAAACCATTTGTCCGAGAGAGAAAAAAACAAACACACACACAAAACCAGGTAACAGTTTGTCTAACACAAACCTGATTCTCTTTGACATTTCAATTAGCAGTTCTGACCATCTTGAAGCTGTTAGTTCAGTCTGGGGCCCACCTAGCTGATTAGGGAAGGGAAAGTAAAGAGTTTGCAAGACAGAGTCCTGGTCAGTACCGAAATACGTTTGTTTGTTTGTTTTAAGCAAACCGGTGTGACTGTATTATAAGGCTGAGGAGACACCATCCCCAGCTTGTGATATTTGCTGAGGTGCCAGTTTGCCTTATGTTACCTATTTCCGAGAGATGAGGCAGATCATAGGCATCATCCAAATATCATTGTGGGGGTTTCTTGCAGGCGTTAGTGGCCAAAAACATTCAAAGCTAGAACCTTAAAGCTGGACACCTAAATCCATATTTGGGTACCTACAGGAACGCGACGTGGTTGTGAAAGGTAGCTGCAGCTCCCAGTTCAAGCTGAATGCTCAGCTCTTCTGAAGAAACAGGATGCTTTTATTTAGGTGCCTCCATGTGAATCTAAGCTGTGATTTTAAAGGGCCTGGTGAGTCCGTGTGAGTTTTAAGGCATCTAACTCATTTAGGTCCCTTTTGAAAATGCCAGCTTTAGGCACCTGTGTTTGAAAATGTAGTTCAGTGAGAGCGGCATGCATAGCTCTGTCCATTTAACCTTTACCAGAAACTGTAAGTGGTTTCTAGGTCAGAGGGGCAGCAATTTTAGATGGGATGTTCCATTTGACCTCAGGAAGGTGGTAATGGCAGGGAATGTGCATTGATAATGATGCTGCAGGGAGTAAAGGTAAAGCAGTCTCAGGCATTGGTCTAGAGTGGAATTTTCAGAATGGTCTGCCTTGGTCTACCTCAGGTCCTCCTAGATAAGCACAATGGTCCCTCCTGGTCTTACAATCTATGAAATTCTGCCTCTATTGTCATCAATGGGAGTTTTACCATAAATTCAACTAGGGCAGATTAGGCCAATATCGAACGCTTGTGAAAATGTTGCCGTTAGTTTATATGCCGTTCAGAAATGACAGATACATAAGAATGGCCATATTGGGTCAGACCAATGGTCCATCTAGCCCAGTATCCTGTCTTCCAACAATGGCCAATGCCAGGTGCTTCAGAGGGAATGAACTGAACAGGCAATCAAATGACTCATCCCCTGTCATCCACTCCCAGCTTCTGGCAAACAGAGAATAGGGACACTCAAAGCATGGTGTTGCATCCCTGCCAATCCTGGCGAACAGCCATTGATGGACCTATCTTCCATAAACTTATCTAGTTCTTTTTTGAACCCTGTTTAGTTTTTTCCAGGAGATGTTGTGAAGGCCAAGAGTTCCACAGGTTGACTGTGCATTGTGTGAAGAAATACTTCCATTTGTTCGCTTTAAACCTGCTGCCTGTTACTATCATTGGCTGACCCCTAGTTCTTGTGTTCTGTGAAGGAATAAATATCACTTCCCTTATTCATTTTCTCTACTCCAGTCAAGATTTTATAGACCTCTATCATATCCCCCTTTAGTTCTCTCTTTTCCAAGCTGCAAAGACCTAGTCTTTTTAATCTCTCCTCATACAGAAGCTGCTCCATACCCCTAATCATTTTAGTTGCCCTTCTCTGTACCTTTTCCAATGCCAATATATATTTTTTGAGATGTGGTGTCCAGATCTGCATGCAGTATTCAAGATGTGGGCATACCATGGATTTATATAGTCATTATGATATTTTCTGTCTTGTTGTCTATCCCTTTCCTACCATTCTGTTTGCTTTTTTGACTGTCGCTGCACATTGAGCAGATGTTTTCAGAGAACTATCCACAATCACTCCAAGACCTCTTTCTTGAGTGGCAACAGCTAATTTAGACCCCATCATTTTGTATGTATAGTTGGGATTATGTTTTCCAATATGCATTACTTTGCATTTATCAACATACAGAAGAAAGATCAGCTCTGTTCTCATTGGAGCAGTACTGGTCAACGTGCTTCCCAGGTATTTTCAATGGCCCATTGTCTTCCCCATGAAGAGTGACCACATTTGCTTACATGTTGTATGAGCCAGTTTTAGAGATTCTCTTCAGCGTTCGTTCATGCTGCTATGAACAGCCTCTTTTTGTTGTTGTTGCAACTAACAGGCTTTGTTCCTCGGAGAGGAGGAACGTAGGGTTGGACAACACATAACAGTTTGTACCTGAAGCCGCATCCTTCCTTTCACACCCAGTGGCTGTGAGTATGCGGCAGTCTTTCAGTAACTTTCAAACATCCTGTAGCTGCGGACAGATTTATGTACTGATCATGGTTGGAGGAGCTGATCGAAACAGTGGCGAGAAATAGGATTTTTAATATTGACCTTTGGATGTTTTTTATCCTGATTTTGCTTTCTTTCTTTTTTAATTTTCCTCTACATTTGTATAAATCTGGCTCTTTTTCCTTCTGGTAATATTGTCTTTATTAGAGGCAACTAGTCTAATCCCATACAAATGTCAGCAGGATTCCTGAATCTTGCAACTCCCAGGCTGCACTGGCAGTTTGCTGGGAGTCAGAGGGCCGTACCCAATTTCCAAACAAATTTGCATGCTATTAAAAAAAAACTGCAATGGACCCATTTTTTCTTCCCTCCTAAAATGAAGTCACAGGACATGTTAACACCTCAGTACTAGGATGATTGGAGCTGTAGAAGCATCCAAGATAGGCAGGCAGACTGACCTATTCCTCACATCACATTTTAGAACTCAGTGGGATGTGCTCATTTATCAGGCCCTGCTTTGACCACCTCAAAGGGCGAGAAGATGCCTTTTTCCCTTTAGCATCGTGAACTCTTTCCCCGTTGAAAACGAAGCCGCGAAAGTCTGCAGTGTTGCATTGTTACCGTGAATTGTCAACTGATGATTTTGTGTCTCATGTATACACTGAGAAAGAGGAGCTAATATAATGCAATTTTCCATGTTTAGTGCATTATTACAGTGGCTGCCTCCAGGGCCGGCTCTAGGTTTTTTGCCGCCCCAAGCAAAAAAATTTTTGGCTGCCCCCCCCACCCCCAGACATGAGCACCCCCCGCCCACCAGTGCCCTCCACTCACACCCCCTGCTGCCCCAGCACTGGGCTCCCCCCAAAATGTGGGATCCGCTACCAGCACACTGCAGCCGAGCCCTGGCCCAGCTGCGACTCTGTCCCCATGCGGGTGGAGCTGCTGGGTGGCGCGGAGCGGGAGTACTTCCAGGTGGCAGCACGGCTACGGGGTGGCGCAAAGAACACGGCCCCCTCCCTGGGCTTCGCAGCACTGCTGGTGGCCAAGGTGGATCAGTTCATGCTCACCGCCCTCACCCTCGACATGCTGGCGGCCAAAGACCTGGAGAGCCCCCTGGACCTGCTGCTCTTCAGCCTCACGGTGCCCTGGCCCAGCCCTGGCAGGAGGGAAGGCGAGGATCTCCGGCTGCGGGGCTACCTGCTCAGCACCGACGAACCCAGTCGGCCGCTCACCTCCTCACACACTCCAGGAGCCCCTCGCTGCCATCGCAGCCCGGGCTCGGCTCCAGGGGACCCCGTTTCCCTCCCTCCCCGGCTCCTCACACACACTGGGTAGGGCCGCCCAGAGGATTCAGGGCAAAGCAATTTTGGGGGCCTCTTCCATAAAAAAAAGTTGCAATACTATAGTAACATGTATTTGGAAATGTAAAAAATAACTAGTGAAAATTAATTTGTAATAATTTGAAAATACACCAAATACATTATTTAAAAACATTAATTGCTTTACTGGTCTGTATACATTTGCAATTACAAAATGGGCTGTTGCTGGGTGATGGTGATGGTTGGTGCCAATGAGCTGTCACTGCCTGGAGGTGGTGCTGCTGTTGCCCAGGGCTGGGTGGGGAGCTGGGCTCTGGGGAGTGCCCGGCTCACAGGGGCTGGGCTCAGGACTGTGAGGAGATGGGGTCGGAGGTTGTCTGGCTCAGAGGGGCTCGCCTCAGAGCTGGGGGTCTGGGGTGGGGGGATGGGGTCGGAGGGTGCCCAGCTCAACGGGGCTGGGCTCGGAGCTGGGGGTCTGGGGTGAGGGAGATAGTGTCAGGGGGTGCCCACCTCAGAGCAGCTGGGCTCAGAGCTGGGGGTCAGGGCAGTGGGGGATGGGGTCGGGGGTGTCCGGATCAGAGGGGCTGGGCTCAGAGCTAGGGGTCAGGGCTGTGGGGGGAATGGGGTCAGGGAGGAGTCCGGATCAGAGGGGCTGGGCTCGGAGCTGGGGGTCAGGGCTGTGGGGGGAATGGGGTCAGGGGGGTGCCCAGCTCAGAGGGGCTGGGCTCAGAGCTGGGGGTCAGGGCTGTGGGGGGAATGGGGTGAGGGGGGTGTCTGGATCAGAGGGGCTGGGCTCGGAGCTGGGAGTCAGGGCTGTGGGGGGAATGGGGTCAGGGGGGTGTCCGGATCAGAGGGGCTGGGCTTGGAGCTGGGGGTCAGGGCTGGGCCTGGGGGGTAATGGGGTCAGGGGGTGCCTGACAAACACCTCCCTGAGACCCCCCCAATCCAACCCCCCTTCCCTGGCCCCTGACCGCCCCCCCACACACAGAACCTGTGCCCCCTCCCTGCCCCCTGAGTGTCCCCAGGACTCCCTGCTCCTTAGCCACACCCCCCCCACCCCGGCTGCTTACCCCCGGCTCACCGCGCAGCAGCCGCCTGGCTCCGGAGGGGGCTGAGCTCTTCCCCGCTCAGAGCCGCGTGGGGAGGGGGCGGGGCCATGAGCTCCAGGCTGAGCTCAGCTGCCTCTGCTCGGCCCGGAGCTTGTAGCCTCGCCCCCTGACCACGCGGCTCTGAGCGGGGCGGAGCTCAGCCCCGCCCTCCCCCCCCAGACAAGCTGCTGCTGGGCTGTTTAGGACCCGGGGAAGGAGCGGAGGAGGAGCGGCCCGTCTTCTGCAGCCAGGCGGGGCCGCGCTACCGGTAAGGGGCCATCCCTCTCCCCCAAGCGGAGCCGGTAGCGCGGCCCTGCCCGGCTGCAGCCTTTTGCCGCCCCCTATATTTTGCCGCCCTAGGCAGCAGCTTGTTTTGCTGGTGCCTAGAGCCGCCCCTGGCTGCCTCTGCTGATTAGTTCCTATTTTTCTTGCCATCTCTTCCTGCACAGCCCTTTTATTCTGGCCTGTTTATCTGCATAGCAAGCCACCTAACCATATGGCTGGCGTAGCCGCAAGCAGGCTCAGAACTATAATTTCTCTTCCCTTCAGAACTAAATCTTGCAAACCTCAGTCTCGCTGGTATCACTATTATTTGACTGTATCTGATTTAACAGGAACCAGCCATTATTTTCGTCAGACTTTCTGCCTCAAAAGATAGAGAAAACTAATCTGACTGGAGGATAATGATGGCCCTTGCACTAATGATCCTCGTCATATTTTCTTGTAATGAAGCCAGTGTTAAAACAGGGACTTTCTGTTTACCTGATTCTCTACAGAATTGCAAAACCCTGACCCTTCGGCACATGAGGCTCCCCGCCAGTAAACAATATTGTACTGATCTCCTTAGGGATTCATTTCACTGCCAAATAGCTCAGCACGCTTCCTCATTGTCTTAACTTATTACCCAAACAGCGAATAAACAGCCGGAGCAGAGTCAGTGGCTTTCCAGTAACATGACTTTAACTGATTCTTGCATTCAATGTACCCCTATAAATCAGGAATGTACTCTCTCATTCATAATTATTATTGACGGAAAGGCTTGCAGGAAAGAAATTACCTATCTCATATATATGTTTCTAATCATCCTAAAATATGAGAATGCAACAAATATTTCTTACTGTGCAGTTCTCTTAATACGGTGACAAGGTATTTTCCCCATGTCTAACATCTATGATTTCCATTTTAACTCCCATTTTCCTGCCTCTGAGTGAGCTATTTCACCAGCTAGAAATCATTCACAAAAGCACCACGCAAAATACGAAAAACTCATGGCAAGCAGACCATCAAGCAGCAATTTATTTGTAGGGGTTATGGGGAGCTGAGCCTAGGAAATCCCCTCCCCTCTAAGCTATGTCTTCTCAGGTTCTAAATATCCAACAGTTTCCCAGGCAGGGAATGTATTTTTCCTTCCTCCTCTCTCTATTTTCCTGCAGTTTGCATTATCATTATTTGTTTAACATATTATGACGTGCTATTTGCCTTGATCTGTGGCTCGGAGACCTTTGAGTGCCTTCATCCACCCAGTTAGGAATTTCATAAATGAAACTACCAGGCCAAATTACACCAGTGTAAATTCAGAGTAATTGTACTGAAGTCCATGGAGCTGCTCCAAATGAATACCACTGCAGCTGGGAACAGAATCTGGTTCACTCTTTTCAAGATCTGAAAGATATATTCAGACACTCCAATATCCCCTTTTTTATGGATTTTTTTTTGTCCATTACAAAACATAACCCCACATTTCAAAACTCGTGCATCATTGCCCTGGTGATAGGCACTTACATAGAAGAGACTCGTAGAAATCTAAACAAAATGCTATCGAGGATATGGAGAGTCTGCTACTCTGGGATTAATAGAGACAATAGTCATAGCTTTGATCAATAGGGTTTGGCAGTATTTATAGAGCCTCTGAGTTCACCGCCCTCTGATACCTGTGCACAGCTCCCATTCAGCCCAGCATGAGTTGCATGCAAGTACCCATGGTCAGAATTTAGACTGCATACACCATGTAGGTGAAGTGGGAGAGATTTGGTACTTTTTGTACTAATGAACAAACCATAACATGGTCCCCACTCAAAGCCAAGATATTTAGAGTTATGGATGGAGTGACCCTTTATTTATGGGGTCTCAGAGGAGAGGGGCAGGTTGAGGTTAAGCCACTCAGGGAAGGGACTGTCTACTACTCTGTGTTTTCTACAGTGTCTGTAATGGGGCCCCATTCTTGGTTGGTCTTAAGGCACTATTGTAATAAATATGATTAATACATAAAATAATAATCTGACCCTAACACCGCTCATTAGGCCTCAGTCTTGCAGTGTTTTTAAAAATAGGCCTGACACAAAATCCTAGATATGAGCACCTCAGAACTTTGGATGTGCTCAATTCTGAAACCAAACTCTGCAGTTCATGGCCATGGCCCATTCTTAGAGAAGATCCCCTGTTCCAACTTCTTAATATATGAATAGCAGTAGATAGGCAGGGCAGGGAGGTAATAAAAATGCTTCTCTGTCTTCAGCCTCATTGAAGAAAGGGACCAGCTCTGTATGTTTGTCCCATTTTAATTATTTATCACGTGTATTGGTCAGCAGCTATCTTACTGGGCTTATGCAATGGCCTACATTTTCAACAGTGATTAGTGGTTTTGGATGTCCAGCCTGAGACATCTAAAAGAAGCCTGATTTTCAGAAACTGCTCAGCCCCAGCCCCTTGCAAATCAACCCTTTTAGAGTGTTTCAAGATGGACACCCTAACAATTGAGGCTCCCAAAATCACTAGCCACTTTTGAAAATTTAGGCCATTGGTATCATCAGTGCAATATGACCGAGTGTCAGCAAAAGCACATTTAATTTAGTACAGAGCATGTCCATTCACTTGAATGGGATTTTGCAAGATTAAAACAACAACACTTATTAGGAGTAGTAGAAAGAGAAGGTGGGCGAGGTAATATCGTGCCTTTCTCACCAACAGAAGTTGATCCAATAAAAGATATTACCTCCCCCACCTTGTCTCTCTAATATCCTGGGGCCAACATGGCTACAACAACATTGCATTAGAAGTATTCCAGTAGCACCAGTTGAGATTGGGGGTCTATTGTGCTAGGCACTGGCCAATACCCAAAGTGAGAGAGGGTTCCTGCCCTGAACATTTTATAATCTAGGTAGACTCGAGAGAGACACAAAGGAAGAGCTCGTATCCCCATTTTACAGATGAGAATCTGTGACTAGTCCAAGCTCAGCCAGGGAGTCAGTGTCAGGAGCCAGGAACTGACCTCAGAACTCCCCAGTCCCCATTCACTAAGCTATCCATCCCATCCCATCCCAAACACCATAGACTCATAGACTTTAAGGTCAGAAGGGACCATTATGATCGTCTAGTCTGACCTCCTGCACAACACAGGCCATAGAATCTCACCAACCCACTCCCGTATCAAAACTGTGTCTGAGCCATTGAAGTCCTCAAATCATGGTTTAAAGTGCACCTCTTCAAGGTGCAGAGAATCCTCCAGCAAGTAACCCATGCCCCACACTGCAGAGAAAGGCGAAAACCCCCCAGGACCTCTGCCAATCTGCCCTGGAGGAAAATTCCTTCCCGACCCCAAATATGGTGATCAGCTAAACCCTGAGCATGTGGGCAAGACTCACCAGCCAGACACCCAGGAAAGAATTCTCTGTAGTAACTCAGATCTCATCCCATCTAACATCCTATCACAGGCCATTGGGCATATTTACTGCTAATAGTCAAAGATCAATTAATTGCCAAAATTAGGTTATCCCATCATACCATCCCCTCCATAAACTTATCAAGCTTAGTCTTGAAGTCAGATATGTCTTTTGCCTCCACTGCTCCCCTTGGAAGGCTGTTCCAGAACTTCAATCCTCAAGCACTTCTATTAACGACGCAAAATAGACCAAAGCCCATAAATACAGAGCAAAACCGACACCGCCTAATGATGCAGCATCATTGCAAAGCAGGAAGCACTGCATTTGCTTGCACACACATTTTCTTCCCAAACACCCCAAGACCTGCCCTGACACCTGAGTGCCAATTCTTTTGGCCCAGTGCTCAGCGAGAGAAATCTGAACCAGGGTGAAATATACCCATTTGTGCTGCTCTCTCTGAACCCAGCAGAACCGTAAGTGTTTAGAACAATGGTCGGCGAGGAAAAGATATGCTAAGTTTCAGCTCAATGAGATTTGAAATGGCTAAACTCTTAAGCCCTGACAGTTAAGTTTAGTAAAAGGGAAAAAAGGAATAGAACCCATTGGCAGCTGCTCTTCAAATGTCAGTATCTCTGCATTCTTAGAACACGTTGGTTTTCATTATATCCGGGGAAAAACTCAGACTGAGAGTCACCATTGACTAAACACACCCCCACACCCCCTCTCGGTAAAAAACACTGCAGGGCTAACCTTTGGGGCATGCCTCATCCGGCCCCTTCCCCTCTGCCTCATGCATAGGTAACATGGAGTGGCAGGAATTCACTGTACGACGCCAGTCCTAATGCTGATATCATGGTGGTCAGACCTGGGCATGCACAGGGTCATGGTGGCACATGGCTTGACCATCACCACCCCTGTATGGTATGAGCATGTCTGGATGCTGTCAGCAGCATGCTGGCGCCATGGCGATGCCGGTGATCCTAGACGCGGTCGTATATTTACAGTGTTCAGGGCTCGCAAATTCCAAACCACAGTGGGTTTAAATCAATCCTGAGATCGGGGAGTTCAAACAGAAATCAGAAAAAGGGAGAAATAGATAGAAAATATCTATTCAGCAGGGAAAATAACCAGTCCCTCTTGTTGCCAGTGCAGGACTGAAGCTCTGGGGCTTCCACTCTATTCCTGTTACATGAACAACAAAGCTCACTATCGGGAATTCTATTCTGCCTTCATGTGTCCTTTCTGAATCCCATCCCATCCCATCCTACTCTGTTATTGTCCCCCCGCCCATACACCACAGTGAGTGAGTCCTTTCAATCCCTGGCATTTACAGCCTTCAAACATTTCTACGCTGTTGTCACATCCCCCTACGTCGGCCAAACTATAGCCAGTTAGTATTTTTAGTCTTCCTTCGTAAATCACACTCAGCCACCTCCTGATCCTTTCTCCAGCTCTTTGATCTCCAGCTCTGTTTATGTGATGCCAGAATTGAGTGCAATGGGCCAAATTCATCCCTCAAGTAACTCCACTGAAATCAGTGGATTTCCAAGGACAAATTTGGCCCACCATGTAGGCATTGGGGTGAAATCCTATGTGCATCGGGGCAAAACTCCCATTGACTTCAACGAGACCAGGATTTTACCCCAGATCTGATAGCTTTTCTCTATTACCTCCCTGCTCTGTGAAACGATGCCCTCTCATTATGCAGTCCCAAGTTATTTGGGCCTTTTCTGCTTCCAAGTCAACCTGCAAACTCAAGTCGAATTACCGTGACCAGCTAGCAACTGTGAAAAAACGGGACAGGGGGCGAGGGGTAATAGGCGCCTATATAAGAAAAAGTCCCAAAAAACAGGACTGTCCCTATAAAAACGGGACATCTGGTCTCCCCAGCTCTAATATGCTGTCGACTATCGCCAAGAGGCCTTTCCCAGAACTGCTGCTTCCTATGTATCTCCCTGTCGTTACGGGTATGTCAGCACTGCACAGTTAACTTGGGCTCTTATCCAGGTTTTAGCCTCAACCCCTCTACCATGCACACAGAAAAACCTCTGACCTACGTTTGCAGGGGCTATAAACCCAGGCTAGCTCACAAGGCTGCAGGAGGTGTGCGTGGGTGGGTGGGTGCTAGAACCCAGGCTCCATTTTAACTCAGGCTGGAACCCACCCACTTTGCAGTGAGGATGCAGCTAAATCACTCAAGTGCTGATAGTCCTCTAATACCTTCCCACAACTCCCCCTGAATGACAGACAAGCTCTCCGGCAAAGGACACAACTGACTAGGAAAGAATCCCAGAGCGTCTCAGCACAAACAATCATGGAATATGCCCCCAGTACATCCATGAGTGAGTTCAGGAACAGTAAGGACACCCTGACACAGGTAGGGCGCTGCAAGGTGGCTGCTCACACCCAGGCTAAGCTAACCCAGGCGCCAGTCACTCAGGCTAACAGTGCAGTGTCGATTTAGCCTAAGTAAACGTGTTGCAGATTATTTCCCCACAGATTCGCTACCTTCATTTTTTGTAGCTGTCTCTCACTCGGTTATTTGCTGTTGTTTCTAATCTCTCACAATTCCTTTGCATTGTTTCTCCGTCCAACCGGGTATTTGCAACTCGCCCCAGTGTTGCAGCATCTGCATATGCCATTCAATGTCCTGTTTATTTCCTCTCATCCGTACTGAAGATGTTCAATCAGAGCTACGTGAACGCTGAGCCTGTCATGGCCCCCACTCCAGACACTTCCCCACAATTCAGTACATTGCTAGTCATCATTGCTCTTTGTTTAGGGTCATTTAGCCAGTTTTCAATCCGCACAGCAGTGCTTCTACACAAGCCAATTTGAATTGATTTTTCATGCAAGATTTCATGAGACACAATCTCAAATGCTTTACTAAAATCCATATATATGGTGACAGACCTCATGGCTGCAGTGCCACAGAGTGCTAATACAATGACAATCTAAATAGTGCTTGTTTCTGCTACTCTGGGCTGAGACAACAGGTGTGACAGGGCTGAGACAGTATCATTCTCCCAGGTGTGGACGTGTAGAGATGACCACCGTGAAGTGTCTGCTATTAGAGAAGTACTTAGACGTGAAAGATCCCTTCTGGGAAGATTTTTGATCATGGAGATTCCGTTGGGCCACATTTAAAACAAAAGCTAGGAAAACCTCATTCCCCTGCCAGTACTCTCATTCATTCACGTCTCTACAAAGAGGAAGCGCATCTTCGTCTCCTGATAAGGCCGTTGCTTATCCTAGTCTGTGCTTTGACTCTGCATCGCTTTGGCGCCATAATAAATTGGGATAAATAGCAGTGGGACAAAACCTAGTCTCCTTGAAGATCTCTGAATTTTTTATTATTTTTTTTTGGGTGGGGAGAAGACAGAAGAGATTTTGAAGCCCTGGTTCTGAAGCAGCCCCTGTGCTTTTTGGTTCCAGGAGACCCTGATTTCTGGTCCTTGTTTGTTTGTTTGCAGATGGATATCTCCTGGGATTAACTGTTCTCGAAGTATTTCAGCTCCCCCAAGGCCAGGCAACAACTAACGCTGAAATAGTCATCCGCAAGCGGAAGAGCATGGACGATCCAAGCAAATCACCCCAGTAATTTCTGCTGTGCTTACTGTAGACCTGCAGCCTTTTTCTGCCTGCATAGCCACTGCACTGGGCAACGGGTTCAAGGTTACTACTACACCCCATAATCAACTGCAGCTAGGAAGCATTTCTCACCACAAACTGCTGTATGAGAACACAAGCACTGAGGTGGTCAAGTGCCAGTCAAATAGTACAGATAGAGAGAAACGACAGTCACTGCACAGTGGGTACCACTTGTCACTTTTGTACCTTCCCCCACAGGTAGTTTGCTGCTGGGGTCTCACAGACCTTTCAGAGGTGCGATCATCATTATTGCTAAGTAGTTTGATGAGATCACAGCCCCCACTGTGCTAGGCACTGTACACACACAGCAAGCGACAGGCTTAGTCCCAAAAAGCTTGCAATCTAACAGAGTGGGAGGGGAAACAAAGTCAGGGGAAGTAATTTGCCCAAGTTCACTTAGCAGGTCAGTGGCAGAGTTGGGAATGTCTGGGGAACCTGTAATGATAATGGAATGATAAATGATCATGTTATTGCACGAGTCCAGGAGTGGCGTTTCCCCTGAGAATGCTGTCACAAAAGGGAGGAAAGGGGGATTTATTTAGGCGCTAGGCACCCTGACACCTCATTATTGATCCAATAAAATATCGCCAGCATTAAAAAAACCATTTCACACCTACAGAACTTTTTTTCCATCCCTTCATCGTTACGGGAAGCATCGCCTTAGGCCTCTTCACAAACCGTATGGCACAGATTTTGCAGCGTGCCTCGCAGGTCATCAAATCTGGGCTATTTTAGACCAAGTAGGGGAGCAAGTCCCAAAGTCCTGGAGCCCTCACACAGAATGACTTGCCTGCCACCCAGTTTTTTTTTAAACTTGGGGGAGGGGACAGGAAATCCATCTCAGTCACCCTCTGCCGGCCACATCACAGGGCAAACACTCCGTTTATGGTATCGCCAGTGGAGATATGTACCAATCCGAGGAACAGGTTTACTTAGAACATTGAAATTATCAAGCCTTCTAAACTGCAAGTCCAATCAGAGACTTCATTGCTAATTTAAGGGACGTTATCGCCATCTCCTGAGTCTAAGACAAGCTCGTGTGACAGGCACCACCTCATTCCCCATAGTCTCCGGCCTCAACATCAGGAAAGCCGCTAACCCTGGAATAAACTGAAGCCCAGAATCTTGTTTTTAAACCAACTGCTATACAAGGCTAGGAGGTGCAGAGGAGCTTAAGGGTGTTAGGAGCAAGAAGATGACTAGTGGTTAGGATCTTAGCCTAGGATTCAGGTCCAATTCTTTGCTTGGCAGCAGACTCCCTGTGTGTCCTTGGACAAGTCACTTAATTTCTCTGTGCCTCAATTCTCCATCTGTACAATGGGGATTATAGCATTTCCCTACCTCATAGGGGTGCTGTGAGGAGAAATACATTAACGACTGGGAGGCACTCAGATACTGCAGTAATGGGACCATATTAATACCATAGCTAGTTAGCTGGGTTCCCAACTCCCACTGAATTTCAACGGTATTTGGGCATCTCACTCCCTTTGGATCCTTTCTGATTTTTAAACATATCTTTGTTTTTTAAATGATTTCCAAGGAGAGCAAATGGAGTCCATGGAAATCACAGGGTTAGCTCTGTAGAGGATATTATCAGGCACACAAACCAGGTGCATCTTTTCTTCTTCCTTTCATCGTAAGTGCCAAATTCTCAAAACACAATGCTCTTTGTAAAAATTGCAGCTACCATAAAAAAAATGTACCTGCCGCAGTAGGGCAAAACAAATGAACGGAGGGTGAAAATAAATAGGCTCCTCTGGTGTCTATAGGCAGGAGATGTTGTCTCCCTTAGTACTTCATTATTTTATGGCCTATACGGAAAGTATTGGCGTTTCACCACTTCAGACAACTCCATAAAATATGAGCACAGAGGCTAAGGCAACCCTGGAGGACAAGTGAAGACCATTCCTGCCCCCTCTTGATTTACATGCATGCCAGCTTGTGTTCTCTGCTGGATGTATATTTCCCCTGGTGAGAGGCTGCTGAGCATGTAAACACGTAAGAACAGATTTGCCTCTAAGAAGGCTTTCAGTGTCTCTGTACTTTACTATGGATCACCAATGGGATCACAGGGAAACAACTCTTTTCATTGTTGTTACTTCCCTGTGTTGTGGTAGTGCCAGTCATGGACTGGGATTCCAGTGGGCTAGGTACTGCACAAACACTGATCAAAAAAGACAGTCCCTGCCCCAAAGATCTTACAATCTAATTGGCTACCTCTCCATTCCTTATGTTCCCTGAGCGTATTGCAGAAGAAGTCCAAAGAAACGAGAGTGATTCCCATGGGTCATTATAGGCCAGGTACTATGTTGGCATATTTTCCCTAAAATTTTAGAAAACTCTTTGCCAAATGATTATTCACCTAGACACTAAGTATAACCAAAATTTTGTAATTGCAAAAACAATGTACAATGGCCATTTCCAAGGCAAACTGGTTTAATCCATTGCATTGTACATTTTCCTGAGTGTATCAAATATCACAGCTCAGATGTTCATCCATTCTGAGCCATTCTGTAGTGCAATGGGCACTTATCGCTGCCTTTAGCAGCCAGCTGAGTATACCTCAGCACAAGGCGCCTGGAGGGTGTGGTCATGAGTGGGAGGGACAAGGCCAGAGTGCTCAGTGCTCTGCACAATTCTCAGCCAGTGGAGAGATTCGTAGGGAACTGCTCTAACCAGTGCAACCTGGAGCAGTCTTTAGGCTGCTCTAAGCTATGCTGAAGGTTGTTTTGGTCTCCAGTAAGGCCAAAGATCAGGGGAAATATAAATGTGGCGTATGGCACAAGTATGCATTTAGATCAAGTGTGATCTTAAGCACAGCTCAGGACTGAGATTCACATATTGTCTAATATACATCATATAGGGCTGGATTCTGCAAAGTACTTGGCTCACATGCTTAAAATTAGGCCTGTGATTATCACATGACTCACATGCTTATGTACTGACCTGAATTGGAGCCTTTGACTGTCTGCTTATCATAGCCAGGGCTCTCAAAACATTTTTTCTACATTTTCAAATCCCGCACACACACCCCTTTCTTTTCCCCCCAGGACAAACAGCCAGCATTTTTCAGCCGGTCATATTGGACCTACTGTTGTACTCCGTTAATGCAATTAATGGTAGGTCACATCCTTTTCAACCACTTTTTTGTAGCAAGAACAGCTGTATTATGATACACATGTTCTTACCCACCAATGTCTTCCAACTATGGTACAGTTGTGTACCTGGGAGGTCCATAACTGGTGGCATAATGGTCATTTTTAAAGAACCATTGATAATCACATTCAGCATCTTTGTCAGGATCACTTGCAAAACAAAAAACACTGATCTAGACAACTTTACAGAAGAGATAGTTAATCCCAGTGGTGCACATTATATGATGAATATACTAGAAATCCTAGACCATGTATCATGTGCTTCCCTGGGATTAAATATCGCTTCAATCAATGCTGCTGTTCACAGTACAATGCAATAGATGGTTTCTCTAAGTAATGCTGGAGTTGAGTATTGTTTTACTATTAATCATTAGCTACATGCAGAGCATCTGAATTCTATGGCAATTTCCGAGATGGGGGGTAGAGAATTTTGAGGGTGATACGTATAGTCAATAAAGCATGTTTTGTAATGCTAATACTGGCCACAGAACCCACTATGAGGTAGAGCACTCCAGTGATCCTGGATGCTCACAGTATGCACAAAGGGTATGATATTACACAGCGCTAGGCTGGGAATACCAGTAAGCTATAGACTCCTTTCGGCAGTGATGCTGTGAACTGGTTGAAGGAAACCATATCATCATTTATAAAGCAACAGAGGCATAAATGGTGCTTTACAAGCATGTAGGAAGAAAAGATGCATGCCTCAAGGAGCTTACAAACTAAGTGGGATTGATTATGCGATCTAAGAGTGAAACACTCACCCTACTGAAGTCAATGGTAGCTTTGCTATTGACTTCAATGGGGCCAAGATTTCACCCCAAGTGTTTTAATCCCTTGGCAATAGTTGACCGATGCTGCCCTCAGAACCAGGCAGGGGGTTATTGCTTGACCTGAGAGGTAAGGTGAGGGTTGTGTTGGGACCCAGCAGGAGTCAAATGAGGCACAGAGGAACATGGGTAGTGGTCAGGGGTAGAACGTTGCTGTCTGTATGGGCACTATTGACCAGTAACAGTGAAGAGCACTGGGACCAGATCCTGCAAACTGGAGTATGGAGCTACATTGTGTACAAATAGTGTGAAAAATCACATACACGGATATTGTATTGGGCTCTCTCTCCCCCATTAGCACGTGAGTGTGGGAGGGAGAGGCTGAGAGAACAGGATTGAACCAATATGTTCTTTTGGTGGATGGTGGTCCACCAGCCATAGGGGAGGCAGGTACTGCTGGATTACAGCTCTGGCTCCATTCAGAGTTTGGAGTTTTAGACGACATGCCCTGACCTCATTCCACTGATGCTCCAGTGTATATTTAACAATGGGGCACTGGCCACCACCCACTCTACTGAAGGTGTGTATATGGGAAAGAGATGAATACATACGTGTACATGTGCGGGTGTATGGTTAATAAGAGTGAGGCAGTGTGATGATCTAGTGAGCAGAATAAGAACCAGGAACCCTTGAGCTCTCAGCCTAGCTTGTGGCCAAGCCGCTCAGTTTCTCTGTTCCCCTAAGGGTATCGAGAAGATTAAAATTTGAAATAAATATGGCCTGGTGTAGCTGTGCGTTGAGTGCTGGACAAGGAGCTCCAGCTCAAACGTTCTCAATTTACGAGTCAAGAGAGGGTTCTTCCTAACCATCACCCCTGCAAACTGAACCTGGGCTCTGCCAGTCACACTGGCTTCTTTTGAGTGAGCGATGACTGATCTGCAAGCTAAATCCCTGTCCTTGATTCCAGCTGGGTGTCCCCCAACGTTTTCCATAGGGTCACTCAAGTGTAAGCAAGGATAGGGTTGGAACGTAGCTAAAATTTCTGGTGATGATGTGTGAGCCAGAGGAGAATTCAATTCTCCCTCCCAAAGTGGCATTTACCGTGTGGGGTTAACAGCTGTAAAAAGTACCAAGAACTTTTGTTACCAGACTAAGCAATTTAGACTCTACTCAACAGATCTGCTTTTTGTGTATAAGGAGGTATCATTTTTAGACAGTCCCTCATCAGAACAGAATCACACTTTAAATGGGTTTGTATCTGTAACATGCTATAAAGGTGCTAAGTGTTATTATTAAGCAAGCTGTGCCTCTATCTGGCTCCTTATAACAAAGGAACCTTAAAGGCAATAAACAATAGGTCAGTCTTATTTAGTACCTTTATATTTCCTTCAGTGTGTACCCACTACCAGCACTAATTTGGAGGGTATTCCCTAACTTTATCGGTCTGCCCTGGCATAGAGCAGACTATTTTAAGTATATATATAGCGCCACTGTTGCCATAGTATCTTCCTGCCTGGCAATCTTTAAAGCATTTATCCTCACAACACCCTTGTGAGGGAGGGAAGTGTTGTGATCCCCATTGTACAGATGAGGAACAGAGGCACAGAGAAGCCGAAGGTCACACGAAGTCTGTGGCAGATCAGGGAACCATGGTCTCAGCGTTCCATAGGCTGGACCATCTTTCCTCTCATATATATAGTGTATGGCTGTGACAGTCTGGGGGATGTGTGTGTGCAATTATGGATTCCATGTGGTTTTATGAACACTGTTTGTACTTGTAGCAGTCATTCTGAATTAGATCATCCGTTTGGTAGCAGGAACCCGGCATGCAGTGAGGAGCTAAGTCCGGAAAGGTGTGACAAAGCAATCAAAAGCTCCTCAGCCTTGAATGGCTCTCACCTGCTTCAACAAGGAGGTTTCTGCTAGTAGGGCCTTTGTGTAGATTAGCTTTTCACGTAAACCTGCCTGGAGAGTAGCTGGGGCGGGGGGGGGTTGGGGGGGGGACTTGGAATCCTTCTATGCCTGAGCACATGCCTGGAAGAGCTGGTGCAATTTTTCTCCAGCTGACAAAGTGTCAGAGCCTGCTTTAAAAAGAGACATGCTGTAAGCCAGGAGAGCCATTCCAAAGGAGTGGGGACAGGAGGGGCTTTGGCACTCCATCCCCTAAAGATACTGACCAAACCCAAGGACTCTCAGGAGTGGTGAAGACTCAGACCTGGTCTACACTAGGCGTTTAAATCGGTTTTAGGAGCGTAAAACCGATTTAACGCCACAACCGTCCACACTAGGAGGCACCTTATATCGATTTTAATGGCTCTTTAAACCGGTTTCTGTACTCCTCCCTAACGAGAGGAGTAACGCTAGTATCGGTATTACCATATCGGATTAGGGTTAGTGTGGCCGCTGATCGACGGTATTGGCCTCCGGGCGGTATCCCACAGTGCACCACTGACCGCTCTGGACAGCATTCTGAACTCGGATGCACTGGCCAGGTAGACAGGAAAAGCCCCGCGAACTTTTGAAATTCATTTCCTGCTTCCCCAGCGTGGAGATCTCATCAGCACAGGTGACCACGCACAGCTCATCAGCACAGTTAACAATGCAGTCTCCTGAGAATCGTAAAAGAGCCCCAGCATGGACTGCACGGGAGGTACTGGATCTGATCGCTATCTGGGGAGAGGATTCAGTGCTAACAGAACTGCGTTCCAAAAGACGAAATGAAAAAGTATTTGAAAGAATTTCTAAGGCTATGACGGATAAAGGCCACAGCAGGGACTCAGTGCAGTGCAGAGTGAAAGTTAAGGAGCTCAGACAAGCCTACCAGAAAATCAAAGAAGCAAACGGAAGGTCAGGGGCAGGTCGAAAAACATGCCGCTTCTATGCTGAGCTGCATGTAATTTTAGGGGGCTGCGCCACAAGTACCCCACCCCTGATCGTGGATTCCGAGGTGGGGGTTGTAATCTCTGCCATGTCTGAGGATTATGCAGACGGGGAAGATGAAGATGAAGAAGAGGAGGAAGACCTAGCAAAGAGCACACAGCACTCCGTGAGCCCCAGCAGCCAGGAGCTTTTTATCACCCTGACGGAATTACCGTCCTCCCAGCCCTCACAAGCCACTATCCCAGACAATGACGCCATGGAAGGGAGCTCTGGTGAGTGTACCTTTGCAAATAGCAAACATTGTTTTTTAAGCAAGCCTTTTTTAATGATTGATTTGCCCTGAGGACTTGGGATGCATTCACAGACAGTGTAGTTACTTAGAAAAGTTTGTTAACATGTCCGGGGATTGAGAGGAAATCCTCCAGGGACATCTCGATGAAGCGCTCCTGTAGGTACTCCAGAAGCCTTTGCAGAAGGTTTCTGGGCAAGGCAGCCTTGTTCCGCCCACCATGGTAGGACACTTTACCACGCCATGCATGTAGCAAGTAATCAGGTATCATTGCGTGGCAAAGCATAGCAGCATATGGTCCCGGTGACTGCTGGCATTCAAGAAGCATCCGTTCTTTATCTTGTTCTGTTATCCTCAGCAAAGTGATACCGTTCAGGATAACCTGGTTAAAAATCAGGAATTTAAGTAAGGGGGGTGGCCATTTTTCTACTGGGTTCATGGACTGCATCAGCTTAAAAAAAAAACTTTCCTGCACGTAGCGAAGCGGGGGGAGGGGAGGAGTGAAATGCCGATGATCTTTTCTGTGTTTGGTCACCGGCGATCTTCCCCAAGGTACCAGACACGCAGTGGGTGGGGGGTTGGGGTTGGGAAGGTTGTTGATTAGCAGGGAGCTAGCGTGGTATTAGCCATGCGTTGGGGGGGAGGGGTAAATCACTACAGAAGCCGAAAGACAGTGGCTTACCATGGCCACATGCAAGCTGAATTCTGATGCCTGGACCTGTGTCTGTGAGATCTGTAACTCCAGAGCTGCAGGCACTCACTATTAAGATGAAAAATGCGACCTTGTAGGGAAATCACATGTGCTAGGTGAATAGTGCTGTTCACTGTGAAAGAGTATAACCATTGTTCTGTAAAATGTATCTTTCTAAATATTTATCTCCCTCATGCAGCTGCAAATTTTTCAACCATCCCTCCTCCATCCCAAAGGCTAGCACAGATAAGGCGGAGGAAAAAGAAGACGCGAGATGAGATGTTCTCGGATATTATGGAAGTTACACGCAATGAAAGAGCTCATCTGAATGAGTGGAAGGACGTGGTTTCAAATTACAGGAAAGAGGCCAGTGAACGTGAGGACAGGAGGGATGAACGTGAGGACAGGAGGGACAACCGAGATGAGAGGTGGCGGCAGGAAGACCGGCAGGAAAATCAGCGGTGGCGGCAGGAAGATCAGCGGTGGCGGGATGCAACTCTGGGGCTGCTGTGTGATCAAACTGACATGCTCCGGCGTCTTGTGGAGCTTCAGGAACGGCAGCAGGATCACAGAGTGCCGCTGCAGCCCCTGTATAACCACCCTCAACCCTCACCATGTTCCACATCCTCCTCACCCAGACGTGTAAGAACGCGTGGGGGGAGGCTCCGTGCACCCGCCCACTCCACCCCCGTGGACAGCCCAACCAGAAGGATGTCGTTACTGTGAATTTTTTTTTTAATGGCCTTCTCCATCCCTCCTATCCTCCTCCCAAACCACACCCTTACTTCTCTCCCTCTTTTTATAATGAATCAATAAAGAATTCATGCTTTTTAAATGAGAGTGACTTTATTTGCATAAGTAAGCTGTACTCGAAGGGGGTGGGGGAGTTGCTTACAGGGACTGAGTCAATCAAGGGGGTTGGGTGTTCATCAACAAACAGTCACACTGTACCCTGGCCATTGATGAAGCTCGTTTTCAAAGCTTCTCTGATGCGCACCGCTTCCTGGTGTGCTCTTCTAATCTCCCTGGTGTCTGGCTGCGCGTAATCAGCGGCCAGGTGATTTGCCTCAGCCTCCCACCCCGCCATAAAGGTCTCCCCCTTACTCTCACAGAGATTGTGGAGAATACAGCAAGCAATAATAACATAGGGGACATTGGTTTGGCTGAGGTCTGAGCGAGTCAGTAATGTCCGCCAGCGCGCCTTTAAACGGCCAAATGCACATTCCACCACCATTCTGCACTTGCTCAGCCTGTAATTGAACAGATCCTGACCACTGTCCAGGCTGCCTGTGTATGGCTTCATGAGCCATGGCATCAAGGGGTAGGCTGGGTCCCCCAGGATAACGACAGGCATTTCAACATCCCCAACTGTTATTTTCTGGTCTGGGAAGTAATTCCCTTGCTGCAGCCGTTTAAACAGAGTAGTGCTTCTGAAGACGCGAGCGTCATGAACCCTCCCTGGCCATCCCACGTGGATGTTTGTGAAACGTCCCTTGTGATCTACCAGTGCTTGCAGCACCATTGAAAAGTACCCCTTGCGGTTTACGTACTGGGTGCCCTGGCGCTGCGGTGCCAAGATAGGGATATGGGTTCCATCTATCGCCCCCCCACAGTTAGGGAATCCCAGTGCAGCAAAGCCATCCACTATGGCCTGCACGTTTCCCAGAGTCACAACCTTTCGTAGCAGCAGCTTAGTGATTGCTTTGGCTACTTGCATCACAGCAGCCCCCACAGTAGATTTTCCAACTCCAAATTGATTCCCGACTGACCGGTAGCTGTCTGGCGTTGCAAGCTTCCACAGGGCTATCGCCACTCGCTTCTCTACTGTGAGGGCTGCTCTCATCTTGGTATTATGGTGTTTCAGGGCAGGGGCAAGCAAGTCACAAAGTTCCATGAAAGTGCCCTTACGCATGCGAAAGTTTCGCAGCCACTGGGAATCGTCCCACACCTGCAACACAATGCGGTCCCACCAGTCAGTGCTTGTTTCCCGGGCCCAAAATCGGCGTTCAATGGATAGAATCTGCCCCATTACCATCAGGATCTCCAAAGCGCAGGGGCCCGCGGTTTGAGAGAATTCTGTGTCTACGTCCTCATCACTGTCATCGCCGCGCTGCCGTATCCGCCTCCTCCTCGCCTCGGATTGAAGGTCCTGGTTCACCATAGACTGCACTAGAGTGCGCGAGGTGTTTAAAACATTCACGATTGCGGTATGGAGCTGAGCAGGGTCCATACTTGCTGTGCTATGGCGTCTGCACAGTTCACCAAGCAAAAAAAGGCGCGAAACGGTTGTCTGCTGCTCAGGGAGGGAGGGGTGAGGCTGTACCCAGAACCACCCGCGACAATGATTTTTGCCCCATCAGGCACTGGGATCTCAACCCGGAAATGCCAAGGGGCGGGGGAGGCTGCGGGAACTATGGGATAGCTACGGGATAGCTACCCACAGTGCAACGCTCCAGAAATCGACGCTAGCCTCGGACCATGGACGCACACCACCGATTTAATGTGTTTAGTGTGGCCGCGCGCACTCGATTTTATAAAATCTGTTTTACAAAACCGGTTTATGCAAATTCGAAATAGTCCCGTAGTGTAGACGTACCCTCAGAGAGGAGATAACTTGTAAACGGTGCAGGAGAGTTAAGTTTGTGGGTTTAAGAAGTCCCTTTGCAAAGTCCGTGTTCAATACTTTACCTGACACGTGTCCCCAGAGAGTTTAACTATACAGCAGAAGGCCCACTAGGGTGGAGCCCTGGGGAAGAGTATGCATAAGCTACTAGGGAGACAGGACATTCAGCACTAGTCTTGGGGCTTAAGGTAGTTCGACTGCAGAGAATCATATCCCAGGGAAGGCCAGACAGAGAATCTGCATGCCAGGAGTGTGGACAGAGACAGAGACAGAGTCTGGACTCTGCCTAGACACAGCTGGCTTGGAAGCACATGGGATCCAATGGTTGGGTCCAATATAGCAGACTGGTGACTGTCCACACACTGGTCTTAGTCAGGTATAGCCCTGGTTGTCTGGGAAAAGTCATTAGACCTATAGATAAAACACATATTTAATCAAACCAAATTTAGTGTCAAGCTGTGCATTCAGTTATGAGACTAAATGTTTGAAGCCAAATCTTCAGTTTATGTAAATCAATTTGACTCACTGACCCTGATTTATACCTACTAAGGATCAGAAGAACCCCCCTTGATTTGAAATCATAGCACACAAGAATAGCGTGTTCCTTGAGTGAACTTCCTTCTTTATCTTCGCTTCCCTTCCACTTTCTGATGATTGGCAGAGCACGTCTAGCTTATTTATGCTGCAGATATTGACTTATGCAGCTTTTTCCCCTGTGGTAGATTTTGGGGGTGAGTTAATTTACTCAAGAGAACAATTTAAATATTCCCATCACGTAGGTTTGCCAGAAAGCCTTAGACACTTGTTGGGTATCTAAGGGCAGGATTGCACATGGAACATATCATTGTATACAGGCAGGTTTCTGAAGCATGAAATCCATATTTAAATTTTGCACATAGGTTTCTGACTTCTTATAGCTCTTAGTAAGAGCCGTATCTCAGTATTTGCAGCTGGAGACACCTTTAACAAAAATCTTCAGCTCCTATTGATCTGGAAAAATTCATGCATTTCTACTCTCATGTAAGTATAGGCCTGGTATTCACAGCACTTCCCACTAAAGTGCAATACAGTAGGTGATAAGCCCTGAATCACTCATTGCTAGGAACCCTACACTTCAGTAAGAATGGACAGAATTAGGATAAAAAAATACCCTTAGACTCTAACTAACCACTTTAGCTGCTGAAGATTACAGAATCCCATTTTAGTGATATCAGAGTGCATTTTCCACAGCAGAAATGGGAAACATCTATTTAATCCTGGCTATAGAAAACCAGTAAAACTAGGTATTTTAGGAGCAAGAAGGAATCTGTGCAGTTTCTATATCCATTTTGTTTTAGACTTACAAGTGTGTTTTATAAAGGTAGATTTTATCATCTAAATATATAGATATACACACATTAGGCCAAATTCTCCCCCATTTATACCAGAGTGACCTTATTAATCTCAGCGGGGTTGCGCTGGTGTGGCAGAAAGAATTTGGCTCATTGATTGTACCTTGTTGGTACACTTTTGAATCCAGGAGTTTGCTTAATATAAAAGCTTTCTCTGTCATAAAATTTGCATCTCATCAGCCTGCATCACCAACAGCTCCCCAGAAACAAATAAAAAGAATCATCGTAATTAAATGCCAGCAGAATGCTCAATGCTGTACAGATGATGGCGGATGACACAGTCCCTGCCCACACTGAAGGACCGAATCCTGTGACGTTCGGAACACCTCCAACCAGGTGGTGGGCAACATCAACCCCCACTGACTTCAGGGTGCTCAGCACCTCTCAGGATTGGGCACAAAGGGCTCATCCTTTAGGGGACAAAGCTCCTCATGAGGACCTGCAACTCCCATTGAAATCAACGATGCAAGATGTTGAGCATCGCTTTTTGAGGGATGCCAAGCACCCTCATCTCCCACTGAACTCCGTGTCAGTCAGGGTCGCTCGGGAGTGTACGCTAGTTAGTCAGACAAACCATTTCAGACACAAAATGACAGGAGGGAGGGTGACCTCTTAGAGCACGGCAAGTCGCTTTGTTTTGTCTAGTAGGTCCATCAGAGCCTGTTTACTGAGGCGGGCAGGCATTGATGGGCTTGGTAGAAGACCTGAATTTTAAGGAGGAGGGATCTGAATGCAGGCCAGCAGTAGGAGGAAGCTCCTGGCACAAACTGCAGCATGGCAGAGCAAAAGGGCAAGAAGGGGAGGTGGGAGATACAAAGGCAGAGATCTAGGGTCGGAGTATGACTACACTGGAAAAAAGCTATGTTCTTAACTCGGGTTAGCAGCAGGAGTTCAAGCCTATAGGGCAGCTGGGGTCAAACGCAAGCTTCTAACCCAAATCAAAAGCCCAGTTGCTCTGTATTCACTGCTATTTTAACTCCAGGTAGCGAATATGGGTAAGCTAAGCCCAGTTAGAACACACTTTTCTTTGCAGTCTAGACATACCTATAAGCAAAAGAGTAGCGCAGGGCCTTGGACAGGAGATGAGGCGCTGGAACCGGATGATGTGGAAGAAGAGAAGAAACCAGTGGAGGGATCTGAAGAGGAGATAGACATGTCCTGGCCAAGGAACCAGTCATTCAGTGGGTCACCCGGCTTTTGTTCTTCACTATGAATACAGTGGATTGGATTAAACCAAAAAGTTACTTTTGCTAGTGCACCATATCCACAGGACTCTGCCATTTGCTCATCACATATGCATGCATATTACGATCTTCATTCTGGGCTCCTCCACGGATGAAATATTTAAATGGTTTATACATAACTATCCATTCTCATTTAACTGAGTCATAGTCACACATAAATCTGACTTCATTTTACTTTATCTTCCTTCCTTTTTTTTTTTTTTATATTACTCTTCCGTCCTACAGTCTCACCACTGTGGGCTCTGATGAGATGTCATAGGCTAAGCAGCATGGCCCAGTCAGTATGTGGATGGGAGACCTCAGAGGAAACCCAGATGCTGCAAAATAATGAAATGGCTCTCGCCTCTGTGTCAGTATTGAACCAGTGCCCAGTCATGGTGTTTGGGGGCATGGTGTGATTGAAGGTGCCATCACGTGGAAGGGGTGTAATACCACGGGTAGTCATTTAAGAGCCCATGACAATTTTAGCAAAGGCATCCTGGCCAAATTTCATTGTAGGGAACTCTATTTTCCATGCCTAAAAATTACCCTGCAGTTTCAATCAGTAAAATATTCTTCACCACATGCCCTGATCCACTGGTATTGTCACTGAACAATGCTGTACAGCTCCTACATTCCACCCCACAAGAGAGTAGCTGCATTGTAGTGGTTAGTGACATTGTTATGAGAGCAAGTGCAGGAGAAAGCGCCAGTCTGTAGAATGCTTTAGGAGGTGAGGTGCTGTATAAGTGTCCGTTTTCCTTTGCTAAATGTTATGAACTGATATAAGGGGGAGAGGAGGTGGACTCATACTAGAGTCATGGAGTACAAGGCTGGAAGGAATCACCCAGATCATTTGATCCAACACCCTGTATCTAATGGGAAGGGCCCCAGAGAATTTCCCACCCCCCATCTTCACCGTGATGCTTAGACCTAGATGTTCCAATGAAGGCTACACTGAGTTCATTACACGTACGCTGATCTAAGATTATTTTCTGTTAAGCAGCCCTGGCTGAATCCCACAATAGCAAACAATTCCCCAGAAATGTTACTGACTTGTAAGTACTTTTATTGCTATGGTTTCAGTGATGCATTTACGGGCACAAAGCCCAGCTGTATACAACTTAGGGTTTTGAATGCAGAAAACCCACTATTTCTGAATAATGCCAATTTGTGGTTTACGCAGCATAATTCTCCTTATGTCAGCAGAAAGGAAGCTCTTTACCATTGCTAACCTTGTGCCTTAGAAAACCTAGGGGATTCTTGACTGGACTTCTTACTTCATGGCTTCATTTTCTAAACCTTCTTCAAAATGCAGATCAGATTAAAGGAGAACAGTAAGGCAATGAGCACGTATAGATCACTCACGTCAGCGAGAAGTGACATGAGCAAAGCACTGGAGAATGTGTTGTAGGAAATAATCATAAATTGGCAAAAGGATTAATCAGAGGAGCAAGAGGGTCCATCCAGCTCTAATTTCTGTTATTCCGCATAGCGCTGCAGAGGTTCTGACATTATATCCAGGGATGACCAAGGCGGATGGAGAATGCAGAATATTGGGTGGGGAGGGGAAGATCTCTTGCTCACTGGTCTACAGAATCATAAAGCTGAAGAGCCACTCTAATAGTGTCCATGTTAGTGTGTGCACATATAGGCTCTCTCTACACGGCTCACAGTACCAAGCCACATAGACAGGCTCCTGGTAGTGGTCTAAAAATAGCTGGGTAGACAGCGCTCTGACATTGTGGCTTGATCTGGTGTTTGGGCACTGAAGCCTCCTCCCTCCCTAGGCTTCAGAACCAGAGCCACAACTTCAAAGCACCGTCTACACAGCTATTTTTAGTGCTAGTGTGAGCTCTGCAAGCCTAACTCTATCAACCTGGGCTGGGAGGTTTGCTCCCACGCGGGCTGTGTAGACATATCCCTATCGGCCTCAGTTTAGCCCGTACTTAAATGCCATTGAAGCGAATGCAGTGTGCTGCAGAATCAGAGACAAAGAAAGGAAGCATCTTTGGTGGTTAAAGTGCAGAAGTGGCAGTCACGAGATCTGGATTCTAGCCCCAGCTCTGTTACTGGTTCACTGCATAACACTGGCCAAGTCACTGCTCCTCTCAGTTTCCTGTCCGTAAAATGGGAACAGCTGTACCTACATCACAGGGGGCGGTGAGGCTCAATTCACTATTGTGAACCACCGAGACTCTCAGAGAAGGGACGACAGAACTTAAAGGCTACTTCTAAACTCTTCCCTCTGGCAGGCCATTTGTGCACTACTTAATGAGTGGGCTGGCCAGTAGAGGAGGGGCTATTCCACATGCAGCTTTGGGTTGCATTTGAATATCTGTCTTCATATTATTCTGTGGCGTATGATCAGGCTTTACAACAATACACAGGAATTTCCCCTACAGAAAATAGAAGCCACACATTGAATGGTGGGGAAGGGAAGAACAAGGCCACGAGTGTGCTTGGTTCCAACTCATCCTGAACTAATTAAAATGAAAAGTGTATTACTGTGCTCACCCTGGCAAATTAGATTTACAGTGCACCAGAGGATGCGTTCTCAAAGCAGCTAGGGGGTATGTAAACATTTTAGTATTTTTATAGCTGTTCCTGTTATGAAGATGATGGTTGGGGGGGGAAATCAAAACAGGACGGGACACAACCAGTAAATCTTCACAGGAAAATAAAATCTCCGAGTTTTTTCTTAAAATCAGTAGGGAGGAAGCAAGCTACAAATGATTTTGCAACTAAACAGGGAGACGAGAGGTTAGCGGAGGTGACCTTCCCCAGAAAACTATTAGCAAAATTTAGGCTTAGCAAACCGATCCTAATAGCAAGTAATGTTAAAAACACCTCCAGTGTTTGGTCTCTGTGGTGTCATTGGTTTTGCTTATGACTGGTTTGCTTGGAAGGCTTAAGAATTCCAGCCCACTCTGATTTCTTTTAATGTGAATCACTTATGCGAACTCTGTGTTCTGATTTGGGTTACTTGGTGAATTAGGAAAGCAGATGAAATGTGATGATTTATTGATGTTTCTTTTTATTTCCCACTCTCCAGACTTCAGAGCACTAATCTCTGTGGCTCATGAAAAATGTTAAAACAAGGGAATAGTAAATAGGAACCAGGTCAGGCACCCCCTAAATTTTCCACCCCACTTCAGCAGGAAGAAGGGAGAAAACCGGCAGATCCAGGGGCAAGTAGTACAGAAGGGAGAAGCCCCTCTATGGGCATCAGATTACATGGCAATCATGGTTTAGGTTGCGGTTGCAGTGAGGGAGGTTTAGGTTGGATATTAGGAAAAACTTTTTCACTAGGAGGGTGGTGAAGCACTGGAATGGGTTACCTAGGGAGGTGGTGGAATCTCATTCCTTAGAGGTTTTTAAGGTCAGGCTTGACAAAGCCCTGGCTGGGATGATTTAGTTGGTGTTGGTCCTGCTTTGAGCAGGGGGTTGGACTAGATGACCTCCTTCAACCCTGATATTCTTTGATTCTATGTATAAAAATAGCCAGTGAAATATACGATCAGGTGACAGAGGGTATTAGCCTTTGGAACCCTCATCTCTATCATCTGTCTGGGGCCAGGACAGCAAGTTTCAGGATCCGATATTCATCTGGCATAATTGGATGCGACCTCACTTCATATTATATAGCGATTACATGTACGCAGTCAAATAAAGTGTTAGTCTAAGGGCAGGTCTTCACTACCCACCAGATTGGCAGGTAGTGATCGAGCTATCGGGGGTCGATTTAGACGTGATAAAAATCGATCCCCGATCGCGCTCCCCGTGGACTCCGGAACTCCAGCTCGCGAGAGGCGGACGCGGAGTCGACAGGGGAGCGCAGCAGTCAACTCGCCGCTGTCCTCATGGCCAGGTAAGTCGACCTAAGATACCCCGACTTCAGCTACGCTATTCGCTGTAGACCTGGGCTTAGTGTCTGAACCATCCAACAGCTGAGGGAAGAGCACCGTGCAAGTCCATGAGGAAACCAGGCAGCACTCACTGATGGGTGCAGCCCGCCTACGTCTTATAGATTCTAGGACTGGAAGAGACCTCGAGAGGTCATCGAGTCCAGCCCCCTGCCCTCATGGCAGGACCAAATACTGTCTAGACCATCCCGGATCTTCTAACTGACCACAGTGGCAAAGGGAGGGAAGACACAAAAGCCCCACTTATAGTCATTGGATCACTCCACATCGGAAGCGATTGAGCTTTACCCAAAGATGGGCTGGAAGATCAAAGCCAAGGGGCTGGGCTGTTGGATCCGTCATGAGATGGGGATTGGCTAGTGGTGATAGCGAGGTTCCTTGGAGGAATTGCCTTGAGCTAAGATGGCGGCTCGGTGGATTCAATAGATCTTTAAAACAGGGCTAGATGCAGCACATTGTACATGGGGACTTGGCGTCAGGAGGAGCGATGTTGGACAGAACTGGCAGCCCGGTCAGGTTGATCAATCAGCACCTGTTATTATATCCATGGTTTCATTCAGCCGAGCATCTACTCGTCCTGTGAGCTGAGGCACACTGGGGAGCAGTATCGCAAAAGACAAGCTCAGAATTTCTTGGGGCTTGTGCGTTGGCTCAGGTAGAACCAGCTAGTTTGCTGATCAGGCTGTTTTGTTTGTCTTTATTTTCAGTGAGGTCTTGGTAGTTTCAGTGAGGTGTTCCATGAAAGACAAGGTACGGTCCAAAGTAACTCCTAGATACACAGGCTACAGGCCATGGTCCAGCCCGTGTCCATTCAGGAAGATGTTAAACTGTTGGTATAATGCAGCTACATTCCCGTTGGACACACTGCAAGTCTCAAAGCTGTAACTAGCAGGCCACATCTTTCAGATCCTGGCCAGCACGGACTCTCAAGCAACCATTAAAGTCCTTGGAGCAGCACCCATTTACACCGGCTAAGGATCTGGTTTGCCTGCACTCCCGTATGAATGCCGGACACATAACCAGCAGGGATGGATCGAGGAGAGGACAGAGATGGTTGCTTTCTGTAGTATCAGATGAACTTTAATGCTGACCCTGTCTGTATTTCATTCTGTTGGTTCCCTTACCACAGTGTGCAACCCTTCCCCAAGACGGGGGCTGGGGAGCGTTGACAGCTGTGTAACTCTATGGCCTTAGCAGATGAATTCAGGCAACCTTAAAAGTACAAGGGTTGGAGTTGCATACAAAGCAAGAGGTTATATTTTATTTATTGGTTTTAAACAGAACCTGTAGCGCTACCATCGAGGAGCTGAGAGGCATCTCCTCTCCTCTTCCCCTGCCTGCTGGACGTGGGATTTGCTGTTCCGCACAGCTTCCCTGAGAGAAGATGAAGCTCAAAGCAGCATTATCTCAGTGCCTTTTTCTCCCCCTTTTTGCAGGAGTTAATCTGTTCAGTGACAGCAACATGAGCAACTCTGTTCCTTTAACCTCTGACGGACGCACTACCTGCTTTTAGGATGACCAGATAACAAGTGTGAAAAATCGGGACAGGAGGTGGGGGGGGGTAATAGAAGCCTGTATAAGGAAAAGCCCCCAAAATCAGGACTGTCCCTATAAAATCAGGACATCCGGTCACCCTACCTGCTTTCCGTGCCACAGCTGGGTATGATTCCATAGGAGACGTCTTGCCTGGACTTCGGAGGCAGAGGGGATACGGAGTAAGTGCCTTTTTTTTTTTAAGTGTCATTTGGGTTTAAGGTGACGCTGTTATAGGCACTCTTCTAACCCAGAGTTTCTGTTCAATAATGCCAGCAGTACCAACAGAGTTGCTCTATTTCGTATCAACGTCCTTCTCGTGATGCTCAGCCTTACTTAGGTTAGACGTTTTAGCAGATTGTGGGGGTGGCTTCTTTTGTGCTCCAGGAAGAGTAACCACATTTGCTTAGGAGCTGATTTAGGATTCGCCTCGGACGGTCACTATGCTGGTGACACACTTGTTTTTCCTCACCAGAGCAGCCAACAAACTCATGTGCCTGGGTGTCAGGTGGGGGAACACTAAAGAGATCCCAGCGCTGTGGCCATGGGCACACACACAGCAATAAAAAAGGTCGGACTGTTGATAAACTGACTGCACTGGCTGCCCCACTGGGAGATAGACTAGATACATAATAATGTTAATGGACTAGAACATGGGTCACGGGTTTACAGTTGCCCGCTAAACATCTTGGCAAACCGGTGGCATTTAACAGGAACCAGCGCTGAGGTGAAGCCAAGACATTTATCCTGTGACAATATTCCATTGCAGTGACTTTATTTGGAGGAGCCCACATGATTGATGATTACAGCTGCTGTCATTCGGTTTGACGGATTTTTAGTGCTGTAGAGTGACATTTGCTCAATGTAGCATTCTTGAAAAGCCATATTCTGATTAGCATACAGAAGAGACTTGCTCTGTGGGGTCAGCCAATCAGATGCCAGCTTATGCATAAAATGTACACAATCAAGAAAGTTTCTAGTGCTTTGAGGAATACAGGGCTAGGAGCCAGATTCCGTTGTGGAAACTTTTTTTAATGGTAAAGATGGGTGAATAAAGACTATGACACTAATATTGTATGACATATGGAATTTCAACTGTTTATGTTAGCTGGCAGGGAAATGGATTGCTGATTAAAGCACAGGACTGGGAGTCTAGAGACCTTGGTGCTAGACTTGGCTGTGCCACTGACATGCTGTGAGACCTTGGTCAAGTCCCTTAGACATAAATCTTCAAAGCTCTCTGCTATTTTGGGGTACCTAAATGTTGGGATGCCCAACTTGAGAGACTTTGGGCAGACTTTTGGACACACTGAGTAGCCACAACTCCTGAAATCAGCACACCTTAAGAAAAAAAGAAAGAGAGAAACAATCGAGCCCCAGTCAAGCGTCTTAATTTGGGCATCTAGCTTGAAATTGTTGGCCTTAGCTTAGATACATAGAGGTTATCTCCATCTGTAAAATGAGGATAACAACAATTGTCTACCTCACAAGGGTGTTGTAAGGTTTTCTTTACATTAATTAATAAGTTGATTAATTAAAGTGGTTTCAGATCTTCAGATAGAAGGCTTTATAAACTTGGAAGTTATTATTCTAGTCAAGGGCTTGGTAAATCACACCTGCCTTCCAACTTCACTGGGGGCCTCTCTGTTTCCCCATACATACAGGAAAGTTGCCAGAACTACATCACATAGAGACACGTATCTTCACGAGAGACGGTCACCACAACATTTGTGTCTAGTGTGATCCCAAGAGGGATCCCCAACTCAGTGCTGGTCAGTTCCTGCTCTTCACTATACTTATTATAGATTTGAGTTTCATCTTGCCATATTTGAAAACTGTCTCTGGAGTTTAATGATTTGAAATTCACTCACCACTAAAGTCAACTGAGTCACTGCTGCTGCTAGTTTCTACCAGCAGCAGGCTGTGATGGTCTTTAGAGATGGCCTTTCTTTCCTGACACCCAATTGGAGGAAGATAATGGAGGAAGAAAACCAGAGGACGGATGTGAAAAGGAGGAGATGGGGGAGAATACAAAAGATGATCAGGAAGAGAGATGCAATCTTCTCACAACTGAATTATGTACGTGCAGAGTGAACATTTATATGGCTATGTTGCATGTATGCCAGATATATAGCTATCTCAAGCTATTTTTCCTCAGAGGAGGCATATATAGAGCAAAAATATAATAGCATGTCTCTGGAGGGCATTTTTTCTTCAGGAACAAGTGGGTAAGGGATAATTCCTGAATGATGTAGCTACTTGTGATATTTATCTCCACTTGGGAGGAGAGGAGGGATAACTCACAACAGAAATGAGCTACAGTGTATTATGCATGCACAATGCACTGTTCTTTTCTCCCACTCTTTTTTCGGGACTCAAAAAGCTTCAGGTGACAGTTATGGAGAGAAAGAGTGAGAGAGAGTGAGTGAGAGAGAGAGAGATTTCTGCATGAAGTAGGAATGAAAGGGTTTGATAAACTGAAAGTGAAGCAAACCGCTTCGAGAGACCTTTGCGGGTAGGTGAACGTCGGCGTCAGAAGAGCCGGAGTTAGTGACATTGCACAGGGCTTTGCTTTTTAATGGAGCTACGACTAGGCGGATTTTCAGTTGGTCTCCAAATCTGCACCTGTGAGTCACAAATATCCCTCTTGTCTTGCACATGTAAAGTGTGCGTTGCTGCAAGCACAGAACTGGCGGCTGCAGCCAAAAATTTGGCCCAAGCTTATAACTTGCAAGCGGTCTTCATCAATAACAAAGGGGTATGGTATACTAGAGAAAAAATAGCACGTGAAACTCCCTCTAGCTGAGAATCTGGCCCACAGGGTTTCATCTCTCTGTGCCTCATGCTCTCAGAGCCCAATCCTGCAAGGTGCTGAGTGGCTCCTGGGAGCTGCAGAGCACCCTTATCTCTCATTGAGCTCTGTGGGAGTTAAGGCCACTAAGTAGGAGACATTCAGAATCTTGGAAGACTGGGCTGTCTCTCTAATGATGGGCTTTGCTTCATGCTGTACAGCCTGCTAGCATAGAAATATTCACAGCTCATCACTCAGATATTATCAAAGAAATGGCAGTTCATGTTTTGCACATCACAGCTGTGTATTACGAGTCTCACTAAGCAAGGAGAAAAACTGGAAACAAAATCCACAAACCAAGCAAAATAAATATAAAAAGGCAGTAAAAGTAAGCTGATGGTGTTGCTCTAATTTGAGCAAACATTAATTTAAAATGTGTAATTGAATTAATGCATTTAAAAAAAACCCAGCAAATCTTGACCATGGATATAAATACATTATAGGGTTCTCCTTTGACATCACATCTCTTTCACGGTTTACGACTCACAATTTATTTTAATGTCACCAGTATCCAAAGGAATTATTTATGTCCTTGTCACTCACCACTGTTTTTTTTATTTATCCTCTATATCTATATCCTCTCTCCACAATTACACACGCCCCATATGTAGACATCACTTCTATGTGATAAATTACCGAGCTGTGTAATAAATTAATTTAGTATGCGCCTTTGACTGCCTTGCAACACTAGGCCAACGAACCTAGCTCCACGGGACTTATTCTAAGAATCCAGACGTCTGAACAGCTTCAGATGCTTCGTTTTTAAAACATTAAATCATGCTGCCACAAATGTATTTCCTTTCTCCACCCCCTCCCTGCAAAAAATGTGATTCACCTCCCAGAACTCTGGCGCTGGGCCCAGAACAGGTAATATTCAAGTCTGAAACAGAGCAGTTCAAGGACCAGTTTCTTGGGACTCGCCAGTGGCTTAAGGTTCTTATTTCTAGGACAGTAATGGGTGATTCTTAGCTACCCAATGGCCCTCACAACAGTTGCTTCTACCCTTGGAAGGTCCAGAGATAGCAGTCTTTGCATCTGTGACATTTTTAGGCCTATAAAAACTACTTCAAGCTATTTAAGGAGGGGCTTCACCTGTATTACCTGTCTCTCAGTACTTCGGAGTTGGGCTCATGGCAACTAAAATACACCAGGCTCCGGAGGAGGAGAGTCCCAATTAAAATTGTTTAAAACTTCTTCCCCTTGCAAAGTAATGTGGCAGAAGCAAAATGTATTATTTATATATGCACACACACACGCAAAGTGTCTGACAAAATACATAGACAATGCCAATGCATCCTACTGTGATGTACACGAGTACACACATATACTATACCAATTTATGAACATAGTTTGTAAAAGGATATTGGGAACCTTTGCCATGAACGATGCCACCAAGTGTAAAATGTTATTATCGCCACCTGCCCATTTTCAAAGGTATAGAGAGAAACAAGGTGCCAAATATGCCTGAGGTAGTAATTCAATTTAATTGGATGAACGATGAGTCTGGCACAAGAAATCTATGCATTTACTGTAATAAACCTAAAGGCGGATAGAAGCCGAAACAGTATATCACATACGTTTCCATATACTTATTACCATTGATTTTTAAAATGACGTAGCTACAAAAGATTACACTTGTCCAACTCCTAGATTTTAATGCTATAATAGGATGCAAACTATGTAAATATTTTTCAAATGAATTGGGTCGTAGTACCTGATCCTCAGCATGTGTAAATTGGCATAATTGCATTGAATTCAATAGAGCTACGTTGATTTATACTTGCTGAGGCTTTGCTCACTAAGTGTTATTATGAACACTGGACAAATCTATAGTGTATTTAAAATGTTGCATGTGTGTATTGTGTTCTGTGAAGCATTAGCTATAAGTCCTACAGCCCTTACCACCATGTTAGTCGGATTGCCTTCAGTAAAACTATTCATGATGTGCACCAGGGACTATTCACATGTGTAAAGGCTGCAGGATCTGGGCCTATCAAATACATATTCTTCAGAGGGTCATTCTGGTCTGTGCCAAAATGACTTCTCCTCCCTCAGTCACCAGTATTGCAGATTGTCCATCTCTTTTTACACCTCTGTCTTCAGTTCTTCCCTGATGCTATCCAAAGCTAGAGATACCATTCAGCCTTGTCAAAGTGAGGAGCTATTTTAACAAATGCAGCTCGCCATGATTTCATTTCCACAAAGGGCTTTCAGAATATTTGTTTTCAGGCTGCTGTATCCTCTTGAATGTTACATTTAACTCCCATGTTGGGGATCATGCCAGAAGGGTATTACAGAAGGTTCTGTCTTAGCCGGGCTACACTGAAATGGCAGATTGAGAACCTCCAGCTGATTTGGTAGAATTTTTTATATGCAGATTGACATGGATACTCTACCTCCAGCTCCTTCACCTGCCCCTGTTTCCTCCTGACCTCCTTGCCCCACTTAACCTCTCATTCCCTTCTGGCTTCTTCCCCACCCCATACCATGCGTATTCCAGTTTCTCCAACCTCAAAAAGCCAACCCTTGGTCCCTCACCTGCCACCATTCACTTCCTTTCTTCCCATTTATTTGCGTTACAGTAGCATGGAGCCCCAGTCATGGAGCAGGACCCCATTGTGCTAGGTGCTGTACACACATTCACTTCCACACTCACCAAATGAGCGCCCATCTTCCCCCTCTACTCCACCCCCTCCACTCCTCTGAAATTGCTCCCACCAAGATGTGTGATGCTCTCTTCCTGGCTAAGCTTCAGGGTCAGCGCGCCGTCATTCTCCTTGATTCCTAGCTGTTGTTACCACGGTGGGTCATGCTCAACCTCTTGCCCTGACTTAGTTTCCCACAGCTCTGCTCCTCTGTCTCTCCCCTACCTTTCCTCCATCCCCCTTCACTGTCTTTTTGGTGGGTCGTCCTCCTCCTCCTGCTGCTGCTTTCAGTGGCAATCCCGCCAACCTTTGCTCTTAGATTTCTCTTCCCCCTCACCACCCTTTCCCTGGGTGAGCTCTCTGTTCACACTCATATCTATTGACCTCCCAAAGCAGATGACTCCCAAGCCTATCTCTCTCTTTCATTCTGCCATTGACATCTTCTGGGAGTTTCACCACTCGATGTAGACAAACCCTGAACTCCCAGTTTTTCCCCTTCCGACCCCTCACTTTGTGCTCTGTCGTGGTTGATCACACCTCTGCTATCCCTGTCACTCAGGTTCTTAACCCTGTGGCCAGCTGAGATTCCTCCCTCTAGTTCACTCCTCCCATGGGGTGGTGCCCAAGTCCTGCCGCTTCTTTCATCAAAACCTCTTCTTTCTATTCGGATAGCTAAAACTCTCATTTCCTGTCTTGATCACAGGAATTTCCTCTCCTCCCCCCTTCCAGTCTGTACAACATGCAGTTACCAGGATGATGTACCTGGCCCCTCAGTCCATGTCACATACACACACCTTTGAATCCCTACACTGGCTTCTCCTTCTCCATTGAAAATTCAACCTCCTTGTCCTTGACCTCAAAGCCCTACCTACCCCTGTCTCTCCCCACTTCTCTGAGTTTCTCTCTGACTGCATAGTCCACTCATTCCCTATATTCCACCAGGGATGCTTCCCAGGTCACCCTATTTGCCTGCTTTTCACACAGGCCCAATCAATGGGATTTCCTTCCCTTCGCTCCACATGGAGCAGCTTTCCTGAGCTGACACATCAGACCATTATCCTCTCATTTCAGTGCCAGGATACCTACCAAAAAAGGCTCTGCTAAGACATTTCTATTATATTTAATATTTTAAGTCTCTTTGTTCCAGCCTGTTGTGCACTGACTAGCCTTTGCTAGGTAACCACATAATCCCAGGCCTTGTCTGTCCTTGGGATTAGCCTCAGTTCAGTAGCTGGTGGCCAGCAAAGGCTAGTGCTGGTGGAGCAGAGAGATTTAAAAAGAGACTTTTAAAAGAGATCCCCCCCCACCCCCTGGAGTTTGCACTGATGCAGCTGCGCGGATTGCTGGCCACCGAACCCTGCAGCCCAGGGACAGACAAGACTTTATTGATGCTGCTCTGTTACCCTCCCCACACTGCAGCATCACAGCCAGATTTAGATTATACAAATCTTTGGAGCTGTGACCATAGGGCTTTTGTTTGTTTGCTTGTTTCTGCTTGGACTAGGGAACAAATAAATAATCCCCAACATTCAGAATAATACTCCTCACACATCAGACGAGCGCGAAATCTGACCTTTCCTAGTTAATCCTTCCTGGTGAGGCCTTAGATCTTGTGCTGCCTGATGATCAAACAGGATTGCGTTAAGCAGACATGGAGAACAAGCTCTTATCTAGATATGATTTCTCTCCCCTCCAGGGGATCCTGTTCTCTCTCTCTCGGACTCCTCCCTCCCCCAGTTGCATGAAATCGGCCAAATCCATAATCTAATCTGGCTGGGACTCGAAGGTGGAAAAAAAATCAAATCCTAATGCAGTGACTGCTCGAGTGGAGAATGAAGCCAAGCAGAAGCGCACTAGCAATCCCTTCTCAGGGCACCTCATTGAGGGAAGGGCAGGAAGCTTCTCACAAGCTAGCAGCGGTGCTCACTGAGCTCCTGTACATTGATTGCCACAGCCTCAGCCTGGGGCTTTGGCTGGAGAAATAGCAGCCGGAGTGCCCAGGACTGAGTTCACCCCGGGGCCTCGGAGGGGTTGGGAAGGTGACCCCTTCTCACGCATATCCCCTTGGTGTGTGTTCATGTTACTTTAAAAGGCTCCATGTTGCACAAAGGGGTAGGAGTGTGTATTTCAGTGTCACAGGGTGTTTGAGGGTGAGACAGTTGGGTTGTGTGTGCCAGTGTCATGTTGTTTTGGAGTGTGAGAGAGTGGGCGGGTTAGTGTCACAGTGTGGGTGTGTCAGTGTCAAGGTGTGCTGGAGTTTGAGAGTCTGGGTGTGTATACCAATGTCACGTTGTGTTGGATTGTGAGATAATCGGTTTGTGTCAGTGGCACAGTGTGTGGGTTAGAGAGAGTCCAGGTGTGTGTGTCAGTGTCACAATGTGTGTGTGTGTGTGTGTATGAGAGAGAGAGAGAGAGAATCCAGGTGTGTGTATCAGTGTCACAGTGGGTGGATGTGAGAGAGTCCAGGTGTGTGTGTGTGTGAGAGAGAGTCCAGGTGTGTGTGTCAGTGTCACAGTGTGTGTGTCAGTGTTACGGTATGAGAAAGAGTCCAGGTGTGTGTGTGTCAGTGTCACTGGGTGTCTGAGCGTGAGACAGTCGGTGAGGCACAGAGAGTGCCTGTGGCTCCAGAAGCCAGGAAGTGCAAACCAACACTGCTGCGAGCACCACTGGCTGCAGAGGAGAGAGACACAGAGGGGCCCGGGGGAGGCGGGGAAAGCCGGCCCCTGAGGAAGCGCTGCCGCCCAGCCTGTGGCGGGTCCTGCACTGGCTGCAGACAGCGCGTTTGCCTCTCGGGGCCGGGCTGCGTTACAACCTTCCCCGGCTCCATGACTTCTCCCCAGGCACAACAGGGGGCTCGCCAGGCGCCGGCCCCGGGCCAGCTCTGCCCAGTCCCTGCGCGGTGCTACAGACCAGGCAAAACCACGCTGCTCCATAGCTGTCTGTCCCCCTACACACGCCTTGCCCTGCCCTAACCTGGGGGGGACGCGGCTGCACAGGGCTCTGGCCCCACTCTGCAGATGGCAGGGGCGAGCTGGAAGGAGCCGTCGGGGAGAAATGGCAAAGCCGGGGCCAGGGGGGCACTGCTGTCTCGCCAAGGCCGAGCACAGGCCTCCCCAAGAAGGTATCAGCCGCCGGGGGTTAGGGAGAGCTGCCATTTCCATCCCGCTAGCCAGCTCCTCCTGGCATCTGGGGCCTGGCCATGGGATCCCCCGCTTCCCCTCCGCCACCAATCTGCGCTGCGCAGGCAGCGGCCGGCTCGGGAAGTCCCTGCAGGGTCCGGAACCCAGCAGGTGTCTGGCCGGAGCAGCTTCCTGGCCGCCCAGCGATCCCAGCCCCCTAGCCCTACAGATTAGCGCCGTCGGAGAGGAGACAGCCCTGCTGCCAAGCGCCGGCCTGCAGCCAGGCGAGGAATAAGCGCCTTTCCTCCAGCTCTCCCAGCCTTTGCGCT
The DNA here is from genome assembly GCF_020497125.1 of Mauremys mutica. Classification (NCBI taxonomy): domain Eukaryota; kingdom Metazoa; phylum Chordata; order Testudines; family Geoemydidae; genus Mauremys; species Mauremys mutica. The sequence goes on along the minus strand of NC_059082.1, from coordinate 74,522,431 downwards.
GCGAGGCCAGGGACCCACAAATCTGCGCCCTGGAGTGTAATGAAGATGCAGCGAGTTACACGCGCAGATCAATGCCTTTGGGGAGCCTTCGGGGCTGTTTTCTTCGATCTCGCATGGTAATGAGATTTCGCATTTAAGATCAGGACAAGTGGTTTCCCCTTCAGAAGGGAACGAGCTGCCTGCTTATGGCTTCGTGTGAAAGCTCCAGCGACTTGTCCCTTCGGCTTTGTGTCGCCAAGGGTGCAAACATCAGCAAACACAGCGCCGGGAAGCCTCGTCCCCGTAACCCCCCCCCGGGATTATTACTGAGAATCCACCATGGGCCCCGCTCACGTGTCAGATGGGAGGATGAGAGCCCCCAGATCTGAGCGCCGCTGGCGAAAGCAGCACCCGCTCCCAAGCAAGTCCTGTGGGAACTACCTGTGTGAGCGAGGACAGCCCCGCGCTTCCTCCTCCACAGGGAGCCCCGCAACCTGGCTGGGTGTCTCTCCCCCGGTGCTTTGCCCTGCCAGGCAAGGGGAGACCTCCTGCCCTGCCGGCACTGCCCCAGTGCCGCTGAGACAGGCTCCGTCCCTGCCCGGCACACAGCGCTCAAAGAACTATGGCTCTAGACACACACGCTCCCCGTGCACTCTGGAGCTCACCCCCTGCCAAGCCACTTCCATGCCGGACGGGTAGAAAGAGGTTGTTCCGCCCTTGGAGAGTTAAAGCCACGAGCCTCCCTGCTCGTCCACTTCGCCCCCCCCCCCCCCGCTTTGTCTTTCTAGCTTAAACCCAGCCCCCCGGAAAGGCCACGAGGGGACGGAAGGCGGCAGGGAGAAGGGAGCGAGCCAGTGGAGAAACTTCCTGGAAGTTTTTGCAATTCCACATTTTGAAGGGGGAACCCCTCCCCCCCCCCCCCACACACCTCTATAGGGCCTGGCTTTGCACAGAGCCCAGCAGCCCCTGTTGGGAGCAACGCAAACCTGCGGCGAGCTCGGGGCTTTGGAAGGTCTGGTCAATATCCACCCACAGCTGTCGAGCCACACCCAGCCCTGGGGACACTCGCGCACCTGGTGCCTTCGCCTCCCTCCCCCTGGGTGTGTGCCAGGAGCTGCCCCGGCGTGGACCCGCGCTGGCAGCAGGAGTTACCCGTCCGGGAGCCGTCTCCTTACCTGCGCTCCCGGCCAGCCCAGGTTTGCTGCCCGCTCTGCCTCCTCCGCGCTCTAACTCCCGCTCGGGGCTCTTTATGGAGATTCGTTCGTTCATCGCGCTCCCATCGGGCCCTCGGCCGGCCCCTGCCTCCCGGAGGCAGAGCGAATGAGGCCTCGCCCATTCGGAGCGACTGTCTCATTAGAATGAAGAGCGCGCTCACAGCCCCGCGCCGGAGAGGGGGGGACACGCCGGCCAGGGAGCAAGGCCCCCCCCCCGGAGAGGAAATGGGGGAGGGGGGGAGGGCAGCAGGGACCGGGATGCTGGGTATGGAGGTTACCCCGGGTGGGGGGGGGCATTAGCCGGCGGTGACCTGTCCCGCTTGACCTGAGAAGGGTGTGTGTGGGGGTGTCTCTGCAGCACACGGACCAGCGCTGGGGCAGATTCTCTCCCCAGCTGATCAGCCCCTGTCCTGGTCTCATCCTTCGCTGTCCGTCCCTCTCCTTTCTTCATACCGCGCCCGTCAGCGTGGTCGCCCTAACCCGGACTTGCCTCTGCCTTCCCCCAGCGGTACCCAACCACCCGCCTGATGAGCACATCGCGGGGGCTGTGAATACAGCCAGCCCCGACCCCCGACACCGCCCCCCGGGAGCTCCTAGCGCTGGCCAGGGAGAAGGGCCTTTCCAGGGCCAGTGGGTCTGTCCGTCTGCCCCTGGGCTAAGGAGGGAGACCGTCTCCCTGCGCCGGGGGCCATCTGGCCGGCTCGCCAGCCAGCTCCCCAGAGAGCTCCCCTTCCCTCGCTCCTTACTCTTTGTTTTCCTCCCCGAGCTCATGCTTCCTGTCCCGTTTTCAGCCCAGGCTTTGATTTTTTCTCTTTCTCTGTACTCCCAGCACGATCTCAGCCTCTCTCCACAAAGCAGCTGGCCAATTCAAGCGGCATACAAAGGAGCTGACTCAATCCCAGAGACCGCGAGTGGAGATAAAGCCTTATGCATGGGGGAGAGAGGGCGAGCCGGAGGAAGAAGGGCCCCCAGAAGAAATGCACTGAAACCGGGTGTGTGTGTGTGTGTGTGTGTGTGTGCGTGCGCAACAATCACTAGGCATCCTACCCCAGATCTGCACCGGCACAGCGATGCGTTCACACCCCTCGTCCCTGTTCCGGGCGCAAAGGCAGAGCAGCTCTTACCACGCTCCCCTAATTACACAGCGCTCAGTGCCCGCCACCAGAGTTTCTTGCAGGGCTTTGAGCGGCCGGTCAGAGCGTAAAGGGTCCAAGCAAGATCATTTCCCGGTTCAACAGAGCTGGGGGGGGGGGGTGAGTGGGTGTGGAGGGGGGAGGAGGGGACAGGGATATGCAGCCAGTACAGCGTGGGAGAGACAACGCTGTGAAGTGTCTGTCTGGCGGGTACCCCTGTCCGTTTCCACGTGGCTCCCTGATTCCCGGCCTTTGACCTTTCCCTGCGAAGTCTGGGCAGCCTTGTGTGCTGTCGGATGCTCAAGAAACGCCGGGATTTGTGGCCCGGGCCTTGTCACCTGCTTTATGTGACGCTTCTTGGCTGCAGTCCCTGCCTTTGGAAATCCACTAGATGCGGCTATAAAGATTTTAAGACAAGCCAACGCGGCAGGCCCGTTCTCCTAATATTCCTTCCCCTCGCTTCCTGAGACAGGCCCGTCTCCCAGCGCCGCGCCCCGAGCATTGGACTGAAAGCCTCTGGGTGTGGCTGGGGGCAGAGGGGGGCAGATGAACTCCGCTTTCCCCGCAGACCCAGCCAGGCCCGGATCAGCAGGCGCAGCCGCCTCCGCTACTCACCCCGCTTCGGTACTGGCCATGCAGCTTCCTCCTAAGATTGGGGGAGCGAGAGAAAAATGCTGCCTAATTATTTATCCAGTAAATGTAAGGTGAGCTGAGGAACCTCTCAAACAAGCCTGCCGCCTGCAATCCCTTCAAGGCGTCTCGATTCCCCCGCCTCACAGCGTCTGTGTTTTGGCGCTGCCGGAGACTTCAGAGCGACAACCCATTAATTTGGGAACATTCAGAAATCATTCGAAATGCACCTCGCCAGGCACCGCCTGCTCACCCTACGGCTCCCGCAATAGCTGTCATTTACACATACGGCGGCACCCCCTTTGCAACCCCGGAATCCATTTATATTAATGATCTCTTTATTCACCACGGCAAACTTGTCAATGTTTAATACGGTGCAAACTGGCGATGCAAACGCAGCAAACTAACAGAAGGAGGTTGGTCCCGGGGCAGAGGGAAGGTGCCTGCTGCTAAATCTCGAGGACCGTAATTACAGAAAGGGCAAGGAAAGTGTACTCTAATGAAGAGTGCGCTAAAAGGTCACTATCCTCTGAGTTGCTGTTTGTACCTTCCCCCCACTGGGCGAGCCTGTTGCTTGCAGAAATTGAAAACCTGACAAAAGCACCTTTTGACGAGCGGAAATCAAGAGAGGGAAAGGCGCCCAGCTGGGAGTACCAGGGCTGAACCCCTGGGCTGGGCGTTCTCAGCCTACTCCAGGCTCTGCATTAGGAAAAGCGATAGCTAGCGAGATTGAGCCGGCGTGGCTAATGCAGCAATGATCAGCTCAGAGCTCGAAGGAGGGCGAGTAATTGATACAGAGTTTAATCAGGAGCAAAATACCAAGCAGAGCTGGAGAGAGATGGACGCTGGGAGGAGATGGGGACCCAACTCTGGAGGCTGTCTGGCCCTCCTAGGAAAGTGTCCACAAGAGCAGAGTGACATCACCACAACAGAAAAGCCTGTGTGGTCTGTGACATCACGGGGTGCCAGACCTTGGGCTCAGGGCTTTAGGAAGCTGGGCGACTGACAGGCTAAGAACTTTGGGTCAGGCTGATTTGTGAGAGGGGCCCAAGGCGCTGAGAAATAGAGGGAATTTGGCCATTTGAAAGTCCCCACATTACAAGAGACAGAACAGACTGGATCATCTCTGACCCTCCAAATGCAAAGCGCCCTGCCACGGAGCAATGATGTAGGAAGAGAAAGAGTCTCTCGCGGGTGGATTTGGCTGTGTTGTAGGCCGGGGGAGAAAGCCCGGGCTAACAGGCGGCGCTCAGGAGCAGTGGTGTAGTTTGGAAGGTCGGTGGTAGCAGCTTCCCGGACAGCTCGGAGTAGGAGCAGAGCTGGAGAGGATCAGCGCGCAGCGCGCTGCGCTTCGGAACGGGAGAAGTTCACGTTCTTTGTCATGAACTCCCGAGTCCCCAAGACTCCTACTCCCGAGTCCCTGGCACTCGTCCCCACCACTTCAACAAGGCGCACATAACAAACCCCTCGGCCCAAATGAGCCCCCTGGCCGGCCCCAGGGCAGCTGTGAGCGCTGCAGACAGGAGCCGTCCGGTGATTTAGTCAAACCGGGCAAGTTACGCGCCCGGAGCGCTGCCCCTGCAAATGGATCAATGCACAGTTTGGCGCATGCGAGGCCGGCTGATGATCAGGCTGGAAGGAGAAGGCGAGGGAGGCCCTGACAAGCCAGGGAAGGGGTAAGCCACGCGCGCAGCCAGCCAAGGACGTTGGACAGCAGCAAATGCTGCTCTCCCAGCGATTCCTTCCGGGGAAGGGGGGCACGGAGCGGCCAGAGGGAACGTATCTGCACCACCCGCTGCGAAAGGGCTCAGCCCCCGGAGCTGCAGCAGCGAGGGGGGTGCAGCCCCGTCCAGGGCTGGAAGGAATTGGACGCGGGCTGGGGCTGGGGATGAAAGGGCTGGGTTTGCATCCCTGCTGCACAGAAGTCGCTTCCCTGCTCCTCGCGGGAGCAGGTGGCACGTTGGTCGCAGGGAAGCTGACATTTCCGGGGAGAGGAAAACAGCAACCCGCGAGCCAAGCGGGTCTATTTGTGCCGAGGATGGAGGGCGTTAGTCAGTCGAAGGCAGCTCCGAAGTGAGGACTCATGAGGGGTTTGTTATTCCAATGAAACGGAGTGTGAAGGAGAGTAACAGTAACAGCACAGCGGTCTCTTCCTCCCACCCCCGCCAAGCACAGCCAGGCCGACCAGGGACAAGCGGCCTTCGCCGCACACCCAGGAAACCCGAGCTTTAAATAAATAACGAGCAGGACCGGCATGACTCGTTTAGTGCATCAAGTACAGCAACTCTGGGGCTATCGAGCTGTAAAGCAACAGAGATTTTAAATGGACTGGAAGAGATTTCAAGGGTCCATCCGTGTGCAGCGCCTGGCCAAGAGACTCCCCGAGCCCAGCCTAAGCGGGGTGTTTGTGTGTGTGTGTCCAGGCCGGGTTTAAAGACCTAGTTCACGCTGAGGTGGGTTCTGGGCAGTGGGCTAAGGGGGGACTGGCCTGGCTTCATTAAAATGCATCATGAACATTACTTGGCAACTCTGGTTGCGGCTTAACAATGGGCTCCCTGATTGGCAAGCTCCTCGGCCCTCTGTGTTTATCATTAATTCTGTTACGGCGATGGAACTTTGCAGCAACATCTGTCATTATAATTAAAGCCGCAATGCATTCATCGGATAGCAACGAAATCTCTTGTACAACCTGGAACTACACAGTCTAACAGAGGAGAAAACCCCACTGGAGACCAATCAAAGAGATGGACTGTCCATCTGTCCAGCCTGGCTTTTATTGTTATTTTAAAACTTAGCCACTCCAGGGGACTCTTCGGGGGGAGAGGATGAGATGCCAAGAAGAGAGGAGCATTTAAGGTTCAATAGTAACGTGTTTCCTTTAACAAGGTTATAACTCTCTGCAGTCCTCATTTCAATTAGAGTCACATATTGTTGGACCCGGGATAAGAGGGGATTAAAATCCAAGCCCACATTTGCGAGAGAGGTTTTTTTTCCCCCTCCTGCTTGTTCGTTTAATTAAAACTATATGTGTGGCACGTTTTTGGCTGCAAAAATAGAATTCATATTAAAGAGGACATGTGGGGAGTTGGAGCGGAGCGCCGCCAACTCAGAAGCAAATTAGCAACGTGTGATTTCAAGAAATCTATTGATAAACACACACACACACACACACACACACGCCGAGAAAGCCGAATTTTAAAACCCAAGCAAAGCCCCCCTGATTTGCAGGACTAACAATCGCTGAGTTGCAGTCTCTCAGGAATAGTAACCGTCAGGTCATTAGTCATTTTCGACAAGTTCCAAAGCGATCAGTAAACAGCTTTATCTGAGCACAAGTTAACCTGTCAGGAAGATTTCAATCGGCTGTTAAGAAACATTTGGGCATATCGCTATTATCCACCCACCCCTACAGCGCCCGCCCGCCCGCCCGCCCGCCCGCATACACACACACACACACACACAGGCGCACACACTCACGCGCGTATACACACATACACACTTTAGTGGGGGTTGCAAAACTCTTCCCTCCTCTGCCGGCAGACAGTGAGCCCCGCGAAGCCTTGCGAGCTTCCGCCTCCACAGGGCCACAACTTTCCCCACCCAGCACTGGGCGCCGGATCGCACTTTGCTCCGGATCCCACTTAGCTCCGGATCCCCAGACCTCGCTGAAGGCAACAGTTGCATTAACCTTCCTAGGGGCGAGGCCTCAGGGAGCTACTTTAAGGCTGAGTAAAGTGCGGGGAGAGGCAGGCGGAACCATTAGCTTCACGGAGGCTAGGGAGAAACCTAACTCCGGCTAGGAGCGAAGCGGAGCGGGGCCAGCCTCTGAGCTGGGGGTGGGGGAGGAAGAGGAGGGCTGCAGGCAGCGGCTTCCCGGTTCTTTATACTCCACCGCCTCCGGAACTGGGGAGCCCTGTTCGCTGCTGGGCCGGGGGGGGGGGGATCCCCTCTGCCCCTGGCTTTTGCCAGGGCGCCGGGGTTCCGCGGCTGAGATGCTCCGGGGTAGGGGCGCTGGGAGCTGTCCGCCGGCCGCCGGTGCTGAAACCTGCCCGCTGGCTCCGGAGCCAGGACCCAGGTAGCCGCCAGGGACGCCGCAGAGCCCCGGGGGCTCCAGGCGGCGGGCGAGCCGAGCTTAGCGCGCAGCTCGCCCCGCCAGCCGGGCCGGGCGTCGGAAAGTTGGGCGGGCCGGTGCGGCCACCCGCGGGCTGCGCCGGGCGATCGCGGCGTCCCTGCCGGCAAAGGGGGCGAGCTCGGCTGGGCGCCGCTCCCAGGGCGCAGGGGCGGCTCGGCAGGCGGAGTGCTGGCCGGGGAGAGCCCCGGGAGACAGGGCTTATCTCCGGCCACATCTGCCGCGGCATGGGGCGGGGAAGGGGTCAGGAGGCAGCGCTGGCCGGGGAAGGGGTCGAGCTGCAAAGGGAGCGCGCAGTTGGGTGGGCGGGCGGGCACCGGGGCTGGCTGCTCCCGGCGCACCGTACGGAGCGGCCCTTTTCGCCGGCCGATCCCGGAGCCGCCGGGGGAAGGCGAGCGAGCGGGCGCCCGCTGCCCCGGTACTGCGGCAGGGGAGGGAAGCCAGGGACACGGCGTCGGCTGCCGGCCCCGCTCCCCTCCCTCGCAATCCCGCCCCGCCCGGCTCACCTACCTGCCTGTGACATGGGGGGAGGGGTCCCTCGGCCGGGCCGGATGGTCCTTGATCTCCGCCCGGGGGGGACACGTTCGCCGGCCGATCCACACCCCCCGCGCCGGCAGCTCCCACTCCAGACGGCAAATTTCAAACAGACAAATCCCAGGGCTGGACTCGGCCTGAGAACAGAGCGGGCTGCAGCTCCTCACTGCGTCAAGCAAGGAACCTCCAAGATCCAGGAAACGCACCGGGATTCATGCCAGGCGAGCCTCGGTGGAAAGCGCTGGGCTCCGCTGTTTGGGGGGGAGGGGGCGGGGGGAGGGGGTTATTTCAATCTATTCCAAGGCGGTCTGGGGCTGGAGAGGGGCCATCCAGCCGCCGCGATGCCCCGCGCTTAGGTAGTAGCACATTCTTGCCGAGCGTGATCAAAGGTTTAATGTAGGAGTCCGAGTGGGGGGAGGGGCTGGGAGCGGGGCGGGGGAGGAGGGGGGGGGGAAGGGGGTGTGTAACTTCTGCACAAGGCGCGGGCGGATCCAATGGAGCGTTAGGCGAAGTTGAAGCATCAAAGCTTCTAATCAGATTGTTTGGCCGAGGCGTCTGTAAATGAGAAGGGGGGGGGGAGCTCCCCGCGGGGAAAGCCTCCTCCCCCCGTCCCCAGCCGGAGGCTCCCTCGCCTGCCCCAAACTTCTCCGCCTCTGCTGGCTGGCAGGCTGGGCTTGGATGCCTCACCAGGCCTTACCTTGCAGCTGGCTGTAGTGAAAACCCCACGTTGGGAGGGAGGGAGATTAACCCCGGGCCGGGCCGGGCTTGGGAGAGGCACAGACGCGGTCCTCCCGCCGCAGCACAGGCTCTGGGCTCCCTGCAAACTTTCACGGTAACTTTTTCGGGCTGCTGTTTCCTTTCCGTTCCGAGCCTGGCTGGGACTCGGGAGCCGGCCGGTTCCGGGGTCATTAGCGGCCCACCCCACGCCTCCGGCAGGCGCAGTCTGGAGGAGATGCCAGGCTGAAGCAGCTGCTCGTTAATTGTCCTGGAGAGAAGGGGATTCGCCGGGGCGAGAGGGAAGGGATCACCAGCCTAACGCAGCAGGGGAGTCGCCGGGGGCGCGGCGCTGGGGGTGGATCTGGCCCGGCACCGGGGGCAACCTTGGCTAGGGGAGTCTTCGGGCGCAGAGCCAGAGCCTGGGGCTGTAGCAGTGTCTCGGCCCCTCCAGCCCTTTCCGGAGCCCCAGCGCCATCCCGCCGAGCTCTCCCGGGAAACGAGCTGCCGGCACAGCCCAGCCCGGGCGCGGCGGTGTCGCCAGTCCCCAGCGCGGGGGCGGAAGTTTCGCCGCACGCGGAGGAGCAAATGACACTGCGGGGAGGTTGCCCAGCCCGCTGCAAAGCCCGGCGGGACCCGCCAGCCCACAGCGAGCCCGGGGGCGGGGGGTGACTTGTCCCCGCGCTGGGTGGACTCGCAACGGTCCGCCTGGGAAAGGGAACAGCGGGGAGGCCCGGGGACGGGTCAAGAGGTGGAGCAGTAACAGGGTGATTGATCCCCACCCCCCGTGTCTCTAATAACTCCTGGGGTGGGACGGGGGGGGGTAAGCACATATCCCCCCTCCCCCCCGGGAGGAGGGAGTTTCTTGTTAAACCCAAAGTCCCCCCAGGCCCGTCTCACCCCAGGAGGGGAAATCCCCAGCAGCTCTGGCTGCAGCACCTGCTGGAGCAGCCCCCCCGGGGAGGAATCTCCCCCCCCCTTCACTGCCTGCTGGAAATGCCGCCTGCTTCTGTCCCACGCGCTTCAACAGGTGTTGGGGGCCGAGAGCAGCTTTTCCGGCCCGGGGCAGATCTCTGCTGGTGAAGCTCCTGGCCTCTCCCAGCCCCTCCCCTCCGCTGCAAAGCGAGCGGGCCCCTTCTCGGCGTGGTGAAGTGCCCAAGGGCCCCCCCTTTCGCAGCCAGCGGCCGAAATCAAACCGGGATCGGCCAAGCTCCCAAGAACAATTCACCCCACCGCCGCGGATCAGACACGTGGATTGAGACTTACTAGCTGCGAGAACCAAATCAATAGACACACTTTTAGCTGAGAGAAAATGCAGCCCTCAGGGAAAGGGGCTCGTGGCTTGCCTAGGAGCGAAAGAGCAGCTTTCCTCTCCATTACTCCTCTCATTTCCGGGAATTAATGAGCTGGAGAACTTGTGTCTAGCGCAGAGAGGCCTCCACACACATCAAAAGACGCGCAACGCATTTGCCACACAAGCCTTTGAGTCAGGCATGTTGCAGCATTAGCCCTGGAAGGGCGGGGGGATGCAAAGAGATAGGCGAGATAGTGGAGAGCTGGGCTCTTCGTTTCTTCTGGCTCAATAATAATAAAAATACAGCCAAGAAATGAGGCAAAATGTAATAAAGCTGGGAGACAGCCTGCGAACAAGTGAGATGGTGGCGGGTCTCCAGCTGACAGCTGGCAACCTGGGGTGCTACTTAGTCAAGTTCAAAACAGGGGCTTCTGAAGGCAGCATCCAAACAAAGGGGGGATGATGGACAGGGGCAAGGCTGGGTCTGTCCGGCCAGTGGTTCTCAACCTGTTTACCATGGTGGGTCCCCTACATGGCTCACAACGTGTTATGTGGGCTGCATCCAATACTACCTGTCTGGCCCTGAAGATGTCACATGGGCCACAGCTCTGTGCTGATTGGGCCACAAGCGGCCCGCAGGCCACAGGTTGAGAACCACTGGCCCAGGAAGATGCACCCCGTCCTATTCTACTTGAGAGGCCTTCTCTGCTCCAGGGCCCTGGCTTGACCTTCTGGCCCTATTGGAAGCCTGCTCCTTGTACTGATATTTGATGGCTTTGGTGTTTCTTCTCTCTAATTCATATTACTGACACTACTAGAGGAATAGAATTAATCAATCATCACTGTTTGTATTGCAGCAGCACCTGCAGGGCCAGGGGCCTTTTGGACTGAGCATTGTACAGACCTGCCTTTATATGCTCCTTTTCAGTTCCAAGCATTTCACAGAGCTGGGCAGCTATAATTATCCCCTTTTTGCCAGGATGGGGGAGGGAGATAGAGATTAAATGACTTGCCTGTGGTCTCATGGCCTGTCAATGGTAGAGGCAAGAGTAGAACTCAGCTCATACCCATGGGATCATGCTGTTCAGCCAGAGGCCTGAAAGTACTTTACAGATGGGGTGGGCCCCACCTTTAATCTGTTAGCCTCATTTTACAGAGGGAAGAAACCAAGGCCCAGAGGAGTTCAGGGTTCTTCCTTTTTCCCAATTAAGTCAATAGAAAACCCCCAATCAACCCAATGGGCAACAGATCCAGCCCCTGAGTAACTTGCCCATAACCTTTCTTCAAGGCAACATAAGCAGCTGAGCTAATTTTGGCCTGTTGCTTGGATCCACAGATCTCTGAGGCATTTGATAAATGCATTGGTCAGGGACTGGGGGGAAAGTTACATGAAGTAGAGTGAAACCCATTAATAATGGCTGCCATTGGGCTTCCACCTGGACTGGCCATCCAAAGATGGCTGCACAAGACCCGATTCACCAAATAACCTTTGAGTCAAGTTCACGACTCAGTCTTCAAGGCGTTCCAGGTTTGCGTGTGCGCACTGGGGGATAGGAGGCTGGTTTTAGCCTGCATGGGGAAGGGGGAACAGAAAAGGGTAGCTGGAGATGTGGATCTCTGCATCTGGGCTCTATGTTCTAAGGAGGTGCACAGATATCTGTGCGGTTTTAGCTGGCCAGTCTGCTGCTCAGTGCACTATCCTGTGCCTCTCGGCTCTTAAACAGAGAGGTCTGTGGATCCAGGCCTCCGTTTAGGCAGATCCCATCTCTGGATGCAGTATAATGTGAACTATACGTAGTAATGTTTTCACTGTACCATGCGCACTCCCCCACTGAGCACTTTTTCTTTGGCATCTTCCTCTTTTGTTCTCCCCCCGCACTGTGATATAGTGCCGGCTAATCAAAGCCTAGTTTGGTACAGCAGCTTCCCTTCCAGCAGCATTAGTGGGCGGCATAATACACCAGTGCTGCTTATGGGACTACTCAGGTGAGTAAGGGCAGGCAGGATCAGGCCCTCAAAATGGGAGATCTGTGAAACCCCATGGGAGGCTGCCACTGGGAGGTGACCGTAAAGCAGAGGCATTACTCTAGTGCCATGCTGGAGCTCAACAGGCTGCAAGGCCCATCTTGTCTCCCAGCCATTTGAAGAAGTAGGTGGGCTGGAGAGTTTCAGCCAAGGTCAGTGTTTATCACTCACCTTATTTATCCCTGGGCACGATCAGTTTGTTAGGGGTGGAATTTTCAAAAGGTCAGGTTTGTACCTAGCTCCCATGGGCTTTCAATGCTTCATCCCCTATAGGCATTTTTGAAAAACCCACCCGCTGTTCCCCTAGATAAATGAAAAAATGTTACAAGGACATCATTTGTAAGTGTTGATAGGCGGGCAGGTGCACAGAACAGGGCCTGGTGGTAGAACATCGTTACAAATCGAGATAACTGAAGAAAGAAAAAGAAATAGGGACTTCTAAATAAGCTGCTCCAAATGCATTCATCCAACAGGAACTGACTACTGTACAGCCTCGAGCCCTATATTTAGTAAGATCTAAATCAGACATTGATAATATTATTAAAGACAGGAAGACGTAAAATAAGATATAGTCTGGTTCAGATGACTGATCTATTTACACTCGCGGAGGGGAGGAAAGATGATACAATGAAGATGTCAGGGATCAGAAAAAGCTGGATTGACAGTTTCCCCTTAGCAGCAGAATAGACACACTGTTGACACAGCAGGTTCTAAAAAGTCCTAACCCAATTTAGCAAGCAATAACCAATAGAAGGTGATTAATAAAACATTTGCTGTTTCACCCGATTATGTGGAGGTGGAGTAGCAATGAGAGAGCTATTTGTCACAGCTCTCATGCTGGCCTCTGCACATCAACTGGTCCACGTGAGACTGGATAAAGTAATTGGCAAAGGATGTACATGATAGACCAGTGGCTAGTCAGTGGCCCATTTAACTGTGCAAAGTGGGTTTTGGATAATAAATTGGGTAGAATAATGACATTGATCTGTAGTGTGACCTTGGGCACCTCTCTGTGCTTCTGTTTCTTTTCCCATCCTTTGCTTGTCTTGTCTGTTTAGACTGTAAGCTCTTCAGGGCAGAGACTGTCTATTACCCTGTGTTTATGCTGCACCTAGCACTGGCCCTTCCCAGCCCCCGATCCAGATTGGTTGGGATCAAGGTGCTACCATAATAATAAAAACCTCTGTGCTCAAAGAAAAATTAAAATGGTTAAAAGTTGACACAGACAAGACTAAAAAGGGGACATTTGTATTCCTTATACTTTTGTCTGCAGCGTTCACTCTCTTATGCTCTCAAACTGGAACTAACCTAGTCTGGCTACCACTGTAAATGAGCAGAATAGCTGTGTACCTCAGTTAGGTGAACCTCACACTCCATTACAGAAGAGTTCCCTCCCCAGAAGCAAATGCTTCAAGTAATTTAAAATAATAAATGTCAAAAGGCAGCACTGGTGGGACGCATTACAATAGCAAACCATTATATGGTCCCAGCAGAGGAAAGTCAAATTGGCCTTGCCGCAGATTTTAGTTTCAAGAGGCTAATGCATAAAACTACTGATTGTGTGTGCGTACAAATAATAAAATTTTTTGACAATGTGCTTTAACTAAAAAATGGAAAACGCTGCTTGTGACATAATAGTAGATACCAGCTCTAGAGCAAATAAAAATACAGTGGGCTGGATCCTCAGCTCTTGTAAATTGACAGCGCTCCAATGATGGACGTTGATGGAGCAGTGTCTATTTACACCAGCTGAAGATCTGGCCTTGCATCTCGAATCTCCACCAGTCACTTCCTTCTAAGAAAAACTGGGAATAGAAACACTTTTCTGTCAGTGGAAAGAGTGAATGAGCCCATGTTCTGAAGCCAATTCTCCTCTGCCAGCAGGAGGTGCTGTTACAGAATGAAAGGGTCAAAGTGCACTCTTCAAGGAGGAGGGGAGCTATGCAACATCAGAAAGATGAGTTTTTTTCAATGTTAGATGCTGTGTGTGTTTGTGAGAGAGAGAGTTTTAGGCTCTATCTTAAAATCATCAGCTTAATTGGAAAACAAAAGATGACATTTTACAGGCTTTTAGTCTTCTGAGTGGACTAGAGCCTTACAGAGCCAAACTCTTTCTGTTGGGGAAAAGAGTTAGCATGTCTTCACAAAAAAATATATTTCAGAAAACTGTATTTTAAGATGCTCAGTCTTTGTGAGGATAAATATTTCCACACATCATTACTCCAATTTTTCAGCATGCTAATATTGCACCCGGGGCAAATCACATCTGCTGGAAACTTGACAGCCTGGATGCGTTTGTATAGATTTTAATTGGTTTTGATTTTATTGTCCATTGTGTCTTCAAAAACTTTTTAAAAAAAGTCAGTTTGGAGGCAGTGAAAGAGGCCAGGTGTGGCAACTGCGTGTCTGTTTAAGCACACCATGGGCAAAGACAGGGCATGCTTTAGCACACTGGCCTGCCAATGTGCCCAACCATGACCTGGAAGGCTGGTTAGAGGATGATTCAGTCTCTACGGATATAGCTACACTTAAAACTGTACAGTGGAACAGCTGCAGCATTGTAGACACTCATTTCAGCCATTGGAGCGGGTCTCCCATCCTGTAGTTCATCCACCTTCCTGAGAGGCAGTAGTTAGGTCAATGGAAGACTTCATCCATCAACCTTGCACTGTCTATACCAGGGGTTAGGCCGGCATTGCTGTCTCTCTCAGGGGGTGTGGCTTTTTCACGCCCCATGAGAGATGTAGCTCTGCTGATATAAATTTTCAGTGTAGACCAGCCCTAGGCCCATTCTCTTGGTCTGATAGCAGAGGCCTGGTCTACACCTCAAACTTACGTCGACCTAGCTGTGTCACTAAGGGGTGCAAAAAAATCCACCCCCCTGAGAAACATAGTTAAGCCAACCTAAGACCCAGTGTGAACAGCACTAGGTCACTGGAAGAATTCTTCTTTCAATCTAGTTACCACATCTCGGAGAGGTGGATTCAGTTAATCACAGAAGAACCCCTTTCGTCACTGTAATACGTGTCTATGCTACAGTGGTGCAGCTGCAGTGCTACAGCTGTGCTGCTGTGGTGTAGACACATCCTGAGACTGCCAGCAAGAGTGGCAGTTGGCACCAATTGGAGTAGTGGTTTATGGCTGGTCTACACGGGGAGCTTACATTGGCATAGTTACATCTCTCAGAGGTGTGAAAAAGCCACAACCCAGAGACAGATCTATGCTGACCTAGCCTCCAATCTAATCAGTGCTAGGTTGAAAGAAGAATTCTTCCATTGACCTAACTTCCGCCTCTTGGGATACTACAGAGATGGAAGAACCACTCCTGGCGGGTGAGGTGGTGTCTACTCTGAAGCACTACAGTCAGTCTCCAGTTGTATGGACACTGGTTTCACTAGAAACTGGATTGAGACCACTAAACTTATTTCACCTAGGGCACTGAGCAACCAGATGGTAAAAACCGTCCGTATCTATCAACCCAGGTGCTAGAGGTTTAAGACTCTTACCAGTGCCCTGAGCTAGCCCATCCCCCTCTCTTCCATTGTTTGCAACGCACTCTTTGAAGTGTGGAAATGAAATGTCACAGGCTTGATTTGGGTTTGTTCAGCTTGGAAGGTGTTGATTGCCATCTCCCTGCCATACTCGTATTCTTACCTAGCCCAAGCCAATGTGACACTGTTGCTTTACTTCAGATTTTGGCAACAGAATTGTCCGTTATGGCTTCCATTGGTTTCAGGGGACATTTTATGAGGCCTGAGGATGGGAGTTGGTTAGCTGATAAACCCACTACCACTCTACAATGGCATAGAACTGTGATCATTTACTACCAGAACCAAAGATTCAAGTTTTGGGTTTTTCTAAAGTTTGAGTGACAGAATGATGAATTTTAAAAGGTTTTGAGTCCAGGGCACACAAGAGACACATAATGCATTACATTATGGGCCTAAACAACATGTTAATATTACAGAGATGGTATAGCACCTTCCACCTGAGGACCATCAAACAAGTAGCTGAGTGAACAATTCACAGTGAATAATGTAATCAATGAAGTTTGCTTTTCTTCCTGTTTGAAAATTGTCTGCGAAGAGAATGAAAAGTTCTCGAATGTATTTGTTGCTCAGAATTATTCACAAATTCCTTCAGTGAATAATTTTGGTTCGCAAGACCTCTCAAACAGTGAATGTTACAAGCAAATATACAATTCAAAATGTGTTCTGTAGCTAATCACCATGGCACAAATTTCAAATTGTCTATTTGGATGCAATGTTCTCAAGTTACCAGGCTGGTTTGTTATGGACTGCAAATCAGCCAATCGGGAAACAGGAACAATATCAGCTCCCCATTTGACAGCTGGAGAAACTGAGGCATGGCAAAATTAAGGCCTACATTTTCAAAAGTGGCCACTGATTTTGGGTGCCTGCTCTGAGACACCTAGGACCTGTTTGTTTGAGGTGTTGAGGACATGCTGCTGAGTACCTATAACTTGTCTTCAGGTGCGGTTCAAATTAGACTCTAGGGGTCTCACATTAGGGACACAAACATTGAGGCTCCCAAATGTAGTGGACACTTCTGAAAATTTAGTCCAAGATGTCGTGCAACAAGCCAGTGTCACAGATGGAATCCCCTGTCCTGTGCTTTCACCATAAAACCCAGACTGTCTTTCATAATAAAGTCCCTTTGCTATCTCAGTTGTCACCCACTGTAGCAAGCAGAAACCTGGCTGGAAGCCTGCCAGACAAGAACCACATTTTTTATTATGGAAATGCACGTGGAAAGTGATTTTTTATTTACACAGCATCAAATCATAAATTTCTTAGGAGCTCAGATTCACCCCTTCCCAAACCTTAGAACAAATAATCAAAACTCAGCCGACGGGCTCACAGGGCTTTAAAAGAAAGCAGGTAAAGCCATTACCCTCACTTTGCATAGTAAAAATGATATGCATAAAGCTGCATAGAACAATCCTGCAAAGCTCAAAGGAAACAAATGGGTGACTTACACCATGAATTTCAATGGGCCTTTGTGCAGTTGGAATAATAGCCAGTAAGACAGTGAAGTATTGCATAGAAAGATACTGAGCAGTTACACACAGACACACACACACCCCCTTACTAATGCAGTGCAATATTGTGCAATATTGTGTAGAAAGAGATTGCACAGGAATTATGCAGTGGAAGCTGGAGTCATGCTGTGAGACTCCCTCTCTTCATGGAGTTGGCTTGGGCATGTTACAGTAATAATGATTTGTTTTTTAACTAGGAGGAATTACCCTATAACTTCCCAGGAAAGTTGGCTTTGCCATCCATTTATCCAGGACGTTTGGCTCAGACGCAGCATCTGGTTTGCAGTCAATTTCCTGCGCTTTACCCAATTTTTCAGCGGGGTTGGCTAAAGCACTAGGAGGTCCCATGACTTGCCCGAGGCCAAACAATGAGTCAGTAGCTCAGCTGGGATTAGAACTCGGGCCTTGAATGAACACTGTAACCAAGTTTCTTATTAGTCCTAATAGCTGTCTGCCTATTGCAGTCATGGCTACAAAACCAGGCAAAAACCAGTCTTGCTTCAGGTTCCTTTAGATAATGGTCACAGCTTAAGGATAAATGCAATCAATTGGCTATCACTGCCTTGTCAGGAGATAGGGCCTAAGGTATGTGCTGACCCCCTGCCACATACACGCTTTCCAATCCCTAGTTCCGCATGCTCAATCTCACAGAGACCCTCATTTCTTCCTATACCCAGTTCTAAATAAACCCACACCTACACCTGGTACCCTGTTCCATCTTACGTCTACACGGAGCTGACCTCCAACATAGCATCACATTTCCCACCAACACCTGCCTGCCACTAAAGTCTTGTCCCCCAAGCAGCCTCGAACTGAGACAAACATTGACGACTCCTTTCTCCAGTGACACAACCTCCGAATGGTCTCCCACACATCCCTGCTTGCAGAGCTGTACTCAACACTGCCACAACCCTCAAATCCCCCTGAAACATGCACTGTCCCTCCTCCCACCCACACAATTACGCTATCATATACTAGGTAAGAATATCCGCTCACGGCTACTTGTTACAAGGAAGACAGTTTGCATACAGTACATGATAGTCTATTCTGTAGTGCCTATGATAGAAGGAGACTATCTGATACTAGCAACTGGCTCCTTTGGGGACATTCTGCAATGCAAATTCAAGCTCTTCTCTGCAGTTTCACCACCTTGTCTTGGCTTCTCTGTGTATTTTCATAAAAGTCTAATGTGAAATGGAAAGATTATTTGTGAAGAGTCAACGTCAGCCTTAAATGTCACCTCCAAGGATACGGCTGGAGGACAAGTGTCGGTCTGACAGTGAGGGATGGATCCTAACCTCCTGAGTATTTGTTGCCTGTCATGTTAACCTGGTTGGTAGAATAGAATTCAGGCAGTCCTAGAAGGAAGTATGCTCAGTGTACCAGGATGGCTGGCGTTTTCCAGAGACGATTGTTTGGAGAATATCTACTTTACTAAAAGCTTCATAGTGAGAGAGAATACGCTAAATAATTATCTGTCTCCTCCCCTCCCCACATTTTCTGAGCAGTTCTATTCATAAGGCTCAAGCAGTGCTAACTGGCCCCAAATCTGCATCAATAGTTTCTGACAAGACCACTGTTATCTCCTCCCTGGACTTGAATGACCTGAATGCACGTGCTACCTGTGAAGGTAACTGTTCTAGCTAACGCGTGCAGTCCAAAATTGAACATATTCTCAAGAAATCATTTATAGAAGCGTGGCAGGTGGGGATAATACTGTCGGCCCAACTTTCAAACTTGGGCACCTTCACAGGACAGCCAAATCCTGCATTCCCATGCTAAAATGGACAGCTTGGTGGAAAACCCCTCTTGCTTATGCCTAGATACCCATCTGAACATACTGGACATTCAAATGCTACCTTAGTTCAGGAACCTGAGTTTGAAAATTACCTTCCCCATATGCAGGTCTCAGTTCCTCCCCCTCCTCCTGGCTTTCCTGACTGATGCAGCAAACAGCATGGCAGACCCTATCACCATCCCAAACCTGCAGCTGGATGGATCGCTTAGTCCTGGGAAACCGGAGTGAGATGAGGGTAAAAGTGTGGATGCTTGAGAGGTGTGACAAAATGAGCGTTAACACATAAGGGAGGTCCCAGTAGGAGGCAGTACCCAGCGTCACCTAACGGGAATGTTCAGGGGTTTCCTTTCTCTCCCCTGGCTCACAGTTACCCAGTGCTTCTGTAGAAAGCTCTACACAACCTTGAATTCCAACCTGTGGCGGCGTCAGTATAATCACTGTTACGGAATGGAATGCCTGTTGGCAAGGTTAGACAGAATCATCTCACCCTATCCATGCTAACGGAAGACTCTATAAAGCTCAGAAATACCACCCAGTGCTGAAGATGCATTTTAACAGCTGAATTAAAGGAAAGAATGGAATTAGTTAACGTGTTAATGCTTCTTGTATAGCAGAGGAGCTTTTGACATTGGCAATTGGCAAACACTGTCAAAGGCATACAGCGAGAGACTTGTTACCATCGTAAAGCCTTAAAACACTGGCAGGGGTGCCGGAGGGAGGGGAATAGCAGAGACACTGGCCCCACGCAGGTTGGGGGGAGAATTGTGTGCAAGGAACTGTGGATGGCAGGTATAGCAGTGTGATAGGCTGGGGTGGAGTGGGGGTTATGGCAGGTGTTGGAATGGACCAAGGCAGGAGCTGGGCTGTGTTAGGTTGGATCCAGAGGGCAGTAGTGGTGGGCCAGTCTGGAGGTCATTGCAGGCTGCTAGGGCAATACATGATAGGGAGGTTGTGGAAGCTCCCTCACTGGTGGTTTTCAACAAGAGGCTGGATAACCATCTGTCTTGGATGGTTTAGACACAACAAACCCTGCATCTTGGCAGGGGGTTACACTAGAGGGCCTTTGCAGTCCCTTTTAACCCCGTGATTGCAGAGGTTTGCAATGAGATTGGCATTTGGCTCCTATATTCTGAAACATCATCTTGCTTCTGCTATGCCTGTCCCCTTCCCATGTGGAAGAGGGCAACATTAATGCTGCTACAGAGATTGGAAGATGGGCAATAGAGCTGCCTTCTTTATCACCTGACTGAGCAAGCCCACCAAAAGCCTTTTCAGCATCTATCCTAGGAGCCTTCCTTTCTCAGTCCCTAGGACTTTCATTATCTTCAGGTAGGGTCAAGACCTTTCACGAAAATAAATACCAGACATAGGTGATTTAGTATTTTTTTAAAATACATTTGGCTTTTTTTTTTGGCTAAAAAGCATCCCACCCTTTACCAATAAGTCTGTGAACTATTCCCTCTCAACCCATTCCCACTGAGTCCATCCCAAATCAGAGCAGCTACATGGAAACCATCAGCCCAAGTCTACAACCCTGCCACAGACCTGAGTTGATGCTGTTGGCACAACCATACAGAAGCTGGACAAGATCTGCTAGGTCATCGGCTCCCTCTGCTGCTCTTCCTGCCCACTAGGCATCTCGTCTTCAGCAGCCTTCCCTGGGCTTAAATCCGGTCTGCAGTGAGCTGTCCATGGTACTGTTGCTCTTTCTTCCAGTCGCCCAGTATTCACTTCTCTGCTGCTTGTCTTATATAGGGCCCTTCTGGCCTCGGATTGGCTGCTCCATCAGCCCCTCTGATTGGCCGCTCCTCTACTGCCACTCTAGGCTATCTGGAGGACTCCTCGCTGCTCTATTCTGGGACAGGGTGTTGCAGGGCCATGAGGGCTCCAGGAGAGGGTCTCTGGACCTAGCCCACCCTGCCACAGGTAACTATTCCAAGGATGCTGAGTTACTAGAACAGCTACGTTCTTAACTCAGGACTCCTGGGTTCCATGCTTGGTTCCCCTCATTGTATGACCATAGGCTCACTTTAGTCATATATAGTATGCTAGAATAATGATATGTACCTGCATGAATTCATGTTAGTAAAATGCTTAGAGATCGTTGGAAGAAAGTGGCTATATAAACACAATGTATAATAAGAACAGAATTACTTTGCACCTATATAGTATTTTTCACCTTCAAAACCTTTTCACCTTTCTAAACACTAACTGATGAGTCCTCAGCAATCTGTAAATCAGTACTCCTGTATGCATTATTAGCCCCATTCACAGAAGGGAAAAATGGAGGCATGGAATGGTTAAATGACTTGCACAATGCCACGGAGGGAATCGTGTAAGAGCTGGGTTTAGAATTAAGGAGCTGCTTCCCAACTCTGGGTTCAAAGCAACACCTTCCCAAGAATTATGATTATACTCAGTTCAATAAATACATGAACTGCTTGTCAACAGCTGCGGGGAGAGTGAAAGGACAAAGAAAAGCCCCTCAGCTAAAATGGTATTTCTTTGAGATAGGGGAAAAAAACAAGCCAGCTGATGCACATTGGCAATAGGAACAGTTATTCCACTAGATATGCAAACTCTTCAGACCTAGTAATCCCCTTGGGTGCACTGAGCATTTATAGATTGCTGATTATAAAAGCAGTAAATGAAAGGACACCTTTGAGTGAGTGTTTGTGAATTAAACTGTCTCTGGGTTTGTCTCCATACAAAATAAAGTAGCACAATACCAACTAAGGCCATGTAACTATACAGCTAATAAAACACGCCAGAGATTCCAACTCTCAGAAGATAAGCCCCAGAGGGGTCTTTAGACTTGATTTTCAAAGCATCTGAAAGCTAAGAGCCACATGAAAAAATGCACATGCAATGACACACTCAATTTTCATGACTGATTACCACAATTGTTCATGCAACTTGGATATTTGTGTTTGCAAATGGCCAACTGGACATCGAATGTCCATTTGTGCACACACTGCTGGAAATCTGCACACAAATTGGGCGTTCAATTGCAAGCAGACTTTTGCCCACAGCCTTGGATTTATGATGCTCTGATGTTTGGAAAAAATCAGGCCTTTTGAGTCTGCAAAGCAGGAGACTGCGACAGCAGTAAACAACATGAGCAGAGTACAGATCATAACTGGAGATCGGCCCACGCCAGAAATTCAGACAGGAATCCAGACTTCCAGCACCCCAAACTTCACGTTAGGGGATTTGGTTCAGTCCCAGCTCTTATGTTAACATTGACTAGAGAAATAGTCTAATCATTAGTATACCCAGAAGGGTTAGTAGGAAATCTGGATTGACCTTTATCCACAAGACAGGCCATTTTTTCCCCCAACCACCTTGGAGTGGAAACCTCCAGAACATGCAGCAAAGAATCCTGTGGCACCTTATAGACTAACAGATGTTTTTGCAGCATGAGCTTTCGTGGGTGAATACCCACTTCTTCGGATGCAAGTACTTGCATCCGAAGAAGTGGGTATTCACCCACGAAAGCTCATGCTGCAAAAACATCTGTTAGTCTATAAGGTGCCACAGGATTCTTTGCTGCTTCTACAGAACCAGACTAACACGGCTACCCCTCTGATACTTGACTCCAGAACATTAATCTTTTCAACTGTACTTAAACCAATCTGACTGCAGCTTTTAAATAAGAGTCCCGGGAGTAACACCAACACAAAAACAAAGCACTAGGCCTCTGAGTGCATCGTTTTGGTCATTTTCTTTTCCTTGACACCGCGGTGTTCAAAACTTTGCAGAACAATGCAGTGCAACGTGCCCCTGTCGAGAGCAAACACATCCAGCTAATTCCAATAAAAAAAAGAGTTGCCACAGACTAATTCAGTGTTGTAGAGAAAATTGGCTACATCTGCTGAGTTCATCTAATACTATATAAGCAAAGCAAACCAGCAAGAGCAACAAACCAACCAAACAAAAACAGCAGCTTCTCTGCTTAGACCGGTAAATCAGTCACTAGAAGCGGAGTCACTATTAGCGTTGGAGGAGCCTTCATCTACCATCGCAATCAGACTCTTGCAGAATATTACTCAGATCATGGGGGAATTGGAGGAATTCTGTATCCTCAATTCCAAAACCTGATTTACCTGCCCAAATGAGGACAGGCATGCAGGGAAAGCTATGGGAAGAGAAAAAAGGGAAGAGAGAAATCACTCAGAAACCATTACTCTTGGTAACTAAGACTCAGGATTGTTGATGAAGATGGCTAAACCCATTTTACCTATGGTCTTCCACTTCCAGGGGGATAATGGGGCAAGAATCATCGGCAGGGCAATAGAACTATCATGCTATAAAATGGTTGTTTTCTACCCCGGATCTGCATGAGATATTCCTATTGACATAACTGGGAGTTCCATCAGCAGGCCAAGTGCAGTATAGGCAGAAGTGACAATACCGTGGGACCTTGAGAAGCACTGATTTGTATTGCCTAATCTATCTGTCCAAGGTATTTATAGGACTGTGAGCATTTGGTAAACTTTGTGAGATGGGGGTTAAGGAAGGATCCCCATACAGCCAAATTTGTCTTTTAAACCTCAGTGACCATAAACAACTGGAGCCAGAATGATAATTGGTGGATGAGGGTCCTCAAGCCAAACCAGTAAAATTGATCGTCAAGCCAAGAACAGAGTCTTGTTAATTCACAGTCTGTGCTCTCTCAGTACGGTCTAACCTAGACAAAGCTGGGTCTGCTGTCATAGTTATTAGCCTCCTGGGAATCCACACCCCTTTCTCTGTGCCACAACTTATTTACTTCATCAAATCACCAGGAGCAACCACCTTGAAGACACACCAGTGTCCTAACTAGAAGCATCTCAGCCTATTGGCTGGGAGCAAGACACCAGAGAAATACCTGGAACACTTGCAGTCTGGAAGAAAAGGACAAGTGGTTCATGCCAGAGACTGCCTATGGTGGGCAGATAGGTCCCACACTGGTAACGAGAGGGTTAATGAGAGGACACGGACCCAGTTGGTCTTGCCCCACTAACCTGCAGCAAAGGTCAGACATGGAGAGGGGAGTTAAAAGGAGGAGAACTAGCCGAGGCCTGACCAGGGAGGAGAGGAGAGCTTGGCTTCTCTTGATGGGAGGGAAGCTTGATTGCAGCCCAGAGGCTGAGCTAGCTTGCCGGCAGGATGAACCCCTGCTAGAAGGAACGACCAGATCCTGGGGGATGCATGGACTGTTTGGAGACAAGCCCTGGATAGAAAGGCAGGATCCCACCGAGGCTTCGTCTGATGATTCTGTTACCTGGAAGGGGTAGGACCGAACTGTGCCTTGGCTGGAAGGCAAAAGCACTACTGCCTCAGATCTCACAGAGACAGCGAGCTACTGGCAGAGACCCACAGCTGGGTGAGTCATGCCCTGAGGGGCCACAAGGGGGGCGCCAGAGAGGCAACCAGGTCACACTGCCAGAAGGGCATGTTCCATCTCATTATCTCACTCAGACCCAATGCCTTTAAGGGGGTATCCCCTCTGCCTGAAGGAGGAAGTGGTATACATTTCAAACACATCCAGCCAAGAATACAGCATCTTTCCATCTGGGGCATGGCTGGTGTCAGATCTCACAAAAGAAATCCTATCAGGTTATGGATCCCAGTTTTATTATCTAGTAGAGAAGCCAGTGACCGAATGCCCCATAGAGGCAGTTACTCTCACCTTTAGAGGAGGTAGTCCCTCTGGGTAAGGTTTGAGACAAGTTAGCAGGGCATTATGGGGAACGCTTGTGTACCTGCTCTGGTGATAAATTGAAGACTTCAGTTTCCAGGGACGCTAGTCTAACGACCTTCAGTAGCATGGCAATTCTCTTACAGAACTATGGGCCTGATTCTCCACGCTCAGCAATGTCAAGTCAGGAGTAATTCCACGGAAGGCAATTGAGGTACATTAATGTACATAATCAGGCCCCATGAGTCACTACTGCCAAATGGAGAGTATGTAGTTGGCTCATGGTGAGGAAAAGAGGAAGGGGAGAGGTAACAGAATCAATTTTAATCCATAGGCTGAGAGACCTCCAATTTTGGCGTAGCTGCCAATAAAGGATCTACTTCGCTGATCATGTAGGGAAATCTCTTTGGAATCAAATTAAATGTTCTTAATGCAATTCTCTCAGAGGAAGAAACAAAAGGTTTATGATCAGCTGTCAAATGGTCTGCAGCTACAACACCAACAAAGTATGACAGAAGCAAGATATAAAAAGCCTCTGAGGTTTCCTTTTATTGACTGGAAATTCTGTATTTCATGTCCTATTTATCTTTCAAACTAGCCAGCTACAAGCCATACAATAAGGGAATTGAATATGATCACTGGCAGAAAGCATCTACCCACTAAGTGCATGCCAGTCACAGATACCTGAAAAGACCCATTGCTCACACTAAATGGGATTTAACAAAACAAAACACCTGATGTCAGCCCTCCTAACCCACTCGACTAGAGGTGAGCGAGATTCAGATTTCCTGCGTTGCTAAATGAATTATCTTTCTATAATCCAGCATTTAGGTCACATGGAGTCAGACCTCTGATTTATAATCACATACTTGAGGATCACAGGCTATGAAAATTATTGCTGTGTTGGCAAGAATAAATTATGGAAAGCAATGAGTTATCTGGAAGCCCACAACACGCACACACCTCGGTGATCTATCGCTCTCAGTGCAGATGTTCTGCTGCAAAGACATTTTAATTAATACATCGAAAATACATTTCCTGGCTTGTGTGAGATGGAGATGAGCAGGGAAGTGATGCTGAGGGAGAAAAAAATGTCCCTCCAACAAAAATCAAAGGGAAATGTAATGACTCATAACTGGTCTGAACCAAGTGGGAGACCATCATGCCCTGCTGTTGCACTTGCACTGAACTACATGCAGTAACTGGAATGTTGGGAGGTGGTGAATGAAAACGGTTCAGCTCTACCACAAACGTGGCAAAGTACTTACATTTTATTTGTTCCACGCTAGGAGGGAGTGCTCTCAAATCCTCTATCTGGCTTCCCCACGCTCTCCTGGCCTCAGCCTCGGAAGCGTGCATGCATGTGCGATAGAGATGGACACAAAGGTTAGCTCAGAATCCACATGGCCTTAGCGTCAGAGACGTTTGGACCCAGGGGTTTGGTCCTGACCCATCTCGGGTTTTGGAAAAACAAGGGGGAAGATCCCTAGCTGGCACAAACTGTCACGGTTCCATTGAAATCCAATTTGTCCCAATAAGTCCCGATGACCTAGCATTCCCCCCAAGGGATAGCTTCCTGCCCAACCAACTGTCATTTAAAGCAGAAACTAAAACATCAATCCTGAAGATTTATTTGGGCAGATCTTCCGGAAGTTACAATTAAATGGAAAGATGGAGTAGAAAGGCTGTCTACTTGGACGACAGCTGGCTAAAACATTTTTTTCCACTTTTTCTTCTGAAAAGTTAATTTAAAGAAAACAATCTTTAGGCCTCAAAGCAGACTAGAAGGAACAGGACATTCGGCTTAATTAAGAGAAGGATTTCTCCCCCACCGAATATCTGAAACTGCTGCTTGGATAAGGAGAGCCTCCCATACGGACCAAATCAAAGCCTGTAGTGGCAGTAATTAATAAAAATGGGTAATGATCGACCATCTGTCCACAGTGTTTGTTCTCTAGCACAGGACCAGCTTCTAGTCCTCATTAGGTATTCATCCTCGGAGCTGCTGCAGATGTTAGAGGTGGCATATCCCATTGGATCACAAAGCGAAGGAGGAAATTACCCCATCAGAAGGTAGTTTAATGACCTACAGAGGGTGGGGGATCACAGTGAGGGGGGGTCATATACCAAAATACTGATGTTAATTGAGGTTTACAGTATGAATGTTCAGGTCAGTTTAATCAGTTATGTGGAAAGGGGAGGATGGAGGGAGGAGGAAGACAGGAGACACAAAGGGAAGGCATGAGAGAGAAAAGATACAAGCCAGACAAAGGAGAGACACCCACCGAGTTACAAGGAGCACCTCCAGATGACGGACTCAGGGCCAGATTTCACTTTCGCAACCTGTTTACATGGGAGTAACTCCTCTGAAGTCACTGCTGTGGCTTTGGTGTCAGTGTACAGAGAATGAGGCCCACAGAGCTGGAAGTTTCCCTCTTCTCACTGAGTCACTCCAGGATGGACAGGTAGGAGGAATCTGCCTCTCTTTGCCTCTTCAGAGGAGCAGAAGCAGGGTCACATTTTCCAACGGAAACATAGATCCCTTTCATTTTTCAAACCCGAAGGAAATGAACTGTGGGAAGGAAAGATTCTGGGCTTTGTATGGGCCTTTTAAACCAAAGCAACTTCTTTACCTCAGAGCTAAGGGCAGAAGATTGGGCTAATGCTCTGGCACCTCAGCTACCAAGAACAGCCTTGGATATAGGTACAGCCTGTCTGTTGTAGGCATTTCTAGTGCTCCATCTCTGGACTAGGCACCAAGACACTACAGAAATGAGGCTTGTGCTAAATGTGTCCCTAAAGGCTTCAGTCCCTCATCTCTGCTAGCTGCCACCATTCGTATTCAGAATGTTGCTTATCCCCTTCCTTCCATCCCCACACACAAGTGAGATGAGTTTGGCTTCATTCTTAGCAGATAATTGTTACAGCAGAAAAACCACGAAGGTAATTTGGCCCAGTTTTGCATGACTGGGGATTTCTGTTATATACGCGCGCACGCGCGCACACGCGCGCACGCACAGAGTACTGAAATAGCAAGGGCAGCTGTAAACAGGATTACAGTGCATTGATAAAGCCGTGGGGGGGGGGCAGCAGGGGAATAGCACAGGCATGGGTGCCAACTTATATGGGCTCGTGGGGCTAAAGCCCCAGGAATATTCAAAATCAGGGGCTCTGCTCCACCAATATTTGGAGCTAGGTTTCTCCCCTGCTTGGAGCGCAAGGGAGTCAGAGGGCTCTGGGCTGCCTGCTGCGGCGGGGAGCCCAGAGCCCTTTAAATCCCAGCCGCGGCCGGGAGTCAGAGGGCTCTGGGCTGCCTGCTGCAGCGGGGAGCCCAGAGCCCTTTAAATCTCAGCCGCAGCCGGGAATCAGAGGGCTCTGCGCTGCCTGCAACCGCGGGGAGCCCAGAGCCCTTTGAATCCCAGCCGGGGAGGCGGCTGGGATTTAAAGGGCTCAGGGCTCCCCGCAGCTGCCAGCAGCCCAGAGCCCTTTGAATCCCAGCCCCTGGCCGCTGATTGCCCCCTCCCCAGATCCCTGCCCCAACTGCCTCCCAGGACCCCCACCCCCTATCTAAGCACCACTGGTCCTTGTTCCCCGATTACCCCCTCCTGAGACAACTGCCCCTAACTGCCCCTTGGGACCCCAGCCCCTATCTAAGCCTCCCTTCTCCTTGTCCCCAACTACCCCCTCCTGAGACCCCACCCAACTTCCCCCCAGGACCCTACCCCCTACCTGTCCCCTGATAAGCCCCCTGGACTCCCATGCCTATCCAATTGCTGCCTGTCCCCTGACTGCCCCTCTGAACCTCTGCCCCATCCAACCCCCCCCTGCTCCCTGTCCCTTGACTGGCCCCCGGAACCCCCTACCCCTTCTCCAACCCCCAAACCGCTTACTGGGGGTTGGAGAAGGGCAGCAGGAGCGTACGGGGGGAGCCCAGGGCTGGGAAGGGGGGCAGCCACATTTTTTTTGCTTGGGGCAGCAAAAAAACTAGAGTCGGCCCTGCCCGGAGCTTCCCTGCCTGAATGTAAAGAGCCCGCAGCACGCGTCTCTCTCCCTTGCTGCTGCTGCTGCCCCAGCCTAAGGGCTACAGCATAACAGCAGTGCAAGCTGCTGGTGCTGTAGCACCTCAGGAGGGGGAGGGGAGTGGAGGGGGCCGTCCCATGCCCCCTCACCATAATCCCATCTAGGTTGTAATTAATTTTGACTGAGTTGACCAGGACAATATCCCTAAGACCTGCAGACTTGTGGCTGCTGCTCTGTGACTTTTAAAGCAGATGAAGCCACTTTTGATTACAGCTTAAAACAAAACAATGCGGGTGAGAGGAGGAAGTGATTGATTGGTTTCACATAGGACCTGGAGTAAAATTGCTATAAAGGATTGTCTGAAACTGGTGTACAGACAAACTAGTGTGTGGCAAAGTCTTAAAATGACTGAGAATTGAAATATTTAATTGTAATGTGCTCTTAAATTAATCAGATTGCATCGACAATTGGGAACCATTTTTATACAGTGATGGTAAAATGTATATTGAAGCAGGCAAGTGCTGCTTCTGACTTTCCACTTTTAATTGACCCTTGTAATTTTGTGGCACTGACGCGTTGTAGCTTCATTTTATATCGGCTTACAGGGCGGGAGCGGGGGGGCACCACCATTTTGGGCCCCACCAAAAATTATACAAACCTGCCGCCTATGAGCACAGGGTGTTGCAGGCCAGGACTGAGATACACTGGCAGAGCTGCTTGGACTAGAGCAGAGGTAGGCAACCTATGGCACACATGCCAAAGGTGGCACGCGAGCTGATTTTCAGTGGCACTCACACTGCCCAGGTCCTGGCCACCAGTCCGGGGGGGCTCTGCATTTTAATTTAATTTTAAATGAAGCTTCTTAAACATTTTCAAAACCTTATTTACTTTACAGACAACAATAGTTTAGTTATATATTATAGACTTCTAGAAAGAAACCTTCTAAAAACGTTAAAATGTATTACCAGCACGAGAAACCTTAAATCAGAGTGAATAAATGAAGACTCGGCACACTACTTGCCAACCCCTGTACTAGAGCAACAGGTGCTGCTTCAGGTCAGGATTGAGTTACACTGTGTCATTAGAGGTAATCGGTAAAGATTACAAAAAGAAAGGAGTTTAATGCATCTGAGGCCCTTGTGTGCATTACAGGCACTAGCCTCTAGCACACTGACACTGGTGAGCACTGGCACTCTGCCTCTGGCCAGGAGCCCTGTCAAAGCCTCATAGGCACCTTTCCAATGTAGGTAGTAAGAAAGCAGGCTCCCTCTACTGTCACTTTCTGGAGAACATCAGGCAGATGGAGCTAACGATGGTGGGATTTCAAACAGAAAAGCACCTCTCTCCATTGAACTCCTACTCTCAGGACTCCTTGCTCACTGGTCCAGAGGTAGAGCTGTGCTAAGTGGGAGCCTTGATTCAAACCATGCCTCATTCTCTCAGGGGCTGAACCAGTTTCATTCATTTCTAGTTTCCAGCCGTCCAGCTGGAAGCAGAAATGATGATGAGAAAGCCTCTCTCATCATCTTTCCAGCGAGGAACCTGCTCAGTCTTTCCAGCAAGGAACCTCAAAAATCCAGTTATCTGAAACCTCCTGAGATCTCCCACTCATGAGATTCCCAGCCCAATTTTGTAGAGTCATGAGGTGCCCATGAAACCCAAAGACGGAACCTTTGAAAGCTCACCCTTTAGTGACACTCCAAACCAAGCCTTCCATCGCAACCAGAACTCCTATCTCCTACCCAGTCGGTAGACCAGCTCCTCCAGCGTGGGCTTAGCGAGGCAGACAGTGCCACACGAGCAGAATGATTTCATGCCGTCGCCCATGACAACATCAATGCCAAAACCAGAGTCCTGCCTGGAGGGCGTTGGCAAGTGCCTGGACAGTGTCCAGTTAACACAGGAATGAGACAGTCGGAAAATGTCAGCTGGTGATCCTGACCTTGGGGCTGCTGTTCAAGAAACAGCACAGTCACTGGGAGAGCTGGACTGTTTCCATTCTGATTAAGGCGCTGGTGACTCAGACAACTTCTTCCACAAAGCATTTACTATCAAATGTTTGAATTATATTGTCCAGCAGCAATTACCATGACAAGTACTTCCTGCTTGGAGGCGGTAGGTGGGCTGGTCCCTGAAGTGTCCTTCAGAGCCACTTGGTATGTGGAGGAGGTAGGAGGAAGTTGTGATATGTGATTCACTGCTAGTTGGTATCTGCAGGGCTGTGGTGGGTGTCAACCTCCTTTTGGCTGTAGCTGGCATTTGCTTATTAGGGAGGATGTTATGAAAACAGAGTCTGTTTGGGAGGCATTGCATAAAATGCAAGATGCCACACCTAGACTCTGACCCAGGAGCTAAACTGAGCTGGTGCAGGTAGGCACCCAGGACTCAGCCAGGCGAGAAGCAATTCTGTAAGATAATTGTTACCTACAAGATCCCTAGAATGAGAGAACGGAGCACTGAGCTACAGGTCTAGCCAGCAGTCTTGACAAGTGCTCAGAAGTTACCATGGTGCAGGCTCCCTCATTATAGGAAGCAGAATCTATGATCTAGCAGAAACAGGACAGAGGCTGAGCTATCACAAAGAAAGGCACCTTAGCAATACCTCTGGTCTGACAGATGATATCCAGGATCGCTTCATTCCACTACAGGCCTTTCATTGCTGATCTCTGGGTATGGCAGCAGCTCACCATGTCCATCCAGTAGTGTGACATGTGGCTGGGGACATGACATTCCCAGTATTCATTATGGGCCCAAATTAGGAATTGTAAATCCAGACCTCTGTCTATTGCACCCTGGGAATGATGTCATGCCCGCAGAGGAAAGTCACGCTACAAGAAGAGTGTGATAAGATGAAATGAGACAAGCTGCCACCACACCCACAAGTCTGCAGGGAAAAGTCCTTGACAAGGTGATATGTACCCAGGTATCCCTGGAGAATGCATTACAACTCAATCCCTTTAATACAAAGGAAATCACAAAATGCTTTACAGAGGACTTTAACACAGCCCAGATGACCCTAACCCGCCACAGTGCCACCCTTAAACAGGAAACAGGGCCTGTGTGAGTACCTGGATATATCCAGGGGGGAAATATATCTGGGATTAACCTAAATAGCCAAGGTACCACTTTTAAATTGTAACAGAAGAGCTGGAGAGATAGCTCTGCTTGCCACAGGAAATTCTCCTGTCCTTGGGAAGAGCAGGTGAGCCCTTCTGTTACCTTTAATAAGGGAGTTTAGTGATGTTATCTGTTTATAGAGCATCTTTCAAACCAGAGGATTCCAAAAATGACTTACGACCACTTCCGGACAGAACCACTGAAATGCAGCCTCCTTGAGGGCAGCTGGATAGGGGTTGGGGTAGGGGGCAAGAAACCAGCAAACACCACACTTTGTTATCCTGGGGGAAAGGAAAGTTTGATGAGAGAAACAGGTTTCTGCAGGAAGTACCCTAGGATCTGACATGGCCCCACAAAGTATGGCCTTGGGAATATTATTATGGTTGTACCTAAAAGACTCACACACTGTAAACTGAGCTCAGTGTATCTACCTTGGAAGGAGGACAAGATGCGTTGACCCTGGTAGGATTTGAACTTGTAGCTCCAGGAAATGCATTACTCTGGCACCACAACTGGAGTCTTGCAGAAAGTTGCTCAAGGAACAAAGCTCTGAGGTATTTCCATACTCTCCATTCAAAAACCCTTCTTCCCTGCCAGTGTCCCAGTGTGTGGGGAAAGCTAGGTCAGAGATAACAGGGAGGAGACGGATGGGAAGGAAGGGAAGAGGTGGGGGAGGGGGAAAGAGTTACTTGGTGAATAAAGGGCAGGAAGGTTGCTGCGAGGCCAGAAACTCATTTCACCTTGCCTATGCTCTGCCACAAGAGGAGAGTCAGTGTATTGGGTAGGCCAGGGCTGGAGCCGGGCTATTGAAGAATGAGTGTGATGCCTATCTCCCAGGGGATCTTTTCCCCTGCCAAAACTGTAGTGTAGATAGCAGCTGCAGTAGCATAAGATGAAATGAAAGGCCCCCTCAGCCAGCTGCAGAAATTTCTGCGATTCTCGCTGAAATTGAGTCTGTGAGGCTCAGGTGTTTGTAGCCGTTCTCCTGCTCCCGGCTCAAAAAGAGAAGATTAATCAGAGTAAAGGTCTCTTTGTTTCCTGTGATGAAAAGCAGGGTCTCATTATCGCGTTTAGACCCGAGATTGATCAGCCTTCTCATGGAGTAATTGATGGCGCAGTGGCCAGGGGATTTGGAGACTGGCGGGGAGACAGGGTGAGTAGAGGAGGGATTTATATTCACTAGAACAGAGGTGGGCAAACTTTTTGGCCTGAGGGCCACATCAGGGTTGCAAAACTGTATGGAGGGCCGGGTGGGGAAGGCTGTGCCCTGTCCCCTAACCACCCCCTCCCACTTCCTGCCCCCCAACAGCCCCCCTTAGAACTCCTGACCCATCCAACCCCACCTGCTCCTTGTCCCCTGACTGCCCCCTCCCGGGACCCCCCACCCCAAGACACTTCCCCCTATCCAATCTCCCCTGCTCCCTGTCCCCTGGCTGCACCAACCTCTATCCACACCCCCGCTCCCGACAGGGCCCCTGGGACTCCCACGCTTATCCAACCCCCGCTGTTCCCCACCCCCTGACTGCCCCCCCCAGAACCTCTAGCCTATCCAACCTCCCCCTGCTCCCTGACTGACCCCCAGAACTTTCTGCCCCTTATCCAACCCCCCCACCCCCCCTCCTTACCATGCCGCTCAGAGCAGCATGTCTGGCAGCAGCGCCGCCCAGCCGGAGCCAGCCACGCCACCATGCTCCTCAGCAGGAGCTTGCAGCCCTGCTGCCCAGAGTGCTGGCGGCACGGCGAGCTGAGCTTGCTGGGGAGGGGGGACAGCAGGGGAGGGGCCAGGGCTAGTCTCCCGAGCCGGGAGCTCAAGAGCTGGGCAGGATGGTCCCTGGGCTGGATGTGGCCCGCGGGCCGTAGTTTGCCCACCTCTGCACTAGAGAAAGGAATGAAGCCCTATCAGAAAGCACAGGGCGGCTGAAGATTGGAAGGCTTGCCTGTGTTACAATGATCCCCACACCCTGCAGCACCCAGATTAACCGCACCAGGGGGACACGATAGAAATCAGCTGGAAAGAAGGATGTCTCCATTTCAATCGAGAGCCTACCCAAGGGACACGGGTCCCTGTCCTGCAAACACTTTAGGCTATGTCTTCACTGCAGAGTTAACTTGGGCTCTGACCTGGGTCTTATTCCCGTTACCCTTAGCCCCCTCCAATCTACACACAAAACCTTCTCACCTGAGTACTGGTGGAATAAACCAGAGGTGCCAAGTTTCTCTTTACCTTGGGGGGGGGAGTGCTTGACCCCCACTCTGCCCCAGACCCTGCCTCCACCCCACCCATTCTCTTAGACCCCACCCCATCCCTTCCCCACTCCGTTCCAACCCCTTCCCCAAGCGCACCCTGTCCCCGCTCCTCCCCCTCCCCACAGCGCCTCCTACACGCCGCAGAACAGCTGATTTCAGCGGGCAGGAGGGCTGGGAGGGAGGAAGGGCATTTTCACTGCCGGTCAGTGCTAAGCACCCGCTATTTTTTTCAGCACCTATGGAATAAACCCAGGCTAGCTGGCCTGGCTGGGGGCAGAGGCTACAGCTCGGGTGCTCCTTTCACTCAGGATGGGAACCTGCCCACTTTGTGCGAGGACTACGTTTAACAACCTGAGGCTGGTAGTCCTCCAGTGCCTTCCCACAATTCCCTCGGTGTGCCTAGAAGGACATATTCTCCCACAATTCACTGGGAAAGAATCATAGAGTTGCTCCTCTTACTGCAGCACAAAGAATCCTAGTGACACACACCGGGGGGAGGGCAGCACCAGGGAGGACACATCAACTCAAGTACTGCATTGCTAGGCTAACCTGGGTGCTCAGACTTGGGCGCCAAATACCCGAGCTAAAACTCGGCAGTGAAGCCATCCCCTTAGGCACGTGTATGACTTTCCTCACACACAGAATCTTATTGAAGTCAATGGTGACTATTTGCATGAGTAAAGTGATGCACCTTCTTATGTGGCTGCGGGATGGGGGCCATGAGGGGTGGGTGTTACATGGGGAGGGGGACATGGGACACAATGGAGGCTGAAGACACCGGAGAGTGAGTTTACAAAACTGATATACTGAAAAGTTTGTACAGAGCGAGTTACAGCAGCAGATCTCACACTGCAACTGACTCAAAACAGGGTAGGCAAAGGCAGTCTGATGAACCCACCAGCGACGCATTGAAATCAGCTTGCAGGGGTAGAGTGCTTAGATAGACGATTGTATGCAAATATGGAAACAGATTTGATGGGGAGGTCAGGGTGAGAAAACAAAAGACTGCATGAGTTCCAGCTAGAACGCACCGGACGGTCAGGGCAGGGAAGATCAAGGATGTATTTCTGTGCCTGCCACTGGGCAGACATGTACTGAAATCTGATGATGTATTACGACTTGCCTGGATGTGATATACGTGGATTTGGCCACGAGGAGTGATTAATTCCTCTTTCCCTGCCTCTTAACTCACCCTCTCAAATTACTTTTGACACTGCCTAGTCCTGCATATACAGAGGGGATGGGAGAGAGCTATTATTTGAATGTTGAGAAAGAAAAGAAAAACTTGTCAGAACTTTACAGAGCTATTTCCATCCTTAAAATAAACTTGCAATTCTTCTCTCGGTGGCTGCTTTGTGATCCAATCAACTGGGAACTCACATGGACCTTAAGAAATGTTGTACAGAGGTGGGATCTCGGAGCTCCATGCTGGGAATATCATTGGGTAGCCAAGCGATTTTATTTGCAGCTACCT
Organism: Mauremys mutica; assembly: GCF_020497125.1. Classification (NCBI taxonomy): domain Eukaryota; kingdom Metazoa; phylum Chordata; order Testudines; family Geoemydidae; genus Mauremys; species Mauremys mutica. Next base: position 74,487,378 of record NC_059082.1, on the reverse strand, counting down.
CACCCCTTGATTGACACACTGTAATAAAGAGACTTGCCACGTAATTACTATGCATTTGGGATGCAGTGCCACTATTTTTTAAACCCAGTGACAGCTTTAAACAGCAGTGGAGATATGTGTTTATATTAATGCCATTAGTTATTTTTATGCATTTTGCTGAAAAGGCTTTTCCATAAAATGATGATACTACACACAGCAGCTAGGGCATCTATTAGACGTTTCTGTCTGGACTTTTAATCTGAATGACGTAAGTGCATGGGCAAAGGCTGAGTGGCTGATCCTGCATCAGACAAGTAGCCCTACTGGCTTCACTGTGGCTGCTTTTGGGAGTAAGAGATGCAGGGTCAGGTGTCACTATCTTAGATGTTATAGACCTCTTCAAACGGCAGCGGGACGGAGCCATCAGATGAATGGAATCTAGAAGGTGCAAGGTCCCTAAGTGGATACCGAGTTGCTGATCTGTAGCTTTTCTGATCACCTCGGAATGCGTGTTCATGCTGGTAAAGGTGAGGGACTAGCAGAGCCAGGTCAAAGGTGGGCAGGTGCACTGCAAACTTCTGCCATGCAGCTCTGCCAATGCACCCCAGCCTGCATCAGCCCTGCTGGTCCTGTCCTGGGGTCCTCATGCAGCTCTGCCAAAGCATCTCGGTCCTGACCTACAAGACCCTCCGCTATTGTATAATAGGCAATCCCAGAGCACAGGAAGACATCACCCGTTGGCTCAGTCAGCGTCACCATCACAAAGGCGATTGCTGCGGATGGGAGAGAGGGGTGACTGGTCCAGATGTTTCGAAGCCCTGGAAGCCTTATGCGTGTACAACGTAAGTGGCCACAGAGGGCCCCATTTGTGCAACAACCCTATAGCACAGGGGTAGGCAACCTATGGCATGCGTGCCAAAGACGGCATGCGAGCCTGATTTTCAGTGGCACTCACACTGCCTGGGTCCTGGCCACCGGTCCGGGGGGCTCTGCATTTTAATTTAATTTTAAATGAAGCTTCTTAAACATTTTCAAAACCTTATTTACTTTACAGACAACAATAGTTTAGTTATATATTATAGACTTATAGAAAGAGACCTTCTAAAAACGTTAAAATATATTACTAGCACGCGAAACCTTAAATTAGAGTGAATAAATGAAGACTCAGCACACCACTTCTGCAAGGTTGCTGACCCCTGCTATAGCATGTGTGCACATGCACACACACAGAGTCTACCACTATCCAAAGCACTATCTGTCCATCCTCAGGCCTGTTTGGCAGCAGGAGGAGATTGGATTCCCTCCCTCTCTCTCTGCTTGGACCTCTGCATTTTGACTCCACCTCCTGGCTCCCCAGTCTAGTGGGAGGAAAGAGATGTCAGAGCTTCACCAACAGATCTCTGAGGTTAGGAGCTGGCACTGCTGCCTGAGAGGAGGGTAACAGACAGGCAAGGGCTGAGGGCATGTGGGTGCTCTGGGTAGACACAGGAGGGAGGGATCCCCAAAGGTGGGAGGTAGCCTAAAAAGGTCTCTCAAAACCAATGGCCAGGATGGGTTAGTGAGACTTAGCTGTAGAAACGAGCTATCAAGAGCACAAGTATATACAGAGTCAGGGACAATCCACCTCTGGCCAGATGCACTAGCTTTCTCAAGATATATTTTCCATCTCTAGTCTGATATTCTGTGAGCATGATGGGACCAAGGAGCTGGGACCTTACACACACACACACACACACACAGACACACACACACACACCCCTTGACTTTGCGACAGTCCCCATGGCAGGGTGTCTGTAAGTCCGGGCCTCACCTCAGAAAGCACAAACACAATTTCAGCCAGAGTTGGCACAGTCCCTCTCATATTCCACTCCCAGCTCAGAGAAGGCACTAAACTAGGTTTATAATAAATCAGACGAGGAGGATGACGTTTAGTAGCAAAGAAAAATAATCATAAATGATGTTTTTTTATTAAAAAACATTACCAGGAAAGTTTACACTTATTTTAAAAGCTGCCCCCCTGCCCTCCCCCCAAAAAAGAGGTAGAAATGCAATAAGGGGAAAAAGGAGACAGGGATATGAAAATTAAAATAAAGAAAATGATCAAATAACTACATATAAATATGTGCCTCAAGTCAATAACATCCAGGCTTCATGCTTGGTTTTGTTTTTTTGAATATCATATCATAAACTGATACATATTATCCTGGAATCAAAATGAAAATGGGAGATGGTGAAGATGAGGTGAAAAATGATCAGTCAAGTATGGCAAAATGGGCCATTCTGTCATTGTCACTGAGAACTGCCTGGGCCCTGAGACTGAGAAGAATTCGTCTCCTCAGACGTGAGGGAGCCGGCTCTTTTAGCAGGCCCCAGGAGAAACGGGCTATCATGAGGCTGGCAGGACTCACTAGGCTTTGCGCCATTTTTGAGAAGCAAAGGAGTGAAGTGTGACCACCGTGATCACAAAAGGGAATCGAACTGTGGGATGAAATCTTGCCTTCAGATGCACAGCACAATGCCCCAGACTCCCTGTGTGGCTGAGGGCAGAATGTGCTCCAGGGTTTGGCTGGCCCGCATAGTCTGAAAACTTTACAAACAAGAAGTTCAGGCCTAGGTTAGTTGCTAGACTTGAACGTGGTCGTAGAAACAGGGCTTCCTCCCCTGGCCACCAAAACCGTGTCTGGAAGGGTTTTCACTGGACCGAGTTTCATCAGAGCGTGAAGTTCCGGCCAACACCGAAGAATGGTGCGGAGTCCAATGTACACAGAGCCAAAGGGTGAGAGGAACATGGCTGAAGAGTGACAGAGGCAAGGCTCTACACTGGCTGTCTGCCCATGCCGCATCTGAGTTCAATGGAAAGCCTCACTGCACAGGGAGTGGAAACTGTCGTCTTCCTACTCACACCAGTCTCCCACCCCCTCCACGAAATCCACCCTCCCTGATCTGCCGTGAGTCAGGCAAGACAAGCGGACTCACTGAGGCAAGAGAAGGAGCTCAGTCAGAGTGCTAGCGAGCTCTTTGCTGCCAGGCCAGTCTTTGATGTAGGCCTGCTTCAATTATCCCTTCCCTCTGCTCTGAATCCCCAGTGGAACTGATCCCTCCTGCACCATCTCCTTGGCTGCTTTGCAGTGCGAGCGACCTCCGTCTCCCTTGGCGGGCTAAGGAGGGAGTCAATCCGCTGGTTCTCCAAGGGGACTGACAGCTGTTAATTATAGACATTCTTGCAGAAGTCTGACGAGCAGGTTTATGCAAAGAGAGAGCAATTAGAGCCAAGGAAGAGATTGTCTTCTAGGGGAACCGGGAGTTCGTTTTGTTGGACTGTCTCAGGGTGACATGCCCAGAAAGGGAAACAGCGAGCAGATGGCAGGGCTGTTTCCTTGTGCAGAGAGAGCAAAAAGAGGAATCAAATAAATAAAAAAGGCTTAAAGAGTCGGAGAAACAAAGGGATAGATTTAGCTGGATTCTGCAGGCTCAGCTCCAGGCAGGGGAAATAGGGAAGGGGATTACTGCACAGAAGTTCACAGCTTCAGTCCGTCTGACAAGTATTATAAAATGCTGGAAAATGCAGAGAAGCAAATTGAGCTGTGGTTTCCTTGACGTTAGGCAGTGGCAGCCTACTTGCTGGGAGAAGGAGCATGCCCAGGGTTTGACTGGCAGCCTCTCCCCAGCCCAGAACTCCCTCGGCTTCTCAGTTCCCCAGTGTCAGTCCTAAGGGCTTGGGAAATAAGGCTGCGGAAATAATCACACATGCTCCCTGCCCACAGAGCAACGCCAAGCCTTTCTTTCAGGCCTGTTAGAACGTGTGCCCCTCTGGAGGCGGTGGTGGGGGAGCGGGGGAGGGGGGGGAACAGCAGCTGAGCCTCAAAAGCCCATCCTGAACTGTGACCGGATTGCAGCCTCTGGGAAAATCTCCAGCTTGTGACCCATGAGAAGATCAGTGAGAACTCTTGCAGCTCCGTAGGACAAGTCAGTTCATTTCCTGCCCCAGGCCACGTGCCACACAGTAGAGTGAGGGTGAGAGGGAGAGCGTGGTCACCTGATAGCTATTGAGGCAAGAACATGGAGGTTGGTGTCAACCGATATCTTTGTTCAATTACCTTCCAGGTCTGTGCTCTTAAAAGGCGCAAGACAGCCAGACTTTCCCTTCGGCGATGGTACCAGCCTCGCTATTTCTTGCTTCATATTTGTACTGTGGTAGCACCCTAGATCCCAGCCAGGCCCAGGGCCCCACTCTGCTCAGTCTTGCACAGACCCCTGTCCTGAATTACTTACACAGGTGCAGGAGATGAGAGGAAGGAAGATCAATCTATTGTGTTTTATAGCAACTGAGGCAAAAAGAGACCAGACCATGCATTTCATTTGGGCTCATTTATTTCCAATGAGACTGCATTTTCTCTGCCACTGCACTGCATAAAAAACACTGCAGCACAGAGAACTTAATCTTGTCTCTCTTTACCACGTAGCTCGTCATTTGCATGGCTCCTTCATCAACAACCCCCTCCCCCCCGCCCCACACAACCTCTGCGCTTCCTATTTATACCTGCCAGCTTCCCAATAAGCACTCCATTAAGCAGCTCATCTGCAGTGGCTTCACCCTCAGACAACTGCATTCACGGTTGTTTTTAACCCTTTGATGCACCAACACACTAGCAAGTTGCAATATGATCAACTGCAGCTAAGTAGGGGTAAGCGGCAGCTGTCTTATGGCTCGGACGAGGCGGTCGTGCAATACATCCTATTTCTTCGACATGAAGAATTTTAAAGATGTATTGGGGAGTTATTTATTGTGCTACCTTGGAAATGCAGCCACTGGCTTTCTCTAAGGGCTTCTGCGCGTCCCCAGAAACACTTACCATTCCAAATGAGCTGTTAGAAATGAGAAATGGGCTTTCCTTTCTTCAAAAGCCATGCTCACTTCTCAGGCCCCTGTCTATGTACAAAAGTTGTACTGGTCTACAACCTCCCTAATATGGATGTTATGCAGTTATAGCTGTATAAAGAGGCTTTATTTTCATAGAGGAAGAGGAATAAACTATACCAGGTCTAAAGCATCTCTCTACTGGTATAATTGCATGCACATTACTGGTCTAATTGTTTCTGTAAAATATCACCCCTCCAACTGACATAGTTATACCGGTACAAAAACTGTGTAAACCAGGGACAAATGTTGCCTCTGAAAACGGAATCACTAAGACACCCACCAGACACCCCAATGGTGCAGGTGTTATTGCAAGCAGAGGATGGAGCCAGCAAACATTCACCGGGGTCATCCATCCACAGGTCTTGACTCTGCTTCCCCAGTATTTAATTTACTGTTCTCTCTGCACTTTCTAGCCTCACCTGCTGCAGAATTTTGAAGGGATCCTTTCTAAACAACCCACTTCAGGCATAAACCCTCAGCCAAGCTGCCCGAGAAAGCCCATGACAGGAGGCATGTAAAACTGGGGCCAAACAAGAGCATTACTCTGTAAAATACCCACCAGTGCTATATTTCATTGAAAGACTTAAAAGACTGTAACTACGTGTAGGAAGCATGTAATTAAGCAGGTGAGGACAGGAGCCTAGATCCCCTTTTAAATACTTTGTGAGCCCTCTAGTGGTGCTCACCAGCTTCTGTGTTTTAGAAGCTGCGAGAAACCAGTCAGAGCAGCAATACGTGTGTAGCTAGGTCTTGCATGTTTGTGTATCTTTAGCAAACACAGTTATTTGGGATACAGCTGTGCCCTTCACATTGTTTTTGCTGAATAAAAAGCAAAACAGACAACACTATCTTGTTCTTTGTAATGCAATGTTATGACAGCAGGGAAGAAGTTCAAATGCAGTGTTTCCACAGCAACCCAAACATGGCCATACCGCAAATCGAAACTAAAGCTCATCTCATCCTATGGGCTGTATGCCACGCAGCATGGGCAAGGTTGCTAGGCAGGGAGGGTGAACATGTGGAAAGTCCTATGTGTAACTCACAATAAACCTGGGGCATTTTTGTCTCCCTCTAGTGGCTGGATCACAAAAGAAGGTTTATCAGCCAGGCGGCTTGTGGAGTCAGCTGAAAACAAGCAACGTTGGGCATTGCATTTTGTTTAAGCATGTTAAGGTCTGGGGGCAGTTGTGGCCCATGGGTTTTTTCTGCTTATTTAAATGGGCTGCTTTGGGTTTGTCTGCACTAGCTAGTGAACAATGCCCTGCACGTGGCAGCGGAGTGCTAGGCGATACCTGCAGAACTACCAGAAGAGCTCAACAATGGATGTGGTAGAGTCTCCATCAATGGAAGTCTTTCCGTGTGAAGTGGATGTCTTTCTAAGAGATATGCTTGAGCGCCACCAAAGCTCTTGGGCTGAATTTAGGAAGTTCTCTGGCTTGTGTTGGGCAGGGGAGGTCAAACTAGATGATCACAGTGGTCCCCTTCTGCCTTAAAAATCTATGACTCTAGTATAGCCGCACGTATGCATGGCTGATTTTAGTGACATGTCTCCATTCCCTTTGGTGCTGTGTCCAACATGTCTGAGCTACTTGGTCAAGCAGAGGTTTCTTCCCATGGAATTACAGGGTGAATTTTTCTGAACCCAATCCCTCAAATCTCAGTCTACGCAGCCATTTTCATCTAGGGAAGCCCTGCATACAGAAGAGCATTGTGCATCATGCACTCAATGGGCAAGTGTGGCCTCCCACCCTCCTGTGACATGAATGCTCACATCCGGTCATGTCCTGCTGCTGGCACCTGGGGGATATGCCCTCAGTTCCAAGAGCTTCACCATCCCTGCTGATTGCCCCGCCCTCAAGAGGTGGGATAGAGGCAGCCCTAGATGGATCAGGGCTCTCGAGATAAGGATCAGAGTCTGACCAGCCTTAAGAAATGCTGCAAAACCTTCCCCTTTCAAAAAGCCTGTCCGTCATCAGAATGACAAACACCGTCATCCTCTTCTATCCACCAAGCCTGCCAAAACCCCAAAGCCTGCCCCATGCAGAGTTTTACCCTGGAAAGGGAGAAATGTCAGAGGGCCATAAGTCATTGTTACTCTTGATTTTACATGGAAGGTGCTCAGATACTAGTGAGGGGTGGCAGTAAGAAAAGAAAAGAAAGATCCAGACTACAAAGCAGATGCAGGACTGAATGGAGCAGTAATAACCATACCCATTGTCCATGAGTCGCTGTTGAGAGGCAGAGCAGTAAGATGGTCAATGCACGTGCCCAAGTGGCCCATAATCGAATTCTTCCCCAAGTCAAGTGATATTCAAGCCATGTGAGATGTTACTTCTGTCATTGCTCCTTCTTTTGCATATCTTTGTGTGACTACGTGACCCCCCATCTAAAACTTTCAGCATCAGATAAACAACTCCCAAGGGTCAATTAAGATGTCTTGAGATGATTAGAGCCTGACACTGATGAAACCCAGCCGTAATTCGCAAATTAAAAAAAACTTTTGATTAGTACTCAGCATAATTCCCTCCAATTATTCAAAGTTCATGACTACAGGGGGTGGAATATCTCCAGGAATATTTATTTATATCCCTATTTTTTCCCAATCAACTTTGTGAATCTAGTTAATCATCAGCTCTTGAACTTGTTAACTTGGAGAGTTTTGCAGAGCTGTCACTCTACCTGATTGCTAGTGGCAGCTCAGAGTATGGGGAGCAAAGAGAATCCAAATTTGGGCCTCAAACCCCCCACCCCCTGCCAAAATATCCCAGAAAGGAAAAAAAAACCCGTTGTTTTCTCCATCTTAGTTCAGCACCAAATCACAGCTTGGCTGCCTGCATGTTCTACATTAATCTGATAGGCAGGGCTTTGCAAAGTTTGCTTTACTGACCATCTACTGTAAAGGGGATGAAATCATTTGTTCCAGAAAAGAAACTTGTGTCTGCAAGTTCCAATTATCTGAAACGATCAGAAACAGCCCAGGCAACACAGATCAATCTGAAAACATGCCCCAAAATAATGCAAGCAATGAGTGGAACCGAGCAAACAAGCACTCTTGCTGGCTGCTGGATTTAGTAACCCAGTACCCCCGCCTGCCTCCATAGTCTGTCCTGTTCCTGTTGTGTCTGGAATGATCCTGCCTGAGCAATTTATGGCCTCTATGGACTACAAGCGGAGGCAAGTCATAAAGCCTTGAGTAGCTCTGCAAACCACTGTTACATGTACGTAAGCTCTGCTGGCTTAAAATACTTTGTCCAAATGCACAGATAGTATGAGAACAACTCTTCTTCCCTAAATCCATGTGGGGTCATTAGCCTGAGGAGTAGAACCTAGAGTCACTTTCACTATCATATTATTCACTGAGTCACCTAACATGTACCTACCTTCAGCTGCTTAAAAAGAGAGCATGACCTGCTTCAAAAGCTGCCGAAATCAGAAACAATCTGGGCATCTGACACCAACCCCTGTAATAACCTGTCCAAGTTGTTTCCCATTAGCCACTCCTGTCTAACATCCACGTCTTGAGTGCAGGAAGGTTGCCTGTCTTGGACCAGCTACATTTGCCTTATAGGACACAGCCACAACCGTGTCACTTCTTGCTTCCACCCTGCTGCACCTTGATTTTGAATGGGCCTAGTTACTGAGCGATGAAGGGAACGGTTCTGTAGCAGACATCAGTGGGAGCTGAGGGTATTCAGCCTCTCAAAAGATCAAGCCCTAACTGTGGGCCTAATCCTGCAGTCCTTACTCTAGCAAATTCTTACTGAAGCCAATGCAATTTTTTCCCAAGTTAAGACAAGGGTAAAAGTGGAGAAACATCTCAGGATCTGGCCCTGTGTTATTAATTACTAGCCACAAGTGATTTTAGGGAGGCACACACTGTGTTGCTCAGAGGCCTGCACTGTCGTGTCCTCACACACTCTAAGGGCCTGCACTGGTGTCATTTTGTCCCACCTAAGCTGCATTGCTGGAGGGCCCTTCAGTTTTGGTGAAGGTGGTGGAATGGTCATCACCTCCCTGCTGATTAAGGAGGAATGCTGAGGGGTTCCCAACTTGAGAGAGCGGGTTCGCTAGGTTAGGAGCCGCAGCTCAGCAATGGACCCTCCTCCTTCTACTTCATTAAAATGTTCTTACCCGCAGGGGAGCGTTCTTAGGGATGGAAGGAGTCAGTCCCAGCTCAAAAGCTGCATGCTTAAACCTTTCAAAGCCATTTTTCATTGGACTTTTCTAAATTCATCACCGCAGACTAACAAAGAATTTCCCTCTAGTTTTCATGTGTTTTTTTTTAATTTAATCCTACCCAGCTAGAGCCCTCTAGGAAGCTCCTAACCCTGCTTTAATAACATGCTCATTAGCAAGGTTATTCAGGGAGTGGTTTCTATTTGACACTCCAACTTCTTTCCAATTAATGTTGCCTTAAAACAAGCAAACTTTTAAAAAAGAGAGTATCAAGCAGCTCAGAGTCAGCCCTGCGGAAAGCCAGCAATTTCCCCTGGATTTTCATCTGCTTTCGCTCTGAAATTTGGTTCTTATTTCACGCTGAGACAGCCAAATTAGAAGACTCTGGGACTCTGGGGATGTCAGGACCCCAAAACAACATTTAATGGCTAAGGGGACACTTCAGTGATACTATTTTGTATTATTGTTACAAGGACCACGGGAATGGGGCACCCTCTCTCCAGCTCAACCATTAAATCAGCTCTGCTTCTTGGCCTCTTGTCTATGCTGCAGCAGGAAGCAAACCTCCCAACCCGGGTAGACAGACTCACGCTAGCTCTGCTCAAACTAGCACGCTAAAAATAGCTGCATGCACATTGGCCCTCTGGTGGAAACTCAGGCTAGCCACCCAAGCTCAGACCCTAGGGGTCAGATGGGCTTGAGACCCTGAGTGGCTGCCCGAGCCACAACGTCCACACTGCTATTTTTAATGTGCTAGCTCAAGCCAAACTAATGTGGAGCTGTCTACTCCGGCTAGGAGGAGACAAGGAAACTGGAGAGAACCACCCACAGTCAAAGAGGGTGGAGGGAGACCAGACCCCTCTGTACCTTAGAAAGTGGATCCACCTCTCCTACTTCCCATGGGACCTCCCTATGGATCTCTGGGGAAAGGAGTACTTTCCATCTGGCTGCAGAAAGGGAGGGGAAGAGACCTACAGGCTGAAGGGATGCTGGAAAGGCACAATAGAAGGCTTCACTCCTGTCATTCCATTAGGATATACTGCCTCCTGATTGGTTAAAAGCTGGGGGAATATCCTGGTTCCTCTCCATGGGCTGGATCTACTTTTTAATGTCATTTTTTCCCCTGAAATGCATGGAACAGAGACGGTGCATCTCCCTTAGCAACAGCCTATTGCCTCATAAAGAGGCAGGAGGCAGTTTTACCCTTTGTGCCACTTTTGGAACAAGATGTTACAGTAAAGAATTGTGTGTACACTTAATGGGCCACATGTAACTCCACTGTCTTCCTTCAATGGACGGGCTCTGAGAAGGGATTGGTCCCAGTATTTTTAATTCAAACTGAGCTCATTTAACCTTTCTATCCATGGTCCCCCATCCCCTCCTCATTGTTCAGATGGAGTTTTGTAATTAACGTCATTTAGGATTTATATATACCAATGTAAACGGAACCCTGCTCTCAGGTGTTGTCAGCAGCTGGCTTCAAACAGCTAAGGGTCCTTTTGTTGCTCTCCTCTGGACTCTCTCCAGTTTGATCACATCTTTTATCAGTGTGGTGCCCAAAACTGGACATAGTACTGCAGCTAAGGCCTCACCAAGGCTGAGTAGAGCAGGACAATTACCTCCCATGTCTTACATGTGACTCTCTGGTTATTACACCCCCAAAATATGAGCCTTTTTGGAAACTGCATCACACTGTTGGCTCATCTTCACTTTGTGATCCACTATAACCCCCCCCCCCCAAGATCCTTTTCAGCAGTACTTCCGCCTAGCCAGTTACTCGCCATTTTGTAGTTGCGCATTTGATCTTTCCCTCCTAAGAGAAGTGCTTTGCACTTGTCTTTATTGAATTTCATCTTGTTGATTTCAGACCAATTCTCCAATTATCAAGTTCATTGTGAATTTTAATCCTATCCTCCAAAGTGCCTGCAATCAGGGCTGGTGCAGGGATATTTTGCGCCCTAGGCGAAACTTCCACCTTGTGCACACACACACCCACACCCCTGCCCCCTTGCACATCGGTTCATTGAGGGGCAAATCCCAACGAGCCTTTATAGACCCCAGGGGCCAGGGCTGCTCCTCAGACCATGTTCTCCCCTCCCCGCCCCCTAAACTCCCCTGGAGGGTGCACAGCCCCCCGTGACCCCTCCTCCCCTCAGCCCTGTAGCCCCCGGCCCGAGTCCACTCACTGGCTTTGCTGGGCTTGGGCTGCTGCAGCAGCTCGGCAGCGAGGAGCCACCTTCCAGAGGCACCAGAGAGCCAGAGCGTCGGCTTGCAGGGGCGGCAAGCCCCAGCCATGGGGGAGCCAGCCGCGCTCCCTGCCCCACCTGCCCCATGCACCCCCCGGTTCCTCCCTCGCTGTGCTCGGGCTCTGCGGCTCTTGGGCGCGTAAGCCGTCGCTGCTCCTCCCGGAGCAGGCTCAGGGCCCCGCGCCCAGGCGGTGGCTCACATGCCCAGGAGCTGCAGAGCCTGAGTGTGGAGCCGGGGGCATATGGGGGCCACCGCCCACATGCATCTGCTGCAGCCTGCAGGAGCCCCCCCGGGGGGGGCACCAGGCTGCAGCCTGGGCAGGAGGGGCAGGGGACGCAGCTGCTCCCCGCTAGCGGTGCTGCTGCCTTTGCAGGGCTGCTGCCCTCCCTGCGCCACGCCGGCTCCTCCATGGCTGGGGCTCGCCGCTGCCGCAAGCAGGACGCTCTGGCTCTCTGGTGCCTCCAAAAAGTGGCTCCTCCCTGCCGAGCCAGGGCACCACTTTTTGGCGCCCCCAACCACTTGGCGCCCTGGGCGACCGCCTAGTTCCCCTAGTGGTTGCACCGGCCCTTCCTGCAATCCCTCCCAGCACAGTGTCATCTGCAAATTTTATAAGCTTACTCTCCCCTTCATTATCCAAGTCATTCATGAAAATATTGACTAGTACCAGAACTAGGACAGGCCTCTGTGGGAACCCACTAGACATGTCTTCCCAGCCATTGCTATCTACTCTCGGAGTACTGGTTTTTCAACTAGTTGTGTACCCACTTTACAGTAATTTCACTTAAACCACTTTTCCCTAGCTTGCTTATGAGAATGTCATATGGGACTATGTCAAAAGTGTTACTAAGATAAAGGTAGATCAAACCTACCGCATCCCTCCAACCACTAGGCCAGTAATTCTCTCAAAGAAGGAATTTCGGTTGGTTTGCCATGATTTGTTCTTGATAAATCCATGTTGGCTATTATTTATCGCCCTATCTTCTAGGTGCTTACAAATTGATTGTTTTATCATTTGTTCTGGTATCTTTCCAGATGTCAAAGTTAGGCTGACTTGTCTATAATTCCCCCCTTTTTAAAGATAGGTATATGCTTGCCCTTCTCCAGTCCTGTAGGACCTCCCCCATCCTCTATGAGTTCTTGGAGCTAATCACTAATGGTTTCGTGCAAGCACTATGTCTGTATGAAACCAGGAAAAGGGGACACACCATTGACTTGGGAAAACACAGCAACAATAGGTCTATATGAATGATAAATAAAACACACACACCCAAGTAACTTTGGCAGTAGTCCATTAACTTGATCCTCAATCTACTAGTTAGAACATCCAACAGCTGAATACCCTTTAATGTGCCCCTTCCTTCTCCACTAAATCCCATTCACAACAGCACAGGCATAGGTGCCAACTTCTCCTGGCGCCAGTGAGGGCTCGCGTCCCTGGGCCCCACCCCAACTCCACTCCTGCTCCATCCCCATTCCAACCCCTTCCCCAAAGTCCCCACCCCAACTCCACCCCCTCCCTGCTCCTATTGGACTCCTTCCCCAAATCCCTGCACTGGCCCCACCTCCTCCCCTGAGCACACCGCATTCCCGCTCCTCTCCCCTCCCTCCTACAGCTTGTTATGCCGCAAAAGTTGTTTTGCAGCAGCAAGCACTGGGAGGAGAAGCGGGATGGCATGCTCAGGGGAGGAGGCAGAGGTGTGTTGGGGCAGGGAGCTGCCAGTGTGTGTAGAGCACCCACCAATTTTTCCCCATGGAGCACCCACGGAGTCCACACCTATGAGCACAGGATCCTCGGGGGAGAGTCAGTGGTATGTAGCACTCTTGAGCAGATTCCTTGGCACTCGAGATACATTCTTTTCATAAGATAGGAGCCCTTTTCCTCTGTTTTAGTTTAGTCCCACTATCCAACCACTTCTGAGTTTGTGTTCAGTTACAGTGGTTCCCATAGTGATGGAGGAATTCTGGGTAGAAAGCTTATGCAAATGAAGCTGTCTCTGTAACCACCCTTCCTCCTGTTCACCAATAGATGGGAGCAGAGCATTTCTTACCTTCTAGCACTTCAGGCCACAGAGCTTACATAGATCTACATACTTACTATTCCCTTCCCTTCCACACTACAGTTTATTGCTTTATGGGATGGTCTGGAGATTAGGGTTCCACTCCCATCTCCATCCAGTGCTTAATTTCTGCCAGGGTTTGCCAGGACTGAGCCCTGGAACCTCTAAGCTTGGCAGTTCATAGCCCCAGCACTTCTGGGCTTGCTGCATCAGTTATCAATGAAAAAAAATTGCTTGAGCCACAGTGCCTTTTTCATTATAAATTAAGCACTGCCTCTATCACAGTCATTTCCCGCCATGTGTCTCAGTTTCCCCATCTGTAAAACTGGGATAATGATATTGTCCTCACAGGGAAGTTTCAAGGCTTCATTCATTTGTGTTTGTGAAGTGCTTCAAGATGCTCAGTTTGAAGGTATTTGTGTTATTACACTGGGGAACTAGTTACTGAAAAACAGTTTAGAAACATGGTCAATTTCCCAGCATGGCTAGGACCAAGATGCTTCACTGCCTCCCACTTCTCCTGCTGCAGTAATGAGCCTGTTAATTTCATTTTAGCTGTAGAAAAAATCCAAGTCGGAAGCAGGAGGCACTTAAGATACTTGCTCCAAATGAAAAGAAATATTATTGTTGGCAAGTGGTTAGCTGCAGAAGGAGGCCTGGTGGGCCAAATTCTGCCTTGTTGTAGGCAGGCACCACTTAATTGGAATAAACAGAGCTGCAGCCACTTAGACCATGTCTGAATTTGGCCCTACACATCTAATAGAAAATGTTGCATTTCTACTTGGGCCATAAATAAATTGAAGCTAATAAAATTGCAGGAGAAAAAGTTAAAAAGGCAGAGAATTTCTCATGCAGGTAACAATATTGAGAGGCAAACGGTATAGGGGTTTCCTCTATGTTCCCCTAAAGTTAGTCCCCACCATTTGGGCAGAATCAGAGGAGAATTGTGTTTCCTCTCCCTGCTTGCCTAGAACCTGATAGCGCCTGTGCCAGTGAGCTCCGTGTCTGCCTGGCCATTTGTATGAATAGCGAAAGCCTAAATAACAACTTAGTTGTAGTCATCTTTTTATTATCACGAGTCTCCCTTAGGCTCTTCTCTTTTCCTGTCTCATGCAGAAATTTTGGCTGCTTCCTCGTTAATTAAATGACAACTCTCTGCAGCCACCGAATGAATTATCCAATATCACCTGCCTAAAGTGATTGCCGTTGAGTGGAACACGCATATCATATGAATGCAAAAATTGCTAGCCAGGTTGAAATGAGGAGAAGGCAAAGGCATGCGCAAAATGTTATTACCAGCACTGGGAAATTTTGTTCTCTGACGTTTACCCCATCCCTTCCCCACCCCACAGCTCCCTGCTGGAAGGGCTGGAGAACAAGGCTGGTGCAGAACAAGCTCTTTCCAAAGCAGTTACATTTTAGTGTTGCAAAATGACATGGGTTTGGAATGTGTGCAGAGGGAGACCCCTGGCCTCTAGATGGGAGCCACAGCTCACTCAAACCCGGGCCTGCCAGGTGGTGATTATTTCTTTTTTACATTAAGAGTTCAGTCCCAGCCCTTTCCTCCCTTGCTTTCCTGCTGTGCTGGAATAATGGAAAATAATGACAGGGATAGAACAAAAATAGCATAATTTACACCATAAGATGAAAGAGATGAAAGCAGTGCAGGTTTATTCATGGTCTTCTCAGCAAGGTGCCTGCTGGAATTTCCTCTGGCCTGTTCCGTTCTGTCCTATGCTACACTGTTAATGAGTTTCTGCCAATCTACCCCTTTCTCCGTCTCACACAACTCAATCAGCCCTGTCCTTTCTGTTTATCGTGGAAGATCTTCCCAGGTGAAGTCCCAACCCTGCATGAAAAACATAACCTGGGAAGCTAAACATGAATTCCCCCAGGCTGGGGAGGTATTTGGCAGCCTCCTTTCTAAAAAGCTGAACCTTTTTAGAATCACTGAGGAATCATCAGAGTCCAAAGAAACCCTCCCAACCTTCCTTTCATTGTAGTGGACAGCAGACCAATAAGAATCTTCCCTTCCCCCCGCTAGTGGCTCTTTACTCTTTCAGCAGCACTGTATGTGTTAG
Source organism: Mauremys mutica (assembly GCF_020497125.1). Taxonomy (NCBI): domain Eukaryota; kingdom Metazoa; phylum Chordata; order Testudines; family Geoemydidae; genus Mauremys; species Mauremys mutica. The sequence goes on along the minus strand of NC_059082.1, from coordinate 74,471,917 downwards.
AAAGGCTCCCTCCTTCTGGCTGGTCCTGCGACAATTCTATATGTGCAGCAGCCCTTTGTGTGGCCACAGGAACAGCTGTGATGCCATCCGGACAGGACTAGGATTTAGCTGCAGGTGCTGGGGTGAGGGAAGAGCAGGCAGCTCATAAAGAAGCAAAAACTTCACTCCAAAAAACAAACTCCCTCTGCCCCCAGAAGATAAATTGCAAAGAAGAAGGTGAACAGCCTGAGGGAAGACGAACCCACTGGTGGCCCTGTGAGATACAGGTAAAGCTTTCCCCCGCCGAACATTGAAAAGTTACATTTGTTTGGATGCTGGAAATAGACTCTCAGCTGTATTTGTTTGGAGCAACAATGTCATCCAGTTAGCTCATTCCTCTGGTGCATGCTTTATGAATATCCCAGGGGGCTCTACAGCAGGGTGCTGTTTCCTGGTGCTAAAGTGGGTGAGACTAATTGCTGGTGTACAGTCATTTGTAGGGAAAGTCCTGGCCTTGTTTCATATTTGGGAAGTAATCCATCTAGGGTGACCAGGGTCCTGATTTTATAGGGGCAGTCCCGATTTTGGGGGCTTTTTCTTATATAGGCACCTATTACCCCCAACCCCCTGTCCCAATTTTTTACACTTACTATCTGGTCACTCTAAATCCATCAGCTGGTTCGGGTTAGCCCAGATCATGTGCCAATAGCCAAGGACTGTACCTCAAGGATTCATGATACTGGGATATTTTGGCGGCGGGTCCCAGGGCGGGTCTTCGGTGGCAATTCGGCAGCGGGGGGGTCCTTCCACCCCGGGACCCGCCGCCAAAGACCCCAGGCCCTCTGAATCCTCTGGGCAGCCCTGGAGGGAACTCTCGGATACCAAGACAGAGCAGGGCAAGCTAGGCCGAGACCTGGAGAGTATCTGAACTTCCAGCCACATCCAACCTCTCAATAGGGAGCCAACAACATACCAGCAAGCACATCCCAGCTGCCGGGGATTTGCTGCTTGCAGGCCCGGGGAGGATGCTTTGGAGACACCAGAGTGGATTCTCCTCTCACGCTGGGGTAAAGGGGGTAACACCGCCAAAGGCAGTGAAGTACCACTGGGTAAAGCTGACGCAATAGGGGACCCACCAAGGCTCAAGGTGATTTTAGTTGCTCCCCTGCTCTGAGGAGCTTTTTACTTGCCTCACAACCCAGCAACGAGGAAGGAGAAAGAAATGACCCAACCCACAGCAGAGAGGGTTAGTGGGCTGGCTCTGGAAAAATTAAGGCAGTTTTACCCCAGCAGTGTCTTCAGTCCCGCCTTTCAGATTCCTCACCAGGTTCTGCTTCTCCTCTCCCTTGAGTGCTCCCTCGTCAGCAACTACCACTGAAGGAAAGACAGTCAGGAGGAAGAGGAGCCTGGTTGCTAGCCTGCAGAGCTAGGGCCACATGAAATGCTGAACGTTACAGACCCTGGATCCCGCTGTCCTCCTTTTACGTTAGTAAGTAAGTGGAAGTCAGACACTTTCCTGCCCCTGTTCTTTAATCTCCTCCCACCATGGAGATGCTTCACCAGGTCCCTGTTCAGCCTACAGCAAACGCAACAGCTAAAGGGAAAGGAGAGAAATCTCTCTGACGCCCTCCAGTGGGCTGCCCATTCCTATGGTCGGTAACACCTGAAGGGACTTCCGGAGAACTCCCTATCCCCACAAGAGCCAAATGCTGCTCTTAGTGGAGTTACACCAGGGGTAAAGGAGGGCAAAATTTGGCCCACTGATTCTACCAGCTCTGATGGTATAAACAGATTTCTGAGAGTTGGCATGATTTATGCTATAGTCACTTTGCTGGTATAAATGCTTTGTAAAGAGTTGGGGATAGGATGGACACACCTTTTCCTTTGGTGGGCTGGCTGCAGAACTGTGTGTCACAGCTCCCATGCTACTAATCGCTAGTGGAGATTCTCCTTCAGTGGAGGTGGTAGGGATCTGTGCTGATAGGCTGGAGGATCTGGGATCCATCCCTGCTGCTGGGAAGTTCTAAGTGGCCCCAGCCTACAGAACCGGGACAGAGAGGAGGGTCCTGGGCAGGTGGGTTTGTTCCAGTAGCTGGGAAGCAGGCTGTTCCTGCTGGAATGGTGGCAGCGTATCTGTGACAAACGAATTGCCTTCGTTTCTGAAGCTGGTGAGAAGCAAGCCTCGGGGGCCCATTCCTGAGGCCCCTTTGAATGCTGTGGGAGCTCTGAGCACGCATTGGGTAGAGGGCTGGGTGCACAAGGCTGAGTTCAGCATTGCACAGTGGTCACTTTACCCTGGGCTGCTGCTCTGAAGTAGAGAGAGAGTCTCCAGTGGAATTTCATCCCTGTCTGGGACGCCCATGGCCACAGCCCCCACTGGATGATAGTGTGGGATACGACCAAGGTGTTCCTACGCCACAGCCTGTAAGGCTGCAAGTCTGGGCAGGCCTCACTGGGGCTGATCCAGCCCTGGCAGCTTCAGCACAGAGGAGATGCAAAGCCACCTGCATGGATACACTCCCTGAGACTTCACACAAAACTCTGCTCAGGTGCAGAAATGATTTGGCCCTTTAACATCTCAGCAACCTACCTACCCCAGCCACAGGCTCCAGCCAGATTGTGCGGCCTTTGCGGAGTCAGGCTGCTCCCTTCTGCCACGGCATCAGGTGCATTAAAGCAGAGAAAGCTGACCCACCCCACACCCTAGCAGCGCTCCAGGGACACTTGGAATGAGTGTGGGCTGGATACTGATCTCATTTACACCACTCGGATCTGCCACACAGCTGCTGCACACATCTGTGTAACTGAGACAAGGATCTGCCCTTTGCTTTGAAAACACTACCGGAATCAGGAATCAGTTATTTCCAACAGATGGCATGGCACATCTTATTACCCTGCTGCACAGTCAGTATCAGATGAAATTGAAGACATGTTATTTAGTATCTGACAAATCCAAAAAACCAGTGGATACATCACGTCCTAAGTAGAAGTGACAGTAAAAACAATTAACATAAAATGATGAATCAGCAGTTGGTCGGGTCCCTTTAAGGTATATAACCGCCCTCCCCCTCCCCGCCACACACACACACACACACACACACACAGGATGGATATTAGAGACACTCATGAGCGGATGCTCCTGCTCTCCCCTGCCACTAATTGCTGGGTCAGGCAGAGCTTTCGCTGTGGAACTGAAGGATTTACATGCTTGGATGTCCCTGCTTTCCCTCAGGGCCCCTGTCGCAAATGAGGCTCGGTTCACGTAGGCTTGCTGGCAACAGGAAAAACTGAGACCCCTAAACAAGTCACGGACATGTGACAAATGCAATTATGCAACTGGAGCAGGGGGTATTCGTGCTTGTCTCGGTAGCTTGGGACAGAAGCTGGCCCCAACCAGGGGTGAAGAGTGCTTGGTTAGGAGGAAGCTTTCCAGGTGGACTATACTTCCCCACTACACTGGAAGAAGGAGAAGCAAGAGAGGTCTTTAGAAAAGCCACTCCAGTATCCTCTATTACTGTAGTATTCTGCAGCAATGCTCCCAAATCCTGCCCTGACACTGTTGTAAGCTGGAGCACTTAAGACCAATCCTGTCGTTTATGGAAGAGGGGACAGGAAATGAACTTGATCCTGCCTTCCTTGTGCACCCCAAGCTCCCAGTGAAGGCCAAGGGAGTTCTGGCTTTGCAAGAGTGACAGGAAAACCAGCGAGAGCGGAGAACACAAGGACGGAGAGGCTCCTGTTTCAATGCAAATTGTGGAATGTAGCTTTAAAAGGGAGTTTTCTATTGCTGTCCCCTTTGTGAGTTACCACCATCATCAAAGGCCCTCAAGGTCAGGTGCTAAAGAATAAGGTTCGTTTGGTATCAGCTTCTGGACTACTCAGCTATCTCCTACAGGACAGCATCTGACCAGCAGCTCTTTCTCCTCTCCGCTGGACCAGTGACTGGACTCACGCATTTGGTACGTGAGGCTGAGATGATAATGAAATTGAGCCAGTGGTCTGAATTGTACAGGTTCAAAATGCCCCTCCCCTGCCCTGGGAAGGGTGTAAAGGACTTGAACTGGGTGGGTGGCCCTGTCAGAACAGTCAATTTAGGGAACTGGCTGTTAAATCAACAACTGCCCTGTAAACACTGTCACACACTTAGTCCAAAAATAAGGTCAACTGCCATATCAGTCGATCTGTGTACTTGCTGTCAGCCTACATTCCCCATGGGGCTGATTGTAAAGGTTTCTATTTTAGTTCACAAAGCTTTGAGCAGTCACACACCTTCATATTTCACTGAGCCAATTACCCCCTGATGCCCTTGTTCACACTCATTCTTCAGAGACGGGATTGCTTCAGGTGCCAGGGATCCAATTATGATTGCGTGGAGAAAGTGCATTCTGCCATTACACAGGCGGATGAAGTCCACGGGTTAGCAACTGTATCAGTGCTAGAATCTGCTTTACTTTCTTCAGCTCACCTGGGGAAATCAGAGTTTGTCAATATGGTGGCTTTTACACCATACGTTTCATGGTGTTTCTGCTGATTGATTAATAGGTTTGTTGTTGAATTTTTTTTTTGTTACATTAATATGAAGTGCTCAGAGATGTGTCTCCACAAAAGAAGCCCTGTAGAGTTAAATGATACTTGTTCTCGCTGTGTCTTAGCAAGTCTTCAATATTTTAGCACCTTGGAGCCTTCAAAGGCCATAGTACTTTGAGGGGAGAAGTGTGGGAAAACCCAAGCTGAAGTGAGGCAGGACATTAGAGTAACATTCTCTACCCTCTCTCTCCAGGATTCCAGTCTATCCAAGTGCTGGAAGTCTTCCAGGATGACCTCCACCCTATTCTATTAACTGGCCTACGAAAGGGAGAACCCTCTCCTTTCCAGTCTCTTGCCCAGACATTGAACTGGGGACTCCTTGTATCTGGCATTCTATGCGTCCGATGAAGTGGGGCTTATGTTCAAATACATTTGTTAGTCTCTAAGGTGCCACAAGGACTCCTGTTCTTTTTGCGGATACAGACTAACATGGCTGCTACTCTGAAACCGTCCATTTGGACTGGCACTGGTGAGTGGAAGGTTGGAGACTCTGCCAACGTGGTGCCACAGTGCCAGATCACCTCTTTGGCAAGGAGCAGAAGACAGACTGCCGCACTGCAGAGTTTTTTGGGAAATATTCTCTGCGAGGCTTGGTGGCCTATGGAGTTTTCATGTTGGGGGCGGGGGGTGGAGAGTGTATTCCAAAACAGTGTGTTCTACTGGGCAGAGCACTGAATTAGGATTTAGGATCTTTGGTTCTAGCCCCAACTCAACCATGTAGGGTATGTCTATACTGCAGCTGGGAGGGTGCTTCCCAGCATAAGCAGACAGACATCCGTTAGCTATGCTCTAGCTAGCATGCTCAAAATAGCACGCCTGGCCACAGCAGCATGGGCAGTGGCTCAGGCTAGCCACCCACACAGGAACCGAGCTACTGCCTTTGCTGCCATGGCCACGCTGTTATTTGAAATGTGCTAGCTGGAGCAGAGCTAGCACACGTCAGCCTAGCCCTGCTAGGAAGCACGGTCCCAGCTGCAGTGTAGACAAAACCTAACTGGCTGTGTGACTTTAGACAAGTCCTGCCTATGCCTCCATTTCCCACTTTTTGCAGTCTGATTTTGTGCAGAAGCCTTTCCAAGCCTCTAATCATTTTTGCTGTTCTGATCTCTAGCTCTGACAAGCAATTACAAAAACAGAAGGACCCCTTAAGAGCATGAAGTGTGCTCCAAGTTATTCTGTATATTAGTGCTCCATGTTACAACTCTTCAGTGCAAGAGTATTTCCCTCCAGGATACAGTGGTGTCTTGGAGCATATTTAAGTAGCTCTACCAGACATGTTATTGCATTATTGAAGATTCAAGGAGTAACAATGTCCCTGCACTTAATCATCAGTTGTCACTGTGCTGTTGGCCATGCTAGCTTTTGGGTAAGACGTAAGACTAAGGTCCTGACCATTTGTGGTCACTGCAGATCCTAGGGTAATTTTTTCCAAAGAATTAGGGATGTGAAGCCCAGCTTCCTGGCCAAATTCCAAATATTCTGCCTTCTGACATTCTTTTATTAAGAATGTAGCAGACAAAAAGGGTGTCATCGTTGTTCTCCATGGTGATTACATTAACGAGGCCAACCAACAACTCTGACATCACCTATTATAAAGGACTCAGAGAAGACCCCACACCACAATTAACCCAAGAATATCATTAAATCCTACCTCAAACAACTCCAAGAGAAACTCTAACCTTATCCTCACAAACCCCAGAGTCCTTTGATAGGCTTCTAGAGAAACACAAACAAGGGAACCCAAGCAGACCCATCATCTGTGGCCATGGCACTCTTACTGAAAGAATGTTAGGACTCCTAGAAACCATCCTCAAACTGCACACCACACAAAGGGGCAGCTTCCTCCAGGACACAACCAACTTCTCCAGAAACTCCACAATATTAACAACCTCTCTCAGAACACAATCCTTGCCACCTCGCTGCATATGAATATCCCTCATGATGATGGCATCCCTGCCTGCCTCAGATATCTTTGAGACAATGGACAACGCTCAGAGATCCACCCCAAACCCATGGCCACACATTCACTTCATTCGCATCCATAACAATTTTACATTCAACACTTTGTCAAAACCATGGGAGGAGCCATGGGTATTAGGATGGTGCCACAACAGGCTGATCACTTCATGGCCATCTTGAGGAAGAATTTCTAGACAAATGAGCCAAACAAGGACACTACACCACTAAAGTAGATCACATAATGGAACAGGCCACCCAAATACCCTGAGAGAACCTGCTTCAATACAGGACACCTCTAGCTGTCACCTGCCACCCCACACAGGAACCCATATGGTGTATCATTAAACAATAGCAACCCATACTCAATGGAGACCACATTCTGAAAGAAATCTTTCCCAATCCCCCTCTTCTGGCTTTCAAACAACCCCCACAACCTTGCCAAGCTCATCATCAAAAGCGAGCTCCCCACAGATCAGGATCCACCTACTTAAAGTGGTATCAGATTCTGCCATAACAACAAATGCAAAACCTGCAGACATATCTCCACTGCTACAATGATCAATACACCCTCTCCCCTGCAACATACCTCTCAAGATCAATGGGTCCTACAATGCTTATTATGACATATGGTGTACCACATCCAGTGCACTAAACACTCCAACAACAACTGTTGGACACTCAACCAGACAATCACTATGCTCTTGAATGAGCACACACACACACACAAACAAACAAAAATGATAAAAGATAAACACACCATCTCACCCACAAGTGAACACTTTTCACTCATGACCACTTTATATCTGATCTCTCAGGGCATATCTATGCTGCAATAAAACACCAGCAGCTGGCACCAGTCAGCTGATTTGGGCTCGCAGGGCTTGGGCTGTGAGGCTATAATATTTCAGTGTAGACTTTCGTATGGGGGTCTGGAGCCCGGGCTATGAGACTTCTTAGGGTGGCGGGGGGGGAGGGGGGTCCCAAAGCCCAGGCTCCAACCAAAGAGTCTACACTGCAATTTTATAGCCCCACAGCTCGAGCCCCGTGAGCCCAAGTCCACTGACCCAGGCCAGACAGGTGTTTTATCGCAGCAGAAACATACCCTCAGTCCTCTACCTCAAAGGAACCCTTTCAAAGACAAACCCGGAAGCTTAAATTTATACCTTTACTAGACACTAAAAATCAGAGTCCTAATAAAAAGGCGCTGGATTTATGGTTTATTACAACAGTCTGTAACCCACTGACTCCCCGTTTTTGTCCTGTGACTGCAGAGGTGTTAATTGGCCATTTCACCTTGAATGGTCCTGTACCATATGTTAACTACTTATGCTAAACAATCTGTTCCACCTTGCATTTACCTGTGCTGCTCTGCATCCCTGTGCAGCTCTCCCATCAGTTTAATAACTCCACCTCCGTGAGAGGCGGTAGCTATGTCGGTGGGAGAAGCTGTCCTGCTGACAGAGTGGTCTACATGGCGGGGGGTGGGGGGAGGTAAGATTGGTATAACTACACCGCTCCTGGGAGTGGATTTTTCACACCCCTTAGTGATGTAGTTCTACTGAAGTATTTAGTGTCGACCAAGCCTACAGCTGGAAAGCTTGTCTCTTTCATCAACAGAAGTTGGTCCAATAAAAGATATCACCTCTCCTACCAAGTCTTTTTAATAATTCACTTTAATGAGATATTCACCTTCATTTTACTTCCTGAAGGGCTGTATAGCATTGTGGCCACTGCTAAACAGCTGCCACTTCCACCAGAGAGAGAACTGTAGAGCAGTGCTGAAGAAGCTAAACCCTCTGCATCACTTGTAAAGTGCTTTGGCAGCATTGTATGAAAACGCAGAAGCACCGTCAGTCACTGATCAGTATCATCTTTTGACCATCTCCACTACATGCTGAACAAGCTGGAAGTGGCGCATTTCCAGTGATTTTGATTCCACTGCTTATTTCTAAAGCTGGCTCCAATCCCTGGTTGATCTTACCATTAAAAAAAGGGCTTTTCTGTTACTTAAATTGAATTTTTCCCTCTTCCAGTTTAGGTCCTTATCTCTAGCCTTATCAGTTACTAATTAAGGAGAACAATTTCTCCATCTCCTCTCTGTAGCATTCCTTTATGTGCATATATCTCAGGATTGTATCCCTCTCCTCCCCCCCATCTCCACATTCCCAGGCTGCATATATTTAAATTCTCTTGAATCTCTCTTCTAGTAGCTCTTTATTGTCTCCGTTTTTGCACTATTCTGTCTTTCGTACAGGGCCCCAAACTGTATGCAGCTCAGCGATGATCTATCCAATGCTGTGTAAAGGGGAAAGTTATCTCCTGGGTCTTACATGCAATATCGCTAGTTGTATATCCCATGACTGCATTTGCCTTTTTACCCACATCATTGCATTGAATATTCTAAGCAATTACATCCAAAGCTTTTTCAGCATTGCTATCAGCTGTGACTGGTTGTCCATTTTGTACTTGCATTCTTTCTTTCAGATCAACTTACATAGATGAGAGGATGGATCTCTCTGTGTTTAAGGCACCATTCTCAGGAGCTATGGGTTTAATTCCTGGCACCACCACATTGACAGTTTGTACATTGAGGTGCTAAGATACCATAACTGTGAATGCCAGAGAAAAACCTTCCGGGGCTTATTTATAGAACTGTCAGATAGCATGGAGCATCTGAGGTCAGGAGCACATGATGTTTAATGCCTCCAGGTGCAGACATGATAAATCCTGTATTCTCTTAGATCCTGTGTCTCTCTTCTCCTGGTAGTTTATAAACTCTGCATATTCCTCAGCCCTGGCATAACTGAGTGCCGTAAATACTCGGGCAATTATTACCTACCATAAATATTCATGCTAATATTATCAAATGTGTGCTACAGGATTTTTTTTTTTAAATAATGGATTTTAAGTTTCCTTAACTCTTGTGTTTATTTGATCCAAATCACCGGAGAAGGCTAACAGAGAGTCTGTCATTTTGATATGTCAGCTGGGTGATGTAGTAGTTCACATGCCAATCAGCTTAAACATGGGTACAGATGAAGAAATTGGCTAGGAGGAGGAATATTTACAAGAGCCCGATCTCCAGCTTTGGCATTAGAGAAAATAATCCTGCTACATTAAACAGCAGTGGTGATAGTAGAACAGTCACACCTGCTGTTACACAAATGAACTTTCTCTTGCCAAAAATATAGACCATGTTATTAAAGTGTAGAATACCTAGGTTAACATGACCAGCAGGAGGTGTGGTTCCAGAACAGGAGGTGGGATTCTAAGAAGAGAAATCATTCTGGAAGGGAGCAGGCTAGATAAGGAACACCATACTTAGCATGCAACTTGCACTAAATCCAGACTATCTGCAGGGCATTAGAACATCAATACCATTATCGCCATGCACCATGGGCAGCTTATTGCTATTAATTATGTTAGCAAAATAAAGGCTCGTTTCTGGCTGGACAATGCTAAGCCAGGCCGGAAAAGCTGGATAAATCTCTTTAGAGAGCATTTGGCAGGGGGACAGATAAGAGTTTAGCAATTGCAGAAGTCAGACAATTTTAGGCGTTAAAAAAAAAAATGGTCCACAGCAATTGACTTTTCAGGCATAAGACCATGACTTTGTATCTCCCTTGTACTATGGGCCAAATGATATTGTAGGATGAGGTGCATTGTACTAGCTTAAGGAGGAAAGAGCTCTGGAAACCCGCTTTTGCCTTTGTTAGCTATGCTCTATATTAGTCACTGTATTGCAGCTTTGATGATTCTTAAAAATCAACCCAATGGTTTGTATGTTTTGTTGGGTTATGATGTTTGGTCTCTGTTCTGAATAGCGAAGAGCAATGTTTTTGGGCTTGTCTACATGTACAGTGCTGCACTGGTGCAGTTGCACTGCTGCAGTGCTTAGTGAAGATGCTACCTACGCCAACGGGAGAGCTTCTCCCACTGGCATAGGTACTCCATCTCTCCTAGAGGCAGTAGCTACGGCAATGGGAGAAGGCCTCCCATGGATGTAGTGCTGTCTACACTAGGGATTAGGTCAGTACAACTACATCACACAGAGGCGTGGAAAATCCACACCCCAAGCAACATAGCTATATTGACATAAGTTGGTAGCGTACACCAAGCCTTAGCTTCCGGCCACATGGTGGGCCTCACACTGCACTCATTGAAGTAGGTGGCAGATCTCTCAGTGGGAGCAGGACCGGGCCTGGTTGGAGGATCCTCCTTTCTTGGCAAGAGTGAGGACTGCTTACAACCTTTGTCACCTTGCTATGTGGTACCTTCAGCACTGAGGCCATCAAGCTATTCCAGGAGAGGCAGTCAAAGAAAGGTATACAGAAGAGACTGGATGTTTATCCTAGTAGAGATGGGGGCCTGTGGAGGGGCTCGGCCGAGGCTCGTCCCTCTGTGGGGCTGTGGGGGATCCCACCGCCATGCAATAGTTCGCTATGGGGCCCGGCCCTGGGTCTGGGCAGGGCAGCAAACAGACAGTCTGGGGCTCAGGCTTCTGAGCATCTGGTGCGAGGGGGAGACTGCCACCTGTGAGTGGGGTGGCAGAGGGGACCCACTCCACTGCGTCCCAGCCCGGGGCCCTAGCAGCGGCAGGAGACTCGCTGCTGTCAGTAGGGATCCTGGCCGCAACACACGGACATGGGTTCTGGCTGAGCTGCGGCCAGACCAGGGTCAACTGCCCCCAGACTCCCCCTACTTCCAGACTCCCCCTCGTAGGGTGCCTGGGTTAGGGCGGTATCCTCAGAGGTTTCCAGCACCATTGGTTCCTCTGGGTAACGGGCGAGGGGTAGGCTGGGCTGGCCAGTCCTCGTGCTGGCCGCAGGCTGCCAGCATGTCCCAACCCAGAGCTAGGCCAGAGGCATCTGGCCTCTCTGGCGGCTGGCCTTCAAGTGAGCTCTGCAGTTGGGCTTTTCTGCTTCCTGTCCTGCGCCCTGCCCTCTGGGGGGCGGGCGCAGGACCCGCTGGCTCCGCCAACGTTGGTGCTAGGGGAGGCTCGTCCCTCCGCGGGGTATCCCAGCGTCTTGCTACAGGGCCAAACACACATTCCGGACCTGAACATTTCCAAACTCTGGGAAGGTCAGATCCAGATCTTCAGGCGAAGTTTGCAGCTCACACTCATTTTAGTTTTCCAGAATACTAGGTAGATCACTGCAGCATCAAATCATTGACACCCTGGCTACTGTGACAATGGGTACAGATCTGATAAAAATGGTCCCCCCGTGCAAATGGGCCGCTCAGTCTTTTATGTGGGCCTTAAACTTGCAGCAAGAGCAGATTTGCTACTCCTCAGTCGTAAGGCTCTCCAAAAGGAGTAACTCTTCGCCTAGTGTCTGTGTGGGCAGTGCAGGCTCCTGTTTCCAGTGTAACCAGAGCGGCTCTGAACATTGGGAAGATGTAATTGAGGTTATTTTTGAATAAAGTATTGAACAGAAAGAGAGGTGGCAAAGTTCCAGTTTCAAAAATAACCGTTTCCAATGGAGCAGGGAGAGGCATTCAAAGAGCCTTTTGAAAAACCCATTAAGGCCCCTATCAAAACAAGGAGCTTTTCATGATGACAGGGACCTAGCAGCCTCTTTAAGCTCATTCACAGCAGTAGGAGAGTCGAGTATTTCCCTCCTCATTTCCTTCATTCAGAGTCAGCCCTTCCAGAAAATCATTAAATATGCCACAGCCTCCCGGGTTCAGAAGAATGCAGCGATCTTTGAAGTTTAACAGATTCCCCACTGATGAGCCTCCAATCCGCTGTACATTCTATTCAGCCATTTCCAGCTCCACTGCATCTCCTCCCCTGAACGCTGAGAGCAGCTCAGCCCTGTGGCCCTCGTTCACACATTCCAGATCTTTAATGTCTAGAACTCCATTGAGCCTTCTCAGTGGTTAAAAGGTCTGGGCTTTTGCCTGGAGTCTATAAACACCTCTGGGCCTTTTGTAACAGCCGCTTCTGCTCCAGATCTTTAATTGCAATTTCTGCATGAGTTACAGCTTCCCTGGTATATTTCCTCTCACCATTCTGCCTTGGAGGGAAGATTTCATAGTAGCCCACAGCACAGATTGAGAAACCTCAGGCAGCAGAGTCACATCCAGAAAATATTGAATCTTATCTCTGACAAAGGGGAAAAAAGAAAAAGAGCTGGGCCCTGTAATAACAGAGTTATTAAGAGACCAGACTCCAGTGACTAGAGGAAGCCCGATTAAAATCCCACCGTTTTCCCTGCAGTAAACTTTCCTGATTTTAAATCTGGCCACCACTTCAAACCTGTGTATGTGAGTGAGAATCCAGAGTTAAACAACACACATATTGTACGTCTAGAGTGCTTTAATCGGAGGCTCTCAAAGTACTTTACAAACATTAGTTAAGTAATCCCCACAATGCCTTCTGCAAGGTAGATTTTTTTAAATCCTAATTTTACTGATAACCTCTGTGCATGTCAGCTTGCCTAAGAGCGGAGTTTTCAAAAGGGTGCATCTCTCAGGCATCAAAATACATGTTTCAGCTTTCAGAACAGCTCAGCATGTAGGGTGATGCCCTCTTTTGAATATCAGGCTCTCTCTGTCACAATGGAAGCAGTTGGATTCTGAGCATTTCAGAAAGTCAGCCCCTTATTTAAGCATCTGAATGAGAGCTCAGCCCTTTTCAGAACATGGCCTCAGCAGTGGGTAGTGAGAACTTGGGGGTGGGGGCGGGGAAATACAGCCTTAAGTGTTTTACTCAAGATCACACAGTACAGGTTGCTACCAGAGTGTCCTGCCTGGACATACTACAGCTCTGTACCCAATGCAATTTGTGCACAGATGTTCGGGAGAAATCAGATTGATATACAATGTATTCTATACTTGCTGCAGCAATGCAATCACATCTGCCCAGGGGAAAAGGAGCCAGGTGGTTGTTGTCAGATCCCGGAGAAAGGCTGGGCCGACTCAATTAGAAGAGGTGCACAAGTATTGATTAATGTCAAATAGAAGTGGTCTGTCTCTCAACTACGGTGCAGTGGTAGATTTTCACCTCCTCTGGGTTATTCCTGATTTCAAAACAAGCATGATCCTTGTTGTTCCAAATGTACAATACAACCTGGTAATATAGCATAGCTTGTATTTCCTGGCAGATCCACAGCTCCTATTTGATAAGTTAGTAATCTGTACATTCAGCTTGCTCATTTTATTTTCTTAGCACTTGCAGTTTCCCTCCTTCTTGTCCCAAATATATTTTCTTGTTCATGTTTCAAGAAAACCTCTCCCTCTGCAGCTGGCTGCCATATGGATTTTGATTGCCTTTAAGCTACACTGTTAAGATGACCGGTTCTGCTCCAAAGAGCCTCTCCTCCGTGCACAGGCCTCAGGAATGTGGCATTCCTTTATGTGATTTGCTAGCTGCTCTGTACTATTTAGGCATTGGCCTGTGTTGAGGGCAGTAGAGATCCACCACCCCAGGAGTGCACTGGGAAGGATAGTCCCTCAGGTGACACCATTGCTCCCTGGTAGAAACAGTAATGTGTACCATATGGATGGAGCTGCCCGCTCCATCCAACATGCTCAGCTCTGCAAGCCATTGCAAAAGAGAAGGTGAGGATGTGGTCCAGCCTATGCCTTGGGCCACCATGCTCCTTTAGGGAGAACTAGTAGTAGGAAGTACTTGGGCAGGGACTTCAGTTATGCCTTTGCCGTGCATGGGGGCTGTGTCCTTACAACTTCCTGCCTCCATGTATCTTCCTGTACAAGAGCTGAGCTCAAATTGGCCTAAGTAAGCAGGAGGCGGCTTCAGAGAATCATAGGACTGGAAGGGACCTTGAGAGGTCATCCAGTCTAGTCCATTGTGCAGAGCTAATTATCATCCAGACCATCCCTGACAGGTGTTTGTCTAACCTGCTCTTAAAAATCTCCAATGATGGAGATTCCATCACCTCCCTAGGCAATTTATTCCAGTGCTTAACCACCGAACAGTTGGGAAGTTTTTCCTCATGTTCAACCTAAACCTCACTGCTGTAATTTAAGCCCTTTGCTTCTTGTCTTATCCTCAGGATGTTAACAAAAATATTTTTTCTCCTTCCTTCTTGTAACAACAGTTTTCAAGTACATAAATGGTTGTCTCCTCTGTTCTGGGCTGGCCTGACTATGAGGTGAACTGAGGCAGCCGCCTCAGGTGCCAGACTGTGGGGGGGGGCACCACTAGGACCCAGAGTGTAGAAAATTGTGTCTGCTACTGGTGCATATGTATTCTCTCTGCTCTAGATGCACAGAGATGGTGGAGTGCTGTGCTGGAGGAAGGAGGGCACATAACAGGCAGGCAGGCGAAAAGGTGAGAGGGAATAACAGAAAGCAGCAGGGGCTGCAGGGAGAGAAAGGAGAAGGAGCCTCTTATGTACCTCTCTGGCACCCCCAGGAGCCTGGACTGATTAACACCAGCTTCTCAGGGAGCTTCCTGTTTCCTGCTGCTTCCCTGGACCCACTAGAGGAGAACAGGCTAGGTCTACACTGGGGCGGGGGAGGAATAGCATAGCTGAAGTCGTCGTATCTTAGGTTGATTTACCTGGCCATGAGGACGGCAGTGAGTCGACCGCTGCCACTCCCCTGTGCTGCAGTGGAGTTCCGGAGTCGACGGCAGAGTGATCGGGAATCGATTTTATCACGTCACACTAGACACGATAAATCGATCCCCAATAAATCGATCACTACCAGCCAATCCAGCGGGTAGTGTAGGCATACCCACAGGCAGTCAACTGAAGTAGTAGGAGCCAGTTAGGCCCTGAAGACGCTGATATCTTCCCTCACTCAGGTCCTGCTACCAGCCTGCTTATTTGTCCCCTTCAATTGAGTGTTGAGAGCCACTCTAGCTGGCACAGAACAGCAGTCATGAGTGAAAGAAGATGATGCCCCTCTGGGGCAGCATTCAGAAAAAGAAAGCAAGCAAAGGAAGCTTTTCTATCTAAGCAGGAAGGAGCTCTCCTGAGATACATAGACATAAATGTTCATGGTGAGCCTTCCAGCCCCAGTGAGGATGTGAGTGGTGAGGAGATGCCTGATCTTCCAGTTAGTCAGAGTGTAGGTGACCTGGCAGCTATTGCAGCATCCATATCTCCATCTCAAATAGATGTAACCATGCACATTCCTGAAGAAAAGTGTAGATCAGAGAAGAGTGTGGTGGAGGTGCAAGAAACAGCTGCTGCTGAGTTTAGTTCCTTAAGTCTAGATGATCCAAGACTGTGGACCCACTTGAGCAGTAGCCTGAGGGACTTCCTTGTACTGCATGGGCCACAGCAAGTGAAAAACTTCATGTTCCCCAAAGACAATGAAAATAGAAGTTTCTATCTAACGCATTACTGGCGTGAAATCCCTAATGGTGACAAAGTGGAGAGGCCATGGCTTATGTATTCAAAAACACAGAATGCTGCATACTGTTTTTGTTGCAAACTCTTCCATTCTAATGTTCCAGCCACAATGGGTTCTACAAGAACAAAGGACTGGAAAAATCTGGCATGCCATGAGAAGGCAGCAAATCACCAGAGAGCATTCCATAGGTGGAAAAGCTTGAGATGAGACTAAGGTTAAAGGCCACCATAAATGATCAGCATCAAGAGAAGATTGCATCAGAGTCTCTTTACTGGCAAAATGTTCTGAAGGCTCATTGACATTGTGAGAATGCTTGCCACCCAAAACCTAGCACTGTGTGGCACTTCAGATCAGCTGTGTGTGTCAAACAATGGAAACTTCCTTAAAACTGTGGAGCTGATGGCTGAGTTTGATGCTGTACTACAGGAGCATCTAAGAAGAGTCACCACTCAAGAAATGTACACACACCACTACCTTGGAAAAACAATTCAAAATGAGATCACACAGTTAGTGGCAACAAAAGTCAAACAGAAGATTGTGGCAGATCTGAAGTCAGCAAGATATTACTCGGTTATTCTGGACTGCACACCTGACATCAGCCATACAGAACAAATGACTTTAATGGCGTGTTTTGTAACAACAACAGAACCTAGTGAAAATGTCCCTGCAATTGTGACTGTCAGAGAGCATTTTCTAGAATTTATTGACATTGATGATACTACAGGAGCTGGTATGACAAATGTGCTTCGTAAAAAGCTGGAAGATACGGGAACTGCGATGGCTGACATGAGAGGTTAGAGCTACGATAATGGTGCCAACATGAGAGGAAAGAACAGAGGAGTGCAGACATGGATCCAAGAGTTAAACCCTCAAGCTTTTTTTGTCCCATGCAGTTCTTGTTCACTGAACTTGGTGGTCAATGATGCAGCATCAGTTTCTAGTGAGGCTGCTGAATTTTTTTAATGTAATTCAAAGCATCTATGTATTTTTCTCTGCATCAACTCATCGATGACAAATTTTGAAGCAACATCTGGGAACATCCTCTCTGACACTGAAACCACTGAGTGCCACATGATGGGAAAGTTGAGTGGAGGTGATAAAGCCTATCAAACACCAAATTGGGAAGACAGATGATGCCATAGTTGCCATTTTGGAGGATAATGCTATGACAGGAACCGTTCATGGAAGAACAGTGGCAGAGGGAAATGGAATCACCAGAAACATACATAACTTCAAATTTCTGTGTGGCTTAGTGTTGTGGCATGAGTTACTGTTTGAAATAAATGTTGTAAGCAAGAGACTCCAAGGTGTTGACCTTGATATATCTGGAGCAATGGGACAACTGGACAAAGCAAAGTCATACCTACAGTCTTATCGGTCAGATGAGGGATTTCAAAACGTTCTGAAGAGTGCCGACAGAAGTTGGTAGAGGAACTTCACACTGAAGCTATTTTCCCACCCATTCAAGAATACAAGAGTCACTGAAGAAGAAGACATTTTGATTACGAGGCACAGGATAATCCCATAAGAGACCCCAAACAACAATTCAAAGTTGAATTCTTTAACCAGGTGCTAGATTGTGCAGTACAGGTCAGTTGAAGAACATTTCATGAAGCTCAAGGAACACAGCAGTATATTTGGGATGTTTTATGATATTCCAAAACTCCTCACTATACCTGAAGAAGACCTACACCAACAATGCAGGGCACCAGAGACAGTGTTGACACATGATGACATGCACGATATTGATGTGAGTGATTTAGGTGATGAACTGAAAGCCCCTTTCAAGATACAATTCAGCAGGATCAGCACCAAAGGCTGTTCTGTAATATGTGCACAAATAAGAGGACCACCCTCTTTCCAGATGCTTTTGTTGCTCTGCGCATACTTCTAACACTTCCTGTAACAGTTGCCAGTGGAGAACGCATTTTCTCCAAGCTGAAGTTAATAAAAACATATCTGCGCTCCACAATGACACAGGAGAGGCTGGTCGGCCTTGCAACCATCTCAATAGAGCATGAGCTGGCCCAGACTGTGGACCTTCAGCAGGAAGCAGTTCAAATCTTTGCAACCAAGAAGGCATGGAAAGCACCTCTTTGATTATTCAGACAGATAAAAATGCCAGTGTTTACTATGCAGACAAGAAAAGTTACATTTGCTGTTCAGGTGTTTGAAAGTTAAGTGTTACTTAAAATTTTTGAACAAGGCATTTTAATTTGTTAGTTCTCCTTTATTGGGGTAGGTAGCAGAGCAGTACCATGAGAGGAATAGAACAGGAAGAAGGCAGAATTGAGACTTTCAAAGTTTTGGCCCAAGCAAGGGGGCATTTGAGCTCCCCGCCTCAGGTGTCAGGCCCTGCCTCGGTCTTCTCTTCTCCAGACTAAACAAACCCAATTGTTTCAATCTTCCCTCATAGGTCATGTTTTCTAGACCTTTAATCATTTTTGTTGCTCTCCTCTGGACTTTCGCCAATTTGCCCACATCTTTTCTGAAATGTGGCACCCAGAACTGGACACAATACTCCAGTTGAGACCATATCAGCACAGAGTAGAGCAGAAGAATTACCTCGTGTCTTGCTTACAATACTCCTGCTAATACATCCCAGAATGATGTTTGCTATTTTTGCCACAGCATAACACAGATTTAGCTTGTGATCCACTATGATCCCCAGATCCCTTTCCGCAGTACTCCTTCCTATGCAGTCATTTCCCATTTTGTACATGGGCAATTGATTGTTCCTTCCTAGAGTGGAGTACTTTGCATTTGTCCTTATTGAATTTCATCCAATTTACTTCAGATCATTTCTCCAATTTGTCCAGATCATTTTGAATTTTAATCCTACCCTCCAAAGCACTTGCAACCTCTCCCATCTTGGTAGTGTCTGCAAACTTCATCCTAGTGTCCCCCAGAAGAAATTCAGAGCATCCAGAGAAAGGAATCAGCTGTTGACAGAGCAGATAAGCTTTGCAAAGGAACAGATGCCTTATTGGACTTCTGGGTGCCCACCTCTCCCAGAAGTCAGCCCATGCATTTGGGTACCTAATTAGAGACTACAGTCACTCAATGCTGACCTATCAGTCTAGATATCCTGCTGCTGAGCATGGACAACCAGAACTCATCAACTCGTTAAGGACTACATTGACACACAGGCAGCTTTCCCCTCAGAGAACACCCCCTGCCCTTTTCCACAATCAGTGTAGACTGGGATTCTCCCCTACCCCATATCTGCAGTCTCCCCTCTGAATCTGCAAATGCTTGCCTGCTCACTGGCTGTGCAGGACAAGATTTAGAACATGGACGCCCCATTATATCACCAAAGGATATTAAAAACCTCCATCTTCCTCTTGTCTGGTGGAAAACAGTCAAACTGATTTCATGCAACAGCTGGAAATTAAACCATTTCAAATCTAGAGTGTCTGTTGAGCTCTTGAGGGGAAAGCTGGTATGAAGCAAGGTCCAAATTTTCTTCTGATACATGGCGTGTGACTCTAGTGCGATTGTACAGGAGAATTTGGTCTTATATTTATGGTGTCAAAATATTTTTTTATTGGAAAGATATTTTGCATCCCTTTCCTGGGAGGATTTGACTGAATTCCAGAGTTTGGTTGGGGGGGGGGGTTGTTTGTTTGTTTTTTGGGAGTGCAAGATTTTCTTTACCCAGGAGATACAAGATTCCATTTGAATGTACTTAATTCTTTATTTAATTGAATAACACAGAGAAGATTGTGGCAAGACTGATGAAAAAGTGGAGGGGGGGGTCAGAAAGGAGAAGAGGGAAATATTTCCCATGTCACACAATTGACCCAGCCTGAAATATACAAATGTAGGAAAAAAAGAAATCTTCCAAGTACTTTAGGGACTGGAATCCATTTGTAAAAGATCCTGTGAATTCTGCATTGGCTGAGCATGCTCTGTGGGACATCATCATCTCAACTGTGTCCGAATGCTAGAGCAGCTTTGACTGCCTGATACCCTGTGATGTGCCAACAGTCAGTGGAATGACAGCGCTTTAATCTTTCCTGCTCTAAATGGCTGCTCTGTTTCCTAGTCAGTGTGTCTGCATCACCAATTTTCAGAGCTCTGAGCTTGCTGATTGATGAGCATTTTCATACTTTACAGACATTCCTCAGACCAGCTTAGCCCTCCATCATTAACGAGTAGGATTTAAAACTCAAAGCTCTGAGCAGAATCTCATTGTTTCTGCCTATGCATACAAGGCTACCTGCCAATGTTACCTGCTTCCATTCCTCCAGGAGCCACCTGCCTCCTTTACCTTGAGGGCTTCTTGCCAAGGGGGGTTGCTTCCATTCCTCTGAGAGTTACCTGCCAGTTGTTCCTGCTTCCCTTCTTTGGAGGGCTGCCATCCAGATGTGTTGTCTTCCCTTCCACTCAGGAAGGCCTTCAGAGGCCTTTCCCTTCCCAACAGCTGCCTGCTATGAGTGAACTAACAATGAACGGAGACTGGCTCCCTAGTTAGACTAGGGAGAGCCCGAAGAGCAGAGAACAGGGCATGTAACAATCTACTCTGGTCTGCTAAAGCCACATAGGTACCCCGTACCTGGGAAGTCCCATGGAACCCAATACTGCGGGAATGGGATTCAAGCAGCTGTGATTATTCTGCCCTACTAATGAATCTTGCTTCCCTTCTCTAAAGGCAAATTGCAGAGAGCTTGCCTTCCATAAAGGCTAACTACCAAGAATGCTTTCCCTGGAAGCTACCCACCAAATAGGGCTTCTTTGCCCCTTTAAGCTACTTGTCAAGTCCACCAGCCAGCCTTCCCTAAGGACTGATTGTACAGGGTGACAGCTTCCCCCAAGGTTAAACACCAAGATCTTCTGCTTCTTACATGGTCCCTGCCAAAGATTCCTGACTGTTTGAGGGTACAAAGGTGGCAGCATGCTTTTGCCAAGGACTCATGGGTGTGCTGGCTAGACAGCTGTGAGCACACTGCAGTACAGGACACCTATATCTGTTCCTATGCAAAAGGAACAGCTTCTGAGCCAGCCCCTTGGACATGGTGCTACCACTTTGCATTGCACTGCCAAGGCCATTTAACCAGCCCAGGAAAATCAGCAACAGTGTTCTTTCAGCAACACAGAGCCAACATAGGAGTATATCTCTCAAGCACACCCCCTGCAAATATTGGGGCATCCCACCCTTGCCCCTATGCCATACCAATCCTGGACTACATAAATTTCATCGCAGCCTGAAGACTGCTCTAACACTGCACCAGGGGAAGGCCATGTACCCCGCAGCACATGGATCAGAGCTGTTCCAAGAAAGGTTTTAAACCAGCTTTGGCCCACCACACACTGATTTGCTCTCTCAGTTTTGGCTGTAACCAAGGCTCTGGCCCTCCATGTATAAGATGGTTTACATGAGCATAGGGGGTATTTATGAGTGTTGGTTTATACCTGTAGATATTGGTTTGTATTTGTCTGGCTTTGTATGTGAGATATTATATGTATCTATGCATAGTGCATATGATCTTGTGTTTGAGGATACTGGACATAGCAGGAAGGTGTGTGTGAAAGGATATATATCTAAATTCAGTATGGCTGTATGATATACATATGCAAACATGGATTATGCATGAGGTGGACATTGTGTAAGCACATACCATGTGTGTAAAATGATGCTAAGCGTGCACATCACGTGCTTAATTCTGTTCCTAATTACACAGCCTAGCTTCCATCAACTCATCATGGACATAACTGACTGCAAATTTCCGCCTGCTCTGTCTCTGTGGGCACAGCACGAGGTCATATTTGTCCCTAGTGTATTTCTAGTGGAGTTACACGAGGAATGAATTTGGCCCATTGTGCCTGATGCAGATTATGTCTGTGTAGTAATAGGTCTGATCCTCTACGCGAGTCCATCTGTTTCTCCACAGATAAATGCAATCAGTGATCATTTCCGTGTTTGCTGCTTTTTGAAAATCCAGAATGATAGAGCCCCACAACAGAAGAGAAAAGGTGAAAGTGGTTTTTTTAAAAGTTTAACCAGTCAGAGGGAAGTTAGAGGAAGCTTTGAGAATCCCAGGTGCAGCTTAACCTACAAATGAAAAATTATGAAGACAGAGAAGAGGAATATTAAATGAACTGAGTTCTTAGGGGAATCAAAATTTAGCTCGTACACAAGCCAGAGATGCTGCAGAAGAGGAGCGGAAGACTGGGCTGGAGGAAAAGGAGAGGATCAGTAGCTCCCACAGTCAAAGAAGAAGAATCTAGGAAGTCTTTGGCTCCAAATAGGATGGGTAATAGCTTCATTTATTAGACAGCCTGGTCCAAATACATCTCTAGGGCAACTGCAATGAAATCCATGGGTTTAAAACCAGGGTGGATTTTGCCCTCTGCTTTAGAGATGAGCAGCAAAATAAACTTCATCAAGGAGCTGCCTGGCGTAGCTTCATAAATAGGGGAGGGGTTTGTAGGTTCTTCGTAAGCATTCCCTCTTGCACAAACACACCAATGCCCTCCTAGTTATCCCAGGTCTCTATCTTGCTTTCCTGCTTCTTTCTCACTGCCAGGGATGTTCTAGTCCCTAAGAGAAGAACAGAGTTCAGGGATGCAGTGGGGCTCCTACACTGGCCTTTCACCTCTGGAGACCTGGCTTCAGATCAGGCTGCAGGTTTGGTGGTCTCAGCCTAGACTCTAGTCATCATCTCACAGCCCAAATCACATCACATGCTGATGTGATTAGCAGGGGTGGTTCACTGCTTGGAGCCTCTTCCCATTCAAGTCAATGGCAAAACCAGACTCTTCTACAGCTAGTAGGAAGATTTAGGTCAGGATTGTGTAAGGGCCTAAGAGTCAAACAGCAAAGAGATCAGAGCTCAGATACATTCACAGAGCAACATGGGAAGGCTTATCAGAGCCCCTCATTTCCAGGGGTTTCTTCACCAAGGGGAGCGGATGACTCAGGACTGATACTGAAAATGAGGCTTTGCACCTTTAGCTCATCAAATCCAGTCCAGCCCAGAGAGTTGTTTCTATCAGGTGGTCTCTGTGAAATGGATTGGTGGTCTCAGTCCAGTAGTTCATAAGAGTCTCCCTAACAAAAATCCATCACCACAGTTAGCAGCTTAGTTGCAACCTCACCACAGCACTGATAGTGGTGATTGTAGCAGGAACCTACCTGGTCTGGCTGCTGCATCAGCTTCCCTCCATTCAGACTCTCAGTCCTTTTCAAGACGAGCAGATCTAGGGCTTCTACTTCAGAACTTTAAAGAGTCTTCACCTGCCCTCTTCCCAGGGGGCACTCTCTCTGAACGCCAGCCTCCCTAGTCAACTCCTGCAGGTAGCACTCCTCTGGTTTTTTTAACTCTAGAGCTAAGGAAAAACACCCTAACTGGCCCTAGGCTGTCCTTTATAACTCCCAGCAGGCCTGACACTGAGTCACCTGCTCCCATCATGTGATCCCTGGACTCATTCCATTCACCTGGGAAGGTGCACTAAGTCTGGCATAGGTACAGCTGAGTCCCAACCCTTCCCCCTCACCCGCCAAAGGGCCAGCTTCTTACTCTGTGACAATGATGGACACTGCACTACCCTCTTTCCTCCCGCTCAGGGAAGCTTGTACTGCAGATGCCAAAAGATATACTTGTCCTGGAAACAAAACAGAAATCTCCTTTCACAAGCACTAACTTGGCTTCCAAACCAATAACAGATACACTTTCTAAAAAGCAGGCTGAGTTGCAATGTGGGGCCCAGCTGCTTTCTGGAGCATTGTTCTGTTTGAAACCATATTTCACGGTGTGTAGCCACGACAGTGTTTTCTGAAGGAGGCCAAACGTGAGGGAACATTTCTCACTCCTTGAAAGCTAATGACGGATCCTCAGCACAGGTTTACAATTTAATTGAAAAATGGAGAGAAAGAGAAGATATGATGATGAATAATGTCATTAATCATAAGGACTGCTCGCAGCTGTATCTAGGGCCTGTGCTAACGCTTGAATGGTGTCATCCTGACCAGCCAGTAACATAGATACTGAGGACGGATAGGAAAAAGACATTGGGAAAAAAATAGACAGGAGGCCAAATTGTGTTCTCGTTTACATTGGGGTAAATCTGGAGTTCATGCATTGACATCAACACAATTACTCCACCCTAGTGTAAGTGAGAGCAGAATCTGACCCAGGGCCTTCTCTATAATGCACACTTGTCCCACCAGTCGATTCCTAAGCCCCTCTCCCACAAGCTACATAAAAGTGAATCTGTTGGCCTTTACTTGCAGTGTTTGCATTGTATGATTGGGAGACATAATCAGAATATTTTCTGTAGCACTATGAGCTAATCAGGTGGCACTCTTTCCTCTAAAGATCTGACTCTGGTCCATTGAAGACAACGGCAAAATTCCCTGTCACATCTCTGAATCAATGTCCCATCATGATAATGAGAGGCTTGTGTTGCTAGGGGAGCTTGCTTTTGGAATAAAACCTACATCCAAGGTTACCCAAACACTTGTAATTGAGTGACACATTTTGCAAGAGTTAATCTGGGTGTCCTGACCACATTCCAATGTGAGCAATGACATTCTGCTAACCTGAATTCCTCCAGCAGTTTCAGCTAGCTGCAGTACTCCCCTTCAGTTTTGTCCTAAATGTGTGCGTAGTATTGCTGTGCACTGTTAAACAGCTACTATGTTCCACCTCAGAAGTGACTGCATTTCACTGGTGGATAAAGCGATCCCTAAATCACCATGGGAGACTTTGAGACGAAAGGCACTATACAAGCCTACGTTATTAATAACCTGCTTGTATAAGATATTTGCTTTTACTTTTTTCAGCTATGCTCTCAGTTTCAAATGTAGAGCTAGAAAATTACTGAGGTTTCTCAAACTATTGGTGAGACCTTCCCAGCCAATCAACGTACAGAAGTGCGTTTTTGCTATAATCAATGCACAATAGCCAACGGTGTCCATCTATGATACAAATGAAAGCAGAAAGCTGTAAGGATTCCTCCCACTAGAGAGAGCTCTGACAGCCAGTCACTGGACCGAAAGGGAGAAGTGATCCAGATGGAATCTCTGTCACACTAATGAAGCTGTCTCATAACTGTAATGGAGACCTCATGTATCTAATGTGACACTTAGCAAATCCGGGCATGAATAAATAACTGAAGTCCAATTGAATTAACCTCCAGCTGATCAGCACAACTAAACAAATTATCCTAAACTCGGAAGAAGATTAGAAGGACTGGAGCAGGCCACAATCATTTGGTGGGAGGCTTAATTCAATTTAACAAGTTTATATCTAATGCCCCAGTGTTATTCTCTGATCTCAGGGTTTAGGTCAAACCTCTTCTAAAGTGCTCTTGTGGAACCTGGAAAGGAGGGTCACATCATATTAGTAACAACAGCAGCAGTGCACCCCAGAGTTGCCCGGAGAAACAAAGCAAGACACGTATGCATAGAGTAGGGGTGAGGGGACACTTTTTACAGGCACAGAAGAGAAAATAAAAACATGCTATTGATTTCCTGGTGGGAAATTCAAACCTAATTTCCAAGAAAATGTTTAACAAGATGGCATCACATTGATCTTCCTTTCTCCAGTGAGCACAAACAGAGACACCCTCCAATTCACATGTGCGTAAAAGGTCATGGTTACACGAAGACCTGGATACCTCAATATTGCTAACCTGGAATCCTGGCCCCATGAAGGTCGATGGCAGTTTTGCCACTGACTTTCCTGGAGCCAGGATTTTGCCACTAGAACGTATCCTCCAGGTGGGTTCCCTGCACCCCAGCTGGATTCAGTACGTGCTACCAAGTCAAATCAATGCCAGGGCCCATCAGCCCACGTTAGAAGCCTGTAGGATTTCCTGTGCCATTTGGCCACTATCGTTGAGAAGCGAAACACTGGGGCAGCCTTGTACCTATGCAACCATTGTGACCACATGAGGTGCCACATCACACACACACAGCTCACCGGCCAGTGCCTGCCCAATTCCTCTTCCACAGTTCCATTTGACCCTGGCCTCAGTGGGCCCTGACAGAGCTTGAATTCTACCAGCTTTCTTCTCCTGGTCCTTGTAGGGGCCTAGGTCACCAGAGGCCTCAGTGACACAAAGGGCCTATTCCTCCACACTTGGACCTCCCACTGGCTCCAGGCAGTTGCCATCCTCTGTGCATGGCATGTGTAGAGTGTTCCATTGCCCCAGGGAAACATGACCAGTTGGGCACGGGGTATGGCAGGGCCCCACTCTCCACGTGCCTGCTAGCCTCTGGCAGTAGATGCCATGAAGCATGCCCTCCACTACTTTCCTCAGCAGGTGAAGGGAGTGCTACGAAGTATGCTCACCATGTCTGGCCCACACCAATAGCCTCCGGCCAGCTTCACTTGGTTATCACAGCTCTGCTGCCCAGCCCTCCAGCACTGCTCACAGTAGAAAGGGCATAGTTGGGCCCAAAATGAGAAAAATAAGGGGATCCCCATTTGCTCAGCAATAGTGATGGTCACAAGCTGTTATTTAAAAGGAAGACGGCAGCCCTTAGGCTTTGTTTGCACTCCCAGATCAGAAAAATACCACACCCACAACACAAACTAATTGCTGGAGAATGAATCATCTTGGAAAAATCATTAGGCCCGCTCCTTGGCTCCTCCTCTGACTGCTTTGCAGTGCTCAGGCAGCATGGGATAGCCAGAAAGCTTCCTAACCCGGAAGCAGGGGATTCCCCCGGCCTAAGGGACTCTCTCAGTGATATCAAGCTGATGAACAGAGCACTTGGGCACTCTTTGGCCAGCAAAGTGGTATCACAGGAGTGTTCCACCCATTAACTTATCTATGCCAGGGGCCCAAACCACCCCCAACAGCCTCAGGATCATGGGAGCAGATCTGAGCCAGCCACTCTTCTGTTTTGCAGAGGTTCTGGCCCATAGTCTGCAGCACAGAAATACAAGACAGAAATCTAAACCACAGAAGTAATAACCTGTAAACTAATAAACCGTAAACTAATAAACCAACCAGATGCTTTGATAACGAGGCTCCCCCAAGAGCGGAGATTATTAATGGTTGTCCTGAAACATCAGGTGCGTAGTTTTCTAGTGAAGGGGGAATAAATGTTAAGGCGCTCTGGAGCCTGGGTGTCTGCTCCAGGAGGTTGCATACCACTTCATATAAATAGAGAGACGATCATCAAGGGCTCCGAGGCACTACAGTAATACAAGCAATAAATAATAATCAAAAGCAGCCCTCTTCCAATCTAAAAGCACACAGACGTTTAATTGTTTTAAAAAGAATTCTCCTGAGAAGAAATGATTCAGATAAATAATAACAAATATGTAAAACTGCAATATGGTGGGCAGTTTTCCCTGGGGGAGTATGGGGCAGCAGTCTCACCAATTCTCTACAGTCTCTGAGACAGTGGTTCATATTTCTTGAGTAATTAGAGCAGGAAACTGGGAG
Organism: Mauremys mutica; assembly: GCF_020497125.1. Taxonomy (NCBI): domain Eukaryota; kingdom Metazoa; phylum Chordata; order Testudines; family Geoemydidae; genus Mauremys; species Mauremys mutica. The sequence goes on along the minus strand of NC_059082.1, from coordinate 74,444,656 downwards.
GAGGGAAGGACTCCTGGATTCTATCTTAGCCTCTGTAAATGACTTATGTGAATTGCTGAATGTCTCTGTGCTTTGGTTTCCTTCTCTGTACAATGGGGGTACTAATTTCCTACCTCACAGGGGTGCTCCTGAAGGCTAATTCACTAATGTTCATGAAGTGGTTGGAAATTTTTGGGTGAAAAGTGATATACAAGTGCAAAATATTATCTGTGGAGACAAGTATCCCTGTCAGCACCAAAGCTATCCAAGTACAGGCAGAATGAGAGGCAACAAGCCAGAGAAAGCTCACAATTGTCTCCCAACACTGGCTTGGTGTATGTTATGTCTCCCTGTAATGGCTGGCTCACATCAAGTATAAGAGCCTGCTACTTACTGACAGGTACTTCTTTAGGATACACGACAAAGGATATGGGTTTGGTGCTGAAGATGCAAGGTTCAAAGATGCTGGTGTCTGCCGGTACGTGGTCACAGGTTGTTATAGTCGGGGACTTTCCACAGGCCCTTGACAGGATGGCATTAGCATTTGATTCAGGGGGTAGAAGTTTCCCTACTTCCCAAAGTCATGCTTGTCCCTCAGGTGCAGGTAGGAGTGCTGTTTGCCTATGACCTGAGATCAAATGGATCCGCCCGTCCTCCAGTCATGTACAAAGGAGACCGGAGAGGTTAGCAGGGACACAACAAACAAACAAACAAACAAAAAAAGATGCCAGGAAGGATCTGGCCCTTTATTTTCATAAGATGAAATTCTCTTCCAAGGAAGGTATAGTGGAAATAAACTTCATTCTTGAGGTGACAGGAGAACTTATTGACAGCATCTGCCATTATCTCAGTCACACAGGCAACCCCTTGAATGCTTGTAGTAAACAGGAGAGAAATGTCGGTTCTTCACAGGGCTGGAAAACAGGGGATTTGCCAGATGATAAGGTATCAAGACTCCCCCTTCTGTGTATCAAGCAAAGGCAGCAACTTTAGTCTGTTCGGAGCCTTTCCATGGAACACTGTTGCCCTCTGGAGTTCTGTTAAGGCACTCTCAACGCTATGACTAACAGTTAACTTCCTTCAAAGTTTCATTTAAACTTTTCATGCAAAAAACACTTCAGAACACTGGGCCTTTAAAAAGAAGATGATTGGACAGATGATCTGAAATTCAGAATTCTTGTTGCCAAGGTCAGTGTGTGTGGTGGGAGGGCAGGATGTGAGGGGGGAAATGGAAATAAAGGTTTGGGGGACATTTATTTTAGCATTATAGATAGCTTTATATAATTCATAGTATTACATACAGCAGTGCTGAAGGTTGCACTGGGTATTCTTTACAAAATCCTAATTTTTAGGGATGTGTATCTAGGCCAAAAATGTTATTCTGGGCTTAGCAAAGATCAAGAATTTGGGGAAAACAAAAAGAAACTGAAGTTTTTAAGATATTTATTATATATATATATATTACATTTTTAGTATTTCTTTTTTTGAACTGTCAAACAGATGTCTGTTTTCTATCACGAAATCTGTGTGCGGTAGCTGTCAATCAATAATACCGCCACCCTTATATAGTGCTTTTCATCGGTAGATCTCAAAGCCCTTTACAAAGGAGGTTAAATCATATATCCCCATTTTACAGATGGGGAAACTGAGGCACAGAGTGCTGCTGTAAGTTGCCCAAGGTCACCTGTTAGGCCTGGGAATAGAACCAGTCCAGGGCTCTACCCATTAGACCACACTGCCACGTTAGACAAGCTACTTTAAATTACGTTTTTGATTAAAAAATGAATTAGGGCACATAAAGAACGTGGAACTGCTGAAAAGGATGTACAGTAACTGTTTGCATTACAGGATCATACACTGAGACCCCTAGGCACTAGAATAATGCAAATAATACATAATTATAACATCAGCCATGCTGCCTACCATGACAAGCCAAAAGGCAGGATTTACCCAATTTGTGGCCTGATCTCTCACTCTGCCCAGCATCCTACATCTGAAAACATTCCCAAAGAGTTCAATGGCCAAAAGAGAGATCCTGCCATCAAGAATGATCTCAATGACTCAGTCAAATCTACAGGAAATAGCCATTACAATGTTCACATCCAAGGATGCAAACACTACAGGGCATCAGAGGGGTAGCCGTGTTAGTCTGGATCTGTAAAAGCAGCAAAGAGTCCTGTGGCACCTTATAGACTAACAGACGTATTGGAGCATGAGCTTTCATGGGTGAATACCCACTTCGTCAGATGTTGCATCCGACGAAGTGGGTATTCACCCACGAAAGCTCATGCTCCAATACGTCTATAAGGTGCCACAAGACTCTTTACTACAGAGCATTGGACTTACAACCAAGAAGAGTCCCTACCACTCAAATATGACAGGCCTGGTTTTGAGTTCCTTCCTGTTTGCCAATTTCAGACAGACCTTTAACATTTTGGGTACCAACATGCTGAGAGAAGGGCTGGGGATGCTCAGAACCACATATGGAAACAGGGAACCAAGCCATTTCTGAACTGCTATTCTCTGCTTTGGGGCTAAGATTCACCTTATCCCAACCTCCATCTCGCCATAGAGACCTTTACATTCTGGTCACAGATGGAAGCTGGGATTCTTTGGAGAGAGCGGGCGACTTTTCTGCAGCATGAGTTTTGCTCTTGCTGGTGAATAGATGGAAACATCCCAAGAGAGCAATTAAAGAATTTAAAACATGCAGAAGGTAGCTCAAAAGGAAGTCAAGGCCATTTCAGAATGTCCTTGGAGTTTACACAGTCGATGCCTTAGAGATGTTTAAATGACTAGGAACATCAGCATTTCAACAGTTGGGTCAAGGCGGCTACCAAAGCTGGCTTGCCAGGCTGGAAAGCAGGCTCTGATGGCCCCCAATGCACTCCCAGAGGGAACGCTTTCAATTTAAAAATTTTATTAAGACAATGCTTAAAAAAAAAGTGAATGGTACAGAGTTTAAGCACAGAAGTTTCTGGTTATCAGGGAATAATGTACAGATTATTGAGGGATGCAAAGTTCAGTTTAAGATCGGGTGTCGTAAGGAATACATAAGCTGCAATATCCCCGATTGGGGGTAAAAGATTGATGGGTCAAAGTACAGACATTGAGATATGAGGGTATGATGTTCATATAATGGCTATGTTCGGGTATGGAGTATAATGAGTGGACATGATGAAGATGATGGATTGACCCTCATTTGGTGAGATTTAATGTTCAGGGAGTTTATGGTTCCAGTTCATATCATCCAACAGAGAAAGTCTCTTGGTCCCTTTTTCGTAGTTGAAGAACGATGTTACTAAACCTGAAGAAAGTGCTGTGCCTATATTCAGAGGGATTGAACCTGTCATATGAAAGGAGACTCAAAGAGCTTGGCTTGTTTAGCCTAACCAAAAGAAGGCTGAGGGGAGATATGATTGCTCTCTATAAATATATCAGAAGAATAAATACCAGGGAGGGAGAGGAATTATTTAAACTCAGTACCAATATGGACACAAGAACAAATGGATATAAACTGGCTATCAGGAAGTTTAGACTTGAAATTAGAAGAAGGTTTCTAACTATCAGAGGAGTGAAGTTCTGGAACAGCCTTCCAAGGGGAATAGTGGGGGCAAAAGACATATCTGGCTTTAAGACTAAGCTTGATAAATTTATGGAGGGGATGGTATAATGGGATAGCCTAATTTTGGCAATTAATTCGTCTTTGACTATTACCAGTAAATACGCCCAGTGGTCTGTGATGGGATGTTAGATGGGATGGGATCTGAGTTACTACAGAGAATTCTTTCCTGGGTGTCTGGCTGGTGAGTCTTGCTCACATGCTCAGGGTTTAGCTGATTGCCATATTTGGGGTCGGGAAGGAATTTTCCTCCAGGGCAGATTGGCAGAAGCCCTGTGAGCACGGGTCACTTGCTGGAAGATTCTCTGCACCTTGAAGTCTTTAAACCATGATTTGAGGACTTCAATGGCTCAGACACAAGTTTGATACAGGAGTGGGTGGGTGAGATTCTGTGGCCTGCATTGTGCAGGTCAGACTAGATGATCATAATGATCCCTTCTGACCTTAAAGTCTATGATTCTATGTTGGCTCAGAGACCTCTTCCTTCTCACCACCCTCCCTCATAGGCGCTGGGCAAGGCGAGCCAGAGATGGGGCTGTGGCTGTCAGGTTAGCTGGGGTTCCTCCCCATTTGCCTTGGGGTATGATGAGTGTCCATAATGGTCTGTAGGACTGCAGGAAGTAAGGAGTGAGTTGGTTGAAAGGGGGCCTACCTAGTTCTGTAGGGCAGGGGTGTGGAAGGGTCTCCCCTGCTCAGTGAGGCCATGGGGAATGGGGTGAGCAGGGTTCTGGAGGGCCTTCCCTGTGTATGGGGCTGGTGGGACCTGGAGGAAGTGCAGTGTGCAGGAGACTCCCATTCTGTGGGGACAGAGAGTCTGTGGGGAATAAAGTGCGGAGGGGACTTCCCTGCTCTGCGAGGGATTAGTGAGGGGGCTAGAGTGAGCTGGGTGCATGGACATCTTCCCCACTCTGTGTAGCTGGGGAGAGATGGGATTGGAAGGTGCAGGGGCGGGATCCCCACTTGGCAGGGCCAGGAGGGGAGTGAGGGGCACTCTCTGCTCACTGGGGCCAGGATGCAGGGGAGACCAGAGGGGATGGGGAGCTCCCTGATCGGATGGAGCCTGGATGCAGGAGGGGCTCCCCACTTGGTGGGGCCAGAGAGATGCAGGGGGACTCCCATCTCAGTGGGGCTGGAGAGGTCCCGTGGGGGCCGGAAGAGGTACAGGGAGGCCTGCCTGCTCGGAGGGGCCCGGATGCTGGGGGGGGCTCCCCGCTCCATGGTGCCCCATGGGGTGCGGGGGAGGCTCCCCGCTCGGAGGGGCCCGGATGCAGGGGGGGCTCCCCGCTCCGTGAGGCCGCATTGGGTGCGGGGGAGGCTCCCCGCTCGGAGGGGCCCGGATGCAGGGGGCTCCCCGCTCCATGGGGCCGCATGGGGTGCGGGGGAGGCTCCCCGCTCGGAGGGGCCCAGATGCAGGGGGGGCTCCCCGCTCCGTGGGGCCGCATTGGGTGCGGGGGAGGCTCCCCGCTCGGAGGGGCCCGGATGCAGGGGGGGCTCCCCGCTCCATGGGGCCGCATTGGGTGCGGGGGAGGCTCCCCGCTCGGAGGGGCCCGGATGCAGGGGGCTCCCCGCTCCATGGGGCCGCATGGGGTGCGGGGGAGGCTCCCCGCTCGGAGGGGCCCGGATGCAGGGGGCTCCCCGCTCCGTGGGGCCGCATGGGGTGCGGCGGAGGCTCCCCGCTCGGAGGGGCCCGGATGCAGGGGGCTCCCCGCTCCGTGGGCCCGGGGTGACGCCCAGGCCGGGGCGGGCTCAGAGTGACTCAGCGGCTGCGCCCAGCGCGCACGGCGGGAGCAGCGGCGGCCGATGACCGAGGGAGCCGCCGGGCAGGAGAGGGGAGGACGCGGCGGAACTGCCAGGGTGAGGCCGGTGCGGGCAGGCCCTGGTCTCGGTCGCCGCCTTCTTCCGGGCGGGCCCCGGGCCGGTCTCGCCTCCCAGCCGGGCCCGGCCCAGGCCGCTACTATGGCGCCCGGTTTCCTGGGCCTGGAGGCGGGGCGGCTGTAGCTGCCGGCGAGCTCCGGCCGGGGCGAGAGCTGGAGCTGGTTGGGCCCATGGCTCCCTACCGGGCTCCACGGCCATGGCGGGCGCGACCCTTCCGCAGGCCCCACGGCCCAGCCCGGGGGTGGGATCCTGGCGGGCGCGACCCTGCCCAGGGCTCCATGGCCCAGTCTCGGGGTAGGATCGTGGTGTGACTCTGACCCTGCCCATGCCCAGAGTCTGGGGGTGGGATCACGGTGTGAGTCCAGGGGCTAGTCGGGGGTTGGGATCCTGGTGTGATCCCGACCCAGCCTCGGTCCGTCCGTGGGGGAGCAATGGGTGTTAGGAGGACAGAGGAGACACTGGGCGAATAGTGGCTGTGAGTGATCAGCCCAAGTCTTCCCCCGGGATTTCGGTCAAAGTAAAACGGATGCACAATGGGAATCAGTGGCCTGGGAACGCCAGGCTCCAAAGAAGGGGTGCCCTTAAGCACAAGACGGGTGGTTCTACTGGCCCCGTTTTATCTCAATCCTCAATATTTGGGTAGGGGAGTTTGGCAAAATGGTTCTGGATTTGATCCATCTTGAGAGCAGGAGTGTAGACACTTAGCCCACCCACTTAGCATTCAGGGTCCCGTCCCCCCCCCCGGCTCTGCTCTGGCCCCAGCACTTGCCCCACTGCAACCACCTGCCCGGCACTCCTGTCAGGGTTGGGGCGTGGGTCTTGTTCCATTCTGCCTGCCTGGCACTCCTGCCGGGGCTGGGTAGAACGGGGAAAGCCCTGGTGTTCCCACCCATCCCTGGCAGGAGTGTCGGATGGGCAGAGTGGGTGGGGGTGCGGGAGCGCCCATTTTTCCGGAGGTCTGGGTTGGCCCGGTGGCTAATCCACCAATGGGAGGAGGGCAAGCGAGCAGGTGTCCGGCAGCGGTAGAGGAGATCTTCAAAAAAGGTAGGGTCACTGCCTGGGGGAGCCAGGCCTGGCAGTGGGACTTGGAAGGGAGCCGGGGAGCAGAGCTGGGTGTGTGTTCGGCAGCCCGTGGCCAGAGGATCCATCCATCACCCAGCTGCAGGAGGTGAGGGTAGGTGGGCCCTCATCCCTCGTGCCCTCCCAGTCCCGTAATTGCCCTTTCCCACCCAAAATTGGGGCCCACCCAAATATCCCATGCTGGCTACGCCACTGCTTGAGAGAAACCGTGCTCTAGTAGGAACCAGGAGACCTCGCTTTGGGAGTCAGGACCCAAGCCTAATAGGACTATATGATCTGCTGTATGTGACACAAAAACAGTTGTAATCAGTGTCAAACTATGAATGGCATAAAAACCTATAAATAGCAACTCGTATGTGTAGCCTACGTGTAGCTCTCTAATGATGGGCAGTTAAAATTCACTGAGTCAGATACACCCAGGCATCAGATGTTCCTGATTATTTATATACAGCTGCACCTGTTGCTTACATCGCTGGGCATATTTATATCATTAAAACAACTTAACCAGTATTTTAATTTTATTGAAAATATTAAGCCTTTTTATGGCCCTTAGTTACTGTTTTTATATCTAATACTAATATATTATTTTACTCAGCAATTAAGACCTCTGCCATGGCAGCAAAACCTATTGTGACTTCGAAGCAGAGAGAGGAGGTGGTGAGGGGTGTCCCAACAGAAGTGGTGTGCACGGCCTTCTCCAACTCCATTCTTGTGGTGGTGACGCAGTATGGGAAGATGGGAACGCTCGTCTCTGTGGACCCCAGCACAATAACCAATGACATCAGCAAACCTTCACTCACCACAAAAGTGCTGCTGGGCACAGATGAGGTACAAAGCAGAGCACGTGGTCCTGAAGATTGAAGGGGAATCTCTCACTAGCTCAAAATTCGAGCCTGCTCAGGCTGCTAAGCAGCTGATATGTAGTTGTGCAGTGGTAAGATTAAAGAATCCTGTACTAGGGGAGGAGTGGTTCATCAATAAAGCTTGAGCATTCAACTGGCATTTAACATAACAAATGTCTAATTGAATCTACACTGAAGGCATATATGGGATCTGTTACTTCATACTCGGTTATTCTTATGGTGCTTTGCAGCTCCCATTGTCTTCAGTGGTGCAGGAGCAAGGGTAATGGCCTTCTAGCCTTTCTCAGGTGCATGTCCCAGTCAGTTTTCCCATCCCACCACTTCTTTTTCTCCAAACCTTTGCCTCTCTCATAATCGACTTCAGCTTCCCACCCACCCCTAACTGTGCTTACCACCAGTTGCCCCAGATAAGTCAGTTATCCAATTCATTTTGGCTTAACATGAGTTCTGATTGACTATTTTACAGAAACGAGAGAAGAAAATATTATATTTTGGAAAACATCAATTAGACAGGCACTAAATATAAAGTTACAGAATACTGCAAGATTACCTGGTTTTACAGTGAAGTCAGAACTATCTTGTGTTGCTTGCTAACCCCAAGGGGAGGGCGACAACTCAGCGATGTGACAGGTTCCTGTTCCTTTTAGCTCATCTTTATGTAGTTCTCACCCTTCAATAATAGGCTTTCTTTTCTTCATGTGAGATGTGTCTTGTCTGCCTGTAGACAGGATGGTTACAGCCTTGGTGTGATGTGCACTGGTCAAAATGGAGCAGAAGAGCATATTCAGTTTCTGATATTACCTTATGTTAATTAGTGGCTCTTCCTGTTACTTATGGGAGAATTCATTTCCCCAAGTCTTGCATATATCTGCTCCTTTGTATTGTATGTTAATTAATTAATCTAAACAACCTTGAGGAAGACTTTGATTAACGTGAGAACGAAGTACTTCCTGCCTAGCCTTTTGCGGTGATGCATGCTGCCAAAACCCACAAACCAGTGTTCAAACAAAACCAAACAAAAATAAACTTCAGATACATCCATCTTGCTACATATATTTAAGTAAATTCTGGACAAATTGGGCATACTTGTTAGAGAAACCCCAATTAAAGGGAATTATATCCCTTTTCTCCTGCTAATGCCCTTAGCCTCACATTTTTTTTTAAAGTCTACATTATTCTATCAAAATTATTATGTGGCTTTAACCAAGGGCTATGATACCATTTCAAAGTCTGTGGTGAATGTAAAGACCTGGCTGTCTTTACATTTACGTGTCAGCAAATCCAGTTTCAGTCCAGTATAGATAAGTCCTTCATGTACTTAATATGCTTAGTAAAAAGATATTCCAGGAGCATTCCATTAGTAGCGAATGAATAGGGTGGGAAGATTCTCTCAATTGAAGGACTGTGGTTTTTTTTTGCTTTTCAGCCCCTCATCCATGTTTGTGCTAAAAACCTGGTGACATTTGTGTCTCAGGAAGCTGGGAACAAACCTGTTCTCCTGGCTATAGCGTTGAAGGACAAGAGCATGGAAGGAATAAAAGCGCTGCAGGAGTTGATTCGAAGTTGCCAAGTGTGGTGAAGCTGTGCTGTCTGAATACAAGGAAGGGATCCTGGGTCAGTGACCTACCACTGTTTATTTAAAAGGACAAAACATGCCTTTATGCTGTTTTTGGATCCTGTTGAGGATTTCATGAATTTTCTCCACCATGTAGAACTTTGGGCGATTTTGCTGTTGTTGCTGGGTTTGGAGCCCATGCAGTTAAGCAGTGAAGTTAGAACGTTTTTCTCAATACAAAATGAAATTTCATTTCCATCACATTGCGGGGGGATGTATATTTGGAAAACTGCACATGGCTTTGCAGCAGTGTCCAGAGAAGTAAATGGCTTCAAGCAATGTAACAATGAAATGCTGTGCTGCAAAGTGTAAAATGTGATGTAGAATGAATAAAAATACACATTGGCAAATGCTTAATGTTACCTGTTTATTTCCCATGATGATCAGTTTAAATTAAATATTTGGAGTCAGAATAAAGTCAGTGGTAATTGTATGCAGTTTAAAGTAGGGATAAATTTTGACACTTGACTAGGGTCCGTGGGAAAGAGTTGTAAGTATTGACAGTGTGAGGGAGTTAATACCATGCTGGGGTACCCTGTCTTCTGCCACTAAAGAGAAACTATCAACTTGAAAAGTATACTTGTTTGAAATACAGTACCCACTGTAGTGATGGGTAACACTTAGCATCGCTGTCGCTGAAAGAAATTATCAAATGAAAATATTAGTCCTTTTTTTCCCCAGTTTGTTTATTTTGTGATGATGAGCTTCACTGAATAGGCCAAGCCCTGATCCTGCAGTTGGATCCTCACTGGTGAATGCTTGGGTCTGTTTGAAGCCCCATTGACTTCAGTAGGGCTCCATACAGGCACAAGGGCTTACCTCCCTAGATCCAGTTGCAAGAGAGGGCCTCTAGTCAGTTTCTCCCTGGCTGAAAGGACCCTTATAAATATAAACATCTGTAGAGGAGTAGAAAAACCTTACACATTTGTAATATTTTTTTCAAATATCAGGACATACTATTGAAAGGATTGTGTATCAGAAAGTGTCATTTTAAAAGTTGGGTTTAAAAGCTTCAGGCTTGTAGTGTCCCCTTAAGGGAAATGCAATTAATTGCATTTTTCAGAATTTTATTTCCCAGTGCCATGGGGTTTGCATCTGTGTCATAATCCTAAAATTCCTTCCCCCTCCCCCAATTTTACATTCCTCACTCTCATTCCCTTCCTATTGTTCTGACCAAGGAGGACTGGAAGACCTGCTAAAGTCTGTCAATATTATTTCTGTATTAATTTAGGGATTTCCACTGAAAAATACAAATCAGTTCCCAGTACTGAACATTTGAACATTGTGCTCCTACTGTACGTGCAGCCCCTACCAGCTCAGGGAATAAAGACATCATGCAAATTGAACCTGAATTGCACCCCCACCCATGACAATACACAATAGTACCACTAGGCTCTGAAGAGAATCAGTTCTAATTGCCTAGAAGCTACAAGGGCCAGCCACCATAGGTATTAAGAGATGCTGTTTGTCACCACATCTGCAGGCAGACAGGGAAGCTGGAAGCCAACTGGCTGGTCCTTAAGGTGGCAGTCGGCTAGGCTGGTATTTTACTGTCTCCCTACATGTTTTAAGTTAGAGACAGGTGACCGATGTGAACAAATCCATCAGGGCTTTATGCACAGCTGTGGCTCAAAGGCAGGTGTGTATCCCAATAAACAGAGCAATGGCCCTGGCCCTTTCGGCAAGGCGAGCTCCCTGCTTGTCATTCCATTCCCAGCGAGCGCCAAGAATTGTGCTTCTCCAAACCCCAAACGAATTCCAAGTTTTCCAAGCCACAGTGCCAGCCTCCGGCGTGAAGATTGTGTTTATTCGCTGGCCCCTATGCAAGTGGCACTTCCGTTTGGTTTCCTGGGCAGTAGCCAGCGCCAGGCGCGATTCGGTAGGTATCATGCACTGATCTACTATGAGATCCCAACTGTTGCAAAATACGGTAGGCGAGCATGGGAACAAGGAAGGCGCAGCTTTAGGCTGGGGTTGCTGGGTGTAGTAACCGTGGGGCTGGGCAGGGATTATGATTGCCTAGGTGTTTGCGGGGGAGGAGCTCTGAGCCAGGAGTGAAACGAAACAGCAGGGAAGCGTGGCAGAGTGAAATGTAAGTTCTGCAACTCTGGAAATAGGACTCTGGAAATCAAACCGGCCTCGTCTGCTACCAAGGGATCCGGGCGCGGAACGAGTAGCGATAACCGGGGGCCTCTGTCTCAGGATGGGGCCAGGCAGGCGGGAGCCCGGCCAGGATCCGGGCACGGCTGGAGTGTCTGGGAGGCGGCAGGCACCGGGGGAGCGAAGTTGGGGGGCGGGGGGAGACACGGCCGAAAGCGCCGCGAAGAGGAGAGGCTGAGCCGGAGGGCAGAGGGCTTTCCCGGGGAGGGGGCGGTGACCGGACCCGGGGGGAGGAGTCTCCGGGGGAAGGCAGGTGGAGGTGCCGGAGAGGGAGGTGCCAAGGGAGCCCGCGGGGCGAGTCCGAAGAGCATCGGTTCCCGGAGCAAGGCGCTGGGCGGGCGCGGTGGAGGCGGCCAGGCTCAGGTGGAGCCCTGGGCCGGCGGGGGGCGGGAGCAGCAGCTGGACCGGTGAGTCCCCGTCCCGGATCTAGCGCGCATGGGGGAGGGAAACGCTGCCCCGAGATAGCGCAGGCTGGCAGGGGCTGCGAGCGCCACTGAAAGGGGGAGACACAGATTCCACCCCCCACCCCCAGGCCCTCCCCCAGCAGCCTGGCCCCTGAGCCCCAAAGCCGAGTGAGTGGCCTTGTGAGCCCCCGGGGCACAGGGCCCCTCGGGTGTGGAGCAGCCAAAAAGTGGTTGGGCCATGGCATGGCTGGACCCCCTGGCTCTGTGGCCTAGGGGTGGGAGCAGTCTGTGCCCAGTCTGGCCTGAGCTGGGTGCCTCTGGGGCCTGGAAACTAACCACCTGGGGGATGCAGGGAGCGGGTACCCTGACAGCAGAGACCTTCCATCCTGCCTTGCGGCGCTCCTCAGCCAGGGCTGCATGCAGCTCCGCCAATGCCCCTGGGTCCAGACCTGCACCCAGCCCCTATGTCCAGTGCTGGCCCCTCCCACAGCTCCGCCATTGCCCCTTGCTTCTAATCTGCAGCAACCTTCTCCACAACTCCATCGCAGGGCCCCTCATACAGATCTGTCAGGGGTGCCCATGCCTGGTCTACAGTCCCCACCCAGCTCTATGATGCACTCAGTCCTGAGAGCTGGCATCCTTTTGGATGGCCATGATCCCCGTGGCTGAGTGACTTTGTCTCTGCAATCAGCACTTTGGGGAAGACAATCCCTTAAAATCTTACGCCATTCACCAGTCAGGGATCTGTTTAGGGATGAAGACATGGCAGGTTGCCCTGAAAATGATGGCAGAGACTCTAGCATGGAAACCCAGCTGACTCGACCTGTCTGCTAAGAGGAAAGATCTGTGCTTCTGCTGGTGACAGGCTTGATAGGAGCTTTCCAATCCTATCCTATAGCAAACATAGGCTTGGGGTGGGGCATACCTAGTGCCTCACTTATAGTGGCGTTTGTGTAGTAGTGGGTTAAAGGGCACTTCCTTCTAGGTCATGTGACTGCAGTGCAGCAAGACTGATGCAGGTGAATGGCATGTTCTTTTTCATCAGTGGAAAGTGTCTGCTTTGTCCCGTGGGAAATAGGACTGGTTTTTCTCCATTCAGTGGTCGGATATGTTGTAAAAAGTGCCTGCTTGAGTGAGGAACAGCTCAGTTGTTCAATGCTTATTGATGGGAGTTCTGTTATCTTCCCAACTCTGAAGGGTGTAATTAAGGTGCAAGCTGCAGGCATGAGTAATGTCCTGCCTTGAGATGCTGAGTTCCATGTAGACTTCAATCTAATGTACAGTATAAAAGAGATTGAAATTTCAAAGCTGAAACTCAGTTGCACTGACTCATCAGAACCAGAAGGTATCTATGGGGTGACTTTGAATAATATGTCGTGCTTCCTTTTGGAGTGTCTCAAACCCTAACTTTGCCTCACAGCAGCCTGGTGAGGTAGGTGAAACCTGTATTATAATCATCTTACAGATGCACGTGAGTTAGAAGCAGAACTGGGAATGGAACCCACAAACCCTGGTTCACAATCTGATGTTCAAGATACTAGACCACACTTCAAGGAGCCCCTCCTAGTTAGGATTAAGAGAAAGTTCTGTCCTTGGGTCACCCCAGTAATTGAAGTTATCTTATTTTGGATTTGTTTGTTCCGGGATGAGTTAGCTGCCGTGTGATATTAGTTGTGCTTGAACACTGGGGTGTGCAGTATCATCATCTCCTGCTTGCCATAAAGTGGTGGTCTTACACTGAAGGAATTTTTGATTCACTGTGACATAGCTTGACATGTTTAAGCTCTGGCCTCCATTAGATGTGGTCTTTAATATGGTCTGTCAAGGGTATGAGTTGCTTAGTTGCTGTATCAATTCTCCTTTCCCTAAACTCTTCTGCTGTTCTGTGTTCTGTTTTGGAAGCAAATGGGTCTTTAGCTGCTTGGAAATGACCAGTTACCCAGCACAGCTGGTATCTAATTACATTCCAGAGCTGGGAATTCTAACTCAGCACTATGTGGAGGTTTTTGTTTTTAATGAGTGTTGTTATAAACTGTTAATTAAGTCCTACAACAGCAGTAATCTCAGCAGGATTGACGGCTATGTAATCATAGCTATTCCTGATTGTTGCTCCTACTCCTTTTCAGCCTGGGCTAGGAAAGCTAATAAAACCTATTGATAACAACATTTTCCATCAGCTGGCTAAGATCAAAGCCAGAGACCTGCTGATGTGCCAGGGTGCAGCTGCTAAGAATAGGCAATTTGGCCCAACCATTTCCCATCCCCACCCCCCAAAGCCATTCGATTGGGCCTCTGGCTGTGTGATGCAAGCTGTGGGGTAGGGAGGAGTCGTATCCTAAATGTTAAACCAGGGCAGCCAGAGGAGTTCAGCTCCACACAGTTTAGAGAGGAGGGATTGGGGGAGAACAGGGGAAGGGCCAAGAAGTGGTGTATGTTTTCTGGGGTGGTAGAGAAACGTTTCCTGTTAAAGCGGGGGAGCAGGAACCTACAATAGGCTCCAGTGAGGGCTGAATACAAGGGAGAGTTGGCCTGATGCCTCAGGGGCATATGCTACTATCTCCACAGAACTCAGCTCATGCTCCGCAGTCTGTGGCACTGGGGCGTCAGCACTAAATATCGTGTTGCCATTTCAGCCTGTTGTTGGATGAAACTTCCAACGCAGGGGCCTCCTGTGGCTTCCATTTGGCTCCATGGCCTGGTCCAGCCTTCAGTTTAGGAAAGAAAAGTTGGAAGTGAGTGAATGGAGGAATGGACTTGACACAGTGGGTGTAGGGGCTGGCCTGTGGTGATGGAGTTGGGACTAGAGGCCTGTCTGCTTTGGAGATTTGCCCTGATTCAAGCAATGGAGAGTGAGGCACCCAGGCAGTTGCTTCAGTGCAGGCCCCCAAGGCAGATGGAAAGCTGCCACTTGCACTGGGTATTTCAGTCCTGAGGCACAGTCTGCTAATTGTGTCAAATCAATTGTGAGGTGTGTGCAGATGGTTAGTAGGATGAGACTAAATACATTTTACTTATAACCCAACCGTCCCTGAAGGGCTGAAAAGGCCACTGCATTTATGTAGGCCTTAATTATTTTACTGAGGCTGGAGGCTGGAGCAAGTGCTGTATCCTCTGAAAGTGTGATTCTGCTCTAAGTATCTGTTAAAATGGAATGGTGTGTGTGTGTGTGTGTGTGTGTGTGTGTGTCCCATTATTGTCACATGTCAATGATTCCAAATCTTTTTTTTCTCATCTTACAGGTGAAAAGTGCCTCCTTCACCTCCCCTCTCCCAATCCCTTCACTGCCAGCCCAATGAACCCAGAATCTGACAGTCTTCCCCAGATCACTTTGACACATGGCAGGCTAGGTTCTTTCCTCCTCCCCCATCCTTGCCCGTGATGCTGATGATACAGATCCAATTCTGCTCCGTTACTCCTCTGCAGCCATGCTTCACTTATGCACCTGTAACGAAGACTAATTGGGGCAGCAGAGGTTGCAAAGGTGTGAACACAGGATGTGATCTGCATGATGTGATCTGCATAATGTTTGTTAAAGGAGGTGATTCATGAGCAGGAAATAACCCAGCTGGACTGCCTGGGCCTTGGATGAGTTTGTGGTACTGGCTGTTAGAAAAATATCTCCTTCCTCTTGTAAAGTGATCAGATTTGATTGAGATACAAGAAGTATGGAGCCTCTCCATGCCATTTTGAGAGTTGTTTTTCAGAGTAGAAACACATCTGGAGTTTGGCACACTTCAGTCAAAGCTAATCTCCTTTTTTTTTGTTCCACATGTTAATTGCTCTCATACCTACAGCTTTGCCTCCCAAATGTTCTTGGGTTTGGGGGGGCATGTTGCATTGTCTAGAGGCCTGGCAGCAACATTTTCCTCTACTATTTTCTTAAGTCTCTTGTTGTGTTTTGTCTCTTCTTCAGGCCGCTCATGGTGCTATTCCTTCTGTGCTTGCTGGGGAAATGTATCTCTGTTGATTAATTGTGTTATCAGTGTGAGTCATCTTGGCTTTTAATAAGAAGCTTCCGAAGTTTTCCTCGCTTTCCGTAGGAGTCTGAACTGTGATGGAAAGTGCACCCATGTGCTCCGTGTTATGGTGCTCTTCAGATTGAGCGGTAGAACTCTCTTCGTTTGTACGGCCCTACGTGGGTGCCCAGTCATCTATTAGAAAGGATTCTATTATCCTGAAAGGTCTCTGGGCCTGAGCCAAAGACAATGGGAAGACGCCCACTGACTTCAGTTGGCTCTGGATCAATAAAGAGCGGAATTGAAGAAGCTGAGTGTTTGGCGAGCAGGCAGGAAGATGGAGGCCCAGAGTCTCAAAAGTATTTAGGCTCCTACCTTCCATTGAGATCAATGGAAGGTAGGAGCCTAAGTACCTTAAGGATCTGGGCCAAAGTGCCCAGGGTCAGTTGGCCTTAAAGGTTTAGTTTTGGAGAGTGGAGGTTTTTCCCCCCTCCTCTGAGTGTGCGACTCAGTGACCAAAGTAAAAACGCAACAGAGCAGCCCTGAGGCTCTCTAATGGTGCGCAGTTTTCAAATAAATAGGTGGAAACCCACCAGCATAATTGGTGGAGCAGGCGCTTTCTGTGCCTCAAGACTGCTTTTAGCATCCATACGTGTCTGGCAAAGCTCTCGGCACCGTGCTTGGTGGAGCTGAGGCTGTCCATACTGATTCCCAGCAGGCACTGGGTTATGAAATGGCTCTCCATCCCATATGGCCTTCCTGCCTCAGACGTGTGCTCCCGTCAAGAGGTGGGGGCTGTTCCTGAGCTGCTTAGGGGAGAGAATCTGTGCAGACTGCCATTCTTGCTCTGTTTGTACAGCATTTAGCACTCCCGAGGTCCTGGCCCTTGAATGGGGCTCCTAGGTACTACAATACAGTCTATAAATCATTTACTACTTTGTCCTTCCCCAGACACAGCCTTAATGGGCAAGTCTTCTGGGTCTATGGTGCATCTCCTCCTTTGGCTCACTGCAGATAGAAGAAACAGGACTAGATAGGAACATGGCTCTCTTGCTTCCCTGTGTCATTACTACCTGCCAGATATACCAATGCCTCATAGATTAGGCACTAAGGCTTTCCCTCCCTGTGGTGGAATATTATCTGCATTTGGATCACGTCATAAAACTGCTTCTCCCCTTCCCAGAGGAAGCAGGAGGGGTTGGACCCGGCCTGGCCGCCACCAGCTGTCCAAGCACTAACACACAGCTACTGTACCATGCTGTTCCAGGGCTGATCACAAAGCAAATAAGGAAGGGCATAGCTGTTAAAAACCAAACACAATCTTTACTCCGTCCTCCCCGTTTCCATGAACCCCGCGCTATCTGTGCCGTCCTGTTAATGTTTAGATGGCAGGGTCTCTGGTGTATCAGTTTGTCCAAAGGACAGCTCCCTGCTCTCCCTTGAATCCCACTTCCTGGACCCTGGGGGCTGTGAAATGAGCTGTGAATCCAACAATGTATTTGTTACACAGAGAAAGCTGGCAGTCAGGTGACTGCTTGGTAACCCGATCTTCTCCTTCACTCCACCTGTCTGTCTTTCTCCTCTTTCCCTTTCCCAGGTACAGATGTTCTGGGCGTGAACTCTGAGCTCTTGCCAACGTGAGTGGCAACACCGCCCGCAGTTGGGACCTCTCCATTTACATGTGAATTCTTCTCACCCAGCCCTTCCCCTACCAATGGGGAGAAGAGATATTTTTAGTCACTGGTGCATGTGGCTGTTGGCTTGACACCATCTGAATTCCTCTCCTGCAAGGTAGGAATTGTGGGGGGAGCGGAAAAGGAGGCTGCGTGGAGAATTCTTGCTTTTATCATTATTTAAATAGTTATTAATAGCGGGGATCAACCTCTAACATGGAACCTTCCTCCCACTAGCCCGTGGGAGTTTGGGCAAACAAAACTTCTGGGTTAGCTTCAGGGAGATGCAGTTAGTTAATGGGGAAAATGGAGAAATCTGTTAATTTACTAATTTACAGGAGAAACTTGTTAAAGACTTTTTTAAAAGCTAAATGTTGTTAAACTATTTGGATTCCTGGAATACAGGGTGCTACACAAGCAGTTTAGCTGAAGAAATGAAAGACCAAAGATGGCAGCTGGGGTGTCTGGAGACCTTTGGGTCTGAGGCCCCACTATAAATAGAAGTGTGTTGTGAGATCGGTTCTCTCTGTGTCCAGACGTGAGATGTGGTGCCCAGAACACGCTGACCATTGTTTGCTCTGGAAATATGTTGTTCTTTGCCTTTGAGATCTGGCTTGAGAAGGGAAACCCTACCAGACACTGCGCTGACTCTATGGTGGTGATTTCCTAAAGAGCTGATGGAACCCCCAACTGGACTGCAGGACTCTAGTCTTTCTGCTATGCTTCAGGGTTGGCAAAATAGAATTTTTACATGCATCCCAAAGTGCTTGGCAAGCTATGAGATGCAGCACCACTGAAATGCAGCTGCCTCTGGGATGGAGGACATTGGCCGGTGCATGGTACACTGACCATGTGGCTAGGTAGAACAGCTATTTTAAGTGTTAAAAATGTATCCAGTTTGATCTTGGATACATAGACACTGTGGGAATTGCAGCCAAGGGCAGAATCAAGGTGCCCTTTGTGTCTTAGAACTGTAGTGGAATGAGGCCACTTCACTTTCCCTGAGGTTTTTCTATGCATCATCCTGGCCCTAAGGCTGCTGTCGTGAAACCATCTGAGATGGGCAGAGATTGAACAGAGAGCTCATGTCAGCCCCCTGATCTTCGGTGCCCTCTGAATCTTGCGGTAAATGGTTGGTAGTTTGCCAGAGATTTCTGTTCTCATATCCTACCATGAAATGGTTGCAGCTTTTATTCTTGCTTGGCTTGTGGCTCTGGGAGCTGTGGGCAGCGCTAGTCCTCTGGCTTCTAGGTTAGCACCAGTGTTCGCTGCTGGTCTAGACCACCAAGGAGAACGGCAGCCACAAGTCTGTGCATTCCCAAGGCAATGGTGATATGTGCACAGCATATCAGTGGGAATTTCTGCCTGGGCAATTGGTGCCTTTATGATTTATTGGCAAATATCTACCTCTGTCTCTGAGTGGGAAAGGGTTTGAGGTTCTATTGATTGACTGAGACGAGTCATTACTCCTGCCCTTAAATCACTGATCCTGACTGGCAAGGGAAATGGATCATAGGGGACCCTGAGCAGCAGGTCAGAGACTATTTCCCGCAGGTGCAAGGAGACCTTTTTCCTTCCCTAATGTGTGACAAGCCCCTACGTGTGGAAGAGTAGGAGGAAAGACCAGGAAGTGTGCACATGAAGCAAGGATGGACAAACAGGGAACCAAGTTGACTCTTGTGTACAGGAGACTCCATTCTTGAAGGTGGTTCTACTGAGCTGGGTTTTGTGGGCATCCTTCCAGTAGGAGTGAAGAAGCAGATGATGTAGTGATTTGTTGGTTTTTAAGAGACTCTCGAGTGACCCTCCATGTTGGATAAGAACCCAAAAGCCGCTGCTTCTCTGGGCCACATGGGCCTGTGCAATGGGCCTGGCAGTCTGATGGGAACCAGTTTTCTTGTAAGAACCCCACGATGCCCATGAGAGTCTGGCTGGAAGCACCCAGGGACCTGCCTTGTGGGCAATATTTACCCCTGCCTGTGGGCAGAGCCTAGGAAAGAGGCTCCCAGACCTTTTTGTGCATTTCAGTAAATCCCTGCTTCGAGAGGAAGGCTACTGGGAAAAGGTTCTCGTGTTAGCCGAACCTGTCTGCCCATCGCAGCTTCTAGGGCTAACGCCCGAGACCTTGTCGGGGATCAAAACATCTATTCGCCTGCTGAGCATTTCCCTTCATGCTTCCCCTGCTGTTTTCCTCTCCTTGTGCTCCCCCGGCCCCTCTGTGCTCCGTTCACACTGACTCCTGGTGTTCCGCCGCCTCCTGCTGCTCACTGCTCCACCTTTGCTCATTGCCCCCTCTCTGTATGCTGCTTTGTTCTCTTAACTGCCTTCCTGGCTGTACTTACCTTTGCTCTCTCCTCTCTGCCAGATGAGCAATACCACGCACACCAACGTGTCCTCTTCCACCGAGGGTGGTGTAGGCGTGACCAGCATGGCTGGCAGCACGCTGCAGACCAAGATCTTCCCTCTGACAGACTCCAGCCATCTCTCCCCTGAAGACGACTCCCCGCTGAGGGCCCTCCAGAACTACTCCCAAGATGGCCAGCAAATTTTCCTGACCACTTCGGCAGCGCAGGTGATCTCTGGAATCTTTGTGTGGTCGGCATTGATTCTCACCATCCACCAGGTAAGGGCAGGGCTCTGCAGGGAGAGGGGTGTTCCCCTGAATCTGTGTGCGCGCTGTCACCTGGGTGCATGCACACATTAGGGGGGAGCGGGGAGCTAGGGAAGGGGAGCTGCTGAGCATTGCTCAGGGACTCAACTGAATCTCAGGATTCTTGAATGCTTCCATGCCTAAGCTAGTTACAGACTATTTCCTTGTCTCTAACTGCTTCCCTTACTTCCAGCCAAGCATCTCCATCTCCTGGCTGTGGCCTCCCACCTATTATAGTGTCTACAGCAGGTGCCTCTGCCAATTTCAGATCAGCATGTTACAGGGAGGGATGAGCCTTTTCAAACCTGATGCTAACAGCTTGATAGAGCAGACTTTGTCCTTCAGCTCCCCGGAGTGGCTGCCTGCATGCCCTTCCTCGCTGTGTTTATCTGAAGTGTTTACGCCAGAGGGGAGCTGTAACTGTTCCTAGAGCGTCAGCAGTTCTGAGGTTAAGGGAGTGTCTTCCATTCTCCTTTCTGGGGAGGCTGAATTTCCTAATGTCCCCATTCCCCACTTAACAACACGTGAAACCTGCTGGCTGAGGCTGGGTCTCCTCTGGGTTTAACTGAAATTTTTGTCCGCAGAGCCCAGTTCTCGGTATGCAGGTGTAAATCTGGAGTAACTCCACTGAAACCAGAAGAATTACGCCAGATTTACACTGGTGTGGCTGAAAGCAGAATGTATTAGCTCAGCATTAGTATTCGTATGGCAGTTAATTCCTGGGCCAGCTGGTGCAGTGGGGTAGACACGCTGACTCTTCACCCTGCAGATCCAAATTTAAAATTGGTTGGGGTCACAAATGAAAGGAGTTATTTGATCTCAGCCCACTTGTTTTGTGATGTAGAATTCCCTGCCCCCTCCCATGTAACAGCAAAGTTCTTGTACTCTTGGTAATTGTTGCTTAGGAGTCCCAAGCTGAACGAGTAGGAGATGTGCTCCAACTCTAATCTTCTATATTGTGTGTGCCAGGTCGGGACTAACATGCATTGGCAAAGCTGTAGAGAATCTGGGACGGGAATAGCAGGGTGCTTGGTGGTAGGACTGAGGTGTGGGCAGTACTTTGTGTGGAGATTTTATGCCTCTAGCCAATGGGATTAATCCTCCCACGCTTGCACTTGCTCCCTGCAGGAATGCTAGTCTCTGATTTCCTCGGCATGATGTCTTGGCAGCATGTGTTTATGTGCTTCCTGCAGGCTGCAAGGACCATGTGGTGGCGGGTGGAGTCTGGCAGGGTATCTGGATGGATTCTGATTCAGGTGTCAAGAGATCTTGCTCCCTGAAACAGATCTAAAGTCAGAAGTGGGCAGGAGGGAGATGAAGACTGGAAAACCACCTAGGGATGCTCCTTTCTGCCCCTACAAAACAGATGCCTGCTGGCCTATTGCCAGGTCTGCTTCTAGGCTTCTCTTCGGGAGGTATCTCTTACGGTCTTAATGTCGCTACATTGCCTGGAGACTCTCCCTTTCCCCAGATCTACATGCACTTGAGGAATTACACCATTCCTAATGAGCAGCGCTACATCATCCGCATCCTCTTCATCGTGCCTATCTACGCCTTCGACTCCTGGCTCAGCCTCCTCCTCATTGGAAGTCACCAGTATTACGTGTACTTCAACTCTATGCGTGACTGCTATGAAGGTGAGCAAGGCGGGGAGGCGTTTATGGTAGAGCTGGGGAGAAGAATGGTGCAGGAGGAACTTGTGGTGGAGGGCACAAGGATTTTCTGTCTCCCCTTTCCGGTGGAAGCTAGGCAAGATGCCACATCAGGGTGACTTGGCATCTCCCCCTCCACCCGACCCACAAATCAGATCACAGTGTTTCAGGGTCCAAGAGGGAACCCAGGGAGAGTTTTCAGGCTGCAGATTGCCTGATAGTAACTCTTGGATTTGTTGTTGTAGAGACCAATGGAAACAATCAACACCCACGCCTCTTCCTGTCACCAAAACTGATGCTGAATGGAGATGGGCCCCTAAGCTGCAGTGTTGCACTGGTGAAGGCTCTTGAGAGTAGGGGGGGTGGAAATGAATGTTCCTGGGAACGCCTGGTAAAATTCCATCACCAAACTGAAGAGGAGGGTTGAGGTGACTACTTGCCTCTGGAGTCCCGCCTGGGGCAGCTAGCAGTACCTTGCCAGAGATGGCTAAGAGCAAAATGGAATAAAACGGCCATAGCCCCCATTATCCCTGTGGCTCAAATACTTCTGAAGAACAGATTTTTTGTCTCTGGATTGCGCCAGGTTTCATCAAACAGCAAATATTTCCAATCCTTTTCCAAGGGTGGATACCGCCAGCCGCCCCCCTTCACATCAAATCCCAGAGGTCAGACTCCCTGCAGTGCAATCAATACGCTCAGAATATGTCAAGAGCAAAGTCTGTGTTTCCAGCAGTTTAACAGATGCTTGCCTGGGGGTGGGGGGACACTGCCTCCCACTTCAGTGATCAGTTTCAACAGGACTGTATGTGCAGTCCCTCCCAGGCTAGCTGACTGGCCTGATTAGCTGAGCTGCTAGGGTCTTTCTCATCTGCAATGTCTGAGATACCCAGTCATGCTGTATGTGCTTGTTAGCTGCCTGGCTTTGCCAGGGGAAGGGGTTTGAGATTTTTAAGTTGCCTGGCTCACTGGGAGTGGGTTATGTTAAATGGTACTGCTGCACTTATGGGCGTTGGGGATTTTGTGTATGATCATTTAAATACGACACCTGGTGTTTATGAACAGGCACTATCTTTTAGCATTTGCATGAATCTAAATAAAATAAAATCCCAGGCAGAGAGAGCCCAATGGAAGTCCAGCCAGGGAGAAAAAAGGCCTACTAACAGGGACTGATCACACCTCGCAGAGGCATAGTTTGTCTGCAGGCTCAGGAACACAGCACTGTCTATCCACATTGTATTGGGAAGGAATTTTTTTTTAAATCCAACCATTTGTGGCAGAAATGCAATATTTTGAAAGTGAAGGTTTGAGTCATTCAGAAACGGATGGACTCGGCCAAGAAGTAGGTGACACTGGGTTGTTTTGAGCCCTAAGCCCACTGGAGTTCAGGTTGGTTGGTTGGTTGACACCATTGCATTTTATACTGTTTGGAGTAAGAGTCTGAAGGTGAATGGGGAAAAATAACGAATTAGGTTTGTTAATGAAACTTACTTCAACTAGATGATCAAGCTGCCAAGGAAATGAGCTGATTACAGGTCAGACCAGTTCAGGAAGCTCCACCCACAGAGCTCTCCCACTGCGATTGTTACATCATCGGGACAAACTCTCCCTGACTCTTCCCTAGAAGGCAGGACATGGTTAACCATCAGAAAGCAACTAATAATACTTATGTGTAGTGTGTACGTAGCCCTTCCATGGGTACCTCCCTGCCTCATCAATCCACTGTTCATGTGCCCATCTTTGTCTTGTCAGCATTTGTAATCTACAGCTTCCTGAGCCTCTGCTTTGAGTACCTTGGAGGGGAGAGCACCATCATGTCTGAGATCCGGGGGAAGCCCATTGCGTAAGTCCGAGTCTCTATCACGTTCTTTGGCCCCCTTCACTGGCTTTCTCTCTAGAACCGACATCACCAATTCTCATTGTGTTCTGATTCTAGGTCCAGTTGCCTTTATGGGACCTGCTGCCTGCAAGGAATGTCCTATTCCATTGGGTTCCTCAGATTCTGCAAGCAGGTTGGTCTCTGGCCTCGACTGTTTAGCTCATAGATTAAGGCTAAATGAGAGCCCTGCTCCATCAAATTGGAGGGGTCTTTCTGAGCAGGCTGTTCTTCCCTGCTGCCTTTTGGAGGCGTTCATGCTTCCCTCCTGCTCCGGAGTTCTTGATATTTTCCTCCAAAGTGAGGCAGTGTATCGAGTCCAGTAGGCACCTAGCCAGCTGCAATCAGCTGTGCTTGGTGTCATGTGCTCTGCCTCTTGACTCATTGCTGAGTCAGGGTCCCCTCCCGCTGGGGTGCCTAGATCCTGTTTTAAATCCTCCCAATCTCCTTTAGCCACGGGTACTGATTACCCAAGGCACCTGCCACCAGGCAAGTTCTGGCGCGTATCTGTATGGGTGCTGTCCTGGGCTGGAGGGAGGGTAGCTTCAGTTATGTATCCTAAATGGGTTTGCTGCTATTCATGACAATCCCATGGGGCTACAGCCCTGCTTCCTTACTGCGCTGCTCATGAATGAGCCCAGAGGGAAGCTCCTTAAGAACAGTTAACCTCTGGGCTGGGGACCTTGTGCAAAGTACGGCACGTACAACACAGACAGACTTGCCAAAGCTGCAGAGCACCAGGAGGGTGGTATTGGGTGGGGAGGGGTTGATGAGGGGCAGGACTGGATTTCTTGTCACAGGAAGGCCACAGAGAGACCTGGCAGGTGCGGGGAGGATTGGTTGGGTTGGAGCACTTCACTGGGATGCCAGGGAAGGGATCCTGCCAGGAAGGTGCACTGTGGCTGCAGACATGCCACTTGCCCAGGGCTGGTCTATTTCACTCTGTATCGCTGGCCACCCTTGCTAGTGGTGTAAGTGCTTGCTCCATAGGGAGGAATCTTTCTTTCTCCCCGAATGCCAGAGCTCCTTGCTCTCCATCCTGGGGAGGGCAGCGAGTGCCTCCAGTGGGAGGGTGGCGGGATCTCTCTCGAACACAGAGCTGGAAATAGCATGGAGTCTTTTCCTCTCTTGCTCCAGGCAACGCTGCAGTTCTGCATTGTGAAGCCCCTCATGGCAATCATCACCATTGTCCTGCAGGCATTCGGGAAATACCATGACGGCGACTTCAAGTAAGACTGCGAGAACTGTGGGACAGCCCATTCCCCCTGGGCTGAGATGGCTGCATCAGTCCTCTCCTTTAAGAACAGGCAGCGGCATTTCTCCTCCCGCTCCCAAATCCCCAGGGCACTCTTCCTCAATGGGAGCTGCTCTGAGAGTGGTGGGGACAAGAAAACCAGATATGGGGAAATTAAATGCTCTTCCTTGGGGCTGCTGGATCAGCACCATACTCTACTGGGGACCCAGCTCTTCCTAGCACAGCGAATGCTCAAGGGGGTTGCAGTCTGTGGTAATCTTAATTTAGCAACAGGGCCCAGACAAGCCTTGGAATGGGGAGAGATGGTCTGTTGCCCTTTCCGGTGCGGGAACTTGAAATGGTATGACTGAGAGCTCTAAGCCCTGTGATTGTAACCGCGGCCATGGGTGGGCGGGTGCGGGGTGTACTGGGGTGAGGAGGGCTTTGCATGCCTTCCACAGATCCGCAATGCGGGGCAGGCCTCAGAATCAAGGGAAGACTTTTATGCTGTTAATCCAGATACAAACTTGGGCCTCTCCCCTCCTTTATCTCCAGGGCTAGACTGTGGCTGGTTTCCACTCACTGTATTTGTGCACTTTAATTTTTGGACCAAGATCTTTTTGGGCCTCTAAACTCCCATCCTGCTACCAAGGAGCCCTTAGCCTAGTGAGCCACCCTGGTAGCAATTTCCTGTGTTTCTGTAGGCTATTTGTCAGCTGGCCAAACGGAGCCCCTTGCAATAAGGCTGCAGGTGCCGTTATCCTAAGTGGGGAGGAGGTGTTGCAGCTGGAGAGAATAAGTTCCAGTATGTAACACTCCCTCTTGATCTGGGTCTCTGTAGCTCCATGTAGCCTCTGTGTTGCAGATGAGGAGTGGCTGCAGCCTGTACCATTTAGGTTCCTGGCAACTTGCCACTGTGATCTCTGTTTGGGCGTAGTTCCAGCAGCCCAGCTTAGTAACTCCCTCTTTTCAGCATTCACAGCGGATACCTCTACATCACCATCATCTACAACTTCTCTGTCAGCATGGCCCTCTACGCGCTCTTCCTCTTCTACTTTGCCACCCTGGAGCTCCTGCGCCCCTTTGAGCCAGTCCTCAAGTTCCTCACCATCAAGGCCGTCATCTTCCTCTCCTTCTGGCAAGGTGGGTCCTGGGGCTTGGGGTTTCCAGGAGAACGGCCCTCCTTCTCTCCCAGCACCTGATCCCTCCACCCAACAAGTTGGGAGGCAGCAGAAGGATCTGTGGTAGCCGTACAACCTACTGGATGCCCTGAACCAGAACTGACTCCCTTTGTGTCTCTTTACAGGGATGTTGTTGGCCATCCTGGAGAAGTGTGGGGTGATCCCTGAGGTCCAGATCATTGATGGGAAGGAGGTGGGAGCTGGAACGGTAGCTGCCGGCTACCAGAACTTCATAATCTGCATTGAGATGCTATTTGCTGCCATTGCTCTGCGCTATGCCTTTACCTGCCAGGTATACAGAGAGAAGAAGGAAAACTCAACAGGTAACTACCCTCTGAAGCCATCCTTTCTACTTTCCAGGGTCCCCAGGCATGTAAGCAATGAGGGGATCCTGTTCTCAGTCAAACAGTAAAGAGCCTTAAAAGCTTCTTGGCTCTCTGCTGTTAAATCCTCCCTTTAGACTCTCTTCCCCATGGTGCCTTCAGGCAGCTGCTAATGGCTGGGAAGAGCCCTCTCAGGAGGGATTGCTGGGACAGAGGATTGCCAATGTTACAGCTAATGTTGTCAGGAAAGTGTCAAAAAGGATTCAGAACTGTCAATTTGTGCATGTAGCTGACCTCTTGAAATGTGTCCTGGAGTCCCTCTCCCGTTTCCTCCCACTGCTCATTGTCCTGGCTTCTTGCCTTGAACTGGGCTGCCCACTCTTTTGTGTTATGAAGACATGGTTGCTGCTCACAACAGAGCCCGATATAGAGTGTGCCCCCCCCCCCGGGTGCTGCTGTAATCATGCTGACAGTTGTTCTCTGTAATAGCATCCCCTTTATAAGGGATATTTCATCCAAGCTGGTGAGTTATCTCCTGCCAAGCACCAAATTTCACTTCAAATCCCATGACTGGCCTCTGTCTCCAGAGATGGGACTGTTGCAGTTACTACACTGGGTTCCCATGGGAACATGGAAGCCTTGTGTTATTCCAATAAGGACCGGCATTGCTGATGGAGGAGCAGCATGGCCTTAGAAGACTTCCCATCCAGCCCTTGCTGTTGGAGCAGGGTCTCCATGCCCTGGGGTCCTGTAGTGTAGGTGGCAGTGTTTTCAAGGAGTTGGACTCTTTATAATGGGGAGGTATCTGGCTGGTCCTTTGTGTGCTCTGTGGCCTTGGGTCCTTTGCAAACTCCAAAGGCTGAATGTGCAAGAGAATGAAAAGAGGGGGGGAGTTGGGGAAGGGAGTAGTTTGGCCTTTTGTTCCTCTCCCCCAGGAATGGCAAACAAAACCCTTCACCTAAATGGTGCCATGGGATGTGCATCCTGCAAGGGATGGCCTCCCTAGGAAACAGAGAGAGAGCTTTACTCTGCTCAGAGCATCCTTCTCTCTCACTGGCTATTGACCTGCCTGTGATCTCTGGGATCCTGAGAGTCAGAGCAGGTTGGCTTGGTGTGGGCCTCATGCAAGGAGATGGATTTTATCTCTTTGTTGGAAAAGGTGTTTCACCCTTTGTATCTGGACCGTGCTGTATTTCTGCATGCTGCCCGCCTGCTAGCTTCCATGTAGGCTGTACTTGCTCATGGCTTGAAGAAAAGCACTAAGCTTTAATTCTTGGTCCACATTTCTACTTGTCCATTTAACAATGACACAGAACTTTTAATCTGTGGATGGATTTAGATAGCAATGGATTTAATCCTTTCTGTTGCGCGTTACCCACTCATTCATCTCAAATTCTACAAGAGCATATCAAAATGTAACCACTCAAAAATCAAACATGTCCCGTGTGCTTTGATTGCTGCATATTGGGACTTGCTTTCTGTTGGCCAGAGGTTTTATACATCGCTAGGCTCAGGACCTCTGTCTGGTCCCTCCTGCCCTCCCATCACCCTTGTCTAGCGAGGCACTTCCTTTTAAAAGTGGATCACTCATAACAATTCTCTCTGCTTTCAGCAAACGTGGCCCCAATGCAGAGCATCTCTAGTGGGCTGAAGGAGACAATGAGCCCTCAGGACATTGTCCAGGATGCCATCCACAACTTCTCCCCCACATACCAGCAGTACACCCAGCAGTCCATGCAGGAGGCAGGGACACAAGCTCCTGGGCAGATTGGACACCCGGCACCCAAGGCTGACGGGCAAAATAGAAAAAGAAGCAAAAACATTGAGAAAAGAGTGCTGATGCTCTCAGATGATGAACTGTAGGTGAGAGCTGAGAGGACAGCGTCATGGGGGAGATGGTTTAAAAACTCATTGTCTCTGCAATCTGGAGCCAAGAGAGAGCAACAGACCTGGACCAGAGAAGCTAAGACCAGCTGTTGCTTTGGAAGGAAAAAGCAAGAACCAGAGAGGGGTGGGATGCTGAACTGTGCTTGACTTCTGCTGTCCTGTCCCTGCTGATGTTGGTTGGATATTGGTTCTTCTCTATTCCCATTAGGCCCCTATACTTTTTGTCATTCAGTGGTTCCTGTCCACCAACCTGCCCCACTGCCAGTGTTTCTGATGCATGACTAGCATCTGTATCGGTGCTGTGAGAATGATGTGACAGGAAGCAACCAGGACTCCTGAGAGTTCCTACCAGTGCTGCAAGATGGAGGCTGGAGTCCAGCTCGTCCTCTCGCCTGAACAAGGGCAAGGAGGGGAAGGGAATGGTTCTGCATATCATGACTCTGCTCTAGTGACTCTTGGTCTAAGTAAAAAGATGAACGGCTCCCAAGCCTCTGGGGAGAAGAGCAGACTGGGAAGTCAGCTGGACATCTCCTTCTGCTCTGACATTTTGAAAGTTACCAAAGTTTATTTTGGTTAAAACTTAGGTGGGGTAGGGGGGAATCTCAGGAATTTTGTAGGGGAGGGAGGGAGGGAGAGAGAATTAATGAGCTATTTTCTGGTACCTACCTGCCTAAAATTTAATAATCCCCAAGGAAGGGGCTAAAATGAAATTAAAGTGCTGCTACTTGTACTGCTTCTGGGAGGGGGAACCTCTTTATTTGTGTCTTAAAAGGACTATGATCCACCTTGGGGTGGATCAAAAATTGAAATGGATTCCAATTGGCTGCTTAAATTGCTTTTCAGGGAATTGAACTGTCACGACTGTGACTGGCAGGGTTAGGAATTCACTTACTGGAAATTATTCTTCTTGAAAACATTTGCTATTAAGAACCCCTCCTCTTTAAATTTAAGAAGCAACTTTATTTTAATACCTAGCACTTGGCTTCATCTAGACGTGGGGGGAACCAGGACTATTCTAAAAAAAAAAAAAAAAAAAATTAAACCCAAGTTCATATGTGGGAAGTGTGTGCAACCCCCTGCCCAGATCTGCCCTGCTGGGGTTACACTGATCATATACCAATCTATTGCTAGGGTCACGTGCACCTTTTTAAGGAGGCCATGTCCTCTGTGAACAGAGGTGGGAACCTAAAATGACAGAGTGGCTCTGTTCTAGGATAGCTGGTGAGTGAATATATAAGTAGGCCCGTGTCCTTTTGATGATGAACTGCACACTACCATTTCTGGGAGACAAATGTCCTAATCTGGGATCAGATGGATTAATTCCCCTTTGTTGAACACCAGTGGAGAGTGCACCTCATTCTGTGAACCTTCCTATAATCAGACCTGTATTTTAGATCTTTAAAGAGAACGGTACTAATTTCTATTCGTACCCGGTCTCTCCTACCAGAATGCCTGCTGGAAACTCATTTGGGTGTTGGCATTGCTTTGTCTTAGTTCATGGGGGGCAGTTTGTGTGTCTTAAAAGGACCTATAGTGCCTCAAAGTTGCTGCCATGTAATAAATGTACAGTTAATGCTTATGGTTCTGTTTAGAAGTGGACCCTTTTTTAAAATCCATCCATTTTTCCCAGCTCTGAGATCCCTTGAGCCTGAGAAGTGGAAATTTGTAATTTAACAATCCCACATTTTACTATTTATAAGGTTGTTTTTCCTAATAAATGGATGTTTCTATTACCACTCCAATGAGTGCTTCATTTGGCAAAGCCTTGTTACCCATTCGGCGGGGAGGGCCTCTGATGTAATCCAGCAGCTCTCTGCCATCCAACAGTGACACTTGTAAATTCAGAAGCATCACATTGGCCTCTTGACACTGTGGCAACTGGGGCACCAGGAATGCCTGCGTGGACAAAATGTACCATGATGCCCTGGCTCTGGTGAGGAGTCCTCCCATCTCACTGGTTTTCACACCACCTCTTCTAGGCTGGAAGAACACAATGCTCTCCTCTGCATCCCTTCTACCTCCTTCCTTGTGCTGTGGAGTTTTCAGAGAGGTTACACCCACCTCGAGGCCAGTCTCAACCTGGGCTGTCTAGTGTTTTGCAGCAGTGACAGGACAGCGGTAAGCAGACTTGATCAGAGAAGCTTCCCCGTCTCACTGAAAGCCCGTGATAGTAATACTCTAACAGCAGCGTGTAGCTGAGACAGGCTGGTGGCTCCCTCTGATTCTCTCCGGCACTGCTTCTGCCTGCTCAGCTGGAGAAGTAGCTTCCTGCGGGCTGCCTGGTTGGAGGTATAACTAGAGCCCTATGCAGGACTCATGCATGCAGCAAATCTAGTCTTGGGAGGGGCAGGAGCATTCTGCTGCGTATCTAGGTCCATCTCCGTGACAAGAGAGCAGCTGCCAAGCATGACAAGCTGCCCTGTGCAGATACTGACAAAGCTTTACAGCACAGGCATCAAAGAAGCAACATGAGCAATGAAGTCACTTGAGCTGAACACATTGGTCTTCCCTACCCCGGCTGCCTGGGGAGTAATCATGTCAGAGCTGGGACAGAGGTTGCTTCAACCACTGGGGTGAGGACAGATAGCAAAGGTGACTAAAGCACTTGCCTAATGTGCTAGGATAAAGACTTGCACAAGAATATAAACTTAATGTAACTTGCATCCCTGCATGGAGTCTGAACTCCAGGGCATTCATCTCTATTGACAGCAGGTACAAGTCCCACCACAGACACTGACAACTGTCTACTGTGGCCAAGCCCTCATTCATTAGATGTAGGCCAGCTCTTGTTCTCAAAGAAGTCACTCTGATGTGCCACCAAAGGCAAGAGTGTGCCATCAGCCTCCAGCAGCCCTGTGTGTAAGACTGAATGCTAGTGGCTGCTGTGCCCTTAAACAGCAGGCATGACCCATTGCTTACAATGCTTGGGGTCTGTTTGGCCTCTTTGCTGCTCTTTCATTAGGGTGACCTAATTTCAGTGTTGAAATAGTGGTGAACGTGCATGCAGAACAAAGACCTAGGAAGTATCTTAAACACAATGCTGCCTCTGCTTGCAGATGAGTCTTAGGCTCTTATGCTAATAAACAACCCCCCACCCTGCAGGTGGCCAACCTGAGCCTGAGAAGGAGCCAGAATTTACCAGTGTACCTTGCCAAAGAGCCACAGTAATATGTCAGCAGCTCCACATCAGCTCCCAGCACCTCCCACCCCCCAGCAGCCCCACTGATCAGTGCCTCCCCCTCCATCCCCACACCACCTGATCAGCTATTTCATGGCATGTAGGAGGCTCAGAGGGGGAGGAGCGAGGGCATGGCAGGCTATGGGGAGGGGGCAGGAAGGGGTGGAGTGGGGGCAGGGCCTGTGGCAGAGCCAGGGGTTGAGCAGTGAGCACCCCCTACCACATTGGAAAGTTGGCACCTGTAGCTCCAGCCCCCGAGTCGGTGCCTATACAAGGAGCCACGTGTGGCTCCGGACCACACATTGGCCACCCCTGCCCTAAATGAATCTAGAGCTGAATCACAGGCTTGGCCAATGTGTCAGTTCGTCTTGGGGACTGGAAGAAAGCCAGAGGCAGGTTCCAGGGAGGGCACCTTGTTGCTGATAATGACTTGTTTCCTCCTAGCTTTTGGGGTACCTTTACTGCCGCTTCTGAAAGAAGAGGGGGACGACAGCTCAGTCCGCTGGTGTTTTACCCAGCGGGGCTAGGTATCAACACAATCAGAGCCCTGTGTGGCTATTCTCTACAGCAGACCTCAATAAGAGCTACCCCCTTTTCCAAGTCCTGGCTCCATCTATTGTCTCACCTTCTCTTTTAGATTATGTCCCTGCCCTGGAGAGCATACAGTAATGCTCTGTTTGTACAGTGCCTAGCACATAGAAGTGCTAGTCATGGACCAGGAGCCTAGGGTGTTACTACAGTCATAAGAGAATTAAGGAAGTTTTTAAGCTTAAAGTTGGGTGTGGCTTTGTATGATTGGACAACCACAGTGGGGGCAGAGAGAGCTACACTCCACTAAAAGCCAGAGTGGTCCCTACAGAGCAGGGCGGCCACCTTTCATCGCTGTTCTACTGAAACTTCTCTCCTGCAGGTTGTAGCAGTTTCCCTGTAATTCTCAGGGGAATGGGGCTAGTCTATCTTTTGCAGGAGCTGGACTTCTGACTGGTCCTCTAGTGGCAAGTTAGGTCCTCTGAAGTCTAACTCCTTGAACGCTGCACCCATCCTCTCAGGCTTGCGTCCTCCTCCTACACTGAACTGTCACTGAATCTAGTCCCTATCTTTGCAATGTAGCAGTTGGGTCAGAAGAGTGGTTTGGGGGAGGGGAATCTACTTTTACATCAACCACCACAGCCACTCTGGCTCCTCAGTGCTCCTATTGGTCTTACCGAAAACTAAGCCTTGCTCATTCAGGCCACACCACCGAAGTACCTTTACCCACTAGCATGTTTAACCTGCTAATCCTGGCCTAAAGCCCCTATGCAGCTTTACCCTCCTTGATTCCTCTAATGAAGTCAGAAGGAAACTGAAGCAGTTGAGGCAATCTCCCCTCTTTAATTAATGCCCTGTGTCTATTAAACACGTGCCTAAGCCCCATGCAATGAGTGCCTAACCTCCATTCAACTCTCTCCTAAGGCTACCTACAAATGATTAAGGAAGGGATTAAATGTACCACTTCAGTCACCCCATTTTCTGTAACAGCAGTTCCTAAAATGTGGTCTGTGACCCATGGCAGCTAGTGCTTAGGGTACCAGCTCTGTTTCAAGCCGAGAAACAGACAGGAAAGGGGCAAAGCAAGCACATCATATTGAAGTTCAAAACATTCATCAATATTTTCCCCGTGTGCAAATGCTGCTATTACATGATCATGAACAGACAGGGAAGGTGGGACATACGCATATTTGAGGAAAAACCATTCTACGGTGTGAGCTCTCCAGGATAGGAGCTGTCTTGTAGAGTAGCTAACGTACTGTCAGCACTTTAACTGGGGCCCTGTTGACTGAGACAGAAGAATATAACCTACTGCAGTGCTAGCACATGCTGGTTCCTGGGGGGCTTCCCATCAAAGTACAAACAATGCCTACTGACTATAGGTGGAGACTGCATGGCTAGAGACCACTGTGAATATGCAAAAAGTGCAGCTTGGTGTAGAGGAACACACACACTCACTCACTCTCCCCCCACGCCCCCCAGATGAATCATGAAAGTAGAAGCAAGTGGGCCAGGGAAGATACTGAACAAGCAGATGCCACTTCAAAATGACCAGGGCACCAAAAATTGTCGGGGGGGGGGGGGGAAAGCCTGTTATGAAGGGAGTGGAGTTCACGCTAGCTCCGTGAAGCACCTAAATCAAGGCTTTGAGATGGGGTGGGTTGACTACCCCTGTGCTAAGCTGCTCTTTTAACAGTTTGCTGCTACATGGCCAAGAAATCCAGCACTCCTGCAGCTCCTCCCCAGGCCTTAGCAGAGTAACACCTGCACATGCCCAGCCTGCCTTTTAAAGACACAGGGTTTTTTTTAATAGCAGGCCCCAACGAGCTATATAATGTACAGGCTGAAATAAAAGATTAGGTTTAAGGAAAGTGCTCTAGTGAAGATGAATTCAGGCTCCAAAATGCTGACCATACACCAGCACAACTCTGAAACCAGAAAATGCTTTATTGGAAAGGTACAAAAAACCAGTCACTGCAGCTAAATTTACAGCAATAAATTACGTTGTGGCTGTCAAGGGAAAGTGATGGACACATACACAGGGCTATACGCCTTACAAACAGGAATCCACATTACTCGGTATATCAATAATTTATTTTATAATAAAAAAGCAGCACAAAAATAAATATTGAAATGAAATTACTGAATAACCACGGAGGATAGCATGAGTTGGTGATAAAAACTTAACAGAAGATCTACCATTAAAAAAAAAAAGAAAGCAAAAGATCCACCATCTACGGAAACACCCCAGCAGACTGAAATACAGATGACAAAGGAAAACAAACTCACATTACAGAAGTTTTTTTTTCTTTAAATGAAAACAATCAGGACAAAGATTAAATGATCTGAGAAAAAAAATGCCTCCTCCTCCTCCTTGGGCTTTGAGTCCAACAGTAACTTGAATGCCCCACTATCCCAGCAATACATAAACTTGCCACTCACTCTCCCCTCCCACCCATTATTCATTTTGCCTGCTGCCTTCCCTCGCTTGTCCCAGAGAGATGTGGCATTACAAAACACACAAACCTTTTGCTCCTTAGATGTTGTTTCCTCAGGCAGAAAATATAGCTGGGCAGGGTCAGAGACGCTAACTTGCTTCAAAGGGCTCCGGAGCTTCCCTGGTGGGAAACTATTCCCAGTCGGGCGCACAGCAAATGCACATACAAGAGCACAGAGAAGCCCCTGTTATTGCCCCATGTAAACATCCCACAACGCCCCAATTGTGGGTCAGGGGACATGTCGCTGGCTGCTTCTAATGTCCCCACCTTCATACTGTGGTTCCTAGGCACAGGGTGGGTATGAGAGGAAAATGCTGGGCCTGGGGTTCAGAAGTGGAGCCTAATCCTCATGAAATTAAGACTCATTGCTTCCCTCTCGTGGTGGTGTGAAAAGATAAGGGGAGAGAAAGGAGCCCTCGTTACTGCAGTAAGGAGAGACAAGAGGGAGTGGAAGGAGGGTTGGAAGAGAGAGAAGCACTCCTTTTCAACAGGGCTCCCCTAGTGATTCTGCAAGCAGTGGCCCAATTCCCCTCATGTGGCTTTTGCCCTGGGCATCAGATTTGCAAGTGCAGGACGGAACAGAAACAAACCCCAGAGGAAGAAGGGAGAGGGAGTTGTCTCTCCAGTGTGGTGAGCAGCTTTCAGATTGTTCCTCCCTCTGTTTTACCTTGCAATTCTGACCCACCAGCACACCTCCTTTCCCCCCAAATCACCACCCAAGGAGCCCTGGACTGGCAATTTCTTTTAGTAAAGATTTACAGTATCAAACTTGGAAAAAAAATTTACGAAAAATCTGTATGATAAAATGTATATAATATATTTTTATATATATATATTTCTCTTTTTAAATATTTCCACGTGGTCCTTATGGATATCCAATATGGATTACCTACCATGGTTATGGTATCAACAGCTTTAATAACACCCAGGCCTCATTCTTGATTGAGTGATCAGACTACGTGCCTACTAGCACTAAACCAGCAATCACTTGGACAAGCCTTTGGCACACTTCTGAGAACTGGAAAACACTCAGCCACAATGGAAGTACTAATGAAGAACTCAGATCTAGTCCTCATCTCATTCCAACAGCAACTGAACCCCACAGAATTACGTTTAAATTCCCCATTACACTCCTGTCTAGTTGATCTCATTTCCTTGGTGCAGTGAAGGATTCCCCGGGTGGAGGGGGTGGTCTTATCTGTTCAGGAATGTCAAGACTTTCATGGAGCTATTTTAGAAATGGGGAACATTTGGTCATTTCCAAGTCCACTGGATATTTTTCTGTTTCTCTTTTGAAGTCCCAACAGTGCTAGGAATCTAGACATTGCCTGTGTTAATGGTGGCACCTTAGAGATCTGGGAAGATTTCCAAATACTTTTGAGTTACAGAACATGAAAAGGGATTAGGGTCTTCTCTTCTCTTCCTCAGCTTCCGCTGGGGGAGCCAATAACTGGTACTGGTATGCAGGACATCAATCTGCCTGTTAGGAGATGGTAAGGAAGTGGTGGAGAAAGTAGAGCTAAATACCATCCGAACTATATTTGTTGGTAATTTCCTGTTTGCCTCCTCCAGGAGGAGATGAATTTGGTGGGGTAAAAGCCATCAAGGAAGCATTACTCTCATACATCCTATGGCTCAGTAAAGTCATCAGTGTAGAGGTTTAGGACTGAATGAGAACCAGGTTCTGCCTCTCCAACTACTTGACTTAAGTACCTTCTTGGGAAACCCAGAGACTCCAGTGACTGGGTAAAAGTGAGCCAACAACTTGTGTTTGTCTTTAGAAGAAAGACAGGGCTTCACTCAACTTGTGCATTCTTCTTGCAATTCAAGACACAAGATAACTTCACAAACAATATCCTATGCTGGCCTAGGATGCTAATTTTCTGTCCTCTTCAATGATAGGAGCATCTTCCTTTATCCTTTTCAGTTAAACTAGACCGCCAGTCATTCTTCTCCATCTTCTCCTTTGTACTTTATTCTGGAACACTAGTATACCAAACTCTTCTGAATATGACCATTAGCCATCTCCTCCAATCATCTTAAACTTCCGGAGTCTCAACCTCTTCTCACCTGCTTTAGAACAGGCATCTGACAGCCCACAAATCTTTGACCTACTCTGGAACACCAGGCAATCCCTTTTCTTTCCTACTTCAAGCACACAAACATGAACACGGCTATTTTTACTCAGACCTGGAACCTTAGAATGTCTTTTCAGTCCTGTTAAAGAATAGACTCTTCTCCCTTTGGCTTCCCCTTTCCTGCCCATTGCTGAGCCACGATTACCTCTTCCCAATTATCCTTCAGAACCATAAGCCCTACTTATCGACCCCAATTTTACCATCTCCCAAAAGCCACCGATTCCAATCCTGCCCTCCATGCATCTCTTGGGATAATTCACACCCCCAGGAAATGTTGAATTTCAGGGTTGTTGTCAGACAGGTTCTCTCAAACCCCTCAACACAAAACACTATAGGTTTTTCTACTCTTTGGAACCCAGCTTTAATGACAGATTGGGTTAAGAATCTTTCTTCCCCTTTTCAGCTTCCACCCAGCATCCCATACTCTCTCTCTTGTTGGCAAAGACCAGAGTACATGGTCCCTGAGGTTGGGATGGCCACTGTTCTAACAGGCAAAGGCTTTAACCACCACTACCTCTGTTATCCAGGAGCTTCTGCTGGCTTTGATCTTCTTGCACATACACTATCGGCCCTCTTGCTAGTTCAGTGCATTTAACACATCCTTCTAGCCTGCTCTACAGAAACACCTTTTCACAGTGCTGATTTCCAGAACAACAACTTCCCATCATGGCAACCAATTCTGCTTCAGTCCAGTAATACTTCTAGTATTTCTCTCTATGCCCCGCAACATACCTCCCTTCTTAAATTGTACTATGCCTTCCTCACTTGAGCTTCAAGGAACCCTGAATAAGCCACTATTACAAACCTGTGGATCATCTGGAAGAAATAAACTGCATAAATATACCCAATTTACAGGCACATCTTGGGGAAGGAGCTCTTGGTAGACTTGGCTTTGTATAAGGGAGGCTGCAATTTAGCTTTATAGGCCACACAGGTATGGGGTGTATTAAAACATGTAAACTGGTAACCAGTATGGGCTGAAGACAGGAAGGTTTTTCCTAACTGGTGTGGTCTGACCCAGACATATTCCCTCACTGTATGACCAACCCTCCTCTCCTCCCCCCGGTGCATGGCGGAATGGACTCTGCTTCAGAGTTTATTTCTCTGCCACTGCTATGACAGATGAACGTGGTGGTGGGGTGAGGTAACTTCTTAATGGGAGTTGGATGCCGCTGAAGGAAACTCTTCTCTATACATTCATCTCACATGATTTTGACAGTCCATCTGTTACCTGACTCTTGAACATTATTCACGAAGGCTCCTCCGGTATCTTCTCCCAATTGGGAAGCTGCCCACAGCCAAAAGGGGGTTGGGGAGGCAGGGGGAGGAGGAAGAGAAAGCTCATACTAGGTACAGAGCTCAAATCCCAGCCACAAGAGCTTCATGGAACCACTAAGTTCACAGAGGAGCAGCCAGTTACGTTCCCTTTGTAGATATTTTTTTTTTTTGCACTTTTGAAAGAGAAGGAATTGTTAAAATGCCAATTCTTGAAGTGACCAAGGACTCTGGAACGGTGCATAAGAGCCCTTTCCCCATCCCTCCGAAAGGCTGCTAGTTCCCCCATCTAGGGCACTAGGACGCTGCTGAAAATGGCACAGAACTGGATGAGATTTCAGCTGATTTCACAATGGTGATGACACTAGTGGTGGCGACTTTGGTCGGGGTAATAGGCCCCCGTGCAACGGTACGAGCAAAGGTCTGCAACGCCTCGTACTTGGAGCGCAGGGCGTCCAGCTCTAGCTTCATGCTGCTGTTTTCTCGGGCCAGCTTCTCCACCTCTTGCTGTAGTTCAACCCGCTGCCTCTCCAGCTCCTCCTTCTGTGTCACACGCTTGATGCGGCAGCTGGCAGCATAGCCCCGGTTCTTGAGCGTGCGCCTCCGCTGCTTCAGGCGGATGACCTCTTCTTTCGTGAGACCTCTCAGGTGCTGGTTCAGCTCCCGGACGGACATTGACACGAGTTCATCGTCACTCAGCACTGGGGCGTTCTCTCCCGACTCCTCCTTTACCTGCAAGTATCAATTTCACAGAGATAACAGTCAACAGCCACAACATGAACAGGTACTGAGCAGCCATCCTGGCTAAAGCAAGAAGGCAACTACACTACCCTGCAGTAATGTAACTATATTCATATAGCACCTCTCAGACAGAATGATTCCAAGGCACTTTACAGGCTACGCATACCACAGAAACACAGCCACCTCTCAGTGGCGCATGGCAGATATTTCAGCACAGTATCTTCAGAATACTACAAGGAGAATTTTAGGGAGACTGGAGTAAAATTGTTTGAGCTGAAACATGGCACAGGATCTTTATCGCAAGGGGTCAGGACCATAGCTTTTCATCTTATCTCCAGCAGCACAGTGCCTTGTGGTATTATGCTGAGGCATTGGTTCAGTACTGACCCGAAGAAAAACCACCACTTCCTGCATCTTGTGCATTTCTTTTCTGAAGGTCTCTCATCCATGTACTGTCCAAACCCAATACTACTTAGCTCAAAAACCACATCATGCAGGCCCATTTACTGGGCCACAGTACAGGGAGGTTAGATGAGGCAGACAGAGGAACTAACTAACTCTCTCTCTCTCTCTCTCTCTCTCTCAACCTTTAAGAGGTTATTTGTTTGGTCTCTAGCCACAGTTATGTGCAGAACTTTGAAGGGGTAAAAAGAACATCTACAGAGAATGCAGGACACCTGGAGGAGAGACCCAAGACACTAGAAGGGATTTCTAACAGGCTCAACAGCAAAATGTACCATCAAAGCCATGAGGCAAGGGTGTCTATGAAGAGTTCACTGCCTACACAGATCTATAGGTAAGACATCTGCAAATCTGTGTCTTCCTTATCCAAGTGCATATGCCCTTAGTAGCAGCAATCTCTCACACCCGCATAACAGACGTTTTGCGATGCTGTCAATACACCTCAACCCCCACCTGTTTAGAAGTGTCTCCTTAATACAAACAGGGATACTCTAGTCTATGCACAATCCCAGAGACTCTCGTCTTCCCCCCCATTATGTCATCAGTGCCCCTCTATCCTTTCTTCACAAGTGCTTCCCAGCTGATACCAGAGAAGCATTCTGACATACTAATTAGCAAACAGAACCCCTCAGAGAATAAATGGCTTTTGGCACTATTGGCGCGGCTCCTCCACCCATCCCATTTACCCAGAATCAGATCAGTCAGGCTCCCACCACAGCCTTACCTTTAATGCCTTGTTCGGTTTGGGATTAGTCGTCATAACCTGGGTACAGTCTCCTGGACAGAACTGGTCAGAAATTGCAACTGGAAAAAACAACGCAACAAGATTTTCAAAGGGAATGGGGAAGGAAACAGACCCAACATTCAAGACATAGTGACCCATTCTCTACAGCACCATGCAACGTTTTGGGGCTGTGTAACAAAAAACATCAACCTTTAGAATCCCCAAGAGGATTCAGAGAGGAGTGTCTTCCTCCAGCCACATATGGGAGGGTCTTTGTATTGCTAGCAAGTGCCATATGTAAATACAGCTTGTTTGGGTTTTTTGAAGTTAAATGGGGCTTGTTTCAAATTCTTGGTAATATTTTTGCTGAGAAAAAGTGCAAGGAAGTGGCTCAATACTGGATTCCATCCTCAATTAGCAATTGTGCTGGCTACCATATACTACTGTGGCAATGTGCTATTTCACCTCTAAGGGCTAGAGGGGAGTTTAGTCTCCATGAGCTAGTCAGTTCTTCATCTGCCCTGTGGAGGATTTTGAGATATACAGATCCAGCCGATAGGGACTGGATTAAGCCTATCAACCCATTTCACAAAAGCCACAGAAAAGCCACCAGACAGTAACGCTGCCGCTGCTCCCCTCCCATTTTGGTCATTACTGACCTGGACTGGCTTTGAACCCGCAGCCTGGGGAAGAAAGGTATTCCATTACTAACCCTTAGCCACAGACACCGCAAATATATCACTTTTGAAAAAGCAGGCAAAACCAATTATTAAGACACGGGGTGAGTTTCTGTGCCTCCCGATAGATCAGGACTGTTGCTTCACGTCTCACCCTAAGGCTGCGAGAAGTCACCTGTCTGATATTCCTAGAGGAGTATCCATTGACATAAAGAATGTCCTCTGCTGAGAAGCTGCCCTTCACTCTCACCTTTGCTGCTAACTTCTCCCCTTCAATCAGCACTTTAGAGAATCCGTCCAGGGTGACCGTGTTCCAGAACCTTCACACCCACCAAGTTGGAGAGATGACATTGCCAGAGTGATTGTTCGTGATGTACCTACCACAGAAGAGGGCACTGCAGCTGTGACATCACAGCATCTGCCTATACTTTCCCCAGCATCTTGGCTACACAAGCTAGGGAGGGTGCGAGGGCTCCAGCTCTGACACAGAGTCTGTCGCTCCCAAGGAGCGGCTGTAGTGGATTTCAAAGGCTGCAGTGGTGCTGGGTGACAGAACACACAGACTGTCTGGCGGGAGTTCTGCCCCCCTCCCCATCCCATTTCCACGTCTGCATCGTGTCACACATTCTAATCATTCATGAAAAATACAGCCAAAGCATCCCAAGCATGATTCCCTTCTGATAGTTGCCATGGTGACCTTGGGAAAGTAGCCAACCCTGAGCCAGTAACCATGGAAACAGAGAAGCCCAAAAGCAATAATGACTTCAGGTCATGTCTGTGCAAAGACATCATGAGGTCATCAGAGAGTAAACAAACTCATTCATATCTGCATACAACCCTGGAGGTGGGAGGTCCAAGGGCATATGAAAGTGGGATGCAGGGGGTGACAATTCAAGCAAAAGCAGCCTGAACTGAGCCAGCCTCCTTTACTCACACATGTTGGGTAAAGGAGGCTGGCTCAGTTCAGGCTGCTTTTGCTTGAATTGTACCAGTCAAGATATTTCATCATGTGACATGCACACAATTGAGGTAGAGGAAAGACAAAGACAACAGAATCACAAAGTAAAGGCATTTCCCTGGATTGCAGAATGTCCTCAATAAAGCACCTCATCTCTTTGTCAGCCTGAGACAGAGATAGTAGCTTTCCATCTCTCCATCTGCATGTCTCGCCCCCACCCGACTGCCTCCTATCACGCAGTACACGAGCCAGACCAGAGAGAGATGCCTCATGATGAATGGGCCACTTAAAGCGACTGGTATGCAGTGTCTTTTGTGCAGCACCACGCAGGGTGGTGCATTGTGTCGTATTACACCTCATCCTCACAGCAGTGCCAGCTACCCTCACCTCCTCCCCAGCAGAAGGAGCAGACTCAGCTAAGCCCACTAAAAACGCCATGGACAAAGGGTCATTATTCATCACAGTCTGAGTAGCACAAACCCACCTGGGAGGGCACTTCACCACTTACTAAGGGGAAAAAGGGATGGGTGTGGAGCTGGAGTCTGACCTCTCTTCTATGTGAAATACAAAACTTGCAGCACAACTAAGAAGCCTGAGACACACACAGACACATCTGTCCAGACATCACTTCTCCCCCTTTGCAGTTCTCCTCTCCCTCACTTCCCAGTCACACTTGGTATTCACTAACTACGCCTAGCACGAGCATGCTCCTGCTCAAGTCAGAGGCACAAACACACATCCTAAGCACAGACCGGAAGAAGAAAGGGCTCCTAGCCCTGGCCAAATGGTCCCACTGAGTAAAAGGAGCAGCGAGTTGCCCGCGTATAAAGGAAACACACTGCACCCCCCTCCCTTCGCGTGCACACACACACACACACACACACACACACACACACACACACACACACACACACAGAGCCTCAGGCCTGGCAGTCAGTTGGTGCCATAGCTATGTAGTGAGTCACCAGCTGTTTACAGAGTTGGAAAGCTAGAGCTCAGATTCCCATAGACCCAGAAACCCTTTCTTCCTTCCCTCCCGCATCCCCCCCATCCCTGCAGGGAAAGGGGTACACCACAGTCCTGCTGTCGGCAGCTGGCCCAGTGAAAACGGAAAAGGGAAGTCAAGAAAGGAAGGGGGGGGGGGAAGAGAGAGAACATGACTCGGTCACACCCACCGATTACACAAAAAGGCTTTTGATCCTCACCCAGTGAGTCTTCAAAGCACTTTCTACACCAGTCGATGGAAAAACTGAACACTCCGCTGGCTGCTCAGAGAGGGGAAGAAATGTGGAATA
This sequence comes from Mauremys mutica, assembly GCF_020497125.1. Lineage (NCBI taxonomy): Eukaryota > Metazoa > Chordata > Testudines > Geoemydidae > Mauremys > Mauremys mutica. Next base: position 74,402,155 of record NC_059082.1, on the reverse strand, counting down.
TTGTGGAAAGCAAGAGCTGAGGGTGGAGACTCCCTCGGGGGTCACTGTCGGGGATAGTCTGCCCCCAAAGTAACTCTGCTTATTTTTAAAAGCCTCCTGCGACTCTGTGTGATGAACCCCCCCTTCTGGTCACCTGTTGCTTTGTGCTCTGATGTCTGCTGAAAGGATGTCTATTTACATTCCACACTGCTCAGAGGAAGGTCCTAGACTCCTCCATGTTTGGTACCAGACCAGGCACACTACTGCACACAACAATTTAACAAGGGCCCAGGTTGTTACAAGTGTTATAGAAATTAGAGATGTAGAAGCTCTAACATGCCATCCTTCATAGTTGTGGGTCAGTATCAACACAGGATGCCTCCCTAATGCCTCTTGTTCATTAAATAAATGGCAGCTTGGCTTATAAATCAGTATATTCTAGAAGAAACCAGCATGTCCTCTGAAGTCTTTTAGGATCAGCTTCCATTATACGGCTCTAGGCACAAAGACAGGCAGAACACCAGAGTCACTAGTGGGATTAAGATGAAGGGCTGGGGGTGGGGAGAACTCACTGGTCACTAGATTAGCTGTAAATAATTAGCAAAATCAGCATCTGGAAGACCCCACGCAGGAATTTGGTTCTTGCGTAAGCATCAATTCTCAAATACTGGTTCACGCACAGACATTGGAGTCAAGGCCCACTGCCATTTGAGAACAGACTCCTACTCGAAAGTTTAATATAGTACTGCTAAAACCACCAAGATAAGATCACAAGGGACTGAATATCCCATGATAAATTTATTTTATGCCATGGATCATCATGTGGTGTGGTCTAAGCAAGACTTAGTACAGTACCATGAATTTGGTTGTAATCCTGACAGATCATTATGCACTCTTAGGCCTTGAGCAAGTTACTTAACCTCTGACTCAATTTCTCCATCTGTAAAGTAGGGATAAAAATACTTACACAGTTGGTGCTGTTTATGACTATCCATTTACCCCACCTACAAGTGGTTAAATATACTACAGTATGTGGCATTTCTTGTACACAGACTGCAAAAAAAAACCCAGAAAACCTCTTAGTAAAAAGGTATACAGTGCTGCAAACATTCAATTTTTAATGGTGCCCAGTGCACATACCTTATAGGGGTGTCTGCAAGGCTCTATATAAATGTGTGATCTTATTACTACAAACATTTTCTTTCCCTATTCCTTGTTAACTGCATTTGCAGCCTCATGTCTAAAGTTAGACTGCAAGCTTTTTGGAGCAGGGACTATGTTACTTTTATTCTATAAGCCACATGGCACATTTCTGAGTGACATATAAATATGTACTAAGTATTATTATGCCCCAATAAAGGGACAAGTGTTTCTATAAGGTTGTGTTTCCCATTTATATTTAAAACAAGTGTTTTTATTGGAAGTATACAAAGAACCTTAGTGCTAGTGTTTTTATAAGGTTATCCAACACCACTTCTGTCCAGGGCTGGATTTACACCTTACGTGCTCCTAGGCACAGCAACTTCAGCACCCCCCGCCTACAGCTGACCTTCGTCTTGCACAGTTTTAGAGAGGTAAGTTGCCCCATGAATGCCTGTGCCCTCAGGCACGTGCCTACTGTGCCTAATTGTAAATCCGGCCCTGCTTCTGTCAACACCCTTGCAGTTGACTCCCAGATGGCTCCTATCTGACTTACAGCATCCTCATGAGAACTTGAAGCGCTCTGCTTATTCAGCCCAGGATCACAAGTTCGATGGTTTCAGTTTGGCACATACAGCAATACCCACTATTTTTCTTTGGGGTTCTCCTCTTCCCCACCCACTCAACCAAGACAACCCTTACTAGTGGGATGAGGTGGGGCAGCACTGCTGTGTGAGAAGAAAAGAGCACAGCAGATGAGATCAGAATTTGGTTTTAATAGCACTTTTCACACTCCAGTGCTCCCAAAGCATGTTACAGAGGATGGTGTTAGATACCAGCAGCCACTGTGTAGCTAATAGCAGTCATGGATGCATTTGTTTGTAGTTCATACACAGTCTTGGATGTTAAAACTCATTTTACTACAAAAGGGAACATTGGCAAGGACATAAATTATCCAGTAGGAAGCACCACAGTTCTTTAGCTTCCATTCACACATGAAGCAGCATATACAGTAACCATCTCCCCAAGCAAGCCTGTAACAACTTTTCCCCTCCTAAGGAGCAGATAGAGGAGTGCAGTTTAAGCAGGAAGGAATTCTCCATTTTATCTCACTATTAATCATCAATAGTCTCAGTTAAGCACAGAAGAATACACCCTGTCCAGCCATACTAAAATCCAGCTAGATCATTTCCAATGAAATTGTTCCGTGACTTACCCAAACTTTCTGTTTATCCACAAGCTATTTTCAACTCCTGGTACCCTTCTTCCTGCTTCTGCGTGTAAGTCTCCTTTAAGATTTAAAAGGCTGGCTACTTGGAGCTGGAGTGTGGCTGGTCACCATGAATGAGTAATCCATAGCCAACAGCCTACCCTTATGTCAGAGGCCAGACAGACTGCCCTGGCTGCTGCTGTGAGAAACTGAATAGCCACGCTATTCCTGGCCCTGCAGAGCATTTCAGTTTGACAACTGTTCTCATCCAGTGAGAAGCACACACTTACCCAATCCCTACCGTTACACCTCCACATGCCATACGTGAGACACCTGCAAGACGGTTAAGTCAGTTAACCATTCCTACAAAGCTGGCCACATGACGCATCTACCAAGGAGGACATCAGGTCTGACAGATGAGGGAAGGCAGATGCTTAAATCCTAAGCTCTGTGCCTCTGTCCCTTGGAGACACAGCATGGATTCCCAAGACACTGCAGTGTGGAATGCAGAGAGTATCTTCCTCTCCATCATTCACAAGTCCTCCTCCTGCTCTAACAATCCTCACACAGACTGAGAGGCAGACTGACACTTTTCATTCATCTGTAACAGAGAAGGGGGGGAAAGATACCCCGGTGATGTGATTCACACAGAGAGCAAGCATACATGAGGCAATAAGAGAGGAGGGGTGAGTCACTGTGTTTACTGTTCTAGAGAGAAGCCTCACACAGAACACTCACCCAGCTAGTCAGCTTTCCATTTCTCTTATGGATCAGAACCAGCAACCAGCAGCAAAGAACAGATTCAGAAACCTTCAGACTGAATCGGAATGCTGCCAGGACAGGACTCTGAGGCGCTCTCTGGGGAAGCCTGGACAGGGATCAGACAGTCTTCAGTGGTTTAGTAAACAACTGAGTCAGATGCTGCAGAGCCCTTGTGGTTACAGAGCAGAGGATTCAGGGGCTCATGAGTGCATGCCTGTGTGTCACATTACGGAGACCTTGGAGTTTCAGGAACGGGAGACTGGGAGCTACTGAGGTCAGATGTACTGCAGACAGCTTCTGATATAAAGAGAGTACAGAGCTCTGATCTCATGTGCATTTATAAAATATAGTGATAAACAATGTTATACTAATATCAGTTAAATCTCACACCAGCTCCAGTGGCAAATAAATATTCCATTTTACAGACACTGAAACTGAGGCCCAGCTCAGTGAAGTGATTTGCTCACAGCCACAGTGGGATTTAATAGCAGAACTGGGATTAGGATTTATGAATTTATAGCTCTTAGTCATCCTGTGCCCCAATTATTATATCACATCTTTCTCAGCCTATATAGTTATAGTTATTAAGGAGGAAAGATAACAGTACTGTTATGCAGTGTCCCATATGTTGCAAGCCAGTGGAATTTGCTACAGAACTACCCCTTGCTTCAAAACCGAGCAGCAGGGTCACAGCTTTCATTAAGGAGAGTTTCTAGGCTTTACACTCACAAGAATGTCTTCCAGACATGAACCAATGGAGTATTACCTACCTGAGTCTTTAGACAGCCTGAAATAATAGCTCAACAAAAAGTGTGAGAGGCTTGTTCATCTCAATAGGATGCTGAGCTTGGGATTTCTTGATAACGTAGAGTTAGCACTGTTCCAGTATTTCACAGCTAGATGCCTGCTAAAAGTACAGGTGTGTTTGTGGGATAAAAAAACTGCACACCATGCCACCTCAGCAGCCAAAGCCTCAGCCATCCCACCTTCAGTTCTCAAATCTCCAGTATAGTTGCATGATTTCAATAGAGCACCTGAACACTGACTGACAATGTATACTGAACCGTCGTTTACAGTTAATTCAATAAAGACATAGACATTATAAAATGTCTAAGACTTCCAATCGGTTGCAGAAATAATGGAGGCTAAGGCACCGAATTTAGGGAAACTTGCAAAGTGCATGGCCTTCAGATACTAGAAACTGAGTTTGCAGATTTCTGCTTCCATGTTTTTTAGACACTGTACTTTTGCAGTGAGCTCTGAGTTAACCCTAATGTTTCAAAGAACATTTAACACAATTAAGCCAAAGTGTGAGTGCAAAGCCCTGACAAATTTTGCCAAGTGTCCCGCTAGTGGGATCCAGCACAGCCCCTGCACTCTGTATCCATATCCTCATTAATAATTATCCTCCACATTCTCTCGGAGTCTCTTAGGTACAAACAGGGTTAATTCTCCCTCCCCCTTAGTCATGCCTAGTCTATGCACTGTCATTGGATAATAAAAGTGTCCATCATGTTTAGGCAGAGACAAGAGGAGGCAGGCTTCTCTGCATTAGTTTACACACGGAAGGGGAGAGAAAGAGAGCAGGCGACAAGCACGGCTCCATCAGTGCGAAAGCAGCAAGGTAAATAAATTAAATACTAAACCATGGCAGCAGCATAATGGAACATACTGGCTGGGCTGGTGTTGGGAGCAGGGCTGCACCTTTTCCAAAGACACAGGGCCCAATATCCCACAAAATGGGATGCAGTTTTCCACTATGTAGGACAGGGGCATTTGCTCACTACCTCTCTGTTCTTCTTCGCAGACCCAGCTTTGCTCTAGTGAGGAGCTACCCAGGGGGCAGATAGGTCAAGACAATTAATGGAGCCCTTTCCATTTTCTGCAAAGCCCCTTTGCCCAAAGGGGTTTGTTCATAATTTGAGATGCCTGCTGGGATCCACAGAACAGGGCCCCTCCTCCACTGAGCAACACACAGAGGAATGAGGGGGTGGAAATAGAGAAATGGCCCTTTGCAGCAGCAACAGATCTCTCTAAAGTTGACTATGGAATGTTTTTAAGGGTTAGAGACACCTCCATTCCCCCTCCTTTGTCCCCCCAGCGGGGACGTTTCTCTAGCTTGTGCCATCTCCTTCCTTGCCTGAAGAAGATAGAGGAATAAGGTTTCCCCACCCTTATCTCAATCTAAAAATCCAAAGTGATCAGTATCCTGCACAGTCACCAGGCAAATCTACCCGCAGAGCAGATGCTCTGAATGTTAAAGCCCCCTCCCCCCTCACTCTTCATCAAGGGTGTGGTCTCTGAACTGCTGGAGACCTATCTGATCATTTTCAGACTATGCACACCTCTATGTATCCAAAGAAGGATTGTGGGGTTTAATAAGCATCTCCTTTCCCTCAGAAGGGAAACATTTTGTCGTCTCAGAATTCCCATTCTCAGCCAGTCTAGGAAAAGAATGGACCAGGAAACCAAACCTACATTTCTCACATCAGCACAGAATGTTACTGTTAGTCCAGAAAAACTCTTTTCTAAGCAAACTAGTGTATTTTTGTAGGGAGGATAAAGACCACTGAGATGCAACTGCCAGTAGTAGGGATGCCTGCTTATCAGCGTTTCCAGAACCTCAGTGCTCCACTCACAACTGTGGATACTGATTTTTATCCAGAATTCTCAGGGCTCGCTTTACACTTCAGGGTCAGTCATATTTAGAACTCAGAGTCACGGGGCACAGCTTTGCTAGAACTGTTTTCAAGAACCACTCAAAACTAGACACTATCTGTATGCTTGTCCTATGGCACAAGCTAATGAGAACCACCCCTATGACGTGGGTTCAGGGTCCTCTCCTCCACCAGCTTAAGCTTTTGGCCTTCCCAGTGATAGAAAACATGCCAGTGTCTGTAGCAAGGACTGCTGGCCATTCTGAGTGAAAATGCAAGGTATCTTACGTTACCAAGGCCATGTTTAAACCAGGAGGTGCTTTCAGTCTCATGGGTGGCCATGTGGAGCAGGTGATTAAGCAACATGTGCCTTATACAGGGTTTCAACACCCCAGGATGTCATATGAAGGTGTGTCCATTTGTCGTGGCTAACACAATGCAAAGAATTATCAAAAAAAATCTAGGGATATGCAATTTCCTTTAATATTGTAGTAGAAGGGTTTGCAGGAGCGTCTGAATTCTAGCAGTTCCCCTTCCTCAGGTACTTGCTGTGTGCCACCAACATGCATGCATACAGATTCCTCTGCATGTCATTCGAATGCTTGGTGATGGGGCTGCATGGATTCTTTAAGGGGACAGAATAAAATCATTCAGAGAGGAGCTATGCACAAATGCTAAATTCAGAAAAAGCATCACAACTTGGAGATGTTACACCAGCAGCGCTATCTAAATTCAGAAGGATTTAACTGGAAACTTGCTTTGCTGAATCATACAGCTTGCTAACACTACAGCCTGTTCTAGGGGATGCAATCCTGTCAGCCCAAACATTAACTCCCTTCAGGCTATCAATGTTCACTGAGGCTATGTCTACACTGTGCACCGTATAATGGCGCGCTGTTGTAAGGTACGCAGTGTAGCCGCTCTTTGTCGCCAGGAGAGAGTTCTCCTGAGGACAGGATAAAACCACCACCACTGAGGGGTGGTAGTGTGGTTGGCAGATGTTCTCCCACCGACAAAGCATTTTCTCCACACTGGTGCTTTTCACACCCCTGAGCGACAAAAGTTTTAGTGCAGAGTAGACATAGCCTCACTCCCAACCATCATCCCTCTCTACTCTCCTTCATGCCTGCCCAGGCTTTCTCTCTCTCCCCCATTCCATACCGGAGAGGATAGGTGGAGGATTGTGGTCTCTGGCCTAGTTAATGCCCATACCTCCTCTCAACTCAAGCCTCCTGTCCCAATGTCCCTTTGGCTAGGCACCCTCTCCTCAGTTAAAAGACCCTTCCAGACTCCGCAATTCATCTTACTTGAAACTCTGGATCCTCCCAACCTTTTTGATCCTCTGCATTTACCTCTCCCCAGATTTCCTGCTCCAATATGCCATTGGCACAGTCCCACCAGGAGAGTGCTAATCACATATACTTCTGCACTCTTCTCCCCAAGACCCTTATGCCATCTGCAGTGTATGAGCCATTCCTGCCCCTTGGATCCCCAGTGCTCCTTGCACCTCTCCACAGTCACCCAGCTTAATCTCTGGTCTGATCTCCTATCCCCAAGAGATGTGGGCAGCATCCCGGGCTCCTCACCAAGCCAACTTATTAATGGCCCAGATGCCGCTTCTCTCCCGCATGCCACGCTCCAGGCACCCAGCCCCTCTCGTTCCTGCTTTTCACCCCAATGCCAAGCCTGCCGGCCTCGCTTCTCGCCCCACTGCCCTCTGATCAGAACCACCCCGGCTCCCGCCCCTCACCGCGCAGCCTGCGCGCCCCATGGCAGGGCCCCCCCCCGGCTCCCTGCCCCCGCACGCGGGCCGGCCCCCCTGCCCCCCTCCATCCCGAGCGCCCCCCCCCGCCCCGGGATTTGCCATTCTCCGAGCCCCAGCGCCCCCCACCTGCCCCTCAGCCCGCCCAGCCGCCCGCCCAGCCGAGCGCGTGGTGGGGCCCCCGTCCGGGGCAGCCACGTGTGTGAACACCGCCCCCCCTCCGGGCGCGGAGCCGGCCGCGGCATCACCCCCCGGTCCGGTCCGGGAGTGTGGGGGGGGGGGGGAGGGACACCACGTGTCCCACGCGATGGTGACTCAGCAGATTTCCAGCCCCTGCTACAAACTGCCCGGCCCCTCCTTGCCCGGCTCCGCGCGGGCCGGACCCTGCCCCACTCCGCCGGACCGGACCCGACTGCCGCACCCCGGGGGCTGCGTCTTACCTGGGCCTGTCAGGAGCGCGCGGGGGGGGAGGTGGCGGTGGAGGCGGGGACGCGCGCGGCGCGGGGGAATGGTGGCGGGGACGCGCTTCTCAGCCTCCCTCCCTGTGTGTGCGAGTCCCGGGAACAACAACAAGCGCGCGGGGCTCCCCCCCCCCGCCCCGGAGCCGACCAACCAGGGGCCGGGCCGCTTCCGGGATCGCGCATCACTCCTCGCGTCACCTGGCCACGCCCTCTCTTCATAACGCATCATCTGGCCACGCCCACCGCGTTCATTCATGGAGCGCGGACACGGTAGGGGGAGGAGGCGGGGGCGCACGGGGAAGGGGCCGGGGGGAGGAGAACGGGGGAGGGGCAGGAGGATGCGGAAGTGCAGTTGGTACAGGAGGGGCAGAGCAAAGAGGGGGGTAGGGCGGGGTGCATAATGAATGTGCTGTTTGACTGTGTTGCTCACCCCCCCCCCCCGACTGCTGAGGTGCAGCCACCTCTGGGGTGGGGGGTAGCAGTTTTACAGGGTGGTCAGAGACAAGCTCAAACTCTGTCTTGTGCAAACAATGCCCTGGGCACCCTAACGTACTGGCAGAACCCGGGTATACAAGGTCTTGCCTGAAAAGCCTCCCCCCCTCTCCCCCTCTTCCACAGTAAACTGCAGGGTGCCTGCTCTGCCTACCTTTCAGGCTTGAGGGAGTTTGGGACATTTCAGATGCAACGTTTGGAGGGCTGATCATCATCCCCTTTGGCAGCCTAGGGGGGCTGTGTTCACGATAGTTTTACGGGCACGACAAGGTAGGTAAGTGGTGCCAAAGGGAGGCTACAGTTTCAAGCAGTGTTGGGCTTCTGTAGAATATTTGGGAGCTGTGTTCGTGTCTAAAGTAGTGGCTGTCATATGTTGTGAAGCTGTTTTCACCATCTTTTCTTCCACAATACCAGTAAGTGAGTTTATCTTCAATATGGAGAAGGGGGTTCCCTTTAAATTATTCTGGGTTTTCCAGTGCCTCTTGTCATCTGTCTTTTAGACTGTAAGGTCCAGAGAGAACAGACTGTCTCTATTTTTGTGTCTTGTACAGCACCAAGCACCTAGTCAAATAATAATAATAAATAATCTCTTTCACATCTTCTAGAATTAAACAATTTTTCTTCCTTGCTTTTTTAATAGAAGTTTCTCATATTATTTCTGATCTCCTGTGATGTATATTATATTTATATTTTTGGCAGTGGAATAGAAAATGGCTTTCAGTTTCAGTTTTTCCTCAGTCACAAAAGTACTTCTCTCCTTGAGTTTCAGTGTGACTTTTATGTAATACTGAAGTCCACAAGAGGAGAATGCAAGTGTCCAATTACCATATAGCACTATATTTAGGCGTGGAAGAATTATATTTTTATCAGTTAGTGCTGGTAAACATGGATATCACAGTACAAACACAGACAAAAAAAAATTCCACAAGTAATTGAAATGTACAGATAGGCAAAGGAAGAAAAATGCTGCTTGAGCATTTAGTTTGATTTAAGGATATTTACTTTATATAGTTTGACATGTGATGTTAACAATTTGTGTTTTAATAGTTATAAAGCTTTAACTTTTTGAATTTCAGTGCTTACTGTCATTAGATAATTGTCTTACCCTGCCTGAATTTCCCACAACTGGAAAAATTTAAATTGATAAAATTTGAAATAAAAAGCATGAAACCCACAATTTTGTGCTACTGTGAAAATTAAGCCAATAAAAAGATTTAAAAATAAATATTGATATTATCAGTTGAAATTATATTAAAAAACAATTAATTCTGTCAAGCCTAACTAGATATCAGTAAGAGAAAATGAGATCTTACTCTACATAGTGCTTAGAAAACTGAGCAACTCCTGCAGCAGAGAGAGACAAGGTACAATCTAGGACAGCAATAATAGAAAGGGGCGAAATTTTACAATAGATTGTTTTCTTTATTTGCTGGAGTCAAGAGAGTCTGAAATGCCAGTGGTGGCCAGCAGAGTTAATCCAGTTATCCTGTAGCAATGTCATCAATATTGCCAATCCCTAGTGTTCAAAAAATTATAAATCAAGTCTAAAAAATCATGGGATTTTTAATATATAAGAAATGTTGGGTTCTTTTGATTTGCCTTCTGCTTTTTGAATCATTAGGATTCATGTTAAGTTTTTCTTTGTAACCATGAGGGCTAGAAACAACTTTCATTTTAAAGTAGCGAGACATATAGTCAATGACTTAAAGAACAAGGAGTTTGTGGCACCTTAGAGACTATTAGGTTTAAATAAAGACTGGGAGTGGATGTGTCATTGCACAAACTAAAAACTATTTCCCCATGCTAATTCCCCCCCTACTGTTACTCACACCTTCTTGTCAACTGTTTGAAATGGGCCATCCTGATTGTCACTACAAAAGTTTTTTTTTTCTCCTGCTGATAATAGCCCACCTTAATTGAGTAGTCTTGTTAGAGTTGGTATGGCAACCCCCATTTTTTCATGCGCTCTCTCTCTCTCTCTACTGTATTTTTTACTGCATGCATCTGATGAAGTGGGTTTTAGCCCATGAAAGCTTATGCTCAAATAAATTTGTTAGTCTCTAAGGTGCCACAAGTACTCCTGTTCTTTTTCCTGATACAGACTAACATGGCTACCGCTCTGAAACCTGTCACCATGCAAGATCAATGACTTAAGAAGCTACAGCTTTAAGGCTGCAGCTCAATAAAATCCTGAGATTTGGCAACACTGTGCCCTAACTGAACCTAATATCAACAATGTGCTCAACCTTTGAGACCCCAATAGCAATACATCTACTTAGTTTTAGACAATGATGATGAAATACCGTACTATGGACTGTTAACTAGAACAGTGGTTCTCAACCAGGGATCTGGAGCCCCCTAGGGGACCGCGAGCAGGTTTCAGGGGGGTGCAACCAAGCAGAGCCAGAATTAGACTCACTGTGGCCCAGGGCAGAAAGCAGAAGCTGCACCACTTGGGGCTGAAGCCCGGAGCCCTCAGCCCCGTCACTCAGGGCTGCAGCTGAAGCTTGAACAATGTAGTTTTGTGGGGGGGCCCTGTGGCAAGGGGCCCCAGGCAACTGTCTTGCTTGCTATCCCTTAACACTGGCCCTGGCTTTTATATGCAGAAAAGCAGTTGTTGTGGCACAGGTGGGCCATAGAGTTTTTATTGCATGTTGGGAGGGGCCTTAGAACAAAAAAGGTTGAGAACCCCTGAACTAGAACATAGGAAAGGCTGAGTGTGTTAAAACCAGACTCTCAGTCTGTCTGTGCACTTGTTCTTGTAACTGTGTTTGAAAATGTCTGTCCAAGCCAGCGATATTAATCCTTTTCAACCTGCAGGCCAAACATGTTGTTTCAAAAAAAGATCAAGGGGCTGCAATCAATATTTTAAGCCAGACTCTTTGCCTTGTGCCACTCCCTTTGCGCTACCCAGGCGGTGCAAAGGAGCACCTGCAAGTTTCCTGTTGGGGATTCCTCTGAAATCAGGGGAGTCTCCAGCAGGTGCAGAGCCAGCATACCCAGCTCCTAAATCTCCCCTCCCCACAGCCCTGTTTTAGGGGACATATTGAGAGCAGGGTGGGGAAATGGCTGGACCACACAGTGCTCTGGCTATCCCCCTCCTGATAAGTGGTCCCTCTGGAACCATAGTCAGGCAGTACAAGTTACAGCATCCCTAGGCTACTCTAACCTTTGCTGAAGCAGAAAATCAGGGAGCTGGTTCTCAGCTTCTCCTCTTTCCCTCTCCTGGGTATCCCATGACTTTAAGAATCACATCCTTTTTGAACTGACTTAGCTAGGCTGGCTAAAGCTGCAGTATTGCTAAAATAAAGCTACTGGGTCGGTGCTGCTTGCTGGCAAACCTCACAAGTTTACAAAGCGAGTTCAAAAACTGCAATAGACTAACTACCATGCTACGGGCCATAGTCCAAGGGCACAATGCAGCTAAAGAGGCCTAAAGAGCCCACATACAGCTCGAGATGAGGGGTCAAAGCCAGTTTTTTAGTCTTCTTTGTGCTCCACATCATGGGGCCATTGAGCATTGGATCATTCCCAGCCACAACATGGCCAATCTAAATTATGCTGACTTCCAGAGGCCTGTGGGAGCATTCTGGCAGATAGGGCATCCATGTGGGCCAATGTTCCCTAGGCATACCCCGGTTTCCCCAATCACCCCCCACCCCCATGTCAGGAGGCAGCAGGCAGGATGACATAGGAGCCGCTGTGGTAGTGCTACATCACCTGAGGATCCTCTTACTTGAGTGGTATCCTCAAGGGGTTGGATCTGCTGACTGTTAGGCACTTTGGCATTCATAGGGCAGGTTTTGTCCCTATGAGCCCGACTCTCCACTGCCTTGCACCTTGTGTAGCCATTTACTCCTTGTGCAGCCATTTATCAGACAAGATGCATTTTCCACTCACGTTACACAGGTGTAAATGGCTACATGAGATGCATGGCAGTGGAGAATTAGCCTCTCTGTAGAGAAAAGTAGCCTGTAGCATGGGTTTGGCTATCTACAGCCATGTCAGAAAATGGTTGTCAAGCATGGTTTGAGATTCATCTCTGAACACAGTAATAAGTAGCACAGTTCAAGACATAAGGCTAAATGGAGTTTCCCAGACACTTCAGTTTAAACACTGGATTAAATAAAACATGTTTATTAACTACAAAGAGAGCTTTTAAGTGAGTACAAGTAATGAGGCATAAAAGCCAGAAATGGTTACAAGATAAAGACAAAAATTCTACTAGTGTTTAACTTAACAAACTATGAACTTAAATTCAAAGCAAAGTTTTCTCATCAAATGCTTTCAACAGTCTTACTGAGCAAACTCCTTAGGTCAGAACCCCTTTTCCAATCCAACAAATGCATCCTTCGTTGCTTCTGGTGGTGAATACAATAAGCAGGGATGGGGCGTATCTTGGGGTGTTTGTCCCTCATTTTTATAGTGTCAGTTCCTCTCTTGAAAACCATTTCCAGCTGAGATTAAGGAGATAAAGAATCTATAGAGAAGGATGTTCCCTGCTGCTTTTTCCTCACCTGTTTGATGACTCTGTTTAATGCTTAAATGCAATTAAGCAACACACACATTCCTTTGTTTGAGTCAGATCTTTTTGCCAACCTAAGTTTGGAACATGTGTTAATAACAACATACAGTGGTATCTCATAACGTCACATACAGTGTTGCCACACACATTTTTTAAGACAATAATGACCAGCAAATTATGAGTTTTTAAATGAAACCTCACAAGGATGATTACAGTAGTGCATGGGGTGTGGACACAGGGGTATATTCTGTCACGGTCTATATCTGTCTATCATATTTATATAGGGGAGGCAGCAGGGACCTATGGATAAGATGTTGGGCTAGGAGTCAGGAAACCTAGATTCTATTCCTGGTATTGTCACTCAGTATGTGGTCTTGGGCAAGCCACAACTTCTCTGTGAAATACGGATAATAATGCCTATCCATTTTGTAATGGGCTTTGAAATCCTTTCTAGAAACTCCCACTGAACTCAGACAAGGGAAAAGCTCCTAATAAACTTTGGTATGACATAATTGATAAGAATATGGCTTTATTTCTACCTGAATGTGTTTTGTTTATATTCAAAGTTCTAATAATCCATCTTTCTTAGGTACCAACGAAATGTACAGGAAGTTAGGACTCTTGCGTTGCTAATAGACTGAAGTGGTAGAGACCATGTGCAGGGCTTATTTTAGGAGGTTTATGGTACAGCAGGCATGAAGTGCTGCAAGCTGGGAGACTTCACTGTCTTCCTGAAGCCAGAATGTCAAGAGGAGACAGGTGTATGTAAGCTTCTTAGCTCTCACCGGATCAGAGGCAGGGGAGAGCAAAATAGCTAAGTATGTTCTGCAGGGATTTCCAGAGAGAGAAATGGTGGCCCAGTGCATTGGCAGGGGGGATTTTTAATACCAAATGCTCATAGTGAGCCGTTCAAATAACAATTTGGGGTCCTGTGTTCCACCAGCCTCCACGGAGGTGGCAGGCAAAGTCTGTTTGCACCTGTGAACCCCTGCACTTATATATGTCCGGGGCATTTGGTGCATGGATCAGGTTACAGCATTTTAGCAACCTGTTTGTTCATGCAAATATCTGCATGCACAGCTGCAGAGTTTTGCATTGGCATATGACTGTATTAATGTAGTCAATAGACAAGGTGGTCCTGAGTGTCTTGGGGAATATGCATTAGATAAAGCTGCTTAGCTTTATGGGGCAGGGACTGTCTTTTATTTTACGGTTGTACAGCGCCTAGCAAAGTGGGGCCTGACTTGATTGAGGCATCTTGGTGCTACTGCAGTGTATATATTAAATAAAATATTTGATTGTACATCAAGAAAAGTAATTTCTCCGTGCTTTTGTTTTGCCTGCTGAATGCAGATTTGGTGTGAAAAGCATTTGAATAAGTATATATGCATATCTACGGTTTAGAGAAATAATGGCTGTAGTTTAAGGTGTTGGGAACATCTCTCCCTTTCCTGCAGTGGCAGTAGCAGCTCAGAAAAGGGCTTCTCCCAGAGAAGATGTTTGTATGCGAGATTTCCAAAATAGTTCTTTAGTCATTTATAATGGGATGGAGGCTAAGGGATGTTCCCTGCCCCAAAGATTTTACATTGTAAAGGTCCAGTACTCCTGGTGGCTGGAGATCCTCAAGGCCAATTGTTTTCAATAAGAGCTGAGCATGCTGAGCACCTCACAAGGATCTTATGTGGCTCAGAAACCAGGGCTGTGGTAGGGTGGGTGGAGCTGGGCTCAGCCCATATCCTGGAAACATTATGGGTCCCTAAACTCAAAAATAGCCGGAATATCTCTGGAGAGCACACGTTGGAGTAGCTGCTGCAACATCCTTAGAAAGGTAGGTGTGTGTGTGTGTGTGTGTGTGTGTGTGTGTGTGTGTGTGTGTGTGTGTGTGTGTGTGTGTGTGTGTGTGTGTGTGTGTGTGTGTGTGTGTGTGTGTGTGTGTGTGTGTGTGTGTGCGTGCGTGCGTCCGTCCGTCCGTCCGTCCGTCCGTCCGTCCCCTGCCACTTCTCTGGCTTTGGTCTGTCAGCTTGTGCAGGAGGCTAGCTACCTCTGCTGGTAGTGCTCTAGGTGCTCAGTGAGAATGCAGACTTAAACAGCAGCTGTTCCTTGTACAATGTGTACAGGAGAGCTCTTGGTAGATTCTCCCAATCCTGTGAACCTGTGTAGGGCCTGGCCCTACATTAGGCAGAGCACTGAGCAGTAGATCAAGTAGGGCGGGGTCCTGTTTTCCACCTTCAAACCCATCTCCAGAGTCAAGAGTTATTCTGTATGTTCCACACAATGCAAGTATTACGGCAAAGGGACCAATGACCAGAACTGCTGTGATTGTGTGTTGCACTAACATTATTGTGAAAAACAGTGAGCAAGCAGCAAGACAAGGCAGGGAAATTCACTCTCAGGGCTATGGCATGGTCTGATATTGCTTATTCTTCATGATGATTATTCTCCTGTGGAAGAACCTCCTCATCAGTAGGGTAGGATTTTCTCTGCCAGTTCCTTCATTTGGTGCTTTATTCCCTCCCTCATTTTAGCACATGGAAGATGAAGTCCTACCAAAAGCTGGCAACAGACCTCCCACAGCCTACAGAATCCTATGCTGAAGAAGAGAGCATTGATGGGAAGCCACCCTGCCTTCGGAAGTTGTCCACTTGGTGGCTGGGTGTTGGCCTGCTGATGATGGTAGCCGTCTTGCTGAGTGGAGTCACCATGTGGATGCTCAGACAGGTGTCTGGGAGCCAGCATGAACAGACGCCCCTGGAGAAATGCAGCGCCGTCCCTGAGCCTCTCCGCTTTGACTGCTACCCTGAGAGGAACATGGTGGTGACAAAAGAGCTCTGTGAGAGCAGGGGGTGCTGCTTTATTGAACGTGACCAGCTTTTGAGGAGCAGGAGTGGGGTGCCCTGGTGCTTTTACCCCCCTGACTTCCCCAGCTACACCCTGGAGAGCCTGAACCAGACTGAGCTGGGAATGGTGGGTTTGCTGAGGAGGAAGGTGAAGGCCTATTATCCCAGAGACATTGAGAGGCTGCAGCTGAGCGTGGAGTTTGAAACAGACACTCGGTTGCACATCAAGGTGAGCTGCCTTCTCTGGTCTATGTCCCTTCCCGTCAAGGCCTCCATGCCTAGAAGGGTCCCAAGTAGGGCCTCTCAGTCCGGCTAACTAATTCCCCTGGTCTCTGCTGGCTGACACTAGCCCCTGACCAGCAGTAAAACCCATCTCATGTCTCAGTCTAGGGTTCCATCATGTCAAGCCAGACACGGCAGCCATATCCCCCTGGCACTAGCTGTTGCTGTCGTGTTGCTGAGTTTAGCTTGTTGTCAGGTCACCCCTCTGAGCTAATTAAACACTCCTTTGCCTCCTGCTTTGCTGTTTTTAAGACATGTTTTCTCCCTTTTGTAGATCACGGATTCCACAAGCCCTCGATTTGAAGTCCCCCTGGAGGTTCCTCAGGCAATGAAGAGAGCAGAGAATCCCGTATACAGCCTGGAGTTCTCCAAGGAGCCTTTTGGCCTGCTGCTGAGGCGCAGAGCCTCTGGCGCTGTGCTGTAAGAGTTCACCCTCCTCTTCTCTCTCTCCAACTTCAGCGGCTGACCCCACCCGTTAGCTCCACCTGTGGGGGCACCACAGAGCTGAAGCTAGGAGGGAAGAGGGAACTGTCTCTCTCCTCTCCTAAGCCCAAGTCTCCTACCTGCTTGGTTTATTCACCTGAGTTTGGGCGGGAAGAGCATGAGCTTTGCTGTGTCAGCATGCCCTGTAGGCTGGGGGAGACAGCTGTTCTCCCTCTTCCTCCTTCCTCAAGAACTGAGGTTTCAGATACTGTGGGGATAGGCACTGCATAAGAACCTAGAGAGGAGCACATGACTTCCTGGGCCTGGGTAGAAAGAATGCAGGGTTGACTCTGGGAACTTGGTCAATGTGGTCTTGATGTGGCTTGGCACGGAGAGGAGAAGAGTCTGTTCTTCTGCATTTACAATGTGCTTATTTGCGTAATGTGTTAATGACCTAGTGATTGTCTGGTGCCTTCCAAATGCAAAGTATTGTGTAAGTGCTAAGTGGTATTGTTTTTACGCTGCATACCAGATGGCGTGTGGGGTGCAAGTTTGGACTGGGGCCAGATACTCCGGGGAAGAAATCAGTGGGAGGGCTGTAAATTTGTGACACGCACACACACACACACACACACACACACTCTCACTCTCTGCTGGGGGAAGGGCCAGATGCTGTCCTGGTGTAAGTATGTACAGATCCATTCAGTGGCATTGTGCCCACACCCTTAAGCATGTAGCCAGTTCTACTAGGATGAGGCATGTAGAGAAGAGCTCTTTGCTTTGCTCTTCACCTCAGATGCACCACCTTTTCCTTATTTTACTGTTGTTTAAAACTTTGTGCGTTTGCTAACCCGGTCCTCTTGGGAGTAGTTTGCTGGTGGTTAGACAATCAGGAAACCTCACTCCTGTGTTGTTTCTTTTGCTTAGAGGGTTAAATATAATTTCTGAGGAGACTTTCGTTGGCACCTTGACTTGAAACCTAACCTCTGAATCAGACTGAGTCATGCTGACCTTTGGGCCAGGTTGTTCCCTGGCTCTGCATTCGGCTGGGATAGGAGAGTTCACTCAAATTGCTGAGCCATGGGATTTGTATCACAGTCTAGGAGTCTGTGCGCCGGGGTGGGTGATCTCTAGTTTGTGCAGAAGTTTGAGATCCTGGAAGGAAGGTGATTGCTATTAGCAGCAGCAGAGGAGCAGACTGACATTGTTTTAATGATATTTGACCTCTCTTGCTCTGTCCTTCCCTTGCTCCTGCTCTCTCCCTCACCCTGCTTCTTGCCCACTTTTGTATCTTCTCTCATTCCCCTCCCGCCACCCATCCAGGTTAAACACGACTGTGGCTCCCTTGATCTTCGCTGACCAGTTTCTCCAGATTTCGACTGTCCTCCCTTCCAAATTCCTCTATGGCCTTGGGGAGCATCGGAGCAGCTTCCTGCACAGCCTGGACTGGAGCACCCTGACGCTGTGGGCCCGGGATGTCCCTCCCACGGTACCATTGTCCCCTCGGTGATGTGTGCAGGGCCGGAGTCTTGTTGTTTCAACTCCACTGTTGCCCGTCAAAGGTTCCCCTTAGTGTAACAGGCCCAACCTGCACAGCTGCCTTACGTACAAGAACTGCGTTTGCTTCCTTCATAGCCCTGCTCAGAACCCGGCATCAGGTTACTTCTGAGCAGACGCACGACCCCTCTGTGCTCTGGTGTAGCGAGCACCCTCCTGTGCTGGTTTGGCAGCCCATCCTCTCCCCTCTAGAGCAGATAACGCCCCTCTTCTGGGGATGGCTCTGTGCCACTCTGGTGCACAGAGACTTACTACTTCCCAGTTCCCTTGGTAGTGGGATGGGTGGAGTCTGACTACTGACAACTCCTTCAGCAGAGCTGGGTGAGTCTCTAAGGAAGACAGAGCTCTGATGAGTGTTTTAGACCCCGAGTAACAGTGAGATGTGGGTAGGCGAAGAATGTTATGGTGTCTGCTAGGTCTTTAACATCGAGGAAGCCGTCGGTACATGGGCTTCCCCCTGCCCCTCTCTGTGGTTAACGTGAAGGGTTAGAGGAAGGCCGTGCTGGGATATGAAATCTTCCTTATCTTTGATCAGGTTCAAAGGTGACTTCTCCACTCAGCAGCAGAGGATTCTTGAGTTCCACAGGCTATTGAAGCATCTCACCAGCTTAGTCTGGGGTCTGTGTTAATAGACACTCCCCATCTGAGCAGAGTTCCTTTTGGTGTGGGACACAGGCCCTTGACGATGGAGCTGAGACCCAGCAAACTTGGGTCACATAGGAAGGAAACATCTCTTCCCTTTGGGTTTCTCTCGCCCCGTTTTACCTTTGTGTCCTTCACTCCCCTCTAGCTCTGTTTAAAGATGACTGTGTCCCATACATGGATTTATTTAATCAGTTGCCATGGGCTCACATGGCAGCCATTTGTATCTTTGCCGCTTTGAGAGAAGTATGGTAGTTGTGCCTGGCTGCCCTACTTATGCATAATTCCCTTGCTTTAAGATGCCTTCAAGAAGGGCCCTTTGTAGCTCATCATGTCCCACTCCATCACCGATCCCTTGTGTTACTGGGGTTTTTTTGTTCTTCTCTGCTGAGAATGCGCCAAGTCCCTTTGGCCTTCAGATGCAAACTTTGCAATAATCCTGGCTGCCCATTGCCCCTCTCTCTCTAGGCTGATCACGACCATCCTACATATTGGTGACCAGAACTGACATGCCTAGCCAAGATAGATCTAAATCACACTGAGCCAAGAGGGTCCAGAAGGCATCTGTCAACTGCTCCCCATGGCTCATAACTCTCCTTTCTTAGACACCTCCCTTGTTATCCATTCCGCCTTCCTTTGGGTGTCCCTAACATATTGAAAACAAGTCTCTTATCAGACAACTTCTGTTTGCAGGAGTCTTACAACCTCTATGGAGCTCACCCATTTTACCTGCTGATGGAGGAAGGAGGAGCTGCTCATGGTGTCTTCCTCCTGAATAGCAATACAATGGGTATGTGCTTTCTTATGCTGCATTGGGGTGGAGCTGGCGTTCAGGGCCTGACGAGGGAAGCCCCCCGCTTCATCAGCCTGCGTGCCCTGACGGTGGCATCTCATAGATTTTGGTGCTATTCCTAATCACTAGAAAAGGGGCCTGCTGGCTTTGGGAGCTGGAGCTGGCCGGGTGGGGAGACTGACCTGAGGTGGCAGTTCAGGAACTCGGGGCAAAGAGAAGCAGTAAAAGAGAAAGATGTGGTTTGTTGGCCCCTTTATTGAGCCAGACATCTGTTTCCTGGCTAAACTTAGGCTCTTTAGCAACTGTCAAGCGGTTTAACCACACAGACAGCTGCTGAATTGTAGTCTGAAAAGCCAGCATCTTGTGCCCCTGGTCCAGCCTGGTTCTCCTCTGATATATCTGCCCTTTAACAGTGTGACTTCTGGTGCAGCAGGGATATAAATCTGCTGGCTGCTTTTCTCACAGTTGCACCCTGCTGATGCCAGCTGTGGCTTCCACAGGCAGCTGCTATAAAGCAGCAGCCTGTCCATGCCAGCTGGGACTCCAGAACTGTGGGCATCCTCTCACTGATGGCATATTGGTACCAGCCAGGACTCCAGCAGGGTGAGCTTCCTGATGGTAGCGCCAGGCCAACAGCAAGGACACAGATACCAGGAGGTTCTTTACACCAGTGCCCTGTTAGTGCCATCTGGGGCCCTGATGTCATGAGGCTCCTCGCGCCAGTGCCATGTTCGTTCCAGCTGTGTGCGTTTTATTGCAATAGAACTCCCAAGAATAACGGTGCAGGGAAGTGCTGTGAAAACACGTCCGCTGTATCGGAGGTGTGAGAACTCTCACACACAATGCACCCTTTCCAGCAAAGCCCTCAGTCCAGCAGAAACTCGCTCTCGTGTTCAGCTCTTCATTTATCATTCAGTTCTGTGGGCTCTGGAATGGGTTCTGTGCTACAGAGGCAGAAAGCACTATTGGGCTTAGTTCTGGAATGGAAACGGTGAGAACGCCACACTGGTCAGGTCTAGAAAACAGATGTTGTAATAATCCTTTGCACATCTGCTGCACCTGAAATCCAGTGATACCAAATCACACTGCAGCCTTTAAGCCTTCAGAACCCCTGTGCAATACGGAGGTGCTATTACTCCCACTTTACGGATGGGGAATTGAGGCACAGGGCTATAGATGTATCTTTTTGCTTATGGTCATATTTGTCTGTGGGAGAGCCATGATTTGAAGTCAGGACTTCTGACCCCGTTTCATGCTTTAGCCATTGGACCACAGTTTCATTGTCTCTATTCTGTCACTTTCCAAAGAGGTGGCTCTGCAGCCAGCTCCTGCCTTGACCTGGAGAACCATTGGAGGAGTTCTGGATTTTTACATCTTCTTGGGCCCTGATCCCAACATGGTCATCCAACAGTATCAGCAGGTGATAGGTAAATATCAGTACCCCAGCCATTCTCTGTGCATCTCACCCCCAAGACAGCCTGTTGAATAACCGTTCCTTTGTATGCTTAGACATGCCCAGCATCTCCATCCCCTGCCATCACCCTCACATTTATACATTAGCACCTGTCTCACCAGATTCATCATGATGTCCTCCGCCACCAGAGGTGTTGCTTCTTCCTCATCTCCACCAGATCCTCCCTCTCATTCAGAATTGCCCTAGTCATTACCGCCTCCACCAGGGTTGCCAAGTTCGTCATTGTCTCCATTCCAATTGTGTTGTTCCAGGTTTCCCTGCCATGCCACCTTTCTGGGGGCTGGGGTTCCATCTGTGTCGCTGGGGCTATGGGACAAGCAATGAAACCTGGCAGATTGTGAAAGCCATGAGGAATTATCAGATACCACAGGTAAAATAAATACCTGCCCTCCAGAGGAGGCTAGGCAGCTCTGCAGAAGCATTTCCACACCATGCAATTCTGCATGTCTTCTTTGCAGGATGCTCAGTGGAATGATATTGATTACATGGAAGGGTACCGGGACTTCACCTTTGATCCTGAGAAGTTTGACACCCTCCCGCAGTTGGTGGAAGACCTTCACAAGCATGGCCAGTACTACGTCATGATCCTGGTATACTGACTTCTCTGACCTTCTTCCTGAATTATATGCTTAGGCCTGTTTTTGTTTCTAAAACTTCAGGCAGGTGCAGCCAGAGTTGGCATGTGAGATGTGTTCAGCTGCTCCATGAGGTGTCAGGCTCCCCACCATATGAGTTGCTTCTGTCTATTTCAGTGATAAACATTTCGACACAGAGCCTCAGCTGGTGCTGATGCCAACAGAGCTGTGCTGATTTACACCAGCTGAGGATATAGCCCTTTGTTTTTTAGCATATGCCTTACCCTCTGAGCAGGTGTGATGCTTGGCTTTGAGCAATATCCTGAAAGAGCATCAGGTACTTTTGTGGCCTTCTCTTTACTCCACCCCCTTATCCCTCTCTGCTTTGGCCTCACACAGGCCTCTGCTTGGGAGAAGTGGCTAGGACCTCTGCTGGAATCCATGAGCATGGCCTTTGGAATTTCCCCCTTTTCTGCAGGGGAGCTCTAGCGACAGGTCCAGCGTAATCCCGCTGCCTTCCTGTCTGCTCTGCGTGTAAACCTCCCAATGTCTCAATCACACAAGGAGAAACTGCTGCAGGTATCTGTCAATCAGTCTGATTCATGGGTTCTCAACCTTGGGGTTGTTCTCTGCCCCTCCTATACTGGTAAGTGGGAGACAGGTTCCATCTAGACCCCAGTTTGATGGAAGAGGGGGTCCTGGAATGGAAAAGATTGAGAACCCCTGGTCGAGCGGAGTGATTCCACTTGTTGCTGTTCCATTGGCCATATACTCAGCATTACTCCCTTCCCCCTCCCCCCAAAAAATCTATCTATAACCCAACCCTTGATCCTTGGAGAAGTGACACTTTATACAAACTTCTTTCTCACAAGTGGAAATGCTGCAGCAAGTTTCTGTTCCTCTTGGTCAATTTGGCAATAACATGTGAGCTTTAGTCAACCCTAGTTTGGTGGGCCAGGGATCCCAGGACCAGTAAGCTGTTCTCTGAGTTACTCTGGGTATATTGGTGAGGCTTCATGGAAACTGGGGGGGAGAATGTAACCTGTTCCATATGTTTCCAGGATCCTGGAATCAGCAGCACTAATCCTCCTGGTTCTTACTGGCCTTACGATGAAGGCTTGAGACGTGGCATATTCATAAATACTACTCAGGGGCAAACACTGATTGGACAGGTAAGAGGGGGAGCAACTCGGATGAAATCCTGACCCCACAGAAATCTATGGGAGTTTTGCCATTGGCTTCAGTGAGACCAAGATTTCACCCCTAGAGTTGTTAAGGGGAAAATAATAAAAATATGGTCAAGTGACCTTTCTGTCCTGTGTGCTTTGAGCCTGATTCTCTCCTTGTTCTCTGAAGTGCATTGACATCACTGGGAATTTCATTTCTGTAAAGAGGGCTGAATAGGCTGTGGGGGGAAAATACTGAGCCTAATTCTGATCTCACCCCCGTGTGACTCCAGAGTGACCTCTTGGGAATCAGTGGAGTCGCATGAACACAAGTGGAGTCAGAATCTGTTGTGTCGCCCTAGACTGTCAGTCTGCTTTTCTGGATTTCTCCCTATTTCCGGAATGATGAAAAATTGCCCCTGGTGAGCAAATCTGTGGAGTTGCTCCATTTATTACCCACAATCCACTGTGATTTCTCATCCAACTCACCCCAGGCTTATAAATTATGGGCTCCTACGGCATACCTCTGTCTCTCTTAAATACTTCAAGAAAGTTTGAAAAGCACTGGGAAAAACAGATGATGGTTATGCTAAAAATTCCCCGGGGGTGTAAAGTGCTGTGAAATCCAGACCCTTCACTCACTCTGAGCATGGTGGTACTTTACACCTGGTTTGTACTTGCTCTGCACATGTGTAAACAGTTACACAGGGTGCAAGGCAGGGAAGAATTGGGCCCCATATTTAAAAAAACACTGGTCCCATTGTTACTACTGGCACCTTAGAATATTCAAGCTGAACTGGAAAAATCAAATGGGCTTTTCAGCAGCAATGCTGCCTGTTCACCATCTGCATTTTAAATTCCACCTTCTCTACAGGGGAGAAGGTGGAATTTCAAAAGTGGACCTGGCTAAGTCTCCAGCTCCAGCCACCAGTGGCAGATAGGAAGGTCAATGGTGCGTTAAGGTGGAGGGCGGCTGGACTGCCATCTTTGCAGGTGTACAATAGGCTGTGATTCCCTGAACTCGCTCTGTTCCTTGGTGCAGCTGGCCGATGAGAGGTTCACAGAATGTGTTATTTTCTGGCCTTTCCATAGGTGTGGCCTGGCCTCACTGCTTTCCCTGACTTCTCCAACCCAGACACTTACCAGTGGTGGCTGGAGAATCTGAACCGGTTCCATACTCGCGTCCCCTTTGATGGGCTTTGGATCGTAAGTTCCTCCTTACCCCTGCTGGGTCTGAGGCTACAAAGGCAGGGGCTCTCCAAGCTACTCCCTCGTGTTCCCCCCCAGCATAGAGTATGTCTCACTTATCCCTGAAGCTTTTGTACCTCTCTGAGCTCCTGTTTTTCCAGTTTCCTTGTCCTTGACAAGCTCTGTGTCCCTGAAGAGACACATACACTGGGAGGCACGTGTCATGTGCGTCCAGTGTAAGCTTTTACTACACTGGATAAGAGGGCGCTAGGCTGCATGTTGTTCCAGGTACTGAACATGCTGGAGGTTAACAGGTCAGGACCAACGATGCAGTTAGCTTCCCAAGTCCAGGGGTGGATTAGGACTCCATCTCTGAATGGCTCAAGAAGCAAGGACAGCCATGGAGCAGTCCCACTGGGTCCTGGTGGCTTTGGCCACATGGTTGGTCCCATGAGGTGTAGGTGAGCAGCGTCTGGTCTCTGAGAAGAGATCAGCTCCCAGCTTGATAATCACCAAAACCTTATGAATGAAATTTCAACTTGACTTTCTCTGTCTAGGACATGAATGAACCATCCGACTTCAAGGACGGGTCGGTGGATGGCTGTTCCCCAGGGGAACTCGATAACCCTCCCTACGTGCCTGGTAAGAAGGGAAGGAAAATATAGGCTGTGCCTGGTGTACACAGTGTAACTTCCTTTGGTGCCACTGGGAGCTGGGCCTACTTACACCATGGCTTCATCTGACCCATAGGTTTTAGCCTCTGTATATGTATACAAGTGCGTAGATGTACATATTTGTGTGTGCTGTCTGTTCTCTGACATGCCTTTAGCACGGCATTCCCAGCACTCGGGGTTGTGCACATGGGCTCAGGTTTCAAACACAGGAACCTAACTGTGTATTCAGACACCTGCATGACCAGTTTTAGCCCTTAAGTGTTGTCTAAGGAACCTAACCATTGATATGCCCGCAGAGGGGGACACCTGGCACAGGAACCATTACCAGCTCTGCTGGCTTTATGCCAGTGCAGGGTTCCTCACTGGCTGCTGATAGCCAGAATCTAGCCCCTTTGTACCATATGAGCAGCCTAGAGATCTGGCCCAGAGGCTACTGAATAGTGTGTGAGGCGCAGGTAGCTGTATCTGGGTGCAGGTGTTTGCTGGCTTCCGTGCTGCACAACACTTCTTCTCACAGCCTCTCTCCCTCCCCATCAGCCGTGCTGGGCGGGTCCCTCTCTGCAAAGACCGTGTGTGCCTCGGCGAAGCAGAGCACCTCCGTGCACTACAACCTCCACAACCTCTACGGGCTGATGGAAACCAAAGCCACAGCTAGGTAATGGCCAGCGCTTGCTGGGCGTGCGTCGGCCTGCCGACTCCAGTGAACAGGTTCACATCCGGTGTCAATGAATGGCTCCACAGAACGGTGTCCGAGACACCAGCGTGAGGCATCTCGCCCGCAGGGGGCCGGTCTCTCCCCAACGCACTGGCTCCAGTCTGGGGTTTGAGCGCCTGATCCGGGTTCCCTCGCCTTGCCAAGCTGTGCTTGGGTCTCAGAGCTGCATTGGGTGTGGAGCTGCTGCCCCGAGTCACTGCACTGACTATGCCCTTGGTTTTGAGTCTCACAGCTGCCCCGGCCTGGTCCCGGTGCCCAAGTCTCCTCCTTGTCTTCCAGCGCCTTGATCCAGATCCGAGGGAAACGCCCGCTTGTGATTTCTCGCTCCACCTTCCCCAGCCAGGGAAGGTACTCGGGACACTGGCTCGGTGACAACAGGAGCAAGTGGAAGGACATGTACTGGTCAGTCCCAGGTGAGTGGCTCTCCCGGCAACAGGCAGGCCTCTCACAGATACCAGCCTTCACCCACTGGGGACAGGATCACCCTCCGAGACTGGCCTGTGTCCTCCCTAGTCATGATGGCTCCTCCCTTCCCACGTGCTGGGCAGCAGCTCCTCCATTAAAGAGCCACAGGAAATTGCACCTTATTGCTGGCCTGTAATTGAGATGGGGCCTTTCCCTGTTACCATCTGGGAGGGCAGCCGAGAGTCTGGAGCCTGCTCCCAGCTCCAGGACTGGCTGCGATGGGAGCCGGCTGCCAGCTTGCAGGCATCGGGGCAGCTGTTTGGTCCTGTGGTGGGTGAGATGTAGCCCCCCCAGGCATGTCCCCAGGCATATACGTGTCGCAGTCTGTACAAGGGAACAGCACGGGGCATCAGTCTGAGTGTTGTCCCGAGGAGGATCATGGGAGATCCTCTCCAGGTGTCCCTGGCTGCTTCTGGACTCCATGCCTCTGTGTTTGCAGGGGTGCTGAGCTTCAATCTCTTTGGGATCCCGCTGGTTGGGGCGGACATCTGTGGGTTCTCAGGCACCACCTCGGAGGAGCTGTGCACCCGCTGGATGCAGCTCGGAGCCTTCTACCCCTTCGCCCGAAACCATAACACCCAGAATGAAAAGGTAACAGGGAGGCCCATCCCGAGGGACAGCAGCACCCATGGGGGCCCAGGGCTGATGCAGTCCCCGGAGGGCGGCATTCAAATGGGGGAAGGGCCCAGAGCAGTACAGAGAGGTCACTGCTAGGAGGCGACGGGGGATGGTTGCTGCTGGGAGCGGGCAAGGGGTGTTGGTCATCCGTTCTCCACAGCTCTCTGGGATGGACTCTGGGTAGAGCCTGTTTGTCCGTCTGTCCTGCCTGTTGACACTCTGGTTGTCTGGCCTGCCCAGGCCCAGGATCCGGTGGCGTTTAGCTCGGTGGCGCGGACGGCCATGAAGGAGGTGCTGCTGACGCGCTATGCCCTGCTGCCCTTCCTCTACACGCTCTTCCACCGGGCACACCTGCAGGGCCACACCGTCGCTCGAGCCTTGTTCTTTGAGTAAGAAACTCCTGTTACAGCTATGGATGGTTTCCTGCCCCATGGGCAATCCACACGGGGGGCATGGCCCCCCGACCCCTGGTGGGCATGCCTGCCTCCCTCCCCTCCCCCAGGGGAGCACAGCCCGCCTCTCTTCCCCTGGCGGGCACCCTCTGACCCATGGGCCCCTCCACTCCTTTCTGTGGGTGGGCCTGGCCCTGCCCTTCCAACCCATGAAAGCTGATGCCATGGATCTACAAGCAGGCATGAAGTCGCAGACCATGGTGCCACTAATCTACAGGCAGGTGCCACCCCCGTTGGTGCTGACAGCAAGTGGAAAGTGACTGTGCAGTGGCTTGAATGCTAGTTTGGGGGCACTGGCCCAGTTCAGACTGCAGGGCCCAGAGGTCTGTGGCATCAGCAGCTCAGCTCTGAGGCACCCCCTTCCCACTGTAGGTTTCCACAGGACGTGATCACGTACTCGATTGACAAGCAGTTTCTGTGGGGGCAGAGCCTGTTGGTGACACCCGTGCTGGAGCCTGGAGTGGACTCTGTGATTGGCTACTTCCCCAGAGGGGTGTGGTACGATTACTACTCGGTAAGGAGCAGTGCATGCTGGGAGGCGGGGCAAGGTGGATTTGTGCCTTCCCCTACCCAAGGGGTCTGGAGACCCCAGCTGCAAATGGCCCCTCACCTGACAGAGCCCTGCAGCCTGTGAAACTAACCGGGTTGCTGTCTGTGTCAGAAATCAGAGCAGGCGTGGGTCCCTGTGCCAGAGGGGATGGGGAGGGAGTGGGGCAGGAGTGGCCAGTGCACCTCCGACCTGCCCTGCCTGTCAATCTGCTCTTCCCTGGGATGGGAGCTCACCATAGCCTCCTGTCCTGTCCTCTGGGCTTGGCCATTGAGGAGAGCAGGAATCAGAGGGTCGGAGAAAGTCCTTCCCAGTCACCCACAGACCAGCAGGTGGACACCACTGCCACCATCAGAGACTGCAGGAAAGGGTTTTGGCCACGGCCTCATTTCTGAGCATGCCCTCCTGCCCTGTGTGTGTCTGTGCTCCCGCTTCTGTGCTGCCTCTGCTCCGTGCTTCTGCCTCCGTGCTCCCCCCTGTGTGTGTCTGAGCCCCGGGCTGGTGCCCGTGGTCTGTGCTCTCCCTGCTCCGCATGCCTGTGTCTGTGCTCCCCTGGATTGGTGTCCTGCCCTGCGTGTGGTGGGTGTGGGGTGCGCCAGTGCGCATGGCCTGTGCTGTGTACGAGTCCCAGGGCCTGTGGCCTGCTCTCCCCCCTGCTGCCTGTGTGTGGTGGATATGGGCCTGGCTGGTGCCCATGGCCTCAGGGGGTGGTTCTCCAGACCCGTGGGCAGATGGCCTCTCCCTCTTAACCACCCTGCTGCCCACACCCCGTGTGTCTGTCGCTGCCTCTGCAGGGCTCCTTTCTGAACAGCAGTGGGGAGAGCCTGAAGATGGCTGCTCCGCTGGACCACATCAACCTGCACATCCGGGAGGGCGCCATTCTCCCCACCCAGGTGAGACTGCTCCCACTGCTGCATCTGGAGCACAGGAATAACCCTCGTCCCACACTCCAGATCCCTACATCTGGCTGCCTGCTGCCTGGCTCCGGGACATGTCAGTCGCTCGCCCTGCCCAGGAGGCGCAGGACTGTCTGCAGTACCGGGAGGCTGCCCTGACTGGGCTGGTCTCCGTGCTGCAGCCGAGGAGGTGACGCTCCTCAGGGGTCTGGGTCAGGAGCTTTCCTGAGATGCCTCCCTTGGCACAAACGGGTGGGAGGGCGGGGGAAGGATCTGTGCTCTCTAGGTCATTGTCTTCACTCCGTGGTGTATTCACTGCTATGGCCTGCCCCATGCCTGGTCCTCCACACCTGGAGCCCTCAGCGGGGCGCCTGGTCTCAGCAGTTGGTCTCTTGAACCCCAGAAACCCGGGAGCACCAGCTGGGTGAGCAGCGGGAACCCCCTGCGCCTGATCGCGGCCCTGTCCCAGAATGCCAGCGCCTGGGGGGACCTCTTCTGGGATGACGGCGAGAGCCTGGACACCTTTGAGAGGGGTGACTACTCCTACCTGGTGTTCAACGTCACGCAGGTAGGGGGCCCCCGCCTCGGGGGTGGAATGTGCTGCCCTCCCACCCCCCAGAGCCACAGGGCTGCTCTGGCCCCAGACAGCTGGAGCTGCCTGGCCCATTGTGGGAGTGCAGATCCTCCTGCCTGAATGGGGCTATGGTGTGGACTCGGGTCTCTGGACCTGGCCAGCTGGGGGAGCTGGGATCAGGGCCTGTGGCTGGTGCCCTCTGCTGGTGAGTGCTGGGCTCAGTGTGCTTGTCTCAGTACCTGGGGTTGGGGGCCAGAGCAGCTGCAATTGCACATGTGGGGGCAGGGACTGTGTGATAGCCAGGCCGTGGCCAACAGGAGCAGTGGAGGGCTGGGGCTGCCCTTGGGCGTGGGGGCGGGTGCTGTAGACGTGGCTACCGGTGCCCACGTAGTCTGGGCACCAGCAGGCCCCACCTCTCGGCATCTCGCCTAGAATGTCTTCACCTCCACTGTCCTTCACGCCAACGTGGAAGCCACCTACATCACTGTGGATGTGCTGAGTGTCTATGGGGTCCGGGAGAAGCCCAGCAGAGTCACTGTCAACGGCAAAGAGAATCCCTTCTCCTACCTGGACAACCAGGTAACCCAGCCCCCGCCAGCGCCTGGTATATCCCTCCCCTGCCCAGCGATGACCGGCTCCTTCCCCCGTCAGCGCCCCATGTGCCCTCTCCCGCCCAGCGATGACCGGCTCCTTCCCCAAGCCACACGCTCTGCTCTGGCTCTGGCAGGGTCACGTCTCTGTCCTGCGGTCGTGAGTTTGTTGCTCTCAGGCTCTCTCTGCCTCTGGCTGGGCCGTGCAGAAGGGCAGGCACTCCAGCCTCCTCCTCTGCCGCCCATTGGCAGCTGGCCTCACCCCGCTCTCCGAGCCTCTGGTCTGGGAGTAACCCAGAGCGCCTGGTGCTGCTCCCTGCGCTGCACTGGGCCTGTGCGCCGAGCGGAGAGAACTGGGAGATGGGAAGGGCTGTTAGTGGTTAGAGCAGGGCGGTGGGAGTCAGGACACCTGGGTTCCATTCCCATGCCCCAAGGGGATAGTGAGCTCAGCTCCTTGTTTGCACAGCACTTGGAGGTGTTCACTGAGTGGGCAGGTGCAGATGCTGAGGGTTGTTCTAGCCCATTGCCCTGCCCTGCTCTGCCCCTTAGTGCCAGTTTACTCTCCCCCCCAACCATCGGCTGTCACGTCATGGGGCAGCACGGAGCGTGCTCCAGCTGTGATGGGGGTGTGCGCCCAGCCTGGCCCGGCGCTGTGTGCTGCATGGGGCCCCCGCGTCCCACTTTGAGCTTGAGTTTCTCTCTCTACTGCAGGTTCTCACGGTGAGCGACCTCAACCTCAACCTCAGCCAGGGATTCTCCATCCGCTGGCTATGATGGCCGCACGCGCCTGGGATGGCTGAGCTGGAGCTGGGCTCTGGAGGCTTCTCCGTCCGTCCGTGTGTCTGTGTGGGGGGTGGGGATAGAGGTGTGCTTCTGTGCATCCGTGTGCATGCGCGCACACGCCAAGGCCCCGGCTGTGGGGTGCCGCTCTGGCTGGCTCTGTGTCCCAGCTCAGGGCTGCCTCCCTCCCACAGCGGTTTGGACATAGACTCTGGGTTCCACAGCTGCTTCGTGCCTGAGCCCAGCAGGGCTGCACAGCCTGCCTTTCCTGGCTCTCCCTGTCCTGCCTTCGCCTTTCCCCACGGGACTACTCCTGCAGGCCAGCGAGAGCCAAAAACTGCCCTGCCCATGCCCCCGCCCCCGAGCTCCGCCTGAAGACGCGCTCTGCCTTGGCCCTGGACGCAGGGTTTATGTTTAAAGACTCGGCTGTCCCATGCTCTGGGGGGCTGGTAAGAGGCTCTGGTCAGCGATTCTGTTCGCCTGTCTCCCGACACCAGCATACCAAGGTCTCCTGTGCCCCGGCTTTCACACTCTGCTGGCACGGTGCAACCCTGAGGGCGTCAGCGTGCTGGGGTGGGGCGTGTGCTGTGCAGTACTGCAGCACACGGGGGGTGGGAAGGGAAGCACTGCTGGCAGTGCCAGCGTACACAGGGCTCCATGGGGGCCCTGGGTCTCCACCCCTCGGCCCACCAGACCCACATGGCACCGCGGGAGCAGCCTCAGCGCTAGCGACAGTAGTGGGATTTTCAGAAGGAAGCTGAGAGCCGTCCAGAGCCGGGTCTGGCTGTGACGTGGGTGTCAGTGCTGGGAGAGGTTAGGGAAAGACCCCTGACTGCTCCTCTTGGTGCTGCTCTGTCTGAGATGAATAAAGGCAAGTGGAGGTGGCTGCTGTCTGGCTGTTGTTTCTGGGGCAGGGTGAGTCTGTCCTGGCATTCACTGCACACACTACCTGCCTGCAGTGTCCCCGCCAGGCCAGGCTGTGTCCATGCCATGATGGAGACCTGTTCACTTCCCTGTTCCCGTGGCCTCCCCTCCTGCCCCCTTTGGTGTGTCCTTTCCACCTGTTGTGTGCAGGGAGGGCCCAAGCCCTCTCCCCATCACACTGCTATTTTTAGCCTGCTCGCTGGAACAGAGCTAGCACCTGTAGGTCTACCAGAGCTGGGAACGACACCCTAGCCCACCCCAGAGCTAAGCTCCTCTGTAAACTGGGGACAACAGCACTGCCCTGCCTCCCAGCAGGGAGGGGGACTGAGGATTGAGCATCTCACAGTGGCTAATGGGTCTACTCTTATGGGGGGGTCAGGGGTGGCTCCAGGCACCACCATGCCAAGCACGTGCCTGGGGCGGCAAGCCATGGGGGGCGCTCTGCCGGTCGCCGCGAGGGCGGCAGGCAGGCTGCCTTTGGCGGCTTGCCTGCGGAGGGTCTGCAATCCGTGGGACTGGGGACCTCCCACAGGCAAGTGCTTGGGGCGGCAAAATGCCTAGAGCTGCCCCTGGGCGGGGGTGGCTCTGGCTGCAGTGGTGCAGCTGGTGCTGGGCCATGCAGGGGCTCCCTGGCCCCCGCTGCTGTCCTGCCCGGTCTCAGGTGGGCGCCCTGGGAGGACCCCCCCATCCAGGTCCTGTGGCTTGGAGCTGCCCAGCACCGGGTGGCGCTGCAGAGCTGGCGGGTGGGAGCTGTCCCGGGCTCGCGGCCAGGCGAGGTGTAGGTCACTGCTCTGGCCACCAGGTGTCATCACCTACGCGCCGCCCTTGTGTGTGTGACGGGTGGGGGAGGGGGGCGGTTAGTGGCTGCGGATGCAGCTCCCGCTGCTGGACGCTTGAGGGCGACGCGCGGGTACCGTTCTCCCGTCACGCCGCCAGGTGGCGCCCAGCCCTGCCCGGAGCCTTTGAGTCGTCGGACAGGGGCAGGCTCCGTTTTGGTTCCGGGTCACTCACAGGGCGACAGTGGCCGTTTCTGGTTCCGGTGTCAGCGGGCCCGGCTTTGAGCGGTAGGTGGGTGCAGCCCGGGTCCCGTCCCCCCACCCTCCTCCGGGGTCAGCGCGAGGCGGGGCGGGTGAATGGCGGGGGGAGGGGCTGGGATGGGGGCGGTGAATGCCGGGGGGGCCGGGTGAGTAGCGAGGGGGCGGCGCGGGCGGAGCGGGGGTTGGACGAGTGGCGGGTGGTTTAGCTGGGGGGGGTTGGATGAGTGGCGGGGGGGGTGGTTTAGGTGGGGGGGGTGGATGAGTGGCGGGGGGAGGGGTTGGATGAGTGGCGGGGGGAGGGGGTGGTTTAGCGGAGGGGGTTGGATGAGTGGCGGGGGGGGGGGGTGGTTTAGCTGGGGGGGTTGGACGAGTGGCGGGGGGAGGGGGTGGTTTAGCTGGGGGGGGTTGGATGAGTGGCGGGGGGAGGGGGTGGTTTAGCTGGGGGGGGTTGGATGAGTGGCGGGGGGAGGGGGTGGTTTAGCTGGGGGGGTTGGATGAGTGGCGGGGGGAGGGGGTGGTTTAGCTGGGGGGGTTGGATGAGTGGCGGGGGGAGGGGGTGGTTTAGCTGGGGGCGGTTGGATGAGTGGCGGGGGGAGGGGGTGGTTTAGCTGGGGGTGTTGGATGAGTGGTGGGGGGAGAGGGTGGTTTAGCTGGGGGGCGTTGGATGAGTGGCGGGGGGCGCGAGGCGGCAGCGAATGGCGGGTTAGCTGGGGAGGGCGAGGGCCGAGGCTTACGGGGAGGGGGGTTGGGTGAGTGGCGGGGGGGGGCACGAGGGGATGGCGAATGGCGGGGGGGCGGGTTAGCTGGGGGGGGCGGTGAGGCTGTATCAGGCACGGCCTCGCCCCCTGCCCATCCCATGTCTCCTCTCCCGGACCCTGCAGGTGACGCTGTGGCGCGGAGGCTCCGGTGGCATGAATCGCCCGAAGCCGGCCACGGTTCGCCGGCCCAGCGCGGTGCCCAAGCCCTCGGGTGAGTCCCAGCCGCTGGCAGCGGAGGGCTGCGAGAGGGGACGGGCAGGCCGTGCTCCCGGGGCAGCCTGGGAAGAGCCTGAGGCTCCCGGCGTGGTGGAGCCTGCGTTGAGTGGGACCATTAGCCACTAGCTTGGGAGGGAGAAGAGGAGGCTCTTATGGTGCCCTGAGCCTGGCCAGCTGGCTGGTGCTCAGTGGGGTTGTTGGTGCCCATCCCCCAGGCCACCCAGTAGGGCTGGCAGCTGCTTGTGAGCCCTGCCCCCTGGTGCCAGCCTCCAAGCGAAATCTGCCTTGGCTTTGTCTCTGCATTGCTTTGTCCTAAGGCCTGGGGTGCCCAAGGCACTGGGTAGGTTTGTGGCTCAAGAGAGGTAATGGAGACTTCTGACTTTGTGGTCTCATCTCTGTTTTCCTTTTGTAGCTCATCCTCCGCCAGGAGATTTTATCGCCTTGGGGTCGAAAGGCCAAGCCAATGACTCTAAAGCTGCTGTCACACTCCTCAAGCCAGCGCCAGCTGGATTGCCCTCTGAGCGTAAACGGGAGGGGTCCGCTTCTTTATCTAGTGCATCCAGCCTGACGGGATTGACCAAACGCCCCAAACTCTGCTCCACGCCTCCCCTGAGTGCCCTGGGACGTTTGGCAGAGGCTGCAGTGGCTGAGAAACGGGCCATTTCACCCTCCATAAAGGAACCGTCTGTGATTCCAATTGAAGGTAAAGCAACATTCTGGTTTCTGCTCGGAGTTGTGTAGGGTGACCAGATGTCCTGATTTTATAGGGACAGTCCCAATTTTGGGGGCTTTTTCTTATATAGGCACCTATTACCCCCCTGGTCCCGATTTTTTACACTTGCTGTCTGGTTACCCTGGAGTTGTGTGATTGTGTGACGGGGGGTATAGTAGCATCCAGCTCTTCTACGCAGCATTTGCGCTGAGGAACCTTTTTGCTGGGGTCTGTATGCTGGTGCTTGTGGAATTCCTCCCCAGTGATGCCACTGTTGGCATAAGGCTCATGGGGGAGTGTAGCACTAGCATTCTCCTGTGTTCAGTGCAAAGCAGGTTTCTCACCCTGACATTGTAGTGCCGGGCGGGATTCCCTCTCCTGAACACCTTCTCTCATCCTTCCCCCATCTGGGCATTGTGTTTTGCTTTTGGCCCTGCTTCTTTTCCCTCTCTGCTGCTCCATCTAGTTTTTCACTTCAGGTGAATGTCCAATACTAGCACTTGAAAGGTCTCTTCCTTGGGAAGTCATTGTCCCCATGTTATAGCTCTTTACCTCTTTTTGTGAAACTAATGTGTGGGGGAGGGGGCAACTGTGCATTTTAATGAAAGCTCTGGGGGCCTGCCTGTTGTTTTGTAGAATGTCTTTCCGCTCCCTGGTGTTCGATACAATAATGGGGTTAAATTCTAGCAGAAAGAAAGAGAGACAAAGTGAGAGAGATCAAGGAATCCAAGCAAAAGGGGACAGGAGTCTTCAGCAGAGCTTTCATGGGTGGGGGAAAAGACTCTGTTCAGTCTCCCAGGGCACGTCTTTGCTGCATGGGGATCAGTATTGACAGCTGTTTGTCTGTGATTGCAGTTGTCCCCACGGTGCTGGTGGATGAGATTGAAGCCGCTGAGGCAGAGGGCAATGATGACCGCATTGAGGGGGTGCTGTGTGGAGCTGCCAAGCAACTGAAAATGAACAGAGCCAAGCCTGACCCCACGTTGTACTTGAGTCTGATGTATCTGGCAAAAATCAAACCCAATATATTTGCTACCGAGGGGGTTATTGAGGTGAGACTGTGTTTATTTTGGTTAACAAGTGTGATGAGATGTCACTTCACTGTGCTGTCAACATCTGAGCACCATGGGCTCCCGACACTGACATACTAGTGCTGGGATTGGCTCTGTGAGCCTCTGAGCACAGTGGCATTGCCCTGGTGCCAGGAATTGGGCTGAATGAATGTAACTGTGAACTGTATGGTGGGTTCCTCTGTGCCTTCCTTCTCTCAACTCTTTACTGTGACTGGGTTCTGGGGGGATGCCATCTGGAACTGAGGTACAGCTGAGCCCTCTGTCTCACCAATCTAGGTTCCCTCTTGCACTGTGACGTTGAGACAAACTGCAAACCCCTCCAAGCCTGCACTCTCACCAACCTCCACAGGCAGGAACCACACCCAACTGTGTTCATGAATGCTCTGGCCAGTCACTCATGAACCCACAATAGAGAGGCTACAGTCAAAATACTCCCAGCTCCCCAGCCTAAGACCCAGAGCTCTACCATCCTGCCCTGGTCAAAACCCAGCCAGTCTGAATTTGTAACTCAGTCTGCCACTTCTGCAAAGGAAAGTGGACGTGCATCGACTCTTGTTCCTGAGCTGAGATTTATCCTCTTTGCACTTCAAGCAACACACAGTGTTTTGGGTAAAATATAAAACAGATTTAGTAACTAGAGAAGGATAGCTTTTCAGTCATTATGAATGATAGCAAACAGATCAAAGTAGATTACCAGAAGAAATAACACAAAACGCAAACTGAGTCTATAGTATTAGATAGGGTCTGAATCAGTAATCTCTCACCCTGACGGATGATACAAGCCGTCCACCAAGTTTCCGTACACAGGCTAGAAATCCCTTTAGTCTGGGAGTAGCACTTCCCCCTGCAGTTCAGTCCTTTTCCTCCGGTACTTTCAGGTGTGTTGTTGTAGGGAGAGTGAGGTGCAGTCATGAGGTCATTTTCCCCTTTTATACCTTCTTCCAATTTGGTGGAAAGCTCTTTTGCTGTGACCTGGGTCAAACAGTTCCCATTGTGTAGTGCTATCATTGAGAGGTTTCTGTTGTACACAGTTCCTGGGGTAATCATTGTGCTTGTGTGTATTTTCTCAATAAGCCATTAACATTGTTTGGACTTTCTGTTGTTCTACCTGAAAGGCTACTTGTGGGTGTTCTCTACCTCGCTACATGTTTCAGTAGAACATACAGAGGCAAACTTCATAACTTCACATACAGTGATAGCACATACAATCCAACGAGACATTGTCTAGCAGATCAAGACTTTTAGAATGATACTTAGCAAGGCATACTTTGTACTAAACGTAGCCTAATTGTAGGTCAGTGGTGAATAAGGGGGTGCCAGGGTGTCACACCTCCCCCCTTAGTTTACTGCAGGAGTGTTAGTCACCTAAGGCCTAAGGTTCTCTTTAGGTTTTGACTGTACAACTCCCAAGTGTTACTGAACATTGTAGTGTCACCCACAGGTGTTCCCTTGTGTTAATCTTTTGAAGGATTGATTCTTGTCTGACATCTTCCAGGCACTGTGCAGCCTCCTCCGGAGGGATGCCTCCATCAACTTCAAAGCCAAAGGGAACAGCCTGGTGTCCGTCTTGGCCTGTAACCTTCTTATGGCGGCTTACGAGGAGGATGAGAACTGGCCAGAGATCTTTGTCAAGGTACATGGTAGCTATGGAGAGAGCAGTCCCACTGGGTGATGCCATGGTGGGCGGGGCAAGAGGAGCAGGCCAATGTCATTGTGCTTGTCACCATGTATGGGAGGGCAGGGTGAGGTTGGAGAGGAGCAGAGGCCTTGTTGCTGCTACCCTGTGATGCTGTAGAGGGGAGAGTGGGGCATTGCTGTGGGGAGATTGAGGTGGGGGCAGATATGCAACAGGATCAGTGGCTGTGTTGGAAGATTGTGGGAGATGAAGTCCCTGTTTCTCAAACAAAGGTCTGCAGCTCGGTTTTCATTCAACACTGAAATGCTGCTGCCTCCCCTGCCTCTCTCTAGCTTTCCTATTCTCCCTTCTGAGATACGCTGCCACCCCTGATTGTGCATCCTTGTGCAGTAGTGTTCCTGGATGTGAGGCTTGATCTCTGGGTCTAAAAGCATGAGATTCTGCAGTTAAAGCTACAGAGCTGTTAGTTCAGCAGCAGTAGCTGACTTAAATATTTTGAAGTGATCTAGCTATGAAAGTGGGGAGACTCACAGCTTTGGGGAAGAAAGATTTCCCAGTGGTTAGGATACTAGCCTGGGGTTCGGATACCTGGATTCAGTTCCCTGTCCCCTCACAAGTTCCCTGTGTGACCTTGGCCGAGTCTCTCTGGGCCTCAGTTCCCCATCATGCAACAGGGATAATAGCCCTGCCCTACTTTACAGGGCAGTGGGGAGGATAAATACGTGGAAGGTTGTGAGGTGCGCACCTATCTCGGTGACCGGGCCATGGAAGGACTGAAGATGGATAGATGTCAGCATTGCTCCCATTTATACTCTGCTTCTTGCCCTCCGGCAGGTTTACATTGAGGACTCGCTTGGAGAGCGCATCTGGGTGGACAGCCCTCACTGCAAGACATTTGTGGATAACATCCAGACAGCCTTCAGTACAAAGATGCCCCCGAAGAGCATGCTGTTACATGGGGAAGTTGGCCGCAGTGGAGGTGATCTTAGTGCAGGTAAGGAGGTGCCTGGGCAATGGAGCCGAGGTGGTTCAGAAAATCGGAGCCCTAGAGATATTTTTAGCTTGATAGTCTAGTAACAGCTCATCAGAGGGGATCCCAGTTAGGGCTTACACAGTTTGGGCAGCACGCTCCTATTTGGTGGGATGGGGCACTTCTCATTGCTCTCTAGTGCCCACTCCTCCCCTTGAGAGATGCAAGGACCACCGGGGAAGGAGGTCACTTTTGGGGAGGAATGGATGGGATTTGAGTGCTCCTAGAAGTACTGCAATGCCCTGAAAGATCCACCTAGAAGATTGTGGGGAAAGCAGTGACAAGGTGTGGCTGAACACCAGTGCAAGAGCACTGGTAAGAGGACTTCTGGGGAGGAAGCTGTTGCGGGGAGCTACGTGAAGCAGAATCCCTCAGTGCTGGTGAAAGGTCTCTTGGAAGGGGTGTTGCTGAGGAGTTGTTACATCCATTCATGATTGTGTGTTGGTCTGTCTGTCTGTAGGGAGCAGCCCCCACCCTGCCATGGCAGAGGAGGAAGACAGCCAGAGTGAGCTGCTGATTGCAGAGGAGAAGATGAGTCCAGAGCAGGAGGGACAGCTTATGCCCAGGTACAGTGCCCCTTCCCTCCCCAATCACTGAGCCTTTTGGCATTGCAGCTGTCTGTGCAGACTCCTAATCCAGAAACCACTCTCGCAAAGCTTATAGCGTCCCCCAACCAGCTCTCCTATGGCACACCCTAGAGAGAGAGTCTCCCCCAGATACAGCCCAGTGACATTGGAATGGTTTGTGCCAACTCCTGGAGATCAGAGTGTTTTGTTGTCCGTGCTGTTGAGTGGCCTGTGCTCTCCAGGGCTTGGTTATGTGTGGGAGGTTTTACAGCAGGTAAAGGAAGAGTTTGGACATGAGCAAACCTGGGATTATTGTGCCCAGATATGAAGACCTCGCAGAGAGTGTGGAAGAGTATGTCTTGGACATGCTACGGGACCAGCTCAACCGGCGCCAGCCAATGGATAACGTCTCCAGGAACCTCCTTCGACTGCTGACGGCTACTTGTGGCTATAAAGAGGTCCGGCTGATGGCTGTTCAGAGGCTTGAGATGTGGTTGCAGAACCCAAAGGTAAGAATGTTGGAGGCATTTTCTCCTGACCATTGAGGCTGTAATTACACTTTAACTAGTCTGGAGGCCAGGCCAGTAGGATCAGGAATTTCTGATTTTGTCTGTGATAGCAGTTGGTTGTTGACTCTTTCTGGTCTTGTTGTGTAGCTGACCAGACCAGCCCAGGACTTGCTAATGTCAGTCTGTATGAACTGCAACACACATGGCTCTGAGGACATGGAGGTCATTTCCAACCTGATCAAAATCCGTCTCAAACCCAAAGTCCTTCTCAACCACTACATGCTGTGTGTCAGGTAAGCAAGTTAATGGGAGCGTGTGACAGTCTGAATGCAGTACAGTGTTTGCAAAGGGGCCCAGCTTCTGTTTAAAGAACTGGAAGGGAGGGCTGGTTCAATGCAGTCTCTTAGAATCCCCTCTTGAGGGCATGTGGAGTTCTGAGTGTCACCAAGTGATTGATTGGCAGACAGTCCTTTCTCTCTGCTGGAGGACGTGGTGCCTTCCCTTCTTGTCACACTGTCTTTCTTACGTGAGCTGAGAGACTAGAACTGTATGCCCAATAGTAAGAAATCCCTGGTCCACG
This sequence comes from Mauremys mutica, assembly GCF_020497125.1. Classification (NCBI taxonomy): domain Eukaryota; kingdom Metazoa; phylum Chordata; order Testudines; family Geoemydidae; genus Mauremys; species Mauremys mutica. The sequence goes on along the minus strand of NC_059082.1, from coordinate 74,362,878 downwards.
GGATGCTCTGCTAACTCTGGATTCCCCTTGCAGGGAGCTGCTGAATGCTCACAGGGACAACCTGGGCACCATGGTCAAGTTTGTGATTTTCAATGAACTTTCAAATGCAAGAAACCCCAACAACATGCAGATTCTGTACACAGTGCTACAGCACAGCTCCGAGCTAGCACCCAAGGTAGGGACCGTAGCCTTGCAGGTGGTGTGTATGTGTGATCAGAACATACCTGCGGTGGAGAGTGGCTGAACTCAATCTTTATTTTAATGGAGTCTCCCCAACTGCGTGGGTATTTCCTTTGGTTTGGAAATCTGTGTACAGTGTTTGTCTGAAACAAATGTGCACGGGCATTGTCAGACTCTTGAACCCTTTGGGTATGTGCCTTTGTAATCGGTGGTGCTGTCGTCTTCAGGAGAAACCCCCCCAATTGTGGCTGTCCCATTAGAGCTCCCCAGTGAATTTATTCAGGCCTTGGTGTAGCGATAACGCCAGCAGGGACTCGGTGTGTCTAGTCTCTGTCCATGGATGTTGGTGCTGAATATTGGGCACTAAAGGGCTTCTCTTTTGTGGCCTCAGTTCCTGGCGATGGTGTTCCAGGATCTGCTGACTAATAAGGATGATTACCTGCGGGCCTCGCGGGCGCTGCTGCGAGAGATCATCAAGCAGACGAAACATGAGATCAACTTCCAGGCTTTCTGCTTGGGGCTCATGCAGGAGCGGAAGGAGGCCCAATATACAGACATGGAATTCAAGGTACCACCTCAGCTTGCCGTACCACCTCTGCTTCTCATCCCAGCACCCCAACTGGTGTCCTGAGGGACTCTGTGGCATTCTCCCTTCTCCGATGGCTTGACCCCTCCATGCAGTGCTCTCTCCCTTCTATTCGACGTGACTTACCTGCTCTCTTCTCTTGCTTATTTCCCCTATGACATTGCTCAGGGGGACATGCTTCGTCCCCTTTCCTCCTTGTCTGTATAGCTTGGCTATTGCTTCTTGCAGTTTAGTGGCCACGTTCCAGTCCCTCTTCCCTGTCCACACTGTTTAGACTTACAAGCCTTCCTTCCTGTCTCAATACCCCCTCACTGACACTCCTGCATTGCCTCTGCATCCTGCATGATTTTACAGCCATCTCTGGCAGCGGGTGCACCTTTGGATGATGGGCACTCCTCCTCCAGATGCAACTGGGATATCAACGGTAGTGATCTTTTTTTTTAGGAGCGGTTTGTCATCCACATAACTGACCTGCTGGCTGTCTCCATGATGCTCGGCATCACGGCTCAGGTGAAGGAGGCTGGGATTGCATGGGACAAAGGAGAGAAAAAGAGTAAGCCTCCTAACCTGGATTCATTTGAACGTCGGACATGTGGGGTAGCGAACATCCAGAAGTGCTGGCGGGGAGTAGTGAGGCTGTCGGAGAGGATCCCTAGAATCCTGGCTGGTGGAGTTGGGGTGTGATGGGCCACATCTTAAGAAATCTACCAGCTGGATGCACAGTCAACACTGGGAATCACTCAGAGCAGAGGTGCTTGTAATAGCCATAGAAAACAGTGGCAGGAAGACCTGTACTAGGAGGGGGAAAGGGAGACTAAGTTGGTGTGGGGAGGACAGTTCAGAAACCTGGCTTTTGTATGATGGAGCAGCTGTGAAAATTATAAAATATCTGAGAGCCAACTATTTGGACTAACAGGAAAGCTGCTGCCTGTACGTGTCCTTGTCTCAGCCCTGCATTTCTGCTCAAATGTCCCAGGGTTTATTCTAGTTCCCAAGGGTGGTTCCAGAAAGCCCCCTCTGCTACCAAATGTGTAGTGGTGGGTGCTGATGGTTAGCTGGTCTAGTGTGCTGGGCCTCTCGCCAGGTTAGTCACTGCTGACTCCCTGGAGTCATCTGCTGGTGAGATGGCTGTTCATAACAGCCACCCCCCCCAGCTTCCCAGGGGGCTGTGAAATCCTGACCTGAGTGTATGTCTGTTTCAGACTTGGAGGTGCTGCGTTCCTTCCAGAACCAGATTGCCGCCATCCAGCGCGATGCTGTCTGGTGGCTCCACACAGTGGTTCCATCTATCAGCAAACTGGCTCCAAAGGACTACGTGCACTGGTATGAGGTTCTGTTGAATGGAGCGGTTCCTAGCAAACCTGCTCTGGAAACACCCCCACGCCCCCAAGCTGCATCACTGACTCTACTAAACATGCTACATAGAGAGAGTGCGTGTGCTCCTGAGAGCAACTGGAGTGTCGCCCCCCACCCCAACAGCCAAGCAGCAGGAACGCTCTGCCCTGGCGGTAGGGAGATGGATTTGCTTTCCCTTCGGGATTTCACATGCACTTCTGTACAAACTTTAATGCCAAAGGCTTTAGATAGTATTTCCACAGTATTCACATTCCAATTATGCTGTCAAGGAAACAGCCCCTTTGGCCCTGTGTTTTGATCTGATCTGATAATGGAGGGAAAGGTACCTAGACAGGAAGTTCTTGAACAGAGTGGAGACCAGATAGAGCTCTGTCTCCGAGACTTTCTGCCCTTGTACTACAGGGGATTAGATGGTTTGAGGCATTGGTAATGGGACCAAAAGATCAGTCAGATCAGCCGAGGTCGGTAATAACTGAAATCTGTTCCCACCTGATGGCTATCGGGGTCTCCTTGGAAGTACTGAAGACAGCGTGCATATTGCACCACCTATCGCCATTACAATTGGTACTAACTGTTCCCCTGGTTAGTCTTGGCAGAACTTTCCTCTTGCCTGGGGAGGGAGTCCTTCCGGGTCAGGGTTGGGGCACGTTAGCAGTGTGGGGAGGCTCACCTGGCTGCTGCCTGTATCGTATATTCTTCTGTGGATTGTATTGTGCTCCAGCCCCCAGGGCTCTCAGTTCACACACCGGGGAAAGGTGTACTGGGTTTCAACGAGAGTTGAGAGTTTAGTATTGTTTCTCTCTGCAGTCTCCACAAGGTGCTGTTCACGGAGCAGCCAGAGACCTACTACAAATGGGACAACTGGCCCCCTGAGAGCGACCGCAAGTAAGTGCATGCACCTCGCTTGCAATTGGGTTTCCATGGGCAGAGCTGTGGCAGCAAGGAGAGGAGAAATCAGACATTTCTGGTGCTTAACTAAGCTCCCCATACCTCTGTCTTGGAGACTTCTGCTCTGCTGAGGTTTTCATTGTCCCTGTCGGTTCTCACAGAAGATGGGGGTTTCTCCAGTCTTCACCTGCCCCTCTTCCTCCTCCCCCCATCCCCACACTGGTTGGTACTTTGGCTGCAGGGAGAATGGCCCTGCATTGTGTGTGGTGCGCTGTGGAGCTGAAGCCTGCTTGTCTGAGTCTGTAAAATTCAATTGCAGGGGGCAAACTAAACCATGTTCTGGAAGGGGGCTTGTTCTCGTATGTGACTAAGCTGGGGGATGCGAGCATTTTCCTTGGCGTTAACATGGGCTATTGTGGCTCTCCTCTGCTCTCACTGGTTCCATGTTCAAGCAATACGAACCCAGCCCCAGGCTGCAATCAGGAAAGGTTACCCTTTCTTTGGGCAGTGGGTCACTGCCTTCTTTCTATTTCTCATTCCCAGCTTCTTCCTGCGCCTCTGCTCTGAGGTGCCTATCCTTGAAGACACGCTCATGCGGATCCTTGTCATTGGTTTGTCACGGTCACCCCTCGGCCCTGCCGATGCCATGGAGCTTGCTGACCACTTGGTGAAGCGGGCGGCGGCTGTGCAAGCAGACGGTAGGAATGCTGCGCAGGGCTGTGTGAAAATGATTTGGTGACATAGCAATTCCTGCCCTGTTGAGAGCAGGTAGCCTGTCACACTCCTGTCCCTCCTCGACGCAGCTCTGAGTGCTCCAGTGCACGTGTACCACTGCTCCCCCGATATACCTCAGAATGGTTGGAGCAGATAGTAAGTCCATGTGCATTAGACTGGGGAAGAACGTTTTGATCTAGTTGTTGAAGCACACGACTAGGAGCCAGGAACTTTCTGCCACTGGCTCTCTCTCTGTCTTTGGGCAAGTCACTCATCTCCCTGCCACCGCAAAATTGAGCTAAACACACCTCCACAGTGGGTTGTTATTTGCTAATTACTGGCTGTATAAGGACTAAGTAGTGTGATCGTTATTACCCAGAGAAAACTAACGTTTTTACAGTCTAACACTTATGTAGAGCATAAAAGTCAATTTAAAATATTCTAAACCCTAAAAAAAGAAAAAAAGAGTTAAGGTGATTGACTAAAGTATTCTTTTGGACTTGCAGCTTATATTCAGTATTGACTTGTGACAGATCACCTTCACAAATCACCTGGCCAAGCAGGTGTAGTTACGAACTCTGTCAGTGTGGCTATCACTCAGACTAATATAACCATGTGATTTGAGCTGTATGTGTTGATTGCAAGTGTGTCTGGGACAGAGTTGAGGGTGGTGTCATAGCATGTCTCTAAAGCACATAGCATACTCTGGGCATTGAGCAGTAAACATACAAGTCTAAAAAGTGGAAAAACTAGACTCTGTTGTTAGACACACCAATGAAAATGTGGTCAGTCACAAGGTATTAATGCTCTAAATGCTGCATCATTTCAAGTGTTGAAACAGTTGTTTGTAAGTTAGAGGGGCCCAGAACGGTCAGACAGCAGACCTGGATTGAAAAAGGGCATTTTTCACTTCTCTGAACTCCTAAACTACTGAACGGATTTACTGTTAATTTTCTTCTAAATCTGTTCCCTAGAAGTAAATAGTGCAGTGCTTGTTAGGTTTGAAAAATGTTTTTCCTAATCAAAGAACTTAAAACTCATCTTTAGCTGAAAAACTCAATATATATTTAATTATAGAGCTGTTCCTGATCCTGATTTCTTCATAAACATTGATTGTTCCCAAAGCCTGTGATAGTAGAATAATTTGAGGTTAGCCTTTCAGTACAGCTTATTAACATGTTTCCTTACGCACTATCAGCCAAGTACTCACGTCTATAACCTGTTTGTTCTCTTCCCACTTTAGATGTAGAGGTCCTGAGGGTGGAGAGAATCCAACTGATTGATGCAGTCTTAAATCTGTGTACTTATCATCATCCGGAGAACATCCAGCTTCCCCCAGGGTAAGGCTTGTAGATGCACAACTCTTAGTTGCAACGTTCTAGTCCCTGCTCACCTTGTTTCCGAGAGTACTGGAACCCTTCCCTAGAATAAGCTGGTAATAATGTCTTGATCTGGTGGGAATTTCTGGGGAGCAGAGGGTGGGATCTGTACCTTGGAGCTGATTCCCAGTGACTGGGCTTGGTAGGGACTTTCCTCTGGAGAAGCTCTGACATTTATGTCTGTGTGGGTATTTGCAGCTGATCCTTCCAGGTCCCTGTGCACACTCTCTTGAGAAGGGAATTCACTTGAAATGTCTGCAGGACTCTGACAATGCTGAATGCAAACAGTGAAAAACTAAGCAGAGAAGCAACGTGTCTAGTGCAGCGGTTCTCAACCCGCGGGCCGCATGCGGCCCAATTAGCACATAACTGTGGCCCAGCTCAGCTGTGTGCTAAAGGCCTGCCCTCATGCAGGGGTCTGCCAGGTTCCTGGTTGCCCCGCCTCCCAGCAGGGTCGGTGTCAGGGCAGCCGGCCCACCACGCTGGTTCTGGGGTCGAGGCTGCTGGCTGGCCCCATGGGGTCTGGGTCATGTAACTGGCTAGCCAGCGCCCCGGGGTCCAGGGTCAGGATCCGGGCTGCCGCTGCCCTGCCACCTGGCCCCTGCAGCCCAGGTAACACGTGAGCCACATATGCGGCCGACAATGTGTAATAAGTTGAGAACCACTAGTCTAGTGGTTAGAACAGGCAACTCTGAATACAAATAACTTGGTTCTGCCAATGGCTTTTTCAGGTATCAGCCTCCAAATCTAGCCATCTCTACCCTCTACTGGAAGGCTTGGCCTCTCCTCCTGGTAGTGGCCGCATTCAACCCTGAAAACATTGGTGAGTTATGAGCACTTTTCAGAGCACCAGCGCAGCTGAAGTGTGTCACAGGAGGGGCTCTGCTGACTCCTGCTTTCTCAGCTGAAGATACACATGAGGATGGCTAGATTTTGTTGTTGCATCACTCCACGCTGATGCATATGCGCAGCGTAAGCAGAGCTTTGCAGGTTGTGGGCATGTCTAGAAGGAATTTGGATCAGGTGGTTAGTGGAGCATAGTGTGAGCAGGGGGCTAGTTGTGAGTGCCCCTGTTCTTTGTGTGTGTGAGGGAACGAGTCTGAGGGGGATGGGGAGGGAGTGTGGTATGCTCCGTGCACACACATCTCAGCAAATATTCTGACTGGGTGTCTAATCCCCTGACCGCCCTTTTCTCCTGGGTTGCAGGGTTGGCTGCCTGGGAGGAGTATCCCACGCTAAAGATGCTCATGGAAATGGTCATGACTAAGTGAGTGTTGTTCAGCTCTTTCCGTTTCATCCCACTCCTGAAGAGAACGGATTTCTGAACCAAGTTTGCACCTGATGGCTTCTTCCTTTCTCTGTCTGAGGGATAGCGGGGGATGAGGTTTGGCACAGAGCTTACAGAAGTGAAACCAGCTGGACAGCAGCTGTGGCTGAGCCTAGAAAGAGCGAGGGCACCTCCCTCAGCTGTCACTGATGGGCAGTGAAGCCAGGCTCTGAGAGATCAAGGGATGCATGGGACATGGCTTGTTGGAAAGGGCTTGGCTTTTCATCCACATTCAAAAGGTCCATTAGTATTTTCATGCTGTCTGGTTGAACCAAGAACACTGTGGCATTTTGACTCTTTGCTCAGTGCAGAATTTATAGCACAGAGGGTCAAATCATTTTTGTGCCTCTTCTTCACAGTAATTACTCCTATCCCCCCTGCACTCTGACGGATGAGGAGACCCGCACAGAGATGATTAATCGTGAGCTCCAAATATCCCAGCGGGAAAAGCAGGAGATTCTTGCATTTGAGGGTCATCTGGCTGCTGCATCTACAAAGCAGACTATTACAGAGAGCAGCAGCCTCTTGCTGTCCCAGCTCACCAGTCTGGACCCCCAGTGAGTAGTCTTCTCCACTCTGGTACAATCAGGGAGTTCCCACCCTTGTAGTGGCATCCTCAGACAGGAAGAAACCAAGTGGTGACTGGCCGAGGTGAGAGAGGCTTTGGTGCCTGTGTAGCGCAAATGAGATGTGCCCTCTCCATTTGGACGGCTTCCTACCCCTTCTGTCACACGTGTGGGTTTTATGCACTGATGAGTCAGTGTATGTCTGTATCTTTGTGAGAGTGGGATTAGCTGTGTGTAAGGCTCCTTGTTTCTCTGGCAGGGGCCCCCCACGCAGACCTCCACCACATGTCCTGGAGCAGGTGAAAAGCCTAAATCAGTCTCTCCGCTTAGGACACCTCCTGTGCCGCAGCCGCCACCCAGACTTTCTACTCAACATCATTCAGAGGCAGGTGGGTTTCCTGAGGATGTGAGAGACTGGAATTGGCCTCTCTTTAGCTTGGAGGAAGTATAGGAGCTGCTGCAGGGAGGTATCCCAGTAATGCAGGGGCCTGGGACCTGTGGGGGCAGAAAGCAGGAGATGAATCAGATGCAAGGAAAAGTGGCTTATTTCTCTCCCCCAGATGGGGAGGGAGGAGGAGAGAATTGCCTTCTGCTGCTTGAGAACTAATGGGAGACCCTTCTCCAGTCAGTGCAATGGTAAACGTGCAGGAGATCCTGGGTTTTCCAGCCCTTCATTGTATCTGTCCTGTTCCCTAGGCCTCGTCCCAATCAATGCCTTGGCTAGCAGACCTGGTTCAGTCCAGTGAGGGCTCCTTGGATGTTCTTCCGGTGCAATGTCTTTGTGAGTTCCTGCTGCATGATGCTGCTGATGAATCTGCCTCAGGCGAGGAAGAGGAGGAGGGAGAAAGTAAAGAGCAGCGTGCCAAGAAACGCCAGGTAAGTGGCCTCCTGGGTTGGTTGCTTCAGGTATTTGAGTGGCCTGGTTCTGATTTGATCCCATTGGACGGATACCTTCTCTTTCCAGAGACAGCAGAAGCAGAGGCAGCTGCTTGGGCGCCTGCAGGACCTGCTCTTGGGCCCCAGAGCTGATGAGCAGACCACATGTGAGGTGCTGGACTACTTCCTGCGGCGCCTCAGTTCCTCTCAGGTGGCCTCCCGAGTGCTGGCCATGAAGGTAAGAAGAACAGACAGTAACTGGTTTGGGTTTTCCAGGAATGATGGGCAGAGTCTCTCACTTAATGGCTTCAGACAGCACTTGGGCCTGGAGGGGCTTTTGAATGGGTCGGCTGTTCCTCATTTTCTGCATGCTGCCCTTTAGCTAAAGGCAAGAACCTTGCTCCGTCCTCGTTTGTCCATTTGAACTCTTCCCTCCTGTTTCCTGGACCTCACAAATGACACTGGCGCTTTGCTCTCACCTTTGCTCAGGCAGGGTTGCAGAGTCCTGTCCTTCCAAGCGAGCAGATTGTCCAGGTGAAATACAGTAAAATGTGTATTGGAGGCCACCCTTGCTGGGTAGCCTTACCTCAAGGTCTCCCTAAATGTACCAAGTTGATTGTTGCTCTGTGGTGTTTTAACACCACCTCTGTTCGGAAGCTGGTTTGTCTTTTGATGTCCTTTTGAGTATGTTCACTTAAGCTGGGATTAAGGTGCATCTCCTAAGTGTGAAGAATCTAGACTGCAGATCCTGAGGCTCTTGGGGAAATCATCTTCAGTTGTTGTCCTTGGGGTACTCCCAATAGAGTGTAAATGGGGAAACTGCTACTGACTGCAGACTTCTCTGAACATACATGGTACCACGAGGACAATAGAGAGGTGCTCTCCTCGCCTGTGTTCCATGTTGAGTGTTATCACGCTGTACAGTAGTCTGAAACCTCCCCCGGGGTAACTGTTAAGTAGAGAGATCTTTTGGTTGCTGCTAAAACACAAATGGCCAGTCCCAGTGACCCGGAGTCCATGTTTCTTTCTGTGATGCATACACATCACCTTCAGGTTGTCAGTGGATGGAATTTGAAGCTCTGTTTCCATTTTGGGGTTCTTGGTTTATGGTTCAGTATGAAAATGCTGACCCAGCTGTTGCTTTTTATATATGGGCTTTGTCCATTGTACATCTCCCTGCAGGGTCTGTCCTTGGTGCTGTCGGAAGGGGGCTTGCGTGATAGAGAGGAAAAAGAGCATCCTATGGAGGAAGATTCTGGTGACTCTGAACTCCTGCAGGGATACCAGTGGCTGCTAAGAGACCTGCCGAGGCTGCCGTTGTTTGACAGTGTTAGGGCAACTACATCTATTGCCTTGCAACAGGTAAAGTTGACTAGGAGCAACTGGAGGTATTGGGGAGGTGGGGCAGGGATAGGAATGGCCTGCTCTGAAGGCAGAGTGTTCTCTGCCCTATTGATGCTAAACTGAACCAAATGGATGTGTGTATATATTGGGATAAGGGATGTTCCCTAACTTGTTACTGCTTGTTGCTATTGTCTAATGATCACTAACTGGAAAACCTCTTGTTCCAGGCCATCCACATGGAGACCGATCCTCAGACCATCAGTGCTTATTTGGTGTACCTATCCCAGCACGCCCCCATAGAGGATCAGGGGCAGCACAATGACCTCTCTCTGGTAAGAGAAGGGATTGAGGGGTCACATGGAAACGCTGTAGCTCACACCTCTCTGCACTGTAACGACCACAGGCTCATAACTTAGAGATCTGTTATAACTGAGCCAGAGACTTCCTGTACAAACTAGCTACCTGTTAATGAGTTTAGAAGCCACACGCGGGGGTGTCTTGTTTCTTTCATGTGTCTCGCATTGGAAGTCAGACTGCACATGACTTTCTGATTTGGGAGGTGAGTAGCCATCCGCAATAGGATGGTGAATTTGAGAATATAGGTTGGTTTAAAAAAATAATAATAATAATCCCCACCCTAATAGAGCACGCAGTCTCTGGACCCAGTTGGAGAGTGTTTGCCATTAATACCTAGGTATATGATAAATGTTGGGAAATTGGGAGTGAGGCATAACATGACAAGTCGGGCACATTTTGTAGTAATCAAAGAGGAGTTCTGAATTTTTTAATATCCTTTGGCCAACCTTGGTACTTGGCATCTTCCTTTGTTCACAGATCTTAAAGGGTGCCTTGCCAGCACTTTCTTGCGTTTCGTGGGGGGTTCTGTTCTGCCTTGGTGATTTCCCCGAGGTGGGGTGTGGGTCTCCTGGAGAATCTATTGAATCGTTCTTTGCCTCCTGGGAGTCATGTGGTCTGGTCTCCAGGCTCTGTGTGCGTGTGTGCTCAGGTGTCTTAACTTACGATTGTTGTTATATTTTAACAAAAATCATGGGATCGCTGAGTCCTCTAACAACCATGACAAATCTTCCACCTGACTAAACCTGGTAACACCCCTGTGCTATAGGTGTATGGAAATTGGGATATGCCATAGCAGAGGGGGCATTGTCGGTTATAAGGAAGGAAGATGCTTTGTGCTACACCTGCTCCAGTGTTGCACACCTATTCCAAAGATTGCAGTTCCATCCATAACATCCCCGTGGCCCTTATGTGGCAAGATGGACCAGTGGATTGATCCAGGGCAGGACCAGGTGGGCAAATAGCTTTTCCAGCAGTCAGAGCTGGAGAGGACTAGGGAGTGAGGCAGGAGTGCCAGGGTGAGCCCATCTGAAGATTTTCACAGGTCTTTTCTCCCTGCAGGATGTGGCCAGGCTCATAGTGGAACGCTCCACCATCATGTCTCATCTCTTCTCAAAACTCTCGTACTGTGCTGAGTCAGAGGCAGTGCTGGTTGCTCTGCTCTCCATCTTCTCTTGCTACGTTAAGCGCATGCGCCAGAGCAAGGAAGGGGAGGAGGTGTACAGCTGGGTAAGCATCTCCCTCTATCTTCTTTGAGTCCTTCTCTTCCCTCCGGCTGTCTGCGTCTCTCTAGCTCTCCTAGCATTCATATTTCTGTGCTTTCTTTCATGGTTACTTATTTTGCTTTCCCCTCCTGTAGTCTGAGTCCCAGGATCAGGTGTTCCTTCGCTGGACTAGTGGGGAAACAGCCACCATGCACATTCTTGTGGTCCATGCGATGGTCATTCTGCTGACGCTGGGACCACCTCAAGGTTAGTAATGTGCGTTGAAACCGATTCACATGAATCACTGCTCTGAGTCATGGATGTAACTTCCTCTAGCCTTCACCATCCTGGAGAAGGAGGCAGTTGGGTCCTCACCTTGCACTGCTCAGGAAGCCAGGACACTTAGACTCGTAGACTTTAAAGTCAGAACCATCGTGATCATCTAGTGTGACTTGCCACAGAACCTCACTCACTCCTGAAATAGACCCCTCACCTCTGGCTGAGTTACTGAAATCCTCAAATCATGGTTTAAAGTCTTCAAGTTACAGAGAATCTACCATTTACTCTAGTTTAAACCTGCAAGTGACCTGTGCCCCATGCTTGAGGAATTGCCTTCTTGTGAGCCATCTCTGATATTGATTGGTACCCCCTGCAGTGTCCTCAGCTGTCTATATCAAAGCCTCTCTTCAAAGTTCTGCATACTGCTTTTACATCTTTACTAGACGCTCCAAATACCTGGCTATGTGGCATATGTGCGGAAGTAACTTGCATCCCACCCTGGTTATTGCTTCTTGGTCATGTCTAGCTCAGTGCTTGCTGTGAAACCAAGGAGCATGGACTAAGAAGTGTGACGTAGAGTTTAACATAAGAATATAAGAACGGTCATACTGGGTCAGACCAAAGGTCTATCAAGCCCAGAATCCTGTCTCTGACAGTGGCCAATGGCAGGTGCCCCAAAGGGAATGAACAGACAGGTTATCATCAAGTGTTCCATGCCTTGTCACCCAATCCCAGCTTCTGGCAAACAGAGGCTAGGGACACCATTCCTGCCCATCCTGGCAAATAGCCATTGATGGACCTATCTTCCATGAATCTATCTAGCTCCCTTTTGAACCTGGTTATAGTATTGGCCTTCACAACACCGTCTGGCAAGGAGTTCCAGAGGTTGACAGTGCGTTGCATGAAAAAAACTTTTTCTTGTTTTTGTTTTAAACCTGCTACCTATTAATTTCATTTGGTGTCTGTATTCTTCTGCGTTGCTGTTTGTTATAACTGGAGTGCCCAGGAGTGTACAAGGTACCTCGCAAACAAGGCATATATCTGCCCCAAAGAGCTTGCATTCTAAATACTAGACTAGACAACAATTCAGAGCAGCAACCAGAGGAGATTTACGGGGCAGGGAGTGCAGGGCTTACAAATTCACGTTTTTCTGGACATGTTGCGAGCCTGTTAAGATTACAAAGAAACGTATGTGTTACTTTTTTCTCTATTTGATTTAAGCACCTTGTCTCTGCTCAGCAAGTAACACAAAATAGCCTAGGAGCTGTTGGGCACATTTCAAATCCGTTGTTCAGTTCAGCGGGTTATGTTTGAAGATTGTTTTTATTGGCACCATCCAATTTTAAAGATACTGATGGGAACTCTCTTCCCCAGTGTAGCATGGGAGCCAGGCCATTTGGCATATGGCTCACATTCCTCTTACCAAATTTAAGCTTGTCTTTCGTTGCTGAAACAGGATGGTTGTTCGTGGCCTCTCAGCAAGGAAGTGACCTGGTTCATGCTGAGAAGGGTGGGGTATATCAGTATGTATAATATGCATGTGGAATAACTTTTGTAACTGTTCTTGTGTGCAGGGGAAGGTGACTTTTGCGCCTTGCTGGACATTTGGTTCCCAGAGAAGAAGCCCCTCCCCACTGCCTTTCTTGTTGACACGTCAGAGGAGGCCCTGCTGCTTCCTGACTGGCTGAAGCTGCGCATGATCCGCTCGGAGGTCCCTCGCCTAGTGGATGCAGGTGAGTGGGGCCCAAGGGACACATGCTGGGGGTTGGGTTGCCAAAGCCAATGAAAGATTTGGAAATGCTGCATTGAAACATTAGCCCATCTCCTTTTATCAGCAGTCTTCATCCCACAGGTGCTGTAGATACCTCTGGTGGGGTCCCAAGAGATGCGTGGAGGGATAGAGGGGAGTGTCTGTTGTTAGCAGATTTGAATTTCTTTCTTTGCAGCAGAGAGGCTCCAAGCACAGGCCTCTTGCCTTTCTTCACTAGGCTGTTTGCTAAAGGGCTTCCACTGCCCTCCAACAGAGACTTAGGGACTTTGGGCTAGTCCAAGTGGGGACGTGTGTGTAGACCAGTGGTTCTCAGCTCATGGGCCGCGTGCGGCCCAATCCTCACACAGCTGCGGCCCATGTGACATCCTCAGGGCTATACAGGTAGTATATATATTGTGTGGCTGCAGCCCACATAACACAGAGAGAACTGCGTATGTGGCCCACAATGGTAGATAGGTTGAGAACCACTGGTGAAAACTCTTCGCTTCCCCCTTATATGCTAGTCTGTGTTATCTACCTACAATCCCTTTCTCTTCCTGGGGGAGGGGTGCACTGGTACATGGAGATTAGTATAAAGCATTTAAGGACTGGGGCCAACTGGCGTCAGACTCCCGCAGTTCAATCCAAGTGGAAGGTGAATAAACAGCAGCATTCAATCAAGGGGGGAGCCTTCTCTAGGCAGCTCTCCACTCCATCATCAAGCCCCCTGGCACAATGCAGGCTGTTCTTTCTGCTTACCTCTGAGCTCTGTCCATGCCTGTCTTGCACTGACTGTGGCTTTGGCGTTTGCACCAGGCCGGGGAACTGTTCGGCCTCTAAAGTCTTCCTAGGATTGTACTGCCAGCTTGACTATTGAGCCCTGCCACTTATTTTAAAGGGGGCAAGGGATGTGGGATTAGAGGACCTTCCTTTTACTTAAACCAAATGCATTTCTATTCCTTTGACTGAATTAAGCTGCAGAAAACATACAACTGCCCACTAGGGCGAGTGCATAGCACATGATGATGCTTACAATGTCAGTAGCAGTGCCTGAATAATATAACGGATAGCTGCATCTTTTAGAATCAGGTGGCTCTTCATTGCTGTCTATGCTTTGCATTCAGAGGTTTTGTCCCTTCTTTACTGATTAAATGACAGCTCTCTCACCAGTGATTGAATTATTCAATAATTCCTGCCTGCGGCCGTCAACAGAGAGGGTGGCAGTTATTTTTAATACAAATGATTTGGTTCCTGAGGTTTTGATCAAATTAAATGGAGGATCAAATTAACCCTGGGGTGAATTAACTGGAGAATGCAATAAGAAGGAAGATTTGTGCAGAGTCTGTATAGGGCAAAGAGAAACCCATAAGCAGCTGTCAGTGTTGGCTTGAGGTCCTGTGCAGCCCTGTTAGTAAAGGTGTCACTGATGGCATGTCCAAAACCACATGGACCTGCTAACGAACATGTCGTCCTATGTGTGAGTGAGACAGAAACCTGAGGATTCTGACTGGCCATGTGTGTGTGTTTCAGCATTGCAGGATCTGGAACCGCAGCAACTGCTTCTCTTTGTTCAGTCCTTTGGGATCCCAGTCTCCAGCATGAGTAAACTCCTGCAGTACCTGGATCAGGCAGTGTCCCATGATCCACAGACACTGGAGCAGAACATCATGGACAAGAGTAAGATCTTAAGATTAGGCTGTCTAGGAATCTGTCTCTTTGTAGACCTGCTGTTTAAAACCTCCTTTGTTAGCTTGAATCATTTTGCAGCTTCCTTGTAGGATCCAAGATAGCTCAGCCTGACCTCTGTCAAGGCCGCCTTAGCAGCCATTGCTGTCCATGCTGACCTGTCTGAGTAGGCTTGGAATGTGTTTCTCAAGGGTGTAGCATTTTCTAGCTTGGCTTGTGAGAGATCGGGGATTGTTTGGGGGTGATTTCTGGTTGTCTCGGAAAAAGGGTTTGTTCTTGCTGGGGTTTCTCTGCTTATTCGGAATGCAGAGGAGTGTGTAAATTCCCTGCAGAATGGGAGCTGTGCACATGGCAGCATCTTGTATCTAGCTTCATGTTTTGGCCTTTTTCAGATTACATGGCTCATCTCGTAGAGGTTCAGCATGAGAGAGGAGCTACGGGGGGGCAGACCTTCCACTCCCTGCTCACCACCTCCCTGCCAACACGCCGAGGTATTGCACAACATACACTAATCGCTCTCACAACAAAGAACTGACCAATCCTCCGCCTCAGCCTTTGTCTTTCCGAAGTGTGGGTCTCTTTGTTGTCCTTCAGGCTGCTCCCAGGCTGAAAGAGGAGATCAGTCCCCTTCCTACAAACTGCTCCACCAATGGACACCAGCCCCAGCTAGAACTTCCTTATCTCCGCTCCTGGGCTAGGAGAGGAATTCTGGTTTCTCTGGAGGATTTTATTACAACAAATTCTACCCTTGTTTTTTTCTCCATGTTGTTTAGCTCCTCATGTTTGCTCTAAGGAGAAAAGGCTGCTGTTTACCTTTCTACTGGTTTGGGGTCTGTAAAACTGGGGCAAATCTCTTCATTTGGGCCCCAATTGGTGACACTTGCCTAGAACAGTGTTCCTTTAATCTCTCTGCAGACAGTGCTGACACTCCAAAGCCCAAAACTAGTCCTGAGACCCCACAAGGACAGAGCAGGATCCGGGCCTTGACTCAGATCCGGGTCCTGGGTCCTGAGGATGACCTGGCGGGCATGTTTCTTCAGGTATTGCTACTGCATCTGTTACTTAGATAATAGGTTTGTCTGCAACTGCTCCCTTCTGTATCCCTGAGCCCAACAGCTGCGGTGCCTTTTCCAGACCCAACACCTACATTCTAAGCCTGGTTTGATGAACCCTGACCACTTGCTTTCACAGTGCTTGGGGGGAGGGAGTATCAGTCGTCTTATTTGATCTATGTAGACACTGCTTGGCCTGTTCCTCCCTAGGTCCCTAAAATATTTGGAAAGCAGGTACCGTCAGGTCCCCTCTAGTGTAAACAGTCAGAGCCAAGTGTGATTTCTCCATGTCAGGGAACAACCCTATGTAACCCGTCCCCATAGGCAGTGGCTGTTAATCGTGCAGATGGTCCTTTTGTGTTTGTTCTCATACAAGCCTGCCATCTTTCAATATTCTGTCAGCTGTTCCCACTGAACCCGGATCCCCGGTGGCAGAATTCGAACCCGCGCCCGATCTCCTTGGCCTTTCAGCAGGCACTGGGTCAGGAATTGGCTCGCATCCGCCAAGGGAACACACAGGTGACAGGGATTTCAGTGCGTCTTCTCCAGGCAGTGGCAGCCTTGATGAACTCTCCGCATAGCGGAGCTCTGGTGATGGCCATGCACCGAAACCACTTTATCTCCTGCCCACTGATGCGTCAGCTGTGCCAGTACCAGGTGAGCCATGTGGGAGTGGGCACGTGTCTAGCATGGAGTTGGGGCAGAGGGGAAGGGAGCAGTTAAGCTCAGACCCTTTAGAAACCAGCAGCCTGTAGCATTGGCAGCCTTGCTCTTTGGGACTGCTAACTGCAGTACAGGAACGCCCTAGAGTAGCCTTCAGAGCAGGGAGAGATTTACCTTATGAGATACACTGTATTAGTGAAGGAAGGCATTGAACTAGATCTGCGTAGTTCTGCATCCTTGCAAGTGAGTCCTTCCAGATGTGCATTGGGGAGATGCAGGTCACAGTTGACATTCAGTGAGCTGGGGTTCCAAGTAGCCTGTCTGCTGCATGTGTCCATGCATGCTGCAGGTGTTATCTCCGTGTCATCTTCGTACAAACACTCCCCACCACCAGGACTCCCAGCTACACCTGTAACTTTTGGTTTTCTCTTCCCAGCGCTGCGTACCCCAGGACACCACCTTCTCCTCACTCTTCTTTAAAGTCCTCATGCAGATGCTGCAGTGGCTGGAGAATCCTGCTGTGGAAGATGGACCTCTGCGTGCTCAGCTCAAGTCCTTTGCTGTCCAGTACTCTTCAAGGCATAGGATCAGTGATGGTAAGAGGCATTAAACAGAGTGGGCATCCCAGAGTGGACAAGTGGGACAGAGAACGGTCAAAATCAGAACCTGATCCTGAGTCTAATGTGGCTGTTTTTCCACCCCCTTTCTGATTGTCATTGGTTCAGCATGTGGTGAGCAATACAATACAGAAATGCCCAAGACTGAAAAAGAAAGGGGGAGATTAGGTTGTGCTCGTGTCCACGTGTTGTTCGAGTGGCATTAATAAGGACAGGACACAGCCAAAACGATTCATCATTAGGATGATTTGCGATGAAGGCCCATCAGCTGATGGCTTCTTAGAGAGCAGGCCAGTGGGATTGGGGGGGAATCTCAGGACTGTGGAAATCAGAGTAGTTGATGATGTGTAAGTAGTTGTCCTTGACTGAACACTGGCAAGAGACTGCCAGGTGAAACAGTTCCACCCCATTGTTTGTTTTGCTGGCCATCATCTGGCCAAGGGATCTGGAGAGCACAGCTAAAAGGACAAGCTTGAGGTTTGGACTTAGCTGCCTTTGGATTGACCATAGGATCTTCTAGCCATATATGCTTGTGATGCTGGCACCCAGCACTCTCAGTTGGGGTTTTTTGATTGTAATGAAAGTGCTCGTGTGTGCAGGTTTCAGATGTTAAGCTCTTAGAAAGAGGAGTCACATGAATTGTTTGCATGAAAGAAGCCACAGCAAGGCTGGCTGAATGATTAAAGGAGGACCCTAGTGTGGCTTAGTGGTACTGACACTGTGATTTCTGGCAGTTCGAGGTGGGTTCCTGCACCTGTCAGAAGCACTGACGTTCCGTCGTGATCCTGATGTGATCAGCTCCACTGTACGAGCCATCATTGCAACCCTGAAGTCTGGAGAGAAGTGTAATGTGGAGCCAGAACTCATCAGCAAAGGTATGGCTATCCTTCCGCCCTGCCTTCTGGAACTGCCATTGGTACTGGGGACAGAACAGAGATGTGCATGCTTGCTCCACTGCTTGGTGGGAGAGCAGAGCTGGGGAGGCTGCCTTTGCTCTCCTGAATCAAGGGTTCTGACCCACTGGAAGGTTGCTCCTGTCTCATTTTACCTCCTTTTGTTGCATTCTGTCATGTTGGTTTATAAGCTGCTTGGGACAGGAACTGAGGAACACCGCATACTGCTGGGTGCTGCCTCCATAGGGAATAGTAGAGTATCCATAACTTCTGTAGAAAGAGGGCAGTTCCAAGACTGCCTTGTCTCCCACTGAGATTCACTCTAAGGGAGTGCAATACTAACTGGCTTCATGAAAGATACAATCATCTGGCTCCCCAACTCCCCGCTGCTTCCAAAAGCTCCTGAGAGCAGTCTCTCTTTCTCCCTCTGTTAGTCCTTCAAGGTCTGATTGAAACACGCTCTCCTTACCTGGAGGAGCTTCTGACTGTCCTCTTCTCGGTTACCATTGAGACTACAGCCAGGTTCCCTGCCATGAGACCAATTGCTGTGGTGAGTTCTCTACTACTCCAGGAGAAAGAGGAGACACCTGTGAAGAAGGAGTTGGATAGCAGCAGGTGAGTCTTGGGATGGTTGGTATTGGTCACTCGGTCTGGTTTTGGGGCACCTTTCCTGATACTTGTACTGTGCTCTTAGTGCTGAAGCTGCTCGTCTAGGGCCCTCCTCGGGCCTTTTCAATGACTGGCTGGAGATGCTGGACCCTGAAGTAATCAGCAGCTGCCCAGACCTCCAGCAAAAGTTGCTGTTCTCCTGGAACAAGGTAAGAATCTCTCAGCCAGGAATTAATCTTAAACAGACGCCCCTTTCTTTAGTCGCAGCCTTCAAGTCTGAATCCCTCAGTCTGTTCTAGTGGGAGAAAGGGTCTGTTCTGCTCCACTGATAAGAGCACACTGTACGCCAGTGGTCACCAACCGGTTAATCACAATCGACTGGTCGATCCTAGAGGATCTCCCTAGTGGGCGGGGCCTCGGGGAAGGGGCGGGGTAGATCCTGGGTTTCCCTTAAATTCAAAAAGTGATCTTGGCCATAAAAAGGTTGGAGACCACTGCTATACACAGTGATGCCAATTCCAGAGCAGGACAGTCTGTCTCTGAGGGCCTGTAGTGAATTCTTCTCTGGGTGGGATTTTGCACTCCATATCACTGCCATCCTGGAATCTTGGCATTTCTGTAGCCCCCTTCTCCCAAGCTCTCACAGCACTGTACAGATATCAGTTACTTAGTCCACAACAGACCTGTGGCTAGGTTTTCTCACCATTTTACAGATGGGCAAACAGAGGTTTGGAGAGGATTACTTGCCCAGGAACATGCAGGGCCAGAGTCAAGACTGGAACCCATCAGTCTTGGCTTCTGATCACTTGCTCTAACTATTAAGCTTCACTGCTGCTCTAGTCCTCATTTTCCATGTTCCATGCACGATCTGTATCTGAGCCCTCCTGTGCTACTCCTACCCCCTCTACCTAAGTGTCCTAAAATGGATTCATATTTCCATCTCTCCCTGTTCTCTCCAGACTAAAGGTTATTCTGGGTCTCAGGTGCTCTCTTTTCGCCCATATCTGTTGGCTCTCCTAACTCACCAGTCCAGCTGGACAACACTGCACCAGTGCATTAGGATTCTGCTTTGCAAAAACCGGGAGCAAAGGTGAGTCTTTCAGGTACCAATATTATATTCTTCCAGCGCACTAGTGATTTGGAGAATCCGTCGACTCAGGGCTATGGTGTCTCGCTGTGGTGTCTCTAATCTCAAACTTGCTCTCGAACCCATTGACATTTTTCTGTCTTCTGGCAGGTTTGACCCGACTGCATCCTTAGATTTCTTGTGGGCCTGTATTCACATCCCTCGGATCTGGCAGGGAAGGGACCAGAGAACTCCTCAGGTAGTGGTTTAAATCCTGCACAGTCCCTCTCAGGATGGGAGAAGGGAAGGTGCTTTTCATACTGCCTGATTTTCCATGGTGTCTTGGGGGACCAAGGAGTATAATAGCAGATTTGCTGCCTGCTCCCCAGCACGTTTGTAATCTGCTGTGCTACAGTTACACATGGAGATGGTGATTCACAATTTTGGTTCAGACTCTGATACAAATAAATGTAAATTTCCTCAGACGTAAAACTTTCACTGCAGCAAAACAAATTTCTGGTTGTAGCTCTTGCAGAGGCTGTTAGGAGTTGTAGTGAAAATGTAGCCACATAGCTACACCTTTGCAGAACTAACTGCCCGGTAGGCAAGTACAGATGGAGTGAAAGAATAATTCCTCCTTTGGGTTGGGAAGTGCAAGCCACCCCCAGTGAGGAGCTCTTTGACCCAGTTTGTGTAGTGGATGAATTGTCAGTTCCTTCCTAGCCAGTTGCCAAGGGATGGAAGTAGATGCATTGTGAACAATTGAGGTACAGGAGGAAGGTGCAAAGCCCGTCGTTTTTTGGGGCGGGTGAGCCCTGGGCATGGTGCAGTTTTTAAGCAGGGTACAAAGGGAGCTTTTGTGATGTAAAAGATTATCTTCCTGTTTGAGACCATGTGACTAAGGCTATTGGCCAGCCCTTGCCCCGGGACTCACCTTGAGACTGTCCGTGCTGTGTTACAGAAACGTCGAGAGGAGTTCGTGCTCCAGTTAAAGGCGTCAGAGTTGATCAGTTTGGTTGAGCTGATCTTGGCTGAGTCGGAAACCAGAAGCCAGAATACAGAGGAAGCCTCCTGCACGCTCATCCAATCACGGCTACCCCTGTTGCTCAGCTGTTGTCATGGAGACCTGGAGAGTATTAAAAAAGTAACAGAGTATCTGACAGGCTGTATCCAGCAGTGGGGCAGCAGGTGAGGATGCAAAAACGAATGGCAGCTTGGCTCGCACTCAGCAGTTATGTAGGTGGCTATTTGGGCGGCCAGGTGACCCAAATGAGGCTTGCCAAGGCTGCTTTGCTAGGATTGCTGCATTTCGGGATGCATCTAGAAACTGCCCGGTATGTTACCTTCGTGTCAGCTTGGAAACATTTTGACTCTGAATGTGACACTGTGGGCATCTGTATTTCTCTCTTCTATAATTCAAGATCAAATTGCTCCATTTTACAAATCAAAAAGTGTTTCTCTAGCTGCCAGCCCTGCAGCCATCCTCCCACCCCCCTGGAACTGGAAGTCAAGTGATGTTCTCTCTACCTGGTACCATTGTCGCTGGTAATCCGTTCTGCAGCTGGAACTGAGCTGACTGTTTTGATGATTGTGCTGAAGGCAGAATGGAGCCCAGCCTGCTCTCTGTAGCTATACGGGCTCTGCAGTGCTAACGGGAAGAGAGCATATATATGTCAGTAAATCTAGCCGATCTAAATCCTGGACTCGTCTATGGTAGAGCTGGAAAAGACTTTCTAGGTTATCTGGTCTGTCCCCCTGCTGATGCAGGATGTGACTCAGCCATGTGGAGAGCAGGTGTGCTGAGTCAGAATGGGCCATTTTGTATAATGACTTTTGACTACAATTACTTTTTAAATGAGGGATTCACTCTTTGATGGTAGGATTTGCATTTTTAACACCGATGTTGTGTGGAAACTCTGCTTTCTGGGATTTTAAGAGGAACTTCCTGGTTGCCATATGCCCAGTGGCAGCTTTACAATTGCAGTGCTTTCTGCTAGAGAATCGGAGGCAGTCTCACTGAAAAGCTCCATGGGACTGCTCTGAAAAGCAGGCAGCTCTAAGAAGGCTATCGAAGACTGAAGTGCTATTAAGACAGCAGCACGGTGGTGGTTGTAGTTATTTGCCTCTAGCTGTTCAGTATGTGCAGCTGGGGAGGAGCTGAGTGTGGATATTAAGGCCTCTGATATGCGTCAGACACTCTCTCCTGGGCCTAGGGATGTAACCATGTATTGTCATCTCTTTTCTCTTTCAGCTCAGTGGGAAAACGCTGCCAGGACCTTCTCCTGCAGATCTACCTGCAGCTGCCAGAGCTCCTCGTGCCCGTGCCTGAGACACTGCTGACCAGGGAAGGAGCTGCAGACAGCAGTACCTGCAAAGTAAGGAGTAAAGGGACATAGAGGCAAGAGAGTATGGTTACTAGCACTGGAGCTGAGTTGATAGGCAGGTGGCAAGAAGAATGAACATACTGCCTTGGACTGTAACTTTCTTCATCTTGATCCCATGTGGAGCTCCCACCTTCTGCTTGCCTTAACTCCAGAACACACTGGACTTTTAACATTTTTGTCCTTGTCTAAACCCCGGCAATCTAAAGACTGCAGGTTTTTTCCTGTGTGAAAAAGGCTTAATTAACACGCCTGCATTCTCCCAATTATGTTAGACACCTTGTTGTTATCTGAGAAGGAGAAATGTGCAGCCTTCAGTTCCTGCTTTCATGCCATTCGGGACTTGGTACCGTAGATCCCTTGCTAGTTGGAAGGTTGATGGCTTATCCCAAGTCTCACCTGAAAATCAAATTTAATTTTTTTTAACCCACTCCCTACTTAAAAGGAGACTTGGAACCCCACCAATAGGCTGAAGACTTGCTCCTCCACTGAACTTTGTTTTCTTACTTGTGATTCTTTCTAGCTTGATGCCCTGGTTCACAGATTCATCACCCTCCTCGCAGAAGCCAGCGATTCCAAGTCAGCTGAGAGCCGTGTGTGGGATGCCAACATGGCATGCAGGAAGCTAGCTGTGGCTCACCCCATCCTTCTGCTTAGGTACTGCCCTTCTCTTCACCAGGCCTGTGGCTGGAGCCTTTTCAGCTGGACCTCTGTGTCAGTATTAGCACTCACTCCAGAACGAGAACGACATTCCCACTGCAAACCCGATTATAGCCTTGGCGCATGCTCCTGTGTATAGAAGAAATTATATGGGTAGCAGACCCACTCAAGCCATTTGCTGGTTGTCTCTCCTGATGAGGTGATGCCTCTGCTAGTAAAGGAGTCCCTTGGAGGTGGGCAGCAGAGAAGAGAAATGTGGTGGGAAGTGGGATTTGTCTGAAATCTTGCAGAGGAGAGAGAGATGGAGGGAAGGGGGATTTGTCTGGTCGTGGACATACGGATCAGAGCATGAAATCTTGCAGAGGAGAGAGATGTGGAGTGAAGGGGGATTTGTCTGGTCGTGGACATAGGGATCAGAGCATGAAATCTTGCAGAGGAGAGAATTGTGGTGGGAAGTAGGATTTGTCTGGTCGTGGACATAGGGATCAGAGCATGAAATCTTGCAGAGGAGAGAGAGATGGAGGGAAGGGGGGATTTGTCTGGTCGTGGACATAGGGATCAGAGCATGAAATCTTGCAGAGGTTGAGGAGAAGGATGAGCTGAATATCTTACGGTTGATTCTGTTACTCAGTTGCTCTGGGAGGGCTTTGGAATTTAATGCTTTACTTTTGCATTTCAGACACTTGCCAATGATCGCAGCTCTGCTTCATGGGCGGGTACATCTCAATTTTCAGGAGTTTCGACAACAGAACCACCTGACTTTCTTCATCCATGTCCTGGGGATCCTGGAGCTGCTTCAGCCACAGGTGTTCCAGAGTGAGCGCCAGGGGGCGCTATGGGATTGTCTTCTCTCCTTCATTCGCCTGCTGCTGGTAGGAGAACATTGCCTTTTACAGACTACATACAGCCAGCCAAGCACTAGGGAGAGAAGTTGGTGTCTGACCATCTCAGGGTGCTGTGTGTCACACTTTACATGTGTGTATACTGTGTGTGCCTGTACAAATACATGGCAGTGTGCATGAATGGGGAGGGGAATGACAGCATGTGGATTTCAGGCTCCCTGTGGGTGTTAGTGCTTTCGGTTAAGTGTGGTCTCCCTCCATCCCTCCAGAATTACAGGAAGTCCTCACGTCATCTGGCTGCCTTCATCACCAAGTTCGTCCAGTTCATTCACAAGTACATCACGTGCAATGCCCAGGCAGCTGTCTCTTTCCTGCAGAAACATTCTGACCCGCTCCAGTAAGTGTTCTGTTCTGACCTTACTCTCCTTGCTCTGGTGCCTCCCAGCTGTGACTGCCCAGCTACCTGGCATTAATTGTCTGCCAGCAAATTCAGTCGTTTTTGGTGATACACAGGCAAAGGGCCATCTGTTGGGATTGCTGTCCACCTTAAAAATAAATTAATTGCTGGAGTCACAGTCTCCTAACCAGATAGGAAACAACAAGAGCAAAGTTACTATTTAGCTTTTATTACCGTGCTTTTACCCTGGAGATTTCCATGTGCTTTTAAATGGTACATGAACAATAGTGTCCCTTTTACAGATGGGGAAAAATGAGGGACAGGACAGTTCAGAGACTGGCTGCAGCTCACACAGACTCCAGGAATTGAACCTAGGTTTCCTAACTCTCACACATAGGACACTGCATGTTTCCAGGCAGGCAGCAGCAGAGTTCTCCCCCAGACTAGTGGATACAGGGTCCCATCTGCAAGTACACGGGACACCCCCTTGGAGTAAGGGAACTGGAGTTGCCATAGCTGCTTCAGCAGTTCTGGCTACTGTCAGTTTTCTGTCTCGTCTGCTGATGCCTCTTTGTCCGCTGCTTGATTCTGTCTTCTCTACCCTTTATCTCCTTCCCCCACAGTTACTTTGCTCCTCTTCCTCACACGATCACATTCATACATGTACCCTCAACTTGTTCCTTCTCACACCTGGATGTTGAGCTGATGGTTGCTGTTTTATGCCAGAGATGCCTTTTCTTTCACCTTAGTGACCTGTCATCAGATAACAGTGACCTCGTGATGCTGAAATCGCTCCTGGCTGGGCTGAGCTTGCCCAGTAAGAGTGGTGTCTTGGACAGAGGCTCTGAAGAAGAAAAGGATGGTGAGTATGTGTAACTCTTTGGGCTAGATCAGTGATCCCTACCCCTGTGCTATGCTTTGGAGTTCTCTTGCTTCTATGTGGACTTAATCCTGAGCTCTGCACTCCCAGCCCTAATAGGACAGTGAAGGGGGGACGAAAAGGAACTGAGAGTGAAGGTTGTGTCCTCATAGACATTCTTGTGAGGAACTGGTCAGCAGTAGTAAAACCAGTGCCTGGGAAGGGGTAAACGCAGACTTCTCACTTGTCATAACTCTTGGAGCTTCCCAGTGCAGTGGAATAGCAGCACCAAAGGTATATATTGCTAGGGAGTCTGCTCTCCTCTGCTTGTCTTCAGGCTATTCCTTCAGGAAGATCTCCTAAGGATACATCTGCTCCTTCCTTGCTCATAGACATCATCCTGACTTCTGATAGGATTGTCCCTTAGGAAATTCTGTGGGTGTTACAGGTGCTAAGGATAGTTACCTCTCCCTTTCCTCTCTGAGCAGATGCCATGGGAAGGGGACAGTATGCAGTGATGTAATCCATTGGCTGGGAGTGCCAGATTTGCCTTCATTTTAAATGTGCAGAGAATGACTGGGAGTTAACTATTTCTCTCTGTCTCAGATGAAGCAGCCACCGGCTCTCTGCCCCTGGTTAGTGTGTCCCTCTTCACTCCCCTCACTCCAGCGGAAATGGCCCCATACATGAAGAGACTCTCCAGGGGCCAGGCTGTGGAAGGTAAGTGGGGACAGCTTTCCCAGAGCACCTCATAGACTTTACAGACAGGAATCACTCTACTCAGCTCCCCTGGGCTGGAACATGGTAGCTGCTCCCAGCCACACTTCCCGAGAATGTTAGACCAGAACTACAGGGAGCATATAGACAAAAATCACCTGAACTGGTATTTGGCTGGGACAGGAGAAGCTGGCTTGCAGCCATGAGCCCTGTGCAGGGAAGCCGCCCACAGCCAGACAAGTTCATCTAGAATTGAAACCATAGCCTATGGGCTTCGAAACCATGCGGTCCCTGTAAGAGAAGCTGCAAGTCTCCTAAAGCCACTATGATGAAACATGATCTTCTTGCATCTCATGAGCTAAACAAGGTTGTTTGGATGGGAGACCACCTCCCAGGACAACTGAGGTGCTCTGGGAAGTGGTGTGGTTGATTCACTGGGTAGTACTTTGCTAAGGGTCAGTACTGAACCAGTGTGCCAGCACTGCATTTGGGGTGCGGTGTTGCTGGAAGTGCCGTCTTTTGGATGAGATGTAAAACTTTAAGTTCCAGCTCCCCATTTTTGGTTATCAAAAATCCCTTTGTGCTCTCCACAGAAGTTCAGGCTGTTAGCATAGCATCCTAGGGAGCTACAGTTTGCTTCTCTACGGTTCTTTTAATATCATTTACATCCAGTATTCTTCACTATGCTGATCTGTGACATTACTGTGTGGGGTTAGCCCACTGCTGGCCAACTCGGAAATAGGGGAAGTGAACCTTGCGTGTGCATGGTTTGCAGATTCGCTTGTCAAGATGTTGGGGTATGAGGCCTTATATAAAGATCACTCACTGTTGCAATAGAAATTGATCCAGAACTGAAACTTGCCACAGACAGCAATGCTAGCCTCTGCTGGGGCAGTTCTGGAGGTGTTGATCCATAGTACAGAGCATCCTTCTAAGATCCTCTTTGAAGCATCATCTCTGTCTTTTAGCTTTGTATGCCAGGTTGAAAGACTTTATAGCTCAGCAGAGGACTCTTGTGTTTGAGACAGATGTTCCTTTGGGGGCTTTGCTGACTCCACTGTGTTGGTTGGATCAGTGAAGGAAGGTTACCCTTTTCCATCTATGGCTTTCCCCCCAGATATCCTGGAGGTGCTGAGTGACATTGATGAGATGTCCAGACGGAGACCAGAAATTCTCTCCTTTTTTGCTGTGAGTATATGTAGCCCAGAAGTTGCCACTGGAAGTTCACTTGCTGTGATGGGGGATTCCTTGCAGCAGAATCTACCTTGCACAGTTTATTCAGGTGTTCCCTTCCCTCTGCTTTATCAGGTCATTATCAAGGTGTCTCTGGGTAGGCCAGTTCTGAGGAATTACCTTCTCAGTTAGTTTAGACCTTCAGCTGCCACATGAGTGTGTGCACTAAGCGTTTTACACATGTGTGTGCTCTCTCACATACATACACACACACGCTTTCCCTCGCCTTCTCTTCATTACGCTGGGTCCCTGTCACCTCATAATATCAGTCTAGAGAGAAAGGGGAACAGTTCTGCAGGAAAAACTTAGTGAGGGACCAGGGAAATGGATGTAGATCCAATTGCCTTGTGTAGAGCAAGAGAAAAAACACTCTGGATCCTTAAAGCGCTCACAACTGACTGATCTTACAGATAGAAATCCACTGCACGTGACCCTGGCTCAGCATTAACCTGCCAGATAGATGGGTAGCGGGCTGGAGCAATGCCACGCGGGTGGTAATGTGAGTCTGAAGGGCTTGTTCTCAGTGTCGCCATGGGATCTCTTGTTGATCAGCCTTTTCTCCTCTCAGACTAACCTGCAAAAGTTGATGAGCTCTTCAGAAGAGTCCTGCCGGAATCTGGCCTTCAGCCTGGCTCTGCGCTCAATTCAGAACAACCCCAGGTGAGAAATGGAGGTGTCCATGAATGCCAGGCTTCTCCTGAGTCACTTCCTCCTCTGTCAGCCATGCGCCCTGCATTGTCCTGTGTACGGCTCTCTCGCTCTCTTGATGCTAAGAGTGGAGATTGTAGTGACGGTGCTATGTTTTGTTCCCAGCATTGCTGCTGACTTCCTCCCCACTTTCATGTACTGTCTTGGCAGCCGAGACTTTGAGGTGGTGCAGACAGCGCTGAGACACCTGCCTGAATACACCCTTCTCTGCCAAGGTAGGTCTAGGCTTCTGCATTTACTGCTGCACACTCAGCTGTGAGAGGCTGGAAACTGATTTCCCAGGGGATCTCCTTCAACTGCTTTCAGTGTCGGATTTATTTTTGTCTGTGTTGGAAACTGGAATTTCCTGGGAAGTTCTCGATAGACATTGGTGCATGGTTCGGTGCTATTTGCTGGCCTGCCCAGTGCCAGTGGCAGCTTCGCTCTGAACGCCATGGAAGGGATTTATTTCAAGGAGTCCCCGCGTTGCCAGCATTGGCTTCTCTCTCAAATAGTTCTGATCATGTAGCAATTTTCCTCTTTGAGTTAAGGTGCTTTGTATCCATCAGATACTTGTCTGGAGTGTTAATTGTATGCCTGGGGGTGATGGCGTGTAGTTCCTGCGTTTCCCCATCTGGAGAGTTTAAAACTTAGTTTCGCTGCACTGATGTTTCTCTTGCTGGGACTAGTCCTAGCACTTCCTGTGTGCCCGTATGATTGTTACTGGTTAGACCAGTTCTCTTACCCTTCTCTTTTCCCCTTCGCAGAGCATGCAGCAGTATTATTGCACAGGGCCTTTCTGGTTGGGATGTATGGACAGATAGACACCAGCTCACAGATTTCAGAGGCCTTGAAGGTTCTGCATATGGAAGCCATGATGTGAACATCAATGCCCTGGGAACTGATTTGTCCGGTTGAATTGAATCGCTGTGAGGAAGCACTTGTATTCCAGCCCACAGGCTGCGGGGGACAAGAGAGTGTGACCATGGATGGCCGGCCTAAGCAGAAGAAGGAGAGCTCATGCCCGGGGTCTGATTGAAGGAATACAGGGATAGATCCTACTTAGGACATCACTTCGGTGGGAGCAAAAGGGCTTCTGTGCATGGCGTATTACAAGGGACCATGTCCTTGGGATCTTGGATGGCATTTACCACTTTCTGTTGGGCCCTGGCTATGACTTCAATCACCATCTCACATCCAGGAGGCCATAGCATTTGGCGTAGGGGAAGGGAGAGTTGCCATGGGGCTCTCTAAGCTTGGACCTCTGGATTGTCCTTCGCATGTTGGAGAGAACACAGAAATCTGTACAGAGCAAGAGACTCATTGTTACTGTTTGTGATTCCTTTTTAAATTAAAACTCTTCTAATTCCCATTAGGCTTCCTTTCTCTGCTCCCTGCCGGCATTACTGCTTCTCGGCGTTAGGCTCGGTCCTTCTCTGAGTACCTCTCTAGGCTCTCTCTCCATCTTTTCTTTGGACGGCTGTTCCGCAAGACAGGACTTTTACAGAAAACCTACTTGCAGCCCTCTACAGCCAAAGCGGACTCTTCTTCTTTGCCAGAAGGGTTTGTTTGCTCCTTGTTCCTTCTGCTACACAAGCAGAAAACCATTCTGGAGGATATGGAGGTGGGCCCAGCATCTGCTGGATCGGCCTTCCATGCTTGTGCCGTGGCAGCCAGAGCTGCCACATTAGGGATTACTGTTAATTATTAGTTTTGTATGTCAACAAAGGGTGCCTTGCTGCACCCACAGAAACACCTCCATGGCAGCAGAGTATACACAGAAAGCATCTTTGATGACCCAACAACCAGTTTCCCTTGGACTCTGCCATTTACTCAGTGCACCAGTATCCCTGCAGACAGATTCCTTATCTCCAGGTGGGAGGGCAGGCCATGTGGCTTGGTCCTTCAGTGTGGATACCCTGACAGCAGGAGCCAGAGACTAGTAGGTTCCCCCCTCCCCTGTCAATTAAACACATTTCCTTAGTCTCTGCTTAATAGGCCGGCTGTCCTATTTCCTTCCCCTTGGTCTCTTGCTGTACCCCAGGAATGGTGTCAGTGCAGTTTGGCTTAATGCAGTGTAATCAGTAATCCTTTCACCTCTAGGTCTGCAGGTGGTAGAGACGGTCATTGCGCCCTGGTTGCTGTTGGGCAGTGAAATGCATGGGTGGGACAAGGATTGACAAGGATGCACAACACAATTGACTCATTTGTTAGTATTCTCCGCAGAGAAGCCAAGACCCGAGGGTCTACACTGCAGAAAAAAGTGTTTGTTTTCTTAACCCAAGTGAGCTAACCAGAGTTAAGAACACTTTTTTACAGTGTAGACATCGTCTAAACTACTCTCCCCCTGTCAGGGCTGAGGCAGCAGAGGGGAAGCCTGTACTCCCACTGCCTTTTCTCTGCCTGCTCTGAGGATAAGTAGAAGACTTTGCTCTCCACTGCTGTTAGTCTGGCATCTTTTCATGTGCCCTGGGAAAAAATGTGAGGCACCTTTGGTGTCTTTCCCCCAACTCTCTTCACTAGTTGGAGTTCACAGGGAAGGGGAACCCACTAAGAGAAGGATAAAGGGGGAGTATCTAAAACCCCAAACAACACTAACCGCAGCCAATCATTCTCTTACCTGGCCTTTTAAATAAAGAGATCAGAGCCATCAATTAATGATGCAGTGTACTCCTGACTTCCAGAGCATCTGCTTTACAACCAGTGAAGGGGCTGTAACAGTTAACTAGAAATAAATTAAGTGAAGAAACAGCTGAAGAAGATCAAGTCAATAAAATAGTTTGTTTTTTTCCCTGAGGGTCTCAGTGACAGTGGGATTAATGCCCTGAGTTCACATCTGAAAGGTTACAGATGAAATCTGTTGGCTACTGTGAACTTAGTCCCTTTATTGAGCATCATTGAAACCTCTACACGGTTCATCACACTAAGCAAGTGTCTCCCCCAGTGGTATAGGTCAAGAATAGTCAGGAGGCTGCAGGGCTGGATTTGAGCAGCCGTTGCAGAGTGGTTTGTCAGGTGGAGTGGGAATGTCTGAGGACGGTGACAGCAAGAGGGAGAGGAGGTGAGTATGAAGTGCACTGGCTGAGCTCTGGGGCAGCTTGTACCCTGCTCCTGAACCCCTCTGCAGAAAGGAAATTTCACTGGAAATCCCAGATGCAGGGTTGGATCTCAAAGTCTTTAATGCATTTGAACAAACATTGAAATGGGTGAAACCAAACACCAAGTTGTTGGTCGCATTTGCTAGTTTGCCTCTGTTCAAAAAACAAGGTGTCTCCCAGGTGTGTTTGGCAAACAGCCATGTTGCAGGCGTCCCAGTCTGGAGTAACAGAAAGTGTTTCCTGGCCACACTCTGGGTTCATTGGCAGAGATGGGTGCGTGGACTTGGTGCTGTGGACAAGCAAGATTGCTGGTAGAGTGCAGTGGGGGCAGCTGCACTGCATGTGCCTGGCTTTGGACCATTCCCTTTCGAGACCAGCAAGTTAGTACAGACGTGGAGGGAGTGTGAGAGGAAACGTGGGTGGCCAGGATGTGAATGGTGCAGTCACTTGATCTGGCAGGATAGTGGCAGCCCCTCTAGCCTTGCTGGAGTTCGTGTTTATCTCAGTGAATAAGAGGCATCACTTACGACTTGCTGCCTTCTGTGCATTCCATTGAATCAACCCCTCCCGTGCCTAGATCCTACGGTGATGGACACATT
Source organism: Mauremys mutica (assembly GCF_020497125.1). NCBI lineage: Eukaryota > Metazoa > Chordata > Testudines > Geoemydidae > Mauremys > Mauremys mutica. Next base: position 74,332,015 of record NC_059082.1, on the reverse strand, counting down.
ATAAATATTTGGAGCCTACTAGAATTACCTAGTTAGATGTTCCAGCTGCGCTCCGTCGTCGAGGCTGGGAATGCAGCGCGGCTGCTGCGGCAGGAGACTAATAGGATCACTAATGCATGCCAGTATTAATTTTCAGGTTGAGTTCCCGGTGCTTTTAATTTGGGGGCTTTTGTGTGAGAGGTTTGAAGGCGAGGCACCTTGAAGTGCCGAGACAGCTCGAGGCGGGGAGTATGTTGCCGCTGGAGTGGAATGCAGGGATGATGGGCCTGGAGCCCAACCCCTCTTATCTGGGACAGGAGAAGTGACAGCTCTAAAACGGTTAGCGGCAGCATTACTGATGGAATGACACTGGCCCGCCTTTTAATCAGTGCTTGTTTATAACTGTGTTTCATCTCCGTCCGGCTGAGCTGGTTCTCTCCTCCCCTCCTCCAAGAGGGAGTAGCACAGCTGAGCTAAACTGACAGCACTATCCACTGCAGGCCTTGTAAACCCCTCCTCTGCTTTGGAGGAGAGTGAGCTAAAAGCTCCCTTGGCAGAGAAGTGAAGGGAGAGGTTTATAAATGGTTTCATTTGTTGGAAATGGGATAGATGGATGGTTACTGGAGGAGCCCAGGGTGGCCACAGTGGAATCATGACCATGGTTCATCTGCCTTGGGCTGCAGGTCTCTTCTGAGCAAAAATGCTAGAGAGGCATAGGTGCCAAACCAGCATCCTTGAACCTTTGCTCTGTGGCATAGACAATCTTGCCCCAAGAGCTGAGTTTGCTGCCTTGTGAGTGCTGCCAGCCTGGAGAGAAGTGTCTGAGCTACAGAAGAACTCCCCTCCCATGTGGGGCAGCCACTAGACGTGCGGGGCTAGGAAGAGATGCCCAGTGACCTACAGACCACTAGCATTTTACCTTGTATATCCCAGCTCTGTACACACTAACGCTTCACTAGAAACGGTGTGTGCACCATACGTTTGTTCAGTAGATAAATCCTTCTGAGCCTGTCCTGTGAGAGGCAATCCAAGCTGGATTGCTTTCCCCGGGAAAGCAGGGGTGTTTGGTGTCTGGCCATGTCTGTTGTGTCCAGCCCGTCGCTGGGTGCTATGGTACCAGTGACGTGTAAACTGCTGGTTAACAGGTGACTAGGAGACTTTTAACTGGCCCAGTTGCTTAACGGGTGATTCTGAGCAAACCAGCTGCCTCCTGACAGGGGAGAAGTTGCTGGGTATTGTGTGTGTCCTGCTGCACACCTGCCTGCTTTACCTCAGGCTGCCTGAGCTCTTCTCCATCAGTGGGGAGCTGCTCAGGCCAAGCGCTGCTGGAGCTGAGCTCCCCTTGCTGGTTGTGTTTCCTGCTTTGAAGTCATGCCTGAGTGATTTGGGCTCCCTCCTTCCTCTCAGCCCAGTCGGCTTTACTCTGCAAATGATCCGGGACTGAATGCAGACAGCCCGGTGGAGGGGGATCCAGTTACAGACAGTCTGAGAACACACCACTGGGAGTGCTTCCCTGTCTCCAAGAGCTATGACTATCTGTTACCTAGGGACCTGTCGAGAAGAGCCCCACGCTGGATTTGATATGGAAGTGGATAAGGATCTTTCCTAGGGCTCCCTGCCGCAGTGAATTAATGCATCAACATCCATCCAATCTGGGGTCTGGGTTTAACTGTGGAACTGTTGTAAAAGCCTAAGGAGGGTGGTGGTCTTGTTTTAGTCTCTGCCATTGCAAACGGGCGGCTCTAGCCATTTCGCTGCCCCAAGCACGGCGGCACTCTGCAGGGGGCACTCTGCCAGTCGCCGGTCCCGTGCCTGAGGATGCTGCACCGGAGCCGTGGGACCAGTGGACGCTCCGCAGGGACACCTGCGGGAGGTCCACCGGAACCGCCTGCCGCCCTCCCAGCGACCAGCAGAGTGCCCCCTGCGGCATGCCGCCCCAAGCACGCGCTTGGCATGCTGGGGCCTGGAGCCGCCCCTGATTGCAAATGCTTTGCAGAACTGGCAGTGTCCTAAGGAGAGACCCCAGCCTGGAATAGCAGGGGCTGAAGCAGGTCAGGCGTGAGGAGCAGAGGTGGAGTGCTTCAGGTCAGGACTGAGGTGCATTGGTGGCAGGGATGGGGATACCTGTCTCTGGGGCCAACAGGATTAGCACCCAAAGGGGGAGGGCCAAGAAACACCTCAGCCTCCCCCCGACTGCTTCCCCGGGGATCATTGCAGGGACTGGAACCAAGGTGCAGGTCTCCAGTCTCCTCCCACACCACCAAAAGTTAGAGGAAAAGGAAAGAGCTTCACTCTCCTGCCTCCAAGCACTGGGGAGAGCTGCTGCTGCTCCATTCCTGCTCTGCCTTGGGGCTGGAGCTCAATTCTTGCATTAGCCCCAGGGCGCCCTGGGGAAACACTCCGTTCCCACTCCCTCACTGACACACGAGCAGGGCCCTCCTGGGTTCAGGGCTCCCGGGGACAGGATTCGCCCACTCACCAGCCTGAGTAGCTAGGATTGCATGTGCCCATAGGATTTCCAGGTGGATTGGGAGGACGTGGTCAGTCGGGACGGGCCCGATGGGCAGTGGTGGGAAAAGAGGATACAGGTCCAGACGTTCCGTGTGCCTTTCCTGTTTGAGGAGCGTGACTCCGTGTTGAGAGAGCCCTCTCCCGTCTTCCCTGCAGCTCTCCCACTGCACATCCCCCTTTCCAGCCTGTGGCTTCTGGTCCTTGCACCCATGCCTGTGATTTCAGGACACCAGCCCCTTCCTTCATGCTGTCACTCTGGGCTGAGCAGCCCGCACCTCTCCTTGGCAGCGTTCCAGTTTGCTCGTGTACCTAGGCTTGGTTGTGTGTCTGGGTCTCGGTGTGTGGTCCCGTAACCTCCTTGTTTGCAGTTGGCAGAAATCCCATAAAAGCCTGCAGGACTCTTTGCTTTCATAGGTTAGTGGGACGAGACAGTCTAGTATAGCCATTAAGCAGGGAGGGTGAGCGCTTTCTCATTGTCCTCTAGGACACACGCCAGCCTGGCTTCCGTGCAAGCTGCTTTCCCTCGGGGGACAGGTAATGTTACAGAAATCTGCGCCGTCGTTGTTCTGCCTGTACCCCTTTGACAGGGGCAAGGCCAACCCATAGCTGCCGTTACATCTCGTTGTACCTGAGCGGGCTCAGATGCTCTTGCATTGAGTGGGCTGGTTTCAGATGCAGGCTGGGGCCTAGGTGGGGTGTCTGAAGCTCACTGTGGTGTGGGGCTCCAGAGTGGAAAAGCTCATGTAGGAAGCCTGCTCTCCCGCCCTGTTCTGTGGCATGTGGAAGGCAAAGGGGGTTGAAAGAGCAGCAGGTCTGAGATGCATCCCCTCACGCATTCTCACAGGGCCATTGAAGCCTGGTGCTTGGCCCTGAGAGGCCAGGGCCCCTGCCCCTGCCAGAGGAGAGGAGGCAGGATCACTGCTGGCAGGCTTCCTCCTGTACCTTCTGCAGTAGCCACACCAACAACAAACCAGACCTATGCCATGGCACTTGGCTCTGCCATAGCAGAGATTTCATGCGGAGGCTGGCAGTGGCTGGGAGCAGGCTGAGACGGACGGTTGGGAAGCCTGGTCCCTCCTCTGTTGGAGAGAGACTCTCCACAGGGACTCACTTCCCTCCCATGGCCTCCCAGTCAATAGGACACAGGCTGCTAAGAGAAGTGCGAGCCCCACAGGCCAGTGCCAGTCCATGCATACTCCCCTCAGTCTCCCTCTCTTACACAGTCAGTCAGTCTCTCTCGTGCACACACCCCCTTCCTCTGCTCCTTTTCTCTCCTCTTCCCCACCCATTTCTCCTAGCTCTGTCCTTTCCAGTCTGCCGTGGCCTCCTTCCTGCTGTATCTCCCCCACACCCCTGACTGTCTTGCCCTCTGTTCCCTTTCCCACCCCCATTCCTGCTCCCTCTGTCCATGTTTCTAAAGTCTCACTGATTAGCAGGACTCTCTGTTGACCAGCTCAGCTTTCAGCCTGTGTCCTTTCAAAGAAAGGCAAATTCCTTCTCCAGAAGACCAGGTATCGCTCCTTCACTGTTGCAGCAATGGTGGGGTTACAGATCTCCAGAGAGAAAACTAACAATAGTTTTTATTAGATCTTTCACTCCCACTGCAGCTTCAGAGTGTGATGTTAGTGCCCACAATAGGATCCAAACAAAATCAAGGGCTAATCATTTAGGCATTGCCGTGGGCAGCGTTACTTCAGCCTGTGCTGGTGGCTGAGTATTTGTACAAGCCTGTGCCCCAGTTACTGCCCTCTAGCCGGTTCCAAAGCCCAGTGAGTGGAGTGTGATCCCTCAAGCTATAAAGATTTACTGGCTTCAAAGCAGAGCCTTCTCTGCAGCTTCCCTGCGCTTTCAGCTGACTGAAAGCACCCATGTGGCGTTAGGGTGTCGCAATATGGTGCATGCTCAACACTTATATCCATTGCAGTGTGGTTGTAGCCATGGTGGTCCCAGGACATGAGAGGAGACCAGCTGGGTGAGGTTATATCTTCTGTAGGCCCAACTTTTGGTGGTGGAAGAGACCAAAGCTCAAAAACTTCTCTCTTCCACCCACTTGTGTCCATGTCATTCAGGGCCACCGCTTTGGGAGGGGGGTTACTTTCTGCTCTTTGGGTCTCACACACTTATATGGCCTTTGCTTTGCCTTCTGCATTCAGGATTTGTTTCTGCTAGACCTGGGATCCCTTCCTGCCTGAAGAAGGCACCTGTCCTGGTAGCTGCACCCAAGCCCTGGCCTCTAACTGCTCCCAGGCCTTTGCCTCTGTTCTCAGCTTCTGGTTCCTCTAGCCAACCATGCTCCTGGTCCTCTATTCATACTCCTGGGTTTCTTCTCCCTCTGCTCCAGTGAGCTCTGGTCTCCGCTGTCTCTTGTCTTCATTTCTAGTCACCAATAGTTCTTTCTGTCAAACACACTGTTATTAGTTGCTTTTTAAATTCTTCCTGAAAATCCACAAGAGCAAAGATAATACCGTAGCTGTTGGAGAAGCTGAGCAAAATCCAACTGTTCTTGACTGGGAAGCTTGGGGCTGTCCCTCCATAGTGAACATGATACCATGTAAAGTGGAGGTAGCTTCAGATGTCTTATTTGGCTCAGCTGGAATCTTGGTGGCAGTTCTTCCTGTCTCCTGTTTAGAGAGAGCTCTGTGAACTCCTCTTGCAGGTGAGACAGCTTTTCCGGGTCACTGCTAGGGAGCCATTAGTGGGAATATTTACTTGGAAATTCAATCCCGGCTCACGCTCCCCTCTAATCGAGTGAAGAGTTTCTTTGAAGTGAAGAAGTTAATTTAGTGTCTGAATGGGGGAGGGGAAAGGAGGGCCTTGGAAAAGAGGCTTCAGGTAAGAAGTTTCTTTATTTCACACCTGCTGAAGACAAGTGGGTGATCAGAGACTCTGTCTGCAGTTCTCCTCCTACATGGACACACCTGGGAAAGTCCAGACCAGCTCTAGGTTTCACTGGATTTGTCTGGGTCAGCAGAGACCCCTCCCTGACCACCACAGTAATTTAATTGGAACCTCTCATTAGCTTTTGGTGCAGGAAAGAGAGCAGGGCAAGGACCAGTCTCCACTTTGTTCCTGGACATACCTGGATTAACAGAGACAGCTCAAATCCTCCAGTACACCTGAACTCACCTGTCCAAGACTCAGCCATCTCTGCAGATCTCTGAATCGCTCCGTGCAGGTAAGATGGGGAGGATTTCAGTGGGGAAAAGGTGCTTGGAGGAGGGGGGGAATTCCCAGTGTTCTCAATGTCCTGCCCATTGAAATTCATTTTCCTCTACAGCTTCTGTGACTTCAGACCCATCTGGAGCAGAGTCTGGTGCAAATTGTGTCAAGATTGCCATGTTCCTAATGGTTGTTCCCTCCTTTGGGGCTGACGTAGCCTCTCAAAAAGGGGGTGTTCTCTGCAGTGCTAGGAACAGAGGGAAACCTGTTGGTTCTGGAATGGGACTTTACTCTCCTCAGCATAGTAAATGTTCAGGAGTATCAATGTACTCTTAATGCTGAGGAGTGAAGGGGTGAAATTAGCTGTGAGAAGGGGCATTTCCTTTCCCCGCCTGTGCAGACGAACTCATTTGTCTCTTTCTCTTCCTCCCTCCATCTTCTCAGCTGGTAACTTATCCTCCCCGAATTCCATGTCGCTGGAGAGTGGAGTTTGGGCTCCTTTGTGGGCACAGTGTAAACTATTGAGTGACTATTTGTAGTCACCTAGCCCGCTGTAGGTGCTGTGTAAGTAACACACACAAATTGGCATGGTTTTCTTTAGGGATGGGCAAAGTGGTTTGGAGAGGGAACCGGCCTGTCTGTCTCTCCCTGCTAGAAACCCTGAATTGACCCCAGAAGTGCTCAGAGGTTGGAGAGAATCTCTCTTCAGCTTTAATAGTGCAGGTGTACTGGCTTTGGCTGGGCCCTGAAGACTGCAGTATCATGAGTCTATTCTGATGTCGCCTCTGAGCCGACAAGCAAGCAGGGTCTCGTGTGCAGCCAGGATTCTCTGACAGCCATGAGCTGAACAGGATTATGCTCCCTCCACAGGAGTTTCAGGTGAGCAAGGTCTGGTTCATTGTGGCTGCATCTGACCATCAGCCTTTGAAGTCTGGTTGTCCTAACTATGAAGAGCCAGCCATGGCTTCCCCAGCAGAGCCAGCCAGCTCACCAGGACGTCAGTATGAGCCATATACTGCAATCTCAATCCTTCATTCAAATCTTGGGTGCAGTAATCCTGCTCAGCCCTCCGGCCTTGCTGAAGGTGGCTGGTGCTCTCACTTGGGGGGAACCAGACAGCAGGCTCTGAAGTCTCCTTCGGGATCAAGAAAGTCTGTGGTCTTCAGGCTTCTAAGCCAGCTCTCCCCAATATCCAACCACCCCCCCCACACACACACAGCCCCCTTCTGCTTCAGAGCATGACCCACCTCTAGCTGATGGAGATCAGGGAGATACATTCCCCATGGGCAAGTCATTCCAGAGTGTCTTTGTCTGGGGCTTCTCACTCCTTTCTCTGCAGCATCTGGCTACTGGGACAGTGTCTCCCTGGTTAATCTGGACTGCAGCCTAACTGGAGTCCAGTCTCCCCGACGGGCAAGGCTCTTTCACATTTCCCTTCCCTGCTGGTGGATGAGTGGGATTCTCATGGGCCAGAAAGTCAGGAATCTTCCACCTGTCTCCTTTCCACCCAGGTGCAGCAGTTCTGCTCGTGTCCCTAGTGGAGGATGTTCAGCTCAGAATATGGGGTGTCCTCACTCCCAGCTGCATCTCACTTCTACAGCCCTGCTTTCTCGGCCCAGCTCGCATCCACTCCTGTCTGCAGCCTCTTCCTCCCAGCTCCCCTTTTCAGCTACCAGCTCTTCCAGCCCTGCAGCCCTCCGGAGCCCTGCAAACAAGCACTGCTGCTGGCGAGCCAAGGGGCAGGTTTGGGGGAGCTGGGGGACTTCTCAGGTAAGCTAGACAAAGGGACCCCAGGGGACGGGGTAAATTCCCCAGTGTCCAGCAGGACGCACAGTCCTTGCTTTGAGCCCCTGGAAGGTCCAGAGATACCGGAATTTAAAATCGTTGTGATGCGGTGGTGTAGGAGAGGAGTTCAGTTTAGAGACTTCTCAAATGTATTGGTTTGTTGTTTTCCCGTCCCCCTAGGCCTTACCCAGCTGGCCCCCAGGTACTGTAGCAAGTGGAAGGATACGAAAAATAGTCCTAATAAACCCCACCCTGCCTTGAAAGATTTCTTCACTATGTATTGTATGCAAAGCACATGATGGAGCAGGGGTGGGGTGAAGATGTGACGGGCCCCAGGAACCGGCTGTTCTCACTGGTGATGTTAGGCGCCCATCTGTCCCCAGGCCAGCCCTTCTGCCCAGCCCCAGCGCACACGCTGCCATGCTCAGGCTTTTCAAGGGGCGGGGGGGAGGGGGTATTTCCTTAACAGAGGTTAGCGAACAACCAGAAAACAGCCTTTTAGCTCATTCCTTAGCCTCAGGCTTCACGCTGTCTTGCTCCTGGCAGTTTCCTAGTCTCAGTCAGTTTTGCTGGAGCAACAGCCTCATGGCTGCTTCCTGGCCCCTCTCTCTGGGGATCCACCACAGGAGTTAGCTCCACTCCACTTTCCTTCCCCAAGGCGCAGCCTGTCTCAGTCCATCTGCCCCAGCTACCACTAGCAGCCCTTGATAGGCGCATCTGTTCTGGTCCAGGGGCGTTGGGCTCAGTGTATCCAGGTCCACGGGAAACAGCTACCCTGTGACACTCGCCCAAGCGCGAGCAGGCCGTCTTTTTGTTCTGTGTTTCTACAGCCCCTAGCACGGTGGGGTCTTGGTCCCTGGCTGGAGTTCCAGGGCGCTACCGTTAAACTGAGGATGACCTCAATGCCACCCATCCCATCCTAAATATGTTTGAGATCATGAAGCACTCAGATACTACCATGAAATGGCCCAGATGAAATCAGCTGAATGAAATCTAGATACCGAGGAGTGAAGGCTTTTCAGACTTAAAATCAAATGAACAGCAAGTCTCTCGAGGGGTCTCCTCTCCTCATGTGGTTGACTGAAAGGTCTCAGTGATGTGAGACAAAGGCCCTGGTAAGGGGACAGGCTGTGCATGGGAGGGCATGGGGCTGGTTGTGAAGAGAGGGGTGGAGGGAGCAGGGCTAGCGTGGTGCCAGTGGAGTGTGCTGCCCACTCTTCGTGCCCCTAAGCTGGTCTGGTGAGTGGTACTAGCTCATGGGGGGTCACTGTGGCTTTTCTCCAGAGGAAGCTCGCCCGCAGAAGCAGAGACGCGCCCGAGCCAATTACAGCAGCTGGCAGCTGGAGGAGCTGGAATCGGCCTTTGAGACCACACGCTACCCTGACGTCTTCATGAGGGAGGCCCTAGCCCTCCGGCTAGACCTGATAGAGGCCAGGGTTCAGGTACCGGATGCTCATGGGGTCCTGCGCTCCAGGATAGTGTTTGGCAGTAGCACCTTCCCCTTGTCTGCGGAGCTTACAGTGAATTCCTCTCCCTGAACCTCTGGCCGGGAGGGCAGCTCATTGTACCCAGCCTCTGAGGCTGCTGGGCAGGGGGCTAGGACTCTGCTGCAGGAGGCTGCAACGCCTCCTGTTTGCTCTGATCTTCACTGTGCTTATTCCCAGCCCCATCAGTGTTCCAGCCCCATTGGCATTGGTGCCTGAGGAACCTGCTTCGGGCAGGGGAAGGTAAGAGGTGGGAGGGAACCTTTAGATGGTGGGCTCAGCTCTGCCTGCCTGTTGGCTCTGGAGGCAGTAACTCTGCAGCCACAGGTCGTGGGGGAAAGCTGGAGTAAGGATCGGTCTCCTGGGAAATGGTTGAAGTGGGGATGCCGCCCAGCTGCATGGCCCGCACTCTCTGTCCTGTGTTTCCCCGCTCATCACCTCTGACACCTTTGACAGCTGCCCTGCTCTGAGCTGGGCTGCTGTTTGCCATGTCTCTGGAGAACAAGGGTGGTGGATCCCTCCCATTTCTGGAGGGTCTGGAGTGCTTGAGACCCATTGTCAGGCTCAGAGTAAGAGAGTTGTTCATGTCCCCTGGTTTCTCTGCAGCCCCAGCTCATGAGGGATGGAGGGGTGCACAGGGAGCCCAGGTGAAAGTGTCTGGTTCCCTGGTGGAGGGTGAAAGGGGATTAGGATTCTCCCTCTAGAACTGGCTGAGGGAGGAGGAGTGTTTGTGTGTGTCTGAGTCTGACTTCCTTCCTTCCTCTGCAATGAGATTTTCCCTCATTATGTGACATGGCCTGAAATGTCTGTTGTAGTTTAAAACCTTCACTTGTGTAACCATCTCTCTCTGGATTCCTGGAGCTACAGCTCCCCGAGAGGAGCCTGGGGAGACCGATGCAGGACGGATGCTTTATAAACCCCCATGCTTTCCAGTTTGCCGGCAGCACGTAAGAGTTTGTTTGTTAATGCCTGTTTTCCTTTGGGTTTCCCTAGGTTTGGTTCCAGAACCGCAGAGCGAAGCTGAGGAGACAACTGAAACTTCAGGGACGAGCTCTGGACCGAGCCCTCACTAGGGACTCTTCTGCCTCAGGACACAAGAAGCCCCAAGCCCCCCAGGAAATGGAAGGGTCAAGTAAGAGCTCTAGAGTTGGAACACTGGAAGGAGACCCAGATCAGTGGCCAAGCACTGGCCCCAAAGGGCAGCCGCCTCCTCGACCTCCCGTGTACAGGGGAGCTGAGGCCATCGCAGGGGACAAGGCCAGAGGAAATTTGCTCCTGCGGCACCCCCAACTTACTGGTCAAGGCACAAGAGCATGAGGCTGAAATTGACACCCTCCCCACCCCCCTGCAGCTCAGGAGCAGCCTGACTCAGAACCAGACCCAGCCGGGTTCTGGGCACACACAAATAGTGCCTGAAACTGATCCTGACGTCAATCCCCCTTCCCGTACCTCTCCAACCTCGGCCTTGGACCTTTGCTCCCAAACAAACACGGCAACCATTTCTTCAGGGGGCTGGAGTCACCGTGAATGGATCAGGGAGCATCAGGGGCATTATAGGGGCTTCCCAAGCCCACTGAGGGCCATTGCCCAGCCTCGTCCATCTCTGAGCACCGTTGGTGCCTCCCTGTTTGGTAACTGTTGCCTGAACTCCTTTTCTCTGATTGACGTCTGCATTACACTTCCCAGCACCTGCACTCAACTGGGACAACAGCCTGTGCAGATATTCTGGGTCTAAAATACCCTGGTTAGAATCCTTCCATATTTGAGCAGGGACAGACCCATCCCCTGCTCCAGGCTTATTTCTCAGGATCCCTTCACTAGAACACATGCATTAGCGCATCGTTAGCAGCAGGATGTCACCTCTCTACTCTGGGTTGTCTTCTTCAGATTAGGCTGTTTTTGTCATAGGCTCTGATCCAATGAGCCTGTGTTTGGTAGGGTTGCCAATTTTGATTGGCTGTATTCTTGGAGGTTTCATCACATGACATAATCTTTAATTCCTGGAGACTCCAGGGCAATCCTGGATGTTTTTGCTGGGGCCTTGGGGCCCTTTAGAATGGGGCCCCTGAGCGGTGTGACAGTGCAGAAGTATGAAGCAGGCAGACTCCTGATCTTCACACTATAGCCAGGCTTTTGGGACCCTGTGGAGTTCTCACCCGCTGTCCAGAGCCAGGGAGGGTAACCAGATATCCTGATATTATCAGGCCTGTCCCATTACTAGGGGCTTTGTCTTATATACGCAACCATACCTCCCCCTGAAAAAAAGTATCCCGATTTTTCACACTTGCTATCTGGTCACCCTAGAGCAGGGGTAGGCAACCTATGGCACACGTGCCAAAGGCGGCACACAAGCTGATTTTCATTGGCACTCTCACTGCCCGGGTCCTGGCCACCGGTCCGGGGGGCTCTGCATTTTAATGAAGCTTCTTAAACATTTTGAAAACCTTATTTACTTTACATACAACAATAGTTTAGTTATATATTATAGACTTGTAGAAAGAGACCTTCTAAAGACGTTACAATGTATGACTGGCACGTGAAACCTTAACTTAGAGTGAATAAATGAAGACTCACTCGGCACAGCAGTGCTGAAAGGTTGCCGACCCCTGCCCTAGAGCTCGGGATCCCTCTCCATTGTTCAACTCTGGTGCTTTGTGGCTTCCTGGCTATTCCCTCCACTCTATACCGCCCATGACCACTAGAGGGCCTTGAGGTTCTGCAGGTGTTACAGCTCCTTAGCCAGGTGCCTGGGCTGTGTGCGCTGCAGGAGGCCACGATTCCTAAATTCACCAGTGGCTGGACATTTGTTTCTAGTCAAACCCCGTGAGGTGCTGGGTCAAACCCAGTCAGCCCACTGTCTGCAAAGGGCTGGGGGGAGTCTCTGAAGCATCTTCTGTGGGTGAGGAAGGGAAACAAAAGTCTAACTTCTCTGCGGTCTGGCTGAGCCGATGTCGTTGGTCCGAGCGTAGGGCTAGTGGGTGGGGGGAAGATGAGCCCCTTTGTTCCCATCAGTTCTTTCCCATCAGTCTGGTCAAATGCTCCAGCGCAGCCACAGACGGAGGAGACGGACTGTACTGTGAGGGTCAATTCTGCGTTGGCTGTGAGGACCAGGTGACCGTTCCACCCCCTAGAAGCGTTTGCATCTCTAATACTCATGATCCTGTGATGAATGGACAGGGGCAGGGGAAGTAAAGTGAGATGAAAGAGGGAAGCACAATGCATGCTCAACCAGACTCCGTGAGCTGGCACTCTTCCCTCTACCACCAGCTTTCCGGTATCAGATGTGGAGCAGAAGTATTGGATTGTGAGAGATGCTGCTGCCTTTAAAGCGATTTGCTTTTTCTTCCTGTTGGATGATGATCAAATAAGTCCTAAAAAAGAAACCAGTTCATAGAACTGTTGTAGAGTCACATGGTGTATTGTGGAAACTCCCTCTCTGTCCCCCACGGATCAGAGAGCAAAGACACTAAGCCAGGAATGTGAGTCAGACGTGGGCTCAGAATCATGTGTTCCCATCTCAAGTTGCCCAGTGCACAGAAGTGAAGAAATGCATTTCCAAAGGCAGAGTCTGTGGGAGGAAGGAAAGTTTTGAGCTGAGCAATGACAACAGAGCAGCCAGTTGCAGGATACACATGCTGATTTTACACGTGCTGTATGAGTGGCATTCAGTGCCCAAGAGCCAGGTGGCCAAATGATAACAGAGCTCGTTATCTGTGCACATGTAAATGCCTGTGTGTGCATGTATAGGGGAGTGTCTGTCAGCATGCATGTACTCGTATGTTTGCAGGCAGGCACACACATGTAAGCATATGAGCAAGCTTCTCCTTTCAGGGCCTGAAAGTATGAGGGAAATCTGTGTGCTGGGGAAAAGGTCCACACCAGGTTTTACTGCTATTGTGGCCTGGCCTGTATGAATCTCTTCCCAATGCTTAGATTCCCAGTCCAAAGGCTGTCGGACAATCGGCCGGGCAGGGACTGTCTCTTGGTTGTGTGTTTGTACAGTGGCCAGCACAGTGGGGTCCTGGGGGGGAGGGGGCACTATCTCCATACAGCTAATAAATAATAGGAACCACTGCTTCAGCCTCAGTCCTTTTCTTGACATCTCCTATCTCTCTTTCCCCAGATGTCTTCCTGCCCTTGGATTGCCAGTGCCGGCTGCTATGTGGCTGTTCTGGTGTATTTGCTTCTTCGCGCTCAGGCCAGCTACATTTGCTGCTGTATAACTGCAGGGAAGATCCCTTCGGCTCCACTGTCTCAGGACCGACCCCGACCGTTTGAAGGGTGTTTCCGTCTGATTAGTTGTCCATTGGCCAAATATTCAAATTCTGACCTCCCTTTGTGCCCAGGCAGTCACTTGCATGTGTGAGGGCAGGGACAGGCAAATCCCACTTGTGCATACTCATCTGGCGCAGATGGGTTTTACAAATGGAAATTCTGCTGCTTGTGTGTGAGAGCGAATGCGTAACCAAAATGTTCACGTTGGTGACGACGTGCAAAAGTAGAGACCAGACTGAGGCTCCTTTGAAAGCTGCACTGGGAGTCATTCTCTTTCCCATACAAGCTTGTTCCAGAGACAGCTCTATAGGCACAGGAGAAGAATATACACTACCTGGGGTGTGTGGGTGTGTGTTACATTTTGTAGTGTTGCCAACTTTCATGATTTTATTGCAAATCTCATGATATTTGCTGTTTTTCCCTAAAGCTTTAGCTCCTAGGCTCATGGGATTACATGAGAAGTGTTGCCAGCTCCTGCGATTTGATTGCAAGTCATGTGATACTTGATGCTTTTCTTAAAGCCCCATCTCCTGGAGTCATGTTATTACATGGGTTTCTCAGCTTTTCTTTTTAAAATTAAGTCTCTAGCCTGTGGAGAAAAGCTTGAAAACAAGACCCCGAAAGGCTCAAACACCAAGAGATAAGCACAACAAACCTCAAATGTATTTATTTATTTATTTTAAAATTTTCTCTTTTTTGGGAGGGGGGGACTTGACTCTTAGTTTTTTAACCCTTAGGGTTGCCAATACTGATATTGTGTATTTTGTAGTGTATATGTGTTGTGTGCTGTGTCATTCTCAGCATTGTGTATGTCGGGGTGACTCTTGCGTGTGATGTTTGTGCATCTCTTGTGTATCTGGCAAGGGGAGTCTCTTGTGCTCACTCTCTGAGGTGTGTATTTGGGGTTTGTCTTTTCACAGCAAGTGGACTTTAGCCTAGGAGTGGCAGCTTAGGGGACTAGTTTCCAGAGGTACCAAAACTTGTTGCTGCACACTGGAGGGGCTGCAGAGAATGAGCTGTGGGGAATGACTAACTCATGAGCTGCGTCTGTGTCTTTGTGATTCAGAGCGCGGCTGTCTCTGAAGCATACGTTCTGACAGGGGAACTAGAACACAGCGCTATCAGTGATACAGGCTACAGAGGTGATGTGATGCGATGAAGTGGAAAGTAAAGGCTGCTCTCGGAATCTGGTACTGGTAACAGCCAGCAACCTGGGATTTCATGTTTAAAGGCACCAACATTTTCATTCTCACCCTAAGGAAGAAAAAAAGAGACTTGTGTGCGCAGAAAGGGGATGAGAGACCCCTCTCTTTCACTTCCTATCTGCCCCATATAGAGAGAGAACTATTCCCACGGGTCTGTCCACCGCCTGCCATAGCCTAGTGTGATGAAATCAAAGCTCAAGGCAGCTTGGCTGGCACAGTGAATCACATCTCTTCACTGTGGGCTACGTTTTCCTAGGATGACTGACTCCCTTTGAAAGGGAAAACAGGAAGATGGATTTTGCGGGATGGGAAGGGGTTAAGTTAATCCTAAAGCAGCTAAGTCCAAAGGTTTCATTTTCTCCTTTGTAAGTAAAAATGACCTTTTTATAAGAACTCCCTTCTGCCTCGGCACAGTAGCCCCTCTCGTCTCCCCTTTATCCTTGCCTTGGTCACGTGAACAGCGTCTCTAATGGAAACAGAGATTGGACAAAAGCACTTCGGGACCCCCAGCAACAATTAAGAATTTCATTAAAATACAATAGGCCAGTTATTGCTGGCTCATTATTAAGCTATAATAATTGCTAATTGTCTTATTAGCATTTAACAATTATGCAAATAATGAAAAACATTTCATAAAAGTAATAAAATTGCCCTTTTTTACATCAATAGTTTTAAAATCTAAAGTGATGATGATTTTGCTCTCCGGGGTTTATTGGAAATGCCTTTAAAGGGGAGATAAACCTCTAATGATGCCATCCGCAGAGCAGGGTTGAGATTGGGTAGGGCACACAGAGGTCTGGTCTATACTACAGACCTATATCGGTATAACAACATTGCTCAGGGGTGTGAAAAATCCCTCCCCCGACTGACATCGTTATACTGACCTAACCCCCTGCGTAGGCGGAGAAGCTCTCGGGGCGGTGGAATAATTACGCTGATGGGGAAAGCGCTCTCCCATCGGCTTAGAGCATCTTCATTAAGTGCTACAGAGGCGCAGCTGTACAGCGGTGCCGAAGCAGCGTTTGAAGTGCAGACGTGTCCTGAGCTATGTGAATTTCCGCTCTCAGTGCAAAGGACTCAGACTGTTTCCCTTCTACTTGCAAAGGAGCTGTCTGCACATGTTGGTAAAACATCATTTTTCCTTTTTGGAGCCCAAGAGAGAGGATATGGGCACTAGCCTGGGACTTGGGGCAATGGCATTCAGGCTACGGCTCCACCACAGGCTTCCTCCTGTGTGACACTGGGCCTTCTCTTTCCCCCTCCCCTCATTGCTTGCTGCTCTTCCCCTCTCTCCCCCACCTCTGTTTCGGGTCGGGAGGGACTTGCTTGTGAAGCCGGAGCTGGAAGCAGGTAGGTGGCAGCCCTGGCTGAGCAGAGGCTGGCGAGGGGGGTGGCTTGGTGCCTCCCTGCCCACAGTAACCGGACTTCAGGTGTCTGGTCAGTAGATCTGACCGGACACCATCAGGTCCCCTTTTGACCGGACTCCTGACTACCCTAGGCCTGAGGCTCAGATCCTTAGGTGTGTAGCTCCCATTGAGGTGCCCTAGATACCCCGAGGATCTGATCTCCATCTGTACAATGGAGATAATAGCATTTCCCCACCTCACCAGGGGGTCCTGAGGATAAATACCTTCCAGGGTGCTCAGAAATAACGGGGCCAGATAAGTTGATAGATGTCCCTTGGGTTTTTCCCTGCCAGGAAAGGCAGGACTTCCCTAGAAAGTTCTGGAAATGTAGTTTAGAGCTAGGGCTGATACAAGGTACTGGCTCTGATCTCTTGCTAATTGTGTGTGGTGGGGACTTATCCATCTGTTAAATGCAATAGACTGAAAGAGGTCAATAGAAAAAGTCTTATTGAGCAGACCTCAACTCCAGGGCTTTCTGTTATACTTCTCTCTCTAAATAATAGACTCTAGCTTGACAGAGTTATGGGCTGGATGCAGGAACCACTTGGTGACATCTTATGACCTGGCAGGAGGTCAGACTGGAGGATTGTAACGGGCCCTTCTGGTCTTAAACATTCATGAGTCTATGATTAGTCATCATTGCATTGTGATTCTCTGGTCTGGCTATTTTTGTCTTGGATTTGCTGATGTTTTGATGTGATATATTTTTTCCATTAATCATCTAGATGACGCCTGGGTATTTAAATCTGAATGAAAATGTCAAAATCATGCTTGTTTGCAGTGTTGTTGTAGTCGGGTTGGTCCCAGGATAGGGAGAGACAAGATGGGGGAGGTGAAATCTTTTATTGGACCAAACTTCTGTTGGTGGAAGAGACCAGCTTTCGAGCTCCAGGGAGCTGAAGAAGGCCAGGAGAAGAGCTCTATGGATCTCAAAAGCTTCTCTCTTTCACCAACAGGAGCTGGCCCAATAAAAGATACCACCTCCCCCACCTGGTCTTTCTAAAATCATGCTTTGCATTGGGCAGGACCCAAGGTGACAGCAGTTCCTGCCTTGAAGAGTTGACAATCGAATATCCAGTAAATGAAATTTAACTTGACTCTCTCTGCACTTGGCTCATTTTCCTTCCCTGGTCTCTTTCCACAACGCAGAATTCCCAGCTGGAAATGCAAAATGGATAATTCATTCCAAAGCTGGTGTTGATGCTGCTAGATTAATGCATCGGGGGCATGTGGTATTTGTAAAGAGGTGAGTTTTGCTGGTTCTAGAGGTTGCCAGTCTGCTCTTCCCAGCACCTGTGCTACTGGCACAGTGCTAGGTTTAGAAATAATTTGTTTCATACTTTGGCTTCCAACTTGGAGGTTTGTGGAGAAAAGAATGTGGAAAAAATAGCTAAAGCTGGTATTGTGCTGATTACATGATGGTCTCCTAAGCAGCCACAGAGTGGAGACCAAGAAATCCTGATTTCTAACTATGGCTCTGCTGCTGACGTGCTGGGAGAGAGACAAGGTGGGGGAGGTAATATCTTTTATTGGACCAACTTCTGTTGGTGAGAGAGAGAAGCTTTTGAGCCACACGGAGCTTTTCTGGGAAAGGTACTGCTAGCTTCACAGCTAAATGCAGGGTGAAACAGATTATTTAGCATAAGTAGTTAGCACATATCTAAGGGACCATTCAAGATCGAGTGGCCTGTTAATACCTCTGCAGTCATAGGACAAAACGAGGGGGTTGGCAGATTATAGATTGTTGTAATAAACCATAACCTGAAATGCTGTGTCAATTAACTTGTGCCTCAGGCTATGTCTACACTACCTTTTATGCCGGTATAACTTATGTCGCTCAGGGGTGTGAATAAGCCACCCTCCTGAGCGACATACCGTAAGCGCTGGTGTGAACAGCACTATGTCTGCAGGAGGGCTTGTCCTGCTGAGATAGCTGCTGCTGCTCGGTGGGGACGGATTAATTAGTTGTCTTAGAGCGGCTACGCTAGAGATCTTACAGTGGCACAGCTGTAAGCTCTCTGGTGTAGCCATAGTTAGTTTTCCAGTATGTAAAGCAAGGATAACACCCATTTACCCACATGGCCTGGGCTTGTGAGGGTTAATTTGTTAATGTCTGTAGCATGGCTTGAAGAGGGAAAGTGCTATCTAATCACTGACAAACATGATCAGCTCAGTTCACCAGACTTTAATCTCTGCTCCACCGATAACAGGCGAAAAAATCAAAGGATGGCAATGGCAAACCAGTTTGAAGGAAAGAGTAAAACTGGGAGGGGCGTGTTCCCATAGTGATCCATGATAAGGAGAGGGTACCGCACCCAACCTAGCATGTTCTGGTTTGAAAACCCAAGCTTCATTTTCGGTTTCAGCGATACGCAGTGGTAAGATCTCTGAATGCTCATTTAACCGGAGTGTTATTTCTGTTTATGACGGTGCAAAGATCACTGTTTCAGTCTGATCTGTTGGAGAGGACCCCTAATGCCTTTGGTCTGGGCTTGTCACCTTTTAAAATAAATTGTCCTTTGTGTCAAACTTGTTGCATTGAGTCATGACCCAGCATAATCCTGTCACAGCCCCACCATATATTTCTGGACCCTTTTAATGTCCTGCTTACCTCATTTGCAGGACACCTGATACTTTAGGACTCTCCTATCCTAGAGAATTGGAATAGGTGACTGTCTCGTCTGCAACAGTTGAAGTCTCTTGACTCCATGTGTGGGAAAAGAGGCAATGGTATTAGAGGAGTGGTGACAGACCCATTCACCATGAGGTGCAGAGGGAGCTGCACCCCCCCAAATATGAGATCCTTTTATTTATTTGTTTTGACGGGAAATCACTTTATGCACCAGGATAACTGGATGTCACTTGCTCCTGTTGCTCAAGATTCCTTACTCCAAGGTTGGGGGATGTATTTCCTCTTGAGAAGCGTCCCCAATGCACCCAGCATAAGGATTTGCAGGTTGACACAAGTGCATCCTGCCTATATCTTATTTCACTTTCAGCTTCCTTAAATGTGAAGTCATGTTTGAACTTGAATTTTATATTTTTCTCCAGGCACTTTACAGGTAAAACTGCAAACTGGCCTCAATCATGGATGATTGGTTTGGTGTAGTTTGAAAGCATTTTTGAGTGGCATGTGGAGCTATGAAATTGTTCTTTGTTTTCTCTGACCTGGGCCTTTTAAATTTCTGAGGAATCAGCCTGACTGACTTTTAGTACGGCACAGATGATTCAGCGTGTTACAGAGGAGAGACACACACACACACACACACACACACACCCACCCCTCTCTCATGGATACTTCCTTCCTGTTTCGAGTCCTTAATCTAAACTAAGTCATTAATTTTGAAAGCCTAAGAAAAACATGCCCCTGCTACTGTTGGGAGAAATAACAGCCATATAGATAAGCCAATGGAGAGAAGACAAAGTTTATTAAATGCCAAGTAATTTCACAAAATGGGTAGGATAAGTGTTTCCTGTCCATGAGATAGCTTCCTCTTAGCCATGTCAGCAAATTGTAATCTTCACCCTGGCTCCAAAGGTCTTGAAATATATCGAGATATCGGTATCGCTAACCCTGAGTGTTCAAAAATAAGGAATCATGACCCTCCTGGAATCATGAGATGGGCATAAAAATCCATGATTTTTTTTTAAAATGGGTTTTTTTTAGTAGCCTTGTGTTTTAGTGCCTTTAGGATGCACTCAGGTCACATTTCCAAGGTTTCGTCCACAACAAAGAGGACTAGAAACTTATGTTTTATAATGAAAGCTGAGGTTCTCAGGTAATCACAAGATTCCAGAGCTAGGGCTTTTAAAAAAGCACCAACTATTGCAAGACTAATGATAAAATCAGGAGAGTAGCCAATCCTGGGGTAAAGTGTATGGAAACTGGGATGAGTTTAAGAAGTGACAGCAGACAGTAGTGCCTGGAGCTGATGTCAGTAGCGGTGGGGTACTGTCAGGGTATGCGTGGCACATGCTCGCCAGATCATGCTGTTATTTAGAACTAAGAAGGTGATGAATTAAAAGTGAAGCATTTTTGGTCAATAGTGACAGCAGATATATAGCTTTGTGCTTGTGGCTGGCTGCTGCTGCTGCTGATCAGCCAGCCAGCAATGTTTCCAAGTCCTCCAAACTGTTCATGGGCATGTGTTAGGAAAGAATCTCGGCAGGTGTTTATTGTGCTTGTGGAATGAACTCCATCGCATTCGAGAAGTCAGGCACCACTGGACTTTCATAGCAGGGACAAACGAAATTTACAAAGGTCTGGCATCAAATCCAGGAAAATGGAACTTAGACCGAAAGAGCACATGGAGAAAAATAAGACCCAGCGCAAAGTAGTTGTCGCTTGTATTTTGAAATGTTACCAGGGGCGGCTCCAGGCACCAGCGCTCCAAGCACGTGCCTGGGGCGGCAAGCCGCAGGGGGCGCTCTGTCGGTCGCTGCTAGGGCGGCAGGCAGGGTCCCTTCGGCGGCTTGCCTGCGGAGGGTCCACTGGTCCCGCGGCTTCGGCGGACCTCCCACAAGTGTGCCAGCGGAGGGTCCGCTGGTCCCGTGGCTTCGGTGGACGTCCGCTGAAGCCGCGGGACCAGCGGACTCTCTGTGCTAGGGGTGGCAAAATGTCCAGAGCCGCCCCTGAATGTTACACAATATTATTGAAGCAGCAAAGAGTCCTGTGGCATCTTATAGACTAACAGACGTATTGGAGCATGAGCTTTCGTGGGTGAATACTCACTTTGTCGGATGCATGTAGTGGAAACAATATTATTGAGTCGTTAGTAATAATATGGTATGAACTTACTCTCTCTCATACGTCATTACCATCACCTTTACCATGTAATGGGAACCAAATGCCTATAGTGTACCAATGAGTGTCTCCTACCTGAATTTTGCTCAGTGTACACAGCCTAGAACCAACTACCAAGGGAAGTGGTGGATTTTCCATCTCTTGACATCTTCAGATCAGGACTGAAAGACTTTACAGAAGATTATATGCTTTAGTCAAACACAAATTATTGGGCTCAGCACTGGGGTAACTGGGTGAGATTTAAGGGCCTGTGTGATAGAGTAGGTTAGATCAGGTGATGAAGGGGATGTCTACACTGCAGCTGACCTGCGCCAGTTGACTTGGGCTGTGGAGCTATATAATTGCAGGGTAGATGTTTTGGCTCGACTGGCCCTGGGGTCACAGGGCTAAATTCAGAGCCACTATCATTTTCACATTCCCAGTGCTGCAGTAGTTGTACAGCAAACACTGTAGGGGAATGCTTGCCTCCACAAAACCCTATTTTCACTGAATTAAAAAAAGAAATCCCACAAGTGAATTTTTTAAATCTGTCACCTCCCTCCTCCTCATTTCAGCAGAACTTGCACTTCCCAAACTCCCTGAAGAGGACTGAGTATGATGCCCTAATGTCCACAGTAATGAGACCATTGCCTTTTGCAGATTTGCAAGAAAATGGAGGTTAAGAATTGGTTTGGCTAATCTAGATTTGACTGGGCCAGAATTCTCTGCCATGGAAGTTTCTGTTAACATTTGCCCAGAAACTGCACCTTCGTTTGCCACACACCTGTCCAATGGGGTGAAACAATTCTGGTTTTATGCCGCATTTCTTCTGACTGACCTCATCCAGGGTTGATTCATTTCTAGCGCAACCTGAGCAGAAACAGATGTTTGCCTTCTGCTCCTTTGCTGAAGCCACGCAGCACTAGAAAGCTGGCTCAGAGGGTGCAATATTTCCTATCAGCACCAACTTTCTATTGATTGTTTTAGTTGTAGAGCAACATATGCTAAGGCCTTATTACAAGGGATTCCTATAAATGGCACACAGGATTAATAATGTATTTATAACACAACTTTGTTTTAGTATAAAATGATCTATAAACGTGTAATAAATGTTTTATAATGTTTTTGTAGCCTGTTATAAATGATAAATGGGAGACTATAGATGCCACATCAAATATTGATGCTGCATTGTGTGCATCTTTGTGCTGTTACTGTTCAGGAAGCCATTAATAATAAAGTGAATGGGGATGTAAAAGTTGCTGACATGCCCAGCAAGCCATTTATAATGAAATGTATAATCCTTCCCATAAAGTAAATACATTGGCTGGTGATTGTTGATGAAATGGAAACACCCTGTGAATTATTTGTAAGGTATTTATATATTAATGTATATTATCCATATCATGTCACAGGAATGCCATTAATATATTATATTGGATGTATTAATTCTTTATACCTAATTTATAGGCAGCTCTTAGAAGAAAGCATTATTTTGTGTCCTTCACTGCTTTGTCAACTATACAAATACATTTCTTGTGAGTGCCTTGCTTTTCCAGCTGTTTCTTTTAAGTTGATAGTTAATTGATGCTAATGGTCATGATCCCTTCCTCCTGCCTACCCCTGGTGTAACACACTGGGGCAGAGGCTCAGCTGAAGATGTGCCCTTCTGCGTCTGACCAAGGCCCAGATTCAAAAAGGGACCATGGGCGCCAACTTATATGGGCTCGTGGAGCTAAAGCCCCAGGAATATTCAAAATCAGGGGCTCTGCTCCACCAATATTTGGAGCAAGGTTTCGCCCCTTTAAATCCCAGCCGCCCCCGGGAATCAGAGGGCTCTGGGCTCCCCGCTGCTGCGGGGAGCCCAGAGCCTTTTAAATCCCAGCCGAGGCAGGGAATCAGAGGGCTCTGGGCTGCCCGCTGCTGCGGGGAGCCCAGAGCCTTTTAAATCCCAGCCGCGGCCGGGAATCAGAGGGCTCTGGGCTGCCTGCAACCGCGGGGAGCCCAGAGCCCTTTAAATCCCAGCTGCGGCTGGGAATCAGAGGGCTCTGGGCTGCCCGCTGCTGCGGGGAGCCCAGAGCCTTTTAAATCCCAGCAGCGGCCGGGAATCAGAGGGCTCCGGGCTGCCTGCAACCGTGGGGAGCCCAGAGCCCTTTAAATCCCAGCCGCGGCCGGGAATCAGAGGGCTCTGGGCTGCCGGCAGCAGCGGGGAGCCCAGAGCCCTTTAAATCTCAGCCGCGGCTGGGAATCAGAGGGCTCTGGGCTGCCCGCTGCTGCAGGGAGCCCAGAGCCTTTTAAATCTCAGCCGCGGCTGGGAATCGGAGGGCTCTGGGCTGCCCGCAGGGGCAGAGAGCCCAGAGCCCTTTGAATCCCAGCCCCTGGCCACTGATTGCCCCCTCCCCAGACCCCTGCCCCAACTGCCCCCCAGGACCCCCACCCCCTATCTAAGCACCACTGGTCCTTGTCCCCCGTTACCCACTCCCGAGATAACTGCCCCTAACTGCCCCTTGGGACCCCAGCCCCTATCTAAGCCTCCCTTCTCCTTGTCCCCAACTGCCCCCTCCTGAGACCCCACCCAACTTCCCCCCAGGACCCCACCCCCTACCTGTCCCCTGATAAACCTCCTAGACTCCCATGCCTATCCAATTGCTGCCTGTGCCCTGACTGCCCCTCTGAACCTCTGCCCCATCCAACCCCCCCTGCTCCTTGTCCCTTGACTGGCCCCTGGAACCCCCTACTCCTTCTCCAATCTTGTAATCTTGTGGCACTGACGCGTTGTAGCTTCATTTTATATCGGCTTACAGGGCGGGAGACCACCATTTTGGGCCCCACCAAAAATTATACAAACCTGCCGCCTATGAAAGGGACTTAGGTATTGCAAGGCCGAGCAGCGTGGTGCCTAACTTTTACACATGTAGAAAATCACAGGACCACCACGGCGCTCCTAAAAACCTGAATTAGGTGCCTAGGCATCTCTACAATGAAGTAGGAGAGGTAGGTGCCTAAGACTGTGCTCCACCAAAGCCAGCATGCCAACAGGAGAGGCCAAGGCAGTGGAATATACTAAGCCTTGTCCTCTCACCTAGGTGCCTAAGTCTGGACTGCGGGGAGGTGCCTTTCTCTGATTGAAGATCCACAAACAGGAACTCGTCTGCTGGAGTCAAGCTCCTAAGGCATTTCTTGTGGGAATGATTTAGGCACCGGCCTTGTGTCACATAAAATGGATGAAGTAGGAAGTGGTAGTTATAACTTTTAGCCCGTTGGTTATAGAGCATGTTCCTGGGATTTGAGAGACCTGGATTCAATTCCCCGCTTAGCCAGAGGAGGAGAAAGGATTGGAACAGGGATCTGCCCTGTCTCAGGAGGGTGCTCTAACCACGGAGCCAGGGGATAGTCTAATGGAGGAGGGTCCCGCCGTCTCTCCTGTTGAAGTTGTTCTCCATGGATATATAATGAAAGTGATTGCAGCAGGGGGACCAGACCAGACCCAGGATTGCCCACCTTCCAGGGGTGTGTCCCAACCATTGGGCTGTAGAGCCATTTTCTCTCTCTGGCTCAGTATTTATCTTCAGGGGAAAAGGCATTGAGAGACTGGCTCTGTAGTCCAGTGGTTGGGGCTAACAGCTATAAGGTGGCACCACCACTTCTTCCTCCTCTGACCAGCATTTGAATGGGACCCAATCAGGTACGTGGCCTCTGAGCACATCCAGCCAATTGGGTCCCACATGTGACATAGGCAGCCAAACGCTTGTTTTCTCCCAGTTTGTGAATCACTCTGAGGCTGAAGCAGGAGTTAGGCATCTGGATGCCTAGAGCGAAGCAGTAGTGTGCGGGCCCAAAGGGAGAAACATAGGCAGCTAGGGAACTTTTACTCTGAAAACTTAGGTGCCAAGAGCATTTAGACACTGATGGGGATGAAGGGAGTTTTGTTGCTAACAGTGGAGCCAAACCAGGGACTTTGGGATCCCAGTACCTTTGGGGAAAGGGGCTCAAGTCACTAACTGCTGACTGAGTGTAAAAAATGGCCTAAATTCAGATGCAACGACCCCTTGTCAAATTCTCTTTCAGGTGCTAGCCTTTGTGTTCTGGATCCAAGAATTCCTGGGAGTCGCTTCCTCCAGCAGCTCCTTCACTTCTGTGCTCCGATTCACTGTCAGCTGCACTTGTGTGCAGCTGTGTCTGGGAAGCAGCAAACCCACTGTCCCCACACCCTCCTTTCATTCGAGCTCCCTATGCCTGATCAAGGCTCCGTGTTAGCAGAGAAGGCTCTGCTCATTCAGTTGTGGGGAAGCATGAGAGAGACATACAATGTTCCTCAATATGGGGCTGCAGCTCCTGTCTTGCATATGCCTCATTCTCCATTCGGATGGCTGGTTTGAGACCTCCAGACCTGATTTGCTGAGCCTCGTGTACTCATTTATTTACACCAGTGCAAAGGAGATAGTCACTTTACATCCACTCTGCACTGGTGGAAAGGACAACATAAAGGGCAGGGTAACAATGAATGGACCATGAGCTGTTTAGCACGGCGTGTTTTTCCAGCATTCTGTCCGCTCCCTCCCATCTATTCTAGACCCTACACCCTAAAGTGCAGTGGAAGCAGTAGCTTCCCAGCTCTAATATAAATGGCTTCTGTTTGCTACATCCTCTTCCTTAAATGTCCTGCCCTGATCCTGCATCACCCATTTTACTAGAGTTTTGCAGGATGAACGCAAACAGCAAGGACGTGCATGTAGTGTTTGGAAGAGAGTGTTTGCTCTTCAACTAGAAATGCAGGCTGCCTCTACCTGCTGAACTAGCAATGCCACCCTGGTAACTCAGCAAATATGTATGTGAATTTCAGCGTGCTAAGGCAATGACACACATACACCCTAGAGATGGGCTGGAGAGAAATTAAGTTTGAGCCAAACGTTTCCAAAGGGAGGAAGTGTTCAGGTTTACAGCTTTGGTTGAGGCTCCTTTCTGAGGCACACCAGTCAGGTTTCTGCAGTGGGGCTGCTCAGGGTGTGCATGCTTATATGGAATTGTGACATGCCTTTTCATTGGAAACATGCATGAGGTGAACAGGTCTCAGTCTGCTAAAAAATCAGGGGGATGCATAAATGTATGGGCAGATGGGTTATTGTAGGAACAGGGGCCGGATGAGGAAAATGGCTTCAAGATGTTTCTTCACTCAGCCAACTTGTCTTGCCACCTTTAAACCCCTAACGTTGTCATCTAAACAGACAAGGATTCAATTATGGCAAACGAGTAGATAATGTCCCTGTAGCCTAAGTGCTCCGACAATCGGTCACCTACCACTTGGTGCTGCACATCACCTGCAGACTATATGGCATTGCCTTCATCAACTCTGCCCCCGAGTTGGAGACAGGATAATCAAGTGGGGCTACATCACTGTCCCAAATGCCTGTGGCAGAAAGCTTCAGAATATGGTGCATCTCCTAAGACGCCAGCTGCTTGAGCACCAATTTTCTGGCAATCACATGTGCAGGGAGGTGATGGGAAGCAGCATGAGGACAGGACAAGGACAAGACTCAGCTAATGATTCTGAACCATCATCTGAATGGTTCCCCACAATTGCCCCTAGCAGCTTTGCAGCAGAGATGTCCTCTGCACTCACACATGAGGGGAGAGAGGAGGGATACATGGGCGGAAAGCTGCTGAGTCCTGTTAACTCCACCCCAGAGGATGGTTCTACGCTTGACCCAAACCAGGACAGAAAAAGCCCAGCTCAGGGGGTGTGCTAGCTCCAGGATTGGCTAGGGAGACCAGACAGCAAGTGTGAAAAATCAGGACGGGGGTGGGGGGTAATAGGAACCTATATAAGAAAAAGACCCAAAAATCAGGACAGCTGGTCACCCTAGGATCGGCTGAGCGATGTCCCTGATCTTTCCCCACCCAGGGTTGTTATGAGTCAGAGGAAAGCACCTTCCCCTGGCTAGGTCGGTTCATTCACCTGGCTCCCCAGGGGCTGGTTCTGCAGCTCCATGGTCTCCACCTGGCTTGGGCCAGGGCCCGGCCGCACCCAGCGCTCTCTGGGTGTCCCCCAGGACAGCGAAGGAGCAGAGCCCGAGCCCCTGGGCAGCGCCACCCCTCCCTGGCAGGGCTTGGCCTGCACAGCTGGATGAAGGTTTCCTGGGCCAGGGCAAGGGAGGCCCGTGAGGGACCCCTCCCCACCTGCGGTCCTGCCCCCGTTCAGCTCCTTTCAGACCCTTACTGGGGCACTGCCCCGTTTGCCTACTTCTGCGGGGGGGTGGGGCAGTGGGGCTCCTCCCGCCCCGCCCCGCCCCGCCCGCAAGGCGCTTCTGCCGGGCACAGGGTCTGGGGCGCTGGGCTGCAGCTTCCCCCCGCCCGGCTACGTGCCCCGGACCCTGCTCACCCGCGCCGGGGCGGAGCGGGGCCGCGGCTGCTCCCTGCCCCAGGGAAGGGGCGTCTCTCCCGGAGGGGGGCGCCCGGCTCCCTGATCCCTCCCCCCGCCCCTCCCCCGCGCTCTCCCCGCCTCCTCCCCCCAGATCCGGCCGCGGCGCGGCTCCTGCCCGCACACCCGGCAGGCTGCAGCCGGGACCCGCTGGCGGGGGAGGGCAGCGAGCCGCGGGCACCGGAGCGGGGCTGCAGGACAAGCTGCGCCTTGGGCGGCGAGCGGGACTCGGCGGCGGCGGCGTCTCCCCGCGTCCGGGGCTGGGAGTCGGGACGCTCCTGACACCCTCTGGGGCTGCGGCGGGCTCCCTCCGCTAGGCACAGCCGGGCTGGGGCCAGCTTCGCCTGCACCCCCCAGCAGTGACTGGGGTGTGTGTGTGTCTTGCGCCAGCATCGCCTGCACCTCCCTCCAGCAGTGACCGGGGGGGGATCTTCTTGCACCAGCATCGCCTGCACCCCCCAGCAGTGACCGGGGGGGGTCTTGCACCAGCATCGCCTGCACCCTCCAGCAGTGACCGGGGGTCTTGCACCAGCATCGCTTGCACCCCCCTCCAGCAGTGACCGGGGGGTCTTGCACCAGCATCGCCTGCACCCCCCTCCAGCAGTGACCGGGGGGTCTTGCACCAGCATCGCCTGCACCCCCCTCCAGCAGTGACCGGGGGGTCTTGCACCAGCATCGCCTGCACCCCCCAGCAGTGACCGGGGGGGGGTCTTGCACCAGCATCGCCTGCACCCCCCAGCAGTGACCGGGGGGGGTCTTGCACCAGCATCGCCTGCACCCCCCAGCAGTGACCGGGGGGGGTCTTGCACCAGCATCGCCTGCACCCCCCAGCAGTGACCGGGGGGTCTTGCACCAGCATCGCCTGCACCCCCCAGCAGTGACCGGGGGGTCTTGCACCAGCATCGCCTGCACCCCCCAGCAGTGACCGGGGGGTCTTGCACCAGCATCGCCTGCACCCCCCAGCAGTGACCGGGGGGGGGTCTTGCACCAGCATCGCCTGCACCCCCCAGCAGTGACCGGGGGGGGTCTTGCACCAGCATCGCCTGCACCCCCCAGCAGTGACCGGGGGGTCTTGCACCAGCATCGCTTGCACACACCCCCCACCCAGCAGTGACGGGGGAGGGGCAGGAACTAGCATTGTCTACACACACACCCAGCAGTGACGGGGGAGGGCTTGTGCCAGCATCGCCAGCAGTGGCTGCAGCATTCCTTTTCTTGCCTGCAGAAGCGGCCAGGCAGGTTGGCAGCAAAAGCACTTAGCAGCAGGTGGAGGATCTGGGTCTATAACGGAACCAAGCTGGTGGAGTTTGGGGCTCTTCAGTTCCTGGCATCGCCAAGTGCCGCTCTGGATGTCAGATTTTCCACTGGGAGCATCGCTGTAGGGATCTGCCTCGCCTCTCCAGTACTTGCCTAACCCCTGTTTCTGACTGCCCCCCTACCCAGAATGGCAGCCATCAAAAACTTGCAGCTGTGGTGCAAGCAGCAGTGTGAAGGCTACCGGGATGTCAGCATCACCAACATGACCACCTCTTTCCGGGACGGCCTGGCATTCTGTGCCATCCTTCATCGGCACAAACCAGACCTCATGTGAGTAACAGGGAGCTTCAGGTGCTCCTGCTCCTGTGTGTTGGTTCCTTCTAGTATCTTGCATTATGAGTTCTCCTGCATTAGATCCAAATTCTGTCTCCCATGTAAATCTGGTGGCCTCTCACTTGTAAATTATTTAGACCAGAAACACTGAGGAGTCATGGAACTGAGGTTATAGAAATTGTTGCTCATCTTAAAGCAACTAAGAGTCATTTAAAACTTGACTGGAAAAAAAGCCCCACAGAAAATCCTGGCAGGACCATGCACTGAATGACTTAATAGCTGCTTCAGGCTTCCCAAGCACAATTATGTTTTTCAGCACTCAGTACTGGATCTCTCTTCTGTGGCACAGGGGGTTTGGTTGGCTGGAGTGTTGGACAGGGAGTGGCAGGGATGTATTTCTGTCCTAGGTATCATGGCCTTTCAAGCGGAAGAACCTCAGTGCATAGAACCCACCTGAGTGCCACCTGGGCTGTTGGAAGAAATCAGGCTGTGAGTTAATTCTCTGTCCTGCTCTATTGCACGGGGGCAAGGGAGACTGGGTTGGCATGTGAGTCTGGGTCCCGAGGACCATAGCAACAGGGGAAGAGTCAGAGTGTAGTGTCCCGAACCATTAACTGTGTCTCAGGCTGCCCTTTGAGCATTGGGGCCTTTACAGGGTGGGAGCGCTGTCCTGTGTGCCATCTCTTTCAGCTCCTTGAGGTGCTCTCTGGTGTGAGCTACTATTTTAGCTCAGTCCAGGTGTGTGATTAAACTAAATGCCAAGTTTTGCCTAGCGCGGGAGTTTCAGTGTCCAGTTAATGGCAGCGCCTGGGCTTGTCCAGCTGGGCCTGGTGCCTCGTGTTCGGGGGGGCCTGTGTGGCTGGGGCCTGGCTGCATTGGAGTGATAGAATGCTCAAGCGGTGCGCCCTGTTGGTCCCAGGCTGTGCGGGAGACCAGCTTTCGAGCTTACACAGAGCTTGTCTTCAGATGTGAAGCTGGTCTCTCTCCCCAACAGAAGTTGGTCCAATAAAAGATACCGCCTCCCCCACCTTGTCTGTCTGCAATGCTGAAGTGTAATGGATGGCACTGGGTCTCCCCTCCCGGATGGTGTCCTGCTTTGGCAGTTCTTTCACTGAATTAGTGGTGCTGTCCTGCAAGCAGAAAACCTCCAAGCCAGTGGCTTGTTTCTCCCCATTCACACTCCTTTCTTCTTCTCCGCCAGCGGTGAAAGGCTGGGGCTGAGCTGTAAACAGTTAAAACAGATCCCTTCTGTTGCTAAACAAGTTCAAACACCAGTTGGGAAATGCTTCCTTCTTTGCAGCGAATGTTTATTTAGGCTCAATTTTCCATGCTGTGCCAAATGGCAATTTCATCAATTATTAGCTGGCCAATAAATGCTCGTTAAATAAAACAACAACAACAAAAAAACCCAGGAATTTCCAGGCAGGATTCCATGCTCGGGAGCTTAAAGTAGCCAGCTGGACGGAAACCACTCCTTCCATTGACTGCCTCTTCCTCCTCCCCTGTCCCACTGCCTCTTCCACGCAAACAGACCGAGTGGCTGCTTTCAGAAGAGCTTTCTGTCAGCCCCCAGACAGCGCTCAGTAGCTGCCTGCTTGTCGCCAGTTGCTTGTTTGCCGATTTACAGCCCAGTCCTGTGAGGGAATGGGAGCCCTCAACTCCTAGTGACCTCATTATGCACCAAGGGCATCTCCAGGAGGCCAGGCCCTGCTGCTGGTGGGGTCTGACTCACCAGCTGCATTCTGCAAGGACGTGCTGAATGCTGCCCGTGAAGTTGCGTTCAGGGTTCTTTTCCCTGTGTAACTTTAGCTTGACGGCTAGTAGCACAAGAAGCGTGAGAACAGCGCAGCGGGGCAGGGAGAGAATTTCTCTGTCCCGTTGATTGGAGTTCTTGGGTCCTCCCTGGTAGGACGTGTCAGTCTGGCAAGGAATTAGGTTCTCTCTTCTATTTTGGGGCTCTTCTCCAATTCCTTGGACTGTGCCCTCCTGCCTAGGCTGTCCTGTGTGGTGTGTTCAGTGTTTTGTGGGGCAGCCTCTCTTACAGGTGTCTCACTTCTTGCTCAAACCTAAGGCAGTGGCTGTCCACCCCCTCTCGCCTCTCTCCTGTGTCTGTGGGTTTCCTGGAACTTTGCTTCTAGGCTTTAAAGAGGCTGCCACCCGCGAATGAATGGCTCGTTTGATTGGCAGGAGCAGCCACCCAGTCCAGGGCCGTCTTTCTGAAACTAGTTTCTCCTCCCTTATTTGATCAGGTGCCATTGCTTTGCTCTGTTTGCTTCTTGCCACGTCACCGTGTTTACTGCCTTGGAGGTTCTCTGCAGGACGCGGAATGTTCCCCTGCCGGCCCTTAACCCAGAGTCAGTAACAGGGTAAATGCCTGGGGCAGCGTGTTATGTGACTTCCGGACACTCAGAAAGGACCTGGCCTTGTATTGAATGTGTGTCACACCATATCAAACATGGACGCGTGGGCAGGGGCTTGGCTACCTGAGCTCCAGGGATATGTCCCTGTTGGCCAGTAGAGTGGCTGGGTATAATACTTAGGCCGCATGTCTAGAGCAGGAGATAGATACACTTCAAATAAATCTTTTTCTTCACTAGAGCTGCAAACACCTGTGATTTATCCCTGGTTTTTTTTTGTTGTTGAATTCAGCTCCAGATCATTTCAGGTGCAGCCGTGCTCAGACAAGTGCAGGTGAAATTATGACAAGGCCTTTGGGTCTGGTCGCCCTGTTCATGTTAACAGTAGCAGAGTCACACAACAAAGCAGCTAGTGTAAAATTGGCAGGTTGAGGTGCTGCTGGGTGGAGATGATACCTTGACGCGCTTGCTGTTGGAAGTTGCAGGAGGCCATGGGAAGCTCCAGTAGCTTGGATTTTCTTTTAAATTCCTACGAATCTGTGAGCTCAGTGCCCTTGCAACAGAGCTAATTCGTGTCTATAAATCATGGATTGAGTGTTGATCTGTAAATCTGCAGGGATTGTTTTGCAACACGTTTTCTTCTCTTGGCTTATGCAGATGACATCTTAACTCTGGGGGTACGCTCTGGAGAGGGGGGTTCTTGCTCCGGGAGGCATGGGAAGTGGCAGGACACTTCAGGCAGTCAGCAAACCACAATGTTGTTAAAGGTTTTCTATTCTGGGGTTTGCAGTCCATAGGTCAGGGGGGAGGCTGGTATAATGTCTTTTCCCCTCTTCCTTTTTCCGGCCAGAAAACGTGAAGGGAAGGATAACTTCCAAATTTAGCTGAGGTCAGGCAGCAGTGGCAAGAGGTTCTGTGCTCTCTGTGCACAGGGCAGGCTGCATACAACTAGAACTGCATTCCCCACGTGCTCTAGGAGGCTAGGGCACATTGGACTCTGTTAGGGAAGAAGCCCAGGACTGAAAGAATTTGGAATTAAATTCCCCTTTCACTCCAATAGATTACGATTTCTTAACATCCCGCATACATAGTGCATTCCCCGCTCCAGGCAGGTTTGTGTCCATGGTGAGTGGGGAACGAATACAGAGCATTCATTTATTCTTCTCAGAAGAAGGTGAAGCTTCCCAGCTGGGGGGATTCGAGATGTGAACTCTGCGGTTTTCTCACCTTGGCATCAGTTTGGGGGGTATGATGTTGCTAGCCCTGTTAGTGGGTTTTGAGTCTGTACCGATAAGTGAGTCTGGAAAAGCAGAGAAACAGTGCTCTGTCGTTCGCGCTCTCTGGTATTAATTCCAGATGTTTTAGGGACGTTTTCGTGGAAAGGTTTTGATTAAGCTCTGTCTTCTTTCTTTTTCTCTTCCCCGCTGCCCATGGGTGATATTCTTTCCTAGGTTGCTGACTGGTAATAGGTCAGCATATAGGAATTTAGAGGGGGTATGAAAATCCCCTGGCAGGCTGGGTAGAGTTGGATGGGGAGCTGGTGATCTGTGAACAGTAGCTGTCTGCTCTTATTCTCTAGGAGACCTTAGCATGGTTGTTACCAGCTAGCTGGAATGAGAGCAGCCAGGCAAGATTGCTCTGGAGGGGACAGCAAGTCTTGGAGGCAGACAGGAATGGAGTGGGTAGGGCAAGGGGAGCCCAATCAGACTGCAGCAGCAAATTTGCATATAAATGCAGAGTCATAAAATTTGCTTGTGTCTTCCTTGTTACCTGGAAAATCAACAAACCAGAGCATTCCTGGAGCCACTAGACCAGAGAGACTTAACTGCCTGTGTCCTGGCAGAAGCAGTTTCTCTGGGCTGCTCCAACAGAAGATATTACCTCACCCATACTTGTCCCTCTATACCAGGGGCCGGCAACCTTTCAGCAGTGGTGTGCCGAGTCTTCATTTATTCACTCTAATTTAAGGTTTCGCGTGCCAGTCATACATTGTAATGTTTTTAGAAGGTCTCTTTCTATAAGTCTATAATATATAACTAAACTATTGTTGTATGTAAAGTAAACAAGGTTTTAAAAATGTTTAAGAAGCTTCATTTAAAATTAAATTAAAATGTAGACCCCCCCGGACCGGTGGCCAGGACCCAGGCAGTGTGAGTGCCACTGAAAATCAGCTCACGTGCTGCCTTCGGCACACGTGCCATGGGTTGCCTATCCCTGCTCTATACATAGCAACCTAGAGGATGGGCATGGATTGCACTTCAGCACCTTTCAGGTTGTGCTTTGTTCGTTAGTTGCATTTTAGGTGCTACTGCTTAGGGCTGACCCAAGGCCGCACAGAGCTCTAGGCAAAGTAAGACTTGTTGGGCTGCACTCGTGTCTTTTTATCTGTAACCGATTCTCCATCACCATATCTGTGGCCTTTGAGCTTTGTTCAGGGGCTCAAAACAGCGCTTTCCTGAGCGAACAAAGTTCATTCTTCCCCACTGCCCCAAGCCTTCCACCAGGGTCTGGTAAACGCATCTCTTCACTTCCCAAGGAACTGAGTTCCCCTTTGCCTTCTCAGTGGAGAAATCTTGGGCTCTGGTTTAGTTCTCCCTTTGTATTAATGTTGTTCCTGTAGGATTATAGATAAATTGATCCAGAGAGCAACTGATACTACAGACTAGAAAGAGCATTAGCAAGATCAACTCCCTAGAGAAAAATTCGATGTAATCTTGTTAATAAGAGTAGCCATTAAGATGACTAACCAATGAGGGAAACGGTGTTTGGGGTACATGGCACGAAGAGGAGAGACGCCTTTTAGTGAGGATCTGTAGGTGGAACAGTCGCCAAGCAGCCTGGCTGTGTACATTCTCTTCAGAGAGAACGGCAAGCAGATTTCTCAATTCTCCTTCAGCAGAGAGAAACCCAAATTCTTCCCTCCAGGCACCATCCCACATACCCTTGATGTTGTCTCCACTTTCACTGGTGTAAATGGAATTCAGAAACGCAGCCTGGTGAGATGGAGGTGATGGGGAATGTGACCGATGACAAATCAATGAGTCTGGTGTTATTTTAAACCTCTGGCACGGATATTTTTTTTGCATTGCCCACATCTGTGCTTTGGCAGGTTGAAAGATACAGGGCAAAGCCTGGGCCCTGGCTTTCTGTTGCTCAGTGCAGTCTTCTTGGACTTGCTGTGAGAGGACACGTTCCTTGAGCTGCTGCTCTCTCTCTCCTCAGCTTCCTTAAAATCAGAGAAGCTGGAGATGTAAAACAATTGCTAGGTTATCTTGTCTAGCTCCTGCCTGTGCTGGGGTTTTCCTCTACGGTATATTCTTAAATGCTTTGTCCAGCCTGGCTTTAAATGACTCAAGCGATGCATCTCTTTGGCAGATCACTCCACAGTCAAACAGATTTTGATGTTCATCTTACATTTATCGTTGTAGTTCCTGGGGGTGTGAGCAGCGAACAGCCTGTGGTGAGGGGAGAGTTGGCTGTGCATGGCACAGAGCTGCCTGTTGTTTTCATAGGCATTTTGCGTGTTAGTTGTGCTCACTGGCATGATCCAAGCTCTTGCTGGGATGTGAGTGAGAGAAGGGCTTGAACTGACTGGCTTCCTGGGCGGGGATAGGAGGGACCAATATGGTTTGTGTGAGGTGAAGCAGGATGATTTTGATTGTTGTCTCAGTGATGCAGTCAGCTTCCTTAATGCAGAATAAAAAATAAAAAACTCCTTTTGAGCCACTATCGTAAGGCAGGAAAATCCCCACCCAGGAGCCCACTGGGACAAAGAATGAATGGGATGTTTGGCAAGTCTTTCTCCATTCTCTAACCTGGCGGGTGTAGGTTTCTGTGTTGCTCTTT
The DNA here is from genome assembly GCF_020497125.1 of Mauremys mutica. Classification (NCBI taxonomy): domain Eukaryota; kingdom Metazoa; phylum Chordata; order Testudines; family Geoemydidae; genus Mauremys; species Mauremys mutica. The sequence continues at coordinate 74,297,220 of NC_059082.1, read as the reverse complement.
GTCTTTATGCACTTCTTGGGGGCGTTCAGAAGTGAGATTTCGCCATCAAGGCCCAGGTCATTCTCCGTCTGCCAAGCTCACCAGTTCCCAGTTAGGAACCCTAACCCTAGCTCCAACTGCCCTACCTGTAGGAACCCTAACCCTAGCTCCAAGTGCCTAACCCATAGGAACCCTAACCCTACCTCCAAGTGCCCTACCCTTAGGAACCCTAACCCTAGGGCGGGAAGCCCTACCCATAGGAACCCTAACCCTACCTCCAAGTGCCCTACCCTTAGAAACCCTAACCCTAGGGCGGGAAGCCCTACCCCTAGGAACCCTAACCCTAGCTCCAAGTGCCCAACCCATAGGAACCCTAACCCTAGGGCGGGAAGCCTTACTCATAGGAACCCTAACCCTACCTCCAAGTGCCCTACCCTTAGGAACCCTAACCCTAGGGCGGGAAGCCCTACCCATAGGAACCCTAACCCTAGCTCCAAGTGCCCTACCCATAGGAACCCTAACCCTAGCTCCAAGTGCCCTACCCATAGGAACCCTAACCCTAGGGCGGGAAGACCTACTCATAGGAACCCGAACCCTAGCTCCAAGTGCCCTACCCATAGCAACCCTAACCCTTGCTCCAAGTGCCCTACCCTTAAGAACCCTAACCCTGGGCGGGAGGCCCTACCCATAGGAACCCTAACCATAGCTCCAAGTGCCCTACCCTTAGAAACCCTAACCCTAGCTCCAAGTGCCCTACCCATAGCAACCCTAACCCTTGCTCCAAGTGCCCTACCCTTAAGAACCCTAACCCTAGGGCGGGAGGCCCTACCCATAGGAACCCTAACCATAGCTCCAAGTGCCCTACCATTCGGAACCCTAACCCTAGGGCGGGAAGCCCTACCCATAGGAAACCTAACCCTAGCTCCAAGTGCCCTAACCATAGGAACCCTAACCCTAGGGCGGGAAGCCCAACCCCTAGGAATCCTAACCCTAGGTCCAAGCGCCCTACCCATAGGAACCCTAATCCTGGGATGGGAAGCCCTACTCTTAGGAACCCTAACCCTAGCATGGAAAGCCCTACTCATAGGAACCCGAACCCTAGCTCCAAGTGCCCTACCCTTAGAAACCCTAACCCTAGCTCCAAGTGCCCTACCCATAGGAACCCTAACCCTTGCTCCAAGTGCCCTACCCTTAAGAACCCTAACCCTAGGGCGGGAAGCCCTACTCATAGGAACCCTAACCCTAGCTCCAAGTGCCCTACCCATAGGAACCCTAACCCTAGGGCGGGAAGCCCTACTCATAGGAACCCTAACCCTAGCTCCAAGTGCCCTACCCATAGGAACCCTAACCCTAGGGCGGGAAGCCCTACTCATAGGAACCCTAACCCTAGCTCCAAGTGCTTTCCCCTTAGGAACCCTAACCCTAACTCCAAATGTCCTACCCTTAGGAACCCTAACCCTAGGGCGGGAAGCACTACCCATAGGAACCCTAACCCTAGCTCCAAGTGCCCTACCGTTCAGAACCCTAACCCTAGGGTGGGAAGCCCTACATAATAGGAACCCTAACCCTAGCTCCAAGTGCCCTGCCCATAGGAACGGTAACCCTAGCTCCAAGTGCCCTACCCTTCGGAACCCTAACCCTAGGGCGGGAAGCCCTACTCATAGGAACCCTAACCCTAGGGCAGGAAGCCCTACCCTTAGGAACCCTAACCCTAGCTCCAAGTGCCCTGCCCATAGGAACCCTAACCCTAGCTCCAAGTGCCCTGCCCATAGGAACGGTAACCCTAGCTCCAAGTGCCCTACCCATAGGAACCCTAACCCTAGCTCCAAGTGCCCTACCCATAGGAACCCTAACCCTAGCTCCAAGTGCCCTACCCTTAGGATCCCTAACCCTAGGGCGGGAAGCCCTACCCATAGGAACCGTAACCCTAGCTCCAAGTGCCCTACACTTAGGAACCCTAACCCTAGGGCGCGAAGCCCTACGCATAGGAACCCTAACCCTAGCTCGAAGTGCCCTACCCTTAGGAACCCTAACCCTTAGGCGCGAAGCCCGACCCATAGGAACCCTAACCCTAGCTCCAAGTGCCCTACCCATAGGAACCCTAATCCTAGCTGAAAGATCCCTACCCATAGGAACCCTAACCCTAGCTCCAAGAGCCCTACCCTTAGGAACCCTAACCCTAGGGCGGGAAGCCCTACGCCTAGGAACCCTAACCCTAGCTCCAAGTGCCCTACACATCGGAACCCTAGCTCTAGGGCGGGAGGCCCTACCCATAAGAACCCTAACCCTAGCTCCAAGTGCCCTACGCATAGGAACCCCAACCCTAGGGCGGGAAGCCCTACCCATAGGAACTCTTACCCCAGCTCCAAGTGCCCTACCCTTAGGAACCCTAACCCTAGGGCAGGAAGGCCTACATAATAGGAACCCTAACCCTAGCTCCAAGTGCCCTACCAATAGGAACCCTAACCCTAGCTCCAAGTGCCCTACCCATAGGAAACCTAACCCCTACTCATAGGAACCCTAACCCTAGCTCCAAGTGCCCTACCGTTAGGAACCCTAACCGTACGATGGGAAGTCTTACTCATAGGAATCCTAACCCTAGCTCCAAGTGCCCTACTCATAGGAACCCTAACCCTAGCTCCAAGTGCCCTACCCATAGGAACCCTAACCCCTACTCATAGGAACCCTAACCCTAGCTCCAAGTGCCCTACACTTAGGAACCCTAAACCTAGCTCCAAGTGCCCTACCAATAGGAACCCTAACCCTAGGGCGGGAAGCCCTACTTATAGGAACCCTAACCCTAGCTCCAAGTGACCTACCCTTAGGAACCCTAACCTTAGCTCCAAGTGCCCTACCCTTAGGAACCCTAACCCTAGGGCGGGAAGCCCTACCCATAGGAACCGTAACCCTAGCTCCAAGTGCCCTACACTTAGGAACCCTAACCCTAGGGCGCGAAGCCCTACGCATAGGAACCCTAACCCTAGCTCCAAGTGCCCTACCCTTCGGAACCCTAACCCTAGGGCGGGAAGCCCTACTTGTAGGAACCCTAACCCTAGCTCCAAGTGCCCTATCTTTAGGAACCCTAACCCTAGGATGGAAAGCCCTACTCATAGGAACCCTAACCCTAGCTCCAAGTGCCCTACCCATAGAAACCCTAACCCCTACTCATAGGAACCCTAACCCTAGCTCCAAGTGCCCTACACTTAGGAACCCTAACCTTAGCTCCAAGTGCCCTACCCATAGGAACCCTAACCCTAGGGCGGGAAGCCCTACTTATAGGAACCCTAACCCTAGCTCCAAGTGCCCTACCCTTCGGGACCCTAACCCTAGGGTGGGAAGCCCTACTCATAGGAACCCTAACCCTAGCTCCAAGTGACCTACCCTTAGGAACCCTAACCCTAGCTCCAAGTGCCCTACCCTTAGGAACCCTAACCCTAGGGCGGGAAGCCCTACCCATAGGAACCCTAACCCTAGCTCCAAGTGCCCTACACATCAGAACCCTAGCTGTAGGGCGGGAGGCCCTACCCATAAGAACCCTAACCCTAGCTCCAAGTGCCCTACGCATAGGAACCCTAACCCTAGGACGGGAAGCCCTACCCATAGGAACTCTAACCCTAGCTCCAAGTGCCCTACCCTTAGGAACCCTAACCCTAGGGCAGGAAGGCCTACATAATAGGAACCCTAACCCTAGCTCCAAGTGCCCTACCCATAGGAACCCTAACCCTAGCTCCAAGTTCCCTACCCATAGGAACCCTAACCCCTACTCATAGGAACCCTAACCCTAGCTCCAAGTCCCCTACCCATAGGAACTCTAACCCTAGCTCCAAGTGCCCTACCCTTAGGAACCCTAACCCTAGGGCAGGAAGGCCTACATAATAGGAACCCTAACCCTAGCTCCAAGTGCCCTACCCATAGGAACCCTAACCCTAGCTCCAAGTTCCCTACCCATAGGAACCCTAACCCCTACTCATAGGAACCCTAACCCTAGCTCCAAGTGCCCTACCGTTAGGAACCCTAACCCTAGCTCCAAGTGCCCTACACTTAGGAGCCCTAACCCTAGCTCCAAGTGCTCTACCCTTCGGAACCCTAACCCTAGGGCGGGAAGCCCTGCTTGTAGGAACCCTAACCCTAGCTCCAAGTGCCCTATCTTTAGGAACCCTAACCCTAGGATGGAAAGCCCTACTCGTAGGAACCCTAACCCTAGCTCCAAGTGCCCTACCCTTCGGAACCCTAACCCTAGGGCGGGAAGCCCTACTTGTAGGAACCCTAACCCTAGCTCCAAGTGCCCTATCTTTAGGAACCCTAACCCTAGGATGGAAAGCCCTACTCATAGGAACCCTAACCCTAGCTCCAAGTGCCCTACCCATAGGAACCCTAACCCTAGCTCCAAGTGCCCTACCCTTAGGAACCCTAACCCTAGGCCGGGAAGCCCTACGCCTAGGAACCCTAACCCTAGCTCCAAGTGCCCTACACATCAGAACCCTAGCTGTAGGGGGGGAGGCCCTACCCATAAGAACCCTAACCCTAGCTCCAAGTGCCCTACGCATACGAACCCTAACCCTAGGGCAGGAAGGCCTACATAATAGGAACCATAACCCTAGCTCCAAGTGCCCTACCCATAGGAAACCTAACCCCTACTCATAGGAACCCTAACCCTAGCTCCAAGTGCCCTACCCATAGGAACCCTAACCCTAGCTGCAAGTTCCCTACCCATAGGAACCCTAACCCCTACTCATAGGAACCCTAACCCTAGCTCCAAGTGCCCTACCGTTAGGAACCCTATCCCTAGCTCCAAGTGCCCTACACTTAGGAGCCCTAACCCTAGCTCCAAGTGCTCTACCCTTCGGAACCCTAACCCTAGGGCGGGAAGCCCTACTTGTAGGAATCCTAACCTTAGCTCCAAGTGCCCTATCTTTAGGAACCCTAACCCTAGGATGGAAAGCCCTACTCATAGGAACCCTAACCCTAGCTCCAAGTGCCCCACCCTTAGGAACCCTAACCCTAGGGCGGGAAGCCCTACCCATAGGAACCCTAACCCTAGCTCCAAGTGCCCTACCCATAGGAACCCTAACCCTAGCTCCAAGTGCCCTACCCATAGGAACCCTAACCCTAGGGCGGGAAGCCCTACTCATAGGAACCCTAACCCTAGCTCCAAGTGCCCTACACTTAGGAACCCTAACCCTAGGATGGAAAGCCCTACTCATAGGAACCCGAACCCTAGCTCCAAGTGCCCTACCATTAGAAACCCTAACCCTAGCTCCAAGTGCCCTACCCATAGCAACCCTAACCCTTGCTCCAAGTGCCCTACCCTTAAGAACCCTAACCCTAGGGCGGGAAGCGCTACTCATAGGAACCCTAACCCTAGCTCCAAGTGCCCTACCCTTAGGAACCCTAACCCTAGCTCCAAGTGCCCTACCCATAGGAAGCCTAGCTGTAGGGCGGGAGGCCCTACCCATAGGAACCCTAACCATAGCTCCAAGTGCCCTACCATTCGGAACCCTAACCCTAGGGCGGGAAGCCCTACCCATAGGAACCCTAACCCTAGCTCCAAGTGCCCTACCCATAGGAACCCTAACCCTAGCTCCAAGTGCCCTAACCATAGGAACCCTAACCCTAGGGCGGGAAGCCCAACCCCTAGGAATCCTAACCCTAGGTCCAAGCGCCCTACCCATAGGAACCCTAATCCTAGGATGGGAAGCCCTACTCTTAGGAACCCTAACCCTAGCATGGAAAGCCCTACTCATAGGAACCCGAACCCTAGCTCCAGGTGCCCTACCCATAGGAACCCTAACCCTTGCTCCAAGTGCCCTACCCTTAAGAACCCTAACCCTAGGGCGGGAAGCCCTACTCATAGGAACCCTAACCCTAGCTCCAAGTGCCCTACCCATAGGAACCCTAACCCTAGGGCGGGAAGCCCTACTCATAGGAACCCTAACCCTAGCTCCAAGTGCCCTACCCATAGGAACCCTAACCCTAGGGCGGGAAGCCCTACTCATAGGAACTCTAACCCTAGCTCCAAGTGCTTTCCCCTTAGGAACCCTAACCCTAACTCCAAATGTCCTACCCTTAGGAACCCTAACCCTAGGGCGGGAAGCCCTACCCATAGGAACCCTAACCCTAGCTCCAAGTGCCCTACCCATAGGAACCCAACCCTAGCTCCAAGTGCCCTACCCATAGGAACCCTAACCCTAGAATGGGAAGCCCTACTCATAGGAACCCTAACCCTAGCTCCAAGTGCCCTACCGTTCAGAACCCTAACCCTAGGGTGGGAAGCCCTACATAATAGGAACCCTAACCCTAGCTCCAAGTGCCCTGCCCATAGGAACGGTAACCCTAGCTCCAAGTGCCCTACCCTTCGGAACCCTAACCCTAGGGCAGGAAGCCCTACCCTTAGGAACCCTAACCCTAGCTCCAAGTGCCCTACCCTTCGGAACCCTAACCCTAGGGTGGGAAGCCCTACTCGTAGGTACCCTAACCCTAGCTCCAAGTGCCCTATCTTTAGGAACCCTATCCCTAGCTCCTAGTGCCCTACCCATAGGAACCCTAACCCTAGCTCCAAGTGCCCTACCCTTAGGATCCCTAACCCTAGGGCGCGAAGCCCTACCCATAGGAACCCTAACCCTAGCTCCAAGTGCCCTACCCATAGGAACCCTAACCCTAGCTCCAAGTGCCCTACCCATAGGAACCCTAACCCTAGCTGCAAGTGCCCTACCCTTAGGAACCCTAACCCTAGGGCGGGAAGCCCTACGCCTAGGAACCCTAACCCTAGCTCCAAGTGCCCTACACATCAGAACCCTAGCTGTAGGGCGGGAGGCCCTACCCATAAGAACCCTAACCCTAGCTCCAAGTGCCCTACCCTTAGGAACCCTAACCCTAGGGCAGGAAGGCCTACATAATAGGAACCCTAACCCTAGCTCCAAGTGCCCTACCCATAGGAACCCTAACCCTAGCTCCAAGTGCCCTACCCATAGGAACCCTAACCCTAGCTCCAAGTGCCCTACCCTTAGGAACCCTAACCCTAGGGCGGGAAGCCCTACGCCTAGGAACCCTAACCCTAGCTCCAAGTGCCCTACACATCAGAACCCTAGCTGTAGGGCGGGAGGCCCTACCCATAAGAACCCTAACCCTAGCTCCAAGTGCCCTACCCATAGGAACCCTAACCCTAGCTCCAAGTGCCCTACCCATAGGAACCCTAACCCCTACTCATAGGAACCCTAACTCTAGCTCCAAGTGCTCTACCCTTAGGAATCCTATCCCTAGGGCAGGAAGCTCTACTTATAGGAACCCTAACCCTAGCTCCAAGTGCCCTACCCTTCGGAACCCTAACCCTATGGCGGGAAGCCCTACTTGTAGGAACCCTAACCCTAGGATGGGAAGCCCTACTCATAGGAACCCTAACCCTAGCTCCAAGTGCCCTACCCTTAGGAACCCTAACCCTAGCTCCAAGTGCCCTACCCATAGGAACCCTAACCCTAGCTCCAAGTGCCCTACCCTTAGGATCCCTAACCCTAGGGCGGGAAGCCCTACCCATAGGAACCCTAACCCTAGCTCCAAGTGCCCTACCCTTAGGAACCCTAACCCTAGCTCCAAGTGCCCTACCCATAGGAACCCTAACCCTTGCTCCAAGTGCCCTACCCTTAGTATCCCTAACCCTAGGGCGGGAAGCCCTACCCATAGGAACCCTAACCCTAGCTCCAAGTGCCCTACCCTTAGGATCCCTAACCCTGGGGCGGGAGTCCCTACCCATAAGAACCCTAACCCTAGCTCCAAGTGCCCTACGCATAGGAACCCTAACCCTAGGGTGGGAATCCCTACCCCTAGGAACCCTAACCCTACCTCCAAGTGCCCTACCCATAGGAACCCTAACCCTAGGGCGGGGCGCCGTACCCATAGGAACCCTAACCCTAGCTCCCAGTGCCCTACCCTTAGCAACCCTAACTCTATGGCTTGGCGCCCTATCCATAGGAACCCTAACTCTAGCTGCAAGTGACCTACCCATAGGAACTCTAACCCTAGGGCGGGAAGCCCTACCCATAGAAACCCTAACCCTAGCATCAAGTTCCCTACCGTTAGGAACCATAAACCCAGGGCGTGAAACCCTACCCATAGGAACCCTATCCCTAGCTCCAAATGCCCTATCCTTAGACAGGGCTGGCTTTAGGCCTATTCTACCAATTCCCCGGAATCGGGCCCCGCGCCTAAAAGCGCCCCGCTCCCAGTGAGAATCCCTTCCCTTACTAGAGGCGTCTTTTTAATTTTTACTCACCTGGTGGCGCTGTGGGTCTTCAGCGGCACTTCAGAGGCTGGTCCTTCGCTCTCTCCGGGTCTTCAACGGTACTTCAACTGCGGGTTCTTCACTTACTCTTAGTCTTTGGCGACACTTTAGCAGCGGGTCCTTCAGTGCCGCTGAAGACCTGGAGCGAGTGAAGGACCCACCGCCCAAGTGCCACCAAAGACTCAGAGCACCGCCCGGTGAATACAAGCCCCATGTGGTTTTTTTACATGTGTTTTTTTTTTAAGTCATCCCTGCCAGGGGCCCATCGAAACTGTCTGAATTGGGCCCCGGACTTCCTAAAGCCAGGCCTGCCCATGGGTGAACCCTCAGTTCTGCATGGAAGGTGGGACTCTGGATCCAAATGGGAGAAAGAGAGATGAGGTGGTGGTTTGTGCCTTGGATGAAAGGCAATTATCTGTTTCAAATCTGAAGTCAGCAACTGGCGTTTTAAAACCCCTCAGTTATTGAAGGACAAATCTCACTGTAAGTTGGAGCAGGGTTATTGTCCTTCACGTATTTTAAGGGACATCCCTTATTTGTGCCTAATGTTCGTGTCTTGTATTAAGTATATAAAGGACAGACTGTGACGGTAGCTCCCGTAAGGCTTTATGGAAATATGCTTAGAGTATGTTTTTTGCTGTAACATATCTCGAAGGTTATGATCTACTGAATGTATTAATCCTATTTGTATGCATGTATCGTTTTTGTATTCAGAGTTATGAATGTTGGCTGTGTACTGGCTTAATTTCTAAATAACCTTAGTAGAGCATTTGGTCAGTTCCTGGAGAAAGGAATATTGAAAATAAGCACCTAATCAAGAAACACTTAAAGAACAATGGAGCTTGGAATGCTCCAATCCACATAAGAAGTCTACTTGAGGACATTCAAGGTAGCATGTAAACAATGGACGCTACCTGTAAAAACCGTGAGTCATGCATGGACATGTGACTTGTCCAGGTGGCTCCTAAACTCCATCTTGGAGCTGGCCTTTGCATAGGAGTGGGTGGAGACCCCTTCCTCACAAGAGAGTCTATTTAAACCACTGGGAGACCCCTCCATTTTGTCTTCAGCTGGCTAAAGAGACAGCCTCTCCACTCCCCAGGATACTTGAAAGAAACTGGAACAAAGGACAGTGTGCAAGCAGGGCAGGCTCCAGACCCCAGCGCGGCAAGCACGCGCGTGGGGCAGCCCTTTCCTGGGGGGGGCGGCAGGCTGGGCCGGCGGACCTGCCGCAGTCATGCCTGCGGGAGGTCCACCGGAGCCCCGGGACGACCGGACCTGCCGCAGGCATGACTGCGGACGGTTCGCTGGTCCCGCGGCTCGGCTGGACCTCCCGCAGGCACGCCTGCGGCAGCTCAAGCAGAGCTGCCGGACCTGCGAACCGTCCGCAGCTGCGGGAGGTCCAGCCGAGCGACCAGCGGACCCTCCGCAGTCATGCCCGCGGGAGGTCCGCTGCTCCCGCGGCTCCGGGGCGCCTCCCGCGCATGACTGCTTGGGGCGGCCAAAAAGGTAGAGCCGCCCCTGTGTGCAAGGGGTGTGAGTGATTGCTGGACCCAGGCTAAAAGGAGATTAGTCTGTAAAAGGGAACATTCTGGAACTGGTGAAGATCTTACTTGTATTCAGTTTGATTAGACATAGATTTGCACATTTTATTTTATTTTGCTTGGTGACTTATTTTGCTCTGTCTGTTACTACTTGGAACCACTTAAATCCTACTTTCTGTATTTAATAAAATCACTTTTTACTTATTAAGCAACAAAGAGTCTTGTGGCACCTTATAGACTAACAGATGTATTGGAGCTTATTAATTAACTCAGAGTATGTATTAATACCTGGGGGAACAAACAGCCGTGCATATGTCTCTGTCAGTGCTATAGAGGGCGAACAATTTATGAGTTTACCCTGCATAAGCTTTATACAGGGTAAAGCGGATTTATTTGGGTTTAGACCCCACTGGGAGTTGGGCATCTGAGTTTTAAAGACAGGAATGCTTCTGTGAGCTGCTTTCAGTGAAGCCTGCAGCTTTGAGGCAAGTAATTCAAACCCTGGATCTTTGCTGGAGCAGACGGGCGTGTCTGGCTCAGCAAGACAGGGTGCTGGTGCCCCTAGCTGGCAGGGAAAGAAGCGGGCAGAAGTAGTCTTGGCACATTGGGTGGCAGCTCCCAAGAGGGTTTCTGTGATCCAACCCGTCACACACATTGTCCCATGTTTTCAGTAGCAGTCATGCAAATGATCCTATGTGTGATATAAACTCATGCATTTTTGCTATGAATAGAACTGTGTGTGGCAGCTTTATCCTGGATTTTTCAGATAATTGTCCTTTATTCCCTTTAAATAGAAATGGTTGCCTGAGTTTGGGGGGTGAATAGGTGTGTGTTAAGGGGAGGCTGTTTAAGAACATAAGAAAACCCAAGTTTTTGGCCAACATTTTTGCAAAAGCCATGTGAATAATTCTTTATCTTGTAATTAATGAGAAGTTCCCCTTCGTGCTATAAACATTCTACTGCAGTGTTTCCAACCCCAAAACTGTAGCCTGGTGATAACTGCAGAGAAAGTGACTAATAATAAAAATGGCACTGGCTTGTTTGGTGCCACTGTCCAGGTTGAGAAGAGCAACAGCATCATTGGTAGAAAGCGAACTTGATTTCTGCTTTCTTGATCTGCATGTTGTACAGCAGGTGAAAATATTGCTTGCTCAGGCCCCAGTCTGGTACAGCATGTAACAGCAGAGAAGGGGTGATGGTGGGGGACAGGATTTGAATCCAGAACTTGAACCTGCTGCTCCCTGAGCTCACAGGAGGTGGATGTATCCTAGAAGTGCATGATATTCACAGCTTTCCTGGAGGAGGGGATGACTCTTGCTGCCAAGGCTGCTGGAGGAAGAGAGCACTGGAGCCAAGGCTCTTCTGATGTTGGAAGTGTGCTCTGTCTGACAACAGCGATCCTTGGGGGATGTGGGGAAGGAGCAAGGATTTAATGAAGGCAGGAGATAAAAGCCTTCACCTCTCCCACACTGCAGAAGCCACGGATCTGTGCAGTATGTTTGGCAGATGTGGCATAGCCCACTGTGAGGGTGAGGAGGCCAGCACTGGAAGATGGGGAGCTGAAACGGTGCTCCAGTCACAGATAGCAGGGAATTCCCAGCTGTGCTGGTGGAGTCTCCCATGCTGAGCTCATACCTTTGTCCCCAGGAGGTATGGCAGTGCCTTTACTGACAGGAGTCTCAGGGCTTGTCTTTAGTGAAGATACTACTCCTGTCGGCGTAGTTAGCTACAGCCTCGTGGGAGGTGGATTATGGCAATGGGAGAAGCTCTCCTGTCAGCATTGCGCTGTCTATACTGGGAGTTAGGTTGGTATAACTACGTCGCTCGGGGTGTGGATTCTTCACACCCATGAGCAATGTGGCAACACCAATATAAGTCTGTAGTGTAGACCTGGCCTCCGAAGGAATTTCTGGTGTATGTTTGGTGGCAGTCAAAGTGGGAAGGAAGCTGCTACTCTCCTCCCAAAAAGCCAGGCTGCGAGGGTCTCGGGGAGCTGGAACGGAAGCAGTGTGCTCTGGATTACCAACGCCAAGCTAAACTCTTTTTCATCTTCTGTGTTTCAGAGACTTCAACGTCCTGAGTAAGGAAAACATTTATGAGAACAACGCTTTGGTAAGTGGGATTTGCAGTTCTGCTTTCTGCTGTTAATCATGGTGTGCTGTGCCCGGGGCAGCCCCAGTTCCCCTGTGGGGTGGTGTGCTCTGCATGGTGCACTACTCACCATGCCTGGAGCGGATCACAGTTAACCAGTGGTAACTCAGTGAATGGAGCATGTTTATACGACACGCTCAGACCCGCTGGCGTATTCTACGTGCATCTGTTCTGGTGCCTCTAGCAATTGTTTTCCATCTTCCCCTGCTATTGTAAAGCACTGAAAGGCCGTTCAGCTTTCTTAACTGGCTGTGCACTGTCACCTCTGTTTAGACAGGGGTCCCCAGACAGGGGCTTTGTCATCTTCTGTGTCTTGTGCAGCACAGAGCAGTCTGCCAACTTGCAATGAAAAGTGGGGCAGCTTGCGCAATGGAACAGCCTATGGATTGCTCCATCCTCACTGGCTTCTCAGTGAAGGGGATTTCTTTTATGGAGCAAGCAGAGATGAAAGGCACTTTGGAAAGGCCGTGTGGTGTTCAGCTCTCCGCATTTGAAGTGCTCGTAGATACTGTTGCAAGGAGTAGAGGAGGCTAGAGAGAGAGCAAGAGAGAGAGGCCTGGCCGGTGGTGGAATGGCAGCATGTGTTGCTGCTCCCTGAGTCAGCACGTTTTAAGGATGTGCTCTGTGCCTGGGGCATGTAGGACTTCTCTCTTGTAACCCAGCCAGTGCTCAGGCTTCAAGCAGAGACTAGCCATGCTACTGTGGGGCCTTTGAAGGAGGCGGTGCAGGAGGTGCTCTGCCATGGGGAGTGGGTTGGGGTATGGGGGCAGAGAACTACGGGGATGACTGAGCTCCCCTCTGCCACAGGCTCTTCAATAAAGGTTCCTGGCCTGTTCCTGGCCTCTCTGGGAGCTCCCCCCACAGCCGTCTCGGACAGGCTTTGCGGGTGGTGTGCTCTGTGTAACGAAGGAGCGAGCCCACGTTTCCCCATTGCCCCTGGTGTGTCTATGGGGCGGGTGTGGCTATGGACTCCCTTGCTGGGGGTCAGAAAGTCCCCCTTGCCCTCTGCCTGCCCGAGCGGGGAGACCACAGAGCCTGGGGGGGTCGAAGGAGGAGATGCATTAATGTACTGGCCGTGTGCTGCTTTCAAGAGATCAGAGGGGGACTGGTAGGTAGCTTGAGGCAAGAGAGGGTAAGGGGGGTCCCCCCCGCTCCTCCCCCTGCAGAGTTAAGTGTTGAAGGAAGATGAGGCAGTTCTAGAGCCTTTGTCCCAGGTGGATTTGCTGCTCCAGCTTGGGAACAGGTCAGGCTGGGGCTGCGGTTTCTCTCCTTCCTCCAGGCAGGGCTAGAGCTCGGCTCACCCACACCCACTCCCTGCGCTAGCGCCACAAGCCAAGCGTGGGATGAGCCCTTGAAGAAAGGAATTTTTTCCTGCCTTCCTCCACAAAAGATGGGCTGCGGATACAGCTGCTGTTCACTTCAGGGCTGGCACGGGCCCATGCTCGCTCCACTGCTGCTTGGAGTGAGTCCAAACAGCTACCTCCTTTTCAGGCGACGCCTGGCCCTGCAGCCAGGACAGCAGAGGTGGTGGTCAGTGGCCCCCCGTAGTGGACAGCTGATCCTACTCCCCTGGGAATTGTCCCCTGATGTTCTTGGGCAGGGGACAAGAGGTGTGTGTGTGTGTGTGTGTGTGTGTGTGTGAGAGACACTCAGGATCATGAGGGGGCGTGGGGCGAAGGTTACCATGGGGCGGAGGAATTAGTAAGGGTGTTTAAGTTATGATTTACCAGCAGCATTGTGCCTGTGGTGGGGAGACCTCTCCTTAAAGCTCTGGGCTCACGTGAGGTTGGAAGTCATGTCCGAGTCTTTCAATTCCACCATCTCAGCCCTTCGCGCCCTGGATCTCCCTCCATCAAACCATCACTCTCTGTCTCCACTCCTGTACGTTCGGCTGTGTCCCGCCGGGTAGGGCAGGTAATGCTCTTGTTTCTGTGAGGGTGCTGTGCAGTACCTTAGCAGGGTTTCCTGGGAACCCGCCGCTGACTTATAGCGGTGCCAGGCTGGCGAAGTCGCTCCTCCCCATTTCGTATTCGCCTCAAGCTGCGTTTACAGATGGGACTGGGGCTGAGCAAGGATGCCCTCAAGTTCTGGAGGGCTGTTAGCTTCCTGTGCATGGCTGATGGCTTCCCTTCCGCAGAGCAACGGGGCTGTTTTCTGTCTGTCTTTCTGTGAAATGATCTGCTCAGGCTGCCTCAGCTGGTTTTATTAAAGAAAATGTCTGTATGCTCACTGGGTCCATATTGTCTCTTCTCTCCCATGTCTGTCTCCTGCTCTGTGTCTTTCTCCATGTCTTGGTCTCTGCCGTCTTCATGTCCTTTGTTTTTCAGTCTCTCCTCCCTCCTTCCCCTGCTGCTATAAGATACCCTGACCCTGTGCTAATAGGACACTGAGCGGGTGGGCAGCCCATGCCCCTCTCCACCACCAGACTGGCTCTCTTTGAGCTTGTGACTGTCTTGGGACACGTGTGGGACTAACTTCTCCCACAGCTGTTTCCTCTGCTATTGTTCAGATCTTGCTGCTGCCTCGCTGCTCACAGACTTCATTACAAAACTGGAAAAATCTGTTCCAGGCTGGAACTCTCCATACAAGGCCTTGAGGCAAGGAAGAATGTGGCTTTCACTAGATGCCAAAAATTATCTGTTGGGCTGTTTTTTTTACTAGAAGTGAAATATATAAATAAGGGGAAGATGTTTGTTCATTTTCCTTCACTACTGCTGGGAGGCAGTGCGGCCTAGTGGAGAGAGAGCGTGCACTAGACTGGGACTCAGGAGACCTATTCCAGGCTCTGCCACTGGCCTGGTGGGTGACCTTGGGCAAGTCACTTCACCTCTCTGGGCCTCAGTTTCCCCATCTCTAAAATGATACTTCTCTCCTAAGTAAAGCACTTTGAGATCTACTGGTGAAAAGTGCTATATAAATATTATTATTATTAAACCCTCTTTTCCCAGGCAGTTAGTTGGAATAGTGGCAACTCACCTTGGGTTGTGATCTTGTTCCATCTCAGTATTAGGAAGGGAGCAGGCCAAGGAACCAAACAGCCCCCCCGTGCTGCAGGCAGTGACAACACAGCAGAAGACCCTTCTTACCTCGTAGGCCCCATCTCCAGGAAGTACAGCTGTCTGTGTGTCTCTCTTTGTAACACTCTGAGCTGATCTAGTTCCAACAAACACTGGTGTGTCCCCACAGCATCTTTTTGTTTCCCGGCATGAGCGTGCACCAGCAGCGTTGATGCACCTATCGCACGGCCTGTCTGTATCAGTGTGTCCTGGGACAAGCGAGGCAGTTACCCCAAACAGCCCCAGGAGCGGGACAGTGTGTCTAGAGGACCTGCGCACACAGGTGTGGGGGGGGGGATACCCTCAGGCATGTCCTGCTGCACCAAGACCTGGAGTAATAGGACTGGCCAGACCAGTGACACAGACAGGGCTAGTGGAGTCCAGGCCAAGCAGCGTATTAACTGTATTACTGCCTGGTTACAGGAAGACGACCATGTACCAGGCTGGGCTGCTAGCCAGGGTGACGCTGCCACAGCTACTTGGCTGTAAGCATGTCTTATGTCCACCCAGTTAGAGTTTTGGAAAGACCCAATGAAAAAAGGGCAATTGGCTCATTAAAAAGTAATTTCTCTCTCCTAAACGGGGACAGTTGGCTTGTAGGTCAGATCCATTACAGTGTTGTGCCAGACAGGAAGGGCTCTTGTAGCGTTACACTCTGTGTTTAAGGCTTTCATCCTTTGTTTCTGTGGTAGCCCTGTGTCTGGCGCTTTGAAGTGCTGCTGTCTCATTGGGGTGTTGGCATTGTGAAGGGGATGTTCCAACAGAGAGGGTACAGGGGCTCTCTCTGTAAGCCAGGAAGAAGGAGGGATGGAGAAGGTCCTTGGCAAAAGCTCTGTGGGGGAGCCGAGACAGACCAAGTAGCTGCAGGGATATCGCTCTTTTCCTTGGGCCAATTAAGTCTCTTGTTCAGCGTTGGAAGAAGGTCGCTCGGTATTTCTGTACCTTGCTTCTGTCCCCCTAGCACCAGTACACAGGGCAGCACTGGAGAGCAATTTTTGCCCCGAGTACCTGGTATGGTAGGCAGCCCCGAAGTAGTTAATCCGAATTAGAAATGCGTGATTTGAGCAGAGGCTTGGGAGCCAGGAAATCTTTGATTATAATTTTTGCCTCTGATCCCTCTGTGGCCTTGGCCAAGTGGTTTCATTTTTACTGCCGTAGCTGTTGGTCAGATAGGGAACGATGTTCACCTCAGGGGGGGATTGTGAAGCTTAATGTTTGTAAAGGTTTTGGAGCAAGAAGCGGTGTATAAACACCACGGGCTTGTTGATGTGGCGAGTTAGTGCGTGGCAAGCCAGGGGGTGAATTGACAACACGCCGGCTCGCACTAACTTGCAATGTAGACAAGACCCAAGTATCACTACCTACCAAAACCCCACTAACGGGAGCATTAAGAGTGGGACTGAAACCTGCAAGCCAGGCCTGTAGGTCTGGACCATAATATCTGGCTCAGCGGGGCCGCAACCCCTTTATCTGTAGAGAGCGAAACAATCCCAAGGGAGAGCCGGGGAAAGCCGGCTGAGTTCCAATGGAATGAGCTGGGACCAGCCTGTCTGGCTGGATTTTGGGCTGTCAGCCTGAATTTCCCAATCTCGTGGCTGGAAGTCGTGACTGTCAGCGTTCCCGTAACAGCTGTATGATGTAGGAGCTGAACCAGTCCAGCTGTTCCCCCGGGAAGCAGGGGCCTGTATGCTGCGTTGCTTCCTTACCTTAAGTCTTTCTCCTAGTGGATGGCGACGGCTTCGGTCACTGGGCTTGCACAGACCCTTTCCCTTCTGTTCCCGCTGCAGGCATTTCGAGTGGCTGAAGAACAGCTAGGCATTCCTGCCTTGCTGGATGCTGAGGATATGGTGGCGCTGAGGGTGCCAGACAGGCTGAGCATCCTCACCTACGTCTCCCAGTATTATAACTATTTCCATGGACGATCACCAAGTAAGTAGCCCATCCCCTGGCGTGCCAGGTACCCTGCTCAGGATGGAATTCCACCTGGTCCTCCCACCCAGGCCCGCCAGGCTGCAGTGGGGAAGCCGTCAACCTTTAAGCAAATCAGATACTTGTTACAATCTCCTGTGTGCATGCACCCCACCGTCCCCAGGCACGCAGGAAACGGGCTTATATTAAACTTGGAGACTGAAATTTAGTGTTGACACTCCTAGGCAGAAAGCTCCTCTGGGAGCTGAGTGTATAGGCTATACCCATGTAAGCACAGTTATACCGGCATAAGTGCATCTACACTTAGGGTGTTTGCCAATTTAGCTATGTCAGTAAAAAAATCACACTCCTAGCTGATATAGTTCCACAGTAAAACTTTTAAGCGTAGATTCGGCCCAAGGGCGTCAGAGAATATTATACTCACATAACTGAGTGTATATGAAATATAATCCATCAGGATTTGCATGCACTTTATGATAGATCTGGTTTGTATCTGGCTTTAAATTATTACAAATGAAAGAACACAACAAGCCAAACTCATGGGTTCTCCAAAGGACGTTTTGGAGAGGTGACATTTGGGTCTTGAATGCTGAGGCAGGTGGAGCTCCGGCTGGAGAATGTGGAGCCGGATTATAAAACCAGGCGACATTTTTTTGTTTTCCAAATAGCTGAAAGTTCTCTCGGCCCTTTTCCTCTCACCCTCCACTTCGTTCTTTGTCTCGGGTTTTTAAATCCGTGTCAAAAAGTGAACAACAACCAGACTCCGGTGGGCTTTGTGCCAGATTGGGGTCTCTCCTCCCAGCCCCAGAGGAACTCGCCTACCACATCAGTAAACACACCACATTTTTGTACCCTCCAGCGTCCTACAAAATGTTTCAGTTGCGCTGAGAACACTGGGGTAAGTGTGTGTGTCCAAACCCACAGGCCTGCGAGGAATGTGCCCTCTGACACGCAGCAGACTCTGAAGTCCAGCGGCAGTGACCTCTTGACTTCTACGTCTTGTTTATTGCATATTCCTCACTGACGCCAGTCGTTCTTTGCAGTCCCGAGACCAGGGAATGGCTGCTAAGGGCTGAGGTTGCCCATTGACATTAGAGCAGGACTGAAGTTCCCTTTGCTTGCACTGGGTTCTGGGAGTGGGAAGTTTGAATCTAGACTTTCGCGGTGGCCGTGCTGGTCCCTGCGGTGAAATAGCACTTGGTGTTTGTTTGGATAGCTTGCGGGAGCCTCCTCTGCAGGAGGCCGCTTTCATGCTGCTCCATGAATCGCTCTCCCTCTCTCTTGCCCCGTTCTCTCTGGTGGCATATTTATAGCTCACTCAGTAATCATTTTTGCAGATGGCTATTCCTTCCCGTGGCTGTTAAAACCAAAATTGCAGCTAGACTAATTCTTTGCTGAGTTCTACATGAAGAACTATATGGTTCGAAAAGGGGTGGGGGTGTGGAGGGAAAGGAACACACTCGCAGGATGGACCAAATGGCTGAGCAGCCCTACCACTTGGAGTCAGGCTCTGTCATACCCATGCTGGAAAGCTAACTTAGGGAGATTCTTTCCCTGCCCTTCCCGGGGGCTGTCATGCAGTTGTTCCCTGTTCCTCATTGGAGTTCTGGGGGCGTTTGGCTGGTCTCTTTTCCCCTCCTTGCTTATTGCAACCTTAGGGAGTCCTTCCCACCCCCAAACAAGGACGAGAGGAAATTGCGCTCATATCTGTCAAAGGCATCCCAAGTCTTTGAGTATTAAATCCTGTTTGTGTCTGCTTAGGGGCTCCCAGGGTGCGTCCCAGTTCTGTTCACACTCTCATGGAAAAGCCTGTTGACTTTACAAGGAAAGCTGGGCTAATGGTTAGGGGCCTACCCTAGGATTTGAGACCCCGGTTCAAGTCTCTGCTCTGTCACAGGCTTCCTGTGTGACCACGGGCAGGTTACTCAGTCTCTTTGGGCCTCAGTTCCCCATCTGTACAATGGGGATAACAGCACTGCTCTATCTCACAGGGGAAATGCATTAAAGATCGTGAGGCACCCAGATATTTTGGTAACAGGAGTTCTATAAGTACTCAAGATAGATATGCTGAAGGCCACTAACTTCCCCAGCCTGGGGGAGAGGTGGGGTTTTTTTTTTTCATTCCCTCCATCAAATTTCCCAAGAGAAATGGCCCTTTAAGAAAGTCCCAGCCTCTTCCAAGAAGGAGAGGATCAGCAGCTACCACTGCCGGACGCACCTCCTTCTCCTCTGTTTACTCACTTGTTGCATCTTGCCCCGAATTCGGGTGCAAGCTTGTGGAGAAGCCCAGGTTTCCCTGTGTGTTTGTATAGTACCTAGTATGGCCTGTTGTGGACCTTCAGACATTACTGTAATACCGATCACTTCCAGGCCTGTGTTTTTGGCTTATGCTCCCTTGTCCTTTCTGCCAGTTCTGTCCTTTATGCTCTCTGGAATCAAGCGTCCCACTTCGGAATCGAGCGAGGAGCCACCTGGGAAAAAGGCCATTTCGGAACCCATCAAGCCGACCCCTGTAAGTTCACCAGCACGTCCACCAACTGCAGCCAAGATAAACCCAGCACGTCCAGGGCAGGATCTGCCAAAGGAAAATCCTCCAGTGACATCGGTAAGGAAACAGGATTCTCTTACTCTGAACCAGCTGGTAGGCGTTGGAGACACTCATGACAGTCTGGGAGGCCTCGGCCAGCTGGGGATTGAATCCTGACCCACTGTTTATGATCCACCAACTCTCCCATTATGAAATTAAACCCAGAGGCCCTACTTACCGCTGATGTGCTCCCCAAGCTGGTGAGAGGGCGTCTGCATGATTACCAACAAGCTCATGTTCAATCAGATGGCAACTGGACTTGGGCCTCTCCTTGCTTGTCTAGGGGCTATGCCACCCAACTGATAGAGCCAGGCTCTGTACCCTGAGTTAAATGCTCTCTGTACTGATGACTCTCTCCCCATTCGGGATCAATGCCAGACTTATTTGACCTGGATTAGCCCAGGGAGCTGTGTGTGCTGCCTGTTGGCAAGAAGGGGGAGTATAAAATTTCTTAACACTGATGTGTTTCTGCCCTTAGGGTAATGCTATATGTCCTAATACATGAATTTGTGCCGAGAGTCCGTGGTAGTGACAAATGCTACAGTCTATACAAGAGCAAACTTGGTGGGGGTCCTAGAGGCTTGCCAAAATGATGCCAAGCAGTAGAACATGATGGTACAGACTCCAATCATGCTAACACTGCATGCAGCATTGCAACAGGCGTGCTAGAGAGACAGCGATTTATTACACTGAAGAGAGAGAGAATCCGCCTCCTCTTCTCTTTTAACAGAAGAAGCAAAACATGCAATAACCAAGTTCCCCAGGGTGCACCCAGTCCTTGGTGTTGCTGGTGAGATAGTCAGCGAGGATTCTGATTAGGCCTGGTTGTGGTGGTGGGTTTGTTAAATGGTGCTAGCACCTCCTAGGAATGTAACTGAGACCACTTACATCGTTCATGTTTGCCACCAAACAGTGTTCGGATGGCAGTGGCTTCTGGCTGCTGTCAATCTGGGCTGGATTTGTTCCAGGGACCTTGTGCTAAAAGGCTCCTTGTCCCATTGCGAGCCGTCCAGTGCCCCCTGTAGATAATTCTTTTCCAATGTGGTTGCTGCTGTTGAATGTTCCGGTTTAGACAAGACTGCGTGGTATGTTTTTGGCTTCATACTGGGCTGATGGCTGTCGCTGCTGCTGTTGTTTTGTCTCCCCCCCAGAAAAGGGTCCTGACAGACAGTGGTAATCTTCGTAGCAGCAGCTGTGCCATCTGTGGGAGTCATGTGCACCTGGTTCAGCGACAGTTGGTCGATGGGAAGCTCTACCATAGGAACTGCTTCAGGTAGAGTTCCAGGGGAGGGGAGGCAGGGGTGCGTGCCCAGTAGAGGGTCAGCCTGGCTTCTTTCTGGACAGACGAGCCTCGAACAGCTGCTGTGTAGTTCTTCCCTTTGCCCAGCTGCCTGTTAACCTCGGTGACTTGCTGTGTTTCACCTACAGTGAACTTCTGGAGACTAGGATGTCTGCTGCTTGGACAATAAACAGGCTCTTCAGAGCCGGCTTGGTGGGGTATGCCTGACTTGCAGCATCAGGGATCGTACACTGCTCCTTGTTCAGGTGTTACTGGCAGCCTCCTCTTGGGGCCTAGGTTATGACACTGACGTGGTAAAACCATCCATGCCTAGGGGAAGCCCTTTGCACTGGCTCACTGTCATCAGCACCTCTCAGACAGGCAGAGATCTGAGTGGGTCACTCTTATTGGTGTTTATGGGTGTGTATTTCAGCGTGGCACCCGGGGGCAGCATGGCACGCACACTGCTCCCTTCGGCAGCAGTCTGGTTTTTACGTGGCACTCCTTGCACTGATGGCCCTTCCCAGGACTGTGTGTCCACGTCTCCCCTGTGTTGGCTGTAATGTTGTCCCTGCAGTTGGCTGCTGAGTTCATCTCGTGGCACCCAACTCTCTGGAGAACGTTTCCTAATAGTTTGGGTTTTTTTGCGACTGTCCATAGGTGCAAACAGTGTTCCAACACTCTACTGTCTGGGGCTTACAAACCTGGAACCGAACCTGGTACTTACATCTGTACCAGCCACCAACAGCCAACCAGTCTCTGGAATTCTGGACCACGTAGTGTAGAGAACAAACCTACCAGTGCCTCCACGACCTCAGGAGATCCCCAGAAGGTGTTGGTGAAATCAAGTCAGTTAAACAAAGGCACCAATTCCACCTCCAATCCCCCCAGTTCCACCATGCCATCTGGGTCACCTGCTGGCAGCAATTTCAGCTCTGGTCCCAAAAGCCCAAATACTCCATGGTCGTCGTCAGCTGGGAATAAATCAGATTGCCGTGAAGGTACTACTTCACCTTCTTGGACAGCATCGGGAGCAAAAACGCAGCAAGCCCGAAAGAAGTTCTTTGAGTCCAGTGCGGGTACTTCAGAGTCTTTGACTGACAAATCACCAGCTACTAAAGATCAAGTCCTTCCTTCTCTTCCCTCTCAGGCAGCTAGTAATACCACCTCTGGCATACGCTTTTATGGGGCAAACTCAGGCAACACTGAGAAAGATAAAGCACGTCAACATCTCACGCAGGCTCTTCCTAGACCAAATGCCACTACAAACAGACCAGGAGGGGTCAGTTCCAGTAGCTCCCCGCTGCCCAGCAGGTAAGAACCTCTGTCTTTCAAGCATCTATTCTTGTGAAGGAGGGGAGGCTGGGAGAAGCAATGGGAGTAGCTAGAGCAGGTCTCTTTCCATTGACTGTGCGAGGCACATAGGAGACAGTCTGTTGTTGGGACCTTCAGAGGATCTTTGGAATGGAGGCCACTAAAGATGACTTTCTCTGTAAAGGCTCATGAGACTCTTCCTGTTTGCTTTGGCAGCTTTTCTCCCACCGTCTCCCCCAGGGAGAGTCCTGATTACAAAATACAGGCCAACAAACCAGGCCATGTGAAAAAGACAGAGCATGCTGCATGGAGACCGGTATCTTCACCCAAAAGTCCAGAAAAAAAGTTAGGAGTTTGGGCTGCCACTCAGAATGGAGAGAAGGACCCGGTCACCCTCAGATCTGCCGACACAGGACGTAAGCCTGACTGGAAGGACACCACAGGTGAGAGTGACTTGTTACGTGGTTCTGGGGGCTAGGTTAAGGTGTTACACATGGTGTGAATTTCACCTCATACCAGAAATGTGGCTCCAGGGCTCTGCTCTCTGAGATCTAGACAATAAATGGACCACCAAGCCTGGCGCTTTCATCTGTACCAGTCACCAACGCACACTCAACTGTCTGAGCTCTGGGACAGCTAGCACAACATGGATCCATCTGCCCCGGGAGAACAGTAGCTGTGATGTCCCTCCAAGGCAGGCCTGTGGAGAAGCCTCTCTCATTGAGGAGTTGAGTCTTGGGGTTTGAAGTGTCCCAGCTGTCCTTCTACACAGGCGTGTGATTTTTGTCAGCTCTCACAAGTTAGTTGGGCACAGGAAACCTCCCAGGAACCCCTGTGATGATTTTGGGATCTAGAAGGTGGCACTCGGTCTTCTGAGTCAGTATTGAACCAGCAACTCAGCATGGTGTCTTAAGCCCAGTTCTGCTGCAGGTGTCGTCCTCTGGATGAAATATAAAATTGATATCCTGACCCCTTATGATTGTATGTCTCTCTTTGGAAGAGTTACCTGTATTTAGACCCTCATCCTGAGTAATTATATGCCACCTACATATAGTTTCCCCTGAAGTTTCAAGTGGGATACCATATTTTTCACATCCTGCTTTAAGTGGTTGGTGTTGCATTACTGTAGATTGTTGAACTGCTGCTCAGTTAATCTCCTGTATGGCTGCATTTCTGCATGGATGAAGAGGTTTCTGTAAAGGTTTTGAAGTGCTTTGGGATCCTTTGGGATCAAAGGTGCTATATGCTGTACAGGTTATTTCTCACCTGTCGGGCCTGGGCAGCTGGTGTAAAACGGAGTAGGAACAAGAGCACCAAGTTAATCTCCAACTATGTGGTCTTGTCCTGGGCTCACCTCATCACAGCAGCCAGCTCAGGGTTATAAGATCCACAAGGAGCTTGGAATTCCGTTATTCTCAGTCTGCAAAGGGAGGGATCTGGATTGTAGCAGATCAGCTGGTTGGGTCAACTGTATGTTTCTTTACTTGCTGTTTCTCTTCCCATAGGAGGAGTGAACACCACTGAAGATAAGTCTGAGAACCCAGCAGGCTGGCGATCCAAACTGAAGCCAGTGGCCAACAAGTGAGTGTCCCAGAGCCATCAGTTTTCAGTGGTGAGCGTATGAGGGTGTGTGAACGTCTTAACTCCGCTGAACTCTGACGTTAAACTCTTGTGTATTTAAATCCTTACTGGGACAGAGTGAGGGAATCAGTGGGACGAGCTGCTTGGCTTTTGTTTCTACGGGCACGGCTGAGGGGAAGGAGATCTCATTCCAACTCACTGCACCTGGAATGGGTGAATCTTTCATCTTACTGCTCTGAGGGATCCGAGCCCTGATTCTGTTGGAAGGTGACAGACAATGCAGTGAGGAGCTTTGCTGAGGACCGAATCTCAGCAGATATACGACTTTCTAAGTTGTATCTTTCTCCCTTGCAGAGACTCAAACCAGGGTGGTCCTAAGAAATCGATGGACAGCTCCAAGGTGACGAGCAATATAGCCCTGAGCCCAGCATGGGGGGAGGAGAAGTCGGCTTCATCCATTGCCACGCCAGCAAATAAGGATCCTGGTAAGATGGGTTATTAACCTAGTACGGAGGGAACTTTGCCCACCATTTCTCCAGCCATCCAGGGCAGTGGCACGATGGGTTGGAGACGCAGCCAGAGCGTGGGATACCAGAAATACGAGTGAAGAATTCAGTCCTGGGTTTTCCCTCTTCCACCGCAGGCTGGGTGGGTCCCAATCTTCACTTGGCAGGACCAGCCTCAACTGAGGAAGAGGAGCCAGTCTTCATGTAATCTCTCTTGCTCCTAGCTGGGTGGGAGGCAAGATTTTGGCTACTATCTAGTTGTATAATTGTATGCGTGGGATGATGCGGCCACTTGGCCACTGTCGTCCTCCCTTCATGGTCCCATGGTTTCTCTGGTGCGTCTTTGCTGTGGGTGGTGGGATTTAATCTGTTTTCGTGGGGGTTATGCCCTTTACTTTGGAATCATGTTCATGTTGGCCCTAGCGGCCGGGATTGTAATGCCCTGACTATCTGCGGCCATGGCGCTAGTGAGAGACGATAGTGCGTGGAGCTGGGGCATGGCAGGATTTTACAGTGAACCCTCTCGTGCTCTGAAGAAGACTCTCTGGGACACTGCTGGGATGTACCCTTCATTCCTCAAGAGACAGGATCCACCCCTTTCTTTTCCCCGGCTGCACTGTTACTTGTTCCTCCCCTTCCCCATCCTGCTGTCCCTGGGATTGAAAAAATGGAGGGATGCATGGAACGCATGAGACCAGGAGCCATGGACTCCTTAGAAATGCGTGTGCTGCTAAAAAACCACCCGTGGAGAGAAGACAGCTACCAAAAACACCCGCCCGTCTGTAGGTGAATTGAATGGCAGGCACTGTTCTGTGGCGGGTGGGTGAGACTAGCACTCAGAGCTATCGTCACAGTCAGCACAATGGAGTAGGAAAGGGTGCCCCGTTCTGCTGGAACCTCACGCCGTACACTGATAGCTCGCTAGCCATGTCTCCCCCTGCATGTTCCAGGAACGGACGTTAGTCATCCGAATTGGTGTGTGATTGATTAGTTGCCATCTCCGTCCCCACCCTTTGCACATGCCAAGGGATCTGGCTTCTTAGTTGGGGGGCGGGTGTTCAGATGTTGTTGACACCTGTGTCATGTTGTGTTGAAGTGTGCGCTGGGGTGGGGTAGAAGAAGGAACGCTTGCTGCCAGTGACCCTGTGGGTTTGTCTTGATTGCAATTGAAGACGTGATTGTACCCGCACTAGCTTTCGTTTAGCTAGCACGGCTTCAATGCAGCAGCGCAAACAAGGTGGTACAGGCTTCAGCGCAGGCTGTACAAGTCCGTCCAGAGCTTTTTTGTAAAATAAATACATAAAGTGCAAATCACTGTAAGTAGTTGGCAGGGCCTGGGGCCTAGGAAATGTCAGATTCTGAATTTTTGGAACATGGGTCTAACTCCCAGACTGGGTTCTTTCCCTGGCCTTGCCAGGATCAGAATTCAGTACTGGGGTTGAAGTGAATGAAGGCTGAGGTTTCCAGTGGGTTTTTATGGCTCAATGTTTTGGGGGATGGGAACTGGTGGTGAGATTAGGAGTTGGGGTTTAAATATAATCTCTCACTGTTTTTCAAGCAAGAACCCTACAGTACCAGGTTCAAATACCCGAGTGGGTGTGGCATTTCTGACCTTGCAGTGAGCTCCATTTGTCTGGTGATTTTGTCGACGTGCCCGTCAGTGCAGCATCTGAGTCTGGGACATTATTATATCAACCATTATTCCGAAGCAAACACTGGGTGTGCATCGCATAGGAGCCCAGCGCTGACACTGCCTTGTGGGGATCCAGCTACTGGGGAGAAAAGTTCAATTGCAGAACCGTATGCATCATGGAAACTAGATGGAGGGTCATTCAGGGGTCTGTAGCTCTTCAGATTGTGAGGAGTGCATCCGGTATTGCTGTTGATCTGGGATGGCATTAGAGCTAAGAGCAGAGGAGGGGGTTACCGGTAGGGTTTAGTTGGAGGTTAGAGGTGGGGATTGACGGTGACTGGCTGGGTGAGGGTTGAAGCCTGGTGCATTTCACACCCAGAACTAGGTCTGTGCTTTTTATTGTAGCTCCATCTGCTGCGCTGCCTCAAAAGAAGAAACTGATCCCTGACAAGGATCTTTGCAGTGACTGGCTGAAATGGGGAGAGCCCCTTGTCCCTGCCAAGGAGAAGGAGTCAGGCCAGTCAAAGCGGGTGTCTTCTCCAGGTAAGAGCCCTTCTCAGGAAAGCCATTTTCTCTTCTAACCATGCTCTGGGCAGCCTGTCGGTAGCGCTTGCAGGTGAGATACTGATTCCCTGCTGTATCCAGAGATCTCTGCTGTCAAGCCTGCCTCCCTAGCCTTGTCTTCACTAGGAAAAAAACTGTGTCTCTAACGTGTTAGGGAACACAAGCCAGCTAATGTGTTCAAATCCTTTAGCATGTGGTAGCTGGTTGAGGGAAACCCTGGCTCAAGGGTTGACCTCGCTAGCTATCATGCATTAAAACTACAACTGCCCTGTCTTCATTAGGATTTTAACATACGTTCGCTAGCACCTGTTTAACATACTGTTCTTGTTCAGTGTAGACAGGCTCACCTGGTTCAGCTTTCATGTCCAGACACACCTTGTAGGCCACTACTCCCACTTTCCAAACCCATTCCTCCCACTTACCTACATGGTGCATTTCCGACGCAGAGGTTAAAGCCAGAAAGGACGATCAGATCATCTAGTCTGACCTCCTGCGCATCTCAGGCCGCTAAAGCCCTCCCATTGAGCCCAGTAACCTGAACTGGCCATGCTTCTTCTCCTGACCTTACAGAGACTCCGATGATGAATTGCTGCCTTTCAATAGCTTACTGACCTGTCTCAGAGGTGGCCTGGCATAGGCCAATCTACAGGCCTCTGCTCCGGCCAGTTTCTGTATTGTCCTTTCAAAAAGGCAGATGGCATTTTCCTGTTCCTCCACCTGCCACACTCCTTTTCCATTGTTCTGAGCTATGAATTAGGGAAGAGGTTTAAACCTCCTTTCTAGAGGCTAGATTAAGAGTCCCTTTAGAGCTTCCAAATTGCTCAGTGCAGAGAGAGCTGACTGGTCTCAGATGCTAACTTTATTACCCCTTCATTAACCTTGTCTGTCTATCCCAGTATTCTGTGGTTGATACTAGATAATACTAGCTCCTTCGTTGTAGGTAATGTTTTCTCTAATGATTAGAACACAGGGCTACGAGTCAGAATTCCTGGGTTCTGTTTCCAGCGTTGCTACTAACTCTCTGTGGGCAGTCATTTAACTTTCCTCTGCCTCAGTCTCCCTGTCTGTAACACGGACATAAACCTTGCATCACAGTCAGATTGTGACCCTGAATGAATGTGCTTTGGGATTCTGGGTTGCAAGTTTTGCCTCAAGCGTATACAGTACTATTAGCTAGCTGAGCTAACCAGATGCTGTGTCTTCCTGCGACCTGCTGCAATGCACTGGCTCCTCTGGCTCCAAGTACCTTGTGCCGCCTGTAGGCAGAGGTGATTTTTGTGGGGCTCTCCACCCTAATGGGAGGCATTGCAGAGGCTGCACAAAGGGGGCTGCTTGGGAGATGGTTTTCTCGCTAAGCTAGGGTCACCTCATTTGTGGAGCACCACTGTGAGGCTGCCCAGGGCAGGACATTCCCCACAGGAGGAACCCTCATTAAGGTTTGAGGGCCAGCAGTGCATGGGGCCAGGCCAGCCAGGCCCAGAAGGGAAGACTGCCTGATGCGAGGCCGTGTCCGAATGCTGCTCCAGGGTGAGCAGTGGTGCAGAGACAGCAGAGGGTCAGTTATCGTCTCCTTCCACCCTGACTCCGGAGAAGCAGTAGAACCAGGAAACGCACGATGCTGAGGGTCGGGCTGGGCTGAGAGCTGCCCTCGAGCATCTCCCTAGCTTGTGGTCTCGGGCCTGTGTGTTTGAGGCTCCAGTAATGGGCTCTGTGGCTGCTCTTGCGGGCTCCCCTCGGCTATTTAATTGTGTCTCTTCCGTCAGTCTCCTTGTGCATTCGCCAATCTCGCACTCCTCCCCCGCTCGTGGGCATGATGGTTTTATAGGTCACTCTGTCTTTCCATCCGCTTCTGCATGCGCTGTCTGGTTAGGTATTTAGATGTCCCCCAGCACCATGGCGTGTGCGGGCGGAGACGGCAACTAATCAATCACAAACAAGTTAGGATGACTAATGCCCTTTCCTGGAACATGCAGGGGGAGACATGGCTAGCGAGCTATCAGCGTAGGGCGTGAGCTCCCAGCAGTACGGGGCATCCTTTCCTACTCCATTGTGCTGACTGTGACGATAGCTCGGAGAGCCAGTCTCACCCACCAGCCACGGAACGGTCCCTGCCATTCAATTCCCTGCAGACGGGCGGGTGTTTTGGTAGCTGTCTTCTCTCCACGGGTGTTTTTTTTTTTTAGCAGCACACGCATTTCTAAGGAGCAGGGGGTTGGACTAGGTGACCTCCTGAGGTCCCTTCCAACCCTGATATTCTATGATATTCTGTGCCTCCTGGTCTCATGTGTTCCATGCAAACCCCCTCCCCTCCATCCCCATTGGGGAGGAGTGTCAGAGCCAGGTCTATAGACTTGGGCTTGTGCTACGAATAGCTGTGTAGATGTTCAGGCTCTGAAGCCCAGGGAGGGGAGTGGTTGGGGGGGCGGAGGGAGGGAGAGGGCCCGAGTCTGTAGATCCAGGCTTTGAGACTTGCTGCTGCGGGTGTCTTGCTGTGTAAACACACCCAGATGACTTGTCCGAGGTCATGCAATGAATGGAACCCAGGTCTCCTGACGACCAGGTTACTGCCCTAACCACGGAGCCATCTGTCCCGTCCTGGTCTCTGCCGCACCCTCCTTGTGCGTGCACTGGTCTGAGCTTGGCTTTCTTTGTTAAATGCCAGTAAGATGGTTACAGTGGCACTTGCGTGGCAGAGATCCCCCGTGGCAAGAGTCCAATATTTCTGACCAGCCCTTTATTAATTCTTTGTCACTATAAATATTCTGGGGGCTCCAAGGCTGAGGGAAAATTTGGTTTGGTTTTGCTTAGAACTGAACTTGGCACTCATTCCAGGACAGCGCTTTTCTAAAGTCCCGGGCCAGGGTTGTCCTGGGCCCCTTCAGAACCACGTCAGGTTTAGCTCCGGATGACTGGGTGTCTACTGGCTACCGAGGGAGCGTGCTGAGAGCAGGGGGCTGGTGGATTCCCGTGTAGAGAAACGGATGACCCCAGTAGGGGATGGACAATAGCAAGAAGCGGCTTGTTGCACTGTCCTGGCTGAAGTGTGTGTGTCGTCACTGCCCTCTGTTGGATGGAATCGGTAGCAGAGTTAATATCTTTTATTGAACAGACACAAGTGAGTCCAATAAAAGGTATTATCTCGATCACCGTGTCTACAGAGATGATATCATGTGTGTGGTTTTTTTTTAAATTTCTAGTTAAACCGCCAACTCCAAAAATCTTCCAGAGCCTTGTGAGCGATGAAGTGGCATCCCTGACCAAGGTACGGTTTGAGTGGCAAAACAAGGTTATCACAATGATCCTTTCCCAGAGACCGCCCTTATGGTTCTTGTCAGTCTGGGGCACCCTCCTCCTCACTGCTGATCTTATGGCTGAGATCTTCTCGCACGGGCTGGGTTACAGATGAGCGGGAGGGGTTGCACCACGACTGGTAGATGCTGCCGCTGGTGATGGCTGTGCCATGCCGATCTATGTGACTTCCTAGCGGGGCCCATTGTGTTGCGAATTACCAGCTCCACATCTTCTCTAACGTTGGTGCCTCCAGGGGGAGATGGTCCATTCCAGCCCGTCTCCTTTTGTTGTTTCCCAGCTCCACCCAGGTTAATGAGTGGCATGCGGGAAGCAGGTAGTATTCATTTCTAGCCTCCTGTGACTTTGTCCCTCAGCTCCAAGAAGATTACATCCCTGAGGAAGAAATCCAGGAGAAGGTGCGAGAGATTGAAAAGCAGCTGGATGAGCTGGAGCTCAAGGGAGTTGATATGGAGAAACATCTGCGTGATTGTGAGGAAGGTAAGGGAGGCCACAGGGACCACCTCAACTAGAGTTGGGAGGAATGAGTCTAGAATCCCATGGTCAGTGTCCCGTCCACAGACGCATTTGGGCTGGTGGCTTGGATCCTAGGAGCTCACACAGTGTTTAGGACCCTTGAGATGGCTTAGATGTGAGGCCAGATAAAATCCTGGGCTGAAGAACTTCCCAGATGGCTCTATCCATTTCCTGACACACTGTTCCAGGAACTCGCTGCTCTATTGCCAAGTGATCAAGGGTCAGCGAAGTTCAGGAACTGAAAGGCTGCTCCTGACCTGTTTTAGTGAATCCAGACTGGACTGCCATGGACTTTGCCCAGGACCGTCCCTGTTGTCCGAATACTTGATAAGCTTGTTCAGGTTGGCACAGAGGAGCAAATTGCATGGGCAGCCTATGAGGAGAGTCCTTGGCCAGTTTACCTGCATCTGCCCGTGATGCTCAATGTCCATAGCCTGAGTAGCAGGAGCAATCTGTGATGGGAACAATACATAGCCAACTATCTGAGGCTACTTTTGACGAGTGTAGGAGCTGTCCTGTGTGGACAGTCACTGCCGGCTCTTGTAGTCAGTGCATTGTGAGTGGACGTATTGTTCGTCTTGTCTGCAGATGATTCAGAGGATGCTCTCATGGTGGATTGGTTCAAACTGATCCACGAGAAACAGCTGCTGTTGAGACTGGAGTCAGAGCTGATGTACAAGTGAGTACAACCAGAAAGCCGGGCAGTCTGCCCTGCCCGTAGACAGTGAGCTGACCCTTGCCGGGGGCTGGAGAATGGGAATCAGATTTACTGGGCAAGGGGGAGGGGCGAGGAAAGCTTGAAGGAATCTCTGGTATATCTGCTAGCTGATGGGGCATCGCTACAGCAGAAGCAATCAGTACCGTGGCTTGCTCACAGGTGGGGAAGGTAGATGGCTCCCTCTAGCCCCATGTCTGGGTGACGTGGGGCAGCCCAGGAGCCCCCTCGCCCTGGCTGGTTCCTTTCCTGAGTCCTGCCGGGTAGCTTGGAGAGCAGCCTCCCACTCCCAGCTCCAAAGCTACGTGAGTGTCCTGCTTCGGGGTGAGGCAGGAGAATCACCTATTGCCTCTCTGGGGTCTCTCAGATCGAAACAGCAGAAGCTGGAGGAGAAGCAGTGGAATATCGAGAGCGAGCTGCGGCGCCTAATGAGCAAACCAGGTAAGCAAGGTTGCCATCCCCCACGTGAGCAGCCCTGTCTCTGCATCTTGCTGGGATTCCATTCTGCAGAAGGCTGTCATGTCCCCCATCCTCCCTCCACCTAACCCAGCCCGAGGGGGAGAGCAGTGCCTCTGGGGGAAGGGACCAAGGGGGTTGTGAGGAACCTATTGCTTTTGTAGGTAGGCCTGTGTCTTGCTTGTAGCACAGAGGCAGGGTGTCTGGCACGACAGCCATGCGAGTAACGTAGCGCTCGCTGCATGGGCAGAGCCAGAGTAGCGTTGCTGTGACCGATTCCCCTTGTGTTGCACAGAGGAGCAGAAGACCTACATGGAGAAGAAGCGGGAGAAGGAGCTGCTGGACTCGTACGTGAACACCGTCAATGACCGAAATGATATCGTGGAATGCTTGGACGAGGACAGACTCAGGTACGGGACCCCGGGGCGGTGCGGGGAGGGGAAGGCGAGACAGAGGCTGCTTGTATCCCACTGCTCCTCGTTCCCTGGCAAATAGGATCGGAAGGTTAGAAAGTGTCAGGTTTGAGGGTGCGTGGTTCCCCTCCGCCATGTCCCTTTCTGGTGTGGCGCAGGAGGGGGAAGGCATGGGGCAGTGAACAGAATGGATGCCGGAAGCTGTTGATAGCGAGGGATGGGAGCAGTAGAGCCGGGGAAGGATTAGGCGGGGAAGGGATAAGGAGCTGAGCTGTTGGGAAGCCTGTCTGGGGCATGAGCCTGGGAATCCTCCATTTACTACAGCGAGCAAAGAGCATGGCCCACGCTATAAAGTTTAGCTTGAGAGCTGGGGAGGGACACGGCGGGGTGGGTTTGAGGTTTTGATTTGTGCCCATCTCTACGGAGAGAAGCCCCCACGTCTCACTTGGCAACGCTCCCCAGGAGCCCTCGGTGGAGCCAGACCCTGTCACTCTCACTCAGGTGTCTCGCGTTGATCTGGGGGGTTAAGGGGGTTCAAACACCCTGGCTTCGGCCCCCAACCGTCAGCGGCTGGGGGCAGAGGGGGCTTTCTCTGGAACTCTAGAGCGACAGGTTAAAATGCTGTTGCCGGATGTTTTTGCTCTGGCAAGTCCAGAGTGGTTTTGGGCAGCGCTGCGGTGGAGTTGGAAGGAAACCGAGTGTTCTGGGGGAGGAAGAGCATCTCCCTGGAGCTTTCTGAGCTCCCCTCTAGTGGGTGCCTGATGGAGGCCGGGTTGTGGGCAGACGCTGGAGCTGACAGGAGCCCTGCTCTGCGCAGAGGAGCTGCTTTGTGTAGACCCTACCACCTCCCCACTCCCCTGTGGCTGGTGGTTGGCTATGAAGCATTGGCATGCTGCATGGCCCTCTGCCTGGAGCGCACCCCTCTCCTGCACAGGGGAAGGGCTGAGAGGTTAATCTGGTGCTTGTCTGGCTGGCTTTAATATTTCTGTGTACGCTTCTCTGTGGCTACATCTCCTACTGCCCAAGTGCTGGGCTCCACATGCAGACTGGAGGCCCTGTCTGCTCTCCGCCCTTCCCTGGCTTGGCCAAGGGGCCCTCCGGTGTGTGTTACCAGCTTCCTCTGCCACCCAGAGCTCACGGACACGCTGGGACCTGGGCAGTTACAGAACTGCCCGTTTCTGTCTGCTCACTGCTGCCTACAAGGGTGTGGCCCCCCGTCAGGCTGGGTGGCAGTGCGGAGCATACCCTTGGGGGCATGCGAGGGCACTCATCTGGGGGGGTCACCCCTGGCCTACAGTGGCAGGGCAGAGCAGCGGAGCAGCCCTCGGTGGCTTGCTGTGGAGTTTTCCCTGTCCTGCTGGGAGCGCAGGGTGCTGGCTCACTGCGTTCCTGGTGCCCGTCTCTAACACAGTCCTCTTCCTTCCCAGGGAGCTAGAGGAGGATCAGATGCTGGCAGACATGCTCCGGAAGCTGGGTAAGGGCTCTCTCTCTTGTAACCGACCAGCTCTCTGCTGCGGTAAGGACCGGGAACTCATGCTCTGTGCTCTCTCTTCTCCCACAGATGCGTCTCCTGAGAGCCAGGAGCCCAACAAGAGGAAAAGCAAGTTCCGCTGGTCCAAAATATGGAAGCAGAAAAGCAAGAAGAAAGCGCAGCAGTGAAGTTCCCTGCACAGCAGCGTGGAGGGCCATGGAATCCAGGAGACTCCCCCGCGCTGCGTCTCTGGAGTCAGACGGTGCTCCTCTGCCCTGAGAAAGGGGGACTCAGGGCATGAGGACTGCTGGGGCAGTGGGATTCCCCTCTCCTCCCAGAAGGAGCGCGACGTGTTACTCACCCAGCTGAGTGAGAGCTGCCGCCTCTGCCAGGAGACTGCGCTGTGCCTTGCACTACGCCAGCACTGGCCTGGCTGTCACTCCGCTGAGCAGAGCTGATTTGCTCCCTGGCTGCTAGCTCTCTGGTCACACCAGTTCTGATGCCCCCTGATCACACCCTGCCACCGGACGGGCTGCACCCCTGCCCAGGATGGGTACACGAAGGGGGAGCTGTTCCTCAGCCTCCTTTCCCGCACACGTTTGCTCCACGAACATTGGGAAGCTCGACGAGTGTGTCTACATTGCAATAAAACACCTGCCGTTGGCTCGAGTCAGCTGACGCGGGCTCATGGGCTATGTTCAGGCTCGGGCTGGAGCCGAGGCTCTGAGACCCCGTGACGGGGGAGGGTCCAAGAGCCCAGGCTCCAGCCTGAGCCTAAACGTCAACACTGCAATTTTATAGCCCCCACAATCCCGAGTTAGCTGCCACGGGCCAGCTGGGGATGTCCTATTGCAGGGCAGACCTGCCCTGCAGAGCCAGGAGTCGCCGTGGGCCACCAGGGACAGAGGACCTCTCAGCATCGGGAGCTGCAGGCCCCAGCGTGAACAGACTAGGAAGGGAGGGTGGGCACAGAGCTGGGGACCTGGCTCGCGTGGGGAGATGGTTAGGGATGGGAAGGACCTCGCTGGGCTTTGAGGAGAGAGGCTGCTGCAGGGACATTCAGCAGCACTTCCGCTTTCCAAACTGCAGGGTGCTTGTCTGTCTGGGCCAGGCATCTCCATGACATGACACTCCCTGCCCCTCTCTGCAGGACTGCACTTGCTCTCCTGGAGACGGGGCTGGAAAGTGGAGCTCTCGCTGCCTGTGGCCCGTCACTCTGAAGGTGGCAGCAGAACCTCTTACAATGAGCTGGTAACTCGGGAGCCCAAGTGGACGATGGGGGTGAACCGCCAACCCTTCCCCCAACCACATTCTCTTAGTGGGGTAAACAGTCGTCTGCTGAGGCTCCTTTAATGGTGAGCCAGCTGCCCCCGGGGTCCGAATCTGATGCATTCAGCCTGGCATGGGGAAGTTCTTTGCTGGGCTGAAGGAGTCGCAAGTCGAGGTCTCTCTCCTCACCCCTCCTCCCTGCACATACAGAAAAGGACTGTAGCGATGTGTCTGATCTGACGTGCATACACATGGCCTACAGCTCTGTCACTCGGCGCTGGGCACCGCAGATGAAGACTGGGAGGAGGGGTTCCAAATCTTTCTTTGATCCCCTTTCAAGCTGTGGAATCTCCCTGCATTTATTCCCTTACTCCGACACAGTGGATCTCCTTAGGATCTTGCTGGATGCTCTGCTCCTGCATGAGAGAGACTTTCTCATTGGAAGGTGGTCACCGCCTCACTCTCAGGATGGAAGTCTGCAGCCTGATACCTGTGCCTAGAAGTATGTTGGTGTAATGTTCTCCTTCTCCGCCAGGTGGCAGTATGGTCCTCTGCCCAAGTTGCTTTGCCCAGGGCAGCGAACAGCTGATTTGCTCAGGAAGTACTAATGCTTTTTCTGTACAGTATGTACAGTGTGTGCTGGGTCTGTATAGTCAGCGTCGGCATTTGGGGATTCACTTTATATTTGCATACATTTCTATTCAATAAATAATAAAATTGTAGAGGAAAACCTGGAGCCCTGTGATGTGAATGTGGTGGAGCTGCTGGACATGGGACTGCATCCTTATCAGCAAGGACTGGACAGCCTGTGACGATTGAACCTGCCCCTCCTGCCAGGATGGGGGTACGGTGTGCTGGCGGGGGATTGAGAAGGGAACGCTAGCCCTTGCCTCTGTCTGTTATGTGCAGAGAGGGTTCCCTCCCCCTAGCACCTTTCACAGGCACCAGGGTAACTTTAAACAGGAGGCAGGGGGTGGAGAAGAAGAGCTTTTTTGATGTGTGGGCTGCATTGTCTGAAGCGATTGTCTGAAATTCACACTGATCTTAGAAACAAGTGAGTGCGAAGGCATTGCCTGAGACACTTGCTCTTCAGGAATCAGCCAGTCCACTTAGCGAATCTGTACATCGCCCAACACAGCCTTTGTAACTCACTCCTCTCGTCAGGGCTGGAGTGTGTTTTGCTGCTCTTTAATAAATGGGGTGAGCACATCTCTGTAGCCTTCATTCCTCGCCATCTCCCTCTTCTCCACCCCCAGACTGAAAGCTACACCTGCTCTCTTGCTGCTTCTCCCATTAACCCCAAACCCAAGCTCTGGGAAATCAGAACGTAGCTGGCACTTTGGCTGGTGGAGCATGAGGCAAAATTGGATCCAACTTGTTTGACCAGAGATGTATTATTTCTCGGCCTTCTGGCTGGGAAAGCATTATCTAAAGTTGTATCTGTTGTAACCACAGTAGCCAAATGATGGTTACATCAAACGAAGCAGATCTGGTAAGTGCAACCCTGTAGGTCCATTTCTAGCCATGTTTCTTGCCCTGTAGCCTGTGCTCCCATAGAAGCGGAGCTAAAATGAATCTGCTGGGTCAGCTAACCACAGGGGCTTGAAGGGTTAATCTAGAAAAGTGCTGTAATTCTCTTTCCTGGAGACTGAAAGTTGCTTGTGTGAATACTCATTAAAGACTAGGCTGGAAGGCTGGTCCTTGGGGTAGGAGACTGCTCTAGGAGCACAGTAAGGCACAAGAATTCCAACAGCCCGCCCACAGCTGTGACTTTTGTCCCACTATCCAGATCCTACAATCCACATTTCAGACACTGGCTCTGACCCTGCAAAGAACTAGGCACGTACTTTACAGGGTTGAGTAGTGCCAGTGCTTAATAGTTCCCAATAGGCTCACAGCGCATACAATTAAGCGTCTGCCTAAGTCTTTGTAGGGTTGAGGCCTGTGCAAGCCACAGAAAGGAGAGTTAGAGAGAAGGTGGGAGAGGTAAGATCTTTTATTGGACTGGAGGATAGAAATACCCCAGCTGCTGGCATGGGCTCACCTGCTCAACTCCTACTGACCTATAGCTCGTGGTCAGCGTTTGCCTTCTGCAAATCATCAATTAAAGACAAAAATCCTTGGTGCCGCTACAGCCCTGGAAAAGTTTAACCCCAGAAGGGGGCCTGCCTGTGGCACTATTATAAGAACCCCAAGCCCTTGCCTCTCCTGGGAAGGGGAGAGGGCACATGCAGAATCCCTTCAAAGTCCGTCCTGCTCCTTTCTGGCCTTGACTAACCTACAGAATGTTGGGGCCTCTGCAAGCGTTGCCATTTTACAGCTCATGCTCCCTTCTCCAGAAAGTTCATCAATAGGCTGGGATTTTCAGAGGAGTTCATCATCCAGCTGGCTTTCAGTGGGACTTGGGCAACTGCCTCCTTCAGCCCCCCTTGGAACATCCCTGCCTTCACCACCGCTTGCTACAGCACAGACCTTAGTCACTGGTAATCTTCTACCATGCTGAAAACGGACAGTAGTTGAGGTGGGGAGCCCTACCCAGGGAGGAGAATGGAGACATAAGGCAGCTGAAGTAGGACCCCCGCTTCCCCCGGGTGATGCTGCTGCTTCAGTGCTTAGCCGAACAGTCGGCCGCAGTCATCATTCGCCATGTGGTCTGTTCCTGCGCAGCCGCAAGGGATTGACGGCTCAAGAGTCCAGCAGCGGAACAGACTTCATGAACCCATGTAATAGGGTGGCTGCCTCTGGGCCGCCTCCACCCCTCGCTTGGTGGGATTTTATCCTGGATGTTACAAGCTGCCCAAGAACGGCATTCGCTGGAACGTCTGGTGCCATTCTCGTGACTTGTCCAAAAAGCGTAAGGCGCCATCTGCGGACAATGGCCCCAGTAATCTGTAGACTGGAGCAACTATAAACATCTGCATTACAGATGAAGTCATTCCACTTTATGCCCAATATACGACTGGCATTGTGTGTGGCAAGTCTCCAGCTTTGCCCAGTCTGAGCAGGGTAGGGTCCATGTTTCGCAGCCAGACGACAGTACGGGGAGGATACAGCTGCTGAGCCTACAGTGATTTGTCATCTGTTCTGTCACACTCAGCCCAGGTAGGGCTCCCCCTGGGTGGACTCTCTCCAGGCGCCTGTGTTTGGGGCCCGCCTTGGGTGCTGTAAGTCTGCAGACTCTCGACAGGGTCCAGGCACAGGTCCTGGCTTGGGGTCTCTCAGCAGTGCAGATACTTTGTCTAGCACCCCCACCCCCGAGCGCTGATACCCTGTGGTTCAACTCCCCAGCCCCTGGGATGAGTGCTGATCCCTCAGGTTCCCCTGTAGCCCTGCGCTTACAGGTCACCTCTTCAGGGGAATAGACCTGTTTCCCTGCCTCAGTTTCCTCACTACTCTGGAGAGTTTTGTGTTTAGGTCACAGTATTCTGGTGTGTCCAGGATCCCCCCACCCTCCCTGTGCTCATGGCTTCTCTCCAGCATCATGGAGCCTCTCTCGCTCTGCCCTTTCACTCCCCTGCCCGAAGCTGCCTGGACTGGATGCTGTACCAGAGCAGAGGCCGGATTCCAGACTTGATGTGCCATTGCTCCAGCAAACGCTGGATTCAGACTCTAGCAATGGTCCTACTCTGTCTACACCACATGCCTGGCTGGGTGGTCTGGGGCTAGGCTGAACAGGGCAGGAGGCAATGGACCATCCTGCCTGTGTTTCTCCAAAGCATGGGATGGCAAGAGGGACACACAGACCTCCATCTTTACCCAGTGGCAGTTACAGAAGCAAGTGAAAAGGCTGGCTGTATGGAATTCCAGATCATCGAACAGCTGGTCCCAAAGCTAGTTCCTGTAGGACTGCTGGCACGTGTCCATTCTAGTGATGGGCCAAGAGCCGGAGAGTTTGGCTGGCTGAGCTGTAACTGTCTGCTAATGTTATCCCCGGCCATTCGTCCCCTCACAAATCCCATGTGATGGACACGACTGATCTCCAGCCACAGGGATTTAGTTTCAGCTCCTAAATCTGGTGCCAGCGCAGGCTGCGCTATCACCTCTGGAAAACCTGGATCTCATTCCAGCTTCTGCTGGAGTGAGTGGTGCCAGCGCTCAGAGCGATGTGGCCTCTGCAGTGATGGTACTAGATTGTGGTGGGTTTGCTTGTGGGGGGAGGATATAAACACATTAATCCTGTCCCCAGCACCATAGAGCGATCTACATTGTGCTCAGTGGGACCCAGGCGACTGGTTAAAGGACGGGATGGTGAAATGGTGCATAACTCCTATGACCACCATAGAAATCCTGGAGCGAGAACCCCGCTGAGTGTGAGCAGCTCTTCCATGGGGCACAGATGTTCTTTGTCTTCCAGACTGTAGATGCTGGAGCCTTAGTTTCAATAACAAAGGGGTGGGGAAGTAGGCTGCCCGCCCGTGACACTGCCTGAGCTATCTGCATCTTGTCAGAGCTACAATGAGTGGTTTCAAAGAACGGTGGGGAGACGCAGTCACCAGCCCTTATGCTGATCCTGCAGACTCTTGTGCATTTTTAGCTTCAAGCCCCCTGGAGTTCCACAATATAAGTGTCCGCACGAACAGGGCACTAGTTTGTGTGCAGTACAGAGCCAGGGGCCCTGTCGGGTCTGGTCAGTATCAGGCACGCCTCTGCTGCGCTAGAACTGACTTTACATCCCCCAGCGGTGACGGGGGGAGCTTGGCCTGTGTTTGTAGAAGTGATTCAGCTAGGTCAGGCCGCATTAAAACAGACTCCTGCAATTCAGCTGTGTATCATCCCCAGTGGTGACTGGCCAGGCTCTGCTAACGCGCACACCTGCAGTTTTACATTTTAAAAGCGGGAGAGTTGCAGACTGATTCCTCTTCCTACTTTGCCTGAGTTCAAGGCTTTGCAGGTCCCCTGCTCTGATTAACCAAGGGCTGAGCTCCAGCCCAAGGAAAACCAAACAGGCGAAGGTGAAAAAAGGACACCGCTTTATTCCAGTTAGAAGCTTATGCTGAGAAAATCCCAGGGGTGAACCCTGCAGGCCTGTCTGATGGGAGCGGTTCTACTGTCTGCAATAGAACTGTGCGTGGGAGTAAAGTGAGCGGGATACAGCCTCAGGACTGCTGGTGCAAGGTAGGGAATTCCTACCTCCCTGCGACTCCCTGCCCACAGCTCTCACCCCCTAAATAATTATATAACCCAACATCCCCTCCTGTCATCTGCTGCAAAGCAAGTTACCCTTTAGTTCTCCCTTGGGAATCATTAGAACACTGAGGAGAAATTTCCTGCAAACTCTGCTCCACTTAGTGTCTGTGATACCTACCATCAAGCACAGAGCTCTGCGCTCAGGCATTGGCTTGTAAGGGAGAGGGAGTCTGAAATACTCCAGAGAGAGAGAGAGTGTGTGTGTGCATGTACACGTACATTTCCTCCCAGAGCCATGATGGGGTGTGGGGGGGGGGGAAAGGTTAATTATTTTTTGAAGTTTTGCTGCTCTTTCAGGAGCTGATTTGAACTCGTTTCCTGTGGGCTCCTGCTGAGGTATGTTGCCATGTTGCTTCACATGTAACCAGCGTGCAACAGCTCATTTTCCTGTAGCTAGATGTAAAGGGGAGCGCCGGTCGTGCTGTTCTGCACCCCTTATTTGCTGTGTCCCTGGGCCCCTGCACTGGTGTGTGACTCCCGTAGGCTCAGGACAGGAATTCTGGAGGGGAGGTGTGGGGCTGACAGCTCATTCTAGCCAATCATGACTCAGAGATGGAGCCCTCACTCTACTGTCTGTCTCCTCTCCCCCACCCCTCCCCGCAGGTTTCTTTAATTACAATCTCAGAGGTAATTTTTGACGGATCATTAACGGTTCAGAGTAAACAAGGGGAATTCTCTGAATTATTCGCCATGAGCACAAAGGGAAATTGACTTTCATCTTCCCCCTGTTCTTCCAGTGAAGATCTGGGATCAAAGCCACATGGAAGGAGGGAGCTCGCTGGCTGCTGTCTTGCACCCTGAATCAGTTTGAGATGGAGAAGCAGAGCACTCCAGTTTATCTGGCTGTTACCCAGCAGAGGCAGGACCTCAGCAGGGAGGTCCCCTCTCTTCTTATCTTGGTGGCAGAGGCCTGTTGCACAGCTGGGATCAACATGGTGAAAGAATCTCACATACATGGGGCCTGAACAATACTCCACCCCTCTCCCCTTCCCCTTGGGCCTGGGCTGCTATCTCTCTCGGAAAGCCGGGTGAAGGATGAGGGATTCCTCCGCATTCTCACACACACGTGCTTTCTCTTAACCATCAGCAAGGAGGGACACCGAATCCCTGGACAAATCAGCTTCGCTTTTGAGGGTGTTGCTGGCCAGGAGCACTTTGGTCCTGAAGGCTAAACGCAGAGTCCAGCACTGTGGACGTTCCTGTGATGGGGGATTGGGACCTGAGAGCTGGGTCCGTTCTAAATGCCAGGCCATTGCTCTTCAGGACTATTCTGGTGTCAGGGAGACTGACTCTACCAGGGGCTCTTTTCCCAGGGAATCACCCCAACCATCCTTTCAATGGGAAGGTGGCATTTTCTCAGGGGCCTGGCACAGGCCTCAGGAGAATGGGGCTGAATTAAAGGGGTAGCTCTGGGGCTAATGCCAGGTACCCCTCCAGTTTGGTGAAACACACCCATGAACCCCCCCACCCACACACACCTACTCTCTGTCCATGTCACACCCTACATGGCAAGCTTCCCTAACCCACACAGTCCCCCAGGCTGGGCTCCCGCACAGGGTCACAGCATGCCTGGTAGCAAACAACCCGGGGAAGGTTATTGACAGCCATGTTGCGGCTCCTTCTAGCCGGGACTTTGTTATCTGCCAGGCATGAATATTATTTGAATACTAAGTTTGTCGTGGCTATTCTTCCAAGTGAGAGGAGGGATTTTGGGAGCCCTCCCTCCAGCTGTCAGTCACCAAGCGTTTCCTTTTCCTGGCTCTTTGGAGACAGCAGCCCCAGCAAGGTGAGACAGTGGACACTTTTCCTCTTGTTAATAGCCATGCGTAATCTCCCCACAGAGGGACCCTTTGTCCTAGACGCTAGCCACCAGGAGTCAGTCAGGGACAGATGAGAAGCTATAATTGGCCTGTGACAAATTAAACCATTTTTCCTTAGGAGCTGAGAGCAGGACTGCGGTGTGGGCCTGGCACCCATCACGGGGAGGGGAGCGGTGGTCGGAATAAGCGCCTCGCAAATTATCGCCAGATACGCATTAAAGGCTGAAATTAAACTCCAGC
Source organism: Mauremys mutica (assembly GCF_020497125.1). NCBI lineage: Eukaryota > Metazoa > Chordata > Testudines > Geoemydidae > Mauremys > Mauremys mutica. Next base: position 74,255,426 of record NC_059082.1, on the reverse strand, counting down.
TTGGCTCGTATCACCTTGGTTGGGGCGCTGCTGGCAGGGGAGGGGAAGAGGAGGAGGAGGTGCTGGTCTATGCAGAGCCAAGGGATGTGGTTTTGCATTTTTCACTGTAGCTGCCCTTTGGGGTTGGATGTGGGCAGCTGGGATGCGAGGGGGGGTGAGCTGGGACAGGCTGAGTCAGTGAGCTGAGGAGCTGAAGGAAGGAAGGAAGCTGCTGAAAAGCTGGGGCTGTGTGTTTCTAAGCCCCACGGCTCAGATTCTCTAAGGTAATGAGGCTCCCACAGAAGTTAGGCACCTAAATACATTTTGAAGAGCTGAGCCCAAATGCCTATTTCTTCTCCTCCTGCTCTGTATCGACACCACCAGTGCTTTATAACACACTAAAGGAAAAGTCCCCTGCTCCATGGAACCTGCAACCTGGTGCAGATCAAACCCTCGCTTTGGAGATGTTCTTAACCGATCACCGTGTGTTGGGAAACAGCTCCAGGGTAAGGAGGCAAAGGGGAGGAGCTCAGGAGAGGTGGCTGGTTGAATCGCCTTTCATGGATCCCTGACCCAGGAGCTGACACATTAATTTTGGACCTGATGGATGATAAGATGGCAGGGAAGGGCAGAGGAGGGAGGATAGAGATCCCAGCCCAAAGCTGATGTGGCTGATCAGTGAGACTCGTGCACAGTGTGGCGGAGCACAGGGCAGGAGAGAAATGGAGCTCAGATCTCATTTGGGAGACGAATGGAGAATGAATGAGAAGACCAATAATCGTCAGGTTTATGGAAGAAGAGGGCCTTCAGGAGGGGTTTGAAAGAGGTGAGGGGAGCGGCTTTGGGGACCAGACCAAGCAGGGGTGATCCACACATAGGGACCGATGGTGAAGAAGGCACAGAGCTGGCAGTGGGCAAAGCAGGTGAATGGAGGGGAGGGGTCAAGGTCACTAGCAGCATGTAGCTGAAAGCAGGTGATGAGGAACTAGAAGGCCTTGAAGTTTGAACTTGAAGACAAGAAGGTTCTACTTGGTCCAGTAGAGAAAGAAGGGCTGGAGAGGGGGTGACGTGGTTGCATCAATGGGCAAGGACCTTGGCCAGCTGCATTTTGTATGGACTGTAGGCGGAGGTTGCAGACATCAAGAGGGGAGATGATGAGGGTCTGGATGAGAGATGGACACACAAAATCAGACCTTAGTGATGTTGTGTGGGAAGAAACGTAAGAGTCTGGATATGAGGGGGCAGGAAGAGACAAAGATGACCCCCCCCCAGGTTACAAGGCCTGGATGACAGTAGGGGGGTGATGATAGGAGTTGGGTGAGCTTGGGAGAAAGATTAGGAGCTCAGGTTTGGCCATTTCAATTTGATGGTGAGTAACTCAGGAGGAGACATCAGAGGGGCAGGATGGGATGTGGATTTGGCTGGAGGGTGATAGGCTTGCGCATCACCAGCATAAAGAGGGCTGCTGAAGTAATGTGCATGGATGACATCCTCCAGAGAAAGGGTGTAGAGACCTGAAACAGAGCTTGTGGGATCCCCATGGAAATGAGGAGGAAGAGGACCTGCCAAAAGGGGACACTGGTGGGCTGGCCAGAGATGTAGGAGAACAAGGAGCGAGCAGTATTACAAAAGCCAAGGGAAGACAAGTTGTCAAGCTGCAGAGAGAAAGCAATGGTGCCAAAGGCAGTGTTGAGGCAGAGGAGGATGAGGTGAGGCATTGGAGCACAGGCCCTGAGATTTGGTGAAAAGAGGCCACTGTAGAACCTTAGTCAGAGAGGTCTGAGTGGCAGAAGCCAGGCTGGAGAGGATCTAGGATGTGGCTGGAGGTGGGGAACTGTTGTAAAGTGCGTAGTCAGTGCAGCTGAAGGTAAAGGGAGATGGAATGATAGTTACAGATGCCTCTGGTCTCCCATGCCCCAAAGTGCCAAAATATTACAAAAAAGCTTCTCTTGTTCTCACGGGATTTCCAGCCCAGGTTTTTACGCCCAGGAGGACAGCATAGTTCAGAGCAGCATCTGTATTTCGAGGTGGTTAGCTGAACCTAACTATCGAGCTCTTTGATGTTCCCACAGGGTTGTTTAAAATGTCCTGTGTGAAGAAGCAATTCTGACGTAAGCATCCCAACAATCATCTTACTAGGCATTCATATTCCAATACTCATAGCTGCAGGATCTCAAAGGTATCCTTCTGTGAGACAAGGCACTGTTACTGCTTCCAGCTTATTCTCATTATGTCCATGGGGTTGTTTTTTTGTTTGGTGAATGACAAATGAAACCAGAGTTAAGCACAGACTGAATCTCTAAATGCCCCGAACTCACAAGGCTGGGATGTGGGGTGGGGAACAGTTAGCACAGAGAGTCTGTAACTAACTTTTTGAAACATTCTTTCCCAGCCACTCGCTGAAATCCTCATGGTGCCTTCCCGTTTGCTGCCAATATTCCCGATTGCATCGTTCTGGGACAGCACAGATACCAACGACCTCCCAGAACAAGGGCTTTTGGTATCTGAGCTGTCCCAGAATGATGCAGCAGGAATATTTGTAAAGAACCAGACAGTGCCAGGAGAATTTCACATAGTTAAACAAATGTGCTGAATACCTCTCAGACTAAACTAAAATTCATAGACAGAACTAAAATTCATTGCAAATTTAACAACATTAATTTGGGCTTGAATAGGGACTGGGCGTGACTGGCTCACTACAAAAGCAACTTTCCCTCTCCTGGAATTGACACCTCCTCATCAATTATTTGGGAGTGGACCACATCCACCCTGATTGAATTGGCCCTGTCAACACTGGTTCTCCACTCGTGAGGTAACTCCCTTCTCTTCATGTGTCAGTATAATAATGCCTGCATCTGTAATTTTCACTCCATGCATCTGAAGAAGTGGGTTTTTTACCCACAAAAGCTTATGCCCAAATAAATCTGTTAGTCTTTAAGGTGCCACCGGACCAGGGCCGGCTCCAGACCCCAGCGCGCCAAGCGCGCGCTTGGGGCGGCATTTTGCCAGCAGGGCAGCAGGCGGCTCTGGCAGACCTCCCGCAGGCATGACTGCAGAAATGCCTGCGGAGGGTCCAATGATCCCGCGGCTCCTGTGGACCCTCCGCAGGCACGCCTGTGGGAGGTCCACCAGAGCCACGGGACCGGCGACCGCCAGAGCGCTCCCCGCGGTGTGCCGCTCTGCTTGGGGCAGCGGAATTCCTAGAGCCGCCCCTGCACCGGACTCATAGACTGGGTAGTGGAGCCTACAGAAAAAGCTGTCGAAAGAAAAGCTCTTGCCCCACCTCTCTGATCGTTTAGGGGAGGGAGGAAATTGTCCTAACTGGAACAATAGACTGTCTCTTGTCCTCATAGACTGGGTAGTGGAGCCTACAGCACATAGGTTTGTTCTTGACTCAACTTTCATCTTACAGTTCAGCCTTAGCTTTGCCCTCTTTTCCTATAACAGTTATACTGCACTTCCAATATGAGGAAAGCACTAGTCGGTCTTGGCACAATAAAGTTGTGACATTCAGGCATGAAAGTGATGGGGAGATATAGCTTCCTTTCCATGCTCTTTATAAAATGATTCAATATAGCAGGTGATATTTAAAAAACATGACGGTTTTTTAACCACAAGGGGTACTAAAGATAAACTCTGATGGAAGAAGCCGTTGGGCCAATTTCACCCCCGATGTAATTCTGTTTACTTCAGTGATGTCACAGAAGGCATACATTTGATTCTCAGAATGGTTCTTTAACATGTAAGTTCCTACAAGTAATAGCCCTTGACATGTGATAGGTGAAACCGGGTAGGCTAGTTGTGAATCTATAGAAACTCGGTGATTATGGTCTGGGAAGCTTTCGGGATGCATATCAAAGCCAATATGTGAATTGCGTAAGTGTGATGTAGGTCTGGAGCTAAAATGATAAGAGTCATATCAAGGGAATAACTTAATTAACTGGTCTTGATCAAAGAACTATATGAATTCAATAGCCCAGTTTCAAGAGCTAAATGATGAAGTTTAAAGAAACTGTACTTGAATTATCAATTTTCCTGTCCAGCTTTGAAGTTGCATTTAGAAGGGATAGTCTATTGTTCCAGTTAAGACCATTTCCTCCCTCCCCCAAACGATCGGAGAGGTGGGGCGAGAGCTTTTCTTTCAAACACTCCTCTTAGGCAGGCAGGGGCATGAGTCAGACAATAGTAGTAAACAAAAGGTACCCAGGAAACCTGTCTCTCTGCCCTCCCAAGTTAGTGGTCGCTAGTGGTGTAACCGGGAGTGATGAGCTGCCAACTGCTGACTTTGTCGGCTACTAGAGTCAGGGTTTGCATCCATTTTAACCAGTGGTTATGAGCTAGTGAAGCGCTTTCCAGAATGATAGAAGCAGAGGTGTCCCCCTCAACAGCTCATTCAAGACATAAAAACCAGGTGGAATTCTACCTTCTACATGACTGGATGGATTCTTGATCACAAAGTAGTAGTTACTGAATGCAATTAGTACAATGAGACAGGAAGGGGGTATTGTGCTTCATTTTACCCAACAGGCCATCCTGTCACCACTTCCATATCTCAAAACCCTGGCTGATCATTGCTGGGTCCAACAGTGGAGAGAAATGTTGATGCCTTATGTTCCGAGTCAATCTTCCCCGCAAGTCAAGGGGCAACACACATAACCAAAGGACACCAACCTGGAAATGTTATCTAATATATTGTTTGTTGTACCATTGTTCCTAAAGAAAATGTATTATAAAAAGAAGAAATCAAATGGTCCCAAAGTGGAACCCTGTCTATTAACCTAAACTGTCTCTGGACTCCCTCAGAACCTCATCTCTGAATACAAATTTCATATTGGTCCAAGGGGCCTGAGCCTTTTAATATGCATCTATCAATGACTGTGATAGATGAAAAGGCCTGACATTTCCTCCCTTCTACAGACTAGTATAGGGCTGATTTCTCTCCTCTGTCTGATTCCCTTTACTGATTTCTCTCCTCTGTCTGATGCCCTTTACTGCAGAGAATTCTTTCCTGGGTGCTGGCTGGTGAGTCTTGCCCACATGCTCAGGGTTTAACTGATCGCCACATTTGGGGTCGGGAAGGAATTTTCCTCCAGGGCAGATTGGCAGAGGCCCTGGAGGTTTTTCACCTTCCTCTGCAGCATGGGGCATGGGTCACTTGCTGGAGGATTCTCTGCAGCTTGAGGTCTTCAAGCCACAATTTGAGGACTTCAATAACTCAGACATAGGTTAGGGGTTTGTTATAGAAGTGAATGGATAAGGTTCTGTGGCCTGCTTTGTGCAGGAGGTTCAGACTAGATGATCATAATGGTCCCTTCTGACCTTAAAGTCTATGAGTCTATGATTCCCCCACCTCTTTCACTGGCTGTATCACTTTCTTTCCACCAGCCAGCACTCAGCAGCAAACTTCCCTTTCCTTTTCCCACCATAAGGGTGATGCAATGAGCATGTTATGTCCCGCAAGCCCTAGAAGCCCAGCCCAGGGCAAAAGATCCTTGGGAAGGTTAGAATTAGTTCCATTTCTTACTTGCCCCAGGATTTTCTGCTGGCAGTGACTGTGGGTCAACCTCAAGTTCGCTTTGTGAAATTAGGTCGCTCCTTCTCCTGTGCAGAGCCAGGAAATGGTCTCTGTTGAGGAGACCAACCCCAGGTCCACCAGCTGGTGAGTCCTGTGTGTTTTATGACTTCCCCTGGTGTGTGTGTGTTTAGATTTGGGTGTATTTACTCTCTGAGCAGCCCCAGTGATTTTCCTTTCACGGAGGAGGGTGCTACCAGCTAGTAGCCAAGGCTGTGGTTGGCCATGTGGCATCTGAACAGCCAGGGCCATCTGAGATCAGAAGGGCTGGGGTGGCTTCCTACAGTCCCTTTCCCCAGTGCCATTCTGGAGGTGATAATATAATTCATATCAGAAGAGTTAGTGGGCTGAAAATGAATTGGAGAAATCAATCCAGAGGGTATAAATGAATTAGCATGTAAATGAGGACACTTGCTCTACATAGTTTAATATTGCCTGCAGCTGTAAATAATTCCAGGGACGGAATCAAAAGCCGCAAACAACTTCATTTTTTGCGCTCCTCCCCCATGCAGGAGCACCTGCAGCAACGACCAACTGATGCTTCCCTCACAGAAATGTAGCGTTGCAGGGAATCCACGTCGCAGGGGGATTTAAGGAGGATATTTTTTCCCCCTGATTGCACATTATTTACAAGGCTGCTGGCTCGTGGCTTCTTGCATCGACACATTGTGCGCATGCATGCCACCGCTGCAGGAGTAGCTGGGAAGGCTGTGAAAGGGAGGGAGGGGGGAGGTTTCGAACCAGTGCTGGGGGAAAGTGAGTGTGAAATAGTCACCCACCTCTCCCCTGACTTTGCAACATGAAAAGGCCTCGGGCGGGGCAGAGGGCAGACAGAGGTTCCTCTTCTACCCCTCTCCTAATTGCAAGGGCTGCGGAAGGGAATGCAGGAGTGGGGGGTTCTACCCAGAGCTTAGGGAGGGATGGCGGTCACACGTACACAGCATAGCTAATAGGCCCCGCTGCTGCTGTCTGTCCCTATTCAGCAAAGCACTTAAGCACGCCTCTAACTTCTATTGGTTTCAATTGCACTTAAACATTTGCTCATGTGCTTTGCTGAGCTGAGGGCTACGGAAGGTTCCAGCAAGACGAGGGGGAGTGGAGATAACAGCCATCCTCCCTGGCTGCCTAGGGAGCAGGAGGTAAGGGACAGGTGTGGGTGTACTAACTGGGTAAGGACATGGGGAAATGGGGCTGCCCTGGGTGACTGGTGGAGAGCAGCATTAGGGGTGGCTATAGAAAAGCCTGGAGGGTTGATGTTCTCTCCAGTGCTGGGTGATGCAGGGCCGCCCAAAGGATTCCGGGGGCCTGGGGTCTTCGGCGGCGGCGGGGGGGCCCCGCTTCGGCAGTAATTCGGAGGTGGGGGGCCCTTCCATTCCGGGACCCTCCGCCAAAGTGCCCCGAAGACCCCCGCCGCCCAATTACCGCCGAAGCAGGACCCGCCGCTGAAGTGCAGCCGAGTCTTCGGCGGTAATTGGGCTGCGGGGGGGCCCCCGCCGCGGGTCTTCGGGGCACTTCGGCGGAGGGTCCCGGAACGGAAGGGCCCCCCCGCCACCGAATTACCGCCGAAGACCCGGCTGCACTCCGGCGGCGGGTCCCGCTTCGGCGGTAATTCGCTGGCAGGGGGTCCTTCTGCCCCGGAGCGGAAGGACCCCCCGCCGGCGAAGACCGGTAGCGGAAGCAGCTCCGGAGGCCCGGGACCCGCGAGAGTTTTCTGGGGACCCAGGAGCGAGTAAAGGACCCCGCTCCAGGGGCCCCGAAAATCTCTCGTGGGAGCCTGGGGCAAATTGTCCCTCTTGCCCCCCCCTCTGGGCGGCCCTGGGGTGATGACCTTGGAAGCAGGAGGGTATCCACACCACCCGCAGCAGGCCTGGGAATAGGAAGGCTGCACGACAAAGGGATGTGACAGCAGGGAGTATGGCCCATCTTGGCCTAGCGGGGATGTAGGGGTTTTGAAAGGCTACGGTAAGCCTGTGGTTTTATCTGCCTCTGTCTCTCGTTTATGGCCAGCTTTGTAACTCTCTGAGCATGTTCTTTACACCCTGGTTCTCTACAGCTCCCTCTCCCTGGGGACATTCCTGTTTCCTATGCTTAGGAATGGACCCGCACCCTGTTAATATGGGAACAAGGTGGGGCCGTGCTGGTAGAGACTATCCCATTGATTACTAATGGCACCGAGACACCAAGGCGCTAGGGGCCTTTGATTACCCAAGTAGTGATACAGCCTCACTGTCCCATTGCTGATCATTAACACTTCGGGAAACCCATACACCTCACAGAGGAAGAGATGAGGAGTTAATGTGGGTGGCCTAGACTGAGGGTACATCCAGACTACCCGCCGGATCGGCGGGTAGCGATCGATTTACTGGGGATCGATATATCACGTCTCATCTAGATGCAATATATCGATCCCTGAACGCGCTCCCGTCGACTCCGGAACTCCACCAGGGCGAGCGGTGGTAGCGGAGTCAACGGTGGGAGCTGCGGCCGTTGATCCCGTGCCGTGAGGATGGGAGGTAAGTCGAAATAAGATACGTTGACTTCAGCTACGCTATTCCCGTAGCTGAAGTTGCGTATCTTATATTGACACCTCCCCCCGCTCAGTGTAGACCAGCCCTCAGAATGGAAGTCCCTGTTCTTTTCACTGTGGCTCAGCAGTGGTACCAAAGTCCTGCTGGAGATAGCCCTCCATTATTATTATTGCTGTAGCACCTGCAGGCCCAAGGGTGGCAGGCACTGTACAATCACAGGCAGCCCCTGCTCTGAAGAGTTTGTAATTCAAATAGCAAAGACAGAGAAAAGATGGGGAGGACATTGGTCTAATGTTCTGGTACAAGTTGGGAGGTACCTTTCACAGGTAACTGGCTTGGAATGTAGTAGGCACACCCTGATACCAGAAAACCAAGGTAAAAGACTGGTAAATTTTAGTCTTGGGTGATGTACAGAGTGCTTTTCGCTTGTAGACAGCTCTGATATAAATATAGGCAGTTTGGGGGTATATTTCAAAGCATGCCCTCTCTGGAAGGTGACCTGCAGGGCCGGCTCCAGACCCCAGCGCGGCAAGCACGCGTGTGGGGCGGCCCTTTCCCGGGGGGGGCGGCAGGCTGGGCCGGCGGACCTGCCGCAGTCATGCCTGCGGGAGGTCCACCGGAACCCCGGGACGACCGGACCTGCCGCAGGCATGACTGCGGAGGGGGCGCTCGTCCCGCGGCTCCAGTGGACCTCCCGCAGGCATGACTGCGGATGGTTCGCTGGTCCCGCGGCTCGGCTGGACCTCCCGCAGGCATGATTGCGGCAGCTCAAGCGGAGCCGCCGGACCTGCGAACCGTCCGCAGCTGCGGGAGGTCCAGCCGAGCCGCGCGACCAGCGGACCCTCCGCAGTCATGCCCGCGGGAGGTCTGCTGCTCCCGCGGCTCCGGGGCGCCTCCCGCGCATGACTGCTTGGGGCGGCCAAAAAGGTAGAGCCGCCCCTGGTGACCTGGCACTGCAAAGGAGAGAGAACCACTTCCCATTGGTATGGTATTAACTCTTTCCTTTCTGTATTGTACAGCTTTGTCTTAAGACAATAAACTGGGCTAAGCTTGGTTATCTGGTGTCTTGAATGTTTTTAATATTGAACCGCAAGACTAGTTGTCAAGTATCAGAGAGGTAGCCGTATTAGTCTGGATCTGTAAAAAGCGACAGAGTCCTGTGGCACCTTATAGACTAACAGACGTATAGGATCATAAGCTTTCGTGGGTGAATCCCCGCTTTGTCAGACTAGCTGTGCAATTGGCTGTACTTTTAGCAATCAAACACATATCTTCTGATCCTCCTCCTTCCCTGAAATGTTAGAAGCCTTGAGGGAGCCCAGCTGCAGAGGCCCTGCAGACAAAAAATCCTAGAGAGTATCCGGATTTGAAGTCCAGTTACTATCTACTAGTCTCTGCAATGCTAGAAATTCCCGGTGAGGAAGTTGGACAATGGGATTCCTGTTGCTGTCATGGGGCCCTGTAATATTCTAGTCCTGGAAAAGGCTTGGTTGGGGAGTCCCTTGTAGTTCACAAAGGCCTTGGCCTTCAGGCATTTCATAACATCATGGAGTGGCACTGTGGCAGCCTGGGTTTGGATCTCCTTGGGTGGCGCCAAGAAGTTCTATTGAGAAGTTTTTGAACTGGCAGTGCTGACAAGAGCAGAAAGATAGGCCTCCACACTCTTTTATCAGTGGTTCCCTCTTGTTTTTGACACTGACGGATCATTTGAGTTCCTCTTTCATCAGGTCGGAGTTTCAGGTTCTGCGCTAACTAGATCTCCCAGGTGGAGTGGAAACACTGATTAAGACAGATAGAGTGAAAGCAAGTCCATTAAATTGTTAATAAAGAATATTACACACATACCTTAATCTGCAGCTAGCCTGACACTTTATAAAAGTACATTAGGATGTAATCCAATTGAAGCCACAATATCGAGAACATCTTATCTCATCACAAATTGAAATTATATCATATTCCTCATTTCTTAAATTAAAAAGCTAAAACCTTTTAGTTTGCTCTCATATGCTTGTGTAAAACTTAATCAGTGGTTTTAACAACATTATTTTTCAATATGGGCCATTTCTGCTCTCATTTATTTACAAGAGAGAACTTCCTGGTAGGAGAAGTGATTCAATTTGCAGGAGGATACATCAAGCACTTAAGGATTTTGCACGGATTGATTGATTATTTATCGTGTTATCTTGCCTGGAGTCGTCTGATATGGCTGTGCTCTCGCTATCTCTCATTCCACCTAATGCTCTTCCTTTTCGTCTCCTTCCCTTTCAGCGCTTGGGGCCTTCTCTTATGTGTCTGTGTGCATGTTGGAGGAGGAGGGGGTCAGGGGAGGCAGGGCTTTTGCAGCCACTGCTGGGATGAAGATGTTGGAAGGAATGAAGTGAGATATTAGTATAACTGGGAGAGATTGGGGGCTGAGGGGAGGGTGAGGGATGGCTGGAGACTCTACCAGTGTTCCTTCTGTGTTAATCATGCTGCTGCTATGTACCATTTCTCTATAGTATGCTTACATCCTTAGCTCACCAAGCATTTTACAGAGGCTTACGGAAGAGGAAACTGAGGCACAGAGAGGTCATATGATATACTGAAAGTCATATGGTGGGTCCAGGGGAACGGAAAGCAGGTCTCTGGAGTGGCAGCTCTGTGCTTCGTGCAATAGAGTGCATAACGGCTCCTGAGCCCAGCCCTCCAGGCCTGGCCTCCTTAGAGCAGCACTACTACCCCCGTGCTGTGCTCCTACCCTGGGGGGGTGGGGGGATTCTCTAGGGGCAAGAGGGCAGATCTGCCTCCACTGGAAAGGAAGCTGTCTCAGCGATGGCAGTACTTGAACAAGGGCTCCACAAAACTGCCCCTGCCCCCCATGTCCCAGTGAGCATTGTGCTTGCAGAGAAGGGAGAGGGACCGTGAAATCTATTCTCATTTCAAGGGAAACCCTTTCTCCCAACCCAGGGGCGGCTCTACAAATTTGGCCGCCCCAAGCAGTCATGCCGGGGAGGCGCCCCTGAGCCGCGGGAGCAGCGGACCTCCCGCGGGCATGACTGCGGAGGGTCCGCTGGTCGTGCGGCTCGGCTGGACCTCCCGCCCCACGCGGGTGCTTGCCCCTCTGGGCTCTGGAGCCGGCCCTGTCCCAACCATTACCTTACAGGGCGGCAGGGCACTTACATAAGAACGGCCCTGCTGGGTCAGATCAAAGGTCCATCTAGCCCAGTATCCTGTCTCTGACAGTGGCCAATGCCAGGTGCCCCAGAGGGAATGAACAAAACAGGTAATCATCAAGTGATCCATCCCCTGTCGCTCATTCCCAGCTTCTGGCAAACAGGTTTGTTACAGGTCTAGGATGTTTTGGCTGCTAGCTTTACAGGAATTTATAAAGATTATTGAGCCTCCCCAGTAAACAGCCTCTAGATTCCAGGGTTCTGGTCCATGCTTGGCTGAGCCTTTATAGCAGCTTCTTGGTTTTTCAGCGTTTGTAGCAGAAGCTTTGATTTTTTGAGGCTGCCAATTGCCCAGAGTGAGAATGAGACGATTAATCAAATTATTTGAATGGAATTCAACGGAGTTGGGAAGTGACCAGTGTTCCTCCTAATCTTCCAATTGAGATGTCAAGCGGGGCTCCAGCATTGAGGGCCAAGCACACAGCTCTGGCATTCAGCGGGGGCAGAGTGTGGAACCACAGCTCAGGCAGTGCCCAAAGCGGCCAGGTTGTAATAGCAAGAAGGGCTGCTGATGGGCAAGGGACTTGGATTATTAACGTTAAAAGTACTGGGCCAGATCCTCGGTCCCCTTCTGGGCCCTCTGCACCATCAGATGGTAAAGTCCTAGGTGGGCAACTAAGCATTCCCCCAACATGGGGGAATCCCCACTGGCACAGAGTGGGCACAGCTGGTTCTAAAGCTGCACCCCGATCCCTGCCCCCCACCAACTCCGACACAGTGGAAGGCGAGGGAGGGATGTGACTGGGATGTGCTGTGCTCCAGCAATCCCCAGGCAGCGTCAGTTAGAGCAACCTTTGTGCTGTGGCATACAGCCCCACTGCTCCCAGGTCCTGTGCTGAGCAGAGCTCAGCCAGCCCCCCAAATCAGGCTCTCTTGCTCTGGTTTGTGCTGACACTCTGAGAACTCGCCATTCACTAATGTGTATCTTAAATAATTGAATGATGATCTTGTAAATGCCCCCAGGCGTAATCCTCCTTATTATCAATAAAGCACCCGAGAGGGCCTAGTCATGCATAAAAAAGAGGGGCTCGATTCTGAACTCTCTTGTACCTGGGTAGCTCTATGGTCTTCAGTACAGTCACTCCTGATTTATACCAGTCTGAGATCAGAATCGGGCCCATGTTCCCTGCCCCAAAGATCTCACCATCTAAATAGGCAGCATCCAGTCTAGTGAGTAGCACTGGAAACCAAGAGTCCACGCAGAGGAGTTTAACTCTTGCCTAGAAGATGCCGCAGTTCATATTGTGAATTTTTAGAAATATTGTAACTGTTTTGCTCACACTACTTTGAAGCAAGGCACCCCCAAAGACCAGCAGTTTGAGAAGTGACTTGGAGGAGGAGAGGAAGGGGCCTGGGAGAACCAGGTGCCTGCTTCCATTGGAAGGAGGAGCAGAGACCAGGAAGGAAGGGGGTGGCTAATTTTTCTTGCTGTATTTTAACTCTTCCTCTTCCAGATCTGGGCAGATCCAGGGGGAAACGGAGTGTGAGTGTGTATGTGTGCGCACGCGCGTGAGAGAGAGATTTATACAACTAAACAAACCCAGAAAAAGTGAATGGAGCCTCTTTGCACCAAACTGCTCAACAGCTGGGTCTGCAGTGAAGACTTTGAGTGCTTTGGCAATCTCTAGTGCTAATGTGACTTGAGTCCTATACACTGTGTATTATCAGAGCCAGGTCAGACCCGTTGGGACTGGGATAAAGTGAGCCCAACCTCCATCGCAGGCCAGGGTGTTGCTATATGTGCCTTGCCAGCCATTGGTTCGCAGGCTGTGCCCCGGCAGGCTGTGAAGGAGAGCACCTTGGGGACCCTACCCGCTCTCTGGGCCTTGGGAGCCTCTGTGTGTGCGTGTGTGTGGAGGAAGGCAAATGGCTGGTGGCATCCCACTAGCAGAGCTCTCTGGGGGTGGCTGCTGGTAGCCCATTTCTTCCCTCCCCTCAGCAGCAATGCCACTTAGACGCCATCAGCTCTGGCCACAGAGCTCTTTAGCGAGGCTGCCATCGACCCATTCCCCTGCGGGTAGAGAAGGTATTCACCAGGAAATGGCTGCTGGCCCACGTTTCCTCCTGCAGCAAAAGGGATCCAAGAGAGGGCGTGGTGGGTGGCATGCTCCCTCCCTCAGAGGGGGTTGTTTGGCAGCCTCCCCATGTGTTCCCAAGGCCCTCACGCCCTTCCTGATTGGCTCATCATTCCACTGCCAGCAGCAGATCTTATTTCACCATCCAGGAGCCATGGGACAAGTTCAGCAGTGATGTAAATGAGTTGGTAAATCACACATCAAGTATGAGCGTGTCTCTGTCACTTTCCCCCACGGGGGCACATAGCGAGGTCCCAATTCACTCACAAAGCAAGCCCTCTGTAGTAAAGAGGTCACCCAGGGGTTAACTACTGGGTCACTCAAAGCACTATGGGTTGGATCAACACTGCACCCCTCCCTTACTTCCTGTGTAGTTAGTGAGAGTTCTCCCCTTCCCCCAACAGCTCAGTTCTGAGGCAGTTAAAGCAGCAAGTTCCCAGCCTGCAGTCCTGTGAGTTGATGTTGGTTTTTTTTGATTCAGTGAGTGATCCCTTTGCAAGCCCTCCTCTTTGTAAAGCCCTGGGCATTTAGCACTATGGTTTTTTGGCAGTCTGTGCATTGACTGAGGTTAGTCTCTACTCCATTCATGGGTAGCTAGGTATTTGGGGATGGAGGGGGAGGGGGTTTCCTTTTCGCTGAAGCCTTTGTTACAATGTTCTTGGGATCTGGTGGTAGGGAAAGGGATCCAAGTGCTGAGGGTGCAAGAATCCGCTGACTGTTAGAGGCCTCCATTAGCTCAAGCAGGGCCAAACACTTTGTGGTCTTGCTGCAGAGCAGCACCTTCCCCTTTATATCAATCTCTTTGCTGATCACCCGGGCTTGCTTCCACTTCATGTGCTCGTTTTCGCCTGCTGCAACCTGGGTAATTCTGTTCTGATCTATGCTAAACATGAAGCTGGTTCAATTAAAAATGTCAAGCTGCCCAATTTAAGGGAGGAAGGAGGAAGAGGAAATTCCCGGTCAGGCTCATTTTCAAATTGAAGGGTGCACATGGGTTAAATCAAATTTCAACCCTTAATAAATTGACTGTTGTGTCCCTTTAAGGCTGCCAGGCAGCGGCTACCTAAGAGGCTGGCACTGCTGGGAAGGGGCAGCCAGGCCATGTGGGGGCTGTTGTGGAGTGTGAAGTTTCTCTGAGCTCTCTGCCGGCTACATAGGGCTGGCCCAATGTGTGTGCTGCATTCACATCCCACGAGAGCAGACAGATTGCGGATGGATGAGCTTCACTTTTATGCATGGAGATCAAGGTGCTTCCAAGATATTGGTCTTTTAGGAACGGCGTATTACAGCAGCCACTGGAAAATGCCAGCTCCATGCTCCGGCCTTCTGGCTTAATGGAGAACCCAGAGACCAGTAAAGAGCTGACTGGCTCCTGCATCTTGCTGCAGTCTTTGCGTCTCCTCTGCCTTGGCTCCCTAGCACAATGATGGCTCCAGAGGTCGCTGGGTTTACTGCTTACTATAGAGAATATGCAGAAGAGACCACGGTGCCTGTGTGTCTCTGCTTTGTGCAAAATGTCAGTGGGCTCGGAGGAACCCAGAGCAGCTGCCCTCCGGGAAGGGACAGTCTTTTCGTGATGTTTGTACAGAGCTTAGCACAATGGGGCTGGGGCTTTTAGGCGCCACTGCAACACAAATAATACTCCCTGGCCTCTCTGCTTTGCTGGGCCCCTGTTGCTGAGCTTCCTGGCCTTGCCCCCTGAAGCAGTGGGTCTCTGGTTAAAAGAAAATGCGAGCTGCGCTTGTCCAGCAGCGTTTCAGCTGAGAACCGAGGAACTCGTTCTGTGCATGTCACCTGGCTAGGGAGAAACCCTGGGTCCGGTTCGGATGGTATTTACCCACCATCTGTGCACAAAGCACCGAGTGGCTGGCTTAGCTGCTTATGCATGTATGAGGCGTCGTGCTGGAGGCTGGCTCGGCTCCAGATGAAGGCAGGTAGATCCGTCGATTCCGTTAACAACCTCGAGACGCTCGCCTGTGGCCCCGAGCCCTCTGCTCGGAGACGCCGCAGTCACCTGACCCGTCAGCTGACAAAAGAGGATGACTCAGCCAGCAGCTGTCAGGCCCCTAAAATAATGACAAAAACAATTAGCAGTCCAAGCAGTAGCCTCTCCTTAATTATCTCCTCCGAGTTTAATTAACTAGCTAAATTATCAGCAGTAATGTAGGCATTAATTATGTCAAATTACAGTGTAAAAATCACAAAGTGTGGAAAATGTCAATTCAGCTGTGCTCACCTGCCGGGCTGAGATGAACCCGTGTGACAGAGGCGCAGCCAAGCGCCGGGGAAAGGAGCCACTTCCTCTTTGCAGGTGAAGAGCGCGCCCTTCTGACAGCACTGGAAGAGGGGGAGGGAAGGGGCAGTTACATGGCAAACAGTCGAGGGGAGCTGGCGGTGGGGGAGCCAGTGCCATATTTTTGATTCGGAGCCACTGGGGTTGCTCTCGACTCGGCGAGGATGGACTGTTTTGGCTCTGGCAGAGGGAGGGGAAGGAGTTTGGATCCCCAAACCAGATGGCTTGGATGCTGAATTATTAAATTATGAATATTAATACAAATCAGACACGGAAGAGGTAATAATTTTGCTGCCCTACAGAAATAATTAACATAATTTTGATAAATTACATGATAAGAGAATCTCAAAATTGAGGTAGATTTATCTTAATTAATATCTTGGACCTGCTCCGTAAGGTAAATTGTTCCGCTGGGAGTGGGGAAGGGTGAGGAAAGTCCCCCCTGTCTCTGAGGTTCAGACCCGTTCCAAGGTTTATCTCACAGTCGTGTGTGTGTGGCAGGGAGGAGGGGACGCCGCCCAGCTCTGTCCTAGGCCCTCAGCTCAGCTGTGCCTTGTGTGACAGCACAGCAGGGTTCTCTCCCCACCCTTCCAGGGGCATGTGGTTCCCATGGGAAGTGCTTCTGGCAAACAGGGCAAAACCCTCAAATACGGGCAGGGTTGCAGGCCTACAAGCATAGCGCTCACCTGGGGACATAGCCACTGGGGTGGATTCTTGCAGAAACTCACTTCCATCCAGACAGCTGCTTTTTGGGGAACTGGTGTGTACTCAAACCCAAACTCACCTGCTTGCAAACACCTACCTGTGTCCATAATCAAACACCCGCGCATACTTGCATAACAAACACCTGCACCCACACATATTCATATGCATCCATGGGGGTACTTATTTAACCATAAACAAACACATGTACCCAGATGCAAACTAGTGTGCATACCTGTGCATACTCATGACCTAAGCAAACATCTGTCTGGCTATCTTATCTGGGTTCCATTATTATAGCATCCGCTCATCTCACAATTTTGTCATGTATTCATTCTCCTGGCACCCCTATGAGGTAGGGAAGTAGTGTTATCCCCTTTTTACAGATGGGGAAAGGAGGCAGAGATTAAATGACTTGCCCAAGGTCACACATGAAATCTGTGGCAGAGCTCCTGAGTTCCACATAGATTCATAGAAATGTAGGGAAGGAAGGGACCTTGAGAGGTCACCTAGTCCATCCTCCTCCACTGAGGCAGAACCAAGTACACCTAGACCATCCGTGACAGGTGTTTGTTCAACTTGTTCTTATAAAGCTCCAGTGATAGGAAGTCCTGAACCTCCCTTGGAAACCCATTCCAGAGCTTAAATACCTTAAATATCTAACCCAAATCTCCCTTGCTGCAGTTTAAACCCATTACTTCTTGTCCCTCCTTCAGTGGGCATAGAGAACAAGTGATCAACCTCCTCTTTCTAACTCCCTTAACATATTTGAAGACTGTGATAGGTCCCCCCTTAGTCTTCTTTTCTCCAGACTAAACATGTCCAGTTTTTGTAACCTGTCATCATAGGTCAGGTTTTCTAAACCTTTTATCAGTTTTTGTGGCTCTCTTGTGGACTCGCTCCAGTTTAACCACAACTTTCCTAAAGCGTGGTGCCCAGAATTGGACACAGTACTCCAGCTAAGGTCTCACCAGAGCAGAGTAGAGTGGGACAATCACCTCCCATGTCTTACGTATGCCACTCCTGTTAATACACCCCAGAGTGATGTTAGCCTTTCTCACAGCTGCATCACATTCTTGATTCCTATTCATTTTGTGATCCACTATAACCCCCAGATCCTTTTCAGCAGTGCTACTGTCTAGCCAGTTATTCCCCATTTTGTAGCTGTGCATTTCACTTTTCCTTCCTAAGTGAAGTACTTTGCACTTGTCTTCATTGTATTTCTTCTTGTTGATTTCAGATCAATTTTCCAGTTATCAAGGTCATTTTCAATTTTAATCCTATCCTCTAACCCCTTCCATCTTGGTGTCCGCAGATTTTATAAGCATACTCTCCACTCCATTATCCAAGTCATTAATGACAATATTGAATAGTACCGGACCCAAGAATGACCCCACAGATACATCCTTCCATTTTGACAGAGAACCATTGATAACAACTCTTTGAGAATGATCTTTCAACCAGTTGTGCACCCACCTTATAGTCATTTCATTTAGATTACATTTCCCTAGTTTGCTTATGAGAATGTCATGCAGAACTGTCAAAAGCCTTATTAAAATCAAGATATATCACATCTACTGCTTCCCTCTACCCACCAACCCAGTAACCCGGTCAAAGAAGGAAATTGGGTTGTTTTGGCATGATTTGATCTTGGCAAATCCATACTGGCTATTCCGTATAACATACAAGGTCCCAGACAGCTTCTGAACTTAATGGGAGTTTTGCCATTTGTTTCACTGGGAGCAGGATTGGGCCCCTAGACTTGGACATACTGAGTGAAATCCTGGCCCTGTTGAAGTCTATGTGACTTAAATAGGGTCAGGATTTCACACAGTGTATATATTCATGTGCATACACACATGGCAGTATCCACACACAAGCTTTTGTGCATAGTTGTATTTGTTCACCTGCAAATACACACTTGTGTATTTGTTTGCATGCTAACTTTCACCTCTTGTGTGCATTCACGCCTGTCCGTACTCTCCCACACACGTTGTGTGTTTCTGTGTGTATTCACGTCCCACCAAAACATTATTTTTTGAGTATTTTTGTGTATGCTTCTTTGCGTACACACACAGAGTTTTGTATCTACAGTACTTGTGAATTCTCTCCTGTACCTGGATAATCACACACACGGAGCTGACTGTATGCTGTTCTGCATCTAATCAAATAAAAACATGGGCCTACACATGCATTAAAAGACACACAGCATTAAAAATCAAACAAAGATGGGTAGGGTCAAATGTATTCCTGCAGTCAATGGAGTTCCATCATGTGTGTGATTATACCAGTATAGGAGGACTCTGTGTGTATATGTGTATCTGTGTATATACCTGAAATGTATATTTTCATGATGCAGGTGAATATACAGAGAAATACACACACATGAATGAGCATATGGAATCAATGGAGTTTATGCCAGGGATGAAGCTAGTTTGTAGCAAGAGGCAATGTACAGGTGTAATCTGGTTTTATTCAATGCCCATCATCCTGTTCTTTTGGCATTATCTATTCTTGCACTTGTGCTGTTGCACTGTATTGCACAGCTGGCTTTCTTCAAACCCGTAGCATACCCAGCATGGCTCAGTGGATTCCCAAGAGTGTCCCACTCTGAGCGTATTTGCTTTGAGTGAGGCAGCTTCTTTCTCTTTTCCTGAAGCGTGGTTACTGCCACATTTGTTGGGTCAATGCTGCATTGGTGTTTCAGTTCAGCTTGCATAGATCAGCCATGAGCATGTGGTAGCTCGCCTTCCAAGAGATGTATGTATGTATGTACAGTGTATGTATGTACAGTGTAAATTAGTTTACATTTAAGAAAACAATGTGTTGTGCTATTAGGTCAGATTCTGCTCTCAATACCTGGAGTACAGCTGGTGTGACTTTGCTGAAGCCAACTTCAGTGCAGGTGTATCCCAGAGCACAATTGACTTCATCCACTTAAATAGCTCGGAGGCCTGGGTGCATGGGATTTCAGTAACGAGCGAGTGTTGAGAGAATGCGGAATTGGTCAGTGCTACGCTCGGCTGATGCGGCAACTCCTGGTATCGGACGCCATCAGGTGGTCGAGGGACATCTGCATAAAACACATCACTGGACATTAGCAATACCAGGAGGGATGAGCTGGAGTGCCAATGAGACGTGCAGTCAGGAAAGTAACTGAAATACTTTCCTCATGGATTGTATTTTTTAAATGGACAACCTGCCCTAAATTCTTAATTACTGAGGGACAGTCTTCACTCATTGATATATTTGCTTTCCACAACCAATCCTCTGTATACATTTTCATGAGTGATGTAAACAAATACTTGGATGCTAATATCTAAACCGTATTCTTAAATGTACTCACCTACATTTGGGTTATTGCTGAGTATGCACTATATGTATCATATGACTTTAAAAACATTGTATTTGTGGATATCTAAGCACTATACCCAGATGTACAGAGACTCTTTTCTCAACCTATGTCTTATATAATTTTTTAACATTAGCTTTAATAAAAATTTTAAATCTACCCCCCTGCCAAAAAAAGTCCTATGTTTCCCAGCATATACCCATATGGGGACCTTTAATAGCTTGTGCTGTCAACGTAACAGGTCAAATCAAAAAGCTTACTGCAAACAAGAAAAATACTTTGGCAATGACATATGGCAGGACCTGCCACTCCTAACAGTCTAGCTCTAGGAGGGGATTGTGTTTGCATATTAATACTGTCCGTTTGGAACATCCAGAAGAGATCCATTACCAATATATTCTGCAAGAACATTTGTAAACTGTATGTGGTATATATGTGCAGTGGCTGCTGCTTGACAAATTTGGAACTTGGAAGAACAAGAAATCTTGTGAGAGAGGCTATTCATGTGAGATTTCCATCTTGGTCTCTAGTTCATAGAGGCATTAGGTAGGTTAATTGGGAAGTATCTAAAACCATTCAGAATCTAGATGATATGTTCCCAATAATAATATTTAGTACATAAAACACTTTATATGTTCAAAGTGCTATACAAACATTAACTAAGAAGTTCTCAATTAAGCATGATCCCCATTTTACGGATGGGTAAAACTGAGTCAGAGAGGCTAAGTGCCAAAAGCGTTAAAGCTAGGATTGAAATCCAGGAATTCCTGGCTCCCAGTCCTGTGCTTAATTCCAACAGGTAGAAGACAGCGTGATCAAGTCTGGTTGCTTACATAACTAGCTGAACCTCCTGGTCTTTGGTCTGCAAAACTGTGCTGGGAGTTCCGTGAGGTTTTCTCATGTGATTTCTGGTCTTTCTTATGTCTGGCTAAGCTAGAAATACCAGTGGGGAAAGCCTGACTCCACTGAAATCAATGGCAAAATGATGACAATGAATCCCAGGGGAACAGCCTCATCATGGTGTTTCAGTTGGAGGCTGGAGGCAGAGAAATGCGTGAGAGAGAAAATTAATGGGAAAATAGTTCTCAAGACTCCTGGAAATTCAGCAAAGGCTCTCCTTGCTTCTTGGTTTAGTCATATCGCTTTACCCTTTCTCTGAGCATGTGGCTCTTTTAATGTTTACCAATCGTTAACTACAGTAAGGACAGACTTCCAGGTAGATTTCTTTATAGTGTGGCAAGTGCCAGACCTAGCATATACCCAGGGCAGGGCAATAGTCTTGGCTTGGATACATTTCTATTAAAATTAAAACAGGGCTAAACACCCTAAAAATGGAGAGCCTTTCCATTTCTTACAGAGGAAGATCCAAGAGGATGAACATTCTCAGAGGCATGCAGTAACCCAGGAGCTGTGAGGCTAGTGAGGAGCAGCAGGGAACTCTGTAAGGTGCACACTTTGCATTTTGGGAAAGTTTTACCAGCATACTCACTGCCTCGCAGAGATACCGGAGGGGCTGCACTTTTGGTATGGTGGATGCAACATGGCTCTTTAAGGAGTTGGCACAATGGCCAGTGTGTTATTGCAGAGCGAAGACCCAGCCAGTGTTTGCTCTGAGATGTTCATACTCCGTCTTACTGGTGAGCTAGGTTTATTACTGGTCCTGCTAGCGGTTTGCAACAGAGGAGGAGAATAGAGGCAGGTGAAAGGAGGAGTTGGTTCTTTACTGGCTGCGTGTCTCTCCTTTGGATCCAGACACAATAAACATGTGACCCATGCCAAGATCTGCTTAGCAGTCTGCAAACAGTCTCTGTTGTGTGGAGAAGATCAGGTGGCAACGTAGAAGGATGTGAAACTACATGTCTGGGCGGTGCTGAAAATAATGTTAAAACAAGGGGACCCCCACTGAGGAATAATTAATGTGGCTCCGTTCCACCAGCTTCCCCCAGCTGGGCCCTGCCAGGACTTGCCCAGGTTCATGTGCCTCAGAGTGACCTGCAACAACCAGCTGTGCAGCCCAGGCTCACATGCATACTGATAGGTGCCACGTTCTGGAAGAGACCAGGGGAAGAGCAGTGGTGTCCCGCTCCCACACTCACTGAGCAGCGCAGGGAAGGAAATGGGGGGGATTTTCTTTGCAATTCAGTGTGACAAAAAGTTAGAGTGTTGGTTCAGTCCTTTTAGGAAATCTCCCATTTGGATTCCACCAAATAGTGCTGGGGGCCCAGTACCGTGCAGCAGATTCTGCTGCGTCTGAGGATTCCATTTGAATTCAGCCTTAACCACTTCCCCGCTGCAGTAAGCCCGTTAGCCTCCAGGGTCCCAGAGCTCCTGGCTTGCCATGTTGCAGCCAAGTGGGTAACAGTGGTAAATAGAAGTGGCTCCTGAGTGCTGATCCCCCCGAGCACCAGCGGGCTGGGCGTGGGGATAAAGAGCTGGGTTATTGCACAGTGTTCGTTCCCTGAGTTTATCCGTGTTACTACTAGTATTGAAACAGAGCTACAGTTGAATAACTAGAGCCCAGTGCCTGGTTTGGGTGGAAACCCAGACTTGTGACCTGGCCATGTTGGCTTCTGCCAGAGCAGATCAGTGAGTTTGCTCTGGCAGAGAGGAACTTGCCCTGCAGGAACCGTCCCCAGAGCACAGGGAGAAGATGCTCCCCTGCTGTTTCCCCTGCTCCAGGAGCCCATCCCTAGCAGTCAGGACACACAAAACACGGCAACTGCACAAACAGGGATGAAAGCACCACACACGCAAACAGCGGTAAAAGATATTGGAGCAGACTCCTGTCTGCAGAGATTGGCAGTTGTTTTGTTCTCTGAGCTGCTGCAGCCTGTGACAGAGGAGATGCACATACTGGGCTCTTTCGTGGAGTCTTGACGTTTGTTCTGAAAGTCACTTTAGACTGAAGAGACACATTTTGTTCTCTCTGTTTGGAACCATAAATAAGGACCACCCAGCCATGCAGAGCATTCTTCAGAATGTGTATGTTCAGAGACAGCATGGCTAGGCCACAGCACTGGGCCTCAAGACACTTCGAGGCTATTCCCAGCTCTGCTACTGACCTGCTGGATGACCTTGGTCAAGTCATTTCCCCTCTCTGTGCCTGTCTTTTCCCCTCCCACCATTTATCTGTCTTGTCTATGTCAGAACCTGTCAGTGGTTCTGAACCTGGGGGTGTGAGTTGCCCTTTCTGGGGGGTGCGAGACATGCCAGATTTGTTTAGAAAGTAAATAATTGAAAACACAAATTAAGCACAGGCAAGTACTTTGTTTCATCAAACCTATGTATTTATTAACACGATACATGTTTTAACGATTACTGTAATATACAAACAAAAAATATATCTAGGTTTAAAGAACTGACCTACTGCAACGATTTTCGATAAGGGGTGCGAGAACAGTTTGAGCACCAAAGGGGTGTAGGCTGCAGTAAAGGTTAGGAACCACTGATTTAGATTGTAAACTCTTTAGGGAAGGGACTGCTTTTCACCATGTGAATGGACAGAGCTGAGCATGGCGGGGCCCTGATCTTGAGTGGGGCTACGATAATAAAACATAATAATACACAGGACAATTGCAGTCAGTACAGCGCTTAGCAACACACCGGGACCCTGCATGTGCACAGATACCCTACGGAAATGCACACACCCCCTGGACTGTACCCCGAGCCCTACAGAAATGCAAAGCACGACCTCACACTACACAAACACCAACAGACACACTAGGGAAGAGTATCCAGTCAACACCCCTGCACCCAGGTGAACAGTACCTGCACACACACCTGAGCACATCTCACATAGCTGGGGGAACCTGTATTCTTCTCAGCCCTGGGAAAATAGGGTCTTGTAGGTGAGGGCCTGTCCTCCTTCCCGATCTCCATTTTCTTAGGCGAAGGAGGTGCTTTTTCTCCAGCCCGGTGATCTGATCTGCTTCTGCCTTCTGCAGTGTGTTATTTCCACTTTGTTTCAGTTTCTCCTCTGTTGGGACTCTGGGCCTTTCCTTTCCCTAGTAATTATATAATTACTTCACAACATGCTGCAGGAATATTCAGGGAGATGGCTAAGGCTAGCACAACAATAGTGACAAGGAAAACATTAATTTCTGGAGTTCTTTTAATTAATTCATCAGGAATCGTGCTGTGTGGGATGATTACGTTAAAGTGTTTAATTACAAATTTATATGTAATGATGCACTTTAATTACTTTGGACTGGTACAATATTGTTGGGCCCTTTTCCCAAGATTCCTGGCACTGGATCTGGGCTGCACACAAGCATGCCATGGATGCTTGTGCTTCTAAATTATTTACATGGCATGGGAGAAATCCGGTTCTGAAATTCCCTCCGAAACTAATGGAAACGTATTCCCCAGGGGATATGGAGAAGGAGGGCTGGAGGGGGCTGTGTGGATGTCAGGTGGAGTGTCAGTCAGGACATGTTTGTTGGAAGAATGGAGGTTAATCTGAAGTATTAGAGAGTCAGGCATGATAAATATTTATCAGAGAGACTGGCTTCAGGATTCTGGTTCTCAGAGAAAACTGGGTCTAGTTAAAAAACGGTAGTGCGAACAGCTCTCACTAGGTGTGTGGGGTTTTCTTTCTTTCTTTCTTTCTTTCTACGCATGTGGAGCATCTGTGATTCTTTTTTCTCTTTTTGATAGTTTTATCTCAGGTGAGATGTATTGCGTAGGCGTTTTGATGTATATTTTTATAAAGGCCTTGTGTGTTAAAGAGCTTGGACTTAGTTTAGGGCTAAGTACTTCACTTGGGAAGGAAAAAATCAAATGCACAGCTACAAACTGGGGAATAATTGGCTAGGTGGTAATACTACTGAAAATGAATCTGGGAGTTATAGTGGATCACAAATTGAAAATGAGTCGTCAATGTGATGCAGCTGCAAAAAAGGCTAATATCATTCTGGGGTGTATTAACAGGAGTGTTGTATGTCAGACATGGGAGGTAGTTGTCCTGCTCTACTCTGCACTGGTGAGGCTTCTGCTGGAGTACTGTGTACAATTCTGGGTGGGTGCCACATTTTAGGAAAAATGTGGAGAAATTGGAGAGAGTCCAGAGGACAGCAACAAAAATGATAAAGGATTTACAAAACCTGACCTCTGCTGAAAGGTTAAAAAATCTGAGCATGTGTAGTCTTGAGAAAAGAAGACTGAAGGGAGATCTGATAAGGGCTATTAGGACTGGGATCAGTTGTTCTCTGTGTCCACTGAAGGTAGGACAAGAAGTGATGGGCTTAATCTGCAGAAAGGGAGATTTTGGTTAGATGTTAAGAAAAACTTTCTGTCTATGAGGGTAGTTAAGCTCTGGAATAGGTTTCTAAGGGAGCTTGTGGAATCCCCAGCATAGTAGGTTTGTAAGAATAGGTTGGACAA
This sequence comes from Mauremys mutica, assembly GCF_020497125.1. Lineage (NCBI taxonomy): Eukaryota > Metazoa > Chordata > Testudines > Geoemydidae > Mauremys > Mauremys mutica. The sequence continues at coordinate 74,230,331 of NC_059082.1, read as the reverse complement.
ACACCTGTCAGGGGTGGTCTAAGTCTACTTGGTCCTACCTTAGTGCAGGGGGCTGGATTTGATGACCTCTTGAGTCCCTTCCAGCCCTACATTTCTATGATTCTATGTGTCTGTGTGTGTGTGCATGTGAAATAACTGAAGACACCTGGTTATATAGTACACAGTACTATGTATGCTATGGAATACTGTATAGGTACATTAGATACAGCTAACAACCCAATACCGGCCACATAACTCTAGTGAAATATTCACATCATCAAGTGTTAACCACAGTTGTACTTAGATTGTTACTTAGATTTTAAGATCTTCAGCTCAAGGACTATCTTTTGTTCTGTGTTTGTCCAGTGCCTTGCATAATAGGGCTTGGGTTTCCTAGATGCTACTGCAATATAAGTAGGCTTGAAGGATGAGATTTTTATTGGTAAATGTCAATAAACATCAATTTCGCTGCACACTCCCAAATTAATGAAAAAATATTTCCAGTGATGATCATCTGAATTTACAGAAGGGCAAAGTAAGACCAATGCGGCTTGAGAACTTACTAAAATTCGATTTAAGGATATTAACTTTGTATATTTTGACATGCGATGTTGACAATTTGTGTTTTAACAGTTACAAAGCCTTAACTTTTTGAATCTCAACATCTCCTGTCACTAAATAATTATTGTCTAATCCCCTCCCATGATTTCCTACGACTGTGAACATGTAAATTGGTAAAAATTTAAAAAATGCTTAAAAATAAACATCACTATTATCAGTTGGAATTATAAAAATTGAATTCTGCCAAGTCTAAATATTAGTAATAAGGGTTTTGTTTTGCCTAAGTATGAATGGCAGGGTTTGGCAAAGAACAAATTGAATACTTTAGTTAGACAAAAACATCCCCTGAGGAATAAACCAGATTCTGATCTCAGTTACACTTGAGTAAATCTAGAGTAAATCCATTGGGTTTACACTTTCTTGGATGGATACTGGTGTAACTGAGACCAGGATTTAGACCCTAGACAATGTCATTTTAAATGCTCTACAATTTCGTGAGAAGTGAATGTGACTAGTATGTAAGACGTCAGGCTTCAGGCTCCTGAGGGATCAAGTGCTTTGGGTGCTTTTTGCTCCCCTGCCAGGCACAAGAGTCACCCGCAGTGGCTGTTTCTAGCGCTGTCCTGCCACGTGGCTGTGAGTTACCCTGTGGCTGGAGCCCGTTTGGATTGGACGTGGCTGTGGAGGAAATCTCAGGGCTGGTATATACTGAGGGCTTAACTACATCACTCAGGGGTGTGGATTTTTCAACCTTACTTTTTAGTAGAGACCAGGCCTGAGAACTTACCTTGGCATAGCCGTGACTCTCAGGGCGTGTGAAAAATCCACACCCGAGAGACGTAGCTAGACCAACTTAACTCCCAGTGTAGACAACACTAGGTTGATGGAAGAATTCTTCTGTCAACTTCACTACCTCCTCTCAAAGAGGTGGATTACCCACAGCAATGGGAGAACCACTCCTGTCTCTGGAGTGGGTGTCTACCCTGAAGCACTACAGCAGTGCAGCTGGGTCGCTGTAGCGTTTTAAGTGTAGATATAACCTAACTCTCCATAAAAAAGACTGAGGCTGGAGTTGTGACAGTTGCCATGCTGGCCAGCACCAGTGATTGCACAAGGGACCTGCAGAGCTCAAAAGCACAAGTCTCTACAGCTTGAACTAATGAGCCAGGCTTGCAAGGTGGATCCTCTGTGGGGCGTGTACCACACACACTGACCAGCAGGTTACATAACCTTTTAAAGATCACTCGGGGCTGCCTGGTAGGGCAGCAGATTGGAGCAACTTCCTGAGCTGTAACTTCTCTGTTTGTTGCTGCTATTACAGAGGCCAAATGAAGGGAGGGGTAATAACTCTGAAATGGAGAGTGATGCATTACAGACCTCACCAGCGTGTGTTTTCTTGGAGCTTTATGAATTGGCTGCCAGCTGCCACTGCTGTCCATTTCCAAACTCCGGCGGTGTTTCAGAGCCGCTTGTACCATCTCCGCTTCCCACCGTTGTTCTCCTCTTCTGGTTTACCCTCTTCCCTGCCTCTTCTTCACTGTCCCTTCTGCCCTATTTCAGCTCACCACTCCCTCGTTTTTAACTGGAGTGTCTTTACAAACTTTTCTGTTGCTTCCGTCGATCACCACTGGCCCAACCCCAGTGTCCCTGTTCCGCAGAGCCAGCCACAAGACTTGGATGGGTAACTCTCAGGCAAAGGGAATGCTCTAGACATGAGAGAGGGAAGGTCAGTGTGCAGGGGCCGGGGGGAATCCGGAGGAATGAGATTTTTGCAGAGTAGTGTGGGATTGTGTGTCCATCCGGGCTCTGGCACTAAACCATCCTGCACAGCTAGCCAGCATCCAGGAACTGAGTGCAATAGACAAGTGCTCAATTAAATTATTCTCTGGGCTGCAGGTGAGTTTGAGGCAAGTGGACGAATTGCAACCCAATAAGCCAGTGAACATGAACTGAAACTCAGGGTACGGCCAGGGGAGCCTCTGGGAAAGAACAAAAAAGCCATATAAAGACGGGCAGGGCTGTTCTTTGGCTTCTGCTAGGTTAGCACAGTTTAGACTGGGAGGAAAACTCAGTGCAGAGGTGAGTGCAACGTGAAACGAAAGGTGCAGTCTGGGAGACCCGTTCAAGGCTATTGATATTAATCTGTGGGATTATCAGATTGTCAACCCCCTGTGAACTGATATGTGTGAAGACAGTAGCAAAATGGGAAACCCTAAAAACTCATTTCCTACTAAGTTTCCAATGTGAGATATATCATTCTGCACTGCAAGTGCTTTTATTGTCAGCTGGATGTAACTACCAAGGATATTACATTATCTTCTGAAAGGTGTTAGAGATATCGCAGCAGAGGTTTAGCTCCCTTGCCAGTAGCTGGGATCATAGAAGGTTTTAAATGTCCTCCTGACACAGCAGGTTGTCTGGTACAGGTCTCGTGTGGTATGAATTTTTGACAAAGGTCTGCAGCTCTGGTGGGAGAGCAGGAGGAGAAAGAACAAGGGGTGGACCCGAACATGAGATCTGAACATTCTCTAATGTTAGGAAATGTGGATCCGGATCCATATCTGAACTTCACAGCCCCGGCCTTTCTCTCGCCTGAGCTGAACCCAAACCCTGGATCCAAACACCCTTGACTTGAGTAGAGGGGCTGTTCAGACTTGGATCCAATTCCAGCTCCCAACTTTGGCTGCGTTCGCACTAGGAAAGAGGGTGTGTTCTTCCCTTGTGTTTGCTAATTCATGGGAACTAACAGCACATCAAATCCTAGTGAAGACAAGGCAGTTTGTAGTTTTCAGATGAGCTAGCTCAGTGGTTTTCAACCTGTTTTCATTTGTGGAGCCCCTAAAAAATTTCAAACGGAGGTGCAGACTCCTTTGGAAATCTTAGACATAGTCTGTGGACCCCCAGGTTGAAAATCACTGAGCTAGTAGGTCAAGGTAAAGTGTGTGTGTGAGTGTGTGTGTGGAGAGCCCAGGGTTTCCCTGGACCTGCTAACTCATGTTAATGCTACAAACTACTATGTCTTCACTGGAGTTTGACCTCCTGTTCGTGACCACATCTTAGCTGACACAAGGTAAGAACACACTGTTCTACTGAAGGCAACATGTTTGTGAGTCGGGCCCATTTCTGGAGAGGGCTATTGGGCTCTCTCACATTGGACGGTCTCCATTGCTGTGTGTGACAAATGATGTCACACTTCAGCAAGGCAATTGTCACAAGCAGCTTTCAGATACATGTGGGAGGGGAGACACATTCACAAGAGGAACTCCCCGGGTAAGCTTTCCGAGTGCTGCCAGCAACACAATCAATACACTTCTCCTTTACGTTTCTAAAATTCAATTAAAACAGGTTATTTTTTAAAGAAATTGGGTGGTGGGCTGGGTACCGCCTGCCTTTCTGTGTTATCCGACAATGGCCCCTTACAAAAATCTAGTTCAAGTTGTACAGGCCAAACCCATATCTAAAAGGGTCTGAAAGATGCATTATATGGAACGGTGGGTCTTTCTAGTCCTTCCCAATGGTCTGCAGTCTGGCGTATTTTGAGACCAAATCAAAGGGGGTGTTGGGAGGGGAACATCTCATAAAGGAGAGAAGGGAGATGAAGGAATATCTGAGCTTTTATAGAAGCACAAACTGCAAATGCAGAGCTCAGGAAGACCAATCCCAAATGTACTGGCATTAGTTGCAAGACCCAAACACTCAGGTAGGGGGAACATCGTGCTGGTGCTGGTACTGTCCCTAGAATCTGAACGATCAAGTTTGAGGCACACACTTGCAATAAGTCTGCAGGCTGAATCCACCCAGTTTTTGCCCCCCAGGTTAATCCAGACAAGGGGCACATTGCATTTGATGTGGCACTAGCCCCGAGAGGGGAAGGGTTAAGGCCAATAAAACTGCAGCAGTGATGCATAGAGAGGAGCCATATACCTGAATTGAATAAGAGGCCTAATAAAATGCAAAGCAAAAGCCAGGCCTTGTCTCAGGAAACTTAGCTCCAAGGTGGGTAAAGTACCGGACCATGCCCCATGGCACTGCACAGGCTCAGATTTCCACTAACACGGCAGAGAAGGCAAGGCACAGGTCAACAAGTGGTCAGAATGGCAGTGAAAAATGGGAAATGAAAAAAATGAAGCCTATTTATTTTTCAGTTATCTGTAATACAGTGAAATGTAGGCGGCGGCTGTTAGGGAAGGGAAGGCTCAGGGTGATGAATGAAGGGGTGCTGGTTTGTGGGGGGGGGAGCAATCCCAGCAGCCTTTGCACACTTCCAGAGCAGAGGCACGTCTTGGCCATTTGCATAAGGAATGGCTCGTTGAGGGATCCATTGGCCCAGATAAACAGGGCTCCGATGGGAAGGCAAAGTGTCCTCTGTCGGATGAGGCGTTCCCATTCCTCTCAGGCATGTGCTTCGGAGAGCACTGCAGGGAGCTGAGCCTAGGAGAACCTGGCCCCACGGGGCAGGAGGATGGCTGGGTGTTTCCCAAGGCAGATCTCACTGAGTGCGTGATTATTACTTTGCTCCCAATAAATCAGGGTTTGAATTTGGTCCCTTCCTATTGCTTGAAGTCCATTGGCTTAGAAATCGGGCTCAGGGGCCCCGCTCCTCTTTTATTTTAACCTGTTGTGCTAGAGTCCAGGACCCATCATCTGAAACCTCCTCCTGCTAATGAAGGTTGTCAACAGCTGTAACCTAGGGGTCTCTCCTTCTAAAGCAGGGGTTCTCAAACTGTGGGCTGGGACCCCAAAGTGGGTCACGACCCCATTTTAATAGGGTCACCAGGCCTGGCCTTAGACTTGCTGGGGCCCGGGCCCGAAGCTGACGCCCGAGCCCCGCTGCCTGGGGACAAAGCTGAACCCCAAGCGCCCCTGGGGCGGTTGGGCTTGAGCTTTGGGTCACCCAACCCGGGGCAGCAGGCTCAGGCTTCGGTCCCCACTCCTGGGGTCGTGTAGTAATTGTTGTTGTCAGAAGGGGGTCGCGTTGCGATGAAGTTTGAGCACATGTCACACCAGGGAATGTGGAAGGGTTGCGGAGGAACCTAGGGAGATGTGCTGTTCTGTAAATGAGCAGCAGGCACTGGAATGAAGCACTGCTGAAAGGAGGCCAACCTGTCTTACTTAACCCCAGTGAGCTGACATGGGTCAGGGCTGTAAAAGGTTAATACCCTGGTCAGACAACTGGGATCAACCTCCACTCACTCCAGTTGCAGCTGCCATCAAAGCTCTGAGTTCCTGGAGCCTTGGCAAGGAACCTCTCCTTTGGCTCTCAGCCCAAGTACCCTGTCAGCATTGCAGCATCTTCAGACTGTAGGGAAAACCCACGTTATACTGCTAAGAGGGGGCCTGCGGGGGCTGCTGCATGCAGTTACAGCGCTGAGCTGCGAGGCGCTCCCGTCTGCCTAGCCGCCTAGTCGGGTAATGGTTCCACTGGTGCCGGCCTGCCAGTGCCAGATGGTGTTTGTGAGCGGTGCCAGGTCCCAGCTGAGTGCTGCCCTGGGAGACACTAACAGAAGCTGGCTCTGCAGCAAGCCCTGCCAAACCAATGGCATATGCTCCACTCTGCCCTGCACCTGCCGACGGGTAGAATTCACACACGGCTCTTGTGGCACGGACTTGAAGGAAGGAGGAAAATCTCAGCCCCATCTGGAGTGAATTTAATGGATAAACAACAGTGAAGCGAAGAAAGAGATGGAGGGGCCGGTGACCACTGCTGATAGGATAGAGGCTGGTGAGCAAAGGGACCTAGCAGAGGGAGAGTGGGATGAGAGGGAGGTGTGGGAGAGATGGGAGCTACGGAAAGCCAGAGGAAAAGGTGGGGAAAGGAAGGACCATAGGAAAGTGTGTGTGTGTGTGAGAGAGCAATTGCACAGCTCCTGGGTGTGAAGGGATTCCTGTATTTTACCCTCCACAAGAAAATGCTTAGCACACATTTGCATTAGCTGTAATGGAGAATAGAACCATTCCTCTGTGATCAGATGTCAAGCTACAAGGACAGGCTGTGGTGATACCGTAGGAATTGTCCCATACGGGTTCCTAGTTTTCGCCATGGGGACACAAACGAACTGGGGAGCAGCAACCAATGTCCATATTTGTTTATTATTTGTTTTTTAAAGGTACAAATCTGGCGCTCTGCTCAGCAGTGCAATGATGCTGTGTCAATGCCGTGCAATGGAGCCATACAAAACTGATCAAGAGAAGCACCGATTCGGTTCCCCAGGAATGCCTGCCATAAAATAACTTAAATGTTTAGGGCCAGATCCTCAGCTGGCATGTCGGAGTGTAGCTCCACCAGCCGTAGTGGAGTGATGCTGATTTACACCCGCTGAGTCATACGTTAAAAGATGAGAAGTACACAACTAACACATTTTGCAGGTCCAAAGGGAACTTGCACAGGCAAAATACAAAGTCTAACGACCTTATTTGTGCACATAAATCCAATTTGTGCATGCAAATTATAGACTTGATCTGGTGAAATGCTGATTACCTTGCAAGAGAGTTGCTCTTCACTTCAAAGGATATGGCCCAGTTTTGATGGGGCAAGCAAATGATTGTGAATGCAGAATTCAAGGGCATTATTGAGGCAGCCTGTTGCACACTGAAATTGTGCACGTACACCAATTTGGGCCTGCAAATGGGGTGACAGTGTGTCTAACTACTCAGTTTGCACACAGAAAGTGGACTTACGTTTAATTTTGGAGACAAGCTGGAAATGCGTAAGGGCTTAAAGTAATAACCAAGGGAGGCTACAAAAAAGCCAAAAATGCAAGCCCAGTTTATGGGAGAATATACTTGTGGGCTCCTGTTTGGTAAAAAATATAAGTGAAAGCGTTCAGTGCTATAATTCATTGAAATGAAATAGACTGGAAAACAGATTCATATTTGAATAATTTTTTTCCATCCCCATAATCTGTCATTGAGAGACAGGGCACTTTGTTTCTTTGAAAAATTATTTTTATTGCTGGATAAGAATAATAATAATAATCATTATTACTAATAATGGCTTCTAGAGATCCTGTCATCTGAGGATCTCAAAGCACTTACAAAGGTAAGTAAGTGTTAGCTGTGTCTTACAGAAGAGAAAACGGAGGCACAAAAAGGTTAAGTAACTTGCTCAGGGTCACTCAGGGAGTCACTTTCAGAGTGAGGATAAAAAGGAAGGCTTCCTGACTCCCAGATCCCAGATTTAACTACTAGACACCACTGCCATCTCTGTAGTTATAATAACCTGAAATTCTGGGCAGCGACAGAGATTCAGGACAGATAAGCAGTTCCGTTTGAAGGATGGCTGACAACTAAAACCACTCTATTTTTTTTTTCAAAAGGATTCATCCACCCCCCAGTATCTGGCCTATATTGCATTTATACATCCCTGATCCTTCAGTCTTTCACTGGTTTCAATGAAACCTTTGGAAAGCAGGATGAGGCCTTAGGTAAGATTGTGTGATGGATACAATCCAGATGAAGCCTGCTGAGATGGTTTGGAATACCCATGTGAAGTCAAACCAGAGCCATCCTTAGCCACAGAATATGAGCGACACTAAGCTTTCTAGGTCAAAACTCACATCCTCTCATATTAAACCGCCCATTGCTGTTTCTTTGAGTGGAAAAGAACATCTGTATGCAAGTGACACACATGGGGAAACATGATATAACCCAATTTTGGAACATTGAGGTTTTTGGTTAAGAGGGGTTTAGATGAGTAGGGTCTGCTCTATAAATGTCTTTCTGGAGCTCTCCAGCACTCTCGACTTCAGGCCACAGAAAACAAAATGTAGCTGGTTTTCTATTTTTGTATAAATTTCAATTAATTGTAATTCAGCGAGTGCTACTGCTCTAGGTGGTAATTGCTTCTATCCCTGAAAACTGTGTAAACTTCTTAAGAATCCAGTGCCCTCCTGCTCAAGGTGCTCTCTTTTATCAGTAAAGCGAGTGCTTCATTTGAACTGTATCCCTGCCTCCCCTCATTCCTTGCTTTGGTGTAATAACAATAATATGTAGCATTTATAGAGCACTTTGCTACTTCAAAGCCCATTTGCAGCCATTAACTAATGAAGCCTTATGACCTCCCCTGTGATGGGGGTGGGTAAGCAAGTACTGTACTATCCTCCTTTTGCAGATGGGGCAGTTGAGACAGAGAGGAGTCTGCCAGAGTGGGATTAGAATTTGGGAATTTCTGGCTGTCCCCAGGCTGTACTGAGGCCCTGCAACTCCTATGCAGATCGACCTCTTTGGAGTCTCACAATCATCCTTTTAGGATTAGCTCCAGTACTAATTAAAGCTGGTTAATTTTTTTGTAATTGAAAGGTCATATCAATGAAAAGTGGCTTTTTCACCGAAACAAAAATATTCAGTTTGGTTGAAATTTTCCAATTTTTTCATCAAAATCTGAATTTTTCTGCCTGTAGCCCGGTGAACTCCCGCTCCAGCCCAGAAAAGGTTGGAAAAGCCCTGCAGAAGGCTGGGGCTGGGCACGGGAGTAAAACCCCAGCTGATTGGGGGAAGTGGCTGCAGCTGGGGCCATGCCCCAAACTAAGGAACTGGGCCTTATAAGAAGGCCAGGGAAGCCAGATGGAGCAGTTTCACTCTGACTTGAGAGGGAGACAGGCCTGGCTGCTGGAGAACTCACCTGGGGGACCTAGAGGGAGGCAGGGCTGGGGAAAGGCATTAGGAGATGGGAAGCCCTAGGCCAGCAACTCCCCAGGCTGCAGGGCCTCATTCTAGGCCTCCTAGGTATTGGGCTTGCAGAGGGGCAGCCGGAGGGTGGGTGAAGGCAGCCAGTCCAAACCCCTTGTTGCCTTTGATGATAGACTGCTGATAGACTGCAGTCCGCCCCAGGGTGCGGGGGCTAAACAGAGACTGGCAGTAGCCACAGCTGAGGTGACATAGGGATAGGGGGTGGGGGTTCCCCTGGGGTGAGGAAACCCAGTGAGACTGTGGGGTAGTGCAGGAGGCAGAACCCTGAGATAAGGGCACTGGGGTCCTGGGAAGGACACAGGGGCCAAAGGCAAGCGGATCACCAGCCTGCAGAAGGCGTTCCTGGGTCGAAGAGCTAATTCCAGAGGACGACCAGCAGGAGGCGCAGCAGGGGTGAGTCTGCGCCGTGCTACACATGGTGGAGAATGCGGGCACGTGCGGTCCACCCCTGATACAAAGGGCAGGGCAGGGACTGTAGATGATTGCCTGGACATTGGTGAGAGGTGGAGAAGCAGGGGATGATGAACCCTGGGTACGCTGGGGTTTACTATGCAGGGGCCCCAGGTACCATTCCTGGGTGGGGCCCAGGGGCAGAGACCCGGCGGAAGGGGGCTGAAGAGCTGCTGGGGTTACGGGAGACCCAACAGGAACTGTGGGAGGTGCTATAGGCCCTCCAAGAACAGGTCGGCCAGCTGGCGGAAGAACAGCGGGCCCTGCGGAAACTCCTTGGGAAGAAGTTAAGAAGAGACTGCGGGGGGCGGGAGCAGCAGAGCGCCAAGGCCAGGAGGCCTGTAGGAGGGCGTGGGGCTTGCTACGCCTGCGGTATGACTGGACACATAAGACGGGACTGTCCCTACGGGGTTGGGGGCAGAGCGCCTCTCCCGGAGCAGGAAAAGCGGCAAGTCCTTCAAGCTGATGGCGGGGTGAGGGAACCCCAGAGGCAGAAGATATGTTGGGCTTGTGGGTGGGAAGGCCAGCTGCGGTGGGCGTGCCCAGGCCTTAGGCAAAGGGGGTGGGACCTAGGAGGGATCCTGAAAGGCCCATGACAGCCAAGAAGCGGCAAGTTTGCTGGTGCTGCCAGAAACTGGGACATATAAGGAGGCACTGCCCCCTCAGGGAAACTGAGATGGGGCCAAAGTAGGTGCCTGGAGGCCCGGAAGGGCTGAAATCGGATAAGGACAGGGTGGAAGTTGCTGGGGTGACAGTGGACTTGCCCAGGTGCCACCCACAGGGGGTGGTGGATAAAGAGATGGGAACTGGGTGGCCCCGGCCGGAGGCTGGGACCCAAACCATGGCCAGGACCGCTTTTGCCCAGGAAACCCAGACAATGTTACCTTACTATTTACGATTCAGACTTTACTGAAATTGCCCAGCTGGCAAACACTACATCAAGCTCTGCACACACCACCCACATTCCCTAGACACAACCAAACATTAACTACGTGAAAGTGGGCCAGAACCTGCCCAAAGTGAGGGTAATGGAGTGATAGAAAGAAATAGGGAACTTGGTCTCCCATATTCAACCCCTTATGGAAAGCCCACTGAATGGGAGATGCCAGAGTAAGGAAAAGACGTTCCTATCACCTGTCATCTGGAAAAGGGAGGGGAGCACTTCTCCTTGGCCTTTATTGGCTTCCCAGAGCTTTCTCCTGAGGAAAGTTTCACTCCATTGGATAAGGAGAGACAGCCAACAGATAGCGCTGTGCTGTTTCCAAAAGCAGTGGCTCTCAACCTTCCCAGAGGACTGTACCCCTTTCAGGAGGCTGATTTGTCTTGTGTACCCCCAATTTTCACTTCACTTAAAAACTACTTGCTTACAAAATCAGACATAAAAATACAGAAGTCTCACAGCCACACTATTACTGAAATGTTGTGCACTTTCTCATTTTTATCATATTAACCCTGAAATAAATCAATTGGAATATAAATATTGTACTTACCTTTCAGCGTCTAGTACATAGAGCAGTATAAGTCATTGTCTGTATCTTTTAGCTTGTATTGACTTCGCTAGAGCTTTTTATGTAGCCTGTTGTAATTTTAGGCAAATATCTAGATGAGTTGATGTGCCCCCTAGAAGACCTCTGCACACCCCCAGGGGTACACATACCCCTGGCTGAGAACCACTGAGGAGCCAGTACTGCTATTGGCCAGGGCACATGCTGAACTACAAACATACCTCTGTGGGATGTTAAAAACACTTTATTATGAGAGATTTCAGTGTTGTGTGGAATCTTCTTGTCTGCCACGTGCACAAGTTCCTCCATGCAACTGAGGCAACTCAGCCAGACTAATCAATGGCCCATGAGGACAGCTGTTTAGTAAGGAGCGTTCAGGCTGTGTTGGTGATGGTAGCGCAGGGTGTAGAACCGTCAGGGACGTGGTTGTACTCACAAGGGGTATGACATGCATTACTTAGGCAATCCCTCTAATGATCGTTTATTTTGGGTAGTGGGAGGCGGCTGGTCCCAAAATTGCAGGACAGTGTTCGCTAACACAGCTTGGACAGCAACTAGCCTGGTGTCAGGGACCTGTGCAGGTGGGGGAAGGAACATTCCTCCCCAGTTTGGAGCTAGGGCATAGAGAAACAACTTAGCTAGTCTCCTTCGGAATGAAATAGGACCACGCCCTGCTATGACACAGAGAATTTGGCTAGTAGATCAACATAGTTTACTGCTCTCTAGCTTTTCTGCAAACCCGCCCCCGATGGCAGTCGGAAGGCGGCCGTGTGGAAAAGTGCAGAGTACCTCGGGCCATGCAGCTTCCCATGACCTGTCCCCCTTCCTCCGCTATGCAGAACTGCATCGGTTGTGCTTTGGGGGCCTCATGCACCCTTTTAAGGAAAGGCAGGATGCAATCATGGTGTGTTGTTTCACTTGAAACGTTAATTGTTAATGCAAAGGGCCACAGTAAAACCATGTTGGGATACAAAAATCTTCCTTCCGTCTGCTCAGGCCTGTCCATTGACAGCGGGCGTCAAACCCAGACTAGAAAAGTTTGCTCCTAATCTGTCCTCCCTAAAATTAAATGCTGACACAGCAACACCCCGGTGCTGCATCTGTGTCTGCCCCAAGAAATCGATTGCAATCAATCACTCACAATCGATCAGTTTGGCAGGAAGCACTGTAGATTCCTATGGGAAGGCAATCCAACCAGCTGATGGTCACCATCTTCAGCTTGTCTTCAGCCCCAGGGATCTGTGCTGTGCTGCTTTGAGCAGTGGGTTTCCCATTCTTTGAGAGCAGGGAGAGTTCAGGCAAGGGGTGGGGTAAGGCTACAGATGGTTTGTAGATGTTAGAGATAGGTAAGTCCTTCTAGCTCATCTAGTCCTTCCCTATCAATGCGGGATTGTTCCTTATTTCACAGCTACTAGTGCTTCGTCTGGTGTAGCATTCGATATTCCAAGAGATGGTAGACTGACTAGCACAGCCTGCAGTAATAAGCAACAGCAGCTCCAGGCACCAGCGCTCCAAGCATGTGCCTGGGGCGGCAAGCCGTGGGGGGCACCCTGCCGGTCCCTGCGAGGGCAGCAGGCAGGCTGCCTTCAGCGGCGCACCTGAGGGAGGTCTGCCGGTCCCGCGGATTCGGCGGCAATTCGGTGGTGGGTATGCCGAAGCCGCAGGACGGTCAGACCTCCTGCAGGCGTGCCGCTGAATCCGCGGGACTGGGAACCTTCCGCAGGCGCGCCGCTGAAGGCAGCCTGCCTGCCGTGCTTGGGGCAGCGAAAAAGCTAGAGCCGCCCCTGATAATAAGTGGGTGATGCATACCAGAATCACATTGGCATTTTTGGATGATTTATCCCCAAATCTTGCGTTTTTCCAAACTTTCTTTCTTTCTTTTGAAAGTTTTAACAAGTGTACAAACCCTTGCCATGTAAATATCAGAAACAAAACAATCATGACAACGGTTATCTTTTGTTCAAAAAAGACATTATACAGGAATATAGTCATCAGATCTTTCTATTTTACAGGGTGTTACCACATTCCACAGTGAGCATTATTACAACATCTATGTGGTTTCTAGTGATTTTAGTAAATTGAGTGACCTCTTGATATACACGTATTTAATAGACTAGGTATGTTTAGCAAATGTTAATATTCAAAAAAATTGGACAGATGTGCTTCCCCCCCACCCCCGATAAATGGACTTTCTTGGAGTACTGAATAAAAGGTAATTGAATACCTAAGTATCTATCTGTCCTCTCTCTATTTTGCTGAAGAGGTAATTGGTGTGTTAACTTTTCCATAACCATAACCTCCCATATATTTGAACCGTTCCTCAGTGATTGTTTTTTGCCCATATTTCTGACTCCTCCAGGTCTCTTGGAGTTATTCCTCTGTCCTCAGGGGTATGCACAGCTCCCCCCATTTCAGATCACCTGCAGATTCCCTCACTGTGCTGCTTCCCTCTCTTCCAGACCACTAATGAAGATCTTAAATATTAAGCTTGGACCTAACTCAGCTCCCTGCACTATCCTGTACTTGATACCCCTTTGGACATGTGGCCATTGACCAGCGGGTGGCTCTGGTGGGAAGGACTGGAGAAAGGCAGAACGTACAAGAGTTCATGCAGTAATTCTGTCTCAACAAATCAGTGACAGTGCTCAGCTGGGGGCTGGCGCTCCTTAGGGGCCAAATGCCGGCCTGATGAGATATACTCCGATATATGAACTGATTGTCTTACCTGCATTAGCAATGCTCCTGATACCCCAGTGGGTCTAGCGCTGGGTACAGAACATTAGTCTGGTGTGCATATTCCACATCTTCCACATCTTGCAGCTCTGTGCCCCTTGTACCTTATACTCTTTCTTCTAGTCCATCTCACCTTTCGGCAGTTTCCCCGGATGCTTAGCTTCCTTTGTTTGTTTTATAATCCCGGAGGCCCCAGTCCAGCAAACGGGCTCAAAGCACCCATAGAGCAACTAAGCACCTTCAACTCCTATTGTGGGCGTGCGGATCCTCTCAAGAAGTGTTAAGCACTTATCCTCCCTATTCTGCCTGGCTAGAGCAGGCGACTGCAGTGACTTCATTCTTATAACTGGTGTGTTGTAGACCATTCACTCCTTACCTTCCCGCAGCAGACCTGGCATCAGCATATATATATATCTTGACATCACCCCTATCCAACACCTCTATTTAGATTACTAAAGTCAGATTAGGGTAGGTAACTGTATGAGGATGACCCATACCCTGTCAGTCTTTACATCATTCAAAGCCAATTTAACCTATTCAGTCATAACAGGGTCAAATTGATTGAATAATTCTGCTGCTAATGCTGTGGTAGATCTGCTCTTTGTTTTATTTTATCATTTATTTTAGCCACTTCTGTTTTGTCCTTCTGTGTCTAAAAGTAAAGAGAATAAAAAGATACTCAATTAAGCCTTCCAAGATTATTAGAAATAAGGCCTTGTTTTGAATGCGTATTTTCAGAAGAAATAGCATAAAGAAGTGTGCATGTGTGACTTAGAATTTGCAAGCACAATTTATCTTTGCAGGTCAATAGCTCTTATTGTCTGCTCTGCCAAGTTGTTCAAACATCTATAATGCTCTCAAAACATTGCTTAATTAGATTCTAGAGAACATTGAGACACAAATAAAAAATATTAATATCAAGCATTCCAGCATCATTTGGAGTTTACATAGATCAAAGATCATTTTTGGTGCAGAGAGGTTATGAATGTGAATCACATGACGTGACAGAGAAGCCATGATCAGAGAACTGAACACAAAGAGGAAGGAATATAAACTCAGGAGGGATATGCAGAAGATCAAAACAGCATTCAATAGAAATGGAGGAAAAAGAAAGATGACTGTGGATGTGAGACAAATACCCTATAGAAAATACACATACCCCCGGCTGAGAACCACTGCAGAACTCTACAGTAATATCCCCAAAATATTGCTTTTGTAGGATATACAGTTATGGATCAATACTGTAGAAGGACAGTACTTTTTTAAGGGTTGGACCTGTAGAAGACTTTGCCCAAAGTCTTAAAGTCCTTTTTCAGGCAAAATACTCATTGAAGTCAATAGGAATTTTGACTGAGTAAGGAGTGAGTGAAAACTAAGCAAGGTCTTCAGATTATGGTCCTCTTATTTCAGCCAGCTGATACAGGATGTGCAATTTTAAAGCAGGTGATATAATGAAGAGAAGACTCAAACCTGGGAGAGTTGGAAGGGCAGGCTCCCTTTTAAAGGGCAGGGTCCCTCTTTTGGTATAGACCAGTGGTGTCGATGTGTAGCGATTTATATGTGTATTTCTCGTTACCTTTCATGGGAATTGTGTTTGTAAATCCCTGTATATCAAGAAATAGCCATTGAGGTACATCTAAGGTTTGTTTCAACACACACAATTATCTCCTTATATTCATTTCAAAAGTGCTTTGTCTCTATTTCATTATAGATCACAGAGACCTGCCCAAACCATCGTAAATAATTCAAAAATATGCAGCCAGGATCAAGGCCCAGTGTTTTAAAATGTGGGCAACTTGTGGCCTTGGTTAAGTGCACTCTGCCTTTCTCCTTCAACTTTTTCCCAGGATATCCAACGCTAGATGCACGCAATGGTTCTAGCATGTGCCACGAGAAACATTACCAACCTCCAATGCTCAGAGTAACGGATCTTGATTGCTGGTAACATGTCCAGCATTGACGGCTACTGAAGCTACTAGGGCCTGATCCCACTGCATGCTGAATGCTCTCACAGCCCATTGAAGTCAATTGGAGTTGAAGGTTCTCTGCATCTTGCAAAATTTACCTTTTGTTGATTTCCCACATGGGCAAAGTGTCATGTTGTCCCATTAGAAAAAAGGCGGGGAGGGGGCAAATGCATCAAAAGGACTAAATATGTCTAATGTTGGGAGTTTCATGCTAAGGCCCCAATTCAGCAAGGCATTTGAACACGTGCTTCACTGTAAGCACATGTTTAAATACTTTGTGAAATCAGGGCCTAAGTGTGTGAATTGGCGATTTTTGAAAAAAACTAATTTTAAATAGGCCCTTAGTTATATCACAATTGTAAAGTGCTCTCTCTCTCCCTCTCTCTCTCTCTCTCTCTCTCTCCCTCTCTCTCTAGCTCCAGTCTCCCTAGTATCTAGCCTCTATAGGTTGAAATAGTCTGTTTAAAATCCACATGAAAGTATATTATTGTTTTTATTTCATTTTTACCGGTACCGTTAAAATAAAAGCAAGGGTGATGGTTTCCAAGCGTACAGATGTGACTGTTTAATTGAAAAGTCTTTTAAGTATGTTGAATTATATGCCATTTTTTTAGAACAATGTTAGTTTCCTGCACCAAAAGGAAGCTTCTTGAGCTTCTTTCCATAGTCTTGAAGACAAATTGAAATAGTGCAAAAGAAGTTAGTAAGTGGCACACTGCTCTGTATTTCAGGAGGTATGTAACAGCCTTCACATGTGTCTGGGAATCTACTTCCTACCATTCCAAGCAGCACAAATTTCCCTGACAGCTTCGTGGTTTGGGAAGAGGTCCTATGTAAAGCAAGACATATCAAAGACATTTCCTAGAAATGAATTGTTTAAAGCAGGGGTTCTCAGACTTCATTGCTTCAGCTTTGGCCCCAGGCGGTGGGGTTCGGGCTTCAGGCCTGGAACCCAGCAAGCCTAATGCCAAGCCTGGCAACCTCATTAAAACAGGGTCCCAACCCACTTTGGGGTCCCGACCCACAGTTTGAGAATGGCTGGTTTAAAGCATAAAAGCACTGCAGGGTCATGAAGTCACAAGCAGATGGTGACAGAAAATTCTTTCCCAATGTGCATGTTTACAGACTATGAACCAAACTTCTGAGGCCTCAGCTTATTCTGTTCATGTCTGTCTTCTGAGAAGTGACCACATATTAAAACATTAGTGACATCTGAATGCTGGGATTGGCTCTGACATCCTGGACAAGAGACTTATGATAGCACAGGACCAGGCTTCAAAGCTACAGAATGTCTCAGAGAAGCACGGGTAGATGCGTACAAGGACTGCATTCTCTGGTAAAGGAACAGGGATAAAGAAGTCCTTCCAAGGTTTGCTTTGCAGAGATAGTGAGGTTAGCCTCTTGGACTGTCCTCTTACCGAGGAGTTTGTCAAACTAACAGCGGAGGAATGATGGAACAAAAAACATTTTATCCACCTTCTATCTGAGGATAGTCCTTAGATAACATCTTGAATATTGCCTTCTATATGAAGACCTCACATCACTTTATCAACCTTAATGCATTGAGCAAGCGCGTCTCTTTCACCAACGGAGGTTGGTCCAGTAAAAGATATTACCTCACCCATCTTGTCCCTGTGAAATAGGCATTAATCCCAGTTTAACAGATGAAGAAACTGAAGCCAGAGAAGTGAAGTTGCCCAAGGTCACACAATAAGTCTGGGAACAGAATCGAGTTCTCCTAACTGGGTTTCCACCCCATTGAATTCAAGCATTTTTTCCCTCACGCTGAAGGCCTTTCACAACTCTGCCTTTCCCTATGTATCTACCCTTGTCTCTTATCACATCACCCCCTCCACTTCCTTTCCTCCGCCAATGATGGCAGCCTTGAACACCTGCTTCTTCCACAGTGCTCCTCATGCATGGAACATCATCCCTGAATTAATCCACAAAGCCATTTCCCTCCTCAGACCCTTTTCTGTCTATCCAAGGTACTTAGAGGGTCCCTATTATCCTAGTATGTGAGTGCCCCACAACGTTTACCATATTTATCCTCACAACCCCCCAGGAAGGTAGAACAGTTCTAGTATCCTCATTTTACGTATGGGAAACTGAGGCACAAAGGACTATCCCAGGTCACATGGCAGGTTTGTGGCAGAGCAGGGAATTGAACGTTGGTTTCCTGAGTCCAAGGCAAGTGCCCTAAGCATCCTTCTTCCTGGTTCTGCTGTGAGGCCTACAAGAAGTCAGCCAGGTGATGCAGCTGATTGGAGACAGCTGATTGTATTTATTTTTTAACAAAACCTTCAATGACTTCGAGCCATACCATTTGCACAGCTTGTCTATGTAACTGAGTGATGCTATTTTGGTTATCCTTATCTTTCCACCTCACTGCCTCCTTCTGTTGGTTTTCGTGATCACTAGCTGCTCTTGTTTCAAATCAGATTGCAAGTTCCTCAGAGCACGGGCTATGATTTACTCTGGGTCGCACAGTGCCCAGCGCAGTGGGGTCCCATTTATGGATTACATTCCTTCCACGTTTGATGATTCTAGCGGATACACACCAGAGGTTTGCCCTTTGAATGATGTGGAGGTGATGAGTTTCTCTGAGTACCAAAAGAAATTATTCAGAAGAGCATCATTGGTCTCTAAATAGTGAATTATGAGAATTTGTATTAGTGATGTAGCACCAAGTTTTTCAGAATGGTGATTGGAAATGAGCTCGTGGATTCCGTTAGGGGAAATTACCTACAACATTAGCAGCCAGATTTGCACTGGGCTTTAACCCAGGTTATCAATATGCACATTCAGTGTGCACCAGGCCATACTAATCAGGTACCTAAGAATCTAACTATCAATCTGATCATACAAGGGTAATTTGCAATGGCAGATTCAGGGGCTTGTGGCTGAAGAACTGTGGGTGCAGTAAGGGTATGTCTACACTACCCGCCGGATCGCTCTCCCGTCAACTCCTGTACTCCACCGCCGCGAAACACCACGGTAAGTCGATCTAAGTATGTCGACTTCACGTAGCTGAAGTTGTGTAACTTAGATTGATTTCTCCCCCCTCCCACCAGTGTAGACCAGGGCTAAGAAGATATGGTCTCTTTGCCTGGATTTAAGAGTGTGCAGAGCATTTTATTACATTTGAAATTGGAGCAAATCGCTATAAAACACAGGTACACCCTGGCTGTAACAGCATCAACGCTGGGAATTCTGAATACAACTCTAAAAGGCTTCCTATGTATTTATTTGCATTAAAGGGGTGCTGTCAACCTGAAGTAATGAATCATGGAAAATGCTGGACCGACTGTAGTTACGGTCACTGTCACTGAAAGACATTAAATCAAAAATATTTTTGCGCATTGGATAGCACTTTGTCTCTGGTCAGCTTCACCGGTCAGTAGATGGTTATTTGTATCCCCCATGCACTGCTCTGCAAGAGGGGGTTGACCAATGACCACAGCAGCAGCAAAGCTGAAATGGAAGAGGTTGCCGCTAGGTGTGTGTATATTAAAAAGCGGGAGGGAAGGTTAGCCTGAACATGTCCAGAGTTGTTCTTGGGCTGGTCCGAAACACCTTTACGGACCCAGCATTGGAACAGAAAAGTCCTTCTCACATTTTTAAAGGATTTAAAAAAAAATCTTCTTTAAGAGCCCTCGCCTAGAAAGCCGGATTTTTAAATGTCACTTAAAAAAAAAAGTTAACATTGTCCCTCTGAGTTCATTGCGCTCAGTGGAAATGGCTTACTTTGTGATCTGTTCACACATGCATTGGTTTTTCAGGAAGCCATAGACCCACGGAGAAATTTAGTACAGTGTTACATGCATAGTGGCGCCAATCAAAATACAGCTCACGTGGAGTTTCCACTGGCTCATGGTCTCACAAACGTACATAATGCCCAGCACCTTGGCTTCTAAAATTGCTACCTCCCCAATGGGAGAGTGTGTTTGCACGTCATTGGGTACACATGTGAGTGTATGTGCACACATGCCCATTCACAGAACATATAGAACAGTGGTTTTCAACCTGTGGTCCATGGACCCCTACGGGTCCACAGACTATGTCTAAGATTTCCAAAGGGGTCAGCACCTCCTTCAAAACATGTTGGGGGGGGAGGTTGCAAATGAAAAAAGGTTGAAAACAACTGATATAGAAAACAGCAAGGCAGAAAAGGAGGAAATAGGTTTTTCACTAATGAGAAAACGGAAAGATCATCCGTGTGGAGACACTGAGATCTAAGCATTCAACAGGCATAGATTTATAGAGCTAATACATATACTGCAATGTCCAGATAGAAGACAGGCATACGGATCTGTAATGATAGCACGGACACCAGGTCTGCAGAAAGAATAGACGACGCGATGATATTCAGTGTACAGGATTTATTGTAGCTAAGTGATGGAGCAGCAGTTCTCTAAGGTTCAGTTTTGGCGATCAAGTGTGTGGAATCCAGACCCCAATGCTTTGTCTCTTCATAATCCTCAGCAGCGGTTTTATGGGGCCCCATCCAATGTTTATGTCTTCCCTTTATGAGTCCCAGCGATGACAGTTGCCAAGGGAGTACCTCGCTGTTACTGTGCAAGATGCATGGATCAATTAACTCAGTTGCTGCGTTTCCCTTTTGAATCAATTAACTGGAACTGAAATTAACTAAAAATATCCTTTGCTTATTAACAGACTGAACTAATTGCAATAAAAGGTAAAAAAAAACAAACAAAAAAAAACCCAAACCCAAACACAGATTCTGTTTGTCACAGGGAATTTCTACCCTCCTCTTTATCTCAAATATTCCTCATTTACTAAATGGGCTAATGACTACAACCTCCCAATCAATACTGTCATTCCTTGATAAGGAGGCTGCTTTCCTATTGTGCCATCACCCAGGCATTCCAGCAGGATGGGGACAGGGAGGGGAAGCAGGCTAATGAACTGGCCAGAACGGAGTGGGGTTTCTGTACCCATTCCAGACTGGTGTCCACATGGCACCGGCAAAACATACATGCCTCTTTGTGTGCAAACCTTTCATCCCTCCCCCTTTTTTCCTTTCATTCTCCCTCTCCTCCTTATCCCTCTTCACGTCTCTCTCCACCACTTTCTCCTGGTTATTGTCATCCCCCTTGGCTTCTGGCTTTTTGCCACCCTTCTCCCCTTCCCTTCCTCTGTCTCCATCACTACCCTGTTCCTTTCCCTGGCTGTCTCTCCCTCCCGGGCTACAATTAGAGCTAATCAGATACCTGAGCTGCTCTGCAAAGCTATTAGCAGCCCCCCCCCCCCCCTCCGCCCATGCCCCTCCCCTGGGAAATCAGCAGTGCTGGACAATTAGGCTTTTAGTTGCAACTCAGATTCTGATACAAACCATAAACAACCTGAGCCCTGGATGCTGTTCTCCAGCAAGGTGGGTGCTGCAGGGACCTTCCCCTCCTCCAGGAGGAGGTTCAGGTAGATGTACACCTGGCTGCACAGGTTGTTGCCACAGTTGGCTCCATCCAGCAAGAGGGATCCTTGTGGACTGAACTGCTGTGGAGCAGCATGAGACCAGCACAGCCTGGCTTAGAGGATGAGAAGGGAAGGAGCTTCCTGTGTGTCTGCCTTGTTCAGTTCAGGCTCCTTTCCATACCTTGCTGTCACCCCACCCCCTGTTTTGGAGCGGGGAGGGGGGGAGCAGCCCCTCCTGAAGGACTGCAGGGGAAGGTTTGTGTTGTTTGTTTCAGAGAATTCGCTCTCTTGCTCTGGTAGCAGAGCACACCCCTCCTGCTGCTGGATCTATGAGCTGTGTGTGTGTTTTGTAATTAAGCAGTTAATTGCACTGGAGTTTTTGATTAGCTTTGGGGGATGGTGATGTTCTAGCAGGATGAGATGTTGTGTACAGTTCAGAATCATTTACAGAAATTGGAGCTAATTTTGCTGTCTGTGCTTATTACTGCATTAATTTAATTTGGGTTGCTTTTAGCTCATTAACACATCTAATTAATTCGTTGACATCACTATTAAGATGTCTCTGAAATTGGCGTCTCCAGATAATCAGGATGGAAGAGGCTGACAGATCAGGCGCGAAGCTGACTGGGAAAATGGGAGAAAAAAAAGACGACTAATGAATTTTCCATCAGAATCGCATGGTTTGTCAGAGTTGCTATGAGAGAGACAGAGCTAGCGAGACAGAGGGGGTGTATGAGAGCAAGACAGACTTTGGTTATTTAAAAATATGATATTTGTTATGAAAGCAAGCAAGACACACTGGGCCAATAAATATTCTTCAGTGAATGCACATCAAGACTTCATATTCTATAGTTAATTTTCTAATCCTCTCTCCTCGTTTTTCTATGGCACTGCTTTTGGCCGTATCTATTTTTTTTCATCAGTATCATTTTTGTAATAAGGACACTTGGTGTTTTCGGCAGACAGATTGCCTGGAATGCCCCCTGTCCGATTGCAAGTTGACACCCTGATTACAGATCCCCGGTTGATTGAGGCTGCTCAGTTCTATGCTACATTGCTTGGCGAGTTTGATTTTAGTTGTAGCTACATTGGAAAATAAATGTCTGGTGTAAGATGTGATCTGGCCTAGTAGTCCCATGGTTGGGTCATGAATGGGACCATGCACTGAGTTGGCAGTGGAGTTCTGTAGCTTCTGGAGGAGCCCAGATACTACAGTGAGAGGCACAGGATAAGAATCGAGGCACAAATCAGTGTTGGGCCCAGTGGGATTTCACCTCTTTGTTATTGATCTGTAAAAGAAGGAAAATGACTTGTCAATAAGATTCTCAGGTGATAGTAAATTGGGAGGAGTTGGGGACAGAGCAATAGGGCAAAGGACGGTAAGAAATGAGAGCAGAAATAGCTAACTGGATTCAGCAGGGAACCATGGAACTGAATACACCTTGGAGAGAGTAATCCAGACCGGGTGTGAGGACAGTGAGAGGGGCGAGCCAGTTGGGCATGAATTTCCAGTGCAAAAGTGGGCAATGCAATTTGGGGCTGCATCTGCCGAGACATCAGTTCCATGGGGGGGACAGGGAAATAATGGTGCCTCTGTATGTGGCTGTGTCAGTATTAGAAATATGGAGTCAAATGGGATGGAGTTCAAAGATGGAGACAAAGTGGGGAGAGAATAGCAACCAACCTGATTCAGGCCAGAGGTCAAGGGGCCACAAACACATGCTTAAAATGAACCCTCTGCATTAAGTGTTGCTTCCCTGAGTCAGGGCCGCTGTTAGGGAGCCAGGGAAGAGATTGATGAGGAAAGGGGTTGCTAAGCAGGGACATAACCGTCTATCCATTCAAACACCAGAGAAGGAGATAAATTGTTGAAGGTGGCACAAGAAGGGTGGGGGTAAGCAGGAAGGCTAGACATGGAAGTTCAGGTTGATTATCAGGAATATGAGATCTGTTGGATTGAGGCCGGTCATTCAGGGGAAGTGGTGGAAGCTCCAGTATTTGGGGTATTTAAAACCAGACTGGACAGAACATGATGACTGCTGACATGTGGAAGATTGAATCAGGGACTTCCTGAGGTAAAACCATGAGCTGCTACAACTTGAGTGACAGAATGAATCCTCGTGCACCGGGAGCTATACCAACTTAGACCCTCTGAGGATCAGCAACCCACATTCACCAGGGGGTTACAAAAGCACTAGGAAATAACATAGGCCCCTCTCTGCACAGGCAGGAGGAGGATGACCTACGTGGCCTAATAAACCATTTCCATCTCAGAGGCCCACTCCTGTGAGGTACTGAGTAAACCAGCTCCTGCGGATGTCAGCAGAGGTTCAGAGCCCTCAGGAGGCAGACCCCAATATCTATCGTTCTCTTGTTATTTAATCTGGATTTTCAAAAAGGCCCCCATCCAGTGCTCGGCATTGCTACCTTGTGTTTTGCTCCCCGTCCTGCTGCCTTGCTCTCGGGTCTGGGACGGTGGCAGCTGCAATATGATCTGCCATCAGCATCCCTTGGAAAGTTCTTAACAGAGTTCAGCTTTAAGAGGTGTGTGTGGGGGTGTGTCACAGATTATCCCTAAATAACAGAAAGCAAATACACCCTCCCTTCCCATCCACATGTTCTGTCACAGGGGGGATCGATACAGGGGACAAACCAGGCTTCCTAAACCCCATCTAATCAATTCAATACAGATGTTTTATTGGCTTTGGTGGAGAGTATCTTTATTTCCAGGAAGCATGTTCTGGGCATGAAGGATGTGCATGAAGGCTCTAAAAACGGACAAAGCCCTCCTGGCAGGGGTAGAATTAGAACAGAGAAAACGGGATTTTTGCTTGTAGTGACTGACCTGATGTGTTTACACTGATTCCTAAGATCACAGATTTAAAAAAAAATCATTTCTCAAGTTGTGGCAGAAGGGCTTGCTCTGGAGACAGAGGTAATTTCAGAACAGCCTTGGACACTCTGATTCCGTGGTTAAACTTGGAGGGCGGTGCTTTTGTTCTTATTTTCTAAGCATCTGATGTAAAAATCAGCTCATTGCCTGATTGCTGAACCTTGACAGACCCTCCGCCTCTAGGGAAATCCCATGGCCTCATCAGATTCATTGTCCATTTGCCCTTTTCAGAATGCAAAATCCAAACAATTTCCTATCTAGGTCCTTCTTCCACACAAAGGACTGCAGGCCAGCATTTCCTTGTTCATAGTATAGGGCTGCTGAATGGAAACTAGGGAGCAGAGAGCTCCGCGTGTAGAATGGGGGATCAGGAAAAGGAGGAACTGGAAGCTCCATGCTCATGATATGAGGTGTGGGGGACTGAAAGTGGGGATGCGAGAGGTCAGGTGTAGGGGGAGGATAGCAGAGCAAGGGGCTGAGGATGTGACAAGGACAAGGGAGGTGAGCGCACTTACAATATTTGGGGGTGGGATGGTGCAGTGGGGAGATGACAGGAGAGGCGAGACCTCCATGCTCCAGAGATTGGGAGGATTGAGCACCCACTCAATCCTACTGACCTCAGTCCTACTGACTATTGAAAATCAGACAGCTGCCCAAATATGGACGTGGGAGTCTGACTTTAGGCTCCAAGGATTGAAAACCTTGGCCATGGCCCACAGCATCCCTGCTTGATATGCACATACCGATCTTATCCTGCCCCATATGCAGTGGGGACTGAATAAACATGGAGAGCGAATTACCCTGGTGCTCCCAGAGAGGATTCTCCCTCCTGACTAGCTATGTTCAAGTGGAGGGGGAGGAGGAGAAATTTCCTGAGAATAGCAATATGCGAGAAAAATAGGAGTTTCACCAAATCCTCACCGCAATAAAAAACGTAAACAGATCTTTCCGTTTTAGCACCCCTCAGCCAGTCTCTCCGCATCATGAGGTTGGGACAGCTTAGCCTAATACTAAACTGAAATTTCCATCCTGGAAAAAGAAGTTTGTTCTTTTTATTCAATTTCATTCAAAGGAAGAATATTAGAAACTCCTCTCTTTAGCACTTCATTAAACACTTTAGTTTAATAACATCCTCCGGGGAATTCCAATTCGGATCACGTGAGCCCGGAGTAAACAGCTGCATCAATTAACCCCATAGTCTCTAAGGTGCTATTAGAAGGTGAGATACCCTTAGAAAGTGCATATGCCTGCAATTAGGCTTAAAATACTTATGTGTCAATAGCTTCACTTATTTGTGTTCTCTCCTATTGATCTTGCTTATGTTTTCCACATTAAATGGTCTTTCTTACTTCATCAATAAATTAGGTGCTGTTTAGATTTATTAACTTTTTTTTCTATTATGCTGCATAAACTGCTGGGCTTCTGCCCCTTCCCCCTACCCCTGGCTCCAGCCCCAACTGAGATTTGGGGGCTCCAACCTTCTTGACTGACAAATCTGTCTCACTGTTATTACAGGAACACGGTTAAACAGCAGTGAGAAGTCAGGGAAATCCAAGACCTAGATTAATTTTGTTAGCATTCACCCAAAAAGGCAGTTAGGTATCCAGAGCTGGGTTTGCTTGATGTGCTTCCTTGTTAATGGCGTCACTATTTTCTTCATAGTCCAGATCTGGGGAGGGCTTGTTTTTGGAACCTGCAAACTTAACAGAAAAACGGTGTTGTGAAATTCCTGGTTTTGAGAGCGTGTTGCTCAGTTGAGAACGTTTGCTTGGGCCTGCATGTAGTGTTAATCCTCAGGCCTGGAATATGGGGTACGTTAGTGCAGTGTTTCTCAACAGCCAGTCTCTGGACTGGCACTAGTCCCTGAGATCTCCCCAACGCAGTTTAGGAACAAGGCAGCAAGCCAGTTCCTGGTATCAAAAGGTTAGAAACACTGTGTTAGTGCACATCAATCAGAATGCCCACCTAACTCGTATTCCACGGGATGGCCCTTATTTGCTGCTGTGTTGCCCACATTCCATATGAAGTCGATACAGGACACGCTTTCTCCCAAAGACTTCAGCAGCAATCACGCAAAGGGATTATACATTGGCTACAGATGTGTGATTGTGGACAACATGCACAACTCTGTGCAGGGTACTGTCCCTCAGATATAGACTTGGTCCTGTATTTTTCATCGTATTGTCCTATGTTCCTGGCAAACGGTCACCCTATGATGTTTACTGGAAAATAAGGTGATACCATTTCCCCAGGGTTGACATAAAGCGCTCTCTCTCTCAACCAAAATAGCTCCAGCTCATGAACGAGGCTGTGATCTATGGAAGAATTTTGGGGGTTGATGATACAGCGCAGAATGCTTTTATCTTCCCTCTTTGTTATGTCTCCTGGGAGAATTTGTAAGACACAAGGTCCCTTGGAATCATTACAGAAAGCTGCTGTTTGCTGCTGGAAGCTGTCACTACTACTGTAGGATGTACGCTGTGGGTGATTCAGAAAGGAGTGCCGAGAGGTTCTCTCACCCACACGTTTGGTTCTCTCCCTTCTGTTCTAGAAAGACATGAAGTTTCAGGAGGAACGTTGGTGCCATAAACATGAAGACAGAGCTGGTTGGGGGGGGAAAGGGGAGACACTTTGGGGGGGAAATCAGTTCCCCCCCCGTTTTTTCAAAATTTTAAATTTCAATCCTTTATAATCCAAATTATTATTATTTACTGTGGTAACATCTAGGCACTCTGGTCATCGACCAAGACCCCGTTGTGCCAGGTGCTGTACAAACACAGAACAAAGAGACGCTCCCCACCCCCAAAACACCAAGGAAGACATTTTGTGAAAATTTCATGGAAATGTTTCCCCAATTGCTTTTTATTTTGAAATTTCATTGAAATTTGAAAAATTTTCACCAGCTCTACTTGAAGACTTGCTGACACCTCATTTGAAAGGTTTTACATTCTATTCCATTTAGAAACAATTCAACCAATAATTTGCATCTATATTTTTCATTTTTCATCTTTGATTTTTCCATACAAAATTAAGGGCCCTCTGGGGTATAATTAGGAATAATGGCTGACATCAAATAAAGGAAAATTTAGGATGATTACCATGAAAAGCTTCCCGTTAGAGTGTCAAACTGGGCTACAGACGCACCCCGATTTAGGCTTAATTTGGTTTTACAGGTGAAGGGTACAACAGCTGATACAAAGTTTCATCTCTAAGCAGGCTCTTCTGACCACTAGGAGCATGGCAGGGACATGTCAGTACATTTAAGTCATGTGCAACATTCCATAACTCATTAACCCTTTAGTTTCTGGATTACGTCAATGTGCAAATAACATCACAAATTGAGTATTACAACTCCTAGCAAGGAGTAAGCAGCGGCAAAATTGGAACCCTGTGTCTAGGTTGTTGTATATACAAAAACTGTAATTTGTACACCACAACAACTGCATCGTTAACTGCCTAACTACTCTCCTGCTATTTACAAATACTGTTTGCTCAGGTAACAACATATTTATAAAACAAACTGTGCATGCAAAACCATAGACATAAAAAAATCTCCCTTTCTTCTCACTATAGCTCCCCTCACCAGTGCATCTAAACTACTTTTAAAGGGCACCGCTTTCAAAGGGGCCTCTTTTGGGCTTCCAATTTTGTGCCTGCAAACAAATTTGGCAGTAATCAGTTACTGGGACAAACAATAGCACATACATGCTTAACCATCTGATTGCGCCTGCAGGTAGTTAGACTCCTCTATTATATCATTTGTCGGCCATTGATTTTTTTTTGCCTGCAATTTTGTGTCTATGATTGATTGGGGGTGCAAAAATTATGGGACTAGTATTTGAAACTTGTGTGATGGTTAAACCCCCCAGAGCCACTCTATTGCCGGCAACACCATTCAGTGACATGTTCCCCAGAAAGGCCCCAGGCCTACAACTGAATCCATGCAGCAAGGCCTTTGCACTGGCTTGGTACCCCATTGAAGTGAATGGGTCTCCACACAGGCACAAGAGTCTGCTCCTGTGGTTCTGATTATGGGATTGGGGCCCAAGGGCAGGCCAGGGTTAATCCAGACCTTTAACCTGAAACACATTGGTGGTTTCTAAGTGGTAAGAATGGCTCCTTGCCATGAGAACTTTCAGGGATGTTGTGGAGCAAAATGGGTGCTGCTTTCTTTCAATGCGCTGAAGTGGAGGCAAATTTCAATCTAATAATGTAAAGCAGCAATAACCATTATAATTAATTTATACAAAAGACATTATAAAATTACACTTGATACATTCAAATCCCATCCAGGAGCGGTGCTCATTTTCCAGTTAAGCTATGGACAGACGGGGAAAGAAGTATTTCAATATTTCTTATAATTGTATATTCTTTCTAATATCGCTCATGCTAATTTCATTATGCAACACAGTCAGTGCCATGATGTAATTATCGAAAAGTAATTTTGCAATAAATGGATTTAAATGTGTTCAGGTCCATTGTAAATTCAATCTCTTGGTAAAGGTGGATTGAGCAGGCAGGAAGAAGGGTGCAGGGACGTTGGTGGGTGAAAGCTGAGAAGTCCTGTACGTCCCATGTCAGGGATCTAATTACACCAACTAATAACATCCACTTCAGATGGAAACTGATCACAGAGCTGTCCTCCCTCCCCCTGCACGTGCAAAGGAACTTCCTTCAGAGTGCACTCCAAACCCTCACAGCAGCAATATGGGGGAAGGGCACGTGCCTTGCAGTGTGTCTCTCCAGTTCCTAGTACAATGGAGTGCTGATCCTGATTGGGGAGAAGGATGTTCTTAAGCATAAGACATGGAGCTGAGCCCTGGGAGATGGGTGCTTTATTCCCAGCTCTGCCAGAGATTTCCTGGGTGGGCTGGGGCAAGTCCTTCCTTTGCCCGACTTTCTACATCTGTATAATAAGGCTAAAAATGCTTCTCCAGCTCACCAGCAAAACGAAGGGAGATCAATGCACTTTACATCCGTTGCCAAGATGGAAGGTGCCATTGTAATCATAATATAAAAGGATTACGGAAAATGACCCTACTACGTGGTCACCCGGCATTTCACAAGATCCAAGCAGCGTTTCATTAGAAAACACTAGGCTTCAGATGGGAAAGTGACCCATTTCACAAAGCAGGACTTGCAGTGTCCGTTAAATGGAGGACAAAATCATTGGAGGGTTCATGACCTAGAAAGCTGCCGCTTCTGCACCTGTTTATCAGATGCCACAGTCCATCCCAAGGGAGGAGGCTGGGAGAAAATAAAAGCGACTTTCTTTTGGTGATGGAGCTTTGCCTAAGGAAAGAACCAGCTCAAATGCAAAGAGAAAAGGAGTCAGGAATGCTCACATGGCAAGGAAATCAGAGATAAAGGACGAGTATTTGATGCATCTGGACATTAACTGATATGCTGTAGATGGTGTGTCTTATGTCTGCTGCGATGCCCAAATGACCCCTTCTCTTCCTCGTTTCCCCTTGTCCAGCCCTCAGTCTAGTCTACACAGCTATTGTTGTAGCTCTCACTTGTGCCATGTCTACTACTGGAATGTGAGCTCTTTGGGGCAGAGACGGAGGCTTCCTCTGGCTTTGGAAAGACCCGAGTACCACTGCCATATTAATAATAATAATGTTGCCTGACAGTGAGTTCTGTGTTTGTGCAGAGGAGGTGAATATTTAGAGACAAGGAAATTCACAAGTGTTTTCCCTGGGTGCACAGATGAATTTGCATCTGAGACCTTCATTTCATTTGTAGACAGAGTCCCAGTTTAGGCTGAGAAGAAGCTGTCTTTAGATTACCGAGGAAGCTGACCTCGCTGGAGACTTGACTCATAAACTCTGCCGCACAAGTCTGTTCTGGAGCAGCCAGCTCTGCCCAGCACCAAATTCTCAATTATAGACCAAATTGAATTTACAATTTGCTTTTGGGCAATGTGTAAATTGGCACTTCATTGATTATTAATGAAGTGCTAATTGCTCTCTGCAACCAATTTTCATGCAAATGATACTAGTGGTATTTGAACAATCTTGCAATTTACAGTTTTACATTTGCAGTGCCCCAGTGTAAGGATGAAAAGAGATGGCAGTGTGTTCAAAAAGAAAAGAAAAAAAGAAAAATGTTAAAACTTTCAGTAGCAAAATAGCACTATTTCTTTTTGCCAAATGCTTTCTTTCTATTGATTGCGACCACGTCAGTGTTGACAGGGTTTGCTCTGAATTTAACAGGATCCCACAGCAGACGTAAACAAGACTAGAGGCATTTGCAGCGGTTTTCACTGGTGAGGCAAGTGTATAAATTTGCCTGTGAAGCCACTGGTGCTAAGGCTGTCTGCATTACCAATTCAAGAAGTGGATGCTTTTCTCAGTGACAAATGATGCTGTGTTGTGTTGCAAATCAAGAGTGGGCAGCTACTGAACTGTTTTGGCTTAAAGCTCCTCTTTGAAATAATACCTCCTGTAGGTGCACAGGGTTAGGGCCTGAACACATGTTCATCTACCTGCAGTTCTTGTGACTCCACAGTGCTTCTACCCTCCTGTGCTAAACTCATGTGGTAAAACTGCGGTTTCCTTAAACAGGCCCTTGTTAGCCAATACATAAGCATAGTGCATGCCACATTAATATTGTATTATAACCAGCATGTGGGCAGTTATGTTAATCAAATTATATTAGGTCTTTCCCACAATGCTGTTCACTCATGTCAAGATATATATCCCAAAGAACCCTGCAAAGATAAAGTCAGCTTTGGCATTGGAATATATGAAACCTGTCAAAGACAAGATACATTTGTTCTATGTCCAGGTACACGTTAGGAGGTGCCTTTACTGATTTGGAATGTAGTATCCAAACCAGAGATACGGAAAGGTACGCCATGATCACAGAAAACCAAGGTAAAAAGCTGATTGATAAATTTTAGCCCCAGGTGACGTACTGAGTGTGTTTAGCTTGTGAACAGCTCTGATATAAATATTGGTAGTTGGGCAGGGGAAGGGTGTTTTGAAGCAGACTTTCTGTGGATAGTAAACTGCATGAGAAACAAGCTTCCTAGAGGATTGGTAAACTATTAACTCATTTCTTTCTGCACCATACTGCTTTGTCTCTAATTAGTGACTATGGCTAAGCTTGGTTATTTGGTCTCTTGAACACCTTTAATATTGAACCACAAATGTGATTGAACAATTGGCTATACATTATACAATGTCCCACAGTGCCTCTGCTTCACGCTAGTGTCACTTACGCCGTCTCCCATAGTTATATCTTGGCTGATGCTTCAGGGGTGCTGGAAGAATTTGTATAGTGGGGATACTGAGAGCCATTGAACCAAACTGTAAACCCTGTATATGATGGAAACCACTTCAAGCCAGGACCCCTCATTCCAGCACCTATGTGATGCTTTCAGATAGCTCCACACAGGGAAGCGGGACTGCTGGAAGACAAGGGGGTGCATGGAGACCCCAAAGTACCTTCCATCTGATTCCAAATGTATCTATCTCTTATACTTATATGGCTCCACTACTATAGTATCTGAGCACCTCGCAGTCTCTAATGTTTTTACCCCCAGGACACCCCTGTCAGGTATGGTAGTGCTATGATCCCATTTTGCAGACTGGGAACTGAGGCAGAGAGAGGCTAAGGGTATATCTACATTACAATGTAAAGCCCAGGGTTAGTAGGACTCAAGTTTGCAGACCCTGGATTTGTTAAGCTAGGGCTGGAGAATCTACACTCATTTGTAACCCCAGGTTAGGAACTGATGAACTCTGGGTCCCAACCTGGGGCTCCAGCATTTACTCTGCATGATTTGGGCCTGAGTCCAACCAACTATATCCCAGTCTTCCTAGCGCCCTCCCAAAATGTGGCCGCTCTAGCCCTTTGTTTGTGGTGCAGTGTGGGAAAACGTGACTGTCCACCACACTTGATTGTCCAGAGGACAAAGAAAGTCAGCCCGTGGGATTGTGGAATGCTTCTGGCTCTGGGACTCCCAGACAACGATTCCAGTAGGGATGCGTGCACACTGCAAAGCAATAAGGCTGGCACCCTTGGTCCTGTTTTGACTTAGCCTCAGTCCCTCCACCCCTGTGAGGTCTTGGGACCCTGGGTTCAAGCCCTGGGGTAGTATAATTTGTATGTGGATGGAAGGGAGGTTAGGTCTGAGCCTGAGTTTGAAACCTGAGCTTACATCGTTGTGTAGACATACCCTAAGGCCCAGAATCAAAGGGAGTGCCGAAATAGCTTTGAGAATCTGGGCCTAAGTGACTTGCCTAAGGCCATACAGGAAACCCGTCAGGGAAGTAAGGAATTGAACCTTGGTCTCCTGACTCCCAGGCGAGTGCTCTCATCACTGGGCCCTCCGTTCCCTCATCAGTGTTGAAGGAGAGCCCAATGGCATTCAGTATTTCAGCAAGCTTCAATGAAGTTAGTTGATACTGAGTCTGTCCTATAGCAGCCTGGAAGTGGACACCCAGAGATTGGCAGAGTGAGGTGGGAAGCTGGATGGTGGAGTGTCAGCTGTGGGGAAAGGGCATTCCAGGTCCCCAGGAGAAGGCTTTCTCCTCTTTAATTCAGAGTCTCAGAAGGTAGCCTTTGGCCATAAGAACCCAGCGATACAGCAAACAGCACAGTGGTGCAGGGGGGAGAACACAAGTCCCTCTAGGGGGCATTTTTTCCAGTATGTGTTAAATGGCCATTCTGAGTGGTCTTGTGCAGAATGAACATCTCATCCTCAATGGTCTGCCTTAAGAATGACGGAATGGCAGCAACCAACCTAAGTCTGCCTTTCAGTATGTCTACTCTATAAGCTGGGACTGTCATTCCCAGCTCCCACAGGCAGATTTGTACTAGCGCTCATCAAGCTAGCAGGATAAAAATAGTGTCGCTGTGGTCGCGTGGGATGTGATGAGCAGCCAGCTAGCCGTTTTGTGTACATACGCATGGTGGGTTTGCACTCCGCACGGCTAACCTAGCTACCACTCAAGGCTGTCCATGCTGCTGCAGCTAAACTACTATCTTTAGCCACTAGCTCAATGAGAGCTAGTGCAGATCTGTCTGTGAGAGCTGGGAATGACACCCCCAGCTTATAGTGTGGATGTAGCCTGTGTGAGGAGAAACGAAGGAAGAGTTTATTGCTGACCTGCAGCCACTGTAGGTTTTATTTTATTATTTATTTGAGAGGCTATTTAAGTTAATAGATTCCTAGATTCTTAAGACCACACAGGACCATTGGATCATCGAGTCTGGCCTATGTAACACAGGACACAGAATTTCACCTAGTCACCTAGGTACTGAGCCCAGTCATTTGTGTTTAGCTAAAGCAGATCTTTCAGAAAGGCATCCAGACTGGAACTGAAGCCATCAAGAGATGGACAATCCACCACTTTCCTTTTTTAGTTTGTTCCAATAGTTAATCACCCTGACTGTTAAACAAAAAATTGTGCCTCATTTCTAAATTGAATGTGCCTGGCTTCGGCTTCCAGTGTCCAGATCTGTCTTTCTCCACTACAGTAAAGAGTGCTGTAGGACCTGATATTTTCTCCCCATGAAGGGAAGGCACTTATACACTGGCATCAAGTGACTTCTCAATTTTCTTTTTTATAAGCTAATCAGATTGAGCTTTTTCAGCATCTCACTGTCGGGTATTTGCTCCAGTGCTCAAATCATTTTTGTGGTTCTTTTCTGCACCCCGTCCAATTTTTCTGCCTCTTTTTAAAAATGTGGATGCTAGAACTGTATGCTCACCAACAGGCTCACCAGCACCGTGTACAAAGTAAAATCACCTCCCTGCTCCTTCTCGCTACTCCTGTTTATCCATCCAAGGGTTGCATTAGCCCGTTTTGCCACAGCATTGCACTGGAGGCTTAGGGTCAGTTGCTTGTCCACTCTAACCCCTAAATCTTTTTCAGCATCGCTGCTTTCTAGGATACACTCCCTTATTCTGTAGCTCTGGCCTGCATCCCCTGTTGTATGATCTTACATTTGGCTGCATTAAAACACATCTTGGTTGAAAGGGCCCAGGTTACCACGTGACCCGGATCACTCTGTGGGACTGCCCGGTCCTCAGCGTTATTTATCACATCACCAGTCAGTAGCGATTTTGTATTTACTTCCAGGTCACTGATAAAAGTACTGAATAGCAGCAGGCCTAGTACCATTCCCAAGTTAAGCTAGTAGCAGGGGAGAGAGAAGTGACTCATGGTCCAAACATACTCAGTGTAGTTCATATTTGTATTGGGATTATGGGACACCATCACATCTGGATATGGGTCCTAGTGCACAGAGCTCTAGTCAGTGGTGGGTTTGTTGTTGTGGGGCTGGGAGTGTTTCTCTTGCTGATATAAGTGAAGGTATTGCAGATGCTTGCTGCTGGTTCTATGGTTCTGTGTGGGGGTTTTATAGCTGTTTGTAAGGGATGGTGCTTGGGGAGTTGTCACAGTCATGCCGGTTGTGTCTATTGTTGCTGTGACTGCAGCTGTTGCTGAGATGCTGTGGTTGTTGCTGGTATTTCCATGGCAATTGTTGCAGGTGCTGCAGAGACAATGGTGCTACAGCTGCATTGATCTCTGCAGGCTTGTTTTGCTGGTGTTGGGATCGCTGCAAGTTTTGCTCCATTGTAGGTTGCCACATGCACTGCTGTTGCTTCTGTAGCACACAGCTGCTGTTTCTACATGGTGCCGCTGTTGATGTGGCAGAAAGTGCAGGATCCCTTCCACCAGTCCTTTCCTACCAACATTGTCCTGAGAACTCAGAATTAAAAGTGCTGATGGCTGTGACTAGAGAGACTCCTTGGTAAAGCAGGAGAAAAGGAGCCCCCAAGGAGGGAGCGTACTAAGACACCAGGTCATTCTAGGGAGAAGCAGAGAAGTGAGAAGGCAGGTGAAGCTTGTTTACCCTTTTCCCATAAAAAGCAGAAGTCAATATGGTCTAACAAGGATGCTGAAGAATCCAGGAGAGGAAAATGTTGTGAAAGCTACACCAATGAGAGGTTTTCCCAGGGGATCTGCCAGTGCTGCTGTCAGACCTCGCACAGCCACAGTGTGGCAGCCTTTTCAAGTGCACTGCACTTTCGCTCTCAACCATTAAGGGAACCTATCCCCAAGCCCGACCCTGGAGTCCAGTGTCATGCCGTGACCGCTGACCCTAACTCACCAATAGTGTGCAATATAAGCAAAACCTCTGGATCTCAGTCAAACGCAGCTCCCACGGCAGCCCTGGTAACCTCATAGCTCATGCCCAGAAATGCAATTGACAGTTCCCCTGGAAATGATGGTGACAGCACCACAGCTTCCCTCCACCCAGTGCATCCTCTTTCCAGGCTGTCAGTACCCCTGTTACCAAACCCCAGGGGAAGAAACCTGAATTGCTTTCTGTGGCCATTCTGTCGCACGTTGCATTTTTCATACTGTACCTCCCATTACAGGTTTATGAGTCTTCCAGTGACAGTCTCCGGGTCTCTCACTGGAGCTTTGCTTGGCTCCCACGTCCCTATACATGTTCTATTTATAATGTTTCTCGGCCTGATCCGCAGGCCCTTTGGGTTTTGCCTAGAGCTTCTTTCAACTTAGAGCTTCTCTGGCCAGTCAGCAGCATCCTCTGACTCAGGAACCAGCTCTATGCTTAGAGTCCATCTGGACCATCCCGAGAGCTCAGACTGAGGGGAGATTTTCTCTCCTCAGAACTTGGGAAATGTTTAGATGGGAACACGGCTTAGGTGGAGTGTTGCCCACTTACAGCGTTTGACTGAGGAAGTGCAGAGAGAGAGAGAATAGAAAGGGGTAATTGTTAAAAGAAGGCATAGTTGTTTCTAAAGGTTACAGCAGGAGCCGGGGCGCCTAGAGTCTGCTCCTGGCCCTGACACTGGTTTTCTGTGTGACCTTGGGCACATCACCTAGCTTCTCTGAGTTAGTGCATCGATTTGGCAGGCCAATGTTGTTATACCCATCTTGCCTTTGTTGTGGTGGGGTGGGGAAGGGGATTGTGAGGCTTAATTAATTTATGCTTCCAAAATGCTTTGATCCCCTTGTATGAAAAGAGCTATACTGCTGGGAAGTATTATTATAAATTATATCAGATGTCAGGGTCTTATGAAAAACTTGGTCCTTCCCAGCCGGGTTGATGAATTCTAGAAACTAGATTTTGTACGAAACTCCCACTGAAGTCAAGGATGGAGTCAGGCACAGAAAGGAAGGATGGCACAGTGGTTAGAGCACTAGCCTGGGACTTGGGAGACCTGGCTTCAGTTCTCAGCTCTGCCACAGACTTCCTGTGTGACCTTGGGCAAATCAAATAGGGTATGTCTACATCACAGCTGGGAACCAACCTCCCAGCCCAGCTAGACAGACTCCTGCTATCAGGGCTCGAGCTGAGGCTGTGAAAACAGCCACGTGGAATGTGGTTTGGGCTGGAGCTCAGGCTCACAAGCCCACCTAACCCATAGGCTTGAGAGGCCAAGCTGTGACGTCCACACGGCTACTTTCAAAGTGCTAGCTTGACTCCATCGTGCTAGGCAGTGTCCAAACACGGACAACTCGTCCAAAGAGCTTACAGTCTAATTAGCGAGGATGGGCGAAGCGTAGGGGAAAGGGATCTAACACACAAGGATCCGAGACCAGATGGCCCCTGGTCTGACTCAGTGTGGCAATTCCTATCGGACCCTCGTCTCTGGCTCAGAAGATGTTTGCTCATCAGCCTGTATCACTGACATGTTATTTATCATCTTTATCAGTAAGGTTGTGGGTGCAAAGGGCTGTGGAAACTGATTTCCATGGGACTCTGACCCCAGGAGCGTCCATTCAGTTAGTCATTGGCATTTGCCTGCCTCTCTGGAAGGATTTGGTGTTCCCTGACTTGAGACATTCCCCCCTGCCCCTCTAACAGACTCCACAGGAACTTCTATAGGGGAGACAGTCACCAGGGCTCTTCCCTACCCACTCCCCCCAGCAGGAGGAGCTGAGCTTAGATTTAAATAATTGTTGCCTAGGTTTCCAGTGGTGACCTCATTAGTCTCCAAGACAGGAGTCCCTTGTTAGTAGGGCTGATATCCAGGGACTGTCCCTCCCCTGTGTTGCCAAGGCACCTAAACCAGAGGGAGTTCCTGCACCTCTTGCTCTTCCTTACTTGCTGAATCTTGTTTTTCAAAACACAGGCAGTGTTTTTGCTGGGCCCCTGCAGAACTGGCCCATGCATCCAGGCCACTTATGTGTGTGCCGGGGGTGGCATGCATGGGAGCAGAGGGGGGCTTAGACACACACACACAGAGCCACTGCCAGGAGCAGCTGCTTGCCTTTGTTGGAGTGGAGGGGGTGTGGGCAGGGCCTGACTCCCCTGCTCTTTGTTTTAGCACCTGGAGGGGGACGGACAGGGCAGAGGGTGATTTGCTCTGCCTGCTCCTTTCCAGGAGCTGCTATTCCTTGTCCTGTTTCAGCTGAGATAAGGGCCAGTGGAAGAAAGTTGGGTTGATTTGAGCTTGAATTTGACTTGTTTCAAAGTTGCCCCTTTCCCCTGCCCTAGCTGGGCTCTCTGCTCCGGGCCCGGGGTGGGGGGCAGCAGGGCATGTGGGGGTGGGGAGGAGGCTGAGCCCAGGAGTTTGCATGACTTCATTTTCCCTCATTGCAGTTCAAAGTACTTGGGCAGCACTGCGGGGGAGAACCCTGCTAGTGTCCTTCCCACTCTCCTGGCATGGGAAAGGCAGGCTGAGACGGGACTCGCTAGTCGTTCAGCTGGGGCACAAAGACCTATTCAGAACTGTTGGGGGCCAGTTCCCATCTCTCACCTGTCTCGCTGGGATGCTCCTTGGGGTGGCCAGGTTTAGGCAACTGCAGTTTGGTGCCA
Source organism: Mauremys mutica (assembly GCF_020497125.1). Taxonomy (NCBI): domain Eukaryota; kingdom Metazoa; phylum Chordata; order Testudines; family Geoemydidae; genus Mauremys; species Mauremys mutica. Next base: position 74,192,304 of record NC_059082.1, on the reverse strand, counting down.
GGGGCATCATGTTATTGGGGCTTTTTGGAGCCACACGGTAACCTTGGTGATGGGCACATTATGGATAGGTGGAGAGCTGAGAAAAGAATACACATCCCGCCTGTGCCCACTGTGTATGAATGCTCAGGCCTGCTTCATGGTCTACTGAGGTTGACTGAAAGACTCCCAGTGACTTCAGTGGGCTTTGGGTCTGGTCCCCAGTTCCCTTAACTTCTGTCAAGTGTCACTAACACCATCCCATTTGAACCCACTGCCCCCGCCCCACCCCCAGCTCTCAACCCATCGGTCTCCTCAGTGAGGCAATTCCACCTGAGCCCAGCATCCTCCGTGACTCCTTACTCCCACCCAGTGCAAGCCCATCTGTACCCACTTCCCTGCCACACTCTCTCTCCACATCCCGTATCCTCTGTCCCCTCCCATATTTTCCCTCCGCTTCTGAGCGCTTCGCCTACATGGGCACGGTTTCAGGAGCACATCACCTCATCTGCACCTAAATGAGCAGCTGGTTCAATGCAGGGCAAAAGGCTTGGGTGGAACACACTCTTGTCACCCTGCCTGGCCTGCAACCATATGGTGCTGCAGCTTTGGTGCTGGTCCTAGGTTTCTTATTTCTCAGAGTTTGAGGGAGTTCCCCTTCCTTCAGGTCCCTTCCTAGATGATTGCACTGAATGACATGCACATCTTGTCAATGGGCCTAGCCCATATGCAGGGGCGGCGGGGGGAGGGCTTGCTCAACCCATGCTTAGAGCCCAGGAAAAATGCAAGGAATGCTGAGGAGATGGAGGAAGGCACCTGTTTAGGACCCCCACAGAAGCCCATAATCCAATAACCCCACCACCCCTATTCTCTGTCTCTCGTGTAATTCAAAGCCACAACCCTCCCCACTCAGCTACACAAAACAAAAATAACTCATAGGGCACATTTTTGGGACCACAGTCCTACCGAGAAGCTCATTGTAAATCCTGAAAATTTGCAGAATATGTATTTTAAATACAATGCTGTAAAAATGTAATAAATGTTTAATTTTATTTTTATTAAATACTAAATTGATGACGACTGACACTTTATTAAAGTGTCAAAGCGAGTGTTCCTACATTCTAATTACTTATTCTAACAAGGTGGCCAATTCTTCGGGAGCTGTGCAGGCTGGTGTGCATGGATGAGGGGCACTCCCGTTAAGTAACACCTATTAAACTATCATTTGCACCTAGAGGCATCTCATTAATATCTCAACTGGTGAGATCCCGCTGCCTGCGCCTACCTGACCTGGGGCGTTGACAGAAGAAATGGTTCCCGGATTCCATTCCGCACTCCAGCCTCCCCCGTACAAATAATTCCCATAAAATTAATAACGACTATTCCACTTAATTGAATTCCTGATAAATGAAGATTCCTCCAGCCCCCTGTTAAATGCATCCCAGTGCTTCAGGCTGTGCTGCAGCAGTGTTTGGCGAAATCTTCTCTTTCTCTCTCCCTTTATCTTTTTCTCCATTCCCCCTTGGCCTTCTCTCCTCTTTTGCCATCTGGCTTCCCCCATCCGTCTCACCCACTGCCACCTCTTCCTCCTCCGGCTCCCTCTGCCACCCACCTGTTTGCTCTCTCCCACTTCGCTCTGCAATTCGTTCCCCTCCAACTCCTCGCTCGCTCTCTCCTGCCCCTTCCCCTCTCCCTCTTCCCCTCTGAATCACTCTCTTCTCCATCGCCGTTATTTACTTTCTTCTTTCCACCTTTCCTCCTGTCTCTCCTTCCCCTTCTGCTTCTTCCATCTCTCTCTCACACACTCTGTCCCGTCCACCTCCTCCTTTCATCACTCCCTTCCATTCCTCTCTTTAACTCAACAGTAATGGCTGTGCTTCTAATGCCATGATTTTCAACCCGTGGTCTGTAGATCCCTGGGGTCTGCAGACTATGTCTAAGGGGGTCCACGGAATGTTCTTGTTACCATATATCCAGTGCTTAATTTGTAATGGAAGAGGTGCCAAGGCTCAGCCCAAGCAAGTGCCGGCACAAATTAAGCTCTGGCAGGGTGGCTGGAGAGTGGCGGCTGCTGGCTGGGCACCCAGCTCTGAAGGCAGTGCGGCTGCCAGCAGCAGCAGCAAAGTAAGGGTGGCATGGTATGGTGTAATGCCACCCTTGCTTCTGCACTGCTGCTGGCGGTGGCACTGCCTTCAGAGCTGGGAGCCCAGAGGTGCTGGGCCCATGAAGTGCCAAGCCTAGAGCTCCGCCCTGGCAAGCCCCAGCACAAACTAAGCCCTGCATACATCTGGGGTTTGCAGGCTATGTCTAAGATTTCCAAAGGGACCCGCACCTCCATTCGAAATTTTTTAGGGGCCCGTAAATGAAAAAAGGTTGAAAACCACCGATCTAATGTATTGTTTCACCCCCCTTGGCATTATCTGGAGCCCCTCACGTGAAGGATCCTGAGGAGTGGGCGGTATTCTGTGGGGCTGATCCTGGATAGAAGTCTATGGGGTGAGGATTTAGAACCACATCCTCAGAGTGTCCAGTGAGTGGATCAGAAACAGTAGGTGGGCTCCTCCCCACCCCCGAGGGATGGAATGCCCCTGCCAAAAATTGATGGCACACTGAAACCTGTTCATCATGTTCTTCCCCTACCAACAGTCTCATTTTTCCAGCCAGCAGCAATGAGAAGTAAGTATAGGGCATCATTCCCTATTCTCCATCACCCCACCCCGCCACCGCAGCTCCAGCATTGCAACTGTCTCTGGATGGAACTATGTGGAATGCATAGCACTGCATAGGGAGAGCGTTCTGCAGAGAACCAAATTCACTGCAAGATGGCAGGTCGCCGTTGTCTGTTGGGTGGGTAAAGTATTACTGCCGTCTATGGGGTTGGCTCAGTTCCACTCTGCATAGATATTTCAACTGTCCCTGGGATGAAGGGTAGCTTTGTATGAAGGAAGAGGAGTTTTCAGCCTAGCCTGGATGCTAAGTTATTACCAAGGAGATTATAGGGGTGCTTCAAGGGACAACCTGGAACCTGAGCTGTAGGTAGGGTTGTCTTTGAAACCCTGTGGTGAAAATCCTGCTTTCTTGCCACTATCCTCCACAATTCACATTACAAGGCTGTGGTTTTTTGAATGTCAATGTATAAAAACACCCATTAAAAAATTCTACTCTCTCTTTTTAATTCATTCCAATTAGAAAAACAAACTAGAATCTATAATAAATATTAAAAACATAAACTCTATATTCAGTACAAGCAACTTTAAAATAAATACATAATGGAAAAAATATCATTAAATAACACATGAATATCAAGTAATGGGATTTTAATCTTCTCGCTAGTGGCGGCTACTCCTTCTGCACTAAAGGTGACTTACAAACAAAATCACTCCAGCAAAGTTAAAGGAGATAATTCAATGAGACTCCAGGACTGTGGAACTCAAAGAGGTGCAAGGCAGCCTCATAGCAGACGCTTTCCACTAACTCCTAGAGATGAAGGAAACTGCAAAGTAGCAAATTGTGGGGCAGGACAGGTCAGTGGTTTGAGCATTGGCCTGCTAAACCCAAGGTTGTGAGTTCAATCCTTGAGGGAGCTACTGAAGGATCTGGGGCAAAAATCAGTACTCAGTCCTGCTAGTGAAGGCAGGGGGCAGGACTCAATGACCTTTCAAGGTCCCTTCCAGTTCTAGGAGATAGGTATATCTCCAATTATCTTATCTAAATTCAAAAGTGATAAAAGAAAACACATATTCACCTATTACCCAGGTAGCTTATGGAGCTCATTGCAACATGCTACTCAAAAAGAACAAATGAACAAAACAACTTCCCAAGCATTTTGAAAGGGATATAAATCGTCATACTTCAGGGTTCAGCCAATGTTTGACTATTGCAGGTTAAAAGGAAAACTTTCCCCCCAGTGGGAGTTACCCCACAGCTATCTGCTGAAGAGTTTCTTGTACCGCCTTCTGAAGCATATGGTGGCCACTGTCAGAGACAGGCTACTGGACTGGATGGGCCACTGGTCTGACCCAGTCTGGCAATTCCTGTGTTTCCTGTGATCACTCCAAGGGGAATTGTCCGTGCATTTGAAAATGCTGGGAGAACACTCATTCAAACAGACATTAGAGGGGACTCTTGTGGGAGCTATCTCACTATAGTATTCTATCACTAGGAGTTTAGGAGAGTCACAAAAGCTGAGTGACAGACATCTGTTTGTCTATAATATAAACACTTTGGTGAGGATACTAGAAAGCCCTGTTATTTCACTGAAGCTTCCGGTTAGGAAGGTGCAAATGGACTGTTTTCTGATGTACCATAGCCCCGTCACTGCGAAGAAAATCCCTCTGCATTCACAGCTACTTGGCGCACAGAATGTGATGTGAACTGTCATGAGCCATCCGCTCTTCTATGCTGGAAGCTCAGTACCATGAGACTCAAACAAAGACAAGAGAAAGCTGCCCACCTCTGCTGTCCTACTCCCAGAGGCTCTGTAATAAACAGGCCTCCTGAATGCAAGGGTCCAGCCTGCTTTGCCTAGCAGTGGATGTTGCTGTTGCTATGTTCAGAGTCACTGAGGGGAGCTGTCCAACAGAGAACGGCTCCTGAAGAAGAAACATGTCCTGTGTATCCGAAAGCATCATCCACACCAAATGGCAAAAACTCCCCTAAGTTAATGTCTGACAGGTAGGGCCTTCGCCGCCTTGCTTTTCTTGATGTGTCCAAAGCTCCTTACTAATTAAATGAGTGGTGCATCTCCTGTCAAGTACCACGTAGGGACGTGGCGTCCATTTTCAATATGCTGGTGGTTGCCAATGGGAGAAAATTGTATATCAACTGAGGGAACATTACCAAGGTCCTTATAGCCTCTCCTCCTCTTCCTCCTCCACAGGAAGGATATTAGGGGGAGAGTTTCAAAGGCACAAAAAGCAACTAGGTGACCAACTCTCATTGAAAGCCAACAGGAGTTGACTTGGGAAGAGTCCAGCTGCCTTAATGCCTCAAGTAGGGCAATAAAAAGCAGATTATCTAGGGTAATATGGTGCTGACTTGATGTTTGGGGTATAAAACTTGACTAGATAGATGGAGAGTTTTAGCTACAAGGAAGAGTTAAGGAAATTGGACTTCTTATCAGAACAAGGAAAACTTTGGTATGAGGCTAAGAGAGTTTACAAAGTCCTTAAAGGGGAGATAAAATCATTGGTCGGGGGGTAATTTTCATACTTGTTTCAAAGTAGGCAGCATAACCTAAAACCATGGGAGCTAGAAGACATGCCTCCATGGCAGCCCTTTACCTAGGGTGCTAAGAAGGAAGAAACATGGCAGAGTCCATAGTTTAATTAAAGAAGAACAGAAATTCTGCTCTCTGTTATCCCATTGCAACCACATGGGTGTAACTGAAGGCAGAATCTGGCCCATCTTGTGTCTTGCACTTTCAGTTCCTCCCTTGATTTTAATTGAGCTCATCATGGATCTTTAAATCACTGTTGTTGGCTGGGGGGGTCACCGTTTTTATTCTCGTTTGTTGGGGGGGTCACCGTTTTTACTCTGGTTAGTTAGGGGTCATTTACATTTCTCTGCTTAGAGGAGTGACTTTTCTACTGCCTTTAGATGGGATGGGAACAGTGCAGCTGCCCTCTTTCGTTTTGGGGCAGCCTGTTACCCTCATTTGCTAGAGAGGTGGTGCCTTGACTACTTAATTGAAGTGTGATAGAGTTTGTGAGGGGGAACAGTTCTGTGTTACCCTCGGATGAGGTGGTAAATGTTGAGGCTTTTTATTTAAGGAGGCATTTAATTGCTCCTACTTTCTGTTAAGGGTAAAGCCCAGCCCATCAGAAGATGTGGGTGAGATGAGAGTTTGCACCGTATGGGGCCAGTGCTGTTACTCTGGTGAGTTAGGGCATTGCTGTGATCACTCACCTTGGTTAACGGGCAGCACTGCTGTTCTGTCTGCTTTGAGAGCCCTGTTTCTTACTGGTCTGATGTAAATGCTGGTGCTATTATTCTGTGGTTAGGACTCACAGGAGTCAGTGCATTTGGTCTGAGTGGTGGTACTATTGCTGCATGTGATTTAGGATTAGGATCTAGGATTGCTGCATGTGATTTAGGATTAGGATTTAGGATTAGGCTGCCCCAACTAAATAATATTCCTCTAGCAACTCTGGCATGAGCCGTGTGGCTGGGTGTGTTTTCCCTGCTCCAGTTAGGAGGCAGTAGTGTTTCTTCTGTGGTTGTGAATGGGGCAGCGCTGCTGCACTCAGAGAGGTCAGAGGTTTAGCTAGAAAGCTTGCCTTGCTCAAGGCTGGTATTTATGTGAAAGCCTGAAAGGAAACCTGTGATCCCCAAACCCCCCTGCATTTAGTCTGAAATCGCTAATTCACTTTCCAGGGATGGCCATGTCAGCATTGCCCCTTTGTCTCTCGTGAGCGATTTGCTTTGAATCTGAAAAGATTGGGTGCAGATTTCAAGGGATGTACAGACAAAGGCTGTTTGAATAGCACTTGTGTAAATACTCCATGAAAACTCTTTGAATAACCTCAATGAAATTTTCTCTGAATTTGTCTTCTTCTTTCTGCCTCTGGAAAATATAAAGTAGGGGGGAGAGAGGGAGGGATGGTAGAGGAGGGAGAAATTTTAGTACTTTTTTCTCCCTGCCAACTTCACTGAATGCCAAGAAGTAGCTTGACTTTAAAAATCTCTTTTTTGTTATTTTCAGTTTTAGGAATAATCTCAGATGGGACTTCTTTGCTGCCAAACTTCTCCATACATTAAATATAAGGGGACAGTTAGTGTATTCAACAGAGCAAGGACATTGTCAAGCCAGTTAATTATTAGCTGTATGTTTTTCATGTTCACTGGCTGTACATATGTAAAGCAGATGTGAAACAATTCCTCTTTAGCACATCATTTAGTTTGTATTAAAACAGAGCTAATTGTTTTGAATCAAAATGATATTTCCCCAATTTCTTTCATTTCTGCAAGTTACATCCTTAACTAAGAGGGATAAAAAAACCTTTAATTGGATTTCTTTTGGCGATATCTAGAATTTAACTCCTGTCCATAGCTTAGGACAAGCTAGACTGGATGAAGGATAAAAATTCTGCCTTGCCTCGTGCAGGGGAAAGAATGAAGTGTGATGTGATACATCTGTTCCATCTTTAACTTCTCAAACCTGTGAGCACCTTAGGAAGGATCTACACCCTCCTTGCAGAAGTGACATCCAGGATCTGAGAGGTAATATCTTTTATTGGTCTGAATTCTGTTTGTGAGAGAGACAAGCTTTTGAGCTTACAGAGAGGTCTTCTTCAGACCCAGGATCAGAGTGGGAGAAACTGACCTCAGAGGATGGAAATGAAGGGCTCTCTGGAGCAGTTGGGAGGTGTTTCCTCTATTGTCCAGAAGGTGGAGCAGTGCTCCTGCTCTGGCCTCTGCTTCCCCTGCCCCTAACGAGCCAGTCTGTCTGAACTCGGAATGAATTTTGTTCTCTTTTCATCACTCTCTGATGTCCAGCTGCTCCTGTCAACACCTTCTTATAGCATGTAATTCATCGCTCAGACTGACAGCTGGGGCCGTGGGCCTGGGACCAGCTTCTCCTGCCATCGGCTGCACCCTGCGAGAGTCCCTGGCTTAAACAAGGGGCTTCCCTCTTCCTCTCTCTCTTGCACCTGAGGCTAATGAACTCTCTGAAGGATTCTCCAGAAACAAAACCGAGAGCAGCCCTGTTCTCTCTCACTCTCTCTGGATAAACTTTATGAGCAGTACTGAAATTGTTCTTCTGTGGTCATAGGCTCTTTAAAGCATTCCCTGGAGCAGAGACGAAAAGCATTTACGCAGGGGACAGAATGGTTTTTAAAGTGCTTTGCAAGGCACAGATGGGTGTTGTGAAATAGTCTCATTATTAGGAATAGTCAATGGATAGGATCCAGGTGGGGGCTGGAAGGGTGATGTATGGGGCAGGCAGAGAGTCTGCCCCTGGCTGGTTTGGGACTGACTCCTCAGGAAGCACTGTCGACCGGGATTCAGGAGCTTGGGCCTTTTGTTCCAGTGCTCGTGATTACTTTGACTGGAATTTATGGGCCAAAGAAGGAGTAAACATGTCCCAAAATTTCTGGCCACTCGCCACCAAAAAAAGAACAGAGCATCCGCCCCACCCCACTCGGTCGTTTGGAGTCTTATGTGATCGTGTTTACTAACTTCACCAAACAAAACTGTGCAGCTACCAACCAGCAGATCGAGTGGGGTGTCTAATTTGCTAGTATCCAGCCTAGATTCCCCCAGCCCATCAGTCCCCTTTGGTCTACCAGCCAATTTCTGAGAATTATCCTTTTAACTCAGTACTTCTGCTTCAGTTCGCCTCTTGCACCTTCTTTCCTTCCCATAATTCATTCGATATTTCCACTCACTCCTCTTCCTCATTTATAATTCTTCTTTATTTTATTACTTTGCATAATTTTCCTTTAGGATTTGCCATAAAATAAATTCTACCACCTTTAACTTCCCACTTATATTACCAGGCGTGAATATGTTCTGCTGCTGCGGCTTCCAGCACCTCTCCTTGCTCCTGCTGCGTCTCCCCCTTTTCTCACTTGCACCCCAAGAAACCAACAAGGTTTCAGAACATACGAGATGCCTCCTGCATCCTCTTACTAGCTGGGGTGTAAGGTAGAAAGTCCAAACGTTGACAGACAGCCACTGGCCTTGACACCTGGAGTAGGTGATTGGGTTCAGTAGAATTTGCTTCCCTAAGAAACTGAGGCTACTTCAGTCCAGTGGGAGAGGGGTAGGGATAGTGGCTTGGGAGCAGAGATTGGTGAACAAGGCAGTTTGTAGAATCTATGGGGCACTTTCTTGTTTTGCCTGCAAATGGGGTGAGAAAGCTGGAAATAACTGACCCATAGAAAGTAGCTCATGGATAAGACATGTATCTGTGCCCCACACACCCAGCGTCCCGATGGGCGGTTCACGAGTGCTTTGTTCAGCCTGGTTCTGAATGCCTCCAGCCAGCTGGGATTCTACCACTTTTCTTGGGCAATGGAGGGCTGATTGCAGAGATGCCAGTGCACAGAGAGGTATTGTTTACACTTCCAGCACCTCCTGAGGTTTTACGCCCGGGGAGAGGAGCTGGTGATGCCATTGTGAGTCTATCTCAGGAGTCTGGCTCCGTGGGAGTTGGAAAAAAAATTCCCTTACCATGTTGGCATCACCCCTTTTTTTGAAGTACACTGCCGGAATCTCTCCGGCTGTGATTTCTAGAAGATGGTCCTGTGACATTACAGCCACCATCTTGTCTGGCTAATGGACTGTCCCACACATGTTGCTCCCAGTCACTGACACTTGGAAAGGAAGGACTGGTGAGCCTGACTCCAGAAGAATGTTCCAAACCTAACCATTTGCTCGTGGAATGTCAGGTGCATTTGACAGATTTTGTAATTTGACCCACAGCCAGATTTTGCCATCTCCAGTGGGTTTTTTTTTTATTTGATGAAATTTTTCTGCAGCAAGAACCATGAGCTAAAAGTCCCATTTGGGATGTAAAGAGAACCTGGGAAGAAAGGTCATATACATGCTTATATGGCCCCATCAATGTAATGTTCGAGCACCTTACAATCTTAAACGTATTTACCCTCAGAACACTGGGGAAGTTAGTGGCCCTGTTAGCCTCATGGAGAATGGCAGTACAGAGAGATGAAGTGACTTGCCCTAGGTCACACAGGAAGCCTGTGAGTAGAGCAGGGAGCTGAAGGTGGATCCTCTGAGTCTCAAGCCAGCACCATAATCACTGGACTGTCCTTCCTCCGACCTTATTTTAGAGCGTAGGATTTGGTGTCAGAGTGGTTTCATTTAGGGGTCTATTTCCCCCTTATTGGGGGGATGGGCCATCCAAATGCTGCTCTCACGATGACCGGGGGAAGTTTCTCATTATGTGGGGAGAGGATTATTGGCGATCACTTCTGGTTTAATTCCATCTCTGTGAAGATCTGTGGCCACCCTCTTGCAATTCCTTTCTTCTCTTCGGGGGGAAGGACTAGTGACGTGATGTTGGCTGACACAAAGCTTGTTCTGTCCATTGCATAATTGCTTTTCCAGCCCATGTGCCAGGCTGGTGGAAAGGAGGCAAAGGGAAGCTCTTGGAAAGGGCAGCCGTAAAATGGGGTGGGATTATTTTCCTCTTAGCTCTGAGTGGCGCAAGGTGAGGCAGAGCTGAAGGCAAAGAGGTGCTTGCCTGAGTCTGAATGCACCTCAACCACTGAACAAAATAAGAAGAAATTCCACTGGGAGACGGTGGCTCTTCAATTACTCTGAAAACATTATTGCAGGCTATTAAGGCTCCTGAAGGAAAACATAGACCTACTGTATACATGCAACAGACCAAGGATTTGGAACTCACATGCACATCTATGGAGGAGAAGGTTAAACTTTCCATAGCTACTGCTCTCCAGGAGTGGAAGGGCTCAGTGCAGCTACAGGAACGCTGATTAAAGAACATACCATGTTGTATAGACATATGGAACAGTTGAAAAAATAGCTCACAATGCTGATGTCCGAGAGGAATTCCTCTTGGGCAGGAAAAAATAAAGGGCGGAATCTCACTAGAGAAGGTGGCGGAACGTTTGTGCAAAGTGGAAATTCTGAGCTGCTGTTTTATATCCAAGATGGGATGGGGGAGGAAACCCAACCCCCAAATGGGGTACTTTGGGATTCTGTGCCCAAGTAGATAGCACCATCCCCTCCTTGGAGACAGCTCTCTGCCTGTAAGTACTGGGAGAGGCCTTTGCAACAGACACTTAGAGCTAAGGTTTAAGCTCTTCTTGAGGTAGTTCTGAACGCAGGTATTCTTGGCTTGTTCCATTCTTGAATGAGAGCGTCCTGAAAGTAGAAAATGGAAGCACACATGAAGAGCTCTTCTGTGCCAGATGTTGGCAACAAAACCCCAGACTGCATAGATCTCACCTGGTTTTGTCTTTCATTACAAATCGGAAACTTAGGCCAGGTGAGGAAACCCAGGCCTAGTTTTGAGTGAACCCAGGCCAAGTTAGGGCTTTGTGTCAAAGCCGCATGGTTTCAACTGAAGTTTCCTTAGACTTTTGGGCTCTGATTGAACCTGAAGCTCAAAGCAAAACCTGGGAGATCAGACTCAGGTGTCTGAGACCAAAGAAAATAGTCTCATGGTCTCTGGGTAACAAAAGCACCTGGCTTGGTCCTACAACAAACATGTTTTTACTAATACGGAGATTTGAGTTTGAAAGGCTGATTTTCCCCCTCATGTGCTGCCACAACAGTTGAGATTAGCTGGGGGACGCCAGTGAACAGAGCCTTGGTTTAATGCTCTGGGGGCTGGTAGCCAGACTTTCTCAGAAGAGGGTTCTCTAGCTGGATTTCACTTCCACCTCACTCTGACAGAGCCTGACTCTGTTAACCATTAGTGCTCCATGCAAGGCCCATCATTTCACTATGGCTTTTGTCTGTAATGGGGGGGCTGGTGAGTTGGAACTTACTTTGTTCCAGGGGAAGAATTTTTTGGTTCAGTATTGTGCAAACTGAGTCAAGCCAATCTTTGCTGTCACTCCATTGACTCCAAGGGACATACACCCAGGATGAATTTGGCCCCCTCTGCTTTTTAAATTTTTCTTTCAAATTTGGTACTTGTGCCTCAAGTTTTGCTCATTAGGCGCATTGCACAATGTAAAACCAAAACTAACGATGTGTGTTTTTCCCCAAGTCAGAGCTGATGACACGAGCCTGACACCATTGCTCCAGACTGAAATTTATTCTGATTAAAGTGGATCTTAGATTATTGCATCCTTGCGAAACCCTGGTTAATTTATGGCCATGTAAAATCCATTTTTTTTAAATGACTGTGATGCTGCCAAAATCTTTGCAGATGTGGAAACAGCTTCACGGGAGAATTTCAATCTAACATCAACAGGAGATTTGGAAGATGAATTGTGTGAGGATCCCTCTCCTCCAAAGATGCTGCTTTGTTTTCCTGTTTAGCATGTGGCTTGGCTCTCACATTGTCTGTTTTATTATGTTTTAATTATTGTTGTTTATTTATTGTAATCATATTTTAATTGTTTGGATAGTGCGTTGAGTGCCTTGGCAGGGGGCCCCATTATAAATTAAATTATTATTAAAAAGTTGTTATTATGTGTACCTGCTCCGAACTGAGACTGAGCAGGGAGCCCACTCAAGTGCCTGGAATTAATTTCCCCCTTTTCTTTCCCTTTGTTTTTCTCTCTCTCTCTCCGTGCAGGCGCAAAGTTTGGATGGTTAGGAGATGGGAATGAAAGATGGTCTAGTGCCTCCCTTTGCATCTCTGCAAGGCAATGGGAGTTTGGCTGTTGGCTTCGATGGGAGCAGGACTGGGCTCTTTACAGATCCTTCGTGAAATAGGATGCTATGCATTTCCCCACCTGCTCGCCATTCCTCTTAGAAAGGGGGCAGCTTGTAGAGTCCAGTGGGTTTTGACACAGTATAACGTGCTCAGTTGAGGACTGGCTCATGTGACTAATTCTTGAGGGGAACCCCTTAGGCAGGTGCTCATCTGTATGTATTTGTGAAGCTGCTCTCAGGTATGTCCATTGGTAGCAGCTCCTTGGGGCCATCTTCCAGCTGGGGATTGCTGGAACGCAGCAGCACTCTGACCATGCCCCTGACACACTCCCTACATGGGGCTGTAGGGAGTCAAATAGGAGACAGTTGTGCCAACTCTCCATCAGCTGCACACTCTGGCACCGCAAGGGAATCCCCAGCTTGGGAAATCCCGGTTCCTAGAGGGTTTGGCCTTGAGACTCCATTTCCTTCTGCAGAAGATAGATGGGGTGGCTCCCCCACTTCTGCTTTGACAAACTTGGAGGTCGTCCTTTGCTGACTGGAGACCACCATGGGTGTCATGCAGGCCAGTAGCATCCCCTTAACTCTGACTGTATGTCCTCATGTTTGTACAGAACCTAGCACAATGGGATCCTGATCCATAACCTGGGTGCCTAGGTGCTGTGGCAATACAAATAATAATAGCAATAATCTCCCTGCTGGTCAAAGTCATGAGTGGCAGTGGGCGAAGTGGGTTGGAAAAATTAGCACTTTCCCCTTCCAGCATGCCAGTGCCCCACACTCATACTGAAGTCAAACAGAACCTCTCGGGTAGGACGTAGGGGCAACGGTGATTTCTTTCTTCTCCCTCACCCCATTGTTTTTCACTTATTCACTGGCAGGTCCTTTCTGAGACCAGAACCAGCAATGCCAAAATGCCTTCATTGTCTTGGTGTTTCCGGCACCAAGCAGCCATCTAAGTGCGAGAGCCTGTTCTTGTGAGATTTTCTGTCCAGGTTTTCAGATCCAAGACCTGTGGATAGCCCAGATCAGCATCCAGGCTTTTGAACTGAGCTGCACTGAACATAAGGATCTTTATCCATCACTGGCCACAAGAATCTCCTCAGCTGTTGCTTACAAGGCAGAGAATCTGATTGTTCTGATGTGAACGGGATAACAGCACTTCCCTACCTCACAGGAGTGCTGTGCAGATAAATACATTAAAGACTATGAGGTGCTGAGATACTACGGTGATGGGGCCCTGTAAATTCCTTAGTCAGATAGATTAGGTATGACACTAAGGCTCTAGTTACTTCAGCTGGTTGCTAGGGATGCATCAAGAGAGAGGTCATCTCAGCCCTTCAGAGCTGGTGGCAAACTTCACACCTGCACCTCTCATAACAAGACAGAATATTCCATCTCTCAGCACCCTGCAAACTGCTATTGTAGCTAAACCTATAGGGTCATTTCATTCTTCCTTATATAGGCTCCCTTGATTGGTATATGCTTTGGGGCGAAGGGATTACCCAAGCAACAGTGCGGTTCAGCAATTGTTGTTCTTCCTGCTGTCTAGGAGGAGAATAAAGAAATACAGGAGTTGGGTTTGCATAGCACAGGGCACTTGCTGGTAAACTCAAAGGTTAGGTACTGGTAGGATAATGACTGTGGAGGGAAATGTAGCTGCCAGGCTCACAGCTGCCTTGAACTTTAGGGAATCAATCCTGAATTCCCACACTTGAGCAAAATGTCCACTGACTTCTGTGAAAGAAGTTTAGGGTTGGGCCAGAGAAGAAATCCTGCATTCCCTCTTCTGGCTAAAATCACCAGGAGACCTTCATGTCCAGGCTGGTCAGCCCCCCACTGTATGGCTAACGCCATTGGGTATGTCTGCAAAGCAGCTGGGATGCGCTTCCCAGCATGGGTAGGTAGACAGGTGCTAGCTCTGCTTGAGCTAGTGCACTAAAAACAGCAATGTGGAAGCGGCAGCACAATCCTGCCTGACCTCCTGCGTAGATACTCGGGTGGCCAGCCCAAGACACAACCCATGCCACTGTGGCCACACTGCGGTTTTTAGCATGCTAGCTTGAGCAGAACTACTGCTTGTCTATCTACACACATTGGGACGACTGGGGTGCACTCTCCCAGCTGCTGTGTAGACATGCCCTGCATCTCAACTTTAGGGAGTGAAGCTTGATAATACCATGATTGTTTCCTGGAGGCTACTTTTTCCCATTTTCTATTCAATGGGGGCTGTCGCTCATACAAATGCTTCTCCATTCCTATTAATGCCTTACTGTTCATTATTATTAATACTTAGATGACTGGTTGCTGCAATTTTAGGCTGGAATTTGGAATCCTCTGCTCCTCTTATTCTTAATAGATTTTACATTCACCACCTCCTCTGGCTGTTATTGCCTTCCTGCCTGTTAGCCATTATCTGTCTATTGTGTCATCACTTGGACCCCGCTTCTTTGCTCCAGCCTCGCAGCATGGGCAATTGGGTCACTTTTGCTTCCTGAGTTCCTCTCTTGGGTCCTTCCTTGCTCGGATTTTAATCGGTGAGGGAGCTGGGCAAAACAAGATGATCATTCTGAGACATTAAAATGTTCACCACTTTGGCATGCAAGTTCCACTGAAAGTCAGCAGGACGTGTGCTCCTAACTCTCTTAGACAGATTTTGAAAATCATCCCCCTAAGCCCTGATTCTGATCTCATGCTGGCATAAACCAGGAGTCAGTAGAGTTACACTGATTGTAAAACTGGGGTCAACAGATACAGAATAAGGATCTCCATTTGTTTCGTGAAATGACGTCAAAAACATGCAACATTTCAAATTCTTCATATTTGTCAAGACAAACTGATTTTCCTGTCCAAAGGAAAACTTCCGAAGTTGGGAAATTTTGCTTCGAAGAAGGACTGTTCTGATTGAAAATGGGCTTGATTTCTTAGGAGAATTGGGCTATTTTTCTAGTGGAAAAATGACGACAGTCCATGAAATGGGACCTTTTGGAAAAACTGAAATGAAACACACAAACCTAGGTTGATACGGGAGTTGAACTGCGTTCTGAATTGTGTTGCCAGCCTCTACCCGTTGCCTTCATTTGCTCAGACAGCCAAGATTCTGGGGCTGGACTGGATGCTCTTGCACTGCGCATTACTCCCCATGGCCCCTTTTGCTCTCCCCTGTTCTGTTCAGCACTTGTCTGCTTCTTTCTTTTATCATTCTGTTCCTTTCACCTTCTTTCCTCAAGTTGCCCTTGTGTTTGCCAGGGTTTTCCTTGGCCTGGAGGCTCAGTTACAGTGAGGTCACAGTGACACTCACGTTCAGGTCCTTGTCAGAGCCATGCAGAGGGGCGTCAGTGTAACGGAGAGTGTCAGACATTTCCATTGCTTCCCTCTGTTCCTTCTGTTTACCAGGACTGACACTGCCCTGCTCCTGCTCCCCGCCCTCCCCCCCCCGATAGGTGCAGGTTTATCTGACTGCTGCATGGGGGAACTGCTGTTCAGCCCCTGCCTCATTTTTTTTAATCTGGCACCTGCCTCTGGGGAGCTCCGTATTATGGCTCAGCTGCTGCCCTGCTCCTTCTGTATTCCTTCCACTTTGGGACCCTGCAGCTTGTGTTTGATTGGAATGGAGTTCTGTACCCCTTACTACCCCCTTCTCCTCCAAACCCACTTCTCCTCCTGCACCGAGGGGCCATTAAGTCTTGTCTGCCTGGGACACAGTCTCTGCGTCTGATGGTTTCTATTTGGTGTAATGTGCATCTTTTTCCCACCCCGTCTGCAGCTAAATTGACATTAGCATGGACTCCCTTAGGCTCAGGCCCACTTACTGATGTGTAACTTACACACCCTTGCCTCCGAGTCTAATGGAGTCTGTTAGTGTGACTTCCGCTCTGAGGGCATTAATAGGAGAAGGTGAGAAGGGATATGTTAAAGTAGGGCATCGTCCCACCCCTTTATGCTTTACCTTCTAACAATACCGCTGGGTTTAAGGTTTAAATTACCTTCACGAGTCAATTCCTGATCTCTGTCACAGTGGTAGAAATCTGATGTAACAACTTCAGCTGAACTACTCTGGGTTGACAGTGATGTAACAGAGATCATAATTTGGCTCCATTGGACTGCTTTGCACCCACTTAGGCTTAGTTATATCCCTTACACCATGGGTTTTCCAATACTATTTATTTATTTTATTATATAGTTCTCACATGCCCTGCAAATCTTCGTTCCTTTTCAGGAGGATGCCTGAGTATATTTGATCATCTACCTTGGGATTTCAACATAATACATCTTCCCTAGTCTACTCACTGGGGCTAATCCTGATGTCACTTGCACTGGTGTAAATCGGCAGTAGGCCCCCTGAAAACTGGAGTTTCGACAGTGTAAAACTGGCACGAGAGAACCAGGCCCAAAAGACTTTGGTGCGTGTGCAGCTAGCTACGCAGGTCCAAGTTCACAGGCATGCTCTTTAAGAAAGACATAAATCCCCACATCTATTCCACTAGGAAGCTGAATTCTAGTATTTCCACTCCCACTGCTGAGAATATTGCCATAATCCTTCCTCCATGGATGGCATCTGTGTTTTAAAGTCTTGGTAGTCAGAAAAAAGGGGAACGGAAGTCCAGAATAACCCGGTGACTGCATCACCTCAGAGGGGAGCCTGGAGGCTTTTTCTTTACTGTCCTCAAGGGAGTTTATATAAGAGCCTTCAGCTGGACAAATTCCACTTCCACCCCTTGGATCTAAATGGAGGTATCAGAAAGGCCAGGGGTGCTGTCATGGGGATTGGGTCGGAAGACTGTAGGCTTCTAGCAAATTCTGTGTTATGTGACCGATAGACAGATGGACACATCCCCTCCCACACACACCACCCTTTCTATACAGTATGTGGTGCATATGGGATACATTACAGCACCATGTAATAAAATGAAGAACCTGGTGCTAAATTGCACTCATCTCCTTTGCTTTCTACCCAGTAATTCATCTCCATTGGGACTTCCTCTAACGCAGGGTTTCTCAAACAGGGGTCGCCGCTTGTGTAGCGGATCACTGCTCCGGGCCAATGGGAGCTGCTGGAAGCAGCAGCCAGTAAGTCCCTCAGCCTGTGCTGCTTCCAGCAGCTCCCATTGGCCCGGAGCAGCGATCCGCGGCCAGTGGGAGCCGTGATCGGCTGGACCTGTGGACAGGGCAGGTAAACACACTGGCCTGGCCTGCCAGGGGCTTTCCCTACAGAAGCGGTGACCCCTGTTTGAGAAACCCTGCTCTAACTTTCCCAAAGCTGCAAACCAGAGTGGCCCTTTTCAAACCAAACCAAACCAACCCTCCACCTAAAAAAAACCGCAACAACCTGCCACAAAAATGTTTTCTTCCTTCCACCCACAAAGGTGTCCCCATGCTCATCCGGGCCTAAGGCTCAACATTCTGTCTTGTGTGTCGATAGCTCTCACGTCACATAACTGGACAGGTTCAATATCCCACGACCTGTTGGGGTTTGGAACTGGACTTTATATCATGAACTCCTTCAGTGGAGTTCCTCTGACCTACCACATTTAGTAAGAGTTGTTAACCTTGATTGTGGAGTAGAATAGAATAGTGCGATTACAGCGCAACTTTGTTGGCCATTGTTTTGGGCCCAAATCGAGTTATGTTTTGAAAAACATGCCTTTGCTTTAATGTGTTTTTTCAAGCTGGTTATTCCATAATTTAGCCATGTCCACACAGCCTGGACCAAACGGGTCTCCCACACAGCTGGGCTCCCCAGCTTTCCATAGTATCGATGGAGCCAGCGGTCCTCTCCTTTTGGTCTCTCTTTGGTCTCTCTCTCCAAGCTCTTAACCGTGTTTGAAACTGTTTTCCCAAACACGTAATGGCTGACACGCTTGCAACACGTTTTGACCACACTTCAACATAGTCACATGCTAGACATTTGCTAACACGCCTAGTCGATAGCCTGGCTTTTGCTTGCATTTAGGACAAATCCACATGCACACTGGGTCCTGAAGCTGGGCCAAAACCATGTCAACAACAGATATGTGGTAGCTAGCATAGCTCATTCACGGTGTAGACAGGTCCATAGTGTGTCTCTTCTCAGGCAAGAAGCCCCCTTGAGGCTGAGCGGCTGACGATAACGGGTTTCTTGCCTTTGAGTAGCATAGGCCAGATGTGGGCATGGCATGGCACTTTAAGGGTTAAGGAGGCTGCGTCCTTGGTGGCGTGCAATTTATGATCCCGTGAATCCTTTTTTAATTATTTTGCTGTGACAGAGGTGGAAATATCCAACTTCAAACGACTGGCTTTATTGATATGCTTCCATTTGTGCCTCTGTGGAAGAAGAATCCCATAAAAGCAATAAATTAGAAAACCCTTTTTCTCTTCAGAGAGAGACACTTTCTGTCTCTGTGTGTGAGGCCTTTCAGCACCACGGATGAGCTCTCAGTCTCTGTGAGCTGTGGTGAAAAGCCATTTATTCACTAACTACAAGGGCACTTTTATTTCTTCCCAAGAACAGTTGTAAAACACCTTTTCACTTTGGCTGATCTTTCTTTCCAGGCTTGGGCCACATGAGTTGCTTGCACTAAGTCTGGAGGGCTCTGTCTTGTCTGCATTCATTAACATTGGCTTAGCTGGCACATTGTGTTTAAGTTTGTTTTGTGTAGTTATTTGCTATATATGCGCCTAGACCAGTGGTTCCCAAACCGTGGTTCATGAACCCCTGGGGATTCATGAAATGTTACAGGGGGTTCTCAGGAAAAAAATCCCCAATGGTGGACAGAGCTGTCCCTAGGAACCCCCGGCAACACTGGGCCAGCAGCCCAGAGCCCCTGGACTTCCAAGAGCTAACCAGATCAAAGCAGCCTATCTATCATACTGAGGAGATTTAAACTTCAAGACTCCTTATAAGAAATGGAAAAGGAGGTGGATATTTTTTGCTATTTTTTAAATTAAATAGGCAACTAGTATTGTTTTTAAAATTATCATCAAGAACAAGTTTAAGCTTTGTTGTAACATGCGGTGTTTGCCCGCACCGCTCAAGACCTGAATGCTTGTGTAGGAGGAACTCGGAGTTGGCTTCTTAAATACCTTCATGCTATTTCACATCTGATACTTCTTGATGAAACATAGGAGCCTTGTCTTATAGCAGGCTTATTCAAAGTGATACAAGCTACAAAAGTGAGATCTTGGAAGAGTGTTGCCATTTTCATAATGTAATACAAATACTGTAATGATAAATAATAATAATAAATAGTGTGTAATAAGCATGTCATAAAAACAAAATTTATATTTCCAAGATCACTGCTTTTATTATTTATACTCCTGTGAAGGAGAAAATCCCTGGAAATATTCATTTTTAGGAGGGGGTTCGCGAGACTTGACATTTTAGTGAAAGGGGTTCACAGGCTGTTAAAGTTTGGGAACCACTGGCCTAGATGATAATCGGTAGGCACATTTTATAACAAGAAAAAAAGCTAAAACTACAATTAAATAATATTTCTGGAGATCAGCAGATCTGGGCCAATGTGGTGTTTGCTTGCCATTGCATATGTCCGGTTTTCACCACGTGGAAAGTAACAAAATCCATCTCCCATGAATACAGACAAAAATGAGCAATCCATCCTATTTTTTAATGTAAATGTTTACTTAGCTACCTGTGACAGAGCTGTACAGAGACATTCCTATGAGCACATGAACATGCATACATAAACACAGCATGCATTTGTGCATGCAGCCGAATTCAAACACACATTCACCTCTTACATATTTGGCCAGAGTCTGTGTGGATCTGTACCCTGTGCTGCACCACTGAAGTGCCACAGAGAGTAAAACTGTGCAGGGTTTTACTGCACAAAACCACCCACATAGTTTCACATCCTTGAACTGACGGAGAGATCAATATAGCTAAAATTATAGAATCAGGCCCGATTTTCAGAAGTGCTGAGCACAAGCAACTCCAGCTGACGTCAATGGAGCTCTCATTCATCTGTGAGTGTTAGTACTGCTCTCCCATGCAGAGTATGGGCCTGATCCTACAGCCCTTACTCTTGTGAGTTTAATTGGACTACCCATAAAAGCAAGGGATGTGCGCTCCATAACCTCTCCCTTTTGCCATCCACTGCCATCCTTCTAATATACGTTTGCTATTTCAGTAGCACTCACTTAGCGTGGGATTTCTCCGATAATATCTTACACACACGTTAAAACAAAGTTTCGGTTGTGATGGAAATTGATAAACCCAAGAACGCCACCCTTAACTCAGCGATATCAAAGGCACTGTGAGCAGCATGGTCTGTACAGTGCACGAGGTGCCCCAAGTCCCCGTGGTCGATGAGACTAAAGCAGCAAAGGAGAAGTTATGCTGCCTGGTGTCAGTGTGTAATATGAAGCCATCAATCTGGGGCCTGGATTACAGCGAAACGAATGTGGCTCTAGTTTTTTATTTAGTCCTGGTGAAGGTGGCAGCACTGGGAGGGGAAGTCTTCTGTCACAAAGACCTCAGACAGCAGGAGTGCAGGTTCCCACAACAAACAGGATTCAATCCTGGCCTGTCGGGACCTGCTCTAAGGGTGAGAGACAATTTGTCCCCATGTCTGTTCAGTCCTTGGTTTCTCTATTGAGATTGCCCAAAAGGGTGTCAATTCCGGCCAGCGGTGATGGTGCTTTTTGTGATATGCACTAAAGGAAAAGGCAGACTGTGCGAACGAATCCAATGGTCACCTTTCCAGGCTTGAGCCTGAGCTCTGATCTCCCCATTTCTGCCCCTGGAATGAGAGTGAAATTTCCCAATGGATACAAATCACGTTTGTGCAAAAGTGAATTGTCAACATTTTCACAATGAAATTTTTGTTTTAATAAAAGAGAAGTGACAATTGATTCACTTTGCAAGTGGCCTGCTACTCTGCAAAATGTCTGGTGTTTTCATGGCATGATATGTTTTTTTCATAACATTGAGACCACCAACTCATTTCACAAAGGCCACCAAG
Organism: Mauremys mutica; assembly: GCF_020497125.1. NCBI lineage: Eukaryota > Metazoa > Chordata > Testudines > Geoemydidae > Mauremys > Mauremys mutica. The sequence goes on along the minus strand of NC_059082.1, from coordinate 74,171,047 downwards.
CAGCTGGCAGGTGATAATGACTTTCACTCACCACCAACCTGGCCCAGATTTGAAACAATGACCTAGAGATGAAAGGATCCGTATTCCATTACTAGTCTCTTGAGCCACCCAATAAACTGAAATTAAGGGCCTGCTTCTCCTCTCACTCACACCAGCATAAATCAGGAATATCTTCATATGCAGTCACAGGAGTTACACATGTGTAAAGCTAGTGTAAATGAAAGGAGAACCAGTCACTGAGTACTTACCTGCACTAGGTCTAATCCTGCTCCCATTGATGTAAATGGGAGTTTTGCTATTGGTTTACATGGATGTTGGATCAGGCCTAGTGTGATTAAACATTCAACATCTGTGCTACTGTGAAGATGCTTTTCTGTAGTAAGCTCATTTACCCAGAAGTTGTTTCTCCTGTAGTTACTGGGTTTGATTCTGATTTCACTAAGCCTGGTAAAAATCCAGAATAACTCTGTTGTCATCCATAGAGTTATTCCAGATTAGCACCAGGATCAGAGAGTGGCCAGCAGATGACAAAATTTAATGGCCCTGTTAAGACGAGATCTATACAAAAGGTCAGTAATATTGGTTGATCCCATCTACACTGCCAAGACCCAACCAAACAACATGATTGAGACACTATTGTGTTATAATTCCTTGTCATGGTACCATCTATTGTGCAAAGCGATACTAAATGTTCTCTGTTTGAAGTAGCCTATGAGCTATTTTATTGGCAAAGAACAAAGATCCATCTAGCCCAGCACTGGCCAGCATTAGAAGTTTCTATTCTACAGCATGTTCATAAAGCTTCCAGGCTTATCATATGTTACAGTGCATCATGGGAAGAGGGGGACACAAAGACCATTCTGGATTAGTGATGCTCATTGCTGGCTACTGAAGAGGTGGAGAAGAAGGGAGCAAAACAGGAATATACCCTGGCTATTCTTGGGAAACTTTCTGGGTCTATTCTCTATGGAATTGTTGGGATTGAATTTGTGACCTGAACATCTGTCTGGCTAGCCCAGCATTTTGGGAGCCCATGAAAGGTGGTTTTAATGCAGTATCCAGAAAGCCATTTTTCTAAATCGGTAGCTAACCATTCTCATTGTTTCACCTCCCATTAGGTAACACCAGTTGCCCTGTGTTGTGCTACAAGGCTCAGTTTTATGTAGCCTACGGGGATATAATCCTATAAAAAGTGGTACATCTCTCCAGACCCTCTTTTATAGCAAGCGCCATTGAAAGATAAAAAGGCCCAAAGCAGAGCCCTAAAGCTGACCCCCCAGACTTTGGGGTGGTTTGGGTCTGTTCCTTCATGCGGTGCTCAGGACCATCTCCAGGTGCTATCGTTTTCAGAAATAGATTCTACTTTCAAAGGTTTGTTGTTGCTGTTTGTTTTTTTGAAGGTTCCTGGTATTTGGTTAACTCAGGGCGGTGCCTCTGCCTGGTTTTGGAATGAGGACTTTTGTGTGTTCAGTGAACGGGATGCATTGTGGCAACAGAGATTTTGAGCAATTGATACTCTGCTGTACCACTAGTCAAACACATGACCACCATCAAACTCAGAGGTGTCCAGTTCATCTACTCATGATATACTCCCAGCCAGGAGACTCTGATGACATCCTAAATTGTCTAAACACACAGGGTGATGTCTTCCCATTGCCTCTTAGACTCCCCTTTAGTTAGCTGGATTCCTGCCCTTCCACACTGGTACTGCTAGAAGGAAAAGGTCTGTTTTTGTTTGCTTGCTGGCATGTCATTGATAGCTGGGGAGCTACACTGAACACCTGGCATTTGCCTGTATTTTTTCAGGTAAAACCCGGTGACAGCAGAAGGTGTAGGGGCAGGATCTGTTTGTGAATGCTCTGTGTTTCCCTTTCATCCAGAGAACACTGGAGTTATTGGCCCCATCGTGTCAGCATTTCCGAGTCTGTGTCATCATTTTGCGCCTCCCCCTATAAAAGACAAAGTACCGTAGCATACTGCAATAATACTCCAAGCCACCACAGCTCATAAGAGAAACGCTGCAGTGTCTTAGGCAATTACGGTAGTATACGGTAGAATTTTTCATAATGGTCTTTCGCTGCTGGTCAGTCCCGTCACTAAAAGGTCAAGGTGTCATTGGTTAGGTCAGGCCAGGTCACAGAAAGATATAAATGTCTGACATTTCATTGGCCTTCCTAGCACATATCCACCTCTGACCTGGGGATCCCTATCCCACTAGGGGGCACCAAGGGTCGATTTTCCCTCTGATCCTGTTAGTTTCTGCTCTTTATTTGAGTTTCTCCTTGCCTTTCGCTCTCCCTCCTCTTTGCTGGCCAGCTCAGACTGTTTAAATTGGAAATTATTTGTATTACTGTCTGTAAATAATAGATGAGGGAGTGAGGTGGAGTTGGTGTCCCTTCCATAAACTCCTCCTCACTTTAATTAGTGCGAAGCAGCCTGGTGAGAATGCGAGCTGCCTTGATGCTGGTAATTAAAATTGAAACCACTGAAAAGCTGCTCTATTTTTTATCAGAGCTGCTGTTCGGAGCCGAGAGCCTGCGGACGGCTCTGCAGTAAAGAGTGATAATGAAGGTGTGAATTCCCGGGGGGAGGAGGGGCAGCTGCAGCAATGGCTGAACTTACACCAGATGAAAATGCAGGAGCAATTAGAGGTGGCTATGTACAAGCTGGGCATCAGAGATTAGTTGGCACCTTGGGAACACGGCAGGAAGGGACAGGGAGGAGGAGTTTGGGGGTTATTTTTAATAAAAAAAAGTGGGGGGAACAGTGACTGGCAACTTAAAGGCAAACATCCAGTTTTCCTGTAGGGCTGCCTCTGGCCTGCAGGAGCCAGGGTCGTCGTGGGGTCCGTGATGTGGCGCATGCAAGGAGGAACCATGGAAGACAAGACTCCCAAGGGAACCTCTCCGCTTGGGAGCTGCAGGAACAATGGAATTGTTCCACATGGGTTTCTAAGCAGAATCTTGGGTTTCATTGGCTGGGAAACATCTTCCCCTGCATGCGTTCCTTGGTGCGTTTGTTCCAGGTAGAACGTACGTTCCTCGTGGCTGGACCTGGTTTCTTAACCTCTCCGGGCTACGTGCACGTGCGGCTCTCTGTGGATCTGATCCACAGCCTGTCGAAGTCAATGGGAGTCTTTCTTTTAACTTCAGTGGGCTTTGGATCAGGCCTTCTTGCTACTAAATAACAATAATAGTGGGGCTAGTAGAGAGATCACAGAAGTGAAAGTGAAAGGGGTGGGTGGGGGGAGAGAAGGCTCCTATTACAAGTTCGCTAATAAGGAGTGTGAGAAGAGACATTCAAAGTGATCATGCACATCATTATTAATTGCTTCCTGCCCTGGTGCATTCATCCCAGTGTGGACTTCAAAAAGGACATGCTTGTCTCTGTTCTGCAGTAGGGAAAACATTGGCTAATATTATGCTCTCAGTCAGATCTATGACTGTGCGCCCTCCTGCCTACCTTAGTATGCTACCGCCTCCTCAAGAGAAGTAGTTCACTGTAGAAAAAGAACATCCTGTAAATAGGCTGATTCCAGAATAAGGGAACAAGTCCCTTCTCCATACCACTGTTAAATGCTTATTGACCCGGCTACCAGAAAAAAGCTTTGTTACAGGATACACCATAAGTATAATAGGGTTCCTTCCTGGACACACTGAAATTGTGAAATTATCTTAATTCAAGTGGAAGAGAAGTTATGGAGAAAGGAGGTTAAGCAGATTATGAATAAATGGTTAAGCTTAAAGTTAGACTTTTCCCTCCTGTTTTTTGCATCATCTGAGTAGGTGCCAGTTATCGCTGTATTGCGGTATCTTACCTCTGTGGTTATGAGAACTCACTTTCCATTGTAACATCAGTTTTAGAGCTTGTGAAAATGCACAATTTCTATTTTGTGAGAAATTCTCGCAGTTCAAAATTTCCTTTCATCCTGAATCGGAACAAAAAGTTGAAATTTTGAAATTTCCTGTGATACAAAAAGTATTGAAATGACTGTGTCGCATTTTATTTTAAATATAACAGTTGAAATGATAAAGTCAAAACGAAGCACTTTGACCTTACCGAAATGAAATGTTTCAATAATTTGTCATAGAAAATTTTGACAAAATTGACAAATTCTTCCAAAACATTTTGATTTCAGCATTTTCTGTCAGGAAATTTTCAACTAGCTCTGCTCAGCTTTAATCCCTTCCCTACAAACATTAATTTCCTTTACAATAAAGGCTTTGCACTTTCATTGTCTCACAAGGAAAGAATGTTTGGGGATGGCTAAGGGTAATTGAATGAGGTGTTATGTTATACTTTTAACATAAAAGTCAAAATTATATTTGGTTTTGTTTATTTAAATATATCCTCGTACACAGCTTGGTCTAGAAACTCCAAATGTAGCCATTGCTCTGAGTGATGACCAGCATTATAGAATATTATTTGAATCTTAGTTATTCATATTTTAGTGATTTGCTGTGGTTTTGAACCTGTGAGAAATCTTTAAAGTAGGCCCCTTGGAGAGACTTTATAAGCTCTACAGGGTCCCAGGCAGTTTATAAACTCTGGAGGGTCACAGGTTTGGGCTCATGAAGGGCTTATAAACCCTGCAGAATTCTGTATTTTACTTTTTTTCCCAGTAACACAATCAGTTTTATTGTAATATAAAATGAGTAGACCTCAAACTTTTGTAAAGTATTGTATCTTTTGTCAACATTACTTTTCCACATGGAGTGTTCTGTTTGTTAAACCATCAGCTATTGGGCATGGTGTGAAAATTTGATCAAGCTGACTTAAAAACCGTAAGAAAGGTTCGTCAAGACAGCGGAACATGTACTTGCTTTATAAGCTGATCAATAATTAAGGAAGATCAGACTTATTTGTGAGTCATCTTCTGTGCAAATATGTAGGACAATGAAGTTTATTTTATTTTTTTCAGAAAGAACTTTTTCAAGAAAATGTAACACTTAAACAAGTTAGAAAGTATTATAAATAACTTGTTAGAAGTAATTTGTTGGAGTTAGACAGTTCAGTCTTCCTGAACAATAGTTTAGTTGGGGAGGAGGGATAGCTCAGTGGTTTGAGCATTAGCCTCCCCAACCCAGCATTGTGAGCTCAATCCTTCAGGAGGCCATTTAGGGAACTGCAGTAAAATTCTGTCTGGGGATTGGTCCTGCTTTGAGCAGGGGGTTGAACTAGATGATCTCCTGATGTCCCTTCCAACCCTGATATTCTATGACTCCATGAATAATAACACATAGTTTACCACTTGTAGGTTAGATAATGAGTAACAGAAAACTCTGAAACATAGTAAGCAGAACTGGTCAGAAAACAAGGATCTTTTCCAGTGAAAATTTTGACTTTCCATAGGAAAACTGAAAAAAAAATATCAGTTTTCAGCTGAGAACGTCTTGGGGTTGGGGTTGTCTGATGAAAAATCGGAAGTTTTCAAGAAAAGTCAGACACTTTTAGTGAAATTTTTTGTGTAGTCAAAATCACAATGTTTTTATTTTAAAAAAAAGTTTATATGGAAGATTTTCAACCAGTGAGGTCAGTATCATCCATCCAGATTTTTGTATTAACACCTATCACTATAATATCTGGGCACCTAAAACTCACCTTGTTGCCCTCTTTTGGAGGGAAGAGCATCTTGTTGCTAGCCCGGTGTCCTCTGGGAGAAAGAAATGCCTGCTAGTCAGCCACTGCTCCCTTGAAGGAGAGCACAATGCCTCAGCATAACCCTCTCTGCCCAGCGTGTTCCCTTCCAGGAGTGAGGGAACCATCTCAGACTTGGAAGAAAGCAATTTGAATTTGACGTGAAGTTGTTACTAATATAATGTTTATCCAATAACAAGGACTTTTGCAAAACCCTTACCTTTTCGTGAGCCTCAGGTAACACTGTCAATTCATAATTGCTATGATCCCTTTATCCTGTGATTTAATAAATAATTTACCTAAATTATTAAAAATGAAAATTTCAACATTATTAAAAATTAACCAGGTTAAATGAGGAAACAGTAAATAGAGCAGGGCTCTTCGGGCATGACAGGAGTTCGTAGGTTTTATTGTCTTTTTCTCAAGCACAGAGAATACATCTCTCTTTCTCTCTCCCTTCCTCCTCTCTCTCATTGTTTTCCTCTGTCTTTCACAAACTCCATTTCTCTTTTCCCCATCCCTTCATCCCTCTCTTTTTCTGTCAGTCTTCTCTCTCCTATTCTTTCTTCTTCTCTTTCACTGTGCTCTTGCTTGTCTCGTACATCCCCTCTTCTCTACACGCACTTTCTCTCTCTCTCTTTTTCTCCTTCTGTTTTTGCTGTCACTCCATTTCTCTCCCCCTCTTCTCACATATTAGCCCCTCTGTCCCTGTGCTGTGAGTGTGACATTATCAGAGATGATACACTTTGCTAGTAATTAAATTGTTCTACTCAGCATCAAGCCGCACGCACATGTATCACATGAAGCCTCGTAGGATCTTTTAGTGCTTTCTCACCTTGATTCCATGCACACCACTCCCATTTGATGTCAATGGGACACAGATCTAGGGGAACACATGGTCTCCAAAGAACAGATCATTTGTCAGTACTTCAGGAGGTGAACAGCTTCTATTCATACAAAATTCATTAAAATCTGCTGCTCTTAATGGAACATGGCTCTATCATTTTTAATCGAAACATTCAGTTTCACCAAAGTGAGATACTCCATCTTTCCTGCTGTAACTCTTGCCAGATCTTTTGTTCCTCCCCCCCGTCCCCCCCCCAATTATCTCTAAACTACTCCTGCTGCTGCCTTGTGGGCAGCATTCCCTATTCACTTAAATACTGGGGGTCGGTTCCCTTTCTTTCATAAAGAACCTGAAATCTCTGCTTAACCGAAGAGTCTCCCAGCACATTGTGTCCCTTCTTCCCTTTCCAAACCAGCTTTGACAGTGGGAAACATGGGGAATGATCATTCATCCACACGGCTCTGACATTTTCCTCTGTCTCTGAGCCCAGGTTTCCAACTTAGACCTCAAGGTAAGTGACTGGAATTTTCCAATAGACCTAAAATAATAAGGCACCCAGCTCCCATTTAATTTCGGTAGGAGTTTGGGCCCTTTGACTGTCCCAGCTGGAAAGTCCATTGTCACTCTGGGTGTACAAATCATCATTTAGGCATCTACAGTTAGTATCTGGGCACCTAATTGCCCATTTGGGCTTTTCTGTATATTAATCTAAGGAAGATCCTCTTCTTTCCTCTGGGTGCTATAATAACATTATTATTGTCCCTTTCCTGCCTAAAGACCCCAAAACTAATAGGACAACTTTTTATAATTCAGGCAAGCAAGATTTAGCACTGCAGACAGGAAACATCTCTTCCTACCCACCGTGGAATGCAGCTGTTTGACAGCGTACAACTGTGCTGCCTCTGGGTTTAGGACAGGAAGTGAAGAAAAATCCTGTATCCAGTTGAAACTGCATGGGGCATCTAGGTATTTATTCCTGGATAAATTCCAGCCGGACCCGGGGACTAGGACTTCTGTTCGTGCATAGCATTTTGACTATTTTATTTTCACTTTATTTTTAACAGTCTTTTTTCCTAAGATGTTCACTGCTGGTTAAAGCCCACAGGATACAATCAACGTAGGTGGACACGGATAAACTCAGGCAGTGGTGAGATCGAGAGCTTATAAAACAAGGGAACTCTGTCCTTGGGAACTTGGTGATTATTGACTTCACTGTCACATGGCAAGGTCCCTCTCTAACACGGACAGGGCTGGTATCTGAATGACTCTGGATTTTAACCACAATTAAAGAGCTAATCAAGGTCAGCAGCTCCTTTCAAACACAATTTAGTACAAAATCCTAATGCAGGAATTACACAAATTGATATTGTCAATATAATGGATTCAAAGCAATTGTACTAAACAAGGTTGTATCAAGTCTGTGCTCTGTGTTAGGTGAGGGCTAATTCTGTCTAGCAGCAGTGGAAGTGAACTGAAAAACAGATACATCAAGCCTTCAAGATTTGGATTCATTACTAAGGCACTTGGTACACATTTCAATTCAAAGAATTCATTAGGAAAAAAACAGTAAACTTCCAGGGGGTTGTTCAATCAACAGGACAAAACATGTAGCACAAACACTCCCCCACCCCCCAGTGTGTTGGCATAACATACAGGGAATGTGTGTGTGAACGGGGTGGGCTAATCCTGACAGGTGCTGGGCATGGGGAATAGATCAGCATGCCAACCCCTGGACGGAGATGTGTGGTGACAAAAGAGATCTGATCTGCAGGACTAACCTCCATCATGAAGATCTGCCTTTGTTACCGTATAAGATCAGAGAGCAAACTTGGCTACAGTATATTGCAGTAACGTTGTAATGATCGTACTTCAATCTGCCATAGATTTCCAGTGAGGCTCTTACGGCACTTTACAAACAACACTAATTGACTAAACGCCACCCCTCCCATGAGGTGAGCGTTACCATCTCCATTTTACAGATGGAAAACTGAGGCAGAATGAGATTTAACGACTCGCCCACAGTCCATCAGCTGTACTATTTGCCCCCTTGTTTTCATCTCAGCATCTCAACTGCCAATAGACTCCACCTCACTGGGGAGTCCAGGGTGGGCTTTGTTTGTTTCTCTAGTGGGTTGGTTTCTAATAGATCATTTAAGGCGTCTTACGAATTTGCCAGGGGGAAAGCATTATTCCGGGAGTAAAGAAGAACGAGATGTGGGGGGGATCAGGAAGTATGGAGCGTCGCTTCTCAGAAATAGAGCACCCATGTCACACCACACAGTGGTGTCACACTTTGGATGTATAACCTCAGCTCTGTTCAGGAACCTGTCAGAGAGTCCACTGAGACACAGGCTTATCCTGCTGGTCTTTGGGACAATGGAAGCCTCATACAATGAGCAAAGCTATTTGTCTGGGGGCAGAGCAAAGACAGTTTCCATCTCTTGTTAGGCTTCTCCTTTCCGTGGTTATTATTCTTTTGTTACTATGGTAGCACGCTAAGGCCCCAGTCAAGAGTGCAATCCCATTGTGCTTGGTGCTGTACGAGCACAGAGAAGAGACTCTCTCTGCCATGCAGGGCTTATGATCTAAAGGCACAAGCAGGCCAAGGGCAGGGGGTGGGGAAACAACACACAAGCACATGAGCTTGGTGAAGAATTGTCCCAGCCTTGGCATTTGGATGTGGTGCTGTTGGTCCCTTTTCCCTGCACAAACAGCAGGTGATGAGATGTTTAGCTCACAACCGCTGAACCTTGTCGCCAAAAGATTCTTCTCAGCTTTGCATGCGTTGGCTGATCCCCTCCTTTCCCCCTTCATTTCACCTTTTGACTCCTCTCTCTTCCGGGGGAATGTGTGAGACAACCCCCGGGGCTGGCCGTGGAGAGCGGGAGGATGGGAAACCTTTCCGGGGGTCCGTGTGAAATGGGAACATTAAGGTGGCAGCGGTGGAGGTTTGTCGGGGGTTGGGCAGGGGAGTGGAAGCCAAGCAAGGAGAGAGGAAAGCCCCATTGATTGATTATTAGGCACTGTCAAAGTTTCAGCAGAGTGGAAAACTTGTAGGTTGGAGTGAGTAGTAATCCATGAAAAATCACCTCTTCCTTTTCCTGTTCATGGCAGGGCAGCGTGTCCAGATCAAAGCAGCACATTGCTGCTCAGCCTCAATCACACGATTTATGAGGCACTGGGGCACCAGCCCATTAGCGGCCCTGGTAATTCATTCCAGGGGCAGCAGGAGGTGTAAATTTCCTCTCCTCCAAGCTTCCACATTGACCTAATTGTGCCCAAATTGCTGGGCCTGAAAAGCCCACCTGAGCTGGGTCAGAGGAGAGGAGAGGCAGAAGAGGTGTGGCATGAAACAAAAACAGCTGAGGAGACTCACCAGAGGCAGTGAGGATGGGTGGGAGGTGCATGTGGCAGGTAGCCGTGCCTGACCAGAGCCAGTGGGGATGGGTGGGAGATGCACATGGTGGGTAATTGTGCCTGACCGAGGCAGTGGGGATGGTGTGTGGAGGAGGCAGCTATGCCTGACTTTTTTTAATTTGCTCCCATTTAAATTGATGGCAAAACTCCGATTGAGACCCTTGAGATTTCTCATGTTCCTGATTGTCTTGCTTATTTCCCTAGGGATCAGATTTGGTTACAGCCTGTTGAAAATTTCCCAGTGAAAACCTTTTTTTTCACTGGAAACTGGCCTTTTAAAGGAAAACTTCTGCTGAAATTGGTTGTTTCATTTGACATTTTCTGGGTTTTTTTCAATGGGAAACCCGAATATTGTTCTGCTGTTGAAAAATGTTTACTGGAAACAGAAAATGGATTCATTTTTTGCACTGAGAAACCAGAAAATTTCTGTGAAAAATGTCCCCCTCCCACCCAAAATGAAAAAGAATCTGTCTAAATGTTTCATGAAAATATTTATCACTTTCCGTCTGGCTCTTCTTAGGTTATGTTCGATGCAGGGGTCATGGAAGCATGCGGACAGGCTGGTGGGCTGAAAGACCTCTTGCTGGAATCACTACGGGGCAGTACAAAGAGCTCTAGGGGAGTGAAGAAGAAAGACACCAACTACCTGCCCTAAAAGAAATGAGCATCGTTCGAGAAACAGGCAGCAACAGTTAGCTAAAGGGTAACCAGAAGGGGTGAAAGGAGAGCGAGTAAAGTGCAAGTTGGGGGGGAAAGCTCATTGTTAAAGAAATGCAATGAAAGTCAATGGGATTTAGGCTTCTCAGTGACGTAGGCCCAGATGCTCAAAGCTATTTAGTAGTGTTGCTGAAAGAGATCTGGGGATTATGGTGGATCGCAACTTGAATAGGAGTCAACAATGTGATGCAGTTGCAAAAAAGGCAAATATCACTCTGGGCCACATTAACAGGAATGTCTTGTGCAAGACACAAGAGGTAACTGTCCCGCTCTACTTGGCCCTGGCGAGGCCTCCGCTGGAGTATTGTGTCCAGTTCTGGGCACCACACTTCAGAAAAGATGTGGGTAACTGGTGGGAGTCCAGAGGAGAGCCACAAAAATGATAAAAGGTTTAGAGAACCTGACCGGTGAGGAAAGGTTAAAAAAACTGGGTGTGTTTAGTCTTGAGAAAAGAAGACCGAGGGGGACTTGATAACAGTCTTCCAATATGTTAAGGGCTGTTATAAAGAGGGAGGATAGTGATCAGTTGTTCTCCATGTCCACTGAAGGTAGGACAAGAAGTAATGGGCTTAATCTGCGGCAAGGGAGAGTCTGGTTAGATATGAGAAAAATCTTTCTCCCTGTGAGAGTAGTTAAATTCTGGAATAGGATTCCAAAGGAGGTTGTGGAATCGCCACCATTACAGGCTTTTAAGGATGGTTGAACAAAGATCTGTCAGGGATGGTCCAGGTGTATTTGGCCTGCCTCAGCATCAGGGCCTGGACTTGAGGACCTCTCGAGGTCCATTCCATCTCTACATTTCTATGACTCTATGTAGGCACCTAGCCCATTGATTTGAGAGTTAGGCACCTAAATACCTTCAGGATCTGGACCTTAAACACTTTTGAAAATTGTACCTCTGGTTAAGAGAACAAAGCAGAGAGAGATTTAAAGATCCCAGTAAGTGTTTTCACAAGAAGGGAAAATGAAGGGTTAGGACTCCTAAGACAAAGATCCTAACTGACTGGAGAAGCAGAATTCAGCACCAGAAGCCACCTCCCCAGTGCCTGACATCCTGGGAAGATGCACCAGGAGGAGGAGAGAAAGCTTTTGTTTCTGCTAAAAATTTTAGTGGGGAGCATCTTGACTCTTGGACTTTGCAGCCTAAATTGCTCGAATCAATTTCAAACTGACACAAAAGTTTGGAAGCATTTGGTTCACACCCATCTCTCATAGCACATGACTCCACCTCTGCAAGTCAGAAGAGAAGGAGTTGGGCAGAGGGAAAACCAGGAGTAACACACTAATATACAATACAGCTAAGAGGACAAAGCTGAGTAATAATACCTTAAAACTTTCTGCAGAGTACAGAACATAAGCCCAGTGTGGGATATGAGCAGAACTCACACCAGATCTTGCAACAGGTGTAACAATCATGGGGACCACTATCCGTTTAGCACTAAGGTGTTTGAATCACAACTAGACACAGTTTTGGAGGAGGCAGGAGACCAGGACGTAAAGGAAGCCTTATCTAGATTTATTTTTGAGGGGTTAGCTGGGAATTAAGATAATACTTTAGAAATGGGTGGTTATTTTCTGGATTTATATAAGGAAAGGCTGACTGGACAAGATGGTCTTCTCCTGGTGAAATACTAAAAATAAAAGTTTGTCCCATAAGTGCAGGTACCCTGTTGCCCTGATCGGCATCCCAGAACCACCCTTAAGGATTGGCAAACAAAAGGAGAGGGGGCCAAAGCAGTAAAGTTCATACCCAAATCTGGATCCATAGCCAAACTTTCCCTAGCTTCAGGGGTGTTTGGATCAGGATGGGGTTAGTTTGCCCGTTGTAGTGATAGGGCCAGTAGTGAAGTTCAGATACTGATCAGAGCTTTCTTAGAGTTAAGGCACAGTCTGATCCAGAGCTCTGATTTGGGCCCGTATTTATCTAGAAGCTTTCAACTATGAAGCTCAATAAACATCCAAAGGCTCTTAATCGCTCTGGAATGGCCCTTAGAGGACAGAGACATTATGAAGACATCCATTCTCCGAAGATAGGAGAGCCAAGTTCATCTGGGGAATCTATCCCAGTTTCAAAGCACAGCAGGGCGCCTATTCAGTGCAGCTCTTTGGATACTTCCCATCGCTTTCCTGGATGAACTAAAATCATTGTGTGCATAACTCCTCATAAAATCTCAGCTGAGAACCTGCGCCTCGTTAATGAGCTGGAGGCAAGAGGTTATATCAAAGCCAGGGGGTCAGATCCTAAACAGAATCTCTTAGGAAACATGACCTCTGGACTTCTGGAAACTGTGGTGACTTTTACCATGAAAAATAAAAGGGATGCAACTGGCTGATCACTTTCAGAGCACTGGGGCACCTGGTGTGAAACCTGCAAGCTGAAAAGAGGCAGACGTACAGGAGAGCAGGAGAACTATCCCATTATGCAAAAACACGGGTGCAAATCAGCACGCGGCCAAGTTGTTTCAGCATCACAGCTCCTTTCCAAGAATATATATGACTTTAAAATAAGCACCCATCCAAATGATGCCATGGGATGTGTGAAGGAAGCATGTTGTATAATCCAGTCAGCCCCGGCCCCCCATGCTATCCCTTCTAATTTTTTTTAGCCAAATATTGTGAACTTTCCTACACCAGCCCAGGTTGGTGGACCTGCTGGTCTGTCTAGCCAGGTAGCCTTTTAAAAGCATCAACTCCTGTTAGTGGTAGGGAAGATCCCTCCACACCAGAGGAAATGGAGAAGGAAGAGGGAAGCCCAGGGACTTTCTCTGTGTGCTTCATTGTTAATGTTTATGGTCCTTGTTTGTGATAGAGATTCTCAGCTCAGAAGGCCCCCACTGTGTGTCTGTGCATGCCTCCCCTATGATGGTCCCTCTCATGTCTCCCTCTCTGCCTCTCCTCATGTCTGTTTCTCTCTCTCTCCCCACCCCGGCCTTGCTATTTCCCTTCCCTGTAGGGAGCACAGGAGCTAGTTCAGCCCAGTGTGGGATTCCAGCAGACTGGTGCCCTGACACACGCACACATTCACAAGGAACAAAATACAAACAAGGCGCCTGGATTGAGCTGGTTCTCACTTGACTGCTCTCCTCTCCCTGACGTTATGTTCCATCAGCTCACCTCGGTGGCCCTAAAACAATTAGGAGGTTTGAAGTTTCACACGCCCCAGCAGATATGGACCGGACAACTCATCTGTTATTGCAGCACCAGTGCACAATGCTTTGTAATGCCAGGCAAATGATGTGGGGAGATCATGAACTTGGTGACCCCCCCCTTAACCTTCTGCTCATGGCGAGACGAGGGTCATCCCCAATATCCGGCATGGCTGCTGCCTTGGGTCAGGTGAAAGTCTATTTCAATTGGGTGGAGGGAATCCAAACATCCTGACCAGTGCCCCTCCCCTGCCAATTTGAGCATTAAACTTTAATCCCAGGACTTTCATTCACCCATCTGTGAAGCTGATTAGGGATTCACAATTTCAGTCCAGTGATGCACAATCAGGCCCCAAACCAGCTCTTGTCTCTTGGCCATCTCCCTGGGCTTTGTTTCCCATTAGAAACTTCATAGGTACTTTCTGTCTGTATCCCAGTGTCCGATCCTCTCTGAACTGGTAGAGTGGCCGGAAGGGGAGTGCATGGCACTCAGATAGTGCCAGAATCCAATGCTCTGAGAACTCTACTCAGATAGGACCAGTGCATCTGCCTACCGGCCGCATTGCTGTTTACTCCCATCCCTTGAACAAACATCTCTTCAAAGTTAGCAAGTTCCTTGTCCTGGAGGCGGAATGGCCTCTGGCACCTGGAGAATTCCTCGGAGCCAACTTGGCAGTGAGGCCGCAGCCTGCCCTCTACATTCGTGGGATCATTTTGCAGGCCCCTTTTTTATTATAAACAAAACTTTGGCCCAGGCTCTGTAACCATGGAACCTTGTGGGATTTAGTCATATTATCTTGGCATTGTTAGTTACAGTCCACAGCAGTTTCATTTGGCTCCTGACTCAGCTCTGCCCCTCATCTCTATATTAGGTTGTGTTTTCGCTTCCCCGCTCCTGTCCCTGCGTTGTTCTGTCCCCTCCCCTCTCCAGTCCATGGACGGCCCTGTGCTGCTTCTTCCCTTCTCCTCTGTGCCGGCACGTCTCCTCTGTCTCTTTTCTTGTCTTATCCTTGTTCTGCTCTGACATTTCCATTCTCTGGGCTCCTTCACTGCCCTGGTCTTGATGTCTCCTCCCTTGACCTGTCCTGTCCTATCCTGCTTCCTTCCTTGTCCTCCAGTCTCCACTTGCTGGTCTCACCCTGAATTTCCCTCTTCAGTCTCCTTCCCTGGCCCTGATCCCACCCCTGTCCTATCTTCTAATCTAGACCCATTTCACTACCAGTTCCTCATTACAAATTGGTTGTTCCTTGGCACAGTCTGATGGTTCCATCCCCCCCTTTCCCCCTACACACACACTCCTCTATCTCCCTGCCATCCGATGACAGGGAGTCTGAGTGATTAGTGGATGATGAAGTAGCAGCTCATCTTTAACAGAGAGACCTGGGGAACCTGGGAGCTGCCATGAGCAGAGACAACTCAGAGAGTGAGGTGGTAAATCAGAGCCCTCCACTGGGTCACTGCTACCTCTGAGCAGGGGGAGATGAGGCCGGTAAAAGTGCAACAACCCAAGCATGACAAACGGAGGCCGGGAAGCTTTGCACCTTGGGAAGTGGGGTCACAAGAATCAGTTGCTTCCTGTTCAGCAAGAAGGGGTCTAAAGCACAAGGAACCAAATGCAGGGTGTGTCAAAGGCCTGGTGCAGAGTGGTGCTTGCTGGTAGTCTCTTCACCACAACACTGTACAGCTAATGCTTTGCAAAGCCTGGCCCGGTAAGGGTATCCCAGTTAGTTGCAGGGAGATACTGCCATTCTCCGCAGTCAGCAGAGATCTGCTGTCAGGTCATTCCAACCTGGTAAGAGTGCCCCCTCCTGGTACCAAGGAAACATTGCAACTCCCCACATGCTGCCTGCGCTGCTGCATCTGTAATAACACTGCTCCGAGACATGGCAATATTCTCTTTTAAGGACCAAATCCTGAAGGCAGTTTTTACTTTAGTGGCAGTGTTATCTGAGTAAAGGCAGAGTCAGATCTAAATAAACCAATATATAAAATACTAAATCCTTTAGAAAATCCATCTTTGGCCCTAAGTGTATCCCAGGGGTCTCTAAGGTCTGGAGGGCGGGGCTGGAAGCAGGAGGGAGATTTGTGCTCATGTGTTTGTGTAGAGGTGTGCTGGGTTGCACAGTCCCCCATCTCTCACCATTCTGGCTGGCACGGAAAGGGTTAACTATCTCCCTCCAGCTAGAGATAGGCTCTGTGGGCAGGGCTGGGCCAGCTGCAGGGAATGAATGAATTATCCCCAGCACACTATAAAAGGGCTAATGGGGCCAGCAGTAGCTAAATCTGGCAAGGGAGAGAGGGAGGGAATTTGAGATGAGAATCAGGGTGTGTTGTTCTTCAAAGGCAGCTTGGGTCTCTTTCCTTTTCTCTCTGTGGCTGCAGGGAGTTACTCTAAATCTTTGCATTGCCTGCATCTGAAGCTAGCTGTGCTTTATGCTGGCTGAGGCCATCCCTGTGAAGTTTGTGTTAGGCTCTCAGAGGGTCAGGGCACTGTTTGGGGCTGTTTCCTCTATAGTTTGCTATAAAATAGGCTGTTCCAGCTCCTCCCTGGGCCTGCACAATCCCCAGTGCCTGGCCCAGGCTGGGGTTTATTCCTTAGTATTAATGTGCCTGGAGTGGAGTCCTAAGGCTTTATGCCCTACTGCAGGGCACTGGATACGGGAGTGCGGAGGGCAGTGTGAGACGCTAGATAGACCAGAATAGAGGTTCAGTCACCACCACATGCTATAAGTAGGGGAGCAAATAGACACCAGCTGGGAGCAAAGTCACTGACTGTCCTGTGACAAAGGGCCTGATGGGTCTCTCACCGCTGTTTGCTACTCACCAATTTATGGGCCCTTGGAGGACAGACTCTGTGTTATACTCACAGGGTATGTGTGCTCTGTGCTGCTTGCCTTGCTCTCTGGGGTAGGGGCTGATCTGGCCCAGCTGAGGAGGCAGTGCCAGATTCCTGGGACAGCTGAGGACTGGCCCTGAAAACTCAGCCCTGGCTGTGCTGAAGCCAGAATGACTGATGGACTCTGGGCTTTGTCAGCCTGTTTTGCTGGCTCGATATTTGAGTGCTATGAAGCTGTCCCTCTGGGGGAAGTCCTGGTCCGAGTGGCTTTATCTTTCTTCAGCTGCACTTAAAATGAGCATATGCCAGTATTTCCATCCCCAAACATTCAACAGGTCTCAGGCCCCCAAAGATCATGAGACTGACTCAACAATTGTGAGGTTTTTTTTAAAAAATAACAGAGGTCTTTTGATCTGTCTCCACGTGTTGTCACCTTTAGGGGTTCCACTTTCAATATTTTCTCTGCAACCATGAGGGATAGACATTTACTTTTTAATGAATGAAAGCTGAGATTCCCATGGTCCTAGGAGCTGAGGCTTTATCAAAAACACCAGATATAACAAGTCTCACAAGAGTTGGCAACACTCATTCTGAGAACATTACACCACGATGGCCCATATGCAAACCATGCATTTCCCTTTGTCACACCCCATAGGAGTGCACTGCCCACAAACCCCACACTCCGCTTCTTGCAGCAGTATGCTGCATGCTAGCCAGGAATTGTCCTCTGCCCCTGTGAAGTAATGCACAGCCTGCAAACCATGAATTCCTCTCTGTGCCACACCTGTTAGCAGTGCACTGTCTGTGAACCATGAGCTCCCTGCAAGTATATAGTGTGTACCTGCATATTCTTTCCTGTGCTGCTCTCCTAAGAAGCAGGCTGCCTGCAAACCACGTGCTCCTCTCTCCTGACCCCTCTGATGCGTGTGGCCCATGTGCTCCTGCTTGCTCTTAATTTGAGCTGCATGCTGCTTGTGAGCTGCGTTCCTGTGCCTAGCACTCTCCTGAAACTATATGCTCTGCACTTTGCTCCATCCTCTGCAAGACTTGTAACACTCAGATCTCTGGGCTTAGGATCCATTGCCCCTTGTTGATGGGAGCAGCAGGCAGTCTTGCTAACCTCAAACGTTCAAAAATCAAGTCAGAGCTCCCCAAAATCATGAAAAATCATGGGTTTTTTGGGGGGAGGGTATCATTGGGTTCTCTTTGCTTTCCAGTTTTTAAGCCTTTAAGGTTCACTTTTCCAAACACTTTTCCACCACCAGGAAAGCCAGAAACTGACTTTTCTTTTCTTTTTTTTTTTTAAATGAAAGCCAATAAGCTCCTGGAATCATGGCAGTTTGATTGGTTCTTTTAGTCACTCACTGCAACGTTTACCAAAACCTTTCCACAAGAGAGCACAGTTATTGTTTAGTGTTTGTATCATGGTGAAGCCCTCATTTTGCCAGGCACTGGGAAGACTTGCAATGAAACGACTGCCCCTGCCCCAAAGAGCTTACAGTCTAAGACAAGAGACAGCAGGGGGGTAGGACAGGCAGGCAGGGAAGCGCAAGGTAACAGTTATGATTGGTGTAATAAGCAGCCGAGAGACTCTCCCCTCCTTTAACTCCATCAGTAACAGTGTGAAGCTGGAGGACACTCAGCAGCAGTGGGCCCAGCTCGGAGACTTTCATCTGTAAGCAGGAATGCTGACCCTCTGCACCGGCAGAGAGACCTGAGTCCATTCCGATACAAGAGGAACCTACTGCCAGCTTTAAGCGGACCAGAACTCAGACACTTCTGAGAACTGCAAATGCCCATTTACCATTATAAAACAGTTAGTCCCCTCAACACTTTTTTGTTCTGGTCAGACCTAAGAGCAGAAATGCCCATGTACTGTGAGATGTTTCTGGCCTAACCAGAAGCAGAAAGTATCAGAAAACTTATTGAGTGAATTGGCTGAATGTGTACATGGTTTGAGGTTTACCCATGAAGAATCTAGTCCCACTGTTTCGGTTTAGTTCTGCTTGGAGATCTTTTGCCAAACCCTGGGATTTCCAAAGAGCCCTTGTATGGTGCAGACCTTCTTCCCCTCGCCCCGGTGAGGATAAAGCCACAAATCAAAGGATGCAGGGGAAAGAGGTGAAACAAAGAGTGAGCAGGCACAAGGCCGGCATCTGTGTTGGGAAGAGTCCATCGGCAAGACAGTAAAAAGCTGAGAGGTGTAGGGAGTACATCTTATCCCTCCTTCCAGCGGCTGCCCCCATACAAGGAAGTAACTACATGTATAGTCACTGTCCCCAATCCATTCTGCCAAGCATGCCAGGCAAAGCCATTTCAGCCCTGTGTTGCTGTCCAACACACTGGAGAATTTGGATAGAACCTCACTCCACGTAGAACCAGGGCAGATGCTGACCACAACAGCAGGTGATCAAAGTACCTCTGAATCTGGCGTCAACTGCAACCCAACACGCAATGTCCAAAGGCCTCTTTCTTCCCTGCTCATCATTCCTTGTATCCTCTAAACTCTCATTGAGTCTATTGGGCATCCTGAGTTCCTTCCTGAAAGCAGCACATTTAGAATGTCCGTAGCCTTACCAATTTGGTCCCATTATTGTTTATTTTACTATTGCTATTGCATTAGCACATGGAGGCCATCAAACTGGGGTTCCATCGCACCAGATGCTGTGCAAATATGCAGTAAAAAGCCTGCCCTACGCCAAAGAGCTTACAGTCTAAAAGACAAGACAACAGGTGGATGAGATACACAACATGGTCGAGGTAGGGAATTCAGGGTAATAATCAATCTGAGAAGCACGGTTATTAGCCAAGCAAGCATTCACAATGGAGGAGGAGGAAGGGAAGCAGATGCATAGGTTTTTTTTTGTGTGTCTGTTTGTCAGTGTTCATGAGTTTGGAGCAGAATGACTCAGCTGTGCCCCCAACAGAAATTTTGGCTCCAGATTCTGAACCTCACCAAAGTTTGGGAGGGTTCAGATCCAGGGTGTTGGCCCTGGTCCATCTGACTCAATAACTGAGGCTGTCGCTCATCCAGCCAATGGTCTAACGTGGGAGACCCAGCCCTTCTTAAAATAGGGACCAAGGAAAGAACCCAAAAGGTGTAGCCCACTACAAAGCTTCAAAAGAAATGGAACAAATCTCTCCAGCATGAGCTGAGCTGTCTCTCATTCTAACATCCATTCGGTGGGTGGGGTTTGTGCCAGAGAAAGTAGCATTTCTCCCAATACAAACCAGGACACAAAGAGTAAAATCATCCATCATCGAAGCTCCTCCCGGCAAACGGTGCAGATTGATGAGAGCCACAGTGCTGAGTGCAATCCGACATGGGTGATGAGGACAGAAGCTTTTGAAGTTTGGAAGCTGGAAAAAGGGGCTAATTCTTTGAGCTCTGCTTTCCCTTGGGACGAGCAGACTGATGACTTAGCAAAACTGCCTGGGTTATTTTTCCATGTTGATGGCTTCTGGACCTTGTCCTGTATAACTGAGCCAGAGAGACAGGAACCCAGGGAACAGGGCGTTCCTCTAAGGAGGAAAACTCCTAAATCAGTCACCAAGGCCAGGCTGATTAGCAGACAGCTTTACATCTATGAAACCCGCAGGAAAGACCCAGCTGGGAAAGGGGCATTACAAGGCTATGCAACTACAACACTTTCCCTTTACAGTCACAGGGCAGCACAGGTTGGTTTGCAACATACTCTCAACCCTGAGGTCAAACGTGTCCAAAATCTCCTCCCAGTTGAACTAGTGAAACCCCATTTGTCTCTGGATAACTCTGAGGAGAATTTGACTCATTTGGGTTATGTGGTGATTTGCATTGAGTAGAGCATCCCAGTCAAAGAACATCCCTACCCCAAATCCATCGGAATAGGGCGAACCTGGCGTTGATTGATGCGAACCCTCCTCCCACCCAAACATTGGGGGTTGAGATGGAATGGAGCCCAGATTCACTCCCAGGCCTGCCTTTGCTTTTGCAAAACATCCCGTTTTTGCCCAACTTCAGTGTGGCCTTCACCCTGCAAACCCTTGCCTGTTGCGATCTGAGAGCGGAGGTACATGTAGGTCCAAGCAGAGTTCAGCATTCGGCACAGTTCTGCGCACTGAGCAGTGGTCAGTCTCCCACCCCCTGGATCCAATGCCTTACTTTAAGTATGCAAGGTAAACCAAGGTGGGAGACCTGGTCTTATTCAGTGTGTTATGCACTCCCTCTTTGGCCTTTTCCGGCTCCTAGGCTGAAGTGAATTGGGGCCTCCTGGCAGCGCTCTTACGCAGGATAAAGTTCCCCTATGGTCCCTGTTTTGCAGGATTGACTCCCACATCTAGGAACCAGCAAGCACAGTGACACAGGGTCGTCTTGTTTGAAGGGGAGGCGGCTGTGTAGAGTGCAAGGCAGCACTGAATTTGTGTAGCCTTCCTCGGCTGACAACGCCTCTCGCAGGGGTTGCAGAGAGAAGCCAGCTTGCCGCAGTTGGGTTTAACAGACAGATTTAATTAAGTTGTGATTTAATTACCTATCAGCATCACTATTTAATAAAGCTCAGGAGGGTTTTAATTTAAAAATAATAAATGATACGCTGTGTCACAAAGCAGCAATAATGGCACCCGGTCCGAGCACCCAGGCTGCCTCTGCCAGACTTGGGAAATGCAGAGTAGACTCTGCCCCCGAGCACCGGGACACTGCTGGACATGTGCAAGAGGTGGAGGGCGATGCCTTGCTATGACCAGGTTGGCCTGCAAGAGACAGCCTTCTGCAGTGCTGTTATGCAGGCTGGCTGACCCTAGGGTGCTGGCTGGGTGGCATGAGAGACATGGGGTATGGCAGCATAATGCAAGCTGAAGAGTTTGCAAGGTATGGAACGCGACATCGGGCTATCTCAGCAGCATGTGAGGAAACTGAATCCAGGCTGTGCTTCTCCTGTGTCCTCAGCTGGACAATCGTCTCTGTCGTCCCAAATCTTTATTCCATGATTGATGCGAGGGGTTTCCTGCTACTTTCTACTAAAATTAAATCCATGCCGACTGCCAGCCCTCCTGCCGTGGCCTTGGTTCATTCTTCATCTCCCCTTCTGCTGAGGTTTTCTCCACTGCCTTAGTGGGTTGGCAACATTCAAATGTGGAGCCAGACTTTGAGCACCCCAAAATGGGTGGTGTTTTTATCCAGAATTTCGATTTGGCCCAGTAAGCCAGATGCAGATCTGGGCTTAGATTCCAACCATTCCCAAAGCCCTTCCCCAAATTCCCTGAGTTTTGGGGAAGTTTGGAGATGGGCCAAAGCAAAATCTCATCTCTGATTATTACTGGAAGAAGATACACTTTGGGTGTGTATTTTTATAGAGCTGCATAGCCAGGATCTTCAAGGAATGCCCCTATGGGTGCTCAAATATCTACTTAGTCTTACAGAAATGCTCCCAAATTTTTAAGGCAGATCCAATTTCCTTTCCAGACTGTAGTTTCTCCTATTCTCCTTTCATTTGCTAAGTGTATCTTTAGTTCAAAGACTAGTGAGATGAGTGTTAAGCAGTGTGTAAATTTCCTAACTTGCAGTTTGAACCGAAGTTGTACGTTTCTGCACCCAAAGGGCCAAACCCATTCTCGGTGTAAGCAGGTGCAGCTCCATCTTTAGCTGAGATGAATTCTGCTTTACTTCAGCTCAGAACCTGGCTCACTGTGTCATGGTTTTGAGCTCTTGCCACCAATAGGGATGTGTTTGTCGTTTCTAATTGCGCTCCTTTTGCTGTTTGTTTTATTTTCCTATCATTTAGCCAGAAAGTTTTTTTTTATAAGGTTCATCTGGGGCGCTCCAGGCCTCCCAGGACCCAATCAAGTCTTCACATCAATTAGGAAACACTGACACCAGGTTGAATACATTCTATAATTATGATGACTGTAAACACTTGGTTAAAACAGGCAGAGCTTTAAGGTAAAATGCGCTTCACGGAGGCTTTGGTGCAAAGAGCAGATGTGAAATTCAGTGGGAAGGGGAAATAAAGATCCTGTCTTCCACAAGTCACTCCCTAACTGCGGTTGTCAAGGCATCCTGGTCTATTCTTCCCTCCCAACATGTCATGGCTGTAAATACCCATGTGATAGAGTGCCGAGGGGCAAAGGACGGAGGTTTTCAGGGCCATTCCCTCCCTTCCCCGATTTAGAGGCACCAAAAATAGCTTTGTGCCAGTCCCACTGTGAAAGCAAAAGTGAAAGTGAGACGGAGTGGCAGTCATGCCCTAATAACCAATGCCAGTCATGCAGTGCCATTGTATTTCCTTGAAGCCCTTCCAGTGCTATTAGAAGATCAATTCCCCCATGCTGCACCTGAAGGGAGTTGGGGGCACCATCTCGGCACGTGGAACACAGCTATCTTCTAGTGTGAGGAAAGCAGGTATCCAAGTTCACAGCAGTGCCCTGGGTGCGCTTGAAATAAATAGATTAGGCCCTGGGGCTTTGCACGAGGCATCTAAAATAGATAGGTGAATGTCACTGAAGGGCATCTGGACAGTGCAGGCTCTTGACGTTAGGAGAAAATATGCTTGCGGCCTGACTAGAGAGGAGGGAGATGGACTGTTGACTGTCCCAGACCCACGCCTACACAGGGAGACGTCATTAGGGGCATCCTAGTAATAGGCAACTAGCCCCTGGTACCAGGAGACCCCCTAAGGGGTATTATGTCTGTGCAAGCTGCATTCATATAGCTGGCCCTCGCATGGTCTCCCTGTGCCTTGCACACAGCATCTGAGAAAGCCGTTCTGCCGGTGCACTGCATCTAGCCGGCCTGTGCTCTGTGGCTCTGGGTTGGGCTTCGGATTCGAGGCATCTGTTTCAGGTTCTAGCCCTTACCCCTTCACATTAGGGTAACAGCTCCTAGCCTCAAGGGAACTCCCCTTTTCCAAGTCGGCCGGTGGCAGGATGTATGAGAAACCAAACCTGTTATTTCCATCGCTTCATGGTAGGCAGCGTCTGTCCAGAGACCCCAGGTCTGACAGATTGACATAGCAGGTTAATAAGTGCTTTCCACTTCTCCTAAAGGCTAATTAAATATTAATCCACTTGGTGAGGTCAGCAAAAATAACAAACAATTGGCAGAGTGAAATTCGTTTAATTAATTCTCCTGTGGAGGTTTTGAAAGCATCTTCCTCCCCTGACACGCTGCTGCCTGGGCTCTGGTAACCTACAATGAAATCAGACCTTGCTGGTTCTAGGGATTGTTATATTTTTCTCAGATTCTTAATTTTGCTTCTTTTGTTTTAGTTTTTTATTGTTTTGGTCCCATCCAGGACCCATCTGCACAAAGGAACAGGGGGAGGGGAAGGAAAGAGGGATGGAGAAAGGGGGAAAAGGAGGAATAAGAAGAGGGAGAGCTCTTTAGAAGGCTCCTGCATTCTGCTGCCAGAGGGGTGAGCTGCTGTTATGCTACCTCTGGTTTTGCTTAGTGGCATTTGGGGGTAACTTTGGCTAATAATTGTTATTTATTATTACAATGATACTGCAACAATAGGGTTGCAGCTGTATTTCCACATACAGACCACTCCTTACAGGGGCTAACTGGCACCAGCAAAGAGATTCAACCTGGTAGTGAATGTGCCTTTCCAGTCATCAGCTCTTGTGTCTTAATTACTGCCTTATATGACAGAAAAGACACAGCTGCCAAGTGAAAGTAATAGCTAATCCAAATGCACGGGACACCTGCCCTACTGGGTGATAACTCCATCTTTGAGTCCCTATAACCCCCAGTATCCCATTCACAACCCAACTCTGGCCTCCCTGGGCAATGGAACACAGTGCCCTTCACTAACATTCCTGCACCACGGGAGGGCAGGGGAATAGCATCCACACTCAACAGCTCCTGCATCCCTGGATGGTATGAGTGCCCATCACTTCTGGCCCCCTAGATGCAACAAGATGCTTTAACCCCCATCCCCAAGACACCTGGACATCTCTGAGCAACGGGATATCTACGAACACCTCTCCTGTTTCTCAGTTTAATCTTTCATCTGAACAAGAAGGAAACTCCATTGTACTTCCAAGGAACCACTGGTACTGTACACCAGCCCCTGATGGCAAACACCATTCACCTGCTCCCTACCGTGCCACTGGGCCTGACCCTACAGCCACTGCAGGCAGCCCTCCTATACATCAGTGTGCAGCAGCTTCAGGCTCAGATCCTCTATCTACCACTAGCCCAAACCCTCACTCGAATCTTAACCCCAACCCAGCTCTTCCTAAATTGATGGAATACTTGTGGCAGTCTGGGAATCCATCCCTGGAGACAGCTGGAAAGGAAAGGGGAGATCTGAAGAATGTCAGCGATGTAGCTTTTACTTCTTCTCTTTCCTGTCTCCCCAGTGCAGGATAAAATCTGATACAGAAATAATTTCTCAGGGGGCGTTCTCCCTGCATTCCATCTCCATGCCATTGGTGCAACATACTGCCCACGCAGTAGCAACAGTGGCCAACGCTCAGGGGTCTGAGACTACAGAGGTCATAGACCAGATGTAGCTTAAATTCTGCTGAGATCCAATCCCGTGTTCTGCGTGAGATACAGTGGGACTCAATGTGTGGAACGTGAGATGGCTGGAGGAGATGAGCACAGATAGGGCTGGCTTTGTTTCCACCTTTAGGCAGCCAGGGCTCATTTCCTAGAGTTCTCTGCTCAGGTATGGGGGTGGGGGAAAGATTGACATTGAGACGATATGGGCAGATGTGTAAAAAGCAACAAAGAGTCCTGAGGCACTTCGTCTGTATTCTCCCACAAAAGCTTATGCTCCAATGCATCTGTTAGTCTATAAGGTGCCACGGGACTCTTTGTTGCTTTTTACAGATCCAGACTAACACGGCTACCCCTCTGTTAATGGGTAGATGGAGTGTCTTGTTTAGCTACATGGCCACCTTGCTGTTGGAAGGTGAGAGGGTTGATCAACCTTTCTCCTAGCCTTGCTGTGTTGGAGAAAGTTGTGACTTTCCCACACAGCTGTGCAGAGGCTGGTCTTGGCTAAACTGGTTCCCTCTGGATCCAGAAGTTGATGCAGCTTTGAACCCATTAGCCAGACCCTTGTGAGCTGGTTGGACATCTGAAGAAGAAAGCCCCATCCTGCCTACATTCAAAATGAACACTGAGGAGCATGCAATGGAAATCTATCAGAACAGGACCCAAATCCAGGTCTGAATCCAGATCTGAATTCTTCCCTAAATTCAGATCCAGGAGTTTGGTTTTGGTCCATCTCCTACTGTTGATTGGAGCATCCAAATGTTGGGATGTTGGGCTATCTTATGGAGATGCCAGGCAGTGAATTCCTGAGCCTTGAATTCCAGCATGGGAGCTAAGTGTCTATAGTCTCTCTGCCAGCCCATCAGCTTTGAATTGCAGTAAAATGAGGGAAAGTGGGAAACTTTCTCTGGCTTTCTGCTCAAGTTCCATGTTAATTTTTTATTTATTTGAAAGTGGCACTGGAAGGGTTTTCAAAGTGAGTCTAAAGTAATTAGGCGCTCCCGCTGATGGATTGCACTGGAGGGACATGTGGATTATTTATTACAAAGTCACTTGCTGGAAAGGTTAGAGGCTGAAAAGTAATTATTTTTTCTTTTTCTTTTCTTTCTTTTTTTTTTAAGTGAAGAAATCAGCAGGGGAGAGCAGTTAAAGTGCCTCCGTGAAAATCCCCTCTTGTCTACCTTCCCCGCTTACCCCTCTGCTGACACCACATTTTCTGGAGGGGGGAGGCAGGAAGGAGCCTTCGGAGGATGCAGAATGTGGGTTCTTTAAGTCTGGATTTTGGGGGCTTGTTCTGATTTGAGGAACGAAGGACCATCACTCTTCTATCCATGCACCTTCCCACTCCCCCATCCTAACCAGTGACCTCTTGAAGAAAATACAATTCCCCATATCTCAGACTGAAACAGAGTGCAATCAGCAATAGCTAACACCCCACAAATGTCATCTGGCTGTCTGGGGTTGTGTGGCAGCTTGGTACTAGGTGAATGTTGTGGACGGTATGGGGAGACTTGAACCCTCTGAGATTTGATGGCCTCCAGGAACCTCAGTCTCCTCCTCGCTCTCTCTCCGTCTTGTAAACTGTGTCTATGATGGACATTGAGACCAAAGAAGACAAATCCCTGACCTTGAAAAACAAAGCCAGGCGGTAAGTATTCCGCACATGACGATGCAAAAGCTCCTGTCAGAAACTCTTCATCGGGGAGGGGATAATTGTTGCTAACAGCATGTTAAGACAGTGCTGGATCTTTATGCTTCTAACAGCTTATAAAACCAGGAGCCTTTTTCAGGGGCAAATGCAGCATTAACAAAGACAAGCTGAGCTGGCAATGAGTCACCTGAGAATTTGTCTTGTACTGGGCAGCTTTACCAGTTGCAGGAGCCTCAGTGAGTACCCAGGACATCTGGGGGTGAGGCGGGGGGGGGGGGGCAGGACAGAGTCAGGAATTAAGAAACTGACCTTCTGAGAACAGGGCTGAAGAAGGAGGGACTAGGAGGAGTGATTATTAGCAGTTCTCTTTTATTCAGGTTCTTACATCAGACCTATTACCATGCTATCTGAGCACCTCCAGACATTCCAGTTATATAGGCTATTCAAAGCACTTTGCGAAAGCTACCCAATCAACGGCCACACCACCGGGACGTGGGCAATTTTGCAGATTGGAAAAGTGCAGTGCAGTGACATGTGCAAGGCAACAGAGGGGACTCAGTGTCAGAGCTGGGATTAGAATTTAGGAATTTCCAGGCTCCCCCACCCATGCTCAGACCACTGGGCTGCAGCCTTGTCTGTTGCTAAACTCACAGCACTTCAGTCCAGGGAGCATCTGATGACAAGCGTACTCCATGAAACAAGAATATCTGATTGTCAGTTCTTCCTGAGATGTAACCATCTGGAAGGGGCCACTTTCCCCATGCTTATTGTTCGTAATTAGAAGAACCACAGTCACATAGGCCACCCAGGTGGAACTTCCCTTTCACCCCAGCATTTAGGTGTTTATAGATTCTGACCATGTCCTCCCTTATGAAGACGTCCATAATCTCTTACAGATGTTGGAGAGAACAAAGTCACCGAGTGCAAAGAGCTGTTCAACAGAATAATAGACATGAGCCTTTTTATTAACTACCCCTGACATGCTCCTCCCCAATTTCTGATTTCCCAGGAGGCACATCATGATCTGCTGAGGCTCCCTGGTGTTCCGGAAACCTCCTTGCTCCCGTCGCTCAGGAATGGATTCACACTCCCAGTTCTCTGGGCTTGGAGGTCTTGAATGCTTTGCATTCCCAGCATTACAGGAAGGGCTGGGATATTCTCATATAGCATCTGTAAGCCTTCTGGGCTGGGGACACGTGAGAGTGCATACTAGACAAACCCCATTGTTTTTGCTGGGTCGGGTCCTTTCTTTTTACCCCTCTGTTTCCCTCTAAGATTAGTGCCGACCACTGCAAAGCAGGGCAGGCCCTGCCTCCTCCTGGACTGCCTGTTCAGGACTAGCTGCTTCAGCTCCTAGGTCATTTCTCCCCACATCCCTTCCCCAGACTATTAACACATGGGCCATAGCCTGGGCATTCCTGAGCTACATGTGGCTGGGAAGCGAACACGATTGGGTTGAGGACAGGCTCCAATGGTACCTGTGCCATAATCGAGCTATATGCATCCCTCTCTGTTCTTCTCCATCCTTCCTACCTTGCTGATCAGTTTTCCCACCACAGAGTGCTCTAATCTCTCACCTCTTCCTCCTCTCTTCTTGTGCATATCTGATTCTCCTCCCAGGCTGTTGCGCTCTCCCGTACAGTCAGTGAAAGCCTCCTCTGATCTCTCCTTAGCCTTCTTGGGACAGCTTCAGTTTTCTATCTACCCCTTTTCAACCCTCCATGTCCTGGCTCCCCTGACTTTCCTCTGCACCTTTCTGATCTCCCATCCTTCCACCTCTTGGTTACTCACCCAAATTCTCCCAAGTTATCCTCTTGTTCTCTCTTGATCTTCTCCTTGGCTCCCTCTAATTTCCATATTGCCTCTTCCTTCCCTCCTGTTCAGTGATGTTGGTAATTTGAGATGTTGGAAGAAGGCAGCTCTGGATTCCCTTGTGTCTTACAGAGCATGTTCTGTGCTTGCTTTTGGCAGAGGTACCCATTGGCCAAGAACCCAACTGTTCAACTGGCAAAACTAAGGTGCAGAATCTGGTTAGGAATCTACTTCTATTGCTCTGGAGCTAATTCTACCTCAGGATTTAGCTTCCTTTGCTAGATCAATGCCACAGGGAACCTTGCACTCTATATGATTTTATAAATATATGCTAATGAGTGAATATAATGTAATTGGAATATGCTTCATGCAAAAGGTCTCTTGTAAGGTATCATTACAAAGTTTATAATCTACTAAGTGTTGTCATCCTATTTTTATAAATGTATCACTCTTGTATCTGAAATTAGAAATATGAAATATAACTCTGAGGGCCTATTGTAATTATGCAAAGTGTGGGCCATTAATGGTGGCTTGGAATCTTGATGGCTCCCATCAACCAGGACAATTGACTGTGGATGGCCCTGTTTGCAGGCAAGCCTTCCTGTGAGTCAGGCTGGGAGGAAGGAAGGCTTGGGGTCTTACAGTGACATGTGATCATGTCACCTGAACTGGAATCCATCTTTAACCTGGTGTCTTTCCATTGAGAAGGAGGGGGTGGGAACCCAGAGAGGGACAAAGGATTCCCGCCTTATGCAAAAGATATATAAATGGGTGGAACAGAACAAAGGGGAGAGCCATCATGAGGAATCCCCTAGCTACCACCTGAGCTGGAACAAGAGCTGTGCCAGGGGAAAGAATTGTGCCCAGGCCTGGAAGGTGTCCAGTCTGAGGAAAAATCTTACAGAAGCATCTCTGAGGGTGAGATTATCTGTATTCAGTTTGATTAGACATAGATTTGTGTGTTTTATTTTATTTTGCTTGGTGACTTACTTTGTTCTGTCTGTTACTACTTGGAACCACTTAAATCCTAATTTCTGTATTGAATAAAACCACTTTTTACTTATTAATTAACCCAGAGTATGTATTAATACCTGGGCGGGGAGGGCAAACAGCTGTGCATACCTCTCTATCAGTGTTATAGAGGGCGAACAATTTATGAGTTTAACCTGTATAAGCTTTCTTCCTACTGCTTTCTTCTTCCGCCACGCCCTTCCTCAGCACTGGCTTAGCTGGTTGTTCCATGTATCCACCCCCACCCCCTTTAGTGCTCAGAACTTCCGAGTAAGTGCTTCTCTGTTGATTGTGACAATACAGTTTGGATCGTAACACTGAAGCCTTCACCTTTAACCTGGACGTGGGTGGGATAATCCCTTTGGAGACTCCTCTTTGTGCTTGGGTTGCGAGCTTGGCTCCCCTCTGTCCCCAGAAAAACGAGTCTCTCGCTGCTAACTTGTGAGCGCCCTGGGAGCAAGGAGGACCACAGCATGGTCCATTGCCACGTTCCAAGGCACGTTGGCCGCCATGCCCCGAGGCGTGCTCTTTGTGATGGTTCTAGCATCGGTGATCCTGAGGACAGGCTGTGTCCCTTTAATGAGTTATTCTGGCCAGGGGCAGCCTCCGAACCCCCTGAGACAATATTCACATGGATACTCCTGCTAATGGCAAAACCAGCTTCCTAAACAGCAGCAGGCCAAGGAGGGTGGGAGTGGATACATGGAACTGCCGGCTAAGCCAGTGCTGAGGAAAGGTGTGGCGGAAGAAGAAAGCAGCGGGAAAGGAGAAGGAGAACATTCAGAGCAGGTCCATATGTGCCAAGTGGCACTGCCCGGTAGAGGCAGATCCATTGCTTTAGCCAAATACCTTCCCTTCCCCTCTCCTAGCTCAGTGTCTTGCAATAGCACCCGCCCCTGGGGCTCCCCAAATGGCCTCTGATTGTGGCTGTCAGATGTTGGCAGGCCCGCAGCCAGTGGAGGGGGAAAGAGAGCAGCCGTACAGGGTGAGATGGGCTCCAGGCAGCAGTGAGTATCTGCTCAGCACCCACATCTGTACGGCCGGAGCCACTACTCCAGAGCTCTGCCCCTCCATCTGTCTTGTGCCCCCTCCCCCACGGCTCCACCGGGGTGTGTCTGTCTGTCTGTCCCATGCGAGAGGATGTGGAGTGCAATTGAGATATGCTGAACACAGCTGTTAGCTGGTCTTTGTCAGGAACCAAACACAGTAACTGTTTAACGATTTAACTGCACTAATGAATATTGGGCCAGATATTTTCAAGGCCTGTTCAGACTGATTACTTGGAGAGCTGAGTATGTCTACCAATTACCCAGGCAATTAGGCAACTAATTAAACACTTACCCTCGGCTTCATAAACAGGAGAGAGAGAGAGAAAGAGAGTGAGAGAGAGCTGGCTCTGGTTCCTGTGAAATATTAGCTGTCAGGAATCGCCGTTCACACAGAGGAAGGTACCCACAGGCAGACAGACACACGGGCAGGCAGGCAGGCAGACATACAGACTCCAGACAGCTCACTCACTTGCTTAGGTAATCACAGCCCTTCCCGAGTCAGATGCTTTCATTTTCAGATTCCACACACAAGGCCAAAGGGGTGTATGGTGGCTTAAGGACCAAGGTATCCTGGGTAGGTGACTGAGTTATGAATGTATGCAGGTCCTGTTTTTTCCCTTTTCCATATCCTGAGCATAGAGACTGGAAGGACTGTGAAGCCAGTAAGTACCAAATGGTGCCATTTTACAGAGCATCAGCAAAGCTAGGGCACCCCAGCTGAGGGAGTGGACACTTGCCCAGCCACCAGGGAAGTAGTTAAACACACACACACACAGGAGATGCGCTGCTGTTTAGACCATTCTGAAAGCTCTTTTGCTGCAGATAAGAAAGCCCCATGTTTTCTCAAATGGCCCCAGATTTTGTGTCCTGTTTTTTCTACGGCCAACTTTGGACACCTTTGCAGATTTTCAAAAGTCCTGAGTGACCACATCTCCCTCTGAGCTGGTGAGGGTGTGCACTGGGTTGGGGATGGAGGCACCAATACTGATGGAGTGTAATGACTTCAATGTCCCCATGGATGATGACTCTTCTGGACTGGCTCAGGATTTCATGTCCACCAAAGCTGCCGTCAGACCCTTCTAGGTGGTTACTTTTATGTCTTAACCACACTGTCTACCTCATGCTTGGGTTGACATTGGTGGTGGGGAGTTTGGAAGTTATCCCAAGATCTTGGTCTGACCATTGCCTCATTCGATTTGCAATCTCCATTTGGGGTGATGGTTCATCCTCAAACACTAATGGAACCTGAGCATTTCCAGAAGACTCTAAAAGAGAATACTGCCCTCCTGACAGACCCCTCTATCAATGGTTTGATGGGATTTTATAATGTGCTCTTCTCCTTTACCATTCATGAGGTGGCCCCATAGGCATCCTCTTCTCCAGCTTCAGCCGCACAGGTCACCTTGA
Source organism: Mauremys mutica (assembly GCF_020497125.1). Lineage (NCBI taxonomy): Eukaryota > Metazoa > Chordata > Testudines > Geoemydidae > Mauremys > Mauremys mutica. The sequence continues at coordinate 74,139,038 of NC_059082.1, read as the reverse complement.
TTTACAAAAGGCCTGAGACACCTGAAGCAGAGGAAAGATTTCTTGAGCACCAGGAGTCTGACTGATGCAGATCCACTGCCACATAAACATTTTTTTAAGTCTTATGCCTTGGCTGTCGAGACACAAAAGTTTCTGTATCTCCACTTTAGCACTTACAAAGTTTAGAGTAGTGGATTTGTTTTGGGGGTGGCGGGCATCCTGATTGATTGAGCTGTCTACACTTGGTGGTTGATTCAAATCCTTCCCATTCTGAGAAGCTGTCTTGCCTCTGTGGGGCGGGGTAATATCATAAGGGAACAAACACTAAACCTTCTCTCCTTGACTTTCAGACAGTGACACACACTGAGGAACTGGTGGTGTCTAAATCAGTGGATTGAGTTAAATCAAAGTGATTTAAATAACTGATTTTAATCATGATTTAAATCGGCAAGTGGGAAACCTTGATATAAATCATCAGTTTTAATCATGTATTACATTGTACTTTTTTAGTTATTTTCCTAAAGAAAGGTCGATTCTCATTGATTAGTAACCATTAAAACATGTTGTTTTGCAACTAAATACAGCCTTTGCACTGAATTTGGTGCTTCATTTTGCTAATCAGGAAGATACACTCTCTCTATACACATTTATTTAAGCAGTTATATAGCTTAATTTACCTTTACTCCGATTCTGAATTTTTACATTTTTGATTGTATTAAAAAAATTATGAATGATGCATTTCCTATGTACTAGATTATTTTAATTTTTTTTTTACTTGTGATTTGCGTCAAGCTCTGTTTGGAAAGAAATTCAAATAAATTTAAAAATCATTTTAAATATGTTATTAAATAAAAATACCATAAATGTGCTTAATAAACTTTGTTTTCATGTATCTCAACCATTTTGCACTGAAAATTAACTGATTTCTTAAACAAGACAATTATTATCTGTAATTTATGGATTAAACTGACTGTTTCCTATCACCATGTCCTTCGAGATTTTAGAACTGGTGGATCTCATCCTCTCATACCTAGTTTTTATTAATAGATTGGAAGAGGAAAACAAGCTTTCCTGCTTTTTCAGCTCCCAATTGGTTTCTTAACTTTGAATGAATGAGCTAGTAATTGAACTGAACTAGCTGAATAAACTGAAATGAAGAAAATATTCTCTTTGCACGTAGAGAAGAGGTTGCTGCTATCAAAAGCTGGTTTAGCACTTTCACAAACTGTGGTTCCAGGTGCTTTGCCAGTGACATTCTTTAAAACTTGGCAGCAAACCTGTACTAGTTAATATTTTTTATAATTTAATTTAAATTATTTTAATAGATTATAATTTATGTTAGGTCGTAACATAGGTTGTAGACTTTAAATTTAATTTTAAATAGGTTTATTTAAAAACTGTATTTAATTTAAATTTAAAAAAAAATCTGATTTAAGTTTTTAAAATCTGATTTTTTTTTCTTCTCCACCCTGGTCAACAACTGTACTGAATACCCATGTCCTGTCTGGTTGGTGAAGGCCAGTGAAGAAAAAATGGCTCACTATTGATAGAGATTGTCAACCCTTCCTCAGGAGGGTATGTTGCCAACCATCCTTTAAATCAGATGTTAGGACATAGCTCAAGAAATAATCACCTGATGCCAACAATCTGGCCAACAGTTGCCCTGTATCTTTGTAACAGGTTGTGAAAAGAGAACTTTCAGAGTATCCACCTACCTCAGCTTGCCTTGACACTTGCCTGCCTGGGTACCAACTTGAGTACATCACGACGACTGCTCTAGTTGCACAGACAGAGGATTTCGTCTTGATGATGCATGCAAGTCAGGCGTCCACAGAGATATTCTGGGTTCTCAGCCTCATGAGATGGGAGGATGTTCCTGAAAGTGATGGGAGGCGGGGGGATCCTAAATCTATTTTCTGTTGTAACATGTGGACACAGTGTAGAAAATGCAGAGAACCACTGCAAAATATACCAGGTAGATCTAGTACGACTGATCATGAGGTAGTGTTGACTTCCTTGCAGACCATAGCAGACTGCACAGGCCAGCTCTTGACTGACTACGTACCTTTCAAAGGCTGAGATAGAGCCTCCTGTATGAGGGTGGGTTCCTGCAGAGGGATGTGTGTGTGAGATAGATAGATAGATGCTGATCAGGGGCGGCTCTAGACATTTCGCTGCCCCAAGCACGGCGTCATGCCGCGGGGGGCGCTCTGCCGGTCGCCAGTCCCGCGGCTCTGGTCAACCTACCGCAGGCGTGCCTGCGGAGGGTCCACTAGAGCCACGGGACCAGCGGACCCTCCGCAGGCAAGCCACCGAAGGCACCCTGCCTGCCGCCCTCCCGGCGACCGGCAGAACGCCCCCCTGCGACATGCCGCCCCAAGCACGCGCTTGGCATGCTGGGGCCTGGAGCCGCCCCTGATGCTGATGACACCGTCTTCTATATTGCTGGCTTATTCGACTCTGCCAAGCAGCCAGTTGCTTTACCCCGTGTTTGGTTGGGGAAGTGTGGTGCTGGTTTGAGGCTTAATCTATTGTCCCTGGATTTTGGAGATGGGGGGGGGGGGAATTATGAGGATGGTGAGTGGGGCAGAGGAGGATTTTTCAATGTCTCTTTTTAGCCTGGCCATTTTTAGTTATGGGAGTTTGGTGAAATTGATGAATTTGTAGATTGTGTTTTAAGTGGTGTTAGGGGTATTTACCATCACAGAGAGGCACCCATACATCTGTCTTGCTAGCCATGCCTGCTACCCACCAAGGGCAATATTTTCAGAGTTGAAAAGGTTTTTAATTATGTCACTTGCACTAAAAGTTAAGGTGGGGGCATGGCTAAAACTCTGTGCATTGGGTTGAAACACATCACCCTGGAGTGTTCAGATAGCTGGGCATATGAGTGGCGTACTCCCATCCCCAAGTCTCTCTAGCTGGGCATATATGCAACCCATTTTATCCTAGGGGCTTGTATACATTCCATCCATTCTCTGACCATACATATTCTCTGAGGGACTTATTGATTGGCCATACATCCCACCTATGCACAGACAGGCATGTATCTCACTCCAGTATGAGGGTATCTATAGTTTAATACAGAGGCGGAGTTGGTTATTGGGGAACAGGTGGAATCAGCGGGTATGGCACAAGTATAACTGATTGATAACACTCAGATGGAGTTAACAGGGTACTTGTGAGTTACCTGACAGGGTACAGGTGGAGTTTGGGAATAAGTCCCACATGTGCTCTGCAGTAAAGCCTTGCAGCTATTCAGATGGCTCAGGTGGAGAGAGAGGGCATTGAGAGGTGTATTTTTCCTCTACTTTCAAGTTGTCTGCTAGCATTTTCCTTCTTACCTGTACCAGTCTGGCGTGCTTGCCAGCCAGCAAGTGATGCTGCTTCAACAGTGGAACCACCCTTCACTCAGAGACCTGAAAATTATCCCCATCATGTAGTTACAATATGTAACCTCGCCAGTGCTAGGACTGCTCTCCACTCACTGAGTTCTGGACTGTTCATCAGCTTATTCTCTTGGGTAGACTATGCAACTACTGAGGAACTGGTCTCTAGCTAAAGAAACCTGAGGTCTAACACCCTGCTAGTTTGCTGTGAGACCTACTCCTTAATTTGGTGCACTTAAAGGGTTACGTCCTAACTTACTGTATCTGTACTGTGCTCACTCTGCTCTGGAATTGTGCTTCATTTTGATTGGTCTGCTTTCTAATTTGGTTGTCCTGGAAGTGTTGCACCACATTCACCAAGGTCTGATTCTGTTACACAACTCACATTCCCTTTTGCCTCAATTTTCCCTCAATCACTGACTCTACCACCGGGATTTTGACACGTAGTTTGGACTAGTGTACTGAGCACAGAACTAGGAACTCCCAGCTTCCTGGCTCTGCTACCAATTTTCTATGTTACCTTATGCAAGTGACTTAACCTCTATGTCACTTAGTTTCCCCTTCTGTAAAATGGGGATAATGAGACTTACCAAACTCACAGGTGATTTGTGAGGATCGATTAGTTTAAGTTTGTAAAGTGCTTTGAAAATATGAAGCTAAGTATAAAAATTATGATCGGTTGACATTATTTAGATCTTTGTGATTCCTAGATCATCATCTTGGTGCCTTTAAACTCTTAAAGTTGGCCAACTTAATTAAAATTAACTGCCAACTTAATTTTCAGTTTCCCAGCCCCTCTTCTCTCCAATTTGCCGAACTTTAGCTCTGCTACTTATCTTACAGTCCTGCCACCGCACTCTGGCTTGCAGCTGTGTGCACCTACAAAAGGCCAATCAGCTGTGGGGCAGCGCTAGATCATGATGTCCTACCCTGCGCATCCCAGATCAGCCAATGCCAGCACGTTCTGGTGATGCAATGCTTCTCTCTCGTATGTCACTGGCCGAGCATGCTGTCACTCACTTGTGTGGGTGGAGCTGTGTGAGAACCTGTCTGAACTGGTTTTGCCTCTGGACAGAATACTCTGGCTCCATCTGCTCATGCGGTCAAAATAGTCTCTCCTAGTAAAGATTGTTGTTATTTTTCTAATGCACCATTTGACTCTCTTGGACCTGATCCCATTGAAGTTGACGACAAAACTCTCATTGACATCGGTGAGGCAGGATTAGGCCCTTAACTATTACTCCAAACAAAACAAGCTGTCCTGGTAACTGGGGTGTGTCCGTTTTCACGCTGGAGAAATGAAATGTTTATTGTGTGAAACAGCAGAAAAAGGAAAGGAATCCGTGGGAGCCCTTGGGTTCATTCCAGTATAACAAGCCCCGAGTTTCTGTTTGAATGCAGAGTCTGTGGCATGGAGACAGGAGCTTGTTTTGATAGTTTCTGTGCATTTTGAGGCATGAACACTTTACAGTTTTCTGTTTAAATGACCCATTTCTGAGAGCGGAAAGCAGTGGCCAATAAGTGCCCAGGCCCCTCTGTATGTATCCGGAGTTTACAAACCGTCCCCACCGATCCATGGTAGTTAATGGACACTCCTGCTGCTCAAGGGGGCTGGAAAACTGTTCCAGGTGACTACCAGCCTTGGCTAGAGGCAACGTGGTCTCCAGAGGCTGAGGAGACACATGAGCATGAACTCAGCATTTCTCTCGAAGCATGACATTGATTAATGAAGGTACACATCTACTTCCTGCTGGGGAGCAACTCAGTTTATACAATCTGCAGGAAATAGCTGTATATAAGGGAACTGAGTGCCACTGTTTGCAGCTAGCAAACCACTGACCGTCCAGCAGACGCTGTTGGGAGGTGAAACTCGCAAGCAGCTCCTGCCAATTTCAAACCAGCAGCTTGTCCCAGCCAGCCGCCTCTTATCATCCACTCTCCTATCTTCACATCGCGTTTTTCCTTGGGTTTTCTTTTCTTTCCCTTTCAGGCTATTGCACACACTCCCCAGCTGTTTCCCTCCTTCTTCGGGATTGACCCATTTTAGCTCTTGCTCTCATTTTAGACCCAATCATGGTACGCGCTCTCCAGTGTTTTTCTTTTCTCATTCCATGGTGGGAAGCTTTGGAGCAACCCTTCCACCAGTTTTTATGTTTGTCCCTCCTCGTATGACAGTTGCAACCTTTCCCTTCAGTTTTCATAGACTTTTACGGACAGAAGAGGGACAGTTCTGATCATCTAGTCTGACCTCCTCTACAACAAGGCAGCCCATTAGGACCTCCTCCAGTGATTCTATCTTCCTAGATTTCTACCCCTACATTGAACTCTCTGGGGGGGTTCAGCCCTCCCCTACCCCCTTATATCAGTCTCTGCTGCTCGTTTTTGGAACCTGGGAACAGATTGCTTGTGTCCCTCCCTAGGGTTTTCCAAAGCCTGTTTGCCTAAGTGTTCATCTCCTGTTTTCCTAATGAGAAATCTTGTGTCTCCATTTTCTGTTATCTCCATGAGAAATCTGTTTCCGGCCCCTCCTACCGATAGCCACATGGAAAATCTATACACTAGCTTCTAGTATCCCCACAGAGAACTTGTGTGCTTTCTTCTCTCCCCATGAAAAATCTCTGTCCCTGCTTTGTTACCCCATGTGAAGCCTATATTCCACCATGTGCTAATCCCATGAATACTCGGTATCTTCATTTTCTTTTATCTCCAGGTGGTCTAAATCACTTCTTTCTATTATCCCATGGGATGCCTGTGTTTCTACTTCCTATAGCCTTGTGGATAGCTTCCCCCATTCCGCTATCCCTGAAACCCTTTCACCACCCTCTGACTGGACCTTTTATAGGTATCTCAGTTTTAGAACTGAGATTTAGAAAGATACAAAGTGTTCCTATTCTATGGTAACTGCTTTTTAAAAGTAATTTTTCAAAACACTGTGTGATTTGTAAAATGAGAAGACACAGGGTACGTCTACACTGCACCTGAAGCTTGGGCTCTGACTCAGGTTTGACTCCCAAGCTCCTCTTCCGTCCACACACACAAATCAGTCTGACTCTGGTCAGCAAGCACTCTAGGACCCTGCTGGGGGAGTGGGTCAGAGCCCAAGTCCCACTGTGATTCAGGTCCAAGCCTTGTCATTTTGCAGTGTGGATACAGCTCAAGCCATAGACCTGAGTCAGAGGTCTGCGTAGTGCAGCATAGACACATTCGTACAGCTGTGAGACCCAGCTCCAACAATTGTGACCCCAGGTTTACAATGCAGTGTGGGCATTCAAGCGTGGGCTTGGAAACATGAGGTCCACAAGCTCAGGTCCTACATACCCAGGTTTCCAATGCTGTGTAGACATACTCTGAGAGGCCCTGCCTGGGAAAACGTCACTCATGGAAAAGCAGCTACACTGTTGGACAGGGCTGTGCTGTTGTGCGGCTAATTCTCTAAACTCCATCTCTCAAAAATGGTCTCAATGAATAGAGACCTAAACTTGATCAGAGCCGTGTCCTCTGTCTCCACCGTCTTGCACGTCTGTATTTTGTTTCATTCTTTTGTTCCTTTTCCCCTCAGAGTGTAAATTATTAGCTATTCCCCCCAACCCCCCAATAGGCCAGGCATGAGTCTTACGCTTCTCTCAGCTACATGATGGAAGTGTAAATGGTCCAGCAGCCAAGCACTTAACCCGGCAATGTATTCATTTTTCACAGGAACAGAAAAACTCCACCTGGCTTGACATGGTTTACAAGGGCTCTGAAGTAACCTCCACTTGCTGTGCTAAGTGTCCTGAAGTACCTTGGTTTGGACTGCGACTGCCAAACTCCATGGAAGTGCTGGGGTTGCCTTCATATAGTCTCTGGTTGCTGGGGTAAGAGTTTCAGGGCCTTCTTCGCCTGCCACAAGAGCTGCATAACTCCTATTTATGACAACAGGGAGTTATTTGTATCCTTCCGCGGGAGAGGTGGGCCTCTGAGCCAGTGTGGACTTGATCAGTCTCTAGGTGGAGTATTCTAGCCAAGGACTGTGGAACTATCTGCTTTCCTTCTATCTCCCACATGTGTGACCTGAGACCTCTTTCAACAGAGGTCCCCTCTCTTCTGATTCTCCAGAACGAGCCAGAGCAGCAAGATCTATAAACTATATTCACACCCTCGGTCTCTATGAACGATGCAGCCTCACATACTGAGTGAAGAATGAGGCAGTTTCGTAACCTTTCATCCCAGGCTTTGTGTAACTGAGAGCTTTTATGGTAGCTTCTCCTGGCAATCTGAAAACATCTGGAAAAGCAAAAGTTAAAAATGCTAACAGGGGCTCATGTAACCTCTCTACACAAGGGACAACATGTCCTCCATTCTGTACACACCACTTCTCTCCTCATCAAAAATAAACCTTAAACACCTGAGAATGTAATTTCTCCTACAAGTAGGATGCACTGACTGTAAACTCTTTATAAAATAGGAGGTTTTGTATATACACAGGCACTTTCCGCATAGGGATGATATTTTCTGTACCAAATAAAGTAAGATACACAGGCGATGGGTGTTGCAAACAGATTCTGGGCCATTAGAGTTTGGGGGGCGGGAGTTGTAGAAAACAGGAAGCCAGCTCTGTACCTTTGTAGGATTGCAGTTGGGTAAGGGCCAGCAGCCTTTTCCTCATCCACAAAAGAGCAGGATCATGAAGGGTTGTAAGCTACCAATCGCCCACCATCCGACTGCAGACCATACATTATGGGGAGAGTAGCTTCCCTTCCAGAACCCACAGGATCATTTGGTTCAACATTATTATTATTTAGTGCCTATTTGTATTAGCATAGCACTTCGGAGGTCTAGTCACGGACCAGGAGCCCATTGTGGTAAACGCTGTACAAGACAAATTTTAGATCTATCCTTATTGGCTTTCTTTGTTCATAATGGACTTTGGTTTTCACGCAGAGCTTCAAACAAAAGAAATCTGATGCAATTTATAAGAGGGCTGGTTCAATTCCAGCAAAATCAGGGTATCAATAATAGAAAATCTCACTATGTTTATTAGTTCTGGTTTTGTAGGGCCTATCTTCTCACTGGCGGTGGAAGAACAACATCAGCAGACCTAAGTAAATTCACAATGTGAAGCTGACACCTCTGAGCACATTCTAATGGCTGTATGTTTTGGGGACGCACATTTCAAAGGCTACGTGTCCTTGTGAGCAGTTTCCATAGTTTGATGAGATGGATAGGAAATGTAAGTGCTTGTGCTTGTATATTTAACATATGTCTGTGGCTGCAAATATGTGCTGTATGTATATTTGACAATCTAATAAAATAAATGTAACACAAATTGGAAAACTAGCAATAGTCTGAAATGCACAATCTGACAATGCATCTGACGACTAAGGGACCCACTGACCCATTATTTACACAATGTGCATAGATGTTTGGTGCAGTTCATGAAATGCGTAAGGAAAATGTATGATATTTCTATCTGGGCAGTGGGTGCCCTTTGGGAGGACTTAATTTGCCATTGATGGGGTGTTATTGATTCAGTGGCAGCTGAGCTGGATGTAGGGCTCACAGAATAAAAGCAGGGTGGGAATGTGCATATCTGGCAGCTGGCCCATCATGCTTTCTCAATACCGAGGCCTCATGACCTCTGTCCTATTAAATATAGAACCTTAGGGGGGTTGCCCACCTGAGGCTCTTTAGCAAACCACTGTCCTGTTACTATTTCACAAGAAAAGCATTGCAGATCATCCGTCCTTGCCAAATCCTAGCTAGCTTTGTGTACTTGCTACGGCTTCCCTAGAACTTAGTTTCTTTCCTCTTTGGCTTGCATGGTGAAAGGTGCAGCCACTAAATAAGGGCAGCTACTAACTCAAGACAGACCCAATTCTGCTCTCCATTACATGGGTGCAACTCCTGCAGAAATGTATGAGAGTGGCACTCATGAACTAGACCCACTGTATCTGATGGGCCCAAGTTGCAAGGTTCAGGTCTGCACCCAAACTTCACTAATGTTCATGGGTTTGGGTTGAGGGATATTAGTTCAGCACATCGTGAAGAGAGGTGTTTGGCCTCCTCTGTACAGTGCTTTGAGATCACAGAATCATAGAATATCAAGGTTGGAAGGGACCTCAGGAGGTCATCTAGTCCAACCCCCTGCTTAAAGCCAAACCCCAACTAAATCATCCCAGACAGGACTTTGTCAAGCCTGACCTTAAAAACCTCTAAGGAAGGAGATTCCACCACCTCCCTAGGTAACCCATTCCAGTTCTTCACCACCCTCCCAGTGAAAAAGTTTTTCCTAATATCCAACCCTAAACCTCCCCCACTGCAACTTGAGATCATTACTCTTTGTTCTGTCATCTACTACCACTGAGAACAGTCTAGATTCATCCTCTTTGGAACCCCCTTTCAGGTAGTTGAAAGCAGCTATCAACTCCCCCCTGATTCTTCTCTTCTGCAGACTAAACAATCCCAGTTCCCTCAGCCTCTCCTCATAAGTCATGTGCTCCAGCCCCTAATGATTTTTGTTGCCCTCCACTGGACTCTTTCCAATTTTTCCACATCCTTCTTGTAGTGTGGGGCCCAAAACTGGATACAGTACTCCAAATGAGGCCTCACCAGTGCTGAATAGAGGGGAATGATCACGTCCCTCGATCTGCTGGAAATGCCCCTACTTATACAGCCCAAAATGCCATTAGCCTTCTTGGCAACAAGGGCACATTGTTGACTCATATCCAGCTTCTCATCCACTGTAACCCCTAGGTCCTTTTCTGCAGAACTGCTTCCTAGCCATTTGGACCCTAGTCTGTAGCAGTGCATGGGATTCTTCTGTCCTAAGTGGAGGACTCTGCATTTGTCCTTGTTGAACTTCATCAGGTTTCTCTTGTCCCAATCCTCTAATTTGTCTAGGTCCCTCTGTATCCTATCCCTACCCTCCAGCATATCTACCACTCCTTCCAGTTTAGTGTCATCTGCAAACTTGCTGAGAGTGCAGTCCACACCATCCTCCAGATCATTTATGAAGATATGAAGATATTGGAGAAAATCGGCCTCAGGACTGACCCTTGGGGCATTCCGCTTGATACTGGCTGCCAACTAGACATGGAGCCTTTGATCACTACCTGTTGAGCCCAACAATCTAGCCAGCTTTCTATCCACCTTATAGTCCATTCATCCAGCCCATACTTCTTTAACTTGCTGGCAAGAATACTGTGGGAGACAGTATGAAAAGCTTTGCTAAAGTCAAGGAATAACACATCAGCTGCTTTCCTCTCATCCACAGAGTCAGTTATCTCGTCATAGCAGGCAATTAGGTTAGTCAGGCATGACTTGCACTTGGTGAATCCATGCTGACTGTTCCTGATCACTTTCCTCTCCTCTAAGTGCTTCAGAATTGATTCCCTGAGGACCTGTTCCATGATTTTTCCAGGGACTGAGGTGAGTGTTAAGTCCTTGGGGCAGCTGGTGTAGGAAACAATCACTTGAGGCCAGAGAGCAGACAGCTAACCAAAACCTCAATTTTATTTACAGAGACAGAGAGCTCACTCAGCCGGTTGAAACCGGCTGAGCTATCCCTTAATAGTCTAACTCAGTTGCCATAGTAACAAAACCCATGACAACCAAATACACAACAGTGAGGCTGGCTGGCCTGTAGTTCCCCTGATCCTCCTCCTTCCCTTTTTTAAAGATAGCACTACATTAGCCTTTTTCCAGTCATCTGGGACCTCCCCTGATTGCCATGAGTTTTCAAAGATAATGGCCAATGCTCTGCAATCATATCCACTAACTCCTTTAGCACCCTCCGATGCAGTGCACCCGGCCCTATGGACTTGTGCTCATCCAGCTTTTCTAAATAGTCCCAAACCACTTCTTTCTCCACAGGGGGCTGGTCACCTCCTCCCCATGCTGTGCTGCCCAGTGCAGCAGTCTGGGAGCTGACCTTGTTCGTGAAGACAGAGGCAAAAAAAGCACTGAGTACATCAGCTTTTTCCACATCCTCTGTCACTAAGTTGCCTCCCTCACTCAGTAAGGGGCCCACACTTTCCTTGACTTTCTTCTTGTTGCTAACACGCCTGAAGAAACCCTCCTTGTTACTCTTAACATCTCTTTCTAGCTGCAACTCCAAGTGTGATTTGGCCTTCCTGATTTCACTCCTGCATGCCTGAGCAATATTTTTATACTCCTCCCTAGTCATTTGTCCAATGATCCATGGATGAAAAGCACTATATAACAGCTGGCTATAATTATCATTATATACAACAGCGATTAACACCTTTAAAATGTACCTAATAATGAAATAGGAATAGTAAAGTCCAAGTTCTGGGGTTCGGGTCTAGAACCACATCCACGCTTCCCCAGAGGGTATGTGCACTGATGAGATTGGATCAGGCCCGTCTCTAGCCTTAAGTCTATATTTGGTGGTTCCACCATGGTCATAAGGAGGTTGCATCTAGGCAGGACTGGGAGAATCATGCACAGGTATCAAAACGGGAGTATCTGGGATCTTTGTTTGGTTAAAGCTGAAGGAAATCATAATACATTTATTTCTTTGCCAGTTTAGTTTTGTGAGATTTTGCCACAAGTGAAAAGAAACTTTTACTTTGAGGGGAGGGGGACCGAAAAAACCGAACTCATTTTGTTTTCGAAGTGTGTTACTTGCATCAAAAAAGAAATTTTAAAAGAAAAAGTTGTTTTACTTGCATAAAAAGACGGCAACAATGACAACAAACAATAACAAATTGTAAAGTCAGATGGCAAAGTGCTCAGTTTTGCTCTGCCAACATTTCAGAGCCAAATCTTCCTCCTCTCTCCAGTTGCAAAAGTTTGGCTCTGGAGCTGAACTTCCCCAAAGTTTAGCAGCGAGGGGGGTCTAATCTGTGGTTCTGATACAGCCCCAAGAGCAACTATCACAGTAGTAGGCTTGGTTTTGTCTGATTCCCTACCAGCACCAAGATGTTTCCATTCCTGTATTCTCCTGGTGCTAAAGGAATATACCAGCCTTTGGAAGTGAAGTATGGCGAAGTTCTGGAGAGCAGGAAAGAAATTCCCCTGGGAGTCTGGAAAGACCCTATCATTTAAATTAAATGTTAGCTTTCGAGAAGACAAAAAGAGCACTGTCTCCAACAGGGCTGCCTGGCGACATGGCTAATATTTATTACGGTGCAGGTAGTTTAAGAAAACAGAGGCATTTCACTGGAGACTTGGATCTTCAGTGCAACTAGGAGCTTGGGCTGGAAAGGTTCAACTGCTAATTAAATCTAAGTTGGACACTGTTCCATAGAGGGCAGATTGTAACTATAAGAGGATGTTAATGTGGATTTTAAATATTTATTATAACTGAGGTAGGTTATAAAAACAGACATTCTTCCTTTCAACACTCTATAATGTCAGATTTAGAGGTTTGTCTTGGGCCATGAGTGATTTCCCAGCAGCTGTCAGAGGCTGGAGGGCAATTTATCACCCTCCCAGTGAGAGATCTCGCTGGACAGTGAAAGATTAGAGTGTTGATTTATGGAATGCAAGGGGAAAAAAATGTTGTTCTAACTGGTGTCTGGGTGCTGATTTTCGCACACCTGTCCCTGGCTGTGTAGCCCTAGTAAGTGATTTCACTCCACCAGTGGCATGTCTCTCTCGGATCTAAGACTTAAATCATTACGGTTCTGCTTCTGGGAACCACACACGCCTGCTACAGCCCCCCCGGGTGGTGGCACTAGATGCAAGTGGCGGCTTGCCTGGCTTGGATCAAGAGACCTTTTTAAAGGTTTACAAAGTCAGGCTTGGAAAGAGGTTTGAAGCTTTAGGTAATGACTGTTCACGACGTGGTTCCCAATGGATTTCTGATTTTCTGGACTCGTCTCCGAGGAGCTCTGTCCAACAAACTGCTCAGAAACATCAAACCTACAGATCTGTACTCAATATGCATTAGTCAGGCCGGGAACGGAGTGTGTTCTTTGGCCAAGAAAGGGAAGTGTCTGCTTGTTAAAGTGGAGTTGATTTGTCAGCACCAATAATTCAGACTGCAGTACACGGTCAAGGGCCCATGGAAGGCACAGATCTATAGTGACTACTGCAGAGAGAGGCTCTAAGGAGAGGCAAATGAAAAGCATTTCCTCTGCTGTTTAACAATCCATGGACTAGGGGAGGTGCCTCGTTTCTGATACTCCAGAACCAGTGGGACAAAGGAGGAGTTTGGGGGACGCTGTAAACAATCTTCCCCTCTCCTTCCTCTTCTCCCAGTCTCACGTAATCTCTCAGTTGCTATTATTACTATTAACTTAATTACTTAGATGTCCCCCCCAAAAAAGGATAGAGGCCTTGCCCCAAGGAGCTTCCCTGAGAAGATAAGAATTGCCAGACTGGATCAGGCCCAAGGTCCATCTGGTCCAGTATCCTGCCTCTGACAGTGACCAGCGCCAGATGCTTCAGAGGGAGGCGGAAGAAACCCCACAAGTTTTAGTATAAGAGTTCAGTTCTGCCACCCTCACTCAGGTGGAGCAGCTCATGGACTGATGGTTTCAATGGGAGAACTCAGGGACTAAGGTCCTACTCAATGACCAAACAGGGCCATAAATGTTAACAGCTGGAGATGACTAGCTTGGGGAGGACAAAGGTGACGGCCATATGGTCATGGGATTGCTTGTTAATTTCATATGCATGTGTTGAGTGTTGCACAGTTTAGAAGCCTCCTTGGAAAGGTTAATTCTGCGAAGGAGAAGGGGGAGCCATGTTGGATGGGGCAGGAAAAAGGGGTGTTCCAAGTGTAGGGGCTGCAGGGGGGAAGAGGACCCAGAAGGGAGCGTCAAGCGAGTAGCTTGGGTTGAGTGAAGAGTGTGTGAGGGGGAGTGAAGGGGACGAGGAGAGAAGCTTCTAGGCGAGAAGGGGGAGTGTGAATCTGATGCTTTTCTCCTTCTCGTCTCCAGGATGCTACATGCCGTTATTAAGTAACTGTATTTGGATAGCACCTCGAGGGCCCAAATGAGCCCCACTGCGCTAGTTGCTGTACCACCAGAGCCCCACAGTCCCTGCCCCAAAGAGCCTATAGTGTCCCCACCTCTCATTCATCACATTGTTTAGCCTCATATTTTAGTGCTTTAAAGAGACAAGAAGCACACACACATCTCCCCTTTGGCTGGTGGACTGGAAAACCTAGCAGAGTAAGGGTTAAAAAAATCCCTTTGCTCCCAGCCCGTGCAGTCCTTCCCAACACGAATCCACTTGGTCCAGACCTCACCCCGGGCTGAGTCAGCATTTCCTCCCCTTGGCTGCCAGGTAGGGCTCTGGTTCTGCACAGCTGCCAACAGAAAGCAGCTGGGAAAGATTGTTCTTTAAAAATAAATTTGAACAAAAAAAAAACCCAGTAGATTTGATTGTGCTCTTCCACACCTCTTCTGCTGTGGCCTGTAGCCAGGCCTGGGAGGGGCCATGACCTACGCACCCCATGTTAAATAACAGTAATAATAATACCTAGATCTTCTATCACACTTTTCATCAGTAGATCTCCAAACGCTTTACAGAGGAGGTCACTAGCATCATCCCCATTTTACAGATGGGGAAACGGAGGCACAGGCCGGTGACATGACTTGCTCAAGGTCACCCAGCAGGCCTGCCTCCAAGCCAGGAGTTAGAACCTAGGTCTCCTGAACACCAGTCCAGTACTCTATCCACTAGGTCACATTGCCTTCCAAAAAGTGGGCCGTCGGAGAGTTTTCCCTTAAACTAATCTCAGAAGGAATAACTCGTAACTTCTCAGCACGGATGGCCTGATTCTCCTGTATACTAATGTTCCCTTACACCACTCTGGTAACGTAACTGATGCCGCAGTGTAAAAGGGCCTTCGTACCAATGTGAATCAGGTCCAGATAGCACTGCTAGAGATGGTGCAGGCTAAGGAGGAGCTTGCGCCTCCCGCGTGCCCCTGTAGAGAGTGCTGTAGGAATGCCGGCTGCCGGAGAGTTAATAGGACTCCTGTCCCAGCTTCTCACAGCAGGCACTTCCTCGAAGACAGACAGGACCCCTAGTTCCCCTTGATTTCGTGACCACAGCAATTGCTGCATAATTTAGACTCCGCCAGGGAAATTCATTTGTAAGGATGCCTGCTCTGTTTAGCTTCTCCTCCTCCTCCTCATTATCTCTCCCCCTTACCCCTTCTTTTGTTCTTTTTGAAGGAGCTTGTTAATCGGCATGTCTTCAACACATGTTTATGAGCTTTAATGCCTGTCTTCAAAAGAAGAAAGAGAGGGGGGCAGGGGGGAAGCGGAGAGAGTGGAGAGGGGGAGGAGTGTAAAGGAGGAGAGAGAGCAACAGGGAAGGTTAGATGAATGAGGGACCGGAGATTTTTTATTTTAATGATGCCCTATTAAAACCATAAGAGCAGGTATCTCGAGTCTTGTTGGCTGTTGCTTATAGCTTCGTGGAGACCTCATCCAGCAAACAACGAAAGCACTTCAGGGTAAAGCAGAAGCAGCTACTGGTCCATGCTGTTAAAAGCCACGCCCAGTGCGGTGGTTTCCAAACTGAACACGACAAGCAGCCGCATGGTTTTACCCAAAAAAAAGCTGAAGTGTGAAGAGAGTGTTCATGCCCGAAAGTATCTGCCCAAAATGCATGGAGCACAGGCAGCAGCAGGAGAGGCTGGCTTGTTCCGACAGGATGGGGTGTGTGGCCCGGTGGGATGGCACCAGCATCATGGAGGAGCGATGGAAAGGGAACAAGAAGAGGAGGTGTCACGTGATTAAAGCATTTCTGATGCCATTGAGCAGCGCTTTGGCCATGAAGGGTGTGGTGGGGAGAAATTCCTTGGGCTAGCAGGACACCAGGAAGTGACCGTGGGTATCTGCTCCAGGCCACCAGAGCCAGAGGGGAACAAAAAGTGTCCTGGCCGCATCTTCTGGCACTCGAGACCACATCGTTCTGGAGGGTTTCAGCTATCCAGGTAGCTGCTGGGCAGCAAATGCAGCCATGCATCCCCAACCATCTTCTGAAAATATATACGTAAAAGGCAAACAAAGGGCCGGATTCTCCAGTCCACTGCAGCCGCTTTGCTCAAGCAGTGCAAAGTGCCGTATGCTGGCTGGAGGTAGCCAGCCGAGAATTCCCTATGTGTGGGGGTACCTCCTGTGCCAGCTGTCCCTCACCCCTACCTTGGGCATACGGGAAGAGAGAGGGCATGTTGGAAGTGCTACGGGAGCAGAGTAGGGAATGGGAATAGTATATGGCAGAGCTATGCGTACGCCTAGTCTCCTCTAGCATGAGGTCACTTAAGAACTTGGTGTCCATGGTACATGCTAGAGCAGCTGAGAGGCTACTCCAACTTAACCAGGGCTGCATGGCTCAGGATTGAGGATCTGCACCTCCTTTCCCCAATTCTTCCTTCCCCCTGCAGCAGAGAACCAAGCCTTCAAGGAGAAGCGAAACCATCTGGCAGCTTCTTCTCACCCGCAGGGAGGAAGCAATGGAGGATGTGAGAGTAGAGGGACTCTGGGTGCCATGTCCATTAGCTACCAGGATGCAGTGCAGCCAGGCTGCATTAGCAGAGCACAGCAGCCCTGGGGTATTTGATTTCAGGAAGGAGAATTTGAGAGAATTAAGAAATGTGCCCATAACATAGGAACAGGGCTGGGCTGGGGAAGTGAACTGTGCAAGAGCTGGTGACTGGAGGTGTAATCCATGTGGCGGGGGGAGACTGGGAGCACACTCGCTGGTCTCTGCTACGTCTTTGGAAAAGCGGTCGCATGGCTCCATGCCAGTGCAGCTCTCCAGCCAGAAGCTTGCACACAGGGATATGTGGGGACATGTTCCTACCCAGATACAGTGAGGCACCACATGCTGCTGGTCCTTCTAGCATCCCCTACTCCAAGTACTCAGAGAACACAGGAGCTCCAATCACATGCGATTGCAACACGGCTCTGACCCTAGCATCTCCTAGCTGACATTGATGTAGGAAATTCTGGGAGAGGGAATCCCTCTGGGAGGGAAGTAGCTTCATTCCCAAAGGCTCCCATCAGGAGCTAGCGCAGCGGAGGAGCTTACACACTACAATCCAGCTGTTATCCCATAAGCACCTTAGGAAAAGTGCAGTATTGTCAGTCGTGGAACGCCTGGGCCTCCAACTATGTTATGACAGATCTACTTAGGAAAGTACTGACCCCTCTCTTTTCACCCTCCTTGGGCTTTTGTGTTACCTGTTCAAAGGTTTCAAGATTGTACGCCCAGCAAAGCAGTGGCTCTTGGTGTCTGAAGTATGCATCTGTTTTCATGCACCTCTCCTTGTTCCTGTCCATAGCCTGGAATTTATCGATAGCTGCACATGCTTAGTCTCTCCCTAATGTAGCAGTTCTGATGCCCACATCCTGAGACAAGGATGCACTTGTTCAGCTCAGTCAATTAGAGAAGACCGTGCCAGCATCTGATTTGGTTTGTTACTTAAGGCCGGGGGAAAGTGAAGACAGGATTGATTCAATAGTCTAAGACAAGGTTTGGGAGGCTTGAATAAGGGGCTCTATGTAAGTGTTAGTGATTGGTTTAAATCAATCTTCCTCATTCACTCTGGATTTCACATTGGGGCCTGGAACTGCAAACCCTGCCGTCAGAGAGAACGTGCTAAAAGGGCAATTTACTCACTCCCTGCCTCCCCATCCAGGCTCAGCGGGGCTTTGGAACAGCAGGTGGCCTCCTAGTTAAACACTTAGAGTGGAAAAAACAACTTTCAGGTGTGGTTTATTACGACCTACCAAAAATAGTTCCCATGAGCCTGCCCGGCATGCAATGTCTCTGAGCAAGAGCAGGCAAGCGGGAACACCCGCAACGAGAGCGGGGCCACACTGTGGCTAGTTTCAACTTTGCCAAACCTTGTTGATCCGATCCAGCAGTGCCTAAAGCCTTGGGTCCCTCTTATCCTACTGTCCCCCCATCCCACCACGCACCCTTTTTTAGTGGGGGCAGTTCAGAGAAATGGTTCTGATCTCGTCTCGTGCTGGTTTCAAAGACAGCTGGGCAGACTCAGGGGCTGGTTGTGATTTGTACATTATCAGTTGTGGAGGCTTTTTTAAACCAAGCATGGGGAGATGATTTAGAGCGGGGGTCCCATTTATCCAAATTCAGGGTGGAGGAGTTCGAAAAAATGACTTCATTTTTGACCCATTCCCCTCTGAAAAAAGCATCAAACCTGACCCTAAGAATGCAGGATTGCAGACCATCATGAAACTATTTAAAGAAATGAATATTGCCAGTGAAATATCATTTCCACTGGAGACAGTTCAGGAGTCCAGGAAATGCCCTGAGACTCTTAAAGAAATGTCCCCCTCCACTTAAGAATCAAAGCAGCTGGAGAATTCCATTACACCGGCTGATCTGAAAAAGAAACTGTGCACAGCAAATAACCGCATTAACCACACACACAAAACAAATATAACAAAAGTCTCCAAACAAAATTACATTTCACAATTAGGGAATGACTAACTCTTTAGACAAAAGCAAGGAATGGAAAAATTTTGAGCACAAACGAATGCTTCTAATTGTCTTTCCTTAGCTCCTCTGTTCACTGATCCATTAAGCAATGATAAAAGCATTAAATTTGGTGATTATATTCAGTGGTTCTAATGACAGTGAACTGCCTGTACTCTGTCTGCCTGTGCTCAGGTACAGGGGCAAGTTAATAGAGTTGTATGTGCCCCCATATAATGCTGCACTGTGTATTGAGCATGATATATTATTATACGTGAATCAGCATTGATTAATTAAAACATACTATACATTTATAGCAAGATCCCTGACTTCAGGGTCAGGTGAATACACAGTACGTCAGAGCAAAGGAAAAACTTGTGGCTGATATGGAGGCTTTGAGAATGCTGTTCCTTGTTATCATCCCGAAGTCCTTAATCAGGGAAAACTCCCAATAAGTTAATGAATAAAGACTGCCAAACCTTGTTAAAACTGAAGGGCTGGTTCTTCAATGCAGACTGGGATTGAGTAGCTCTTCCTGAATCAGGAAAGGCTAAAGGAGCGGGCCCTGGGTAAGGATTTCAGAATTTGGCCCATGTGCTCTCAGTACTTGGTGCCAAAATGTTTATGCTGGGGGCTGTGCTTTCATTTCCCTTTTAACCATAGGAGCCTCCTTTCCGTCAGTCTCCAAAGCCTCTCCCCAGTCACTGTCACACAGGGCTTTCCTCTGATTCAGATTGAGTTCATACTTATCACTTTGATTGAAATAAGCATGTGATCTTATTATCCATATGTCCACTAGGGTGCATGTCACAGCTTGCCTAGCACATGGTCGTGCTTATAATGTCATTAACAGTGTCTGAGTAACAACTGTTAGTTACAGTCATCTTTTATTATCACATGAGCCTTCACTCGGCACCCTTCCCCCTCCCATCTCATTCTGAATTTTCTACAGGTATATTAATTAAATGGTAACCTCCTCTAGAACCATATCACAATGCTTGTCTAAAGCAGGACTTTTCAACCTTTTTTTCCATTTGCCGGACCCCTAAAATATTTTGAATGGAGGTGCAGACCCCTTTGGAAATCTTAGCCATAGTCTGCAGACCACAGGCTGAAAACCACTGTTCTATGGTAATGACAATCTTTCACACACCCCTTAGACGTAGTCTGCGGACCCTCAGAGGTCTGCGGACCACAGGCTGGAAACCACTGGTCTACAGCAATCAGAATAAGGGTGGAAGTTGTGGTATGTTTAATACAAATGGTTTGGTTCTAGATGTTTTGATCCTGTCTATCCAATCTCTTTGTTTGTCTAGGTTCCTAGGGGCTTACTTATCTCTTTAGTATCGAAACCCTTTCTAAAACAGAACTAACAGGGTCCAATGAGTGAGGTACATTTCTACCTCTTCCCTAAGAGGTTGATGAGTCTTTAATTCCCTACGCCCCCTTTTCCTTTGTGTGTGTGAGCGTCTCATCTTCCCTTTTTTAGTTGCTGCTGTTGTGGGAATGCTAGGCTAAAGGAGTCTTGCATTTCATTCTGAAAGCAGTGGGGCCTCATAGTCATTCTTGCCACCTTCAGAAGAGGGTTCCAAAGTCTTGGGCCAGATGCCAAAGAATCCTTGTCCTGCCCTTTGCAGCTGACAGGTTCATTCTTCCCATGGAATGTAACTGCCAAGGGAGGCTGTGGTCTCTTAGCAAGAGGCAGTCTTTTCGGCAGGTTGATCCAATGCCATGGGTGGCCTGAAGGATAAGGACCAATGCCTCAGAATTAACCTACCATTCTTTGGGGAGCCATTGTGGTGACTGGAGCACTATGGTAATGTGCTCTTAGAAGCTAATGTTGTTCGTGGGCCGAGCATCTGTACATTGGACCAGCTGGTGTGTAAGATCTGTGTGTATATTGCCAAGTATGGTGAGTTAGAGTAAGCTAGCATGGAAGTCTTAGATACTTAGGTCGTTGTGGCCATGTCAGCCTACTGGCATGTTGCATTCTTTTGTCAGTCATAGCTATTTGAGTTCCCAAAACAATAAGGAGTCAAAACACCCAGGGTAAGGACTGACTTGACTACCTGAGGGTAGGCTCTCTCAGTAGAGGGAGAAGTTATGGTGATGGCTAAATCTTCAGAATGTTTCATCTGTGGTCTACTCCATCAAATGTCACAGAAAGATCTAGGAACAGGAGACTTGACCTCCTCCACACCAAAGGACAGGAGCAAGCTACCTATCAGCACAACACAAATAATGCATTTCCATGCCACATCCAGGCTTGACATCTGGTTGGGAGGGCATCAGTATCTTGGCAGTGGATAGGTGCAGCTGAACCTGTCTTTTGACTGGTTTTGGTGGTTGTTGGGTTTTTTTTTATTCGTTTGCTCAGGAAAGGATTGTGTATACCAGGTGTTAATTGGTAGGATCCAGTTTAGGCTTTTGTGGCGTACTGGCCAAATCTTTTAATGCTTTAGGATAGGGATTCTCAAACTTCATGGCACCTTTCTGACAACAAAAATTACTGCATGACCCCACGGGGGGGACCGAAGCCTGGGCTCACCCGAGCCCCACCGCCTCTGGTGAGGAGCCCAAAGCCGAAGCCTCAGGACTTCAGTCCCATGCAGGGGGCCTGTAACCTGAGCCCTGCCACTCAGGACTGAAGCCCTCGGGCTTCGGCTTCAGGCCCAGGAGGTGGGGCTTGGGCTTGGGCTTTGGCCCCAGGTGGTGGGGCTCAGGCTTTGTCTTCGGCCCAGGCCCCAGCAAATCTAAGCCAGCCCTGGCGACCCCATTAAAATGGGGTGACAATCCACTTTAAGGTCCCGACCCACAGTTTGAGAACCGCTGGTTGAGAGTGAGTGGTAAGGTAGCATTAACTATGTCGTGACCCCTTCCCAGGCGCCCTTTACTAATCATGGATCCGAGTCACAGGAAGTGGCTTGTGTTTCTGGTAGCACGTGGAATGCCTTTGGTTGTATAACTAGGCCTGGGAAAAGAGGAGAGGTATTTCCAGTTATTGCAGGGGGTGGGGGTTCTCCTGCATCTGGAGAGGTCATTCTGGATTCGGGTGGCCTGTGAAATGGGTTGACAGCGTGGGATGCTCGCTTCTGGAGTAGAGTCAAGGCGATTGGGATTGATGATGCAATTTACATTCCTGAAAAGTTCTGCTAGCTGTGATTTAGCAGCTGTGACGATTCAGGAGAAAAATGATCCCTTTGCTGCTACCACAGCTGTGGAGAAGGATTGTGGGAAATTCTTGTCTTGGAAGCCTGCCTGCTTCTGCCTTGTAGTTTCATCATCAGTTTTCAAATGTCCTTCTCTGCTGCTGCTTCCATTGCAGGTCATCTGAGAACCCCAGTGACCTGTGACAGTAGTTTTTCGGGGGGGAAGGGGAGGGGTGGGAGTATCAGATTAGCCTGTGACTGAGTGAAGTAGAAGTCAGTGCAGCGGATGGCAGCTCAAAGGTGACTGTTACTATTTGTATTGGGGTAGTGCTTTGAGGCCCTGACAGAGGTGAGGATCTCATTGTGCTAGAGGCACCATACAAACATAGAAGGAGACCCTGCCTGGAAAAGGTTGCCCTCTAAGCTGACCAGAGTGGCAAAGGGTGGGAAAGGAAACCGAGGCAGAGAGAGAAGTGATTTGCCCAAGGTCTCTCAGCAAGATAGTGGCAGAGCCAAGAACAGAACCCATCTCCTGACTCCCAGGCCAGTGCTCCATCCACAGCATCATTGACATTATTCCTTTCTTCACATAAACCCACATCCCAGCCACAGCTATGGCTACGGTCACTGATTTCAGGCCAGAAGGATTCTCGGCACCAGAGATGCTTGTGACTGGCAGGAGTAAAGGAAGCAGGGTTTGTCCCTGTGTCTGACACAGGAAAGGTCCCTGCATGTCCCACCTTTGTGTTTCCTTCCATGTTTGTGCCCTGTGATCCATAGACTCTGCTTTTTCAGTTGTGTTATGGGTCTGAGGAAAGCACTGGGCTCAGTCAGGCTCACCCTGCCATGCTCCTGAAAATCAGTTGTGTGCCTGTCATAGATGAGAGGGGGAGAGAGTCTCAGCGGCCAGGGGACAGCTGAGAGGTGGTTTTCATGATGGATGGGAGGGGAAGAAAGCCTTTCAGAGGCAAGGGGACAGCTGGGAGGTGGTTTCCACAGACCGGAGTTCTGAAGCATCCCGCAGGTCTTCTACAAACCTTTCATTTTATGCAAAGCATCAACACAAACAAGATACTCACGGGGGCTGGGTTGGCCACCAAGCTTGGCTCGTGGGAAGTTTGGGAAGAGGCTATTGGTGACATGCTCTCTTCTATGCAGAGGCCACCTTCTCGGTTGCCTCCACCATAACAGAGCCACCTGCTCTCCCATATACATGCTCCTCTTCCCCCTGCATACACCCCAGGGACAAGTCACTGCTTCCCGCCCCCAGGAAATGCCACACACACACACTTCCTCCATGAGACAAACAGCTGCTTCCACACCCAGCCCTCCACTATGCCTGCCCCCAACATACAGGTGCCATGAGACACTCAACCCCAGCTGCAGTGCCCCCTGAGATAAGTGCACATGCTCTCACATATGCATCCATATGTCCCTTTTCTCTTGAAGACACCCTGTCTCCCATGTGCTCCCTTCCATCTCAGAGGGGGCCTGTGGATGTGGGCTCCTACTCCTGTGTTATACGTCTGCCCCTAGCCTGAGCAATTGCCTCCAGAGGAAAAATGGCAGGGAAAGGAGTCACAGTCCTTTCCGCTCACTTAAGTGGATTTTGTAGCTGGGGATTGGTGGGTATGGATAAAGCTAATGGGGTTTAGGGTGACCAGATGTACAGATTTTATAGGGACATTCTGATTTTTGGGTCTTTCTTATATAGGATCCTATTACCCCCCACCCCGTGTCCCGATTTTTCACACTTGCTGTCTGGTCACCCTAATGGGGCTGGAAGAGGCAGAGCCTCTCAGCACGGTTTTGCAGAATGACAAGCACCCGAGCTCCCAGACCCTCCCTTTCCAGTGGGTTTTTGAAGGGCGAGTTATTGCTTTGCATTCCCATCAACATCCCCCCCGGGCCAAGTTTGTGTGTCATCAGCAGCAACATTCAAAAAACATAAGTCAGGTTCCAAAAATCAAAAGATTGGCTTAAAAATCAAGAGGGTTTTTTAAATAAATAACTCTGGCATTCTGTCTATTTGTCTTCTGCTTTTTAAGCCATTAGGGTGCACTCAGGTCATGTTTTCAAGCTTTTCTTTGCAACCGTAAGCACAAGAAATTTGCTTTCATTTTTAAACAAAATCTGAGAGTCTCATATAATCACATGACTCCGTGAGCTTGGGCTTTAGGAAAAGTGCCATGTATGAATACAGGCCCATGTTAGGCCTGAGTGAAATATGGTTTTAAATTGAGTTTGGATTTTAGCATGCATGATAGGCCCGACACGTGATTAAAAAGACTTAAATCATGAGACAGAGAAGTTGTTTGTGTTAAATTTGTAGTGACCCTGGAAATTCCAGTGTTATCTTCCTTAAAGCTTAGGCGAAGCAATAGAAATAAAGAAAACATGGTTAATTGGGCACCAGGTGCAGTAAATAATTGGTTAGAAATGCTTAGTCCAGTAGTTGGGGGGGAATATGGCAAAGGGAGATAAGGGAGAGCAGCAGAGTGCAGTCCTAAAGCGCTTCAGCTGACTTTAGTGAAGATCCAGTAATCAGCAATGACATCACCTGTTTGTTATAGGGTATAAGAAAGCAAGGTTTTTCTAGGGGTTCTTGGTCAGAGCTTTTCCTTCCCCCTCTGGAGCCGCGCCATGATGGGAAGGGGTCTCCCAGGCCTGAACTTGTAAGTATTTTGGCCAATGCCTATAACTTTATTGTTGCTAAGGTATAGAAAATGGGTGTGTAGGCTTATGTCTGTATTTTGTAGGTAACCAACACCCCAAGTGGCCTTTGGGACTAATAAAGGAATTCTTATGGAGAAGCTGAGTCATAGTAGACCTTAATAAACTGATTAGGAAAAATTATTTCCAACATGCCCAGTATCGCAAGATGCATGATTAAAATCGCAGGAGTTGGCAACACAGCTCCCAGGTGGAGGCCTGCTGATTGCAGCAGAGTCGCAGGCAGGATAAATTGGGCTCAGTCGATTCGCACATGGTGTGAGTCAGCACTGAAGATAGTCCATTCTGTTTGTCTAGTGAATGGAAAACCTGTGCGCTGTATTTAATTAAATTAATTAATTAACAACTGTAATTAATTCCATTTATAAGATGCCCTCTAGGTGTATTTACAACAAAACCAAAAATACGCTACATCATGCCAACCAAACTTCATTAATGTAAATAAGAACATTCTGCCACCAAGCCCCACGCCAGCATCCGCCTCAGTAAAGATTTGGGTAAATGAGCCTCACGGTCAACAGCATTGGACTGTGTTGGGCCGAAGAGGGAGTGAATTCCAAAGTCCTCCACTGAGAGTATCCTGCCACCAGACATACAATTCAAGGGTCTGTGAGCACGTCTCCCAGCTGATTTCCATTATCAAGCTCAGGCAACGAAGAGAGAGGTGCTCTCCAAAATGCACAAGGACCTTGTCATGAAGAGAAGAGCCATCTCAGAGCTTGCTTGCCTCAAGTGGGCATGTTGTCTCTTTTCTACCACAAGTTTCTCTCTGTTTCTATATTTGTTCTTTTACCCTCCTTCCTCTCTGCTTCATTTTCACACTCTTTCACTGGATATGGTCCTCTCTGTTCTTTTTACCATATCTCCTATGTAGCCTACTAACATTCAGGTCCTAACCCATGATGTTCACAGTTCAGGGGAAGTTATTTTGTCCATCCCTAATAATAAAACGTGTGTGTGTGCGTGTGTGTCTGTAAATAAATATATTCCTTAAGAAAGAACTACAACTATACTGTATCACAGTGGTTTTCAATCTGTGGTCCACGGACCCTTGGGGGTCCACAGACTAGGTTTAAGATTTCCAAAGGGGTCTGTATCGCCATTCAAAAATGTTTAGGAGTCTGCAAATGAAACAAGGTTGAAAACCACTGCTGTATCATACATAGGACAATAAGATCAAGCAGGTCCAAGAACAAACAAGATCACCAATATGTTGTAGAGCAGGCAGAAGAACATGGCTATAGACAGAAGTCCTCAGTGATGTGTAAGGTGTATGGTTCTTGCTGAGAGCATGAGAATAGTTCTCCCTTTGCTATTGTAGCATCAGCAAAGTTTATATTCAGAACAGTGTTAATATAAAATAAACCTCAAAATGCACACACAGGGCCCAATTTTATCCTCTGGTGTAAACTTGACGTTCCTGTTTCCTTCAATGGGAATGCCACTCCAGCATCCAAGGGCAGAGTTTTCCCATGGAGAGCAAAAATCTGGGCTAGCTATTACTGTAGGAAGCAGCAGGAAGAGCCACTGCTAATGGGCCTACACAAGCTCTCGGAAGGGAAAAGGGCAGTATGCTGGGATAGCATGGGTCAGCTGGTGCTGTTGGAAAGGAAGCCCATGACGCACGGCGGGGATAACTTCCCCAACTGTGTTTCTCTGTCATTGCAGTGGTTAGTGATTCAGGACTAATCGTCAGCCCCTCCAGATATGGGAGAAACTTTATAGAGCCCAATGCAGATCCATCCAGAGAATCAGTGACTCAGCGGCATGAAAACTCCCCCTCCCTCCTCAGAGATTCAGGGGTGTGAGGGCCTGAAAGTAGCCCAGCAATTCAGTCTCCGGTGAAGGTGGCAGTGATGCAGAGCTCATAAAGGACAACCATTCAGTGCAGTTTCTTTTAAAGTAACGAGTGATTCAGGGAATGTAATGTCCTCCGAACTGCCCTCCCAAGCAGTCCTTTTTAAGAAGACAGTGATTCAGGGATTGTAAAAGCCCTTGTACCTATATTCACTGGCAATGACTTACTTGGGCTTTTAGCATTCAACATCCCACCCTGGAAGGCTGCCAGCCTGTGCTGTGTTCCTCTTTGCTCATCAATCTTTTTACCAAAACACTGTGATATATACTGATCAGCATCCCCATGGGCTCTCAAGACAGCGGACAAATTACCAGATTATTTGTGAATTTTAGTTATCCAATGGGAATTCAATGCTTTGACTGTAAATGTGAAATCAGCTACTTCCTGCAACTTCAAAACAGTGAGCTGTTAACAAGTCAGGTAAATTAAACAGCAGACTCACTCCACTAACAGGCAAAGCTGTCAGTAGAAGACAGATGTGTGCAATCAGCGTGGAGTTCAGACTGACTCTGCAGGATCCAAACTCCCGTTTCACTGATTCAAGGAAGAAATCAAGAAGTAGCTGTGAACCTGGTGGCTGGTAAAAATTGGGGGATGAGGGATTGTTTCTAGAGGCTTGAAAAAGCTGCAGACTGCTTGCCTGGACTAATTATTCACTGTATTACATGAAGAAACTCTATGGCCCTTGCCTAAACCTAATAAAAAAGACCCGAGCCGAGGCATAAATACAGTACAGGTACTGTGCAATCCCAGACACACAGCACAGGTCTGTGATCTCGGACGTAGCTCCATGATACCAGACAGTCCCAGAGGCATTGCATAATACTAGGCACCTGGCACAAGTGTGGGTCAAAGCCAGGGATGCAGCACAATCACATGGGCACATCTGTACAACACACGCAACCCACCCACATTGACTGTGCAGAGACATGTGCATCCAAGCATGCAGGTGCAGAACCACACATGCACCAGATTTACTCAGCAAAAGAGAAGAGACATAGTCACTTTATGAGGTTCCGTTAGGGACCTCATTTTACTTTGGGAAGACACGCGTCATGTACCAAAATCGATCTATGTTCTGGAGTCGGCGCTGGAAGCCCAGGCTAGTCTTTACTCAGTCCTTACGGAAAGAATTCTAGAACGACATGTTAATCTTCTATTCTGTATAAGTTACACTGCAAGAACAAAAGGGGCTTAAAACAACACCCTACATGAGGTCACAATGAAGCAGACAAGAAGGGCAATGCCATTAATCAAAGTATGGATTGGGGATATAATGCAGCCTGCAGTACTGGAGGAAACCATCTCCCAAAAAAGAAGGAATTTGCACAATACATCAAATTTGGTCAAAATGTCTTTTCTTTCTTCATTTACATTGGGCTCCATTATGTAAACACATAACCCTGAGTGCTTATCACCAGAGAAAATATGATGAGGGACAATGCAGCTACACTTGTAAATTTATTACGGATAATTTAAATACAGTACAGAACTTAACGTGCAGTGTATATACTGTTGATAAGGCTGGATCGCACTGTAATCAGCTAATGTTGACAAAGTCAAGGCAGGTTTATTAATGCTCATTTATATACTTGTTAAATACAAAAAAGAAAATAAGCAGATTTTAAAAAGAACATTCCCATTTCTTAATACATGAAACATCAGGTTCAAGTTCCTTAAGACAAATTCCTGACATTAGTTAATTTCTCCTGCACTACTTGCTTCACCTCCACCAAAAATTAATATTGATTTCTGTTTGGTGTAACCATGTTTATTGTGCCTACGGAACTTTTTTCCACTGATTGGTTTGAGGTGATTAGACAAGGACATACCTGCATGACCCTCCACCTGCCTGGAAGAAATGATCCCTTGTTAAAATATTTTGGGGGTGAATGGGTAGGGAATTACAATTGTAGCTTTAACTGTTGCACCCATAAGCGCTTACTGAAAAGTCCTGCAGGAGCCTTTTGAGTTGTGATTTTTTTTTTTAAGAAGGAGTCCTTTGCATAAATGTCATATGGTTTTATTGTTTTGACACGTTTGCAATGATAAATATTGTTACTGAAAGTCAGGAAAAACAGATGGATGTCTGCTTTTGTGAATTTCATAAAATCTCAAGCCAATTAAAGGACTGTCAAAAAAAAAATACTGAGATTCTGCATTAGAATTTCTGACTTGTCACAATGGGCCACATTCAGCAGCCCATAGAGAAGTAAAATTCCCAATGAACTGAGTGGGAGTTTTTCTTGAGCAAAAGACACAACATTTGGGCTCGTATATTTTAAGTGGTTTCCTGATTTCATTTTTAATGAAAGTGACATTGAGTGGATGAAACTCTGATAATGTAGGTCCAACATATCTAAACTATGCTGTATATGGAATGACATGCTCTTTGCAAACAAGTATATGCAAAACCATACAAACAGCAGCGTTCTATGCTTTCGAAATAGTTCTGTGACATATTCCAAGATTATCGTTTGTACAGTATTTTGAACTTGTAGATCTCCAGTTGACTGCTTAGTAATTTGTTACTATTATAATATGTTAATATGGAAAGTTGACTTAGAGCTAGAGAGGGGCATGAGCCACAACTCCCCCTAAACTGCTGAAAATGCCTTTTTTCAGTAAGTGGTCAGAGCCTGGTCACCTTCCTTTGTAAATTTCCAGATGGGCCTTTATGAGTCTCCCTTCTGATAGATGGTGCAGAGAAAAATCGGGTGGAGTCGGAAGAGGAGAAAGATGGAGAAGGAACTATGGATGGCAATATTGTGTATGATGCCGCTGAAGAGGGACGGGGAACAGAATGAAGGGAATGGCTGCTTTAGGGATGGGTTTGAGTCACCCCTCTCAGGACACAATAGGAAATGGTGCAGAAAGTTGACTATTCATGGAGCTGGAGAAATGCAGAATTTTCCCATGGGGGATCTGCAGGTTTGCACCCTCCGCAAACTCCTCACACCTTTTCAGCCAGCATGATACCTCCCAAGAGCATACCTTTGCCCTTTCTTGGCTCATTCATGGGAGGGGAAGATCTAGCTTTTAGTGGCTAAATACACCAGCTTATGAATTCTGATCCTGAAATAGGGTCAGTAGTAAAGGCTCTCTTTGATGTATCACTTTCTGTATTGTCATCTCTCAGTTTATGTACCTGCAACAATGAATGAGGTCACTGACAGGATGACAAATAGGTAGCAAGTAAATTCTTTATCCGTATGGGATTCTGAGTCCTTCAAAGCTGGGAGCCACTAGGACTGGGAAAGTGCAAGTCCCTGTACTCAGCTCAGTGTGTGTCTCTGTGGGTAATGAGGGGGAGGGGAGAAGACATTCCTGTTTACTGCACCTGGTTGTCTTTAACTGTAACAGCCACAACATCAGTAAAAAGTTACAGACTGGCAAGAAATCAATTGGTTCTAGAAGTAAAGATTAGAAAACACTGATGGACTCCAAGGGCTGGTGGGAATGAGAGGGACCTGCCGAGGGTTTTGTTTACCCTTTGAGTTTCCCACCATTAGCCAGAGGAGCTGCGGGTTGTTTTCCTTCCAGCAGCTTGAATTCAACTGTTTGTCTTCATCTGTATTTGCAAACAGGAGCCTGCATCCAGCTTTCTCTTCACTTTATCTTCAGCAGTGGCGAGAGCAGCAGAAACTAGAGCTGCATCCCACCCTGTGACATGAGGGATGGGAAACAGCTGAGCAGAGAGAGCCCCGATCTCCCAGGGATGCCCAGGTTAAACATGCTAAGAGTGAACGGCAGCCAGCAGCTACCCCAGGCATTCACACGCTCTTCTGGTCATTGTGTATAATGTTCTAAAACGTGGCTTAAAATATGTTACTGATGCAAATAGAATCATGTCTTTCCTTATAAACATAACCCAGGTAAGTAGGCAGCTACAGAAGTTTTTAAAGTGCTAAAGGCCTCTTAGAACAATGGATTTATAAGGATTCTTGATACTCTGCCACATAGTAGGAACATTTTCCAGGATTGCCATGAGATAGTACTTTGGTCATGTTAGGCATAGAGATGGAAATAACCATGAGAAAGTTATGACAGGAACTGTGGAGGCTCATCATAGTAGAGGACAACCAGTGAGGAGATGGATGGATGATGTGCCGCAGATCACTGGAAGGTCAGCTGCTGAGTGCTTGAAGTTAATGATGGATTGTGAAGTCTTCAGAAATTTCTGCTATGATGTCACCGATCTTCAGACATGAACTAAACTGATTTACTTACTTTCTTCAGTGAGCTAAAAAGAGGCGGCATGGTTTAACAGACTGATGATTAGCCTAGGAACCAGGAGTCCTGCAATCTAATCCTGGCTCTGCCGCTAGCGGTTTCTCCTCCCAGGTTGCATTCTGCATGCCTGCTCCCTCCACACCAATGTTCTTCAGAACCCCATTGAGAGTCCTAAAGTTTTACCTTAAAAGTCTCACTTGTAAGTGCCCTCTCACATTGTCTCTTGCTATATGAAGGCCACCAACCTGAAACCTGATGCTGACTGGGGACGTTTCTTTTTAGAGCCAATCCAGGTCCCACCACCTCTAAGTAAATACCTTGTTTTGGGGGAGACATGAGTGGTTTCAGATAGGCCTTAATATCATTTTCTCACCCCTCCTGAAATATTTAGGAATGTGTTTAAATAAAGGAAGCAAGCACCACTGGATACCTGGCAGGCAATAGCTAGAGGTGTGATGTTATATTTCTGACTACTGGAGAGTTCTTATGGGGTGGGAGCAAGTTAGGTCCAAGTTAATAAGGTTCCCCTGTGGAAGTTTGGGGGTCACAAAGATTTCCAGGGCTTCCAGATTCAACAGCCTACTGAATCCAGCGTTCAGCAGTGGTTAATACAATGCACTCTGGTTACATGTACAGCCATGAAAACATTCACTAAATATGCATATAGTCATAGTATATGTGTACCCAAAGTTTTGTATAGAGGACCTGATTGACACCCCATTGAGGCCAATGAGAGTCTCTCAGTTAACTTTACTGGGCCTTTAGAGAAGCGAACCTTTGTAAGCTCTCTTAGCTAACCTTTAATTGTTTGCATGTTGTTCATCTTATCATTAGATTGAAGGTTTCCATGCACTACTATTACTACTCATTTAAAATCCCATTGATATTTTCCACCATACGGTATTTTTTTTTACCCAGCATGCTAATATTTCTTTCCACTGAAATTGATCAATGAGCAAAATCTCAGGAATATCCCAGTTAGTCACTTATCCTGAGCAATTACGCTGCAAAGAACAGCATGTGGACCTCAGTTTGGCATGCAAATAGCCATATTATGCAATTAGTTGATATGCAATTAATTGGAATAATGACAAATGTAGTCAAATGGGATTGGCCTGAGGCTGTGTAAATAAAAAGGTAATGCAGAGAAAAAATTAAGTGGGGTGCATTTGGTAGGTGACTAGAGAGAGCTTCAAATGTAAAGATTCTGTTTCTGAGTAAAATATCTTACTCCTTAAATCAGATCTGAAAGAAACTACGGTGTAATACACAGAGTAATCAAATCACTACAAGGAAGAATATAGGCCTACTCCCACTCCTAGTCTCAATGTAGCCAATTCTCATGGTACGCTGGGTTTGTTGTTGTTGTTTTTTTTGAAGGCCTGAGCTCCTTAGACAAGTGAATTCATGAGAATCTCAGCTTTCATTTTGAAAAACAGTAAGTTTCTAGCCCTCGTGGTTGTGGAGAAAAGCTTAAAGATGTGACCTAAGTGAGACTTATAGGTTTAAAACCCATCGAGAAATAAATCCTGACTCTATTGTTTGTTTTTAAAAAAGACTCTCATGATTTTGTGTATTTTGGGGGGCCTGACTCCAGATTTCAGGATGCCTGGGATTGGCACTATTGTGTCCAAGACCTCAGCGTCAAAGGGAGCAGGTTTGGGTTCTAAATCAGTTTAAAATAAATACATAACTATTTCTTAAATGTACAGCCCTGCTGCTTTAAGCACAGTGAGAGCACTATGCCTCAGGTGTGGGGGGTGGGATGCCATTAAAGGGACAGCCTCCTGAAAGCTGATCCAGGGAAAGGACAGGTAGGCCAGAGCCCTGTTAGTGCAGCAGTTCCTTGCCTGGGCTGGTGTGGAATTGGCCCCGTAACAAAGCCGTGGCTCTCACACAGTGGTCCAGGCAGCACTTGCTGGTGGTCCATGGAAAACACGCTGGCCCTATGATGCTGGCTTTCCTCCTTGTTCCCAGCTGCTGAATTTCATGAAAATATTTCTTGTCCATCTAAGCACTTCCTGTAGTTACTCTGGGGAGAATACACAGTCACAAATGGGACAGGAGATGGGCTGTGTGTTGTGTTCCTCTTTAAGGCATGGAGCGCTTGTATTAAACACTTAAATTACTTTTATTTATACATTACATAGCAGCCGGAGCCCAGTATTAGCTCCAATCTGCACCCCAAAGCTCCGCCTTCCAAAATGGAGGATGACCTTTAGTCTCTGCTGATACACCCCACCTCCTTCCTTCTATAACAATCGCAGCTGCTCCTCCACACAGTTGGCACAATAGTGCACAGGAGGAGATGTGTCCATAGGACAAGCTCTCCCCTACAATGCCATCTACACTATGACAAAATGTGTGCGTCCCTCTACTAAAGCAATGATAAATTAACACCCAAACAGGGAGCCACTGTCTTGCTCTTCTGAAAATGTGGCTTAGAGGCCAGGAAATGCTGCTTCGTAGTATTGGGACGGATGGGAGATCAGTGAGTTTTAAAGTTGTTGTAAGACAAATTTTAGTTTCTTCATAATTTTGTTAATTTAACCATAGTTAAACTGTTGATAAATGAATCAACATTTTAAATATCCTCAAACTCAGACCAGTTTATGCTAAAAGTTTCAACTACTCTCATGTTAACCAACATTTTTTAAAATAGCACGTCCCTTGCAACCTTGAACATCTCTGATGTCCCAGGCATTCCTGCGGTGAGATGTGTTTCCTAGGTGTCATTCCATGCTGCCAAGATATCAGAAGACTGTCAGCCCCACTAACTCTAGCAGGGATTTCTAAAGGTACTGGCTGGATCCCCTTTGGGGATCTATCATGTTCACAGGGACCACATAGTGACAGGAATTTCTAAATAGCATTCTGAAAATGCATTTTTTTTGTGTTCTCTTGGATTGCGCCACACGACTGGGAGTTGGTAGCCCTGGGTCCTGTTCTCTACCCTGCCTGTGGACAAGTGACATCACCTCCTCTGGGCGCTATTTGCCCCCTCTGTAAAATGGGGTTAATAAGCCTTGCATATTGTTGTAATGGCCTCTGAGACCGTGCGAGGATAATAAGCACTTTATAAATTGAAAGCCTTGTTAAAAGATTTATATTCATTTCGCTAAGATACAATCATCTCAACTGACTTCCAGTAACTTGGTATGAAGGGAAGAAATCTTGGACACACCCATGACCATGGCTGGGCTTGCTGTTCCCATTCACATGCCGTGGTAAGTGGTCTGGTCCACGAGTGACGTTTATCAGCACCTGCAATACGCTGCCAAAACTTGTCTGTACCAGGCCCGCTTTCTGCTAAAATCTTTTTTTATGCATTAATCAAGTCCCCTTCTGACTACTGCAGTTCTTACCCTTTGGTCTAGCATCAGTGAGTCCAGAATGCTGTGACTGCTCTAATTAATCTCTCACCCCAGGAAACAGGACCATCGGCCTGAGCCTGCTTCCATTGAAGTCAGTGGGCATGATGTTCTTCTGGTTTCTCAAAATCCAATTCAAAATGACACTCCTGGGTTTCAAAACTCTCCTTGGATTTGTTGTACCTAGACTCTTACACGTCATAATGACTGGCTGCTTAATGTGGCCCTTCTCACTGTCCCAGCGCTGATTCCCCACGAATGGGAATCTCACTCTTTTATATTGCTCTATTTATATGGCACCCTCGCCCTCTGATCCACTAACTCTCTTCACACTCTTCCTTAACTTCCTTTTCCCTTTCGCCTCCAATTAATACTATGCCCCACAGACCCTAACTGTCCATCCCCCCCTTACAATAGCTAGTCTGCTATGAGAGCGAGGCCAATGATTTACAATGACTAATACAGTCAAGGATTTTAGCTTCTCTTTCTGCTCATGCAATATCCGCAAGCAGATCATGGTTCCATCAGATTTCTTTTCGTTATTTAAATTTACTCCACAAACGGCTTTTTGGAGGGGCTGTTTTTTTATTCTGTGGCATGATTTAAAATATTCAAAATTTGAACTGCAATGATGTTTAACAATAATGGGTCAGATAAGTCACATGGTGGTGTTTCTGTTTCCCAGTTGGATGAATGCGCAGTCATCTCCAGCAAACATACTTGCATGCATGAATAATACATACTTGGATGTGTAACATTTGAAATGGGCTTTCTGTGAATGTTTGTGCCAGTAAAGTTCAGGCACTCGAACGTGGGTGCAAACTAAACAGAGTGGACATCAGCATGGCTGAAGCAAATTAATTTTAAAATTGAAATAGATATTTGCAGGAATTTTTTTTGCTTTATTTGCCATGCTTTAGTAGGCTGGATATCTTTACAGGCTTTATATTTTAGCTCATTGCTTTACCCTGCTCCATATTTACCTATCCCAGTGGGAAAGGACTACAAGGAGCGATTCTTTACCAACCCTTGTAAAACATTCTCTGCATTCTAGCTCTCTGAGATGCTGCAGAAAAACAAATGATCTTTTAGGGCCTGACTCGATGTCCACTGAAGTCGAGAGCCTCCATTTGATTTTGACGGGCTTGGGCTTTGGATCGAGCCCTTAGCATAGGTTTATATTATATACATTTTATTTGTACACACATAATATTCAGCCTTGAAAAACTATTAGGAAAATTTACCAGCCTAAGACAAAAAACTGCTTGCTCACTCTTCAGAATGATGATTGATGGTAATGGAAAAAATGAGTGCTATGATGATAATTTACTCGCCTGTCAAAAAAAATTAGTCATCCTGGGTAAGTAGAATTTTGCCAGGCTGAAATATGGTTGTGTGTGTGTTTATGTGTATATACATATATAAGGGTATACATGTATATAAAGGGTGTATATATACTCCCAGAGAGATGGATTAGTTGTGCAACATAGTGTAGAAACAGTGAAAGGTGCAAGTTTCATATACTTATTGTGCTGAACAATTAAATGATTCATATGACAGGTATAAATATATATATTTACTTCATAATAAGAAATTATAACATCACAATGATAAAAGTAGCAATGGCATTTTTCTATCTGCATACGTGTAGTAAGAGAGATGTACCTCCTAATTGCTAATATTTCCCATACAAACATGTGTCACTAACATGTAAGAGCATATAGAAAAGATCTAAAACTATCTCAAATGATGCCTCATTTCACACTATAGGCTAAATCAATATATTTTAAAAACATGATATTTGTCTGTTTCATCCGTGGGATTGTTTGTCATATGAAATAGGGCTGCTTCGGTAATATTCCAAAGCATTCCATATGATGGCACGTATTTTAAATATATGTGCAATGTATTTGATCAAATATTTATTTTTGCCACCTGGGTTTCAGAGGTTGCTGATATTGAGCATTTGGGTTCCTCTCTGCTGGTCTGGGTTTTTGGGGGGGAGGGGAGAAAGGAACTTGCCAGCACAATTCCAGGCAGCACTATTGGGTCATTAATGAAATACCTAAATCTCCCTTCATATTTGAAACTAGCATCACAGAGTGAGAGTGAACAAGACCATCCAAAGATTTGTTTCTTTACATAAATCAAATTCTTTTACAATCCTTCAACAGAACACATTAAAATATGCCTCGCTCTCTCTTTCTCGCTGCAGCGTTTCCCCGGATTGCCTGCGAGAGGAGTGTCGACCCTCGGGAATTGTTTAGCAGCGATTCACTGGGTCAGTGTATTAGAACAGACTCAAGTCTATCAGCCAGATGGTGACTTCAGAAAAAAATTGACACACCATTTCAAACTGATTTCACGCAAACCCTCCTGAGGGGAGCCAGTGGGAATCCAACAATCAGATCTGTTGTGAATAAATATTACAAAATTGCCAATTACAAAAGGGATGTTTAAAATGTTTGACTGATTTAGAAGCCCGTTCGCTTTTGCCTTCTACTGTGACAGATCCTCTCAATATCAGTGACTTTTCACCTCTGCTTTTAATTCTTTATCGGAGGAAGTTACTGTACTCCCTCTCAGAGCACTTATCTCAGAGTTAGAAGGGGACTGAGATATGAGGTAGTGTCTGATGGATACAATTCAGGGCATGAGGTCTGCTATAGATAGGGGGTAAAAAATGAGTATTGGACTTAAAATGGACATTTGGCCTGAACACTATGTAAAATCTATATAAGGCCATGAAAACTGGCAGAGAATCACATGGACCATGGCATAAATGGGTAGCTGGACTATAATTGCAGAGACTGGCTATATACCATGATAAAGTTTCTTATTCATTTGGAGGAGACACTGTCTTTTGCATCACAATGTACAGTGCTTTCAGTTCCTTGCTGTTTGCGTTACCCATTTAGCTATGTCATTGTCTCATCATCTGACAGTGCCGAGCTAAAATTCTCTCTTCCCTTTGGCCTCATACCATCTCAGAGGTAACTTGTCACCATTATGGCTTTTAGCAGACTTATGCCCACAACCATGTCAGTTTTAAGATTCATTTTTCATTCCAAAAAGCTAGATCAGGAGATGTTTTATATGCTTTGATTAAAAAAAAATGGGATAAACCAAAATTGTTCCAATAACCCTTTGTCAGCAGAATTTTTATGGGAATGTCAGAATTAAAAAAAATTATGAAGCTGAATTGTATAAATTAATAGATTTACTAGTTTCTGTACATAGCGTTTTCTTTCTCTGATATGACATACATTCAAGTTATGATCAACATAGCCCATTACATAAGTATGTGTTTGAACATTTTTCATAAACACATGCACCAGTTCCCGAGTCCAGGTCCCAAGCCTTAACTGTTCAGTTTCCAAGTCTGAATTCCACATTCAGAGTGACCTCCTCACTGGGTTCTGGTGAATATTCCATGGCATTGCTAAATGGATTTGGTTTGCCTGCATAAGAGGAGTTTCAGATGCATGAGGCGGTGTTTACACAGCTCTTTCACAGGGTCCTCAATATAGGACAGTCTGAAACAGTTTAAGACGGCTCTCGAAGAGTAGAGAGCCATAAAGGTCTATTTCTCTGTACTGGAGGGATGTCAGGCTACCAAGCATCTGTGCAACACCTGTGATCCTTGTCCAGCCCGGCTCTAAATATCAGCTGTCAGTCAGCGCTCCTAAATGCTGCAATGCAGCTCCTCACCCAAACGGACCATCACAATCGGGACCAGCTTGGGTCACTCAGGTTCATGAGAATCCCTTGTTACAGCTCTTCTCACCTTCAGAGTTCATGCTGACCTTTCCAAGCGCTCTCTCACTCGCTGCCTTTTTTTTTCTTTTTTAATGTTTCTCACAGCCTTAACCTGGGAACAGCATCCCTGACCCTGAGATACCCCCAGCCATGGCTCTGCCTCTCGGCGAACAACCTGAAACTTTATCTCCCTGCAGCGTGCAGAGACCCGTGGGATATTCACACGCTGCACAATGGCAATGTCATGGTGTGCAGTGCAGAACAGTGCCTGAGACCTGGCCTTTGGGTTAGTAATCTATCCAGCTCTTAAGGCATCGGCTTTACCTTACCTCCCTTTCTGCGCTTTCCCCATCACTGTATCCTAATTGCTTTCACAGGAGAATCCAACAGCCAACTGTTCCTTGCAATAAATCAAATAAATGTGTAGCAAAAATATCATATTTTATAGACTGTTTTCTTCATTCAAAGTTGAGGTTCATCTCTAAATTGACCTGGTCCTCCCCAAATTTGACTGTGTGACCCCAGATGTCCCTTAACACACTTCCCAGTTGTTAGAGAAACTGTGCTGTGATACCTGAGCTCCACCATCAATCTTTCTCAAAGATCCTCCTCACACAGACCTTTCAACAACTTCTCAAATTCAAGAGCTCCCCCCCTTGTCTTGTAAGGTCTCTCAAAGGCTATCCTCACATCCTGCTTAAATCCAGTTAAGCTTCACTTCAGATGGTGGTAGAGCTGCTAATCTGTGAAATTGTCTGCATTAAAGACATGAGCAAATGGAGTTTGAGGGTTATTAAATTGACTTGCATGGTCATTATTTCCAGGAGACTCTGGAGATCCGCCATATGAACGATAATGACAAAGGTCATTCATAACTTTAAACAAGACACCCATTTGCTGTCCCCAGCCAAATCAGTGATTCCTTGAAGTCACATTACTTGAAAGAGGTCTCACTGAGATTCAGGAGGGTTTTTCATCTCTAAAGACAAACTCCTGTTTCATTAGTAGACATAGACTTGAGCCACAAAGTTTGGACCCAGCTCTGGGTGGGGACCCAAACGTTTAGGGGTATTTGGTTTTGGAGTTCTAGTTTCAGCCCATCACTGTACTTTACTCCTGTTTAGTATCAGAGGGGTAGCCGTGTTAGTCTGGTTCTGTAGAAGTAGCAAAGAATCCTGTGGCACCTTATAGACTAACAGACGTTTTGCAGCATGAGCTTTCGTGGGTGAATACCCACTTCTTCGGATGCAAGCAGTGGAAATTTCCAGGGGCAGGTGTATATATAAGCAGGCAAGAAGCAAGCTAGAGATAACTCCTGTTATCCTGTTTGTAACTGACAGGAGTTATCGGGAACCTCGTCATGATTCCCATTAATTATAGGTCACCCGCTGGTGAGGCCAGACATGGGAAGGAGTGTGAGCTAGTGGAAAGTGCACTGGCCTGAGAGGCAAAAGGTGTGAAATCTATTCCCAGCTCTGCTGTAGGCTGCTGTGTGACCATGGACAATTCACTTCACCTCTGTTTACCCTCACACTCTTTACATGGGTTGAGTTATGCAAGAAATCAGACTAGATGATCACAATGGTCCCTTCTAGCTTTAAAATAAAAAATATATGCAAACAGAGGGCTAGATGGATTTGAAGCCCTACCAGACTTGGATTTGGTCCTGTCTGTCTTCCACGTTGCACAGGTGGGCGTGACAACACCAGAGGCAGGGCAGCAGAGAATCAGGGCCAGCCACTGTCTCTGAGTTTTCTTACCACTTTCCCCCACTTGTTCTCATCACCAAATGAATCCTGAGTATGAAGAATGGTCCACCCTGGGGCAATGGATTAGAACAGGAGCTCAGCTAGAGAATGGAAGTCTGAATTCCTGCATCTCCATACACACTATGGATGGGATTGTCCAAAACAGCAAGCCCTGAGAATCAACAAAGCTTGGGCTTCTAAATCACCTCGGTGCTTTAAAAAACCTCACCCTCAGGATTATGTGGTTCGTGCATCTCCCCAAAATGTTATTTTCATGCCAAGAGGCAGCGCTGTAATATACAGACCTGTCCAAAGAGCAACAAAGAATTAAAAACTCCCTTACTATGACAACTCCCTTCCCAATCATGGCAATCCGAGAACCCGTTTTGTCAGACAATTTATCTCCCAGCACCCTTCTTGGTTCCCTGAGGGGTTTGTTTTTGTTTGTTTGTTTGTTTTTATAATAAGATTTATTATTGGGTTATTTTGTATGGCATATTAGCCCTTAGTCAGAGTCAATGCTGACAGAAATGTTAGTCATTTGGGCTCTGCTTAACCTGCTGAGAAGAACTGAATTTACAGAATGGGACGAGGCTTTTTATGATTTCATTACAGAGCCAAATCAGATAAGAATAATTATCCTCTCCTGGGATATTAGGCTGCACCTCACCAGGACAGGCAGCTGACAGCTGTTTTATTGGTTGACTCACTTGGGTCTGGAAATCAAGGATTAATTGTTCATGTGTCTTGGTGGTTCCAGGAATAACAGCAAAAGGGTCTTTCTGGAGATTCAAGATAATGTATTTTCAGTTGTTGTTACAAACATGATTTCATTGGACAAGCAGAATTTTTTACAAATTAATAAAATAAAACTAAACATCCGATCTTAAAGATTTCAAATCTGGAGCCTTTCCACAAAAATAAGTGTTGGGGGGAAATATTCTCCTTCCAAAAAAAGTCAAAATCCAATTTGTCAGAGCAATGTTATGCTACCATTGAACAGATATGGCTGCTTCCCACCTTTCTGTCCTCCCTTTTTCAGTATCTATCTCCAGATTCTTTTATTGGGAATTAATTTACTCCTGCCTATCAGCTTTTTGCGATTATTCAAAGAATAATAATGGGTTTGTGCCAAAGCCTATTAAAGTCAGTGGAAAATTTCTCACTGATTTCAGTGGGCTTTGGATCAGGCTTAGTATGAATCAATCTGGCCCATATTCTGATCCCAAACTGGCATAATCCCATTGGCAATTATGTTGCGGAGAGCAAAATGTGGCCTATATTTCTTCACTCAGTACAGATACTGCTCTCCCTGGTTGAGGGTTCCTGGGCTGAACTTTTATTTTGCGCAGCCTGGATAACCCAAGTTCCAGAGCACTTGCACTGGAACATTTGCTCAAGTTTCCTAGCGGGGGTGGGTTGGTTAGTCACATCATTCACCGACAAAGTCCTATGGCATCCCTTGCAGCACCCTGCCCTCACCCCCCCCCAGCTCCTTTACTGGAAGGGAAATGCGATATGAGGAGGCCACAAATGGGGAACAGATCATAGAATATCAGGGTTGGAAGGGACCTCAGGAGGTCACCTAGTCCAACCCCCTGCTCAGAGCAGGACCAATCCACAACTAAATCATCCCAGCCAGGGCTTTGTCAAGCCTGACCTTAAAAACTTCTAAGGAAGGAGATTCCACCACCTCCCTAGGTAACCCATTCCAGTGCTTCACCACCAGTGGCGGATTAATGATTTTGCCGCCCCTAGGCCCTGAAATAATTGTCGCCCCGCCCACCCCT
The DNA here is from genome assembly GCF_020497125.1 of Mauremys mutica. Taxonomy (NCBI): domain Eukaryota; kingdom Metazoa; phylum Chordata; order Testudines; family Geoemydidae; genus Mauremys; species Mauremys mutica. The sequence continues at coordinate 74,097,618 of NC_059082.1, read as the reverse complement.
GGCCCGGCCCCACTCCACTCTTTCCCCGCCCCCATTCCAACCCCTTCCCCAAAGTCCAACTCCACCCCCTCCCTGCCTCTATTGGATCCCTTCCCCAAATCCCCACCCCGGCCCCACCTCTTCCCCCAGCACCCCACGTTCCCCCTACTTTCCCCTCCCTCCCTTCCCCATGAAACAGCTGTTTCACGGCACAAGCGCTGGGAGGGAGGGGAGAGAAACAGGACGTGGTGGCACGGTCGCAGAGGAGGCGAGCTGGAGCAGGGGAGCTTCTCTGTGGGTGCTCAAATTTGCCGCCCCTTCAAATTTGCCACCCTAGGCCTAGGCCTTGTCGGCCTAGGCGATAATACGCCTCTGTTCACCACCCTCCTAGTCAAAAAGTGTTTCCTAATATCCAGGTAACTCAAAAATGGTAAAGCCTCAGAGTGACAGATCTCCTGCCTAGCTTCTCGCAAAGATGTGCATGAGCTCCCATGTGAGCCCTTTCATTATCATCTGGAGTACAGAAGAAGTTAGGAATCAGACTGGAGTCAGGAGTCCTTAAATGATAGCACACAACAACATGGACAATCAGACCCTGCTGAACATCATCCCTGCACACACCAGGTTAAAGTTTAAATGAACTGGACAGGATAAAGTAGGCACGATGGCATCCCTCATCAGTAAGGTAGAGAAGCTGAGGTCTTTGTGTGCAAAGTAGAGAACTTGGACACGCAGATAAAACTCCCACCAAAGGCAATGAGAGCCTTTACCCACTTATGCCAGGGCTAAATTTGTCCCCTAGGATATGACCCACAGGCTTTCAGGCAGTTAGGGTGAACAGTGCTGATCCATCAGAGGAGGAGGTTATGAGGACGCAATGGTGTGTCACAGAGGGTCTGACGAGAATTGATAGGTGAGACCTGATCATTATGAATTTGCCAGCCTGGTGTCATTTCACGGCTGGGCTAACTCTTTGCAGTGTATGATGCCCATCAATGCAAAAATGGAAATGATGATAAATGGGGGTGGTTAGATACATCTCACAGACTGATTGCAGCAGCTCGCTGTTGATTGAGAAACAGTACCCGCCATCAGCAATGATGGGAGAATTCATGACTCAGAAAGTGTGACTTAATATCATTTTCCATGGGATCAAAAATGATTCAGGTTGCCAGACTGGACTTTACTGAGGCAATGATGTAGCTCCAATATAGCTACTTTGCATTACTGGGCCAGGAGCCTATGAAAGACTCAAACAGAACCCTCATATAGGTAGGTCACACTTACAATAGCTGAGAAAAGAGGAGGAGGAGACAGAGAAACTAAGGCACGTTAGAAAGGCTGAGGAAGAAAAGAACCTGGAACAAAGCAGAGACTGTAGTCCTACATAATCTCAAAAGCAATAACAAGATTTAGGAGGAATGAAGGTTTCACTTTGCAGGATATATGGAATACGATATTCTGTCTCCACCAATACAAATTGATTGATCTAAGGTACTTAAATGCCCCTCCCGTACTGTAGTAGCTGAGCATCTCATGATTTTTCATGTGAGTGCTATTATCCCCTTTTAGGAAACTGGGGCAAAGAGAGGTAAAGTTACTTGCCCAAGGTGACACAGGAAGTCTGTGGTGCAGCAGATACTTGAACCTAGGTTGTTCAAGTCCCAGGGTAGTGCCCTAATCACTGCACAAGCCTTCCTTTCTTTTTCAGGGCATAGACTATGGAGGGTGTGGAAATTCATGGGTTGCACTGAAACACATTTCATCATCCTGTACATTGGGACTGGGCTGCAGCCTTTGCCGTTTCTCCCATGACCAGGTGCTGAAAGGGTTCTTTGAAAAACTGGAGAAATAAACATTTGGATGAACACACCTCCTACAGAAAGGAAACTACATGATGTTACCAGGCAAGGAAAGCAGATGAGCAAGAGGGTAGAATCTTGAATGGATCTAGATGGGAAAGTTGTTGTCAGAGGTCAGACACCAGCCATAACTTCATGGTCCAACTCCAAGACAAAAGCTCTTCTCCTTGAAAAAGCGCTTCTGAAGGAGAAAAATCTCAGGGAGTTCTGAGAACAAAAGGATCTAGGGAATTAGAAGCGAGCACCGGCATGCCAGTTGGATGGCCAGGTGGTGGAAGTGGCCATCAGGAAGGTACTGGAAAAACAAGTAGCTTTCGCTTGCTGTCCAGCTCTTAAGGAAAGACGAATAGCGGGGAGGTTGACCAGACAATGACTTGATTTATTTGCAAAAGGTGATGCCCTCCTCATGCATGAGATGTCTAGGAAATAAAGGCTCTGAAACATCAAATAACAATGAGATTCCAGTGATAACCAAGCAATTACTGCCACCCCCACTGGAGAAGAGAGACCTGATTAGGCAGGCATTGGAGGGTATCTTGGCAAACATGCCCAAAGCACGGTTAAGGTGTTTGACAGAAACAGTGACCTTCAGGGCCGAGGGGGGAGGTTTCAATACATGAGAAAACCTAAACTCTTGTTAAATGTGTGGTCATGGAGAGGAAGTCCTTTGGGCACAGGAGATTGTGATTTTGGGTGTTCCAGCTAATGAACTGGCTCATTGAAGCTGTACCTAGGCTTTGCACAGACTGTAGTTACCAATAGTAAAACCTGAGATAGTCACAGCGCTACTGATCATGATATGGCTCCAAATCCTTCACTGCTGAGCAGATGTGAGGATTGGGTGAGGTGGAGAGCCAATTCCATAAATGAAACTCTTAACTAGAGAAGAGCTCAAACTTGAAACCGTGCTTCCAGACACCCAACTCCCAAGCTTTGGAGGCTGTTCAGAATGGAATAGAAACTTCTGAGTGAACATCTGTCTCCACTGCCATAAATGGCAAAGCTCCCATTGACTTCACTGTGGCCAGGAATTCACCCCATGCGAATTCACCCCTCTGTCTCTATAATGGACCAAATAGAAACACCTGAAACTTTGGGCAAATTCAGATGCAACTCCTTGAACTTGTGGTTCTAGTTCACCTCTGTTCACGATAGCACTAAAAATAACACCAGAAAGAAAATAGTCAATATGTTTCTATTGTCAGTTTAGTAGAACATTAAATGCAGCGTCTAATGGTTTGGGGTGGTTCTTTACTGAAGGACAGTTAAATGAACGTTGATGAAAAATTCAAGAGTTTGCCACGTTAACCCCAAGGAAACAGAGATGGAATTAGTTGGAATGTTCTTATTTCCCATCTCCAGGCTCAGTTTAAAAATTGAAAAAAAACCCGGCACACCCACCCCTCCCAGGGTGAAAAATATTCCCTTTAAACTCTGTGACAGGCTAATTCTCCTTCGCTCTAACCACCACAAATCAGGGCCAAGTCTCTTTAAAAGAGGAGTGTGAGAGATCACTGGGAAAAATTCCAAAAAGTGGGTCAAAGCTTTAAAACTGAAAATTAAAAGCTTCATCTTCCTAATTGTTTTTAAATTTCCCTCTGCAGGAGGTAGTGGCAACTGAGTGTGTGAGCAACAGCCTGGGAAGCAGGACTTCCAGGTTCTACTCAGGTTTCCTACATCCCTGGCAGCGTGGCCCTGTAGAAAGCATTCCAGACTAGGAGCTGGGAGGCCTGAATTCCATGCCAAAGTCTCCCACTGATTTCCTGTGACCCGAGGCAAGTCATTTAACCGCTTTTGTGCCTCGTTTTCCCCATCTGTAAATCAGGGTGAAAATATGTACCCACAAATATGAAGTGTTTAATTGTGCCTGGCTCAGCTATCACTTCACTCTGACACCTTGGACACTCACTTAAACTCTTGATGCCTCAGTTTACCTCTTATGCAAATGATATAATCATTCCTTCCACGGATATAATCATTCCTCCCACATCATTTACACTGATGTCTGTAAAGCACTGCGCGTTGCTGGGATGAAAGTGCAACATAGCTGTGGTAGCACTTTCGGTATGTTTGTTTGACTTAATTTGCCACAGAGCACCATGGTACACGTGACACATACTATATTATATGAATAAATAATCAGACTGTCAGGACTCGGAGCTTTCCATCGCAGTGGACTTGAATAACAAAAGCATTTAGCTGGAAGTTTGGCTGTTTAAAATCTCAGCCAAGTCTATGCTTTCCAAACCCTCTGCTCTTAATGTGGGACCCTGCTAGCTTAAGGAGGGGGCGGTGAGGATTTCTGATGCAAAATTCAGGACAGTTGAGAGGGGACATAGTAATTGTCAGTCCAGAGAGCATCCCAGTGCACATGTTCTAAGGATAAGAGTGTCACCAGAGACTATTGTCTGTCCCCTCTCTGTAAAAGTAGAGATAAGGCTGGGATAAATCTCACTGGGACATTCTGCCCTATGATGTTATTTCATGCCACATCACCTAATAGGTGTATTTTCACACTGCTTGCTACTGCTGTGAGGTTCTGCAGCTCCTAGCCAGGCTGACAATCTCACTATATGGAGAATGGAATAGTGACGGCTAATTGATTTTACAGCAGTACCGAAGGACAGACAATGAAAGTACCATCAATTTAATCCACTATTTAATGGTTCCAATTTAGCCTCTGTAAATGCTCACTAAACTAATTTCTCTGGGTTCAGCAATCTGAAAAGCTATCATATCTCTAATCTCCTTCAATATATTCATCTGGAAAAGGGAATTTAGCCAATTCTGATGTGCGGAGATGATCTGTTAGCACAGTGTAAATGTTTATAACACGGCAATCTAGTTCGTTTATAAGGATATGAAAAGTTTTATTGGGGAGGGCACTGGAGTGGAACCACGGGATAATAGGCAGTTACCCAGCAGTCTCTGGGAGCCAGGGAGCAGGCAGGCATGCAGAAAAATACTAGGATTTACTTTAATCCCAAATTGTAAGCTAAAGTTCTGCCCGGTACATGGTGCATCTGGGACTTGATGGCACAAAGGATTCTGTTCCAGCCCCCAGAGACCTAGACTTTCCAACCAGACCACGAGAGTAACAGTCATTTTTCTTTCCTCATACAGGCTGGAAATTAGTTTAGTTTTAGCACATTTGTATCTCCTTATCCGATACACAGAGCCCAGGCCGGCAAGCCACCAGTATAGTGCTGCCTTCTGGGCACTCTCTGTTGCCTTATAAAAGGTTTCACAAAGGCCACATTGAACGGGCTTACTTGTGTGATGCCATAGGATGGCAAGTGGTGCCAGTCATGAACTCTCACAGCTAACCAGCCTCTTGGAAGAAGAAGTGGCACCCATCACAGCCCCTCTCACTCAGCCCCCCCAGCCCTTTGAATAACCCAGTTCTGCTCCCCTTGAAGTCAAATAGGAATTTCGTCACCTACTTCTGTGCAGACAGGATTGCACCCAGCGTGACCAGTTGTAACTCAAAGCACCACAGGGATATAATACAAACTCCTATAGAAAGAGCTGAAAAACTAGGCTGTACTAGGCTTCCCTTATGGTCAACTTGCCTCATCCTTAAAATGGGTCTGAACTGGAGCTCTGGATCCAAATGCCCTTCCTTCCCTGGAAACTGGGAGGAAGTTTAGGCTTACATTTGGGTCCAAATTTCAGTGCTCAGCCCCACCTTTGCACTATAGCCTTGTTCTGCAGCAGCCCACCTGCTGTTGGAAAACAGATCAAATAGCCAAACATTCCCTCTTTCTTCTATTTAAAAACAAATCCCAAAGAGATTCAAACCAGGGATTTTAGGGTCCGTATCTCACGATCTTCCAGCACTTACACTGACTGCTTTATCCTATTGCCAAAGGAGAGCTGGGATTCTAAGATGTCCAGTGGGATACACCATTCGTTTCTAGGCCTGAAGGTTTGCCAAGAGACATCTGCCCTTAAAAACAGTCACTGATCCATGATTGAATATATCACGTCTTGGACCTCACACCAATCTAATTTCCAACCCTTCCTCCTATGATCTAGGGTGCCACAGGGAAAAGAAGAAAATATTTTGATGATTGGTGCTTTCTATTAAAAATGGTGGGTGTTGGGTGAGCTGCTGAACAGAGTCAGAGAGTTAGAGAAATGGTTTAAAAAAAATTTGAGAATTTAAGCAATAGTCCCAGCAGAGCTAGATTACTGGGCAGGGTTAAGAAGATTAAAGGTACAAAATGCATGCAGTTTATTCCATATATATCTAGATATATATGAGCGTGGAATAACCTGCATGTATTTTGCACCATATATATGTGTGTGTGTGTGTGTGTAATGTTATATTATTATATAATATTTACACACATACACATGGCCAGATTCTCATCTGTCAATAATTGTGTTGCTTTATTGACACCAGCTGAGGATCTGTTCCACATATTCTTATAAATACATAAGTATGTTTATATGTATATATGTGTGCATAGCAATACAACCTCAGTCCTCCAAGCTTGTGTAACACCACACACCATTTTTTTTTCCTTTTTTTCTTTCTTTTTTTTTGCTGAACAAGAAACCAGGTACAACATGTTAAAGCAAATACACTCCTGTTCTCTGCTATAGCCTGATATATTGTACCTAGGTGGTAGAGTCTTAACGTTTCACTACATACTGACAAAAATCTATTCGCAGTCAAAAAGCAATGATGGAGTTAACTGGATTGGGCTGTCAAATCTCTTTTATCACAGGAGTAGTTCAGGACTGCAGCGGTTTTACTTTGGCCATTTTCTTTTATTCCAAGACAATTCCACAAATGAGCTTCTGCTTGATTAGTGTTTTAATGAATATATCTGAATGTACCACAAGTCCACCAGCCGTGACTCGAGAGCCACAGGCTATGCTATCCAGATGCTGCCTTTGTGCTGTCAGTTCGGGGTGTTAATGTCAGATACGTTCTGGGAGAATGAAGGGGAATAGTCAAGAAATAAGCATTCTGTGAGGCAGCAATTTCCTTGGACAGAAAACTTGTTTCTAACCAGGCACTGGAAAGCCCAGATGGACAGTGAAGCACATTGGGCCGTGTTCCGAACTGACTTACGCCCTTGTGCAGCTCCCGTGACACCAAAGGGGTGTAATGTCAGTGTGGACTTTGACCCTTTGAATAGATCTGGATCCCAGAATCCTGGCAGGCCCATTGCTAGAGTTCTTGGCAGTTCTAAGAGCTGCCTGGCAGATTAATTAACGACTGTTTGTTAGATACCGTGCAGAGAAGAAAGGCACTATGCCTACTAAGTATTCCTGTGATTCCTTTGGGCAGTGAAATCCTGGCTCAGGTGTAGCAGTGCATGCTTCCTTCTGCTCCTGGACTGATACCTGGTAAGCGACACTGCACAACAAGGTTTACGGCGGTAGGGAACCTTTTTTTCCACTGTAAATTATTTTTAACATTCCCCAGAACTTTATTGCATTTTGTGTTAGGCTTTATGGGAAAAAAATCTGTATTTAACTTCAAGCCCTGGTAAACATCTTTGCTTATGTTGTTATTTGATTCCTTATTTGAGTATTTCGATTTAATTTCACAGTTCATATACCTTCAAGTTTTCATTTTCCCGCCCCTCCCCTCCCACCTGACTCTTCAGAAAGACAGGACTGGCCAGGAGTCTGCCCCTCCCTCTCTCTCTGCCTTCCCACTGCACGCTGCAGGATGGGTGAGGAAAGCCCAGAGCGTTTCCCTTTGCTGGCTCCTCCCCGCCTCACCCCCCAGTGTGCTCTCCGGAGGCAAGGAATAATCAAGTTTGCCTGGGGGTTGTACAAAATCTATATCCCAAGCCCTCTGCTTTCCAACAGCCCCAACGATACCATCCTGTTGGAGAGCTGGGGGGGGGAGGGGGTATGATAAAAATCCCATGCCCAATAACTCCCTTGACACACAGGGTAATGGGAGGGTAATATTGTGGGGCTTGCTTCAAAACAGAAGACCAGGGGGGCTGTTCCAAAGTCCGTCTGAAATCAGGGAGAGTCTTTTCATTGACTTTGGACCTGATCCAAAGGCTGCTTCGTAAGGTCCTACAGTACCCTGACTGGCAGGTTGAAATGTGCTGTGTGCGCAAAGGTGGGACAGAGTGGGGGAAGAAAAACCCAAAGTGAGAGACCATAAATAAACCAACAAATAAACTTGGAGACAGGGTAAAATGTTGGGACGTCAGTCATTTCGGTGCTTTTGAAAATGGGGGAGTTGTGTCCACACAGAGAGAATTTAACCCTGTGCTTCTGGGTGCTTGGATAGGGGCAGTAAGCCTCAGCATAACCTGAGCCCTGGTATGTGGAGTAATAAATGATTTTGATACCTTGATATATTTATCATTGTGAGCCTGAGCCAGTCGCCTTTCTGGGTTCACTCTTTAGCTCCTAGAACTGATGGAATAGAATCATGTCTGCTGGAAATCTTTCATGAATTCTCCTGCAGCTGCACAGCAAAAAGAAAGCTACATGTAATGAATTGTCCTCCTTTGATTATTCATCAGGATTTGCTGTTTCGGTTTGTAAACCTGTTGTTCGGATGATAATAAACAGTGATTTGGGGGCTCGTGTTTAACTAGACGGCATCCCGCCACAAGGACCAAAATGGAATATCTGGCTTTCCTCTGTGTCGGTTTCCCCCATGGAAATTTGCCTCCCTTCTTCTAATGCAGAACACAGTGACATTTTAGAGGGATTATACACTATTTTCACTGTACTTTGTAAGATCCTAATTTTTCTGAGACCAGGGTTTAAGCTGTCTGATATTGCCTGACTGGAAGGAAAGTTTTGTTGTTGGTTTTGGGGGGGTTGGGTTGTTTGTTTGTTTTTAAGATTTCATTTGCACGCTTACATCCTACAACTTATTTTTGTGGGGTACAGAACCAGTTGTGGATACATCTTTTATGGATTAGCACTTGTTTTGAAAATGCACTGTGGGCAAAATCCTTGTGAGGACCTTAGACTCACACATTTGGGCATGCAAAGAAGGACCCAATATTTTGAAAATGTGAACCAGATTTTTTTGTTGTTTTACCTGAAGAATCCTGGAAGAATTACCATTTACTCTCTACCCTGCCTGGTTCTCAAAATAATTATCATTACATTGCAAAGGATTCTCTCAGAAATATATTTGTTGTTCTGTTACCGAGCTTCATCTCCTTTGGATGCACTAGCCAGTCAGTTTTAGGCTTGAATCTGAAAATTCTATCCTGGAATGTCAAAGGTCCCAATAAATCTGGCAAAAGGAAAACATATTTATTATTCTTGAACAAAATCAAACACAGACATATTATAGCTCTGCACCACACAATGCACCCCCTCCCAAGATGAGGAGGTAAAGCTACATTCAGAAAAGGTTAACAAAAAATTAGATCATCCCCTCACCAAATGAAGGGCTGTATTCTACTGTTCATCTTTGTACAAAATTCCCAGTGACACCAATTTCACTTATTTGTTGATTGATTTTTATGTGCTCAGTGCCATAGCAACTGGGGGCATTCAATAAATTAAATGTGACATCGCATTAAGTTAAACTTCTTGCAGGGGATAGCACATACAGCGCCCCTCCCAGGTGCCCTCCAAACAACTATAAATAAACCAGCGATTACCCAGAGTCAAGCAACTGTTTGCAATGAACTCTGAAAATCTGTAAATTTGAGCCCCTGCTGATACATACATATACATACACCCATACGTGCATACATATGTTTAACACAGATGTGAGCATATGTATCACAATAACTATGAGTTTTCACAACCTGTGATATAAAATGTAAGGCCCTGATCCTGCAATCGCCGAAGACGTGCTATACTGGACTCTAGCGAATGATCCTTCTGAGCTCAATGAGATTGCTCACCTGGGTAACATTAAGCTTACACATACACAGGATTTCATAAACTAACTTAATTCTTCATTTATGGATGTCACTCGTACTGGTGACATCATTGCTCCATGGTAACAAATATATTTCAGATTAAATAAATATGTAGCATGAAAAATAGATTAATTTTTGAGTGTTATAATCTATTACCACTCAGCCTCAGCCTCCTGACTAATAATAACATAATTATATAGTCACACAATGCTTCTCCATAGCTATTTAATTAACATACTGCATTTTATTTTATGTGGTCATCCAAATTCACGGCACTAACAGTTTTATGATATTTCACCCAAAATGATGAGGAACTCTGGCTGCCTGACCGGGAGGCTCAGGAAAGCTTTTTTTTTTGATCCCTTTAACCTGTGTTATATAAAAGAGCTGAGTCCTGAGGAATCATTAGTAACGTTCTGTCCTGGAAAGGAATGCTGCAAATTTCTTGGACAATGATCATGTGTTACCTAGTCGACAGATATAGGTTGACACTGAGAAATAAAAAGAAGCAGGGAGGAGAGAAATGGTGAGAGATCTGCAACTCTCTGGCATGGCCTTGCCTGGGCTGAACACAAGCCAGAATGACCACGCCGCGATGATCAGAACTGAAAAGAAAGCCCCCTTATGCTAGTAGGTGGTGATATTACGATTAGATGGTGGGCGGTAGCACCCGCTCCTGGAGCCTGGGTGATCTGTTTGCAATTTCATTCTGACACTGACACCCTGACAGACTTTTGTTTTCAAATGGCATTTGGTTAAGCAAACAGAATGGGATCCCGTTAACTTGCCAATCTCTCTTTTTTCTGCCAATCTCAGGATGGCACAGGCAGCTTCCAAAACCTCTTTAATGTGCCATCTCACATCCCTCCTCCTCATTTCTTTTTTTTTTTTTTTTTTACAAAAAGGAATACATTTCTGCAGCAGCCAATTACGGCAGTTTGATATGCATAATAATGAATCAATTGAAATTGACACCTCAGAGAATCAGTGTAAAAAAAACACAACCCCTTATATGAATCAAGCTCTCTTTCTCCCTCTCTCCTCCTTACAGTTTTCTATCATTTACAACAATTTGCTATCACTAGGGTCCTGAGCAGATTGCTGGGAGTTTGGTGTGTGCTGAAAAGTCAGTGATTGGGACTGAAGCTTGTACAGGTTCTGTCTCTTGCCTAAGCACAGATCAATTACAAAGCAGACAAGTCAGTGTCACATGTGATTCACAATGTCAATTTCATGCTAGTGGTAACCATTTAAGAAAGACCAGTGGAGGTTTTACATTTGATAAGAAATCAACAGTGTTTGTGTTTGTAAAAGACCGATCACAGAGTGTGACAGCTCCACAAGATTGCTATGGAGCATCAGCTACACGTCTGTCATGGACCTATAAGTATTTATTTCAAATGTTTTTTTTTTTTAAAACCAGGATGTTGAAAATAAACTGTCAGTCTCTATTTACAGTTGTACAAGTAGAAAATACAAAGGCTTTTAGGTTAAATTGTCAGTTAACAGAATTCAAAATAGAAAAAAAATATGTACTGCGCTTACTGGTTTATTAACCATTTGGAAAGAGGAGAATCATTTCTAAATTTGGAGATACAGATGTCTCTGTTTTGGGTAAACACAGGTTGCATATTTTGGGGACTTCTGGTGCCTTTAATGTCCTGACCTCCATATGTACTTCAGTTCATTATATATAATTGGCATGGTAGAAGGAGATAATTAGGGCCAGACTCTCATCTATTACATAAGTCTCAATCCAGACTACCTTTATTGAAGCCCATGAAGTTGCTCTTAATTTACACTGATGTAACTGAGATCAGACTCTGACCCTTATATTTTCAGCGTGGAGCAAACAGAATCTTAGAAGCTAGATAATGGGAGCCAGATTCTGATCTCAAAAACATGAGTGTATATTCAGTGTACACTGAGACAATGATGTTGCCCCAGATTTACACCAGAGTAAAAGAGAGCAGAATCTAGCCCTTAGTCTTCACCTCCTTTCCTGCCAATTTATAGTGTTTATCCCCAGTAAAGAATCCAACAATCTTCTCTCCAAAAGAAGGAAAAGTTCAGAACATTTTTTAGATGACAGCTCTACTTGACAGCTATTTATTGTGGGGAAGGATGGCTTTGTGCCTAAAGGTCAGGACAGGGTATCAAGAGATCTGGGATCTACTCCCAGTTCTGGAGTAAGTCTTCAGGGGACACAGAAAGTTCTTCTGTGCCTTTCTTTTCATAGCTGTACAATGGAGATAGCACTACCTGCATACCTTGCAGTTGTGAGGATTAATTAATCAACAGTCAAAAGGGCTTTAAGATCCCATGACAGAAGAAGAGGAAAGTATTATTTGGTAGGGCTTTGCATTATATCAGAGTATAAATAAGATCAGGCAAAGTTTAGTTATGTTTTTAATTAATACTATTGGGAATGCCCATCTCTGTTCACATTAGCTCTACAATATGACTAGGAGCTGGATAGGAACTGGCAGAAATACCATGGTCCTGCCATTCCTACACTATTCCAAAAGAGTGATCCCAAAAACCGTGCTCAGAAATACTGCAAGAAAGGCAGACCTGTGGCATTGCATGCTACGAAATTGTGCTGACAAGACAGCTCAGCATTATTGCATGAAGGCAACGCTAGAGAAAAAGTGGAGCTGCTGGAATAGAGAGGAAATCTCAGTCCTGACCATCACACTGATTCACACCAACGATTGCCATTGGCCTCGATGGAGTTCCATCGATTTTTCTTCAGTGGAGCTACATTGATTTACACCAGCTGAGGATCTAGCCGTATAACACCCAGTATAGTCTTCAATACAGTCACATAAGAGAGAGACGCACACAGGGCCGGCTCCAGGCACCAGCCCAGCAAACAGGTGCTTGGGGCGGCCAAGGGGAAGGGGCAGCATGTCCGGCTCCTTGGCGGCAATTCGGCGGTGGGTCCCCCAGTCCTTCTTGGAGGGAAGGACCTGCTGCCGAATTGCCTCCAAAGAAGAAAGCAGCGCGGTGGAGCTGCCGCTGAACGATCACAGCTTTTTTTTTCCCCCACCGGTTGGGGCAGCAAAAACCCTGGAGCCGGCCCTGGACGCACAGACACACAAGGAAATCTACAGTTCTCCATAGGCCTTGGAAGCAGTGGGCCCGTTTCTTGTCTCAGATGTCCCAGTGTAAATCTGGAGTAAGTCCATTGCCTTCAATAGAGTTACTCTGGATTTACACTGGGGCAACCGCTTGGAAAATCTGGCCCAATTTTTGTATTCAAACATCAATATCTTACCAAAGGAGGTGAGGTGGCTCAGGAGACAGGCAATGGGCTATAGAGCCTTTCATTCCATGCTAAGCTGTTGGTTCTCATCAAGCTCAGCTTGCCAGCAACTGTGTTTATCATCTGCTGGTGGCTCAGTGGCCTGTGTGAAATGAGTTGGACTCAGTCAGTTCCTAGTGAAGAGGTGTCACCAAACCACCATTACAGGTGGCCCCATTGTTGGCAGTTAGGGTGACCAGACAGCAAGTGTGAAAAATTGGGACAGGGAGTGGGGGGGTAATAGGAGCCTATATAAGAAAAAGACCCAAAAATCGGGACTGTCCCTATAAAATCGGGACATCTGGTCACCCTATTGGCAGTTGAGCAAAGAGGCCAAGGGGATGAATTGTCCACTCTGCCCTGGAGCTGGAATGCTTCCAGTTAAGGCAGGGCAGTGGCGGTATCTTGCGCAGTGTGTCTGGTCTATGAATAAATTAAGGGCTTTACTTTCCAGTGCTGTCAAACTGGCTGCTTTATATGCATTAGAAGAACCACCACCAACCTGCCCTGAGACAAAGTTGTGCTTTGTATTGACTTCTTTAATGTTCTGCTAAAGTATTTTAATTGACCTTTTCCCTTCTGTCCAGCTAGCACCAGGCCTGCCTGGGTTTCTGCAAGGGAATGCTCCAAACCCCTCTTTAGTTGCCTTTATTTTGTGCAAATTAATATTGGGGAGAGGAGGTGGCTTCTTCTTGAGTTACTCATGATTATAGTAGTGAATAAGTTTTCTAACCAGCAATATAGTTTTTGTTCCCTGGCTGGACTCGTTACTTAAAAACTGAAGGGCTGGCTGGAGCCCTTTGCTCCATGACATAAGGTTATGTATTTTTTGTTAATATAAAATAAACACACACACTTTTTAACTTACGTTAAAAAAGATATTGGAAGATCAGAGTAAAGAATTAGATGCCAATACATGCAGCATTGTTAACCCCAGCATTCAAAAATCACAAGTCAGGACCCCAAAAAGCATGAGAGTATTTTTAAAATAATGTTTTCAGGTTCTTTTTTACTTGTCTTCTGGTTTGGGGGACTTTAGGGCATGGGACAACCACCCTCTTCACTGACACACCAGGGAGAGAACTGGGGACTTTCTGAACTACAAGCATGAACTGTCCCAGCTTGAGTTAAAGAGCCAGAGCTTGGTAGCTGCAACAATTCATATATTCTCTGCAGAGCAGCAACGAGGAAGACTAGACATTCCTAACTCACCAGTGGGTTCCAGGTGTGTTTGGGGCATGTTTTCTAGCTGTTCTGGGCAACCGTGAAATCTAGAAACTTTTTTTTTTTTAGCTGAGATTTCCCCCAACCACATGCTGCCAGGAACAGGGTCTTTCAGAAAAAATATTGCGAGACTCACGATAAAATCACAAGAGCTGGCAATGCTGTCAAGTGAGAGACAGAGTAAGTCACACCAGGACAGATGGAGAAGGATTTAGGCCTATATTTCCCCCAAACTGCCTCTGATATAGTGGGCACATGTGGCTGCAGCTGCCCTTGTTCAGAAGCCTCGCGATGTGACTGCACCATGCAGCTTCAAATCAGGCAATGAGGCATTAGAATGGGGTCAGTTGTGGGTTTAATAAATTGCCCCTACAAAGTGCAGGTGCAGAATTGGCCCACAATATTGGAGGCCAGTTTGAGCACCTAAAAGTTCAATTATTCAGTGAAGTTTGTGTCAATGGGAATTTTGTGACTATGGTCCTTTATTTGGTGATGGGTAGATACATATTCTTGTACCTCTTTTTTAAGGTGAGCTGGAAAAGTTTGCATGGTGGCTCTGATGTCAGCTGAGGGATTCCGAGTTCTACGGACAGCTGGTGAAGTTTCACATACCCAGTCCCATTCCAGAAGTGAATTTTGAACTGAACAGTTAACATTCGATAGAAATATATATTTCAATTTTGACAACGTTTTGAGTCTGAGCTGTAAAATAGGGATGGCAGGACTGAACTCCTTTGCAAAGCTCTTTGAGATCTGTGGATGAAAAACATTAGACAGTTGCTAGGTGTTATGATTATTATTAGCCTGCCACTATAACATGTGATCATGAATCCCAGCACACATGACACTTACCTGTGGACCATTCTGGTCTGGCATATCCATCGGCTCCTCTGACATGCCTTCTGCTGAGGATCAGCACTGTCTGCAGGGCATCTTAGAAGGTTCGCTGTGATCTGCACAGGGATGGAAGAGGGAATCTGCAAAGCTTCACTTCTGACTCAATCCAAATTACACCCGCACTCATCAGTTTTGTTTGTTTCAAAATAATTAGCGAGTGAATTAGGTGTTCATGCTGCTAATGAAGGATTAAGGGCCCAGTTCTGCAAAATGCTGAGTGTCTCCCGGGAAATGCTGAGTATTCTCCACCTCCATCAGCTCTCTGTTGCCAACTCTCAGGAGACTTATGGTAATCAGTGTTTTTGTTAAGGCCCAAGCTCTTGGAGTCACGTGATTAAAAAGAAAAGCAGAGCTTCTCCCTTAAAGTAAATTTCTAGTGTTTATGGTTATGAAGTAAAACTTGAATGTGTGAACCCTAAAAGCTCCAAAAGAAGTAAATAAAAATAACCCAGAATTTATTATTTTTAAAAATTCATGATTTTTAAATCAATTTCATGGTTTTTTTGTGGGTCTGACTCTTGATTATATGAATGTCTGAGGCTGGCAAGTCTGTGATCTTCGGTGTGAGTGAAGTCACTCAGCACCCTCCAGACTGTGCTCAGCACCTTGCAAAATATGGTGGTAACAGTGCTGGCAAGAGATGTGAAAGCTTTCCCCGCCCCCACCTGCAGTCCTGGCCTGCAGAACCCTGGCTCTTCTGCTCTCATGCACAGCATATGGACATTATTTATTTGGGGATCAAACGCTTTCCTTTGGACACAGAGACAAACTTCTTCCCTTCGATCCACATATGCAACAGCATTTCCAGTTGGACCACCCCTCCCCCTGCACTGATACCTGCCCTGCGAACACCAGAGGATCACCTCAGGCACACAGTTTAGGACCTTACCAAATTCCCCAGCCCCTCCCTACAGTGTAGACATCCCTACTCCCAATCATCATCCCACACATACAAGATGAGCGAGCAGACATACATCCATATTGTCCTTGTGTCAACCAGCTGCCCTCCCTACTGACCTCTGTCCTAATACACACATGCAACTCCATCCTGATACACTGGACTAACCTTCACCCCATCTACACAACCCTCTCCTAGAATCAATATAGACACTGACTGGGCTTTCCAATGGGAGTTAGGCACCCAATTCCCATTGACTTTCAATGCCTCTCTCCCTGAGGGCCCTTTGGAAATGCCATCCACTAGGAATGACTTTCATTCCCATGACCAGGAGCAACTTGGACCAAATTCTACCCTCAAGTACACTTGTGTAAATCCAGAAGAGCCCACAATTTTAATGGAGTTACTCCAGATTAACACTGGTGTAAAAGGAAGCAAAATTGACCCCTTACTTCAAAGAGACATATGGGCATTCTGAGGGCCCAATTCTCCTCTTCATTACTTCGGTGCAACACTATAGAAACAAATAGCTATGCACCTGTGTAAGTGAGAGGAGACGTCAGCCTGAGTTACCTTCATGCTACGTACACAAGCCCCTCTCTTCAGAAATGATCACAAACACCCAACTAACCGTCACCCATGCAAGCACATTCAGGCACTCGGCTATTCTGTTGCTTCCTGTGTATTCGTTGGCTCCTCAAAGACCTTTATTCCACAGAGCTCTCTGTGTGTGCTCTGGGGTGTAGAGCCACAAAACACAAACCTGCACGCTTACAGCGAGCGGCTGCTCAAGGGCCACAAGTGGAGAGTGTCTGTTTGCAAGCAGTGAATTTTCTCCATGTTTATCCCCTGGAGGGGGTGTTTTGTGGGTTTATTGACTAAATAAGGGTATTGATTTGTTAAGAGCTTTTCTACTTCCTTTCAATGGGAAATATTGTTATCTCTTTCCTCTCCTCTGTACACAAGGTGAGAAGTTCTTTTAGTGAGACCATAAATTTCCATCCTGGCTTTTCTCTGCTGTGTAAACAAGTGTTTGCCTGTCCTTGGGGGTTAATTTGGTCATGTTAAATGCTCTGAAGATACCTCTTGGGCTCCAAGCTTGTAGACTGTAGCTCTAAGGAAAAGTCACATGCTTACATAAGACGTACCCTCCCGTCACACATTCTGCATAGTTACACTGTTATCCTCACCACTGCTGACAAACCCCAGGGCACAGACGAGCAGCTACAAAATCAGGCTCTTTTCAAAGTACACACACGTGTTCTCTCCTCAGCCTTTCTTTCCCCCATACATGCACAGGGGCTCGTACTTACCTTTCTCAGGGTTGCTACGTTGCGCCCTAGAAAACTCTTGTGTATCTGGTGGAGGGTCCCTGAAAAGCCATCACTGACTCTAGAAGGGTTTGACAGCAATAGGGGTGACATTGACCGCCTCCCCTTGTGGTCTGGTGACATGAAGCTGCACACGCCAGGTCAGTTACATCATCTCACCATAACTGAATGATCTTCCCCTGGAAAAAAGCACAACCATAAAACAACAACTGTCATGCTCTGGGGACAACTCATGGTAAATGTGATTAATAATGAATAAAGATAACATTGCTGTAATCTCCAGCCTATGGTGGAACAGTAGGTTATTGCTGATCACTAGTGTCAGCGCTACACCTATATTCGTAAATGCAGTAGACCTTCCTTCCTGAAAATTACAGTCACTGAGAGGTCTGGGAGGCTCCTAAATAGACATGTTATAACACTAACCTACCCCTTTTCCCAAGGAGAAAATTCAGGCTTGTGAGGAAATGTACATAGCAATGTATTTTATTCGTGTCCATAGCAAAGTTATCTCCGCCCTTTATCAGACTCTTCATTAATCTGTCTCATGAAGAGTTTTCAATGGCTAGATTTTATTATTCTACTGTTTTATTGAAATCAGGGCTATCTATTCAAATGCAAGGCATGCAGTGATTCTAGTCAGAGCACCTCCTCATTCTCCTAATGTAGGAATGAGCATGGAATACCCATGGTGCAAGAGGCAGAAATGCCTCTTAGTCCTCAATGCACCTTCAGGTGGAGGAGCAGATCCTAACTTTATTGAGGACTGTGGTTCACTCCACACACACACGCCCTGATTCAGATGTACATCCTAATTCATGCCTTCATACTACACTAGATTCCTTCTTGGGATAATTCATTGTTTCTCAAGATTATGATGAACATGAAAGCCACAGTCCAACTCTGAAACAAACCATTTGAATCTGTTGGGATGCCAGATGAGATTACAGCAAGTCCCATTAAGCTTCTGTGAGCCATATCAGGCTTCAGTGGGCTGTGCCAGAACCGGACTGTAAGCCGTAGCACGACTTAATGGGCTGTGGGTTGTACCAGCAACGTGTGTCATAACAGACCCCACTGGGCTGTGTCAGCTCCATTTACCAGAGCAAATCCCAGTGGGCTGGGTAAGATTTGAACTTCATGTCATACAGGAGTTCGTTTACAGAGCATTGCATAGCTGTGCGAATCCCACTGATTCAAATGGGGAGCTTGATAGCTCAAACTTCGTGCAACACTTTGGAAATTCACTCCACTATGTTGCATCACTGGAGAGCCTACTAGGCTGTCAGCATTAGGGCTCCCAGGAGGGAGGGCTGTAGGGGCACCATCTTATTGGTACAAGAGGTCTTGTGAAACTGTATAAAATGCGTCACAGAAGGACCTATAGCGCTGTGTCATTCCCAATAGGCAATGCAAACACAACTCATGCCTTGTAGAAGCTATTAGGCTGGATCAACATTATAGAAACAATCTTGGCTTGACTGAAGTCAATGGCAAGACTCCCATTGACTTCAGTGGATCCAAGACTTTACCCCATATGTCTCACGCACACTTAGCCCATTAGTAACATCAGCATGGTGTGCTGGAACAGATCCCACACTGACCTGTATCTAAACCAAATATTCATCTCTGTGGTCTGTAGCAGCTCCATATTGCATCTCAAGTGTTGCTGAGCAGCGCCAGAATGGGAATAGGTGCCACAGCAAGAAGTGAGCTGTACTGAGGTCTGAACTGTATTACCATTGTCGCCACATGATGCGTCAGGCCTAGATTCCATGTCACAGTAGGTTCCAGTGGACTAGACAAGAATTCTGACAGGGAGTGTGTCATATGCTAGTGGGTTGTGAAAGAATCAGTGGCCTTTCATGGATGCAAAGGCGCAGGGCCGGTTCTATGGGCGGGCAATCAGAGTAGTAAGCCTGCTTACCAATCTTCAGGGGACACTGTATCCGATGAAGCGGGCTGTAGCCCATGAACGCTTATGCTCAAATAAATTTGTTAGTCTCTAAGGTGCCACAAGTACTCCTGTTCTCTTTGTGCCACTCAGGTTGTTTGGTGGGTCTTTTTGTTTTCTTTTTTCTCCACTGATTGGCCAACCGTGGTCGTTGTTGTTGTTGTGAGAACCCCAAAAATGTCTTCCTCCCTGGCTGGCAAAACACCTAAGGCTGCTTTTGCAAATAAGAACAATATTTAGCCTGCTCTAGCAACTGCCAAAGGGTTGAACCAGGACTGAACCTTGTGTGGTTTGAATGCATCTCACAGTCATAGTTAATAGGCAATACATACATTAGCACATTAAATAACAATTGAAGCAGTCTCTATACTATTGTACTGGTCCAATCTGGTTGTATGAGAAATGGATCAAGTGACAAGCAGGTTCCAGGTTGCTATCCCAAGATAGGACTTTGTCACAGCAAATCCTGTGTCACAATAGATCCCATGGGTCTGTATTAGAAACAGCAGGTAAAAGCAGGTTCCAGGATATGGCATGTAAAAGGAACAGAACATCTGCTGTATGAACATGCCTCAGGATTCCAGGGCCTAATACTGATCTCACTTATTCCTGATTTACACCGGTGTAAGGGAGAGGAGAATCAGGCCCTTAATGTGCACTTTGAACATATGTCGCAGCAGATGCGAGTGAGCTGCACCAGAACCCAGTTGTGTAGAGTAGCAGGTTCTGCTGAGTTTTATCAAACCTGAAGTGTCAGAGGAGGAATTAATAGGCTGTTCTGTGTGGATATGAAAGCACCTAGAGGATAACGGAATCAGAAGCAATAAACAACATTGGTTTACAAAGAACAAATCATGCCAGACAAAGTTGATAGCTTTTTTTGATCAAATTACAAAATTAGCGGATGAAAGGCATACCGAAGATGTAATGCATCTAGATTTTAGCAAGGCATTTGATATAGTGCCTCACAAAATGCTACTTGAGAAATTAATCCAAATTGGCTTAGATATGAGCACCAACAACACAGATTGAAAGAAGTCTGAAGGACTGTAAACAAAGAGGAATGATAAGTGGCAATGTACTGACGTAAGGGGATGTGTCCTAGTGCGAAGCCACTGGATTGGGGCTGGGCCTGGGTTCATATAACATTTTTATTAATGGGCTGGGGGAAGAAGGAGTAAATGGCTTATTGATACAGAATTGGGCCAGGTCAGGGAGACATGCAAGGTACACACAAGGAGCTGCAGGAGGGAGGTGGGCTGGTGGTTCAGCAGGTGGCGCTCATCCCTGTGAGTTGGAAATAAACTAATGCTCCAGCACAGGGTTATGGGGCACTGCGCTGCTGGAACTGCCATCTTTGGGTTTAGATGGAAAACCGAGCTCCTGATTACTTATGGTCACTAAAGCTCTCATGGCATTTTTGCAAGAGTATAGTGGTTAGTCCTGGTGTCCAGGCCCAGGTCTAATCAGGAAATTACATGTTGCCTTCTTTTCATCTGGGAACAGGCCAGTTCTCTAAGGGTAAGGTCCGGTTTTCAAGTACTTTTCTTTTGCGGTTATAGTTTTATGGCATACTTTTACCATTGCCTTTAACAAGGGCAGCAGACACAGAAAACTCTGAGAACTCTGGATTAAAAATTAAAGGAAGCTGAAGCTTTACCACCGTTCAGGTCCAACAGGGTTGCCAAGTTCTCCTGTAACAATGTCGTACGGCAGCTATCACAACATCTCCCAACCAGACACTTACACCTAGCACTAGACTGGAGTAACTTGTTGGCCACACCTGCACCCTCATGCTCCCCTGTCCTGCTCAGGACTTTATGCCTTGCACTTGTACATGGAATATTCTGCAGTTGCTTCTGTGCAGGATCAAACCCTACAAGCCTGATCCTGCTTCCACTGAAGTCAATGGCAAAACTCCAGTTAATTTCAATGGGAGCAATAGCGGGATAAATGTGTTGTGTCTGGACATGCCATGAATCTGATTATCTACTGTGCGTGTTTTTAAATTCCTTGATTACTTCTGCACCTAGAGAGAGAGATTGATAGCACGTTGTAAAGATCAGTCCCATCAAGCCAAATCTGCAGCTTTACATAAAGGTGCTCAATCCAAGCCTACAAACACACTTAGCAGGTTGAGGACTGAGTCAGCATTCATATTCACCTGCCAGGATTAGGGAGGGCTGGTTTTCATTTAACTCTCAGGGACTGGAACAACCTGAGCCAGGAGGGGTTAGGCAGGCCCTGATGGCAATCCCCACATTGTGTGCATTATTCCTGGTGTGTGAATAAGGAGTATCTTACTACTCACCACAAGGGAGGGTTGAACCGCAATTTGGGCGCTGGTATGACATATTCATCTTTGCAGAGACCTGAGTCAGGAACCCGTGAATCCAGTGGCAGGGGCTTTCTTTCTCGAGCTAAAGGAGAATCTTGATAAGCCATCAGTTAGGTAGCACAAATAACCCCTCATGAGCCACCTGCCCAGAGTGATCAAGATCTTCCCAGTAGCACACATGATGCATTTGTTCCTTGCTAGGCAAAACTTCTGCAGGCAAGTGCATCAGACAGAGTCAAAACTCTGATCACTTTACCAGATACCTGACACATGGTGGCCATTTCACACAGCCATCAAGCCATCACCCTGCCACGTCTCTGCCACACAACCGCCATGCCAGACAGCTGTCAATCCAATAACCAAGCCAAATTACCTTAATTTTGTCCCTGTGCCAGGCATCCCTCCTGCTGATCCCAGCCCCCTGCCAGACAGACGTTGCAGGAATCACACAGCACTGCGATTTCTAAAGCAGGCAGCCATGGCTGTGACCCCTACCCCAGGTCTCCCTTTGATGCCTACATCTGACAGATGTTTCCTCTCCCTCTGCCATGCAGCCCTCACTCCAATTCCTAGCAACTAAATAGTCCTTGTTCCTGATCTCCAGGCCAGGCAGACATCATCTGATCGCCAGTCCAGAGCAGGGTTTGGGAGCTGGGAGGGGAATCAGGTTTGCTTCCCGGCTAAAGGCTGGGAAGGATTATGGGCTCTTTAAGCCTGTCTGTGCAGTCGTGTTGGCTCCCTGTGTGCTGACCCATTCGTGTGCTGTATTAGAATTGTAGAGTAATAAATGAACAGTGGAGGGGTTTGTAATGATGATTAGGGACTGAAATTGGCTCAGATTTACAGTGTCACTCAGGAATGGAGGGAGAGGGGGAAAGCATTCTGAGCGGCCTAATGGATCCATCAACTCGTTTCGGCTGCTCAGTGGGCCGAGCAGGGTCACCAGGCTTTCCGCTGGCAGCACAAAGCACTTCAATTTTGTTAGGAAATGTATCAATTTAACTGACTTGAGCAGCACACTGAAAAACCTAATGAATCTGGACTCAATTTTCCGCCACACTGCTTCTGCGAACTGTCGGAAACAATGTCTGTGGTCGGGGGTGAAGGCTGCCTCGGATAGGCTGCCTGCTCTTCCTTTCCTCTGTCAGGGTTAGTGGAGAGAGACAAGCCTGCCTCCTGCAAGCCAGTGACAGCCACAGACCAGGCGCTGCCACTCTCCTAACAATGATGTCATTAAAGGTAAATTGGCCTCTATTTCAGCAGGATGATAGTGCTAATTGAGTGGGAAAATATAATATAGGGAGCTGTTGTCTGCAGTTAAAGGGAGGAGGGGGACAGATTAAATGGCCTACAATAGTGGGTGTCAGGCATGGCAGATGTTGCTTTCTGCTGATAACTGCACTGACATATCTCTAGCTTGTCAAGGCTGGGGTTTTCAGAGAGACTTACGGCAAAAGGCAGCAGATGGCCCTCCTGAATGGGAATGAAGTGCTTAAACAGCCTGGCTGCTGAAGGCAGCTAGTTTGTAAATAGAAGAGTCGGAGGTGTCTTATTGATCCTGCTCGCTGCCCACGAGTGCAGCTAACCAACAGGCAGTGAAGAGGGTCCCAAGCAGCAGGAGTCAGGTTTTGCGGAGGGTCCAGGTTCCTCTCCGGAGTGACTGGAGGTGGCCTTCCGTCTGGATGAGCTGCTTGCACAGCAGATACTCCCAGACCTGTGCCCTGGATAATTAGGACCTACCTGCGCATAGTGTCTGAGGTGCATCACCTTAACATCGGAGACCGTCAAACTGCAAAACAAAACTCAGAGAATCTAATCCACTGGCAAAACGGTAGCACTCAAGGAGTAACACACCAAACGCACTGCCATTACACAACACAGAGAAATACCAACCCCCAACCCCACACAATGCCATACCAACCCCTCGTAGATATACTGCAGTCTCCCACAAACACCCTCCAACAAAACCACACACCAATAGAGATAGACAGACATTCAAAAATCACACCAACAACCACCCTGCAGAAGAAAGAGCCATACACCCATGTCTCCAAACGCATGCAAAATACACAAAAAGAATCCAAGTGTTTCATTACAAGAGGTATGTCAGGTTAACATGTATATATTTAATACATCAGATCATCTCAATAACTGTGAGATGCATGGTTTTCCCATTCAGGAACATACTAATTTTAAACACAAAAAGAAATACAAATTCTTACATTTTTGTATTTCAGATATTTGTATATTTCTTAAATATGTATAGGTCTGGATTCAGATTGCACCCTCGTTTTCCACAGATGGATCCTCACTGACTTCTGTAGAGATTCCTGATTTACACCAGTATGCATGAGAGGTAAATCAGACCCATATTGTTTCAAATGATGTGAATAAAAAGGGGGGATATTATATATACATAATATACACACACATACACACACACACATGCATATAAACAAACATACCATCTATACGTGTGTGTGTGTGTAATACATACATAGACATGTTTTACATGGAAATTATACATAATATATAAACTTTGAGAGACTATGTGGGAGTGGTATATGAATATAAACATATCCAATGTTCATAGAAACACACAGGAAATCCCACAAATGCATCCTCTAGTGATGTCACACAAAAGCTTACCAATTAACTCACAAGCACGTCCACTGATGAAATCATGCAAAAGATATAAAATCCCCTCCCACAAAGTTCTGCAAGCATCCCCGTACATAGAGGCTCACAAAGGAAAGGTCTGAAGCCCAGGAAATTAAACACTCTAAGTGCTCACACACAAGTATATGCTCTCTCGTGCGCACACACACACACATCTGCCTCCACAAACTCCCACATCCTTCCACAAGATCATTCATACATACTGTCCAACAAATGGAGCTCTCACAGAACAACAGTTCCATGCTCAGAAATCATACATAAATGCCATCCTGTCACCCAGATTCAGTCCCATTTCCCGTATACATGAGCCTCTCCCATGAGCCTCTCCAAATATAAACACACACGTGCACCCTATTATTAAATCAATCCAAACATGCAAGCATGGCCTTTCACAAAATCACACAGAGTCTGGCACAAACACTTATCTGCTTACCAAATGACATAAATTGAGTCTGTATACACAAACACATCCACCGACGCAGCTGGAGAAACACATTGCTAATATCCACACAGACACAGATTTACCACTGATACCATCACAGGCATTCTTCCTCACACACGCATCGTCAATAACACAAGCATGCACCTAGGGACAAATTCTGCTCTCACTGAAGTCGATAGAGTTGCTCTGGTTTTATTCCTGTGTAGCTGAGAGCAGAATTCGGCCCCTAAAAGTCCATATAGACCAGGGGTCGGCAACCTTTCAGAAGTGGTGTGCCGAGTTTTCATTTATTCACTCTAATATAAGGTTTTGCGTGCCGGTAATACATTTTAATGTTTTTTAGAAGGTCTCTCTATAAGCCTATAATATATAACTAAACTATTGTTGTATGTAAAGTAAATAAAGTTTTCAAAATGTTTAAGCGTCATTTAAAATTAAATTAAAATGCAGAGCCCCCCAGACCGGTGGCCAGGACCTGGGCAATGTGAGTGCCACTGAAAATCAGCTCGTGTGCTGCCTTCGGCACCCGTGCCATAGGTTGCCAACCCCTGATATAGACACATACTCAACTCTGACACGCTGAAAGGGAGAGGTTCTGATCCTGATCTGACTTACACCAGTGTAAATCAGGAATTAATTATGTTGACCTTAATGGAGTTAAACTGGTAAGAGATCGGTCAAGTCTATTCTGTAGTTCTGATGCAAACATATCTACCAGGCTACAGCTAATGCTGGAAGGCCCTACAGCAATTACGCTGTTTGCACTGTTGTCTCTTTCACCAACAGAAATCAGTCCAATAAAAGATATTACCTCACCCACCTTGACCCCCTACAGACATTGGGACTGAATCAGGCCCAGAGACCGAATAGGGAAGCACAGATGTTCAGAGGTGTGTCCACAAACATGTCGCATGCACATGCATCCTTAACACACATGCCCCTGTGCATGCCCCCAAAGCCACGGGGAGACATATGCACATTCCCAGACTTGCTGCTGCACCCACACATTCGTGCAAAAGTGTGTGATTCCCAGCCATGTGAATGTCCACCCAAGTAGGTTTCCAGGCTGGGCTTGTGTTCCTAGGAAATGCAGACACACATGCAGTGTAATGAACCTCTCCTCAACTGTATTTATGAGCATTCTGCATAGGCTCCTCCTCGGAAGGAAAAAGGAAGCAAGGTGGTGCTTGAACCTTGGAAGATGATTGAGATACTCGCTCCTGCTACATGTAGTGTCACTGGCCTAAATTCTGCTCCTGCATCCATCCATCCAGATCCTGTTTGAAGTCAGTGACTATTGGGCATGTCTACCTGCCTTGTCCTAATTGGCCCTCTGGCTAGTTACCTCTGCAAACCCCACTGATTTCAGTGGGTTTGCTTGGCTGTAACTGAAAATAGAATTTGGCCCCTTGCCTTCCTTAAGCGGGAATCCATGTTGGAGGAGCCCATCACACCTGCAGGATCTTGTTCTTTGCCACTGAGCCTGCTTTCCGTTGTGCACTAGCAAACGGGGAAAACAAGACCAATCAACACAAGGTTCATAGTCACCTGAATGAAATGCCCAGTGCTGCAGAGAGACATTTCCAGGGCTACCAGATTTCAAGAAACTTGTAACTTACAGAAAGCAGGTGCCCTGGTACTCCCACCTTATGGCCAGTCTTCCGATGCCAGTGTAGCCGCCCAGTCTCCATCTCTGTGTGGGTTAAACCTACCAGCCTCACACCATTGCTCCTTCTCCTGGATGTGATCAAACAATTTTAGTACTTCACAAGGAAAAGGCTTCTCCTGCCATCCACTGAGAGCGAGGGGCGGAGCAAAGGGGGCCTCCCACCCCTGCAAGTGACACCCAGCAATGTGCTGGCACGGGGACAAAAAGATTCTTCTACTGTGGGACAGGGACACTGTTGCAAATGTTCTCCTCACCACCACTCTGGGGAAAGCATCCTCACGGGGGCTGGGGCCTTTTGTGGATATATCCGGTCTAGAAGTTGTCCAACCTCATTTAGTGTTTATTTTGCCACATCTATGTCAAAGCAGAGACTGAACAGGAGATAGCATGGGGTGTTACCTTGCTCCCCTATATAAAATCATGAGTGATGTGGAGAAAGTGGATAAGGAAAAGTTATTTACTTATTCCCATAATACAAGAACTAGGGGTCACCAAATGAAATTAATAGGCAGCAGGTTTAAAGCAAATAAAAGGAAGTTCTTCTTCACGCAGCGCACAGTCAACTTGTGGAACTCCTTGCCTGAGGAGGTTGTGAAGGTTAGGACTATAACAGCGTTTAAAAAAGAACTGGATAAATTCATGGAGGTTAAGTCCATTAATGGCTGTTAGCCAGGATGGGTAAGAATGGCGTCCCTACCCTCTGTTTGTCAGAGGATGGAGATGGATGGCAGGAGAGAGATCACTTGATCATTACCTGTTAGGTTCACTCACTCTGGGGCACCTGGCATTGGCCATTGTCGGTAGACAGATACTGGGCTAGATGGACCTTTGGTCTGACCCGGTACGGCCGTTCTTATGTTCCCCTCTCCTTTCTCCTCTTTCAATTTCATTTTCTTGTCTTCTTTGCTTTTCCTGTCTTCTTTACCTTCCCCACTACTTCTGTTCTCTCCCCCCACACACCTTCCTTCTTCCTCCTCCCATCTTCCTCTCTCCATCACCCTCCCAACATTCCCTCTGTTCTTCATGGTCTTCCCTTCCCTACTCTAGCTATGTACACATTTGTTTCACTCTTCTTTGTTCCCTTCTACGCTCCTCTGTCTCCTGACTTTCTCTTCCCTGCTTTGCCTCCCCCTCTCCTTTGCCTCTCCTTCTTTTCCTTTCCACACACCTCACGGTCTCTCCCTTCTCTGTCCCTCGCTTCCTTTTCCCCAACACTTATTAATGGCTTCCATAGGTCGACTATATTCCTACATCCATATTATCCTTTGCTGTATTTCTCTAGTGGCAGTAGGTTGACCAGACAGCAAGTGTGAAAAATCGGGACGGGGGTAATAGGTGCCTATATAAGAAAAAGCCCCAAATATCAGGACTGTCCCTATAAAATGGGGACATCCGGTCACCCTGAGTGGTAGTGTCTGGACTCAGGAGGTTTCACTCATCTAAACCTACAAGCTTGGTTTCCTTGCCGCATGGCCATGTTTACTTGGACTGCTCCTGCTCTCAAATATTGTAATTCAGCGTCACGCTATAAATCATACAACTGCATGTACAGACACAAACCTAACTGAATTTTACTACGGCATTGCTGAAGTTTAGGGACTTGGCTGCTTTTCCATTCGGCAATAGGAAGACCATAATTTTACACATGATCAAGGCTCAAACATGAAAACAAACACTGGCTAGACAGATGTTGAGCCAAGACCCTCTGTTTCTTCCCCATTACTCTGCTTATTACACAACATTTTTCTCTAAGCCCTTTCTACAAACCTAGGTAACCTTCTGCTATCCAATCTCATAACCACCAGTTTCTCTGACATCACAAATTCCTCGCTCTGTCTCAGCTGAGCTGAGTGGAGTTTTCTGTTCAATATCCCTTTGCCAACATAATATGGCTGGTACATGTGGTGGTGTCCTAGAGATTCTTAGGGGTTTTGATCCAATAACAGGTAACGCTCAAGGAAAAAGGGGACAGTGCGGCATAAAATGAGAAGGGAAAATGAGAGCAGATTTGAGGTGTGATTCTTTGCTCTAGTTTGGATTATGGATTTTATGTCCCATCCATACTCATCTATCCAGTGCTTGGAAAGTCCATTGTCCATCATGCAAGTAAACAAACCCGCCTCGACCCCCTTTGGCACCACCCCCTCTCGGCATGACTCTGGAAAAAGGACCCTTAGATTTAGCAAGGAAGCGGCTCGGTCTGTCCCGGAGGAACATAAAGAAGCTCTTGCCACAGTCTGAGGGTGGAACGCTGCCCTCTTTCTGTACAGTCCATAAAGAAACTCGCTCTGCACGGAGGGAGCAGGTTCTTAACCGATAGCCCAGCATTTACAGTAATCAAGAATGATTCAATTGACAGGTTTGTGTGGTGTTTGTTAATTTACTTGAGCCTCATTCCTGGGAACAGCTGGCTGTATCCCAGCAGGACTGTGCCTCGCACTGGCCCACCTGCTGCTAGACAGACGGGCTCTGGGTACAGTTGTAGTTAAAGTTTAGCAGGCAGCTATTGTTGGCCATTAAAAATCTAAAACTTCTTGAAAGACTCATGTGCAGAAAATGTTTTGGAAGCGGAGACATTGGCTCTAGGCTTTGCTAAATGGTTTCACTTGGGTTTGCAGAGCAGTTGAGGAACTGAGAGAGCTCACTCTGCCATTAACACATCGCCAATTGAATTACCAGGGCGATGCCACTGAACACAGGCTTCATAAAGAAATAACGTAATGGTCAATTATATACTATCACTGGGGCTTTTTCAAAGGAGCCTAAGGGAATTAGATACCCAATCCTCATTGAAAGTCAACAGGAAAAGGGCACCTAACACCTTTAGTCTTCTTAATCTCCAGCCTACATCTTTAGATAATATTAATATAATTATTCCTATTGCCTTAAAAAAACAGCTCTCTCTTTTACCATCAATGTGGAAATTGATTTAAAAAAAAATGCAAAAATTCCCCAGCATGGGAATATTTTTAAGCATTTTTTTTTATTATTTTAAAGCCGGTATTAGGGTTCAATGTAATTTATTTTCCATAATCTGGATGTGTCCTGAACCTTGTAAATTCCTCAAGGAAGTTAAAGCTGGAGGTGACATAGGCCAGTGACTAGACCACATGGGCCTGGGAGTCGGATGACCTGTGGTCTAGGTCCCAGCTCTGCCATTTGCTATCTGCTGGATCTTTGGCAAGTCACTCCACTCCTCTGTGCCTTTTTCTTCTTCTGTAAAATGGGGACAATGACACTCACCCTGCCCTTTGTAAAGCCCATGGAGATTTAGGGATCAAAAGGGCTGTATGAGGACTGATTCCATACCAGGCCCTGTGGGCATCACCTCCCACCTTGCATTGGTAGGATGCTGGTGGGCCCATGATTTCACATGATCCCTAGCACCAGGATATGCTGCATTGAGAGAGGTCCTCGTCACTTGTGCCATGCCTCCTTTCCACCGGTCCCAGGATGTTTAGCGTTCACACTGACAATGAGGAAACTAGTGCTGTTGAAGCCACCTCCCGGACACCTGCTTCGCTAACAGGACCATCCCATTATTCCCACTGTTAGCTAGGTGACAGGAACGGAGTCATTGGGCCAGCCCAACTACACTCCCCATGGGGCTCTTCTTGGGATGCCCTTTCAGCCTCCCAAATCCGACCTGGTCACTATTAAAGAGACTGTGAGAGAGCCCATACCCAGCCTGAACTCCACTTCATCTCCCCCAGCCTGAGGGACTCCACAGTCCTCACGGCAGCACGAGATTTCCATTGCTGTCCGCATCCTAGTGCTCTGAACAATCCACCCCAGGAGGCTGCTTCCCTCCTGGGGTTCTGCTCAGATATGCCAAGCCCGTGAAAAAAACACAGAAATTGGGCTCGGTTTGGCTTAATTGGCTTGTGAGTTGCTTGTTTGGCTTGTAGTTTATCGCTTCTCGGCTCTCTGAGCTAAGAGGTGAAAACATTATCTAAATTGTTGTTTATTTTTTTTGATCGGTGAAAACATTATCTAAATTGTTGTTTATTTTTTTTGATCGGCTCCCGGCAAGCAAGGGCAAGGGGGGAGAGAGTCAGGGGTGCACAGTGGGCTCACCACAGTCCCAGACTGCACGCCGTGGGGGAGATCTAGTCACATAGGGTGTTGGGGTTCTTAGGGCTTGGCTGGTTTTGAAATGAGATTAGCTTGATTTTTGGCTTACTGTGAAAGTCAGGGTGCTTATTTACAACGTGAAACTTGGCAACTGTGGTTCTGATACCTATAAATCCAGTCATCTTTGATTAGAGCTTTGTGTACCTTTAAACATGGGCACCTGGCAAGGGTCATGGTGGATGCCGGGCAAAGAGAATGTGCTCTGATTGAAGTGGAATCAAAGTATTTTGGTTGCAATCTCAAGCCCTAAGTGGTATTGGGGAAAGATACTGACAGCCCATTGGAAATCCCTGGGGATGGAGCAGGGATGTGAATTTTATTGGCCTTGCTGTATGTTACAGTCCTTCCATCATAGTTTTGGCAGGAGGCCTGGGGAACTCAGAGTTGATTCTTTTAGGTGATTGTTTGTATTGCGTAGCACCTAGAGGCCCCAGCTGAAATACAGTGCTCAGCACAATGAAGTCTTTATCATCACAGATTAAAAGACAGTCCCGCCCCGCAAAAACTTAGTTTAGACAAGACAGAAAAAATGGGAAGAAAAACAGAGGCCTGGAGAGCTGAAGGGACTTGCCCAAGGTCACCCAGCACTTCAGTAGCAGAGTTGGGAATGGAACCCACATCTCCCAAGTCCCAGCTCCACTAGCCAATGCTCCTTCTGCCATTACATTATCCATGGCACTTGGAGAAATATAAATATATGTATTTAGTGTGGGCACTTTCACAGGTCCAGAGAACATATACAAGATCTCACATGGTTCCTCTATTGAGATAAATATATATTTGTCCAAACATGCTATATACATACCAGCACATATTAATAATTATATTTCTATAGTGGTAGGGCCAGACAGCCTCAATCATGGATCAGATCCCCCATTGTGTTAAGCGTTGTATAAACAGACAATCCCTGGTCCACGTAGTAAATAAAAATGACCTCCCACAGAACGGCTAAATAAATAACACTAGCCGTTATTATGATCACACTTCATATTAAAGACCTGTTTATCAAAAGTCAATAAATCAAACAGATGTTGTAAGCATGCTACAGACCTGAGTAGTATGGGTTAGAGATGGTCATAAGCCTGTTGAACTGTTAGATTCTGACAACTGATTTATTTGTCTGTGTATTAAACATCTGTGTTAAATACATCTAGCTTAATAGTATATAGGTCACACTTTAGGTTCCATTTATAAGTTGTTTATAAAAGATAAAATGATTAATAGATGTTTTAAGTAACATTTATAAGTAATATATTACATTATATCCCACAAATAGGTGCATTATATTTAGTTTTATTTATATATATATATTTTTTTTTATCACTACTCTCCAACACAGACATCTCCATTGGCTTGGTCATTTAAATCAGACAGACACATACCAGAGGATCTCCAGTATGGATGTTCCAAGGCCACTGGACTGATCTAGACTCAGATTCAGGGACATTTGCAAGAGGGACTTGAAAACTTTTAGCATCAGCCCTGCAAGCTGAGAAGACGCAGCTAGCAATGGGCTACACCAGAGGGCTGCGCTGTGCCCGGGAGTCAAAGAGGCTGACAGGAGGTGGTTGAGAGAGAGAGGAAAGCACAGCAGGCCTCAAGCACTTGTCCATGCCAGCTTCACCCTCTGTCCCTGCATCGTATACCCGCACGAGTTCTGGCAAGGACTGTTGCTCAAGAATTGGTCTTTTTAGCCACGGATGATCAGTGGTCCTGGAACAATTTTTATAGTGGGGGGGTGCTGAAAGCAGAAACAATGTATGTGGGTTGTTTCTACCACTTCAAGCCAGGGGATGCGGTAGCACTCCTAGTTTCAGCACCTATGCTCACAATGCTTTAGCACTACACACAGTAACAGACCTGCTTTGGCACTTCCACGCCATCTTTTGGGGTGGACAGTTGCCACCACTATTATTTCATTCTACTCAAAATGTATGCTTTACTAGAATTCCCAGTGAGCCATCTATATGAATGTCAAAAATTAGAGTGCTAATTTTCCCACTGTCCATCTAATTGCATCCTGTAGGTTTTTGGTAATGCCCATTCATTGAAGGACTACGGGGTTGTGGCATGTTCTTTCCACGGATGCCCACTCCTTTGCTCCACTCTTCTATGACTGTAACATCTCACATCAAGCACGGGATGTGCTGACAAAGTGGCTGTCAGATATGCGCAAAGGCAACACCTAACTGCATTTATAAGCTTGAACCAAAGTCACATGCTGGCTGAAAACCAGGAACCAAGTGTGCCACTGTGTGAGCTGAGCAGAATCCGTTTGTTCCTTTACAAATCCAGGAGGCTTAGCCAGTTTGTAATACGGTAAACAATTAAGCGTTTCGATTCCATAGCGCTCTGAATGCAGGCATCTCCCGTGAAAAGTGCAGCCCCGGTCTAGATCCCCAACAGGGAGGTGCCCTGTGTAATCTTTGGGAAATAAGTCCAGAGACTGGAGAGATGGAGTGGTGAGCAGTATCAGAGGTTGTGCACCAAGTGGATGGGGAACGTAGAGTTGAAAATGGCTTGGAAAATACATAGCAAATGGGAAGCAATTGAGTATCCTGATCCTTTATATCCTTCCTTGTTGTCTAATAACCATTTTCTGTATCCCTGCCATTATCAGAGCTTGTAAGGCACGGTATAGTCCAGTATTAGATTTAAATTAACTCACGCTATCAACAGCTGATGTTGAGACACTGGGAGGGTCTAGCAGTAGAGAAGGAATTAACCTGGCCTGGCCTATTTGTGCGAATGCCTGATTGTACTACAGGGCTACGGCTCAGTCACTTGCTGGTGTTCAAATCAAGTTTTCAGTGCTTTGAAGTGGTTTCCCCTTTGAACAAAGCAGGAGATTTTTAACCTATTTAATATCTAGATAGAGGAGGTTTTTCCCCCAGGATACTAACAACAAATACTGAATTCATGGGCCAAACATATCCCTGGTCTAAGTCCAGTGAAGGCAATAGAATTACAACGGGGATACATTTTAATACCAACTCCTGTACAGCTTGTTTGATCAGCAGATCTCAAAGCACTTTACAAAGTTTACTTTACAGTATTTAAAAAGGGGAGACTTGGGTCGTTAGAGGCTGGTCAGCCTGACCCGGGCAAAATAACGGAACGGTTGAGAAGGGCCTCAATTAATAGCGAATTAAAGGCGAGTGATATAATTAATGACAATCAACCTGGGTTTAGGGAAAAGAGATCTTGTCAAATGAACTTGTAATCTTATAAAAAAAATCAAGTTTGTGTGATAAAAGAAACAGTGCTGCTGTAATACACTGAGACATGTGTGGGGCATCTGAGTTGATACTGCACAACATTGTGATTACAAAAATCAGAATGATAAAAAAATCAATATGGCGCCCGTTTAACTGGTTTAAAATCTGGCTGACTGGCAGGTCCCAAAAATTGTAAACGGGGCATCATCAAGCAGATGTGTTTCTAGTGGGACCCCGGACTTCTTGGCTCTATGCTAATGACTTCTCGGCTCTATGCTATTTAACGTTTTTATTAATAACCTGGAAGAAAACAACGTCGGGTACTGTGCACACGATACAAAGATTGGGAGAGTGGTAAAAAAACAAAGAGGCTGGGTCACAGATATAGACCGATCTGGATCAGTTGGTAAACCGGGCACAAACAAACAATATTCATTTTAATACAGCCAAATGTAAAAGCATCCATCCAGGAACAAAGCATATAGGCCATGCTTATAGGATAGGGGACTCTACCCAGGGAAGCAGTGACTCTGAAAAAGGCTAAGGGTCATGGTGGATAATCAGCTGAACGTCAGCTCCCAGTGCAACACTGGCCAAAAGGGCTAATGGGATTCTTGGATGTATAACCAGGCATATTGAGTTGGAGTAGGGAGGTTATATTAACTCTGTATTTGGCACGGGTGCTACTGCCACTGGAATCCTGTGACCAGTTCTAGAGTCCAAAAGTCCAGAAGGAAGTTGATAAATTGGAGAGGGATCAAAGAAGAGTCCCAAGAATTGTTAAAGGATTGGAAAACGTGCCGTATAGTGATAGACCCAAGGAACTCCATCGATTTAGCTTAACAAAGAGACATTTTAGCAGTGACTTGAGCCCTGTCTATAAGTACCTATGTGGGGAATAGAAATTTGATAGTAGCGCTCTCTTCAATCTAGCAGACAAAGGTATAACAAAATCCAGTGGCCCGAAGTTGAAGCTAGACAAATGCAGAGTAGAAATAAGGCATAAATATTTTACAGTGAGGGTAATTAAACTGCTGCAATAATTTACCAAGAATTGTGGTGGATTCTCGATCAATGAAAAAAAATTTAATTGGATGTTTTTCTGAAAGATAAGGCTCTAGGGAAGTGCTATGGCCTGTGCTATACAAGAAGTCAGACTAGGTTATCACAATGGACTGTTTTGGCTTTACAATCTATTATTTCCATTTTACAGATGTGAAAACTGAGGCCCAGATTTGTGAAATGACTTGTCCAAGGTCTCCTGAGTTGCAGTCCACTGCTCTAACCACTAGGAACACTGCCTCTAATAAGGCCTCTTGCTCTGCAGAAAAGGTTTTATCGCTATGTTCAATTTATGATGGAAACAGAGATGGACCCAAACCAAACCCCTGGAACCAAAGACCTGAGAATCTGGGGATGGGTCCAACCCAGCTCCGGTTCTAACCAGTGCAGTTTGGAACTACGTCCACTTGTCCTTCCCCCAACAGAAGAAAAAAAAATTTTTTTTAAGAGAAGCAGAACGAACCTGCTGCAAATCAGGGGGAAAAAAATCCCCTTCCTGTTTGCGAGCGGGGAAAACAAGGGTAAAGCAGGACAAGAACGGACGGAGGGCTAAAGCCAAACCACCAAAATGGTTTACTGTGGCATAGAAAAGCTGGGAGCATCTCCGGGAAATGTTACGGCTGCTGTTGTCTTTCAGTGTTTGTTCAAACACACACAATACGAGGGACCACATATGCACGCTGGAGGCCAAATAACTGTTTACTGGATATATACAACACGCGAGGCCTAATTACCTATAGACACTGCAGCTCTGATTCTGTAGTGTCAGCTTCTAAACATAGAAGACTGTGAGCGTCACTAGAGGGCTTATAACCTATTTCAAGGGCTACTACCCTAATCCTATACACTACAGCTGTCCTTTGAGAGTGACATGAAAAGACAGTAAAGTGTCCTGGAGCTGGCCTAGCAGCTGGAGCAAAGAACTGGGAACCAGGAACTCTAACCCTGGCTCTCACCCTGATGGCGTGATCTCAGAAAACCTTACTCACACACACAGTTCCACTCTAATCGTGAGCCGCAAGGCTCCACGATTGGGCCTTGATTTGCTGCACAACCTTGGGAAACAATTTAGCCACTCTGCCCTGCCTCAGTTTCCCTCACTCTAAAAAGAGGGTGATATTTCGAGTAGAGGGTGCCGCTGTGAGTATTAGTTAAGGATGAAAAAGGCCATGTCAGACTGTAAGGAACACAAATATTTTACTTTGCACAGGGACGCTCCGCCTCATGCAATTTTTTTGTTTCAGAAACATGCTGGGTTGTTCTCAGCCCACATGGCAAGAGAGATGGCCCCTAGCCTTTGGGCCTGACAGTTGGGCTGTGACGGAATTATTGGGCAGAATGAGTTTTTGAGAGATGGCCGAGGGTGCCGATAGGGATAATGCTCTCACCCGTGGGCTGGCTCCACTAAGAGAATAATGAAATCCCAGGAAGCACGGAGACTGTTTAAAATGTATGTGTCACATGAATTCACCCTCCACACAGCTGTCCTACTAATAATGTACTGAGCGCTCCTGCTAAACCAGCAAAGTATTCTGGACATGTTTGGGCTCTTGGAAACCTTATCTAAATGCTTGGGGTCAAATTCAGATCTCAATTCATCCACTGTAAATCTGGAGTAAGTCCGCTTTCTCCAGTGGAGTTATTCCAGATTTACACCCTACGTACCGAGGAGCAGAATTTGGTCTTGTGTATTTAGCTGGTAAGAGAGCTGATGTCTCGTGAGGAACTGGCTGAAGGAGAACCGTAATTGTTGCAATTCTACATCTTCAAGGCTATTAGATCCTTGTAGCTCCCCATCAAGCTGTGTTTGGAGTAAATAGAGAGTGTTTAGCCAAGCTGAGAGATCCTCTAATGGAACAGACAGTTCTTCCTCTCTTCATCTGCTTGTCCCCACAGCTTTGTTATTTAAAGTCAGGTTAAAAAAAAAATAGTAGACAGGTTTGGTTTGGAAGCCGGAGGACAGGAAAAGTTAGAGATATTTATTTGACAGGGTCAAGGTTGCTGCTTTTCTTTTCTCTTTCCCCAGGTCCCATAGGTGTTAGACTGAGAGACATTTAATCGAGGGAGTAGCG
This sequence comes from Mauremys mutica, assembly GCF_020497125.1. Taxonomy (NCBI): domain Eukaryota; kingdom Metazoa; phylum Chordata; order Testudines; family Geoemydidae; genus Mauremys; species Mauremys mutica. The sequence continues at coordinate 74,060,669 of NC_059082.1, read as the reverse complement.
GTTTCATATCTATAACAAAAATCAAATAATGCAAGATGATTTACTCCCCCTAGCAACCAGGGAGCTTACCCTTAGCAACCAGCCTAGCCTCAGGCAGCGGTGTAATCAGCTTGAAAATATTTCAATTATTGTGTTGATTTTAGTGGATTTGAGAAGCGCTGTGCGGAGAGACCAGGCACATTCTGCCCACGACCTGGAGAGGAAGATATTGATTTAAACAGGTGTCAGAAAGGAAAAGTGGAGTAAATTTAAATGCAATAGGAGAACAGCGCATCGAGTGCGGTTCAGTGTGGGGGTGACATTTTGCTCATCGCCTTGAATGAAAGTGACTCAACTGAACTAGAAATTTCACCTTGAAAATCATCTCCCATCGACACAATCAAGAGAAAGCCGTTCGCCATCTCTTCCCCTTGATCTGGGAACGGGGAGGAGAGGGGGATGGCAGCAAAACACTGAGGTTTCTTAGGTGGCTTGGGAAAAGTAGCTATAATATATCATTTTAAAAAATAAAAAGCATGAGTGTATCCCATTCGAGATATTAGCTAAGACTTAACCAGAGTGAGAGAGACCAACAGGGAAAGTGCCTATAAACAGCAGGCTACAGAAGTCAAAAATACATCACTACATGGACTGATGCTATCAGAATCAGCCCTAGATAGTGGCCTGTAGAGTTAACATGAGTCCCAGACAATACCAGGTCCCATATCTCTAGAGGAACTGCTGGTATGGACAAAGTTTAGATGATATTGCTGTCAGTTCCACAGTCACGCGTCTTCAGGAGCCGTTAGTACAGGCACTAAACCAAGAGTGCCTTAGTCATGATGGCTAATTGACATAATGCTAATAGTAGCCAGGAACTGGGATCATCACACCCAGAAGCGTGGAGTTGAGTCTAGGAAGAGGAATCAGCTGAAGATTTTAGTTTTCAATGTGAGACCCACTTCTTTCAAATTGCTTCTAGCTTTGGCAACAGGCTATGTGCTGTTCCTGTCGGTAGCAAGCCTGGAAAGGAATCAGGTATTGGTAATGGATTGAGATTTGCTGTATCTCAGTAGGGTCTTTGAGCACTAGTAGGAGCCTAGAAGATCTGCTAATATATCAGATTTAGGGTGAGTGTCAACCTGCGTATCAGTTTTTACGTACCGCGGCCAAATGCTGTTCCTAGTAACACTGGTGTAACTCCATTGAGGAGAATCTACCACTGATACCTGTTCTAAGCCTACAGTGATGCTTGTTCAGTTACAGTTGTGTGAGAACTGGTATATTAAAGAGATTAACCAAACCTCAGTAGTTCCTAGAGATTCAGCAAATTTTCCATCCCTTCATAAATATGTATGTCCTGATGAGGTCAATAGAGGTGATGCCACGTCAACCAGCAGGGTAGCTCCGATACATTGTATTAACCACCTCCCTCTCCACTGCACTAATAGCATGTGTATAGTTCAGTGGGAGCCAGTGACATCTTTGTACACACTGCTCTGACTAGCAGCTTTCTAATGCAATGGACGCCTGTAAACAACGCACCAAATAATAGGGTTTCGTGTGTTTCCAGTGAAGTGACAACTGACATGCAATGTTCTGCTCAGACCTTTTCCAGTAGGGTGACATCTGCAATAGATTAAAATACTAGTTCTAAATGCAGTGACAGTTTTATACACGGTGTGTTAGTGATAACCTGAGCTGCAGAATAGTGGAAACTTTTCTCCAGTTCACCAGGAAGCTGCTTTCTGCATGCTTGTGACAGCTTGGATACAGAGGATTTAGCACCTGCTTTCTAGTGCAACCAGCATGCACCATGCAATGGAATGCTGACCTGGAACACAGAAGGATGGAATCAATACCAGACGGAGAAAAACATGTCACAACTGCTGAGTGGTCAGGAAGCTTTGGACACCAGTATCACCTCCCCCAACTCATACCGTTGTGCCCCATGAAACATTTCTCCCCATTAACCTGTACAATAGGGTGACTGCATTGGCAAAGCCAGAAACAACCCCTCTAGGCAGTAGAGGCCTAGAAACCCTCTTACAAATCAGAGCATCTGGGGAGTCAGCCAGCTCAGTATTGCTTCCATCTCTAGAAATTCCTCCCTCACTTATCGAGTGACCAGGGTAAATCATTTCTCTTTGAAACAGTTCACATTTCTCTGGGTTCAATTTCAAAGTGGCATTTTAGAGCTTATCACACGCCATTTATAAATGTAGCCATTCCTGTTCAAAGGCTTGGCTGAAAGAGGGACTCCATGCAGCGCCCTCCCCAGTTGAAGAGAGCAGGAACGTTGCACGATCTTCAGATAGCAAAGGGCATGACATTATCGCGGGAGAGTAAAGGGTGTCACTTTACCTTGCTACAGTCACCACCTCGCTGTAGGGTCAGTCCTCCCCTGGATTTGTGGGCCCACTTCAACATGTTATTATCAAACTGACTCTCCAGGAAAATGAATACATAGCAGCCAATGAATAACCTCTCCAGGAAAAAGGAGAAGGATCCTCTCCCAAGGTGGCTGGCCCCGTGACTGAAATAGGTCCAGCTCCCCTGTGCCAAAGCACGTGCTCCCAGCTGAGCCTGCACCTGGGCTATAACGGGTCAGAGGGAGGTCACCAAGGCAGAGCCAGAAGGGAAACTGCAGAGACAGGTCTTCTGAAGAAGGGCATTGGCTGCTCAGACAGCAGGAAGGGCTGGTACCCCAGGGAGGAAGGGCTGTGCCCACTTGAAGGCTGGGTGGAAGGTTTGTTTCTGTGTTTGCTTTTGGAACTTTATGTTAATAAAGAAACCTGAGCCCAAGAAGGGCTCTGCATGGATGAACAAGACTACCCTGCAGTTTTGTTTACGGAGCCCTGAAAAGGGGGGAAACAGGGGCTGGGCACTGCAGAGGCACCCTTGGCCAACAGGGGGCACTGGGGTGGCAGCCAGCCCTGTTACAAATCCTTTAAAGCATCTTCATTTGGTTGTCAGTCGCCCACACGGAGCATGGCACTGCCGACCCAACCTTTCTCTTTCGTAGAATGCTGGGTGAGGACAAGGCACCGGCTACTTATTTATTTATATTGCTGTAGGGCCTGGAAGCCCCCAGTGTGCTAGGCACTGTACAAAACACAGACCAAAAAATATGAGCCCAGACCAAAGAGCTTACAATCTGTTTTCCCCAACTCATTTAATTAATGGCCTAGAGAGTCTTCGACCTCTTTGCTACTGGTAGCAAATGAGGTGACTTCTCCAACACATAGACGCTATGTCTTTGATGGATTTGGAGGAAAAACAATGATTCAAAAAGGTGTTTAAAAAACAAACCATTTGTGGTTCCTCTTTGAAATGTGCAGCATTTTCCCTAGAACTTACCTTCAATGTCACCTGCTCCTTGCCAGAATCTACTACAGTCATTGGTTCACACATTATTCTTATTCTCTTCGTTCTAAGCTGTTGCTGGTCAGCAACATTTAGCAACTTAAACTTTAACTCTAGAACTTCAGGACAAAACTCCACTAATTCCCATTTCCCAGAAAGCTACCCACATGTGTAATAGAAATGATGGTGTCAGATCACTTGAAGAACAGGACAATTGCTCATTGCAGATCAGTTACATGCAACATATTTATTTACCGAGGTCACATGAGCGTTCCTGGGAATTTCCCCAATCTAAATTTGCAGAACTTCTCCACTGGCATTTTGCCTTGTTAGTATTTATAAAGCACAATTCAAGTTATTAATAATCAATAGCAAAATCAGAATAAGTAAATACACAGGGCCATTTCATGCCATTGATTTTTAAGCAGAACGCCCCAGTGAAGTCAATGGAGGGCTTTGCTCCAAAACCAATAACATGATATGGACCCCAATTCTTAACTATGAGGAAGCATAGACCCATGATGAGTTCTCTGTCTCCCAACCCTCACGCTTAAATTCTATTAACCCTATTCTTCTGCAACAAGATCTGAGTAACTGACTTCTCATCAAAAGTAAGGTCTTCCTCAAGTCGTCATCTTTAATTGGAAATTAGAGGGAGTTATTGATATCTTGCAGCTGGGGAATATAGCACCAGGTCCAGTTTACCCCATTCTTGGACTGGGGCAAATTTGTTAAACAGGCATAGTTTCTACTTGAGACTAATTAGCTTCCTCACTTTTGGAACCTCTGTTCTCCTGAATTTTCAGAAGGTTTGGTTCAATAACTGACGTATTAAACCAATGTCCATAGCTGCTGTCTATTTCATATTCACAGATTCCCATTTCTCAGCCCTTTATTGCTGATTGCCAACATGTAAACAAAATCTGAAGGGCTACACTAGTTAATTAGAAGCTTTCCTCAGTTACACAATAGTCATTAGCTTGGGAATCAGATGTTTCCTTAACTAGGGACCTGATTCAAAGCCCACTGAAGTCAATAGGAATCTTTCCATTGGCTTCAATGGGCTTTCGATCAGGCCCTTGAAGCATTATCATGAAGCTCTGTCCTGGTTTGCATTAAATAAAGAGCACTCTCTTTTTCTGGTCAGTTTCCTTACATGGCAGCATAGGAGTGGCCTGGCTCTGGTTTTCTTTTTGTGGTTGGATTATTCACAGAATTCTTAGCTTCACACAGACAGCACTTCCGAGTTTGTTTTTTTAAACTTCCCAATTGGGTGCAAAGTTAGAAACTCATTTCTCATTACAGGCCCATCTATGCCAGGTCCTGTCACCAATTTTAAATACCATGTTTAAAATCAGTTTTGGAACACAGACACTTCTGCAGTGTAAACAGGCTTTTGAGTATTAAACAAAAATTGATACTTACAATGTTTAGAAGACACAGCATCCATGTTCTTTAAGAGTGGTTGCTTCCATCTCTAATGCGATATTGTGCAGGATCAGCTTGTTGATCTCCAGCTGGACCAGTTGCCTTGGGTGATGTTGTTGGACTAAACAGCCAGCTATGACATTCTCCTGGCTCAGGTAGAGAGACTCCTCTCTTCTTGTTCCTAACTGTGCTCTGACCAAGCCAGATTGTTGACTCACCCCAAACCAGATTTTAAGAACTTGCACTGGACTGAATAACTCAGTGTCTTCTCAGAGGGGTAAATTCTGCAACAGCAGAGCAGCTCCACTGAAACTAGCTGCTGAATGAAGCCTGCCCCATCTGCTTCTATCTTCCAAAATATATTTGGAGTATTGTGTATAACTGGGCTAAATATATCTCCTGATAAGTTAAATTCTATTCTGCAACACTCAACAAGGAAGAGTTTGATCTTTCCCCTCTTATCCCCAACGTCCTGCAATTGTTCTGGAGCTAGAAGGGCAGGAATCATTTAAAATATTTGTCTTGTTCAAGCCCCTTTCCTCCTTGGCCTCCAGAGAGCTTGCATTTAGCTATCTGATTTCTCATTCAAGCTGTTAATTTACAGAGATGCCTTGAAGACCTCAGGTTTTCTGGTCCAAGCATTTTTCAAGATGTTGAAATCCTGTCTCTACCCCCACGCCATAAACAGTTCCAGGCATCTGGTTCCTCTCTGTTTCCTGAAAAGCCTTATTTTCCCCTTAGTTGGTGTCTCATGTTCACCTCTTCATTGTTCTAGACCACTTGGAATGTTTGTAGACTGTTTGCATGTCCAAGGTTCTCTTGGTGTCACTCAAAAGGTGATGAACACACCTCCTGGGTCACTTCATGAGAACCTCTGGAGACACATCGGAGATGCCAAGGCCAAAAGGGACCATTGTGGTAATCTAGGCTGACCTCCTATATAACACAGGCCTAAGAATGTCCCCAGGTCTTTAGAAAAACATCCAATCAACCACTACCATGACCTTTGGTAAATTTTTCCAGTGGTTAATCACCCTCACTGTCAAAAATTACATTGCAACCAAAAAAAGTGGCTGGGCCTCTTAAACCTTATGGGCTTGATCCAAAGATGATTGAAGTTAATGGAAACACTCCCATTCACTTTAATGGAATTTGAAGTCACACCTATTTTACACTGATGTTTCTTCATGGACTTCACTGAAAATGTTCCTGCTTTACATTGATCTAAGTGGAGAATCAGGCCATATATTTTAAAAATAAACAGGCTTCTAAACATCCTTTTGACAGGAAAAGCTGGAAAAAGGCAAGACACTATTAAAAAAGAAAATAGATATTGTTACGAGTAAAAAGGTTTTAAAGAAAGAGAAGACAAAACAGACCAACCCTTAGAAGTGAGCATCCTCCACTGGATTCTCCTTTTTCCAAACCAAGATGACAGCCTTAAACTACAGGTACTTTTATTGGAAAAAATAAAAGTGAAATAAGGAACCAATGTTTTGAAATTATGGGAACAACCAAAGGATGCTAACTCCAAAATGCCTCTGCCTGGAAATAAACTCAGGCCAGTAAGAGGTCTCTCCTCATGCCACACATGGCTCTGCTACCCAACTCTTCACCAAACTTGCCATGCAAAAACAGAGGCAAACAACCACAGGTTGTTTTTGTAAGATGCATCTCAAACCTTTGCAGATGCTGGCACTACTAGCAGGCTTTTCTTTCCTAGGTTATAGATACTGGAGAAGACAATGGTCGGCCTCTAGGCTAGAGGATTAACCTAATTAAGGTAGACAGATTCTTTTGTCATGTTGGCATACACAATCTCCTTTGGAAATAGCTTTCAGGTGGCACAAACTACCAGTCTTCTCCTCAAAGTCCAAGTTTCTCAGGTCTGATTCTTCGTGTGATGTTCTTGAAGATCCAGAAGATTTAGTCATTTGTGTGTCACATGCACTTGATTGGAGTTCGTCAGGTTACTCTCCCATGTGACCAAGTGGCGTATGCCAGGCTTCGTTCCTGAGGAAGGGCCTGACCTGATATTATTTTCTTTGGAATGGACCCATTCATGCGTATCCCCTGGACTTTCTCAGCTGATGATTTAATTATGGCATTTCTCAGGATATACTCCAGATACTTGACTTTCTGCCAAGCCAATGTACATTTCTTAGGATTCAAAAGAAAGCTTGGTCAGTATGGTTTGTGGCTGATACATTCTGATCTACTTATCATCATCTAAGTATGACATGGCAGGCCCTCTGTAGCCTTTTAAGACAATGTCCATGAGTCTCTGGCAAGTACAAAGGATTCTATGCAAACTCAAAGGTCTCATCATAAAGAAATACAGTCCACAATGGAGTCAGATGACCAATGCACCAGCCTGTGACCTTTATCAAATTCCAGGCTCATGGTGCATCTCCCTTTCTCCAATCTCTCCATCTGTAACATGGGATACTAGTCTTACCTGGACACAGCACTGAGCTTCCTGAAGTCAAAACTGAAGACAATTCTGCATTCATTTTTCAGCACCATCATAACAATCAATTTTGAGTGAATTCAGTGATCCTCTTCCTTGAGAGCGGTTGTCACCCCAAAGATACTCTGAGGGGTGACCCAGTGAACCAGAACTGCAGTAGGTTCAACTTTCGGCTGTCCCACACTCAGTAGACATGACACTCAGACCTTTCTAGTTACTGATGCCTTTTAGTACATTGATGCATAAGATCTGAAGTTTAGCATAGTGCTCTCGGGTTAGCAATCATTGGCATTTTGCAATGGACACACTGTTACTTGCCTGGAATTTCAAATATGTCAGCAGAAGTGTTCTATGCTCTTTTATTGCAAATATGGTGAATAACCTTGGACATCTATCTGCTGACAGCGTGTGGATAGAACTATGTTGATCTGGGGACAGGCTTTTGCCGTGGTCAGATGAAAGTATTTTCCCCATGAACAATAGCAATTCCTTGCTAAGAAGGTATTTATCATCAGATTGGTACTACCACCATGTTTAATCTACCAGAGCAGGTGCCAGCATGCCCCTTAATGATACACAATTGTAAGAGTAGGATCCATAAAGCTTAGGGTCACTTTTCTCTGTTGTGGCTTTCCATCTTTAAGTCATCCTTGACCCATTTCAGGAACATATTCAGGATCACTGTGGGAAAGAGTGAACTTTGTGGATTTCACTCAGGTTCTGAAGAAAGATATGTATTAAGCAAAAGAGAAATTTCTTGCAAGCCTTTAGGAACTTCTTCTCAGGATCAACTCCAGCTGGGAGCTTGCTTCAGTTTTGTATTCTGCAGCTTTTCTAAACCAATAGCTGTATCACAGTACATCCAGTTTAATAAAATAATCCCCGAAACAGCATGCATTTCAAACCTCTATCCTCAATAACTGCTATGAGGACAAGACCAACATGGGATACCATTAGGCCCCAGTGCCACTAGTTTTCTTTCAGAAGTTAGTCCCAGGACACTGAAACTTGAAATCCCACAGGTTAGTGAAGATTTTCCTGTCCCAGAACTGCAGTAACACAAGTACTCAGATCTATTATGGAAACAAAAGCCAAAACGCCAGGTCCCTAGCACACAGAGCAATGAAGACACTGAAATGCCTGCTGATAGCAGGTGCGTGCCTCTGCTGGATTTTGGGACACTGAAGTTAGAAGTACATTGTTCTGGAAATCCCTAGGTTGCATATACACCACAGAATCGTGTTCCCTAGTGTCATCCAAAAAGCATCACTCTCAAATGCTGTCAATGACCTTAAGTGGACTTGGTAATTTTGTGAAATCCAAAGTAGCCATCAGATAGCTAATGCTGAAGGACCTCTCAAGGTCTTTCCCCGGGTTTTATTTAACACTGGTGGTTAAACCAAGCTTGTCAGATATGTTGGGTCACTAGTGGATATGAGTGTCATGTTTTGCATGCTAGCTGAACATGCTGGAGCAGAATTTTCTTAGGAACTGGCTATTACTTCAGAAAGGCCACAAACTTTTTACCAGTTTAGGTCACTCTTTAAAGACCTTTAACATTCTTAAAGCTGAATAGTGAAACTCTACCTTTTATACGCATTGGAGCAACAGCTTAAAAGCCACCCAGGCAGACAGAGCATACGCCATAGGGATCAAAAAATGCACTGCTCCATCTCCTGGGCTGTAGAACTGTGTGGAAGCAAGCACCTCAAACTTTGTGACTTCTGAAGGAAACCACGCAGGGTGTCATTGAAAACAAGACTGGTATCAGTGAAATAATGTTCCTAATCAGCTTTCGAGTAACACCCTTGAAATCTTAAGCAGAGAAGATAAATACAGGCAGATAAATAATATTTTGAAACCTTAAAATAAATTTCAAGATTAATAGAATTATTGGTGGGGGTGGGGTCTTGCTACAAACCAGTTGCTGTTTTAAGTACAAACTGTGACAATGACTTAATTTCTGAGATAAGTTTTCCCATTACATCTGAACTGCCGTAGTTGATTTAAGGCTTAAAGAATAACAGTCAAGCCTCACATCCTAATGATGAGAGTTTGACACACAAAAGAGCTCTTAATAGAAAATGCAGCTACCCTGATGCCTTTCAGTAAGTATAGTCTGACAAAGCAAAGAGTCAGGAACCTTCCTCCTCCAATTTCTTTTCTTTCTTCCTGTGCTCTGATAGCACTTCCTCAAATCCATGGCTCAGCGCTGAGAAGAATGGAAAGGCTAGAGTCAAAAATGTCCAATAGAAAAAGTCCACTATCATCACACAGCAAGTGTTTCCCACATGCTTTCTTCATACCCAATGATGGGCCAGATCCTCCACTGGTGGAACTCAGTGCAGCTCCAATAAAGTCAGTGGAGTTACCCGTTTACACCAGCTGGGGATCTGGTGCGATATGGAAAAATCCTCTTTGGGGACTAGGTTTGGAAGTTAAAAGTTTGGTCTGCCTTGCCTACAACTCCTGCCAGTCGGGTCTATTCAGAAGGCGTTCCCCTCACTGCTGAGAATGCTGTTGCTAATCAATGAACAATCCGTCCAACAGCTTTGCCTGGACAATATCCCACAAATTCATTATTCTCCATACTGGAAAAAAAATGCTTCTTGACATCAAAAAGCATGCAAGCAAAAAAATATCCTAGCCCTTCTCCTCGTGGGATGTGGCAGTAAGCTCTGCTACTAGACACTTCCTCCAGGAGTCTGTCCGAGTGTCTCTTTTCTCTAGTGCATCCCCCTTCAATATTATTTCTTTGCAGGTTTCACCCAATCAACCCATTCAGCTCTCTCACTCCTCCTCACCAACGTTTACTCCTGTTTCTCTAGGAACTTGGATGCCCTCCATCACTGTAGTGTCTGAGCATCTCACAGTCATTAATAGATTCATCCTAACACCACCCACACTGTGAGCTAGGGAGCAGTATTACAATCATTTACAGATGGGAAACTGACACTCCAGGCTCTGCCACTACATTCTTCAGCTCAGCATTACTCAAGCTAATATCATTTTCTCCATAGCAGCGTGACCAGGACCTCTGCATTCAACCTTCAGTCCATTCTAAACTGCAGTGGCCTAATCTTCCCGTTGGCACCTAGGGAAAAACGTCACCCTCTGACAATGTACCTGAATCCCTGGCCATTTAAGGAGGCAACAATAAGTTTGCCCTGCTGGTGTTCAAGCATATAACTCCCCATCATCATGTCCCTACCACCTCACCTCAAGGGATAGCATATACCCTTTTCATACAATAACCACATCATCTGGACCAGCTTCCATTGCTCTCTGAACCCAACAGACTCCTCGGTGATACTTAAATTCTTCTCAAGATCCATCGTTTCCCATGGCCTATGTCTCCTGCTCTCTCTAATAAGCAGCCACACAATTCCCCAATATACTCAAATAAGACCTTAGTGTTTTGTATTTTGTGCCCTACTTCCCCCTCTGCCCTCCTGTGTGGATGCTACCTGAAGTGTGCGTTGTTTTTTATTACAAGACCAGAATGCACTCTGCATCTGTTTATGATAAGTCTGCATAGGAAATGATCTACAAAATAAATTGCATTGTGTTACATTCCAAGTTGCTTAGCATCCTGAAAGAGGGGGCTGGAGAAGGACAGTGCTGGCTCTGAGGGGTATTTATTTCACTACCTTGGACAGCTTGTAATATCAAACCGTTTGTCCTTGACTCCTGTCACAGCAAAGGAAGAGTGAGCTTCCTACAACATGATCCGTATCAGATCAGATTTCATATATTTCATAAGAGCCTTTTATTCGCCTCTTAGTTCATTTATTTATCTATCTGACACTTCACTAGATATTTCACTGTCTTTCTTTTTATTCACCTGTCATTACTCACTGCTTACATTTTATAATGCACACCTTTTTGTAGAGATTAAAAATAAGCAAGCTCCTGCTCTGACTCCGTTTCATTATGGATCTTCTTTATCATGGTTAAATATCAAAAGAATGGACACTCTGCAAATCTTGTCTGACTTTTATTGATACAGATTGTCAATATTCTAAGACCCTGGACCTCCTGGAAGCATTCTGATGCTGCAAACATGCATGAGAGTAACTTTACTCATGTGAGGATCCCTGTGTTTGGAAGATCAAGGGAAAATTTAGGAGCCAAAGAAAATAAATCATAGAAGCTGTGGAGCTATAAATAAATGCTTACCTTCTTTCCATGATCTAATCCATGGTGTTAACCTACTGTAAATCTACCAGTACATAGTTCATCTTGCTTTTCACGTTACAAATCATACAGGGTTTGAAGTCAGGCAGGTACAGTAAGCAAGGAGTGGTATATCATGTGCAAAGCTTATTCCCATATGTTGAGTTTAAAATTGCCATAGCCTGTTCTTTAAAGGGAAAAGTTGGCTTGAAACTTACAGGCAAACAAAATGTTCTATATTTCCCAAAGCATTCTGAAAAAGCAGTAAGATATTACATCTTGAATTTTTACTACCGTCACAGAAACAAGTAAAAATATTGAACGTGTTTGTTAAAATATTTAACGTAGTTTGACAGTTTACCAGATGTTTAAAAGTAGCTAAAAGAATGGGAGACACTGTTGTTGAGCTTAATAAATGTGTGTGTGTATAATGTTTGCTATCTGGAGAAGCACATTTCGATGTCTGCTTAGGTTAGTATCACATATGCTAGACCACATGTTCGTACTCTGGTACACATATATAATTACTCACATTTATCTTATTGTAGTTTAAAGTGCAAACGTCCCCGTCTATTTCAGTGGGTGAAAGAGGCTGGGTTATTTAAGTCTCTGAGAAAATATAAAACCCAGACGATGAAAACTTTTGGGGGTGGGGGAAAATTACTTCTTTAAAATAATGTAATCAAGGGACATCTTTTGTGTGCAAAGGAATTGGCAGAACGATTCAATTTAAAACCTGGTACAAGATGGATAGGAGGAAAAGAATAGATGCGGTTCTCAGAGGATGTATTCTGCTCGTCTCCGTTTTACAATCGTTTCTATACAGTGACATTCCACATCAATTGAAACAAAATGCATTCGCCGGCATTATTGTCACCGGGTGCGGCAGTGATGTAGACTCTGTGCCCACACAAAGGTATACAGAGCAGCAAGAACTCTCTTTGGGTCCAGGTGCGTAGGTGTAACGCAGGCGCTGTGTGCCCTGTTACTCCCCGGCCCCTCCAGAGCAGGTGGACAGGGCAGGGTGGGAAATCAGGGGAGCTTTGGCTACACACACACGTGTCACTGGGAAGCACAGAAGACCCAGCATAGGGGCTGTTGTGATGTGTTGCAGCTTTAGGCCAGAGAGACACATTACTGTCCCATTTCCCCCAAGCAAGGAGGAACCAGGGAAGGACCTGTGCTGTAGTAGTGTCTGAATTCCTATGCCTCCTGGGGCAGCTAACACACCAGCCCTTGCGCAGGGCTACCTACATCACCATCTCGCCACAAGGAGGACTAAAGATGGGCCAAGTCCTGAGTGTTTGCTCCGTCCTTGCTGAGTCAAAGCAAGGGGATTTGGTGAGGCATTGATGTAAAGGGGCCAGTTCCTATTGGCCTTTCACTCCTGCTGAAGCCGGTGGGACAGCTCGAGTGATCATGGCAAGCAGAAGCCAGTTTATAGATTACAGCTTAAGGTTACATGGTTTTTAGGAGAGTTTTCAAAGTGGATCTTCTGTCACACATCCCCACTTCATCATTCTCACACCGGTTTACTAGAACAACGGCCATATTAACACAGGCCTGGGAAAGTCTATCAGCCCAGACTAAAGCCAGCAACATCTACTGCTCTCAACATCAGGCTCAACACATACAGCAATGAAATTAACTGTGATCTGAGATCCTGCATTCTGAGCCCTTTGTGGCCTGGATTTCTGAAAACAAAGATAAATAAATCCCTTTTAATTTAGGAAAATGCAGCTGTGGGAATCAGCCTTGGGAGATAGCGCTAGATTCATCAGTCCCTTTGATGTTCCATCCATGGAAGTTTGCAAATTAGGGGAAGAATCACTTCTGAGTCTTTGCAGCTCAGAATAAACGGACTGTCCAGAGATATGCTGAAAAATAGATGCCAGCTCTCAGTAACAAGGACAGACAAAGTGTCAGTGGCAAGATGAATGTTAAATGCCAAATCCATGGCCACATTGAAAATATTTTTAAAAGCAGAAAGCAAAGGAGTTTGATCCCATTAGAGGTTGTACAAGAAAATTCACAGGGTGACCTAGTGGCACTAGATTGATCAGGTTTTCCCACCTCTTGATCTTTCAGACAAACTTCATGAAGAGAGTTTGTGATCAGGCACAACAGTTAAAGACTGAGATCTCCAGATTCAGTTGAACCCCATTGGAAACCCAGGAGGAGCAGTGCATGTATGGTAAACAGCCATGAATCCAGTTGCAGACACGGGCCCAGAGCTACCCACAACCTTTGGGACTCTCGTGCTGGCTCTGAAGATGCCTTCCCTGGTCTGGTTCTATTAAGATTAATCAAGGAGGTGAATGAAATGGAGTGGTAACATGGGCCATGATCCTACTCCCATTTAAGCCAATAACAGAACCTCCCATTGAGCTCAGTGGTGCAGATTCAGGACTAGAGTGAGACAACGTAGACATTTAGGACATTGTATGAGGCTCCCTTATTTCCCCTGGTTCATGGGATGGGAAAGAAGGGAGTGGGTTGGGTGCAAAGTGGGAAATGAAAGTTATGCTGTGGGGCTAGTTATGTGTGAAGATTTTGGGCTTCAACCTTTGACTTCAATGGAGCTGCATTGATTTATATCAGCTGAAGATTTGGTCCTTTTTGATTCATTTGGATCAGTCTGGTATTTTTGCACTGAGTTTTTTGTAAATAAACAGAAGAGGTGTAAGATACAACATAAAAGCTGTAGATAAGAAAGTGATGCAAAAAGCCCCTTTTGCCTTTGGCACAGAGAATCACACCAGGGAGAGGTGAGCTTTGGTTAGCTAAAGCAAACACACACACCTTCTGCTGGACTTTCCATAAGAACTGGGAACATAACTCGCGGACATTGATTATAAATATTTACTTTATGGATCTCTTCTCCGTATTCCTGCCCTATGCCAATTCAGAAGCTGAGAGGTAGTCGAAATAGCTATTTCTCTCTAGATCAAAATCACGGATCTAAATCCCTCTCTCTCCTTTTCCCCAGACTTTGACGGGAAAGTCTTTCAAAACCTGGAACCAGTCTTCCCAGCTGTCCTGGCTGGCTAATGGCACAAACCAAAACTCCAGACTTACGCAATTCCAATCACTTTCTGACCATTCAAATTCAGATGCAGATTTTCTACTCTGTGATTCAGGCCCACCTGAGTTAAGACTGAGGGAAAGTGTGTTTCTTGTAAAGAACCTGACCCACTCCTGCCTTGTCGGTTTTGAAGGTGTAGGTTGTTTCTTACATTGTGACTACCAGTGTATTGCAGCCGTCTGGTATGAACAACAATTACTCACTGTAGTCGCTCGTCTCGTGTCATGTCTGACATGAAGTAACTTGTATTCCAATGTGACTAATGTGATTCAGGGCACTGACAGTGATACATAAAAACAACACATTTTTACATACTTGTTAGCCCAAAAAACCTGGGGCCCAATCCTGCTTTTATTGAAGTCAGTTGCATAACCTCTGAGCTCAGTGAGAGCAGGATCTGAGAGGGGGTAGTAAATACTCATCCAGGCAACTCTGCAAACAGCAAATTTGGAGAGCAAATTACAGTCTTTGCAGCTAAGCTCATTCAAAAATGGCTCAGGTGGTTCTTTTCCATCACTCTCAGAGACTTTGATACATCTCCAGTGAGACATTTGCTCCAGGTCCTCAGCTAACGAGGAATGAGACATTCTAGCTATCCTGTAATGTTTGGGTTAAGAACAACATGAGCAGTTGAGTCTAGAAATGGTTAAACTCTCTTGTACCCTGGGTGTGTTTAAATATTTCTAAAGGTTTCATAGTCTCTTCTCTCCTAAATTGACCAAAAGCACAGCCCGGTGGGGAATAAAATGGTCATTTTCAGCACAACATACAGGCAGATCTTGCATCATGCCAGGTAGCACTGGGACTGAACCTGGAACATGTCAAATGCCATCATCCTGTGGGAACTGAGGATGCGCCGCACCTCACAAGACTGGTCTCTTTAGAAGGCTAACATGGCCTAATGGAAAAAAGCTGTTGTCGTAATTGTTCTGCTATAACCGGATGATAATTTAAGTTGAGATTGGAGGAGGAGGAGGAAGAAGAAGAAAGAGCAAATGAAGCAGTTGAATTTGCAGGTGTTCCTGATGCACACAGAGTTTGAACATGCTCCTTAGGTTTTGACATGCTGTGGATCCTTGCAAATGTGTTTTGGTGCTGAAAGTCCTGCAGCACTGTCCCATTTGCCAGCAGGGTTCCATCCTGCCAGATGCTGAGCACTGACATCGGTGGAGCTAAGTGGGTGCTTAAGTGCTTTGGTGGATCACGCACCACGTGAGACTGAGCCCTCTTAGCCCAAGAGAAGAGCAGATCAATTCATTGCATTACAAAGATGGAGACGAGGAAGCCATGTTGAAAGAGCAGTTGGGAACATTACCCTTATTCCTAAAGAGCACGGCAGTTAAAAGACCTGTAATTTTTTTTAAATCTTGACTTTTTCTTTTGGAAGGAGATAAAGTTCTTACAAAGCCATGAATGCCTCCTGCTGCCTCCAAGCCTTTGTAACCATTCCAGCCTATGCTTTCCCCTCCCCCGCCTCACTGCAGGCCCCAGGAGTCGAATGCTGGTAGCAATGGTTATTCACAAGGGTTATGGGGAAATGGAAAGGGGAGAGGGCCAGGAGTGAGAAGAAGTAGAAGATTGTGCTGTGTCCTTCACGTATGCCAAAAAATGAAAAGAACCGGTAAAAATCCCCGTTTTCTGAATAGAAAAAGGTTGTGAAAATAGGACTCCAAGGGCTCTGCAAATGATTATGCTAATTAGATCCAGGGCTATTCAATAGCACTGAAGTGATACTCAGGAATTTTGAACTACAGTTTTTAGTGTGATTACAGATCATATTAAAATTCTATTAGTCTTCACTTAAGATGTGAATAAGTGGAATGGAATAATGGGTCCATAAATTCACGAATCCAAATACTTTTTAAGCAAATTTTTTTAATATGAAAATAACCCCTTTTTAAAGGGAAAAAAAGCATTATTTATATAAACAGTGGGTAAAACTATATTCAGTGAAATATGCAAGGATCGTTGATATTCTGAGTGGACCCAAGTTTGAGTGATATTATACGGTTGTCTAGTGTAATTAAGATACACAGAAGAGAAAACTTTGTAGCGATATTTCTTTTTGTTTCTGGCTTACAAATAATAAATTGTTAATGAGCACCTGTTACAATGTTAATGAAAGTAAGATCTGTGTGTAAATAAAGAAAATTTAATAACTTAACAAGGTGGATTAAAATTCCCAACCTGCTCATTGCTAATCTAACACCAAACACCAAATAGTTGCTATCTAAGCAGGAAATTGGTCAATGCATTCACCTCAGTGTACTTTTCAAACTATAATTAATATTTTAAAAATTTATAAAACCAAAATCATAGGTTTGATTGTAACAAACAAAATATCTGTCTTTAATCTACTGCAAAAGGTTTGTGCAAATCCCCTTAAATGATACTAAAATGTCAACCACCAGGCAGCACTGAGGAATTGATTCTGTTTAACTTAGTTGGCATCTGTCATAATCACATCCTTCATAATTTTATTTAAAACTATTCCAAAACAGCTGATTGGTAATTCTGTACCATAGAAAAAATATGGAATGAGAACATTGTTTCCTTAAAAAAAAAAATCCAAGATATGTCCCCTAGACATTGGGTGAATATTAACACTTGCTAATGGACATTGTTGGTTGAAACTAAAGTAGAAGTTGTTTAAAAGGAAGAGAGGAGAATCTAAAAAAAAAAAAATTCAGATGTGATTTCTCTCTCCCTGAAACACTGCCTCCAGAGTTTGGAGACAGGCCCTCTAAGATTCCCCCTCTCTATTGCAGACCCTAATCCTGCTGGCTCCCTGTAGGCAGATCCAGAGAGGCTCTGTACCAGCACAGTTGTCCACTTACCCAGATCCAACTGCAGGATTGGAGGCAAATCCTCCACTATGCATCAAGCCTGAGTAAATAGGATTGGCCAGAGGGTGAGACTGCATTCTCTCTCCCCACCAGGCCCTGGTTTGTGTCTAGAATCTGCAACCCCTGCAAACCCTCCACCCACACACACCCTCCCACACACCCACACACACCCACACACCCTCCTTCATATACAGAGAGCCCTGAGCACAGCAGAACAAGTGTTATTCTTCTGCCCAAGCTGATTTCAGTCAAGGCATCTGAGTAGAGGCAAATCTACCACCCCTCACTATACCTCTGGAATTACATCCAGGAAATCTCCCCAAACACAGCCAGACCTGTTCTCTGAGTTGCTCATGAGGTTCCCTACATGGGCTACCAGCCACCTAACACAGCAGAACTGCGCCTCCCCCATAGCAGTCCTATCATATCATATCTCTAGATCAAGGAGGCTCATCATCTGATGAGCCTCTGTGCTGGGTTTCTGCTTGCCACAAACCAAAGTCCAGTGCAGGTTAAAGTGCTCATAACTGAATGGGAGTCAGCAGGAGCAAGCTGGGTAAGCCAGATCTCCATCTGGTCAAACTGTTACTGCTGCTTGAAAAGACTGAAAATCACTGACACAAAACTGAGTTATTCCTTTAGACTGTCTGACTTACATGGACCCCACCATAGTAGTATCTGAGCACCTCACTGTCTGTAATGTATTGAGCCTCAACACCCAGGAGATTGGGAAGTGCTGTTATACCCATTTTACAGATGGGGAACTGAGGCACAGAGAGAGCAAGGCCCAGATTGATTTCAATGGAAATTAGAGGCCTCAAATGCCTTTGAGGATCTGGGCCTAAGGGACTTGCCCAAGGTCAGAGATGAAGTGTGTGGTAGAGCAGAGCCTTGAACCCAGGTCTTGCAAGTTCCAGGCTGGTATCCTAAACATGCACCGTCCTTCTCAACTAGACTGATCCCCAAAACCAACAGATAAAGCTGGGAACAACCACTCAATAAGGGCCTGGTCAACCCCCAAGGAAGACGAAGGCACACTCCCGCTGACATTGGTGGGTGTTGCACTGAGCCCTGCAGGAAATATTGTACCTGATTCTTTAAAAAACTTTTGGCTAATATACTTATACATCCATTAACTGGGAAGCACTTCCCAAGGCTGCACTTAACCAAGATGGATACTTCCTTAGCACATATCCCAGGGAACCAATTTAACCCAGCAGCAAGTGGCAATGCCGCTGCTTAATTGGGACAATTTTAGCAAAACTTCCACTTAATGGAGGCATATTGGGCCAGTGCCAAGGAGTTAAGTGGTGGTAAATAAATAAGGTGTAAAATCCAACTTCCTGTCTTGTTAATATCAAAAATGCCAACTTAAAAAGTAAAGATGAAATAGTGAATTTTATTTGCAGCTTTATATTTTTATTCGGTACTTTAAACAAAATGTTCCCATCTTTTCAGGCTTTTCTTCGATTTTTAGTTCTTTGGGACAGAGACGATCTTTTTGTACAGGCATTTGTACATGCACCTAGCACAATGAGGTACAGGGTCATGACATGGGCTCCTCGCCACTTCCACAATACAAATCAATAATAATAATCTTGGCCTTGATACTTCAAAGGAACCTGTGTAGTCATAAGATTCCAGACATAGAAATCCTTGTGCGGGGTGGTACCGCCACCACTGCAGCCCACTTAAATGGGACAGTAGGGTCATCCACCAGGACATCCCAAATCAATAATATTGTACGTTCTAGAGCACCTTCCAATGAGTGCAATTATAAGAAGATGGTTTTCCATCATGTGGTGTCTAGGCTGAACTGTCAGAAAGGAGAATCCTCCAAATAAGTGGACTGCAGAGACGAGGACCCATTCCTGCTGCCATTGACTTTGATGGAAGCAGGATTGGGTCCATAAACACAGCTCTGTATAACTTTCCATTGAGAGGCATGTCCGTAAAAGTACCATATTACTCTACTAGAAAGGAAGGATGGACTTATAGCTAAGGCACTAGCTGGGGGTGCAAGATATTTGGGTTTGATCCCTGACTCTGCCACAGGCTTCCTGTGATCTTGGCCAAATCACTTAATCTGTCTGTACCTCAGTTCCTGATCTATAAAACAGGGATTACAATACTGCCTCTCCTCCACCCGTTGTCCATGGAGGCTGTAAGCTCTCCAGGACAGTGGCTGTCTCTGATGACACATTTGCACAACACCTAGCACAAGAGGGGCCCCAATTTCAGTTGGGGACCTCTAGGTGTCACCATATACAACAACACAACTCTTCCTAAAATTACCCAGGGCTGGAATCTCCACAAAGCAGTTTGGGTTTCTCCATGAGGGGAACATCTTCCAGGAATGTAAAACAAAGTACCTTAGAAATACTTCTCCTGTGGTGTGAATCCTCTCAGTCCTTTCTGAGAGACAGCATTAACTGATAGACAAGCAGAGCATCAAAGGTCTCCCCCCACACACACACACACCCCAGGCCTTTCCCCCTCCCATCATTCAGAGAGGCAGTTTTACAGGTAACTGAATGATTTGAAGAAAATAAAAGGTGCATAAAAATTGTCTATTCAAGACACCGACTTAGTAACCAGTAAAAGATTTTAGTTAAATGCATTTCCATGGGACTCGTACAGTCTGTCTTTGACTGAAAGCGTTTTGTACATAAACAACAACATTCCACCCATCCATTAAAAATCTCCAGTCACTTTAATACATCACAGTGTAACCATTTAGCTCAGTCATTTTTCATTGTTTGACCTCACTTTTAATTAGAGACTAAATTATTAATGCCATTTGATAGGAGACAAACTACTTGAGAGCACCGCTGTTCTCTAGGCCAGCTCTCAGGAACTACACATTAGGTTTTGTAAATTTCAAATAAAACACAAGTGGCCAGAGGAAAAACAATTTACATTTACAGCTCCTACAAACCCAGCATCCATCAAGAGTTTGGTTCTAAAAAAAAATCTCTTGCAGTGTTAACAGTAGACTTTTAAAAATCAGCAAGGAAATATAAAGTTCCCTCAGAGAGAAACTCCCGAGAGATTTTTCCAAGAAGTTCTGAAGCTCTGTAAAAGTAGTTGCCAGATTCTCTAATCGTGTCTATGATCACAGAAAGAAGGTAACACTGTATTTTCGCCTAGATTGCTTTGAAGTACAGGTTTGAGGTGTTCCCAGCAATAAGGCGGGAGGAGGGTGAGCACACAGGAATACTATAGATGGTTTCAAACAGCACCATGCTCTTGACCCTACGGCCTGATTCAGCCATCTAACTGGTGGTCTGACATTAATAACTCTAATATTCTTTCCTGTCTAGCAATGCTGGTATTTAACATGCCCGTCACGATGGTACCGGATTCCTTTTAAGTACTTACCTAGTTTTTCCACTACCAGTGCTTTCAAAACCAGGATAAAGCTGAAATTTCTATAACATCAGTAGTAAAGAGGAGGACTGAAGGCTCCGTAATAGCAATGGAGACCTAGCTTGGGGTGACGAGGCTTAGAGTCTCTTTGATAATAATAGAGTCCAAATCTGGACCAGGGAGGAGGGGGGTTGGATAACTATAAAGACTGGATTTGGCCTCCCTTTATAACAAGGGAGGCCAGACCAGCGTACGCCTCCTTCCATTAAAACCAAGAATGGATGATCCTAGTATACAAATGCTGGGAATTGTGACCTTGAATAGAGATTATTAAACACCTGGGATCAAATTCAGCCGTGGTGCAACTCCACTCCGTTAACTTCAGTGGAGATACACTAGGGATGGATTTAGCCCAGGGGCCCTGCCTTAGACTGGAGTGCCCCTGATCCTGACCTGTGGGTTTCTACCTGTGCTAACCAGGGGCCCAATCCTGGAGCAGTCAGGAGGCCCACTGAAGTCAGTGGGAGTGAGGGTGCTCTGCAACCCTCCTCAGTACCTTGCAGCTCATGGGAACGAGTGTAATAAATGCAGGTGGGTTAGTAAATCAGACCAAAACCCTGCAAAAATTCCAACTTTCAAAGTTAGACAAGGAACTGGAGATACGTTGAGGGATGGGGGAGGGGGAATACTCCTACTGTAATGTTCATTTTCATATAGACCCCTTGCTGTGTTAGACAACTGTTTATTTCTCTTCCCATATTACTACAGTCCAATATCACAAGAACATGTGTTTCCTATGTTTTGCATAAGGACCTGATGAGGCAGTCCTTCCACGCACACAACTCCCCTTGACCACCCTGGATTAAGAGATGAATTGAATTCTCTGTGCTGCTTCCTTGTTACTGTATTTATGGGTCCCAGTGTCTAATAAGCTGAAGGCGAGGGGTGCTCAGGAATGTTACATTACGTATTCTGGGTACACTGACTGCACAATGTAAATAACAATAAAAATTATCCTGCATATTTGGTGAAGAGGAAAACATGATCTCCTCATTGTTTGGAGAAGAAAAAAAACAAAAACACACACTCCGTAACTTCAGACAGGCCCTACCTGCACAATCCTCTAATGAATGGTGCCTGAAATTTGTCATTGGAATCAATTACTTTTCAAAGCAGAATCATCTGGAATGTTAATATTTTTGTGCCTCTGCTATAAAGTTGTGTCCATTTTTCCCCCCATTTAAATCATTGTATTTACACATTTTTACAAACTGATCCTAAAAATTCACTCTGGCCTACATGATTTTCCACCCCATCTCAGAGAGTGATTTCATTTTCATTTTACTAAATTTCAAAACAATTGTTTTAACTGATTTTAAATGAAGAAAAATATAAAATTTGATGACAGAGATGCCTTTCTTCCTTCCTCCCACCTCCCCAAAAACTTGTATAGTCCCCCAAAACAGTTTAAGTTTAAAATAACCCTGAAGTGAACCACCGGAAAAGTTCTCCAGTCTTTTTCTGGTAAAGTGAAATCCAACCCACTCAATGCAAAGAGAGAAAGCATCTTAATGCAGAAAGGTGTCCTAATAAAGGTGAAGCAAAATACTCAATTCATTTGGATGGTCTCCTCTTCACATAAGAAGTTGCCTAATAAGGATGGTCTCTTGCACAGGTTTCTTTGTATTTCAAAGACATTGTAAAACAGCTGAGAATTTATCTCTGAAAAGTTGCTACACAGGCATGTGCAGTAACTGTAT
The DNA here is from genome assembly GCF_020497125.1 of Mauremys mutica. Classification (NCBI taxonomy): domain Eukaryota; kingdom Metazoa; phylum Chordata; order Testudines; family Geoemydidae; genus Mauremys; species Mauremys mutica. Next base: position 74,038,190 of record NC_059082.1, on the reverse strand, counting down.
TCCTAAGATTCTTACCTACGTCTATGGCCAATATAGGTTTTTAAAACCAAACAGGTTTATATGAGAACTTAGAACAAGCCTAAGAAGCCTGTTATAGTCTTTTGGCTGAAAAGTTATTTGGGGTCGGGTTTGTTTTGGTTTGTTTTCAAATATCTATTTATGTGGATGATTTGACTATGAGAACTCCTTAGGGCATAGGACAGGAATAGTAATCAAATAATATTCTGTACTTCTATAACACTTTTCCTTAGAGGATCTCAAAGTACTTTACATGCATTCATTGATTACGACTCTCAACACTCTTTTAGATGAGTCAAGTAGTATTATCCCCATTTTGAAGAGGGTGACTGAGATACAGGGAGATGATATGACTTGTCCTGATTCCCTGCCCCATAGACTAGTCACTCCACAATAGTCCCCCAATTATGCCTTTTATATATTTACTGATAATGAACCAAACTATATCATGGCACTTTAAAATCTCTCAAAGGGAGCATAGCAAAGGCGAACTGATCTGAAGGAGCTGGTCAGATCTATCAGGCCAGTAATCCATGTTTTCAAAAGGCTTTTTTCATTTATGGAGCTACACCGGAGTAGCTGTGCTTTAAGAAGCCTTTGCTCTGGCTGGTGTGTAACTCCCATCAATCTTAATGGGGGCTACCCAGGCCCATCAACAGGAAAATTAGACACTTTAAGGCCAAACTCTGCCCTCAAATGCATATTCACAGTTTCCACTGCAGGTAATGACACCCTTGTGCAAGCCCAAAGATGGAATTTACCCCTTGACAGTGTTCTGTGGGGTCAGCCATGTTGGACTTACTCAGTATGTTCCCTGCGGGGTAGCAAAATGCACCAAGTTTAAGTCTGCATAGGAGCCACTCAGTCACCAAGGAACATTATCAACTCAAAAGTCACCTTTCCCTCAGAAAATGTTACACGTATTGTTACAGGTCACCCCAAAGCTCGCCAGAAATGAACAACTATGAGATTTGGGGGTTACACACGAAAGCATCTGAAGTCCTTGACTTTCCCCCTTCCCCACCTTTCAGCTCCCCTTCTAATCCTCCTAAAGCCCAGAGTCCAAGAGGCAGTGGTTTCAATTGTTATTAAATGCCTTTTGGGAGGATTATAATTTGTAGCCTCGATTAGACAAGGCACAGAGCTATCGCTCTGCTGGTATCACAAATAGCCACCCTATAATGATTGAAATGTATAATCCCCTCCCAAAGATGGTTAGAACCATTTAAACTACCCTCTGCTTAATTAAGGGGAGTTTAGGGATTAGACACAAGATTGGGCAGGAGGTAAAGGGGGGCTAAATTTAAATTTAAACTAATTTTTATACTAGGGCTAGAGCCTGGGCAGCAAGGAGTAGGTGAGGATGGAGGCTGGAGAAGACCCGGGATGGCTGGCTCAAACTCCAGCTAAACTGCTCTGACCTATCTTGGCCTGGACACTGGCCACATAAACCCATATGCTGCCCTACATTCCTGCCCTGTGTACAAATTCCAGGGGTGGGGTGGGGTGGGGGCAGGGCACCAAAGCAGAGGAGAACAGGAGACACTTCTGCGGAAGGTCCCCCGCTCTTCCAAGCATCTCCACAATCCCTTCCCCCCTCATGGCAGAGGATCCCTCTGTGGAGTGGGTGGAAGTGTTGCTACCTCCATGTTACAGCTGGTGAAACTGAGGCATGGCGAGGTGAACTGTATGGCCCAGCCAAGAATATTAGCCAGATCCCCGGATGCCCCACGCTGCTCCCCCTGCTTTAGCCACCAGACTAGCTTTTTCCTGCCTCCTGAGCCAGTACATGTCAAATAATCTGTACACCTGAGCTAGGATTGTATGGAGCAGAGGGCCCTGATCCCTCCATGCAGGCGGGGCCAAATTCTGCTCTCGGCCATGCTGAGGGAGTTACTCCATATTTATCCGGCTGAGTAACAGAAAGCTAATCCGGCCCTTAATGTCCTGCGTGGGCAATGTTAACCTCCAGCCTGCTCCCTGCTACCCGCGAGGAGCAAAGGCTGGCTAACCTGTCACATCTCCATAACGCGGGTAATGAATTAGGTGTCTTTAGGTTAATTCCAAGCAACAAGGGCCCTTGCTATGCACAACCGGCGCTGCTTATGCATGGGGGGGGGGGGCGAAAAGAAGACCAGGCAGCGAGCTCCTGCGAGTTTCCCTTTCTTCAGCGGTTCTTGGAACTGCCAATACTGCGCCGAACAGGAGCGATCAGTTTGTTCTTCTTCACGCTGACCATAAATCCAATCGCACGTGGGATGGGGAAATAGAATCGATCACGTCCCTCCTGGGCTCTGCCGCCTGGGTCTCCTCTCTGGTACAAACACCTCTCCCTAATCAGCCCCACTAACTGGGGAGAAGCAGCGGATTTCACTCGCTGGCTTTACCTGCTGATTGCGGAGACCGCTGTGTCGTTAGAGGTAAATTAATCAAGAGGAGGAAAACGTTTTCGACAGGCTGCACCGCTTGCTTAGGAAAAAGCAACCCCCCAAATTAGTGTAATAAGGGGAGAGCCAGACGCTGCTGTGGCGAGCGAAGACAAAGAGCGGGGAAGCAAAACCACTGCAAGTTTCCCTGCAGTTTGGGGACTTGAGGCCAGAAGAAAAGGAGACAGGACCCGAGACTAGATCGCTGGAAAACTAAAAGGTTGTGGCTACTGTCCGCTTCCTGGGTGTTTCGCCTTCCTGTATCCCCCCCCCCCCCGCCCCCCGTGTGACTGGTGCTTCGGGGGCTGCTCCCTGTCACTTTTGCACCAGTGTAAACTCCATGGCAATCACGGGGGTTAGCAGGCCCAGACCAAGAGAAGGACATTGGCCTTGTTTCGCCAGCACGCATGTATATTTGTGCAAGGCATACACGCAACACACCAGTGCACATGTGACAACACTAGGTACATGCATCCTGCATACCAAACACACATGAGCATAACGTACAGCTGCCCCTGCCTATGCTCACAGGCACACCGGTATGCATCCTGGGCGTGCACAGTATCACTGCAGGCATGCATACCGTGGGTGAAAACTAGCATGCACAGGAGGGGTGCGTGTACTGTGTATAAAATGTAGCGCGCACATAGGCACAAGCACACAGGCCGCAGGTGCATGCAAGCACACGCGCCACTGTGCGCGCGCGCGCGCTGAATTGCCCTCACAAGTTGGCAGCTGTGCGCCCAAGCCCACCACATGCGCGCGCACACTTTTTGGCTAGAATTCCTCCCCCAAAATCTCTCTCCTTTTTATTTCCTCTAAATGGAAAAATGTCCGGTACAGTAGCAGTATGGTCATAACGCCGAATGACTGATTTTACCATTCAACCAGCAGCCACTTAAGTGGATTCATTCTTCCCACTTTGATCATTTGACCTTCATTGTAAAGGTCTCTTTCACTTAGAGCAAAAATGGCTAGATATTGTGAGAAGCTAGTCAGCCCTTTGCCCCGGTGCCGCCTCAAAAAATAAATTAAATAAATAAACCTAGAGAAAGCTCCAGCTATTAATAACTTTTTTCGGGTCTGTCCGGGTGCAGTTCCACCATTGTCCAGTTTAAAAGAATCCAATCAGATTTAAGAGCCCTCGGGTCTCCCTCCGTAACTCTGAGTGGCTACAATGAGAGGAGTTGGTGATTTGCAGCCCGGCGTTAGAGAAGCGAGTGTAACTTGTGGTGATTGCTCTGCCCGCTGTGAAAACTCAGCTCACCTCTTTCTGGAAAGTGTCATGGAACGATTTAAACCAGCGGGCAGGGGGGGGGACTGAAATCCGGATTTCTGGAGCTCCGGCTTCCAACTTTAGTCTGCAGCGCAGTCGCAGGGAGGAATTTTTGTCTTTGAAAATCTTGTCGGTCTATCAACACGCTTGATAAGGGCAGTGTTGTAGTTACACTTCTTTAATTAAGTGAATAATTAAAAAGAAGTTGATCATCAATTAGTTAATTAAATAATTAATCCATTTTACTTTCATACCCTTTTTTGTTAATCACTGTGGCTTCCGTAATGAGCCTCCAATGGGTTGCTAAGCAACTGCCTCCGCGTTTAAACAATCAGCAGCTGCCTCCCATCAGCGCCCGTCTGAAGGGATGCCGAGGGGATGCCAAGGAGGACAAGGCGCTGCCAGCCTGCCACTCCCCTGCTCTTCTCTGCAAACACTAGGCAGGACCTGCCGAGACGGAACAGATTGCAAGACAACCCTACCTACAGCGTCTGCATGGCCGGAACCTGGCTGGGCTCCTCCGGCGCCGAAGGACGGTGCGGGCTGCAGATCAGATTTAAGGGCAGCCTCAGCCCCATCGGAGTCAAACTATAGGAGAAGTTCAGTGCTGGGTGGGGGGTGACGATCTAGCAAAGGGCGCGGAATCGACCCGTCTAAGAGATTCCCCCATCTCTCGCTGCTATGATTCAGGGTAGCCGGTACTGAGTCTACTCGGGACGGATTCTCTGAAGGCTGCTGTGGGGAGGAGGCAAAGAGGGGGGTGAATCTCCCCACCAGCTTAGTTAGTCATTCCCCCACCCCTCGTTTGCTCCTTTGAAACAGGAACGAGAGAAGGGGGGATTCTAAACAGTACAGGAACCACCAATCTCTCGCTCACACACACACTCTCTCTCTCTCTCACTTTACCAACTGGAAAACAAACGTTTCTGGACTCCACCCATGCTCAGCCCTGTGCTTTAGAGGCAGAATTTGCTCTTTTATAGCAACGGCGGGGAGGGAGTGGAAAAGCAGTTGTGGAATCAGGGAAATAAAGGGCAAAGAAATCCCCAATGGCATCTCTTCGGAGGGTCTGACTTCTTGCCATGGAGAAAAGAGGAGCTGCACAGATGGAGGTGGAGGAAAGCGGGGGCCACTCCTGTAGTTCTCAAGGCAGGAACGGCTCCGCGGTCAGTCCGGTAAAAGTGATTTATTTGGGCCACAGTTTTCAGGCTGTCTTCGTGCAGCAAATAAATAAAAGGAGGGGGCTGGTTGCGCTACCCTGCTTGCTAACTCACCTCCGGCCAAGATATAGCCACCCCGTTTGCACTCGGATGGGGGCTGGGGGCCCTGCTGGACAAACCGAGTGAAGCAAGTTTCCGGCTCGATGCACCTTTCCGCCAACTCAGCAAACCTCCCGGGTTCTCTGTTCAACTCTGTGTGTCAGGCAGGCAGAATGGGCCTGTGATCAAATACAGGCCACGACTGGGCGAGATCTGGATTCCAGTCCCAGCTCTGCCCCGGCTTGACTGTTCCCTCCCCATCACGTCAATCTGTGCCTCAGTTTCCCCACCTGTAAAATGGGGGCGATAATACCAGCCTGCCTCGCACGAGGGTTCTGAGACCCCAGGAAGGTTCCTAAAGCACTCTGAGACCCTGGGCGGATGGCACTGGAGAAGGGAGAAGTAATATTATTATACCGACTTGGCCAAAACAACCCAACCACCCCACAAAGTGAGATCCTGGCAAGCTTTTGGCTGAAGCCCTTCTGCTGGGTTTGAATCTAGCGGAGGTGACACCATTGGGGTGACACGGGCTTTTCACACTCACTCACTCTCTCCTCCTCCTCCTCCTCAGATGACAAAGAAAGGTACAAAGATTGACCTGCCTCGTGTCTCCAACCTTGGGGACATATTTCCAGTGGGTGGGTGGCCGGTCGACACTTATGGGAGGCGGGTTCCCTGGCTGAGAAGAGTTTTCCTTGTGAGTCAGCCGCTTCTCTCCTTCTCCCTTGTCTCTCAGATATCAGCTTCCCCCCCCCCCCCGCCCCTTCTCTAGTCTCTTGAGTTACTCTTCTGCGTTGCCAATTGTTTTTCTGCCCCGGGGCCGCACTGTAAATGAGATGTTACATCTGCACTGAGCTAAGTAAACACTTTATAAATGAATAAATAAGTGAATAAATAACGAAATAGTTATATCCGCGCAACTCGGAGCCTGCCAGAGCAAAGCAGTTCCGAGCCGTGGCTTTCCCCGTGTGAACGGGCGTTTCAGCTGCCTACAGAGGAGCGTGGCGTTTTCCCAGCGAAGGGTTAGGGAAATGACAACGCAATGAAGTTATTATGGCCCTGCTTTGTGGGTGAGGATGGGGGCCGCGAGTCGCTTTAACAATCAAATCGTTTTAAGAATATTAAATTCAGCCACTGGGAGGAGGGGGTGGGGGGGAATAGGAGTAAACCCTCTACAATGTAGCTGAGATATGGAACTCCCAGCTTTTTCATTCCTGACAGTATAATGCAAGTGTCCCATTTCATCCATCTTTTATTTTTCGCCTAAATGAGCTGCTTGACTCCTTGGAATAATTTCCACAGATGATGTTTTTGGGTTCATCATTTCCACCCACCGCTTTCATAGAAAAACGGATTTTCGAATCGCCTCTTAAAACCGGATTTGCAAACTGAATATTTCTACAGAACACACAATGCTGCTCTAAGCACAGCTCTTATTAAAGGAGCCGGAGAAAACTCCTTTGAACTGTTCTCTCTTTCTCTCTCTCTCTCTCTCTCTCTCAGCAGAGCTTCAGTCAGACCTCTCAACTCTCTGATCTAAGAGATCAGGAACAAGGCTAAAGAAATTAGGGACAAAGGAGTAAAATCGGGGACAGCATGTCAGAAAAGGGAATGAGGATAAGTAACTTGCAGTGTGGACATATATATATGTATGTATATCACTGCCTGTGCCAATATGGCTCCAGACGACAAGTGGATTCTGCCAGGTTAACTGCGGAAATTGACAGGAGGAGGGGTGGGGGAAGCGAGCCAGAATAAAAAGAAGAGGGAGGTGTAGTCTTCCTATGCCTGTAAGAAAGGGGAGGTGTATGAACAACCTATAGGGAGGAGGTTTCCAGTCTGGCCCAAGTCAGGTCTTTGCTAAATAAACAAACAAAAAACACAACCCCCCCAAAGGATGAACTTTGTAATTATAACGGATAACAGGAACAAATGCAAAAGCACTCACTGAGTAACCGATATCAATTATGAAAACAGGCTTTTGAGTCTGGAATAAATGATAGGGGAATTGGCCTGCGAGGGAGTGGGAACAGACATGTTATTATTTACGCCAGATTAAGAAAAGTATCCAATTTGCTGGCCATCTCCTTCCGCTGGGAATTGGCATCAATTTTATTATTGTTCCTCAGATTTTAATATTCTCTAAACGAATTGCTATTGAGCTAGGTAGTTAGTCAATAGTTTAATGCAATTAATTAACTTTCAATCGCTGGGTTATATTCCTTCTCCCCCACCCTTTTCCTGGATAGCCTTTTTCCAAACTCCGTGGCAGCATTTGTTTACAGTAAATAAAACTGAAAGGCATTTGAAACGGGCTCTGTTCATAGAGAGTGTGTGTGTGTGTGTGTGTATTGACTCTTTGGTGTCTAGGTTTTTCCACTGTTCCGTGAATTGTACGACATAACTAGAACTGAAGCAGTACATTTCTTCAAACAATGCTTCCTAGATTCCATTTGTAATGGAATTGGAAGGAGAAAATGTAATTGTGTGTTAAACATGAGCCAGCCATACATGAAGATAAGCAGGTCTGAGTGACTGGATATGGAAATCCAGTGCAGGAACTTGATACTGGAGGTCTATTTTGGAGTTAAATGGTTCATAAAAAATATGAAACTGGCTTTTATTTCTTTATTTACTCGTCTATCTAGGACTTTTCATGCGGCACTACACTAACTCGGGCGGGGGGAATACACGAGAAATAATGTAATCACTTTAATTGGTACTAGTTCATGAGGGCAAGAACACGATTTGGGATTTTTCTCTTGTTCACCCTCCAGGAGAACGTGTCTGAACATTTTATAATAGAAGCCAAAGAGGAGTCAGCCCGTCTGTTGGATGAAGGTAGAAGAGAAGAGGTGACCTTCAAAGGGTAACCAGACAATGTTAATTTCACTCTTTTAAGGGATCGCACTTTTTTGTTGTTTTAATACCCGGCCATCGTGCAGCAATTTCCATGTATTGCAATGGCACGGAATCCTTCTTTGGGTGTTGATGCAGGGACTTGTAGGTGGGTGTATTAACATACAGGCGTGTCTGTGTGGATATCCGCTGAGTTCCACAGAAGTACCATTATCATTCAGCCTTGTAAATACAAGTTCATGGACACTCACTCGCTTTGCCTTTTACCTAAGAGAGGACAGTGGAATATGGGTTGGCAGAGGCAATATTCTCAAATTATCCCATTTCTTCTCTCCCCCCCGGCTGGTCTCCCAGACCACGCGGGGCTGATTTGGCTGAAAAGTTCAGCTGAGTGACACGTTTTTAGCAGGGCAGGTAACACGTCTAACCTCCCCGCTCTGAATACCAGCCCTCGCCTGCAGGAACTTTTCCTGAACTTCGCCATTAAACATTTCAGCAGAACTCCCCTAAGCCTCCCCCCACAACAAGATCGCAGCTTCTAATTCGGGCCGGAGCAAAGAGATCCCGTGAAATCATTTTGAGCCAGGGAGCAAAAGTCCATTTCGAGATGAGAGGCAGGGCGTGGCGGTGGGAGTTTGGGGGTGCAACCTTGCATCGCCTGTTCCTAAAGCTCCCGGGGCATGTGCCACTTATCAGCCCGGGAAAGGGAAAGCGAACGGGTCTCACAATTTCAGGGAAAATTGAATTCCTGCGGAGCAGCCCGCAGGCCGGGCCGTGGCGTTTCAGAGGGGTTTAGAAGTAATATTCCGTTCGCTGGGGCCGTGAAACAGGAGTCACTTCTCTACGGCCCAGCTGCGTTTCCAACCCCTGTCGCGGGCCGGGCAGTGCCTGTCATTGACCTGGCCCGGCCGGGAGGGAAGATCTGCCCAGCCGCTGACCGGGCCTCGGGAAAGGTGAGGCTGCCCCGCACATCTGGGAACGTCGTTAGGGCAGGAAGTTTTCACACTTCACGTTTCATTAAACCCAGGGCTCGGATTCCTTGGGACGGGGCGGGGGGCGGCTGAATTGGGAACCGCTGGGGGCGGGTGATTTGCAGCTGTTGTGATAAACAGCCCGGGGGGCAGGCGCAGCTCTGGCTGGCCCGAGGCTGGGGGGAAGAGGAAAAACTGCCCTGCTACCCGCAGCAGAAAGTCGCGTTTTTTCCCCGGGGAGGGTGAGTTGGGCTATAAACCAGCATAGCCCCTGCTGTAAGGCTGGGGTGGGGGCCCCCGTGGGGCTCAACCCCGTGCTCTCTAGCAGTTATTTGTAGCAATAATCTCCCCTTCTGTAAACAGCACCAAGTCCTCCCTCACCCTCCGGCACTCTCTGGACTCCCCCGGGCTGGAGAAAGTTTCACCAGCTGATAGAGCCGCGAGCCGGGGAGAGAAAGTTTCGGAAAAGAATCTAAAGGCGCGCTAGGTTGAGTCATTACAGTCCCCAGCTACCGCCCCGCTAGCACAGGCTTGCAACGGCTCACGAGTCAATAGGCAACACAGACAAGTAGCCAAAGGACGAGGAGTGCCTAGAACGAGCGCACACAGATTTGGGGTGAACCACGCTTGAGTTCCCAGGGTGGCTGCAAATCCCCGAATGGAAAGAACTCTGGTGTCTAGATTTGACCGGGGTTCCCCGGATAACCTGGGTGCGAGGATGTACCTGCATCTTTCCCCACCCCTCAAAGGAGGAGGAGGTTGGCACCCAGTTCTGCTACCGATTTTCAACTTTCTGTTGGCCCTGTTTTTAAAGAGACAGAGAAAAACAGGAAGCAAAGGGCCCATTCTTTTCAATAATCTGATTTTATAGTTACAGATATTGTCTTTAATGTCTGAAGGGGATAGTAGTCGGGAGCTTAAATTACAATTGCTTCTACTTAAATTTATTTGATGGCCGTCGCCTGTTATATTCTCCTTATATGGGTTTTTCCCTCCTCCTACCCCCAATATCTTAAATGTTTTAAAGGGGTTTATTCTGTACTTACAGTGAGTGAAATTAAAAAGAAACAGTAAAATGTTTGAAAATGAAGTGCATTATGTTTAATACATTTAAAATGAACAAAGACTGCTATATTGCCAGCAATATCAGTTCTTGCCCAGGGGTATTAATAAAGACTAGGAGGTTTGGAGGAAAAAAACACAATATTTTCTATTAAAATTCTACGGTGCGTTTCAATATTAAAAGGATAGATGATGAATTTTCAGTGTTACTCAGACGGGGTCAGCGACTAATTTCATTTCTTTCTGGTCAGCATTCTGTCGATAATTAATCAAAAGCAGAGTTTCTTAATGAAACACTTTTCATAAGGTGATAATTAGCAGGAAAGAAGCGGACTGCAGCCAGTCACTGGTAGCTGTCTAATAATCAGAATTAAATCAGGGCTGGGACCTGGGAGTTAGGCAAGAGCTTTTTTTTTTTTTAAAAAAAAGGAAGAGCTACTTTATTCAAATGGGGGAAGGGTATCACCCCAGTTTTGATCATTTTAGTTTATTATTTCAAATCCCATTCCACTAAACCTCACTCCTGTTGTAAATATGAGAACCCTGTTAGTTCAAATATAAACACACATGCCAAAAATGGGTGTTACTTTCAGCCAGGGAGATATTGTGCCTTAAAGTTCACTGGGTAACAGGAAGAAGAATATATTGAAACCTCCCCCAAAATATCAGTGAGATCAAAGGAAAATACAGTCTTCATAAAAGACTCCAAGGTGAGCTCTCCTGGCTAGCATGTTGGGTTCGTCTGGTGCTTCCCCTTTCAAGAGATTATTAATGGGGAAAGTATGAGAAATTTAAAAAATATACAATTAAGGGGTTGAAGAGTAAATGAAGTTAATGAAGAAAATTAACAGCAATTAGTGAAAGCACTGGGATCTGGGCGGGCTGGTTTCTCCGAACAGGAGAGTATCTGTTAACAATTAAACAGCTACTTCGCACATAAACAAAGGAAATTAGGCTCTGGAATGATATTAAACAGTATAAAATTAACTGAAAGTGCCAATAAGTGGGGGATTAAAGAAAACCTGGTATTAATTCATGGGTATGAATAGAGCCCTGCAGAAATGAAACAGAGGTGAGTTGAGCCTTTAATTAATATTTGGCTAGCGCATACCTTATTCATAATATTCATTGCTGTAATTACTCCATAAACAGACAAGGATAATTTGTTTAGATAGATAAAAATAACCTTCAGGTGAGATTTGAAATACAAAACCAATCTATCCCCTGCATCTCGTCTGGCACTTAAACAGCAAACCTTTCAATGGGTTTTTTTCCTAATATTAATATTTTTAAATCCGAACATGAATGACAGGTACCGCTTTCCTCCGATGTGGGTTTTTTATTATAGAATTCTCCTGAAATGCTGTAAACTTTCAGATAAAGCTGAGAGGCAGGAGGTTGTTGAGTAGATGAGATTATTGATAGTTATTGAAAGTATCCAAATAGGATTTAGAAATCAGGCTACTGCGCCTTTAATAGAATTCCAGATAATCTTTTATCACAACAAGACACCCATAGAATTATTTAAACAGATTGGACTACTCCAGCAGCAAATTTCAATTATTCTAATGCTTTAATAAATGTGTTGTGTGTGTATTAAATTCAAGCTTCTTAATCCAAATTTTACGATTTAACTGCTCTGATTTTTCATTACAGCTACACCCACATGCAGCCATTTACATTTTTTGTTTCCGGAGAAGCTGATCCCTTATCAAATCAAACCTGAACATAACAGAACATGAAATAAAACTTAAAAGTGAGCTAAGAAATGTATCTGGACACACACATATCTGCAAGCGATTTTGGAAAGCATGGAAAAGAGTGTGTGTGGGGGGGGGAAGCCCAGATATGAAATACGATGGAAAATCAAGAACGCAGGGAAATTAAGAGCGGAAGATTGAATTGATGGGATTTGGGGCTTTGTGGCTAGAACCTTTTGTTTCAATATTTATTTCCTCGGAGGTTAATACCTTTTCTTTTTAAACGTAACAGCAGGTGATGGGGGGGGAAACGTGGCCTTCAAAATCTGTCAGCATCAAACCAACTAACAGAGCAGGATTATCAAACAGTAGGACAGAAACAATATTTTAGATTATGGAGACGGGCTCTCAAAGGGGGAGGATACAAACCGGATCAGCAGCTCTCTCGCGCGCGCTCTCTCTTTCAAATAAATAAATAGCCGGGGAGGTCCTCTATTGAGAGGGGAAAGAGTGGAGAGAGTTTTTTTAAATATGAAAAGTCCCTTGCTAATGAAGCAATCGTGTCCTCTGTAGTCTTGTAAAGCGAATCATTGGGAACTGATTGCTAGGTTGCAATTTACTGTCCTTTTTGCCCTTTGCTGTAGGAGCTTCCAACCTTACACAGGCTGTCCTTGGTACTAAAACTTGAGGGAAAGTCAATCCCTGGAAGACAGCCGGTGTTTCTTGGGGCTGTGTGTCTATTACACACATACACTGAGCGGGTATCCGAGCCCATATAACGCCATTCTGTGATTTACCGAATCTACAGCTGAGGAATAAGACGGTGGGGTGGGGGGAGGGATAAGCAGATGCGGCAGCTGATTAATTGTTTGCTAGAGTTCCCCCGTCTCCCCCACCCCCACCAGATGAAAAAAAACCACCAAAAGATACGTGTGTTTAGGCTGCCTGCGAAGTCAGTAATTATGTTCTTTATTCATTTTCCTAGCTGGCACTGCGAGGATCTATGGTGCAAACCTGCTACTGAGATTCAACCATAGTCTTTGGCTCGGCTGGGTGACACACGGGGGACAGGTGTGTAGTTATATATATATATAATGTGCCGCCTCCAACCCTGCTACCACACCCACACCTCACTGTCTCCAGCGCGCTAGAGAGGAAGGAGAGATGGGACCCGCCTCGCATCCCGGGCAGCGCCAGCCCAGCCATTCGCTCCTGCTCCAACTCTTGCCCTCTGCCGTCTGTAACGGGAGGGCAAGAATATCTGGCAGCTCTCTTGATCTTTCGAAATAATCACGTTGAGCCTGCCAGTGGGTATCTCCTCCCTCCTAGCTAAACAAATACACCGGCAGGATTCTAAACAGCGGTGGAGAATTTGTAACAAAATGTGTCATTCGCCACCATCAAGCCCCCTTTATTGCATTTCCCCTACTTTTGTTATATAACAGAACCTCTGACACGCGTTTATTTGCTTACAACAGTATCAGGAACCGGTAGCAGACAGTTAAGCCTTCAGGGCTTGCCATGCAGTTATTAAACAGTTCAGTTTGTTAATATTTCAAGCTTGACCCTGCCAGGAGGATATGCATAGACACCCTGACCCTATTC